>NC_090994.1:0-10000000 GCF_041146395.1 Eulemur rufifrons
AGACGGCTTCAGCGCTGTCACGCGGAGAGCAGAGTGTGAGCTGGGACGGGGACAGGGACCTGGCGGGCGGAGACCCTTCCCCCTCCCTCTCTGTGGGACCCTCTCTCTGCGCCAAGCCCCCTGTTGCCTCCCTGACACCGCTGTTGTCACCTGCCTGCGGAGAGGCCTGGGGGGCCACGTGAGGACGCAGCAAGCAGGTGCCATCGGAGAACCAGGAAACGGGCTCTCGCCAGACATGGAATCTGCTGGTGCCTCGACCTTGGACTTCCAGCCTCCAGAACGGCCAGAAATAAACTCTGCTGTTCACAAGCCTCCCCGACTCCGGTGTTTCGTTATAGCGGCCTGGATAGGCTAAGAAATCACTCCACAAACATTTATTAAATTAAATGTCAGGCCACTGGCGAATGAGGAGGAGCAGGTCACAGAATACAAATGTGTAGTTCCCGAGCAGATGTCCGAGGGGCTCTGCGTGGGGACACTGAGTGGCTTTGGGTCTGTGTCTTTCCGATATTATATTTGCGCCTTCACTGCTGGTTCTTGGCGGCGTTCCTGATACACCAGACGTGGGCACACGGAGTTTTTCAGGCTTCTGGGCACGTTCCGTGTGTTATTTTCCCCAGTGTTCGTGGCAGACGGCTGGGGCAGTTGTCACCACTCGCGTTTTGCAGCCGGGGAGCGGGACCCCAGACCTGCCAGCCACGCGGGTCCCAGACCTCCCCGAGCCCGGGGAGCGCGGTTCTTGGGATTCTCAGAGCCAGGACGTCCCCGGGGGGGCCTGCGCTTGGCAGTGGCGCCAGGTCACAGCCCCCTGCGGTGCCAGGCGTGCGCTATTTATACCGGGACCTACTGCGGGAAAGGATGGGCAGCCGGCGTGAGGGTCAGGGCGGCGCGCACCCGGGCGAGAGCTATAAATAAGCCCCGACTTGCAAACCAGGCGCAGCGCCTCTCCGCCTCTCCGGGCCGGCAGTTCTCGCTCAGCTGACCCTAAGACCGAAAGGAAGTGAAACCCTGAGTGGTTCTTTAAGTCACAAAACAAAACACACCACACGTGTGCACTCACAAAAACCCGGGGCTGCGCGCTTCCCCCTCCACGCTGGCGCTGGAGCCGGGTACCGGGACGCGCAAGCGGCTCCAACGCTCCCGAGGCTCCCGCGGTTGTCACAGGCCCGTCTGGAGTTTACGTGCCAGGGGACCCGGAGCTCAGAAGCGTTGAAAATATGCCTGAGAATTTAAGCCTGAAATTCAGAGCAGGCGGGGAGCCGGGCGGGGACCGAATGCCCGCGCCCTGCCCTCTCTTCCCTGGTCGGCCGCCAAGTCGCCACACCCAGTTTGCTGGGAAAGAAAAGTGCACTTTGGGGACTCAGAACGGACGCGTTTACACTTTTTAATTTTGATGTTTTCCCCAAATTTGAATAAGACGTTTTGTCCTCCTAGGCTCGGGCGGATGGTTTCTGATGCAGGTATCAGTTCGGGGAGAGGCAGCCCCCGGCGTCTATTTATAGCACCCGCGGGGCCATAAAAGGGAGGCGACTCCGGCGCCCGGGGACTCGCTCCTGCCCGCCAGAGCTGCTCTCTCCTCCCTGCTCTCTCCTGTCTGCCTGGTAAGTGTTCCTTCATTCTCCCCTTTTCTGATCTGTGGTTTTGGGGGGAGGAATAGCGGCTTCTGCAAAGTGGCTGCACCCGCGTTTCCCGAGGGACCCGGTTCAGGGTGCAGAAGGCTCTCCGGGGGCTCCAGGGGGGCTCCAGGTGGGCACCCGGGCCCCAGGGAGGGAGAGCGGTCAGTCCCGGGGCTGCACGTCTGTGGCTGGATTTTACGCTCAGCTACTTTCCTCTGTTTGCCCTTACGGTTGTCCTGTTCCCACCCCCTTCGGAGCACCCGGGGTCTCCCCCCCCCCCCCACGGTCCCAGTGCCACCCGGGAGGACCTGACTCAGCTGGTCCACGGCTGCACTTTTCATGAGACTCTGGGAAACCAAAGGCTCTGGACGAGAGGGCAGATTTGGAAAGGTGTGAAACCGAAAACCGGATGCTTTCTCAGGGACAATGACAGAAACAAGGCTGTTTAGCGCAGGCTCAGACGACGTGATCTCAGGGCTGGGAAAGGAAGCTATGTCCGTGTCAGGACCCTCACGCTTTGGCCAGAAAGTGACGGTTCCCTCAGGGCTGTTTTCCTCCGGGAGCTCCTGGACCCGGCAGGACCCGGCAGGACCCGGCAGGACCCGGCAGGACCCGGCAGGACCCGGCAGCTTCCTGGGCTCAGTCCCACCACGGAGCCGGTTCCCCGTCACGCTCCTGAGACCCCCGGCTGGGCAGAGAGAGCCAGGCCGGGTCGCTGGGGAAGGCCGGGGGCGCGGCAGCCCCAACACCTTCCTTTCTGGCTCCCGAGTGGGGGTTTATCTCGCTAAGTGGAAGGAAAACAGGAATCGCAGAACACGCGGGACAAAGATAACCTCAAGGGGCTGTTTGATAAACCGAGTCCCCAGATAAAACCCGAGGTGGCAACGGGGCCGGGCCAGCTGCGTGTGCCAGCGTGTCCTCGAGTCCCGCTACCCATGCCGGGGTTTGGTAGTTACTGACTTTGACATGTTTAGCTGCACAAACACTTTCATCAGATGGAAGTGAAGGTTTTGTACTTGAAATGTTCTCACAAATTAAAGCCGTTCTTGGAGTCGTGAGGGACGGCTTCCAGACGCTTCTCAGGAAGGGATGAGGGTGCGGCACACTCAGTCCCCTGCACTTGAGGACGAGCTCACGTTTCAAGTTGGTGTCATAATTCCTAAACGTGTCGGGAACATTCTGGCAGTGGCCGGGCGCTGGCCTGTGACGGAAAGTTGGCTGGACGCGGGCAGGAGACCCGGCTGGTGCCTGGGCTGTCCCTCGGACCCCCCAGTGACCCGGGCGAGCCCTGTTCCTGGGGGCCCTCAGGGCTGAGGGTGCAGTGCGGCCCCAGCGGTGCCAAACCCAGCCGCGGACGTGCACCGGCCAGAGCCAGGGGTGGGGGCTGCCGCCCAGCTCAGCCCCTGTTTGCAGCACAGGACCGAGGCGCCCAGAGTTGAAGGTCGCTCAAGGTCGCAGTGTCCTTGCTGGTGCCCCAGACACTCACACCACAGAGGGGCCTGGAAGAAAAGCTATTTTCTCTGTCTTTTGTGGTGGGTGGGGGACACGTGTGGAGAGTGGAGGGGCGTCTGGACGGCCCCCTCTTCTCTGTGCTACAAGGAGTGGCACAGGTTGAGTGTTCCAGATCTGAACATCTGAAATCCCAAATACTCCAAAACCTGAGACTTTCTGAGCACTGACATGAGCTCAAAGGAGATGCTCCCTGGAGGCTTGGGGATTTCAGATGTTCAGATCTGGGATGCTGAATGGTAGGTACAAACACAAACATTCCAAAATCTGAAAAAAATCAGGAATAGGAAACACTTCCCGTCCCAAGCGTTTTGGGTCAGGGACACTGGACCTGTGGGGTGAGTTTAGCTGAGTTCTCTCCGGGGCGCCCCAGCTCCTGAACCCCCAGACACCAAGGCTGCAGCTACCGCGCCAACCCCAGTCAGCGGAAACTCGTGTCCAGAGGGTGTCACCATGCCAGGCCCAGAGGTGGAGGTAGAGTCCCAGGCTGGGCCAGGACAGCTGGGGATGTTCTGAGACGGGAGGTCCACTGAGGGGTGAGCGATGGTGGCAGAGCACAGGTGCGGGCCCAGCGTGGTGGTCTGGGCCGGGTGTGGGGTGGATAGGAGTAGAGGATGCAGGTGGGCGCGAGGCCGAGTGGGCATGGGGGGCTGGCGCTTGCCGCCTCCCAGACGCTTCCATCCCTGAAATCCAGCGGTTCTGATTCGGGCTTGGTTGCAGCGGCAGGAGACCCACGTGTTTGTGGAATGAAAAGCAGAACTGAGGGGATTGCGTTTGCAGAGGCTTCGACACTTGCTGGTTTCGATGTCCCCGAGCACAATGTCATTAAGTGAACAGGGACGTGCCCTGTTGCCACCATCCAGAGACGTCCCGAGGGGCAACGTCTGCAGCAGGTCCGGGTGTCGGAGTGAGGAGCACAGGAAACGGGGACAACGAGCCGGCTCCAGGCTGCGGGCGGCTACAAAGTGTGCGCTGCTCACACTCCAAGTGCTGACGACTTCCAGGCCCACACGCCGCGTCGGGCGAAGTCAGTGCTGTCCCGAGCGGTGACGGCACAGCGTCGGACGGGACGTGCCAGGCTGGGGGAGGGGTGGCCAGGCCCTGGGCGCAACGGCTGAGCCGTCTGACGTCATCCCGGGCAGGAGCACGGAGCCAGTCGGGGTGGAGTATCTGCCTCCGGGGTTTCAGCTGCCACAGTTTAAAGACTTCAGGATAACTGACTCTTACCTGGGCCACGTCTGGGTGCTTCCCTTTGCCAAGAAGTACGATGAATCTGCAGGCCAACCCCACCTAAGCATAAGTAAATATTGCAAGGGAATAGCACGTCATGGGGGTCGTTGGTGATTTCTGCTGTAAGCAAACTGCCCTCGCTCAGGGCAGGGATTTCTTCTCTGATTGAAAGGGCTTCGTCTGGGAGTTGCTTCTTTAAAGCACCACAGATTATTCTAATTTAAGCAGAAAAGACAAAACTGGAGCTCAGTTTGGAAGAGTTCTTTTGCATCTTATTCGGGGAATTAATGATCACGGAGATTTAGGAATACTCTGACTTTGTAGAGATGATCAAATAAGCCAGAACGTTGGGATTTTAGTTATTGTGGGTGGACAAGTGCCACGTGTGGCAGCCCTGATACCTGCAAAACTTCACATCCCCAGGGACGAGGATGGAACCCAATTATTGTTTTGGTAGAATTTCACCCAAATTTGCCAATTTCCCCACATCCCCGAGGTTTGGATGCTGAGCTCAGTCCCCACGTTCCTGCCCACCCCAGCCGAGCTCGCCCACCAGTGGCCAGCGAGACTGAGCCAGGAGACACCTTGGGAACAGCCCCCTCTCCATGCCCCCCCTCTGAGCAGTGACAAGGCTCCGGGCCCCCGAGGACGACCCCTCGGGCTCCGTATGTGCCTGCGTTTTCCCAGAGTGATTTCCGGTGCACCCCGCCATTGTGGGATGCCCGTCCTTCTGTGTCTCAGCCTGTCAGCCCTACCTGTCCACCAGGGGCCCTGGGAGATGTCACAGATTCCTGGGCCTCTCGGGCTGTCCCCGGCCCCTGCTGTGGTCTCCGCGTGTCCCAGGGCATGTCACCTCCCCTCACTCCGGGTGCTCATCCCACCTTCTCTTGTGTCCTAAGTGTGTGTTTACTTCTCTAATCTGTGTTTAATTGTTTTTATTCCTCTCACTCCCGCCGGTTTGAGCACTGCCTCGAACACGAGGGTCTCTAGAACTATGTGCTGCATTCACAGTTCAACGAGACGCACAGACCAACCTTCCGATTCTTAGGGAAGAAAACAAAAGATGAAATTGGGTCTCGGGCAGGTTAACACGTCCCCTGACTCCGAGTCCGAGATCATTTCCACCTGTGTGACCTCTGTTTCACTTTCCCCTCCCGAAGGGGTTTATTACTTAGAGGTGATTTTCCTCTTCGGAACGACGTGCCACGTGGGGGCAGAGGTTGCAGAGCGAGGAGGGGCTCAGCCCGTGTGACTGTTTGCAGGTGCACCACAATGTCCCTCGTGGCCCTCCCCTTCTACCAAAAGAGACACCGACACTTGGATCAGTCGTACCGAAACACTCGAACAAGGTACCTTCTGGATGAATATGCATCGAAAAGGTAAGCTGACGTTCACTGATTAGCCTCCTAGAGCTCTGATTACAGGATCTGGTATTTACAGGCAGGAAACTTCATCCGGTTCCCTGGGCCCTGGAGAGGCACTGGTCTGGCCGGAGTCTGAGAACAGGGTGGCAGTGTCCCCTGACGCCCGTGTTCCCCGGCAGAGGGGGAGCCACAGGGGTCCTGGCCCAGAAGGATCCAGCATCGTGGGGGTACTTGAAGGGGTGTCCCCTGCACCCACACACGGTGGCTGCCGGTGTCTGCCGGCCTGGCCGGGTCCTGGCCGAGCTGGGGAGGCTCCTAGTCTGAGCTTACTGATTTTACTCCTTCTCACGCATCTCCAGGACCAGGGCTGGGAACACCACCAGAAATAGAGAGCAGTGAGAAGGGAACAAATGGGAAAGAATGTAGGCAGGAGGGAAGCTAATGGGGGCAAAGGAAGGGGGCGTGGATGCCGGTGTTAACAATGGTTCTGCGGAGTTACTAGCAGATGCGCAACACGTGCATCTGTTCCCTGCCTGCGTGGCTGGTGTCCGGCCAGGTGTTCTGCAGGTCTCTGGAGGATGCCCCCCCTCCCCCCATCCCCCCACCCCCGTGCCCGGGACCTGCGGCCCAGGCCGCGCCGACACTGCTGTGTGGGGCACATCTGCAGTTCCGATGGGCTGATTGTGGTGAAGGGTGGCAGAGACCACGGGCAGTGCTCCCCAGCCCAGGTGCCTGCCCCATGTCACCAACACCCTATATTTAGAAACGCTCTGGGTACTTCTATGTAGTTGCTCTCCCCATAACAAACAAAGCCCAACAGTTGCAGCCCCTCCCAATGGCCTCAGAGAGCTTCAAATCCCTTACGATATATATAATCCCGGCACCGAGCCGAAAGGACGTGCGAGGCTCTCGCAGGCTCTGAAGGGCACCGGCCACCGCGGAGCTCGGTGGGGCTTCCCAGGGCGGCGCATGTGCGGGGGTGGGGTGGACATGGACACACAGAGACACAGGCTTGTGCAAGTGCACATGTGTGTACAGACATGTAGACACCCGTGTGCAAGTATGTAGACACGCACATGTGTGAACTCATGCACGTGTGTGCACACACGGAGACATGTCTGCGTGTGTGCTTATGGGCATGGACGTCCCTGCATTTGCGCATTTATTTGCATACATGTGCATACGTGAGCATGCATGTACACACACGTGTGTGGGTGTGTGCACCTGCACATGTGTGCGTGTTTGTACACGTGCATACCTGCGTGAGTGTGTCCTGTGTGCCCATGTGTTGCAGGGTTGGATGGGGGCGTGGAGAGAACTTGTCGTGCCTTAGGATAAAGTTTCATAACTTTCCGTGCATCTTCTAACTGTTGCCATGTTGGTCAAGGCGCACTTCGACCCAGTCGTCCTCGCAGAGGTCCCTCTCCCAGCGGTCGTCCTCGCAGAGGTTGTCCTCGCAGAGGGCCGCCAGCCAGACGTCGCTGGGGGCCACCACGTGCAGGATCTGTGCCAAGCGGGTGAGCGAGCAGGAAGAGGAGCAGCGTGAAACCGAAAGCAAGAAAAGGTAACCTTGGCGGCCATTCGG
Source organism: Eulemur rufifrons (assembly GCF_041146395.1). NCBI lineage: Eukaryota > Metazoa > Chordata > Mammalia > Primates > Lemuridae > Eulemur > Eulemur rufifrons. The sequence continues at coordinate 7,305 of NC_090994.1, forward strand.
TGGGGTCTGGGCGGGGAGAGGAGGGCAAAGGGCGTCCGCTGAGAGTGGCGGGGAGAGCGCCGGGTGCGAGTGACGATGCTCCGGTTCTCCAGCCCCTTGCTTACGCCCCGCCAGCGTCATTTCCATTAGTCCCAAGAAAACTACTGGGAATGCTTCCCCGGCACCATCTGCAGCAGAGAATGCTGCGGCCAGGCGGGAACACGCGTGGCCCTGTCCAGGGTATGCCCCTCGTGCGGGTGGAGCCGGGATTCGATCTCAGGTCTCCATCGCGCTTTGTGCAAACTCACCCCTTTCAAGGTAGAGCAGGGTCATCTCACTTGGACAGCTCAAGACCCAACGGTTCGAGGCTGATTTTGAGTTTCCACCGACAGCTTCTTTGGCTTTTCATGAACACAGGGAAGGGCTGTAGATTCAGCAAGGTCACCGTCCCAAGAGGGAGCCAGCGTGTCAAACAGTTGTCCGCGTGGAAACTGAAGAGTCGGGAAGGGATTCTATAAATTGTCATACTTTACATGTCAATGGAGTCAGCTCATGAGGGCGAAATGCCAGGGGAGTGAGATGGATTGATAATAATGTCGGTCTTGAAATTATTTCCAGATGACAGAGAAACAGGTGGTGATGTTACTTTGATCTTTTAAGGACAAAATAAACAGTTAAATACTTGTGAATGCTTCATTTTACACCTGCTATATTTTCCTCTCTCCTCCTCCTCCTACTTCTTTCTCTCTACCTCCAAAACACTTAGGACCTGAAGGAAAAAGGAGATTTGGGCAAACATGTTTCCTTTTGAAAGTTGCATGACCATGAAGTCATCTGTTTAACAGCAACAATGTATAGCTGAAAAGATTAACCCTTAGTTACATTTGAATTATTTTTTAAACGCCTTAGGAGAATTCTGCCAAGCAAATGAATTTTATTATAAAGTGAAGACTTGTTTTGCAAAAGGATCTCTCTTCGAAATGTAGACATTAAAGCAACCTGTATTTTTATGCACCAAATTATTTTTAAAAGGGTTCTTCTGCCTATGTTTAAGTGTTGGGGACTAGATGCAGAAGATTTGAGCTGTTCCATTTTATCTTTATCAGCTGTGCGGTGGTGCGGTCTTGAACACTTCGCACAAATGTTCCCTCCCTCAATCTCCCCACCGGTGCGGTGGTAACTTGCACGGTCAGGGAATGGTTACTGTAATTCATACGTTTTCAGCAAAAGCAACTTTCCTGACAGTCCCGGCTGCTGGAAATCTCCTAAAACACTCAGGGCGACTGTCCTTCTTGCAAGAGCACGTCTGACTCACTCGGACGCAACCGCTCTTGTGAGGGTCTCGGAGACAGGACTGTCCCAGCTCTGAGCTGCTCCCCTGCTCAGGCTCTGGAATTAGGTATTTTTAGCAGGCTCACAGCATCCTCTTCTCCTAGCCCATGTGCCTGTCTTCTAAGTCAAAGATCCTTGTGAAGTAAGTTCTTGCCTCCTTTAAAAGTAAACGTTAAGTCTTCCGGGATTTCGACATGCTGGGCCAGAGTGACTTGAGTTTTATTTCAACGTTGCTCTGTTCCTGCCACGCAGGAGGGTCCTGGAGGGGCGAGGTGAGCACTTAAGTGAACTCCAGCCGTTATCGCGATGATTCTCCATTTCGATGGCCCCGAGCGTTGTTGCAAGCGCTTAGTTATCCCCGACCCTGAAGGCAGCCAAGCCCTTTACTTTCTAAATCCGAAAACGTTAAATGCTTTGAGCTGCCGTGTGCATGAAGATGAGTGAACCCGCCTCTGTTTCTGGGAGACCCGGATGAACCTCCCGACTGCGAGTCCGGTGCTTGTCACGCTCTGAGGCTTGTCCGTCACGCTCCGCCACGCGTGGGGTCCCTTTCAGTGCATGACACAGCCTGAGACGAGTGCGGTGCTCACACGTGGCCACTCGTGGTCATCCTCTAGAGCATTGCGGCAGCCTCCAAGCTTTCTTCATTGTGCACTCTCATCCGTAAAAGAAAGTTGGACTGTGGAGCTCCTATATTTATTTTATTTGAAAATCATGTACAGGTCCTTCACGTAGAGTGTTAACACACCAACATAGACTCTGGAAAGAGAGAGAAAAGTGAGCAGAAACAGCATTTCCCTGTTGTCTTCTCGCACCCACTGAAGCAGGTCCCGGAGGGGTGGGTCTGGCCACTGTCACTCCCAGGGCCACGCGTGTCCTGAGACTGACGCGGCCTCTTGTCTCCGGCAGGTACCAGTCCCTGGAGGCCATATATGGCGAGACCAAGCGCCAGCGCTTCCTCAGCGAGCTGGCGCAGCTGGAGGAGGACGTACAGCTGGCGCGGTCCCAGGCCTGCGACAAGCTGGACAAATACGCCCTTCTGGAGATGGTAGGGGAGCCTCGGTCCCCGAGACGTGGGGACCGGATCGTAGTGCGCATGTCCGCGTGGTGCCGCCCGGGAGCCCACCCTGACCGTCCTCGCGTCTCGGCAGGTGGAGGACAGGATGTCCTGGGAGCGGCCCTCGTACCTGGAGCGGATGCGCCGGGCCCCCGAGATCCTGGTGCGGCTGAGGTCCCACACCGTCTGGGAAAGGATGAACGTGAAGCTCTGCTTCACCGTGCAGGGCTTTCCCACGCCCGTGGTGCAATGGTGAGGGCCGCCCCGGGGTTAGAAAGGCCACGTGAGTCTCCCTCGAGGAAGGTCCCGGGAAAGGAGGCTCGAGCCACCCTTTCTGCAGCCTGCTGGGCTCCAGGTGCTGGGTGGCTGTGACAACCCAGGGGACTCCCATGGCAAACGGTGCCCGGGCACTTCTGGTTTAGTGGTGCTGGTTCAACTGAATTTTCAGAGGGTTCTTATTTAAAAGTCAGTCCCTGAAATGACCTGTCCTCACACGCACGGCTCTCGTCCATTTTGCTCATTGGTGACTCCATATGCAAAGCCTGAGTTGGCTTTTAATTACGGGAAAACCTGTCTATGGAAACCTCGACCTTGAAGTTGTGGGACCACAGTGCTGTGGTTCACTGAACTTCGCGATAACTGAAGAATTGAATCTTTGAGCCCCAGAGACCCTTTCGTGTCAGCATCTGTTGCTATGGACACATCTGTACATCTGCACGTTCAGTGTGGAGCAGCCTGGCTCACACAGGGGCTGTTTGGGAGGTAGCTTGGGAGGCTGAGACTCGGCCGCCCTCGGGGCCAGGTGGGGGTCAGCGTGGTCTTGTCCCTGGGTGGGCGGCGAGGCTGGCTCCCTCCAGCCGGGACCCCGTGTGGCCAAGCCCCGCAGGGCTGCCCTGGGGTGGCCCTGCTGCCACTAAGGGACTAGTCTGGGGCCCAAAATCTCCCCCCATCCCCAATCCCACCTCCTGAATTCCAAACAGAGGTCAAGCCGACTTTAGGACTGTCATGGGCCAGGGGTCGCCCCGACAGTTTGGATGACTCGAGTGCTGCTCTCTTCTTAAAACCGCAGACTGAATGTGGCTCTGGCTCTCAGGCTGCCATCCTGCCCTCCTGCCTGTGGCCCAGAGAGGACTTCGCAGACACGGGGCAGTGCTGCGTCCGAGGGCTATGAATGGGAGGTGGGGGTGAAACTGCAAGAAGAAGGAAAACATCTGCCCTTCCCCTGACACCCCTGTTCCGTGTGCAGGTACAAGGACGGCAGCCTAATTTGCCAGGCGGCGGAGCCGGGGAAGTACAGGATCGACAGCAACTACGGGGTGCACACGCTGGAGATCAACAGGTAGGCCCCGCGGCGGCGGTGGCCCGGTGGTGGGGGCTTCAGGCCCACGAGGAGAAATCAGACGGGAGCTGCAGGCCGGGGGGCTCCGCGTCGGTGCACCCAGGGGAGTTAGGAGATCGTTGCCGGTTAGTTTGCCGGTGTGAGGAGCTTCCCTCTGTCGGTCCTCGGGGGCGGGCCAGGGACGCAACTCAGGGAAAGGCAGCGTCCGGGGACAGAGGGTGCCAGGAAGCGCGAGGAGGTTTCGCCGACTCCTGCTGCCGGGTTTGAGAAACGGTCCCTGCGCTCAGGGTCTGCAAGGAAGTATGACCTTTATTCTCTTGTTTACAACGAATGGAGAAATTGCACCAAATACAGGTAAATAAAAGAAAAACAATCACCCGTAGGTCCAGCGTCAGCATTTTGGCGTCTATCTGGCATTTTAGGATTTTTTTTCTTTTATAGCAGTGAGGCCCCTCCTGTTCTTTTTCTGTCTCTCTGCATGCCTGGTTTTCATTGTTGGCAAAAGCGTCGTAGCCTGTGCAAGTCGCCTTTTCTCGCCAATGGCGTGTCGGGGCTCTTTCCGGGGTCCCGTGCACAGGGACGTGGCTGCCGGCGTCACGTGGTGTAGACGACTCACCCTTGTCCAGCAGCCGGGGGGCCGGCGCTGCGTCCTTCCCGCGGCTCACCCGTGACCCTGGGTCAGCGGCTCACTCCTCCCGAACGGCGATATTCTGGTCTGAAAATGTCATCATGAGACAGGTGGTGACAATTTTATCTTCCCCGTTTGCCTAGTAGAGTTATTGCGAGAATCAAACAGAAAGATGCCTGTTCTCTGCATGCACATACATACGTGTTTATGTGTATCATACGGCGCATGGTAATGTTAGACCCGGTTTCCCTCAGCCCCAGGAACAGACAGGCAGAGTCACCAAGGCTGCAACAGACAAAGGAGTTTATTCTCTAGCCCGAGCCAGGGTCCAGGGCCCAGAGCGCCAACGCAGTGGTCTCTCCACGAGCCCGGACCCCGCCCTAGGGTGGGAACTAAGCTTTTATACTCATCAGTAGGTTACCTGTATCAGGCACACCATCCCCCCACCCCCCTTTTAGTTCATTTGCTCTTTCAAAAGTGGCTGATAGTGTTGGCTCCTGATTGGCCGGTTTCCAAGCCGGGGCTTTGGCTCCTGATTGGCCAGTTTCCGTTTCCAAGCTGGGGCCTTGGCTCCTGATTGGCCGGTTTCTAAGCCGGGGGCTTTCAGCTGTTACCAGCGGCATTCCGGGGAAGGGGAGGGCCTGTGTCCGGGAAACTGAAACTTAGGCCTATCCTAGGAGGTCCAGTCTGTCATGGAGTCACTCCTGTTTTCCTTCCTGCTCTACAGTGAGAGTGTGTGTGTGTGTGTGTGTCCGTGCCATTGTTATATCAAATCCCTCCTAGGAAAAGATGAGGGGTATTAGTAAAAATAATGTAAAGATTAAGTGAGACATTCAAATACATGATTTTACTGATTTTATTGTGACTAAACTGCAAAGCAGTGACTGTATCTTAATTAGGCTCGGTTGGTTTTCTTTTCTTGCAAAGCTTTGGCTTGAAATAGGGGCCAGGCCACCCTTGGGGGAGACCAGGTGTGTGGCAAGGCTGGGGGGCTGGAGGGGGCAGAGGTGAGGACCTTGGCTTCCCGGGGCAAGGGGGGACTCCAGAGGGCTGAGGGACGTGGGGGGACGTGGCCTCAGGTCAGGGGGTCGGGGGAGCCCTGCCCGTGGGCAGACGAGGGGCAGAGGCCGGGCCCTGGGGCTCTTGCTGAAGTTCAGGAGAGACCCCGGGGGCTGGGATGGGGAGGGCAGTGGAGTTAGTAAGGGGAGCAGGCTCTGCGGTAGGACCGGGCGGTAGTGGGGACGTCACAGCCGTCCCAGAGCTGAGGGGAGGAGGGGCAGTGTCCCCTGAGGAGGTGGGAGGGGTCCCCTGAGATGGGAGAAGGGGTCTCTTGGGAGGGAGGAGGGGCTCCTGTGGGGGAGGAGGGGTCCCCTGGGGGGTGGGAGGGCCACAGGCCTCGCGGGAGAGTGGGGGTCTCTCACTCTGCAGACCCACCCCAAATGCCTGTGGTCTCTTGCTGCACTTTTCAGAGAGTAATTTTCTCTGCTTGAACTTCCAAAAATCTGTGGACATTTTAACGGGTAGCAGCTGTACTATCTAGAAGGGGACGCCTGCCTTGGTCTGGGACGTCTGCTATCCAACCCGCGTGTGGTATTAGTGTTCGGGGGTGAGCAGGTCGGTTTGAATCAGAGATTCGCTTGTCTCCAAGCTGCGTTTTAAGAACAATAATTGTTTTAAAAAGAGAAACGATTTTCCTTTTTCAAGTATGAAAAACGTCCTATTCACTCGAGTGTCGGCAACATTTAAACTTTCCCTTGGGAATAACATGGGCTTTGACCAGAGTGAACTAAAACTTCAAGCAAAGCTGGCCAAGATGCTGCAGAATACCAAAAATTCAGAAATCCAGACCTGCTTGGCTATACTTGGATTTTGCAAAAATATGCAAATATTGGAGAAATTTGGGAAAAGAAAATTCCAAAGACCAACTTTTCTCTCAGTGCTCTTATTTGTATTGGGACGTTTTTAACAGTGGAAATGTTAATATTCCTCAGGAAAAAAGCAAAGGGAGAAAGCCACAAATTACACTAAACAGCTCACTCAGCTGTTCATACCAAACCGCTGAGCTGTGGGTCACCCGATCCGGGCCGTTTTCAGTGGCGTGGCCGGGCCCTTCCCCGCCGCTCAGGGGTTACGCGGGTGACATTTACTCCTATGAATATTCTTTGGCGGCTACAGCTGAATTCTTAAAGTGCCGAAAAGGAAACTGACCCCTTGGTGCCGTTTGAATTTAAACTTATAATTGACACTATTTTATACACTCATGAGGTTTTTCTCTCGGGACTCATGATGTGAGTCCTGTTTCCTCAAAGAATTTTTATGGCGTTCTCGTATTTTTATAAAGGTGTTTAGAACCACCTATCTGGATTTTTAGTAGTGATACTCCTACTTCCCACTCCTTGCAGAATGATTTGAGAGCTACACGTTTCTTCTACATTATTTTCACACCTTGATATTTAAATTTTGATTTGAGTTAAATTATAGATCTGATGGCATCCCCACTCACACTTTGGGGACACAGGCCCCCCCCCCAATTACCCAGGAGAAATTCACCTGCCACTTAGCTTTTTTTGTTTGCCCATCCTTAAAATAGATGAAGTAGACTAGTTTCCCCCCGTGGAGCTGTTTTGGGGCACTTCAGACTGAGACTTTGGGTGGCAAAGTGACCCGTGGAAGTTCACATAAATTGAGAGCAGAGAAAACTGTCTCTGTCTATTCCGGGAACCTGTCCAGACAGAAAATAAAACCTTCGCCTCCTAATCACTTGCTTGCAAGTTCTCACGGCATGAAGTAAGGGTCAGAATTAGACCGCGTCTTAGCTAAGGGCTTTCTCTCCGTCAGCTTGGGGAGGGAGGCGGAACGGGGTCCCGCTGGGATGTGGACCCGCAGAAGAGTCCAGGCTCCCAGGCGCCCAGTCCCCCAGGGACAGAATGTTAACGGGGGGAGGGTCTCCCTTAGAGTGGCCGCACCCTCCTTCCCGCTGTCCCCTCTGTCCTCTGCCCCGGGTGACACTTCCAGCCCACCCAGTGGACCAGCGTGGACACATCTTCACACCCTCATTCCTTATGCACATTTATTTCTGACCTGGGTGAGCCCCTCTGTTCTAACGTGCTGTGTACAGCACGAAACATTACAGATATAAACAGATTTGATAACAGGAAACGTAAGTAGAGCCCTGCCTGTCCCTGCCCACCCACTGCGTGGGCTCCTGTCCCCTCAGCTGGGCACGTCCTGCTCTGAGTCCACCGTGGTCTGAACATTTGTGTGGTTGGGGGCTTCTTCACAGACAGGGCAAGCCGTGGACCCCCTGTTCTGGATAACTACACGTAAGCACCCACACCTCCCACACGGCTGCAGGAGGCTGAAGCCCCGGCTCAGGGCCCTCTGCCTGGCGGTTCCCTTCCCCCAGGCACCGGTGCTAACTGGTCTTGGGACAAGCTCGTCAGCGCTAATGTGTTAGGTGGCGCTGCCCCCAGACTTAATGCCTTAAGTCTCTCGAAAAACAACCTCAAAGTCCTTTGGGAGAGGCTGTTGGCCGGGGGGACCTGGGACTCACCCCGCTTGAAAATGGAAATGTTTTTACCCTGAAATCTCAGGCTATTGTTCAGTTAAACAGGGGTCTGAGGCCCAGGAATGAACACACGTGTGTCCTTGGGTCTGTGTGTGACTAGGGCGTGACGTGTTTGAGTGTGTGCTCTGCTGCAGTTCAAACGTCGCTAAGGCACATACTGAAGGAGCCATGTGGGACTTTCTGTTTGAAAACGATGACACACGGTTTGGAAACCACTGAAACTAAGCAATGTCCAGCGGGGTTTGGGCAGGGGCGTTGGGGTGGTGAGATTTCGGGGCTGCTCGACCCACCGAAGCGCAATCTCTGCACCCCTGGGAGGACGCGGGTGGGGAGGGTTTAGTCCATCCCTGCTCTCGCAGGAAGGGGCCCCGCGAGTCCTGCCCTGGCCTGCCCCGTGCACCCTGCTCTGTGCGGGGTGCTTGTTTTTGGCTCACGGCCCCCTGCTTCTATGTCACTTGTGTGTCCCCAGCACCCGCTCCAGGTCCGCAGATTTCCATGAAGCAGTTTTTACCGAGCGCTTTGCTTATCTCCGGTATAATCTTGTGCTCTAAGACATCAGCTGTGCCTTGGGACGCTGTGGGACCCGTTTCTGTAACCTGTTGTCATTGCTGGTGGTGGCGGATGGCTGTGGGGGAAGGTTTAGGGCTAATCCCAAAGAATATCTTCCTGTTTGGAGAATGCATTTATGGAAACATGATGGTTGCATTGTTTAGAAGACGTAACACAAGCACAAAGTAAAAAAAGTTCAAGCAATGCTGAGGGTGCTGCCAAGAAGTAATTTTTCCGTTCACTGCAGCCCGGACGCCAGGCATGTTCCCTGCAGGCACATGTGTGCATGTGTTACACGGGTAGATCAGCGCAGCGTGTTAAAGCTTCACAGTGGAGAAAGCCCCTGCATTATGGGGTTTTATGTGCTTTGCACAAGGTTGCTTTGCCCCTGGGGGTGTGGCTGTCCCCACAGCATGTCTGGAATTTACGTGGCAGAGCAGCTCCTACTGAGTTAAGGCTGGAATTGCAGCTTTGTTGATGGGCTTTGAAGTCAGGCTTGTATTCCTCCAAGGTGAGCTAGAAGACTGGTGGACTTACAAACTCAGGGCACTGGCTTCTAGCAGGAGGCCAGAGGCATTGCTGACACATGGCAACTGGATTTGAACTTGGGCAGGGGAAAGGAGTTCTTGGAGGATAGTGCAGGTCTCCGAAACTTCCTGTTTTGGTGACAGAAAATATTTTCAGCTCCTAGCGGAGTAGGGAAGAAAATAAAATTACTAACGACCTCCCCAGAATGGGTTTTGTGTCTGGGAGCATTGGCTTCTCAACGCCTTTAAAAAGTAAGACTCGAGTAACTTTTCCTTTTCTAGGAAGTAGGTTTTTGTGTTATTTCTTTTCCCAGGTTGAGGTTTTGCTTGTGGTCCTCACGCTTGGAGAGAAGCAGGGTTGCCTGCTGTGGAGCCACGCGGGCCCCGCCCACCCAGCTTCTTAGGGTGTCAACTTTCTTGCAACGTTAATAGGAATAATAAGGTCTATTTTCCTGGGGACTTGGAAATGTCGTGTGAAACAGCCGAGGTGAAGGCAGCAGCGGAGTGTCCGGCATCGAACAAAAGCTTGGTAGATACCAGCCATCCCGCGGTTCCCTCGTGTCAGGCTCCTGGGGAGGCTGGTTCCAAGGGGGCTGTGATGAGTTCATGGCCGCTTCACTCCAGGGTCGTTGTCTTGGGAGCATGGTGGGATGGGCAGCCTCCCGGGCACAGTGCCAGGGTGGGTGGCACTAGGACAACCTGGGAAAGCTCCTGAGCTCGCTTAGGACCAGCAGGGACAACTCCCCCGGGGCACTCGGGGGCCTCCCTGACCCGGGGCCCTGGCGTCCTCCTACCCGGGGTCCCGGCTCCCACAGGCAGCAGATGCGGGACTCTCCCAGGCCGGTCCCTTCCCTGTCCCAGCATCAGGGATGCTGCCGGAGGCTGAGGTCACGGAAGCCCGATCACAGGACAAGGTCAAACCACGAGTTCTACCGAGGGAGAAAAACAGGATCAGGATGGAACAGAGACGGCTCCTTGAGGGTGAAACGAAGGGGTTTTGAAAGCACTGTGGCTTTTTACTCTCCAAGCCGAAGCCAAGCCGCGGTCCGGGCGCAGATGTCCACCCGTCTATAATTAATGCCGCGCGCTGCCCAGCCGTGGTGCCAGGGATAGAGCTGGCATTGTTCTTGCCCTAATCACTCATGAGCAAATTACCTGGGTCACACGACTGGCTTTCGAGGAATGTTTCTGTTCTCTCTGGGTTGCCGGCTCTTGCGAGCCGTCCGCAGCCGCCTTCTTCTCTCCCCAAAGGGCAGACTTCGACGATACGGCGACCTACTCCGCGGTGGCCACCAACTCCTACGGCCAGGTGTCCACCAACGCCGCGGTGGTGGTGAGACGTGAGTGCAGAGCCTCCCCCGGGGTCGGGGGGCTGCAGCCCCTCTGTCCTGTCCGCCGCGCTCACCCCCGCCCCTTGCAGGGTTCCGGGACGAGGAGGAGCCCTTCCGATCCGTGCGGCTCCCCATCGGACGTGAGTACTCCGCGGTTCGCTCTCCGTGCAGGACGATGTTCAGGGACGGACGCAGCGTATGATCTTAAAGATTATTTCCTAAGGGTCAGATCTTTTTAAAAAATTGTATTTCAAAAAACTCTCCCACGTTTTTCCTGGCCGGGGTTCCCGTGCTGACAGTCCGTCCCCTGCAATGCTACGGCCAGGCGGTATTTTTAGACGCTGCTGGAATCGCCACTTGGAGAGAATTCACAGTTTTGAATTGGAGAAACAAGAAACAAATCCAAATTTTTGACCTGAATGCATAATGTTGCCATATTTTGTGTTTTTGGATACTTTTTTTTTCTCCCTCCAAAGTGTCCAGGTCACTTATAACAAAGGGCCACCTTTGGTCACACCGAGGGTGTGTGGCAGATGTCGGCTCAGACCCGGCTGCCTCTGTCTGCTGTAAACCTCCTCTCCTTACCTGTGCGGCACACCCGCTGCGTGTGTGACGCTGCCTGCTCTGTTCTGGCTGTTGTGTTGCTTCTATGCCCAGCTCCTCACTTCTCCCCAACGCCACCCACACGCCACGTCCCCGTCCAGCCCCCTGCAGTCACCAGACCTGCCACGGCCCTGTCAGGAGGCCTGGCCCTCCCTGGGCCCCGGCTAGCTTTGCACTAAAGGCCACGGCGCTGGGTGACCCACACCTGGCCAGGGCATCTCGAGGACAGCCACGTGATGGATGTTTTTCAATGTGGCTTGTTCATGGTCTGGGAACGGGATTTAGGACTGACCAGGACTCCCCAAGGAGCAACCGTGTATTTCTACAGAAGCTTTGGTTTGACGGTAAAGGGAGCCATAGCCGTCCCCAAGCCAGTGCCGGGGAGTGAAGACCCTAGCAGACAGTGGGGGGTGGAGCCTGCCCTGGGTGAGTTTCGCGGAGGGGCCGCGTCCAGGAACCCGACGGGCGCGTGGGCGCCAGGGCAAGGCCGGCACAGCCGGGAGGCCGGGAAGCGCGAGACGCGCCGTCGGTGCTAACAGCTCCGGTTCTCTGCGCAGTGCCCTTCTCCTCTATGATCCCGTACACGCACTTTGATGTCCAGTTTTTGGAGAAATTCGGGGTCACCTTCAGAAGAGAAGGCGAGACGGTCACCCTCAAGTGCACGATGCTGGTGACGCCTGACCTGAAGAGGGTGCAGCCGCGGGCCGAGTGGTACCGGGACGGTGAGTGGGCCGGGATCGCGGCCACGCCGAGCCTCTGGGCAGAAACGTCCCGGAAACCGAGTCCCGCTTTGCTTTTGAATCCACCACGGCCGTCGGGGTCCCACAGAGTCGGGGCCTTGTCCCTTCTCGTCCCCCTGCCACACGGTGCCAGCGCCCCCGCAGGTCGTCTGAGATTCTGGGACGATTTCTGACGGGAACCTTCCATCCCGACCTTCCAGACGTGCTGGTGAAAGAGTCCAAGTGGACCAAGATGTTCTTCGGGGAGGGCCAGGCCTCCCTGTCCTTCAGCCACCTGAACAAGGACGACGAGGGCTTGTACACGCTGAGGATCGTGTCGCGAGGCGGGGCCAGCGAGCACAGCGCCTTCCTGTTTGTCAGAGGTGCGGCGGGCGGCGGGGCGGGGGGCTGGTGGGCAAGGCGGTTTGGAGATGCCTCTGCTCCTTGGGGGCTGCCTGGTGTGACGTAGACACTCCCCGGGGGCACAAGCCCACCAGGCGCTTCCGGCCAGTGAGCAGGCGAAGCGTGTACGACAGGATCTAGAGTGGACCGGACTCGGCATTTCTTTCTCTCCAATCACTCATAAAGTCTTCAGCGTTTATAAAGCGAGTCCTGAGAGTGAATGCACAGCACTTGCTCACTCCTGGCGGAAGGTAGCCCAGGGGTCAGGGGGTCCGGGAATGTAGCCCAGGGGTCAGGGGGTCCGGGAAGGTAGCCCAGGGGTCTCAAGGGGTCTGGGAATGTAGCCCAGGGGTCAGGGGGTCCGGGAAGGTAGCCCAGGGGTCAGGGGGTCCGGGAAGGTAGCCCAGGGATCAGGGGGTCCGGGAAGGTAGCCCAGGGGTCAGGGGGTCCGGGAAGGTAGCCCAGGGGTCAGGGGGTCCGGGAAGGTAGCCCAGGGATCAGGGGGTCCGGGAAGGTAGCCCAGGGGTCAGGGGGTCCGGGAAGGTAGCCCAGGGGTCAGGGGGTCCGGGAAGGTAGCCCAGGGATCAGGGGGTCCGGGAAGGTAGCCCAGGGGTCAGGGGGTCCGGGAAGGTAGCCCAGGGGTCAGGGGGTCCGGGAAGGTAGCCCAGGGGTCAGGGGGTCCGGGAAGGTAGCCCAGGGGTCAGGGGGTCCGGGAAGGTAGCCCAGGGATAACGGGGTCCAGGAAGGTAGCCCAGGGATAAGGGGGTCCGGGAATGTAGCCCAGGGGTCAGGGGGTCCGGGAATGTAGCCCAGGGGTCAGGGGGTCCGGGAATGGAGCCCAGGGATAAGGGGGTCCGGGAATGGAGCCCAGGGGTCAGGGGGTCCGGGAAGGTAGCCCAGGGATCAGGGGGTCCGGGAAGGTAGCCCAGGGGTCAGGGGGTCCGGGAAGGTAGCCCAGGGGTCAGGGGGTCCGGGAAGGTAGCCCAGGGATAAGGGGGTCCGGGAAGGTAGCCCAGGGATAAGGGGGTCCCGCATAGAACAGCAGTCAGGGAGCCGCCTTGTGTCCCCCGTGAGGCCCCGTTTCCTGCAGCCGGTCATTCCTGAAAGCTTTAGCCCAGGTGACGAGCTCAGAGTCCAACGTGTCTTTAATCCTCACAACAGACCTGCGAAGAAGTTTCTATTAATCCCCTTTTAGGAAAAGAAAAACAAAATTCGTGCTATACTAGCAGGCAGTGTTAGGCATTTTACACATATGTGCATATCTATAGGCGTATTGGTATGTATATATGCACACATACATACATGATATATAATCCAAAATTCTTATAATGATTTTATAAGAAAATACTGTCCTCAGTTTTTCAAAGGAATCCTTTGAGGCTCTGAGGCACGAGGGACGCCCCTTGGGGATGGGGGAAGGGCTGTGTCATTAGGGAATATTTTGTCTTAACAAAATAAAAAACACAAAGGTGGAACAAACGCATCTCACCTTCCCCACCTCCCTCACGTGGCACAGGCTGGCGGGTCTGTGAGCTTAGACGCTTCCACAAAGTTTACTGTTTTCATCAGGTTGGCAATAAAATGTCCCCCACTCCCCACGCTCCGTGTGCCCCTGGCGTGACGTTCCACCCCCTGAAAACGCAGCAAACCCAGCGCGGCTCACGTTGCTTTGCTCACGTAGCTCCACCAACAGGGAGGAAACAGTGCGAAGATGGGGACCTCGGCCGTCCCCCACTTTCTGAAGATCTGGAATGGGAGGGAAAGTGTTTGGCTCAATGGCAAGAAATTCCCAGCTTTTAACACGCTGAGGATACTTGAGTGAGAATCTGTGCACGGCCTACACTGCCTAAGATGTGCAACAGAACAGCGCAGTGACGGAATAAATACGTATTTTAGACGCAGAAATCAAATGCTCAGTGTGTTAACTTGCTAAAGAGCTTTGCTGGTCTTCACTGCAGCTGCCATTAAAACCTGAAAACAAAACCTCATTGCGTCACGATCGTTAACAGGCTGTGAAATGAACGACAGAGTATTGACCCAAAGGTTTGCTCACACCTCGTAGAAAAAAAATAAACTTAAGTCACCAAATTTTCTAGGGATTTTGAAATGTAAGGGGGTCTAAGTAATATTTCTCAGGCGTTAAAAAGGGCAAATTATTATTATTGCTTCCTCAGTACATTTTTAACGAAGTGCCAGTATGCTAGAAATGTCACCAAGAGAAGGTGAACTGTAATTTGGGACCCACTGATAGAAAATCGTAGACTTGAGTGTTTTGTAGAGGACTCAATATTTTGAGGTTTTTTTTAAACTTATACATATATTTATATTTCTGTCACCAATCTTGTCACCAGGGTGAAAGAACATTCTAGTCATTTGAACATGAGATTAGACAGTGGATCATCATGTACATGGGGTTTGGGTTGGAGGAGCCACAGGCAGGCTTTGGAGTGACCCCACCTTTAAGTGAAGGTGACGTGTGTCTTTTCCCCCCACCCCAAGACGCTGACCCACTGGTCACGGGGGCCCCCGGAGCACCCATGGACCTGCAGTGCCACGACGCCAACCGCGACTACGTCATCGTGACCTGGAAGCCCCCCAACACGACCACCGAGAGCCCCGTCCTTGGCTATTTCATCGACCGGTGAGTGCCCGTGGCATCCTGGGGGGGATGGGACGTCCTGAAACGAGTGTTGTCACGACGACACGTGGGGATGTTTGTTAAACGCAAGTTCAGTTCTTGAGTGGCCCCAGGTGATTGCTAGCTGGTCACCAGCGATCATCGCCCGATAGGCTGAGCCCAGCGTCCCACGTGGGGCTTCTTTCTGCCGAAACTGGGGTCTCGTTTGCCAGTTCCACACTCAGCAGTAAGTCCCGAGTATGTGGGCGCACTCTGAGCCGGCATCCGTGTTCTACCAGGGGGTCCCCGAGCCACCGAGGGCTCCGTTTAGCAGGTTCCATGTTCAGGACTGTTCCTCCCCCACAAGGGTGTCGGGACGCCGGCTCCTTCATACCCAAGTCTGTTGTTTTTGTCTATCAAGCAGTGAGATTTTCTTTTTGTTGCCAAGCAATGAATATCGGAGCCTCAAAGTACAAAAGATTGGAATTTCTCTTTGAGTCAATAACTTAAATTGAGATCATCGCTACACCCAATGGGGTTTCGACTCCCTGGTTGTCCGTTACTTGGTACGGCGCCCAGAGCCCAGGAGGAAACTCAGCAAAGCCACGGAATTTGTTAGATTTGTAATTTATGCGTCAAATATAAATTTCCATTTTTGGAAGAAATTACAGTTAAAGAAAATGAATTTAGAGGTGAGACAGAAGTTAGGAGAAGATGGTTCCTGGCAGGAATCTGAGATTTTATATGCAGAACACAGTAAAATAAGGTGGTTATTTCAGGGAAAAGACTCAATTGGCTTGTGGCCTTTTTTTTTTTTTTTTTTTTGCTTATTCTGATTAAATTCTCTTCTGCCCCCAGCAAAGCTACTTGTTTAGCTGGAACATTCACCACTGAGGCAGTTTTGTGATAGGATGGAGACAGGTCTTCGGGATGTATCGTTCGGGGTTTACCGTGGATTAAAAAACCAAAACAAACAAAAAAACAAGAAACACTATCGTTTTTGCTCCTGTGACATCTGATGATTTTACCAACATGTTGGCAAAGACTGTTTCATGCCCCATCTCAGTTAATCATCCACCCTCCCTGCCCCTCGTTAAAGCCACAGAACATTCTGGAAGGGGGCGGCTCCCCCACCCGGCTCTGGACCTTGCGACCTGCCAGGTGTTGGTATAAGCCGGGGTTTCCCTGCCGGACTTTCGGTTTTGACCACGTCCTTCTCTTTGGCTAAAACAGCCAGGACCAGGGCGTGTGGATCAGAACTTTCACTGAAGTTCCGGATAGTTGGGGGAAGGGGAGTTGGCTCTTTCCAAAGTGAATGTACGACTCTGAGGTTGGACACTTGGAAAGACTGATTTTCCGAACTTGCTCTTGTCTCCCAAGGACTTAACGTGAGGTCTTTGTCCTTAAATTTCTTGCCCTCTGAATGAGGGAGGCCAGTGTTCCCCACATTTCCAGGTTTCTGATCAGGACTTCATTAATATTTTCAAAAGGCTTCCAAATTCCACATGAGAAGTGTCTAGAAAGAAGCATCTTACTGTCATCCCAGGGACTGTAGGCCCAGTCCTCCCCCCGCCCGGCAGAGCCAGGCCCAGGTGGGGTCCGGGGCTCCGGGGCTTCGTCCTCAGCCTGGACCTCAGGGGGCACCTGGGACTTTGTCAGGTAGGTCAGGAAAGGACAGATCCAAAGTAACTGTTGAGGAGATTTTGCCTAACTTTGAAAGCAGGAATTGATCTTCAGTTATAAAGTATTAGGTTGCAGGGGTATATATTTCATCTATGGTATGTATCCTATATAATATTATATATATTACTTTTTCTACATAGCTCTGTCTTTCAGTCTGTTTATGCCACTGTATACCTCAGTACTTTAACAGCATAGAGTTTATGGCGTGGAGATTATGTCCAGTTGTGATGTGGGTGTGTACACACCTGCACGTGTATTCACTCGACCGCCTTTTTCCTATTTGAAGGTGTGAAGTGGGAACGAACAACTGGGTCCAGTGCAATGACGCACCTGTGAAGATCTGCAAATACCCCGTCACTGGGCTGTTCGAAGGAAGGTCTTACGTGTTCCGTGTCAGGGCGGTGAACAGCGCGGGCGTCAGCCGGCCCTCCAGGGTCTCCGACGCGGTGGCCGCCCTGGATCCCGGCGACCTCAAGAGGTTGCAAGGTGGGCCGCTCGGTGCTGGTTCCGTCTCCGGTGGGAGAGGCCGGGCGCGTGGGCCGTGGGGCGTCACTGTGTGCTGAGCACAGCACGGGGGGGGTCCTCTCCGCTCCCCGACGTCCCGTCAGCGTCACCTTGAGAGTGGCACTGTGAAACTAATGCACTTCACCTCCGTAAAGCTCTGCGCTGCAATCCAGTTAAACTGGCTCGAAATGGGACCTTTCTCAGGCCATTGGTGATAAAATTTGAGCACATAATGAGACTTGGAAAGTTTTGAAGCCGAGCCGCTCCATTTCTGAGCTTTAGTTTCACACGACACAGACGCCTTCATGGGACTGGCCCTTAATGACGGTTTTAACTGAGCCTCTGTGTTTTCCAAACCCGTGTGGTCCTTTCGATCCACTACAAGGCGCTGAGAGGCGCTAAATATTACCAGGACCACTTCCCGAATGTCACTCTGATCACCCAGAGGACAGGCGAAGGTGCAGTCCTGATGCAGGGTGACTCGGGCCTTGCCCTGCGCTGGGGAAATCAGGTGTTTTCTTCGGGAAACCTGTGGATGTTAAATTCAGTGTCCACCTTTCTCTCCGCAGCAGTTCACTTGGAGGGAGAGAAAGAAATTGTCATCTATGAAGACGAGCTTGAAGGTACGTAGCTCCTCACGCTTCCCTCCAGCCGCCGTGCCCTGGGGATTCGGGGTTGTAGTCAGAGCTGGAAGGAACGTCCGCAGGGCGGCACCTCTGTGCACGTAAACATAAAACTGCGGCTGTCGCGTGTGTGTGCCATGTCCGTGGAAATTTTAAAAAAGAAAAGATAGAATGCGGAAGTGGGGAAGAGAATCATGGACCGTCTTCTCTTAGGGGTTCACAGACACGTTCGTTCCAGGGCTCACGGAGAAGAAACCCGGCTACAGGCGAGGTGTGATCACTGGCTGCCGTGTCTGCCCTTGTGGGTTCCGTTAGTGGAATAATATTTCCTTTTACTTTTCTTAAGCAGAGATTTTCTTCCTAACATTTTAACTGAAAGAGATCGAGTCTTTCCTGTCAGTGATGTTCTGTGCTTGCAGGTTTATATTTTCCTTATTTATGCTTGATTGTGTGATGACTTCTCCTTAATTATTCCTTCCAGAGATCGTTAGCAAAAATGGTTTGTGAAGAAGGAAACTCTAACATTATTAATCAGATTTTAGTTGGACTTCTAATTAGAGTTCATAAAGTGTGATGGGTGAAAACTTCAAAAGCAAGACTCCAAACCACTTTGGGGCCACTGGCTAGGGGAGAAGGACTTCTGAGCTCTTCTTTAAAATGTCAGAGTCCGGGCCGGGCGCGGTGGCTCACGCCTGTAATCCTAGCACTCTGGGAGGCCGAGGCGGGTGGATTGCTCAAGGTCAGGAGTTCGAGACCAGCCTGAGCGAGACCCCGTCTCTACTAAAAATAGAAAGACATTATATGGACACCTAAAAATCTATATAGAAAAAATTAGCCGGGCATAGTGGCGCATGCCTGTAGTCCCAGCTACTCGGGAGGCTGAGGCAGTAGGATCGCTTAAGCCCAGGAGTTTGAGGTTGCTGTGAGCTAAGCTGACGCCAGGGCACTCACTCTAGCCTGGGCAACAAAGTGAGACTCTGTCTCAACAAAAAAAAAAAAAAAAAAAAAAAATGTCAGAGTCCGGAATGTTCTTCCCCCAGGCAGCTGCCGGTGCAGGAGAGTTTGTTGATTGATTTTCATATGTGAAGGAGATAGGCCCCAAGTGGCATCCGCACGTAACGATTTTTCTCTAGGACCTTAAAAAGAACACTTGTCCTGTTGCTCCCCACGGGGGCCGTGAACCCCTATGAGACCCCCGTTAGAGTTCTGGGCAAGCCTCAGGTGACACTTAGAGTCTCAGTCTGAACCTCTGCTTCCGTAAGAAATAGGCAGCCGGGAAAGACTCTCCGAGCACGAGGAAGGAGGGATGTGGGGAGGGTTGACGTCCTGTGGCCTCTAAATAGTCGCCGTGCTCACCTTCACCTGCCGTGCGCCCTGCACCTGGTAACGCTCTTGCCGCTTCTGGGACGATTAAAACGTAGATGTTTGAATGAATGAAAAATGCCTCCAAATTACACTGGAAGAGAAGATGTTCTAGGAGCAGAGCAGCCCGTGGGAAACGTGTGTTTCGGGCGTTGCGAGAGGACAGGGCAGGTGGGGTCGGGAGGAAAGACGCCATCTTGGCCACCCTGGGGGACACAGGGGACGTCAGGGCTGGTGAGGACGACCCTGGATGGCGAGGACGTCACGCACCTGTGATAGGACGAGAGCTATGGGAGGGCCGTGCCGTTCCGGGGGGACCATCTATCCTGCGTGGACGAAGCGCAGGGGGTGGAATCGAAGAGCTAAGCCTGGGCCCCAGCTCAGCGCTCAGCGGCGGGCGGGCGCCCTCAGGCGTGTTCTCCTGGGCCCCGTTCTGCAGCCGCAGGTCGGAGGAGGACACCATTGTCTTCCTCCGCGCGTGAAAAGAACCAGATGAGATGATGGAGGTGAAAGCATTTTTAAACAACCGTACATATGAATATTATATGTCATTAATGTGCACAGTAACAATACTAATGACAGGTGAGTCTATAGATCACCGTTTTCACCCAGGGCTGAGCAGGGCTGCCGGGCGGCCCCCACCCAGGCGGAGCAACTTTCATCTCTCTCAGCTGTGGGCGCCTGGGCCCTCTCCTTGCTCTCCGCTGTCCCTGGGGGGCCGTCCGCAAGTCTGCGGGGCTCTCACTGCTGCACGGCCTGGTGGTGGTGAAGACGGTCTCAGTAGCTCAAGTTTCCTGCCCCCCCCCCCCAGGGTCCCTGCTGAGGAGGTCCCGGCTGGGCCTCAGAGCGAATGTCCCCTGTTCCACTTTCCCTGGGCCCGGGAGCTACGTGCAGGTCTGACATCCGCAAGACAGTCCTGGAGGAGCGTGAAGGAGGCTCTGCAGCCCGCTGCCCGCACCTGCCCCTGCTTTTGTTACCTGCCGTGTTTCCTGCCGTCCTCCCGGTTTGCGTCTCGTGTGAGTGGGATGCACCGCGGTGCAGCTTTGGGATGTTGGCACATGTCATGGGAAGACTAGTCTGTTGTGTCTTCTCTGTGGTCTGTGTGTGTGGACACGTGTCCTCCCTGTCCCTCGGCCCTGCCACGTGTGCGCTTTCCCGGAGACAGGCCGACTCCGTGTCTGAAATTCAACCCACTTGCCAGAACGATCTCAGACCAGGCCCCAGTCGCCTCTAAAATGCAACGAGCCCGTAACGGGACTCTCATGCAATGAAACCCAATCTTGTTCCGTGGCTGTTCGAGTCCTCGCTGTAGCGGAGTCTGGGGGCAGCAACCGGATATGGAGAAGGCCTCAGGGATGTCCCGCGGAGGTTTCAAACCACCTTAATCATGTGCTAATCTAACGGGAGGCTCATAATGTTTTGTGGGTCTGGAAAACCTCCACCTCTCATGAGCATCTCCTTCAGATTCAAACAGAAATCCCTGCACCTCACATGGTATTTAAAGGAGCCGTGTGTCAGAAGAGCGGTGTACTGGACGTCTCTGACAGCGACTGTTCTCTCCCCGCTGCTTGCAAAAGGGACGTCAACGTCACTCCAGAATTTCAAATGTGCAGGTGTAGGAAATGGCGCTTGCCAGCCTGGGTCAGATCTTTGGAGGGAGGAACGAACATGGTGCTTTAACAGTTGGTGTATGATTTAGATTCTCCGAGATATTACAGCAGGGAGAAAGCAGCCGGACAGGGTCGTTAGCGACGGCACAAGCTCACCTGCGAGGCTTCCGTGCCGCAGAACACAGGCTGTGATCGTTCCTCTGCACAAATCTCAGCGCGGTCAGGGCCCCGTGTCTGGGCAAATGCCGGATTTCTTCTGGTAAATCCTCTCCCTTCTTCTGAAAGACTTTCGGATGAGACTCTTCTCATGGACTGGCTTATATACCTGTGTTAGAAACAAAAGTATTTAGTAACTGCATGATGTTTAACAGTATATTACACTTTGGCTCTGAAAAAATAGTCTTTGGGTTCATTTGTTTTCCCAAAACAGAAACAAAGCGAAGGACAGCATGATGTGGCAGCTCTCCAGCATCCAGGGATACCCCAGGGACACCCCCTTGGGGCTGTGGGGTGACGGGTTCCTCCGTGCTCACAGGTTTGCTCCTCCTGCAGGTGACGTCCAGATCCCGGGACCCCCCACCAACGTGCATGCATCGGAGATCAGCAGGAACTACGTGGTCCTCAGCTGGGAGCCGCCCACCCCCCGAGGCAAGGAGCCGCTGATGTACTTCATTGAGAAGGTACTGGGCCCTGCGTGGTGGTGCTCACTGTGCTGTAGGAGGAGCACGTCCCAGCCGTCGTCACAGACAGTCCCTCACGTTGGTGCAGGGGCCGGAGGGGCGTCCTGGGACGGTCGGGGCCTGAGGGGCTGCGTGCGCGTCCGGCTTTGCCCCTGGGCATGAATTTGTCTGCTGGGCTGCAAAGCACTGACCCCCCCGGGGTCCACAGGGACCCAAGGCGTACCCCCCCCCAAACCACACTCCAGAGTCCTCACTGCTGCGGATGGCGGTCCCAGAGCAGCAGGATGGTTGCCCTGGCTGGCGGGTGTGTGCACAGCCACATGGCCGCTGGGTGGCGACCTCGTAGAGGGAATTCACAGAATCATTACGTCATGGGCTTGAAGGCCTTTTTGCCCTGAACACATATATAAAAAAGGCAAACTACACTGTCAATTGCAGCCCTGTAAACACACATGTGTATATGCGTGTAACCAATGCTGCCCTCCTGGCCCTGCCTGAAACAGGGACAGGGCAGGGCTGGGTTCTGGCTGCAAGCTCTTCTGCGGCTTCTAGAAGCTTGGCGTCAGTTCCCGGCAGGCTCCCCTTGAATGTGATGTCCTTTTCTCCACCCGACCCCAGCTGGGCATCCCCCACACCCCAGACTTCGCCATCCGGACCACAGACACTCGCAGTCACAAAGAATCCGGGCCCACGGGACGCCATGGGGCCGCTCAGCACGCAAATGCCCAGGCAGCTCCAAAATCGTGACCTTTCACTTTTGTCAAAATGACAGAAAACATCTCTTTTAGATATGAATCTAATTCCAGAAGCCTGGGTTGATATCTAAAAATTTTCAGCAGGCTTTAGCAGGGTTGATATGTATCCAATCTTTACTACCACAAAATTACTTTCAAAGGGGGTTTTATCTCTGTAGGGAAAAAAAATAATAAAACATATAATCAAGGTTCTTAATGTAATTATCAAAGATAAAAATTAAGCACACAGTAGATAAAATTTGGAAAATACAGAGAAGTTACTTGGAATACAATTAAAATCACTAATAATTCCATCATATGAAATAGCCATGTTAATATGTGATACATAGATTTTCATGTACTTATCGTATCATATGTATAATTGACATTCTTTATTGCATTTAACAAAATGACATGATTCCTCTCATGTGATTAAAGATTTTTATGCAATCATTTAAATGGCCACATTTTTAAATATATGAACATATCATAACGGGTCTTGCTCTATGGGTAGATATTTGGATTGTGGTCACTTTGTCAGTACTGCAAGTCACTACAATATGATACAAATTTTAAACTGAAATGTGGAGCATTGAGTTATGCTGGAATGTTACAAATATTCCCCTAAATTATCTTTAACTTATCAGCAGTTCATTGCATTTTACTGAAATCACAGCCTATGTGTTGATTCCCTTCAGCTTTCCCTTAGTGTGCTTATTCATGTTAACGGGAAAATTTTTAGTAGTAAACGGTTTCAACTTTGGGCATCTGCTTCTCCAAATCAGCGTCACGTTTCACGCAATTGGGGACAGCGGGGTGACGGCGCCGTGTGCTGCCCGCGGTGGGCGCGGTTGGCCGCGGCGGGGTCAGAGTTCAGCTGCTGTCCTCTCCGCAGTCCGTGGTCGGGAGCGGCACCTGGCAGAGGGTGAACCCCCAGACAGCCGTGAGGTCCCCCCGCTACGCCGTCTTCGACCTCGCAGACGGGAAATCCTACGTCTTCCGCGTTCTGTCGGCAAACAGGCACGGCCTGAGCGACCCGTCGGAAATAACGTCTCCGGTTCAGGCGCAGGACACGATCGGTACGTCATCACGGCGCGCCGCCCGCACACGGGGCGTCGGTCATCACCGCGCGCCGCCCACACACGGGGCGTCGGTCATCACGGCGCGCCGCCCGCACACGGGGCGTCGGTCATCACCGCGCGCCGCCCACATACGGGCGTCTCAGATAACCTTTAAATCGTGTCAATAAGGACATGAATGTTACATGTGAGTTAAAATTCGCGTTGCCTTAAAACTTCCCTTTACAAGAGGTAAAGGGCTCTCTGCCGCGTTCTGGCTGGTTCTCGACGAAGCTCGTCATCTCCGAGGAAGCCTGCAGATGAGTTAAAATAGCTTAGGCCACGGTCACTTCAGAAACGTACAGTCCTAGACGCGCTGGTTTCTTGCCCATCTGGCTGGAAGATCTAAAATACAAACTATGGAGATTCTGACTTGCGATCCACTGAGGAGCTGTATCAGTTACCAGGAGGCTTTCTCGAAATCCTTGAGAGGCTTCGTGATAGAAACATTTTAGTCTGCAGTTACGATTCTGAGTAACTGGAACCTCTCCCGTCTCCCCTTAATGCTTTATAGTAATAAAAAAGCTGGACGTCAGAACAGACGAGGTACTAAGGCCGCTACCTCCAGCCTGACCTCGGGCGTCTACCTGGTTCTGGTTTAATCGAGCTCTCAGGCTCCACCCAGAGCCACACCTGGGCGAGGCCCGGCCTCTTCCCGCTCAGTGGCACCCACAGAAAGTGACACTAATTGGCAAACCCTGGGGCCTGTGGCCAGGCGCTGGCTCTGAGGACACTGTGTCTCCGAGGGCTTCCGGACCCCTGGTCTGCAGCCCGTGGGGGGCCTGGCATGAAGAGAGAAGATCAGATGGTCAGATCCTGATTTAATTTTGAGTCCTCTTACAGATTACAATGGATCAGATAAAAATGTGCCCCCATTTTCTTAAAATCGGTAATTTATATTCCAAAAATAGTCATCACCCAAGTATTGTAATCATTTATTCCACCAGAAGGTCTTTGGTAGCAGCTCTCGTGGAAGGGGCAGGAGATTTTGTGACTTTGTTCTTTTCCTTTAGCAGTCGGAGAGCTCGGGAAGAGGCGGGGGGTCTAGCACCTCCCCACGCATTGTTGTCCCACGGCTCATCTCCCTGCTGTTGATCCCTGGTCCTGCCAAAACCCCACCCAGTTTGCCGTTCCTTCCTGCTGGGAGAAGGGCTCCAAGTTTCTGGCGCATCCTACAAAACTCTCATCCCGTTTCTCCAACTGTTCTGTCTCCTCCGCACAGTTGCTCCTTCTGCCCCTGGTCGCGTCCTCGCCTCCCGAAACACCAAGACATCAGTGGTGGTGCAGTGGGACAAGCCCAGGCAGGAGGAGGACCTGCTGGGCTACTATGTGGACTGCTGCGTGGCCGGGACCAACCTGTGGGAGCCCTGCAACCACAAGCCCATCAAATACAACAGGTGCCCACGCCACCTCCCGTGCCCCCGAATTGTTGCTCTGAAACACAGTAGGAGAAGCAGAACCACACAGGAGCCACACAGCCCCCAGGACGGCACGTCCACCGAGCTCCTGTGTGATGAGTCAGTTTTCACGTGCGGAGTTCAAGTTCTGAGCAGTTGCACATACTGGTTACGACACTGGTGCTTCTTGGCTGACGTGATTTACTTACGGGTGAAAGAGGAAGTTCCAGACCCTGGGTTTTCCCTGATATAATTAGTGTTTAGGACTTTGCTTTGAATAGGAGAGTTAAAAACAGCAACTACAATGTGAAAGTCATTTTATTTTTCTGTACCGATTTTTCAAACTTTTAACCTCGTTCTGTTGTCATCACTGGCAGCCCCATTCCCCAGCCCCTGGCTGCGGCCCCACCCAAGACCACGCCCCTCTCGTGGCGGGCAGTGCGGGGCAGAGGCTGCCTTGCAGCAGGAAGTGGCGTCTCTGGTTTGGAATCGATTTGCTCCGGCTGCAGGCCGAGCGTGCAGAGATCGGCTGAGATTGTCGAGCTTTGCACACAATACGCTCCTTAGGACGATGTCAGTGGCTGTCGGGGTCACCCTGTGGACAGGTTATCAACTATGGCACATCCGTTTTTCCTTTTAAAATCTTAAAAAAAAAATACATAGTAAAAAGCTGGGTCTAGTAAAGAAGAGATGTCGATGAGGGGAGTAATAGATGTTCCTCACACCCCACCGCAAACGCAGAGAGATCGATCGGAATAAGAAACTTCAGATATTATTCCAGTAGAAGGATTTTGTAGATGGTTCATAAATGTTCGATGATTATGTAAGATAAATAATTATCGCCTACTTTTACTGAGTCCCCACCATGCACAAGGCAACAGTGCTAAGATTTTCATGCAGAGTTTCCTGTTTCAGGCTTGCAGCAGGGCCGCGAGGCGGTGCTATTTATGTTAGCCCTGCTCTAGCAATGGAAGAACAAAGTCTTACAGGGCTTACGTCCCTTAATCAAGGAACTTATTAAGGATGTAAAATCTGTTAAGTGCCAAAGCCAGGATTCCAGCCTAGTCTAGCTGACTTCAAAGTCTTAGCCTTTAACCACTACTGTGTAATTGCTTTTCATTAATTTTTACACATGCGAGTTCTTCTAGATAAGGAATTGGATACTGTTACATAATAACCCTTTGATCCAGACAAGACCCAGGACATGCAAAAATGAAGGCAGAGTCACAGAATAAATGACTTTGACGCTAAGTGTAGTCAGCCTCTGGTAGGACGGGGTGCCGTGACGTTACTTTTTTTTATCTTACATATTGAACTAATTAACTCACACTGAAAACGAAGGGTTTATGTTATGCATACATAAGGCGCTCAAAAAGTGCACTTTGCTTTAGTCCAAATGCGTGTTCAGGATGATTTCTGTAGCCCTGTAGTTCAGAGCCTGATTGGAGCTTTTCTCAGGTTCGTGGTGCACGGCCTGACCACAGGTGAGCAGTACATCTTCCGGGTGAAGGCCGTCAACGCCGTGGGCACCAGCGAGAACTCCCAGGAGTCCGACCCCATCCGGGTCCAGGCGGCGCTCAGTAAGTCACTCACGTGAACCTGCACCGGTTTCCCTTCCCCCACCCACCGTAATTTCTGCATGAATTAAACATTTGTGATGCCATTTGGATATCAGCAGAGGGGAAAAGTTATGCAAATTGTTGAACAGAGAACATGAGATTAAACCTCTCATTAATTGGCTACTTGTCTTGGAAAGGTATGAGAGGGAGAAACGATAACACGCTAACAAAATGCAAATTAAAAATAGAAGACATTATTAGAGGGCACGTTTGCTTCCAGACACCTGTACTCATATTAAAATATATGTTATAGGGTATGGATTTATCTTTTAAAAATATGTGCTAAAATAGAACAACATCAGTGGCCTTTTAGCTATTCTTAGTTCCAGGAACTTTAAGGAATCATTTTAAAGAATTTCATATGTTTATGTAACTTTGTGGCTTTGTTCATAAATAGTGATGTTTAAACTTTTATTATTTTGATCAAATGAGACAATTCAGGTCCTAAATCTTGGTGACAATTCATAGCACAGTTGCTCTGCAATCCTCTGGGTTTTGCAATTGTTTCTCTAGTTATTTCCGGTTTAAGGCACTATGCCCATAAACACATTCAGCAACATTTTGAAACACAAACGTTACATGTTACACACTTTGAATGTCTTCACTGCTGAGAAAAAAATGTTTTGCTCTTTAATTATTTTTCATTGCCAACTAAATTCACGAGCATTTTCAGAAATTAAAATTTCTAATGACACTGTTATTGGGATTTCCAAGGAATGTCAAGCCAGATAATTCCTAGGCAGTCACGATAGCAAAATCTCTTTTGCTACAAGGTCATTGTTCTAATCTCCTCTCAGTTTTTTCCAGGAGAGGGTTTCAAACGTTCCCATTTGCGTTTTTAAGTCCTGCCTACTAAATGAAAGCAACCATTTCCCTTCTTATTCCATGATAAGAATCGCTTATCCCGGTCCCCGGTATCTCAGGTAACCGGGGGCGACCACGCCGAGGTTGCTGGGACCCGGGGAGGAGCAGACACATCATCTCTCCACCTGTTAGGAAAACACGGTCCGTTTCCAAATTTGGTGCTAAAACAGGGAGATGTGAGTTCATACTTGTTTGAAGTTTCCATAATTTTGCAGGACACTGAAAGGTACCGGATAAGTCATGCCTGTCGTCCCTGGCTGTGAGGCACAGGTGTTGTCCTTCGTGGCTATGAAGGAGAGGTCCTCAGAGATCCCCTCAAGGGAGCAGGGAGGGGTCTGTCCTGTCGGAACCTTCAGATAGGATTTAAAGAATTCACTGCTCTCCTATTGTTGCACGGTTGGTGGATGTATTTAGAAATAGCACTAAACATGTAGGAGGGAAATTTTTTGTTTTAACTTATCCTCTTTAAGGGAAGATATAAAATCCGACAGTTACAGCACAGCAGGCAAGCGTGGCGGGCACGCGTGTGCAGGCCGCCCGCGGGCCCCGTAACGTCCGTGCCGTGCTCGCTTGCAGCCACACCGTCCCACCCCTACGGGATCACGCTGCTGAACTGCGATGGCCACGCCATGACGCTGGGCTGGAAGGTGCCCAAGTTCAGCGGCGGCGCGGCCATCCTGGGCTACTACATAGACAAGCGTGAAGTCCACCATGCAAACTGGCACGAGGTCAACCCTTCGCCCGTCAAAGACACCATCTTCACGGTTGGTTTCATTTGTTCATTTTTGCCTGGGTGACTTCTGCATCTTGGGGCGTCCTTCACCCAGTGTTTCAGTTTGATGACGTTAGAGCATTTGGTACGGAAACAACTTATAGCATCGTGAGACCCTGGAGTTTGGAACTAGAAAGATGTCAGGGACCATTTTTTTCCCCCAAGGAGCAAGCCCAGTAACTGAGTGGGTCCCATGCTTAGTCCATGGCTCTGGGGTGGCCAGACCCTAAATGCCGGGACCCACAGACCTCATGGCCCGTGGGGCCCTCGCCTCACGGCTGTGAGTGTGGAGGGGGAACGGGCTCCTGCCCGATGTCCCAGGGCCAGGGGCTGCTCCCAGGGTCTCTGTGGGCCTCAGTTTCCTTCCCTGGGGGAGATCAGGGCATGACTGAGGCAAAGCCCGGGAGCTTTAACACCCGACTGCGGCTGGTCAGGTGCATAAACATCTCCAAACACTTGTTTCCTTTGCTGAGAAGGTTCTGTCTCCACTCACGTTTCTGTTACGAGTCAGTCTTACATACGCCTTTGCCCAGTGCCCTGTAATGCGGCTTTTATGTCACGTATTAATGTAAACAAAATCCAAACAGGTGGAGGGGTTGACGGAAGGCTCTCTCTATGAATTCAAAATCGCTGCCACCAACCTCGCCGGCATCGGGGAGCCGTCGGACCCCAGCGAGCACTTCAAGTGCGAGGCCTGGACCATGCCAGAGCCCGGTGAGACGCTTCCCTCCCGCACGCAGGGGTGGCCGGGAAGGGGCTTCTGTGGCGGTGGCCGGCTGTCTGCAGCGTGTCCTCAGCAGCCTCCCAGAGCGAGCGTGTGTTCACCCGACACTGGCGGTGTCACCATGGTGAGGCGCTGGGTGCCAGGCCCGGGGGAGGTGGTGAGTGAGGCCCACCCACTGTCTGCGGTCTGGGCCCCGCAGGACACGGACCAGGTGCTGGGGGTGGAGTGGGACGCCCTGAAGTGGGAGGTAGGTGGGAAGGGACACTCAGACCAGCCCCACCCAACCCGTGTGACAGGCACCTTGTCCCAAAGCGGAAAGAAGCCTGGGGGTGGAGAGGGTCTCGGGCGGGGGACCGGCGTGAGACAGAGCGTGGCATCGGCTCTCATCTGACACTTAGCCAAGGTCGTCCCCTGCTCCAACACTCGGGCATCTTGGGACTTCCAGTTCTAAAATGCATAATTGTTGCAAATCTGCATTTATTTAGGACTTGCATTTTTTTTAACTGTTTTCACAAGTTCTTAAGTACCAGGCATCCATTTCTGGTTCTTGTCTCCAACCTTTCGGGAACTCAAATGCAATGGAGAATGTGCTCATTCTTTGCAAAAGAAAAATCTAAAAGTTGAAGCTGAAAAAGCTCAGAGTATTTTTTAATTTTGTGGCCTGATTATACTCATTTTTACCCTCCTTCCCTTCCTTCCTTCCTTTCTTGTTTTAATGAAATTAATTTTTGCTACTTAGAAAAATCAGTGGAAGAAAAAGCCATTGAAGTTTCCAGAGCCTTTTGGAGGGTTTGATAGGAAATGGCTTCATCAGGCCCAAAGGCTGCAGTGCGATGTGGTTAGGACGGGGACAGGGGTGGTGGTGGCACCTGTCCCCTCTCCTGCCCGGTGTTCACCTGGGCCCAGGCCACCAGCACCACACCCTTCCAGAGCTGCCTGGGCTATCTGCAGAGAGCAGGGCTGAAGCTGCCTGGCTGGCCAGGTGCTCGGGCTCCCTGAGTGGTCGCTGTGGCCGACAGGTTTCTAGCCCTGTGGGTGGGTGACCCGAGCACCTCCTGTCCTCTGTGGTAGCACTGCTGGCCCCAAGGGAGCAGCGTGGCCTGGTGGACTATTCTGAGTACGTGCACAGTCTCCCGGATGCCTGAGAGAGGAGGCCGTGGTGACACGGAGCTGGGCCCCCCACCAGGCCGGGCATGGTGCCTTCCCCATGAGCTCTCCTGGGGAGAGGGTGGCATGTGACGAGGAGGGCGCAGTGATGCCCCTGGGGGGTGACACCTGCCAAGGGCGCAGTGGTCCCTGGTGCTTGACCTCGGGGCGGCAGGTGTGCGGCGGCGAGTGCACGAGGGGACTCAGGACGCGTCTGACCCCCCAGGTCCCGCCTACGACCTGACGTTCTGCGAGGTCAGGGACTCCTCCCTGGTCCTGCTGTGGAAGGCCCCGGTGTATTCCGGCAGCAGCCCTATTTCTGGATACTTTGTGGATTTTAAGGAAGAGGACGCTGGAGAGTGGCGCACTGTGAACCAGACGGCAACTGCGAACCGTTATCTAAAGGTGACGCGTTCG
The DNA here is from genome assembly GCF_041146395.1 of Eulemur rufifrons. NCBI lineage: Eukaryota > Metazoa > Chordata > Mammalia > Primates > Lemuridae > Eulemur > Eulemur rufifrons. The sequence continues at coordinate 37,209 of NC_090994.1, forward strand.
CTGGCTTTGTGTGACAGTGTCTGACCTCCACGGCAAACAGGACAGACCCCAGGGCAAACCTGTGCAAATGTGATGACTGGGCCTGACTGGCAGGGGCCGCACGGGGTGGGGAGGGGTGGCGCCTCCCACCTGCGCGGGTCTGCGGGTCCCAGCAGACGGCGGGAGGGGCCTGAGCAGTGGCGCCTTCGCCTTGTCTGCATGGAGCTGTGTCTGACTCCGCGAGCTGTGCAGACGGCCTGCGCCTCTCCCGCATGGCGGTGACAGCCGCTGACGGCACCGCTCCCAGATGGTGTGTCTGCATGAGCTGTGCTCAGCGCGGGTTATTACGGCATTTCATCCTGTCCTTGCACCCAAACCCACGTTTACTGTACGTACGTGATTGCTGATAGACGTCCATTTGATAATCCACACACGCGCACACACAGACACACATGCACACACATACACACACATGCACACATGCACACACATACACAGACACACATGCACACACATACACACACAGGCACACATGCACACACATACACAGACACACATGCACACACATACACAGGCACACGGTTTTGACAAAATTATAATGTGTAAATTGTCCTACCCTCTTTTTCTTTGAATATTCCTATTTTTAGCACTTACAGCGAACCAGAGCCCAGGTCAGCTGTAACAACTGTTTCTAGACCAGGGCTCACACGCCCCGGCTACCGTGCCGGCTGCCTCAGTCCAGAGGTTTCCTTCTTTCATTCCGGCCCTGAGGTGCAGCTAGACAGGGCTGCGACCTGCATCCTTACTTAGAGCCAGGGAACGTCCCAGCCGGGCAGACAGCACACGCTGAGGGAGGCGGGAAGGGGCGACAGCCTCTGGAAAACGATCAGACAATATGAAACGGTTTCTTCTGAGTGAACAAATCAGCTTCTAAGCGTCCATCAAAATAAATCAATTAGAAACTTAGTATATATTTATGGTTATCAATGCAGATTATAGTATGGATAATCTATGTACCTATAAGAAGTGATTGGTTTCATTTTGACGTGTCCAGTGATGATTTTGCACATTTAAATATCACATTTAAAATACTGAGTACCAGAGAATTATGTTAAATATGAACCCTAGATTACAAACTAGTTGATGTGATTTTAATTCTGCTTTAAAACATTCAGAAAAAGGAAAAAAACAGAAGAGAAAGAAATTCAGAGAAAAAGGAATGAAAGAGGTTATAGCGAAATTGTAGCAAATCTGCTAATTCCTCCAAAGTGGGATTGTGCACGGCTGTGAACCCTTCTCTGTCCTTCTCTGGTTTACTGTGTCTAGTTCTTCCAACTGGAAACATAAGTTATTGGGAAACAGAGGGCGTGTTGGTAAGACGGCGTGAAAAGTCACAAAGTCGTCCCCACTGTGTGTCCACACGTGCGGGGTTTCCTCCTTTCCAGGCCTGTGACCTGCAGCGAGGCAGGACCTACGTCTTCAGGGTCCGCGCGGTGAACGCCAGCGGCGTGGGGAGGCCGTCGGACACGTCCGAGCCGGTGCTCGTGGAGGCCAGGCCAGGTGGGACTTTACCTTTCAGCCGCTCGAAACAGCAGACGTCGCGGAGCTGCAGTAATTGGGGGGGAGGGTGTGCGTGCATTGCGTGTGTGTTAATATGTGCGTGCTGATGGAGGGATGGACATCTTGTCATGTTTTTAAAAGGACGTGGGTCAGCAAGTGAAGTGACATGTGCACTGTGACCCGGGTTAGGTCATCTTCACACTGGGCAGGGGTCGTTCTTGGAACAGTCACGAGTGCGCAGGAAGGAAGGTGCTTTTTATGTTAATGCTGCGTTTTGATCAGAAACTTATAAAGCTGACCACGCACTCGGCTGCCAGGGCTGCCTCTGGGGGGTCCAGGAAGGACGTCTCAGAACAGGGATCTCGGGGCCTGGCCGGGCAGCGCCAGAAGCTCTCTACCGTGGTATCAAATGCAGACAAGGAAGTGGGCAGAAATAGGGTAAATTAAAAAAAAAAAAAAAAACAGCAACAACAAAACAGCCAAGTGGCTCTAGCATCCACCTGCTGCCCCGAGGCAGCCCTGGGTGGGCATTAAACCGAACCGATGTTTCCGTGTAAGCCGAGCTCTCTGCTGGCCACGCCTTCTCCCCAAAACAGAGCTCTAAGAACCCCGTGTTCCTACGCTGCTCACTGCACACTCTTGCCGCGCAGGCACCAAGGAAATCAGCGCCGGCGTCGACGAGGAAGGCAACATCTACCTGGCTTTCGACTGCCAGGAGATGACGGACGCGTCTAAGTTCACGTGGTGCAAGTCCTACGAGGAGATCGCGGACGAGGGGAGGTTCCGCGTGGAGACCGCCGGGGATCAGTAAGTCGGGCCGGCCAGGCGGGAGCGCCCGTACACTCCTGCAAACAGGGACGGTCGACACTCACCTGCTCGTCTTCCTTTCCAGCTCTAAGCTGTACCTTAAGAACCCAGACAAGGAGGACGTGGGGACTTACTCTGTGTCCGTGAGCGACACGGACGGCGTGTCCTCCAGCTTCAATCTGGATGCGGAAGGTAACACCCCCGGGGCGCAGGCTGGCCGGGCAGGAAAGGTCTCATTGCACTTTCAAAGATCCGCACACCGATACCGAAAAGACTTATTTGCTTAGAAAAACAATGTGTGTTTGTGGGAGGCTGGGGGAGTGTTTTTATGAGCCGACAGTTACTTTAGAAATTAAACAAACTCTCGAGTTTGTACCATATCTACCAAATAATTACTGGTCCGGGACAAGCTGCTTGTACAGCCTTCAACTTGCTTGTTTAAAGTTGAGTTTCAGACACAGCTGAGCAGTCCGGCTGGCAGGAAGCCAGGTACTAGCACACAAGTCCCCGCAGTAAGTGACCGACACACCCAATTCGGGTGAACTCATGCAAATGTAACAAGCCACAGCGGAACAGATGAGTGAGGAGATCGCTCTGTCTCTTCTTTTCCTGGCCCTCAATTCGCTGCTCCCAGACAGGGGCAGGAACGGGCTGGAAATCCTCCTACACTTTTAAAGCTGCCTTTGCAGGCCCTGGCTCCTGGGTCTTCAAAGTTTTGCACTCACAAAAAATCCTTAAATTCTGAAAAGCTACATGTTCCTCTGCACCATTTTTAAGTTTACGTGTGAAATTTTCATCTAAAATAGTTGCAAAGGATAAAATTTCCACCCTATCTGCTATTGCATATAGACTTTAAATGTATCTGAGGCAAGACCTTGGAGTTGCAGGTTTAGCTCATTCTGTTTATGGAAATTCCTACCAGGAGAGCTAATGGGGAAAGTCTGTCCTCGCCGTGAAACCGATTGCCAAAGTAAGTTTTCCTTTGGTCGGGAGAAGTCTGACTTCATTTTTCAGCTCAAAATAAAGGTGTTCATGTCCTCTGGGACCACTGTCTCATTTTTGAATTCCAATTGTAAGAAGGAAAGAAGGAAGGAGAAGAAAGGAAGAGCTCAGAGCTTCCATTTTTCTTACCTTATTCCCGGAACTTTCTCAGGAGCAATACATTTCGGTTTTTTGCTTTTCTTTCTTTCTTTTTTACTCGGGGTGATATGCCACAGTGGTGCCATGAGAAGTATTAATATGTACGTTTTTCTTTAATGAAATTGAAGAAAGAAATTTTGAAAAGGGGAAGGAAAATCATAGACCATAAGCACGTTCTCAGCCACCCCAATCGGTTTTCGGAAAGTGTTCACACGGAGTTAGGGGACCTGGAAAATCTCCCTTTAGTCTCTCCTCTTGCAGGGCTTCCTATAGCCCATGAAACACCTGCTTCACACACACCCACGCTCCCCGAGACCCGGCCCTCCAGTGCTCTCCGCTGTCCCTGCAGGAAGTGGGGTCTTCACCTGGTGCAGATCTGATTGGCAGGCGGCTGGCAGTGTATTGAAGTGTTAAAGGTCTCCTTTCTGACCTTTTCACTGTTAGTTCAAATTTCTTTCATGCCCTCAAGTTAAATCTTGGTGCTGTGGAAATCTTGGCTCTTGGGTTAGCCTTGCTGTTGTCTACAAACTCCTGAATATACAGGTCAAAGCCAGTTAAAATATCTGTTTCTTAATTTCAGAGCTTGAACGTTTGATGCTGCTGAGCAATGAAATCAAGAATCCCAGTAAGTAAGCCCCGGCCCTGAGCGCGTGACCGCGGCCCCATAGGACATGTTCGTTAACGTAGGAGCCAGGAAGAGGGCAGCCTCGTCTCACGCTCCCAGCTTACAGGGCTTGTAACCTGTTGATTTACAACAAATGGTAGCTTATATTGCAGCTCGTAGAAACTTGCATTGCTTAGAGAGTGCTTTTAATTTGGGGTTTTGTATAGCTGTTCCTAATCCAAGTGAGATGTCTACCCAATGAAATCTTCGGTTGTTGGATTGCACTCAGTATATAAAGAATTCTGGCATCTTCTATCATTGAAAATCCAGAAAGCAAACAGGTAGCACGAGGCTTTAAATGCAGCCGCAGGCTAACCAGAGTTTTATTTTTTATTTTTAGTTTGCATAATCTAACACTCCAGGGTTTCACATGCTCAAAAAATTCAATAACTAGGGTTGATATTTTCCTACAATATGTGGCTGTTCTTTCTCGCAAGGATCCGTGCATTGCTGACTTGCGATTTCTTTTCTTCCTGCAGCGATTCCTCTGAAATCGGAATTAGCTTATGAGATTTTTGATAAAGGCCAGGTTCGCTTCTGGCTGCAGGCCGAGCACCTGTCACCAGACGCCAGCTACCGGTTCATTATTAACGACAGAGAAGTCTCTGACAGTGAGGTGAGTTCTGGTGTGACTGAGCTCTGGCTTGGAGGGAGCCGGCTTTGTGTTGTTAGGCCGGTGACCTAAGTCGATGCTCTGTGTTTGTTTCCATCCCTTTTCGAGCTGCCAAGATCGGGGTGTGGAAGGTTGACGAGATGAATGGAGACGGTTGATTCTTGCAACGCTCAGAGATGTGGTCGGGCTTAGATGAGACATCGGCAGCCTTTCACATCCAAGCCTGTTGCAATTAGAAAATGACAGATTATGTTTAGGGACTTTAGCTCCCTTCTATGAAAAGGTTCAGGTTACACGGGGGGAATGTCCTTGATGGCTCAGTTCATCTATTCTTGATAGTGGTTTTGAGGGCGTATGTTTTCTGCCCTATTACGAGAAACACCTGCCTGCGTTCCCCGCCCCTGACAGCTGCCCAGGGAAGACACGGGCTGGGAAATAAGTTTCTGCAACTGCCCTCACCGTTTCGGCCGCCCTCTTGGAATGGCCGGCTGAGCTGGACGAAGAAGGCAGGACAACTGTCAAAAGTGCCTGTCCTGCCGCGGTACAAACACTTTGGCCCTTGCTCTACTTTTAATTGAATGCAGTGAGTCTCGCGATGGTAGCAGGCGTACCTTTTCTGGCTGTGGAGTATTTTGGAAGACAGCGATTGCATTTAGATGCTTTTCTTCTTGTCTAATTACAGCACACCTGGGGACCCAGTTACAGGACGGCCTATTTGAGGGGGATTTTCCTTATTGTTCAGTGGGGGGGGGGTTGGTCGGGGGTCTCTTGAACCCCACCGTCTTTACCCAGCGTGTAGTGGTGTCGATACGCTTGGCTATCCTCCTAAGTCTTAAATACTGCATTCATCTGTTCACCGCACAAACGCTAAGCAAAACTGTGTGAGGCAGGAATCTCTCATGCCTCGGGGAAGCCCTTCCTGAGATTTCTCCAGCCTGGACCCCCATCCTCAGCGCAGCCTTTGCGTCTGGTGGGTGTTTACTAAAGCTCAGTTGGTTGGAGGGATGCCCGTCAGATGGAAATCTTGCACGGATGAGGACCGTGGGATTTTCCTCATCCAGCCAGCTTTTCCCGTGAGAGTCGGGACATACTTTAAGACTCCTACAAATGGGAGAGTTGGCTAAAAAGTAGAAAACATGCAGCTTCTTTTGGGCTGCCAAAAAAACAACGGTGTAAGTATTGGCTATGGGAGAGTGTACTGTCTGTTCAAGGTAATTGGAGGAATTTTCTTTGAGCAGAGATCGCGCTGTGAAACGAAATGGAATTCAGTGTCATTGCTCTTTATTTGCAGAAGGCCTCTGGGTTAACGTTTCCTGCCTGCCGTGTGGAGCTTGCTCTAAAAATGGGTGTCGTTGCTCCCTGGCTAATCTTTTGGAATGTGGCTGCACTACTTCACTTCTTTAATTAGCAATCCACAGGTGACTTTGACATTTGAAGATTGATGCCGTTTTGTGAAAGTCCTATAAAAGCCTGTATTTACGGCACTCGTAAAATCCTTGAACTTCATCTTGCTGCATAATGGCTGTAGCAAGGAGTCTAATTATTTTCTAAAACCTGCCCAGACTCTGCAGTGTGGTAGCTGAGAGCACGGGACAGGCTACTGTCTTGTTGAGAGTCTGATGGGCGAGAGTCACACCTTTCAGTTTCTCAGAGCTGATTAGAGTAAGTTCCTGCCCTTCTCCGCTTACAGATGTTTGCCGTGAGCGTAATGTCGTACAAACAAGGACCGTGCCTTTGTCCGATCAACTTGAAATTCACCCTTGGTATTCAAAAGTCAATACTCAAAACTGTAAAGAAACCCAAGGACCAAAGGGAGTTCACTGGGCTCTCGAGTTCCCTCCCCTGCTTGTGCCCTGCCCAGGGCTGCTTCAGTCTCAGGGACAGGGACAAAGTGTCCTGTGATTGACACCATCGCTGGGGCGAGTGCCCGGGTGCAGGTCCTCTGTGTCCACTGCCCCAGGACAGGCCCTGAATTTGCATGTGGCCCGGCCACCTCCAGGGCTCTGCCTAACATCAGACCCTGCACTGTCCCAGGGTGGCCTGAAATACGGTCCGTTGTCACCATCCTGGGAGCGAGGACAGCCACAGCGTGGAGCTCACTCAGTTGCTGCTGCCACGTGGGCTTCCCTCACAGCTGGCGACGTGTTATGTTATTTTCTCCCATGGATTTTAACATTTCACATTAGAAGCCCCTTCCTGGGTAACGTGTAGCATTTCTGCTGGGCCGGGACCTGGAGCGGTTTGCACCTCGGGGGCCCCACGCAGACCCCACGCAGAGCCGGGGCTTTGTCACTGAGTGGAAGCTGGTGCCCCGAGCTTGGTCCTTGGTTCGCCCAGCGGTTTCATCGATAAAACGCCATTTTGTGTTTCTTTGTGTCACAATCCCTTAAGACATAATAGTCGACGCAGCTGTGAAACGTGGAGAGAGACAGCGGGAAGGGATTTGGGGAATTCACTGTGGGATTCTGTTTCCCCGATGGCTCCCAGGCACACAGAATTAAATGTGACAAGGCCACCGGCATGATCGAGATGGTGATGGATCGATTTACCATCGAGAACGAGGGCACCTACACGGTGCAGATCCACGACGGGAAAGCCAAGAGCCAGTCTTCGCTGGTGCTCATCGGGGACGGTACGCTGAGCCGGCGCTTCCGTGCGTCCGTGAAAAATGACGCAAATTCTTTGCACTGGGGAGAAGTAGGCATATTTCACATCTTTTCTTTTCTCTTCAACATTGATTTCAGCATTCAGGACGGTCCTAGACGAGGCTGAATTTCAAAGAAAAGAATTTCTCAGGAAACAAGGTGAGTCGCCGACTGGCTGTCCCCCCACTGTGTGACTTGAGTATTTGTCACAGACCCCAGGTGACGCCCAGCGGCTCTGCAGGCTTCTTGGGGTGATCAGCGAATTAGGTCATTTCTTAGCTGTGGAGATTTGGGTACCTTTCTGCTTGGCTCTTTAATGTCTTCTGTGTATTTTTTCCTTGCTTCTACCTTTAAAAGCCCCAGATGTAATAATAATAATTGTCACATTCCTGCTGTTGTCCTTGTCAATGGAAGGGTCCCTGTGACCACGCTCTGCTGACAAAAAAAAAAAAAAAAAAAAAAATCAGAAGATGGGTCATGAAATATAAGATCAAGACATTAGTTTTTGTTATATTTTTATTTCTAATAGTCAAAAAAAATTTATTTCACTCATTTCCACATGATGACCTTTTTTTTTTTTTTTTTTACCAAATTCCTAGACTGTATTTATATGAAAGAAATCAACACATACTTTCTAAACCCGCTTTGCATTTTTATGTTGAATGGGAAAATGGTGTTATTAGCATAAGGCTAACCTCCACACTTATTTCAGATGAAAATGGTTGATATTTTGGAACAACATTCACAAATCCATCTTTGCATTTGAATGCTCTGTGAATACGTGTTGACAAAATCGCTAGGTCAAGCTGTTTTTTTAATCTCATCTCTATTCTCTTGTTTTAAAGGTTTTATATACTATGTTGTTGAATGTCCAATTAGGCATATGCCTTGAGAAAGAAAATAGAACGAGTTTAATATTCTTTTTAAAGAGCAGTAGAGATGAGATGTCAGCAAGAAGGGAGGATGGGACTGTCTGTTCCTGCCGGGAAATGCAGATTCCAGCATTAACACACGGTTTCAGAGCCCCAGAAATCCTCTCAGCCTCACGCCGCCAGAAATGCGTTAATGTAAACCCGTGTAATACAGACCCACAGTGCATGTACGCGTACCCCGTACATGTATGTATATGTGTATATATGATATCTATATCATGTATTTATTTGTTTATTTTACTACTTTTTTCCTTTTTTAAAACCTGTGTTCCCTTTTTCCCCCGTAGGCCCCCATTTTGCCGAGTATTTGCACTGGGACGTCACGGAGGATTGTGAAGTCCGGCTTGTCTGTAAGGTGAGACGCGGGTCCCGCCTTTCAGGGGGCGGCTGGGTCAGACCCACGCTGAGGGCGGTGCCGTCAGGCGGGAAGGGGCAGGGCGACTTCTGGGTCTCGTGGGCTGCGTGGTGCTCAGACGTCGTGCTTGTCATTTCTCCCCCGAGAGCAGAGCGCGGTGTCACGGCATCGGGAGAGGGTTTGGTCGCAAAGACAGTCACGCAGGACTCTAGTGTGTGTGCTCCTGCGAGGTGGAGGTGAAGCCGCCCGGTGTGCGGCTCACGGGTTGGCATCGGGACACGCAGGTCTGCTCTGGGAACAGGACGCTTTTCCGTTTGTGTAACGATTCAGTACTAAACAAGCTACAGTTAATGCTCAGTGTGAAAACCTGCATTTTAAGCAGCACACATTTAATTTAACGAGTACCTGCGACTCTCACTGTGCGGGAAGCTAGGGGGAAAAGATCGATGACGCGTTATCTTTGTCCTCAAACTACTTGCAGTCCAGTGGAGAAGAGAGATGATTTCACTGACGGGGAGGTCCTGAGCTGAGTGTGGGAAGATGACCAAGAATCGCGCAGGTCAACAAGGGCAGAGAGGCTGTCCTGGGGGTCCAGCAGCAGGACGAGGAAGCTGCACTGTGCATTTAAAAACTGTCGTCTCGAGGGCAGATCTTATGTTTGGGCCTTTGCACAACACAGCCGTGGGAGGCCGGCAGGGCAGGGGGGCCAGGCACGAGCCCATCCCCTGGCAGGGCCTGGAGACCGGTGGGGTCTGCAGAGGAGGGGCCGCGAGGGGACTGGGGTGCAGAGGGGCCACTCGGCTGCTTGCCGAGGAAGGAAGGCTGGGCGGCCAGGGGGAGCAGGTATGACCAGGCTTGTTGAGAGGTGAGGGCAGCTCCAACAGGACAGAGCTCAGACGCACAGAGCAGGAGGGGCCCTGGAGAGAGATTCGGGAGCCAGAAGTACAGGAGCTGGCGAGTAACTGGGTCTGGGCGAGGGACCTGGTGCTGGTCGGGCTGATTCAGTCACCAGGACTCCCGAGAGCCACCTGGACCCGGCCAGGGTGTGTCCAGTGCTCATCTGGCTCCACGCCACGTGTGTCCGCTTTTTCTGCACAGTTTTTGTTTAATAATACCGTGGCAGACGGTTATTTTAAAATTTATTTACATGAGAAAATACATGGAGAAAAATTTATGTGACGATACATTCATGTTATATTATATTTTACCAAAAACCATTTTTTTAAAAAAAAGTTTAAGATACGAGGGACCTCAGTCATAAACAGAAGAAAATCTGTTAAAAATTTCTCACGCACACAGGTGGAGAATTGGAGAGGGTGGGCTCCCAGGAGGTGAGAGTCAGGCTGTGCCGTGTGCCGTCGGGAGCATCCTGTGGCCTTTCCGGGATGTTTACATGCACTGTAGGTGCAAACCACACGCTCCATTAGACAGAATCAGAATTCCTTCTCCTCCCTAAGACACGCATGTCAGAGCGTGCAAACTGCAATGGTCACCCACCCCTGGAATTCTGAAAAGCTTTGTGTCTAATTCAAGCTACTGCCAGTGACTGAATTATGAGGAATTTCAGTGCAGGGGATGTCCTCATCTTCGGGGGCTGTTTGGGGTAAGGTTTCCTCTCCTCTGTGTCCATGCACCTGAAGTGTCATATTGCCAGAAAAGCAGCCGCTAGATAGTTTCACAGATCTCTAACAATATTCTAAATTATTTGCAAGTCCCAAAATACATTGCTTATGACTTGTCTTTATTAGCGACATTTGCTATATACGAAAAGATCTTTACGCCTCTAATTTCATAGAATGAGATTCGGCCGTCCTTCCCTGTGCACCTGCGAGGGCTTAATTATTTCAGATGCTGGGATTTAGAAATGTATTTGCCATTCTTGGAAGTGACAGCTTTTCCATGACACATAGTAAAAACTGATTTTTGGTTTTTTTTTTAGGTCTGTGATTTGAAATCCTAATCGACTTTTTTTCTCACAAGCCAGGGGGATTCACATACTAAACTTTAGATTTCCATCTTACAGGTTGCAAACACCAAGAGAGAAACAGTGTTCAAGTGGCTCAAGGACGATGTTCTCTACGAAACGGACACAGCGCCCGACCTGGAGAAGGGGGTCTGTGAGCTCCTCATACCAAAGGTATCACGAACGGAGTCAAAGGAGACAGAAGCCAAGCAAAAAAAAAAAATAGCGCTTTCGAATAACTTGTAAAGAAACTCTGCATTCTTCTAATTCGCATCCTGAATTTCCAGGATTTGCAAAGAAATTACATTAGCATTTATCACATTTTATGTTGGGGTATTGATTTTTCGCCAATGTGGGGTGTGTTTTGTATGTAGCTGTCGAAGAAGAACCATGGTGAATACAAGGCCACCTTGAAGGACGAGAGAGGCCAGGACGCTTCTGTCCTCGAAATCGCTGGCAAAGGTAACAGGAAGTCTTTGAGCTGCTCAAGAGAAATCCATTTGGCCGACAGGATGGGACACGTTCATCCGTGTCCTTAGCTGTAGCGCACATTGTTTCTCTAGCTGTAACACTGTAGAGGAAACTGTATTTGTTCTTTAGTTGCATTCAAAGGCTTTCCAATGTCTTAGAAAAGTGTATGCGTGATATTATTTTGGGCCTACACGAAATGTCGTTTCAGCCCGTCATCAGAGGCTAAGTTTTACCCCATCACTAATGCAGTTAAAATGATTGACACACTGTTGCAGTGATTCAATTAAGTGTATAGTTGGATTTATGTTGAGTGAAATGTTCTTGTTCCTTGTTTAAAAATCGAACAGGTGAGGAGGATTTATCGCACACATCAGCCTTTTATGGATAAATATTGCCGTTTTAACAATCCATTTTTCAAATGAACATCACAATTTCCTGTATCGATTTAATTAAACGTTGAAAATGCTGCTTTCTGTTAAAATGATACATCGTAATGGCAACTTTCTCCCTTCTCCTTTTTAGTGTATGAGGACATAATTTTGGCCATGAGCAGAGTCTGTGGTGAGTAAATGCCTTCTCCTTTCCAAGTCATTTTGGGTGCTAACCTCGCTGTTTCCCGAGACGGGCATTCACCGCGGCAAAGGAGGAAGCTAGTGGAGCCACCGTGGGTGTCCCGGGACGGGCCCTGGATTACAAGGCAGGACAGTTATCTGCTGCCTGGTGACCCTTTTTCTTAAAGGGCTTTTCAGCGTCATATCTAGAGTCTGTGTTTTGCTTTAAGAAACCCAGTGTGGACGCCCGTCCACTTTGCCTTGGGTTAACTCGGACGCCTGCTTTGTGCGCAGTTGCTGCAGCGTGGGTAGCAATGATGAATCGTTAAGCCTCTCACTTTGCGTCATGTGTGTTAAACCGTGTTAGCTTGGCACACGCATTCTCCCTCCGCCTTGACCTTTCCATGGAAACTGTGAGAACAAAGATATTAGCTATTAATTCGATAACAATAGCTTATAGTTGCATAGAGCTTTGTACTAAGCATTATACAGTTTCATTGCTGTGGGCTCTCCAGAGGTTGCCTAATTTATACCTTCAGAGCAAGTAGCTAAACCCCGGGCAGCCGGGTGGTCTAACCGCGCGTGCAGCCAGGGGAGCCGGACCCCGACCAGGAGCGAACGTGTCTCTCCGTCCGTCCCAAGCTGCTCTCTCATCTCACAGTTTTTCTGGCATTCTTGTGAAAACCATCTTATGCTGACTTTTCATTGCTTTCTCAGAACATCTGCATAAGGCAAATTTTATTTCTTTCTGCTTCTGCTTGGTCAGAATGGCACATTTTATGTGAGTTTTACTCTCGGTGATGATTAACGGGCCAAATAGCACTTCACGGACACGCTGCCACTGTGTGAAGCTAAGTGAAGCCCTTTAAAAAGTGACTTCACTCTTTTTTGAAAAATATTTATTTATTTTTAATTGACAGAAAATAATTGGGTATGTTTGCAAGGTACAATGGGGTGTTTTGATCTACATGAACATTGTAGAAAGATTTCATCAAGCTGATTAGCGTATCCATCATCTCACATACTTTTTTTTTTGTGGTGAGAATTTTAAAAGTTTATTCTTTTAGCAATTTTGAAATATGCAACACATTAGTGTTAGCTGTGGTCACCACGCAGTGCAATGGACCTAACACTGATTCCTTCCGTGAGACGGTGCACGCTTTCCCCAACATCTCCCCTCCCCCATCCCTCTCCCCTCCCCCAGCCCCGGGCACCCGCCGTGCTCCTCTCTGTTGCTGTGAGTTTGGCTTTTGTAGATCCTGTGTCTAAGTGATACCATGCAGGGGTTGTCCAGGTTCAGCTGTCAACCCGAAAGGAAGAAGCTGAGGCAAGATTAATATGAGAGCGTTCATTCGGGCCAAGCTTACGGGCTGCGACCCGGGAGCGGAGACTCGAGTTGCCCTGAGTGCACACTGCTGTCAGCCGCGCTCGCGGGTGGATTTGCAACGGCCAGAGGAGGAGGTTGGGAGAGCAGATAGGCAGTCGTGTGTCAGGAATTCTCACCGGCGTACAGGGATAACATCGATTAGTTATCGGCTATATGTTGTTAAGCCACAGTGTGTGGCATTGTCAGGTTAAGGGACAGCCACTGTGGCAAAGCAAGCAGTTTCAAGAGGTGACTATGTCGCTCTAGGGGGCAGTGGGGAGTGAGTGGGGTCTCGTTTTGATGTCTCTGGGCTGATCATTTGAAAGGGCTCACGTTCCTCAAATGAAAGTTCTTTTCTTTCTTCATTTCTTCCTCTTGATCAAAAATCTTCCTTCTTGGAAGCATCGATGAGCAGAGTGTGGGAGTCGGGTGTCAGTGGGTGAGCTCGCTCTGGGTCGCCTGTCAAACTCACTCATCTGTAGCTGCTGCTGCTTGTAGAGTCATCTCTGGTCTTCAGACAATCGTAAAGTTAGTTTCTCAGAAGTAGAACAATGAGAGAGAGGAGAGACAGAAGGCATATAAGGATTATCACTCAAAGGACAATTTTACGCCAGTTTTAGGCATCTCCATTAACTGCATTTAACAAAATGCACTGAGAGCTCATCATTTATTTGATTTGTTTAATTTATTTTTTATTGTGGCAAATATGTACAACATAAGTTTTACTGCCTTAACCATTTTCAAGTGTACAATTCAGAGGAATTGAATATATTCACCTTGTTGTGTGACCATCTCCACCATCCACCCCCAGAACTCTTCATCTAAAACTGAAACTCTGTATCCATTCAACACTTACTCCCCATCCCCCTCCCTCCAGCCCCTGGCAACCTCATTTTATTTTCTGTTCTTGTGAATTTGAATAGGTGCCTCGTTGAAGTGGAAGCATATAGTATTTGTCCTTTTGTGACTGGCCTATTCCACGTAGCATGAAGTCCTCAAGGTTCTCCCTTGTGTAGCATGTGCCAGAATTTCCCTCCACGTTGAGGCTGAGTAATATTCCACTGCAGGTAAACGGCACATTTTATTCATGTATTTGTCTCAGGAAGGACGGGTGGGTTCCTTCCACGGTTTGGCTATCATGAATTCTGCTGCCATGAGTCTGGCTATACAGATATCTCTTTAAGACCTTGCTTTCAGTTCTTTTGGATGTATACCCAGAAGTATTAATAGAATTGCTGCATCATATGGTAATTTTATATGGCAATTCTATTTTTAACTTTTTGAGGAACTGCCGTACTGTTTCCTACAACAGCTGCACCACTCTGCGTTCCCACCGGCAGAGCACAAGGTTTCTGGTTTCCCCAGGTCCTCGCCAACACTTGGCATCTTCTGTTTTTTGACAGTAGCCATCCCAAAGGGCATGAGGTGATGTCTCACTGTAGTTGTGATTTGCGTTTCTCTAATGATTAGGGGTGTTGGTGTAAGTCCATATAAGTCCAGAGAGTAGGAACACAGCTTTCAGGCTAACGTTTGGCCGGGTCAGTATCATTCTTGCAACTCAGGCATGTGTAATCCGCTTGCTTGGATCAGGCATCTGTGGCCCTTTCTTCTCTGTGGGCAATAGAGTTAATTCCCATGGATTCTGTGGCTGTAAAGAGGTGTCTGCCTCTGTGGGGTGTATCCTGACCTAGATGCAGATCGGTATTTAGGGCAGCTGCCGGGCCAGGCCCTCGCATGTGAGTGGAGAAATTGTCTAGAGCTGCTCTTGCTCTGCTCGGCCTCTGGTCTCTCTGTGTTCCCCGCCCATCCTCTGGGCTTTGTTGGAAACTTCCTGGGCTCACGATCACTTACTGATTCCAGTTGTCGTCTGAGAAATGACTTAGAACTTGGCACTCTTTTTTTTTTATTTCAGCATATTACGGGGGTACAAATGTTTAGGTTACATATGTTGCCTTTGCCCCACCTGAGTCAGTGCTTCAAGCGTGTCCATCCCCTAGACGGTGAGCACCGCACCCATTAGGTGTGAATATACCATCCCCTCCTCTGCCCTCCCACCTGCCCGACACCCGATGAATGTTACTACCATATGTGCACATAAGTGTTGATCAATTGGTACCAATTTTCCACTCTCTGACCCTCTTTGAGATGATATGATTTCCATCCTTCTCTGCTGGAGGCTGTCTGGCTCGCTCCTCTCTGTGGTTTTGTGCAGGGAGAGCTTAGGGGTCATTTCCTCTTCAACAGATGCCGGGAAACTTCAGGAAGAAACAGAGAGGAGGGGGAGGGGTCTCCAAACATCATTGTCTTTTTCTGCGTGGGCCTTCAATTATGGTCCCAGTTTCTAGCACCCCTGTGTTTCAGTTTACAATTTTCTCCATTTCCTCGTCCCTTATTCTCCTCCTGCCCAGCGAGGGTGTGAGCCGCTGGAGCAGGCGGGATGGGTGGGCCCGTGTCATGCCCTTCCCTGCGTCCCCGGAAGCCCGCAGCTGGGGTCCCACCCCCGTCTGTCCTCTTCTCCCCTCGCTCAGCTTCCACCGAGGGGGCTTCTATGTATTTACTTTTTGGGTGATGCTGTTTCTTACCCCATGTACACTTAAGAATAAATGGAAAACAAAGAACATCACAATCATGGCCATGTTTATTTCAGTTTCTATTTCTTCACCTAGTTGGAGTCATAAATAGTTTGTTTATTGTTTTTTCCCCACATATTTTATAATACTTTTCTTTGTTTTATACAGATTTTATATCTATTTTTTCTAATAATGGCATAATATTTCATGGACTCACAGTACCATGGCTTAAACTCTTCTCTATTGGGATATTAACAATTTTTCAGTATAAATAACTGTATGATGCACCTATGTGGGCAAAGAGAGGCTTTTCAATATTTAGGAATATTTCCTTTGAGTGAATTCCTAGAAGTGCAATTACTATGTAGAATACTATGAATAGCTTTAAGATTCATAATATAAGTTTCAAGTTGCTCACCAAAATTAAGAAATGCTGTTCAAAAAGCCTCTTTCCCATAACATCCTCATCAGCAGTTTGCAATCATGTTATTTTCCTTTATCTTTGCTATTATATAGTATAATTTTCCAGATAAGGAAATATCAGAAGTCATGTAAATTCTCTGAGGTGGCGTATCTAATAACAATCTCTGCTTCAAACTCAGAGCCGTTGCCATATATAGTGATAAGCTGCTTCCTAATCTTCTCATTTTCTGACTCTCACCCCAGACCATCTACCCCAAATAGATCAAACCAGTCTAAATTTGTATCCAAGCACACTACCTATGTTTTCAGTTTTTAAATTTTTCTTATTGCCTATGGTTTCTGCCTTCTTTCCTCTGTCCCAGTTTTCATTTGTCTTGAATGACCAACCCTGGTCCTACCAATTCCTTGCCCGCTACCTAAAACTTTTCTGCTAACACCCAATCTCCCATTTGCTGATTTTCCTCGATGCTTGAGACCTGGAGCAATTCATGTAGCATTCGCCACGCTACATTGTTACTCATACTACTTTGTCTCCTCTTAAGGCAAACTGATAAGGGGCAGATGTTGGTTCTTCTTCTTCTTCTTCTTCTTCTTCTTTTTTAACAATTATGTGTCTCTCTCAGTATTCTGCAAAGAGGTTTTCTAATAATTCTACTGTGGCGAGTGGCTATTTAATGAATGGACACGGCACGGGAATGAAACGTAAGCATCTGTGGCCGGCTCTAACCTACGCACACGGGAGGACACGTGTGCAGACGGACGCTCCGTGCCGCCGCGCAGCACCTGCCCTCAGGACACGGCACAGATGGCTTTTCTCAGGTCTGAGTTTTGTTTTCCACAGGAATGTCTGCGTCCCCACTGAAGGTGCTCTGCACCCCGGAAGGAATAAGACTGCAGTGTTTCATGAAGTACTTTACGGAGGAAATGAAGGTGAACTGGTATCACAAGTAAGTGTGCGTGCAGTCGACGGTGCTGCAGCCCGGACGGGCAGCCGGGGCTGGGACGCTGAGCTGCAGGGGCCACATCGGGCACTGCCAGTCCCTCAAAACGATACGATTCTGAGCAACTGTGACCACCTTTCGCTCAGCGCAGGGGAGCCATCGTGGCCGTGGGGAGGACTTGGAAGAAGGAGACAGAGAAAGCAATGCCTGAAGGTGTTAGGGACAAATTTCACCAGTGTTCCGAGTTTACCAAAGGTGGCTCTGCTCCTAACATGCGTTTTACCTGCCACCAGCAGAGAGCCAACACGGAAATGATACTTCACAGCCAGGCTCTACCTTTCCGGTCTGTCAGTTCCCCACTGGGCTTGATTAAAAGTAAAAGGACCAAAACAACCCAATCATTAAAACTCATGATTCTTACTTCTTATTTTTTTGTCTGAAAGTATATAACTTTTAGTCCTATTTTACTATTTGACTATTGATACCGAACTAGATTTTAGACTATACATTAAACTATATTATGTAGTTATATTCTATAACTAAACTATAATATCTGGGTATATTTCACCATTTGACAATTAAATGAGCTCTTGTTAGATATCAGTTGGAGACACAGGGAGTCATATGAGAATTTGTTGAAATACAATTTAGCCTGTTGAGGCTAAATGAGCCACTTGACGACATCTGCGATGCCAGGAGACGGCAGCTGAGCCTTGCACCGTGCGTACTGGCATATTTTGCTTTAATGGGCGACATCGGATCGATAGAGCGCGATGAGAATCTTGCGAAATGCGAGTGTAAGCAAAGACGATTGTTCTTTGGTTAAAAATGCCGAGACATATATCAAGGACTGTAGAAAATGCCACTTTACAGGAAGGGTTGGGAACCTATTCAGCGTGAGTTAGGAGCAGGCAGAGAGGGACTCAGCAGAAATGCTCTTCGGAAAAAGGATTTTGTTCTCTTGCTCAAAGGTGAAATTCATCTGTCATCCGGACAGGGCTAGACCTCAAATTGTGGAAGTATTGACCACTTAAGTCTCAGAAGTATCTCAGAAACTAAGGACAATTTCATAGTGTCTTTATAGAAGGGAGAAAATAGCAAGCTTCAACCTCAGGATGTATGTTTTAATCTAACTCAGGAGACGTCACGTGCGGAGGTCGTCTGTGCAAATGCTCCCCCGAAACCGCAATGCCCCCTTGGGCTGACGGAGGGGAGGAGCCTGCGGTGCCTCAGACACCTCCCCGGCATCTCTGCCCTTGCGGGTCCACAGGGCGGGTGGGGGCCGAGGAGCTGGTGGGACCCTCCCCCCGGGCTCCCTGGGGCCTGGCTTTCAGCTGCTGTGAGATGCCCCGGGGCTTCCAGAACAGCCCCCCAGAGCCAGAGGCTCTCTCAGAAGGCACAGGGTGTCTCCAGTCCCCGCCTGCGTTCCCGACGTTCGCTGTGCGAAAGCAAAGGTGGCCGGACACGCTACGTCCTCAGGCCGCGCCAGGCTGTGGGCTCTTCTTGCGGGAGGTCGGAACTTCTCAATCCCACCTTCTCCATTTAGGAATTTCCCCTTTTATCCACACTCCCCTTCACACGGGGAGGCAGAGTCTAGATGGCACTCAGCTATCTGAAACTATAAAACATGTTATTGTTAAGGCCGAATGACATTTCTCCACGCGCATGGACGGCGTCTTGTTTATGCACTCATCTGCCAGTGCACACATGCGTGGCTTCCAGCTCCCGGCTGTTGTGACCAGCGCTGCTAAAACTGGGCGTGCAAATACCTCTTCAAGACCCGCCTCCCTTTCGGGTGTATACCCGGAAGTGCAATTGCTAGTTCATACAGTAGTTCTATTTTCAATTTTTTGCAGAATTACCATACCGTAGAGAGTATTTTAAAGTCCGTCACATTGTGACAGGTATATAATAAGTAATAGTATATTTTTAAAGATGAAGTATCATTTAATTATAGGAGGTTTTCAGATCTGAGTTACTGATGTGGTCAGTCCATTTGTTAATCAACAGAAAACTCTGTTTGGATGTTAGCGTCAGCGAGTTAGACAAGGCTTCCCGCCCACCGAGGCAGGACACCGCCCCGTCGGGGCTGTGTGTGTAACGCAGAGACCCTAAATCGCGTGTGTCCTGTTACTTTCAAAAGAGATGCCAAGATTCCGTCCAGCGAGCACATGCGGATCGGAGGCAGCGAGGACATGGCCTGGCTGCAGATCTGCGAGCCCACGGAGAAGGACAAGGGCAAATACACCTTCGAGATTTTTGACGGCAAAAGCAACCACCAGCGCTCATTGGACCTGTCTGGACAAGGTAGAATCACCCTTCAGCATTTGATAACTCTGCATTTAGAGATTCATTTAGGTGCTAACAGGGACGGCGTATGTCAGGAGACAATCTGATTCTGTGGTTTCCATCCAGAGAAAATACTCTCTGAAAAATCAGTGTATCCACTTAGCTGTGTATCAGTTTTCATTAACCACATTCGCTACTAGGACATCAGAGTGAATCAGCAAAAGCTGAGCATTGCGGCGGTTAGTAACATACGAACTCTTGCCTTGCAGCTTTCGACGAAGCATTTGCAGAATTCCAGCAACTCAAGTAAGATTTTTGTATTCGGTTATTATTATGTCATGCCAGGGTCCAGTTCACCCCAAGTCATTTTGGCCACATGTGGGAATATGTATAGATGCCTTGGTGACCCAAAGAGCCTGCTGTTTGTGGAATAAAGGTGACAATTTATTAATTCCACATGTAGAAGGGTAGGCATTCTCCTAAACCAGAAATGCATTTATAAATTAGCTCTCTGGAGTCATAATAACCATGGATTATTTGAAATGATTAAAATGAAGAATTTCTGAAATCCTCATGATCTTGGCAACACATCCTACAGAGCAACTTTTTAAAGAATAATCCAGGATTTTCAAATGTGTGCCTGAGTTTTAGCCTATCCAAAGCTGAAAACAGGCTCTGGCCCATTCTGCATCAATCTATAAATATTTGTTGATTGGGTGCAGGGACAAGTCAGATAAATCAGAAATGGACAATTTCAAAAATAGCTAAAAGTTTCCAATGCAATTTGGTGAATTTGGTAAAAAAAAAAAAATAATTCCCTTCAACCTATGAGTTTGAATGTGAAAATTTTCTGTGGGTTTTAACATCTGGGTATCAGGACATTTTCCCCCTAATACTGGGCAGCCGTCAGGAAAAATATATGGATGTACATCCCGGACCCCGTGATCCGAGCATTCTAGGAGAAAGCCACCCCCCTCCTTCTCTCTTCTGCCCCCACCACTAGTGAACTTTCAAGTGTGTTGTGCGTTTTTGTTGGAAGCTCTTTCTTAACACTCTTTTTGTTCTCTCCTCTCCTCCCCCTTTAATTTTTAGGGCCGCTGCTTTTGCAGAGAAGAGTAAGTACACGTTGGATTGTAATAAGAATGATGTATTATTTGGGGTGGGGCAGAAGGGCCCGTATTTTAGAGGATTGATTTTGTGCATTAAGTACTCGCCAGCAAACCTTCCCGCCCTCGCTCCCCGACGCCCCCAACGCCTGCACCCCTGCCCTGCGGGGACACGTCCTGCGCTGCTGCCCCAGCATCAGCCCCGCCACCCTCTGCCCCCGGGGACCTGCTGTGCAGGGGCAGGACCCGTCCCTGTCTGCCTGCCCGGGGCACAGGCAGCTCTCCTGCCTTCGGTCCGTGGCGAACTCTTCCAGCTCAAAGCCCGGCTCTGATCCCATCCTGCAGTGTCACCACCTGCTGCTCACGGGATCAGTGGCTTCCTCACCTGTGGGTTGTCCCTCGGTGCCAACATATGAGCCTTTTCCCCCTGGGCCTGTCTCAGGAGAGCACAAGCTCCTCCCTGCCTTTCCCCGGAGCCCAGGACCTTTGGGGTGTTCTTAACCGAGCTGCCTCCTCATTGCAGATCGTGGCAGGGTGGTCGGCGGTTTGCCTGACGTGGTGACCATCATGGAAGGAAAGGTAGGAGCACAGGGCAGAGCCGGGACGAGCGAGGATTTAAGCGCAGTGCAGCCGTCCTCTCGGGCTCAGAGAAGGGAAACCTGGGGAGGGGGTCGTGTGTCTGTGCTCGGACCATGGGGGACTCAGACTTCCCACCCACCTTCCCTTGCTCCCGGCTGCCTCTGATGAGCCCTGTACTATCAAAGCACAGAACAGCCTAACGTTCCGGATCCACAGGCCGAGCCTTTGGGACCACAGGGACCATGTGCGGCTCAGGCAGCTCCTGGGGGCCCTCGCTGTCCCTTCGTTCAGAGGAGCCGCTGTAGGGGGAGGAGGTGCCACAGCCCGCGCCCGCCCATCTGTGCAAGGTGCAAGCCACCGGCTTCCACCCTGAAGTAGCACAGCTTCTATAAAATGAAAGGAGAAAGCAATCTCTGGGCTGGTTCCCAAGGTCATTTTGGAACATGTAACGGAAACCATTTATTGGGGTTTTAATATGTCGCCTGTCAGTAGAATCATTGATATCTAATTGGTGCTTCTCCGGTTGCTTCAGCGATTCCAACTCAATGTCATGGGGGCGTAGATACTGGGGAGAAGTTTATTAGGCCAAAATGCAAAAATTTATAGCCCTCTCCATTAGCAGCTAAAGAAAACCCCTGAGCTCGTGGGGCTGAACAAGCCTGGTCTCGTCGTAAAGACGCAACTGAGCAATTAGCAGTTGTGTTACTGCATCATACGCTGCGGGTGTGTTTTAACCACGCGTCAAGGAGGCATTTGCTGCGGCCTGTTTGCTAGTTATGAGACAATATACTCTCTGGGCTTGCCAGAGGAGCTGGGGAAGGGACCCACACGTCTAAATATTGAGAAAATTTAGAAACAAGCTAAATGTATCTGCTGTAAACTACACAACTTCATTACCTTCCAATTCTTTAATCAGCTTAGGCCAGGGCTAAAAACTGAGAATAAACAGGACGGATTATCACTGATTTTTCTCACGCGCCCCCCCCCCCCCCGCCCCCCAGTGGCCTGTTTGTACCCAGCGGTCCCTTGGCCCCTGGTGTCCAGGTGTGTCCGTGTGTGACAGGCTTGCTGGGGAGCACATGACACGTGTGACCGCGTGTGGCTGTGTGGCTGGGGCTCGCCGTCCAGGGCGGTAACGTGGCTTTTCCTTTTCTGACTCTTCCCTCCCCGCCCACCTCTCCCCCAAAGACCCTGAATCTGACCTGCACGGTGTTTGGGAACCCCGACCCCGAGGTGGTCTGGTTCAAGAACGACCAGGACATACCGCTCAGCGACCACTTCTCAGTGAAGGTGGAGCAGGCCAAGTTCGTGAGCATGACCATCAAGGGCGTCTCCTCCGAGGACTCGGGCAAGTACAGCATGAGCGTCAAGAACAAGTACGGCGGCGAGAAGATCGACGTCACGGTCAGCGTGTACAAGCACGGGGAGAAGATCCCGGAGGTGTCCCTGCCCCAGCAGGCGAAGCCCAAGCTCATCCCGGCCTCCGCCTCGTCTCCAGCCGAATAACATTATTTTTTCCAGCCTGGAGACAGAAAAAAAAAAAAAAAAAAAAAAAGCCCAAGGAATGCTGTGTGCTTGTTCCCGATGCTTGGCCGTGACCAGAGTGACCTTGTGTGTGGGCAGATGGCTGGTTAGATGTCGTGCTTTTAATTTTTGCATTTGGTGATTATTATTTTATACCTGTCTAAGGGGAAAAGCTAATGTTTTCCACAAGGCTGCACAACTTCCGTACTCAGGAGGGTGAACAACAGATACCTGGAGGCGAGCGGGTGGGCAGACGGCGCCGAGGTGTCCGTGGACACGTGGATTCGAGGCCCAGGCGTGCCTGGCATGTGGTGGTCTGCGGAGAGCGCGGGCCCTGCAGCAGCTGTGCTCTTTGGGGGCTGCAAGATCCAGCAGCTCTGAAATTCTCGCTGTGGAGGCTTGAAGCATGTGTTACCTGGTTACGCTGTGTTTTCTCTTGCTTTAGGCTAATAAACCTGTAAAAGGCACCTTGTTGTGGTTTTCCTGAACCAAATCGCCCCCCCCCCATCTGCTCACGCTCCTGCCCTGTTTAATCGTGGATCAGGGCGCAGGTGCACAGCTGGTCGCGGACCGCGGGCACGACCCAGAGCGCAGGCCCGGCGAGTCGCGCCCGCCCGGGAGCTCGTTCCGGCGGCTCCGGCCCGAACACGACCAGGCAGCAGGTGCCGGCCCAGGGCCGCGCCCAGCACGGCACAACTGCCACGGCGCATGCGTTTTGTGCGAGGATTAGAAAGGTTACCCGGTGATTATTATATTGGGGATCTAAAAATCTCTGCAGAGGAAAACAAAACGTGGGGGTGGCTTTTTCCTTTTTTAGCGTGCTAATTAATGCAGAAGCTGTTTTAAAAGAAAGAAGACGCTCATTTGAAATCATCACTGTAGTACCCACGGAAGAAAAATTAAAACGTGGGGCTGACCATAGAAGGTCTCTTGGTGCAGTTAAAAAAAAAAAAATTTTAGGATCCACATATCCTTTCTTTGAACTTTTCCTTCCTTTGTTTGGAAAGAGGCTGAACTTCCTCTGGCATAAAAACCCTATTTTAATATTTTAGTTTTATAGTTGCTTATAACAGATACAGTGTTGACAATTAAGAATATTTTATCTCTCTGTGTCGTTAAGGCCAATCCAAATTTTATAATATTTTGTTATATTTTTCTAAGGTAATAATACAAAAATCCTGAAATTTAAATATGTCTGTAATAACACAAAGCCAGCTGAGCGGGTTTCCCTAGCAGTAAAGAGAGTGTCAGTGAGAATTTAATTTTTATTATTTTTCCCTTCTCTGCTGCAGGGGTGAACTTGAGCTGGGTTTGTTACGATCTCATAGCAAAACAGCATTTCCGAAAACAGCCCTGGCAGGGGGAGGCAGACAGACTTTTCTATATTTAACCTTTATTTAAACAGAATTTGCTATTTTTCAGTTTAAAGAGTCATTTTTGTTTAGCAATTAGGGGTCACAGGAAAGGATTAAAATGGTCGTGAATTTCCTAAAGCCACGTAATATTTTTCAACAGACTTTATTTTTTTGGAGCAGTTTTAGGTTGGAAGCAACATTGAGTGGAAGGTGCAGAGAGCTCCAAGCCCTCCCTGCCCGGACAGGTGCAACCCCCCCGCCCCCAGCTTTCCTTACACCTGACGAACCCGCATGGACACGTCACCGTCACCTGGATGTCACTAGTTGTCCCAGCCTGGCCTCTCAGCGCTCTTTTGGAGTAAATTCTAAGATAATCACAGCCTTAGACGCTCTCGTGCTCAGCCTTTTAGCAATTCTTGTTGCTGAATCGAATGAGCCTGGAGAAAGGGCCCGTGGGCGGTCGGGGGTTGCATGGCCCCGCGCGGCCTCTAGGTGGCACTGGAGAGCAGACCCCCCCCCCCCCCCCCCCCCGCGCCCAGATCCGTCTGTCTGATGCAAACGCGTCACTTAGCAAACGGGAGATTATCAAAGGCATTATGCTCACCCCAGCGACAAGGACAGGTCCGGCAAATGACTGTTTCCAGGAAATAGCAGGTCATTTTGAAGGCAATAACACAGCTTCTTAATCTGCACAGGACACACATTAGAAGGGGTAAAACATGCCTTCTGAGATATTACAAGGCTCTTATTATATCAGCACAGTCATAAAGACGTGTGATCTATCTATACATTAAGTTGGGGCATGAATTTTAAATATTCCATGTTTCAAAGAGGCGCGTCAAAGGCAGCAGGCTCAGTCGTTTTTCAAGGCGGCAAATTACAGCGCTGAAAATCTTCCCATTAAGCATTTGATACGGCAAAGCCATCGCGGGGTGGTGATGTAGCGCCTGAGCCGGGGTTTCCGGGTCTGCAGGGAGCCGTGTGCACCCAGGGGTCCTGGTTTGTCCTTGAATACTTTCCCCACGGTTGTTCTGCTCCTTGATTTTTTTTTTTTTTTAAAGACTCTTGTAGTTTGTGTATTTGGGAGGAGGCGCACCTCAGGGGCATTAGAAACTTCTCTCACCCTTTGTTTTATAGCGACGAAACATGGTTAACTCTTGAGGTCTTTATGTCTTAATTTTAACTGCGCTTTTGAGGCACAGTTAAATAATGAACGGAATGAGAGATTACATATAATAGTCTCATTTTTCACTGGCTTAAAAATAGATTAAAATCCTGCGTAGACATCGTTTTACCTGTAGAATCACGACCCTATTTTCAAAACAAAGGGAGCGCATGAAAAAGGCACGCGGAAGGTGTATAATGGGGAGTATATTAAAAAGGTATATTCAATATTAAAATTAAAACAGACAATTCCAAACCAGTTCAACTCGATGGCACCAAAAGAAGCATCCCAGCCCTTCAGCTTCCTGAGTGAGCCTCGGGTCCCGACTTCAACTCTGATTCACCGTTCACGTTAATTTATATCCGCTTTTATTTTATTGAAGATGTGAGTCTACTTCTCCAGGAATGCAAATATCACTTCTCTCATTTCCTTGAACACACTGCGGTAGGGAAGTGATTAACCAGCGTGCAGTGGGAAGGACGGAACTCAGCTCTAGTCCTGGGTCCGTCACAACCCGGCTGTGCAGCCTCGGGCAAATCCCGTTTCTTTTTCTGTGCCTCAGTTTCCTCATCTGTAAAATGGGATCCGCAGTTTTCAAACTGAGCTCCACCTGTGTGCCCAGAGGGACTTCAGGTGTGTCACCTGGGACCCCTGAACACACCTGCCCCTCCCCCGCCAGCCAGCTTGCGTCTTGGGTATCGCACTTTCCCGTAAGACTCCTTTCCTATGGTTTCTTGGAATCTTTGTTTTCCAGTTAGGATCATGTGGTTCAAAGGTTTTCTCACGGACTCCTCAGACCTAAAATCTTCGGATATCATAATTTCTGTCGTTCTCATTTTGAAGACTGGTAAATTCAGAATCTCAGCTCCTGACCGTCAGCTGTGCAGAGGGCCGAATGCAGCTGCGCCCACAAGGTGGGTGTCGGGGACTAGGCACACCCCCATCCCTGTGGCCTTTTGAGCATGTCCAGGACAGTTCGCAGAAGTCTTAAGTCCTCAGAGATCTGGTTCCAGGATAAAGAAAGCTGCACACCCACTTCTACACCCGGCTGTCAGATCTGCCATCGCTGTGTGTCTATTCCCTCGGCTTTCTCTACGGCCTCGTCAAACTGGTAAAAACGCTTAAAGACACAGGTCCCCACAATGGTAAGGGGCGGCCGGGTTCCGGGCCCCACTAGGTGAGACGCTAAGAAACAGGACATATTTGAGTTTTCAGGACTCAGCGACAACCTGTGGAAAGCAGGCCCAGAAAGGACGGAAAGGACGGAGCGACACCGCAGGAACTAGCCCAGGTGAGCTCATGGAGGAGGCAGAAGGCCCTTCACCAGCAGGTGCCAGTTTGGGACAGCAGGAGGGGCTGCCACATGCGTGCTCAGGGGCTGGGATCCGGGAGGGAAACAAGGGAACGTCTTCTGAGGATTCCGGCCGGAGACCTTAAGCTCCCTGGGGGTGCAGGTGTCATGTCCTGGGTGTGGCAGCCGGAAGGACAGAGACCTGGGGGCCAGGCCTGCAGGTGGGCGGGGCCTGTGCTAGCAGGTGGGCGGGGCCCAGCAGGCAGGTGGGTGGGGCCTGTGCTAGCAGGTGGGTGGGGCCTGTGTTAGCAGGTTTGGGGGGTCCGGCAGCTTCCAGTCCCACCTCATGGCTGCCAACACTGCCATGGAGTGACTCTGTTTTCAAGATGCCCCCAGTTCTTTTGCCCAAATAGAAGAAAACTCACTGGCATATATTTCCGTGTTTTTACTTCTATAGATTAAGAGAAAGAAAAAGAAAAAAGCCTCAAATTATTCTATTTATCCATCAGCTAGGCTACCTAAGTAAAAGGGTGCTTTTAAAAAATTTTCCACCCCTACACAATTGCTACCTGCTCAGAGCCCACCGAGAAAGTGAGTCCTGCCTCCCTCCAAGCAGCGAGACCTCGTGTCTGTCCCCTGCCCGCTGCGATCGTGCAGGGGCAGCTGGCCGCTCCCTCGGGCTGTGCCTGGAGTGTGGAATCGGGGGTGGACGTGGCATTTCTCACAGCAAGACCTCACTCCATTAACTGGATTCTCCAAGCTGCTCAGATCTGACTTTCTTGGACCTCTTTGATGTGAAATGGCGATAACTTAGTTCGGCTCCAAGGTAAATTTTATTTGGAATTATCCACGAGCAAAGGATTTACTAAGCAAAATAATGCATGCAAACAAGATCGCAGGAGAAATATTTGCACGCACCGAGTCTGTTTTCCAGTAAGCTCAAAGCTCTATTGTAAACAAGCAGGCAATTAGCACACAGAATCTTTAATATCCAGGCACTGCAGCTCGCGAGCACAGAACACCCATGCTCTTCACGGCTGCACCTTCGCCCTCGGGTCCTGTGCTCACCTGTTGGCACACCTTGGCCCAGGGCTCACTCCTCCCCGATGCCAAGGCACACGGCAGGCTCCAGCCGGTGCTGAGCTGAATCAGGGAGAACGTGGGGTGATGGAAGCACAGAAAGGCAACACGGGCAGCGCTGAGATGGATAAGGACACGCCCGCCCTTCACGGGATTAACAATCTACTCATGCGGAGAAGGAAAGCGTGGGGTCAGCACTCTCCCATCAGACTAAATAAATGTCACATGGCAATGCGAGCCCACTGGTCCCAGGAAGGAGGGAATGTGTAAAGGAAGTTGCTTCAGCTTTCCAGAAGAAGAATCAAAGACGACTCTGGGGGTGTGGCGTGAGGTGAGCCGGTCCTCTGGCAAACGTGGGCAGGGGTGGGGCGGGGGCAGGGGCTGCAGGGGAGAAGCACCAGGGGAGGGGCAGCTCCAGGGAGTCCCAGGAGAGGGAAGGGCTCGTGGTGACCAAAGAGACCACTTTTTGCCAGAACAGAGGGCGCAGGGGGACAACCACCAGTAGGTAACACTGGAGGCCAGGGGCACTAGCAGAGCAGGCGCGTGGTCCTGGTTCTGGGTGTTCCTGGGCTCCCGCTTCAGGTTCTTTGGTGGAGGGACATGTCTCTTCATCACTGTGCACCCAAGAGGCACCTGTTGGTGGGGTGGCCAGGTGGCTAGAGCTTGGATGAGCAGGTGTGGGTGTCCACGCAGGTGTTGGGCGAGGCATGGGCTGGGTCTCCTAGTTGCATGTCACCACATTCAGGGGCAGAGTGAGAGGGGACGGGCCATTGTCAGTTAAAATCTGGCCTCCCTGGATGTTATGAAAACATATTTGTATAGGGTGGGGTTTCTAAAACATTCTACTTCACTGCTAGTTAGCTTGATTTTAACTTTAAACTATTCCGTGATGTGATATGTGGAGCGCCGTTTCTGCCCGTGCCTGGCCTCGCACATTTTATAGAGGATGTGCTGACACGCAGACCTTCGATTTCCTGAAATGCATCTGTGGCGCAGTTTGCCATCTTGCCAGGCACCGAAGGATTAGTTACCTGCGAGCTTCCGGCCAAGCGAGAGACAGGATTTAGTGTTCACCCACCTATTTCGGGGAACAGACCCAACTGCTGAGGAGGGAATAATGTCACATCAGCCAGGTGAAATTTAGTAAACCAGGAACGAGGGCTGGTCATGACAGGTGGGGTTCCAGGAAGCACCTAGTGCCGGAAACGTCTCTCAGGGTTTCTGGATCGGCGATCCGGGAACAAGGGCTATGGAGAGATGCAGCTGGTGGGGATCGTAGCAGACAAAGCAGCTGGAGACGTCAGGACCCGGCCCCACAGTCCCAGCCCAAAACTCCTCGGGGTGGGAGACGAGAGGGGAATCGTGAAGAGACTCGGGTGCAGGAGAATAATGGTGTGACTCACCTGCAAAACTCACCGGGTGGGGTATGAGACAACCTAGGAACAAAAGGTGATGATGGTGGTGGCGATGAAGGTGATGGTGATGAAGGTGGCGGTGGTGATGGTGGTGGTGGTGATGGTGGTGGTGGTGATGGTGGTGGTGGTGATGGTGGTGGTGGTGGTGATGAAGATGATGGTGATGTTGATGGTCATGATGATGATGGTGGTGGCAATGAAGGTGATGATGATGGTGGTGGTGGTGATGATGGTGATGGCAATGAAGGTGATGATGATGGTGGCGGTGGTGGTGATGAAGGTGATGATGATGATGGCGGTGGTGGTGATGAAGGTGATGATTATGGTGGTGATGATGATGGTGGTGGTGGTGATGAAGGTGATGATGATGATGGTGGTGGTGGTGATGAAGGTGATGGTGATGATGGTGGTGGTGGTGATGAAGGTGATGATGATGATGGCGGTGGTGGTGATGAAGGTGATGATGATGGTGGTGATGATGATGGTGGTGGTGGTGATGAAGGTGATGATGATGATGGCGGTGGTGGTGATGAAGGTGATGATGATGGTGGTGATGATGATGGTGGTGGTGGTGATGAAGGTGATGATGATGGTGGTGATGATGATGGTGGTGGTGGTGATGAAGGTGATGATGATAGTGGTGATGATGATGGTGGTGGTGGTGGTGGTGATGAAGGTGATGATGATGGCGGTGGTGGTGATGAAGGTGATGATGATAGTGGTGATGATGATGGTGGTGGTGGTGATGAAGGTGATGATGATGGTGGTGGTGGTGGTGATGAAGGTGATGATGATGATGGTGGTGGTGGTGATGATGATGATGGTGGTGGTGGTGATGAAGGTGATGATGATGGCGGTGGTGGTGATGAAGGTGATGGTGATGGTGGTGATGATGGTGGTGGTGGTGGTGATGAAGGTGATGATGATGATGGTGGTGATGACTATGACTGTGACCATGACAACAAACGTTACCTCCTCAGATTGGGTCCTGGATCTTTTCTGACACCTGGGGATGAGGGAGCAGAAGACATACTCTGTCCAAGTCACAGTGAAAGGTGACGGCTGTGACTCTGCACGGGAGTGTGCCTTGCGGGTGTCAGCAGTGCCGTGGGAGGTCTGCCCGTGGGCGGGTGGGGGTGCACAGCACGTTAGATAATGCTGCCCACTAGGACCTTATCTAGAACCCAATTTCCTGTTACTTTTTATTGTGGAAGAATAAACATTTCATTAAAAAAAAAACTGGCAATGGCAACACATCTCGACATATCACCGGATAGAACAATCGTCAGGGCTGTGAGTAGTTAGCCTCCTGTCCGGCGCTTACACGGTTAACACTCTCCCGGGGGGGATGAAGCACAGCTCACCACGTCACAGGTAAGCTTTTCTCCTCCCACGGCATCCAGTGAGGACGAATCACCATCATTTTACAGGTAAAGAGACCCCCCCCCCCCCAGGAGGCCTCGGTGGCAGGAGAGGCTGCCCAGCTCCGTGACTCTCCCTGTCATCCTTTTCCCTCACTCTTGTCTTCCACTCCCAGGACGTCCAGCCGGCATTGTCCGCAAAAGCTGAGCATCACTTCGGCGTCTCACTAAGTAGCTGCTGATTTAACCCGGTGTTCCAAAGCCAGCCTTTTTTTGTTTCGTTTTGCCTGTGCATCTCACAGCACTCAACTCATTTTTCCTGCAAAATCCTAACAAACAGCCGACACCTACGTAGCTCTCTCGTGGAGTGCTGGAGAGTGCAGCGGGGTCCCTTCCTTCCTTTTGTGGACAGATGACAATATACGAAAATTAGGCTTTTCATCAAGCTGCTTGTTTGGTCATCTCTGACATGAACTGTGGGCTTTTCCATAGTAGACACCCAGGCATCTAGCTCTGCCTGCCCGGCTGTCTTGTTCAGCCTCACGAGTAATGAAAGTGCCTCCTTTCCTGTTTATTTCTGAGTACATGGAGACTTTAAATGCTGCTGGTGTGTCTCTGCAAATTAATATGCTGAATTAAAAAAACAGAATGGAATGATTAAAATGCTATTAAAATGATCTATAAATCTTTCATTTTAAGAAAGGGCAGCACGCATGGTACATTATCCTTAGCACGTAAGTGGGAATAATTAGTCTCACTCCAATTAAAGCTTGAGTTATGTGTATATTGGTAGACGCAGTCTGATATCTTAGTATTTTAAGAAAGACAATAAAAGGCAAGAAGAGTCTGAGAACCGGTGCTTTATTCCAGAATCCTGTTTTGTTTAGAGGTCATTACAGTGAGGAGACCTAACGCCCTCTGGGGAGCTCCCCAAGGGCTACTGTGAAACACAGGCAGCTAAGCAGGAGCAGTTGTGACCTCAAGCCTCAAGCTCGGGGCCTGGGGCCATGCATTGCAGGTAAAGATTTGCACAGCAAAGGGAGAATTCCTGGATTCTCTGGACCCAAAGGGAGCTTCGCTGGCTGTGCTTCATGGACCCTCGGGCAGCATCTCTGCAGAACTCACAAGGTCCCAGATGCACAAAGGACCCCGAGATTATCCAAGGCAGCCCCTTAACTTTCCAGGGATGCGATGGAGCAGCGAGGTTGGGATCCTCATCCGAGGTAGGCAGGGGCTGGAAGCAGGTGCTCTGGTCCGGGGGCAGGAGCTACGTATTGTGTCTTGGTCCTACTTTTATTTTTGCAGGGATTCATGCACAGCCCCAGTGTTGCAGGAATGCTGTGCTTGGCCAGGGGAAGATGCTGATTTGCTGTAAGTACCCCGCGCAGGTGTTTTCTAGTAACATCCATTGAGGCAGCCAGGATGGGAGGCTCTAGGAGTGGAGTTGGGGGGAGTGAAACCACAGGGTTCAGGTTCTAATTCTGACACACAGAGCACCATGCAGAGCCACCTCTCCCCACCGTCACAGAAGGGCTGTGCCTCACAGGGCCACCGGGAGGCTCACGCACTATTGGAGGCGTGAACATGTAGCATAAATTATAAAGGATTCTCGGTGCAATATAAAACGTACATATATAATTTATAATTCTATGTGCATATATCATGGTATCAAAGCTCTACCGCTGACTTAATAATGAGCAGAAAGTTATGTTTTTGGAATTAAAAATGGTAGCGGACAGGGTCATGTGGTGGGTTCGTGCCTTGAGTACCTCGCGCCCTCATGAGGGTGGCGTGATGAACAGCTGGGATAGAGGACGCCCCTTTCCTCCGGGAAGTACAGGTGCGCACGCAGTACAGGTGCGCACGCTCAGGCCTCGCTGCCGGCTGCCCGGCCTCTGCCCCTCAGCCAAGCCTTAGGGTCTGTTTGCACATTTCGGGGTCTGCTGCTGGGCGCCCACCCGTTCTTGTTCCCTAATTCTGAATTAATCAGGAGCCCATCTGCCTGCAAGCAACAGGCACCCAAACTTCCCACTGCTTGAAACTAGAAGCCCATTTTCTCACGTCTGAAGGAGTCTGCTGACAAAACAACCAAAACAACAATGATAACGACTTAAAAATAACCCTTAACAAGGAGTCAATTAACCCTTGGGTCCTGGGTGGAGCC
This sequence comes from Eulemur rufifrons, assembly GCF_041146395.1. Lineage (NCBI taxonomy): Eukaryota > Metazoa > Chordata > Mammalia > Primates > Lemuridae > Eulemur > Eulemur rufifrons. Next base: position 69,518 of record NC_090994.1, read on the forward strand.
TGGACGAAAGGAAGGAAAACCCGCACTGCGTTTCACAGGTCAGTTTATCGGGTGTGTAGAGCACACCTGATGTCAGATCTTCACGCACAGCTGTGCTTGCAGGACAAGGCACACCCTGAGAGAATGTCGGCAGCAGAGAAGGAGCCGCAGCAGAGGAGCTTAGTATTAGTGTCCACAATTTTTTAAAAGAATAACAAAATAACCAAAAAATTAAGAAGAGAGGATTGATAATTAAGAAGCTCAAATTAACAAAATTTTTAAAAATGTAGAATGGGTAGGTATGGAACAAATAAATAAATAAATATATTTTTCTAAGTCTGATTAAGGAAAGAAATTAAAGAAAATTTGTAAGATTAGAAATGAGAGAGAAATACTATCAGGGAGACAAGACTTGGAAAACGGAAGCAATTGTCACATGCCGCTCTCTTGTAACAGATTTGAAAACCTGGAGAGAGTGATTTCTTTGCAAAATAAAATTATTAGCATCTAAGAAGGGGAGATCTGGAGCAGACCTTATATCGTTTTAGAACTTAGAAAGCTAATCGAAGGTTTATTCTGTAAAAAGTCACCGGAATCAGATGTTTTTCCACGAATATCTAACTGGCTTTAAAGAACAGGTCACTCTAACATTATTTCAACTAATCTACGGCATTTAGAGTGATCTGTAAGTTCAGTGCAACTTTAATATCAAAATTTTATAAAGATAAAAGTCTAGATTGATTCATTTTCAGTGTAGAGGTGTGAAATTCCAAATGAAAGTTTTTGTAAATAGAATACGATTCATTATTCATGGAGTAATACATGAAGGCCTGTCATGGTTTATTTCAACAGTCAAAGGAAGTTCATTTTCAGATCTGTTAACGCAGCTCACTCATCAATAAGTCAGAAGAGAGAAATCAGATAACCGTGTCACTGCATCCCAGAGATACGTTTGGCAAAATGTAGCAGGCAGTCCCCCGACTCTTCTGTGTGTATTGGGAATACAAGAAGCTTAGAGAGATATGAAATTAATAGAAAATGCTGCAAAAACCAAACACTATGATCCAAGCAGCAACACACTAAAAAAATTTCAGTTAAAACCAGGAGTTAATGGGTCACCCCAGGATTATCATTATTTTTCAAGAAAAGTTTCTAGCAATAGCAGTAACAAAGTTAATCAATCCAAGTGAATATAGCGCAAAAGATATCACGTCATCTCCCTTTGCTGATTTCATGATTGTATACGTAGACTTCTTGAGAGACTCTGGTTAAAAAGAATCTAGAATTAAATACATTTGTTAAACTGGTTATATTCAAAATAAATACGTAAAAATCAATAGCATTCTTTAAACATCTAGAGATGGAAACGAGAAAAAAATTCCACTTACAATAGTATTAGCAATCATAGTTAGTAATAAGTCTACATAAACTGAGGGCCCTGATACAAAAAACTTAAAGCATTTTTTGAAAAACATTTAAAAAGTTCTGACAAAATGGGAAGGCTTTCCAGATTCTTGGAGGAGAAGATTTTGTGTAATAAAAACATTAATTCTTCCCCAATTCCTGTATGTTCAATTCAATTCAAAGTCGAATCCTAGCAGGACTGTCTGAGAAATGATTTGGAAAAGAAATTCTTCAAAATTGCCAAGAATGAGTTAAAAGGTGCAATAGCTGATCTCGGGAGGGGTGAATTTACCTGGCAAAAACACACAGCGAAGTCAGTGCAATCTAGTCGATAGAGTATTGGCATGAGAATAAACACATTGATCAGCGAATTAAATTGTGAGCAACCAGACAGATCTCATCACAGAAGGAAATGATACTGCAGCCACAGTGACAGAACCACAGAGACACGACGGGTGAAACTTTGCCCTATAACACGAGGTGACAGCCCTGCGTCCCCAGAGATTCCTCTAGCGTGCCACCTTATAAAATGAAAGCAAACGTTATGTACTAACCTGTATTCTATAAACAGAAGAGCCTATTTTTACTACTCAGGTGTATCAATCCACCGAGGCTGCCGTAACAAAACACCCAGACTGGGCTTAAACAGCAGACGCTTAATTCCCCACAGCTGGAAAGGGTGGGAACCCCGGATGGAGGTGTTCCTCCCCAGCCCTCTCTCCTGGGCTTGGGGACGCCGCCCTCTCACGGGTCTGTCCTCCGTGTGAGCCCCCCATCTTTCCTTCCCTTCTTGTGAGGACACAGGTCCCGTTGGACGGGGCCCCACCAATATGGTGTCAACGTGTGAATTCTGGGGGACACAGCTCAGTCCACAGCACCGGAAAAAGACGCAATTTAGCACAGCAAGAGGAAGGTAAGGCCGGCTGAGCGCGGGATTCAGAGCGAGGTTCCTTCGGGTGAGGAGCGGCGGGAGCTGGGCGTGTCGGGGGGACGGTGTCATGCCAGTGGGTGTAGGCTCTAGGGAGCAAGAGAGGAAACAAGCAACAAAAATGCATGAAAAAGTACAGCATTGATAATATGAAACCATCAATACAAAGTCGTGTATGTGCAGATGTGCACCCGGAAATTTGGGTATAAAAAGGTAGGGTCATCTATGAGACACTGGTAAAAGGAAAAGCAACTTGCTATACAACGATGATAGTATGAGTACTTTGTTTAAGTAAACAGAGCAAAAAACCCCTATACATGCATATATTTGGAAAAATGATCTGTCTGTATCCTAGGTTTGACATCATAAGGATTAGTTACGATTCATCATCGTAATGCATCTTTTGAGACTTAGTTAGCATAGTAGCTTTTCAGGGTGTGGACGAACAAAGGTGAACAAAACCAGGGGATTGTTAAATAAAAAATAAAATGGTATTGTAAGGAACACTTGTGTCCAAGTTAGCAACTGGCATCACGGCTCCAGGGTCAAAGATGACTGTTTCTACATCTTCTACCCACATGTTTCAATATTCTCTTTTATTTATTCGTTTCCTTCATGAATATGCATGTACTTATCCTCAATCACACTCAGCTTTCTTAAGAGTATCTTTTCCTTTGAGATTTATGCTCGTGTTTTGGAGCGTGGAGCTGCGGACAGCCTGCAAGAGAAATCATGCTACATGATTCATAGGTGGGACAGGTTATGGCCACACAAATCACGTCCTGCGACTCAAGTGCCATCATTTCAGCCAAATTTGAACAGCATCACATCTGTTACTTACAGAAATAACCATAAATCAACTCTCAACATTTTTTTAAAAAAACATTCTCAATGGTACCACTTCTTTTCATATTGATGGGCTAGTTTTGCAATGAAAAATTGAAGTAGTGTGCCGGGAAGCTAGGTTGGTGGAAAAAAAGTGAAGATTGTTTTTTTCTTGAATTCAATTAAACAAAAATGAGTTGCGCGCCTGCTGTGGGGTAGGCGCATGCTGTGGGCTGCAGGAAATACGCTGAAAACACACGTCCGTCTCCCAATCAGAGCGTGAGGTTGCTTAGGACGAGGACCTTTAGGGTGAGAATGACAAATGCTCCGTTGCTCGGATTTAGAAACACGAAATCATGTGTCCGTGTGGAGGGCAATGCAAAGATTAAAGCTAAATTATCAAGAGTTCTCTTGGCTTCGGCTGCTGTAGCTGCAGCTGATGCTGTGACGGTCGACACCTCACCTGTGCCCGGGTCACCTCTCAGCACGCGAGCCGCTGGCCCCAGTGGCCGGTCCTGTCCCTGACCTGTGAGTCTTGTCCCCACAAGCAAGATGGGGTGACCTCCTCACTCAGGGCTTTCCCCGAGCCCTGTCTTCACTGCACAGGTCCTGGGGAGTCGCGAGTGTCCTCATTCTGCTCTGTGGGGTCTTCCGTCTTGACAGGGGTGGGGTGGGGGTCAGGGTGCCACCTGCAGCCTCGGGCCAAGGGTCCAAACGCCACAGCCCACAGCGCCAAATCCAGCCTCCGTGAGTGACGCTGTTTGGGCCCAGCCAGCACGGTCGTGCGCTCCATTCCACGGCTGTCTTCACGCTTCAGCGGCAGAACTGAGCAGTTTTCACGGAGATCTTGTGGACGGCAGAATCCAAAGTATCTACCACCTGGCCCTTTGCAAAGCAAGCGTGCTGACCCCTGCCCTGGCCCTGCTCAGGCCCGGAGCTCTGCTCCCACCTCCGGTGTGGCTGGGGGCTGGCGGGCCTGGGGCGGTTCCGGAAGTTTCCCGTTTGGCCTCTGCGCTGCGCAGTCCGGGCCCTGCGGTGGCTGCTCAGCTGGGAGCTGCAGAAGTGACCCTGGCCGGGTGTGCAGACCCCGAGAACATTCCCTGTCACCCGGCCCTGACAGGCGCTCGGTTAACAGGGCCCGTGGTCACGATTCCGACCCCGAGGTCGGTGTCACTCAGACCCTTTTCCCCAGTGAGTGGCGTGGGTCTCTGTGGGACGTCGCAGCTCCCACCTGCCCTGGCATGGCCGGGCTCTCCTGGCCTCGTCAGCACGTTGACTTGTGCTGTGCATGTTGAGAAAAGCCCTTAGCGTCTCTGAGCCGTCCTCCCATCGCTACGGCGAGACAAGACCCCGTTCTTTCCCTCTTCGCAGGCTTCCTGGGGAATCAAAAGACACGATGAGTGACATAAATAAAACACCAACCTCATGATACAAGGCTCCCCGACACTGTTCTTTAAAAATAAAATCTACGAATGCTAGGCGGTTTTATCTGGCAATTAACATCCCGTTTTCTCCTTTGAGGAGGGAGCGAGCTGTCAGCAGCCCCGAGCATCTCCCTGGTTGGGACAGGCGCCGACCCGCGCAGAAATTGGGTTTCCAGATTTCACGCTCTCTTTCCGCCTTAATGACACTTCTCGCCGGCTGAACATCCACCGGCAATTTCCGCAGGTGCGACCTCAATTCCCAGCGATCCTGTCTGTTGCAGAGGTGGGCGTCGCTGCAGAGAGCTTTGCGTGACAGCTCTGCGGGGGGAGGGTGCAGCCAGCGCCAGGGCCTCCTGCCTCGTGGTGACCCGAAAATCACTTTGCCAACCAGGCCACCTTTATCCTTTACAGATGGGACGGTGACAGCAGCACCTGTCCCCAGGGAAGCAAGATGATTGTGCCCCTTGCAACGTATGCCTGAATACTTGGTAGCACCTTAACACACCCCTCCCCCCAGGCATGCGCAGCCTGCGTCACATCGACACCCGCAGAGGGGGCCATTTGTCACAGCTGCATCGACACATCATGATCACCCCAAGTCCGCAGCTTCCACTGGGGCTCGCTCTTGGTTTTGTACATTCCACATTTTTGGACACGTGTAATGACATGTACCCACCAGGGTGGTACCGCAGAGTCGTTTCATCGACCTAAAAATGTGTTCTATTTTGATAAAAATGTCAAGCGTGTAAATGCATGAGTCTAGTAAATACATGAGAGTTCGGTAAAAGAAAATCAAATCAGCTTTTGTCATTATATAAGTTTGCATAGTGCCGGGATACACTTAGTCGCAACATAACCCTGAAATTGCAGTGGTTTAGCACAGCAGAGACTTATTTCTCGCCCACAAAAAGCTGGCCAGTGGCTCCCTAGGGGGGCTTCCTTCCCCTTGTGACTCAGTTTCTGCCCTGTGGCTCCTCATCGTGCCCCAGGGTTTGCAGGTGGGCTTGGGGGGCAAGAACAGCTCAGGGCTCACTTCCCAGCGCTCCCTCTCCCCTCAGGGTGATCATCCTGTCCCCCTGCCATCAGCTCTGGGACCCCAAGGACCTCTGTGGCTGCTCCCTCAGGGCTAAATGACATCACGAGTCTCAGCCTGGTGCGCACTGTCGGGGCACAGAGCTCCCGGGTGGACAGAGAGTCCATGAGAAGAAAGATGACAATAAACACGGGTGTTAAAGGAAGTTCCAGGGCCCTTCGTCTTAGAACCCCGTATCCCAGCAGGTTTGTTCTCTGTGTGGCATGAAGATCGTGTCTCCCACCAGGGCGATGACCGGGCAGACCACCTGCCCCTATAGAACGTGTGGGTCTTTTGAGCCTGGGGCTCCTGCCCTGCGACGGGGCCCTCTGAGCGTGCGGGTGTCCCTGGCCCTGTCTGCATTGTCCGGGGGGAATTGGACCTGCAGGAACCAGAGTAGATACCGACGCTCCGGCTACCACGATGACTGTGAGGAGGAGCATCCTTTTCTCTGTCCCTGTCACCCCTCGTCTCTGGCCAGCGTCCCTGAAGTCCACGGAGCCTCAGGTCCTGCAGAGCTCCAGCCAGTGACTCGAAGGGAAGCATTTCCAGGTAAGCGTACGCTGGGATCGAAACTATCCAGCTTTCCCGGTTCAGCATCTGAAACGCATTCTAGTAATGCAGAACTGTACCGAATGGCATTTATCATAACATCTACTTTACTTCCAAATTGCATTAAACACTGTGTGCACCGTGGAAATCCTGCTCATTTTTGTGACTAGCTACTATTAATACTAGAGCCCCTAATGTGCAGTCTAAGCGGTCAATGATTTTTAGGGAGCGGCGGCACGTTAGTAACCATAGAATTGTATAGTCAACTCAAACGTGCAGGTTATATGTTCAGGTGATGTGGATCAATGTGAGCTTTGATCGCGTTGCAGAGAATCAGCACACGACATGTACTCCTGGAGCCCACACCTCTCCGCCCCCTGCAGTGGGACGTGGCCCCCCACGCACAGGATGGAGCCCAGCCTCAAGGCAGCCTCTGAAATCAGCCCAACCTGGGCCTGGTGGCTTTTCAAGATTGACAGACAAAAGCATCGAAGAAGAATATGCAAAGCCTAGCGTCATGTTGTGGGATTGAAACTTCATTACTTCAGGTCCCCACTGTATCTGTATAACCTCACCCACTTCAGGGAGGTATTATTGCCATGACTGAAGGAATGTCGAAATGAGGATTATGTACCGTAAGTGATTATGGATCATTGGCATTAACTTCTTAAAGGGCAACACTTCCTTTTTCCGATAAGCAATTGTCATGTTCCTTCTAATTGCCAAAACTCTTCGAGTTGCGTGGGAAGAGTAGTGAGTGAGGACCCGGGAGGCCTGCTCTCCTGGGGCTTAGCATTCCAGTGCCTGAGCTTAGGAAGTCCACGAAGACACAGTCCATGGAAGATATCAGATACATCAGAAATTCCTGGTCCCCAAATCTACAAAGGGCCCCTCTGTGCCACAAGCCTCGGCCGGCAGGAAGTGAAGCAGAGCTCTGAGCCCACCTGCCCTCTGTCCAGGTGGGTTTGTGCCGGAAAACATGCAGCTCCGTCAGGTGGGAGGGTTGGTGCCCGCAGGGCTCTGAAATGGGGCTTTTTCCCTGAGCAGAGGATGCAGGTGGGAGGACTCGGGCCAGGTGGGAGGATTCGGGCGGGGAGGGACTGGGCTCTGAGGCTGGGGAAGGGGGCGGCAGCCTGGTCTTCCCCACCCTCCGGCAGTGCCATGCCAGGTGGGCTGGTCCACAGACAGCTTCTGTGCAAACTCCGGTCCGGTCACAGGGAGATTCGGGAGCAAACTGCAGGCTGTGACGCTTCTACTGGCTATTCTGAAGGCAGGGATGCTGTCTGCACCAAGATGTAGGACCATTGTGAGGAAAAGAACGTAAGTCATTTTCAGAGTTAAAAGTTATTCACAGCCAGGTCATGGAAAGGTAGGAAAGAAATTGAATGGATTTCACCCTGTATCACCTTTCTGCCCTCTGGTCTAGGCTCGTCATCTATGTTGAGGGTCTTCCTACTGTGGGGGGCTCAAGACGTGGCCCCAGCCGAGGCCACAGTCACGCACTGTGGGATTCAGAAGACCCTCCCGTGCCGCTCCGGGTCATTCACCGCACCACACCCCCGTGCACCCACAGCGCAGGCTGCATTGTCAATGACATTATTAAAAACCTAGACACCTTGTTAATTACTTTTATACTCAGTGTTCCCAACACACATCCCGGAAGCAAACACATCCTGAGGCAGGCACTTTTTGCACCTGTAAATCAGGTGGATGTCTTTGGAGATTACGAGTTCTATTATGCTGCCTCGTAGGTGGGAAGCGATTGGCCTCCTTTGTTGTTCCTGACACGAGTTTATCATCCTCTCCACGTTGAAGCTATTTATCCAAACAGTGCCAGCAAAGGAGTGGGAGGAAAGGAGATTAAAGTAAGAAGGATGTTCCTTGCTCTGAAAACAGGGGCTGAGCAGACAAATATATCAGGAGGTGAAGCGGAGTCCCGGGAAGCCTGGGAGAAAGAGGGATTAATTAAAAGTCCTGGCAGGGACGGGGAATTTTAAGTGTGTTTGTAAACTATTAGGTATTAAAAAATGATAATTAGCAGGCAATGAAGCTGAAAGGACAAATGAAAGATTTACCCCCAAATAATCTTTGTTTAGACAGACCTGAAAGCAGCCGTGTGCTCACGGGAGCCGCCGTGGAGAGGGCTGGGTTAAAGTTTCGGAAAGGCATCGAAGTGTATTTTCTTTTCTTTTCTTTTTTTTTTTTTTTTGAGACAGAGTGTCGCTTTGTTGCCCAGGCTAGAGTGAGTGCCGTGGCGTCAGCCTAGCTCACAGCAACCTCAAACTCCTGGGCTTAAGCGATCCTACTGCCTCAGCCTCCCGAGTAGCTGGGACTACAGGCATGCACCACCATGCCTGGATAATTTTTTCTATATATATTTTAGTTGGCCAGATAATTTCTTTCTATTTTTAGTAGAGACAGGGTCTCGCTCTTGCTCAGACTGGTCTCGAACTCCTGACCTCGAGCGATCCACCCACCTCGGCCTCCCAGAGTGCTGGGATTACAGGCGTGAGCCACCGCGCCCGGCCGGAAGTGTATTTTTAAGATAGAGAACTTGGTGGCGTCGGAGACAGATGACAAGGGCATCTGACGGAAACAGAGGAGGTTCTGCCAGTTACAGTATCTCCCGTTCTCATGTCCTAACTCAGGCTGCAGATAACTAATAACAATGTTCCATGCCTACTGTGCTCTTTTATAATTGACTAGTGTTTCTTTTGTTTGTTCTTGCAAAAACCCTTCCAATTTGCAGATAAGATATTTAGGTAACTTGTGAGGACGGGATGAGACAGTATCGGCCAAAGGACAGGACAGCCCAGGTGCGAAGCTCTTGCTCACTGTGGGGCCGTCGGTCCTGCCGGGCTCCTGCTTCTCTCAGGAGCAACAAGCGTGGTTTGTTCCTTTTCTTTTCTGTTCTCTTTTTCTTGCCTCTGAAGTCTACCGGACACGAGTCGCAAGAAGCCTGTATTCATTTATTTCTGTATTCATGATGTCTGACCCACAGTAGGTGCTCAATGTATGTTTTTGAATGAGATAATTAGTAAATTGATCCTAATTAATAAAAAGCAACTCCAGATATGTACGTACATCTACAGTATTTATGTATGGATTTACAATGTATATTATTAAATGTATATGTATATATTGTGTGTGTACGTATTATATATATGTTACCTTACACAAGTCGTGGTAAAGTAACGAAGTACAATGATTAAGAGTTTGGCTGTAGAGTTTGACAAACTACTCATTAAGTTATAGATCTGTGGCTTATTAACTCCATGTGCTTAAATAGTTCCTTTAATCCCAGATCCCTCATTTATAAAATGGGGGTAATGATTGTACTTTGCTTCTCAGGCTATCTCCACATCTTAGCACCTAACACTGTGCATTTTATGTGTTTATTTGTATGATTATCTTCCTTCTCAATCCTGGTATTTACATCCCATGAGGGCAGGACTCGATCTCTGAGGTTCCTTAGTTTATCCCTGGCACTTAAGGCAGAGTTAGGAACTCAGTAAACATTTATTGAATAAAAGTTCACGTATGATTGTGGTGAGGCGTTTAACAAAGCACCTAACGCATGGCAAACCTTAATTAATGTTAGCATTTACTATTATCATTAGTAATAGGTGCCATTCAGGATACACAAGAGTACAAAGATGCAGTTTTATAGATTTTACTGCATGCAGAAAGTTTAAGTAGGTTAAACTTCAACTGTGGATAAGGTTCGAGTTAATAGATGGATGGGATTTGTTTATAATTAACATATTAATTGCTTTTATGTAAATCAGAACTTTAAAAGTGCTCGAAGATAGTTTCCTCTCTTAAAGGGAAGTTCAGTCACTGTTTCTGCCATCCTATAATTATTAACTGAATTGCTAGACAACTGTTTTTTTCCTGTATTAAAAATCCTCAGGTATGTAAAGGAAAAGTTGACTAATGTTCTTTCAATGCCTCTGCATTACAAATGCTGATTCTAGTTTCAGCAGAACTCTAAGTAAGAAAAAGAATTGAATTTTTTATTTTAGGAAACACTATTTCTGAAAAGACTCCCAGTTCTCAGGTTATATTACCATTTATACTGTAGTTCTTAGCAGGAAAGCCCTATGTATCACTTGGGCTGCTTAAACTGTATTGTAAATGAGTAGATTTTAGAATTCAGAGACTAATTCGTGATGGGAAGAAGATGACAGCTCTTTAGGGGAAATGCATGATAATATGGCAGAGTCCTTCATTAATGTTTAATGGGACTTGTACATTTCACTCAGACAGGTAAGCATTGCCTCACTCTGTGAAATGTTCTCTCCCTCACAGGTCATTCAATCACTTGAGTTTTAAGAGCAAGCTATTATGTTATATTGTGCACACTGAAAAAAATCTATAGAGGGAACAATTGAACGAGCAGTACTATATTAATTATTTGGCTACTTAAAAATGGCTCAGTTATAATAAAATTTGCTACATTATATATAAGGCATATTTCCTATGTTTATTAAACAAAGGAGTTACTCCAGCAATTATATAATGACACAAACCTGTTTATATTTGAGCTGAACGTCTTTGAGTGTGTATTGTTTTTATGTGTTTTCTTTAACTTTCTCGAATTCATTTTCCTTTCTTAATTGGTCATCTGCAACCTGTTTTCTAGATTTTATATTAACTGGTGATGAATCTGAATCATTTAAAAAAATTTTTTTGACAGAGTAAGCAATTTCTTCAATGTGAAAGAAACAATAGAGGTTTTCTTCTTTTTTATTTTTTTGGAGACAGGATGTTGCTTCATTGTCAGGGTTACAGTGCAGTGGTGTCATCACAGCTCACAGCAACCTGAAACTCCTGGGCTCGAGTGATCCTCCTGCCTCAGCCTCCCAAGTAGCTGGGACTACAGGTACCACCACCACGTCTGGCTAATTTTTGTATTTTTTGTAGAGATGGGATCTCACTATGTTGCCCAGGCTGGTATCAAAAGCCTGGCCTCAAGCTATCCTCCCACCTTAGCCTCCCAGAGTGCTAGGTTTACAGGCTTGAGCCACGGCGCCTGTCCATCATATATTCAGTATAAATTCAGACATCTCAGGGAGATGATCTCTGGGCTTCTGCGTATTGCATAAGAAGACAGAAATCTTCTGGGCCCTGGTGCTGTGCTTCTGTGGAACAGAAACACACACTTCACTTGTGAGCACCAATAGTCCAGCAGGACTGCTGGAAACAGAGTTGAACGTGTTTATAGACATTGTTTCATATTCTACAGCTTGAAATTTCTTGCAAGATGCAATAACGCTTCCCAATTTGTGAAATATGCCCCCAAACTTGCCATTTCATTAAAACGATATTAGTGCAGCACCCACAGTGGCCAAGACGTGGTAACAAATTACCTCAATCTGATTGGAAACATTTCCTCTCCTTTCAGGCTTTCTTGAAGGCATTAAAAAAAAAAAAATAAACATTTTAATAAAGAAAACAAGATTAAATTCCAGCAAGAAAAGACCATTACTTTTAATGAGATTTCTTGATATGAAGAACCATAGCTTAATTGATTAAAAAAAGATTAATAGGTAATTATTTGCTTTGGAGCAAAAATAATCAAAATAAAAAACACCTGTGGTTTGCTCATTAGGACCAGGAAGACAAAGAGGGCATTTTCACGGCAGCCTTTGCGTTACAAAGATGCTCATTTTAACCCTGGACTGAAGCGTGGAGAGACCTGGGTCTGAGTCCTGGTTCTGTAGTTATTTCACTCGTGACCACAGGGACCTTCGTTCACCTTCCTGGTCCTGAGTTACTCACTCCTGATGTGGCGCCACTCTGGCCGTAGCGAACCCGTGTCTCAGCAGTGTTTGTTAAACACCTTCCCTTCCCTTCTGAGATTTTGACTGGAAATGACTATGCATCAAAGAGACCTCGTGGGGTGGCCCTCACCCACAGTATTCATACTGTAGGGGAGGGTGGAGACACCCGTTTGTGGGCTGTGTTGACCAGGTTGCCTTTCCGGTGGTGATCGGGGTGGAACGACTCACTAAACCTTATCAACTTAAGCCTGCGGTCCCGAACCCCCGACCGTGGGTCTCACCAGCCTGCAGCCTGTTAGGAACCGGCTGAGTCACGGGAGGGCGGGAAACCGGGCCCCGAGTTCAGGGGCTCAGAGTCTCCCCGGGGAGTGGGGACGCGCCCGTCCTTCGAGGCTGTTGGTGAACTTTGCCTGTAAGCAGAAACTCGCGTGGGGCCATGTTCACCGTGGCCGGGGTCCCGGTGCGGAGATGTGCTGGGACACTCGGGGCCCTGCCCTCTGCCGCGGCCAACTCCCCGTTTCTCATTATTGCAGGTTTTCCTTCCGTGTTGCTGAATCTCTCGTGTCCCAGGGAAGGAAGGCCGGGGACCGTATCTGCTGCTTCCCCACCTGTTGCCTTTTCTGTTTCTCGCCATTAATGGGAGAACCGTCATCTCCTCTCACGTGAGGCGGATTGCTCAGGACCCCTGACGGTTCTCGATGACAGAAGTCACAGCTCAGATGAGACATCTCCTGCCATTTCTGTGTCTCCTCTCGGAGACTCTAAGACCCGGAAAGCTTTCCGTTTTCAAAGCAGGGAGATTAGATTACAGCCAAGCCATAACCTTGCGTCTGCTTAACCTTGCCCCTAATCAGGAATAAAAAGGAAACTATCTGAAGAATTATCTAGTATGTTCTTCATCAGGCCATCGTAATTAGATCATAATTCCCATCCGGCAGCAGAATGTGATGAAATTACCAGACCAAATTATCAATTACTCCAAAGATCCATTTTAATTGCAAATAGTTTAATAAACCTCCATAAACACTACCCCGAGGTGAGCACTTCCTGGGGTTGTGCGAAGGCTCAGTAGTGTCTTCCGATTCCAGTTCCTTAGGCCACGATCCCAGATTCTTCAATACTGTGGGGTTAGGGGTTTCTCCATCCTCCCGGGGGAGTGTGTGTGTGTGGGTGTGTGTGTGTGCGCAGTTTTGTGCATTGTGCATGTGGATATGTGTGTATGTGTGTATATGTATATGTATGTGTGAGTGCATGTGTATGTGTCCGTGTATATATGTTTGCATTTATGTGCATTGTGTGTGCTTGTGTGCATGTGTGTGCATGCATGCATGGGTGTGTATGTATGTGTGCACAGGCATATGTATATATATGTGTGCATGTGTATGTTTATACATGTGTATGTCTGCATGCATGTGTCTGCCTGTGTGCATGTGTATATGTGTGTGTATATATTTGTGTGTGCAGGCCTGTATGGATGTGCCTGCATGCATGCACATGGATGTATATGTGTATACGTGTGTACATGTGCAAGTGTGTGTGTGTGTGTGTGTGTGTGTGGAGGGAAGGGGGCATGTTGAGGGAGGGGATGGTGAGGGTGAAAGTGGGGAGCATGTTCCCAGCCACACAGAAACTCACAAAATAACTTTTGAGGGGTACAGTCAACCGTTGAATTAATTAGGTATGAGGAAGCATCTTTGCTTCACCCTCAGTTCTTCGAGATATTATTCATTTAAATGAAAATGCATGCCTTTTTCTAGATCTTGATGCAAACAGTTTCATCAAAATGGGACTTGTGAATAAGGATGCAGACAGAAAATTGTGTGAATTATTCATGTGGAGGACCCGGTTTTGTTCTTGCTTACTTATAAAGCGTATCCCGCCTGCTCACAGCAATTGAAGGAGCAGAAAGAAAACTTTTAAAATTACTTAAATAAATGGACAATAGAGATGTCCCAGAGAACAAGCAGAGCGGGACGGCTGGGCATGGTAGCCGCAACTGGCTTCTACAAGGACGCACGACTCAGGCAAACCGACATCTCATCCCAGAGGGCTCACGGCAGGAGGATTCTCAGGAAATACAACCATATTTGGCATCAAGCAGGAAAAAGACTCACACACCTGTGAAGACAAGTGGATCAAACTGATGGGAAAACAGAATTGGCACCTAGTTTAAGTTAACGTCAGAAGTTTGCAGCAGACTGAGTTCCTCGGGGACTTCAGGTGTTCCGGTAACGCGTTCGAGCCTCTCCCTGGAATTTGTTTCATGAAACTGACATCCACGTGACATACATTTCTTGACTGAATATTCACAGATCCAAAACAAAAATAAAAACAACCACATGGACACAGTGGCTGTCATTTCCCTCCTACAAGAGCAATAGGGTCAGTCCGCACAGCCTGGGATGTTTCTCTGTGAGTGGCTGCTTTAGACCAGAACTCTCAGAGGGTTTAAATAATGATCTGTTAAATTACTCTCATCCTAAATATGTCACATGTATTCACCCTATACCCTCTGCTGTTTCTGAAACAAACAAAAATTACTTAAAGTAGCCAAGAAGTCAATGTGAGTAGATAATTGTATTTTATTAATTGTAATTGTTCTAACAGTAACCATAGTGATTGATTATACCCAATATTCGCTTTTCTGACCAACTGTGGGAGAGCGGAAGGAGGGCTCGCGTTTCGCAGGGGTGGGAGGCTGGGGGCTGGGCTTTGTAGCATTGTGGGGTTTACCCTTGAGCAGGGGCGTGGACGTTGTCGAGTGCCGCAGGGCGTGGTCGCGGTTCACGGGCTCTGTCACCGTTGGTGCCAACCTGCTGCCAGCGAGGCTCTCTGTGCGCCAGAAATGAGGAAACCCCAAACTCCATTAGCTCCTTGCTGGGAGCGGAGGGCCCCTGGGCAGGGCTTGGCTCCTGCGGGGCTCGGCGAGAAGGAGACACATCGGCTCGTGGTGGTTCCGCAGCCGGGAGCGAGGGGGGCCGTGACTCTGCATGGACTGAGTCTCCCTTCAGTTTCCTGGTCGTGCCCGAGACCACGGTCACCCTGAGGGGCGTTTCCTTCCTGGGATGAGGGCAGCGTTCCCGGTCGGTTGGGCAAAGTCAGGCTCCTTACATGTCCTTGAAACTCCGTGAGCCAATCCCTTGATCCTGGCTGACGGGGAGTCTGATGCCTGCAGCCAGGCACCCCGCAGACTTCAAGTTCATAGTTCATGTATTTATTCATCTTGGATGACAGGCAGGACGCCTGTTCTTAGATTCCATCTGCAATCGGACCTGGAGACAAATAGCCTTACAACTTTTCCTGAAATTGTCCTAGCTATATTCTTCTACACGGGTTTTGATAAAGATGATTAAAATTTATTGTTTAAATAGGTGATACACTCATATTGTTCAAAAATCAATAGTATAATATGGTCAATAGTAAAAATTCCTGCTGTTCTTTATTTCCAGTAAAAACTAATTTTGCCTTCAAAAGACATTTGTATCTACTCAGGCAAGTGTGTGTGTGTGTGTGTGTGTGTATGTGTGCGTGCGTGTACAGCTCACTTAACAGGCCACTGCAGGACACCCGGGGTGTGTCATTCACAGTTCAAAACCCTGTCCAATGTTGCCTTATTCAACTCTCACGGCAGCATTGGTCCCTTTCCCAAGCTTTAGGGGCCCGACAGATTTCAGAAGGCAGGATGTCCTCACTGGCGTCTGAGCTCCCCACCACTCGTATTTAAGCACATGAATGAAATGAACAGACACCTTCATCGCCAATTTCCAACACCCCCTGTGTGATGAGCTTTTAAAAAATTTTTATTTCCAGGCACTGTTTCCATCTTGATAGAATGAAACATTATAACACAAAGTACAAGTGATTAAAGCCAATATAGGGGCCTAGGGGCAGCTTATTTCAAGGAGTTTGATTCTGGGAAATCAAGTTAAGTAAAAGGGAGAATCGAGTGGTGCAGCCGGCCACCTTCCCGACGCCGGCGCCTGGTGGGACCGGTGCCCGGAGCTGGAGGAGCCGGCCCACCAGCCTGGGCAGAACAACCACGTCGGACTGACTTTGCTGAGTATTCAATCATGTTGGTAACTTCATAAATCACCTACCGAGCAAGGTGATAGACAAATTGATTTACCTTTGCATTTTAAAGCCATGGATTTGCAAAAATACAATATGCTGCTGTGCTTGGGATGATCCGCTCACACGGAGACAGCGTGTGGGAGGAAGGTTCTCATGAATGCTAATCGCAGTGGGTCTGCGAACGTCCTCGGGAAGCAATTTCCTCTCGGCCTCAGTGCAGTCGGGTCCAGCGAGACTTTACAGCTGTGGAACATTTTCGTTGCTATGAGATCCTTGCGTTGCCATATTCGACTAAACTGTTTGGGTGATGGTGTAATTAGAGCATCTTTCCTCCTTAATAACCAAGGTTACTTTAATTAAACACCATATGGGGAAAATATAAAATAAATTAGGGGGTGCAGGTTGCACTTACGATTCTAGATGCTTAGCTCACTTTTTTGGCTCCTGTTTTATGGTGCCAATTAGCAGCTCCGTACTATAAGTTAGACTGGAAAGTTCTCAGAACAAATATACATTTAGGCTCCTGTTATATTGGGAAGATCAGGTATTTATGAAATATTTGAATATTGTAACTAACAAATAATAGCACATTGGAGGACCCAAAGCAGATATTAGGTGCATTTACTCTCTAGACAAACAAGTGTCTGTGTGATTTCTTGCACATGTGGAGAGTGTGTTACATACTAAGAAATGTAACAAAAAGTTGAAAAATGCATAGAATGCATCTGACAGATGCTGGAACACAACTTTGTATTGTCATTATGCTGGGATCAAGGTGGTTTTTAAAATCAACGTGTCCCTCCTCCACGGGTATTTAATCTGTGGCACATCTTAAAATCTTAAAAAAAAAAAAAAAATGTGCCACAGACCTGAAGAGAAGCAATTTCCCTTGTTCTCCGGGCTGGCGAGACCATATCTGGCACACAGACATCCACCAGGCCCAGTTACAGGGCGGAACCAGGTGCTAGGCTGAGTTTGTGATGTGGGGCCTCTGGGGAAATTGAAAGTATAATATTTGATGCTTAGAAAGAAGGGTGGGCTGTGGTGGTCACACGCCTGCATCCCTGCCCTGAGTTTAAAGCTGCTTTTCTCTAACTTCCGCTGCCGGTCCTGTTCTGTCTTCTAGAATAACAACCAACTATAGCAACCACTCTTCTGCGCGGGAGCCCTCTGACTCGGTCCCGCACGCCGGGCCGACCGAAGCCTCGAAGGCCGGGGCAGCCGCGGCCCCGGCTCCTGGCACCCGTGTGTCCCCGGGGTCTCTCCTGCTCTCCGCGCCTCCGAGCACACACTTGCGAATTGAGTTCAGTGATTGAACCACATCCCGGGGCCTAGAAACCCAGAATAAAATAGTGCCCTCCCTGGCACAGAGTAAACGTTGACTGAATGATACCTATTTTTTATTTTGAGACATTTTATTAGGTTAAAAAGGCAGTAAAGTCCCGGTGCGTGGCTGGAAGAAGGTCACGGCGCACCGGGAGAGGCAGGCACGTAAACACCCATAAAACACGCACATAAATACCAGGACGCGGTAGGATCCGTGCTGGGAGAGACGTGTGTGCGGAATAAGACGGGCACACATAAATTAGTGGCAGCTCTGCGGGTCTCCCCTGCCGTGTCCCAGGAAGGCACAAAGGACACGCAGAGCTCATGAAAGCAGAGGTCCTCCGTCAGCTGACAGATCAAGGTCAGCCACCTTCTTCTGCTGGGACTTGGCCCTGGGAGAGGTTGGCGCCGATTCGGTGACCTTTTGTGCCTGGTGCAAACCTCGTCCTGCAGGACGCTTCAAGACAGAGAAAAAATCTTGGACGGTATATTTGGAGGGGAAGGGAACTTGGCTTTATACAATGTCCTTTTGAAAACCTAAAGGGCATGACAGTGTGACCACAATGGATATGGAAAGTGAAAATTTGTTTCCGCCTTTTCTCATCTTCACCTCTCATTTGGTAGAGGTTAAAAATTAGGTACCAGTCATTAAATGGTTACTCCGTGCCAGAAATGGCACTATTTATTCCAGGTGTTTAGGCCCTGTGATGTATTTAATATTGATAGTTCAATTATTGGCCTCATCTTGCAAATTTGTGCTCTGAGCACAGAGCAGAGACCCCAGACTGGGGCAGGGTGAGGGTCAGCGCCTGGGAGCCCAGAGTTGGCCGGGGTGGGGTGGGGGCAGCGTCACCAGGGGCTTCTGGTACATGGACCCTGGGTGTTGAGGAAGGAGAAGAATGCAGAGCTTTTGGCCCAAGTGGGAGGTCAGGGCAGGGGTCCTGGCTGGGCCTGCCGGGAGCAAGCGTGGATGGGTCACGAGCCCTCTAGATTGCATGTGTTGTCATCCGTGTTAATCTCCTGGGCACTGGGTGACAAACCCAGACCAGGGTGTGTATAGGTGAGTCAGAAACAAAGCAGGAGCTGGTGGCCTCTCCAAGTCGACTGCTCTACTCTCCAACGCTAGGCTCTGAGCAAACCGTTTTTCTTCAATATTTCCTTAAAACTACGTGCTGTTTTCTGTTTTATTCCCACTCGCCCTCCGAGTCGTGGCTTGAACCTCACCTCCTCCCAGCGCCCCTCAGGGTCCTGGTTCTTCCAACGGGGGTCAGAGCCCCCTCCGCTTTCTCCTGCAGGGCTGGGGTGCCCCTCGGGCTCTGCTCTTGGCTGTGTTTTGACTGTATGAGCATCCACATTTCCTACCACACAGTTAGCTGAAAAAAAAATCACCTTGTTTTATTCATTATTTTATCCCCAAGGTTTAACTCGCTATTAGATATTCAATACTTATCGAATGAATGAACTGCTGATGCCCATGAAAGATATAAAAATGCAAAATGTGATTTTTCCTTGAATAATAATCTCTGGGTGAAAACACACAAACAGGAGGCGATTAAATGACAGAGCAGGACAGGATGTCACTGACTGTCTAGGTGTTTACTTGTTTACTGCAGTGTAAACTCAGACAGTGCAGGGACCACGCCCGAGTCGCCGGTCACGGTGGTGCTGGGACGGTAGAGGAGCGTGTGACCTGCCCAGGTGAAACGCATCCCGTTCACAGCCCCGCGGGAAGTGGGTGCTTAATTCACAGGCAAGAGGGGCCACTGATGCCTTTGAGGAGCAGACAGGCACGGGGAGAGTCTTTGCATCTGACGGGAAGAATCACTAGCGTTGCATTCAGGTGTGATCTCACAATTTACGTAGGTCTCCGATCTGTCGTCTAATTTGATCCTCAACATACTTGAGTTAAACAGAACGTGGGTCGTCGTTTCTGTTCCATGAGTCACGAGAGAAGAGACGCCGCCGTGCAGAGAAAACTGCGCTCCGCAGTCTTCAGTCCAGGTTTGGTTTCTGCATCATTCTCGGGTCTTGTTTCCTGTCAATGTACCTTTTGAGGGATACAGGAAGTAGATACAGTTTCGTACAGGGGCTCGTAACAGTATCAGCCAGGCAATAGTCGGTTATCCATGACACAGCGTGCTCGCTCACAGAAACACACGCACACATGCACGTGTGCACACGGGCTCTCACACACGCGGACACACACACACGTCCACTTGCGGACATGCAGGGAGGATGCCACTGGGCGGGCACAGCTCGGCTGTTCTAAACCTCACAATCGCGTCTTGGTGGGGGTCCGTGCCGCTGTGTGGGGGCCGCGATTCTTGCTGGAGATGCTCAAGGTTTCTAGGGAGAAATCTGAGCAGAGAGCACGAGCTGTAATCCTGGGTGTGTCCAAGACGGGCAGCGTCGAGCCGCTGCCGGTCAGCAGGACGCCCCCGTGGGCGGCCACATTCCGGGGTCCCGGCTCGGAGCAGCTCCCCGCGCAGCTGAGCTCTGGCTCTGCCCCCGCACGGGAGGGGGCCCCGCGCCAGTCCTGTGGGCGCCCCACCTGCAAAGGGGGGCACATTCCTAGTTCTAGGAAGCAGGATATTTTTGTTTTCGACAAATATGGTAACGTGGGAGAGTGAATTTTATTTCTTTGGGCTACACCACTGCTGTATAGAACAAAACAAAGAAATAATTGCCAGATATATTTTCCAACACAAAAAATGTACTGAGATTTTTCTGCCTGGCCTTTAGGATAAAGGTGGGACACTTTCCTTCCCGTTATCAGGTCACGTGTTTGAGTATTTCTTAGAGCTTTATCATTAGACCTGCTGGCGGTAGGCTTTGCACTGCCTGTGGCCCACTTGGTGGATTCAAAAAAGAAGGCATATGTGGTAGAAATGATTCCACGCAGATCCATTGATACGGGCTCCCTTTTAGCAATACCAAGCTCTTTAATAAGGTATTCAATTTTATATGAAATGAAAGGAAGTTATTGCAACACAAATACCTTCTTGCATTTTAATATAAGGGTATTAAAACACTAAGTTGAAGCGTAAGAATCAGGAACATAATTTTTAAAATGGTAATGGGACAGCATCATTCAGTCGAGCCGTAGCTCACGTGCTGGAATGTTCTGCCCGACCGGATCAACCTCCCACGGGGCTGCCGTGGACATGCCTCTCTCGCTCCCCCTGCATCCACTCCTGGGAGAACACGAAGATTCCAGATACTTTCCTTTATGCATCTTTGTTGGAAAAAAAAAAAAAAATTCTAGAGCCAGGGAAAGAAGAGACCACGAACAAAAAGGTAAAGATTGCAATTTTTTTTTTTTTTTGAGACAGAGTCTCACTCTGTCACCCGGGCTAGAATGACACGGCATCAGCCTAGCTCACAGCAACCTCAAACTCCTGGGCTCAAGCAATCCTCCTGCCTCAGCCTCCCGAGTAGCTGGGACTACAGGCATGTGCCACCATGCCTGGCTAATTTCTTTTCTATATATATTTTAGTTGGCCAGATAATTTCTTTCTATTTTTAGTAGAGACGGGGTCTCGCTCTTGCTCCGGCTGGTCTCGAACTCCTGAGCTCAAAGGATCCTCCCGCCTCAGCCTCCTAGAGTGCTGGGATTACAGGGGTGAGCCACCGCGCCTGGTCTGCAAATTTTTTAAAATAGAAAAACCCTGGACCCAGCGCAACAATGGCAGTAGCCACTAGGTGGCGCTCTCGTCCCACAGTTGAGGGCTGTGCCGCTCCTGGCGGGTGGGGCCGGGTGGGCAGGAGTCAGACCTGGCGTCTGCAGAGCCCGCTGCTTGAGTTATGCACGTTGTTTCTAACACAGGCACCTCCTTCCAGGGAGGTGGGCAGCGAGGAACTTATTTTTTCTGGATGAGCCGCACGGTGGACTTCAATACCAAACACCCAGAGGTTCATATGCGTCCACTGATTTATTTGGAAGTGCCGGGTGTTTGGGGAGAGGCAGGTCATACATTTTTGCTTTCTGCATATTTAGTAATAATCTCTTCCTCCCACCCATTTATCTATTAATTTAAATGAGTCTGCAAGAAAGAACCTTTTCTGCAATGACATTTAAACCACATTAAATATTTCGAGGTATTGTGGGTAAGTGGAGGCTCAGAGATACTTTCTACTCTGGTCTCAAATGACTCTAGCGTCTTACGAGCAGCATTATGAATAATCAACCTGCAGAACCTGCTGGAAAAGTGTGGTGGTTTCATTCTGCTGTTGTCTCTGATTCCTCAGTCGAAACAGGTGACTCTCCCATAATGAGTGTTCCTTTCCCGTCTGAGAGACGGTAGAAGAGAAAGAAAATGTCAGCTCGGTGTCTGTGAAGTTTACCAGAATTTTCGGCAGAACACATGGAATGCTGAACGTTAATTGGGCTAAAATTATTTTTTTTTTTTTTTTTTTGAGACAGAGTCTCACTCTGTTGCCCAGGCTAGAGTGCCGTGGCGTCAGCCTAGCTCACAGCAACCTCAACCTCCTGAGCTCAAGGGATCCTCCTGTCTCAGCCTCCCGAGTAGCTGGGACTACAGGCATGCGCCACCATGTCCGGCTAATTTTTTCTATATATATTTTTAGCTGTCCATATAATTTCTTTCTATTTTTAGTAGAGATGGGGTCTCGCTCTTGCTCAGGCTGGTCTCGAACTCCTGAGCTCAAACGATCCGCCCACCTCGGCCTCCCAGAGTGCTAGGATTACAGGCGTGAGCCACCGCGCCCGGCCGGGCTAAAATTATTATACAAAATTGTCTTCCCTTCTCTGCTTTTGTAAATGTGCTCTGCATTACTTGGCCCACAGAAAGCCCTTACAGTGGGTAAGTTGTAAGAAAGTTGAACATTAGACCTTTCTGCCTTAGTTACAGAGCCCCCGATGGAGAGCCCCGGCCCAGGCTGTGGCCCAGGCTGTGGCCCAGGCAGCCGTGACATCTAACTTCAGAACCGCCTGATCACACGCAGGATGGGTCATCTCCTCCTCAGCGCAGGGAGACGGGCTTTGCTCCACCTGTGCCCACACGTGGACCCAATTGATCAATGGATGATTGATCATTGGCGCTCGAGGGCTTTGCTCCTGAACGGACACACCTGGACTCTATTTATAATTCATTGGCTGCAGAAAGTTGCACAGGCAAGTCTAACTCCAGACTGGTGGGGAAGCGTAACGCCCCCAGGTTTCCAGATGGAGGGAACCCCGAAAGGCTGGCAGGTTACACCAAAGACGGAACCTCGGGTCTGGAGACCAGTGTGCCTTCCTTCCTCCCGCAGTGTGCAAGCACCTGGCCTCCCGCCTCCCCTCTCCTGCCACAACAACTGAGTCTGCAAAGACTGTTAGACTGTCCTTAGCCAGCTGCCACCAGTGGTGGCATTGGGGGTGACGGCAGCTCTCCAAGGCCAGCAACTCCCCCTGAACAAGCTGGCGGGTCCCAGCTCTCTGGCAGGGTCTCCAGATTGAGCAGCCTCATTCAGTGGTCTTTCTCAAGCTGCGAGAAGCAACACCTGAGTGGGTGGCAAAGTCTGTTGAGTTTGTGACCAGCCTTGAGGGTACAGGTGTCTTTCCACATGGTCAGAGCACTGTTCTCTGGAGTGGAATTTGTGTGCACTGGGCCCCTGTGGGAACAGCATTCCCTAGTCGGGACTGACATGCATACAATTGGAAGCGGCTGCCCAGCTGCAGCTCGGCAACACTGAGCTGTGTTTGAGCAACATGCACCTTCCCTGCAAGGCCTGGGGGTCTCCCTAGTCCTGCCCAGTCCTGCCCGTATGGCGTGTTTCATGGGAACTGTGAGTTGACCAGGGAGGGGCCTTTCCTGTGTCCCCTGCCTAGATATCAGCTTAATTGTGCTTTTCTCCCTGAGCTGGGAGCCACCCAAGAATCACCTCGCACCTTAATAATAATAGCAACAATTGTACCAAATATCCATTTATTACTTACAAGGTGTCAGGCATTTTGCTAAGGGCCAGGCCTTCTATTCAATGCTAATAACCACTCTTGGATTTACTCTCCACAATCCTAAGAGGCAGAAATGATGGCTGCGTAGTTTGAGGGGTCCATGGAAAAATAAAAATGAGGATGCCTAGTTTTTTTTTAAAAATTATTAAGAATTTCAAAACGGTGAGAGCAGAGCATTAAATCACGTGTGGGTCCTTCTGCGTGAGTGCACGTGGCCCCGGGCAGCCGGCCCCGCCCACGGCAGTTAACTGCACTTCACAGACCGCCAAGCGCAGCTGATCAGGGTCCGCAGCTCGTTCCGGGCACACATCTGACTCTGGTGGAACTGAGACCAAACCCGGCCACCTCGCTCCCGGCGCCCTGCGTTGTGCCAAGACCGGTGCCTGGTGTGCATCCAGCAGTCCTCCAAGGCGGGATGCAGGAGGATTCCGGGCGCCCCTGCCCGGTGCAGGCCTGCAGAGGGCTGTGCCGCGGTCTCCCTCCACGGCCCACTCCCAGCTTGTCAGAGAAGGTGCTGGCAGAGAAACAGCGTCAACTTCCAATCCACTGTGGTGTCGACGTGCTAGGTGAGTGTCGTGCGTGATTCGATTTTAGCCGTGCCAGTGCGGTACTTTCTCTAACTCTTTCTAGCTGACACAGAATCACAGGGGAAATCGCCAGCAGGTGAATGAAGAGGCTGCTCGTGTGGAATTTAGGAGATTTCTTGATCATTTAAAAAAATGCCTATTTAATTATGTTGCCAGAGTCACATTAGCAAGTGAGCAGTTATATTTGGGGCTTTGGGTGCCACCATGGCAAGTTATGTGGCGACTAGTGCAAGACTCTCGGCACGCTCCCCACTAGTGACCTGTGTGGCTTAGCAAATCCAGCTTTTCAAATCTGGCTGCAAAGCTTTCTGGTGCCTTTTGCGCTGGTGTGGCCACTCTGTCAGCTCCCCGTCTGTCTGGACTCGACGTCACGGGGGTTTGTACGTCGACATGGCCTGACTGTGGTCAGTCTGTGCGTGCCGGCTGAGAAAACTTGCCAGGAAGGGGTAATCGCGTTGGCCTCGATGCCGGCTCTTCAGCAGAGAAAACAATTTCTATTTATCTCGAGCCGCAGCACTCGGCTACAGTGGGAGTTCATTAAAGGTTTGTTGATTAGTCTGTAAATGTCCACTTTCTGTTAATTCTAGGGCAAGAGTTTTTCTTGGAAACCCGATACCTGTTTGAGCCTCAGCTCTTGGGTGTTCGAAGGTACAGGACAGAGACGTTGACATTCGACATGTCCCTGCGAGTGACGGCCTTGCACAGCCTGGCCACGGCCCCCTCTGCTGCCCCACACGGAGTCGCGAAGGGGACAGGTGACGGTGTCTGCAGGTAACCAGCATTCGCTGTTTCTTTAAGCGGATTTTGTTTCCACCTGGCTAGATTAACGCTATAGAGGGAAACAGAAACCAGTTGTGTTAGGAAGGTTCAAACTGTCTCTGGTGTTAGGAGAGACGGTGCAAGCTACTCTGGCTCCTCTGCTTAAAAGAGTGGAAGTGACAATGAATACATCGTAATTCTAACAGGTTTAAATGACTGTTTCCAAAAAAATACTGTTAAATATCAGCTTCCTTAAAGTAATTTTAATGCGTCTGCCTCTGAAAGGTTATAATACCATTTCCCACCCACTCTCCAACTCCGCCTCTGGGGAATGGACTTTGTCACGTTTGAGGACTAATGGAGGCTTCAGGTGACCTATTGCTTAATAAACAGGAAACAGTCAGCCTGAGGGCGCCTGGCTGGTTGTTGAGCCGTGAACTCCCATGCCCTAAAGTGAGTTTGGGAGATGTGTTTGCTGATTGAATTTTGTAATGTTTGGTTTCTGATAAAAATAAATAAGTAAATAAATGGTAACCTGAAAGGCCAGGGGCAGGGGGACAATGTCATACAGTACACTTGGATGCTGTTTGCCACATGGTGGTGTTCAAATCGTGACGAGGCCTTGCTCAGTGTGGACATTTCCACAGACGGGAAGGTGGTGGAGACAGTCCACACTCGGTGGGTAGGACGCGGCGTCTGAGAGCAGGACGGGGCTTCGGGGCATCTGAGAACCCCGTTTGCTTTCTGAACTGAGTAACTCAGGGCCTTGGTTTTTTATTTTGGGGTTAATCCTGTTTTCAGACGTATCGCATAGGTGGATGAAGGGTTCTGTTTCTCAGATGTCAGGTTAAAAGCCAGCAGTGACCACAGGCAGGAGAGGAACTGGGCCACGGGGCAGAGAAGCTCCGTGAGACGCAGCCGGCCGTGTCCGGGAGGGTGGGCGGGGGCAGCGCCTAGACCCGGGCCCGCCAAGCCACAGGGGTGACCGCAGGTGTGCGCCATGAGCAGAGCAGTGCGTTGTGAACAGGTGGGAGTGCGTGTCAGCAGCTTTGGCCGTGAATGCCAACTGCGTCGTCAATACTTGGATAAACTGGGCAAGTGTCTTCAACAACCATGAAACTCAGTGTTTTCATTTGTGAAAGATAGACAGGTTTTTTGGCAGAGTTGTTCAAAAGGTTGAAAGTAATGTTATATGTTTGCTGTTTGTCTTTGCTGCGCAAGGTGCAGGCTGCCCGTGATGGGGGCTGGGAGTGGCGGGGTCTGGGGGCGGGGGTGGGGTGGCGGGGTGGGGGTGGGGAGCAGCCGCTGTTTGTGAGGCCCAGACGGAGCCAACAGAGCAGAAGGCGGAACCTGCAGGTGCAAATGATAAACCCCGATTCCAGCCCCATCACACGCCCGAATCCAGACCCCCCCCCCACTGTTCAGGGGGTGCCTTGATGGGAAGTTCCTTTGCGTGTGAGTCACTCTGAGTTCTGTCTCTGATGCTCACGAGGTTCTGGCCACATGCAAGGCCTGGATACTGCACATTTACCAGGAACGTTTAGCAGGAACGGGCACTGCACAAACGGCAGCTGCTGGGGCTGTTGGGTGGACGTCTCGCTCCTACAGGACTCCCTTATCTACCTTCAGGGATAAATTTACACTTAACAATGCCGTGTATTACACAGGTTTCCGTGGGTCTCAGTGGCAAGGCGATGCCAGGTAACGGGAAGGTCTAAAAGAACAAAGCTCGATATTCGTGGCCTCGGTTTCCCGTGTGAGCGAAGCTGACTCGCGTTGCCCCCCTCTGACCCCCAGGGTGCAGGGAAAACCCTCCCCCAGGGAGCGAGTCTTTCCCTCCCCCTCCCCTGCACGGGATGACGGGCCACGTGTGGCCCCAGCCAGGGGCCCTGCTCTGCTGCTCCCCCGGAAGCCACACCTGGGGTCACACCCTGAGCCAGGGGACCCGCTGGGCGTGGCTGTGTGCACCTGGCTGCAGGAGTCAGCTGGGCCCACGTCTGACTCGGCTCAGTCTTCACGGCAGAGCCTTGTCTCCCCGCGGGAGCTGGGCGGGAGTCGGGGCAGGCGGGAAACATGGAGGGCGAAGCCCCGGTGCGCCCAGAACCCCCCCCCCCAACGCCTTTGTTCCTGAACCAGCCCGACTCCCCTTCCTTAGCGGGACTTGGTGGGGGCTGCCTTCTTTCCTCGAGGCTTATAAATACATCTCTGAGATCAGGCGTTCTTAAATTAGAAGGCTCAGACATGCTGCAAAAAAAAAAAAAAAAAAAAGATTTTCTTTTAAAATTTTGTGTTTTTATTTCAGTCCTAGCCCAACAGAATTTCTTTTACTGGTTGTGAAGACTAATCATGTTGGAAGAGGGAATTTGCAATGCAAATGCACCTTTCCCCCCTCTGGATGTATTTTTAGCTGCTTAGGTCAGTGTTCTTCAAGCTGGGCCCTAAAAATACATCCCCAGAATAACACACTTCCCGTTAAGATGCCTGCACCTCTCGCACGCTGGAGGAATTGGGCTTTGAGAGAAGCTCGAGATGCCAGCTCCCAGACCTGTCCTGGACAGGTGGGTTCAGAACGTGTAGGAGACCGGGGCTCCCTGGCGCGTCCCTACGCCCCTCCCCGTGTGTGCAGGAGGGACCGGGACCGGGACTCACACCTGCTCCCGTGTCTTCTCGGTCAGTGTCTGAGCGGCCGTGGCTGATCCCCCACAAATGCTGACGCGGTTGAGCCACACAGGGACGGCCGGGACACGCCGGTCTCCACCCCGACTGCTCCGTCTGCGCTTGGTGATTATGTTTGACACGGGCACATTTGTCACCAGGGCGAGCTGCTCAGAGTGTCCCCAAGGAGGAGAAAGGGAACAGCTCATTTCAACTCAAACGCCTCACACTGCTGAGTGGTCTCAGGGCCGGCGGCCAGCCCCAACGACCAGGGTCAACGCGGAGAGCGATAATTTATAACAATTAGGGGCGCGGGCGGTGCCAGGTGCTTCCCGAGTGGAATCGTGTGTTTTCCTGACACGGTGACTGAACGGGACCTTTCTTATTTAAAAGACGGATCTGTGCAGCGGAGGCAGGGAGCTGGCCTGGGTGGGTTTTATCTGCTCGCGCCAAATGAGCACAGCGAAGCCTTCTGTTTAAAAACCGATCTTGTGTGTTTTCCTTGGAGCAGAAACAGAATTTCAACAATGGCTTGAATGACTTTGAAAAATGAACTCCGGGTTGCCAACCGCACTTTCCCTTTTCATTCTGACAGTGTGGGACTCGGGGTAGATTGTGCCAAAGCTGACACGAGTCCCACGCTCCAGCTCCTTCCCTGGGGACACGGGGCCAACCCAGGAAGGTTTTATAGAGCACCTAGGCGGCGTCAGGCTCCGGGTTGGCTCGGGGTGGGGGAGGGGAAACAGATACCAAGACCACTGTGGGGACACACGGGGTTTGTAATTGATTTGGAAAGACGCAGGCACTTGTTCTACTGGAAACAACGCGCAGTGGTGTGCGACTGGGCGCCAGGACGCAGGACGGTGTGGACCCTGCTGTGGTCATTTGTGGGGTCACCTGTGCATAGATGCTCCATAGCACCTCTCGTGGGAAGGTCCATCGGTGTCGAAATCTGCTCTTCAGAGCTGCTGTTGCACTGAGTGAGTGGCCGGCCACGGTGACTACAATGTATCCCCCGGTCCCTTGAGTTGATACAAATATTTCACTGAGCGAGTGGCCGGCCACGATGACTACAATGTATCCCCCGGTCTCTTGAGTTGATACAAATATTTCACTGAGCGAGTTGGCGGCCACGGTGACTACAATGTATCCCTCGATCTCTTGGGTTGATACAAATATTTTGTGTTCTCTAGCGTTCATGGCACGTAGTATCTATTTTACCAAGCCCCGGCGGTTTTGCTGTTGAAATGTGATTTCATCTTTCATTATTTTAACTTACAAATTGCTCAGCTGATCATGGTTGAAAAGAGAGCCTGCACTGTGCCTTCTAGAGCAGCAACTTTGCAAAAATTCCGAAAGCAGGGGGAAATGTTGGACTAAAATTACCACATTTTCTAACAATGTCTGTTGTGACTGGAAGCTCGGCTGCATAATTTTGTGTCAGGCAGAATAAAAGTCATCTTTTTTCCTGGTGGTGCTTTATAGTTAGATTGTAGGGAATCTTCATAAAATATGCCAGCCGTGCATCTTTGATTCAATATTCATATATTCTCTGACACACCAAATTTCAAGGCCGTGTTTAAGGGGAATAAAACAAGACCCCATAAAGAATGACGGCTTACAAAGCTTACTTTCAAAAAGAGGCTCTGATAAACCTTTAGCTTTTTCAAGTTTCCAATTTTTTAACCCCAAATCTGCTAGAACCCAGGTACTTGCATGTTCTGTAACTAGTCGCTGCTCACTGTGACGGATATAATTGCACTAGCATGTTTTTGACATGAGGTATAGATTATTACACATTGTTTCACTGCTCAGGCTCACTATTCATTGGAATGATGAACATTGATATTTCCAATCAATATTCATCAATTTGCAAAGCTGGAAGAAATTTGTCACTTGCTTATATGGAATGAGCAATGCTCCAGAGAAGGTTTTTGTGGTCCTAGAAGTGTCAGTGTTTCCTCTGAGAGGAAATAAAATTCCAGAAAAGCCTGATACTGAGCAAATTAGAGTGGAATAAAATTCTCAGTCCTTCCTAATGAGTTTCAGGTGGGCAGAGCCTTACATGGTTGATTTAGAGACCTGAGGGAGAGCTTCTGGCTGCCTGTGATATGCATGTTCTCAGAAGGCCCATCTGGAGGGAGACATACATATCCCAGGGGAAGGAGCACACGTGTGCATTCGTGAAAATCAAGCCAGGGGCATGGACTGGACAACTTTTACCCAGCAGCGTGCGGGGCAGGGGCAGGGGAGAAGTGAGCTCTGGGTGGGCAGAGCTGCTGTGTTCACAGGTGGGCACACACAGGGGAGACGCCTGGGGGGCTGGGCTTGGTGGCCGCGGGCTGCTGGCATTGATGTCGAAGGGGAGGTGTCGGTCACCAGGAGGAACAGAGGATGCCACAGGGAGAGGTTTTCTCCACTCCCAGCTCTGCTCAGGGCTGGACATCAGGATTGGCATTCTGTGTGAAACTTTATTAAATAGCTTTACCCCAGGATTACACCACCTGCAAAAGCAATCTGAAGAAGAAACTATTAACAAAATAGTTGACTTACAACCTTAAAGCATAACTCAGATATTTGAGTAAACAGGAGAAATAATGTTGGCTGTTTAAGAGAGGTTTGTGTTCCTTTTCCCCAAAGCATAGTGTTTTGGAGATGCGATATTTGTATGTGCCTGTCTGGCTATTGGTGTCAACAAGAAAAGGTGTCTGAGGGTGTCTGTTTTAGCAGGTAGATATCAATACGTTTTTATTTAGCAGTGGATTCATTTAATTCCTGGATATGACAGGGCTCGTATATTTTTATAAGCTGATTTCTGTCTCATCATAAATTCTAAGTCAATACTTCTATACACAAAAGAGCATTTAAAACATATCTCCACAAATCATCCAGGTGTGACCAGGACTTTATCACAGTCTCCGGGAGACACAGCGATACCCACCCCTCTGCAGGGCCGATCTCTACGGCACTTTAGTGAGCACTTTATTATTATTTTTATTTCAAAATATTAAGGGGTTACACATGGTTTGGGTCACATGGATCAATTTTGCAATGCTTGAGTTGTGGCCGTAAGTGTGCCCGTCACCCAGATAGTACCTGTCCCCCCTCCTCTCGAGTGACTTTAAGAGTGAGTGGGTTGAATACATTTAAAAGAGTTTTGTCTATTGTGTCTGATGTTGGATTTAATTAGGTCTTACTTTTTTTAGAGACCAGATAAACCCACCAAGCAAGTGTTAATTTATGTTAAAAATATCCCAGTTTTCATCTCTGATAAATGCTTCCCTTATCTGAAACTGGACCTATAGGAGAGGCCATCAAAGTCATACGTGATTCAGCTATTAGTGCCCAGACACGCTGAGGTCTGGTCGCTTCGATGAACTGAGCTTTCAGCTTCTTTTTCCTGTCGAGAGACCTTCCCACTGGCCGTGTGGTCAGGGTGTGGAGTGGCAGGTGCCCTGGGGTGGGGGTCATGGGGAGATCCGTCCCGGACGTCTGGGTGGCCGCAGCCTCGGGGCAGAGCAGTGGCCGGGTCGAGACTGTGTGTTGCTCTGTGACTTGGTCGTCTTGTCATCGTTGTTCTGTGTTCTGTGGTTGGTTGCTTTGCATTTGGATTTAGATCTATGGATGTTTTCAGTTGGGTGAAACTTCAGATTAACCAGAATGTCCCACAAAATGTTCCCCCACCACCCTCTTTACTTCTGTGCTATCGAGGACTGAACTCTGACCTCTTTCTCTTGCCCAAATTCCTTTCTAAGAGGCCTGACGAGTCACGCCTGCAAACGATGAAATCTCACTGAATGGGTTTTATTGGCCCCGTATAATGTGGCCTCCTTCCCACTGGCTCCGGGGTAGCATCACACGCCAGCGCCGGCCACTCTCGGCTCAAGCTTTCCTTTCTGCTACTCCAGGTCTTTTGACAAAGAGTAACTCTCTCAACCAACTGCAGCTACAGAGTCTCTGTGACCCACTGGTGACTTATAAACCCACTTTCGGGATGTCCCACCTTTTCAGGCCGAAGCAATGTATATTTTCTATGTGTTGATTTTATACCTGTCCTTCCTGTCTCTCCATGAATGTGTAAAACCAAACAGTGCAGGGCTTCAGGGTGACTTTTGACTTCAGCATAATTTGAAAAGGAAACCAGTTGGGATAAGAATTAACTTACTTGGATTTTTATATTTAGCTTAATTCTTAGAAATATATACTCAACGTGAGACTTGTAAAACACTTAAAAGAAGCATTCAGAATGTCTAAAATTGCATTATATGTGTGGCTCTGATGGACCCTGAGCGATGCAGAGACCAATCGTAACAAACCCTTTCTTGGAAAATGGTGATCTCTGGGTTTGCTCTTTCCCTCCCGTACCCTGGTGTTAACTCTGGCTGCGAACATTTTTAATAAGTGCACTCCTTCCTTGAATCCTCTTTTCCCTGTTTCTTATTTTTTTGTTTTTGTTTTATTTGTTGAGACAGGGTCTCACTCTGTCACCCGGGCTAGAGCACAGTGGCTGTTCATCAATTCATTTATGATCACAGCTCACTGCAGCCTCCAATGTCCGGCCTCACCCCGGCCTCCTGCCTCAGCCTCCCGAGTAGCTGGGATGACAGGCGGGTGCCACTGCACCCGGCTTCCAAATCCTCTTTAACTAAGCAAAGGTATTAAATTCTATAATTGAATCATTCCTGCTAAATTGCAGATCATTAAGTAGAGTTGAGACTAACCTATTGTCTTTATGTTGAGACACAGAACAGAAAAAGTTCCATTCCTGGGGGACAATAATAATTATGTTTTAAGCATTTTACAATAGAATATATTGTACTGAATCACAATGCATGATCAGATCTTTCTCTATTATTTCTCTTGAGAGAAAAGGACTTAAAACTTCCAAGGGGTAAGCAATTCATACAGCTAAATTGCACTGAACAGCCATTGGAGAGTTTGAAGTGGCCAGAGAGATTTGAAAAGGAATAAAAACTTCTGGGCAAGAGGGTTTTTGGAATAGGTTCTCTCCCTTTGCGCGCCTCTGCAGACAGTCCTGATATTTGGAAAGGAAGCCCTACCAGGTCTCCTTAGTATCCCTGCATTGCTGACCACACAGGATCTGATGTAACATACGTAACCTCCAATACAAACTACGCTTAATTTTGCATGTCATTATTTTTCTCAAATTGCCGTCATAGCCACCACAGAAAAATATGCAATTTACAAAGAAAAATGGCTCATATTTTTTAGAAAATATATTAGTGACCATATCTTGAAACTTGAAATAAAATGAGGTAGTTCCAAGAAAATCCTAAACTTTAATTTTGCTTCAAAGCAGATTCCCAGATTGAGAGGCGGCCTCTGCCCTGGAATGCAGGTTTGACCTCTCGTGCCGGCTCATCTCGAGGTGACTTTGGAGGGTGCCCAGTGCTGGTGACAGGGCTCTGCCTGGCAGGGGGCAGCGAACAGGACCGGACTGTCCGCAGGTTTCATTTTACCATCAGGGTAGCATCTGTCAACAAACCCCAGAACTCTACAAGGCTCTTCCCATTTCATTCATCTCACACCATTTCCTTTATTTTTTCAGCCTCAGAGTGTGCACCTGGCAGGAACTGTACCTTTCTCTTGTCGAAGTTAATAAGAAAAATAACACACTCCTAGGCTTCCATTCTGAGGCTTTTCTTTTTTTCTGAAACACCTTTTAGAAGAATTTTGCTTTTTTTATTCAACACATCTAAAGAATTCAAACTGCCGAGGAAAGCAAAATTCTAGTCCCAGAAACCAGTTCTTTGAATGAAGAGTAATACTGGTCTCTGCTTCCCAGTCGAGCTGCGTCGTGTCTTGACTAAAAGGTGAGATGATTTTTAGAAAAGTGCGAAGTTAAATGGCAACTGCGGGTGTCCAACTACACCGTGAACTGTGTGGAGATGTTCTCTTCCTGAACGCGCTCCCCCTTGTCCAACGGTTCTCAGACATCCTTTTCTTAAAAAAAAATTGTTTTAAAAAAGAGATTAATGTTTTTCCCTTTCTTCTCTCTCTTTTTTTTTTTTTTGTTGAGACAGAGTCTCACTTTGTTGCCCAGGCTAGAGTGAGTGCCGTGGCATCAACTTAGCTCACAGCAACCTCAAACTCCTGGGCTTAAGCGATCCTACTGTCTCAGCCTCCCGAGTAGCTGGGACTACAGGCATGCGCCACCATGCCCGGCTAATTTTTTCTATATAGATTTTTAGTTGTCCATATAATTTCTTTCTATTTTTAGTAGAGACGGGGTCTCGCTGTTGCTCAGGCTGGTCTCGAACTCCTGACCTCGAGCGATCCACCCGCCTTGGCCTCCCAGAGTGCTAGGATTACAGGCGTGAGCCACCGCGCCCGGCCCCTTTCTTCTCTTGATAGAACTTTTTCAAAAGCTGATGGTTTGAGACCCCACTTACTCCTGACTCCTTACTCTCATGTCTTCCGGAATCTTCCCTGACCCTGTGGTTCTGCAGGTGCCTTCTGGAAACTCAGATTTTGTTTTAAATCCCAGCTCCATGACTTTCTCACTGTGAATCTCTGGGGGAGAGACAACCTTAAGGCTTCGTTCACTTTGCTGTAAGGTCGGGGCAGTGATGTGGCCTGGCTCACGGGATCTGCTGGACAGATAGTCGCACCCTGTTCCTGCCATGCTGTGGCCGCGGCAGGAATGCGCGGACCAGGTGCGGAAAGTCCACCCTTCTGGCTTGACCTTCGCACACCTGGCCAGGGTGGAGCCTGGTGCTGCTGCAGCAGGATTCTGAACAGGTGCACTAGAAACAGGTTAAGTCCCCTACGGCTCTTCATCTTGCCACCCTTGCCTGGACTTCAACACACATTGGTATTTTCTCCTTTCGCTTTTTCCCTCTTGGAATCCCAAGGACTGGAGGGTTTGACGAGAAGTGTTTCTGGGATATATGTGCATGTCACGATTTCATGTTTGCAGTTTCGTAGAGTGATCACGTGGTGTGCAGGCACAGCCCAAACATCAACTGTCTTAAAAACCGCAGCCTGTGCCGGGCAGCGTTACTCACAGTAGCTAAAACACGGAAGCAGCCGTGTCCATGGAGGGACGGGTGGGCAAGCGAACGGTCCATGCACACAGTGGGATATTGCTCAGCCTTAGAAAGGAAGTTCTGACACGTGCAGCAACGTGGAGGGACCTTGAGGACGTTACGCCGCGTGAGATGAGCCGGCCCCAAAGGGCGGGCCCTGTCTGGTTCCACGCACAGGAAGTAGCTGGACATGGAGAGAGCGGCGTGGTGGTTACACGGGGCGGCGGGCACTGGGGGTGGGAGTTACGGCGTCACAGGTGAGGGTTTCGGCTTTGCGAGGTGAACAGGCTCTGGAGGTGGACGGTGGTGACTGATGGTTGACAAGAGTGTGACTGTACTCGGTGCTACTGAACCATGCACTTAAAAGGGTAAATTTGATGCAGTTTATTCACCAAAACAAACCAACTCACAGACAGACTCTGTTTTGGACTCTTCCGGATCAGCCTGGCACGTTCTTTTGTGGCCAAGTCACGAAGCAGTTTCAAAGGGGGAGGTGGAAGGATGACCAGTTTTGCTAAGAAAAGTGCAAAAGCCCTGGCTCCCACGGGCCTTGCGCACACGCCCAGTCATTTATTTCAGAGTTGCCATTATTTTGGAGGCAGTTTCTTCTTTAATTTATTGTCGTTGTATGATTTTGAAAGGGGCACCGACCTTCAGTGCCCTTCAATCTAGCATCCTGTTTCCTCGGAGATCATAGCAGACAGTGAGAGCTTGACACTTCTTTGACCTCCTAGTTGTCCCTCTAGCTTAGATTATGTCACCGTTCGATGCGACTGTATTGCCTGAATTGAGCCAGAACTAGATATATAGTTGGGTTTCCCACGCCTGTAATATTTTTGCACGAGGTTCTTTTGTTACCAACCCATCACTGTACTCTGTTTGGAAACCAAACCCCAATTTTGGGGAATCTAAAAAATTTGACCATATAAAACTAAATAGCCATTAGAATTGACTTTATTTTATTTTTATTTCAGCTTATCATGGGGGTGCCAAAGTTCAGGTTATATATATTGCCCATGCCCTCCCATCCCCCCGAGTCTGAGCTTCAGTCTCATAGGATTGACTTTAAAGTATACATAACAATGATCTTAAAAATTATTAACAATGCTTTTTCAAAACACAGGAAAATATTTCATGAAATATACTGTTAAAAGAGTACAGTTTACTCGAATAATGGGATTGAATGTTGGTTCTAGGAGATTAGAGTGGAAATGAGTTATATTTGGTGAGGAATCTGGCAAAAGAGATAAATTTGTGCTGATGAGAAACATAAAAATCAATAGAAAGATATATATACGCTCAGTGTCAGTAATCATCAGGGAAATACGAATCAAAACCACAATGAGATACCACCTACCCACAGTGAGAATGGCAGTTATCAAAAAGTCCCAAAACAACAGATGCTGACGTAGATGCGGAGAGACAGGAACACTTATACCCTGTTGGTGGGACTGCAAATTAGTATAACCTCTGTGGAAAACAGCATGGAGAGTCCTCAGAGAACTAAAAGTAGACCCACCATTTGATCTAGCAGTCCCACTCCTGGGTATCCAAAGGGAAAAAAGTCATTTTATCAAAAAGACATCTGCACTGGAATGTTTACAGCAGCACAATTCACAATTGCAAAACTCTGGAATCAACCCAATTGCTCATCAATTCATGAGTGGATTAATAAAATGTGGTGTATGTATGTGTATATACACACACACAGACACACACACACACCATGAAGTACTACTCAGCCATAAAAAATGATGAGTTAATACCTTTTGTAACAATCTGGATGGAACTGGAGACCATTCTCCTAACTGAAGTATTGTAAGAATGGAAAAACAAACCCCACATGTACTCACTATTAAATTGGAACCAACCGATCAGCAGACATGTGCACAGATGGAAATAGAACTCAGTGGAAATCAAGCAGGAGGGAGGGGGAGGAGGGGATGGGTGAAATCATAACTGGCAGGTCCAATGCACACTGTCTGGGTGATGGGCACACTATAACTTTGACTCAAGTGGTACAAAAGCAATCCATTAACCAAAACATTTGCACCCCTGTAATATTCCAGAAAAAAAAGTTGCATAGGCCATTGGGTAGATTTAAAATGGATTAAAAACAGACACTGTGTCAGACATGGTAAAAACCTGTTGACAGATGACCTTCACAACACTGGACTGAAAATAGTCACCTACACAACAAACAGACAAAGGCAGAGCCCCCTAAATCCATCCTGCATCTGCTGCAATGTCTTCCAGGACCCACTTCACTCCCTGGAAGACGGTGTACGACTATTCTGATACAGTAGCATATATTAGTATGGTATTCCCTACGACGAAGTTCTCAAAGTACTAGAGTACTCCATTTCTAGTCTTTTTAAAGTAAAAGGTTTTTGTGCGCTCTGAAAGAGCGTACATAAAAATAAAGTAAAAATTCTCAGTCTTTGTTTTCATGGTGATTTAAAAAAAGTTCTGTGAACCGCTCTCGTGTGTATTTCTTTATCCAATTAAAATAGTCAGAATCATTTCAGACACATGGGTCATCAGTGGCTTGACAAAGAGTGCAACTATGTAGAAAAAAGCGCTTCTGTGTTACTGTATCTCTTGGTGGGACATCTCAGAATCTTCCTGTGCACGCGTGCGTTTTGTGTTCCCAGTAGGGGGCGCTGTGCGAGTGTGGATAGAGCCAATCCTTCCTTTCACAGCAAATGTAAACGTGTTTTTCCTACTTCTGGCTTTATTTCATTAGTTTTTAAAACCCTGTTATTTGGGATATTTTAGTCATTATGCTAATATAACTCTGGGTGCCAGAGAAGTGATGCCAGGACCCCAGATTCGAGAGTCACAGGGACACGGAGGCTGGGGCTGTGTGGTCGGTGCCACCTCCAGCGTTGGTGACGGCTCAGACTCTGCTTCGCAGGTGACATTCCCAGCGGAGAGCACCAAGGACGATTCGCTGTCTTGTGGGAGGGGCACCAGGGCTTTGGCAAAGTCCTGGAGGAAGATGAAGCGTGTTTTGGTCTCTCCGGCAGGCGCTGGCAGGGACCCCAGTCATCTCACTGAAGCTCTGGTCTGTGGGTGGGACACGCGGGGAGGCGATTGCCAGCAGGGTCTCCGGGCGGCTGCTGTGGGTCAGTCACAGGGGACAGCTCAGGGGACACGGGCCTGGGTATCTGGAGAAAGGCACCCGCAGCCACTTCGAGCACAGAGAGGTCAAGCAAGGGGCAGGCAGGCTCTCAACCTGGACGGACCCCGGGGAGTCTGTCTGGTCTCGTGTACAACCCTGCAGGGCTGGGTCCCCCACCTCCCTTGGGGTGCTGGCGTGGCTAAGAGAGAGAGAACGTCAGGCCCGAGAGACACTGTGGTCGTTAGCAACACGAACAGAAGCACAAGCTAATTGATTTCACTACCAGCGTATCTCCAAAGGATAATAGAGTTTCTGATTTGGCTTGTGATACTGTGGAATTAACATGATTAATAGAGTCCATTATGTGTGATGTTAGATGTAGGGGAAAATGCTATTTTGCTTAAAGATGTAAATTTATAAAAATAACCAATTGGACATAGGGCCCTGGCTTCTGGGTTGTTTTGAATACTAGCAAAAAATATTCAAATGGCTGGAACATATTTTTAATACTGTGTCCCATTTTTTTGCATACGAAATGATTTTGATTAGAGATCTCTTTGGCACTTATTTAAATAATCCATTCATTGGTTAAATATATGTTTCATAATAGGGAACTATTAAAATAGTTTATAACAGTGATTAGATTTGGGAAAAAACATAAAAATAATAGTTTGTCTAGAATGGATAAAAAGACTAACAATAATCTCATATTCTTCCTACCAAATGACCAATTTATAACCCAAGTGAGGTTCATATTCTGCCTCAGTGAGCTTGGGGGTCTCCCGATGTCTCTGAACCGCAAGGATGGACGGGCTGACAAGGCCCCCCCAGGGCACCTGTGTTCATTCCTGCCAGGTGGTGTCGTCATGAGCAGGGGGCACCTAGATCTCGGGGGCCATGTGCTCTGGCCATAGGAACCCAGGGAGCAGTCAGCACCGGGTTAGAACTAAAAGCCCCATTTGGATCCAGATTCATTCTGAAAAGTCCGCCATGCCTGCAGAATGAGGTCAGGAGGGCGGCGTCATCCCACACTGGGGATGCTCCATGGTCCCCTCACGCTGCAGCCACTGGGCAGGTGTGTTCGTCAGTTCTCACCAGGTGCCTCTGCCCGGTCTGGGGGTCCGGCTGAGGGATCCCACACAGAGAAGTAAGAACCTTGAGTGGCTCCAACAGCTGTCTGGGTTCCCAGCGACCTGTGCGTGCGTTTACCCGTCCCGCACGTGTTTCCAAGGCGGGGGCGGCACGTGTACGGACTGGAAGCTTCAGGGGGTGCAGCCTGCCTGGTTCCTGCGGCTGCAGAAAAACCTCAGACGTGCAGCCCCGGCGCCCGTCCCGGAATCGGAGCCTGCGCTTTCAGGAGTCTCCCGGCCACAGGCCTGGGCGCAGTCGGAGGAGCCTGGTCCTGGAGTTGCTGTTGCAACTTGTCAACACTCGGTGCCAAAGGAAGGGTGAATGTCGCCTGCAAAGCGTCGGTTCACTCTGCTCGTCTCCCACTGCGGACACAGGCGGTGGCTGAAGGCTGAGCAGCAGGGAGGTCTGTGTGCAGCCGATGGATCCAGGGACGGGGCACGTGCAGTAATTAACGTCACTCAGGTCTGCCTGTCACCCTCGTCCTTCTCCTCTGACCCCTCCACGGCCACGGGCCTTTGTCCGCTGTGTGGGTCCTGCCTCCCGGCCCGAGGGCGGAGGAGACGGAGGAAGGGGATGGGAGGCATTCGGGTCGATCCGTTTTATTATTTCCTCGGAAGCTCTTGCAGTCCGCTGACGAGGGGACACGGAGAACTCCGGAGGCTGCGCTAGCGGGTGGTCTCGCGGTCACTAAGCTGAGCCTGGTCCCATCAGTGCTGCTAACGAGGGAAGAGCCTGCGACCCTGACGTCACTGCCAGGAGTTGGAATCGTTGACTGTTTCCTTTTTTATTTGTCTTTTCCCGAACCGGTCAGGCAGGCAGCGCTGTCCTGCTTCTGCAGGTCGCCAGCCGGGGTGGGGTCCCAGATGCGCCGTCGTCCCCACGCGGTGACGCTCTGACGTCCGGAAAGCAGCCTTAGTGAGGGAGTTTAAGGAAGGCCCTGCCGTGGGTTCTCCGGTTGCCCTCTCTCCTCTCTCCCTCTCCTCCCACCCCTCACCCTCCCTGCACAGGGAAGGGGAAAGGGTTCTGGAAGGCAGGGGACGCCTTGTCCACCGTGTCTCCAGGGGGGCAGCTGGGGGTGCGGGCGTGAGGCTCTGCTCCTCTGAGTCCTACGGCGCAGGGCAGGTGGGCTCCCGGGTGCGGCGCTCAGCTCCGAGACAGGAGGCCCCGGTGTGAGACCCGATCTCCCTGTGCAGCTGCGGGCCCCCCTCCCCCCCCCTCCGCACCAGCCTCCCCCTCCCCCACCCTCCGCACCAGCCTCCCCCTCCCCCACCCTCCGCACCAGCCTCCCCCTTCCCCACCCTCCGCACCAGCCTCCCCCTTCCCCACCCTCCGCACCAGCCTCCCCCTTCCCCACCACCCTCCACCTTCCCCACCAGCCTCCCCCTCCCCCACCCTCCGCACCAGCCTCCCCCTCCCCCACCCTCCGCACCAGCCTCCCCCTTCCCCACCCTCCGCACCAGCCTCCCCCTTCCCCACCACCCTCCACCTTCCGCACCAGCCTCCCCCTTCCCCACCAACCTCCCCCTCCCCCCACCCTCCACCACCCTCCCCCTCCCACCACCCTCCACCACCCTCCCCCTTCCCCACCACCCTCCACCACCCTCCCCCTTCCCCACCACCCTCCACCCTCCCCACCACCCTCCCCTTCCCCACCACCCTCCACCACCCTCCACCACCCTCCACCTTCCCCACCTCCCTCCACCCTCCCCCTCCCTCCACCCTCCCCCTCCCCCTCCCTCCACCCTCCCCCTCCCCCCACCTTCCCCACCACCCTCCACCTTCCCCACCACCCTCCACCTTCCCCACCACCCTCCACCTTCCCCACCAGCCTCCCCCTTCCCCACCCTCCCCACCAGCCTCCCCCTTCCCCACCCTCCCCACCAGCCTCCCCCTTCCCCACCACCCTCCACCCTCCATCTTCCCCACCAGCCTCCCCCTCCCCCCACCCTCCACCCTCCCCACCACCACGGGGCTTGGCGGCCTCTCGGTCTTTGTCTCTCATTTAGTCTCTCTTGGATTCCGCACATTGGTCTCCATCTTGTCCCTGCCCTGCCACTCCGTGTGGCTTCAACAAAGGGACCTGGCTTGGTAGCACTGGAAACACAGCCAGTGTGCCCCCAGGCTGGTCTTTCCCGGCAGGTTGGCATGCTGGCGGGACAGAGAGCGAGGACGAGGTTCAGTGCCATGCAATGACTGCGTCTGGCAAGAGAACCTCACGGTGAGTGGGAACGAGCCCACCACTCGTGTGTCTCCCAGTCCTGTAACCCAGGGAAAGAACTAAAACAAAACATGAAAACCAACCCTCTCTGGTAGGATGACAGAAAGGATGTCCAAACTTTAAGGTAATAATCTATTTGCCATTTTTTAAAATTTGGTCCAAGAAAATGCATACATTGGGTGTGGCACCTTTAAATCAGGATGCTGCTGTCTCTTGTCTCGTCACTCACGTCTTTTCAGATATTCTTTGATTGTCTGAACTTCTAACAACTTGTACTCCATCTCCAGCAATATTGGAAACACCCAAAGTCATGTATCTTTAACACAAAGGAAATAATCTTTTGTGATGCCTTCCAGGGTATCAGAAAGCCCATTATTTTGCCCATTTTGATGCCATTATCAGCCACACAAAGCAGAAGCAACTTTCTAAACAAAGCTCAGCTCCTTTTGACACTGTAGCATTCCACATTTTCACACTTCTTTTGTGTCGGCTGCATCATATCCTGTGAAATTTCATCTCCTGGCCCTTTGTTGGCAAAGCGATGGAGGGTGTGTCGGCACCTGTGATAATGACAGTGATTATGAGCTACACGGAGCTTTGTGTCTCTAAAGCCCTGACAGTCCTCAATTAGCTCATTCCAGCGAGGTCCCTGTGAGAGGGCCACCTTGCCCCTCCTGGTGACATGGCAATGCCTGCCCCCCCCCCCAATTATGTGCTGACCTTTGACTCTGCTGTGAGGACTGGGTTCGTGGTTGAATTAAATGCTGGTATCATTTTCATGCATCCCAGCACATGCTGCAATAGGTGCATCTTTCTAAATTAAATATGATGAAATCCAAATTTCTAACTGCTTTTTATACATTTCTGTGCCTTCGTAACCAAACAGACCTTATTTCTCCTACATCAGTGCATGGTTTGCGTAACACATGTCATGTTGCAAACGTATATTCCAAGCGATGCTGCGCCAGGCTCTGTGAGTACAAACCTGTGAGGAACACAGCCCTGTCCCCAAGAAATTTCCAATCTAGGTACGAGGGACAGATGTGCAGACTGATGGTTATTGCACTAACTAAAATTCACTTGCAAAAGTTGAGTAAAAAGTACAGTGGGAGGGAACACAGAGGTGTGATTACTAGATCAGCACATTTTCATGACCTCAAACTGGAAACATTTTATTCTAGAATGTCACATAATGCTGAGACACTGTACGTTGAAGAGGAAATAAGAGCTGGTGTCATGAGCCAGAACTATGCCATGAGTACAAATGGTATTTTCATTGAATTAGGTGACTTTTAATTTTCTTTCTAACCTAATAGTTGTTGTTCTTTCCCTGGAAGAATTTGCCAATTCTTATCATGGGACAAAGTCCTGAGAGACCTGGAAAAAGAGCTTTGCAGAGTGTGTCTGCTCTGGGCAGAGAAACTGAAGAATTTTATGAACTCCTGCTGGGCCAGGGAATTAACATTGGAGTTGGAAGGGTCCAGGATCCTTGGGGCAGGGAAGGAAAGACAACTGAGTTTAATACTCTTGGCAATTTTCTACTAAAGAAAATTACCAAATTTTGAAGCTGTGCAGTGCATAAGCTCTACAAAACCCTAGTCAGATAAGCACCACTGCAATCCTGTGTAAGCACAAGATAATCAAATTGCTGAAATCCCAAA
The DNA here is from genome assembly GCF_041146395.1 of Eulemur rufifrons. Classification (NCBI taxonomy): domain Eukaryota; kingdom Metazoa; phylum Chordata; class Mammalia; order Primates; family Lemuridae; genus Eulemur; species Eulemur rufifrons. Next base: position 112,025 of record NC_090994.1, read on the forward strand.
ATCCTAAATACTGCCAGAGGAAAAGTTTCATTACTTAATAACAACAGAAACAACAGCAACAGCAAAACAGCATTAATACTCACAGCTGACTTTTCAACTGAGATGATAGAAGCAAGGGTCAATGGAATGACATCTTTGTAATGCTCAAAGTAAACAGTTGCCAACTTGGACTTCTATGCCCAGTGAAACCTCCAAAATGAAGACAAAATGAAAAGGTTTTAGGCAAAAAAAGATAAAAAGAAAAAATATTCACCAACAGACCTGTAGTCAACAAAATACTAAAGGGTGTTGTCTACACATAAAGAAAATGATCCTGGGTGTAAAATATGTTCATAAAATAATGGATAATTAAAAAATAAATTTGTTAGTAGATTGTTTAAATGAATATCAACTGTAAAAACAATAATAATTTCCTATGGTATTTAAAATATGCATATAATAAAAATAATGGCTACAAAGGTGAGGACGGACAGGTTAAATGATGTTAAAATGCTCCAAGTTTTTCAATTTATTGTGTAGTTGTAATAAGTAAAGGATGCACGTTGTAATTTCTAAGAAGACCGCGTAAGAGGAAAGATGGTATTACTATCCAATTAGAGAAAAGTCTTCTAAAAATTTGTCATATTCTTAAAAGTAGATTTAGACTTTTGTTCAGAAAAATGTAGATATTAGCAAGCTGTGTCCCTCCAAAACTCGTGTACTGAAACCTACTCATCGAGGTGATGGTGTTGGGAGGTGATGGATGACGAGGGCTCCGTCCTTGCGAATGGATTAGTGTCCTCATAAAAGGCTTCGGAGAGCCACCTGGCCCTATTTTCCCACCTGCTTTCCACCATGTGTGGGAACAGCAACAGGGTGTCAGTTTGGAAGCAGAGAAGAGCCCTCATCAGACATTAACTCTGCCAGCACCTTGACCTTGTACTTCCAGACTCCAGACCTATAAGAAATTAATTTCTGTTCTTTGTAAATGACTCAGTATATTTTGTTATAGCAGCAGGAACAGACTAAGACAGTATTTTATAACTATGTGCTGGAGGAGGCCACAATATTATTTTCAAAGCAGATTTAGCTGTATTATAATATTGTTGTCATCAGGATATTTTAAAATCTTAAATTTGTCAGGAAAATACTCCACATTTATATGTGTATACCCATTAATCTGTTCATAATCTACAAACAAATGGGCCACTTCTAACATGCCCCTTTGTAACACATACGAAGTCTGAAATCTCTCACAGTGAGTTTATAAATAAGTAATACAGTTTACTATTGATTTTAGGATCACGAAGTGGCGAATTCATTCAATGTAACAAAGAAATATTGGACACATCTAACCCATGAGTCTGTAGTTTTTAGAGAGCTTTTATTGATTTTCATTATAGTACATCTGGTTTTTCTGGATTAATTAGTACTTGTTTTAGAAGATAGATCTTACGTCCAAAATAATCTATTTCCTTTTTCTTCAAGAAATTGATATGCAACAAAAAAATGACTAAAACCTGCTGAGATTATTACGCCAATGTGAATTTATCACTTTCATATACCAGAGATCTATTTTCCATGTCTAGTGGAGCAAAATGCATCTTAGTTTTTTAAAAATGAAAACTGCCATTGGTTTCTTGGCAATTTTGGCCATATTGATGCTTTGGGACTTTAAATGCAGAATTTTTTAGGGTCAGAAATTGATTAATTTTGGAAAAATAATTAAGCCCTTGACAATGCACTTTGTTTTAGAGAGAAAAAAATTAATCCTACACACCACGCTCCAAATAAGTTATCAGTTTAGCATTTTCAAAGACCATTAGACAAACCGTAAAGAGTTTGGATATAATCTTTTCATCTCAGTAACGATAAAGTTATTGATAAAAAATGTAGTCAGAAACTTATACCGAAATGCAAATTTCTTTTCTCTTTTAAAAGTAATGTGAAAACACTTTTTACACAATTTATATCTCAGACAGAAAGTAGAGAAAAGAGGTCAGTAATTGTATTTTCCTGAAAAGAAATTTGAAGATAATTAGACTACTGAATTCCTCACCATAAATTCCACTTACTTTTGTACCCACTGACCTTTATCTGAAACGCTGCTGTCGGCTGTGATGAAAACAATATGAGGTGCTACAAAAAGCGTTTAGCGACCGTGATATAATTAGGTGATGTTCGATGTGTGGTCATCGTCACTTGGGTCTTCAAGGCACTCTGAAGCGCATGTCACTGAGAAATCACCAATGCTGCGGAGGTACCAGCCACCGCCGTCCTTGCTAAGTGAAAGAAAACGGTTTTTTGAAATCAGTCTCTGCTCATCGGAGTGGAGAGAAGCACTTGCTACCTCGGTGGCTTTGTGATCTGTGCCGCACGGTGCGTTGACCTGCCTTGGTGCGGAGGGAAATACCTGGAAACACAGCAGCAATTGAAGTCCATAATTGTGTAATTCACCGAACTCCACGAAGATACACCGGTCTTGTTCACAGACCAGTCACACGTGCAAATGGGCAGGTAATAGGGTTCAGTCTCCGCATGCAGAGAGTCTCTGATGGTGACACTAATCCCTGCGGTCGGCTGGGCCACGTCATGCTGTTTTTGGTTTACGATTTCGATGGGGACAGGGCGTTTCGGGGGCTTCCACCTGGCCCTCCTCAACTTCGCAGCCAGTTATCGGGGGGCCGGCGTGGCAGCCTGCCGATCGCTAGCTGTGTGTTTCACAGACACACTCGGGACTTGGGGGACGCTGCAAGGTAGGTCCGTGGTGTGCTGAGAGCCGGTGAGAGGGACTTGGGCCCAAGCCCCTTGGAGCCCCTGAGTGGCTCTGACACTACCCCAGCCGGTGGCCACTGTCGTAGTCTGGGTTGCCGTGCACCCCCTCAGTTCAGTGTCAGTGCAGATGAGGGTCTCTCCGGTGTGGATGGGCAGACAGGTGACTCACACATCGACACGAGGCTCACGTTTAACCCCGGTGTTGCCACCTGGTTCAGGGACGGGAATCTGCCCCTGGCCACCCAGGAAGGCCCAGGATCCGGAGGCGAAGAGGGAGCTTGTCTCCTGTGGCACAGCTTGGTGCTGTTGGTGTGAGCCGGAGTCGCTGGTGAGCAACTGGCACCACACAGGAGAGAGACCGGGGCAGGACCGGGAGGTGGGGACCGCTTGTCAGAGGCTGTGGCCTCGCACAGCCCTGGAGTCACCCGTGACTGGAGTTGGGGCTGCACCTGGGGTTTCCGTTAACCTGCCCTACAGGGTGGCCATGGAAACCGAACAGAACTAACCCCGCGGAGGCTGAGGAGACCCGGGGTGGAGAAGCTCTCACTCACTCGCTGAGCCGTACATCCTTGGGACACGGCTCAGCGTCGGCCGGGTGACAGCCTCGTGTGTCCACACCCTGCCCCTTCTCCAGTGTCCCCCCCTCGCTGCCCGGTTAGGTGTCCTGGTCGCCAGCTCGTGTTTCACTCTGTTCCTCCCCAAATGTCCACTTTCTCGGTGACGAATCTCTGCTTATGCTCAGACCTTTAGCACAAATAGCTTCTCTCTATGACCTACTTTTCTATCCTAAACAATCATTTTGAAAGATGCAATGGAAATTTCGCCTCCGCTGGGGCCCTTCTCCCTTTGAGCACCCCGACATTTTACAGGATGCCACGATAGTGTCCCCGAGGGTTTCCCAACCTGATGAGATGGGTGTGAGTCTGTTTCCAGTAACTGACGTGCCAGGCCCGTGACATACATCCCTTTAACTTTCTGAGCCACGTTTTCCAAGCCACGGGACGTCTCCATCCACACGCGCTGGTGTTATTTGGCATTTCAAGCACCTTTTTCCTTCTCTGGGTTCTAGAGTTTCTTAGCGGAAAGCCCTCGGTTTCATTTTGTGATCACTGGGGACAGACAGCCTCCCCGGGCACAGCACATCTCTAGGCAGCCACACAAACCGGCTGACGTCCCTTTCTGCCTCCACAGAGCTACCCACGGGTCAGATCCCGGTGACAGTCCAGCCCTGGAGATCCATGATCCCTCAGCTCCCAGCCTGCGCCCCTCCGAGGACACGTTTGTCTCTGCTGCCACCAGCCCCTCCTCTTCCATTAGCCCCGGAGTCCCTCCTTCCTTCAGGGTGGCCGAGATCTCTGCCCCCTTGGGGTTAGGTTTCCATAAACGAAGGCATAGTGACTCTCTCAAGGGACAAAAGAAATATTGCACTTGGAATGTCCAGGGAGGGTTATGCAAAATGCCTTGTTCTTTACTGATAAAAGATGAAAAGGTAGAATTTACCACTCGGGCTGCGCACTGATCCGTGCGCTTGGTGACACCCTTGTCTCTCCGTCTGCGGGGTGGGCTTCTGCACGGGTGGAGAACCTGTGTTTGTGCACAGTGTTCTTTACACGACATTTGCATGTTGCGTGGTCGTGGACTGATAATGAGCACAGCAGCAGCGAGAGCACCAGTCTGCACAGAGCATTGAATGCACCAAGTGACGAATTTAAACGAAGGGTCCTAAGTCCCAAGCAATTTTGATGACTCAGCAATTATGGCAGCCGAGGGGACAGTGGTGACAGGTGTCGGGCAGCCGGGTGTTGCCAGCCTGGAATTTAGGGCCGGTTTTGCCAGATTTCTTACTCTTCAGTTGAAGTTACAATGGCATATTTTCATGTGATATAATCTAATTTTTAAATATTGGCTGTGAACTGAAATGGTCTTCTAAGCAATCTGTAGATAGAATGAAATATTCAGGCAAACCTGATGTGGTACAAAGGCAGCAGGTTTGAAAATTCTGGTGCAGAAAAATGTGTGGCGAGAATGAAAAATAGAGATCAAAGCAGCAGGGAGGATACAGCAGAGGGTTATAGGGACGAGAGCAGCAACGCAGACCAAAGGCTGAATTTTACGTTACTGTTTCCGAAGGCCGCGTGGGTGGCACAACGCACATTTCAATGGTCTCTGAGTTTCCCTGTCTAAGGCATCGAAGCCGGCAGGTGTGATGTTGTCCAACCCCGAGGGGTGAGGATACACGGCGACCTCATTAGCCGACAGGGACGCGTTCTGGAATGCATCGCGCAGAATAGCGGGGGCGTGGGGCTGTCTTTCTCTTTCCCCTCATTTCCTGTCCCTGTCGCTAAGCGGGTCGGGCTCAGCCGAACACCTTCTCTCCTTCCTGCTCCGTTCTCGGGCCCACGGTGAGCAGCAGGTGGAGGTTTCTTCGGTGAGTAGCTCGACCCCCTTCCCCATCGGGGTTCCGTCTGCAACGTATGAAACAGCACAACTCACTACATTGCAGGTTCTGTCTGATCATGCATTTTAGGGGACGTGTGCTGGGAGATTAAATGATGGATGATTTTCATAAACTGATATAAACACAATATCTGCAGCAGAATCTCACTGTGGTCTTGACTGATAACTCCGGGAGAGGATGTGCTGGTGGGTGCTCTGTTTCCAACCACTGCCCCCCCCGCCCCCCCCAATCCCAGACTGACGTGTTCTGGAGGTGGGGGGCGGTTTGTGACAGTTAGAGACTGTGTGCACATACACACACATGTATGCACATCCATAGAGTCATATTTAGGCAAGGTTCAGATAAAAGGTGGAAAACACTCTGCTGGTGTTTGTTGGTGTTTTCCAAACATCATCATTGGCCCTCTTCATACGCCAGTTTTAAAAACCACATGGACTTTGACTTTTAGAGCAGTTTTAGGTTTATGGGAGTATCTAGTGCAAAGTACAAACCGAATTGGTGATTTGATCCACATCGCACAAGCCAGCATGGGACGCTGGCCACGTTTTGTGCCTCATGTTTCAGTTCAGAGCTGACTCCGAGCATGACACCAGGTCACCTAGGAGAGTGAGCCTTCCGGCAAGATCCGAGCTGCTGACGTCGTTACCAGCAAAAGGGGCTGAGAGATGACAGGGAACCGGGGAGGGCGTCGTTGGCAAGGGGACTCATACTCTCTTTGCTTATTTACATCTTAAATTTGCATTTTCAACATATTTTCCGTGCTAATCTCAGTGGGTTTGTAGTTATTCTGACAAATTTAATATCTTCACAATGCACAGACGCAGCCAGCTGGTCTCATTGACTGGACTGTGCTGCTATCGGGCTGCGTTTTCTTTCCTTTTGCTGAAGTGCCCAGACGGGAGGGGCCGTGATTTAAGGTCTCGCCACTTGCTGACTCCTCTTTCTGGCCGACCAGACGACGCAGGACGGTGGCCCGTGTCTCCACCGAGCCTCCGCTGCCCCTGGTGGGCCGGGACTGTGTTCCCGGGACTGACCTCCCTGATTTCTCCCCTGACTCCTGCCCGAGGTCTGTCTTAGCCAGTCACCACTGACCCCAAACCCTGACCACAGAGGGTAAAAGCGGGTCCCAAGCTGACACTGTAGTAGCTGCCTGACCTGGGCTTGTTACAGGCCGATCAGAGAGAATTAGACTCATTCTTTCTTCTAAAAAGAGCATTTTTAAGTGATTTATCTCTAAACTAGAGTAGAAGACTAGGCTAAATGACTTTGTGGTGCTTTTCTATTTTCTTTTTCTTTTATGAAGTGAGATTTAATATTTTACGAAACCTGCACTGAAATATTCATACAAAAAAGCAAATTTCCATATGAAGCAGAAAAATCTAATCCAATCTAAGGTGGTTTTTTTTTCTTTTTTTTTTTTTTTTTGCAATACTGCATTTTCTAAGTCAATGTTTGCCAAGAAACTTATTCTTGTTTTCTTTATTATCGGGAAACTCGTTTATTTCAAGGGCAGATTCTATTTGAAGCAGCCATAGCTCCTGTTTTACCCAAAGCACCAAATTCCGTGAGACGTCAGGGCAGTGACCCGGTTATCTGTGCTTCGTTTATTTCTGGCTCTGGAACTTAATAAATAACAATAAAGACATTACGAAGGAAGCCGACGATGCAGGTGCTGTTTGTGAACTGTTTAAGTCAGGGTACAGTATTAATTTCCTATCTGCAGCTGAGCCAGCACCAGGCGGTTTTCCGGGCAGACCCTCAATCCCCGCAGGGCAGGCTGGTCTGGAACCATCCATCGTGGGTCCCCGTCCTCGCGAGCTGAGCTTTATTTCCCACCTCTCTGTGTGATCTCACGACATGCAGGTAACACCAGAAACCGTCAGCTTCTCCAGTTGGCCATTCTGGTGAGGATCTATCAATAGTTTGGATGGTTTCATTTACCTTGATCTCGTGTCTCCTGGTTTTGGGAGCCCTGGTTGTGTGTTTGCCTTGGGGACAGCATCTTCTAGGAAGTGACCATTCAAGTCTTGTGCCGATCTTTAGCTGAGGTTTCCATCCTTTCTCTGATTGTCTCTGAACACACACACAGTCGTTCGTGTGTTCCGGATACGAGTCATCTGCTGGACACACAGATTGTAAACTTCTCCCATTCTGCCTTTTCCTTCCATTCTTCTTATGCTGTTACACGATTTTTGATAAGCTGAAGTTCTTAATTTTCACGTAGTCCAATTATAATTTTTCCTTTGTGATTAGTTTTGTGTCATTTAAAAAAAATGCCGTTACAATGTATTGTGATATTGTCCTGTTTTCCATGTGTCGCCTTATGAGCCCTTTTAAACCGAAACTCTCATATATTGCTGGAAGGGGTAGGGTTGATTCATGTCTGAAGAACTGGCAGTTTCTGCAAAAACTAACTTGTAAACATCCTAACACATAGTGTTTCCCCCGCTAGATAGAACCCAAGGGAAATGGGTTTATAGTAGCCAAAAGTCACCACAACTTAAAGTTGATAGTAGCTTTATTCAAATTATCCCAGAGTTGGAAGAAACCCAAATATCCATCAAATAGGGAATGGACACATAAATCTGGGTACGTTCTTGTAATGAAATGGTACCCTGCAACGAAAAGAAAGTAACTTCTGCTGCTTGCAACACCACGTACCAACCTCAGATACATTGTGTGGAGTGACAGTTGCCAAGTGCAGAAGTGACGTGAGGTTTGGGTCCACTGCGTGGGGGTCAGAAGCTGGCGGAACTAACGTGTGGCAACAGAGAGGAAAATACTGACCGATGACATTTAATGCAGCAGGAGTGTCCAGTGTGGGGACAAGGGTGTGTCTGGGGTGCTGGGAATGGTCTTTGTCCTGGTCTCCATGCTGGATCCAGAGGCGTAAACATATGTAAAAATTTATCACAGTTTGTGAGCCTGAAGAGTGTCAATCGCCCTCAAATTAAGAATCAAAGGGAAAAGATCTCGAACTTTAGGAAGAAGCAGCAGCACTTGACGTCAACAAAAACGCCCGTGGATGCAAGGTTGGCAGCTGAAGAAGTTAGTTCTGAGCACCATATGCTTAAAACGTGTGTAAAAATTTGCCGCATGTGTCTGGGGTCCCACTGCAATGTCCTGGAAAATTTTAGTTCTGTGGAAGTACATGGACCAGCATGTTGCTGATCAAAAATCAAGTCACCTGCAATGTCACTTTCATGTTTTTTATGAAAATACCACTTTCCATGAAAAAAATAAGTTCCCCCAGTGAAACAGTTCTTTCTCTGAGTTGACTTTGGCTTAAAATGATACTTTCAAGGTAACCATGTGGGCAAAATGTGTACACAAGCTCTCTGCCCACTAGGAAGGAAGGAAGACTTGGTTTTCCAGGTGCTAAGGCTGCGGTTGGGATCGGATTGTTGCAAGAGGCTGGGATCTCTGGAGTCAGAGAAACCTGGCGAAGACATTCCCATTTTGACCTTTTTGAGTAGGCTATGAGCTAAGCTTCATCAAATGCTATCACAGCCCCATCCCCCTAACACATGAATAAATTATGACACTCCCCCTTTGAATGCAATTAGGAAAAGTATCTTTCCCAATGAAATTTTTCTCTAGTATGGTATAACAGAGAACTGTAACAATTCGTCTGTCTCAAGACTGTCTTTAAAAGCTTGCAACTGGGACCAAACAAAGGAAGAGCTTTCTAATGAAACCTAAATATTAAGTCTGTTGTGCGTTTTCCCAGTTACAAGCGAAAGAAATCTGGGAATTAGAACAAAGCTTTGCCTGGCTTTTCTTTTCATTTTTAAGAAGAATGAGACAGGGAATTGCTTTGGCTTTTACTAGAAGACTACAGAAACTTACCCAGGTGGTTACTCCCCATTTTCGGAAAACAACTGTCTTATTTCTGCTTTATATATGATGTTCTATGAAGTGCTCAGAGTTCTTATTGCTCTAATCTGTTGCTGAGTTTCGGATGTCCTCGGAGGCTCATGGAAATGCTGTAGAGCGTTTGTTGCAGCAAAATGTAAACCCCAATGAAAAACATAGTGTTTGAATTTTAAACCGTCATTATTCGCAAAATAAATAGAACAGTAGCCGTGAGAGTCTAACATTCTTTAATCTTTAGTAAGAGTTCTAACTTTTCAAAACAGTTTTGTTAGGGATAGCTGTAGCTCTTTTAAAATTAAAACGTACCATTGTCAAATTACACAAAGAATACTATTGGAGGCTCTGCCAGCTCTGGCTGCGGGAGAGTGAGTGTTTTGGGGAGAGAAGTTCAGCTTATCAAACCAAATCTAATAACCAAATTTAGATTTTAGATATCTAAAAACTAAATTTTTAGGTATCTATTAGATATCCACACACAATGTGAAGTAGGCAGTTGGACATGGGATTCTGGAGTTAAAACATGAGAGAGGACAACAAGTTTAAAAAGCTGGTTTGAAAGTCTAGAAGGTTGTAGAAAGACTGGGCTAGAGACACAACTCTGGGGTTTATAGATTGCACTAAAGCCCATCCTGGCTCACCCAGCGACAGCACAGATACAAAAGCGAAGAATTATAAAAGGCAACCTGATATATTGTCTCTATTCAAACTTAATATTTTTTTGTGGCCAAAGAAAATCGGAATGAAAATAAAAGCCTCAGGTTGTGCAAAATTGATAGCGCTGTATAAGGTCGGTGCAAAAGTAATTGCGGGTTCGGACCGTGAATTTTAAATCATTATCACTAGGTTCAAACACATCTTTATTAATCAAAATAGAAACTATTACAGTCAACACATTTTTGACAATGAGAAATAAGTTTGTTTATTCCTGTAGCATAAAAATCCGGGGTTCGGGGCTCCGCGAACTCTTGGGAAGCAGGTTCTGCATCCTGCTGGTTGTGGAAGCGATTTCCCTGCACAAAGCTGCCGAGATGCCTGAGGAAGTGGCAGTGGGTTGGCGAGAGGTCAGGTGCATGTGGCGGGCGGGGCCCCCAGGGAGGCGTTGGGTCACGGGCACCCCCTCACGAGGGGCCTGGCGCTGTTCTCTCGGGGGTGAGCGCGGCCGGGTTGTTCTCCGGGGACTGGATTCGCTTCTGAGAGAGGGTGGAAATGCAGCCAGCCCTGCCCTTGGATTTGCCCCTTGACACCTGTCCCCTTCTCTGCCAAGTTACGGGGCCACCGCCTGGGACTTCTCAGCCTGCAGAACTGGGAGCTAAATCATCCTCTTTTCTCTACAAATTACCCATTTCCCAGGTACTCTTTTATAGCAACACAAAATGAACTAAAAAGTCAGACTGTGGCAAGCTGTCACCCTAGTTTCATAACAACAGCTGACTTCCATTAACCGCAATGTGAATTTAATTACTATTAATATGACAAACGGCGTGCTGGAAAATTTTTGCAACAATTTTTAAATTAAGCCTGTTCCTTCCTCTGCACCGTGGAATCCTGGCCGCTTTTCGTAATTTCTTCTAGTCTCATAACACACGAGCGGCAGAAGGAACGACTTAATAGCCGCTTTTGCACCGTGAAGCCTCCAGCCTCCGAGAGTCAAAATTCCTCTCTCTGGTTTTTCCCAGTCTGCATATAATGATTGGCAACTTTAACTCTAGATGCCTCATGTGAGGGGACATTTGATTGTGGGCAACAGGAAATAACTACAAAAAAAGGTCTTCTGTTTACTGTGGAAACACGTCTGGGCAGCATATGCTAGAAGGTACCTCCTGCTCCCAAAGCCGTAGAAAGCTAATCAGTCCCTCCCACCACCGGTTGAACTTTTTTAACATTATGCACTGCAGATTAGCCCAGGGCATTTTCCGAACGTTCATCTCTTTGGAAAGACACCATTATTTGCCCACACACCGTAATTCTCCCTTTGTACCTTATCAGCGGGAACTCCATGTACTTCAAGTTTAAGATGTTCCCAGTTAAAACACCGTATTTCTTAGCCCCCTTCTTTTTTTTTTTTTTTTTTTTTTTTTTTTGAGACAGAGTCTCACTCTGTTGCCCAGGCTAGAGTGAGTGCCGTGGCGTCAGCCTAGCTCACAGCAACCTCAAACTCCTGGGCTCAAGGGATCCTCCTGTCTCAGCCTCCCGAGCAGCTGGGACTACAGGCATGCGCCACCATGCCCGGCTAATTTTTTCTATATATATTTTTAGCTGTCCATATAATTTCTTTCTATTTTTAGTAGAGATGGGGTCTCGCTCTTGCTCAGACTGGTCTCGAACTCCTGAGCTCAAACGATCCGCCCACCTCGGCCTCCCAGAGTGCTAGGATTACAGGCGTGAGCCACCACGCCCGGCCTCTTAGCCCCCTTCTTACCAAGAGGCAACCGTTTGACACAGGTCTGACCAACAAGATATAAATATAGACCAGTGCGTGCATTTGCAGGAAAATATTCTTCAAAGCACCAGATGTAGGTGCCCTGCCTATCCTTGCCCTTGGTCCCACTCTCTTCTCCTGCCTGGAATGCAGACGTGACACATGGAGCAGCGGCTGCCACGTTGGAACATGAGAATGGAGACCCATGTCGCGGGAGGCAGTGTGGCCAGGGCAAAGGGAAATTGAGAATAGACGGCTTCATGCAGCAGCCGGGGCGGTCCTGGACCTTCTCCCTCTGGAGTCCGTGCAATATGAGGAAGGAAAACACTTCCATAGACATCAGAGCCTCTCCTGTGCGGGTTCTCCCTGATATGTGGCCACATGCCTATGTCAGTCCCATAATGGTGTATCAGGATCAAATGGGATTGTAAATACATAGATTAAAGCATTAAGTCCTTCAAAATATAGACTGCATCTGTGATAATCATAACATATTTCCTTCCTTTGGAAATAATAGCTTTCATCTAGAGCTATGGATTTTGCAAGCGACTAGATTTAATTCATGCTTGTTTTGAGATAACTATCTCGGAGAATTGGTTGTAATCTCATAATTTCTTTTTGCAATTGAAATAGTGAACTCGTGACTTCTTTTGTTTCTTGTTTTCCCAGAGCAGTGCTTTCGAAGTAAGTCCTGGAACTGTACCTATTCACTGTTTTAATCACTGGAGCTCCGGCTACTCACATGGGCATTGTGGAGATTAATGTCTATTTGGTAATTTAAGTTTGGAATATTATTTGAGTTCTTTTGAGGAAAGGTTTTATATAAGTGTCTTATAATGAGTGCAACAATAAGAAAGAAACCGAGTGATAATAAAAAAAAGATTAAAATGAGACAAGGAAAGCCATTTTCTTTGTAAAACCCAAGTACAATAAACAAGCAAACAAAAAGGAATTCCTAAATCAAAATGCATATTTTATCTGAATCTTTGAAATGCTTAAGTATCTCAATTCTCCTTCAAGCGGAAGGGAGACTATATTTGATTTCACGTCAGGATTGAAAGAACATCAGCTAAAGGATGTATATTGTATCTGCTGTCTTTGGAGTATGTCTTGCGGGAGGAAAATGTATTCTAAAATGACTGACCACCTTGTGAGAAATTAGAAAGTATTTATGCCAAGCACCATGCTCAGAGTTGTCATTTGTTACCCCCAAACCGTGTCCAGAACCATTTCCTTCGACAACACATCACCTCACCCACCTCCGTGGGCTGAAAAGAGGATTCCGCATTGACTCCCCTGAGCCGGAGTCAGTACCTTCCACTCCGTGTTGCCTGCGTGCACCGGGTTATTCCTTCTGTCCTGGTTGATTTCCACGAAGGTTTGACTTAGCCATGACCGAGAAAGGAGGAAGAGTGAAGAGATTCCTGGAGAGAAACGACTCCTTGAAAAAAATGCAACCCAACGAAAAATGAAGAGAAAGAAAAACTGATACCATAAAAACTTGGCAGTAAAGATGATAGCGACAGAGAGCAAAAGACGAAGAGATACATTTTAGCATATAAAAATGAATGAGAGATGCTAACGTTGAGCAGAAGGGAACAAAGGAAGGACAGAACAGGAGACAGAAAGAAGCCCACATGCCACCAGAGAGACACGGAGTGACGTCGGCGGGTGAGCTCGGAAGGTGCAGCCCGAGGGTTGCTGAATTAGGGGGGGCCCTTCAGGGTGCCCGGCCGAGAGCGAGAGGCAGGTCTGAGCCAGCGCACGCTACGCAGAGCTGCAGCCTGGTGCGCGAGTGACGCGACTGTCTCGGTGACGACCGTCGTGGGCAGACACCCGGGACGCAGCCATATCCCCCCTGCTGGGATCCCCGGGCACCCCTGACGAAGGGGCCTGGGCACTTTGGGGCAAGTAGTCTGCGTCCTAGTCCTCCCCCCCTAATTACCTGCAATCTCCTCAAAAATCACAGAAACAGGTGCCAAGGTTATTATTAATAATTACTTCTAAATATAACTCTGATTCCAGCCTCCTGTCTTAGTCTCTTTCTGTTGCAACGCATGGACTTATTGGGGACACAGTCAAACCACAGCACCCCTCATCCGACACTCATGATAATGAAGGACATAAATACCCATGTTTGGAAATACTGAATTTTATTAGTCATTTATTGAATAAAAATATCGTCAAGACTCTGGAATTATAACTTTGCATTTTTTTCTGTATTACATCACAATTTTATTTCAAAAGAGGTATTCGCTTGCAAATGTGTTCATAGTCTTCTACTCCCCTGATATGCTAAGTATATTAAAACATTGTTGAATAATTTCAATAACTTGACAAGGATTTTTTAAAAGAAAATCAATCCTCTGACATGCATTCATTGAAGGATTTTAAGAAAGCTTAGACTGTGTTTCTTTAATGTCACAGAATTAATCTGTTGAACAGGAAGTTGCTGCACGTGTTTCCACCTGCCCGCCCCAGGCACGCGGAGCTTCCTAGATAGAACCACGAGACCAGCCCCGGTCCTGAGGTTCGCGGAGGAGACTTAGGCTGGGGCCAAGCAGAAGGGCGCCCAGAGACCGCATGTCAGCTAGGACTTCAGGAATCCATTTTTTAGTTGTACATTTTACACCAAATGTCTTCCTGGTTTATGTCTTCTTAATGCATTCAAAGTAATAAATCCAAGCTGTTGTTTTTCCAGTCTTTATGGAGAAATAAAAAAGGCTACCAAGAGGCTAACGCAGCTGCCAGCGAGGGAGCTCCGGAATGACTTTCTCGTCCGGAGCCGGGGAGCCGTTCCGAGACAGGGTGGTGATTAATAACAGCACTGAAATTACCCGCCGCACTGATGCGTTTTCTGTTCCTACGGGAGCAGATCCTTCGGGAGAGAGGGCAAGAAAGGAATTCTTCCCCTCCCTGTCACCGGAAAGACCCCGGACCTTCAGGCGTGGGCCCCTCCTGGGGACACTGGGTGGGTTGGATCACCTTGTTGAGTCGAGACAAACCTACATGATTCCCCTGAGACCTGGGCTTGGAGGGCGAAGACGTGTCCGGAAGGAGGTGCTGGGTGTTCCCAGAGATCTTCTAACAGGGTGGCAGTGGCCAGGTGGGGCGCCCCTGGACCTCAGAGGTGGGGAGAAGGTCCCTGGGGGCCCGGGTGTGGTCCGAGGGGCCCCGCTGCCCATGTAGGGCTCTGGAGTTGTGAGCGGGGTTGGAAGCCCAGCTGTGCGACGCCCCACCTGGTCCCGGGGCAACTGATGCGTCTCTGAACCCCCATCCGTTGGTCTCAGGGGTATGTTTGTGAGAATGGAATGAGGATGTTTGCAAAGCATTCAGCACCTGTCATTCAGCACACCTGCCGGCACGCACACGCCCCCTCCTTGGGACCCCCGTGCAGGGCCTGGAGCCCCTCCCCGCAGTCACACCCAGGGATGCCCCAGGGCAGCAGGAGGAAGACCCGGGACACAGGCCTAGACCTCGTCTTGTCTCTGCCACTGCGCGGACGCCCGGCCAGAGTCATCGATGGGAAAAGGAGGAATAATGAGATGTGACTGGCATTGATTTACAGCTGACCCGGTGTGTTGGCCTCGGGGCTGATTTGATTCGCAAAGACCAAACACAAGCTGGCATTTTTCACTTGTCGAGCAATGGAAAATTTCATTTTTGTAACCTTAATTACCTAGTTCTATTTTCATTTTCTTTATTTCTGTTCCTGTATTTATGGCATTTGACGGATAGAGGCTTCTGTCGGGTGGTTAATAGGCAGATGTCTCTGCAAAGCTGCTCATTGGAGACCTTACTGATGTTATTTTTAATGAATACCACCCCGATCATTGGGGAATAAAAATCAATATTTGAACCTAGCGATATGGTATAACAAGAATAATTATAATTATTTAATGACTCAATTTTTTGTGGGGGAAAAAATGACTGATTTCTAGAGATGTGCCGGTACAAAAATACATCAGGTTTTTGAATCCTCTAAACAATCCAAGGAAGTGAATACTGGCTGCCCCATCTCATGGAATATGAAATGGAGGTTTGGAAAGTTCCATGAGGTTTGTAACCTATTTAGTAACAACAATGGTAGCTCTTACACGCAGTTTCTGAGACTCTAGAATATCAGATTTTATTTTTTATTTATTTATTTTTTTTCCCTAAACCAACTCAAGGGCCTCTTATACCTTCAGGATAAGAACCAAAGCCCAAGATTTTACAACTGAGATACTTTATAAATCATTGCATATGAGAAGAGATTTAGTCTAGGCTGTGTAAAATCTGCAGGGATAATTAAGGACAAGAGGAACTAATGCAATACTCGCACGTAACTAAAGCAATATCCAGACTTAAAGCAGCCACCGTTGACGCTGACACTTGCAGCTCCAGGTGGGGACCAGACATCCTGAGGCTCAGTGGCCTTTCCGCTTCTCCACTCGCCTCTCCCTAGAAGGCTCTTCCTTGCGCTTACGCTATTTTTCTATCTCTCACCTAGCTTTTAAGCCATGCTTTCTTTAAGATATTCACCTCACTTCTACTGTTGGCTTTCAGGCTTTGTTCTGAAAAATAGTTAACTCAGGAAATAGCAACGCTCTTTCTGGCTGCTGGAGCTTTTTTTGGTGCATTTATCCGAGTGGGTTGTCATTATTGGTTTGTATGTTTCTCCTTCCCAACAAACCATGTAATAGGTAAGGACAAGTCTATGTATTATTTACTGTTTTGTACTCCCAGAGATGAGCACAATGATTGACACAATGTATTTGATTCGTAAATTTTTGATGCGTATATGACTGATGTCTGTGACAATATGCGTCAGCTGGGTTTCAGATTTACGAGTCGACTCACACACTATAAAAGGTTCTTAAAGATTTTATCAGCCTGATGCCGCTTTTCAAGTTAAAGTGTTCTTTGCTATAGCTGGGGCGACCGCCACTCCTGGCGTTGCTGGGAATGTCCTCGATACACCTGGTGTTCTGGATGTGATCGTGCACCTTCTAAGACTAAAACACACCCTGGTTTGCACAAAAGGTTTTATAGTTACCCTAGACAATGCCTCATACTCCTCCTTATACTTATTAACTTACTGGGTGCTATTTTTATATTTTATATTCTAGACATACTTTTCTGGGACCAATGAATATTCATCTTGACAGTATTTTTCACTCACTATGAGTTAAAGACAAGGTCAATTACAACATTTTTGTTACAGTTAGATTTCAATTTTTGTTTTTGTGAGATATGGCAGGTATGTGGAAAATTGCTTTATCCAATACGTCTCAGTGATTTAGCATGACGTGACCTTACTGTGTGTCTTACCCTTTTTAAAAGTTTTCTATCGTTTTATATTTCCTGGCTTATTCCTGATTATTTTTTTGAGATATTTTCCAGTTCACAAATGGTTTCCTCAGCTTGTCTCACCTGCTGTTACACTTACATTTCAGGTTACTGATTCTACTCAGTTTGTCTTTCAGTTGTTTACCGCCACGATTTGCTTTTCTCATAGTGTTCACTTCCTTGCCAAATTTCTATTTTCTCCTTAAACTTAGTAACTATAATGACCTCATTCTGTTTTATTTGTTATCTGGCTATGCCAGTAATAGGAACTCATACGGTCCTATTATATTATCTGTGTTTCCAGTCATTCATTCATTTGTAGCATTCATTTTTTAATCTGTTATTTGGCTAATTATTTTATTATATGGTAAATTAATTGACATCTATGGTGCTGTCTTCCTTCAGAGAGGCTCTAGGTTTGCTTCTGCCAAGCTTTTAGGTGCAGTAGCTGTCTGGGATCTAATCCATCCGGTGTCAAAGTCTGAGATATTTTTATGCCAGACTTTGCTACCCGCGAATGCATGTCTTTTTCCAGTTTTCTTTTACCCCTGGGATGCAGAGCGTTGAGGATTCCGTCTGAACTGACAGGGGCTCCCCTTCCACCCTCAGCTCTGGTCCTGTGTCCCCTCCTTTCAGGCTTCAAGGTGGAGCTCAGACCTGGAGTTTTTCTCCCTGGAGCTGGCCGGTGGCTGCGGGGTGACAGTGGCCACAGATGCTGGCCTCCTGTATCTCGGCCTCCATCCGCCCCAAGGCTCTGGGCTTGTGATTCCTCCCTATGGTGTTAGCTCTGATGCCTTCGAGACTTCTGGGAATAGCTTTTCGGCTATTCTAGCTTTCCTCACCACGGGGAGTGGTTTAAATTAACTAGCTCCCGGCCATGGCAGCTGGAAGTCCTGAGTCGTGCTGGCTTTTCTCCTAGAGCCGAGAATCCGTCTTATTCCTCTGTGTATCTATCACCCAGAGCGTGGCTTTGCAAAGAGACTTTGCTATATATTTATTGAGCTGAATAAAACCTTGCAAAGTTTAAAAGAATCAAAAGGAAACATGTAAATCCATAAGAGATGGCTTTCACCTTCGTTTCATTTCATGGTTTTAAAATTCATTCTCATGAAATTCAGATAGTTACAAAATAGACAAAAAAAGATACGAATTGATTTTCAAAATGTTCATAAAATATTCTCTAGTGAACTGTACATCAATAACAATATAAAATCATTTATTAGGCTTCGGGAAATGCTTAATGTCAAATCATAAAGAGGAAAATAAAATTTTAATATGGTGAAATTAGAGAAAAAACTAGAATAGAACGAAAAAAAAAATTGTGATCCAGTTCGAGTGGCTTGTTTGATGGTTCTATTGACTATATATTTGGGGATTGGGAACTGTTTCCATATCCAAATATGAATTAATTTGCATTTATTACCACGTGGTATGTGTTTGCCAGCAACCTCGGGGAGGGAGACAGAAATATTCCGACATCATGAGCACGATTGAACAGAATGCAAAGTTTCTGAAAGCCGAATTCAAACCGCAGATGTATTAGCATATATGTGACTTTGGCATCGAGTATCCGTCAAGCATTTGTGGATCAAACATTCGTAGTTGACGAGAGCACACAGCCGAGTTTCACAGGTGCCGGCTCCATCTGGCACCCGAACAAGCCATCTCGGGGGGGGGGGGGGACCTCGGGGCTCACGGCGGCCCCCCAGCCCTGGAGAAGCAAAGGGCATGGCTACACGGCTGTACCTGGACACGTGCCATGCCCTAGAGTCTGCGCTTCGGCCACGGAAAAGCCAGACGCTAAAAGGTGACCCACGCTCAGGCTGGCAAAAGGAAATTCTGGAAGGACTGTCAGCTGAATGAAAAGGATGTTGGAAAATGCGCACCGATTTTCCGATTTTCCTTCCCGTTTTCCCAGACTCCTTTGTTCTCCTTCACATTACAAGGTTGGCTGACACCGGCAACGTCCTCTTGCCACGTTTATTTATGTGACGGTGCACACCAGTGGTGTGTACCCGCTAAGCAGGTCTGCGTGTGTGCAACTCCGTGGGCACCGCGGACTCGGCGCGCAAACCCGAGTCATGTTCTCCAACCTTTGTAGTTTCGCGCGATCCGAGGACCACGATGGAGTGATGACGCCAGGTGACGTGTTGAAAGATTGAACCGCGGTTGAGACCCCAGTGGACGGAAACAAATGATTAGGAAAACAGTGGCAGCAGGACTTAGGGATAAACTTGAGCTCTTGTACTTTTCAAAGTGAAGGAGAAACGTAAGGATAGCAAAAAATCTTCTCTGTGATGCTGTTTTGTTTTCTTTCAGGGAGAGCTAAAATAGTCTGAAATATGAGTCCTAAGATTCAAGGAAGCCCACATAAAACTTTAAAGGCATGAATTATTCAGCTCATGGGGTGAAGACCATATTTAAAATCATCTGTTGATTTTATATATTGCAATAAATATGATCTATAGTGGAATATTTCATATCTTACACTTCTAGATTTATCTCTTTTGTGTTCTGTTTCTGAGTCAGTCTATGGGTACTGTTTCATTATCATTCACCTGGCGGCAGGTTTTATTGGTACTGAAATTCTGCCTGGGATTATTGAAATTGTGCCTGGCTCCCTTTCTGTTCGGTTGTGTAACAACCCTCATTAACTGAACCCAGAAACATAAAGGACACAACAGAGTGGAATTCAAAAAGTAAAGGTATAAAAGTTTGTATCCTACAGCTAATATTCAGTGGAATCATCATACATACTATCTTTGTTACATTGTTAAAAACTACTCAAACAGAGATCTCTCCCTCTAGCCTGTCATTGTGTGGTGGATATAATTAACGAAAGTCAACCTCAAATAATTATATAAACACCTTGAATGCAAGTGAGTTTTCCTTCCTGTTGGATTGCTGCCCATGAAACATTGTTTCTAAACCAGACCTGAAGATTTCTTTTAACCAGCAGCACATTGCTAGTTAGTGCTCCAACACGGTCTTACACCAACAAGAGAATCCAAGGTATTATGAAAATATCAGTCTTTTCTTTCAAAATTCAAAACAAATGGCTGTGTTTTGCTGTGGGCTGCATTTAGTCCAAGAATTAAAAAAAGGGGCAGATATTAGTTCACTTGGTGCAGGTGTACATTTAGTTTTCAGGAAGTACAGACCATCCCTCTTAATAAGAATATAAAACAACATAAGATAAACAGAGAAGATGGGTTCAGATGCCAAAAGACTTCTAAGAAGGTCTGAGTAGTTTGCAGAGTTGTCCTCTGCAGGCCTTGCGGGGTCGGTGGGTATCACGCAGGGCACGTTCACTTGGACCCCGCCTCCTTCCCTCGCTGGGTCCTTCTCCATCGTCCCCTTACTCTCCAACAACACAGCGAGTTTGTAAGCTGGTCAAAGGTGGCCTTTCCCGGTCACCCGGAAGTTTATGGGAGTGGGGGAAAACTCCAGCATCTCCACAGTTAGCATTTTGGGGAGTCAGACAACAGAGTTTTATTTGTGAGCAAACATTTGAAACTATGCTAGGAATATACTGTGTATTTTAAAAGACACACACAATTTAAACTTTAAAACCAACAATAATAAAATTCTAATATTTTCTCCGCCCCAGGGTGTGTTCAGCTGTGTTTAGAGACTAGTGACAGACTCAGAGTGTGATCTTCGGACCAGCAGCAGGGACGGCCTCCGAGGGCTGCTTAGAAAGGCCGATGTCAGACTCCGCCCCGGAGCTGTCCCGGCCAGCGATGGGGATGCGGCCCTGGCACGAGGTGGGCATGGGGGTCCTCTTTCCTAGAATCCCCTGTCTTTGGGACTTCTGAAAGTACATTTATATTCACAGGAATGACGTTTTCTATCCACTGTATTCCGTGCCACTAGGAGGTGGCACCAAGACGCTAGGTCAGGAGAGAAGCAAACCTGTGCTTCCCGACAGCGCTAAAATGGATTCATCATGGGAAAATGAAAGCGGGGTACTCACGATACACACGTTTGGGGCAAGCTTTCCTCCCCAAAACACCACGAGGAATTGTGCTTTACTGCCATGACTTTCCACTTAAACCTCCCGTCGCACACCAATACTAAGTATATTTACATTAATATTAGCATCTGCAGGGAAATTGCAGTAGCATCAAAATGCAAAATTCATGGCCCATGTTATTGTTATTAATAATAAAGACCGCATAACCCGAATGTTAAAAATACTCACGACGGGCCAAATAGATTAATGTTTTAATGAGACGTGAGAATGGGGTGCATTTGAGAGCACGTTGTAACCTGTGGCCTCGTTTTATGATTAGGACGCGAGGTTTGCGATGGTCAAAATGTGCTCAAATATTAAAGAACTGTCTCTAAGAACTGAATCTGGCAATTTAAACTGGATTATAGTCTGTTAAGAAATTGGTGTTTTCAGGAAGGTTTTGAAATACAGCGTGTGCCTGATAAGAAAGGTAGTGTAGTTTTCAATTATGGACAGGGTGATTTTAAAATTGTGATGGAGAAGTAAATATTTAAATTATTAGGATCAAGAGATAGGCTGTCAGAGAAGAATTTGGTTTAAATTGTGGGGACAGGAAATGTGAAAAGTGGGGGTGGTGGGGTATAAGCTCATTTTACAGCCTGGTTTCTGAGGAATGGTTTTTCATAAGATGTGTAGTCAGTATTTTCATTGCGAAATGTTGATAAAGCATCCGATATTTGAAATATTTGATATAGGACACATGATGTGCCTTGGTTTTCGAGCTCATGACGTAAAACTTTGTTTTATTAATATTTCTGTGCAGCAAACATGTATGGAGTTTCTACTCTGTTTTCAGCCTATGTTGGTGTGCGGGTTCCAAGGTGAAGATCAGTTGTTCTTGACCTCAGACCCATCTTGATCCAGTGTGGGGGCCCCCAAGGGCGGCCTGGGTGGGGTGGGGCTCTGGTCTGTGCCCACCAAAGCTTGGTGAACAGAAGGGGGGACAAGTGCCCCTACGGGCGTCCGTGGGCCTGCGTGGTAGTCACGGAAACCAGCCCCTCACCTCCGTGCTTTCCGGCACTCGCTGGTTGGATTTACTGATACTTATTCTCACGTCTCTGAGCACTTGCTTTGCGCGCTGGCCGGTGAACAGGACAAGGCGGACCGTGTGCGCTCCGCCTGGGAGGAGAAGCCTCAGCCCTGTGAACCGACAAGGACGTACTGGCCTCGCCTCCCCGGGCAGCACCAGGACAGCGTGTCCCGTGGGACCGTCTCCTTGGCTTTTTGGGATACTTAGAACTGAACTTAGAGAGTACGGAGTCGGCTTCATAGATGGGAAACAGGGAGATTTCAGTGACTGGCCAGAAAGACAGAGTCGGCATTTCAATAAATGTCCTCCGACCCCCTTCCCACTGCTCTGTTTTAACTTTTTACAAATGCAGAAACCGACGTGTTAAGTCGATTTTGTCTCTGAGGTGGTGGCTGCCTCAGTGATTTGGCTTGTGCTGCAGCAGGAGCTGAGGGTCCCTGCAGACGGGATGAAGGTGTCTCATCCTCTGGCCGGGAGCAGAGGGGCAGGTCACACACAGCCTTTCTCTGTACAAAGTGAAATCAGCTCAGACGCTCTTGGGCACCACTTACGAGTCACTTATTCAGACGTCCCTAATGTTTTACGTTAGTGCAACCTGGAAGTGACTACAAGTGGCTTTTAAAAATAAATCATTGATGAACTCCTTTTTATGTTTCCATGAGACTGCGAATCAGCATTTAACTTGAAACCCACTGCTCCTGCTCCATTTCTCAGCAGGCAGAAGCTAAACTCCTCTCCCTCTGTCTTCAGAGATCTGACCTCTGAAACTCACCGGCTCAGGAAAGATTATGTCGGCATTAAGAGATTTGCTGGCTCTGTTAAAAGGGTCTCTTTATCCTGCTCGCAGCATCCGCGGGCTCCTCGGGAAGAGTCTACGGCTGCAGCGACTCTCTGGCCTACCCTCCGTCCCGCGCCCTGGTCACCTGCCATGTTCACACCATGACGTCGAGAAACGGCCACATGGACTGGACACAGGAGGTCACTCAGGTGTCTCCGGATAAACTCATTTTGCCACCTCAGTTCTAGCTGATTCTCTTTCAGCAAATCTTTGAATAACTGCCCTGGAATGAATAGGTTACGCTTTATATTAAGAGATGGGTTCTTCAGTCTACGACTAGTGTATTTGTGCACAACTGATTTTTCCAGAAGATTATGCAAAATGGGGACTGCTGGAGTTGTTATAATGATATTTTCTTGGACATCATTTGAATTTAGTATAGTTTGACTATTAACTTTTTTCAGGTGCTTTGTTGAGAACAGAAAATTACAGATCACACCCATTTATTTTTGTCTTTAGAGAAGATTTCAAACTTATTAAATTTAATTAAAATAAGAGAATCTAATTAACACCTTTTTTTTGGATCCAAATAAAAAGCAAACTAATTTGGTTAATTATAGATAGATAGATCTAGGTATAATATAAAATATATAGATAGGTATAGATGTCTTATCTGTATAACTCAGAAACTAGAGAAATTTCGTCGACTCTACCTTTCCATCATCTCCAATATATTTCCAGGTGGCTAGTATGCTACGAAGGACTAGAGGTATCATTTATACGAAGCTGTACTTTCCAAGCCAATGGATTGGGTTCGATTTGAGATGGAGTGACCATATCGAAGAGTATCAGGGACTTCATGGAAAACTCAGGAAAACCAAGGATGGATCCTGTATTTTAAATAAGGTCAATGGCTGAACTTCATATTTGTTTGTTCTGGTGTTTTTACTTCACTCCTCTGTTTCTGACATTATCTGGGGCCATGTATAGAGTAAGGAGTGGACTCCACAATGCCCCTATCATCCTCCCATTCCTCATCATCCAGCCATTTCGTTGTTGTCTCCGCTCCTTAAACACATCCAGCGTGTTTTAGCCTAGAAGTCTTTGCTCACATTGTTCCCAATGTCTGGAATCCTTTCCCCAAATGTCTACAAATTTAGGTCATTCTCATAATTTAAGTCTTAGCTCAAAGATGGTCTCTTCATAGAGATCATCACTGGCCTGGCTGAAGCTCTTCTGACCATCATGGCGGCCGCAACCTAATCACCCTACCCCAGTGTCATCCAGAACGTTCTACATCGTAAACCAAGAAACACACACACATAATGCACCATTGTATATGAGTGTGTACATGTGAAATAAAAGTTTTATGCAACCATATCTAGTACACATACTGTACTTTGATATCTTATATACAAATATATTCTATCCTATCACATTCTAATCTACCATTTCTTTCAAAGCACCAACAAAAAAAATTGTTGGTTGTGACCCACTAAATTGAATTCGCAAAGGAAAATGAGTCACTATTAATAATTTGAGAAATGTGGCTCTATCTCACAGTTATATTTGACTTCATAATACTTTTCAATATATTAAAATAGGTATTTTTTTAGGACCCGTTTGTGTTCCCACTGGTGGATATATGTTCTCGAAGGTGCTCACTTTGTACGTCTTTCTCCTTTGTGTTGCCGGCAAAGCCATGTGGCACAGAGGAGGTCATCAGTAAAAGTTTGACAAATAAATGAATTAATAAATCAGTAAAGGGAATGTTGGTTGGAAAGCGCATATATAACCTTCCAGATAATACTTACTAAGCTCTGAATGCAAGCGGGCGTTATAAGATAACTAGTAGGAAATGAGTAATAATTGTAGATAATCTTTTTCTCCACAACTTCCTAGAAAGGGCATTTCTGTGACAGGTTCCAACATTCTTAAATTTCTTGCTGACCTTCATTCAACTAGAGCCACTCAGGCAACTAGAATCGTGCATCTCCTCAACTTTCCTGCCCCTTTAGCTTCCTACTTTCTATGATGTTTATAAATTTCTCTTCTACGTGTTTATCAGTGTCTAGGACTAAACTATTGGACTAAAATGTGTAACAAACTGGCTTTAAAATGCTGTGATTGCAAACAGCACTGATATTCAACTTCCGACCACTTTTTTTTTTTTTTCTGGATGATCTTTTATGCTGCATAAGAAAGATGGAACATAGGATGTGGAAAGACAGTTGGGTTATAATTATGACTCTGCTACTAATTAACATCCTAAAACACAGCCAATCTGGACCCCATCCCTGAACCCGTTTCTTCATCTGTAAAGTGAGGTTAATGGTTCTAAAGGGTCTGAGAGATCCGGGGAGAGGATTAAATTGGATCCTGCACAGATTTAGTAAGCAATCAATGCATAGCAGCTTTTTTCTTACTTTCTTGACCTAAAATATGTTCAAAGTCATGTAACATCTAATAAGATGCTTTATTGATAAGCTTATTCATAATTCAAAGGAAAATACCAGCGCAGATTTCAAATCACTGAGCTTTGCTTGTTGATGTGGATTAGATCTGATGAATATCATATACATTCTAATATGGAAATATTCCAAAATGTCTTTTGAGACCCATGACTGTAATGCCTATTTTAAGTGAAAATGGATTATGTCTGTTGTGGGAATAAACATTTGAAAAGTTTGTCTGAACAACAACAACAAAAAAGGATACTAGGAAATTTCATAAAAATGAATTATGGAAATAAAAGGAACATATAGTGATTTTGTTTCAGAGGAAGCAAGACTGAATTTCAGTGAAATTAGAAAAATGTGAAGATGATTCTATACTCATAGGCAAAAAACATGCTTCCCCAAAGAAAACAAAGGGAGCAACACCAACCCCACAGCACCGAGCAGGAGTTCACATCACTACGAGGTCGGTCCAGGCGGCAGGGGCCGTGAGCATCCCTGACACGATGTCCAGTGACAGGTGAGCCCCGAGGGACTCCCAGGTGGAGAGAGAACAGCGACTCCCATAGCTGCTGGGAGAGCTACCATTGATTGAGCTTCATAAAACAGTATCCGGTTTGTACCACAAGTTTGATAAGTACTAGCTGAATCCTTGAGTCAGTGCATATTTCAACGCCAATGTCCAAGGTGAAACTGGAACCTCAGGTTAAGGAATGTGAAGGCTTTACATGAGAATATCAGAGGGGAGATCAATTTAATTAGAAAAACAGTAAACAAAGACCTCATAAATATTTGAGCATTCTCTCAGGGCACAAACCACCTGCAAAAACTAATCATAACAATTCTGCCCAGGAGAATTTGCCTTGGGGAAGGTAAGGTCCAAGGAGTAAGAACTCAAGTGGAGCAGCTGAGAGAGGAGGGAGCTGGGCAGGAGCTCACAGGACCTGTGCTCAGTCAGGGCTCTCGGGAAGGTCGGGCAGATGGATACAGGTACAGACATAGAGACAGGTATGGATGCTGGTACCTGTATTATACATATATACACATATATATATAAAATAGAGCTACAGATATAGTTAGAGATACAGATACAAATGTAGATATCACTATTTCTCTTTAGAGTCTATCCAGCTTCTCTGGCCTTCTTTTCTTCAGAGGTACAGAAGATGTCAGAGGCAGGGGCAGGTCCTATGTTGCCACCTGTGGCTGTGGGAGGCACATTTCTGTGGCTGGAAATCAGCTCAAAGAGTCCTAATTCTGTCAATTTTATTTTATCATCACAAGGTCTGGGGAATTCTCATTCATTGTGTTGGGTTTTCTGTAGAAAACTATTGTTCTCTTAGGAAGCAAAAATTCCCACAGAGAATAAAATCGTTTTTGAAAATATAATATGCAGTGCACAAAATAGTTATTTTACCCACGAAATCTGAACGTTTGCAGAATTGCAGAGCAGTATTAATTTACGAAGCAAAAAGGAAACTTGTACTTGGTGAAGCAAACACTGGAAAAGGTAGGACTGATGGTGTTCTGAGAGGCCTGAAAAAGTTCGTATAATTTCAAAGGGTCCTGTTTATAAGCCTAGGGGTGAGTCGCACCTTCCCTACCCCCCATAAGAGCCCCTCAGAGTGAGGTAGTGGATGGTCTCTTCCCAGTGGTGATTTTCCCTGGTGTTAACCGTGGTCCTTTGAAGGCAAACGTCCCCCCACGGCGAAGCCTCCATCGTAGGAAGATCTGAACGGCCCCCTCCTGCTCTGAGCTCCTTGAACGACACGGTTCCCACGTCCCTGCCGGGCTGGGCGGCGGGCGCTGGGGGACGTCCCGGCATGGCCAGGCGAGCTGAGATGCACAGACGACACACGTCTGTTAGGTCACAACTGCGTCTTCCGATGGTTTGGATTTATTAGTATGTGCATCGATTGCCCATCTGAATGGAATGTGTGTTAAGATGAAGCAAAATGCTTTTTAAGTGGTTTTATTACTATCCGGTTCTCCGGTCCCATCCCCTAGACACCGTCATGTCACGGTTTCAGATGGACAGAACCGTGGCTGTGGGATGCGGCGGGGGAACACGGGACAGGCCAGCTCGTAGCAGATGTCTCTCCGTCCAGGACACAGAACCGCGGGGACGCACACCCAGCTGCAGGGAAGAGGGGGCGTCCAGGGAGTTCTGGGGAGCAGGCACCAGGCGTGCTGTACAGCGGCCTCCTCTTTCCCTCTTGAGTCTCCACCTGAGCTGTTGAAGGCTCACGCACGGCTCTGGGAGCTCGACGATGGGGAGAGAAAGAACATCCGTGAAAGAGACACGGGACACAGACATGCAGAGCAGGAGCCCTCGCAGGAGGAAACCATGCCTGTCTGTCTCCCCTCACGAGGAGGGCAGGGTCGGCGGGAATGATGTCCTGAGATGCAACAGCTGAGATGGGACTGGGCACACTGTCCCCAGCCAAGGAGACACCCTCGCTCTGCTGGTATTTTCAGTCACTTTCTGCTGGGTGACTCTCCCTCCAGGACCTGCTTAGATATTCCCCAGCTGGGCTCTTGCTGTCATTTTTACGGCTTTCTGAGGAAGGGACAGCAGGAGATATTTATCTCCATAAATGTCACAACGCATTTTTGAGTGTATATTGACATGAGAAGAAAAGCACTAGATTCTCATTATCCCAGATTCTGAATGTTTTTCTTAACTATTTCTATGCCATTTTGAGAATTTTCCATGTTGATGGTTATGTTTAAGAATATTAAGGTGACTCATCTTTGTGTATATATACTTGTGCATTTTATGGTTCTGATTTATTCTTATTTTCTATGAATTAACTCTCTTCCTTAAAATGCATTAGATCAAATGCGTGCAGAGCAAGCATGAGGTTTAAGCACCCTTTATCATCATGTATGTATTTCTTTCCCCTTTTGGAGTTCAACTATTGACATGGGGTTGCCATGGGATAGTTCCCCCAAACTGTGTCTTTAAACTCCTGAAAAGAAAAAAGTGTTTCCATTTAACCTTTTGTTGTTATATACAGCTTCAGGCTACTCAAAGTTATAATGTATTTTGTGACTTAAAAGAACTACTAGATGATGAGAAACCACCATACAGTGTTGCGGTTTAACCTTGCTGAGTATCAACAACTGCAAGGTGCAAAGAAACATGATTACGCAACTCTGAACCGCTTACGGGTGTGAAGAGCAGCAACGCTATTAATCATTCGTAATTCCAAACTTATTTCAGGTTGGGACGGAAGCATTCATGGTTTTCCAATGACTTCTGAAATTAAAAAATACAGTAGTTTACTGTCCAGTGTTTTAAATCTCCTCGCAGGCATGAAAAATATTTTAATATAAATAATCGGTTGCCAACACCAAGTTCCTTTTCAATATTTATAACTTTTTAAATGCCATGCAAAATTATAAAATGCGAGCGGGATCGGGCAAAGAGTCAAAGCATTTCCAACTCTGAATCGTTTTTAAATGTTTACTTGGAGATCAACGAGCTTCACAGAAATTCTCTCTCAAGATATTCAAAGCTTTGAAGATATTATGGGCTACGAGGCGCAGGGAAAGTGTGAGGGGCCGATCTAATTACGGATCTGGCTGCGAATGGTCCCCTATTGAAGAATGCTGATTTCATTTTCCAACCCTCACATTCATCTCCTACCATCAAAAGGTAGCACCATCTGCAGTTGCTCTCAGAAAAATGCCAACAAATGCAAAGCAAATAACTGTTTGACGAGATTTTTATGCAGAAATTCTTAGGGCCCGAATAATAATTGTGGGTGGCATTTATCTCTAAAAGTATTCTGTAAAGTGTATGATAATTTTTGCAAAGTAAGTGAAACATTTAACATTCAGTCATTATCATAAAATATAAAATATGTGCATAAAAATGGAACCTGTTTAATCCCATGAACATTCAATGGAATTGGAAATTGAAATAGAGCTATTAACATTTAGAATTAGTGATTGCAAACAGTGGTGTATTTTGACAGTAGTTTTGTTTACCTTTCTTTTTTTTCAAGGATGTTGCTTGCTTTTGTACTTTTTATTCTCTTAGCTCTTCAGAAGATTTATGCATTTTTGGCTTAGCATGTGGAATGAAAAAAGTGACTGTTGAATTTACAAATGAATATATTTGGATTGCTGCTGAAGTTTTTCAAAAGTTACTGAACATCCATTATGTTCTAACTTCTGAAAAATTGAAGCTATATCAGATGTGATCGCTACCATATATATTTCTTTTTCTAGCAGGGGATACACACGCACACATATATATGTATATATATAATTATTCCTTTAAACACTTATGCTCATGTGCATGCAATATGCTGAGCTAGGCATTTCTGCAGCTTTACAACTAATAATATATGCAATAATTCTATTAACTAAGATATATAAATGATATAAACACATGAACACACAAAGAGGTTAATTTGCAACCCATGGACTCTCTAAGAATCTCACCCAAAGATTTATTATGTAAATATAGGAAACTTCTCAAAACAGCACCACACCTTATGTCTTCTATAGCAACTGTTTTTGCCCCAAAGCTATTTAGGCACCAGGAGCAAAACTATTTTCTCTCTCTGTCTCTGTCTCCATCTGTCTCTCTCTCTTCCCTCAGCCTCCTCACTGTAATCTGTCCTGAGAACAAGGGCAAGGAGAAATGAAAGAGAGGAAAGTCCCCAAGCCTCCGAGGTCTGTGCTGAGGTTGCGTGTGGTGTGATGAGGACGTCTGTGGATGCCAGGGCAGGGCACGCTCCCGCCAGGTCACCGCTGGCATGAACCCAGGAGACAAGCTCCTCAAGACAGGAATCCTACCAAGATGGAGAAAATATCGTCTAACACATTTAAGAATTTGGTTCAAACAGCTCTTACGTATTCGCATTCCTGTCTTGGAGGTTTTCAGTCTTCTTACTTGAGAGCAGTTTGGTGCAGGGATTGACGTCCGGGTCAGATGCTGAGCTGGGAGGGGAGTTTGGTGCGTTCCCGTGGGATGAGCCCTCAGGTCCAATGCTGACGTACCTGCTGGGACAGACCAGCTGCTCAAATTTTTCCAGGTTACTCTTGGCTTTTAAGCTACTACTTTTCTTCATCAACATCTTGGGCTGAAATCGGTTGTATTATTAAAATATTGGTGGGTAAGTACACAAAGGTTTTTCTGAAATAGATGACTTTCTCTGTGATGTAGACAACACATCGCATACAAAAATCTTTGCCTGTAACCACAGTTA
Organism: Eulemur rufifrons; assembly: GCF_041146395.1. Lineage (NCBI taxonomy): Eukaryota > Metazoa > Chordata > Mammalia > Primates > Lemuridae > Eulemur > Eulemur rufifrons. The sequence goes on from NC_090994.1 coordinate 142,367, forward strand.
TCTGATATGCACACACAAATTGTTCTGTAGACAGAAATCGGAGGTGTGATTTTGAAAGATTCCAACAGGACAATGATCCATTTACGTATGCCTCATAGCGTCCTTCTCACCTGTCCAAGGTCGGCGTCTCTGTCCTCCTTGTTCAGGTGTTCAGCGACCCTGAGGCTGCTGGTTCCGCCCCCAGGTCACAGGGACAGTCCCACATCTCGTCCCGACACTACAGCAACTGAGAAAAATCACCCTCATCTTTTCTTAGTTCTGCAATATGCCTTCTAGTTAGCAGTTTATTTCTCACTTTTAAAATCCAGATTTCTTAAAATAATAGCTAATTGCCACAGTCTCCATCTCCTCCTCTTCCAGTCATTTACCAACACACTGAAACAAGTTTGTACACCTTAGTGTCCTAATAAAATTTCCCAGTGAATACTCCCAAGGTTTCTTAACTATAAAACCCAACGAATGCACGCAGTGTTCTTCTTACATGATCTTAGAGCACTTGGCCTTGCCAAGCATCCTTTCTAGAACACCTTTTTCCCTGCTTCCAAAGACACGATCTTTGTAACCCAGAGCTACGCTGACACTGTCTGCTCCAAAAGCGAACGTCCGATAGCTGTGTTCTGGATGTGTGGGTTCTCAGATTGTTGGGGGGACGGGTGAGCACGTCCACACACGAGTGACAACACGCGTGGCTGGCTGGGCAAGGGAGTGGGGCCGCAGGGCTCCACTGTTGGATTTTCCTGCCTCCTGATTTCACGCTTCTGGATCCGTAAACGGATCCACGCAAGAGGAAAGAAGACGGTTCTTTGATGCCTCTGAACTTCTAGAAGTCTCAGGGGGGCGTCTTTTTATTTTTTAGAAATAATTTGGAGAGCTTCGTCTTCTTCAAATGAGGATTCAGAGGGCGCAGTGGTGCTGTGCACCCCCTGGGCAGTGGTGTGGTGCCCACAGACCGGCTGCTCCACCCTCTGGGGACATTGCAGAGCCCGGGGGTTTTTCTCACATCTGTTCTTGAGTCAGCAACCTGGTCAGGTTTACTGTTTTTCACTTACTTTATTGGTGTCATCCCTGGGGAAAAAAAATTAAACCTTTCAACATTGTTCCCTTCACAGTTACAGTCTCAAACTTCCTCCTTCTGCGGGTTGTATGTTTGCTTCAGAATCTCTGCAGCGAGATCACCCAGTCTCCACCATCCTCATGCGCTGGGATTTACCTCTCCCAGTGTGTGTTCCTCTTCCCCGTGGGCGGTGCCAGAGCGTGGCAGCCCCGGGTCCCTCACGCGGCTGCCGGTGGTCCGGATCAGGGCCGCGGGGGGTGGGAGGTGCAGGTGTTTCATAACCCCAGGAAATCTTTGGCAAAGCTCGTTAAATTGGATTTACTTACTTTTCAGCTCTGAGATCGATCCCGATACCTAAAATTCATTAACTTTCTCCATAATAGTGAAGTTTTTCTTAATATCTGTTAGGAATACACAATTAAAAATATGTAACATTGTCTGGAAAATGGTAGCGTGTCATCCGTATTTGTGACTAAGTGCGAGTGCGGAGCACACTGGTGTTGTCAGAAAAGCATGAGGAAGAGAGTGGAGAGAGGACTCCAGCCTAGAGTTAAATTATGAAATTCTAACATGCGGTCTCTTCTTTAAATGATTCGCAAATGATTCCTTCTGGGAGGTGGGGCCAGCTGCCCTCCTGTTCCAAAGCCGGGGTCTCAGCTCTGACTGCACGTTAAGGTTGGAAAAATACTAATTCCCGGGCTGAACACAGACCCGTGGATTCCGAGCCTCAGGACGCAGGGGCAGGCTGCACAGCCAGGATTGCACTTAGTAGTGTTTTAGCTACAACTTGTGCTTTCTCTGTTTGTCGTTCATGTACCCTACCCGCTTACCAGGGTGGGCCTAACTAGCAGGTGTGTAACATACCCTGCTACGTACTCACCAATACCCTGCGCTCTTCGAAAGTGGACTCGCTCAAACTCTTTTTCCAGCTCGATGCCTGACTCATCACACTTGATTGCAAACGTGTCTTATGTTAATAAATCCTCGACTGGTATAATTTGAATCGGAGCATGGGGCCCTAAGAGAGATGGGGGGGGTACATTATTTTTTAACAGTTTAATGAGTTATGGCTGAGGCTGAGATTGTTAACATTGTTGAATATTTAAACCAGTCTCTCCAGAAGGACTTTTGCATGAAAAGAAAAATTTGAAAGATATTTTAATAATTTTATTATCAGCCTCTGGGTGGAATTTTCTCACATTTAATGATGAATTCCCAGGCCTTCCTTTCTCCTGATATATTCATACCCACGTATTCCTGCCCATAAATACAAGGAATTATATATTCTGCCAATGGCTGCACAAGTGAGTACCTGTAACATTCGTACTTGATTAAGGATTTCAGCAAGTTTAATCCATACGCACCTCCTTTAAGAACATCTGAGAAATGAATGCATTAAAGTACGGTAAATTTGCCATGTTACTGAAACTTAGTAGAAATCTCTGTGATCGACTCAACTCTACTCTCAGCTAGAAAACTTCAGGCGAGTCATTATTTAACTCAGATGTTAATGCTACATCCTGAAAAGTATGTAAAATAACGTCTTCTTCCACACTTTCCTGTGTAGTTAGACTGAAGCATTTTTTAGGAGATCTGCACTGCAGGCAGTCTTTGAAATCTTGTGAACGTTTTCCTTACGAACAGAAATATTTATAAACGTATTCCTTTGCTCACATTGCCTACTTTGGTTTAAATGCCTTTCGTCCGTCTCTCCGTCAACACGTCCTCCCTTTAAATACGGCTCCCAGCTCCCTTATAAAACCCCTGCTCCGACTCCTGGTCCTTCTGAGCTCCCGCGGCCATCTCTGTCGGGGAATTTACGCAGCAGGATCACGTGCTCCGTCGTGGTCGGTCCTCCATCCGCTCACTCCTGTCCTTCCTCCCTATGTTCTAGTGTGCGGACAGCCTCGGTGTTTTTGTCATTTATTTCACCTGTGTTCAACTTGGCACGACATAGATGCTCAAAACCTACTTAACCTCCTCAGAGAAACGATGATGAAGATTTTACGTATTGTTCCCTGCTTCCAAGGAGACCCAGCACGCGTTTCTCTGCTCTTACTGGGTTTCTTCTCAGCTTAGATCTTCTTTTGTATTTTAAATTAACCAATCACTTTGCCGGAGCAATGGCCCTGCCGCCCTGTGTGGCGTCAGAGGCAGCTGGTCTCGGAGGCAGCGTGAAGGGACGGCTGTGTCACCGTGTTGCGGGCGGGGGTGCCGGGTGTCCTAACGTTCACTGAGGCATTTTACTGCGGGGACCCTCAAAACACAAATTGCATCTCCCATCGACCTTCTCCTTGGCCGAACAGGTTTCCCAGAGGTGTTAGTCGTTTAGTAGAAGAATTACCTGTTGACAATTACTTTATGTTGTTGGCAAGAAAGTGCCTTACAATGAGGGTCCATTTTCATATGACATGTCCTCTGGGTCCCTCGGGGTGGCCGTCTGGAAGCGAGAGTGTTTCCCTACTGGGCACGCTGGCGTCGCAGCGGGTCAGCGGACTCGGCCGTGTGAAGGGCTAGTTGCTGGTTTCCAGGACTTGGACACTCTCTGCCAGGCCCTGGGCTGAGACTTCATCTTCCTTCCTGCAGGCTGTTTATAACTCATCCAGATTCCTTATTAGAAAGACGGAGCTTGCTCCTAAGGCTGACTCAGATGTGAGAGGCTCACATTGTCCCGCTAATGCTGTGCGTTAGCAAGTTCTCCCAGCACAAGCTCCTGGTAGATCCGTTTAAGCTGATCTTCCTCTTCCTCAGCGTATTAAGGTATTAGAACCTTTGCCGGTGGCACAGATTAGGGTTGGCATAAAACGTAATGAAACCTAACGGGTATAATGAACACTGGGCGATGGGCACACGTATGACCCTGACTCAAGCATAACCAAAGGGATGTATGCAACCAAAAACATTTGTACCCCGGAAATATTGTGAAATAATAAAAAAAAAAGTAATGAGGACATCCTACTTTATAGCTATCAGGATAAATATAAAAATAAGATATTAAAAATACAGATAATAGGTTAAAAGACCCCTCTGAATGTAGAGCGGTGGGGATGTCTACCTCTCCTATCATAGCAGGCTTTGGGGCAGGGGGTCCGTGCTGGGGCACGTGGGGACCTGTGTCTCCATGTGTCACTCCCGCGTGTCCGTCTGCCTTAGGTGCACCTGCTGTTCTTACGGGCACATCTCACTGTTTGGGCTCAGAATTCGCCACTTCTAATTCACTCCCTGCCCACGTCTCCCCTGAAGGGGAAGGTTTGCAGATGGTCTCACTGCAGGGCGGGAGGCGAATCTCTCCCCTTCTGCTCTCAGCCCCTCTCCCGGACAGCCGATCTCGGCTGCCGTTCACCAGGGGTCTCTGTCGGGGACCACATTCCTTCAGGCCAGGCCTGCACTTTCCAAACACTGCGTAAGCCTCTCTAAATGTGTTAGAAACAAAGTCCCCACCTGCTGTCCGTAGAAGAGTCTCCTGCTAAGTTATAAATGAGCTTCTGCAGCCAAGCAGCGCCTGTCTGCTCGGGGAGCTCAGAGTAGCCTGTGCCGCCCAGCAATTGATACCACCTCGTGTGGGTTGTTCTCTGTCGTGAAAACCAAGGAGCTGCCTCCAGAAACCCTCCCGGCCCCAGGTGCGCAGGTACTAGGTAGAAAGTTACCCTGACACGTGAGCTGGGGAGGGAAGGCCGTTCAGGGAGTGTGCATCTTGGGGACCAGAGGACCTGCCAACATAAGGATCTTTGCTTTGCCACCACACTGCTGTGTCTTTTGGGACCTTACCCGCTGTGATCCTTGGCATGCACAGCGATGGGAAGTAGCACCTGTCGCGACACATCTCACATCGTAGTGTCTCATGTGAACGAGCCGACGTCTTGCAGACCCTCTGGCGCCTTCAGCCGTCACCCCAGCCCTGTGGGACCACCGGTTTCCTGGGATTGACCACATTGTCCTTTGCCAAATCTACAGGCGTCCCCGGGTGTTGAGCCTCCGTGGTGTCTGCGGTGACTCGTCTCAGTAAGAGCCGCTCAGGGACCAGAGGGGGGCTGTGGTTGCCTCCTCGGCCCCCGAGGGTCCCTGCTCCATCCAGGGATGCGGGTTCTCCTGTGAGCACAATTACAGGCCCCGCAGGGACATGGTGTGGAGCCCACCGCACTGGCTTCATCTCGAATAGTGCTGGGGGAGCCTATTAATATAACTCCCAGCCTTATTCCAAAGAAGTTAAAAATTCACAAATGACATCATGTCACTGCCCTAATGCTTTCTACTCCAGAATATATATCCTGTGTGTGTGTATATACACACACACGCACACATACATGCATGTAGAATACACACATGCATTAGTTTTGTTCTAATTTTATTCCAACTGTGCACATTCTATGTATGCATTTACTAAAGGGCCATGGACTGTTTAATATTCTTGTGCTCTCTGGCTTACACACACTCTTTACATTTGAATAACTCCACCATTATTTATTTTTGAGAGTTTAAAAATTCAAAAATTAAATCAATTGACTTTATTTACTATTATATATTTCCATGGTAATATTTTGCTAAGAGCCAATTTAGCTATGCAAATATATGCAAACTCAATGCCTAGAAATCCCATTCAATTTTAATAAGTAAGTTGGTAGGCAAAAATCATATATTGTTGAATTAAAAAGATTATGCATAAAGAATAAAACAGTGACTGTCTCACTAGAGGAATAATTATTCAATAACGCGGTGATGAATTAAAATGAGGACTGTAGTGGGAACAGTTGAGTCAATCCAGTCCAATCACACACTCTGGGAGCAAAATCCTTACAATTAATTTGCCGAGGAGACAAAGGAAACAAAGGGGAAGCCACACTCCAAAACTCAGAAAATGGCCCAAATGAAGGAGCATTAAGCAATTGTTAACTAATTCTGATTCTATAATATAACCATAATGCAGCTTTAGAAATGTGAGGTCCTTTAAAAGGCCCTTATATGATATTTTTAAATAAGAATTACTTCAGAACTCACAAGGAAATCATTTACTCCAAAGCTATAGAATATACATATTTTTCCAACATTTATAAAGGTTTTTTTTTTTTTTTTTTGAGACAGAGTCTCACTCTGTCACCCGGGCTAGAGTGCCGTGGCGTCAGCCTAGCTCACAGCAACCTCAAACTCCTGGGCTCAAGCGATCCTCCTGCCTCAGCCTCCTGAGTAGCTGGGACTACAGGCATGTGCCCCCATGCCTGGCTAATTTTTTTCTGTATATATTTTTAGTTGGCCAGATAATTTCTTTCTATTTTTTGGCAGAGACAGGGTCTCACTCTTACTCAGGCTGGTCTCGAACTCCTGACCTTAAGTGATCCTCCGGCCTCGGCCTCCCAGAGTGCCAGGATTACAGGCGTGAGCCACCGCGCCCGGCCATTTATAAAGTTTTAAGTGAAGAAAGCTGCAAAAGCCATTTCAGACTACGAAAAGCATAATCCAGCTAATGATGCATATTCACGAGCAGAAGCTGGAAGGGGGAAGGGGTGTCGCTGGCCGGGTGCTGGGCTGTGGGTGCGGGGCCCCTGCCGTGAGCAGGATCTGCTGTCCAGCTGCTCACAGGACGAGGGTTTCCTTCTTTGTGTCGTACAGTTTCTCCATGAACCTGCAGTCCAGGCCGTCCTTGAAGACCACAGCACATTGCAAACAAAGCTCTTTCTCACCTTCCTACGTGATGACAACGGGTAAATTGTGAAAGGGAAACTTAGGGACTCCGGTGGGTACCAGAGTTCTGTGAGCTTTAAAGATCTAACCAGAATCTGAGCTGGGTTGGGTCCAATAAATAGAAATGTGGCATTTTTTTCCTTTAAAAACTAGCATTCATTTCATATACATTTTCCAATATGAGCTTTATTGTCTTGTCCGTTCTGTTTTGGTGTTAAAAACGGTTTGTGTTGAAAAGTATGAAGACAGTGTTTATTAAGGTACAATACTAGCATAATCATAAGATATAAGCTATTATAAAAAATATCGTTAGTTTCATACCAGCGTTTAGGAGAGGTAAATAGGAGACACTAGTTAAATACACACATCGACTGCAAGATGTGTTGCAGTTGCAAAAGTTGAGGTCTGAAAAAGGTGTGTACAGGACGGGGTGATAAAGTACAATAAGCAGTTCTTATTGTGTTTATCATCTTCTTAAATTATTAGTCCGTGAAAAATATGATCGTTAATTCTGTGTGTTTTGAGTGAAAGCTAAAGAGAAATGGCATTTTTTACACAGAATTTTCTACAGCTATCAGGGTTGTTTTTTAAAAGTGTACTACATGTGGTACATGTAACCCATTTTTAATTTTTAAAAATTGACACCTAACAATTGTACATATTTACGGGGTTCACATGACATTCTGATGCGTGATGATCAAGGCAGGGTGACTGGGGTATCTGTCCCTTCAAACAACCTGGCCCTTCACACCGATGCAGCGAGTCCCATGACTGTCCCCACGTGTCAGCTGCAGAGAACACAAGGAAGGGGACCCAGTCCATGCCCAGCACGTGCCCGAGCAGAGGAGACAGCTGGGCATCCAGGTGAGGCAGGACATCTAGAGAAGACCTCAGCGGAGGGGAGAGCTTTGGAGACGCACTCTGAGGACCTGCCGAGGGGTCCCCTGAAACATTCAGCGGAGTGTGCGGCAGTGGATGTGTGCGAGAAATACCCAAGGCTGCAGACAGAACAACCCGAATGGATTAGAAGTGGCAGCCACCAGGCCTCAGCCAGGGACAAGAGGAACAAACCCTGTTTTAGCAGGGAGCACCCCGAGAGTCGGGCTGTGGGCCGAGTGCTTGGAATTCTGCCTCAGAAATGGGGACGGCTGAGTCAGTGCTGCTCCAGTTCCTCCTAACAAAGCTTCAAAAAGAAAATGAAACAAACGAAAAACAGCTTTTTGCAAGTCATATGAGCACGGCTTGGTACAATAACCAAGAATATTTACAGGACGACAGAAATATCTAGTACCAACTAAGATAAAGGAAACACAAAAACCCTGCAGGGTGTATACAGAGGTGACAAAATGCCATCTGCAAAGAGGAGTGAAATCGGCAAATCGTAACTGATTCAGAGGAGGCACAGGTGATAGAATTTGCAGACAAGCACATTTAAAACAGATATTATATTTCATACATTCAAAGGTCTAGAGGAAAGATTAAATGTGCTTCGCAGAGATACGGGCAATATGAAAAAGACCGTGATGATACATCTAGCGATAGAAATTACAATATCCTGTGATAAAAAATACATTGGTGGTGTCAAATAAAAACAATTTTGAATTTAGATAAGGGGAAACTCTACTCAAAAACAATATTGCAACAGGGAGAAGTCTGCAACCTCAGGCTCTGCACGCTCTTCAGAATCGAGTACAAGTGGCTCTTCTTTTACGGGAGGGGTAGGTGGAGGGGTGGGAGCTTGTCGGGGGTCTGGGCAGGCGGGGTGAGCAGGCACAGCAGGGACAGTCGCCGGAAAGCGCGGTTTGTGCTGCTTGGCTGGTCCTTGTGGGGCTTGGCAGGGGCCGTTCTGCACTGTCCCGCTTGGCCACACTCAGGGGCCACCAAAGTCCGGAGGCCTGTGGGAAGACACAGCCCTGGCTACATGTTGGTGTGGACAAGGCAAAGGGCGAAAAATGGGCAAGTGTGCATCCTTGGTCAGTGGAAAAACATTAGATAACTGGGATAAAGTGGACAATTTCCTAGAACGCCACGAGAGGCCAGAACTGACTCCCGAAGTAATAGATCATCTGAGTAGATCTGTCACAACCGCGAGATCGAGTCATTCCTTAAAGCTTCCCCCAAAGCACAGCTTCGGTCCAGCTGAGGCTGAGGTCTTGAGGAGCGGCCCGGTGGCTGTGAGTGGAACTCGAGTGTGCTGCGTCCACACATGTTGCCGTCACGCGCAAAACCTCAGGGTAACATAAAAAATGAAGAAGTGCATTTACTTCACTCATGGCCCGTTTTCCAGGATATTCAACTAGTGATATTTTTGCACTTTTCACTGTTTAAAATATGAACATCTAGATATAGATATTCCTATTAAAACTGACTCTGGTTAAACAGCATATTGTGTGATACAATTTAGATCAGTTTAGAGATGTGTTGTTAAATAGTATATGGGAGAATCGATCCTTAAAAGTATGAAATCAAAGGAGCAGAAGAAGAAAAACAAGAAACCCTAAAATAAAATATGCACATCAATCAACTAGGATAATAAATTCTCAATTATGCACAATATTTGTGATGAGGGAGATGTTAATATTTATTGTAATTCAAATCACCCGCCTATAACTTCCAAACGAGTAAAGCACGTGAAATAAACTTCAGTCCATAAGATTCAAATGTGGAAAAGTTCAAACAAGAAGCTCTCATTCCTGGGTCATAATTTTATAGGACAAAACACACACACTAAAAGAGCAACATCAGTGCGAATAAATAAAGATTAAAGGCAGAAGGAAAAGCAAAGAAACCCGAGAAAACCTGCTCACCATCCACAGCCGACTCGCCTACAAATGCAGCCTGTCTCTTTCACTCCAACCAAGAGTCTCCTCTTATTATTTCCAACTTGAGAGGGTCATTTTGTCTTGTTTTGTTGTCTGGAAAAGTTTAAAGCAAAGATTCTCAAACTTGGGATAAAAACAGAATCTCTGATTTAATTCTAGCACACTTACGAAATCCCTTAGAAAAACTTCTATTTCCCATATCAGTTTGAACATTGTTTTGTATTTTAAGACTTTTATACTTAAAGCACCCCTCACGTACCAGTGAAGTTTTCCTTTTGTTTATTTGCAGCTGACGTTCAATAGCAAAACTCACATGCGCTCCTATAAACGGCGTTCTAAATTATCCAGAACAGCCGTGAAAGGTGGAAGCCACAGAGACGTTCGGCGCCGGGGTAGAGTGCTGTTTGGTGTTCGTGAACCTCTGTGCCCGTCAGGAGTTCTGTTGACACGTCTCCAAAGACTGAGGAACGGAACCGCTGTCTAGTTTGCCTCTGGAATTCAGCGGTCGAGCGCGTTCCTGCAGAGTGTGCACATGCAAACTTGAGCTCCAATACCCTGCAGTTAGCTTTCTATTCATTTTATTTCATGTTGTGACTTGTTGTTGTTGATTTTTAGGGTCAGGTGATCTGACCCTAATTTCGTGGAGTGAAATTCTGTCACTTGTGACTTGTTTGAGATTTTAGTAGCATTTGTTATTCTGCTTTGCGGGTCCAGAACTCTCCTAGGAATCTCCTCACCTTGCACACATTTCACCCCACGCCTGTTCTTTCTGCGTGGTTTTCAGAGCTTTTGCTCCTCTTTTTCCCCCAAATTCTGACTACTCTGACTATTTAATCCTCCTCTTCCTCCTCCTGCCCCCACCTTCCTCCCCTTTTCCCTCTTCTCTCTCTAATTTCTCTGCCTCTTGCACTTGACGAAGTTTGGGACCCTCGTGCACAGCTGCATTTAACGATCACTGGTGCTTTGGGGACCGTCCTGATCCCGAGTCCCATTTCATGGAAGCATGTCTGCTACCTAAGGACGACCATGTGTGGCCTTGGATTACGCACTTTGGGTGTCAAAAGGGCCTTAGACAAATCCGTGAATAGACCACTTTGGCGTCCAGCAGTGTCTTGCTAGACAAGGCAAGGGAAGAGAATGCAACGGTCGCCTTCGCGCACAGACCCCGATGGTAAAATATCGCTTCCGTACCGCAACTGCGTGATCGGCAGGAGGCAAGGCCAGACTGCCGTATCATAGAGCCATGTAAAATGTATCTCACACCAAATTTATTTCTGAGACTCGGTAATTCATAAATATGGGGAGGTTCTTTACTTCCCCAGTAAATACTGTGCGGGTGCCTGTCCCCGGGCAGCCTTTCTGCGGGAACAGGAGCTGATTGGTTGCATTTTGTGCCGTCTCTTTCTCGCCTCCACGGGACACAAGGAAATGGAGGGGAATTTTATTTCTCACTGAGCCCCGACGTAGGTTAAGTTATTTCTCAACACGATACGCGGTGCAGACTCTATCAGTCGCTTGACTCAGGGTGGGGATGGAAACGTCTCCCCCCGACCCCCGCGGTGGCATTTCCCTCTACCTGCCCGCACCTGCCCAGCCTCACGCTCACACACGCGTCCTGCTGTCCCGTGCTCGGCTCCCTCTCTAGAGCAAATATTTATTTTCCCTACTTTATTTATTTAGTAAAATTAATAGTGTTTTCAGGATATTGGCTCTATCTTCATTTTTTCCTCTCTTTCACCACGTAGAGTCAGTCTTGAAAAAACCAGGGGCGTCTGCGAATGTGAAAGAGAACTCTCAGGTTTTGATTATTCATCTAGTCCCAAAGAGTTGGTCATCTCTAAATCATTGCCATTCGGGTTTGAAATGAATTCATTTTGTCTTGCTGCTAAATCTGCCTTCCTAATTACCTTCACGGAAGCTAATATTTGCCCGGGTTTGCGTCTCCGGGCACACGCCCATTGTTCCCGGGCTGAGCCCCGAGGATCTCGTCAGCGATTTTAAAACTGTCAGAAAAAGATGCAAATGCCAAGGCTACTCCGTTAAGTTGACCTTACGTTTATTTTTTTCATACCTTTTATATATCTCTCAAGACTTCTGCTTCAAGGAAGCTTGAGCAGAAGTCCTCTTCCCTGTTAGTTAAGTATCAGTGCGATAAAAACCATCTGTAAGAAGGAAACATCGAAGACTCTGACAGGGGCAGAGAGGAAAAGCCACACTGGCGCTGGGCATCCGACAGGTGTTGCCGAGATTTCTCCCGGCCGTATTCACTGGGGAACTGGAGCAGAGACAGCCGCAGCCTGGAAACACCAGCGGAACAGGCGAAGGTTCCCTAAGGCACGGAAAGGAGGAACAGGACTGGGAGCAGCGCAGCAGGAGGGAGCAGCCCAGTCACCCTTGACCTCAGCAGCTCCGGGAAGAGCTGTGGCCCGGCCACCCCAGCAAGGCCCAGCCTCCCTGCTGAGACGCCCGAGCTCCGCGGTGCCACCGTCGGCCACGGGGCAGCTGTGCTGAGGCGCCCAGACCCCATCAGATAGAGAGAAGACCCCCCCGCCACACACACAGGCCCCTGAGCCGGCGGAGGCTGAGGGGACCCAGACCTCTGTCCCCACCTGTCGTTAACAAGGCACTGTCTGAGCTCTCCAGCTGGGCGGTGGCAGAGGACGCCGCTGACACCGAGTTTAAGCCGCAGTCTCACAGCATGGCAGGAAAACGTCCAGTTGCGATAGAAGATCAGGCTTCCCACGAGGAAGAGGAGGATCCCAACGGACGGGAAAGGTCGGTCCACAGACAGAGAAGCGGCAGGTGCCAGAACGCTCTGTCGGTCTGCAGCGGCCCTTCCCAAAATGCAATTGCACTTGCAATAAGCGAATAAACACAAGGTCGCAGATGTGGAAAAGAGCCAAATGGAAATTTTGAAACTGAAATAAACCTGAATGACTGGAAAAAATTTCAAAGGGTGGGCTGGGCAGAGGAACAGGGCTGGGGGAGGGGCAGCCACCGGCCTCGAGTATGGACCAGGAGAAAATAACCTGAAACAGCTCATAGAATCAGGGGCTGCTGGACGGCTGTGACGCATCTACTGTTCGTGCCCCCGGCTGGATGTTGTTGAAAATTGGCTGTGTGCAGCGTGCTGTGGTTTTGAGTCATGCATGTGAAGAGTCTGCAAATGCCTAATTTTTATTTATTTTTCTGCATTTTAAAAATGGGGGAAAGGAATACGAATAATATATGACTGTATATTCCATATTGTTAAAAATGCCGTAAACTTGAAATGCTGTGACTAAAATCCACATTAAAAATGAATGAGAAACAGATGCTGAAAATAAAAAGTAGGATGGCAATTTCAACGGCACAGGCAGGCCAATTATTCAAGTTTTTAAGTGGAATTAAAAAAAAAAAATTACCAAGCATGAGATTTAAGAAACCTCACGCCATGTGGGGTCCCTTTCTCCCGCCAAAATATGAGGGTCCAGTTGTCAGGAGGTGAGAACTGACGTGGCTCCTGTTACTGTGAAGCCTAAGAATCCACGTGTCTATTTGTTTTTTGGATCCCTGCAGGTGTGGGATCTCTTTATTTGCAGGTCTTAATTTTCAAAGGGGCTCAGTGATGGTTCCACGGAACTTTATATTGAGAGGACCGTCCAGACATTGAGTGACTCTTGTGCCACTAAACCAACAGGCCGACAGGTGTCCGCTTTGCGGGCGGGGAGGGCTGACCCAGGATAGCGGGGAAGGTTGGTGACATGAACCAGCTGCCTTTTTTCTTGGTGTCCTGTCCAATGACCCCACTGTTTTATGTAGGGCCTGTTACATGAGGCAGAGCAGCAAGGTGTATTCAGCAGGAGCACAAGGGAGCCGGCGCCGGGAATGGGAGGGTCAGGGTTGCTCTCTGGGGTAGCGGGGAGCTGGTTCCGCGAGGCTTTGCCACAGGGAAGGGCTGTCTCAGAGCTTGTGTGGGGGGGCTCTCTAGCTCCCGGGCAGTAGCTTCACTGCTTGTTCCTGCTTCGCGGGGCATTAGCATTTTAAATCTCCACCCCTGGCCTTGCTGTTTATCATGAAAATGAGGGAAGTTACTACAGGCTGGAACTCAAGCTGAACTGAGCCTTCAGGGGCCCAAGGGACGTCCTTTGCCCCCCTAAAATTGAAACTTGTATTTAGTGGGTTTTTGTTCTTTTCTTGATCGGCTAGAGGGTAGGTAAACTATGGCTCTCGTGAGGGGCTCTTGTTTCTTTCCTCTGGACGCCAAAACAGGGCGGCAGCCAGCCTGCCTGTCTCTCCCCACTCACAGCTTCTGAACGTACCTGTCACTTTCCGAGTGCGGACAGTGCACCGGGAAATGTAAATAATTTATATGATATTTATTCCTCCTCCTCTTCTCCCAACTGCTCAGGGTGGACTTCAGTACCCTCATTCTAAATAGGAGTGATTTTAGAGTTAGCAAAGCCAATTGCTTTGTCCAAAATCAAAGAGCAGAGGACTCTCACCCAGCCGTGTTGGATTCCGCAGCTCTTTCCCCGGAACACGCGCTCATTCCAGCCTTTCTGCACCCCGGTCCCAAGGCGTCTGAGAAGCTATCACCCCAGCAAGAACTCATAAATGCGCTGTCATCACAAAGAGCTCGATTAAAAGGAATCAGCAATTCAGCATGGTGTTCGCACGGTGGGAGAACCTTGGATTTAACACGTCATCCTGGTTCTCAAAGCCTGAACACTTTTCACAGCCACACACGATGGGATTGCTACAAAATAGCATTAAGTGCAGAAAGCATGACCACCCTTGGCATGTTAAGTGTGCAATTCAGTGTTAGTAAATACATTTGTATTCTTTTCTCTTTTCCTTCATCCCCCCTCCCCTTCCTGGTCTTCTGGTAATCACCGATCTACCCTCTGTCTTCATGAGACCCACTTTTTTAGCTCCCACATATGAATGAGGACATGTCAAACATATTTTATACACTCTTTGACCATTTATATATATGTTCTTTGGAAAACATCTACATAGACAAGTCCTTTGCCCATTTTTAATTATTTTTTTGTGGTTAGGTTGTGGGAATTCTTCATATATCCTGGCTGTTACCTCTACAGATATGTGATCTACAAATATTTTCTCTACGGTGTTTATTGTGTCCTTTGATGCACAGAAGTTATGACATTTGATGTATTCTCATTTCTTCATTTTTACTTTCATTGTCTGTGTTTCTGGTGCCATGTCCAAGAGATCCTTGGCAAGCCCAGGGTCAGGAAGATCCGCTAGTATGTTTCCTTCTAAGACTTTTCTAGTTTTATGTCTTATGTTTGGGTTTTTTGATCCATTTTTAATTACTGTTTGTATATGGTGTAAGATAAGGGTTCCACTTCATTCCTGTGCACGCTCATTTCCTCTTATAAGGATGAATAATATACCTACATAGGACGTTTTCTTTGTCTTTTCATCCACTGATGGTCACGTGTGTTGTGTCCACCCCTTGGTTATTGTGGATGATGCTGCTTTAAACATGGATGTGCAAATATCTCTTTAAGATCCTCGTTTTGATGCCTTTGGCTGTCTACCCAGAGATGAGATTGCTAGATCATACGGTAACTTTATTTTTAATTTTTTGAGGCACCTGGATACCGTTCTCCACGGTGGTTGCCCCATCTCACATTCCAGCCAGCAACGCACAAGGGCTCTGATTTCTCCACATCTTCGCTCAGGTGCTGTCTCCTGTTTTGTTTTGTTTTTGCTTCTGTGGTGACGATGGCCTTCCTAACAGGTGTCAGGTGCCATCTCATTGCCATAGTGATTTGCGTTTCCCTGATGATTAGTGACATTGTGCATCTTTTCACATAGCTGTGGGACATTGTTCTCTCTTACTTTGAGAAATAGCTATTCGGGTCCTTTGCCCATTTCTTATTCATGTTATGTGTTTTCAAATCAAACATAACATTGTTTGAGTTCCTTATGCATTTGGGATATTAATCCTTTATCAGATATATGATTTGTAAATATTGTTTCCTACTCTGCACACTGTCTGTTCAGTCTGTTAGTTATGTTCTTGGCTGTGCAGAAACTTTGTAGTCTGATGTGATCTCACTGTGTGTTTTCCGTTTGTTGCCTGTGCTTCTGGGATCATATCCAAAAACTGCTTCCCAGGCAAAGCCATTAACCTTTTCCTCTATGTTTTCTTCTAGTAGTTTTACAGTTTCAGGTTTTATTTTTGTGCACAGTGTGAGATAAAGGTCTAATATTCTTCTTCTGTATGCAGACATTCAGTTTTCTCAACACCATTTATTGAACTTCCTCCACCTCAAATTGCTTCACCCTAATTAGCTAAAGCAAATAAATTAGTTTAAATAAGTAGAAGTAAACTACCCGCAAGCTACTGTGTTGAGACATTATTTTTATTAGGTGTATTGCCAGGAGGCTAGAATGAATAAGATTTTTTAATTGAACTTTGTATAATTAATTGTATAGTTCTGAACAGTTTAACCCATTTAAAAGCATATCCTGAAACTAGACTATTAGCATTACAAATTAAAGTAAAAACGGAATGAATAAAGAGTGTCTAAATGACTGGATCACATTTGAACCATATCTAATATCTGGAATGTGGGTGGAAATGTGGTACTCTGAGTTTATTCAGAATGTGTGAGTGTAAGATAAAGGTTCTTTACCATCTATGTGTATGGAGTTGGATTAAAGGTCACATTCATGACAGGGGACACATACTCAATAGAAACCTGTCACGTGGGACCCCGTCACAGGGCTTTGTGCAGGGCTGGGTGGTGGAGGCTCCTCCTTAGTTCCCGTGGTCAGAGAAGGTGGAATCGGGTTAAACCCACGGAGAGGACGAGGAAAGCAGGAGAAGACGGTTTGTGCGCCAGTGTGAGAAAGACACCCTCCCACCCTCCGGGGCCTCAGAGATGCCTGGCCACACGTGTGCCATGGGTGGAGAGACGGCTGGGAAGGCGACGATTGTGTCAGGGTCTGTGATTTTCTGAGAATTTGCAAAATAAGATTTCAATGCAAGAAATGAGGAAGGAGGTGCCCAATGGAGACAGGTGGACGGTGAGGAAGGGAGCCGAGATCCAATTAAAAATAGAGCTCTGTCTTCCTCCGAAGTCTTAGGACTCTATGAATTGCAGTGGAATCTTACAATTCTGCCTGTCAGTTATGCATGGTGGATTTTTGAATTGTTTTCATCATGAGTAAGGCCACACAGATATTCTTCCCTTCCTTCATTCACTCTTTTAACAAATATGCATTGAGTACTTTCTACATGCCAAGCACTGTTCTCGCTTGTTCTTGAGGGTGGGGGCAGAGCAATGCACAAAACAGACAAATTCCAGTCCCAACAGGGCTCCCAGTGCAGGAGAGGAAGATGCACAGTAATTAGACTGGCGTGCAAAATGGTATCTAGTTACAAACACTAAGAACGGCTATTAAGACAGGATAAAATACTGTTGTCAGTGGATATTTCTGAGGCGGTCACATTTGGGCAGAGGTGTCATTGAAGTGAAGAAATAGTGGAGGCTGAGCCCCCAGGAAGGTGGATGGCAGGTGCGCTGGCTGGTGGCGGGGGGAAGGTTGGTGTCATGGGGGACGAGGGAGCCCCTGCCCATGGGAGGGGGTGAGCCTGGACCCCCAACTCAAAGTGGGCGCTTCCCAGCAGCACCCCACCAGAGCAGCATAGAAATCCCATGTGCACTGGCCGGCACACCCTGGAGAGGCAGGAGGGGAGGGCTCTGCAGGGAAGGGGGGGGCTTCACCCAGGCGTGCTGCACACGCCCAAGTGTTTTAAGGGGGATGTAGTTGTCCGTGTGTGCTCGTGTGCTGCACAATGACATTTCAGTCAAGGATGGACCACATATACCATGGTGGTCCCATAAGATTATAATGGAACTGAAAAATTCCTATTTCCTGGTAACAGGGCAGCACTGCCCGCCATATGCAATTTAGCGTGAACAATTACATCATAGAAAAGCAACAAATGAGGGCTGGCTTTGTGAAGGGTGCCCAGCCTTGGGGGGGTGGATGTCGGGAGACGCACACATCTGTGGGACCCCCGAGTGCCCCACACAAGCAAACCCCACTGCACGGCTCGTGCCACCAGGTGCACGGCCTTGGCTGTTTCTGAATGAAAGAATGACGTTCCTGTCCTTCTCAGGGCGGATAATACTTCATCAGAGCCTTTTCTCCCTTGATTTACAACAGCTTTTCATAATATATAAAAAATTATCTAACAGATGTTCGTCCAACCGAAGCAAATGCCACTTTATTAAATAGGTTTGGTTGCCGACGAGGCTTCTGCTACATTTCCCGAAGAATAAACAGCAAAGTGGCAATTCATTGCGCTGGAGTGGGAGCTGGTGGGACATTGGGTTCACTTTGCAGCATTTTCGTTTTGGGGAGGGGAAGACATATGTGGGCTCCGTGGCTGGAACTTTGGCCACAGTGGGCTTGGGCCACGCAGGGACCCGGGACATGCTCATTATAAGAAATGGTTTGGGCCGGGCATGGTGGCTCACGCCTGTAATCCTAGCACTCTGGGAGGCTGAGGCGGGAGGATTGCTCGAGGTGAGGAGTTCAAGATCAGCCTGAGCAAGAGTGAGACCCCGTCTCTACTAAAAATAGAAAGAAATGATCAGGACAGCTAAAAATATAAATAGAAAAAAATTAGCTGGGCATGGTGGCACATGCCTGTAGTCCCAGCTACTTGGGAGGCTGAGGCAGGAGGATTGCTTGAGCCCAGGAGTTTGAGGTTGCTGTGAGCTAGGCTGACGCCACGGCACTGTAACCCGGGCAACAGAGCGAGACTCTGTCTCAAAAAAAAAAAAAGAAAAAAGAAATGGTTTGTACAACTGGATAAATTCTACACACAGTACATTACAATATATACTGAACCGAATTAAATGCATGTATTACAGATCGGATACAAGCAGAAAGCAGCGAGTCTATGTCTAAAATAATTTCACAGAAATGACCCATTTATGTCATTACTTCCGGCACTAATAAATTATTTGCGGCTATATATTTCAACCAAGAAGGCAGCACTCAGAAACAAATCATTGTTTCTGGTTTTCATTTAGTTGACAATTGTGAGCGGTTAATAGAGAGTCCCAGATCTTGTGGGGTATCTGAGAGTTGCGGGGGCTTTAGTTAGTGTATCCCAGAGATCTCCTGTGCTCATCGCAGGTAGCACTTGTCTGAGTAATAACACGTTCGTTCACGCTGATGCAAGTCACAGTGTTTTCCAGAGAGAGATAGTGTAGAAGGAACATTTAGCAGTAATTTAGGTGATGCACAAAAGAGTGATGTAGTTAATTATGGTACGCTTCAATGGCAGAAAAATGCTGACAGCTTCAATTGTAGCGTACCTAATAATGTTATTTGGAAAAATTGTCTTTACCATAGATGTTATAATTCTTACATCGTTATGAGAAAGACCAGCTTGGAATTTGCATATACAGAAATTGATTTTTTCCAGTTGAATATATTACCACAGAATAATGGGTTTTCTGGAATTGTAATTGAGATATTTTCTTGACCTCACAATCAAAGCAGGGAAACGGGTTATAAATGTAAATAGGCAGACGCAGATTAGATTGCATTTCATTTGTAACCGAAGGATGTGAATTCATTTCATTTAAAAATAAAATTATTTAGTAGGTTGTCAATAAGTTGGTCTTATCTCTGGTTGTCACTCGAGATATGTGGATCTCGTTGGAAAGTCTCTATACCTGATTGTATTTGAGGAAGCCCAGGCCGGCACAGACGCTACGATTTGATGCTTTCGAGTGAAACTGATAGGTTTGGATCCCTGTGTGTGGTCGAGTTTGAATCCTTCATTGTGTGAGTTTTATAAGCCCTCGTCTCCTTGGTTCTGCATGGGGGCCAGAGATGCCCAGAGGATGCTTTCCGGATCCAAGTATAGTGTATGGTATATGTGCAGATACCTGGCATATCGCACTGCCACGTAATAATTGTTCTTTAGTTGTGACTGGTGAGTGATGAAACCACATCTGGTGAGATTTGTGCTACCCTTGGTCTCCATTCACAAGAACATTGTTCATCCTTTGAATACTCCAGCAGGAGAGAGTTCTGTCAACATCCCTAGGAGCTACCTCCAGAGCCCGCTGCTATGGGAACAACTTCCTTCAGGTCCACGGTGCAAACACGCTTGTTTCCTCCCATCACCGGGAGCCTCAGGTGCAGCGTGGCCGGAGGGAATGGCCGGCGGTTACCTTTCTTCTTCCTCCCCCTCCCCCTCCAGTCTACTCCTCTGTGTCACCTGTGGGGACCGGGTTGGACGCAACTCAGCTGCAGTCGCTCAGGCTCAGACGCCTTCAGCACAGGCCGGGTCTGTTAACATAAGCAAATACCGATGGAAAATGCCTGAAGGAAAGAAATCGCTGTGCTCATTTCCCTGCTGCCATTCTCCTACCTGGAGTGGCTTCTTTGTGTTACTGTAGCTTTTGCATTATTAGTCGAACAGAACAGTACTTTTACAAGTAACCATTAGTGAGTACCAAGAGGTACAAAAGCTGAACTCTTTACAACTCTAAATTAAAGAGACAGGGAGAAATGAACTGTCACTTAGAGAAACAGAGATTGATTCTCTTTAAATACAATGGGCCTCATTTGTGCACAAAAATGCAGTTTTCAATTTTTATATTGCCCTTACCTGCCCCTGTCAGAGAAAGTTAATACTATTATATAATGTGAATACAGTTGAGACTTATGTGGGGAAATGTTTTGATTTAGATGTACTATAGCTTTCAAATAAACTCAAGCATTCTGTAAGCATATATTTACATAAAACCAATAAATTAATGTAAAATATCTCACTACTCATTATAAAATCTGTAAAGTGCATTCAGGAACAGAAGAGTACAGTTAGCTGAGTTAGAAGATTAGCATAACTTTACTGGGAAAAAATTTCTACATTTAATAGCCGTTTTTCCTCGATTCTTTATTTGACCAATGCACCAAAAGCAGACACTTTTGCACTATCAGCTTTGCAAGGTCCTTACATACAAATCAGGGCCATAAAATGAGGAGGGAAAAGTCATTCATTATTGAAGATTTTCCCCTTGCTTAGTGTCTCGCTGCTTAACACACACTCTGCTCAAATTGCTAAATTATTTGTGCCTCATCTGTTTGTGATAAACTCAACAAATGGAATGGTAGTAAATGCCATAATCAGAAAATACCAAGCCAAGAGTGTATTAATAAAAGCCTTCATAAGCCATGGCTTTAGCCTAAAATGAAACTTTCTTTAAAGCAGCCATTGACTAAATTTACCATTTCATCCTGATAGCTGTCTGAAAGGAATGATATACGGAAAAGTAAACCAGGTGTGTGTTTATGTATAAGGAGATTTCAACAGCATTTCCAGCCAGAGGAAAATTTATTTTTAATGCTTCAGTTGAAAAGTGTGTGTTATAACTGACCAAGGTATTTAACACTCCGTTGAAATATATATCGCTGACATTTAGAAACAATAATGTTCTCCGTTGAATCCATTTCAAAAAGCAAAAGGCAAACTGCATTACTGGTTCTATACTCCTTTCAGTTGCTCAGTATTCATGCACACCTTTATTCCACTGCAATATTTTCTGAGAAAAAAATATTGATGAACATGAGCTGTTTTTTTAAAATACTAGGTATTTGAGCCAGATAACGATAGCATACTACTACGTATATTCATTTCTGAATACATGTTTAGAAGTTAAAATGGCAATATAAGCACTTTGCAAAGTGTTGCTTGGATTTTCTCTCTGTCAGTTCTGATTTAAACAAACAAGCAAGCCAACAAAACACGTGCTTGAATTTTTTTTTTTTTTTTTTTTTTTTTACTAACTATTGCATAATAACCAATAAAATAAAAACATTTATATTAGGAAGAATTCCCTGTGGTCTCAATGCACATGAAAACTATTTAGCTGCTGGGCGCTTGGATGATTTGAAATCCTAAACTTGTTGGCCCACGAGGACAGGAGCAATTGATGAACCTTTAAGAAGAGCTATGAGTTTCAGGTCTCTGGAAGTCAAATGCCTTCAGGCATGGTTTGGAAGGTTAGATGTGTTGCCAGGCAACACCAGCCAGTGGCCATACTGCTCCTTGGTCACTGCCATCTCTGGGTGTCTCCATGTCCCCATTCCCCAGTCCCCCCTCTTAGGAAACCCAAAGCCTCAGGTTTCTGTCTTAGCTTGTCTCTTTCCAAGACGCTTTATGACCCATAATTACTTCATTTATGTACAACATCATTACTGTTACTAATAGGCTTTTGTTGGCATTCCTTTCTGGTAGGGGCAGAACAAAAGAAATTTGGATAAATAATTTACAGTATTTCGAAAGTGTGTCACTAAGAGAAGAAGTTGTTTTCTTGCATCATGCCTTAAAATCGTAACTCCTACTCCTAAGTATAAATGAATTTAAAACTGGGGCAGATGTCTGTGTCCAGAGAATTAAAAAATTAAATTGGTAAACTTTAACTTCTAAACATGTATTTCACTTCTAAACATGTATTCAGAAATGAATATACATAGTAGTCTGCTCTTGTTATCTGGCTCAAATACCCAGTATTTTAAAAAACAGCTCATGTTTGTCAATATTTTTTTCTCAGAAACTATTGCAGTTGAATGCAGGGGTGCGTGAATACTGAGCAACTGAAAGGAGTATAGAACCAGTACAGTAGCGCAGTTTCTTTTGCTTTATTGAAATGGATTCAACAGAGAACATCATTGCTTCTAAATGTCAATGATATATATTTCCACGGAGTGTTAAATACCTTGGTCACTATATATTGCTGTAAATTAATACACTTTCTTTAAAAAACAATGTACCCCAGTACATATCTTCAGTATATACAAAGGCTAGTATTGGTTCATTTAGCCATTTGGTAAAGGTATATCAAGGGCACACTCTGCACACTGGGGGAGGGTCCTCAAAGCAAGGCGCTCCAGCTGCACCTCGACTCAAGCAATGCTGGCCTCGTTGGGACCCCTTTGAGGGTACGATGAAACATCACTGAACTACATCAGGGTAGATCTGATAAAGACATGCGCTACATGCATGGATAGGAAGATTCAATTTCATAAAGGTGATGATAATTCTGAAATTTATTTATATATTAGATTTAATTAAAATCAGGAACCAAAGAGAGATTATATAGATCTGAGTTTATTCCTAAATTTATGGGTAGAAACAAAAGGCCTATCGTTCCAACAAATGTCTGAAAATAACCTTGTGGAGGAACTTGCTCTGTCACAGAGAAGGGTCTCAAGAGTGCTTACGTAAATCACTCATAAATATCCACGGGATTAACAGCAGAGTTCAAGATGGGGAGAAACCAGAGGAAGAGGGTGTCGGGGAGAAATGCAGACATATCTTTAATGTTTGTTTATTTTTAAATCTGAAGTGTATATGTTAAAATAACAATATTTGGCAAAGTATGAGTATTAGGTATATGAGTGTTTATTTTAATGGTACCTACCCTCTTTGCATTCCTGAAATATCTCAGAACGCGAGAGAAGTTCTGTAGGAGAAGCCCTCCTGTACAGCCCACCAGAATCCTGAGCGTTCTCACCTCCAGCCCTGTCTGTAGGGGAATCAGTCTTTGCAGATTGTGGGGACAGTGGGCTGAGCACTCGTCTTCCATTTGGTCAAGCTGCAGTGACAAGCGTTGTGGGGTGGCATGCAGGTGGTGCCAGAGGAGGGGCTGTGAGGTCACCGCCCACACCTGGCAATCCCCTGTCCGTGGTGCTGAAGCCCACCCTGCGGGACGGAGCACCCCAGGGTGTGAGGAGCACAGGAAATCCCAGCCCTGCTTTGACACCAGCTCCCGTGTTGCAGGCTGCTCCGGAACGCCTGAGTGTTCGCCGTCTGGCCCTGGGTCCCGGTTTGCTCCATAAGGAGGAATCAGTTCGTTAAGTTCATCCTCAAATTGTGAGGAAACTCAAAGGTGTTATATAAATGGCATTAGTAAGAATTGCATTCCCTTCTTTTGTATATTCCAAGAAGCCTGATGTGACTGGTGTTATATATCTGATGTAGTTTGCTTAGTAATCTCTTGTGCTATGTATCTTAAACCTGATTTCATGCTAACGCATAAAATAATCAAATCTATTTTGGTCATGTTACATGCATGCTGATCAAGCCTAAACTGATTTTTGTTTTTTTGTAAAAGAAAGAGAGGTACACCTAGGAGCCATGCAATAAGCTTGCAGTAAAAAGGAGCAATAAATGTCTTATTTTCTAATTAGGTGATAATAGAATCTTTACACTGTTTTATGAGGCAATCACCCAGTTCCTGGGTGGATAACTCATATGGCTGATGGCCAAATTCTGTATCTTACGAGCGAAAGTGGATTATTTTCCAATAAAGCAGTTCCTCAGAGCTGTCACTGCTTTAAAGTTTTGTGCTAGAAAATCCTTTGTTCTTCTCCAAGGCTGATAATGCGAATGTCTAGTCTAAATACAGATACAGCCCTCCCTCCCCCTAGGTTATCCGCAACTACGTTGAGTGAGGAAATAGGAAGTTAATGAGGAAGGTAGACAGTGCAGAAAGCAGATAAAAATCCTCTGAGTGATGATTCCCCGTGTCTTATTTTATTTTTAGTTAGGTGAAAAAAGCCACATGAACAGAGAGATCCAGTGGACATTAGGGTTTTTTTTTTTTTTTTTTTTTTTTTTTTACTAGGGCCTAGCAAAATTGAAGGCTTTGTTTTAGGTTAAGTTATATTTAGTTGCAAGCAAGCTATTTGGTATTTTATACCAAGGCTTAATACCATAAAATTATTAAAGTGAAGTGAAACAAAAATTATAGCCTCCTTAAGAAAATGCTATACAAAACTTGAAACGTTTTGACTAAGAATTATACTTAATTTATAAGTAATAAAAATATAAATTAAAATTGCATGTTTTCAGAAAGGAATATAAATAATGTAAAGATAGTAAATAAAAATGCATGCCATGTGTTGCACAAATATCTTCTCAACTAAGAGTGGTGGTGAGGAAATCCGATGATAAACACAGGTGTCTAGAATTTTCGTTATGCGGCTTTTGCTGATTTGGGAATGCTGTATCTAGGCTTGAGGGTAAGCACTTGAACTGATAAAGCTATTCCACTTGGAATACTTTATTTTTCATTATATCTCCAATACTAATGTGATTAAAAACAAAATTACATTTAAATTGTTCTGTTACTGTTGACGTTTTCCATTCCAGGGAGAGAAGCAGAAATTATGTTGCATCTCAGCATTCTTAAGAATGTCACTGGGTATTACAAGTCACCTGAGAAATTGAATTCTTGCATGCAATACATGAAATTATTTGGGGACCCATTTATCATTAACGACGCATAATGGAACCTGATCTACAAAAGGTTACGCTAAAGTAGCATTTTGTGACTTGCTGCAAATCCTGCTGACAAAATAGGAACATTGCGTAAAGTGGTATTGACTGATGTGATATGTAAGCAAAGCACTGCCACTGGAAAAGCTCGTACCACCAAAGGGTGGGCTGGTTTATCGGGTGCATTCGAAAGTGAAAAGGTGGGAACATGTCTCTCTCCAGACTCATCCCTTGAGCAGTCCCGCTAATGTGGAAATGGATGAATATCTATCACTGTGTTTTTATGAAAAAGATCAGCATCGGCATTATAAAAACATGCAAGCAGTGTAGGGAAATACGAAGATAAGAACAAAACTTTACCGAACGTCCTCATCATTTAGAAAAAAAAAAATTTCAAAATCTCTCCAGGCACATCGGCGTACGCGTATGGCTAGAATAGTAGACAAGTGGGTAAATAGACTGAGGTTTTAAAATAGCAGATGGAACCCTGCGCAGGGTGTTTCTAGGATCAAGTTTAATTCAATTAAGCTTGAGACATGATAGATAGAAATAAAAAGTGATAAAGGAAGTACTGAAATGAAGATACGCGTGTCCTTATTGTAAGGTGCACATTGCTAAAAGATATTTTGTAAAGAATTGGGCTTACTACAAAAATAGGAGATAACGTTACAGATGACTGACTATAAAAACACGGGTCTTCTCAGCTCACGATTTTCACTTGACTACCACTTATCAACTTTGTTAAAGTGGATGGTATTTACCTTCTCAACTGTAATCATAAATCTCACAGGTGTTTTGTGTGTGTGTGTGTCTCAGGTTTATTTTTAAACATACCCAATGCTCAGTTCCTCTCCTTTGGTCCCAACTTTCCCATTCTTGAGTTCGTCATTTTTATTTATTTTAACTCGGTTGGTATTTCTATTCCCTTTCTCCTCTCTTCCTTACGGCCTTGCATATGCTTGTTGCCTTTGGTCCTTCAGTGCATTTTAACTGTCATTGCCTCCTTGAGTTGTTACATTGTTACAAATGTGTGAGGACAGTTTCCTTTCTCTCCGATCTCTTAAATCCCCATGCTCCTTGTTTGGGATACTATCTCCTGGTTCTAATCATCGTATTTTTATTAATACAATTAAGTCTCTTTGCTTTCCAAATCTTATGGTATCATGCTTAATCATGCTTGGAATTTTCTTTATTATTCTCAAGAGTTCGAGCTAATCTTCCCTGCAGGCCACATATGCACCTTAGTATCTGTGCATCTTTGTGAGAAAGGGCTGAGCCTGCAGGCCGGGGCTGCACAAACCCTGGCCTGGCCCAAGAAAGGGAAGTTTTTAGCCCCGGCCGCGGGACAGCTCCCCTGACCCATGATGCTGCTGTGCTGTTCTGGGAGCAGGTGCTCACGCCAGCCTGGGGCCTGGGGCCTGGGGCCTGGGGCCTGGGGCCTGGGGCCTGGAGCCTGGGGCCTGGGGCCTGGGGCCTGGGGCCTGGGGCCTGGAGCTTGGAGCCTGGGGCCTGGGGCCTGGGGCCTGGAGCTGCTCCCTCCTGGCTTCTCCAGCTGGTTTAGGCTGAGCACATGATTTGGGTGAGGACCTGCTGTCCTTCTGGGGCTACGGAGCTTCGGTACCTGACCCCCAACAGAACCTAATAAAACTCCGGACACCCAGGCTCTTGTGAGCATCCTCTGCTGGCGACGCTTCACAGGCATTGTCTCACATCACATCTGGGAGAAATAAATGTGTCCTGTGTGACTGCAGGGAGGGGACAATTGGAAGCTGTGACAAGTTTCCTCTGGACTTTGCTGCTGCACCTTTTCTCTTGGAGGGATTTATTCTGTGTCCCTTGCTGTGATGGAATGTAACAGCACCCAAGTCATGAAAGTTCTTGCAAAAAAGTCACCAGGCTGAGGGTGTTCACGAGGACTTCTGACATTCTGACACACACGTCTAATCGTACAGCCACGCTGACTGACGGTTCTGCAAGCGATCGCTGTGATCGAGAAATCTGCGCCGGCTGCATTGCCTCCCGCAGCCTGTTCTATGGAGAAAGCTGTTGATAATCCGCCCCCATTCTTAATTGCATAGATTATTATCCTTACTCTAGAATTTATTTGAAACATCTCTTCACCTTTGGCAGTCTGGTTGTCTTTACTGAGGTTATCCTCGGCAAATGCCGTCATGGGGCCATGAAGTGCTGACTTACAAACTGTGATGCAGAGTTCTCCCGCGTGTCACCTGGGCGTCTGACAGGCATCCTCACTGCGCGGTCGGCACCTGCAGACACCTGCCCTCAGCCTCCGGCCTGGTCCTGCTCGGAGGCCACACCTACTGCGACTCTGTGTGTGCCTTCTGCCTCCTGTGTCACCCATCAGTGGGATGAAATTCACCCTGGATTTCAAGAACGTCACACATTTATTCAGCAGAGACACTGATACCCATCCCTGTCACAGCATTTACGACTGTGATTCCTTTTACAAATTTATTTTACTAGGAGTGACGAGAGAAGCACATCGTTGGCTCCGTCAGCCACCCGGAACTGAAAGTCATCTCGGAATTTGTCATGAGATTTTTATCTAATTCTCGTGTGCTCGGTGAAGAAATGAAAAGGC
The DNA here is from genome assembly GCF_041146395.1 of Eulemur rufifrons. Lineage (NCBI taxonomy): Eukaryota > Metazoa > Chordata > Mammalia > Primates > Lemuridae > Eulemur > Eulemur rufifrons. The sequence continues at coordinate 169,858 of NC_090994.1, forward strand.
TGGAGTGGAGAATCACCGTGAGGCTGGAGTAGCACAAAGGAGCGATGAGATGGGGGCGGGCTTCGGGCCACAGGGTCTGGGCCAAGTTCTGTTTTATCGAGCGATCGCTCCGAGGGCGCAGGGAGACCTCAAGCAGCTTGTCTTTAAAGGTACTGTTTTCTCATCAATGAAATAAAGGTCACTTTGCTTAATTTTGAGATCTCGTAAAAGCTCTTTGTATTTCTTTAAGTCGATGCGCTCAACAGAGCTGTCCAAGTTCAAAAATTGGACTGTCCATGTCGTGTTTTAGAAAACTTCTCTAACAGACTTAATTTGAATTTTATTATTCTTGCCAAAGTTTTGTAGAGCCACTTCTGCTTATTTATCTTCTAAATCAGTATTTAGTAATGTCATGATTTCCAGTTTGGGTTTTTTAAAAAAAATTTTAGTGAAAATTATTTATTTTTTGTTTTTTTTCTGGACATTGTACCCTTCTCCTCCAGGCCTCTTAGAGCATCAGGGCCCCGCTCAGACGGGGCGGGCGTTTGGGAGAGGACCCCTCGGTCACCAGTTCAGCTCCTTTTCACATCTGCTTCTCTGCTACGTTGTCAAATGCTAAACTATTTTCCTTTTGGCTTTCATTGCACTGCTCCAGTGCTATGCAAAGTGCCTTACCTATTTCTTCATTTAAATAACCGTTTCAGTCTTCTCCACTCCCAGTAGTGGCTGTTGATCACCGTTGCTGTCTGCCTGCTTTAAGGTCCGTTTTTCCTGTTGACATAATTTCCATCTCTCTCCTTTTTCAAGTCCCAGGTAGTCGTATTTCACATCTTCATCCCTCTTTTGCCGTTGCTCCCCAGAGCTTTTTTTTCACCTGGTGGGTGCCTAGGTACAAATCTCTCGTTGGTCTTTTTGTTTCACTTTTTTTGGACACTAATGCTTTTTTTTTTTTTCTCTAGGAGCTTCTTTCTACCATAACAGTGAAATCTGCAATAGAAAATACATGCTTGATTTTATTCTTTTCATTGAAAACTATAACTATGTAGATATATTCTACTTTTTTGAAATTTTTGGTAAGAGAATCCTAGTTTGTGCTTTTGAATAAATCTTATATGATGTACTAATTTTGGTTTTAGGAATTTTCTTCTTCCACATACCTCTGTCAAGCCGCCAGAGTTTTGTTTAGTATAGCATAATCAGAAAAATAAATGATAATATTACATTGCATTTCATAATCTTTATTATACTTGCTGATGAATTATGTTTCTTCTATTGTTCCTTTGTGTGTGGGCAAATAGCAATCTAACATGAATGTGTGTGTTAATTGTGTGTGTGTGTGTATGTAGTGTGTATGATTAATATGTATCTCATTCTATATGCACATAGGAATACATACTCAGAATTTGTATCATTAGACATCAATTAAAAGCAGTGTGGCATGGCAGCCATCTCTGGTGACTCTTCCCCAAAATATACTTGAACTACTGGCTTAATACTAATGTCTTCCTGCCCTATCTCCTCCATATAAACTCATCCTAGAAGCCACAGTATTATTCAAAATAAATTTATGTGCAAAGATGAGGGAAAAACATTTTATGTCCCCTGACAAAAGACATAAATGTAATTTTCAATGAGACACCAGGAGGAACGGAGCTCCTACAGTCAGGACTAGACTTGCAGGCCACAACTTTAGCACAATTTGCAAAAGGTCAGTATTTCCCATAGTTCACGGAGCAGCTGTATTTTATAGTTCTATCACATCAGGATAGCTCAGCAACTGCACATAGCAAATCCAGTCTTTCAAATCTATCAGGATTTTCTAAATATTGTTTTAAATGAAAAGCAGTGACTTGGCGGCTACTACGTAGCATAAACTGCGTGTGGCTGTGGATGGCCCAGGGCTGCCCTAATGCTGCTCCCAGCACCGCTGCTGGAGGAGAGCGGCCCCGCCGGACTCAGGTAGTGTCTCCGTCTCTGTCACGCTGGAGTCTGATTTGGGTGGTTGCTCTCCACGGCCGGGTGGCATCTGTTTTCCTTTTGAAATGCGCCTGGTATTTTTTTCTGCTCGAAACCTGGGCATCGTATTTAGTCCAGTTGAGCTGGGGCAAGTTGCTTTTACGTCTACAGTGATTCACCTGTTCTTTTGCGAGCCCTTTCGGGGTGACAATTTTAAAGAATCTCTTTAGGAGTTGGGATGGTTGTTTTTATCGCCATGGCTACAACAGAACATCCCAGGCTTTAACTTCCTCTACTGACCCCTTCTCTTTAGGGCGGGGGCTGGTTCTCCGGAGGACTTTGCTCAATGGTAGACGTGCCGTGTCGATGTTCGTGCATGAAGAGGAGCTGGCTGACATCGGAAGGCTCCTGGGTACATGACCGTGAGGGATGGGGGTGGGGTAAGAACAGGAAGGACATTTGCACGATTCCTGCTCAACGCCAGATGGTTTACTTGAATCTCTCACCAGCTCCAAATGTGCGGTCACTGCCCACACGTGGGCTCAATCCCTCCTCGGAGGCTCCAGCCCTGAGATTGGGATGGGATGCAGTCCTTTCTGAGTCCCATGACTCTGAACCTGACTTGGCTTTCTCAGATAAAATGTATTTATAAAATACGTGTATTTTTATAGATGCACATTTAATATATGTTTAATGACTCCTTACTTTCTATCACTACCCCAATTTCAAATGTTACGGTAAACACCACAACGCTAGGGTCAGATTACTCCTATTAAATGCTACACTCAAACTTTCTAGAGCTGTAATAAGATTTAAAATACCTTTATTCTCAAACATTGTAAAAATTTGAACTGTAGTTTTTAAAAATTTTTCCTTGGCACATTTCTAATACATATAGTTTCCAAAAAAAAAAAAAAAAAAGAACTGCTAAATGTCAATACAGAATTTACATTGATCAGGTGTTTAGGCAAAATAAAAGATGGACTTTTTAATTAGAATATTAATGAATGGCATTATCCCAAGAGTAAACATGGATATTCTTTAACATTTGATTAATATTCAAAGGCATTATAAAACATGAAAGCAATGATTATTTAGGAGGCTCTCAGGGTCCTCCTCAAAGTTGGGTTATATTTATAAAATATATACAAATATCTTTATACATACATGAAATGCTGACAAAAGAATAAGAATGAGGAAAGAAGAATCTTTATTAAAGCATGAAACTTTCAGACTTGTAGTTACTGAAATCAGGACTGTGTTCTTATAGTTCCTGGACCCTTTTATGGCTAAAACTATGCTAGAGTTAATATTCTTAGCATCTACATTTAGGAAAATTGTTTTGAGATGTTGACCAGGGGAAATTCATAAGCGATCATATTGTTGAAACTTGGCAGTGTCTTCTCTAATTTATCTACCTCAATTTTATTGACAGAGAAGGTTCTTAAATCACTACCTTGTGTGAAGAAGCAATAATTGAATTCCATGAAACAACATGTCACCTAGCAAACGTCCCTGTGCCTGAAATGAGTGTAGACACATGCCAAGTGCCATGTTAAACAATGAAAGCTCTATTGGAATTCCGTAGGTCCACGGTTTAGCAGAACCTTCTCCCGCCGTGACACTGAAGTTGTCCAAGCTTCCACTTTTGTGACTCTGTTACAGCTCCTTAGAAGCATTTTAAAATATACAAATCAGTGTTGTATACACATATTATATATACAGATATATATAAAATATACATATATGTTTTTATATATATATGTGTGTGTGTATATATAAATGAGTATTGTTAAATACTTAAACTATTAAGTATTCAACCGCACTGTGATTAACCTCCTCTGTAACCACCTTGAGTAAGAAGGAGGCTGATACTACAGCAGCCCCCTTTTGCCTGCGGGGGACACATTCTAAGACCCACGGTGGAGGGCTGAAAGTATAGATAGTACCAAACCCTATATATACTACGTTTTTTTTTTCCTGTACCTACAAATCTAGGATAGAGTTTAATTTATAAATTAAGGACAGTAAGAGATTAACAACAATAACTAGAAATAAAATAGAACGGTTATAACAAGATACTGTAATTAAAGTTACGTTAATGTGGTCTCTCTCACTCTCAAAATATATTGTTCTGCTGTCCTCACACTTCTTGTGACGTTGTGAGGTGACACAAGGTCTGTGTGCTGATGGCACAAGTGAGGAGAGTGACCTGGGCTCTGTGACACCGTGGCTGGGATGCCCCTGACCTTCTGGGGCCTCCTCAGCAGAAGGATCATCTGCTTTGGCCAGATGTCCAAGGTAAGACTGGTATTTATTATCTGTTTTAGGGCCATTCATTTTAACAGCGTTTTTCAAAACTCTTCAAGGAGCATAATGAGTTTCAGGCATAACCCTCTTTTGCCCCACTGGAGTCTATAAGGAATTTAATGAAATATTTATGTATCTAATTCCACGATAACGAAAAGTAGCAATTTTATTTGCACGAGATGTGGTTAGATTATGTATTATACTCACGCGACAGGACATCACGACATACAGATGTTCCAGGAAAGGTCTCCATACACACACGCGTGTCAGCCCTCGCTATCATCCAGTCAGAAATGACATGTCTATTTTCCATTATTCTTTTATGTTCCTTGTGTTCTTTCCCGGCCCTTGGAAAACCAGAAAATAGAAGGAAACCTCGCAGGTTGAAAAATTGCCATTTGGAGGAAAACGTAAAGTAGAAAGCGTTCCCTGGCTGGAGCCGACCAGAGGGCAAGTCGGGATTGGGAGAGAAAGGGGAAGGGGTGAGGCGAGAGGGGTGGGGAGGGAAGGGCAGTGGCTTCGGTGTAGTGACAGGAGGCTTCCCCGTGGCCGTGGGTCGATGCCAGTGCTTGGAGAGGGCATGGAGATTTATGGTGGCTTCTGCAGCTGTCGACAGAGGTTTATTTACGTGATTAGTTAAATCAATAAGAATCAGTGACTTCTTGCAGGGTTCGCAGAGGGCAAAGAGAAGTCGATATATTAAATGAGCCAAAACAATATCACCGAATGCAAACAGAGCACACCTGGGCATGGTAATGGGGCAAAAATTGATCTACAGCGGAGATTCCAGAATGTTTTCTTGGTTTAAATGGAGCCACAGTGGATGGTGGGGGCAGGGTTGTCTGAAACTGTCCGGACCCTAGATGTTGGCTCCAGGCTCAGCCTTAGTGAGCACGTCGGGGGCAGCACGGGGCGTGACGTCCCCAGAAAGGTCCTGTCGACAGAAATTGTCACAGTGAGAGAAATAATCAGAGTGAGCCTCTGAAGAGCAACTTTTAGCCAAACTAGAGTATTGGGTCTGATGACCCTAAAAGCCTTTGAACCACCCATTAAAAAATTATCATGCTCACGAGGTTTTCAGGTGTTTTTTCTGCCATGGTTAGTTAGAGTTGCTTAAAAAAAGAAGGGAGAAAAAAAGAGAACCATCCAGTTATTTGACAGGTGTGCAATGGAAGTGCCAAAACTTCTTGTAATAACCATTTGTAACTTTATAGAGTTATATTCTGCAATTTAATGCACCTGTATCAAGTGTAAAGTGGGATAAGTTTTTAGCAGATGTTTGTATCCATATAACCATCATCTCAATCAAGAACTAACACATTCCATCATCCCCAGATGTCCTCGGGCCCCTTCTCTCCAGCCGCTACGCGCGACTGGTCAGCCTTCTGACACTGTAGCTCTTTGTCCTCCCTAGAATTTCCTCCGGAGAGAATCGACCAGTTTGTCTTCCTTTGCGCCTGGCGTCCTTTGCTCAGCGCAAGGTCCTGGCATCGTCTACGTCATTGTGTGTCATGGTGCGTTTACTTTTCTGCAGAGCAGGAATCCTGTGTCCAGATAATCATATACATAGAATTCTGTCTAAACATCCTTTCAGAAAGGACCTAAATGACTCGCAGTACCTAAAACACACTTACCATACTCCATATTTTTAAAATATGTAAAAAAAAAAAAGAAAAATTACTATGTAAACTCAAAGCAGTGTTTTGCAGACTCCTTAAAAACCTTGATCCTCTCTATGAAATAGTTTTAATTGTGATCCCAAACGCTTGTATAATTTACATACATAAATATATAAATTATAACTCCATGATCATATAAACATGTCCATAAACACAAAGGGGTTTACATAATTGAAAAAATTACCAAACAATAGCAGGCTTGGTTATTGAATGTCCTCTGCACTATGACCTATTCCATTCTGTGACAAAAACAAATGATGGTGGCAAAGCACGGTAGTGATTTCAAATTGTCGTGATGCACGATTTGAAAAGCACAGAGTCAGAATATCTTGATCACCCAGTATCTTCATAATAAACGAGGCTGTTGTCTTGTTTCATTCTGGCATTCTCGAGCCCCTGAGGATTTGCCGTGATAAATGCCCTCCAACCTGTGCTATACGAGACGGAAATCTGCTCTTCTTCCTCACTTCCAGGTGACCCACTTTCATCCAGTCAGAAAAAACTTCCTTTCCTCAACTTCCGCTTCAGTTGGAATGTAACACTCCCGGTCTCCGTCACAATTTTCTATCTGGGCAATGTTTGGGGGGCTCATGTTCCAATCTGAAACTTTGTTCCACGCGGTGCAGTTGCAAAGTATCTGAACTGTAGACATCTATGATGCTTACACATATTAATTTCACCTAAGCAATTAGTGGTGACTGCCAAGTTAGATTTTATTTATGTAAATAATTTTTTTTCCTTTTTTCTTCTTGACATAGTTGTGCATTTTAAGCCTTACATGATTCTATCGCTTTGCTGGACATTTCTAACTCTGGTTAGACTCCCAGTCTAATGAAATAGAGGAACGCATTGCATTTTAGAAAAATAAATGCAAAAATTTATGCTGCTTTCTCAGTAACTATACATTAATCCTAGCAAGGTGATGCATCTACGGTATTCATTTGTTTGACGGTGTGAATTGAGGAGGGTGTGACACACAGGAAGTGCCTAGTACATGCTGAGTGAATATATTTAGCAAAGCAGCTTCCTTTTCCTTTTCTGTCTACAGAAGCTTATCAGAAAAACTATAGCTTGGAATGGCTTTAATCCAAAACCGATTGCCCTGCTCAGAGGCCAGGATTTAGGGGCATCTCTGGCTCCACTACTTACCAGCCTTGGGATCTTAGAGAAAGTCGCTAGCGTCTTGGGTCTCTGTTTCCTCTCCTATAAAATGTGGGTAATGGCTGTAATCAACTTAAAATGTTGCTGTGAAGATTAATCATTTATGTATGATGACACATGTAGAACAGTGAAGACCATGCTTAGCAGATAGTAAGTGCCATGTAAGGGTTAAATTTTATCATTATATAGTAACACTCTTGGGCTTTCTACAGCTTAGTACAAAGGGCTAGATATGGAAGAGAACGGTGCGTTTTTAGTTCCTAGTTTCCATTTACTTTCTGTAGTTTTGTTTTTCATTGAGTCCTAATTCTATCTGTTTTTGTTTTGTTTTGTTTTGGCCTGGGGAAATAAATTAATAATTAAACTGATCATTTATTTTTACCCCGCTGTGTGTGTGTTTCAGACTGGAGTACTTGTGTGTAAACATTTTGTTACTATGTGTTGACAAAAAGAGTCCCCCCTGGGGAAAACAATTACCCATCTTTTTCCATGTTTGGTCTTCGTTGATGTCCACCCCCAAAGTGACGGTCACCTTGGCTTTCCTTTGTTCACAGCCTGTTTTCACACTTCTTTTGGGGGCTGACTCTGATAAGGACAAGACTGGGTCCCCTATCTGCTTTTCCCTTACGATTGTCAACTCCTCGAAGTCAGAACTCTCTCCTTTACTTTTGTTTATCCATATGCAAATGGCCCCTATAGAAATAGTCCAACATATTTTTGTTAAAAGAAACCTGAAATCTGTGTTCCTCACTGCAGCCCTCGAAAGATCTCCCTGCTGGTCGCAAAACCTAAGAAGCCTGTCTTCTCCTCACACCTTTTTGTCCCCATGTTTCCCTCACTGCCACCTGTCTGAGTCTCTCTAGACATTTTAATAGAGAGTTAGTCCAAGCTCTCAGATTCCGCTATTTCTCCTTCAACCTGCTATCTTCGCCTTCGACGCCTGGGACCCTCCTGGCGAATCCCACCCCTAGATGTCGGGGGAGGCTGGGGTGGAGGGAGACTCCACAGGGAAGAGTGGAAATGTTTGCCGATGGTGTCTCTGCCATCCATACATTACATAAATCAGTGTAAGGCAGCACGCACAACAACAAATATATTAAGATATATAATTATGCTGTGAAATCCAAGGGCAGAACTGCATCTCAGGAACAGGAGAAATTCAAATCAGGCAATTTAAAACCTACCCTATTATTTCTCTGTCCTCAACTCTGCACCTCTTTGCTTGTCTAATTCATTGTTTTCTATCTTTGGAGACAGCCTTTGTCCGCTTCTCTGGATCACGTGGAAAACAAATCTTGTCAATCAATATTTCCCAAGCTTTCCCTTTCCCTGTCCAGCATCCCAGAAGGTGCGCAAGCCTTTAAATTATCATTCTAAATTACCGAGAAAGGAGAAAGATGCTCTAAAAGAGACGGTTTTTCCCCATATCCAGGAGCCCAGACACTGTCAGGCGGTTTGCGGGTGCGGAGCAGGGAGCCGAGTGGGGAGACAAAGAGATACTCAATATTCAAGGATAAAACATCGCCTTTGTACGAAGCAGGAAAAAGCAACCCCCCAACTTCCTGAAACACTTCGCAAACTGCCGGAAAGTTGCTACAATAAATATTCCAGTAAAAAACAGTACCTCCTAGAGTCTGGTAAGGGACAACCTACCCAACTAAGTTGTCGCAATTCATAGATGCCAAAAATGTTGCCCTCTTCGTTGACATAATACACACGCTGTTTACAATTGTAAACAATTTCATTTTGTTCCCTGCGTTGGTGCCTTGTGTGTATACTACTTTTGTAGAGAAATTTACATAGATTAACATGTATTTTATCAGGGTTTTATGCTTTCTGGACTGGTGTGAAACAAATTGAAACAGTGTCACTGACTTTGGTTGTTCTTGGGCTTTAGTTACAATGTGAACGAAGGAAACAGAGATTTCTCTGTGATGGGACTGTGGTTATACACGGGGCATCCGGAGCGTGTGCCGAACCCAGTGGCAGAGAATGACGTTGCGTCAAAGCTGAGAGAAAGCTCTTGAGGGCAGATGAGAACTGAGCTCCTCTTTCTTACACATCTGTCTTCACAGGAACTAGCAGACACAGCATGGCTCTTGTGGCCATTTAATACTGTTCTATAGAAAAAGGAACAAAAAGGAAAAAGACAAAACACAGTTTTTAAGAATTTATCGAGTTCCAAAGACTATGTTTAGTGCTTTCGTACATGTACTCTCAAAAAATTAAAAAAAAAAAAGAGAGAGAGAGAAAGAAATATTGGCATTAGTATTCCAATTTCAAGAGGAAACTCAGGTCTGTGGAGAGGAAGTGATTTCCAAGCTTGTAAAAGTGGTAGGATCCTTTCAGTGCTTTGTGGTCGGGGAATCAGCCTGTGTCGTGGGACCCTTTGGGCTTCTTTCTCCAAATTGTTGTCGTCTGAGACCCCTGGTGCTAATTATCTTTCCAGCTTTTGGACGTATTCCTGATTTTTCCCCAACTGTCAGCAACATTTACAGTCCTTTGGATTCACCTTTTCCTAATACAACTGATATCATTTTCTTAGTAACAAGATATATAAGATGAATAGATACTACATGAAAACGAAGCTTATAGATCGAGAGAGAAACGTGTACTTGTATGGAGAGTCTTAAGTTATGGCACAAAAAGGGCTATTTAGAAAGTTACTGGATATTTTGTAATATTAAGAAAACATGGTTCTATTTAGGTGCAATAGTAGTACCTTATATTTTAAAAATGATTCTTATATTTTACATATCATACTTAAGAAATTATATGTAATGTTTAAAATTTTCTTCAAAAAATGGTCCACGGGGGAGGTAAGAATGGCTGTGGTTTTAGAGGAAGCAGAATTGGCCCTGCCTTGATCGTTGTTTAAACTGGGTAATGGGTATTCAGAATTCAACATACCATAGCTCCAATTTTAAAGTGTTAATAAGAGATTATATTTTTAAAAAAACACTTCAGATAAATTCTGATTAAGCAATATTACTTAAACACACACACACACACACACACACACACACAGCCAGGTCTCATTTGTAATTGCTGATATGGTTGAAATAATTAACTTCCACTTTCAAACGTATTTTCAGTTGCCTGGGAATTGGAAAACCTTTGTGTTTGCTGAATGGCTGCTCTGAAGGAGTCGAGTAACCTGTATTTCGCCTGAGTAACTGACTAGCATGGAAAGAGACCTGCTGTTTTCCTTCACATATTTTCGCCATATATAACGAAAACAGATGCTATTGCTTGGGTTTATAATCAGACATGTCAACTGCTTCCTTATTTATTCATGCTGGTTGGCATAATTCACCATGGAGCATCTTTCTTTCGGTGTGAATTGTTTGTCACGGGGTATTCGGTAGAAGATGTTTTAAGTAGAAAGGATAGTTTTCTTCTAACCACAACATCCATTATATTTGGCTTAAGTATTTCATACTCCTGAGATTTCAGACTGTGAGGGCACAGGTCCCTGCCCTGCCGCCCACGGTTAACTCTGCCTACAGGTTTCAACCGGGACCCAGTTGGATGATACTGTAAGATACACACATACAAGCGTTTGGGAAAATCCTGAACTACTAATATATTGACAGGATATCAGAATAAATAATTCTTGATCATTTGCATCTACTTGAGCTTTCTGTCACCATCAATTTTGAAGGAATATAGAATCTTTATGTTTCACTCATTCATGCTATGAAAATATAGTGAGTTCTTACCTGCAAAATAGGTGAGTCCAACCTGGTGGTTGAGAATGCGTGCTTTGAAGTCAGGAGATTTCAGTTCCAAACTGCTTTGGTGCTTATTGGTTTTGTCACAAGGATGTGTGTGACCTGCCCATGTCAGGCTTTGCAGCCTCACCCACAAAATCAGGGATCCTGCTGCCCACAGTTAGGGTCGTGAGAGGGTGAAATAAGATTGTGGGCATACAGGGCTCATACTACATGCGAAGCACACGGCAAAAGTTATCCCTCCTTGGACTTTATTATATGCATATACATAAGTTGCATATATGTTATCCCTGCTTGGACTTTATTATATGCACATATATAAATTGCATATATAGTATCCTGATTGGACTTTATTATATGCACATATATAAGTTGCATATATGTTATCCCTGCTTGGACTTTATTATATGTATATATATAAATTGCATATAAGTTATCCCTCCCTGGACTTTATTATATGCAAGTCATCACACTTGCACACATTTTGAGATAAAATGGTATTTTAGATACTGATGTTGCTGCTAGCCTTAACTTAATTTCTACTCAGAGAGGCGATATATAGGCAAAAGCAAGACCAGGTCAGGTGTGTGGGGAAGGCCCTGCAGGCGTGCAGGGGACCCTGAGGAAGGTGTGCTGCCCAGACGCCCTCCCAGGAAGGACACTGCTGGCTGGGGACTGGCCTCAGCAGGACGCCTCAGCCCCCCGCCCCTGGGGGCCAGCCCAGTGTCGGGGTCATCTTGTCCAGATCCAGCCAGCCCAGAGAAGTCCGCGTCTGAGACGCAGTGAGGCGGGGGCACAGGTGGCCTCACTGGCCGGTGGTGGGACAGTTTGACCGGCTGCATTTTCTCCAGGGCTGCCCAGGGGTCGGCCGTGGCTCTGTCCAGCCCGTGTTCAGCTCCTCCCAACCCAGACCCTGCTTTCTCTCATGGGACAGGCACCTCTTGCACCCCGACCTCACCTCTGTCTACTTCTGGAGAGCGGATCTGTGACAGGAAACCACAAGGTCTGGGGAAACAGGTGACAAGAGTTCAGACCACGCTTCCCGCCCCCCGTCTGGCACACAGTGGTTCCAGTTCTGGTCCTTTCACCAACCGTTTGGTCTCTGCACATGCGCAGCCGTCCTCCCGGTGGGTGACGGGGCTATGTACCCTGCGATGAGCCAAAATCAATGTGCTTATTCGTTTTCATCATCGGTAGTTTTTATAAAAGGAAATAGGGGCTCAGGCAATGCATTTATGTTAAACTATTCTGCAACGACGTCCGCCTTCCTCGATTGGGAAACACGGGAGGGTTCTGGCTTCCCTGATCTTGGACAATGACTTTAATCTTCACAGATTCAATTTTTGCAGATAGGAAATGGGTCTTTCCTGTTGTCTCATATCATTATTATGATATCTGGGAGAGATAGCAAATGAATAAATGACCTAGTATTTATTTTAATTAAGCAATGCATTCGACTTTGATTAGTAACCATACTATTTTCACTCATCTGAACTTCTGCTTAGGATTATACTTAGGGGAAGGGCTAACATCTAGCTTATGTCCTTCCTTGACTCCAGCCATTTGCAGGGTCACCTGCCGCAGGGACGCGCACCCGCCTGCTCCCTGTTTGTAGCGGAGAGTAACTGCCATCGATCATCAAACCCAGTGCTGTTTTGCCTTAAGTCCTCTTAGCGGTCTGTCGTCCTTCCTTTTTGACATGACAGTTGTTCTTTTTCCTTGTTTGCACCTCTTCCAGCATCGTAATAATAAACAGGTGTCTAACATATAACCTGGAGACAGGTGTCTCTAGGACGAGGGTCCGGGGTTGCCACACGGCTTGGCAGTAGAGACGGTACACAGGGAGGGGACGGGGCAGGCGGCTCCTGAGTGCCCCAAGGGTGGAGGAGAACAAGGCTGCAGACCTGTTTGTACCTCTTTTTGCAGACAAGACGCCTTCTAGTTTTTCTTAAAGAACTTGTGTGTGCACCTTCCACACCCGCCCAAACAGCAATTGCTCTCAAGCCTGGTGCAGTTCAGACGCCTCCGTGCCTTCCCCAGAGCTCAGCCTGGGGCTTTTTACCAGGAAGCTACTTATTAAATGATTTTGCTTTAAAATATTAATATCACTATTTTAGATGCAGCCACATTCACATTCAAAATTTCCTTTTACATTAAAAAAAAAAAAATCCTGCTGATCAGTAGATGGCAAGCTTGCTACACCTAAGAGCTGAGGTTGTTTTTTTTTTCTTTTTCCCTGTTAGAAACCCCATTGACATTTTATTCTAAAATATTTATTGACATCTTCTTTAAATTGATAGCATTTAGTTTATTGTAAAACTGACCTGCTGATCTGATAGTTGATGCATTCATTGATAATTAGAATTTCAATCTTTAGGTACTGTATTAAAGGAAAATAGAGTTTTCGGTTCCAGTAAACAAATGACACGCTTTAAATTGAAAAAGCAACTTAGAGTTTTAATTTTTCTTAATTAAATTTTTCTCTATTTCCTTTCAAAATATGCTCTATACTATCTACCCACATAATTGTTCCACCTGAAGAAACTTATATGTTTGGCAGAAACGAAATGAAGATGTGCTGGTCTGGTTTCCTCCTGCTTAGAGAACCGTGGCTGTTCCTGCACTAACGCAGCGTCCCCAAACGTGGAGAGAAAGACAGTGAGACACAGTCACCTGCATAGAAGTAGCAAATAAGATTTCAAGAAAAGACAAGAGAAATTAAATTCTTAACAAATAACATGATTAAGAAAATTAAGAAGCAGCCTGAGGTTGTGCACATTTTAATTGACTATGAACAGAAATGCATTCTGTGACCTGAGTTCTTTCTATTTGGTGAGGGTTTTCAACAGTCGGATAGTTTGGTCTGAAAAGAAATAGTAATTTTTCACTGACAGTAAATGGTAGTGATTTTCTATAAATATTTCTGTTGTCCTTTAACACTGAACTTTATACAGAGAGGGCAAGAATACAGCAGAACAAGAGGGCATAATAATCATACGTAAAAAAAGGTCACAGCTAGAAAATAGATCATTGCAAGTGAGTAGTGAGATATGTAAATATTGCCTTTATGGGATATTAAAGACAGAGTGTGCTTGAAGTTAACGTCCTCTTCATCTATTTGAGACCCACTCTCAAATTGCAGTGGCATGAAACCTCGGCTTCCTGCTACAGCCTCAGGGTTGTGACTCAGGAAATGCAGGCAGAGCAGGACAGACACCTGCCCCAGCCCCACCAGCCCCAGCAGCCCCACCCGCCCCAGCAGCGGGGAGCGGGCTGCAAGCTCAGGGCTGCAGGCTGGTCCTGCTGCTCCACCTTTTGCATCCGGGGAGTCAGGAACGCTCAAGTGCTTCTCTCCCTCGAGTGTCTGGTGTCTGGGCTGGTCCCCAGCATGCGAGGTCTTCAGGATAGTGGAGCCCACGGAAGCCGGCGTGGAGGGAAGGTGTAACACATCACGGGACCTGGCCTTGGAAGCCCCAGAGTGTCCAGTCTAACAATCAGCTAATTAGCTAAGGAAAATCATTAAGACTAGCCCCAGCGCCAAGTGAGGAAAGCTGGACTCATCTTCTTAGTGAGACGTAGCAAAGAAAGTGCAGCCATCTCTGATCCACTCAAGCAAGCATGGAACGTAAAATTCAATGAGCCCGTAGTCCGGAGTGAGGAATTCCAACTTCATGCTTTGGGCAAAAGGCGTTTTTTTGTTTGTTTGTTTTTGTTTGTTTTTTCTTTATGGTAAAATGGACAGGTGGGGCTTTCTACCCTGCAGGTCTGAAGTTATCATCAGGTGGGGAGGCCGGTAGATGCCTCGGGACACACCATTAATTATCTCACGAAGATCAGGTATGCAGGTTCTAGAACTAGATTGCATCAGTCCCATCCCAGGCGGAAAACACTCACCCCCTTCACGTGAGCCTGGTTCTCCTTTCTCACTGGTAGAACAAGAAAAGAACACTCTACCTCCAGCCCTTCCCCTGGGCCACAGTATTCCCATGTGATAAAAATTTCTGTTCTGGCCATGCACGGTGGCTCACGCCTGTAATCCTAGCACTGTGGGAGGCTGAGGTGGGAGGATAGCTTGAGCCCAGGAGTTCCAGACCAGCTTCAGCAAGAGCGAGACCCCATCTCTACCAAAAATAGAAAGAAATTAGCTGGACAACTAAAAATATATAGAAAAAATTATCCAGGCATGGTGGCGCATGCCTATAGTCCCAGCTACTTGGGAGGCTGAGGCAGGAGGATCGCTTGAGTCCAGGAGTTTGAGGTTGCTGTGAGCAAGGCTGATGCCACGGCACTCTAGCCCGGGCAACAGAGTGAGACTCTGTCGCAAAAAAAAAAAAAAAAAAAAAAAAAAAAAATTCTGTTCTGTCGTTTTGCACACAAAATGAATGATTTGAAGTGCATGCATATGATATCATCACAAATACAAATTTCTTTCTATTAAGTCATTAATTTTAACAATAAGGATGTCTTTGTTACAACAGAGCTTAACTCTATCTGTTCATATTTTGTGAAAAGAAAGATCTTTCTAAGTTAGGAATTTCCATAATTAGTGAAAGCTCAAAGATTACACAAAAATCCATAGATTGTCTTAGAATGGGCTGTAGTTTTCTATAATTAATGGCCCATCCTGTCTCTAAATTCCATATGGGCCTTTGGAGTAGCCCTTCAAAGCAGTCTTAACCGTCTCTCTTTTGTCTGAATCTAGAATGTTATGTTTTTAAACATCAGGTATAGACTTAGGATGACATTTATATTTTATCCTCATCTTTTATTTTCCCTGGGTAAAGATGTATCAATAATGCTTTTCCTGTCCAGTAAAATTCACATTTTCGTGGGATTGCTTTTTAGAAAATGTTATTTTAAATGACGTTGAGAACCGACACAATTTTTGCTGATCATAAATGATTGATGTCCAATGTAATTCTTAAGCATTTGAATGTAACAGTCAATTGTGGTAAACTGCATATAAGAGAAGGTACTTTCTAAAAGATATCAAAGAATATGTATTCCTAAGATATGGAGAGCTCCTTCTAAACTCTGCTCTTCTATGTTTTGATTTAAGAGACTCCCACACGTTGATTCAACTTCTATAAGAGTTCATATCTGTAGAAATGCCTGAATTCTGATTCTGCTTTCATGGAAGTTCCAACAAACTCTTTATAAAAATATCTCAAATGCTGAAGGTGTGATTGTCAGATGCCTGATAAAGCCCAACAGAAACTTAAGAGGCAGTAAGCTCTAAACAGAGACGCTACATTTTGTTTCTTGTCTTGTTTCCTAGGTAGCTTGCTTTGGGTTCCAAATGGGCATGGCTTGCAAACCAAGAAAGAAAAAGACCTCAACTTGTGCAGATCGCATGTACCTGCTTCATTATCGGAACTCATGATAATGAACATGTTAGGCTCAATGTTATATGACTGAAAGAATTCCTTAGACTAATTTCTTATGGTTATAACAGTGTCTAATTCCCGCTAAGTAATCCTAAGTGATATCAAACTGTATCTGGTAAAAGTTAAAGAGTTTATTTATTGAAGTTGTTAAATATCTTTTATTTTTGATCTGTCCTTCCTAACCTAACCCATTGGAAAAGACATGCATAGATACAGAAAAAGTGTAAAGATGGTTGTATAAATCTGCGGGGCTATTGTAACATTGGCATGATGCAGATTTTTTTAAGGTTAGTTTTATTAGAGTACTTGACGTCGGTGATATTTCTCACTCCTATTCGTAGGTGAGCACTCATTGCCACATCAGGGGGTAAGACAGGTCGGGACCAGGAACCTGGTCAAGATTTTCCCCATTCGTTCCTTCCCTGCCGACGTCCTAGACACCGACCTGCCAATCAAACCCCTGCTCACTCTCCAGTGCTAGGTTCTTTACTCCGCTCAAAAGTGACGCATTCTTCCTTTGAGCTCCTTGTACAGTTTGCTTCTGTCTTTATTATCTGCCTGGTAATAGATTTTAATTATTTCCATGGTGGAGTTTCTTTCTCCCCCTTAAGGGGACAAATCCAATTTTTACCATGTGCTCGAAAGAGTACAAAGTCACTATAAATGTGTGATTTATGACCAATTAGGACAGATGCTGGAACTTGGGGAGTCTAATGCCCTTTCTCTTCTCCTGTGCAGCGTGGAGTTTTCGCCACGCTGATGGAGCACCAAGTTCGGTGAGACCTCACTGCCCAGGTCCGGCTAGCAGCTGCTGGTCTGCGCTTTCACCCAACCGCCAAAATTCCACCACGGCATATATCATACCGCAAATCAGGTCCTCACTTTCTGTCCTCCCCATGAGGCCCAACTGAGGTTCAATTCACTGTTTTTCAGGCGCCTCACATTTTCTCATCTTCAAATGTTGCTCATGGTATCTTTTCAACATGCCATAAGATAAGCAATGTAAAGATATGTATTGCATAAATGGGGAAATTTATGATCGGTTATTAAGGTATTAATGCGGCCTAGGGAAACCCCATGGTTCTCCCACATTTGAATAATAAGAACATTGATCAATGTCCATCGAGCACTTGTGGTATGTTATGCGTGGTGCAGAGAGATTTATGTGCAGTATCTCATTTAATCTACTTTACAACATTTTGCATTCAGTCTGGTGATTAATCTAATTTTGCAGGAAACAGACTCACGAGCGCACAGCAGTGAGCATGGGAGCCTGGAGCTACGCGCAGCCCTGGCAGCCGCAGGCTCTCATTGGACTTGGAATTTCATAACCAAAATACGCAGAAGCTCCTGCTTGCTGCCATATTATTGCCTTCACCAGTAGCCTGTTCTGGAAACCTGAACTCCTGAGTCCCTTTCTGTGCAACTGAGTAATTAGAATTTGATAGCGAGAGCTCTGGGCTGGGGGTATAGGCTCCCAACGTTTCCACACCCTCCGATGTGCTGTGCTGGAAACACAATGCAGGTGAATCCATGCACAAGATGGGCTGAGGTTTCCAGTGGAAACCGAATGCCTGAAAGCTGTTTCCCCGTTTGTTTTTGTTTATCATTTTTATAATTTAAAGGCTCATTTAATTCTAATTTTAACCTGGTTTTATTTTCCCCTATATCATGGGAGCAGGGAGGGAGAAAATTTTCATTGGAGAGTGTTTTTCATTTGGATATACAAAAATGGAAATATACCATATACACTCTACTCTAATATGCATGGTCTATAAATAGTGAAAAACATCTAATCTTGTTGCTATAGTAACTAGGAATTTCCTTCAATATCTCTATTTCATTTTTTTTCACCCTGGATTAAGACGCAATGGAGATTTTCTAGCGTGTCCCTCCCGCGAAGGTTTTCTCTCCCACTCCCCAATATTTCCACCTTGCACAGCTGCACTCAAAAGGCTTGGGAGGTGTCGGGCCCCGCTGTGGAGTGTGGGGGGACTTATTCAATGCGTGTGGACTATAGGGTCGTGTGTGCACCATACGCAACCTCACAAACCTATCCCGGAGGCAGTAAGATCAAAACAGAGGGCGCATCACCCCGTGGGGGGCACTGCTACATTGTTTCTGCCCGGTCACAGTCAGAGGGGCGGAAACAGGAGCGCACTGAGAGATGTTGCTACTGTAACAACCTCCTCGTCGCTGTAGAGTCTGCAGAGTGTGGATCTCAACATGCAACGTGGAGTCACAGCAGGGGCTCGGTCAGGGGGTGTCCTGGACTGAACGTTTGTGTCCCCCAAGCTCATAGGTTAAATCTAACCTGCAAGGCGATGGTGTCAGGAACCGGAGTCTTGGGGGGGCGATGAGTTCCTCGGGGTGCAGCCCTCCGGTTGTGATTGTGCCTGATCAAGGAGACTCCGGAGAGCGGGGCTCTGTGGCCTCACAGGGAGAAGACCACGGTCTGCAACTGGCAGAGGCCCTCACCTGGGCGGCCGTGCCAACACCTGCCCTCAGACTTCAGCCTCCGGAATTGGGAGAAACGGACATGATGTTCGAGCCACCCAATCTAGGGTACTCTGTTATAGCAGCCCAGACCGACTAAAACGGGGAGATATTTTGGTACAAAGGGGCCTTCCCAGAGCCCGCAGGCCTTGCTGGCTGAGTCTCGGCTTCAGAAGGAGTTCGGGTGGGCAGGGGACAAGAGCCGCTCAGGACAGCTCGTGGCGGAGGCTGTGTGAGACACACCAGGCCCCGTGGACACCATCTCTGCAGCCGACCCCAGCTCGGGGCCTTCTCGGATGTGGCTGTGTGTCACACACTCCCTGGGACACTCACAAATAAAAAGCCTTGCTCATGCTTACTTTAGAGCACAACATATAGATCCATCAGGAAAATGGGAAAGTCACCCCACATACTTATCTTGCAGAAGAGAAAGTTTAAAAGTGCATTTTATTCTTAGTAAAAAAAAAAAAAAAAAAAAAAAAAAGAAGGGAACTTCTTTGACCTTCTGTGTGAAAAGGCAATCTGCAAATCTTCGGCGCTTTTTCTTTAATCCCACGCAGACTTAAATTCCCAGTTCCTGATAAAATGTTCTATTTCTAGCGATTTAGGTGAACATCATGAAAACCTCCATTTGAAACTATTAACCTTGCCAGAAACAGGTATCTTAAAGGAACGACAGAACAGGTACCCTAGAAGAAAAGCTAATGTGTATTGATTAAAAAATTATTTCAAAGCATTTTTTTTTTTTTTTTTTTTTTTTTTTTACAATCTCAAACTGGTTATTTTCACCTTTGGACTCTCTCAGCTGCTCAGGTAGGGACGCTCTGCAGAGAGGTTGGAATCTTCCCACGGAGACTCTGGCAGGGACTTTTCATTTGTGGCTTACAGATCACACCGGCCCCCAGGTGTTGGAAGGTGTCACACATCGACAGGCCGGGCCACCCTCAGTGCCTGTCTGTGCAAAGGCAGGGGGGACCCAAGCCCCCGATGCACCAGCAGTCAGAGCTCTGTGGCCGCCTGTTCAGAGAAGCACTGGGACTTTGGGGACATCCCGCAACGACTGAGCTTCAATTACCTAACCAGACACGGAGGGTTAAAGGAGAGATTTCATTTCGCATTCTGAACATCCTGGTTTTCGACAGCCTTCCCGGCCCGATCAAAGAAACTGTCTGTGCAATCAGAAAAAGTGGATGCGTGTTTGAATATCTCTCTCTTCGGGCCCCATGCTGTGTCTGAACAAATGCTCTGATTTCATGTAAATACATGATTTAATGGGCTTTATTTTACTTTGTATCATAAATAGAAAGAAATGCAGAAGGCAAAGGGATAAAAAGAGACTCGAGACAGCAGGTTAAGGACACAGCACAAGTCAACACCCACAAGAGACTTCACTCATTGCTCTGGAATAAATAGCCGAGGTGGATGGAAAGGCAAAGTCAGGGAAAGTCCTGGCTGCTGTTTGGAAGAGAAGCCTGTAAATAAGGCAGTTGAATCTTACCCAGAAACGACATATTTAAATGATTGCATTTGTGCAAATGTATGTCAAAGGAAAGATAGAAAAAAAATATTCTGAAAAGAATATCTAATAGAAAGATAAACTCAAAGAATATTATTTCTTATCAGGTAGTGACTATTTTCTTAATGTTTCCTATGTTTAATAGAATATTTGGCATTCAATGATTTTTATGTCTGCCTCCAGAGATAGTCATCGATCCATCAGGATAACCCGTGGGGCATCCTGCCTCCACCTTTGACCCTCACACTCTGGAAGGGTGAACTTTATTATAGATTACTTAAATAGTCTGGGGGGAAGAAAGAAAGGATGAGAAATTGGGAGACACAGTACAGAATAGTTAAAAACATCGAGACTTGGACTTACAGGTGTTTGGGTTTAGATCTTTCTTCTGGTATTTAACCTTCACGTCAAAAATGTACCTTTTTAGTCTGATACAATTTTAATGCATCAGAAAGTTACAATAATAGCACAGGGAAACTATACACCCTTCACCCAGATTCAGAATCACTCATTTGCTTTCTCTCCCTTCCCTCTCCCTCTCTCCACACACAGACATACACGCTCACACACGCACACGCAATCACACACGGATGTGCGTGCACATTCACGTTTTCTGAACTGTTTGAGACTAAGGTGGAGACATTGTATCCCCTCAACTGGAATTCTGAAGTGTGTGTTTCCAAAGAACAAGGGCATCATTTTCTATCACCGCAGAACCACTATCAAGACAAGGAAATTCCGCAACGGCACGACACAGTTACCTGTTTGCGTTCACGTGTCATCAGTCATCTCGGTTCCATCCTCTGTCGTTGTGTCCCGAACCCTCATCCGCACCCCAAGGCCCAGGTTCCAAAAGGTCATGTCTTTCTAGTCTCTTTTTACCTAAAGCACTTCTGAGCTTTCGTTATCTCTGTCATTTTTTATGGTGACATTTTTGAGGATTGCAGGTAGTTACTTTGTAGGATGTACTTCCACTCATACTTGTCGGAAATTCCCTCAGCCGCAGACAGAGGTGACGCATTTTGGGGCAAGAAACCGCTGAAGTGGCGTGAAGTCTTCTTGTCACCTCCCATAAGGAGGCACATGATGTGCTTTTGTCTTCATATTGGTGACATTAGCTTTGAATTGGTGACATTAGCTTTGACGTCTTAGTTAAGGTGGTATAAATATAATACAAAGTGACGACCTTCCGCCTTCAACTAACAAGTCATTTTGGAAAGATGATTTGAGATGATGTAAATCATCGGTCCCCAACCTTTTTGGCACCAGGGGCGGTTTCACGTTCATGGAAGACACTTTTCCCACGGCCTCGGGGGTGGGGGTGGGGAGGGCAGGCGGAGCCCAGCGGGGAGGCCGAGATGGGGAGCAGCTGTAAGTACAGGAGAAGCTTCGCTCGCCCACCTGCTGTGCACCCCCCTCTCCTAGGTTTCATGGAAGACAATTTCCCACGGGGGTCGGGTTGGGGGGACGAGCTCTACGGCTGGTGCTAACTGGCTGCAGACGGACCGGCCAGGGGACCGGGGACTGGGGACGGCAGATGTAAATCATCCCCTCTGTCTTCAAAACAGTCTGTAAGAACTAGAGTGATCTGAGGCTTGGGAGATGACAGCCGCAGGGAAAGGTAGACAGGGGCCAGGGAACGGCACACACAGATACTATAAGCGCAGAGGAGAGTTTACATTTGTGCACAGTTTTCTAGACCACAATTTTTATTCCTCTTTCTTGGTAAAGAAAGTGTGTATGAGCCAGTGTGGTGAGCCTGGATGGCTTCTCTGTTCTAAAGAGATAAGGATATTGATGGATCGCAGACCTACGCCCCCCGGTGGGTTAAAAGAAAATGGCAAATGAAAGCTCTTACACACTGCTGTGTTCTGTATTTCCCAAATGATAAAGATTATTACTCTTTCTAAAAGGATGTATACATAGTAACGTATTTCTTAATCATACAAATACCAACAACTAATTTGATGATGCATTTTATATGATTTTTTTTTTCTTTTAAATTTTGGGAGGCTTGTGTTATGGCCCACGATATAAACCATTTTCCTGAACATTTCATGTAAACGTGAAAAGAATGGGCATCTTCCTGTTGCTGGGTTGCGTGTTCTGAGACAGGCGATCAGACAGTTATCTGATGGATTGTTCAGGTCTTCTGCGTTCTGACTCATTGCACATCTCATTGTGGTGTCATTTGTTGAAACAGAAATGTTGGCGTCTGTAACACTAATTGTGGATTTGTCTGTTTTTCTTTCGGTTCCTTCAGTTTCTGCCTGGGGTATTTGGAAGCTCTGTTGCTAGGTGACACAGATTTAGGGTTACTGTGCCTTCTTAGAGAATCGACCCCTTCCTTATTACAGGTGACCCTTGTACAGCCTGAGTTGGAGCAGCACGGCTTCACGTACATGCAAGTTTTTTTCAATAGAAGTTACCCTGAGTGCACCTGCCTCTCCTGCCCCCCCTCCGCCTCCTCCAGCTCTTCCTCCTCTGCCAGGCCTGAGACGGCACGACCAACCCTCCTCCTCCTCCTCCTCCTCAGCTTACTCAACGTGAGATGATGAGGATGAAAACATTTATGATGATCCGCTTCCTCTTCATAAATAGTAAATACATTTTCTCTTCCTTATGATTTTCTTAACAGCATTTTCTTTTCTGTAGCTTCCTTTATTATAGCGGTACAGTATATAATACATAGAACGTACAAAATATATCTTAATCGACTATGTTATCGGTAAGGCTCTTTGCTGTTAAATTTTGGGGACGTCAAAAGTTATACACAGATTTTTGACAGAGCAGGGGCTGGCTCTCCTAACCCGCATGCTGTTCAAGAGCTGACTGTGTATAACGATGGTTCGACTTCCTGTTTTTCGACTTCGAGGTGGTGCAGAAGAGAGACTCATTCAGTAGAAACCGCACTTGAGGTTTTGAATGTGGATCTTTCCCTGGGCTAGCAGCACGCGGTGTGACATTCTCTCACTGTGCGGGGCAGGGCAGTGAGGAGCAAGATCGTGACGCTGAACAACCGACACTCCGCAGGGAGCCGTGTCCCTGCGTCTTTGGATGTTGTGTTTTGTGTTTTTGTTCCCACCGTGTCTACACAACACCCGTCTGTATATAGCACTTTATTATGTGATAGGCTGTGTGTTAAGTGGGTTTGTCCCACTGCAGGCTAACGGGGGTGTTCCGAGCACATCACGGAAGGCTCGGCTGAGCTATGATGTTCCGTAGGTTAGCGTATTACATGCAGTTTCCACTCATGATATTTTCGACTTGCGATGGGTTTATTGGCACATACCCCATTGTAAGTAGCGGAGTATTTGCAATTCCCCCTTTGTTCCTAGTAATCTACCTTGCTCTGATGCCTGCTCTGTCTGATACGAACGTAGTCACCCTACCTTTCATTTGGCTACTGCATACATTTTGTTCTTTTTAAACATCTTTTTACTTTCACTCTATCTCTTTGTATTTAAAGTTGATTTTTCTGTATGCAGCAAAGTATTGGCTCTTTTATCGAATCTGACATACTCTATTTTTTATTGAGTCACATTAATATAATTGTTAAGATGTTTGTATTAAAATCTACCATCCCACTGTTTGTCTTCATTTTACATCTGTTCTTTATTTATTTTTTTTTTTTTCATTTTTTTTCTGCCTTATGTTCGTTAGGCGCGTTTGTTATGATTCCATTCTATCTTCTTGACTGACCTGCTATTGGCAGGTCTTTGCATTTGCTTCCACCAGAGCCCCTGGGGGGCAGTTTACGTCTCGGGTTAATCAGACGCTCCCTGTCTATTGCCAGGACTTGACGACACTGTATTCCCAATCCTCCCTTCCATTGTTTGTAATATTTTCTCATATTCTCTACTTTTATGTATGTTATAAAGACAGAGGCTATTGATATTTTTTTCTAGAGTAAGTAATCTTTTAGTGCAATTCAAACTAATAGAACTAATAAATTTGATTTTGCGTTCATTCGTTCCACTTCCAGGGTGCTCTGTCTCCTTGTACAGATCTGTGTTTCCGGATGACGCGTTATTTCAGCCAAAGGAGCCTCCTTGATATTTCCTGTAGCCTAGGTCTGCTGCAAATAAAGTTTTCTCTCTATTTCTTGACAGAGAAAACCTTATTTCTCAGTCATTTTGGACAGACTTTTGCTGGGCGTAAGGGCCAAAGCCCTTGTCACCTGGAGGTTCCCTGAAAATCGCTGACATGAGGCAGATTTAATAGGAGAAAGGCGACCAAATTTTGTTGGTGGTTTGGTTGGCCGACTCCTCGGGTTTATGGAGAAAGAACCTCCTAAGCATGGACACAGATTCTCCACGACTTGAGTCAGGCTCCTGTGAGCCCTCTCTTGATGACACCCCAGGTGTGGGCTCCATCCTGGGTCCGCTTCATCCAGTTTCGGCTGGAATGCTGCTGAGTCAGTTCAGGGAAAGCCCCCTGGGTATCGGATGCAATTCCTCATTGCCACCCCCGGCCACTCACCGCCCCGGCTCTCCTTGCATGGGAATCCTGCTGAGATGGTTGAGCCAGAAACTCCCTTTCCCATGACGTCTGCTCTCAGCCACTTGCCACCCGGTGACCCCACCCTGTCCTTGGCCGTGGACCCCAGCTTGTCCTTGTATCTGCAGTGGGCTCAGCCTCGTGCCCCCACTCAGACCCCCCTGCAGGGGTCCCTCCTGGGTAAAGTCCTGCTCAGCTTCTTTAACAGGTGCCATGAATGATTTTTCCTGAATGATGTTCCCGGCTCTAGTGAATTCTGTGGCCCCTGGGGTTTTCCTGTGGTTCCCTATTAGCTGTTCCAGCTTAGTTGCTCTTGCTGGTGTCTGGTTAGTGGTACCCTAGATGGGCACAGCTCTGGGTCACCTCTGTCTGCAGACACTGATTCTCCCCAGAATTGCTCTGTGCCTTCAGCCCTCCAATGGGTTTGAGACAGATCATGAATCTGAAGTTAGTCCAGAGTTATTTCATTGTAATGATACAAGAAATGCTCCTTGGAGCTCTCTGCATATGGGGTGGATGATGGAAGTTGCAATAGCTCCTTTTATGGAAATAGAAAATATTCCGGCAAAAGCATTTAGTTTCAGCATTAAAAAATAGAACAGATGTATTTGTACCCCTGTAATATGCTGAAATAAAAAAAATTAAAAAATAGAACAAAAGCTTACAAGAGTAATAATGGTAGTGTCTGAAGACTTGACTCAGAAAAAACAGGTGTCATTAATGCAACTTGATGTTGATGGAGCTAGTTATGGAATACTCAGTATCTGAAGGGCTTTTTGATTTTCTTCTTAGTCTTACACCTGCAGCCTTGTTCTTTATATATTTTATCACGCTGGTTTGTGAGAATCTTGCAGGGCTTCACGTGAGAGTGTTACCTGTGCAGTGAGAATTTGCTTTTGTTTCTGCGAGGGGTCCTAGGATGCAATCTACTCAAGACGAGGTGAAGGTCAGGGCCAGGTGGGGTTTCCCAGGCCACGTGTCACATGGACATCCTGCTCACCTTGGAGGGCAGGACTGTGGGGTGAATTACTGAGAAAGGGTCTCCTACTGCCGGAGGCTCAAGGCGAGATAGCACAATGCCTTGTCAGGTTCTTTTTAGGTGAGAGGACTGGCTCTAGAGAAATCTTCCATAGAATGTGTAGTCCTTTTGTGGCTCTTGCTTAATTCTGGCATCGCAATTCCAACTTTTCTACCTTGTTTTGGTCGAAAGTACCGTAACTCATAAAATAAAGCTGTCATTCCCGGGGTCGGCACATGGCTGGGAGGCACCTGCCCCTTCCGTACCCAACTGCCTGCCTGGGACCTGGCCGCGTCCTCACCGTGTGGCTCTGGGAGGTTTTCTTCCCACACCTTCTCTGCTCACTTGTCCAGCAAGACAACTATACATTTTACCACGATTATGCTGAAAACCAAACTCCTGAAAACGATGAATAGCTGTTTGTGACACTCTTTTTACCTCTCTTCAACTTCTAGCTCCCCGCAATTCTCTTCCTTTCCTGACACTGCTTCTGTTTTGACAACGTCTCTTCCTGTTTCCTTCTTAGATCTTACAGTGTCAATAATTTTTCTTTGTCTCTCAATTAGCCACCGTGCCCGGCGAATTTTTTCTTTTTGTGGAAACAGAGTCTTGCTGTGTTGCTCAGGCTGATGAACTCCCCCAGCCTCCCAAAGTGCCAGGAATACAGGTGTGAGCCACCTCACCTGGACAAGTTTTACAATTTATTTTGATCAAAATAATAAAGTTTTTAGAATAATGTTACATATGTTTAAGGTGATGGGGATAGTAAATCTGTAAAAGATTTAAAATCAGTTTCCTTTACATAGAATTAAGAGATTAAATCAGTTTTAACATTTATTACTACTGTCCAACTTTCTTGAAATGGGCATTTCTATTGATTCATTATTATTCATGAGATTTTATGTGAAAATTAGAAGGTAACATTTGAAATTTATGTATTTTTCTCTTTTTAAAAAATGACCTTCTTTTATATTAATTTCCCTGTCTTTACAATCCCAGGTGCTTTTTTCCCTTCAATTTCCTTCCCACCTTCAGTAGAAAGAAAAATTGGAAGAAGACTAAATGTATAATTAATGAATCCTTTCTTGCATTAGCAATTGCAGATTTAATGTGGGAGCCATTTTACTTTTAATTTAGTATTTTAAAGCATTGTATTTATTACTTAAAAATAAAATCAATTTATGAGCTATATTTTCTCTTTTTTCATAAATTAAATATACAACTTAAAATAGTATTTCTTCTTTACCTAGTGGATTACTTATTTCTCAGTAATTAACTTAAAGGGAGTAATGATTGTACTTTCTTTCATAAAACTCACACTGGCATCATTGATCGTTAAGTTACCAGAAAGGTTGAAGATGTCCCAGAGAGGGTGTGGATTTGAGTAATTTATCAGAAACATTCTAATTGGGGAAGAGAATTTTTAATGTAAATTTTAAGTATTGATGCAGGGAAACAGAAAGGAAAACAGCAATAATTCAGTATTTTGGCTCTCAGT
This sequence comes from Eulemur rufifrons, assembly GCF_041146395.1. Classification (NCBI taxonomy): domain Eukaryota; kingdom Metazoa; phylum Chordata; class Mammalia; order Primates; family Lemuridae; genus Eulemur; species Eulemur rufifrons. Next base: position 197,092 of record NC_090994.1, read on the forward strand.
ATAAAACTGGTCTTGTATAGCTTTTGAAATACAGAGATAAATATGGTTTTATTCAGCCATCTGCTATGTCTGCGGTGTGTGTGTACATGTGTCCCCACACTGTCATGTCCTGGAAGGACGAGGACTCGGCCAGAAGCGACATTAGGCAAAGGCAGGCATTCAAGTTGCCCTGCACTGGGACGGGTCTAAGAGAGTTCTATGCAACCACTGTTTAATCTCATGGACCCCAGAAAATAGAATTAGTTAACTCAGTGAGATCGCTGACCAGATTTAAACACTGTTTTATGCGATAGAATCTTTCTTCACCTGCATTTGATGCATTTGTCAGACAAGTAAAATAACAGACCCATCAAGGCTGCTTTGGTTGAATCTGGGACTCCCTGGTCCCAGCCAATGGCTCCCAAATGCACACCTGCTTCACGCCTTCTCCCAATTCCCACCCCCAGGCCCTTTCAGGACGTTGAGGAGTGTCGTGTGGAACTAGAGATTTTGCAGAACTTGCTGTGAAAATCACGCCTGTGAAAATCCCGGGTGTCTGTGACAGGCTGTCCCTGTTGGAACATACTCTATTTTGAATTTAATGTTGTTATTTTTAACTTTGTCGATGGTCTACAACATCAGAAAAATCCCAGGAAAAAAAGATCCTTCTTTGATACCTCCGCAGTTGGGTCACAGCCCGGCTGTACAAACTCGCTGTTGGTTATGGACCTACTGTGTACCAGGCACTGTGTCAGACTCTACCAGAAGGTCCACACGCAGGACGGGAATCAGTTTCATCTCTCAAGGACCAAAGGATTTGAGAGAGGCTGGGTCGGGACAGTCATGTAGAGGAGCAATAAATTAGGGGTCCTGGTGCCAGTCACAGTTGGATCAGCAAGCTGCTTATCGTATATTCTCCAAGCTGTGGTTTCCTCCTCTTCCTCCTCCTTCCTCCTTCAAGGGATGTTCACTTCCATATTCACTATAATAAGTCACTATAATAAAATATTTTTATTAAAGAAACTTCTGATGACTTGGGATCTAGAAGACAACCTAATGGATTCGAATCCTTCCTGGCCCTGCCGCTGGCTGGCTTTGTGGCAGTGAGTGCGTTAACTGAATACTCTGTCTCCATTTCACAATTTGTCAGTGGGCACAATGGTGGGACCACATCAAAGCGCTGCTTGTTGTATCGGTGGCTTATGTTTAAGGTGCTTAAATAGAGACATTAAAACTAAGTGAATGGCAATTTATTTTAATATCTTGCATTTTGTTTAATCAAAAATGTAAGTGTCTACAAGTGCCTGGCACAATTGTATGTATATATTACATATTATTTATATATATGTGTGCGTGTGTGTGAGTGTATAATTCCTACCTCGGGCCTGAATTCTTCCATTTTCCATGATTGCATTTTTTTTATGAGTAGGAAGAACTCAAAGCTTGGAGAGAACAGGAGTAGCAGAACTGAGATTCAAATCTAGCTCTGGTTTCATGGCTGTTCGATAGAGTCAAAGGCTATAGGATTCCTTGGACTGACTGACAGGGTGGACGGTAACTAGGACAAGCTGGGGTGTGGGTTGGGTGGTGGCCGCTCCAGAGCTCAGGGACACAGCAAGACGCCGGGAACTCGTGTGGCCTGGGGGACTGGAGAAGCCAGTTCCAGAGACAGCGGCTGAGGGCGCCCGGGGCCATTTGGCAGCTCTGCCTGCAGGATGGGCGGCACATCTGTCGGCCTGCGGGGCCGGGTCTGCCAGGAGCCTCAGGGTGTGATGCTTTGTCCCCAACCTTGGGCATCTGACAGATCTTTGGGTGGCCTCCAGCTAGGCTGCTCCTCCACCAGGCACCGACTGTCCGACGCCCTTGTTAGTCCAAGCGGTCCGAGTGTGCTCTCACCTCCCTCCCCTCGGGGGTCTCAGACCGATCTCCTTCCACCCAGCGAAGCCTCGAGCTGCCTCATTCTGCCATTTGTCTGCACGTCTTGTCTGTCACCTTCAGTCTTAACGAAGGTGACCCCATGCAGCCCTCTGTGCTGTGTCATCCTCAGATCTCGAAGCTCGGATGGCTGCGACTCTGCATGTTTCCAGACAGTTCTATCAACTTGATCAGAAGCAGGGAGGTGAGAGAGGTGGAGAAACGTCCTCCTGAGGGTGTGGGGTGCAGGGGGTACGACATCTGCTCAGGTGTCTGTCCCAGTGTCCCCCATCTGTGGAACCGCAGCCTCAGACATCCCCGTGCCTCCCCCCTCCAGAGCCGTCTTGGCCGGACAGTCACTTCCCCGGGTCACCCCGCACGGCTGGACAGCTCCTAGGCAAGGGCGGGTCAGCGCGGGCACTACGGCCAGCTCCCCACGTTCAGGGCTCTGAGGATGGGCTGACGCCCCTGTTGATTTGGGGTCACAGCCCATTTCTGCTTTGCCAACCCTGCCTCCTGCTCGGAGGGTGACTCCAAGGAACCTGCTAAGGCAGCTCCAGCTTGCGGAGAGCACCTCAGCCCTGCCAGGGCAGGGGACCCGTGACGGACGAGTGTGACTTGCAGGGAGCGATGGCTCGGTGGCGGCCACTCCTCCCACTCGCTCTGTTCCACCCCTGATTTCCAGCTCTCAGGTTTTGGGGATGCATGACGATTTACTTTGAAATCCAGGCTGTGAAAATTAAGATTACACTGCAGCTTTTATAATACACATAAAAACGTTCTGGTTTTGCTTCACAGGTGCCACAACATTTATTAAAATGACAAACTGTTTGGAGTCCATTTCCCCATTTTTGCTTGCTATTCACATTTGTATCACAAATACGCAACCATTTATTTTCTCTTAAGTATGTGTGTTCAGCACATAATACACATACCATTGGCGTCCTTCCAAATGTGTGCTTTGGCATTTACTTTGATATTTTGTATTTAAAATGCGTTAACATTTTATTTTTCTGATTAGATTGAAACTCATTCAAATACTGCATTTATCTGTGCTCTTTGAATTAATTAATTAATTGTTTTAGAGACGAGGTCTCACTCTGTTGCCCAGGCTGAAGTGCAGTGGCCTGATTGTAGCTCATTGAAACCTCGAACTCCTGGGCTCAAGCGATCCTCCTGCCTCAGCCTCCCAAGTAGCTTGGACTACAGGTGGGCCCCACCATGCCTGGCTAGTTTTTCTATTTTTTGTTTAGAAGGGGTCTCAATATGTTGCCCAGGCTGGTCTCAAACTCCTTGCCTCAAGCAAGCCTCCCACCCTGGCCTCCCAAAGTGCTGGGATCACAGAGTGAGCTACTTACTGCACCAGGCCTATCTGTGATCTTTAAAATGTATTGGAATCTATATTGTATTGATGCTTACTTTTAATTACCAGTAAGTTCTAAAATTAATTATCAGTATCATTTTCGACTTTATGAGTAAATTTGTTTTGTTTTGAAGTCTATGTGTTACCATTTTCAGTGATTAACATATTACACATAAGTATATAAGATTCATATGACTATATAATATAATTACATGTAATATATAGATATAAGAACATGATTACACTATATATAAAATATATAATCTATATATAATGTCATACATAAATATAAATTATACACAAGCACTTTTCAACTATGTGAGGTGGGTTTTTATTTAGCTTCTTTACAAAATTACTTCATATCCAGAAGACATCATTGCCTATCTGATCCCAATATGTAGCATACACCTATTCATAGATACACAAATTATGTCATTTGCTTTTAAAAAAAAATTTTAAGTCGCATTCAATATGTTGGCATAGTGAAATTGGGATTCATCTTACCTCTCAGTGTGGCGTATGTGAAATGATTTCTGGCTTTACTATTCAGAAATGCATGCTGTGGGATTTTACTCACTTATCTGTGGCAAAAATTATTAGACAGGATGCAAAGCTGACCCACAAAAGGACCCTTTGGTGAGTGTGAATCTATGTCTGTTCTCTATCAACAGAGTTCTAACCAGAATCCCAGAGTCAGGGTCTGGCATATGTGTTCTGAATAGTTTCAAAGGCGACTCTTATGCATTTCCTGGTTAAAAGTCTCAGACTTCGGAAGTTAAATGTTTCCAACAGACATAAGGAGAAAGAAGTAGATTGAAAGCAAGACGTTTAGTTCCAAAATTAGAGACGTTTGAGTTCCTAGGAAGATTTAAAAAGGAAGCTATCGTGACCATACTTAGATTCCTCAAGATTCTCCGAGGGGTCCGGAGGCCGCCTGAGGTCAGGTGCCACATGGCCACCTCGGGGTGACACTGACCTCCCTATACCCCCTTCCTTTCACTCGTGGGGTGCAGGGTGGAGCCCACAGACCGTACTGTAGTCAGGTGTGAATCGTGGAGGGGAGTCGGGTCTTCAGTGCCTGTAACAAACTCGTGGTCTTGGTGCTCATGTCCCCAGGCAGCGTGAGGGACACTGAACGGCCTCCAATAATATGCAGAGACGGCCCGGGAACGGCCATGCTGTGACTCCACTCCTTCCTCCTCACCTGCCAGGGCTGCTCAGGGGGGGACGTTGTGATCAATGTGCTACTTTAATGTCACTCTGAAACCGCCGTTTCGGCCTGTGCTGGACATTTGGACTCGCCCCCAGATCCCACGGCGATGTCTATAGCCGGCCGATATCCCATGTCTCACATTCCTGAGGTTCAATTTATTTTGTCGGTGGCAGAGCCCGGGCTGCAGTAATCATTTCTTATGGATTCCCAGAGGATGCTTAGGCAGAACTGAGAACCTCCTCTTAAAGGAAAGGGAATTTGTATCAATATTTTAGGAATATTTGGTAATAATACAGTATGTGAATAATTAAGAAATTCATGCTAAAGTGAAGGTAGGTAAACATATAGTTTATGTAGAACAAATAGTATAATCCGGTTTTCTCAGGAAAGGAGCTGCACTTAGAGAGCTGTGCTGTGTCCGTGTTGGGAGAGAGGAGATTGTCTCGTGAAAATGGAAGGGGCACTAACTCACGGAGACAACACGCCACGTCGGAGGACAGAAAGTGCAACATAAAATTAATGGGCTTGACATTTAGAGGAGCAATCTGGCCAAACAAAAAGAAGGTTTGTTCTGAATAACATCAGATAATTTTGTGTGGGTTGGAAGTGTATGCAAACTAATGTGAGAATTAAACATGCATACACAAAATACACATAGACACACATACACAGACACACACTGACACACAGACATGCACAGAGAAGCAGACACACACACAGGGGCACATACAGATACACAGACATAGACACACCCACAGGCATGCTCATACAATCACACACAGACACACGGAGACATACATAGACACACACAGGCGCACTCATACAAACACACACAGACACACACACACTTGTAGTTGAGCCCTCAGGTTTTTACTTGGGAACTCTAAGGCTCATATGCAGTTGGAAGACAGTTAATTAATATATTTAAAATAGGTAGGAAATATTCACCACTTACAAGGCATGATAATTTGTTGATTTCACCTGCCATTCCTATTTTAGAAAAATAATAAGCACATTAATCATAATTCAAATATTAAAATAGTTTTTCTAGATATAATTAATATTGTTACATTGCTTTTAGGTTTATAATAATAATTTTCACATTTACCATACCCTGATTGTCATAGCTGTTATGATTAAGAGAGTTAATGGATGTAAAAGTGTTTTCTAAATACACATTGCTATCTTCTCTGTGATCCCAGAGCAGATGTTTCTGTCCTCATTTGCAAGAAGAACCAGATGATGCAAAATGATTTATTCAAGTTAAATCACGAACAGAGTCATATTTAGACAGATCCAATGTCTTCTGTGTCTGACTCTTTCCATATCTGTCATCCCTGTACATACATGCACACACACACACACACACACACACTTTTGTGCACAACACAGTTTGCAAATGTACATATAATGTCACCTGTAGCCATATATACACATATGTACATATCTATTCAGACGCATACATGTGTGTGCATTTACACCTGTTCTCATTAATGTATTTCACTGTATAAAAGAAACAGAGAGATCACAGAAGTGGAACTTGGCATTCGTCTTGTTCAAATCACGGAGTAGTCAGGCTCTTCCACTATGCTTGGATTCTCTTGACGTTTTCCCAGCCACAGGGAGCTCCCACCTCATAGGACGTTTGAGGATCTCCAATCATAAGAAATGAATTCCTTTCATATTTATCTGGGCGTTTTCTCTCTGGAAAACACCAGTCATTAGATCGGACGTACCGTTCCCTAGATGTAGATCCTCGTGCCCGCCCTGTTTCGGTTTTGTGTTCTCCAAACTAACCAGGATAAAGGATGGGGAGTGGGATGAGAACTACCGCAGGCACCCGCTGTGTAGCGTGCACTTACTTTAGTCCCTGTAACCGCCCTCCTAGAGCTGTGATCCCCTGTTCTGTAGAGGAAAATGCACGGATTCAAAGCACGAGTTCCCACCATGCAGCCAGTGGGGCCAGGGTCCCTCCAATCAGACCTTCGTCTCTGTGGTTCAATAGCACATTTATCTGCAATGATCACCATCTTCCCCACACACCATCCCCAAGAGGAATTTCCACAGATTTTTCTAACATGTCAGATAAAACTACTTTTAGCCATCCAAACATGGGAAAACTTCCTGGGAATTTTACTTCCTATTATTTATTTACTTTTACAATTTAAGATTTGTGCTCTAGGAGGGATGGGGAAAGCAATGGCAGAGGGGTGAGGGAACCTGATGAAAAAACTGTGAAGAGCTAGCTCCGTTTTTATACCCAGCTGTGCTGTCCCCGCGTTCGCCTCCCTGCAGAGCCTCTCCTGGTGAACCTCACAGCTGTGCACTTTGTTTGGGCTACTGTCCTGCTTTGTATTTCTGCCTCCCACCCAGTTCCGTGGGACTATCTCAGGAACCTCCACTCCTGGGACCACCCCAGGAATTCTAGCTCAAGAGAGTAGCCACGGGCCTCCACTTACTCGAGAGGCTCTTGAGGACAAATGCCATGAACAACAAGCTTTGGAGTGTGCGTGAAAAGGCCATGGCTAAAGTTAAGTGGCCATCCCCTCTGCTTTATCTTTTAAATTTTTAATCCCTCATGCACACTTCCTACGTTCCTTCTGCAGCTCTGAACACATCAGGGTATCTTTACATATGCAGAATAAATCCCGAGACTATGACAAAGAGGACATCACCTAGCATACATCTCTTCTCTTGGTGCATTCTCAAGGGATGATTTTGTTATCTCTGACCTGCTTCAGTTCCTGGGATTTGGTGCAAGAACATGCCGGAAGCATAGAACACACTGAGACCTCATAAGAAACTGAATCTCTTTATCATGAGAAAAAGGAGAATAGCTTCGCCATCCCTTCAATTATTTATCTACTACAACAACAAAGAGAAAAAGCATTTTACTCAGGACCAAATTTATTCAGGGCAACATGTTCAGGGTTGGCCATAAAGAATAAATAATTCCTATCCCGAAGTTCACAAAGGAACTCTTCCTGCTGACATCTCTGGAGAAGCAGCTTGTTTTATCTGACTTGGGTTTCCACATGAATAAGTCTCTCTCCGCGGCAGCATAAGGAAATAGAAGTGTTTCCTGTTGGTGTCTCTGTATTTGCCGAGTGCTTATTTTCCCCCTTTTAAATAGCGTTGCATTAATCCAGATGCCTTTCAAGTTCAGACACCATGTGACTCGGTCGTTTCCATTTCTCCACATCTCATCTCCAAATTCCTTTCACACCCGAAGATTGAACATTCATTTTTCATAACTATGCTAAGGTGGTGGATGTAATATTGAATTTTTTGTTACTTTCAATTTACTTTTTTTGGGATATTTTCTGAGATCATTTCAATGAAAGTCTGATAGGCCCATATATAATTCTAATATTCTTTATATAACCATAAAACTTCATTGAATACTCATGTAAATTTAGTAGACATCTAGAATATATTCAGAATCATAATATACTTTAGCTTAAATGTATGCATATCAGTTATAAATAAGACATGCCCAGAGAAAGGAAATCACATTTAAATTGCTCATGAAATCAGTGAAGAAAAGGAGGCACATTTGGTCTCGGCAAGACAGCAGGGTCTATGGGTGCTGGGGCGGGGGATTCAGATGTCGAATTTGGAGAACTGAGAATATGCAGAAAGCCAGGGGGTGATGGGGGCGATCTTAGAGCCCCTACAACGGAGTGGCCACTGTGTTTTCCACTGTGGTGATGCCGAGTGTGGTCTCAGACATTCTGAACCTCCTCACGTGCAACGCTATGGAACCCATGCGCTTAGGGCTCTGTGATAGGGAAGTGCCTTTGCAAGAAAATGGAAGCGGTCGTTTTGCCCTAGAATAAAGAATTAAAACAAATATGTTGTATTAGGGAATATCTTGAAAGTATTAGCTTCCTGTGCACTATTCAAAATGTGGTAGATGACTTTATTAGTGCAGAGTGGAAAGGCAATATGGTCACACCCATTCTGTATCTTGACCTTTGGGTATTTGTTCTCACTGAAGAAAAATGTAGGGTTTCTTTTATTTTGTGGCTGTTGGCGGTGTGATGCCACCTATGTAGGGCATGGAGGTTGAGGCAGGTGTCTAGTAAGAAGACGTTGTTTTACTTGATTTAAGGTGATTGGATTTACCGAATCAGCCATTACATAGGAATTTGAATGTACTAAAGATAGAAATGAGCAAACATCACTCCCACCGTCTGCTCAGTCCCTCCTGAAGACACGTGTACCTGCGTTCCTGCAGTCTGCTCCGAGTGAGAATCCCGCCGCAGGAAAAGGATAAGACCAAGGAAAAGCCAAGACTCTGTAGTGCACTTAGACTCAGGGAGAATTGTATAGACACTCCAGGGTCTTCCTTCTACGATGCAGGAAATTCACACTGATTAAGCTGAATGTTTTCCTGGTAACATTGAATACCAGGCAAAAATGTCCACTCTCACTTCTGCTCAACATTGTAATGGGAGTTCTAGCCAGTGCAACGAGGCATAAAACAGAAATTAAAGAATAGATACTCTAAAGAAGGAAGTCAAATTGTTTTATCCACAGATGACATGATTCTGTATACAGAAAATCATATACAATCTAGAAAAAAATCTGCAAGGTATCATGAACGAGTTTAGCAAGATCAGGCATATGAGATGAGTATAGAAAAATCAATTGCAATCCTGTGTCCCAAAATGGACAGTCTGAAAACCCAATTAGAGTAAAACAATTGCATTCTAAGCAGCATTCTAAAAGATAACATATTTAGGAATAAAGATTTCAGGAGAAAATCAGGGTATGCACACTGAAAATGACTAAACTTTGCTTAGAGAAATTAAGGGTCTAATTAAATGTGGACACATCCTACATTAACATACTGGAAGGTTCCATATTAAGATGGCTTAAATATTTTTTTAGATATGACACTAAATTATGATCCATTACAAAAGTTCTAAGAAATTGGACCTCATTAAAATTAAAGATTTTCATCAAATGAATAACAAAGGTAATAAATACACACACACACACACACACACACACACACACACGCTACCGACTAGGAGAAATACTTGAAAATCAGATAACACAGAACTTGAATATAGAATATGTAAAGTATTATTTCAACTCAGTAATAAAAAAATAAGAAAACCTGTTGAAAAAAAGGGGCAAAATAATTTGAATAGATGTTACGGAGACATCACCGCTCACACTATGAAGTGTTCTAACGGTCAATGTGGGTGTTTAATGTGATTTGACAAACACATTAACCTTGAGGAAAGAATAACGACTAAAGCAAATTGTATAATTTTCATCTTTATCATTACAGTGCTGTTTGGGGGAAATAATTGCCTAATGATTTCGCCCCAGGAGCAATCGAGTGATAACGGGAGGATGAGGAATGCTTGTACAGGTGGGGCTGGGAGCACCTCTGCCCACGTGGCCTCGCGCCCGCACTCTGCAGCCAATGGTTCCCGGGAAGCAGGTGCAGATGATTACCTGGGGTGCTTAGGGTGAGCGAGGATGGGGAGACCAAAACCAGCACGAAGACGGGTAGAAGAGAGAATTCCAGTTCAGCGTCTAATCCCGGAACAAGTGCCGAAATCAGTGTCAGAGAGTGTTAAAAGATTACGCATGCGATGGGCTAGATAGGTGTGCATGTGAGTTAATGCCTTTTCATTCCCACTTGCCCCCCTTCCTTCACCAAGCCTAAGGGTAGAAAATAGTCGTGTGCTGGTTTTAAAACGTGCAAACACTTTGACGTGTCTCCCATCCAGAGCTGGAGCTGATGTGTTTTCTTCCTTAACTGGGATTGTCCCCTGAACTGCCTTGGGGAATGAAATGTAGCAGAAACCCTTCTGTGTGACCCCAAAGCTGGGTGACAGGAGGGCACACAGCTCCCCATCCTCACAGGACACCTGCCATCGGGACCCAGCCCCTTCTTCCTGCGAAGTCTCTGGTCTAAAAAAACACAGTTGGGCTCAGTGGGTTTAAAATAGAGACATTACAAAAGAAGAGAACTTTGAACTAAAGTTTCTGCATCATGGAAGTATTGAATTTCCGGAGCTTTTTAATTCCAGCAAGAAACTGAATGTACAAAAGAAAGAAAAACAAAACAAAACAAAATCCCAATAAGATCAATCATGTCTTTTTATCTGAGTTAAAAAGCAAACAACAATAGGAAAATTGTGACTATGAGTTTAAGCTTTCAATAATGAGAAACACTACGCTTCCTAATAAGAACTGAGAATTAATATGTCACTAACCTTAATAAGTCAAAGCTGTTTGCAAAACTTAGTTTTGATGTTGGCATTTCAAAAACCACCCTCCTTATCACAGCGAAACATTTATTTTTCATGAAGCAATGCTATATTAAGTCAGAATGTATCAGTATCTCTTATAGTACATATCGTTTTCAATTGCATTAAAACTACAAAAACCAAAAGTATTTTCTGCTTTTTTAAGGGACTAGGCTTAACACTCTAAGTTGATTTCACAACATCTAAGATTAGGAGAAAGAAGGAAAAAGTCTGTATCATAAACATGATTATTATAAAAATACTTAAGAAATTCTTAATCTAGAGTAATCTAATTAACTTAGATAAATACTTCTGAAATATTTTTCTTAAATTCTCTTTATAGTATGAGACAGATCACTTTGATCCTTTGGTGGTCTGGAGACATAACTGTCAATTTCTTTGACGTTTCTGCTAGAATACATTAATACTTGTAGCTTATTTTTTTTTTTTCCTAGAAACATGATTTTTTTTTTCCTGGAAAAGGCACCTGCAGAAATATGCTTGTGTCTATCCTCTAGCACCCCACAAATCTCCAGGGCAGAGGTACCCTATCCAGGACTCAGGGGCCCCACTTAAGAGGCCTGGGTTTCAGCGGTTTGTAACTAAGGCTGATGGAACTCCTTGACCAAGAATAGACTCCGTGTAGACATTTGGACATTTGAAAGCTGTTGTAAACTGACTACAAACACAAGGGTGCATATTAGCTCCACTTCTGAGATTCATGTCGATCACAGTAGTATTCAAAAGGCTCATAGGAGATTCTGAAATAACCCCACGGCAGTGGATGTAGGTAAATACATGGGGAATATTTTAACATTTCTTGCTGGACTTCCGGTCCATTGTCCCCCTGAATAATCTGAAACATAAATAATGGAGACATGTTTCTCTAGAATGATCTCTAATCGCCAAATTTTGTTTCCGCCCTTGGAAATACCAGCGCAGATATTTAAGCCTCCTTTACAGACAGTAGGTTTGAGTGTTGCCCTTGTCGCTAATTTCTTACAGATCTAAAAGTTAACACGTGTGGTCTACAGGAGCCTATGAGAGAAGAGCGGCCGTATGTAAAGTGTGCTTCAGAGCGAAGAGCAGTTTGTGTGTATGTTTGCGTAATCGCTCGGTGTTGACATCTGTCGGTCTGCCCGGGCTGTTACAAAATACCGTAGGCTGAGCATCTTAAATATCAGACGTCTATTTCCTACAGTTCTGGAGGCTGGAAGTCTGGGCTTGGGGTGCCTGCATGGTCGGGATCTGGGGAGGACCCGCCTCCTGGTTCGCAGACCGCTGTGGTCTTGTTTGTCCTCACGGTGGATGAAGAGAGAACCCTGTCTGGGGTCCCTTTTGTAAGGACACTAATCCCACCCCCAAGCCTCAGTCCCTCCCCCAAGGCCCCACCTCCTAATCCCACCACCTTGGGGGTGACCTTCAATCTATCACAGCCCCTGACAATATTTCTTTAAAAAGTTATTCTCTAGGGGCCATCAGGAAGGGTTATATTGGGGCTATATATATCCTAACTGGGAGGATATCAAATTCGTATTGATTCCTAAGGTTTTAATCTTTCGGAAAGACAACAGCACAGCATTTTGTAAAATGTAGTGTTTTGCCCTGTGGCTTCAGTTCTTTGTTGGATACAACAAGAGTCACTGATTTCAGTGTCTCCGGCTCTTTGCTTGCTGTAAGGACGGGAGTGGCAACGTCTCGGCTGCGCGCCTGCCAGCGTGGGCACAGGGCGTTCAGGAACCATCTATGAGTCACTCTGATAAACCTCAGAGCACTTAGGAACTGAGGGCTGTAAAGTTCCATAGGAATTAAAAGGTCAACCCATTTGGAGCAGAGAGTTTTAGGAGTAAAAAGAACATTTCAGTTTATCTAACCCAATTTATTTATTATACAGATGATTAAGGCCCCTAGAGATTAACTGACTAGTTCAAATGAGACGGCACAGTTTTCCGTGACAGAATTGGAGTGTAACCCACAATTCCCAGCTCCTGGATCAGAACATTTCAACCACACCAAAATGGCTCTTTTCACCACAGTCTCCAAGAGGACGTCTCGCGTCCACAGGAGAAGTGTAACTATGCCAATTACGGGGTCAGAAAGTCGGGAATCGGTATGAGAAATAACTTGAAGCATTGGAAGTGGGTAATCCTGGCATCCAAGTACCTTGCGTGTGATTCATGGCATTAGTATTTTTGTCATTAACTCTGAGAAGTAGGTCTTTGAATTTCACTTGATATCAATCCCCAAACAAAGCACGGTAATTAGATCTCAGGCTAAAAATCACCAGCTTGAATAGACATAATCAGTAGAGTGAAAATCCCCGGAGAACACGCTGCTTGGCTACAGTTTGACACATGGAGAAATTTTATGTGCACATTCTAAAATGAATCAAACGGTCCAATTCCTCTCCCTCCACACCTTGTCTCTTTTGTTTCTCTTTGCACTTTCTTTGTCTGGAAAGAGTGGAAGCTGAATGTCCCCACAGTCAGCACCAATGTCACAGGAGCACGTGGCATTTGCATCGTCTTGTTCTGATAGCATGTCTCAAGCATCACTTTGAAAACGTGGTATTTCAGAGTCAGATGCCACAATGTATGTGTGTTACTACAAGAGGAATGCTTTAAAAATGATTCAGTTTTTAGAATAATGGTGATATCTAAGGTCACTTTGTTTAACGCAGATTTCTGTTTTCTCTCCGTTAAGTCCCTGCTATACAATGGCTAAAATAGGAAAGCTTAAGATAGTCTGTGTTCTGATAGTGACAAGGGCATTTTAAAGTATGCTTCGTGGCATTTCCCTGATAATAAAATGATACATTATATAGTGAAATAACTGGAATCTATTGTGTACTGCAAAGAAGGTGTTAAAAATGATGCATTCTTCCAACACCTGTAACTAGCCACTGGTATCGTCTACTTTGGTACATTTCCCTCCGTTTATTTCTTTTGTTTTAGTATACATAATAAACTTAAAAAACATAAAACCATATGTTTTCACTTTATTTTTCTCTGAGTTTACATAGCTGCCAACATCCTTGATTGGTCTAACCTTTGCCTTCGACTTTGCACTTCTTCTTGGACATAGTGATAAATTTTGCTATCTACGCCCAAATATCAGCACTTTTTTCTTGAACTGTGACTCCAGCGCCGCTTGTTTTTGCCTTTTCTGAGTGTAAAATCCACCTCTGCAGTGTCACTCTGGCCACGTCACTCCCTGGTGACCCCAGGTTGGTGGGAAGGTGAGGAGCTGAAGAGCAGCATGATGGCAAAGCAGCAGATTCTCCTCTAAAACAACCTGCGTGCTCGGTTGACAAAGGTGCCTTCTGAACAGTGCTGTGAGCTGCTCCCAGATCTCTAAGGACAGGAGCAAGAATGTCTTACTGGACCTTGTGCCTTCTGCGTCTGGAACAGAGTCCAACACTGAGAAAAAGCTGTCTGTTCTGTCATTCCTGCTTGCGCTGGTGATCTGTGTGTGTCACCTTGCCTGGGCTACTGGGTGCCCCAGAGCTGGTGAAGCATTTCTACTGGGCGTGTCTCTGAAGGTGTTTCCAGAAGAGACTGGCATTTGAACCAGGCGACTGAGGGAAGAAGATCCGCTCTCCTCAATGTGGGTGACATCACCCCCTCCACCGAGGGCCTGGAGGGGAGACAGAGGCAGAGGGAGGGAGGATTCACTCTCTCTTCTTGACCTGGGGCCTCCATCTCCTGCCCCCAGACATCACACTCCTTGTTTTCCAGCCTCTGGACGTGAACTGGAACGTGCTACTGGCTTTCCTGGCTCTCCAGCTTGCAGACAGGGTATCATGAAACTTCTCAGCCTCCGTAATCGTGGGCACCAATTCCTTATAATGAATCTCTTTCTATATGTATCGCTCTCTATTTGTGTATCTATATAAATCTATGTGTGTCCTGTTCGTTCTGTTTCTCTGAAGAACTCTGGCTAATCCACCCGTCATGCAAATATACCACTGGCTCAGTTCCAAAGGAAATGAGGGGCCTAATCATATGCCTCCTACCCCCACACATGCAAAACCTCACCCCTTGTCAACACCCCACCAGGGTGGTGCATTTATTACAACTTATCAACCTACAGTGACATATCATCATCACCAAAGTCCATAGCTCACATCAGAATTTACTCTTTGTGTTGTGCATTCCATGGGGTGGGAGAGATTTATAGTGACGTTTCGCCACCATGGCAGCACTGTACGGAGTAGTTTCTCTGCCCTGAAAATCCTCTGTGTTCCACCTGTTCACCCCTTTCTTCCCCCCACAACCTGTGACAACCACCAATCTTTTCACTCCATGACCTTTTCCACAACGTCCTGTAGTTGGAATCACACAGCATGGGCCTTTCAGACCGGCTGCTTGCACTTAGTAACATGCGTGCAAGTTACCTTCATGTTTTCTATGGCTTGGAAGCTCATTTCTTTTTCAGTCCTGAGTGACACCCCACTGTCTGGATGCGTCAAGATTTGATTATCCACTCTCCTATTCAAGGATGTCTCGGTCCCTCCTAAGCTTTGGTAATTTTGAATAAAGCTGCTATACACATCTGTGTGCAGAATTCTGGGTGGATGTAAGTTTTCATCTCATTTGAGTAGATGCTAACGTGTGTGATTGCTGATCACAGGGTTAGAGCAAGTTTAGTTTTGTAAGAAACTGCCGAACTGTTCCAGAGCTGCTGTTCCGTATCGCTCCTCCTCCCCACCCGCTTTCGGCGTTGTCCATGTCTGGATTTTACCATGCTAATGTGCGTAATGGTATCTCACTGCTCTTTGAATTTGCGTTTCCCTGACCACATGTGGTGTGGGCATCTTTTCATTGCTGATGTGCATCTGTGTATCTTCTTGGATGAGGTGTCTGTTCAAATCTTTTGCCCATTTTTTAATTGGGTCATTTGCTTTCCTGTTGTTGAGTTTTGAGAGTTCTTTGTACATTCTGGATAACAGTCCTTTATCAGATGTGTCTTTTGCAAATATTTTCTCTCAGTCTGTGCCTGTCTTTGCATTCTCTTCACAGTGTCTTTCACAGAACAGAAGTGTTTGATTTTAATGATGTTTAACTCATCAATTCTTTTTGTTCATGGATCGTGCTTTTGGTGTTGTATCTATAAAGTAATTATTAACCCCAAGGTCATAGAGACTTTCTCCTCTGCTATCAACTAGGAATTTTGTAGTTTTCTGTTTTCCATTTAGGCCTATGATTTATTGTGAGCTAATTTTGTGAAGGGAGCAATGTCTGTGTCTAGATTCCATTTTTTGCAGGTGAACGTCCAGTGGTTCCAGAACCATTTGTTGAAATGACTTCTATACATTCTTACTATTTTATATTTGTATTGATATTCTGCTTTGTAATAAGCCAACTGATAATTTTCCACAATTTCTACTTATATTTATTAGTTTCAAGCTTAGTTCTTTAGCGTGCATATATTTTTCCTCTAAGATACTAACTCATGAAGGAACATAGTAGGATGTTAGTAAATGTTTGATAAATGAGCATATAATTAAGTGAATAAATAACTTGATTATTTGTTCACAGAACATTTTTATCCTATTTTTTATTAACTCTGTAATTATGCTTTTAGGATGAAATTTACACTTTCAGTAATCACAGGGTGTTATGTCCCATTGAAGTATTTCTTGTTAAATTGCATTTATTGTTAAGCACAGATTTTTCTGTATTTAGGCCCTGATTTTGGAAATTATTTTAGAAATAATGATTGAAACACTAAAATGGACAAATAGAGTATTCTACCCATTGCATTTTCATTTTTTATTCTATCATTTACACAATGTTTTCTAACTCGGTGTGCATTTATCCCAATGTGATACCACCTGCTGTCTGAAATCACGGACGCTCTGTGTCTCGATGGCTAAGTGACGCACTGCAAAGGGACTTATAGTCTGAAAGCTACCAGGAGTCCAGTCCCTTGCAGAACCCACTGGAAAACGTGTGGACCAGCAGGGATCAGAGCTGGCTGTGACTGACCTGGGGAGCCACCTGTCCCTCTCCAGGCCATGCCACCACAGCTTTGGGACATCAGCGCAGACTCAGCCCATCACTCGTGGGGTTTGTTTTTGCACCTCTAGCAGTCAATCATTGGTGCCATCGTGAATTTCGCACAGATGGTGGTGCTGACCCGGGACAAAAGAAGCGATTCTTTCCAGACTTGTTTCCCTGGTGTGGTCTTGACGTTGTACTTTCTGTTTGTGTTTCTCCTTAGGGACTGACACATTTCCACCTTTGGATGGCTTCCCCATATGGTTCTTATTTGGTTTTTTTTTTTTTTTTTAAAATAACACGATTCTCCTTTCACATTGTAAAAGGCAAACAAAAAAATTCTCAGTTGTTTTCATGCCTTCTCTCCTTTCCGCACACCAAAAAGCTGTTAAAAGCCTGTCGCTAGCAAGAGAGCTGCCTGTAAGAGATTTTAGATCACAGAAGGTCATACAGTGAACCAAAATAATTGACCCAATAACTCCTATTTGCTTATAATTTAAAAAAGAGTTCATAGTTTTAAAAAATAATTAAAGAAGTTAACACGATTTTTAAGTTGGGGCTTACAAACAACTTTTTTTTTAGTTACTAAAAGAAAGAGAGAAAACTGCTTTTGAAACCTCAAATATTCTCAGTGTTGGTTTCTCTAACGAAATACACTGGAACATGTCTGCAATCTTTTCTATAATCAGTATAAAGTTGTCTCACATTGTAGGGACACAATCTGTTAAAAAAATTTCATTGTTCTTAAGGAATACGTCGTTTAGTAAAGAAGATGACTATATAAAAAATACCTATAAAGAAAATCTGGTATCAAGAAAATTCGATACAAAGTTAACTGACTGACAGATTTCTGCTCTGGAGATGGCGTTGACGAGCAGCTTCTGGAAATAATTCAAAGGCACAAACAGAGCTCTTTCTCTTTTTAAAAATCATTTTCTTGCTCCTCTCTGGGATGAGGAGAAAATCTAGTGCTGATTCTCCTTCCTTGAGTTCCACACATGTCATGAGTCTTTAGATAGTGGTGCCATACAGATGTTCCTATGCTTTGGATTGACAATTTGTAACAGGAAAATCTCTTAGCTTCCTAGAAGATCCCTGAGATTAATGTGCTGTTCTTTGATACTATGTGTCCTATACACTGAATTTCATGCATATAACTAAATAACAGGAGTTTCCATACGTTACATTTCTACATAGCAAAACCAGAAAAGAAGGGGACAGAAGCAAAAAAGACACACACACACACACACACACACACACACAGGTTTCTAGATTTAACACCACATTTTGCAGATAATCTTCCAATGTGTTGGATTAAAAAAAAAAATCTCACCAACTCTAACAAATGGATTTTTCTTCTGAAGAAAAACCACAGATGAGACTATCTTAAAGAAATCTTCTAAGGCCCATCACAGTGAAATGAAATATCTTGCCACATATTTTATTTTAATTTTGTCTTTCTCTTCTATTACTGAGTTTTAGAAAGGGTGCAAAAACTGGAGTGAGCAATATAATATAACTAATGCATGTAAGC
This sequence comes from Eulemur rufifrons, assembly GCF_041146395.1. Lineage (NCBI taxonomy): Eukaryota > Metazoa > Chordata > Mammalia > Primates > Lemuridae > Eulemur > Eulemur rufifrons. Next base: position 215,372 of record NC_090994.1, read on the forward strand.
TTAAAGGGTGAGAGGATGAAGTCCCTAGGCTGGAGAAGTGTAGTTTAATACAACGTGGAATGAATGAACTGTGACTAAACGAAGCAGGGCGAGAATGAAGCCCTCACCTTACCCTCCCTCACTCGTTTAGACCCTGCTGACATGGATAGGCAAGGGCAGTACTCGTGTGCTTGTTCTTGGTCCTTAGAACACTCGTGTGCTTGTTGGTGGTTGTTGTTGCTACTAAACCAGGGAGAGGGCTTCGCTGCTGCAATTATGTATATTATTATCTTAGACAAAATGCAATAAAAAAGAAATCTGAGTTGTAGTGTGGAGCCACACTGGACACTCTGGGGGGGAGTATAGGGGGGTGGGGATAAACATTACCTGTTGGGTACACTATTCAGGTGACGAGTGCACTGAAAGCCTAAACTTCACCACTGTACAACTCATCCACGTAACAAAAAAATTATTTGTACCCCTTAAATCTACTAAAATAATTTTTGTTAAAAAAAAAATGCACATTTTTTGGCCCTCAACCTTGGCCTCGATGATGAAAACCAGCGATGGCATAATTGATATTGCCTGTCCTCAAGAAAGTTCCGGTCTAGCTGGGATGGAGGTAGCCAGGTAAATTGCCTACAGGTGTGCACTACCTTAATCTGACAACGAGGCTTACCAGTGTGCACAGCGGGAGGATGTCAGAACGGCGCGCACCTGGGCTCCGACGAGGCAGGAGGGAGAAGCCAGAAGAGGCTTCCCAAGAAGATAAAGTTGCACTGAGCAGAAACAAGTGCAAAGAATTCAAAGTCAAGGTCAGATCATGCGGGCTCCGCTCCTGAACTTCGTCTTTATCTCATGGACAGTAAGTTCAAAGGCTGAGAAATTTAGCTAAGAGAAGACACGAACCGATTTGGGGAGAGAAACGGGGGGGGGAAAGGTGGTGAAATGATAATGGTATTGGTGATGGACCCAGGAGGAGACGCGAGAGGGTGTTGGACGTGTGTGGCCTGACGTGAGCTGATGTGGGGACTGGGGAAGGACGAGGGGGAGGGTGTCTGCTACTCAGTCGTGAGAGGTCGGACTGCGTTTTGGTCAGTGCTGTTTGGAATTCTCCCTATTTCAACTTCAGCGTCTCTTCTGCATATCATGCACCTCATCCTTGACACCTCTTTTTTTTTTTTTTTTTTTTTTTTTTTTTTTTTTTTTTTTTTGCGACAGAGTCTCACTCTGTTGCCCAGGCTAGAGTGAGTGCCGTGGCGTCAGCCTAGCTCACAGCAACCTCAAACTCCTGGGCTCAAGCGATCCTCCTGTCTCAGCCTCCCGAGTAGCTGGGACTACAGGCATGCGCCACCATGCCCGGCTAATTTTTTGTATATATATATTTTAGTTGTCCATATAATTTCTTTCTATTTTTAGTAGAGACGGGGTCTCGCTCTTGCTCAGGCTGGTCTCGAACTCCTGACCTTGAGCAATCCACCCGCCTCGGCCTCCCAGAGTGCTAGGATTACAGGCGTGAGCCACCGCGCCCGGCCTTGACACCTCTTAATGCATAAAAGGGAGGAATAAATGAAGCAACTCTTGGAGAGGTACCACCTCGATCATCAGAAGTGTTTAAGAAACTATTTTGAGACTACGATAATTTGCTTTTTACGAACTCCATCTGGACCACATCTGTGCATGTAGAACTCATATTTGTAATCAACACAACATGATATTTAAAGATTAAAAAATAGAAAATACATACAAGGAAAATCAGTGTTCAAACTTCTAATATTCAGTTAACTACAGTGTGTTTTTTCTTCTCCCTTTGCATTGGAGACCACGATTTTAAAATAATTTTAATAAAGAATCTGTGAAAAAGAAAGTAAAATAATTAAAAAAGTATGAATAATTTTGTATAGTAATTACACATGCTTTCCTTGAAAGAACTTCCTTCACTAAGAGAATTAATGGAATGCCTTTAATTTAACAGAATTTGATAAAATACTCTATGCGTGAAGAGTAACTCTGTTGTGATGAAGAAAAAATAATTAAGAGCTGAAACTTTAAAAAAAAAAAACTGAAAAAAAAAAACAAAAAACCAAAAAGAAAATAAGTCATGAGAGAAAGGCACGTTTGTGTTACTGTTGGATATGATAAAAACTATTACGCCCACATTATGCATTGTTCTACTGCCTTGATTTGCAAGTAAAGTAGTAAAATGGAAAACAAAACAAAATAAAACACACCCCTCCCACACCTGATTTCACATGGTGCAATAAAAAAGGGAGAGAAAATTAACATTCATCTTTGATATAAGATCTATAAGAAGAAAAATATTTATGCATTGAATTCTTGGAAGTCTTGAACGTGATATTCCTTATTTCCCTTGGTCTCCCAAGTATAAATATGAGGTTTACGATAATTAAGACAAATTACTAGAATCTACAAGTTGAAGCTAAGGGTAATAGCCGTGCTGTGCATTGCATTTCAATGAATATATCTTTTATGCTTTCAAACTTGCTAGATAAAGCAAACTTTTGTTATGATTTTTTTTTTAATTCAAGTATTTTATAGTATCCAGATTTTTGCCGAGGATATGCTACCTAGTACAGCAGCAATTCTCTTCTAACAGGATGAGCCGGCTAGGAGGAGACATCGAATGAAAATTTGTTCTTTCTAAAGCACAAAGTGCTTCTCATTTGCTCCTTTTTATTTGCTAACTTTGGGTACCGCCATCCTTTTCCATTCTTATCAAATCTGCAGTCATCTTGTAGGCTGAGTCAATTAACAAAGACACTTTGTTGGCTGAAAATTCTAAGACATAAATTTGTAAGGTGTGGTTTGATAGTTATTGAGCAAAATACTATTTTTCCACTTTATATGGAATCAACCTAAGGGTCCATCAACGGATGATTGGATAAAGAACATTTGGTATATGTACACAATGGAATACTACTCAGCCACGAAAAAGTATGAAATCGTGTCTTTTGCAGCAACACGGATGAAACTGGAGGCCATTACCTTAAGAAAAATGAGTTGGACGCAGAAAGACAAATACCACATGCTCTCACTTATAAGAAGGAGCTAAATAACGTGCCTGCGTGGACACAGAGTGGGAAATGACAGACATCGGAGACTCAGGAGAGGGGCGTGGGAGGGGGTGGATCACGAGAGATTATGTTACGGGTACAACACCCGTTATTCGAGTGTTGGGTACCCTAAAAGCCCCGACTTCACCACAATTCAATCTATGCATGTAACAAAATTACACTTGTACCCGATACATTTACACAAATAAAAATGAATAGTCATTACTCATATTAGTTAATGGGTCGCTTATTTCTTTTGTGGTTACTATGAGGATTTTCATTTTGATGCTCCAGGTATTTGAACACAGCCTCTGAGTGTACCAAAATGACACAATTCTTTTTTTTTTTTTTTTTTTTTGAGACAGAGTCTCGCTTTGTTGCCCAGGCTAGAGTGAGTGCCGTGGCATCAGCCTAGCTCACAGCAACCTCAGACTCCTCGGCTTAAGCGATCCTACTGCCTCAGCCTCCCGAGTAGCTGGGACTACAGGCATGCGCCACTATGTCCGGCTAATTTTATATATATATATATACGTATATATATATATATTTAGCTGTCCATATAATTTCTTTCTATTTTTAGTAGAGACAGGGTCTCGCTCTTGCTCAGGCTGGTCTCGAACTCCTGACCTCAAGCGATCCACCCACCTCGGCCTCCCAGAGTGCTAGGATTACAGGCGTGAGCCACCACATCCGGCCTCAAAATGACACAATTCTTGACATCTGAACACATTTGTCCTTGAGAGTTAAACTTAAGCGTGAGGCCATTACGCCCTTTACTCTATGTAACTATCACCGAGCAACTCCTGGTCTTATTGGAAGATGATTAGGTAAAATCCATTCATTTTTTCTCACAGTTATTTAGTAAACATTTGTATGACATTTACCATGTGTCAAATGCTGTTCCAAGCACTTTGCAATCTCTATTCATTTAAAAAGATAAATATGCAGATATAAAATATCAACTCAATAGCAATTATGTGCATCTATTCTGAGAAAGACATTAATCAGTGGCTTTAAGTTCCTGGTAAGCTGTAATAATTTTGCACAGCAATCTGTAAATTACTGGTTTTAATCTGCCTATAGGCAGCTTGCCACTTCGTTGGTCAGTGAGCTCTTCCTCCCTGCCACCCCCTATAATTAGGGCCGACATTGCCACGTTACACAACCGCCTCCTTCTCTGTGCGCATCCAACTGCTGTGCTCAGTAATAATCTAAACACATTCACGGCTCCACGAACAGTTCAAAGCTCTACAAGCAAAACAGCGCCGTTTATCTCTCTAATATATAAAAATAGATGTTGTAAGCATATTTGTTGTTTTTAATGATTCCTCAAATTATAAACTATGATTCCTCAAATTATACATTATTTTAGAGATTTGATATTTATACCAAATCATAAAGGTGAAATTTAGATTTAGACAATCTATGTCATTCCAGATATCCATATTAATAAAATGAAAGAGTTAATTATATTTTATGACATTGTATACATCTTTATTCCTATATTCTTGAAGATAGTTAAAGGGTTTCAGGACCAATAGGAAATTATTTTTTAGATTAACTCTTCCTTAATTTTCTATGTATTGTTTTTTCTTTCTGAGACTTAAATGTGTAGAAAATCACAATAAAACCATGTAAGCATCTTCTCTTAGTTAAAAAATGAAGAGTTAGGGTTTATATAATCCCTACCCTAAATTCTCCTTTAAAAAACCCTATTTTTTCATTGGCAAGAGATTCATGATGAATATGGAGAAGAATGAAGTTAAGCATCTTCTTGCCAGTTTGTATGTTTACTCAGCTCAAGTAAACTTTCTTATCGGGAAAAATTATTGTTATACGATGTTGCCAGAATCTTGTTTTTTTATTTGTCATGAAAACGTACAGTTCCTTTGAATAGCTTCGCCCCTGAGTGATTTATGCGGGTTCTCTGATGATAAAGGTCTCGTTCTTTCTTTTTGGCAGAGTATTAGGAGGAGGAGGGTGGAAACAGTAGGCAGAAGCCACTTAGTCATTCCCACTCCGAAAGTTGTGCCACCCTCTCCTGATTCCGGGAAACATCTCACATCTCAAACACTTACATTTTCCCACCAAACCACACCCAATGTCTTCGAGGTGAGGTGTGTGGAGCCCCCTCACGTCCTCCAGGAGGTGCTGCCCTGGTAGGGGCAGTCTCGGGACACTGTGGATGGGAAAGGGACATTTTTCAGAGAACAATATTGTCAACCTGAGTAGTTGTACTTCCCCACTGTCAAGATCAGCCTCTTTGGTATAGGAAAGAAAAAAACATGTAAGTTAAAGAGTACACAGAGTAATGTGTACATCCCGTGTAGATGACACAGGGGAGAAGATGCTCACACACGTAACGCATTTTTAACAAGAACGCTTGGATCCGTGAGACAGCAGGGGAAATGCACCTACAGGGTGGTCTCTCCGACAGCCCACCCCAGAAACGATAAGCAAATGAAATGCTGCAATTTCCAACCAAACTGCAAGCTGCAGACTTGCTCTGGACGGTCTCTTGACGAATGAGACAACGTTTCTTTCTTTGATGTTGAAAATCAATGGTGTCCACGGTAAGGAATGGAGTGTTGCCTAGGTTACTTAGATCTTGTTTCAGTATCTCATCACGGATCAATGGTAATATAATTCTTAATGTATTCTGCGGAATTAGAGTATTGGGTTTTACAGGTTGATCTAAGATCCATTTTGAGTTAAGTTACAACGTTTCTGTTGAAATATGAGGTCCGTGTTTAGGTGAATTCTTTGGGTGTGCAATTGTGTTCAATTGTTCTAGCAACGTTTGTTGAGAGGACTATTCGTTGTCCTCTCAATTATCCTAGTTACTTTGGGACCCTAGTTGTGTTTTTATGTTTTATTTACTTTATATTAAGAAAGAAATCTGAGGCAAAATGTTAAAAAACTGTTTAATTTGTGCGATGAGTCCACGGGTATTCACCACATAATGTTCTCTACTTTATGATTGAAATATTTCACAATAAATTATAAAAATAAAATAAAGACCTTTAACAGAGTGAAAAATCAAGGAGATAGTATACACACATGCATATATAAAGCTTTTATAATTTTTAAAAACGTACATAATCATGTGCTTCAGGGTGTATTGGACGATGAACCAGGAAGGCAGGAGAAAAGGAGTTAGTCTTCGTTTCCAGAAGAAATAATGATGGCTGTCATTACTGGGTTAAAGCACATCTGTTTAAAGTTCACATCTGGCTGGGACCACAGAATGTGAACTTATCTGGAAATAGAGTATTTCCAGGTGGAGTTACGTTAAGGACCTCGGGATAAGATCATCGTGGACTTACTTAGGATGGACGACTAAGTCCAATAACTGGTCCTAGGAGAACAGGAGAGGGATGCTGGAGACACGTGGCGGTGATGCGGAGAGGGAGGCAGAGGCTGCAGGGGTGTATCCACAAGCCACGGAAACCACGGAAACCATGGAGTCCCTGCACCCACCCACGCTGGGACACGGGCGCAGAACAGAGGGACAAGGGCACAGAGCAGATGCTCCTCAGAACTTCCAGAAGGAACCAACCCCCCTGACAACTTGATTTCAGACTCTCAGCTTCTCTGAAATGTGGGAGAATAAATTTTTGTTGTCTTAACATACCCAGTTTGTGGTAATTTGTTAGAGCAGTCGTGGCAAACTAATAAAATTGAGCATGCATTGAATTACGGGCAAGAAGAATAAACAGAATGCGTACTGCTCATAAAACCCAGATATATTTCCTGTTTGCTTGGCATAATAAATGGCCTGTCACAGCCATCTTTTTATCAATACATTTCTGTACTTCTTAAAGTAAAAGGGCTGAATTTCAAAAGTTTCCTTGAATATGTCTCCATTCTGCTACTGCTCAATGTATGGAGAAAACCTGAGCCAGACCTGAGGGGGTTAACACCGGCTCCCTCCCACCCCTCCCATTTCTGGTTTCAAGTTCACAAAATAACGCTGTTGATACAGGTTCCCCGTGGAGCTGCTGTCTACAGTCATACAGCTCGAGTTAGAAAAATTTAACTGAAATATTTATAAATCATAATCTTCAGTGCCCATGCTATCTTAAATACAGCTATCTAAAGAGGTTTCATTATGTTCTCAAACATCCCCCACGATGTTTAATAACATGCAGGACACTATTCTTATTCCTGCCTTCAGCTTTTCAAAATACCTCTCGGTCTTTTTTTATTTCAGAATATTATGGGGGTACAAGCATTTTGGTTGCATATAATGCCTTAGCCTCACCTAAGCCAGGGCTACAAGCGTGCCCATCCCCCACACGGTGCACTCCGCACCCATCAGTTGTGAGTTTACCCAGTCCCTCTCAAAAAGCTAAAAATAGAAACACCATTTGATCCAGCAATCCCACTACTAGGCATCTACCTAAAGGAAAAAAAGACATTCTATAGTAAAGATATCAGTTTTTTAAAAATAGTCAGTTTCTGACTTCTACATGAAGATCTTGCACTTAAAAAAATTAGCAATAATGGTAATAATATGATAACAAAAGCCAAACATTTATAATGTTCACTTTAGCCCAAATCTTGTGCTATTTTGCAGATAGAAACTCAGATAATTCCCACAGCCACCCTGGGAGGGAACAGAGATAATAATGGTCTGGGCTGCCAGTATCTCTGAAGGTTCGCTGAGGTGGGGAATGCACAGCTTTCCGGGTGGGGCCGGCCACGCATCTGCACCCGGGAGGCGTTAGCTCCGATTCACGATGCACCGAGGTCGCTCAGGGGTCAGCTGTGCTTTAGGAGACAGAAACGAGGTCATTCTCAAGTGACAGACTTAGTTGCCTTATTGTGTGTGAATGGTCAGTTTTCAAATGCTTTTTGTTGTTGTTTTTTGGAACACTTGTAGATTTACTAGAAAGTATAATTAGGCAGTGTTGGTCTGGGGGTCTCTTATGTCACCAAAAGCCTCGTTTTACAAAGGAGCCGACCATGTGATTCCGTGAGTTGGGTCCAGTTATAGGCAACAGGAAGGAGACTTTTTCCTCTTTACTGACCCCTCCCTCATCCTGTCCCCGAGCTTTCCTGGCTTTTTACTCTGCTTTGCGTCCCAAATTTGACTGGTTTGTGCATTTTAAGTCAGCACCGGTGAAATATCTCTCTAAAATTAGCAGTTGGATCCTGAGTTCCTCAAACACTACACGTGTGCGCGTGGCGTTTATGAAGTATTTGGATGTAAAAAAGTCACTCCCACCTGGAACTCAGGGGACAGTGACGAAATAACCAAGACAGGTGGTGCTGACGCCAAAGACAGAGCACAGTGGGGCTGGAAGGCTGTTTGCAGCCTCGGGTTCCAGGTGGTCGGGATTTAAAGAGGTGGACTCCTGTTCTCTTTCATCTTAAATTGTCAGTCATTTCAAATCTCATGGGAATTTAACGAACTTTCATTTTGCCCAAGTCAGGCTCATGGCTAATAAATTTAACTCTCATATGTAATTTTTTTATTGTTATATGATGCTTATTTTTTAATTTCAAAATATTAAGTGAGTACCAATGCTTTTGTTACATGGATACTTTGTATAATGTTAAGGTTGGGGCATTTAGTGTCCCCATCACCAGAATAGTGTCCATTGCACCGGACAGGTAAGTTTTTACCCAGCACCCCCTCCCCCCTTGTTGTTTTCCAATGATCTTTACATCTCATTGTGCCTGTGTGTGCCCATCATTTAGCTCCCAATTATCAGAGAGTACATGTGGTGTTTGCTTTTCCATTTCTGAGATACTTAGTTTAGGATAATGGTCTCTAGTTTCATCCACGTTGTTTTAAAGACATTGTTTCATTCCTTTTCATGCCTGAGTAGTACTCCATGGGGTGTATGGAGTACTGCTCAGGCATGAAAATGGTGTGTGTGTGTGTGTGTGTGTGTGTTTTCTGTACCCACTCGTGAACTGATGGGCACTTAGGCTGATTCCATGTCTTTGCAATTGTGAATTGTGCTGCCACAAACATTCAAGTGCAGGTGTCTTTTTGATAAAATGACTTCTTTTCCTTTGGGTACTTACCCAGTGGTGGGATTGCTGGGTCGGATGATAGGTCTTCATTTATTTCTCTGAGGAATCGCCATGCCTTTTTCCCTAGAGGTCGCACTCGTCTGTGGTCCCCCCAGCAGTGTACGAGTGTTCCTTTCTCTCTGCGTCCACGCCAGCATCTATTGCTTTCTGACATCTGACTAATGGCCTTTCTGACAGGGGCGAGGTAGTATCTCATTGTAGTTTTAATTTGCATTTCCCTGATGATTAGTGATGTTGAGCATTTTATATATATATACATACATATATATATATATGCCATTTGTCTATCTTCTTTTGAAAAACTGCTGTTCATGTCAATTATCAGCTTCTTAATGGGTTGTTTTTTTCTTGCTGCTTTGTTTGCAAGTGGCACATGCAGGCTGCTCCTGGCCGGACATGGTGGAGCACACCTGCAGTCCCAGCTGCTCAGGAGGCTGAGGCAGGAACATCGCTTGAGTCCCGGAGTTTAAGGTTACAGTGAGCTATGATGACACCACTGCACTCTAGCCCAGAGAACAGAGTGAAACCCTGTCTGAAAAAATGGAAGGAAGGGAGAAAGGGAGGGAGGGAGGAAGGGAGGAAGGAAACTTCCTTTATTCTTTTCATTTTGTATCTAAATATTTTTGTAAAACTCTATCTTTCAGAACCTTAGCTTTGTCGTGGCGTACTGCAAAGTATATTATACTGACCAGAGAGCAGGTTTTAGTTACACACACACACACACACACACACACGTGCACTCATTGGCTGGCACCCTCATACCGTGTAATTTCTAAGACTTCGGTAGGATGAGAAATTGAACTAGAAGATGCGTTAAAAATAGGGAAGGTGATGAGTGGCCACTGGCAGAGAAATAGGGAAAATGTCAATTTGTGGAGTTAGAAGTAAAGGAGAACATCTTTGCTCTTGCTGCTCTGGCCCCCAAAGGTAGTCTCCGACATCCGAGGGTGTGGGCCCTTAGAAACGACTCCCTGGTGGAGAGAGAACAGTGTGAGGCCTGGAATAGAATCTGGGCTGACTTTGCTATGTTTTGACTCTCTCTGAAAGACACTGTTTTTGCTCATCCACATGTTGGTTTTTTACAGCCTGAGGGAAACGATGCTGAGCCCCAGGCTGACAGGAAATGATTCACTTCTGTGATTTTATTAAAGGGTTGGAAAATAAACATTCTGAGAACTAGGAGAAAAATGACAAAATTGAAGCTATTTAGATTTAAATGGTACAGAGGCGTGAGCTTATAACTAGTATAAAATATCGTATAGTGTATTAGATAACAGGAGCTTACCGGCGTTCACTGTCTCACACTGAACTGAACAATGGGGAAAAAAGAATGACATTTTGGTTAAGAAGAGGTACAGACATCTTTATGGGTTATTAAATATAGGAAAAACCATTCCACCTGGCAATCTCACTACTGGATATCTAGCCAAAGGGAAAGAAGTCATTTTATTAAAAAGTCATCTGCACTCGAATGTTTATTGCAGTACAATTCACAATCACAAAGATGTGGAATCAACCTAAGTGCGCACCACTTCATGAGTAAAGAAAATGTGATATATTTTATACACACACACACACGCATGCCATGGAGTACTACTCAGAGATAAAAAGGAATGAAATAGTCTTTTGTAGTAAGTTGGATGGAACTGGAGACCATTATCCTAAGTGAGGTATTTCAGGAATGGAAAAACAAATACTACAGGTGCTCTCTAATAATTGAGAGCTAATCGATGGGCACACATGGGCACAAGGACACATAAAGGTCACTGGAAACCAAGAAGGGGACAAGGTGGGAGGGGAGGGATAAAAACCTACCTGCTGGGTACAATGAACACTATTTGGGGGATGGGCACACTAAAAAGCCCTGGATTAAGCATTATACAAGTTATCCACATAATAAAAATATTTTTACCCCCTTAATATTTTGAAATTAAACAAAAGGAAAGCATTTCTTTAAAAAAGCTCACAAATTACTTTTCAAAGAGTATTTCATAATTGAATAGTGTTTCCTTTGTCTGATGTTTCTATAAATGTATTTGTAGGTGTGTTACCCATAATATGCAACATAGTTTATCCAACAATATCAGCCAAAAATGGAGTCAATATTTTGAAAATTTGCATTTGAATGATTTCCCTTTAATTGCCACAACACAATAAATATGGATGTGCTGTTCCCCACAATCTCAGAGCAATCTTAATTTCCTGAAATGCTTTCTTCCCATTTTATTTTACACCCTGTGTTTATAAGTTTTGACAAATGCAAACATTTTCACGTTACGTATGTTTGCATTTGGATGCATTATTTAAATTATGCCACGTTAGCATTTTGTCCTGAATTCAAATTATATCGCTTATAATTATAAGCGATATCATAAATATATCACTCTTCTAAAATGAAACAAAGTAATCTTCGTTCATTCTTGTTTGCTCGTAACCTAATAAAAAGTAAATACATGTGGCACGTCTTCATGAAGTCATCGTGCTTATTTTCTCTAGCTAGAAACAGGCGTATCACCTGTACTTGCTTTTCTGACTTTCATAAGCAAAAATCCTGGTGTGAGACCAAATTATTGTTCAGTTCACTATTACCACTGCCCTTTTTTAAACATCATCTCTCTGTTTACCTGAATCAGGACATGTGAAGACTTACTGCTAAACACAGACAGCCGTTACTGCACGTGAGATTCCTTGGGCATCTTAAAATGGACAGAGATCTGTTGTTCTGAGTTTATTAATTTATATTTGCATAATGAGTTAATGAAAAGCAAACGTAAACATTTTTCAGCCTATTGCATAGTGTTTAACAATACAAACCTGACCATATCACCACTAAGTAACTGTAGCTGCAATGAAGCAAGATTCATGGGATGGAATCGTAAACCAACTTGATTTTTGTCCCTTGCTCTCTCCTTAAATTAATCTGGGAAAGGCTGTTCTGAAGTGGTTCTGATGATTCCCATGTAATCAATAAACTTGTGACCAAGTTTTTAAGCTGTGTTTCCAAATTAAGATATAATACACGTTTTCTCCTCTACATCTAAGAGCAACCCAAAATTTACTGAATTTCAGGCTCCACCTTTCAAGTCAAATGCAAACGTTACCTCTTTCAGGAAGTTTTCACGGATTCACACACATCCCTGCTCAGAGAAAATCACTCACCCTCTGTGCTCCCAACTTCCAACAAAATGAGACTTTTGTTCTCTTGTTCAGACTCAGTGGTACCCAATTTGGGTATTTGATTTTTCATTTATCAGATTCAAAAAGTGAAACAGTGGTTCATAAGATATTATTGGATCAAATGTGTTCTTTATCTGTAATGTTACCATGTACAGAAACATATGTTGTGATATGTATGCGTGGGTGTCTATATATAAACTGTCTTGAGAAAAAAAATGTAGCAAAATGTAGCAAATCCTTTACTGATCAGCTCCTAATAGAAATCATTAAATAGAGACACATTTAGTTTTTGGAAATTTTTCTAACATCGAATACTGCAAAATAAGAAAAGAAAAGCTCATATTCATTTAGTACTGGCAGGATCTCTCAGCCTGCGGCTGCTGTTCCAGACCCACCTTGAGCATTGCCTAATTCATATTGCATAAGCACGTAGCCATGAATATGCATCGTTTTTTAATGAGCACAGGGTGGTCCCACAGAGTAACATCGGTTCTTGTACTCTAAACGGTGGCATGTTTTAACGAGAGAGCATTTAACAGGTTCCAAACATTGGATTTTATTCTTTTCCAAAAATAGCTTTAAAGATAACTTTTGCTGAAAGTGTCTTAACATTCTCTTTCACTACAAAAAAAAAGTAATAAAAAGCTGAGACCTGATGGTATTCTGCCATATTTTTATATGGATTTTGTTTTGGACTTTTTGGAGTGTTCAAATAATGAAAGGAAGTTTACTCCTGGACTTTGCTGTCTCTCATGCCTAGTGGGGAAAGGATTAGCAATGAATCAATCTATGACCACGAGATATATGTGTGTACTTTTCCCTCAATTCAAGAAGTAACGTTAATCTGTGGTCTGCAGCGATAGAAAAACAAAGGCGAGAAAGAGGAGAGGAGACCAAACGAGTGGAGAGCAGGGAGGGGGAAGACTCTACCGACGGCGGCTTCTGCGTGAGATTTGTTAATACCGAGAGAGTGTGACAGCGCTTTGTTTTCGGGCTGGCATCCCCTGGTGAAGAGAATTTTGTATGGGATTTAGTGTTATCATCAGACTTCTTAAGCCCTGCAGGGGAATTAATAACTTATTAGGGGATTCTTCTGCAGTTTTGGGCTCCAGTGTGTTTTTTTTAGGTGGGTTTCTGCCTCCTTCCATGCTAATGAAGGCATTAAGAATTCTCTCGGGGGTATTTCAAGTTAGAACTGAAGCTTAAGCAACTGTTTTTCCCTTCAGCGATTTGGGCTTATTAAAGTTTCTACCTTCCAGTCTCTGTTTGCCCAAATGAATGTTTCAACAGCTTCACGCCCGATCTGGTCACCACCAAGTCCCAGATCAAGTGTAATAACTTATACTACTGATCATTTGCTTGCCACACAAACAAGGACCGCGTGCTAGGCTGGAGAAATCTGTTCAGCTGAGCTATTTCCAAGGAAGTGCTTCTAGAATAAAGCCCTTGTTGGGGTAAAGCATACATTTTTCATGGCAGGGGAAAATAAACAGTAACTTTTTCTGAATTTTATTGTTGTGACTTTAAAAATCACACATTTTTTCCCCCTTCGCTTTTATCCTCCTCTTATTTGACTATGACACTATTCGAATATTTGGTCTTCAAAGTTTTGTTGTCTTTACTGCTGGGAGAGGAAACAGTGTTGCCATGAGGTTTATAAATACCTTGGAAACAGTGAATGCAGTAAAACCTAGGGATCTCAGATTGTAGGACTTCTAGAATAAGAACAACATAAAACATACTCTTCATATCCTTTTCATGGCTGGTAGAAAGTTCAATTTGTTAGCCACCAGAAGAATTTATTTATTTATTTTTTTGAAGTAGTCATTCATTTTTTTTTTTTATCAGTTGTAGGTTGTAACATTAAGAATATTGCACACAAATATGTAAGATAACTTTTTGCTAAATTTAGTTTGTGCATCTAAATGTCACTTGTTTCTGTCATATGTATCCACACATACCAATCCCAGGCTGTTCCTTCTCCTCTGATCTTTTCTCAATTCTCACTTTAATTTTAAAATCAAAACTTTATTCAAAAGTGTTCTAGCTACTTAAGGGACTGTTTTCTTAATAAAAATTTTAGAATAATCTTGTCCATATCTACAGAAAATCTGGCTAGGATTTTGAAAGAAATTGCGTTAAAGCAGTATTTGAACTTGGGGAGCACTAACATCTTTATATTGAGTCCTCGTACCCATAAACACAGTTTGTCTGTTCACTTATATAGATCTTTGATTTCTTTCATCAGCATATTCTAGTTTTCAGCGTAATGGTCAGGCATATCTTGTGTCAGATTTACCTCTAATTATATTTCATTTAAGCAGTTGCAAATGATATTGTATTTCAATAATGTTTGCATAGGACATTTTTCTATTCATTTACTTGCAATCTACCTATATCATTATATTTGACTTATGTTTCTTACAGACAGTGTATAGTTTAGTCATTATTCTCTCTCTCACTTTTCCAATCTCTCTTTTATTTCGCATATTTATGCCATTTATATTTAATGTAATTATGAATATGTTATGGCTTATGTCTGCCATTTTGTTTTTTGTTTTCTCCTTGTTCTCTCCGTTTTTATGTCTTTTTTTCCTACCTTCCAGTGGGTTAATTAACTACATATTTATAATTCCATTTTGATTTACCTATGGTGTTTTCAAGTACTTCCCTATATAGCTTTTTAGTGGTTGCTCTAGGTTTACATTGTATATACACAACTTATTAATGGTTACTGGGGTTGACATGTTGCCAGTTTGAATGAAATAAAGAAAACAATCTCCTTCCTATCACTTTACCCTCCCCCACCTATAGTATAATTGTTTTGAATAAATCCTCTTAGTTAGTATCCACTGAAAATTTCTTGATTTCTTCTTTATTCATGAAGGATATTTTTCCTACAAATAAAATTCTGGGTTGATAGTTTTTTTTTTTTTTTTTTCCCTCCCAACAGTTGAAAACGTGGCAACACTTCCTTCGGATATCCATGGATTCCCATGAAAATCTCTGTCACTTAAATTATCTCCACCTTTTAGTTAAGGTGTTTTTATCTCTTGCTGCTTTTAAGGTTTTTTTTCTTTTTTTAATCTTTGATTTCAGAAGGTTGGCAATTACATGTTTTGCCTTAGATTTCCTGGGTTTATCCTCTGTGGAGTTCGATAGGATTTTTGAATCTGTAAGTTTATGCCTTTTGCCAAATTTGGGTCATTTTTAGCCATTATTTCTTGTAATACTTTTTTTTCAGACCACTCTCTTTCTCTTCTCCTTCTGGTTCTGCCCTAACATTCGTGCTAGATACGCTGTTACCCTCCACAGTTTCCTGCATCTCTGCTCATTTTTTTAAGATTGTAATTTTTAGAGCAGTTTTACGTTCACAACAAAATTGAGAGGAAAATGCAGATATTTCCCATATACTCCCCCACCCCATACATGCGCGGCCTTTCCATCATCAACACGCCCCACCAGAGGGGCACATTTGTTACAACTGATCACCCCACATGAGCGTCATTATCACCCGGTGTCCACAGCGTACGTTTGGACTCACTCTGGTGTGTTACTGGCCATGACTTTGGACAAATGTATCATGGTCTGTGTCCGCGGTAACAGAAGAGTTTGTGCCATGTGACGTTGTGAGGCAATGTGGCATTGTTGTCCTCTTTGTTCTTTTCCGAGAAATGCTGGTACTCGTCTACTCAAGTGAGTTAATATTCCCTTCTGTACTCATTAATTTAACGAAAACAAACTGATGAATCAATGGAAATCGGTAATGTAGCGCAGGAGGAAAACAGGAGGTGGATGAACTAGGCATTGTATGATTTTTCTTTTGTAAATAAGAGAACTGCCAACTGTTTATTGAAAATGTTAGGTATTGGGAATTCAAGATATGTCACTGAAATATTTTTATTTCAGAGGATTCAACACATGTGAGCTAATAAAAGGCTTGGTAAATACAAGATAATACAAGAGGTCCCCATCGATACATGAGTGGATTAATAAAATGTGGTATATGCACACCATGGAGTTCGACTCAGCCACAAAAAGTGGTGATCTAGCACCTCTTGTATTATCCTGGATAGAGCTGGAGCCCATTCTACTGAGTTATCACAAGGATGGAAAAACAAGCACCACATGTACTCTCCATCAAATTGGTACTAACTGATCAACACTAAGGTGCTCACATGGTAGTAATATTCAGTGGGTCCCGGTCAGGTGGGAGGGGGTTGTGGGGGTGGGTAAACTCACAGTTAATGGGTGTGGAGCGCACGGTATGGGGGAGGGGCACCCTTGTGGCCTTGGCTGAGACGAGGCAAAGGCATGATACGTAACCAAAATGCTTGTGCCCCCCACAATATTCTGAAATAAAAAAAAAATTAAAATCAGATTAAAAGCAAAGATAAAAAATGATATACTGTGAATTCAGACGAGAACATGCACTTTCTGTAGGCCTATTTATTATACTTACTCAAAAAAGTCAAGGGAATACACAAAGACTACAGTTTAAAGTAGAAGTTTGACTTAAATATAGTACTTTTGACAGAGTCCAAATGAGAAGTAATACCTTTTCCTTTTCACTTGAAGTAAGTCATGTAATCCGTTGTAGCTTCATCTTTTTGATAGTGTTTTATGGATCACAGCCTTAAATTTTTGTCATTTATTTATAGTCTGCTATCATTCCATTATGTTTCTGTCCTGGAACTCTTTGAACCAATCTTTTGAGAGAACGTGCTTTACTTAAAACATGGTGAAAATCAGTAGATAATATACTGTATGTCTCTGCTCATTGCATTGCAAAATGAATAATGCAAAGTTACACTGAAGAATTTTTTGAAGAGACAATCTGTGAGGTTTTAAATGAAATAAATATTGCAGTGTTAATAATAATATGTAGTTTATTTGCTACATATTTTCATTAATACACACTTTAATGGTTTTGGACAGATTGTAGACATATACCAGATGTATAGATCTATATATATATGTTGTGTGTGAGTGTATTTAACATTGGTAAACTATTAAATTTATAAACTAATATCAGTCTAATTTCCTATTATCAATATGGAAAATTAACATTTTTATATAATAGTCCAAATAGCAATTTGTTCCTTCTAAGGGAACATATGCAAATTAATTCCTAATATAAATTGTTCCAATGCCTTGTTTTCAGAGAAATAAAATTAATTTAAGATTCAGCATTAGCATTGCCTGCCTTGTCCTGACTTTCCATGCACCTGTTATAAAAGAGATTGGGAAGGGAAAACTGGACACGTATTTTGCAACTGAATATTGACAGATTAACTTAGGAAAAGAGGAAATTCAGGCATACTCTTGTGGGCAGAATCATGCTGACGTTCTAAGCCCTGGTGCCTGTGCAACGTGACCTCATTTGGAAATAGGGTCTTTGCAGATGCAATCAAGCTAAGAGGAGGTCGTTCTGGAGTGGGGGGCGGGGCTCATGTTCCATCTCCGGTATCCGTATAAGAAGAGGCAGAGAGACAGAGAGGCAGTGGCCACGGGATGATGGTGGCAGGGGTGTAGAGACGCGTCTATAAGCCAAAGAACGCCACGGACTGCACTCAGGAGGCTGGGACCCCTTCAGCAGTCAGGTCCCCACGGCCCCTCACATGTTTGTCCCTGCAGCTGGTGGCACCTGCTGCCGATTCCTGCTGTCTCTGTCCCTCCTGGCCCAGACCTTCCACTCCGAGTCATCACGGCTCAGGGCTCACCATGGGACATTAGGCAGCTCTCACATAATTACAGACGCCTTTCCACAGTGTGTTTCCAGAAAGTTTTATTTTTAATCCACTCATTTCCATCTTCAATTATTCATAATTTAGTTGTCACTAAATCTGACGGTAGAACCTTCATTTGATACTCAGTAAACTGCTTCTAAAGGAGTCTTGGAAATTTGATTAGGAATTCCAAAGTTTTCCTAAATAGAAGAAAACAGTCTCTGAGATTTTTTTCATAGATAGACAGATTCTTTCCTAAAAGTCAAAATATAGCTAAATAAATAAACTATGTGATTCAAAATAGTCTGTGTTATTGTTTAACTGCTTCATGTCTTAATTTATCAGGAAAACCACCACTAGGAGACCCAAGGATTCTACAGCCGACAGTGAAGCTTCATGACATGTCCTCGTGCCCAGGGTGGTGGTGAGATCAAACACACGTGTGTCCAGGCACTGCTGTGGAGGTATGACACTTGAAATTTTAATATCTCTATTGAGTTTCCCTCAAATATCTCCTGACTTGCTCACAACGTAGTAGAGACAGATACAGAGAGGGCGTGTGTGAGCAGACAGAGTATTTTGAAAGTAGTTCTGAAAATCTGCTTCTTCATTAATTTTGTTTTGCTCGTATCATTGGAAGATGATGTTTCCGAGAGCTCTACTCCCAGGGAATGAGTAGGGCAAGCCGGACCCCCGTTAACACCACATACTCTAGATAGGGCTGGATTCGACGCTTGGTACCGACTTTACAAGAGGAATGAAGGATGGGAAGTCTAAACCATAAGCACAGAGCAAGTTTAAAAAAAAAAAAAAAGGAAAACAAAGAAAAACAGTTTAAAATCATTCCCTCAGCTACCAAAAAAGAAATCTCAAAGTGACGTAGAATGTGAGTGTGGCGAGGAAGCCAGGCTGCTGACGGCACAGTGTACTTTCATCTGAAAGGTTAACGCCAAGGTCGCGAGGAGATAAGTCCATGGTAGAATCAACATAAAGCTTCGCTCACCTCCCGGTGTTATTTCACTGTCTCCTGAGGAAGGGCTCGGCTCGGGGACCTTCATCTCGTGTTTGTTAACGTTGCTCCTTCCCTGCCTTCGATTCCAGGGTCAGGTGTTTCAATTCTTCCCCGCCCACCTTCCTAGTAGAACCTGCCTTGCATTTCTTACCACGTCCTCCCAAGAGACCGACGTCTCCATCCTGTTGTTTCATACACGTGGACATTTATGCTTTTCTTTATTGTTGAAGAAACACCCCGTCCCCCTGACTCTTCCGTAAACCCCCCGAGCCCCACATCACACCTGCTTTCGGTTCCTGCCAAGGTCGCCGGGGGGACTGAGCAGTCAGACTGCTCTTCCTGGGCCTTTTACAGAACTGTGCACTTCCACTCATCTTGGGGTTTCCTTTTGACCTGTGTATTATCAATGAGTCTGTCGTCTAATTTCAAAACTGGGGATATTTTTACAGACAACTGGATTTCTAACTTAATTCTGTGTTCAGAGAACATAAGTAGCACAAGTTAAATCCTTTAAACCTATTGGAATTTATTGTATGACCCGTAATATGCTCTACCTTTGTGTACTTTCCAGGCGCACTTGGAAACCGTGGGTACCTATTGGTTGGAGGGACCTATGCCACAAGACACATTTTCTTTCCCAATATAAAATCTAGATGGCAAAGTGACATGTTAGAAAATTCGCAACAAACTTGATAAGCAAAATCCGTAGAGAAAGAGGATGTGTTTGGGAGATCAAATCATGAATATTTGCTTTCAAGAACAACAACAAAAAAGAGGACCAGATGTAAGGTGAGTACGATTTTTGCAAACAGCAGGGTTCGGGGCAGCCCCGGGGCGGGGCGTCGCAGGGGACTCGAGGCGGACTTGCCAGCCGTGCAAGTCATGCACAGAGCTTTGTAGAAAGGAAAAGTAAAATCAGAAGTTCTGATTCTCATCTTTTAATAAATTACGAACTGGGAAATGGTAGCTTCTTCCTCTGTCTCCTCCTCCCATTGCTTTCGATTTGGAGAGCGTGGCAGAAATCCGTCCGGTGGAGCAATACCAAGCGTGAGGCATGGAACGGTGCCACGGAAAGTGAACAAAAAGAAACTCTTTGGTGTTCCAGGTGTTGGCAGCATAAAACTCCGTGGAGTTTGGAGGTTTCAGCAAAGCGGATGCAGACTGAGTGTCTACTGGCCTGTGGGTCTGGTTTGGTCGTCACAGCTGTAGTTTAATCTCAGGGATCCGTAGACCTTGATGCTGATGACATGAGGATGGGGGTGTCTCTGAGTGACCTTGGCAACGAGTGCGGGCCATCCCCCGCCCCTCAGTCAGTGCCTCATGTTAGTGAAAGCACAGAACCCAAGGACTTACGGAGGGAGGGTGGTGAAGATTTTATACACACAGTGTGCAGAGCCTAGGACTCAATGCCAAGGTTCACGTACGAGAGAAGTTAAAGATGAGATTCGAAGGAGAAAAACAAGACCAGTCAGAAGGGTTTGAAAAGTGTCCCATAAGTCACTTGAATAGAAATAAAAATATACGAACTTACTTTTCTATTAATTCCAGTTATTTTATAATATTCTGTTTTTCCTGACTGTGGCACATGAAACCATCCAATTTCAAGCATTACAAAATTCAAGCATGGATTATGTAAAAGCAAAAGTCTATCAGATTTTTATAGCACCCAAGAAATAACTACTATCCAACTTTTTAAATATATCTTTTAATTTATTCTCATATACTTACAAGTTGCATATCATTTTTTATAAAAAGTGAATCAGACCTTATGTAGTGTGTGACCAAATAGTATTTTCCTTTAGCTATTCTGCTTGTATACTATTTTAGGTTAAGAAATACAGCTGTCCATAATTCTTTTTAAGCAGAGCATAGTAGTTTTTGCTAAGGACCTGCTGCGATTTATTGTATTTTATTAAACTTTTTCTGATGAATATTTGAATTATCTCTAGCATGTCACTAATTTAAACAGAGCTACATTTCTTAGACGCCTAAGGAAATATTTCCAGGTGTAAATTGCTAGAAACAGAAACGCCAGGTTATAAAGTAGGTACTTTTAAGTTTCTATGCGATGTTACCAAAATGCTTTCTGAAATGCAGCCTCAGCACATGCATCCATTAAAACTGAAGAAGAGAGCTCCTTTCTCCACAGCTTTCCAGTAAGGATATTATCTGTTTTTCATATGTAAAAAAATGAATAGTTCAGAAGTGATATTTTATTGTTGCTTAAGTTATCCATTCTGCAAATTTTAGTAAGGTTGAGCATCCATGAATATGTTAAGCCACATTCTTTTTCAGTGAGTTGCCTGTTCATATTGTTGCCAGTTAATGACAGTACTGTGCTCCTACTGGAGGTCTACACGCTGTCCTGTTAATAGGATCCCACAGGCAGCGGAATGAGTGTTCTCTGTGTCCCCACAGTGTGCAACACGGAGCTGGCCATTGTGTCACCTGTGATGATTGCACCCAATATTTGTTTGCAGGTTCAATAGGAAACATAAATATTTTTCTTATCATTCTTATAATTTTCCTTGTATTAACTATATATTTTTTAAAGTTTTAACTATGAGGATTCTGCCTCTCTTTACTTCTAGCAGAAATGTATTTGCTGTGTGAAAACTCTTTCATATGATAATCTTCGGTTTCACCAACACAATTGTCTGACGTTTGCAGAAAGCCACACAAGTACATGCTTAATGATCTGAAAATCATCCCTAAGATGAGTCCGAGTTGAGTATCACCTAGCACAACGCTCTCTCCCATGCCAAGGTAAATATTCCCTAAAACTTAAAATGCAGAGCCGTTACATTCCCTGGTCATCGTTTCTCCCAGGCCACCCTGGTGTTACAGGGTAAGTCTTTGAATGTCTTTCTAATATGTTTTCATGGTTCTCAAAATGTTTGACACAGAAAATGTATTCTTAATAAACTGGTCTTCTTGCATTATAACAACTTCTTGCAGTAGAGCAACTGAACTGATCAGATGTCAACAGAGGGTTTCCTTGTTCCGCCGTACACATTGTCCATTTTAAAGACCATTCCAAGGACTCAGGGCCACCTGTTCATGCCTAGAGGCAAGTTCAGGGCTTGACTGTTTCCCATAGACTCTGCAGAAATGGGGGGACTATTCTGGGTTCTACCGGCAGTGGAACCCACCCTCGTTGGGAATTAATTTCATTTATATCATGCGAGATTCTTTAAAGCATAGAATGTCCAGAATTTCTAAATTTCCTCAATATATTATAGAATTTTAAATTTGTCATGTTGGCTTTCTAAACCCTGGAAGGAATGTTAAATATTTCCAGAAATTAATACGTCTATTGCTTATAAAATATTTTAAATAGCTGTATTCCCTCTATGTCTTGGGCTTCAGTTTTGTATAAAAACATAGGGGGAAAATGGCTAGTTTTTGTTAGTGCACTGGCTGGTCCCTTCCAGCCATGGAGCCCGAACCTTGCAGTGACCATCACACCTTGTTAGGGGACCAAGACAGCAAAGTCCACACACTGAGAGAAGAGCAGAGTGGAGGAGAGTTCGAGGGGTTTGTATCTGTGAGATGTAATATGTAAAACGGAGGAAAAGTCGGCTACAGGAGATAAGACAGCAGTTCTCAAATATTTGTTATGTTAGACAGGGGCTTCCTTTTCCTGAGCTGTTCAGTCAGTAGGAAGCAGAACAGGGGCGTGAGAGATACTGCGACATTCCATTCGGTGAGCTGCACACACTGGTCTGCCTCACACTGAACGACACGGGTACGCCGCGACAACAACACGCACTGGCGACACACCGTACACTGCTCTGAGAGAAGACGGCTGCTCCCCATTGGGTCTGACTCTGCCCCAGGTACCATGAACCTGGCGTTAAAGAGGAGATTGAGGTGTCAGAAACCGGGAAGGTGGGAACTGGAAAACACTGTAGAATCTGAAGAGAGGAGAGTTTCAGTGGATTTATTTTTAATAACGTGGGAGGGGTGCCGTATCCCTGAGCAATTTGTGCTGCACTCAACCAGGCTTTTGGGTTTTAGGGACAGCCCTGCAGGAGGAGATCAAGAGCTTTCCAGGAAACCTCATTCCAGTCTAGCCTCCGTGAAGGGGTGAGCCAAGAGGAGGTCGACTGGCACCGTCCGAAATCTCGAGTCTGGAGCAGCGAGTGCAGACGGGGACCTCGGCCACGGCGGGAGCGGCAGCTGCAGCAACGGCTGGACGGCAGGTGCGCGTGACCGCAGACCCGGGCGGGGTCCTCGCGGGGTGCAAAGCCTGCTCCCTGGGCTGGGGGACATTAGTCGGCAGAGGCAGTGCAGAGGGGGGCAGTGAGGGCAGGGCAGTGCGGTGTAGACACCGGTCACTTAGAGACACGGTGTGGGGATCCTAGGGCGGTTGGGGTCCACAGCACGGACAGTTACATTCGTGGCTTGGGCCTAAGGGACCAGGCAGCCACAGTGTGCGCCTGCGTGTGCGGGCACACGCATAACACAGGCAGCAGGGTATGTTTAAAGGAAGTGGATCTTTCAAAGACACAAGTTCTTTGGCGGTCAGGCCCTCAGCCTTCCCCCGGCATCCTCGCCCCGTGTCAGCCTGAGGCTGCGGCACTGTGTCCCGCTCTTCCAGTCTCGCGCTTCCTTCCCTTGTCTGGGCAGCATGGAGTTTCCCATCAGACCCCTCAGACGCACCGCTGCCCACATGCCCCACGCTGGGGATCTCTGCACGGTCTCACCCGCTCCCAGGCGCTTCCCTGGACTCACTGCGGTCCGCGCAGACCCGACACCAGTGCGGGAGACCTGCTCCCCGCGACCCGGCTCTGCGCGCCACGTGCTGTTGCTGGACCCGTCTGAATCTTCCGCGTTTCTCTGCAAACCTCTCGCCATTTCCCTCTCTGTGACCGCGATCCTCCCCTGACCCGGCTCGGGCTCCACCGCCCGTCCTGGGAACCCCCACCCCAGCCCTGCAGAGCGTTAACGGCACCATTCCCGTTTCTGCGCGTCGGGCGCCCGCAAGGTCCCCGCTGCGCGATGCTGCCACACGGCCCTCGGCCACCCTCTGCTGCCGCGCCCCGGGCATCAGCTCTTCGCCCAGAGGAGGCTCCATTTCTTTGTTCTCCTTCAAACTTATTTTGAAAGTTATTTTCAGTGCCTTTTTTTCATAGGCCACGGTCTGTCTCCGACCCACTCAATTCGAGCTTCGCTTCTCTCCGCTCCAGTGGGAGTGAGCTTGGCGGGGCCCGCAGGTGCCTCTCCTGCGTCTTCAAATCCAGGACCCTCTGCGGTTGCAGGGGGCGTCGGGCCGCGCCCTCCGGAGCCCCCGCGGTGGCTTCTCCTTTACCGGGTTTCCTTTCCTCCTTCCCCATCGCCTTGCAAAGCCCCCGCCGGACAGCTCAGTAACGAACGTGTCCCTCCTCCCAGGGACCCTTTCTCCTCTAACCCACGCGTTATCTGCAGCTGATCTATCCAGTTTAATAATTTTAAATACCACGTAAAAGTAACGACTCTCTGAAGGGCAGGTTGGCGGCTCCTGCTCAGCTAATGGGAACCTTGACATTCAGCGCTCAAAACAAAGTCTTCATTTTCGTCCTTCCCCGAATCCTGCACCATTTCTGTTCTCCTCCAGGTCTATGAACGCCACCATTAGCAATTCAATGGCCTAAGCCGGCAATTTTCGGGTTATCTTTGATTTATCTATTTCCTCATATTCAATTCACCCATTCCTGTCTGTTCGATCTCCAAAACACATCCAGGTGTGTCTAATTTCTTGAACTCTGCACCGCTGCAAAGGCTTATAAATCAGTCTTGAATTAATATAGCAGCTTCCTAAATCATCTCCTCCGCGATAGTCTCTTTAAAATCCTTTCACCAGGAGCCAGAACCATTTTCTAAAAATCCTTTAAAAATGATTGAGTCACTACCCTGTTCAAAATATTTCAAAGGCTTAAGATAAAAATCAAAGTTTATGGCCTGGATTATAAAAGCCAGAACAATAAAAATAAACAAATAAAATCTGACCCCTTTTACTCACTGGGCTCCCAGAGAGGGGAGCTGGTCCTTACGCTGTGGAAATAACACGCGTGTTTCACCACACGGCACTGGCACCTGCTCTTCCTGCCGCCCGGGCTGTTTTCCTTGAGGGCAACTCACTTTCTCTGTCCCTCGGATCTTTCTAAGGGACATTCTCTGAGCATCCAAAACCAGGAGAATCCAGCCAGTCACTTTTGACTGTGTGGTCTCTCTCATCTATTTCAACCTCTGCTATAAAAAAGGGGTTTTCCTCCTAGGTCCTAATTTAAAAAAAAAAAAAATGCTTTTTTCAAACGAGTCTCCTGTAAACTACTAACAGCAATGAATAACTTAAAAAGGAAACTGTTATCTTTTAGAAATACTTTAATCTACCAGGGAAAGAAAGACTTGGGTACACTGTCCTTTCTTTGCTGGCCTCACAATGGTCATGACCAAGGATGAAATATTCCACTTAGTTTTTAGATGAAAGTTTTCATTCGTTCATAAGGGAAGGGTCAGAGCAGATGGCTGCTCACCAGTACCTGTGGCCTCGGGGACACTTGGCAGTGATCCCTGCACCTGAGAAGGGTGCTGACATGTGATTCATACGTTTAGCAAATGTGATGTAGATAGGTGCACTTTGGAAGGTGCTGGAACCTCTTTTATTAGGATTTTACTAAAGCATAAAGGAATCTATACTCGGGTGACTACAGATGTGTTAGGGACATGTGTCACATGCATTGGAAAGTATTTATTTCTCCAACTGATAGCAATGACAACCCGATTCTGCTGTAATCGGGAACACCTGTTACCTTTTCCTCACTCTCCATATACCACATCCGGGATACAGTGATGCCGGCGTTGCATTAAATATGCCTCCAAAGAACTCTGGTGTCGAGAGGTTTGTTTTATTTATTCTTTTAGTTGGATAAACATACATTTTTAAAAGTCCCTCATTTTATAGGTAGCAACAAAAAATACTATATTATTGCTTCCTGAGAGCCATCACCTATAAGAGACAAAGCTAGGACCATCATCCATGAGCCAAGTCCCACAATAAATCTCATTTATCAAGCCTCATTCTTGACTTCTTAAAGGGGGAAGGACCTGGATTCGGATCTCTGGAATCATCAGTTGCGGCATTGCTGAGTATGCGTCGCAGGGAATCCCCAGGTATTTGCAGCGGGTACAGGTGGGGGTGAACCTGAGCCCCTGCCCTCTGCCTCCCAGCTCAGACCTCCTTCCTCCACACTGTGCTGCGTAGTTGATTCCAGCAATGATTGTTTTACCAAAAGGAAGCAAAATGCAATCCTGGTAGAAGCTATTCCCAATGGTTCTCTGTTGTTTGTGGTGTTATGTGGGACCTTCACTTCCTATATGATAGAATTTGATAGTATTTGCATTTTATCAGAAACATGCATTGCTCGTGTAAACATCCAAAACTGTAAAGACATCAAATGTGACACTCTGCTGTGGTAAGAGAAATTGTCATCATGGAAACTGAATAATTATCCTCCATTGCTTTGATTATCAAATCGGTTGTCTTCGTCCATGTGGGCTGTTATAACAAAACACCTGAGACAGGGTAATTTATCAACAATGAACCTTTATGTCTCACAGTTCTGGGGGCTGGAAGTCCAGGATCCAGGTGCCAGCCCGGTGTCTGGCGAGGGCTGGGTCTCAGGTGTGTGGATGCCCCTCTCCGCTGTGCCCTCTCTCGTGCAGGAAGGAACAGAAGGAGGAGGCAGGGAGTTCTCTCCCGGAAACCTCCTTACCAGATCCCTAATCCCGTCCACGAGGGTGGCGCTCTCAGGACTAATCACTTTCCAGAAGTCGGCACATCTTGATGCCACCGCAGTGAGGATGAAGCTGCAACATGAATTTTGGAGGGACACGAGCATTCAAGCCATAACTCTAGTTTTTGTTGATGCTTTTTGTAAGGTTTATTCCTATGATTTAAAATTGGAGCATCTCCTGTAATTTACAACTCTCCTTGGGAGAGAGTTCAACAGTGAAGGAAGGATTTATGAATTCGTTTCTTGTTTGCAAATTCTCCTGGATCGCGGCAGAGCGCACTGCACAGCACACACTGTTGTGCAGTGAAAATCAATTTCTCTGCCTAGTTTTCTTTCAATTAACTTGATCCTCATACAGTTAATATATTATTTTTCCCTGTATGTCTGACTTTCTGAAAGATCTGAGAATCCCCACAGCTAATTCATTGCTACTACAACATGTAACTATCTTATATTGAGAATAATTTAAAATTCCACTCAATATATGGGGGCTCCAGATATTGACTAGTTAGCACAATGTAGTTCATGAAAATTATCTGACATCAAAAATTTTAATAAAGTTAATATATGGAATAAGCCATTCCATTTCTAACATTGATTTTTTTTTTTTTAGCACTTACAGTCTGAGCCAGTAGTAGGTGTTAAAAAACATAGCCTTGTTCCAAATTATTCTACCTTCTGAGTTTCATCTTTATATAAATAAACAAAATACTGAAATTCAACTAACTTTACCATTTACCATAGTGATAAGCAATGAACATGTGTGAATTAAAAAAAAACTTTCTTCTCTAATTGATACTAAGGCAAATGTTGTGTGTTCTTTCTTGACTTTTTTAAGGAAATGATAACATATTTGCATATGACAATGTATATTTGCTTTGTTGTTAGTTTCTGTTTTTACATTAGAGATTAAAAGAATTAGACAAGTTCAATGACATTTGATTATTTGGAAAAGATTATTTATGGAAATGATTTATTAGTAAACTAAGCTTTTATATTAGAGTCGTGCTTAAGGTTTGCAAAAAAATATTCACATACAGAAGCTCATTTTTTAAGGAATTATATATATGTATATATGTATAGCCACATACATACAATAATTAACTCTAGATTTATAGCCAGTGAGTTCAAAATTCATGCTTGTATAGTTCTATGGGATTTTGAATTAAATTATTTTCTGACTTTTTTATGCCTTCATTTTCAACTCAGGTTAACAGAGGGAAGAGTGTGAGTGTCAATCAATCTTCAGGCACCACATGAAGTAAAGGGTGAGAAACACAACCGAGCGATACCCACGGACCATGCAAATACTTCCATTAGCCAGTGTCAGCATTTGGAGATTTCATTAGTTCTCTTTCCAAGAGTGGCTTTCAACCAGAGAAATGCATTTGCATTTCCCCGCTCTTAACTGGCCCCCTGACAATGTGTTATTGTCCTCTGAAATGGCTTGAAGGTGAGGGACCCAGGGAGCAAAGAAGAAGGCGTCTGATCCTTTCAAATATAACTGAGTTGATTATATTTAGCTGTTTTCTTCTATAAACTCAGTGCAGTTCACAAGGCGTATAATTATCCAATCCACTGTAGTTATAAAAATACCTATATTTCTTGGACTTGAGCCACATATCTCAAATATATATTTTTTTCCTTCTGTGTTCCTAGAACGGTATTCTTTCAAAAACTGTCCTTCTGAAATGAAGATGAAGGCTCCCCTCCTGTGGTCCCGAGGACAGCGTTGCTAGGCAGCGGACAGGGTGCTCGTGCATCCTCTCCAGAGCATGCCCGGCATGCCTCCGTCCATACCTGTGCGCCAGGCAGGTGTCTGGAAGTGAGTCATTTCTTAAGAATATTTGCCTCTAGGATTTTCCAGGAAATTCAGTTTAAATCAGGACATATGAAATACACCTTGATAACCTTTAAGGTGTAGATGTAGTTTTGTGAGATACAGGGATTAGCGGATTGGCTGATGAGGATGGAGAGAGAACCAGACACAGACAAGAGGAAGGTAGCTAAGGCTGGCCCAACCTGTCGTTTCAACCAGAACTTTAAGATAATAGCTGTTGAAATACGGCCCTTGTGGAAAACTGCAAGCAGGAGTTTAAGTAGCCCTAAAGCGGAAGAGCAATATTTAAGAGAACAGAAATATGCTTTTAATTAATGTGATGTCTGAAAATACTAAATGCTTTGGTGGGCCTTTTCTCGTTCAATTGTGAATCTTTGTTTAAGCTGTCATATGTAACTTTTGGTAACTTAATATGATAATTTTGTGCCATCAGTTGAAAAGTATCTGGCGTATCAATGAAGAAAATTTGTTGGTTAAATGTTTTATGTTTTAGCAGCAGGGAAAGCAACTTGGGAAAATTAAAAACATTTAACAATGTGATTATCACCAGAATGACTAAGTTGGGAAACACTTGATGCTTAAAGTTTAGAAAGCACATTTATTAAATTAAAAGGCACATATACAAAGTTGATTTTTGTTACTTTTTTTCTTTTTTCTTTTTAATGATTATTATGGATACACAGCAGTTGTATAAATGTACATGTGATGTTTTGAAACAGGCATACAATGTGAAATAATCAAACCAGGGCAATTGGGGTATCCATCACCTCAGGCGTTTATCATTACTCTGTTAGGAACATTCCAATTCCACTATGTTAGCTATTTTCTGTGAAGAATGCCACATTTATTTTTTCTTTGATCTTTATAATTTTTCCTCTACTTATTTTGAGTTTGGTTTGTCCTTGTTTTTCTAGTTCTTTGAGATACATCATTAGGTCATTTATTTGAAGCTTTTCTACTTTTTCGACGTAGGCACTTATTGCTATAAACTTCCCTCTTATTACTGCCTTTGCTGCATCCCATGAAATGTGTTTTCATTTTCATTTGTTTTGAGAAAAGTTTTAATTTCTTGTTACTCTCCCACGACTTCTTCGGTATCTGGCCTGAGCTCTTAGAGCCCAGCCTCCCTCAGCACTCGCTGCTGCTTCGTGGTCCTGCCCACCCGTCACACGCCTTTCAACTTGCTCTGCTTACGCCCTGGCTTGTCATTCGATTCTTGAATGACGTTGTGGTCACATTTGTTTTATTGATATATAATATTTGCACATATTTAGGGAGCACATGTGATATTTTGATACATGCACAGAATATTTAATGATCAAATCAAGTTATTTATGGCCTCAAACATTTATCGTTTCTTGGTGTTGGGGGTATTACAATTCTCTTCTAGCTATTTTGAAATATGCAATACTTGTTGGAAACTCTAGTCACCATACTGTGCTATGGGACATCAGACCTTATGCCTTCTATCTGATGTCTGTCTGTACCCTTCCACCCCCGTCCCCCAGCCTGGTGTCATCGCTCTTTTCTCTACCTCCACGGGGTTAATTTTTAGCTTTCACATATGTGAGTGAGAACATGAGGCATTTGTCTCTCTGTGCTCTATTTAATGACCTCCAGTTCCATTCATGTTACTGCAAATGACAGGATTTCATTATGTTTTATGGAGGAAGAGTATTCCATTGTGTACATACGCTGTGTTTTCTTTTCCCACTTCTCCGCTGATGGGCACTTGGGTGATGCCACATGTTTGTATTGTGAACAGTGCAGTGATTACTGTGGCGGCGTGGGTCTCCCTTGGATACGCCATTCTCCTTTCTGCTGGGTGGTGAGACTGCTGGGGCAGACGGTCGTTCTATTTTTAGTTTTTTGAGGAATCTTCATACTGTTTTCCCTCGTGGCTGTACTAATTCGCATTCCCACCAACAGTGCACACTTGGAATTTTTAAACTGTGCGATGACTTTCCTGTGAGATCGCTTCTCCAGCCACAGCCATTACACAAAATAGAATAAATAGTGCCGCATCCATTTAAATGGTGTATCCAAATGTTCCAAATATGCCAGTTTTACGGCTCTCCTTACCCCACTGGCTCAATCTTAGCCCTTGCCCAGGGCTAAGAGCAATC
This sequence comes from Eulemur rufifrons, assembly GCF_041146395.1. Lineage (NCBI taxonomy): Eukaryota > Metazoa > Chordata > Mammalia > Primates > Lemuridae > Eulemur > Eulemur rufifrons. Next base: position 246,135 of record NC_090994.1, read on the forward strand.
TTTTATCAAAAGCTTGATACATGTAGCCTGTGTGTATTATACGTGTTATATGTTGCACTGTCTGTGGGAAAGGCTAATCCTTTTTCGTCATGGGAAGACTTTAAACCAAATAGCTGGATTTAGCAGGTGTTACGCAGAAACTCACAGCCAACAAGTTCTCCTCTAAGACGTTTCTACTAGACCTTGCTGGCTTCTCACGCCAGTCGGCCCTTTTCAATCCATTCCCACTGGAGTCAATTCAATTATTTTACCCTCAAAATGTCCCTTCTGTCTCGTGGAGTTCAGTAGGTTACCGAAACTCGCGGTACTTCCAAGCACCAGGTTTACTACACGTTTCTGCACTTTGTGCCTCTGCAGAACAGCTATATTTGGTTGGGAATAGCGAGCGTAGCTTTCAATTTTGATGCCTTTAAAAAAAATTTGCAATATTCCTCATAACTATTCATAGGGGATAGAAGATTAAATATTTATCACTGGTAGTCCTGATGGATTAAATACCACGGAAATGCATAGTTAATTTTCTACACCACGGAGTGACTAATCATTTTTGCTGACCACAAGTACCATAGAATTTAAAGCAACTGAATAATTTAGAGTTGCATATGTTTAAGTACTAAATAAGTGATGATGAAAGATTATCACTACAGCCAAGGCTTATGTGGTTTCTGCTGCTAGTAATTTACTTTTTTCCTTTTCTTATATTCATATCACAACCGCAAAACTGTTTTTCAGCCAAAGAGTGATTTCAGTTGAAGAGAGTTAAAAATTATTCTAACCTCTAAAATAAATAGTTTTCCAAATATGTTTAGAGAAATGATGAAGTGTTGGTTTTATTTATTTATTTATTTATTTTGGGTCAGAGTTTGACATTCTGTAAAGAATAAATTTTTCCTAGCCCCATGACCCTGTTTTTTACCTTTTCTAAAAAAAGATCATAGTAGTTATTCTAGTGATTCAGTTAACTGATACAAAGTTGCATGGTGCCCAAATTTAAATAAATTAAAAGCAAGCGAACTTTTTTCTGAAAAATATTAAAGAATATGACAAATAATATCCTAAAATAACTCTCCCAGGAATTTAATGAAGCTCACATCATAGAATAGGTGAAAGATCACCATTAGAAAATTTCTAACATTACTATAATTTTCTATATGTAAAGAAGCTGAAAAGGAGAGTGAAAAAACTCATTTTTTCCCCCAACAATAATGAAAACAAAAACTAGACTTTGTTCTTGGGGTTGGCAATATAACTACTTAAAAAACAAAATCTGCCTCCATGGAACTTATACTCGTGTGAACGGGCAAAGATGAATCAGAGATTCTGCCTGTTTGTCTCTGGCAACAGCTGCTGCACCTGCACTTCTGTCATTCAATCCTTGCGGCGCTTTGGAGAGCGGATTGTCCACCGGCGTGAAGGGTGAATAGACTGTCTAAGGTAATGTGCCTGGTCCAGGAGGGTCCAGGCTCCAACTCAGTCTCTCCACGCTGCAGACGGCACTTCTGGGCTGTTTGATGGCCTCCCTCTGACATCGGGGCCCTCCTTTCTCCAGCCTAGAGCAGCCCCGGCCCACGGAGGCGGCCGCAGTGCAGAGCGGCCTGCAGGAGCAGACATGGAAACAAAAGAAGCAGAATTCGGTCACAGCCACGGGTCTGCCTTCTCAGAGGTCTCGTTCCGGCCAATCCTGAGACTCGCGCTCAGCCCGACAGACCTACGGTGAGTGTGGAGAGGGGGCTGTGCAGAGGTGGGCAGTCGGGGTCAGTGGGTCCCCACGCCTGTTTCCTGCGTGCAAGTGGAGTCAGTGTCTCTCTCCCTCTCTCTGTCTTTCTCTCTCTCGAGGTAGCTCCCGCTCTGTACCTCTCTGTGAGCCCTTAACTAGATGCAACATTTAAAATTATTTTCTCAAGCGTGTATGAGTCTCTGTAAAACATATTACACTTTTCTCTCACAATACGGTACGTGTCAATGCAATTTTATAAAAACCTATACCACCCTTTGATTTATAAAGTCTTTCCCCCAAAGCTCTATGATTTATAATTCACGTGATGGCATAAATCATTTTGTAGGTCAGAGAACTTTGGGACCAAACTTCATAATCCTTACTGCTCTTGTAATATATAAGTTCAATTTGAACTATTTTAAACTCAAATTGAATTTCTGTCAACTAATTCTTGAGATTTTTAATCTGACTTATAAATGGTCAAGTCCCAACAAGTATCAGCCATAAACATGTGTCAAAAGAAATGAAGAAAATGAATTTAGTGGTAATACCAGTTAATTTGAAAATTATCACAGGATGATAGAAAATAATGTATTTCATTAAATTTTCTTAGGTGTTTATTATTTCTTTTGGATGAGGTGATATTTTGCTTTTAAATAAATCACATTGAAAATTGCATAAAACTGACAGAAAGTTAACTATTTTCACTGTTCTATACATATTTTGATGGACTTTTTGAGATAAAACTTTCAGGTATAATAACTCTTGTTGTGTTAACACAAGGAAATCTTATTTTAAGAGGGCTCATTTATGAGGTAACGACAAACCATGCTAATTGTTTATTAGCCTGACTAAAAGTTATACTTTTAAGCTGTTAGGAGGGTATTGCTGTGTTTTCAAATACTATTTCCTCTACAGCAGTTGGTTTGTGGTGGTTTTATATCAGTTACTTATGCCACATAAATTCAAATCACATCGATTTCAAATGCAAACCAACAGGACCACGTTCAGTCAAATGACCATTTCACAAGGAAGGGGTCCCAGCGGAGCAGGTGCCAAGGACCGTGAGGCAGACCGTGGGAGCAGAGGGGCTTCCTTTCGGGTACGGAGGGCTCTGAGGCACAGGAGACCCCGTTTCCGGGCTCCCTGACCTACGTGGGGTAGGATATGGATGTGGCATCAGTTTAGAATCACTGTAAGAATGAATTAGGGTTTTAGACCAAGAGGACAGTGATCCTTTCGAAATGCTAGACTAAGGCTACAGAGAACTATGGGTCTACGTGTCTCTCCCACACGTGGAAAAGTTACAAGTACTTGATAACACAGGTTACGAATGTATGGGCTTCTGAACCAAGCCTTCGACATCCAGAGATGGACATGTCCGGGACTGGGGACCAAAAAAAAAAAAAAAAAAAAAATGTATATGAAGTGACCTAAAGTCATAGAAATGATAGAGCAAGAAAATCCAATTTCACAAGAAGATTTGGGGAAAGGTAATATTCTAAGGTATACCGCATAGTACTTGTTCACATATGAAGAAAAGAAAATTGTACTACTGTATGCAGATGTTTTCCAGCTGGCGAAGGCCCCGGGAGGTCAGTGACTGGGGAGTCAGCTGTCTGGGGGTGTCTTGTGGCCCGAGAGCTCGGGAGCCAGTTCAGGTGGGATCCTCCGAAAAGCCACGATCTCAACTGCAGCCACAGAGGAGAAGCTGAGAGGGCAAACCCACAGAGACACAGGGACGGTTTCACTGGAAAACTAAACTCCAGGCAGTTACGGAAAATACTGTGCCTGCTGGTTTTTCAAAAAAAAAAACCATACGTGATCACCTTCCCTACGTGGGGCGGTTTGCAGTCAGAACAGTTGTTTGGAATTGGCAGTTCTACAGGTGGGTCCACTGGACACAACACTTGAGTAGCTCATAGAGACTACAGCTATTGCATAGTTGCAGGAAGACTGCATTTTAGACTAGTTCACCAGAATTCCATTTTTTCCTCCCCTAGGTCCTGAAAAGATGTCACAACGGGCTCCTGTAATATGCTTGGCATTCGCCACTTTTACCACTGAGAGATCAGCCACAAAGCATGGGGATGTGTATGGATTTGTGTAGAGATGTCACTTCCAGAAGGCAGTTTGTGCTCCTCAAAATGCTTCCTACATGCCAGCAGTCCTTGAAGGACTCCAGTCTTCCCTGGCTGGGCAAGGTCACCAGTCCTCACTGTGATCCCAGCCCCGAGGTCCGTGTAGAAGTCGCAGGTGGGTTATCAGGTATCTTTCAGCACGGTGGGTGTGTCCAGGCTTTGGTGATGACCCCTGAAGTCACGGCGGCTTCCCCCGCCCCTGCTTCTAACAGCTGAGACGTCACCAAGTGCAAATAAGGCCAGTGGCAAATTATCCAACGGACATTTTCCTCTAATGGAAATACGATAAGGCTGTTTTAAAGCTTTCAGCCCAAAATATATTTCTATTACCTTTGAAATGAAAACTCTTTAATTTGACTTGCATAACATTGATGTGACTGTAAAATAAAATAACCCCCTTTCCTAGTAATTGAGTTATCCCTGCAGTGTGAAAGTCAATACAGCAGATATTGCTAAGAAATGTGACTTTCCATTGATTTGTGCAGGAATAGACTCAAGTATGGACACATCACCTGGCAGAAAGCCACGCTTTGCTTCCAGAATCAAAGCATATTAGTGGAATAGTGTAAGATTAACCTTTAGTTTTGCGTTAGATACTATAATATGCTGAAAAAAAGAAACGTAACATAAATCATAACTTTACATAAATGAGTTTGGGAAGAAGATCAATGATGAATGAGTAACTGTAATAATAAATATTATAACAGGACTTATTTAATTTTTAGTATTTTACCTCTTTTGTCACTTTATTAACACTTAATTTTCTGGATTCAACTAATTGTTTCTTTACATACTCTTTAAATTATTCAGCAAATATTGATCAAACGCCTCCTAGGCATGAGGCAACATCACGTACTAATAAATTGTGTTTTCTCTTATCTCATTTCTTATTCTCTCCAGACCCAACACACCTTCTTTATTTAAACTTTCCTGCTTCAAATGCAAAATAACCTCGAATGAGTTTTTCAAAGCTCTAAAATGAGGGGGATGCGTTCAATGTCTTTCTAAGGCCAATAGTTTTAAAGCTTTGCTCAGAGAACTTCCTTTCATGCCACTTTGAATTATGATTCCAAGTGTTCTACTGGGTAAACTGTATATTTCACAACCATACTTTTCTGTCCTTGATCCAGTGATTTCATTGCACTGTGCTTTGAGTGCGTGGAGCTAGGATTGCATCGGCTACACTGAAGGGAAATTTAGCCGGCATTAGAAAAAATGAAGTGTTATCCGATAACAACAGAGAGAAAAATTGCCAATTTTGAATACTAACCAGCATAACTGCTGGATCCATTATCTTACGGAAGAATTTGTAGTCTGAAGCCTTTGGTTTGCCTGCCGGCTCTGCCCGTTGTTCATTGTTGTGTTATCTCTGGTCATTCACACGTTGGCTCAGCTTTTCCTACTTACAGGGTTTGGGTCATGCTTAGAGTAAACGCATTAAAGTGGAATTTTTATACATCAAGGATTGCCTTAAAATATTTTTATTTGGTCTACTGAGAATGACAAGTAGTAAGGACTGTAAGTGAACCAAATGGTCTATTGACTTCGACCTCGAATTGTGCACCGCAGTTAATCCTAATGGGTGAAAATAACCCATGGCAGTTTGGTCAGTCTTCCTTCGGGAGCCAGGAGTCTCTGGATGTTGGGAACGGCACTGGCAGCCCAAACCCAGTGCCCGTGAGTTCTGAGCGCTGCAGTCCCAGGAAAACGGGTGCTAAATGCACTTTCATGCTCCCTGCTCCCTGTCTAGCGAATGCGACACTGTTGGATGTCCTTTTCAAACTGAGAGCTGGATTTAGAGGCGTTTCGCAATGACTGCTGAAAGAAATCATGATGAAACACACTTCAGTACTGAGTATTAAAATTAACAGAACCTGTTTAAATATGGCCATGGACTTAGAGAATCTTATTCATTTTGAAAACGTAGATGAATACACAAATCTTCAAACGACTGATTGCTTACATCCAATAGTTTTCTTCAGAGACCAGCAAATTGCCACTGTTCTTCTACTCATCCCAAACCATTCAGATAAATATTGTACTGTCCCTTTAATTAATTCATTTTTTTTAAAAAAAGCAAGACTTTAATGAGTGGCCATTTTTAAAAAATTTTTTTAAGAGAGGAGAATTTGAGCAGCATATGAAAAGTAAAGTGAGTTTACTGTGTGCATTATATATACATAATTGGAATTAAAGAGTAATTACTTCAAATTACACCCTGGAGGAGAAGGAGGGAGGTGAAAAGAGATTCTGGCTAATTTCAATATTGCTCCTCACAGGAACCTGAACAAAATCAGAACAACAGATGACACCATGAACCACACAGAAATTCAGGGAGAGGTGAAAGAATTGCTTAATTTTCTACTTTTAATTTAATGCCTTTTCTACTTGTACCGGAAACAGAGAAAGAACTGGCTCAGTTTCCAAAAGAGAGGAATACATTTAAAAAGTCCTGTTAAAAATTATTTTTAAAAAGTCACGTCATACCAAATTTCTGACTATTAACTATCACTTAAAAGTATCTCTGCATGTTCACAACTTGCCTCCTCTCCTTTGCAAAGCCTAACCTGCCTCCTGCCACTGATGATAGAAGCACTAAACTGAATCTAAAAAAAGGTAAAGCGACATTTTTAAGTGAACATAACTTATTTCAATATTCCTATTATTTGTGATTTTCAGTGTTAAAAACAGAATTTACCATAGGATCCCTTTTCTACAAGGATGTAAATAAAACGTCTGTAAAGACGCACACCCTAAACGAGCGGCGTGAGACCCATTCCAGAGTGAAATCGTTTGTGGGAAGAGGAAAAGGAGACTTCTAGGTTTTAATTTATATACTTTGACACGGTTTTAGTTCCTTTATAATAATCAGGTGTGGCATTTAAAACAAAATTACTTTGAAAATATACTATTTTTTTTAAAAGTTCTTATAAATAAGGATTTCGCAACATCGTATCGCTTTCTCAGAGCTGGCCGATTACTCACAGGTGGTTGTCATGTGTCGGCCTGTCCACCTGAGCTGTGTCTCTCCCGCTCACCCCAGTGTGTGTCAAGTCACGTGGGCCACGCAGGTAAGTAGTCGCACCAGCATTGGGTCGCACCTAAAGCCGTAGCCATTTCACTTTTTGCTCAGAGTGCGTGGCCAGGTGTGCGGGCCTCCCTAGGGGGCTAGCACCTGCCCGCCTCCCTGGGGGTGCTCCTGCAGGACCCCACGTCCTCACAGCTGGAGACAGCAAGGGTGCACGCAGGGCATCGGCTGCTCCTCGTGATCCCAGCAGCACTGGGCGTCTCAGGCTGCCCTCACATCCCCCCTGCACATCCTTTTCCCCACCCCGATTCCCTGCCCTGCAGACTTCAAACTCCAGCGTCACACACACACACACACATACACACACACCCCTTACAGAGATGGCTTCCCTTGATTAAACCCCCACTGATAGAGGATTTGGTGCCAAGAAATAACTATTACAGTTATTCTGATAAGTCATTTTAAAAAAACATACTGAACGATATTTGCATCGTCTGACATTTGTAAGTGCCTATCTTTATGAAATCCAAAATACCCTAATTTTTACACAACCATTGACTGGCCTGAGATAACATAAAATATGATTATTAGAGATGATTTACATGCATTCAAAAGTACATTTTCTGAAATCCAGATTTCTTCAGAAAGCAAGACGTCTTTTGAGTATTTTTCAGTGCCAGGAATAAAAGCTGTAGAAAGCAGCTCAATTTAGTGATGAATCTTGGATTTTCTGGCTCTGGAAAATCCTGTTATTGCTTTTTGTTGTTCTTTGAACACAGAAGCAGAGTAACTTCTGTTTCAACAATCTCTTCAGGTGTCCAATTTTCCAATTTTTGTGGATATGGCTTGGCACACAGTGGGCATGACCTGGCATATATACGGAGCTGGATCGATGCTGAGCCTGGGAAGATGATGAGTTCTTTGAAGTCTCATCATGTTGGATCAATTGAAATGATGGTGCGCTTGAAAGAAAAAAGGTAATGGAGATTTTACCTTACTGGGATTTTGGATGGACAAGAAGCAATGACATAAGATAGCTATTTGAAGACATGATAGAGAGAGATTAAGATAATGTCCCATGTTGCTTGAATAAGAATCACAAAGTTATTGTCAAAATCTTACTCATGTGGTCCACTTCTTTGCAAGACGGTGAGGCACTATCGATGGTCGTGAGTCCACCTACCTGTCTACATGTCTGTGTCCTTATGTGTGTATGTAAGTGTCTATAATTATTCTGCACATTTAAAAAAATATTGCCAAGTTGTTATATATTATTCATGGCTTACTAAAACCAGCCTTTTTATGAACCAATGCAAAATGACATCTTGGTATTTATTGATATTGGTATTTATGGAGACATCTCAGTAGTGGGATTCCTGGATCATGTGCTAGTTCTATTTTTTTAGTTTCCTGTGGAAACTCCATACTATTTTCCATAATAGCTGTACTAATGCACATTCCCACCAACAGCAGATAATAGTTCCCCATTCTCCACATCCTTGCCAACATTTGTTATTATTTTTTTTTCTGATAATAGCTGTAGAGGGTATTTTAAATGAGCTTTTTTTTTTTTCTTGGGGGGGGGGCGGGGAACAAAATCAAGCTCCTTGCTCGTTAAGTACTCATTAAGTAGTGGCATAAATCAATAAGTTGGCAAAGATGAAATAAGATACCCAAAGCTGGGTTATTGCAGATGAGGAAAATATACATATGTGAACCTGAAAAGTCTATAATTTAGAGGGTGAATTTTGAAAGATTATGAAGATGAAGGGCATCATCACTTATTTACTATTGACTAATAAAACTATGGGACAGGTGAGAACCAGTTTAGGTCCAGGACCCGAAGGGACTAGAAGAAAGTTTGGATCTGACAAACCACAGAGGACAAACCAAACAAGGGGCCCTATAGCCAGGAACGGGGGACAAAAGGGTAAATTCATTTTCAAACTGTATTCAAGCAATATTCTCACTTGTTATGTCACAAGCTATACGAGCTCCTTCAGCTGAGATTTTCTCATCCATAAAATTGAGACGGTGGTAGGTGCAGCTAGGGCTGTTGGGAAGATTCCGTGAACTCTGTACACACCTGGCGCATCACAGGTGTACAGCAACGGCAGGTCCCTCCCTTTCCCTTCCCACCTGAGCACCCCCTAATCACAGTGCAGAAAGACCCCTAAGTAACTTTGGACCCACCCTTATAAATCTACATGATCCCTTGTTAAACATACCTACTTAATCTTTATATAGGTAATTATATGTTTGCCTGTTCCGTTCTTCTCAGTTAATCCTTGCATATCACGGCAAAGTGCATTAATAATAGGGAAGATATCTCTGGTCTTCTCAACAGGTGTGGTGGGTCACCCTTTATGGAATGAACTATATTCAGAGGTTGGTCTTGCGATAGGGCACGATGTGTTAAAGATTTTGTTTGTTTGATTTTGATTTTGAGACATCAAATGAAATGGGATTCTTCTGTGGCAAAAACCTACCGTTATTTTTAGCTACAAGAACTTCTCTTCATTGAGAGAATGGGGCATATAAAATAGATTTTTTTCCCCAAGCCTCGCACTTCACAATAATTTTATCTTTGACACAGTGTTTACATTAAATAAGTTGTATTTTGCAAAACATAACATGTTCTATGTAATAATGTTACAGACCATTATTTCCGAAAAGAAGAAACTTTGTCTCATGGAAACTCAGCATCAAGTTAAGCAACTTGAAATGGCTCATAAATATCAGCGGTTATTCTATAACATTAATACTTAGAAATACTAGTGAAAAGCCATTTGCATAAGGCATTTCTTATCTAAAATAAACAAATAAAGCAAATAGTTCAGAAATAAATTATCCAGTTGGACTCACAGTGAGATAAACTGGATTTTTTTTTAAAATAAGAAATCGATTCTTTAAGAGGAATAAAAGATGAGAATAGTCTAGAATTTCTATTTCAGTGGTCACAGAAATATAACAGTTCTATTTAAAATCCAGTTGTTAAAATTATACATGCAGCATTAAGTAGAAAGATATTTTGATATCTGTTATTATATAACATGGTATTTATTTCTCTAAATAAGCAAAACTCGGCCTGCATTGTAAGAGGTAGGTACGTTGGGGAAATAAAGCAAGTGTATATTACAGCTTACTTCTAAAGACAGTCTGGGCTGATTGCCTCGTCCCAGACAAGCCGCAGTAAACATCTGTTAGTTTGATCCTTCTGTTTCACATTCTACACATAGGACACATGCAAAATGTGAAAAGCTCCAAATTCCTCACTGGTGGAATTTCTAGTTTTCTACCTGGACTCAATGTTAGTTACCATGACAGCTTTTCGACAAAACGCAATTCACACAGGTTTGGTCTGTCTCTCTGTATCGATTCCTTTATTTGAAAAAGAACACCTCACCGAAGCCCTGGACAAAGAAGAAAATGAAAGAATTATAGACTCCTTGTCTACCTGCCACGGTGTCATGAACCAAACAGTGCAAATGGATTTTTTGCAAAGACAAAATAAACCTCAGCATTCTTTCTGACGGTAAAACAGCCATAAAAGCCAAAGGATCTGAACTACTGTGTTAGATCCTTGTGTACTTTTGGAAAAAATACACGATCCTACCACAAGCGTAACGTAGGAATTAATTCGTGCAATAAATACTTACTGAGCACATACTATGGATGTGACATTATGCTAGTTTTTTGAGGTGCAAAATGGAATAAGACATTATCCTGCCATCTAGGAACTTATACTACAGTGTGGAGAGCAAGCAGGAAAGTGATTTGCATTTTAGATATGAACTATCAATAGCAACGTCTATTCTCAGAGTTAATAATTACCAAGAACAGAGAAGGAAGAGCCTGCGGTCATGATGACGACAGGGCAACTTTTAACAAGATCCATTTTAAGCAATTAATTGTAATTAATAAGAAATTGATTAATTAATAAGAAATTATTTTTTTAAGCAGCAGAAAAACCCCAGTGGAAATAAAACTGCTGTGCGTCGGCGGGGAAAGATGGGACAGGTGCTGTTGCGCAGCCTAGAGCCCACCCTGCCCCTCTCCACTCCCAGATCCCCGACGGAGGCTTCCTGGCCTCAGCCCCAGGTGCACGGGGGGCTCCAGCTCTTTGCCTGGGGCATCCCCCCCGACACAGGCCCTGGGGAGCCTCAGTGTGCAAAGTGGATCCGTTTGCTCAGAGGACCTGGAGCTGCCCGGACGAAGGTTCCCCTGCCGAGGTCTTTCTCACACTCACGTGCCTCTGCACCACCAGGACTGTGCGGGGTGGACCGCAGAGGTTCTGGGGTCCCCGGCTCCTCCTCCTCCATGTCCCACCCAGTGTCCTGTCCTCCCTGTTGACGCCCTTTCACCCTGTGACATGTCCTCACCTGGCGTGAGCTTCACCTGAGAACCCGGCCGACTCCCTGGCCATGGGAGCCGGAGACAGCGCCAGTTCACGCCCTTCCCCCGTGTTTCGTGCCTGCAGGACATGGCCCTGGGGACGTGCTGGAGGGGAGCAGTATGTTTTGGGGTCGATTAAGCTCGGAAAAGCGTCCACTGTCTCAGACCTTTCCCAGGGATGGAGAGGACAGAAGGGCCGTGGGGAGAGCAGGTCTGTCTCCATGCGTCAGAGTCGTTGGAACCTGTACTCAGGCTTTAAGGGACTTTTCCGCGTTGCTGACTCTCTGAAGCTGTTTTTGACAAACAGAAGCACCGTCGTCACCTCTTCTTGTCGCAAGGCAAGTGTCTCATCGTTGATATCAGACACTTCAGGCCAAGGAGACTCAGTAGAGGTTTTGATGCAGATTTAGATGAAGTGTTGCCATTTGTGGCCTCTTTCTACCAACCCAGAGCAGAGACCGCAGCACCTGGCCAAAGACAGTGAGTATTTTATTGATATCAGTTCATTTATTTTAACCTACAGCTGACGGGTAGTGCTTATTTGAGAATGATTTAGACTGATTTAGAAAGATTAATTCCTACAAGAATCGAAGCCTCCAGAAAGTTTGAAAGCTGTGTTGTCAGTAAAAGGCAAATGGTCTAATTTTGAATCTCCAGACAGTAGAAATGAAGTTTCTCTCAATGGGGCCTGTTTAATTTGATGTAAAATATGACCAATGTTAATTAAAAGTACAAAGTAAGACCACGTCTATTTATATTGTGCTGTCAGCAGATACCTGGTAGTTTTCACTGGGCTAATTTGATAAAAATATGGATTTTCTTGTTGTTGACAAGACAGGAAAGGATCTAATTTAAAAAAAAAAAAAACAACTTTGGCAATGAAACAAGATTTAAGACATTAGAAATTCGCCAATTTGACAAATTGCATTTTAATGAGAGACATCATATGAGAAAAACATGTTGATAATTATTTTTGATCATATGCTACCCTGTTGCGAGCATCTGCGAATTTTCATTGCTACAATCATTCAGTTATCCAGGGAGATTTCAGATTTTCTGTAAAATATTTTGAATTGTATTGCAGGGTTTTGTTATTGCTGTGGGGTGATTTTTTTTTTTTTCAGTGAAATGGAGCAAATGAACCATTTGTTCCAAATTCAATATGTATTTTGAGCATAATTATTACTTAAAGTTTTGCCTGCAGTAAGTCCACTTAAAATGCTTACTTTCCAAATTAGAAATGCGATAAAATGCTGCTTTTCCCCCTAAGCACTGACCAAATAATTACAGTGCATCAAATCCATTGATTCACTTCCCCAAGAGAGTTTTCCTTCCCACCAGTTTCTGAATGTTGACCAATGTTGTCTGTTTTGAAGTTGTCACTGTCAAGACTAGACTGAGGGCACAATATCCCTAAGTCCCCTGTGTTTTGTTGTGGATATACAACTGTCTGTTACTCACAAAGTGCTCGCAGTAGGGAAATTCTATGAACAGCCAGGACCAAGATGCACTTTTTAGGCACAGGATGCTGTCAGTCCAATCACAAATTACCAAATCCCTTAGTTGTGTTTCGGTTTCTCAATTCTGGAGTATAATTTTAACAGTGCACTCATTTCTGTAAGACACCTGATTCTTCTATTTTTTTTTTTTTTCCTGAGAGACAGTCTCGCTCTGTCACCCGGGGTTGGGGTGCCGTGGCGTCAGCCTAGCTCACAGCAAACTCAACTCTTGGGCTCAAGCGATCCTCCTGCCTCAGCCTCCCAAGTAGCTGGGACTACAGTTATGTGCCACCATACCCGACTAATTTTTTCTATACATTTTTAGTTGTTCAGCTAATTTCTTTCTATTTTTAGTAGAGATGGGGTCTCGCACGCCTGAACTCAAATGATCCGCCCGCCTCGGCCTCCCAAGTGCGAGAATTACAGGCATGAGCCACTGTGCCCGGCCTGTAAGACACCTGATTCTTATCAAGGAAAACCCTTTTAGGAAAAAAAAAAATACAGTTGACCAGTGTATTGGTTTGCGAGGGCGAAGGTGCCCCAACTGAGTGTCTTACATTGCAGAGCCGTGTTCTCTCCCAGTTCTGGGGGCTGGGAGAAGGGGGTTGTGGTGTCAGCAGGGTGGGCGACCTTTGGTGTTTCGGGGCTTATGGATACATGACCCCAACCCCCGTCTTCCTCTCTGCTTCCCATTCTCCCTGTGCTCACCGCTGTCTCTGAAGTTCCCTTTCTAAAACGACAGCTGTCAGGGGCCCACCCTACGCCAATATGACCTCACCTTAACTAATCACATCGGAAATGACTCTATTTCTAAATAAGGTCACCTTCCGGGGTTCTGAGAGGTAGAACATCAACTTAGGAATTTTGATGGGATGTTGTTTTACCTGTAATGACCATTCAGTTAAAATTGTTAAACTATTCAGTTTCCTTATTTTTAGCATACACATCATTACATTTTATGAAAATTATTTTACTTAATAAAATGAATACCCTTTTTCCTAATGAAAGTAAGTTGATTTTCTTCTGGTAAAAATAAATCCCCTTTGTTGCCCAAAAACTACTTCCTGGTGGATGATCAAGAACTCTTTTCTTCATTTGTTTACATTCAGGAAGGTTTTTTTAAACAAAATTTAATTTATTTCCCAAGGATTTGAAAAATGTGATGTTTGTTTTTTATAGCAAGATGAAAAATATACCTCTGACAGATTTCAACAGATTTCACCTTGAGGCTATGCACGCTTTAACAACTTCACAACTCAGGAAGTGCGTGCACAACATTCAGGGTGAAAACTTGGAAGAGAATTCGAAGGTAACCAAAGCACATCTACTGAATAGACCTGGCTCAAGAAACTACTGCAGAGTAAGGATGATTTTTAATGACTTACCTGTGGCTCCTTTCAGAAAACAAAGGCACTGACTGTGTGATGAAGTCAGGGAACTGGAAGAACCAGAATGACTCACCTAACAGCCCTAACCTCCTGCAAGCATCTGGAAACGGTAACAACCTCTCTGCATGAAAAAAAAAAAAAAAAAAGAGGAAGCAATTTTAATTCCCTGTTTTTTTTGTGTTTTTTTTTTTTTTTTTTTTTTTTTTTTTTGAGACAGATCTCACTCTGTTGCCCGGGCTAGAGTGCTGTGGCGTCAGCCTAGCTCACAGCAACCTCAAACTCCTGGGCTCAAACAATCCTCCTGCCTCAGCCTCCCGAGTAGCTGGGACTACAGGCATGCGCCACCATGCCTGGCTAATTTTTCTATATATATTTTTAGCTGTCCAGCTAATTTCTTTCTATTTTTAGTAGAGACGGGGTCTCGCTCTTGCTCAGGCTGGTCTCAAACTCCTGACCTCGAGAGATCCTCCGAACTCGGCCTCCCAGAGTGCTGGGATTCCAGGCGTGAGCCACCGCGCCCGGCCTAATTCCCCAGTTTTAATTCCCATTCCCCTCAGGAGATTGTCTCCAAATCCTCTAAAATGGATGTCTCTCTTTGCACAAATCAAATGTTCAATACTTTTATCTGCATTCCACTATTTACATCGTTATGATTTTAATTCAATGTAGAAAACAGTGTTTGTTATATACTTTTGACAGTGTTACTAAAAATTTTATTCATGAAGAGCTTTTAATGAGATGAATGATTACTTATATAATGCTAAAAGAGGGAGGAAAAAAGTGTACTGGTGTTAGTGATATGCACTTAAACCTCCCATATAAGGAAACTAATTGAAGGCAGCCTGGGAAGGTATCTCTTGACCATCAAATGTATGTCAAATCCTTGACAGTGAAAGCCTCTAGATTGTGGTACCACAGGAATATTTTAATCCCGTCTTTACATTTTTACTACTTTGCAAATTTTCCTGCCACATAAAATTTAAAAAGATGTTCATTTATAAACAGTTGAATTACTCCTCAGCCTTTGGCTAAGATCCAGTGTAGTATCTGTTCTTACCAGTTTGATATAAAGAGTTGAAATAATGCTTTAAGAGATAAAACAGAAAAACAGAAGACAAAGAAGAGAGGTTGGGCCAGGCAGCCCAGCAAGCGTCCTCTTCATTTACGTGAATGTGTGTCTTGTGCCCAGTCAGTGCTCCAAGAGAGAACCGCAAGGGGAGGCCGTGTGGGCCAGGGCTCTGCGTGCAAGACCCCGAGAAGCAAAGTGCAGATTCCGTTTTCCTGGGATGATGGGGACAGCACCTGCCGTGTCTCACTGTGCTCTGCAAGGTGACCTGAATGCTCTGCTGATCGGGAAGAGGCTACATCTCCTCCACTGAATGCAGGAGGGAGGGAAAGGAATGAAACCTGACATTGCATTGCTGCAGGGATGGTGATGGCACTGCCCTTGCTCACGGGCCCCCGAGGCCACCACCGTGGGAGGAAACCAGGCAGGTAGGTGTCCTGGGGTCCTCCCAGCCCGAGTGTCATCCATGGGGGTCCTCCAGCCGGTGGATGGGTTCAGCTCCCAGCCTTGGGGTCCCTGCAGCACAGACCCTGGACATTGTGAGCAGAAAGGAGCCACCCCACCGTGCACCTTACAATTCTCTACCCACAGGATCCGTGAGCAGCATCAAATGGCTACTGTTTTATGCCAGTAATTTCAGGGTGGTGTGTTACACAAAAAGACTGCCCAGAACAGGTAACTCAAGCTGAATTAGGAAAAGGAATTCAGTAGTTGACATAATGTGTATATATCAAATTTTAACTCCCATGGGCTGTGTCCACCGCCAACCTCCTGTATCTCCTTCCCAATCTTGTCCTTTCCAGGGTTTTAGGTCTTACTGTGCTACTTCTACACAGGCCAGATCCTGGTCATCAGGTTAGGTCAGAAGGAGGACAAACAGGTGCCACGGAAGTGGCCAAGGGTGGAGAGAGGGAACCAAATTGTAGCTAGGAAACAATTGCAGCCAGGAACTGTTCCCTGGTGGGAACTCACACAGTGAGGAGCTCTTTGTGACCTTTCACTGACCTGGTGCTCATTACCATCTCATTAGCATAGCATGGGTGGAGTTTTCACAAAGCATCCTGGGAAGACACTTACCTAGTAAAGAAACTGCTATGCAATCAACCTGTTATGTAACTCCCCACCTGTCTATCACCTCAAAGGCAGGAAACGGCAGCCAATCCTGCCAGGAGAAAGGCAGACAAACTAGTGGGCTTATAAAAGGCAGCTGTGCTCAGACTTTGGGGTCTTCTCCTTGCTCAGAGGACGGCCTGTTTTGTATTGAATGACATTGTTTTGCATTGAATGTTGTGTGAGGTTGCTTCACTGGCTGGACTCAGTGCCAACGCTCATTCTTGACACTGGGAACGGGGGACCAGGGACACCCACACAGACGTGACCATCAGACAGGACAAATCCTCTCTCTGTCCACCACGGCACCCAATGCATCACCCTCGGCTTTCAGTCTCATCTTCCAACTTTGGGATGCATTCTCTTCTCTCCATTTTCACACACTGGCCACACACTAGTGACAGCATCTGTCTCCGCAAGGCTGGTCCACAACCCTGGACGTGGTTTCCAGGCAGCTCTCACCTTCCTCCACGTCAGTTATCCTTACAAAATGAAAATCCTATCATGTTGCTTTTCCTTTTATCCTTCAATCACCTGATTGATCACCACATTAATACGAAAATAGTTAACAAGTCCCACATGCTCTGAATAGTCTCCAAACCCTCTCCAGCCTCATTGGAACCTGATCTTATGCCTCGCCTGGGCCTCACAATACAACCTAGGGTCCTTCTCTCTGTTTCTTGACCACGTCATGCTGCTTCCCTTCTAGAAAGATGTGTGCACTGTCTTCTTGGAGCATTTCTTGGCATACTGTCTCACTCCTTCCCCACACATACTCTTTGCCCTAGTTAGATAGAACTAATCTTCCAAAGCTCAAGTTCTGTCGCTGGCTCTGATAAGCCTCCCCTAAAACCATCTCACTGAGTTGAAATGAGAACAAAGTAATATTTTATTCATGCAAGGCAACATTCAATGAAACATGATAAATATACCTTCTTTGACAAAAGACTTTTCTTATGAAAAAGCAAAAGTGCATTGACATATACATTGAACCCACAAAGGAATATAGTCATTTTGAAGTCAAGGAGATAATAAGCAGCAATGATTTGATTGGCTTGCGTGAGAAAGTGTGTCTTGCATAAATACTTAATATTCCATGTGAACTAGATACCGTTTCTTTGAAGCAGATAAGTGCTGATAATAGAAGCCACTGGGAAGAGACTCCTGAAGTCGGAACAGGAATGTATGCTGATTTCCTACGTGCTCTAGACCACAATGCCTTACCTGGTGGAGGCTGCCCTGCTTCTCAGGTGAGCTTTCACACCGCCCATCTAGGTCTTCCTCACAAACGGCCAAAGTATTTCAAATGTGAGGCACAAAGCAATGTTGTTCTTGAAATACACAAGCCGTCCATGGGCGCTAATTACTGGCAGAGAAAAGAGGAAGTCCCAGCACACTTGGCGTACACGCTCAGTCCTGTTTTATGCGTGCTGATGTGCAAAACGACCTTCTATGTACACAGTGCTGGCTGGCATTCTCACACACGCTATGTTGTATTAACAAATCAGAGCTAGGTGGCGTGGATCCTCCGTGTGAACCGAGATCCGTGCTGTTATTCAGTAAATATTCATCAGACTTCCCCTGCACGCTGTGTGACGTACGAGAGATGCAGTGGCAAACTGATCCCCCCACTGAATTCAGAATGGTCCGGCAAGGGTAATTAAACACGGCCATGCAAACAGGTGCGCTCCGTGCTTTCACGCAGGTGTCTTGAATAAAAGCTGTAGGCTATTTCCTCTTCCTCCCAGTCAGCCCTGCGATCCGAGGGGTCCACAACAGAGGATTCGCGGTGTGCTGCGTGGCTCAGGTGGCTCTGCCCGCCTGCCCAGCTGTGCGCTGGCGTGAGTGTTCCCAGGACGTTTAAAGTAGGCGTATTCAACTGTCGTAAGGTGAGGAGCTTCTGTGTTCTCTAACCTGCTAAGATGGGGGGAAAGATTTTTTTTTTTTGAAATACTAGTTTTTAGATGTTAAATGTATTGGGTAGCCGAGATGGCAAGAGAAATATATGTTTACAGTTTACAGTTAGACAGGAGACGGGGTTTCTCCTTTGGTTCCCGGCGTGTCATGGCGTTGCAGGTGACAAGGATAAGGAATCGTATCTTTCGCGCCGTACAGATAGGAAGCACAGGGGGCACCAGCAACGTTTTGTCTCTTGTTGTCAACACAGCCCGGGATGCCACTGGGCATCGGGATCACTCTTAACCCAGCTCTGCCTCCATGGACTGAAATGGGCTTAGGTTGAAATACAGAGGGAGGCGACTTTAGTCTTTTGAGTACCAAGGTCTGTTAACATCAGTGAATAATAGTTACGTTTACAGAGTCTGTGTTAAAAGTGAAAGAAGATATAGGCATGTCACAGAGAAGGGGTAGCAATAAAAAACCTTTTACTGTTTCTCTGTCATTGTTAATCCACTCGGTGGATACAACAATGAAAAACCAGGCAAAAATCACTGCTCTAATTTTGTCTACATCAAACTATGTGTATAGTATAGAGTCTAATATAAAATAGTTAAAATTAATGTTTTAGAAAACAATAAGATCTGACACTTGTTTCAGAAACTATTTTTATTTATTAATATTTATACAATAATATAATTTTATATAATTATATAATATTAATTTAATATAACTTATATAACTTCTAGATAGAGATAGAGAGATATAAAGATAGATTTATTGTAAGGAATTGGCTCCGAGTTTCACGGAGCAACAGTTCCAAACATCTGCAGTCAGCAAGCCCGAGGCCCACGTTCAAAAAGGTTCCTAAGAATTTACATTCTCTACCCATCATGTTTATGTACTCTTAGTGTGGATTAATATCTGGAATTGAAAATGGAGAGGTTTCATTGATGTTAAGAAAACATAGTAAAACATATTTATAGAAAATATCAAAATGAAGTAACCAAAAACCCAAGAACTAGACCTTTTTATTTTTATTTATTTATTTGTTTTTATTTCATCTTATTATGGGGGCTACAGAATTGCAGGTTACATACGTCGTTGCCCATGTACCGCGTTTCCCCCCAAGTCAGAGCTCCAGGAGTGTCTGATCCCCAGATAGTGCGCGTTGCACCCATCATGTAGGTATATGTCCCTCCCTTCCCCACCTCCCTTCCCGAGTCAGCACCTTCAAGCGTGACCATTCCCCAGACGGTGCGCAATGCACTCATTGTGTAGGCATACACCCATCCCCTCCCCCACCCCCCACCCCCCACCTCAGTCTGATATCCGATTGGTGTCGTTCCCAGATGTGAATTTAGGTGATGATCAGGGAAACCAATTTTCTGGTGAGTACATGTAATGCTTGTTTTTCCATTCTTGGGATACTTCACTTAATATAATGGGCTCCAACTCTCTCCAGGAGAACCATAGAGATGTCGTATCTTCATCATTCCTTATAGCTGAGTAATATTCCATGGTATACATATACCACAGCTTACTAATCCAATCATGTATTGATGGGCATTTGGGTTGTTTCCACATCTTTGCGATTGTGAATTGTGCTGCTATAAACATTCGGGTACATGTGTCTTTGTTATAGAATGACCTTTTTTCCTTTGGGTATATGCCCAATAATGGGATTGCTGGATCAAATGGCAGGTCTACTTGAATCTGTTTAAGATACCTCCATAATGCTTTCCACAGGGGTTGCACTAGTTTGCAGTCCCACCAGCAGTGTATGAGTGTTCCTGTCTCTCCACACCCACGCCAACATGTGTTGTTTTGGGATTTTTTGATAAAGGCCATTCTCACTGGAGTTAAGTGATATCTCATTGTGGTTTTGATTTGCATTTCCCTGATGATTAGGGATGTTGAGCATTTTTTCATATGTTTGTTAGCCATTCTTATATATTCTTTTGAGAAGTTTCTATTCATGTCATTTGCCCACTTTTTGATAGGGTTGTTTGATTTTTTCTTGCTGATTTTCCTGAGTTCTAAATAGATTCTTGTTATCAGTCCTTTATCTGATGTGTAGTATGTAAAAATTTTTTCCCATTCTGTAGGTGGTCTGTTTATTCTCGTGACCGTTTCTTTGGCTGTGCAGAAGCTTTTTAATTTAATCATGTCCCATTCATTTATTTTTGTTGTTGCTGTGATTGCCTTAGGGGTCCACTTCATAAATTCTTTGCCTAGGCCAATGTCTGTAAGAGTCTTTTCTACATTTTCTTCTAGAATTCTAATCGTTTCACACCTAAGGTTTAAGTCTGTTATCCACCGTGATTTGATTTTTGTGAGAGGTGAAAGCTGTGGGTCCTGTTTCAGTCTTCTACAAGTGGCTAACCAATTCTCCCAGCACCATTTATTGAATAGGGATTCTTGTCCCCAGAGTATGTTCTTGCCTGCTTTGTCAAAAATTAGGTGTCTATATGAGGATGGTTTTATATTTGGATTTTCTGTTGTGTTCCACTGGTCTGTGTCCCTGCACTTGTGCCAGTACCAGGCTGTTTTAAGAACCACAGCCTTGTAGTATAGTTTGAAGTCTGGCAAATTAATACCTCCCATTTTGTTTTTATTGCTTAAAATTGCTTTTGCTATACGGGGTCTTCTCTGATTCCATACAAAGTGTATAAATATTTTCTCTATGTCTCTGAAGAATGATGTTGGTAGTTTAATAGGGATTGCATTGTAGACCTTTTTAAAAATAAAAAACTGCAGCAAATAAAAGGTGAAAGACACAAAAAGACAACATAAATCTAGGCTGGAAGAAAGATAAATTCTTTGATTTTTGAAACATAAAAATTATAAAGGCCAAAGGCTCCTTTGTTGATGCTCCACAGCTGAAACCAATGTAGAGCTGTTAAAACACTGACTCACACCGGCTCGCCGTA
Organism: Eulemur rufifrons; assembly: GCF_041146395.1. Taxonomy (NCBI): domain Eukaryota; kingdom Metazoa; phylum Chordata; class Mammalia; order Primates; family Lemuridae; genus Eulemur; species Eulemur rufifrons. Next base: position 267,308 of record NC_090994.1, read on the forward strand.
CAGAATAATGTTCTTGAGTAGCTGCTAGCACCGTGCACAGAACAGAGCCTGGGTCCTACTATTTCCTCCATGCAGACAGAGCAGGGGGAGTTCTAGTATAGACGAGCTTTTATTGTCAGTAGTAAATTGAAAACAATCAAAACACAATGTTTTAAATTTACAAGAGCCACCGTAAGTTCATATATTTGGGAAATAGCCACATAGATTTCCAGATACCTGGTATTTTAATTTTGTCCTATCTCAACTTTCAAACCTCAATAACCTAATCTATAGAACTGTTGATACTGGAAGAAAAAACAATGATTAAGTTTTACATTCCATCTTCAGTTATGTGAAAAAATGAAGCGCCCAGCATCCTTTGAGATCTTCTTGAATGTTTAATGAAAAGTAAGTTTGTTTTTGCAAGACAGAAAACATTTCACTTTCAAAATGAAAATTCATGATTTAGACAGCTTGAAGTGAGGGAATCATGTCATGAATATTCATTGCGGCATTAATGTTTGCAAAAACTATTCATAAAGTGGAAAGTGGTTATAATTCAAAACTCAAGTGATGGAGTAGGGTACAAGATATACAGTATAATGTATGACTTCACATTCAAAGAATTTTTCTGAGTCCCAGAAGCTGAATATTTGTATACAACTGAATTTGCAAAGCTCACTCCTTAGAATTATGCAAGGTATACCCACAGCCTCTCCACCCTATCCAAAGCCTTCTTTTTATAACCTAAACTCAAGGTAAATACAGTGTACTGTTACCGTTTATTAATCAGGGATCTTTTAAAATTATAACATTGTCACGTTGTTTATAACATTGTTTTGAAATATGTTTTTCAAAAGTCAGCAAACAAAAAAAAAAATCCCACGCACGCATTTCAAGTTTAATCTTTTTCTACAGCAGCTGTTCTCACTTTGAGTAAAAAGATTTTAATTGTTGTAGAAGGAAGAGAGCGATCAGGTTAAAGTACCTACATTCTCCCTGCCAGAGTGGGTGAGAAAATGTATGTCAGAATGATTGGATACTAAAAGAGAAAGTCCCACTAATGCTTTATTTGTTTTAAGTTTTACCTGACTGGACAAAGGAGAGTCGTAGAAACTGTGGGGTGAAAACCTGTTATGTGTAGCTGTGGTTTAATTTCCTTTAGTTTATAGTGGGCCAAGTCTACATACCACAGCAGGTCATCTTGAAAAAAAAATTCTCAAAGATGGAAACTTTGGTTGGAATGAATCCTAAACCCGATTGATGTAAATAAGGTGGAGTATACAAGAAACAGAGGATCCCTCTAGAACCTTTAACTACATGAGAAATGAAAAAAGTATAAGAAAACAACAACAACAACAACCAAAAAAAAACACTTAGAGGATCCATTTAGAGGATCATCCAGGGGTTTTTTTTTTTGTTTTTTGTTACTTTTTTTTGCTTTATGTTAATGTACTTTATTACATTGATTGATTATTTTAATGTAAATGTAACCTTGCCTTCCAGAAGTAAACCCAACTTGGTCATAATGTATTAATATTTTTCTATATTATTTGAATTGGTTTGTTAATATTTTGTTTGGCATTATTGAATCTGTGTTTATGAGAGGGATTGCCCTGAAATTTTTCTTTTTTATAATGAACTGGTCACATTTTGATTTTAAGATTGTGCTGATTTAATATAATGAGTTGGGAACTATTCCCTTTTTTTTTTAATTTTCTGAAAAAATTTGTTTGGAATCAGTAATGTTCCTATCTTAGATGTTGTGGATATTTACTGAAGCCAGACTGCTCTTTGAGGAGAGGATTTTGATTACACATTCAGTTTCTGGGCTGTGGCCTGGGCTTCCTCAGCGCACTGCAGCCTCAGGTGGCTCCGAATTCTAGGTGGGACCCCTGGCGGCCGCCCCACAGCAAGGGTGTCAGGAACCAAAGCCACAGAGCGCCCAGGTGGGCAGGGAGGAGTGGGTTTGCAGCAGGTGTTTCAAGCAGCCACCCTGTCCTGGGAGGCTTCTCCCCGGCTCGGCCTCCCTGCCCTCTCCTTAGCTCGCCTGCAGGTGCGGGGACATCTCCTGTCTGCACACCTGCTCCCCCTGGGCCTGCGTCCCTTCCCCCCTCACTGGCTGAGGCTCAGTGTAAGTGCCACGTCCACAGGAAGGTCTTCGGGGGTCTCGCAGAAAGTCAGTCCAGGGCCTGCTGGGCCCTGCGAGTGTCACTCACGGAGCTCTCCCCCTGTGCTCCCAGGGTCCGCCAGACTGACGAGGTGTCACAGGAGGTTCCCTGGCTGCTGTTGGTCACTCTCGGGACTCGGAATGCTCCTTGAACGTATAGACCATGTTCTCGTTCACCGCAGCCTCACGCCACTCCTGGCCATGGTAGGCTCTCTGCAGAGATGTGGGTACGTGTGAACCTCCTTCTCTTCCTGTACACCGCATTTCTGAAAGTCTGTGACACCCCAACACTGCCGTGACACTGAACCCCTCTGTGAGCTCACACACGTGCACATCCACCAAACATGTACACACACCCCACACACCATAGCTACACACCACATATACCACACGCATCACACATGCGCACACCCACCATGTACTCACATACCCCACACACTCCTCACGTCACATACATCACACGCATCACACATGCGCACACCCACCATGTACTCACATACCCCACACACTCCTCACGTCACATATACACACCACATACATCACACGCATCACACATGCCCCACACCACACATACCCACCCACCAAACATGTACACACATATCCCACACACCCCATGCATCACACGCACACACACCCACCACGACATCACACACCACACCTATACACCACACACACAATTTCATGCTCCATTCAGATAGTAAGCGCTAGTGGTATTTTTATTTAAAGGAACAGAAAACCATGACTAATTTAGAAACAACATGTTATTAAGCACTGGGGTTGATAGTTACCTTTTTTTGGAGATTTCCAAGTAAGCATCAAGTCAATTGACTAAATGACCCGTTACACTGAACATTCTCTCTTAGCTCAGTGCCCTTTTATGATCTCACTATGCAACATCAAATTTGTAAATGTTTAATCAACGCAAAAAATTTAAATCTGCAGTTACAAAGAAGTGTCATCATGCACAGATGGATTCCGCTTCAGGCAGGCTTAGAAGCAGATCTGCTGGGATACCCAACATGCAACGTAGCTTATATCTGCAGCCAAGCAATAAGGTACCTCCGTCATTTAAAAGCAGTGACACGGCAGTAAATGAAACTTAATCACCTTCGTGGTAATAAAATCCTATGAACAGTGCACATTTTAATCGACCTCTAGATTGTGCATAGCTGAAAGCTTTCCAAAGTGAGGGGTGCACCTTGGCAAGTCCATGACGTCCTCGGGGAAAGGTCCTTCTAGTTCCGAACTGACACATTCCTCGAAGGTTCTGCCCATTCTTGCCAATCTAGACGGAACCGGAAAATGAGCAGCGTTCTCCTTGATTTCCCACGGTGAGTTTTAAAAGGGAGCGTGGGCCCTAATCCATCACCTCCCTGATCGCTGGGGCGGGACTCGCCCAGGGAGAGGGGACCCGGCGGCAGATGCTCACAACTTCTTCTCATGCTCAGGGACCACATGCCATCGTGGCCACCGGCCGTCTTCCTTCCTTCACAACAGCAGCAACAACCAGGCTGTTCTTCCCCGTGTAACCGGTCCACAGCCCCCACCGGAGGGGAAACCCATTTTACTGCATATTCAAGAGTGAAGCCTAATGATGCCGCATCTGAAAAACAAACACACAAAAGCAAAACTTAGTGGTGAAGGCAAAGAGTCGGCTCCACAGCTCATTTAACAATATTAAGGTAAAATTTTACATTTTTAACTGTATCTCTTGTCTCCATATGCGATAACCAGATAACTATACTACCAGATTTAAGAATGTGGGGATATACAAAAAGCTGATAAACCTTTGGGTATTTAAAATGATTAGAGACCCAAAAGTATGTTACTTTGGGTGTCTCCTTTTATCAGTCTCCTGCGGTTTCAGTCAGATTGAAAGGGGGGAGTGCATTTCTCCAAACAGAATAAGGCTACTGTGTCTATATCATGATGACTGGCTAAGATGAGTGACAGATTTGGTTTAGGGAAAGCCAACATGAAGAAAAGAAATTGCTTGTTAAGATAATTCTTAGTGCTTAGTAAAAGCATCATGCTACTTTAAGCAATTCTGGGATGTCATTAAAGAAAAGACAAATTATGAACTTAATGAAAGGAGACTTCAGGTTCCCCATGACATCTTGCTGGGGACCCATCACAGACAGCATGCCCGGACCCAGACCAATGACGACAAGGCCACCACTGATGGCAGATAAGAAACAGAGAGTCATGTCACGCGGGATTCTAGGCTGAGCTCCTGATGTTTGCAGGCTCAGTTAGTCTTTGCAATACTCCTTTGAGACCGGCACTGTTCTTACCTCCATGTTACAGATGAGGGAACTAATAGCTATTGATGAGTCATTTGCACAACGTCCGGCAGCTGCCAAGGGTCGGCCGCAAAGCCCGTGCTCTGTCAGTGCCTTCAAAGCACGTTTTAAAATCTCCAGCTCCTAATAGTGTGTTGTCTGGCTCTCATTTCATTTCCATTATATTTTGCTTTCCATTGGCTTTGGTGAGATTTTGATCAATATCACTTTCAGCATTCCTTCTGAACTCTTTTCCTCCTTCTAGTGTTGAGATTATGCGTATGTTGTACCTTCTGCAGTTGTCTCAGACTCCGGAATATTCGGTCCTGGTCCCTTCTCTGTCATTCTGTTTTCTCTCTGCATTTTGGTGTGGGAAGCCGCTGTTTATCCACCTTCAGGCTGCTGACTCCTTGCTCAGGTGTGCACGCCCCCAAGGTGTTTTTCATTTCTGTTTTATAGTTTTTTTACATTTCTAGCACTTTCTTTATCTCTCAGAATTTTCTTATTTATGTTTATATCACCCATCTATTTTTGCATGTTATTTTGTTTCCCCATTACAGCCTTTACATATTAATCAGTTATTTTAATTCCCTTCTGATAATCCTAACCTCCCTCTCACATCTGACCTTGCGTCTGAGGCTGGCTCTGTTTCCTCAGACGTTTTCCCCTTGTCCCTTGGCTGGTCTGGCATTTGCTGAGAGCTGGACCTCACGGATGGGGTAACAGAAATTGAGCTCACCAGGCCTCGGCGCAGTGACTTACGCTATCCAAGCAGCGGCTGGAGTTCGGCGTCTGCTGCAGCTGCGGGAGCTGGAGGCTGCAGGCTGCTCTAGCGACCTCGTTTCTGTCTCTGCTCTTGGGCCGGGTGTCTCTGAGTCTCCTCCTCTGAGAGTCTGACTTGCCGCTCTTTCCACTAAAACCCTATCTCGGCTGCACCGGAGCTCTGCCTGTGTGATGGGCAGGAGGGGGGGGGGTCACAATACAACATCCCAGTTAAATCTCAGGCTTCCCGTGGGCTTGTGTCTCTGCCCCGTGACTTTCATAGGTGTACCTTCTTGTATGTCAATTAAATCACCATGTGATTGTCTGAGTTAAAGTTGCAGAGAAAGACTTTGCCAATAGTTAGGAATAACAATGTTACAATGGTTGTCATTTCATTGTATCTCCTGGCATTTAGGTCTTGCTCCTTTCACTGCAGTGGATGAATTTGCCTGTAGGGCACCATCCCTGCCCTGCACCGGAGCTCTGCTCATGTGATGGGAAGGTGGTGTAGAACTAGAAAATATTACTAGAACTAGAAAACAGAAGCCTACTTCAGCTTCTGTATCCATGGCTTGCTTGCTTGATGCTTAGCTTGACAAAACAGGCTTCAGGAAAATTGAGAAAAACAAGGACCCAGGGAGGCCACCTCAAGTTATTTCCTGATAAAGGACTAGGAGTCCCGGGGCTCCCACTGACCAATTAGATAAAAAAAAGGGCAAGGCATAATCAGTGTGTGAACAGTTTGTGTGAGGCGTGTGTTTCCCAATATCGCTCGTAAACCAGAGACCAGAGTCCTGTAAACAGCAGAGGGTATAAAAACTCACCTTGTACCACAAGGCGGGGTCCTAGTCCATGAAGAGGCCACTGCGTTGGTGCTCTGGGACCTGGACTGTGGCTGGAGCTAGCAGATAAACTCCTTTGCCGTTTGCAACCTTGGTCTCTGCTTCCTTGTTCCGAGGGTCTAGGGGAACCGGATCGAACATTTTGGGGGCTCATCCGGGATCCCCGAAACACCCGGAGCGGAACCCAGACCTAAGGAGTTGGAACTCTGAAAATCCGTACGGTGCAGGTGACTGGGCCCTTGGAAGTGACCAGCAGAAGGCCAAGGTGGACGTGCTGGAGGGTCGCTGGTCAGGAGCAGAGGGAGACGTCCCTCGCCCCCTCAGTAGGTTTCCGGCACTGGCCCGGTAAGGGTCAGGGAAACCGAGTTCGCCTAGGAACTTGTAGAACGTCTTGTCATCGTTGTTGGCGTCAGTCTGTCTCATTGATTGTGTCCGTGTTCCATGTCCCTTCTCTATTCATAGGACTGCAAGCCCGATTCAATGTGCAGAGAAGCGATTCCTGGTTCCAAAAAAAAAACAAAACAAAACTCTGAGACCACCAACAGAGCTAAATGCCCCTTTTGTTCCAGGTGGAGCAAACAAGGGTGGACTAACAGATTTTCTCGCCTGTACCTTCTCCTCCTTCTCCTCCTCAGCTGCGCTCCTGGCTGCTCGCCGCTTCCCGGCTCCCTCCGCCCCACACAGACTGGAGCAGGGCCACGGAACCGGCCTCTTAAAGCCACCCTTTCCATGATCCCCTCGGTCTCTGGAATCACTGCTGTGTGGTTGCAACCTACCCTCCCTAGTTCATTAGCTCTGGTGTTTGGTATCGGTCCATACGCTGTTACGCCTCCTTCTTGGAACCCCCACAGAAGTGCGCCTTTACCCTTTAATGCTGGATTGTGGTTGGAGTCCGCGCGTGGCTCCGTATTAACCCTCCTGCGTAAAGTCTGTCTGTCTGAGCGAATGGAGTGTGACTGCATGAGGTTCCACGGCGACAGCTACGGAATCTGAGTGGGTTCTAACCTGCGAGTCTGTGGCGGCGTCCTACAGCGTAAGGGTGATTCATTCCCCTAAACAGGAGTGACCAGGCCCGGGGTTATACGGGTACACCTTAGCCAAGACGTGCCTAAGCTCCAGCGAGGAACGCAGCCAGGGGGACATCTGAAAGAAACTCCCTTTCCCCGCCCCCTTGCGAGCATGGGACAGACACAGACAACACCTCTGTCTATTCCCAGAGATCATTTTAAGGAAGTCCGGATCGGGCTCATAACCTCTCTGTAAAAATCAGGAAAGGCAAGTTTATAAAATGTTGTGAGTCTGAGTGGCCAACCTTTGGGGTTGGATGGCCTCAAGAGGGAACATTTGACCTTGACATTGTCTGCAAAAAAAAAAAAAAGTCTTCAACAAAGGGCCTCATGGCCATCCTGACCAGATTCCATATATCACTGTCTGGCAAGACTTAGCTCAGGATCCCCACGTGGGCACTAGCCCATTGGATTCCGCACGGGAGAGGGCTCCCTCCCGCTCGCTTGAGCTCTCTCCTCCCCCTCTCCCTCTCTCCTCCCGCCCCACCACCACAGGCTCCCTCCTTGGGGGTCCTCGGGCCGGGGGTCGTGTGGGGGAGGGGGGAGGAGATGATGGGCGACGGGGTGCGGTAGGGGGGAGGCGGGGCCCGGGCACTCTGGGGGGCTGGCGGCGGCGACTCTGGGCATGAGCTGGACCCTTCCCATGGATCGCCCCAGCTGCGGTGGGCATCACGGCTCCCCCCACCAACCCATTCCCCGACCTGGGTTTAAAAAAAGAAAAAAAAGATCCTGCCTGTAGTAGGACACAGCAAAATCATGATAGCAAAGGAGGCCAAGAGAGGGAGAGTTCAAATCAGGACCCTCGGACTCGTTCCCCTGTTCTTCCAGATTCCACTCCATATCCTGACCTAATAGACCAGGAGTGGACTCCCCCTGCCCCTTATAACCCCGCTGTGGCCTCAGCCCCAGCCGCTGCAGCCCCTTCGGTAGATGGACTGGCATATGGGACCCGGCAGCGGGCTACTGGGACGCCGAACCCAGACCAGTAATGGCTCTCCCCCTGCATGCAGTAGGGCCCCCGCAAGCAGATGGGGAGCAGGCTTACCAATATTGGCCTTTCTCGACCAGTGATCTATGTAATTGGAAGTCTCAAAATGCCAACTTCTCAGAGGACCCTAAAGATCTGATTAACCCCTTAGATTCCATTTTGTTCACTCACCAGCCCACCTGGGATGATTGTCAGCAACTACTAACAGTTCTTTTCACTACTGAAGAAAGGGAAAGAATACAGGGGGAAGCACGGAAACTGGTTCCAGGAGATGACGGCAGACCCACCACTAATCCAGGGATCATAGACCGAGCGTTTCCACTCGAACGACCCCCCTGGGACTACAACGAGGCTGAAGGTAGGGAGGTCTCCGGGTCTCCGAGTGGTGGCACTAAAGCAGAAAAATTTGGCTCAGGTAGGAGCTGTTGGCCCGGGGCTGGAGGAGAGCCCAGTGGCCTATGAAAGCCTTTAGGCAGTATACGCCTGTGGATCCCACTGCGGAAGGGAATAAGGCAGCAGTAATAATGGCCTTTATGAGCCAGGCAGCCCCTGATATAAGGAAAAAAAAAAGTGCAGAAGATAGATAGGTTATGTGAGAAAACACTGCAGGATTTAATAGAAGTAGCTGAGAAGGTCTACAATAATAGAGAGACCCCGGAAGAAAGACTGGAAAGAATTAGGCAGGAAGATAGAAAATTCCAGGCTGGGGAAACTAGAGAAGCCAGCAAAGAGATGGCTAAGATTGGGGAAGAGAAAAAAGGCCGCTCCAGTAGGGGAAGGCTAGAGAAGGATCAGTGTGCCTACTGCAAAGAGAGGGGGCATTGGGCTAAGGAATGCCTAAAGAAAAAGGGGGGCCCAGGGAGAAAAGCGTTGCCTAAGAAAATTTTACTTGCAGGGCAAGGAGAAGATAGTGAATAGGGAAGACGGGGTTCAGCTGCCCTCCCCAAGCCCAGGGTAACCTTAGATGTGGAGGGGATCCCAGTTAGTTTCCTGGTAGACACAGGGGAAGAGCATTCAGTAATTACTAAAACTAATGGAAAATTGTCCAACAAAATTAGTTGGGTGCAGGGGGCGACCGGAACTAGGCCCTACCGGTGGACTACCCGGCAAAAGCTGGACCTGAGCTCAGGGCAAGTGAGCCATGCCTTCATGGTCATTCCGGAGTGCCCCACCCCCTTGCTAGGAAGAGACTTACTCACAGAGCTAGGGGCCCGAATTCATTTTGAAGACAAAGAAATAATAGTAACTGATGCAGAGGGCAAGAAAATCAAGCATAAGCCTGAAATACTTCAATTGCTAGAAGCCATCCTGTTACCAAAGGCAGTGGCTGTAGTCCACACTCTGGGACACCAGAAGGGGGGACTCCCTAGAAGCTCGAGGCAACCGGGCCGAGGATGCCGAGGCCAAGAGGGCTGCGGAAGGACCTATACCGACAGATGTCCTGCACTTGAGCCTGCCACCCCCGGGGATGGGAGAGATACCCCCTCTACCAGACTATTCCAGTATGGACATGGACTGGGCCAGAGAAAAACTGGGGGCAACGCAGGATAAGGACAGCTGGTTCCAAGATGGAGAGCACCCTCTGATAGTTCCTGAAGCTTTGGGGAGTCACCTACTGGGACACTTGCACCAGACAACGCATCTTGGCAAGAAAAAGATGTTACAGCTGCTGGACACTGCACAACTCAGATTCAAATCACAGGGGAAGACAGCAGAAAGCATTGTCAAGAACTGTGGTGTCTGCCAGGTCATGCAGCCGGGGAGGATCAGAGGGATCCACGCAGGTACCAAGGAAAGGGGGAGGCAGCCAGGATTATTTTGAGAAATAGATTTGACGGAGTTAAGACCAGGAAAATATGGGTACAAGTACTTGCTGGTCATGGTAGACACTTTCTCGCGGTCGGTAGAGGCTTTTCCTACAAAAGGGGAAACTGCTTTAATAGTGGCAAAGAAAATATTAGAAGAAATAGTTCCCAGATGTGGGATGCCGGAAAGCACAGGATCTGACAATGGGCCGGCTTTCACAAGTCAAGTTAGTCAAGGGCTCACCCGGGCTCTGGGGGCAGATAAGAAATTACATGGTGCATATAATCCCCAGAGCTCAGGGCAGGTAGAAAGAATGAACAGAACTCTAAAGGAGACTTTGACTAAATTGGTTTTACAGACTGGCAGGGACTGGGTGACCCTCCTTCCCTTTGGCCTCTTCTGAGCCCGGAACAGCCCCTACCATTTAGGCCTAACTGCCCTTGAGGTAGTATACAGTGCTCCTCCACCAGTAATACCAAAAATGATCTCTGGGGCTCTGCCTGAAAACCCTAAAGAAGTGCTGCAGGCTGTACAGGCCCTGCAACGAGTTCAGAGCCAGATCTGGCCTGCCCTCTGAGCCTTTTATCAGGCAGCTCGACAGGAGGGAGAAGAGGTTGATGGGCATCCCTACCAGCCGGGAGATTGGGTATGGGTAAAACGGCACAATAACAAAACCCTAGAGCCCAGGTGGAAGGGACCTTTTCAGATTATTCTTGTCACCCCCCACTGCCCTAAAGGTTGACGGCGTGGCGACCTGGATACACCACTCTCACATGAGACCTGCCAACAAGGACGAGCAAGAGCAACAACAAAGTCAGTGGAGGGCCTCATCAGACCCAGAGAAGCCACTAATGACCAGACTGCCACCGGACCAATGATGGGGACACCCGGAGCGAAGATGCTTGTGGTGACTATTATAATCAAAACACTTATAAAAACTGACTGACCCAAACCCCCATATGCCCCATAGCCTCACCTGGGAGATTAGTAGTACAGAAACCCATGAAGTCTTTAACACAACTTAAGGAACGGCCCCACTAAACACCTGGTGGCCAGACCTATACTTTAATTTGGAAAAAATTAGCCCTCTAGAAGACATGGAAGGGGGAAAGTGGAGGCAGCACCAAAGGCGAGTGTCCATGAGCATAAATGGGTTTTATGCGTGTCCTGGATTTAGAACAGGAGAGATGAGACGCAAGTGTGGGGGAGTCCTTTCTCATTTCTGTGCAGCGTGGGAGTGTGTAACCACCAATGATGGAGAGAACAAATGGCAGGTAACTCCCCTTTTTATCCAGATGTCTTTTGTCCGGCCATGCACACGAAGACTATATGCCCGTGACTGTAACCTAATACGTATAAGATTTACAGAGGAAGGAAAAAAGGACAGACGGTGGACCTCGGGACTCTCTTGGGGGCTGTTTCTCTATCAGCGATCACAATTTAGTGCCCTAATACAGATTAGGCTAAAGGTTTTTCCCATCGTGGGCATTGTGGGACCCAATGCAGTGCTGATGAAGAAACAGAACACCCGACGACCCCAAGCCTGACTAGCGCCCCACTCTCACCTCCAAAAACTCTGGCAGCAAAAGTGGAAACACCAGTAACCCCCAGAGCACAGACATAGGAATACAAGCGGCCCCCAGAGCAGAGGAGCTGGGAGATCCCCTATGGAAAATGCTGACAGCAGCATATGAGGCCTTGAACTGCTCCGACCCCAATGCTACGGCAGCTTGCTGGTTATGCTATGATATTAGACCCCCTTTCTATGAAGCAGTGGGATTGGCTGCCCTCTTCCAGGGCAGTGGGGAGGAGACCCCCCGGGTCCTGCAAGTGGGACCGCAAGGGCCCAGGGTTGACACTTCAGGTAGTCACCAGGAGTGGAGCCTGCATAGGGAAGGTGCCGCCTAGCCATGCACAGCTTTGTGCCAAAGTCCACCCCGTCGTGAACAGGACTGGAAAAACAAAATGGATCGTTCCGGCACTCGATGGGTGGTGGATTTGTTCTAAAATAGGCCTGACTCCGTGTCTCAGCCTGTCTGTATTTAATGAGTCTAAAGAATTCTGCATCCAGGTACTAGTGTTCCCTAAGGTTATTTACCATCAAGAAGATGTAATATACGATGCATGGACAAAGGGCACAGAAAGAGCCGGATTGGCTAGAAAAAAAAGAGAGCCCTTTACAGCACTAACCTTAGCCACCCTTTACAGCACTAACCTTAGCCACCCTTTTCAGCCTAGGGGCAATAGGAGCTGGGACAGGAATCTCATCCTTAGCGATACAACATAGGGGTTTGATAGTTTGAGGGCCGCCGTAGATGAAGACATAGCCAGAATTGAAAAATCCATCTCTCTTTTAGGAAAGTCCCTAACCTCACTGTCTGAGGTGGTGCTACAGAACCAGAGGGGACTGGACCTCATATTTCTCCAACAGGGAGGGCTATGTGCGGCCCTTGGGGAAGAGTGCTGTTTCTATGCTGATCATACTGGGATAGTTAGGGACACCAAGGCTAAAGTCAGGGAAGGACTGGCAAAGCGGAAACGGGAGCATGAACAAAGAGAAGGATGGTTTGAGTCATGGTTCGATAGCTCCCCTTGGCTGACTACTTTGCTTTCCACTATGTTAGGACCCCTAATTGCGCTCCTGCTCATCCTCACTTTGGGTCCATGTATTCTAAATAGATTAGTGGCCTTTGTGAAAGGGCGGGTCAATACCATACAATTGATGGCATTGTGGCAGCCATACCAAGAGCTGAGCCGTGATACCTGCTTAAAAATAGAGGAGGTGCGAAACCCCATGTATGAGCAAGAGTGCTTGTAGCTAAAAAAAAAAAAAGGGGGGGGGAATGAAGAACAGGAATTGATAGTAGGAAAATGTGTGCTCTCTTTGATTCTAACTGATGCTATTCGCTTCTGTGACTATGCTTCTTTTAGTTGTTTGATAAATATAGTTAATCAGAATGAAAAACAGGGATAAGAGCAAAGGTAACTCCATGATAGGCTAGGCTTCCTGGATGTGAGAAGCCTAGTTCTGCCTCTGTATATATGGCTTGCTGGCTTGGTGCTTAGCGTAAGTGGAGCCATGGCAGGCTTCACTAGAGTAAAGGAAAACAAAGCCCCGGGGAGGTAACCGCAAGTTATTTCCTGATAAAGGCTGGAGAGTCCAGGGGCCTCCAACCAACTAAGTAGATAAGAAGAGCAAGACATGATCAGCGCATGAACGGCTTGTGCAGGGCGTGTGTTCCCAGTATCGCTTGTAACCAAAAACCAGAAGGTATGCAACAACAGCCCCCCTCCCCGTCGGAGACCCTCCTCTTCCCCTGGATGACGCTAACTACAACTGGCGCCAGCGCGAAAAGCCCGAAGCTTAGAGTCAACAAACCAGAAGCCAACACAATCAGCCACTTCTAAAAAAAGAACAAATAAACTGAAGGGGGATAAAGAGCAGACTAGTGTGTCGTGTGCAGACTAACGTGTCGTGTGAAAACTACCATATAGAAAAGTATAAAAGCTTAACGTTTACCCCAGGGAGGGGTCCTAGTTCCTGGAGAGGCCACTGTGTTGGTGCTCTGGAATTTGGACCCTGGCTCCGGCTAGCCAATAAACTCCTTTGCAGACTCAGTGACTCTGCCTCTCTGTTCCTGGGGCCAAGGGGAACTGGATCTAACACTATGTGCAGCTTTAGGAGAAGAATGCTGGTTTTAGGCTGACCATACCGGGGTAATAAGAGAATCCATGGCTAAAGGTAGAGAAGGACTAGTTAAACGAAGGCGGGATGGTGTGAGTCATGGTTCAATAGGTACCCTGGGCTGACTACTTTGCTCTGCACCTTATGAGGACCTTTAATTGTGCTTCTGCTCATCCTCACCTTTGGACCATGTATAGCAAATCCCTAGAGCCCAGGTGGAAGGGACCTTTTCAGACTATTCTTGTTACCCCCACTGCCCTAAAGGTTGACAGAGTGGCGACCTGGGTTCACCACTCCCACGTAAGACCTGCCAACAGGGCGAGCGAGAGCAGCAGCAGGATCAGTGGAGAGCCTCGGCAGATCCAGAAAATCCACTGAAGACCAGACCGACTCACGTGACAACCAGACCATCGCAGGACCAATGATGGACACACACAGACTAAAAATAATTGTGACGACTGTAATATTCATAAACCTTATAGAAAAATAATGACAGACCCAAATGCACACATGCCCTATAACCTCACCTGGGAAATCACTAACTTAGAAAACCATGAAGTTTATAAAAGGACTTCAGGAACGGCCCCAAAAAACGCTTGGAGGCCGGACCTGTATTTCAACTTAGAACAATTGCCAGGCACGGACAATCTGCAGTAGGACCCTAAGCAGCAGGGATTGGGCTATGAATATCAATATACCCAACGTCAGGCCAGGATACAGTTAAGTAGGAATGGGTTTTATGCATGTCCAGGATTTAGAACAGGGGAAATGAGACGCGCTTGTGGGGGGATCGTGTCTCTCTACTGTGCAGCATGGAGGTGTGTGACCCCCAATGATGGAAAATGGAAATGGCAGGTACAACCTCTTTTCATGGAAATGTCTTATGTCCGGCCATGCTCACGAACCAGGTGTGCCTCTGACTGTACCCTGATACCTATAAGTTTCATAGATGAAGGAAAAAAGGACAGACGGTGGGACTCGGGACTATACTGGGGATTAACTCTCTATGACCGAACGGGGGGGGGGGTGGGGCACTGTAATACAATTTAAACTAAGGGTTTCTCCCATCTCGGGCACTGTAAGGCCCAATCCAGTGCTGAGGGGAACCGGTTCTAACATTTTGGGGGTGCTAAAGAAAGAACAAAACCGCCCACACCCAACGGTAGCCCCACTTTCACTTTGAAGGACCCCCAGAGCGACCGTGAGTGTAACCCCCAGAGCCGAGGTGAAAACACAAGTAACCCCCAGGGCCAAGGAGTTAGGAGATCCTTTATGCAAAATGCTGACAGCAGCGTATGAGGCATTAAACTGCTCTGATGCCAGCGCCATGATAGCTTGTTGGTTATGCTAGGATATCAGACCCCCTTTGTATGAAGCAGTAGGCATAGATACCCCCTTTAACTGTTCAGGAGAAGAGGCCCCAGGTCCTGCATGTGGGACCGCAAAGGCCCGGGGCTAACACTTCAGGCAGTCAGTGGGAGGGGAACTTGCTAGGAAAGGTGCCCCCCAGCCATGCACAGTTGTGTGCCAAAGTCCACCCGTCTGTAAGACGGACTGGAGGAGCAAAATGGGTGGTGCCCGCACTCAATGGACAGTGGGTTTGCTCCAAAACAGGCCTGACTCCATGCCTCAGCCTGTCAGTCTTTCACGAGTCAGAGGAATTCTGCATCATGGTGCTAGTGTTTCCTAAAGTTATTTACCATCAGGAAGATGACATGTATGCTGCATGGATGAAGGCACGGAGAGCATTAGCATGACTAGAATTAAAAGGGAACCATTCACAGCAATAACCCTGGCCACCCGTTTTAGTCTGGGAGCCATGGGAGCAGGGACAGGTATCTCGGCCTTAGCAGTGCAGCACAGGAGGTTCAATAGTTTAAGGGCTGCTATAGATGAGGATATAGCCAGAATTGAAGAATCTATCTCCCATCTAGGAAAATCACTAACCTCATTGTCTGAGGTGGTGTTGCAGAAACAGAGGGGGTTAGATCTAGTGTTTCTCCAACAAGGGGGACTATGTGCAGCTTTAGGAGAAGAATGCTGTTTTTAGGCTGACCATACCGGGGTAGTAAGAGAATCCATGGCTACAGTTAGAGAAGGACTAGCCAAATGAAGGCGGGAGCACGAACAAAGTCAAGGATGGTTTGAGTCATGGTTCAATAGCTCCCGTTGGCTGACTACTTTGCTCTGCACCTTATGAGGACCTTTATTTGTGCTTCTGCTCATCCTCACTTTTGGACCATGTATAGCAAAACCCTAGAGCCCAGGTGGAAGGGACCTTTTCAGACTATTCTTGTTACCCCCACTGCCCTAAAGGTTGATAGAGTGGGAACACCACCCCCAAGTAAGATCTGCCAACAAGGACGAGTGAGAGCAGCAGCAGGATCAGTGGAGAGTCTCGGCAGATCCAGAAAATCCACTGAAGACCAGACTGACTCACATGGCAACCAGACCATCGCAGGACCAATGATGGACACACACGGAGTAAAAATAGTTGTGGCGACTGTAATATTCATAACCCTTGTAGGAAAAATAATGACTGACCAAAATCCCCACATGCCCTATAACCTCATCTGGGAAATCACAAACTTAGAAAACCATGAAGTTTATAATAGGACTTCAGGAACGGCCCCACTAAACGCTTGGAGGCCGGACCTGTATTTCTACGTAGAACAATTGGGAGGCACAGACAATCTGCACTACGAACCTAAGCAGCAGGGATTGGGCTATGAATATCAATATACCCAAGATCAGGCCCGGATACAGTTAAGCAGAAATGGGTTTCATGCATGTCCAGGATTTAGAACAGGGGAAATGAGACTCGGGTGTGGGGGGAGCGTGTCTCTCTACAAAGCAGCATGGAGGTGTGTGACCACTAATGACAGAGAGTGGAAATGGCAGGTACAACCTCTATTCATCGAAATGTCTCATGTCAGGCCATGCTCACGAACCAGGTATGCCTCTGACTGTAACCTGATACGTGTAAGGTTCACAGATGAAGGAAAAAAGGACAGACCATGGGTCTCGGGACTATACTGGGCATTAACTCTCTATGACTAACGTGGAGGGGGGGCGGGACACTTTAATAAAATTTAAACTAAGGGTTTCTCCCATCTCAGGCACTGTAAGGCCCAATCCAGTGCTGAGGGGAACTGGTTCTAACATTTTGGGGGTGCTAAAGAAAGAACAAAACCGCCCACACCCAACGGTAGCCCCACTTTCACTTTGAAGGACCCCCAGAGCGACCGTGAGTGTAACCCCCAGAGCCGAGGTGAAAACACAAGTAACCCCCAGGGCCAAGGAGTTAGGAGATCCTTTATGCAAAATGCTGACAGCAGCATATGAGACATTAAACCGCTCTGATCCCAGCGCCACGAAAGCTTGTTGGTTATGCTAGGATATCAGACCCCCTTTGTATGAAGCAGTAGGCATAGATACCCCCTTTAACCGTTCAGGAGAAGAGGCCCCAGGTCCAGCACGTGGGACCAAAAAGGGCCAGAGCTAACACTTCAGGCAGTCAGTGGGAGGGGAACCTGCCTAGGAAAGGTGCCCCCCAGCCATGCACAGTTGTGTGCCAAAGTCCACCCCTCTGTAAGCCGCACTGGAGGAGCAAAATGGGTGGTCCCGGCACTCAATGGACAGTGGGTTTGCTCCAAAACAGGCCTGACTCCATGCCTCAGCCTGTCTGTCTTTCATGAGTCAAAGGAATTCTGCATCATGGTGCTAGTGTTTCCTAAAGTTATTTACCATCAGGAAGATGACATGTATGCTGCATGGATGAAAGGCGCAGAGAGCATTAGCATGACTAGAATTAAAAGGGAACCATTCACAGCAATAACCATGGCCACCCTTTTGGTCTGGGAGCAATGGGTGCAGGGACAGGTATCTCGGCCTTAGCAGTGCAGCACAGGGGGTTCAATAGTTTAAGGGCTGCTATAGATGAAGATATAGCCAGAATTGAAGAATCTATCTCCCATCTAGCAAAATCACTAACCTCATTGTCTGAGGTGGTGTTGCAGAATCAGAGGGGGTTAGATCTAGTGTTTCTCCAACAAGGGGGACTATGTGCAGCTTTAGGAGAAGAATGCTGGTTTTAGGCTGACCATATCGGGGTTAAGAGAATCCATGGCTAAAGTTAGAGAAGGACTAGTCAAACGAAGGCGTGATGGTTTGAGTCATGGTTCAATAGGTACCCTGGGCTGACTACTTTGCTCTCCACCTTATGAGGACCTTTAATTGTGCTTCTGCTCATCCTCACTTTTAGACCATGTATAGCACAACCCTAGAGCCCAGGTGGAAGGGACCTTTTCAGACTATTCTTGTTACCCCCACTGCCCTAAAGGTTGACAGAGTGGAGACCTGGGTTCACCACTCCTATGTAAGACCTGCCAACAAGGACGAGCAAGAGCAGCAGCAGGATCAGTGGAGAGTCTCGGCAGATCCAGAAAATCCACTGAAGACCAGACTGACTCACGTGGCAACCAGACCATCGCAGGACCAATGATGGACACACACGGACTAAAAATAGTTGTGGCGACTATAATATTCAAAATCCTTATAAGAAAAATAATGACTGATCCAAATCCACACATGCCCTATAACCTCACCTGGGAAATCACTAACTTAGAAAACCATGAAGTTTATAAAAGGACTTCAGGAACGGCTCCAGGAAACGCTTGGTGGCCGGACCTGTATTTCAACTTAGAAAAATTGCCAGGCATGGACAATCTGCAGTAGGACCCTAAGCAGCAGGGATTGGGCTATGAATATCAATATACCCAACATCAGGCCGGGATACAGTTAAGTAGGAATGGGTTTTATGCACGTCCAAGATTCAGAACAGGGAAAATGAGACGCGCGTGTGGGGGGATCGAGTCTCTCTACTGTGCAGCATGGAGGTGTGTGACCCCCAATGACGGAGAATGGAAATGGCAGGTACAACTTCTTTTCATCAAAATGTCTCATGTCCAGCCATGCTCAGGAACCAAGTGTGCGTCTGAGTGTACCCTGATACGTGTAAGTTTCACAGATGAAGGAAAAGAGTATAAACGGTGGGTCTCGGGACTATACTGGGGATTAACTCTCTATGACCGCCGCAAGGTGCGGGGTGTAGGGGTGCGGGGGGCGGTGCACTGTAATACAATTTAAACTAAGGGTTTTTCCCATCTCAGGCACTGTAAGGCCCAATCCAGTGCTGAGGGGAACCGGTTCTAACATTTTGGGGGTGCTAAAGAAAGAACAAAACCGCCCACACCCAACGGTAGCCCCACTTTCACTTTGAAGGACCCCCAGAGCGACCGTGAGTGTAACCCCCAGAGCCGAGGTGAAAACACAAGTAACCCCCAGGGCCAAGGAGTTAGGAGATCCTTTATGCAAAATGCTGACAGCAGCATATGAGACATTAAACCGCTCTGATCCCAGCGCCACGAAAGCTTGTTGGTTATGCTAGGATATCAGACCCCCTTTGTATGAAGCAGTAGGCATAGATACCCCCTTTAACCGTTCAGGAGAAGAGGCCCCAGGTCCAGCACGTGGGACCAAAAAGGGCCAGAGCTAACACTTCAGGCAGTCAGTGGGAGGGGAACCTGCCTAGGAAAGGTGCCCCCCAGCCATGCACAGTTGTGTGCCAAAGTCCACCCCTCTGTAAGCCGCACTGGAGGAGCAAAATGGGTGGTCCCGGCACTCAATGGACAGTGGGTTTGCTCCAAAACAGGCCTGACTCCATGCCTCAGCCTGTCTGTCTTTCATGAGTCAGAGGAATTCTGCATCATGGTGCTAGTGTTTCCTAAAGTTATTTACCATCAGGAAGATGACATGTATGCTGCATGGATGAAAGGCGCAGAGAGCATCAGCATGACTAGAATTAAAAGGGAACCATTCACAGCAATAACCATGGCCACCCGTTTTGGTCTGGGAGCAATGGGTGCAGGGACAGGTATCTCGGCCTTAGCAGTGCAGCACAGGGGGTTCAATAGTTTAAGGGCTGCTATAGATGAAGATATAGCCAGAATTGAAGAATCTATCTCCCATCTAGCAAAATCACTAACCTCATTGTCTGAGGTGGTGTTGCAGAATCAGAGGGAGTTAGATCTAGTGTTTCTCCAACAAGGGGGACTATGTGCAGCTTTAGGAGAAGAATGCTGTTTTTAGGCTGACCATACCGGGGTAGTAAGAGAATCCATGGCTACAGTTAGAGAAGGACTAGCCAAATGAAGGCGGGAGCACGAACAAAGACAAGGATGGTTTGAGTCATGGTTCAATAGCTCCCCTGGGCTGACTACTTTGCTCTGCACCTTATGAGGACCTTTAATTGTGCTTCTGCTCATCCTCACTTTTGGACCATGTATACCAAAACCCAAGAGCCCAGGTGGAAGGGACCTTTTCAGACTATTCTTGTTACCCCCACTGCTCTAAAGGTTGCCAGAGTGGGAACACCGCCCCCACGTAATACCTGCCAACAGGGACGAGCGAGAGCAGCAGCAGGATCAGTGGAGAGTCTCGGCAGATCCAGAAAATCCACTGAAGACCAGACTGACTCACGTGGCAACCAGACCATCGCAGGACCAATGATGGACACACACGGAGTAAAAATAGTTGTGGCGACTGTAATATTCATAACCCTTGTAGGAAAAATAATGACTGACCAAAATCCCCACATGCCCTATAACCTCATCTGGGAAATCACTAACTTAGAAAACCATGAAGTTTATAATAGGACTTCAGGAACGGCCCCACTAAATGCTTGGAGGCCGGACCTGTATTTCTACGTAGAACAATTGGGAGGCACAGACAATCTGCACTACGAACCTAAGCAGCAGGGATTGGGCTATGAATATCAATATACCCAAGATCAGGCCCGGATACAGTTAAGCAGAAATGGGTTTCATGCATGTCCAGGATTTAGAACAGGGGAAATGAGACTCGGGTGTGGGGGGAGCGTGTCTCTCTACAAAGCAGCATGGAGGTGTGTGACCACTAATGACAGAGAGTGGAAATGGCAGGTACAACCTCTATTCATCGAAATGTCTCATGTCAGGCCATGCTCACGAACCAGGTGTGCCTCTGACTGTAACCTGATACGTGTAAGGTTCACAGATGAAGGAAAAAAGGACAGACCATGGGTCTCGGGACTACACTGGGGATTAACTCTCTATGACCAACGCGGAGGGGGGGGCGGGGCACTTTAATAAAATTTAAACTAAGGGTTTCTCCCATCTCAGGCACTGTAGGGCCCAATCCAGTGCTGGGGGGAACCGGTTCTAACATTTTGGGGGTGCTAAAGAAAGAACCAAACCGCCCACACCCAATGGTAGCCCCGCTTTCACTTTCAAGGACCTCCAGAGCAACCCCCAGAGTGGAGGTGAAAACAAGTAACCCCCAGAGCTAAGGAGTTAGGAGATGCCTAGGGAAAATGCAGACAGCAGCATATGAGGCATTAAACCGCTCTGATCCCAGCGCCAGGAAATCTTATTGGTTATGCTACGATATCAGACCCCCTTTTTATGAAGCAGTAGGAATAGATACCCCCTTTAACCGTTCAGGAGAAGAGGCCCCCAGGTCCAGCACGTGGGACCGAAAAGGGCCAGAGCTAACATTTCAGGCAGTCACTGGGAGCGGAATCTGCCTAGGAAAGGTGTCCCCTAGCCATGCACAGTTGTGTGCCAAAGTCCACCCGTGTGTAAGCCGGAGTGGAGGAGCAAAATGGGTGGTCCCGGCACTCAATGGACAGTGGGTTTGCTCCAAAACAGGCCTGACTCCATGCCTCAGCCTGTCTATCTTTCATGAGTCAGAGGAATTCTGCATCCTCGTGCTAGTGTTTCCTAAAGTTATTTACCACCAGGGACATGACATGTATGCTGCATGGACCAAAGGCGTGGAGAGCATTAGCATGACTAGAATTAAAAGGGAACCATTCACAGCAATAACCATGGCCACCCTTTTGGTCTGGGAGCAATGGGTGCAGGGACAGGTATCTCGGCCTTTGCAGTGCAGCACAGGGGGTTCAATAGTTTATGGGCTGCTATAGATGAAGATATAGCCAGAATTGAAAAATCTATCTCCCATCTAGCAAAATCACTAACCTCATTGTCTGAGGTGGTGTTGCAGAATCAGAGGGGGTTAGATCTAGTGTTTCTCCAACAAGGGGGACTATGTGCAGCTTTAGGAGAAGAATGCTGGCTTTAGGCTGACCATACCGGGGTTAAGAGAATCCATGGCTACAGTTAGAGAAGGACTAGTCAAACGAAGGCGTGATGGTTTGAGTCATGGTTCAATACCTTCCCTTGGCTGACTACTGTGCTCTCCACCTTATGAGGACCTTTAATTGTGCTTCTGCTCATCCTCACTTTTGGACCATTTATAGCAAAACCCTAGAGCCCAGGTGGAAGGGACCTTTTCAGACTATTCTTGTTACCCCCACTGCCCTAAAGGTTGACAGAGTGGCGACCTGGGTTCACCACTCCCACGTAAGACCTGCCAACAGGGCGAGCGAGAGCAGCAGCAGGATCAGTGGAGAGTCTCGGCAGATCCAGAAAATCCACTGAAGACCAGACCGACTCGCGTGACAACCAGACCATCGCAGGATCAATGATGGACACACACGGACTAAAAATAATTGTGGCGACTGTAATATTCATAACCCTTATAAGAAAAATAATGACTGATCCAAATCCACACATGCCCTATAACCTCACCTGGGAAATCACTAACTTAGAAAACCATGAAGTTTATAATAGGATTTCAGGAAGGGCCCCAGGAAAGGCTTGGTGGCTGGACCTATATTTCAACTTAGAACAATTGGGAGGCACGGACAATCTGCAGTAGGACCCTAAGCAGCAGGGATTGGGCTATGAATATCAATATACCCAACATCAGGCAGGGATACAGTTAAGTAGGAATGGGTTTTATGCATGTCCAGGATTTAGAACAGGGGAAATGAGACGCACGTGTGGGGGGATCGAGTCTCTCTACTGTGCAGCATGGAGGTGTGTGACCCCCAATGAGGGAGAATAGAAATGGCAGGTACAACCTCTTTTCATCGAAATGTCTCATGTCAGGCCATGCTCACGAACCAGATATGCCTCTGACTGTACCCTGATACGTGTAAGGTTCACAGATGAAGGAAATAAGGACAGAGGGTGGGTCTTGGGACTACACTGCGGATTAACTCTCTATGACCTCCGCGGGCGGGGGGGGGGGGGGCGGCGGGGCACTGTAATACAATTTAAACTAAGGGTTTCTCCCATCTCGGGCACTGTAGGGCCCAATCCAGTGCTGGGGGGAACCGGTTCTAACATTTTGGGGGTGCTAAAGAAAGAACAAGACCGCCCACACCCAACGGTAGCCCCACTGTCACTTTAAAGGACCCCCAGAGTGACCCTAAGTGTAACCCCCAGAGCGGAGGTGAAACCACAAATAACCCCCAGGTTTAAGGAGTTAGGAGATCCTTTATGGAAAATGCAGACAGCAGCATATGAGGCATTAAACCGCTCTGATCCCAGCGCCAGGAAAGCTTATTGGTTATGCTACGATATCAGACCCCCTTTGTAGGAAGCAGTAGGCATAGATACCCCCTTTAACCGTTCAGGAGAAGAGGTCCCAGGTCCAGCACGTGGGACCGAAAAGGGCCAGACTAACACTGCAGGCAGTCACTGGGAGCGGAACCTGCCTAGGAAAGGTGCCCCCTAGTCATGCACAGTTGAGTGCCAAAGTCCACCCGTCTGCAAGCCGGACTGGAGGAGCAAAATGGGTGGTCCTGGCACTCCAAGGACGGTGGGTTTGCTCCAAAACAGGCCTGACTCCATGCCTCAGCCTGTCTGTCTTTAATGAGTCAGAGGAATTCTGCATCCTCGTGCTTGTGTTTCCTAAAGTTATTTACCACCAGGAAGATGACATGTATGCTGCATGGACGAAAGGCGCTGAGAGCATTAGCATGACTAGAATAAAAATAGAACCATTCACAGCAGTAACCCTGGCCACCCTTTTGGTCTGGGAGCAATGGGAGCAGGGACAGGTATCTCGGCCTTAGCAGTGCAGCACATGGGGTTCAAAAGTTTAAGGGCTGCTATAGATGAAGATATAGCCAGAATTGAAGAATCTATCTCCCATCTAGGAAAATCACTAACCTCATTGTCTGAAGTGGTGTTGCAGAATCAGAGGGGGTTAGATCTAGTGTTTCTCCAACAAGGGGGACTATGTGCAGCTTCAGGAGAAGAATGCTGTTTTTAGGCTGACCATACCGGGGTAGCAAGAGAATCTATGGCTAAAGTTAGAGAAGGACCAGTCAAACGAAGGCGGGATGGTTTTAGTCATGGTTCAATAGCTCCCCTTGGCTGACTACTTTGCTCTCCACCTCATGAGGACCTTTAATTGTGCTTCTGCTCATCCTCACTTTTGGACCATGTATAGCTAAACCCTAGAGCCCAGGTGGAAGGGACCTTTTCAGACTATTCTTGTTACCCCCACTGCCCTAAAGGTTGACAGAGTGGGAACACCACCCCCAAGTAAGATCTGCCAACAAGGACGAGTGAGAGCAGCAGCAGGATCAGTGGAGAGTCTCGGCAGATCCAGAAAATCCACTGAAGACCAGACTGACTCACGTGAGAAACCACAGCATCGCAGGACCAATGATGGACACACACGGACTAAAAATATTTGTGGTGTCTGTAATATTCATAACCCTTATAGGAAATATGATGACTCACCCAAATCCCCACATGCCCTATAACCTCACCTGGGAAATCACTAACTTAGAAACCCATGAAGTTTATAATAGGACTTCAGGAATGGCCCCTCTTAACACTTGGTGACCGGACCTGTACTTCAACTTAGAATAATTGCCGGGCACAGACAATCTGCAGTAGGACACTAAACAGCAGGGATTGGGCTATGAATATCAATATACCCAACGTCAGGCCTGGATACAGTTAAGTAGGAATGGGTTTTATGCACGTCCAGGATTTAGAACAGGGTGAATGAGACTCAGGTGTGGGGGGATCGAGTCTCTCTACTGTGCAGCATGGAGGTGTGTGACCCCCAATGAGGGAGAGTGGAAATGTCAGGTACAACCTCTTTTCATCGAAATGTCTCATGTCCGGCCATGCTCATGAACCAGGTATGCCACTGACTGTAACCTGATACGTGTAAGGTTCACAGATGAAGGGAAAAAGGACAGACAGTGGGTCTCGGGACTATACTGGGGATTAACTCTCTATGACCTCCGCGGGGGAGGGGGTGGTGGGGGGGGCGGCGGGGCACTGTAATACAATTTAAACTAAGGGTTTCTCCCATCTCGGGCACTGTAGGGCCCAATCCAGTGCTGGGAGGAACCGGTTCTAACATTTTGGGGGTGCTAAAGAAAGAACAAAACCGCCCACACCCAATGGTAGCTCCGCTGTCACTTTCAAGGACCCCCAGAGCGACCCAGAGTGTAACCCCCAGAGCCGAGGTGAAAACACAAGTAACCCCCACTTTTAAGGAGTTAGGAGATCCTTTATGGAAAATGCTGACAGCAGCATATGGGGCATTAAACCGCTCTGATCCCAGCACCAAGAAAGCTTGTTGGTTATGCTACGGTATCAGACCCCCTTTGTAGGAAGCAGTAGGAATAGATACCCCCTTTAACTGTTCAGGAGAAGAGGTCCCCAGGTCCTGCACTGGGACCACAAAGGCCCGGGGCTAACACTTCAGGCAGTCACTGGGAGGGGAACCTGCCTAGGAAAGGTGTCCCCTAGGCATGCAGTTGTGTGCCAAAGTCCACCCCTCTGTAAGCCGGACTGGAGTAGCAAAATGGGTGGTCCCGGCACTCAATGGACGGTGGGTTTGCTCCAAAACAGGTCTGACTCCATGCCTCAGCCTGTCTGTCTTTAATGAGTCAGAGGAATTCGGCATCATGGTGCTAGTGTTTCCTAAAGTTATTTACCACCAGGAAGATGACATGTATGCTGCATGGAAGAAAGGTGCGGAGAGCATTAGCATGACTAGAATAAAAAGGGAACCATTCACAGCAATAACCCTGGCCACCCTTTTGGTCTGGGAGCAATGGGTGCAGGGACAGGTATCTCGGCCTTAGCAGTGCAGCACAGGGGGTTCAATAGTTTAAGGGCTGCTATAGATGAAGATATAGCCAGAATTGAAGAATCTATCTCCCATCCAGAAAAATCACTAACCTCATTGTCTTAGGTGGTGTTGCAGAATCAGAGGGGGTTAGATCTAGTGTTTCTCCAACAAGGGGGACTATGTGCAGCTTTAGGAGAAGAATGCTGTTTTTAGGCTGACCATACCGGGGTAGTAAGAGAATCCATGGCTACAGTTAGAGAAGGACTAGTCCAAGGAAGGCGGGAGCGCGAACAAAGAGAAGCATGGTTTGAGTCATGGTTCAATAGCTCCCCTTTGCTGACTACTTTGCTCTCCACTTTATGAGGACCTTTAATTCTGCTTCTGCTCATCCTCACTTTTGGACCATGTATTTTAATTAAGTTGGTCACCTTTATGAAAGAACGGGTCAATACCCTACACTTAATGGTACTGTGACAAGAGTATTAGAGGCTGGTCTGTGATTCCTGCTTAGAATTAGAGGAAATACGGCATCCCATGTATGAGCAAGAATGCTCGTAAGGACAAGAAAAAGGGGGGAGGGAATGTAGAATTAGAAAATATTATAAAGGGCTAACAGCCTAATTTCAGCTTCTGTATCGCCTCCATGGCTTGCTTGCTTGATGCTTAGCTTGACAAAACAGGCTTTAGGAAAACTGAGAAAAACAAGGACCCAGGGAGGCGACCGCAAGTTATTTCCTGATAAAGGACTAGGAGTCCCGGGGCTCCCACTGACCAATTAGATAAAAAAAAGGGCAAGGCAAATCAGTGTGTGAACAGTTTGTGTGAGGCGTGTGTTTCCCAATATCGCTCATAAACCAGAAACCAGAGTCTTGTAAACAGCAGAGATATAAAAACTCACCTTGTACCACAAGGCGGGGTCCTCGTCCATGAAGAGGCCACTGCGTTGGTGCTCTGGGACCTGGACCGTGGCTGGAGCTAGCAGATAAACTCCTTTGCCGTTTGCAACCTTGGTCTCCGCTTCCTTGTTCCGACGGTCTAGGGGAACTGGATCGAACAGTGGGGAGGGTGTCAAGATACAACATCCCAGTTAAATCTCGGGCTTCCCATAGGCTTGTGTCTCCACCCCGTGACTTTCACAGGTGTATCCTCTTGCCTGGCAATTAAACCATCAGGTGATTATCTGAGTTAAAGCTGCAGAGAAAGGCTTTGGCAATAGTTAGGAACAACGATGTTGCAATTGTTGTCATTTCATTGTATCTCCTGGCATTTCGGGAGCTCTTACTGCTCCCGAAAAGAGCTTGGTCCCTGGTTTAAGCTCAATCAGTCCTTCCCGGCCTGACATTTAGCTTGAGCATAAGGTGGCAGCGTGGACGCAATTGGTTGTCAGAGATTTACCCCAATCTCCCACCTGGAGGAAGGTGATCATTAGGTCTTCCTACCTGGTTTCCTAGAGCACATGCGCTTCCTGACCCAGGAAGGGTCTTTATTTTCACCTGTTCCTTCCAATAAGTGTATTTATCTGCTCGTTTTCCTATATCCTGTCCCAGTGTTTAATGTCTGCTTCCTCATATTGACACAGGACTCTTGAGTGAGCAGTGACTGAAGATTATCAAGAAAGCATTCTTGTGTCACCTTCAGCACGGAGGGAACACCTACAAACAGGTCTCACGTGCGGTTCCCTCACGGCATACAGAGAAATAAACATTATCCTGCGCAAGTTCTCGAGGAATTTGTGCTTCAGTGACTTACACAAACACATCCACGGGCCTATTTAGTCTCCCCAGACTATCCACGTGAAACTGGAAAACTGACTACACGAACATTCAATGCACTCAGTTTGCTCACTTCTGCTGAATCTCTGTCGTCCCATACTTTAGAGAAGTCTGAGTCACTTGATTTCCTTTAAGTTCCTGAAATTGTTTTGCCCGTTTTGTTCCCAACTGCACTCTGTGTAAGCGTCCCAAACACACAACCACGCCACACAAACACACACGCCATCCGGGGTGGAGAAACCGTGCGCACAAACTCTATCAGGTGTGACCCGGTGCCAGAGGCTCCCGGGCTCCTCTCGCCGCTGTCTGCGATTTCAAGATGTCAATCAAGCATTAGTTACATCTTTTGCTGACATAATGGGCTTCGCGTCTTGGCTCATCATCTTGCTTTTTGTCATGTGAATGAGGATCCCTAGATACATTTACTCTGTGACTGATGTAGGACACGGCCCTGGATCACCGCCCACAAACGCTCCATCCTACCACCGCGGGCCACCGCCCCATGCCCGCGCTGCAGCCCAGGCAGTCGAAAGCCCGAATGTGTCCCCTCACCAAGTTTCCCGAAAGGACATCGGACCATTATCTCATCTGGTAAAAGACAAATCATAGCCTCTGACCTTTCTTCTCTTATTGAAGAATAACAATAGTCACCCTACTTTTAAAACATTTTGAAAAATAAAAAGAATGGATCATACTTAAATATATTACTGTCATGTTGTTAATGAAAAATAACCAAGATTTTAAGTTTTAACAAGAGCAACAACAATAAACACACACACACACACACACACACACACACACAAATGAATGAGGCATTCTCTAGGAACTGTGAACAAATTCCTTAGTCAATAGGTGAGGAAGCCCCTGCTATCCACCAGCGGCACTGACAGGCTGGGGAGATGGAGGGAGAAGGAAAGTTAGCTTCTTGTCCTTGAAAAGTGAACTTGTCTTTAACAGTGAAGAGAGTGAGACCTAAAATCCAGGAGATACAATGAAATGACAACCATGGTAACATTGTTATTCCTAACTATTGGCAAAGTCTTTCTCTGCAACTTTAACTCAGATAATCACATGGTGATTTAATTGCCATACAAGAAGATACACCTGTGAAAGTCACGGGCAGAGACACAAGCCCACTGGAAGCCTGAGATTTAACTGGGATGTTGTATTGTGACCACGCCCCCCCTTCCCATCACAGGAGCAGAGAGCTCCAGTGCAGTCAAGATATGGTTTTTCCTTTAAAAATACCCATGAAAATGTTAAATTGGAGAACAAGAACATTTCCAGAAATCACAATTGTTTCCTAAAACAAGCTGTTGTCATTATGAGACTAGACACTTATTAAAATGCAGCATAGATGGAAAACATCTCTCTGTGTGTATGTATATGCATGCAAATAAAAATATATATACAAATATACACAAATATATACACACAAACACACATACACTATAGTGCAATTATACTACTTGACACTTAATTACATCAGATCATTCCCGCATAGCAAAAATTTATTTTATGAGTAAAATAGAATTGGTTTTGTCCTTAAAATTTAGTTGAAAGTTTGGTAAGTCCCCAAGAATGTAAATTTAAGTTGCTGTGAGTATTGAAGTCCGGACACCATAGCTTTCAATAAATCATAATATTAAAAAAATTGACTGTACCAGAGATTGATTTTGTGGGCAACTGCCATTTTTCTCTAAGACAAGTTATTTTGGGTGCCAATATATTTTACCATAAACAAATATATGGTAGGTTTTTACTCTCTGAGTCAATATGGATTTTTATAAACATTTCCAATATCATTCTGTCATAAATATCAAACATTCTCCTGAAGAATGGCCAAGTACGAAACCCTTTGATAGATGTGGTTACGGCAAAAATAGTCTATTGTAATTACAAGCATAGGAAAGTCTGCTAAATTGTTTGAACCAATACCTGTAGGTAATGGAGGGTTTTTAAAACTTTTTAAAATTCACTCTATTTAGAGAAAATGAAATAAAATGCCTCAGAAATATGCAAATACATTGTGAAAACGCTCTGGAGTATGTGATCTATTTATCTAGCATATTACTTTTACCAAGGTTTTTCTTTATATTCTTTTAGAAGTTCAATGTCTACAAAAATATTTACTCTGTTGATGTCTATTCCAAGCCCCTTATTTCAGCATTATTCCAAATTAATAGCCTAGTAAACCTGCTAAGCATGAGACCATAAGTGCACATGATGTATACTTTGTAAAACACTGATTTTGTGAGTAACTAGCATATTAAGAGGAGAACAACCTATACATGTGGAGGGCCAAGAGTTGTGCTTATGGAGCCGCCAGTGGGGTGGGGGGGGGTGTTAAGATTTTAGTGCCCCAGCGTATTTAGTGACAGACACAATTATTAATAGATTCTGACGAGGCTCTTGTTTTCACGCACCTGATAACTGCTCCTTCCTGCCCAGAAACCCTTGTTCTCACAGTGATTGTTAGCTGCTGGGGTACTGGGTTTTGGGTTTTTTGTTTTTTTTTTTCTGTCAAGTAGGAGTAGAGAACTCCAGGGTCACAATAAAATTCTGTGAGTTTGTTTTGCACAAGGGGTGATGCCTTTGAGTAAGTTGGCTGCCGACACCCAGAAGTCTGGTGCTCAAGATGTTATCTGAGACTAAGGAGACACAGACTCCATCCTCGGTCCCTGAAACCCCCTCCCTTACCGGAAAGCCAAATAAAACCTCCTGCTTCATCTCTTCGGGAAGACAGATCTGAGAGGTTTTACGCTCCTTCCTTCTCGCTTTGGCCAAATTGCATAAACCTGTCTCTGTCTCCAAGCACCTGTTGGTGTCTCAGCACCTGCTTCAGCTCCGCATTGGGCACCCAGGCCTGAATTTGGGGTTCGACAACACTGGGGCTCGTGGGCTCCCAAATCCACCATGGATTCAAAGCCAGCACTCACTGGCTGTATAATGAGGCAAGGTAAATCCACCCTTCATGCCTCAGTTTCTCGAATTGGAAAATGAGAAAAATAATGGTATACTAGTTAATATTGTTTTGAATGTTTAATGAGCCAATGACACTAACATACAGAAATGTACCCAACACACAAAACTTAATATTAGTGATTTTATCTCCATTTGACTCTTCTCCCCGTTTCATTTTATTAGAAATATCTCTTACATATCAACATATGTATAGTTACCCTGTCATCATCATATATTCTGCTTTATACAAATAATTGAATTATCCTTTCTGGGAATCAAATCAAGCTCATTAGGATACTAACAGTATATGTGAAAATACGCGTCTTTACCATCTGACGACGATGCTGGCATTCGCTATTAAGATATTTATGTTAAAAGAATTACTTTAAAACCTGCAGAACTGTGAACTCTGCTCTCCAGCCCACTCCCTCCAGAAATGTCTTTCTGTGGTCCAGGGAATTCTGTCTGCCTAACACGCTCCAAATTATATGTTCTTCACACCGACACGCAGTCAATCACTGTGAAAAATACCCGTGGAAGGACTGGTAATATTTCAAAAGATCAAAATTCATGGAACAGCATGAGTAACCACTCAAGCATTGCCAACTTTAAATTAAAGTTTTCAAGCCATTTTGGCAAAATGCTTTTATAAACGGCAAAAGTGTGATGTGTCAGCCACGATCAAATCAGGGGGCTCTGACTTGGGTCTCACGGGGCTTGGCAGGAAGGCTCGGTCCACTCGCATGGCAGCCGCGGTGGAAGTTGCCTAAACGTCCTTATTTCTAGATACAGACTCAGGACAGTTCTGTATTTCCTGTCCGTTTTTGTAGGCCACCCAACATTCTGTTGATTTTTTAGCATCCTTGCCTCTTCAGGAAACAGTCTGTTTTTGTCTCTTGGTTTATTCTCCGATATAATGAATGAAAACAGAAAACCAAATACTATCGATTTTATACTTCCTTTTCTCCCAACGCATTATCCATTGCTCATCTTAAAGCAACTTTCTCTTAGCGTCCTTGACATAATTTCAACTGCTTCCTGTAGTACAATATAATCTCCTTGGCATTTGATCATCTAGTTTGGAATATTAGGGTGGTATTCCTTAAACCTTGGATACTTTACTAGATACTTTTGAAAGTTCTTTTTAAATAAAAAAGTCCAGTAAGCTTTATCCTGGCTCCAGTTTGTGGGGAAAGTCATGCTTTTCTGGTCTCGATCTTCCCACTAACCTGTCTTCCCAACACCTATGCTTTAGATTTACAACATGGAGTTCAGCACGCTCCTTCCTCCTCCTCCGTCTCCTCTCCCTCCCCCGTTTCACCCTCCCAGGACATCTCACGTATTCCATTTGTCCAAAGATGTGGTCAGACATATCCTTCCTAGACCTGTTCAGGTCACCCATAGCCTCACTCCACAGCTGAACTGTCTCAAGCTCTCACACGTCAGGATCAAGACATCGACTGGAATAGCACAAAGGAGAATTCCTTGTAATTCAGCAGAACAATCAAGGAAGGTTCCCATTCGGAGTTTGGAGTGACTTGTGCTCCGCATACTCCCTCTCTCCCTGCGTTTGAGTCTAGCACTGGGACAAACAGGTGCTTCTGGGGAGAAAGTGCAGAGCAAGGACTCTCTGAAGAAACTAAATGGAAACCTGAAATTACCAAGGAAACACTAAACTATCTGGATTCATTGGGTCTTGACTACATAAAACATTACGCTAACACACCGGATGAGAATTGCAATAAAAACAAATGGATACGAAAAACGAAACGTACCTGTGGACTACCTGGGTGTGCGTCTCGAAACTGCACGGCCGGCCCCCGTTATGAACACACAGGAAGTCAGTTACTCTTCCTGCCTAGCTCCACATCCTCCCGGTTCCTTTTCTCTTGAAGGTGTTCTGGTCACACGTTCAACAAGCAAACACTTGCAGCCAGTGGTACGAGAGGTCGCCGTGGGTCCTGCCACCGAATTGCAGACAATCAGCTGTTCTTCTTCCCACTAACCCCTGCGGCCACGTTGTGTCAGCGTCTGCCCCTCCCAAAGCCTCTCCCTTCTCGTGCTCTTTTTCAACTCGGCTTCCAGGGAAATACGCACACCTGGTTTTCTTCTTCTGCCGCTGACTGTTCTTTCTTGGGGTTTTTTTCATGGCTTCGACTTCTATTCTCGGTTTCTAGACGGTGGCACGTCCCAGGGATCAGAGCACTTCTCTCTCTCTCTCTCTCTAGTCAGTTTCCAGGAGAGCTCTCTGGGGCCCAGAGTCTCTCTTCCGGATGCAACGTCCTAGACTGGTGGGTGAAATGCTCCAGGTGTGTGAGGTTTGTCCCCATCAGGGTACGAGTAAAGCTCAGGACTACACAGGTGCAACCCCTGGACCCTTGGCTTGTGGCATCAACGTCTTCTGAAGCAGGTAGAGCTCGGCACATCGCTGCTCTTCCCATCCCCCTTCTGCTCGTGAAGACTGTGCTACCCACACAGAGCGGACGACAGCGAAAACACCTGTGTGCCCCGTCCCCAGACAAACTGTTTTTTTCACAGACTCCTAAACTATAAAGCCCATGTGTGGTGTACAGTTTTATTTCAGTCAATAACATTTGCAGCAATAAAAATGTACTTATTAGTAAATATAACTTTCTTTTTTTTTTTCATTTCAAATCTTTAATCATGGTGAGTCACGCTGAATTATTCATAGCTCTTAAAACAACACAATGTTGTGGCATGTTTGTTATAATTTAAAGCAGCAATTTGGACTGAAAGAAAACGCATCTCTTTATTCTTCATTCCAGCCTAGAATGGAGCAATTAATCTCAGTTTGCGTTTATACGACTGTTTAGCAGTAAAGCCTTCCCATCCGTTTACACATTTAACTCAACATGTATTCTGTAACTTTTATTTTCACTTGCGTTTTTTTTTTAACTTAGAAATATAGCCCTTGGGCAAAATAAAGGAAGTAATTACTTTTGTCGCAATGTTGCAGGACTGCAGCTCGGGGTTACACTGTGGCCCCCACTAGGGCTGTGTGTCTTCCGTTCCTGCCGTCACCACGCTTATCCTAGGAGACCGTGGCAAACGCAGCTCCTCACTGATAGACTCACCAACACTCTTCTGGTTTTAACAGAAGGTCCAGGATGTGTGCTGTTGTAAACTGTATATATTATTTGAAGAAAAAGCTCAGATGAAGAGCTATCCTTTCATATATTGACATTTAAGTGCTTAATTACATTAAAGTGCAAAGGGACTTTGGCCATGCATATCTGGTCATGTGTAACATACATCTGAACTCAGAACCCCAGAAATCCCAGCTTTAATGAGAAAACAGCCTCTTAAAAAGTCTCTTCAGAAAAGTGCTCACTGTGTGGTCATGGACTTTGACCTGTCTGTAGGTACAGACCTGTGCATCAGAGAGGTGTCTTATTTTCATCCTCTCCATACTTAATATAGTTAAAAGCGGTGGATTTGTTACTATAGAGATTTGCACAAATAATTTTTTAATGACTTTTCCAAAGAGTGACTTAGCATGTCTGTACCTTGTGGTTAAACGTTACCTGGTCTCCATACAAAAATGATTCAGAGCACAAATGAATGAACCATTGTAGAGCAGGAAGGAAAACAGGAGGGACTCCACGACATACTGGACTTCCTAGGATAGGCCTAAGTTTCGGTTTCCCCGACGCAGGCCCTCCCCCTCCTTGGAATGCCCTGAGTAACAACTGAAAGCCCCGGTTTGGAAACTGGCCAATCAGGAGCCAAAGCTCCGGCTTGGAAACTGGCCAATCAGGAGCCAAAGCCCAGGCTTGGAAACCGGCCAATCAGGAGCCAAAACCCCGGCTTGGAAACTGGCCAATCAGGAGCCAAAGCCCAGGCTTGGAAACTGGCCAATCAGGAGCCAAAGCCCCGGCTTGGAAACTGGCCAATCAGGAGCCAACACTATCAGCCACTTTTGAAAGAGCAAATGAACTAAAAGGGGGTGGGGGTGGTGTGCCTGATACATGTAACCTACTGATGAGTATAAAAGCTTAGTGCCCACCCCAGGGCCGGGTCCTGGCTCGTGGAGAGACCTCTGCCTTGATGTTCTGAGCCTTGAACCCTAGGTCGGGCTAGAGAATAAACTCCTTTGTCTGTTGCAGCCTTGGTGACTCTGCCTATCTGTTCCTGGGGCTGAGGGAGACCGGGTCTAACACCATGAAGCTTTTCTATGAATAAGGATGACGAAGACAAAAAGTAATGTATCATTACCATTGATATTGATGTTAAATAAAAATCACCTTGGTTAAAAAAAAAAATCTTGCACAAACCTAGTTGAAGCAAGACTGGATTGAAATAACCTAAGCATCCCACAAGAAAGGGTATCTAGCTATCTCCCTTATTCTACTGGAATGTTCCTACCTTATTTTGGTACCTATCTTTATTAGGAAAAAAAAAAAACCAATTTGTTTTTCATATGTCAGAGTTTGAAGTCCCAGGAATCAGCCTCTGAGTCAGTTATGGAGCAAAATGTTCAGTATTGTTTGCGTTTGGATCAATACTTGTGCAAAGGAGAGAACAAGGTCGATGTGTTTAGGGGAAGACGCTGGGCTGTGATGCAGTGTGACGACCTCCAGGGGGTCCGAGGCGGAATGGAGCTTCAGAGGTGGCCCGAGTTGGCCTAAGATGCGGGTCCCTTCAGAGAACCAGTGACCACGCCCGGCAGGAAGCTCCCCAGGGAGGGGTGTGGTCGTGGGAGCGCCGGCCATTGTTTCTAGCTGAGACAACCCCTGAGGTGCTGACGCTGAGGGATTTGCTGGACCAGCTCTCCTGGCAGCTGGGACAAGACGTTTTCTGTCCCCAGGGGCATGGGTGGCACTTTGAGGCAATACCTTTTGCACCATTTGGAGAAACCTCTTCATATTCTAGGAGAAGCTCCACTGAGCCATTTCATGAAACGAATTTACAATTCGGCAACATTCGGTGGAAAGAGTTTCTCTAAAAACATTCGAAATAATATCGTCTTGTACAAAGATTAAGAAGCAAATTACCAAGAATCCGTTGGTATTAAAACATTCCTACCTAGGGCGTTTGCTGGAAATAACGCCTGTGGCTTCCTACGGCACAACTCCAGTTATTTCTTTAGACCCACAGAGAAAAGCCGGTCACTTATTATTCAACCCAGATCTTTGATGGGATTAGCTGCTTTCCACAGAGAAAAAATATATATTGTGTGTATTTCAGATTTATGCCTCAGTGGTTTCTTTCAAGAGTGCCAGAGCCCGGTGAAAATCAACTGACACGTTGTAAATCTACCCGTGAATATAGAGTGAAACGCGGGCACCATCGCGGAGAAGTGGTCGATGCAGTATTTTTCTCAACCTCGAATTTTCTAGTTTTTCTTACATATAGCTCCCAAAGGGAAATATACGCGTCAAAACACAGCGGATGGAAGTACAAGAATTCACAGCGAGAGAGATTTAATTGCGGGGAGGTTCGACACTGCCCCCAGGCATGTTTGCAAAAGGAGCATTAATGATTGGGTGAGAAACACGGGTAAGACATATTTAATGTTACTCATGGAACAATAAAAGACCCACAAACCTGCCTTAATTCAGCAGAAGGAACTAACAAGTGGGCACATTTTTATTTACTTGCATAAATCTCTGTACATTGCCAAGCGGAGATTACGAGACCCCAGGAAGAATGGAGTTGCAGAGATGCAGGAAAGTGAGCCCTGCCAGGCCGGAGGCAGACTCAAATGTCCTGGGGTCCAAGCTCCACCCCCGCCCCCCAGGCTCCAGTTTCCTCCAGGGGATCTTACCCAGCGGCTGAGTCTCGGATTCATTACTGATGCACACAGTATTGGGTTTAGAGTTATGTTTTCCAGATCGAAGCTCTGAGATATAATTATTCACTAATAGCTAAACTAATAGCTAAATATAATCCTCTGCTACATGGCAGATGTTAAAATTTTTGAAACCGACTCACAAATGTCTCTTGCTCCTTCATCCATGGCTTCTGGGAGACGAACATCTCTAGATCCTTAAATCTGGCTTCGCAGGACGCGCAGTGCTGCTCCACCTGTTTCTCTTCCACGAAGGACTGGGTGCCCTGTGCCGCCGTGAGACGTAGCTATTTAACAGCAGCTCAGCTTTTCTGCTGCTTCCCCAGAGCCTGCGCCACACAGAGCTGTGGGGGTGGCTCACAAGGCACGGTGTCCCTGGTGGTAAAAGGGATGGGCCAGAGACACGGAGATTAAGTTTGTTCCATAAAAAATAATAAATAAAAATCAGGTATGGAGGATGGGGAGATGGAGGGCAGTCACGCCAAACACAAACCAGCCCAGCCAAGGTGGAGTGGCACAAAATATATGGGAAAAACGTTTTCGAGTCACTGACCCCAGGCAGCACAAGGCAGCGAGTGATCCCTGAGAGATGGGACGCAAGGCTGCCGGGCTCTATAATCTCCCTGGTCTCGAATGAGTCCCCGTCGTCAGTGGCAACAGGAGGGAGAACCAGGCAGAGCTGTGAGTTCAGCGGGAACAAGGCAGCTAAAATTCACAGGGCAGAGTGATGGGGTGGACAGGGCTTCCTGGAAAATAACTCTGGGTTCAGAGTGGTTCTCTGAGTAATAGAAATCGCTTACGAGAGGCCGGAACACCTGACCCTGCTATGCCCATCCATCCTGAGCTCCTACAGATGGGCTTTAACAAGAGAGAGAGAGAGAGAGAGAGAGAGAGAGAGAGAGAGACCACACGTTGCTCTACGTGTCTGTTTATAGTCTTGATCAATAAACCAAGTGAAGGCGTTTGTGTTTCTTTCATAGGAGTTGAATCATTTTATTCAGAGACGTGTGTGTTTTCGAAATACCACGTTGAACTCTGAAGAACAGATTTGAGTGGAACAACTTCGTGGTCACTCATTTTATCATCGATAAGAATGCACGTTGTTTCGGTGGTTCCTGTCCAGCCCAGGTCAATGGGCTCGCGGTCACCCCGAGCACACTGGTCAGCATCACAGCAATCTCGTGGGGGAAACTGCCAGTAAAGCAAAACCCACGACATTCTGACTTACAAAAAGACATATAAGGTTTATATTTTATGCTACCTATAGTATAAGCAGTAAATAAAAACAAGGCATACAAATCTGATCTGTTTGCACAATTCACAAGGTTTCATCAAGCAGGAAAGCAGGGTTTTTTTTTCCTTTTGTGTGTGTGTGTTGCGTTTGTCTTTTTGACCTGACACCCTGCAACTTGTGTGCTGCTAAATTGGAGACATCTTAAAACAATGCTCCTGTGCGCTGTCAGCTTCAGAAGTTTCATCACTGTGATCAAGGGCGCACACGGCTGCTACAAAGAAGAATTTAACTAAGAAGGAAAAAGATCTGGCGAAGTGAAACTTCTAAGAAATAAGGTGTGGTTTTTTGTTTTTTTTTTTTTCCAGGCAACATCCACTGTGCCTCCCACAGTACTTTTTCCCCTTCAACTTCAAGAAGATCTAATTCTGAAGGGAGATATTGAGAGTCAATGGCCAATTTGCAATGACTCGATGACCCGGTTTTCACATTTTATTAAATTATTAATCCTTCGAAAATCATACTTGCTTTTCTTTGGCCATAATTGGTTTGCGTTCTACACGTATATTATAATTATGCTGCTTCTGACTTTTCCCATCTTGCATCTTTAATTCATGAGATTCCTATTTGATACTTTCATGACCTTTAACATTTGTCCGTGCCATGAATATTTATCGCACGACTGTATACACACCCTATCCAGGCACACGACAAACTTGTGTGAGGTGAAAAGAACCGGACAGATAACATAATTACAGAGTCTGTAAAATAAAAAATAGGAGGTGAGCGCTGTCAGAGCAGAGAGAGAGCAGGGACGCGGCTTGTGGCAGAGAGGTCAGAAAGGTCCTACCTGGGAACGAGGCACTTGCGCTGAGTGTTCCCAACTGTGGGAAATGAACACATGAGGACACAGAA
Organism: Eulemur rufifrons; assembly: GCF_041146395.1. Taxonomy (NCBI): domain Eukaryota; kingdom Metazoa; phylum Chordata; class Mammalia; order Primates; family Lemuridae; genus Eulemur; species Eulemur rufifrons. The sequence goes on from NC_090994.1 coordinate 305,640, forward strand.
CGTTCACAATCTTTAAGACGTTTGGTTCTAGAGCTGAAGAAAAAGACCTGGCTTCTGGGGTGGAGGTGCAGACGTGAATGTCACTCAGAAAATGTTCTCTCAATTCTTTTTTTTTTTTTTTTTTATTTCAAGGATGAGACAGAGTTGAGTCTGTTTAAAACCTGATTAAAAGGATCCATGTAAAGGAAGAGAGAATAAGTAGAATTTGCAGAAGATGATGATACATACTAAACTATTGTCTGCGTTAAAACGTAACCCACGTTCGACCCGAATGACGGTGGCTACATTTCACATGGTCTGCAAGTGTGCAGATTCCTACCGACAATTAAACACGTGTGTCTTCCTTAAAATCTCACATGAATGTCCCGAGGAATAAGAGAGTCAAATTACTTTACATATGCAAGCTTGTAACATAGTAATAAGAAATTAAACTTTGAAATGACAATGTTAAAGAATTATTTTAAATTGTCAGTCTTCAATGGAGTAGCATAAAGAAACAAAGAATATATTTTTAGGCTGTCATTAAAATTTCATGACATCTAGTTGGAGAATGAAACAACTAAGATAGTGCAGAGTTTTTTTTTTTGTCCAAAACCTCACAGGCATCCTCTAAATTTCCAAAGGAGATAGACTATTTCTCCACCAGAGACTATATATTCAACAGGAATCCCGGGACCCAGTCTGCAGCTTGCTGATAAGAAGCACAACGCGAGAAATGCAGCTAAAAGTGGTTCTCGGGAGTATGAACTACGTACATTGAACACAATATGAAATCTCGAACTATGTCAGCACATCATAAGGAAATTATTTCAGAATGTATATGCAGAGGAATTTAGGAAATCAGGTTGGTGTAATAGGGAAACTAACAAAATTCAGGAGTGTAGGACAAGGTTCAAGCATCTTAAAGCGATGCTGCTATTGTCCAGATGTCGCCATTGTTATTAAATAACTCCAAGCAGTAATGCAACTGTGAAATTGGAAGTGAAATTAAGTCTTTCCTTTTTAAAAAGTAAACACGTTCAGCAAGGTGTATTCACGAAGAGCACGTCCTTGGGAAAAGTAAGATGTTCGGGTTGAACAGAAAACGGTGTCATTGCAATCATCCTAGTTTTAAGATGCAATTACTCGACTACCATGTGTTATCTATATTTATTCATGACTTCCTCGGTAGAAGTTTAAACTAAATACTTGAGTTGAATGCACACTGGACATATTTCTCTGTCCAATATGACTCACAGTTGAGAGGTGCTTCTACTAAGTCTTAGAAATTTATTCTGAAAAATTATGCTGTTGAAATACCGACCGTTCCACAAATAATAGTTTTTACAAAGGAGGTGGCTAATTATTATTGCCTCTCAGGAGAAAATGTTTTTCTTGTTTGCCCATTCCTGCTATTTGTGTTCAAATTTACGGACCTGTTCGAAATTATGTTTTATTTGATACCTGAATCGTCTCGTTTCAGGAGCTGATTTGTGGACACAGATATTCGAGTCTCACTTGGGACATGACGGCATTAGGAATGGCAGGATAAGAGCCGATACAAAATCCTCCCCTCCGTAAAGGTCACGAGGACACTTGCAAAACCTGATAAAACCAACATTTTCAGGAATCTGAACATTAGCCAAAGGCTTGCAAAAGTCCAGGGACATGTGTTCAAGAAGAGCAGCTGAATCTCTGTAAGAAGTCAGTTTCACAGCATTTTAACGGGCTTTATTCCAACGTCCCGCCCCCCAGCTCGAATTTAACAAATCGTCATCACCCAGGCAAACGTCGTGTAGCTTTTCCCCTATGTTTTCCTCCAGTAGTTTCACAGTTTCAGATCTAAGTGTTTAATGCATTTTGAGTTGATTTTTGTACATAGTTTGAGCCCAGCGCTGGACCCTCGTGGCACGGTGCGGCCAGGAGGAGCCCTGCAGTGCTTGTCCCCAGGCCTGGCACTGTGGGTGGAGCCTCAGGACCCAGCTGGTCCCAGGTGGGCACTTACAGACCCAGCGGGATGGACCACCCTTCCCCAGGGCAACGACACACCCACTGTGGACCTGCACACCCTGGGCTTGGGGCAGCTTCCAGTGCTGAGACGGTGGCAGTGGCCACGGGCTGCGTAAAATCTCCGGAAGGACAGTGACACAGCCGGACATCAGTGACACAGCCGGACATCAGAGACGGACACGCACGCCTCATCTGTCAAATGGCAGGTGGTTTCCACGCCCGTGAGCGTCAAGAACATTCAGGGAAACAGGACGTCACCACACAGGCACAACAGGGTGCAGACACCAACCCTAAAGAGATACGTCCCCTCTCCAAGAGTTCAGAGTAGCCGTTGTAAGGAAACTCAGTGAAATTCGAGAAAATCCGGAGAACCGATTCAGCAACGTATCAGAGAAATTTAGCAGAGGGATTGAAACAATTTAGAAAATCCAATAGAAATTTTGGAGTTGAAAAATATAACGAATGCGGTGAAAAACACAACACAGGGCAGCACCGACAAAATCGATCAAGTAGAAGGAAGAATTAGCGAGCTCAAGGACAGCCCGCTTGAAAATGCAGTCAGAGGGGAGAAAGAAAAATAAATGAAGAAAACCGGTAAGAACTATACAACATATAAGAGCAAATATTCAGATTATTGGTGCGCAAGTTGGTCTTGAGAATGCTAGAGGGGTAGAAAAGCTTATTCAGAGATAACAGAAACAGTCCCCAACCTGGAGAAAAATGCAAATATCCAGATACAGGAAGGTCAAAGGTCACCAACCAGATTCAAGCCAGGTAAATTCCCCTGAAAGAGGTATGGCAATCAGGTCTTCAAAGACAAAGAGAAAATCCTGAGAGCAGCAAGAGAAAGGAAGAAAATAACAGGAGTTTCAGGTCACCTGGCGGAAGAACTCTCAGCAGAAATCAGTCCAGGAGAGAGCAGGATGACATATTTAAAGTCCGGAAGAAAAAAAACAATACTGTCAACCGAGACGACGGGGCTCAATCCGATCCCACGAGGAAAGAGAAATTCCTGGGCCTTTAAGGGATTATTAAATATGTGAAGCACGTTGATGTCAGGTCCTGGTGACCCAAAGTCAAGTTAGGGGACAATGGCGGTCAGAGACAAGCAGAATTCTTTCCCAGGTCTGTGGGTGCCGGCGTCGCGGTGGGAAAGGGCAGGCGTTTGATCCCCGGCAGCCACAGGTGCAGGCAGACCTGACCCTGCCACCGGCCGTGCATTACCTGCGTTCCCTTTCCCAGTAGCAGGGAGCCCCGGACCACATTAACGACCAAGGCTGTAACCAAACGATCCCAGAAGTCTGCCTTTTAATTTGTATCTCCTGTCCTAGGACGCCTCCTGGTGCCTCGGCTGTGCCAGTGAGTCAGGACGGTGGAGGTTATGCCAGGTGTTTCAGAGAGGGCTAAGACAGAGCATTGTTCTCAGGTGTGTTGGGTTAACAGCCCTGCAAAAGGAGATCGGCCAACATCCAAAAGTAATAATTGCAAGAAGTAGCTACAATCTCCACAGCTTGGAGACAAGTGGGGATTAATGAAACCCAAGCGCTCAAAAGAGGGGCCCCCACAGACCTGTGAACCCTCCCGAGGAGGGGGTGCGCCAGCTCTCGGCACAGGGACGGGGAGCCCCGGAGGTTGACGCTCAGGTGTCTGGGTTGAAGCGCAGCCCGGCTGCTCCCTGGACCTCTGTGGGGTCTTGGGCGCCTGACTGCAGGAGTCTACAAGAAGTTGGATTGTGAAAAGAATTGCTACCGCTGGCGCCCACGGCCGCTCCCAGGGCTGCGCTACAGGAAACAGGGAAGGAAGCAGGAAAGAATAACCCCTTTCCTCTGCCCGCCACGCCCCGTGTTGATAGAACGTCTAGGAAAGCTGCCGGGGAATCTGCTTTGCAGAGTTTACGTGGCCGCAGCGCACGGGAGGGTAACTTTGGAGTTCAGGGAAGCAGAAATGCATTCAGCAGGAGGCAATCTCCCTGTGTTTTTGAAAGATCGCTCTGGTTGTTGTGTAGAGACTAGACTATAAGGGCAAAAACGGAAGAAAAAAGAGGACTATTAAGCTATTGCGCTTGTGACAGATTATTAAATGAGAAAAGATGGTGGGGAAGGCTGAAATTTAGGGCTGTCTTTATAAAACCATGTGAGACATAATATTTTGGCAAGCAACGTTCTCAAAGAGAGGCTAAACACATGATAACTGATTGCACACATATTGCCTCTTTTAATTTATTAATGAAAGATTGTGGTGCTGAAGAATCATCTTTGTCATTTTTACCATGCAGGCAATCTGAATAATGTCCCCATGGTGAAGTTAGCGCATTACTGTTTGCTAACGAGGCCGGGTGATGGATACTGCCGCGTTATAAACTCCTCAGCGAGCCCGAGGGAGAAAAATCACCACTTACGGAGGATGAGTAATTCGGCCCTTCACACAATAGTACGGACTCATTTTGAGCGTAGCCTCTGCCACATCTGGGTTCAGGCTGGTCTACACGGTCCAGCACCTGGTGGCAGGGAGGTGGGGACGCCAGGGACATGTGTCCATGAGGACCTGGAAATAATTATTCATTACAAAGGAAGGAAAAAAACCTAAGAATTTGAGTCAGTGACAGTAGCTAAACTATTTTGAGCCCTTACTATGGGACGGATTCTGTGTCAAATGTTAGTATGTCTCATGTTAAAAATGACGCAAACATTTGCAGCACGCTCAGAAAGGTTTTCGTGCCAATTAAACTTGGAAAGAATGGAAAATTCTTCACAGGGCTCAACATAATTAATGTGCAATTTATTGTTGTTTCTCTGATAATCTAATGTATCCTTCTGTCCATCACTCAAAGAAACATCATGGCAACATATTAATAATTTTAGAAGAACATTCTATTTTATTTATTACTTAGCAGTCTTTGCCACTTAGTTGCTGATGAACAATGGTATGTTCTTCAGTTTCAAGTCAGGTACGAGTTTGCTTTTTTTTAAAGTTTTGCTTACCTTAGACAATTCCGGTATCCCTTCCAAATAGGTAACAGAGCTAAACCCACTTAGTCACAGAGGGGGGATTACTTTGTAATGTGAAAATTATGAAATAGAATTACTGCAGGTTGGAAAGTAATTTAAAAATTCACAGCTTCTAATGATGCTTCTATGTGCATGAACTTTTAGAGCTCCAACTACATGTTGTTGGTTATTTTGTATTGATCTTTCCCTACGTTTACTTGTAGAGGATTTAGAGCAGAAAAAGGAGGTATTTAAGGAATATTTCTAAGTTCTGCTCAGGACACAAAGCTACGTTTTGCCACTGCTCCGCGGTGGCCATTAGTGCTATGCAACCGATAATGTTCACGAACCTGAAGATGGGTTTGATCTGGGGAGGTGACGCCCCCTGCGTCTTGCAGAACAAACAGAAAGCCCTCATGTTCATAGCTGATTTGTCCTTGTTTCTATACTGAGGCCAATATCCTTCCCACGTGGGTCTCCCCCTGCTGCCCGCCAACCGTTTCTTCCACTTCTGTGTGGGTGACCCAAGAGTCCATTCTGCTTCTGTGCAGCCAGGGAGGGCAAGACAGGATGGGAACCTGATTGATCCGGCCAGCTCAGTCAATTAAGAAGTTTCTATATCGAACTCTGCACACAGGAGGAAAGCAAAAGGGTAGAACAAAGGGTCCTGATTAAATTTGTTCTGCCGCAGAATTTAGAGTCCTGCCAGTCTGCTAAATCCTTCCCCGAACGTTTATTTGCTAAATAGAGTCCTGCGAGCCTGGTGAATGGCTTCCTGTCCCCAGGAAAGACGCAGGACAGCTCTCTCACTTTACTATTAAATGATGGGGCGTCTTTGCCATTGGTAAACAGTGAACGGGAGCCGGCAGATGGGGGCATTAGCAGAATGAAGTTTGTTTGGATTGATTTGTAGTGGTAGAGACATGAACAGATGTAAGCAGTTTAGCGGAGCACAGTACATTCTGTGGCATCATAACAAAGCATCAGTATACTTAGTTGTAATTACGGCTGCCTGAGATAAATTTACATATAGAAGGATGACTTGGACACCTAGAATTCCTAAACTCTAAAAACAAACAAACAAACAAACAAAAATCCAAAAAACAGCACTACCCCAGGAAGATGAAAGCTCCCCATGAAACATTTTATTTAGGGAAAAAAAAAAAAACCATTTATGATATCTTTGTTAACGATTGATAATAAAAGGGAAATAATACTATTGCCAAAAAAATTGTTGGGTCCCTGATACATTAACTGTAAAAAGTATTATTTGACTGAGCTCCATGCAATAGATTTTGAGCTCTACAAGACAGGTTCCATATACTATTCTATTAAGTGCTTGGCACAGAGTAATTTGTGTGTGTCACAGAAGCAGGCTGGGGTTTACAAGGATATCCACACATTTTGAGACACACATTTGCAGACAGAGCAACGTAAGTCTTATTCAAAGGGCCCGTGAAGAAGGAGTTAGCACGCTGGACTGAAGAGGTTTTTATGGAACATGCTATGAGGAAAGACATGCTGGGCTTGGCCGTGCAAAGGTATCTTAGGTGGCAATCTCCCAGGGACTGAAATACAGAGCAGTCTTCGTAAGCGTCCGGGTTAATGGAAGGGAATTGGAAAGGATAAAACTGAATGGACAGGTAAGGAAATTGTAGACTGCGCTGAACCTGAGTTTTATCACCTCCATTCTTCAACTGTGGGAAGCCCTTGAAATTTTACGAACGTAGAAGTGCTGTGTTAGTATTTGCCACGCACAGAACAGCTGCACAATAGCACTGACTTCCAAGAACACGGGTGTGTTTTCCTATTTGTGTCTTCAAGGCGGATGTAACTCCTGGGTCGTATTGATCTACTGGGCTTGCCCCAGACGTCCAGGGGGATTTATTTATATAACATATGGTTCCTTAGTCTCCTTGGACCTTAACAAAGGGATCAAAGGAAAACAAGAGAGAGAAACAAAATAGATATTAGTGATAACTCTTAGGTCTTGGCTGGGAACTGACATGCACAACCTCTGCCCACTTGGATCAGCCAAAGCAAGTTACATGGCCAAGCCCAACATAAAGGGCTGGAAAATATATTCTACTTTAATGGACGATAACACAAAGTCATGTGGCAACAGAGAGGTGTGCAGGGAGAGTGAGAAGAACTGGGAACGGTGGTCCAATCTACCACAAGTGTTATGAACACAGTGATGCCTTGGAAACTTAATCTGATGACAACACGTTTGATCCATGGGATGGGGTGAAGTAGCCAGTAACCATAGTACAGGTAAGAGTTATGCTTTTGGGAAAAACTTTTTTCAGTGTATTTCGATGTGTTTAGACTATTCAGGTTTTCCAACACTCCATTAGCCGATGCCATCCGTATTCTTGTCAAGAACCGGGCAGTGTCTGAGATTTTACTGTGTTCAAAAGTTTCCCTGCCAGTGGCGCCCACATTGTCTCCAGTGGTGGGATTTCCTCCTTTTTAAGGCTGTGTAATAGTCTGTCACATACATATAGTCACGTGTGCCTGAGCAGCTGGAAGGCATTCTGAGAAATGCACCACTGGGGGATGTTGCCGTTGTGTGGACATCCTAGCGTACACTCGCACAGACCCCGATGGTGCGGCCCCTACACACCTAGGCTGTACGGTGTAGCCTGTTGCTCTGACCGCCTTCATAAATGCGGTCTATCGTTGGCCGAGACATTGTCAGGCCATTCATGACTGTATATACCACATGTTTTATCCATTCATTCATGGAGGAACGCTTAGGTTGTCACCACCTCTTGGCTATTGTGAATAATGCTACAACATGAGAATGCGGGTGTCTCTCTGTTAGGGAGAGCTCTTCTTTCCTTTGGATATATACCCATCAGTGGGATCGATGGATCCTATGGTAGATCTATTTCTAATTTTTTGAGGAACCTTCACACTGTATTCCACAGTGACTGCACGAATTCACATTTCCTCCAGGGATGACCCTGGGGGTCGTTGCGCCGGGTGAAATAAGCCAGACAGAAGGACCAGTACTGCGTGATCTCGCTGATATCCGGAATCTAAAAACGTTGAATTCCTAGAAACAGAGACTAGACGCTTCCTGCCGGGGTTCTGAACGTCACGACGCTGAGCTGGTCCTTCAGAAAAATGTCTGTGGCCAGCCTTAGCGGTTTCTTTGAGAAGATAACATCGTTTGGGTTTGGGCTCAGACTGTTACGTGCCTGTTACCGTTTGTCTGGGGAAAACCACATCTCTTTCTGTTTGAGCATTTGGTCACAGGGGATCAGGAGCAGCGATGACAAATACCGTAAGAGACACGCAGAGCTGATGTCCTGCCCGCAGGTCAGGAACAAACCAACAGATTCTGGGTGAGTCTTAAAGTGTTTCTGTGAAGACTCTGCCGTCAACCATGCTATGAGCGGATTTCTACAGCACTGAATAACTCAGCCGCTGCTGGAGACCGAGACCCGATGTCTTTGGGAGGTCGCAGGGGAGGTGGCATCGCTGTGTGTCAGGTGGGCTGGGGGTGGGGGAGGGGCCCTGGAAGGAATTGACATTTCTATTGTCACTTTCTGGGGAAGGTTAAACCTGGGGCAAGGAGAAAGGAACTGAAAGCAGGACTCATACAGGGAGGTAGAAAATCTTTCCCCTTACTCAGGTGTCGTGCGCTGTTTTCTTCTGGAATCTAATGATTGGGGGACCTCAGAGCACCCCTGGCGGGGGTGGGGGGTGGTCTGCACCGACTTGTCCCCAGCTCCGTCCTGCAGCTCGGGGGCTTGTGGTCCAGGGAAGGACGCGGGGGAGGCACCGGCACACGGAGCCCTGAGCTCGGACACACGGCCAGCGTTCCTGCCTTTCCAGGGTTCCCAGGGCATTTTCTGGGAACACCTGGGAGTCTTCGAGACTCCTTCAGGCCCGCAAGATCACAAGTCTGTCATCACAATAATATTAAACTATCATATTATTTGACCCTTCCATTCTTTCTCTATCACAAGTGCCGTGTATTTTTCTGGAGGCCACATGACTTGTGACATCACAACCATGGGACTGAGGAAATATAGGAGTCCAGGCTGTGGTCTCCAGAAAAATAATAGAAAAAAAAAATCAGTGAAATTAAGAGTTGGTTTTGTGAAAAGATAAACAAAAATGGACAAATCTTTGGCTAGTCTAGGTAAGACAAAAAGAAGACTCAAACAAAATTATGAATGAGTGTGGAGACAGTACGGCTGATACCACAGGAATTCAGAGGTCGGTAAAACTGCTGTGTCAGCATATATCAGATAACCTAGAAGACACAGATTAATAATTCCTAGACACGTACAACCTCCAAGCCTGAACCAGATGGCAGAGGTATCTGGATAAACTATTTTTACTTTATACCATTTTGTACTTTTTATCATGAGACCAGGTAATTTTGTAACAAATAGATTTTTTTAATAACAGGGTGAAACATATTCTTCAATAATTTTTTAGACCTAGAAATTCTGACGGACAAAACAAGAAAACTGACACAACACAGATATCTAGGCTAAAAAAAAATCAGCAGTTCCATTGCGGAATAACTTTCCTGTCATATATCTATAAATACATATATCAGAATGTATTTTTTATGCTGCATTGTTTTGCAACCAAAGTTTTTCACTTGACAATACATGATGATAATTTTCCAATGTTAATAAATATTATTCTACAGCACTATTGTTAATATCTATTAAAGAAACAAATAAAAAACCTGAACAAGCAATAAACGGTATGCACGGGGAATGAATTTGTAACAAGTAAAACAAGCAAACAAACACAAGCCCATGGCGAGATGGCTTCGGGTTAATTCCATCAGTTATCACCAATTCTTCTCAAACTCTTACAAGGATGTGAAGAGGAGGAAGCACTTCCAAACTTATTTTTTGATGCCAACATTATTACCCCGACACGAAAGCCAGACACAGACACTGCAGGGAAAGGAAACTACCGACCAATATCCTGGATGAACACAGATCGGAAGACCCTCAGCGAAACTCGAGCAAACTGTTTTCCGCAGCATATTAAAGGTATCACTCACCATGATCAAGTGGGATTTATCCCTGGGATAAAAAAATCGTTACTTTCTTACTAATCTAATGCTACACTCTGCTTTTATGTTTGTACAAAGATGAACCCTGGCAGTGAGAAAATAATGTGTGTTCCATCAATGATTGCGTTATAGCAATTCTGTGGACAGGATTAAATGAAAAAAGGCAGGAATGTTTTTATATAGATACACATACATAATTTTTTGAGAGATTTTAGAACTTTGTGATTTATTATCTTTGATAGCTATTACTATGGATAATAATTTTTCTAGAATTCTTCCTAGACTGAAAATAATATTGAAATAAAAAAACAAGGATGATTTAAATATTTTAACTATCTCTAAGATCTTTCCTCTTTGTCTTGCATAACTTGAAAGCCTCATAGCACTTTATCATTCATTATCATTTTGTAGAAAGTTAGCCTGAATATGTATAGTCATTGATTCAAACAATATTCTTTAATTACGTTTGGATTCATAGCAACTAACATACAATCACGTGTTGTGAGCCACGTTTTATGACTGTCTCATGATCCAGTGAAACATCCCTGCTTTATTTGAAGACGACAACAGTGAACACATGTAATTCCGTGATCGCACAGGAGGAAACACGCCATGGGCGAGCCCAGAGGGGGCTTTCCAGAGGGCGGCAAATTTCTTCCAGTTATGGAAACCCAGGGACTTTCAGTGGCCCAGTGAAGTGTTGACCATTTGAAATACAGATCTGGCAGTAAAAATAAATCAGCAGAGGGGAATTATCAAGCAATAATGAAGGTATGATATGAAGAGTATGCTTGGGCCTAAGAACTGAAGTTGCTGTTTTCCTAAAAGTAAAATAAAAAAAATTAACTAGGCAAGGGCAATATACATAACCTAAACTTTTGTACCCCTACAATATGCTGAAAAAATAATAAAAAAAATAAAATTAAAAAAAAATCCTATCAGATGAGGCAAAAAAAAAAAAATTAGGCATGTGTGAGTGTTAGGCATATTCGATACGTTGACTACTTGGACAGCTTTTCTGAGGCTGTTTTCAGAAAAGAAGGAAACATCAAATATTCTTGTGGGTTTTCCCCATTTGTTTCCAACAACTTTAATAACAGCATATTAGACTGTTACTCTAAACACTGAAAAAGTTGAAAATATTCCTGCAGCTTTTTAAAAAGTTTCTGGCAGAATATTCTCATATCATTTATATATTTATATACATATTGTTTTTTATGCAGGCTCTTTTGGATGCCTGCTAACAGGTCTGTCTGCCACCTGAGAACTCGAGTTGCCACAGCGATCAGACAGGTGGGGGGAGTTCATCTATGACAAACTTCCAGCTGTCCTTCTCCTTTAACTCCTACCAATACTTCAACAGCTTCAGGTAAAGGTGGGATTCAATGGTTACATGTTTAATTTCAAATCCATGCCTAGGAGCTAAATTTAGTTGTTAAAATCACAAGAAGTGTATAGAAGAGTTATCTATGGCACTGTTTTCTAGTCACTGAACTAAATCATCAAATTATTTACCAATGGGTCTCTGACATTTCTGAAACCAGCCCCGTGCAATCTCAGGCTCAGAATTCCTTTGCAGTGAATTGTTCGGTTTGGCTTTCTCTCGTTGAAAAGGAAACAACGTCTTGCATCAGTATTGCTTGGTCCCTGCTTGTGTCGGACAGTGGGGATCACCTGCTAATTGCTCAAGAGATTTTTATATGGATCACGAGAGCATTGATCTGCTCCATGCTAATCCACCACAGGATGTCACTGCAGACTCTGCTGAGTAAGCCACCACTGCAGGGGACCAGACAGAAAACTGGCAGGCCGGCAGCATACACAGTATTAATATTTGACCTTAAAAAACTTTGAACATTTTGTAGCAACTTAGCCGCAAACCATCAACTCATAAATATTGCTAAAAATGAAAACACATAAATGGAGGAACAAAGGAGAGTAGCGAAAATATCCACAAAGAAGATCAACCCACATTACACACGGACAGCAATAGCGAGAGGAGAAGTCAGAACGGCGGGAAGCGTGGCCATGGTTCGGGTGAGGAGCACTGTCTGTGGTCTGCGAGGAGCCCACCAGAGTGGACCTTCCCACTGCCTGGGAGCTCATTGCATTCCCAGCACGGCAGCAAGACTCACATTGTGGAATGCTAACGTTTATCCATGTGCTGCGATACGAGTATTAATGTATTCCTCACGACTATCATTCCCATTTTCAGGTGAGGAAACGGGTCCAGAGAAACCAAGGAAGGTGTCTGCGCTCGCCCAGCTCGGAGGCAGCAGAACTGGGTCTCCAGCTCATCCGTCTGGGTCCAGACCCCCCTGCAGCCCCCAGCCGGGCTCTCTGCACCATGCCCGTGAAAAGTGGAGGAAAGAAAAAGCTGTCAAAGTGAGAAGTGTTGATTTGTGCTCTTCATTCTTTCATACATTAACTTGCTAAAAATAAAAAAATGGTTGTCTAAGTGTTGAGTGGTATTCATTTCTATGATGAATTATGATTAAATGTAATTTGTAGGATTTTAAGTTTATATTTTTCTACAACTGATTCCCCAAACCAGAAGCCTACATTTCTAAAGGTAAAATGCAAAATCAATCAAAATAATAACGATTTAACATTTTCTTTAAAAAAAACCACACATATTAGCCATCTTTTAAAACTGATAGTTTTTTACCGAGACAGTAGTACCTTGAGAGACTGAACATACAAATAAGCAGTGACCGACCAGATTATATAAGAAGACTGGACTGGTCCGAGACCTGCCGCGAGCAGCCCGTGAAGCCAGCCCTTGTTTCGGGGCGCAGCTCGGGAGGCTGCCAGCCTGAGTCAGGCTTGGGGGACGAGAGATCTCTGCGTCTGGTGACAGTCCAGAAAGCCACACAGGGGATTCCTATAGCAAACCAACCCAAGAGGCCAGGACTTAATTAAAAACCGACAGCTGTCAACCGAAGATCAACCAGAGAAAGGCAAATACGCCGTCCTACCTGCCAATCCCACCAGACGCCGCTCTCCTGGGGAGCCCCCGCCAGCTGCACCGGGGCTTGGGGGGTCCATTCCCCACCACGCAGCTCCTCTGCGAGCGCTCACCTGGTTGGTCTCCTTTATTTTCACAGCTGAGATGGCTCACATTATGCCTCCTTCCTTCACACGGACACCTGCAAAAGGGTGTCCTTTAACCTCCAGCTGCAAAAGTCTATAACGCCTCAAATTCCTTTACTCCACTTTCACGTCACCGTGAATGGTGTGGAACGCGCAGTTTCCGGTGCTCACCTTGCAGGAGAAAGGCCTCACCTGTGTGTTTCGCGATTTGCCGGCGAGGGCGGCTGGCAGGTGCTCCTCAGCGTGGGGGGAGGTTGACATTCACCTTAAGTCACTAAAGTTAATTTCTGATCCAAGGTTAGGAGTTGAGCTCTTTCGGGTCAGTGGACATGAGCCCCTCAGGTGAATAAATCACCTTTGATGCTGCCTTTGGAAAGTTTGGCGTGGAGCCTGATGGTTTCTGGAGAGGAAGATAAATTGTGCGTTTTAACGGTTTAATAGACACGTGTACCTGCCTCGTGGGCACCAATTACTGTCCTGGGAAGGACAGGTAATTCAGGACTGTTAGGTGGACAGGGTTAGACAGGGTCCTAGCCCAGCACCACTGGTTTAGGAAATTAAAGATCTCATCAAAAAATATGTGGATTTTGGATCCCGAATGAGGTGTGCACTTGGCCAAGCTTGCCAGGAAGAGCACAGGGCCCCCCGCCTCCGAGAGCCACTCCGGCCCACGCTAAGACCCTGCACCGCCAGGGCCACCTGCACAGCCCTGAGCCTAATTAGCCATTGCAGGGCGCCACCTGGTGACAGCATGCGGCACAGCACCGGCAGACTGGCAGGCCCAGCTCTTGACAGGTGGGTGAAAAACACGGACTTTGTTTCAGGGGAAACTTGCCAGGGAGACCCTGGGTATGCTAATAATTAACTAGAAAAGCTAAAAGAATATATAGCCACATTTCATAACAAGTTCACGGAACAGTCCATTCTTTGCATGCAACTTCTCCTTTGAGGAGTATTTTGCAACTAATTACTAGCAATTGAGAATTTCTTTCTGTACAGACTATTCTGGCTACGCATGTGATGTGACAACAGATCAGTGAGTTTCAAAAGTAAAACAAAAGACATCCAAGTAAGTGACTTTATCAACAAAACCAAAAGGGAATATTTTACATGTATTTCATAATCAAGTTCAATTACGGCATTTATTTGGGGTCCAATAATAACAATTCACGATCACTTAGGCAGAAGCTAAATTAACTTTGTATTATCTGTAAGAAAGAGTAAAGTGTTTCCCAAGCAAATGAGTAAGCTCTCAGGCCAAAAATGTTTAAAATACTTAGGATAAATATTTGGGAACATTTTTAGGTTTGATTGTTTTCACATAAATCCTGTGCATGTTTTTTTTTTTTAAAACCTATTCAGTGAATTCCTAAAATACACTAGAATTTGTGTTAATTCTTAGATATTGATATATGACAAAATTTTAAAATTTACCTGAAAAAATGAAACGTTAAAAAGTTAAAAACATTTTTTGAAGGATCTCTTAAACAATTAGCATTTTATAATTGCAAACTATGTACTAGGATACAAAAATTCAATAATACCACCCCAAAGTTCTCGGTGTTTGCAGCCTATTGGAAAACAGAATACGTAGCCAATCCAAGACTAGATAGTAAGACATTGGGAAAAGTGAAACTTGTTTAAAAAGTGTGGCACAGCGAACTTTCACTCTTTGATTCCAAATCCAAATAGCACACACATGGTAAGAAGGACAGAAGTAGGAAACCGATGCTCTCTGTCATTGTAGAATAGTTGTCTAAACTATTCCGGGTGATCCAACTCCACACTGAAGAGCAAAGAGGAATTGAAGAGAATGAAACGGACCAGGTTCAGTGAATCCCGTCAGCGATGACAGTGATATCCTGTTCACTGCTGCTCAACTGCTTTCAGGAGCACGAGTCAGAAGGTGCAGAAGGCAGTCAGTCAGAAGGCAAACCGGAAGCTAATGGCCACTCAATTCAGCAATCTCCTTACGAAAACCTGTCGTAGGAGCAATAGCAGTATTACTGGGATGGGGGAGATTTTTTAGCATGAACATCGCCTGAGCCAGTGCCATCAGCATGCCTGCCTAGGAGCAAAATACTGACAATCCTTCCAAATTAAGAAAGCCAGTTTGCACAACGGGCATATTTCTGTGTATTTGTCCCTATAGTTTTTAAAGAAGCATACACCTCTTTATTCAAAAGCATTAGAGTCATTAATGGTCCTTGGGGGAAACCTGCCATTAATTTTACTAAACACTGGATGTCACTGTTGCTATTTGATAATAAAAAAAAATAATTTATGGAAACGAAGAGCTTCCTAATCGATAGTCTCAAAATAGCTATAAAAATTATGTTTTATATTTTTCATTAAAAAGAGAGATGCAACCTCTTCAGAGAGGCTGGTTCCCTCATAGGCGTTCTGGTTTTAAAGACCGAACCACTGCCTATGGCGTTCTCTGGGCACTGCCCATAACTCAAGTGTACGTAAGTCAGTTGAAGGCCTTCCTTTGGCAGTAAGAAACCCAAGCACTGTATAGAGCTAGTGTCAAGGAGGCAAGTTGCTCTCTGTGAAATCGGAAATCCTGCCACCGATGCTCTTTTCTTGGTTGAGCACCATTAATTAACCCTTCTGTTATCATTGTCAACATCAAAGTTACAGTGTAGCATCCCTCGCTGTGCCTCCATACAGGATGGTGAGAGCTAAGTGCTTGCTACTTTGTATTGGCGGAGAAAGTAAGTTTGTGTCACATTGTTAGAGCGGTGGAAACCCAGCCAACCTGCCTGAGCAAAATGCAAATTGCTTTCTCAGGTTCTGAATGGACGTTGATACGGTGATTTCTCATAAAGAATAGAACTGTCAGAATGGTGCTTTTGTAGTATTTGCTATATTTGTTAATTAGCTTTTACATAGCAGAGTACCTCTGTGAAGTCAACGACAACGAGCTCATAGTAACCTGTGAGGTAGACGGTTATTAATTTTTAAGATACAGTTTCCATGAAAAGTAATTTTTCTCATCAAATTTAGTAAAAATAGTCCATGTTTGCAAGACCTATCTATAAATTGGCATTTTGATAAATGTAACTTTATTAATATTATATAAACTACCACTTTTTAAAGGATAATGCCACAACATACAGTTAATTAAAACTACATTGATTTATATGTAAACAATCTTTGATAATTAGAAACCATTTCACTGTCCTTTAGTATATGAGGTTCCTACAACCAGCGTCACTTACCGTAACGCAGAGACAGGCTGCTCTCACATACAACTAACTTCTCTCTCTCTTATGAAGCAGCAGGGGCTTGTCAGAAACAGCGCACCTGAGAGGCAGCGTCTGCTGAGTCTTTTGCTGTCAGAAAGGTAAGAGCCGTGTGCAGAAATGGCCGTAATACCAAGCCATCCATTGCTGAGGACATTTCATACCAAATTTCTTTAAATATTTCAAAACAAAACATAGCATTTTTGAAGGTGTAATTGGGTTAGTCTTCAAGAAGGTACCTCTGTTTAAATAACAGGTTGGGTCTTAACATAAGGCAAAAGCTACAGTCTCCATGAAAATTTAGTATGAATTTTCTTTCATCATAGATGGATATCCTTCAAAATATGGCAAGTACCAATTGTTAAGAGAATAAAGCACTTCTAATTAGAGGGAGGTATTTTGCATCAGTAAGTATGTAAATGTTCATGCACATCGTACTGAGTAGAACCTGAGTACACGTTATACCAGGTTAAGCTGCAAAATTATCATTTTTGAATGTTAATTTATTTTAATAAATTCTTAAAATTTCCACATCCAGACATAAAAAAAGTTTTCTTGCTTTTGTTTTAAACAGTTTTATATTTTAAGTACTGAAGACAATAAGAGCTCTGTAGTTATAATATGAAGTGAAATTTCATTGTTATTTCTTACCATGTGTTTATTTTAGCTGATTTTCATGACTAAACATTTATTTTGATGCAAAAATTGAGTGAAAAAAACTCCTTTTAGTCATATTAATTTTTATAGCTAATTACTTTTCAATCTCCAAAATATTTTACTGGAACCCATATTAAATTCCAAAATTAAACTTTTCTGAGTTTATTTTTATTTGTCTTTTGTCCCTAACTTGCTATTGAGAATGCTAATGAAAAAATGAAATCAAATGAGAAGTTAAATTAAGATAGAAACACTTACCAAAATCTATAGGTAACCTGTACAATAATTTATTCACTTTTGATAAGTAAAGTTAAATTAACTGGAAAGTCTAGGACTGACCTCATTACAATCTGAGACAGTCCCTACTCGTCCTTTCTCTGAATTGTTAGCCAACATATATTTTAAAGTTTTACAAGAATTTTCAGACACACCCAAAATGTTATAGATTCGTGTGTGTGCAACACATATCGATCATCCAGATCGAAATTAGTGACTTTTTTACCATAACTGCTTCATCTAGTCCTCTTTTTGCTTCTTTATTGAAGCTTTTAAAGCAAATCCCAGACGTGGTGCCAGGATTCTACATACATTGTGCAGAAAGCCCTTTCTCAGCGTCTTTTATAGATCTGAGCTTAGCAATTTGTGAATCTTTCTACGCTGGAAGGACAATTCCTAACAATGGGTACTCCATCCTTTGTGTCAAGGAAGGCTGTTTCTGCATTTCACAGGAGCAGCTGAGCCAAGGAGAGCCTGTCCCTGATTAGAACAGAGGATGATTGCACAGGGAGGCACATCTGTCTCTGGGCTCCAAACCTGACGCCGAATCCGGACGGAGGCGAGACCTCTTCTCCCATCTCGGGTGGAACAGCGGGGTCACCCGTGTTATCTTGTTCTTCAGTCACCAAATCCCAGGCGCGGAGGGGCCAACCGCACAGTCTCTGGGTAGCACGAGAGAAACGAACACGTTCCTCCCCGATTGATGCCGCAGCCCCGCAGGGGTCCCCGGCTGCCTTCAAGCTCCGCGCAGCGAGTCCAGCTGGAAGCCTGGATTGGCCCGTGGGTACGTAGCTCTCTTCACCCAACTCCGAGCTGGGCCAGTCGTTCACGGGGCAACGATCTGCACTAGTTTTAAAAAAGAAATAAAAATGAAAATAGGAGTTAAAATACTGCTGTCAAATGTTACTTACTGCACCATTCAAAACAGCACTCGGCACCTTTCAGGAAATCTCTTAAATCTACCGAGCGGAATTATGGGCGCATCAGGGCTTCCTGAGTCCGACCAAGTGCCGCACACTTCTGGTGCTGCTACCAGTGAAGCGTCATGTCTTCCTTTCTGCCGTACAGAAGTTATGGTTACCGTGTCAACGAGAACCCGAAATTTATTTTTTTCTGAATTGATTTATTTTATACTCCCTAATTTGAATGGTGACTGCAGGACAGAGGTTTATACATCCCAGGAACAGCTGATTGATGTGGGGGAAGAGGCAGTAGAAGATGCTCCGGCAGGGGAGATTCACAGGCTGTAGGAATCCCAGCAATTAGTCTGATTTTCCTGTTTGACACAGGGACCACCACGTGGAAGAAATGTTCCATCCGAAGACAAAATTGCAACAATTTTACAGACCTCATTGGACGGGGCAGCCTCCGTTCTTTGTGCTAGATGGGAGTGTGGCAGACGGTGGGTTTGCGAGGTGGGGCGAGGAAGGAGCAAGGAGAGCCCAGGCTGGTTAACACCTGTCCCTGCAGGTGACTGTCGGGGTGAGCAGAGGCACTTCCTTACTGCGCTCACGGGGGCAGCTGTGATCTCTCGCTTTCAGGATGAGCTGGTGGTTTGGGGGTCTATCCCTTCCTTGAAGTGTCAGTTTGGTCGTGTGAGCGATTCCAGTTTGGGTTGGTCTGGTGCGTGGGGGCCTAGTGCCGGAGCTCGGTCCAAATCAACGGCTCCCACGGTTTCTGTTTAATGATTTGAATCAGGACTGTGCGGGAAGCCGGGCAGCCTGCTGACTCCAGGCGAGCAGTGTGGGGAGCCGGGGGCCGGCGAGGGCTGGACTTTAGAGAAAAGCAGGACAAGGGACTCGGGGGGCTGCTCCTGCCCCCGGCACTACGGCCCGGCTACCAGCGGCCCACCAGGGCTCCCGTCTCTGTGACTCTGGTCTGACAGCCGGAGCTGATGGTCTGCACGTGAGTCACGTCCAAACGTGTCCCACACAGCCGGGCAGCCGGTGTCCTGAGACGTCCACCGTGACGTCAGGAGGACGGCACCGTCCCGAGGAACAGGTGGATCAGGCTGAAGGGAGGAGACGGGGTGCAGGGGGATGGGTGAGGACACGTGACCGAGAGGCTGGGTGACTCGGGGTAAGAGACGCCGTGTGTGTGGGGAGAGAGCAGGGCTCTGCCGCGCAGCTGGAGTTAGGGGCCCCGCTGAGAGGAGGGTTCACGTAATGCCAAGTCTGGACACTCTGGCAAGATGGAAAGTGACCTTGAGAGACCCTGCCCATAGGACAGAGGTGTTAGATCAATAGCAGCCCGAGGACGGAGCTCAAAGAGAGTCCTGGAAGGGTGTCAAAGGCTGAAGGCTTTCCGGAAGGTTTGGCTGACTGAGAGGTTCCTCTGTTTGACAGGAAAACACACCTGGTGAATTTAAGTGCTTTCCTGTTTCAACAAAGAGGCGGCAGAACCCGACAGGTAAGGACCGAGTGACAGGTGTGGAGTTGCCAGTGTCAGATTCCAGCCTAAGCCTATTCAAATGACAGCACAGAAACGCGTCCCAGCAGTATCTGTGAAATCTGGTCAATTCCTCTCTCCTTCTCAGAGGCAATGCAGCAGCCCTGAACTGTCACTGAGATGCGTTTCCTCACATCTCTCTGAATCACACCAAGCAATATTTTCAGGTAAGTAGACAGCGTTTGTCAGTTGCTAGGTGTGTCATCTCCAAACACGCTGCCTCGAATCCCAGCTTCAGATGATCAGGGACCCGCGTTACAGCGCAGGTGAGCATGACGTGCTCCTGCCTGGACAAGCGTAAAGTCCAGCTCACCTGACTCCGATTTTGGGGGTTCCTTCCCAGAGAGGCCCGTCTTACCCCATTTAGCTATAGAAGAAAACAACAGAACAAATAAATAAATAAAAAGGCAAAGGTCCGAGAACAAATAAATTCCTAAAGAGAAACTGAAGGAAAGAACACTCCAGGACCCAAACGAAATGATGTTTAGCTCTTGCACTTGTCATGTAAAATGCCTGTGCCCAGCCCGGGGAACACAGTCAAAGCAAATTCGACTCGGGTAACGTGTGGCCCTCAGGTGAGGAGGTGAACCCCACCAGACTTGCCCATTCGTGGTGGGTTTCAGAGAGATCCACAGAGACACTTCTTCAAGGGTCCTCAGGCTCTGAAGGCTTTTCCTCAAGTTCAGGTTCAATCTTCCACTGTAGGTCCACAGCGGGAGCCCCGGCCGGCACAGGGACTTGGCGATGGGTCCAGAGAAGGTAGACGGGGATGTCAGAGCCAGTGTAGACCCCAAAAAGGAGGAGAAAATCACACTTTGCTAAACACAACAACTAATGGCTGAAATAGGATTTTTATTTGTCTAACCGTATCACTCCGTATCCTCAGTCCCCAGATACTGGTGACCTTTTCCTCTCACTTTATAGATGACACAACTGAGGCTCATCCCGTGCTGGATGCCAATGTCAATGTTTGCAGAGCTGGAACTTTTTCGCCCCCACCCTGCACCCTCCCCGTGTACAGGGGGGAATCGTATGGAGAAACAGGCAACTCCGGTGTTGCCGGCTGTCGTGCCGGTTAAGAACTCACAGAAGCAGCACCTCACGAAGGCGGGAGTTCCAGAAGTTCTCTCGGGGGAACTGGGGATTTAATTTGAAAAGTAAAGGGTGAGTAGAAGTTTTGCAGAAGTTCAGGCGACAGTGGGAAAGGAGGAAGTGAAAATATTCTGAACTGAATGAATAGTTTACGTTCCGATTTCTAAGTAAGAGAAATTAAGTCACAGTAAAAGCATTCAAAAATTAAAACGTATCTGAAATGAATAGCACGGTAAAAAGGAAATTTTCTTATCGAACCAAAACTGGAGAAGCATTAAATGATCTCAAGCAAATAGTCCAGGAAGTGGCCATCTCTGCTTCTTCATGCAATTTTTGGCAAGTCCCTTAACCACTTTGGGGTCGATATTCCTCATTAGTGAAGCAGTGACAGAGATGAAAACATTGAGTCAATAATAAATAACTAGAACAGCACGCTGACATCAAATACGATAACGTATGAAGACATTTTGCATTGTCCAAATATTAGTTTTTCTTGGTAGCCTTACTGGTTGCAGGACACTATCAACAGATTTTAAGCCAACAGAAATTGCAGAGAGCTGAAAACCCCAGTCTCTCAGGCCTCCGGACTCCAGGGGAAATAAACAAGGCGTCGAGTAAGATGTTTCCAATGTACAGACAAGAGAAAAATTCAGTTTGTCCCTAGAAGATCTTTCTAAAGAGATTTCACACCAAACAGCTCATGTCTCCGGGTGCAGGAAATTATCTCTAGACCGATGGTGCTGCGCTGCTTGCGAGATGACGGACGTAGCGAGAGTATTTTCAGTTGCAGCAGGGGCATCGGTCTTGTTCCTCCTAGTCTGCAGCTCCACAAATATTGATCTCATTATCCCACAAGGCGCATGTCAGCAGCAAGGAAAATAATCATTCCTTTCTTTTGTTACATTACGACGAAATTCCAGTCTTTACTTAAATATATGTCATGTCGATGTTTTTCTCGGGTTGGCTTCCTAAATGTTATTTTAGTATTAGTAAATCCAGTCCCATCTTTTGAAAAATTCTATTTCCATGAAACGCTATTATCTTAAGTCAATCAATCATTTTACATGCATGTCTTTTTTAAACAACGCTATTTTGACTAAAAATCATCACCTATCACGTAGTATTTCAAAGAGAAATAAATCACTCTGTTTTCTTTCTGTTCAGCAACGAGGGGTCGATGACATCGCAAAGGCTCATTACAGAGTCACATAAAAAGAAAATTAAATGAATAAAATTTTTAAAAAGAAAAAAAAAAAAGAGCTGTGAAATGATCGCGAGTAAATAATAGCTGAGTGATTTGTAGGATTTTTCAGCTACTTTAAACCAGACATGTTCTTTGAATATAGGGTGTCTGTGACTCAACCAGTCTGGGACATTATGTGCTAAACGGACATTTTGAGAAGGCGGCTGACTATTCTGTGTGGCGCGGAGGAGAAGGGTACAGGGTACACACCTGGGCAGACGTTATCAGAGGACCATAAGGAAACCACCAAGACAGTAAACGTGGACGGATCAGACAGAAAACATGACGTATCTCCACGCTATTATACACAGCTATAAATGCTTTCATTTTCATTGCCATGCAGTGTTCTACAGCATTAAAATATCACTACTAATTTACCCGTTGTATTGTGGGTACCTGAGCAACAGGTGGAGTAAGAAGCTGTAGCATCTGGTGTGGGTTTTTGTTTTGTTTTGTTTTCATTTTTCCCAGACTCTAGGCCTTGCTGGCCACTTCTGTATCTCCTACATTTATCACGATTGAAGGTCACGCTATATTCAATTATTTTTTTACTTTAAAGGCAAAGGTTTCGCTACATTTAAAGGCCAACAAAATTAGTATAAGCTCTTGGGCACCCAACAAAAATTTTCTTTCAAAAGGTGAATATTTTACAGAAATAAATGAAGAGAGGAAAAGAGATTTAAGATCTACTAGGAATATATTCTAATTATTTTTAGAACCATTGCATAATAAGATTAAAGTATTAGGTGAGTTGTACTAAACTACTATACTGATAAATCTGGAAAAATTTGTTTTCAAAAAGAATGAACACTTTTATTCCTTAACTTCTTTTTTCCACTGTTTTTGGCGATGCATTCCTTGAGAGTACAATTCAGCTATTTTAAATAAAGTAAGAGGGTTATTTTTCTCAGTATAAGCTCTTTAAGGAAAAGTTAAAAAAAAAAAAAAGCGTAAGACTTATCTACCTACCTGCAAGTAACCTTAACAATAACACAAAGCTAAAGTCATGGGATGATTAAAACCAGAATTACAGTCACAGAAGACACACAATGCCATAAAAAAAAAATACAGTTTCTGATATACTTTCAACGGTGCTAAATAACTTGAATACACTCTATTTTCAAAGAATAACGTTTTCCCCGGATCTCTGGTAAACTATGATTTCCCAGGATGATAAAATGTCCCTTGCTCAGGAAAAATACATATTATTTTTAGGTTAAGGTAATAAAAGTGTTTTCTCCATGGCTCTCCCTGTACTCCTCAAGCTACTCGGAAAACAGTGAAAACGGAAAAGTCAAAATGAGAATTCCAACTGCTATATTTTCTAAAACTTAAAACTCGGGCTTTCTTAGAATTCAATTTTGCCAACCATTTCTCCGTTATGTGACATTTTTCATTTAATCATCTACAGTTTAAATACTTTGGTGTTTTAAAATATCGAGTGCTGGTTTTCTCTTTCAAACAAGGAATAAGGGGCATCTTCTGGGGTGTGTCCCTACCTTACCCCGGTGTTGGTCGACTCTCCCGACAAGGTTATCCCCAAGTGGAAGGCCTAACTGTTGAATGGCATCCTCTGGATAGTGAAAGAAACAAGGAAAACATAAACCCTCTGGGCACCAGAGAGGGAAAGATGATATAAGCAACACGGCATATCCATGTAAATATCATCCCAGTGATTGAAGTTACCTTGAGGACCTACACAAGCCGCAACTGAGATGTAAATGCTGACGGCTTTGCTTCCACTGAGAATGTTTCCTCCTAACTATCACAGGCCACCTTCTCTGTGTGTGGCACCCGATATCCCGCTATCCCGCTACGTGACCGTCACAGACGCAGTGCAGAGTCACGCGTGTCGCAGACCTGACCTCCATCTGGTTCCTCCCTGGAACACACCACAGCGATACGTCTTTGTAAACACAGCCCTGCTCTGATCTTTGTGGTTAGCAGGTATCGAGTTTTACTGGCTCTTGGTCCTGGAGTCAGACACGTTCAGGAACACAGCTACATATCATCTATGTAGCTCTCTTAGATTTCCCACTGCGAACATCGTGACGGTCTTGGTGAGACTGAAGGAAAGCTCTCAATCGCAATATCCGAAGTGCCACATTGGTTTAAAGCAAGAGTCGTCTTGGCCAGGGTTCTGCTCCCGACAGAAGCATCCGGAGACAGCCTGAGATGGGAATCGTCATTCTGCAGACTATTTAAATTACAATAATGGCACAAGCGTTCTCTCGGACATCAGAGCGACCCATTTCTCACGGGTCAGCGGAAAGGTCCGTTCCTCTACTCAACTATGTTCAATCCGTCGACCCACAGACCAAAACCTGGAAAGCACTTTGGATCAACCAGAGTGACAAGGTCATTGCAAAATTGAAGTGATGCGTCAAAACCACTTTATGCGATGCAACATGCTCTATAAAATAAACATTGGTAGGAATTATTTAAATGCTTCATTGGGATTCCTGTTGAGTTTTCACTCAGAAACTTATGGTCTTTGAAAAGAATACTGTTTTCGCACACAATCAATTTTTCTGTGTTTTGACAGACGGGATCGATAGCTACCTACTGTTCGGCTGGGTCCGAATCACCAAACCACTGGCTCTGTATTCAAGCCCTTTGGTTCAAAATAATATTCTTATCCCTGTGTTTTATAAATTCCTACTGTATACATTGTTTCCCCACTAACCAATATGCACAGAGCACATACCTAGTGTCTCGCGTGGTATCATGACTCTCACACAAGACACCTTTCCGCTTTGCATCTGCAACGCCCCACGGCTCTGACCCAGCCACGTGGTTCCAGACCTTAAAAACTTATATTTAATTACATTCGCTGCATAGTTTTCAGAGTTTGGCTTAAAAGGAATAATGATTCTTTTTAAATGGCTGAAATCATCTTTGAAAGTAATCTCAACACTTCATTCATTCTCTTAGTGCTTCCAAAAATCTTCCAAAATGGATCCCTTTATTTAGAAAACTAATATTTTGCATATTTGTATATAATGAATGCACGTGAAAGTTGTCTATGGCCACAGCTCGCAGACGGTATGAAAGGACTCGTCCCTCGTGGTGGGAGTGTACACAGGTGGCCCCACTCGGTCCTACTTTGGAGATTTTTGGAGGGTAATACATTTTCTTTAGAATAACAAGACCCCCTTGCTGATTTTTTTTACTACTTAGAGTCGGGTAACGGCAGCAGTTCTCCGAAGGAAACTGGCCGGAAGCACATTAATTTCTAAAGTATCTAGATTCAGATATAAAAGCAGATGCTCACTCATCATCTGCCAGTTGGCTTCAATGCTCACGTCAGACGGGGCCGCAGAGTCTGTGGGTTCTGGCGTCCGAGCCCGGCGTCAGTGCTGACTGAGGAACAGGCAACGGCAGGTGCAGGTCACAGTGTCACCTGGGCTCTGCTAGCCTGGGTTGTGCAGCTCTTCAGTCACATATAGAAAAGAACCCCCCGGTGGCCTCTGGGACCCAGCTTACAGCTCACCTTTCTCCTTCTACTGTTTCCATCTAATTGTGCCAAGACTTTCATACTGGGAGGTCATTGTTCCACCTGCTTCTTCAGGGTGATAATTGGTATTGCAGCAATCGTTTTTAAAAATTCTTTTTTTTCAGCTGCTATCTTGATCATCTTTTCTCTGACGTCCTATTTCTCTTTGCTTCTTCATTGGTTTGTTCTTTTCATCTTTAAGCTCCATCTCTATTTAGAGGTCTTCCAGTGGCAGCCAGTGGCCCCAGACTGTTGGCTCACTTCCGTTTAGAAGAGAGGGGCTGGGACGCTGACGGGAATAATGCATGAAGAACGGAGCTCTAACATCCAGGGTGTGTCATTTTAGGGTCATCGGAGGACGACTGCCATCTGTCCATTCCACCGGGGAGCACCCACTGTCCACCGTGTGTGTATGTTCTCCGCGATTGCTTGGTTTCTGCTGGGAAGGACTCATCAACCTTCTGCGGGGGTGGAAGGTGTACGGCTGGTCCAGAACATTCCGAGGCCCTAATGGAAGAAAGAAACACTGGGGTTCACAGTTCAGCATATTAACTTTCAGTTAATCAGCCTGTTTTGAATACAGAATCTCTCCCCTGGGCTCACCTTCAGCGTCTGGGGTTCTGTTTCGGTTCCCCCTGACCCGAAGCCCCTTTGCTGGAAAGGGGACATTGAGGAAGTCTAATCGACCTGCTGCAAATATCTTCAATCAATTCTTCTGTTTTTAGCTTCACGCCTTATTTCCACCTGCAGAGTTTCACTGTGCTTTGAATTACCAGGATTTTCCACAATGTAGCAATGCACATTACTTTGCTTACCATATTTTTAATCCCCATTTGTAATAACCTAATATTGAATTTCTTTTGTCTGTGTTCAGTGACCACGAGTCCCGTTACTTTCATCTTCAACTATTTTATCACCATCTTGTCTGTTGAGCTCTCTTCTTTTCCTTCAGTCTCTATAGTTCTTGGATGAATTATACACACCGGGCTTCAGTGAGTCTCATAAATTACTTTTACATTTTCTTCGTGGAATTTCTAAGTATACACGTTGTCTTTGTTTTTCTCCTTAGTTCTCAAAGCCACCTGGGTGCTCTAGTTGTATCCTCCTCAGTTGGGCTTTTGTTTTTAAATATATACATATTTCTCTTTGGAAGTCACCTCTTTCAGATGTTTCTACTTCCTTTTCAGTACTTGGTTCTCCCTGGAGCATGGAAACCACCCACACAGCTTGCCATTTTTATTAACATGATTTTATACTTTCCTGTCTTCAAAAACATAATCTCACTTGTGTTTCCTGTAGGATTCCAGGAGATGCTCGCACAGGAAGGTGAAAGTCGCAACTACCTTTATTGTTTGCTCCCAAGACTCACTAGCGCTTCCACAGGAAGCATCAGAAGCCAGTTTAAAAGGAAGACCCTTCGAACAGCCTGGCCTCAAAAGTCCTGCCACGCTGCTTCCACAAACCCTAAACTACTGTAATCTTTCCCCAAATTAACCAACCCCCTGAATTGAAAGATCCACCACACGGACAGCAGTGGGGCGCACGGACAGGAGCGGGGGCGCACGGACAGCAGTGGGTGCACACGGACAGGGGTGGGGTTGCACGGACAGCAGCGGGGGCGCACGGACAGCAGCGGGGGCGCACGGACAGCAGCGGGGGCGCACGGACAGCAGTGGGCGCACGGACAGCAGCGGGGGCGCACGGACAGCAGTGGGCGCACGGACAGCAGCGGGGGCGCACGGACAGCAGCGGGGGCGCACGGACAGGAGTAGGTGCGCACGGACAGGGGTGGGGTGCACACGGACAGCAGTGGGTGCACACGGACAGGAGTGGGTGCACACGGACAGGAGTGGGGGCGCACGGACAGCAGTGGGTGCAGAGCACACAGCAAAGCAAACACGGTGCTTTAAATGAAGTGATTGTCTTTCACTCGGGAATTGTACACTTAAAATCTTCTATTGCAAGCACCACCGTATTAAAGTTTCTTGTAGAAGAAAACTGTTCATGTCACTGGTGCCTACTGGCCAGGAAGTTATTCAGAGAAAAGTGCTAATTACGCTGTTACATACCGACCGTTTTTCAAAAAGCGTTTTCCACTGCACAATACAATTATGGTGTGGATGCAGGAATTTGTATTTCTTCATCTTCAAAAGGTCTTGTATTATCAAGGAAAAAAGTGATTTCATAACGGACCACCTGCAAACAATGATAATTTTAGAGCTTTGTTCTATACACTTAGTACATTTGTGTCTTATTAAAGATTTTCAAAACAATAGGTTGATTGTGCCAAAAAGCATTTTTAGAAGAATATTATAAGAAATACCAGAGGAGCATATTTAGCATAGGAAGTTTAAAGTGAGATGTGATATACGCAATGTTGATAATTTGAATTCATTTATGCCTGTACCTTACAATACATAATGTTTTATAGGCTCTTATGGATAAAATGTAAATTAAAATCTGAATAGAAAAAAATCTTAAAAAAGACTAATATGACTTGATTATTGCAAGGAAAAGTAATTCTGATTAAAAGGCTTATTTTTGAACTTAAGTATAAATGATGAACATGAATATATTAAATACTGTTGTGTACACAAAACTAGTAACCACCACTAGAAGTGACAGTTCCCTGTGTATCAGGACTGGTGTCCTATTCAATTAGGTAACAACAATGACACCAAACAGTCCTTGGATTACATGTTCAGCTGCCTTGTTGGCCAAGATCAAAATCACACAGGATTAGAATGAACTACAGGGTTTTAGGGGAAAAAATTGTTGTTGTAATTCTGAAGACAGTGCACTATCTTGGTATCATTTTAAAATGATCATACCCCCAATGACCTTGGCAACATTCCTGAGGTTATCTTTGTTGTTTTTTTACAGAGAAATTCTAGAACTGATGCAAGAACGTGTGATGTTTTCCAAGGCTAATTTTCTCAGACCTTAATTATTGAAGTCTGGGAGAAAACTGAACGATGAATGTACTTCTCTAACGAATTACAATATTTTTGGAAATGTCAGGCAGATAGTCAGGATCTCTGGCTCTTCTCGGGACAAGGGTGGCCTGCTTTGGTGCTGTCTCGAGCGATCGCTCCACCTGGGAAGAAGGGTGGGGGGGGGGACTCCGTTTTGGTGCTGCCCCAGCCTTAATCCTATTCCCAGCAACTGCTGCACCTGGGGAAGGAGGGCCTGGTTTATCAACCTTGCCAACCCAAGCTTTATTTATTTACTTATATTTTTCGTTTGTCAGCTGGGCATAAATGCATGTCGTGATCATCTAGGGCTGCTGCAGCAAAACACCATAGACTGGGCAAGTTAAGCCGCAGACATTTATGTCTGGCAGCTCTGAAGGCAGGAAGTCTGGGGTCGAGGTGCCGGCGAGGCTGCTCCCTGCCGAGGGCTCATTTCCCGGCTCACGGACGGCCACCTGCACGCTCTGCCCTTTCCTCCTGGGCCCAGGGTGACCATCCTAGCGAGCCCCCTGCCCTCTCCTTGGCAGTTTCTTCCAAAATCCGCTACATAACATGAAGGTGTCAGCTTATCACTGCTGCCTTCCCGTTAGAATTGCTCTTGGATATATATTTAACTTATCCAGAAGTCAGAAAGACAGTTGCCCTAGCCACAATAACATTTTCATAATGTTGACATCTTGATAAATAAGTTTGGTGATTTTTCTAAATGAGAAGCTTCTCTGGTTTTTAGCAGTTTGCATAATCTGGTTTCAATCCTGCTCTCCAAATGCACCTCTCTCCCCTCCACTACCCATTTCCTTTCACCCGAGAAACTGGGCTTCCTGTTTGCAAAATCACTATCCATTCCTATCACAAACTTAGGATCCTGAAGACGGATATTCTCCACACGTGGAATGATTCGCTTACTTTTCTCTCCCCCTAAAACCACAGAAATGATTACCATTTCTTTGAAGCCTTTTCTGACACCACTAGCCCCGTTATGTCTGCAACAGAGCAGCTCACAAGCCTGAATATCTGTGCTAGTCATTCTGTTAGCACCTACGATGTTGTTGATCACCTCCTCTGTGCATTTTGCCGTATCTCCTCAATTAGAGTCTCATCTCCTTTTGGGCAGAGCCTGAACTGTATTTCAAAACTGTGAAAAATTATGCATCACAGGAATCAAGAGAATCTATCAAAAACAAGTTTATGCCACCCGAATTCACCTGTTTCTGTATTCCCCACTCCACTTCAAAAGCCAGAAGGTGACAAAACCGTTCTTTATGCACATAAAGTTTATGAGGAATGCACTAAATTCCAAAGGTCAAATACTAACATCAATCTGACTAGCTAAAATAGCTCATAAAAATAAATGAGGTAAATAATAATGGAATCTAAAATGTGTGTGCAATCTAAAGATAAAAAAAATGCCCTGGCACAAACTATTATTTTAGGATGCTGAATATCTATCTTATGACACATATTTTAGCATCAACGTTGTGAATAGAGGCTTTTTTATGATATTGTCATCAAGGAAAGAATAACAAGTAACTTGGAAGCTAAAGGTTTCGTACATGATTTGTCTATGTTTAAGTTTTGTTCTGAGGAATGTGGTTTGATCCCTTTTCTGCCAAACAGCAGGATAGATCTAGAGAGAGAGAAACCTCAGGTGCAGCTCCAGGTACTGCAGACACGGTGGTCACCGCGAGGGGGGACTCACCCCCAGCCCACTCCTATTTCAACAGACATTTGCCTTCAGGTTTACTTCCTATTCCCAGACCAGCATTTATTTGACAATGGCAAGAAATAATTACCAGCGTAATTTTCTAAGCAATTTTTGAAGTGGAATACGGTACAAACCGAAGTGTGCAAACATTTTCGAAAGAAGTCTCCTCGAACGGAGTCTGATTGGAAAACAAATTTCCAATACTTGTTTGTGATTCCAGATTCCAGTGCATTGTGTGTGTGTGTGTGTGTGTGTGTGTGTGTTTGCAGCGGTCCTCCACTGTCTGCTTAAAAAGATCTATGTGTTTATCATTTTATTCTGCTGAACAATGAGAAATGGGTAAAGAAGACGGCGGTGGAAATCGATAGCTTCTTGGGAGGCATCGGGTGAATTTATCTGTCTCTGCACCGTAGGGCCGTGTCCCTCTTCGTGAAGACCACTTACGGTCACATATGGATGCAGAAATTAGCAGCAGAAAAAAGCTGTCTGTTTAAAGGCTTTGAGTTTAGAAGTTTAAAAAAAAAATTAAAGGTTATATAAGTCATTCTAATCCAACGGTAAAAAAAATAGCAAATTAAATATCATAAATACAGTTTATGTTAAATGAGACAAGATTTAAAAGAATTAACAGAGCCTTTGATCTATAGTCTGTTCAGTGGAAATCTGGTTTAGAAGAAAGAGATGGAATCCTAAACTTAGACTAGCTCCAAACGCAGACAAACACCTGAGCAGGGACAGGTTGGGTTAGGAGGGCCAGGCAGGAAGTGTTGACGGAATCCTAACACTGACAGAGCGGAACATGTGGATTTTGGGTGGGCAAGGATGTTCCGTAGCCTAAACCCGAAAGGTGGGAGGAAATTAGCACGGTTTGATATCTACATGGCCAGGAGATCTCTACTGTAGTTTCTGATAACTGATCTCTGTGTAAATGGTGTTTAATACGAGGTCTTCCTATTCAGTAGATTTCTGCGTAGTCCTCTCTCTCTATATATATGTATATGAGGAGAGAGAGAGAGAGAGAGAGAGAGAGAAGCCCAGGTAGTGTGGCATTCGATTGGAACAACGGGGCTGCCTGGGAGTGTCTATGCGGCTGTTTCCAGAGGAGACTGGCCCTCGGGTGGGAGGACTGAATTGGGAAGATTTGCACCATCCAATTGACGGGGGCCCAGAAGGAACAAAAAGGCAGAGGAATGAAAAATTCTTGTCCTCTGTTCTGGAACCTGGCCTGCCTTCTTCTCTTGCCCTTAGATATCAGAACTCCAGGTTCTACGGCCTTTGGAGTCCAGGACTCACATCAGTTCTATAAAAATACACCCTGACATGAGGTGGGTGGGGACCTCCCTTAGGGCAACTGTTCACTTGTAAAAAAAACAAAACACACAAAAACCCCTGAGAAAATAAAAAGAAACATCCAAATCAAATGCGTAGGGCAACCTGAAAAGTACTTTTGTGGCCGAAATCCCTAGTGAATGTCTTTTTAAAAAATTCAGTAAAAGACATCACGGACAATAATAAATCGTTCAAAGCAAGACTGAACTGAATTAACCTTGTTCATGACCTCAGTCTCCCTTTAGAGATGTTAACGTTTTCATTCCTTCTCTGAAAGGAGGGGAGACTTCCAGTCCATAGGATCTTTTAGAGAAAACTCACTGAAAAGTGAATTTCTAACCATGAAAATCGCTTGGAAGTTTCACACTAGAAGATGGTCTTTATTTCCAGTGTGCAGGTTTTAGGAGACGAATGCTCTTAACAGGTGAAGTCCAGCAAATGACAGACGCTGTAATCTGCAAATCAGATGAGTGAACTGACTTTCTTCTCTTTGCCTCATCTTTGTACAGAGTGTGCTAAAAAACGAACCATCTGTTACTATTTGCTTTGTTTGAGGGAGTGTAACATAGGAAAGGGACTGCAGATGTAAGATTTAAAAGAAACCAATTGGATCTACTAGTTTCAGATCACACCTGCACGCCCAGCTCGCTCCCGGGGGGACCCTCGCTGCTGCCCTGCACCCCGAGTCTGAGGAGGGAGATGGAAAATATGTCCAGGTTGCCTGGAACCTTCAGCTCACAGCCAGCCCCACGGAAAGTGAGCAGTTGTGAGTCGGTCCCGAGAGGAGCATCCCAGGGAAGTCGGTTTGGTGGCTTTGCACCTTTCCCGTCACCATGGTCTCTGAGCAAGGTGAGAGCCACGTGGAACGAACCTACGAATCGGTCAGGGCAGCTTCCCAGAAGGAAGAGTCGGGGAAGACAAAACCTTTTATCTGTAACACATGAGCGAAGCTCCAAACCATGCCCTGGAAGGTATTCAACCCACTGTATTTGTCTCCGGACTTCTGCAATCTCAGCACTTAACACAGGTCTGGCACAGAGGCCGGTTCGATGCATGAGTGATTGCACCCTTGAAAGCATTTGGACACAAAGTAAGCATTTATCGGGAGCGATACAAAAGGGAGCTATTTAAGGGATGTAAAATGTGCTGACAAAAACGCATTGGGGGAAGATCATTTTATGGCAGACATAGTCTCAAAAAGTCAAACCCTAGGGTTCAACAATTAAATGTATGTGATTTTTAATAGATCTCTTCCTCATTGACGTAATGGCAAACAATCTTAACAACTGCCATATTTAAGGCAAGTGATACAATGTTATTGAATGGAAGCAAAGGAATAACAATCACATTTTCACTTTATAGTAACTCGAAGTAATTGCATATTTCAGAAGAAATGATGGCAGAGTGGTGTAGAGAGGGTGGAGGGAAAATGGTCTGAAAACAGCAGCAACCACTGGAAGAAGGTTCACTCCACCCTGGAGCCCCCAAACCGAGGGCCGTGCGGAGGGACAGCGGGGGGCCAGGAGGGCACAGGGGAGTGGAGTTCTCTGCAGAGAATGAGGTTCGATAAGAAGACGCCGTTCGGAGAAGGTGTTTACGATACGGGCAGTTCTGCTCACCATCAGTCGATAGTTTCAGAGAGCACAGGGAAAGCTTTCTGAATTTCTTAGAGAGACCCAGATTGGTTTGGGTGGACATCAGTTCATCACGTGAGAACGCGAACTGGAGTCGGGTGAGAGCGCTAACCCTAAACTCTGGTTAACAATTGAGTTCGCGTCCATTGACCAGTGAAGACAGAAAACAAAGTGGAAGTTTAGAAAAGGAGAGTCTGGTAAGGGTGTGTGAAAATACGAAGGTTTGGGAAGAGCTTGTGAGGACTGGGGCAGACAGTGCAATTCCGTGTGTCGAGGACATTTAATACGCTCACCTAAGGTCTGCAGTAGAGAAGTTCCCAAGCGGAGGGTACCTGACCTTGGGCAGAACTTAGAAGCAAACCACGTTGAGGTCAGGTGCGTCCCAGAGAAGCAAGAAGCACAACAGATGCACGTTTCTGGGACTAAAAATTCTAAAAGCCACTGACAAATGCAGCTTTCAAGAGCCAGGTGGCTTGGAGGGCAAACCGAGCTCCGTCCAGAGGCCGGCCATGCCAGTCGATGAAATTCTTCGTCACTTATTTGTTTAGAAAGTGATGTTTGGTTATTTGCTCTGTATTTGTTAATTTGTTACTTGCTTAACTAGAAGACAAACTGGTATTTCTCGAGCACCTTGGAGACTGGAATTCTGGTTGGGAATGTTAAGAACGGAGGAAGATGACTCTCCGTGAACCCGACATCGAGAGAATGCAAAGCGCAATTGAAGAACAGTTCGAGGAGTGTGCAATGTTTCGGTGAGTGAATGTATCTCAGAGCAGGGATATTTAGTAGCCGAGATCATACTGTACGTTCTCTTTTTGTCTTCCCGGTAAGGAATGAGTTCCGTGGGGGCACAGGCTTTGTCGTGTATGAACCCCACTGTACCCCAAAAGCAAGCACTGTCTTTGGTCCACATTCACAGTTCAATAACTATTGGCATATATATGAAAACACAATTCCTAGAGTCACCCCTTTTCCTACCGTGGCTCATATTTACTGTCACTGGATAATCTGAGTCATATCTCTCAAATGATTTTGGAATAAAAAATTACTTACAGGGGCCAGTACAACGTGGGAACCGGAGGGATCAATTCGCGAGTGAGAGGCAGCCCGTTTTCCGCACGTTCGATTTCAGGGAACTCATAATGTTGGACGTCCCTGCGGTACTGAGAGAGGGGTGTGATTACTTTTTCATTTACGCTTTCAGATCACTGCAGGTGGCCTATGTCAGGGCGCCGTGTGTGACACAATGGGATAGAGGAATTCCAAATTATTTGATGCTGCTGATCATACCGGCGTGTGGCTAAGCCGTGAGGGCATTCACGCAGCGCTGACATGTGTTAGTGCCTTTCACACGGCGCCCATGATCCGAACTGAACAGGCAGGAGAAGGTGCTTGTTTGAAAGAGGCAGCTCTGCTGCTCCCAAGACAGGACGGATGCCTTTGCTGTGGGCCCTGCCCTGAGCTGAGGGGACTTGGTCCTCCTGACCCCGCCTGGTGTGATGTCCGGAGAAGGCACATGTGGGCTGACTTTCTGGATACGTTTCACCCGTGAAGCCCATCCTGGATGTTCTTGGGGAATGTCAACCTTTCTCCGCTTGCCGGACTCCCCCCGTACCGGGTGAGAACGTTGGCAGCGCGGTTCCCGTCCTCACCTGTCTGCGCCTGGTGCGTCCGGACAGTGCCTCCTCGCAGAGGTTCACCGGCACCCCGGGTCAGGTTAGACATCTTGTCACCATCTCCACTCCGCTAAGACGCCTGAGCTCTGCATCTGTCCTGTCAACTCTCAAAGACACAAAGCTCCTCCACAAAAGAAAGCGAATGATTTTCCAACCAGCGACGGGGGCCGTTATGTCTCCTAGTACCAGGAAACAGATCGGAAAGCGCTGAGAAATCGCAGCTTTCACTACGAGTTAGAGCACATTAGAGCACGTGGGTTTCAGGGAGAAAACTCAGGGGGGACTCAAGCTTGAAAGTCAACCTTGTTAATATTTAACCTGCCTTGGGGGCAGTAGCGACACCCCAGGGAGGCAAAGTCCTGCAAACAAAGGCTTTGTCAAAAGCAAACAGAAAGTTTATCATCCCAGGAGAAAGAGTCTCCTCCAGGGCAAATTTATCTTAAACTGTGTAAGAGAGAAAAACTTGGGCCCAAGGGACTTTTTTTTTATTGTTGTTTTGCTTTTAATCTTCATGGTATTTTATAAATCAAAAACTTTTTAAAAAAAAAAAAAAACTCTTATTTTCTAGAATTTTATTTAAAAAATACAGGAAACTCTGGTAGCTCTGGGACATTTTCCCAAGGAGGCCGGAAGCTTGAGTGGGACTGAGCCGGCCTCCTGGGACCATCGTGTGTGCCCTGGAAGACCCCACTTCCTTGCTGTGAAATACATGTTTGTTTTTTCCTTTTTAATTGTTAAAAAGGCTTTGTTAGAAAAATTATCTGAAACTTGGAAAGAGGTAGTCTTGGGCTTGAACTTTTGATTGATTTGTTTTTTAATCGTATGGGCTATTCTCCAACTTTGTAGGGAAAGAGATTACCTTATAAATTTTGTTTTTTTTCTGGTACAGGTGCAAATAATTTCCACCCAATGGAAAAGACAACTGGAAAGGTGATGTCTGATTGCACTTTTTTCTCACAAACTGGCTTGGTATTTAGTCCTAAAATCGTATCCTAATATCCTTTATTAAATGGCCGCTGTATTCACCTACTCTCAAAAGGTGTTTGAACCGGTTTTAACACCTCACTGGTTCACTCATCAATTAATCTAATTGAATAAAATCTTTGGCATGAGTTCGTTTTATACTTGTATGAAGTTATGGTTTTAATATTGTAAAAATGAAATGTCTTTCAATCAAACTGTTTTTGTTTCAAATTCATTTTTCCAAAAAGCCTTTCAAACATGGTCTAGAGCTCAGGTATTGACCAGTCTAGCTGGGAGGCATTATTGACGACAGCGTTGGTGACCTTTATGGAAGGGTGGAGGCGATTGCTCAAGGTCGTATAAGAAAAAGAGAAAGGAAGGAAGGAAAAGAAAGCTCTAGCTGCCCTAAAGCCGAACAGTCCATGACCAAGAAAGCTACAGACTATAATTTACAGGACGCAGTGGAGCTTCCCCATGCTCACCATCAAACAAAGAATCCTACTGTGAGAAGTGAGAAAATGATGAAATCACTTAAGGGTGTGGTTAGTACCCATTAATTTCTAGGTGGTCCCCACTCTTCCCAGGATTACAGAGATTTTAAATGGCAAAGCAATGGCTGTTTGCAATTTAATATGGTGAGCATTTATGAAGTATGAGCGGTTATTTAAAAGCGCATTCAGCAAAGAAAGCAAGCCTCACTAAATACCTTCTCAGTTGAGTAAGAAATTACAAGATAAAGCCCTCCTGGAGTCCAAGTATAGATTAACAGATTAGGGAATTAGCTATTGTTTGTGAACAGACACAAAGGCAATAACAAATGATTATTAAGCACAAAAAAGCTAATTAAAATGCAAATATTATGCTCGGTTGTCTATTAATAAATAGCAAAGAATTTAGGGAAACAAACAAAGAATTAAAACATGATTATATGTTTTAATTAAGTGGTAATTCATGATAGGGTGTTAACGGGGATTATGTGAAAATATCAGGGGAAACGTCAACCATCTATGAAGGATCAAAAGTTAAGACTACACAAAACCCTACAAAAGAACGATCTCTCAAACTATCACTAAAACTATTTTAATGTCAGCTATTAGGCTCCTGATATTTAATACGTTTTAATTAATATAAACATATAGTAACCCATAATCAATAATAATGAAGAATCTTTGTGTCTCATATCCATTTGGGGAAGTATTTTCCCATTTTAATAATTCATAGATTTACAGAATTTTAGAGTTGAAAAGAAGTTAAAGATTTATTCTAGCTCTCCTCATGACTTGATAAAAGTTAACTTGTTTGTAATTTACTGATTTCGGCTTTTAGAGATTTGCGGCTTCTCATGTACTGTTCCTCCATGCCCGGGTCTCCATGTCTTCCCCAGATCCACTGAGATGTGTAGCTAAGTTGGCAACAAAGTATCCATTTGATGGACAGCCCAGCAAGCTGTAGATTCACCTTTTCAAGGCACCGTGAAAGGTTGGCTTAGAGAACGCAGAGTGCTGGGGGCGGGGGCGGGGGTCTCTAGCTACTTTGCCTCAGTCTCCGCCTGTGTAGCCACTAGATCTGGGGGCGCATCCCCTGGTGGGGTGGGAGCAGCCCCCAAGCACTCTACAAGCCCCGCAGCCCGGAGCCATCCCTGTCCCCACGTGCCCTCCTGTGCCCCTGAAGCATCAATGAATATAAAGGTGTAGATGCCTGAATGTGCCTAATTAGATTATATATGCTCTCTATTATATATGGAAATATTATATGTAGATGGTATATGCATTTTACAATTTGCTAGATGATTCTATAGTATTAAGTTACAAATGTTTATTCATTATAATGAATGCTTATTCGTTAATTTAGCAAATAAATATTTCCTGAGCACCCAGGTCTGCAGATATTAAGATGAAATATATATCTATTATTCAATGGAGTCTTGCATATATTATATAACTACATACAAAGTGATGCCACTAAAACACCTCCACCTCCAATAAAAAAAAAAAAAACAGGACAAAGAGCCGTCTATTGGTAAATAGAAGCAATATACAAAATAGTCTAAATTTCCTTTTTCTTTCCTTATTTCCTTACTTCTAGGGGAAGTTTCTCTATTTCAGGTTGCTACTCATCTAACAGACTCAGATTTGCAATATTTAGTGAGGATTTTTATACTTTTTGTCAAATACTGGTGTTTGAAGTTATACTTTAGATATGAAGGAGTGAGGTTTTAATAAATGCACCCTCCCTCACATAACAGCTATAAATTTTGGTCAAAATATCAAAACCGGCCGGGCGCGGTGGCTCACGCCTGTAATCCTAGCACTCTGGGAGGCCGAGGCGGGTGGATCGCTCGAGGTCAGGAGTTCGAGACCAGCCTGAGCAAGAGTGAGACCCCGTCTCTACTAAAAATAGAAAGAAATTATATGGACAACTAAAATATATATATACAAAAAATTAGCCGGGCATGGTGGCGCATGCCTGTAGTCCCAGCTACTCGGGAGGCTGAGGCAGGAGGATCGCTTGAGCCCAGGAGTTTGAGGTTGCTGTGAGCTAGGCTGAAGCCACGGCACTCACTCTAGCCCGGGCAACAGAGTGAGACTCTGTCTCAAAAAAAAAAAAAAAAAAAAAAAAAAAATATCAAAACCAAAACAAATAAAAAAATAAACTATCAGCTAGGAGTTTTTTACTCAACAAAAAATGTTATTCAATAATACATAGAAAATAAAGACATTTTCAGATTGCATGAATAGTTACCATTCTTAATAATCATCAGTTGTTTCTGAAGATCTAGATTTCCCAGCCTGGAAAACTCATTGAACTTCCGTTAGCGTTTCTTGTAGTCTGGCCTGGCAGCTACGAACCTCAGAGCTGGTTCCATCCTGGACATCGTGAGTGTTGTGCTGTCAGGATTCTGTTATATTCTTCTGAATAATGACGATGTGTTGGTTTTAGTATACCGAGACACCATCTCCCCCTTTGGCTCCATTGCTTGCATTTTCCACATGATGATTTAAAATATATACACACACACGATGGAATATTAAAATATTAAAAAAAAGAAGGAAATTCTGCCATTTCAGACAATAGGGATGAACTTGGAGGACATTATGTTAAGTGAAAGAAGCCAGATGTGGAAAAACAGATACGGTTTGACCTCACTTGTATGTGGAATCCAAAAAAGTTGAACTCATAGGAACGGACAGCAGAGTGGTGGTAAACCGAGGCTGGGAGTAGGGGGAGGGACGGGGAGATGCTGGTCACAGGATACAAAGTTTCATTTGTAAGACGAACAAGTTCTGGAGGTCCAACATACATCATGGATGGCGATGGATATGTTAATTAATTTGATTGTGATAATCATTACACAATGTGTGTGTATATATATATATATATATATATCAAATCTTCATGTACACCTTGAATATATATAATACTTATCAATTAAATATTTAAAATAAAATATGACATATACCTATGTTCATTTTTGAGCTGAGACAGAGCACAAATTTCTGTTTTTACGTATGGTTGATTTTCCTGATTTAAATGCTTCTCCAGACACAGATGTAAAAAGGAAATTTGCTATGCACTTATTCCCTCTTTTAGAATAGAAGATGCCACCACCAACTAGCCAGCAAATCTGGCAGAATAAAACAGGATGTTTTAAGGTTTTATATTTTGCAGGTCCTGCATTGGTTGGAAGACAAATCTGATTCCAACGTACAAGCCAGCACAGAGAAGCTGCACTTTTCACTTTGGGGTATTCATATGCAATTTCCACAGCCCCTGGATGCACAGAATGATTATATTTCTCAATGGACCTGATAAATATTTTGGAGGAGAAGTGGCAGGTTTGGACGTAGGAGAGGATGCAGAGAGAGTTACGGAAGGGACCTAAGAGGGCAATTCACATGTGACTATATCCTCGTAGCAGAACTGGGGGCACATTTAGGGTGAATGAGTTGGCCCTTCCCATCATCCCAGGAATCTTCCTGCTCCTGGGCCACCCGTGCCCAACTCACCGGCCTGTCGGAGGGAGGAGAGGCAGGAACTGCTCACGGCTGGCAGGTGAAACTGCTCAGGGCCACCCCTGCCGTGTGAAGTATTTTCAGCACTCTCCCCCCTCGTGACTGTCGTCCCAATCAGGAATGAAACACCTGTTCCCATCTCTAAAAGTGAAACATAGTGCATTTATGAGGTCCTAAATCACTCTGCAAACAAGCTAAGCTTTTTAATTCTGTACTTCCACGTTTTTTTTCCTGAAGGAATACAGTTAAAAAGCAGCTTACGCTTATTGCCATCTTCTTCTGTGGATCTTACCTTCAGGATAAAAAGCACATTTTGAAACCCTATGGTAGAAACATAAGCAACGCTTGGGTTTATTTTCTGGCAGTACACAGAATGTAGAGGGTGATCGGATTTGCAATGGTGGAGAGGTCGTGGCGCCAGGAGCCCTGACTCCAGATATGTTTGTCTATGGTCTTTCTACGATTATGGGTTCATTCATTTGTACTTCATCACTTAATCTCAAGCTCTTCGGTATGATGTAAACACCCATAGACAGTAATAAGGTTACCTGTTAAACTGATCTAGTGATAATGCGCAGTGAGACCCTGGAAAAGGAGCTTAATTCCCTGACTTGGGAAAGCGAATGGATTGGGAGGGTGAGAATCTTCGCTGAGCATCTTGTACGTGCCCAGCTGGACGCCCAGTCATTTCGCTGAACATCGTCCCGTGGAACACGGCCCTGGTCGGTGGGTATTCACTGACACAATTACACGGCACCCCGAGATTAGCAGAATTTATGGACACCTTCCAAAGACACAAAGCTCTCAAATTGTGACTGGGATTTCAACTCAGGCTTATTTGAACACAGAAGGTGATACTGGCAAATGAAGGTGGGTTCTCAAATTAGCAATTTTCTAAGAATCCTAAGTTTAGACTTCCTTCTTCCTAACATTAGTATTATAAAGTACAGTACTCTCTCTCTCCATACACACACACACACACACACACACACACCCCACATACACACATACATGTGTATGTACATATTTTACAATAGTTTTACTAAAGCAGTAATCAAGTGCATATAGTCTGAAATGCAATAATCAAGACATAACTATATAAATGTTGTTGAGTTTCTTGATTGGCGATATTAGTTAGAGATATGTTAGGAACAACTAGAAGAACTTGTACAAAGAATTGAAAGTGGTTGCCTCTAGCGGGGAGAGCTGATTGCAAGAGGCTGAGAAACCTCACATATCCATGGATGATACCATGAGAAAAATTATTTCAGAGGGAAAGAAAAGAATATTAATCATTTGATGTCAATTTTAAAAGGTGCATTTGCAATAAAGATTAATGCTCAGAGTGAAATGTCAGTAGGAAAACAGATTTTTTTCAAAAGACCTTTAAAGAAAATTACCCCTTTTAAATAATGCATTAAAAAGCCACACACACAACATTTTGCCCATTACGACCACAGAGTTTGAAATGCTACAGCTACAAAAACATATTTATGTTCATAATAAACCTACAATAAAATAAATTTTCCAAGCTGTCTACACAGGCTTATTGTTTCATAGCTGTTGGTGCTTTGCATGTTTTTTTTTTTTCATTAAGGCATTTAGAAATAAAAGCATAATTGGTACAAACTACAATTTCTAAAAAGGGAACATAGCTTTTCTTTATTATAGCGATTCTTTGTCAAAAATAGAGCATTTTTATAGTTCTTTTGAAGTTGAATATATTAGGTGCATGGACTACTGAAGGAGTTTTGAAGAAGCTACAGTTTTATTTTAACCTGGAGCCAAATGAAACAAGCCCAAATACAGACTTGTACGTCTTAAGGGTCTAATTATCTTAAGCCAGACTGAAAATTCACGTCGTGGAGGAGCCCCGCGTAGTCTGGATAGTCATGGAAGAGGCATCAGAGCTAGATCTAGACACCTGCTAGGAAACCTCACAGAGATGTGTGTCTCTACCCATCAGAGGCATTTACGCCACACCGCGTGCTGGTCAGTCTGTCAACTTCTGGGCTCGAACTGTGCATTAGTGCACGCGTAGCCCACCTGCTCCGTCGCCTCCAACCGGACGCAGGGATTGAGAAGAATGCGGGGAATTCAAATGGCAGAAATAATTGGATTTCATGTAAAAATGTTGTAATATGACTAAGCACAGACAATCACATAAAAGGAGGTCAGAGTATGCTCTTGTGCAAAAAGGTGTTCTCTTAACTGAAGGCTGAATGATGGGTGGGGGTCCAACCGGGTCGTGGGCTGGGAAAGATGCTTCTGATCAGAACCGGAGTCTGTGCACAGTTCACAGGGCCAGAGAGCTCCTCCCTGGAGCATGGGTGTGATTGAGAGATGGTATAATTTTGCAGCAGATAATTATTCACGTCAATAAAATGCATAGTAGATTAATAATAAGAGTAACCATCACATAAAGAAATAGGTGACAATGGCTGGGAGAGGAATAATATTATTATGGAAAACGGAGAAAAAATAGAAAAAAACAAGTGCATACAGTACCCTGATTGCACGACAGTAACTATGAACCCAATCACCTCTCTTCTGTGTACCCGGAATTAAAAATGAAAATAAGCCACAATAATTCTACATTTTTTAAAATGTAATATTAAAATTTAAAATGAGTTACCATGTACTTTGCAAAAATTTTGATTGACGGATAGTCTAAAAGGTTAATTTCAAATTAAAGAATAAGGATTTTTTTCCCCAATATAATTGTTCAAGTGAGCAGATTTCCGAATAATGAATTTGGAGCTCTGAAATGATTTATTATGCACAATTTTGACAAATCGTTGTAATTGAGTTAAACTTCTCTATTGAGAGCATATATAATTGAATTCCGAGAGGTCGTGTTTCCTTAATAAAATGTATCTGGACAGTCTCCTTCATTATTGCCTGTGATGCTATTAACCTCGGGTTTGATCCTTTGGAAGATGAACAAAATTATAATTGACATCCTCTTTCTGTATTCAAACCGGCTGTGACCCAGATCCTCAGATCTTGCTTACCAAAGGGGAATTTAAAATGCTTAGCCAAGGGAGAATGAAACTCAGAATTTTCGTATTTCATCCCCTGAATGACAATTTCAACTTTTT
The DNA here is from genome assembly GCF_041146395.1 of Eulemur rufifrons. Classification (NCBI taxonomy): domain Eukaryota; kingdom Metazoa; phylum Chordata; class Mammalia; order Primates; family Lemuridae; genus Eulemur; species Eulemur rufifrons. The sequence continues at coordinate 348,618 of NC_090994.1, forward strand.
CTGGGGAAAGATATGAAAGTTGTTGATTTATTGAAAACAAACCTAGTTGACCATTAAAACTGAATGAAATTTGTCCCTTGACGAACATTATTTGATATATAAACCACTGGTTAATTGTTCCCATGGGTTCAAGGAATGAATATAAACCATGTAGAACAGTGAATGTTATTTAAAAATGCTCTGATCGTTAACTATTTCTGATATTCTACTCTTTTAATTACTCAGGAAAATTTATTCCTTTCCAAAGATCCTTTAACATACATTGAGTTAAATGATCCAGAGAAACAAAGTTTTCTTCTTCACTCAACAAAGATAGAGAGATGACAGATAAATGAGATAAATGAATAGATGATAAATATATAGAGATATGTAGATATATAAAAATGATAAATACATAATAGGCAGATGAATGATATCCTGTGCTAGATACTATGTAGTTAAAGTTATTCAAAGATACAAACATGTTATTCTCTTCTTTCAAAGTATAGATCGAGAGATAAATGTGAATCAGAAAGATAAATTTAATGCAGCATGAATTTTTTGGTAATAGAGTCAGGAAGAGAAATATCCTAATTGGTCCAATAACACAACAAAAAATAGAACATGTGGTTGAAGAAGTAATATGAATGGTTAAGAGAAAACATACTCAGAAAATAGATTGTCAAAGTAAAAATTTTATTTCTGCTTCTTTTGATTATAAGACCTCTGAGCAAAGTCCTTAATATTTCTGCACGTCAATTTTCTACTATGAAAAATGGAGATAATTACAGTGTCTACCCCACAGGGTTTTTCTAGAGAATTAAGTGAGTATTCACAAGTAAAATGCCCCAAAGCATCGGTTGGCACATAGAATATGTATACAGTTGTCCTTGGGTATACGAGGGGGTTGGTTCCAAGACCCCTTGTATACTCACATCCATGTATGCACAAGGACCGAAGTCAGCCAGGAAGAACCTGCACATATGAAAACCTCTGTATATGCATATGCTACATCCCATGAGGATTGTATTTTTGATCCACCATTTGGTTGGAAAAAAAAAAAATCCATCTGTAAGTGGACCCACACAGTTTATACTCATGGTGTTCAAGGGTAAAATGAGATACACACACACACACACACACACACACACACACATATTTATGCTAGATATTTTAATTTTTATTTTATGTGTGCCATGTTGCTCTGTCTTGGTAGTCAATACGTCTCAAGCACCTAATTAAAAATTAACAAGTGACAGGTGAATCAACATTAAAATAAACGCTATGGATGTTAGTAGGGTATAAAACATTTGCCTTGTTTTCCATTTCATTGATTTCTACTCTTATTTTTATTTTCTTTATTATTCATGCTTTATGTTTTGTTTTGCTGATATTTTTCCTAGGTTCTTGAAGTAGAAGGTTAGATATTTTACTGTCAGTGTTCTTTTTTCTAATATATTTAAAGTCATAAATTTTCCACTGAACATTAATTTGTTTTCATCCGCACATACTGATATTTGAAATGTCATGATGATTCATTTAGCATATTTTTCTATATTTTGCTTTGGATTTTTAATTAGAGTTTATTTAGAAATGTTTTTGTTTATTTCCCTAGGGACTCACAAAAATAAGATTTTTAAATAAGTTCTTCACACTAATTGTTCTTGGTCAACAGCTTCTAATCATCTGGGAGAGAGCACATCAATGACATTTACTTCTCTGGTGGCCGTCCCCAAATGTACCTCTGTCCTCAGAGTCCACCCTAGAGATTGCCGAGTTCCGTAAAGTCACATGTCATAAAGAGAATCACTGCTTTGCAAAACACTGAACTAAAGGAGATTCATTTTCACTTCCAAGTTGAAAGTTTTCATTTTCCAATTCATAGCGTTTCTGTCCAGCATAGTAATGAGACCCCTAGTCATTTGATGTAAAATACTCATTTTCCAACTTTTTTTGCCGCTTTGGGGAGTTTTGTAATTATTTTGTGTATGTCACTCGAAGACAGGTTACTTTAATGCAAAGACCAATTCTTATTCATGTTAATCTAACAGCATTTTATTCCCCATATTTATCTAACAGCACAGAGTTGACACAAGCATGATATATGTATTCATTAGGTATGTAGATATGAATCTTTAAAGAACTGTAAGGATATAGAAATACATAATATGTTATGTAATACAGTGTGCATTGGTGTCTACACAAAGAACATCTTAATTCGGAAGTGAACTTAGAGCATTTACAATTACGATAGTATTTTAATGAATAGGGAGGCTGAAAACTAAAGGCTACCTACTCAAGAATTCTGAAAGAGAAAATTACTCTCATAAATTATCTTACAATAATTTAAACCCAATGTCCCGAAACCCTAATATCTGCTATTCGTACAAGGAAAAAAAAAGTAAAGTTATACAGAATTATTTTCTTTTATATGTCCCTTGGAAATGGATTTATGCATTGCTGTAATAAACTCATCTGCACATTCTCCAACCAGCCTCAGATAGTGTGTCAGGGGAAAGGGACAAAAATAAAGCACGTAGGAGACAGAAAGAGAGACAGCCACCAGCCTGCGGAAGAGGCCATGTCCCACTCTTCCACCCACCCAGGCTTCCAAACGCAAATCAAGTTTAAGAGTAAACAAATTGTGCCAGTGTAGAAAACACTACCACAAATGACGACACTGTTATTTGTAGGGGAAAAAAGGCTTTGGGATTTCAGGAAACATACGGTTTAGCAATCACAAATATAAAAGAGACCATTAGAATAAATCGGTTATTCATTGTTGGATATTTCTGAGATGGATAATTTTGCGAGTCAGATGTGCCCACAGCATATCGAGATAGGAGTCAACGGCCTTTCACAAGATTGTTCAACAACCTCCCTGAGAACAGATTTCTTCTAAAATCACTACATGATCCAGCAGTCACAAAAGGTCAGATAAGACTCGGTAATTCGAAAGAGATATTTTAAGTTATAGTGGAATGATATACAGAAGCATGTAGAATACCGAGTTCATGCAGATATAACCAGAAAATCCTTCAAGAACCCCCCAAAATAAATAAATAAATAAATACACTGATCGTGCCAGTCTTCTTCCGACAATTTGAAGTACCTCCCAGTTTATTTAAAACGACGCACGCTTCTCGAGTTTTTATTTTTATTCTCCAAAGCATGATCTCTGTCTTTCCCATCCACTGTCCACAGACACGAGCGATAAGACAACCAGACTGTGGCCGCTCCGCCATCCCCTGCATTGAGGTATCACGTTCTACCCGAGTTCTGTTTCCATTCCGGTGAAATCTTCCCGTTATCTTAGGTTATACAATAAAGCAAATGCCCTCAAGGTATCATCTCTGATTCCCCTCTTAACACTTGAAACTCTTCCTTCCCCTCAATCTTTTCCACAGTAACTTAGTTACTATTTTTCTTAGGACACTTACTATTTTCCTTCTGTCATATCTATTTCTCCACTTACACAGCCAACTCCCTGAGGACAATGTTAGAGACGGTTTCTATCAACTGATCAATCGATCGATACATTGTTCTGAAAGTGGACTTGTGGTTTCTGGCTGGGGATGGACCACGGTTTCCCACTGAGAGCAACAGCTGCGTTGGTTTTTCTCTCGACCTTTCCCTGAGTTGGGGAGACAGGGTGAGGTTCGGACCTTGCCCCACACACATCGTCTGTGAGGACTTCCAAGAGTCTGAGCCCGGGGGCTCATATAGGAGATGGACATCTGTGCCCTGTCCCCTTCCCAGAAAGGGACAAAAATATTTGTTCCCTGGTGTAAACAAATTCCTCAGGAAGAAAAGGGGCAGAATCCTGGATTCCCACCCTTTAAAATGTAAATATTATAAATGTGGGGCTGGGTGCTGGCCTTGAAACCGGCATCTCTGAGTCACCCACCACCTCTGCAATGTCCCCAGGGCTCCAGATGGCATCTCTGGGACTGTGAACTCACCCCGGAGGTAAGTCCCTGCTGTCCCTCAGCATCTTCCAAGGCTTGTCCTTTATCCAGGTCCCAGTAAAATTTGTTCATGATGCTCTAAACAGGCAGAAATATTTTTTTAAAAACCACTTTCTGATAAGTAGTGTCATTCTGGAGTTTTGCCTTGAATATATTGAGCACATAAGATACAGAATAGAATAGAATAGAACAGAAATAAGAGAACACAACCATATTGACTAGAATAGAATTAGATGATACAAATTAGACTAAATCCAATAACTATTTTCTTATTTTTTTTTTAAAAAAAATTCTGATTATCCTCTGTCTAGATGATAAGAACCTAGTTGGCAAAAATTCCATTATTTGTTCTAAAAATGCAATTTCAAATTTGGCAAATATATAATAATGGTCAGCTCCAAAATATTCCATATCAAACAAGATTCCTCGGTTCGAGTTGCAAGATCTAGATCACTTCACACTGTTCCTAGTCAAATTTTCCATTCTCTTTCATGCCAGGTATGCGGCCCATTTAATGAGTCTGAGACTTTAAAACCACATTTCGGTCGGGGGGACTACAAGCCTCCCGTACACTGTGAAACCTCTTTGAACTTATTTGAGAAGAATTCAAATAGCCCTGAACAGAGGGGATTTTAGGAACATCTGCCGAGATGGATATTCAGATCTTCTGCCATGCATTTTAAGGAGGCTCGTCTATGAATTTTCAGATGAAAGGTTTTGCTCAGGGTCTTAGAAATAAAAATAGAAAAAAAAAAAAAAAAAAAAGGGAGGGGGGGGGAGAGAGAGAAAAAAGAAGAAGGAAAAACTTTGAGCTAATCCAATTTCTAGTAGAGATGAAGAGGGGATCCCAGAGTTGAAAGACCCGTTTCCATCAACTGGGCCTTCTTGGGCCGGCATTCTTTACTTTGTTTTAGTAAAAGAACACGTGTTTCCCTCCGAGAAAACAACTCTGGGTGGCAGCTACGCCTTCCACAGTCGTATACTTCCGACTTCAAAGTCAGCAAGAGGGAAAGCAAATCTATCTAAATATTGTCTGATATTCTGAGCACACGGGTTTCTTCTCCCTTAGAGCTGAAGGCAAACGCGTTCGCCACGTGGACAGAGTGGTGGCGTCCGGAGAAGCTCAGGGACGGTGACAGAAACGCAAACTGGCAGGGAAAACGCAAGATTCTGAACGGCCCCTCCCTGCTGGGCCAGAGCCCCCGAGCTCTGGGAGGAGAAAATTATTAACAAATGCGCGTTTTCCTGAGATAAGTGTCACCGCTGCTGGCTCAGGCAGCATCGCCGTGGTCCTCTCGTGGGTTGGGCTCCAGAACATTCTTTTTGACTATGGGTCGAGAAGAAGCCGTGCACAACTTTCCGTGTTGGTTTCTTGAGAGAACCAGTTTGGAAGCTGCGGTGCGGGGATGTGTATGCCGGTTCCTGGCACATCACTCCCGAGGTCCATAACGCTGGGAGCTTCAGGCCTCGGGAGACAGAACCTCTCTCTGCCCTTCTCTGCCCTCCGTTCACCTGCCCAAGGTGGACGCTAATCCGACTGTGGGTCAAAAGACCTCGTTCCGGAGAGGTCCTGCCCCTACCCTGGAGGGAGGATGCTGCACAGAGAGGCCAGGAAGAATCCAGACCGGCCTTGTTGGGTTTAGATCGTGCAGTTTTTTGTCCAATCCCATCTCCATGTGGCTGTCAATCACGCCTGTGTCACGAAGCCTCCATACACCCCCCCCCCCCCGAAGGTTCCCTTTCCAACCGTCACACACTCAAGATCTCTCTGCTCTCGAATCTCGTTGCAAGAGGACACTTGTGGGGTCTAAAGTAGATGTGTCATTTTTGTGCATTTATCGACCAGAAAGGCATCAAGGTGAGACTCAGCAATGGTGAAACAGTGAGAAAACTCGATTCGCCTTTTATTACTTCACTGACTTTTTTGTGTGATGTCCATTCATTCACGTAGACATTCATTCAAAAGACATTTGTGTGATGCCTGCTGGTGCCAGACTCGAGTGCTGGTGTCAGGGATCCGATGACTGGACAAACAGGCCGTTGTGTGTGAGGATCTCGCAGGAAAAGATGGAGAGGAACCATGTGAACACGTGATTAATCCGGGTGCTTTGTCACAAGGCAAGGAAGGGACTCCGGTGATGTGGGAGCCCAGGAGGGACGATCAGTGGAACTCACGTGGTCACTTGTGTGGGCTGCTGGAGGCTGAGTGTGGACGAGTTCGAGGCTGACAAGCTCGTGGGGGCTTCGGGCTTGGGAGGCACCAACTATAAATGGGTCTCACCTCTGGCACCTGGGCCAGGTGCTCACAGTGAAGAACCAAGAACAAACAGAGCAAAACAAATACGTAATAGTCTTAAGATGTGGAAAGTCTGGAGTTAGACCTACAGATTTAATGTGACCCCTGTCAACCTTCCAGCTGTCTTTTTAGTTTTGATTTGATTTGTATTTGCAGAAATAGACGAGCTAATCCTAAAAGTCGTATGGAAATGCAACTTCAGGCTTGTTAAAATGTAAAAAAAAGCACAATGTAGATAGAATCTATGAGATCCTATGCTTTTCACTTTATACCCTTTGTATCTCTTGAATTTTATTAATATATTACTTATTAAAATCGGTTATATCTTAGTTTTATAGTTTGATTACACTGGAAAGTACTAAGCGTTATGCTAAATGAGTTAATAGGGCGCCAGGAATGCCAGCAGAGGGAACTGCCCCATGGCCAGAGCACGGTCAAACCACAGAATGACAAACACAGGAAAGCTAAACTCTCAAGAGCGCTGCTGTTGCAAAAAGGACAGGATATCACGTTTATTCCTGCCGGCCACGGAACTGACCACCCGCGGGTGCCCACCGAACCAGGAAAACAGCGAACGTGCTCAAACATGGCAAGGACAGTGAGCTTCTTTATTCCACAAAATCTAATTCTCACAACAATATTTTAGAAGCAAAAAATAAAATAATACGGCTTTCATTGAAGTGAAATGTACGTAAAAATAAAGAAAACGAACTCCCACTCAGCCCCCCGTGTGACTCCATGGAGCATGACATTTGCACGCGTGTACACAGGGAAACTCACTGCAAACACGCAGCGGCGTGTCCTCAGGTTCGGGACGGTGACTGCAGCGGAGAGCGTTTGCGGAGCGTTTACGACACGTCGTGAACGGTGGCTGCTGCTTCAGGGTTAGCTGAGGATTGAAGGTCCTCAGTGTACAAACAACCCACCTCTCTGCTCATTTCCGTGCAAAGCTGCTGTCTAGTTAGCTCATCAGAAATACATGCAAACGTCTAGACCTGAAATGGAAATCGGACCCTTGATTCTAGCTCAGTGGTTTAAATGACATTGCATAGAAGTCATCGCCTTTGAAACGATAGTTTGCTATTCAAGTGGAGAATTTCCACCATTCATCAACTGGCCTTTTTATTTCATCGTGCGCTAATTAGCTGTACGATTTAATGATGCATAAAGCTCTAATTGATGACAGTAAGGGTGTCCAAATGGCTCCATCCTTCAGCAGAAACAAATTGTAATTATTATGGGGCATTATGATGTTGCACACCAAATAAAGAAGCCTATTCCATATATTGCGTGCAGTTTACTCCTAAAAATAATCGGGATCTCGGAATCACCAGATGAATTATAAACAAAGATTCAGACCTGAGCTTGCCATTCAATCTTAGTAAACTATTAATTAAACGTATTTTACTCTGTGTAGTCCGTCTTCAAGACTCTGTGACTGTATTTTAGGAAACATTAAAAGACTTGGCGGGCCTTGGTGTGTTTCTGTTAGTAATAGCCACAGCAGGCTCTTACGCTCACGTGGAAGTAGATTTGAGTTCTAGGAAACATATGAACACTTTGTAGCCATTAGAATATCGTCGCATTCCATCCCTACTGTTTTATTTTTAATTCAGCTTTTATTTTTCATAGAGTCCTTCCTTGCCCTTAATTTAAAGAGTCAACACATTTCATAAGGTACCAAAATCCCCTGGGCTTCCTCTACAGGCGAGCACATTCTACTCTTTCAATTATTATTATTATTTGTATTTACCTGCATAATTGTAAATGCTATCCCTTAATCACTGCTTATTAATTTCCATTGTGTGGCAATATTGATTGCATTTAATTATGAAAAATCGCCATGTACCTCACTGTCACTTCTTCCCCTCCCCCCCCAATCTTTTCCATTTCTCCTGAACATAAAGAATTACTTTTCTTTCCTTACGGAGCTTCCAACCCAGCAAGAAGCGAAACGGTGACGAACGACCCCGGAGTCCCGGTGCCGTGGTGGTTACAAAGGAGACACACAGGTGGGGACGCACAGGTGAGCCCTTGAAGGATTTTGAACAAGCGAGTTACAAGTTACAAGCTCAGATTTGAATGACCACAGACCTTTGATAGCTCCCTGCAAAATCCATGCGTTGACACCTGATCACCGCGGCGAATGGTGTTGGAAGGTTGGGCCCTCTGGCGGGGGGCGGGGGGGGGGGGCGGGGGTAATCAGGTCACCAGGGCTCCACCCTCCCGAATGGGGTTCACGCCCTGATCAGGGAGGCCTCAGAGAGCCCCCCGCCCCCCATCCCCTCTGCCACGTGAGCCCACAGCTTCCTCCCTTCTCCTCTCTGCCCCACCACGTGGGGACACAGCCTTGCTCGCTGACAGAGGACACGGCCACAGGACGCCACTGGGGAAACAGAGAGCAGCCCTCACCTGACACCAAACCTGCCAGCAGCTTGGTCTTAGACCTCCCACTTCCAGAACTGCGAGGAACACATCTCTGTCATTTATAAGTTACCTGTCTGTGTTACCTGGTTAGAGCAGCACAGACGGACCAAGACAGCTCGGGGCTCCCAACGTACAGACCAACAAGTAAGAAAGGACTTGCACACTTGCGTATCAGCGCTTTGCCTGGACGGGTTATTCATTTTGGCCACATTTAAGCGCGGGGAGAGAAACTCCGCCACCAGGGATGGCTCTGAGCCGCAACAACAGTGATGCATAGTGATATTTTGTTTTCCCTGCGCTCACAAGGACCGTTTCTCTAGAAAGAGACTTATGGTACCACTTGATAGGGACCATTTACTAAACAGCCCAGATAATGAAACCGCTTTGTCATGTTTTGCCAGAGACGCTCACGGTCTGTGTCTTGCAGGTTTTTATTTCACGATGAGCTATACGGCGGCCAGAGGGAGTCCCCGGTTTCTTATCACCACCGGCCTTTTTGTGGTCACCGTTTGACTTTAGTAAAGATTTATGATCTGGGAAAAAGAGGTTCAGCAATCTGCCTCCGCCAGGGCAGCTTCGTCGTTAGGCTGCTCTATACACCACGGCCGCGGAGCCACCCTCTGCCGTAAGCACCTCCTCCAGCAAAGTTGAAACGTAAGTGCCTGTTGAACATTCACCCACATTCTCTGTCCAAGATGAGAATAAACAGCGGTCGGCACTCCAGCCTCCCTGCTATTTCCAGGGGTACATTTAGCCTCTCACGCCCAGGCCGGGGGACTCAGGCCACGGACGGCTTCCCGAAGGCGTGACTCACCGAGGGCCTTAACACGATTCCACCTGTTGTCCACCCCGTCTTGTGCGTGGACACTTAATTTTCATGTTTTCAAAAATATTTAAAAACTTCAATCATGATGGTAAAGTTCTACATCACAACTAAACAAGAGAGGGAAATTCTTACAAATTATCTACTGTGTGTGTCGATGAAGAATCTGCCAAGTTCAAGCAGCGGGAAACACCCACCCACACTAAGTCAGCCACGCGGGACGGCATCGTCCGTGGGAAGGCTGGTCTGAGCCAGAGCTCCCGCTGTGGACGCTGCCGGCCTCCTCCCTCCGGCTGCCCGTCCTTACCTTCCCCCTCCTGCGCTGGTGACCAGTCGACTGCAGATGTCCCCTGGCGTGTCCCTCCAGACACCTGTGCAGAAGAAAGAGAACATTTTTTTTTTTTTCATCAAAATGTAAACAAAAGGTTTAGAATTCACTTTGCATTAAAGTTGGTCACCAACCCGTCCCTAGGGTAGTGGCTGTGGCCAAGAAGATGGGGACCCTGTGATAACTGTGGCCTGGGTCAGATGCTGCGGGGGGTGAATTTGGCAGCCCCAGAGTGTGTGAGCTTTCGGGGCGGGTGCTCGCCACACACATTGAGGAACTGCAGGTGAACAACGGGAGGAAAAACCAGGGAGCCCACGTAGCAAATGTCCCCTGTAAAGTCTAATTAGTCCGCCAGGGCACAGCAGGGACAGCAACCGTGACCCGGGGCGTCTGTGTCCTGCCTCAGTCCACCCGGGTCTCCTCTGCAGGGAAAAACAAAGACCCCCGGAGTCCAGAGGCCCCGGCGTCCGGCAGCGCAAGACACTCGCGACCCGCACCTGCTCCCACGCGGCAGCTGAGCTTCCCGAATTCCAGCAACGCCCAGATGAACGAGACCGCATTTCCCACCAGGAGGCTCAGAATAAGATTTCAGTGAAAGCCAGAACGAGACATTTCTCTAACTCCTGCATTTGCAGAAAAAGATTTACGTTGGCTACAAACGGAAGTCAGTTTGCTCTAAGGTAACACGGGAACAGCAGCCTTACCTGGCGTTGTGGCCGCTGCTCCTCTGCCCTGAAGGGGCCACGCCGGGTTCTGCGCCCCGCGGTCCTGTCCCGACACTTTCAGTAACCTCAACTTTGAGCCTGTGCTCGGGGGGACGTCAGGCGGGCGCAGGTGAGAGGAGGAGAGGAGCCGCCGTCAGTCCCGCTGCCGTAAAAAGACGCCCGGGGTTTGCACGTGGGCATGCAGCCGCCGCCAAACGCACGTCAGCTCCCTGCTTGCACAGGAGCTCAGTTCTCTAGTATTTCCGCTTGACACGGGCCTTGAAAAATACACGCACGAACTGTAAAATTCATGCCGATAATTTTACAGTTTCGTTTCCCCTCCCCTTGAATGACACGGAGCAATACATAAAAACACCATTTCGGGTCCAGGGAGAGACCTCAGAAGAAAAGGAACAGGTTGATATTTAAGTACCTTTAACAGCACGTTCGGGGTTAGGGGCCCCCGTTGCTATTTGCACCGGGCCGGGAATCGGGTCTCCGGCCCTGCAGAGGCCGAGGGGTAACACACAAGGCGAAGCCTTCTGAGCCGCAGGGCAGGCCGCGGACAAACGGACAAACGCTGGCTGTGAGGATGACGAAGATGACGAGGAGGCTGCAACACAGCTTCTAGAACACAGGCCCCAACCCTTTTCTTTTTCTTCTCCATTATAAGCTTTCTTGTAGGGCATCATATTTTCCATAATAATCTGTTCGTGTCTTCCCTACTATACACTCAAAGACCATCCCTGGGGCCATTTGCATAGGTAGCTAAGTTTACCAAGAAATCTGGAATCTTCAGCCTTCAGCTGGCAGAAGAACACTTGGAGTGGGAAGAGCTTTCTCACCAGGCACGTCTGTTACCAGGGGAATGTCAAATGCACACGGTTCACACGGGGACAGGTTTTTTTTCAGACGAGTCCTGGAAAAGACCTTCTGTAAGACAGGACAAGCAGAGGCAAATCGAGTCTTGAAGGGTAAGGAATTCACACCAAGGGAAGAAACCATTGAAAAGCAGAAGGAAAAAAAGATGTTATAAAAAAGACATCTGCACTAGAATGTTTATAGCAGCACAATTCACAATGGCAAAGATGTGGAAACAACCCAAGTGCCCATCAATACATGAGTTGGATTAATAAAATGTGGTCTATGTCTACCATGGAGCTCTACCCAGCCATAAAAAACAGTGGTGACCTAGCACTTCTTGCATTATCCTGGGTAGAGCTGGAGCCCATTCTGCTAAGTGAAGTATCCCAAGAATGGAAAAATAATCACCACATGTACCCACCACCCAACTGGCACCAACTGATCAACACTTATGTGCACATATCGTAGTAATATTCACCGGCTGTCAGGCAGATGGGAGGGTAGGAGAGGATGGGTATATTCACACCGAATGGGTGCAGTGCGCAGTCTGGGGGATGGACACGCTTGTAGCTTTCATTTGCCTGGTGCAAATGCAATAGATATAACCCAAACGTTTGCACCCCCGTAAAAATTTTGAAAGAAAAACTACGTATGATTTATGCTCCACCCAATAACCAACCTTAACCAAGTGCCTCTTCGCCTGACCTTGTTGTTGGAGGCAACTACACGCCTAGAGATGTCAGCCCCTGAAAAGGGCTCATAGACGTTTTCCTGTGTCTTTCCCGGAAAGTGAACCCACAGGAGAGGAGAGGACGTCAGGTGAGACGGATTCCCCACTGTCACCGTGGCACAGGCACATCACTGTCGTGTGATGGTCCATCCGACACTCAAGCTAGATCTCGGGCATCCACTTAAATCACCCCTCATGCATCATATTAATATGTTGAGGGGTTTCAACATTTTCGTAGTAGGGAAATAAAAGGAAGCTGCTAGTTCTGCCAGGCGGAGGCAAACGGTGGTGGCTGTGCAACGTGGGAAGAACAGGTGCGTCCGATGAATGGCAGCGTCACGCAGGTACGCCGGGCGTGGTGCAGCTGCAAAGCAGGCACGAGCCCGTTTTGTTTTGTGGGGTTCATAGTTCATCCCACTTTGTGATCTGGAGTTCTGAAGGGGGAAACCGATAAGACAGATTCCACCAACTTTGCCATTATGCTGCTGATTAAATTCTTTCCCCTCGAAACCCAGGACTGTTTTATATTCACAATATATTTCTGGGAGGGAAACTCCGCCGGCTCCGGTCTGGCAGGTCCATTTGTCAGTGTCGTGCACTGCACGCACTATCGAGTCAAACGTGGGCTCCTTCCGTTCCAGGATTGCAATCCATCAAGCCCGACGCACACGCGCAGGGAGGTAAGACTGTTACAGGGACTTTCCTGAGTTCCCTGTGCCCAACTTGTAATGACGTCGTGACACGGTAACTGCAAATATTCCCTCCAGTGAAGAGGAATCATCTCATCCATTCAGAATGTCCCAGCAGTTCGTCTCCTCTAATCCTGAATCCAATCGACAGTGCCCTGAAATTCCTTAAAATCGCCTTTATAAATTGGCACAGTGTCTGGGTCCCTCCAGACAGATCTTATGTCACAAGGGATCTGGTGGGAAGATCCTGGGGGCTTTTTGTTCTCCGGGAGGGGACCACGCCGAGCTCTGTTCTACCGGGGAGGGCGCCTTGGAGTCGGGTCGAGCAGCAGAAACTGAAGGTGACGTCCTAGGGAAGTCCCTTACGATTTGGGTGCCTGGAGAACTCAAGCCGAAGATTTCTGAGTGTTTACCTTGCTGTTCTCTGCTGGCCTGGATCCCAAAACGCTGGCATTTGCCAGGGCTTTTGCCACAGCCCTGGCGGCTGCTCTGGCCGGGGAGAAATTCGCCGTTTCTCATCTCACTAGTGCCTTTTGCAATGGTTACAATGCACTGGCGGCTGGTGGGAGAACTGTGGATTTGGGGAGCTGACGGTGCAAAGCCCATTTGTCAGGGCTGGACGCAGTGACGCCGGACAGAGTGCGGCTGCCCCGCAGAAGGAACAGGACGTCGACTCCTCACCTCGGCCCGCCAGACCGGGCACCGTGGCAATCGCTCTCTGCACGAACCTGCTCTCTCACGCTCTGCTCACGCTGCAGGGTCTGGCAGATACTTGAGCCATTTGAGGAACTAGGTTTTTTTGTTACTATTTTCTTTATTCTTCTGCTTTGCATTTTTGTTTGTTTGTTAGCGTGTCGACGAGGAGACAATCCCCCGGTGCCGATCTGGACACAGTGAGACTCTCCCTTTGAAACGGCGTCTTCCCTTCTTTTGTCATTTTCTGTGGACGAGCGGATCTTCCTACATACCCATCGGGCCGTTAAGCCTGCACTGACCCACAGAGAAATGCCACTTCATGTCACCCAACACATCAGAGTCCAGAGAGACACGCAGGGAAACGTCTGGGCTGCAGAGGAAACCGGCTCACCTTGATCCACCCCTGCTCAGCCTGGCCTCTCTCCGACGCTAGAAAGATGCCACCAGCACCCGCGGCCATGTCCCCAACCCCCGTCCCCAATTCAAACTCTGCGTCCTTTTCCAAACACCCAACCCCCTCCTCGTCCCCACAGACTCCCAGCTGCTCAACGGACGCCGGAATCCTGACTTTACTCAGAGCCAGCTCCGCAGACAACTGCCTCGGAATATTGAGGGAAACTGTCGAACACAAATCAATCGGGAGGATTGCGTCCTGCCAGGCTCGTTTCTTTTAAATCAATTAATTAACTCGTCTGTCCAAGGCTGTGCAAACAGTTTAGAGCTCCAAGAGACAGATACCAGTCCGCGTTCCTGCCTCCTCCCTGCGCCCACAGTGGCTAACGCCACACGCCTCCCTCGGCCGCCCACCGCTGTCCCCTTCTTCAGTTGCCCCGAGGATCCCAGTAGGACCACGGAGTCACCCTGCTTTGGAACACGCTTAGAATCTCACCACGCACATGCCGTGTTTTTTAAATAGAAGCTACATTTTCTCGAATTAAGCAGCAGGTTTGATTTCATTCTGTTTGATTAGAAATTTTCTTAAGAATTTAATAAAATCAATCGAAAACTCATCTGCAAACATCAAACGGATGAGGCAGGATCCCCTGCTGCGGTGGAACGAAGAGGCCGGCAGTTCTCTCCCCACCAACAAAATTAAATATAAACATTGACAAAACGATAAAAATAACAGATTTTGGCGGGGGAGGCAGCAACTTCCTATCATGCAAGTATTTGTTGACATTTCTAAGGGTTACAAGACAGGTAAATATTCAATTCAACTATGATACAACTTTGTAAGTGGTCAATTCTGCTTGGGTGAGCCAAGAAAGGCCTCACAGGGAAGGTGTTTGAGAAGAATGAATGTTCACCGTGTTATAAACAACCCAGGAAACCAACTGCTCAGGGGTTGCAAGGATATAGCTCAGCACCATCCAACAGAAATATAACACGAGCCACAAATGCGAGGCACGTGCAAAAATCATAATTTTCCTAGTACCGCATTTTAAAACTAATTGAAAAGCAGAAGTAAAATTACTTTTAAAAACATTTCATTTAATTCAACGTATACAAATATTATTATTTCAATGCACAATGGATTTAAAATCATTAATACATTTCATATTCTTTTTTGCATACTAAGTATTCTGAATCTGATATGCCTATCGTACTCACAGCACCTCTCGGTGCAAGCTGGTCGTATTTTATGTGCGTATTTAATGACCACATGTGGTTACTGCCTACCGTATTGGACTGAGCATGTCTCTAGCTAATACAGTCAGTATGAGGTGGTTTTGTTCGTGATGGACTTGAAGTAACAGCAGTTAAAGCAAACTAGAAGTTTGCTACTCACTCATGTAAATGAAGCCCAGAGGTTGACAGTCCAGGGCTGGTCTGGTGACTTCATGATCCTCAGGAGCCAGACTGCTTCCAGCTTGTTGTTCTACCATCCACCTCGTGGCCCATTATGGCTGCTCATGCTCCAGCATTCACTTTCACATCCGTATTCTAGCCCGGAGGAAAAATGAAGAGCCGAAGAGTCATTTTCCACTGTTTAAGAAAACTGCTTACAGTGTACTGTTCACAACTTACTGTGACAGCCAAACTCAGCTCTAGTGTGATATTTATTCTAGGTAGCTAACAAACAAAGAAGCAAAGAATGGATATGAGAGGCAAATAGAAACTATCACCGCACAAGATTGCCTAATAAATAAAGTTCCATATATTAATGCAATTATTAAACTATGGCAAAAATCTTTTGGTTGTCCCATATTTTTCTAATATCTTAAAATATATCCTACCATATAACTGTAAATTAACTTCACAAAGATTTTAGAAGTACTAAATAAATTGTCTCACCTCATAGTTGATCCAAATAAATACTGTTCAAGCTTGGCCATGCTCTGCCAGGTGCTAAGTATCCCAGACGTAGGAGGCAGGTTTGTGGGATGAAAGTTTAACCCCCAATCAAGTTTCAGGGTATGTCAGTAGAAAGGTGAGTTACAAGCAAACCTCTCCTGTGATCTCAGTGTGTGGAGACAAAGACCCACGGACAATTGGAGAGCTCCGGAGTTCCAACTTCACACGCTAACTAACTCCTGAGGACACCTTTTGTGTAGGAAATCTGTGAGATGGTAAAATTAGTAATATAGAGTATTTGTTTCCCTTAGAATTCTTTGTGGGCGGTAATTATTTGCCAAAAGAAGTAAAAATAAATTACAGGTAGAATGACAGAAAAATTCAGAAAAAAATTTCATTGCTAAAAAAAGGGAACACCGGTAAATTTGATAATGTGATTTTTTTTTTTTCTCATGAAAAAGAAGAATGTTGAAAAAAGAGAAACCTGACCTCAAATACCTGCTCTGTATATCTGTGTGTCCTCGGGCAAAGTAACTAATTTTTTTTTTTTTTGAATTTCTGCTGTTTTCATCTAAAATAGGAAAAAGGTAGAACCTACTGTGCTGGCTTACAGGACTATTTGTAATGTCTCAGGTCGCCCGGTGGTGGCTGGAGGTCGGCAGGTCCTCAGTGAATTGCCGGCCTGAATGGCCCCAAACTGTAAATTGGATGTCAAAACTTTGTTACCGTGAAGCCACAATAGGGATACTTTTTTATTACTTTGTTTTCATTTTGTAATAACTTGGAAAATTAGTGTATCATTCTGTTTAACTGCAAGACATCCGGCTTCATGGCCCACTGAGGACTTGTAAAACCCGGTGTTTTCGCTCAGCCCAGACGTGAAGGGAGGGCGGGGGGCTGGCTCTGGGTTTTAAAGGTTATAGGAAAGAACATCTTTTCTGAGCCTCCTTCGAGTACGATATTTGAAATGCTCTGTTCAGTGTGTCTGTAATTCTCTTACATGTCATTTTTCAGTGTTGTGAAAGTTCACACACACACACAAAAGATCTCCCAGATTGAAAAGGAATCATAAAACCACAGATCTGGTTTTGGTTTGGAAGAAGCCAAGAGCTCTCACGGTTTCCCATGCAAACCACCAAGAAATCTGTCGGCTTCGACGCTACCGTCGTGTGGGTCCTGGTTCCTCACAAATGGGCTATCTGTGAATCGTGGAGGTGATGAGACTGTCTTGGGAAGACACTGGGCGTCGTTCTGAACACAATGAAGGGTCTTCCCTCCCCTGCCGCGGGCCTCAGTGCACACATGAAAGCTAAAATAAATTCACACCGAGAACTAGAAATCTAAAATTAAATATTTAATTAATTAGAACTCTGCTTTGCTTTAAAGATCGGTGGCATTGCACAGGCTATATTACACTCTCTTTATAATTTTTTTTTTTGACAAAAAAGATAACTGTTCATTTTAACAGGCCACTTTAATATTAATACATGTGTAATAGGATTGGAACTGAAAATCAGCTAGACAGGGTACATTTTACATTATTGGGAAAATTACAGTTCTGTATTGTAAAAACATTTATTTTTTTTTTAACAATGTACCTACATTAATCAAAAAATTACAGCATATTTAATAATTTTACAAATTCTTCATAAAAAATATATCTCTGTACAAAAAAGGTCTTTTGCACCTACGTGGAGTCAGCAGCGTGTGAGGGACCGCGGGAGGGGTGGCGATGACAGGTTTCCTGATCGTAATGCCAGCGTCCTTTTTTTTAATGTTTTTCCCCCTTTTTATAATAGCTTTTTTTTGTCGTTGTTGTCATTGTTTACAAAATATTTTACAGAAGAAAAAAATTATTGCAGCTAGCCTGAAAAAAGGCAAGATGTGTGTGGAACAAGCAGCAGTTTTAAACAGCTTTGAAGCACGTGTCCTGTTTCTAGCGTGTGGTCACCTCCCTCGCGTGGTCTGGTCGCCTTCGGGGAAGAGTCTTCTAGACCTGACTCAGCCAGCGCCTCTCCTGACGTCCCCTAACGAGACCCCCCCCGGCCGCTCGCGGGGGACCTGGTGACACACGGCACAACACCCTCGGGAGAAACCAGGCAGAATTCTCACAAGAGAACTTCACTGAATTTTTTTTTTTTTTCTTTTAAATAACATGCTCCAAACTGGCAACCATAGGACAGTTTGACTTTGCACAGAAAGGAAAATAACGTCTAATCTGATATGTGATTTCTCGTACGTACGGAGGTCCTGTCGGGTCAGGATTTCCTAACGTGGTTGACCGGCAAGCAGGTCAGGGATGTGGGAAACAGAGACGTCGATTCGGACTCTGAAGTCAGCATTTTGCACCTGGTTTGAGTGACTCAAACTTAGATATGTACAATATATATATATATGTATATATACACCTACTATGTATAGTGACCCTGGTCTCCCTTCACACAGTGGTCCTCCAGCCTTCTACGTTCGCGCTGTTGGATTCCACGTGCGTGCTGGGAGCTCGCCTCCTGCCGACCTCCCCTGCGCTAGGGAGAGAGAGGCGGCTCCGGGAGGCTCCTCCTCGCAAAGCCAATCTGCAAGGATGCTGTGCGCGGTGGCCGGGGGGACACGGGCAGAGGACGCAGCACACGAACGTGGGATCCGCGACTGGGGGACTCGCCAGACAGGAGCGAGGAGGGGCCGGTGCGCCCCCGGCGGGAGACAGCCCTCCAGCGGGAAGCCAGCAGCCCCGTGAGGACATCGACGGGACGTTCTGATGGAGACGTCTGCACGACTTGCGGAAGCACGCCCTCTTCTCCTTCCTGGCAGGGTTCCCTTTCTCCTTTCGCACTTCCCAAGTCCTGCGCTCAGACACTCGGGACACAGACGGCTCGTCGTGAAGCTGGGCGCGGCCACGTCCATGACAACACAGCGGGGCGATGCGAACACCCCGCCATTCGTCCCCACGCCAATCCGGAATGCCAGAGAGGGGGCGCTTTCCACAAGGGGGGGCGGGCAGGTACTTACACGTGAAATAATAAAATAAGCATTATCTTTTCAAAAATATTTTTATCAAACAAGTATAAATAAAAATAAACATGATCTTCACTTTGAATTTGTTACATCGACATTCTCATGGTCATAAGCTTCTGCTTCGTGTTTGGATTTTATCCGCGCTGGGGATTCTGACCTATTGTATTTCTACCGTAACTCGCCATTGACCTCTCATGAACTCTGAACTTGAAAATCATCACCGACCTTCCCTTCCCGTCTGGAATTATAAAGCGTGGAACAAAAGGCAAACTAATAGACAGGACATATCATCGCGAGAGGAACGTGTGTGGCGTTTTCCCCTACCTCCAAAGGAACACTTAGTATTCTGATCCTGAACAACTGTCACCGAGCTCAAAGTGCCACTGTGGTGTCCTGTCTTTCAATGCAATATCAGAGAGTGATGGCACAGTAAAAGAAAGAAAAAAAAAAAGAAAAACAATGCAAAAGGGAAGACTGTGTTGTGAGCTAAACCCCACACGTTCGTGAGCTATCTAAAATAAATTACTATTCACATTTTTACATGGCAAATAGAAACGTATGCGACCCCCTGCTCGTACGTAGTACAATACAGACAAGTGGATGACGACCGTACTAAAGGAAGAAAACATGAGAATTAAAAAGGGCCTTTTTTCTTTTCTCATTGGACCTCTTCGATGACTTCAGCTAACAGAAGCAATAATAAAATAAATCTCTGCAATACTGGATTTCCTTCTAGGATCTGCGTCATATCTGTGGATGTTTCCTAACACTCCAACTAGGCTGACGGTGGAAAGTTTAGCTTGACATGAAAGGATGCTTGTGTACTACGGAGCGTGTGTAGAAACCCTGTGTAAATAGATTAATCAGAATCTTAGTCATTCGTAACATACTAGTGCAAAAAATTGTGCATCAAAAATTCTGCAATAGAACAGCTGACTGGGAAATTTGCAAATGTCCCTGGGGCCATCGGACATACGGAGCTGGGAGGTCCTCACAGCTTGCCGGGTGTCGGAGGGACAGAGTGAAGCGCTTGCTTGTGTGTGTGTGTCTATCAGAAAGGTGTCTTCTTCGAGAAAGCTTTTTATTTTTTTTTCCAGAGTATTCATGTTCATGGGGGTCAATTAAAAAAAAAAAAACACACACGCGCACATATCGTGGTGCCACCATTTGGTCACCGCACCCGCAGGGTGCATCCACGTGCCCAGAAGATTGCATTGAGAGGCATCCCAGCAACACGGAAGTGTGGCAATCGGAGGCGCGGGGTGTGACGCGGCGGCCCGACCCGGCCGTCTGTCTTCCTCGAGCGTGTCTGGATCCCGGGCGGATGCGGCCAGGCGTCTGGAATCCACCTGCGGGGCGAAGGCGCCGGCACGTCCGCGTGGGAGTCCCCGCTGCGTGGAGGCCAGCAGGCGGCGCCGGGGCTGCAGCAAGGCGGGTCGCAGGGAGAGTGGTCTATGGCACCAAAGGAATCACTGTGTGTCCGTCAGAGGTATGGCTATGAACCGTCCTGCCGGGGCGCCGGGGCTATACCACCGTGCACACCGTGTTCAGAGTCGTGTCAAACCTCACGGCCTTGGCTTCTGTGGGTTTTAAGTTTGTGTCGTACATGGGGTTTTCGAAGGAAGCTTGTCCATTGCTGTTTTCATGGCCGGCGTAGCCGTTGTACTGAACTTTGGGTCTTGTTCTAGAAGGAAAAGAGGAAACCGACAGTGAGAGTCCCGATTTCAATGAAACGTGCACCGCAGCTCGGGCGGGGGGGCGGGGGGTGGCGAGAGGCGACCCCCCCAGCGGAGAGCCGTGCGGTGAGAGGGTCTACATGGCCGCACACTCCTGAGAGCTTGTTTTAAATTGGCGGTCGGGATGATAAAGAGGGTTTAAAAAATTGAGGCAATTTCTAAACCAAAGAATAAGCTATGCTTCCCTCAGATGCTCCCGGGAAACCGGGGAGGTCTCAAAGCTGGCGTGGGACAGATCGCGCCTGGGCCCCCACCTACCGCGGACAGGTCACACGGCCCTGGTCGCTGAGCTGTCCCCTGCTCTGTAAAACGAGGATGCAAAGCGCGACGTCTGCCCTTGGGGGCTGCTAAGATTGACCCAAGTCACAATTACAGGCTCACAGTTCACTGTTAGCCCCATCATTCACTAAATGTTAGCTGGTTTTGATTTTTTGTCTCTGGTGAGATAAAAATGAATCTGTTGTAGGAAAGAAGCTATACTCATGACTAAACTATTATTAAGGTTTTAGGGTTAAAAGAGAACCCCTACATGTACTCCATGATGAGAGAGTTAGAGGGTTTTTAGATTTAAAAGACCTAAACATATCTGGGCTGATTCCTTTTATAATTTTCCTTTTTCCAGAAGAAATTACATAAGAAAAATATGCCAGGTGGCAAAGACAGAACTTTAGTAACATAATTTGATATTGGAGGTCAATGAACGTCTGCTTTCATTGCTTGCCAGGTTTTCTTAAGTTGCCAAATGTTCACTAAGAAACAGAGAAGTGGAGCCGGCCTGGCCTCGGGAACCAGCGCGCCAGTGTGCAGCTGTCTCTGCAGCCAGCGAGGTCTGGGACCTTGAACTTGGAAAACGCTCCCACAGCAGAAGTCAGCAAACAAATTCGGTCTCTCGTGAGTGGCGTGAAGACCTGGCCCAACATGTTCTCTCGGTCACTGGGATCAGAGTCACCCCTGTCCCCTCATTGCTCGGGACACGCACGACCACTCGGATCCGATGCAGCCGGACCCCGGAGAGGGGAACCTGGTCGACCCAACCACCAGGAGGAGGGGTCAGGACCTCGGCTCTGCCTGACAACACACCTTGCAGCTCACGAGGAAGAAAGAGACTCAGACATGAGCAGAAACAAGGTTTATATGGAGAAATACAAAGCCCACTCATCAGGAAAGGTGTCTCCGCAGAGGCTGAGAAGCCACTGGGGGCGAGGGGGGGGGTGATGCTCAGGGCCCGGCGTGTCCCTGGCGAGTGGCCGGAACCTGGAGACCGTGGCCTGATGGATGCTGTGCTTGTCACCGGGCCTGGTTCCTGCTTCTGCGAAACTCCTGGCACCCCTCGCACAGCACAGAAGTGGGGAACTAAAACACCCTACAGATGTAGATGTCCCCGCGGCCTCACGGCCACCCCGAGAGCCAGGAGACGGGAGAGCGTCCATGTCCAGACAGCGCTGGATGTGGAGCAGTGCTGGGAAGGGAGGGAACCCAACCATGACAACACTGGCTTCCCCCCCAGCCCAGAGGAGGTTTCGCATCTGTATAAAAACAAGTGACATCTCACGCCCGTCTGGTTGTGCAGCCTGAGACCCATTCCCGTGGCGTCACCTTCACCCAGGCAGCTGTGATGACTTCTGAACATCGATACGGAGGCTTCTAAGGTTTAAGGACTAAAGCTGGGGTGCACTTTGAATATACCCCCAATGCCAGATATAGGCAGAAGTCATATTTCATTCATGTGTGAATACATATAATTGCGTGGGAGTATCTTTGCAAAGGACAAGAGAATCTGAGACTCCCGTGAAGGTTTGCGTCTTGGGAGGCGCAGGGAGGCACAGCTCTGTCACGCCGCATGCTGCCCAGCTCAGGCACAGAGGCCAAGACGGGACTATCTGGGGTCTCCCTGCTGACCAGGAAAATGTCGAAAGTTGAAGGAAAACAGCTGAAATGGACGAGACCCTTTCCTGGGGGGTAACGTGGATGCCAAGACAGCACAGATGAATTTGTAGGAATTACAAATTCCTCTAGTATGTGTCTCCAAAAGGTGTTATATTACCTACAGGAATTTGTGAAAGAAGATATATTTTTAATTTATATCTTTTTAAAAAGAGAAGCACCTCTAATCATGGCATTTTTAAATTTTTTCCAAATTAAAAAAAATACAGATAGTGTCAATCTTCAGTTTTGTAAGTATCGTCTGAAATTTCTTTCACTGGGTTATATTTTTAAGTAAGAACATTACCGGCCACTGGAAACGGAAGACATGCAGTAAAGTAGCTAAAACTATACAACTTTGAAGCAACATTCTTGCTATATTGTGTTTCAAAAACAAACACAAGAAATCACACATTTAAAGAAGATATTCCATGAATTATTTAAAAAAAATAACTTTCTCACACAAGTTTTTTTTTTTTTAACCAAGATTAAGTGGAAATATCTATACTATATAAATAAACATTTGGCTCATTTAACATACTTTAATCTTACTGTAGGGGATTATAATTTTTTTCCTTATTACTTGCAGACAATGCTACTATTTCAAATAATGTTTTAGAGTAGTTTGGCATTGTCAAATTCCTCCAGGTAACATATTATCCACATAGAGATGAAACGTATGAGACATTTATAATTCCTCCAAAATAATTTGTTTTGGGCATTCATATAATCCCATATGAAAGGTTCTATTTCATTAAAGTGGCTTTTCCCTGAGTTTTGACATTTTCCTTTTAGTACGGTTTTGCAAATTAATAGACACTCAGAATACTTTTTCAGGAGTGGAACATCTAACAATTCTTAATGTATAGAGAGAGCGCTGAATTTCTATTTGTTGAAGGAAGGAATCGATAAAAATGTATCGATCACAAATGCGTGGAGTTGGAAGCAGCCATGGAGAACATTGCGTTCGCCCTTTTTCCATTGAGACCGTCTCAGTGTTCTGGTAGCTGCTGTGAAACCTAAACTGGGAACAGTCTGCTTTACTTCATCTTCCACCTGAACCAGAAACAGAGCGTGTTATCTCTTAACCGAGTCGTTTATTCTCCTATCACTCCTATCTGTCCTGCTGACAAAGGGGGACAAAACACCCTCAAAACACAAACAACAGAAACCTTGACGCGTGTGCATTCTTAACGTGGGAGATGATAGCGCGTAGCAATATAAAACATACGTGCACGGGAGCGCGAGTGCACGCACACTGCTCAAACCAACACTTCACACGCGTGCCATGTTGACAGTACCTGTGTTTGTAGAGGTAAAACGCAAACCCTGATAAAATGAGAGCAAAGAAGGGAACCAGAATGGCCGCTGCCACGGAGCCGCTGCTGGTGCCGTGGTACTGACCGGAGGGGTCTTGGTCCGAGTTCAAGGGATCTGGAAGGTGAGAGGAATATTCAATTTGCGGTGGTTGTACGAGGCTTAAGCAAAGACATATGGATGATAAATTTTATAAATGGATGAATTTATAATCTCTACAAGCAGCAGGAGTTGCAGTTCCACAGGGAACCAGCTGATATTCTTTTCTAAAGATTTTAATGTCCACTTTTATCACCAAGGTACAAAAAACTATTTCCTAGTACCACGCAACAGTACTGTGAAGGACCCTCACACTTGAAACATAAGAAAGACAAAAGGGTCGCTATAGGGTCTGACTTTTGGTTTTAGTTACAGATATTTGCATTTTCATAAAAACGGACTGAAAGTGTTTGTACGTTTTTGTCTACAAAGGTCAGTGCTATTTGCTGTTTGCGCCCGTCTTGGGGCCTGACTCAGCAAGATATCCGGCATCGAAATCACAGTGATCACATTGGTTCCAGCTCTGTGTTTGCCTGTTTTGCTGTTCCTGAGACTCCTCCCATCCTGTGGTTTGGTCTGTGCTTCTCCTGGAGCCTCGCCCTGTCCCTTCCCTCCCAGCCTGGTCACTGGAAGGCCACACGGTCACTCACTTTACGAACATCTCAGGTGCGACTCACCTTGCCTTTCTAGCTTGAATTTTCCAAAGTCTTTTCCATGTATGTCCCCTTGAAAAGTAAATCCTCCTCTTTCAAGTCCAGATGACACCTGATACGTAGCAAGGGAAGGAGAGAAAGAAAAAAGAACAAACAGGAATTAACAGTGATATCTTCTTTTATCATAATACCACTGCACTGTCTCGGATACAGATGCTACAGGTTCAATAGTTTATTTTTTGTGCTCTCTTTAGTGACACATTTATGGTTAAAAATCGGAAATCCATCCAGACTTATATAAATCCTCAACTAACATATATAAACGCTTCCTCTCTCATTCTGACCTCGGAAATGGCAGTATGTCTTACGACACTTCCATATGTTCACCGCCCTTCCTGAGCGGACAGACATGTGAGTTGGTAAATGACCTGTATTACGTAAAAATCACTTTCTGTCACCGCTGTTGGCCTGTGCACGTCAGGTGAGGCTGCACACCCTGAAGTCAGATAGCGGATTAGAACTCAAACAAGTGGTTAACTTGCAAAGAAGGATTTTCAGGGGACCATCTTAACTCTCTCTGTTTATCTGGGAGTGACTTTTTTTTCAAAACTTCCAAGCGGCTGCCCAGTGCTCTTGGAGAATTTGGGGTTGCGCCACTCTTAGGGTGCAACGTGGTGTTTATAGCACAGAACCTGGATTTGGGGTCTTGTTTTGTTCTCAACTGTAACAGCCACAGCCGGCCCCTTCGTCTCTCATTTCAGAGCCCTTGGGTTCCTCCCGTTGTGACATGAAGGGGCAGAATGGCCCTACTGGCCAGAGGGACAGCTGACTGCTCGAGGCAGACACGGCACTGCTGTGCTCAGAAGGTCCCCGGTGTGCGGCCCGCCCTCCGTGGCAGACGGAGGTGACCAGGAAGCCCGTCACGGACCCCACACGGCACTTACGTAACCATCCAGACCCCAGTCGTCGTTCTCAAACTTGCTCACGAAGATGTCTACCGGGCCTTTACTCTGAAAGGCTTTCAGGAGTAAGTGGGCCTCCTCCTTCTTGTAGACGCCTGCGAACAGACCAGCCGGTCAGCCCTGCCTTGCAGGAATCCACCGCGTTAATGATTCCGCCAGCAGACCCATGAGACGACCATATTGCACATGGAGGAAAACTCACACAGAAATTTCATTTATATTTGTAAACTTCAGCCTCAGCACCTCCTCTTTTTTTTTTCCCCTGAAAAATCACTTCTTATTAAATCCTTGTTGATCTTGAATGGCTATAACACACTTCACCAAATTCAACATTTTTATCCCACACAAAGAATAAAAGCAATATGTGTTCAATTCTGCTAATTAAAAATCCAGAATTTTTTTATCCACATTGTATTCACTTTTGAGGACAGCGGTATGTAGAAAAAAGAGACCAAAACCATAACCCCCGATACAGCTGCTTCTAATCTGACTTACACCCATCGAGCCCCCCGACTCCATGAAGAGAAATATTACCTAACTCACTTGAGTAAGATTAAGGAATTCACGTATTTTAAAAGGTTCAGTTAATTTTGACACACGACTTAAGCAGCTGGTCTAAATCGCTTGCACATTCACAGGAGCACGGTGTAAGGACACACTCAGGCCTGAGACCACGAGTCCAAAAACACACACCTGGGAAACACCTGTGAGTGGGCGTGATCTTGCCTGTCGTAAGCCGGGGCACGTGCACCATTTTTAGACGTGTCCACGTCCAAGGAAGCAGGAACGAGGAACGGGCAGGGGTCGGGGGCCTTGACCTGCTACCACACTCCCCAAAGGCCAGTCGCTGGGCTGTCTATTGAGTAGTGAGACGGGGGGACAGGTGGGGGCTTCTGGGTGTTCAGAACCAGAGCTGCGACTCGTGGATAACTGAGGGAGAATCTCAAGCCCCTAAGAGTCTACTGACAACAACACATGGCCATAAGTAGCAAAGTAATTCTGTTTTTAATTATGCTGGACGCAGGCAGGAGGGTGACACTGTGCTTCTCAGTTAGGAGCGTGGGCTCAGGGTTCTGACTGCTGAGCTCAAACCCTGCCTCTGCCAGCTACTTACCACGGAACCTTGGGAAAGCTCAGTGATTTTCCTGGGTCGACCTATCTCCCTTTCTATCAAAATCAGTCAAAACAATGTATATAATAACAGTACGTGTATCATAGGAATGATGTAAGAATGATTAAAATAACATATGTAAACTGCTTAAAATAGTGTCTGCCATATAAATCAGAGCTGTCATTGTATTAATTGTGCAAGAAAAGTAACTCGTGAGGAACACATGAGTTAGGAAAAAGGCTATCAAAAGAGTGATGTTTGCAGGTGAACACATCCATGTGTGAATCTCAGATCCTTGACTTAATATGTTGTGTGCACCATATTTTCTGTCCTGCTTTTGTAATCTTTAAAATGAGAAGATAACACCAACCTGCCAGGGTTACGGAGCAGCCCCAATAAGACGTCGTATGTGGAAAGCGCACACGACCTTAATAAATACGTAAGAAACGTGGGATCGCCCCCTTTTGCTAAGATCACGGTCCCTGTCTGCTCGCGCCCACCCCCGGGCGAATCCCCCGGGCCCACCTGTCAACTTCAGCTCCACGGGCGAGGCTTCGGTGAAGGTGGCGTTCACCTTGCTGCTCGTGGCGTTGAACCAGTCCACGGTGAGCGTGGCAGGCTGCCTTTTCCCCAGATATTCGTAATATCCCTTCCACACCGAGTGGACGAAAAACACATCCGAGGGAACTGCAGGGACGGGGAAACACGAGCGTTAGCACACGCACAGACGGCCAGTCCAGGCATTTTTAAACACAGAAGGCACAGTAGCGTTCAGGGAGAGATCACAGACGATGACGACGATGAAGCCAAAGATAACCTAGCGCCTTGTCCTCTCCTAGCAGGTGCACGAGTCCAAGGACACCGGGAGGGCACTGTTGTGGTTTGCAGGCAGACCCCCGTTTCCTCGCTGGGAAGTGTTTTAGGGGCCAAAGCATAACAGCCGTGCCAAGGCCAGGGGGGTGTGGTGAACTGGCACTGCTGATGGTAGGTTGGTTTGTATTGTGCTTGGTAACAAATGTGCTAAACATACCCATGAGGTCACTACTGATACTTCACTAATGTCCCAGTCTACTCTTGCAAAGACTTCGAAGGCTCAGCACAAGTGACATGCACCGTCTGTCGGGAACCCCCTGCCCTCAAAACGCCTGCGTTTCCGAGAGCCGCCCTGGCTGGTCACAACCAGCTTATCAAGACGATGGCGCTTCATTTCTGGAGGTTTTATCTTGTCAGTGGAGCCAGCCTTTCTCTCACTCGCGCTCTGCTCTTCCACTTTAATCTCCTTATACACCACAGCCCAATGTTACTGAGAAAGGTGGACTCCATAATCTCAAACATCTCTTTTATAGTTATGACTTTTAAGTCTTTGTACAACATAAGATTCATCTGGGACGTGAAACCTTGCAAGGATTATTGAGATATTTTTCTCTTGTTTTCACTGCTTATGAAAAAAATAAACTTGTTTTTCCCATCTCAGTTAAATGTGTATAAAGTCCTGCCATTTTCACAATATTAATAAAAATGAATAGTATTCCATTGTATAAATCTACATCCATGAGTCCACTGAGTTTCTCTTTGCTTTTTTGCCCTATGATGTGCCTAAATCATTTAATGAGACAAGATCCACTGTAAGTAGACTTGGTCCAAACACACTGGTTGAGTTTCTAGGTAGAAAAAAAGGTTCATTTCTCCCTAAATGTATTTTTTTTTTTTTTTCAAATCCACTTTTAGTCACAAATGGTGAAGACAAAAGTCTGTCGTGTCTGTGTTCATGACTCCCTTTTCAGCCCAGCTGGCTGTTGTCTTGTCTTCCTAAGCAGGCTGAGCCTATAGGCTCAGCCTGGCAACCGAAGAGTTAACGAAGAACAGACTGTAGTAGCCTCCTATGGTTTTGAATAGATGCCCCTTCCCAATAATAATAAAAAAGTAGTTTAAAACTGATATGTCAAGCATCTACCATTTGCTTACAAATAACTGACATTAAACATTTCTACTTATCCATCAGCAGTGTTGCAGAGGCCCTGTTGTAACTGGCACCCCGCCAAAGGACTTTATCTTCCTTGACTAACATTAATAGTCTTTAAAATAACATCAAGATTGCTTTCCCTAATTAGAACGTATAGACTCATCTGAAGGTATTCATGCCATTCACTTAAGTTTTCTGCCCGGGTAGAACAGGGTATAATCAGTATCTTAGAAGTGGCTTCTGTGTATCAAAATGTGACCATCAGTCACGTGGTAGAAATCGTCTTTTGGGGTCCTCATCATTTCACTTGTTACAATAAGCGTTCAGCACAATGCAAGAACCAAATACAATGCAAGAACCACCTCGCTAAAGCACTGATTTCATTAGCATTTCCCTTCAGAGAAAGTAAGAGAAAGGCATATTGATGATAATATTTGCACCTACTACAAGAGAATGTATATATTTCAATATCTTAAATATAGAAAAGCAAATAAAAAACAGAATACACAACAGCCATAACAAAAAGAGATTGTTTCCTTCCCTTGAAGAAAGTGTTGCCTAGATGAAGAGTACTGACTTCTGTACTTGATTTGGAACTAATATTTAAATAAAATAGTCCAGAAAGATTTTATTAAAGGTATGTTTTATTCTTCATGGTGTAAACTGGAGAAATTCCTTTAATCATGTTGGCATATTTTGTCTAGTCTAAGGATTAAACGTGTAACACAGAATTCTGAGTTCACAGCCCTACAAATGCACTTCGCACATTTGGTTCTAAAATCGAGCTTTATGTCCAAGAAATCAGTGTTAACACCTGAATAAAGAAAATACTACTGTAGTGACCTTACATATTTACAAAGGTTTTCTATTTCTGATTAAACAACAACAAAAAACACCCAATTTGACTTAAATGAGTATAATTTGAGGACACGTTTTGTTATTTAAATAGTATCTAAATTTGTGACACAGATACAATATGTCAGATGATTTCAAGTGACAGAAACTTTTCTCAGAGGGTGGGACTGCATCTTTCCAGTTTGCTACGTACTGCATTTAGCAAGGCACCACACACGACAACAACAGAAAGAAACTGTGCTTCCCGTTTTAGAGGGCGGAGGATGCCTGGATCATGGAGACACGGGAAAAGAATGGGGCTCCACCTTTGAACTATTCAAATCAGCAACCGAAGCTGTCAAAATGCCTCATTTACAAGAGCTTCTTCACTTGGAGGAAAGAATTGCAACCCTCTTTATAAGGCTCTCCATTATACCACACGGCACCATCAATTTTTTGTGTCCACTTCTGCCTACAAAATGCCTGAGGGACCTTTTCATGAAACTGCGTGGTAACAGCGAAGGTTCTCTTTGCAAGTGAAGCAGTGTTACTGCATTAACAAACCACTGTTGTGAAAGAAATAGAAACCTACGGAGGCTTGGTGTTTTAAATCACTGAAATGTTAACGTCGTCACGGACTAATGGATTCAGAAATTTAAATGCTAACGGTTGTTTCGCTGTACAAAGTATAGTAGAGAGCAAGTCACTTTATTTGATCGAAATCTATAACTGTTCTGGTATACAAACCTGGAGTTTTAGTAACTGTTTCATTAACTTCTCTCACTCCTTTACCTACAAGTAAAAAGACAAATTATCATTTTCAAAAACATTTATTTTTTTTTGAATAAGTTTGAAAAAATGTCAAATTGAAGCAAATTTCCTTCCTTTCTCCAGATTTTTTAAATGTACAAAATACGGATACCTCATACGCCTACATTTCAAACCCACGTGTTCCCAGCAGGATACTCTTGGTGTCTGTGGGAAGGCTGAGTTTCACGATGGAAGCTCAGTGTACACCTATCCGGCATGTGTGTTTCCATTTGAGGTGCTACAACAGAGAGCCTTGCAAACGAGGGTGGCTTGTGTCCACTTTCTGACATCCTCTTGGGGACATCCTGACCTAAACTGAGAGGTGATGTCCAAAACAACTAACGTGTCATAATCCTTCTTAATTTTCCAATCCCCCACCCAAATCCATGAATTTATACATTTCTACTGAAGAACATCAAATTGTTTCCTTTGCAGAATGTTTATTTTGGTCTATTAAGTTAGATTTAACTGATAATATTTTAGTTTTTATAGTTATATATCAAACTACAGGTTGTCATGTTTAAAGTTTGCATTCTTCTATTTCTGCCAGGGAAGGGCAAGGGAAACAACTGTGTCTCAAAAATTCCTAATCTGAGAATTGCACAGAAGCCCCAGGGAGCTAAGCTTACAGCCACTGACCTGATCGCATGGTGGGATCTTTGCTCATGCTGTTTACACTCAGTGCGCGTGTAAAGTACGCTCGGTGGGAACCTGCAGACTTAGCTACTATCAAGCCTGAGCCGGACATGCTACCCTCACTTGTAAACACACAAATCTGTGACCCATTAATGCATCACTTCCATGTCAGTGGTTTTTGTAATTTTAAAACGTGGAACCAATGTCAAGAACACACACGTTTATAGTCCGCCACAAACATCCTGCGGTCTGCAAAGGTACACAGAAAGTTCAATTTATGTTTTTCTAGGTACTTGGTGATACTTATCCATTTCCATCTTTAAGAAATATAGTTTGTGAAAACACACTGCGTATGGTTTTCCTTTTAACCCAGGATGCTTTTCCTTAACCAACTAGCTTTTCTCTTTGGCCTAAAGTGAAACCAGCAGACACTGAAATCTATGTATCTGCTCAGCTACGCCACCATCGCATCCGACACTTACGACACGCACGTCCGCGCACACACAGCTCACGCACATCGAGCACGGCTGAAGCGGGGTGGTGACACTACGGGCATCGTGCTGGCGTATGAGCCTGGAACCTGGAGACTAGCCTGATGGGCAGGTGACAGTCTTCCCTGCTCCTTAGGAACGTTCTTCTGCTCCCTGATCAGTGACTTACTTTTACAGACAGGCGACTTCCCCGTCCACTTCATGTCTGCCTTACACGTCCTGTGCTCAGACCCCGCGGCGAGGAAGAAGCCTGGGTGGCAGGTGTACACCAAGGTGTAGCCAAACGCAGGGAGGTCGATGGCGCGCACGTCCGCGTGCGCTGGGGTTTCCGGCTGTCTGCAGGCGTGAGCTGAAATAGTACCAATTCCGTTAGGAAACAGTAAAACCTTGTTCAGTGTAAAGTTAGCACATGCGTCTAAGGGAAAAAATAGAGCAGAATGGGCCCCAGTTCCATCCAGGATAATAAACATTTTGAAATAAAAAAAAATTTAAAAAAAGAAATAAATAGAGCAAACGATTTTGGAAATGGTTTTTATATGTAGTTATGTGTAAAGATTTAGAAATCAAAGCTTTGAAATACACAGAATACTTCTGATATATTAAAAAGATTATTTTAAAAAATAAATAATGTTTTATAAATCCTTAAAAGGGCAATTTTATACATTAAGCACATACAGACTGGCACATACCCTGAGAAATGTCTTGATTTCTTTTTTCTGGTGGCATCTAGCAAATTTATTATTCACTTAATTAATTTTGGTAAAAATTTGAAATGTATTTCAAAAAAATTAAAATATAGATTTCTATTTTCTTTAAAATATAATTTAGGAGTAAATGAGATTGTAATATATATTCTATATTTCAAATAACTTTGTAAAGTTTGCATATGTCTCAAGTAAAGGTATTGGCAGATTATTATAAAATGAGTTTACCATTTTAAAATTGTGAATGCAATTGCTTTAAGTATTGTCATTATTTGACAATTTAGTAACCTTTCAAACTTTCAACATAATGAAGACCTGATATTATCAAGCTCCATATTATATACATATATATGTACACACATGCATATATTAATATATATAAGTGTATATACATATATATTATTTATAAATAATTTGAGTAGTGGTTTAAAGTAGAGAAGGTAGCTTTGAAATAAATACAAATAATAATGATCAATAATTATATAAAACCCTTATATACTATTAAATGATTTTTATAACTCCTACTAATGTTCTTATGTTCAACATAGTAAGGTAAGAGTAAGACATTATATTTCACTGAATTCACAGCAGGTGAAATGAATGGTTGACTTACTAATCATTCATATAACATTTTTTTCTAGTTCTCATGGTTAAGTCACAAAATAAAATTGATCCTTAAGCAACTATTTGCATGATCAATTCACATCTATTTCAACCTTATAGCAAGAATACCACTTTAAACATGTCTACTCGTATCCCGACATGCGCATGACCCAGTTCACCCCTCCTTAATAAACCCCCAGAGGGCTTAGAAATCTACAGGCTTGTGTCCCCCCGCGCAGAGTCTCTGCGCCACAGGCTTGGGGTGCAGACAGAACTGGCCTCGCTACTCAACCCCCAGGAGGTGCCGCTGCGCTGCAGGTTCTAGGCAACCGCGCTCTGAGCGACACTCAAAGTCTAGGATTAGGGGACGAAAAACAAACAGAGACAGAACAGTTTCTCATTATTTCCCTTGAAGGTAAACACTTTCTAGACTTCCAACGCTCAACAGGTCGCTGCTGACGGTGGTGGAAGAAGTCACACTTACGTATGCACTCGGTCTGTATCCCACTCCACGTTAAATTGGCAAGGCAAGTTCGGGTGGTAGAACCTTGGATGTGGTAACCTTTTCTGCATCTGAAAAACACTGTGCTTCCCACCTGGAAAGGAAATCCAATACTGGTGTTTCAGAGACGAAAGGAATAGAGTCAGTATAAGTTAGTAATTCTTGAAAGCACCTGCCAGCGCAAAAGTACACTTATAATTGTTTACTTTAACCCCAAGCCATTGCTTAAATTAACATGTGTACTTTAACTGCATGGTAAAGCGTTATATGCAACATAGATTGCTCAATGGATAAGGTAATACCTTAGATCATAGTGAATTGTGAAAACTTAGGAGGCTATTTGGCTAAAGAAAGTATGCTTTTTCGCTTTAATTTTACAGTTCTCTCTCTTTAGTTTATAGTAACTATTATTTCCTTTTCCCATTCTTTTTCTGCTACTCACATTTTAAATGAGGGGTATTTATTAGAAGATTGCTTTTGTGGACACTCCTAGGGGAACTGCCTGTGTATTTATATACCTATTTTCCTAACTGAACTGGGAGAACCTTGAAGGGCCGAGTCCTGGTGACCCGCACGTGCTGTCCTAGGGAATGAGCTGTGGCTGCTGGCCGCGGGCCACCAGCGATGGTCCACGCTCACTCATCTCTGCGGCGTGAGGCCAGGCGTGGTGCGCATAGAAGGGAAAAGAAAAGCAGCTCCCAGGAGGAGGAGAAGGCAGGTTTGTGCTCTTGACATCTCCGCTTGGAGCCCAGCTGTGTCCTAAAGCTTGACTTACGAAGCCACTTAAATGTACCAAGCAAGACTCCACAGATGTGAACACCCTCGGATACCTGCTCTGAGAATTTTAACCAGTTACTTAATTCCTCTGTGTCTATCTTCACAGGGGCCAGCCTGTCCCTCCCTCATGGGGGTTTGGGAAGAACACCTAGAAGCGAAATGTGCGGAAACAGAGGGTCTATGGAATAGTGATGAAGCAGGTCAGGGGACTAATATAGTAGAAGTCAGAATTTATAAAGGAAAAAAATTCAAATTTATCTATGCTTCAGATCAGTAACTGACTTGAGATTTAATGCCAGGGAAGGATTGACCTGTCACCTCTCTGCCAGGAGGGGCTTCCATCGGGTCTCCCTGTAAGTCAATGCCCGGTCAGGCCTCCCGTGAACACGTGGCATTGCTTACATGCTCACAGGAAGATCACAGACAGCCTTTGCCATTTGCTGTCAGGAAGATTCATTGTCTGCCTCAATAAAATATTTTTAGCGGGATGTACCAATCCTCTCTAAATGGATTCTTGCACATCAACTGGAACCTGTGCACTTAGGGAACACGCCGGGTTGGAGAACGGGAGATAGTCACGCAAATTGCATAATTAATATAGGAGAACACAGGGAAGCTCTCGACTGAGATGGTTCACTTTGACTAAGCAATGTTTCAGCATATGCTAAAGAAAACAGAAAACTAACATTGAAAACTAAAATGTTTCCTAATAAGGAGGGGAAAAAAAAACATTTTGCAAGAGCTGCGTCTCATGGTCTCAGCCACTCCTTTCAAAGACGCTACCTGTGTCGTTTAAATTATTAGTAAGTCTTGCTGCTGGGGACAATCTATTATTTGAATTAGTATAACTGTATTTTGTCCTAAGGAGGGTGAAGGATTTATCCGTCCCTAGCAGTACCTTACGATAGGTTATAGGAATATGTTGCTATATACAGTCACCTTCAAATTTTATTTACTGTAAGTTGTGCATAGGAAAGTTAAGAATTGCTAAAAGCAATCGTGACCAATGGTGATCAAACTTTTTTTTTTTTTGTGGGGAGTTAGTGAGAACAATACCCACATATGGTGTTTTACAATATTCCTTGATATTTGGTATTAAATATTTATATGCCAGGAGGTATTTGCCTGGAGTTTAAGGCCAAATTTGAGACCTAATATAAAATGTGCTAGATTTAACGTATCAGCTACCTGTGAGAATTTCCTTTGTGGGGTGCAAGAGAGCTTTTAGGAAACAGTCAATGCACGTCAGAGCCAGTAAAATAGGAATATTTTACTGCGGAGGAGAGATGGGGGAAAATGGCTGAGGAAAAAGGTCTTTTATTCTAAATCAATGGTATCTCTATCCTGTACACAGTATATATATATTTAACTCTGGTTTTCAAAGTCATATAATCAGACAGACATGAAGTTACTTGAGTAATTAAGATGGTTAAATCATTTTATTTCAAGCTTCGTTACCTTCCATTTTTAGAGATTTCTCCAATATTAACTGAAATGTTCATGTTCATTTTATTAGAAGTCAAATGAGCAGTCCAAAGTAATATTTAGTCTGACGATAATTCACACAGCTTTTAGAGATCGTGTGGAGACCAGATTTCACAGAGACTTAGACTAAGGGACTTTGATTCCTTTTCTTCTGTGCATTTCTCTAGACTTTAATGTTATTTGCTGATTATACTGAGTTCCTAAATGAAGTCTTTCACAGTAGCTATGCAGTGACAAGTCACCCAGTCACAGGACTGCCACCTAAGTGCGGCAGACAAGTAAGAGAAGGACGCACGCTTTCACGCAGAAATTAACACAGCAGGTGCTACTGTAGCCATCAAAATGTGCGTGGAGTTACAGGTTTGGGCATTCAAAAACCACACACGGAAATCCTCCTGAAATGAATTTTATTTAGGCAAATATAGCGAGCATAAGATACGGTATATAAAACCTACATATACATTAATATTTAAGTATCTATTATATTTCTAGAAAAGCATAGGAAATACAAACAGCATACCTCATATCCTCTAGAGCTATTTTGTATTCCAAAGTGCGGGGTGCCAGGGTCTGGGCAGGTGTTATGGGCAGGATCTGAAATTCACAATGAAAAAGAAAGACCAGATATAGTTATTACAGAAATTCTATCATTTTTTTTTTTTTTTACTAAAGGGTCTTACAAAATTGATAATTTTTTTTGACAAATGTGCAAGGTGTTTTTAATGACAGTTAAAAATTAAATTGCTATTTTTATCTTCTCTTCCAGGCATTTCCTTTAGATGTTACTTTTTAGAGTTTTATCACACTTTAAATAGTTCTGTATTTCTTTTCCATGTAAGAATAAGTACACTCTTTTCCACTCTCTGGTGTAATTTTCGCTACCGACACATAGATATTTGGTCAACACTAGACTATCTGCAACACTGATCTCTATGTTCTTTTGGTTTATGAGGTTTCCATCAACGGCATTTCATTTGGTCATCCATGACATCCTTCCAAATTTCTTGAATTAATTTTCCTCAAGACTTCAAAATGAGAAATACATTTAATGCTCCAGAATTGAAGCATACGAGAAGCCAACAGTGACATTTTCCAAAAATATAGAACTTGTGCAATCACAGAGCACTTCAACTTCCGTATTTGCTGCTTTCCAGCTGCTAGTAGAAGAACAAAACAGACAACTTTGAACTTTGTTTTCTAGAGCAACTAAACTACAGGGGGAAGAAAAATGCTTTTAGTGCGGAGGCAGCTACCGCGTGGCAGTAGCTCGCATCAGACGACAGCGCGTGCTCCTACAAGCAGAAAGAGCATTTCTAATGCTGTCTCTGAGTAGCCATCAGTCAATTTCTTGGAAAATAATTGAAAGTAATCATCAACATTTTACTACAAAGTTGTAGAACACCCACTCCTCTGCTCCATAAAGCTCCGTGAACAAAATTAACCCAAAGCAAAACCCAAGTCTGCAGCAGTAAGGCAGCAGCCAGGCTGTCTCTGGGGTGACGGCGTCTCAGAGAACGTTAATAACTGTGTTTTCTCCCCGAACAGTGCGGCTTTCAGTGGAGACGGACACGAGAGAGCCACTGAGGTGAGAGACCAAAGTGTGGTGGCTACTTTAGCAGACGTCTGATGTCAGCTCTGAATTTAGTTTGCAGGCTGTAAAAGACGCTACACATCAGTGTGGGTGACTCTAGTGCCTACTCAAAGAATATTACCTTGCACTGAAAATTATGTCTAAGGACATTATCTACGCAACCACAAATGACCCAACTTTGGGACGGAATGTCCTCCTCTGCGAACATCCTTAGGGTTCTTACCGATGCAGGTGGGCTGCACACCACTCCACGTGCTGTCCGCTTGGCAGATCCTTCTGGAAGACCCCACGAGTATGAACGGGGGTTTGCACTGGAAGAAGACTTCAGACTTGTAGGTGAAACTCTTCCCGCTCAGCCGCCCCTCCGCGGGGGTGCCGGGGTCTCCACAGAACACAGCTGTGGGCAACAACAGGAGGACGTCAGCTCTACGAGTCCCTGAATCGGGTTCACCCCCTGAACTTGCCTCACTGGTTTCCGCTAAATCCCGAGGTTTAACTGTCTAACCAGCACAGGAGTGGAAGGAAAGACCTGCCCCCCGGGCAGTGCATGGGGGCCCTTCCCGAGCTCGAGTTCCACGCACGGTGATGAGGCTGTAACCACACATCACTGTGTTCCTCAAATGGTGTCCCTGGCGTGTGCCGGGAGTTTGGTCACCGTGGCACCTGTGATGGCAGAGCAGGTGGGGATGGGGGACTTACGCAGGCACTGGGGGACCTCCCCTCTCCACACGCCGCGGCCCTCGCAGGACAGGATGGCCGAGTGGGAGAGCTGGTAGCCGTCTGCGCAGCTGTAGCTGATGCTGGAGCCCCAGCGGAAGTCCGTCCCCTCCACTCTGCCGTGGGGCACCGCGGGAGGCTGGGCGCACAGGACGGCTGTTCCCAGAGAACAAACAACATGGAACATTCCAGAGCCTGCACTGCCGCTGGGATGTTCAGACGGCTCACATTTTAATTTCACCTGAATCACAAATGACATCTCCATAGGGTTATTTTTTTTTAATATAAAAGAATTACTAGGGAAGACAGTCTATCAAAATAATAAGACTGCTCCAATATTTCTTCATTAATTTGGATCACATATGTAAAAGCAAAGTCAAGTCAAAACACATCATATGGTAAAAGAAAACAGGATTGAACTTGACACTCTCAATATACACGAGGCCAACAAAAGAAGAAATATTCTTATTTAATTTGTGTCTTTTTATGATGGTTACCGAGGGCAATTCAAATGAAGACTTGGCCATGTGATCTGAGTTTATATATACAGATGGTAAGAATTTCTCCTGCCATCAGTATTTTTATTTTAAAATGGTATATGATTTTCAAAAGACAGAGTCTTTCCATTTATTTGCTGAATGTGTTTTGAACGCTTGCGTGGTCAAAGGCGAGTTTGTAAAATGCCACTTGCAAGAGTTTCATCGCAGCCCTGGAGCCTGGCGTCGGCTTCATCGGCCCGAGAAGCACGAACATGTTCCTGGGGAGGGAACGCAGGTCCACCTAGGCCCACCTTTCCCACTCTAGAAATCACACGAGGACGCACAACAGTGGGGGAAAATCCAAAACACACTCTAAACTCTTCTTCTCTAAAGATCCAAGCGCTCCCTTGGCTTTTGAAATTAGAAGTTTCCCAATGACCCTGTCGGGGGCAGAAGACGCAGAACAGACCTGCCTACATCTTGGCGTGTTCAGGCTCATGCCTTCTCACGTGAGGAACACACGCTGACGCACACGAATTACACAGCGCACCCAGAGCCGGGCATGGGTCTTTCTCTGGCCACGCCACCTGCTCAACAAATAATTCCTGAGGCTCCGGTGAGGCTCGTGGAGCGCGTGCTCCAGACCGAGGGGACGTCGGGGGGGAGGCCCAGGGGCACAGCCAGGAGGCAAAGGTCCCCCAGGCGCGACGGGGTGCATGGCAGGAGACAAGGAGATAAGTTGAAAAAAAGAGAGAGAGAGAGAGAGAGAGAGAGAGAGAGAGAGAGAGGTCCAGTCTCACAGGGCCTTGCTGGCCACGGCATTATGGTGAATCCAGCGGGTAACCCAAGAATAAAGACCTACAAGAGTGTCCGTGAAGTCGCAGCGGCCAGAGCACTTTACCGGCGATTTCCAGCAGGAGCATTTGGCTAGGACTCTCCCCACACCACTTTGTGAGTTTCCCTAAACATTTAGTTAGTGGCGTTAGGTGTCAGGGACAGTGTTGACAGAAAGAACAGAAGATGCTGAGACCCCTCGACTCCACTGGGAGAGAAAGGAGGATGGTTCCAGAACACGGCCTCACCGGAGGGGAGGGG
The DNA here is from genome assembly GCF_041146395.1 of Eulemur rufifrons. NCBI lineage: Eukaryota > Metazoa > Chordata > Mammalia > Primates > Lemuridae > Eulemur > Eulemur rufifrons. Next base: position 387,857 of record NC_090994.1, read on the forward strand.
GGCGACATTTTTGAGCATCTGGGCTTCACGTAAGCCTCACAACAAACTGTCTACACAAACCCCCTGCCCTCAGAGCCCCCTGAAGACGACACCTCTGCTGACGCTACCATGGCTTCCCGCTCCCCCTCGGTACCCGGTTTGTTTCTGCCCCGCCCTCCCTGCCCCTCTCGTCCTGCCGCAAGTCCCCCGATAAGGGTGCCGCAACCCTCCTCTGCGGTGCCGATGCTGAAACCCTAACCACACACATCCCACCAGCCCTTGCCCACCCCCGACCCCTGCTCCTCTGTCACTGAGAGAGTCCGACCCACTCGCTGGGCTTTGCCCACCCACCTGACGGGCTGGGACCGGCCCTGATCCCCCGGGAAGGGGAACCACATGAGCCATCAACCTCGCCAGGCCTCCTCCGTGCCACCTTCAGTCTCGGCAACCACAGCCACAGAACGTCACGGCACTAACCGTGTCCCCAAGCATTCTGCCCTCACCCGATGGCCTCTCAACCTCCTTCACAGTCCCGGGAAGGTATAATCACGTCGTCTCTGCCACGAGACTTGGCACAGCCGGGGTCAGCGCGTTCACCAGGAGACAGATGGCAACGCCTTGGGACTCAGACTCTGACTCTGGAGGAGGCGTGACTGTCATCGGACCCCGACTCCTGCAATGCCGGTGTGTCCCTAGCCTCTTGTTACACCTCTCTGTGAGTTAGTTTTCCCATCTTTAGAATTGAGGTTACAGTGTTGTAAAAATAAAGCGATTTAACACTTGCAACTGGAATTTTAAGAATTCCTGGCCCCTGGAAGGGTTATGTAAATGCTTGCAAAATAAAATCAAATATAATTCAACAAAGACTCGCACGTATCAGCAAGAACAACAACAAAGCGAGGACACAAACCTTTGCAGACGGGCTTGCTGTGGTTCCAGGTACCGTCCTTGGTGCAGCGCACGGTGGCCGCCGCGGCCGGCTCCATGAGGTAGCCGGGGTCACACTGATAGCTCACGGTCTTGCTGAAGGTGAAGTCGGTCCCGAACTGCATGCCGTTTGCCAGGGTACCCGGATCTCCACAGCTGATAACTAACAAGCAGGGAACGAGAAGGAAGCCGAGACACACATTTATCATGAAATGAATTAACCACGGCTTCTCTTCCAGGGTGCTCTCGGTGGAGCTGTTATTCAGAGTTACTCTCTTTGAGCTACTACTGGAAGTGATTAAGCAGTGAATTACTAAAGCGACGTTATCCTCTGTTGGATGATTTCGCTGACCCGCTGCCCGGAGGCTGTGTGTTCGGAATCACTTATTTCAGTCCTGCTGGACGCTGGCCACGCGGGCCCCGGCTTCCAGCCCGGACCGGTCACTAATCAGGCCTGGTGTGTAATCAGAGACAGACGCTGCGGCCAGAGAAACACACACCTTCTTTATTCCCTGCAGACTGAATGGTCTACGGACAAAGCCTGGATTTATTCTCACTTCAGGTTTACAACGTCCAAGCCAACTGGCCTTTTAAAGTAGCTCCAACCATATAAATATAAGAGAATGGAGAAAAATTGTGAAGTACTTAAGAAACAGAGTCATAATATCAAACATATATCTTCCTTTTAATCGTCTATGAGTTTAAAAAAAATCAATAAAACACTTTAAAGGGACTTTTTTTTTTTCCCCCTCAATGGAGTGGATTTTACCGTGACGTCCCCGAGTCTACCTGGCGACCGTCACTCACTTGTGCAGTCGGGGGCCGTGCCTGTCCAGGTCCCGTTGGCCGTGCAGTGCCGGGTCATGAGCCCCGAGGTGCGGTAGCCCTCCCAGCAGGCGTAGACCACGGAGCTGGAGAAGAGCACGCCGTCGCTGCTGACGATCATGCCGTTGGTGGGGGTCCCGGGATTGCCGCAGGACACGGCTGCCAGGGAGACAGAACAATGGCACACGGAGCGCGTCACCCACGATGCAAATGACAAACACAGCCACCCGAAGGTTACTGTTACAAACCCACAGCGTACGATCCCATGGAAGATCTTTAATATATGTTTGCTATGAGTTGTGTTTAATTTTCTTGATTGGCTACAAGCATAAAAACTGCATTGTCACATTGTCCTGTCTAAAGTGCGCTCCTTCTAGACACATTGTAACATGAGCCAAAACACTGCAAATTCAAAGCCTTGATACTTTGGCACTGAACATTTTTAATACCAAGATAGAATTGCTGTGAGAGGTTGATTGATTGATTTATCTGTTTATTTATGATGTTTTGGGGGCCCAAACATTTTGGTTACATGCAATGCCTTTGCCTCTCCCAAGCTGGGGCTACAAGCTTGTCCCTCCCCCATACCATGCATCCCACTTCCATTAGTTGTGGGTTTAACCCGATGCTCCCCCACCTGACCGGCACCCAGTGAGTATTACGACCATGGGAACACCTTAGTGTTGGTCAGTTAGTAGCAGATTGATGGCCAGTACATGTGGTGCTTGTTTTTCCATCCTTCTGAGACCTCACTTCAAAGGATGAGCTCAATCTCTATCCAGGATAATACAAGAGGTGCTAGATCACCATTGCTTTTTTATGGCTGAGTAGTTCTCCATGGCATACATATAACACATTTTATTAATCCACTCATGTATTGATGGGCACTTGGGATGTTTCCACATCTTTGTAACTGTGAATTGTGCTGCTATAAATGTCTGAGTGCAGATGTCTTTATTACAGAATGTCTTTTGCTCCTTTGGATAGATGCCCAGTAGTAGGATTGCTGGATCAAATAGTTCTACTTTTAGCTCTCTGAGGTATCTCCGAATTACTTTCTAGAGGTGGTGTACTAGTTTGCAGTCCCGCCAGCAGTGTAAGAGTGTTCCAGTCTCTCCATATCCATGCCAGCATTTATTGTTTTGGGACTTTTTGAGAGAGGCCATTCTCGCTGGAGTTAGGTGATATCTCACTGTAGTTTTGATTTGCATTTCCCTGATCATTAGAGATGTTGAGCACTTTTTTTATACGCTTGCTGGCCATTGTTCTGTCTTCTTTTGAAAAGTTTCTGTATCATGTCCTTTGCCCATTTATTGATGGGGTTGTTGGATTATTTTTTCTTGTTGATTTTATGAAGTTCTACATAGATTCTTGTTATCAGCCCTTTATTGGATGCATAGAAAGCAAACATTTCCTCCCATTCTGTAGGTTGTCTATGCACTCTAATGATAGTTTCCTTGGCTGCGCTGAAGCTTTTTAATTCGATCAGGCCCCATTTGTTTATCTTCGTTGCTGCTGTGACTGCTTTGGGGGTCTAACATTTAAAGTCGTACGGGTCTGAAATCTAACTCAGTTATTTTCTGAGCTCTAAACAAATGACTGTCCTGTCAGCTCCCCTTTGCCTGAGGCAGGCGCCGCCCACACAGCACGATGCCAGCCAGGTGTCCACGCCACCCTCACTGTCATCATGGGAGCATCCCACACTGCCTGCTACCCCCCTTGCAAATAACGAGACCAAACATATTCACTGTAAAATACTTCGCAGAACACAGCCCTCGATTCCTTTGTAATACTGGGCTCTGGACAAGGGCCGCCAATAGCTTGGAAATGACACACGAAGGAAACCGACTTCCAGGCTCAGAAATCTCCTCCGTCGGTGACTGGGCCGCCCCTGCTCATTCCCCACCAGGATCCACGAAACATCAGAAAAACCACTCGCTGCTTGTCATCGCGAGAAGAAGAGAAACCTTGGTTTGTTACAAACTTTCAAAGTTTAAGGATCCGTGATACAGGGACCGTGGAACAGTCAGGATACCTCCATGCACCCAGTTGTGATTTCTGATGATGCTCTAGTAAGTTTTTTGGGGGGAGGTTTAATTGTGCAAATAGTGTAAATTTATAGGATTTCTGTGGGATTCTGAGTCCCGTGGCTGCAACTGTCAGGTGGACTCACCCTCACACACGGGCTGCAGCCCGGACCACGACCCGCCAGGCAGACAGGTGCGCTCCGCGGAGCCCCGCAGCTGGTAGCCCACCTCACAGGAGAAGCGGAGCAGACTCTTTGTCTTGAATTCGTCCCCCAGCCGGGACCCATGTGCGGGGGTCCCCGGATCACCACAAAATCCAGGATTATTTCCTATGGAAAATAAACACACATGGCAATGCACAACCGTGTAAGGCTTGTTTAAGACAGTTACTATGTTTAAAGGTTCTGCAAAGTTGTTTCAGTATGTATATAACTTGAGTTATGGCTACACAGCATTCTGACAATCTCATAAGAAAGATTTTCTTTGCGATGGCTCCCAGAATGAAAGAATGTAACGCATTGTGCCGGTACCACTGGAATGCAAGCAGCCTATTAACACACGTTACACGAACGGCAGGCGTTTGGAAGAGGGAAAACCCTGCCTGGTGAATGCAGCAGGTGCTCACTGGAAGGCGGGTACAGACGGGGAGAGGGACAGGGGTTAAGGTGTCCCAGGAATGAAAAAACTAATTAAGAGGTTTAACACTTCACCATCATGTCCTGAGTTGCTGATTCACTGACTTTTACTTATTTAAGAAACATTTATGGGAGAGTTAGAAAGATTGTTTTTTCCAAGAGGGCCCATGGCATCACGGTTGGCAGAGGCGGGGAATGTGCAGGGACCGAGAGGAAGCGCAGGGGAAGAGCAGGGAGCAGACGGGGCCCCTGAGCCGAGGCGGGCGAGCTTCCTCCCACACGCGGTCCGGACACCCCCACGTGTCCCATGTCAGCGTCGGTGAACGCCAACAGCGACGGCGATGATGCTCACGGTCTGTAACAGGGTCCCCAGCCGATGGTGAGTTGTGTAATTATTTCATTAGCTATTATAATGTAACACAATAAAAATAAAGTGCACCCTAAATGTAACACCCTTGAATCATCCCGAAACCATCCCCCACCCCACTCCATGGAAAAATTGTCTTCCATGAAAACGGTCCCTGGTGCCAGAAAGGTTGGGGACCACTAGGGCGTACCCGGCTGGAAATAAGACAGTAAGAATCTCAAACAGGGGTCTGAGCGCAGCGGGTTTCCAACCCTCCCCTGCCTGCGCCCTCACCTGCGCAGTGGGGCAGTGTGCCGCTCCAGTGACTGTCCTCTTGGCAAACTCTGGTGCTGTTGCCCACGAGACTGTGACTCCCTTTGCACGAGTAGTGAACCGTGGCCCCAAACGTGAACTGCTCCCCAGTGAGGACGGCGTTGGCAGGAACCCCTGGGTGCCCACATGATATAGCTTAAGAAAAAAAAAATGAACACAAATGAGCGCATCGTTCCAGCTAAACCGCTTTGCGTCGGTAGAGCTCCCACACAGACGCCTGTGGTAACATCACCTACTACAGAAAAACACCCAGATATGTTGGCAAACCCCTACGGCTTCCTACTGTATTGGCGAGAAATGCCAAGTTCCAGACGACACTCCCTGCCTGAATATTTATTTACTACAGACAAGAAAACGTTCTGTCCATCAAGATTTTTTTTTTTTTAATCTTAAGGTAGCTTTGCTTAAGGTGAGGGTTTCCATACATGTTCACCTATACATGTAGGTTTTCAAGGAGAAAGCCATCCTACTAAAATGTTTCCATTTACCTTTAACTGCATTTTAAATGAGCAGTATTAAAAGAAATTTGAGAAAGTAATGTGGATCTGTCAAAATTATTTCCAATATTTCTTCAGTTAATTTGACAGTCATACTCTTTGCTTAGGACTAAATTCTGCCAAATCTGCTTAATCTTTAGTCACATGTCTAAGAAGACCATTCTATCAAGTTTTGTTTGAACAGGTGGCAATCTAAAATGTGTAAATAAAATAATAGTAGTAATAAATGATTGATTAATTTATTTCTCATATTATTCTATAAAATAATATCAGCATTTCCATTCATTTCCTTAAAATTATACTAAATCAGGTCCATAATAGTCTATTTATAAATATCCCTCGAAGAGGCAAATTTTGGAATTCAGATTGATATATTAATAGGATAGTGAAGATTCATCTCTTTTTTTCATGCAGTAACAAATTAGGGTTAACAATTGACAACTTTTTATGCCGTGTGCAACAGACTAACTGGATTGAGGCTACCAATGAGTTATTCAAAGACAACTGATTTAGTAGCCTGGGGTGATCATATTTGGTAACTAGCAACCCCAAAGCCAGATAACCAGAGAGGTGGATTTAGAAGCCGGAAGGCTTAGCTCATCCTGAGTCAAGTTCGTCTCCACTGTCTGTCTTGCGTGGACACCCACTCATCGGAGAACCAGATGTTACCTACACAGAGTCCTAAACCAGAGCCAACTAGACCTGAAACCATGAAGTGTTGGATAAATGAGAATTTCTGATTGAAATAAAAGAGGAAAAAGGGAACCTTCAGTGAAACAATGTAACAGGAAAAGTAGAGACGGGCGCTCGCTGCTCTGCAGTTTGTGAAAGCAAAGTGCTCCTCCGAGACCCCCGTGTCCCCACATCCTCGGTCATTCCCACCGTGATGACAACTGAGTGGGAACGGAGCCCCCGAGGGAAGCGGGAGTCGGCGCAGACCCCGTTCCTGGAGACCCCCCAGCACATCAGCCTCATTGCCGGAGCTAACGGACTCTCACGTAAGCCGGGAGACGTAAACGTTCTGGGAACGAAAAGACAAAGCCAAGCTAGTGTCTCTGAAAAATCCCCATGTGCGAGACATGGAAAACTGTGATGCCGATGTCACTGGATGAAGGTTATAGGACATGTACAGATGCATTGTTTTGGTCACATACGGCTGAGCGTTTCTTTTGAAAGTCATCATTCTCTTTCTTCATGGAAATTAACTGTATTGTTAAAGTTAAAATTTGAGACAAGTTTCTGTGTAAATCAGAAGGGGTAGGAGGGAAATGTTCTTGGAAGGAAAAGAATTTCCTCTGACAATCCACTCTCCAATGCACTTCCCAGCGCTGGAACTGGAGGAGGAAGGTGGATTAGCACGTGTATGTGTCTGTGTGGACTCAATTCATAACGCTGGTGTCCTTTCCTGCTTCCTTCATGCACCCAAAATGCACACTAAGAACGTAAGATTTTGATTTTAAGGATTGCTTTGTTTCTGCCTGATTTTCAAAAGGCCAAGGAAAGTTAACACCTTTTCCTAAATTTTCGGATCAGACTATGTTCTTAAAAAGATGATTCTCTTTGAGCTAAGACACAATCTGATTTTTCAAGTGAAAGAAAATAAGACAATGGCTATTTGGGTAAAATGATATGTTCTTGCTAATCTACATGCTCTAAGACATACTGACGATAATGTTTCGAGGGGGCCGTGGTGGTGATCTCTACTTTCCTCTGCCCAGGGAGCACCTCCACTCTTCACAGCAGTGCTCCCTCCCCTGACTGAAGATACAGTTCACGAGGATGTTACGATCAAGACGTTGCCTTTCCTTCGCAGTCACTATTGCCTGCACTAGGAGGGCCCCTGAGACCCACATGAGGTCCCTTAGAGTCCTCCACCACTCTGGGCACAGATGCTGGGCCAGCAGATGGGAACCCCACAGCAGAGCCCTCTGCCAAGACTCTGAACTGGGGACACGAGAGACTGGAGCTGAGAGATGGTGTGGAACCAGCCCAGCTGCTGGGGGGCGCGGCAGGCGGTGCTGAGACCAAGGCATCATTGGTCCAAGCGATGTCCAACAACCGAGGTCCATTTCTCTCCGCGGTCAGGTATGTGAACACACCAGTCATGCCTCGTTTAAATTAGTTTAAGCTGTATTTTGGGATTTCGTGCCATCTGACTAAAACTGTCATAAGAACTCACACAAATGGTGGTGAGAGGGGAAGGGAGAATTAAAACTCAGCACCTTTTTGAACAGAGACGTATGGAATCTGTTCTGCTGACGGTGCCCTTGCAGGGCTACACATACAAGAATGTAAACTGACCCCACTCACCCAAACACCTGGGCAAAGAGCGATCCCACAAGCCATCGGCCGTACAGGTTAAGGCCGACGATCCCAGCAGGTAAAACCCCTTCTTGCAGTGGTAGAGGACGGCCATCCCGTACTCAAAACTCTCTGGGAGAGGCTGCTGCCCGTGACGGATGGCGTTTTCCACAAAGCCTGGATCCGAGCAGTTCACCACTGGAAAAGAAAACATTTACACATCATTTAGAAACAGCCACACAGTACAAACAAAGCAGATCAGAAAGGAAGGGAGATTCCTCCTCATTTCTGAAAGTTCATGAAATGTAAACATCGTGGGCCAGACTTATGAAATTCTGCTCCCTTAATAAACTCTACTTATTGTTTTGAGCCAGTTTGCTTCAAAAACTGTCGAGTGGTAGATCAGCGAGGGTAGCAATTTTGACAATATGAAGCTAATTTCCTCTAACTGTTTCCTAATAACATGTTTCTTCAACTTACATTCTAAAATTAGTTTTCCTGGTTACGTTTTTATGTGCTAAAAATGGTAAAATAGAACTCGATGACATTGGTTTAGTTTAAAATACCTTAACTCAGGCGTGATGTTTTAGGATAGCCTGTGGCCTGGTAATTAACTATTCCCCCCACGCACACCTGCAGGCATTAATGCGTCCGTGTGTGGGCCTAAAGCAATTTCTGTTAAGTGATGAATCAACAGAAAAATGACAATTCTTCCATCAACCCTTAATAGATGTATAAGTCAAGCCAGACTCTGATTTAAGCCTCTTCTCCCTTTAGAAACAGCCCGGTGGTGGGACGGTCCTGTGGCGTGCAGGACGTGCTCTGGTTCCGCTGAAAGGCATCCTCCCGGCCTGAATGCCCACCGGCGCCTGCGAGGGGTCAGCAATGTGCTTCTGCAGGTGCAGAGGGAAAGAGAGAGACCCTGACCACGTCACGCCAGCCAATGAAGCAGCTGTTGGAGAGGCCACGCTCTCTGCAGACATTTCTGGCTCAGCAAAGTCCTGTGCATGTGGGTCTCGGGCGGCCACTGCGCCGTGCGGGTCCCAGGAGCTGGAGGCAAGCCCGACCCGAGCTGCACATTTGATTTCTTCTCCACATTAAGGAGGAAGGTGGAGCGCGGAACGGAGGTTTACAGCGTTCCCTTTCAGTGCTGTGCTGCAGAAGAGTGGTCTGTGCTTGTTCAAACACACCTGAGTTTACAGACAAGAGACTCGAGTTCTTTTGATTAAAAAAAAAAAAATGCATGCACACATTCATAGAGTACAGGCAGATATTTTTTAAGGCCCCACAGTGCCTTGCATCTGCAATAAACTTGTAACCCAAACCTCTGAAATAGCAGGAATTACCTAGTTGGAGAAAATCTAATACAGTTGGAAAACTGATTATTTGTGCAGCCTGGGAGACAACCGCACGGGCCGGTCTGGCACGTGGAGCTGCGAGTCAAGCCCAGGACACGGACGAAGCTCCTCAGTGCCAATCCCTGGCCAGGGGCGAGGCCCTTCCTGGGCCCGGATGCTGAGGACGCTTTTGTGTTCGTGCCTAGTTCGGGGACAGGCAAAATATGTGACGCTTTCCACATACAACTGATGCAGGAGGCTGGGATATGGCATTGCTACACTGTTTCTCCACTTTAATTACAAAGGTTGTATTTAAAGGCACTAAATCGCACACTGCATAGGAAAACATATAATTTTCATCCCTTATTGTTTTCTCCTAACATTTTAATTTTCTTAGAAACAATCTTCAAGGTGGTGTAACTGGTAAGGTTTAGAAGGAACTGTTCCAACAAAAATTCTAAATTGATGGACATCATGGAGGTCACAGGAGAGTCTGACCGAGCTTCCCCTGGGGGCTCAGGTGGAAATCAGGCCCTGCGGGGGGAGGCTGGCTTCTCTCAACAGCGCTGTCGGGGCAACGTGGGGAAGGAGGCTGGCACTGGGGGCCCGGTCCACGGGAAAGCACCAGGTGGCTCTGGTGACCGTGGAACCTCACTGTCTGCATGCTCACCACTTTATGATGCAAGGAAGGGAGGGAGGGGGGAAGGAAGGGAGGGAGGGGGGAAGGAAGGGAGAGGGGAAGGGAGGGAGGGAGGGAAAAGTTTCTTCACATTTTCCTGATTTTTTTTTTTTTGCTTAAAGTATGTGTTTAAGTAACTTTTTAGTGTCTACTCCTGTTTCTTTCTTCTCTCTTAATGTCTTTTTTTTTTTTTTTTTTTTTTGAGACAGAGTCTCACTCTGTTGCCCAGGCTAGAGTGAGTGCCGTGGCGTCAGCCTAGCTCACAGCAACCTCAAACTCCTGGGCTTAAGCGATCCTCCTGCCTCAGCCTCCCGAGTAGCTGGGACTACAGGCATGCACCACCATGCCCGGCTAATTTTTTCTATATATATTTTTAGCTGTCCATATAATTTCTTTCTATTTTTAGTAGGGATGGGGTCTCGCTCTTGCTCAGGCTGGTCTCGAACTCCTGAGCTCAAACGATCCGCCCACCTCGGCCTCCCAGAGTGCTAGGATTACAGGCGTGAGCCACCGCGCCCGGCCTTAATGTCTTTGATAGCTTATTAAAAACCTGCTTGTGAACAGAAAACTTTTCTTAAAAACCTGTGTTTTGTAATGTAAAAATAACCAATTTACCAATTTAAATTCTTTGGTGATCAGGAAAAAGGGTAAAAATTAGTTCAATAAAATTTTTAAAAGCTCTTACAATTGATTAAAGTTTTCTATAATATGTTTTTTCAACTTTTCAATAGAAGAAATTACGGAAACTTCAGAGGTCAAAGATAAAGATAACTATAAAATATTCAGTATATTGCACACAATAAACATTATTGGATTTGTTCCCTGACTGGATGAACCAAAATAATAGTAATTAAAAAAAAAAAAAAAAAAAGGATTGCTAGTCACAGAGAAAAAAACAGTAACAAGAAAATTTATGACTATTTTTCAAATATGCAAAGTTATACTATTTTCATCTTTTATCAGTAACTGATAAAGCTGAAATAGCTAAGTTTTAGCTGCAGTTTCTATTTTTAGGTGTGATGAAAGAGCAACGTTACAATTGATTACAGTTATAGTTGACTGCCTGAGAAAATATAAATTTTGAGGGAGAAAACTCAGCTTTACTGAGTGCCCACTGTGTCCCAGCCACTTTGCTAAGCACTGGTTTACTTAGAACTCTCAGAACCCTATGAAAAGGGTATTATTTCCCTGATTACTCATGTAAGAAGACTGTGGTTCTCCTGGTGAAGTTGAGCATTAACTCTAAGACCCTGCAGCTAGAACAAGGTGGCATCGAATGCCAACTCCTATCTGTCTGTTCAACTCCAAAGACCATGTTTCTCTGCTTCGCGATGCTCCCTCTAAGTCCGAGACAGATATTCATACTTTCCCTGTTGGCTACTTACCAAATAGACTATGCACAGCATAAAGGAGGCGAATTGCATGAAATAACACAAGGAAATGGCTCATACAAATAGTCTACGTGATGATATTTAAATGTGGACTGTAGGACCTCTTGCAAGTGTATTTTCCCTCAGCTGATTTTAACTGAGTTGTAAGGCAAAGGTAGAAAGAGCTAACTCTTAACTATCTCTTTGCTCTTCTAATTTCCAAGCTCTGAGTGTAGCTTTCTACCACATTGTACTGACTAAATAAGAAACGGTCTGTATGAGGGGCCTTGCTTGGCAGTTGCACATCAGGCTTAAAGGCATGTAACTTAACTCGTTAAGGTGCTGGAGAGAGAGAACGAAGGAGCTTCCGTGTCTTTGCTCCGAACGACAAGATTCTCCGCACTGGGGAAGAGTTCAGAAGCGACGATGACCCCATTTCTCTGCTCATCCACCTGGAGCGTAGAGACCCCGTGCTATGCCAGGTGCTGAACAAACGAGTCAGTTTCAAGAAACTCTGCGTCCACTGCGTGAACCCGTGGGTTGGATGCGTCTTTTCTAGCAAATGTGGTCTTGTCTTATTTACCGTCTCTCTTTTTTATATTTTAATGTGATCATTTCTCTCCCCTTGTAGATTGTTTTCCATATGGTACATTAACACCAGCAACTGGACTGCCATGTTATTAATAGATACACTATTTCAGATAGACCTGGGTTCTTCTCTTCTGGGAGCAAAACCTTAGATGACACATCGCATCTAAAAGTCCATTTTCCCAATGTCTAGTCCTTCAATGGGCCTCTTACTTCTAACGTTTGGTATGGAGGATACCTGTTCACCTTATGTGCAGGCTACATAGACACTCAACATGTTTCCACTAATAACTGCAGCACCGAATTCATTCTTAAAACACATAAATTGCTGATAAATTTAGAGACGTTAGATTATATAAATTATTGAAGACTTCACTAACAGGAGAAGAACTAAAACATAATAAATGTACATCTATGGATAAAATTGCAACTGTTGGAGATTTCTTGTTTTGGAAATGTAATCAGTGAGTTAACTGGAAATAATAAAAAGTACAAAAGCTTATAACCGACAAGAAAGAAATTAGAATGATTCCTAAAACCAGATATGGCCTTACCCTAAAACTTTAACACAGTCTCATAGGTTATGAAACATTTCTTTAAAAAACAACCTAGAATTCACAAATATTTACAGCAGACCTAGCTCAAAATTGCCATTTCCTTATGCCTAACTTTACTTTTGAAAGTATAACTTGTTAATTAATTGTTTGATAGGAACACACCCCTTGTGAAAAGAGCAAGGATGTACACGGATATGAGCCACTGAAGCATTCACGCACTGCAAGAACAGAAGGCATTCAGGAAGAGAGCACTCACGTTTTTAAATAAATAAATGTCATCTGAGCCGATGCATTTCCCACTTGAGAATTTCAGTGTCATGAAAACACACAAGGACAATGGCACTTAGTCTTTGTGATAAGGTCCCCCTTATCCATTGCAAAGAGGCAATGAATACAAATGCCACCGGGGGAGTTTCATTTGAGTAGAATGCCAGGCACATGAAACCTGAAGTGATTTCCTCCTCCACCGTCAAGTGTCGGAGCTTAAAAAATATGTTTCTCCACTTCATTGTAAAGTAAGCTGATAAGACATGCATGTCCGAGCAAAAACCGCTGTTTTGCACTCAATCAACGGTCAGTTCATCACCTCCCTCGATATAATCAATGTTGATATTCCCGAGAAGAACCCCTGGTTCAGGCTTTAGTGTGTGCCGCCATTCTTGCAGTATTGATCTCCACGACACTCGTGGGCTTTTAACTCACTTCTCACTGAAAGCAGCACACGCAGGAAGAGCGTACCCTGCTGCACTCCCGGAGCACAGGGCTCGCTTCCCCGGTGCTTGCCTACCTCGACACGCGGGCAAAGGGCTGCTCCACTGGCCGTTGCTCCGACACTGGGCCCGGGACGCCCCCTGCAGCAGGTAGCCCGTGTTGCAGGTGAAATTCACGACGTCGTTCAGGTTGAACTCGCTGCCGTTGGTGAGCCCGTGGGCGGGGTTTCCAGGGTGACCACAGGTGATGGCTGTGGAGACAGAAAGCTCCAGGTCGTTGTTCAGCATTAAACAGGTCGGCACGTTCACTGGGGATGATTTACTAATAAACAAGCAGGTATTCTAAATCTACAGATTAAAGGGTTTTCGAGTAATCAGACATTTTACAGAGGGTGTTTCTATCTGGAAGGGAACAGTGGGAGTGAGAATCACAGGCTGAACCTACAGGCTCTTGTTATAATTGCGGAAAATAACCAGCACCTGCCAACTGTACTTTTTTCTCCATCAAAATAGTTATTATTTCTTACTAGAATCATGACAGAATAATACCAACTGATTTAAAAATGAAGCAGTGAAAAACAAAGACAGGCTAAAAATGCTTGCATTAATCACGAGTTTTGAATATTTTCACCCTCATACACTTGAGCTGATTTTGTAAAACTTCCCTTTTGAAACATTATGGGGATTTGCTTGAGGCTTTAAATTTTCCATGTAAAATTATTCCAGTATCAATTTAAACAGCATGAAATTAGCAAAATAACTATGCACATTCAAATGGAATTTCTGTTGACAATTCCTATTGTACGATCCTTTGGGATGTACTGAACTGTCACTATGTCATGCCCCAAATATTAATACCAGCAAGACAGCAGGGAGAGATCCGTCATTGGGCCTTTCAAAAGAAACACATTATGGTCATGAAACTGGTGTTTTCCTCCTCATTTATCTTGTCAACAAGTTTTTTCCTTCTAAGTAAAGCTTTCACCCCTGAACTTGGTCGATTTTCCACAGTGCTGTCATGGACAAGCCCTTTCAACGCCCCAGAGTTGAATCGACATTTCTTTTCCATAATTCACGGGAAAATAAAGGATATATTAGCAAAACAATTGGCTTTAGAGGAATTTTTCAGTAAAGAGATGGTGCTTCTACCCTTAAAAGAGTAGTTGATATTTATCTTTGAAGTCATAGAGTTGGAGGCTGATCATGTCACATAATTTCACCTCTTTCTACTAAAGGTAGGACTTCGTACAAAACTGTGTTCCTGGCGGAGCAGGGCCAGGATGCCAGCACCACTGAGGATTCGGAGAGGAGCTGTGCTTGGGGACGTGCAGAGCTAACCCGCAGACCCGGGCTCCCCGTCTTCATTCACCCTCTGAAAAGTAGTTTCTGTTCCCGCCTAGTTTATACGTGATAAAATCGGGGAAAACGAATCCATGATCTCTTGTCCAGGGGTCCATTTAAAATGAATCAGTGAGCAAAATAAATATGTACGGGAGCCTGAGGTGTTCAAAGGAAACGGAAGGGGAAGAAGATGATAAAAGGGAAACAGTGAATATGTTGGTGATGCTACTCTCTCTCTTTGGACGGGCAAAACTGAGATTTCTCTGTCCCATTTTACTCTGAAGATTCCACCTGTTTCTATTATGACTTTGTAACAACAGCAACAGGAAAAGATAACAAAAGGAACAATCTGGTGAGCCATCCCACCAACCGTTCACTTACGGACACAAACGGGAGTCTGTCCAGACCACTTGTGGTCCTGCAGGCAGATCCTCACCGACGTGCCCACCAGCCGGAAGCCGGGATTGCACTGATACACCACCGTGTCCCGGTAGCTGAAGCCATCCCCGCTAATGTGCCCGTTCACGATGGGGTCTGGGGACCCACAGTGGCCCGCTGGAAACAAAAATAAAACCAGTTAAAAAGGCTGAGAAACACGCCTAGAATGTGTCTAGAAACATGCACCCC
Source organism: Eulemur rufifrons (assembly GCF_041146395.1). Taxonomy (NCBI): domain Eukaryota; kingdom Metazoa; phylum Chordata; class Mammalia; order Primates; family Lemuridae; genus Eulemur; species Eulemur rufifrons. Next base: position 402,936 of record NC_090994.1, read on the forward strand.
CAAACACAACTGATTCATTTTGGGTGACTTCCGGAGCCTGGCACCTCTCCATGGGGAGGTGACTTGGGACCCCGGGCCGCTGCTGTTCTGGGAGCTCTGCTCGGGACTCACTTGACTCGGACAGTCGTGACCAGCTACACTCCTTTTTAAACCTTAGCAAATATTTTTCTCAACTGAGTTTTTAGTAAGTATACATAGTTTGAAGTTGCCCTCTTCTATAAAAGCCTCACAAATAAGTACTCTTAAAGGCCACGGAGGTCTCTGTAAACTTTAGAAACCAGAGGAAAGGTGGACGGCTGTGCTTGGAAATAGCATTTCCAACAGCGACTCTTCTCTGACATGTGGTCATTTCAGTGCTCTGAGAGTTGGTGCTAAGTGGCTAAAGAGAATAGAGGATGTCTTTTAAAAACACTTCATTTCAGCTCTGTGACTGACGGGAAAAAAGAATCAGTAGGATCCCCTTGTATTTTAGCCTCCTAATATGAACAACTGACTTTTTTTCTTCAGCGCGCCTTTCTAATTTGAAACAAAGAGATAGCAATCTGTTTTTTTACTTGTATCACTTTCCAGTCTTCAGTGAATTCCTTTGTAAAACACTCAAATCTTAGACCAATTATAGACTATTCACAAAACTAGAATAGCCACATAATTTCACTTATACCACACTGTTTAACCCAAATCTCAACAATAATATGTCAAAATGTTGTCTAACAGAAAACTGTTCTAGGTGGAATTTGAACTAAATGAAATCTGAGCTCTATGTCAAAATTGAGATTGTATTATTCTGTGATAACATTGTGCTACAACCCTTTGCATGCGAGTTTTCTTTTTTTAGTATCCTCCATGCAGCCCTGGTTTTGAGTCACAGATGCAACACCCAAAAGGCATCTCTCTGCATTTGCCATCAGGTGGAGGTATGATCACATGCATGCGTCTGCCCAGGATGGGACGCTATCCCATCCGCTCATGGGATACTTGTTGAAATTAATAGAAACAAAGTAACTTCACCGCTTGACGTTATGTCTTTTACATTTCTCCACAGACATTATCTTCTATTCCACTATCATGTGGTTGGAAATAATTTAACGATGATTTGCTATGGGCCTGAAATGTTCTTGGGGCTAAGGATTAAATGGAGAATAAGACACAATCACAGAGAGTGAAAAAAAAGGATGAGCAGATATAATACATAGAGTCCTGCGGGTGTGTGGACCTCGTGTGCCAGGGACACGAAGCCACACCGAAGGCCAGAAACTCCTACCGAAATAGGTGACATTTATGGTCTGAAGGATGAACATGTGTCAGCCAGGAAAAGGTGACAGAAAGGCAGCCTAGTCACAGAAATTAGAAATTTAATTTACTTTGTAAAGTCTCTGTTAAACAGGAAGACTGTAGAGTTGTATGATCAGATTGTACTTTACTAGAGAGTGGCCACTGTAATCCTTTGCAGTTTGCAACATGGTACATATCTGGCTACCACAGTTTGCAACATTGTACCTATCTGGCCACCCTATCCAGCCGTTTAGAGGTATTTAGTTGTTACAGTTACACTGAGTGTGAACAGTAGCAAAGAAGGGTAAGCAACTCTTAACTGAAAAAAAGAAAAAAGAAAAGGAAAGGAAATCGGGTTAGCGGAGCCCTGCACACTTCAAAACCAAATACCAACTAAATAAAATAAAGTAACATGATTATTTTCTAGACCTTATACCATGATGCCAGACCCCAAAGTTTTTGTTTTCTCTTGGTTTTATGGATTTGTTTACTTAACTTCATTGACATTTGGCTTAAGCCCAAACAAAGATCACTAATTGTTTCCCATGGGCAATTGTGTAGCAACAATAATCACACTCAGAAAAATCACAAAATCTGAATTTCTTGAGAGTGTTCATCAGAAATTTCCCATTAAAATGTGGAAAGAGAACCTTGGAGTGAAAGCACGTGGCCTGTGTTGCTTTTATATCAATCCTGCTCACAAATTTATAGTAACCTGAACCTGAAAGAACGGATGAGCAAATGGCTACAAAGGTAGGAAAGAATGCTACAAAATTGTAACTTCGTGTGATTTGTAATTCAACGCATATACATAGATAGATACAGATCCCCCCTAAAGGAACTGCTAAATTTTCCTTTGCATTCAAGCATGGATTAACAATTCTATCACTATCACACTTCTAGAATTTTACATTTTAATTCTTTATTTTCTCCATGCTGAAGGCAGGTATTACTGTGGAACGGATAATTCACCAATGGCATAAAACTGTTTTGGAGGGAATAAGTAGTAGAAGCAAGAATTCAGTGGTCTTCTCAAGTGATTATATTTATCTTACATATTACACCACAAAAATATGATGGCCTTTTACTCAAACAAGGGAGTAAGAATACTGTGAGATTCAAAACAGGTGAAGGTTTATAGGCCCCCTTAGTAGAATGGGTGGGTCCCAGGAATTTGCATGTCTTACCTGGTGTGCAAAGTTACTCCATTATACCATAAGCTTTGAAAATCACTGGTGTTTAAGTTTTCTCTATTCTATATATAACAAAAGCTGTGTTGTTATTTGCAATTATAAACTGCTACTTTATTTTGGCTAGAATGCCCCAAATAGAAAAAGAGAATGTCTTTTAACAATCTTTCTCTGAAAGACAAAAGGTTAGAAGGAAATAAAATCTGCCAAATGAATTTCACCCCAATACAGAGACTGGTAGAAAGATGGACAGAATGCTGAGTTGACTTTCATAGCAAGGAAGCCAAGCCCGGTGGTATGCCACAAGCAAAATGCCACGGAAGAAGGTGCCAGAAGGGAGAAATGCCTCTTTTCTTGATTGGCCAGGGTTTTCCTGCAAACTGCACTTTTGAGGGAGAACTCAGGAGGGCAGAAAGTGGCCAAGCTCCCTCTGCGAGCCCAGGTTGGTCTGAAGTCCAACAGGGGGTGGACACGGAGGAACCGCTCAGTCCGTTAACACCTGCACAGCGTGGTCAGGGCTCCGACCACGGGAGGCAACATTCCCGCAATTTACAGAGGTTAACACAGGACAGCCGGGATCTCAGCCCAGCACCCTCTCCAGGCCTTCGTTTCTGGGTTTCCGTCTAAATCCCACTGCACAGATGTTTTAGTATAACATTGTAAAACTTCTGAGAGAACAAAAGCTTGTTTTGTTTGTTTCTAGTAGAGTGAATATCCTGTAAACTAGTTCTTGACTTTGGTCCAGTTCCCTCAGTCTTGCACCCTGCAGCCCTGGCAAGAATTCTGCCTATTCTTTCTGGAATGTGGCCCTATGAAGTCACCTTTTAGAGGAGGGAGCTCATTGACGGTCAGGATTTGGGCAGTGTTCAGATTAGTTTTCCCTGTGGTTTGGCACCACAGTTTTTGGTACTGCAATGAGTCTCACTGTCTGAAACCCAGCAACACTACACTGATTTTCAGTGGTGACTTTCTGAGTGACGGAGAAGGTGTCTTGGACACAGAAAGAGATCAGAGCCGTTAGTCAGTGGATTTACCTTAACGTCATAATAAATGCAGAGTGAACACCTCAAAGGTAAGTAAAGCAGGTTAGAGCCTCTGACAAGTTCTGTAGACCTGTGTAGTTTTAGAAATGGTTTCTGTGATTTGGAAATTTAATAAAGTTGCATCTTTTCACTTGTTTCACAGAAACCTTTGTACCAGTGGAAATGTCGGGCACAATGTCTCCCACATTACAGGACAGACCTGGAACCCTCTTTCCTCTGAGTGGAATCAGTGCTTTCGATAGAAGCCACAGGGCTGGGCCTCTGTCCTCTCACAGGGCGCACACACACACACACACACACACTTCCCCCTTAGAGTTGGCTACTTGAAGGTCACCTTTTAAATGTGCCAGTATCAGTACAAATACAAAATGTTGGTCTGGGGATTAGAGCTGAATCCATTTTTAGAAAATCTATAAACCAGATAGTCAACCCTAGTATTTGCGTTGTGATTTTTGGTGCTTATTGCTGAAAATAAAATACTGAGCATTGCAAATATCCTGTACCTGCTGCAGAATTAGAAATGCAATGTGCTATATTCTATTCATTCTGCGCAGTAACACAGTCTTTGAGCTAAAGTCAGGGTTATTTGGGCAGTGGATTCCAAAGCCAATTTACAAACTCTCCTTGAGTTTTAATAAATGGTCATAAAATGTCAGGTGGATCAGATCTACTTACATGCAGGAAAAGCTATTCTTAGCATTAAACATCAGTGGACATATTTAAATCTCTAGACCTGTACATGTTAAAGAAACACATTGGAACACTCACAGATGAGACTTCTTTTCCCCTCCAAGTGTGATTTCTATGGGCAATGCTGAGGGCCTTTGCCTATGATGCAGAAACATGTGGTATTGTCTGAAAGCTCGTGGAATCCCTGCAAGGGTCTGGGAGTGTGAGCCTTGATCAGCTACACACACTCTGTGCTGCCAGTGACAACATCCAACAAGGCCCAACTCCGCTGCCACAAAGTGCATTTTTGAATCAAATCTCTGTTTCACACATTTTAGTCAATGATGATTATTTTAAGCCATATTTGATAAAAAGAAACATTCAAACCAGTACTATGATTTAGACTGTCTTTGAGGCTTTCAGAAATCTTTTACCTATTGCTTTTGTACCTAGCTCCCCAACATGTCATGTCACACCTCTACCCCTGTGCATAAACTGCCCCATTGGCCTGAAGTTTCCCCCTGTCTGTAAAACGTCTGTCTCTCAAAACACGTCTCAAACCTACCCTGTGTACAGTCTTCCACAAACACCGAAGAAATAACTGCTCCTTTATACACAACACAAATATCTCCCTTGTTTAGGTGTTCCCTATAATAGGAGAACCTATCTTCAGTACCACCTACTGAAAATACTTAGTCTTCCAGTTTTGCTTTGTTTTTTTTTTTTTTTTTTTTTTTTTTTTTTGAGACAGAGTCTCACTCTGTTGCCCAGGCTAGAGTGAGTGCCGTGGCGTCAGCCTAGCTCACAGCAACCTCAAACTCCTGAGCTCAAGGGATCCTCCTGTCTCAGCCTCCCGAGTAGCTGGGACTACAGGCATGTGCCACCATGCCCGGCTAATTTTTTCTATATATATTTTTAGCTGTCCATATAATTTCTTTCTATTTTTAGTAGAGATGGGGTCTTGCTCTTGCTCAGGCTGGTCTCGAACTCCTGAGCTCAAACGATCCGCCCACCTCGGCCTCCCAGAGTGCTAGGATTACAGGCGTGAGCCACCGCGCCCGGCCTGTTTTGTTTAGAATTTAGCAGATAGCCTTATAATTTTTCTCACCTGTTTATCTCCACTATTTGTGAGTTCTGAGCGTGGCATCATGTTCTATAGAACGAGATTCCGCTCAGCTCCTGACCTAGACCAGGTGTCCGTGATAGCAGATCGACTCTTTCCCGCATGCAGTGGCCCCGTCAGTCCAGGCTCCCGCGGCCACGAGGAAGCAGTTCTGCTCCAGAACACGCCTAGCGCAGGCAAATCGGTCTCGCTGTGGCGTCAAGACCACCCCGCGTCATTCCACATCTGTGCCCCTGCCAGGGTCTGCGGCTCTGTTTCTAGAATAACTTTATTCTTTTCCTGTTTGCAGGAATTCTACCCGTGCTCAAAGGGGCTTCCTGCGTCTCCCATCCTGCAACCGTCTCTCAGTCTTGCCCACCCTCACCGGGTCGCTGAAGTACTTTGTTGCATCTCCCTTTTGCCAGTCATTATCGCCAAGGTTTTATTAAAGCTACTTGGAATTTACCTTATTTATTCCGTAGAGTATAAATTCCATAAAAAGAAGAACCATGTATAACTAATTTTCCATGCAACACAATAGTTCTCCAGGAACTAAAAGACTACCAGTAGATATTCTATATTCAGAAATACAGATATAAACACTTAGGACTGAGATTTTGCTACATGTATTCCCTAGACACTGACAGTGTATTTGCAAGATGTGAGGATCGGCAGTGGGTGTCTCCCTGACACACAGCACGTATTTCACCCTGGAGATTGTACAGCAAAGACCAAACAGGGAGGGTTCATCTTCCCACTCTAAACCATCTTTCTGCTGTACTATAAACTTATCTTAGTCAATTGTTTTAGTAAACATTTTTATGTGGATCTCTCAAAAAACACCAGGCATTTAAAGAATACATTTCAATTTTATTCTCTAAGAACTATGAAGAATGATCTAAAAATATTATTTTGAGTCACGTCATCTAGCTCTTTTGGCCGTTTGAATGTCACCAGAACGTTATATCTACAAAAAGAATTCATCTCCTCATAGGTCATGACAGTGCAGCAAATGCAAACTTATTTCAAATGGCAACAAAACAATCCAATGGAAAAAAGATAATGCCCTTTATGCGGGAAACGTCTATCACTAACGTCTTGAATACTACAGATTAAAGAGGTAACAGAATGGGGAAGATAATAGGTACCTCTGTGCTGAAAAGTCTAAATGAGGTGACTTATCAAAAGATTCATGTAGGTTCTCCAACAGGGGGTACAGATTACAAACCTGTAACCTCTCTCTCCTCTGTGTTTTCTCTGTTGGTTCAAGCAAACTACCACAGGGAAGATAAACAGAAGAAAATAATTAAGTAAGAATGAGGACGACAAAACTCCCCTGATGGATTAGAAGGTGCCTGAGAGAGCAGATAGGGGCCAGTGTTCTCAGGAGAGACCTGTAGCATTCCAGAGCACAGATGGTGAAGGAGAACAAGCCCTCGGTAATTTACAGAGCCCTGGGAGACCCCAGCGATAACATAGGAACGATAGCATTGATGAAGGGTGGGCTCAGTTTTATAAGAATCTACTCTGATGTGCAGAGGCACTACTTTGCCTGAAATTCAGCTACACGTGTTTACACACATACTCCATCCTCTCTCAAAGATTCTGCTTAGAATCAGACTGGCGACCTCAAGCACAGGGTAAATTCAGTTCCTGAATACTGGGCATAGAGAATTATCCTTCCTCTCCTAACCTGTAGCCCTCAACAGCTGATGTTCATAGACTCAGCCTGTGGGAGTGCTGTGCGCTCCTGTGCGTGGCCGTTTCGGCTGCAATGATCAAGGATTCCAGCATGTTCTCCCATGGTGGAAATCACTGGAAACAGAGTACCAGAAACATGATCCACGTTCCACGTGAAACAGAGGCACAATCTCAGAAAACAGCCTTCTTTCTAGTGGTCCTAAAAATAAACAAGATACTGCACCCACAGTTTGGAACAATGTCTTTGCCAAGGGATCTTGCTTTATGATGGAAAACACAGAAAACCCAGGCTAATCCAGCCCAGAGCCCGGGGAACTTTACCCAAAGAACTACCACTGGGCTCTGCCTTCTGCATAAGTCTCCATTGCATTGCTGGACAGAACTACTATTTTAAAAAATACATAAAAAAGGGGAAGTATTTCTTATATTGAGTCCAAAAGCTATTTTTTTTTTCCTGTACACAGTAACTGCTATTACAAATCAACAAATGAAAATAGTTACTGCCGATGTCAGCACCAACCCTAGTCCTTGCCCTTGGAGGAGGTATGGCATTAATTTTATTTTTTGTTTCTTTTTCTTCTACCCACAGATTCATTATTAAGACTTAAATCTCAGCACAGGTTTCATGGAGACTCTGACCATCCAGCAGGGCTGGATTGACATAGAAGACGATTTTTCACAACTGGTTTATTCCATCTTTCACCTAATAGCATTTTAAACATTTGAAAATAGCCATCGATAACTTCCTAACTCTTCTTTCAGCCAAACCAATATCAAACTTTCCCATTCCTCAGAGATCGTGGTCACCAGATCTTTCACCACAGATACATATTGATTTCTCATAGCCCACTGGAACTATTTTACAGAACTGAAATCGTGATTCTGGATACGGGGCGCTTGGGCCAACAGAGGATGGATATATGTCACTAGCAAGACTCGGACAAAGTCAGCTTCAGACCATACGGCAGCCTCCTCTTGTCCCAAATACTCAATTTCTTCACTTTTATGCTTATGATTTCAGGATTTTCTTCTCATCATACACATTTGAAGTTAGTTTTTTTTTTTTTTTTCTACCTTGAGGGAAATTTTACATTAACTCCTATTATTTTCTTATGTATTTGGCCTATCATTAAAATTCAAGTTCCTGAATCTGTCATTGAATGTTACATTCACTCTTTTGACTAGTAGCATCATCATGCCCTCATCAAAGATATGAATAAAGACTGAAGATCCAGAAACACAGTTTCTAAAGAGCATTCCTAAACACCCATCTCACGGCTACATCAAACAAAAACACGGGTCCACACTCGCATGTTGTCCTGTGAAACCATGAACACACATGCCCAAAGTTACTACAAAGAGGATGTTGAGTATCTGCTCTGCACATCACCAAGTTAAGCCATGGTTTTTCACAGCTAACTTCTTTTCTAATTGTGTGAAAAGTCACACTAGATATCTGTCTAACTCTAGAGTACTTCCCTTTAATAATGTCCCAAAAAGAACATTGCCAACGACTCAGCAGTATCTTTCTGAGCCCCCTCAGCTGGCTCTGATACCGTTCTAACTAGGAGGCTCAATTTCAGTAGACATTCTGAAGTTCTCTTTAATAAGTTTATCATTCTGCGGGGCTAGTTTTTGATGAAAAAAAAAAAAAAAACTCCAAACAACAGGTTATAACCTTTGTGCTGCCGTAATAGTGCTTCTTAGCAGGAAAGACAGGACAGAGGAGGACGCTGAGGTCCTTCTTTTGCTTTGTTTCTGTCACCCGTGGTTTTAGTACCAACCTCAGTGCGTGAATTTGGTTCTTACTTCAAACATAATTTACAAGGCATTTTATGGTCCTGAACATTTTACATTGTTCCCAGCTCATGGTGGATTTGTCCTTCACTACACTGTCCTTAAAACTATATTTCCTCTTTTAAACTTGTCTTGGGACTGGCGATCTGCTTGCAAATTGAATTTCTTGCAGAAAACCTGGTGTGCACTGTGTCTGTCTGGGTGACTCCCCATCTCGTCCTCACTGGGGTGATTTCTTTCTGAAAGTCATAGTTTACACATAGTCACATAAGTGTAAGTTGTTATTAATTCTCATCCTTACAATTACTACCAGACATGTAAGTGTCTTTGGTCACTCAGTTCCCTTCTACAGGGACAAGTCCCACTGAAGTTGACACAGAGGATCCAGTCCACACCAAAGCTGCCTACGGGGGGAGCTCTCCTCTGGGGCTGACCAGGTGCATAAGAACATTTAGGATTGTGTAAAAAACCTCAGAAGCACGTGTGACCCGCTACATGAGGTACCACATACATTCCCAGGAAATCTCATAGTCGGCTGAACACTGCAATGACTACATCCAACAACAAGATATGTGTGGGTGTGTGTGTTCAGTAATATATAATGTATTAAATACATTAATAATAAAATTACATATATATAAACAGAGAGAGTATTAAAGTAGCATTCGTATAAGTACTACATTTCATGTATACATGTGAGAACATTTTTAGTGGTTGGTTTTCTTGAAGTTTACAACTATAAGCCTCTTTCTTCAAATTCTCCCAAATAAAAAGAACAGGCTTTATTATTCAAATTTCCCTGGTCCTGGCTTAGTTCCTAAAGTGCTCCTAGCTCATGAAGATTCCGAAGATTAAACCCTCCAGCTTCTATGGCCTTGTATGATTACAAAGTTACAGAAAATCACAGAGAAGATTCCAAAGGACTTTAGCCAGTCAAGGTATTTCATGAATGACCAGGAGCCCCGTTAGTAACTGCAATCTGTTAAACCACTTATTTAAGAATTTTCATGCATTTCTTCAAAACATTCTCCAACTCATTTTTTAAAATATCATGCAGAATAATTTAATCTTTGAGAAAAAGAAGGCCAAATTATTGCAGGCATATTCCTTTTTAAATAATTTAGCGTGCTTACATTGATTTTGATTAATACTACTTTAATTTGCTGACATATTTAAATTTTTAAATAGATAAAATGTATAATATTTTTGAAATTCACTTTTGCATGACTCAAAATCGCGATGGCATTTGAGTATAATTATGTTTTCTGCATTCTGTAAAAGAGTCTTTATGTCACTTATGGCAACATGTGACCTTTATTTATTGCTCAGATTACAAATAAAATCCCTTTAGGTGCTCAGAGAAGATGTCACGTTGTGAATTGCTGCTTTAAGACCCCAGACAGGATTCAGTAACACTCTATCACAACATTTATAGCAACAAGTTGTATGTGTTACCAGCCGTCATCTATTTTTAAAGTTTTATTTGAATTTAAACAAGTGTGAGAATAATAGATTAACTTACCCAGACATCGAGTTTCGGCCCCGCTCCAGAGCCCGTTTGCCAAGCACTCTCTGACGTGAGAGCCCACGAGGGTGTAGCCCGTGTTGCACGTAAAGATAGCTGTGGCCCCATAGACGGTCAGCGTCCCGATCTTGTTACCGTTTGGGGGGAAAGACAGGCTTCCACAGGAGATCACTAGAAGGGAAAAAAAAAATAAAGTGAACATGATTTCAGATTTCAATAACTGTAGATTACTCTGGTCCTTAAAAAAAAAAAAAGCCAGTCTTTAGTCTTAATTTTCATCAGAAACGTGGACCAGGGCTGTCTGCTCAGGGCTGGGCAGACCAGTCATCCAGGGAGCTTAATGTGCCTTCTCTCCAATGCTTTCAGTGAAAACTTAAAAGCTTAGAGTGGGTTCCAAGGTATCTAGATCCCTTCAATTACCTATTATTTTATCTTCATCCTCACAAGTGGCTAAACCTTTCCTGAAAAAATACACAGCACACAAACTCATTCACCTATGAGCATGTCCGTCGCATAAGTTGGCAATCATCTGTCTGCTTTTCTGTCCGTATGGACCCCAAGGACGATGTCATCGCAGTGAACGCCTCCGTGAGCCCATTAGACACGAGGGATGTGAACTGTCTACGCCAGAATCAATCAGCCGGGACAGAGTAAGCGGCACTGAAACCTAGGACTCCGGCCGCGGTGGTCGTGTTGAGCTGCTTTGTTCTTCAGTCGTTTGCGTAAGTTGCTGCTCTAACACGGCGCAGGCCACGTAGGACTCGTGGAGCCGTTCAGAAAATTAAAAACTGCATGTACGAGCTAGATGTTAAGTGGCCGCGGGCGTGGTGACCCCGCACCCCACGTCCACACCTGCTGTCCCAGCACAACTGTCGCTCACGTGCACGCCCACCCACCAACGTGCTCCAGTTGGAAGGACAGACTCACGGGCACCCTGCTGTGTGTCCTTCTTACGCCACTCGAATCTCTGCACTTCAGATCCACAAACGCCTCGGCACAGAACACCGTGGCCTCTCAGAGAAGGAAGGAAGCCACACAGCCACCGGGCGCAGCCTCTCAGCAGAGGCTCACGTGTGTTTTAAATTTTGACTCTTTTATGTATTTTTTTTTAATTTCAGAATGTCACGGGGGGACAGGTAAGAATGAAAGTGTTAGGCCGGGCGCGGTGGCTCACGCCTGTCATCCCAGCACTCTGGGAGGCCGAGGCGGGTGGATCCTTTGAGCTCAGGAGTTCGAGACCAGCCTGAGCAAGAGCGAGACCCAGTCTCTACTAAAAATAGAAAGACATTATCTGGCCAACTAAAATATATATAGAAAAAAAATTAGCCAGCCATGGTGGCGCATGCCTGCAGTCCAAGCTACTCGGGAGGCTGAGGCACGAGGATTGCTTAAGCCCAGGAGTTTGAGGTTGCTGTGAGCTGGGCTGATGCCACGGCACTCTAGCCCAGGCAACAGAGTGAGACTCTGTCTCAAAAAAAAAAAAAAAAGAAAGAAAGAAAGAAAGTGTTAGGAAAAGTATTCGGAGTGGAGTGTGAAGAACTCCATGAGTTCTGATTTGCTCAGCGCTCAGGGCAAAGCCAAAACCCGAGTCCTGGTTAATAGTGAACTGACAGGAGCCAATGAAACACGGTGATGCAAACTCGGGTTCTGCGGTCGGCTCCCCGGGGCCAAGCCTGGTTCTCCAGGTACCAGCTACGTGAGTCGGGCCGACTTCCCAAACACCGCAGGGCCCTGCTATGGGTGGACAGTGGCGGCTACCACGTGGGGTTGTACTTGGGCTAGAAGGGAGGACGATGTAAGTGCTTCAAGCCATTTGCACATAATCCAGCTCTATCAGGATTAGTAATAAATCAGAACCTATTTAATACATTGAATAAAAAGTGCAAAAATCTTCAAAGGTAAGTGAAGAAAACATTTTATGTATGTGCCACTGAGATCGTCCCTTTTAATTGGGCTGATGTCACTCTACGACGGGCAACCCAGGCTCAACTTAAAAGGCCAGACAGACACAGCCAGGCCGGGTTCCCGGGGTTGCTGCTCAGCAGAGGTTTGGAAGTTCAACCTGAGAGCACGTCACGATCAGAACATTAATGTCACTGAAAAAGCCTCCGTGATTTGTTAGTTTTGGGAATTGTTAAACGATTAGAGTGTCATATCGTATGCTTTTGGTAATATTGCTAACATGTTTGCTGCACCAAATGTCAATGAATTCGAGCAGGATTTAGATTTTTACGATTTGTCATGAACTTTTCATTAAGCCTTTTTCCAAACATAGCGTGAACTTCACCTTGAACCATGATATTTAAAGATCCATTTGTAGCCATTTAAGATAATTGGATCTTGTCTTGAAACTTCAGGGCTTGTCGGGAAAGCATGAAATAACAATGAGATTGGGGCACGATTCCTCTTGGAGGTCTCAGCGCACCTGCCATGGACCCAGGGAAGCCTCCCTCAGCTGCTGCGCGTGTTTCTAGCCTTTGAGCCACTGTTAAAAATATTCTCGTGACTATTTCAAGTTTTTCCCCTGATAAGGTTTACTGCGCTGTAAAGAACTAACGGAGCAAAGTGCCAGCTTTCCGGTGCTGGGTAAGGGGGTTCTGGGCCGGTGTTTCCCGGGGTAGCAAACCCAACACACTGGCGAGGACGGCAGCAACAATGAAAGGGAGAACCACTAAAAATAGCCTTTGCAAACAGCACCCAGAAAGCCTTATTTCCGTGTTCTTCTCTCCCCCAAAGTTTCTAAAAAATGAATTCATTCTTTTCTTCCTCTTCCACTAAAAACGTACTATTAATGATATTCACAATCCCAAGCGCCTCCCTTGCACTCTCAGGGCAAGTCCTCGCACGCGCAGGATGCTCCGCTGACGGCGCCCGGAACGTCCCCACCTTGCCAGCCGCAGTGCGTTTTCTCTCCATCACCGCAGACTACGAGCCACCGTCTCCCTTCCCACGGGAAAACCTCCTTTCCCTCTTTCCTCCAATTCTACCATCCAGCTTGAAAGTTACTCTAATTAAAAGAATAAGAACCCTCAATGTAGCATATGATTTCTCACACCTGTAAAAACAGCATTCCTATCCAAAATAAGGATATCACCTGTGAGTGTGATAAATAAGCACAGGGTCAAGAGAAGGTGCCTTCAAGTACGTTCTAGCTGGGAAAAGGTCCCAGGAACCTGCAGACCCTCGTGAGCCGTGAGTGACCGGCCTGGCACGCGTGAGGGGCGGGCTCTTCACCATGAACGGAAGGCTCGGAGGACTCACAGTGGCTGTTCTCAAATCCATGAAGGCATGCTGTGTAGACCAGAGTCTGCAATTGTTTTATCAGGCCCAGAGGGGTAGATCCAAGATCAGTCACTGGATATGAGTCCAAAGGAAGGTCTCACTCAAAGCGAAAATGTTCAAACGTGAAATCAGCCGTTGCTGGGGCAATGAGCTGTCCCTGGTGTTATCTGATGTTAGCTGGGCGTTTACTTGTGTGTACTATCAAGAAAATTCAACGTTAGGGTGTTCTGAGTGATGTGTTTTTCATAGAGGGCTTACTGTGTATGTTGGTGATGGAGGTTTCTAGACTCCTATACTCTGATGTCATTTCCAAAACACTCAGGCAAGAGGGAAGAAGGGGAGTAAGCGGGTGATAAAGTCTTCTGACATTTCGGACAGCACCACAATTTAAACACCAAGTATTCCCACATCTAGGCCGGGCGCGGTGGCTCACGCCTGTAATCCTAGCACTCTGGGAGGCTGAGGCAGGCGGATCGCTGGAGCTCAGGAGTTCGAGACCAGCCTGAGCAAGAGCGAGACCCTGTCTCTACTAAAAATAGAAAGAAATTATCTGGCCAACTAAAAATATATATAGAAAAAATTAGCCGGGCATGGTGGCACATGCCTGTAGTCCCAGCTACTCGGGAGGCTGAGACAGGAGGATCCCTTGAGCTCAGGAGTTTGAGGTTGCTGTGAGCTAGGCTGACGCCACGGCACTCACTCTAGCCTGGGCAACAGAGTGAGACTCTGTCTCAAAAAAAAAAAAAACAAGTATTCCCACATCTAATATGACATTTATATTTCCTAAAAGAGGGAAAAAGCTTTCACAAGCTCTTCTGTTAGTGAGAGATTCAGCAAAAAAAAAAAAAAAAAGAAAAAAAAGTAGAAATAGAAATAAATTAACAATAACAATATCAGGCCTTTTGGGGGGAAAAGAAAACAAACAGAACAGTTCCGGCTGGGTCAGAGGGTGACAGTCAACTGCATGTCAACGTTCCCGGTGGCCACACGCAGGACAGAACCCTTCCCCTGGCACAGATTCTGTCTCGACACCTTCCTCCACCAAAAGGCACCGGTGCTCCTCGGAGAACAGCTGATTTCACGTCTGGGTAAGAAATAGTCAGGAGGGGCATAGACCGTCCTGTTGTTATGACAACACAAGGACCTTTTAAAGGTGTCAGAAGGACAAAATGAAGAAGCCGTGTGAAAGGGACTCCCCCTGGCCAAATTGTGACCATCTGAACTGCAAACGCTGATAAAAACACAAGAACAAAAAAAGCAAAGAGTGACTTCAGTTAGAATCTAATTCTGGAAAAATGCCACATGTCCATGATGACATTCAAGAGACAAATAACCAAGTGCCAGGACAGCTCGTGCCCGGCCGCGTGAGTCCGTGAACAGACGGCAGTTTACAAAATAAACGCATGTCCCGAGACGGCTGGGTGCAGGAAGAGAAAGGGGTGAGTGGTCGCCGTCCCTGTGCCAGACTCCGTGTCAGAACCAGCAGAACACAGCGGGTGAGATTTGACTCAGGAAAACAGACTTTCTAGAACGTGAAGGCTGGACGCAGAAATACTGATCGAGGACTTTGCCTTCTTCCCCCAGCGAAGTTGGCGCCTTGCTGCTAACGAGTGTGGGGCAAGACTCGGGGAGCCTGGTTCCTGCGAGCACCCCTCACACAGAAGGCTCTCAAACCTACGTCAAATTCCTCTGGAGTGGCGGTTTACGCCGTTAGCATAAAAGGCTGTGGCACTGCCGGCATCCGCCAGCCTGTCCCTGCCCTGAGCAGACAGGGACTTCGCAGCCGGGCGTCCCCGGGGAATTAGGAAGACAAGCAGCAGCTGTGTGGGGCTGGCGGCATCTGCAGAAGCCTTGCCCGGACACCCCAGCCCCAGGGGGTCCATGGGTGTCTATTGCTAAGATCCTATTTCTGGTTTGAAACAGACAAAATGACGTTGGCTGGAAGAGTCTGAAAGAGGCACGAGGTAAGTGCTTCTAAACCCTCTCCTCATCGCGCCTCACTGTCCCCACGGCTGGAGTCTCCAAGTCACAGGTTGACACCCAAGGGTGGGGAGACGAGGAGGACCAGCAAGCACGCTGGGAGGAGGGTGCTCACCACGTGGCGTGAGCGCAGCAGAGGGAGATTCACGGCACACTCTGTGACCAGGTCATTAATCAAACCAGGACACTCGTCACGGTGAGCAGGAGCCACTGACAATTCCACCGGAAAGAGGTTCAGGCAGGACTTTCCGGGGAAACCCGGACCTGGAACTTCTTGAGGTCAGCGATCCTCCCTAATCTACCTTTGTGTCCCTGGGGAAGAGGCTGTGTACGTGCATAACGAACATTTGTTCTGTTAAACGCCGACTTAAAATTAGTGTCCAAGGTAGCTAAGCATTCATTGTTGTGTCTGTCTCCTTTTTTGAATTCTGGTTTATTCTTACTAAGCTGTGCACCTCATGAATCAGACGCTGGTCTAACGACTTGTTTTCCTGCATGACAATGTCCTGTGAACAATCAGCTACAGATTATATTATCAAGTATGTCTGAATCAAACCTCGCTCTGAACAATACTAATATTGTTTTATTTTTTCTAATTATTCACATTTCGTATGAAACTCACTCAAAGCTTTAACCACTTATCTTGTACCTAGGAGAATAATCATCATCCCATTCCAGACAGTCATTATTGGAGAACACGATATCTTTGGCATAAACACTGTTTCCCAAGATCCTAATTAGAACTTTCGAACAGCCAGTGTGTGGAATAACTGTTATCTTTTGAAACATAGGCCTGCTTTGTTTTTGAGCTGATTTGAAATATTTGAATATTCTAATACTTTAAAGTTTATAAAATATAATCACGAACAAGGAAAAGGCAACGTTTAACTTATAATCCAGCACTTGTATGTTTAAAAGATGTCACATAAAAATGCATATTTGTCCTTGTAATGAAAGACATGCCACGTGCCTTTGGCCTATGAGACTAGTTTTGCTCTCTAGGACGATGACAGAGTACAAAGCCACTGAAGGGAGGCACCACGGATGGAAGTAATGCAGTAATTGAGCCCCTGGGATGCTTCGCCTGTCACTTACCTTTACAGCTGGGCCGCTCCTCGCCCACGCTCCACGTCCCATTAGCCTGGCACTGAACCAGCCTTCGGCCCACCAGGTAGTAACCAGGACTGCAGCTCAGCAACACCTGGGCTCCGTACTCGTTCAGAGATCCCGAAACCAGCCTCCAGATGACGTGTTCCGAGAGCTGAGCTTCCACGCTGGGGCAAGGCACCGCTAGGAGGGAAACATATGCAGCGTCACCATTTTTCCCTCCAGGGGTCAGAGGCTGCTCTATGAACCCGGTCGTGCGGGGAAAAGTCAATGCCGTTGCCGGTTATTTCAGAGTTCCTCTGCGACCCACGGAATCCCACGGGAACGATCCCACACGTAAAATGCTCCCAACTGCCTCATGACAGATGTGCTGGAAAGCTGGCTTCAGACCGAGACGCAAGGGGGCAAATCCCTTCCACAAGGTATGTGGTGCGTCGGAGTGGAAAATTTTCACCAGGGTAATGAGCACATAACGTATAAAAATTGTACGTGTGATTTGCCTCGATATCCTCTGAGGAACTTGCAATAGGAACCGTGTCATTGAAAACCAGCTTGGAGACTAATTTTCAGAAAATCACATGCTCTCACGTCTTCCTGTCTAGGAAACACACATTTATAACATATCTGTATATTACCGGATTTGTAAGCACACACACACGGGCACACTGCACTGACACTGTTCAGAAAGACGTTTAACAAGTCTTAAAGGAGATGATCTACTCGTGCCACCAGGAAGAGGCCTGGGATATAGCAGTTACTCATTAAAGAGCAGTGGTAACAACTGTAATAGCAACAGTAACAGTAGCAATAGCGGCAACAGTGCTGGCAGCAGCAGCATGATAATATTAGGGTGGACGTCAAGGAATTTATAAATATGCTGAAAATAGATGCAAAGCTTCAGTTACATGTGAGTACGTATTTTTCTGAAAAGCACAGTAAGATTTAAAATGAAGTACATGGAGTTACGGACCAGACCACTTCTCCAAATATGAAGCATCTAATTAGCTAACATCTACCACAATCACTTACCAACAAAAGTGACCAGATTGCTTAATTTACTAAACCTGGAAGAACTGGCTAGAGAAATCATGGTTTCTTTCAGAATCATAGTATCAATATATTTTACATTTAAATTCTATACAAGTTCATTATAATTGAGTCAAACATAACCGAAAATGTCATAAAAATCTCACTTAGTTTTCTCTCAGTAGTTTAAAAGTACCACGTGCAAATAAACTTAAAAAAAAAATAGGTCTTTTTGGTATTATCAGGGTAATATCAATGAGGTTTAAAATATGAAAAAATTGCTAATATAAAAATAATCCTTAGATTTATTTCCCTTAGGTAATTTTTGGATAAAGTAATTACTCTAAATTGAGATGAATATTTAAATGTTTGATCCAATAATATAAGTAATATTTTTATCTAGCCAGAATATCTTTAGAATTTCAGGCAAGACTGTCATTTCTGAAAATTCTTTAAAGGCTTTAGCCTTATAAATCCATAACTCAATCTGAATCTCACTGAATATTTCAAATATAATACATTTCATTTCACTCAAATACGTGCTTCTAGAATTAACCTGATTGTTTTTAACGACCTGAACTAACTTCTAAAAACTCCATTTCTGCCAAGAAGGACTCAACTTTGGCGTACACGAGGGAATTGGAAGTTTTCTTGGAGCCAACATCATCTACAGCAGCAACTTCCAAACTCTCTGCGACTACTTCTTTCTTCACGAAAATGTTATTTTCTTTGGTAATTATCTTATCCTAGTTTAATTGTTTGCTTACATCTCTTTATTTCCTGCTAGGCTATGAGCTCACTTATTGTAAACGCTGTGGATTTTTACACATTTTTATTTTTAGTGTAGTGTCTGACAAAGTAGGTGCTAATCACATATATTTACAATAACGTGTGTTTTTGTGCATGTGTGTTTGTGTGCGCTTTGAAAATTAACCTGCCAAGAAAATGTATGGCACCAAAAAAACAGAAAGAAACTGAGGAAATGAAAACATATGAGTGAAAATTAGGAGTAGAAAGAAGAGTGAGAACTGGAATAAATATTAAGGGAAAGTCCACTTCGTTCTTTGTGTGCTGCAGGAAGAGGGGCCCAGAAATTGCTGCAAATTGTGACTTTATTTACTATTTTCAAAGATGGTCTGAGGGAAAGAGGAGAAAAAGCGTCTGAATTTGAACAATCTATAACATAATTCTGGTGAAGAAAACCAGCGTAACACAAACCAAGATGACGTTAGGAAGCCGGTTCCTCGGACCCGTGGGGGAAATAGATGGTCCAGGCTTTGCCCACTGAATCCACCTGCAGCCACTTCCTGCAGACGCAGCGCCAACGGTGCCAGGACCCGGCCGTGCCTGTGGCTGCCAACCAGCGTGTCACAGACAGTGCCCTTCCCTGCCTCAGCCCCGTGGAATGACGAGGCCAGAACGCGGGGACAGAAGGGGGAGCACTGAACTCGCGCAGAAACAGAGCGCTCTGCAGGCCCCAGGTACCTGCTCCGCCGAGCGACCCTCGCGTTTCGGGAGCAGCGCAAGTCGCCCGAGTCAGAAACCCGGGCACTGCTGTCCTGCCCCCCATCCCGCCCCCACCCCGGACGGTGCCAGAACCTTCCTTTCCTTCCCCACGTTCTCTTGACCCTCCACCCCTGCCTGCCTTCACCGTCCAGAAGTCAAACCCCACACTCTGGGGTGAAACTCCACTTGCACTTCCTTAAAATAATCTTACACGTGGGCTTTAACGTGCCTGTGAAATCAATCAGGTTGGAGGCCCTCGGCTGCAGTGCTCATCTGTATCACCGATAGTGCTCACTGTGTGACATTAACACACAGCAATCTACTCAGTCCTTACCGACGAGCATTTGGGGGGTCGCCCGTTACAGCTTAGAGCATCTCATGCGATAAACACACTCATGCACGTATTTCCAGCAGTGGGAATCTTGGCTTATCCATTATTTTCAGCTTTAGTAGATGCCACCAAACATTTTATTTTTCCAAGATGAATGTATCAACTTACACTTTCACCCGCAATGCATTCGAGTTTCAGTTGTTTAACATTCTTTTCATCACCTGATGTCTTCTGTCTTTTTTGTTTTATAAATGTATAAATTCTGGTGTGGGGGCAGTGTCCTGGCAACTACTAGGATTTCTGCATTTTTCTTACTGGAAGTCTTTAAATAGTATTTGTTTGACACACGTCCTTCAAATAACTTCGCCTGTTCTGGGTTTGCCTTTACCAAGCTCTTGGTCACGTGTTTTGGAATTAACACGGCTGGTTATATCCATTTCCCTCCGTTAGGGGGAGGCAGACTTCCTCACGCAGCCCTTGCAGAACCCAGGCTCATGTCGGGGGGATGGTGGGGTGCACGAAGCTGGGTTTGTACCGGCACTTTGTGTTTTACCTTTCGCACTGAGGTCTTTATCACCTTGCGTAGATTTTGTGCGCACTGTGATATAGGGTCAGGTTTCATTTTTCCCATGCCGATACCCAGTCGGACCATTTTTGAAAAGGCCATCTGTTCCCTTGCTGTGTGCTGCAATGTCACCTGCATTCAAGAATCAAATAAATACTGTGCTCTGTGTTCTCTTCCCTTGTCTCAATACCATAGTTTTAATTCCAGTGTCTGCACAATGAGTCTAGATCTCAGGTGCTGAAAGGCATGCACGGTAGGTCACAATTAGACCTCTCTTTTATAAAGCGCGGTTGAGAAGGATCTAGAAGAGAAACCCCTGTTTGAGAGAACCCACTCAAACAGGGACTCCGTGGAAGAGTAAACACGGATGCTCAGCAATGGGAAAGTGATCTCCTTGAAACCTGCCTTGCTCACAGTCACCGTGAAAACAGCTTGCAGCCTTAGGGTCATGCTACCTGGTTCCAGCTCACTGTGAGCAAAGGCATCATCATTAATGATCTCCAGGCTACGTGCAAAAGGAGCACGGCTTTAAGTCTGGGATGCCACTCTTATTAAAATCAACCCGAAACGTGTGTTATTGCCATCTGTCAGATTAAGTTCTTATTTTGAGAGAATGATTTTGTTTAGGATGGAACTCAGAAATCATACCAATGTATCTTGCTATCCTAGCTTTCCACAGCATTATTTGCAATAAAACAGTACCTTATTAAATTGAAAATAACCAGGAAATATTATTGTTGTTTTAATATTGCCAAACTGAATCTAAGGAAGTGCAATAAAAATGACGGAAGTGATAGCAAGAAAAATACTGTTGGTGAGAATTCAACTATTTTCCATAGACATTTATATAATCATATCTAAGTAGTTCACTGTCTTTAACATGACCAAAATAATACTGTACACAAAGAGTCCAATGATCTGACTTTATAATTGAAGACCATGTAGATCCCTTCTGCTATGATAAGTAGGGTAAAAAATATCATTCTATATATAGAAATATTAGTCTCCAACCTAGAGAAAGTGGGAGGTTACATTATTTCCAATGTGAGGCTAGTTTTAATATACCTGCAATGAAAACCTTGTTGAAGAAAGTGTGGGGGGGAGAGAGAGAGAGAGAGAGAGAACATTTATTTGACTTTGCATTATAGACTTTATTATTTTTTTAAGACTAGGGTTCCAGAATAGACACAAACTTTTGACCCTTTCAGGAATATTATCATAGACTAGAAACGGCTTTCCAGAAAATTGACTGCACTGTGCAAATCAAGCTAGTGCTGTCTTTACTGTGCCTCGATGTGTCGTGCAGCACAGGTGACACGCAAATCAGACATCATCTTTGGCATCAAAGAACTTCGATGGGAGAAGAAGAAGAAAACTCACGATGAGTCACATTTTCGTATCTGTGCAGAGGGCGGTTGCTGGGCCTAATGTCTCAATTTCCTCTAGACTGCATCTCCCCAAATTGAAAACGGCACCTCAGAACGGGGTGGGCTGTGTAAATTATGTGGCATGTATACTGATGGAACCAACAGCATCCATCGAGCTTTCCGGAGCGCACAGCTCATCTTAAACAGCTGGAGCACTTTACATGGAATAAATCTGGCTTTAATATTGCCACGAAGAAAGAGCCCAAGTCCCCCCACAGTGGGGCAGGGGACCCCTGCACCCCAGAACACGGCGCGCTCCCCGATGGACTCCGTTCCTGACTGAGGCTACAAGGATGGGCAGACACGCATGAGCACTTACGTGTACAGCGGGGCGGCTTCCCCTTGTTACTCCACAGCCCGTCTTCCCGGCACACGGCCGTGGCCTGCTGACCGGCGTCGAGCCTGAAGCCCTCGTTGCACTCATAGGCCACTTTGCTGCCCAGAGTGAACTCGTTGCCCACGAAGGAGCCGTTTCCTGGGGATTCCGGGATTCCGCAGGACACAGCTGACAAGAAATGGAACAAATTCAGTCTTACTCTTGTAGGAAATGGTTTCTGTTTATCAGAAATGTGAATTATCATTAGTTTTTCCTAGTTTTTATCTCAGATACTTATAAAAACTGTTAATTGTATTCCTAGGGTGTGGCATAAGTATACACATTTTCAAAATTTTAAGAATACGAAAGGTCAATGAGAAACAATGGAAACGTGGTCAGAAAATATCTTTATGATTATCTAGCCCAAGTTCTGATGCAAGGCAGATAACTTACCCAAGATCTGCAAGGCACCCATTATCACAAATCTCATAGTTTATAAGTCATCTGTCAGAAAACAAGGTGTGAAGCCCTAAGGTACGGGAGGCAGGAAGGAGAGACCCCCAGGGCGGAAGGCACAGCCCGCTGGGACTCGGGGCGGCTTTCCCGTGAACGGCTGTGCGAGACAGAGGCAGGCACCGAGGAGGAAATTTTTTAAAACAAAGTAAGATGTGGGGAGAATTCAGTGTCAACACTTTCTTCTTAAGTTCACTAGCTCCGATCCAGACTTGTCTACTACAAGTCAAGGAAAAAATTCTCAAGTGACATTACGGTAATGAAACAGGTGCCGGCAGAGGGTGGCATTCCCACCAATCCCGCACCCGATTCAGCTGCTCTTGCTACAGAAGAGTTTTGCAGTCACTGAATCAAGGGCCTCCTTCTACTCAATCAACATTAAAGATATCGTTCACACCATGGATTTAAATTTAGGCAATTTAAACTTTTTCGCACATAGAGTCTAATGAGAATATACATGCAGCGTATTAGAGCTGGAGGAACTGCATGAATGAGTTTATATACGCGTAATTTTATAGATAAAGGAAATTGAGAGTCAGAAAGATGAATTACTAGCCTAGCCTGGCACAACGACTTTCAGTAACACCTGTGGCCACAGAGTAGCTCTTACAGCTCTTGGCTGGGACTATTTTCTGTTCTATGAGGTTATCTGTGGTTTAGATGGACTTTTTTTGGTTAGTTGTTTTGGTTCTACTTTGTTTATCAAAATATTATATAAGTATAATGGGAAATCATCAAAAAGTAAAAGAAAATTAAGTACTAATAAGATTCAAACTTCTGGGAAATTCAAGATCTAAGAATTCTCTTGTGTTTAAATTTATGATCAGCTATTTCCACCATCAGAAACACATATGTGTATGTATGTACATGTACACACATGTGCACGTATGGCACGCCACACTGATCTGTTCGTAGTGGTTAGGGAAGAAAAACCACAGCTATGCAGACATCACTGTGGGCATTATTAATTATTAGTTACAATAATTAATAATCTTTGTGTTGAAGCAATGCATCCATGGGGAGACTGCTTAGCATTTGGAAAATGCTTGTCTTGATTTACTGATGCGCAAACGCCATAGATCTCATCGTTTTCGATTCTGTTTGTGTCTCACGATGTTCCAATATCTAGTTTTCTCATCTCTTTCTCTCACAGTGCACTCAGATAATCATTTGTTCATGCTCACAAACCCTCGTTTCCCTTCTGCTCACTGAAGCACGCCCACTGTTCAGCTTCCTTAAACTTCTCATTCGGGGTTCGCACAGAATGAAATGGCATTTCTCTGTCGGGTGAAGTGGGACAGATCCATTCCACAAACACGTCTGGGGCCCGGCAGTAAAGGGGTTCACACCCAGGAGGCCGAAACAGAAAAGCTTTATCACTGTGCTGTTCAATCTGAAAGCATTTGAGACGTGCACCCCGATTCCAAGGACTTAAGAAGCGCCCCCCCTTTATGTTGTCTGATCAACAACTGGGAATCTTTTTCATTTTTTTTTTTTTGGTTTTGAGCTATACTTTTTAATCCCTAAGTGTCTTAACAAAAGTCTATTTGATGGGATTTAAAATAGAGGTTGGCAACTACCAAAAATAAAATTATAACTCTTCTGATTCAATGAGGACTAGTTGGCATAATTCTCACAGACTAAACTAAGGCTCATGGGATGAAGGCAGTTTCCTGCTAAAGTCTAGTGTTCGTTCATCTATTCATTACCCAAATTTTGCATGGTTGCTTTGTGACAGACATCACAGATCACTTTAAAAAATGCCAATTAGGATTGGCATTATATGACACTCTCAAAATTTGGAGAATTTTCTTATTTTTGGTATATCTAAAGGGAGTGAAGTTTCTTGGTTGTTTTTTCTTTAATTGTACTAACATAGCATTACATTTCTCAGTTGTTTAGGCAAATGATCAATTATTCATCCTTTAATTATCTTTTGTTTATGAGCACAGGCTTTAAAGTCAGACTTCTGAATTTGCCCTGGTTGCAGACTCACTAGCTGTGTGGTTTCACTTAAGTTACTTAATGAACATTGTCTCGTTACTCTCAGGCTATTAATACCAGCGGTCCCCAACCTTTTTGGCACCGGGGACCGGTTTCAGGGAAGAGAATATCTCCACGGCCCCGGGGGCAGGAGGCACAGCTTGTGCAGTGATCCCAGCTACGCGGAGTGGCTGTAAATCCAGATGAAGCTCCACTCGCTCACCTGCTGCTCACCTCCTGCTGTGCGGCCCGGTTCCCAACAGGCCACGACTGGTACTGGTCTGTGGTCCGGGGTTTGGGGACCACAGATTAATCCACACATCAAAAGGTAATTGTAAGAAGTCAATAATATCAGATGTACAAACAATTAACACTCTGTTGACACTATGTAGGTATTCAATAAATGAAAAATTATTATATGCAGAATGTAACATAATTATCTGAAGCATTAATCTGTATATTATGTAAATTACACCCATAATTTACATTTATTTCTTTTGCAAATAAAGATACGAGTTGCAAGGATCAACTTGTCACAATCTATTTATTAAAGAGAACAAAGACTGAGTCCTTAGTGAGCTTCTTTCTTTTACAGATCTCAGGAGAGATTCAACACAAACAGGAGAGACCCTCCCACACTGTGCGGCTGCTCCTTCCACGCAGGCACCCTGAGCGGGTTTCTTCCGGGCACATTTAAGACCACTCAACGCTGCTCATCTCCCCTCTGACCTTTCCTTACTCCTGTCACACGACTGTCCTCTGTAACCACGATGGCTCCTTTTCCTTCTGCTGCCTCTCAGGTTCCAAGACCAGACCATTCACTTCGCTCTTTTCTTTCCTTACTGATGTTCAGTTTTCCCCTCAGAAAGCTCAGTGGTCCGTGAGGCTGTGGCTGTTACCGTCAGACTCGCGATCCTCGGATCTCAGTGTCCACTTGATGCACTTTCTGTCGCCAGCGGCCTAACGAGCTCCCAGCCGTGCACCGCCCACGTGTCACATCCTGCCCGGCGCCTGCCTGATCTCGGCTGCCCGACTGCTGCCTCTGCGAACCACTCCCGGAGTGTCCAGTGGAGTCTGATTCACTGTCTTCACGCTGGTTGCCCATCACTGTCTGCTGATTTGAAAGTTGTGCCCCGCACCCACTGTCTTCTCATTTCCCACGATCGATATCCTAGTTCACATCTCTGTTATCTCACAACAGAGCACCTGTGTTTTCATGACCTGGACTCCACACATGCTCCGGGGCCAACCGGGGCAGGTCGCCCACAGCTCAAGGCACGGAGAATAAAGGGTGCTCTGCGGTGGGGCTTCCCGCCACCCGCTTGCGGTGAGAGGCGTGTGTACCGACGGGGTCGGACAGAGCATCCAGGAGGCATCCAACAGGCACCAAGGCCATACCCCAAAAGAGCAACTTGAGCCTCAAATATGACAGGAACACGGACCCAAACAGAGGACGACTGTGAAGCCCAGGGGCTACAAGGATGGAGAGCGGTGGAACGTTCTGTGGAGAGAGGATGTGGGGAAAACAGAACGATGGATTTGAACAGCAAGAAAGCAGGGTGAATTCCTGCTCAGCTTCTGCCTAAGTGCAGTGAAAAAATCAAATAGTGGTGTAGCCACTTTCTCAAACTCCATGGATTTCTGAGGGTTCTTAACTATATACAATGCAAGCACATGAAAGTGTTTGCTCGAAACCTATATGTGTATGTTAGTAACTTTACATATGTACACATAGAAACTTGGTCAAAAGCTGTACTACGGGAGTGTTCTAGATCCCCATCTACAACTGGGTTCTGCTGCACAATCTCAGTGCTGAACAGTCAGTAACTCCAGGACTGTGAGAAATAAACTCCTGTTCTTCACAGATTACCCCATCTCTGGTGTTCTGTCACAGTAGTTACCATCGTGGATGCAGACACCTCCCCTCAAAGAATCCACAGTTTAAAATAATATTTAATGGAGAAGACAATATTGTTTAAAATTTTCTGTGCCTGTAACACAAAGGACACGTCAGCACGGCCAACTACTTGTGAGTGAAATTTCATCATTTTCAACATATCGAAAAATGTGACAAGATGAGATTATAACAAGAAGGGAAGAGTAAAGAATAGGGTCCCTTTATTAAGTTTTATTTCAAGCAATAAGTCCAAGGAATCCTTTCAGCATAATATGGGCATCAGTGGGGCTCCAGGCACATTTTCAGAACAGAGAGAATCTGGACAGCCCGTGTCACTTGCACGATGTCTTTGCTTCCTGCCTGTCACCTGAACGTGGGCACTGGTGCAGAGTCACTGTCACGTGCGCACGTGTGTGTGGGAAGTAAAGATTCGGGTGGTTATTCCACGTTACTGTGTATTTAATGAGCTATGGGATACAGGATGGAACCGCTGAAATCGCCTGGATTCAGATATAGCAGAGTCTGACTTGGTACCTGTCTGTGGATGAACTGGAAAATTTATCTAAATTATGTGAGCCTTCGATTCTTCCCCTGTAAAACTAGAAGCCACAGAAGTCCTCAGCAGGGTTACCGTGTCAGAATGCATGCTGTAACTCACGCAGCAAAACATCCGGAACGTAGGAAGCCCTAAGAAAATGGGAGCATTTATTGTGACAATATTTTGTCATGAGAAACAATCATCTTCCTTCAGATTTAATTTCTAAAAATAAGCATTCTTCAGGTTTTTAAATGAGGGTCAACTAAAAACTGAATAAATATGGAAGAATATTTCCACCTTTTGTCACAGATACAGAGGAAACATCTGGTGGTTCACGTCTTAGATCCTCACGCCACCACCAAGGCAAACTAGGGCGCGCTAGACCGAAAGCCGAAAGCTGTGAAGCCCAGTCCCGAACACTCCAGGGTCGGCGGCGTCTCCTCAGTCACATGAGATCCTGGGCTGGCGCAGATTAGTGCTGACCCAGATACACCAAGGGCACCGACCGCAAGGTTCAGAAGGCCAAATGCACAGCCAGGCAAAAGGGACGGGCCGAGTCACTGAGAAATCTCTACGCTTTGACATTGTCACCCTTGTCAGGATAGTATCCCTGGATCGAACACAAAATCCCTGCCATGGTGAACGTTTCTTTTACTTGGTTACCTCATTTAATCTTACAAATACCCTGAGAAGTAGATTCGATTATTATTTTGTATTACTTCTAAGGAAGGTGGGCTTAGAACACGATGCAAACTGCCCGGATCCTTCCGGGTACTGAGCGGCTGTCGGGGCTCGGAGCTCAGGGTGGCTGTTGCCAAAGCCCACCCCTCAGTTACTCTCCAAGTTGCTGTGTTTCACCATGTTCACGTTCATTTTTATTTCCAACGTCCAACTACCAGCACTCACTCAATCAAACCAACCGGTTAGAAAAACATTTTCAAAATATAATTCTGAAAATATAAAGACTGCGTGGAGTTTGAGCACTGGTGTGATATTTCTGGGCTCTCCTTTGTATTTTATTTTCCCCCTTGTTAAATTCCCAAGTCCTTTCTTAGGCTAATCGCACTAAGCAACTAAGCAACTAAGCAACACCTCACTTCATTCATTGATCGCGGAATTGAGGGGGTCCGACTGTGCAATCCCCAAGTTCAAACCCCGTAAGAATGTGCGAGGTCAGGCCAAGGGCAAATGGGACACACCTCATTTCACGATCTGCTCCATGGGATACGGCCAGTTTGAGCTAAATGTACTCTGTGGATTCATACTCCAATAATTTAGAATATGGCTGACATAATGCTTATAACCTGCCTTTACAGTATATATTATACATGCACACGCATACATATATATACCACGATATGGGATGATGTGACACTTTAAAATTCTAGAAATTTCTATTTAAATTTCAACTTCTCAATCTAAATTTCTAGTAATATATTATCATTACACACAGAAGATGGATACCTTCACAGAAGCAAATAAATATGTGTATGAAAAAAACCAAGGTGACAGTCGTAATACTTGTTAGGCTCACAAGTAAAAAAAATTTAAGATTTACAAGATACCTTAATGTGTTTATTTATGCTGGGACCCCAAACATATCCTTGTAACTTTTGATAATGATGTTGTTTTCAAAATTAAAAGAAAAAAGAAACTAAAAACACAGTTTCCCTCTGGAAGACGCCCCCTCAGGGTGCAGACGTAAGGCTTGCAGGGTGCCTGCCCACTGGTAAAATGGAAGTGATTCAAATTTGGAGATGGAAGAACTGGGGTCCAATCCCGTCTCAGATAATCGGCCACTGCGTTTCCTTGGGTAGCACCCACTTTGGGCACCATCAGAGCATCTAC
Source organism: Eulemur rufifrons (assembly GCF_041146395.1). Lineage (NCBI taxonomy): Eukaryota > Metazoa > Chordata > Mammalia > Primates > Lemuridae > Eulemur > Eulemur rufifrons. The sequence goes on from NC_090994.1 coordinate 431,554, forward strand.
GGGGATTAAAGGGTGACACAGACAGGCCCGCGGACGTCGTCTCTCTCTCCCACTCATCTCTTCTGTGCCGGTTCCTGTCCTTGGCGATACTGAGCGTAAGCAGAACACAGCCAGCTACCTCTGTCCGGCTTAAAGTTCTGGCTTTAAGGACAGAATTAATTTGTGAGAAAGATTGTTTTTCCCTACCCTTTATTGCCTCCAAGATGCTAGCAGGGGATAAATACAGAACAGACAAGCTTAATTCCAAGCAAAAGCCACAGCTAATAAAAGGGCTCTGAGAATTACAGCCTTAAAATAAACAGCCACTCGGGAACGGCTTCCTCTAGAACACGGGACACTGGACAGTCACGCACCGCGCCGCGCGGTTTAGCTGGGTCTCGGAGATAACACAGAAAGTTTCAGGTCTAATTCAGGCTCTTCTCCAAGATGAATAAGATCAGCGCATTGATAACGGAGACAGCTGCCTGGCAGGGTTTCTGCCTTTAAGGCAGGAAATGAAGCCCGAAGACAGAAGATGTGCCTGGCTTTATCAGGGACGATAAAAACCCACACAGATTTTTCTGAGAGAAATAATTTAAAAGGTCAAGCAAAGTGAGAAAAACAACCTGGAGTTCCCAGAAACCAATAAAATACATCCCGCCTGCGACATCTCTGCCCTCGCAGATGATCAACGGTGAATCTCTCTGTAATCCAAACGCTAATCACAAGACACCAAAGCCTCCGGAAAGAGCATCGTCCGGAGGTGTGACCCGGGCCCGGCTGTTTTGCGTCCCAGGATTCTAGGAGAGTTTGGAACAGGAGCCTCCCAGGCGCCCCCAGACCTAATAACAGCAACCAGCACGGATGTCACGTCTGAAGGTTTAGGCCACTCTTCTTCAATCTTCTCAATAGTTCTGGCAGCTACATAGCAAAACGCCCATTTTTCGTGGCAGGCAACAGGTGCAAGAGATTAAGACTCCCTGACCACGGCGAGACTATTTTTGAGGGACCTGGTCCTCAGAATGTGTGTGCTTTGACTCTAAATTCGAGTCATTTTTCTCTCAAAATTCTGTGTCTATAATTGTGCGGGCAAAAAGTGCCAATGAAAATAGAACAGACAACAAAACAAAATCTGACACAAGATCAATAACCTTTGAAGGGAAAAATATTCTCAAATACATATTTTAGAAAGTCATAGATTTATTGATTTGTTTTTATTTAAAATATTTACCAAATGGCTACAAGTAATGGAGTATTTTGCTTGGTGTCCGCGGGCTGCAGGAGGACAGACACTGTAGCGAGATCAGTAGCTCGGGGCCGGAAAGAAAATGACCCCCACATCTCAGCTTTTGACCTTGCATTTTAGTAAGCATTTCAAAATATACTTCTAGACAATTTTTTAAAGAGAAAAACTAGACTGGGGGTGAGGTGGCTCACACCTGCAATCCTAACAGTGTGGGAGGATCACTTGAGATCAGCAGTTTGAGACCAGCCTGGGCAACATAGCAAGATCCTGTCTCTACAAAAGATAGAAAAATTAGCTGGGCATGGTGGTGCGCACCTGTAGTGCCAGCTACTAGGGAGGCTGAGGCAGGAGGATCGCGCAAGGCCAGGAGCTTGAGGTTGCTGTGAGCTGTGATCCCACTGCTGCACTCTAGCCCAAGCAACAGAGGGAGACCCTGTCTCAAAAAAAAAAAAATAAATAAATAAATAAAGAAAAGAAAAGAAAAGAAAAAGAAAAAGAAAAAAACCTAATGTCTTAATGCACTTAGAAAATGTATAAATTGTATACTTGCATTTATTCTTATATAAGAATGGAATGCCAATAAATCATTTAGAAAAATATGTAAACTCAAAAATATTGAAATTAAGTTTCCAATACCACAGATAATTGTCTTTTTATTTATTTATCTTTCTTCCCCCCCCCCCATTTTCAAGCTCCCTATTTTCAAATGAAAATAATCAAAATAACTATGATGGCTTTAAAGTTGGGTGAAGGTCTTAAAATATTTCAACATTTGCACATTAGCAATTAAATTCCCAATTATCTAGAAGACAATCTATATGATTTATTGCAGGATTTATAACTGCTTCTGACCAAATGTGATCTTTTGTCAGAGTCTCAGAGGTTATTCATTTCCTGGTCAAGCTGTCTAGTTTAAAATTTATTGCAGCACATAGTATTCTTTTTTAATTATCACAACCTTATCCATTTGAAGCGGTCCTTATAGAATTTATGAAGTCAAATATCTTGTGTAAAACAAATACTGATGCACCCAATACGTTAAAGTAATTGCATCTACTGCCTCCTTACTGATAATTTTATTCATCTTCTCCCAGCACCAGATTTCTTTCTCATCCTAACCCTTTACGTGCTATTTCAAGAGACTGCTGACTATTTCCCAAGTATGTTCAATATCTGTTTTCTCGCAAAACCTATTTTCACTGCATTGATGGAGGTCCCATATCGCTCACACACACACCCCCGTGGCTCCCTACACACCCCGTATTCCGGACAGGATTCACTCCAGTCCTCTCCTGCCACAAAGGATCCGTCTTTCTAAGGTGTAGACATTAACAGGATTGTATGTCTTTCGCCTGAAATGGGCTCACGTCAACCGCAGGACGGGAAGTGGAGACACAGACGCTTGCAGCGGGGGTCTCCCATGACCTGCCCTGCCTGCTCCTCCAACCCCGTGTTCTACCATGACGTCCCCTTCAAACTGCAGCTCGAATGTCTCACCAAGGGAAAACTGTCCCAGGCCTCCTGTGCTACTTCTGTTTGATGACTCCCCACGCCTGCTTACTGGTACGCTGGACTGTGATAATTGTAAGTTTGCGAGTCTCTCCCCCACGGGACCACCGGAGCCTCGAGAGCTGGGGCGGCGCTTACCCAGCTTGGCACCCGCAGTGCCCAACTCAGGGGCAAGTTCGAGCTGAAATGAAAGTAGACGTATCTTCCTCTAATCAAGACACCCACAACCAAATAGAAAATAGGTTTCCCTTAGTATTTGAATCTTTAACACTGAAGGAAAATAGCAACAAATCTATGATAATCATAGTGCCTTCTTATTTTTAAACTATTTTCAAATTTAACCTAAAAATAACTTTTTGACCTTACAATTTTTGAAAAAATTTCTCTCAGATTTTTTAGAAACATTCACCGGAAAAGAATTCTATTTGCACATCAGGAAGGATTCTGTTAAGTAATTATAAACAGCCTCATGTACAGAAGTATATTCTAGGTCGTGGTATCCATGACGGCATTTGCCATGATTCACAATTCTGTTTTGCAAGACTAGGTGTGAGTTTCTTGGGAAGAAACGATTCTCATTCATTTTGTTTCTTTAGCGACCAGCCCACACAGCCACTCAACACGTTTACCGGTCGGTGGGGGAATTCTACTGTAGCACACAACTCACCACAGACGGGCCACAGAAGCAAAGCAGCTAAGACCCCACAAAGCCTCTTCCTAAATATGTTCAATGAGCCCGAGGCTCCCTGTAACTCAGAACATATTTATATCATGTACAAGTTTTGCATTCAGTAAGTAACAGAAGGGAAGTGGATAGTTAATACTAAACAAATCAAATCTCCCTTTATTACAGACTGTGACAATTACACATACATTTTGTGTTAAATTCAGTTGAATCAACTTTAATGCCTCTGTAAGAATAAGCAAAAAACCATTGGGGTATGGCTTGCCCATATGGGTTATATAACCATTTGCTATTTAAAACTTTTATAATTTTTTCTCAATGGTCTTTATCTATCCAGGTAATCACTTTTACTATTTATTTTAAAAGTTTAATGTTATTTTTAAAATGATGAAAATGCTTATTTATTAATAATTGTACCACATAATTTCAATGTTCAAAAAAATCCTATATTCTATGAAATGTTTTATTTTATTTTACAAATTACAACCTCATATATGATGCCAATATTTTATAATTAAAATTCTATTTTACACAAATTGTAAATATCTAAGGGATCCAAAAGAACTCTCCCACAGTGAATGAATTTAAGCACTTAAAATAAGGTTACTTTCAAAATCCATTATCTGCAAGATTCTGTTTTAAGTCGGGTTTCTTTTGGCAAGCAGCAATTCCACTTAAATACTAATGAGGCAGGCAGAAGGACTGGATTCTAGACCAACATTTTTTATGATTATTAAGTCACTTAACTTTTATGTGTCCCAGTTTCAAAAACATAAAAATAAGCAGTTATACCGGATTGTTTTTAAGGTCCTTCCAGGTTTTAAAGGTCAAAATTTATGAAGAAAGAACAAGATCATATTGAATCTCTGGTTATCAGAAAGGTTAGCAGAAAGTGTAGAAAATCGTGAGTCTGTTTTAGGAAGATGATACTAGTACAGTATTTCCTAATTTGAGAAGAAGTTCACATAGGCCTTTTATCTCTGAGAAGAAATGTGGAAGAAGATATTCTAGCATGTTCTGTGGAACGTGACATCTGGTTCCAGGGTGCCACGTCCACCAAGCCGTTGCTTCTCAATCAATCACGTTCTACACTAGGAGGAGACACACTGCTCGTGTCCCCTCAGATTCCTCAGCAGGAACTGCCAAGACTTCGGAAGGGTCTGGTCTGCAGCCCCATCGTCATTTCTGAGTCATTTACCATGGCATTAAATGGCTCTGCGGCAGGCGGCAACGGGAGAAGGAAAGAGAGAGCAAGACTTATCCACCACCCATATTCCTAACGTCCTTTACTCCTTCTCAACCGTTCACTGAGCGAGCCAGCCACTCCCCCATCTCACTGACAGCTTTCAGGACCCCTCGTGTGTCAGGGAGACAGACTGACACGTGTGATGTCACCTCTCACAGCCCCTCTCGTCACACGAGGGTCCCAGCATGTTCCACTGTGGCTCTGTTGTGACTCAGCCTCTGCAGCGCAGGATGTGATTTCAGGGGCTTCCGCCAGTCCTGCTCTACGCCCTCCCCTGGGCCCTGACTGCTGTTGGGGTCATCACTCTGTCACTGGCTTTCTGTCCTCAATGCCAGCGGGGCGGAGCCCACAGGCTGCTCTCTGAGCTGAAGGTGGCTCTCCAGCAACAGACTCCCAGTGACAAACAGAGTCACAGAGCATTAGAGCAAATGAGAAGTATTTATTCTTCTCCTACAAAAAGTATTCTTTTAAAGGAAAAAAGTAACCATTCCCAATGAGATAAGCTTCTTGGATCTATCTTTACATTCATTTTACATTAAAAAAGAATTTCTGGAGATAAAATGTAAATAATACAAGTGTCTGATCCACTTCTTATGGTTAAAGACATACAGTAAGTGTGATAAGTATCTATTACGCCTTATACAATACCAAACAATCTATTATCTAACAAAAAAGAGAATAAAGGAAGCCAATACGAGTTTCTGCTCATAAATCATAATTATCTTTCAAAGACTAACATATTACATTATGAATATAAACCTTGATAAGACACAACTATGAAAATTTCATGACTTCAAAGCCTTCAATTAAAATTAAAATGCCTTATTTGAAAACCAGGTTTTTATGCACGATAGATAAAATGCAAAAAAAAAAAAAGAGAGAGAGGTATGAAATATTGAAATCAACTTTAAGCTCTAGGTTTAAATGAAAAAAAATCAAATACAGAGCTTATGGCTCAAAGAATGAGTTTTTAAACTAAAATAAGGAAAATGAGTTTTCCAGTAATGGATTTTTTTAAATTAAGACAACTATCAGGAAAAATGATTTTGACTCATAACCAGAGGACACACTTTTTCCCTTCACAATGGCATACAAGTAGGAGTTAGAACAACTCCACCCAGGACGTGCCCAGTGCCACCGTTCCCTGCATCCCGGCCGCAGGGCGAGACCCAGCCTCACGCAGACGCCAGGGGTGTTTGCACGGCCGGCGGAAAGCTGCTCTTGCAGTGTCACAAGCCAACGCTCAGTGTTTCCTCACCTTTTATCCTCCGTCACCGAGCGCTTCACCCACCTTCGGAGCGCGGCTAGAGGGAGCGGGGTGCACAGGGGCGGAGGCTGGGGGTGTCGGGGGGCGGGCGCTGCTTACCCTGGCAGAGCGGCGGGAGCGAGTCCCACTGATACGTGCCCAGCGGGTTCCGTCTGCAGCTCGCGCTGCTGCGGCCGACCAGCCGGTACCCAGGCTTGCAAAAGTAGTGCACTTGGCTTCCCGCGGCCCCTGCGCTCCTGTTTACGACGCCACCGTCCTTCAGCGTGGGGGCCAGGCTGCAGTAGGGCGCTGTGGGCACGCAAACGCATTCGTGAGTACGCGGACACGCAGACAGACGCTAACGCCCCTTCCCTCGCGGGCGCAAACCAAATGCCTCTGTTTTCTAAAGGGTGGCAGTGCGCGCCCGCGTGGACATTCGTTCTGAAAAGCAAGGCTCCCTCCGGAGCACAGACCACCTGCAGCTGTTAACTGACGTGAGGGTGGGCCCCTGGCTGCAGTGTCGTGAGCACGGACGCAGCAGGGTCACGCTGGACACCCTCACCCCTGTCCCCAAAGCTGCTAACCCGCGCGAACAGCTTCCCAATCCCCAGGGTAAGCAATGGCAGGGCACTGCTCAGGGCGCCACATGTGAAACCAACGAAAGTCCTCAATATTTAACGAAAAAAGTATTAAAATGGAGAACATGAAACAATATAACGTTTTCATAATTAAGGCCATTAACTTTTTCCTTGTTGCTGCTGTTAAGTGAACCTTGCAAATTGTACAAGGACCTAGACTTTAAGCTGCCTTTTTAACACATAGGAATTGAACACAATCTTTCAAGAAAATGTACTACTTCGGGTCAATAAAAATCTTACAGTAGCTTTAATCATCTCCTTTGCAGAGAGACTGTTTAAAATTAGAGATGGGCATTCGTTACAACTACAGTGTTACCCAAAAGGAAGGCAACATCCCCGGGGCTGAAAGTCCTGAGTCTCATTTACACACTTAGAGAAACTTCTCGGCCAGTTCACTACTGCTTGGAATCCTAGGAACTGCCTCCGGAGGAATTAAAACAGTAAAACATAGAAAGTTGTTAAGGACTGGAAACTGTTGGTTTCTTTTTTTCAAAAAAGAGGTTTTAGATGTTCCCCTTCCCTGCGGGGCTTCTGTATAAAAGCACACGCGTCTGAATGCTGGATGTTGCCCCTTTCCTTAGAAATAAATTCAGAGGCAACTTTCTGAGGGTGTACCGGTGTAGCCCTGCCCAGCAGCGATGTCTACATGTCCAGCCTCCGCTGTCCCCCGTTCCTGGGAGAAGCCTCAGAGAACACTCTCAGCCGGACAAGCTCCGAAGCTCCGTTTCATGTTGTCTCAAATGGGCTGGGTTTTCTCGAGTGAAAATCCACTAACTGTTCTTAGGAATCTCTCGATTCACATTTCCCTTGGCCAAGCCATTTTCTGCCTCCGGTTGTCCTAGACCAAATTTGTGTAAGTTTTGAATGAACCAAAATATTTAATGTAGGGAAAGTATGAGTACAGCCAGCCGCCCTGCATATGGGCTGCCTGGGTCATTGTGCTGGTAAAAAAAAAAAAAAAAAAAAGATAATGAAAAATGGGAAGAACCTTCAGACTGCAGCCCCTTCCCTGAAGTTAGAGATAAGATAATAAAATCTGAAAGTCCTAAAGGGCAGGGGGACCGTGAGGCCCTTTGCGTGTCACTGTGGCTTACGACACGGCTCAGCTTTTAAGGGAAAGGTTTGCAGGATGTCATCTCACTCTCTGGGTGCTGGTAACTACACCTTTTCTTTCACTGCGTTTCTTCCATCACCTCGTCTCTCCCAGCTCACCTAGGACAAGGCATGAAGGTGGCGCGTGGAGGAAATCACAGCGCAGGATGGTGCAGGGGAGGTGGGAACACAGCCCCACCTGCTCAGGTCCTGGCTACAGTGAACGCAATTCAGAAGACCAGCACCCAGTCCTTACACTCCACTGGCCGGGCCTGGGAAGGCAGGGACGTAGGCTAGAGAGTGCCAGGCAGGCTTCCAGGGACAGGGGGACTGGGAGAGTCAGACACCCCGGAACTTCCAGGTGAAAGCCAGCCTAGCCTGTCTCTCGCTCTCCCGACACGGAAGTTACACATGCTTCGTGCAGCACTGAAAGGGCGTCATTAACTCAGCATTCCCCTAGCACCGTGCATTGAATCGCCTGGAAACACCGTTAGACCCGCACTTGCTTGCTTGTTTTTTAAACTCAATTTTCAGTTACAGTGATCAATTATATTGCTCTTGTGCCAGAACGATCAGCAGTTCACCTGTGTAAAGCAAACTGAGGTTGGGGATGTGCTGTGTGGCCATGGGATCTTATTATTATGGGCTAGAACTCCCTTGGCCACATGGTAATATTTTAGGAACACTTTCATTTCATCAGTGCTCAAAAATTATTGGTGAACTCCTAGCAGAAATCACTGAATTGCTGAATTTTAAGTTTTATATCACAGATTTTATATACATCTACATATAATACACACACACACATATATATATAATACATGCATATATCCACTGAAAGAAGCATAAAATTATATCGTCTCCTTCTCCAGACACAGTTGAACAAAGAGGATCTTATTGTACAACAAAGGAAATGTTCCTTGAAAGATTTGGAAATCATTGTTCTCAGAATTCAAGGTACAATTGTATCACCAGGCAACTAGGTAATTTGCTGCAGATAAAACAAGATACGTGACGTTCACCATGATTTCCCCTGCACTGACCATTTTGCACATTGGAAATCAATTCAAACAGCTTTAAAAGTATCATTATGTACCAATCTTTTGGAGCAAAGAATTTGACAAATGCAAATCCAATCGCTGTTCTTGTGCTCTTCAGAACAAAGGTCTGAGTACGTTTTATGAAACATTCCAGAGGAGGAAGGTCTGAATTTCATGCCTGTTGTTTCCACGTCAAGGCCTTTCAAAACCTTGATGCTTTTTACCATTTCCAGACATCTATGAACGGAAGAGAGCTGAAACCTTACTCTTAAAATCACCAGTACTGTTGTTCCTCCCTCAGGGTGTTTCTCGTCACTGAAGATGTAAAACACCAACGTAGGAATGAACAATCCTTTGTCAACATGCATTGTCCATTTAAAATATGCAATGAGCATCTTTCTTAGGGAAAAGCAAACTCAAATGTTATGGGTATTGTTGAGCGAGATTTGAGAAAAGTTTAGAGGTTTTGCTTAGTAGCTGAAATGTCCTCAGCAGTTAAAAGTCTGCTCACTGCTCGTGTAGGGCCAGTATAAACACTGACGTGGGTCAGATCACACTGATGACTGTACACAAAATTTAACATATCATCAATGTATTGACTGATTTAATAAATTTGCTAATTAATTTAATTAATATAAATAACCACTGGCAGAGAATAATTAAAGTATACAGAGGAAGGAAAAAATAATTTGCATTTAGTTATGTAACAATCCAGCCATTGTTACTGTAAGGAGAATGGTTACGTGACTAGATACTTTTCCACAGCCCCTGGTATAATTATCTTTTCTGTTTGCTCCCTTAACATTTAAACATATTATAAAATTATTTTTGATTATATATTTTTTTCTTTTGGAGATGTCTTTGCTTTCTATGCTATTCATTTCAATGATTTATAAGTTTAACAATAAAATTTTAAAATATTAATCAACAAATTCCCCAATGTAGTTTAGAGATATCGCTCATGGCAATTTCCCATATACTGTTTCTACTGCCGTTAATTATCAATCTTCAGAAATTAAGTCTATATTGTAAGTCTCTGTTTAAATTGCTTTTATAGAATGAAGGTCATTTGTATCCAAAACATTTTCGTATTAAATCTAAACTCCATTTACTCACCTGCATAACGAATCTTGAATCCCTTTTTACTGGTTGCGTGATCAGTGGACCAGCGGAGATATAACTCATTGCTCTTGCTTGTAAAATTGGATTGTTCCGTGTGGTTCCCACTTAAGACTACTAGCAGAGGACTCTGCCCAGAAGAACCTAAATGAAACAGAGATATGAAAGACTTCAGATGTGCGTGAGCATCTGCAAAATGCAGAGTGTTGGCTTTTGATCCAATTGGCGTCTATAAGTACAATATATAGCTATTTATTCCCAAAATGGACAAGGGATTTTAAATGACCATAGCAACAAATAAATTCCCTGATAAAAATAAAACAACCTACAAAAATAATTTCAGGTGCACATGCTATTAACAACGTAATATTAAAAGCAAATGAACTGTGTCTATAAAACAGCAGTAACTGAACAAAAATGAAAGTTAATTTTTACTATTGTTAGCATTTGCAATATTTCATTTATGTAGGGAAATGGAAACCTTCATGCAGTCCTAGGGGAGGATAAATTAGTACAATCACTTTAAGGAGCAATTTGGTAATACCCAGTAAAACTGAAGATTTCATTAAATTTCTATAAACTCTACACATACAAAGGTATTATTTACATAGCAAAATGTGTATTCTAGAATTATTTCTCATGGTAAATTTTGTATCCAAACTAGTAGTTTAGGGTTTGAAAGATGAATGGAAAATGCCATGAAATGAAATCAGATACATACAGCATTGAATTTAACAAACCAGATATACATGTATCAGCATAGGTAGTTCTTAAAATAGCATATTGATGACTAAAAATATCTATTTGCAGGTAAATAAATATGATAGTGAGAATGGGAGCATGAGGTGGTCACCCCTGTGGTGCCCCAGAACCCCTCTGCCCCCAAAAAAGACATGGTAGCAATTGTGTAAAAATTCAAAAGCATGCAATATATACAATGTGTGTATGTAGACGAGAATGAATCATAAACACGCATAGCAACGACCTATTGGATTCTGACTTCAGGATACTAATTTCCCCCAGGAGAGGTAAGAGGGGAATTGGATATGCATGGAACCTCTGAATTCACCTGCACACCTCACTTCTTTATAAAATAAGGGCCTGGAGTAAATTTAAATTTGACAGCATCTTAAAGTTCATATTTATTTTTAACATCTTTTTATCTTTCTGTATACAGTATTTGAAATTTTTCAGAAAATGAAGAAAACGAAGTTAACCAAAGCAAGTGGAATGTATAGTCATCTAGCATGACTCTCATCACCATAACCCAACACTATTTATTGAGAGAAATTGATTTATCACAGTCACACTTCGGGGTCTCAGTGATGCCGCTCTGTTAGTGAGCTCCACGCTACCTCATGGTCTTAGAAGTTTCCGGGGCTTTTCTGCACTTCACAGCTCACTCCCAGGAAACGCACTGGAGACTGGGAGAATGAGGCTCTAATTGCTATTTGTAATATCAATTTTATCAAGAGAAGTGGCACCTACCTTTGAGAGTTACATATAAAGCTTTTATTTACATCACGATATTGAGACACCACCCTTCATTCGTTGTGTCACTCGCAGAGGGGTTCTAGAGCTTTCCAAATAAAACTGTTACTGGTTGTACGGTGTCCCTCCCAAATTCCTGTGTTGAAGTCAGAATGGGACCATACTTGGAGAGAGGGTCTTTAAAGACATTATTAAGGTAAAATGAGGTCATCAGGGTGGGCCCTGATCCAATAGGACCGGTGTCCTTATGAGGAAAGAAGGTCGGGGCCCAGATGCACACAGAGTGGAGCCACAGGCAGACACAGAGGAGGTGGCACCTGCCACCCAAGCAGAGAGGCCCAGGACAGTCCAGCCCTGCCAACACCCTAACCTCGGACTTCCCGTCCACAAAACTGTGAGGAAATATATTGCTGTTTAAGCCACCACATGTTCGGTACTTTGTGATGGCAGCGTAGTAAAAACACGTAAAAAGCATACTGAATAAAGAGAATCCAGGCAAGGCTGCCTTTGGTCGGAGTGACAGAGGCTGAGGAGAAATGCCGGCTCTTACTGCGAGAGAGTGTCACGGGTGAGTGTCTCGGAGAGTGCACTGCACAAGGATGGCTGGGTTTTATAACTGAAGAAGGCAGCGTTGTGTTTTCTGTGTTGGTTTATTTGTTGATATTTAAGGAGACAAGGTACATTTTGGAAAAAAAAAATGCCACTGGGAGATTAATTAACCTGAATTTATGATACTTTAAAATGTCATTTCTAATGACAGAACTCAAGAGTGAAGTTTTAGGTGTTCTTAATCCAACATCTAATCTCTCCTTACTATCCATCTGTTCTCTTTGCCTACAATGTAGCAAACTTTCCAGAAGGATTATTCTCTAAACGCCAATTTCCAGCTTGGCATGTGCGGAAAACTAGCACCGCTATAAAAGAGAGCAGCAGTTGCTGCTACCAAGATGGAAACTAAGTATTTTGCCAGTGAACTACAATGTAAATTTTGACACTATTCTCAACTGAGTTCCATGATGACCAAAATCCTATTTTAAAAAATTATGGCGTATCTACTACTTGAGCCATAGAGAATAATATACTCTGGGGCTAATAAAGTTTAAAATCAAGGTATTCAACATGTTTTTTGGTCAAGCCATGAACTATAAAAGAGCCCGTCTTAAAAAACAAAAACAAAAAAAGAGACGAACATGACAGTTACTGCAACAAAAATGCCATTGCTTAAAAAATTATTCATAGAAAACTCTGACCTTTCATTTTATAGAAAAATCTTTGAGACAAGCACAATCCTAGTCATAGATCTCTGATAGTTTTGACAGCAACTTTTATGATGTTGTCTCTATTGTCTATTTTGCCTATTGTTTATAACGGGTGTGATCGGCACAGATTTTGGGGAGATCAAATTGCAAGCCAGTAGCACATAAGCTATTGATAAGAATTCTGCTCCTGATATTAAAAGACATGGGCCAGGCGTGGTGGCTCACACCTGTAAACCCAGCACTCTGGGAGGCCAAGGCAGGAGGATCACTTGAGGCCAAGATTTTGAAACCAGCCTGGGCAACATAGTGAGATCCCATCTCTCATTATTTTATTTTACTTATTTTTTTTTTTTTGTGACAGCTAAAAGGCATCCAGTAGAGGTTAACAGCCTCCCTCAATGGCATTAGAAGCCCCACTTTTATACTTGGCTGGTTGATGAACTCTCTCTACTCGAAAGACTAAGGGATACGTCTTCAGTAACGCATGTCATTTTAACATACACTTAAAAAACCACTCTGAAAATGAAAACACTGTCGTCCCATCCTCTGTGTCCGAGCCCTCGTGTTGCTCAAACGCAGGGTGTTTTCACTGACGGGGCGCAGGTCGCTGGCATACACAGGCTAAAGAGACTCACCGTCAAACACCTCCAGGGCATCAAACTGCTTTTCGCTCTGGAAGGTGTCCACGAAGATGGTGATGTTGTGGTTGGGCTCCACGCGGATGCTCCAGGCGCACGTCTGCGAGTTGAAGTAGTTGCCCGGGTAGCCCGGGCTGAGGATGACGCCGGAGGACGCCGTCCGCACTTCGTTGGCCGGGCATTGCGCTGGGGAGAGAAGCACCGTTAACAGAACGTTACGTGTGGACGAAACGAGCCCACCGCCAGCAGGATGGTTTCTAGCCCTGGGGTGACGCAAACCAACGAAGAGCAGCAGCATTGAGCAGAGACCAAATTGCACACCGGCAGCCGCCATGGCGGAGCGCGGCGGTGAACCGGAAGGAGTATTGGGCAGCTTTCCCTTCCGGTCGTGGCCCCTGTGTTCTCCACACACCTCCGTCTAAGGCAGACTCCTTGCGGATTTCAGTACGGTATGCAAGTTTTTCCAACTCAACTGCAAAGCAGGACCTCGCCTTTCCAATATATACTAAAAATAGGGTGGAGTTTTATGCAATAAAACAAAAATTGCATTTATTTCAGTTTTGTCTATACCTCAACCTCAGTGGATGCCTGAAACACGGACAGTACGGAAGCCTATGTGTCGTGGGAGTTTCCTACACGATCACGTCGTGCGGGGCAGAGACCAGACGCTTCCCGGATGCAACAGACCGAGGGAGGGTTCGAGCGCCTGGTAGTCGCAGTGGGGCCACGTGAGACCTCGTCACACTGCTCACGATGGCATGTGATTTAAAACGCATGAGTTGTTTATTTCTGGAATTTTTTATTTAATATTTCCAACCATGGTGGACCCCAGGAAACCTCAGATGGGGGGGTGCGGATTACTGTTCTTAGAATAATAAAATTTAAACGTTTGCTGCGATTGCTTGGGCCCTGGGATAAGAGTGTAACTTAAAATTTAAAAAAACAAGTAGGTATAAGACCACCGATGATGAGACACTTCATAGAATTCTTTAAATAAATACATATTTTAGGTGAGACTTTAAAAATATTTTTTAATGATAAATTAACGGCAATAATGTTAACACAAACAAAAATAATCCTAACCAGAGCACACAGACTGAAAGACCCGCATTAAAAGTACTGCTTTCTCATGGGGTGGTGGGCAGATCAATTTGAAAAATTTATTATGCTCATCCAAAAGTGAGCATGCTGGTACTTTAAGAAGAAAATAAAGAAAAGAAATCAAGAGTTTGTGTCTGTGCGCATTTATGCAGTCTGGGGCCTGGAGTTTTAGAAGGTCCACAGACCTGCTTTGACTTTGCAAGAGGAGCTTTTCCTGGCTCTGATGTAAATAGACAGCAATATTGTTATATAACAGCTACCCCTCAGGTGATGATTAGATACAACAGATGCCGATGTTTTTCTTAAATGCAAAGCACTATATGGGCACAAGGTGTTACAGGGTCTGCCTGCCTTTTCCTGACCCCAAAATGCTACCACAGCACACGTCACTCTGTGGTCGTACACTTGGAAAATACTTGGGCAATCTCTCCATCCTGTATATCTATGGGGACTATGATTTTATCACTGCGGCTACAGTTATTAGATGGCATTGGAACTTCAGACCGTCTGGAAATGGGCACCTGCTACGGAGTTGCTAAAATCCACCTGGAAAACTGTTAGTGTGCCCCAGGGTCTAAAAGCAGCACAGTGATTCCACGTCAGGAGCAGCATTTTACACACAGCCATTCTCATTCCTTTCATTTCTGAAATGCTAATTTTGATTCTTAGAGAAGACAAAATGGAAATATAAGCAAAATTATTTGTATCATTTTTCTTACAACATTTAAGAACATTTTTTTCAGACCTACATATTGTTTTAAAAATGCATTTGAATGTTTTTCCTCCAGGGAAACAAAGTGATTTTCTTTCTTTTGGTTTCACTCGGTTTGTCCTGCTCTGTCTTGCGTACCTATTCTCCTCCGTGTTTGCTGCTCTAAACTGTTGCTAGGAGCAACACCCACGCGGCGGGGGAAGGTTTCAAAGGCCTGTGTGCTCTCCTGCGGCGGAGCTGCTCATTTCTCCAGCAGCAATTATACCTTAAAACACACGCGGTTCTCCGCAGGGGGGTCTGGGAAGCCTCCCGCCGCAGGGAGGCACCTGCTCAGGGCTCCTGTCAAAAACACACCTGAAAGGAGCCTGCCTCTTGCAGACGCTGCTTCCGCTTCCAGCCATCCTCCCTCTGCACAACCTTACTTCTTTAGCTTATTTTCAAAGAAAACTCAAACGTGAGGCTTAAAACCCAAAGCACCTTATTCAATGCATCTTGCAGGCCTTCAGCAAAACTAATATTAATATAAGATGAAGATTTGCAATATAGGATTAGTAACATGAATCAGGATTTACAAGTAATTGAGATTAATTCTTAAAAGTACCTACAGGTAAGAGAGAATTGCAGAAACCGAGACTACCCTGCCAACAGGTGGGAGAAGCTGCCCCCAGAGCCCTGGTTACGGCGCGTGTGCAGCGGAGGCCAGAGCTGGGCGGCTGCTTTTACCCAGCGTCCTTCCTCCGCTTTCCACAGTGGTCATTATCTGAGGGTCATGATTCTCCGTAGTGTTCACGGATAATGTCTGCTTCTAATTTTTTTGAAAAAATGAATATTCTGAAAAGTACCGATGGATCCCCATGGTTTACAGGACGAAGAAACCTGATATTGAAGATCTTTTACCATCTGGTCCTACTTTAGGTTTCCGGCCCCACCAAGTACCTCTTCCCCCCAGACACCCCGAGACTAGCAGCCAGGAGCCACGCGCCCGTTGGGTTTCCAAACCTTCATTATTTCTCTTCCCTTTGCGAAATACTTCTCTTTCCTCAACATGAGAAAAGTCACTTACGTGACATCCCTTCCTCAGTTTTTTACTAAACAAAGGTACATATCTAACATGGTGATGTCTGCCTATAAACAAAGAACAATTTACTCTCCTTATCTCTCCAAAACCTGTGGGCATTTTCAAAGCAGGACTTCTAAAAGCGTGCTTATGACATTTGAAGACGTAGGACTTGAGAGCCGATACAACGTCCCCTCAAGAACTTATTGGGAGATCGGCCCCCACTGGAGCCCAATCAAATCAATCAAATAATAGAAAAGAACCTAAGGAAAGATTATAATTAAGTGCTTAAGTGATGATGGATGTGACAAAAGACACCTAAGCTCTGTCCCTTGTCTTTAAGAGTTGTTCAGAGAATGACAACTAGCATCACTCTCAGTTCTTTTTCAACAAATTTACGGAATCGAGTGAGAAGAGAAGTAGGTTATGCTGCAAAGTGATGGCTGGGAGTTCTGTAGGGCGTGGGAGTCTCTCACACAAGCACAGGGGTGAGTTTTTTGTGCTGAACGCTCCCTGCAAGTGTGTGTGACAGCCGGGGCCATTTAGAGAATGGTACTCACGTGGTGTTGATTTGCAGGCATGTGTCACTAACAATGGGGATATGTCCTGAGAAACTCGTCCTTAGGCAACTTTGTCACCGTGCAAACATTACAGAGTGAATGTGCTGACACACACCTAGACGGTGTAGCCTCCTGCACACCTTGCATGCAATGGCCTGCTGCTCCTGGGCTACACGCCTGTGCAGCAGGTTACTGGAATGTTCTACCACGGTGCCACTGTAAGGCACTGCAGTCCAGCAGGCAATTGCAACAGAATGGTAAATATTTGTGTATCTGAACACGCCTAAACACAGAAGGGTAATGCACTGTGCTATATGACATTACGCCTGCTAGACGTCACCAGGTGTTAGAAACTTTTCAGCTTCATCACAATCCTACGGGACCATGTTCCTACAGGTGGCCCATCACTGACGAAAATGTGGCGTATGGCTGTACCCTGTTCTTGGACTGCCAGGATTTAAACGTCACCTAAATAAGAACTAGGTCAATCTGGGGAGGAAGACATTGTAACAGCACATTTTCTGTGAAGATTTGCCTCAGCTCATTGTCATATAAAATGGCAAAAGATGAACACTTTCTATCCCCCCACCTTCAGGAAAAAACTCTACAAGTAGATCACTGTTGCTCTTGTAACGTGGTATAGAAGCTGATTCTATATGAAAAGCTGATTCTATATGAAAAAGAAGATAGTTTTTCAAGTCTTTTTTCTTTCAGTGGCATTTTCCATGGTGCCTATTAAATGATAGTTTAAAAAATAATCTAATTGTATTTGAATCGATTGAATCAATGCATTCAGACTCAAACCTTGTGCTATTATTGTGTATTGTCTATGTTCTTGGACATGATCTACACACTTTAAAGGCATGTAAATAAAATATGAGATGTGTGGAGTTCATTGTTTATAAAGCTTACATCAAAAATATTAAACACCAGCTCATTATATTCATGCCAAAGCTTTAGGAAGAAATGAAGCTGTATTCAAATTTACCTTGAAATGCATCAAAAATATGAGACAACTTAATAGATGGTTAGAAAGATAACAGAAAGGCAGGTGATAAAGGAATTATTGTAAGTGTTCGTGGTGGAACCCAGGTGGTGGGTATCCGGGTGTTAAATTATTCAGCTCTTAAAATTATTTCAACTTTGCTATATGTTTGAACATTTTCATCATACATTGTTGTGAAAAAAACCATGATTTCTTATTTAACGTGGCTTTGATTTATTTTGGCTAGCTAAAGAGAAAGGGCCACTAGGAATTTGTGTTTGCAGGTTATTCTGATTGCAATGGGATGGAAGCACAGACAGAGATTAAGTTCAGAGAAATTCAGATGGAGACAACACCACTTCCCACGCTGAATAACGTCCGTATTTCCGGCATCCCACTGCGCCTACCTTCGCACGTCGGGAGGGAGCCCTCAAACTGCAACTGGGCGCTCAGCTTGCAGGTCAAAGTGTCCGTCCCCACCAAGGTGTAGCCCGGATGGCACCGATACTGCACAAAGTCTCCTGGAGGGTCAACACCACAAACAAGAGAGCTGTGTTTCTGCGACATGCAGAGTGTGAATACATCAGACAGACCTGACTACTTCACGCATTAAGTCAACGTGCAAACCAGTTTAGAAACAATATCTGCATTTATTTCTCACCTGCTTAAAGAATAGTACTATTTTCAGTTCTTAATTTACAAAAATGCTACATTAAACTTAACCAATAGTAGTACAGAAAATTATGTGGCAGGTTTTTCTTTCTTGACTAATGCTTCTACGTTGGTTCCCCTTCTGCAATGACTACCAAAATTATTTTTAAAAAGTGAAATGGCTGCGTATGATTTAAGCAAGTTTGAAGAATAGGAGGGCTTTAGTGCACCCAGAGAGGGCTCGCCCGTGACCTTGGCCTAATTAGCACAATGTTCCAACGCACCAAGCCGCTGTGAGTACAGCAGGAATTGGCTCACCTGGTTTGAGCAGGGGTCTGAAACCCCAGGGGGCAACAGGATGGAGTTTTTTACTTGCAGCAGAGAAATCCCAGGTCACCACAATTATATTACAAACGTATGCCATGGCTACTCTCTTCATATGATCAGATGATTATCTAATGAATTCTGCCATTAATATAAAATAGTAAGGCAGAATTTCTACATATTATCATCAAATCTATTCTATTATTATATTCTAGTTTCAATGAAAGGTCAGTGTTATAATAATCATTCTTTCAGACACAAATGTGAAGTTCTTTCTCAAGTGCCTGAACGTGTCCCCATACTTAAATGCAAGTATCTACCCAAGTCTGTCTCTGAAAACTTTATTTAAAAAAATTAACTAGAAAATGTTATAGAGGAAAAAAAAAACCACTCAAAATGACAAGAGGAAAATTCAAATGGCAAAACAAAAATAAAACTTGGACATAAGAACGAAAACCATTTTCCATGTGATACATGAGCTCTGTCTAAGTTCCCGGCAAGGCTTTAGGGGTAGTTGTTTTCTGACAAATGACCTATTTGCTGGTCTAACTGCTGCAGTTCGAGGTGGGTATGAAAGAAGTCGGGTTGAGTTCACGGTGCTGTAATGAGGGAAATATTACCTATTTCAAAATCGTCGTCCTCAGTGAGCATTTCTGCCTGGGGGACGGCCGGAGGAGGCGGACATTTCTTGAGCTGAAATGCTACACGGTTGACGGGAAAAATGATAATTGCAATTACATTTGCTGAATAAACATACATTTTACCAAAAGAACATTCCTCTTAAAGTTGTTACCCTGCTGAAGTGCAAGGAAATGTCTGTGTTTATAAATCGTTGTTTTACAAAATTCTGAAGCTTCAAATGCTCCTGTGATTAGTTAATGCCAAGGAATAAAGTGCACAATTAATAAAATATATAGCATTTAAATAAACACACTTTACATGTATTTGGAATTCCGCAAGAGAAATGACTTGGCCATGGCTCCCTGCCCGTGTTTAGATTTGACATGGTCTCCCGTGTCCCTTGTCCTGAGGGATTTCATGGCTGGCAGAGTCCCCGGGAGAGGAGGGATAGATTGGTGGACTTTGTTCCCACAGTGCTCAGAGTTCATTCTCAAGGTTACCAGAGAGTTGCTTTAGCTCCCTGTATAATTACCTGACATTTGCTACAACACCTCACCCGGACACACGGATGAGCAACTCTATAAAAGCTACCAAATGTGTTTCAATGGGCTTTCTATCAGCGCGTCACTTGGAATATATTTATCTTGGAATGAATCCAAGCGTGACAAGACAGGCTGTGAAATAACGAAGATGTCAGTACAGGATGAGGATGTCAGTACAGGATGAAGATCACGGGAGACGCTGGCCTCCAAGGCCAGACAACCCCACAGCCCTGGGCCGGCAGAGTCCAGGAACTGCAGCCGGAAACGAGGCGTGAGCGACCGCCACGCGAACCTCACGTGAAATTCTCCGTCTTAATCAATGGGGTGAAAGAAACTGACCGTGAAAATTGAGGACAAAAAAGCCTCCGTTGGAGAAGTCGCTGTGGAACTTGAGCAGGACCTGGTTGGTGGAGCTGTAGGCCGTCTCGAGGGCCGTGTTCCCGCTGAAAACGCCCAGCTGCGGCGAGCTCTGGTCCGGCCCGTCCCTGGGAAAGACAGGAGGAGCGGTTGGAGTGGACGCCTATTTCATCACGAGTGAGGGTAGGGGAAGTTTTGCTATTGAATTAAGACACTTTTCATGAACAGTGAATCAGGACCTTCCTCCGGATCCTGTTTGCAAGGATCGAGCCCTGTGATGTTCACATGTCGACTAACCCTGGTCTTTCATTGGCGTCTGACAGGGGCCGCCCGACAGGGGCCGATTGTCACACCTGTCGATTCTACCTTCTAAACACGGGAAACTGCCCATACGGTGGTGCTGTCATTTTGCATTTGAAATGGCAGTGTCGTAGGCTCGGCACAGTGTTGCAAGTTCTCTGCCTCTCCTCATTCTCACACCTGCTGGCCCAGGCCATGACCGTGTCCCGCCAGGATCTACGTCCACAGCCTCCGCGGCCGCCTCCTCGCCCTGTGGAACTGTGTTGCTCACAAAATGCGCAGGTTGTTCTGCAACCACAGTCTGGCCTCACACTCACCTGCTCAACACCCTCCCGTGGACCCGCCCTGCTCGGGGTGACCCCAAACCCTCCACCCGGTTCCTGCGGATCTGAGGCTGCTGGTGTCGTGTGGGCCCGTCTGCTCCTGCTCTTGCGTTCTGACGGGAGGTTTGCTGCACCGCACACAGACACTCACCACACACACACCACACTCACCACACACAGACACTCACCACACAGACACCACACTCACCACACACAGACATTCACCACACACAGACACTCACCCCACACAGACACTCACCACACACACACACCACACTCACCACACACAGACACTCACCACACACACACCACACTCACCACACACAGACACTCACCCCACACAGACACTCACCACACACACACACCACACTCACCACACACAGACACTCACCACACAGACACCACACTCACCACACACAGACATTCACCACACACAGACCACACTCACCACACACAGACACTCACCCCACACAGACACTCACCCCACACAGACACTCACCCCACACAGACACTCACCCCACACAGACACTCACCCCACACAGACACTCACCACACACACACACCACACTCACCACACACAGACACTCACCACACACACACCACACTCACCACACACAGACACTCACCACACACACACCACACTCACCACACACAGACACTCACCACACACAGACACTCACCCCACACACTCACCACACACACACCACACTCACCACACACAGACACACGTGACACACAGACACATGCGACACATATACCACACTCACCACACTCACCACACACACAGACACACAGACACTTCCCCACGCAGAAACACACACATAAATATCCAGCCAGACATGCACTTACATGCACGACACACCATGCAGACTCACACACACACTCACACACACACACACACACAGACATGCAAACAGCCCTACATGCAGACACAGGAAAGGACACACACATGCACACACACATGCACGGCTGCCATCTGCGATGACCCTTTGTTTCCCTGGCAGTGTATTCTAGTGGCCTCTCTCCTGGTGCCCAGGGGGACACTCTCCCTCCCGTGCTAACCCAGCGGGAGAATCAGTCCTGTGTCCCTACAAGCCCTCAGTGCACAGAGCGGAGGTGGAGGTGGCCCTTCCCTCAGGGTGGCTCTGTGGGAAAGACCCTGTCCTTGTCCCTGTGTCACCCACACAGGTCACGGGAGGGCAGCTCTGCAGCGTTTACAGGGGCGGACGGGACGCTCTGTGTGACCCTTTCTTCCATGTCCCTAAAAGCGTCACATGATGGCAAAGGACCCTGCCAGCTGTTCTTTCAGAGAACAAAAAACACACTTAAAAACGTAAAATGAAACAATCCTGGGACATTCTCACATGTTAAAAACAACCCTGGATATTTCTACCATGTAGCAAAACCCAAATATACCCCATGGAATTTATTCTCTATTTCTCCCGATTTCGCTGGTAAATTCCTTCCCAACTCGTTTATTCTAAATACATAACCTGACATGTAAGAGGTGATAAGTGCTCAATCAGCACAGTGTATCACAATCTCAGGCTGCGTTTTACTGGAAGGTTCTCTCACCAGACCGCGATGTAATCGTTGACGGCCTCCGTCTGCAGCAAGGTGAAGTTGATGTACAGCCCGTGCCCAGGCGGCACGGAGATGAGCCACACGCAGTCCTTCAGGATCGGGTACTCGTCCGGAAAGCCCGGGGAGTAGATGGTGCCGTTCTGAGACGTCACGTTGTAGCCGCAGGGAGCTGAAAGGAAGCAAAGCAAAACCGAGCCCGATGCAGCCTACTTTAGAACGTAGAAAGTTAAATGTGTTTGTCTCCAAAGTCCCTCAGCCAAAATTTTCCCTTACAAGAAGTAATTGTGAAATATTTCTCAGTGGCTATTTTGTCAAGATCATTCCCCTGGAATCTGGTGACCTTAGAAGAATTATAATTCTAAGCTAAATTGTCTCAGTTTTATTTAATATATTAACCAAATTTTCAAAATCCCCTTAGGATAGTGTCATTCCCACATGATTAAAAAAAAAAAAAAACCCTTAATTATCACCTGTGACTGAGCTCAAAACCCATTGGACCATCCAGTGCAATGGATTATGTGGAAATTTTGCATACATATATAACTACATTTTAAAGTCACATTTCTGAAGCCTGTGGAAGCTGTCTAAAAGAGTGGCATCTAAGTCTATTTGCCTTGGAACAAAGACATTATCCATTCTTCCCAGATCTATACCTGAAGAAGCGAGATGAAATTATGTAAGGAGCATTTTATTGAAGCATTTCCATTTCTTACTAATGTTCCATTACATGAAGAATCACAATACCCACTCTTATTTTTATTTTACTAAATAAATTGATATTTATTGTTGCAACAACAATTATTTTATTTATGGAAAAATGGTATGAACAAATGTCAGTCTGAAGTGTAGTCTTTAATTCACATAATCATGTAGGGCGTCAAAG
Organism: Eulemur rufifrons; assembly: GCF_041146395.1. Taxonomy (NCBI): domain Eukaryota; kingdom Metazoa; phylum Chordata; class Mammalia; order Primates; family Lemuridae; genus Eulemur; species Eulemur rufifrons. The sequence goes on from NC_090994.1 coordinate 454,742, forward strand.
TCAGGGACAAGTAGGGACCCAAGAGCTGGCAGATGTGGGACAGTGTCCGTCACGAGCACGCGTCTCCCAGGGCTGTCAGAGACCTGCTGCAAAAGCTGCGGAATGCAGGTAGAGTGGAGAGGACAAAACACATGAAAAGATAGAAGGAACGGTTTAATTACAATTCCAACCAGTGGCTGATGAAATGCCGCCCGGCACAGTATGAGACACGGCTGAGTTATTTGCACAGACACATAATTAATTTCAAAGGACGCAGCAAATGCACCCGTGTAAAATAGACTGAAGCTGCCCCGAGACGTGGATACATTTATCGGAAGAAGGTTCACAGCATAATCATTACTAAGTGGGGTTTCGCGTCAGACAGACCCAGTTTGGAACCTGGCAAAGCAAATTATAACCCAGAGCCTCCACTGCTGTCGGTTCTGTGAGGTGAGGCCCGGATCACTCAGGCTTACGGCCCGTGGGACAGGGCGGCCACCCAGGCTGCCGTCACACCAGGGTGGATTTGTTTCTTCCTTCAAAACTCAACTCCAATGTCACCCACCACCTCCACCTCCTCCTTGAAGTCCTCCCTGGTTGCTCCGGGCTCTGGAGGGCCGGGTCTGCTCACAGACCACGCAGCTGCGGTTCCACCATCAGCCCTGGAAGGCAGGGACCGAGTCTCCTCCCTCCCCTGGCCACAACCTCCTTTCCTCAGTCCCCACTGTCCGCCTCAGATCATGACAAACACTCGACGATGAACCGACAATGAACAGAAAACCCTTCATTAATAAACACTTCGAAGCAACGAGGCTGACATCCCTCATTCACGCCCCCGTGCTATTCGTTTAATGTTGGCACAACTCTAAGATTGCCCTTTTGAAGTTTCGCTTTTCACGTTGACCCTCATAGTTGCATAACAACATTGTATGTGGTGGCACCCCTCCCACAGGGAAAACAACACGAAAAATAGTAGTCCCCACCTCTTAAAGGGCGAAATAAATGATGTGATGAATTTTTGGTGGGACACATCCCTCGCGTCTGATATTTTTTTATTTCACTTAGCAGCCCTACGGCATTGCGGGAGTCAGCCGTGCTTGCACGGTTTATCTGTGAAGTTCAAACAACACATCCTTTCACTCGCTCACTCGACAAGGGTTTACTGAGTGTCGACAGTTACCAGGTGTGAGCTCGGGGCTGGGGCTATCGGTGAGCCGGAGAGACCTTGTCCTGTCTTTGCAGAGACTATTGAAGAGTGATGAAGAAGGATATTAAACAAACACTAAGTCAGTCTAAAATTCTCCCGGCGCAAGTGCTATGAAGGAAAGGAACAGGCCGACGCGCCTTGTCGCGTAAGATAATAATATTCTATCGGGGCGCAAGGTAAAATTTTCTCAGAGCAGAGCTCTGTCGCCCTCCTGCTGTAGAGTCTAGAGATGAAAAAAGAGGAACCTAAAAAAATAACAGGCAAGTGTCCTCTCCCATCTCCTCCGGCCTGATCGTTATCTGGCTCCAAAGAAGTCTTTATCCTCCCGCAGCGGCATCAAAGGCGCGTTGGGATCCCGTCTGGGCAGCGCCTCCCCGAGCCCGGCAGAGCCGGCGGCGGATGTGTGATCAGACCCGGCTGCAGGTGCCCCATCCTGCCTTCCTCCCCCGAAGGCGAGGTGCAGAGTGGAGACTGGAGTGAGATCAAGGACGAGGCTCCGCGTGGAGCACAGCGGGCGCCTCCCAGCTTCGCACCTGCCTGCCCGGGGCCTCCGGTCCAAGCGCGACAAGGAAGACACCCAGCTGAGGACGACAGCATCGCGTGTTACACATCGCCCCTGGGCGCGATGGAGAAGCCAAACTCTCCTGCGCCGTGGAGAGCCGCTAAGCAAGCAGAAGCGTGTTCATCTGCATGTCCATGGTACACGGATGCTAAGAGTAAAGAGATCAGGCTGGGAGAAAGGGTGGCTGTGCAAAGCACCGACAAGGGGAGAATGCTCTCCAGTCATGGTGCATGTGTTTTTCCAGGGAGAAATAAGCACATAAAGGTGATGATGCCGCATATTTTGATCAAACCCTGGAGCCAGCATCCTGATGCTGAAGGGACAGCGGTGATGTCAAACGTGAACGTCCCTCCCAGGTGCCCTCAGCGCCCGCCCCTGCCCAGAGCCAGGGCTCCCACTGCCTGGGGCAGACGTCGCTGGGAGGTGGGAAGGGAAACCTTTTAACATGTAACTGTTTTCTGCATAAAAATGCAAATTGATTTAACAGACACTTGTGAAGACTGATGCTTTCAGATGTAGAATTCTTGTATTAATTGTGTATATAAATTCTCGTATTAGTTGTATTAATTGACTTTTAATAAAGACACCCAGAGGTTATTCAAAGTATCTATGTTTTCTTCTGAAGTTCTTTGGAGGTCTCCAGGGCGGGACCTTTGAAGACAGTCTTTCCGGACACTTTCCCTCTGTAGCAACCCGAAATCTGAAATGACGAACCACGGTGCACTAATCAAAGACATCTGAGGTGAGGATGCTGGGCGGTCAGAAGAGTTTACTGCTCTCTCTGGGGAAGGAGTAGCTGTTGTCTAACTGTTCGTTAATACGTATCTGGACAGCCCATCATTTTTATAATCCAGGACTGTTTTCTTTTAACCTTTCACAGCTAAAGTACTTTTTGTTTTAAATAAAACTATCTCCTTATTATTTCAACATAGAGAGGATATTAATCACACATTGACGGTGCTTAGAAAATCCTTTATATAGTCCCTCTACTAGTTTCTAATATGAACTTTATGATATAATTTTATATGTATTTTCGATATAGTTTAAAAGTGATGCCATCTTTATTCTCTTTATGATGTTACTAGTAAGAAGAGAAATGGTCAAAATGTGTGATCAGTAAAGAATCTGGCCTTGCCCAAAGAGAGGTCTGGCCTCTGCCCTCACTCCTGGAGACGGCGGCACACCTGGCGGGCACACCTGGCGGGCACACCTGGCGGCACACCTGGCGGGCACACCTGGCGGGCTCGTCTTTGCGGCGTGCGGAGCTGTTCCCAGCCAGTGACGTCGAGTGGGGCTGGCTACGCCAGGAAGACCACCGTGTGGATCAGGCCGGGGATCTGGGGCACAGCAGTCCGCCTGGAGGCTGGAGCCAACCCTGGGTACAGGCAGGCAGTCGTGCCTACGTCGCGGAGCCCCGGTAAAAACTGCCGGCACTGAGTCTCAGGAGGGGTCCCCGGTTCACAACCCCTCAGAGAGAGGGACGCACCTGCTAGACCACCCCATGCATTGTTTTCCTTGGCTGATTTTAACACATCCCTTCCCTGTTGAAAACCGTGACAATGTGTAGAATAGCTTTTCGTGGGTTCTGTGAGCTCCTTTAATGAAGTAGGCAGCCTCAGCTGGTCTTGGGAGTCTGCAAGACTTCAGCTCCCAGTGTGGCTAACCGCATAGCAGTAGACGACATGATGCAGTTAGAAAAGATAGCACCACCTTTAAACGTATCCAGAAAGAGATATTTTGTTATTTTCATGCGGACAGAGTAATCCTGAGCCAGAGCAGAGCAGTTATTTCCATGTTGAAAAACTAAGCTTGGAAAAGCAATGACACCAAGTTAAATACTTAATTCTATTTTTTAAAAATACCCAGCCAAGGAGTCTACTATTTACATATAAGAATTCAGGCTAAAATTGCAAATAAGAAGAGGTTGCAATCCTGATAATTTCAAAGTAATTTATACATATATATGAGATTTTAAAATGGAGAGTAGATTTAAGTTTTTTTTTTTTTTTTTAAATGTAATGAAAAATACCCCAGATACATTACTGCTATTCTTGGTTGTATAAAATTAATTTTTTAAATGCTATTTTATATGTAATTAAATAAATATTCGATGAAGGTAAGGAAATTTAAAAAATATAGCTAAAGGGCTTTGTCATAGCTGTTTTGATAATGATATAGAATGGGAAAATACAGGTGAAAACTATGATTTAAGAAGTCCACTGATTTTTTTTTTTTTTTTTTACTTCTTCAGAAGAAAATCAAACACCGCTAGATGTCTTTCCCTCTCCCCATGAGATATAAGTTTAGCATTTCAAAGGTCCAGCATTGGTAATTTCATTATTTTTTCATTCAAAGGTACTGTATCTGTAATGTCAGAATATTGAATTCACAGTAAATTTCCTGTTACATGCGCAACCCTCATAAACATAGCACTCATCTATTTATGTAGTTGCTATTACACAAACGTCTAAGTCATCATAAAAATTAAGCAGCCGTGCAGAAGCTGTAAAGCAGTGATCCCAGCTCAGAGGAGGGCCATCAAAGGCGTCCCCTGCACCACCGCCCAGCCACCTGTTTCCAGCATCTCCCCAGAACCCCCGTCGTCACGCTCTATTAAACGGCACTTTAATTGTTCCCTAAGATGGCGTCTTTGCTTACACCGTTTCTTCCACCTGGAACGTTCTCTGTCTCTGAGTAGCAAAATACTCTGTACCCTTCAGGCCCGATACAAAAATTAACTCATTTTTATGAAATACAAAACCTATATATGATTAGCATAAAAGTCAAACAATTAAAAATACCTAAGTCAAAATGAATAAGTACCTTTTTCCCTTCTGATCCCACAATTTGGAGTAACCGCTGTAAAACTAAACGCTGCTGACTTCAGAAAGGTTTCGCTAATTCCCAAGCCTGTGCCACCTTCTCACAGCTCGTCTCCTTGTGTCAGCTTTTACCTTGTAATTATCGGTGCCTATTGTTTTGCTATCCTTATAATTTCCTTGAGAATGAGGACTGTTTTGTTTTTTAAACTCACTGGTATAGGATATATTCCATAAAAGTGGGGTGAGTATGACCTAATAGATTCTCAATAAATATTTGTTGAATAAATTAATGAATTATTTGGACAGGTTCATTTAATGTGCGGTGCACTATTGTGCCCATGAAAAATTAAACTGCTCCCAGGAAAGACGATGCACCCACCGTCGCATCGCGGAAAAGGGTGGTTCCAGTTCCTGTTGCTCCCGTGCTGGCAGGTGAGGACAGCCTGGCCGATGAGCACGTAGCCAGGGTAGCACTGAAAGGACACGGACTGGCCCACGCTGTAGTCCGAGTTGATCATGTAGCCGTTCTGAAACGGGGGCGGGTCCGGGCAGTTCTGCAACTCGTAGGCTGAAATAAACGCACGGGCGACAGGTTAACCCCGTCTGCAATGCAGAGAAGGAATTTGGGTACATGCAGCCTCTTAAGTTTTTGGATGTAAGTTTTAAAAAAAAGTCTTTTTCAAGTTGTCAGTTGCCATCCACATTGAGTAAAATAATTATTATTAGTAGTAGAATTATAACCATATGCATTTAATGAGCACTTCCTGTGTACTTTAGAAGGAACAGGGCACACACGAAAAAGAAATTTGAAAATGTGCACTTTGGAGAGAAAGTATATGACGTGAATTTTTAAAAAAGTAACAGAGATAATAATAAAAAGGATCTATAAAGAATGCTGGGAAAACAAACACATAATAATTCCCTTTTAATTTAAACAAGAAATATACTACCGCTCTAAGTACTGCTAACTGGGAAATAAGTAGCTGTTTTGTTTTGTTTAACAATTTGATACAAATAAAATAGAAAAATCTATTCCATTTTATTTAGTTTTTTTTCTTAAAAAAAGAAAAAAAGAGCTGTAGAATCCCTAAGCTAGCAATTACTATCAGTACAATTTTTACAACATATGATTTATTGTGCTTTATCATTAATTTTTTTGTGTTCCCTAGAATTAACTCTAGGTAAAATGATAGATAATAAATGTGGTTTGCAGTCTGTTTGATTTAAAAATTCACCTGTGGATTAGCAAAAGTTAACTAATCCATACATTATGTGTAAGCTCCTGATATTATAATCCTAAATCTCAGGGGCAACTGCAGAGACTCCATCGCTGGAGCCTGCCCCTATACACAAAGGTGACTGGGACGTCCCTTCTAACACAGTGGCAAAGCCACCTTGTGGGGCCCCAGTTCAGGAGGAAACTGCTCAGCCTCCCTGTCCTGTAATTGCTGAAAACCCACCAGTGACCCTCAGTTCCAGGCAACACGCAATCAGTTTAAAAAAGAACGAGGTTATTGGTTGGTTACCCTCATCTCAATCCACTGAAAATCGAGATAAAATAAAGAATCCAAGGGACTGCAGAGTGGGCTTTCATACGGAGAATGGAGAAAACAGAAATTTCAATTTTATATGTCAATCGTTTGACCATTTGCTACATTGGAGGTGAGTGTGTAGCTTTGAAATTTGTAAACAGATGCTGGAAAATAAAATGGTCTTTGATTTACGCCAGGTGTTTCCCAGAATTTTAGACTTTAGGTTTCTGTGTTAAATACCTGAGATAAAGAGGGACGGGACAGGAAGAGAGACAAGGCACAGGGACAGCAGGGAGCTCAGGCCACCAAGGGACGTGGGGACGTGGGGACAAGGACGACGGGGACGCACAGGTGGAGCAGTGCCGAGCAGATCCCAAGGAAGGGGTGACTCGGGGACACCTGGGACCGGCCGGCATTTCAGGCTAACGGATTGGATGTTACCATAACGACTGAAATGTGTGGATTCCATGGAAAGATGATAATCGGGGATACTGTACGTGGGCTTGTGGTTCGAAAGACCAAGTAGTTACTGTCTGCACTTTGGTGTTTGTCTTCACTACCATCTGCCAGATACTAAACATCTCATGAAGCCATGCAGGTTTGTTATTATCAACAGCTTTTTCGTATCGAATAAGCTACTGAAATGGCATTTTTTTTTTCCTCTTTAAAATAACAATACGTAATACTAACGGGGCATCTGGATAATTCACTGGTGACAACATAACCCACCATCACTGGATCTGAATCTGATGCCACCCCTGGTCTGACGGGGGGCGGAGCTCAGCTGTGTTGCGAGCCATGGGGAGAGGAAGCTTCGCTGGCTCACCTGCCGCTCACCTGCTGTGCAGCCCGGTTCCTAACAGGCCCTGGTACAGTTCTAGAAGAATACCAGTTCCACCCACAAGCCATGGCAGTGTCTATAAGGAACAATCCGTGTGCTCACACACTCATGTTAGAATGAATTCCTCAGTTGCTCATTGCGCGTAAAGGCAGTTTAATCGCTTCTCCTCCTGCAGGGACAAACTGGTGTCCATGAACCACAGTCTGTTTTCTCAGGAATTCAATTCACATAAAATTCAGTCATTTTATGATTGTAGGGAAGAATGAGCAGATTTAACATATCCTCTTTTGAAAAATAGTGTTTGGTACATATAGCAACAGGAAGGAGAAAAACAGTGAAGCTTTGGAAAAAATAAAACGTTTTTACTTTCTATAGCTGAAGCACTTAAAATTATTATGTTTTTAAAGATTTTCCATACTAAATATTTTCCTTTATGGGGGGGGGCTGTTTTTGTTTTATAATGCAGAGAAGAAAGAAAGGAGGAGGGAAGAAAGAGAGAAGGGAGGGAGGGAGGGAGGGAGGGAGGAAATCTCAACTTCTGCAAATGCCAGATTTCAAAAACCAAAAGAAAAGGAACTCACTAAAATGCTTAATATGCCACAATCTCACAAGTATTATGAAAATCTAAGTAACAATAAGCCCATAATACCACAAAAGAAGATAACACACAGAATTTTATCTATTTTATCTTTCTTAAATGAATCCTTTGTTTGGATCTGGGAAAACAACTATTAGTCACATCTCTCAATCTCGAGCAATAGTCACGTCAAGTGTTTAAATTGTAAGTGCTTTAAATGACAGCCAAAGGAATTGTGTAGTCATTTTCCTAATATTTTCAGACTAATGTCTAGTTCGTTGATAAATATCTTCATTCTATCATCCATTTTCCAGCTCTCAACTTAGAAATAGAGTGCATGAACTTGAGTTTATTTCACAAGTTCTTTGTAAGTCATCTTAACTTCAAGACAGCTACATGGAGAGTAATATTTCTGACCTTTACATGCTCATAAATAAATGACAAAGTCTAAGAATAAGGTGTACCACGCAGACATCATTGAAAATGACAAGAATCGTCTGCGTGATTTATGTGTCTTCGTATACATCATTAATTATAATCTTAGCTTATAAATCTCAAGTAGAACCCAGGAATGTTTATCTGACTTACCTATCAGAGTTAAGTGTCACTGTACCAATTTATCAATTTTATGAAATGACAAACACTTTTAAATTATCTAATTAAGGATCATTCTTGTCAGATAGGATATGCTACAAGAAAACAGGACAGCTCAAACTCATGTTCTCATTCTTTTTTATTTATTTTTTTTATATCTCTGTTATAGAAAATTAGGTGCCTATAATAAAAAATGTGTTTATGGATTTTTTTTAAAATGTGGATACTAAGAGTCAGGTGTCAAGTAAATAAAGCATTTGCTCAAACGACCAGAGGTTTGACCTGGCGGGGGACGCACAAATTCTAACGCTTGAAGGCCAAGCAAGCAACCTCAGGGAGCCGGGCCGGCAGGCGGCCGCAGGAAGCTTTAGAGGTCACGGCCCTCCCACTCCGGAGGGGACCGTCCCACGAGTGAATGTAGGCCCAGAGTTTCCAGATTCTGATATCACAAGAGAAAGCGGGATGTATTGGTACCTCACAAATTATGTGACATCTAATTCTAAATATCGACAATTCACTTTTAAAATATTGAATATTTTGCCGGCTAATCACAACCGTATGACGTCTGGCGTAGACGGTTCCTACATAGAGGTTTCGCCGGTTGGTTTGTGTGTAGACCATTCCTTTAGATTGAAATCACTGGTAGCTTTTGGAACCATGTAGAGTTGGCCTTAATAAACCGACCTGGAAACTGTCAAGAGAAAAGTCCACAGAAAAGCATTTGTTTCTACACTACAGAGGTTAGAAATTGTGAATGATAACCTGAGCTTTCAGAACTCCATGGCAAACGATGCCACCATAGGAATCTACACTTGAGTTTCTGCAGCGTCCGTAAGGAAAGAGGAGGTAAGTGCCGAGCCCAGCATGGAGAATACTGAAAACCGGGAAGGCCCCAGCAGAGCTCGGCGTGAACCGAGGTAGACCAGCTACCCGGCAGCTCACGCTTGGAGACACGCAGTCATGTTGTAGTTTTCTCGTTGGCTCAGATGTTAAGATCAAGCTAATTTAAACATGAAATTTACCATGTAATAACTAGTTTAAAATGACGGTCATGGGCGGAATGTTGGTATTTTAGTAGAAGCAGCCCCGGTAGGACCAGAGGAGGAGCAGGGGCCAGGTGCACAGGTGTGAGAGGTCACAGCGCCCACAGCGGAGGTCACTCAAGCGTGAGGTCCGGACAGGGCGACGCAGTGAGAGGAAGCTACGTTGGAACCGAAGCCCTGAGAATTCGTGTTCTTAACGTGGGATGCAAATGACTTCAGAATCGAGTGTCATCGCTTTGTCTGCTCCTCTCGGCTCACCTGCGGCCCCGATAACCCCTCCTCTCGCCAAAGCCAGCGGGTCCACCACCAGCCTCAAGGTCACTTTCTGGGTGCAAACCCGTGGTGTGAGTGAGCCCACTACAGAGTGGACTGGCCCTCCCCCGTGTCCCCTCAGACGTCCCCAAATACCTCAATCACAGAAAGGCTCCTCTTAGATTTTAATTTGTGATCAAAAACATAGTCAATATAGTTTTCTTGCTACATGGTGACATTGTCCGGTACAGCAACCATGTCTTCTTTTAATCCCCCCCTCTTAGCCTGGAGACTGGGTGCACAGGTAAGAACAGGTAAGAGAAGTGAGGAGCAGGCGTGGAGACTGAGAAGGTCGATATAGACAAGCCTCCTGGAAATCAGTAGGAAGCAGACACTGGAGGAAGATAAGAGGGCAAAGGTGCATTACAGATTATAGCTAAATAGGTGTGTGCACGTGTGTGTGTGTGTGTGTGTGTATGTAAGAGAGAGAGAGAGAGAGAGAGAGGGAGGGAGAAAAAGAGATTTGAGCATATTTGAAATGCTATTGGGAAAGGTCTAGCGGAGAGGTGGCAGCTGCAAGTGCAGAAGTAGAAGATGTTCCCGTCTAATGTTTCTGAAGGGGCAGGAGGGGAGGTACCTAGAGGCCCTGATAGATTTCCCTCACGTAGGAGGAACGTTCTCTTCCATTTGAGAGGGAGAGAGAGCAGAAAGCAGGTGCAGCTGCAGGTAGGACCGCACCTGCTTTGTGGTGTGAAGCTGCTTTCCCTGTGATGTTCTTTCTCTGTGTGTGTGTGTGTGTGTGTGTGCATGTGAGTGTGCACGTGTGTGCCTTTCAGTAGGGAGTGATGCTGTTTGCTGGGGAGGAGGAAGATGAAGATGAGACACAGTGAAAGACGCAGTCCGCTCGTGGAGGAATTCCGGCAGTGCCTACAGACGGTGCTCACTGGTCTAGCCTTTAGTTTCCTCTCTTTTTTCCTGCTACGCCTGGATTTCTATTCTTAATAGACCCCAATTCTGGAAATCTATGTCTATAATTTAGATGAGAATTTCAGTAATGATGTCTGAGTTCAACATGAAATACTAGCCTCTTTCAGTAATAAAATATTGAAGCTCTGCTTCTGAGGTCATCCTGTGAAATTAAGGAAAGCAAGCAATTTAGCCGTGTTTAGGAAAATACAGCGTCTAGATGTAACGCTTTGACTTCATTTCCATCTAGCAATATTCAAGAAAAGGCCAGATAAATTATTTTGTATGAAATGAAAATGCTGTGCTTTTTCACACGTCAAAAATGGTTTGATCGTAGTTGATTCAAACTATTTTTAACGATTGCCTATGTGGACAGATTAACAAAAAGATAAAGTTCTATCACTAATTTTTTTTTTTTTTGTCTTTTTCTGGCGTGGTTGGCACATGCCTTGAACAGTGCGCGTAGCTGTTACCCTGTGCGGAGATTTGAACAGTGCACGTAGCTGTTAACCCTGTGCAGAGACAAGGCACAAAGACACGAGAGACAGCGCCAGACCCACTTCTGCTCTGGATTGACTTCCTGCACGATGGTATGGGCTGTGTCCTGAAGGGATAGGAGCCAAGAGGGACACAGTGACCACTGAGGGGGCTACGTGGAGATGGGACTCTGTGGCTGGACAGGTCCAGGCCGACTGCCCTAGGAGAGCGTGTGGGGAGTGGCAGGCAGTGTGGACAACCTGGGCAACAGCCCCAATCCCACCCTGCACGTCTGTGCCCTTCCTGTGTGTTCAACAACTGCAAAGTCCCCACTGCTAACCAGAAACCAGCTAAATCCCACTAAAAATACTTCCAACCTCACAGGTTTTTAACCAGTTGGGGAGATTTACATTTAAACCCAATGTAAATGCAAGAAGCATGTTTAGATTTTTTTAATTATTATTCCTTACCTTGGTAAGCAAGTTTAAACCCTTGCCGGTTTTGGGAGTGGTCGCTGTAGAAGTGGATGAGCGTCTCGTGCGTGGTGCTGAGCAGGGCGGCCGGCAGGTCCGAGCCGCTGAACTGCCCGATCAGAGGGCTGCTGTGGGACGGTCCGTTCTGGATTTCAAGGTAGTCGTGGTTGGCTTCCGTGGAAAAGTTCAGGAACTGGATGTGTGCCCCTATGGGAAACATGCAGAAGTCATGAAAGTTCATGTCAAAATGTATAAAATCAATGCTCATATAAATAAACAGTGCTTAAAACTTTGCCAGTCTCCCCAGACAATCTCTCCCCATGAAACAGAACTGCTTGGTGGAGGAAAACAGCGTTTTGGACGACAGTAGACCTTGGTCCAATCTCACCTCCGCCACTACTCACTGTGTGATCCCTGTCTGCGTAGTGAGTGTCCATAAATCAACTTATTCGTGATATATGAACATTACCAGAATCGTAACATGGAGACACACAAGGATGGTGCCTAGAATGGAGATCAGTACACATGTGTGTAGGAATGATGTTGACCAGTTGCTGTTACAATTATTACAACCACAGATACAAGGTCGTGTCCTTCTATGTTGTGTCATCCACAAGTTCATTTATGCCTTTGCCAAAAAAGAAGCCAATTTTAGTAAAAAAAAAAAAAAAAAAAGTGCAAAAAACTTTGAAAGTGGCTTTTACCTTAACCGGAGGGTCATACCATTGCACAAGAGATTTATTAGTCTAGCAAGTGACTGTTTTTAATTGTGTTAGGCACACAAGCAAATTATTGATGTTTTTAAAAAACCCAATCCAATAAATGCCACTATAACTCTCACAATTAAATCTAACAGCCTGGCGCTGTTCAACATACCAAAAGACCATTCCAACGACCAATATCTCTGGTATCATATTGATCTATGTACTAAATAAGCTATGGCTAATAACTTAGGAAAATAAAAATAAAAATAATTTAGAATTATTTGCTATGGTATCGTGGCATTTTTGAAAATTCATTTGATTACTGTGTCTGAAATATTTTAGTGCCTTTAAATAGTTTGTAAAGAGCTCCGAAGACATTATTCGTCTTTGCATAAATCCATGCAGTTAAGTGGGGTGGTAAAACCCAAACTGAGACTGCTAACGGCTACTTTCTCCCAATTTAGGAGACAAGCTTCGTTTTGCATCGCTCTTCTCCTGGTTTTGATAGATGAGAAGACTTTTATTTTTCTTTTTCAACCATTATATTATGTTTCCTAGATTAGGAAAATTAAAGGTAACACATGGGTTATCCTACTTAAGTGTAAATGCAGAGAAATTTTCACATGAACGTATCTACTCAGGTGTCAAAGGAAAGTAGTTATCAAAGGCCAGAATTCAGTAAGAGAGGAAGAGAAAAAGCTCAAGTAAAAAGTTATAGGGAAGGAAAACCTAAAAGTACTCAATAAAATTTAAGGTCATATAAGAAAACCAATTTCATTAATGATGGCGTCCACTTTGTGAGGGAGAGCGGAGGAGAGAACAGTGCGGTCGGGCGGGACATCACACAAGGGAATCTGTCATGCTTGGGGTGCAATTTACTGGCTAACTTTTTCCTCATAAGGTCATCAATGTCATTATCATAATCTTGCCCGTGAGCAAACCGAGGCTCAGTAATGTTAGGTGTCACGTCTGACATTAACACAGGGAAAGGTGGAGTCCGGTTTACACCCAGTTCTGACGGCCAACGTCCTCGCCTTTTCCAGTTTATCGTGCAAACAGGCGAGACAAGAGCCAACAACCCCATTCTCTTAAAAATATATCCTGCTGTTTTCTGGAGAAAATCAGTTTGCATTATGTTTGTTCAACCTACATTGAAGGAGGATGAATAAAAGGAAGTAGGATGTGGAAAACTTCAGGAGGAGGGGAAAAAGACAGACCTTTAACAGATTAACCAAACTGAGATATTCTCTTTAGATTGAGTAATTAGATTCCTATGACAGACAGTCCGAGTCTGCATGCTACTAGCAAATCACCTGTCAGGTGAGGGACACCCAGTCTGTAGCTGTCTCAGCCATTCAAGCATCATCCACTGCATATAACCAAGGTGGAGCAGCTCTTTAAACTGAAAACACTTCTGTAAATATTTCAATATGTCAAATATTGCTCTGCATTGAACAACCATCAATGAGCTATTGTTTTCTAAATTCAGCAAATATTTGTGGTCAAAAGAAATTCAGAAGCAGGAAAAAAAAAAAAAAGAAAGAAAGAAAAAGGGAGGGAGGGAGGAAGGAGGAGAGGAAGGCCATGTCCCCTCCCCCTAGCTGTGACAGGCGACCAGCGGACTTCTTAGTAGATCACACGGGGACCTACCTTGTCTCCTTGTCCATTGCTAAACCAAACACACGGCTTTCTTTTGCGTCATGGCCCACAAATATAACAAAAATGAGCTCCGTCACTAATAAGCAAACTATCCTAAAGATGCACGGGTGTGACTACTTTGGGACACTAAATCCGTGTGTGCTACAGGGTTTCATAAATACCCTCACATCCCCGAGAGACGCAAGAAGCCCACACAGGAGTAATCAAAACCACCTGCTCAATTACTGACATTTCTATTTATGTCCAAAAAGTACCAGATAGAAAGGAAAACTAGGGCAAGATTAGAACGTTTAAAATCCAATAGTTAGGGAAATGGCTTAACACGTGCTCATTCCGGATGAGTCCGTGCACATGCGGACTTCAGACGCGTTTGTCCACAGACACGTTCCGAAATCCACGGACCGGACTGGCGCGGTCCCGGAGGAGATGAAAGACAGCAGGCAGATCAAGGCTGGAAAAGCTGAACGCGGCCAGCGTCTCCAAAGCAGAGGATGGAGTGAAAGAGGCTTTTTTACTGATTTGGAATTAAACTTGAAACGGAAACGGAATTATGACAATTATAGTATCGTGAACAAAATTACCATTTTAAGCAGGATAAATTATACAGCCACCTATCAAACCACCTAACACATATCAGGAAATAGAACAGGGTTCAGCTTTAATCTGGCTTAAAATAGAATTATTTAGTGATCTAATTTTCAGCAAACTGCATCCAGTTTGACATCGCAAAGCCCAAATGAAGGGATTAAAATAAGCATAACCTAGTTATCCTTTTATTATCTCACGGTACACTAAAAAAAATATGTCATTACAAGAAAACCAATCTGAACGCTTATCTTCTATAGAATTCACAGAGCACATTCTCATCCGAGCGTAGTTACATACTGAAAATTAAGTGCCTTTTGGGATTGACAGAACTTTGAATAGCAATGTGACTACGATTTCAGAGTTAAACCCTAGTTTAGAGTTGATAGAACTTGTGAATATTAATTGCTGATTTGTGTTTTCTGTGCGTAATAAGCACATGGCAAAAGAGTTAATAGCTATCGAATTTAGCTAACATTCTAAGTCATCTTTTCTGTCATCTCTGTTTCTAGATGGACCAAAGTCACAGTGATTCTGGACATCATCTCGGGTGACATGGCACAGTGGTTTCTAAGTATGAAAGGTAAGGACCACGCAGAAGAAGACTGGGTCGTTCATCTCTCCCCTGCGTCTTAGACTTTCTCAAGAAAACAGAGACAGAAACTCCGAGTGGATTAAGCTCTGTCAAAGCCACACAGCACGGCAACCCACATCTGTGAGAGGGAGAGAAAACAGCATAAAAACACAGAGAATTCAATGTAGCCACTGAAGACAGTCGACGCTTACCTAATGCCGTCTTTATGTCATCCTTTTTTAATACTTCAAAACAGCCGGATGAGATTGATATTGTATCAGACACATTTTATACATAAGGAAACGGGGTTCGAAGCATTTTGGTGTCTCGTGCAAACAGGCATTGATAGAATCAGCTAAGGTTCCTACTCAGCTGGACGCAGAGCCCAAAACTGTGAGCAAGGACAACATAGGCCACCTGCTCTGCCGGTGCATTTGGTCAGGGTCTCTCTGACCATTCTGAGAGGGGAGCCACGCTGTGTCGCAGAGACAGGGTGCAGAAAGTCGCTGTCGGTGGGTGGAAGGAATAATCAGAGAAATGAGGTGAGGGGGTTTTCCCGTGATAACGAAGCAGCCAATGGCAGTTGCCTGTTCAATTAAAGTGTCGATTGATCCAAAGGCAGGGAGAGGGATTAACCAAAAGAATCCTTTGACCAAGCTGGTAGCTACTTAGCTCAGGGCGTGGACAATCCCTCAGGCAGGTCCATGCCTGTGCAGTTGTAAGGCAAGATTCAAAACAGCCAATAAAATCCCGCATGGGTAAAAAACATCAAATATATATTTTGCCTCAAGAAAAGTCAATAATGTCTCATATTCTGGATAAGTGTTTTTATTCAGGGCAATTGGAGAAGCTGAAGTCACTCATGTTCAACAGCCACGCCCTGAGAAACCAAACTCCACAGCTGACAACTGAGGAGACAGAAATGTATGTTCAGACACTATAGATAACACTTGAAGTCTAGAAATTATATTTAAGAATGCTCTGCAAGAACACTAGGGAATTTTTTTTGTGTGTGTGTGATTTACTTTGCACTTTTGACTTGTCTTGTTGTTTTATGCTCAGTAATATTCTATCTCTACTGACAATTTGCCCAAATCTCATGATTTCTACACCAAAGCAATTTATCCTAAATAAGTAATGTTTATAAAAATCTTATGATAATCTCTGTGCATTTTTCATCTTATTTAGTGTGAAAGTGCTGAGAAACATTTCCTGACATAGTGTAACTCTCGCATCCAATGAACCGGGGTTGCTTTGTGAAAATAAGCAATTCTTTGCCCCATCCCGATGGGATACTGAGGCAGAACCGTGAGACTCTACATCACTGACCTGGACTGCTGCTCTTGTACACAGCAAAATGAGAGCCACTGGCTTAAGCAATCATGTTCCTCATTGCATAGTGTTCTAAGTATAAGTAGATAAAATTCTCAGTAGATCTGACATTCTCTTTGGGTCTTACGTAAGAAAGTTTCCCATAATGTTTGTTTCTTGATAAAATTTCCACTGCAAAGAAAGCATTGCTGAACATTGTTTCCCAAACCTCAGGAAATGGGGAGGGTTAGAGGGCTAGGAGACCCCTCCCACACTCCTAGAAGCAGGAAATCTAGGGCAGATACAGGGTGGCGACGGCAATGCGCCATTTGCATACACACTAGGAGCAGCTGGTTAAATCTACCGTGGTTATTAATGTAAACTCCCTACCCCATAAATGTCCTTTCTCAGGATTAAGGTGGAAATATCTTTTGACTATTATTTTCCAACTTAATTGCCAAGATCACCCTAACAACAGATGTTTTCAGACATTTTATTTTTGTGTGTGACGTCAGCAGAAATACCTGCCTACCAACCCCGTGTCCCTCCTGTCCCAGTAGGAAGTCAGGCACCCTTTCCTGAGTTCTAATCGCAGAGAATGTTCCAGAATCACCTTAAAGCCTTGGCTGTGCATATGAAACAATATGAGGATCAAAAAGAAAGAAATTATAATTAAAAGATATTTGGTTATCTCTGCTGTAGTCTCATTTTTTAAAATAAGAAACTTCTGGAGTGCTTGATTTATAAATGTCTACAGATTCCTGGGCTTTACCCCCAAAGTTACTTTCTCGAAATTTCCACGAAACAGACCTGATATTTGCTTATGATTTGGGAGACGCTGGAAGACCTTGTTACTAAAAATAAGGTCAGGTTCAGAGAAAGAAGAGAACTGTATCCCGCTGTGGATACAAACTGGGAATCGAACAGCAGCATCTACGACAACCGCGTCTGAGACATTCGGGTGACGCAGATACAATATTTCTCATGTAGCTGAAATGTGGTTTGGCCTTTGGGAACAAGACTCATGATGTGGTTTTAAGAGCCGTGTGTGGGAGGGAGACTGAGCTATAGGGTAGTGGACATTACAAGGAAGAAGAGGTAGAAACTGCAGAAAAGTAGGAACATATGGAACTAATTGGCTTAAGAGTTTTCAACTGTGAAACTGACGTGGGGTTGAAAACTAGCTAGGTAGTAAAATTTTCTCAGATTTTGCAAAATGCTCTAAAATGACTTAAGCCCTAGAAAGAACTCCTAGCAGGGGCATAAAAATGCCAAATGTTCACTATGCCAGGGGGCCTACCGCCTCTTACACGCCTTTCCTCCCAATTTCTAACTTCATATTTGGAAGTGTATTTACAGGTTATAAAATGTACCACAGGCAAACCTGCTGCACTATTTAAATTTAATCTGCAAGAACTTATTCTAAAGCACAACTACATGTATTCTAAAAAGCTAGGGATAGTCATACTACTTTGTATGTATGTAGAATTTAAGAAATAAAGTTTTTTTTTTTGCCTTCCCTTCTAGATCCTCTTTAAAATATTTTAAAGATTTCCATAATTTTAAATATTTTCTACTTCTTTTCATTTCAATCTTTCTTTAAATGAATATTTTTGTTTTGGTTCATGAATCCCTGTCATGAACTCAGATAATTTTGGTTTCAATTCATTTTCTCCCCTGAATCATTCTCTTGTATAATGGTTTATGAGTGAACAAGCTAAGGAAATATACCAAATGGTATCCTTCTCAGAAATTACAGGACAGGAACGTTGGTGAACAAGTTAAGAAAATGCCGATTCATGAACAGAATGTTTCTCATCAGTGTTGAAAGGAGACTGGGAACCATTTGGAACAATAATACAAACACTATCCACGTGTGGGCTTTTGTCTCACTTTGCTTTTCATTGTTTGCCACACACCAAGCCTAGACCACACTCCCAGCCTGGATTACGTCAGTTCATCCTACCATAACCCGGCGTGGCTGTTTCGGTGACAAGTGTCCCGCAGCCTCACTCACTGGGAAAGGCCGCCCCGCCCAGGGAGGTGGCCGCAGACCTGTGTCTCTCGTTCTCTGACCTTCACTGCTATGAGAACTTGCCTCGCAAGGTTGTGACACTAAGAGTCACAGGACCATGTTGAAAACATCCTGAGTCACACGTATCCCTGATGCGACCCGTAAACCCCGACTCCGAGGACTGGTACCAGTACGTCCTTTTCTTCCGATCTCCACGGGGAGAAAGGGACCCACTGTGGAGGATTCCTGAGCCAACGTTGACCACAGTTACGCAAAGGCCTTCTTCTGGAACTGGCAGGATCACTGCCTCTCCGCTCAGAGGGTTTATATTTAGGAAAAATAAAAACCTAAAAAGCTAGGAAGAAACCGAGGGTTCCTATGAACAGCATCCTTTCACGAGGAGTCTCTCCCTCCCTCACCCACACGCCCTGCGCGGCCTCCCAAGGAACCCGCTGGTGGTGGATGCCACAGGCTGTCCCCGTGGGGCTCTTTGCGCTGGCCCCTGCCCACGCGTAACCCTCCACGCAGGCGGACGGCATCTCCTCGTTCGCGCACCTGACCACGCCTGCCTCCCTCCCGCCTCCCCCCACAGCAAGTCCCCCTGGCCTCACGCCTGCTACTCCATCCTGGGCACAGATTCCGAAAGCACAAGCTTCAAAAACTTAATAAAAAATATGATCTTCCTCTGCGGCAGCGATTTACATATATGCTTGTATTCATTCAGTATCAACCTTTAGTCTTGACCACCCCATTCGCTGAGCACCTGACTTGGTCCACCAACACTGAGGGCCCCAGAGAAACCCACAGGTGGGGGAAGCCCGGATGAATGACCCCAAACCACAAAGGAAGCCAGGAGGCAGACAGCGGATACGAATTTCACAAAGACCATGTGTTTCTGAAGACAGGCCAGAAAGAATGAGGTTTTAGTGGTAAAATTATGAATTACTATTTAAGGTGAAGCACCTGAAAGTTAATAACTAAAGATTTTTTTTAAAAGCGCCTTTTTTGTGAACCTATAAACAACACAATTTATAATAAAAATTCACAGAACGATACTATTTTTTCATATTTATGTTTTATATTCAATTCAAAAATGTGTCACCACCTGAAAAAAAAAAGCCTTCAAAATTGTCCAAGAAGAAACAATAACCATTATTGAATTCCGGCGATAGATTAGAAAAGGCGTTATTATAAATAAAAAGATGGATAATTGAATTAGGGATGCTCCGTTTTACACTTCATGTGCCTGCTATATCATCTCTCAGCCAATTTAATTTGCCTTGAAAAGCACTGCACGGCTCCATTGATTTCTCAAATAACTTTCCCTTCTCCAAGTTATTCTGTCAAAGCTTTATTTAAATCTGGAAGCCACTTTCAATTAAAGATACAGTCATGTCAACAGAGGAAGGCACATTTTTAATTCAGCTTCCTTCTTTCCAAGTTAGAAATGAAACGGTTGGACTTTTAGGAATTAATGATGCTTCACTCACCGTATCCGATGGGCAGGGAGATGGTCCAGGTGCAGTCCAGGTTGTTGGGGTAGGAACCCGGAAAGCCAGGGCTCAGGATCACGCCCCCCATGCTGGTCAGCGTCCCGCCGCAGGTTGCTGTGAAATGCACAAAGGGCTGTCAGTGCCGGCTCTCGATTTCTCCCAGGAGACTCAGTCCAGCCTGCTTTACCGACCAGGCTAAGCAAGAGCTGAGCCCTGACCCGAACCACAGCGCACGACACAATGCCCTGCGCTTTGGTTATTCACGGGCTTAGCGCTCCCCCTCGTCTGAACTGCTTAAGAGCAAAGACCTAGTTCAAAATGTATCTTCTTCTGGTGCTCAGAGGCTCTCAGGAGAGGGCAGTCTGTTTAACGTTTGCACTGCAGCTGGGCACCAAATTGACTTCAGTTTATTAGCTGCCATTCATTGGATGGTGGTGTAACCATTTACCGATTGCTAACTATGTGCTACTCACTGGGATAAATGTAACACATTGTACAGCTTCACTCCCGTAACAACCCCACGGATAGAGAAATCAAGCCCAGAAGAGGTTAATAAATTTGCCTGAAGTTACATGCCTGCTAAATAGCACAACCAGAATGTCGTTCTCGCTTTGTCCGGTTCCAGAACCAACTCTTAACCAGGAGACGTTCCCACCAGATTTATTTTTAGTTTTGGGATGCAGCTAACTGCGTGCACCTTGTCCTCAGGAAGCCCCGTGTGGGCAGGCAGGGTGGAGATACCTTCACATCCCCCCTTATCTCAGCCCGCACACGGTACGCTGCTGGAACTGAGGCCGACTGGAAAGAAACATGACTCATTTTATAATAAGCATTCCCAACAATGGAGGTTGCAGCATAGGAAATTCTAATAGTTGACCATTTGTAACTTATTAAAATGATGATTTCTTATATTTCAAACTTAATGCAAATAACCCCACTTCTCTTCAGGAAGCCACATCAAACAGTTTTATTTTTATTTTAACAATGTTCTCATTAGGAAAAATATTTTAAGCAAAATATTTTCTGGAAACCTGCTTTCAGAGATTCCTTAGGACTTGTAGTGAAGCCGTTTTTTGTTTTTTGTTTTGTTTTGTTTTGTAATCATCAGGGTAGACTGTTGAGGATAAATTTAAATATTTTGAGAAAAGCCAAAATTCAAGTCTAGTTAGTATGGTAATTGTTGAAGCCAGGCCATCATATTCTGGGTTTCAAATATTGTATAAGTTAAAAAAATGCATATTAAAAAATTCAAAAGTGCATTTTTGTGGTGTGAGTCACAATTCCAGAAAAGTCTTGGGCAAAACTGACTTTGTTGTCACATAATCTTCCCAGGTGACTTCTTTGTGGGAGGAACCCAGTGTCTGGAAGGGGAGCTCCAGTTTGCACTTGTCCGTGAACCTGTGGACTTTGTTGGAGACACACTTGCGGATCTGAGTGTCGTCCCTGAACACCCTGCACACATTCAGCAGGGACAGCCCTTCCCACCGGCCACCGAGACTTCCAGTGAGAGCAGGTACGTGCGTCCAACCACAGGGAAGACACAAGTGGAAAATGCCAAATCAATGGCAAAACAGGAACACTAATGTCAAAAAGGGCAACATTGCTAAAAAGCCCCTTTTGATTCTAGCATGATTTTTTACCAAAAAAACACACAAAAATTTGGGAATCATAAACTGCACACATCCATGTAGATTTTCAGCTGAGGACTGAGATAACCTTGCATGAGTGGATGGACGTCGCCAACAATACTGTTGTTTGTGTCTGACACAGGCTGACCGTCAGGTGGTGGGAAAGCCACCCCACCGTGGGCCTGGTCGTTGCGACATCTCCCGTCAGGCACCCAATAATCGCCTGAGAACCTCCTCATAACCAGGTGTGATCGTTTTGTTGATGTTCCTCTAAAAAAACCCCTAAGAACTGATGGATGAGCATAAAAACAGAGCTCCCAAAAGATCTGTGTCAATCTTTTTCTTCCTTTGTTATATCTGAGGAACTCCACCACTGGTCCGGTTGTATTTCGTGTTGGTTCGACGTCACTGCGAGGTTTCAGTTTTCCGCTCAGGGCTTACCCACCCCCTTTCCCAACTGACCCCTTGCCCCTGCCTGGTGACGTCCCCCTGTGTCAGACCCTTTCTTACAGGGAAACAGCATCTCTGTAGAAAGTTATTGGTAAATATGGTATTTCTAAAGGGCAAGCTGTCTATTTCTATAAAATAGCTAGGGACCTTACATTTTACCGCCTTTATACGTCTTATTTTGTGTAAATTCTTGGGAGTCTTTGCTAAGAGTATATTGAATTTTCACTCAAGGGTTGAAGAGCTCCGTGGTGCAGTGAGGACGGGGGGCCCCAGCCCCCTGCACAGTCTGAGCGCCAGCCTCGCTGCCAGGCCCCACAAAACTGACCATGGGGAGCTGGTCATGATATTCGAAATAGTCGATATTGGTCAAGCTCTGAGCACTATCCTTGGCACTTAGTAACCTCTAGAGAAGCAGTTTTATATACTTTGTCTTCATTGGTACTAGTAGTTTTCAAAATTAAGACATGAGATTTCCAGGAGCTAGTAAGTCAAATATTATTGCTCTATGGATTTCTATTCCTAAAATTCTCCAGCTTGGATTTGTCTAAAGCTAACAGCAACATAAACCTGTCAATCTCCCCAATTGGTCTTTGGGATTTATCATGGGTCATGCATGAGCTTTTCCAATGAAAAAAAAACTTTTCTCTATACCTTCTAAAGAATTATGTACGTTGATGTACCTTTAACAATTGCTAATATCCAAGACATATTACATAAAAGATAAAAATCAATTATATTTTGCTAGTATAACTATTCAAATAAAACATTCCTTTACATAGTATACAGGGACAACAAGGGTATATTATTTGATTGAATTCCTGCTGGGAACTGATTTCATTTCAAAGTTTGAAACATTTCAACTCCCAAGTTAAAGGGAACGCTCTTCTCTAAAAAACAAATAGGAAGATTGATATTCTGTGTAATGACAAGGTGGCACCTTGCATTTTTTCATTTCTTCCTTCCAAATCCAGGCTGGGATTTTAAACCTCCACACAAATAACTTCGTGTTTTCAGGTGACGTGTTAATCCAGACATTTATTTTTCACCAGGAAATAACTTTCATAAAGTAAGATACTGGCCACCACGGAACATTTTTCACTTGTAGGCAAACATGATATGGCGAATACGGTATGGACAGGTGCTGTTTTCTTGCTGAGGTTCTGTTTGCTTCTCAGGTTTGGTGTCGTTTTATTTTCCTCTGTACACAATTCCATCTGTGTCCCAGACAAGGCAGTTAAATGTATATCCCTAAAAACCATTTAATGCCTAAGGTTTATTTGAGACGTGGGAAAATCAGGCTGTCAGAAGAACACGGGACAGAGAGTAATTATGTTGCTTTCCCTGTAGGGACCAAGCACTGTGCTGTCATATTTCCTGGAAAAATGAAATCTAAACTATGCGAATAGCTCAGGGGACAATTTTAAGGATACATTGTGGCCTTTAGAGTTGCCTGCACTTGTCCATACAGAGGTGGCCACTTCCTGCTGAAACACCCGCTGGCCACACAGGGTGCCTGGGGGCTCTGCACGCGGCCGGCACAGCACCCCAGTGTTGGAGGACTCCGCGGAACTTTGACGACGGAATCCGTGATCCTGTGGCTGTGACGGTGACCGGTGCTCTCTGACGCATGCATTTACTGGTCATTCTTGAGTCAAATTTCTTGCGCGTCCACCATGTGCTAACGGTATAGAGGTGAGTGGTACACATCTCTGTCACCAAAGCCCTTGGGGATTTCGGGGGGGGCAAATCAAATGGCGATATCACAGCTCCACACGGGGAGGTAGAGTCCAGTCATACACATGGTGAGTGGTGGCCCTGGGTGGGGACCTGAACGGTGCTGGGGGGGAGCACTCCCACAGGTGCAAAATTCAAGAGCACCCCAACCCCCCAATAATATGTTGGTGCAATACTTGGAAAAATCAAAAGCAATGCAAAACAATCTGTTAGGGACAAAACATCCAAGTTTTACATGAAAACAGTCAGTTTTGCTCATCTTTCCTTCTGCCTCGGGCTGTGCCAGGGCAGCGCCACACCGAACTCGGAGGTCAGGGAGGGGTCGCAGAGGATGGGTGGCCCTTCAACAGCAGCGGGTCTCTGTGGGGACTAGGGAAGGAAGACACGCCAGGAATGGGGACAGTGTTCACGGTGGAGATGCGGATTAGCCTGGGGGTCCTTGCAAGCCACGCGAGGGAGCTGGGATGATCATTTTGGCGGGGGTGGGGTGGGTGCAGAGTGGCAGGAGGCTGGAGGACTCTTCATGGTTAAACGCTAACAAGCCCTTTCCGATGACAGAGGTGACGCACTGCTCAACTCGGGGGCTGCAGGTGGAATCCTATGGAGACCTCAGGCGGAAGGGCTGGCAGGAGTGAGGAATCTCTTGGATTTGGGGGCGAGGGAGAAATCTGAGATAATATCCAGCTTTGCTGTTTAGGCACAAAAAGGTGTGTGATACCGGCACTCTCTGAGGACCGGAGCCCAGGAGGGGGACCCGTTTGCAGAGGCCGGTGGGTGTGGAGTGTTGGGTAACCGCCGTGATTATGCTCAGACGGTCCCTGACGAGGACGTATGGTCACCTGAGCGACAGGTAAAGATTTCTGAGTTTACAACGTACAGGTGGCGGGTGAAGCTCTGGGCCTGAACGAGGGGGAGCAGAGAGCCCCGACATCTCCAGCCTTTGCGTTCAGGGACCCCCTGGAGGAGGGAGGAGCAGCACCTGCGAAGCCCCCAGCAGCTCACCTGTGCGTAAAGGCGGGGCCCGGGCAGGCTCTGCCTCCGCAAACCGCGCAGGGAGGGGGCTGACTGCCCCGCAGGGCGCCCACCCGGGAGGCGGTGCGTGTCCAACACCAAATACCACCCACCCCACTGCACATCAGTAACTCGTAATTCTGAAGTTTGTTTCTAGAAACTAGGTTTCCCTGAGGCTAAAAGTCTATGCAGAGAACTGCTCAGACTTCCATACCAGCTAGCATTCCTTCTTCCCCACGAATTAACAAACCGGCCTTTTTTTCCTTTTCCTCATTTGAGTTCAGGCCCCGCGTGGGCAGCGTTTGCGCATTTGCACCTGGTCTGTGCAGGAGGGACCCAAGACGCCCAAAAGGCGGAGCCTCTGCGCCCAGAGGGGCGTGTTGCGCTATCGCTATAGCGCGACTGTCCCCAGACTAAAGTTTGGAGGAGCGTTTAGAGGGGCGTCCTCCGGGGCCAAGCGCCGCACGCACGGGCCCTGCTGTTCCCCGCGCACCTACCCACCTACCGATGCAGAGGGGCGACGGGTAGTTCCAGCGGCGCACGGTCCCCGGCATGCAGGAGATGTGGGAACGGCCCTGGGGGAGGGAAATGAGATAGAACTCGTGTAACTGAAAATAGCGCCTTTGAGGGTTTGCCTATGAAAAAAAAAACAGAAATTGTAAAATCTAGTCCTACTAATGATTACTAATGCACCATATATTTTGACCCAACATAGAAAAAATCCATTATTACTGTATTTCTTTTTTACTAAAAAGACAATCTTGCCATGTGCCTTTAAACAGGCCATATTTCTGCCTGGATCCTCTCCTAATATTTGCAGAAGGTTGAGAATTGGGCAAAGTATGCTTTTTTTTTTTTTTTTTTCCCGTCATCAGAATTTATAGCTTTTGGTCTGAAAGGCCAAAAATGATTAGGAAATAGCAGGTATTGATTAGAAGGGTAAAATGTCAGTGATACTTTATCTGCTTATGAAAATGTAACCTTCCTGCTTGGGCCTGGTTACAAGTCACATGATCACGCGGTTTGGAAAGGAAATGGGTCAGGCCTTCCTTCATCACAGAAAAGGAAGATGTAATGGTCCCTTCCTCACTAACTAACCAGCCTCACAGCCGTCAAATTAACCCGCCTGCAGTGACAGTGACTCTCGTCACTCAGGGTCTCCTCGTCCTTTGCGTATACAAAGTTTTCAACTTTCAGCTTCTTTTTTCCAATATGCCTGTTTGTTGCATCAACTTTCAGCTTTAAAAAAAATCTATTCTAGTCTTTTTCTTTTAAAAATCACACAGGGGAGGGTTAAACTCAGAGACGTTTCCTGCTAAGATTTCTCTTACAAATTAAGGAGAAGGTAACAGAGGAGACCTCTGTGTGCAGACGATGTTCTTCTTTCTTTTTTCCTGATTGGGTCTCAGCGGCCTTATCTGCCAGGCTTACTTATCTCTTGAATTTCCATTTGTCACCGACAATTGGCATAGCGGCAATTGAAAAACATGTCTTCAGTTCATGCTAAATAATCCCAGCCACACCGGGAACGCATCAAACAAGAATTCGCGCTAATGCAGTTATCAATGGCAAACCGATTCCCTAAGCTTAGAAACACCGAATACTCAACTCACTGCCCCAGACTAATTTTATGACACTCTTTGACATCGTTAAACATAGTGACAGTAAGGAAGACTACGTTTTTAAAGAGGATATCTGGACAGTGTTTTTGCTGCTAACATTCATACTCTGTATATACTCATTCTCTGATCCATTAAATTATCTTTCATAAATTTCTTTCTGAAATACGGATGAACATAAAGGACAAAAGCCTCTGGAGATATTTATTGAAGACTACCAATAAAATAGTCATTTATTACCAATCTATCATATTCTGCTATTGATTTTAGTAAAAACAATTCAAATGAGTGATGATAGCTAAAATTTTTGTAATGAATCAAAAATAAGACAGGATTCTATGTATTTATTTACTAGTTTTTACCCAAATGAGGATTTTCTGTTTTATGTTTTAAAATAAACATTAAAACAGGTCTAGAGAAAATGAAAATCATAAATCATTCAAATATTCAGGATTTCTTTTCAGCGTGTGATGTCATGCCACACCCACGAATCTCACTAGGCATATGTATTTGTAGACATTCATGTGTTTACTATGCAAAGAACAATGCTTTTCATGACTAATGTGTAATTTATGCAGGCTGACATTCCAAATGTACTACTGTGTTAGTAAAATTGTCAGTTATTAGCAATTTAAAATAATCCAGAATCCTTTCTGGCTCATGTGAATGACAAACAGCAGCTTGCAAACTCAAAGCTTGACACTGTTTGTAATGAAGAAAAAAATAGCTTAGTTTGCCTTTGAAAAACAGAGCTAAGACATGGTCTGATCGGGCTGTAGAAGTGTGTCTACAGGCTGCATCTCTAGGTAGCACATTAAACAATTCATTATAAGAAATTTCTTTACCAAAGAATCCTTTCTATTTCCTTCTCTGAGGGTTGCAGTAATATCATTTAGTAAAAAACAACAACAACAAAAAATAACGCTAACAGAGATTGTTACATCATCACCACGTAGAAAGAAGATGTCCAGTCACCATCCATGGTCAAAATCAAGTATTACAGCATGAGAATTTGGGGGAGAGAAGAGAGAACACACTGTTTACGTGATTTCCATCAATTATGACGGAAGCCAAAAAAAAAAAAAAGGCATAAAAATGGCAGATAGCACAGATTGAGGTGTCCCTGTAAATGAACCCCTTGAGTTATGACGCATAATTTTTTACATCATAACGTGTGAAGCACAAAAGCCATGTCTTAAAGGATCAGCCTACACAGGCTTCGTGTGCTTGGTTAAAACCTTGGTGAGAGGCACAATTTTCAGAAGTGCTTCCTAGCTGCAGTTTCCACTGCAGAAACTCCAGTTCTGTCTCCCGTCTTTTTCTAAGTCACAGCACTGATGGCAGTACCCACCAAGGTCTTTACAATGTAAGCTGTAGACTTGTTTCCATGAAGGCGACTTAACATATTGATATCTGTTTATAATAATAGCAACAATAGCTTTCATTTGCTACGATGTGCTAGGTATTTTATAGATACTTCCTCCAGGCTTACAGCACACATCACATGGTATCCACACCACACGGTTGACGGGGGATAACGAGGTTTTGTATAGGAAGCACTTGGAACGGCACTCAGCGTTCCACATTTGCTCGCCATGTTGGTGTCGTCACTCGATTGGTTCTACTGGGCGTTGACCCCGACAAACATGCAGAAATTGAATCTCATGCAATGGTGTTTTTTCACGGTTGTGTTGTTGCAACTCTTTCCTGATGCTTACTTTGGCTGTTTTATTTAAGTCAGTACAGAAATGGCTAAAATAAATTTCCTTGAAAAATTATCAGCTTCAATGTCGTAATACACACACAGCCAACATACCCTATTACCTGAATTAACTGAACAGTAGGAATGTCAGCAGGCTTGAATATTTCTCCTAGACTTTGGGATATACATGTTTCGATGATCAATTTTTATTATTGGCAGGGAGAATCATATAAGAATTATGCTAAGTGATAGAAACTGTACTTGGTGTAAGCTTATTCATGGTCAAACCAGAAAATAAATAACAGAAAAATGACTAATCTTGCTATACATTAGTTTATAAAAACTTTTATATAAAAAGCTATTTATTTAAAAACTATAAAAGTATATGGAAAACCTCGTACTTAATATTTCTTGAAAATTATTTAAATCTATTTTTTGGATGCCTTGTTTACCTAGCACAAGGCAGGCATTTAATGATAATTTATTGAACTGAACGATGACCACAGTTTGCAGAGCAGTACAGCACACGACTCAAGCAGACTCACTTATTGGGGGATAACGAGACGGTTATTGCTTTGCCCCTAGAATGTTCTCTGCACAGTTATTAGGAGAACATATACTTTGAAATAAAATAATTGTAAAACACAGAATGCTTAGTTTTGAAACAGTACTTGATCCTTTCAATGCTATTTCCAAACGATGATTATCAATGCGCATGATTTAATATGAATAGTTCAGTTCACAGACTGAAAGAGGAAAACCACATTGGCCACATTGGGGTACAGACTGCAGGCTCCATCTTTAAGGGAGCGGCCCAGAGATTCCCATGTTGCACTTTCTGTTACTGAGAACTCCAGGGAGAGATACCTGCAAGGTGTATCCGGGCTCGCACTGAAAGGAGAGCACGTCGTTCACCATGTAGCGATCTCCAATTTTGATGCCGTTGCTGGGAAGGGTTGGCTCTTGGCACGCGGCCAGACCCACGGCTACAGGAATGCAAAGACAAACACCAGAAATTACGCAAGATAGATACTGTCCTCAACTGTTTGAATGATGAAAGTTTTCTTTTTCTGTTGCTGTCCTCCTGTAACTCTTCCTCTTGTTACTCTACCTAAAAAAAATGTTAAGTAACTTTAAATCAGAGTTATGAGTTAATTCTTAAATGTTAATTTGTTTCACTTCCAACACGCTGTGAATCACGGCATTTCTCTATACAATAAAATTTGTTACTTTCCCATTTAGTATAAAACACCTCAATCCCAAAATATAGACATTGTAAAAGATCCTTAAAAAATCACGTTTCCTATTATATGCAAAACTCAATGATCTTGCCCTCTTGTTTTTGTTTTTTTCAAACATATGTAGCAGCCTTTATGAAAAAAATCTAAGTGTGAATCTGGGAATTCTGTTCTTCCAGAAAAACACAGTATGAGAAAATATTTTATATTCAGTCTAGCTCCCCCCCACAACTTCTTTCTCTCTCCCCCACCCCCTCTTTATCTCTCTGTCTGTCTCTCTAGATAACAAAAAATTCTTATGAAAAGTCCATTTCTAATTAAAAAGGACCAATATTTACAGACCCTAAAGCTATTATCCAGCGCTTTCTCGGATGAGTTGGCCTCAATTAAGACACTCACAGATTTTTAAAAAGTTCATCATATAATATTGGAATTTGGACTAAACTATCAAATAAATTAACTGAGTATTATTAACACTGATCCCTCTCTCTATAAACCCTCCTCAGGAGAATAAATAAAACACGAAGCTATGGTATTTTATGGAAGTGAAAATCCATTTTGGTTAGTCAAAGGTACAGACTTTGCATTGTTAGAGGAACGAATTTGAGGATCTAAAATGTACAGCATGGGCCATGATGGATGTGTTAATTAATTTAATTAAAAATGCAACTGTGGGTGTAATTTCAAGCCACGCAACACATTGACTCTATATGGGGTGAGTAGGTGTGAGGGGTGTCATGAAGTTTTTCTAAGTTGAAATAGATTTTTCCCCGAATGGCTATATTTTAAAATACATAAAACACCCTAAGCCTTAAGCAGCGATATATTTATGCCTGGCACAGATTTTCAAGTCTTGTGGGGCTTTTCGTAGAAGATAAAACTGCTAAATATCAAAAAAAAAATACAGTCACGTAGGCCTCTTACTTGTTTTATTAGTGGAAGTCTGAAATCTCACTCTCTCTTTTTGAACTTTAGAAAATAGATTACGACGACATTTAAATTCCATCCTTTCTTTCCTACCACAGAAGAGCAAGATCATCTGTCATATATCACTTAAGTTTTTTATTTCATCCTGAAAAATGTATGTACTTAAAATACTCAGTGCAAAATTTCTACGAGCAGTTGGGAACGCTGAAACTCTGATTTATGGTGCTACCAGATCATCGTCATTTTGACATCATTCAAGTACACGCTCAGCGTGACAGAGAACAAATGATACCCACAACTCAAACAAGTTCAAAATGAAGAGAAAAAAATGTTTTGAAATAAAAAAATAAAATGAATACTTCATATTAAATTCCATTTACTAAATTCTCACCTTTCTCACATAAGATGTATTGGGTTTTTATTTATTTACTATATTTGCCTATTAAATGTTGATTTATATGCAGTTATTGTGTGCTGCTGTATTTTCATTTTCTCCTTCCTTGAATTCTCTAAATCCAAATCATCCTCTGGGGGGAAAAAAAAAAAAAGAAAAAAAAAAACCCCTTGCATGTGTATCTGTTCCCTTAGGAATTATCACTAATTTTCTGAATAAAATAAAAACACACAAAAATATTCTAACCAGTGTTTAACATGGTCAGATTGGGCAGCAGTTATACGCAGACACAGTGTTCAAAATGTAGGGAGAACCAGCTGTCTTTTCTTCCTTCTCCAGGGTCAGCCTGTATCCAGGCTATGCCAGAAGCCGAGAATGCAAAGACCATGCATGCTATTTGCAAGGGCGTTTTTAGTAATGTCGTTTAAACTTGCTATTCTATTTATCCAGAAACCGAATGACAAAGCGGATAAGTGGCAAGACAGGTATATTCCGCACATTGGACTCGTCTCATAAAGATGCAGTCAGCCGCCTGCAACACTGACAGTGATGAAGTCATTGTGAAAACGGTGGCTCTATGTCACCGGTAGGGGCAAAACACCTGCAGGGATTTGGGTGCCAGTAGCTAAAGGTGTGTCGGACGACGGTGCGGAAGGCAGCTGGGCCCTGAGCGTGTGGCAGAGATGTCAGTGCTGGAACAGGGCCAGCGCCAGGCCCGGGAGGGCCAGGACAGAGCTCTACGGGACGGGGCGAAGCCTCCGTGCAGAGAGCGTCACCGTGAGCACGACAGACCCGAAACAGCAATCTGGAAGGAGGTGGCGTGGTGCAAAAAGTCAGTAACATAGAATAAAACGATCAACTCTCTGACCTGGAGGGGAGAGAAGGGGCTCTCCTGAAGAGCTGTCGGTGAAGAGTGAGACTGGGCTGTTTGTGTCTAATCACTGTCCTGATCAAAATGTGAAATGAAGATGATGTGGCGAAGAAGCGGGCAGGTGGTGTTTGGTAATAAATATGAACTGGAAGGAAGGTACATTTGGGTCTATAAATGTATATATCCTTCTTTTTAAAAAATCTAAAAAGAGAATGGTCATTAACAAATCTCCCTTTAATGCGGCGTTTTAGAAGAAAGATGTCTGCACCTGTTGAAAGGGATATCTTACACGTTGTTAAGTTGGGGTAGCAGGATCACATAAGTGACGGGCTAACCTATACAAAGAGCCCTTTAAAAGGTATTTATTTAGACACAAAAATAGATATCTAGCAAGAAACACACAGTTTAAACAAAAAACTGTCCCAAAGACGGACTAAAAATAAGTTGTGAAACACAATCATGTGATAGGAAAATTCTAAGTGAATTTTTCAGAAGCAGAGACATCTGTAAGGAGCAAATTGTCACGTTATTAGCAAAATTATTGAGAGAAAGGATCTCTAGCTCTTTCAAATCATGGTGTTCTTGTATTTTACACCATAAAAGAGAGACAACACAGCACAGGTGAGAAAGCAATGTTGCTTTGCAAGGTGGTTCTCGAACTACCTGGCTCTGAATCACCACCTCCCCTGACGAAATGGGAGGACAACATGAAGGTGATTCTTGCGGAATCTAAACGCTTAAAACCACTGCTATGAAGAAGCAACAAAACCCAGGGGGCGGCGTCGGGGGTGTGAGTCTTATGCACCACCATGTTTTATGGAATATTATCCACAGATATACTTTGTGTTCATTTTCAATGTTAAAATTCGGGCATTTTGAAATGTGCTCGCACATAAAATTGCAATTAGATTTAGAATGTAGCAAAAGAAGTCTTCAAACCCCATGAATCTAGCCCGTGAAAGCAAAGAATATAAAACAAAGCCATTAAAAAGATGAGTGTCCTAATTTGACCAAAAATATAGTTTAATGGCCTCACCTACCACTGATCATAAAATGTGAGAGTTGTGAATCAGAATGTAACAATAGCCTCGTCAGGTCCCCGGAATTTATTGTAGCCATTGTTCTAAATCCATTGGGCAGAATTCAGAGAATAGTTTGCTTAAATCACACAAACAAAAATGATTCTCAAAATACGTGATAAACATGCAATTTTTATCAAATACTTAGAACAGGATACACGGGACCTTTGTGGATATTATGAACTGAAATACTTTGATTTTTCACAATGTGGCATTGTCCTCATTTGACTGTTAGAGCGTGTATGGTTTTCAAACTGTGCGACTGAAAAAAAAATATGTTCCAACCGGAGAGCTCAAAACAACGGTGAACGTAATAGCCAAAGAGCAAGGAAGCAAATCCAAGGGAAAAGATTAACAGGAGTGGAATGTGTGGCAGGGGAAAGAAATCAAAATACAAATAGGTTCATATACATGAGCAACCAATACATAGTAGACTACCACGAATGCTATACAGAATATGAAGTCGTTCTTTAATTTTGAAAAGAAAAAAATAGTTGACTACACTGTTCATTGTAACTAACTAAACAATTATTCTTTTGCACAAAACTGATAGATAAAAATTCATCTTTCTTTATATGCCTAGAGGGATGGTGCACCCTAAGAGGGAAGTTTTGCTGATCAGCTCTTTAAAACCCTAATTCAAAAATTGCATTAAAGGTTAGGACATGTGCTGGAAAACAGGGGAAGAAAGACATCAAGTCACTTCAGGAGACCGCATGTGACCGTGACAACAGATTAAATAAATGCCAGATGCCAGGATCACAGAAATACATGTAAATGTGTATACTATACACGCAGACTGTTATATCACATGTGTAACGGGTCAGCAAGTCTTCAACGCAACAAAGATCGTCTGTAGAGAAAACTCCATTAATGCAATGCGATTCTAGGAATGGAAAAGAAAGAAACTATGTTTTATTTATCGTCTAGGGCGTTTAGAGTGTACATGGAGCAAAAACAATTTTGTCAGACCGGTAAACTGTTGGCAGGCTCAGCACACATAATAAATGGTATTTCTGTTCCTTCCATTTGTTAGAACATAAGGTCTCTTCAAAGAATAAAGGATCACGTGTCCAGTGTCAAGGGAAGCAATAAAATACACTTGGGGGGAGTCAAATATTGTGTTTCTCTCTTAGGGACTCCTAAGTTATATTATTTTAAAGGCACAGAGAAATCACACAGTGATGAATTCTCTCCAGCTTTATTTAATGTGCCTGATCCCGGGGCCATCTTGGTCTGCGTGCCACCTGTTGTTAACACAGGGAGGCGTGTTCCGCACAACACCTGAGCCGCACCGATCTAGGCTAATGTCCTCATTCATGGGAGGGGCGAGTGACCCACCCAAAGTCACTACCAGGAAATGGCGTAGCCTGTCTGAACACCCAGCCCTCCCGCCTCTCCGCAAATGACCCATCCTACCCGGCCCCTGCAGCCTCGGTCACGGGATGAGATAAAACTGCTCCTGGACCGACAGCTTGCTTCCCTCCCCTACCTAGACCACAGGCTCCGTGCAGACAAACGCTTGTTCTTTCTTCCTCAATGGCATTACGGGTGGAATGTTTTGCTCCCGCAAAATTCAGGTGGAAGCCCGAACCTCCAAGGTGATAGCATTTAGAGGCGGGGCCTTTGGGAAATAATCGGGGTTAGAGGAGGTCAAGTGTGGGGACTTCGTGATGAAATTAGCGCCGTTTGAAAGGGAGGAAGAGACCAGAACTCTCTCCCTGTGGCGTGTGCACCCAGGAAAGGCCAAGGAAGGACAGGACACAGGATGAAACGATGGTCGTCTGGAAGCCAGCGAGCAAGTCCCCGCCAGGAACTGAATCTGCCGGCACCTGGACCCCGGACTCTCCGGCCTCTAGAACTGCGCAAGATAAATGTCTGTCGTCTAAGCCCCCTGGTCTGTGGTATCTCGTTACAGCAGCCAGAGCTGACAAAGACTATTAGTCTATACCACGCACCTAGCACATGTCTGGAATAAGCCAATACACATTTGTTGAATTGACATATTAAAAAAAAGAATAATAAATTTGGGCAAAATTATCTCAGCCATTATCTAAAAAATATTTTATCTGCTAAATAATGTGTTTTCATATTTTTATTAATAAAGAACTAATGATATGAAATAGTGGCTCTTTAGTGATACCTATCTCTTTAAGAAATAACAATGAATAGATTAACAGTGCCCAGAGACGTATTGCTGAGTGTATCCCTCACTTGTAGTGAAAAATGAAACATCCTTGTTTATTCAGGGGCCTGGCTCATGTGTCTACGGCAGGGTTGCTACATTTGTTTTATGAATGGGAATGATGACTTAAGATACAGCTGCGTAAGTGCTCTTTTCCACAGAGCTATTTATTACAAATGCTAGCAACTCATTCCACTTGAAAATTTACTAGACAGACATACGGTTCAGAAAACTCAACTATTAAATTTAGTTGGTATTTTAAAATGCCAAACATTACACTTGAACTTAGCCTCAATTACACAGAAATAAATCTAGTGGTGCATGCGTTTATTGTAGTTTCCAGGGTTTTTGAGCGGAAGGTCCATTATGTGTTTAAAACGATGACAATGACAGAGATTTCTTAAAGGCTTCTCAGATTGTTTAATTTGTAAATCAGATATATTAAAGGGAATAATTATCCAATAAAATGTGGACACTTAATACATGTGACTATATGTACACCTTTCAATGCTTAATAAAACTTTTACATTTATTTGAATTTTATAAAAATAAGCAAATGTCAAACATTCAGATTTAATTGAAATTCTTAATAGGCCAAATCATCAGTCCTCAAAGTGACTGAATCAGGAAATTTATTGTATGTTTTAAAAAATAAAATATATCCATAATTGCAATAAATTTCTCTTTTTTCATGTTTTAAAACTGGATTTAGCAAATGATGTCCCATGCGACAAATCCAAATTTCTATTGTTTATGTATTGTCTATGACTGCTTTCACTTAGCTCACAAAGGTACATATATTTACCCTCTTGCCTGTTATGAGAAAAAAAAGCTGCTCACTCATGTTTTGTAGTGGTCTATTATATCCTCAAAGTGTAAAACTAAACTCCTTTGTATAGATCTATGATCACTATGAACCTATATTTGTGGTATTTATGGTTCTAGATATTTGAAGAAACATCAACATGTACATTCTCACATTTTAAAATATCCAAACTGTGCAAAGTCTATGCAAATGGACCATATCCATGTCAAAACAAAATGTGAAATAGTGCAACACATTAGATATTAATATTCCTTAAAATCTGATGAACATAATTTCAAAAAATCAACACTAACCACGTCTTCAAAACAAATAATACAACTGTGTGAAAACATTCAGGCCAAATATGTTCTTCGTTAACCAATTAAGAAATTGCTAGCACAAAATGAAGTAAAGGAATTTGTTTTGAATTCTCTGTTCTTAGAACAGTGTTGATTAATTTACTCAGCCCTTCAGCAATTTGATTTTAGCTTTTCAAAAAGCAGGACACAGCTAGGGGTGACATCGAAGACGGCAGACTAAAAGCCCCACACTCTGTGTCCCCCGTGAAGATGCCAACATAGCAACAGTGAACAAACCAATAGCCCTCGTAAAAAAAAAAACAGTCCAGAAATCAGCTGAGAGGTTCCCGCATTTCAGGGAAACACGGTTTGCCACCGGCATTGAACCTGGTGGGAAAATTGTTGGCCCCTTCTCACCAGAGCCACCACCCAGGAACAGGGCAGCATGACTGGGAGAAAACTGCCAACCTCCCCCGGGAAGGGGGAGAGAAGAGTGGCATCCATGTCTAGTGTTCTGACTTTTGGGGGACTCCCCTAGGGACTGGATTCTGCCTTCTCTGAATCAAAAGACTTATAGGAACAGGCTCAAGGGTGGTGGCTGTAAGAATAAAGGCCATAAATGTGGCCTGGTCACTCACCAGAATCTGCAGTGTCGTGGACAGGTCACACAAGCCTTAGACCACTATGGGAGGAGCAGCAAACCCTGTCACCTCTGAGACAAGGCCAAGATGCAGTGCAGCTGGGAGAAGAAAAGCATCTTCCCAATCTGGGGACAGAGCAGGAGGGCGGCAGGGGCTTAGGGTCCTTTGCCAATTCCAAGACTGGGGTCTCTTAGCACCGGGCACAGGCAGGAAGCTCCCTCCCAAGGCCAACCACAGGTAGGATTTCACCCCCCTGGTAGGGAGGACAGGGATGCTGGGAAAAGCCCACCCTCTGTGCAGATGCTCAGGGTCTGACTCAGGCTGCAGAAGATCAACTGGATCAGCCCTGCCTCCCCTGTGGGCCCGGCACAGAGTCACAGGTGACAGCAGTCTGCCACGGGGGGAGCAGGTGGACAGAGACTGGCTGCTTGGAAAGGGGCTGGGGACAGCAGAAAGCTGAAGGCGGGACCCTAACCTGAGCCCTCACCAAGCACAGGCCAGCGGCCGCTCAGCACTGGAGGAGTCCGAGCCTGGGATGGGACCTCTCCCACCAGTCCCTGCTCCTCCCGCCAGACCCACCGGAGGGAGTCAACACCGAGTTCAGAAACGGTTGCTGCCATTTTGCCGCCTGGCAGCAAGCTCCACACTGCGCACGTTTGGGTTAGATTCTATAATTTCCAGGATAAACCAATATTACTGCTGTTTACATATCTGTAATCGGAGACTTCTGAATCTTTGTTTTGGTTTGGTTTGGTTCCTTTTGGTAGAAAAGAGCCCAGAGCAAGAATGTCACTCTCAAATGTCTAATCAAATTAAATCACATGAAACAAGAATACGTGGCTGTAGAATATACTAAACACTCGATGATACTTAGTTTTTAAGCTTTTACCTGGATTCTGTACGATCACAGAGTTATCTAGATCACACATATGAAACTCGCTTTTGTTATTGTTAATCATTTACAACCCATCCCTTCAGATAAAAGTGTTTGGCTTTTGTCTGAGAAATTCCTACCAATAGCCATTTGGAATAATGTCCTGTTATAAGGAAGACGGCCCCGTCTTATTTCCGGGTGAGGAAACTGGAGTCCCCGGGTGGAGGTTGGCGCGGACACGGCGTAACCACTTGGGTTTCCAGACAAACCTGATCTCCAACACGGACTCACAGGCTCCTTGATTTTCTGCCCATTATTCAACTACTACTGACCCTTTTCTATTGATACATCTTAGAGGTGCATATTTTGGCGGTATATGTGACAATTTGATACATTCATATAATCAAGTCGTATTTATTACCTTAAATATTTATTTTTTTACTTCTACTAGAGACATTCAAATTATTCCTTCATGGCTATGTTGAAATGCACGATTGATTGTACTAACTACAGTCACCCTAGTGATCCACGGAACACCAGGCCTTAGCCCTTCTATCTGAGGGTGCGTCTGTGCCCGTTAGTCAGCCTCTCGTCACCCGCTCTCCTGTTCCCAGCCTCTGGTGACCACCCAGCTACCCTCTATCATCATGAGATCCACTTTTTTAGCTCCCACATCTGGGTGGGAATATGCAGTATTTGTCTTTCTGGGCCTGGCTGCCCTCACTTAACCTAATGAGCTCCAGTTACCTTCATTTTGCTGCAAATGACAGCTGTCATTCTTTTTTACAGCTGAGTAATATTCCATTGTGGGCATAGACCACATTTTCTTTATCCATGCATCCATTGGACACTTCTCTCAAAAATCTAAAACAGAGCTGATATATCCAGCAATTCCACTACTGGGTGTATGTCCCCAAATGAAGGAAATCAATCTATGGAGATCTGTATTCCCCTGTTTGCTGCAGCACTAGTCACAATACCCGAAACCTGGAATCAACCTGCTGGTGACTCCCGCGTCACTGCCCGGGAAGCGGGGCCGTCCGTGCCCCACCAGTCCGGCAGGCGGTGGGGACGCCCACGCAGGTGTCGGTACACAGGGGTCACGACAAGACACATCCATGTGCCCTGCGCTGCGTTAGGGATCAGCTGCACAACTCGGACCTGGGCAGGCTCAAAGTGTTCCTGTTCCGTTTCTTCACCTTGAAAATCTGAGCGTACCGCAAATATATGGGGCTGTTTCAAGGATGAATAAGTAAAGAGTCATCGCATGTTTAGAGCAAGACCTGGTATAGAGTAAGTGCCTCTTTGTTGTTTCATTTTTATTTTGTGGAAATATATTTTAGCAAAACAATCTGAACTTAGGTATTTGCAGACTGGCAGTACATATTTTAAGGCAGATGCAAAAGCTATGTCAACAGGTTAAAAATAGTAGAAATCCTTTTGGCAATTTACATCGGTAGACCTTATAGCATTTGCTGCTGCTCTTAGGTTAATTCTACTAATCCTTTCTGTAATTTAGATTTCAAACTCCGGCACGAAGAGTTAGCACAGAGAAATGATTTCCTCTTACTACTCA
This sequence comes from Eulemur rufifrons, assembly GCF_041146395.1. Classification (NCBI taxonomy): domain Eukaryota; kingdom Metazoa; phylum Chordata; class Mammalia; order Primates; family Lemuridae; genus Eulemur; species Eulemur rufifrons. The sequence goes on from NC_090994.1 coordinate 493,440, forward strand.
AATGGTGTTAGCATCAAAAAAAAAAAATGACCACTTGAAAATAATAAGTGGAAATGAGTATTATGTCGGCCAGATAAAAAATAAATACATTAATTATACAAGGGCTTGGATTCTCGAAGAAGGTTCGTTTCTATGAGAAATATGTGAATCTCTCTCTTATAATGAATTATGTTGATGAGGAATGAGGTGGAATGTCGATAATTATACTGACAGAGCTGTAGCCTGTGTGAGTGCGGGGTCACTGTGTACAATAATAATCGCAGACTAATTATTCTGCTAGAACCTTTTTCCGTGAAAAGTGAATGAAAAGCCAGAGGTTACAAGACCAGTGCGAGAGGGTAAGGACATTCATCAAACCTAACTAACACCGCTAAAAACCATTAGTGAACTTATTAACACTATCATAAATAAGGTTCATATTTTCCTATCTACAGATGCTCACAGAATGTATCAAAGAAGCAGATTTTTCCCAGCCCTACCTTGCATAAATAACATCCACAGTGTAATTTCACACTGTCGCTGAAGCAGTCCTGTTCCTATAAATTGGAATAAACCTGCATATAAATGCCGGTAATGAGTAGGCGAATTTAACCGGAATGTGAAACAGCCCTGTGGTTTGTAGCTGGTTCGGAATATTCATCATCACCTGGAAATCTGGGCTTTCAGAGGCACTCATGGGTTTACATCCCCACAAACTGTTCATCTCAATTCAAAAGATCGCTTATTAAAGCTTATCCATGTATCGGCTTATTTGCAACTGCTTATTAAAGGAGATGAATATCAACATTAAGCATTTTTAGTGCTTGAAAACATGTCCTGAAATAAACCTTACTCTCACTGGAAATTCTCATTTTGCTTTTACAAGGTTTACCTGCATAATCAAACGCCAAAAAGGATTTGTGAATTTGACCTTTGTCATCCGTTTATCAGACTATTAGCTCAGCCTCACATCCATTTTTAAAAGGTTGGCGTCTCCTGGGCGATGCCTCCTTCCAATTAAAATGAATAATACGCAAATGCAGGCACCAAGCGACTGCTCTTTGCTAGTTCTTATTCTAACAGCCTTTGAGACCAGAAACAGAAAAGGGTTATCGCCATAATCTACCTGGGAAGTTATGATTTCTTATGATGTTGGATGCTAATATGAATATTTTTCAGCCCTCGCAAGAAAACCAGTCATATTACAAATGGGTCGTTTTTGCGCTTTTTAATACAAACGACCTGAAATGATAGCAGTTGTTTCATCTAATTATTCCAGATACTAAACTTCTACACTTCTTTTAAAAGATATTTCACAGGGCTAGGGTTTATAAGACCCGATTCTGTGCACATCTTAGACATAGTTTTAGAACGACGATATTTTACTATTTAATAAGATCATGCATTTATTTTTCCTTTAAGAAAATGGCTCAACATAACAATGAAAGCCAGATGCGAAAACAGTGGGCCTTACTTTTGTATTCCAGGTGGAACCCAGCCGCCGCCACGCTGATGTCGGACTGGAAGTGCAGGTAGAGCTGGTTGGAGGTGCTGTTCAGCAGCGCTGGCACCGTGGTGCCTGTAAGAAACACACAGATGGAACGTAAATGCCGCAAACTTACTCGCTCTTCTAAATATTAAATACGTGGGGAGACTTATTTAGGCTTACAAACTCCTATAGCTTGTCTGGTCACCACGTATTTAATCTGAGTATTGATTCTGAGCAGGACACAGTCAGCTGTTCTATTTTTCTAGACGCAATAAAACGTACACAGCATTTCCTCTGATTTCCTCAAGTGGACGTGACATCCGTCTAGCATAATTTCTACGGCACAAAAACGCTTATATTTTGCCAAGCGTGCGGCTTCTGCATCGCCGTAACAATGCAACCTTCTACTTTAAATTTTATTTATTCATTTTTTTTTTAAACTTTACTTGACATGAACCAAGAAGGGGCAAAATTTCACCACCCAAGTCCTAGGAGAGACGGGGCAGGTGCCGCTCCCATGTGTGACTCACAGGATGTTGGTCTTGACCACGTGTCCCCTTTCCATTCCCTAAGCTGCTCCTACTGAATACCGTTCCCGCTAGCTCTGCGAGTGATTTCAACTAGACGTGCGTGAATAGGAAAATACAGGTTTATTTTTGTAACGCTGCTTCCTTTGCTTAAAACGTTCCAGGCTGCATGGGAGTAACGGACACATCAGAAAAGCAAATGCTGACGCCGAAGACCAGGGTGACAGACAAGCTGTGACACTGGTGGGTGCTGAGGAAGAGCAACATGTTCTTCTCCCTCGAGTGTAAGAGGCTGCGGTCGGACACATCAAAATACAGAAATACAACAGATGAGTTTAAATAACTTTTTCCAAAAGTGAATATGCCCAACACTCTACTGGACTGGAGCCGTTCTCTGAGTCAGTCTGTGCACACCAGACACGGAGGAGCACGCATCGTGTAACACTCGCCACGGTGCAGGCTAATTATCAGCGTGCGCTAAGCTGAAGACAGCACTGGTGCACGGAGAGAGAAGTTACATTTTAAATAACAAAGCAAGGAACGAGTTGATAACTATTATGAGTAGACGAATACTATTGAAAAGATAAGATCCTCCGTCATCATCCGTCACTCTCTGCTTCAACGATTCCAATATCCCCCAAAACCAACGGCTCCAGGTGAGGATATATCTGGACACATGACGTGTGCAGACCCAACTCCTGTTCCATCCCTGCAACATCTGATCAGCCTCCCTGTCTCCTGCCTTAACCGACGGCACCATCAACGGCCTCACAGGCCCTCTGCCGGAGCTTCCTCCCTCTTTATGACTCCCAGCAGTCATCAGGCCCTAACGAGCCTAAACCTTTTCCCAAACTGGTTCCCCCCACTTCATCTCACCACCTCACAGCCATCCGCCCGGGACAAGCCGGTAGTGCCCCGTCACCGAGATCAGTGCAATAATCTACCTTGTTTCCTGAATCTGCCCTTGCGCTAATCCAATTCACTATGCGGCAGTCGAGAAGCTTTTAAATAAGTATTTACGATGATGTCATGTTAAAATTCTCACAGATTCCTGATCATCTTAGGACCAAATTTCAGCCTCCTTGATTTGGCCTTAAGACCCTGCATGATCTGACCACTGCCTGCATTGCTAGTGTTGTCTCATTACTTTGTTTTTGTAATTAATTTTTCTTGTTTCAAAGTGATCCCCAATTACAGGCCTGGGCTGCTGCTTCCCTCTCCCCTGGTCTCTTTTGCCTTCCTCATTCCTACTCCTTCAAACGTCTCTACTCATTTCCCAAACTAAGCCACTCACTTATTCATTTAACAAACATGTGTTTATCTGCCAGATAGAACCCGTTAACCGACTCTCCAAACGTACCAGTTATTTTCAGCCTTGATACAAAGCAGAACTTTCCCTGATTAGGAAAGAGCCTCAAAGATTTGAACTTCATTAAGTCCTAAGATCAACAAGGTACCAATCTTGCCACTCGAAATACGGAGCTGCTACAGGGTAATTACTCTTCCCCTCGGCTATCATCGCCTTTGTTTCCTGCCCGGACTGAAGAAACAGCCACCAGCTGGTCTGTAAAGCTGGGCCTGGCCTTCTCCATCTGCATTCATTCTGCACACAAAACACTCCTCTCACAAATGGAGAATGCCTGCAAATTTTATTTCTAGATATGAGTGTAAGAAACACCTTTTAATAAGATTCTAAATCAGCTTCATTTCGCTTTGAGGACTCATCCTGTGGAGTGGGGAGGATTTAACCCACATTGTTACCTGGAATCCCTTCTCTCCTCAGGACGGCCAACGGTCCCGAACTCTGGGGTCCTCAGCTCTTTGCTTCACATACGCCCACTCCCCAAGCTCACGCAGACCCTTGAGTTTGAGTGGTTCCAAGGCTTTGCGCACACGTCTGACAGCACGCTCTCTGACAACTGCCTGGTCCCAAATCTAACCTTTCTGAGTGCATCCAGCTGCCATTTTCTTTCTGAGGTCCTGCCGCTTCCTGCGGTGCTGCAAGGAATGCAATGATACCCCAATTCCCTGCAGGAAACCCCGGCCCGGGAAGCTCCCCAACCTTCCTTCTCGTCAGTCATTCCAGTCCCTCTACCACGAAGCCTTCACTGCCACCCTCTCTGCTTTCAAAGGGTGAGCCTTTTGAACGACTAACGCCGGGAGGGGGTTAAACCTGGGGCACAGACACCTGCTGCTTTAGACCTTTCAGTGTGCGGATGAGTGCACGTGTGCGTGTGCAGGATTAGTGCATGTGTGTGTGTGCGTGTGTGGGATTAGTGCACGTGTGTGTGGGGGATGAGTGCATGTGTGCGTGTGTGTGTACAGGATGAGTGCATGTGTGCATGTGTGCGTGTGTGTGTGTGTGTGTGTGTGTGTACAGCCTTTTGGAAGATGGATTCCCTGCCCGCAATCTGGCGTCTGTGTTTCATTCCATTTTCCCTGGCTGCCAAGGGGGGTTGGCTCTGGGAGGTGGGGTCATTGTAGGCCCGAATCATTAGTGCATAATTCACTGTAGGAAAACAATAGTGTGTGTAGAATGACGGACACTTAAAATGTTTGCTGATGTAACACCTTTGTTGTTTGGCCTTGGTTGGATAAATAGACAGACAGATGGATAGTCAGATGGATAGATGGATAGACGGAGAAAGGTAACTCTTCAAACGGGATGACTGCAGGGAACAGACCGCAAGCCTGTCCTTGCTGGTCAGCAGGTGCCATGAGGAGAGGCTGCTGTAAACCACGTGACAGGCAGCGCAGTGCAGGAGGCGGAATGTCACACACTGAGCCACTCGGCCTGTTTGCAAAATGAAAACTAATCTGTCTGAGGCACAACCCAGCCCCACCCCCAGCTCCAGCAGAAGCCGAGTGGTGGCTGGAAAGGGCCACCCCAGGCCTGGGAAAGGGAACGGTGAGGGAGGATTGGGGACAGGGAGGGGAGGGGAAGGGAGGGGTGTTAACCGCACATGGCCCAACTCAAGACCCTTTTTAACATCAAGAAAAGAAACTGATATCACTAAAAACACCAACGTTAACCTATTTAGTTCAGTTTATGTGATATCTGCCGTCCTCTCCCTATTGTATTGTTTTTGCATTTTCAGATAATATTCGTAGAAAGAACAGTATGTTGCTACAGATCTAACTAATTCATCCAAATATGTTTTTGTTACATTATTTGCACTACTTTTTGCCTGGTTTTGCCTGTAATTTGGGGTAATCAGTGACTTGTTCCACTCCATTACTCTACTTAACTAGCTATAAATTCTTTTAAGAAATCCTTCCCTTCTTCGCTTTCCGTCTGCGGGTCTCCTGCCAGCGGCTGCCCCCAGTAGCCAACTCCCTCCAGCTCCCTGGCCTCAATTCTGGCACTGGTTTCCCCCAGCGCACAGGGAGGCGGGTTCTTTTATTAACTGTGCACGTTGCTTCCACAAACATCTCCATTCTACTCTTACTCGACAGCTTTTTTTTTTAAGAAAAAGGAACTGGATAACGCATAGTCTATTGGGGCAAGGGGATCTCTGTTTCATCTTGGGCGATTCTGTAATGTCTGTATCTGTGTTCCTCATTCCTAAAACAAGGGCAGCAATAGAACTTAGTGCACAGTGCCATTTTCAGGGTAAAATTAAACACACGTGTCAACACGCGTGAGTGGCCTGCACCCCGAGTGCTCAGGGAGTCTCCACTCTGCTCTCGGTGAAGTGTGACGTGCTAATGCCGTACAGTGTCACTGTCACGTGTCTACAGGAAGGATGACCCGCTACGAGGACGTTGCTGAGATCTGAATGATGCCCCCGGGCGGGGGGCAGGGTGGGCTTGCCGGCGCATTCTGAAAGGACAATCTCTATGACAGGTGCCTCTGTGCACGCTGGAGGCTCGTGGACGAGCCAGAGAAGACAGAGCTGCGTCGACCACAACTCCAGGTCTGGCTCCTTGTGAGTAAAGCGTTAAGATTTTCTATAACTCGTACATAACAAAAAGCTGCAGATCTCAGGCATAACCGAGGCCCACAACACAGTGTGATTTTCCCAGACTGCTCACGTTTCAGAACTAGAACCCTCCCCGAATCTCAGCCTCCTCCCCACCTCCCACCATCATCACCGAGTGCTGCACCCACTGCCAGCCTGGGCCCCCGCCACACCTGGAGGCTGAGCTACCTGACCCGGGCAGACCGGCCCTGCGCAGGGAACGCACCTCTCCTTGTTCTCGCCTGCGTTGGCCGATGTTGCTCTGAGCCTTTCGACCCCAGAGACACCGCCGTGGAGACGGAGGGGCTCTGCAGGGAAACGCCTGCATGGGGGTCGTCGGTTCTGCTCTCCAAGCGTCTGCACTTTCTGACTCACGCGCATCTCACCTGAGAAACTGCCCAGCCTGGGAGCCGCGGCGTCCGCGCCGTCGTGGATCTCCAGGGAGTCCCAGTTCTGCTCCGTGGCAAAGCTGATCACCTGGATCTGCCAAACCATGGCGTCGAGTTAGTACTGTCTGCGGCTTAACAGCATCCGTCTGCTCAGATGGGGGTTTCATGATTGATACACACGCATGTGCACGTACACGGCAAAGTCAGAGAAGGTGGACACGAAAGAACATTCAACAGTCTCTACAAAGGGCGCTTCGGATAGTTTTTATCCTAAAAAAACGATTACTTTTATTCCAAATATGGAACTAGGATTCTCAGAGACATGTTGTAGAGAGAGTAAGGGAAATAGATTATGGTCTATATATTTAAAAATAACCAGTACAAAATTAAAAAGGAAAGGAAAGAAAAGGAGGAAAGAGAGAGGGAGAGAGAGAAGCCCCCGGCCCCCAACCTGACCCGTTTGCAGACTCTGGGCTTTGAGGACCCACCTGAATTCCCGACCCCTCTGTCACTATGATCCTCCACACACAGTTCAGGTTGTTGCCATAGGGCTCGGGGTAGCCAGGGGACAGGATTGTGCCTCTGCGCTGGGTGAAATTGCCACTGCAGGGGACTGAAGGACAAAACCATGTTGAATAAAAAGGAAGTGCCATGAGGACAACGTGAATTTGGCGTCTAGTTTTCTTTTACCGTGTGATCAGATAACGAGAGAAACGTTACATGTATATGATACGTTAAATGACATTTTTAGCCAAGGTACAGTTTAGTCTATTCTCTTTTAAATTAGAGATATCATTGATTATCATCTACCATGCTACTAAGTTATAGATCTCGAGTCTATACATAAATCTTTTCCAATTCTCTAAGAAAGGGCTGTACCCACAAATGGCATCTCGGAAGTGACTTGTGTTTAGAATAATTTATCGACTGTAAATTCAGGATCTTGGCAGAACATGCTCTTCTCTGTGCAGACATGCAACGCCCAGGGTTATTAATGGGATTTATGAGCAAGTCCAGAGAGAAGCTTGAAATGCACCAGAGAATGCTAGTGCTGGTCGTGACTGCACTAGGGTTTCCTGCACAGATGAAGCACATAAACGATCGCTAACAAGGTCATTGGTATTTGGGCTGCATTAACCTATCACTTTTCCAACATTCATCAGCACCGATTTATTAGAAGGACATTATGTCAGTAATATTGCAAATCAACATTATAATGATTTTTCCCCAAAATGAAATGACGTTGTATACCCCAGACTTCAGAGCTGATGGCACCTTAGTGAGCACTGAGAAGAGAAACATGCTGTATCCTGGTGAAGCTGATGAGTTGTTTTACGCAACACAGTAATTTTTAGGGTGTGGCTACCACTCGATTATTTCCGATAAAATAAATTGCTCTTATGTGGGTCGTGAGCGTGATGGTTATGTGGACGGGACAGAACAACTCTTCAGCGCTGCGGGGCCACCACGCCTGAGGATGCTGCTTACCCACGCAGCTGGGGATGGTGTCGTTCCACTGCGCCAGGGCGTTGGGCACCGACTGGCAGCGGAGCGCTGTGGAGCCCTGAAGCAGGTACCCCGGGTTGCACTCAAATCGGACGATCGAACCCGCAGAAAACTCGGAACCGATTCTCCGTCCGTATCTGGGCTCGGGCACAGAGCTGCACTGGGTGTCGCTGGTTCGAGGAACAGCTGGAGGCAGAACAGAGAACACAGCCGTCTGCATCTCCATCAGGAAGTCAAGACACTGCCTTGAGTCTGAACAGAGACAGACGCTCTTTGGGTAACTGCTGCTAAGAAGTCAACCATATAAAGACGGAAGTCGTAAGATTATTAGCAACACTCATGCACTGCTGGTGGGACTGCAAACTAGTGCAACCTCTGCGGAAAGCAATAGGGAGATTATTTTGATTCAACTATGCTTCCATTCAGTGTGGAAATATTTTCCATCAGAAAGCAAAAGTCAGTAAAATTTCATACCATCTAAAAGCTATTGTGGAAAAAAATTAATGACATATCAGAATTGATCTTTCCTATAAATAAAAGTGAAATATAGAATAACTATCATATTCTATAAGGTTGAGCATCCCCTTATACAAAATGCTTCAGGAATATTTGCATATGCATAATGAGATATCTTGGGGATGGGATCCAAGTCTGAACACAAAACTTATTTTTGTTTAGTATACATCTTCTACACATAGCCTGAAGGTAATTTTATACAATATTTTTAGTAATTTTGTGCACGAAATAAAATTTCGACTACATTTTGACTATCACCCGTCACATGAGGTCAGGTGTGAAATTTTCCATTTGTGACGTCACGTCGATGTTCAAAAGTTTCAGGTTTTGGATTTTCAGATGAAGGAGGTTCAACCCATATAATAAAAGACAGCTTCAATTATATTTATGTGTCTGAGTATTTTGTTGCAGTTGAATAATGGCATGAAGGGAAAAAATACGTCCTGTGGAGGCTTCCACAGTCACCTCGGGGAGTTTTTGCAAAACCAAGCATCACCAGTGGCAATTTTCCTGCTGTGACGGATGACTTGGGAAGTGCCCACTATTTGTGGCAAAGATTCTGCTCATCTGAGGGGCTTGCAATGCAGCCTCCCTTGTGTGTGTATTTCCAGGGTGTCACTGTCATCCCAGGGTCCCGAAGATGAGGACAAACACAACATTAAGTCACTATGACAACTTCTCCAGGAGCTTCCTATTTTATTACTTTTTTAAAATTATTTTACTTCATTATTGTCATTTTCAAGGAAAGTAACAATAAATGAATAACACCTGGATAAAACGAAGGAGAACGTTTTTAGAGGAAGAAGTTTGGAAAGTAAGGAGAAGACACCGATTTTAAGGACGTGAGAAAGTAGGACAGAGAAGAGCCATGAAATCGAGACATCAAACCTCCACGTAACGTTGGGGGGGGGGGGAAATCAAACAATGTTCCGTGACTTTCTCTCTCAGCCAATTCGCTGGCTCTTGCCCTTCAACCTGGATGTTTCAGACGGCATCGGAGAGAAATCCCATCCTCTACGGTAATTATGCTCTATTTTTGAGTAAACGTTTCGCCCTACTGTGAAACAAAATTGAAATCTGCCGGGTGGACGAGGGGGCAGGGAGCAGGGTCAGCCTGCAGCAGCAGAGAGTCACAAACAGAACGATCGATTCCTCAGGCCGCCACCTGTGCCGCTCAGACACGGACGCTTTGCTCTGGGCCTTCGTAAGGCGGCACCATGAACGCGGGCACCGCGCCGGGGAAAAGCAAGACACATGGCGCGACAGACTCGCTGATCGTTCCTCCCCAGCGCTTGCTCTGACCCACGGACGAGCCGCCGCCCGCGCTGCGCCTCTGCTGGCGTGGACGGGGTAGCAACAGCAGCAATGATAGCATAAATCCGAACGCGTGTCCGAATCGCTTGCAGTATTTAAGTGAGTCAGTTCCCTGTTTCCTTTAGCGACTGAGGGACATTTTCTATGCCTCAAAATCGTGCCTCTCCAGGAGTTGAAAGTCCGACTCAACAAGCCAGCACGAGTCAGTGAATCCAAAGACATTGATTGCTGAGTCACAAATAGGATGGATGCTCAGTCTTCTGCGGAAAAAGTAGGCACTTTGTAAGCCTTGACACAAAACATGAGCGTCTTAGAAGGAGAAAACCAGTGAAGCCTCATGACTCAAGCATCTAGAAGGAGAAAGGGCCTGGGGAGACCAACAGAAACAGGCACTTGCATGCCTAGGAAGAACTTTGAGCAGAGAAACTCTTAATGTACCTTCTTTTCACCCAATTTTTTTAAAAAAAGTATTTCTATGTCTTTAGCTCTGTTTATTTTTAAGGGGAGGGGGGGCATGGGCAATATACATAACCTAAACTTTTGTACCCCCATAATATGCTGAAATAAAAAAAGAATAAAAAAGAATGCTATTTAATTAACCACATTAACATGTATGCTAAAGAGAGAGAGAGTCTTGCCAATAGGAAGCCCCTGGAAGAGGGAAGCCTTGAGCTACTGAGTCTGGTAGACAGGATGGGTCCCGTCTCAGGTGTGGCTGGGGGGGGTGCCCTCTCAGGTGTGGCTGGGGGGGGTGCCCTCTCAGGTGTGGCTGGGGGGGGGTGCCCTCTCAGGTGTGGCTGGGGGGGGTGCCCTCTCAGGTGTGGCTGGGGGGGTGCCCTCTCAGGTGTGGCTGGGGGGGGGTGCCCTCTCAGGTGTGGATGGGAGGGGGGTGCCCTCTCAGGTGTGGCTGGGGGGGGTGCCCTCTCAGGTGTGGATGGGAGACAGTCCCTAGGTTAGAGCTGTCGTCCCAGCAGACACGACTTGGAAAGGCAGAGCCGGGGCTAATGGACATGTATACACTGCACTGTGAGGACATATGATGTAAACATACGGCTTCCTTCTCCCCCTGCAATAGATAGTAAATCCTTACAGTTTACTAATTTTGATGTGAGGGTATTGTCTTGAGAGAACTGAAAGTGGCGTTGAATTCGACATCAAAACCCAAAAGAAAAATAGAGCATATGTGGAAATAGCAAGGCATAAACACAAGAGCATCAAAAATAGTCACATATTGACAAGGTTCTCTCAACCACCCATCTTAATGCAGACACCATCGGCCATGTGCACGGACAGGAGAAAGGAGAGGACAGCGTGGAGCTTTAAGCGTCCTGCCGGGAGCCAGCACGAGCCAGGGCAGCAGGAGAGAGGATGTTTGCTCTCCCGACTTGGCTTCCGCTGCCACGTCGATGGATTCCAGTGTTGGTTGATTCTAGTGTTGAAAGGCATGCATGGGGGGCCAACGTCTCTAAATGCAAATACTTCACAGAATAGCATCAAAGATTTCGTCTAACACTGGAGGAAACAGACAGCGCTGGACTTACTAAGAAACGGTATGTCTGACGTTTGCCTTTTGCATTGACCTAAGGATCTGCTGACTGTAGGTGCAATGTAATTTCCACGGAGTGCAGGGATCCCCACACCTGCGCAGCCAGCTCTAGTCACGGCAGGATCTGTCATCTCCGCTGGCAGTGAGAGGTCAGGGAGCTCAGGGGTGGAGGGGGCACCACGGGAGTCCCCTTTGCAGTGCACGTTCAGGGAATTCCTGGGAGCCAGAGAACAGGTAAGAGAAATTTCTGCTCGATGCCTAAAAGAAAATGTGCAAAGCCAAACACGACCAATGTTTCAAAGCAAGAACTGTATACCTCCTACGTCTTCAAAGAAGTTCTCTTATGCAGGAAAAAAAAAAAAAAAGAGAGAGAGAGATCGTGGTTCAGCCCTGGACTATTGGCACCATTGCAGACACTGTCCCACGTCAGGTGGAGAATCGTGAGACTGTTGTCATGATGGTTTCTCTCTCTCTACAGCTTCTGCTTCTACCTTCTACTTGCTCTTGCCCAGCTGCAGGAGCCGCTGCTGATCTGTGAGCGGTGAGGGGTTGGACGGGCAGGACGCGGGCCTGAGCCACAGCTGCGGAGGGGGCTCCACCGTCACCGAAACGTGTTGGTGACATAAGGTCCCCGATCTCAGTCTCCACCACTTCTTATGTAACTGGACGCTGGTGAACTGCGCGTGCTGCACTCCCTGTAGAGCTCACACCGCCGTGATGATTCATCAAACTGCACCAAACAGCCAATCACAGCTCTTCCCAAGTGCCCACTCGTGGTCGTCCATCAGTCAGTGCGGAAGAGCTACTCAGGAGTTTCCCCAGGAAGGGCCACCGGCTATAGCCCTACTTTGGGGCGTTCCTGTGTTCTAACTCCCCCTCTTTCTTCCCTCGTGCTTTATAAACGTACCCTTCTACTCTCAAATGGTAGGAAAAACAAACAAAATCCAGCAAATATGTAGATCGATTAGGATGCTTTTTGAAAAAGCCCCTACACTTCCATTTCTTGGTAAGTTCAGAGAGACGGTGAGATCATCGTTATTAATGTCCCCGAGTGGTTATCCAGCGTGACGTGCAGGGGTGTGGAGCAAGGGGTCGGAGACCGCGGTCTTTGCACATCTGCAGTCAGACATGCGCTGTCGCATCCCGACACTGCCACACTTACTGTCACCGACGACTCCGCAGCTCTTCATAACGGAACTGTGAACGAGGGTTAGATTTCCTACATGCAAATCATAAAGTCTCAGCGCAATTTTAATCTTTAACAATCTATGAAAGTATGAAGCTGTAAGTGGTGTATGAAAGCACTATTCAGAAAATTTCTATGCAACAGAGTTCCAATAATTTCTAGGCTTCAGCGTAACTACTATCTTTCAAGAGGCGATATTCAATTTAACTTTTCGTATGTATTGGAAACTTTTCCCATTGGTGTGAAATAATGTATAAGTTGCATTTATGATCTCAGTTCTTTACCTCCAAAGGATGTACTTTTGATAAAGAGACATCAATTTTTGCATAAACTCACTGGTAGGAACAAAGCAAGGAAAGGAGGTATATTAGGACTTTATGAAATACTGAAGCTGTTAGAATTATTATATATTCTTAAGCGCAGGAAAAATAGATCACTTCTATCTATGACTTTTCCTTTCTACTTTTCTGTGTCTTATACATTATGACAATGTATTACTTTTAAAAAAGGAACATAATTTTTAAGAAGCATACCTTGTGGGGATAACATTTGAAGATAGGATAAGCATTGGACCATTTGCATGAGATATTTTATCTGGTTATCTGATAGATTTTCTAATCTTTATCAAAAAATCAAAGGAAGCCCTTTAAAAAGATCTGACAATGCCAGTAATCCGAATATTTCCAGGAGGAAAAATATCCTTAAACCAGGTTGGCTGAGTTTCTTTACATGGCACACCAAGTTCGGTTTGTGATTCTGCTTTTGCAACATAATATAGAATTTGAGGACAATTAGAAGGGGAAAGAAGCAGTGACATAGTTTGAGGGTTGTCCCCTCCAAATCCCACGTTGGAATCTGATCACGGTGGGGGCTGTTTGGGTTCTAGGGGCGGATCCCTCCCAAGTGGCCTGGGGAGACCTGGTCAGGTGAGTTCTCCCTCTGTAAGTTCCCTTGAGAACTGGTTGCCAAAAAGAATCTGGCAGCCCAGCCCCCGTCTCTCTTACTCCTCCTCTTGCCAGGTGACACACCTGTTCCCTCGCCGTTCCTTTGAGCGGAAGCTCCCGGAAGCCCTCACTGGAAGTAGGGCTGGTGCCAGGCTTCCTGAGCCACCACAGAACTGTGAGCCAAATGCACCTCTTTTCCTAATGAATTACCCACTTCGGGGGTTGCAAACAGAGTAAGACACAGGCAGGCTGCTTACACAGGCCACTCTAATAAAGTCCATTTTAAAAAATTCTGGGTAACTGTTTACATTTTAACAAAAGATGCAACTCATAACAAAAATGTAACTACTTTTCATTCGACAGCATCGCCATTCAATCAACTCCTATTAAAACAGGACAGAGAGACCTTTGCTGCCTACTCACCTGTCAAACACCTTTCTCACCCTCTTCCCCTCGCTCTCCGTCAGCTTATTGCTGAAACCCGAACCGTTTTTAGAGTGAACTACTTTGAGGGCATCGATCTTGCAATTTGAGATGATTAGAAATGATTGTCATATATAAAAATAATGCAGCATTGTTATTCTCCATAACTTTTTGGAAAACATAACATGGTCAAGAAAGTTTTCTGGAGAAGTCTTTATCAAAGGAAAGACACCTTGCTAAGAAATAATTCTCCTCCGATTCTGAGGAAATATTGAAAAGGGACCAGTAATCTCTCTAGCCTCCAGCAAAATTGAGACCTAGAAAAACTTAAGGATTTGCTTTTGAACACACAGTTTATCTTTGAAGATGATAAGCTCTGTCAGACCTCAGTCTCTGCAGTCATTGCAGCTTCCACCCAAAGACCTGCTCTGTGCTTCTGAAAGTGCACGAACAGTGTGTGTCGCATTTTGTTAAAGTTCATGGAATAAATATGCAAAACAAAGGTGAAACATGTTAGGAAAAAACTATTCACTTTTTGAAATCTTGGAACAATATGAAACATTTTCAATAAGCTCTAAATTCAAAAATAAGTATAAAGGTGTAAAAGTACCAGCAGTTAATAAAAAAATAAATATTCAGTTAGAATAATAGATACATGAGTGATTTTATATTTTGTTTGGTTTTGTTAAATTGCCTTTTAAGTTAGTTTTTATAATAAGAGGTGGAATTGTATAATGCGTTTTAAACAGTTACCAAGATATAGACTATTATATCATACTTTACTTAAATAAAATATCACATTTGAAGTCATTCTGCAAGATATAAAGAGCTACTGAGAAGTAATGTGACCAATGTTGGTTTCCTTAGAGTGCCAGATAAATGAGATATTATTGAGTCCATGTCGTAGAAATATCAGAGTCAAGTGTCAAAAGGATTGCAATGTTTTTACTAAATAATTTTATTGTAAATATATGAGTACCGTCAATTAATTAAATGTCACAAAAATGCACCTCTGATCCTTTCGGTGCTTTGTCTGAAAACGGCGGTGCGTGCCGCGCTGGGAGACGCAGGTGACGAGCGGAGTGACACTTACCCTGATACACGAAGTGGAAGCCCCGGGCAGACGCTCCGCTCTTTGCGCTGAACCGGAGCAGAATTTGGTTTGACGTAGCCAAAGGCAACGTCTCACCTGTACGCAAAAACAGAGATAATCCATGAGACCCAGAAAATACACAGCCTTCGGGGGACAATGGTATTTTGGAAAATCATAATTAACTTGAAATTTCACATTTAATTTTTGAACCTTAAAAACAAAATCTTCCCTTTGGGGTCTAAGACCCGAATATATTGTTTTTATAAAGATTTTAAAACTCTGTTCTTGCTTGTTTCTTCTATTAAAATACATTCTACTCATTATTTCACGTACGTTTTCTTTTGAAGAAAGCACCAAAACAGGTCTACGAACTGGTAACAGGGGAGCTACAAGTACTGAGTGAATCATTTACTCAGAATCACTTTAATTTGATAATTACGTGCTAGGGTTTTACTTAAAATTAAGAAATTTTCTCGAATCCAAAGGTGATTAAAAAAAAAAAAAAACTAAAGGATTCAGAAAAAACCTTCTGAAATATATTTTTAGCCCATAAGGTACATACACCGTATGGGGAAGAGTCCGTTTCAGGCACTGGTGAGAGGTGTACAAAGTGGCTTAAGCTTTTCAAACAGGGGAGAACTTGTTACCATGTATCGATATATTGAATGTGTGTCCTCTGATGCATTCTCAGACATCACGTCATCGAACATTGGTAGAGGATAACAAACACAGATGTTAAGAATTTGGGTTAATAGTGGAACAGTGAACAACTGGAATAACCAAATCTTTACCTTCCTTGGCCAAAGCCTGTGGCGCACGTGGCTGACTTGGTAAAGGACTTGGTAGATTTACTCATTAAATGGTGAGAATGTAGCAACAGAACAAATACGGGCTAGGTCATCTATGAGGAGTGGGTAAATAAATTGTGCCACCTAATTCAACAACTCAGAAATCAAAGTAATGGCATTTGATATATATTTATATGTTTGGATAGGGAAAGACTTCTGTGTGTGATTTTATGTGAAATAATGGGATAAAAATAAGTTGTGAAATAATACCCCATGTTTTATGAGGTCCCATATATGCTCACGCAAGCGTGCAGGGATCCCTGCGTGTATACACATGTGCACACTTACACGTGCGTGGATGTGATAGGTCTCTGTGTCTATGTATGTGTAGGTTTAGAATGATCTAGAACAAAATGTTAATAGTTTTTATCTCTAGTTGGAAGATTAAGACATAGGGAATAGACAATAAAACCTACAAGATAGTTTATTATCCCTTTTATTTTTTTGGATGTTTGCTTCTTTTATTGAGTACTATATTTTCCACAATCTTCATAAGTAAAATGATAAAGGCAGGTGGTTTTATATATGGTATAAAAAATACTTCTGCAATCTTACATCTAAAATAAAATTTTCCTAAACACACATTCAAATTCAAAGATGATTAAATTTCTCATTGATCGAAAGAAAGAAAAAGAAATAGACAAGCATTAGAATTAAGCGCCCTGGCTGTCTAAATGGAATTGACCACGGCGTTCTGAGAGCTTACCTGAATGAGACCCAGAGAGGGAGCTGAGCAGTCTGGCCTGGGCGTGCGTCCCGTCAAATAATTCTGCCAAATCGTTCAGCGCTGTCTGGAAATAGGCAAACTGTCCAAACACCACTGTAAAACAAAAGCGGGGAGTTGGCACAGTATATTTAAAAAAAATGAAATGGGCAATTTGGTTGTACTATATATTTACTGATTGACCCAAAGGATGATTATCCTAAGACTCTTATAAAAAAATAAATACTAACTTATTTTCTTTACTTTCTAAGTTTACAGTTAATTAAATACTTTTATTTGCTTCTTTATCTCTTGTTATATTGAGAAATGTTTTTTCTTTTAATAAATACTATTAATACATTAAGACAATGGCAGAAGAATATCTCTAAAGGCATTCATTCATGTTTAATTAGTGACATTTTATTCAATGGAAAATGAGCATAGAAATCACGCCCCATGATAATTTGATGAGGTGTTTAAAATCCTTCACGAAAGGTTATTAAATGCCAAATTGATATTAACTCATTTAAACACTTGATTCAGTAACAAACCACAGGAATGGCTTGTCCTTCCACAGAATTCTTATTCTGCAATTTTATTCACCTTCCAGGTCATGTGCATTGTGTGAACACACCTCCCCCAGGTAAAACACAACCACGCATATTATGACTTCCAATGTAAGCAACATTTGTGCATCTGAACGGAGGACATAGAGGGCCTTTGCGATGTTTAGAAAACCCTGTGGTTTAGTATCTATTTATAAGCAATGAGCAACTAATCCTTTTCCTATTTACATGTCAGGTTAGCACTGAAATCATTCTGCGTCATCAGGAGCAAGAAGGGGAGGGGTGTATGTGGTTGTGCATGTCAGAATTCTCAGGGCAAGGCCCCACCCTTGATCCTATCCTGAGCAAGTAACAGAAGTTTATGAAATCATTTGTCTCTGGTATGCAAGCTTCTTACCCAGCAAAGAACTTTCCCGTAATATGTTTAAAAATGTTTTACCTCAAACACATTCCAACATCAGAATTTTTATCTGCTTTGTATTCTGATTAAGTGACTGCTGTTTTAAATGTAAAGAAAAACATAGACTATGTAGGGTTTTTCATATGACTGCTGGAGAAAAGGAAATCGTCTACAAAATGACAAGAGCTACTCTCTGGTTTCCTGCAGAAAAGAATCCAACACAGGACGAATTTTCCTGCTCAAGAGTGGGCGAGGCATTGAGCAGACAATGCACAGAACCACCCAGGAAGTCACCTAGACATGAAATCACCCTGCAAAACTCGCCCCATTGGGAGCAAAGCATAGGAGGGACGCTCAGAAAGTTGGGTTTCACTGGGCGGAATAGGACTCCGGCTGCTTCTACGCCCCCGAGCACACGGGAGCTGGCTCAGGGCTGCGGCGATTCCCATCACAACCAGACCGGCCACCAGACCGGTCAGCAGTGCACAGAGGCACTCGGGCTCGCCTGACCCACTCGCCACTTCGCGATCCTCCCTTACACATAAAGACCACCGACCCGGAGAATCGCTTCAGAGAAAAATCAGAACAAAGCCAAACTAATTCTCTCTGATGATTCTGCCCTGGAATCCTAGAAGGGAATTTAAACAGTTCGTATCACGGTGGTAAAAAATATTGTGATGGACGTGGTGTAGGACATACTTGGAAAGCTCACCACTTAAATGCAACTCGTCTTCTTTTACAGTAATATTTATTCTACTAAGAGCTAGCATATTGGTTCGTGAAATGGCAGAAAAATTAACAAGGGACAGAAATATGATGACAAATTAAAAATAAACTCTTACCAAACTCCTTCGGCACAGTTATGGAGTAGAGGCATATCTCACCAGCCGTGTAATTACGAGGGTAGTTTGGGGATAGAACTACCCCTTCCGACCCCGTGTACTGGCCTCCACAGGGAGCTGAAAAGAAAACCGACCAAGAATTATGTCCCAGGCAATAATAACACCGCAAGTTCTGTCCAGCCGAGGCCAAAAGGCGTCAAATAAGTGAGCGGTGTGCCACATTTATCTGAAAACTTAACAAAACATTACAGTCAAAATCTCCTTCCACATGGCTATCAAAGTAATAGAAAAATAAACGCAAAGATTTACCAGGTGAGGATAAAAGTCATTTAACTTAGGAGAAGGACCTAACGCTATTTCCAAGATCTGTCTCAGGCATGTTTAAACAACGAAGGAAGCAGCCATGCTAACAATAAAACAGGTTCGATAAAGACACGATTGAATGACTTTAAAAAGTCTCACCAGCATCGCCCGGCCGACATGAATTGCCATATTAACTTAAGAGACACAAACATTGTTGCAGTTTTCTATTGTTCTTATATTAATATGGGACTAAAAGGAAAAATGATTTGCTTTTTAGGGTTTTTTAGTTTTAACTTTTCATCTCATTGATTGAGTTATAGAGCAATGTATATAATTACTAAGGCTGCTGGGGCAGCCTCCTCTGGGTTCACTTTAAAGCTGAAGGAGCCCTTTGCTAGACAGGGCAGATAAAACAGAGAGAGAGAGAGAGAGAGAGAGAGAGTTGATCTTCCCTGATTATCCTATTTACTTTGGCGTTGCTTTTCCCGAGGGGGGAAAAGAAACAAACGCTGTAGCACAGATGTTCAGAATGTGTTTATCAGCATCATATGTGAAAACAGACATCCAAATCAACCCCAGTCACTTGATATACAACCTTTAAATTAAATCGCCAACACTCCAATCCCTCATATTTTCACAGGAGCGGGGTCCAAGTCCACCCATCTATTAGGCTGCAGAGCTGTGACAGGACAGAAGTCACTCGACTGCCAGCCCGTTGCACCTGTCCCCGCCTGGCTGTGGCCTGACTGCGCTGCTGATCCACGATGAACCTTCGCTGATCTCAGTGTGGACTTATTTTCAGTCTCCCAGAAACTCTGTATTTCTACAGATCAATTCTGCTTTGCTTTCTTACAGGACTTTGAGTCACTGTTTTATTTTCCTTTCTTTTTTTTTTTTTAACAGTCATTTCTTCTTGATCTAGCAATTTTCAAGCCTCAAAAAAAAAAAAAAATAGACACTAGAGATATGTTTAATCCTTTGAATGTTAATTAGTACCCTGTTGAATCCTAATTGATGCACAGAAAATTCTCCAAGATTAATAAAACTCCTTGGAATATGGTAACACTGAGGTGAAGGCACTTTTGCTAACGATTTATCAAGAGATTTCCCAAATCCGTGCATTACAATGGCTTGGAAAATTTAAGCCCGATTCTAAAAGTCAAAGGGAAACAGCTTAGACATCTGACAGCTTTGATCTGTTTGTGATCAACTGGTAGAGATTTTACTTAATTAGACCAAGCTCGGCCTTCACACTAATGTCTTAATTCAGAATCATGTTATCATTCTAAAGACCTTTGCATAGACTTTTTTATAATTTTAAATAGAAGAATTTAGTTTTCTCTTTTAGGAGGAGGAGATTTCTGTAGCTCAACTCCAGGAGAGCTGCAAGAGAAGCTAGGAGACTCCGCTACCAAGGCGGACGTACCCCTTGATTTTATCTCCCCTCCTCCCCCATGTGAATTCAACCAGCATATTTCAGAATTATCTCTTCTTTCTCCTCAAAAGCTTAACATTTAAGTTAAAAAAATAAGTATAAATAAAGAATGGAAATTTATTTTCTTTTAGTTCTAGTCATATAAAATTCAAGCAAATCATTCTGAAAATACCCTCTTTCCACCAAAAAAAGAAAAAAAACATCAATTTCAAATTTTAAATAAGAATTATAAATGAAAAGTGGAAATAAATCGTCACTGGGCCAAAATGTCGATGCCCAAATTATTAGAGATGGGACTCGAGTTCTTATCAGCGACATTATCAGGATGTATTTTTTTAAAGTGTAACTCCAAAGACTCATGTTGTCCAGGGAGAGAATGAAGGAGGTGTTACCTTGTCATCATAGCAAATATATATTTTTTAAAGTCAAAGATGAAATAAAAGAAAACCGACTTGGCACGTTGGTTCGTTACCACCTTGATAAAGCTGTGCTCATACCTACGCGTTACTCCTCAGACTCACAAGATAAGCACCAACACGCACAACGGGTTTCAGACCCAACAAAATGTGTGAAATTGAGAAAATTATGTAGATAATTTTATTTAATACTTAATAATTATCATACCTGTGTTACTGTGTTAATCTGAGAAACAGGTGAAGTCCTTATAACAGAAATTATTTTATATTAATCCTATAACAAGAAAAATATGTGCTTACTATCTGGTAATTACTGTATTAGATTATTTCCTAAATGGATAAAGACATTCGACAGCGTTCATTGCAGATGGTAGCAACAGCCTTGCTCAGCCATTAGGGGTTAACCGACACACACACACACACACACACACACACACACACACACAGATATCTCTCATACGCAAAGGCAAAAACATATGATCAAATTGAATAAACAATAACGGCAACAAAACAAAACTGAAAAAGAGAAGCTATTCCGACCCAGGAAAAGGGCCCTACCCTGCTTCAATTTCAGTTCAAATTACATAGCAAACGTCAAGGAGCATAAATTACAGGCTATAAATGAATAACCAGGAAAAAAAATCACGTAGCGCCTCTGAAAGAAAATGGGCCAAAGTGCACTGACTGCATCGTACACCATGGGAACTTTCAACACGGTTAAAGCAGAACAGAAGTGCCCGAGCTCCCCCGGGGATCTCAGTGAATCACAGGTGCTGATTCACGCACGGAACGTGCTGCCCCCATGCGAGGTCCAAGATGCACCGGGGGGAAACCTCTCTGCTTTGAAGATTCGGAACATCGAGTTTTACTCCTGTGTGGACAGAACACCACCCCAAGAAATCCGTGTTCCAGGAGTGACGCGCTTTGATGCCTGGGAAGAATATTGTGCCCGACTTCACAGGTCTTCAGACGTGGAAAAAGAAACATTGTCTGATTTAACTTTTATTATAAATATTTGCCCACTCTGACTTCTTTTTTTTTATGTTTTTTCTATGGGTAAAGTATCATCATTCCTCCATATGTTCAAATGGTATTTGAATTTAATACAAATTAAATGCCCTTAGTATTATTTTTTAAAAAAGTATCAAGCTCATAGTATCTCCTTAATTTACCTTCCTGCTTTTATCTCTTTCACATCAGTCTCCTTACATGATCACTACAGAGATGTCTGAGGTGGGAAAACATATAAACCCAGGGGTGCACAGATCGTTCTATGGGATGTAAGACAAAGAAATTACAATTTTTATCCAAAATTATATCTTGTCAAATGTCAACGTTCAGTTCATCTTGAAGTAGCCCTGCAAATCCATTTCTCTTCAACAAACCACAAGTTTCTATCCTTTTCTTTTTAAAATACAGACCACGCAAAGAGGAAAGGGCGTCAGTCAAACACCCACAGCATGAGGAGGTTTTGCCCAGAGACTCCCAGGAAACCACGCCCTGGAGTCACACTCGGAGCTTGGCCATGGGAAGTCTGTCCCGTGGATCACACCCCCAGGGCAACTGCTGTCCCGCCTGTCACTGCAGGTTAGTGGCGTCTGTCCTCGAAGACGGATCTGACTTTTAAGATGTGATTTTATTACTCTAATCGCTAAAGAAGAAATTACCGACTATTGATGTTTTGGGGGAAAATGGCACATCCATTCATATATATATGTATAATTTTTATGTATATTTATAGATTTCATACACACACACACACACACACACACACACAACACATCCAGAGAAAGAGAGAGAGAAGCAACTAGAAAATGCTAATTATGATTCCTCATGAAGATCAGGTCTAGAAAACTCAGAAACAGAAGTTAAAAATGTCAGACTATCTGAGTGAAGGGGAAAACTGCCATCCAGGAACCCCTGAGGACGGCTGACACGCCAGGGAAACTAAATGCTCCACCCGCCCCCTGCACAAGGTGACCGCTGACCGGAGGAGCGCGGGGCTGGCGTGCGGACCGCGCTCCCCATGGGACTGTGCCCCCCAGGGCAGGTGATGACTGCGGGGATAGCCCGAGTCCGCCCACACCCACCGTGGCAGGAGGGGAGCGCGTGGTTCCAGGACGGCTTCCCGTCGGCTCCGATCACACACGTGATGGACGAGGGGTCCACGACCTTGTACCCAGAGTCACACTGGTACGTTACAGTGGAGCCCAGTTTGAAGTCCGTTCCAATTCTCGTCCCGTTCATGATGTTCCCAGGGTCAAAACATGCTTCCCGAGGCTTCTCTGCAGGAGAAAGGACGGTGGACGTAGTGAGGGCACCATCTTTTCTTTTCGTTTTTGTTCTCTGCTTGTTTTACTCAGGGCCTAGAACAGTGCTTAGCATGTGAGAAACGCCCCCAAGATACTTACTGATTGGCTAATGGTCAAGGTAAACTATTGATTAAATAAAAACAGAAATATTCCTCTTTAACAAAATGATATTTGTTTTTATCAAACCACATTTTACTATAGAATTGATGTTGAATTTCTTTCATCTAGGTAAAAGAAAAATACAGTACTGCATTTTTAGACATTTCTGTATGGCTATGGGTTTTAGTACTGAACCAAAGAAATTGACTCTGGAAAAATTAACGTTCATTTTCTAACTTTTTAACTTAAATCGTATGAACAAGCAATCACTCCACACATCGAGGGAAAGATCTGGCTTCTCAAAGGGAAAATGGTTCAATGCGTGCAAGTCAAGAGCACGTCCTCACGTGGGCGACAGCAGACAGAAGACAGGGATGGGGGGACGGTCTGACTGCTCCACCCCCGTGTGCTCTAGTCCTTGCAGAGCGAATCCCAGACTCCGCAGGAGAAACGCAGTTAGTACCTGATGAGTCAAACCTTGTGCCTGGCACGGAGTGATCACCCAGGAGTTACATCTTACTTACGATAATTGCTGAAATGTGTCGAGGGCTTACGATGCACCAGGCACTGAGCTGGGTGCACCTGTGGTTAACTAACCCTCGCTGCACCTCCGTGAGGTGAGAACTAGGAGCTAAGTAACTTCCACAAAGACTCACTGTAGAGACCCGGCCAAACCCGGGGCCGCTGAAGAAGACATCCCTTTGCACTGCACGAAATAGCTATTCTTACCAAACGCAAAACTAACTTTTTGTGCTCAGTCCTGTTACTCTGGAATCATTTTCAGTTATCTTCTGGGAGCCTTGATATTTTTAATTCTCTATTTCAATAGACCATCTAAAATGTCTCTAGATGAAAAAGTATATAACCCCACACTTAGGTACAGGTACTATATAATAGAAGACTGGAGAAGAAAAAAAAAAAAAGAAAAAAGAAAAAAACACCAAACCAAACCACCAAATTTTGGGAAGCCCTGTAGGAAGAAAAAGAAGCCTGTTTAACTGCATTTATTCAGTATTTTCAATTATATTGTTAATGATCTAGGAATCAACATCAGCCAAACAGGGATCTCTTTGGCAATCATGAACTTAGTCTATTATAATAATCTATTATATTTATAGATTATATATTAAGTGTATTGTAATAATTTATTATATTTAATAAATATATTTCATTTATATACTTTGGCCAATTTATATGTGTGTGTGTATATATAAAACTGTGTAAACCTTTTCAAAGGGCCTCTATTTTTTCTCTTGTCAGAGTCTCTCAGCAAGCGCTGTTGTATGCCTTGGGACCAGTACTCTGTAACTGTTTTGTTAAGAACCTATCTGGATATTTCAAATGGTAGTTGACATTTTGATAATTCTTTGTAGCTGCCTTAAATCCCACATAGAACACAAAATATTATTTTAAGTAAATACAGAACAAATAAATAAAACTGCAGGCACTGTAACACTGTTGCCTTTTGCTGCTGTTCATTCAGTCATTCGACGAATTGTGCTGAGCACCTGGGACACCAGCACACGTCTTAGCCGTATTATTTTCTCCCATAAAAATTAAAATTTTCTCAGTATATGTCTGCTGCCTCTTCATCCTTTTTGATCTTTTTTTTTTTTAATCATAAATCTCTTTTAGTTTAGTTTCCTGTTTGGTTAAATATCACTTAAGGACCTTTATGCCGCTAATTTTGATTTCTGCTGGCAGGGTTTTCTGCAAGTGGACCGCATCTAACCCTTCGGTTCCATTTACCTAGCTGTCAGTTCAGGACATTTGGTGATAAATCACTGATACTTGCTTTTCTGCTTACAATTTGTCAGGCTTACTAATTAGATGACTTCGTAACAGTGTGTTTTGCTGTTGTTCTTGTCCATTCCACTTAGCAACACCCTCGAGTATCCCTGCATCGGGGCTGGACAGACTGACTCTTCTGGGTCTCTGGGGCGGGTGGGCAGCTCCACCGCCCGCTGCTCCTTCTGCTTCAAGTCCTGCCCCAGAACCGGGGCTGCCCCTGATCCCCGGACTGCGCGAGAGCTTGTTCTACGCTCTACGCAATAGGATCATTCCTGGTGTCTTTCCTGCAATTTCTTTTTTTTCCCCACAGACTCTACTGGAGAACTTTGCAAACATTAAGAGTTACAGCCTCCATTTAGGTGGTTACATTGTTTACTAAGGAACCCAGACAGCAAGAGGCAGCTCTTTCTTCATGCTACTCCTAAGGCAGGTTAGACACCATCTATTCACTGACCCCATGATGCAGTTACTTCAGGGTGCCAGGGAGAACCCCGGGCACCCCAGCAAGTGATGATCAGTGAAGATGAAGGTTTGTTCCGTTTGTTTATTTGTCTTCTTGGTTTTGTTTTCTTCTTGGCTATCACAGACCAGGTACTGTCATGGTGACGTGCAGTTTAGTGAATTCTTGTTAATACTGAAACTATCCGATCACATGGCAAATGCTTAAAAGTACTGATTTCAATTACTCATGATCATGACAGACCTACCCAAAAGGCACAGGATGCTCCTCTGCTGAATTGTACAAATTTTGTTTTATTGAATATTTTAAGATAAAAACCATATGTTTCTAGATTTTGATGTTTTGGGGAAAGTAGATCAATTTTCTACTTTAAAACCATGTAAATAAACACAGGTCTGTTAATGAGTTAACAGATACAATATATTCTACATTTTTCTTTAAAATTCCATTTACAAGTTGAACTCAAAAGTTTAAAAAATATAAATATTTTCATTATTTTTTAAGAAAACCGTCATTACTATGAATTGATATTTTGTTATCTTCTCTAATTCTCTGTAATATACGCTGTATTATTTTTTTGCTGTTGTTCACATGAGAAATAGAGTTGAAAAGAATATGTATATTTTCATAAACCCTACAGCAAAATGCTTAGTTTAGGCTGGTTTTGTTTGGGAGTTTGTTTTCCCTGGATATTAATGGCAGGGACAGTGGATCTCAAACCAAGGATGAGCCACTCATCTGCGGACCCTGGGGAGCAGCTCTGAGGGAGGACGCCCACTCCCTCAAGCCGGCCTAGGGGTGGCAGGGACAGGGCAGGGTGACAGAGACATTCACATGAAGAACGTGCGGATGAAATGGAGCTATTTTCATACACTTACATGTAATCACCCTGAAGAAACAAATCGGAAGATGTTAAAACACATCTTAAAACAATTCTTAAATGTCATCGAATTCTTCATTCCACAAACCATAATTTATCGTTAAATGTCCTTGCCTTTGGGTAACCTTTTCTCATATCTTTTTTTTTTTCTTTAAGTCCGGGTAGAATAGAAACGTGGAGTTTTTCCTCCACGGGAGAGGTAGCAGTCGCTCCCCCAGACAGTCGAGATGCACGTCATGCATGAAACAGACGTGCAAGGTTGGCAAAGAAATGCTCACAGTTAAAGCGACCCTGATAAAAACTCCTTTCCACACAGACGCAGCTGATCACAGTACCTTTAAACTCAATGGCGAACCCCGACAGGCCCACGGAAGCATCGCTCCGAAACGCGAGAAAAAGGCTGTTTCCGCTACTCTCTATTCTCTCTGGGGCTTGGGAGCCCTGGAAGCTTCCAATGAGGGGGCTGTTGGAATCCGCCCCCTCGTAGATGTGCAGGAAATCGTAGCTGGGCTCCATGTTGAAACTAAGAGGAGAGAACAGCGATTCTATTATCTGCCTAATAGATGTTCACCTTTTCTGCCAGACTCTTAAGCCTTCTAGAGCATCACGTGATTTTATTTGCTTTTGTACGAAAATTTTAACAATTAGGGCAATCAGAAAGTTAAATGACAGGAGAATCAAAATGTTACAACAGCAATAAATGTGGGAAATATCAACTGTAATAAATACTATTTGTATTTCACATAATGACCACATCGTATTCAATAGGATGTTAACCATAGCTGAAAAGAAATAAATCATAACAGTATAAATATAATATATTTTCTTTGTACCCAAGAATTCACTGACATGCAATTTAAAAGAACTGGGCTCAAAAGAGATTAATTACCACTGATATTTGGTTTTCATATGAATGCTTTTAGTTTCGAAAATATGTACCCTTGGGTATTAATGACTATTCTTAAGGGTTTTTTTTTTTTTTTTAAAGTTATTTTTGTTTCTTTCCTTTTACTTTAAAAGATGCAATTGCCTCTACTTGCTTAGGTAAATCAGCCGATATGAACAGTCCCTGCAGTGGTGAGGACTGTGAGCTTTCCCAGGTCCCTCCAACTATCACCGAATATTCCAGTTCTCTCTCTCCCTCCCTCCCTCCCTTCCTCTTTCTCCTGCTTCATCCTTTTTTCTCTCTGACTCTTTCTCTTCTCCTCCAATTCTAACAGAAGTCAATCCCCAAAGAGTGTGATGGTTTAGACCCCAAGCTCTCAGGGGCTTGCTGGCTTTGCCGGCTGTGACGTGCAGGCTGAGGTGGTCCGAGCCTCACACCCGCACACTCTCGAGTGAAAGACTGAACTTGGTTCCGATGTCCAAGACCTTGCTGTGGTCAGAATAAACTAACACATCAGAAGTGTTAAAGTTAACGTGTTAATGTTCTCCTTATGACCGGCCCCTCCCCGTCTCCCCTCATCACCACCCACCCCTCATCAGCCCGGCGCCGTCCTGTTTTGGGTCAAGGCTGTGTTCACTCCAGATACTGAACACGCTTATTACATATCACAGGAAGTTCAATAAGGTTTCTCAGCCTGTTTATTTGACAAGCTCACTGCAGTCAGAAAGGGAGAAAGAGTAAGAAGTTGGAGTTCCTAAGTACAGAAGGCTAACAGGAATTGTATGGAGCAAGTAGAATTTTGATGGAATAAAAATTTTATTTGAAGTATTAATATTTTGCAACAATGTTGTTAGATTCTGGTCACGCTGCACCCCCAGTATTTGGCACAGCTAATCGTGGTTATAGAATGTTTATTGAACACTGCAAACACAATCAGACGCAGAAAACCACACACACACACACACACACTCTCTCTCCATATGCTCTCTCTTTCCGGAAGTGACAGAATTCATGCATGGAAGTCTGGAGTGAAATTTACCATAATTTTGTTCCTTTGGTCAAATCCTGTCTTGTTTCTATGTTAGCTGCACATGTCTGTATGTCCTAATGCTATGCCAAATCTGGCCAAGCTTTTGAACCAAACTTAATTTGAGTTGTAGCGTGTGGGCTTCAGCCACTCAGCCCACAGGGACACGTGGTCAAACATCTCTCCCCAAAGGCCCCAGGGACCAGCATGAGTCTTGGGGCTCATGTGTCCTTCAGGCCCTACAATTCTCTGCCCTTATCACTAGTAAGGCCAGACCCCTTTCTCCCCCCAGGAGCACCCCCTCTCCAACAGCACGCCGAGTCGGTGCCAGGCTCCTGGCTGGTTCCTACGTCCTACGCAGGATTCTGGCTCCGACTCCCACCACCTGGATCTGGTCCCTGACATCCCAGGATGACTCCCACCTGAGCAAGGGCAAATTCCAGACCAGAGGAGTCACTGATTTTCACTGGGATGTGAAATTTCTCAGATACTGAGCCAGCCGATGGTTCCATAGAATTTAGGAGTTGGAAGCGACTTAGAGATTATTTCAAACTTCTTCCACAGAGGTGTGTAAAAGGCAGTGAAGAAACATCTGGCATAAGACTGCCTTATACATGCATGTTATCAAATGAGTTGCACTTTAGGAACGTGGATCATTAGTCACCATAACACAATGGGAGGCAGGAAACGCCTACTAAGGTTCTATGTTCACCAAAAGGCTTTTAACTGAGAATTCACTTTTCATATCCTAGAATTAGAGATGCCTCCTATTGTTTTTTTTTTTTTTTTTAAATAAGGAAGGCACTACTAGAATTTAGCATTAATGAAAAACACAAAGAATCCAAAAACATAGCCAGCAAATGTTTCAGTGGTGTTGTGTTATAGCTCAGCGACATTTGGTAAATTCATAGCAGCTTTAGTAAATTCAGGAAATGATGGCTTTCAACCTGGTTAAGATTCAGAATCACAGATACTTAAAGTTATACTGACTAAGATCTCGTCAGCAGGAGAAAGCGAAGAAAGGTAATCACATCCAGGTCTTGAACATTGATGTAAAGATCTCTAGACAAGGCAACTTGTGCCACTGACAGATAAACAAATATAATTAAACCAGGAGATTAATAGGACAGTCTATAGAACCATTCACCTTTAAAAATATTACATTCATTTAGTTCAAAAATCAAATTATAAAGCTGGAAAACATCTTGGGATTCAATAACATGTAATTGTCCTATACCATATACTAATAACGTGATAATATTTTAAGAATCTATTTTTACAAAAATGATCACAGTATTTGAACTTTTATCACGTGGTATAGCACATTTTTTAGGACTGATATCTAGTAATTCAGACTTTACAGCAAATAAATTTCGGGGAGCTTTCAATTTTGAAGCTTTATCAAGTTATAACTATGGTAACGATACTAACATTTCTACTCTTGGGAAAGTCGGGGTGGGCTATGGAAACGAATTAGCCACCACACATTTAGAGGAATAGGAGACATTGACAAGCAATGAGACAGAGTGTATCTACATCATATTTCTATTACTTTTCTTGCATGTTCTGCAAATTAAGGCTTTTCAGGGCGCACATGTGTGCGAGGTAGACAGTAGTGAAAAGTCAGTTGTGTGTGTCTGAACGCCAGGAGAATGCTCCAAGCATACTAACGTATTTCCATTCATGTCCTTCTGCAGCCTGAATATCTATTAGATGCAAAATCTAGAGTTTGCCTAGATGTAAAATCAGAGACTCTATGAAGTAATAAATGAAGTAGTGTTTAGGTGTGGCATTGAACATCCTCCTGAAAACAGGTATTCCGCAAGAGAAGGTACCTTTTGAATATCAAGGCGATGACAAAGTCTGGGTTGACTTTTATCTTCCAGTCACATTCTTTCCCAGGAGGATAGGGCTGTGGGTAGTTGGGTGACAAAATAACACCCGCTGGGCCCGTCAGATTCCCGCCACAAGCAGCTGTCACAGAACAAGAGTTATAGAGAAAAAGTTAGGAGAGCGAACGCCAGCCAGACAGTCAACATGAACTGAGACATCACAGAACTCTTAAAAAAAATAAAAATAAAAAAAAAAATAACTCATTCATCCGTATTGTATTCCATGGAAGAGACCAAATGTGGAGTTATCAATTATCCAGATAAAACTGTAAGACCCAGGAAATCTGAACATCTTTCATGTAATTGTTCAATGAATTTTATATAATCTCCCACCTCAGTTTTAGGAAGGATTTTCGAACTTCTGACAAATAAAATGTTCTTCCTGTCACTAACTTTAAATTTTACCCAAGAAATTGAACAGACCACTTCATCCCCACATCCACCAGCAAGCACACACAGAAAAACAGGGATAGAAGAAAAATCCCCATGAATATCATTGTATGGTCACATTGATTCTTTTGCCAGTTCTTAAGGTTTACAATGTGCATGCTTGTTTATTCTTGAATGTACGCTTTACGTGGAACAATGATCATCTCCATCTTTTGTTCATTGTTTTGCCCCCAATGGCTAAGCAGTTTCTTTTTTTTTTTTTTTTGAGACAGAGTCTCACTCTGTTGCCCAGGTTAGAGTGAGTGCCGTGGCGTCAGCCTAGCTCACAGCAACCTCAAACTCCTGAGCTCAAGGGATCCTCCTGTCTCAGCCTCCCGAGTAGCTGGGACTACAGGCATGCGCCACCATGCCCGGCTAATTTTTTCTATATATATTTTTAGCTGTCCATATAATTTCTTTCTATTTTTAGTAGAGGTGGGGTCTCGCTCTTGCTCAGGCTGGTCTCGAACTCCTGAGCTCAAATGATCCGCCCACCTCGGCCTCCCAGAGTGCTAGGATTACAGGCGTGAGCCACCGCGCCCGGCCTAAGCAGTTTCTTGATCAGAATAAGTACTTAAGAAATATTTGTTGAATGAATGAAAACATGTCATTTCCTGTTCCCACAGTTCCCTGCTTGGATTAACGTCCCCACATTTCAAAATGCCAAAACATGAAAAGTTTAAGTGACATCTAGAGATACATAATCAATGAGGCTGAGCTTTAAAAATATTATTTGATCACAATGCTTCCTATATGATTAGAAAGAAGCAGTTTATATGGTAATAAATTTAGTTTTTTATAGTCATCAATACATTTATATTAGTAAGGCAGTAATTATATAGGACAACGTGGTTAATAGGCAAGCTAATTTTTGTATTTGAATCTGAAAGTGTTTAGGATTGTTTCATTTATTAGATACAATTTCTCTAAAATCTTCCATCACATGGAAGGTTTTAAAACACTGCAGAATTCATAAGAACACACATTTTTAGAAAGACGCAAAAATATGCTGGGTTTAAAGGTTCTTTGTGTCAAATACTATGATTTGTCACAAAGTGGTTTTAAAATATCACTCCAACTAAATCACAGTATTTCTCTAAACTATATATCTATTTCACATGGTTAATTGTATATGCAATTAGGAAAAAAAGTAACTGAAGAAGAAAATGTCCTAATTGGTGATCTTTTCCCTCACACATAAACAAAGACTTTTTCGTAAATAAGATGAAGGAAGATAAAGAAACATGCTTTACAATTTTCAGTGATGGATGTGTCTTTAAATACTCATTTAACATTCTTGAAAAGTTAATTTTTCATAATCTGAAATATAACTAATTCCAGTACGTTTTGTTCTAACTTCAAAGTCTAAACACAGGCAAACTCTGAGTAATGTGATAGGGAATATTTATAATAAATTCTTACTGATATATACTCAAGAATAATATGATATAATTTTCATGGAAAAAAAGATTAAAACCCTATTTTCCCTAGTATGCAGTTTTATTTGAATAAACCATGTGGAAACAATGGTCTAATCAGCCCTGGCAGGACAATGCCCCTAGAACCACACAGAGGATGCTGACAGCGTGGAGCATTGGAAGTGTGGACCAATTAGGGAGGTGCTGTTAATATAGAGAAAGAAGGTACCTGAAGGTCTAGAAGATTCTACTCCATGCGGGTTTTGAAAGATGAAAAATGACAGATTCAGGGCACTGTCTACAGGGTGCTACCAGCAGGAAGAGTTCAAGGATATGATTCAAATATTGATTTGAAATAAACAAAGAGGAGATCTCGTCTTATTCATGCAGACCCCAGGAGGCAACTTTTAAATGAGGCTATTTAAAAGCTTAAAGTGGAATTAAGTAGTACTGTCTTGCCTTGTTTGTTCTCTCTTTTGGTGTGGGACTCTTCCTGTTAGCTTACTTAGGTTTTAATTAGGGAGCTTGCAAAATATTTTGGATAGGGTTAGAATTTAGAATTTAGTAGAAAACGTAACCCTGAGATGCTAAGAAATCCTCCAAAAGGAACGGACGTAGAGATAAAATCCACAGACTCCCACCAATCCACAGTCCCTTACGCCCCACCCCATGTATAGCAGCCGCGTCCTCCATGAGGCTGACAGGCAGCGCTCTGCGATGACACACGCCAGTGATGCTGCATCAAAGCATTCGAACATGCACCCCCTTCGCTCAGGTCGTCTCCAAATAGCCGCCCTGCAGGTTAGGATGCGCCGCCAACAGATGAGTTTCAGCAAACTAGGGTCCATTTTTGCTTCTCAGAGCTCTTTGGACTTTGGACTTACTGGAAAAGGTGATTGTAGGCTATGTAAGAAAAATGGAGACTTTTGAGGGACACTTCTTGGAATTAGAGACTTAATCCTTTAAGACTCAGCCAGAAACCAAAAGGAGGAGACTCCATGGTAAGAGTCATTTGGGAAGCGTAAGAAAGCGAGGCAGGACACAGGAAAACGCGACAGCAAGTGTCAAGCTCCTGAAAATGGGTCCCCACGTACAGCAGGGGAGAGGCTAAGAGACTGTATAAAAGAGAGACAGAGAACAGCTGGTAACGGGTGAACATGCGCTAATCATGCAAAAAGACCTTAGCAGGTCAATCAGGAGAGAACAAATTCAAAGGGCCAAGAAGCATATGAAAAGAGGAAAACAGTTCAACCTCATTATTAATTTAAAATGCCAATTAAAACGGGGAATCACTTTCTGCCCATCTTAAATTATGAGATTAAGAATTGTTGTGTCCTATTTTTTCTAAGTCAGGGAAAATAAACACACGTGATTGATGGCAACGTAAACTGTTCACACCTTTCTGGAAGGGTTTTGGAAAATGTTTAAAAGTCCTAGAAATGCGTCATTCATTAACAATCACAGTGTGCTGTGCAACAAGGGTGTGCACTGTAGCTATCTTCATACCAGAGGAAAGGTTGAGACAATTTCATTATACCATAATGAGACTCGTGGAATAATATTGGTAGATTGAAACAAAGAGATACCAAGTATGGTGTTGGTGGTGCAGTTGTGAGCGAAGCTGCCTTCCAAAGAGATACTATGTAGCCAGGGAAACCCAGCAGAAAATACAAAATAACACAAAAGATATTCACAATGTACTGGTAAGAGGGCAATTTACAAAATAATCATGTAGGACGCTGTCATTTAAAAACATTTTTAAAATAGATTATATGCATTAGTCATAAGATAATTATAAAGTTTATACACGAATATTTGTTTATATTAATTGTAATTGCCTCCAGGGAAAAAGATGACAGCTTTTGCCCTCTTCTTTTTGCTTTACTGTGGTGGCTTGTAAAATGCCTGCAATAAACATGTATTATTTTTTATACAATTATACAAAAAAGGGTTAAAAAATTAAAGAGTGCATGGAATGTTCAGAACAGAATTTAAGTAAGTAGTAATACACAAATAGCTGATGCCCTTATGGGCAAGTTTCTTTCTTTCTTTATTTCTTTTTTTTTTTTTTTGAGACAGGGTCTCGCTCTGTTGCCCAGGCTAGAGTGCCGTGGTGTCAGCCTAGCTCACAGCAACCTCAACTCTTGGGCTCAAGCGAGCCTCCTGCCTCAGCCTCCTGAGTAGCTGGGACTGCAGGTGTGCATCACCATGCCTGGCTAATTTTTTCTATTTTTGGTAGAGATGGGGTCTCGCTCTTGCTCAGACTAGGGCAAGTTCCTTACAGAGGACATAAGCCTCATTTCTTTAAAAAAAAGAAAAAAGGTAATAAAAAGATAATGTTAATTTATTTCCAAATACACAGTTTCCATTTTCCTGTTACATAGTATCTATGTGTACAGGCAGGTCTGGCAGCCAAAATAATTGATTGCTCAATTTTCTGCAAGTGCTTTCAGCTTGTCCTTGAAGCTGATATTCAAGACACAGGAAGGCTCATGTATTGTCTTCTGTGAGGACTGGCTTATCTCATTGTTGGTCAAGATGAGATAACTAAGAGAGGAACTAACAAAGGACTAGGAAGGGGGTCAAATTTTATAATTATGTGTTTAAATTAATGTGAAGTGATAAATGGCCTTTAAGAGATAAACTCTAGTCCTATTGCCCTTTAATGTATTCCTCTATGACACATGCAAAATGGAAGGAAAAAAGTCTTTCCTAACTTCAAAATAGGCCAATGGTTTAAAATGATTGTCACATTTATAGGTTATCACTCCACTTTAAAAAAAAAAAAAAAAAGCTAAAAAAACAAACCAACAAAAAAAAAAACCAAGCAGAAATCTTCCAAGTCTCCTGATGACTCAGCTTGAAATAAAAGGCGTGGCCAAGGCTGCAAGAGCACGAATGTAAACGCAGCGCAGAACATTACATCAACACGGCCAGCTCCCTGGCCAGGCAGGGAATGCTGAGACGCAGAGCTACCAAACCCATCTGCCTTCAGAACACTACAAGTACTTTGTATAAGTCAAGAGCCTGTGTCATAGCTCTCCAAGACCACTGCGAGTTTCTCTACTGCTGTGTGTGTGACAATAAAAATCACTTTAAACCACAAAATCCCAAGGTCACCCAATACACAATGGCTCATCCATTTCATTATCATTTTCTCTCTGCACAGATTAATTACATCTTACATTTTTCAAACAGATTATGAAGAAGTACTACACTGTGATACTTCATTAAAACAATAAAGTTTAGTAGCGTTTCTTTTTAAAATTAAGATGTTATACTCTAAGCAGGAATTTTATGGTAAATTATGTAATTGAAGTGACAATCTATATGTAATTGCTATTTTATATAAAAATATATATTACCCTGAGACCATATTTGTGATAAATTGTCTCAGACAACTGTTCAAACCAAAGTCTGTAAAACCATTTATGCTTTTTATAAGATCAAACTATAAAATTTTAATAAATTTCAGAAACAAGTTTCTCCTTTTATCTTCATTTTAACATAAGCAGTGCAATTTCTAGTTTCCAGGATTCTATTTTTAAATATACTACTATTATAGGGAAAAAATATGTAAAAAGAGAAAGTACTTTTTAGTGAGTAGGTTTTGCTTGAGGGCATGTTTCTATATTAAAAATGAGAACAGTAATGGTAACGTCATGAATTTTGAGTTACCCAGAATTTTAAATTACGGTAGTCTGATGGATCCACATTCATACACGGTTTGTTAAAGACAGGAAACGTAAGCTAAGTGCCGATTACTGGACGTTAAGTAAACAACTTCCTTTATTTCACCTAATACAATAAAATTTAAAGGTTTACCATAAGATTTCAGTAGAGTCTCAGAGAGCCAGAGGACATTTAAGAAACTTTTGAGAAATATTTCTGAAGAAATAATGTATTTATAGAGCAATTTTAGTGATAACATGCATTCATTTCCAAATATAAAATTCAATTTTCTGTTGCATGGTACCTATGCACGTAGGAGGGTCTGGCTGCCAAAAGAACCGGTTATTCAGCTGCACACAGGTGATTTTGGCTTGACCCTGGAGCTGATACCCAGGGTCGCACTGGAAGGTGATGGT
Organism: Eulemur rufifrons; assembly: GCF_041146395.1. Lineage (NCBI taxonomy): Eukaryota > Metazoa > Chordata > Mammalia > Primates > Lemuridae > Eulemur > Eulemur rufifrons. The sequence goes on from NC_090994.1 coordinate 529,109, forward strand.
GTCTCCAGCCTCCCGGCTGTCTCCGTAGCGGGTACCATTTTGGGGCATGCCGGGATCATTGCAGGTCGATGCAATGGAGGCTGCAAAGAAAAGACAGTATCAGGTCAAATGACTGAAAACACAGTTTCTACCCTCAGGTAGGGGTAGGTACCCTTGTGGATGGAAGTGCTCTCCATTGGCATAGTAAATCATTTACCTACACATGAACATAGAAAATAATTTATTTTCCCAGGGATATATTAAATAACATGCATCTTTATTATGCTTACATTGAATAAATTCTAGCAAAATCTTACTGACAATACAACTAGTTATGGACTATATCAAGTCATTGTATCACGTTATACTTAGTCTACACACATACACAGACGTCGTCTTCTGATTTTCTCTTTAACAATATTTTAATGAAACTACATACTACAAGTTAAAATGATTGAAAAGTACACCAATCTCAAGGAACTTTGAGTAAAATAAAATAGGAAGCATTCCCTTCCAAGAGGAACAAATAATCTTTGTTGACGGCCTAACGGTAGCAGGCAGAGGGGATGCCTGATCAGCGTTAAGGAGGATTCCACAGGTCTCATAGGTGCTGTTGCCTTGGTAACATTCACCCCTTTCACTCTCACAAAAGTTCCAAGCTGGACAGTAAATTATGTGGCCACCCTCATATTAACAAAAGGCTCTGAAAATGATGCCCCTTTTTGTGTGTATATATGTGTGTGTGTGTGTGTGTGTGTGTGTGTATATATATATGTGTGTGTATATATATAATTTCAAATCAGGTGCACAGAGGCCGGCATCTGCAAAACAGGCTGGTCTGAGAGCTTTTGGAGGGTGCTGGAGCCTTGTAAAGTTCGGCTCTGACAATCATATGTGAAACTTCTCGTTATCAATGGACCTAAAACCACGTGGCCACCAACCCTGCCTGTCCCCATCAGTGAAGACTCCTTTAAGCCCAGAACTTTGACCAGAGTTCTACACCCCACCGTCACGCTGAAATGGAATGGCCTCAAGAAATAGTGGTTATTTTCTCCAATGTCTATAACTGTTCTGTGTTATACTATAACTTAGGAAGATCTAAAGCTTAGGGGTCTTTTTTTTTTTTCTTTCCATTTGCACGTTCGGCTGGAATCCTGAGCTCTCTCTTCCTCTGCACCGCTGCTCTGTGAAGGGCTCCGTGTCTACAACGCCACGTCCCGTGAGACACACAGAGGAGGACGAGCACATGGCCCCGTACACACAGCATCACCCTGGCCATCCTACCGCTCGCAGACTGAAGGTAAGGAGTAGGTGTGAATTTTTTGTTGTTTTGTTTTATAAATTCTGGAGCACTATTTTATACACACATGTGGCTAGATAAATGAAAACCATTTAAATAAAGAGGTAAGAGATGCAAAAAAGGAACAAGACCTGCTCTGAGGTATTGAGGGATTTTTAACCTAATAGGGGAGGCAACGAACAAACAGCTCAGGACAAAAGGAAGTGTTACGCTGTGCAGATTCCAGGATCAAAGCCCTGTCGGAAAGCATCACATGGTACAAACATCAAGGAGCCATAGTTGGGCAGACCTGCTTCCAGTCCCATTAGTACTTAATTACTACTTAATCATTAGTCACTTAAAGCTTACTGATCTTCAGCTAACCAATCAGTAAAAATGAGATTAATATCTAAGTTATGAAGTCTCTTGTGAAGATGAAGAGTGAAAACCTGCTAACTTGCCTTTCTCTTGCGATTCTCTAAGCTAATTGAAGGCAGACGCTGTCTCAGTCACTCACTATTTTTCTCCATTTGGTTTTTATGATGCATTGATGTATTGAAATATACACAAATGGGTATCTATAACACAATAAGAACCATAAAATGATCTACCTGTGTTCTGCCCTTGCTGAGATTTCTCAGGGCTTCAGAAAAATAATCATGAGCCAATTCTTTTATATGTTTAATCTTGCACACTAGACTGAATGTCACATCCTCCAAGGAAATTTCATCCTTTCCTCAAGCAAGTGGTCACAGGTGCGATTAAGTATTAATGTCCAAGTGATAATTTCCACCAGTTTATACAGAAGTGAAATGATGTTTTAAAGTAAGCATAGAGTTTAAAATAGTTATGATAAAGTGATATTTGTAGTAAACATAGCACTATTTATATAATAAAATGAATATTATACCGTATTACACTAACTTAAAAACAAAAGTCTAGAAGGCAGGAGATTGTGGATGAGAGTCTCATTGCAATTTTAAAAGCCATAACATGTTTTTACTATTTCTCTGTCCCAATCTTTTATTCAATATTTATGAAAAGCCAAGATACTTGAAACCCAATAAAGAAGCTTTACACAAAAGCGCAGATTTGGTGCATGAATAAGCATTTCAACAGACATATCAGATACATCAGCCTTGTAAAGACAAGGTTCTGAGACACTTTTCTGGGAGTTAATAGGCTATTTCCAGTGAGATCCGCAAATCCCATGAGCTCTACATCCCTCTCGGAGATTTCCATCGTGCATTAGGGATTAAGGGCTCAGAGCTGTCTTACGTATGGTAAAGAAACTTTTTTTAAATCATTGTTTAATCCGGCACATCCTACATCTATGTAATTGTAGAGCACATTTTCGCCAGAAAACCTCTTAAAATCCTTCAAAATAAAGATCCATAGATGATCAGTAGAGACACTGGCTTGCACTAGTGGTTATACATCTTTTAATGGTATAGAGTTTTATTCATTTTTGAAAGTGCCTTTCCTATTTCTAAACCAGATTTTCATTTGGAACATCTAAATAACAATAACAGAGTGTACAAGTAAAGAGCTAGGTGTTCATGAAGTTCACGTTGTATAATAAACAGAAACACTGCATCTATGTAACTAGCCGAAGCGTGTGTCTAATAAGAAATGAGAATTGCGGTGAGACTTCCCCACGTGCTCAGAGCTATGTCCACGTCCGCTCGCGAATCGACAAAAGCCGCTCGAGATGATCAGTACGTCAACCACGAAGGCTTCCTCAGACTGAAATGAACCCCTAACCTTTACTCTTTCCTTCTAGAATTACAGATAAGAAGTTCCCAGGGTTATCCAGACTGGATTAAAACAGCAACCCGAAGGCTCAAGGAAGGAAAAGGGAAACAATTTTAAATATGCAGCGGGAAACCCATCAGTTGGGGCTTTGAAATAAATTTAATTTATTCTCCTCTAGGTGTGAGCGGTGGGAAGAGGTTCCCAGGTGAGGGCGGGGCGCCCAGTCCAGGCTGCCGCGAAAGCCCCTCCCGGGGACCTTGCTCGGGTCAGAGGTCGCCTTTCTCCTGCAGGGCCGGCACGGAGTCCTCCGTGGGGCAGGTTCTCATCTCTCTTATGACCGTATTCTTGTATGTGCCACCACATACGTTTCACTCCCTCTTCTCTTAAATGTTTTTTTTCTGCAAATGGGATTCTGGGGACTCTGAAGCCTTCTAGTTTCTTGCCATAAAAAAGGAAAACAATATTTTTAGTCGCATCAGTCTTATCCCTGCGCTACCTTAGAGAAAGGCAGTGCTGCTCCCCAGGTGATGGATACGGTGTTTTTCAATCTCCCCAGGGGCTCCCTGAATATTTCAGCTCACAGAGGCACTTTCCACAGCCCGTGAGTATCTGAGGGAACATCCGCGCTCCCCGTCCGGCTGATCCCAGACCCACCCATCGCTTGAGCAACCTAAACACACGCTCTGCTCCGGTAAGGGGGGTGTCTGACCCTCTCTCCTGCGGTACGGACAGTGTTGGAGGACAGGAAGCTGCCACGATGCCAGTCTCTGTCTAATTAGACAGTTTTGATGCTGGGGACGCTGAGATATATGTTTTTAAATTATACATAAAGTTATGTTCTTTTTCTATTTTGCTAAAACAAAAATTAAGGATACGGGCCACACACATCCTATTAAATGCATAACGTCCTCTTGATGTGTTTCTTAAATAACATTTAAAAATACATTTGCTGACTGAGTTATTTGCTCATAGATGTAAACATCTGTGTATTGTACCTATGCAGCTTGCTTCAGCAGACACACTTCTCATGTCTGTAGGAAAATACACAAAGCAGCATCCACACATATCAAATACAGAAGTAGTTACACCCAATACTCAAGTCACAACCCGCACGAGATACACAACCTTCATCGTTCTACACATGAAGCAAAGCTACTATGTCTGAAGTGAGGTTAGAAAGCATAATGGGCTGCTTATTAGGCGGGGAGGCTGCTGAGGCCTTTGTGACACACATTTTCCTTTTTTCCTCTGTTTTTGGGGCAGGGGCAGCGTGTTAGGGTCCTTGTTCTGCGTGCTGGAACCGGGGTGATAAGACCTCCTGGTTTCCGAGAGACCACAGGAGCCCACCCCTTCCAATTAGCTGCTGCAATTATGGGTGAACCTGGACGAATGTGCGTGAGAAACAGTGCTCGTTGCAGGGTCTCCCAAGCCGGGGTCTCACCCGCTGGAGTCTGAAAGGGGCGGTTTCTGTTCCTTTGGCGATTTCCTACTGGGCTGCCTGCGACGCACAGCACAGTCTGAGTGTTAATTCAATGATGCAAGTTTTTCCTTCTCTTCTGCCTTTGTGCAGAGGTTTTCTGGGTTGGGAGAAGATTTGGAGATTCTACCCATTGAGATTCTATCCTCAAATGTACTGAATCGGTGAGACTAATGCAAATATCAGAGCACTCAGGCACGGATTTTGCTTTTACTGGTGTGACAGAATTTGGCAAACGTCTGATCCGCTACCTGTTTTTATAGTTTGAAAGCTAAGAATAGCTTGGCATTTTCAAACGGTTAAAAAGGATCAATAAAAGAATGTTATTTTATGGCACATAAAATCCAAATCTCAGTGGTTCATAAAGTTTTGCTGGAACAGAGCCTCGGCCTCTCACGTTTGTGTCGTCTGCGCTGGTTTTGCAGGAGAGCGCGGAGCTGAGTCAGCCCAGTGCGACCACAGGCTCCCAGAGCCTAAAGTGGCTCCTGTCTGGCTTTTTACAGAAAAGATATGCTGGTCCTGGCACAGAGCAGTGCTTACATTGTAATTCTTTGCATTTATATGTCATTTTCTTTACATAACTCTTTCTCATTAACCCTGTTTTTTTCTTTCTTTTTAAATTTTATTTTGTATTTTGTGGGTTTTTTTTTTTTTTTTTTTTTTTTTTTTTTTTTTTGCATTGTGCTCTAGTAAGTCACCCTAAATCCTCTTGTTTTTTTTTTTTGTTTTTTTTTTTTTTGAGACAGAGTCTCACTCTGTTGCCCAGGCTAGAGTGAGTGCCGTGGCGTCAGCCTAGCTCACAGCAACCTCAAACTCCTGAGCTCAAGGGATCCTCCTGCCTCAGCCTCCCGAGTAGCTGGGACTACAGGCATGCACCACCATGCCCGGCTAATTTTTTTTATATATATATTTTTAGCTGTCCATATCATTTCTTTCTATTTTTAGTAGAGATGGGGTCTCGCTCTTGCTCAGGCTGGTCTTGAACTCCTGAGCTCAAACGATCTGTCCACCTCGGCCTCCCAGAGTGCTAGGATTACAGGCGTGAGCCACCGCGCCCGGCCAATCCTCTTGTTTTTGAATAAAGAAAATTGAAAACGTGGTTTATTATCTGGGTCCTCATCCTGAATTCACATCTCTATGCTTATGACCAAGTGATCATTTTCTCAGAGAAGTGGCTGTTTCGGGTTAGATTCTAGCACCAGTCAGGACAGTCTGCTTCCTAAGGCTCATTGCCTTTGTGTCTCGCAGGATAGATGTGAATCAGCAGGTGGAGTTTTATTAAATGCACATCAGCGCTTTTTGGCTGAGAAAGTTTAGAAAACACACAGACAGAGGAACCTTCACACCCACTGATGTGCATCGGCTCAAGCCCAGAGTCTAAAAGAAACAAGGTGGATCTGAATTCAATAAAGTTCCACCTAATTAGGTATAAACATTCTTCCTCACATTTCTGAAAATGTGCAAGTGCTTCAGTACCTACAGACACTGAGTCCACCGAGACCCTCCTCCCCTTCGAAGAGCAGAGGCTGATGACAGCTCCGGTGCTCAGGGAAAGAAAGACTTTTCACAATTCTCCGCCTCTGTGTCTTCAGCAGTAGTGCACGGTGCTAGAGTATTGGACAAAACAAAACAAAAACAGAACCCCTCGACCTAACTCAACAGGGATCATGGTTTCATATACCAAAGGTAAAACTGCAAAACTTTTTTAGAAAAACATATACAAGAAAATCTTCAGGATTTAGAACTAGGCAAGGAGTTCTTAGACAAGGCAACAAAAGCACGACCCATAACAGCAAAAAATGATACATCAGACTTCATCAAAATTGAAAAACTTTTGCTGTTTAGAGCAAGCAAAGACCAGCTACAGACTGGGGCAAAATGCTTGACAACCACATATCTGAGAACAGACTAGCACCTTAAATATACAAAGAATGCTCAGGACTCAAAAGTAAAACAAAAACAGAAACTCCAATCAGAAAATGGGGCAAAAGACATGAAAAAACATTTCACTGAAGAGGATACGCAGATGGAAAATAAGCACATGAAAAGATGCTCAAAATCGTTAGCCATTAGGGAAATGCAAAGAGATATCGCTGCATACTTATTATGCAGCTAACATAAAAATAATATTTTTTTCTAGCTACTACAAGTATTATAGACAATTTTATGTTATACATAGAAATATCAAATATTAGTGAAGATGCAGAAAACCAGAATCACGTATGCATTGTCGGTGAGAATGTAAAAAAACAGCACAGCCATTCTGAAAAAAATTTTGGCGGTTAAAAACTTAACACAACTCAGCAATTGCATTCTTGGGCATTTATCCCAGAGAAATAAAAACTTATGTTCCCATGAAAGTCTGTTCATGACTGTTTATGGCAGCTTAACTCCCATGAGTCCCAAGCTGGAAGTAACAAAGAGGTCCCGCCGTGAGTGAAGGATTAAGAAAGCTGGTGCATCCACCCCACGGATCACTGTGAAGCAATGAAAAGGAATGCACGCTACAGTTCATAACCGCAAAGGTGTGGAAACAACCAAAGTGCCCATCAATACATGAGTGGACTAATAAAATGTGGTCTATGTCTACCACGGAGTTCTACTCAGCCATAAAAAACAAGGATGATCCAGCACCTCTTGTATTATCCTGGGTGGAACTAGAGCCCATCCTCTGAAGTATCACAAGAATGGAAAAACAAGCACCACAGGTACTCGCCATCAAATTGGTACTAACTGACCAACACTAAGGTGCCCACATGGAAGTAACACTCATCAGGTGCCGGGCAGGTGTGGGGGGTGGTGGGGGTGGGTAAACTCACACCTGATGGGTGCGGAGTGCACTGTATGGGGGATGGGCAGGCTTGTAGCTCTGGCTTGGGCGAGGCAAAGGCAATTTATGTAACCAAAATGTTTGCACCCCTATAATATTCTGAAATTTAAAAACTAAAAAAAATAAAAATTACAGATAAAAAATTAAAAGATAAAATACATAAAATATTAAAAAAACTTACTGATATTAAGCTATTTAGCTAGACAATAAATCCCCTTGCCCCCAAAATTTTCAGTTTCGAATTCAGATAGTTTACTTTTCGTGAGAAATGTCCTTTTACTTTTGCTCCTGCTTAGTCAAGTTTTGTAGTTGTATTCTGATTCCCGTGTTTATATACTGTAGCACTGGATCTTTGTTTATTTCAGATGAACTCAAAGAGCCTTATAATTAATTATTGGAAAGAGAATATAGTTGGGATATAATAAATGTCCATTGTAGGTAATAATTGCAAATCATTATTCTATTTATTGCAAATAAATATTTTAAATTTTTTTGGCTATAAAATTATATTTCCGAGAGATCGGTACCATATAGTTGTTCAAATTAGTTGATGTAAAACACAAAAATATAATAGAATGATAGTGTTGACAATGGCACTTGAGCCACTGATCCCAATGAAGTTAAGACTGCACTGTGAACTGTGAACTAAACTCACTTCCCTTTAGTAAAGGAATTGTGAATTCTCAGACGCAAAAACTCTAACAATTTTACTTACATCATGTGAAGTTTAGACATTATGGGAAAACCAAGTATGCTTGTTCTTTGATATTTAAAAATAGCATGCCATGTACAGTTATTTTTAGAACACGGCACCTAATAGTAAGGATACTGTTTAAACTTCGAATGCACCCTAAATTTCTGGTGTTTGCATCCTCATGAAACTAAAGGCCCCTTCGTTCCGTGAAAGAGATTTTAGTTTCTTTAATGACTAAAATGAGAACCAAATTAACAACTTCAACCCTCATTTCCCACAGATCCTTTTCTGAACATTCATTCACATCGGGAACCACCAAACTGATCCCAGCTTTCCGACAGGTGTGAACAGTCAGAACCTGTGTATCGACACAACACCGACTTGAGGTGAGGAAACAATTACCGGATTTTTCATTAAACATCCTCTGCAGATTCACCTGTTCTCCATCAATTGCAAGGGCCCGACCGGCAATTGCAGTGTGGCACGGAACCCGCAGATGGCTGGGGCGACGCAGAGACCTGGCTCACGGCACCGGCGCGGTACAGAGAGACTCACTCCTGCACCGTCTGCCCGTCCCCGAATCGGAGCTTCACGCCCCAGGTGCCGTCCGCCACGCGAGTGTCAGCAGGATCTTACTGCTGTCAGTTTGAATTGAGCGGGGTGATTGGGAGGCCAAAGAGAGGGAAAAAAACCTAATCTGAGACCTGCAGACTGAATCATTTATCACCCAATGCGTCCCTTGAGTCGATGTGTCTCTAGAACTGAGAATAAATAGTAACAATCCCTTATATTGGGAGGAAACGTCGAAATCAAAGTGCTTTTGTGTCCCTCACCTTTGAGGGCAGTCCTCGTCCAAGCTGTGGGGCAGTAAACAAAATATATGTCCTAATCTAACCTAAATAAACAGGAAATTATTGCTAATAGACTTTACGGTACACGCTGAGGTCACACAGCTGGGAAGAATGGTGCTAAGCCCCAGGCCAGAAACAGTGGCTCTGCTCTGTCTATCCTAAAAATTATATAAATATTATGTGTGTGTGTATACACTGGACTCTTCTATTATGCAGTTTGTCATAGTTCAAATGAGTTTTATTATGCCTAAGACCATTTTATATGTAATACAAATAAATATATCTTCGCATATATTTTCCTGTGCCCAGAGATGGAATTGCTAACATCTGGACAGCTTGCATTCTCTCTCATAACGCTAAATGCTGCCGGGTTTATTACTGGGATCTGTACCTCAAATGGTTTCTAACTGCCTCAGTGAGAACCTGAGTTATTTGGGGGGAAACATCTGTAAGTCACTTTAAAATGCAATTCGACACACATCTATTGCGTGGTTGCTCTTGTCATAGGAACCATCCTAAGGGGTGTGAAATATCAGAGCAGAGGCATTAAAAATAACGATTAATTCACTTAAGGCATTCACATTCTCACTAGAACCAATAACTAAGAAATAATCAGAAAACAAACACAGGCTCATACACAGGAACCAATGAAAGGACAAGGAAGGGCACGATCTTAGCTAGCATCGGGTGTGAGAGAGAGACACTAAATGCAATAATTAGCACAAAATATCCACGGCTTCTGCAAACTAGGACAGTCAGAAACAGCCAAAACATTATAAAAATAATTTGTGGTGAACGTTACGAAGGGGGAAGCCCGAGGATCCCATGAAAGGGGTTCTGCTTTACTCCCCGGCTAGGGGAAGTCTGCTCACAGGACGGGTCTTCACCTGCCCTGGCGTGAACCGGAGCAGCTGGGAGCCGTGCACAGGGCGGGAGCTCCAGGCAGAGGGAGCCGCACACGTGAAGGCTCAAAAACAACAGGGGAGAAGCATGTCGGGAACCGAGAGTGGAAGGAGTGTGAGAACGGAGAAGTAGCCAGAAGCCCCACGTGGACGAATCTGAGGTCATGTCGCAGAGTCAGGATTTTACTCTAATGTAAATTAGAAACTAGAGAAGTGTTTGTTTCCCCCCCCCCCAAAGCAGGGGCTTGGCTTGTGTTTTCTCCCTGCCAACGTGGCTTTTCATCATCAGTGGATGCAACTGCACCCTCTGAACAGCCCTGGAGGTCGGGTCCCATTTGGGTGCAGCCCCTGTGATGCAGAGACACGCGGGTGACATCAGTCTCACCATCCTACCAGAGGTCACGACCAGCTACTTTGGCAACCGGACGTGGAGACGGGTTCAGTTTTGGACATGCTTTCGAGATGTCTGCAAGACGTTCAAATGAGCTTATCTAGTTGGCATCGTAGAAAGTCATAGGACAGGAGTGAGCTGGAAATCGAGACGTTTGGGGTCTTTAACCTTACAGACCTTTGTTCAAGCCGGGGGAGAAATGCATTTGCTGAGGGAGAGTATTGCAGAGAGTCGAGCAGATGTCCTAAGACCGATTCCCAGGAAACCTGCATCTCCAGGGCAGGAAGAGGAAGACAAGACTTAAACGTAACATCCACAAGAATAGGAAAAAGTGCCATTTTACACGTCTCATTTCTGTGCTTTCATTTGTTATTAATCTTGCTAACATCAGAGAAAATGGATCCCAGCTAAAATGCTAACATCCCACAGAATCCGACACAGAACTTCACCTAGACCAGCATCTTCTTTTCCATCAGTTCAGCGTACATTCTTTGCATCTCTGTCATGGTCCAGGTGACCACAGGGACGAAAGCTGCACACGCCTCCCCGTGGCCTTGAGCTGTTCGTCATCCATGTGCCCAAGTGGTTGATCATAGGAACATAGGAACATAGGAACGTTCTCCTCCAGCCCACGAGGAGGGTTCCGAGAGGGTCGCGGGGCAAAGGTTCCAGCCACACTTTTCCGGGGCTGCCTCTGTGCAGGAACTCGGGCCACCAACCACGGGTTAGGGCTGGTTCTGTCCCGTAAAACAGTCCCATCCTGTTTAGGAACTGATAGCACCAAAAACCTCTCCCGTCATAAACAACAAAATACTTTTTAAAAATGAAGATGCGCCTATTAACTTATCTGTCAATAAAGTAAATTGGGGAGCCTTGTCATGCAGCTGCCAAGTCACCTACCATTATTTGCGGAGAAACCAATCTCACAAAATCTGAGAATGCAACATTGTTGCAAAGCCACTTTCCCTGAGCCGACAGCGAGGACCACTGACAGCTCAGCCGACGTTTGCTTAACCCCTGGAGTAAAGGTCGGTTTTGTGAGCTGAACTCCATTTCCTTGCATTTCATGCATGATTAAGTGGTAATTAAGCTCTAATGAAAAGTGTTAGGCTGATTACAATTAACATAATTGCAGTAGTCAGTTCACGTCCTCCCGTCTTACACGCTGCGCGGAGCTGGCAGGACAGTGGACCCTTGGCGGGGTTAGGGGACCTCGTGAGCTCCCAGGGTGCATCCTTCTAGCGCAGAAAGCCGCGTCTCACGGTGACGTGAAGGTTACGCACATACCAACTCCATCCACGGCAGGGTCCACACGGGCTGCCCCCAGAGCCACGGGGCAGATTAGGGAGAAAAGAGCAGATCTGGGCAGCGGAGGCAAGATTTATGGCGCAGGAGGTAGAGTCTTGGAAAATGAAAATGTCCTTGAAAACCAATATATATCTCATTTCATAAATAAAGCAATAACGGCAGAGACGAAAGGTGAGTCTCAAATCATAAGACGTCAAGATAGAAACCCAAATTTCCTGAGTCACAGTCTGGGCGATGCTTTTTATATCTTGTTTTTTCCTTTCCATAAACTTTTAAAGACAAGTCTTGCAAAAAATCATCCATAAAACAGCCTCAGAGTCAACATTCTGTTCTCTCCCCTGAAATGATATTTCCCCAAGTGTGACTTGGGGATTCGTTCACTAGCAGGGCCGGGGGCATGGATCCCATCCAAGGGTTCCATTAAACCTTATGGAACTGCCAACATTCAATCGTTTTTTAACCTATAAAAATGACAACTTTATATGGTTCCAATTAATACACATGAAAAACTGGATGAAAGAAAATTAAGGAACTTTCACTTCTATAGGCGCTTTTATGGGTGTGTTCACATTTATTACTTCCTGAACATTAATATATCAATTAATTGTAGGAGAAGAAAAATGTCTATGTTCCTCAAATAATTATAATAAAAGGTCTTTTTTTTAAATCCAAATTACGATGATGTCCTCTGAAAAGAAAGAATCATGAAAAGAAAACACAGAAAAATGAAAAATTTCTGGGTTTCCACAACAGGTTTTTTAAAAAGGGAAAAATAAAAAAGGCCGGGAATAAAACCAAGTGTACTCTGGCCACGTGACCCGGCAAAGCTGCTCTTTGGTATTTACCCAGATGAATTGAAAACCTACGCCCAGTGCAAAATCCTGCACACGGATGTTTATGGTTTATTCATAATTGCCAAACCTGGAAGCAGGCAGGATGTCCTTCAGTAAGTAAATGGATAAATAACCTGTGGTCCGTCCCGATAATAGAATATTATTCAGTGCTAAAAAGAAATGATCCTTCAAGCCATGAAAGGACATGGCAGGAGACTGAATACCTATTGCTGTGGGATGTGAACAGGTGGAGCACAGAGCATGTTTAGGGCAGCGCAAGGACTCTGTGTGACACTGCAGTGGTGGACGCAGGTCACCACGCACGTGTCCAAGCCCAAGGAATGAGCCCTAATGAAACCATGCACTTTGGTGACAACAGCAAAATGAGCCCTAAGGATACCATGCACTTTGGTGACAACAGCAAAATGAGCCCTAACAAAACCATGCCCTTTGGTGACAACGGTGCGTGGATGCAGGTTCATAGATCGTAACAAACCCACCACTCTGGGGGTGCTGATGCCAGGGAGGCTGTGCGTGTGGTGCTGGGGGGTATATGGGAACTCTCTGTACTTTCCTCTCCATTTTACGGTGAATTCCTTCCACTCAATTTTGCAGTGAACCTATAACTAAAACATAAAACCTATAAAAAATATGCCAGGAGAATATAGACTGGAAAGGGGAAAAAGATGAGCCCAACCTCATAACCTTATTAACTTTTTGTTTTGCCAAATAAAAGACTAAAAGTCACAAATCAACCATCACATCCTGCCACCATTTCAGAACACAAAGGAAATTTTATATCACAACAAAAGGCAAAAGTGATATAATCGTAAAATGAAGGACACTTTTTTCCCCCCTGAGGCAGGATAGCGGGAGCGCACTTACTTTGATATTTTTGCCACAGACCAGTGAAAATCTTATCATCACGTACAAATACTATTCCATAGGCACGTGTTTGCAAACGACTGCTTCAAAGCACACTGAAACCAGAGGTAAAGAAATTGTGCCAACTATAACCTCAATTTTATTAGCAACCTTTTAAAGCATTAAATTGACCTCAGTCAATTTTCTTATGTAAATCCTAAATATGGCTTTCCAGTGACCTGCCAAGAGATAAATTGAGTCGGAAAGTGTTTGTGTGCAAGTTCCACTTGTTTTATGACGATAGCTGACCTTGTGTGCTACGGAATTATGTGGCGTCTCTACACGGTGCCGTCTGAAGGGCACTGAGGGGTTGAACCGAATATCTCCACTCTTCCTTCTTAGGAAACTGTTCATTCACAATGTGCCGGACAGCTAAGACGGGACCTTTCTCCAGGAGATAATAGTTCAGCTGTGCAAATGTGGGTTCCCGCTAGTAATTCAGCGGAGGTCACTCTTTTCTATTAGCTACTTGAAACCCCGGCGCGAGGGCGGGGGTAACGCAGGGCACGTCTGTAGACAAGTCCCAGCACGTCTGGGGCTGGTGGCCCAGAGACGGCGCCACATGGAGTCACCCAGGGCGACTGGGGAACCTGGAACGGGAGCCAGGTTAGCAGGGCCCCGAAGATAAGTCTTAAATTCTTTTAGAGACCCACATCTGTCTTGCACCCAAGTTTAGATGTTTACTGATGAATTGAAACCTTTAAAGCCATATTTTTTTTTTCACATAACAAAGTAGATCTGTTCCGTACACAGAGAGGGATCTCGGGTCTCCTGGGTACGAAAGTGGGTGCTGTAGCCGAGGTGCAATTGCCCCACCTGGGAAGAAGGACAAGGGAGGGTCCCAGGCCCCCCCGTCTTGGTCCTGCCCCAGCCTAATCCTCTGCTGGGCGACTGCCACGCCGGGGGGAGGAGGGAACACCCTACAAATCTGATAATCAACTTGGTGCCCCAGCTGCAAACGAACGCAGAGGACTCTCCAGCCCACGGGCCAAGCAGCACAGGTACCACGGAGTCTGGAAATCGACCTAGAAAAACCTGCATGTGTAGAACAACCCATTCGCAACTCGCGACTGTCCAATCAAAGTGCTTCCACGGTGACGTCTGAGCCACAGCAAAGTCTCAGTCTGGGACCATAACCAGCCCCTTTTTTTGCCTTCCCTTTTGCTCTCCCATGGCTGCGACAGTGGGTCTGATCGTCACCTGTGGCGTATGTATCGCGCTCTGTAAACGTGTATCTTGCTCTTGTCCTATGATCCTATCTTTCTCTCCTCGATAATCTCATTTTCGTGCTTGCCTTACTTTGAGGCATCTGGTCATTCTTCGGCCATGAGCGTGCCAAGAACAGACATTTCAGACTGAGACCTGACGCATTCCTTGCCTGTCCCTATCTTATGATGAACAGAATCTCCTAAGACCAACCATTCCTTTGGTACTGATAGGTTCAGGACACATTACTCCGGAATAAAGCTCTGGCTTTTGGGGAAACCACAGAAGCAGGATGGCCACTCTCACCCTCTCCCTGCTCACCTGCGGCGCCATAACAGAATTCCCTGACCTGCCTCTGAGCCAGATTACAAACCTCCACCCCAGGGGGGCCCTCCCCGTACCCGGAGGAAAGGGACGGAGGCCTAGAGAGGAGGCTGAGCAAACAGCCTTGCTAAGGTGAGGCCGCACCTGTTGGTCCTCTAGTCACCCTTCTGCACGGCTGTCCCTGAACATACACCGTTAGTTCTTCCTCTCTCCCAGGGTGTTCATTTCGGAAGGCTCCCACGTCACACAAACTCATCACAGACATTTGTTTCCACTTTTCTCTTGTTAATCTGCCTTCTGTTTATGGCCTCAGCCATAAACCCAGGGACGAGTGAGAAAAGAAATCTCTTCTCCCCCACAATACGCATTTCCCAAACTTCAAATTGCACTCAACAAAAATTACATCCACGTAAGGGATGTAATTAAGAACACAAATAGAGTTCTATGTTTACAGCAGAGATTTGATGTGGGTAGATGCCCAGTAATGGGATTGCTGGATCCAACAGCAGTTCTACTTTTAGCTCTTTGGGGTATGTCCATGCTACTTTCCACAGAGGTTGTACTAGTCCGCAGTCCCACCAGCAAAAGACAGTCTGTAAAAAAGACATCTGAACCAGAATGTGCATAGCAGCACAATTCACAATTGCGAAGATGTGGAAACAACCCAAGTGCCCATCAATCCATGAGTGCATTAATTAAATGTGGTATATGTTTACCATGGAGTACTACTCAGCCACAAAAAACAATGGTGAACTAATACCTCTTGTATTATCCTGGATGGAGCTGGAGCCCATTCTACTAAGTGAAGTATCACAATAATGGAAAAACAAGCACCACATATACTCACCATCAAATTGGTATTAACTGACCAACACTTAGGTGCACATTTAGTAGTAACGTTCATCAGGTGTCAGGCAGATGGGAGGAAGGAGGAGGGGATGGTATATTCACACCTAATGGGTGTGGTGCGCACCCTCTGGGGGATGGACACGCTTGAAGCTCTGACTCGGGTGGGGCAAAGGCAACATACATAACCTAAACATCTGTACCCCCGTAAGATGCTGAAGTTTAAAAAAAAGATGTGATGTGCAGATAACGAAAAACCAGCCGGGCCACCTACTTGAGAACTGGATGGAAAAGCCGGACTTGCTGATGAAGAAGTCGCTGTCGAACTGCAGGGTGAGCGAGTTGAAGGTGCTGTGCGTGTCCTCGGGGAGGGCGGAGCCGCTCCACTCCTTCAGCAGGATGTCGCTGTCCACCGGCCCGTCCCAGACCTTGAGGATGTCGTGGGCCGTCTCCGTGTCGAAGACGATGAAGTGGAGGCTGCGGGGAGAGAGCACAGGGGGTGCGTTTACTCGCGATGACAGCGTGTCCCAGCCACGAGGTCGTGATGTGCACAGGCTCATTCCGTTCTCACGAAACCCCACCAAAGAGTGCCGTGGTATTATCTGACAATTAAAGATGAGCAAATAGAAACTAATTCACTCGCACACATTAGAATATAGCACAAAGGGACGCAGAGAGATAGCTGAGCTGGATGCTGAGTTATCTACGTAAGGAGAAAACAAGTCCTTTAGAGGCTACGGGATCCTTTCATCATGCAAAGCTTTCTAGGTGCACAAGCCGAGGGAGGGTCTGACCAAGCTTGGCTTCAAGCTGATCCAAGTCGGCTCAAGTATGAACACACGTCGGTGTTGCTCCTGCAATGCCCACCCGGTGGCAGCACCCACGGCTCGCAGAGTGGTTGCACCCAAAGCAGGTTTTCTGCTTGTATCTAAACGGTCTGCTCTTAGGTTGTCCTCGTGTCTAGCAATGTTTATTTTCAGAAAAAAATGCATCATTCGAAATACCAACGCAAAGGCTCGCTTCTTTGTAGCATTTTAACGCATGTCTGTTAGTCTTACAGATATTTTCCGGAGCAACTTAAAACTCTGCACTCACATTCAGAGGCGGCCGTGTGTTTGCTGCCCCGTTTAAGGCAATTGAAAGAAATAAAAGAGTTTAGCTAAAACAGCAACAGAAATCTGCTCTTCCTGAATGAGTCGCTTTATAGTTTTTAAGCGACTACTTATCGCACGGCCCTTGTTAGGGAGATAAATTCACAGTGGATGACACACAAGAAACTGCACACAAATCCCAGTCGCTTTATTTTGCACGTTACATCTTTAAAGAAAATGCGCATTTCACCCTGCAGAAAGCATGAAGTGGTGTATTTTAAATGTCCCATGTAAAATACGCAATATAGAGAGTAGTACAGAATACAGCAGATGTTTATTTTCTTACCACCACCGATACTAACACCTTGACCTATTTGCTTTTCTAAAAATAAAATCTATCCATAAAGCCATTCTTCCCTCCACTTCACCGGTTCATCTGCGCTCCCTCTCATCCCACGCTCTGAAGTGGCCATAGGCTGTTC
Organism: Eulemur rufifrons; assembly: GCF_041146395.1. Classification (NCBI taxonomy): domain Eukaryota; kingdom Metazoa; phylum Chordata; class Mammalia; order Primates; family Lemuridae; genus Eulemur; species Eulemur rufifrons. Next base: position 546,281 of record NC_090994.1, read on the forward strand.
CCATTCATATCTTCATAATTATATCTTCATATTTTTCATGCGTGTGTGGGTGTACATACCCCTAAACAATACACACTACAGCTCGTGTGGCTCACAGTAATTGCATGATAAACACCATTTGATATGTGTGCACTTGTATACATGTCTTATACACACATGGAAAATTTTTCCATTTGCCTTAATATTCAGTGTCATATGAGTCTCCTATGCCAAAAAATGCAGAGTCATATAAATCATGGCTGTGCTCAGTACGGGAATATTTCATGCACTGGGTCTCTTAGAGAAATGTTTACATATAACTCTTAATGAGGCTAAATTTACTACAATGTCTTGTGATTAGACTTTTAATTAAATTTGGCTCGGGTAACTGCTTTATAGCATATATGTTAAAATTACAAACATCTTCCAGACCCAAGTGCCCCATAATAATAACTATTTTTTGGGGTATTCTATTACCGCAAAGAAAGAGTCATTGCAATATATAACCAGAATTGCTCTGGGCCGCAATGAAATCAAAGCAGTCCAGAAACCACTGGCCGGAAGTATTGAAAACAGCCGTTTAACATGTTCCAAGATCCTACTGTGTATTCATTTCTTGAGAGTGAAAAAAATTTACATTAAACATCAGAGTATGAATGCATAGTAATGAATTCCATTTATATTAAAACACACTTAAATTAATTCCCGGATTCACGTTTATAGGATTGACGTATTCCTCATTCTCCAGTAAACAATGCAGGTGATATTGACTACACTAACAATGTATTCACTAAAACATAATAAACTAGCCAGCAAATATCAACGCTAAGGCCAGATGCGATTTTTCAGAATACTAGTATAATTTTAAGCCTAAAATTATATAGGATGTACTTTTAATTATGTTATTTTCCAAACCACCATACCAAAAATTGCATTTATATAATCTTAATGAAGAGTGACTCAATCATCAGAAACATTTTTGGATGAAGCTGAATCTCAACTGAGTACATTAATTATAAATACTGATGCTTCCCTCTTAACTTCTTATTAGGAAGGAGTTCATGCCTTAAATTAAAAAGATATCTAAGTTTTATAATGTATCCCCTCATATTTGAAAGATATAGATGAGAAGAAACCTTTTCCAGGAAAAGACATTGGTGTATGTAATGTATCTTTTTCTAGAACGCTAATTATTAGATATCAAAGTCAGTTCATGTTGTACAAGTTATACATTTTTATTACTTCAAATCATTCTTTATTAATTGTTTCTCTTTTCTCATTAAAACGTTAACAAAGTACTAGATTGACCTGCAAAGAGTGAAGGTTTGCATTTAGAGGAAGACAGAGCCCATTCTAATTCTGGGGGGGAAAATATCACAAGGAAAATTGTGAGAAAAACATAAAATTGAAATTTCCTGAAAGAAAATAAATTCTGCTTATGTAGTCATTCCACTGGTCATAGATGATTTTTACAGTTTTTCAAAATCAAGACTAGTGGAACGGTTTTCATATTACTCAAATCAAGTGTTCAGGAATTCAAAGTTAAGAATTAAAATTTAATTTTATTTTTTTTCAATAGAAAAGTGACTTCATCGATTCTCACGAGCACCATGGAATCTGGAACCCTGTTACTCAGATGCACCTCGGTGTCGTCCCAATGGGGCAATAATTGATTATCCAGTTCATCATTTGTCTTTATTAAAGACATATCTTTTTAAATAAGTCATTATAAAATAACATGTGCGATGGTTCGAATGTCCTCCACAAAATTCATGTTGAAATTTAGTTGTCATTGTAACTCTATTAAGAGGTGTGGCCTTCCAGAGGTGATTAGGTCATGAGATGACACCTCCCACCGTGGGGTGACCCTCGCCAGGTGCTGGGACTTCCCGCCCCCGGAACTGTGAGCCAAATACATGTCTGTTCTTTACAAATTACCTAGTCTGTGCTATTCTGTTTTAGAAAATGAGAAAAGACAATGTGTTTGCACTATATACATGCTTTAAGTAGTTTTTTTTTTTTTATTTTTTTTATTTTTCTGGCTCCTCTTCCATAGTAAGAATCTTTTGAGTTTGTAAATGGCAATAATTTGTGCCATGCTGGTTCAACTCACTCCCAAGACATTCATATGATTAAATTAAGACACATGCATTTCAGAGGAGGTAGGTGTCAGAAGAAGAGAAACAGCATCATGAAATAGAATATGCATTTTTTTCACTCAGCTTCATCCCATTTTATTTTTGCCAAGTTACAGAGTTGCAGTACAATGAGTCTAGGATAGCTATTTAATAGAAATTACTAAGTTTGAGAGGCTGTCCTTCCTCTGTGCATAGGGAAGAAAATCATTAGTTCATGAATATTTTCATCTTTCAACTTCCCCAAGAAAGAAACCTCTGGCTTTGACCTTTTATTGTTTCTCAGCTTTGCATATATTAAGGTAGAGCTGAGGTAGCCAGATTCGTGCAGTCTTTGATGGGCCCAGCAGCATGAGGGAAGATTATAAAGATTTGAGACATGTGGATTAAGGCTGTTGGGGGCCAGAGTTTTTAAATGTAAGTTTTGTAGAGAGATTTTAAAACAACAATAATGAAAGAGGAAAGTTAATTGAAAGAAAAAGAAATTTTAAGACGTATTGCTGAGGACTGTGTGTTCTCTTCCTGTTCAATAATAACTGTAATTAAAGAAGAACTTATTTTAGAATTACTTTTCCCTTACATGCTGTGGTTTTAGACACAACTAGATTATGGAGAACTTTAAAAACATGACTTTTTATTGCTTTAAGAAACTCACCGAAATAACTTAGAACTCTCGATTGAAACAGAGTGCTTTTTGTAAATGTTGGCGCAATTTTTAATGATTTGCTTCTATACGTGTGACTTTGGATCAGACTACTCTCTTGGCCTATCTCAAAGATACTTTGGTATTTTGCAAAATGACACACATTCCTCCCATCCCTGCATGCAAACCGCTTTTCAACACGACTTTGTTTCTCTTCCCATTAAGAGGCAGGTGGAGTCTATTTCTTCTTACCTCGAGTCCTGTCTACCCATGAAACTTGCTTTGGCAAATGGCACCTTAGCAAATATATTAATACAAGCAGAAGTTTGAAGTTTGTCACCTCTTGCTGCTAAGGCATTCCACCCCGAGCAGCCTACTGCAGAAACCAGGTGTGTGTGTATGTGTGTGTGTGTGTGTGTGTGTGTGTATGGGGGGTGGTTCCTGACTTCCCAGCCAGCCCAGCTGAGGCCCCCACACCTAAGGGAGGTCACCCTGGACCACCCAGCCCCAGCCAACCTCGCCCATGTCAGAGCTGCCTGGACAAGCCATGAAGTCATGAACCAACAAATAACTATTGTTTGATACACTCACTTGCTTTTGATCTTTATCATCTATGGCTGAACACAGAATTACAAAGGGCTAGCAAACTAAGCAAATGAAACAACAAAAAGTTTTAGCCACAGTTTTGCATTTTCTTCTTTAGCTCAGACACTTTAATCGTGGATAATTGATATACTATTACCTTTGCTACAAGAAGACATGCCTCTATTCTCAAATCACTGAAATAAAAACAGAGCCAGTACCTAATGGTCTTTCCTGGGTCTGCCTCGATGATCCACGTGCAGTGCAGGTTGTTGTCGTAAGGGGCCGGGTAGCCAGGGGACAGTATCCGTCCCGACGTGGCCGCGTGGATCCGCCCGCCGCATTCCGCTGCAAAAGACAGAGAGACACGGGAATGTCAACTCCGGGGTCACGTGTTTATGTTTCTGTTTAGCTGCTGTCAGAAACCAAAGCACCATGTGAGCATTACACGTAGAGATAAGGATCACAGTCGTCATCTCTCTACCACTTCTCTCCGAGATTCTCCCCAGTCATTTTCTTACTGGAAAATATTCATCCTCTGTGTAAAGTTGAGTATAAAGCAAGGAAACGCTTGTGTGAGGATTCTAATAACAGCTCTGCGCACCCTGTCTCCGTAGAACAGTACTAGGAAGTCTGTCTGTCACACCTGAAAGCTCACACCACACCCACACGCGTCACCTAGCAATGCGCAAAGCCCAGGCTGGGACGTGGCGAAGTCCCACGGGAACCAGGAGAGAGCAAAGGCTTGCTGCTGGGCAGGAGCCGGCCCGGCGCGGCCACTCACCCACGCAGGACGGCAGCGGCTTGTCCCACACTCTCCTGTCGCCGCTCAGACAGGTCAGGGTGTTGCTGCCGTGCATGGCGTAGCCTGGGTTGCAGCTGTACTGGACGACGGTGTCGGTGAAGTGGCCTTCGTCCCGGATCCTGTAGCCATAGCTGGGGATGCCCGGATCCTCGCATTTGACTAGATCGAAACCTACAAGGGAGAAAGGAGAAGCACGAGTGGAACTCAAGGCAGAATGTGCATCCGCCTTCAAATAGCGATGGAATAAAATGGTGGCTCCGTGTTCCTTGAAGGACAGGAAGAAAAGATTGGGAATTTGCAAAAGGGAAAAGAAATATGGGTCTTCATCGGGTGTCTTTGTTAACCATGTGCGATTTCTTGAGCTTCGATCACCTCACTTGCTCCTCTCCGTTATATAGTCTTCTTTCCCAAAGACTCCGCGTCGTCCACAGGGGGGTCAGCGCGCTGAGTCTGCCCTCCCGCACCGAAGCTTTGTGCCCCCCTGTCGCAGCCCCAGACCTCCAAGAGAGAAACGCCGCCCACCAGCGCCATCCGGGTGCCTTGTGGGGTCTGCATGGCCAGCACTCGGTCCTGGTCAAGACCCCCCCCCCACCTTCTAGACGATGCCCCCCAACCTCCAAGATCTCAACTTCATGGGAAGTTTGAAAAGTGGTTCCTGCCCACAAAAACCTGGGGGCTCATGACTTACGGCCGGCCACACTTCCGACGGTACAAGGTTACGAGGCTCTCGAGCAACTCCACGCACAACAGAAAGGCCGGAAATGAATCATTATAATGACCTCATCAATATAAGCTCTTAAATGCACAGAAATGGATGACGGAAATGAAGATTTAGCTTCTGCAGTGCTGAGAGCTGGATATTGCTTTTATGGGAGGCAATATTTTAGGGCCATCCGTGAAGACAGTCTTACAGTAACATATTTCTCTTCATATCATGATGCAGATTTTGATGCTTTTTAAAAGGAGGGCTGGAACCTGGAGGGGCCACATGGGTCGTTTACTTCTATTTCCACCTAACTTTGAATTGTTTCTTTTCTCAAAAAAATAAAATAAAATAAAATAAAATTTGAAATGAATATGTGACTCTTGCCAAGTCTGCCTGTCAACTTGCATTTTGAGATGCCTCCTGTTGAGGAAACTATATCCTCAAATTCACAATACAATTTTATCCTGCTGATCTCTAAATAATCAAGCTTGAGTTCTGCAACTTTGTATAGCGCAGAGAAAAGAGCACATGCTTGATCATTTAGACCCAGTTGCCAAGAAAATTTCCTTCTATAAAGTTTCCTTCCATAAAGCATAAGTCTTTACTGACTATAAAACCTTTATGATAACTCTGATATATTTAAGAACTACAAATGGTTTTAATTTAAGAGTAATGGTTTTAATTTAATTTAAGAATGCATAGAGCAGAAAAGGGTATTATCGATTTTGGTGCAAAACAAAGGGATATTCTAAATTGCCAAAAGCGGGAGGCAGGAACGAAGGGAAGGCTCTTAGTCACCTGTGGTTTTGGGGACCACCCAAGTATGTGACTGTCCTACTCTGACTGTTTGTGCACAGACAACCGGGGAGAAGGCAGAACATTCAACTGTCATGTCCCATGTGACAAAATCCACCGCTCATCAGTGTCACAAAAGGCCTTACGGATTGATCTTTGTTCTGCGGGGAAAAAGAAACAGGAGTCTCTGTTGGTATCATCACTGTAGTTTTACTGGATTTGGGGGTTTGGAAGTGACAGGATCTGAACAATGCTTCGGAATGAGAACCGCCACCCAAACCGGAGCAGAATAATGAGTCCCTGGCCACACGGGAGCAGGACTCTACTGCTAATAACAACGTTTCAAAATGTTTCATCGTCTTGAATTCAAATTAGGTATGGCAAGTGTCAAATGCCAGTGGAACACACACTCAGAAACATCCAGTAGACAGACAAAATCCGGGTGCAAACAACACAAATCCAAAGAGTCCACCGTCTGTCCCTATTATCCGAACCCCTGTGACAGGATCCTGGGTAAGGAAAACCTCTTTGAGGGGTGACAGCCTCGCGTGCTCATGGTGCCCTCCAGGTCCCATCCTCGCAGAGCGACGCTGAGACTGATCCCAGGCCCAGGGCACGGTGGGACTCCGTGAGCAGCACCCGAGAGGCCACCGTGACCTACTGTCCCCTGAGAAATTCACACCTGCTGTGACCTGTGCTGCTTATTTTTCAAGGGGCACCAGAACTCTGGATTTTTCAAAGTTTATAAAAATGCCTGTTGCATGAATACTTATTCTGCAAGTGGCTGTCTGGAATCCTGGATTCAATTGTTAAATCTCAGTGTAAAAGACATTAAAAGAACTGGATGATTTATTAAATTTTTGAACTTGCCTACTACGTGCCTGGCATCATTTACACTTGCCAGCCGGTGGCAAAGGCTTTCACCAGACTCAGACTGGCCAAGAGTTGGCGTCTTCCTTGTAATGTTCTTAGAGTCAGCTTTGAAACGCACACGTTTGCTGGGGAGGATGAAGGCACAGGCAGAGATGGTCCAGGCAACCACAGATGCTCCTCGACTTAGCACATGGGGCTCCGTCCCAATAAACCCGTCGTACGTTTAAAATACCTTAGGTTGAAGTGCACTTAGTGCACCTAAGCTACCGGACCTCACAGCTTAGCCCAGCCTACCTGAATGTGCTCAGAACACTTATGTTAGCCTACAGTGGTCACAATCATCTAACACAAAGCCTATTTTAAAACAAAGTCTTGAATACCTTGTGGAATTTATTGAACACGGTATTAAAAGAGAAAAACCAAATGGTCGTACAGGTACTCAAAGTATGGTTTCTACCAAATGTGCATCACTTTCGCACCATCCTAAAACTGGAAAATTGTTTAAGTTGAGCCATCTTAAGTTGGCCACTGGCTGTATTCATCTTGACAATAAGTTATTTTCTGGTTGTACAGAAAAGTTCATTGTAAAAGATTTTTTTTTTCTTTGGAGACATATGCTTATGTTGCTAAAATAATGACCTTGCTTTTCCTATGAGACTAAGAACTGTCTCAGTACTTTGTAGCCATAAGCTCTACAGATAGTGGTATAGATACTAGTGCTGAAAACATTCAGAATACGCCCCTATGTTCAGAGAGCAGGGCCTTTAAGGCTCCAATCAAATAAGTTACCAAAGTTCTAAAATCCAAAAATATTCTTATTTTTAAATTAGCTTGAAGAAACATTTTTCTCTGCCCTGAAACTTACATTAAAGCCTTTTTTTGAAAAAGGTAAGAAGAAACATTAAAAAGGAAAGATTTATGGATAAAAATGTCCCCTAAACTTTACCTGGGTTTTGTCAGAGAAATATTTGTTTTGATGCTTTTTCTAATACTCAATCTCAAAAGTTTTAGTTTAGTTTTTTTTTTTTTTAAACCACATCTTGTCTTGCAGACAAGTCCAGCCCAGTCTGCATGGCAGGGACGTATTTGCTCTTTAAGGGACCAGCTGTGTCTTTATCCTTCTATTGTTCTTTTTTAAATCTTTTTTTATTGATACATAATAATTGTACATATTCATGGCGTACATACATGTTACATCTTGATACAAGCACACAACATACAATGATCAAATCAGGGTAACTGGGCCATGATTCAGCTGAAACATTCATCATTGTTTTATGTTGGGAGCATTTGAAAACTTCTAGCTATTCTGAAATACAATAAACTATAGTTTATTATACTGTTGCCCCATTGTACCACTGAACCTCAGAGTGTCTTCCTTCTATAAAACAGAATTACCCCTTCTATTGTTCTTTCAAAAGATCACTTAAGTACTTGGTGACATCCTGAAATGTATCCTTTTGTAAAAAGTCTTACATTTGATTCTCGAATGCCTGAAGCCTTGGCCTGCCCAATGGCTTCATGTAAAATATACACACCTTTTCCCTGCCAGAAAGTCGAAAATCGTATGGCCGTTCTAGAACTCAGGTTTCCAGTTTTCGACAGACTGGAGGGAGCTTTGCACTTCCAAAGTTTCTCGCACGATTTAATCGTCCATGCACAGACACGGGCAGAACTGCAGATGTTTACAGCTAGAGGTGGCATCGGAGGTCACCTCGATCAATATCTTGGTAGGACTAGAGAGTGCGTCCCCGAAACCCAGAGCTTCTGTGTCGCGTTGCTCCTGCCGGGAACCAGCTGCCTCCACCACTTACGCCTCCCCCTCGCCCCCGCCCCCCAGCACCTTAGAGTTTAAGCGTCTCCCAAGCTCTCAGAGGCTGTTAGACTCTGACCTGGGCCTCAGACGATCCGAGTCTCGGACCTTACTCTGCGCACACTCGTTAGGATGCAGCCTGGCCTGCCGCTCCTCTGCCCACAAATTGCGAGAGATTCACGTCAATTGAGCTTCACTTGCTCTGTGTGTAAAGAGCAGTATATAACCATTGTCTCCTGAAAATGTCAACACTGCTTTTAAATAGCAGTGAAATAAGCTGATATAGAACAGCAGAATTCTGAAATGACAACATAGTATAAAATCCTATGGTGTTGACTCTGTAGAGTTGCCAAAGAGGATTTTCTCTGGTTTATTAAAAGAAAACACAAATTTTTAAGCCATTATATTCAAATCTATGAAGCTATTTCTCCAAAGAAGAAATATTTCAGTTTTAATGTAAATTTAAAAGACATCTGAATGATCAGCCGTAAGACGGCTGGAGAGTAATAACTTTGAAAATATATTTTTTTTCTTAAAAGGATTCTTCTCTGTCTTGAAACTACTAGCCTGCAAGAAATCAGTGTACGAATATGGGTTCTGCATTTTCGTTACGCTGTAGACACTTTAAAAAAGATTAAATCAAGCTATTTGTGTCAAAACATTCCCAGGAGTTACAATCGAAGCTCGAATCTATTTAGTAATTCTATTTCTTTCCGTTTTCCAGTGATTTCTTCTTAAGTCATATACATCGCAGAAATGCTATGAACAAAATGTTCTAGTCAAAACAAGCTCCAATGGCAGGCTGATGAAAATTACCGCTCCTTCTCTTTTGCAGTAATTACCTAGTCTTAATATTTTTTAAGAGTTAAATCCTCTGCCCCTTCTAAGTTTAGCAAAGTATTAGAGTTTTAAGAGACTTCATTTTAACTTTCAAGTATTTGGACTAGTTCTTCTCTTGCACATAAAGCACCGGTGCAGGAAGCACCTGCTCCAGACTTAATCCACTCCACAGGCCCAGGCTGAACAACGGCCCGCGGCCCGTGAGCTTCCTCAGCTGCTGTCTGAGCTACTCTTGAGGAAGCACTTTCATGTCCAGGTGAGCTTGGAAAACATAATCGAAGAGAAAAATACTTGTCATTTGCACATCCCTGATATCTTCTCTCAGGAGCAACTGAGAACAACTGGCATTTATAGAAACCTACTCTCTCTTAGCTATACCTACAGCATTTCAATTTGGATAATGTAACTTTTTGGTAAAAAAGCTCTTTAGTCATCTAAGAAAGATTGTCATGTACAAAAATAAATGGAGAGTGTTTTCACATGTATATTCAGTGCAATGGAGAACTTTACAGTCCCGCCAGCAGTGTGTGAGTGTTCCTGTCTCTCCGCATCCACGCCAACATGTATTGTTTTGGGACTTAAAAATTCAAAGAGAGAGGGAAAGAATCCAGTTCTCTGGTTGAGAACTCATATCTGGAATATCTTCTCCTCTGACCTACGACATTAATTCATTAATGAAATCACTTTGTTAATATGTATTTATAAATTGCCTGCTCTCCTCCAGATATTTTGTTAGATGTTGAAGATACAAAATTAATTAACCTCAGTCCTTGCTCGCCAGGAGCTCATAATCTGTATTGGATGAAAAGTAACATCCTACACATTCGGGGGACATTTGCTGATTCAGCCCACACCTGCTAAGCACGTCACACGTGGTGTCTGTCACTCGATACCGTGTGGCATCTCAGTGTGCAGGTGCCGTCTTGCCTTTCAGGACTCAGGGTTTACTTGGAAGTGACTCATGTATCAACAAGTGCTTACAGAGAACGGGAGGAGCAAGCATTCCCTTTTCCTTAGGTGGCGGCCAGACGGCAGTTCACCAGCTGGAGTCTTCCGGTTACTTCCGAGAGGCGTCTGTGACAGCCGGACACGGGCACAGGGCAGCCCACGTACAGGCAGCCACATGCGTGAGATATGGCTGCTTCTAAATGAGCCACCTGTACCTTCCAAGGGGCACGCGGGGGACGGTAGGGTAGCCGGGCCGTGCTTGACGGTGGAGGCTTCTCTCAGCTTTAGAAATAAAAACGTACAAGCACACGTACATACGCGCATTTACACAAGGGTCACCCAGACACACAACGAAATGAATTCAGCCAACCACAGAATCCCATTTCAATCCATACAATGCAATTCGACTGTCTTCAGAACACATTGCAAAACAAACTAGCGGTTTGATCTGTCTTACATGCAGGTAATAATTTTAAAAAATGTCTTCCTCTTTGAAAAGGTTTTTTTTTTTTTTAAATTTATTTGTGTTTTTTTATCTAGAAATAATATATCTGAAAAAGTGACCTCAACATGTTTTTATTTTATATTCTGGAACTAATTGCTTAAAATATTTTATCTGTTCCACGCATCTGATTAATTAGTGTTGATTCATCAGAATTTAGCCATAAGAATTTGCATTACTGTAGAATCATCATGGCCAAATACAAATGAAAATATTTACACACTTAAATAATTTGATATAATTTGATATCAGTATGGGAAAGAAATAAAAACTAGATTGAAGGCACAATTTGCTAGCTTGTGAAATTAACTATCAACATAAATAGAACTAAGTGGCAGGTAAAAGACAGAAATATCAAATACTGCAATGGCCATATTTTTAAATTATATTGAAATATTATTTCATGTTTTTTAAACACTGGCACACACTTTCAACAATGATTTTTAAAAGAAACATGAGTTTTTCCCTGATATCGAATTATATAATTATTTTTAAAGATAAGAAAATTCTCAGAATTTTTTTTTTGTTATCATATTGCTTAAGGAAAGAACTGAATATTTAATATGCATTAAATTTAGATGGTGGGGAAACGGGAGGGGGGAAATCAGGAGCACATCACAGGAGTTATTTTTAAAGCATTTATTAGTAGCATGGGCTTCTCAGCATATAGTTTTAATTTTCATTGTCTAAAACTCAACAATACTTATATTCATATTTATTCTCTTTGAGATGGGGATGCCCACATCGACAACTCATTTTTTTAAATATCCTACTTTAACAGAGGAATACAAGCTGTGATGTATTATTGTCCCCCACAGATGTAAGTATCTACTACTGGCTCAGGAGCAGAGGTGGGGACGGTCCCCGATTTCAGAGGCAAATTTCCACCACGTGTGTGAACGTGAGCATCAGCCTAAGGTAAAGCCTCGGTCACGAACACGGACAGAACACGTGCTCTGTGCCACGCCATGCAGCGGGCTGTTCTGTCTGTGTTCTCCCTTTTAATCATGAAAGTAATCGTACACCGTGGTTGAGACGGCAGGATTCTCATCAAGACCGACGGGAGAGTTCTGTTACAGCCGAAATGCACCATGGCAGCCCAGACAGGTTCAGGCTCCTTTGAGGAGCACACAGGCCAAGCAGTTTAATAAACACGGGACGTGTAGGCTCGAGGAGGCAGAAGTGAGCGAAACAGACGAAAAGAACTTTTAAAGAGTTGGCTCCCGGCGCAGAGCGAATTAGAAAAGTCTCTCTCGGCCCCTGCACCCCACCACGCTGCCAAGAGCAGAGCCTGGTCCCAGAGCACATCCACCCAGGGGCACTGGGGCTGGGGGAGAGGATGGAGGGCCAGAGGAGATGGGGACAGGACAGTCGAGTTCTTCCCAAATAACGTGCTGGACCCAGTCCTTCCCGCACACCTTCCCTTGCCCTGTGCTGCCTCAGTTTCCCCAGTGCGCAGTGTGACTGGCAATGCTCACGTCTTCCTTCCCCCATGTTGTAGAGCCTTTCATAAGAAAAAGTAAAGTCTGTATAAAAACACTTCCCATTCTGCTCTTCCTAAGTAAACACTGCATGCACATACGGATTATCAACAACGCTTGGATTTATTGCTGCAGTTATGATTCCTATGCCGTTACTTTTTTGTATTCTGCGACTAATAAACACAAAGGAACCGCCAGGCTGCATGCGAGAACGCACCACCTCAAGCAACGTGGGAGGTCATCCATCCCTGGGCAGTGACAGCCTCAGCTGGGGCAGGGCTGGCATCGCACCGCGTCAGGAGGCGGGAATACCGCTCCTCCTCAATATCTCGTCCCCTGAAAGGATTTCTGCCCCGCGACTGCCATCCCTCAGCTCGACTGTGACTAGGAGGAGCCAGTCTGTCGGCACTCGGGGGGCTCCGGAGACACCAATAACGCGAGTCTCCAACCTCAGGACCCTGTGCACCTGGCGCAGCCACGCTAAGATACGATGCTCACACCTTGTGCTCTCTGCCACCCCTGACGTGAGGTTCCCTAGAGGCTAAACGTCATGGAGCGCCCAGCAGCAAACCCCAATATAACGCAAAACAAAATACAGAACCAGAAACTTTTCGTAAACAGAACAAAGCCTGTGAGTTCAATCTCTTCCCAAAACTGGCACCACTTTTAGCATCTCCTGGTTCACCCCAGAGACACCCGAGCTCTCAGCACCTTCCGTCCTTGTCCCCACCTTCCCCCTCGCTCCGGTGACACCAGCCACCAAAGTCCGAAACACAATGTAGAAAGCGCACCTCATTTCCCAACTGTCTCACAGTCCTGGAGTGAACAGTTTCCTAAGAGTGACTATTCTGGGCACATTCTTATGAAACTCTAAAAATGCAACATATTTTTAAAAGAATTCTGAATTCAGTAGAGGATTTAAAAAAAAAATCCAAACCTCCTTTTCTGTAAAAATATTTGTTGAAATATTTAGATGACAGAGTAACTCATTGTCAGTATAATCTCTCCTGATCTTTGAAGAGGCTTAAGATCTCTAGGAGAAGCAAAACAAAACGCCTATGCTAACTAAGGCAAAGCTCTGGCTGTTCACTGCCTGGGGCGGCTGTGTGCGCCAGAATATAATTTAAATAACAAGGATCCAATCTGAGTTGCTCCCATTACCTATCACACATCTTTGTAAAATGCAGAGAAGGATAGAAAATTGACATCCATCCTCCCTGATCTCCCAGAGCCACGGGCTATGGCTCCATTCCATGGTTACATCTCTGAAAAATGTTATCAGGTATGAAAGGAAAGAGGCAAATCTGTAATAAAAAGTAGCATTTCATAATAGAGGTAAACTTTTAAACTTTTATTTTGGTCTAACCTACTACTCAGAAAATAGTAGCTGCTCATTAAAATGACTATTAATCAACATATTGATTCCAGCGTGGCCCATGATGGCCTAGCCTTTCTGCCTTGCCGGTGCCTTGTGTTCGATTCAGTACCAGTCACACACATGGTGCTCATGAAGCCGTGATCGCCTACGATAGCTGAAAGTAAGGTCATCAACAATTAGAAGACCTGAATTTGGGTCCTAGCGGTACCACTCCCGGTGTGAAACTTTAGCAAGTCCCGAAAGACCTGGAGACTCAGTTTCTCACTTACGAGGAAAAGTAAAAGGAGCTGTATACCAAGACCCAAAATTACCAGGACTGTAAAGTTAGACCACACGTGAGAGTGTGCTTTTGTAAATAGTAAAGGATATGAAAACATAATTTTTACCCATCTCTAAAAATCTTAGGGTGTTTATTAAGCTATATATTTACTCTGTTGACATTTTCTAATCCACTCATGTGGACATTAATTATGGGTCTGAAATATTTAAATACCAATGTTTCCTCAAGTAATGCAATTAGTGAGCAAGAGGCAATTACAAAAGCCTTTTGAAAAGAGTTGAAAGTGTCTCTATACAGTCTTGAGCTTTCATAATTTGCTAAAATATTTTATAAGCATTCATCATTTCCAAAACATCCTTCAGGGATGGATATTTGATTCAGGTATTCGATCGCATTGTGGGAGCTTGGGAATTCTTAATTACTTATGTTTAAATCTAAGAATTTAATGTGCAGTTAATACTATTTTGGTTATATAGCCATCAGCACCACCAATTCCCTATTACAAATATCTTTTCCCGTCTGGCAGGAGGTTCTAGCTCTAAGACAATCTTGCAAACCAGAGTTGTACCTGACAAGCATCTGTGTTTTCGTAGGCAGAAACAAAACAGGCAGAAAAAGATAATTACTCCTGTCAAATCGATTATACTAAGAACTAAATACCAATCATCTCCACTATTTCTTTCTTCTATTTTTAGAATGTTTGTGCTACTACACAGTCAAAAACGTGCACATAATTGGAAAGTGCCCATAAATAGAAGAACAGATTCAGGCTTTCTCAGAGTTATTCACCCAACTTGCAGGGACAGCAACGTGTCCTAAAGCTGTGTGGGACGTCCACACGGGGTTGGGGGGCTCCCTGGATCAAGCCTTTTGTGTGAAGGAGGAATCGTCGGAAACCGACAAGCCAACCACCTCGACTCTCCACCCCTGTGCACGGTTCCAGAGCATGTGACCTTCCTAACTGCTACGTGAAACATAAAGGAGACATCAGAATTCCGGAGACAGTTCAGTGTCCTCAATTCCAAGTCCAGTCACTTGAAATTCCAGTATCCACAAAGTTCCTTCTGGATACTTTTTGCACAACCAAGAGAAAATAGGACCAAGTGTGTATAGTTGGAGGGAAAATAGGAAGCAGTTACTAGGGTCGAAAAGTACTGAGAGACAAAATAGAAGCTGAGCAAGGATGTGTTTTCTCTGATGCAGCCACGGGAGAGGAAACGGGGATTAGTCAGCTCCTAACTCGGAGCAGGGTTAGGGTTAGGGTTAGGGTCGGGGTCAGGGTCAGGGTCAGGGTCAGGGTGCAGAGGTGAGAATAGGAGGGGGGAGACATCAGGCTAGGCTTTCTGCTCTTCGCTGAGGGACCCACAGCAGAGACACGATTCGTAAGATGAACCAAGGCAACAAAACGTGTTTCGTGGCAAGAGAATTGACGGTGCACGTGGTGGGAACTTGCCCTGAAGCATCTGAACTCAGAAAGTCACCGAAAGGTTTCTTCGCACAGTTCTCCTTCTCCAGTGTCCGTATTCCTCTAAGACGGGCACAGGAGGAAGTGGGAATCAACACATCCAAGTAAGAAAACAAAAAACACCTTGGCCACAGATGGAGAAAGGGAACTGGAAGACATTTCATCTGTGAGCAAAAAATGATTCTACAAGAGCTCTTTGAAACTTTTCTGAGAGTGAAATCCTGGAAAGCTAAATTCTAAATGCAATTGTAGGTTGATCTTACAGCATCAATTGTTGCCAGTTTATCGTGCACACAAATTAATTAACATGCTTGCTATTTGCTCAGCCTTTCCAATGGTATGATGGCGGAAGTGCAAAATTGGTTTTCTCATGATGTCAGCCACTCTAATTCTATTTTTGCCCAGGGTCTTACAATTCCTCAAGTGCGATTTCTCCTACTCAAAGGGATTTGAGGCAATTAATCTTCCTCTTAGGCACCGGATTAGCTCTGGGTCTGTGGGGCGATTTTTATCTTCTCCAGGCTTCAGGGCTTGTCTGTCAGATCAGGGCATCCGTCCCATGATCCTAACAAACTCTCACGCTCCCAAAGCCAAACTTCTTAATTTCTTATGTTGTCCTATTCACTCTTATATAGTTTTTTAATCATCTAATTAGTGAAGGATTGGACTGTTTTATGTATTCTAAGCATTCAGTTAATTGATTAGTTAATTTTAATTAGTTATCCACACCAAATGGCTAATATTTTAACTTTGGCACTAAAAATGCTGCAAATGTCAGTTACCGTATTGCAAACTCCCCTTGTGAAACATAGCTTCTCCTTTATCTTTCCTCTCTTCTGTCTTCTTCATTTACATCTTTTAAATATATAAGAATATTTCATATTGATTTATGATATTAGGGGAGGTACCAGAGAACACGGTTTGAAATTGTGAAATACAGATCAAATCCTGGCCCCACCAACTCATAGAACTGTTATCTTAGACAAGTACTCAAATGACTTCTGCTAGTTTTCTCATCTCGGAAATTACTGGTGATGAGAAAAGAATTTACTACCTACAGTTGCTATATGTGTGTGTTTTTATATACACATAAAATTACACATATGATTTTATACATATAAAATCATTCAGTCCATAACCTCTAATTATATCAAACATTCATCCTAAATCCCTCATAGATATGTACATTTTTATCAGTGAATACTATACCACAGTCAGGATTTTTAAGCCCAGATGTTTCCTTTTCAGGTCCAGCTATTTCATTATTAAAATATGAATATTTCTCGTTAGATGCACTTCTAGAAATGTGTCTACACTGGTCCCATCAGCAATGTGCAGAATTAAACCACAACCCAAAACACAGTTGGTGGCCAGAAAAAAAAAATCAAAATGTAAAACTTAGCCTATAAGCTAAGCATCAGATGTGTCCCGAAGAGACAAACAAATTAAGAGAAAAGCGTCGCCGTCTGCTACTTACTGGTGTAGGTGAGCTGAAAGCCCTGGGCGGTGTCGGAGCCGTTGGTGTTGAATTCCAGCCACAGGTGGTTGGACGTGCTGTTCAGGGTCAGCCCCGTGAGCTCGCTTCTGGTGAAGGCTCCCAGGGGGCGCGAGGACCCGTCTTTCCCGTCAAACACCTGAGGAAAAAACTCACAGCCTGAGCTCCCCGCTCTTCAATCGTATTCTTACGTTAGCAATTTTGACATGAAATTCAAATCTCCAAAGATGAGATTGTATACATTAAAAATTACACAGTTTAGAGAGAGCTAAATGGATGGGTTAGTGCTACATAAGCTTCTTTTCTTTAAGTTTTATCTTTAGCCCTAATACTAGAGACGAAAGATTCCATTTTTGTTCAGATCATTTCACGTTCTTTACTTTCAGAGCTCTTTCTGCGTTCATGTAAAATTAAATGAATATTCTTTTGCATGTCCAGGTTCCAATGTCTACCTTTGTATGCCTTTCCTCATCATCCAGCTAGGAAGGAAGAAAGGATGATCCTGGGTCAGCCCCGAGTGTCGTCTCTGAACTACCCCCCGAGAGAGAGGACACCCCATTCTCCTCGGTCCCCCTCTCTCGGGAGGCAGGAAAAGACAGCAGGATGTGCTGAAATCTGGCCACATTTTGTAGTCCGTCAGCTCGGGGTGACTTTAGTCTTGAATTTTCTGTAATAATAAAAAACTCTCTCCTGCACTAATAACGGGGAGAAGTGTCATCTTGCTCTAAAACACTTCGTATTTGCCGTCACCTTCCTGAGTGGGTGTGAACCGTGAGTGGACGTGACGAGTCTACGGAAGGCAAAGTGCACAGGGCCTGGTTTTGACCAGACGTCAGGGGTCGGGGAGAGACCACTCCCCAGCTGTCACAGGGAGAGCCCGCGGGGGCTGGGTGCCAGCCTCACTTCCCGGTGGGATTGGGGCAAACGGCTTTGGGCGTTGTGGGAATCAGTTTTTCTTGATTCAAAAAGCACCGTAATTAAATAAAGGAAATCAGAGCCCTTGGTAGCCTCTTCCAGCAGGTGTTTATCTCCTCGTACGGATCGATTTTCACTTTTATTTTATCATCTCTCTTCCAACCCATGTGCAAATCTTCTGTTTACTCAGGAGACTGAGAATGCACACGCAGACTCATAAAAGGGGAAAATGGATTTAGAAAAATTAATTTCGTGGATAATTATTTCATTAAAATTACGTAAGCACACACAGGGGCAGTGGAATCAAACACCCTCTAATTTCCTCCCTATAAGGCTTCTGTCACAGGCTATTGTGTAAAAGTCATTGGTTTAATATGTGGTTTCACTGGACACAGCGAGGGGTCTGACACACAGACAGCAGAGAGTCTAATGCAGAGAGAAAACGTCCAGGTCTCCCAGGACGGTCTCGGGCTACCCCACGTCCCACGTGGCTGTGATTCACAGGAATCTATGCAGCTGGGGGGCACAAAACCCCTGACCGCGCAGCTAAGCCCCTGGCTCAGCCCCGCGACGTGGTCAACTGGTCGGCTCCGCTGGGTCTCGGCTTCCTCGGGAGGCCCTGACCGCACATCCCACGGACCTGGAACAGGTCACAGTGGCAGCACCTTGCCCTCAGCAGCCGCCTGGTCACAGTTGCGGAAAATGAGCAGCTCAGACGCCGAGTCTCAAGTTTCTCCAGAACAGCAACCCTGCCCTTTCCGTCCCCAGAGCCAGCAGTCAGCATGTGCTCGGCAGTAGGTATCTCAGAACGGGCGGGTCACAGACTAACAGGGGGCATTATTCTGCCGTCTCGCTAAAGTTAAAAATTTGAGTTCAGGATATGCCTTGAGGGCCAGTGAAAATCCAGACAGCGCAGGAGGCCGGAAGACATGATGCTGGATTCCGACTGAGTAAGCAACAGGCTACGTTAGCTGCGAGCATCTCCTACTCACCTTCCCTGGTTGCAGGAGGCTAGGCTGGAAGGGTCCCTTTCAGTCACTAGGAAGAGCCGGCTGGAGTCACCTGTTCCATGCAGGGCTGTAAGTGTTTGCGTCACCAGCCCTCCTCGGAGTGGCAGGCAGGCAACGCGGGTGCTCTAAGACACCAGCCCCTCAGCAGTGACCGCAGATTAGAAAGCATCACTCGGAGTCCCAGAGCCAGAATGCCAGAGGTTCCGGGGGAATCCGTCCCAGTCTACGGAAACCACATCCCAGGGCTTTGTTTCCATAATTGATTGCTCCTTCCATTATATTTTCCTTTCACAACATTTTCCTGAGAGCTGTATTTCCCTTATGCGATTTTTCCGCAGGAAGCAAGAAAACATCGTGTTTATGTACGTGGGAGGGAAGTGTACATAAAATCTCAGTCTTTGTTATTGAATCACTGTGTGTGTGAAGGAGAAATGTGAACCGCGGTATGCTCAAAAATTAAGATAATTTCACTTGAAACATTTTTAACAGAGACTTGTATGAGCACATTCAACAAAATATGTGCTTGCAAAACATTTAGGCATTTCACACGATTGACAGTTTCCCGGAAATCAAACGTGTTAAATGAGATTTTTTTTTTTTTTTTACTTTTCGTTGTAATCGGTAAGTTTAAAATGCACACACTCACAAACGAACATGAGTTCCTTCACTCTGTTCCAATATTGCTCCAGGTGTATTTTATGCACTATCTCTAATCACTCACCTGTACCAGAGGACAGTTAAGAATTATTTGAAAATTTGTCTTAAAGGCTTGCTGACTTCTAAATTTGAGGTTATCAAAGAATTCAGAAAATGCTCACTTATGACATAACTCAAATTTTTCTTTTTGATTAGTAAGAATGTGCTAGCTTCCTGCCTGAAAACCACTTCTTAATGGTAGTCCCTCTATACTGCCATTGTGAGCTTTCAAGAGGCTATTAAAATGAAAGAGCAGCCAGAATGAAACCACTCTACTAAGTCATGACGCTGAGATATAGTCGGACGCGAACTTGGCAGGAAGTGAGCCGTGGGCCTCTCCTGACCCCTGAGTGTAACTTCTAAGCAGGTCGAGCCCAGCCCCGCAGCGCCTGGGGTCCGGCTTTGTGAAAAGGGAAGACAAACTTTCCCCTTCTGGTCGGCGCTTTGCATATTCTCTTAATGCTCACAGCTCGAAGTGAGCTGACTCCGCTGAATCGGAGCTGCATCACTGTGTGCGTCCAGCAGACACAGCTGGAAAACCCTAGAACTCTAGAAAGGGAGTAAGAAGAGCCTTGTGTCCCTCTCTTGCCAAAGATCAGCTGTGCGACCAGTAAAACGCTCACCTTCCCACGGGACAGGCGGGTGGTTGGATCGGGTGATTCGTGGCACCAGCCTTGGCTGCTCAGAGCTTTTCTCTCTCAATGCCCTGAGGTTCGGTCGCCCACTCTCCAGCCCCGAGACGGTCCCCAATTTCCTGGGAACTGTATCAGAAGCCTTCAGAATTAAGGGGTATTTCCTGCTGGAGCTGGGACTTTACACATCAAGGCAAGACCTGGGTGCGCCTGCAGCCCACAGAGAGAGCTCGTCTCGCCCTGGGACTCTCCCCACGATCCCTGCTCTGTCCTCCCGGGACGGCGGCCGGACGTGCTCCCATTATCACACCAGCATCCTTCCAGCTTCAGATGTCGTGACCACACTTGAAAATTGATAGTAATCCTAGAAAGGGTTGGTTTGGGGGCCCTGCCAGTTTTAATAATTACTACTATGTGCTAGGCACAATGCTAGACACAGCCACATACATTATGTAACCCTCAAAACAGCCCCCAAAGGTCAGTATCCCTGCATATGCTGACCCACAAGGAAGTTAAGGATAGAAAATGTTAAATAACTTGCACAAGATACAGGACTAATAAATGTTAGATCCAGGATTATTGGCAAAGTTGTTTCAATGTCCACATACGCTCTTCCAAGCGACACTACGTTATACCTTCTCAAACCAATTGCAAAAATAAGTGGGAATAAACTATATGTATATATATGTGAAATAAATGTATCTACCTATCTCTATGTAGACAGATAATATGTCCCTTGAGAAGAAAAGATGGAGTCGTCATATTAAAGAAGATTCTTTTTACCTTTAAGATATCCCCTTCGAACAGCTGGAAGCTCTGCGCCCGGAGGTGGATTCCCTTGCCAGCCTCTGTTTCTATTCTATAGATACACTCGTGGTTATTGTCATAATTGGATGGGAAATTTGGAGACAGTAACGTTCCTTCGTTTCCTCTGACACTTGCTCCACATTCAGCTAGAATAAATAGGACATTAAAGAAAGAGGGTTCACAAGTGGAATTACTGACATTCATAGATTAGAAACTTTAGAATTACGGCAGCCCTCTCTTCTATCAACGTGTGTCTATTAATAATATAGCTTTTTAAAAATAGGTTAGTGAGTTTTTTTTATAGTGTTACCGCCTAGACAGAAAAGATACCACATTCATCTCATTTTCCATGTTTTCTTATTTCTTTTACTAGAACGGCCTCTCACTGCCTGGAAGCAGCATGCCACCATGTAGAGAGTTCTAGAATAAAATAGACATGCCCGAGCACCAGGGCTCCTGGCTGTCTTGCTGGGTGGTAGCATCACCGCGCCACGCCTCATTTCTGCCTTGGGAAATGTCCCCAGCCGTCCCCGTGTGCCCATTCAACTGTTGTGTCGCCGAGATTTCCCTGCATTGATACTCAGTGGCGTCAGTCTGATGTGATGACAGACAAAGCCACCGAGTTCTCGTCTAGGACGTCACAGCGCCGAACTCATCCGCTCACGTCACACCCGGGGACGGAAGGGCACGGGATGGCGGGAAATACAGTCTCCTCTTTTGTTTGGTAAAGGAAGAGGGCGATTGACTTCTAGCTCCACGTTTGTATAAAACAAAACACCTTTCGTCAAGGTAAAAGTGAAAATAAATACAACTCTCTCTCTTCTGCCGACCCGGAGGAAGCCACCTGGCCTGTCGGCACCTGCCTCGCTGCGAAGGTGAATCGTGTCGGCGAAGAACTTCTTCAGCTCCAAAGTTCTCCGAATCCAAAATGATCGTGAAATAAATAATAAAGTTGTGTGCACACGTGCTCTGTGTGTATATACGTATATATAAATTGTGTGTGTGTGTGACAGAGAGAGAGAGAGAGAGAGAGAGAGAGAGAGACAAGAGAGTCCCATGGGATTCTGCATGAACTACTTCATTGGCCACACTATGTGCTAAGCACAATTTTTAAAAATTCAACATAATGCATATTAGTTTGAAGAATAACGATCGTGTTGGAAACCAAACGTGAGTAAAATGTTATTTACGTAATGAGGGAGGGAGAGAAGGGATGCATGGTATTTGATTTTAGAGTGGGTTGCTGAAGATATGGTATCACTTTTGCAGATAACCTCTGCACACCCACTGCCGTGGTGTGGATTCTCTCCCAATCCCCCTCTTCCTTTGGCACTTAGCAAGATCAGCTACATCACGAGCCATAACTCCCTAACCCCCTTGCCAGAAGGGAACTGCTAGAGGTTCGTGATGAGCTCATAGTGATCTGCACACACGGAGCCTCATAACGTCTCCGCGTGGAAGGGTGCGGGCAGAGAATCACAGAGCAAAATGCCTGACTCCTTGGGGTCACCTCCCCCTTCTCTCTCCTTAAATAAAGACACAAAGGCAGGTGTTGGATGGGGCAGGAGAGGAAGTGTTGAGAGAGAAGCACAGGGAATTGGTGACCTTACTAAATGGCACTGGGATTTTATAATAATTTAAAAAATTACAGTAATATATATACAATTATGTATCTGCAGAATCATATTAATGCTTTACGATATTTTTTATAGAAAAACAAACATTTTCATGATAGAGAGGCACGTGGTGTGTTTTTCATGCTCAGTGTTTGTGCATCGAAACGCAGGCCCTTGTCTCGGTGGTTGTGAACAGTGTATGTCCCTCCCACGCCTGCAACCAGACGGTCTAAGCTTGGAGAAAAATGGGTTATATCTTAAACTCAACGAGCAATTTCGAGAAGTAATCTCCACGGGCAAAGGTAACAATTCACGGACATTGAACATCTCTGTTGAATATTCTTTTACTTTTTTTCCTTCCTAAAGAGACAGAATGTTTTTAACATAAAAGGCAAATTAAACAAAAATAAAATCAAAACAGTAAAGCGATGGATCCCCCTTTGGCTACTCCACGGAAATAATGGTTGGGGTTTCCAACTAGTAAAGGTACTGGACTTAAAGAGAATAAATCATTGAATTCTAACAACTAGGAACGAGAATCTACTCATAAATATTAAGAATTATTGAAAATTGAATTTGATGATAATCAATTAAAGAAACCATTCCAAATTTAGGTCCCTTGATCTATTACTTTTGCAAGCTTGAAAAAAACTCATGCAATCAAAGATATAATCAATGCCGGTCTAGCGGCAAATGAATCATTTTCAGGCTGAGGAAAACTTCCCAAGGAAGTGGTCTTCAAAACTTGCATCCAGTTCTCAAATAAAAATCATACTAAGACATGAGAACCAGTATTTGAAGAGAAAACCAGATTGTAGAAATATACAGACATGTGTTTTAGCAAGAGATAAAGATGCTTTGGTTCATAGTTACTTGTTTAATTTTTTATAAGGAAGTCCCAACGGACTATCTCTGGCTCATCAAAACCCCGAAAGACAGTATTATCTTTGGAATCACATGATATTCCTAATGCCAATAATTGAAGAGACTCTGTGTCATGGAAGATACCTAGTTGCGCCAAATGAGCAGGTTAGTGCTTATGCAGGTCAGTAAGTCTTATTTTCAGACCTTCCCTGCCTGGCTCTAGTTTGCCCCTGGGACGACTTTGCGGAAGGTGTTACGGATTCCCCGTGGACTCAGAAGGCTCCACACTGACGGGAACCGCAGTTAATCTTTAATCTCCCTTTGTTCCTTCACAATGACATTGGGCAGTTTTCTGTAACTTGAAAGAACAGTTTGTCACACCCAAGATGGGCTGAGCGGCTGGCACGAGGCTTCCTCTCTGGGGCTGAGGACGGAGCTCCTGGCTGTGGGGCGACACAGCCCGTTTAGGCCACGACGGCCCCACAGTCCTCCCCTCAGCCCCTTACGGTGGCTCAGGCCCCAGACGGACAGCACCTCGCACCCACTAAACGGCAGGCCCAGCCCAGCACGCGAGCCCAGCACCTCGTTGCAAAGTAGCCAAATAACATTTCCTGTTACTCTTTGGAATCACCTCTTGAATTCCTCAAGAATACACAGAAAAAGCTAATTTAGCATTCAAATGGCTATCAGGCCCACTTTTCAGGAGTATACAACATCCAATCAACTGACAAGGAAAACAAAACCGCTATTTTAAATTGTCACTATTATGATACGGGGGAGACTCAAGGCTTTTAATCAATGTAATTGTCAGAGCTTTGTTCTTCCAGCTTGGCTTCTAGCTTTTATTTCTCCTTTTGTTTCAGATTTTTAATATATATATACACATACATATATACATATATGTACATATATACATACATATATACATGTATGTACATATATACACACACATATATCTTTTATGTATATATATGTTTTGTCTTTCATAAATAGGCTTGACACATGCTTTAGTTTCACTGTTCTTCCACCATAAAATTTCAGAGCTGAAAGGTCTTACTTTATAGATGAGACAACTCAGGCCCAGAGTGGTCAAGCACCCCCACACCCCACACCTCACCCCCGGCTGGCTGAGGGGCCTGGGGGGCAGTCCCTGGACCCCCGCTCTCACACGCTCCCTCCTTGTCAAGCCCCCCACCTGCCTCCTGCCCGGGCCGCGCCCTGTCCCCATGGATGAATGAAATGAAAGCGTGTGACCACCTACCCACACACCTTGGCAGAGGTGCGCTCCACACACGGCGGCCCCCACCCAGGCACGTGAGCTTGGTTGCACCTTCCAGGCGATACCCCGGGAAGCAGGAGAAGGTCAGAGAGTCTCCGACACCGAAGTGGAAACCGATTCTTCGGCTGAAGGCCGGGACCCCCGGGTCATCACACGGCTCCAGGTCGTACTCTGAGACAGGAAAAGACAGAGCAGACGTGTGGGGACTTGGGGTAAACACTCCACAATTACTTAGCAGGAATAAGAAAGTGCTATTATTAAGCACTGGTGAGTGTATGTATATATATATATATATATATATATATGCATATATATTTCCCTAGACTTGGTTATATGGTTGTGTGGATTGTCTTCCTTGGCACTATGTGCCCTTTTGTGGCAAATGACAAGGGTTTTGGTATTTTTAAAAAGCAGACATAGAAGAGTGGTAGTTGCGAGAGGCTGGGAACGGTGTCTGGGGGGAGAAGAGAGACTGGCTGGTGGGCGCAAACGCACAGTTGGACGGAAGGAATAAACTCCACCGTCCACGGCAGAGTAGGGTGAGTACAGTCAGCAATAACGTACTGTGTATTCTGAAACAGTAGAAGAGATGGGAAATGTTCTCAACACAAAGAAACGACAAATGTTTGAGGTGATGAAATCCTCAGGCATCTCACTCAGATTCCCAGCCATCCTCGGAGTTATGGTCTTCATTCAGGTGAGAAACCTACTCTGGATCTACAATATAGTCAAACAAATCTGGCCAATTATGAAACATAGTTATTAATTTGACCTATTTTTATTTAGGTCATTAAATATGACATGTTCAATTTCAAATCAAAAGTGTAGTTTATCATATCTCAAACCAGAACCAGTACAATTAATCAATGTATGCACCTAAAATATTGACACAGTTTTGCCGTCTTAATGGTAGCTGTTTACATCAGCAGTGAAGAAGCCTGGAGAGCAAGTGGCCATGTAATCGTGAAAGGCATTTTCCACAGCTTGTTGAGAATTGAATATTTTTCCTTGCAGGAAGTGGTCCAAAGCCTGGTAGAAGTGGTGGTCAGCTGGTGCAAGGCCTGGTGAATACGGTGGATGACAGAGAGTTTCCAAGTCCAGCTTCTGTAGTTTGAGCAGCGTTGTTTGTGAGACATGTGGTCAAGCATTATCTTGCAAGACGATTGGCCTCTCTCTATTGACCAATCTTGGCTGCTTAATCGCAAGTAGCCTCATCATTTTGTCCAGCTGGTTGCAGCAGACATCCACTGTAATCAACTGCCCAGGTTTCATGAAGCTGTACTGGATAATACCAGCGCTGGACCACCAAACAGACACCATTAGCTTTTTTTGATGAACAGTCAGATTTGGACTGTGTTTCAGCACTTCATCTTTATCCAACCATGGTGCCAAATGCTGGTGATTGTCAGAAATAATCCATTTCTCATCACAGGTAACAATATGGTACAGAAATGGTTCACCTTTATGTCATAACAGCAAAGAAAGGCAAGCTTCGAGATGACTTCTTGTTTGATGCTCATTTAATTCATGTGGAACCCATCTATCCAGCTTCTTTACCTTGCTGATTTGTTTCAGGTTGTCTGATATTGTTGGCATAGTAATGTCAAACCTTGCTCCTTGCACGCATAGGTTGAGAC
The DNA here is from genome assembly GCF_041146395.1 of Eulemur rufifrons. Taxonomy (NCBI): domain Eukaryota; kingdom Metazoa; phylum Chordata; class Mammalia; order Primates; family Lemuridae; genus Eulemur; species Eulemur rufifrons. The sequence continues at coordinate 572,457 of NC_090994.1, forward strand.
AGATTTGCTTCCACTACCGCTTTCAGATTTTGGTAGAATTGGGGACGAGAAATGGGTGAGAAAGGCTGTGCAAAAGATAGTGATATTTACAGTTTTTCAGAGATGAGCCCTTGCCAAGTCTACACAGCAAAGTGGCGTTTTCTGGATGCTACGCCGATGTCCTTGAGGTCTCCGTGCCCCCCAGGGGGTGGAAATACGCCTGTAATCACACTCACACACACACACTCACACTCACTCACACTCACTCAGAAGCGGCAGTGTTGTTGCCAGAGGCGGGAAACAGCAAAGAGCCTGCCGTACCTGAAAACGTGATGTTGAAGCCCTCGTAGGAGATGGAAAAGTCTGATATAAACCGGAGCTGGGCGGTGAAGTTTCCAAACAAGCCTGCCTTGATGGTGTGGGGCAGCACCGAGCCCGTGAGCCTGGCGACCGGCTCGGAAAAGCTGCCGTCCTCCGTGATCAGCAGGTAGTCGTGGGAGCTCTCCAGGTGGAAGGTGTGGAAGATCATCTGCACGCCTGGGGTGCCGCGGGGTCGGGGACAGACGGAGAGAGACAGACAGACAGACAGGGAGCAAGGAGCAGAGACAAGAGACGGTGATGGACACAGAGGCAGAGAGAGATGAGAGAGATGGAGACAGAGATGGAGATGAGAGATGGAGAGACAGAGATGGAGGGAGAGAGACGTCAGCAGAATTAACAGTTGCTCAAAAATACTTTCTTCTGCGCTTAGAGACATCAAAGTCTCGAATCAAAATATTAAACAATTATCTTGCTATTTAAATCCAACTTTGAAGTTTAAGGGGAAAATGGGCAGGTAATGTTCGTTAGGGGTCTACGGAACTGAGGGAAAACTTCCCTGAGATTGTGCTTTGATTTGCTCCTCGTGCCTGTGTCCTCCTAGTAACATACTCACAAAGTATCACTTCTGGATTTCGATGGTGAAGTGCATAGAATTAACTATGAATAGGTCACTTTTAATAAAAATGCATATTTTTAGGACAACAAAACCCTGGTCATTCATAATCTGTCTCTTCTTTATCCTTAAATCCCCTCAGGGCTAAGTTCTTTAAAATGTATTCTCAGTTGCACAGGGTAACACAGTATATATAATACAATGTCAATTTAACATCAGGTTGAGTTAAAATATATGTAGAAAGACAAAGTCTGCATACTGTTAATATGATTAAAATTCCAAATAGACTCTTAAAAATGACAAGTTTAGTCACAGAGTAAAGATTGAGGGTACAGTCCTAAACCCAATGTTTACAATCTGCATTTCCTACACAAAATGCAATTTTTTTCTGGTATTCACTATACTTGTCTGCAAATGGCATCTCTTTATTACACGAAGATAAATGATTTATTATATGTGATAATACCGGGTAAACTTAAAACATAAGGTAGGTTCAAAAACTATCCCAGATTTATCATGGAAATTAGATGTTTAGATACTTGCTTTTTTTTTTTCTTTTTATTTAATCCATATTCACATTTTATTTCATTGATGCCTTTATTCCTTTTCATTATGCTTAATTTTCAAGCTATGCTCACGTGCGTGTATCCACGTTACCTGATAACTACAGAGCAAATCAGGAATACGTGTTGGCTTGTAGCAGCAAACATGAAAGACCATTTTCTTCCAAAATCTTTTTAAAAATAAAAATCAACAGCTTGAAATATATGTGAGAAAATTAGTTATCTTACTTGTTCGCACAGTGATATGTTTTCCTTTGCACCTGTGTTTTTGTCTCATTTACTGCTCTGAGTGTTTGAGACCCGTGACATGTTCTCACCTTTTCCATGAGACACTTCAATGGTCCAGGTGCAGTTTAGAGAGTTCGGGTAAAAGTCGGGGAACCCAGGAGAAAGGACTGTTCCACTCTTGCTGTGGATGTAGCCTCCACACAGGGCTGAAAATAACAGAGAGAGATGATCGCATGAGCTTCACCACGATGGCTAGCTCACCACGACTGCTGGAACACAATACTTTTTAAATGACATGGAATTTGCACAAGGACTAAAAGAAGATCTAATGTCATATCCATAAAAAAGCAAGCAAAACCTACACTTTATTTTAGTTGCAATGATAAGGTGCACTAACTCAGAGACGCATTCTTGAAGGAATGAAAAGAAAGTTGTATGTAGTAATTTCTATGGGAAGGTAGCAACTATTAGAACGTCAGCATAACACGGGAGTTTAAGTTCGCAGACTCATGAGTTCAAACGTCAGCCCTGCCGCTTGCTAGCTCTGTGGTCTTTGGTGAGTCATTTGCCTTCAATCCTGCCCATGTCTTATCTTGAAAGTGGAAATAGCGACAACCCATCTTGTGGACAGCTGTTTGCGGTGGTTGCCGTTGTAGATCACACTTTACAGTGTCTAATCGATATTATGTATTCAGAACATCAGCCACTGACATCTGTTCACAGGAATCTGATCTTTACAAGATGTCAATAATCTAACAATTTGAATAAACTCGATATTGCCTAATTTTACCAACATCAAGAGGGGAACATTGCCACGTTCTCACGGATGTTTTTCTTTCATGTCACATCGGAAGACTTATCAAGTTTCCCCAGGAAGGTTGGTGCCAAGACAGAATCAACAAAGGTAGCAGAGTCCGCAGAGCAGGGGCAGGAGAGGGGACTGTCAGTCACGTTCTGCAAACAAACAGCCGCACATCTTAGTCGCCAGGAGCTCTGGGTCTCCACAAACACCACCTGCGGCTGTGAGGTCCCTGTGTGCCCCCAGCACGGAGCCCAGAACCCAGCTGCCTGCCCTCACAGTGACGGCCAACTTCCTGCGCCATCTGGACTGGGCGAGGGTGCCCAGATGGCTGGCAAGACGTTATCTCCGGGTGTGTCCGTGAGGATGTCCCCGGAAGAGATGGGCATTTGGATCCGGTGAGACGGGGGCCGACCCCAGCTGTGTTTGGCAGGTGGAGCCAGAGGGACTTTCTTATGCGTGGGACGTGGGCATCATGACCAATGCCCACATGAGTGTGAGGTTAAAAGCCTGAGGGTAAAACGACGTAAAGCAAGCAGGACGCTGGGAGAAGCAGGTTTGGAGAGTAAGCCGGGAGTTCGGCTTTGGATGCAGGAAGCCCGACGCCTGCTGGACAGCCAGGTGGAGCGGCAGACACTGCACTCAGTCCTGTGAGGCTGGATCCGGGACACGTCTGACCGGGGGACAGCGAGGAGAGCCCACCGGATGAGGTCACCAGATCACCAAATGTAGACACAGATACAAAGACTGAGACCAAGGATACTTCAGGGTCAGCAGCTCGGGGGGAAGGAAGCCTCCACCAAGGAAACGGAAACAGAGAAGCCAGGGAAGTAGGAAGAAAACCAGTGGACTGCGGAGTCCTGAATGCAGAAGCTACACGTTGGTAACTGTTCTGTGTCTATCACTGGATTTGCGTAAATTAGTACACTAACTGACCAATTTTTTGTGAAAGATTTAACTATAATGTATTTAAAACATTTTGTGTAAAATTGAGATATCATACATACAAAGTTATTTATGGGTAGTCTTGGCTCTAAAATCTACGTACGCCACATAAAAAGATAAAAGGTCATTCCCATCCAGCTACGTTTAAAAATTACCCATCTTGATTTCATCCTCTGGCCTAATGTCGTCAAGAGAAATCGTTGGGTCCCCTATTGGAGGAATTGGGAGTGGGGGGATGTGTTCTGCCCACCGTTGTTGCTACCTGTCCGTGAGCACAGAGCCCAGGAATCGCCGACCAGCCCCAGCTCGCCGCGCCGCAGCAGCAAAGTTGCACAGAAAGGACAGATAAAGCGGCTCGGACGAGTGTGCAGATTCGTACGAGCGCAAACACGACACAGCCCGATTCGTACATTATGAAGATTTTGTACAAAAATAACTCTCTTCACAAATCCTACATTTTTTTTTTTTTCAGGAAAAGGAAAATTTGATGTACAGACAATAGCATTTCTATTCTCATCTGAAACTGCAGAGGGGAAAGGAGGGAGTGGAATAAAATCCCTGACTTACATTTGGTGCTCACGCGCGTCTACGACTGCATCCATATACAGACACGCCTGCGTTCCCGCGGCAGAGCCACCAATAGGGCTGCATATAATTTGAATTACATTAATCTATTTCTTCATGCATGGTAGAGTCTTTTCTGGGTAATTGTAAAAGGTACAGTACAGTTTTACTTTTGCTATCCTCATTGCTGTAATTTCTTGACTTTTACTCTCGTATTTATATAACCTACCCAGCATCGAGGATGCCACTACATTGTGTCAGAATTCTTTTGGATGGAGGACTGCGATACACAGAGAATAGAAAGTACATGGAAAGGGAGGCGCGCGGACTGGCATTTACGTGAACTGCCTTTGATGCTCCTGTATCCTCAGCATCCCTGACGGTTCCCACTGCATTGTGTGATTTTTAAAAAAGTCTTTCCTCTCCCTTGCAAACTTTTTAGCTGTGTTGCTGCAAATACAGCCGTTTTCCAATAAATGCTTGTGGAAAGGGCAAAGAGTTTGCAAAAATACTTATCTAATAACAAATTCTTTTCAAAGTTTTCCTTACTTTTGTCTTCCACCAAATTAAAGGAAGACAATTTATCTCCATGTTCACCTTATTTCTTCACAACTAGAGCATGCGAAACACTGGTATTAAAAACAAACTGAATAAATGCTGTGTACATAGGGCAGAAACTGATAGAGGTTAGCATGGCGATAAAAAAAGAACTATTATAGTTAATTCTCATTCCTTTTTCCTTTTCTGAGAACAGTAAATTTTTAAGGGTTTAAGGATACATAATATCCTATGTATGTATCATTTGTTGCAATAAAAACATGAGGTTTAAGAGATTGTTAAGATTGGAAAGGGCAATGAGAGCGGTTCTTAGTTACATGAAGACAGTCAGCTGTGACTGACTACAACTCACACGTCAAACTCTAAAATCTCCCAAAGTTTGCAGATTTATGCCTTTTCTCATAAATTCATGATTCTCTGAAACACATTCCAATGCAGCAAAACAAATCATCATGCTATCAATCCCCTTGAAAGGTTTAAATTTCACATTTGCATACATTTAAATTGGTAGACAATATGGAAACAAAACGCACATCTTACGTAGCTTTTACCTTCCAAGGAGAACAGGGCGCATGCATCTGGCACCCCCTGGCACCCCCGTTACGAGCAAGCGTGCGTCCCTTTCAGTGCACCCCGCTCCCCCCGAGCCCGTGCACCTGTGGCCCTGCAGACGCAGACCCTGTCTCCCGTCTGGCACCTGCCGGACTTGTGTACCTCTGTACCTTCTGAGACAGCCCCGGGCCACTCGTGCTGTCCACATGCATTTTGCCGTTTCTCTCCCAAAGCACCATTTTTTGTTTGGGTTAGTACTTTGGTGACAAAGGTCAAAGATTTTGAGTGATTTGTGGCTAAGTAGAATTGTCCCATAAACCCTGGTATTTTGGGTACATGATTTTAAAGAAGTCAAGGTGTCTAATGAACGCATATATCATGTTTGGAAAGAAATGCCTATTGTCTATAAAAAGTACTGAAATGTAAATAATATACATAGTGTTTTTCCATAGAGACAATGTTCTAATGGGGTTATATTCATGTCCAAAGACAAAAGGCCCCACTTTTTTTTTTTTGCAAATGATCACAAGTAGCATATTTATCTCAATTTTAACATAGCTATACACCGCATAGTATAAAGTTGAGCAACAGAGTATCACACAATAGTCAAGACTGTTATTTGTTTTTGAAATTTCCAAGAGCAGATCTGTGCAGCGCAAGAGGAGTGGCTGTTTTTAAAAAGAGCCCCTGATGCTTCCTGCGAGCTCGCGGGCTCAGAGCGGGTGCTCCGAGGAGACGGCTCTCCCAGAGATTCAGGCAGGGGAACTGGCACAAGCTGTGCAAACCTAGAGGCAGTTCTGTGCCTGGACCTGGGTCAGAGCAAACCAGGTCTGACAGTCGAGGCTGCGGACAGTGACTACGTTGTCCCACATGCCAGGTGCAATAAACACGCTCTTTGAAAACTACGTGTAGAACTAAGCTCTGTAAGTTTGATTGGGGAAAAAGTTGAAGGACAGCTGGTAATTTTTCATTCTTTATTTCCAAGCAGGTGTTCTACCTAGTAGAGAAAATTTGGTCGGTAAACTTGCAGTGTTCAAGAGCAACGCTATTGTGAAGGTGGACGACTCTTCAAAGCGAAATCACACTTCAGTCATACCGTCCCACCCCATAAAGTACTCCCGCTGCCCACACTCCAGGTATTCACACCTGGGTTCTGACGGGGGCAGGGGAGGGGGGCTGCACCTACCGTCACAGCTGGGCAAGGCGTGGTTCCACTGGTGGTTCTGCTCACAGAGAAGGGGCTCGTTGTCACTCAGCGTGTACCCTGGGTCGCAGCTGAATGTCACCGTGGACCTGACGCCAAAGTTGCTGCCATGGCGATGGCCGTTCACGGGGATGCCTGGGTCGAGGCAGGAGTCGGACTCCAGAGTCACACCTGGGTGCACAGAGAAAACGCATCATGTGGGGACCGTGCTGGTTTATTGAAAAGAAAACGTGTCCGTGCTGGATGCTATGGAATATTCCCAGGCACGATCAGACCTGGAACGTTATGCAGGTGAACCCAACAATCCGTTAATGTCAAGATGAATACATCTTCAAATATTCGACCCTGTTTTTCAAATTAGATTCATATTGTCACACTATTTACCAGATGATATCTAAGTAGTACGACCTTGAAAAATCCATTGACCTCTCTGAATTTTACTTTTCTTCTTGGAAATCAATGAACTGCATTAAATGAAGTCTAAGTTTTTCCTGCTTTCTATCATATAATAATAGGAATTATTATTTTAGTTGATGTGAGAATAACGTATGAATGAATAGTTCTTATAATGAAATTTATAAATTGTAGTCAAAACTTTTCCCAGGGAAAAGAGAACATTTATAGGGAAAAGACAAAAAAAAAAAAATATTAGAGGAAATCAAAGCATAGAACTTCAAACGTAGAATTATTTACATATAAAACGAAATAACTGTTAACGTCATAACTGATGCTTAACAGCAACACTGTTTCATAACTTATTCATTCATTTGTTTGTAAAGCGTAACGGGCACCCATATTGGGTTGTGACATGTGCAGATATTGTGCCCTTTTGTGTGACCAGTTGTTTGAGTGGAGGAGGCAGGAGGGGTGAACTGTTGAGTGGTAAAGTTACGTTATCAAATTCGAGCGTTGAGCAGTTCACCTGGAACAAGCCAGGGACAGGAATCCCAAAACAAGGTGGGGTGGGAAGGAAGACACCGAGTTTGGGAGCAGGCGGTTTCGCTCAAACTCGACAAGACCTTTGCAATAAACTAAAACCAGTCCGTGAGGACAGGTGGCCAATGTGCGTTGATGAAAAGGTGCAACGTTGTTCTTCCAATTGTTTAGAGTATTTTCTTTCCCTACCGTCTCCAGCCTGACAACACAAGAGGGACAGGGATCTATGGATTTCATTAAACTATGGCTCCATGCAGACTCTATTCCAACTCTTTCTTACTTGAAACGTAAAGCAACTATGAATTTTTGGCACAAGCGGATATAAATATAGCACTTCTTTTCATGTGGCCTTTGTAAAATAACTGTCTGAATCAATTTGCTACTTAATGAATAGAGGAAGTTGGTAACTTCGGAAATAATCCACAAGTGGCTTATATTAATGCACATTTGATATAAGCAGGGCTCTCAGCTATCAATCTTTATAAAAATTCTCATCCAAGGAAGAAATGAGCATTTGCTGGGTGCCTTTTATGTACCAAGTTTAGAGCTGTCACCTCTCACAGCCTCCTAACGGTTTAGAAATACAAGTTTACAAGCCTCACTTTACAGATGAGGCAAGAGGCCAGGAAATTAAGCAAATTAATCATTTTAATCTCCTGTCTGTCTTTCTTATGTGTGATGGGCATGTTCGCACATGGCCACTAGCACGTGATTAGAGCGTGTGTGTGTGTGTGTGTGTGTGTGTGTCTAATTGTCTACAATCTAATTGTCTTACAAACTAATTGTCTACAATCTAATTGTCTTACATCCACTACCATGATATCTTGACCATATTCCTTTTTTGGTCATAAAAAAAGGGCACCGAATCTCAAAAAACTAATCTCTGTGTGAGTGTGCATGTGTGTGTGTGCATACACTAAAAAATATACTCCTTTACTTATTACAGTATTTTTTGAAAACACAATGTATGACTCGCATAGTAGGACACATACAATAACATGTGGCAAATCTTTCTTCTTTCTTCAAATATCATTAAAAAGATACTTTTGAAAGAAACCATTTCCAAGAAATGCTCTAAAGTTAGATGGAAAACCTCCACACACTTGAGAATTCCATTTAGTTTGTAATTCTTTATAAAATCATTTTTACAGTGGTGACTCGAAGACCAAGGCACAAAGCAGATGCGCATTCTGGGCGACGGTGCCAAGACTGTCAGACAGAGAAGCGGCTCCATGTGCCCTGTGAGGAACCAAGAACCACAGCAGGAGCTGCGGCCGCGACTCGAGCTCGTCAGAGCCCGGATTCACAAGGCTGAGCACGCAAGGCAGAACTACAACTCCAGGAATGCTTTTCTGAAATGCTTGGACTTAAGCTCTTCTCTGTGCGATTCAGGAAGACCCTCTGCAGTGCACGCTGTTCACAGTTGTGCAGGCTGTTCACTGTCATGCACGCTGTTCACAGTTGCACAGGCTGTTCACTGTTGCACACACTGTCCCAGGCACCACCGCAGGACAAGTCAGCCTTGAGCGCGGGTGGCTGTGATCTGGGCAGCGTTGTGCCCGTGGGGCGGATTGCCACGGGCCTCTCTGGGCGTGAAGAGGGGTCATTAATAATTTTGTAAAGCAAGGGAGGTTTACAATGTGAACCGTTTATGACGAAAGACAAAGGAGAGAAGAGCAATGCTGTTATTTTCAAATGGCAAAAAGAATTTGACATAAGTCATTCCTGGGTCGTGGGCAACCCATTTTCTAAGAGCGGCTGGATGAGCGAGTGTAATTATTTTCTAGCACCTGCATCTTGGCTTGCAGAGACATTGCCTCATCCGGTGCCAGACACGGTCGACTCTGTGACGGGGCCGGCAATGCCCGCCCCTTGCAGCCCTGCTTCCCCTGTCTGTGTCTCACCACCTTCCCTGCGGAGCTCATCTGTCCCTTTGTCCTTCCACGGCCTCTGCAGCCCCCTGGCCCCTCCCGCACCTGCCTGCAGGTTCTCTCTCCCTGGAGCCCACAACGGACACCTGCCCTCCAGCGCCCCTGGAGGACTTGATTCAAAGTGCAGAATTCGGGCCTTCAGCACCGGCTCACTGTGTCACACACTATCTAGAATCTGGGCTTCCAACTCCACAATTGACTAAGATCCTCAGGGGTGTATTCGTGCACGGTCGTGTTTGAGAAAAACTGCTCCTTCAGCACGCCTCCTAAACTGGGATGGCGTCTGAACCCGTTACGGGGCTCTCTGAAGGTACCTAGGTCTCTGTATCACCCACAGAAATAGCAACCAGAGCATCCGTGCCGGCACTCCAGCCTCTGTCTCGTTTTAAAGTCCCGCAGGTAACTGCCGGGCACAGCACCGGCTGCTGAGCTCTGTCTTAAAAATCCCAGGTCGTCCCTGACTTACGTCCTTTATTTTTTTTTAAAAAGCCACATCCTGTGTCTCATTTGCTTCTCACATTTCCTTATTTCCCTTCAAATACATAACGATCAATCAATCAATAAGAGGTGATCGCAAGGCAAGTTTCAGTGTGGCATCCTCCTAAGGTCATATTTTTCCAACGTAGTTTGAATGCTTTAACCCAGAGGAAGACCCCCAAAAAGCGTGGAGGCCTCTGGAAGGATCACGAGAAGTTCACAGCGTGAAAGTCTGGATGTATATTTGGACCCATCCCTTCTGAGTCAGAGCACTGGGACGCTGGGAATGGGAGACTCCTTCCCACCTGTCTTCACCCGCCAGGTGAGGCCTCCGCTGTTGTCTGCAGCTACGGCGCTGCCTCCCAGCTGTCCAGCAGAGAAAGAAGGGGAAGGAATTCCAGACACCCTAAGCGATGAGAAATTTATGACACACACAACACTCCAGGTTACAGACACGTGCCTTACAAAAGCTGTGCTCTGCTTCTGAGCATAGGATAAATACAAAGAACACCAAAATATAATCTAGCAATTCTTTTAGGATTATAAAGATTGTTAGTCTTATCTGCATAATAGATTATTATTCTATAATATATATTCCATATTATACTATATTATGATATTAGTGAGTTTGACAAGCTAAATAGGAACTTGTCAACAGGCTTTTGATTATTCTTTGAGTTCCTAGAAACAAGACTAAGAACAACCAGTTCATTCAAATGAGCTAGAGTAATACATGAAATTCGTTTCTACTGACTGTATGTGGCCCTTAGAAGACAACAAAGATGCTAAAAATAGGCAAAGTAATCTGTAGCTACTGAGAGAGAGAGAAGAAAAGAAAGAAAAACTCTGCTCCAATAGTTATCAACGTCTGAAAATATTTATTCTCCTAAGTGACAGGCATCTAAGGGCCAAGTGATTCTGGTCTATGAAAAGAGGGGAGTAGAGAAAATACAACCCTTGGCTGTTCAGCACTTGGGAGTTTTCCAAACTCAGATCATTGCAATGTGCATATATCGTGACTCCAAAGAAAAGTGACAACTTAAGTGGACATTATATAAAGGAATAAAGTATGAAATTTTCTGGTTCTTAAATTCTAGTTTATGTTTAAAAATGCTACATTGGAATGAATGCTGTATATCTATATATTACACATGTATACAAAGCATGACTAATAACTTCAATTAAATTTGAAATTAATCTTTAAGTTATTAATAAATATTCTTGCTATCAAAAAATGAATATAATATTTTAATCAAAAAGTGCACATAACCTCACAGGTGTATGTGCATGTGTAGGTTTGTTACAGTTACATGGGCAAATGAAACAGAGAAATGTGCCCAACAGGTTACTGATTTGTGTGTGGGCGAAGGGCTCAGGCACAGGTTGGCAGGAGCAGCAGGGGGAAACATGGGGGAAAAAGGCAAGAAAAAGGAAAAAGGAGATTTAAGATCCAGCGCGCTAGGTGTGGTCCCATTCATGCATTTGTACAATCATGTGTGGGGAGGAATATGTAGAAATACATTTTAAGAACCATTAAAGTTAATTTTATTTTGGGATAAGGTTCAGAAAAAGAACCACCATAAAACTCCTGCAAAATGAAGGTTTGACTCCTTCAGAGGCAACAGTAACTTCTGTTCACTCTCCCCTCGCTCACTCTCCTCTTTGAGGGAAGGTTTTCAAGCAGAGAAGGAGCAGTCTCTGCTCTGGTTTTATCTGGCCAGTGTTAAACACACATTCCCAGGGGAACCCCCCCCCCCAGCTCTATTCTAGAAGTATATTTGCATAAATGCTACTATAAAATAATATAATGACTTGATCTCAGTTTCAGAAGCTATAATTTTGACTCGAGGAGACAAAAATGGAAAGGAATACTTAACATTTGGACTGTCTTGAAGAATATATTCCATGATGATATTTTAATAGTTGTTTTAAAATATTGTTAACAATTGGTAAACTAGTGTTAGTAATTATTTGGCATTTGGTGAGGTTTAGCGGGTTTTAATTCCTTCTTCTCTCTTAATTAATGTTCTCTACCCAGTAAAACCTGTCCATGGGCACTGACAGATTAAATGCCACAAATTGCTGTAACTCTGTTTTTTTTAGCAATGAATCTTTCTCTCCATTGCTCAGACTGTACAATTTTAGCGACATGTCCTGGAACACCTTTGTCCAGTAAGTATATTTTCTAGTAATAGAAATATGCAATAGATGAACCCATTTCATTGTTTTAATTATTTCATTATTTTACTTTATCATAGGCAATGGGTATGTATTTTTGAGAGTTTAAAGGAAAAATCCCCAAGATTCTCCCCTATAAGAAAGTTCTCATAGATGCATAGTGTGGTTTTGTCAAAGTCAGATGGGATCATCCAACCAGCTCAGGAATCTGCGTGTTGGAACGTAAGAGCAGACACACAGCCTACAGAATGGGAGAAAATATTCACAAGCTACACATCTGATAAAGGGCTAACATCCAGAATCTACAAATAACAAATGAATCAGTACGAAAAAAAAACAAAAAACCCCATCAAAAGTGGGAAAAATGCATGAACAGAAGCTTTTCAAAGGAAGACAGAGAAATGGCCCATCAACATATGAAAAAATGTTCAACATCACTAATCATCAGGGAAATGCAAATTAAAACCACAACGAGATACCACCTTACGCCATTTTGAATGGCTTTTATTAAAAAGTCCAAAAACAACAGATGCCGGTGTGGATGCAGAGAGAGAGGAAAGCTTACACTCCGTCGGTGGGACTGCAGATTAGCACAACCTCTATGGAAAACAGTACCGAGATTCCTCAAAGAACTCAAACCAGACCATTCAATCCAGCAATCCCACCTACTGGGTACCTACCCAAATGAAAAGAAGTCATTTTATCAAAACGACGTCTGCACTCGAACGTTCATTGCAACATAATTCACAACTGCAAAGATGTGGAATCAACCCAAGTGCCCGTCAATTCATGAGCAGATTAACACAATGTGGTGTATGTACACCATGGTGTACCACTCAGTGAAGAAAAGGACGAATTATGCCTTTTGCAACAATTTGGTTGGAACTGGAGACCATCCTCCTAAGTGAATTATCTAAGGAATGGAAAAACAAACACCACATGCACTCTCTATTAAATTAGATCTAACCGATGAGCCCACATGTGCACAGAGGGGAGTGAAACTCAGTGGAGATCAGGCAGGGGGCGGAGGGAGGGGGGAGGGAGGAAAACCTACTTAATGGGTACGATGAGCACTGTTAGGGTGACGGACACGCTTACAGCTGTGACTCGAGCATTAAAAGAGCGATCCATGGAATCAGAAACATTTGTGCCCCCTTACTATTTTGAAATGAAAGAAAAATAGTAACACACATCTTAAATTCTATGTGTGTGCGGCGGCGGCCTGGGTGGGAGACACATCGGCCAACTTACTCTCGTAGTGGATGAGGAAGCCCACGCTGGAGCGGCTGTTGTCCGTGGTGAAGAGCAGGTACATGAAGTTCCCGGTGCTGATCAGGAACTGGGGGGCCTGCGTGCCGTGGTACTCCCCGATCAGCGGGGACGAGCTGGCTGGCCCGTCGCGGACCTCCAGAGTGTCGTAGTTGACTTCCGTCTGGAATCTGCAAACACGCGTGTCAGGTGAGAAAAGACACTCAGAGCCACGGCAGCTCACAGACCGCTCAGGACATCTTCATTCACTAATTAAAACCCATTTATATCAATACAAATAACGTATTTAAAGTTACGTATACTTTCAAATTGGGGGGATATAATATGTAAGACAAGTATGTTTTCTTCTGGAAGAAACGACACGCCCCACATCCCTTCCTCTTCCCTAATACCCTGTCTTGTAAGACCACAGATACTAACGGGGGCATTATTCAGCTTAAAACAAAAATACCATGAACTAGATTAGTGTTTTTAAATAATAAATAATCCTCAATTAGCAAAAAAAAACTATCAGTATACATTTTCAAACTTTTTCATCATTCTCTACTTAACATGATTATGGACATCCTAAACGGGGTGTACTGATCGGAAATTGCCTTTTAAAGGAGGAAGTTAATTCAAAATACAGGACAGTACTTTAAATACCTTTCATGAAAAGAGAAAATCCTGTGCTTTTTTAAAAAAATTGCGTTAACTCTTTCAGGGCACCAGAATAAATAACACTGAGCATACTGCTACTTCAGGAACCAAACGATACTTTAACAACTTGAAAAAGTTAGAGCAGCTTCCAAAAAGTGCTTAACTTTTCTTATGCTTCCAGAGAATCTGGCCTGAGATTATATTTATATAAAGTCACAGCCGCTTGGGTGCTCTCTGATGCAATGAAGGTGCCATTCCAGGCGCGAGATAATTTTCTAAATGGGCCCATCTCGCCCTCCAAGAGCTAACCTGGTTTCCAAGTGTCTCACTGTGCTCTCAGGGAGCAGCTGAAGCCTCGTAAGCCTCGGACTCACTCCGCCCACCGCTTGGAGCCCAGGCCATTACCCCCCACGCTCTGGGCTGGAGAGTGCTGACGAAGAGGAAGACAGTTGGGGGAGAGGAAGCTATCTGAATTTCCTGGCACGCAGCAATAAAAAGGGATGTTGAAACCAAATGGCTCTGCTCTGCTCATCATTGAATCACATGCACTCCTCTCAGTGCAAGTGCGCAATTAGACATTCTTGGGGACCCTGAAACCTGTTCTTCTCCAGAGAGGAATTCGAGCAACTTGTATGTCATGTGGCTAGACCAGAATAAGGCTGCAGGTGGGTGTGATTGAGATCAGAGAGTACAGCTTTGTCTTCCACTATTCTAGGACTTTCTCTAGACTCTGCCACTTCTCAGTGGTTTGAGTACAAATTCAAGGAATCTGGATTTCAGGAAAGGAATCTCATTCGATCTGTTCACACGGAAGTATTCGTATGCCCTTGCTTGAGTGATGGCAAGGACTGACAAAAGTCACATCCCGACAGGGGGAAGATTTCCAGGACAAACTCGGAAACAGAAACACCTGTAGGCTCTTCATTATTCGGTGACCTGCCACACACGGCAGGACAATACCGTCAGGATGGAATTTAGGGTCCGTGTGTACAAACACATCCTCAGTGAGGGCGCCCGCCCGTGGATGAAGGTGTGAGCTAATACTGCATGATGCACTAAGAGCTGTGCACTGTATCTAGGGTGCCTGAAAATATCAGAAACGCGAGGTACCCCATGTGGAATTTAGCAAAACATCACACTGAAACGATATTGAAAAGACAAGACTGGGAAAAATCAAACAAGTATCTTGCTTCAGGCAACTGAAAATGAAGTGCTAAACAATGGTGCCAAATGAGAACGTACAATCACGATTTTTTATGGAATGATGTAAATTTGATACGTTGCTAGGAATCTGGGTGTGCTCCAGCCCCCCCCAAACCAAAAAGTATAAACATTAATAGGAGACCAAACTTAATGTACTGAATATTTACAGGTTTAATTTTTTCAAATGACTAACATTCTATGCAGTAATTCACTCTTCAACATAGTAGATATGAAAACCAAATGTTTCCTCTTCTTCTGAGAGATTATCTCAATATTATTATATCAGAGGTAAGTAATAATATGAAAGATAATTTCAAATAAAAATAATTACTAAAAGATAACACAACTCCCGCTAAAAACCTTTCTGGATTGATATTATCGGCCATCACTATAAAGTTACTGGAAAACAACATGAACATCATATAATGATGTTCATCTACATTGGGATCCTATAATATTCTAAATATTAAAGCCCAGACTGCAATCTAGTCCAGGAGAAGGTCATTGTTAGAGAAAGCCCGACGTTATTCAGATGTTAACCGTGAAACATTAACAAAGATGTTTCCTTAGTTTGATAAGCACCTGGTTCGTGGCAAAATGTTTTTAGTTTTTAAACCTAAGTTTGATTTCAACGTTGCGACAAATGGAAAGCATTTTATCATGCAAAATTCAAACTGCATGCTTAGTTTTTTAGGTCATCCAATGCATTATCAAACAGCTAAGCCAGACAGTATCCGTGATGACATCCCTCGCAGCTAACTGAGAGGTAATTAACCTGCTGTACCCCGAGCTGCCAACTCTGCGACCTTACTCTGCCCTGTGTTTACCAACGGCCACCAGCACAGCAGGGCAGGTGTTTTCCTGCTGCCACAGAAGCTCCTGGGGACCAAAGTGACCCAGAGCTGCCTCCGCGTGCAAACACCACGAGCATTTGTTCCAGTGCAAGCCCCAAACCCAGGGTCAGACTCCACGGTCAGACCTGGGCAACGGTCCACCCGGACAGGCACCTCCCCCAGCAGCCCGCAGACTCGAGACTTAACTTTGGTGTTGGAGGATAACAGGGAAGAAGGACAAAACCTGTCAAGTTTTGACGCCTGTTTCTGGTTAAGTGAGTTCCTTTGGGGGAGCCCTTAAAGACCTGTCATCTTTTTAAATTTTAAGACCCATTTACTAAATACATGAAGCAGACACAGGTCGTTAGGTCCAAATGAAGAAAGAAAAAAAAGTTTTTTTTTGTTTGTTTTTTTTTTCTTCTTACCTATCAAAAGTTATTTTAATAGAGTGGCCTGGTTTTGCTTCAATTATCCATTCACAATTTAGAGAATCTTTATAATATCCCGGCCACCCAGGAGGCAAAATGACTCCGCTGGAGGCTGTCAGGTGTCCGCCGCATGGGGCTGAAAGAGATGCACAAGGTCCATTAGGTTTCGTTAAATGTAGAAAGACACGACAAACAGCATCTCGACAAAAGCAAGCGTCCGCCTCTGTACTCGTGGATCTGACATTTTCAAGGTTTAAAGCAAAAACTTCCCACATAAATACAAAACCGAAAGATCCCTTTCATTTTTTTTTTTATTTTGTGTTTTTACATGTCTTGGATTGTACCTAAGTTGTCACACATTACTATTAATTATTTTCTTATCAATCTCTTTTGCACATCAGTTTGCAGTTTACAGTGAACTTTAGAATTTGTATTACGTTATCCTGGTGAAATAGACATTGTAATCCTTATGTTGCAGATGAACAAAATTAACACTGAAATATTAAACGGTGATCTCAGGTTTGACATAATTAGCTTAGATTTGGTCATGCTGTGGTCGTAAACAGCTCTACAATTTTACTGTCTTTAATAGGAAAGATTTAGTTCTCAGACACGCTCCACGTCCAGGGGCTCAGAGACACAGCCCCCTTCTTCAAGTTGGTGCGGCAACGGAAAACGGTCTTGCACAGGCAACTAAAGCTCTGGGCCAGAAGCTGACCACGTCACTTTGACCTACACCTAATGGGCCAGAATCCTTCACAAAGTCCCATTATACCTACATAATGAGTGCGATGTGCACTGTCTGGGGAATGGACATGCTTGAAGCTCTGACTTGGGGGTGGGGCAACATGGGCAATATACATAACTTAAACTTTTGTATCCCCATAATAAGGTGAAATACAAAAATGCTTTTTTTAAAAAAAAAAAAAATTTTTTAAAGAAAATTCAAAAAAAAAAAAAAAAAAAAAAAAAAAAAACACACCCCACAAGGGGGCCAAAAAGGGACATTCTCCTTGGTGGAGATCACGCATGTTTGATGAAAGCACTAACGATGTTCACATTCGCCTAGCGGATAACAGCAAAGCAACTACACCAGTGAGGTCTTTAGAGTGCAGATTCTCCTTTCATTTTTTGATGCGTTAAATGACAGCGGTCAATGTCCTGACACTGTGTTTCTAAAATAAGCCCTTCCTGATGACATAAATACGTTTTTTTTCTATAGCTTTTAATATAACTTCCTGATTTGGGTTGCGTTAATACTGGGTTTCCGAAACGTTCCAGAGGAAGGAATCGCAGCTTCCCCATCGTGCGCCAGTGCTCACAACACGGAAGTTCTCTGTATGTGAAAGGCAGAGAGCTCACTCAGGCGTGTCTATGGTGCTTGTGCCCTTTCACTGTTCAATCCTTGATCTTTTTCCGAATTACTTTCTATGGTGTTTTATCTTTCTATTTGGGCCACTTTTGGCATTTTATATTTTGCTAGAAAATCACCGATTTCCTGCAGGCTTTACAATTTGTTGTCCTGGGGTTGAGGATCCATGTGCACTTATTCTCCCCCATAATAACTTGTGTTTTTGGCGATGTCACCGAGCTGTGCTGAGGAGTGTGACCCAGTTAGAGGCAGGACAAATCGAAATCTCTTGCCCAGAGGCTACATGATTTATACCCAAGATCTACCTGGCATTGAGTAAATTCTGCCAGAATAAATCAATAACATACTTTTATAAAAAATTACTTTATTGTGAGCCTTCCAGTCTCTATGCAACATTATATTATTTTTGTGATAGAGGTCATTTCTCTCTTATGTTCCCAAATATCTGTGACTTTCTTCTCTCTTAGTTCTTAGTTTCTGTTATCAGAATTGTTGTCTATTTTACTGGTGTTAACAAAGAACTCACTCTTGCTTTCTGTTGTTTCTAACATTTGATTTTTATTAACATCGTATCCTAATTCATTTTCATTTTTTCTAACTTTTCAATCTTAGCATTAAATTCCTTTATTTTTTATCTTTTTTTGTTGGACACTGGAGGCCTTTAAGATAGGTATTTTCCTAATAGCACCAGTTTGGCTGCATCACGTCATTTTTTAGTAGAAAGTGTTCTCTTTCTCATGGTTTCCAAATAGTGTAGGACTTAAAGCTTGAGTTTCTCTTTAATATATAATTACGGTGCACTTTTCAATTTATAGAGATTCGCTTGTGGTTCTATTTTTATTATACACTTATACTTTAATTGGACTGTTATAGAACATGTGGCCTATACTTATTTTAATTTGCTAAGGTTCACTTTATGGTTAATTATGCAATCAATTTTTAACAAAAATCTTTGAGAAAAACAATAAAATGAGGATTCTATGAGGAATGTGAGGTTCTCTATGCATCCCTCAAATCAGGTTTTGCGGTTTGTATTACCCACTTTTTCATTGCCATGTGATTTTTTTCCCTACGAGATCTGTCTGATTCTGAAAGCCAGTTTATTTTTCGTTCATCCGGCAGGGCACTGGCCAGGGAATCCAGCCAGACACATTATCCCAGGACCCACCATCTCCGAGACTCATCCGCACTCGGTGATTGGGTTTCTCGGCACAGGTAAACCTTCCAAATCTTTCCCCACAAACTATTCCTTCCTGCTGAGGGTTTTTCTTTGTTAACAACCTACAGCTGGGTTTTGCTGTAACTTCTCTTCCTGACCACGGACGCATCGCCCGCTCGAGTTCCACGTGCTACTCCCCCTTGGTCTGACTCTGGGCTCCTCACCTGCCACACCGGTGCCCTGTGCTGAGGGGGACACTGTCCCTGCAGCTTGCGTCATCTGCAGCAGCCCAACGTGGCCAAGGGCACAGGGCAGCCAGGCTTGCGGCCGGAAGACAAAGAGGCTAAATAAAGTGACGTGCTCACCTTCAACTTCCTCCTCCCGCTATTATTCATGCTTCCAAGTCAGCAGCCTGGTGCCCGGCCACAGCAGTGTTTGCAAGCATGACTGTGTACCGTTACTGATGCGTGTCAGGCGTCTGAGCTCCCCGTGTGTGTCTATTTACTTATTTGTAAAGGATCAAAACCCATCCATTTGTTAACATCTTATCAAATGTGAAACATAAAAACTTTACATTTAAGATATGCGATGAAAATAGATAGAAACGAAAAACCTACCATTGTTTTCTCAACCGTCAATGGGGTGCGGCTCACAGTCCGCCAAATCGTCTTAACAATTTATGAAAGTGTGAAAACTACAACACCTTTTTGAGCCTCACCAGGCAGACAACGAATAGGACCTGATTAGAAACTTCTCCTCCCACCGTGGCGAGTGACTGAACAGGAGGGGCTGGGGGCGGGGCCGTGGGGCGACATGACCCCTCCCCCCACCAGGCTGCTGGTTGTCACTTGTCACCGAGGAGTGGAATCCCAGTCCCGCCACATGTGGGTCAGGCTCTGCTCAGATCACCCAGAGATGCTGGGTTTGGTGACGTTACGTCACGTCCTTCTAGACAGGACAGCGATCCTCAACTGTAGGTTACATTTGACATATATTTTTCTATTTATTTATTAAAAATAAATGCATGTTGACTGAAGACAACTAGCAAAACAAAAATAAACCAAGAGGGGAAAAAAATACCCATAACTATGATTAACATTTTTGTGCGTAGTTTTCTTTCCAGTTTAAATTATTGTCAGGAGAAACGTATATATTTATATGTTTTCAAAATGGTATATTGCTACACGTGTGTTGGTATTATCTGGTCTTTCACATAATAAGGATTTATGGGTCTCTGCGCTCCTGCGATCTTTGCTAACGGTGCCTGTGATCTTGTGCACAAATACATCATGATTTATCTACGAAATCCTCTGCTGTTTGAAGTTCAGATGTTTGCAACTCTTCATTGTTATCAACAGTCCTGCAAAAATTGTTCTTGAATGAACATCTTTTCATAGGTGCTTGAATATTTCCTTAGGATATTGATCCAGAAATATAATTGATGGCTCAAAAGGCAAAAACATTTCTGACTCTTATTATAAGTTTTCCCCGTAATGCCGTGATTTTAAATCCTCAATAGCATGATTACGAAATACCAGTTTTTCCAGAACCTTGTCAATAATATATCTTATTCACATGTTGAAATCTTTGAAAATCATATACACAAAATGGTATTTTACTTTTGTTTTTAAATTTGTATTTCTTTGGTATTTACTAGAGGTAAGTTAAAAAAAAAAAAAAAGATTTTCTTAGATCATTGCACCTGAACTACTCTGACAGGCAACGTGAGTGTATACTCTGAGTAAGCATTTTTAAAATACGTAATAATTACAGGCAAAACATTTCTCTTTAATTTTTTTTCCCCTGGTTTCATTAGATTAGTAACCAGAACAGAAATATCAAGAAAAAAATTAGTTAGTATTTATGTCAGCTACAAAAAGAAGAAGAAAACAGTTAACTAAACCGCATTGCCATGGGGTGGATTGTGTACCCGTCCACCAGACATTCATACGCTGTGTCCCCATCCTCAGCACCCCGACTGTGAGTATCTGAAAATAGGGTCACCGCAGATGTAGTCAGTTAGGATACGGTCTCGCTGGAATGGAGGGGACCCTACACCAACGAGATCGTGTCCTTATAGAAAGGGGGATTTAGACACAGAGGCAGACACAGAGAATGGCATATGAATAGGAGGCAGAGATTAGGGTGATTCTTCTGCAAACCGCAGATGCCAAAGAGCGCCAGCAACCGCCACAGCTAGAGGACAGGTCTGGGCCAGAGCCTCCCTCAGAGCCCTCGGAAGGAGCTCACCCTGCGACACTCGGTCTCAGACTCCAGCCTCCGGAGCTGCGACTGTGCGCTTCTGCTGTTGACGGTGTTGTTCATTGTGTGTGGAGCTTTGCTGGGAGGCGGCCCACCCAACCGGACCCTGTCTGAGACGGTGCGTGACATCAGGGAACACCCAGCCACACGGGGACTGTACCTTCGCAGCGGGGCACCGCCGAGCTCCAGACCACATTCCCGTCCTGCAGGATGCAGGTGATCGACTCGGACCCCTGGGTCTTGACAAAGCCGTCGTCACAGTGGAAAGAGACCGAGCTCCCCAGTAGAAACCTGTCGCCAAAACGCCGGCCGTTTATAGGGATGCCGGGATCGTGGCACTCGTTTTGACCAAACGCTGAAAAGAAAAAAAAAAATAGTTAGAATAAAAATACTTGAATATCAATTATATGTATTAAAAAAGAAGAAAACAGAACATACGTATGAAGCAATTGTTGTCTCAAATTTCAGTTATATCATTTGTAGATAAATACATTAAATAAATAGGATATTGGTATCTACTGAGAAAGAGAGCGAGAGAGAGCACATGGATAAATAGATACAACTATCATTTATATGGCACTTTAGATATAACAACCACTCATATGCACTAGGAGAAAGAGAAAAAGGATGGAGCAGGTGGTGGAAAGTGTTTGGGTTCAGGATACACCTGGGTTAGAATCTCGACTTTTCCACTTATTATCTGACACTGGGCAGATCGCTCCCGTGACCTGAGCCTCGCTATCTTTATTTATAAAATGAGGAATAGGTCTGTAACCCAGAACTCTGTGACACTAAATGAAATAATTACTGTCAAATTCTAGGTACAGGTCCTAAGAGAAGAAAGCAGTCAGCAAATGCTATTCATATTAACCCTATTATCTCACTTTATTCCCTCTACCATGCAGTTAGGTAAATGTTCTTACATAAAATCTGTTTTGCAAATGACAAACTTGAAGCAAGAAGAAGTTAGCTGTCATCCAGAATTCACTAACTGCACACAGGAGCTGGTGTTCTAATTCTGGACTCCTCACCTCAAATGACTCAGTCCTTCATACTACACTATTTGTCACATGGAGGATGCATGGGCAGGTGGGTGGGTGCGTGGGTGGGTGATGGATGGATGGATGGATGGAGGAATGGAAGGAAGGATGGAGGGATGGAGGTATGGATTGTTGGATGGATGGAGGGATGGATGGACAGATAGATCGTTGGCTAGATGGACGGATGGATAGAAAACCAGACAGAGAGAAGTGAGAGATCCAGCCCCTTACTCTACGAGTGACCAAGACAGTTATCTAAACACAGTGATTTTTTTTTGTTATCAGGATAATGCTGTAGAATTTCACCACTCTCATTTTAATAATGATAATAAAACATCTGCAGGATCAGCTGGTAGCCTGGGCGTGGGGCTCCTGCAGGCACTTACTGGTGTAGGTGATGTTGAACCCTCTGCCGGTGGTGGAGTGGTCGGACTGAAACTCCAGGCGCACGACGTGCCCGCTGCTGGCCAGTTGGGAAGGCACCTCGTTGCCAGAAAAAGTCCCAAGGACGGTTATCTCGGAAATCCCATCGTCTTTGACCGCAAGAAAGTCAAACTGAGGCTCCACATCAAAGTCATTAAAGATGAGGTGAATTCTACTTCCTGGCTCAGATATAATCAGCCACACGCAGTTCATGTTGTTACCATACTCCTCGGGGTAATTGGGCGACAGAATAATCCCGGACGCCGCCGTGAAGTTGAAGAAACATGAAACTGTGAAGACACGGTATTTTCAGACAGTTTGCACACATCCAAAGAACTGCCGCCCCCAACTGGTTGCTAAGAACTTGGCCAGGCAGCACACACCTGCAAACAACTAGGATGATCCAACTCTGCTAAAATTAATAATTCTGGACCCTGACCTTTTCTCTTTCCCCAAAGTGTAAGTGGAATATTTCATTATCTTATAGAGCACAACCAGCACCCACACATAGTCAAGTACAGGATGGGTTCCGAAATGACCCTTTCAGGTTCACTGAGAGCAAGTGCCAAATATTATGGTTTCTAGTGACAACTTTCCGCCTCGGGAAGAGCGAATATTAACATGAAAAGGTATATGTCTGTGTCCGGGGAACCATTCAGTCTGCTCTCGAGTGATAACTTTTCAATTGACATTTTATATTTTCCTTTAAGCGCGTTTTTCAAGTTATTTAAAGTTTGTATTAGTTACAGGGTAAAGATTAATAAATAAACCAATCTGGAAAAGTCAGACCCTGTTCTACTTGGGTAACATAAAAATCTCTTGGAAAATTTAATTTTAAGGATATGCACTTAAAATTCGTGTGTGTGTGTGTGTGTGTGTGTGTATTCTTTTTTTGGAGGGAGCAACTGTTGGATTTATCTACAGAGTGTGGTTTTGATTATTATTCTACATAATTTCATATACATTTTCCAGCCATGGCTATGTTTATTTACAAATACAGAATACCCCTTCAAAATTAGCTATGAATTCTGTTCTACGTGTAAAATACTGCACTTATAAGGAAGCAGGAAGCTCTTCCACTGGATTCCAAACCGACCCCACCGTCCCTGCTGGTACGGGCGGGTGACTCGTGCTTAAGCGTCACGCGGCATCATTACGTCATAAAAACACTGCACTGCTGTGCTGGTGTCTGATGCTGTACACACCATCGTGAGCTTTTGACGGAAATAAAGGCACATGTTATGACCTTTCCAGTGGACAGTATGCAGCTACATTGTATCTGGCAGGTGTGATACGGCTGTGAATTAATTTTAATGAGGTGAGCAACGCAGGACGGTTGGTGTCTCGCAGGGCCCCGCAGCTCCTGGTGGAAGCAGCGCTGCCGGCTACATTCCCAGCGCCCTCCCCACACGGACGCTCCCGTCTTTCCCTGTCCCCCTGCAAGGCAGGTGCAGGACAGGAGGGGCCGCGAGGCAGGCACTCACAGACGCAGCTGGGCTTGTTGCCAGACCACTGGTTGTTCTGCTGGCAGGTGATGACCCTCTCCCCCACCAACTCGAAGGCCGCCTGGCACTCAAAGGTGAGCGTGTCCCCGTGGAGAAAACTGCTGCCCGTCCGCTTCCCATAGGCGGGGATGCCCGGATCCCCACATCCTCCCTTTTCAATTTCTGAAAATTGTAAAAACAACGAATCATTAAAAAAAAAAACACACCACGAATATTTTTAAGTCCACAATTTAGAAAATGAACAAGTGGGTTCTTTTGGCTGCTCTAAACATCGGTTTTGCACATAGTTGCAAAAGGATATTCCGTTCATCTAACATTTAATTACAAAAGCAGGAAAAAATATGCAATTTCAACTCTGGAGGAAGAAATTTAATTGTGTCTTTTAAGAGATACGCATGGCTACATGGATACACTTACAACACAAATGTTGCAATTAGTAGATGCATCTTCTTTTGGCACTTCTGGCCTTTTATCTGCAATTGCTACTACTAAAATGTAAACACCAGTTTTATTCTAATCTATGTGCTTTTTACTATAAATAATACAAATAAGATTCTCCATTCCCTACTGAATATGCAAATCAATATAGTCTATTTGAATACTAGTTCCCTTACATGAACATTAAAAATCATTTAGGAAACAAAATAAATCATGGTTTGTTCTATAGATGAAAAGCAAATATGCAGCATCAAACCTCTTTTCATTCAAACGTGATTGTAATAAAATTTGCACACAACACCAAAACTGTTTCTAAATTTTGCTCTGTCTCAAATGTTAACTACACACGATTTATTAACTATGTTATTTATTTAGTCATCCAAAAAGTATTTCTTTGAGAGCCACTTTGTGTCGGGTCCTCTTTGAGGTCGTGGGGTCAGTGGGTGAACAAGGCAAAGTTCTCGCGCTCATGGGCCTTACAGTCTATGGAAGAAAATCTTAAAAAATCAAAAATGACTGTGATTCAAACAATGATGGGTGATGTAAAGCAACATAAAGGGGTGCGGAGGGGGACAGAGAGATGGGTGGAGGAGGCTGCGTAAGTGCCCAGGGGAAGATGGAAGCCGTCCCTTTTGAGAAACAGACACCAGCCCACCCGGCCCACAAGAGGCACAGGGCAGCCGTGGCTTGGAAAGGAGGGGAAGCCGCCTGCTGGGCTTCCTGTCTGTGCCGAGTGACCCCAGGGAGGCATCGCAGGGCTTCTGGATGAGACCTGGCCCCACCCGACCACAGATGTAAAAGATCTGTCGCCGATTCTCAATCACAAAGATGTGGAGTCGCCCCAAATGCCCATCGATGCACAAGCGGATTAATAAAATGTGTTGTGTGTACACCGTGGAGTACTAACTACTCAGCCATAAACAAATGGCTAACCACAATGTTCTCTCTTGTTGAGGTGCTTGTCTTACCACATTTATTCTACACAGAGTTGTAAAGTCTCTGTTGGACGTGTGAAATATACTAGGTGGCTGCAGTCTTGGTCTCCATCAAGAGTTCACTTAGGTTTTTTTGAGTTATCACAAAATTGGTATATTTTATGACGTTCCCTAGATAGGATGTACCTTTAAGTTCTCCCCGGCTTGTCATGGGATTGCAATGAATTAACTTCTGCAGAAGCCACATTGCTGTAGCTGTTTGGGAAATATTTCTTCCAAACAGTTGAACACGTTTAGAGATCTAAAGGTTTTTTTTCCTCCATAACATCAAACCAACCTTTTCTAGCCTAAGATATTCACACAGCTTCTATGCTTATTGTTATAAAAAGCAACGTTGCGTATTTTGTGTGTCTCATTTTCTTCCTCACATGCCAGTTGACTATTATTTCTATTCTAAATTCAGCTTTTAAAAAACCCACAAGCTCAAGGAAACAAGGGGTGTGCTGGGGCCACCGTAATTCCCGTGTGTGGTGAGCGCTCCCACACGGATGAAAACGGCCCCGATCAGAGCCTGCTCCCATTTCCCGGCTGAAAGGACAGTGCGTCAGAGCAACAGTTTCTTGAGCAAGTGCCCACGTTGCAATTGCTCTTAGATTACTTCCCATTTCTTCTGGGGCTTTGACTCAGAAATCTCTAAAATAATGACTTTCCTTTCATCATCTCTGGAAAACAAGACTGCAGCAGATGAACATCAATCCACTGCCCCGTCCTGCGGAGACGGGGTCAGAACACTTTCCAGGCCGTGTGGACACTGCATGTTTCCCGTGTTACTGAAAACCGTCTGGACACGGCACAATCGGGGAGAGAAGTGAAGCTTCCTGTGGCTGCTTCCTTGTCCATCGCAAGCAACCACATAACCCCAGAAAACAGCGGACTGCTGTGACCGTGGCCCGCGCACACTAAAATTACTCGTAATCCGCTTAATTACGGTGTGCGGGGCAAGTTCTGTTGCATAAAATACTATATTCGCTTTTCGCACAGATATGCTCTGCTTGACCACAACCAAAACGAGATGCTTTTAAAGGCGTAGTGCAAAGCTAAGACATGTCCGGAATTGCACCTCCCACGTTTTTCTTTTCCCAATGTCACCCCGTTGGGAGATTCCGGATCCTGCAAAGTTGGGATATATATAACCACAGCGACGAGCTCCTTCTGCTCCTCATCTCTTGTGGCCTCACAGAGACGACGAAGGCGTCTGTTTTCAAACTCATTTTTAGCACCGGGCAAATTATTTACGAGTGCTGTTGGAATCCGGAAGTTTGTTTGTGTTGCTGCCCAGAAAGCTGAGGGACGGGGCCCCAGAGAGGACTTACTGTGAAAATTACAGTTTTGTTCAAGGCACCGAGCCGTGGCCGTCCCGGGGCCACCTTTACTTGGCCGAATTCCCTGACTTTCCTGCTGAGCTGGTGACGTGATGATTCTGAGCTGCAGGTTCCGATCCAACAGTGTCCTTCCTGTGCCTCAGCTCCAGAGGTTGGGTCTGCCACGGGCCGGCACGAGGGGATACGGGCTCCAGATGCCCCCGCTGTGCACCGCAGCAAGGCGAACAGGCGCCCAAGTCCCTGCGCATCTTCGGTGAATCCCCTAGTTGCTAACCAGATGCACAGGACCCCACAATAAATGTCAAATTGTATCAGGGAATGAGAAGGAAGAATGAGTCCCTTTAAAGAATATGGTCTTGTCTTTGCCAATATTATGGAATTTTTTCCAAACACATAGAGAATGAACATGAGAGCCAAATTAGTAATGGAAGGCACCTCGGAATTCATGAAACGTACATACAATGCAATTTTATTTTCCATAATTAGTAGAAATTTGTTACGAAAAATAATCTTAGTATAAATTTACTTTCATTTATACTATACTCAAGGTACACATGTATTTAGTGACTGGCTACTGTTGCAGTTGTTTCGTGCTTAGACCCCGATGATAAACTTCATTCAGGTCTGGGCTTCCTGGGGACACTGGCCGGGCGTCCCACAGTCCTCACCTCAGCAGGAACCTCGACTTGTTGCCCGCAAGTGATGCGTTTCCAGGGGCATAGGTGATCGGCTTCACAGCCAGCCTAATAGGCTCACAGTCTGCACTGACAGATGCTCCTGGTTTGTTCTGAAGTTCATGTTCACTGTAAACTTTAAAATAGAACCAACTGCATTGTCATTTCCAAAGTGAATAATGGAACTGAACGATGAAGGTCCTGATCAGCAGATATGAACCCAAGGCATCCACTGCCAAGTAATAGCATCTTTTGATAAGAGTCTATAAAAGACGTAACCACGCTACGGTATTCCTCAAAAATCCTAGAACTCTGGTCTGACCATGAGAAAAACATCAGGCAGACACCAGCGGAGAGACAGTCACCCCGCCCTCCTCAACACTGTCAAGGTCATTGAGTCAAGGAAAGGCTGCAAAACAGGCAGGATATCCAGGGGCCGACGGAGGCAAGGTGACAGATTGTAGCGTGGATGCTGGATGGGAACCTGGGATGGAGAGAGGACACCAACCCAAAGGGCGATGGAAATCTGAACACAGTGTGACCTCGGGTTGACAATGACTCAGAGTTGCGACACAGGCACCCTGGGAACGTAAGGCACTAACAGGGAACCTGGGTGCGCAGTGGGCAGAAACTCTCTACCATCTTGGCAACTTTTCTGTCAATTTAAAACTAATTAAATTTTAAAGAAAAGTTTATTTTTTAAAAAGACACAGTTTGTCTTTAATGTGCACCTATTTTTCTGGTTGAAAGCTAGCCAAAGTCTAGAATCTTGGGTCTCAATACCTTTGTCATCTTTTCAGTGAATTCTTCTTGGCAGAGGTTGTAGAGGATTGAGATTTGGAACATCCTATTACTTTCAGCATTATGAATGTAGATTAAAAAGATTTTTTATAAACATCTAAAGATGTTATATCTTTACACAAAAATATAAAAAATTTGATAAGTAAAATGCTTCCCATGATTGAGAATAATCAATGAAATCTCTAGTTTCTTCTTGTCCAGTTTTCCAATAATCAGATTTTATATCACATTACAGAGACTAATTCTGCCTATTTATAGTTTCTTTCTGTGTTGTGCATTATTAAAAAGACACTAAAACCTGTGTAAGTTTTTACTGTGGTGGCCATTTTATTACAATAATTGAAAACAATAAAACTGTATTTGGCCTGTTCTATGCTCATTTTCAGTATGGGAAAATAAAAAATTATACTTTTAAGATTTTATGATATTGGTAGGAAACTTTTTTTTTTAATTAAACTCATAATGCAAAGCATTAGAAAGCCAGCTCTAGAGGAAAATGCATAGTCATAAAAAGCATAAAGACTGGTCTTTAGAGACTGTACCCAGACTTAACTGATGAATCTCCGAAGGAAATGGCTGCATATCGGATATCGCCTGGGGAGAGTCCCCCAGAGCCCACAGTTCCAGAGGGGCCACATATACAATGGGCAGAGATAAAGGTACATTCAAATGCAACTAGAGTTAATATATACAAGCCCAGGTTATTATCAAGGAAATAGAAACGCTGTTCTCTACCCAACCAACATCTTTACTATGGTTTTATTTACACAAAACAAAGACCAGAGGAGTTCTCATTATGAAAGTAACAATTTTGCAGACTCTAGTAGTATCAGTCCACTCAGGATAATATTTAGCACCCTCTGCCCTAAGTCCCCAAGATAAAAAGCCCCAGATTTCTGAATTATAGATTCTACATGTTTCTTAGAATAGCTTCTATCATCTGTATCCAATCCACTCTTCACATTAACACGATATCGATCGATAAAACTGCTGGCCACTCCTGCCCTCCCTGGTGTGTTTTCTTTGAGCCTTTGTTTCACTGATTTTAGGCATCCCTGCGTCTCTCCTCGAAAGGACTATGATTTCCTGCGGGGCTGGGCTCATGCTCAGCCGTTCCGTATTCCCCACGGCATACAACAATTCTGGGACCTGGTAAATGCTCGATAAATAATTTTCGGTTTGTTGACGGAGTGGGAAAAATGAGATGTAAGTGAAATTTGAAAGAAGAACCAAAAATTTCCAGAAATGGTTTTTCCACTCAGTTTTCAGAAAATGTTTATTGAAAGAATCTTTCCAAAAATACGTGCACGTCTGTAATTCTTCTCATTGTCTGTGTTAAAGGATTTTAATTAAAAGTTTTACTACCAAAGAAACTCAGTTGTGAAAAATTTAAAAAAGGAAGGCAAAGAAAGAACAATAAATTTTGGAAAAGAGCGGATACCATGGTGAGCACGTGCTCCGGAGTGGACAGTTCCGCAGACACCAGCAGCGCGGTCTGGCTTTGGGACTTGGCGTTTGCAGATGCTCCCTGGGGGCACACTCCTCAGGTGTGCACAGGCTCATCCCTGCTCACCTGCTGCCCCTGCAGGGCAGGTGCTCTGCGTGCGGCTCTGTCCGGAAGCACATACCACCCCCCCCCATGCTCTGGCCTCTGAACAAGCCCCCATGTTTTTCTTCATTGAACTTCTCTCTACCTAGGAGAACATCAAGCCTAAGAGACAATCAATTATAAGATGCATAATTATTTCATACAATACTGAAAAAGAAAATTAAAATGTGGTATGAGTCTCTCATATCAATGTTATCGTACAAGACCTCCCGCATCACAGATACTAAAATGTGAAAAAAAAATCCACGCCTTAGAAGCAATGAAATAGGTTAGGTGTTGTTATTATCAGCATCATTACTGCCCACATTCCCGACGAGAATACAAAATCTGCGAGAGCTGGTCCTTAGTCCAGCTGCCATTTCTATATCCCAGCCCTCAAAGCTGTGCCTGGCACAACACAGATACTCAATGAATATTTATAAAATTGATTATCTAAATTAAATCTAACATTTAGTGGTTTTAAATGTATGTTTTTTTCCATTGCCTTTTATATATGTCTTTTCTAAATCGTATGTATGTTTTATTACTGATAATAACAAATGCTATGCCAATGTTACATTTACATATTTTTCAAAACAACAAAAATGTGAGTCTTTGTAAGGTGTCACACACTTGACACCTTAGAAATGGTTGGTGAGTAAAAGGCAGCTTTTCAATGCATCAACAATAAGCATTTTTAGGAGTAAGGCTTAAAAAAGGCTTTTCTTTCCTCTTTCTCCTCTTCTCTAAAGAAACGTTAGTGGCTGCAGAATTTTGCCAATGTGCTAATATGTTACGATTGGGGTGATGAGTAGAGAGGAAAACTTTAAGGTAATGTTAGTTATTATTTTCTGAGCCACTCTATGTATCGCTCTTCCAAAAATAACATGAGGCTAAATACAGAGAGGAAAAGAAAAACCATGCCAGAAGCAGAGAGGGACCTAAGCCGGCCCGGAAAGCCGGCTCACTGCTCATTTAACGCGCGGAGCTTAATTTTTATCACTGGCTGTGGTTGTCAGGCATCAAAAAACTTCAAAGACTGAAGGGCAAACTCATTTTCTTTGCTTGATCCTCCTGGTAGGGAGGGAAAGCAATCAAATGCTATTGTGTGAATTTATCATAATACCGTTCAAGGGGAAAACTCAGAAAAATCCTATCTGTTGCTCACTTGATGTGACGTCTCCCTGTCTATTACCCTCCCTCGCTCCGGAGGAGACTCGCGTCCCAGGTGACAGACAGGAAGGCTCACGACAGGCGGCCCCTCCTTCAGGTCTGGCCTCAACTCAGGACGTTTCCCCAGCAAGGCGGAGCGTGTCTTCCTACGAGACATGCTCACCGGCAATCCGTGTGCTTCTGACTTCTCCTAGGGCTGAATCAGACGCGCTTTGCAATTTGTAAACAGAGTTAACAAACATTTATTCCAACGGGACGCCAAGAAATAAGATCAGTCCTGGCAGCTTCTAGAGCCCTGCTCAAAAAATCCCAGTGGCAGCGAACACGGCCAGGGAAAGGCTGGATCTTCAACCAAAGTCATTTATCCTTCAGAGTGGATTGGCTTCCTAGCGTGGAAGATGACAGATATTAATTTGTTGATAGCAGGAATGTTTTCACTTTCTAATCACAGTAGAAAGGAAACAGGACACACCACCAAAGCCGCCGCAGATGCAGCTAATTGATACCTATTTCTAACACAGAGCTCTATGTACAACAAGAATGAATTATCAGCAGAATTTACCGGGTAGGAAAGTTATAGAGGTGGCTGCAGAGATTGTGTGACCATTTATTAATAGGTCCATCTGTGATTTGGTAAAGAATTACTATGGGGTTTTATTTTATTTTATCAACTAAAACTTGCATTTTGAGATGATTATAAATTCACATGCAGTTGTAAGAAAGGATACAGAAAGATCACGTGACCTTCATCCAGTTTTCCCCAGTGGTAGCATCTTGCAAGACTAGTATTTTGTCACCACCAGGGGACCGATGTTGACACACACGTCGAGGAGGTGCCCTCTCTCCTGCCTGTCTGAGAATTTGTCACTAGTGTGTGTTGTAGCAGATTGAATGGTGGCCTCTGATAATGGCCTTAAATATATTTGTGTGTGTGTGTGTGTGTGTGTGTGTGTGTTCAGTTTTTTAAAATGCAAGAAGGAACCATAAAAAGTCTAAAAATGATTATCTGTAAGGGGGAAAAAAAAAGCAAAGAGTATGGAGGAGACAGAAATAGAAGTGAGACTTTTAAATTGTGCCTAGTTTTGTAAATTTGATGTGGAACAGGTATGTATGTAAATATTTTTACATAATTATAAAACAAAATTATTTTTTAAATCAATATAAAAGCATAAAAAGAAAAAAAACAGGTAAATCCAATTGTGAATTCAGAGACGAACAGTGGCAAAAGACTCTGAAATACAGCACTTCAACTGTGAGACATATAAAGCATAAAATAAGTGCAAGACCATTTGAAGCTGTTTTTAGCAATCATAATGTGTGTGCTGGTGTTGACACTGCTCTCCAGGATTTGCTGTCTGTGTTGTGAGATAAAGCAACTGAGGAAGGACGAGAGACTCCTCTTCCACCTTTAGCAGAGTTGTTGAGAGCAGGGACACTCGGTAAGGGAAGAAGTTGAGATATACGATCGAAGACACTAAGAAAAAAACTTGCAGCGCTGAATTTGCATCAGACACATCCCACCCCACCGCCCACCCCACAGACACGGCACATGAGCTCCGTGTCTGGCGAGAGGGCCCAGAGACAGTGAGAAATCAAACAGCAAGGGACTCTGTATCTCCTGATGATGACAGTCTTGAAATATCCTTTCCCACTGAAGGAACCCAAGCATCCTTGGCTGAATGACTCATTCAGGTGAAGCAGAAGTTGCCCAAGATGAACTTGGAATATTTTGTCACACCAGATGGCCGAGAGGCTATTGCCTACCCAGGAGTGCACTTGAGAAAGCACAAAAGGCAAAGAGAGCACGATTTTGGCATTAACAGTGAAAGTTAGTTCATAGAGAGGAAATCATCAGATTGTTTTAAATCTACGCATTCTTAATAATGTAGCAAAAAAATCAATCACTTTAGAGCAGTCAACCTCAGCCAGGGGAGATTTAGCCACCACCTCCGCCCCTCTCGCAGTGGACAGTGGACAGGTAGCAACGTCTGGGGGCATTTTGGGTGTTTCCAAGTTGAGGGGGAGGATTCTACCGGCACAGGCCAGCGACACTTCCGAACACACTGCACCGCACAGGATGGCCCCTCCCTTCCCAGCAGACACGGCACCCGCTCCACAGCCCCTGCCCAGGCTGAAGGTGCCACAAACACATCTCATCCTGAACACCATATATAAACAGGAGCAGCGAGCGTTTATCTCCTCTTGCCGATAAACTTTGCCACTAGACAGCCAAAGACTATACTGCGTTGGAAGACACCCCTCAGCAAATAAGTGGTAAGAGGAGTGACAGACACACTAGGCTGGCCCGGCCTCTCTATCCAAGGACCAGGTTACACGAACTGTGCCACTGAGGCACAGTCACCAAAACTCATCCTGGATTGGTCGGGTTCCTTGTTCTGAGAAAAAAACAAAGAAGCCCACCGTGGCAAACTCAACGGGACAACTGTCCTTTCGTCTGCAAATACATCAATTCCAGTGACAGAAAAGCGAAAGGAGAAAAGTATTCATCAAGATACTCGTAAGTTACAGCAACCTATAACGGTCACGAAAGCATGGATTCTTGGTGGTAGCTGTAACCCTTACAGTGTGTGAGAAGGAAGGAGGAGGAACCGTGTTTCCAAGTAGTCTGGGTCACGACAGCTCGGTCTCATCGGTGGGCGCAGGAGCTGTGACTTTTCTAAGGGCCCTAAGATGAGGGTATGAATACGTGCTGGGCTTGTATTATTAATAGATTCCGGAGACTGATGTACGTGTATGTGCACGTTGTCATCACAGAACGCTCGCGAGGCAGGTGTGAGGACGCACCTTGCGCAGACGGGTCTCAGAGGAGCGAACTGCAAGGGGAGGCGCCCTGAACACACAGCCCAGCACAGGCGGAGCCCCGTCTCTGCGGCTCCAATACGCACTGTGCTTTCCCTACGTATTCGCTTTGTATATTTTTTCTTTTTAACGAGCAGAGACTGTACGGAAGGGAGATGATGAATCTGCACATCACAGACCATAAAACAGAGAGCCGGAGAGAGAGAGCCCACCTGGGACAGAGTCGCAGTGATCTGGTGGAAATACATCGGGACCCGAGAGGACAGTGGGGAATGAGGCCAAGTGGCAGTCGAGGGTTTCTGATTTATTTCGATACAATCCGCAGGAATAAGAACAAAGCCATGTGAGTAGCGAGAGGATAAAACCTTGACAACAGACACAAAACAACAACACCCAACGGCAACCGAGGGATTACGTCCTGGGGAGAAGACGTGTGGTTCGGCGGGCGGGTTACAGGAGCGGGAAAAGCCCCATTTAGATCCATCATCGCGACTCGGAAGCAGGTTGCTCGGAGAGGAGGCGGCGAGACGGTGTTTGTTCTGAGCACACCGGAGGGACAGGGTATCCGAAAGTCGGAAATACTGTCCCAGAGCCGGACTGATAATTGCATTTTTGACAAGAAGGTGAACAGTCTGGAAAGATAACAGCAAAGTTGAAATGGACTAAAAACTAATTTCAAAAGTTTGTTGTAACAGAATTGACTGCAGGAGAGGAAGCCCAGGCCCCCGGGTGGGACAGGGAGGAGGAGGAGGAGGAGGAGGAGGAGGAGGAGGAGGAGGAGGGGAGGGAGGGAATCATCAACTCACTTTCTAAGGCGCTTAGTCCTGGGCAGAGAGACTGACCGCCAGAAGTTGAAAACACCAGTGAGTCATAGCACAAGAGCTGCCATAAAATCAGTGTTCTTTACCCTTCTAGAAAATTCTCCTTCAGGTGAGTCGCAGATTTGTGCAGACTGTTCGCAAAATACGCACCTGCAATCACAGCTTCCAAACTGAGGACCCTTTTCTCGTCCTCAGCAAGCTGCCACATCTATTTAGACAATTTATCCCGACAAGAACCCGGTTATTCTTCCCACTTCACCGATAGCGAAACTGGTGATCGGAGAACTGGTGATGAGCTCGGGGCCACAGGAGAGGCTAAAAGCAACGTCACGGTGAAGCTCCCGGAATGCACCTGCCTCCCTCCGCGTGTGGACGGACTGCTCTAAGGACGGCTCCTCCGTGGCCGCAAAGGCAGGGCCGTCTGAGAAACCGGGAAAGGAAACTAATTTTGTGAAGACTGAAAAGGAAACAGGAACATCGGGTGGGGACCTGCAGCTTTGGGGCCACCCGTGGCCTTCTGGATCCTTGAGTGTGGCCTTTTCACTGAATCCGAATTTTACGGATCCCTTTACTACAAGAATTTGGTGTGCAAAATTTGAATTCAGCTGAGGGGCTGCACTTGGGGACCTCGAGGCCACGGGTCCCCACGATTCTGATTCTGTTAGATTGAACTTGGCAAGATAAACATGCTCCATGGTGCTCAAGTTATTAGTTTTGAATTCTAGCTGGTATCCTTAATAAGTTTTTTTTTTTTTTTTCCTGACTTCAAGAACATGTGAAATACAGCACTAATTGAGTCGGGGAAAGGAAGGAAATAATTAGCATGCCGTCTGCCTTCACATAATGACTTGTTAGCAGAGGAGTCGAAGATGCAAAGAATAAAAAAAACAGGTAAAATTTCTCATTTTCAGGAGGGTAGAAAATTCTTAATAAAATTAAAACACCGCGTGGCGTCAGCTGTTATGTTTTGAGCACCTCATTACTAAAGGTATTAAGAGACATCAAAGGAGCAATAGAAGTGATCAAAGAAGCGCCAGTGCTGACACAAAGACCAAAGAACCTCAACGGCAACGAAAAATGACAAACCCAAGTGACTGCGTCCCCCGAACACACGGTAATGGGAGGTGACAGCGTCCTTCTTTCCCATGACACCATTTCCGTAGAATTAAATATTTTAATGAAATGAAAACGCTAATTCATTTTAGCAGTGAAGATGAATCATTGAGTCTCAGAAAAAGAAAATGAAGTGATAAAAAGAAAGAAAAAAAAATGAAACCAAGAGGATGGCTCAGGTTTTGCTCAAACAGAAGCTATTTCAGGAGGTGTTTTTGGACGAAGTGAAAAGCACAGTGATGGGGGTGAGATCCGCATCGCAAGGGGACTGGAAGTGCAGGTGACACAGGGTTTGGACAGTGTAGCGCCCGCAGCAACAGGGAAACAATGTTTATAACAGAGGCCAGAGGAGGCCGGGGTTTCTGCAGGACGAGACACCAAACATCTCCG
Organism: Eulemur rufifrons; assembly: GCF_041146395.1. Classification (NCBI taxonomy): domain Eukaryota; kingdom Metazoa; phylum Chordata; class Mammalia; order Primates; family Lemuridae; genus Eulemur; species Eulemur rufifrons. The sequence continues at coordinate 608,573 of NC_090994.1, forward strand.
GTCATTTGGCTCCTTTTTTAAAGATATTTTATTCTTGTTGGAGCAGGAGTCCTACCGTCCATGTGACTCTGTGTCTGAACTCCAGCCTCGGAAGGGACAGGTCACTGAGAGTCCCTGGACTCCGTGGCAGATGGAGGGATGGGACCCCAGCAGGACCACGCAGAGTCACCTCTGGGCTTGAGGCAGGTGCCCCCGAAGGTGTCCTCACCTTTGGCGTTCCAAGGTCAGGAACCGTAAGAATATAATCTCAGAGAAGGTGAGAGCTGTTATTTCTGTCGCTCACAGACACCCTCCCCGAGCATGAAGCCACAAGAAGGGAAAGAGGAGCTAAGGGGACCAGAGAGAGTCCTGACAATGTCACCAGAACATCCTACAGTGGGGCACACGTGAGTCTCTCTCACCTGCAACACACAGAATTGTCACAACAGAGACAGAACTAAGAAATAGGATTTAGGGGTAAGAGAGCAATCGGAACGATGCTGTTCGTCTCCGTGAGAGGTGCAGGGAACCCAGACTGCAGGAGCAGACGGTGAAGACAGCAGACATCAAGGGAAGTACGTCAGTATTTTCCGACGGAGCCGAATCTCAAAAGGAGAAGAGGATCGATGCCGTGTCCATCCTTAGGGCAGAGCGGGACACGTACCTTTCCGGGGCTGATGGGGGGATGGGAGGGAGGGAGGGACGCAGGTGCAGATGGAGATGCCCGTGGGTGAGGAACGGGAAGTCCCTGCCGTATAAAACAAGTGACGTTTTCCCTGCAAACGAGGGGAAAGGCTGCAGGGGGCTTTATTAGTGAAGGTTGGAAGGAGAGTGAAGGTTTGTGGGAGCCGGGTAGGACCGCGAGTCCTACCACCAGGGCCGTGGCAAGACAAGCAAGGTTGAAAGCTCCGGTGGGAACCGCAGTCACGGAGCATCCAGTGGGTCACACAGACCTTCGGTGGCTACGGCAACCGGTCCTCCCGGGCAGAGAACAAAGGGACTCATGACAGAGATTAGCCTTAGACATGTCAGGAATCATTGCTAACTTGTCCTCAGTCACATTTTTAGAAGATACAGGTTTGTGGATAACTTTCTCGACTCCTCACTAATTGTGGAAATACCAGGCAGACATAATTCTATTCCAGAAGAAGAGCCTCCACATGTAAAGAGAAAATGCAAGAAACAAGGTGAGAGTCAATCACAAAGAATGCAAACAACTACATGCAAATAGAAAACAGATGCATATTCGTAGAAGAGTTTACTTCAAATAAAATGAGGAAAGATCACATAAAATCTGCATTCTTCTCATCCGCTCTTGCCTCTATCACCCAAGGTCTACACACCATAAAGCAGCATTCAAAGCACTTATAATGCAATTAAATGTTAAGATTGCTTCTGCAAATAAGGAGGAAAAACTGATTTTTAAATCGTTTGCATTGAAATGGCACAAATCTGGAGAATTTCACAGGGAAGTTGAAATTCAGTGGGATTATTCTGAAAAATACTTAAGAGAGACTGACGTCAGTTTCTTTGCTTTAAAAACTTTTTAGTCCAAATCATCCACATACTGTGGGTGCCTCCCTGCCCCATTTTCCTGTTTCCCCACCGCTGTGCTGCTGTGGCTGCCTCTGCCCAGGTCACGTCCGGCCCCCGAAACCCCGATGGTTCTACAGGGTTGGGGAACCGAATCTTTCCTCATTCTGTCTTTTCTCTACAGCGAAGAAGACAATGAACAAAAGTCTTCATATGCGAGTGGAGCCATTGATATTTTAAGCCTCAAGTTGGAAAGTTTCCAATTAGTTCAGCATTCAGACATTTAAGAAGAAACTATTGCTCCACACGAGCCTTTCCTGTTCTCTGGTAGAGCTAGAACGTCGCGTCGCTTAAGGATCTGCGAGACGCTGCCCCACACGCTCTCGTGCTCATCGATGTCGACACGGTTTCCCACTTTGCACCCCCCGCACTGCTGCCCGCTGTGCCGAAAACCCAGCTGGGCTCCACTCACCACCCCAGCCTGGGAATGTCCCCAGTGGAGGGATTTTACCAGTGGAGGTGACAGTCACATCTCCTTTGGCTTGCAAACCACTCCTGGAAACAGCTTCCCATAAAACCTGAATATTCACGGAACTGCCGTTTCTGTCTTTCCCAGGGTTGGGAGGAAGCCCTGTGGGTGACATGGCGACCCATCCCCACCACTCGCTGTAGACGAGGCCACAGGCCAGGGAAATTCAGAGCAAATGGGAAGAAAACTGGCACCCAAGCCCAGGTCTCTAGGCTAATGCTGTTCTATTGAGCTTCCTGACCCCCCTGCACCCCCCATGCACTCACTCCTCCTCCTGCACCCCTCCTTCTACCCCCTCCTCCTCCTGCACCCCTCCTGCTACCCCCTCCTCCTCCTCCACCCCTCCTTCTACCCCCTCCTCCTCCTGCACCCCTCCTTCTATCCCCTCCTCCTCCTGCACCCCTCCTTCTACCCCCTCCTCCTGCACCCCTCCTTCTACCCTCCTCCTCCTGCACCCCTCCTTCTACCCCTCCTCCTCCTGCACCCCTCCTTCTACCCCCTCCTCCTCCTGCACCCCTTCTTCTACCCCTTCCTCCTCCTGCGCCCCTCCTTCTACCCCCTCCTCCTGCACCCCTCCTTCTACCCCCTCCTCCTGCACCCCTCCTTCTACCCCCTCCTCCTACACCCCTCCTTCTACCCCCTCCTCCTCCTACACCCCTCCTTCTACCCCCTCCTCCTCCTACACCCCTCCTCCTGCACCCCTCCTTCTACCCCCTCCTCCTCCTACACCCCTCCTTCTACCCCCTCCTCCTCCTGCACCCCTCCTTCTATCCCCTCCTCCTCCTGCACCCCTCCTTCTACCCCCTCCTCCTGTACCCCTCCTTCTACCCTCCTCCTCCTGCACCCCTCCTTCTACCCCCTCCTCCTCCTGCACCCCTCCTTCTACCCCCTCCTCCTCCTGCACCCCTTCTTCTACCCCCTCCTCCTCCTGCACCCCTCCTTCTATCCCCTCCTCCTCCTGCACCCCTCCTTCTACCCCCTCCTCCTGCACCCCTCCTTCTACCCCCTCCTCCTGCACCCCTCCTTCTACCCCCTCCTCCTGCACCCCTCTCTCCTATGCCCCTCTCCTGCCTTGCTCCCCTGCACCCCTCCTGTACCCCACCCTGCAGCCCACTCCAGCGCCCTCTTGCCCAATGTTTTTCTCATTCTCAATCTCAAACTACACTAACTTTCTTCCTACTCACTCCTCTTTCCCAACAGAAGAGCAGAAAAAGTGTCGCTCCACACGCTGATGGGTGACAGAGCTGCGTCTAACAGAAAAGCGTTTCTGCTGAGTCATAGGGAACTGCCCATGAGGAAAGGCCCTTTCTGGCTTGGAGGACACGAGGAAAGGTGAGAACTACAGGGCGCGGTTGGAGGAAAGATCACCTCCAGCTGTAACTTCAACCAGCAAGGCCAACGCAATCCGTCCACTTGCAAGTCAACGGAATTCAGCCATTCCAACAAGGACTCTGTTTTGTTGAGATCACAGAAATTTCTAAAGGAAGCAGGAACGTGGAACACAAAATAATACAGATTGTGAGAAAGCCAGAGAGCCACAAAGGGAAAAGCTTTCAAGGACAAGCGCGTCCTGTGGCGTCTTACTGAGAGTCCAGGTGGCAGGGCTGTCAGAGCACATCGTCAGTTCCAAACGCCCGTGACACATGACAAGGGCGGAGCACAGACGTGCGGACAGAAAAAGTAGGAAGATCCTTTCCCTTAGACAGCCTAGAACATAATCTACAAGTGCACATGTCTAATTTCAGTTATTTCAGAAACTCTTTTGTAATTCACAAATATCATGCACGGCACCGTAATTTCTGCCCAACGCCGAGGTACAGACGGGAAACCGTCTCCCGACGAGGCTACCGTGGCGTCGGCACTGAACGCTCAACCCCGTATTGACTTTTAACTAGAACATTCTGGATTTTCACTTTCTAAAGACCCACGTTGTACTTTCCCACAGTCAGTGCCACACGGAGCATGACCTTCCCCGGCGTCACCCAAGCAGAGACCTCGGTTACAGATGAGACGCCTGAACCACGCCTCGCTCACTCTCCTCACCAGTGTCTTGGCGACTTATCGATAGGGGACGACTCTGCTTCCAGTGTGGACGCCGAACTCAGACGCTGTCTCCGGAGTCATTCCTACTGTCGGCCCAAGCAGGTCGCGTTGTGCCACACAGCAGCATGACACGGGAACACTGCCTGTCACTTATCCCCCCGCTGACATGTAACTAGCTACAGCTACCCGCATAGAACACGACAAACACACGCTCAACCCGTGTGATGGACTCCAGCTGCACGGTATTTCTGTGACAAAAATGCTTTGGAATTAATTCACATGACTAGATTGAGGGTCCTGTCCACAAGTGACTTGTGTACTTTGTCTCTCATTGTTAGCTTAATACAGTACCCTAGAAATCCCAACTCCTAGAATGTCTTCTTTTGATATAGTCTCTCAGGTTTTGAAATCCTCAAAGGTTAAATTTGTTATTTTAATCATCTTTCTACCTCTGGAACATTCTTTTGTCAAAAGATAACACCTGGCCTTGGACTGGCAAGCTTGCAGGCGCTGACGGCCGTTCCACTCTCCTGCCGTCTCAAGACGGGGCCGTTCATCGTCTGCTGAGACCATCAGCGGAGACTGACTAGAGTCACATGTAATTGCAATGGATGCGGTATGTTCATCAGACTGAAAGATGACACACGGAAGAATATTGACATTGTAACTGCGATTCCTTGTATCTGTTAGCAGTCAAGGACTCGCGCTTCGGGAATGAGGCTCGGGTCTCCCCTCTGCGTCCTGCGAACCCCATGACGTGCGTGTTCACAGGGCCGGAACTAACTCAGTGCCGTGTGCCCCGCTGGGAAGGTCTGGCATTTCACTGCTGCTCTTCGATTCTACCAAAGGCAGCAGCAAATGTAGGTCACGTGGAAAATATTAATATCGTGCCTCTACCACGCTCTCTCGAATAACTGTACAGTCGTGTAGAAGTTCAGTGAAAGGTCAAGTCCAAAAATCCAAATGCCAGGAAGTGTTCGGCAATTATCTCTGCAGTCTAGTCCTCACCGTTGAATGCGATGTAAATATAATTTTTTTTGTAGCATTTCTTATTAAAAGAGTCATTAAGTCCCCACTACAGCACATGTGTATAGCAAGGAGAAACCTGTTTCATACTTTATAGATAAGGACGCTCACAGTTGAGTCCTCTTACTACAGGACTTCTTAACACTGCGACCACTTTAGCTCGCATGGACAGGATGCAGCCGTGCCAGGACGTCCTCACTCACACGAACTCAGGACAATATCACCCCCCTGGTTATTGTTTGGGGATCGGTGGATATGTTCTTATCATCTGCTTCATTGGCTTCACGTGCAATAACTTCTTGTTCCATTTTCTTCAGCTCCTGAAACTACTCCTACAATATACACTTGGAAAATAAGAGCACGTTGTCTCTTCACTCAAATTCACAAAGCAAAACTGAATAAAATTCCAGCACTCCAGGTGAATAGTCTCATTTTCACCTGTACACACACAGATCTAGCATGATAAATAGTTTAAAGAACTCAATATTTAATGAAGGAACCAGTAAGATATTTTTAAAACCGGTTTCAAAGGAGGATTCAAAGAAAATACAGATACAATCAGAGATACTAAAATGAATCTGCAGGTAGATTCAAAGGCAATGTCCACAGAGCAATAACCGATTGCAGCTCTCCTGTGGGGTTATGTAACATCACACCGTCAGAGGGACGCGAATCTACGGTGAGAAATTGTACTGGTTCATCCACAACAGGCTTAGACTGTCTAGTCCAGCATTACCACGCACCTTTATCACAAAATCTCTTTCAAAAATATATTATAGATAAGCACACATTGAGAGAATTTTGAAAAGAAGAACAGAAAATTCATTTGCATTTCAATGGTCAGGAAGGATTTGCATTGTTATTCATTTTCTACGATGTGCAGAGTTGTAAATTAGCTCAAAGACAATGAAAGGCACAGATCTTTCATTTCAAATATTTGTGTTTGGCTTGCAGTGTTTACAAATGTACGTCTTTTCAGGCTCATCATGCTGTGTTTTCTATGTCTGCTCACATTCTGAAATCTTCCCTGATAAATAATAGGTCGTTAACAATACCGATCAATAGGATATGATCAAACGATCCACAGGTGTGCACAGGTCCCACGGCTTACACCTGACACCGAGTCTCGCCGTGTGTTTTGACACAATAAGAGCACGTTTCAAACATTAACAATATGAGTAGACTTTCAGGAAGTTGCAAACAGTTGGTCCCTGGTTATAAGCACTGTTCTGCCTTGATTTTATCTTTATCTAACACAGACTGGTCTCTGCGCCCTCTGTTAGAATGTGCGTTTTCAACCCAGTTAAGTGTGTTCCAGCCATACCTTGGTAAACGGCTTTAAATCCAGGTGAGCCGATGCTGTCGTCCGACTGCAGGTGTAGCCACATCTGGTTGCTCATGCTGACGATGAGGTCGGGAACGCTGGAGCCCGTGAGTCTGCACGGAAGAGAAACGCCGAAACTCACTACGGGCAGCAGATACATTGACTTTCACCTCAGAGGAGGGGCTTGCTGCTTAAACTACCAACCCATATATACAAATATAGCAAGACCCTCCTTCAAAGCATCTATTATATAACCACTTGCAACTAATTTTAATATTTAAACTTCAATATCACTGGCATTTTTATAGCAATCATTCTATTGTATGACTGCAAATTTGCATCTCATATTTAAAAATCTAATTAGGGCAACCGACCATCCCGCTTGCCTGAACTAAGGGGCTTCCCCAGGCGCAGGACTTAGTGTTCACCCAGACCGTTCTGGAAACCCTGGGACCGTGCGTCTGTGTGACGGGGACGCACCCTGTTGCCGTGTGACTTCATCACATCACACCATCACAGGGAAAGCAGCCCCACAGTGAGAACTGTACTGGTTCATTCGCTAAATTCTTGGAGTGTCTAGTCTGGAATTATCATGCACCTTTATCCCAAAAGCTCTTATAAAAATGTATCATAGGTAATCAGACATTGAGAGAATCTCGCACAGTAGAACAGTCTGCGTGGAGGAAATAGACTTGGCAGCATTTATTGGCCTCTCCTTGTGCATTTCACAGCCACGTCCAGGTCACGTCGAGTGGAGGTTTCAGTGAAGCATTTGTTGTGTATTAACAAAACAGTCCCACAGGGGCTGCCGTCAGCCAGAGAAAGGAAACACTAAACCCATTGACTGAACTCAACATGCTGACAGAAAAGCAAGTGGAAATAGAAAAAGTGCGAGGAGAAAAAAATCAATTCAACCAAAACAAATGCCCCTAATCAAATAGGAAGCTTTGCTTTCAGCGAAGCAGTTTCGGGAATATGAACACATGATTTTCCCCATCAATCACATCAGCTGTCTATCAGCCCGGCATTCTCACCGTGGGCAGCAAAGAACACCTGAGTCTTTGAAGGAAGATGAACAACAGTCATTACACGGGAAGTAACTTGTGTGACTTTATGCTCAAATTGAAAAAAGGGAAGTATTTCAGTGAGTGATGTACAGTAACTACGTATGTATTTCTCTCTGAATATTTGCCTTGGTTGGCCAGATGCTTCTATTTTGTGTGGCTGTTTTGTTGCTTGTGTGTCTGAAGAGAGATTTTTTCTTTCTCCCCTGTGCATGTATTTATTGACCTGTAACAAACCCAAAAGTGCCCAGACCACGGGTATCTGGCTCGTGGACTTTCACAGGGAACCATCACACGGACCAACGCAGAGAACTGCCCACACCCAGACTCCCCCTTGTGTCCTCCCACCTTCTCCCAACACAGGTTAGTTTTATCTGTGTTTTTAAAGATTCTATACACGAAATCATACTATGTACAATACTTTGTTCAACATTATGTTAGTGAAAATTCACATAATTGTTTGTAGTTGTATTTCATTTACTTCAATTTTTATATGGACTTCACATTGTGTATAAGTACAAATAGTGGTTAATTACTATTTTTTCTATTCTTAAAATGTGCATTGAGATCATTGTGGATACACAGGCAATAGTATGAAATAATACAAAGAGATCACACCCATTCTTTATCTAGTTCTCCCCAATGGTAACATTTTGCAAAACTGTAAGTTACTACCACAACCAAAACATTGATATTGATACAATCTACCTATCTTGTTCAAATTTTCCCTGTCTTATTTATGCTCTGTGTGTATGTGTGTATGTGTGTAGCTCTATTCAATTACATCTCATGTCTAGGCTCCCGAATCCACCCTTGTAGCCAATGCAGACTAGCTCCATCCCTCCAAATTCCCTGGTATTGCTAGCACTGAAAGACAATTTGCTTAAAACAAAAAAGTAATATTGTTACTCTTTGCAACCACTTATCTGTTTGAAACAGGATTTTTTTCTTACCATAATTTGCAACTGAAAAATAAAATAGATGCCGGCTTTGATAAAATACAGCAGGTCCTTGAATAATGTGTGACATCACGTGATGTCATCACGTGATGACGCCACTTCACGATGTTTGGCTGCTGCTGAGCTCAGTGCACACAGGAGCAAGCTCGTTGTTGAACAGACCTTCTCCTTGGCCCTTGGTAAACAGGTCAACAGTGCTAACCTACATGAAATCTATGTGCTAAAAAAGGATGGATAAATCCACCTGTGACTTCTTTCACTCAACACAACACCCATGAGCTTCCCAATGTTGCTGTGTGTATAGTTTGTTCTTTAGACGTGCACAGTAGGATTCGTTTGTAAAAATATAGCACACATTTTGGTTCAATGCCCTGTTGGAGCATATTTACAATGTTACTAGTTTTTAGCAATTATGAACAGAGCTACTGTAAACATTCATGTCATGCAAACTTTATTGCTCCAGGGTAAATACCAAGCAGTGGAATTTGTTGGGTCCTATAATTGATATATGTTTACCCCCACATGATACTGTCAACCTACTTTCCAGAATGGCTGTGCCATGTTGCACTTCTAATTGTACGACATTCCCAAAAAGACGCAACTATATGGATGGAGAATGGAAGTAAGTAGTTCAGGTTCAGAGTTTAGGATGGGAAATGGTGAGACCACAAAGAGACAGCACAGTACTTTGAGGCAAAGCAACAGAGCCATATGCTAATTTTGGCGGTGGTTACACAGATGTATATAGGTATTAAAGTTATTGATATGTACATTCAAAATGTTCTATTTTACAGAATGTTAGTTAAGATGGGAAGGGGAGGTGGGGATGGTGTATTCACACCTAATGGGTGTGAACCATCTGGGGCATGGACAGGCTTGAAGCTCTGACTCGGGTGGGGCAAAGGCAATATATGTAACCTAAACACTGTTGCCCCCTTAATATGCTGAAATAAAAAAAAAATAAAGAAAAAAATAAATAAAAAAAATGAAAAGAAAAAAATAATTTGTTCAAACCTGGAGAAAAATACCTGCACATGCCACAAAGCTGTGAAAACATGAAACTGATACAATGTAGCCCCTGCAGTAAGTGACGCCCGCATTCCACAGCCAGGGACCCGACCGGAAAGACACGTGCTAGACCAAAGCTTTACAGACTCACTGGGACTGTCAATTGGGAAATGGAGAAGAAAATGCCACCCCAAGATAAAAACTGGCCTAACACTGAACTATTTTATAGTCTTCCTGGTTCTTGAATGCCCACTAATTCCATAAATTCTTTAGAAAACGTAGAAGATGCATATTTAATTGTACATTTTAATTGACCTTTTGCCTTAATTGGGCTGGTACCGAGTGAGCTGGAGATTAATAAGGACAGATGAAGATACGGTACAATCTGCTCAGGGACTTGGGCACCTGGCAGCCCTGTTCCTCGCAAGGATGCGGACAAGCACTGTTAATGAGATTGACGGACGCCCTGACACAAACCCTCGACTGGCACAAGGCTGCCAGGGTCACAGTCAGAAGTCCACATAGTCATTTAACCAACCAAGGCAGAAGGGATTTAAACTCTGGAAGGCCATATTTGCAATCTTAGGTCTTACACATCTTCAAATACAGAATTAAGCAGGCACTGAGAGAAAGTGAAGTGGTTAAGGTTCTCAGTCTACCCGGCACCTAGCCTGGCTCCTGGCCCGTGGCAGTTGCTGATGACATGTTTGTTTATGTGACATGTACCACGAGGCCATCACAGAGCCATAGAGGGTAGAAGGGAGCGGAAATCTCATTTCCAAATCAAGCTAACTCTGAAAAATAAGCCGAGGGAATGGCTTTATTGGATAAATAGTATTATTATATACAATGTCAAAATTGAAGATAATTCATACATAGACTGACTTTGTTATAATTTCCTCATCGGCATCGATGCGAAATGAGAACAAGCTTCCGATTTCGCTGACTCTGATTCACGCATGTTTCAGTCAAGGATGACAGAGTTTATTTACCGAGCTGGGACCCTTTACAGCAGGTGGCAGAGAGGATGATGTGAGCTCCATCAATCACCCACAAGCTCTGTTTTAAATTCGCTAAACAGTATCAGAATTACAAAGTGCTCACGTGTGGAACTGCATGAAAAAGACCTAATCCAAACCTCTTGATCTTGTAGATCAAAAGGGGGGGGGGAAGTTGACTAAGGCCAAAAATGAAGATTTTTCCTTTTTATTTTTATGGACTTTATTTACTGAGTGTAGCGTGGACTATTTAAAATATATGAACTATATGTCCTCCTGACATGGAGACCTTTTTTTCCATTACCCTTCCCCCTAACACAGGGATGAACCCTGGAAATGGCACAAAAAGCTACCAGCAGACACCTCTGCAAAGAGACCAGGGACAGACAACCAGGTTTGGGACCCAGGACCAGAGAAACAGCACAGCATGGGGCATCAGTGGGACCCCACAAACAGAAGGCAATTCCCACCCCCGAGCAGGACACAGAAGCCCCCAGGTAAGCCCGTTCCTTCCTCAAACGCACCTGGTGCCCATCTGACTACCAGACAGGCTGGTTCCCCCAGCAAGGGGTATGCGTTAAGGAGCCACACCGATAATTAGCTGCCAGAGGAAGGTGAAATGAAGGCTCCCTTTGCAGCGGAAGGATATTGAAGACACACACAGAGTTTAAATCCCTTCTGCCTTGGTTTGTTAAATGGCTCAGTAGGCAGAAGCCGCAAGGAGACAGAGCGACACTAATGCCCTGATTGAGGAAGGCTCTTTGCTACTGCGGACCTGACACCGAGCGTCTCCTCCTCCCCCAGAGACACAGGTGGAGGGGCTGGGAGAGGTGACGGGGAGGGGAAGGGGGACCCCACCAACCACTTACCACCGACAGACATCTCCGCCACCCTACCCTGTCCCCACCGAGCCGGGAAACCCTCCGACCCTCCAGTCGGCACCAGCGCAGACCGATGGGAACCTCCCGGGGCGCCAGATCCACCAGGCTGACGAAGACAGACCTGAAGCCCCTGACAGTCAAACCACCACGGGAAACTCAGCCACAAACACAGGCTGAGACCACGTGCCAAGCCCAAACACGAGCTTCCCTGCTAAAATAGAAGGTTGGATTTAAAGAGTACCCAGCATGTCCTTCAAAGAATCAAGGAAGCTTCCAGATACGAGGCAGAGAAGGGAGATCTCACTGCGGGTGGACTTTCAGTCAAGACCAGAGCTCTGACGTTTGAGTCTGAGCTGTGTCATCTGTGGTCTGCAGGCGCCCAGGCTCTGCCCTTATGAGAACCGCAGCGCGAAGAAAAATCGCTTGGATCATGTGATTCTAGAGTTTTAAGAACCTAATTCCTGATTGATTTGATTTCTAATTATAATGTATAATGATAAAAAGTATATTTTTTTCTATCTAGAGAGTATTTAAGTTGATATCTTCATGTCTAACATGAATTGCTCAAGCTTTCCTTCCCCTAAAGCACTAAACATTTAGCAACTGAGTCAGTGATCACATCAAAGATATATAAACACACCCACACACACACACACACACACGCACACACACGCATCTGTGTTTAGCGTCTGCTTTTCGACGGCTGCTCTACAGTCTTTTGATCAACAGAGAATGATGCCGTTTGGCTCGGGACCAGTGGGTAACGGCAGGGAGAAACAGAGTCATGGCCACACCGGGGTCAGGACGGCATCTAGGAGCAAGAAGCAGTTTCAACAGAAATGGATCCAGCCGGTGAAGCACCAGCTGGTGTCCTTATCCGTTAATCCCACACCGAGCCAGGCTGAGCCCACCCTGCTCGCCCTGCTTCCCTGACGTTGTGTACCCGCCCCGCAGAGGGGTGGGCGTCTGGAAACCGTAACCTGTGCCTGCGGTCCACAGCCCGTCCTGAATTAATGCCACCTCCCGGCGACCGACAGCTAATAACCGCAAAGGCCAGGGGCCAGCCAGGTGAGGTGGACTCTCCCCATGCAGTGCTCTGCAAATTAAATTCAACAAAATTATCAATATACACGCTTGGAAAGAGCTCAACAGAGATGTGCTAAGTTATTTAATTTTCTTTTCAGTCTGACACACTGCAAATAGGACCTGTGTCCATTCATCTGTCTCTTGGGAAGGCTGGGTTATTAAGGGAAACCCTTAATGTTCAGGAATTCTATTCTGTGTGTGCGTGCGGCACAAACGTTAAGAAAATAAAAAGCCGTTGACAGAAATTAGAATTTTGGAAGCCATATTTAGGATGAGCTATCTCCCTTTTCAGCTACCTCATTTTCCAAATTTCTCTTAAACATCATGATCTGACTAGGGTTCCATAATTCCCTGAAGAAGGAAACCCCATGAAATATTAAATCTAAAGTAGTGAATGCAGTCTGCCATAGGCATTTTTTTTAACTTCTCTTTTAATTGCAATGTGTGCCATGAGATTCCATGATTCTATATACTGACTAGTATCTAAACTATCCTAGCATATCCGTCATGTCTCCAATCAGATTGTAAACTCCATGCTGATAACGTCTGGCATATGAGTTCTTGACGGTGTTTGCTGCTGTCTATTCAAAGAGACCGGCTGTGGTTCCCGGAATGTGTTCTTTTCCTTTTTGGCAATTTGGTTCACTAAGAAAATATATCAGTGGCTTTTCTTTTTCCTCCACCGCAGCTGACTAAATGCCCAACTGATCTTTGTTACATTATATTTCCCAAAGGGCATCTCAGTTTGATTCAGTTGGCTATTTAGCTTTTCATTTATAGTTTTGAGCTATTGAGAGGAGGTTCTAATAACACTTATGTCAACATAATACATAGTTTGCTATTGCTTTCCTAACAACAAATAGTGTTAAAAAAAAAATGAGTGTATGATTTTAGATCTTTAATAGTAACCTAAGGGATTTTATAAGGGATCACTTTGCTACATTTATATTTTAAATTTTGGGTTTATTTAAAATTTTTGCTCATTTATTTTAGTGACATCTTCCCTTAAATTAGATGTTATGGTAATAATAATACATGTGGGTTACATTTCTTAGCTCTCCGGAGCTTTTGCATGCATTCTTCCATTTTTCTCTTTCCCACAGGCAGGGCAGGTTTATCATACATATTTTATAGCTGGGAAAACAGGGGGACTGAGAGGTGAAATGACTCCCCTCAGGGTCACAGCTACAGTAAATTGCAGAGCCGGGGCCAGAAACTCCGTCCTTGACTTCCAGGCCTGTTTCTGCAAACTGTGTCCTTGTATCCCTGCTCACCAGCGCTGTCCCAGGCCAGAGACAGGCAGCACGTGGGACAGTCACCCGGGAAGCTTCCCAACAATGCTGATGTCTGGGCCCCACCCTGTAGGACTCTGCATTTTTAAAAATAAAGAAATCAATTTATAAAAAATGTAATAAAAATTTGGTGAGGGTGTGCGAAAATAGGGACCTCCGTGTCCCACTGTGGTTTATATTAATTTTTGGGAGGATAATGGGAAAAACATAACAAGGTAAATGAATATGCTCCTTTTCCCCAAAATTTCTCTGCTGGAAAATTCCCTGAAGGCGTATGAAGCAAGTGCACCGACGCACACATAGTTATCCGCTGCACAGCCTCTTGTAAAGCAAAAAATAGGGGGAAGCAAAGGGCTCTCAATGATAATCATTTAAAAAGCACACGTGATGCAGAGAGACAGGAACACTCATTCACTGCTGATGGGACTGCAAACTAGCACAACCTGTGCGGAAAGCAATATGGGGATGCCTCAAAGAGCTAACAGTAGACCTACCATTTGATCCAGCAATCCCATTACTGGGCATCTACCCGAAGGAAAAAAAGACATTCTATAAAAAAGACACCTGTACTAGAATGTTTATAGCAGCACAATTCACAATTGCAAAGATGTGGAATCAACCCAAGTGCCCATCAACACATGAGTGGATTAATAAAATGTGGTATATGTATACCATGGAGTACTACTCAGCCATATAAAATGATGAACTAATACCGTTTATACTATCCTGGATGGAGCTGGAGCCCACTATTCTAAGTGAAGTATCCCAAGAATGGAAAAACAAGCACCACATGTACTCACCATCAAATAGGTATTAACTGACCAACACTTAGTGCACATAGAGTAGTAACATTCATCGGGTGCTGGGCAGGTGGGAGGGGGAGGCGGGGATGGTATATTCACACCTAATGAGTGTGGTGCGCACCGTCTGGGGGATGGGCACACTTGAAGCTGTGACTTGGGCAGGGCAAAGGCAACATGTGTAATCTAAACATTTGTACTCCTGTAATATGGTGAAATTAAAGAAAAAAGAAAACAATTAAACTAAATTAAAATATTAAAAAAATAAAAGTAAAAAAAAAAAAAAAAAAGCACACCAGCTCCACAGGGGGTGATGGGGAGTACAGAGCCCAGAACAGCATCACTGTCACCAGGTGGGGGCGCCTACTCCAACACACGTGAGGTGTGTGAATTGGGTAAATCCTGTAATCTGGCAAAGGCTCAGTGTCATCACTGATAAGATGAGGATATTATCAGCTAAAACATGCAGGGTTATAGTGAAGACCACATATAGATCATAGGTATTAGGCATTTAGCACAATGCATGGTTCGTAAGATACCTGATAAAAGTTAGCTATAATATTACTAGTGCTATTACTGTAATTATTATCATAAATCATGAGCCAGCAATAAGGTTTTGATGATCATTAGTAGCAGTTAGAATGGGCCAGTAGAAAGATAAAAGAGAGACAGGTGCTTATATGCAAAAATGTTCAAGATACAATGAATGAAAGACACACATTCCCAGTGTAGTCCTAGCACAGGACAAATGATTTTAAATGCACATACAGCATAGCCAGGCATAGAACTTTTCCAAAATGTGAATTTTGTCACAAGTGATCAGAAAATAAGGGGATGACGTGAGCATAACACACACTATCGTTTTTTCTAGCACAGTGATATGTCGATGTTATAGGGAACAAACTTTCTCAATAATAGAGAATCCTCAGTAGTGTGTTCACAGGCTCAGCAAACAAGGTACACGCCCTGACGAACGCCTTCCTCTGCAAGAAGGTTCTGGTTGAGAGGTTTTAGGAGCTACTCCGTGAAGCCATCTGTGGAAGGTGCCAAGGCAGACAAAGCGTCTGAGAACACACTTCCTTTCTGCGGAACGCACTGATGGACACTCCCAAATCGCATTTCCGATTGTGATACTCCAGGTCCGACAGACACTGAGGAAATCTGTCCCGGAGGCCCTGCATCCGGGAGCAGCTGGAGGGGGCGTCCGGGGCGCAGACCTGCAGACCAGACTGAGACCCTACTGGCACCCTGGGCAGAGCCATCGGTCCGCAAATATTTACATCAGGGCTGGCAGCGATTTCACTAGCACTCTGGACACAGACTTCTGCAGACAGACAGGGAGCCACCCCCTCCCCCCCAGCAATATTTTCCCCGTGATCTCTGTCATCTTCACTGTGCAGTTTTACACAATGCAAGGGAAGGCAGACGGCATTATTACAGAAAACACTTGTACTTCCAAAAAACCCACTCATAGAATACCATGAGGAAGCAGAAAGAGGCTGAAAGCGGTCGAATTGAGAAATTTATCATTTCCACTTTCTACCCTATGAGTATTCTAAATATTTTTTTTTGCTATAAACATATTTTTAAATGATTTGAAAAAAAATCGATACAGCTAAAACATAATGCTAAATTAACTCTCATTCAACATCAGTTTGGAAGCCAGAGATCAGCCACACGTGGCACGAACTGAACATCGAAGGCAGGATCCCGGGTCCGCATCCCACCGACCCTCAGCAGGCACATGTCTCGGGAGGAGCAGCTCCAGGGAATACTCACACGTACAAGACGGATCTGGTGTCCCCTACTTTCCCAGCGTCACCGACCGTCAGGGTGTCATAACCTCTTTCCAGCTCAAACTCTTCAAAGGCAAGCTTGATGACCTAAACCCAAGGCACAACAAGATAGTGACTTAGCACAGCAGGAACTTTCCATGACGGTTAACGTTACCAACATCCAGCTGTCGTGTTACGCTTTGCTCTTGAAGGCCGATGTATGGCACACGGTCGCCAGGCTGCTTTAGTTACGTGGATAACTGTATGCATTTGAGAGCCCTGAATTATAGAATTTTATGAAATTCAAACTCGCTATTACCGACATTGGTATTTTCAGTGCTAAAAATGAAATGTAATCACTTCTACACTTTAAGTCAAATACCCATAAAATATTTAACATGTAGAATGTTTGAATTAACCAAGAGATGAGTCAATATAAGCAAAATAAATGTGGATTGCAGTTAAAGAGATATATTTTGAAGGCACTCAGAATATCCTGCAATAAATATTTTTAAATTTATTACGCAGCATTCATGTAATCATCCATATTAACACATGAAAAAAGACTTCCTGAGGCTAGAATGTACTTAGCTTTCTAAAACCTCTGTACTTAGCTTTTCTAAACCTTGTAGTATTTTTTTTTAATAAAGAAACATTGCCACGATGACCAGCACTGAGACCTCTGGACAGGACTGGCTTTTGTCCGATGCTCCAGCGTGTTATGGTCTAGGAACTTCCTTCTGTAGCACACAGGATCCTTTTCTCCCGAAGGAAGATGCACTTTCCTTGGTGACTGAAATTGGGATAAGGAGAAAAGGGGAATGAAGACATCTTGAAGGTGAGCTAGAACCTGGGGGACCAGAGGGACAAGGAAAGGGGATAGATAGAAAGATAGGTAGGCAGGTAGATACATAGGTAGATAGGTAGGTAGATAGATAGATACATAGGTAGGTAGATAGACAGATAGGTAGGTAGGTAGGTAGGTAGGTAAATAGGTAGATAGGTAGGTAGGTAGATAGACAGATAGGTAGGTAGGTAGATAGGTAGGTAGTAAATAGTTAGATAGGTAGGTAGGTAGATAGACAGATAGGTAGGTAGGTAGATAGGTAGGTAGGTAAATAGGTAGATAGGTAGGTAGGTAGATAGACAGATAGGTAGGTAGGTAGGTAGGTAGATAGGTAGGTAGACAGGTAGTAGGTAAATAGGTAGATAGAGAGGTAGGTAGATAGAAGAGAGATAAATGAGAGACAGAACATAGATTAGATAGATACACAGATAGATGGTAGATTAGATAAACAGATGATTGATAGATGATAGATTAGACAGGCAGATGCCAGACAGATGATAAATAGATGACAGATTAATAGATGAGATGTAGATGATAGATTAGATAAATAGATGATCGATTAGATAGCTGGATGCTAGGTAGGTAAACAGGTGACAGATGATAGTTGACATGAAAGATTAGGCAGATAAAAGGGAGATAACAGAGAGACAGACAGAAAGATGACGGATGGATGGATGGATGGATAAAAGATCAATGATACATACACGAATGGATGGCTATATGGGGTGGGGGGAGAGAGAGAGAGATTGAGAGACAGAGAGGGAGGACGACAGGAGGAAGGAGGGAGATGGGGCAGGAAAAGCACTAACCATAATATGGGAAGTGCACTGTAATGGGATCTATTTCAGAATGAAGCTGACAGTCTGAAATCCCGTAGAAAGGTGTCAGATGCCTGTCTGTTAAACTGGAAAGAGCAGAGTCAGTGGTACCGGGGGAGGCAGCCTCCCGCTAACCCCCATTCAATATGCACAATTCGATCAGGCTCTGAACAGGTGCTTTTCCGAGCAATGCTAATAAGGAATGCATTAATTTTGCTATTTGAATTTCTTACTAAAATTAGTGATATAGCTATTACAATTTACTTTAAAAAAAACTACTATTTCAAATGGCAGTGTTTGTACGAAGGCATTATTTTAGCAATCTGATTTGAAGCAGGTGCAGGGGTGATAGCTATTGCAAACCGGTATAAACATTGCATATTAAATCCGGCACCTGATGGCAGTTTTATTTCTATTTTTTTCCCTCTCTCATGGCTCTATTGATAAGTGACATGGGCAGTTTTATTTCTATTTTTTTCCCTCTCTCATGGCTCTATTTATAAGTGACATGGTTTAATAATTAGAGAATAAAAGAACTAAAGAACTGTCTTCGAGACCTGGTGGTTCCCCATCCCTTTCCGACAGGTTTTCTCAGTCCAGACGTGTCCGAAGCCCTGGCGGGAGGGGATGACAACCCACCAGGGGTCGAGGGTCGTGGCTGGATGATCTGTGATGAGCCACGTGACAGGGAACACACCACACGAACGGGCTTCCATCACGGGTGTACAAACGGCCACGTAGTTCTTTCAAGAGCAAGTTTTTGTCAGTGTTTCGTCTCAACAATCGTGGGGGCTGTTGTCAAATGAACGTTTTTCTCCCTGCCGCTGACCCTCTGTAAAAAGAAAAAATGTAGCTTCCCCCTTGTCTAAAGATCTTCTCGTTTATCAGAAAATACGGCAATCTAAAAATATACATGGCTGAAATACAGAAATAGGTATATTTTCAATTAAAGGCACAATTCCTTCTCAACAAAGAACAGCCAGAGATGTACGAGAAAAGGGAGGGGAACGGATGCCACGTTTTAAATCCTGAATGACTCGGTGGCATCTGGCCAAGACGGTTTCTTTCCTTCCCCGGCACACGTGCTCTCGCTGTGCCCCAAGGGCTCCCTGCAGCCGGGCTGCTCATGTTCCTCCAGTCTCTGCTCAATGTCCCTCCCTCAACCGCGCGTCTGCTGACCGCCTGTCCCCTCCGTAATGTCCCGCATGCTGACAGCTCTTCTTGGTTGGCTGCGCTGCCTGCCGCACCCCTGCACCGTGAGGCTGCCGGGCAGGAGCCACGTGGCCGCCCAGGGAGGGCAGCCCCGGGCTCGGCCTACGGGGACGCACAGAACATCCCCTCCTGCAGGCCACGGAGCTGGGCGCGAGTGCAGAGACGGACCACGCTCCAGCCTTCAGAAAACTTAAACTCTGCAGGGAGCATTTCGCTAAACACCAACAACACAGAACTGAGCATTTCCGGATGAAGATTCCTTCACGCAGTAGAAAAAACAGGAAGGGGACGAAAGCAGATGGACAGGGTCCCAGGCTTCAGAAACCTTAAAAGCCACAGGCGGTATTTTGAGACATATAAAATAATTACAGAATTTAACATTACAGATAAAGATTTCTTAATGACACTATATAAAATCTTTCACTTTTTCAGCCTCAAAACAAAATCTCAGACCCGTGAGAAAGACAGGTCACTCAGTCTAGATTTTGGTGTCATTTTTCAAACATATTCTTGGTGTTTGTGTTATTTTCTATTTTTTACCAATTGTCAGAGTCTCAGTGTTGTAACAAAGTTGATCTGTGAAACCCTTTTTTTTTACCAGCTTTTTTGTTTAAAGATTATCAACCACATCAAAAGCCCTATAGATCCCAAGAGAAAGACTACTACCTTATAAATATTTAAACATTTATAAATCACATATTTCTAAAAACACATAGAAGACTTACATCCCAACTTTTTTAAGGGGGAACATCAGATGATGCCGACACTTCAACACGTTTATCTTCTGGGAACACTTAAAAACACATGTGAGGTTAATTTTATATATGCTTCTCCCACAGCTCTCCTATCTGTTTCTACTCACTCGTTCTTTATTCATTCGTATAGTCAGACCAGATAATGCTCGTGTCCTCATTCATGGACAGGACGTTGTTCAAACGCTTTTGTTTTCATAAGTAACGCTTACACCCACTGTTACCAAACTCAGACTACAGTCTGCTTATCAACAAAGCATCTTACTAAAAGAGCAAGTACACAGTGACTTGGCCCTACAAAAGAATTGTCAGTACAAAACCCCACTGCAGGATTAAGTGCAGTCATTTGGATCGTGCGACAGGTGATTCTGTAATTTTAATGTATTAGAAATGATGGTGGGAGGACTCGAAAGACGTCCCATTGACTTCCCTGGTTTACAATGTCCTCTTCCCAACCCCCAACCGGAAGCAGACAGCAGCGCCTCCCGGAAGAAAGCGATCAGTCAACACGACCCCTGTGTTTATATCTCTATGTCTGTGCCTGTATCTATGTCTATGACTGTGGCTATCTCTGTATTTATGTCTATGCCTGTAACTTAGCATTTCCCAGGAGTACAGCAATGAATTACATGTCTTCATGTGAGAGATGTTTGGGTAAATCCAGAGTAAAACAGAAATGGTGGGTTATGGTGAATTTTAAATTAATATTATCTCTATATTTTTTTCACTTTGCTAATAGGACTTGGAAGGAAAGATTTGCCAAATGGCTACACACCAAGGATAATGTGATTATATATATAGCTTTATACAAGGCATAATAAATTGGAGATACTAATATATGGAGGTTTTGTGTTTGTTTTTTTTTTTTTAGAGAATGAACAGAATCCTTGTTTGTTACAAAAAGTGAGTCATGTACTTTATTTAATAAAGAACGCAAATTGCTATCAGAGTCTGGATAATTTATTTTATATAATCAATTCAAAATGAACTCTACTTTTTTTCTAAAGCCTCCAAACCTATAGAACCTATATATGATTTTTTTCCTCTATATATCTTGCTTTATTTCTCCCAAGAGGGCCCACACAATGTTTCTCTACCTAATTTTTCTTCGTGTTTCTTGTTGAGGGAGTAGGGAGGAAGTTAAATAGAGAAAAAGGGGATGAATTTGTTTACATCCTCTGTCAATACTAATAGAAGCATCCAAGACCTTGTTGTAGCTCGTTACACGTAGACAGGCTACACTAACGCCAGCCTTACGGAATCTATAAGTAAGCAGTCGATTTGTAGAGCTGGTCTAAGCCGTTCCTGATCGCAGCAGCTCCCATCTCTGTCGCACTGTCTTGCTGCCTGGATTAGTTTGCATTTGCTGCACAGCCCTAACCCAGCAGGACCCAGCTAAAACAGCAGTGAGAGTTACGGCTAACATGACCCGGCGGGGCTCTGATAAAATGTTTCAGATATGCTTGCTACATTCAGTGGTGCTTCGCCAAGGTCCACATGTCTGTGTGCTCCCAAAACTCATATGTGGAAACAGATCAGCACCCCACGGTGATGGGCGGAGGACACAGGGCTTTGGAAGGTGAGCAGGTGAGTGTGGAACTCTCATGGATGGTGTTGGTGCCCCTATAAAGGGCCGACACTTGGTCTTCCACCACCAGAGGACACAGAGTGGGGGTGTCATCCACGAACCAGGAAACGGGCCCTCAACAGACACAGAATCTGCCAGTGCCTTGATCTTGGACTTCCAGCCGCCAGAATTCTGAGAAATAAGTTGCTATTATATAGAAAATATTAATACCCAGTCTATGGTATTTTTTTTATAGCATCCTGAACTAAGCATATGACACAATCTACTCCCAGCAGCTTCCCACAATTGCTCAGTTGACATATTTTCTAAAGAAATGGTGAAAAAGATCAATGAACTTCAATCCTAGTTTTATGGAAAAGCTGAAACTCAAAGTCCTTTAAAACTAGCCTCAAACAGAATTCTTATACTGTACTTTGCTGTACAGAGACTTGGTGATAGAGTTGATGTCAGAGAGTATTTTTTCGGTTGTCTTACTTTGCCTTATCAGCAACTTTGAGTATGTCATCTACGTTTTAAGAATTTTTTTCCAGAAACATCATTCAAAATGAAGTTACTTCATTACCCATAAATGGTTACACAATGGTGGGTGTCCATCTGTATCTGAAGGCAATAGAATTAATCGTTCTACTATGTGTCTTCATGCTGACTGGCTTTTTGATACAGTATGTTGTCATTAATTATTCATTATTATTATTTTATCATAGCTATGAGACTCGAGGGATACAACGAAGACAAGCTGTGTGCGGGCTGCCAGCACCCGGCAGGCATCTGATCAATGGCGGCCGTGTTCATTGTCATCCTTGCTGTGACCCTTGTCACCCCTGCCGGGAAGAGCCAGGTTCTGCCACCAACTTGAAGGATTCTGTTATTTCAAGCCTCGAGAGTCTTTACAACCAAGGAAAACTCATCTGTCTTTCCTCGGACTCAGCAATTCCTGACTCAAATTTTATCCAGAAATGAGCTTTTATCCTTTGAGTTCCAGACAAAATTTATCATCTACACACCTTCCCTCCCTATCTCAGTAGCATTTTGCTTCTCTTGAGAAGTGTTGTCTTGACAAAATAGTTAGAGACGGAAATTGTGCATTCTCGAGGAGTAAGGTGAGATCCGTGAAGTTCCAGGTAAGGAGCACGCCGGGGGTTGGGTGAAGGAAGTAGTGACTAGGACGGGACAAAATCTTGCAGGCAAAACCTATCAAAATGCCAGCAAAATTGTCAGGGATATAAAATATTTACAGAACAACAACAGAGATTAACCAGATCACCAGGGAATGTCAGCAATCATAAAACAGTAATGGAGGAGCATTTAAAAAGTTTTGCTGCATTAAATGAGAAAATAAGCCAGTGAGATTTCCAAGAGAATTTCATTAACTCCTGGAATGAAGCAACCAGAGAATCACAAGCGAACTTAGAAAATTACTGAAATATGTTCTCAACATATGAAAGAGGGTGGAATAGTTATTAAGAATGAGGGACTGGGAATTTAAAACGCACAATACAATAACTGCTATAGAATAAGTCAGAATGCTATTAGATGTGATGAAATGCAAAATCAACATTTACATCCATCAACCCAAGACGTGTGGAGTAACTTGGCTAGAGTTTTGAAGGAATAAAAGGTGAAAGGATGGCAAGAGGAAAATCATAGATCTCTAGACAAAAGCAGAAGATACTGAAGTCTGTCAAAAAAAAAAACCAAAAACAAACAAACAAACAAACAAAAAAAAAACACAACAACACAACAATGGATCCAGAGTCAATAATTAGGAAAATAATAAAAGACACATTTTTAAGACTGATTAAAGAGTTGAGAATGGAACTTAGAAGTGCTTCCTTATGGCCCCACATCAATAAAATAAAGCTATACGAGAATGATACGAATCCATCATCCCATGGAACTCTAAGAAAATCAAAAGAATTCTATACACAGACCCAGAAGAACAAGTGGATTATTATGTTTGAAGGAACAGAAATAACAGTTTTGTTTTTCCAGTGGCGAATGGACCAACGAGGTTCTGAGCAGCACCTGAGGACGGTGGAGGGTGAGGGTTACCCTGTGTGGCACGTCACACCCTCCCAGGTGCAAGCCCTCAGCGTGGGAGTCTGACAAAAGCAACTGCAAACGCATCTCTCTAAGGTAGGTATACAAGCCATGGATCCATTTCCCCACTCTAAATCATTAAAGCACTGGTGAGTATTAAGAAAACGAATTAATTAGGAGAGAGCGAATGATCCCCACCTGAAAGAAGAGCTCGTTGACAGGGAATACGTATGTGTTTGCTTTTCTGAAAAGACTGGGGCGCAAAGTGCCTGCTCGACCTGTGCGGCTGGACCTCCCGCAGCAGGGGTAAGCAGAAGGCCGATTCCTGCCTTCTGTTCCTCCCTGCTCTGCCCCAGCCTGGCTCCTTCCTCAGCACTGCTTGCTCCCTCTGCCCACTCCCCAAACGGAAGAGAAATGTTAATATTAATGCAGAAAGAGAACAGGGTAGAAGGCAAAGGTGTCTCAGAAGTCCACATAACTGTCTCAGTCCAGACCCTGTCACTTGTTTGGCGTGGCATGGGGTAAATTGCTCAGTTCAGTGCTCTCAGCTGCAATGATAATATTTTAGAAAGTCTCTGAAAATAAGGTCTTAGAAAATAACACCTTAGAAGGTGTTTGCAAAGGTTAAATGAAGTAACATCTGTCGGATGCTTAACACATTTATGCGGCACAAATAGTGCCTCAAGAAATGCTGGCTACTCTTTCCCAGGAGAATAATATAGGATAAAAAAATTTCATATTTCAGATTGCCTAAAATATTAAGTCAGGATAAAAAATTCTGTAACTGGCATGTTAAAGATTTGGGAATGGTCTATAAACTATCCTCCGAGAGAAGATAGGTTTTACTCAAAATCCATGGGCAAGTGACAAAGCCAGGAATTAACTACTAACTTAACTCAGAAAATAGTCCTCTTAACAACAAAAAATCTAAATCAGAAAACAAACAGGGAATTATTACAGTTGGAGGATTAGTAGGTAAGTATTTTCCCCAAAAGTCTGCCAGAGTCTTTGTGTTCTAACTGAAGCTAGAAAGACATGTAAAAAGGAAAAAGAAGAGAAAAGCATTCAATGTGTCCACTCAAATGGAGGATAAACCACGGCGGCGAAACCACAGCCCCCTGTTACTGAAACCACCACTGCGACAAGCTAAGCTCATCTGTTTTATGAGTCTAAGATGCTAAAACTTCATTTTGAAATGATCGCTCCACATGCAAATGCCTTGCGCAGGGATGGAGACTCCTGCAATACTGTCCGTATCCGTGGCCCGATCCTGGGATGCAACTGGCCTCTTCGAGTCATTAGGTGTCACAGGCTCATTGCTTGGGAAAACAGAGACACAAATCGAATTCCAGGCACCAAAGCCGCAGTCTACAGGGAGAGATAGAGGAGTGACCCCGGATTGCAGGGCTGACGGTCTGTGTTGGGAGAGAGGCTGGGGCTGTGGGCACAGAACAAAGGAGACGTTGCGCCCAGCCTGGGGGGGGGACAGAGCCACTGCACCCCCAGAACACCTGGACTCAGTCTCCGGAGAGGAACAGCCAGCTGGTTTCGTATGCAGACCATCAAGGTGAGGCTGCCATTCAGGTAGACGGACGAGTCAGTCCCAAGACCCTAAGAAGCTCCGCGAAGGACATGCGTAGCAGCACAAGAGAGGTGGCAGTGGAGGCTGGATCACGAGGAAGCAAAGGTCGCAGCACAACAGAAGTGGCTTTACAGAGCCTGATGGGAGGATTGCGTACGTGGGCTGCACAGTGAGCACGACCTGAGCAAACGCAAAACTTCACACTCACAATTCCTGACCGTGACTTCATAAAACTGCACGTAGGAAAAAAATACCAAAGTATAATAATAGAGCAACAGTTTTCTTTTTTCAAAATTTGACTTTCTAACAAAAACACAAATTCCACGAAGGTGCATTACACGTTACACTTATTTATCAGGTGGGTAAAGATGTTTTGGGCATCTCCCTCTCAGATGCTTAGGTAGTGACATTGATGTGGGTCAGTCTTAATTGTGGCATTTGGAATCTGCATCTGCAAAAAATCTTCTTAACGTTGCTGAGGAGACCACAGTGAAAAATTCATTCCTGGCATCCTTGATTTAGCATTAAATATTAAATGTAAATCAAATATAATGCTACTGCAATTTGCTCAGGAAATGGAATGTGATGTTGGTGAAATGATACCTCTTAGTGAATTTTACTTCTTCCTGGGCTGTGAATCTGGTTGTGAATTTGTTGGTACATTGGGACACCTCCATTGGTCTCAAAGAAAACAGGCTTCGTCCTACTCAGCGACGACCTAACCAGCCAACCGAAGCAGGCTGAGCCCTGGAGTAAACTCCCTGGTGACATCCACTGTCCCAGAAAATGTGATAAAATGTACTGCTCTGCCACCAGCACCTGAGGGAGTCCACTGCCAATGTGCCCCGATGCCCACAAAATGCGGATACTTGGCCACCCAGATCTTATGGGTCGGTTCTCCTCAGACCCACTGGAGAACACAGCTTCACCACATGCACAAGGAACCACACAGCACAAACTTTTAATTCTGTAATGAAGCACAGAATAAGAAAACTGCATCACAGACTGTGAGAGAAGACGCTGGGATATAAAAAGGTGGATAAACACGCAGAGGTTATAACCACAGAATGATTCTGGCCAGAACAGAAGAAGAAACAATTAGAGTGTGAGAGTAGATAATACTAAAAAGAAAGTACACCAGGCAGCAGATTCTAATCCGTGCCTTCCTTTTATAGCACCGAAAGTAATTTTCTCATAATAGCACACATTTCTCCCAGGAACGACCTGTATTCTTCAGTTTTCCGTGAACGTCACTCAATCCTCCTCTCTCAGTAGATAGAGGCTCAGAATCAATCTCCCTGTAATCACTTCTGTCTCCCAGGAAGCTACGTTAGCTTGTTCCTTATCCTTCATGAAGACATGCTCTTGTCTGAAGGGTCCTAAACAAGGATGGGCTTCTTAGAGTCTCTCCCTTTTTCTTAGCAAATTGTTATAAATGGTGTAATACAGAGACGTCCTCAGTGCACTGCGGCTGATAGGTATTTTGGGCTAGATGTCTGGTCCCCCTCGCGCTTGTTACGCTTTGGGTCCCGCACACCCAGTGACGAATCGTGCGGTCTCTTGGAGTGATTATGTGATGTCTTGCAAATGCAGTGTTTATTCCCGTCAGCTCACTGATAGTCCCCACTGGAAAACCCTAATTCATGATCCTCCCTCCTGGTGACAGCACTTCCCAGGCTGTCTTACCATATCCTCAGCATCAAGCCTCTGACATTTAATCAACATGTAAAAATAACTTTTGAGGGACTCATACTGGACCAAAGGTTGTTATTAATCTACACTGAAAATGGAAGAATTTAGAGATTTCTATTAGGGCCACCATCAGCAACATGGGAAGGACAGAAGTTGAAGATAGTTTCAGCTATAAGGACATGTCCTTGCATGCTGATGACAGAAATATCAAGACTGCGGTCATTCATGGCCATTTACTGCACATAAGCATCTAAGCCGTGTTGTTTACAGTTACGTGTTATCTCATTGTAACATACTGTGTAAAAAGTACTTTGCTCTGACCAAATAGCAGACAAGGACAGGAACAAAGCAACTCAAGAAGTCTATATTCTATTTACAGCATGATTATAGCAAACAATGCCATGAAGAGAATTATTACCTAAGTTTAGCTGCGCTGATACATTCAACTAAAATTGTAACATCATTCCGTCTTTTTCTGTCACAGTTGATACCTTCCTGCTAATACCATTTCACACCAAAATGACACAATGTGCAACACTGCAGGATCCAACTCCTGTCCCTCTACCGCAAGTGTCCCCTGGCTGGTGTGGTTCTGACACTGTTGCAGAAGCCAGACTCGTTCCCTGGGAGCTTTCCCAGACAGTCACCTGTGGATCGATCCACGGGTGAATAATCCTGGAATTATCATCGTTTGCCTGGCATAAATTGGAAAGTGTGCTAGGAAAGTATTAAATCTGATCCTCCTACCTATGAAAATACTAAACTTGCAATGGTGTACTGGAGCCAGTTTGTGCCAGCTTGGAAGGGCCAATTATTAAGTATTCAGGACTTTTGCAAGACAGTTGTTAAGCCATTAGTAGCCTGAAATCATCTATCAGGTGAGTATTTGGCAAACCCTACAGATGAGCCTGTTTACTGGCTCACCACCGGGCTACCCACCCGTTAGGATTTCTGGAGATGACTAGAGATTTATGGAATGAATTTAGGGAGGATAAGTAAAGAATAATACAGAGCTCAAAACCTTTAGCCACATAGATTCACCCCATTTGTTTCCAAGCCTACAATTAAGAGTTGCATGTTGGGAAGTTCTATGTTCCAGACAATCTGAAAGTTAGGAGACTGAAGATATTTTCTATAAGTGTCATTGCTTTACTCATCTAACATAGAGGGAACCTTCTCCCATATCTCCCATCCCTCTGTACGTTCCTCCTTAAATTGTATGGGTTGTAAACTTTATGACTACTGTATTCGTAATATATCTGAAATGGATAATTGAACTGTTTTTTAAATTGACTAACACAAGCAGTTGAATGATAATACTTAAAAGTGATATTTCATAAATAAATGACATGGCATAGTTTGGAGAAAATTCTCAAATTCTGTTTAAATGTATTTCTTTTGACTTAATTCATTACTTTTGTCATGACTGGTCATATATATCACAGGCTAGCTCTCATTTTTCTAGTTGTCTTTTGTTAATACCGTCTGGTGGCTGAACATAATACTGTTTATTTCAGTTAAAACAATTGCCCTCCTTTAATTTACGCTGCATGTGATGCTTTTGTGATTAAATTATAATTTACCCTAGTAACCTATATTATAAATAACATATTCCTGATTATTTCTAATGCCTTTTGAAAAAAAAAATCAGAGCAACATATTATGGACTTTTATCATTGTTTTTATCTGTTCATTGGCCTATGCTACATGTTGACCAAATAAATTCATGTAAATTTACATGCATTATTTGAACATATTAAGTATTTATTTAAAATAAAATTCTATCCTAAAATTAACGTCCGACATTTAGTTGAATTTGTAATCTACCAACTATATTCAACATCTAACTTTTCTAAATAGTAATACAGTTAATAAATAAACATTTTACACGTTTTGAAAATCAGTCATCAATGTTACATTCACTTTGAATACCTGTCAAGAGTCAAGAGTCTTATGTTCTATGAAATTTTAAAGATTTGAGGACATTAAATGTCAGGTGCATTTGACAATCCTGTTTGTCCTTTGTATAAATACGAGTACCAGACTGGCTTTTCCTGGCATATGTGGTGTAAACAATGGCACCTGAGCTGAAGCTGGCACATTGCTCAATACATCCGAGCAGCCACAGATCACCACTGTGCAAGATTAAGGAAACTAAGACTCTTTGTGACCTTGATAATTTTCTAAACTTGGCCATGTGTTAGCTAAATACAAACTTGCAGGAGAGGAATATACACAATTGTTTCCTTCTTTGTTCAGAAGTATCACTGAAAAAAAAAAAAAAAAAAGAAACATGTACAATGTGTCAGGGGGGTGAGAAAGTAAGATTCTGCTCTGCCACAGTAATTTTAAGAAGTTTACAATGTTTGATGAGGCCACATTTATCTTACTAAGCACGCTCATCCCTCACCCTTCACTGGAGAGACGCTACAGCAAGCCCAACATCTCTCCAGAAAACTCAGCAGCTCTAGAGGCACCAGCCACCCCAGAACCCCAGAGAAGTCTGTCGTGGTGAGCGCCTCATATGTGCATCACACTAACCAGCCACTCACAGGTTCTTCAATGCACAATATTGCCAAACTTCTGTTAGGTTCCTTTGAGTAAGGTAGTCTTTAATCTTTAAGAGTTGGAAATTAAGTTCAAGTCCCTGACTCTGCATCCAGTATTATGTCACATCTGTAAGTTCTTTCTAACCATGAGTGGCGTGTCCTCCTTGGCATTCTGCAGAGCAGACTAGGGGATTTATCACAATTGCAATTGAGCGTGACTGTGTCCATATTTCCCTGCGTATTATAGATCTAAAAAGACCCAAAGTATCACCATATAGTACTTAAAATAAATCCTACTTACTAGTAACCTACTCCTGTAATTACTCTTGCTTTACTGAAATTAATTAGTTCTATCGTAGCATCGCATCCTCATTTAGAGACAACTTGAGATAGGACTTTGAAGGTGACAGAAACCTTGGTCAGCGACCGACCTGCTCACACCCTGCATATAGAACCTAAGCCCTGGGAGAGTGAGCCGCTTAGAGACTGAGTCACACAGCTGCACATGGCTGCGAGCAGGAAGGGAATCTAACGCATGCACACACACACATACACACACACACACACACACGTGCACATACATGCATGCACATATTAATACAAAATGTACAATTTCCAGAGTGAAAACCCCTAAATAAAAGTGTTTAGTGATATCTTGATGGGTGTCATTATTTTATTTGATCTTTACGACTCCCTTTGATTTGAATATCATCATGTTTATGAACCAATTTTTGAGGAAGTTAAAAAAATTAATAAACTTGGTGTCGCTTCATATATTAAAAAGTTCCCAAAACACACATCACGTTCTCATTGGGAGCTTCAGAAAAAAATGACAATGTATGTGTCATCAGCCTGGCCTTTATTTTCTGCCGCAGTCCCTGGGTCCAAGGCTGAATAGGACTCTCTCCATCTTAGACGCCAGCTAAACGGAGGGCCACATTCCTCGAGACCAAGTGCACCGCATCACACACACGGAAATGGCAGGCCGCGGGCTCCAAGGCTGGGCTGGGGTTTTCTAGGCTGCCGGAGTCTCGGCCTGTTGGAAGCCCTTCAGGACCCGACCTTCCTCCGGCGAGACAGCATCGCCGGACGCCGAGGGTCCTCAAAGGCACTCAGCCCCTTTCAAAGCTACAGACCAGGTTAAAGCGGAATGAGCATTTGCAGCGAGAAGGGCAGTATTTCCAAAGCTCTCTGGGAAGTAGGAGAAAGATCAAGATTCTAAGGTGGATTTAATTTCAAGGTAATCACAGTAATATCCCAGGCACCGAGTTCACAAAAATTTACGAGCCGAGCTGTTTTATAAGAGACAGCGGGACGCGAAGAGCTATTCTCCGCAGTAAGAAATGCAGCGGGGCGCGGTGATTTTGCTCCGAAAACACCCACGGACGCCGTCGCCTTTCTTGACAGTCAGAACAGCAGAGGGCTAAGCTGTCACTAGGGGGCCATTGTGTCCTCAAAGCCTCTTTCCTGACATTCTATCAATCTCATCACGATCGCAATCAATGGAATTAGATGCCGGCCTATTTATTCCGCCTCCTGTGACCCACTCAGAGTTTTGCAGCTCCCTGTGGGAAAGTTCTCTTAGAGGAGACCGACGGGAACCACACATCACAAGGATTTCTCACAGGAACGTGGCCGCTGCCCACACGTGGACACGTGGACTAAATCAATAATGCCCCAGGTCACTCATCTAGAAAATGTTACCAACTTGGTCTCCACCAAAGAGCCGACAGGTACCCACAACTTACAAGTCACTGCACAGACCCTGTTTTCAGCCTTACAATAATCCTCTGACTCCGGTACAATCAGCCCCTCTCTAAGATAAGCAAGCGTATCGTGGAGCTTAAATAATTTAGCCAAATTAAACAATTAGTAGCCTGGATACATGTGACTGCAAAGAGCCATCAAAATGCTGAGTTGTCGGTTCAGAGTTAAAAACAACCTATAATCTTACTTTAGAAATCAAGGGTGGCAAGTTGGTGTCTAATTTGTATCAACAGCGGCTGTTATGGTATTTCTGACATTTCTCCATCATCATAAGAGTAAACAGTTTTTGCTTCCTAATTTTTCTATAGACTATAAATTGTCCTAAAATACAAAGTTATCTCAGGAAAAGCAAATAGAAAGGGGCATATCCTTTAATATAGGGAAAATGTTCAGAAAAATGATTTTGTGTAAATGGACACTCCAAATCCTTTTTGTGTGAGTGGAGAGACACGAGGTCTTCTCCAACGCTGAGTATATTTTAAATTTTAAGTGGCTAAAGTCCCTCTCAGCTTAGACACAGCAGATATATTACTAGAAGCTGGTTATCCCGTAGAATTTATTTTGACGACTCCTTCAGCCGTCAAAACTCGGGGAAGAAGACATTTCCCAAGAGACCCTGTGGGCCTCTCTTCCTCATAACATGCATACATTTCCACTAAATGCATCAACGTATTTTTGGTTCTGTAAACTGTATATAACAAACAATTTGAATTTCAAAATACAAACCGATATTAATTAATCAAATGCCTTGCTAGCCTGCCCGGTTCCAAGGACAGAGTGGGTGCATCTGAGACAAAAGGCCAGTGCAGCTTGGAAAGCCCAGAGGACTGAAATAGTGAACAGAAAGTTGTGGAGACTATTTCTTCCCCCGAAACTGAAAGGTGATAGAAAACACCTGGGTAAAATTATTTCTGGAAATAGTTCTCTATTTAAATATGACAACTAATTAAAGTTTTAATACTATGTATTATAAATGTGCATTTGATTTGCACTTATCTGCCAAAGTATGATAAATAATGTAAGACTTAGATAATTACGTGTCAGAGAGAAGAATGACAATTGACATAAACTTATACTGACATATTTTCAGGAATCTAAAATATTATCACTCCCCAAAGCGCTTTTGGACAAGGCTCACATTAGTATGAGCTATAAAGTAGACACTGTCAATAAAATATAGTGACTTCTTTGAAAACTAGACTAATCATTATTTCATTAAAATATTAAATTATGTAGTGAAGACAATACATAAGATATTGACTTAGCTTTTCTCCTTTGAATCAGACTTCCAAAGTCAAGAGCAGTGTTATTAATATGCAAAATGCCACTAGCTCATAATTCAATGCAAGTTCTTTTTCATAGTTTTTGGCACTAATTTTGAGAATGAAAAATAAGCAGTTTTCAAGTTTTAATAAACTCAGAGGAGTTTTCTTAACCTACTCATAACTTACAAACACATCTCGGGAAATATCTTTGTTGTTGTTTTACCCATGCAAATTTGAAATTAACCTTGCAAAATGAATCAATGTGTTTTCTTTCCTCTTCTAAACAATCCCCTCCTTGAATTCTCCTGCTACCAATGTTCTGTGAGTGTCAATTTCCATGGACAGGAAGCCGATTGTAGTAGGCGGGAATCACTTGTGGAAATCAATGCCCCTCTAGTCACAGAAACAACCTTTGCAAGTATATACACAATGAATTGGCATACCTAATAATGATATGCCTTATGCCTTGTTTGTTTCCCCATGACGGTTTAATTTTACAAATAATAACAAGAAGAATGGGCCACAATCATAGATTTTGAAAGTTCAGTCTAAGACAAAAGGTTTTCATAATCAGTTTCACTAAAGGTTTTCCAATTTTGTGGATCTTTTCAAAGAATCAACTCTTGGTTTCATTCATTTTCTGTACTGTTTTCTGTTCTCTATTCTACTTATCTCTGCTCTAAACCTTCTTAATTCCTTCCTTCTGCAAGCTTTGGATGTAGTTTATTCTCTTTTCTAGTTCCTTAAGGTATAAAGTTAGGTTGTTGGTTTGAGATCTTCTTGATTAATACCGTTGTTCACAGCTATGAATATCCCTCTTAGTGCTGCTTTTGCTGCATCCCATTGTGATTTAATTTTCATCTGTCTCAAGATATTTCCCGATTTCCCTTTTTTCCTTTGGTCCAATGGTTCTTTAAGAGTGGGTTGTTTAATTTCCACATATTTGCAAATTTTCCAGCTTTTCATCTGTTATTAAATGAAGGGAAGATTTGACAGTGGATCTTGATGTCTTTCTGTTAAATGCTAATTTTCTTTAAAAAAATGTGTAATTTCTTGAGATTCACCTAATTTGAACATAGCTAAAATTACTTTTCAGGTGCCTCTCACTTCCTATGGCTTTTATTCACCCAGGACATTAGTAATTTCCTTGTTGATTCTGTTTAGCTCTTAGCGGAAGCAGAGCACCACTGATGAAGGTCTTTGACTAAATACCTTGTTATCCCCTCCCAGCCTTGGGAGGCCTTTGCTCAGATGAGTCCGTGGGGGAGTCTGGAGATATAACACGGAATAGTGAACTTCTGCTAAACATGATAAATGTCAACTGCCCAAATCCAGGTATTAAATGTGGATCCTGTCATTGTGGGATTGTTGACATGTCTGAGGGTGGCGTGAAGGGCAGGCCAGCGAGAGGGGCTGGGAGCCCGGCAGCACCAGACCCCGGGCCCAGGTCCCCCCTGTGGTTTGGCCCCACAAGAGGACTGTCCTCTCGAGCTCACGTGCAGACACGGACGGTCTGATGGCATCACTGGCTGGGCTCCCAGGACAGCAGCCAAGGTTGGGAGAATCTTCCAGTTGTTGGCACGTCTCTCCCCACCCCAATCTCTGTGCACAGGGGTGGCGGGGCTGGAGAGCTGGAAGGCGGATGGGGTCGTGGCCATCTAGACAGGCGTGACTGGCATTGCCTCAGCTGGTCTCCCTTCTCTCCGCACCCAGACCTTCCTCCCAGAAGGAGAGGACTTTAGATCACTTATTTGATGACCAGATATGGGCAGAAAACAGGAGGTGACAAGCAAATCTATTGATGTGTCTCTGTGTTATCTTAGATTTAATATCCCAGAGTTTTACAGTCTATTACTCCGAAATTTGTCTGCAAGTATAATTATAAAATATATTCCAATCGCTATTCTAAAAAATTTGCTTAAAATACCATTTTCAGTACGTCCTATTTATTGTCTACCTACCGTCTATCTATAGATATAGATACAGACACAATAACAACGGTGAAGACTGCAAACTTCTTGACACACAATTATTAGCTGATTAATGTTTGAGGTCAACAAAGCACACAGCACAATGCCCTACACAAAGGCTGTGTTTCACACTGAGATATACTTTTTAAATCAATGATAAATCATCAGTATATATAAACTGTGGCATTGCACATATACTTTCAAAGTATTGTCACACACGGTCTCATTACAATATCTCATTTATACATAGCCTTGGCTCACAACAAATTAACTGAATGATATAAGTTTCAATAACAAAGACTTCTATAACATAATACTTTAACATAAACATCTGGCAATTCTTCCATTATAACTTTACATAACCATCTCAGTGTGGAAGACAGATTAAGCATGGAAAGATTTATTTTACAGGGGAAGGAATTTAGAGATTAAATTCTGTGCCAAAAATTTTACAGAAAGTAAGAGCATCCTAAAACCAGATGTCTTCATTTCTACATGTCCTTATTTTTTATTGATTAGAACAGATGAGATATACCTCTTAAAAAATTTACAAGTGCACAATGGAACGCAGTTACCTGTAAACACAGGTGTACAGCACATCTCCCGAACTGCCTCATCTTCACCCCCCTTGGGCAGCACCTCCCCACTTCCCCCTCCGCCAGCCCCTGGCAAGCACCATCCTACGCTCTGAGTCTACGAGCTGGACTATGCTAGAGTCCTCATACGAGAGGACTCATGCAGCATCTGCCCTCTGAGACTGACTTATTTCACAGAGCATGATGTGATTCAAAGACACCTTTCACTAACCTGTCTATGACGGGTCACATGCTGCTGTTGGAGAGGTACCCCAAGCACGCACCGGCCCTGGAGGCTGCCCGGCACCACACGGACTGGTCACGCATCTCCCCACAGGCTCCAACAGGGCTGCGAGCTGCCTTCCATCACAGCATGTATTCCACCGTGTTGTGGCTCCTCCTGAATACGTCAGCCGAGCACTTGGCACTGAGCTCCAAGGTACCTGAGGTGTCCCTTTTATTTTCTTTCCTCTAAGGCCTCTCACACCACCATAAATACGGAAAGTTCACTTTCCTTCTTGAGTTGCTACTCACTTAGGGATCACAGCCTGGAGGTATTTACAATCTGAATCCTCCAGATTTATTAAGATCGCTCTCCACTGGCCAACAGTGCCTTTGGTCTGCTGATAACAAGCACAGCTACGAGGACGAGAGTGTAGGCGAAATGTTTTGTTTGGCCATGTTTATACTTGCCTAGAAAAGATATTCTGTAGATAATCATCATTGTTTCAAGTTACTGGTTTCAACTTGGATTCAAATAACTGTTTTAGAACCATAGGATATTACAGACCGCATCGCTCCTCTCACTTACATGCACTGACAAATAACAAACACCCTGAAAGCAACCCACCTCCACTTGGTGTTTCATCACTTACTCCTGTGATGCTACGACCTCTCTCCAGGTGGTTCAAAAGTTCTGTGTTCAATAATCTCACTCATTTATTACTCTATTTCTTGACAATTTATTTATTTCCTTTATCTTTTTAAAATTTCAGAATATCATACGGGTACAAATGTTTTGGTTACATGGGTTGCTTTTGTTACTGTTTGAGTCAAAGTTACAAGTTGCGCCCATCACCCAGATAGTATACATCGTATCTGTTAGGTATGATTTCACCCATCCCCTCCTACCCCCT
The DNA here is from genome assembly GCF_041146395.1 of Eulemur rufifrons. Lineage (NCBI taxonomy): Eukaryota > Metazoa > Chordata > Mammalia > Primates > Lemuridae > Eulemur > Eulemur rufifrons. Next base: position 644,663 of record NC_090994.1, read on the forward strand.
CCCACCTGCACAGTTTCCATTGAGTTTTACTTTTACCTGTGCATATGGGTGCTGACCGGTTGGTTCCAATTTAATAGCGAGGATATGTGGTTGTTTTTCCATTCTTATGATACTTCACTTAGGAGGATGGTCTCCAGTTCCACCCAGATTGTTGCAAAAGGTATGGATTCATTTTTTTATGGCTGAGTAGTACTCCATGGTGTACATGTACCGCATTTTATTAACACACTCATGAATCGATGGACACTTGGTTGGATTCCCCATCTTTGTGATTGTGAATTGTGCTACAACAAACATTCACATGCAGGTGTCTTTTTGATAAAATGGCTTGTTTTTTCCTTTGGGTAAATAGCCAGTAGTGGGATTCCTGGATCAAATGGTAGGTCTACTTTTAGTTCTTTGAGGAATCTCCATACTATTTTTTCATAGAGGTGGCACTAGTTTGCAGTCCCACCAACAGTGTATACATGTTCCTTTCTCTTCGCATCCACGCCAGCATCTACTGTGTTGGGACTTTTTGATAAAAGCCATCCTCACTGGGGTTAGGTGATATCTCATTGTGGTTTTGATTTGCATTTCCCTGATGACTAGTGACGTTGAACCTTCTTCCATATGTTCATTGGCCAGTAGTCTATCTTCCTTTAAAAAGCTTCTGTTCATGTCTTTTGCCCATTTTTTAGTGGGGTTGTTTGATTTTTCCTTGCTGATTTGCTTGAGTTCTTCATAGATTTGGTTATTTCCTTTATTTTTAACTTGATATTAGACTCCATGAAGACCTGTTTTCAACATCCTTCTTACTTCTCTCTACATTAAAAGCTGTTTGCGTATTCTCTGTGGTTCTCCTTCAACCTCTCTCCTCCTCTGCTTTGTGCAAACTCTTCACCACAGACTGCGTGGATTACAAACCCTTTCAGATGCTCAGGGATAAATAGATATCTTTGGCTTTGCCAACTAGAAGAAAAAATTTTTCAAACATTAGTGTACACTCGCTTGCTTTCTGTGATTGATCTAAAGTCACATTTTCGGAGGAGGGTTCCGCTGCATGTCGGTTGGCAGCTGGACGATGCAGTTTCCATGGCCAGAGGATTTTAGGAAATGCCTGCCTGGATGAACTTCTCCACTCTGATAGCACCAGGGCTGCTAGGAGCCTGGTACATGAGCACCCGGGGTGAGAGGACACAGCACCTTTACAGCCAAGTTTAGTTTATCTGCTTTTAATGAACATCTCAGACAAAGTTTTCTGTGGGCCATGCTTTAAGAAACGTTGCTCTGTGGCAACATTTTATTCACTAACAGTCCGGAAGCCGCCTGCTAAATGTGCTTTAGTCTACGAGTCAAGCCAAGGGTACCATTAGAAGATAACAACAAAAGGCACTGAAGTGGTTACTCACACTGTCTGATGTACTACGGGCTTCCTACCTACCATGCTGAGTCACCGAAGGAAGAAACTGAGTCAGGAGGACAAAAAATAATAATAAAAGTGTAAATCAGATATTAGCCTCATCGTGCTTTTGTAAATCTAAATAAATTTGGTTTTACCCTTCAATTGCATAGCCTTCCCATGCTCTAATGAAGCGAGTGACTACCTGTCAAATTCACCGGTCTCGGTCCTATGCCAGGGAGAGGATATCCCCACAGAGATAGAGGTCCTTACCGTGGCCGTTATCATACCAGCCTCTGGTACCCGGAGCCTCGACCCTCCTCCCTTACAGAGCACGTGGCTTTCAGCAGGGGCGGCCACCGAGCTGTAGGTTTGCTTTTCACACCCGGAAGCGCGTTACACATTCTAAATGAGCAGAGTTGATGTGTTTGTGTGTGTGATATCTACTTGCACTTAAGCTAATCACAACATACGAGGATGGCAGCTGTGGGCTTCAGTGGGTGCCAGCACGTGAGCAAAGGCTGCCGGAGTCCACCAGCCCCGGGTCCACCGCGGGAACCGCAGGAGAACAGGCTTAGGGTCAGAAAACAGGCTCGTCTGTGGGATGGGCGAAGTTGGGCCAGGTTTCCTTTCTGATTAACGGGGGTCACGTTAGCTCCCCTACAGGGTGTCTCTGAGGACCAGCCTCGATGTGAAGCATGAGCCTGGCTCCTAGTAGATACTCGATAAATGGTCGTCATCACCTTCATCCCACTTAGTGAGAATAAAAGCTGTAATTCCGAAGTGTGAGCTGCCACTACCATCTAGTGGCCGTGGTCGGAAGTGCAGCAACAGAGTGATAAAAAGGGGCGTTGGCCCCCGAGGGGCCTCTCTCCCCAGGGTTGCCTGTCAGCTGGGTCAGTACCAGGGCATGCACTGAATCTACGGGTTTAACCCTCCCTTCAGCACCTGGAGTGACACTAGGTGTGCACCTTCCTGGGGGCAGTGGAGAAAATAGTCATTCCAGCCCTGTCCCGTGCTCTGGGGTTCGGATGGGAAGCCCAGGCTGGGAAAATGAGATCTAACGTGTGTTGGGCCATCGCACCAGCCGTCCGTGTAGTCGGTATTTACGGAGAACTTCCACATGCAGCATCGTGGAACCACGGGTCAAACTCTGTCTCACGGAACATGTTCCTATCGTCTGCATGGGATTTTATTGTTGTCAGTGTGCTGTTTTCACACACCGTGAGGTGCCGTGAAGTAATTACTAACATCACACTCCTGAGATGTCTCACTAACAAGGTCTCGCCTGATATGGTACACCTGAGATGCCTCACCTGAGAGGCCTCACCTGTGAGGCCTTCCCGAACCATCTCACGCAAGACGCCTCACCTGAAACGGCGCACCTGAGCGGGCACACCTGAGTTGCCTCACCTGCGCTGGCTCAACTGCAACTGCAGGTGCGCTCATGTGGGCCCTGGCACCCAGCAGGCACAGCTTTCCTCCTTTAGAGGGAGCCTGGCCTTGTGTCCTTGGGCAGCGCGGCTCAGCCTGCCACCTCGGAGGGCTTCTGTCCGCCACACCCCCCTGCAACGCACCTGCAGTCCTACAGCTCCACGCCCACACTGCTTCTCCACCTGCACTGAGGACCTGGTGAAGTCAGCATCTGCTCTCACTCTGCCTTCCTAAACGGCTCTCCGCCTCCCGCTCTCGCCTCACCTGCAATTCACTCTGTACCCGGCAGCCTTTTCGAGGCTCTTACTCTAATCAAATCACCCCTCCCTCCTAAAAATCCTACAGTAGCTTCTCAGTGAAATCAGGGTAAAATCCAAACACTGCAGTATAGCGTGAAAGATCTGCAAGAGCCGGCCTTTCCTCCCTCGCTGACCCAAGTCTCCCACGATCCTGCCCCAGCCTGCCACTGACTTGTCCCACTTGTTTCTGCTCTGACAGGCCCGGCTCTGCTGGCCTCAGGGCCGCTGCATTTGCTGTTGTGTGTGCCCAGAAAAGCCTTCAGAAGGTCTCCTCGCCCTGTGTGCACAACTGACCCTCCAGCCACCTGCTCCCAGAGGACTTCCTGGACCAACTTAGAGGAGATAGTGCTGCCCCGCCCACCAGATCTTTCTCTACCCCTGGTTTTATCTTCTGGGCAGCACTAAACTACTATCCAAAATGTGCATTTTTTTTTTTGTTTGTTTGTTTCCAGGTTAATGTCTTCACTCACTAGATTATAAATTATGACGAGTGATTGTGTGTGTGCTCATACCCATCTGCATCTCCAGTGCCTAAAACAGTGCTGGGCATGTAACAGGAGGGCCGCATATATGTACTATATGGATGAAATCCATGAAGATTCTCATTTTGCACATGCAAGAAAAAGGATTACTCAGAGGCTACGCAACTTGCTGGCGAGCTGAGCTGAGACCCAGCCCTGGGCAGCCCTCAATCCCAGCACCGTGCACCGTTGGGTGAGCTTGTCACACGGCAAGAACCAGAAAAAGCGTTGGACAGTGACATTTAGAAGGAAATATATATAATCCATTGAAAAACAGGAATCTCTGGCCATTTATTACGGAAAAAAAAAAGAAAAAGAAAGAAAATACCTACAAAAAAGAAGGAAAACTCAGGATGTGTTAAGCTACCATGGAGATCCAGTAGATAATTTCCCTCAGCCAAATGAACTTGGAAAATGGTCTCCTGTAATTCAGACACGATTGCTCCACGAATAGACCGCAACTCTTCTGTGCCTTGTAAATTGTTCCTAGATTGAGAAACAGTCTCCCGAGTCCTACTTACGGATGCCGCGGTGATTGCTGTGGTGTGCGGCGCACTGTGTGCTCCTGTCTGCTTGTGAGTGGTCTTTTCTGTGATTTGAGTTGTTTGTGGATTTGTTTGCCTCAGAGTTTTCCTACTTGGAAATTAAGCTGAATTGCGTGTAGCAAAATGACAGTTTAATCTTGGGGGGAAAAAGCCTTATTCCAATGTTTTGGGCTTATTAAACTCTGAATTTTAACCGACATCTCCTGATTTAACTTATATCCAAAGCAACATTCTCATTTGGCAGAGACTTAATTAAATCAGGTGCTAACGCTTCTTTTTATAAATACCTGCAACTCGTGCGTCACAATGGGGCCACATACAGGATTGCCTTTAAAATCAAGTATGGCTTAACACTGTTTGTTAAAAATGGAAATTCGTAGCTAATCATCCACTCCCACGTATGTGCACACATATTATTTATTTACCTTGCCCCATATCCATTAAAAAAATTCAACACGGACTCATATTTCCTATGGAAATTCGTTTTAAGTTGTATTATTCCAAAACATTTCAAAACATTCAGGTCCTGGCTGACCTGAATATCGATATTATCCCTAACTAATAAATAAATATTTGTCCAATACTGTCCTAAATTCTTCATTATTTTATTTCACCCCTGTCTTCACGACTGGGAAGATAAGTATTCACTCATGGTTTTATTTCACAAGTATTTCTGAGCACCCACGCTGCTCCAGGTGCTGGGATCCAATACGCACTAGCGAACAAAACTGACGCAGTCTGCGTCCCTGCTCACCGTCCAATGCAAGCGCAGAGGCGGGAAACCGGCAGCGACTACGCGGTGCGTCCCATGGCGGCGGGGACTGGGGGCGGGGCGTGACAAGCAGGGTGGTGGGCAGGGAGGAGGGTGTTCGCCATGAGCAGGCGAGGCCTCCGGGACAGTGAGACGGCCCCATCTGCAGGACACAGCGCGGGACAGTTCTGACCCGGCCCCCGCCCCCGACACTGTGGTTCTCAGGCACAACCGCAGGATGTGCTGGGGACGCAGTGTGTGTCGAGATGGGGGTGGATGCAGCAGCCCCGGCTCTGGGCCAGTCTCCCTCGGAAACAGTGTGTCCTCCAGCGCCTCAGCCCAGGGAGATCCATCCCCCCGGGTACAAAACTTGGGGAGGGGCTGCTTTCTCCGCCCCCCAGCTGTGGTGCAAGTGCGCACACATGGTGTGGCGCCATCCTCCTGGCACACGTGTGTCTTTATTCACATATTCATATATAAATTATTAATTATAATTATTGAGTACATTAAATATTTATATATTTATACATACTGGCTTAAATTATTCTCTCAATAGGTTGTTGTCTTACAAATTTGGATCCAAAGCTTCACATATCAGATAAGCTGCTTTTCTGATTACAAGATAGTCTTAGATTTTAACTGTTTGCAATCCAATATGCAGATTTTTGCTGGCCTTTAGAAAGTTAGAATTAATTTTTGTATAGATTGACCAATTAACTATGGCTAGGTTCCCCGGCTAGTCCCGTAAGATATTTTAATGTGTAACCGACTTACTGGTATATATTAGGACCCTATAACATTCCTTTCCGCCCTGTTCAGCGTGCACTCCTGCCTCCTCTGGAAAACAGCCCCAGCGCCGACTGGGATTCCAGCCCCAGCAAGCAGGGGGCAAGATCTACTGATCTGTTTCAAGATCTTCAATTTGTGCTTTATATTTAACTATATTATATCATTTTTAAAATAGTGATTACGTATTACCATCTGGAGGGAATGAATCCAAAACACACGGACGGGGTGAAGGATTCGCTGGTTGGCTGAGCTGGCAGAGGAGGAAATGCAGGCAGAACAGAGGGGTTTCCCGGACTGCACGGCAGGAGGAGCGACCGGGACACGGAACACGGTGTGGGGGAACAGTGGTGGCTGTTTCTGGATCTGTTCATTTGAGCGGACGCCCCAGAGACGCCCAGGAGCCCCGTGAACTGTGGTTCACATACATTGATGAGGGGCCTGCTCATTGTAGAGCAAAGAGCCCCCTAAGTAACGGGCTGCGAAGAAATTCAAAGTAGAAAGAGGAAATTATGGGGTAGTAATAATTACATTAGCAGTGACATTAATGATCTAGAAGTATTTCCATAGACATTGATTCTTCCGACTAACACAGAAATACCACACGTTCACGTACCTATTATTATCATCGCCGTGATTATTTGGGAGAGGAAGAAACTGAAAGAGAAATGAAATGTCTTTCGTGGTCGTGCACACATTCGGGGTAAACCCAGCTGAGTTCCACAGCAACCAGAAAGCTAGTTAAGCCAAGGTGGCGAGATGCGTCCACAGTCCCTCACTTCGGTCCCCCCATATGTTTCTTCTTTAACTCAGTAAAATTTTATTTCTAGAAATTTGCAGGAAGGTAAGTACCCTGAATCTGTAAGAAGATTCATCCACCAGGAAGTTAATACACTGTTACTGTTAATAACGAAAAATTATACCAGACCTGCATGCTGAACAACAGTGATTGGTTAAAAAGCGAGGAATCCATTTAGTGAACTATTTGTTTTAAAAAGTGGATTTTATCAGCGGGAGAATAATGTTTACAGCACCCAGTTAAGTGAAAAAGAGCAAGTGACGTAACAGCGTTTGGAGTGTGACTGTGACCGCGTGCTTGGCTCAGTGAGGATCTGTGTGCGCGGAAACACGGCCAGCGATGACCTCTGGCTGGCATGGACGGGGTTGCAGTGTTTTTTATCCTATATTATAAATATGTCTAAATATTCTCAAGATCTGCCATATTTTATCGTCTTGACTTATGTGTCCCCATTTGAAACTATTTCATTGGGTTACTGGTTTATTTTCTCTATCTTCCTTCTGAAGCGGCGTCTCCATGCAAGCAAGGGTTTTAGCAGCTTCATTTATCACTCCTCAATTTTCTAGGAGTCTGTAGTTCAACAAATTGCTGAATGAGCAAGTTTTTTGTTTCGTTTTTCCTACTTATATAGTTACTATTGCATTTCAGTAAGAAAAGCAATAATGACAACAGAAAATGTGCAGAGGGATTAGTCTTTCTTGACATGCTGTCTCTCCATCGTGTGTGTGTGTGTGTGTGTGTGTGTGTGTTTCTGTCTGTATAATTCATGTTTGCAAGCAAATCAAAAGCACGGACCTTATTTCTAAACGTCTTTTATTTCTCGGCACCAAGAAGAGATGATAAGTTCAAATAAATACATTTGGTTCAAGAAGAACTGGGGTGTTACGAGAAAACCAATCTGGCGGAAAGGAGGGCACGCGGGAGAGAGGAGGGGACCTTGGGAAGGTGATGGCGGAGGCTTGAGCAGGAAGCCGTCGCAAAAGCCAAACTCAGTCCAGGAAAAAGCGGCCACTGTTAAGCCGTGATAATGGAGAGGACGCTGGCAGTGAGGGGCTGGCACACGGAGATGAACACGTTGGAGAGTTGACAAGGATGCAATCGGAATCAATAACGCAAGATTGATGATAATGGCCAAGAGGAACTGAGGGATTTTGTTGACGTGCGACGGGAGAAAGTAGGCCGGGCATCGACTCTCCCCAGCCGCCCGTGCGAGAAGTGGACGGGGCAGCTAAATGGGTTTCACGGCCGCTTCTGGGCTGGGAAAATGTGTTTGAAATGACAAGAGTGCTCAGCACTGTTCTGGGAGACGGTCACGTGGGTGATCCCTGCTGCTCCACCACTCTGTGACCCTCAACGGGTAAGTAGTCTGCCGAGCTGCCTCTATTCCAAGTGCATTTCGAATTCTCTTGCCTATTCCACGTAACATACATGTCTACCTTAACTTTAAAATAATCTGAATGCAATGAATGCCTTTTCTTTATCTCTGTGACTTTGCTACTTCAAATTCTGTAAAAACTTCATTGAATGATAAAAGATGCTAATGCTCCTTTCCCAAAAAGGGATCCGATAAACAGATCAGTATTTTCTTGCAAGCCCTAAATTTAAATCTGTTTTCATTATTTTATTTTAGATATTAAACAATGTTCATTGAAAAAAGGTGTACTGTAAAGGCATAACTTGCTATGATTGACTACGTATCTCTGAAATAGCTCTCAAGCCCGTTGTATCTTCTCTGCGAACACGACGTCACTGTCCTGACTTAGGCTCCTGTCATCTTTCTCGGTAACAATAAAGCTCCGGCTTTTCCTGCTTCCACCCTTGTGCTGTTCAAATCCGTCTGTCTCGCTGAGGCAGAAGGATCTTTCTAAACCACTCAAACTGTCATGCCATTACTTTGCTCAATATCTTATGCTGGTACCATTTCCTTTGAACACAAAAGTTAAACTTTACTGTCATTCAGGAGAAGGAAGGGGAGCACGCTATTGAAAGTGGACCTCAAAGAGCTAAAAGTAGAACTACCATTTGATCCAGCAAACCCACTACTGGGTATTCACCCAAAGGAAAAAAAAAGACATTCTATGAAAAAAAAAAAAAAAACACCTGCACTCGAATGTTTATAGCAGCACAATTCTGAATATCAAAAATATGGAAACAACCCAAGTGCCCATCAATACACAAGTGGATTAATAAAATGTATATGTGTACCATGGAGTACTACTCAGCCATAAAAAATGATGAACCACCTATTGTATTACCCTGGATGGAGCTGGAGCCCATTCTTCTAAGTGAAGTATCACAGGAATGGCAAAACAAACACCACATGTATTCGCCATTAAATTGGAACTAATTGATCAACACTTATGTGCACGTAGGGAAGTAACATTCACAGGATGTCAGGCAGGTGGGGGGGGATGGGTAAACTCACACCTGCAGGTGTGGTGCACACTGTCTGGGAGTTGGGCACGCTTGTAGCTCTGACTCAGGCAGTGCAAAGGCAATTTATGTAACCAAAGCATTGTGCCCCTGTAATATTCTAAAATTTAAAAAAGATGCAAAAAAAAAAAAAAAAAAGAAAAGAAAATAAAGTGGACACTATTAACACCAAAAGGAAACACAAATGGCTGGTAAAAAGACTAAAAGCTGGTAAGTAGCTGGCCCACCCTGGACACTCCTCCAGGGTGCCTCAGCCAACCGGCCTCGGCCGCGTGACATACACATATCCATCCCTGGCTGTCCCATCCCTCCCCCTCCCTTGCTGCACAAAGGGTGTGAGAATCTACTGAAAATGCCTGTAACACACATCGTCTGGCCTCAGCTCGAGTTCCCAGTCGTATTTCCCAAGCACCCATCTTGCAACAGCAGGAACGGGCGGGCGATGGTCCCCTCCCACCTGTCCTGGAAGCCCAGCCTTGCTCCGAGCTCCCTGCCTTCTCTCAGCCTCCTGCTCAGCCCTCCGCACCTTCCCCTGTGTTAGGGGATCCTGTTTCCCCCGCATGGAATTGGGCTCGTTCTCTCCACACCTCGTGTGCCTCCTGCCCTGGGATCCTCCCCAGGGAAGCCAGACACTGAAACACGCCCATGAGCGTACGAGCATCCAGTGTCTGTGAGGGAAACTCACCTGGTATTTCAGAAAAACTGACTCTGACAGGTGACAGGGAAGAGCGACTATAAGAATTGCATGTTTCTGAGTGTTTATTTCCTTAGTATCTTTTAAACCAATTTTATAATTTCTACTCTATAAAATGTATAAGGGACTATCTGGAGATTCATATGAAAGTGTTCATGATGGTTATACAGTGCTGGTATTCACTCGCCTGACAATAATTTTCTGAATTTTTGAGCATTTATTTCCTTAACCAAAATGTCAAATGTTTTATTTCACTTAGCACAGCACCCTCTAGATTTATCCATGTTGTCACAAATGGCAAGATTTCCTTTTTTTGTGGCTGAATAATATTCTATTTTTTATATATACTGCATCTTCAATATGTACACTTTTTATATGTCAATGATACCTCAATAAAGCTGGAAGAAAAAGAAAGCAGAAGAAAAATAAACAAAAATGTACTAACGTTTTAAACTGTTTAAATCCTCAAAGACTTTTCAACAAGCTTTAATACCAACAAAAATATCTACCAGAAGCTCAAATTGGCATCAGGTGCTGAAATCCTACCACCACAGAATGTATTTAAAATGTATATACATGCATGCATGTGTTTGAAGTCTATACAATAGAAATTTTGAACTTGGATCACACACACCTCTCATTCTAGCTGATATGTATACATATGTGTATATATGTTTGTATGTGTACATTTAAGTATGCACAAATATAATACACACACACACACACACACACATACACACATTTATAAAAGGATTCTTCAGAAGGCTGGTCTTCCATGATATATTTAATATTTTCAATGAAGAGCCCAGGGATGAATTTTGAGAATATTTATCTTTTAATTCGTATAATGTATATCTCAGCAATATATTAATATGTTACTTTTTCAAGAATGAGATCACAGGACTCATCAAGGGTTTATCTGAAAATAGCTGGATTGTTGAATGTGTTTACAATGAAATACATTTAGAAATACCTTGTTACGGTATTCAGTTTTATTGACTTTGTTCTGGAATACCATGGAAGGAGCAGTTGTATTAATAGTTGAGTGTTTATAAATTTGCTTCTCAACTAATGGAGTATTACTTAGAAACCAATTATTTTATAGTTACCTGCATAGAACATTACATAGTAGGTTCTCCAAATAGTTTTAGTGTTTTGATGAGTATCTAATATTCAACTTGACACTGCACAAGATTATAAAATGTCATGTGCATTACTAAGAGAGACTCTAGGCTTCTTCCGTTAACCATTTGCACAAGAAATTTTATGTAAATATGTGGCATGAACCAACACATGGTACTTGATTCTACAACCGTCAAAGCACAAATTAGACCAGGAAAGAGAGTAAGTCAAGAGAGGGTCTTTACATTTTTCAAAAAAAAGAAGAGTGTGTTGACTAATTCACAATTGACACTGGAAATTTAGTTTTTTATTCTACCTTATTTCTTAAAAGTTCGTAGACCAGGTCAAAGATACAAATTGAGGCGTACAAATTCTTCTTACCCAAAATTCTCCATCAGTGCTTCTGGCAAGAGTCGTTGCGTGAAAACTTTTTGCATAACTGTTCTTTTCTCTTACTCTCCATATGTGATATACCTTCATCACCGTGCACTTAATCGGAAAACCCGCTTATTTGGAATGTCTCCCAAGGAATCAAATTAAGCCTAATTATACTTAATGGCAATGGCTGCTGCTTAATTTGGATGGTAATTCTGCTTAATTGAGATGACTTCAGGTGTCTAAGTGGTGCTCTGCCAAGGGTACTGGTGTGTGCGAGGACGCCAACCTGGAGCACCGGGTTCCCTCTCCGAACCTCTCTCCCAAGTACGTGATGAAGAGCAAAACACGTTCTGAAGCAACGTAACGCAAGCCTCCCGACATTTAACTCGGTGATTACTGAGTGTTCAGAATCAACAAAATTTATGCAAAACATTTACAAAATCTATGTAAACACATACAAAGATGGCAGAGAAAAGTGAAACTTCTAAAACGAGAGAAGAAAAACGTAAAAACCCAAACTGCTTAAAGAATCAACATCAAAATGTCAAAGAACATATCTCATGAGCTGTAACCCACGTTAGTCCACGGGAGTCTGGCAGGAGAGGAAGACAACGTGATTTGAAGCACGTCATGCACAAAAGATGGATCTAGTGATAACCCCGATCTCGTTCCCTGGCATTCTTTTTGCCTGCATGTGGACACGGCTGGTCACCCACAGACTAACCGTCACCCTTTCTTCCCGCCTTCCAGATGTTTCTCTCCTCAGGCTCCCAGGGAGCAGGACCATGGGCGTTCAACTCCACAGAACCGGAGGGAAATTGGATAGACAAATCCTAGAAAATGTTTCTCCCGTCTCTTGATGAACGAGACTTGTTTCATTGAACATGATGGTGTCTGTCACTGCGGCTGGGAGTGCTGCAGACACCGTGAGGACTGGGCGGAAACATCGCGCTGCTCTGGGTCGCGGGGCAGGAACGGACGGCAAACCCCAGAGCTTTCAACGATGTCACTGAGCGACCGAATGAGACCTGGACTCGCCCTGCCTCTGCCCTTTGGTCACATGAAACAATGTGTCCCTGAAGACGCTGGGGTTTTAGCTGGTTCTCTGTCCTGCAGCCCAAATCATCCTGCTGCTGCACTGAGTACCATTCTTTCATTTGCTCATGGCCCTGACCCGAGTGCTAACAAAGTAGGGAGATACAAGAGGAAGTAACTCTCCAGGCAGCAAGGACGCTGGTGACATGTCACAGCGCCCTGAGAGACGAGTGTAACTCCTTCGGGTTTTGGCTTCCTCCTTGCCAAGGAAGAGGCAGAGACAGCACAAACTCTAAGCTCCTTCTTAGATGGAAATTTCAATTATTCTCGTATGTCCAGGAAAGAACAAGGAGCTCAGATATGCCATGGGCACATCCTTCATGTAGAATGAAAATATTTGTAATTATTCATATGTAATCTGGATTTAAATGGATTTTGAAAATATTTTAAAGATGTGAATGAAACTCCCTGAAGATTTAACTTGAAAGCCCTGTCTTCCAGGCTGAAACACCATGGGTAGTCTGTTTCATGGCAAAAAACGCTAGTATTTTGAAACTATTTAATGACATTTATAGTTAGAAGATCATTTCACCATAATCAAAGCCAAATCCACCCTTCAACTGACCTTTAAGAGAAAAAAATAATGCCATTCCATGGCTTTCCTTAACTCTATTTTGTTTCCTGCATGTCGTCCTTCTGATCCCTGGTTTCATCAGCTAACGACACACTTGGGAATCCCAAGTTTGTCTTTACCCATGAGTCTACTTGCACATACGTGTACAGCAGGAACCGCAAACCCAAACTCATCCCCTCCCCTGACAGTGGGTCCTGAGGTCCCTTCCCTGGTTAAAGGTAGAGAGAACATATAATCTGCTCCTCACCGGGACAATTCTGAGACTCGAATGGCAGCCCTGTTATCAATACCGTAAGGACAGCAGACACCGCCAGGACACCCTGGGAGACCAGGACAGGTACTCACATTGCACGGGCTTCGTCACTCACCCTCAATGCCATCTCCATTCCTCCTCTCTTTTGTCACTCACTGCACCTACTAGAGGCCAGCCACAGCGCAAAGCCACGTGGAAAACAGTGTCCAACAGGACAGTCAAGAGCCGCGGCCGGCCCTCCCCATCTCCCCGTCCTGACTGGTCGCCAAGTCTTGCTGAGTCCAGAGCTGGTCGACTCTGGGTGATTCCACCCCAGGGAGCCGGCCCCACTTCCCACTGGAGTATCGTGGTAGATTCCCACCTCCCCAGTAGGGCGTGTTTGCGCCTCCTCCCATGAAAGGCCCATGGGATGAAGTCACTCTCTCGCCAGTGCCATCTCTGTCTTGCCCTGGGTCTCCCCCCAGGTAGAACCTTGCTTGCCGGCAGCCTGGCCATTGGGTCTTCACTGAAGGCAGAGGAGGAGATAGAGAGAAATCACACCCGTGAGTGCGAGTGTGGCACTGAGCCAGTCTCCCCGCGGGCAGTTGGCTCCCTCCTGCTGGGGACAGCTACAGAGCGGTCAGAACGCAGCTCAGATCCACCGGGGGGAGTGTCCACGTGTTCCATCATCCCCCCTGCAGAGGGGACGCTCCCAGGCTTCGCAGCTCCGAGTGGCAGCTCCCTGGCAGGAAGCAGGAGATCCGGGGGCTGCTGGGGCTGGGCTGGAGCCAGAGGCGAGGCGGGAGGGGCGTGGTGCCACCTACCTGCAGGTAGCAGCTTTTTTTTTTTTTTGTTTTTGAGACAGAGTCTCATTCTGTTGCCCAGGCTAGAGTGAGTGCCGTGGCGTCAGCCTAGCTCACAGCAACCTCAAACTCCTGAGCTCAAGGGATCCTCCTGTCTCAGCCTCCCGAGTAGCTGGGACTACAGGCATGCACCACCATGCCTGGCTAATTTTTTCTATATATATTTTTAGCTGTCCATATAATTTCTTTCTATTTTTAGTAGAGATGGAGTCTCGCTCTTGCTCAGGCTGGTCTCGAACTCCTGAGCTCAAACGATCCGCCCACCTCGGCCTCCCAGAGTGCTAGGATTACAGGTGTGAGCCACCGCGCCCGGCCAGGCAGCGGCTTTTTAATAACGCATCCAAGAAAAGAGTTTCTCCTACCTCTCAGATTGCAGAAGTAATGTATGTCAATATTCTATAAATGTCTCAATCAGATACTTTGTCCCCAAACACATCTCAATCCCTATAATATAAAATGCTTGTTTTCATTTGAACCCCTACGGAAATAGATGTAGTCTATTCACCATACATTCAACTCAACACCTAATACGCCCACCAAACAAACAAACTCTATTGTTTTAGTATCCCCTTCCTGCAGATTCACTATCTAACCTTCAAATCTTTTCTAAATTCTCAGTATCGTGTGAGTTAACTTCCTAGAGACTAAACAGGATATTCTATTTATTTAAAAGTATGTAAACGCAGAATTTTTTTCTATTTTTCCCATGCTTGTTTATGTTGCCACTGCTAGTACTAATAACGTATAACAGGCGATGACATTGCACTTACTTAGGCACACACACTGATTTATTAATTTTTTCACAACTGCCCTCTAAGGTGAATACAATTACTACCTCTTTTACAGGTGGGAAATCCAAGGCCCGGGGAAGTTAATTAACTTTCCCAAATTCATGTAATCACTAAGTGGTACAGCCGGTATCTAAAGGGCTGAGAGCAGTATAAATTTGAATAAATAAGCCATTTAATAGCATATAGGAAAAATATGGTTTGGATGAGCATAGTGAATATCCCAGAGAACAACACAGCTCTAGCATCCTGAGAAACACATGATGAAACTCGGAGGCTTTGGACAGAGCAAAGACAGCCCAGAAATTCCTCAATCTTTGAGAAGAATGCCTACAACACCCTGAATTTTTACCCAGTTCTATTTCTTAAAGCCTATATTTTCCAGTAAAACACTGGGATTTTAGAATTAAAATAAGCCAACACAAAACCAAAAGCCATCTGTAATGAACACTTCACTGAATCTAAAATCAGAACTTTTTTGCTTTTAGACCTGGGGACTAAATAGCCTTAACAGAGAGCTATAGAAATATAACACATATTTTAATAAAATATAAAATTGGAGAGGTGATCATTTTAGACTCAGAACTGCTGGTAATAACTCAATAATTGGCAAACAGTAGGGATCAGTAAACTTACTGTTGGTATAAATATTCCTTTTAACATTGTTTATTTTAGTGAAATCCATACCTTTGTTTTTTTGACAGTTTTTTTTTTTTAAATCAAATCAATTTGAAGATGTTCCACCTTTTTTTTTTTTCTTTTCACAGGTAGGCATCTATATTGAACTTAAAGCAAATTAAAGAAAATTCATTTTATAACCAATAAAACATGATTACGAATGCGCTTCCTTGGCCTACGATTTAAAATGTAGCACCACAACTGCAAACTATGTATGCAAAACTTACAGAGAAAATAGAATGGTGTTGCCCTCCTTTATTCCTCTGGGGGAAAACACATATTCTATTCAATGTATTTAAGATGAGAAATCGGAAAAAGTGTGGAGACCTGTTAACTTTTTGGAAAACTCATATAGCTCATGAGAAGAACATGTGAACAGTGTGATTTAGAAAACAGTATCTGAGAGACAGTATTCTTTGCATCTGAGCATAGCAAGAGCATTTCTAACCCTTAGCAGCACTGCGCAGAAATACTGCGGTACCTAAGACAGCGTCCGACATGGCAGTTGAGACCTGAATTGAAAAAGACATAACTCATGTCAAAAAGCACTAGCACTATGACACATGAAGGAAGAACGTCAACTTAATCTCCAGAATCACTATAAGGGCCGCACGGAGAATATTCACCTTGCATTTGAATCTCAGACTGCTTTCCAACGAACGTGGGTATCTAGGCACAAAATGCCAAAATGCAGCACGAACATTTTAATTCAGACAGGAAAAGGTGAGGACGCTATCGCTGGCCAGGTGTCTGCCTGCCCAGGTGACCCTGGCGGAAGTCGGCTGCACTAACCACACGGAGGGGAGAGACGGGTCTTACCTTGTCGGGGTCGGCTGTGGTGATGACCCACACGCAGTGCGCGTTGTCTTCGTACTGAACTGGGTAGTTCGGGGAGGTGATGATGCCGCTGGGTCCACGCAGGTTGGAGCCACACGTTCTAGCTGGAAATACACAGAAACAGTGTTACTGTCTACAACTTTTCATTCGTGCGGTAGAGACATAACATTCATGTGGAACTCCAAGTCAGCTGTTATCTGATCGCGATAAAAAATGGTGCATGAACTCAGGTTGGCAAGTGGATTTTGCTCAGCCTTTGGGACCCTTGCTTTGGTACCTGCGGTGTTGGGCTGGAACACTTTCTTACGTGATTTCCAAAGACGTGACCATTCACCAAATGATATCGCTGATGATTGTGCCATGGATAACGTCAACGTCAACGTAATCCATTTCTAATCCCGTGTCTGACTAAAGAGAGTCTTCATATACATTTGGTTGTACAAAGAGTCCCTATAGACACTTAGCTGCACACACATGCAACAAGATTGGGGACACGGCCCCTACAGTGGGACGGAACCAGAGTTAATAGAAGCTACCTGGCCTCGAATAAGTAGATTCACCTCTCCCAGCCTTGTCCTTCCAACTTCAAAGGAGGATTTTGGAAAAGATCTCCAAAGTCACTTTCAAGCTTTAGTCTCTATTCTTCAATAAACTATACCAATTTCTTTACGGCACAATGCAAATAAGAACTTAAAATATTATTGAAAGTTTAAAGAAAGAAAATAGAAGTGGGGATTCTAAAAGGAAAATGAAAATATCTTAAAGTTGAAATGAAAAACCAAGTGAAGCATAGAAATTGCGTCATCCAATATAGATGACTCCGTTTGGAATATAAAAATAATTTAATTGCCTTCCACTTGAAGAAAGGTTTTTTTTTTTTTTTCTTTTCAAATAAATTGACAAAATTTGAAAATCTAATGTCAGCCTGGGCTCTAGTCTTAACGTTAATAATTTAAACTGAGTTTGAGAACGCAGAGGAAACTGATTTTATGAGAAGGAATGAATATAAGAAAACCTCTGCTTCATTTTCCTAAGACATCGTATCACACAAACTGAGAAACCTGTTCCCAAGGAAGGATTAATCCGAATCATAACCCACATTCTCCTCCTCCCTCCCCCTGGCTGGGTACCTGCTCCAGGTCAGTTATCACTCCAGGGGCCTCAGCTGCAAAACCGAACAGAGCAGGACCCCTGGCTTGGAAGGACAGTCTCTGGGGGCGTAGGAACAACCACTGAAGGCAGCTTTTCCGAACTGCCGCCCACACTAGCCAATTCTCCCTTCCATTTACAGTGATACAAGAGCAATCTGAACCACGGCTATTCCTAATCATACTTCTGTTCTCCGCTGTGATTATTAATCCACTGATCTATCTTTCCTACAAGGTCTGCACTCCTGACCTTAGCAACAGCATCTTTCCTTGGGACAGGATGACTTTAGACAACTTTTCAGTTACTTAGTACTTACTACGGAAATAATTAGCTAAAAATAGACCTACTATACACTGAAAGACATGTTGAAATTAACTTTTAAAATATTGTCATTTACCATCCAAATGAACGAGATTTTTAAAGTAAAGATGGATAAAAGATTATGTGGTTTTCAAAACTCAGTAGGTGTGTCATTGGTCTAAAGGTCATCTGACCAACATCTCCTACACTCTCATAGTCCCTTCTCTAATGAGTCCATTTTTAGGAAGGTGTTCTCAGAGAGGACATGAACATCAAATGTAAAATTTCCCTAGAGCACTTGAATGTTAACAGTTTCAAACAGAAAACTTTAGAAGCAAAGTTAACACCAACAAAATCTGAGTTATAATATCTTTATGCATTGATCCATAACTAAATCAACAAATACTTATTAATGCTAAATTATATTTGTAACAACTATTAATTATGAAATGTAAGAACATACGAAAACGTTTCATAATTAATAGTTGTTACAAATATAATTTAGCATTAGTAAATATTTGTTGATTTAGTTATGGGTCAATGGACCCACATTGCATTTCTAAGTCTGTATTTCAAGCTTTGAAAAAAATACATCTGAAGGATCTGTGCAGAGGGAACCATATCTACTATAGGTTAGATTTTTGAAAATTTAACATTTGGAAAGCAGAAAAGGAACTAGAGAAGAAGATGGAGCAGGCTGAGGGGTATGAGATGAAGCAGGACCGAGAGTCCTACCAAGATCAGAGCCAGCGAGTGAGGATGGAGGGGTCGGGCAGCTTTGGGAATTGCCCGCTGGGGCGTGTCTGCTGTCCCCGTGAGGTCACGGTGAGTCAGACGCAGGAGGGAGAAGCCAGCAAGGCGGGAAGAATAAACAAACGGGTGGTGAGATCTGGACGATGCACGCAGGACCTCCCAAAGCAGGAGAATGGTTGGTATCAGTTTACCTACAAGCAACATCTGTGCTGTTTTGCCAGCTGTTTTTGTGCCATATTTGAATGTGAATTCAACTGATGTTCTGGGAGTTAATAAAATGGTGCCGTAAGACCTGACCCAGAAGGCTAGAAACCGGAGGCTTCATCACCTTGCCTGTCTGTCCGCTCGTGGAGTCTGCCGGCTTCTCGCTTCCTGCTAAGGACGGATTGTGCGGCTCCTCACACAGGTGGGTCGCTTAGGGGCAGCTGTTCTGACTGGGATGGGACAACTGCATGGTGTCTTTGCAGGCAGGGGACCTCTTCCCTACGGTAGCTCCTGCACTAAACAGGCATTCAACGGGTCAACATAGTATTTAACTGTGCAACATATTAAATAATGTAAGAATCAAAATATACTAGTGGCCAGCAAGTTTTTAGACCCAAGCTCTTTCTCTATAAATTCCCATCACTGAAATGTGTATGTGCATGTTTGTAGGTATCACAGTCAAACGCCGCCTGCAACTCCTGCAAAAGCTTTGCCCTCCGCCAAGATCCTCCCGAAAACCTAGCACCTAATCCAGAGTAACGTTCACTCACATGCTTGGTAAATGTCCTTGGATAATAACTGTGACCTAATGTGCCTCTGATGTTATTTGTCTAATAGTTTTCTAAACTTCTAAACTCGAATTCCATACATCTTACTCAAACTCGTATATCTTATGTCTTCCCAATAAAAGGTAGAATTCACAGAATGACAAATTGGAAATATATCAAGAGGGGAAGTGAAAAGGAAGAAGAAAACGAACCAATTTTGGATGCCAGTGCATGCCATTTATCCGCTGGATCAATAAATACTTATTAAGTACAAAGTACATTTGTTTCATGTAATTTATCCCACTTAATACAAAGTAATAACTTATCTATTTATTTAAATTCGGTTCCAGGAAATCATACTGTTCTATGGTAACTGCTCAATTAATCAAGTTAATTGAAAGAGGGAATATTCTAATCAACTAAATTTGAATTAGTGGCATAGCAAGACTCACATTAGAAGCTTCTTTCTTTCATGCAAAGTATTAATTATATTGAATGGTCTATTTCTTGTATATTTTCAGGACATGGCATTTTTTGTCAACCACAGTGAAGACAACAGCCGCAGAAGTTAGGAGCTTGATTTTCCTTATCCCATCTGAGGTCCAGGCCTGGCTTAGGCAGCCACGGGCTGTCTCATCTCAGATTATTTCATTTTAAGACTCTAAGGTCATTCAATTAGCATAATAATCAGAACTCCATCTATGATTGCTATGAAGATTGACTAAAATAATGCAAGTAAAGCATTTGGCACACAGTGTAATACAGCACAGCGCATGTACTCGAGAAGTGTACGTGACAGGTTCATTTTGAGTTGAGCACAGAGGATACAACTGGGAGGATACAGCTGAAATTCTCACCTTCAGCAGGAAATAAATAAACACATGAACATCTAATGTCAGAAGGAGACAAGAGCTTTGAAAAAAGGCAGCGAAAAGGTCTGTAGAGTGTCTGGAAAGGGCTTGCTGTGGAAGATGGGTGGTCACGGAAGCATTGTGGATGAGGTGACATTTGATGAACAGTATAGGAGGGACTCCACGTAGATTTCTGGGGGAAAGGGCTCCACAGAGGAGAAAACAAATGCAAGGACCCCAGCTCAGCAACTCCTCTGGCTCCAGGAACGTAATTAGCACCCACTTAAGGGTGGTTTTCAGATTATTCTACATCAATAGAGTATGAAGGTCGAATAACAATACACAAAAAATTATTATTGCCAATAACATAGTAAAAAATATTAAGGAAAATAAAAAACAGTTTCTCCCAAGTGACCTCCAAGTAAAAATGATAAAGCTTCAGGAGTCTGGAGGCAACAACAGAAATGTCTCCGAATTCACAGTATTAAAAAGTTAATCATGTATATGTTTCTCTAAATCTCTGAGATAATAGCTACTTGATTGAATAATCAGTACATAGAATATCATTCTAAAACTGACACTGGCCCTGTAATCTGGTAGAATGAAGAGTCATCTTTCATGTGTAAATGATCTGTTTTATCGCTGTTTAAAAATTCATTTCTGCAAGGACAGAAAACATGGGCAAAAAAGAAAAAGCTATAAAAGTTCTTGGTAAACAACAAGTTTATATATTAAGGGTAATTCTTAGCTACCTAGAATCCCAAGGTAAAAATAACTTTATTTTGTGACCCTGGCTGGCTCTAATTAGCTTTCATGTAACCACAGTTACAACTGCAAATAATATGTCATTTTTTCTTAGGGGCCTTTTTAACTCAGAGAGCAACTCAAAATATTAACTCTGCAGATCAAAGTGCATTAGCATTAAAAAAGCTCTACATAAATCCCCCCTAAAGACTGATGGAATTGCAACACCAGCCTAAACATTTTACTTAAAAAAAAAAAAATAGAATGCTATACTCTTCATTTTGTTTGCTTATTTAAAAAAAGTCTACTGTCAGTTAAAGATACACAGTTTTAAACAGCTCATAATGTTTTACCCTGCAAAAAAAAAAAAAAATCATAATGGTTGTTTTCCTATCCCTAAATGAAGTAAGCATAATTTCAAACAAAATCACTTGTATAATTACTGAGCTATGACAACCATTCATCTGTTTGGTAACAGGAAGAAAAGGTAATATTCCCCCAGTCCTCAAAGCTAATTAGCTAATGTAAGCATTGGCGAACCACCCCAGTTTCCAGATGGGAAGATCACTTCTGACTCACTGCAATTTATCAAACGCTTCCGTCAGATACTCCTTCTGCAAGGAAGGTGTGGCAATTACTTAAGAGTTAGAGACCCTTCATGAAGGTGAGAACCTTGAGAATTGGTCCCCCCTGTACGCACCGATCTGAAGTATCTTTATGCACAGAGCTGGCAGGATGCTCAGACCAGCGGCATCTTACTGTGTTCTGTAGACAGTTGGGATCAGAACACGTGGCCAAAGTGATCAATCTGAGGACTGCCTGAGAGGCTAGCGACGAATCAGGAAAACCCAACTATGATGTTGACATTTCAGAAACTATTTCACACGGCAATGGCACAGAACGGAAGACCGACTGGGAAACTGCACTGGAAACACTGTCAAGTTTCATGGGATCCATTTCCCAGTACATTTTATGTATCTGAAGTTACAGATACATAGAAATTTTTATAGAAATAATTACAGAACCACCACTTTTAAAAAATGTGTTTCAGCTCTTCTGTAATTGATGAAATCAGTCATTAGAAGCGAGTAGAGACCTATTTAAGGGGGAGAATGATGACATACTCAGGCTCCTAAGAGCTGCCAACCTGGCAAACTTATGGATTTTAATTGGACAAAGTGCGTTCTCCAGGGAGGGACGCCAGCCAGGAAACAGGTCACGACTCACTGAGCTCATATTTCCTCTTCACACCTGCAAGGGTGTTGCTGGGTCTCCACAGAGAGGACGAAAACCAGGCCTGAAGACTGAGCTAAGCGTTCAGAACTGTGCTGCCCAGAGCGGTAGCTGCCGGCCACACGTGGCCACTGGTCACCTAGTTATCCTGAGATAAACTGTACTCTAAGTATAGGACGCTGGCAACATAGTATATATTTAAAAAGGAAAGTCTGTAAAACATCTCTTTATAATCTTTATATTGACTGTGGGTTAACATGATTACAGTTTCTGTATTTAGGTTAAATGAAAATGTTATTAAAGCTAAATTCACCTGTTTCTTTTTACCTTTTTAATCTGGCTACTAAATATTTCAAAATTACATATAGAATTTTGGGAAGCAAACACGTACCATCTCCCAGTTACTCAATCACACGCTAAGGTAGGTAGGTGCTCCCGTGAAGGATTTAGCAGGTGTACCTGAAGTCCCTTATCCATTGACTTTCAGTTAAGGAGATTATCCTGTCTGGCCTTTACCAAACCAGCTGGGACGCCTCCAGAGAGGGCTGAGAACTATCCTCAGAGAGAGAAAGACTCCTGCCCGCGGACGGCAGCTCTGGCCTGGACCCGGGGTCTAGTCTGCTCAGCACCCCCCTTCCTGACTGTCCGTCCTTCGGAATTCAGGCTGACGTAGCCAACCCCACCAGCCCTGCGAGCCAATTCCTTGATCTAAACACTCACACGTCTCCATCCTACTAGTTCTGCTTCTTTGCCTGAACACTGACACATGCAGCGTCTGGTGCCTGGACACAGGGTGTTGCTGTAATGAATGTGGGCGCAGCTTTGGAGCTGGGTGGTGGGTCAGGGCTGAAGGGAACATGACAGAGAAAGCCTCAATGGCATCCAACACACTATGAGCAAAAACCTGTATTTTAAAGACACTGTAGGTCGGACTCCAAAGGAGTGAGGGAGATGTTGCCAGAAACTTAAAGAAGTGGCAAAAGCTTAGCAGAAGTGGTTCTGTAATTAGGTGGGAAGCAGGATTTTCAAGTGACAATGGAGATGCCCAGGCTGTGTGTTGAAGGTCCCCTTGGTTCCTTCTTGTAAAACATGAAAGGAGAATTATTAAACACAAAGCAGCCGGACTGGATGATTTTGAAACTTCTCAGCCTCTGCAGATGGCAAACGATGCTCAAATTTGGAAATGGCTCTTAAAAGCAATGCACAGAGAAAAGGCTGTGTGCGTGGGGGCATAACCTTTCGCTGCAACCTCAGAATGCTCAAGGTCAGAACACGAGTGTGCAGCAACAAATGGGGTACTTTCAAGAATTGAGGGTTTTCCTCGCAGACCTTCTCCACCAGCCCAGAGGGTCCCTAGAAAGCTGAAGAGCACCGTCCCGCTGGCATCGCGGCAGGAGCCCAGGACGCAGAAAAGAGTATCTCAAAAATATCTGTGGCTGTGGATTTCGTAATTGATTAAACTCTAGTAAAATACATCCTCTATGAAAATACTTCCAGCTACTGTAGGTCATTATTAAAGAAAGTTAGAAGGCATAAATTTAATAAGGACTAAATAACTACTCAGTGATAATCAAGGGATATCTAATTTAAGCATAACAAGTGCCTCACCGGGCAGGAGGGGAGGAGAGGGGATGGGTGGGGTTGGCCACTCTTTGCCTTTGGAGCTGGAAGAAGGAGGTGGGTGCTGGTGATGGGTGCAGCTGTCACGAGAAACCAAGCAAGCGTTGCAAACGGGACCCTGCGGAAGAGGAAGAGGCGTTCTCTTCCGAAACATGACCAAGTGGGACGTGGGAATCTAAAGAACGGAGGTCCAGCAGGGTGCTCTGTAATTGCCTCTAGAGTAAGTGGGTGGTGGGTTGAGGAGGATGGAAAAACGTCCCCACCATCAGCCTGATGGTGCAGCTGTTTTCTAGGAGATAAGGACCTCGGAGTTTCAAAACAAGTCAGGTGATGAGGTGGAGGTCACAGGATACTGAGAAAGTGCTTGAGTCGAACATTTTTATAGCCAAAATGTTTGAAATTAAGAATAACTTTTTATAACCAAAATGTTTAAAATTATAAAGACTATAAAAGAGGGGTATGATACTCTTATATATCAAACTTGCCTTTTTATTCCTTGGTCAAACTAGTGCCTTTATTTTTCTTCAAAATTACTAATTTACAGAGATTATTTTGTGGCCAAAATTCAAGAATGAAACCCAAAAACCTAGTTTTTCTTTTAATTTTATTAATTATTCCATTTTAACACAACCATGCCAGTTTTCTTCTGGTTTCAGTATGATTTCTATAATTCCAGTAGGATTTTACATATATTTCATAGGAGTGTCATGTAAGTATTTGGACCTCTGATAATTGCATATATATTTTTAATATGATAGTGATAATGATGACTATTTTTCTTTGCTAAGTATGTCAAAGATTAGTTTAAGATAATTTATTGATAAAATGGTAACTTAGAACCACTCTCTTTATCACTCATGTAATCAAAACTAAAAATTCAACCTCGCCAAAACTGAAAGGTGAGGATTTTTAGATTTCCCAGGGTGCACCTAAAACTTTCCAAAGGATCTGGTTATGTACCATATAGTCATACATACACATACTGTGCAGAGAGATAGATAGGTAGATCTACCTTATGTTGAGTGTGTGTGTGTGAGGATGAATAATTAGGTTTCCCCATATCTGTCCTGCAATGTAAAATGTGCAAATATCTTTTGAAATATTGGTCTCCTAATTTAAAGAAAATACTTCTTTCATTATCCACATCTCAGTGAAAACATGCATCATTACCAAGTTATGCACCGTGTATACACAATGCTTTACATCTAAATTGCATATTCAGAAAAAAAATTCAATCGTGAAGAGAAAGATTTTCTGGGCTGTACCCCATGGTGCATCCCTTACCTCTGCAGATTGGCCGGTGGTCACTCCAAGCAGCGAGTGTCTCCGTAACTCTCTGACAGGTGATGCTCTTAGATCCTTGGAGCACATAGTTGTCCTCACAGGAGAACTGTACATTTGCACCAACCCTAAGCAGTGACAAAAACAAACAAACAAACAAAAAAAACACCCAAATTATTTACAGAAGATGTTTTATAAAAAAATGGCTGCTACGATGTTATGCAGTCAAAACAATATAAAACATTAAGCAATCCATTCAATATTATTTACAGAGGCAACCCTGGGATTTAGCAAAGGTTATAAAATTTTAAAAAACCTGGCTTCAGATTTCTGCTCTTCCAGGTTCACAGCTAAACAAACATATGAACCTTAACTTGTCACCTTAAAAATAGGGAAAATAGCAAAGGTGACCTCATTGAGTGTTGCAGTTTCCATAAGGAAATTTATGGGAAGTTTTATACCCTGAAAACAAAACAAAGTTGGATATCATTCTACGTGAATAAATACCTTACAAGTACAAGAACTGAAAAAGTCCAGATTAAGGAAATGTCTCCATAAAGAATCTATGTTACTATCACGGACATTGATTATATTTAAAAGAAGGCCAGTGGTATTACATTTCAGAAATACTTTTTACAGGAAAAGAATCATTTGTTTTAGGAAAAAAAAAAAAAAAAGCAATCCATCCAGCCTAGAGTTAGTTGAAAAATTGCTTTGGCTCCAGAGCTGCATCTGCAAACATGAAGCTTCAGGGTTGTAAACATTAACAAAACGTTGTCACAGGATAACAACTGGACAGGTGCGTGAAGAAGTGCTGGGGCATACATCACGTCTGAACACACCCAATTACTTCTTCTAAGCCTGGCAGCTGACATTGAGTTGAGCATTGCATTATTTTACTATCTGACAAGCTGACTGTTACAAGAGGAAATTCTACTTGTGTTTCTTCTTTTGAATAACTGACAGGTCGATGTTGAGGAAATAGGAGTGAAAGAGGGAGGCTCTGAAGGAAAAGATGCTCAGTCGTCTACATGGACGGATGGAGTAAATAATGGAGAAAAGAGGGGAAACAAACTGATGCTTTCCTTTCTTGCTTATCGAAAAACACCGCCATCTACAATATTGGATTGAACACTATTCAAGTCACATCACGCCAGCATCTCCCACAACAGCTACATAGCTCTCTCGCTGGGGAGCGTCACTCATGTCCGCAAAAATTATCAGAGTCAAACCAATTTGGAAAGTTCTGGGTTAAACAAAATTAAACATCTTTCCTTTCTAAAGGGACTTCTCAGCTTAATGAAATTTAATATGCAAAACGTATTTTACCTATTTAAGGGAATGTAAAATATGTGGAATGTTCCAGATTTGTCCATCTAGGAAGCACTTTTTGCACCAAGAATCCAGGACAACTAGAGTTCCATGGCACCAATTTTGAGAAACGCTGCATCGTAAGTACATAATATGTATATTTTTTGAACGTGAAAAGTATAAAAACCAACACTCAGACATAATTCCCACTGTTATTGTCTGTCATAAGTTAAGACGGCTGTAATTTATAAACATATTCCTCCTTAATTTCTGCTCACTGATCTTTGTTTAAACCTTGGAGCCACATAAAATGAGATAAAGGCAAGAACTTTGTTGTGAAAACAATGATTATACCCTTGCGTTTTCTACTGCAGCCTCCAGTCTGCAGTGCTTTCTATGTACGCAAATCTCAATATCCATGACCTTCATAATTCTTTTGATATTTTTAGTTGAGAAGCTATTGTGGGTCCTACTCTATTCTAGGTAGCAAAGAGGCAGAGGTGGATGATACGGACAAAGCCCCAGTCTCAGGGAGAAAACATAATAGTTAACGACAACAACAATCCCAACAATCAAATCAAATATAACAAAAATGAGAGGATGTCATAAGCGCTATGAAGGGAATAAAATGATATGATATAAATATAATGAATAATATAAGGAAATAAAGTGAAATAAAATGAAATGATATAATGAGGTAAGGAGAGTTGGAATTTGAGAGTATGTCACCATTTCTATGATCCTCTTAACAGAACATTCCAGAAGTTGTCAAACAAAAAGAAAGGGAAGTGGGATTATTGCTTCTACTTGGCAATCACGTATTTCAACTGCAGCAGCATGGAACTCGTTAGTTACGGGACGCACCCTGCTCCAGCGAAACCTCTACTTCTTACATACATTTTCCCCATACACCCAATCAATATTCCTTTAGGTGTTATTAGTGAATTATATTCTATTTTGAGAAAAAAAAATCAATAAACCCAAAAGTGCAGGCAATAAAAGCAAAGGAAAAAAAAAACAAAACAGGAAAAACAAATGAGCTGGCATCAAACTAAAAATCTCATCATGCACAGTAAAGGAAACAATGAACAGAATGAAGAGACAACCTACAGAACAGGGGAAAATATCTGTCAACTATGCATCTGGTAAGAGGTTGATATCTAAATACTTAAGGAACTCAAACAACTAAAAGCAAAAAAACCCAAATAGCCCAGGTAAAAACTGGAAAAAGAACCTGGTGGACATCTCCCAAAAGTGGATGTAAAAATGTCTGATGGTGCATGAGCAGGTGCTCAGCATCATGAGTCATCAGGGAAATGTAAATTAAAGCCAAGGTGAACTATCGCCTCCCACGTGGTAAGATGGCTGTCATCAACAAGACACAAGAGAGCCAGTGTTGGTGAAGATGTGGAGAAACAGGCGCCCTTGTACACTGTGGGTGGAAATGAAAATTAGTAAAGATTTTGTGAAAAACGTACAGGGGCTCCTCAAAAAATTAAAAAAGAGAACTACTATACGACGCAGCAATTTCTCTTCTGATTATGTCTCTGAAGGAAATGAAATGAGCGTGTCAAAGAGATGTCTGCCCTCCCGTGGTCACGGCAGCATTACTGACAACAGCCAGGATATGGAACCCACCCACGTGTCCACCACGTGGATAAAGTGAATGGATGAAGAAAATGCGGCAGACACACAGGATGGGACACTATCCAGCCTTGACAACGAAGGAAATGCGTCATGTGCAACAACATGGCCGAATCTGGAGGACGTTATGCTAAGTGAAATAAGCCAAGCACAGGAAGACAAATACGGCATGATCTTAATTTTATACGGAATCTAAAAACATACGACATAGGACCCGTAGGAGCAGAGCATAGAAGGGTGATTACAGGGGATGGAAGGAGGGGTGTGGGGAAGATGTCCGTCAGAGGACATGAACTTCAGTTAAGAGGAATAAGGTCAGGAGATCTACGGCACAACATGGTGACTATGGTTAAAAAGTGTGTTGTATGCTAGAAAATCACTTAGAGAGAGGTGAAATGTTGTCACCACACACACAAAAAATCTTACGTCTGTGGGGGAATGAATATGTTAATTAGCTTGTTCTAGCCCTTGCACGATCCATAGTTCAAAACATCACGGATACCATAAAGACATACGATTTTTGTCAATTTAAAATAAAGGAAAATTAACACCGCTGCTCTGTGACTAACAGATCTAATTTTTGGGGAATATATATTGATCATCCAAAAGATGGGAAAATTATGGCCAGTGATGTTCTTGGGAAAACAAGAAAGCGTTTAATACGAGGACCATGATTGACTAACTTATTTCAGATATGTCTGAAAGAATCCAATATTGCTACATAAAAGGCAAACATGAGAATATGTAGCGATACAGAAAAGAAGACAGACATGATCTGAAAGTGTATGTTCCCCAGATGACACTGAAATCCGTATCTACGTGTAGATCTATAGATCAGGAACCATAGGCAGAAAACTACTTTTTGAGTGGTAATATCACTATAAGTAGACCTTTGTTTCTATATTCTAATAATTGTATTTCTTCCAGTTTCATTACTTTATAATTTAATTAAAAACGTCTTTTAAGCTGCTCCTAGACCCTCCCTCCATGCTCACTCACTGAGACGGCTGCGCAGACTCTCTGCGGCACTAACACAGTTCTCGCTTGTCTCAGATTCTCATCAAACACTTCACAAGCCCATTCCGCACAGAGACGGGGACTCTACCTAATGTTTTACGATCGTCATCTGGTATCACAGTCTAGTCCAGAAGTCTCTGCTTGGGACATTCATCTTTAGTACATTTAGAGGACAATATAGAACTCATTCCTTAATTGCTGTCATAAAACCCTTTCGCAAATGATCGGAAATAGCCATCGATAAAATATTGAAGCTTTGCTACTTTCAAGGCATTAAAATTATTAACAAGAGCATCTTCTCCATTTCACTGCAGCCAAGGAGGGTAAACGCGTTCCCAGCAGCAGAGCGGAGTGGTCTCTGCGCTGCGATGAATCAAGATGAGGTTGAAGCTAAACACAACCCAGATTCTAATTTATTAATTCAGCCGTTTCCTTTGGCTTTATCTAGCTCATGGATCAGTTCTGTTTAGACGTCTTATATGCTTTCAACTTCAAATATACAATAAACTAAGTTTTCATTGATTTACGATTACTATGTTAGAAGTAATATATATTAGGTATAACATTAGATCATGTAATTTGGTTCTCTGAAAAGTACTCAGAAGAAAATTCCAGGAAAAAAGAGAAAATCTCTTAGTGCCTGTCTATTGGCAGGTAAATGTGGAACAGATTAATTATATTGTACAATTGAGACAACTGTTAGTAGTTTGCAACTGTAATAACAGAGAACTGATCTGTATAAGATCAAGATACACTGGATATTGAAAATAAACACCCAAATGACAAAATTCAACTTAAACAGCTAAAGCAATTTTTTTCTTCTAAACAGAATACAATAGAAGAAACGCATTTTCACTTCTTCACTGCTTAGCACTTCTGAAAAGCTGGCGACTTGACTCTCGAGTTCTAACGACATTTCATTCATCACCATTTAGTCTGCTTTATCTGCTAAAAATATGAACAGTCTGGCTGTGAATAGACTATTTCTAAATACGGTTGACCTAGAGAGTGGGTATTTGTGGATTCGTTCAACACAGGTACTATCACTATCTTTGAAAAACAAAATCTGAGGTGACTCAGAGATTAGAGTCCAGCACAGGACATGGGCTGGTTTAGCTGTGACGTCTAGCTGCGACCATCCACCAGAGATGACGCTAATCTCCCCGACTGCCCAGACGGAGGGATCCGACCTCTCTTCTCAACCCTCACTGCTCAGCATCCACCGGACCTGCGGACGCAGCCAACAGACAGACTGACAGACACAGAAAGACGGGCGAGTGCCTCTGCGCTGACAGTCCCAGTTCAAACAGCGCACTGGAGTATCCACAAACGCAAAAGGAATAGAGCTTATTTTTAGGCAGCAAAGGTAGGTGTTTAAACATTCTGCATCTTCAGAAGAAGGGAGAATTACGTTAGATTATACTGTTTCAGCCTCAAGCAACATAAAACACAAAAAACTTGAGACAAACGTTTCCTTAGCACGAAGTCCAAGCTGGGATTTGCCGTATTTGTCCTGGCGGAAGGGGGACAGGTGCAATTGAGGAATGGCATCTGCCAGCTCACTGTGTCAAAGACTTAGACATTCTGCTTAGCTGAGCGAGGGCCATGGCAGGATGAAGTGTGAAGTGCTGAAGAATGTGTATCCGTTTGCATGTGTGCACGTGTGTGCCCTTGTGTGTGCACATGCAACACGTGTGTGTACACGCAACACATGTATGTGCATGCAATCATACACACACCTCTTTTTCTTTTCCTTGTGTTTTGTCTATACCGACTGCCTCTGTCCTGGCACAGCACAAGTTAACATCACAGGCTTCCAGATTCACTCGGGTTGTCCGTGTGCAAGCCATGCAACGTGTCTAAAGGAGATGTGATGGTGTGTTTGTCCCCACCCCTCACCCCCCATTGTAAGAAACAGGAACAGAACGTGGCAGACAGGACTCTCAGCCGAGTCCTGGGGAAGAACAGGACTGGGGGCAGAACTGGAACCACGGCGGCCAGAAGGCTGTGCCAATCCAGTGCCCGGTCTGCCCAGCACACGTGGGACCAAGAACCAAGCTGGGGTGAGGACAGGGGACGGGAAATCCCCCTGTGCTGGGCTGGGGTGTCCGGGGGATGCAGGGCCCATTCCTATCTCCCAGCTCTGGCCTCACAGCCGTGCCCTTGAGTCTCGCCGTGTGGCCTCCACGGGGCAGGGAGCCAGCAGGGGAGCCCCTGGCTGAGAGGGCCCAGCGCTGAGCCCACCCAGGGGCCGTGGCCACGGGACCCTAGCCCAGCCAGGAGGAGGGTGTGCCCCGGGCAGACGCATGGGGAGGTTGCCGTGGACAGCAGAGGGACACAGGGTGGAGGACAGACTCAGCCCCCCACGGTGGCCGATGTGCCCTCTCCCCAGCCCTGGCCTTTTGCATCCTGAGACACGGAGAAGGGACAGAGAGGGGACGCTCACCGCCAACTTTAACCCCGATTGACTCAGAAATCCCTGATTTTAACTCTACCAAGGGTGAATAAATAAAATTTTCTGACTCAGACAATATGGAGATCTGGAAAAAGAAATTAATTACCAATCACAGTTCAGACAAAGTCACGTTTACTTGTGGACCTGTAATTTAATGTCATAAACGCATTTTAGCTTACTTTGCAAATAACATTGCTATTCTCATCGAGCACGGGTCTCCCTCCCGGCTTCGCCACCTGCTTCTGTCCCCCTCTCTTACTCTCTCCCTCTTCTGGTTTTCTCTCCTTCCTCCTTACTTCTTTCTCCTCATTAAAAATTGTTTTCCCCACAAGTAGAATCAGTTATAGTGGCAGTTACTGTAGGAAGGTGCAAAAACCGACAACTCTCTTATTAATAGAACAGGCTGAAGGTATTTTTCCAACTTTAGAATAAGAGACATGACATTTGATCTGAGAAGGAGAAAAGAAAACCTGCCGGGAACATCTCTGATGTTCTTCGACATCTTGAGAACATTTAGATTCAAGTCTCAATCCTACAAACAAAATATCCCCCATGCCTTAAACACCCAGTAAATATAAACTGAGTGAACTAATTAAGGAAAGTCACTTTCCCGTGGTTATATCCTTCAATCTGTATGTAAAGCGGGAATGAGAAATTGTGGTAGCGACCAAACCTTCCTCCTGTGAATGAGCTGGTAGGGGTGAGGATGCATCAGACAGCTCCTGGGCAATGTGCTAAATAAATATAAACTGCTATGGGAATATTAAAAGAAAAACAACTGATTTTGCATTTAGCATAAAGGTAAGAAAAAGTTATTGCCAGAAACTGAAATTTGAGTTGGCTCTTGAAAGAGCCATAGAAGTTTTTTTCTTTCCCGAAATGAGTATGTGTGTCCTAGATCAAAAACTCACCAAAGCAAAACCCTGTTGGTTTCAAAGTTGGTGGTTGGTTTGGGTAAATGAAAGGAACTTGGTTTTTCTAGAACAGAACTTTCCAGCGGTTATTCCAAAGGAGGCTGCGCCATGCCTTCCCACCTGGAAGGTCCGCACCTGTGCTCCTCCTCCGTAGACACGTGGCTTCGGTTGATGTCTTTTCCCTCAACTTCTGCTCCTTTCTCTCACTTTGAGGCACAAAACGTAGTTCATTTACTGCTCCGTGTCAGGTTCAGTTTGAGAAATATCCACCCACAGCCCAGCAGCATGTGAGGCTGGGAGGCTGGGAGAAGCCCCCAGCCAGCGACGGCGGGGACGGAAGGCTTTGTGTTTATTCACCTTGAAATCTCTCAGCCTCTAGCTCTGTGCGCTGAGCTTCTCACATCCCTACAGTCGACATCTGTGGGATGAATGGGCAGGAAAAGCCAGGAGGCAAGAGCAGGAGTCCAGACCATCCCTGAAATGCTGGAAAAGCCGTCAAACTGGAAGGCTTTAGGGAGCAAAAACCCAAGGCAGCCTCAGGGCAGCATCTCACTGGGCAGGCAGGGAGCTCAGGCTTCCCCGAGATCCTTCACCTCTGTTTCAAAACAGCTTCCGTCAATGGTAACTCTGCTTTTTGCTTTTTGCTCTCTGAGGCATCTCCACGTTACTTTCCACGGGGGTTGCACTGGTTTGCAGCCCCACCGGCAGGTGCTGGGGGTCCGGCAGGTGGGGGGGTGGTACATTCACACCTAATGGGTGTGGTACACATCATCGGGGGGATGGACACACCTGAAGCTCTGACTCGGGTGGGGCAAAGGCAACATATGTAACCTAAACATTTGCACCCCCGTAATATGTTGAAATAAAAACAAACAAACAAACAAACAAACAGGTTCCATTAGATCACCGCGCTGATCCTCCCATAAGCGAGTCCCTGAACCATCAGAAAGGAGCCCGGATGCTGGACAGTGGCTGTGAGAGGTGCCGTTAGGGACAAGGCCCTAATCAATGGACCCGAGGGGGCAGCAAAGACAGGTTGTGAACAAACTGGGCACATGCGAGGAGGGAGACGCCGTCACACCCCCCGACTTGCTCAGCATTCCAGAAAACACCTTCGTCAAAGAGACACTTGCGGCTGCTGTGGCCACCACAATGCCTTTTACTACCTTTTTGATTTCCACACAAAGCGTGTCATTTCTGGGTCATTTTTTTCTTTTTATAGCAACAACTTTTAGACTCATCTCCCTCAAGCCTTGCGGCAATTTAGCGCCGCGACAAATGCATCAGACAGTAGGCGGACCGCTCTAGCCTCGGGACAGAAAGGAAACTCATATTTCATGTGAGTTTTAGGTGCTGGATGTTAGCGAGAGCGCGGCAAAGACCCCTCGACGGCGATGACACCAGGCGGTTCGGGACGGGAGCAGCAGCTGTGCTTTCCGAAGGCGCGTCCCCTGCCACCGACGTCACACCGTGACCCGCTCTCAGAGCACGACACTGACAAGGGGTGCAAACTCTCCTGCGAGGAAATTTAATTTAAATCTTCCAAGTCTGTTCTATCAGAGGGGCCACTATTTACAGAAATGAAGATTTGGCTGCTCAAAGTGGAAAAATCAAATCCACAGGGTCACCACTAATCAAGCAGAGGCGGCCCATTTCCACGCACCATAAGTCGTACACTCAGGGAGGAGCAGGCGGGGAAGGGGTCTCAGTGGGCAGGAACCGGGAGAATCAAGGCTGGGGAAGGGGCTCTCCCCGCAAGCCAGGTCTCCCCGCTTTGTGTCCCTTCCTGAGAGGAGGCAGAGGCCCCTCTCTCCTCCCTGACGACCGTTGGTGCCTGCAGACGGCAGCCCCTGAGCCTGTCTTCCACTTGGGACCAGGAAGCCCAGGGGACCCTCGCAAGTGTCGGGCCAGGAGGCGTTTTACAGCCCATCCTCTCTGCTCTGCAGCTGGAGCGAGGACACAGCCAGGTGTCAGAGCTGGAGGACGGGAGGAATCAGGCAGAGTCCACAGCCTGGGCCACCCCCATGGCTCACGCCTGGGTCATGCACCTGCAGGACACGTGGGCAACGGGCATGGCTCGCTTTGTCTCACGGACGGGCCCACCCGGCGGTGACGGCTGGACAGCCACGCGGATGTACTTACACCACTGAACGGAACCTTGAAAAGTGACTAAGATGCTAAATTTTATGTCATGTATTTTACCGAAATCAAAATTTAAAACCAAAAAACCCTAATACCCAGGCCATAATCCTGACTGATTAAACCAGAATCCTTGGGCTAAGGGTAAGGCCCCAGGAAAACGGGAGCAGCTCACGCTAACTCTCTCCTTCCCGCCCTTCCCTCAGCGCAGTTCTGGCGGGACGGAGAGGAAGACGGAATGAACCATCAGAGACGCTGAAGAGTTTTTACAGGAACTGAGGAAGTCCGGGAGCGGGGGAACGGCCCCCAAATAAACGCACGGGTTGACTACTTCATGTTCACTCCTTCAATACGGTTTCCGAAGCTGTGGGCTCCTGTGCTGCCTCTGGGGCTGCTCTCCAAGCTGCCTTCGCCCCTAAGGCTGTCCGAGCCCTAAATAAAGCCATGGGATTTTTGCAGAATCTTATTCTCAAATAGATGTTGGCAAAAAGCATGACCAAGAGCCACCGAGCTTTACACCTCTAATGTACTGCCGAAATCACCACATCTGATATTTCAACCCATTCTTTTACAGAGGAGGAACCAAGGCTCAGAGGAAGGACTGAATTACTGAGGATTATTAATATTCAGAGCCCCCGACGGCCGTCTCTGATGGTCCTGGTGAGGTGGGCTAATTAAGCCATCAGCTCTCTTTTGCATCTTGAAGCTAACAAATTAACGGATGCTTAAATAACAATCATTCGTTTTCCTAGAAAACTGTTTAAATGGATATTTTATTTTAAAGAAAAAATTATTTGTCTGTTGAAGGCATTTTAAAGACTGTGGAAGAGACAAGGGGGACGCCCCACAGGGCCTGCTCGGTGGCTTCTTCCCGGAAGCAGGTCTAGCCCGATACACGAGATCCGGAACATTCACCGGGTGCCCTTTACGAAGGGACAGGAAGGGAAATATGGGTTGTAGTATTTCTTTACGTGGTTCTTAAAATCACACTTGAGGTTCTCTGAAAGAGCAGTCGTCACTGCCAATATTTTTCCTCGACTAGCTCAGTCCTCAGCGGCCGTAAATCTCCAGAAAGCTGCAGCCTTGGGTTAAGGGCATGCAAACATGCTAGGCCCCTCAAGTTTTTTCAAATTGTAAACACACTCTGGACCACGTCAGGGGACTTCGGTGTTGTGGACTCCAGTGCGGAAGCTCAAGAAAGGTCCGTAAGCACCGATGACCTGCTTTATTTCTGTGGCCAACCCAGACCGAATGCCCGTCCACACTGCGTCCTCCTCCTCCCTGTTTTCCTCAGGGCGAAGCTGAGTAGCGAAGAAATCATTGACCGAAACAAACGCTGGTGGGAGAACTAAGATGATGCTTGAGTTTCAAAAAATATAAGACGGTTCTTTGACTTCCACGTAGGAGCACTGAGTGCAAACAGATTATGTCAGAAGGAGGGAATAGTTTTCCAACAAGAAACTGAGCTTCCATATTTTTTTACAATTCCCTACTCCTTCCACTAGAGTTTCCAAATTTTGTTTAACAAAACCTCAAATGCGGACTTGATTCTAACTTTAAAAATGCTTCTTATATTAGTAATCTGATTTTTTAATTGATGAGATAAAGTAGGCTGAATAATCCGATAATCTAATAGAAATAGTCATAACAACACCTGTATTTTCTTGTTATTAAAATAAGCAACAACGTGCACAAATGATCTAGTGAACTGAGGGGCTCCGTGCCTAAGACAGCACATGAAGTAGAGAAACAGTAGCTGTCTCCTTGGGAATAATCATATTCCTGAAAATTTGTCAATTTATCCAATCAAAATGTATCATTGTTCTATAATATGCAAATGTAAATACATGTCTTATATACAGTAAAATTAAACGATTTAACTAAAATGACCGAGCACTTCCCGTGAGGCGAGCGCCACACCGGGCACTGGAATCGTGCTCACGAATAAAACAAAGTTCTGTTCTTTATGGGACTGACGCTCTTGTGGGGGAGAGATGACGCATAAACGTGCACCACGCTTATTAAAACAAACGTGCAGACATACACATGCACCTAATTTCCTGTGGCCGTCAGTGACAGGAAGTAGGAGAGAAGGTCAGAGGGAGCCAGGACGCGGGGAGGAAAGGCCCCCTTTGCACGGCAGGGCCAGGAGGGGCACCGCCAGACACCGGAAGGGGTGAAGGGTCTCACCGTCCACACTCTGTACACAACCACATGTTTCAGCATCGTGGAGAGGACAGGAGGGAGCAACAAACCATGGCAGACAGACAGAAGCAGGAAATAAAGACGGGCTGCAGGGAGAACCTGTATTACCTAGGATGTAAAGACTCAGGTGTGTGCACCTGCTCCAACTTTACGAGTACAACTGAATTTTCCATTATAGCAAATTAAAAAAAAAAAATAGGATGCCAAGAAAAAGAATCAAAGCAACCCCAAAGCAGGTGGATGTACAGGAGGGCGATGACCAGAGTCCCCAGGTGTCTCTCCACCGTTCCCTCCACAGGTGAGAAGACGACGTTCTCACAGGGACACCCTCGGACACCACAAGGAACAAAGCCTGTGGTGGCTCATAGTGCACCTGTGTGTCCCTTGGAACTCAATAAAAAGCAATTCTTGAGGAAAAGAAGACCAGATTCACTCCCTGGCTTCCACGCTGTCTGTAGGTGCAATTATTTACAGGTTCACGGAACGGGAGGCAGAGGCGTCACTGAAATTGACCCACAGGGGAGAAATAATGAACCCGTGCAGCAGTACTGTAATAACTGTAAATAAAATTAGCAATGCCTTACAGGAGAGGAGGATCACGACATAGGGAAATTAGAAATGAGAAGCAGAGTACCCAGAAACCTGGGCTACGGATTTGTTTCTACTTCCCACTGATGATACGATTTTTCCTTTATTTACTTCAGTTTCTCCTTCCGTTTGATGACAATTAATTCCATTTGACATCCCTAGTCTTACAAAGCATGTGTAGAAAATAAAATAAAAGAAACATAAGAGCCTTGGGAGATAAAGAGTGCTAAGACACAAGAACTGAAGTTACTACCATGAATAGTAACATGAGCGTATTGGTGACATAAATTAACCGTTTAGTTTTTAAGTCGTATCTATCACTGCTCTATTCCCCAAATTCCCTTCTGAGCAGAGGTCATGTATCTTTTTAAAGAAAAATTGCCGATCTGTTCTATGACCAGCAGTGCTAACTTAACTGGTTTAGCAGAGCACTAACGTGGCTATGGTCACGCAACCCTAGGGACAGGCTTCTTAGAGTGGATTTAATCCGATTCAACGGAAAAAGAATCTACCACGTGTTGAGCTCAGTCAGGAAAAATAAAACAAATACGACTTCTTTCCTTTCCTTCAGAACCTCATGGTGTAACGAGGTGAGGATAGAAACAGCAATCTGTGTCCAGCACACACAGATGCCAGGACGAGTCGAAGTGACGGGTGAAACATGCCGGGAGAGAAGAGCCCCTTGTCCTACGGCAGCGGCTGCTGTGTCGGGGGATGTCAGAGGTGCTCGCTTAGCGACAGGGATGCTGTTGGAGAAACACCTGCTTAGGCGATTTCGGGGTTGTGCAAACTTCACAGACTGTGCTCCCACACACCTAGACGGTGCAGCCTCCCGCACACCTTGGCTGTGTGGTCCCGCCTGGTGCTCCCAGCCTGGTGCTCCCAGCCTGGTGCTCCCGGGCTGCAGACCTGCCCAGCGTGTCACTGTACTAAGGGCATCTAAGGGTCACATGGCACCTTCACACGGCTGTGGCCCACCAGCCTGCATATAAACACGTGTGGCTTCTACTCTCCCACGTTCTAAGAACTGTCCCTTGTTCTAAAGGCAACATATGTAACCTAAACCTTTGTACCCCCATAATACGCTCAAATAAAAAAAAAATTAAAAAAAAGAATTTGAGCTGTGACAT
The DNA here is from genome assembly GCF_041146395.1 of Eulemur rufifrons. Taxonomy (NCBI): domain Eukaryota; kingdom Metazoa; phylum Chordata; class Mammalia; order Primates; family Lemuridae; genus Eulemur; species Eulemur rufifrons. Next base: position 682,959 of record NC_090994.1, read on the forward strand.
TACTACAGATTTAAAGGATGATGAGGGAATACTGTGAATACATTTATGCCAATACATTTGACAACTTAGATGAAATTGAAAGATCCCTTGAAAGGTGCAAACTATCAGAGCACACTCAAGTAAAAACAGACAACTTATTGTACGTAAGCCCATAAGTAGAAAAGAAGTTGAATTTGTAGTTTAAAAACCTTCTCATAAAAAAATTCCAATTCCAGATGGTCTCACTGGTGAATTATTCGAAATAATTTAGAAAGAAATATTACCAATTATATACAAACTCTCTTAGTATATTCCAGAAAAGAGAACATTTTCCAATTAATTTTATGAGACCATTATTACTCTGAGCAAAACCAATGTCTTTACAAGAAAAGACTATAGCTCAACATGGCTCATGAACATATCTGCAAAAAATCTAAACAGAATTTTAACAAGTCAAATCCAACAGTATATAAAAAGGATAACATATCTTAACCAGATTAATTTTATCCTACAATGCAATTGATTTTTAACACTGAAAAAATAAATTAAATCATTATATTAACAAACTAAACATATAAGTAAACAAACAAAAGATCATCCCAATACATGTTAAAAAAAAAAAAAACAGCTTTTGAAAAAATTCTATATCCATTTCTGACTTCAAACAAAACAAAACAAAACAAAACCTCACAACTCTCCACAAATTAAAAATAGACGCATACTTCCCTAACCTGATAAAGGGCATCTATGAAAAACCTACATGTAATCTCATACTTAAGATGAGAGTCAGAATGGTTTCCACCTAAGCGCAGGAATAAGAAAGGGATGTCTCACCATTTCTGTTCAATCTTATAATATAGTTCCTAGCCAGTGAATACAAACAATAAAAATAAATAAAAGACATTCAGATTGGAAAGCAAAACTTAAAACTCTATTTGCCGATGACAATATCATCTAGGGAGAAAGTCCTATGAAATCTACCAAAAACTTCTAGAACTAGCTTATCACGGTTATGTGTATATTTGTATACACACATACACACCCTCTATAGATGATAAAAATATTTTGCATTTGTATCTAATAGAAAATGTAATCTTGCAACTAATTTTACCAGATGTTATATTAGTTGATTGCCATTGCCCCAAACTTGGACACATGTAAACCACACAGAGTTGCCCCAAGAAACTAAGAAAGTGAAAGATAGTCTCTTCTGAGAGAAGGTTCTGTGTTCCATCCTTGACTGGCCCATGTCTGCACAGCCTGGCTTCCCTCCGACCCCCACCCCAGCCCGATCAACACAGCCCTTACAGTTAAACCTCCTCTTCAGAAATAAGGCTAAGAATAAAATACCAGCATATTCACCCAGGAGACTATAAAATTTTCATTATTGCCCTTGTGCAAAATAGATACTGGCCCCAAATGTTCATGACTTCTCTGTTAACTTTTGAAGCTCAAGCATTTTCTCTGGCTCTCTTCACCATGGGACACAATGTGAAGAATTCGGTCCTGTCAAATATAATCTAATTTGCTATATTTTACAATTGAGCCCTACAACCTAGACCAAAGAAGTTTCTAGATTCCCGGGAAGCATTTCAGGGATGACAATATTGCATGGACAGTACCCCTCACAAATAAAGTGCTTTTGGCAAATGGGTATTGAGTACTATTGTGCCGGGCACTATTTCAGTCGCTGAGGAAGCAGAGATAAATAATACACCAGCTCCACGCTGGGGAAGCTTAATTCAGGCGGGAAAATGAACATGCAAACACCTCGTGATGACTCACTGCCGTCCACTCTAACGCAGGGATGCACACAGGTTCTTTGGAAAGGAAGCACGAGGAACACTGTTTCCTCAATGAGGGACACAAAAGAGGTGACTTTAATTCAAGGAAGGAGTACACAGAATGGAAAGCCCTTGGAAGGATGTATAATTTTATCTATTTGCTTTGTTTTCAAAAGAGATAAAATTCCTGAATGTCTTCAAATGACAGCGATTTCATATGATAACAGAAAACCAGCATTTTTCTCTGTTAGCTTCTTTTCTTGACCGATTCCTGGTCGAGGTGTTACCAGCTGACACAGACCTGCACCAGACTCACTGGGATTGCTGATGACTGTTTACCAACGACTCTCTCTGGGGAACTTCCTCCAGCCACAGGAAGGGAAGAAAACAGTGGTGGACAGGCGGGACAGCTGGCACCAAGGTGGGCCTGTGTGTAGGTACAATCTCTACCCCAGAGTGCACCGTGGGATCAGACCAAAGTGAGTCTCTCATTAAAACCAGCTTCCTGCTTAGCATTCTACACGACCCCATCCCCCTCTCTTTACTTTTCTCCAATTTTTAGCTCACTTTAATGGCCTCAATTCTCTGCGTGTATCTTTTTCTGTTTCTCTCTCAAAAACGGTGACATTTTAAGGAGGAAAAACATATTTCCTGCTTCCCTTTACTCCTTGATTTTACAGCTACTCCCAATACTAGTGTCCATCTCGTAAGGTGGAAAATTTTAAGTTTTTTGAACTAATTGAAGAAAATGTAAAAGTCCAGAGTGGTAGGATGATTATAATCACTACCACATTCATGATGTAGCAACTGGAACGCAGTCTCTGGTTCGTCACAGTCCCAGTAATATGTTTCACAACATTTTCTTAATGAACTGAATTGGCTGCTACTAACCTTCATCATTTCTCAAGTTTATTTAATAAAATAATTATGAGGTTATGATTAAGTTTTCCCCTCTATTTTTCACACATTAAAAATTTATAATATGAAATGGTAACAGATGAAAAAAAGAAAAACATCTTGAAGACCAATTTTGACAATATATTTTTAGAGATAAATTTGTATTATTGGCTCAGATGGTGACAAGTGTCAACTCCAGAGTATCTTACAGCATGTTTTAGAGTTCTACAAGTAACGTAGCAGCATAGCAATTGATCAGTTGTACCTTTGAATCAAAAGGACAAAAGACTTAAACAAAAATGGCAAGCTGACATTATGTATGTGTTAAAAAATAAACGCTTTCCCAACCACCGCTTCATCTCCTACCTGAAGTCAGAGCCTGCTCTTCTACCATTTTCTGGAATCCCGGGATCCGGACACATGTCGGAGACCAACGCAACGCCTCCTTGGCTCACTGTAAGAGACAGAAATATTATTAAAATGTTGTGCAGCTGTTGAGGAAATAACCAGAGAAGAAATTTATTCTAGGCATATTTGGTTCAATGATCATGAATTGAAATGTGATTTTTTTAAAGAAGTAAGACAGCTTCGGTACATTAAAATAAATATTTATTCTTATTAGTAAAAATCAAATTTTTTTTTCCTGGAGAAAGGATGACAACATTCTTTGAGTTCTCTCATGTATTAAAAAGATCAAAATTTAATTAAAAAGCTCATTTGTTCATTATGACTTCTTTTACGCCAGCTCACAATTAATAGCATCGTAAGAAAAAATGGCATCTCGGGAACAATGGCTACTCTCCCAGGGAAGGAAGCCTTCCTCACTCCCCATGGGGAGTGATAATTACAACAGGGATGACAATTACTCCGATCTATACAATAGATAGTATAAATAAAATTACTTGTATTTTAAACATTGGATGTCCTTGTCATTGAACTAAAAACCCAAATGGCCTCTCTGCTTAGGTGTGCTGACTTGTTTCTTGAGTCTATTCTGCGAAGGGCCTTCTCTCCCTTTGGCGTTTGTGCCATCACAGAATAGTTTGTAAATAACTCATTTCCCTATTGGGTAGAGTTGCCGCCACTGTAAATTCCATTCCACCCTGTATAATTTGTCTGATCCAACCAATGTGATTACCTGTTTCTTTCCAGAAGTTTGCTCAACAGAGGGCTTATTACCCAATCCTGTTTAATGAAATGTGAGAGGAACTCCATTGGAGTTCTTCTGGGAAATGCTACTGTGTGTTAACAGAGAACATATCTCTTTCACTCCGAACCTTTCTGCAACTAGATTTTAGACACTGAACTGTTGGTGCCATCGTGCTATATAATCCAAGGACAGAGGCAACAGCACGGGTGGAATATGACCTTCCATCTCATTGTTGAGACAGAAAAGTGACGATTTCAGGAACCCATCTTAATTATGAACATCCAGTTGAATGACTCATATATTTAGTTTAAGCCCATTTGAATAAGTGATTCTATTAATTGCAACTGAAAAGTGTACATACAAATAGACATATTCTCACACATCTTTTAAGTGACTCCATGAGAAGAAAAAAGTATGTATAGGTAGATGTTGAACTCCTAAAATATTTTATTAAAACTTTGTATAAAAATAATAGTAATTATGTATTTTTTTCTTTTTTCATTGCTAAATTAAGATAAAATTGGGTAAGGATATAACCCTTTAATAAATAAAAATCCTATTAGAATATATTAAGTGACTTTATTCTTTGTATATACTTCACTATTCCAAATGGGTTAACCTATATTTTTTACAGATTTTTATTTTTAATGAAGTTTTTAATAACATCTAAAAATTATTTTGCTGTATAGTGTGAGAATTATATTGAACATCATTTTATTTTCTAAATATTTAATTTTCTCAATGTCATTTCAAAATAATCTAGCCAGTTGGGCAGTGACATGAGTAAGTGGTAGGAGAGAAAGCTCCAGACCCTCATTTCTCCATGGAAACATCAGATAAACAACTATCACCGGACTGAAAGAATTCTACCGGAGCTCTGGGAACTGGTAAAGATCTACAGCAGCCGCACAAATGCCCCGTGAAGCAAACGCCACGTTCAGATTAGTAGGACATTTCATGGGGGTTTCACTCTTTCGTGTCTCACGCTCTGCCTGCGGTGGCACAGTGCAGTTGAGAGGAAGTGGTCCCATTACCAGTTTCCGTTCAAGGAACAGAGAAGCAGAGAAAAACTATTTGGCAACATGCTAGTTTCTCTGTGGGCTGCCCGAGGGACGGATTTCTTTCTTTCCTGACTTGGAGCTCAGAGGGGGGATGGTGGCACGGTTTGATCTCCAGCTGGAAGCTATGGGAAGCAGCGGTGTGGCCACTATGAAAAAACGGAGCAGTACTGCAGACCCAAGGGTACCTGTAAGTGACAGACGGAAGGCAGAAGAGTACAATAGAACAGCTAAGGCCCCAAGAATCAGCCGAATTGAGGCTTATTGGAATTTAAGATATTTCAAAGCAGTTGGGAAAAACAAGCAAACAACAACAAGAAACTTAAAAGTACACACACAAACCCAGAGTGGACACAAATCCAGAAAAGACTGAGAAGACTTTCAGTCTTTAACCCAGGTTGCTCTCAAGACTGAGAGGCTCACTAATTAGCGAACATCTTCCACTTTATTCTGCAAAGACTGCAAGAGATGGTTGATTTAAAAAAAAAAATGCCTAATCTTTTTAACAAAGATCGCAAGGCATACAAAGAAATGGGAAAATAGGGCTCATTCAAAGGAACAAAATAAATCTCTAGAAACACTCTTTGAAGAAACATATACATTACACTTATTAGACAACAAATTAAAAACAACTATTAAATAAGAATTTGAAAAAATAATGGCTAAATATTTCCCAAATTTGAGAAAAGACATGAATATACAAATCCAAGGAGTTTAATGAACTCCAAGTATGAAAAACCAAAAGAGATCCACAAGGAGACACATTATAATCAAACTGTTAACAGCCAAAGAAAAATAGAGAATCTTGAAAGCAGAAGAGAAAATCAACTTGTCACAAACAAGGGAACCCTACTAAGACTATCATCAGATTTCTCAGCAGAAACCTTGAAGGTTAGAATACAGTGGGATGACATATTTTAGTGCTGAAAGAAAAGAATGTCAAGGGAGGCTGCTATATTCAGCAAAACTGTCCCTAACAATCAAGGGAGACATTAAGATTTTCCCAGACCAAAAAAACTAAAAAATAAAAAAAGTGAGAGTTTATTATCAGTATACATGCCCTAAAAGAAATGTAAAAGGGAGTCCTTCAAGTTGAAATGAAAGGACCCTAGACAGTAACTTGAAGCCATATAAAAAGAAAAAGTTCTTCAGTAAAGGAAAATACATGAAAAACTATGAAAAACAGTACTTTAGTAATTTTGGCTTATAACCCAACTTTTAATTTTCCACAGTATTTAAAGAAAAATGGATAAAAATAATTATAAATCTATGTTAACAAGTACATAGTATATAAACATGTAATTTATGACATCAATATCATAAAGTAGGGGGCAGACTCGTAAGGAGTAGACTTATTGTATATGACTGAAGTTGGTATTAAATTTAAGATACTGTCATAATTTTAGGACATTATATGTAATCTCCATGGTAACTGCAAGGAAAGTATCTATAGAATAAGCACTGAGGACAGGAGAAGGGAATAACAATATGTCATTGCAAAAGAAGATCCATTAAACACAGAGAAAAACAGTGATGGAGAAAATGAGGGACAAAAAAGCTGTAAGACATAAAAAAATCAAATAAGAAAATGGTAAAATGGTTAAATATTCTCTTATAGGTAATTACTTTAAATATAAATGGAATAAATCCCTGTTACAGGCTAAACGATGTCCCTCCCCCTAAAAACGTATATGTTGAAATTCTGACCACCAGGACCTCAGAACGTGACTGTCATTGGAGATAGGTTATTTGAAGAAGTAATTAGGTTAAATTGTAGTCAAAAGGGTGGGCCCTGGTCCAGTCTGACGAGTGACCTTATGAGAAGAGATTAGGACCTGGATGCACAGATGAAAGACCAAGTGAAGAAGTAGGAAGAAGACAACCATCAACAAGTCAAGGACGAGACCTCAGAAGAAACCAGCCTTGTCAGTACCTTGATCTCAGACTTCTGGCCTCCAGATTAGTGAGGAGGTCAGTTTCTGCTCTTTAAGCCACCGAGCCTGTGGCGTGGCATGACGTTACGGCAGCCCTAGTAAACTAATACACCCCCAAACCAAAAGACATAGATTGGCAGAATGAATTAAATAATATATAAATAAGTAACAGGATCCAGTTATATGTTGCCCACAAGAAACTCACTTTAGATCTATGGACACACAGAGCTTAAGAATAAAGACTAGTCAAATTAACAGAGCCAAAAAATAGAATGGTGGTGGCAGGGGCTGGGGGTAAGAAGGAATATGGAGTTACTGTTTAAAGGGTACAATGTTTCAGCTGAGAATGACGAAAATTTTCTAGAGATGGCTAATGTTGATAGATGTACAAGAATGTGAATATATTTAATGCCACAGAACTGTATACTTAAAAATGGTTAAAATTAGTAAATATATCTTATCTCCCTACATATGCATTATATATACATATTATATATATATGCACACATATATAGAGAAATACACACACATAAATTTCCACCCTTGTAATATAGCTCTACTACTTTTTTCTCCAATCCAGTGGTTTTCAGAGTCTGCATTATGTGCTAAGGTAAACTTTCTAATCAGTAAGCAGTGGTCAGCTACTGACTCTCTAAAATTTATCTCCTAAATATATCTAGTTTTAATAATTTCAGACTCTAACGCGGAATGGTACTTTGGTCCTATTTTTCCTTTCTGTCATCACCGGCTAGATGCGTCCTACAAGCAAGACAGTTATTGCTGCGGCAAATCAATGCAGTTCATCAAGGTGAGTGGCCTGTTCTTTTGTCAGAGTAGCATACTCCGGCGTGGCTCTTAGCCCCTATTCTGAGGTACCCAAACTGTGTGTGTGTGGTCAAAACACAACACACCAAGGCTTAAAAAGGTCCACTTGTATTTCCCTGTTCTATTTTTCCTCACATGGAAAAAGATACCAAACAAATTGGATGTGCCCACCCAGGACAAATTAAAACATTCTGGGTCCTTCTCGGGATAACGCCAAAGTCCCTTACTTATTAAAGAAAGGTTACTCAGTTGGGATTCTGCGTGAGCACAGAATGAATCAGAAAGCCTGAACGGATTGCAGATTGTGGAAGATTTCAAAAGTGTGACGAGAGATTACACATAAAATATGGGTAATTTTCTGAAACAGAGATGGGTGTTTAATGTGTTCGGGTGACAGAAGAAGCAAAGTGACAAACAGGGCAGGGACAAGCAACCAATTAGCTCCATAAATCCCAACGACCTATTCTAGCTGCATCACGTGTCATTAACTCCTCTGAAAACCGAAGTCACCGAGATCAAGCCACTTCGAATGGAATCCCCAGAGCCTCAGAGAAACATTTTCAAAAGAGAGGAATTACTGGGCTTAATATCATTTAAACCCAAATTTTGTTGAATTATATCTTTTGAAAGCTCACAGTACACATGCCATAGATATTAATAAATATATGAAGTTTTAGTCAAAACCTTGTAGCTAAAAATCAAAACTGAAAATATTCAATAGAGGCGTTCATTACACATCATTAACTAATACTAGAGCAAGATGTAAAATTATGCAAGTGGATGCTCAGATACAAATTAGAGAGTTTGTAAAAGACTTTGAATGGATTTTATTTAACAAGTATAAAGTATATGTTTAAATGGCTTTTTCACAGCACGTTGCTTCACCGTACCCCATCAGATCCGCGCAAGACCCGTGCCACTGTGGGGCAACAAGATCTATGCTTCTTCATCAAATTACCCTGCTCTTTGAGGACGAGTGTTAGGAATGCCAGTTAAAACTCAACACGAATTTATTTGTAGCAAACTATACAGCCACACCAGGCATTACAGTGAAGGACATAAGGATACAAAAGAAGTATCTTACAATTACTCCTAAGGAGATTAGAGACAAATAAATTAGTGGAGCTAAGATTTATACTAGTGAAATAATCAGAAATAATTACAGATAAAGTGCTAAGAATAAGGATGATGATGTAAGATTAAATATAACATTGCTAGAAACTCCAGGTGTCATTTACACATTTTTAAATTTACTCCGTATAATCACTCTATAAATTGTTACTATTAAACCCATTTTGCAGGAAAGAAAACTGAGGCTGGAGTTTTGACCCAGTTAACTTAAAATCCAAGTTCCTTTCCCTACACTCGCTGCAATGACCTAATGAGACATTATATGTTAAAGGGCTTTATGATCTAAAAGTGAGGATTTTGGTTAATAAATTTTTTTTTAAATTCTTAATAATTCTTTAAAAATAAGAATTTTTAAATTCTTAATAAACATTTTTAAATTCTTTTATAAAATGTGTTTAATAATAAAAGGACACAGAACATAAAAAGGGGAGGGAGTATAAAGGTGTTTTCATTTATATTCTCAACCGGCATACACATGGGAAGCCATATGGTTTGAACCATGAGACTTCAGTTCGAACCATCTGGTAGCAATTTTCTTTCAGTAAAAAAAGAAAAGAAAAAAAAAAAAAAAAGATTCAAAGGCTTTCCACAGAAGACATTATCCACTTTTAGAGAACTAGAGGTATGAATTGGCTTGAATGTTAAATCTCTATGTAAGTTGTCATTTTGAGTTAAATTTCGGATGATATTTGGAATAAGTGATCAAAAATAAAATCCATTGAAATGAATTTGCCCTTTTTAGTGCAATGGCTCTTATAATTTATTATTATTGCATATTTTCATCGGTGACACTTATTTCTTCAGAGACCTACAGCCACGTTTCAGCTGGATCAATTTTGAGATGAACTATAACCATTTAAACCTTCAGGGAGGTGACATATGTTTTTAGCTGCATAACAATCAGCACTGTTGTTATACAGAACACATTCTGCTCGAAATTCCTTAATGGCAATATCCTCACTCTGTTGGTGACCTTTGCATGAGTGACAACCCATTCTAGGATCTGTGCTTGGGGATACTGCAGACTTCAGACTTCCCTGCCACACTCAGTTTGAAATAAGTCAACGCTGACATTTTTCCCTTCAACGTTTAACAGACTCAGTATTTCCTCACCAGAATGAAAAACAGTATCTACTTTTTAACATATTTCCCCTTTTTGATGCACAAGAGGTTTCTATCTCATCAAGAATGAAACTTATTTATATTCTCCCTTCCTCGAACACCAGTAAGTTGATTAGATGATGATTTCCATGTTAACATTTTGTTATTAATATTTAATAATTTATTTCACGTAGGTATAACAGGAATATCTTGTCCTAGAGCATCGCATGGGACATTTTTACGTCCATATCCATATTTTGGGGCACTTTTCTCTGTTTTTATGGAATATTTGTACAGTCTCTAGTACAAATAGTTGGTTTTTATCCCACAGCAGTAAACAAATGTTTACAAGCTCTATATAAATAGAACAAATAAGAATTGTTGACCATCGGTTGATAAATTCTTATTATCAGAGCAACATGGGAGGTTTTAAACGGTAGTTTACATAGAAATGAGTTGCCAAAAATGCACTGCTTTTATATGTGTTGTTTTGGGTTGCATATTAATGGTTCTCCCACCGGACTTGAAGAACCTACAGCCCTGTGTGTGTGAGAGTCATGGTCTGGATTTTCCAAGAGTCTAATTTGTTACGTCACCACATGTTTTTGTCAGCTCCCTCTCTTCTCTCAATGCATGTCTTAGTGCGTTGACTTGTAAAACACCAGTAGTTGAACAATTATCATAATTTTATAGGCAGATTTTACCAATGCTTTCTTCTCTCCAATTCTACTGTCATGGTTTTAAACTCTCTAAGTTTACAGTACTATATATTTTAAAATACATTTTGGCTTCAAATGCTATGCCCTCAGAGACAAGATTGAGAAATTTAAAAAAAAAAATGACGATTGCCCAATAAATAAAGACTATTTGACTAGTGTTCAGAACCTTAAGTCTTTCCAACATTATTCTAACTACTACCCACAGGGATCCCACAGTCTGGATAATTTTGAATGCCTCAAATTCTAGCACTATTAAGTCTTCTTTTTTTCTTCTTTAACATTATCTCCCCTAGAATGTTTTTCTACCAGAGGGAAAAACAAGATTTTTATAAGGCTCTGATATTAATAATTATCCTTCCAACTGATGAATCACTATGGCAGCAAATGTTCAAAGAGGGAATATTTTATGGATGTAAACTCAAATTAAGCCACAATGCTTAGTTACTATTCAAGCAAAATGAAAAATAAGAATATTCTAGGGAAAGATCAGTGTAAATGACCTTCGCAATGTAAATGGCGCTGAAAATCTTACAAGAGCCTTGAGGACTTTCCTGGCTGCTATCTGTCCAACTCCATAGCGTGCTCTGAGATGCTGACTCGAATGTGTACTGGCAGCAGCAAAGAGACACGTCTCTGCGCCCTCCGCGGGCTCCCAGGAATGCAGAGTGACGGTCATCAGAGAGAACACCCGCTTAGCTTGAGGAATTCCAGCCTGTCATCCCTGGTCTGGTCTCTTTTTGCACATTTAAGAACTCTGAACCTAGGACTAAGGAATATTTTTCAGGGCTCACTCAAAGACATCTTGCAGGATGCCCAATTATTCATGGATTTCTGACAGTGAAGAGAGCATTGGACCAGGCTAATTTATGTTACTTAGCATAGGATCTAAAATACCAGGCCGGTCATCTTGAGATCTGACAGCAAAGGGAAAATGCTGAAGTTACTGTATGAGATAATTGACCTCAGAAATATACATTTTTTATTTTAAATTTATATTTAAATATCATATTCAAATATTTTATATTAAATATAATTAAATATTAAAACTTTTATTTGTCAATTCTTAGATTAAAAACATGGGAAATATTAATGATCTGAATAATGAGCTCCCATAGAAAGTCTGACAACAGTACATAAGTGATTTCAGAATTTATTTAAGTACATTCTGACTAGCACAGTAAATATAAATGATATTAGCAAGTATTATAGAACTTATGTATATATTTATCTTATTGCTTTTATTTCTATTACCTATGTATTCAGAATAGGAGAATAATGTCATTTAAGCTTTATTACAATGCATATTAAATAGATATAAATATCCAAGTAAATATATACCTTTATTTAAATATATGTTGATATTGGTAAATCAGTAGTATTTAATATGAATATTTTATCATATATTTTTATATCATAGAGTTGATTAATATTTATTTTCCATAGTGCAATGTATAGTAAGAAAATGCTTAGAAATTCTTTCTGAATTTTAAAAAAGCAGCAATATTAAATTATTTGATATTTTCACGATACACAGTTTTAACAGTATAATTAGTGTATCAATAAATTCAATTGATTTGAAAACTGTTTTAAACATAAATGGAATAAGGTATGTAAACCCTAAAGCACTACACAAATGTTGAAATCTTTTATTTCCTAGTTATTTTTTCTTTTTTTTTGAGACAGAGTCTGGCTCTGTCACCCTGGGTAGAATGCAGTGGTGTCATCACAGCTCACTCTAACCTCCAACTCCTGGGCTCCAGCGATCCTCCTGCCTCAGCCTCCTGAGTAGCTGGGACTACAGGAGGCCACCTAAATACAGTGCCTCATAGTTTTGAGACCAGAGACCATCTTTTCTATTTTCTCTGACTCCCTTCTCAACTCCAAAAACAGTTGCTCAGTTTTATATAATTAACTAATGGAGAATTGGATAGGTTATCTCAGAAAAATGTCCAAGAATCAACTCAACTTTTTTTTTTCTCCACTGCTCTGGACAACAAAAAACACATGTTCTCCATGAACCCCTATAAAATCAAAAGCAGTCTGAGAGTTCAACCTTCCTGCTAAGTAAATTAGATATCTCTTTGTTTATGGTTAGAACACTTGATTAAAAAAAAAAAAAAAAAAAAAAAGGCAATGTCTGTCTATAAGCCAGTTTTGTAAAAAGTCTATGATGGCCCTGAAAAATGTTCGTCCACAGCCCCCGTGTGTGGACGAGGAGATCTTAAGGGGAGTTGCAGGAACACAGATGTTCCATGCAGGTCCTATGTCGCTAATATTTGTTAAAAAGTTGTTATTGCTGTCAATATCCAATGTATGCTATTAATCATGGTTTGCTAGATGTATCCTTATTTGTGAAAGAAAAATAAAATTGACATCCTTGTATGTTAAATAAACGTTGTATAATTTGTATTGTCTTTCTAAATTCCCTATTTCATTTTCATGTACTGTTAGGGTTCGTGCGTGTGTGTGTGTGTGTGTGTGTGTGTGTGAATTCTGGCCTCAAAAGTTACAATGAATCAGGCCCTGAGAAAGCCTTAAAAAAAAAAAGCAGGATTCGAGTTACTGCAGAAGGCTAGAGTAGTGCTCTGAAAATGCACATTTAAGGTGAAACGGGGGAAAAGCTTTCCTGGAGTAAATTGCCTCTTGCAGCCTCTGCCTTCGGCTTCTTCCGTGGGACTCATTAATCCCTAAGCAAATCCGGGCCAGTCCTGGGGGCCATTCCCCGCTGCTTCCTGGATGCAGAAACAATGAGTCGCTAACAATAGAACCAAGAATCCCCACCTGGGGCATTTCATTCACCCCCCTCAGGTAACAACCTCAAACTGAGGAGATCTTAGATGCAGTAATAAAATCTGGTTCTTCTCAAAACCCACATATTTCCCATTTTATTATTAAGTGGTTTTTATCTGGCAGGATATGTAGACACTTAAAGTGTAACTTGGTCTCTTGGGTAAACTTATTTATTTCAGCACACAAAAAAAGGAGTGTATGAAACTCAGAAAATTCTTCTAAAAATCAAGATGTATGCCGCTGGTATGAAACGCTGCTTGTCTCTGGAGAGGCCGGCACAGCATTTCTGAGAGAAAGCCAGCGTTCATGGTCACGTAGGGATTTCAAACTCATCTTTTACTTGTACAGAGGAAGCCAGGCATTCCAGCAGGCTCCAGGCTCAACGGAAAGATTTGATGTCAGTAATTTCCCTGCTTATCATTCGGGGGTCCAGCCACTCTGCCTCCTCCTGGTCCTCAGGGACCCTGTGCCGTGACATCCCACTGGGTAGAGCCTACCTCTGCCCGTCTCTGTGTTCAAACCAACCATCATTTCCCTACTCTGAGTAGAGAGAATTTCAATCAGGTTTCCGGACACGGGCAATCTGTGTAGACTCATTCAGAGTCAGGGAGGCAAGAAACCCAAGCAGGGAATGAATCCCTGACACAGACGAAGTGAGAGGGGAAGTCCTAATACTCGGGCTTCTGCCTCCTGGAATCTGCCAACTGCAGTCACCCGGAACTTCCCCTTTGACGGCTCTGCTCGAGGACATGGGACACAGCAGACAATGTCTAGAGCCTGAGGACTGAGCGCTCAGCCTTTTTCTCTTGCCCAGATTCCTTTCTAAGAGGCCGGGTGACTCACACCTTACAGACCACAAAATCTCATTAAACAGTTTGTTTTTATTAACTCAGTCTAATGTGGTTCACTTTCCAACCTGCTCAAGTGCTCCTTCCTACTGACGCCAAGTCTTTAGACAAAGCCTAACTCTTTCAGCCAACTGCCAACCAAAGAACCCCCCAAACCCACCTGTGACTTGTAAGCCCCCCACATCAAGATGTCCCACCTTTTTGGGCCAAACCAATTTCCATGTGCTGATTTGTGATTTTACCTGTAATTTTTGTCTCCATGAATGTATAAAACCCACTGCAACCTGGCTGTCTCGGGACCACTTTCTCAGGCCCCCTTGAGACGATGCTCTTTGGAGAGTGGTTGCTCCTACTGGCTCAGGATGAGCCCTTTAAATATATTGGTAGGATTCAGTTTTTCCATTGACAACCCACCCAGAATGGAAAGTCTAAACTTACACATATACAGAGATCAAGACATATTATATATATTGGACATAATATGTATATAAAGTGATATACATTAAAATATATATTAAAAGATCAGACCCCAAGGCACCACATACACAGGAAAAGAGTTGACAAGAAATAAGCCCCCTGTGGAAAAATAGCTCAGAAATAAAGAAACAAAACAAAACAAAACAAAAAAAAACCTTGCCATTTACAACCCTGGTGCTGTGTGGAAGAAGAAATCACCACCAAGAATTTGTCAACCTTAAGTCTTTCACATGGATCATAGGCCAAATTCATGGAACCTACGTGGCCCTAAATATCTCAAGTGGAGAATGGAAGTCGTAGGGTATTCCTGAGTACTGACCCAAGCAGACACAAATCCTCTCTGGAGGAACACAGCTCTCATTCAGGCCTCAAGGTATCCCCAGTAATAAAGTTTCAAGGAACATCGGTTCACCCTAGAAGGAGAAAAGCCTCCCCCAAACCAAACAAGAGCAACAGCATCACGACTGAGGGTCAGAGGGTCACAGACAGCGGATACGAGAGAGTTCAGGTGTGGGCTTATCAGAAACAGTGTACAAAACAAGTATATTGAGTATGTACCTATAAACACTTTTTTAAAAAAATCTGTACATTTCTAGAGATAAAAAATGTAATAGTTGAAATTTAGAAGAAAAAAAAGAAAGGTAGGATGTACATTTAATAAACTCAAAAATAGATGTTAAGAAATTATTCAGAATATAAAACAGAGGAGAAAATAAAAACTGTCAATGTACAGGTTACGGGCGTGAGAGAGGGGGAAGGTCAGGTGTGTGGCTTATCAGGTTTGGACTGAGTGGAGTGCTGGTGTCCGCTTCAAACACAAAGGGAGGCAAAGACTCCATGAGAAGACCCCTCCCTCATTTCCGACACATCAATGTGAGTTTTTCGGGAGAGGTGTCTCGCTATCGCTCCCTTCTCGTGGGTTCAGACACATTCGTACTGTCTTCAATCCTGACATCTCCCCCGTGCTTGCAACACCCTCTGACCACAGGGCCTCCCTCAGTGAGCATCTTACAGTCTTCTCAACTCCTGCCCCCCACCCCACCTGCAAGCTCGCTTCCCTCTGCATTTCCTCATTGCGAACAGCTCTGTCCTTCACTTGCTTCGACCAAAAACCTTGCAGTGAACTTTGTCTCCTTTCACCCCACAGCTCTAGCCATCAGAAGATCCTACCTAATAGCTCCACATTCAAAATGCTTAACACACTGAGGCCATTTCTCACCATCTGCTACCCCACTCCAAGCCATCATTATCTTGTCGTCACTCCAGAAATAGCTTCCTTGCTGGCCTTTCTGCTTTTGCCTTGTCCTGTTCCCAGCAGTGTCCTGTCTACACGGCTGACGTGATCCTTCAAAGACGAGACCATCGCGTTACTCTTTTGTTCCGCATGCTCCAGAGGATTCCTGCTCACCTGGGGTAAAGCCGGCGTCCTCACGTGGGTCCACTAGCCCAGACACGCTCTGGTCCTCGCCCACCACACACATCGGCTCTGTCTGCCGTCTCCCTGTCACTCGGGATGCTTCAGTCACCACCTTCACGGTGTACCTGGAACTCACCACGCAGGTGACGCGTCAGGGACTTTGCCCGTTCTGACCCCTCTTTCTGGCACACGCTTCCTCCATGTAATCTGCACAGCTGGCCCCTCCCTTTTTCCAAATCTCTCTTCCAGTGTCACTGCATTAATGAGGTCTTTACCCATCACTGTACAGAGGACACAAGCGTGACCCCTCCCAGCCCGGCACTGCCTGCCTCTTCCACTGATATTCTGCACCTGATACACTATTAACGCATGTTGACTTGTTGTTTCTGTCACCTTCCCTGACACTCTGGAACACAGAGTTCCTGAGCGCAAAGACTATTTTGTTCTCTGCTGCATTCCCAGAACCCAGAACCGTGCCAGCACACGGTTGGCATTCGGTACATATTTGTTGAATGAATAAATGAGCACCACAGAACTCTGAAGCCTCCCCTTTTCGAAACTATTTGAAAGTATAATTAGCGCTCTTGGCACTCACTATTAATAACACTCAAATTATATTAAAACCCAATAAAAGGCACTCACAAATGCTTTCTGTTAGAAAATAGCACTCAATTAAGACTCATTCATCAATGTTGAGCTTTTCTTCTCTATGCATATGCTTTATCAACTGAAAACACCATAAAGTCATAGTTTTCAAAGTTAATGTATTTTTTCAATATATGATTTTTTAAAAAGAGTCTATTTCTAGAGTTTTCTTATTTGTATGTTGTCTCATGTAAATAATGCCGAGTGGCTAAGTTAGGGAATGTGTGACAAGAGTGAGGTAACGGTGACTCTAGATTGGTCATTCCTCCTCTAGACCACGCAGCTGGCTGAGGGCCAGTTTCCAGAGCCCAAGTGGCAGCAATTGTAGAAGCTTCCTTGGAAGCGCAAGGACTTCACTGAAGGCTGAGCCACATCCTCCTGCTGTTACGCCAGGGTCCCCACCGTGACTTGTGCCTAAGTAGTAACACAAGTTTGATGACCCACACGCATCTGATAGATTAAATTACATATTAATTTTCATCCTCACTCCCAGAAATGACAGTCTTCACCCTGGCAGCATCAGTGTTAACATCAGCACTTGCTCTTGTATCTGAAACTGACAAGTTTCATTTCACCCGTGACAGCTTGCTCTTGTCACATAAAAAGTACGATTTGAACTTGGATGGCTGATGTGAAAAGCATGTGTCACTGCTTTGGAGGGGCCGAGTCTAGAACAGCTAGTTAGGCAGAAATCCCTGTAATAATGTTTCTTTTCTGTTAGAGTAGAGGGCGTTTTCGGGAAACAATGTTACCGCCCCTTCATCTTGATACCCCCACAGCTTGTTCTTCTCAAGGACTTCAGCGTTTGCCTTCAGTCTGCCTGAAATGCACGTAAACTGTGGTTTGTGTGGACTGATTTAAAATGACGCTGTTCGCCAATATTTAGGTTTAATGGAAATACAAAAATTTATAAAATGATGTCATAAATTATAGTAGAGTTTAAAAAGATAAATATTTGGTGTCAGGCTGAAATTTTTTCAGATTTTGGAATATTTGCATTATGCCTACCAGGTGAGCATCAATAATCCAAAAATCTGAAATCCTATTTCCTTGGAGTGTCATGACAGTGCTCAAAATGTTTTGGGCTTGGGAGCATTTTTGATTTTGGAATTTTAGGTTAGGAATACTTAACCTATATGTAGTACATACATGCTGGAAAACTATTCAACCTTAAAAGAGAAGGAAACTGTCATTTGCAACAACATGGATGAACCTGGAGGATAACAACTTAAGTGAAATAATCTGGGCCCAGAAAGCCCAATATGGCACGATTCCATTCACACGTGCAATGTTCACTAGGAAACTCACAGAAGCAGAGAGTAGAACGGTGGTTGGCAGGGGCTGGGGCGGGGTTGGGAGATGTTGGTCAAAGGATACAAAATTTCAGTGACACAGGGGGAACGAGTTCAAGAGATCTACGGTACAACATGGTGACTACAGTTAATAGCAATGTATGGTATTCTTGGAAGTTAAGAGATTTTAAGTGTTCTCATCATAAGAAATGAAAAGGGTGTGAGGGTGCATCTGTTAATTACCTTGACTTAGCCTTCTGACAGCGTATGCATGTTTCAAGATATCATGTTGTGCAACATAAAGATATACAATTTTTATTTGTCAATTAAAAATAATTTTTAAAGGGAATATGTTGTTATTATCTAGGTAAAGAGTAGACAAAAGATTATTTTGGAAAGAGGACACAGCTTGAGCATCAGCCATGAAGTGAGGACCGGGTTTATTCAAGGAACTTGCAAATGCCAGGGCTCCTGGGCTGCAGAGGTCAGCTGGCCAGACAGGCCTGGCTGCCAGGCAGTGATAAGAGGGTAGCTTCCGTGTCTAACCTCCCACTGCAAACTAAAACCATTTAGAAAGAGGAAGCTAGCTCAAAACTGGAGGACACTTCTCGAATCAGCACTAAGACTGCTATGATTGCTTTTGGATAAAATGCTTAAAGGTTTAAATTTTTCTTCTTCTTCCTTTTCTTCCTGTCCTAACATCATCTGCTGGCAGCCTAGGCTTGTGCAGTTCTTGCCTGTTGGTTGGTTTTATTCTTACATAAAAAATGTTGACTCTGTATATAGTAAATAAACAAATCTTCCTATTAAAAGAAAAAAGAAGTAATTGTAGCAAAATAAGCCTGAATCTCTGCCACAGGCCAGAACGACATCGTAAGTTGTTTGTGTCCTGATGAGAAAAAAAATGCCTTTGGGCTTTTATAAAAACTCCAGGAAGAAGTGATTTTACGAAAACAGACACTCTGGCCCTAGCGTTGGGCTACAAAAGAAGTAAATGCAACTCCCACAGGAAGGTCCTCCCGTGGGCATGTGGGTATGTCCTTTCATTACGCCTGGGGATATTTAACCAGGTAAAGAAGGGAAACCGAGGTGAAGTAGGTCAATCACGGCGCCAGGTTCCCGCTACTGCTACACCGCTGTTGAGTGTGTGTCAGTGTTCCTTGCCCGACTTCAACTTTTCATTTTGGCACCACAAACGTGTGCTCTAAGCCCACTGTTTACCCTTTACTCGTAAACTGGCCGAAGGGCTGACAGATTATAGTACACGAGGTCCTATGACAGTTCGGTTACTTTTCTCTCTCTGACACTCTTGCTCGCGATGGCCACATTAAAACTGACCACAAATGGCAACCCCATGTGTGCCCAGGACAGCTCCACGGAAGGCTAAACGGTAGCATGTAAACCATTAAACAACAGCACATCTGGAGACTAGAGAACTATTTAAATACTTTACTTTTGATGATTTTTTTAAAAAAAATAAACAAAAAGTGACGCGTTTCTGAAAATTGGCTATTCTCTTCACTATTATTTTGGAAATCACGCATCTTAAGTTGGGTCCTACCGGCTTGAAATTAGGTCAAGTCCCGAGAAAATAGGATGCATCATAAATGCACCTGTGAAAAATGAAAGGAAGTTTGCAACATCAAGTGAAGAGGCTAAAAAAAAAAAAAAAAAAAAAAACACTGCAGACTGCCCAGGAGGGGTTTCAGAAAGAAAAATATTATTTTTGGCTCAATATTTGAATTCGCCTTTTTCTCACTGTTGTCAAATCCACCTGCCTTCTTCCAACTGTTATGTGATTGATCTTTCTGGCACTTGTTACTTGCCACATTCCCTTGTCTTGTTTCTCTCTTTCCTTGACTTTTCCGATATTATTCTGTGCATCTCATCTGTTTCCCTTTATTCCTCCTTCATCAGGCTCCTGCTCCTGTGTCTGCTTCTCAAAGACCAACAATCTCTAGAGCTCTCTCCTCAGCCCCCTTCTCCTTCCTCATTTTCCTCACCCTTCCCGGACAGTGTAACTCACTGGCATAAAACCCGAGCTCTGATTTGGAAAGGATACAGGGACAGCCCCAGATCCCTCCCCTCCGTCCCTGAACTCACCCCTTAGCTACATACCTTTCCGGCTGGGGCAAAAACAGGGCGTTTTTACAACACAAAGAGTATATTGGAAATTGTCCAAACTTATAATTCTCTTTAAGAACCATGTTATGGAATGACAATAACAGTAATACACTAGCTGAATAGGATAATAACTATAAATATTATCTTCTTTTCTATGCCTATACCATAAAACACATTAAAACTTTCTTGGCCTATACAAATGGACATGCAACAGCTTCTCTGAAAAGTTTCCTTAAAAGTTCAAATAAATATATAAAATAAATCAGAGTTGAATTAAAAATGAAATGCCCAAAGCAAAATGCTCCTTCCATGACAGTATTATATTCTTAAAAATCACCATGAAGATACACTAAATCTATTTACAGCATCTTAAAATATTTTGACTAATTTATCCTCCTGGGTGGAAGAAATTTTAATTTAACGGGTCTGGCCCATTGTGATATAAAATAGCATGTTCTTTTTTAAAGGGTGGGTTCCATGAATGCTTTGCAAAATTCATTTATTCATTTAAAATCTATATTGAGCTCTAAGAAGGACAGAAACATCTTTAAACCTCAAAGAAATAAACTTTCAATAGCAGGCTTTGGAAACTGCTGGAGGCAGAGGAAGAGACTTTTGGGTGAGTGATATTTTGAGGGCATTTCCATCTACCCGACCCCCCACAGCAATTTACTAACAAAAATTTGAGATCTCACTGCACGTCATCGGGCATGGTGCTAAGTATGTTGTGAAAATCGCAAGGGGATTTCGACAGGACATCGGAAGGAGTTTGCCTGATGACAGAGCGGGGCAAGGGACCAGCCGGGAGCAGGCAGGTGGGAGCCCCAGGCTTAGGAGAGTGGGAGCTGCCAGGGCCACAGGCCAGGGCAGAACAGGAGCCGGCCAGGGGAGAGCCCCAGGCAAGAGAGAGCCAGATGGGTTGCAAACTCCTTAAACAAAGCTTTTCTATTCTGCTTTTTGGTTATTGTAACAAATTCTCTTGATGAGATTAGGATGACACTATTTAACAAACTCTGATAGGACAAATAACCTGGGATGATAATGTAGCACACTGATTAATTAGAATTTAGATGGACCTTCAAACAAAAACAAAGAAAGCTATAAACAAAAATCTGATTTAAACTCATTCGGTACTTTCTCTGCAAATGTTTCTTTTCTTTGTTTTTGCTGAGAGGAGGGGCAACAGTTCACTCTTGATTAGTGGCAAATACATCAAATATATCCTGTAAAGAGAAATTTTGGATTGGGAGCAGGAAAAATAATTCTGACCTTGAAATACCCAGCACATAAAGGGTTAGCACAGCAGTATTTGATACTGACTGTAACAGTGCTAACATTCTATAGAAAAGACTTCTGCACTCAAATGTTTATAGCAGCACAATTCACAATTGCAAAGATGTGGAAATAACCCAAGTGCCCATCAATACATGAGCAGATTAATAAAATGTGGTATACGTATACCATGGAGTTCTATTCAGCCACAAATAACAATGGTGATCTAGCACCTCTTATATTATCCTGGATGGAGCTGGAGCCCATTCTAGTAAGTGAAGTATCACTTGGACAAACAAGCACCACATGCATTCACCATCAAATCAGTATTAATTGATCAACACAAGCACATATGAGAGTAACATTCATCCAGCGTCGGGCAGGGGGGAGGGGGGCGGAGGGGATGGTATATTCACACCTAATGGGTGCGGTGCGCACCGTCTGGGGGATGGATACACTTGAAGCTCTGACTCAGGCAGGGAAAAGGTAATTTATGTAACCGAAACATTTGTACCCCCGTAATATTCTGAAATAATATATATATATATATTTTATTTGCTAACAATATTATTAGGTTGTGGTAAAAGTAATTGCAGTTTTGGACCATGAATTTTAAATCATTGTAACTAGGCTCAAACACATCTTTATTAATCAAAATAGGAACCATCACAATCAACACATTGTTGCCAATGAGAAATAAGTTTGTTTATTCCTATAGTGAAAAAAATCCATGCTTCAGGATTCGAGGAACTCTTGCAAAGCATTTTCTGCATCCTGCTGGTTGTGGAAGTGTTTTCCCTGCAAAACGTTGTTGAGACGCTTGAAGAAGGGGTAGTCGGTTGACAACAGGTCAGGTGAATACGGCAGATGAGGCGAAACTTTGTAGCCCGATTCGTTCAACTTTGGAAGCATTGGTTGTGGGATGTGCAGTTGGGTGTTGTCGTGGAGGGAACTGGGCCCTTTCTGTTGACCAACGCCAGCTGTAGGCGTTGCAGTTTTTGGTGCATCTCATCGATTTGCTGAGCAGACTTCTCAGATGTGACGGTTTCACAGGATTCAGAAAGCTGCAGTGGGTCAGACCGGCAGCAGAACACCAAACAGCGAGCAGGACCATTTTTTGGTGCAGGTTTGGCTTTGGGAAGAGCTTTGGAGCTGCTTCTCTGTGCAACCACTGAGCTGGCCGTCGCTGGTTGTCGTATACAATCCCCTTTTCGTCACACGTCAGAATCCGATGGAGAAATGGTTCATTGTTGTTGCATACGATAAGAAAGGATGACACTTCAAAACAATGATTTCTTTGGTTTTCAGTCAGCTCACGAGGCACCCACTTACTGAGCTTTTGCACCTTTCCAATTTGCTTCAAATGCCAAACGACCATGGAGTGCTCGACCTTGAGTTCTTCGGCAATTTCTCGTGTAGTTGTGAGGGGAGGATCAGCTGGATGATTGCTCTCAACTGGTCGCTGGCAATTTCCGATGGCCGGACGCTGCGCTCCTCATCTTCAAGGCTCTCGTCTCCTCTGCAAAACTTCCGGAACCACCACTGCATTGCACATTCGTTAGCGGTTCCTGGGCCAAATGCCTTGTGGATGTTGCCAGTTGTCTCCACTGCCTACAACCCATTTTGAACTCGAATAAGAAAATTGATCGAATTTGCTTTTTGCGTAATGTTATTTCCATAGTGTAAAATAAACATAAAGAGCAAATTATAAGTCATTAACAAAAAAACATAAATTGAGAAATGTGCATTAAAATGATAGATAACAAAACCACATTTAAGAATGTAGTCCAATAGCAAATAGTAAATTTCAACAGCACTAAAACCACAATTACTTTTGCACCAACCTAATATTATTTTAAAAATAAAGATAATTCAAAAACTTTAGTAGGTCATTTCTCATAGAAGGCAACACCAGAAGATATTTCTATGTAAACATAGTTCAAATATGACACTCATTTAATAAAAAATAAAAGTATGTGAAATATGTATTGGAGCAGAAAACATTTTTTTTCTTTTCAATGAAAAGAAATACATGTATAAACAATTGATCTTGCATACACTTTTACTTCAAGGACTACACAGCTTTATATACATCTCTTTAATACGGATTGTATTCTCTATTTTCATACCATTCCAATCTTAAAAATAAATTTGGTAATGTTTTAATGACCATGCATTCATTATATTTTTTTAATTTAAACTTTTCAAAAATTTATTTATTACCTATAACATTGAGGATTTCCTCCCAGTTCCAGGGGATTATTTTGAATGCCTCTTGTTTTGTTTTTTCAATTAATAATTTCACTTTTGTCCTACTACATAATGCATAAAAAAAGTATAACTTTCATATGGTAGAAATGACCAGATATTAGTAGTATAGTCTCCTAAAATACTTGTAGGTTTTTAGAGCATTGTCATCTAATTCAACATGGAGCTGTTGTATCTACTGGAAATTCGTTCTGATGATCTAAATGTTAATCTAATTATTTCAGAACAATTTACATAAATAGTACATAAATCCTCAAAATATAACTTGTTACAGATCCAGGAAATTATTCCTACGAAGCAAAATTGTATGCTATTACACAGCGGGGAGGCCCAGCAAAGTGAAATTATGATGTTTATTCCTAAAGCTTGTTGAGAAATTGATAATAAAAACTACTAAATTGCAGAGATGATCACCTTGTTGATAAATTATGTAGTTATTGTTACAGAGAAGCAAATTTTGATTTTGGGGTCTCTGATCTAGTTAACTGTGTGCGTTCCCATCAAACATCTGCTCTCCACCCTCCTCTTCCCCACTCCATATCCTCTACAACGCAGCACAACAGGTGGATTGAAAATTCGGCAAGCACCAAATGAAAGACTTGTGATTTCATTATTCAGTGCAGGACGATTACTTAGCAAGGACGCGGGGATGAAAACACTTGAAGAAATAGCGTCTTCTCCCCTCGGTCTCTGGGCACAACTTGGCCGCGTGGCCCCGGGCAAGTTCCTCCAGCTCAGTGTTCCTTCCCGAAAAATGTAGAGGCAGGCCCGCCTGGCAGGACAGATGTCACAACAGGAGATGACAACCTGAACCCCAGGGGCCACGCTTGGCACATCGGAGGCACCTGATAAATGCTAACATTGGTCATGTAAACATTATTTCATTTCAAATTGTACTGAATTTCATAAAATGCCTGAAAACCTTTTGCATCTCAGAAGTATGTTGATCTTAAACACACAGGAACAGTAGGTCTGTCTTTCCAGACCCTTAAGACCAGGGGTGACGTAGGGAACCTGCTCCCTGAAGAGGCTGACCTGAGCCTGTGGGTGGTCAACACACACACACACACACGCACACACACGCACACACGCGCACACACACGCACACATGCACACACACACGTGGGCAAAGTGCGCTGATCATGCTCAATGTCCTAAAGGTGAGTGTACATTTCTATCAGCCGTGAGATAATTGCAATAGGTATATAAACTTCATGTAAATAAACATAATAAAAGTGCCCATAAAAGTGTAAGATTAATAGTGTGCATCGGATATTTCTCTCCCAGAAGTTATTGTTCAAACTAATGATTCATGTAACAAAATGACTTGATAACCGAATAGAGCTATTTAAAAGTAATTCTTGAACAAATACGCAATTATTTACCTCCTATATGAGAGAATATAGCGAGTCCAGCATACCCTGCCCATCGCAAGAGAAGGGAATCGGCCAGTGACCCCTCAACACGGGCTGCTGGGGACCGGCTGGGTCAGCGCACAGGTCTGTGCTCCAGAGAAGACACCAGAGCACACGCCGTGCCGTGGCGTCCCCAGGTGACCGGCCTCAGGGAGTCACACTGGCAGGGTTTGGAGACGCTCCGATTGCAGTGAGCAGAAGTTTGGCCACCTCGATTTAGAACCACTGTTTTAACCAGAACCTCTAGCTGTTGACACAAAAGGAATTCTAGCACTTAGGGTTTTTTGGCCAGAGCTGGGAAAGTTCACCTATTTTGTTCTGGAAAGTCTGTAACTTCGCAAAACTGAAATATGAACTTCTATCCAGAACATACATGCAATTTTTAAACTAGTAAATGATATAAAACTCAGTATTTCGATGAAATCCTCTAACGCAGAACAACCTTGTTCTATCCATTTGACCCGTTTTCTTCCATTATCAGACATCATCTCCCAAAACAGCTCTTTGTGTAGGAAAAAGAAAGAGGGGAATGAACTTGAGGAACAGAAAAGCCGGCTCAGTAAACCAACTAACAGTCTCCACTGGGTATTACCTGTCTTCAAAGCGCTCTGTAAATATTTAATAACAAGGGTCCCTGAGACTGGCCTGTGGATGCAGGAGGAGGTGGGTCAGCAAAGACAGCTCTTTCATTCTGTTCTCTGATTTATTCCTTCACCAAATCACAAGTGAACATGGCATCTTTGTCACTCCTTCTCCAAAGCAATTACATGTAATGATGTGAGACTGTCCGCCTAAAGGGAATTCAGAATTATCATACAACCGTTTCTGCAGCCGTGTTCACGTGTGCCTGTCAGCACTCTTCCAACTTGGGGGGCATTCTTGCCTGGTGTGGAAGGATCATTTTGAGTCAAAAGAAAAAGGAAATATTTTTAAAGCACTTTTTTTTGAGTATCATTTTTGTGCCAGGTCTTTCCGCTAAAAACATTTGCCTGCTCTGTTAATTTAATACCTATAATTATCTCGTGGGGTTGTCATCTCTTTTCCACATGAGGAAAAAAAAGAGGCTCAATGATTTACCAAAGCTCCGACACCTAGTGGGCTGGAGTCAAACCCAGGTCTTCAGACGTAAAATTTCAGGTTTCTCCAGTTGAATCACATCTGCTTTGCTTTGGCTTGATACTGAAATGCTTTTCCAATCATTTTAAGATGTAAAGAATTTCATGAATTTTAGGCTAGCAGTTTGCGCATTTTTATTTGCTGTTATTTACTGATTAAAAATGACAAGTTATAGAAAATTTGGAAGAATGTAAAGTTTTTGTTTCAGGTGAGGGAAAACATGACCTAAGGCATGAGAACACATTTCAATTAATAATTTAACATCAAATGGACAAAGTCTTTCTACTTAATTTATGGATAGTTTACTTTAAACATGGAGAATAAACAACTTCAAATATATATATATTTTTCATTAGAATGACCCTCTAGTACTTAATATTCTTATTTAGATGTAGATTTTAAATTTTTTCCTGCCTGCCAAATCATGAACATGAGTTTTACCTTTTTTACGTGCCATCTAAAAAAAATTGCACCATTCTCCTCCTGTATTGATCACTGTTAAACCCGATCACAGATACTGATACAGGAAGTAAAATAGATTCACAATATTATTACAGCAGAATATTACTCGACCTCATTCTGAATGCTATAGATCATATTCCAAACTCTAGTATTTCCATCAGAACATTTATTACATTAATAATTCTCACGTATTTTATTGCAGTTCTAAATGCTCTATTTGAAATTTGTAGCAGTGTGGAGAAGAACTTGGCCAAAATTGACTATGAAATGGCCTTTGGAATAAAGTGTGCTAAGCACGCTAATTCTGAAACCAACACTTTTAGTCTCCGGAGAGCTCCACTTACAAGGTTCAACATAATCCAAGCCCACTTTTTCAAGCAAACGTAAGAGACCTCTTTACTATAAATCAATTTTCTGGGCTTATTATATAAAATGTGTGGGAGGATTTGGGGAGTCAGTATTTTGATGTCATTGATCCAGGGACATTTAAATTGATAAAATATGGTCCCAAGTTGCAAAAGCGAAGCCACTGGTCTTGTTTCATACCCAAAACAGTGGCTACAAACTAAAGTTGCCTCAAGGCTAACTGTACCCACTAAGTCAAGTCTAACCAGTCAGCTCTCCGACTGCCTTTTCCGCTGTAGAAATTCCTTGACTCTTCACTGCACATCGTACATTATCATTTGAAATTAGGCTTGAGCTCACTGCTGCAGAATCGGAGTGTGGTTCATCCACTTGAATTACGGGCTTCATGGATAACAGCAGCGCTCTGGAATACACGCTGGGAGAGGCACCGTCAAAAGACCTGTTGTTCGTACCTAACAGTGTGACTTTAGGGAAGGGCCCCGAGTCTCTAAGCTTGTTTTCACTTTTGCCAAACAGGGCGGTGAGGCCACATCAGCTGTAAGGCCTGCTTCTGGCCTCCCTTCTTCTATTTATTTGCTGGTGAAGGAGTTAAGAACATGCCACCCCAGAATACGCTGCTCTGGCTTATTTTGAACTAAATGCACTTAACAAAAGTAGCAGTTGCAAGAAGAGCACTCTGAACTTCACTCTGTTTCTTAAACGCAGGAGCTAAAACTTCCATGTGAAAGACACCCTCCCTCTCCCAAAAGAACAGCGACGTTCTTAGCATGAAGGAGAGAAAATCGAAGCTGGGGGAAACCTGTGCTCACAACCTTGCTAAACTGGCCTTACCCTCCTCCTCTCTTCCCTGCCCGATGCGTCCCCCTCGCCCACACCCCTCAGCTGTAACCTCATGGCTGCTGTCCCCTGTCCAACTCAGCACATAGGGATGGGTTCCAACTGCACCTTTGGGTCTTCCTCTCCTTAGAAGCGCTCCCAGGCCACGTGAAACTCAAATTAAATACCTCCGTATGCTTTTCCCCTGTTAGTCTTATGTGAATTTGAACTTGCACCCTGAGAAGGCGGAGGTGGAGTTTCGCCCCTCCTGCACTGATGCAGCCGGAAATTTTGAAAGGGAGCGTCTTTCCCAGGCGCGTGGAGACGCTCACTCAAATGCACCAGGGCCGTGGGAGGAGCTGCGCCGGTCAGTGGGGCTGGGCTGGGCGTGAGAGAACTTGGGGACATGACAGCGTCGGATACAAAATATCCACAGTGTGTCCGATAACATGCGGTAGCCTATACTAATCTAAATGCATCGACGTGAGCATGACTTAAGCAAGCTTCCGTTCTTTTTTTTTTTTTCCCCAAAAGCAGTACCTTTTATTTATTTATTCAAATTTCAGAATATTATGGAGGTCCAAACATTTTGGTTGCATATATTGTCTTTGCACGGCCCAAGCCAGAGCTACAGGCGTGTCCATCCCCCAGACAGTGAGGTCTACGCCCATTAGTTGTGAATTTGCCCTTGAAAGTACCCCTTTGCAGCTCCCAGAAAGGTGACCTTCTATCCTGGTTTGCCCAGGGAAGTCCCACTTAGACCTCTTGTTGGTAAGGCCAGCTTAGCATTTGTACCAGAACAAAACAGAACAAAACAAAGTTACAGTTTGGACGATGAAGATGACAGTTGCCCCGTGTGTGATGGGTGAAGAGAGCATCTGCCCCCCGTGGACAGGCTGGGAAGACCCTTCCTATTCCATCACAGCACACGGTGGGACGGGGAAACCATGTCGAAAAGAACACACAACTCTGCATTTCTAATTTTAGGCGACGAAACTTGCCTTTCAAATAAATCACGAAAGGAGAGCCGTTAGCCAGAAAGTGACAAACGAGATCTGTTTACAAAAGGCATTCGCTCCGTTTTTATTTTCTCTACTTTTCTTCTGGATATTCACCTTTTAAAGGCTATTTTTTCTTCCGGTTTCAATAAACTGCTCTCTGAGGTGTCCCTTTGAAGAAGTCAGTGGGTGCTGAGCACCTTCTCCTCGCTCATTTGTGCAGAAAGCCGCATGCTGGCCACCCCACTTACCGCCCGCGGCCTCCGGAAATAGGGCCTTGAGTAACCGCCAAGTCCGGCCTGTGAAACACTCGATCTTTGCTCCACTTCAGACTCTCAAGAGAGAAAAAGAGAGTTCCGCTCTCTGGGTCCACACGCGTTTTCCACCCAGACAGGAGCAGATCCGTGTCCCTCGAGTGGGGACAGGAGCCAACTGAGAGCGCGGAGCAAACGCCCCTGTGCACCTTCCAGTCCACGCAGCGCCAGGGGCTGTGCCTAGCACTGGACTGAGCCACCCGGGTGATCCAGTTAACTCCTGTACTGTCCCTCTCACATGCCACACTAGCTGACAGCCACCTGACGTGCGAGTCTCCGAGACGATGTTCAGGGAATGAAGGGAGGAGAAGGGTGTTTGGAAGCAGCTATGGACAGGTGCAGAGAGAGGCTTGAGCACAGACAAGCGTTTTGCTCTCACTCTGTTACACATTTCCATTTTCTCTACTCAGGGGGATGTTTTCCCCATCGATTACGTCTCTGACACCCCCCAAGGAAGGCTCGGCTCGCTGTTCGTCTGCCGACTGGTAGCATTTAGAGTTGCTACGCGGCAGCCCGGATCTAAACGGCCGGCATGAGCCACTTCCTTGAGTCCTCTCGCCAGCTGTGAGGTGAGCACGGTAATGGCCTCCTTCTGAAGGACGGAAAAACAAGCAGCAAATACAGTCCCGGCTGGAGGCATGAAGTGATTCTGGCAACGTCGTAATCCGATCAGTGGAGGCCCCATGATTCCAACCTGGTCAGCTCAGAAAGAACGGGAGTTCTCAACCAGGCATTTGCCCCAGCACGTCACACGGACGTGGATGAAAACTGAAGTCCCAAGTAATCATATAAATGAAGCAATAAAGAGACATAAAGAGGTTACGTGATGTCACCAGTAAGTACTGACCTACAGATGATAGTTTAACACGGTGGGGTGGGTGGCTACTTGGAGTTCTTGGTCTAACAAACACAAAAGAATAAACTTCATCAAAACAGGAGCCTGAAATTTTCCTGCCTTTGGTGAAATAGTTGAAACACTTTCTTCTGCATGTGGGTGAACTCTTGCGGTTGGGTTCAGGCTTCTCCACTTGTGGGGTGAAGCGGTGACTGTCCCAGTCAGGTGGGGGACACCTCCCCAACAGGTTGCTGGTGATCGTGTGCTTTTCAAACGACCAGTTGCTGCAAGTGTTTTTTATATTAATATTAACTAGATTCGAGTCAGCTGTGTTGCCAACATCACTTGCGTTCTCAAAATATTCTTTCACTTGCCTGTTTTTTTTTTTTTTTCTTAAGAGATGTGGGGAATTATAGGAAGGCTGAGACTGATACATAGCCCTGAGCTGATTGCATCTTTGCTACCGTTGGTACTGAGCCACCCTTAGCATATTTTCTTGTTATATGAGACACTTCAACTTCTAAAATAAAAGAAGAGCAATATTTCTATTTTATAAACTAGAAAAATTTGAAGCCATTAAATAGGTAGTTTAATGACTCAAATGCACTGATGTCATTAAATATCACATTAAAATAAAATTGAAGTCAGCCACATTATTCCATTGTCGTGTGCATGTGTGTTTGTGTGTCTGTGCGTGTGTGTGTGTGCGCGTGTGTGTGGCCCTTGCAGACGTGTAGGGCTAAGGTACCGGGGGAGCGGAAAGGCATCGCAAAGCAGAGGGCCCTTAAGATGCTGTCAGAAGATCAGATTTATCTTACAGGTGTAACAAGCCTTTGAAGACTTCGGGACATGGGCAAGGATATTAATTCCATTAAAATTACAGTGCTGTGATGCTGAATTTGCAAATTGATGTCCTTTACCAAAAATACTGAACTCCCCATAAGAAATGCTGAGTAACAAAAAATGAAAAGTAATTACCTCAAATTGTCCTGTATGCTAAGCTTCATTTTAATAAAGTACACTCTAATTAATCCACTTAATAGATTGAATATTAATATAAGAATCCTAAGAAATACAAGTCTGGCTTTACCTTATGATAATTAGTTTATCACAGATATGGAAGAGAATAGTAATAGAATATTTGTTCATTTGTTTTCCAGCAGATAAAAGAAAATTATTACTTTGAAGGATGATAGTACTAGAGAAAAATGTTGATATATTTTACAAGAACATCCAGAGAAGAGAATTTAGTTTGTCATTTTCATTGCAGAGAGGGGTGGAAACCAGAAATGGTGGATGTTCATTCAACTAAGCCAGGTTTAAATATGCCATTGTTACATAAAGAGCATGTGACAAACTAAAATTAGGTCAAAATATGTTATAAATAATTTTTAAATAGATTCTAGCAAATTGTGTCTAAAATTAAATAAAATGACAATGTGGTTGGAAGGAAGGATTATAGCTAAACCCTATTCTAAGGATATTCAATACATGGTAAACTGGTTTTAGATTATAGATCAATCAGCAAAAACACTTTTTAAATTTAAAATAGCATTCTTTTTCATTTCACAGAAATTAACATTGTATTTTTTACATGCTAGATTCACCTAATGCATTTGATATTCTTCTAATAATTTTCTATCTTAAGAAGAACAGACACATTAGCCCTTCCAAAAAGTATACTTTAAATATATGGGATTATTTCTTCCAATGTCAGAAACATACAGAGATTAGTGGAAGACCTACCATGTGTATATTTGCACAAAAAAAAGCTGTCAATATTTTCTTGCAGGGAGGCAGATGAAAAATTTTGTACATATTACTGATCTTGAATTTTTACTTAAAGCCACGATTTTCCCAGATGCGTAATGAATGTATTTTATTTGGATGTCACATGGTTTATGTTATTCCATATGCCTCTCAGACTGACAGTTTAAACTATCAAATAGGCAATTTAAATGAACAAATTGGACTCCCTGCAAGTATCCCAATAATAATTGTAACATGTATTGCCTGCAAAATACGGCGCTCTCCATCTCCAAAGCACTTTGCTAATTACTCAATTTGTTAATCTCAGCTCATCTCCTCGACTTGCCGTACACTCTCACGTATCTTAAAACTTGACTTATTTTTCCTCTCTGACATAAACTACTACTGAGTGCGTCCCTGCATCTGTTCTCTGTGGATATAATGTAAATGCATTGAACTTGAGGGATATGACCCAACAAATACTAAAGCAAATAAATATAACCATCTACTGTGATTACATTATCTCATTTGATTCAATTACTGTGGTAATTAATTTGGACAGATCAGTAAAAAAAGTGAACATTTTTGAGGATTAAAACATCATCATTACATGATCCTAATGATTTACTTTAAGACTATTCCATTTTGCAGATAAGACAAGAGAGTCATTAACGGAAATGGAATGGTCCATTTTAATCCTAAAAGTACAGGATCGAATTAAAGACCACGCATACTGAATAAAATCAATAGAAATTTGTAAAATGGATGTCTTCTACTCTTTATGAATTGAATTAAACTTAATTCCTATATTTTAAATTCCTTTATTTCTACACGGCTCATTTGAACTCCTACGAAAAGGGATATCTGTTGCTTTGCCTACGCTGTACCGGCCACGTGAGCTATAGGATTGGGGCTATAAACCGAAACAGCACCCAGGTCATGGGTCCTGGTGAATGTGTGTTGCTCTTCCATTTAGGGCAGACGCTCCTCAGCAGTTTGCTATGTGAGACTGCAGGCCCAATAATACTAGGTCTTCCTGCTTCTAAGAGCAACTGGAATCTATGTTTACTTTTTAGGTTGAAATTTGTCAGCTAAACAAGAGATTGGTTCTACCAAAGACCCTTAGAAGATGATGAAAAGACAAGCTACAAAGTGGGATAAAATATTTGCAAACCACATGTCCTACAAAGGGCTAATAGTTAGAATATATAAAGAATGCTCAAAAATCAACAAGAAAAAAATAATCCAAATAAATAGTGCTACAAAATATATGAAGAAACATTTCACTGGAGAAGACATATACACAGCCAATGGGCTCATAAAAAGGTGTTCAATGCCATTAGCCATTAAGGAATGAAAATTAAGACCATGACCATAATGAGATATTATCAGACCCCTATTAAAATGGCTAAAATGAAAAAAAAAATTGTGATAACACCAAATGCTGGTGAGGATGTTGAGAAATTGGATTACACACATATTGTTGGTAGGAAGATAAAATGGTACAGCCACTGTGAAAATTGGTTTTGCAGTTTCTCATAAAATTACATTGTAAATATTATATGACCTAACAATTACATTCTAGGCATTTACCCAAGAAAAACGAAAACACACATTTATGCAAAACCTGTACAGAAATGTTTATGGAAATTTCATCTGCAATCAGTAAAAACTGGGCACAAAGCCAGTATCTTTGGATGGGTCAATGATTAAATAAACTATGGTACATCATGCCATGGGACACCATGCACCAGTTTACAAAAAAGAGTATTGATTCGTGGAACAACCCGGATAGATCTCAAGGGAATTGTGCTATGGGAAAAAGCCAATCACAAAAGGCAACATATTGCACGAGTCCATTTATATGATGTCCTTGAAATAACAAAATTATGGAGATGGAGAATAGGTTAATGGTAGACAGGTGGGGGCCATAGAGGAGCATCTGGTACTGGACCAGTTCTGTATCCTCATTGCCACGGTGGTTACAGGAGTCTACACATGTGGTACAGCTTCAGAGAAACACACACACACACACACACACACTCACACAGGTGCATGTAAAACTCTTGGAAACTGAATAAGCTCTGTGGATTGCTCCAACATCCATGTTCCAGTTTTTGACACTGTCCTATCTTTATACAAGATGTTAACCATTCGGGTAAACGGGATGAAAGAAACGAGACCTTGTCAATTTTTGGTTTTGCAACTTCCTGTGAATCTATAATCATTACAACATAAAAAAGTTAAAAAGAGAGTTTGGTGATTATTTGAAATATTTTGAAAACGGGGTAGGGTGAGGGACAGGGGCACGGATCTTCCAGGGTCTCCCGCGAGGCAGGTGGGGCGGCAGTTCCCCAGCCCCTCCCTGAATCTCCAGAGACCCCCCACAGTGTCCCCGCCATGGGCTCTCCCTGGGTGATGGAGCAGAACGTGGTTCCTCTTCCCCCAAAGCCACATAAGCAACTACGCCTCTCCTTACATTTCCCACGTTACAGAACACCCATCACTTTCTGTAGAATTAAACATAAATAATCAGAATAATCACCATTGGGTCAATCCTGGCTCATTTATCTTGAAACTCCTTATTCAGTGAGGCAAAGTTACCAGGTCTGGGCCAACTGATTTCCCCGTGGAGAACGGAAGTCAGCGTCAATTCTAGGATTCCGCGCTCCAGTCTGTTTCCTCCTTACACCTTGAAAATGTGTTTTAATTGAAGTGAGGAGGCTTAAGGAATGTATTTTTTTTTTCTGAATTCCCCTTGATAATCTGAGGACGTCTTGATTTTTAACTCTTATCTGTCCTTCTCTCAAGGTTACTTAATTTATCTGCTTCCTCGTGTATAAAGGCGAAGCTTTAACTTAGCTGAGAGAGGAGCCCCAGCGAGGAATTAGTCTGGTCTGCAGAGTTGCGGACTGAAGTTTCTCTAACAAACACCGGATCACGCCAGATGATTTAATTATAACAACCCGGCGGTTCCCACTTCTGACGGCTGCTGGGATTAGTTTGACTGGACTGACACCAAATGCCAGTAATCCCACACTCCTCCAGAGCTTCAGAGTTTTTCTCACCCAATTATATAGGAACACTGTGTAGGGACTGGATAAGTTATT
Source organism: Eulemur rufifrons (assembly GCF_041146395.1). NCBI lineage: Eukaryota > Metazoa > Chordata > Mammalia > Primates > Lemuridae > Eulemur > Eulemur rufifrons. The sequence continues at coordinate 717,851 of NC_090994.1, forward strand.
TTATTTTTATAAAATGTGATGAAAACTCATGTGATACATTGAGCTTCTAAAAAAAAAATAAGTGATAGGAAAATGCTAAAATCTATATTGTTTTCTTCAGGTCCGCTCTGATCTCTAGATTGTTTCCCAGTCACTGTTTGAAGTAAAAGGATGCACTTTTTAGTCATTTTTGCAAAGTGAGTTGTTCCCTTTACTTATTCAATTATATTCCATAATTGTATGCTAAACCATTTAGAAAGCATTTGCTTCCTGCTAGGGTTACAATTCAAATTAACCATCTAAATCCAGTCAGCTGACATCTTGTTTTAAGTGTTTGAACACAGATCCTTTTTTTCCTGGTTATTTAAAAAATTATATTATGCAAATAGTATGTTAAATAATTGATGAACCACCTCGCTTTGCTTCTAGTTCCCAGCGATGCTTTTCTCCCCAAACGTATCCAGACAGCAATCCCCTTCACAGCAAGATTTTCCAAAGCATTTTAAAAGATATTTTAGCTCCCGCAGTGACAAAGGCCTATTTAGAAATGGCAAGCATAATTTACTTACCTGATTTATGAAGCAATTTATACAATCTAGTATGTTCATGCTACGTGGGGTTGGATCTTTGTTAAGAAAACAAGGATCTTTAACAATTGCAAGACTCCGAATTATTACATTTTTATGATGGAACAAAGTAGATTAGGGCAATTATCCCTCTTGTTTTATTAAACCTTTATACAACTGTTAGAGGTTAATGGGGCTATTATTTTCCGTACTGTCAAAATCTGCTTCGAAGCGAGATCTAGCGCACGTGGTGCCCGGGATCGGGCACGTGGAACGGCAGGCGTGTGCCTGTCTCCGTAGCGGGACGACAGATCGCTCAGTCTGCCCCACGCAGACACATCACTCAGCACTCGACCGCAATAATGTCGCCAAACGAGCCCTGTGATGAGAGGCATTTCTGGCAAATTAATAGCAAGCTTAGTATCTTTAACAATATTATTGTGGAACAAAATGTATTATTTTTTTTTTTTTTTTTTTGCAGATGGGTAAAGCAGATCGTGTGGATTACTGAAGATTATTCACACAGGGATTCATAGAACAAAAATGTATCCAGTTACCTGGGAAATTATGGCCGGATGGAAATGCCAGTTAGAAATGATTTCTGGAAAAAAAGTTTCAGAGCTTGCAGCGACACGAGCGTCATTTCCAGCTGACGAGGGCAGGGGATGAGTCCCAGTCCTGCTCCCTGGGCTGGCTGGACGACAAGCCAGCCCCCCACTTTCCTGCACCCGCCCCTCACACGCACACCCATGTCGCGCTCCGAGTCGGGGGAGGCGCTCTGCGCCATGGCCGGGCTGCGCTGTACCCAGGTCTTCACACGACCTTCCTAGGAGCGAGCCCGTCCCCGTCACTGATTCCGTAACAAGGGGACCCCTCAGCGGTGCCTCGGGGGAAATGAGCGTGTTATGGGGTGTTTTCCGACTGACTGGAGCACGGAATTCAGAGGGACAGCGAGTTTTTATTACCAACAGCCACCACCTCTTGAGAGAAAGTAGAAAATAAAGTAATTTCTCATAGTTTTAATGTTTCCTTCCATGCAGTAGGTGGGATGACTCTAAGACTACTGTGTCTTATTGACATGGATAAATTAATTATTTGTGCCTCTTTCATACAACATGTGCGAACTCAGGGACACAATCTTCTCTTAAGCAACGCCTAGCGCACGTCTGTGAATCATCTGTCCCAGCCGTGGACGAGGTCCCGTGAGGAGCCGTGGGCCACCTGGCTTGCCTGGCACCTGCTGTCACCTGGCCTCGCATCCCCTGTTTCTGGGGGTTCCCATATTTCATGGGATGTTCTGCTAATATTTTGAAAGAATAATAAATTTCCATTTTTACTCAATCATCAAGAAACGTCGCTACCTTTATGACAACACACTTTGTGTGACACATATGTACAATTATCTTACCAATGTTCACCAGTGATCTGAAACACCAGTAGACTAGCTTCTCCTAGGGAAGGAATGCATGTTGGGGACCTTCCTGACAGTCCCGGACTTTCCCCAACATGTGACTGTCAAACGCACGAATAAAGACGTGAGATGCAAAGACCTAACTGAAGAACAGCAGGAGCACCCTCTTCTCAGGCTCCTTCACGCCGTGCATAGCCACGTCCCTCCCCATCCAATTCCCAAATGCTCAGGGAGCACCTGCTGTGTCCTGGGACTCCCGCGGGTCTCTTGGCAGAGATCAGAGAGACAAGCAGACAAAAGCACCTGCCCCATGCAATTGCTGTTCTGTTGGGGGTAGTGGGAGATGGGAAATGAACGAGATTGTGTGTGTGTGGGCACAATGCACCAACACACACACACACACACACACACATTTGTTTGATGTACAGGATCCATTACAATAAGTAAAAACACAAAAATAGAGCAGGTACCAGAAGAACATAGAAATCGAGGCGGGCAAGGTGTGTGAAATTTAGGCAGGTGATCAGCGAGAGCCTGCAGAGGGTGAGTTTTGAGAAATGATGGGAAGGAAGGGAGGAAGTGGCTTCCTTGGGGAGAGAACTTCAGACCAAGGAGAGAGCAGAGCGAAGACCCTGAGGCGGAGGGTGTCTGACTTCCTTAAGCAGCTCAGAAACTAGTGACCGGGATTCAGAACAGGGGAGCACGGTGGGGAGGAAAGGAGGTCTCGTGGGACTTCGTAAGCAGTGTGGGTTTATTTGGCTGCGATGGGAAGATGTTGAAGGGTTGGAGCAGAGGAACGATGTGCTTCCGGTGATGCTTTCCCCAGATGCCACTGGCTGCCGGGGACAGACGGGGCAGGGCGGGCGGGTCAGGTGGACACGCAGGACAGGTGAGGGGCCTCGGTGGCCTTGGGGGTGTGGAGAAAGGTGGGCTTCGGATCCCTGTTGGGAGAGAGCGGGGCTGGCTGGTGGGCTGAGACAGGGTGGCGTGAGGTCCAGGGACTGACCGGTGGGAAGTCACGGCCTCTTTCTGAGACAGGCGAGAGTGTGGGACATGCCTGTTAGACACTGTGTGCGAATCCTGGCTGGCAGGTGGGTACCAGAGTCTGGAATTCAGGAGAGAATCCTGGATAATAAATCCAATCCGCCTCATTCCATTCTGGAAGTGGATCACGTAGGAACAACTAACTAAACCATAAAAAACATTGGGGTGCTTTGCTTTTTTAAAGTTTCCCATTGTGATCCTATTAATGAGAATTTATGGTTTCTTTTTTCCTTTCTCTTAACTTCCTCAGACCTCAGAAAATGTATAGATGCTAGCGTCCTTCCCTGGGCTGAGCCTCCTTGCTGCAATTAGGATGCTAAACTTAGAGGCTGACGTGAGGGCAAGAAACTATGCAAGACATTAAAAAATTAAACCTTTTTTTTTTTTTTTAGCACATTGGAATTTAAACACAAAGAGAATATTACCCTCTAGTATAATTTACTTGCTCATAAGTTATTCCAAACTTAAGACAACCAAAACTGTGAATATAACAATTGCAGTGATAAGTGGATGAATATAGCATGCCCCAAGGCCAGCGGAAACAGCTCTTACGATGGTATATTTCAGAAAGCACTCATACACTGCTGGTGGGACTGCAAACTAGTGCAACCCTTGTGGAAAGCATTATGGAGGTATCTTAAACAGATTCAAGTAGACCTGCCATTCGATCCAGCAATCCCATTATTGGGCATATACCCAAAGGAAAAAAGGTCATTCTGTAACAAAGACACATGTACCCGAATGTTTATAGCAGCACAATTCACAATAGCAAAGATGTGGAAACAACCCAAATGCCCATCAATACATGATTGGATTAGTAAGCTGTGGTATATGTATACCATGGAATATTACTCAGCTATAAGAAATAATGAAGATACGACATCTCTATGGTTCTCCTGGAGAGAGTTGGAGCCCATTATATTAAGTGAAGTATCCCAAGAATGGAAAAACAAGCATCACATGTACTCACCAGAAAATTGGTTTCCCTGATCATCACCTAAATACACATCTAGGAACGACACCAATCGGATATCAGACTGAGGTGGGGGGTGGGGGAGGGGATGGGTGTATGCCTACACAATGAGTGCATTGCGCACCGTTTGGGGAACGGTAACGCTTGAAGGTGCTGACTCGGGAAGGGGGGGTGGGGAAGGGAGGGACATATACCTACATGATGGGTGCAACTCGCACTATCTGGGGATCAGACACACCTGGAGCTCTGACTTGGGGGGAAAGGCGGTACATGGGCAACGTATGTAACCTGCAATTCTGTATCCCCCATAATAAGATGAAATAAAAAAAAAAAAAGAAAAAAAAAAAAGAAAGCAGCTCGACCAGGGATGCCATTTTAAAGAGGTAACACAATCTGTAGTCATGATTATATCACTGTAAACAGTAGCTGGGACACTACTTTGCAGAGAGTTCTACAAACAAGGGCACAAGGTTTAAAATCTGCCCTTCCAAATAATTATGCCGGAGCCCAAGAAAACCAGAGGAAAAGGGGGGCTCGTTGCACCGTCACGACAGACACATCCGACCAGGTGCTTTTCACCAACAGCTCCGTCTGTCGGGACTCGGAGGGGCCTGCTCTGCTCTGCCTCAGCTCCCTGTCCAGGCAGGGAGGAATCGACTGACACAGGGCAAGGAGGTAAACGTTGACGGCTGCATGTAGGAGAATTCTCGGGGCATTTAGTTCATAACGATCTGTTGATATTTTCCCCAAGGGTTTATGTGACAATGCATTGTATTGCTCAATTTTCCCACATTTTTTTTTAAAATTCAGCTTTATGTTAAGTAATGATTCTGTGCCAACTGCCCCGTCCTCGTCAGGTATCAACCGTATCAACCACTGCCGGCTGCAAATGCTCAACAAGCATGAGGCGTCCTCGTCAATTCACCAGAGCGAGTTACACCAGATCAATGCAGAGCTGTAAAGTCATTCGTCTCTAACTTTATATGGGAGGGAAAAATCTCTAGCTCCAAAATAGCAACAAGGTGTTCAGGTATCCTCTTCCCTCCAGAGTCTATATTTGGAGTCAGAAGGGCGTAGGCAGATTATCTGGCCTCGTGATCCTCACACTGAGCGTGTTGCTAAAATTGGATTCTGCAAAGCAGAATGCTCAGAAGAAGAAGAAACTGCATCTACTGTTACCATCGTTAAAACATACAGAGTGGCAATTTCATAATCTCTTGATCTCGAAATGCTCTAATCTCAGAATAAAGACTACCTCCTCGCCCCAGTCACTCAAGGGTGCAAAGAAGGTTAGGGACGGGGTATTTACCAAGTTTATTTCAGAAGCTCTTTCTGTGGCATAATGTGGCCTGTTTATGTTGCAATTTTTCCAAGCTTAAAATAACTAGAAATGTAGAACATTATACACATTTAATATCTTAATGGTCTTTTTTTTTTTTTTTTCCTGAAAACATTACTGATTACAGACTGATGGAAAAAGGAACTTCTAAATCTTCCCATTGTAAGGGCTAATGCCGAGAGCAGCCCTCGCTGTAGAGAAGAGCTGGACCCCTCTCTGGCCTCTGTCACTCAGCCTCAGGTCGGTGCCTCCCCCTCACAGAACACCAGCCCCCCCGGGAGAGAGCTGTCCTCACGGCCACTCTTGTCTGGCCTTCAGGAGTCAGCCTTGGGGACAGCCCCACACCCCGCAGGGCAAGGGGGACTCACGGCTGCTGCCACCGTGCTCTACTCCCGAGGACAGAGCAGAGACCCACTCACCAGAGCACATGTCAACTTACAGCCAGAGAAATCCTAAGACGGGTAAACAGCGGGCACTGTGCGGCCGGAGCAAACCCCACGCTGGGCATTTACTACGCAAATTCTGTCATATCCACAGCAAAACCCTTCACTGGAGGAACAATCGCATAATTTGTGCAAGAGAGACTGTGCTTGGATTTAATCTGGAATATCAAGGGCTGGTCTGGAAGAGAAACCCAGCTCTTGGGATGCAGCCGAATTGTAGGGACTGAAGTTTACTGACTGGCTGGGAAAAGAATAAGGCCCCTCGAGAAGGCAGTGGCATCCACCCTCTGGAGATACATGATGAAATCACAATGCCAACCATGGGGATCTCTGCGGGGGCTCGTGTGAGGAATGCCGGTAACTTCCGGCAGACTCTCGGCCACGGCTCCACGAGGAGCCGGAATGGAACACTGGGTGCCGGTCACGAGAGACCTGAATGCACACTGCACGCTCTGGAATGTTCCCTGGACGGGCCCCGCCTCCCGCGATTAGCCCGGGATGCAGGAGGCGCGTTCAGCTGCCTCATCTCACCTCGGCCACAAAGCAGGGTCCCCGCGCCAGTCACTCTCGCTTCTGACACTGTTACTGCTGACAGTTACTATTGACACTGTTCACTCCTCCCCGCCTACGTGTGGACGAGCTCCTAACGGCCCGGTTTACAGGACACTCACTGTAGGTCTTATGCCGGAACAGGCAATTTAACAACTATCTCGGTTTCTCTGCATGGCGACCCTATAAACATGGTTACTGTATTAATTTTGTGAGGGATGAAACTTGAATAGGGTTCGTGCTTGTACAGCTGTGGAATCCTTGTCTCCCTCACTTCTAATCCTAGTCCTTCCCTCCAGGAAGCACTTATTGATCAATTTGATGTCCAGCTGAGCTGGCGTCGGCCTCATATAGAGTCATGGGAAGGGCTGCAGCTGGTGTGCAGTTCCACACTGAGCTTCAGGTCATTGCTGCAGGGTTTTTAATCATGAATGTAAAATCATTTGCAAAACTATCGTAAATACTATATCTCCCGCTCTAGAACATTCTGGACTAAAAGCTAATAAGAACAAAATATTAAACTTTTACTTAAAAAGTCAAAAAAACCCTTTCTTCCTTCCTCTTTCCTTCGCTTGTTTCCTTCTTCAGTTGTTTCCACTCTTTTTTAGTCTAATTTCATTTGACGGTTACTGGCCATGACTACTGAACAGGAAGCCTAAGGAAAACATTTACAGATTGATTTTGGGGGGGAGGGGACCGTCAGCGTTTGCTGGGTCCCACCTGTGTCTGGAGCCGACACCCCAGGAAGTGAGTCTACCTCCCTGTCCTCCCCAAGTGACACAGGACAGGGACACGGTGCAGGCAACGGGCTGCTGTCACACGGGCAACTGCCAGGAAACTCTAAAATGGCCATGCTGAGAAAGCAGAAGTAGGTCAACCCCCAATGTGATTTTCAAAGGATTTTTATCGTTGGTGTGTACCTGTTTATTCGTTTTGGTGGGATATTTATCACAGAGAGAGCCTCACGCAGGAAGCTGGCTCAGCACACAGACGGAAACAGAGTCAACCGACCTGCAGACGGTCAGGTGTCTGCCCCGCCTGCGTCCACCTCCAGCAGCCACCGGGCAGCGGGAAGCGAATAAAACGCACAGCCCCGAAATACCGGGTAAGGCGCGCCCACAGCGCGGGCGGTGAGAACTCCACAAGTGGAGTCACTAGGGACGCGCAGAAAAGGACCCCCAGCAGGTGGAAAGCCCTAGAAGGAGCGTGACGCAGAGCAAGGGCCACACTGGGCGTCAACCCACGTGGAGTGTCCACGGAGCCTGCGGATCCCCACGGACGGGGACAAGCACACCCACAGGGGCTGCGGGGATGCAAACGCTGTCACAGGGGAGAGAGCACAGGGCTCCGCAGACAAAGCCGGCGAAACTGATGGTGCCAGAGCAGCCGGACGCGGCGTCACGCGGCACGTATCCAAGAAACGCATCGGACGCGGCATCCAGCCGAGGGACGGGGGGGCGCTTCTGGCAGAGAAGCCCAATGACATGGTGGCAGAGTGGCGAGGTGTCCTACGGCTGCACAATTACAAGGGGTGCCGGGGGAAACCGCCGGAACAGTAGGTATGGGGATGCCCCCACACGCCCCACGGCCACTCACAGGTACCCGCCGCGGGCGGGCAGGTGCCAGCACACTCAGCAGGGCGTGGTCTGCAGGCCTCGCTCTCCCTGGGGGGACGCAGACACGGCCCTGAAGCCCCTTCCACTCTCCAGGCAGCGGGTGACTGAGCACGTCCTCATAGACAAACTACAGGACCAGACTTGTTTTCCAAAGGTCAGCCTGGCACGGGTGCATTGGGCTGTGTATCCTAGAATGGAGACTGACCGGTATCAAAACGCCAGACGGTGGGACACTTATTTAAGAGAGACATCGGCAAGGCCCAGCCTCAGACGGGGACCCCTGAGGGCCGAGGGTGGAGACAGATTTGAGGCATGTTTGGCAGGTGGAACCCTCATGACATCCCTGCCCAAATGTGTGAAGCTGGTGCACGTCCTTTCTCCAAGAAAGTGCTTTTGCACATGCAAAAGATGAAAGGGATAAAGTGGGAAAAGCAGTTTATAAAATTACTCCTCCTTGACTGTCCCGTCCTCTCCTCTACCCCCCCCAACCGACACCCCCGTCCCCACGCAGAGAGAAAGGGACTCACAGACGGAGTTCTTATGGCTGCCGTCCTTGCTGGGTAGCATCTTGACGCCTCTCGACTTCAGCTCGATCGCCTTTTTCACTGGAAGAAACAAAATAAAGCCATCAGTGGGCGAAACCTGGAGATCATAAAACAACGTTTTATCCTCATCGCATTTCCCACCATGACTGCTCACCTACCGACCCCTGAAAGCGGGACGTGCTCTAAAAGTCTAATGATGCAAAGAAAATGGAGCACATGAGCTTGTGAATAATGAATACGAGGCTATGGAGCAGCAAGGTCGTATCTTGTAATAACCATGTCAGAAGGTAGAGACAACGTGCGCTGCAGTTTACCGTACGTGTCCACCCTAGTTACGGCCGGTGACGGCAGTCTGCACATCACTGTCATTTCACCCGAGTCCGGGCAGATCACTGTCTCCATTTATGCAAAGCGACTACGGAGTTTCTAAATTTGCTATACTCGTGAAAAATTTTAGATAAAAATCCCAGTTGCTCATTCGTTTATTCGTATGTTCATGTCATCACCTAGAGTTCAGCAGAGCTGGATGGAGGCAGGAGGGAGGGCTGAGACAAGAGTCCTTCCAGACCGCTATGCGCTACAAGCCACACAAAAGGCACAGAAGGTGTTGGTTTGTCATGTCGGACTTCTCAGATTCAACTAAGTTTCTTGATTTTCTAGGTCCTGCGTTAAACATTTTAAGAAGCTCCATTTTTCTACTCATTTCCAGGAAAACAAAGGGGAGGGAGGCATTTTGTGACAAGAAAATAGAACATGATCTGATTCTCTAAGAAACCCGACACTTGGCTTTATTACGTGCCCAGCGGAGACACGCCTGGTGCCCACAGGTGAGGCTGGACTGAGAGTCGCTGGCGGCAGGCGGATGCGGGTTCGAATCTTTGCTTGCGACTTGGTGGCTTTGGGGCCTGGGTGAGTTACTTAACTCTGAGCCTGTTCGTGTATCTGTAACACGGGTGAGATGGTGAGCTCTACGTGTCCACTTGGCCAGGCCACAAGGGGCCCTGATATTTGGTCAGATGTGATTCTGGGCATGTCTGTGAGGGGCTGAGATGACATTTAAGTGAGCAAACAGGGCGAGGCTGAGGGCCCTCCCCACGTGGGTGGGCCTCGTCCAATCAGTCGAAGGCCGGGCCAGACCACAAACGCTGACCCTCCCCTGAGGACAGACTCTTCCTGCCCGATGGGCTTGAGCTGGGACGTCGGCCCTCCTGGGTCCCCAGCAGGCGACTCACCGCCTGCACACCTTGGTCCCCTCGGCCTGCATGAGCAGTGAGCCGGTTCCTTAGAATAAACCTCTTTGTATTTACACACACACGTGAAGAGATTCATATAAACAGAGAACACACAGTTGGCCCTTGAGCAATGTGGGCATCAGGGCACTGTTTTCTGCCCCCTGCACATCTGAAAATCTGCATGTAACTCGTCTCCCTAAGGACTCAAGAACTGACAACCTCCTGGATAACACACTCACTTAACACGTAGACTAGTATCTACACATACCTTATGCATTCATAATGAAGAACAGGAATTGATAGTAGGAAAATGTGTGCTCTCTTTGATTCTAACTGATGCTATTCGCTTCTGTGACTGTGCTTACTTTTAGTTGTTTGATAAATATAGTTAATCAGAATGAAAAACAGGGATAAGAGCAAAGGTAACTCCATGATAGGCTGGGCTTCCTGGATGTGAGAAGCCTAGTCCTGCTTCTGTATATATGGCTTGCTGGCTTGGTGCTTAGCGTAAGTGGAGCCAGGGCAGGCTTCACTAGAGTAAAGGAAAACAAAGCCCCGGGGAGGTAACCGCAAGTTGCTTCCTGATAAAGGCTGGAGAGTCCAGGGGCCTCCAACCAACTAAGTAGATAAGAAGAGCAAGACATGATCAGCGCATGAACGGCTTGTGCAGGGCGTGTGTTCCCAGTATCGCTTGTAACCAAAAACCAGAAGGTTTGCAACAACAGCCCCCTCCCCGTCGGAGACCCTCCTCTTCCCCTGGATGACGTTAACTACAACTGGCGCCGGCGCGAAAAGCCCAGAGCTTAGAGTCAAGCAATCAGGAGCCAATGCGATCAGCCACTTCTAAAAGAACAAATAAACTGAAGGGGGATGAAGTGCAGACTAGTGTGTCGTGTGCAGACTGACGTGTCGTGTGCAGACTGGTGTGTCGTGTGCAGACCGGTGTGTCGTGTGCAGACTAACGTGTCGTGTGCAGACTAACGTGTCGTGTGCAGATTGGCGTGTCGTGTGCAGACCGGTGTGTCGTGTGCAGACTGACGTGTCGTGTGCAGACTGGTGTGTCGTGTGCAGACTAACGTGTCGTGTGCAGACTGGTGTGTCGTGTGCAGACTGGTGTGTCGTGTGCAGACTGACGTGTCGTGTGCAGACCAGTGTGTCGTGTGCAGACTGACGTGTCGTGTGCAGACTGGTGTGTCGTGTGCAGACTGGTGTGTCGTGTGCAGACTGACGTGTCGTGTGCAGACTGGTGTGTCGTGTGCAGACTGACGTGTCGTGTGCAGACTGACGTGTCGTGTGCAGACTAATGTGTCGTGTGCAGACTGACGTGTCGTGTGCAGACTAGTGTGCCGTGTGCAGACTAACGTGTCGTGTGCAGACCGGTGTGTCGTGTGCAGACTGGTGTGTCGTGTGCAGACGAGTGTGTCGTGTGCAGACCAGTGTGCCGTGTGCAGACTAACGTGTCGTGTGCAGACGAGTGTGTCGTGTGCAGACCAGTGTGTCATGTGCAGACTAACGTGTCGTGTGCAGACTGGTGTGTCGTGTGCAGACTAACGTGTCGTGTGAAAACTAGCATACAGAAAAGTATAAAAGCTTAACCTTTACCCCAGGGCGGGGTCCTGGTTCGTGGAGAGGCCACTGCGTTGGTGCTCTGGGAGTTGGACCCTGGCCCGGGCTAGTCAATAAACTCCTTTGCCTTTTTGCAGCCTCAGTGACTCTGCCTCTCTGTTCCTGGGCCCAGGGGAACCGGCTCTAACAATGACATACCTTTTTCTTATTTTTTTTTATATATTTCTAGAGTATACAGTTCATTTTATTTTTTTTAATCATCCCCAAACTCCAAAAAATATTTCAACGTATTTATTTTTAAAAATTCACACATAAGCAGAGCCAGGCAGTCAACACGTGTTCATGAGGTGGAACTATTTTAGCACAGGAAAGCGGGACCAGACAAAGCCCACCCTCAGCCCAGCCCGGCCCTGGCTCAGAGCGAGGGCGCGGCCGCCTCCCGCCCGGGCTGCCCGGGAGGCGGAGGGGCTTCGGGGACCCCAAGTCGGGGCTCTGAGCATCAGAGCAGGAAACACGACTTTTAGCCACGGTCAGATTAAATCCGTGGATTATTCCTACGTAAGTAAGACCAAGAAGGCACAAAATCACCCGACTGTCACTAAAGTGAAAGGACAAGCTATTGGTACTTTTAGCTTTTCTTTCTGACGTAATAGAATGAAAGCTGACTCACTTCCATTTCCTACATCCTTTGTAGAAAGCGAGCTTTTAAACTAAAAAACACTCTGCTCTCAAGGGGGAGAGGGGAGCTGGGCCACTCAGACCCCCCAAGGAAGGGCTGGGTGGAGCGTGCGCAGCCACGGACAGCCCCTCACCCGGGTCCTTCTGGAAATAGAGGACCACAGAGAGAGCCCACTGGCACCTGTGACTGCGGCCCCAAGCACCCCGCGGTCGCTGGGGCTCTGCTGGCCCTCCGTCCTGCACACCGAAGTGCACTCAGAGACTGACGCCCACAGACCCCAACGACAGGCACCCGGTGTCTTTCTTCCTTCTCTACTGACTCTTCGCCCTGTTTCCCCTCACCCTTATCTCGTTATTGCTGGGGCAATAAACCACCTAGAAAAGGGAAAATGAGATCTAGAATCTGCTCGCGCTGCTGCAGGCCTGTTGGCGGCACGCTCGGCTGTCCCCGTAAGATCTCCCCGGGATAACGGTTTGGTTTGAAATGGGAAATGCCCTGATGTGTGTCCGCCATCGTCCACACTTTCTGAAATAGCTTTATCGGGACTCACCCGGGAGAGAGGCACGGACGCACAATAAATAATGAACAGGACAATCGATGGGAGAGGATAAAGAACATAAAATTCAAAGCAAATGGCACCCAACACAAACAGATAAAACAAGCAGAACTCGATCCGCTCACAAAATAAAAAGGGAAACTGAGTAGCCTTCGGGGGGTGATAAAGGTGTCTGAATGCACAGGACCTATCTGAGGGTACGAAGTCTGGAGCTCTGTAAAGCTAAATTTCCACCTGGGATATTTTTATTTATATATTTATTACTTTTCAATAAGATGGTGTTATACTGCTGTAGACTATCTGCTCCACTGAGTTCTAATTTGTTTCAAGTTATTACGTTCTCTTATTAGACAGCTCTGATTCCTGACAGGGTTGTACAGAAGGTGACTTGTGTGTCCTCACTCCACCGTCTCGGGCTCTTTCCTCTCCTCACCCCTCCCGGGCTCTTCTTTTCCTCCATCCAGAAACCTCCTCCTCCTCCTCCCTCCAACTTCCCTCGGGGCTGGGCACAGAGATTTCCATTTGCAAAGAAAGGAGAGAGAGAGGCAGATAGAACCTGGAGTCGCAGCAACGCAGGAGAAAGATAAGTCACCCACAGTAAATTGCTCCAATGACCTGCACTTTCCCACGAATTCAAGTGTTTAGCCATTTATTGTCAAAACTTAAACTGAACAATAAAAAGCCCTTGTGATTGACAAAAATGCTAATTCTTGTGTCTAATCTCAGGCTCCTAAAGCACCATCTCTGCAGCTAGGCTTGGCCTTCAAGCTTTGATCTCAGCAGTTACCTAGTTTTGGTTTTGAGTCTATTTTGTTTCGTCTTCTGTTCATTAGTTTTGTTCCACTGGCAGAAAAGGGCATTCGCTACATGGTAAAGTTAGAGACTGAGACTCCTGGTCTCCCTTGGCTAAGATGATCTGACCTCAGCAATTCGGATTCAACAGTTTCAAACAGCTTGTGGCCGGCAGGGGCTGGGGCAGGGGCTGGGGAGACGTTGGTCAAAGGATACACAGTTTCAGCTGGACAGGAGGGATCTACTGTGTAACACAGTAACTGCAGCTGACAGCCAGGTACTGAGTACTTGAAAATTGCTAAGAGTTGATTTTAAGTGTTCTCACTACAAATAAACAAGCATACAAGGTAAAAACAAAGAAAAATCCCCAAATAAAAACCTCAAATAGATATGATCAATCCCTTCTTATAACAACATTTAGGAAGATGAAAATTTATGGGAGAAACATTTAATTTAATGGTAGAAAAGATTGAAAATCACAGTAATAGCTATACATAAGGTATATATATATATATATAATTTTATTTATTTTTTTCCTCCCTTTTTTCTGCACCAGCTGCTGTCACTATAATCTCTCAGTGGTTAGCTTCAAAGGCACTTGCTTAGGTAGTTTGAAGATTTGAGGAAACCATTGCTACACTGAATGACACGGGGGGTTTGTTATTCTTTTTAGCACAGTAGCCAGACAGGACCTTCCCTGGGGTCCACTGTGCTCCTAAGACCTCTCTCAGGAAACCAGGTCCTGTCCTCTGCTCCTAGTGCCCCCGACCTGCCTGTGTCTAAAAGGATGCTTTGCCTATAATGGGAGCTCAGATGATCCCACATAAACAAATAAAAGGCAACATTGTTTCAAACAAATTCACTTTACTGAATATGAGGACAGAAGGCATTGAAAAACCTCACAAACCACAGAGGAAACTGTTTCATGTATATGGACCAAATCTGAAGAATTCAGGGTTTGAAATAAGTGGGTTATACATTTAAACCCTGTTTATTAGACTTTAACTCAGAGGATTATCATAATTTTATCAATGCCTCACCAAGATAACAAATTCCATTTAAGTAGCACACTGAAAGGATGTTCACTACTATTGATTATTTTGCAATAATAGCAAGGTCTCGATATACAGATGTGTGTGTGTAATAAAATATATAGCTCTATGTATTAAATATATAATATAAAATATAAGGATAGAACATATACAAATGAATCTACTGAGCTCCCTTATTGTTAGAAATGTTTTTGTCCCAGAAATGTTCTTGTTCTCTAACTTGTCTTACAATTATTTCATCAATAGCTTTCCATTAAATTTGATAAGTAAGCAATTACCTTCCATAAGCTACTAATTGTTTGATATTTATGCTTTCCTTTTATATTATAACAGCAAATATGATTTGCTTAAAATGTCATTATCTATGTTAGCTTATTCTTATATTGGGGAAAATGACATTATTCAGATTTTTGTATGGCTCATGGTTTATTTTGGACCATTTTCTGTCTCCTTTATTATTGGAAAATAAAAGCTAAACATCTTTTGAATTATCTCAAAGACTATTGTCAATATTGTTCATTTTAAGAAAAAAAAAATGTTCTGAATCTAATATGCCTTGAGGAATTTTGATTATTTACTTATTACAGAACTCACTTTTCTTTTCTAGGAGCATTTTCATCATAATCTTTTATGAATTGCTTTCAAATAGAATTTAGAATTTCTTTCAACATATTCAATTATTTCCTTAGCAGATCCAATTGCATACCCCCAATTGTTTAACTTTTGTTCATTAAATTTTATTGTGGTATATTAATGATAAGTCATCAAAATTCAGATCACCTTGTATTTTAAACACGTTTAAATTTTTTAAAAACTATCAAAGTACCTCCATATTAAACAACCTGACACTTGTTAAATTCCTAAGTATTGGCCCAATTTCACATCTCTGTTTATTATCAGTGTGCAATTCCTACTGACACACAGTAAACGTTAACACAAACCTATGCCCCCCGGTGGCTCTTACCACGCGTCGGGGTGCCATTGCCAGCCCAACCCCGGAGCCCCAACTCCTCAGCTCAAAAACATGGTTCTGTCATTTTTTCTCTCTTCTGCATAATCACTTGTTTCTTTTTTTTTTGCTTGACAAACCCAATTATCATACAAAGATGCTGTTCTTTTGCATCTTAATAAACTAAGACAAAGCAAATATATATTTTTAAAGGCGTGCAAGCATGCAAGCAGACGTGCAGAAATGTTTCAGATCCACCTTCCTCTCACAGCTATGACCGTCTCTTCACTCTCCTGGGCAGGTGGGAAGGAAACTCGTCATAGGTTTCTACGTGCATCTCTCCCCAGTCTCTCTGGACTCCGGTCCGCTGTAGCTTCCCTGTTGCTAATCTCTCGGTCAGTTCCCCATTTCCCTCCGCACTACAATATAGTCTCCACTTCCTCCCTTCCTGCCCTGAGCTTCCAGGATGTCCTCAGTTTCCCTCTCTTGGTTTTCCCTCTAATTCCCGGGCGGCTCCTCCTTGACCAGGCTGTGCGCTGCCATCTGATGTCTTATTATTTATTGCCATACAGTTGAACTTCCCGTGTAACTCCACTGGTCACACAGCCAATAGAAGTATGGCCAAGAGCTAATGAAACATTACCATTATTGTATTATTAAGAATACTAATTTTAAAAAATTATGATGTGTTTGACGTTATGCAAAATGCTCTGTATATATCCCATTTAATTACACCAAACACTGTAAGATTAATGCTATCACTACAATCACTGACAGGAAAAAAGCGAGCGACAAAGAAGTCAAATAACTAACAGAGGTTAGTTCCTGTATGAAAGGGAAAACTTTGCAAGACCCGATGGGGTTCAACGTGGAGTATTATTGCAACTCCTCCCCCAGATTTTCCCCTGAAAGGTCCCCACATGCGGGAGGCTGGGGACGAAAATGTAAACTCCCTGAGGACAGTTCCCAAGGAATTAGGACCACGTCTTGTCATCCTCAGTTCCAACAGGCAGGAAATTGGCACGTGCTTGTCATTCGATAAATCACTAAAATTTACGGAAGAAGAAAGGGAGGAGCGTGGGAGAAGGGAAGCTACCGGAACACCCCTTTGGCAACACCTGGACCCACTCTGCCTCCCTTTGTGGGAACAGCAGACGCTGTTCGCCCACAGCCCCCTCGGAGTGAGCTGTCTGTGGAAGCACCTCATTGTGACACCTGTGTCCGTTCACACCGGTTAACACGACATTCAATGACAACCGTTTCTTTTCTGCTACCATAACCCTTTGTTGCCCCGAAGCAGGGCACCGCATTCACTGGGGCTGACCCTCTCGCGCAGGAGTGACATCTCACAGCAGGAGAACGCTCACAGTATTGGTGGCCAAAGCCTTTATTCTTTCACGAAAAGAATACCAGCGTGTTTCTCTTCCATGACCCATGGGGAAGCTCAAACGACACCTGGCGACAGGCATGTAAACGAACCCCGGGAGCTTTTCTGCGTGCAGCAAAGTTGCAAAGCCTCCAGACGCTGTTCGTAGCGGCTCCAGGAGCTGCGATTATCTGACAGTTGTGCCTTTTGAATCACGGAGGACCAGGCTGTACCAAAACACCCTTGTCTTTCTCTAGCCTCTGCCCGGTTTTCAAACGCATAGGACTTCGTTTGTGAAACTTCCAGATCCGATCTCTTTTCTCCTTTTGTGAGCAGCAATGCACCCCAGGATCTGGACTGAGTGGGCACGTATGTGGGTGTGTGCGAGCGGATACCGGGCTTGTAGATTTTCAGCAGTGAGGACGGATGGAAACCGACTCAACAACAGCTCTAGCCCGGCTCTCTGTGCCCAGTCCTGGGAGACGATTCAGCAGGGCTGCACCACGGAGCGCCAAGACGGTGACTGGCCCTCCCGGGGCCGAGTTCATCACTGTGGCATCAGCCACCGACAAGGCCACTGGGAGCAGCCCAGGGCATGGCACGAGGAGATACACACGCTGAGAATCTTTCCATTTCTAAATTAGGATGGTGTTTTCAGTTCAAACTTTTCCCCTCTTTTTCCCCTTGTACTTTAATAATTCCTACTTTATAAATACCATTATTTTGCTGTTTTCCCCCCAGTTCTTTTGGAAAGGCTTCATTAATTTCATTAAATGACATATTAAATCAAAGTTAATGTGGTGAAAAATAAAGGGACAAAATCGTAAATTCTTTACATGGGAATAATAAAATTTGTCTCTCAATGAGCCACTGTCATAAGCCATCTTTGAGAAATTATTGCAGGGGATTTTCTGAGAGGTGCTAAAGAAAATAGCAGAGAATGGAGAACCCTGTCTGGAAGCCGGCAGTCTGGAGGGGCGGTGGGCGCACAGGTGCACACACCTGCCACAGGGGCACCCAGCACCTTCCTCCTCCCTCACTCCTGACACCAAAACCCTCCCAGAGCCAGCGTAAGGCAGTGGGGTTACTTTATGTTTTACACGCACAGATGTGTCGATAACTTAAGGCAACAGTTGCAAGGGATGAGAATGTAGGTGTCTTCAATTTTGGGAAGCAAGCATTTGAAGAAAAATAAAGATAACCGCATTGAATTTTCATAAATGCCGAGATGAAAATGAAGATCACTTCAGTAGTCTGAAACCACAGTAGCTAAAAAATCAACATATTGATTAAACTGCTAATCTTGATTGAATATGGGGAAGAATTTGCCGCAGCCTAAGTCAGAGGTGAAACCATTCGCTCCCGAGGACAGGCTGCTCTCTTGCCTTTTTGCTTGCTGTGGCCTGTAACCCTTCTTACCTCCAGCCACTATCCCCACAAAATTGTCATTAATAACTCACCTTACAAAGGACCCAGTGGGAAAAGTGCCCATTAGGAAAACTGTTCAACTGCTCCATCCAAGCATGAAATATGAACATTGCAGCACAAAAAATGTTCTATAAATTGCCCTGGAATAGCTTTTTTTTTTTTTTTTTTTTTTTTTTTTGGTGGATTCCACATTATGAACAAAAGTTCTCTTAGGTGAGGTTTTCTGATTAAATCGTTATATAAAACATAAAATTTTTAAACTTCAGTCTATGCTCTGAACAACGGGAAGACAAATCCGCCATACAGAGTTCTGAGCCAAACGAGAAAGGGTGAGGGTGCAGAGAGAGAGCAGACAGTTGTGGGTGGGCCGACAGCTGGCGGGGACTCAGCCTGTGGGCACCTGAGTCTGGCACACGAGGGCCCAGGCCAGAGCTATGAGCTGGGAAGTCGCAGCCTGCAGATCCCACGGAGAAGCAGCAGCAGAGGCGGACACCGTGGCAGTGGTTCTCGGAGGGTGATACGGATGCCTGAGGTCGGCAGGCCCCTCGGGGCCGCTGTTCAGTTGCAAGGGTTTCACAGCCACACTACGACATCATGTCCTTGTTGCCTTGCACACAGGCAACGGCGGGTGCATCAGCAGCAAACACGGGGATTAGCAAACGGGGTCTGCAGTCATCCGTCGTGATGCTTGAGTTTGCCTGAGCATGCCGAGGATACAGCAATATGAACAACAACTTCTGTTTGGCCACCTCACTGGTGAGATGCCAGGGGAGAAACTGTCTCCACCACGTGGACCCCACTGCACGTACTGCCCTGGACTCAGCCGTTTCTCCTTGCGGATAAAGGTGCATGCCTGGAGATTTCTCAGGATCTCAGGAAATTTAATGAGTGGATTTATTTGCTCTTTTCCCAATCACCACTGAGCACTGATAAAGCAAACCTCTGTGCTTTCGGAGCAAAGAATGACACCCTCGATGGCTCCCAGAGCTTCTGCCCCTTCGCTGGCTGGTGCTCAGGGTAGCAGGAAGGGCCATACGGGTAGCGGTGCAACCTCCAGAGAACAGCCCTGAGCTCCATGTTTCAGTGCCTACATGTGCCCCTTTCTGGCACCCCGTCCTCCAAAAAGCTTAGCGTTTCTTCCAAAGGACAGGCCTTCACTGGCATTCACTAACCTCACCAGAAGGCATGTGTGTGTTCTATTTCACAGACCCGGGAGCTCACTCACAGTTCCACGCAGACAGGAGCAGAGTCGGAAGTGTCACTCAGAGGTGAAACTCTCAACCTAATATTATGACATCTTCAGAAACAACACAATTCGTATTATGCCAGATATTAAGAAAAAATATGCTAGAGATGATAAGAGAAAGTGCTGTTAGCCATTACAATAGGTAGAATAATTTACGGCTTCAAAGTGCCATCTTTCTAAAGGTTGCTTTTTAAAAAACCTTTTTAGTGTGGAAAATTTATTTTAAACATACACAAAATTGCAGATAAAAGTGTATTGAATCACACATACCCATCACTCAACTGCAATAATTATCATAGCTTTTTTCCCCCCACCTATATCCTTACATACTTCCCTCCCAACCAAGGTTATTTTGCTGCACATCCCAGACCACAAATGCATAAAAATAAGTCCATAAATATTTCAGCGTGCATCTCTAAAAGATCAAAACTTTTTAAAAACTAAATAATCGCAATGCCATTTTCATACATAAACAAACTCACAATAATATCCTAATGTCAGCAAATATCCAATGGGGATTGAAATTTCTCCAGTTATCTCATTTTGTAATACCAGCTAATTGTCCACGCAAGATGCAAATACAGTGTAGATATCCTAACTGCTTGATGTGTCTCAAAAGTGTCTTTGAAAATTCCACAGATTCTCTTTCCATTTCTTCCTCCTCCCTCTACGATCAAATGCATTCATTGAACAAAACTGGGCAATGCATTTTACAGAAATTCCCGCTCCTAGATTTTGCTAATCAGGTGATTGTGGGCTTCTCTAATACGCTTCTCCGTCCTTTGAATGTCCTGTGAATTGCCGGGAAGGTAAAGCCTTGAGGAGACTCGGGTTTTATAAGTTTTCACAAGAACACTCCACAGGTCTGCTCTGTACTTCTGTTGTGATTTTAGGAGCATTGATGACGATTATCTAGGCCCATTATTTTATTAGAGGCTATAAAATGGTGACAGTCTTTCTCCCAACCGGGACAGAATAGATCATAACTAGGTACACGTATGTAAAATACAGTGCTGGGTTTACGGCTATGAGCTTGGGCATGGCACAGAAGAATATTGAATTCAGTTGGTTTCTGCCACTTAATAAGCTTAGGTCCTCCAGCAAATCCCTTGCACTTCCCCTGACTCTCCTGTTCTAATGCAAAAAGGTCTAATATGCACATTGACTTCCTAAGGCCACTGTGGGGCTTATTCCAGACAAGGCACTGATTGAACTTTGGTCCCATCAAAAAGGTGATGCGGAAACAAGGACTTGGGTGCCTTCACTTTACCTGGGAATGATCCTGGGAACCAAAAGAAAGGAAGTGGGAAAAATGGAACAAGAAAGGGAAAAAACATCCACTGATGAATTGAACACTGCTTTGGGCACTTGGGACCTGGGTCTCTCTCTCTGGGAAACAGCGTGGAGGGAACCCTGAGGGGCACAGGTGGGGACATGTGCCCCTACCCCCGAAGTTCCATGCCTGAGGGGACTTGACCTTCCCAGCAGCCCTGGCGGTCTGTGCTGAGCAAGCCCCCCAGGGGGCGGGGGCAGGAGGGGCAGAGGGAGGAGGGTGCCAGGAGGGCGGCTGCCAGCACAGGAGCAGCTCAGGAAGGTGCAGGGAGATCACAGGTCCCAGAGGGGATACGACATCAAGAGGGGCTTGTCCAGGCATGTAAAATACTGAACTGGTCCTTGAACATGGAAAAAGCTGTTAATAAACCAAGCTTGGGTGCCATGACGTTCTGCGTATGAAGGGGTTCCAAACGTGCTGCACCAAAGGCACCACTTTTTGTATTGATTATCTTGAGCTCAAGGCACTTGAGAAGCAGCAGGTGCAGGAAAGGTTCTGTGACCTCCCCTTTCTATGAAAAAGCAGGTCAGAGGACGCCCCACGAAACAGGTGGCCCCCCCCCAGTGCCGGCAGGAGGGGAACATCCTTCACACTGGACACTGGGAGTTGATGCCAACAAGCACCTGTACAGACGATCCTACTAGAAAAATAATCAACTCCCATTAGCTTCCCCACATAGTCACTGGCCCATGATTTATTGCTCCTAGAAACTTGAATGCCTTTTCCCTTTTTTTTTTTTGGTCACTTCTCCACCAATTTATTGTTCTTTGTTTAAAAAGGTATATGTATAAGCTCTTTTGCTCCTAACCATTTCTTTGAGTCTTCATTTTTCCTGTGATGGTTCCCTTGTGCATGCAAAAATATTAAAGAAAATGTGTATGTTTTTCTCCTGTTAATCTGCCTTATGTCCGTTTAGCTCTCAGGCCCAGGCCCAGAACCCGCAAGGGTGGAGGAGAGATTTTTCCTCCCCCACACGTAACTGTATTTATCACAGCCTTTCTCAGGCACATGCACAGTTTCACTTTAGAAGAGGAGTAGTTTCGTTCAGGTGAGAATGTATGGGATGGTCTAGTTTTCTCATAATATCGTATAGCTTTGAAAAAGTATTGAGGGGAAATTCGCATAACATAAAATTGACCACTTTAAAGCGAACAGCTCAACAGCATTTAGAACATTTGCAGTGTGGTGCAGCCACCACCTCTATCTAGCTCCAAACGTTTCCATCATTCCAAAGCAAAGCCTTTTACCCATTAACTTGTTTCTCCACATCCCCACCTCCACCCCAGCTCCTGGCAGCCGTACATTTGCATTCTGCCCTTACGGATTTCTCTAAATAAATGGAGTGTTCCTGAATGCCTCCCTGGAAGGAGGAGAGGGAGGAACAGTCAGTCTCAGTGGAAATACGGTCTAACGTAGGGAGAAGTGTCGGTGTCTTGGCGAGAGTGTGGCATTCGCCACCCGCTGTGTTAATCGTGACCACCAGGTGTGGTCTCTTCAGAGGAAACAGAGGCCTGCCCTGCTGCAGGTGGGCAACTCGGGGCCAAACATCCAACCCAGCGCAGCCAACAGGGCTGAGTTGATTTGATTTCAGCTCTTGAGAATTTAAAATAAGATTGTGAAAGTGATATGGACTTTAGGAACAAAGGCTGAAGCTGAAAAGACACAGGGAAACAAGTTAGGAATCTGACTCTGTACCATGAAGCCAGCAAACACCGAGGAAGCGGAAGTTAGGAATGGGTAGACGTTACGAAGCACAAAGTTTACATGTGCAGGGTAGAGAGGCTGGGTCAGATGATCGCTAATAAAGACATTCATCATCGTAGCACGTATGGAGTGTTCGTGTTTTAGATGTGCAGCTTTTCATATATCTCTCACTACCTGTGGGTAAGTTTCCATCACTATTCCTGCTTTGTAACTGGGGAAACTAAGGCTTAGAGCAGTTGATTAGTTTGCCCTGAGTGAACCAGTTGAGATTTGAAACCAGACAACTAGTTCTAAACCCTGCCCTCTTCATGAACTCAGCAGGTATCTAAAGAGCAGCGCATGAGGTGGGCAGAACGCACAGTCCTGAAATGTGTTTTGGACAAACTGTGCCAGTTCACACGGAACCCTCTCATCTTTGAAGGTTGTTGAACGAGTTTCCATTTCTGTGACCAAAGAGCTTAATGGAAATGGACCCTGCCTGGGAAAGGAGGCCTCAGAGGAGGGAGCTCCTAGCGGAAGCCCCAGGCAAGCCTCCAATCCGGGTCACTTGTGGTGGTCGCCTTGGGAACAGGGAGTCTCCGGGAAGAGACTGACTCCGTCAATTTAGCAGTGGTGCCTGGGGCCGCCTCCCAGGGAAGATACTTGATAGGAAGCTGCACTATTTAGGAAAGCTTCAAATTTTTCTGCTACACATAATCTCGAACAAGCCATTTAACCTTTGTGGAGCCCAGTCTCACCAAAACACGCCGACCAGGCTGAATTGCCGAGGACTTTTTCCAGCTGCACCTTTTCATGAGATTAATAATGGAACAAGTCGCACTAGAAGGAGTCATTCGTCTGGAATAGTGATTCAGCTACAAAAACAAGGAGAACCATAAACCCGATAGTGACAGATAGAAAATATTTACTGAAAATCTGTTTAACTTCTTGGTAAAAACACTGGCTGTAGGCTTGGGCAGCCCACCGGGAAACGGGGTTCGGCAACCCTCACCTTCAAGACCTTTTTGTTTGTTTGCCTGTTGGAACAGAATCCGACCCTAAATTGATTTTTTAAAAAGACAGAAAGAAGAAAAAGAAATGACAAAAAATATTCCAGGTGAACTGAGCCTTTAAGAATGAAGCCCGTTAAGCCCAGTGCTTAACTATCTTGATGAAAAGTCTGAGTCCCAATGACTGTAAGAAATGTAAACTGTTCTGTGACATCTGGCCTCATCTCAGGTGTTCGCTGATAAAGTGATTCAAAATTATTTTGAAATTTGTGTTAAAACTGAGAAATTTATAATAGAGTCTATAAATTGTTTACAATCTGGTTCCAATGATAGAAAACCTTAATAATATATTTTTGATTAAGTGTATGTGTACAGCAGTTCCCCCTCATCCAAGGTTTTTGCTTTGTTGCTCACAGTCAACTGTGGACTGAAAATATTAAATGGTAAATTCCAGAAATAAACAATTCTTAGGTTTTAAACTGCATGTCGTTCTGGGTAGCAATGGTGACACCTCACACCATCCCACTTTGTCCCACCCAGGTCCTGAATCATCCCTTTGTCCAGCTATCTGTGCTGTCTACACTGCCTGCCCGTGAGTCACTTGTAGCCACCTCAGTGCTTGTGCACAAGTCACCCTTGTGTTACTTAGTAATGGCCCCAGGGCGCCAGAGGAGTGATGCTGGCACATTGTCACAATGTTCTATTACGCTATTAGTTATTGCTGCTCATCTCTTTCTGTGCCTAATTTTTTAAATTAAATTTTATCATTGGTTATGTACGTATAGGAAAAAACATAATGTGTATAAGAACAGTATGATCTGCAGTTTCAGGCTTCTACTGGGGGTCTCGGAAAGATTCCCCCAAGGAAAAGGGGGGACTTCCGTGGGAGTGTGGGCATAACAGCGAATCAACACAGAAACGCCGGCAAGATGTTTAAAAATAAGAAGAGTCTTAAAAGTGAACTTGTTATCATTGAGTTCCAACGTACTAAATTAATATTTAATAAAGATATTTAATTATTCAAGGTTATTACCGTTACTAATATACCAGTTAAAGCACTTAATTGACGGATGTCACGAAGGCTGCATTTCGGGCTCAGAAGCAGAACTTTCAGCTTCACGTCAGCAGGTACCTATTTACCTTCTAATCCCTCCCTGGCGTCCGCACGCGGCGTCTCCGCGTCTTGTTCCCTGACATTCAGCAGATTGATGATGACTATTTGACAACAGGATAAAAGAACGGATTTGCCTCTGACTAGAAACATTCCTAATGCCGCTCAGTTTAAAATGTAGACACACTAATGCTGCTTTGGTGATCGGATCTCTCTGCTCTTTACAGTGGGTGGGGGCGTGAGCACAGACATCCGTCGGCGGTTGCTCCTGTGAAAACTTCTCCAGCAGCTGAGGCTGAAATAGTGGTGACACCACAGTGAACAATTCACCTTTCTGGTTACAGGCGTAACTCTTCCATCGCTCTACCTGAGCCTCCAGAGTAGCCTGTCTTCTCGTTCTAAGAACCACAGTAGCTCCCTAGTAGTGTGGGACACGGGGAGTGAGGAGGAAATTATGTTTTTACACTTAGAATATGTGATATGAGCGTGAGCGAGAGGAAATTATCCAGCGACTGTGGCCGGGTGGAAACACCGTACGCTTGCAAAATGGCCCTCATCAGCAAATAGCGTGTCCTTCAGTTGACATGTTCACAAATCACATGTCTTTTGAGTAGGGCACATGTTAATTGGCATATTAGCCTT
The DNA here is from genome assembly GCF_041146395.1 of Eulemur rufifrons. Classification (NCBI taxonomy): domain Eukaryota; kingdom Metazoa; phylum Chordata; class Mammalia; order Primates; family Lemuridae; genus Eulemur; species Eulemur rufifrons. Next base: position 742,961 of record NC_090994.1, read on the forward strand.
GGCTCCTCAATGGTGGTTACTGTTTCCCTGATTTTGGATACTGAGGGATATTACTCACTAAATATCCCCCATTGGGCTTACACATCAGAATTATTTGGCAAGTTTAAAAAAATAGAGATTCTGTTAATATTGATGTAGAATCTCTAATCTTAGGATTGGAGAAACTGTATAATTTACAAGGGTTCTAGGTGATTCTAGAATGTATCTAGATACACAGATATCGTGCAAAATGCTTTTACAAGTCTCTCTGTGTCAATGTTTCTGTTTATGTGTGTAATAGCTACTGATTTTGTCCAACTCTATAGTAAAAACCAAGTTCTACATTAAAAAAATTTTTTTAATTTGTTAGAACAGCTTGCTTCAGCTCTGACTTGGGCACTTATTTACCTCTCTCCACAGGTGAGTTTTAACCTCTTAGTGCCTGCTCTGCTTGGCTGCGGAAGGGGTTACCTCGAGGACAGACCTGTTGTCAGGATTAAAGACGTGCAGAAACACATCCTGAGCAAGGACCAGCCCACCATCAGCCTTCACAGCATTACAGATAATATGTAAGATCGTCGCCAGCCTTGCCAACTATATTTCCTAACACTATTCATTTTGAAAATATGTACTGATTGCCTCATTTATGCCTGACTTTGTTCTAAATACTGACGATATAGCTGTAAATAAAACAGACAAAAATCTATGCCCTCCTACAGCTCTCCTTCTGGGTGAAAAAAACAATAGATAGGTAAATTGAATTCGTTAAGAGACATGGTTTTCAGTGGGAATAAGCACTTGGGGGAAAAAATGAGGGAAGAGAAATACAAAGAGCCATGCTGAAGTGGGTGTGAATCGGACCAGTAACACACACAGCATTTCAAGGACCACCGTATGCAGTTTACATGTATTAAATTGCTAATATGCATAACACCCTCTAATGTCATCGCATCTATTCATAAAAACATACGGTGATTATGGGTTTCACTGACTGCATCATAGTCTGTGCGTATTGATGCAACTTGCCTTTCACGCAATGTTCTGGGAAAACAAGGGCACAACCCATCATTCCCCAATGGAAAAGTAAATGTTTTCTTCAAACAACAGACTATTACCCAGTAGTTGAAAGTAGTGAGGTACACACACTGCTCCTTCTGAAGGTCTGAACAGAATTTCACTTCCACGGAACCTGTCTACCTCCTTCCCAACCTCGCTCCCGGCCCCTGGAGCCCGTGAGTGTCCCTCTTGCCCCGAGGTCTCCTGCTTCTGCAGAAGGGACTGTGGGTGGGGACACAGTCTGCCCCCACTGCCTGGCTGCGGAGTCACTTCTACCACTCGTCAGCCCTGTGACTCTGCCTTCCTGCCTAACCTGAAAAGTGGCAATAACATAAATAGGCTGTTTTGTGAGGCAGCTGGGACGTGACATATGTCCGTATAAATGGATGCGAACAGCACCTGGCACATAGCAAGTTTTCTGTGAGACCTATTAGGATGCTCTGCACTCTGGGTAAGGCGTCTCCTCCACTCCACAGCTGTGGACACTTTTTCCTGGATTTGGTGCACAGAAGAAGAAGACATACGTCTTTCTACAATTAAGTAAACATCAGCCTCATTCTATATATGTATGATTTTGTATTTTGAGCCTAATGTTTAATGCAGAGAATCTCTGTTCACATAATACATTGTATAAATTGGAATTAGTGGCTTCTAGTAGCATAAGAAAACCAAATATCATACTTAAACATTATCTTGTCAATTTTAATAAAGTGTTGCTTGATGACTCTTTAAAGCTATATCTAAAAAAAAAACAAAAAAGAAGAAGACATTCAACACTTGACTATGGTTAAAGGATTAGGTGTGATGGTAATCTGCTTTGAATGAATTTGACAGTCAGTGTTTATTTATATAAAATAATTATGTAGCTACAATAGTCACATATTTATATATACAGATACACACACACATATATATATGTCTTAAATTACATGGAAACAGGGACTATTGCTTTAATAAAAATTGCATTTTCACCCTTACCACAAGTAATGGCTATCTCAAGAAATAGTCATTGATTTTTTTGCTCTCTACAGACAAGCTGATTAGTAGCAATGACCTATACGTTTACCTTGGTAATGTAAACTGGTGTGACTCCTTTTGGGAGGAAGAGATAGCTGACCACAAACTTGATTTTCCTAATGTGACCTTCTTTGCTAAATCACATTGCTCATCGTGGATTTGTTTGCTGTTGTTGTTTAATTTCTAGAATCCATTTAGTAACAAAGGGAAGTTGAAATTATTTTAGAATTAAAGAGTCAAACAAAAATAAAATGTTCAATGTCATCATTTTGTTTTGTCTGTTGCTAAACTCCTCTATTGATTATAACATTTTTTACTTACACTGTTACTGGTTTCTGTTTATCCATCTCCTTGCATAGAGTAGTGTATTTCCTCTTATGGCAACAATAAATGCTGCTAAGAGAAAACACCCTCTCAGTTACTAAGCTTTTCTTAAGCTACTTAGGATGCCCCAACAAGCTGTACTGCCCAGGAAAATCGATATCAATTTCTTCTTTTCAGGTCTCTGACTTCCAAATTTAGGCAGTGATGTTTAATTAAAGATTCTCTGACAGCATTCATTTTTAGCTCCTATGTTTACATGAGATGATCTGAAATCAGAGGAGAAAAACAAAAATAGCCAAGATGGTAATATTTAAAACTACCAAAATGTAATCCATTTAATGTTAAGTTAGTCTTTACTTAACCTTTGCAAAGTTAGAATTTCCTTAAAATCTGGCTTGCTTTTTAACACTAAAGGCAGATGACTGTCAAGGGAAATTTTTATAAGCAACAACTAAATTACCTGTAAGAGATTGCAGAAGAACTCAGTGACAAACTAATGAAGTGGAAATGAACCATGTCTCCCTTCCTGGTGCTTATAACTTTCAAACACTAAAGTAAATGATTGCTATAGTCTCTTTTCATCACCCTTATTTGGACTCTAACACACACCTTTACTTACTAAATACACTTAGTAGATATGTGCAAGAAAACATATGCCTTTTGGCAGTCATGGTAGCTTATACCTGCAATCCCAGAACTTTGGGAGACTGAGCTGGGAAGTTTGCTTGAGGCCAGGAGTTCAAGACCAGCCTAGGCAACATGGTGAAACCCCTGTCTCTACCAAAAAAAAAAAAAAAAAAAAAAAAAGAAAAAGAAAGAAAGAAAGACAGACTTTTGTTCTATAAGTTTAATAAAGAAAGAAAGAAATTAGGTGAAGTTGTGGATTTTATGCTACTTAAAAAACAAGAGAGCTCCAACAGAAAAAATGAATACCACATTGACAGAGGAGAACAGTCTCAGGTGTCTGTATGCATATTTTGCATATTTCCACACATCTTATAATGCACAAACACATTGGGGCCTAGACAATAATTATAATTGTGCATACTTTTCATAAAATACACATGGTAGCTATTGCAAATTTTATTGTTTTCTATCTTGGGTAGAAATTTACCTGCATCTAATACTTGCAGTGAATACATTATTGAAGTTTGAGTTTTGATCATGATGATCAGAAATGCAAGTATTGGTCCCTCTGTCAAAGAAAAACCTGTCAGAGCTGTGTTTTCCAGTCATGGAACATGGCAATGCCCCTTCCAGGTGACACTGGTCACTACCAGAGAGACCTAAGAGAAGAGCAACCTTAGATAGGGCTTGGATCCTGGCCAGGACTTACTGCTGAGTTCAAAGGAGAACATAGAAAACATCACAGGGTGATCATCAACCCTAATTCCAAAGATGAGCTCAGAGTGGCGTAAGGCAATACCATGTTTGTGAAAGGGGTGTATCATGCAGATATGATCATATGCAAGATGCCATTTTTATCTTTTTAAAAATAAGTATCAATAAATGTTGCTTATCCCTTGAAATTTTACCAGTTAATATTTTATGTTCTAAAAATGCTGAAATAAAAAAATTTAAAAAATGTAAAATAATAGAATTAAAACAATAAATAAATAAATAAATAAAAATCTAAAAGGCCTTGAAATCTTCCCTGTCCTGGCTAATGGGCACATGAGTCATAGACACAAAGGCACATTGACACTTCATGATTTCCGTAGAGATGTTTTATTGCACTGTAATTATGTCTTTCCTTCTTTGTTATTTGTTTTTGTTTTATACATTTCACCTAACATAGGTGCAATTTCAGAATGGTAGGACTTTACTGTGTAAGTTTAAAAAATATTTGTACTTAAAGTATCTGAAGCACACTGGATCCAGAAGGGATCCAACTCCCCCTGGCTCACACTTTATGCCCAGGCATTCTGGTCTCATCTTTCAGAACTTCTGATGAAGCTGCGGTGTGTCTTTAGAAAGAATGTCAAATTATGGTTAGATATGAGCTCTAGTGTTCTGCAGCACTGTAGGGTGACTATAGTTAACAATAATTTATTATATCTTTTCACTAGCCAGAAGAAAGAATTTTGACTATTCCTGACACAAATAAATGATAAATCCTTGAGGTGACAGATTTCCCAATTACCATGATTTGATACAATGTACATTGTATCAAATATGCAATGTGCATACACATTGTATCACACATACAATGCATATACATTGTATCACATAGACATCATGTATCTACATTGTATCATGTAGATGTGTGTATACATTGTATCACATAGACATGTACATTGTATCACATAGACAATGTGTACATACATTGTATCGCATAGACAATGTATATATACATTGCAACACGTAGACAATGTGCATATGCATTGTATCACATATATATCACAATATCACTATATATCCCACAAATGTGTACAATTATGTGTCAATTAAAAAAAAAGTCATGCTGATTCAATCTGTGCATGCTCAACTTTCTACCAACACTTGAAGACTTTCAAAAAGATCTGTTTGCTGAACATTTACAGCCCACATTTAAATCTATTAACGTTTAAATTCCTATATTGTAAGATTGTACCAGATGATGTGATATTTATTTTATTTATATTACTTTCATGTTTAACCCAAATTATAACTCCCCCAAAGCCTCAGGATTTTCCTTTTGCCCTTTCACTTTCCTCCAAACGCCTTGTTCTTTGTCTCAGAAAAAGCACGTGGCAGAAGGATGAAGAAGGTTCTAGGATCCGCACAGGGTGGGGCTGGGGATAGAAGGCAGGAAGGGACAGGGAGTGACAAAGAGAGGGTCTTATCATCTAGGAAAAGAGAAATGTCTAAAGTCACATCAGTGAGTACAGCTCTGTATCAAACCTAAGACATCCCTGACTGTAAGATGCAGCTTTGTTTTATGTATCACAAAGAAAGAACAAAGACCAAATGCTGCCAAATACATGATCTTTCTTTTGGAGACATCAAAATGTAAAAACATGTGCGTCTTGAGTTCAATGTAATAAAGTGTTAAGGCTCAACTACCGATATAAGGGGGAAAAAGGCCTTGGGTTTATTACATAGAAATATTTTCACTGAGGTTATTTGAAATGCGATTTATTATATATGTGTTTTCCCAGAGCTATTTTTTAAGCTAATCTTTTTTTTTTTTTTTTTTGAGCATGGCTTTGCAAATAAAGTTTCTGTTTGTCATTTATAAAACATGACTCAATTTCTATAGGAACAAAGAAAGGCAATATCAATCCTTTACAATAGCTAGAAAAAGTGAGATGTTCTCTCTAAAAGTGAGAACATTCAATGAGTTTTATTTATTTATTTTTGTAACTGTCAATACCTATTATTTAAGCTGTTAACTAGTCCAATAGCAAAAAGGACTTCATCTACTTATTATTGGTATACCTGTTGCTAAGAAAATTATGTGAACATGCAAAACTGTAGGCTTCCTGCCTAGAACTAATCAGATTAAAATTAGCTAGTGAAATCAACCCTAAAGAGTAATCCCTAAAGAATCATCTGTTACAACTTTATTTCACAAGAAATGACTTTGAAAATAAGATTTCCTGGGTAAAGGAAATTGCAAATCTCATAAAGGTTTTGAATAAGGGATATTGAAAGGACTCCAAATGTGGTAATGAGTATTATAAGTATTAAACTATTGATCCACACTCGTCAAGACAATAGCAACAGATTTTATAACGAGCTGAGATCAATGGATAGCATGTAAAAGAATTTCAATTTTGTTAGTAAAAATAATGCAGTCATTTTGCATTAGGAGCAATTCAGAAAGTATGTAAGTTGAAGAATCTCAGAAGCAAATAATGCTGATTGCAGTCTTCATGCAATAATGGCATTTATCTCTAAAAATGGCATGGCAATTAATGTGGAGACTCTATTATAATTCAGTATACCTGTAATTAAAATTTTGGGGGTCTCTTCTGGATGTCGCTGAATGAATCAATGAAATACAAAGGAATTTGTGAAAAACAGAACCACTTACAACATGCAGAGTGGAAAACACAACACAGGTATTCATTTTATAGAATTTAAGTTTTATGTTATTTTGCTTCTCTGCAGTAACCGCTTTTTCAAAAGCTATAAATTGCTACTTCAATTATTTCAGTACAGTGCTTTCTTCACATCCAGGTTGTAAGAATGTTTGTCAATTAAGAAAATTGTAATCCAAGTGTAATTTCCAGAAAACATTTACACAGGAAGTTTTTTTTTTTTTTAATATATACAATTTTTATTTGTCAAGAAAAAATAATTTTCTTTTTTTTTTTTATTTCAGCTCATTATGGGGGTACAAAAGTTCAGGTTATATAGGAAGGTTTTTTTTTAAAGTTATAATCATAAGAAAAATTATAACTACAATATTGACTACAGGTGATGAAGAACTAATGTGGGGGAGGTATATGCTGATTTAGTTTCCTTCACCCTACGGTCATGGTCTGAAGGAAATCTATTCCTACACAGCCTTTTTTAATCACCACTATGAGTCATAAAAGTTGGTTACATTTAAATTATTCTACTTTTGTATAAAAAAGGGCATAAAGATTAAAGTTTTAAAATACTGATTTTGAATTACCCTGGATATTGCAGCCTTCTGTACAGCTGCGGACAGTTTCTTAATTTAGAGTAGCAGCAGGTATGTGAGTGGCAACTGGTTGTATGAATGTCCCTCAGAGATGCCTCTTGGTCACTGTCCTAGACACTGAAGACACAACACTGAAGACGACGTTCTCACGATCTGCTGAGAGTCCCGCCGGCCTCTCAGGAGCTCACACCTGGTTTCAATCAGGGTATCAAGAGCCGGTCCAAGGTGATATTGTGAATTAAAGAAAGTTTAGTCTGTATTTCTTCATTCTTTTCTCTCACGGCAGAATTCTTTCTCTTTTCACTAACTGGGAAATTTAATATAATCCCTTTTCTTTGTTTGCTTTCAAGAAAGGAGCTGAGAAAGTCATTCAGCATGAAAAATAAGTAGTAATAAAGCTTATAGTACTACCTCTTGTAGAGACTTTGCTCTATAAATCAAAATGCTAACCCAGAGGACAGAGTCCTTAGTGTGGGAATTTGAGACGTGAGCAGCAGGTAGGGGAGGCGACTGGAGGGACACGGTGGGATTCTGCCTGACTCCCCAGACATCCTTGCTTGTGGTCCGGTGAAGAGGAACCCTCTGTCCCCTGGGAAGCTGAAATGGTCTACAGCGGTGCTGTCCAACAGAAATGAAATGAAAGCCATGAATGCAATCTAAAATTTTCTAGTAGCCACTTTAAAAAAGTAAAAAAAAAAAAAGTCAAATTAATTTTAATAATGTGCTTCTCCTTCCCCCTGCAGATGGTATTCACTGGCGAACTATTTTGCCTCTGAGTATTTTACCCCAAAGTGACGTCTGCTACTTCTGAGAACTCCTGCAGAAGCCGCCTGTTTTTCTATACCAGCCATTTGCCTATTGACAGGTTTTGCCCTTTATTGCTGGTTATTCTTTAAGTCTGTGCTCTGCAATGTTGTGTCAACCAGCCACACGTCACAACAGCCCTCACGTGTGGCTGGTTCCAACGGAGATGCCACAAGTGCAAAACAGACCAGATTTCATAGGGTGAAACAAATGACTAAAGATATTACATGTTGAAATAGTAGTATCTTGGATACATTGGGCTCCACAAAGTACATTACTCACCAATGGCAAAAGTTCAGCTTCCTTATCACGCTCCTCACATTCTGGCCCAAATGCACTTCTCCATAATTATCATCTGAAAATGTCAAATCTAATTCCACATCTTCCGAGCGCTCTTGATTTTTCTTTCTTTTAGACTCACAACTCGCCTGTTGAGGCTTGAATTCTCCGCCTTCCTTCCCAGCCTCACGCCCCCTCAGCACATCCTGCCCACTCCCCACCCCGTCCACTCCCAGCTCTGCTCAGCGCAAGTCCTGTCCGTCTTTCTAGGTCTCTGCCTGTCTGTCCCTGTGGGTCACACTTCTGTCAAGGGCGCCTCTTCTAACGATGAGACCGCCGGGGCACGGGCCACACAAACAGCCAGATCACAAACCCAGGCCACCCTCAGAACACGCGCTCACCAGACTTTGCCCACTGGTCCCCATACCCCTGTGTGGCAGCTGTGAGGAGCTCAGTCTTACAGATGGACAGTCAGACATGCAAGGAAGCTGAGAGCCGTGCTCAGGGTCACAGAGGGCTTCAGCTCCAGATGCCAAATGTCCCTTCACTCTGCCACGTCACCATTTTAATGAACGCAGAGCAGTACATCCTTCTCATGTGGTTTTAACTTGCTAAGGCACCGAAACGTCTAACAGGCATCCAATAAACACAAAGTGAATGCTGCCTCTTTGCAGATCCCTCTGCTCAATTCTGAAAACAACAAAGAACTTGCTTTTGCTCTTAAGAAAAGATGATTTATTGTCCACACATATAATTGCATTGCCTGGAACTGTGTGCTATTAACATAGCGTAAGGAAAGAATAAGTATCATAGGGGATTGATGAATGAGTGGGTTGATACCGACTTGGAGGATGGGGGAGAGTTTCTTCAAAACCGAATTGAAAGGAGCAGGGAGCAGGACACAGCAGGGCTGGGGGGTGACGGAGGCAGGGGGATGATGTGTCGAAGCCACAGTGAGTGCCCTGTGGCAGGTGATGTTAGGAAAAGTGGTCACGGTTCTCTTATGTGAATGAGTTTATATTCATTAAAAAACATTTTCCTCATAGAGGTTTAGCGGTTTTAAGAATGACTTAGAAGTTCAAGGTTACATTTCACCAGTTGATTTTGAGGGACAAAATACTGCACCTGTGCACACCCACCTAGCTGCTCCTCTCAGAAGGAGGGAAGGGTGACGTCGGCACCGCCACAGAAGCAGGCAGGAGCCCAGCGGGAGGGTCTCTGCTCGTTCTGCGGAGCAATGTCTGTGGGGCCTTGGGAAGAAAATGAGTACTGGATTTCCTCCATTCCTTCAACAGATATTAGTTGAGCACGTTCTCGGTACTAGACAATGGCTCACGCTATTTCTCAGAGTGTGTGTTCTAAAAGGAGAGACAGACACGGGCATGGCACGAGAACCAGGGTCTGTCACCGCCTTAGGCAGAGCCCTGGAACCTGCAGCTCAGGGGGCAGAAAACGTGAGCACTGGAGAGTGGGGGATGGGTACGTTTTATTCAGATTAGAATTAATCTGGGAACTCGAAGCTTTCAATTACTGAAAATACCTTTTTAATAACATGAAAGTCTTCATTTTGTATACAGGTCTTCGTTTCAAATGAAAAGGAAAATCGATAGCTATACAGAATTGTAACCTAAAGAGCAAGCTCATTATTTGTGTCAACACGATCTTCATAGCCACGGTCAGGTTTTCCCTTGACTGATGAGCTGGAGGGTTCCCCATATAAATTGGAATTTTATTACAAACGCTTTCTTTCAAAATGATTTATCAGCTTTAAAAATCAATGTGAATTTCATTTTGTGAAAAATTTTAATTTTATAAATAGCCAGGTAAACGCATGTAAGACAGGAGCTCAACATCTGTACAGCTATTTAGTAGTGAAGAGGTCCTCGTGGTTCAAGATTAATATATTTTTTAAAAATTCATCTTGTCGACATTGAAAACGTCTAGATGATGGATTATACTAACAAGTTGCTTATTTAATTATAATTAATGATGGAGGCCACACATAAAGCATGGGCTCAATTTTCAGCTGATTTAAAGAAATAATGCGTCCTACATAAATCTCTCATTCAACGAGAGCCCAATGTATGCAGAGGGGATTGCAAATACATCAAGTGAGCTTTTTAAAACTGCATTTGCCACTTCGTTTGCTCGCAATGCTATTTTAGAAGTGAATGTATTTCAGGAGTAGCAACTACAGAGCAGTTTTGCTTGTCAATCAGCCTCACCACTGCTTTTGGCAGGACGTGATTACATGCTTGAAGAGGTGAAAGGCAAAGAAGAAAGTGTCAGACTCAGGGAATAAAGAATTTGGAGATGAAAGTTAAAAACAGAAAGAAAGAGAAGAAAGAATATTGTATGGTGGTGGTGGTTTATTTGACCAAGAAAAGAACGAAGTTAAAAGTAATATATTCTTTGTTTTTTTTTTAAAAAAAAGTTATAAAATTCTATCTGTGCATCACACTCTTGGATCACAAAGCAGTTTCTCATAGAGAAATGCCACCAGAGGGCTGCGCGGGCAGCTTGCGGACCACCGACGGTCCCTGCAGGGATTCCAAATAGCTTGCTGCCATATTTAGCCCAGATAATATGGATCGGATTTTTATGTTCTTAAGGGTGACCATAAGTGATGAAAGTGACTACAATAATGTCAAAAAGGTACAAAAATGTATGTTGAACACCAAAATATATGTCCTTTTTTTAAAGTTCCCCTTCTCCACCAAACAAACAAACAAACAAAAAAGACAAGTTCTTTGACAGGAATATTTGCAAAGATAGGAAAACAGTATTTAGTCAACACTATGTAAGGTTTTGCTAGTGTGATTAATATTATTGTTGTCTTACTGGTTTTCTAGAATATCAGTCAACTACGTTTTCCTCTTTGCAGTTGTGTTGGCAAGAACAACAGTGGGTTTCTCCCCATCAGTGCGTTTGGGTTTCCTGGTATTCAGTTTAGACACAGAAAGAAGGGGAGATTGAAATGAAGAACAGGTTTTCCCTCTATTATAGACGGTCCCGCAGTTGCCCTCAGAGTGGATAACCGTGAGGCCTCAACCTGCAGAGTCGGGACAGCATCACGCGGAGAGGAGGTCACCTGGACGGCTGGCAGGGACTCTGAAAGGGCCCACTTGTCCTAAGCTAACGCCCTGGCTCCTGCTTTCGTGCACTCCTGGGTATGTTCTAGAAGCAGCAGCAGTGACCACCCTGTAGCTTCCACTCACTGGGGACAGTTCTACCCTCTGGAACTAGATACGTAAGTGTAATGTTCTTCTGCATAACTTGTATTGGGCTCCTTCTAAGCTGCTTCATGTCCTTTGAATGTTTCTTGTCATCCTCCTGGTTACTCTGTGTTTGGTCAATGTCCTCAAAAGGGTGACATCCAGTACTGAACCCCACCTTCCAGAGACGGTTGGCCTAGCTGTGGTCTTAGGCACGACACCCCCTGTTAAATGAGGCCTCTGTTATAGCTAAACCAAGGCAGGCTGGGCGCCGGGGCTCATGCCTGTAATCCTAGCACTTTGGGAGGCCCAGTTGGGAGGATGGCTTGAGGCCAGGAATTTGAGACCATCCTGAGCAATATAGTAAGACCCCAACTCTACAAAAATAGCAAAAAATAGCTGGGCATGGTGGCACGCACCTGTAGTCCCAGCTACTCAGAGACTGGGGCAGGAGCGTCACTGAGCCCAGGAGTTTGAGGTTGCAGTGAGCTGTGATGAACCACCGCACTCCAGCCGGGGTGATGGTGAGGCAGGTTCAGCACACCACGTTGTCTGGGAGCTGAACTTCAAAGTCAGCGTGAAATGGTTTTCTAACACATTACTGTTAAGCCTGGTTACTGTTTCTAATATATTATTGTTGGGCCCTGTGTATATTTTTGTACCTTTTTACGTTTTTTGACTTAGGAGTAAACTTTTCTACTCATGTCTCCTTTTATATATATAATTAAATTCGGTGTATACTTTATACATAAATAAGTATATGTGTACCTTATATATTTTAATAATGTAATTTATATTATTTAATTATATAATGTAAATATACACTTTATCTATAATGCTTTAATTCATTACATATTTGCATATATATTTACTTTTAAAATCAATGACTGCTACATCTCAGCTATTGCAATTTTCTGCCAACCAGTATGGTTTTTATAGCAACCAGCTTGGAGAATCCTCACGTTTGATATTCCATTTCTAATCTTTCTTCTAAGCACACATACAAGTGAGGAATGCACTTGGTCAGATTTGAGCAATGACACTTAGGAATTTTTCTTTTGTTCAATGCCCGTCAATTAATGAAGCCTCTTGGAGAAGATCAATCAATACTTCAGACACAACTCTATAAATCGACCTAACTAACTACATGGCCAGTCCGTTGACATTCTAAATATTGACTTGCGGTTACTTTAAATCGGGGTCGGATACGGCCATAGAATGTGGATTAGGGCAGAGACACCTCAGGTAGAACTTCCCACCAGCCTGCGTGGGGTATTCCTCCCTCTCCCCTGCCCTGTCCCAGTGTGACCCCCGCCCCACCACCACCTGTCCTTCCCACATGTATTCTACTGCAACCACTGTTAGAGGGCAGGGCCTCGGGAGATAAAGGCAGACAAAGGCAGGAACGTAAAAGGAAAAGATCAACCTGGCCTTGGTCACAGGGGAAGTGACAACGTGTTATTTTCATTCCTACAAAACTTCAGGACTGCGTATTTGCAACCGAAGGGGATCAAGGTAAGAACTCTCTGGAAACATCAGAAGACACAGTGGGATGGACGATGCTCCCGGCGAGGTATAAAACACACTTCGGTAAAACGAATTTGCCCCTGGATCCTAAGTCAGGCGAGTTCTGTGTGAGCTCACGTTCCCCAGGGACGGGGGAGCCACAGTGTGTGCTGCTCAGCAACATGGGGACTTCGTTCCCTGCCAGTTACTCTCACTCTCCTACTGCTTGTCCAAAAGGAAACAATAAAAGCATTATAGATCTTACAATGTGTCAGATAAGAGATATTCAGACTAGTTTGTTGAAAAATTGCTAGAATCTCTCTCAGGAGTTATGACGAGTTTTCTTTGCATTCTGCCTTTTGTGGGGAGTTATGTACAAACTCTAAACATTCTGGACCTGCCAGTTTTTGGAGCACAGGGGTTGTTAAAATTCCCTTGTTCGGGGTCCACTGCACGGCTCAGCATCCCGACCGGCATATGGCCAAGTGTTCAGGGAAAGCGGCCTTGACTGAACCACCATTCTCTTGGTCACGATTTGGGGAAAGCTTGAGAAGTTCTCTTGGGAAAGTATATTATTTTTGAGTGTAGACATACTATTTTTATTTGCAAATTCAAGTGCAATGCTTTCTGCTTCATTCATAAGGATTCCACTGCTATCTTAGTGAGGATTATTCATTACCAGAAACATACAGGGCATGTTGCAATACTATTCATGCACGAACACTAGAAATGCCACACAAAGAGACAGTTTCAGAATCAAACTACATGCTAATGACTACAGATTTTTCCATTTAGCCCAGCTACAGAAAATGTAGCATATTTCTTTTAAGGTTCATTACGTGTGAATTACTAAGTCAGGTGGTTGGGTTTGTGTGTCTATAACCACACAAAGAGACAGTTTCAGAATCAAACTACATGCTAATGACTACAGATTTTTCCATTTAGCCCAGCTACAGAAAATGTAGCATATTTCTTTTAAGGTTCATTACGTGTGAATTACTAAGTCAGGTGGTTGGGTTTGTGTGTCTATATAGTATGAAGATGCATTAGGACTAAACGTGATATTGCAATATTTTTGTGCATTTTCACACAACCTGTCTGCTTTACAATTCTTACTTAGCATGTGAGTAAAGGCAATAACCAGCCCACTGTGCAGATTTACAGGTTGGGTGTATGGTAATTAAAATTAATGCTAATAAATATTATACTTATTGATTAAAACTTAGAAACCCTTCCAGCCAAAGAAGAAACTCTACATGTACTACATACTGTGACAGTAATAAAGCTGTACTAATAAGTTTCCAGTTGTTACCTGTATAAGTTAACTGTTCATAAGAGAGATAGGAAGCATCTTCTAGCTTATTTATATCTCTTATTGCATTGTCAGCAAGATCTTAAACTTTCAGGGTTAGAAAACACCGGAATATCTTCTGCTATTTTTTTTTTTTCCTATAAGATAACACTTTCTTACCTTGAAACTGAGCGTTGAACCCTTTGCGTCGGTGGTTGCTGTCGGAGGTGAAGTGGAGGCGTAGCCAGTTCTTGCTGCTAATGACAGGGGAGGGGAGGTTCATGCCCGTCAGCCTGCAGAAGAGAAAGAGGAAAAAAAAATCTCCCTTGTAAACCGACAGAGCAAATGTCCTGCATCAAACCTGCTTGAAAACAGGATTACTAACATTCTTCATTTGGAGACGCTTAAGACAGAGGCCATTCCTTGGTCTTTAAACCTTAACAGGATTCAGATCATTTTATCTTTGCCCAAATATAAATGCCCTCTTCCCCGATGGCATCAAGGCTTTCAAAGACATGTGGCATTTCGACCTCTCTCTATGGAAGATGGATATGTGAGACGATACTCTTTGGCTCTCTCAGTCCTTCTCATCAGGACTTCAATCAAAATGAGTCATAACAAGAGAAAGAAATAGGCAGACGATGAAACTCTGCCTCTCTCTATTTGAACACTTAGCGATTCCGTTTAGTCTTCAGCAGACTCAACCGAGCTGTCTGTCATGCGGGGCAGCCACATTCCCAGGGACCCGTCTGCGGGATTCACAACCTGGCCCTTTCCGACCAAGGCGAGGAAGGTGGGCATTGACGAGATTGATGACAGGAACTGAGGAAGAGAGTTGAAATGGAATAAAACTATGTTGCACAAAAGGAGGACATTCGTCTTTTTAAAAATAAGATACAGTCAATTTCTGGTTAAGCTGTTTAAGATATCTAGCTCACTTTCCAGCCTGTGGTTTAGTTGTCAGAAACAATCACGCATTTTACTTCCTTCTATTGAAAACGTGCGATTGCTTGGGAGTAAAAGCCTTCTCAGATAATAAAGCTCCTGCCCGTTAGAGGTACCAGGGATACATTTAGTTTTGGCCAGTGGTGTGAGCATCATCGGATTTGGACGCTGCAGACCCAGGACTGTGTGTTGGCTCTGCCTGGCACTGGCTGAGGTCCCACAGCTGGGTCATGTTTTATGAACCTCAGTTTCCCAATCTGTTAACTGGACATGAAAACACCTACATCAAGAATCGAAAGAGATGAGACAGATGCATGTAAATGAACCTGAAGCACATTCTTCGTGAGACTTACATGTGGTCACGCGGTGCATACTTATTTTGCATCTTAGTTACGAAATCTGTTTTCAAAGTAATGGGTATTAGTGTAATACCCATTACACTATGGGTTTAACCAACTCGCTCTTAGCAGAACCCGAGGAACCGTGGCGATCTTGGTGGGCTGCCTGGTCAAGCTGGAAGTCTTATTTCTATGCAGAAAGAAGGTTTGCTGGGAACGCGTCACCTGCACAGAGCATTTCGCTATTTATTCCGTTACCCGGAGGAAGCAGCATCGCAGGGAACAGGGCGTCGGGCTTTCTAACTTCAGGGTGCCCCACTCCAACTGCCAGGCTTACAAAGGCTCAGTATCCATTTAAAGTTAAAAGCCAAACCTTGACTGTAACCAATTGCAACAGTGTTTATGCCACTGTTTGAAATAATCTTCTGTAAGAGGAAATGCGCTGCTCAGACTTGCCTATGTGCTTAGATTTGCGTAGTACTGACTGGTGACGGCTGGATAAGGCTGACTCCAAGACACATTGAATCACCTTTATTCTTTTCTGGTGAGATTATCTTACAAATTCTATAGGTCACATGCCTCTTTGCCTAATACTTAGAACGTCCAAAGTACAAACTGTGTAAAAAGTATAAAGGAAAAGTCAATTCAAGATTCAAAAACCCACAGTCTATGCAGCTCGTCTCTGTGTATGTACTCAAGGAACTTTTTATAAATCAAATCAAAGTTTATTATTTTGTTGCTTTAAAAATATATATTTTCTCAATTAGATTATTTTGGAATGGTTCTGATCTCAAAAATTAGGTGGAATTGCATTTTAGTTGCATTCCAACATTAATAATGATCATAAACTAATTCACTCTCCACCCCCACCTAAACCCAAATTCCTCTTCACCCTCATCTGTGTTTCCAAATACCTACCCACAACAATGCCAGTTTTGTGTTAGTCAGTGAACTTGTTCTGTGAGGGACTAGGTAGTAAATAATTCAGGCTTTATGGATCCTATGGTCTCTGTTGCAACTGTTCGACTTTGCCATTGCAGTTCGCAAGTGGCTGCAGAATGGGTGTGGTCGTGTTCTAATAACACTTCACTGTGGACACTGAAATTTGAATTTTATCTTATTTTTTTGTTTCACAACATATTTATCTTTTTTGGTGCTTTTTCAAACACTTAAAAATGTACAAGCCATTCTTAGCTTACAGGCCAGGTTTTGCCTGTGGACAGCAGTTTGCAGACCCCTGTTCTAGTACATGTATGAGGCAATTTATAAAAATACTGAGCAGGAAGATAATTACATGATGTGTATCAATCCAGTGTAACTAAAGTTTCAAAACATGCATAACATCTGCACAGATTCCTTTTACACAGAATCAAGGGTGAAGACTTTGTAACAATTACATAATTCATTCTCCATGGTGAAGCCAAGCCGTGCAAATGAGTCACACTCCAAAGTGGATTTATGTGCAGGAAGTTTTTGATTTGGCCTTGGGAGCTAAACAAATATTCACATCCCTTTTTATTAGAGGGGGCAGTTCTATATAAAACCTGTCCTTAGAATTGTGAGTTATTCTGTCTCCCTCCACAGGACTGGGGGCTAACCTTGTAACTATTATTCAACACAAAGATTATGCTATAAATTCAATTGTTCCTTCATTACAAATTATGTAATTTGAGGAAAGTTGTTAACTGTACCAACCAGTAGATGATATTGTCAATTTACTAAGAACCTGATGATTCAGACATGATTTAGAGGAAAAGACTCAACGAAACGCCTTTGTGGTAGGCAGAATAATGGCTCCCAAAGATGTCTCAACGTCCAGACCTGTGACTCTGTTTCCTCACGTGGCAGGAGGGGACTTTTCAGAAGTGACACAGCTACAGACTGCGAGAAGGAGAGATTACACTGGGTTACTGGGTGCACCCAATGTCTTAAAAAAGACTGTTAAAGTGAAAGAGAGACGGGAGTCACAGGCGGGTGAACCTGTGGAGGAAGGTCAGAGTGGCACGTCCAGGACTCTACCCAAGGCTGCTGACGTGAAAGATGCAGACAGCCTTTGAGAAGTTGGAAAGAGGGGAAGAAAAAAGCCTTCTCCTTTAGAGCCCCCAGAAAGGAGCGCAACCCAGATGGCACTTTGATTTAATTCCAGTGAGAGCTACGTCAGATTCCTAATCTAGACAGAACTGTGAGATAATACGTTTGTGTTGGTTTAAGCCATCCAGTTTGCCTTCATTTGTTACGGGGGCCAACAGAAAACAAATTCCTCGTCTGGATGTACGTATTAAACTGGTGCAGATTTTCATATGTCAACTGTACCTCAACAAAGTGGATTAACAAAACAAAACAGAAAACTTTTTAAGAAGTCTATCCTATTTTCCGTTCTAGAACAGTCTGAAGGACGGTAACATGGTGGAATCTTTCATCCCTCTATCTCTAGTCAAATCTTAGAGAATCTGTGCCGTTTAACCCCTTTCTGGAATTATCAGTGATTGAAGATGGACCCTCGTGGGAGTGAGGTCTCCTGGAAGTTCTCTGCTGTCGTCGGTGACGTGTAAGTTTGCTGGACTCGGTTTTCTAATAAATAAAGAGTGTGGGAAGTGAGAGAGAGATTCTGGGGCAAACAGTGGAAACCGACACGAACGGTGAGCACAAAACGCGAAGCAGAAACAATTTAAAGAGAAAAGGGGGCATAACGGTAGGTGCCGTCCAGTCTTTTTGTCCGAGTTCGGCACACACTGACGATGTTCTGTCCTGACACGTGGAAACAGGGGACGCTTCCCTGGGGAAACCGAGGGTGATTGCCAAGTCGAGGCCATGGGGACTCAGGTGAGGAAATGAACGCCTCAAAGCAACGGGCAGAGACAGGGTCTTCCTGGGGGAACTTTGATGCGTTTTATTTCTGGAGGGTCTCAGACTAGGTCAGAAAACCCACAAAGCCGTTTCGTGAGACTCTGCAACAGTCCCCTTTAGATCTGGCTAAAGGGAATTGGTAGTTCTCTCTCTCTCTCTTTTTTTAAAGAATACCAAATTAAGCAATTTAAATCATTGGCAAATTCATTTCTTCCAAAGGATTCCACGAGGTTTTCTTCGGCTAAGAGCAAAAATAAACGCAGTACTCAAGGGATACTTGTGGGTGAGACAACCTCTTTTGAGCCTAAATAGGACAGGCCAGTCTGTTCCACTTTCTCCAAATAGTTGAACCTCGGATTTTAGGTTGCTATTTATGACACAGCCGTGACTTATTTTCTCACGTGACCTCCTCTGGCTTCACTCCTCTCATCGGTGGCGTGAGGGGCTTAGCACCTGGTGTCTGTGACTCACACATTGCACTTATGTGACGTGAATAATGCGGAGTCAATTTACTGCGATAATTTCCTAAATGCATTTGGAAATGCTAAAGGTTTCGGAAATTGCTCAGTTTGAGTATTTCTCTTATGTTAAGCCAGATTTCTTATGTCTTTAGAAAGCCATCCTAGAGCTCTCTGGGGCTTCCTCTGTCGCTAAATCTCCTTAACTGTGAAGGCTAAGAAGCCACAAAGCACTAATACTACCCAGGCAGACTTCAAACGATCGCCCCTCCATAAGGGGACTAAGGGATTTAAGGAACCTGCTCCTTGGAAGAGACGGATTACTCGTCAGTTTGGGGAGAAAGTCATCCAGAAGATCTGCTATTTTTCCGTGCTCTTGTGGACGTGCAATTGAGATGCTTCACAGCGTGGTGTCTCATCATCTCTGCTTTGTCAAAATCAAATAGAATAATCTGATCAAACAGAGAGTTCCTGAAATGTGATGTTCCAGATTGGCTGTTGTTCACATGACAAGTGAAATCAACTCTCTCATGAACACATGTTGACTTTATACTGCGGTTCCAAGCCTTGCTTTGCACATTAAGAAAAGGGACAAAAGGCAGTTGTCTTGCAAGAACATGAAAAGCAATGAAAAGAAGAGCTCTGTGCATGTGTGTGTGTGTGTGTGTGTGTGCATATACACACACACAAATACATTCACACACATAAGTAGACGTAACCGCTCCTGCCTTCCTGATCCTTTAACATTTGCTCCCTATATTTCCATGGGCATCACAAGTCTGTCCCACGTCATGGGTGGCCGTGCAGACGTCTGCGTCACCTGCTGCACTGCACGCCTGTGGACGGTACAGAGGGAAACGTACTCAAGTCCCTGTTCCTCGTATACCTTGTGTGCTCTAGAGTCTCTTAAGTCATCTCTAAATGGTTTCTTTACTTCTATTTTTGCTCGTAATGTAAGTTATTAAAAGAGAGGTGAAACCTGAGACTGTGAAAGGTGAGAACGGTAAGAAAGTGCTGTTGTCACCGTCCCGCCAGGGTCACCCCCTTCTAGGTGGGAGGGCCATTGGGTGGGATCCGGCATCTCCCGTGGTTACTACACCCGGAGCATCCCTGGAGCCCAGGGGCCGGCACAGGTGTCAGGAAGTCCGGCGAGAATGCACGTTCTCCGTCCGGGAAGGGAGAGGAGGAGGATGACAATACTTGTTAGACAAGAGGAGAAGAGTCCAGCTCCAACAGGACAGAGAAGAGAGAGGGTCACAGAAACAGCCAGGACTCCAGCCAAGCAAGCAGCAGGAATTAACCCCAAGGCCGAGCGGAGAGGGTCCTTCGGGAGTGGGGCTGACGGAGCTCGTCTTCTGAAGCTGAAGCGCTAAACGCCAGGGAAGTGCGCAGAGCTGGAGCCTGGGAAGTGGCCCAGACAGACCAGTAATGTGACGAGACAGTCCAGAGAGGGCGGCTCTGATAGCCTTTCTCTGTGGGAACGTCCTCCGGGCCTCTCCTCCATCCTGGGGACAGAGGAACGAGGCCAGTCCAGGAAGTGGCCTCAGCCAGCGGCACTTTTCCTGGGCTAGGCTGGGGGGCTGTCACTCCCACCCCCAGAAATCTCCACAACCCCCTTCAGTGTTGGGGGACCCCCCTCCACAAGAGACACTGATCACCCCAGTATTAAAACTCCGGGTTGCAACAATGCGGACCCAATTCAGTGACTTAGCAAAGGAAATCTCCAGTCCTGTTTCCGACCCCCTGCCCTGTCCAACGTCGTCTTACTACTATCCAGGAAGACAGGCATCTGAGGACCCAACAGGAAAAAACAAACAAACCAAAAAAACAGCTTTCACCTCCTATTATATACTTGGACATTCAAAAAAGCTAATGGTTGGTGCTAGGCATGGGTGAGCATCCATATGGATTTTTGATTTTATATATATATATATAAAAAGACTGCCTGCAAACAGAGACTTCTACAATAAATGCCACACACTGTCAATACTACAAAACTGACAATAAAGAATACGAAAAAAATGTACAATGACATTGACTTTCAGGATCACTGACCATTTCTCTTTGATATTACTCTTAGCAATACATATTCTTTAGGGCATTATAAGAAATATGCTTCCCCTTAAAGTCTGAAATGAGTCTGCCGTATTTTTAACACACATCTTACATCACCCGACGTACCTCCACAGGCTTTGTTCAGTCAGCTGAGATAGCCCCGCCACGCTGCTACCAGCCACGGCAGGGGACGAGCCACGTCTGAGGCTGCCATGTGGGTGCCCTGGTGGAAAGACCAGCATGCGCCAACCCCTGGGGGCCTCCGGGCTCTGGTGGCCGGACCTCCTTAGCCGTCCCTCGGGGTCACGTCTGGCTCCCGCAAGCCCAGTTACACCTCACTCAGGAACAGCCCTGGGGGTTCTGGCTGGGTCTGCTGTGCCCCCGATGGTCTGCTCTGGGGCTGTCCTGCTAAGGTCCCACCGCGGGGACAGAAACCACGCTCCCTCCAAGAACAGGCTCCGGACCACAGCCCGGCAGTGGCTCTCATGGAGGCCGAGCCCCTTTTCCTCCTCACTTGCGTCCTCTGTAATGCACGGTTGTCACCAACCCAAATGCTGGAGTCACAGGGCCCTGGGTCCCCGCACAGCCACGCCCGCCCACCTGGCTGACCTCAGGCAATTCCTCCATAGCCTGAACCCCAAGGCTGTTCATCTCTGTGAAGAATTACACCCACTGCTGTACCCTGGACACTCTCGGTGGCCGCTTGGATGTCCTTTTCCACTCCCCTTCTCCTAAGAAGCTTAGATTTTATTCTGGTCCCCACTTTACCCCTTAACATCCAACGCTGACTGCTGACCTCACTCAGCAGTAAGGATCTATCTTCCCCCCTTTCTCTCTCTCTCTCTCTCTCTATATATATATAAAATCATCTATATCCACATACATATGCATGTTTGCAATACATATGTAATATCCAAGTTATATAATGTAATATCTATGTATTACATTATATAATATTTACAGATACATGTATTTATTATTCATTTTTATTTTTCTATTTTATGTATCATATAATTGTTTTAGAGACAGGTCTCCACTGTTGCCCAGGCTGGGGGACAGTGGAGCATCAGGTCACGGCTCACTGCAGCCGGGAGCTCCCGGGCTCCAGGGACCCTCCCACCTCAACCTCCTGAGACTACAGGCTACAGGCACCAGCCACCACGCCTGGCTAATTTTTTCTTCTTACTTTTTGTAGAGACAGGGTCTTGAACTCCCAGCCTCAAGCAATTCTCCTGCCTCAGCCTCCCAAAAATGCTGGGATCACCAACTTTTACATCATTTGAAAAGTGTTTAGTATGTTTCCCAACTGGTGGGCATTCTTCCCTCTCACACGGCGCAGAACACGGCCTCCCCCGGACGCCGCACCCTGTGATTTTCAGACGTGTGCATCGCTGCGTGTGCTGTGCAGCGCCAGGCACACGGAGTGGGACAGACCGTTGTCCCTGACTTCGAGCAGTTGACAGTCTGCGTGCCTGAGGGTCACACATGTAATGACAAGCCAGAAAGAAGGTGCCCTCAAAGACACAGGGAGGAGGGGGCAGCGAGGTGGAGAACTGGAGTCCAGAAATGCCGCGGGGAGCGGGTCTTCCAGGGGAGCGTGGGCTGGCGCACGGGAGAACCACGCAGTGGCCACCTGTGACGAGGCAGAACCCCGCCCTTTGGCCGCGTGCAAACCAGGGGTTTAGGACGGACGGCGCAGACAGACAGGTGGTTCCTTAGAGTCAGCCGGGAGGTCAGAGATGGGGGAAGGATTCAGAGATGTGACTTTCCCTTATTAATAACTGTAGAGTTATACTGATTAAAGGGAACACGCGCATTTTCCCCTTGCCGTTATTCTACGAACTTTCAATATTCCCGGAGGTGCTAGTGGGACGTCCTTCGCTGGACGGTGATTATTCTAACCAATCTGTCCGTCACCTGTGCTTCCCTGGGAGTCAGTAACGAGACAGACTAGAGTGGAAAAGTGGGCTTCGGTTAAAATAATCTGGAGAAAAAGTGAAGATTTGTTACAAGACAGGTGTATCAAATTAGATAAAAATATCCATTAAGTGTTACATTAAAAAGCATTCAGTGGCACAAGAGAGTATTTCAGATGGACCCAGCTCTGGCTCTAAGGGACATGCTGGACTGTTTTTTTCTTCCACAGTTCATGAGAAAAGAGCATATTAAAAAAATAAAAAAAGATAAGGAAAAAGTATAAAATCATTGAAATTAGTCACAAAAATACATCTAATATTCTCATTATTTTCCTAAACAAAACTGTGTAGACAGATATAAAAATGGTGTATCTATTTATCAATTGTTTAAAATCTACTTTTTACTAGTTCAGCCTAAAACTTTGTACCCCCGTAATATGCTGAAATAAAAAATTAAATAAAAGATAAATAAAAGAGTACACTGTAGCTGTTTCTACATCAATACATGATTTGTGACTTCTGTGTGCTACCCTGTGGAGTGAGCCATTGCTCATCTAACCAATGTCCTCGTGCAGCAATTTGATATTATTTCTTAGAGTTTGATAAATTTTATAGTAAACCACCTCATAGTAAGAATTTTTTGAATCAGCACTTTTATTTCCTACAATTGATTCCTAGAAGTAAAATTTATGGGTGAAAAGGGATGCAGTTCTTCAAGACACTTTTTTTTTTTTTTTTAACACATATTGCAAAATGGCCTTTTATAAAAAATAAGCTCTGGCAAGAAGCCCCTGAAAGGTGCTCCATGAATTTACATCACGACCTTCAGCTCCTTTCACATCCAGCTTCGTCACCACCGTCGCTGCAGCTCGGGGCTGGCGAGGCTGGGACGGCCGCAGTCCCCTGCATGTCACGGCTGCAGCCACACCTGCCCCCACCACGGGATTCAAAGCTACCCGAGGCCACAGCGTGAGTCCCCTCGGTTGTGACTCCCTATGATCATATATATCCACATGTGGCTTCTTTCCTTTGGCGTAAAAGAAAATATTCAGGGCACTAAGAGGCTCCCGACACACAGAGAGCAGCAATGAAGGGTCTGAAGGAAAATTGTTTTGAGTGACTTTTTTTCCTGTCCTGACCGTGAGTCCCAACACCTCGTGGTCCATCTTCCACGGCCCCATAGCTACGACTGGGGTCTCCCTCTTCCTTCCACAGCCTTCTGCATCCCCCCAGACCCAGACCTAATGGCAGTTTTTTACACTCTCTCGATCATTCTATGTTTAGGAGGCTCATGTAAGAAAAGGAAAAAGAAATTATGGTCTAACTTATACTTTTTCATCTCAAAGAGATTTTTCAGGACTCCTTTAATCATTTTAAGATAGCCGGGTGAATTCCCCATTCTGACAGAAAGTAAATGTAAATACCTCCCAGGGCTGTCAACCTGGGCAGAGTGCATGTGTGTGTGTGTGTGTGTGTGTGTGTCTGTGTGTTTCATTTGCATGTGCAGACAGTGGACACCTGGGACACTTTATTCCCAGGGTCTTGGACGACTTTATTGGAATTGTGGAAAAAAAAAAAAAATCCCAACACATGGGAATTATAACTTCGTGCACTTTGGAATACAGAAATGCCTGACCTTTCCTGGTCCAGCTACCTCTGGGTTTTGAAGTCGTGTTTGGCTCCCTGAGCCACTCCGGCCTTTGCGCCCAGGTGCGGGGGGTTCCCCGCCTGTGCCACTGGGAACCCAGCTTTGAGCATCCCCCCAGGTGCGGGGGGTTCCCCGCCTGTGCCGCTGGGAACCCAGCTTCGAGCATCCCCCTCCGTCTGCGGCCACTCTACGGACACAGACAAAGCGGAGCACCACGGAGTTGAGGCGGCATCGCTCCCCCTCTGCAAACGCAGCGTGAGGAGGCGAGTTCTCCCTCAAAATGCTTTTTGCAGATGAGACCAAGCTCTGCTCCGTGTTGCCGGAGGAGGCAAGCAGGGCCAGGCCCATTCGACTCTCAACACCCAGCAGATCTGTGCCCCCTGCCTGGAATCCTCGACACCCTCAACGGGGGCTCCTGCTCCCAAGAGGACTTTGGTTAAGTCTCATACTTTCCAGAGAAAGAAAACACCTCATTGCATGAGAGCACGCGTGGGGCAGAATCCGCTGTGTACTTTCCAACCCGGGAGGAAATGCAAGGGGAGTTATCTCTCCTCTTGGGCTTGTGAGGAGCCAGGCCTGGAGTTTTCTACTGATTTTCAGGTGTGTTCATTATTTAAAAATTGCGGCGTGGCTATAAATCGTAAGGACCCAAGATGAAGGAGAGGCTTCAGAGAGTCTGTGATGGATGAATATCCATTAGGAGCACCCGAAGAGATTGTTTAAACTTTAAGTTGTCTTTCGAGTGTGCAGGGGGGATTCTGTGTGTCTCAAAATAATATTTTTATATTATTCACTGATTTCGTTGAATACTGAATGCAAATTACTCTACGAAATGAGCCATGCAAATTAGCAGTGAATTGTGTTCAAATATCCAAAAGCAATTATGCTGGTGAATAACCTGGTATTTTAATAAAATACGGATGATGACAGGGTTAATGTTTTAGGTTGCACTTGTGCTATGGCCTGACATTTACAATATGGAAAAACAGGTACAGTGAGATTTATCTAATGATTAGGTTGCATATATATGCAGAACACCCGAGCATAGTTACGCTATTGGAAAGATATCCTGAGCAAAGTCTTCATGCTCATTCTAGAAGATTAATGCCCAGAAATACTGAGTTATGTTGGGATATATTTAAGAGGGAACAGGGAAATAGTTGCTGGAGATTTTTTGAATCGTCTGAAAATTTATATATATATATATTCTTAGGATCTTTTAAGGGTTTTTTAGTCTTATCACTCCATACTAAATAATTAAGGTTGGTCTGATGCAAACCGGGGCCATTTGGGTAAAGAAGTAACGTGCACAAATCCAGTATCAAACGCTCGAGGTTGGAAGCGTCCTCTAGCTCCCTCTGCGAATGCACCAGGATTAATCAAATCAGCATTGTCTCGTCCTCCTGTTCTCAGAAACGCCGCAGATGAGGCTAAGCAATTAGCTTGTATCCCACAAATGAGGAGATTGAAATAACAGTTGTTCATCAGAATGAGATTTCGGAGGCACTGCACACGATCCCGGGCGGCCTGGTCCTTAATTATCTCCTCTTAAGCACACGGCACCCGCACGGCTGACTCACCAGGGAGAGTGGGTTTCACAACTTTAATGGCTCAAAATTACCTCCGGATGCCCGTATCAGAGAGCATTCCATTATGGCCATTTCGGTGGTAATATTGAATTGTCCGGGTAATGAACATCCACAAACTACTATTATCAAATTCACAAACACTAAAGTGCATCTAATAATTCACTAAAATTGCCGCCTGCCTGGGCCTGTTCCCAGCTGCTGGGGCTATAATGAAGCCCCTCACCTGTGCCCCCACGTCAGCGGCCAACACCGCGAGCACGCGGCCGGTGAGGAGTGCGCGGGTGCTTGTCACACCGGGCCCGTCTAATCTCCCGGGCGACACGCTCACAGACGGATCCATCTAAAAGAAGGGAATTCAATCATCCGGCCTCCCTGCTTTGCCACAGAACGACTTCCTCGATGATTTTCTCTGTCGCTATTGGACATTTGGAGATGTGCAGAGGGCGGAAGGGGCTTGGGTAACACTGGAGAATTCAGATAAGACCGCAGCTTTCTAAATGTAAAAAGGAGGCTTTTTAAAGATATTTGCTGCTTGCTCCGAGAAGATCTGTGACATCTTGTTTGACTGCTTGGAATAAAGTAGTTCACAGGGGAAATCGCAAGCAAATCAAAGCAAAGAAGCAAACAGGTAAAGGCCTATTAGGGGCCAGGGCTCAACAGGCTGTACCGAGAAGCCAAAAACGCAGCTTCAGCTTTCTGGAGTTCACAGCCACGTTGGCAAAACAAGATGAAGGTCGGTGATTACTAAACTGATGGTACCCAGTCAACGACTGCAGCATTTTTTTTTTTAATTATTACAACTGCTTATGGCTGTGAATCAGAACGGGTAATACCAGCAGAATATTCACACGTGCGTTCATTCTTCCCACGCCTTATTTAGCTGGAGGTCGGTGCTAAGTTCGATGCATCACGGAATTAACACAAGCTGGTGCCGAGCGGCCAAGCAGAGAACGTGTGCGCAGTGCCGGGCCCTCACAGGGACGACAGGGAGTGTGGCGCCTTGCAGTTGCCCCAGGAGGTGGCCCCTGGGGGAGGGTGTGTGACTAGACACGGTTATACGGCCCGTCTGCCCACACGCTGCCCCTCACTCACAGAAAGAACACTCCAGGTATGTGTCCACTTTCTACCCCCCGCCTCCCACGCCCCCAGGAAACTGCGTTTGACGGCTGTCCCTGCAGCGGCAGTGGCAGGTGCTTAGGATGCCGTCACGGACTCCAGCATACGCAGGTCATGGCCGGTCCCCCCACAGATGGTGGCAAGACGGGCTGGCAGATGGTGGCACTGACCATCTGATGAAGACAGATGAGGACTCAGAAGCGGGGGATACACGTTCCCCTTTAAAATGCTGGTGCACTTTCATTCTGCTCTAAGTACTGCTTAGCTCCATTTGTTGCACGGTATTTCTCCTGGTATATTGTTTCCCCCTGCATTTATCTCTAATTTGATAAGATCCATTGGATAAGAACTATAATCTCAGATGCCAATTCCATTACAGAAGGGGTAAGTGGTTACAGCAGAGACGGAGAGATGAAAAGGCATTTGGGTTTTTTAAGGTATAATTTAAGAGGATCTTATTTTTCTGTCCGCCTAATAAATATTTGGCTGGAGATATTGCTAATGTAAACAACAGTATCAGAGAGACATTTAGGGGCCATGTAATCTCTTTGCCTCATTTAAAAGAGGAAGAATCTAAAGTCAAAGAGACTCCTGTCACATGCAGGGCAAATTCAGGGCTCAGCAGAGGACAGAATCTGTGTCACCTGGATGCTAGTTTAAAGCTCACTGTAATTTTAAAGATACTCATTTACTAGCTTATATATTTTAATACAAACTGTGCTCTATGAAACTATTGACCTATAGGAAGAAAATGCATACAAAGGAAACTTCGATAAGTTGATGTCTTACATGACAGATCATTTTAAACTAAAAAACCTATAAATACCGTGTCCTCTTGTGGATTTCACAGGACAGCATTCTCCTGCTTGCCAGTCAATGCTGACGGGACTGCTTTTTGGGGGAGTCTTTCAACTCAACCAATAAAATCATCACAATACCAATGTTGGCATTTGTTAAAAATCATGCTTTGTGTACATCATTTTTTTGTATGTAGTCAAGACATTTTTTTGTGGTTGAACTAAAATATAATGCTGTAAAGTTTAATTTTATTATTCTGGTAAAATGTCCCTCGTTTTACGTTCTCTACCTAAATGATGAAAATGGGGGAAACAGATACAGAGACACGGGCCCCATCTCGCCCCCAACAGCACAGTGGTTTGTGTCTGCACTTTGGGTCAAGATTGGCTGGATTTGAATCCTGGTCCTGATATTAATGGCTCTGTGACATCGAGGCAGCTGTTTAACTTCTCTGTGCTGGGTGCCCCCTGCACGGTGGGGACGGTAAGAGCGAGAATCAAAGCACCGTCACTAGGAGCCAGCGCGTCCGTCTCTGGAACACGCTCAGAAGAGCGTCCGGCTTAAAGAAAGCACTGAAGTCGTATTTGTAAAATAAATGATGAAAAACCTCAGGTCAAGGGAAGTGGCTGCCTTGGACGGTGCCACAGTTGGGCGTGGAGTCACTTCCTCTCCCACGCCTCACACAGGCGTGGAGGGTGTGTCCCGGCCAGAGGCCGTGCTGCGTAGCAGGGATGCGGCAGGGGACAGGCAGAAATGGCCCCCGCCCTCCTGCAGCCTGTACCCCAGGGGTGCACGATACGTCAGTCAGCAGCCACAGACACAGGTGCAAGACTACAAACGCAGTGAGGGCTTGGAGGGAGAGGAACGTGACGCTAAGGTTTTTTAATTGGATCATCACGTCTCACGTACAAGATGCTCGAAGCCGGTGACACTGAGTGTGATGGAAGGAAGAGGACATGTCCCCTTGAGGAGGGCGTGGCACGGAGAAGGTGTGTGGAAGGAGGCCCCAGGCGCTACCAGGAAGCGAGAGGCCCCGGGTGCCAGACAGCAAGAGCTCACAGCACGCGGCACCCTCGGAACCTGGAAAGGCAGGTGGGGCCGGGCCGGGGGTTCCCTCCCACACCGTGTCGAGGATCTGTGTTCCTCACCCGTAAGGGCTTGGGGAAGCGTCCCAAGCAATTAAAGAGGGATATGTCATGATCATGTCTAAAGTTTAGTAAGATTTCTCCGGGGTGGGGAGAGGGAAGGCAGGGAGCCGGGGTTGGGGTCGGGCCGTTTTCCCCGTGAGACCTGCGGTAACTTGGACTGGGGTGGTGGTCACAGAGCCGCAGACAGAGGGATGGAAGTGACATTGGGGGG
This sequence comes from Eulemur rufifrons, assembly GCF_041146395.1. NCBI lineage: Eukaryota > Metazoa > Chordata > Mammalia > Primates > Lemuridae > Eulemur > Eulemur rufifrons. The sequence goes on from NC_090994.1 coordinate 772,116, forward strand.
TGAACATCGGCAGGGCCCGGCGCCGGGCTGGATGTGAGGGGGCAGCTCCCAGCAAGGGGACACCCACAGAGGGCACCAGGCTCGCGGGGCAGCTGGCATGTGAGTCCTCGGCCTTGTCTTGGGCAATGTTGGGATCCAGGTGTCCCTGAGACGTCGTTGGGACCCATCAAGTCGTGAGTGGGTACCTGGGCGTGGAGACCAGAGAGAGCTCAGGGCTGGAGACAAGAATTTAGGGTCCATTTGGACAGAAGGTCACTGAAGCCCTGGCCTTGGGTGGCGTCGAGTAGGAAGAGGACAGGGTGAGAAGAAGAGGACCCGGCACTGAGGAGGGGACACTAGGGTAGGAGAGAACACACCTGCACAGAGGTGGAGCAGGAGATGCAGGAGAAGTGATGAGAAGTCCCGTCACAGGGTTTGCAAGACGGGGACACTCAGGAGACCAGGAGTGGAAAAATGGTGTCCAGTGGATTTACAGGAAGTCACCGTTGGGCTCTGGTGGCCTAGTGACCCGTCCAATGCAGTGTCTCAGTCGGTCTGGCTGCTCTCACCAGAGACTGCAGACGATGGGGCTCACACAACAGGCATCTGTGTCTCAGTCTGGGGGCCGACACCCCGATCACAGCACCGGCAGATCCAGTGTCTGGCCGGAGCTGCCTCCCCCACCCGTAGACGGCCGTCTCCCCCAGCGTCCTCTGTGGGGCCGAGCAGAGGGAGGGGAAGCCCTGGGAGTCTCTGCTTGCAGGACACGAACCCCATCGTGCGGGCTCCACCGTGCTGGCCCCCTCAGCTCCCGAAGGCCCCACTTGCTAACACCAGTGCCTGTGAGGCTGGGATTCCAACACACACATGTCAGGGGGATGCGCGTTCAGTCTGCGGCATCTGGGTCAGAGGAGGGCGTGGGGAGTGAGGACCAGAATGGGAAGTCTGATTTCATTCCACGGTCATGAAGCACCTTCAATATGCTAATAGCTGTGTTCACTCTGAGTTCAGAGTTTCTTTACAGAATATTAAACCATAACTTATTATAACAACATAGCTCACGAGGAAAGGTAACTAAAAAAATACACCAAACATTTAATCAGATAGCTATGAACTCCTAGAAACAATGCAAATAAGTCCAGAATTTGGCACTCCTCTGTTGAGGAAAATGAAAAAAAAAAAAAAAAAGTTCATGAGTTGTGAAAAGAATGATAAACAACCTTTGAAAATAAATGCAGTTTTATAGCTATTTAAATCTGAAAGCTGTAAGGGGAAACAGTCCAATGTTGATGCATTTTACTTTCAAAATTAATTAAGCAAGCAGACAACCAGTATTTTCACATTTTTGTGGGCAATCCATGAATTTCAATTATTTTTCTAAACGGTTTACAAGTGTTCATGTGAAAAGCAAAATGGTGATTAATCAAGTAGAATGGCAACTTATCAGAAAAGCTTAATAGCAATTAGGAAAATATTAGTATTCATGCATCTGTGAGAAAATACAGATTTTTCAGGTACTTTAATTAAAGATATAATTGTTACTACAATTAAAGCTGTATAATTATTTTTATTCCAAAGAGAAATAAGGCAGCTTAGTAATTACAATTTGATATTGCTTACAAATTATCATAAGCTTCCAGACAACTACACATCTATATTGTATCTGCAAGAAAACATGTATTCTGCGTGGGAAAGTTAAAAATCGTTATATGACAAGCTTGATATTAGTATTCCTTAGTATTCTAAGTGTGTTAGAACATGATATCACTGCCCTATTGTGCAAAATAGAAAAAAATTCTAGCACAAAATGGTACTGGAATGTGATCGTATTACTCTATTTTGTACAAATGCACGATTTCGTACAATTTTTGCACTGTAGCCGTGAGAAAGAGGAGGAGGGCAGAGGTCCTGGCATGGACTCGTAAGGCTCTTGAATAATCGGAGCTGTGAGTTTTGGACCTAGAAAAACGAGGGTGGGGCTTTGGCTACAGTCTCAACCTCACACGCTGCAACCGGGGGCCAGTACATCGGGTAAGCGTTCTTTCGGTACATCCCAGGTCCCTCCCAGCACTTCTCTCTAAAATCTTCTTTAAAATATTCCTGGCAGCTGGACAGGAAATCGCTTGTATTAATAAAAACAGAGAATCGATGGTGCTATATCATTATAAATTATAGATCGTTGGATCAATTGTTTTAAGATGTATCGATCTGGCATTTAAACAGGATTGACATAAAAAGTTGTCTTTCTCGAGGAGTTTTCTTTTAGCATTTTGCTAAAAGTGGTAGGATGTTGAGGGACATGGCTTGAGATGCCCTGAGCCACCTACGTCCCTCCCCGGGTGTCTGAGCCCCGCCCTGCGGCTCCCGGGCACACAGCCCAGGGACCCTGAGACTGGAGGCAGAAGCAGAAACAGAATTCGGAAATTGTTTCCTCCCTAGCTAAGAACTCAACTGTTTCCTTCCTCTACTCCAGATATCCATTCATTCATCCATCCATGCATCCACTCATTAATTTAATGCATTCAATCCTAACAAAGGTCTTACTGGATTATAAAGATGAATTAAATCCCACCTGAGGCCTCTGGAAATAGACAGATAAATATAGATACAGATACAGATAGACACAAACGTGACAGCTACATCCATAACATGGTTATGGATCTAAACAGCGATTTAGAGTTTATAAAGCACTGTCACGACCACGCGTGAGTCGCACTTCTGGATGTTCGCGTAAAGAGATTCGCAACCGTTACATACAACAGATACAGTCTCCGCTTTGTTTCAAGCAGCCTCCCTGTGATGACGTTCCCGGGTAGATGTCATGGTCAAACCCATTTTACCCACGAGAAGACACAGGCCCAGAGGAGGTAAGGGACTACACCATGAGGATGCATTTCCTAGATGTTCGTTTAGGACGCAAACACAGGTCATCTGTTCCCAAATCCCAAGTTACTTTTACTATATTACACTATTCCTAAAGAAGGAGAATGGTATGTTCTAAATGTTTGTAGCCCCTCAAAATTCCTATGCTAGACCTAATCACCACGGTTATGGCGTTAGGTCCTGGGGCCTTTGGGAGGTGATTTGGTCCCCTGTTTGGGACTAGGGCCCTAGAGAGCTGCCTGGACGCTTGCACTCTGTGAGGACACAACAAGAAAATGCCACCTGCAAGCCAGAAAGCAGGCTCTGACCTGGGGACTGTTGTTTGTAAGCCACCTCGCTGGTGGTCTTTTGTCACTACTGCTGAAGCAGACTAAGACAGAAAATGATGTGACTGGTATTTGCTGTATGGCTTTTTAAGTCAACATATAAAACTTTAGTAGGACTGGAATACAGATTATAACACACTACCATTCAAGTTTTATGTTAATAGTTTAATACTCTGATAATAGACTCACTCCCTTGCTAAATAAGGGACATACAACTAGAGATGATGAATAATTCTGTTAGTCTTTGACTGAGTCCCCTAAAGAATAAAATGCTGGTGGAGACTTAAAATTGGTGAGTAAGACAAGCAGGACCTTGTCTGTCTTGTATTCATCACAGATGTTAAAATAATCTCGGTTGATACCAATGTAAGCAATTATAGAACCCCATGGAAGGCCCACGGCTAGTATATCAGATGAAAGTGTTAGAGAACCACTTACTGTTGTTTTAAGACGTCAAATATAAATAGCTTTGGCTCATTTGCCTTGTTACAAATTCATATTCATGACTGGATCTCTTTTGTGCCTTGCGCACCAACGCGTCCTACACAAAAGTCTTTTTGAGAGAGGGCACGTTAATTAAACTGAAGCTAAACAACAGAAAAACAAAGAAAACAAGTCATGTGTCGCTACTGGCTGTAGCTCCAAATATATAATAATGGTGACAGTGCTGGTGATAGTGATGATGATGGTTATGAAGGAGGTGATGGTGGTTATGGTGGTGGTGATGATGGTTATGAAGAAGGTGATGGTGGTTATGGTGGTGGTTATGGTGGTGGTGATGATGGTGATGGTGAGGGTGGTGGTTATGATGATGATGCTGATAGTGGTGGTGATGGTGGTCATGGTGGTGGTGGTGGCAGCGATGATGATGATGATGATGATGGTGATAGTCATGATGCCAACAACTACGGCCAAGCAAAAAATGCTGTGTATGTGTGTGCACGCACACGCGAGTCCATGGTTTATTTTGGCATATAAAACACTTACACATCACAATAGCAACTTATCAAACTAGACGGAGATAATAGCTGGGATTTTTTGTTGTTAATTGAGTTTGTTTTAATCATATGATATCTAGATATCTTTAATAAAAACACCCATATTTCTTCATTTCAAAGATCATGACCTTTGGAAATAACTACCGAGTAAAGTGAGTTTGGGGTTTTAGAAAGAAGAAGGTCGTGAACGGACCTGGAAATGTCAGGGCGCTGGGTAACGGATGCTCTTCCAGGTAGCTATTTTTGAGGGAGAAACTGTCTCTAATGAATGGCTGTGTCAAAAACTGTCAGGCCCTAAGAGCCACGGATGACACCTGTCATTTTAACTCACAGGAAAACTGGTCAAAAATATCCTTCAATTATAGGCAAAAGGAAGGCAACACCTTCAGATTTCAAAGGCCCCCCTAGAACCATGATCATTTTCAATATGATTTGTTACTATAAGAGAGAGAAATTAATTTTATAAAATCAGTTTGAAGAAAAACCTAGTAACTTTGAAAAGTAGATGTTATGGTAACCATATTCTTCTAACTCATTACTTATATTTTAGCAGTATATAAATGTGCTTATTTGTAATGTAAACTCCCACCCCCAAATGGTTTTATAGGTTGAGAATTGTCTCCAAAGCATGTACTATAAAGTTGCTTTAATTTATGGACGTGACTTTTTATATGTGAATTTAAGCATAGTAGAATTTCATAGGAGAATGATAACTAATACTAAAAAAAGGAATTTGGTAAAGAAAATCTGTTGAAAGGTCCTTGAGTGTGGAGCTCTTGTTATTTCTGTTTCTCACAGCATCCTAGCTTAGTGCTGTATCTAGCTGGCAACATATTTTTTAATTGAATAACTAAAAAAATAATTTCTACCAATTTGGTATGGACACTTTTAAAATTAACTTTTCAAAATCCTTTTTAGTTTGTTATCTTTTAAACATATCATCACTTTCTTGTTCATCTCTGATTTCTAATTCTTTTGTTTACTTCCAATTTTCTAAAAGTCAATGAACTTGGGCAACCTTCAAAATTTAAACAGAGCTTCTGATTTCCTTTTTCAAGAATGACTTCCTGGTAGAAAATATGATCCAATAAGATCAATGAACACCCAAAGTGAATAGTCCCCAAATCTACAACTACATTATGAACTTTCAGGTGGACACTTCCTGTCTTATTTCTTAATTATGAAATACCTATTTGATTATAAAACACAAATGCATGACAGAATAAGTTTGGGACAGACACCTTTATTTTTTTCCCCTGAAATGCCAAAGCATTTTTGAAATTTCCTGATTATTGTCTATTATGCCACAATTGATCTTTTTTATTTTTTTCCAGACTTGTAAGTTTAGAACAGACCCACCCACCTACCTTCTTCTTCCCTTGACCCTCACAGAAATCACAACAGGGAGTAGGTTAATCACTTTCCACTTCAGAGAAAATGAAACTCAGACGCACAATCCCCAAGTCTTTTCTAAAATTGACACAGTCAAGTTAAAGGAAGAGTTTCAACCAGAACATTCCTTTCCTGATGCTGGAATTGGCGCTTGATGCATTTCGATGGAGAGCAGGAAACGAATCCCCTATTTATCTGACCTGCAGCGCAGGATGAAATTTCAGATCTCCCTCAACGTGTCCCTAGAGAACGCCTGCACTATCTGAGTCTTTAGAATTAGCATCTCTGGCCTTTGGTGCTTTCGGACGGGTAACTATGGCTCCGAAGGGCAGCCTTAGGACCACCTGTTCCACAGCAGGTAAGAGGGACCCGCCCACTCCGTAAACTCTGAAAGTGCTGAGGATGGAGGAAAGCACCCCAAAAGAGCAGAAAGGGACTCTTAACACTGGAAAAGGAGACTTGAAAAGGACCCCCAGGAGCATGGAAGGGACTGCCCGCATCATTCATGACGTTGTCCAGGGCCCAGCAGACTTGGCATTTCCTGCAGGAATATTTCTCTCAACCCCTGTCGTCTGTTCCAGGCCTGAACCGTCATCAATCTCAAGCGAATAAAACCATCTCTCAGGCTATATTTTCTATTTTTAGACTTTTCATTCCAATCTATTCATCCCGCCAGAGTGTCCATGCCTGTCATTTAAATCATGCCATTCCCCCTTTTTTTTTTTTGCTGCTCAGAAACCAATCCATTTGTTCATTATCCACTTCCAAGAGCTTTGCCACTGTCTGTAACAACTTTCCTTTCTACCCACCCCCGCCGGGCCGCCCTCCAGCCACGCCAGCCCACTCCCACCCCCGGGCTTTCACGGGACAGCCTGTTTAGAGCCTGCCACCCCCTGCAGTAAACCTCAGATGTCACCCAGAGCCCTCACCTCAGTTGCTGGGATGATCTCAGCACGTATAAGTCATTTGTGATTCATTATTCAGGGCAAGTTAATACATTGATTTTTTTCATTGGTGGTCCTGCCCATGTTTTATTTCCATAAAATCTGTCTGGAAACAGAGTAACTTGAGGACAGGGACCATGGCTTCTAGTGCCCTTTGTTACACCCCAAGGCACTAAAATGTCAGGATCTGCGTACAAGGATCGCTTGGTAAGTATAGACCGGGTGCTGGTGACGGTCCCGTGTTCAGACTGCACTGCCCTTTGGGAATGTGACGAGTCCCCTCATACACTCCCCGGGGCTGGATACACGCGTCCATTGTCCATCTCTTCCTGCTCCTCCCACGCGTGGGCAGTCTAAGCACTTGCTGTGTTCCCTCAGCACAGGCTTCCCCTGGGGGCTCGTGGAAAATGCAGTTCCCAGGCCCACACCGTGCCTGGTGAATCAGTATTGCTGTTTTCACAGTATTCCACCAAGCGACTTCATGCACATCAAAGCTGGAAAAGCATTGGTTTGAGGGAGTGATTTTCTTCTCTGGAAATCCCTGCCCTAGGGGCTGGGATGTTGAGGGGCTGCAGTCGCTTCCCTGAGTATTCCTAGTCGTAGTAGAGTCAAAGTCCACCTGGCAGTTTTCCAGCTAAATATACATGTGTTTGCTAAATACTGAATGTCCAGCGTTCTGTGCACTGTCTTACAAGGAACTGTGCAAAGTTTCACTCATTGCTCAGTCAAACGATGAGATCTGTGAAATTCCGTAATGAGCACGATAAATTTCTCATCTGAATGGACATGATATTAGGTTTTGGAACACCGTAGTCCTGAATTCACGCTAAGTTACTGATTTGCTATATAAATCGAGAAAATTCATGTGACTTTTGTTTCCCAAGTTTCTTTATCCGTGATGGAAAAAGAATGCCTGGGCTGTAAGCAATACACTCTGAAGTTTACTGTCTGTGTAGCCCTTGTAAAATCACTTGGGTTTTGAACTTTGATTTTCTTACCATTAAAATATGGAAAAAAATACTTGCAACTTATGTTGCAAACATTGGGCAACAGATCCACCGAGGTGTATACTATGTATGTCGTGCACAAGTTGTTTCCATGTGGAAGGAGCACACAAATGAGCAGCTGGGTATGAAAATTCAGCAAAGAGCAGGACTTGCAACAAACATATTGATTAGGATATAATGATCCTTGACTGGAATAACCTTACCTACTAGGAATACAGGAACTTCAATGCCATCAGAAATTATATTGGACAAACCATCCAATCTCAATTTTATAATATGTCTAATTATCATTGTTCTAAAACTGTTCTGAGAAACAAATGAGATCCTACACAATGAATTTAACACAATTACTGACACCCAGTGAGCTCTTAAGACAAACTATGATTTCTACAAACGGTGCTGAAACAACTGGATATCCGCATGCAAAACTGAATTTGGATAATAGGCACAGATTTCTTTTTGGAGTGATGAGAATGTTCTAAAAATTAGATTGTGGGGTTGATTGCACAATTATGTAAATATATAAAAATCTACAGAGTTGTATACTTCACATGGGTGAACTTTTAGCATGTGTAAATTGTATCTTAATAATGTTTTTATAAAAAGGTAAAATAAAAGTATCCTTGGATGCTGTAGCATTCAAAAAATATTATTGTCACAATAAAGAAAAGGCATTAAAGGCTGACCATTCCTTGTAAATTCTTAAAAACATACATTGTAGAGGCATAAAATAAGTTTGGGAAGTCTTCAAGATTTCTGCCATGTTTTTCTATCTTAAAATACTATTATCACTCATTATAGTATTCTTAATTTCCATGAAGATATACATCTTTCTGTGTGTGTGCTTATAGATACATTTAATTAAAAATTTAATGTTACATTTTAAACACATTTTTATATTATTATAGTTTAAATGTATTTTTCTATTAAAATTGGCAGCTTTATTCAAAAGCATCTACTTTATCCATGTGAAACTGACGTGAGGTCACTTGCTAAGCTCAATGGGAAATATATCTAGCAGAATAATTTTGCCACCTGCATAGTTAAGGAGAGAAATCCAGACTTACTGCATGATGTAATTCACCAACTATTCCTATAATTCTAAGCCCTTAGTAACAAAGCAATCACAAGTTTGTTACATTAACCATGACACTTCAACACTCAATACGATACAGCACTGGACTATTTTCTTTAATTTATTTCAATTAAACGGCATCCCAAGAGGGCAGCACAAACGCTTGGAAGTTTAAAGTTTTCCTCCCTTTCCTGAGGAGGGGGACCTCACGTCCTTTCTCTACCAAGTGAGGTGCACTTCTGAGGTTCGACACTGCCCCGTAGATGGCATGGTCTTGAAAAAGAATAGTTTGATGTGACCAAGGAAAACAGGAATTCTGGAAGGGCCTACAAAAGGGGGACTCAAAAATAATCAGAAAAAAAACACTGATGTCGATCTTGTATTGTGAAGTCTTTATCATTAGAAACAAATTAATCTAGTAACAGATTAAAATAAATTAGATACCCAGTACAATTTAATCTAGTAGTTAGATATTTATTAACTACCAGACAGGATTTAATCCAACTCCTTAATCCAATGCTTTAATCTAACTTCTAGGAATAAGAGAGAACTAGAGAGGCTGTCACATGGGCAGTGTGACTCCTGAGTCCCTCGGCTTAATCAATATTCTCTGTGGCCTTCCCCACGCGCTGGGGCAAAGTTAAATGCGCTGTAATAGAGCATATTCCTGAAAGGAAGGCTTAACTTTGGTTCACAGCCTTTAATTTTCTCCTGTGAACTTCTGAACTGGAAATTTTCATTAAAAAAGCCAGGACACTGGAGAAACCCATATTTTAATGCCACAGTAATTTTCATTCTTTGATCAACAGAAACTTAAGCAATCTATACAGCATGCCAGCAAAATAAAATACAGTATTCAGTTTTGTACTAAAAAAAAAAAAAAAAAAGTAGTAGGAAGTGATTAAGCTGGGAATATTACCAAGCCCTTTATAGTAATTCAATACTGTGTTGAACAGAGGATGTTTTCTAGTTTTTTTTTTCCATAAGCGTAATAAAAGGCAAAGATCATTAAGCCAGAAATGTCAAGTTATCTTTGAAACATGAAAGCAACGTTACCAGGGCAGAGCTTAAATAGATACTAATGACATGTTAATTGGTTAATTGCACATTTTAATAACAGACTTACAAAGCCACGACTTCTTTATGTTTAAATAACGTAATTGTGAGTCAGTTGTGTTTTCAGTAAACACTGGGATGTTTTCATTCACCTACACATCTCTGTGTAATTCAGTTTAGGCTTTTCTTCCTGGAGTTATAATTGATCCTAATGTCTTTATCACACAGGAAGCATCTATTTTTAGTTCTGTCTCTGAGACATCTGGGTTGTCACGTAGGGTCACGGAAAGGCGGACGGCCCCTCGCCGAGATACTGGTGCATTGGCCGGCGGAACTGTCTCCTCTCCCCGGGTTGCCAGGTCCAGGAGAAATCCCCTTCGTGCCACGTAATCACACACACAAAAACAGATTATAATTTTCTGAGGCTATGTGGCTTGCATGACTTGTCAAAGCAGATATGCAGCCCTGTTCCTGTGTCATTTAAATGCTTTAAAGTCATCTCATGCTTGAGCTCTATTTGTAAATCGTCTTTTCTACGGAGGTTACAGGTTGGAGAAAAGGGTTTGATTATAGAAACCCTTTGATGATAGAAACCTCTCTGAAAGCATCTAAATTCTCCTCAAAATTAAAAAAAATATGTAACCTATTAAAATTGCTTCTGCAAAGACATCTGTACCATGAAATATACCAAGAGATACAAAACAAAATGTTTTACAGTCACTCTTACTAAGGGAAATAAAGGTGGTGGTGGTGGTGTTTCTATGTTAATTAGAGCTTCTCTTAAGTAAAGACCAATTTTAGGAAACTTCAGTTTTGGTATAATCAGAGGTCGACTGTGACATATAGAACTACAATCAAAGGCGAGTTTTGTCTCCTCAACAAATACTCATTGGAATGACTGTCCGACAAACTTGGTTCCTCTCTTTAAAGAGTTTAAATGACAGGTTTCTCCATCATGAAGAATGGCTAAGAACATGCTGTGTTGGTTAATTTACACACTAGGTCCATCTCCAAACTTGGATCCTTGCTAGTGCCGTGGCGTGGCTCGCCCTAGGCGCAGTGGTCATTTGCGGAATAGGGTTGCAGTGTTTAAACAGGTTCGAGTCGATATGCTGTGGGTGACCAGAGGGCGATGGAAGGAACAACGAGATACACTCCGGCTCCCAACAGCCCCACGGGAATCAGACGGTTGTACCGTGTAGGACAACTGACCCTGGCCACGCTGTGTCCATTAGTTAATTAGCGTCCACTACAGTATATCTTTACTTAACTCCACTTTTGTGTGCTCTGGGGGTCACTGGGTAAGGGAAGTGGCCAATAAGAGGAGGGTCCAGTGACCAAGGTCATTAGATCTGCTGTCTCCACGTAGCAGCAGCTGGAGCAGCTTGTCAATCATTGGAGATGGAGTTCCTCAGATAGCTCTGCAAGGCTAACCACGAGTCTTCATACGAAGCACGTGAGGACCTCTCGTAACCAGACTGGGAAGGTGGACAATAGAGTGTCATGGACACGTGCTGGCCGTGTGACCATGTCACCTGATAAAGGAAAATAAACCCTGTCGTCCTCTCCACGCTGGACGCAGCAGGGCCCAGCCGTGGGCCCCTGCAGGAAAGCAGCGGCAACTGGGAAAGAGTCTGACCTTGGAAACAGATCCACCTGGGGTGGAGTCTTGCCGTTCTGCTAGTTAGCGACTGATGGTTACAGTTCCGGGGAACTCTGCACCTACGTCCACTCATCCCGGGTTCCTAGAATAGCAAAGCTATGTGTGATCTGGAACCTGTTCTGAAGCAGATTTTTCTGCATTGTTTTCACATGATAGCATAGGAAATGAAGTGATGATTACAGATCAGATCAAACAGGTGAGTGTGTCTGAGGCGGGGAAAGCAGGCCAGGGTGTTGGGTAGCTCTGGGCCACCCCCGTCCACCCAAAAGGTTGCGGGGATGGGTCTCTGGGATTTTCTGGCAACCAGGAAGGAGACTCTCCTCTACAGCACCCGGCTTCATTCCCGGCGGTGGCCTGGTCACCGTGTGTAACGTGGGGTCGGTGCATCGCCTGGCTGGGACCCCTCTCCTCGGCTGCAAAATGGGGAGTGGAAGCTACACCATCTTCACGGTCCTGTTCAGCTTTAAACACGAGTTTTTCTCCCCTGAGATGTTGGGAAAAGTGCTTCCCCTTTGCGCTGGTGTTTCTTTATCTGTGAAGTGCGGGTGCTAACATTTGTTCTCTATTAAAACAAGTACTTTAAAGCCATGAAATGAGGCTCATACACTCACCGGTTGGTGCCAGCTTCTTGGCAGGCGATGAACCCTAACTTTCTCAGGAGCAGCTTTCTTGAATTTGCGGTAAAAGGTTGTTCTAAGGTGACTCCCGTATGTCTACGTGTGCCCATAACTTCCTGATGTTGTTCAGTATCCTACACGACTGTGAGTTCTGAATTCTTCTTATATTCCAATTATTTTTAAGAGAGAAGGGTGATATGTGAGTATAAACACTGAGATCAACCATGAAACACAGAGAAAGATTCCCAGAGGGGGGTGTATGGACACTGGATGCTGACGTGTTATAACTTCAGCGCTGTGACCCAATTACAGATACTTAAGGCTTTAAAATCCTGTTTCTACCTATGATTCTTGCTTGTTTAGATCCGTAGAACATCTAGTGAACAGTTTATTTTGCTTTAGACTTATTTAAGGTGGGCTCCTGGTTTCACCGACAGTGGACCTCTGCTTGTTCCCCTACGGAGTAGCTGCTGGCAGTTTCAGCAGAGCTGTTCCCCGACTGTCCTTTGAGAACACGCGCTTTTCCCTCTGGTGTGTGTAGCTGGTGCACCTGACCACACCCCAGATCAAGGTGCCAGTGGGAAAACCACAGTCACCCACTCCTCCCGGCCCCAGAGATCAGCGAGGGGTTGGGACCTGACCCACGCCAGCCCCGCTCATGGCCGTTGTTAGATTCGCTGCGTCAGGAGGCATCTCACAATGGCCAGGAGCAGAGGAACCTCTGGGGACAAAAGCCGAGACAGAGAGAGGGAGGAGAGAGGTTGTGTCCACGTTGTTCCAGCAACTCTAAAGCTACGTCTGACATGATCCTATTCTAGGGTTTCCAGCCACGTGAGCCAACGAGTTAGGTTTTACTTAAGCCAGTTTGGGTAGAGGTTTTGATCACTTGAAACTTGAACAGTCTTAACGAAACACACATTGATAAAGGTCAAATTTTTGTTGTTGTTGTTTTTTTGTTTGTTTGTAATGGTTCTCTGAGATACTTAGAACCTAACCCTAAGTCATTGTGCTTTAGTTGGTTCTTAGGCTTAGTGAGAAAAATAAAAATTCCATGAAACATTTCAAAGTTTTTCATCAGTCACTGGGGTAAATTAGGGAACCTTGATTCAATAATTTCCTCAAAAGGTTACAACACTCGAAAGAACATTTATTTACGTATAGGTCTGTCCGGAAAGTACCGAGCCATGTACTATGAAAAACAGAGACATTTACTGAAGAAGATGCAAGATACAAGAGCCACCGTACACAGGACAAAGACCCCTCACAGGCCCCTTCCAAGCAGGCACCTTGGGACCTCACGCAGTTCCCCCAGCGTCTCTCACCCTGACCCGCACACGTGACATTCTCAGGTGTTCTGCATGCTGCAGGCCTTCCAGAACACGGATCACTTTCAGCAGGTCCTCGACCGTCTTTGAAGCGTCTGTGCCACACGTTTATTTGCGCTGCACTGTCCCTGAAAGCCTTCTGAACCATCCGAATAGTTTCCATGGAGGAATGTTCAAGCTTAACACAAAATTTGATGCAGAGTCATTGCTCTACTCGCTCAGTCATTTTGAATGCAACGGCCACACGGTGCACATGCTCACTCAGCGGCGTCTCGCGCCCCCCTGACTAGCACAGTGATGTCATCCTTGTTCACGTATGAGCATCCCAGTCCCCTCTCCCTGGCTGCCAGGTTACATCGGTGTCGCGCAAACCATTCTCGTTATGTTAACAACAGCTGGGCACTTTCCGGACACACCTCATGTGTGTGTGTCTTCGTATTCATATGACGATCCTATACCTTTAAGCCGCGGATTGTTCTGATACAAAGAGACCACGTGCCACAATATTTATGTTATACACAGATAATACCGGAAATGGAACATCAAAAAGAAATAAAAGAATATTGCCTGATGTCTTCGGGAGGACATTAACCTCACAGGGAAGATTTCTGAGCAACGTGCCTGTCCATTTGTTCTCTAAGCCTCTTTGCCAGGTGGCAAGATACGTAAATGAAGGAAAATTAAGGAGTTCTGACACTCACATATTAATGAAAGTGCTTCACAATGATGTGGCTAGATTAAAACAAGACAAAGTCCCTTTATTGGCTCATGCTTTTTCAGGGCACTAAAAGACAATCTGTGGGAAACAGTCCAAAAGTTCAGCTGAAGTGCAACTATCCTCTGAACTCTGGCTCATGGGGAAATAAAGACGGACTCGATCAAGGACCCAAATGGAAAATATATTAACTGACAAATCTGTACACCAGCCGCAGTAGAAGAAAAATGAAAGGAAAGATTGCAGAGCACGCAAATGACAACCCGAGCTCTTCGTCATCTCAGCAGAACTCCATGAAACGCCACACCTTCCTCATTCTCGCCCATTTTAATTAACCAGGGGTCAGTCGATAGTAGCCATCGAATTAGCTGTCTTTGAGGTTGCTCGGAGTTTTGTAGCATTTATTCCATCAGATCTCGAAGTAGCCAACGAGGACCAGTTTAATGACATGCCAGTTCTTTTGTGGCCATGATAATGTGTTTTGTCCTTTCTGATAACATCAGAGATCCATCGTGGCAAAAGGGAAGAGGCAATGCAATTTCTTGAAAGGAGATTTAGAATTAACTCTTAGGTTACTGAACGGAGTACGGTGACAGCACTTCAAAGTCAACTGTCGTAATAAAGGCTACTCCGACAATAAAATCCTATGTTAAGCTAGTTTCGTTTTATCGGCTGAAGACTTTCACATATGTTCCCATTAAAATTGTAACACATTTATATCTCAAAGGAATTCATGACATGTTTTTATTTCGGTTAAATGTCCTTGATAATAAAAAAAAAGAGGGTGAAATTGTGGTGTCATCATTAAGTTGGCAGATCAAATTATAATGATATGCAAACAGAGTTAATTGCATGGCCTTTAATGCACCCTGTTAAGACATTATATGGTCGGAAATACCACCACCAATCATTCATCATGTAACCAATCATTCGGTTAAGCAAATTATTTGAAGTAAATAAGTGATCTAAGAGATTTAAGTAGGCTTTATTTCCCTTATAAGAGTCCTGTATAAGAATTATTTTAATTAATTCTATAAGCATGGTGGTTAGTAACCTCACCTGCCTTGGAATTTTGCATGCATTCAAAGATGGGCCAACGTGGATGCTGAGATCCATCCATCCGCCCTAACGAGTACCAGCCAGCGCGTTAGGCTGAGAAAGCCCCCCTGGTAAACAGAACATAATAGCATCTGGAACTCAATTTAACAAGAATTTTGAGATATTTTTAAGACATAATTCTTCAGACTGCCTGTGCCCAATAGTGACACTAACATGTTACTTAGAAAAAAATTCTTCAATTGGCTTAAAAGCCCTGTACCTGCCATTATTCAACTCTTCATTTCTTCTGTACCAAAGGAGCTATTTCTTGGCTGACGGGCAGCAGAAATTGGCATCACCCTCCCGAAGCCTTCTGTTACTGTCTAAACTTGAAGGATGTTTATCTTCCTTAAAGCTTGGAAATGTATGTTTTCAATCAGACAAGAGAAGAAGAGGAGAAAGTAGTCACGTCCCCTTTTCGTTGCTCTTTGTTCTTAATAAATCTCTGCTCTTAGGAGCCTTTTCTGACAACTCTGAAAATGTGGAATACGGGATCCTTACCTAAGTAAAAGGGGAGCCATCTAACAGGCTCTGGAGAAAGGGCTCGCTGTCAGAACCGACTTTTTCATCAACCTCCCCGCTCCGCCCTGGAGTCAGTTCCCGCCGGAGTTTAGGGACAAGCAAACGGCAGGAAACTCTGGCGTGGTGCTTGGCATGTCCAGCCATCTGCACTCTGAACAGAAATGAGATCGCGCCGATACTTACTGATGAATTTCTGCATCTGAACCATGAGTCATTTCTTCTTTCTTCTCCGTTCTTCCAAAGCCAGAAACTGTTATCTGATCAAGGACATTTTCAACTCCAGGTTGCTTTTCCTTTTATTGAACACTTTTCAAATTGCCAGAGAGGGATAGAACTGGCATGAAATATTGGCTCTGCACACTCCCTGGTTGTCAGCGGTGGCTGGTTTTGACTCCACCTCCCCCGGGGACATCTGACATTTCCGTGTGTTGTGTCTGGGTGGACGCCCCCTGCTTCTGGGGGTAGAGTCACGAATGCTGCAAGACTAGACATCCCCCAGTGCACAGAACAGCCCCATGAACAAAGGATTATCCAACCCAAGATGTCAAGAGAGCTGAGACTGAGACCCGCCACTTAGCCCAGGGGTGAGTGGTGGCCTGGGAGTGGGAGCCCACCCTGCTCGCGAATCCAGAATGCACATTCCAGTTTACTACGCTGCCACTCTCTTCTGTTCATCTCTCATTTTGTGATTATTTCACACCAACTCCAATACTAGAAAGAGGCAGGTCTTACCGGGCAGACCCGCTTGTGTTAATTATTTATAATCATAGTAAAAATAAATAAATTTAAAACCCCAACATTTTCATTACTTCTTGAGCCAGCCATCTAATGAAAATGATCTTTGAAACACAGTAGAATGTACAAGCAAAAAAAAGTAATAAATTAAATTATATTACAGTGGTTACCTGAAGTCGTTACCAGACTAAATGAAGAAATGATGGGACATGCCAGTGAAGATACGTGAGGAGATGACTGAATACCCTCTGACATTTAGGTGATACATTTTTCAGACAGTAATTACAGACAGGGAATATTTTGCTTCGTATTTCTCTCAGATACGTGGGAGGGCATTCTTAAGTTTCTATAGTTACATATTAACCTAGTTCCTTGTTTTACTCTCCTTTTATGGGAACATAGAACATTATAAGATTTGAGAAAAATGTCTAAGGATATATGATAACAAAAGAAAGAATAATAAATGATTTCTCTATTAGCCCACCCCTGAGGGAGTCCTCACTTTAGGAACTCACCAGGGGTTAGAGAATTTCATTAAAACTTACAAATGAACTTCAGTCTGAAATGAATTGAGAGTGATTCTATTTATGGTACGAGAGACTGACAGGTATTTTTCTGGACCCTTGGGTTCCTGTAAGTACCAAATGTAACTCTAAAATGTGTGTAGAGTCGTGTTTAAACATGATATCAAACATAATAAAAGGGAAAAACCTATGTTTTTGGAACAATGAGTAGTGCTTGAGAATTACATGAGAATTAGTAGGATTTTCGAAGGTCTAGAATGGCCAGACTTATTTTAACAAAAAAAATCACCAAGACAATACACTCCCAGCCTCTTATCACTGATGGTGACTTTCATATTCTGGATTCATCTAACCCTGCTTCTGTTTCTTTGAACGTGCAGAGTCTTACACGCAGAATATAGAAAGAAATAAACCCACATTGTTCCTTTGATCTACAGTAGCAAGCCCATGAACATGTCTCAAAAGGCTAAATTCTAGCCTTTGAATCACAGCATGTGGCAGAGAAATTAGAGCCAGCGATGTTCCACACTTATTAAACTAAATTATCATCAAGAGAAAGTGGAAAGAAGAAAAAGAAAAAAAAAAAAAAGAATTCATTGGACTAGAAATCTAATTTATTCGTCCAATAGGCTGGCTTGATAGAAGCATTACAGAATCAAACTCAAAAACTGCAGTAAAAAGACATCATCTGCCTTACTAGGTCTCCTGGGGTTGGTTCTCTTCATGACAATTCTTGCCTTCCTGATAAACCTCCATGTCGTATTTTTCCCTCTCTCAATCTGAATTTAACCTCAATGACAGAAATTATAATTTAGATCTATATTCAGCGGCAAAGAAGTGGCCTACCCAGCTGCCGTGGTGATGGATCATGGCATCAGATACCGTCCTCCTTCCCCGGGAAAATGAGGCCAAGTGATCGTGAATTAGAACAGAGGCTGCGGTTTGCTCTTTGGGGCTCTTCAAAAAGGAAAAAAAAAAAAAAAAGAGAGAGGGAGCATACAAGTATAATAAGCAGCAAGTAATATTTGTTTAAAAAATCAATTAACAAAAGTATATACTATGAACACATCCCCTTTTAATCAATGTCTGTCATGAGCTGTGGTTTAGGGCTTGGAAAACAAAATCTATTGCAGGTTGTTTTCCTGCTGAGCTACACCGTACACATTTAAAACAAAACAGAACAAAAAAAAACAACTCCCCCCCTCGAAGTTGAGTCCTTCATCCCTAGGTCTCTGTCTCACTAACATAAACCACAGGCTCCATCTCAAAGAAAACACAACTTGAAAACCGTCTCCCTCCTGTGCTCTGTGAACCAGGAAGGCTCACAACTTTTGGCCTGGCAGGGGAGGTGCAAACGTGACCCCACTCCTTCCCACACCCACTCCCCTCACACCGTACGGAAGTGCCTTCCCCGCAGCTCTGCCTCCCCTGTGTTGTTACCCACACTCACCGCGGCCAGAAATAGGTGAGCGCGGTACAATAAGACATCTCAGAGATAGTCCTGGTAACTTGCATCACAGCACATTGTGATAATTGTCATAATTGCCCTGGTTTACAATGACTGTTGCTAATCTCTTACTGCACCTAATTTATAAATTAAATTTTATCATGGCTATGTATTGCACAGTTACTGGGTACAAATACCAGTTTGCTAGGAGAAATAAGAGCTGGCGTTTGACACATCAGTGGGGTGATTATAGTTTACAATAATCTATTGTATAGTTCAAAATAGCTCGAAGAGAATAATTTGAATGTTTGGAGTACAAAGAAAAGGCAGATATTTAAGGCGATGGATACCTCAATTACACAGATTTGATCTTTACAAATTATATAACATAAATGTATTAAATTATCACATGCACCCCCAAAATATGTATACCTGTTATGTATTAATAAAAATACAATTTTAAAAAAATGTAGTATATCTTAAATAGGGTTCAGTACTATTTGTGGTTTTAAGCGTCCACTGGGGGTCTTGGACCCTGTCCCCCAAGAATAAGGTGGCACTATGCATTGTACTTTTTCTTCCCCCTAAATTCTATAGGACCCTTCCCATTCTAGTCAGTGACTCAAGAGAAAGAAAAACCAACAAATAAATACATGTGCAGATTCAAAGAATGCTTCTCATTGTTGTATAAGATAAGATCAAGAGATTGTAACAGCCACAGGGAGAAGTGGGGGGGGGAAGAGGCCTTCTGAGAAGGGGACTTCGATCTGTGCCATGAGGGGACACCCCCCACCCCTGCCCCGCAAGAAGCCCACACTCCTTACCTGGACTTCCAGCTGCCCGCTCTGGGAGGGGTATCCAAAGAGATCACACCTCCTGCACTCAGAGTCACAACACATGTTAGAGGTGAGATTCCTCTGGCATTTTAGGAAAACATGCCCATGGCAAAAACTCAAACGTCTTCATGAATGGAACTTTCTACCTTTCTCGGAAGGTACCCTGAGTTTCTGCAGGAAGAGGTAAGGGGAAATACCTTCCAGGAACAGAGGGCTTCCAAAGCCCGGAGGCAGGAAAGAGTCAGGAATGTTTATCGAAGGTTCACCGGAGCCCAGCCTGGCCTGTGCGTCGCACCCAGGATGCTGGCGCTGGCTGGAGGGTGTCAGTCCTCTTGGCCATAAGGCAAGAAGCTGGCATTGGCTAAGTGAGTTCTTTTTGTGTGTTTGGTGTACTTACTTGTGTTTATATAAAAAAATACCTTTTCATTTAATTTTAAAATCTTCCACAGAAGCCCGGAGTATCGCTCTGGCTCCATTCTGCCTGAAGGAGGAGTGGAGCCTGGGGCCCAGCCAGCCAGGAATGTTTTACCCCCTACGTGGCCCCTTAAGACTCCTGAGAGCCCAGGGGAAAAACAGAGTTTCAGCCCAGGGTGACACTTCCTTTGACCCTTACACAGCGCCGACCGCTCCCCCCTCCCCAGACCTGCCCTCTGTGGGGATGTGCAGCCCACCCTGAGCTGCAGCCCATGCAGCGTCTCAGAGAGACTCCCTCAAGGGAAGAGCTAAAGCCCTTCCCATACGGAGACCTGCAAACGTCTCCTCTTGGAGGAGCAGTCTGAGTTGCAGAAAAAAACCACCTATTGTGAATTAATTAGCTCATCTATCAGCTATTAATCGAGCACATTGTGTGTGTGTGTGTGTGTGTGTGTGTGTGTGTGTGCACGCCAGGTAATCTTTTCAGCACCGAGGTACAATAGCAGATTAGGCAGACGTAGCTTTTACCCTTAGGAATCCAGCAGATCAAGGGCGGGGCAAGTCTGAGAAGCGCAAGACAAGGGAAACGCATCATCGAAGGGCCCTTGCATCATCGGATGAGAGCAATGGTGACCTTCCAAAGAGATGGCATTCGACACAGCAAGTGAGATGGAAAACGCAGCCAGAGGAGCTTTATCAGGACGGACAGGTGGCTGTAAAACACACCTGGCATGAACCCCAAACCTCATGTCCCTCTTTCCCTTTGAGGCACCATTTAACCGTTACAAACAAGATCCCTTGCATAATTCAACACTCTTGCTCACACTGTCCTCCTTGCGTGCACATCCACACACGCACCCTTCTGCTTAGGGCTGGGGAGTTTGCAAACTTCAGAAGAGGGGTAGAAAGCTGACAATGAGGATGGATCACTCCTTTGTGACATCAAGATCGAGAATAAAGGCCTGGTTGTAGGAAAAACACACAGATTAGTGTTTGGATGTAGAGAGAAGAGGGAGCTGGGGGAGAGGCTGGTTCAGGAGGTCGGAAGGGACCAAAGATCGATCGGACAATGTTTGATTGACAGTGAACCTCAAGGCCTCCCAGGCTAACGCTGTACGAGCCCTTTGGTGGCGTGGGCAAGCACATTGGCTTCAAACCTTTCGGGGATGAGAAACTTATCACTAGCAGAAGTTAAAAGTCATAAGATGTTATTAAGAGACCAGAGAGAGGCAGGTGTATGGCTGGTATCACTCCATATTCTCATTATAACACACTCTTTGTTTTGCCCCAGAAACTAAAGTTTAGGTTAATATTTCCGCAATAAGGTAGATAGAGTTCGAAGCTAGAAATTCACCTTCAGTGCCCTGTTCTTTCCACTCTTCAGAAATGACCTGGAGCTGGAGTCACGATTTTGAAAGGGACAAATAAAACCAAACACGGACCCAGGGTTTTATCACAGGGGCAGAATCGCCTGGATTTGGCATGGCAGCCCTCTGCCTGGGAAAATTAGCATTAAGTTTCCTTAATTCCTGCCCCCACACTCACATCCCCACAACCTACTTCCCCTTGAACATCATAGTCTCCCTTCACAAACATGAAAATAGGATTCGAGTACATTTCTACCTACGACTCTCAGCGATTCCTCATTTTCTTCAGGAGAAGATACACTGCTTAGGTGTAGTTTGATCTCATCCCTGGCCAGGGCAGGGCAGTGCTCTGCCAAGTGCTGGGAGTGTCAGAATATTTGGATAAATATGTCAGCAATGGCCCCTGACCTCAAGAGACTATGCTCTGGTATTAGGAGACAACCACGCAGACCCACTGCCAGACCGTGCGGCGCATGGGGAGGTAGAAATACGTGTAGGGTGTTGTCTGAGCCCAGGAGAGGATGAGGGTATGATGATCTCATGGAAGAGATTGTAAGGCGCATAAATGACCTGCAACCCTTTCATACCAGTGATGGTCATTCAAAGATATAATCTGTCGCTTGTGTTTTTGTAGCCTCTGTATCTATCTTTACTACATCAGAGAAATCACCATATTGTCATGTTACTAGTTTAGGTAAAAAATTAAATAGTTGAAAACTTCAAACTGGTTTAATTTTGCCTGATAATGCCCAGAAGGCCTTTCTCCTGAAAACTTCCTTTTATATATATAATAGAAATCCAGTGGTCTAGTTTTTAATCCTGGTCACATTAATAAATGGAAAGTTAAATATCCTTAGATTTCAGGGCAAGCAATGGTATTTCCTATGCAGAGATTTACGGAAGGAAGTGTAAAATATGTACAACTCTTATGCAATTAATACAGTTTTGAACCATTTAACTTATTCTTGAATTAGCTTATTTTCTCATAATAAATTACACTTATATGTTTGTTTTTCTAAAATACTTTTGTCAGTCTTGGTCTGTTCAGCATGAACATGTGCTAAAGATGACTTAGAACACAAAGGTGGAAATTCTTTATAATTCTAAGTTCACCTCATTTAGATAGTTTGCCATGCCAATCTTTGGTTTCATTGTGAGAATTAAACACTTTTTTTTTATTTCTACCTTTAAATTTCTAATAAATACATCAAATTTTTTTTTAATTTTTTTAAAATTTATTTTATCCCCCTCCGATTTATTTTTAAGTCCAATAATCTCTGTGTCCCCAGTCATTGTAACTGAATTTGCCCTTTGCCCAGACGTCTAAACCTCTTACCCTTCATTTTGGTTTTTGGTGACTTGTGGGGGAAAAAGCTGGTAACTGCGAAATTAGTCTCCTTGTGTTACGTATCTGAAGAAATATCTTGTTCACCAGCAGAATAAAGTATTGTAACTGAACTATCTGTAGCTTTGGAAACTATGCCTAACTTCATCTGACAGAGTTGCTGATTTATCTGAAAAGGAACTCTAACAAAGGTGTCGGCTTCTTTCCTTAATTACATTGTAGCAACTGGCACAGCAGGAACCTACGGTACTGAGCGGTTTCCAGGTGCTCCCTGCAATGTTTTCAAACCACAGCAAGCAATTTCCCCCCCAAAGCTGAGTTGTAAAACTTCCACTAGGAGGTACAGATAGACATTATAATCTCATGTTCTCTCTCTTCCTCGCTGCCACACCCCCCTCCACCCTGGCCGCCATGTCTAACGTGTTACCCGCCAGACACATGTACCGTCCACACTTAAACATGACGGGTCTGAACGGCCACGCACCGCAAGTGCAAAGCGCAGAATGGATTTCAATGACATAACAGGAAAAACAGAAAGGAAAACATTTCAGTAATGTGTTTCAATTGATGACATGATTAAATAGCATGTGTTAGATATTAGGTTAATTACATATGTTAAAATCAATTTGACCTGTTTCTTTTTACTTATTTTTAATTTGGCCACTACAAAATTTAAATGACATGCGGCTTGCACTGGTGACTCACGGTATATTGGACAGCAGTGCTTCATTTCTAAATTGATGGGCAAGTCAATTGGATAAATGGTTTTAATAAAATGACACAGGTTTTAACAAAATAGGAATCTTAAAGATTTCAGTGCTGTCTAGTACAATAAAAATAGCAACAGTGATGAATCTTTTTTTACTGTTATTTAATAATGAAGGTTTTTTTTTTTTAAAGGTTTTTAAAATATGAAATGTACTAAAAATATGAGTGCTCTTTCATCTGAAGGGAGGCTGCATTGTGATGGGGACCCATGGGTATTTTTTCTTCTTGATTTGTTTTGTTTTTGCTTGTTTAGTTTCCCCAGGCCAGGCATGTTCGAGGAAGATGATTTAGAAGGAAGCCCAGGTGAGCTACCTAGTCCTCTCTCCCGGAAGCCCTGGGTCTGATTTTAGAGAGTGTTTTTCCACCGAGGGAGGAGTAACATGCACGAACACACCAAGTCACATCAAGAGCACTTGAGCACGGAACTCCTCGGAGGTCCACAGCTGTGGGGTTGATAGTGGATCTTATTATTTGAAAGGGGGAGAAAAAGGGAGAAGGAGAACATGGTTTGTATTTAGGAGACACAACTCAACAGCTGAACGCTCCTGAGGAGCTTGCCGGCCCTCCAGGGACTCAGCGGCTCCCTCCGAGAGCGGGAAGCCGGTCGCCGGACATCACCTGCAGCACACACAGGACAACGGGAGCCACATGCACTCTGAGAATATGGTGCACTTTCGGGCTTAATCCAGATTATATAGAACTGGGAGGTTTTCAACACAGTTTTGATATGAAATAGACATATAATTATAGTCTCATTGTACATGCAGTAGGGTGAAATCAGAAACCAGATAGAATGGCAGAATCGGATGCACAAGAATTCATTTTGGTTAATTCTAAGTTAAGATTAAATCCATCCTTGTAACTAGACTCTCAGCAGGATAATCTTTATCATTTTATTCTTCTCTCCTTTTTCAAAGTCAATACATTATTTTCCAACAGGAAGCTCAGAGATACATCTTTTGTAACAAACATGCTACACACAGCTTTGAGTACATAACAATAAACCCGCAGTTAACAGGGAACTGGTATCGAGAATAAATGTATCAGCCTGAAAATGCCCCGGCTGACGGTAAAGCCCTTCGTGGGCTGGTGGAGCTAGACGTGGTCTCTAGAGAGATGAAGTTACACATGTGGTGAGCCCAGGCAGGGATCATACCAAGATACCACTTCAGATAATGAAGGTGGTTGAGACTGTCTTAATGTGGGGCTTGAAATGAGTTAAAATCATTGCTCTGGCTTGAAGATAGCCTGAGACCCCAATTCTGAGCACGTGTCCAAGTCACCTGATTGCTGATGAAGCACAGGAGCAATAAGGCATTTTTCAACAGGAAGGTGGTTATTCGATACGCTGGGCCCTAACTTTACTTTGTGTCTATGTCAGCACTTCTGAATCTCATCATGGTTAAGGGACCATTAAAGCTATTTCAGATCCAAGTTTTCAGATGCCCCGTGGTCTGTGTTCTCCACGTGGGACTTACGGCATCTCTCTGGGCTGGTGTGGACCCCTGCTTGGGGGTGAAGGTTACCACTGCCTCACTCAAGCTTTTTCCCTCGGTTTCCCTTCTTTGGAATATTACATCTGTATCACCATATCTATGCAGGTCATACCTGGGTTTTGGTAAATGATCTCTAACTTGGGTCCTTGATAATTCCCTTATGTAAAAAAAAAAAAAAAATCAGTTTGGGTTTAATATTGGGAGAACTCAATTAAGAGCATGACCTTATTTTTTAATAACAGCTTCCCTACATTAGATATGCCAATTATAGACACTCAAAAAATATACGTAATTGCTGATATCGTTTTGAGCCTTAATGTAATTATGTTCTTTTGTTTTTGAGCTATTTCGTATTCTGACAGGGAGTAGGGAAAAATTTGCCTTTCCTACTGAGTTTTCCATCAATAACTGAAATGAACTGCACATACTTTTGCAAAGTTATATTTGAACCACAGGTGATTGGAATGAAAGGCTCTGTATCAATAGAATTAATTACAAATAAAGACTTAATAGATAACTTGTTTCAGTAGCACCTGTATTTAGAGATCATATGTATCAGGTTGGGGAAAAAAACCCACATTTTATTAAGCTAATATTTAAGAAGTGCAAAAACATGTCTGGTCTTTCACGATGTGATTTTTAACTTGTAATTCCTCTGTGACATCTAGATTTCCCCAAGGTACTGTCATCTTCCTGAAATGTTTTCTGCTAGATCAAAGCCTAAGATAAAATTTCAATTACATCAATGAAATGAACTATTCATATGGAACTAATCTTTCTATAAAAACCTCTTCAAATAAAACATCTTTTTTGAAAATCAGACAAACCCAATTTATTGACTTGGCTGTGAATTTTTCCAGGATTTATTATACTGTCAACATCATTGTACTTCTCCAATACACCATAATGAGTAGTTGAATGGGAAAATACTGTCCTATATGACTTATTGAGGCTGTAAAAGTTGGTCCACTAATTACTTGCCGTGCATGTCACAGAACAGCAGTTCTGATGAAGTTCCATCCTCATGGACCAACTCCAAGTAAACAATACAGTTATCTCTGTTTAAAAACAGAAAATAAAGTATGTGTGTTGACATTCCTATCCAAACTGGGATCCTAGCAGGCAGAGTAACATCCTCATGCATGGCAAGGCTTTACAACTGTATGAATTTGTGCACGATATACTCCAGTGAGCAAAAAGCTATGCCACAAAGAGCTTAATTACACCCCATACAGCATGTTAATAGCCCATATGGCATACCTGGGAATGTCCTAATTGAAAGTCACTTAACATTTACAAAGACAACCTAAGTTTAACCAGTATACGATCCTTGACATTCCTGACTGGAAAAAGACACTCTTGCTGTCCAGAAAAATAAATTACAATGCTACGTAAGTTCTGATGGCTCTTCCTAACATGCTTACTTTCAGTTTTGAACACCTGTCTCAGCTTTTACCTAAGTATAATGAATCTATAATTAAGAATCTTTTATGATTTTCAGAGGATATTCAGTTTGGAGGAAATTGCATTACCATATTGTCATATTCCAACAGCCTCTCACTTGAAATACAAATAAATAAATAAATAAATAAATAAAAACTCACGTGGACCTAGAAAAGAAGTTGATCTTTATCAGAATTTTCCCAAACACTAGTTACCCTTTGGTCCTCTCCTCCTCCCACTTTCTCGTGTCTTACATACCTTGTCTTTTTGATTCTGCAAAGAATTCACAACCATTTTCCTTCCATCTCTTCTATTCCAGCCCCAGTTCAAGCCACCATGACCTTTCCATGGATCTCCCTACTTTTGTTCTTGCCTTTCTGCAACCTTTTCTCTGTGTTAGGCAGAGAGACCTGGATAACATACGTGCGACCACACCACTTCTCTCCGGAGCATCCTTGCATAGCATCCCATGGTCCCTCAAGTTGAAACTAAATTCCTCGCTCTTGGTTACAAACCCTATGAGATTCCATCTTATTCTTGGCAACAGTTACTCGCACCGCTGACCCCCTGGCCATTGCGGCATACTCCAGCTTGCCCACAACTTCACCCCACTGGTCTTCTTTCTGTTTCTTACATGTGGCAATGCATTTCTTTAGGGTTTTTACATCAATCCTTACCTCTGTCTGCAATGATCTTTGCACTGGCAGGTCCTTCTCTTGACTCAGAACTTAGTCCAAATGTCAGCCCTTGGGACATGCAGCTCTCCAAGGCCATCCAATCCTAGCAGCCAGACTGAGACAGGTCTCTATCTCATCTATGAATTCAGATTCTCCGCAGGGCCCTCGTCCCCATCCTGCTGTCCTTGTCTGTGTGTCTGGCATATCCCCAGCCTGTACTTAGGATATGATTACATGATGTTAGGGGATCGTCAATCATTTCCATGCTACAACCTTAAGTGTTTACAATGACTGGCACATAAGAAGAGCTAAATTAAAAGGTGTAGAATGAAGAGTTGAGGATGTTCAGTGAAATAAATATCCTTTTACCTAATATGCTTGAGAAATACTAGGTGAAGACATCAGCTTTCTTTTTGTAGCAATTTGTACTATATTGCAATTATATGTGATTTCTCCATGACAGGCATGTTGAATGAGGTTTTCTGAAACTATTTACCATTAGATAATGTCATTTCAAGAAAGAGCTCTTTATGAAGATTAATCAATTTAGAAAACACTGATATGTGAACATCTGTCTACACAGACCTACTGAGAACCTGAACATTCTTTTTTTAAAAAAAAATTCTGTTCAAGGAAAAACAAGAGTTTAACTCAATTTTTTGTTTTGTTTGTATGTTTGTTTTCCTTTTTACCAAGATAATTGTATTCCCATTCTAAATCTGCTAGTAACTATTTGTTTTGACTTTTGACAAATTAATTGATCCCTACTTCCTTGATTTTAAAAGGAACAAGAGCAATTTCTATGATTTCATTTGATTCCATATGTTTTAGAGTTTCCTTTCCATCAAGCATGATAATAAAGTGGAGCAAGGATTGTTGAGGTATTAGGTCATTAAATATGAAATGTCCAATTTTGAATCAAAAGTGCAGTGTATCATATCTCAAACAAGAAGCAGTACAATCAATCAAAGTATGAGCCTAAACTATCAACACAGTTTTGCCTAACGGCAGCTTGTTCATGCCAGCAGTGAAGAATCCTGGAGAGTGAGTGGCGATGACATCCCAAAAGGTGTTTTCCACACCTTGTCAAAAATTGCATATTTCTCCCTGCAAGAAGTGGTCCAAATCCTGGAAGAAGTGGTAGTCAGTTGGTGCAACATCTGCTGAATACGGTGGATGACAGAGAGTTTCCAAGTCCGGCCTCTGTAGTTTGAGCAGCGTTGTTTGTGAGACGTGGTCGAGCGTTGTCCTGCAAGAGGATTGTCCAGTCTCTATTGACCAATCTTGGCTGCTTCATCGCAAACATCCTCATCATTTCATCTAATTGGTTGCACACACGTCCACTGTAATCAACTGACCAGGTTTCATGAAGTTCTAGTGGATAATACCAGTGCTGGTCCACCAAACAAACACCATTAGTTTTTTTTTGATGAACGTTTGGTTTTGGACTGTGGTGCTTCATCTATATCCAACCATTGTGTTGCATACTTGCAACTGTCAAAAAGAATCCATTTTTCATCACACATAACAATATGGTGTAGAAATGGTTCACCTTCATGTTGTGACAGCAAAGAACAGTAAGCTTTGAGATGATTTCTCTTCTGATGCTCATTTAATTCATGCAGAATCTATCCATCCAGCTTCTTTACCTTGCCCATTTGTTTCAAATGGTCCAATATTATTGGAATAGTAACGTCAAACCTTCTTGCTAATTAATGCGTAGGTTGAGATGGATTTGCTTCCACTACAGCTTTCAGTTCCTCATTATCCATCTTGGTCTCTGGTCGCCCACATGGCTCATTTTCAAGACTAAAATCACTAGAACGGAACTTCTCAAACCATCGACGTACTGTGCATTCATTGGCCACATCCTTCCCAAATAGCTTGTTGATTTTTTCAAGATGTCTTTGCTGCATTGGTTCTATGACAGAACTCATATTCGAAAATAACACGATTTTTTGACTTATCCACAGTTTCACAAAAATTGCTCTAGAAAAGTTTTGAAAGATAATCACAAGCCAAACTGTGAGTTTGAAAGAATGAGGATGTATCTTCACAATAAAAATAAAAGAAGTGTCAGAGTGAAACGTCAGAGATATCAACTGTCAAACTTAGTACTTCAGAAAATCGGACATTTCATACTTAGTAATGCAATAAAATGAGAAATTTTGCAAACGCAAACATACATGATAGAGCAAAGATCAGCACAGTTGCCATGTGAGACAGTACCTGTCTCTATGGCAAAATGCATCTCTACCTGCACCTGCCTAGTGACTAACATTGGTCCAGGTCTCAGCCCAGGGACTGTTTTCCCCAAGGAAAGGTGACCCACCCCTCCTCAAGTTAGATGAGACTCAGTTTTTAATTATACATGGATTTCTGTGATTGTTTTTGACACCAGTTTTCTTTTCTAAGCCCTGAGTTCTCTGCAAGGGAGCATCACAGTGTTTTGCAGACTATCGTATCCCTAGTACTTTGAAGAATTTCTGGCAAACAGAAGGCTTTCAATAAGTTTTTGTTGAAGAATAAGAATTTGCAAAAATCTTTGATTAAAAAATACATGTTTAATTATCTACCATGGCCAATATGAAAGTGCCTAGGAATTCATATTCAGATCACAGTGATATGAATAGGAGTCCGAAAATTCCTCCCCAATCTGCTCAATTTTGTGTTTGTTCAAATGTAGTAATTATTTTAAAGCATATAATCTCAAGATGAATAGACAGGCACACCAGTGAAGATGGTAATTGAAATAAAATAATTAGGAGCTATTAAGTTCTCCTTTCATGCATGCTTAATGATAATTTTAAGAGTGTCTTCGTTGAAATTCACTATGTTAATGAAATCTATATCCCCTTTTTCTCATCCTAAAATTTTTTGTTCTTTTTAGGGGATAGTTCACCTGGCCCATCAACTAATGGGCAGGTTTTCCCTCACAAAGAATTTCTGCTTGTTGGCTCCAAAGGAAGCTTAGTACAAGAACAAAACTCAGGTATTGGAAATGTCAAGAAGAAAATAATCAAATATTGAATATAATGCCATTTGGAATTAAAAGTTCACATTATTTCACAAAATACTTTCACAATTCAGAAGAAACCCAGTTTATCTGGAGGCTGCACATTAATGAGTAAATAGATTTCTCACAAAAGCATGTAAAAAGTTAAATTTGGAAAAAAGTTTTGGGAGAATGCTGTTATTAGTTATTTCTGCTCCTCAGGGGAGCCGCCCCGGAGAGCCGGAGCATGTTGCATTTCTGTTGGCTCCATCTGTCTCCTTCTGGAATTATTAACAGCACTTGCAAGCTCGTCTTCACCAACCAGACAAACGATTCTTGGAATTGCCCTAACAACGCCCAAAACCACATTAAAATTCCATAAGGAAAGATCCAGGGGATCCCTAATAAATACTTTATTAAGGTACCGAAACCCACACTATAGATGCTTAAAAAATTAATTTTAGAGAACAGGCAAGGAGAAAATGTTACTTTAATCCTCCTCTGAGCTCACTACAGTAATGGAACATCCCAAATGTTCTCTCTAGTGTTGTATCTGTTCACTGCACTGCTTATGGGTTTTCCTTGGAAATGAGTCTATGACAAATTAAAATCTCTACTGGCAAAGGGATATGTTTAGAATGCTAATGAATTTACTGCTGGAAAAGAGAAATAGGTTTCAAAATACAGTTCTCGGATCTGTAGTGCAATACATAACAAATTGAGATCTTTTTACTCCTGAGTGGTGACATGAATACAACCTATTGTATTTCAGAAAGGCCGCCGCTATCACGGCTAACACAGCATAGCAGCTTTGCAATTAAAGGTATACAATTTAGTAATTCAGAAGTATCCAAATACGTAAAATACTTTTCAGAGCTCAGTCGTGGGGAGTTTGCAGAATTTATTAGGCTCCAGACAGGTGTGTTGCCATCATCCACATACTAGTGGTGATTTCTTTTTATCTCTATGCTTTTCTATGTTGATGTTATCACTGACACCAACACCTCCTCATCGATAGTGAGCATCTCATGTGCAGAGTACTGTATTCTGTGCAGGTGAGAAAGCAGTAATCCTTCAGGGTTGTTT
The DNA here is from genome assembly GCF_041146395.1 of Eulemur rufifrons. Classification (NCBI taxonomy): domain Eukaryota; kingdom Metazoa; phylum Chordata; class Mammalia; order Primates; family Lemuridae; genus Eulemur; species Eulemur rufifrons. The sequence continues at coordinate 802,849 of NC_090994.1, forward strand.
ATAAGCCAATGTCTAAACATTAGGAAAATGCACATACAGCTATGCCGACCAGGTCACGTAGGACCAAACGCACGGTGTGCAGCCGCGGGCTGGTCACGGAGATTCAGCCCTTACCTCACCGACGTCCTTCATTCCTCAGCTCAAATGGATTATTTTCTTAGCTCCTAATTTTAAAGCAAAATGCCATTACTTGTTCCGATTGTTCATGGTAAACTTCCTATCTAAAATAGTTATTTGGTCAATGTTATTTACATCGTCTCCATTGAATCATTTTAGAGTACTGTACTTCCCAGAATTGTCTTAATAATAAATCAGTTACAAAAGATAGTATTTTGTTTCTTATTTCAAATATGTATCCATATGTCTCTCTTGCACATTATTACTTGTTTTTTTCTTCCCTTAACTACTTTTTGTTTTATTGTGTATTTCTGCAGCAAAAGAATTCCAAGATGGAACTACCACCAAAGATCCCAGCAAGAACGCTATGCCTGCTGGAAGGAGTCTGAGATTTCAAGCACTTGCGAGGAAATTGAGATTCGAGGACCATGAACGCTGCAGATTCATGACTGTGTTTCAAGAGGAAACAAAAATAGGACTTGCACAGCGATGGGCTTCTGCTACCTGCAATATGATCCTGTTTTTAATTTCCCATCTGATCCAGATAAAAAATACCCTTCTTTCATTAAAGATAACATAAAATTTAATGTGTACTATCATAGAGAAAGCAGAAACATATATTTGGATAATCCCCAAAGAAAACCCACCTTACATAAGTAACACAAATATTAACAGGATTCCAGTATTTTTACCTACAATGAAATTATGAAATGTTTTAATCAATGAGTATGAATAATTGAGAAACGTATGGAATGTTTTATATTGATATTAAAGTGTCAGTTGCTAACTCAATACTATAAAGTAGTGAGGACTTTCAACTTCATGGTATTTGAGTCTTTCTGATGGTTTCAAAAACAACTTCACACTAGAGCGAGGGTGTCAAATGGTCAATTTCTTCTTTTCTTTAATATTTTAGGAAAGTATATAATCACTGTAATTTATCAGAAATTTTTAATTAAGAATTTCTTGTCCATAGTGGAATTCCAACCTATTACACATGTTGATAATATCGGCATTGTGTCATTACAGCACTGATATCTGTTTCTTTCTTATTTTAGGTTTCTATTTGTAAAAGCATTATTCTACGTATCTGGACAATTTTACATTCAAGAGCATTTTGTCACCATTTAAATACTTACCACATTCAACTGCTTTTATATTTTATTTATGGTATATTTTAAGTCCATAAGTATGACTATTTACAAATTGTTCATAAATGCTATCTTATTTCTCTGCTATAACAAAATATTGTCCTCATTCGTATTCAGAATTGTGTTCAATTAACAGCACTTTTTTCTCTATGTGCCACAAGCACTAACAGATTTCTTTGCTTTTGATCAATTTGATGAGATTATGTGATTCCCCCAAAACACAATGACAGTATCTCCCACCTGACAGGATGGTGTTTTATGGGACAACTTTCAACAGAAACTAAACATGGGGTGCTTAGTGTTTCTTTGGTCTTTCTGACTGAATGTGTATAAGATCTCTGCTGACGTTTAGGTGAAACATTTAAAGAATAAGATCATGATTCTCTTCCCTTGGTAAACTTGGAAAAGACAGGAAAACTTGGAAAAGACAGGAAAACTTGGAAAAGAGAAAACAAAATAGTTTAGAAATAGTAAGATTTCCTCTTTTACTGCCAAACTTTGAGTAGGAGCTCAGGTGTAAACACCATGCTTATAATCTTATGTTGTGATATAGTAAGTTCAGGTCATACATATTGATTTGTTTGTCAAATTAGTGGTTTAACCATTTAACTCTTTACGTGGTGACTAATGTAAAAGTTTGTCACTATTGAGAAAAATATATTTTGATTTCCTTTATTAAAGTTCTTTTCATTTTTCCTATATTTCTAATGGCCTTTAATTTTCCTACCATATTATCTATTATGTGTGTATCTATATATATTTACCTTTTATGTTTGTTTTTGTATCAACTATGGATCTACCATTAGATCCAGGTATTCAACTAGTGGGTATCCACCCAAAGGAAAGGAAATCGCTGTATCAGAAAGATACCTGCACTCACATAGTTACAGCTGCACCATTCACAGTAGCAAAGATATGGAATCAACGTAATAAGTGTCCATCAACCGATGACAGAATAAAGAAAACGTGGTGCACGCACACACACACACACACACACACAGACACACACACACACACTCCCCATGGAATATTACTCAACCATAACAAATAAAATCACATCTTTTGTAGCACAATAGGTAAAACTGAAGGCCGTTATTTTAAGTGAAATAACTCAGAAACAAGTCAAATACCACATGTTCTCATTTATAAATACCATAAGGTCATTAAAGGAGAAAAATCTGCTCACATCACTTTCACAAGTCTCTGGTCAAAGAAAACATTAACCGATTATTCCAGAATAGAGGTGCATGGGTAAAACTTATTTAACCCTTAGAAATGTCCTTTTATCAGATAGATGAATCTTTTCAACAGCAGCAGAAAATTAGATTGCAACCAGCATTCATTTCTAACCTCAGAGCCCTGGGCTGGAGCTATATTAAGCCACTGGAGGGTCTGAGGAAAACTGAAGTAGCAGCACTTTGATCTCAAACAGCCGTCTGTGTCCCCAGTGACATGCATTTCTCAGGGAAGAGATGTCCTCCTGGGACCTCACGCTGAATGGCAGAAACAAGATGTGAGATGCTGAGAACATAAAGGCATTTAAAAAAACAACGTCGTCAGCGCCCGAGGTAACATTACAAATAATGCTGCTTGAAAATGACTGACAGGAACGTTTAGAAGTCTTAATAGCATTTCCAGGATTTGTGGCATTTTCTGGGGATTGTGAGAAAACCGCATCCCATGTGGGCACAGGGATGTCTGTTCTTGAGTCACAAGAGCAATGTGGGTTGAGAACACACAGCGACACGCTCCTTGACACGCTCCGTCAGGTCTGCCAGCCCAGTCTTTGCGCCTTTCCCTGGCAAAGAACTGCCTGCTTCCCTTCGGACTGTGCTAGGGAATTCTCCTCCCAGGAGCGCCAGTCTTACCTTATGTGACCAGCTTTTATTTGTCTCTGCTACTTGGAAATGCACAGGTGGATATACCATGTTTCAAATTAATGTCTTTTAATGCATTCTCAGATGTTTTCATGCCTTGGAGCCTGAACTGGATGCTTGGACTTCTGATGACCAGCATAGCTGATTATAATAATAAATTGTGCATGTATTGAATCATGTGATTTGGAAGCTGTAGTAGGGCTTCAGCAGAGCTGCCGTAGAAACTTGAATTTCTAACCTGGGGTTAGAAAATAGCTGCAAATATGAGTCCTGCACTAGGTGCTGCAGAATACAAACGATCAGACATAGACCCTGCTTTCCTGTGTATAAATTACTAGAGCAGAAGTACATGAAACATGTGCAGTAGAAATGCACAAAAAATGAGGCGATGGAGGAAGACTGGCAAAGCTTCCATGATTAAGTCCTTGACCTGGGTGTCAGAGGACTGGGATGGTGTGGACATACCAGCAGGGGTGAAATTACTCCAGGTAGTTATACAAGCATAAGCGAAGCGCGGAGGGGGGATGAAGCATGATGTGCACCTGCACGGACCAAGAGAGCTGCAGGCGAGGACACTCAAAGGCTGGAAGAGAGGGCATCTCTCTCCTCTTGGTAGGAAGCAAACATCACCTCACCTATCTTTGGCAGGGTTTGCATCCCACGGCATCCTAATCACCGGCAAGGTGGATGGAATACAGTGGTGTTTTTTCACCCCCTCTTCATTTTGCACTGGGAATACTTATATTAAGATACCCCCCCATTAACTATTTTATTATTCTGAGGCCCAGTTTGTACAGGAACAGCAGGATAAAGATTAGAATTGTTCCTTTACTTTTTACACCAGTTTGCAAAATAATGCAATGACTCTTAGAAGTCATTTTGTTTGTTCCTTAATCGGTTTAAAAAAAAAAAAAGTGTGGGGAAGAGAGATGTTTGACACTGAAGCACACTTTATATCTCTCTCAGTGGGCCTTGGTTAATGGCCCTTAATCTAAACAATAAAAGGAAAATTGGCTTTTGGACCAGCCTAAAATTTGCAAGAGTGGAGAGAAAAAGAAACCCTATTATGGAACATTATCTCATCCCCTTTGGGTTAGGTAAGCAAATGCCACGAATGCCAACGAAAGAGCAAATGCGGTTTCCTTCCCCCAGAGGCTGTGTCTGGTCAGTTTTGAATTCTTCTCATTCACTTGTGACCTCATTTCTGAATGGGCACTTCTGGAGTCTCCCTTTATGAGTAATTGTCATAAATTCACAAGGGCACTAAATTCAAAATTATCAACACGTAACGATGGTTGTGAAAGGCTGCTGCATTTCAATTGGCTGAGGACGCACTGGGTTCCAGGTAGGGGGAGGGAGCCCGGGAACCGACAGGAGTTGAGGCGGGAACGTTGGGGCGGCTGGCGCACAGAAATAGAGGAGATTCTGGTGTAAAAAGTGGCTGGAGAGGTAGGTCGTGCCCCCATTTCACACAGGACCTCCTGGGGCATCTGCTAATTTTTACCTTTATTTTAGTTGCAAAGGAAAGTGACTTCGTACAGGCAGCTGGAGAGCAGGGCTTGGTCGGGTGCAGGTTCGGAAGAGATTGTCCGGCTGCAGAGTGAAGAATTACGAGGGGAGTGGAGATGTGTGTGGGATTGATTCGAATGGCCAGCACAGGAGTCCAGGTGAGCAATGCCTTTGTGTGCACCAGGAGATGTTTAAAGAAGTAGGACGATGGAAGATAATTTAATATGAACTGGGTTGGAGCTGGTGATGGAGGGGTGTGGGGCTGTGAGGGACGTGTTCTGGCTTTTACTGCTGGAGCCAGGGTGATGCCTGTCCCTGGGCTGTGTGTGTGTGTGTGTGTGTGTGTGTGTGATCTATGTGTGTGTGTGATCTGTGTGTGATCTGTATGACCTGTGTATGTATCTGTGTGTGATCTGTGTGTGTGTGTACATATACCATTTTCTGAGCTGTGTGGGTATGTAATCCATGTGTGTGTAGGTGTGTATGTGTACATGTATATATATGTATAAAGTCAAAGGTGTGTTTCAAATTAACGGAGAGATTTCCAGCATTCAGACTACCAGAAAAGTCTAGAACTCAGCGGTGAGATGTGAGCTAGGGACACGGATGTGAGAGTTACACGAATTTGTAATTGATTAGCAAACCTATGGGTATGTTTGTGCCCTCAGAGGGAAAGAAAACGGAGTAAGAAAGTAACAGAATCTAGAACTAGCCTTGATACAGGAGGGGAGCAAATACTTTCACATCTTTCTTCTCCATCCACACACCCAGGAAGTGGGAGTTCCTGTATCTAAAGCTCACTGAGAAGATGGTGAGAAACCATTCGATGGAGAGAGAAATGCAGGAAAGAGTTCTGGCAGCGGAGAAGACGCAGACGGACACTGTCACTCCCTGGGGCCTGGTCAGGTGCAGGGAGGGGACTCGTGGGACTCCTAGGACCAGCACTGTGCTCTGCAGGTTCCTGACCTTGAGAGCGGGAGGGGAGGAGAGGCAGCTAAGACTGAATTTACCATCAAAACATAAGGTTTAGATTAATTAGGGATTTAACACATCATTGGTACAGAAGGAAAAAACATATCCCATCTCTCCATGGAACCACTAACAATATTCAGGATTCAGGTTTCTTTATTTTTCTTTCTTTTTTTTTTTTTTTTTTTTTTTTTTTGTAGCGACAGGGTCTCTGTCTGTCACCAGGCTGGAGTGCAGAGGTGTCATCAGCTCCAACGCCTGGCCTTAACGATGCTCCTGCCTCAGCTTCCTGAGTAGCAGGGACTACAGGCACGCACACCACCACACCCAAGCTAATTTCTTCTTTTGTTTTTTGGAGAGATGGGGTCTCTCCATGTTGCTCAGGCTGCTCTTGAACTCCTGGGCTCAAGTGATCCTCCCACTTCAGCCTCCCAAAGGGCTGGGATCACAGGCGTGAGCCACCGCACCCGGCCCAACGTATACATGACGTATCCTGTGCCAAACTCTGCACATCCACTCAAATTACTCGATGGATAGAATAATATGAAAAACCGGTTTGTCGTGTGAATGATCTACCACTGTCTAGACTTGTACCCTTACATAATTCACTTCCCTTTCTGGGGTATTGCAACTACATCAGATGAAGGATCTCTGATTCTCTAGAACACATATGTGATCTGGTCTTTACTTGTATCTCGGTCTCTCCTCCTCCCACCTCCTCTACTCCTGACTTATCCGCAGCTCACCCCGAGCGCACAGTGGAGCAGCTCGCTGTCTGTCTCTGCTCCCTGGATCCGCCCAGCTCAGCTCCCCCAGGGCCTCACAGGGCAGGTCTCTCCCCTAGATCATCCCTGGGCGGCGGCTCCCTGAGAGTCAGGCCGCAGCTCGGAGGCTTCCCTGCCACCAACATCCTTCCTCTCCGCCATCACCCTGTCTGCGTCCTCATTTCCCTATCAGCCTCCCTTAGACCGTAACTTCCATGAGAACCCAGCGCTTTGCCATTTTACCCCTACTGCTCATAAAGTCGACCAGCACAGAGAAATACTAAACAATATACATTCATTGAATAAATGGATTCATTTTTAAAATTTAGTAACATCATGTAAACATGCCGATGTAAAATTATTAAACCAAAGGGCTTAACTTTCACATGTTACATGGTGTAAGCTGGAAGACCACAGCTCACTGGTTAAACAGAGGGAACTAACTACCACTGCTGGCGTTTTAAAATCTCTTATTTCCCTTTATTTCTGAATTGCTGTGGAGAATGACATAAAAGTGTCTGAAAAGCACTTTGCTTGATTTTAAACCCAAGAAGGCTGCTATTTGTGAGAAAGTTTAGATTTGTTCCTAGAGAATCTGGTGTCCAAATTAGAGGCCAAGAAAAGGAGCGTTTGTGTCTCACCTACAGAAAGAAGTTTCCAGGGATCAGCACAGTCTTTCGAGGTAGTAAGTGCTTTATCAGAGGGAGTCTGCACGTACCAATGCAGTGATCGTCTGTGCTGGACACCGGAGACTGGAGCATCGGGTGAGACGTTGAAAGGTGCATTTAAGCGTCATTCCAAAGCTAAGCTCCTGGGAATCCTATGTTTCTAAAATTCCTGCTTTTTGTTATATAGTATGGCTCCACCTATATTTTTAGTGCCTATTTTCTTAACTGGTAAAAAGACCTATTACAAACAGCTTGCTTCTCTTTTACTTAATGTTTTCTCAACATGCCTAAGCTATCAGAGGGCCTTCATGAAGTCACTAAACGCTTCTGTATGTTTGAATCTTAAAAAAAAAAAAAAAAAAGCATAGATTAGCCAAGTTCTGAAACATGTTCAAGAAAGACAACACTCAACGAGGTGATTAAAATGCCAAATAGCATCTTACTGTCCTGTTAACAGAACTATCCTTGAAAACTGTACTGCACAAACATTCTGAGGGAGGATAATAGTTTGTGAATAAGCAACTTAGATAAAGTTTTACTTCATTTCATTGTCTTCATAGAAGGATGACTGTTGCCTTGAACAGAGTAGGCATTCAATACATCATTGATGGAATGAAAAAAATACACATATGCAAACTAAAATGTTGGAGGAAACATATTAATATAATTCGATCAAAATGCAAGCGTGTTTCGTATTATTTCAAGTTAAAATATGTGGGTATATGTGTAAGCAGATATGTGCATTTACAAGTGTGTGTGTGTCTGTGTGCCTCTGTGTACGTGTCAGTGTGTGTACTTACTAAATGGTGACTTGACTTCTTCAGGCCGTGTTAGGTTGAAATTCCAGGACAGACATCAAACTGAGCTGATTGATGTAAAACCAGGTATTAAACAGGACTTTTCTAGGAACCGTTGGTCACCTTAACAAGAGAATTCATCAATGAACAGTTGAAACTGCATTTTTATATATGTAATGGAAACAGACACAATAGAATCTCATCTCGATAAACCTGGTTGGAAAGGTTTATATTGCAAAATTTTAAATGTCACGTGAGTTTTATTTTGAACAATTCTCAAAACTAAATTAACAAAATACAACAACTGGCAAAACGAACTGCCAACAAATGCATTTTCTGACTCCTTGAACTACATGTTCACTATGTGGCTTCCAACCTGGAGCCAATGTATTTAATTGCTGTTATGGAAAAAAGCAAACAAGCAAACAAACAAACAAAAACAAACAAAAAAATGAACATCTTTTACATCCTTTCACAGGAAGACCAAAGGATATGCTGCCCATTCCTTCTTCATTAGTCTTCTGAGATTTGTGGGGTGACTAGGCCTTGTAAATTTCCACATAGCGCAAGTATCAGTTAAAGCTTAGTATTAGAAGGGATTTTAGAATCGGTTCCCAATTTTTCAGATTTAACTATTTTAGGGATTCAAAACACCCCACATGATCATAGTTCCAATTTTAGGATTCACTAATTAGAATATGCAATACCAGAACTAACATAGTTCACTATTAGCTTTAAGTGAACTGTATTCGTAACAACATCCACAGACACTGAAAATTAGTAAAGGTGTGAAAGTAGCCTCGGGCCTGCCTTTGAAGCAAGGTGACTTTGCCCAAGGCTAGCAGCGCCTCGCCCATGGGCTGCCAGCTCCGGCTGTGACTAAAACTTTTCTACGAGGATTCCCTGCCACTCCGCCAGCTCATATTTGAAAAGTGAGGGGAAAATCACTATGTCTAAAAGCAGTTATTTCCATTTTATGGCAGCATTAATTTTTATATTGAGCTAAAAGCTCTCTTTTTCCTAACCTACACCGCCTGTTCCTAGTTCTGATATTTGTTAAAACACACACTAAACATAACCAGAAAACACAGACAATTCCTCCAACCATCTCGCCTAACACTGCCCAGTTCAACCAAATCTTCTCTTCTTGTCAAACAACCTTGAGTTTTTAAATTTTTTTTTGCCTTGTAACATAATTTTAATATTGCCATTATCCAAAACTCTATTGTAGAATCATCCCAGTTTGTTGATGTCTCTGTTAGACATTCAAAACTTCTTTGTCTGTGTTAGACACTAAAATGTTAGATACCCAAATCTTCCGACGAGATTCTTACTCTTTTCATGGTAGTACATTGTATCTATCTATGCAATCTGACTACAGTAGATTTTAGATAACCTTATCAACACTACTAATGGCTTATGATTACAGTAAACAAAAATCGCTACAATTCGTTAGGCATATGTTATCATTCTCATTACTGTATTTTAAGCAGGTGTTAAACCATCTCATCCTCAGTGCTAATGTTAAATATTGGTTAACTGCATTTCTAGGGAAGAAATTGGATTCTAATCTTAGATCTATGTCAGAAATCGTTGTAGATCCTGGGGATATAATAGTGAAAAGAACACACAAATCTCCTGCCTGAATTTAACTTACATAAAGAAAATGTTAACAGTTACAGTTTCTGTTCCCTAAAACATCCAGAAACTACATTTTAAAAAGAATTTGAAACTAAAGCCAAACTCATGAGAAACCTGCAAAAAGCATGTCAAAATTTAAATTGGGAAAACTGAAAAAAAAAAAAGTTAACATTTGGTTTCAAAATTGTCTTTTAAAAAGTGAGAATGTGAGTTTTCGAAAATACAGTAGCAAATGGCTACTGTCATAAATGTGGATATGTTACTAATAACATTTGTTTTCACAGACGTGGTGTGAAAAGTAAAAATATAAAATTTCTCAAATGCACTGACGGCATTCCTAGGATTAAAAGAAACTACAAATAGTCAACATCAGTTTGCTCAATTGATTAGTTTGCTCAAGTTTATTTTCTAAAATCACCATGAAAAGTAAAGATTATTACTATTCACATTTTACAAATGATGAAGGTTGTGATGATTTTTCATTTCCGCATGTTTCCCTTTTTTCTTTTTTTCACAGTTTGGATAAGCGATTCAGCTGGCCCTTCAAATGGAATTGAGGGTGGATTGTTCATTTCTAGTTTCCTTGAGAATCCTGCTTTCTCATTTTCTGCAATTAATACACAGTCATCTGCGGATAAACCGATCCACTGACAATACTTTCATCGCTTGTTCATGACTTTTGCTTTTTGTACTTATTTTTACTTCATGGGGCGAAGAAAATTGTTTGACGACCTTATTTAATTAAAATTTACTGTGTGCCTACTACGTGCAACTATAGGCAAAGAGATTGCAGAAATTTAAAGTCAGTGTTCGACGGAGGGTAACTGGAAATAATAGCCATGCAAGGATAAAAGTGACAAATCATACTCAGACCCCGTGTACATGAAACACGGGACAGAAAGGAAGAAAAAAATATGCAAACACATGAAAAATGGGGAGAAAACCAGAAAGTGATAGTTATATCAGAAATTAAATTACTACTGGATTCATTGGTTCTGAATAACTATAGCATAACTATAAATCGCTAATGCTTATATGTCAATGTATCAAATTGGAAGTTCCATATTTGAATATTTAAAGAAGACACGTGTGATCGGCTATCATGGAATGCATTTGTTAAATGACAGGCAGCAGAGTCAGGGACAAGGACCCACATGGGCAGAACGAGGGCATGTCAGAGCTCTATCACCAGGTGCATGATCTTGGAGAAATGCTCTGACAGATACGATTGTCAGATGCGTCATTTGTGAAATGTAAATAAAAACAGTACCCCCAAGACTTGTTGTAGAAATCGAATATAATGTACCTTTGAACACTATAAAGTGAGACAAGTATTATGAGCAAAAATCAGAGTGATGCAATTGACACCCAGCAGAAGGTTCCCCTGCGTGCAAACAAGGTTACGTGAGAACCACCACGACGGAAGGAGGAAACTCGAAGTGCATCCCACACTCAGGACATTCGGATGCTGCTCTTACGATGGAAAAAGTTTAATGGGATTAAATCTCCGTTTCATTCTTAACAAAGCCATCTAAACTTGCTCCTCTCGCCATTTTTATTACATACATAACGGTGCAGTCTTTTAGGAATTAAAAAAGAACACTACGGACATGAATTTAGGAAAGTTTTATTTTTATTTCTTTAAGAAGCAGGTTAGAGAGTGGGAGGCTGGAGGCTCAAACCTCAGCTGAGACTGTGTCCATGCCCGATGGGATGGGGTGAATCAAGAAAAATCAATAACGACTTTGGAAGATCAACGCCAAGTCCTTGGGTGGAAGGGAGTGACAAATGCTTGCAGAAGGTCTCAGAGGCTCCATTTGGTAGACACACACCTCACTCAGCCACAAGATTATTAAGACAGACTGATTTTGGAACTCCGCACTGTGACCCAGAGTGGGGGCTCCAGAGCGTTGATTTACGTGTTTAGAGGTGCAATCTGTTTGGTAACGTGACTAACTTCAGCTTTATCATTTTTAGCAGAATTGTCACAGGGAAAAAATTGGATTTTTAAGAAAGTAATAACTAGAGACCAATGGCATTTAAAAAGGCACCGGAGAAGCCCTCCTATCTGCAGGTGGAAGGAGTTCTCTGAGTCAGCACTGGGAACTCAATATTTGAATTCATCATCGTCAGGAATGTGGCCTCACCGGCTTTATATCTAACAGACTCAAACACAGATCTTCCCTGGCAATGAGGTCCTGTGACCTCGGCCACTTCTGAGTGAAACATAATCTTCTATAATAATCAAAATTGTCTTTTTTTTTCCTTTTTTTATTGAAAAGGAAGATATCTCTTAAAAAACTAGTTAAAGGGGTAACTTTTCCTAAAATTCTTGTCGATGCTTCAATGTGCACTTAAGAACTGAGATCCTAACGTTCAAGTTTTATTTTAATTAGTAATTTTAAATATGTTATATGTATATACTGCACAAACTTCCAAAGTTAAAAAAAATAGGTTCATAGTATGTAATTTTATAATACAACTTAATGAGGTCTATGATTTCACTTTCATGTTCTAGTTTCAGAAAGTATAGGCATATTTGAAAGTAAGAAGTATTAAGTATGGGGGAAATCTATACACATTTATTTGAAGGCAGGGGAATAATTTCCAGGGATTAGAAATCACACACTGTTAGAAAAATAGTATAATCATTCCTCCGTTAACAGCGGGGACATGCTCTGAGAAATGCATTGCAAGGTGTCTCCACTGTTGTACAAACATCAAGAGTGTCTGTGCACACACCTGGAAGGTGCAGCCTGCTACGCACCTAAGCTGTGTGTGCAGCCTGCTGCTCCCAGGCGACACACCTGCACAGCATGTCACTGTCCTGAATATTATAGGCAACTGCAACACAATGGTAAGTATTGGCGTGTCTAAACACAGAAAAGTAAAAATACAGTATATAATGATATACCTGTATAGGGCACTTAGCAAGAATAGAGCTTGCAGTTTTTCCCCATTCAGTATGATGTTGGCTGTGGGTTTGTCATATATGGCTTGTATCATTTTTAGGTAGGTTCCATCAATGCCTATTTTGTTAAGCGTTTTTATCATAAAAGGGTGTTGAATTTTGTCAAATGCTTTTTCTGCATCTAATGAGAGTATCATATGGTTTTTGTTTTTGCTTCTATTTATGTGGTGAATTACATTTATAGATTTACGTATGTTGAACCACCCCTGCATCTCGGGGATGAAGCCCACTTGGTCGTGGTGGATTACTTTTTTGATAAGTACACTTAGAACTGGAACCAGACAGGGCTGCCCATTGTCTCCATTACTTTTCAACATGTATTGGAAGTCCTTGCGAGAGCTATCAGGCAAGAGAGCAGAATCAAGGGAGTCCAAATAGGGAAGGAAGAGATCAAACTCTCACTTTTTGCTGATGATATGATGTTATATCTGGAAAACCCCCAGGATTCAACCATGAGACTCCTGGAATTGATTAACGAATACAGCAAAGTCTCAGGCTACAAAATTAATATACACAAATCAGAGGCATTTATATATGCCAATAACAGTCAATCGGAAAACCAAATTAAAGACTCAATACCCTTCAAAATAGCAACAAAGAAAATAAAATATCTAGGTATATAGCTAACTAAAGAGGTAAAGGACCTCTATAAGGAAAACTATGAAACACTGAGAAAAGAAATAGCAGAACTTGCAAATAGATGGAAAAATATACCATGCTCATGGATCGGAAGAATCAACATTGTTAAAATGTCTATACTACCCAAAGTGATCTACAGATTCAATGCAATCCCTATTAAATTACCAACATCATTCTTTACAGACATAGAGAAAATAATTATACACTTTGTATGGAATCAAAGAAGACCCCATATAGCAAAAGCAATTTTAAACAACAAAAACAAAATGGGAGGTATTAATTTGCCAGACCTCAAACAATACTACAAGGCCATGGTTCTTAAAACAGCCTGGTATTGGCACAAGTGCAGGGACACAGACCAGTGGAACACAACAGAAAATCCAAATATAGAACCATCCTCATATAGTCACCTAATTTTTGACAAAGCGGGAAAGAATATACTCTGGGGACAAGAATCCCTATTCAATAAATGGTGCTGGGTGAATTGGTTAGCCACTTGTAGAAGACTGAAACAGGACCCACAGCTTTCACCTCTCACAAAAATCAAATCACGGTGGATAACAGACTTAAACCTTAGGCGTGATACAATCAGAATTCTAGAAGAAAATGTAGGAAAGACTCTTACAGACATTGGCCTAGGCAAAGAATTTATGAAGAAGACCCCCAAGGCAATCACAGCAGCAACAAAAATAAATGAATGGGACATGATTAAATTAAAAAGCTTCTGCACAGCCAAAGAAACGGTCCAGAGAATAAACAGACCACCTACAGAATGGGAAAAAATTTTTGCATACTACACATCAGATAAAGGACTGATAACAAGAATCTATTTAGAACTCAGGAAAATCAGCAAGAAAAAAATCAAGCAACCCTATCAAAAAGTGGGCAAAGGACATGAATAGAAATTTTTCAAAAGAAGATATAAAAATGGCTAACAAACATATGAAAAAGTGTTCCACATCTCTAATCATCAGGGAAATGCAAATCAAAACCACAATGAGATATCACTTAACCCCAGTGAGAATGGCCTTTATCAAAAAAACCCAAAACAACACATGTTGGCGTGGGTGTGGAGAGACAGGAACACTAATACACTGCTGGTGGGACTGCAAACTAGTGCAACCCCTGTGGAAAGCATTATGGAGGTATCTTAAACAGATTCAAGTAGACCTGCCATTTGACCCAGCAATCCCATTACTGGGCATATACCCAAAGGAAAAAAGGTCATTCTGTAACAAAGACACATGTACCCGAATGTTTATAGCAGCACAAGTCACAATAGCAAAGATGTGGAAACAACCCAAATGCCCATCAATACATGATTGGATTAGTAAGCTGTGGTATATGTATACCATGGAATATTACTCAGCTATAAGGAATGATGAAGATACGACATCTCTATGGTTCTCCTGGAGAGAGTTGGAACCCATTATATTAAGTGAAGTATCCCAAGAATGGAAAAACAAGCAACACATGTACTCACCAGAAAATTGGTTTCCCTGATAATCACCTAAATACAAATCTGGGAACGACACCAATTGATATCAGACTGAGGTGGGGGGTGGGGGAGGGGATGGGGGTATGCCTACACAATGAGTGCATTGCGCACCGTTTGGGGAGTGGTAACACTTGAAGGTGCTGACTCGGGAAAGGAGGGGTGGGGAAAAAAAAATATGAAACTGTTGTTTTTAACTTGCATTGTTCACTTAATAATTTATCATGACTATTTCCCATATTATTTCATATCATTGTACAAGAAATAATGTATACATTATGAGGACATACTGTATCTAACAAGATATACTGTTAGACTCTTTGATTCTGTAAAATTAAATTGTTATTAATGATAAAAAACTAATAAAATAAATAAATAAATAAATAAATAAAATAGAGCTTGCAGGACTGGAAGTTGCTCTGGGTGAGTCAGCGAGTGGGTGGGGAGTGACTGTGAGGGCCTAGGACGTCACTGTGCACTTAGGTTACAGTGTTTATAAAAAAAAAAACAAAAAAAAACAGTTGTCTTTCTTCAATAATACATTAACCTTAGCTTACTGTAACTTTTTTACTTTAGAAACTTTTAAATTATTTTAACTTTTTGACACAAACACATTGTATAGCTGTACAAAAATATTTTCTTTCTTTACATCCTCATTCTATAAGCACTTTTCTACTTTTATTTATTTTTTACTTTTGGAAACTTTGGATGATCATTTTGAAACAAATTCCTACCTGTGATGCAAATGAGTCCACCTAATGCTCCAACTGGAAAAAGAAAAGCGATTCCTGGCACCGTGTGCAGGAGGCTGCCTGGTGAGAGGTGCACGTCCCCAGCGAGGGGATGGGACGTCCACGTCAGTGAGGTTGTGCACCGGTGACAAGACGCCCTGCACAGGAAGCATCAGATTTAAACTCAGACTTTCTGAAGCTCTTGCACAAACACTTTTTGAGGAATAATATGTTTTAAAGATGATGTAATCCGGAGACTATCCTATAATGGTGCTGATGAATTTAGGGGTTTTGCCATTTTCAGATCATGCCTCTCATGGATTTCAGGAGCCTGCTGGATAGTTAAATTGTAAGACCATTTACACTTTCCTTTACATCAAAGTCCCCAGACAAGAATCAAAGACGAATAGAGAAGTCTAAGATAGAATCAATGTGTGTTCTGTGTGCTCTATTTTGGTTTGAATAGCTCCCTTTTTTATGTCTGAACCCTCTCACATTTCCCACTTTTGATCACTCTTCTCTGTGCTCTGAACATCGTCACCGGGGCCAATGTGATGTTCGGTAAAATAAAAACAGCATAGCTACCTACAGAACACACACATACAGTCATACATGTGTATGACCACACACATTTACACGTAAACACACAAACACGTGCATATGCAGAAAGGGAAAGACTCCAAAATTTCAAGAGAAGTTATGTAGTACTGTTGAAGCTATGGTTTTTTAATTTTTTTTAATATTCTCTATTTTTAAAATTTTACTAATAAATATTACTTTTAATAACAAAAAGTGTAGTTTTAAAACTCGAATGGACAAGGCAAAAACATTTATAATGTAAAAAAAGAAATAACCATCAATTTTATCATATAAATTCTAAAATCTTTCTTTGCAATTTAAAGCTCACACATTTTTTTAAAAAAAAATTACATACACTCCTTTTCCCCCCAACGAAAATACACTCACATCCCAACTTCTAACTCGCTAGTCTGAAAAGCAGAACAAAATAAATACAACAAAACACAAAGGCATACAGGGTAAAGAATAAAAAGCTAAACTACCAGAAATTCTATTTCCTTGGAGAAACATGCTAGTTATGAAGATTTAGGCTCCTGTGTCAAGAAACGTGTTTTTTAATTGCCATTTTGCCCCTGTGGGCATTAATGGGTTTAACTGAAATACTGATTAATTGCATTCTAGCTGGTACAATGCCAGATGACTGAGTGTGCTAATTCTGACGACAGCCCGCTGCTTGAAACACGAATTTAATTTTACTGATTTCATTAATCATAAGTTATTTACCATATAATTGTAACCATTTTCTTCTACTGACAGAATTTCATGTTACTGAATCATGCAGTGTTAAATCCTAGAGCCTACTGACTTTCTGAGGAAAGTCAAGCTCTGTGGAGTATTTTTACTGATAGAGTGGCAGGTGGGCTTCCTTGACTTAGACCCCATCTCTTACGGCACTTTGGGGACACCATCTTATTTGCTTGCTTTTGCACGCGCACTGCCAAATCTGTGAAGGTTAGCTAAACACCGAATCCCAGAAGCATCTTCTTATGGAAGTGCTTTATAAAATCAGTATATATCCATCTAATCTTTCCCATTTTTTTCTGGTATTTACACAAACATTAAGGAACTTTCACATCGTACTGCTATTAACACCGTGCCCTGTTAGTCCCCAGTCTGTGCAGAAGAGAACCACGAGGGGGTCAAATGGAATTCACCACCATATATTTAAACACTGTCCAAATTGCATTTTAGCTCACATGCCAATGCGCCGTCTACTTGAGTCCCGTTCTGTGATGTCACTCTCCGGAGGAGGCACAAGCGTTTGCCCTCCGATAAGCTGCGGAGTGTCTACGACCAAGGAGACCCGAGTACTGTTAATACAAGGACATGTCATTTTCCAGCAAAATCTCCAAAAGCCAATGTCTGCTTTGTCACATCTTCTTTCCCTCTGCCAGGAGATCGAACATGTCGCAGATGTAGGCTACACTATGAGGCTGGAGCCCGGTGTGAGGGGGACAGGGACACAGGGGACGTGAAAGGAACACGTGTAAGCTACCGGGACAGGGAGGCCGTGGGTCCCTGCCGCGTACCCTACCTGTCCCGAGAGTCATGAACAATCGGGAGGTATCTGGGAAGTATTTACGTGCACAGAATCACTTACGATGGCGTGACGGTGGTTGAAAGTGTGTACTGAAGGCTTTCTATATGTCTCGAGCTTTGCTTTGTGCAGGAAACATTTAAAATAGAATAAGAAGGACCAAGACCTAGTTCCTCAGTCATAAAAATGACTAAGACAAGGTTGTCTGCTGCGTTAGTGAGGAATGATGGGATAATTTCGTGAGCTTCACGGACAAAGTGCCAAAATCGCACAAGAGGGAGTAATTACCTGGCTCGACCGAGGTGGCAGCGGTAGAGGGAATATTCGCAAATGGAGTAATAATTAAACTGCGCTTTTAACATCGGGAGGATTTTCCTAATCAAGGAGGTGAGAAGGACAAGGCAGGTTAAACGAAAATAACATAAGCAAATTTTGTAAGTTGTAAAGGAATCGGGCTATATCTGGAATAGCAACTTTAAAGAATCCTGATCGTAAGTCCAAGCCGGATAGGACCTTAGAGAACTTCTAAATCAAACACCCCACTTGTACGTCTGAGGATGCCCAAGTCCAGCAGTGGCAGGTGACTTGCTTGAGATTCTGACTCTAGAACTGCACCTGTTCTGCCGCCGTGCCACGCACAGGTGAGCCACTTTTTGGGGCCAGGTGAAGATCACACACAGCACAATCTGGGACCTTGAAGAGGGTCCACTGAAGGGAATTTTAATACCTTTCCTAGAGGCTCCATAATGTGCAAATACCTTGTGTGATGATTCATTTATAAAGATAATTTTCAACAGAGACACGAAGGGTAAAAATGTAGAGAGAGACAGGATTGGGAGAAAGGATATACCATTAGGTCCAAGTAGAAATTAGAACTCAGGAGTAAAACAGATTATTTTTAAAATAAAATATCTAGAATTACCTTCAACAAATGAGAACTTCTTTGCTATAAAACAGGAATTTCTTCAGTCTTTAAATATGCTCAGCCTTTGCCCTCCAGCCAATCAACTCAAGCCTAAATTATATGTTGGGCTTTCTGTATAAAATTATTCTGCATATAAGTTCTTGGAAAAATTAGTGATTACATTTTGATGTTGGCCTCTATGAAGATGTAATTTGTGGCTGTCAAGTTGAATCTTAATAATATAGTCGAATGACTTAGATCTTAGCTAACTCTCATTAGAGACAGAAACAGAGTTTTTTTGTCAATGGAGTAATTTTTTTGACTCCCTAAAATCATAATTCAAAGTAAAAGTTATACAATGTTTTTTCTTTAATAAAGTCCACAGAATCAGGATGGACTTTATCAAACCCTCAGGATTTCATTAATATGAATAAAAACTTCAAAGGTTCTTCTTTTTAGAAGAGTGCTTGGAATATTTCATGCTTGACCTTGGTTTTATAACAGTGATTTAAAATGCACTCTATCCTATTCCCTAGCTTTTTAATCAATTTTATCTTTGCTTCATTTCAGCAATATATAAATACTATTCTATCTTTAGATAATCATTCCAACCATTTGTAGGAATTGAAGGCCTACTTAATTTTGAATATAAGTTCATAGAGCAAGGTGTTAAGTATGCATAAATGGAGTATATTAAAGAACACTGTTAAATTATTTATTTTTGCTAAATGCCCAAAGACCTGTTTAAGAAATTACTTTTTTCTACATATTCCATGCTGTTATTATAGTCTTAAGAAGGACTTTTTTTTTCTGTTTTTCATACCCCAAATGAAATAGTTCATAAGTTACATCACATCTTCAAAACTACTTTGTATGTTACCATCCTGCCTAAGTTATGTAAGACGTAAAATTATTGAAGCATTTCTACTTCTGTTATTGGGGAATAATGTGACTTCTATTTTTGTGTCTGTAGAGCATGGCATCCTGATCAGGTTTACCTTGACAATGTAAATTCATATATTTTACAAATGGATTGAGAGAGTGGATTGGAGCCACTTTAGGGAGTGAATCAGAAATAAAGACTGACCACATCAACCCTCTGATACAACACCCTCATGGCACCAGGAGTCTTCTCCCTAAAGACCTTATCCTAGGTGAACTTTTGCATTATTTGCATGTTTATTTGATAAATACTCATCCTCCCATCTGTATACACCAAACCAAAGCTCTGAACACAGTGATCAAACCTGTCTCTACTCTACACATGCATACCACAGTGCCTGACAGATAACAAACTCTCTACATACGAGTTGAGCCAATGTGCAAATGAACAAAGCCACCACTCAACACTCGGTGACGTTCTCAACTGATCTCTCCTCATTCAATCAGAGTCACTGCGTCTTTCTCCTTTCCCTTCAGCATCCATCCACGGCATCCTATATACGCCATTTGTATTATTCTCTTACTCTGTAACATTTTAGGCCCAGAAATAAGAGACTTTTTCTGTAAATACCTTTGAAAAAACATATTTTAGTTATTGATATATAGTAAAGAATTTAGCCTTAACGACAAAGAGGGTCTGGCTCTGTCCTTGGTTTCTGGGAGGGGAATCTTTGTCATATCCGGTAGGGTTATCTCTGTTTAGGGCAGGGGCTGGCCACACCCAGTGACCTTAGGGTGGGGCCGTGCCAGAAAGACCAACCATGTGATTCACGGTGGGGATCTTTGGTTCATACGGTGTCAGTTGACCTGAAGACTGAGTTCAACCGTATGGGCAGTTAATTAACCATAAAAAATACGTAAGGAAGTCCCAGTATAAACACTGGGCACTGAAGCGTGGGCAGGCTCCCCTGGCCAGCGCTGCTCTGTGCGTATCATCACACCCCATGCTGAGAGTTGGCACATCCTGACTCCACGGAGAGAGGGCAGGAGAAGCTTCACTTTCGGAACCCTCCTGGGTCCTGCGCTAGACATGTCTTCCTTGGACTGCTTTGAAACTGCATATTGTTCACCTAATAAACTGTCACCACGAGTGTAACAGCTTTTAGTGAGTTCTGAGAGTGTTCTATTGAATTACCAAACCTGAGGGTGGTTTGGGGAGACCCCCAGACTTGCAGGTGGTGTCAAGGTGAGTGTGGTCTTGTGGAGGACAGTGCCCCTAGGCTTTGTGGTTTGCTTAACTCTGCGCAATAGGTAAAAAGAAAAAAAATAATAACTTCCATGTCTAAACCCTAGAATCTAATACATACTGAGCCCCTCGCTCGCCAGGGCAGGCGGTGGACATGCTGAGTGACCCACACCAGACAACCGCACCCGGACCTGTTCTCCTGCTGCCTGCGCCTCTGCTCCGGCCAGACCAGCGTGCAGTTAGGCATCTATTCTGAGACCTGTAGGCCCAGGAAATGTCAAGAAACACAAAAATCTCTTTAAAAATTGTCTCGTAGCCCAGTAAGTATAAGGTGATTTCAATTATTTTTTTATCTTATGAGATAAAAATAAATTATCGGTCAAATCTGACTCCTTGGTTATATGCCACTAAAGCAATAAAACTTTTTTCCCCCCTCTCTTCGTGTAGTCCACGTCGGCCTCCTTTGGCGCAGCTGGATGCACTTGGAGAAAAACCCAGAACCAGGAAAGGGGAGGTCTCAACTCAACTTCACAGCCCTCTGGCCGCCCAGCAGTCACACCACATTTCCTGAGGGCATTTCACTCCCCCTGCAGAGTTACTCTGTGTCTCCCTCCATCTCCTGGATCTCCCAGGCACCCCGCCGGGTGGGCGCTCCTTCCCCACATGCCCACCCGCACTCACACCCCACCGCCAGGTCCCTCCTCCAGCCCGAGCCCTCTGGAAGGATGGGCACCCACTGCCGACTCAACCCGCCTCGCGGGGAGCTCAAACTTCGTGTGTCTCAAAACAATGATGTTTCTCCTCAAACCCATATACTTCTGCACTCTCCCCATCTTCCCTGAAAGCCTTGGGGACATTCCTGACCCTCCACGTCCTCCCACAGCCACAACCAACCCATCAGCAATTCCTGCTCGCTCAACCTCCAAAACACACGTAGGGACTGACCACTCCACTCCACAGCCAGCTCATCCGAGCTGCCGTCCCCTCCCAGCCCGGATTGTCACAGTCTCCTAACTGGTGTCCTTGCTTCCGTCTTTTCAACATTGTTCCTCTCTGATCAATACTGTAGCCATTGACCTGAGGGGTTCTGCAGGGGCTGCCCCAGATCACACGTCCCCTTCTCTACCCCACTTCCCTCATGGCCTTCAGCACCTGGTTGCTACACTATGTCCTTTGCAACAGACTTGTGATATACAGAGAAACTCACCAGTACCAGGTAATAGACTGACTTTGTTTACTGTTTTCTCCTATCCTGTCCTGGGTTCCTGAAACACGACTCGTGGTTTTAACCTGCATTTCCCTAAATGGCTAGTGAGGCGGAATGCCTCTGACATGCTTAACCACCGTGTAAAATTTCTTTCTGAGAGTGTCTGATTTTCAGTTGTTTGTTCGCTGATGGATACAAATCTTTATAGATATAAATGGCAGGAGAAACATCTACTGTGTCACCGCTGAGCTAGCGCAGGGAATGCCGGGCGCCTGCTGGCAGCTGACAGCGGGGAGGGTGGGCGGCTGCGGGCGGCCGGGAGCCGGCAGGTGGAGCCGTCCCCGCAGGAGCACCAGCAGAAGCACCAGCAGAAGCCACCCGGCCAGGAACTTTGATACCAGGGAAGGAAAAATGGGAATTTGCCAGATTTCTGTATCGACTGCCAGTTTAGCTTTGCCCTTCACGTTTTTATTAGCTAGCCTTGCTAATCTAATCCTGCATCACTACTACGGCTTGAAGGGCATGTGGACCCATCACCTAGTTTCAGGAAATGGGAGCTCCCAGGTGTGATTCGAGAAAAGAGAGTTGGAGAGCCATAATGTGTCATCCGAGCATCGGAAAGCTACAAAGATGATGCATAACTGTGGGGAAAAGTGTACAGAAACACAGTAGACAAAATGTATTAGATTATTAGTTACCCTATAATTGCATTCACTCTATAAACAGGCAGATTAAAAACAGAAGAATGTATTTTGCACACTGTTCCATAATGTGAATCTCAGTAAAAGACGTTCTTCCAAAAAATCACGAAACACTGGTCAAACACGTCACTCTCTCAGACAAAATTAATAGGACTCTGAAACTGTTCATTCGTTTTTATCACCTTGTTATATGTTACACACTCTGTTAATATTCGATAGCCATGTGTTTACCATCAATTAGCATACATTAAAGCCACTCAAGTCATATAATTTTGCATTCTTATGGTAAAACATAAACAGGGGAAAAAGAAACATCACCAGTATGTATTATCACCTCTCTCAGCCACAGGCGCCATCCACCAGCCTAGTTTGGTATCCAGTTTTCCAGCTTTTCTTATTTTAAATGTATGTATATGCCTGCACGTGTACTTATAAAATGTAAAACTTTGCTTAATCTTTTTAAATATAAATTTATTTTTTCTCACTCAACATATCATTTTTTAATTTCAGGACATACAAATCTAAATACTACCATGTAATATTCCATGATATGGCTAAATTGAGGCTTATTTAATGAATATCCTGCTAACACCCAGTTAGAGTGTTTCCAATTCTTATCGTAACAAATAATGCTTCCCTCAGCATACTTTTATTTCTCTTCAATGCAAACATGCAAATATTTTTCTAGAATGAGTACCAAGGAACCAAAATAACGCTAGGGAAGAGATATTTTAGCACTTAATAACACCAGATTACTCTCCCAAACAGCCACACTGACTTATACTTCTGCCTATAGTGTTGGCGAAGCATGCCTTCCAGTTATGAAATATTATGACTTTTTCTAAAATAATAGATTTATAAAACTTGTCTCACCATTTGTTTTAACTTATGTTTTTCTAAATTACTAATGAGGTTGAATGTATTTTGATATGCTTAATAAGCATTTGTATCTCCCTTGCAGAGAATGCCTGATTTTAATTTTTCTTAGTCCATTAGCTTATTATTATTGATTCATAGAAATACTTTATATATTGGGAATATCAGTCTTCAAATTCAAGTTGTATATGATGCAATTTTTTTTCCTCATTTTCTCATTTGTCTCAATTTTTTTATCTTTTTTATACAGAGGTCAATCATTCTGTGTAGGTAAACTTGTCTCTTACATCAGTGCTTTTGAAGTCTATACTTTTAATATCTGAGAATTTGGGTCCGATGGTAGATGTCACAGAGATTGAATGCAACAGTTGCTGATGCAAAGTGTGAAGCTTATAATGACTATTTACCATTTAACTTGTGAGCCATCAACTTCCTTCTCAAGGAAAATAATGGGTGTTCATTTAGAAATAAACATGAAATGATTTATCACATACTTAGTCTTCTGAAAAGCAGAAGATCTTCTGTTTGTGCTCGACACCTGGGCTATTTTCTATGTGATGGGCGTGCAGTTTCCAGGGCGGTTAATGCGTTATCTTGGGATATATTATCTTGTTATTTTAGCATAAAACTTGCTGAAGGTCAACTCCCTTTTTGTCTTCTTAAATTTCTTTCCTTTCTAATCTGTTCCTTTCCTTAATTCATACTGTTCCAACCCATGTTGGATATGCAGCTAAATTAGAATGGCTAATGCAATTTTGAGATTATATATTTTATCCTTTTTTTTTCTTGGTAGAAGAGTTCAGCTGTGAAGCGAGTGTGTAGTGTCTCGGGTCACTCTGTGACTGCCGCTGTGCTCATTTTCCGTCCTCCCCGCGTCCCCCTGGTGGAGCCAGACACCCGATGCCAAGACGTTCCTGCTTCGGTGGCTCCGGCCGTTCATCACCACCTCCCTGAACTGCCTGGTGAGCGAGCGTTATCCCAGACCCATTTTGCAAATGAAAAAGCAATGGGGAAAGACAAGTAAAATGTGTTCCTTGGTGCCTTAACTAGGTAATACTCTGCCAGGTCACTTGGTGGCTGGCTCCTAAGAACTGAGGTTTTCTGTCTCAGAATTTCCTGACAGGCTCCTGTGGAAAAGCACTCCTGGTTCAATTTCCTCCCTCTACGCACTTGCTCTTCATTTACGTCTGAGTTTACTCCTGGAGCCCTTCATTCATTCAGATCCTCCTCCCACCCATAAGGCTTCATTCTTGGCATTAGTGATACAGACGGAAATGGGACATTTGAATGAAAGTCAGCCTCTGCTTTGGGAGGGAGGAAGAAATGTGTGGATGGCTGTTGTCTGGTGGCCGTCTAGGGACCGCAGTGCGTCGGGGATGGGTCTACCTTTGTAGTTTCTGAATGTTAGGAAGACAGAGATGAAATTCATTTAAATCAGCCTGGCTTGAGTCTGGATTCTGGAAAGGGAACAGGAGGGTCTGAGGGCTGTGTCGGTGTGTCTGCGCAGGCTGCGGCTGATGCTGAGCTCCCTTGGATCAGCAGGGCTTTCCCCGCATCCTCTGCACTTCATAAGCACCCTGTGTTGTCCTCCTGCTGGGCCTCGCCGCCCTCTCTCAAGGAAGTCTGCCTCTGCCCCCAAAGGGTGCCATCTGTCTCCACACCATCCCATAAAGCATAATTGTCTACTGTCCCATAGCCATGGAGAAGATCGTCCTCACCTTCCTGCAATTGTGAAAAGGATGGGAACATGTTCGTTTTATTGCTAGAAGCCTCAAGGTCCCTAAGCCCCTGGGCCAGGGAGCCAGCCTGCTGGAACTACTGGCTGCCTAACTTTTCTTCAAAGTGGGGTTTGGAGAAATCTTATTTATGGAGAGCTCTTTGAAGACATATCTTCCACTAGTTGTCATAGTCATGACAGGTTTTATCCCTGGAAAAACTGAGTAATCAGAAACCAGAAAGCTCAGACTTTGCTGCTTGGCCTTTTATGGATTTCTTTTATTAAGTTGCGTTGGAGCACACTCTCTCAGCCTCCACTGAGAACACACAAGCAGCACCTCGTGAAGCTGTTGTTGCAGCTGCCACATAGTGGCCTTGTTAGAAACATCATTCAGTAGGTTAATTCCCACATGTGCAATTCATTTTTTAGCTGAGCTCAGAAAAAATGGGTTTCCCAAAGAAACTGTTGTGTTTCTCCCTGGGGATAATGACAACTCTGCGATTCCTTCATACAACAAATGTTATTGACACCCACGGCTCTTGGCAAGGGAGGCGAGAACACGACGTGTCTTTTATTGTGAAGGTTACATTTGGGAGGGAGATGCAGACATCAAACAAGGAAACAAATCAAAGAAAGGGACAATCTCATAGAATGGATAAAGCCATTGAGAAAGAGAAGAGGGTGATGAGATACATAGTAGTGGTGCCAACCAGTGATTTAAACAGGGCTTGGGGAAGACCTCCCGGGGGGTGACATTTCGGCTGAGAGCTTCTCCCACACAGGTGCTGAGCGAGGTGGAGATCTGGCCACAGAGCAGCACACGGAGAAGAATATGTGCAGAGCGTAATGGATGGACGAGCAGAAGGGTGAGCCCAGAAGAGTGAGCGGGAACCATATGCTACAGGAGCTTCAGGAGCACAGAGAGGGCTTTGGACATTATCATATGTGAAACAGGACGTGCTGGGGATGGACTGCTCGGCAGTGAGGAGGCTACCACAGCAGTCCACATGGTTTGGATTAAGACCACAGCCGTGGAGAAGGAGAAAAGGAAATATTTATGCTACCTTTAGGATTCTGAGCAAACACTGAGGGAATTTTTCAAGACAAGACCTGCTGCTTAGAACTAGAACCAGACAAGGTGGCTCACTGTCACCTTCTAGTCAACATAGTGCTGGGAAGTCCTGGCCAGAGCAATCAGGCAAAAGAAGGAAATCGAGAGATCAAGGGTATACAAATGGGGAAAGAAGAGGTCAAACCATTACTCTTTGCTGATGCTATGATCTTATATCTAGAAAACCCGAAAGATTCTGTCCAGAGACTACTGGAATTGATAAATAAATTCAGTGAGTCTCAGGTTACAAAATCAATGTACACATATCAGTAGCATTTATATATGCCAACAACTGTCAAGCTGAGAACCAAATCAAAGACTCAATATCCATCACAATAGCAACAAAGAAAATAAAATACCTAGAAATATATTTAACTAAGGAGGTGAAAGACCACTACAGGGAGAACTATGAAACACTGAGGAAGGAAATACCAGAGGACGTAAACAGATGGAAAAACATACCATGCTCATGGGTTGCCAGAATCAACATTGTCAAAATGTCTATATTACCCAAAGTGATTTACAGATTCAATGCAATCCCTTTTAAAATACCAACATAATTTTTCACAGATCTAGAAAAAATAATTCTACACTTCATATGGAACCAGAGAAGACCCTGTATAGCCAAAGTAACTGTAAGCAGAAAGAACAACTTGGGAGGCATCAATTTATCAGACTTCAAAAAAATACCACAAAGCTATAGTAATCAAAACAGCATGGTACTGGCACAAGAACTGAGACCTAGACCAATGGATCATAACATAGAATCCAGATATAAAACCATCTTCATATTTCCATCTGATTTTTGACAAAGCAGACAAAAACATATACTGGGGAAAAGAAACCCTATTCAATGAATGGTGCTGGGAAAACTGGATATGCACTTGTAGAAGATTGAAACAGGATCTGTACCTTTCACCACTCAAAAAAATCAACTCATGATGGATAACAGACTTAAACCTAAGGTATGAAACTACAAGAATTCTAGACAAAAATATTGGAAAAACTCTTATAGACACAGGCCTAGGCAACGAGTTTATGAGGAAGACCCCAAAAGCAATCATAGCAACAACAAAAATAAATAAATGGAACCTGATCAAATTAAAAAGCTTCTGCACAGCCAAGGAAACAATCATTTGAGTGAACAGACAAGCTACAGCATGGGAGAAAATATTTGCATACTATACATCTGATAAAAGGCTGATAACTAGAATCTATAAAGAACTCAGACAAACCAGAAAAAAAAAAAATTAAAGCACACCATTAAAAAGTGGGCAAAGACATGAACAAAAACTTTTCAAAAGAAGAAAGAGCAATGGCCAACAAACATTTGAAAAAATGCTCAACATCTCTAATCATCAAGGAAATGCAAATCAACACCACAATGAAATATCACTTAACTCCAGCGACAATGGCTTTTATCAAAAAGTCCCAAAACAAATGTTGGTGTGGAAGTGGAGAGACAGGAACACCTATACACTGTTGGTGGGACCGAAAGCTAGTACAACCTCTATGGAAAATAGTATGGAGGTACCTCCAAGAACTAAAAGTAGAACTATTATTAATAATACCATTTGATATAGCAATCCCACCCTAAGGTAAAAAAAATGACATTCTATAAAAAAGACATCTGCACTCGAATGTTTATAGCAGCACAATTCACAATTGCAAAGATGTGGAAACAACCCAAGTGCCCATCAGTACATGAGTGGATTAATAAAATGTGATACATATACACCATGGAATGCTACTCAGCTATGAAAATGTGGTGAACTAATACCTCTTGTATTAACCTGGATGGAACTGGAGCCCATTCTTCTAAGTGAAGTATCACAAGAATGGAAAAACAAACACCACATGTACTCACCATTAAATTGGAATAATCAATCAATGCTTATGTGCACATACGGAGATAATATTCATTGGAAATCAAGCAGGTGTGAGGGGGGAGGGGGAATGGGTAAATTCACACCTAACAGGTACAATGCACACTGTCTGGGGGATGGGCACACTTATAACTTTGAATCAAATGGCACAAAAGCAATTTGTGTAACCAAAACATTTGTACCCCATAATATTCTGAAATAAAAAAAAAAGAATGGAAAAACTGGAAATGAAAAAGGAAATTACAGATACAGGATATTATGTAATCAATGTGTGAATTATTTCAAATATTTACATCTATAAATTTCTAACATCTATTTCTATTTATCAAGACAGTAATATTTAAAAGGCCCAAGTAAATAGTCCTTTATTCAGCTAGTCTGAGTTGCTATTGTGACTGACGCTCTCGTGAGGCCATATTAAGTGGAAAATGTGTAGCCTTATACTTTATGTTGGATGGTTACGCTTCCTGACTTTGTGCCAACTTAGTAACTGTATTATCACAAATTCCTTTTTCCAGAGTTTATGAATTGTGTCCTAATACAAACAATAATAAATTGTCTGAGCTTAATTCTTCATTAATTCTTCACCAATATCAGAAGCAATATCAGACGGGAGATAGTGGATGTAAAGGAAAGTGACTGTATGTCTATGATGAAGCCTTTCAAAATTATAATTCAAGCACTTCAACCAGAAATATTATATTAGTATTAGTAAGTATCTTTAACCTATCCTTGATATTTTTTTATACTCTGAACTCATTATTTTTTCCAGACTACAACCTTTGGACAGCTCTCTAAGCACAGAGAAAGCATCTCAGTGGTCCTGGGATACCCACGCACATCGTCATCTTTTTGAATCAGAGGTGTTCAAAGCATCATTGTATTTCATCGCTATCATCAAAGCCCTCGCTCAGGCAGGGGCAGATCGGTATTTATTACAGCGTACTTCTCTTTACCTAGTAGTATATGCAGTACTCATATACACATGCGCATGTATACTACATGTTGTTCATCAATATATGCCAATATCAGATGTGTGCAAAAATGTCCTACATTCAAATTTAAATCAAGACAAGATTTTTAGAGTCCATAAAATCATCTAAAGAATCTCTCTCTATACAAAGTATTCATCCATTCTATTAATAGCAAAAAACAATACATGTGGAGGACACAGGTCACTCTGGTTGCCGAGGGTGATTTCCCAGGTTTGCCTGTGTTTTTGTGTGTAAAGGTGACAAACAGGAACTCAAGATGAGAGCTGGGAGACACATCCCTTCCCCAGGTACAGTCTACTTTGTCATGCTGCACGGATGTCACCTTAGCTGTTACACAGGTATCAGAATATTTGTTTCTATTCATTGGTTTCATAAACGATAAAACACAAACGTCTTTTCCTGTGTAGACAACCAATATTTCTAGATGTCACAAAGTTTACAGAAAAAAAAAAAGTCAGTAAAAGGCTAACTCCTACACTACAAAGAGAAAAAGTTCCACGTGGACGCGAACACATTTTACTCTGAATGAGCTTTGCTTTCAGATTCAGACATTTGTGGTTTATTTTGTATTTTTATCAGGGGAATTGTGTGTGTGTGTGTGTGTGTGTGTGTGTCTGTATTTTAATCTTCTTATGGTGGAGACTATTGTTTTCACCTTTCTATCCTTGGCAATTTGCACGATGCTTGGCGTGTGGTAGCATCCTGCTACATATTTGTTCAGTGGGTTAGAATTGTGTTAAAATAGACTGGTAATTTGGATTCCATACCAAAGTTACTGACTGATGTAAAGTGTAAAATCCTATAAGATTATATAAGATTTTTTTTAAACTTAGAGCTCCTAACCTAACAAGCATACTACCGAATTCATTTACTGCCATAGGTTTCCATTGTGACTTCTAATGCCTTCCATCACGGTACAGAGGAAATTGGATTCAAGAATAGCCAAGAGGAGCAGCTAGGGAGAACGATGCAATTTTAAGTGCAATTCTATGCGTATTACCTTCTCTTATAGCATTCAGGAGGACTCAAATCCTCTTGGTCCTATGTACTGATGTTAGATTACATTTTTCAAACTCCCCAATAATACTGAATTCTAGTTCTTTATTAAACGTTTTTGGCAGAAAGTAATATGCCAAAATGCCACATACATGAACCAAACGTGTTTTAGTTTGTAGGTTTTATATGATGTGTATGTAAATTCTAATTTTTGCTCCTTAACTTAATTTCCATATAGTTACAGATAAAATTTTATTTTCCCAAGTCACACAGGCAAGTTGATGTCACCAAGTGCTTCCGAGTAGCACTGTATTTAGCCAGTTACCTTCCACCAAACAAACAGTGCTATGTTTTTAGATATTCCTTTTAAAGTCTAAGACATGTATGCCTCTTAACCTTTCTTATACAATCTGAAGAATTCTTTGTGTATGTGTTTCCAAAATCCTCAGATCCCTAAATAAGCAGGAAAACAAAATTTCTTGAAGACAGTTATACAGGTATTATCCAAAATAATTCTCATGAAACACAATATATTTTTATTTTATATGGCTGATTTTAAAGTAAGGTAATTCTTAAAAATTATCTAACGACTGGTGTGTGTGTGTTTGTTTGCTTTTAACATAAATTTTTCTAATCCTTCTTTGTGCCTCATTAAAAGTAAATACAGTTTTATTTAGCAAGTACTACCTTGGACGCAGTGTCAACATACAGAAAAGCCAACTGCATTTTTAAATACTAGCAAAGAAAATGAACATTAAAATGTTAAAAAAGAAACTACTTTCAGTATCAGCAAAGCCTCAAATATCTATGTGTAAATTTAGGAAATCACATATAATAGCAAGATGGAAAATTACAAAATATTATTGAGTGAAAATAAAGAAGACCTAACAAATGCAGATATATGCCATGTTCGCACATTACAAGACACAATATTGCAAAGATGGCAATTCTCTAAAAATGCAATCCACAGATTCAAGCCAATCTTAACCCAGACTTCAACAAGATTTGTTTGTATTTTGTTTTCTGATTTTTTTGAATGAATTGACAAACTGTCTATAAAGTTTCCACGGAAATATAAATGACTGATTATATAAGTGTATGAGGAGCAATTTTGAAGAAAAGCAAAGCCAGGGCCTTCTATTGCCAGTTATCAAGATCTATCTAGAAATGAATCAGTTAGGAATGTGCGTGGTTGATGCCAGGCCAGACAGCTGAGCAGGGGGGAGCTCAGAGGTGAGAAGCTGACCCACACTGTTCGGTGCAGTGGGGAAAAGATCATCTTCCCAATAAACGGTGCTGGGCCAACCACATAGTTGTGTGGAGAAAGTTACCTGTATCCTTTACCATTACAGAGGAATTGAAGATCTACAAGTGAAAGGTAAAATGATAAATTTTCTAGAACCAATCACCAGAGAACATCCTTCTGACCTCTGACTAGGCAAAGATGTTTTTAATCAAAATAAGAAAGGTATCAACAATAAAGGAAACAAATGCCAATAGCCTAGACATATTAAATTTGAGAAACTCTGTTCAAACCATTAGCCAGAAAGTGAGAAAAGATCATCGCAACTGATACAGCCAACAAGATTTGTGTACAGGGTGTATAAAGACGTCCTACAAATCAATAAGAAAGAGACGACCTGTGAGGGAAAAACAAAAGGCAACAGGCTTGAACTGACACTTCTCAGAGAAAGATACTAAAATAATCAATCCATGAAACACTCACAACGGTGCTTGACTTCATTAGCAGTGAGAGAAATTCAAATAAAACTTCCATGAGAGAATGCTACACTTCCATTAGAATGAAAGGACATACCAAATATCAGTGAGGTTGTTGAACAACTTGAAATTTCATAATTTCATACAATACCATGGTATTCTAAAGTAGAATTATTTTGCAAAGTGTTAGACTCTCTCTCTGCCTAAGTTGAGCACACGCATACACTGTGACTTCACAATGCCATTCCCAGGCAAACGTCTAATAGACATACTTACATTTAGTCACCCAAGACATACCCAAAATGTTCACAGTAGCATTATTTGCAATCACTGCAAACTGGAAATTACGTGAGTGTCCATGTGGAGTATGAATTAATTGAGTTACACTCACCAAGTTGAATACCACGTGGCAACGAAAGTGAACATGTTACAAGTGTGCACAACACTATGGATGACTGTCACAAACATAACTGTGTGTGAAAAGAGCCAACAACAACAACAACAACAACAACAACAACAAAACACACAATCTATGGTTACATTTATATAACCTGCCAAAATAGGCAAAATTAATCAATGCCACTAGAAGCCAGGAGTATGGCCACTCTTGAGTTGGGACTGATGATCGGAAAAGCATCCTGGGGTCTCCTGGGAGTAACATTCTGCTTCTTGACCTTGAACTGAAGTTTCGCAAATTCTCAGTTGACTCTGACTGTGTGATATGTGCAGATTTCTGCACGCAGATTTTATTCTGAATTAATAAAGAGCACGAAAACATCTGCGAACCGTTGCCATAAATGTCTCTTTGACTATTTACTGTAAGAATTCCTTAAGAATGCTCAGTGTAAATACTAAAGAAGTGAACGTAGTACAACATCATGCATAACAGCTTAGGCCCTGGAGTTAAATTGCTGGATTCAAATACAGGAAATATCACTTAATACATAGTCTTGAGTAATTTATTTAACTTCTATCTAATTTTTCTCACGTTAATAACGGAAATAAAATATGTCCTACCGTATAGGTTTATCGTGAGAACTAAATGAGGTAACATAAAATGCACAGGGTCTTGAACAAAAGAAAAAAGTCAATAAACACGAACTCTTGCAGGTACTAATGCACAGTAGTTTTATATTCACATATATATGAACATATGTGTATATATGTGTTAATTTTATATGCATATATACACACATATACACAGTTCTGTTGTTGTTCTAACTGAATCCTGAGATTTTATATGTTATTTAATCACTAAAGCATATTGAACTAATGCCGTTAAGGAAGAGTCTTCAAAAACTCTATTGATATCATTTATTCACACAAACTCTTATCAATCAAGTAGTCTGTATCAGGTATGGCTATGTTTTATCCGCACCATTGATCAATCGAAACAATTAAAACCAGTCATCTTAAATCCATAGGGAAATAGCAGCTCTTAAATAATGTTACACAATCTCATGGAACAAGCATTGCTCAGAGTTATAAATCTATTTAACAATTGTGACAGAAAAAAGAGGTTGTATTTTAATATACATTTTTGAAATAATTAATAAATATTTACATGCATACAGGCATATGAGTTTAAAAACACAAAGAGAGTGTGTACATAGTATGATAAACAGACACAGCTGAAGGTTAGAATTTACGAAATATTTTAGCTCCCATAGCAAAGATAACATTAATTTCTGAATAAGGGCTTCAAAAGCATTTATTTTCCAATAAAGGTAAGCAGCAACATGAAAGAAATTTACCAATGTCAATTTTATGTTCTTGCTGCTTTTATCATATTCATCAGAAAATATTTATGAAACAATAAACTTCAGTGGCTTAGAGTTCACTTTCTGCATAGGCAGGTTTGCTTGGCAAGCCCTCTATCATCCCTTTATGTGCCTCTCATGGAAAGTCTAAACTGTCTTCTACTTAACATGTAATGAACATTTGTATTTGTTATATAAGAGATTATATGCGTGTTACATAAACCTGCATAAAGTCATAAACTCACTCCCTGTAGAACTGTTAGAGAGACATTGCTGCTGCCGAAAGTGGCATATCCCATTACAGGCCCTGGGCTCGAGGGACGTGGAAAGTACCAGAGAACAAAACCCACAAGCGCCAGCTCTGAGGAGGGAGAACACACTAGCGTCACTGCACGCATGACTGCGTCTCCTCACTCACGGGCCCCAACACACGGGCATTCGTGACTCTGATCCACGTGGTTCGAGCATGGCATGCACATACGTGAAAAGGTGAGTAAGAATTAACTCATTCCAATATGGCTAAATAAAAAATGTTGACTAGCAAATTGCAGATATTCTCCTTTCAATTATAACTTAACTACTAACTCAATTGGGAAAATGTCTTCCATGATGGCCTTAACTTGTATAAAGTCTGTGCGTAAACCATGATTCCAATCCCATTAGCATTCACCTGCATTTCTGTACCTTTTGGTAGACGAAGTAAGAAGAGTGTCTGCCTAGTCCTCATCTGTGTATATCAAAATGCCACGGCTGAGAAACTTGCTACCATAAAAATTATCGTTTCAATGTTAAATGCCTTCTCAAACACACACACACAAGGGGGTGCAATTTGGATAACCAATCTGTTACTAATTATAGGATGCTTAGATTTTAAAATGCCTATTTGCTAAATTTACATTTATAACCAACAAGAAAAAATGATCTTGACTATATTATCTTGCTTCTTTGTGAATTTCTCAGATTCTAGAGTTTGCATTTGTGGTCTGATATTAGTCAAGAATGAGATGTGGGCAGCAGAGTGTACCCCGGACCCTCGCTGGTGTGTGGTGGACCCAGTCGCAGGGCTTGGGCAGTTCCCAGGGTTCCTGCCTGAGGTCAAGAACGCGCTGGGCATTCGATATACGCCAGGTGCCATCAGACAGCGAGGACACAGAGGGGAAAAACAGCAGCCGTTCTTATCTTTCTGACGAAAGGCAGAGGCAAGAAAGCAGGCAAGGGCAGTGGTGTGTAATAAATTCCATTGCGTCTCAGGGAAAAGGAAATTCTTCCCGCTTGGGAGGGGGCAAGCATCCAAAGGGGTTTTGTGATTGAAAAACTCGGAGTGAGAACTGAACGCAGGGGGAGAGTATGTGGTGGGAGGAAGCGCTGAAGTGGGGGCGTCTCGATGTTCATAACGGCGGCTCGGTTTGGGTCCAGATCTAGCATGATCATCATAAAGACAAATCATAGAAAAGCAGCCTGGGGAAGAAGAAAACAGAACAGGTGTGGGGGCCGCGATGCCAGATAGCAGAATCCGAACTCCAGGAACCCGGAGATGGGAAACTGCTGAAGCCATGGGAGTGAGGTTTGATGTTAAATGAGCTGCCAACTGGGATTCTTCGTCTGGTTTTGGGTGCAGGGAGCCCAAGGGTGGGCATCACTTACACCGTGTGCGAGGATGAGGGTTTCAGGATAGTGCAGAAAACCATTAGTAAGGGGAAAAGAAAACTGGGTTTCAAGTTAGAGTGGCCGGAGTAATGGTGACGGTTTGACCAGAGTTATTGGGAAAACAGACAATTGCCTTGACAGTTGTTCAGGAAAGAGTATACAATGAGCACACATTGATAAAGGTCTATATTAAGGTTTATTTTTTACATTATATGTTAATGTAATGGAATTTATAATTTTTTACATTATATGTTAAAACATAAACCTTAATATAGCTCTAAGGGAAGTTAAAATATGCATAGCTCCTATGATTATATAATGTTTTGAAAGCAAATAGATTCTTACATACATGCCGGCCAGCTATATTTATCGAGACTGTACCTTTGTTAACAAGATCCCATTGCATTTCTTTAGTAGCACTGAGTTTTATTAGGAGGCATACACATGTCAGAGAAATGGAAGATTCCTTATGGGAGACTATTTTATAGTGTTCACAGAAAATCCTGAAAAGCCATTAGAATCAGACAGGTGTGAGTTATAGAATCAATCTGACCTTTTCAGGGGTTTGTCAGTATTTATCGGCCCAGTTACTGACACTTATATTGTTAAATGAAAATATAAAAGCTTGAAGCTGCCAATGGAGTAGTTATAAGGACAATATCTGATCACAGGATGCTATAAATTATCTGAACAAGGCTGAAGTACAAATCTCTACTTTTCCCAGAGATGAAAATAAACTCCTAAAAAATACCTCTAGGTAGTTTGCAAGGAGGAAAGAACTGTCCTCCACCTATTCATGCAATTACAGTATCATCCAGCATCTGCAATTGCTATGGTGACCGCCTGCTCCGAAGACACTCAGTCTACCCACTCATTATATTTTCATTTCTGGTTTTCTCTCTTCTTCCCCATTCCTCTCTCCATCTTCCTCAAGCTCACAGAAATGCATGTGTGAGTTCAGAATTTTCAGCACACACCAACCCTCCAGCTCACACACAGGCTGGAATGAAGCTCATTTGCAACTGAAAGATGCTTTTCTCAGATAATCAACTACAGAGTGAAAATGTTTCCAATTCGGCCAAAGTCTCTATGGATGGGACAATTGGCTCTTTTGCTAAAGTTGTTCTAAATACGAGTGAGGTTTGTTTCTAATCTGTAAGTGTAAAATGATAAAAATTGGTAAGCTATGCACTTAAATCAGAACACAGCTACGTTAATGATTCCAATTATATATTTTTCAAGCCAGCTTCCTTGGTAAATGGCATTTGGTAATGCGGTAGCAGTGACTTAGAATGCCATCGGTTCAGCAAACTCCTTCGGTACAAGGATGCATAATTAGTACTTTAGGTTGTGTGGGTCATAGGGTCTCTGTCACACCACTCAGTGACACTGTCCAGGTATGAAAGCAGCCCATGGACAACACCTGCTCAGACAGTAATGACCGACTGAGGCTCTGTCCCAGGAAAACTTTACAGACAAAAGTCAGTGGGGCCAGATTTGGCCCATGGGCTGTAGTTTGCTGACTCCTGAGCTGTATCTTCTAATGATTGCTACTGTTGATTAAGAACCTACTACGTGTTAAACACTTCCTAAAGCCTCAGTCTGGTACCTTTGAGGTAGCTGTCATCATCCCCGCTCTCCCGGGAGGAGGCCGAGACTTAGAAAGGTGAAGAATCATCAACAATTCCAAAAAGAGGCAGAGTAGAATAGAAATCTGCACCTCCTTCTAACTCCAAACTTCCTGCCCTCAAAAGCTACACTCTACTGACTCGCAGATGGTGCTGATTCACTGACCATAAACACAGGCAATTGTCAAGGGAGCGAAACCACTTCTCGGCGAAACGTACTTCAGTAGACAAAGCCATGAGACGTTCACAGTTACTGATTCTCAGAAAAGCGCCGCACGGACTGTAGCGACCGTTCGAACTCTACCTACGCGTCGAGACACAATTCCACTCAGGCTGAGACTCTCAAAATGAGAGACTGAGAATTTTACCAAAACCAAACTGAGTCGGTGAAGTTGATGGTGTGGGTAGAGGGTATTCCAGCCGCTGAAAAGATCAAGCTCCCGAAAGGGCTCGGAATACATGAAGGCAGTTTGACCATGGGTCAAAGTCGATGTTCTTGCACCTGCAGGGGAGAGAGAGCCACCTGGGAGACCCACGGCACAGCCACGTGATCCTCCCCGAGACCTTCTGGGGCTAACAGCGGAAGCAAGACAAAACGGCAGCCCTCTCTGGATGAACCCGGAGACATGATGTCCTCTGCTCCATCTGAAACATACATGCACATGACATACCGTATCCACGGCGTGGGGAGGAATTCCGTCCTAGACGTCAAGCTCTCACCCCTGGCTGCAGACGAGAATGCCCTGCTTTACAAACACCAACGCCCAGACCTTAAACTAAGCCAATGAACTTAGAATTTAGGGAGGGTGAGGCCAAGGAAATTGTCTTAAAGCTCTCCAGGTAATTCCAACATAAATACAGCATGGAGAACATTGTTCCAGACCTAGTGTTAAGAGACAATATCTATGTGACTGAGATATGTCAAGGCCACAGGTTTGGGAGGAAATAGCTTTGCTCTAGAGGTTAAAGGAACAAATTCAGCTTACTGTCACATCTCAATTAACTGGCTGTCAGGAAAGGCAGTTCCTGTCTACGTGCCTCCGTGTCTCCATCTGTGCCAAGAGGGAACTAAATACCTAAGTTCTCATTCATGTTTCCATGTGGGGTGAACAAAATAAAGAAAATCCACTTGCAAAAATTATAACTATGGAAATAATGCTCTTAATGGCAGGATATATTACATTTAAAGAAAACAGAGAAAAAGTGCTTGTTGGGATTCTTATCTGATCATCAAAGGAGTACAACTTCCAGCAGAGAAATTGAGAGCACAAAATGTGTTGGAAAATATTGTACATTTATTGTTTTTCTGCAATATTATAGAATTAAAGACAAATGGTCCTTTACCTAACTGGGATAATACAGATAATTAATGTCATTTGTACCTAGTATTTGCCATCCTATAAAAATTGTATTGTACCTGACCTGAAAACTTCAAATGAAAACTTAAAGATGCAGTTAGAGTAATAAGCAAAATGCGATGAACAGCTAAATCTACCCAAACACCAAGCTCTTGTTAATATAAGCCTGACACTTTGATCTTCAAGGCAAGACTTTGTATCCAAGCTTAAAGGATGGTGATTACTCAGTCGATGAGCTGTAAATAAGCTTGATCAAGAAGCTTCTTTCCATACTGAAAACTTCTTCTCTCTTTTTTTTTTTTTTTTTTTACCTTAATGCAAGGTTCATGTGCAAAATGCATAATTAAAAAGGAGCACCACTTAGGAGATGATTATCTGTTAGTCCAAATGAAACACAAAGCGCTTTGCTGGCTCCCCCGTCTGACCTTGTCGTGCCTCTTGTTGTGTTCAAGTACCAGCTGGAGAAAGCTGAGCTAATAATGGCCCAGCTGCATAATCCAACAAGATCTCTGGGACACAAGCAAGGGCAAGTGCTCTCTCATGTCGCATACGAAGCTCGCTGCGCAGAGAGAGGCAGCGGGGTGGAGATGGTGTCGAGGGCTGGAGAACTCACCGAGTCCTGGTCTACGGGACAGCGAGCAGACCTTCCCCACTGCAATGGACAGCTCTTCTCAAAGCAGCTAAGGAAGGTATTATTCCAGAAAATAATATCCTATGTTTATAAACGCATTCTATTCCAGGGTTCTTCAATATCCATGATGATTTTTTATCATTTAATTAAAAGCATATCTTTATACCATTTAGTTTTATAGGAAGAACAATTTATTAATTGCATTACATATAAACGAAAGTTTATTCTTTATGAACAAAGGCACTTATAACCCATTGAAGTGCTATCATTCCTACAATTTCATAAAATAATTTTAACACAAGCTTAGTATGCCAACTACGCATTTCATCTGCCGATGGCCAATTCATTGGTTCCTGCAAGTTACGAGTTTTACTTCCGATAATTCAAAGACAAAAAGTTAATGTTTAAAATGAAGAGTGTTTTTAAGGTTAAGGATGCCATCAAGATTGATTTATCAACAATAATAATAATAATCAAATAATACTTTGAAGAGAGGCTTGTTAGAAGTTGCATTTCTAGAAAGCCACTGTCATTAGTTTCAGAGGATAAAAGAATAACCTGCCAAGTTTTATGGTATTTATTAAAATGAATTTCATTAGTTTTTTTTTTAAATATTTTTTGCTAAAAATTAAATGGTGTGTTAATATGTTTCTAATGTTATGACATCAAAAATCCATGTGCCTATTGAGATCATAAATTCACTCAGCTGAAAGTCTGCAGGGGGATTGGAGTGTTGGTTTTACCCACTGTCCACTAGCAACATGAATTTGCACTTTCTGTGACTTGGGTTATTGTTGTGGGAAATTAATTATGTACAGTATTATCTTAAGCATATACAGGACATCAATAAAGACATAGGTATTCGACAGTCCTGTTGTGAATTCTCTACTTTTCTGTTGATTATTTGCTCTCATGAAGTGAAATACTGTCAAAAAGCACTGAAATTTCAAAAATATCTGCTGAGCCAGGCAAGTGGTGCTCACCTGTAGTCCCAGCTACTAGGGAGGCTGAGGCGGGAGGATTGTTTGAGCCCAGGAGATCAAGAGCAGCCTGGCCAAAATAGAGACCCCATCTCAAAAAAATAAATAAATAGATAAAGTTAACAAAATATTTTCTGAATTACTAAATATCATTGCATTTTCTGCAATGTAGGACAAATTAATAATCTGATAACTTTTACAGTTTTGTTGGATATATGGATAAATTCTTTTGTAGCTTTGATAACTGGAGTATGATATTCCCTAAGAAAGATACAATTCCACTTTTAATAAAAGATAAGCAGTATCGTTACTGGTCTTATTTGCAACGAAAGATCAGACATTTTCCTGGGTGTTAAGTTTAATCTACCTGAAAAATCTTAATAATGATGGAGAACTGCACACATTAATTCCACAGACGCCCCCTGAGCATTTCCTGTCTGGCAGGTGTTTCAGGAGACCACGGAAAACAAAGGCAAGTGGAACATTGTCGGCCTCACCTCGGGGAGCTCCTGCTGACTTTGGGGGGCACGAGATTCCAGCTGAGAGGGAGAAGTTAGGGAGGGGAAGGGTCTCAGACACAGCTGCAGGGGCTCCGTGGAGAGGGGCTCGGTTCTGCCTGCAGGAGGGAGGGGAAGCTGTGGAGGCCTCTTGGCTGAGCGAGGAGTCTGAGAGCTGGAGGAGAAGCGGGATGGGTTCAGACACGGGGAAAGCTGTGCGTGGTGGAGGCTCTGGGTGTCTCCGCACGTTCAGAGAGAGACGCTCCTACGACTCCACGCAAGACCGGTCTCTGGCGGCGGAGAGGGGTTTTGCAAACTGGAACTAGAAAGGGTGTTAGTGGCACCGTGGAGAACGGCTCCCTGTCCTGTGCTGTAGTGTAACCGGCCTGTCTTAGCCGGGGCTGCTGTGACAGAGGACCACGGCTGGGCGGCGTGAACAACTGACATCTCTCCTCGCACAGCTCTGGAGGCTGCGAGTCCCCGGTCAAGGGTCAGCAGGGCTGGCTAATCCCGGGGCCTCGCTCCGCGGCTTGCAGACGGCACCTTCCCCTGTGCCCTCAGGGGTCCTTGCCCTGGGCAGGTGCATCCCTGGCGTCTCTTCCTCCTCTGCCAAGGGCACCAGTCACAGCGGATCACAGCCCCACCCGCATGACCGCACTTAACTGTAACTGCCTCCTTATAGCCCCAAATATAGTCACGTTGGGGATTAGGGATTCAACTTATGGATTTTGGGGGAGAAATAGTTTAATCCATATCAGGGTCCATTAAAGGCTTTCAAGCCAGTGGGACTTTTAGGACTGTGACTTTGCACGCAGCGTAAAAGGTGGAAGAAAGAGCATAAATGTCACGGGCCACTCAGAAGAGGGAAGCGGAACCCCCCTTCCCATCCTGCCCTCCTGACCGTCGGAGGGAGGGCCATGCAACGTGTGTGTGTGTGTGTGTGTGTGTGTGTGTATGCATGCACGTGTGTGCTGACAGGAGGAAAAAGCAACATTTCCTGAGTGTCTGACATGGGCTGGATACTATCTCACATGATTCTCCCAGAGATGTGTGCAGTAGACGTTATGAGCATTCTCCAGGTGAGGAAATGAAGGCCATC
Source organism: Eulemur rufifrons (assembly GCF_041146395.1). Taxonomy (NCBI): domain Eukaryota; kingdom Metazoa; phylum Chordata; class Mammalia; order Primates; family Lemuridae; genus Eulemur; species Eulemur rufifrons. The sequence goes on from NC_090994.1 coordinate 844,134, forward strand.
CAAGAGTTGAGCAGGATTTTGAACCCAGGTCTACCCAATTCTAAACCCAGGTGCGTTGTACCTTACAGCCCCCTATCAGTCTCCCAGGCAGTGCGACGCTGGCTTGAGACTCACTTCTGGCTGTATAACTTCATCACTACCGGATACAGGCACATCAACTATTTTTATAAGTTTTAATTCTCCCATCTGTAAGACCCACTAAAAGTTGCTCAATAAAAGTGAGTTATCCCATATTTATTATTTCCACACATAATTTCCAAAATTATCAGGATACCAAGCTTTTAAGAAAGATTTGAACATTTTCCAATCAGTATTCAAAAGCATAGCATCAATTATTTTAATATTAGCACACAGTAACACCACTAACACAAAAGAAATGAAGAAAAAATTAAGGTTGGTCACATTTGGGTAAGGCTTTATCGTGTATGTGTTCAAAGTTTCTTCCTCCTCCTCAGGCAATACAGATATATGTGCTCTAAGAAGACATTAGCAAGGGAAAGGCAATCGCCCGTATACACGATGCATTTAGACGGCTTTCAGTGTGCAGTCCTATTGCATAAGGTTAAACTAGAGAGCTGAGGTCAAGCATTTACTCAGATACCTGAGCGTTCAATAACCCAGCACAATAATCCAGCTACACATCACTCACCCCTAATGGCTAAAAGGAGAAGTTGTCTTCAACCTCCCTCTTCAAGAAGACGTGTGAGGAAGGTTCTGTATTTTTTATGCCTTATCATTTACATATGCAAACAATCAGAGGACTATTTCCCCCAAAGCTTACAAAGCGTCAGCCTTCAGAGCCCCTCATCCATCCGGGGCCCCCACTGAGCTCTGCAAGGGGTCCTATCAGAGCACGCACAAAATCGTAGGTTTGAGGAATTTTGCAAAAAAATAACATTTTAAATACAACCAGTGAAGACTGTTCTCTCTGCACTCTGACCTTCCCTTATACTATGTGTCAACACTGTTGGTTGGCATGGGGTGGGATTTCGAGGATGTGGTAAGAGAGTTATCTGAGTATATTTATGTGGGTTTCTTCCACTTCTGTGTGTAACAAAGTCATCGCTTGTCTCTGTGCACTCAGTGGAGTCATGACGTCCAAGCTCTAGGCCAGTGGCGTCATGGTGCCAAGAATGTGTTCTGCGTGCCAGACACGGAGGGAAGGGAGCTGGGGAATAGGGCAGGGGGTTGATAAGGCCAGAGAGAGATGCTTGCCTGTGAAATTAACTTGAAGGGCATTTTCTCAGTGCTAAAAAAAAAAAAAAAAATACATGACATTATAATCATGGTTCAGCTGTTGCACTGAAAATAACTTGTCAATAACAGTGATATAGATAAAATAAGTTTGACCGAATACACTGGAAAAAAGCCAGAAAGATCTTTCTATTCTCTCCACAAAAATGATAACAAAACCATCCTCACCTGAAGAGGTAATCAAAGAGTATTCAGCCAAAGCTATAGGGGAAAAAACATGTTCCCGGGGTCCATCAGGGTTAAAAGGACGAGGTGATTCTTTCTCAGATGTTTTCCTTCTGTTTCTGATGTGCGTAATACTTTCCAGGTTGTTAAACATGCAATGTGTTGTGATTTCTTGTCTTAAGGAAAATAGTCACTTCCAAACTTCATATAATATTCATCATTATATGTATATTTTTCTTAGAGGGCCCCCCAAGTTGAATGACATTTAGGTTTAACAAAACCTACATCAGCCTCTGAAAACTATTATGACAGTTTGATATATTATTCCAAAGGATAAAGACAAAGCAAAACCAGACTATTTATTAAAATTCCTCTCATTGCAAAAAAATTCAAAAATAGTATAAAAACAAAGGCAAACCCCAGGCCTTCGCGCTGTGCATTCTGTCCTGCTCTAGGCCTACCTCCCCCGCTGGAAGCTTTGCGCCAGGGTCTCTCTCCTTCTGGGAGCAACTGGATGTTACAGCCTAAGAGGAGAGAGATCCCTCGTGGCTCTGACATTTCTAAAGACTGGAATAAATCTAACTTTATCCACTTAAAAGAAAATAATAGGGTATTACCTTGAGCCCTCAATTGTAGAACTGCATATAGCTTTACAATTTACCTAATTTTTAAAAATCATTCTAAGATGTCTCCCTCAAAAATGTACCTAATATAGGTTTTCTACTGCCTATTGATTTGTTGTCTGCAAGGGGCTGTTTACAGGGAAATAAATGCTCAGTGCTAAGGCAGAAACGAGTCTTCAGTGTTAATGCTAACAAGAGGGTCTAATTGAAAAATGCATTGATCCTTTCTCCTGCCTCCAACTCTATGAATTAGTTTCTTGATTAACTAGAATCACTGAGGAAGTGTCTCCTGCTTCCTCGTGTCAATTAGGAGTGCATATGGCTGTTAAATATTTAGGTGCCCTGATTTAGATCCACTGTCAATAATTTGCTCTGGTTCTACTGAAAAAGAACATTATTTTCACACCTGTCTTATAAATCCTAGAAAATTACAGTGGGTCGCTAGTATTCAAAACTGCACTGTACAGATGACTTCATTTCCACGATGATGAAGAGAGTAATTAGAAGAGTTGGTCATGAATCTCCCATTTGGCTCGAAACCAGCTTGACAGAGGCTGTTTGTGAGGTATTTACTGGTTGAACGGTATTCAGTTGGAGTATAACCAGTGGGTGTCATAATTAAATATTCAAGGCCTTCCCAACGTATTGATTAAATGAAATTCATGAATCACCTAGAGGTCGACTTCATCTTGAAATCACAAATTCAGAGACACTAATAATGTTTCCAATATATAGGGAAAACGGGTTTTAATTGAAATAATTGATTTTTAAATTATAATTGTGGCTTGCAACAATACGGGGAATGTTTGCTGCATTCTATTTAAATGATGTTTATAAAATAAAACTACGTAGTATTTTATTAACATAGATTCACATTTGAAGTTATAACAGATGATTTATAACACAAGGGGAATGTCTTATTTTATATACTAGATGGAGCATTGTGTGGTAGTGCTTTTTGTTTATCCCTGTTAATAGTATAGATCCACAACATTTAAATCTTAGGAGACAGAAAACAGAAAATCAATATTATTAAGGCTTTTATCAATTTAAGTGTAATTATCCTTGTGAAATAAATATGTTCCTAAATATATTTAAACATGTTTAAATATGTGTATATAGACTTATACTTCTAATGCCCAAATATGTTTCACTGGGTAAAGTCTCAAAAAGGAACAATCCCATCGTAAATAAAAAAAAATTGTATTTTATGCACAAATATTTATAGTTTAAGTCTTTGCATTTAGTTTCTAACTGCACCTTCACCTGGGAGACCTTCCCACAGTGAGTTCTTTAGGTCACACCTGTAAAAGATGGTCCTTCTCACACCCCTCTTTGTTGTGCACCATTCGATGCAGTGATGCCGCTTCAGAAGGAGGAGGGACCAGTAAGCAGAGAGCAGCAGAACAGCTAGTTATCCAGTTAGACGCGTTATACCGCGGTTAATCGCTTCCCGACGGGCACACCCTCAGGACCGGAGTGCCCGGCCTGAGCAGCAAGCCCAGTCGGAGTCAATGCTCTGCTTGAGAAAGAGAGAAAGATCCGAGTCCCATGAGAAAAACGCTCCGATTCTGCAGCCTGGTGGTTGTTGCCGAGAGCGTTTCAAACAGTCCTTCCAGAACTCGTATCTGTCCGCGAGTGACCTTACCCCGGGAAAAACTGCATAAACCAATTTCCAGATTTCTGCGCACTTACCTTGCTGAATCAGCAGCACATGAAGGACTGACAGTCCAAAGAGAGACTGGAGACGGTGACCGAGCTACACGTGGGGAATCTCAGAGGTGATGGTTCTGAAACACTGAACACTTTGGAGGAAGAGCACATTCAATAAAATGCTACTAAATGATGCACTGAATATTTTTTTCTTAAAAACACAGAGAAATATATGGAAAGAGCAAATCTATTGTCTGAGGGTCTGTAAAGACGGTCTTACTGTGACATCAAGTTTGGACCAAAAAACACCTCTTTGCCTATCACCTAATTCCTTTCGATGTTTGGTTCTCCAATACAATAACCTCAATCTCACAAATCGCTTCGTCAATACTCCCGGTGAAACCTACTCTCCATGACATCCTAGAGAGCAATTCTAGCTGGCCACGCATCTTGAGCAACTGAGTCACTCTCTGGGTCTAATTTTCCCCATTCGCTAAGTGAAGTTACTGTCCTGGAAGTTTCCTAATGCACCTTTCCATGCACCCAGCATACTCACGGCAGCTCTGCAACCACAGAAACTCTTAAGGGCACCCAATATCTTGGAATAGAAGTCTGAATTTCAGTGACATGAGGATTTGTAGCAGAAGGGTCCCAGTTATAAAATTAAAGAAATTAGATGTCACAGCCTGCCTTTTCTGTGGGGACTATGGCTATAGTATGACGAGTGACTTTGATTATCTGCAGGTCATGAGAGCTGTGGGTAGATGCAGTCAACACTTGGGTCAGGGTTCTCCTATACCCAATGGGCTACGTCAGTGTTCCCTAAATTTTAGTACTGTATAGACCTCTTCCAAAACAAAACATTTCTTATAGATCCCTCTGATTAATTTGTTTCCTTCGAGTTATGACCTTAAACTAATCACATATAAACTCAGGAGTTCTTATAGCTTATATACAACTATAAACTATATAAACAAATGTGTACAAACCTATGTCAGAAAAATGAAAAAGTGATGAATTTTACATAACACTACATCACTCACAATGGACTGCTATAGTGCAAAAGATCATCATAATCATTAATAAAAACATTATTTTAAGTATCAATACCCTTTATCATGTCCATAATACTATGATGAAGCCCTGTTAAAGTTTCTGCAAAAATCCTCTTCCATGAAACACTCTGTGATTATCATTTGCCTTCTGTGGGCCCAGACGGGCCATTCACATGGTAAGTTCACCTCTGTCTTGTTTCTCGTTAGCCCGAGGAGATTCAAGCAGTGCCGCTTACAGCCAATGGAATCTCAAACGCAATACAAATAAGGTCGTCATGCCGGCGATACAGGAAATGGCTACATGTGGTTATATAATCCTAATGTGAAAACCAGAGATGAAAATCTCATCACAAAGAACTGGAGAACTCCTAGCAGGTACACAGGCGCCCAGTGTGAGAGTGCTCTCCTCCCCGTTTCAATGATGTATTTACACTTACAAACAAGGAAGTACGTTACAACCACCCCGACGCCCAGTTTCTCGCCGTGTAGCAAAGTTTCCACCAGCTGAGCCAGAGCGAAGACGGCAGGTCATAAATCCCCCTGATACGTCAGGTACGAGCTTATAAACATGCAAAAACTCTCCCAAACACTGTGAAAATGAAGAGAGCTCAGGCACCACCGGTGCAAGAGGCATGAATACCAATGACAACCCATCATGCGAACAACACAAGTGCAACTGATGGACCAGATGTTATCTATCACATATGTAGTCACCTGTCTGTTATGTGGCAAGTCTCCTATTGAGAGAAAGAAATGCCACTCATCAAAGGTCATCGTGAAGAGTTAAAATATGTGCGACATATCATGGACTAATTTGAATAATACTATAGATGTAGCATTATAACTGCATTAAGCATAGTGTTCCAGAGAGTACTTTGGTGTCTGTAATGTGTCTGGATTATCACAAACATAAATCTCTGCCACACTAAAACACAAAGATATAAAACAGTTTGTCATAGGGCAGAGCGCTTATCACTTCAAAGGTGCACCCATAAATCCCTCTGGACCCACATGCCGTCTTGGTAATTGTCAACGTGTCTCCCTTTCAGGGTTCAGAATGGACAGGTGTATGAATTCTTGAGCAGGACAACCTGAATGCTTTGCTGCAACTGAACCATACAAATCTGAAGTAAGCTTTCCCTAAGACAGTGACACCTTCCCTAAACTTAATTACTAGGTCATCAAGTATTTATTGATTGCTCGGGACACAGCTGATGGACCAATGCCGTGTTGGTCACAACTTGGCATACATCAGTATAAGCTTTGGTGCCCCTATTCAAGAACCTCTGCCCTCAACACCTTCATGTGAAAAATCAACACAAACAGGACCAAACAGCACATATTGAGCACTGAAACATGTGCTAGAAGCCTCAAAGGCTGCAGAAGTCCAGGGAAGGAAAACAATCGAGGTCAGTAAAACATGGAATAACAGAGAAGGATTAATCTTCAGTTTTACACACACACACACACACACACACACATGCACACACTACTTGGCACAATGTTAGGCAGTGGAGATACAAAGATTGTCAATCCTCCCACAGGCATCACAGCCTCGGGCAGGAGCAGGCAAACAGTGAGCAGAGGGTGTATAAAAGCCTGGGGAATGTTTACACTGAGGGGTGAGGTAGCCAAGAGAAGAGAAGCCCCACTAAGAGCTGGGCACTTCCGGGCAGGCTTTGCAGAAGAGACGCTACTGTAGAGCCAGCGGGGGTTTGCTGGGCAGACTCTCTGCACTGGCATAAGGAGTGACTGGGCACGACCTCTTTGAGGACGGTGATTAGCTCAGCCTCTCAGCAACACAGGTTGCACACGGAGAGACGGTGTGGACTGATCCAGCCACAGGGGTGCAGTAACTGGACCTGGTAGGACTTCACGGATGGACACCCTCCTAAGGGGATGGAGAAAAAAGTAAGGATATTATTTTTAAAAGAGGGTTGATGTAGTGGGATTTCTGTTTCTCAAGAATCCAACATGTTTCCCACATAAGTGTGTATTGGAAGGAAGAGGTTTTGGAGGCTGAGAAACTAGATGGGAAGATGCTTCTGTAATTATCAGGATTAAAGAGGACACGTATGTGCACAGTCATCACGTGGTGGGGCTGAGGGGGGCGGCTGGGGTGGCTGCATCCACAGCTACAGGGATCTGGAGGTGGCAGCGGATGGCATCCCTCAGGACGATCCTACCACATGCTCTGTCCTGTAAGGTCCCTTACTGCAGACCCAGGGCTCAAGGACACACTCAAACTGTGCCTTTAAAGTACAAACTCTTTTAACTTGATTCCCCTGGGAGGGGCAGCTTCCCTCTGCCAAGCTTGTCCCGTTGCCTCCGGTGCTGGTGGATGTGGCCACTTTCTGTTCCTGAGCTCGCTCTTCTCATTCCCAGGCGCCACCTGTGCAGAAAGCTGCATGCTTTGCTTTCTTTTGGGTCCTTTTGTGCCCGAACTCTATGAAGGGTTGGATGAGAGAGTGTCTGTACTGTCAGAACAAAGAGCCTGAAGCCTGGTGATTTTTCAATATCGGTAGCTACCGTGAATATTATCATGTTATTGTCATTACTTTGGTAGTGGGAGGGATTTTAAGGACCACTTTGGGGGAAAAAATAATTTCCCATCAGGAGTCCAAGATAAAAGCAGAAACGCTTTTGGGGAGAGTCATGCATGTCCTGATAACTCCTGAGCAATAGTACGTCCTCATCTGTAGCAGAAACATCATCAGTCACTCCTTGCCCACTGACGTTTTGATTTCAAATGCTTAGCAATGTTTGTTTCTAGTCTTAGTGAGGTTTCTTTGATTTTCCAGCATTTTTCTTTTTTTTTTCTGCTTCAGTGACATGTGAGCTACTTTGACCCTCTTGTCAGCTTCAACCCAATCTCCCATTTCACGTTCTCCAAGTTTCTTGCCCAGAAGTGAACAGAAGTGAAGAGCGGCATCTCTCACCAACCCTCCTCTCTCTCGAGAATGAGTCTGTGCTGACGCATTTTTTCCTCTTACTCTAATACTTCTAATTGTTTTTCACCAGGCACATCTCACACACGCGCTGTCAACGCTGAACCGAGAGAGGCGGCCTTTGGAAAATGTACGTAATCCTGCAGTTTCGTTCGCTTGTAAAATACCGTGCCTTTTCCGTGAGCCTTGGGGTGGACAACCTTTGATGGTTTCACTGGAAACCACTGGAGTAAAACGGTCTCTGCCTCCTCTCACTTAGGTGCACAGATGGAGTTGTGTTCAACGATTTCGTTAGATTTTAAAATGGCAACAGGTTGAGTAACTGTTTTCACTGGGGATTAATGTTTTATAAGTTATGGTGTTCGGTAGGAGCCGAGATCAAATCCACAGGTAGGATGAGCGAAGACACGGCCAGGGAGGGCTCTGCCGAAGAGGCAGCTCCAGGGAAACGTCCGGTGTGTTCTGTGAAGGGAGCGGGAATGTTGCCACAGTGTCACGTCTTTTCCCAGACACCTCGACCCTTCACAGGCGTTTGCCTTTTCATGGTGTAGAGGGACAAGTTCTCATGTCCATCACGGTGCCCAGGGGCTTGTCTCCAATCGCAGGAGCAGGTGCAGATGCCCCGGGTACCTTCCCGCTCCTCTCTAGGGTCAAGATTCCCTCTTCTGAATGCTTAAGTTTGGGGAAGAGCTCTCGACTCTGGAGCACATACTATCTCTACCAATTTGGAAAACAGTTACTAGTTTCCATCACCATTGTTGATGGTGCTTGTAATAAAAGCACTGCATATATCCTGCTGGATACAAGTTGGTGGAATAGGTACAAGATCATTAAGAGACTAATCCCTGTATCAGAGCTGCTTGGACTCTAATCACATGGGAAAACAGGTGACTTTTTGACGGGGGTGCAGACATGGGGAATGATTGGAATGTTTCTCCAATAATTACCTATATTTTACTCTTAACAAAGAGGCGTCGCTAGAGCTAAGGTCAAATGCTAACATGGCCCTGGGGAGGGGAGAATGAAACACGAAATAAGGATAATAGCAGTGCATGAGTCTAAAACTCATTGTGGGCACCTGTTATATCAGGAGGCAATGAATTTAATAATTGAAAACACTTGGCACGACGTCCTGCACATTTTTGTTTCGTGTGGGAATGAAAACATGTCAGAGGTCAGGGTGATGCCCTGATACCCGCTGTCTCACTGCTGTACTAGAACATACGGCGGAACCCAGACCCAGCCTTTGTCTGCGAGCGACTTCAGTGGACCCAGAACACTGACATCACAAAATAGACCACGGACAGCTCAGAGGACATCGGCTCAATGGCCGCGAGGACTCTAAGTCCCTTCATAAAGTCATGACATTTGAGTTTACTGATTTTGTTTTTTTTTCCTCAATATAGTATATATTTTAAAAGTGCATCAAATAAACATGACACTCATTTTGCCAAGAAGTAGGATGCGGATAATACCTTCAGAATAATCTGAGCAGATAGTATTATGGATGTATTATCGTTAGGGTTCTAATACAGCAAAAGACAGATGATTTTAATATAAAGCTATTATGGTTAATAAGAAAACAGACAGATATTGCTAATTACATAATTTATTTTCTCCTTTGTTATTTGGATATGTTTTTTCAGACCATTAAGGGAGTAAAAACACAAGGACAAACCCGCTGTTGCTTTAGAGAGTGCAGTGCCGTCTCCCCAGAGTGTGGTACTAGGAATATGAGTTGTTATTGGAGAGTGTGTGTAACAGGCCACATTTCTGTCTAATTTCTACCTATCTTGGATGCAATAAATTTCAAAAGAAATGGAAAAATAAGTGCTTCCTACACAGTATCTACACAATGCTATTATCTGCTTAATTGGCAATGATCAGGGTACTTTCTTGGGCATATTTCTGTAGCTATTATGAGGCAGACTCAGCCAAGTCCTACTTATTCAGGGGCTGCCGGGCTCGCCCCTTGGGGATATTTCAGTGCTCTGGAAATCTGAGATGACCAGGGCACGCTGTCAAATCGCCTTGGCAACTGTGGTTTACTGGACAGGATGCCAATCACAGAGCTCAGAGGGCCTCCGGGAAATCACATAATGCAGGTGTCTGCTTCCAGGAGGGTCTCTGGGGACCCAGGTGTCAGAGTTTCTCTTGAAAGCTTATTCCAGAATTAAATCACAGCATTCTTAAAGTCCTTTTTCTTTTATTTAACTGAAATCTCTATTATTGTGGCTTCTGGAATTTTCCCCCTTACCAAAAGGCCACATCACACCAGCTGGTCTTTCTATTTCCAGTTTGAGTCGCATCCAAGCCCATTAATAAGGACAAGAGTCTCTCGTGATCATCACTTCCACGTGGCTTTGCTTGTCGGCGAGGCCATCAGCGCCCCTGGAGCTCTCGTATCCGACTCCAGAGCTTTCACCTTCATTCTGAGTTTTCCCATCAAAGACCCCCTCATCTCGTCAGCCTCCTTTCTCAATACTCTGAAACTCGTACCCTCTGCTTAATCAAACCCATTTTCTTAGCCTGCCACAAAAGTTCTCTCTCTGACCTTATTTTTTCTGTGACTTTCTCCAGGTGAGAGTTACCTCATCTCACCTCCATCACCTTTCCTCATCATTATCTGTGTGTAGCTGTTACCCTGTGTGTAGTTTCCCTATAGACCGACCTGCATCTTATTGTATCCTCGCACAAGTTTAGTAATTTGATAAACATTGATAGAAGTATCACTCGCTATCATGTATGGGATATTCACTATGTTCCATTTTCTTTCACCACCTTTGAGACTTTATGGAGACTTTTCAAAAGCTACATCAATAAAAATAATAGCTTGTCCAATTCTGACAATGGTTTTCTATCCTTAATTAATCAGAGAAATGTGAGCTTCACATTTGTCATGAATTAGTGATGGAGTCAGAGAAATTTTATTCCAACTTTGATTTGGCACATTTCTACAGGGACAGGATCCTACTGGGAAATGTCACCAATTATGCAAAAAGCAATATGCTGAGAGTGAAGATTTCGTATTTTGGTAGGCTATAATTGATGTGAAATAATCACTCTCCCATCAAAATGCATATTCAGTCGTACACTCGAGACGATCTCGCAGCCAGCGTGTGCAGTAACCAGCAGGACGTGGCGAGTTCTGCGTTGACTCCACCAGGGAAGGCGCACTGCACACGAGCACACGCGCTTCTGGACTCACACGTGAAACGCTGGAGATGTATAACAGGGCACCTGGTCAACCTTCCCTTCCCTGCCAGTGTTATTTTGGAGATGAGACTTCAAGCATGAGTAGAAAAATGCACGGGAGGTGGGAAGAGCAAGGAAGCCAGACAGGAAAAAGAGAGCAAGCGGGAGTTCCAGGCAGTGCTCGAAAGGACCCTTGGGGAGTGGGGGAGAAGCTAAAAAAAAAAAAAAAAAAAAAAAAAAATCCTGAAGAGCAGACCAATGGGATGAGAGGTCCAAGGCCAGCCAGCCTGAAGAGGTAGACTGACATCTGCCCCTGTAGGTCAAGGGCCGAGGAAGGCATTAAATGCTCGTCGGTATAAACATGGTGTGATTTGAATTTCAAATTATCTACCTTGATGGTAAAGGACAGGGGAACAGGGAGGGTGATGATGAGAGGGAACAAAGACCAACCAGCCCAGGGCGGTGGTCGTCACCCGGGGAGAGAGCTCTGCGCGCTGGGACAGGGAGTGGCCGTGGGTGAGAGAACTCACCAAACACGAGGAAGATGCAGGGAAGCTGGCCTACCTGCTGACGGACACAGAAAGTGAAGGTCAGAGAAGAACCATGACTTGACCAACTAGGTTAGCAGAACAACAGAGGGGAGCAATTTTATTATGTGCACGTGTGTGTTTGTGTGTGTGTTATCATGGTGATTTGGGGTTTGGACACGCTGAATTTTGAAGTGCCCCTGTTATGGCCACGTGGAGATGCTGGGCTGAGAGTTGAATCTGGATGCTACAGTGTGGCCATTTGATGGCATCCAGATTTTACAGAACAAGTGTGAAGTCTGGGTTCCGTGGAGGCTGCAGGTTCCCGACTCCTGGAATCGACATTTGGGAATTCCTGGCATGTGGATGGTAATTGGAGCCACAGGGCTCGTTTTCCCAGAGGACATTCTGAGGACCATCTACCTGCTAAAGACAGAGGCTCCAAGGCCATCTGGAGAACAGGGAGCAACCAGCTGAGGGAAAGGCAGCATCCAGACTGGGAGAGAGAAATACCACTGGAATATGTCCCAGAAGTGAAGGAAAACAATGTTTCAAAAAGGATGGAATGAGACATAGGCCCAAGTGAAGGTATGGCAATAAATTATACGGCCGCTGAATTCCAGTGCACTTAGCAAGAGGAAGAACAGGGTCTGCCTGGCAGGGACGCACTCAGGGAAGGGGCGGAATAATCCACTAACAAAACGCTGGAGCTGGGACCAGTGGAACATGGAGGACACAGGTTTCAGGAAGCTCTGATGGAGGCATGGAGCTAAGGCAGTGGCTGGGGAAGGCATTTGGGTCAGGGACGAGTTTTTAAAGAGATAAGTGTTCTTTCATGCTGGGTACCAGAGTACTGGAGCACCAGAACCAACTGGGGTGTCCTCATGAGTTAGCGAGCACACTGAGTTTTGTTTATTACAGCTGTGTATAGTCTGGTATTAGACTCAGATAAGTTAATCATCATTTTTGTCTACAGATAAAGAAAAGTGATTTACCCAATATTTAAATTCTGATTACAGAATTTCATTATTCTTAAAACCGTCTCTATACTGCTAAATTAAAGAAAAATAATGCTAAATGGAAATGATTACAATAAATTATGTTTGAATTATGAAAGTGAATTGTCTTTGGCGAGCAGCACTCTTAAATGAGTATTACAGAAAAATAATTAAATCAGAGAAAACAATAAAATATATTGTTAATGAAAAATAAAGAGATAAGTAACTTAAGCATTAAAAGGAACAGCACTGAGTAGAAAGGAATCAGCTGGGGAAGGTATACTCTCTGGCGAGAAAGGACAGCAGGCGGCACAGTGCTCCTGAGGATGGGGAAGGCAGGATCCAGGAGCCAGCTACAGGTGTCCTACTAAGTCCCAAATCTGTGGGACAGATGGGGAGCCCTGGGGACTTTTGGTGGAAGAAGGTGGAGAGAGCTCTATTCTAAATCGTCTGTGTCTACTGTGAATTATTAGGTGAATCACGTTTTTGAGAAAGGAGAGGGGGTATGTGTACCAAACACAAAGCGTAATTTTTGCAACTTGTAACTTAATATCATGGTATCAACAGTTTCCATTGCTGAAATGGAAATTTCCTCATTACTATAAAGCAAACCAATAAAATATTACCATCGGCCCTTAAATGAAACTCTTCCTTTCTCCCAAATGTCCGACCAGTCATATCAGTTTACATTAAGTCAGCCTAGTTGTCAAGATGAGAGACATCTTCATTTTCTTACCATCCTTTTTATTTTCTGTTCCTTTGATACTTATCTGTCTTTGTTCATTCTTCATTTTTTTTTGTTTTTTACCAGTTAATCCCCTCAACAAATACTTATTGACATCTACTCTACTCTGTGTCTTTCTGCTGGACGGTAAATTACTCCAAGGCACAGATCTGTAATTTTGTGCTCTTTAAATCTTACAGAATAACTCAATCATCGGTTCAGTGATTGACCTGCAAACATCAGCAATGGCAAAATAATACTGAAGTGTGATAAAAGCCGAGGGAGGAAAAGCCTGCACAGATACAGGAGTGTTCGAGACAGTCAGATTCTGCACAGACCTCCAAGGATGCAGGGAGGAAACACCCATTGAATTAATGACCAGAGAAGCTCTGTGGATGAAGGAACACAAGTTTCAGTAGTGTCGTGGTTCAGAAGACCAACTGCAAAGACTTCAGGGAAGTGTTGAGGGATGGGAAACAAGGCATGATGATGCTTTGTCTACTAGTCAGTCAAATTCTGAGACAAGCCCTAAAGAGGATGAGTAATTATATAATACTCAGAATAGTCCATAGAATTCCAACTGAAACGTTTGAAAAGCTTATCATATGATTATACAGAATTTAACATACTTGTACGCTTAATAACATAATATTACTAGTTATGTAGAACTCTGTGTTATATTGTTTGAACATTAATGTAGTTAGCAGCTCAGCTTATTAACTCTCTCAATTTCCATTACATCTGCTCCTCAGAATTTAATATCAATTGCGTTATCTTTATCTAGTGTGCCTTTCAAGGTTTAACATTTTAAATATCACCCTAACTGGAAACTATTCATTTGTTTCAGAAGTAAAGGGAAATTAAACATCATGTGAATTGTTTAAGTGAGTTATTTGAGGCAGAGCTACATGAACTGGCTCCACATGTAGGTAAGCAGGCTGGAAGCATTTCGGTGAGGTTCGTAAGATTGATACAATGCAATTAGTTGGGAAATGTCACTGCAGACAGGAGATAAATGAGCAACATAGTAATTTGCTTTTCAAAGAATCTTCTCAGGAAGTGTCTTTGACTCAATGATTGTGTCAAACAAGATAACATGCCAGTGCATTCCAATAAAGAAAATACTAAATGCTCTATTATTTCAAAAAATTGAAGACAACAATACAACAATGATACAGTGGCTTCCAGATGTTGCTAATAAACACATCAATGGAGGGTAAGGAAACCACAGACAACAGGCACCCAAGGGACTTTCCAAGGAAGGTGTCATCAAATTATCTAGGTCTCAGAACTGACCTGGATATTTATATATCATGGATATAATTACTACCAGTGAATAGCTCTCCTCTACGCAGACTAGTTAATTCCATGATGACATAACCCCCATTTCTAAAGCTGTTTTAACAAAATAAGAAGATACTTAGATTAAATTGACATTTACTTATATATAAAGCCTTGTTATCTCCAAATTTTCTATTCATGGGGATTAAATTCCCACTTAGGGATCTTCCTAGTGGGATCAATCATTCAATATTCTATTAAATATAAAGTATTGATTGTGAATATTAACACCAGAAGATGTCTGCAAAACTGGTTAACAGGTAGGCATCCCAATATCCCAGCCCGATGCATTCCTTGCCTCATGTCATCAGTATAGTCCCTTTCTGGAATCATTGTAAGGACAGAAAAAGCAATAAAAGTACTTGTAAAAGTAATAATAACAAGATCATAGCTCAGGCTGCCTCAACTTCAGATCAGAAGATGGATTATGGGAGGGTATTAAGCTGCTGTAGTGAGTCAGGTTAAGACACTTGCACTTAGTGAAAGTCCTCAGCTGGTCATGAAATAGTGCTGAGGCACATTATTAATAAAAATAACAATTAATCCAAACTAAAAGCTGTTCCTTTTCTAGAGTATTTTGTGAAGCAAAATTTTTAAACTCCACTTTCCTATTAACCAATGTTGCTAACGGAAACTAATTTCATTTTCTCCCTCTCTTCCAATGTCATGAGATGTATCTCCTAAGAAACCAGGCAGTTATTCAGAACATGAAAGCGCCTTCTTTAATAAAAGACATTCTAAGAAAATGGATATTTTCCTTCCACAAAGAGATGATACTGATTGCAAATATTTATTGCACACTTAATACCTGTCCTAAGTGTTTCCCACACACTATTTCATGCGGTTCTCAAAGCAACTCTGCCAGATCCTACTGAATTCTTGAGAAAACTGAAGTTTCTGGAGGTTAATTGATATAAATTATAAGCAGCGTTTCCCCGGATGGGGGCGGGAGGGGAGGCTGGAGTCCAGGCAGTGAGGTGGGCAATGGGGAGCTGCAGTAAACACAGGTGAAGCTTCCCTTCCCTCCCCTCCTGCTGTGTAACCTGGTTCCTGAGTTTCATGCAAGATGATTTTTCCACAGAAGGGAGTGGGCGGGGGAGGGGGCAGAGCTCAGGCCTGGTTCCTAGCAGGCCCAGGGGCTGGTACCAGGCTGCTGCCGGGGGGGTTGGGAACCCCAGCTTTAAAGCATTTGAATCCATGTAATACAAATTAACACATTAAAAATCGCAACTAAGGTCACCTTAAATTAACATCTTTAAATGTACTTTTTTTTTTTGCTTAGTTTTATTTTGTTTTTATAGGCGAGAATTCAGCATTTGTCGTCATATTTCAGTTTCATTATAGTTTTCAAATTGTTTGAGAATAGAAATCCTTGTAAATAAAAGATGAGGCTATAAAATTGTAAGGCTATAATTTATTAGGGACTTTATTTCCATCAACTTATAATAGATAAATGCTAAATCTTCTTGATACTATTTTAACAAGTACAAAACACTTGGGGGAGGCAAGCTAATACCTACGACGGTGGCGGAGAGTAAGCAGATTATCCTGGCTATATTTAGGACAAAGAAACCTGAACATTCAATGGGAAAGGAAAGAGTATCACTGAATAATAGGGAACGAATATATTGTTTACTTTGCATGAACCAGAAAATCCAGGAGATGCTCATTTGATCTTATATAATCACAGCACTAAGAAAAGTAACAAAATTGACATTTTAGTTTTGAATTTAAAAGGTTACAAAATTACTATTATTTATCAGAAAAAAAAATCTGACTCAAAACCAGTGTATTAGATGTGATATAATGTTTTATATGCGGGTATACATAATATTGTTTGTATGAAATATAGTTACCAATTAGTACGTTTCTCAATGAGCAGCTCCATGTTTGACAAAACCATAAAAATGGTTTAAAAGTAATTTCATACTTATAAATACTTCCTTAATATGATATTTAAAGCTTAACTCAAAAACTTATTCTATATCAAACTTTTAATTTTGTTATACCATCTGCTTTCTTTTTAGCTTCCTAAACATAATTTCAATGTTGAAAAATCTCATCAGGTTTTTAAATATTACCTTTTATGACTGAAGAACAAGTGCAATATCCAATTTTTTCTTAACTTTGCCCCATTATCAGTAGAAGCTTAGGTTTATAATAATATAATAGAAGGTAAGTACAAATGAAGGTAAATTAACTATCTATAGATTTAATTGCCTATTGGAAATTTACATTTCAATTAAGCAACTGAGAAAAGAATATGAGAACAATGTAAATTTAGTGAGACTGAAAAGAATATCAAAATAGTAGGTATAAATAAAACAGCCTAATTATATATTCTGTGATGCAAATATCACATTCATTTCCATATCCCTTTAATGTTTTTTTTTTCCTCTTAATTCTCAGGTTTGAGTTGTGAACAAATGCTTTCTGTCCCCTTCTAAAGGATAGGAAAAAGTTTGTAGGTGGCAGGAGGCATCAACAGAAGCAGTCTTAACGTTTCAAAAACCAAGAACTGCTGAATTAATTAGATCCTTTTATAAAAGTAACAATGTAATTAAAGTGGAACAGGACGCCACGGCCCACCTGCCTTTGAACGTTTTCATGGCCCGTTCATGGGCACAGGTACTATACTAAGTTCAATTCTACCCGCAATTTCGTCCACCAATATAATAGATGATGTTGCTATAAGGAGAAGGAAATAGACGTTAAAATGGTAATAAAAGTGGATTGAAAGAAGCTATAGATTTTTTTTAAAAAAATTGTTCTTGTTCTTTGAGTTTATGAAAGTTTATGCTGTTTTGAATAAAAATGAATATTTAAAAAACTGTCTTGAATTGCAAGGTGTTCCCGTTGGCCCTCCCACTCTGTGAATTCCTGGTGCTTCGACTTGCCCCGTTCTCCTGCTGCTATAAAAGGGTAAACAGAAACGTCACTGAGCTGTCCATTGATGCTTAAAACTCCCCTTCCTTTCCACGTCCCTCCAATTTCTTATCATCCTCTAATAAGACGAACACTATGGTTTTGTGCCAAAACAATCTGGTTGCCATTAAATAGGAAATTTTATTGATTTTTGGTTTCCCTGCAAATCCCAAGGCCATTAGTATCTGCATTTATTAAATGCAGATATGCAAAAACACAAAAATTTAAGAAGAATTCGGAGCAAGAAGAGACAAAACCTTACACATAAGCAAGATGCTTTCTAATGGGCTCCCCTGGACAGACGCACCTAGGAGAACATAACCCTGGGAAAAGCCGTCTCCACTGTACGTGGTTTCTCTGACACAATGCAGATATTTGTCCTTATACAAATACGGACAGGATAGTTTTTCTTTCTTAAGTTTCCTCAACTAAGAAAACAAATGTTAAAATAAAAAAGTCATTTTCTATTAATAGGTAGAAATGTATACACAATTTCTAACACTACACATTATTTGGATAAGTTTTAAACTCTCCACCGCCAGGGGCTGACGTGTAATTTCAACTTCCCTTTGTGGGAGGCGGGTCTGGGAGGGGAAGGTGACAAGGGTGACCTGCAGGGGTTGTCTGTGCAGCAGGGGTCAGCTAAGCATTGAAATTCGAAGTCAGCATCATTGGCAGGGAATGGGCTGCCTGTCTATTCTGATGCATTGGTTTTATGTTATAAAATTAAAAAAGAAAAGACTCATGAGTGCATTATTTTTCTTTAAAGAGAAAAGCATCTTATTTGAAAGCATATTTACATGAATAAAAATATTCGCTCATTAAAGTCTATGTGTGTTCAATTTTTAAAAATTATTTTACAGTTAGTGTAAGCTTTTTTTCTTAAGCTGGATTACGGGAAAACATCCCTGAGAGTAGGTATTACTTAGGGATGTTTTTCTTCCTGGGAGGAGTGTCTTTATCTGGTATGAAAAATACCTACAAAAGTAGTACCAGATTCTTGCAAATGAGCTCTGTGCTGCTGAGAACACCACTTACACATGGTGTATGTATGAGATGATTCTATGCAAAGGGCCAATATTTCATATAAATTTGCACTTGAAACAAAGAAGCAGCAAGAGGTATTTTAAGAGTTAATGTACATTTTATTCTATTTTTAAAACCTAATAAATTTCACAGAAAAATAAGTTACAAAAAATTCCGTTCTTGGCACAATTCTTAAAAACCATGAAATACATCAGCAAAAAATATCCTGTAGAATATCATATTATTTAAGGTGTTAACTAGCCATCATGCTAACTAACTGTGGCATGACTGCTAAAATAAACTTCAACTATTTTCACCTTTCCTTAGTTATATCATTAAAGCCTAGATATTTATTGTATGTTTACCACAGATAATTTTAGTTAAACATCTTCTGCATGTTTCAAAGTATCACACACTCACATTTCTTTAAGAAGGCACTAACAAAGTTAGGGGTTAATAATAAATTTTGTTAGGTTCTGGCTATATTCTGGACTTGGGGTTTTAAATAAATGGTTTCCTTAAATGTTCAAACAAAGACTTTAAGAAGTAAGAGTAAACAGGAGAGGAGCCCGTCCCTCAGTTCTAGGCTCCTATTTGGATATCAAACTTTATCATTTTATCCGTTCCAGGTATTATGGAAAAAGGTGTTTTCAATCCCTGGTTTTTAAACCTAGCAATTCATCAGATTGGGGCCCTTTAAGAAGTCGTGGAAACCCATGCTCAACTTCTCGATTCTATTCTTATCAGATTAGAAACAACTTGTTTAATGAGCTTCTTTGGGAGGAAGGTCTTGGAGCAGCCAGTACCCTCAGTCAGATAAACCCACCACACCGGAAACAGCTAGGGAGAAAGGTGCTTCAGGATGACCTTTCACCTTGTAGATCTGACTGTTTTTTAAACTTAGAACTGCTGTGTAAGAGAGATGGCGTTAGAAGGCTTTAACCTGGATCTACGAGGGACAGCAAGCAAGGTAGGCAAGGAGAAGCTAAGAACTCAGTCGATATTATGAAACGGACAAGGTGATGTTTCAATTCAGTCAGAGGATGGAACTATCTTTAACGCAGGCAAAGGAAGACATGGTTTTGGTTTGCAAAGACTGTAGGGGAAATAAAAAAAAGGAAAAAGGAAACCACAGAATCCAACTAGAGCTGTAGAATCTAAAAAGGGCTTTTTTTAAAAGATTAAAATAGTATAGATTTAGATATAGAAATGGGGGCAATGAGAATACTATCTTTTCTTGACTTCAGTCCTCATTTCATCAGAGGGTGGGATGTAACAGGAACACTTCTATGTGAATTACTCAAATCCAGAATAACATTTTTTGAAATAAAGTAATTGTATGGCTGGCATACTGAGGACAGCACCAGAATGGTACTCAGCTATCAACATTTGTAGGCTTTGTTTCATCTACGGCTGGACCCCTTACTGTCTTACTGCAAAGGGTCAGAAATAGGGCAGAAAGATCCCCCTAAGTTTAAATGCTCTGTTAACCGTATGCTCCTGGTCTTCCCTGATGCAACTTCACCCATTTATGTTACGACTAGAGGAATGAATGCAGACCCTACGCCTGCAACATATGCTGCCTGCATTGACATTTCTGATGGTATTTGAGTCTCATAACCTAGCCTAAGCTGGGTAATAAGACCTTGATGTGTAGGGTCTTAATGCTAAGCTGAGGGGAAGTGGCAGATGTTAACCTTATTAAATCAATCAAGCCCCACAATTAAAGCTCAGCGTATTGCAGTTTAATTAGTACTGTGGCTAGTTAAAAATCCACAAACAGTCTCATATTTCACAATACATTTATGTTGACATTTTCTATGTTGCTAAGGAATCCTTAAAAAGCCTGTCCCATAAACTTATGAGATCATTACTCAGTTTGTTGGACTTTAATGTTAATTGGTGAGAAACAAATAGTGGAATGTAATAAACCACTAATAACAAATATAAAGTTTAAAAATGCCAAATTTTCATTTACAGTTCAGATATATGGTAATTCATATATTTTATTTTTTTTACACTGTTGTTAGTGGATTTCACTATTTTTTGAAGTTGAATGCTTTTGAATTTCTCATTCCAAGGACAACATGCCTCTGTCTATTAAAATTAAATTTTTTTAAAAAGTACATTCATTTTTGTTCTTTTTTTCTTTCTAATATCCTGAAAATGTTGTAAATGTTTACTATGTATAGAGCAGGAAAAATATTTTGTTAAAAAAAAAAATCTCATGGTAAATTATCTCATTGAAAAGAAAAAAACAAAACACAAAAGAAACAGCATTATTTTCCTCTTCATCATTTGGTTCATATATTTCGATTTTACCTAGTATAATAATAAATTTATCTAAAACACATCCCTAGGGTAAAATTTAATTTCCCTCATCCCCAAAAAGTTTGTTAAGCAGAAAAAGAGGTGAAATGGGATTTAGAGTGCGTGTTAAATTGATTAATCTAAAATGCTTTCCTTTATTCACTTTTGAAATATATTCATCTGTGAACCAAAACTTTCATTAAATTACTTGAACCATTTAAACAATTTTAAGAGACATTTCAGTTTAGTTCTTACTATAACAAAATAAATACAGGAAAGCAATTCATCAGGACTCAGGGGTGTAGCAGAGAGAAAGACTGTTTCTAGATGGCATCTTCACTCCTGGCCCCTCCCTCCAGCTACGACCTTCTTAAAGGAAGAAAAAATGTGGAACCCTCTGAGAGCAGAAGAGATGAGAGCCCTGGCACGATATATGATACTCTAGGAAAATATATGAGTATGTAGGATTTTTAGAAAGACTTGCTCTTGGTAAGACACTGTTATTCCCTATATTGAAGACACTAGAGCAAAAATTTAAACATTTTACAAAATGTTTGGCATCTGATTTCTTTTGGATGCAATATTATGTTGACAAAGTCCAAAAGCAAGGAGAAACAATGTGAGGTTTATTCACATTTTACACATTTTCTTATTATATTTGTTTTATAACTTCGATCTTACAGTTGGACCCAATTAGTTCAAAGCGGACTTACCACTGTGTTCTGAACTTATTTTTTTTGCATTCAACAAAGCTTCATTCACTGCCTTTCCTAGGCCACTTGGTAAACGTGGAGAAAAGTGCAAACGGTGCTCAGCACGCTCCTAGGCCCACAGCGGCTCAAACCTACCGCAAACGCTCACCTCACACACGAACCCACCAGGAACAGGAAGGTACTATGCTCTGAGTAGAGTCTAAAGGACACTGTGTCCACAATTACTTTTATTTTTTTTTAACAAATGCTTGTGAAAACTAAAAGCCCAGATTTAAAATGATTACGGACTCTACAAAGAAGGTAACTTCGTAACCTTACGGAGACAATTCCATAGAATCCTGAGCAATCCAGGACCTCAGTTCCATCGGGATCCTGCTTAATCAATGAAGAACAGCTAACTGATACAGCTGCTCAGACAATCCACTCACTGTTCTTCATTAATTTAACCCCCATTCTCGGTATTCAATAACTGGCTACGGGTTAAACAACTGGCATATTAGTTTGGGTCTGCCAAGAAGAAGAACTTTACAATTTTGGAGAGTGGAAGACAGAGGGAGGTAATATTTGCTAAAAATTTACCAGGCACCCAGACTTAAGCTCAGGGACACACATAATCAGGTGGACGTTGTATATGAACGCCAAAAACTAGTCTCATTTATTTTCCATTGCACTGGCTTCATATTAATTACAAAATGCTTATATCTAACACTTAAAATAGCACTCCTATTCACGCATTTTCTCTATATGCCAGAATTAACGATTTAAGAAGCAACAATACGACCCTTATTTTTCTCTAAGAAAGTTCTGAATTATAACAACACATCTCCAATAGAATAAATGGAAATTGTTTTTAAAAAGTAGGGTAACATTATATGGAAATTTCTCAGAGATACTATATTTTAGTATACTCCACATCAGCATGAAATATTAGTTATATGTACTAGTTACTGTTGGTTATTTACTTTGATAGATCTTCCTATAAGGTATATCTCAGTTTATTGTGCACTGCTTTACTGCGCTTCATAGATACTACGCCTTTTACAAATTGAAAGTTTGTGGCAACCCTGCATTGAGTAGGCCTGTTGGCACCAATTTTTTTCAACAGCAGGTGCTCACTTCCTGTCTGTGTCATCTTTTGGTAATTCTCACAGTATTTCAAACATTTTCATCATCACTACTATTAGATATGTTATGGCAATCTGTCGTCACTAATCTTTGATGTTACTACTGTAATTGTTCTGGGACACCACGCACCACACCCATGTCAGACGGCAAACGTCATCAATAAATGTTACGTGTGTTCTCATTGCTCCAAATCCAGCCATTCCCCCACCTCTCTCCCTCTTCTGGGGCCTGTTCTCTGAGATGCAACAGGTCAACTGATAACCTAAAAATGGCTGTTAAATGTTCAAGTGATAGTATTTTATTTATTAGGACTATAACAAATATCTTCAAAACCACTACTCAACCCACGAAGAGATTTATTTAAAAATAACTTAATTTTGTACTTCTCCCTTGTGCTATCTTCCTGCTTTCCTCTTAGAGATTATATCTATCTTGAAATCTGCTTTTTAAAAAAATTATGTATGTCAAAATTATCATATAAGTTTTTTCTATTTTTATTTTTTTAATACATAATACAGGTATATATCTTTGGAGTACATATATATTTGAGACATACATACAATCAAATAAGGGAAACTGGGATATACACCACTTTGACTATTTATCTTTTACTATATGGTAAAAACATAACAGAACAATTCATATGTTCATAGCACATATTTTAGTTAAACATACCTGGAATCTGACTTGCTAAATTACTAATTCCCAAAACTACTATTTTAGCCAAGAGCTATGAAAACTTCCTATGCCAATTAGAATTCTTCTTCCATATTGTACAATGAATATTGATAACTATTTTCAAGTATTTTTAATTTCTCAAAATTCAAAATACTCCCATCCACCGAACAGTAAAATTTATTTGATTCCTGAAACACTGAGTTCCTATAAAATATATATTTGAGGGACCTGATTAAAAGGAGCTGTGATTTAAATATACTTGATTTTTAATGTGCTTTACCTCCCAGCGTTGGGTTTCCTTGGCTATGTTACTACCTACACAGTTTTATTAATAAGAAGTATATGGTAATTCATGATTATAAGACTTATTGGAAAAAAAAAAAAAACCCTACCCTTCAACTGCAAACCCATGCAGATTTTGACTAAAATGTAATGAGATTTTCCAAAAATTATTTTTTTAATACTACAGCTAAATCTTGGCTCTAGCAGTGTGGACAAACACATCTCTCTGATTCAAGTCGTTCCTCTGTTCCCTCGTAGATAAGGAAGCAAAGGGGCACATCGAGCCCAATCCCTGCCGGAACACGTTTTCACAAAGTGATATTGCAAATCGAAGGACCCACAACTGAGGATGGTTGAGTGCCACCAAACACCCTCGAACATGTCATTCTTTTATTATTTGTCATACAGTATTCTAAACAGTGCATTTGAGTCATTTAATGAGACACATAAAATCCAAAGCTAAACCATCCATCATTTGGAGTAATAGAGAAATTTTACTACATTTATCCTACTCTAGCCTCTGAAAATTATGACTTTGCTGTGTAACAAAATAATACTTAATAATTTAGACCTGCCCTTAGTAAAGTACCAGTAAAACTACCACAATTATTTAATTCAGTGTGTCATTGCTAGTGGTATTTTTAATTAAAACATTCAGAAAAGTATCGTAATGATGTCTTCATACGGTTTTATTAGACTGTCACAGTAATTTGTGGGAAACTACCATAGCTGGATCATTGTCCTTGCGGTTGTGTCTTGCCAAAATGTTTATCTCATCCCACCTACTGTTTAAATGGCAAATAACAAATAAAAATGTTATGTGTGCACTGGCATTTAGAACAAGCATTATATTAAGGACACAGGAATTAAAAAGTGCACGTGGAAAAAGAGAACCTACAAGTCATACAGGGCGTTAAGTTAAATTGAGAGTAATTAACAATTAGAGTGGTCAGACCGATGCCGTATTTGGAGAAACACACGCCTCCGCCTCACCGTGAGTGTGAACTGGGCACTCTGTAAGTCAACATACACTGGTGTCCCTCTGTGTTAAGGGTTATTATGATCCTGGTAGGGAACGACTCATCAGGGCAGCTGTCTACAAATGGTGACACTTTGATCAACTGAACTATTCTAGGAAGCCAGAATTCCAGTTGATGTATTATCTTTGAGCCATAACTTTCAAAATTAAATACAGGGATTTCTATAGCACTTTTGCAAAAATTCTTTAGTTCACTTTAGGTAGGTCAGGTCCCTCTCTCCTGGCTGCCGTCTGCCTGACAGTCCCCTCCTTCAAACCAACTTACTCCTTTTGGAGTCGAAGCAAGAATACACATAAAGAATTGATGCTGGATGCTTAAAAACTGTAAAGTTAAAAAAAAAAAAAAACTATGAAGTTTTTTTGTTTTGGTTTAACTTTTGTACTAAACACATTAAATAACTTTAGTTATCTGTCCTGCTTTATTATGTATAGTATAGGGAGACATTTTTTGCCCTTGATAACTGCATAACTGGAAGGGTGATGTATTCTGGGATTCAATAAACCCCATTTGGTTGCAAGATGTCAGATAATTGACTAAGTTATATTTAAAATGAGTCTCCGAAGTTCTTTTTACAAAAAGCTCTCTAGTAATTGTTTCTGGCAAAAAATTATCAATGGGTGCTAAAATTAGTGGGTGAAAATATTATGGGAAGTGAAATATTTACATAGACTCAAAGAATCACTTAAAATACTTACGATTTATAAAGGGAAAGATAGTGACTTCTCAGTTGAAATATCTGGCAGATACCAGGTATTTCAGATTTAATCAAGAGATCAGATTTAATCTCACCAGTACTGGTACAAATAAACAGGTGCCTTCTGCTATGATGAACTGAGGACAGGATGTCAATTTTGGGTATTTCTGCCCCCAAAATTATATGAATCACCTGAATCTAATCGTGAGGATACAAGTAGACAAACCCAAGTTTGAGGTCATCCTGTAGAATAACTGGCCTGGACTCTTCGAAAGTATAAAGAACGTGGAAGAAAAAGAAATGTCATTTCATATCAAGGGAAATGAAAGAGATACAGCAACTCAATGCAAATGTTGATGCTAAATTAGATTCTGAACCAGGAAATATGTTTGTGAGATGTTTGATAAAATTTTAATTAGGTCTGTGAATTAGGCAATGGTATTTAATCAGAGTTAATATCCTGAATTTAATAATTGTACTTGGATGGAACTGAAGGCCATTATGCTAAGCGAAGTAACTTAGGAACTGCATGTTGTCACTTGTACGTGGGAGCTAAGCTACAGGTATACGTGGTCACACAGGGGGAGTAACAGGCATTGAAGACTCCACAGGTGGGAAGGAAGCAATTATCTGGTAAGCATGATGTACACTATTCGGGTGACGGGTACACTAAAAGCCCAGACCTCATTGCTACACAAAATATCCATGCAACAAAACTGCACCTTTTCCCCTAAATTTATTGAAATTCTTAAAAAAGTAACAATTATACTGTGGCTATGAAAGAGGATGTGCTTATCTGCATTCTCAAACATTTCAGGAAAACATATAGAGAAAAAGAATAATAAAGCAAATGTGATAAAATATTAACATTTGGGGAATCTTAGTGCAGGCTACATGGAATTTTTTTGTCCTAATTATCTAATAACACTCTGGTAAAGTCTGAAATTATTTGAAAATTAAAAAAGTAAGAAGGCCGGGCGCGGTGGCTCACGCCTGTAATCCTAGCACTCTGGGAGGCCGAGGCGGGTGGATTGCTCAAGGTCAGGAGTTCGAGACCAGCCTGAGCGAGACCCCGTCTCTACTAAAAATAGAAACACATTATATGGACACCTAAAAATCTATATAGAAAAAATTAGCCGGGCATAGTGGCGCATGCCTGTAGTCCCAGCTACTCGGGAGGCTGAGGCAGTAGGATCGCTTGAGCCCAGGAGTTTGAGGTTGCTGTGAGCTAAGCTGACGCCACGGCACTCACTCTAGCCTGGGCAACAGAGTGAGACTCTGTCTCAACAAAAAAAAAAAAAGAAGTAAGAAAAAAAACTCTCTTCAATTGTTCTTATAAAAATGATTTGTCTCTTTCAAAGAGAGGGCAAAGTAGAAAAATCAAGTCGGCCTATCTGTGCCCTCGGTAATCAACTTTTGCATAATGCTTTATTTATTAAAGCATAGTTTTTGTAACAAAATTAGATGTGTTCCTGTCTATGGTTGAATATTGACAATTAAGTGGGTGGGTGAGCCTTCTCTGTATTCAGCTGACAAAAGAAGCCTTTTTGGTTTTATGTTATTGTGTTGTTTTTTTTTCCCCCCCCTCCTGTGAGTTTTGATGATATCAGACCACTGTACCCTTTCTCTTAGGCACAGTGTGGATTTTCATCACCACACATAATACTTAAGCAAATTTAAACTATCTACAACTTTTAAAATACTTTTCATGTGAATTTCCAGGTATATCAACAAATTCACTAACATATTTCTTCCTTTAAAGTTGATGGAGTCTTTTTTGTGGGGGGTAGACAGAAAATAAAAATAATCTATGTTGGAGATTCCTCAAGGCATATGTCTCTTGACATAATTTCAAAATAATTGCTTTTTCTGGAACATATTCTTAACTATTCTCTTACAAATACCCAGATTATCTTATTCTGTTTTTTTTTTCTCTCCTCCACCGCACAAAAAAAAATCAATCAACTCCTTCTTCAAATTGATCACATACGTGACAGTCAATTCTGGGTTCAATTTTCTGATTTATCCCCCACACCCAGTTTTTCCCCAGCTGGCGTCTTTCTTATGCTTTGACATTGTCATGATTACAAAGAGGCAGCGCAGTCCCTGGTCCAGCTCTGTTTACCCCCAAATCAGACACGAAGTGTTCCGTTTCCAACACGTCGAAGAGCCCCAGGGTCTCTCATTTTATAAATGTCTAATTTGAGACTTAGAAAACATGAAGAAGTTTTCCCAGATAGTCAGAAAACTAAGCTTTGTAAACGATAGGCAATTTTAAGGATGATTTTCAATAATTTGACCACAATGAAAACCTAAAAGATAACTACTGGTTTTGGAATATTTTCTTTATAGAAGAAAGAGGAATGTAAGCTGAAAAATAAACCATGCACTATATAAACTGAAATAATCACTGGCTTAATAAGAAATTAATTTAACCTGTTTTAAAATACTGTGGGCATAGTGATGTCCACGAAGCTTTTATAACAATAATAAACCCTACAGTATAAACGAAGGGCTTTATTTTTTTTTTTTTTTTGCTGAAATGACGTATCACGAATGACTATAGTCTAAGTGCTGAATATTTTCAATTATTTTCATAGTTAGCCCTCTACGTATTTCCCACATTTCGAAATTTTATTGATAATAGTGAAAGCCATTGATTCAGGTAATTTTGAGAGACAATGCCAGTTCAAATATTTGTTAAAAGAATTCAAAATTAATATCACCATTAGGCAAACTAACATACTGGTTCATCCACAGTGTTAACTAAGCCTGATGTATTATTTTGCTTAGGTGAAATGACTACAGTCCGTATTTTGCATCAACACGTAAAGCCAATTTCCTTTTCTTGGGGTCATAGGGAGGGAAAAAACAAGAACTGAGCTGGGACGGGAGATGTGACAGTAGGTGACCAGCAACTGCAAACTTCACCAACCAACTGACACATGAAGTAGCAGAAAAGGTAAACACCGACTGTAGGTAATAATCATTCCAGAATTATTGTTAGATATGAGAATGCCCTATTGACCCGAGTTATGGCTCCATGTGCAACTATGATGATTATTACTGCTAGTAGCTCCAATTTCTGTTTCTGCATTCATTGATAAGAACTTGTATGTGGTTTTCCATTTTCAGTCTGTTAATATTGCGAATTACATTGGTTTTCAAGAATGCGAAACCAATCTCATATTCCTGAGATCGACCCCAATGGTCCCGTTATGCTTTTTATAAACTGCTGGATTTGACAATATTTTGTACCATCTTTTGTGTTTTCATTTTCATCCAGTTCAAAAAGTTTTGTTATTTTCCCGGTGATATCTATGTTGACCCATGGGTTATTTGAAAGTGTGTTGTTTTAATTTCCAAATACTTGATTTTCCAGATATTCTGTTACCAATGTCTAGTCTAATTATGTTGTTGAGAATATAATTTGAAACATTTTAGACTTAAGGTCAAGAAGAGTCTGTCTTGGTGGGTATTCTATGTACGTTCACTTGAAAAGAACCCCTTCTACTAAGTGAAGCATCCCAAGAATGGAAAAATAAGCACCACATGTACTCTCCATCAAATTGGTTTCACTGATCATCACCTAAGAGCACATTTAGGAATAACATTAATCAGGGGTCGGGCAGATGTGGGGGGGATGGATGTATACATACATAATGAGCACAATGCGCACTGTCTAGGGGATGGACATGCTTGAAACTCTGACTCTGGGGGGCAGAGGGGCAAGGGCAATATACGTAACCTAAACTTTTGTACCCCCATAATATGCTGAAATAAAAAAAAACTATTCTAATTTTTAAACTATTACATGTATGAGGTACATGGAAGCTCTTAAAATGTAAAGAACAGGATTAATATTGAGTACCAATATTATGCACAATTAAATGTTACTATTGCCCTGTTAGGAGCTCAGAGAGAAGCGAGCAACATTGAGTGTGTCTGTTACTTTTGAGTTTCCTGGTGTTGAGAACCTGATTCAAAAACTTCAGAGTGGGTGGTTTGTCTGGGAGGTGACTTTAGGCATAAGATTGAAGCAGCAAGGAGGGTGAGAGGAAGAAACAGAGAAGGAAGAGTAGTTTTATAAGGACATTTTCATGATCTATGCTATAAGCACTGGTGGATTGATTCCACCAGCACTTCCAAGGAGTATGCAAAATGAACAAGAGTGTTATAGCCTGGACAGATGAAAAGCTATGGCACTGATTTACCTACTGGACTCCATCCTCCATTGGTTGAGTGCTCCCTGGGGTCATAATTTGCTACTCACCCCTGACCTCAAGACTGGACCCATGAAGCCTGGTGAGCTCCTGGCTGTTGGAACAGGCTGTGAAAACACCCGTGGAGTGGCTCACGCTTGCAGACGGGCATCTCTGAGCTTGCATGTGATCGCCCACAGCTGCAAGGGTTTGGGGAATGTCCTGAAGGCTCTGGAGACATTTGCTGTCATGCTAAAGACAGGACTGAAGAGCAAGAAAGTGGGGAAAAAAAAAACTTCCCCCAATAGTGTTAATAATAATAATTAGACACCTTATATTGACCTGTGTTTAATACCTAGGAGAATTTGTAGAAGGGAGACAAACTCTTCAACATCCTAAAGGGTGCAATAAAATACCGACTCTAGAGTTGCTCATCATGCAGTGAAAGAATTAAGTTGATGCATAAGTTAGTAGCTTGATGTTTAAGCAAAAATTATAAAATAGAATCAATTCCCCAATTCAGTGGTTTCCAATTAGAAAAGCCATCTGGCTTTAGTTAGTCTGCATGAAGGGTAAGAAACTCCAGCAAAGAAGGGGAAGCTCTCTGGTAGAGTTCCAATCTGCCTGAGGGTCAGTGTAAGTAGCAAAAGGAGAAGTTCTCCTCCATCTCCGAGGCATGAGTGATTTGACTGCTAATGTATAAACGCAACGTGTGACCACAGTTCTTTAGACTTCATCCACTTAGTGTCAGTTTTCTCAGCACGACAGAGTCTCGCTACAAGCATTTCACTTGCCTATAGCAATATTGCATGAAATATTGAACCCCCATTAAGATGTGGCTCAGCGGGAGGGTGTTTGATCTTTTTCTTCGTTATGGTTAAGAAGTTAATGTTTCTCCTACCACTTTAATAATGCATTATCGAGCACTGGATAAAATGTTTTTCTTCAAAATGTAATTAAGATTTTCAATATTTTTATCTCTTACCTTATCACTAAGAATATATGGTATAACTAAATTCTTCAATAACAACAGATATGATGACATAGAAGAATATTTCTTTTAAAAGATTAATTATAATATTATTTCTCTTTCAAAAAAACCACAATAAAAATTGAGGAAATCGAATATTCACAACAGGTGCTGAACTGATAGTCAAAAAATAAAAAGAGGAAGAAAAGATTTCTTCTTATTATCACATAAAACTTACCATGAGCACATAATGTAATTAAGCCTTATTTTTGATCTGCAGCCACTTTTGGGAGAAGATTGTTTGTTTTAAAAGATTTTTCAATTATTCAAATATCATACTTGAAATGTCATACATTTATGTGAAAGTACATTTCTATATTTACAGGAAGGAGGAGATGTCTCGAACTTGTTTATCTTACAAAGACAGATGTTTTAAGGTGACACCCTGCTCTCTGAGACTAGACTGTGGGAGGTAGTCGTGGGGAGGATACAGGTGTGTGCAGTTCTAAAGGTGACAGAGAAGGGTTGAGATTTCCTCCTCGGGTTTTGACCCATCTTTATACGCTAGGTGGACCCTGTACTTCTCACGCAGCAGCCCAGAGTCATGAACACAGCAAGAACTCAGTAAGTTTGTGTTAACTAAATGCGCAGGAAAGGGATTTGGGGTAGACGGCAACGCACAACTCCATTGTCCACAGTGACACAGAGCGCTGTGTTTTCCTCCCCTGGTGGGATTCCAACCACCTGAATACCAACAAGCTAGAAAGGAGCCCTAGAAATTAAGCATTTAAATATGCTGATATATCTAATTAAAAATGTGCGGCCAAAGGCAGGAACAATCATACAAAACCACCAGGGAAATACAACTGCTCTAGGAGACAGTTGAGAAAAACATTGAAGACTAAACGTTAAAAGAAAAAGAACATTTGCAGACATTTAATTAAAATTTAAAATGAGACTTTATGGTGTTAACAACATTTGGGGGATTTTAAAATATAACAGGTAAATAGAAAACAAAGACGGCCTGTGTGAAGAAGAATTAGTAAGCTGGAAAATGAGAGAGGAAAAAAAAAACCTCCAGAGTCAGAGAAAAATAAGAAGATATTAATTACGTGTTAAAATATATAAAATATCCTGGAGCATAAAAAACATAAATAGCCAGTTTTCCATAAAAAAAAGAAAGAGGAATAGATGGGAAAGAGATTATGAAAATAAGAGTAGAGGACATTTCCCCCAATTACCCTGGGAACGGCTTGTCCATCTTAAAGGGTGAGATTGAGCAAAAGCCACTGACATAGACGCGTCACGGGAAAATTCATGAGCTTCTTGAAGGAAAAAGAGAAACCTACACATCTGCAGACAGAGAGAACAAATTATTTCAACAGCAGGTCTCAAAGGAGGGTCCAGGAGGCCTGGAATGGGGCAAAGCAGAGGGCTTTCCCTGAAGTCCTGGACGTGAAAACAATTTTCATCATAACACTAAGAGAATATGGACCTTTTCACTCTTTTTCTCTCAGGAGTACACAGTAAAGTTTTCTAGAGGTTTTATGATATATGTGTAACGACACATTGTAAAACACACATTAGAACTGGGAAAAAAAAAAAAAAAAAAGAGGGAAATGAGTCAGGACATAATGTAGGATTAGAAATGAGGCTTTTGTTCTTTAAACGACCAAACACCCTATGTGGTGGGTCACACAGAGCACGTTTGTGTCTGCTTTTAGGAGGACCGTGATTGTGGCGTCATCTGCGACACACACCAGAGGGGTCTGCAGGGGAAATCGTGTGGCAGGTGAAGCGCGATGAGATGACGATGGAAACAGTAGCAGATATCCCGTGAACTGAGCAATTTTCTGCCAGTCATTCACGCAACACGTATTTGTTGAGCCCTAATCTCGATTTCGGACCCGTAAACTCCTTGCGGCCCACCCTCCTCCGACGTGCCTCCCCCGCCTGCTTCCCGGGTGCTGCCTACGTGCCCTGCCGTGTTCCTCCAGCTTCGCTCTGAATCGCGTGTCTGTGGCATGCTTTCACTTCCTGTTACACATCGTCCTTCACATAGTTAAAACTATCATCTGCATGTAAGAGATGACAGCTCATCTTTCTGAAAACTGATTTAAAAAATTCCCATGGTTTTTGTCTGTCTCAGTCTGAAAATAATTTGACCGAATGCTCTGAATCACAGCATATGCTTCATTATTTATTTAATTTATATTTTTGACATGTTTTCTCTTCTCTAGCATTTGACTTAAATGCTAGCATACCAGGTAAGTTTATGTTATGTACCAAAAAGGGAGAATGTTTTGAATCTACAGTGGAAATACATTCAAATTTGGGAACACATTCGGCTTTGTCATAGGCCTAGCTGCAAGAATCCTGAACTTCTTAAGTCTTCTGGTTTCTTTACATATCAAGTAATGCAAAACAAACACCCCCCCCCCCCAAAAAAAAAGACTTCCTATGTTACAATGCATCTAAAGCAGGCTCTGCCTTTATCCTGTGGCAATCAGCAGTGGGGTGCAGGGTGTGGTTCAGGGGTGGGAGGAGACCCTGCTCCCCTTCCGGCTGCACTAAAGGCTGAGGACTCCAGAGGGCTGGAAATTGCATTTCAACAATATCTAAAATTATCTAAACATTGAAGGCAACAAGTGTCCTTTTACATTTTACATGCTGTGACAACACAGAATCGATTTCCCTTACTTAGTACGAATCAGGCTGTAAAAACTTCTGAAGTTTGTGTTTGTTTTTATTTATCATTATCTTTTCTCTAAAACATTTTGCTCGGTTTTTCGAACATTGCAGTTTTAATAATTGTCTGTGGAGTGAACGAATAGCATAGATGCCCCAGCCATGGCTCTTACCCAATGACGCCAATTAAAAGGGTCTGAAAGAACCCTTGGTATTCACTTCGTCATATTTTCAGTAATATTAGGAGGTCCTACACTCCATGATTTCTGGTTAGCTTGAAAATATCTCACTAGACTCATAGCCCAACCCGGGGTGAATGCCTCATAATTTAAAATTGCACAATGGAACTAGCTGGGGTTTACATTTCAAAATTTAGATAGTTTTTTCTTATAACACAGACATTTTACATATTTCAATTTAAAAAATATGAACATCTACTGAGTAAAAAAAGGAATAATTTAAAGTTTAAAGTTAGTAGCACCTATAGCATATTGTTTCATTTTTAAATGTTAAAGGCGTGTGTGTGTGTGCATACACACACCTGAGTTTGTGTAATTGAATACATATAGAGATTTCTTCCTAGACAAACTGCAATTAACTTTGATAGCAAAGCAAAGGCTATGTGTATATCACAATAGTTTAGAGTACATATAGCAAGCTAAGTCATGAAAAAACATATTTTGAAGTAAAACCTACATTAACTTACATTTTTAACAAACTTAAATAGAATCTTAAAACCTCAGTTTAAGAAGTGAAGATACATGTGTTAATGGACTCCTAGAAGAATTTCTAACTCACTCTACCCCCAATTTTCTCTGTCTCAGAACAAGGAGTTTGTTGAATTTAAAGGTATTATTCAAGTAGAACGACTCGAAACATCACCAGAACGCACACGGAACCTCATGCCTTGCATAAATTACTTTCATTAATAGCACAGCGTGAGGCGCTAGCTTGAATAACTTTTTTGTCCTCAGCAAAAAGAACCTGTTTCCAGAAAAGAAGTTGTGCACAAAATTCACAGAAGAGGGTGACAACCAATTTTCATCTTAACAAATACACATTAAAGTCACTTACTTTTTAAAAAGACTAATAAATCAGAGTAATTTACGAAATTATACTTTTTGCCAATATACCCCCTTTGAGCCTTAGAGCTCACAGGCTGCTGTAGGGAACATTCCAGAGTCACTGAGCAATGCGTCTCACCGTGACTCATTTGAGCATATATGCAAGTTAATTCCTATGCATTTGCTCTAATTCCAACACAGCATTTAGACTGGATCCCGTGTTCTGACTCAGAGAGGCCCTAGGGAGGGAGGACACAGGTGGGGCTGCTGAACCTGAAAGTAGGAGGCCAAGGCTTTGCACGGGTGACTCTGATCTCTAAGCATCGGTTTCCTCAATGCTGCAATGAAAGTAATGCTCTTTGGTGATTAAATAACATTATGGGTTTTTTTTTTTCCAATTTATTTATTTTCTTTTTTTAAAATTTCAGATTATGGGGATACAAACATTTGGTTACCTAGAATGCCTTTGCATCGCCCAGGACAGAGCTACAAGCGTGCCCACCCCCGCACCCGTTAGTTCTGAGTTTACCCATCCCCGCCACCCCCTCCCAAGATTAAGTTTTTAAGAGTTTTGTAAACAAGTGTCATACAAATACACTGCCATACGAGGGACAGATTTGATCACAGAAGAAGGAGACAGGGGCCAGAGAATGACTCGAGAATGAGAACAAGGAAGGTCCCAGTGAGCCCGCTGAGGATGGGACCAGGAGTGCCCCGTGTAGCCAGGAGGCACCTGCTCACGTCACGGAGAACGTCTCCATCAACAGGATGACGCAGGAGAAAAGGTCTGAGGCACCCAGCAAGACAGGAGATTGCCAGCTCACAGGGCCAATGTTTTCCTTCCGTATTTCATCACTATCGCTCAGAACACAGAGGCTTAAACAGTCAGCGATGGAGAACAGAGGAAGAAAGAACGTCGAGCCCAGTCCTTCACTCTCCAAATGCATAAACATCCAAATCTTGAATCTCGGAAACAATTCTGATGTTTTTCCCATGTGTTATTGATTTGTTAGAAGGAAGAGAACAACTAGTTCCAGGGGGAAAATAATGTGTGTCCGTGGTGGTTTTTTTTTTTTTTTTTTTTTTTTTTAATTTCCAGGCTTATTTTGTTGCCAATTTCCCTCCTGTAAACCTTGATTTGCAGTTTTTGGCATGCACTACTCATAGTCATTATTTTTTCAATTAGCCTACAAGGTCTTTGAGGGCAAAGACCATGTGTTGTGTTCCGTGCTATTGCGGCCACAGCGTGGGCCATGCCTGGCGGGTTGCAGGCATTCTCTCTCTCTCTCTCTCTCTCTCACGCGCGCGCGCGCACACACACACACACACACACACACACAATCTGATCCGTAAGTCTGGGAACAAATCCTAAGAAATAATTTATTTTCTATTTTAATCACATCTATACAGACACTAAACTGTATCATGTGCAGACAACATACCTGGTGTGTCATACGTTTTCTGTTTGAATCAAATGCCAATAAACTGAATTAAGAGGTTGCTCTTAATGATCGAGAGATAATTCA
This sequence comes from Eulemur rufifrons, assembly GCF_041146395.1. Taxonomy (NCBI): domain Eukaryota; kingdom Metazoa; phylum Chordata; class Mammalia; order Primates; family Lemuridae; genus Eulemur; species Eulemur rufifrons. The sequence continues at coordinate 879,860 of NC_090994.1, forward strand.
AGTCTTCATACAGTTCTCAGAGCTGAGGGTGAATCATCCATTGCTGAGCAGGAACAGATGAAATATTTTCAAAGGCAGTTTTAGACTGCGTAATTGGGTGTCAAAGTCAGACACGAGTAAGCTCTTATGACAAAGAAAGAGGACCTAATATCCACATCCGAAAACAGGTGATGTAGTGACTGAAACTTCATTCCAACCTAACCTGGCTTAAAATTAAATAAAGATTTAAGAAAATGCTAACCATATTTTAAAAACCTAAAAGCTTCTTTGCTTTGTTGTCACTAATGGACACTGTTGAGGTATCGCATGATGATTTTGACAATAAAATAACCATCTGTAGTTGCCACTGAAAAATCATACATATTATCATTTTAAATCACTGAAGAAGAAATTTAACATCCTCCCAGGAAAATGAGGGGAAGATTTTAAATGCAGTGTCTGTCTCTAAGAGAATTTCTGGAAAGCTGTCAAATTAGAATGTAGAGCTCTGGGTCATTTGCAAAAACGAACAACAACAACAAAAAACCCTCATTTTATATGAACAATCTCACTTCATTTTGTTTGTTTGTTTGTTTGTTTTGGTCAGTCAGGGAAAAGTTTTTAGTCCACAGTTGACTGAGTTACTTGGGGAAAATGACTTTTCACCTTTCCTGTGTTAATCACATTGAGCTACTAAACTACTAAGCGGACTGTGTTAGATGCAGCCTGCAATAATCAAACTCCTGCTTTTCTGGGAGGTCTGGAAATGATCAAGTAAGTTCTAAAATAATTATATTTATGTGACATTTAGCAGTTGAATAGGAACCTATCAAGTGATGAGTTTCTTGCTTTTCTTTTTGTTTATCAAATAAATGCATGCCCAGATGCACCTCCTAATTTAATCAGTTGGAAAGACCAAAGCGTAGCAGGTCTGAAATCTCTGGAATGTTCCTCGTTAGAACAGAGACACTGAAGTTAAGGCAGAGCCCAGAGCAAGCGGATTTCGCAGCAGCTCCTTCTGCGCCTCTGACCAAGCTGGAAACCTGAGCCTGGGGCGACTGAGAGGGGCAGCTTGTGGGCTGTGCTGCGACAAGGGCGCGGCCACGAGAAACATTTGCCTCTGTGTTTCAGCCAGAAGAAACCTCGAGAAAGTTCACAATCAATCGTTAATATCAAGTACTCCAGAAATACAATGTAGGAATCTGAAGCCAGATTTGAACGTTTTGCCATGGAACCGTTGCTATGGATTCAAGGGACTGCTAGTAACCTTAACATCAAACCCTATTCTATTAGCTTCAGTTTCTGAATTAACATTTGGAGCCTCTAATAAAATGTGCATGTACGTGGCCATGTGCAAGGCACATCTCGGCTCGACAAGTTGCAGGGCATCTTGGCACACACGCGGGAGCTGGCATTTGACGGCTCCGAACTGGGTAATCAAAAGTGTTTCTAAAATCACGCAACGTTAAATACTCCATTTATGCTGGCTTCTGGCACAATGGAGGGAAACAACACTAAATTTCCTGTTCATGTGCAGAGATGCTGCTCCAGCCCTTCAGAGCATTCATGCTTCTGCCGGAGTTTTTGTCTGTCGAGCTGCGATTTATATTCTCCTCACTTCCACGAGGGTTCTCACGAGTTCCTACCGGCTGCAGCTGCCGGTTCAGATGTGTTCTGTTTCTAGCAACATTCTGAAAACGCAAGTGATTACTTTGCCCATTAATTTTTCATAAGGTCTTTTTCAAGATTTTTTTCCTTGTGCCCTCCGCGCCCCACCCCCTCCCTTATATGCTTGGGGATTTGACTAACCCAAGCTCAAATGTAGCACATTAAATAATCTATCTTGGTAAATCAGAACTCCCAACCTTATGAATGAATTTTTAAAATGAGGCGGTGAAACGCAAAGAAAAATGTCATAGGATATTTTTAATTTGGGGGAGTACTTTTACTTCTATTGGCTCATGTGAGCCTCAAGGCAATCTTGCTCCTGCGAAAGACGAGGAAAGAGCCCCAGAGGAGTGATAAGCTCGTGGCCACACCATGCTCTTACTCCCCGACCAGTTCCCATGACTAAATTAGTGAATGTTTGATGTCATACCAAAGTAGATTCATGTTCTTAAATTCCATAGAAGGAACTATCAACGTGGGGAATAGAATTAAATATTGAGGAATTTTCTCTGTATGGCGCACAGACAACCTGAAACTCTGAGTTTTCCAAGTATCCGCTAAGTTTCCATAGTCATAAGTTTCTATCACTTTGTTGTAGAAAAAAAAAAAATAAAGAACTTCGATTAAATAGTATTGACCTTTTTTTAAAGCACTGGTTATATATGTTACCAACACAGCCCAACTTTAGAATTTCAATTTTCCAATATTGTCACTTTAAAAAAAAAAAACTCATATAATATTTGCTAAAGCCCTTTTCTATAAACACCAGTATATTAATTAGTAAGTCAAGTGATTGACACTTGATATAACTTTAGATCTTTGTAGCCAGCGTTTCCTTGGCTCTTTTTTGTTCTTTTCTCACTGGAATGAATTTTTATCTCTGTCATTCATTAGGAATACGGTTCTCAAAGTAAACCTGTGTGCCCACATACTGTTCACAGGGCCTCTTACATTATTGATATTTACATGAAGACATTTATTTTTAATGTATTACTAACATATTTACTGGAGGTATCTCATATTCAGTAGTAAAAGTAGTAACTGCTTATAACCAGTGTTGGCATGGGTATTGCAAATAAGTTCTTTTCAACTCTCCATGTGGGAGTAAACACACATTGCCAACTAAAAACATTAAAAATGTACATAATCAATGTCCAAGCGAATTTTAGGAAGCAAAGGAAAAACACACACCAAAATATAAAATATGCAAACCAGCTAAATCACCAAATAGAGACTTGGTGAAATAAAATAAAAATTGAAATGAAAATTATTCACAAGATTTAAGTAGGAACATTTCATTTACTGTTTAAGTTTTTAATTTATCTTTTGCTTATAACAGCGATTACCAATGAGATTGTAGATAAGTGCTATTAGATAACAAATGTTTGGTTTGTTTGACAGAAGCTCTAATTCTTGAAGCATACTTTGTTGGCAGGTGGGAATTTATGGAAATGAAATTCTAAAAATCTATTTTTTGCCTGAAAACATGCATACTCTATTACCTTAAATGAGAGATAGTGCCACATCCCTTGTGCCCTACACAAAGCTGTTTCGTGGCAGTTAGGAGTCAGCGCTGAGCCTGGGTCATGAGCCTTGTTTAGAAATTTTCCCACCTGCCTAGGAATTTGCATATCAGTTGAATGTCTGCACTCTGCTTGGTGCCAGATAGAATGTTTCAAAAGAATATTTGACTTTTATGTATTTACCTACTGTTGTGACCTGTCATACTCTCCTAGTGAGGCATAGGCAAAATACAAAAATTCTTTGAAAATATGTTTCCATATTCCTGAAGTTGTTTATTTTAAAAAGTAGCATACACTCCAACAAATCATTCCTGTATAAGTAGAAATGTAGTTATAAAAACTTAAAACTCTTTTTTGTCACTCTGAAATTGTTCAAAAAATACAAAAAAAAAAAAAAAAAAAGGAAAGGGAAAATCTCATGTTTCTTGATATTCATCTGTTTACTTTCTTAAATATATCACAGTATCCCTGGCACTGATCGACAAGGATGTGATCAGAAGCTCTTCACCATCCAAGATCAGTGAATATTTTATTCAAACCAATCAGCATGCCCTAACTGGAGATGGGAGTAGCTACTTCCCAGAAATCAACCCTGACCTTTCCTATATTTAATACGTAGTTTTGTATGTATGTGCCGGTGTATGTGTGCAGGTGTGTATGCAGATATGAGGAGACACACACTCTTTATCAGCTGAAAGCCCAAAGTCAGAAAAATCTCTTTCACAAAAATCTTTTTTTATGTCATAAATATCTTAAACAATTGTTTTTCCTTAACTTTAAAATTACAGATCAAGTATGCTCTGGCTTTTTCCTTTCCTTTGTCCCTCAAACATTATTTGTCTGATTAGTTGGAACGTGGTGTGTGCAATGAACAATGTCTGGGGAATGGACACGCTTGAAGCTCAGACTCGGGGGGATGGGGGGCATGGGCAACATATATAACCTGAACTTTTGTACCCCCATAATGAGCTGAAATAAAAAAAAAAAAAAAAGAAATGGTATCAATATATAGTTTTCAAAAGAGTGGAGAAATTAAATATATATTTTTATTTTCCCTTGGACCAAGATATTCAAAATGGTACGTGCTAACAATAGAATATAGCCCCTTAATAAATTGTGGTAAAACTGAAAAAAGACCAGGTGATTATAAAACAGAAACTCTTATAGTTATTATTTAGTTCTCTCAAAATATGTAAATGTTTGCTTTACAACTAGTGAAAATTCATACATTTATTTTTGTAATAGTAACAACCCTTGCTCATAATCAACACTCAGTAATTATTTGCTGAAATAACCCTTTAAAGTGCTTTAAGAACACTGAGTACCTTTAAAGGTATTGGCAATTCAGTCATTCTCAACATTAAGGAGCATCTACTCTGAGACAATTAACATATTTCACCAGAGTTAGATTTAAAATCAGCTATTACCATAATAACTTAAGTTGTTCAATAATAATATACCATAATTATAGGTACTAAAATGAAATGACTGGGAGCAGATAGAGAAAATCCCAATTCATGTCTAGTAAGAACCCTGGATTTTCTCTATCTAAAACATTGATGTTTGATTCTTTATCATGTTCAAAATGAAATATATATTTTAAACTACTTTAGATCTTATTTGGAAAATATACATCTTTTCACTGGTTTATTTCTTAATCTTAAAAAAACACTAGTTTTAATTATTTGAAAACTACTGTGCACATTTCCATGCAATACACATGACAGGCCTATTGCCAAAAAATGTCAGGATTAAAAATGTAAATTTACAAAAGAATAGCTATTCACGTGAGTGATACAACTGCTTGGAGTAACATATTGATATTTATCAATATGAATAAATTTTATTAATAGGAGAGACCCAAAATCAGAATAACCAATGTCCAGGAAATCATTAATTCAATAACTAATTTCCTTGTTTCCAAAGAGAGTATCTTCAAATTTGAATGAAATGGATGCATACTTTGAATTTGTAAGTTTTATAGCACAGTGGCAAGAACCCTGAACTTGTAGGAGAGAGATCTTCCACAAACTTGATGATCAAGCGTTTTATTTAACATCTTTAGGTAAATTTTATATGTAGAAAACCTATCTTACAGAGTGCATATAAAAATTAAATACTGTGACACATATTTTATATACTTATAATAAACATATCATGCATTTTATAGAATGACTATGGAAATGTATTTTTGAGGTGTGGTGAACAGAACTCAGTGAAATTGAGCAATGCTAATCAGGCAGCATCTAGTTATGAACTTGTTGATGCGTGACTGAATACTGAGTCTGCCATCCCGTGTCTTGCTATTTATCAATAATGTTGTCCTATAGAAACAGCTATATGTGCAACTGTGGATGTTGCAATCTGATTTATTTTTCCCTTTGCTGTGCAGTGTAATTTTTGGACAGTTTGAGTATTTGTGGACATCAGTTGCAAAATAGTAATGTTCCATTTCTTTTTGGGATCAGAGCTAAATTGGGTATTACCTTTTACAAGTATTAGATGGAATCAATTCACAACCCTGATAAAATTCAATCATAAGTCGCAGTGGAATGACCCTCACTCCATGAAACTCTTCATCCACAGGTGGCAGCCGTGACATCTGCTCCCGTTAGGGTGACGGGTGGCCCTTTATCAGAGAGGGGCTGCACCCGCTTGCGACTCAGAAAAAGAGTTTTTGTGAATAAAACACCCGTGGGTTCACCGCAGTGCTCAGCAGTCCTGATGCAGGAAATGTCCAGGGCAAGATTGATTGAAAGGCCACGGTTGGCACTAGCTTCATTTCATGCAAACTTTAAGGAACAAGAGGGAAAATCATGGCCGATAATCAAAAAATACTCGTATGTTTTTATTCAAAGATGTATTGCTCAAATATAATTTTTTAGTTATCATTGCCCTTTGTTATTTCAGTAATAAAACAATATTATGATTTCATTAGTTGCAAATGACTGAATGCACCAGCTTCACAAGAGTTATTTTCAATGCGTTATCTATCAACTGCTGAAATTAAAAATATTATGAGAATGAAAGGGAAAGATTTCTTCAATATGCACTGATAGAAATCTATATTTAATGTGCTAGGTTTTTTTTTTCTCAGAAGCTAGTAATAAATAAAGAAACTCATAACTATAGAGCAGAAACTCTATAGCAGTAATGCATAACCTGAGATTTTTAAATAAAAAATAATTTGTGCTTATTTTTAATCATTTATGTTATGGTGTTATGCATACTTTAAATGTGATTTTTTAAAAAATTATTTAAAATGTATCACTTTAAGGTTAATTCTACCTGTCAGAGTAAACTCATAATTATTTCTCTCATGTACTCAATGCTTCTTTATTAAAACTGAAAGATAGATATTACGATGCTGATAACGATGCTGATTTCCAAGCTGTGTGTCATTCCACCAGCTCGAACCTCATCGGGGCATTAATCCACCTGTCTCCAGGGGCTAGAAGAGTGACTAACACACAATGGCTAATACATATTTGTTGAAGAGTCAAATACAATATCACCAGGGCCTGTCAGGTAGAGTGTAATCTTAGCAATTAAGAGCAAGTAAAACAAGACCGGGTTTGCTTAAGCAATAAACGGATCCTCAAACGTATTCCTACTACCACTCTGACCACCCCCGTGAAACACGGCCGGGAGTTTTCCTGAGTGCTTACTCTTCCAAGACTTCGTATCTATTAATTTACTGAATCCCCACAAGAATCCTATGAGGCGGTCTTTATTATTAGCATCATTTTATAGGTGATGAAAACGAATCCCGAAAGACTCAGGAGTCTTGCTCAAGGTCACATGCTCAGCGAATTGGCATATGTGACTTTAACCACTGTGTGGAACTCCCTTTCCAAGCTCCCCAGGGGAATGGAACGAATTGTGTTCCTGGGATGCTAGGGGCATCTGTCTGTGTAGCCGCCCTTTCTAAAGTCTCAGGAAACGACCCCTCTGGCACCAGAATATCAAGGCATCGTATCAGCACGCAGGCACTGAAGAGATGCCGCTTCCAAGAAACCCAAATCTATAACCTCTACAAAATGTATTTCTACACCCCATGTGCTTGCATTTCATAATTCCTGCCATTATCTATAATATTACAATGAACATCTTTGTCCACGAGGCAATTTTCAGTGATTTATACTAATTTCTTAGGATAATTTCTAGGACTAAGATTTAGGGTGAGAGTGTATTACACAATTTTCAGATTCTTGTTAAATCACTTTCTATATAAAAGTTAACCCCTAGAATAGGAGATGGTCTATTCCGTTCTTTGTTTTTGTGCCTTCAGTAGTCTCATTAAAAATACAATGTAATTTGGTAAATACTGTATATAACTTTTTGTGTTCATTGAAATGTGTTATTATGTTATATGCACATATTGCATATGATGGAGTAAAATTATGTCATGTGTACACACACATACCTATATGCATTTGCATTCAATTCTGCATGGCTTATGGCTTATTTACACCTTTGGACAACTTAATTAATAGTACTTTTGTGTTCCCTCGACCGCTGTCCCCAGCATTGTACATGAATGTACTTTAGGCCAAGTGCAAAGCTCTGATCCGTTTAACTATGGGCAGACCACACATTCGGTTTTGCTGTTCTGTAATTGTAAACCAGCAAATGTAGGGAGAATTCAGACCCCTCCCCCCCCAAAAAATACCTGGGTGTGTACGGCTTACATCCCATTAAATAGGTACTACATTCTACCTACTATAATTCGTAATAAATATTTTCTACATGATGATCCAAGTAGCCTGTGGGCTCCCTGAGGACAGATGCCATCTTACACCTCTCTGCAAACTCTCCCCTACTCGGTGCAGCGACCCCAAAATAGAAAACACCAAATAAATTTTGCTGAAGGAAGAAAGGTATAAAGGTTTCATTGCTGCTGTTGTTTACGTTGTTTATATCTTCTCTGAATTGTTTTGGATGGCATGGGCTTGACTTAAAAATGATTACCTTGAGGAAAACTTGAGGTAATTTGCTTTTACAATTTTGCATTCTGCTAATCAGAGCATCAAACATTTTTATTACCTGCGACTCTGGCACAAAGCTGCGGGTTACATTTTATATTCAAATTTAGCATTAAGAAAAGCTTTGCCACTCGAGAGCAACTTGGAAACTTCTCTCTTCTGCTAACGAGAGTGTGGTAAATCGCCAAGTTTCCCTTTTCGCCATAGATGCCTGGAAATTAAATATTAATTCTGGTCTTCACAATTCCGCTAGTCTCCATCTACGGTTAGTGAATTTGCTCATCTTGACTTTCACTTCTATGTCCTTATATTATTCTGTAAGTGTCAAACGAGTCACCGGGAACAATTTGGGAAAACGTTGAGAATAGATTTAAGGAACGAGAGAAGGGCAACCGACCTCTGGTTTCACGTCAGCCCCGTCCGACCTCTAATGCTCGGGGGGCCGTGTGCCTTCTAGCCAGTCTCCCCTTCCCCTCTAGCCACACTGCACCGGGGCCAGTGTGCACCGGGTGGCTGCAAACCTGCGTCTTGACACCAGCCAGCTCCGTCATCAAATAACTGAGCATCTACCAAGAACCGCCCATGAGGATAAGAAGATGAAGGCCAAGCACTTCTTCCAAGAGAAGCTTCCTCTCCAGTGAGGAAACAGCCCGTCCCCAGGCACCTGTCCCCGTCAGCGGGGCCAGAGCCGTGCACTGGGCTGCCCGGGGCCTGCAGCCCCGACAGGGGGGTGACCCCGATGTAGTGACCTCAATCCCACCCGTAACCCCCAGGAAAACAGCTATTCCCATGTGGCTCTCTTGCTTTCATTTGTTTTAGAACCACATATAATTTTCACATCTTCTTTATCAAACATTCATAATTCATAGGTTTATTCTAATCATATTCTTTCTATGTGTACTCTTGGAACCTACCTGCCAATAAAAGCATTATTGCCAGACGTCCATGAATATGTAACTTTAAACATTCTAATGCACGCTACAACGCAGCCTGGAGTACACGCATGAGAATTTGGCAAAGAGCCTGAAAACTAGAGATCCTCCCAGGGCCTGATGAATAGATGGAGGCATATTTGCGGGGAAGTAATTTGAGTGAAAAGTGTCCTCCGTCAGTGTCTCTCACCTCCTCGCAGTGGTGCTGAAATGACTCTCGCCCAGCTGGGCTCTAATTATTGCTAATTGAACACTCCGATATCGGCATGGAAGATGTATCCCAGGCATATTACATCAGCGCGTGATGGTGCTGATGCTTTTAAGCGAAAGCGGCTTCCCTTTCCAGAGGCATCTGTAATACACTGAGGTCTGGTCTCTTCTTGATCCCTTCCCGGTCCTGCCATTAGCTTTAATGAAGGGAACACAATGCAGGGACAGTGAGCGTCCAGGGAATTCGTGTCATAATATGCCTTTGATTGCTAGCCACAGGTTCCACCGTTTTCAAACTGCCTCCTAGAAGCTCGCATTCTGCAACAATTAGAAAACGAGAAAAAGAAAACCGATACTGTGCGACGCCTGGACCACGCGAAGTCCCCTCCAGATGCGCACAGCGGTACTTGAGCAGTGGCCAGTGAGTGTAGACAGCTCCACTTTCCACAGCGAAGTGTGGGCCCTGGGCCCTCCCCACACTGTACGGCACCGGGCGGATCCAGGTACAGCACAATCTCAATAACTTACAGGAAGTTTTAGGCCAGGAAATTTAGGGCATCTTCCCCCCGCCACCTGGCCCCCGGGAACAGACTTCAATGTGTTCTCATTTGTCCTGTGTGTTGTGTCGGAGGTGCCAGGCGGGTATCATGCTCTTTGATTGCTATGCTAAGGCATAACACAATGGCAGATGAGAGATGAACGAGGCAGCAGCTTGGTGGAAGAGACAAAAGAACAGAGAAGTGGTCGATACGTGTGCATTGAACTCACAAGACATGCTGTGTCTTTTGGCCTGAGTGTTTGTGTCCCTCCAAGATTCGTACATTAAAACTGTGACCTCCAAAGTAATGACATGAAGAGGCTTGGCCTTTGGGAGGCAATGAAAGTGTGATGAGGCAGTGAGGGTGGAGCCCTCCTCGTGGGGCTACACAGTGAGGAAGACACTCCAGAGCCCTCCCCGCCACGAGGAGGCCCAGCCAGAGGCACCAGCTGTGACCCAGGTGAGGGCTCACGTCCTCACCCAGAACTGAATCAGCCGGCACCTTGATCACAGATTTCCAGCCTCTGGAACTGCGGGAAATAAACATGTTATTGAAGCCACCCGCTCTATGGCATTTGCTACAGCAGCCCGAGCAACCTAAGGCAGAGTGGAAAAAGAATCTGAATGGTAAGGGCTGTTCATACTGCAGGCAGCCACAAACCAACCTGGTAAACCGAAAGGCACACTCCAAATGGACCACTGGCCTCCCACAGTGTACACTGCAGCCTCGGTCTACACTGCCAGAGTTCAAATATTAAAAACTGGGGAGAACAACTCACAGGTACTTTAAACGGGGTATTACTATGGAAATGACTCAATTATTTTAAACAACAGGTTCACCAAAATAACATCTTCTATTGCCAATTGATAACTTTTCTCTGTTTTCTAGACAGTGGTCCCCAATCTTTTTGGCAGCAGCGGCTGTTTTCATGGAAGACAATTTTTCCACCGACTGGGGAGGCGGATGGCTTCAGGATAATTCAAGCACATTTAATTTATTGTGTGCTTTGTTTTTATTATTATTACCTTGTAATATATAATAATTATGCAACTCACCATAGGTTGGGGACCCCTGTTCTAGGAAATTGGCTTCATTTTTGTAGAGTGCTTTACAGTGTAGAAAGCATTTTCTAATATATGAGTTAATGTCGATATTTTTCACACTCATATGAGTTATGCATTATATTATCAACCACTGGAATAGGTGGGAACTTAATTATTGGGGGGCATGAACTTGCATGGCACCTGGGCATATTTTAAATGCTATCTTTGTCACAGTGTAATTAATATGTATCAGGAAGAGATTGCAAGATGTTTCTGAATTTCAGATTTAATGTGGGGTTTTATATGTCGATGTATTCCTCGCACCATAAAATAGTTTTTCTTGTCCTATCATGAGGGGAATTTTCGCATCTTATATCTTTGCTAAGGCATTTTTTACCTAACTAACAATTGACTCTGCTTGTCTCTGCCTCTATTTGCCTGCACCATACAGATTCGTAGTCTCTCTCTTTGGTTTTCCATTCAAATCTGAGATTGAAATATTCTCCCACTTCAGCTAATTTATTTTGTTTCCTATGCACCAATGATGACTTATCGCTACTCCATTATGCTAACACTGTCTGATCTTTCCTTTATCCCATGAAAATATACCAGAGTCCCTGCCTATTCTTTTGAAAACCTAAAGAATTCAGTATCTCCTACTCTCCCTAGGTTTCTCTCCAAAAGAACTGCACAACGAGGGGTGAAAGGCCCCCAAATCCTCCATCCACGCTGCGGGCGACTTTCTCACCCACACGGCGGAGACGCACGCCTTGGCCACGCTGCTGCCCCGCCCCTGTGGTTAGCCACTTTGCAAATCCTTCCCAGTCGGGCGTGAAGGCAGACAATGTTTTTCCAGGCTGGAATTCTCCCAATTGCCCTCATACATCCCTGCAATGCCCAGGTGATTTCCCGTGAAGAACGGGCGCCCACACTCTTCTTGGTCCACGTGAGTGTCACCCACACCCAGGCCCCCTGGTGCTCAACTGTCACATGTGAGCTACAGCTTACCCACAGTCAGAAACGCCCATAGTCTAGTCCCTGCCAGTGACTTTCTACGTGCACAGCACATGCTGAAGCGTCCAGAGACCTCTGGACAGAAAGCTGCTGTGAAGGTTGTGCTGGACGTGAAACGTACTCCGAGAATAGAGAATCCAGCCAGAGTTACCGCCTGTAAAGAAAACGCACAGTGTTCACCTGTCTTCCAACACTACGCTCTATTGCACAGCACTTGAGCTCTTCATTTTACATTTGATAAATGAGACCCATAACGTCCCCCTCGAATAGCCTTTTAATTATCTCTCTTGTCATAATTTCTCTCTTTGATTTGAACAGCGCCCCAGAGAAAGACACTCTTGTAGTTCATCGGGTCGTACGTTCGAGAAACACGCTTTGGAGAAACACGGACCATACAGGACACGCACTTTGCAAAGTCGAGGAGAGGGGTGACCGAGCCTCAGTTTCCAGCGGGTGGGGAGGACGCGTTCGCTGGCAGCAAAGAACACTTCAACTCACGCTCTCAGGCCTCCCTCCACATAAAACCCGTTAGAGTGAACCAGAACCTGAGCTGAAGGAGTGCCCGGATTTAAACCCTGGTCTGCATTCACGGGCTGTGTGTTGCTGAGAAGTTTATATAACCTTTCTGTGCCTTAAGTATTCTTATCTAAAAAAACGGGGCTACATAATTATGTAGACCTTCAGGGTTGCTGGTAAAATTAAACGCGCTGATGTACGGAAAGCACAACAGTATGTAGAACTGATACACAGATCCTAACTCTCATTCTGACGATACTATCATTAAATGCTCTATGAGGACCGGGGAACTGAGCCGTCATAACTTATGTGACTCCTTTGCAGATCTCGTATGTCTAATTAGAAGGTCACCTAGTATGGAAAAGCATTGCTGAGAAATAATCAATGAATGTGGGGTGAGAGAGGCCAGATGCTAGAGTAGGACAGTGTCCTGAAAGTCTCAGAAAACCAGGACACAGAGGGCCGCAAGGGGGACCTGGAGGAAGAGGAATGAGGAAGAAGCTGCAGCGAAGACATGGAGAGAGGCAGAAAGAGGAAGGGAAGCGGCTGGAGGTCACCTGGGGGGTGACTATCGCTTGCATTACTGCCGCTCTGCCCAGGCAGGACAAAGCCAGGCACTGCCATCTCCCCGTTCTTGTCCATTAAGTCCACGTTGCAAAGAAAGAAACAGGCTCGGGGGGACAAGCAGCCCGGGAGCAGAGGCTGGGTACGCAGCGGAGCGGGGACCAGGTCCCGTCCCCTGGAAGGTCCAGCGATGTAAACGGTCTCAAGTGCCTTTACGCTTCCTCCCACTGTGATTCACCTGGGTACGTATTAAGTCATCAGGAAAGTAGACTCAGACTGGCACAGAGAACTGCCCATGCTAGCACCCTGCCGATGGGGAGCAAACGTCTATTTTTAACTTTTCCTTTTTTTTTTTCTTTCATAGACTCCTTTCATCAAACTGTATTTCTCAAACCACAGTCCACCATGTCATAGTACACGGATCATATGGCGGGAATCTCCACGACAAGTCCCGTGATTGCGAGCCACTGTCTCCTAGGGTGAGGTTTTCCCTTAGTCGTGGTCCTGTCTGATGGGACAGCCCATGGCAGCCCTGGGGCACGGAGCCGTCCCAGACAGCATCGCTCCGGAACCTACCGCCCCGCACGCGCACGGACCACCCGTGCTGGGAGCCGCCCCGCAGGACCCGGGGAAGCTTAACGTCAAACGTCACGCTGGTGCTCCCACTAAGAGGTCACACGTGCACGCAGTTCACTGGGCCAGATTCCAATCCACTGCAGGAGGAAAATGCTGACTACAGAGTAGTTTTCCTACTCAGAATTTGTAATTCCAAAGCTGTATCTTTGTTTCTAAATGATATCCCTAGATAAAGAGACATATTAATATGTGTTTCTATAATGTAATATGACATTACATAGCGACTAGGTCATTTTGAATCCCAATAAATACAATATTTTGATTTTTCAGCTAGGGACATTAAGAAAAAAAATATATAGCCAAGTACAACATTTTGATTTTTCAGGCAAGGTAAGAAAAAATATAGCTAGAGCTTTGATTTGAACCAATTGCCAAAATTTTTTCACAAAAAAACCAAAATGATTTCTCGGTTGAGGGCTCAGTGTCTGCCTTTTACATATGTACATAAACACATATCACACACACACATATGTGTAGTGCGTGTATGTGTATGAAGATAGAGCACACAGAAGAGAACCAGAAGGAGCAAGAGAAGAGGAAGAGCAAGAAGAAAGCAGGAAAGGGAAAGAAGTTTGAGTCAGAGTCCAGAAAACGGATACTTTATCTCACGCTTTGGCGCAGTTCATCGTGAGCCTTTGAAAATCACGCAAACTTTACCTTTGTGAAGATTTGGGAGAGATGCATTATTCAGATAAAAATCACTGATCCCACAGGGCGGCTCTGCCCACATTTTTTATTGCCCTGTTCACGTTCTTAACTCTCCAAACACTGTAGCTTTTATGTTACTTAGGGGGAACTGTCACGAAAAATAACTCTGCAGATCTGGCCTCAGGACGGGTGTGACAGATGTCCACGGAGCCGTCCCTGTCCCTTCTCACCATTTGTGGTAAATTAGAAGGGACCCAGGAAGCACTGATGTGTTATAAATTAAAGTCTCATATTATGTTTTAGAAAATTCCCCCACCGCATACCAGGCACATTTGCTGAGGAAAAAAAAAAAATATATATATTTTTTTAAAGCAGGCATATCTATTTCCATTCATTAGGGTTACATAGGACAGGGTTTTTTTTTTTTTTTTCTTTTTTAATACAAAGTAAATAAATGCACGCCTACCCTCTTGTCTAGTCGAACATGCACACATACTTTTGGATAGAATACACTGCTTAAAAAGTATCTACCACCAATATCTCAACAGTTAAGGAAAACGTGTAATAATTTTACTTCCCAACTGCTCTCCTTTTGAATGAGAACAGTGTCACTTCATCGCAAGGGTCACCACCTTGCAGCGTGGGAAGCTCTTCACACAGCTGATCTGCCGTACGCACAAAGCTCTGCTAGGTTGGCAGCAGGATTCTCATCAGAGCCTCTGAGCATCCAGTAACTTCCTCAACGCTGAGATTTAACCTGGGTCTGTCTAACCATCAAATACGTTTTCTTTCCTGACTCATCATACTCCCTGGCTTTGAACATTTCAAACCATTTTGCATAAAGTTTTGTTTTTTTTTTTCCCCCTAGCTCTAGCCTGAAGGTTTCCCTTGTTATATTCTGACTCTAGGAGAAGCCAGATCCCGCCCCCGGCTCTGTGCTATCTCAAGTTCTGATGCTTCCCCTGTTCTTGACAGCAAGACCTCACCCCAGAATCAAGGATCTCACATCTGGGAGCTACAAGTTCAAATGAGCAGGATCCCCCAGCTTAGCTCACGTGAGGTCCATCTCCCTAAAGGTCTCCAAAGAGCCTTTCCATCTTAACGCGCGGCCGTGTTCTGAGATAGTGCAGAAGAGAGACCAGTTTGAGAAGGGGGAGAGAGGGCTTGGTGACTCCCTCTTCGAGCTGGGAGCACCGACGTCCTCTCTGTAACCCTGCCCTGGGTCTCTAAAGGCTCAGATACACCTCTTCTAGGGGGCTGATTAAAATGTAGGCGTGCGAGCACAGCCAGGCATCCTCGGCCCATCTTCCCAGCCAGGGTTCCGAACGTTGGGACGTTTAGCAAGTGCCCGGTTCGAGGGGAAAGCTGAAGTGTCACTGCACAGCCCCGCGCAAGCCCACACTGGCTCTCCTGGTTTCCAACACACCGTCATCTTCCCTCCTCGGTCTACTCCTGTGACCGTCACAGCCTTGTAAATTCTACACGTCCTATGCATTCGAATTCGTAATTAATTACTATTTCCCAGTCTATCCAGACATACCAAAATCGTCTCAGCTTTCCTGAAGCACTGTTTTCCTGACACCGAGAGATGTGCGGACTACAGGGAACTTCTCAGCAAGGAAAAATAGTATACGCTGCGTCTGAGTTTCATTCAAGGGCCGGCCTTCAAACTGTTTCTGCCATTTCTATTGTTCTGTCAAACGCTGGAGGGCTCTCTCCCGGCACCGGAAGGTCTGTCGTGTTCTCCCACGCTGCATGTCCTACACACGCCACGCCCAAAACACCCACACACGTCTCCAACCTGCACGCTTTGCATCTTCAGAGACTATTGAGTCCCAAGTTTTCTGTGAAATTCTCTGTGATGACCTCCCTGCGGGATCCCTCCTCTGTCCTCTAAACTCCGATGACATCTTTGTGCCCGTGTCACTGATGTGTCGTTTTTCACGTGTGGTGAGATAACAATGAATGGATACAAGTTACTGGCTGTTTCCGTGCCAGGTACACCGGCAGGTTTCTGACCTATATTCTAATCTTCCTCCAGCAAGGGGAGTATGGTGAACCTCATTGCATAGCCAGGAAACCAGAGCTCTGGGAGTCTGAATAACTCGGCCAAAGAACCCAGCTACGATGGAGAGGAAGGCAATTTCCAACCCATTTTCTCCTTCACTCCAAGGCTGATTCTCCTCCCAGAGCTGCAAGGGAAGAGCCGGGCGCTGCCGACAAAGCAGAAGGGAGACTCGCTAGACAGAGAAAACGGACTGAAAGTGTGGAGAGGAGGACCCGCACCCGGGAATCAGGCAGCTGCCAGCACAAATGCAGAACGGAAGGTGAATGCTGGCAGGGGCCAGGTCGGGACAGCATCCGCTCCAGGTGAAACACAGCCTGATCCGAATGCACAGCCCGAGACGCTAACCGATACCCTGCCAGAAAAGAGCCATCTCACCGTCCAGTGTATTTGGCCCACATCTTCCACCTGGTCTTTGAGAGTCACTCTGAACTGTCCCAGAAAAAGACTGAGAAATCCGCGAAAAAAGGAAATCCTTTAACTTTTCACTTAATGTTCTCAAAAAGAGCTCAAAACAATTTTATTTTCAACGTGCAGCTATTAATAGACTGAGAAGTGCTAATATTCCTGAACATGTAGGGAAGCTGTTGAAATATTGGGATTTTTTTTCATTCCCTTTTGATTCTGTGTCTCATTCTTAATAATCAGTCCCACAGCTGGCCGGTTCAGTGAATTAAATTGCAATCTCTGGGCAAGGAGGCCCGGTGGTTCTGTGAAGCCCAAATTCAAAACTCAATACAAACCCAATCTTTCTGGATTGGTGCCATCTTGTCCCAAAAGCCCATCATAAATTGTATAAGGTATTTTTCAACAAATACTAAAGAGCTCATATCTATTTCTGAAACAGCTAGCCACTAAAATGTTTACTTTTGAAGAAAACTTGCAATTATTATTGAGAATTAGTTTTTATTTTAGTCCTGTTTTTGTGAAATATGTACACCACCCACAAACACTCCAGCTGCTCTCTGTTGAAAGTCTGGTCCACAGACCAGCAGGAACCTTCTACACTAGATGCTTGTCAGAAATGCAGAATCCGGTCAGGCACGGTGGCTCACGCCTGTAATCCCAGCACTCTGGGAGGCCAAGGTGGGAGGATCACTTGAGGCCAGGAGCTCAAGACCAGCCTGACCAACATAGCAAGACCCCATCTCTACAAAAAATAATAAAACTAGCTGGGCAGGGTGGCATGCACCTGCAGTCCTAGCTACTCAGGAGGCTGAGGCGGGAGGATCACTTGAGGCCAGGAATTTGAGGTTGCAGTGAGCTATGATTGTACCACTGCACTCTAGCCTGGGTGACAGAGTGAGACCCTTTCTCAAAAAAAAAAAAAAAAAAAAAAGTACAAATAATTACAAATCCAGAATCTCATGATCACTCTGCAGCTGCTAGACCACAGTCTACATTGTAAGAAGATCCCCATTAAGTCCCACATGCATCAAAGTTTAGAACACTAAATAAATGAAAATACACTTTGGTCTAAATTCTACCATTCTCTCATTTTCTTTTCACTAAGTATTATAGCATAAATGATTGGGACCTATATAGCAGTTGGATTTTCGTTCACGAAATTGAACATCATATATGACAATAATGCTGACTATTAAATAATATTCCCTGTGGCCAATTCTATTTCTAAAAATCAAATAGGGTCAGCATTTAGGTTCTAACTTTTCTTTTAAAGTGATACTATTACTGTGGTTTTTTTCTCAAAAGTTCATAGCAAAGGTAACATAAATATTCCGAAAGTCCAACACAGAATTAACAATGTTTTCGTAATTCGAAAAATGCAAAGCTCACATGCTGAACACAGACCTTTAAAACTAAATACAGGTTAAAAGCAATTTTCAAGAAAGGCTTTTAATCAGAAAGATTGCGTTTTCTTTCTAGGACAGAAGTAGGAACTCACTGTGGCACTCTCTCTTAGCACAGTAAACACGCAGCTAGTCACAGACACCGCTGTGTGCGGCAGGCATGGAGCTGAGGGCTTTGCAAGTATCTGCTCATTTGCTCCAATTAGCAAGTCTCCAAGGGATGTCATGGTCGCTTCCGCTTTACAGACAGGGATCTGGGACTCAGAGAGCAAACCTGCCCTAGGGCATCAAGCTCATGAGGTTCAAAACCAAGAAAAGAGCCCAAATCTGATGAATACCAAGGTCTGAATCGGTAGCTTGGCTTAGTGGCTCTGCTCTACTGCCCGCTGATGGCAAGATAACAGAATGATGAAGGAGGTCACTGTCCCCCTCGCCAGGTAAGTGTGGCTTCCTAGCGTGGCAGAACCAGGGCTGATAACAGAGACAGAAGTCAGGATTCTCTTCCAGCTAACTAATCGCATACCTTGGGACAAGGCTTTGATCTATTTAGGGTGCAGTTTACTTACCCAAACAATAAAAGATTGCCTTCCGAGACTTCTCAGGTGCCATCCCTTCTAAAATTTATAATTCACAAAAACCTAAGCCTTTATGAGATATAGATATATATATACATATAGAAAGAAATGGCACTATAATTCTCTAAAGGGATTCAAATCAGAATAACCTGGGTAATCTTATTTATTACAGTCAGAGGGTGGGAAATGTCACTGTTCTGGGCCACCGCTCATTTAAAGGACCTGTCAAGCTCGTATCACATGTGCCAACAGGAGGGAACCCAAGCAATAAAGTGTCACATTTGTTGGAGGAGTTTGGATTGCACAAAATTACCTTATTCTCCCAGCCAGTCCTCCATGAAATTGTGCAAACTTTCAGAAGAAAGAGAAAAATTAGATATTCATGGCTTTGAGAGAAACTTTAAATGAAGATATCAAAATGTACAATTGGAACACCATTGTGTGCCAATTGGGTGATTTCAGGAATAAATGAGAGTTAGAGACCATCATCTGAGAATGACTAAAATAGAGTAGGCACAACGGCCCCTTCACGGGGCAATGTATTTAAATGGCAAATTTATCTAACAGCATTAATTAAACTTGTTTTCCTGTTTCCTGGATGAAGGACCGCATACAACAAAAATAGAAATGTGATTACAAAAAGTAGATATTTTGTATTTTGTGAAGCAAATTCTAATCTGTAAAAGGAGAATTTTTTTCCCCATTGCCCACAACTTAAATAATTTACAGGAGACACATTTTTCAATAAAATGAGGTAAAGCAGAAGGAATTTCACAGGATGAGAGAACTATTATACCAGAGCTGTAGTTTCTATACCTGCACAAAGAGTGGAACAGATAAAGACTGTGGGATTCTCTTCTGAGATAATTCTCTCTCCAATGGGTCCCATGTTCAGGGACCAGGAATGTTTCAGTTTTGTCCTTGGTTACCATTTAGTTGGATCATTTTTATGGAATCCTAGGGTAAAATGTTGCATTTTATCTATAACTACCACCATTCAATAAATTACATAAATGTCCTATGTTACAATTTAAAAAAAAAAAATTAAATAGTTTTTTTTGTTGTTGCTGTTGTTTTAACTTCATCTGTCTTATTGAAATTCTGGATGGAAATTCTGGTATTGTTTTAACCCCACATGAAAGGTATCTAAGATGAACTACTAGAATGATATTTTGAGGATTTGTGAAAATATATGAACGTTTGCCTTAATGCTAGGCAATAAATGGTACAGTGGACTCTCAGATCCTCGCGGCACCTACAGACGAATCCATCCCTTTCACGAGGAAGGGGCAGGGGGCAGGGAAACCCTCCCTCGGCGCCTTCTCCTGGCAGAGGACCCTGGAGGTCGCTATGGACCCTGGAGGTCGCTACGGGCCCTTTGCAGACAGCCACCTTCTTTTCTCCTCACGGTTAATTCCAGCATGAAAGACCTTCCTTCAGGACCTACCACTTCAGGTAGGGCATTTCAGAGGGAAAGGGAGGGAAAACCTGTCTTGTAAAATTACACCTGTGGGAAACCTTTGCAGAACGCAGCCCGCCGGCTGCACTCAGAGCGTGGGATCGCAGCATGGAATCCAGCCATCCCTCTGCCCCGGGTGACTTCGAGCCTCCCCTGCCAGCTGCCCCCAGAGGAGGTGGAGGCTGTAAACTCGCTGCTCGGCAGGCGCCACAGACAGGGCACCTGATCTACCCAGGTGAGAGTAAACACAGCCTAGATGATGTGAAAGAAAGGCAGTGATCAGGTTGGAAATTCTCCATCCTCTGGAATTAGCTGCGTTTAGAGAAATTTCCCTATTGAGTTTCAGGGTGGAGGTCACAAGGTTTTGGGGCCATCTGGGGCGGCCATTATTTTGTCCTCCTGCCTACCGTTAAGTGGGTCTAAAGTCGTAGACACAGCCCTGACTTTTCACATCACTGGTGTTACCTTCACGATAACTTCAGCCCTGTTATATACACCCCATTTTAGAAGCCTTATTCTATTAGTAATTATATTTATACTCAAAGATACTCATAACAAATAACTATGTTAGGATGATTGCATTACTTTATAGCTAATGATGCTGGAAAGGAACATTTAAAGCGTAGTTCGTGGCGGCACCAGCACTGGGTAACAGAGGCAACTCTGAATCGGAAGTGGGCTCACGCTTTCCTGCGAGTGCTGAAGCCGGATGGTGCCGGGGGGATTCTAGGACAATACTGGAGGTTAAGCACACTACCTTTATCTTCCTGGTTTACAGTTGGTAAAGAAATAAGATCTTGATTTATTTCAGTAGAGGAGGTTACATACCTTGGGGCTGTCCTTGTTTTAAATCGCCACCCTGCGACTTGTTAGCTGAGTGGTTCGGTGGTTAACCTTTGTGGGGCCTCTTGTTCTCATCTATAAAATGGGACAATAGTATCTCCAGGTGGCAGTAGTGGCTATTTACATTTGCCTGGTACATAGCAAATGCTCAGTGAATAGTATTCTTAAATATAATTTTTGAAAAAAACACATCATTCGAATAAATTTTTAGAAAATATATTTTGCTTAAAAGATGAGTTTAGGGGGCCGGGCGCGGTGGCTCACGCCTGTAATCTTAGCACTCTGGGAGGCCGAGGCGGGTGGATCGCTCGAGGTCAGGAGTTCGAGACCAGCCTGAGCAACAGCGAGACCCCGTCTCTACTAAAAATAGAAAGAAATTAGCTGGCCAACTAAAATATATAGAAAAAATTAGCCGGGCATGGTGGCGCATGCCTGTAGTCCCAGCTACTCGGGAGGCTGAGGCAGGAGGATCGCTTAAGCTCAGGAGTTTGAGGTTGCTGTGAGCTAGGCTGATGCCACGGCACTCACTCTAGCCTGGGCAACAGAGTGAGACTCCGTCTCAAAAAAAAAAAAAAAAAAAAAAAAGATGAGTTTAGGAAAAGAGCTATCATAATATCACCTTAATTATGTCCTTGGACCTTTAGCTGGTATATAGAGACTCCAATAAGGAGAAATTTATATATATTTATATAAATATATAAACACACAGACGTATAATATATAAATATATACACATGTATGTATATAATATTTATTTTTTGTTTATATTATGCTCGCATCTGTAAACAATGTAGAGGTGCATACCTTACAGTAAGTTTGTGAAATACGACTACCGAATTCAAAGGTAAAATGGAAAATATGAAAGAAACAGAGGCAGCCACTTGCACGGGTAGTGCTGGGGTGTCGCTACCTGGTGTCCTCAACGTGCCTGCACGATGTCCTTGCTTTTCCGACAGCCTGAACTGCTGACGGGAGCCAAGTCACGGTCACAGAAACAGAGAAAGACAGAAACAGTCGCAGGTTGGAGGAGGCCAGAGAGACGACCGAATGCTCTGCAAGGCCCTGGACGGGCCCCGGGGACAGAACGGACTTCAGTGGAGGAGCCAGAACTCACGACGTGAGGTCTCAGATGGGTTAGGAGGACTGTCAGTTAATTTCTTGGTCTCAATAATTAGACTAGGTTATGTGAGATGTTGACATTAGAGGAAGGTAGTTTTAGGGTATACAGCACCTCTCTATGCTAGTTTTGCAAGTTTTCTATAAAATTAATTCAAAATAAACCATGACAATAATCCAAGGAGGGAATTTGTAAGCAGGTGAGAGAAGTATCGATCACAGGGAATCTAGTACTCCCTGTGTGTCTCTATAATCCTTCCTCGTTACAAATTAAACATACGCATGAAGTCAATCATCAATTAAGTGACAACTTGAGTAAACACTGGAGCTATTATCGACCTTTCAAACATTGGCTGAAACCCACTCGGCACCATCACTTTCTCTCAAGTTTTGTTTTGGTTTCAGCAAGTCACTGATTAGATTGATTTAATCCTGGAATTTTGCCCCATTAATGGGAAAAAAAAAATTAAGTGGTTACAAAACCTTATTTTGTCCCCTCAACTATGATCTTGCCTTGTCCAGGTAGGCAGAGGGGCAGAATTATGCTGGTTTGGGAAAAATAAAATTTAAGCCTTACGAGATTGTAGAGTGACAGACTTTGTTTTGCTCTGAGAAGGCAGGTCCAATCCGAGTCAGCCAAGAAGCCTCCTGGCGCTGTCACCCGTCAGGTGTTCCAGGGAGGGAGGTTGCACGACCTGTTTGCTCCAGCCGAGTCCCGCAGTGCTCCGCCATCCAGGCTGTACGTCCCTCCAAGCATCATGCTAATTTAATTGGCATTAATTGCACAGCGGGGGGTTTCCATGTGGGGGCATGTTGCTAACAAGCGTGCGAGGGCTGCAGACACATGCCAACGCGATGGCAGGGACGGGTTCACAGAACAGACCAGAACAAGGACAGCACCACCAGGGCTGAGGGATGCAGGGACAGCTGGGCCAGGCTGTGCGTGGCCTGGAAGGATGCTGAGGCTCTGGGCTCTGTCTTGACAGACTGAGTCATGGAGTAAAGACATCCATGCACTAACGTGTGTTTTAGGATGCATTTATTTTTCTTTGTTTCCTTTCCTTTACATGCTTCACTCCCTCCCTGTCTCAGAGGCGGACGGGCAAATGATTCTGGTTATATAGATGCATATTTTACTAGACAGGCACTTTAAGCAACTAAACCACGGCATCCTCCAAGATGCATATTTTAAAGAGAGTAAATTCTCCCTCTGTTGTTTCCTGCCTAAGACCACATAACCCTAATCCTTTTAACCATCATGTCTTAATTTAGAAACCACAGTAGGTTAACGCCGAAATCTAATCAATTTTCTTTCTTCTTGATATTTTTAGTTAGGAGTTATGGGCTACACCATCAAATCACTTCGGGGAAGAAAAAATAAGACACTCGAGGCTGGCTTTACTGCTACACATTTTCTTTTTAATTGCAAGAAGCATCACAACTGCTAGACCAGGCTGCAAAGAGAACTGCACATGGCAACGCTCTGGTAAAGCAGGGTATGGACAGGGAACGGACCTGCATGAAATTAGAATCTGATTGGTAAAAATAAAAAAAAAAAAAATCAGTACCATCTGACAGACACACAGTCGGTGGGGTTTACATCACGCCACATTTAGCGTGAGGATAATCCTGGCACATGACATCACTGGCCGCATTTAGACTGCCTCAACCGTAGCCATGGCAACGCTGACATAAAACATAGCTGAGGAGGTAATTTCACTCCAAATTAAATGAAAATAAGGCTAATCCTGTTATTGTTCTTAACAATTTTCCAAGTAGCTTTTTTCTTAGAGTGCCCTTGCTTGTATGTTTTTTTTTTTAAAAAAAACAGACTATTGGAAAATGGTGTGTGTGTGTGTGTGTGTGTGTGTGTGTGCAGTCTCCACTCACAGCCACTAATGCTGTCCCTGTGTCTTAGTGGTGTGACTTTGTGTTTGAGAAGAGGTCACCTCCACCCACAGTGCTCCTTGGCGTGTTTTGTGCAATTAAAGTTAATCTTTTAAAAATACCAATTTGGGCCATTAAACATTTCAGAGACTGCCATTCTAAAATTATGGCAAAATAATAGTGTTTTTAAGATAAGCTATATTATGCATTGTACAAATCTTAAAAAGGTACTTCAAGTGATTCCATTTTCTATTTTAAATGTGCTCATGTAGGTTTCCATAGTTATTTAGGAAAAGTCATCTTTTCCCTTTCAGCCTCCACGGAAGAGTGATTGAAAGCTGAGCGTTCCATTTAGAAGTAGGAGCACGGCCACGACAAGATATTTCTCTTGGCTATTAGGATACACACCAAATGTCACACGCAACAAAACGCTGTCTCCTCTAACGGTGTTGATCCAGCATGTAGGGTAAATTGCTTTCCAATCGGCACATCTGCCCTACGAAAGTTACCTGCCCGAGGCTTTGTGATCAAACCTGCAGTCCTGAAACAGAGAAAAGGCTCAGCTCCGCGCTGGACTGTTAGGGGACGAGAAAAGGCTGCAGCCAAAGCCCCTGACCCTCACCCCAGCTCTGCCACGTCCACCATAGCTTTGCCATGTCCTACCCACCGCGCGGCTCTTTCCTTGTCTACCCTAACACAGGCGGGAGTCATAGCAGACGGTAATAACCATGACCTCACAGGGCGTCTGCACCAAGCACACAGGTCAATATACAATAAATCATGCTAAGCATACAAGCACGAACGCAGCCCTGCACCTGTCTCATAATGGCTACTCAAGGAGAACATGTTAAGCCAACTGGCAACAGAGTTTATCAGACCGAAGGATCACAGGATCAAAGTCCCCACTGAGAACTTTCCCACCATCTCCTCCGGCAAATGACCAGAGGGATTCTAGCGAGCAGGAAGAAGCCTTCCAGTCTGAACCCCGTCACCAAGAAGATGGGGCAATCCCTGGAGAGCTGTGCTGTCTGTGACAATGACAACGGTTGCTATCGAGCCCCACCACTGTCCCACTCAGCATCTGCACAGAACACACTTGGTAGCATATCCGTGACATTGTCATCGTGCACCTTTTCCCATTTACCATGAAAGTAGTTGGTGAATGTTTGTCAGGGGATGGTACAGAGAGAGATTAAGTAGAGAGGAGAAGAAGAGATGAGAGAACTCTAAAGAGTAAGAAAAGAAGAAACGGACAAAACTATGTCAAACATCCTCAGTCCTGATTCCATCCTTAATAAAAATAAATGGAACGAAGGAACCATTGCCTACTCAGCAGTAAATCACAGTGTGTGTTTGAGCCCTTCTTGTCCTTCTACAGGGTCATGTTTCATCCGGGTGGCACCTCTGCTTAGCATCTCCTATTTTTATTTCAGACCCTGATATGGACTCTGAATCCTAAAGTTCCCTTCCTTACAGAGACTAAGTGTGTTTGGCAACAGCCACCACTGATTATGGGCACTAGAATCCCTGACAAACACGCCTCACTCGTTTTCACACCTCGCCCAATCTGACCTCTTACCAGCAAGACCATGAGTCAATGCCCGATATCTCTAGACTCTCTTATAAATGAAGCCTTTAACATTAATCATGTAATTTCTGAAATTCAGTCATCACATATTTTGTATTTCAATGATTTTTCTGAAAACCACAATGTCATTTTTAAAACAAGAAAGTTGTTAGATCACCTGAATCTCTCAGAATGACTGGCAGATACTAGGCCCTCGATAGATGTTTAACGAATTGATTTTTAAAGAAATGTTTAGCACAGCCTCTTTGTTCTGCATAGACCTGCCCAAGGTCACAAGGGCTGTCTGTGGCACAGTAGAATCTAGGCTGTCCAGCTCTCAGCTCAGTGTCTGTTTCTGCTAACTCTGATGTTACACAAAGTGAGACGGACAGTAATTCAAACAGATTCCCGAGTGAGTAAAGTTAAGATTATATAACATAAAATAAGCAAATGAGTAAAGTGGCAAATATAAAAGTATCGTTCAAGGTGAATAAAATTTAAAACAAAGAGCACAGAGAGTGTTTTCCCCCCCTTAATTGAAATAACAGTTGACATAGTACAATAAAACTCAAAGAAGGAAATGATTTACCTATGAATATGAACCCTCCGCTTTGAGACTTGAGTTTTCAAAAATAAAGTAAAATTCAATTCATTTTTCAATAATTGGTTTGAAACAGGTGATCACATTTACAACGTGTTTCACATCAGGCTAAAGTCTTTGTACTGAAATGCAAACGTGAACCTGCAGATATATTCGCAATCATTCATTGCATATTCTCTCCTCCCTGTGCATACGTGGCCAGTATTTCCTCTGCGTCTACCTTAGTGTGAATATACATATTGTCAAGTCTACCCAGAGGTCAAGATCTGAAATAGATAACGGAGGCAGTTTTAAAGTGCTAAGAAAATAATGAAAACCAAAAGAGCCACAAAAACATTTCAACACAACAAATTATTTAATCAGAGACAGACTTTAAGCCTTTAAACATCTATTGTTTTAATTCTCTCTTATAAACTGCACTTACAGACACAAAGCTGCCCTTGCAATCAATACCACCAAACCTACATTGATTAGACCCTGTTTCCTGCTGTCTCTGCTACGGTACACACCAGAGAATGACCATGCCTTGGTCGATTTTGTACATGTTAGATTAGGATTTATGCTGACTTAGTTTCCCTTTGTTGCCCTCATAGCCACAGGCACATCCTCAGAGGTGGTGACACGATTTGGTGCACAATCTCCACGGAAGAAAAGGTATACATAGTCACATACCTGTAGCAGAGTTTGCCAATGCTTGGTCACATGAAATGAAAGAAAATACACAGTCTAAAAAATACCTGTTCACAGCAACATAGCTCCAGGCAAAACCCAAAACTGACTGGCCTCACTTAGTTGCATCGTCCGTACTTACTGCCTTCAAAGAGCGCGAACCAGGACACGGTAAGTTCCAAGTAAACAAACACTCTCTCCCTCTCCAAATACCAGCACAAGGACATCCTAGAAACTTTGAAATTGGACACACAGTCAAGATCGCTTTTTAGTAGCCAA
The DNA here is from genome assembly GCF_041146395.1 of Eulemur rufifrons. NCBI lineage: Eukaryota > Metazoa > Chordata > Mammalia > Primates > Lemuridae > Eulemur > Eulemur rufifrons. The sequence continues at coordinate 906,989 of NC_090994.1, forward strand.
AATAGCAAGGCCAAAAAGGGACAATCCTTGTTGCCAATGAAAGAAACTTACAAAGCCCCTTGGAGGAAATACAGTAGACACAACTGCACCAGCGCCCGGTGATGACGTCTCCTCCCCAGGACTTACCATATGGAGGGGGCTTCTGTCCCGCTGATCTCCAAGAAGTCGTACCCTTCCTCCAGCTGGAAGTCCGTGAAGACCAGAGCGATGGTGTCCCCTGGCTCCGCGAGAATGGTCCACGTGCAGTCAGCGTTGTTTTCGTACTCGGAGGGGAAGTGGGGGCTGGAGATGGAGCTGCCAGTCCCACGCAAGGTTCCTCCGCAGGCCCCTTCAGCTGGGGGGACAGAAGGAAAGTGTCACTTGTTAGGGTGGTTTTCATCTACGAGTATGTCCACAAAACGTCACTCTCGATCAGCACCACGTACTTTCTGAATCCAAAATTGAGACAATGTATACAAGAAGCTCTATTGATATTTTCATTTAGTTCTATGAAAAGGCTTATGAAGCCTAACAGTTAAATCATATTATTAATTGGATGGCCATCGTGAGAAAGTGAAGTTGTAGCTTTTCTAAAATGCTTCCTGCAGATCATATTGGGGCGGGGGGGGGGGGGAAGAAAAGAAAAGAAGAGAAGAGAAGAGAAGAGAAGAGAAGAGAAGAGAAAAAAGGAAATGCAGAGTGTGTAGTTGCTCTATACCTGACGTTCACAGTCAGCTTAACACTATTTTCAAAGGTTTCACTCTGACTCTTGGAAGATGAAGCTATGTAGGAAACATTTTGAGACTTAAAAACATGTAGCCATATTTTATTAATCCACTGATATCTGGCTTCGAAAAAACTGTGCTCTTAAAAGAAGTAGTTGTCCTAATCATATTTTCTACAGAATTTAGATTAATTAGGGTTTTGAATCTCAGAAAAGTTCTTGCTAAGTTCTTGATGAATATTGTAACAGAGACACACTGATTCATAAAAAGGTGCTGAGTGGAAAATATTTACACGGAATATCTTACAAAAGTGAGACGTGAAAGTCCAGTAAAGTTAAAATACATTTAAGATATAAATGAAGATGGTCAAACCTATTGGTTTGAAGAGAAATAGATCTTGTAAAGTTTGTCACAGGATAAAAAATAGATTGTTAAATTCAATCATCTGTTACAAAATGTCGTGTAAACTGTACACATAGGAGAAAGAAGTATTTTAAACTGACACGTTTGAAGAAAGTCTCAAGAAACTCCCATTTTTTGCTGGCTCAAATTTATTTGAAAAATTAATATTGGATGTGGGAATTATACTAAATTGGTAATTTTTAAAAAGAGTAAAAATTAACTTGAAACAAGTATACATAACTGTGTATATAAGTCAATTTGAAAATTATGAAAATAGTTTGTGTGGCCTCCCTCCACCCCCGAGCAACCCATGTACACGTGAGTACACGCAAACACACGCATCCCTGGTCAGCACGAGAGCCAGGTCCTCAAGTGCCCCGCTCTGGACAGTTTTATTATACTGTTGGGAACAGCTGTTATGAATGTGGTTATAGTGTATAGAGAGATATATATGCATGGATATATATATGTATGGATATATATGGATATATATGTATGTGCATATATACACATATAAATATATCTTTGTTAAAATTATATTTTACAAAGTAGGGATAAAAAGTCAGTGCCATATAAAAAAGCAGCAGCACATATTCCAACCACGAGGGACAATATATTGGCCATTACTGATACTCAGACTTTGTACAGAATCAGGCTGGGAGTCCCCTGGTTTGGGACATTGGTGAATAAGTTTGACAACTGAAAGGGAGGCATACTGTATTCTGTTATTCTTGAAACTTAAATATAAACATTTTCTTTACAGGGAGATGAGGTAGATGAGATCCCCTGAGATATTTACATTCACCAGTGATTAAATAACTGCACATATAAACAGATTACACATTTACATATATAAATACCTACATAGTAATATGGATTTTTATGCATTAATCTATCATATATGTCTATGATCATTAAAATACAATATAATTTTAATTACTATTAAGATGCTATTCTTTTCTGATTACATTATATGCTATAAAAGTCACCGTAACGTAAGAAGAGAAGCAAAAGAGCTGCAGTGTTTTTATTTTATAAAAAGATAAAATGTCATAGGTGTGTGGACTTAAAAGTCCTCAAAATCCAGTGCTGTGGTTGGACAATTAACAAAACGTATTAATTCAAATCCCACTGTGGAGACTTCATAAATGCTTTATAAATTAACTTGCAGGCAAACAAAGTCCCCCTTCCAATATTTTGGAGGGGAAAAAAATAACTGATATTAATCATTCTGAATGTTTGTCCTGGCAACCTATGAGCTGAAGCATTGTTTATGATTTAACAGGCTTTAAAGTGGGTATATTTATGTACAGAGTATAGTAGAAACATAGAATATGCATGTGCAGGATAAGTTTAACTGTATCCACCTGGGAAAACATCTCAGTAACCTTGATCAGAGTTGACCATTAGCCCCATTTGACAAGAGCGTGTGCAGGCAGCTGACACGACCAGGGACATCACCTGTGGCTGCAGAGCAGGCTCCTAGGTCCCCACCCTGCAGCCCTCAGCCCCCTGGCTGCACGACTGTTCTCCAACCCCACAAAAGGCAGGTCAGATCCTCCCTGAAGGTGGCTTCTTTCCTCCCTTCCCCATCTCGATTTTACGCCTCTGAAAGCCAGGCGGTGGTCCTAATTGGGAGAGGGAGGCTCAGAAACCCACTTTTCTCCAGTTTCTTTCTGTGCCAGCGGCGACAGCCCAGACCACTGGGTTTGAGTATTCCTCTGCTGGTCTGCAGTGAGGTCCCGCACTGCCAACCAACCTCAGGGGCTGGTCAAACCGCCTCACACAGACAGACAAACAGCATCTTCATGAGAAATTACAAGGCAGATCCCATCTGGGGACCCGCAGTGGTAGATCTTACATGGCAGAAGACCTCAGGTACAGGGAACAGCAGCAAAAACAAGAGAGCCAGAGCTGGCACGGTGAGGCACACCTGCAGTCCCAGCTATTGGAGAGGCCCACGGAGTTCAAAGCCAGCCTGGGCAACATAGCAAGACCCTGTCTCAAAAAAAATTTTTTTTTAATTAAAAAATTTAAATTAAAAAACAAACAAACAAACAAACAAACACAGCAAGAGAGCCAGCAGGGCCAGAAGCCCTGGGAGCAAGGTGAGCTTCTTGCACCCAACTAATGGTGCATTTTGCAATCAAGAATGTTAAGTGATCAGCGGCCAGTTGTAAAAGTATTTTTGAAAGAAATGAAAAAGAAAGAACCATTACTAAAATTCCTTGGTGACCCAAACCGAGTGCAGAGGTGAGACTGGTTTATTTTCCCTTCGGCAGAGGTCACTCAGGTAAGACCTTTCTAGCCCCTGCCTCCCGAGACTCAATCATCCACCCTCTCCCTGGCTATGCAGAAGTTTATATTAAAATAAAGAAGATGACTAAGTTCCCTTAATAAAACACATTCCTGTCTTCCACCCGTAGCTTTATTTGGAAAGGCTCTCTCAAAGCCTCGCACATGCTGCAAGCTAGTTGGGTTTGACACCGATGGACGTGCTCAAAATAAGAGACTGGAGGGCGCACAGAGCTGCAACCTCAATACCACTTGTTTAAACACAAAAGCGAAAACAGAACACCCTTACAGGTCCAGTGCCAGCTCACACTGGCGGGACCAAAGCACGGGAGCAGAGGCCGACCAACATGCCCAGCAAGGGGGGTGGAAAGAAGTGCGGTGGGGACAGACCATCAGGGAAACCTACAAGAGAAGAAATGGGGTGGGGTGTGTTTCAGGAACATAACAAAGGAACAAGTCGACTAATCATTTATTCCAGAGGGGCAAAATGCCACCCAGAGCCAAGTACCTGGTATTTTAATTTAAGGTAAATGCAAAAGATTTTAACTTGGATACATTCAGGACTCTCAAAAAAAAAAAAAAATTATTTCTGGAGTCTCCTAGGAAACTTCTCGGGCTGCCTGCCGCACAAACACAAGGCAGGTGGGGCCACGGTGACTAGCAACAAGCCCAGCTCAGCAGAGATCCTATCACAGCTCTGTGCCCCCAGAGCTGCTCAAGCCACCGTGGCTAGTCCAACAAAGTTTGGCTGCTGAGGTGGAAAAGTCACCTGAAACAAACACCTAATATACACGCCGGGGAAGGGAGAGATAGCGGAAAGATGCTTTAACAACCATTTCTGTGTTGAGGGCCAAGAATTTCTGTAACTAGGATAAAAGGGATCTCCTCCTAGGGCCAAATCCATAGGTCGGGCTGGTGTCAGGGATGTCCACCCCAAACACTGCCATCTCCCTTACAAAATGTTTCAGGGCCGGCCAGAAAACCCTCCAACTGGCCAGGACAGCTGCGGCTCCTAGGAGGCTCCCAGGGCCTCCTTGGTGGGGGAGGATCTCCCAGTAAACGCCTTCAGGTGCGGGGCAGTGAGAGAAGCAGCTAACATTTATGGAGCACTGAAGTCTTGATAGGTGCCGGAATAAGCGACTTACCCATCTCATCCCACCCCCACCACAGCCGCGTGGAGGCAGACGCTTCTGTCGATCCTTCTTACAAAGGACTAAACGGGCTCGCAGGTGTTGCTCGACCGTTAAACCGTGGAGCGCGCACCTGGCCGCCCTGCACAGGTGAGCTTCATCACCGCCCAACATGGCTGCAAACAGGCAAAGCGTGCGGGGCAGCGCTAGCGTGAGTCGCTAACACAAGATGCGGACGGTTTATACCTGCCTCTTGTCCAAAATCGGTGGCCACAGGAAGAGGCCAGGACCCCGGCCCCTCTCACAGCGTTGGGAACCCCAGGCCCCCCAGACCCATAAGCGCTGCTGAAGGGGGAAGGCCCAGAGGGAACACGGGAGGCCGGGGGTGCCCAGGCGGTGCTGGCGGGGCCCAGCCGGGGCCTCCGGAGGTCGCCGCGTCCCTACCTGTTGGCCACAGCCACGCACTGGAAGACTGGTGAGCCGGGCGCCAAGCGACAGGTGGCAGGAGCTGTCGGTCCTGCACGTGGAACTCGTAGCCCTTCTTGGGCAGGCGCTCGCGGTGCGTTGGCAACACCGTGAAGTGTGCGCTGTGGCTGATGCGCGGGCGGCGGGGACAGGTCACCCGTGTCTGAGTCGTCGTCGTCCTCGGGCACCTGGGGCTGGAGCAGCACCCGGAGGCCTGGCTGCGGTCGGAGGCCAGGAGGGAGCCGCCGCGCCTCCCGCGATCTGGAGCGAAGCGCGAGCGCAGCCTAGAGCTCGGGGCTCACCTGGCCGCGCGCACCTGGCGCAGGCGCAGACCGGGCGCAAACGCTCCACGGGCAGTAATTTGACTTAAGAATAGAGAGTGTTACACGTGTAGAAAATTCAGATAATTGCAGTGTTGCAGTAGTATGCTTGTTATGAGTGATTTTAAGAATCCTTCAATGTTTTGCCAAGAAATCGTTTATATTAACGAAGGAAAGTTGCGCGTGCTTAATCACTGCACGTGCAGAATGTCAAAGAATTAATACGCTCCCGAGAGAGCGTGATGTGGGGAAAGCACATATTGAAAATATACCAGGGATGCTGTTGTTTTTGTTTAAAAATAAATTCTGCCATGAATCTTTTCTGGAAAGGAAAACCTATTATGTCGTAGGAAAAATAATAACCTAATCTATCCACTATAGATTATGGATGTTTGTGTTATATTTAGTAAAAAGGAAGAGAGAAAAATGAAGTCATGTTTATGGCAACACACAATTGCAAGGCAACCACTGCTATTACAAACAAAACATACTTGTTTGGGGTTTTTTTCTTCTTTCCTACAGTTTACTGCTCTGCAATATATTTTAGGTTTCAGCAAATTTTATGTAATTATCTTGTTAAAGTATTAAGCTGATTCGTTTTCAAAGTTTCAAAGCTGTAGGCATTCACTGTCACTGTCATTTCGGACGACGAGATGCAAAGCTGGTCTGACCTCTTCGGGGGACGTGCGCAGGCAGGGGGTGTACCCGCCGCCCGCCACCAGCTACGCACACACAGTACTTTGCCGGGCTGAGTGACGGTTGCTGACGATAAACACTGAATTATTTCTGGCTCTAACTCTTGTGGTGGGAAACCAGTCTGTCTCAACGAATAGACTCACTGATTATTTCCTTACTTGGCTTTTTTTAATATGACGACATCCAAATGGAATTAATGAGGTTCCCAAAGCGATAAACTCACTCCTAATGTAGAGAACACAGGGTGTCTCATCCTGATGCCACACAGGCTGCGTTACCCTTCAGACAACAGGAGAACTTTAAGACTCCCTTATGGATTTGTGTCAACTAAATATTTGAAAGCAAGTTATTATATACAAGCAAACAGTAACATTACGATAAACAATGTTTCAGCAGCTGTTGCCAGCTCCATAAATAGTTAGTAGCTTTGCTGACAGTCCTGTTTCTGTCTCTGAACTCCCAGGTCCCCAGGAACTGGTTGCCAAAAACTGGAGATTGGCTCAGCATTTGACTTTGCAGAACTGTGTGTTTTTGTTAATTTATTCATTCGATACATATTAAACACTATTCTCTACCAGGTGCTCTTTAATCAGAATGAACATGGGAGGCTTTCCTGAAGGTACAACATTTAGGCCAGATTTGAAGAAAAGGAACCAGTCCAGGGATGAGCCGCAGGAAGAGTTTTCCCGACAGATGGAACAGACAGGCGTATGGCCCTGAGGAGGCTTCATGTTCATCCCCCAACAACAGATACTTGTGTCCTGCAAATTCCCCATAACCTTCTCCTGCTCACCCTTATGCTGTGGACAAGACATAAGAGGCAGAAATGTGCCTAGTTTGTGAACAGGAATAAGTGTCATTCACCAACAGGGTTTTAAAACTAGGAAGTGAACCAAAAAAAAAAAAAAAAAAAAAAAGGAAAGGACATATTCTTGGGATATTAGGTTTATTTAGAAATGATCCTTCCCTTTGTCTTAAATCCGCAGGGAAAGCGAGAGAAGTTAAAGTGACCGTTCATGTCCCTTTCTATCTACACATGGAGAAGTGGATGTCACAATATTTGATTTCCATAAAATGAACAGGATCGGCAATAACTCCTAATACTATCATGGATTATATCATGGTTCATAGTTCTTATTTTACCTAGAGAACCCAGGAATGCTACTATTTATCAGTTTAATCAAGCACTGATGCCGACTGGCATAGAACACACCTGCAGTCCATATTCTGATCAAAACTGTCAACTGCTCATATCAACACTCAAAATAGCACCAAGGCTTACCAGGCCCTGAAAGGCGCTATGTGCACTGGACCCTCAGGCTCCCCTACTCCTTACACTGCCCCCTTTTCTCCCTCCTTCCCTGCTCCTTTTTCCTCACTTGCTCTAGCCACATTGCCTCTTGGGGCCAGAGTCAAGCATGTTACTGCCCCGGGACCTTTGCACGGATCCTACTAATTGAGATGTGCCTCTCCCGCTGCCTTCAGGGCTCCTCAAAGCTCAGCTTCCTGCCCATCTTCTCTGACCACCACATGTAACACAGCGTCCACCTGGGGCACTCCCTGTCCCTCTGTCCTATGTGCTTGAATTCTTAGTGCTTTGCTAAGTGCAAAGTGCTGGGATATGAGCTTAGGAGCTTTTCTTCATACTGGTTTATCCCCAACCTAGGAGGCAGCCCGACACTCAGTAACCATTCTGTCTTTATTTCTACTTTTTTTTTTTTTATTCAGGGAATGATTCTTGCAATCCCTATAATGATATTTGTCACAAAGGAGCCTCCACTCAGTTATCAGGATAGGTGATGGGGCTGTGACAAAATATATTTCTGGGACTACATGTGGCATCAAACTATACCCTACGTAAGAGCAGAAGAAGAAAAGTGAGTTCATTTTGTTATAGAAATATGTGGCTTTTTCAGGCATGAGGTTTAAAAAAAGAATAGTCTATAAGAACTGCCACAGGGCTCTGCAAGTAGCAAAACAGAATGATGGGGGTGGGCTTTGGCACCCACATCAAATTTCTATCAGTAATTATTGTTTGAGTCTGTTTCGTATATTGAGTTTTCATAAAATCTTGCATTTGAAGAAAAGGCTATATAGCTAAAAGAAGTTAGAATATCATCAAGTTAATCCAAGAGGAAGATAAGGTTTTCAATAAAAGATGCATTTGAATCTACTGATTTCTGTAAGTGGGGAAAATAATTCTAAATGGAAGCAGATATCAGAGTACACCGATTTCTATTTTCTCCCAAGGAATTTCAAACTTTTAAAAAGTTTTATTCTCAACTCTAAAATTGTTACAGCCTTTGCCTGGGTATAAACTTTGCTAGGGACCTATCTTGTGGACATAATTCAAAATACAGAATAAAATATTACTTATAGACAAACTTGCTATATTTATCATAAAGAAAAATAGAAATGACCTAAATATGTAATGACAGGTAAGTCATTCAATCAAGTTTGATGTACCCAAACTCTATGATAATCCAGCATGTCTACCCAACATTCATAATATTGCTTCAGTGAATTCCTAAGTTACAACATTAAATTTATAAAATGCAGGGCATAGGATGGATATATAATCTCATCTCAGTTTTAAAAATTGTATGAAAAAATATCAAGTAAATAAATAAGGAACATACCCACATATAATGTAATATTCATTCTGTAATACTGGGAGATATTACCTAGCACGGTTTCCCTAAGGGCATGTAGAATACGGTACTAGCAAAAACTCTGAAGTCAGATTGTCTGGGTTTCAATCTGACTTTTGCACTTACTTTTATATGCCTTTTGGGGAGTTCTTGCCTTCTCTGAGGCTCAATTTGGTCTTCTATGAAATGGAGATAATAGCGGTATCAGTTCACGGGGAGTCAGATGAACTAATCACTGTAACACGCTTAGACCAACGCAGGGAGTATCAAAGATGCCATTAAAAACAGCTGTTACTATTTTCTTCATTACGGTACACTGTGGTCACTCAGTTATAGTTTATTATGTTATTTTGGAGCATCTTATCACAAGTTTGAAGGACTCCCCTTCCCAAGTCTCCCTTCAGGGGAGTGACGTGGCCCCCCCCAGGAGGGAGGGGTCTGCAAGCTGGGTCAGGCGTCCCGCCCTCTCCCGGTGTCCCCGCCCTGAGGGGCTGGAATGAAAGGGGCCAACACAGGCACCATCCCTGCCCCTCCTCTCCCTCTTCTCCCACAGACTCACCACCACTTATTTTATGCCTGAGACCAGCAGGAGTTTGTCCGTGAATAGCCTTGTCCTTGCTCACAACACTCCCTGCAAGAAGCCCTGGTCTCCTGGGTCACCTTTATCCCATCCCCTCAAAGATCTACAGATCTCTTTTTCTGACTCCTTAATCACATTCCTCCCAAGATCTTCAAACCCTTCCACTAGGACCTCTGAAACTCAAAATGTCCTACATCTCAACCACTTCTGAGCTATTTCCTTCCCTCTGCCTCTTGTGGAAATCTGGACGTCTTCCGAGGGCACCACAACTCTGAAGTCCTCTCGGGTGGCTGATAATTTGCTTCCATGGCCCATTTTTAAAACCTTTCTTTTGACTCCACATCTGCTTCCAGAATCCACGCTCCCCTCTAGCCTTGCTTGCTGAAATCCCTTTCACTAAAACACACCTGAAGAGTCTATATTTGCCACCTTTCCTTTCCTCTCGTCCTCTCTTGAACCTGCTTATGTCAGAGTTTCATCCTCACCGGTCCTCGGCGCGGCGTCCATCAAGCAGCCAGGCCAGTAATCCCAGGGGCATCCCCTGTTGCTCTGCCCCATCGAGCTCTCAACAACATTTTCTCATCCCTAAGATACTTCCATCATTATACTTTCTAAACAATCACAAGAACTTGCAAAACTAGTACAGTGTTATGCTGCATGCCCTCCTCTGATTTCTGTCAATTGTTACATCTTGCACAATTATAGTACAGTATCAAGACCCCCCAAAAATGACACTGGTATAATGAGTGTTCAGTCATCCTTTGATATCCATGGGGGACTGCTCCCAGGATCCCCGTGGATACAAAAATTTTCAATGCTTAAGTCCTTTATGTAATATAAAACGGCACAGTATTTGCACATAACCTAAGCATATCCTTTCAGACACTTTAAATCATCTCTAGATTATTTATAATATCTAATACAATGAAAATGTCTTGCAAATAGTTGTTATGCTGTATTGTTTAGGGAATAATGACAAGGAAAAAAAAGTCTATATGTGCTCAGTACGGACACAACCATCAACAGCAATGGAACATTTTCTGGATTTTTTTCTCTTTGGATATTTCCCCCCTTGATTGGTTGACTCTGCAGATGCAGAACAGTGGATAAGGAGGGCTGATGTGCGCGATTCTGTGCCATTGTATTCACCAGACTCCTTAGACAGCACCCTCATGACTTTCTCTAATCTCATCAGCTAGTTCTCATTCCCCTCATCAGTTTCATTCCATCTACCAATCCTTAGTGCAGTATGCAAAATTCAGTCTCTCCACCTCTTTTCTTCCTAACTACATTCATTTCTTTGTTGATCTCATCTGGTTTTAGTTGCATGGATTTTGATATCATGGCAGAACCAAGGAACGGACACAAATACTAAGACGATATACGGGGAAATATTGGTTTCTACCGGAAATCAAAAGTCAATTAAAGCAACTTTGGAGCATTATAGTAATGCCACCAAACTCTCAGCAAATTAAAAAGAAATGTGAATGTCAAAACCTACAGTAATTGTGGTAAAACTCCTGTGGCATTAGAAACTCATTCATCAAGTTTGCAAAGCATAAATAACGTTCCTAGAATTCTATCCTTAGGAAATAATTAACCAGAAGAAACAAAAGCAATGCTATATGTACACAGACACTAATCATAGCATTATGTGTAGATGTAAACATTGGAAACACTCATTATGTTCAATTACAGGGAGAGCCAATAATTAGTATAATATTGAGAATCAAATTATGCCAATGATATTTGAAATATTTATGATTTAATACTAATCTTACAAAGGAGAATATAAATGTTATATGGTCTATGACTTCAGACTCTGAATCTTTTTATAGGTTGAGTTGGCTTCTTGTGGTCTCCATTCCCCCAATTCTAGCTGTCCAAAGATACTATGGGATGCTAGCAGCAGACATTAGTATTGAGCACTTGGGATGTCTCAATTAATCTGTGCAAGTCCTGTGAGATTAAAAGTCATATCAGTCCAATTTAACAGATCCAGAGCCCATGGCTTTGCAAGGAAATAGCATGTCCAAGATGTGCCAGGTGGTAAGTGATGACACTGGAACTCGAATGACAAAGTCCCGACTAGTAAACACTTCACATAACTGTCCGTCACAACAAGGGGCATTTACTTAGGCATGTGTTTATTTTGGCTCTAGACAAATTCATTTTTACAGCTCTATAACCTAATATGATATCTGCATGGAATAAAATAACAGAAGAATACTGCAAGGTAATCCACAAAACTGAAAATAATGGACAGAGGCATTTAGGATTATTTTTGACACTTGTTACAATTGCACGGAACGAGATAATGTCACATGCTTAGCGGAAAGCCTGCAGCACCAAGACCATGATGCAAAACATGAGACCAGGGTGTCTCAGAGGGATATATTTTTTTGCAATGGAGTAGCTCTTTTTTTTTTTTTTTATAGGATTTACACTGGAATTGCTTATTGCAAAGTATGCAAGAAAAGTGCTTAAAACTAAATTGTGTAAAACCACTCAAACTTAATTTAAAGCTAGGTTTTTAATACAAAGACTGTCCCATTCAATCTTACTTTGCATTGCTTGGTCCTGACATGACAGATCATTTAAGATTCAGTCTACAATGTTACTTCTGTAACATAATTGATAAAAACACAGCTGTGTTTTAAATATCACAGAATTTATAGGCACCCATAAAAGGCGTGACTTCTCTTCCTTCTCCTCCCCTCCGGCTACGTCTTCCCCAGTCTGTGCTTGCCGAGCAAGCTGCAGAATGTCTGCAATTAACCAGCCTTGACTGACTTTTCATAAAGAATTGGCAAGTGACATATTGCCATTCCCAGCCACAGTATGGAAGGTTTATCAATTAGAGCAATCTGCAGCTTTCGACCGCTCCGAATGAGACATGGGCATGCATTATTTAGCATGTTTTATTAAAGGTATTATTGATACTGATACTGCTTCTTTGTTCAGTGGCATCTTTGCTTGCCAACTATCATTCATTCTTTCAAGAAAATACAACTGTCTTAAAATGGGTAAAATCAGTTTAACTCCTAAAAAAAATAACTGTTACATTCTTTATTGTCTAAAGCATCACATAGTAGTGACAATGTGTTTGGACACATCAGGTGAATATTTATCTTGAAAGTATGTGTTTAGACAAAACCAAGGGTAGAAATTTACTCAGTAAGCAGCCTTAGTTTTAAAAGATGATTCATATGCTGTTACTTTTCTATGGTTTATAGATCACGCTTCCAAACAAACCAAAAACAAACAATAACAAAACTGACCTTCAATTGTCCCAGAGAAGGTGACAGGCAGAGGTAAATGTGAAAAGCCCAAAGTCAGAGTGGACTATTTATTATACCACCAGTTCTGGTTTGGATAGCCTTGGACATGACACCTAACCTCTCAGAGATTTTGATTCCTCACCTGCAAAATCTAAGTATTAACATTAACCTTGAAACTCTTTGGATAGGATCATATAACACAATGTGTTTAAAGTCCATAACACAACACACCTCACAGAGGTTACGGCCCTGGGACTTGAGGAAAAGGAGTGAAGATGAACTTAGTCCAAAGAAAGCCTCTCTCCAGAGGAAGGAAACGATTTGACTGGGTAAATAGACTACTGTTTGCTTTGTTTTCTCCAAGTTTGATTTACTCAATAAAGAAGTAGCTTCGGCAAAATATATTTAGCCTTTGAGTAAAATGTTAGAAAAGCCCTACAGCCAAACAGCCCTCTTTGGGTTAAAAGCTCTCTTGAGCTCAATTTATATACATACTTTTTCACTTGACATGCAAGAGACTTCTGTTAGTCATGTCTACCAAAGACCTAGGCAGGAATTTTAGCCAAGTTTGTATCATCATCGCGAAAGACACAATCCTACACGTCACAATCCCAAATGTTGAAATCCGGACAGATCAGACCCCGAAAATCCAAATTCCTAAAGTCTAAAGTCCTTAATGCCCCAAATCTTGAAAATCACAATCACAGAAATCATAGAAGAATTTCAGAAAGAGCAGTGCCATGTGGAAAAAGAATGTGAACGTTTTCTCTGAGGATACACATGTCCTAAAAGAGATCAAGCAGCTATTCATAGTGATGTAAGACTTCAAAATATAGTCAATGACCACGAAAGTCAGCCAGCCTTATGGACTATCTCTGCACAATTGCCCATAATCTATCTCTATAATACACTTTTTTTGCATATATCCAATTTCTTTTCATTTTGGGGGAGAGTTTATTGTGCACCTTTTTCTTAAGTTTCTTTTTTCACTATTTTAAATGGTCAGCATTATTTTTTACAATTTGTCATGCTATGTTTTTCATCTTTACATCATTTCCAATATCAGTCATATAAATTGTGTGGAGACTTTTAGAGAATTCTAATTAGTTTCATGCTTTTTTTTTTGCAAATTTGACTCCATGACAGTGCATTATCAGAACGCTGACTTTATGTGCGAGCCTTGTGTATGTACCTAAAAATGTTTAAACTTCCTCAACAATGAAGGGATGTCCTTTTTGTACATCTGCATTTGTGAAAGATAAAATTTCTCAAGATCTGGGCTTTTTAGGCAACTGCACATTCTGTGGTTGCCCATAGTGATTTTTGTTTGATCTCATTCATTTTGTAACCTGAGACTTCACTGAATTTATCAATTCTAGAAGTCTTTTGGTGCAGTCTGTAGGGTTTTCTAGATATAAGACCAGGTAGCTGGCAAACAGGGATAGTTTGACCTCCTCATTCCCAATTTGTATGCCCTTTATTTCTGTCTCTTGCCTGAATGCTCTGGCTAGGACACCCCGTACTATGCTGAATAGAAGGGGTTGCCATGGGCAAGCTTGTCTGGTTCCAGTTCTCAGGGGGAATCTCATCAAAAGACTTTAGTTGTTCACGACGGTATTTCAGCTGACACAGTTATAGAACTGGGTGCACACAATTGCCAACCACAATGATACACGTTTATACAGTTGCCTTTGTCTCCATCTGCTCATAATTGTTGTTCCTGTGCAACCGTCATCAGTATACCTGAGGGTTTATGCTTGCAAAAACATGCACGTTACTATGGCCTGTTTCACTGTGCAAAGTGGCCCATGAAGTGTTCTGTCATGTTTTTTTTTATTTTCCTCAAACAAATTCCCTTTTAAAATACAAATATCTTTTGAAGATTTTTTTTTATTATTTTTAATGGAATTATATTTTGGGGATGTTGATCTTTGAGGATTTCCACATTCGGGATCGTGGCCTTTGGGGTCACCTTCGGCTCACAAACGATGCTGAGGGGCAGTAACCACGTTCCCCTCGTGCCCTCTTCCTGGTTGCATTCTTCTTTCCAGGCACAGGATCCCCGAGTGGCCTGCGGGTGTGTCGATACATCAGAACTGCGTCGCACACGGGAGCAGGCGCAGGAAGGGCGGGAACGCACGCACAGCCACCGCCCGCCGTCTCTGCAGGACGGAGCCCAGGCAACTGCCTCACTCATGACAGCGGAACCTCTCCCGGTGCCAGCGTCCTCCCTGCCCCTCCCCAGATGCTTAGGGTCCAAGTACGCATTTCTCAAGAAGGAAACGTTTCCTTAACTCAAGTTCAAATATTTGCTTCCCAATTCTAAGTTAGTTTCTTTTAAAAATATAACTCCCAGGCTCCAGAATCGCCCATGTGTAGGCGTTCATTCCTCTTCAGCCGCAGATACAACAAGGCTGTTTCCATCTCTTTGCTTCCTCCACCAGCAAATATCCATCTTTTTCAATCGTCCATGCTGTTCCTTCATCAGATCCTGATGTCATTGCTTCCAAAACTAAGCAGGGTTTTAAATGAGATTCTTTTTGAGAAATATACTTGGATTAATAAGGAGCTAGCTCACTCTTATCTTTTGCCCAAACTGATTTTCAAGTAGACTCTCCTCTCTGAGACTATTCAGATCACATGTTTCAGCAATGACTGGAAAGTTAAAGGGAAGAATTCCAGTCAGAATCTGGCATAGGGTTCTGTATTTCAGATCCATTTTCTTACCATTCTTCATAATTAAACTGCATCCGTATATTGAACCCTACACCATAAGAGAAAATGAAACCCACGCACAGCATCAGAGCTCTGCACGACTAACAATGGGTAAGAACAAAAAAGATAAAATTCCTCAACGTGCTAAATCTGAGCTGTCCAATACCATAGCAAGCATTTGGGGCTAATGAGAATTTGAACTATGGCTATTTCACATGAAGATATGACCTAACTGTTAAAAACCACATCAGATTTTCAAACTGGTATTTTAAAAAAGCAAAATACATCATTAATAGTTTATATCGATTGTGCATTGACATGATGAATCTTTTGGACGTTTTGGGTTAATAAAATCCATTCTTAAGACTAATTTCACCTGTTTCCTTTTACTTTTTAACATGTGACTGGGGATTTTTAATTCCACATTTGGCTCACATTTGTGTTATATTTTGAGTGGACGGTGCCATTCTAAATACCGAGGAACTGGCGTGTGTTGGTTTGGTGTGTGGCAGCTGACAGCCCTCTGTCCCCAGTTCTGCCACAAAGAGTGAGGGTGCCCTGGTGACAGCGCAGTTTGTTTTGAGCAAGGGCACCTGCAATCGTGCCCATGCTGTGTCTCTTCCCTGTTCCCTCCACATGATCCTCACTTGTAGCTGCTCCTTAAAACCTCCCTGCCTGCTCCTTTGCTCCTTGGGCACATGCCTGGAAGGCTTCTCTCCGGTGGTGACTTTTCTCTCTCTGTTTCACTGGAATCCCCCTACCCATCCCCCTCACCTCCCCAATCATCTTAATCTTGGATGACTAAAGCAAGGGCAGTTCAATGAGAAAACTAAATCAAAGGAATGGAAGATGCTGAGGTCTAAAGTTAGATCAGAGATAGCAAGGAAGCAGTGCAGCTCACTGCTCTAACTTTGGAGGGACATAAGCTTTCGTTCGGACCATTGACAAGGCTAACACACTCTTTTGATCTCTATTGCTGCAGCCTTGATTGATATCAGATATTATCAGTGCTCCTCAAAGCTTTAGGATGGTTTGAGCTGATAAATTCGTCAAGTGCTGCCTGGGAAAGGGTAGCGAGATCTGTCTAATTCTGGAGTCCAACATTAGAAAGTCCACCTGCCTATCTATTTCATGTATGAACACATACCTACATATGGAAAACATGTATGAACATATATGGAATATGTATTTATGCTAATAGCATTTTTATTGGTAACAAAGGTGCTATTTTAGCTCGGCATATGCCTTACTCTTCATTTGCTCAAACAGCAAAATAATTTTATCAGAAACTGTAAAAATCGCAGGGCTTCAGGTGAAGTAATTCTAATCTTGCACTGAATGATGATGATGAACCCGTGGGAGAGGGCACTCGTTCATGATCACCTCATTTCAGAAGCCTAAGAATGTTGAAAGTGTTCTTAAAAAATAAACATGTAACTATCAAGGGTTGTTTGTAAATTTTAACAAGGATAAAAAAAGGACCCATCAAAACACGCAGGACACACACGTCTACATCGAATCTATGACTAGAGGTGATCAAAATAGGCAGAAGTCCATAAAGTTTGGGAAAGAGAATGAAGAAAAATTTGGATATTTGGGGACATAATAACAAGTAGTAAACTTGTCACCGACTTTTCAGGGTCCAATCATGGTTTCTCCCGTAAAGTATGTTAGTTTGGGGAGCAGAATGAGCTGGCACAACACGACCCAGCCAAATGTGCTCTGTTTTCATTCAAATGGAAGCTTTTTTTAACCTAAGACCAGCGCCAAAGCCGCTGCCTTGGTGCAGGTGCCAGCTCACAGGCACACGGCGCTACGGTGGGTGGTACGGTACCTCTGCAAAAAGGGGCGGGGAAGTCCCACGACGCGCCATTCCCGGGGCTGACGATGCAGGTCAGGGTCGCGTGACCTTCCAGGATGTAGCCAGAGAGACAGCTGTATCGGATTTTGTCTCCTATGTTGAATCTCGTTCCGTGGAGAACTCCTTTTAGTATTTCTCCAGGGTTTCCACATGTGTGGCTAGGTAAGACTGTTGGAAGGAGCAAAGAAAGGAGGGAAAAAAAGGTTAAATTTTCTGTTGAGATCCATTTATTTCACAAAACAGGCACCACTTTTTGAACTATAAAAATTAGGAAATCTGTAGCTAAGATATTCTTTTTAATTGCACCTAAAAACTAGACTGAGAAAACATTTAAAAAAACGTTTATAGTATATTAAAAGTGACAATTTAAAGGTAGAAAACATGGCATTTCTATGTTGGAGGAGCCCTTCAGTTTGCGACTCAAGAAGTTTTCTCAATCAAAATTATTTTACAATTTTGCCTGTAAGCTGAAGGCCCTCATAGTCAGACACAGGCTGAAGATCCACAATGAACCGTTATCATAGAACCGTTAGTAACCACCCTTATTAGAAGGCGTACATTCGCTAGTTGACTGTGTGTAGGTAAGTTGTTTCCCCAAAGACAATAGTTATCCATGTAAATCTATCAAATAAACCTGCTAAAGGTAACTGCCACACGCAATCACTGTCACAGAAAAAAATCCAAATGAGCCATCTGAAAATTTAACGTATCCCCGTACAACTTTTCTGTGCATTTTTCTGTTAGAAACAGCAAGGAAATATTTTTTAATTAACTTTAGTGTGGATAGTATAATTGGCTCTTGTGCAGAAAGATCAACGTAACAATATTAAACATTAACATACATTCATGTGCTGCATAGTGATGTGTGTGTCAACGATGAACCTCATATGTGATGAGGTTCCACGAGATTACAATGGTGCTGAACAACTCCTAGTGCCCAGTGACGTTGTGGCTGCCACAACATTGTAGCACAAGCGATTGCGGTGATGCTGGTCCTAACACACCTCCTGAGCTGCCTGTCGTGTAAAAGTCTTGCCCACACGATTATAAACAGTTCGTGATACTGGATGATAAAAAAACTACTATGTTACTGGCATATGCCTTACTCTTCATTTGCTCAAACAGCAAAATAATTTTATCAGAAACTGTAAAAATCACAGGGCTTCAGGTGAAGTAATTCTAATCTTGCACTGAATGATGATGATGAACATAAATACATAAAAGTATGTATTTACTGTACTGTACTTTTTAATCATCATTTTAGAATCTGTTCTTTCTACATATAAAAAGAAAGTTAACTGTGAAACCGCCTCCGGCGGGTCCTCCAGCAGTGTGACAGCAGGCACTGTCATCACAGGAGATGACAGCTCCCTGCACGTCACTGCCCTGAAGACCTTCCAGTGGGACCAGACGTGGCGCCGGATGCTGCCGATCCTGACGCCGTGTGGGCCTGGGCTACTGTGTGTGCTTGTGTCTCGGTTTTGAATAAAAATGTTTAAAAGAAAAAAATAAACAAATAAATAAAAACTGAAAAAGAAAGCTTATAGAATAAGAACAGAAAGGGAGAAAATATTTTTGGATAGTTGTGCAGTGGGTTTGTGTTTTAAGTGAAGCGGTATTACAAAAGAGTCAAAAGGTTAAAAATTAAGTCTATAAAGTAAAAAGTTACAATAAGGTAAGGTAAATTTAACATTGTAAAAATAATTTTTTATCAGTTTAAGTGCAGCTTAAGCGTACAGTGTCTGTAAAGTCTACAGAAGGGCACAGTGATGTCCTAGGACGTCACAGTCACTCCCCACTCACTCACTGACTCGCCCAGAGCGACCTCCAGTCCTGTCAGCTCTATTCGTGGGAAGTACCCTGCACAGATACACGATTGTTGATGTTTCATGCCGTATGTTTACTGTATCTTTTCTATATTTAGATACAGAAATACCGCTGTGCTACAGTTGCCTACAGCGTTCAGTACAGGAACACGCTGCATGGTGTTACAGCCGAGGGGCGGTAGGCGGCATCGCAGAGCCCAGGTGGGTGGCAGCCTGCACCCTCCAGGTTGTATAAGTGCACTCTGATGTTCGCACAATGACAAAATCACCGACAGACACAGATGTCCCATGGCTGAGCGTCACACTTTATCATCTACAGCCAGCGTATTTAATGCACTTAAACAGAAGTGAAGCCCCTCAAAAAATCGACGCTGTGCTGTTCAGTGGTATCGAAGTGTAGAAATGCACTGACTTATATGTCTTTGAAGGAAAAATGTCATTAATGAACACGAGGGTCATCCCAAGAAGGCTTCTGAATAAAAATGTCTCTTAAAACATTCAACAGAGAGCCACGGCCCTAAAATTAAAAGAGAAAAATAATTTCTTTCATTCAATATCATCCATTTAGAAAAACATTTTAATAGGGAAAATTAATGCAAATGTTAGTAGTGAAATTTTCAAAGGGAAAGATAGGACCAGGTGGCGAGCGTGCCTGCTCCTACGACTGACACCGCATCTCAGGTGTGGCGGCTGACGGAAAGGAGCCCTTCCAGGTGCAGTTTCAGGCTGCCGCGGTGCGTAGGTCCCGGCGTCACGGCGTGTCCTCCACTGCGCTTTCATTACAACTTTAGCGAGAACAAAGCATCGAGCCCTGTCCAGGGCCACCGTCTGCGGAGTCTGCAGCTTCCCTCGAGTCTGCGTGGCTTTCCTCTGCGTGCTCTGGTTTCCCGCCACATCCCGCAGCCGTGCGCCGGTGGCGACCTGGCGCGTGGGCACTGTCCCCGGGTGAGCGAGTGCGGTGGTGACTTGGCGCGTATGCGCTGTCCCCAGGTGACCTGGCGCGTGTGCGCTGTCCCCAGGTGACCTTGCGCGTGGACGCTGTCCCCGGGTGAGCGAGTGCGGTGGTGACTTGGCGCGTGTGCTCTGTCCCCAGGTGACCTGGCGCGTGTGCGCTGTCCCCAGGTGAGCGAGTGCGCCGTCCCCAGAGTGGCGTCCAGTCCAGGGCTGGGCCCACCTGCAACTCTGAACTGGAATAACCGGGTACGTCATTATCTTACTTACGTTTATTGATCTTTCTTAAATGTACGTCCGCGTCCCATTTGTTTCCGTGTCTAGTATTAGACGCGTTTTGGTCTTAATTTCGAAGTTCGTCAGGCCCAGGAGAGAGGCCTGTGCCAGCCCTGACGTTTTGTGATGTTAGAAATGTGCTGTAGGAGCTTAACCCTTGTTTATACCCCTTAGCCTGTGGGAAAATCGGTTCTGTTGCCTGTCGTTTTCCTTAAAGCTGCAGTTTCCGGAACCTATAGGCGACTTCAAGTGAGGACCGAGACCGCAACAGCGCCGGCTGCGGTTCCACGCAGGGGCCCCACAGTGCCAGGAAGGGAAAGGACGAGGTTTGTTTTCCTGGCCTCACAGGCCACTCTGGTAGCTTCCTTTTTTTGTTTTGTTTTTTTGTTCTAATCTATAGATTTTTGGCTTTCCCTTAACATCTTGATAATTATAAAATAATTTTGAAAAAAAAAAACCATACCAAACACTTAGTCTTTGCAACGTGCAATTTTCAACTGATGAGGACCTTGAGGGAAAAGGGAAGACATTAATGTATGTTCTTTTACACTTGTCAGCTCTGTTTATTTGGTGTAAATGTTTCCTCATCAGTATTTATTTCTACAGGAGAAGATGTGAAGATGGAAGGAGAAGGCACAGCTCTGCAAATATCTGTTCTTTACGACTCTATTATCAGATTTAATTGCAAACAGCTGCTAACAGCTCGGAGGACCTTGAGTCGCTCAAGGTTGGGGTTGCATCTTTTCATTTTTGTCCAGAACAAGTGACCGACCAGCCATCAGCAGGTGTTGCTACAGATATGTTTGCTCAACTAAATGATAATTACAAATGTTATATAAAACAGATCATATATTCTCCTAGATATATTTATATGTACAATAACTAAAATTTACATAGCCCATAAGCTTAGTGGGAATAGGAAAAAAATGTTTTTCAAAAACTGATGGGAAAAATATTATCTTTGAAACATTGAATCAGTTAATAATGTACAATTTAGTCACTTTATTCCCATGTTTGGTAAAAAATGTATATAGGCATCAGAGGCTTAAAATGGATTTAAGAATATAAAAAGCAAAAAAACCTTAGCAAATGGGAAAAAAGTGATTAAAACTGCCTCTTAAAGTTTAAAGTTACTGGTTGGTAGCACAGAGTTATAAATGTATAATTTAGGGATTGAGGATTTTTATTTTCAACCGATTTTCTTTAAAAAAAAGTTTTTGTTAAAATTGTAATGTAAACAGTGTCAACAGCTGAATAGAAATAATTAAGGATGAATTATAGAATGTCTTTTGTTCCTTTGGGTAAATGCCGAAGAATTAGAATATTTTCTTCTAGTTGCAAATAACAAAAATGCAGATGATATTATAAAACCATCAGCAATTTCATCCAAAATTGCCAAAATGCCCATAAATTATATATAAAAAAAATTGATGGGAATGATAGGTCTATGCAAAGATTTAAGGCTCAGACACAGGAAAACTGCCAACATATGAAAATCCACTGGCTGAGAAAAGCTCATGTAAAATCAAGTAAATGCAATACAACATCATTTCTGCCCATTTCATTTTAACTAAATTTTTAACCAGCTTCCCTGAAGGTTGTGAATGTCCCTTTGTATCTCCCGCAGTAACCAGCACCCATTAAGTATTTGGTAAATACTTATTGAATTGACTTGAACTCTACTTTTAATTCTCTTTAATTCTTTCGTGAGCGATTTGCACTGTTTCCCATAGATGCCTCAAGAAAGAAATTCTTATTTAGGTGCTGGGAATTCTGCACCCAGTGCAGCCATTTGGGGATGTGAAAGGGTTTCTTGAAAGGAACGCTAGGCACAGTTGTTTCCTCTCATGGCAGGTTTCCATCAGACCTCTGAAGCCAAGTCTGTCTGAGACCTAGGCTGCCGTTCTAATTATGCGCACGAAAATTCCCTGCGTGACATTTTTAATTTGGTAAGTACTTATGATCTCAATTCAGTGACCTAGTCGGGCTATCGCATCAGAACTTTAAGCCACCTGTGTAAATGATTAAATGGATGTCATATTAAATATCTTTCCAAAAGGAAAGGGAAGACATGATACTACAATAAAACACGGCATTAATATTCATTGCTCCATGAAACAAAAGGCTATCCAGAAAAAAGTTTGAAATTCATCAAAGGAGCAGTAGCATTTTTAAGGGCATGTGTACAATCAATGAAATTTCATTAGGCACATTCATTTGCAAACCGGGTCCCTTAGGGCTGCTGTCAGACTATTTGTTTACACTTTGCCTTTCTTGCAGTCTCCTGGCAGCTTAAGGAAATAAAACTTCAAATACCCACATGACATACAACACTTGATTTGTAAACCAACCGTAGTAGATGTGTTTGCTTTTGGACTGTTTGCCGCTGAAGGTTCTTCACCCCACTCCCTCGCCTGGCTTTGGGGAGGATTAGAAAAATCTGGTTGTATAATTTTTACGAAACACTAAAAATCAGATTTTGAAATCTGAAAGAAAACTGACATTTAACCTCCTTCCTGACTCTCTGACTCCTGGCCAATCTGTAAAACAAGAAGCCACTGAGCAGCATCTCCGTGACAAAAGCAATGAGGATTTCTCAGCAGGCTGCATTTACTGAGTGCTTTCTGTTTGCAAAGTGTCATTGTCCCCAAGGAGGAGGAGAGAAGGTGAAAGAGAACCACCTTCTGAATGGCACTGCTAGCAGAAGGAGCAGGTGCTAAGATGAGCGCTCAGAAAGCATCCATAAGTGAGTTTTAAGTACATTGACAGGTAAGAAGAGGCAAGGTTTGGCCAAATCAGAATGGAAAGAGGAGTTTCATATGGGAAAGTAGTTGTAGCAGGCATTGATAGAAAAGTACGCAGCACAGTGGGTTACAGTTTTCAGACGCCGCGCCAGACTTGGGTTTCTGCCCCGGAACCCGATTGTGTAATGTTGGTCACATGACTTCAATCCCCATTTCCACGTCTTCAGAAGGGGAATGAAAAATGTAACTGACTCATGGGTTTGTTGTAAAAAATAAGTGACATAATGCAAGTAAAAGAGTTGTCAGGGCAGTTGGGACAGGTCAAGTGCTCCATATATGTCAGTAACTTTTCATTTATTTTCCCAATTCTAAAGCACCACACACAATTTAGGGAAAAACATAATGTCCAATGTCTACAGAGATTTTAACATATCCCAGTTATAGAAATAGAAACAATAAAGAATTTTTTTAAAGTGTATCAGAGGCAAGATTGTCATTAAAATGGGAGTACAGTGATTATAATTGGAAGTAAAGGAGAAAGACATCCCACTTTTTATTTAGCACTATTAATTCTACTTCATTGTTTCTGCTCTGCTGTAATAACTGCTAATACTTACAAAACATGCACTATAGTGTTAGACACTGTTCTAAATGGTTTTTATATATTTACAGTGTATATGACATCAATGCTATTATGATCCCCATTTTCTAGAAAAAACTGGGACAGGGAGATTAAGGAACTTCTATGCCAAGCAGCTGGCAAGTATCGGTGGTAGGCTTTGCCTATGGTAGGTCTAGAATATCTACTTACAAGCCATTTAATAATCTGTCTTTCTTATGAAAATGTTGGGTGCATCAAAAGAGATGATAGTGATAAAATGCCATCAGACCTGTAACGTTCTCAGTGGAGCTGGGTTTGGTAATGGATTTGAGAGACTTGCAATGTTTCCTTAGGTAAAACTGTCCTGTGGCATTTCTGCTATTATACAAATTTACCCAGAGAGCTTGAAACACGTTCTTTAAAAGCCAGGCTATACCGTGCTAACATTAATCAAAAGAACACTTGAGTGGCTATATTACTATCACACACCAGCGGTTTCACTCCAAATGGTATCGCCAGGGATCAAGAGGATTATTTAATGATGATCAAAGGGCGAATGTGTCAATATGGGTATAACAATCCTAAATATTTATGTGTCTAAATAACAAAGTTTCAAAATACTGAAGCAAAGACTGAAAGAACTGCATGGACAAATACGTAAAATTAAATAATAGTTGGAGATTTCCATACCTGTCTCTTAATAACTGAATGCACAGTATATTAAGAATGAGTAAGGATACAGAACACTTGAATAACCACACTGCTCACCTTCTAATTAATAAATGGTTATAGAATTCACAAGAAATATTAGCAAATATTTGACCTAGAGGAAAATTATAAAATAGTATATCAAAGGTGTGAGGCTCACTGAGAGCTATGCTTAGATGGAAATTTATAGCATAGAAAGTTTATATTATAAAAGAAAAAAGGTCTCAAATAAATTTCCTAAGCCTCTACCACGAGAAACGAGAAAAGAACTGTGAATAAACCCAAAGGAAGAAATAATGAAGACAAGAGCAGACATTATTCCTCAATAACGCTGTTTAAGAAAAACGTCAAATGTTTTTCATGTATTCTACCAAGAAATCCTCACTGTATCCCAAGTTGTTTTTAGTGACCAGACTGCAGACATGAACAAGTCAGAGATCCTGCCACCGGGACCACTCATAGTCTGGAAGGCAGCAGACAAGAAAACACAGTGTCTTAGGAGCCAAGGCAGTCTTATATAAAGAGTTAAGACAGTAAGAAGTGAAAAGCTGTGTGTGAGTGTGTGTGTGTGTGTGTGTGTGTGTGTGTGAAGTAGACTAGCAGACCACAGGGACCTCCATGCAGGCAAAACAGCATGTTCAAAGACACGAAGACATGAGATGCTTTGGAAGAAGGAGTTTGGAGAAAACACGTGGGTGCAGGCAGGCTGAAGCATGCTGCTTAAGGGCCTCTCAAAACAGTGAATTGCACGTAGAATGGCCAAACTGGAATTACAAAAGACCAAATGCATTTCCTGATTTTACAGGTGCTGGTCGGTGGGTGACAGGGCGCATTTATTTCAGTGTTCCAAATTACAGATTTAATTACCTTAAAAATAACAATGTCTATGACTTGCTGAGCTTCCATAGCAAAACTCAAACACTTTCTGTGTGCTATCTCCAGTCCCCACGGCAACTGTCAAAACAAGGCGCCATCACTTCAATTTCAAACACAGAGGGGATAAAACCCAGTGAGGCTGAGCGACCTGGTTGGGTGGATAGAGATGAACCCATGTCTGCATGAACTGGTGATATTCCCACCACACCTCACTGTCACAGTTCTGTTAAAATGCTTTTAAATGCAAATGTAGCTCAGAAAGATACATGTTTGGGATAGTTTAATAGAAAAACACAAGCTAATTAATTAGAAAATATAGGCCCCTGGCCTTTCTTGCCTATTATCTGTCCCTCCATGTGATGTTATATTTTGGGGCTTACCCTTTTCTCACCTGAACTGTGAAACACAAGATGAGAGTTGGGATGGACTCACCCATCACAGAAGTTTAGGGAACTGCACTACAGTGGCTGTTTCAAATGCATGCAACTTCTGCCATCTCTCTCAAAACTTATTATTGCAAATTAAATATATATGTATATAAAAGTGACAACAGAAAACCGAAGCAGGCATCTTTGAAAATTAATGCAAAATTTAAAAAGGAAACAATGCAGTTCTTATTTACCATTTCCTTCATAGGATGTAGTCTCTCTATAAGATACAGTCAATCTCAGCTAACTTTCTGACATTCCAGACTCTAAGACCTTTACCATAAAAGAGGCCTGTCTTGTGCTCACGGGAGAGTCCCATCTCTGGGACCAGCAACTGCTCCCAGGGGGAGGGAGGAGAGGTGCGGAGGATCAGGGAACTCCATTCTACCTGTGATTCCACCATGGGAGAGCTGAGTCGCTGGAAGCATAATTGAATTTCGGTCTCAATTTCTTCTCCTGTGAAATGCGAGGAGTCGCAGCAGGTTCCCTGGGAAGCTGACTGGCAGGGCGGTTTGCAGACAGCAAGTCTGTCAGACGGGGGACAGGAAAGAAAGTAGGAATGGGCAGAGAGAGAAAATGAACTACAGCAGCCAAAGGCCTCAGCCAGTCCTACAGGGTGAGCTCCATTTGGATTGGGCCTTCCGCGTTGTCCAAATTGCAGAGAGGGGCCTTTCAACCATGCACAGCCCAGTCCCTGGACGTGGGCTGCCACCTGGACCAGCACCCCCTGCCCTGGGCAGCTCTCTCGGGCCAACGCCGATTCCTGGAGAGGGCTTGGCGGGGAGAAGCCAGGTGCCAAACCCTCTCCAGGAAAAGTTAATTTTCAAAAATGTCCCCACGGGATCTGAGAATAACCATATTTAACATCTAGTTCATGGAGGTGTTTTTATTTCTTACGTCACAATTACACATTATACATAAATGTTCTGGCTTATGGGAAAAATATGCTATTATAGAATAGCTTCGTGCCGGGGTGTGGTACGGAGGCGACAGATGAGGCAGAAGGGAGGAATTTATAGTGATCTTCACAAGGCGACCCCTGCACTTCTGCAGCCTGACCACAGCGGGTGGGTGGGCCACCAGGGCCACCAGGGACCCAGGTCCAGAGCAGGCGAGAATCTGAGAATCGGGGCAAGCAGCTGTGGCGTTAACTAGCTTAGAAGCAGAAGTGAGACAGAACCTCTCATTTCTTTATTTTTTCCAGAGACACTAAAGGCAGCCTATCCTTGCAGGGGGAGGCAGGCAAGAGGAATATCATTTGTGTGTGATAAGAGGAGATGAACCGTTCCCAGGGCGCTATGATTTGAAATGGTGCAGCATTAGTGTCATCAGTGGCAAGTGGCCACAGCAGGTGGAAGACAACTAGCTGGCTTGGAGCAATCGAGGGGCGGCTGATGCTGGAGTCAAAGCGCCGCTGAACATGGGAGGCCCGTTCCAAGGGCAGCGCGTGGGCCCCGTAGGCAGCAGCTGCAGGTACAGCTCAGACAGAGACTGTGCACTTTTCTAGAATGAAACAAACTCAAGAATATTGGTGCTATTAGTGGCAACTTAAAAACAGAAAAGGGCAAATTACCTGTGGGAAGCAGATTGCGGCAGAAATAATTTTATTTTTTTTTTGAGACAGAGTCTCACTCTGTTGCCCAGGCTAGAGTGAGTGCCGTGGCGTCAGCCTAGCTCACAGCAACCTCAAACTCCTGAGCTCAAGGGATCCTCCTGTCTCAGCCTCCCGAGTAGCTGGGACTACAGGCATGCGCCACCATGCCCGGCTAATTTTTTCTATATATATTTTTAGCTGTCCATATAATTTCTTTCTATTTTTAGTAGAGATGGGGTCTCGCTCTTGCTCAGGCTGGTCTCGAACTCCTGAGCTCAAACGATCCGCCCACCTCGGCCTCCCAGAGTGCTAGGATTATAGGCATGAGCCACCGCGCCCGGCCCAGAAATAATTTTAAATAGAGAACCCAGAACTCAAAGCAATCACCGTAAGATCCAAAGACTAAGATAAAACCTGCGAACACAGGTGACCTACAAAATACAAAGACTAAACTACATACGTTAAAGTCATTTTCATACATTATAAGAGATGTTTCTTTGCATCTTTATCATGCACTCTTTCCTGGCGGACTCTGGGCATGGCTTCACGGAATTTTTACAAAGTAGGGTCTTTACGCCTGTGCTCATGAACACCCACATCGGTGCATTCTGTATTGCTTAGGAAAATACACATCTGAGGACGAATCAAAGTATATCAGATGCCTGTATGGAAAAGTGGATGCAATTCAAAATAATGGTTCTGTAATTTTATTCAGATATGTAATTTAGGATTCATGGAAGATAGACTTCAAACTCTTTTTTCCAGTTTTAAGCCATATATGTATAGAAAATAATAAATGGTGTTCAACAATTTCTAAAAGTCATGTGGCATTATCTTTTATTTCTAGTTTATGAATTCTGGGCTGTTTCTCAGTCTAACCCGATTTAGTTTTTCTTCTTTGTACTGGCGGTTACCTTCTGAAAACAATCTTAAATTCGTGGACATAAATAGTTTCAGTTTACCAGGAAGTGGTATATTATGAATTTATGATTTTCATATCCATTTTAACCTAAAAGTGCTTTCTATTATTAAATTCCATAAACAGCTCAAGCTTTATAAAAAAGAGTGTTTTGGAAGAGGCAGAACATGCTTCCTTGTCTTCTTAGTCATTCACTATTCTGTCTAACATTTGTGAGCTTCAAGATTTTTTTCATTTCTGAAGTTCTACTGTGGATTGTTGATTTTCAATAAAATTCCATCATAGTAAGGAATGAGTGTATAGATATAATTAATATGTAATGCACAGGCTATTTCCATGTGGTTTAAAAATGTTTATATATTATTTAAATTATTTAATAACTTAAAATTATGTTTTCCTCCCCCATGACATACACACAGGTATTATGAATAATTTCAGCCTGAGGAGGAGGTGGACTAGCAATGATTAAACTCTCAGTACTGAGCATCTGATGCTTTATTTCCCTGAATTCTTGCAGAGCCATGCAGAGAAGGCAATATGAGCCCATCGGAGGATGTGGAAAGAGAGGCTTAAGGCCGAGATAGACACTGAGTTAGACCTTTGTCCAACCCAGACCTTACATGCCCGTTTCTCATTCCAGAAACCTCCCTGACGGGCATGATCTAGCCCTGCAGGGTTGTCACACAGAGGAAACTGCTGGGGTCCAAGTGCAGGCAGAATTAAATATGGTCTTTGGTCTGGACATAATTGCATTTCAACAATGGCTTCTATGACATCGGATCACAGCTGGAAGCGCTGGCTGAGGTCAGAGCAGCGTCCACAAGGACTCTGCTGACCTCTCGGCACATATCTGATA
Organism: Eulemur rufifrons; assembly: GCF_041146395.1. NCBI lineage: Eukaryota > Metazoa > Chordata > Mammalia > Primates > Lemuridae > Eulemur > Eulemur rufifrons. Next base: position 935,868 of record NC_090994.1, read on the forward strand.
TGCATGATGTCCGCTACGGGGCAGTAACTTACTTAGATTTCCAATCTGCCACCAGTGTTCATCAAAGGCCACTGAAACGGCAGGTGGGCTTTCTGCACCTGTTGGGGGATGTTTAGCAGCGTTCCTGGCCTCTGTCCACTGTGTGCCTGTGGCATTCTGAGCCCCCTCAGTTATAATGACTAACAATCTCTCCAGACTTTGCCAAATGTCCCCTGGGGAGCAGATTTATCCCCATTTGAAAACGAATGCACTAAGGGATCACACCCAGTTCCCTGGGTTCAAGTTCCATGTATATGCTGGACATTTTTGTCTCCAGTCCTGGCCACTCACATGATTTCTAGATTTTTATACCCAGCTACAATCGCTCATATATTTTTATTCAGGGTTTAGTATGTGAATTGTATAATTTAACATTATGTTTACTACACAACAAACAAAGGTACAGATAGTTTTATCAATTTTAAAAAACACTTTAAAATTAAGAATATTTTTAAATTGTCATAAAAATTAAAAAAATAGTAGAGAATCTGCGAATACTCTACAACCAGTTTTCTTCATTATTAACATGTTACCTTAGTATGCTACATTCATCCCAGTCAATGGACCAATGTCTGTATGTTATGATTAGCTAAAGTCTAATTTTGTAAGTTTTTACCTAACGTCCTCTTTCTGTTGCAGGAGTCCATTCAGGACACCATGCCACATTTATCTGACCCTTTTCTTTACGTGTCCCTGGGCTGTGACAGGTTCTCAGCTTCCCTTGCTTAAAGGCCCAGATGGTTTTCCTGCCTGCTGGTTACATAGTTTGTAGAATGTTCCTCAGTTGGAATTTGATGTTTTCTCATGATTGAGTGGAGTTGAGGGTTGTGGGGAAGATCACAGAGGTAAGTGCCCTTCTCGTCACAAATTCCCCCGTGGGGTGCACCATCGGGAGGACTCAAAGCTGCTGGCGTTGACCTGGGTCACTCGGCCAAGGTCGTGTTCCTTAGGTTTCTTCCCCGGAAAGTTATTCTTTTTTCCTTCTTTGCAGCCTAGATTCTTTGGAAGGGCGGAACTATCGGCAGGCTCCACCTACGGAGTAGAGAATTAGGCTGGTTCTAAATATAGCACCTACAAAAGTACTTCCTAGATAGTGGAGACTCCGTCAATTATGTATTCAGTAGATACATTAAATCATTAAAGCGTGAATGCAAAACTTGACCACAGGTATGAAATTATTCCTTTTAGGAAAGTCCCTGAATCTCAAAGGGAACTTCTAATATACCAAGATTAAATATAAACCTACCTCTACACACGTCTTGAATTGACCTGCATTGGAATCAGGGATAAGGACGCACTGTGCGGGGAGAGAAAGGCAGGCCTGGGTGCGGTGGGAGTAACATGGCCTGCGGGAAAAGGAGGAAGGACCTAGAACACGCGGACACCCCACATCGTGTTAGACGTCCTCTCTCGCTTTGCTCTGAGGTGCACCGCCCTGAGTGCCGACAGCTGATTGAAGGGGAGCACCAGCGAAAACAGCAAAGAGACAAGGAGTAGAAGGAAGAAAGGGGACAGAACGCCCTCTGGGGAGGTGTGTGGAGAGCAGCTCAGCCCCCCTCCCGGGTACAAAGCTCCTGGGCACAAGGCCAGGCTTCCTGGATTCCTCCAGCAGTTTCACAAGCCTGCACACAAACTCACCTACATTTTGAAAAATAAAAACAAATAAAAAATGAAGAAGGCTAGGATCACGTAAAGCCAGACTAGGCAGCCTCTTTCAGGTTGGCAGGACCCTGGAGATCTGATCAAATCCCGTAGCGTAATTTAGTTAAATGAGACGGCAGGATTGAAAATGCTTTGGCAGAAGTAAAAGCGCTCTGCAAATGTAAAGGGAATGTGCCATTGTCACTCTGTATCTTTGAGAACTAGCACACAATGCAGTTTCTAATGAGCGGAGAGAAGGGATTCCGACAACTTAAGTAAGCAGCCTTAAATTTCCTCAGAAGCGCTATAGCGCAAGTGACTCTGGTCTGTATCCACAGGACTCTAGGAGTCTGCTACCGTGGTGAACAGAAGGATTTTCCGCACTGGCAGAGGCCAATTTGCTTTTAAAAATGTCAGCATGGAAGGCAAGTAGTGACCAAAGCGAGGCAAAGACACGCAGCTGCTGGCTGTGATGGGGAGCGAACTGTCACAGGTGTGGCAGAGACCACGTGGTCATGAAGTGTGCGGAGAGTTCCAGGCAAGGCACAGCCGCCACTCGGCAAAGGTTAGAAAATAGCCCCGGCATTTACTGAGCACTTACAATACGCACGGGAACCGTGCCGATTACATTTACATATCTGCTATTTTTATATAATCTAATTGTCAAAGATCGAGGTACTCCAAGTTCGATATCAGGAATCCTGACTCTCTCACAGTGAAAGGTGATTTTATTCAGCACAAGACTCTGATAATCTTCAGCCAGGATTGGGTGCAGTGGAAAATGGACGATTGTTTAACCAGCATCTCCAAATTCAGTTTGCTAGAATTTCAGTGCATCAAAGTTGAGGCAGCAGGCTGAAAAATGCCAAAGTCTAGTGTTTCTCTCCACGTCTATTAAGAATTCCAACGAGCAAGAGACACTCAGAGGGTCTTCCTAGGAGGACTGGGCAGCAGCCGGCATCCCGTAATCCGGGAGGCTGTCTTTGCTGTCCGCGTGATAAACATTTCGCTCGTCACCACATGACATAACAGCACGTTAAGGACAAACAGGATCAGCTGTGGAACCCCAGCGCCAGGCCCCAGATCTACTAACTGGGCAGATTCCGTGCAGGATCTGGACACACCCGTCTCCACTTCCACACCTCGCCATGACCCCAGTGCAGGAGGTGCCTGGACGTCACTGAGATAAACCAACGCAGAAGCCGTGAGCAGTGGCCGCGGAGGGCCTGAGAGGTAGAACTGGATCCAGAACCAGAAGGTTCCGGTGTTCCTAGCTGAGAACTGTCCTTCTGCTTTCGGGAAGGGCAGCAATTGGCACCTTTAACCAGATGAGCCACGGGGTGGCGGTGTGGAGGACGGGGACAGGAAGAGACTGACCCCGAGGCATCCGCACAAGCTGGAATCCCATCCTACCCCTAAACTCTTGCGGGGGAGACAGCCACGGTGTTTTAGAACCTTTTTATGGCCCGATACCATTATAGAACATCTCTGAGACTTTTCATTGCTGGGGAACCCGTCACTCTTCCCAGTGAACTATAATTTTGGATGTGCACGTAACTTATTTTCCCACCAGACTATAAAACACGTGTGTAAAGATGGATCCCAGCAGAACATCCCACAGGACGTTAGCTTAGCCAATCCAGGAGGGCACACGGCAAAGTGAACATTTGCAAGTTCTGTGGCCTGTCACCCTCTGAGGATTAATATGACATCATCTACCTGCAACTGGACCTACAGTGATGGCCACAGAAGCTCTGTAATCATTTGCTTATCTAGAGCAGGACACTGTCTTGGAAGAATGCACTGAAATACGCTGTGATGCACAAAGCGTATGTCTGGTTTTGCCCTGAGTTCTGGGATTTCACCTTTAAATCAATAAAGTACAAAGAGACATTGAAAGTTTTCACTTGGACTGCTTTTAACAGCACACAAAGAATATCACATAAATGCACAGATATATGAGTGCATGTGTGTGTATCTCACAACCTTAGATAAATATACTATATTCAAGCAACAGAAGAGACTACTAGACTACTAATGAGATTATTAGCAATACATTTTCATTTAGTTTTGCAGAAACATGGCCCACCTACTTTAAAAGCTATTTGAAAAATGAATTTCTAACATATATTCAATGAGTTAAAACTATGCAATTTTCTTGTTCAATGGTTAAAAAATTTGGAAAATAGGATTGCTTTTCTCAAAGGAATATAAATTAATTTTCATATTATTGATTTTTTTTCTCGAGAGACTCCAATGTTTCCTTCTCCAATTTTTCTTTCCTTTCATTAAAACAAATTTCCTCTTTATATTATCAATTTTACAATCTTACCTATTAATTGATCCAATACATATTTTAAAATCACTAAACATTCCAAAATCAGATCAGCTTTGTGAAGAGAAAAATGTTGTCAATAATTACAAGAAACACTTACATAAAGCATTTGATGCAAATAAAAGTCAAAATCTGCTCAGATTACATAACCAAAAATTTTAATAGATACAAAATGTGAATGAAAAATACTAAAACAGATATCATTAAATGTAATTATAGATGTAACCAAAGTAATGATATAAAATTTTTAAAATTACCCTGTATTAACTGGAGATGAAAATGTGATGTCATATACTACAGAGAGGCCTGAATATATAATGTCTAAGTAAATAAGACTGTTCAAGAAAGAAATATTCAACAAATGTTATTTTTACCACAAATGACTAACATCAAAGAAACAGTAGTGTTGATTTAAAGAGTGTGATATTTTTACCATACCAGCTTATATACAGTAAAATAGTCTCTTAGATACAGATGATGAATAAAGTAATTAGTATTTAAATTTTTAAATAAAACATGCAAATAATACCTAAAAGGTACATGCACTGTACCTGGATTTTCCGCTGCTGGAAGCCTCTGTAACACAAAATTCTGGTCTACACAGATTTCCGTCTGGGAAAGTTTAACTCAATTATGGATCTCTGTTTTGATATTGGTGAATTTCTCATCCCTCTTGTTACTGATTATTTGTAAAGAAAGGAGATGAAGGTTTAGAATAGAGAAAGAAAGAGGATGCCTAAGACGCAGCGAGGGCTTCTGCAGTGGTAAATTGAGAGAGATTTGCAAGTCTCAACATGGAAAAAGAGTCTGCAAAGGCAAGCAGACACACTGCAGGAACAGTTACGGCCTGGGAAATGCCTGCACCTCCATCCATGTGGGAATTTAAATCAAATTTACTCAGAGCATCAAAGCCATTGATGTCATTCTGTTTACTTGGGACCCCCCAGGGCATTGAGATAAAGAAGGTAGGAGTGGATTATAATCAGAAAGGCATTGATCAGAAAGGCAATGATCATTTAGTCAGATGACCAGACAGGAAGAAAACAAAAAAACATAACACAAAACTCCCTCTTCACGTGTTTCACATTTGCAGTAGAAAAAAACAACATATAAGCTTCTCATTGGAAGTGTGGAGGAAAGAGATAAGACAAGCTTCTAGTGAGTAAGGGAAGTAAAAATGAAAATTAATTCCACAATACTCGTTGTGATTAATGCATGAGTACAAAATGCCATCTACATATAATTTGTTTATTGCATTAGCTTTATGGCTTCATTGTTGTGAATATAAATACAGAAGATGGGCTTCTGCAGGCTCATCTTCTCACTCCCATCCTTTCCCCATATAATGAAACATTTCTCAATGTCAATTCCTGTACAAGCCCTTCAGGGATCCAGCACTGCTGGTTAGAGAGGAGTTATTTTAAGTCATGTACAAGTGTGGAGTCTTGACTTCATAGATAGGTGCACCTTTACAGTAAGAAGAATTCTTCACCCAGGAAGCACTGAAAATTCAAAGGGACCAAAAAGTAAAAGAGAGATAGGAACACTGATACCCTGCTGGTGGGATTGCAAACTAGTGCAACCTCTACGGAAAGCAGTACGGAGATATCTCAAAGAACTAAGTAGACCCACCATTTGATCCAGCAATCCCACTACTGGGGATTTCTCCAAAGAAAAAAAAAGACATTGTATAAAAAGGACATCTGCACTAGAATGTTTATAGCAGCACAATTGCAAAGATGTAAAAACAACCCAAGTGCCCATCAATACATGAGTGCATTCATAAAATGTGGTGTATGTCTACCATGGAATACTACTCAGCCATAAAAAATGGCGAACTAATACCCTCTGTATTAACCTGGATGGAATTGGAGACCATTTCTCCAAGTGAAGTATCACAAGAATGAAAAAACAAGCACCACATGTATTCACTGTTAAACTGAAACTAAGCAATCAACACTTACATGCAGATACGGAAATAACATTCATCGGAAATCAAGCAGGTGGGAGGCGGGAGGGGGGAGGAGGGAATGGGGAAATTCACACCCAAGGGGTCCAATGCACACTCTCTGGGTGCTGGGCACACTTTTAGCTTTGACTCAAATGGTGCAAAAGCAATTTATATAACCAAAACTTTTGTAGCCCTGTAATATTCTGAAATAAAAAAAACTGGGAAATAAAAATACAGAAAAATGATTTAAAAAAATAAAAGAAGTTAAAAAATGAAATGTAGCAAGCACAGAATTGATTGAATCAGTTTTACAGTACTTTTCCAATCTGTAAGTCTCCCTAAAAATATATAAGAAACAAAATAAATTCAAAAGCGTGGAATATAAATCAAAATATGAAAAGTAGGAAATGTGAGTCAAGCTGAAATAATGAAAGTCTATGGGATAAAGACTCTCACACCCTTGAATATGGCAAAGAAGTTCCCTGTTTTGGAGACCAGAACCTCTTTACCAAACAGATTCTTAGAGGGGGAACTAGTATGGAGAAACTTTTTCATGATACTGTGAAATATCCTTCCCGATTTTCCAGTCATCTTACCTTGGTTCCCGACCAAATTAATTATTCTAGTGACTAACCTCTCCAGGAGCTCCCTACTTGAAAAGGAGTAATTTCTTCCGCAGCTGGTTATGTGTTGGCCAATCAGATCTATTTTAAATGATGCTCCACGTTACAAGAAATGTATATTGTATATTAGTAGGTCAGTTTTTCCATGACTTGAGAACTCCTGGGCATACTAGTAAAGTTAATAAATAACTTAATTATTCATTAATGACCAGTAAGGATTCTTCATCATTAACCATCTTAGGGGATAAAAAAGCCCCTGCCGCCTTGCCTGGGAGCTCGAAGTCTAGTGGCGACACAGCACGCAGAACGTGAGGCTACGCGGTGGTCACCGCTGTCACAGAGGCGTGTGTCAGGAGAGCAGCAGGGCATGTCTGAGACGCCCTGGAGTCGGCAAAGACGCGTGGGGTGCCTGAGACCAGAAAGAGGCGACACTTGCCAAATGATGGGCTCGAGGAAAGGCATTCCAAGCTACAGGAGAGGTTTACACAAGTCAAATTTCCTCAGAGTCATCGTGTGATAAATATTGCAATAAAATCACAGTTGGCAAGGTCAAAGCATCTCATGTGGGCACCTCTAAATAGTATGCCACAGGCTGGGAGGCAGCAGAAAGAATCTTATTTGACAATGGCTTTTTCTTAAGCAATAAGAGAGCAGTGAGACCGACTCGTTGTAAATAAATATTCTAAAAATTTCCTAAGAAAGTCAGATATCTCGATAAAAACACATGCACTACAAATAAATGAACAATGACAAAACACTCTAAATAGGGGAATATATTGTAAATCATCTGTGGCATTGATCTCGACATTGAACATGGACATTTCCTGAAACACATTCTCCACAAATGTTACGTTATGTACCCCAGACCTGATCTGAGAGCCCCAGAAGCAGCACTTCCTAGGTTTAGATTTGGCAGTCACGCACACAAGGGTGGCTTCCCCGTGCAAGACCAATGACGGCATGACCACACGGACAGTCATCGTATCGGATCAGTGTCATCATGTCCAATGAACACAAGGCCGTCTTTGGATGTCCTGCAAAATCTGAATCTTCACTTTCAGTATCTGCGGCATCATAGATACCTGACTCTTGTGCGTTGTGTGTTGAAATCCTAACAGCCACGGGGAATGAAGACGTATGAAATGATGGGTAAAGTCCTGCAATATTACTGGCCATTGTGAAGAATGATAATTTTATATAAAAGCTGTTAATCATGTCAGCTAGATAAAGAAGGAAACCGTTAATCCATACACATATTAAGAGCTATTGTTAGCTACATGATTTATGAAGAAAAGTTGGTTCATGGGTACAAGAATGCAGTTAAACAGAAGAAATAAGTTTTAGTGTTCAACAGTTTGGTAGGGTGACTATAGTTAACTGTAATTTATTGTATACTTCAAAATAGATAGAAGAGAAGATTTGGAATGTTCCCAACAAAAAGAAATGATAAATGTTTGAATGATGGCTGTCCTAATTACCCTGATTTGACCATTACACAATGTATGCTTGTATCAAGAAATCACACCTGCCGCATAAATATGTACAATTGTTATGTATCAATAAAAAAAAATTTTAAGGAAAGCCCAATGTAAAAAAATAATTAAAAACTAAAACAAAAATAAAAGTATGAATAAAGCTTAACAATAAATGCTGATTAGATATTTAAATAACATAAAACTACTGAATCATATAGATTATAGCATATCATAATTAAAATATGATGAAATGAATTAGTATTTGAAAAGCCCTTAGAATAATGCCTAGCACATACAATGTGCTATTTAAGTGTCTATTAAATAAAAACAAAGCCACTGTGTGCCACATTCTTAATCTCAAACAAAACGCTCTTTCCAAAGCAGTCATTTATTTGATGAAAATCCACTGTCACTCACACTGGGACACATGCTTTCCTAGGTCCTTGGGTTACATCGGTGAGCGTAGCAGGTGCGGCTCTTCTGAGCTACCTGTTACCAGGGAGGGACAGACACGGAATTAGGCATCACACGGGAGGAAATTGCCCAGTGTGTTGGAAATGCAGAGTGGCTCTTATTTTTAAACTACTTTTAATATCTACTTGTTTATTTAATTCCACTTAAACCTAAACCTTTTGAGAAATGATCTAAGAGTACTTTTATCTGGTGGGAATGAACCGGGAGGAGAGTACGACTTTGCCACACCAACATTTCACAGGCAGGGAAAACACCAAACCACGCACGATGATGCAGGCGATAAATCATCTTCCACCCAGACTTAACAAAGCCGTGGATCATTAAAGAAAAGAGGGAACTTGTTGGAAAGACGAAGGCACCTACAGCGGCAGCCCTGTGGGTTCTCGCTGACACCAGCGGAGACTGAGCTCTCCTGGGGGCCTCCCAGTGGGACGCGTGACACTCAGGCACTCAGGCAGTTGATGGGGCTGGAAAATTACTGTTTCCACAACGGAGCTGACGTTTAACAACATGACTATGAAAAGTGGAAAGTAAATAAATTAGGAGCTTTGATAAAGGCTCCGATGGATTTCTGTGTCCTGGAGGTTCACAGCAGGGTGACAACATCAGGCCCCGGCCTTCCCTTTTACTTGCCCTGTTTCCCGTTCCTGGGCTCCCGCAGATGCCCGCTGACACCTGCTCCTTCTCACAAACTGTGTGGCGCTTGGGGGGTTGGCGGGCTGGCTTCTCCCTAAACATTGAGGAGGCAGAGAATGAGGCAGCTTCTGAACTTTTGGCCAGGTTTTAAAATTGGATATATTAAAACTGTCTGCAGTTTAATGTGTCCACGAAAGTGAGCCAGGATGACATCCAAGCGCAGCTCCCGAGAGGCAGACAGGGCACCTCGAGGCAGCTGTCACGAGGCCCGGGCACCCTGGTGCCAGAACTCCCGCCAGCCTCTCCCCGTGGACCCGCTGGAGCGCAGGGAGGCTCAGGCCGGACAAGACATCACCGAGTTCAGACACCCGCATTCCTGAGGCCTTAAATAATCTCTGCTTTACGCTGAATTCATCTACAGATATTTACGGTATTTAGATAAAGGAAACTTATCTCTGATATCATAAAAAGATAATGAAAAAGATAGCAGAAATTGTCCCCTTTGTGGCAGGTTTATTTTGTTCAGTTAAATTAAGAGTTATTAGGCTTATTTAATGAATCAAATAATGAATTAAATTCTCTAAAACAACTGCAGTTCGTGATGGGAAGAAGGCCCGGTTTCCCGTGTCACAAGGCCGTGTACACGCAGGCTGCCTCGGGGATGCTGCGGGTTCCATGCCAGGCCACCGCGACAGAGCCGCACGGCAATGCAGGGTCACGCAGACTTTTTGGTTTCCCAGTGTGATCAAACGTATGTTTATACTATGTTACAGTCTATTCAGTGAGCACTAGCATCATGCCTAAAAACAGTACATACTTTAATTAAAAACATGTTATTGCTAAAAATGCTAATGATCATCTGAGCCTTCAGCGAGCCCTAATCTTGCTGCCGGGGAGGGAGTTGCCTCCGTGGTGACAGCTGCCGACTGATGGGGGTGGCGGTTTCCGAAGGGCGGCAGTTTCCTAAAATAACACAATAATGAGGTTTGCCGCATTGACGGACTCTCCCTTTCACAAAAGATTTCTGGACAGCAGGCGATCCCGTTTGTTGGCATTTTACCCACAGAACTTCTTAATTGGAGTCAATTCCCTCGCCCCCTGCAGCTGCTTATCAAGGAGGCTCACGTAATATTCCGATTCCATTGCTGCCGTTTTGACAATGTTCACGGCATCTTCCCCAGGAGTAGATTCCATCTCAACAATCCACTTTCTTTGCTCCCCCATCAGAAGCAACTTCTCATCCACGCAAGTTTTACCATGAGATTGCAGCAATTTCGTCACATCCCCCAGAGTCCCCTTCGAATTCTAATCCTCTTGCTGTTTCCACCACATCTGCGGTGACTTCCTCCTCTGAAGCCTGGGCCCCTCACAGCCATCCATGAGGGTTGGAATCGGCATCTTCCAAACTCCTCTTCATGTGGATATTTTGACTTCCTCCCATGAATCGCAACTGTTCCTAATGGCTTCTAGAGTGAGGAATCCTTTCCAGAAGGTTTTCAGTTTACTTTGGCTAGATCCAGCAGAGGAATCACTCTCTATGGCAGCGACAGGCTTATGAAATGCATTTCTTAAATGATAAGACTTGAAAGACAAAGTTGTTCCTTGATCCGTGGGCTGCAGAATGGACGTTGTATTCGCAGGCACAAGAGCAACTTTCGCCTCCTTGTACATCTCCATCGGAGCCCTTGGGTGGCCAGGGGCATTGTCAGTGAGCAGTGATACTGTGAAAGGAATCTTTTTCTCAGAGCAGTATGCCTCAACAGCGGGCTTGAAATACTCAGCACATGATGCTGTAAATAGAAGCGCCTTCCTCCAGGCTTTGTTGCTTCCTTCACACACAACGGGCAGAGTCCATTTAACACAGTTCTTAAGGGCCCTGAGATTTTCAGAATAGTAAATGAGCATTGGCTTTTACTTAAAGTCATCAGCTGCATTAGTCCCTGACAAGAGAGTCAGGTTTTAAACCCAGGCGTTGACTTCTCCTCTCTAGCTATGAAAATCCTAGATGGTGTCTTCTCCCAAGAGAAATCTGTTTCATCTACATTGGAAAGCCGCTGTTCAGTGTGGCCACCTTCCTCCAAGACCTGAGCTAGACCTCCCGGAGGACCTGCTGCAGCTTGTCCGTCAGCACCCGTCCTTGCACCTTGCACTTTACGTCCTGGAGACGGCTTCTTCCCTTAAACCTCAGGAGCCAACCTCTCGGCGGTCTTCCAACTTCCTCCTGCAGCCTCCTCACCTCTCTCAGCCTCCACAGAATCAAAGAGAGTTAGGACATCGCTCTGGATTAGGCTGTGGCTGAGGGGAATGTTGTGGCTGGTCTGATCCTCTATCCAGACCGGTACTTTCCCCGTATCAGCAATAAGGCTATTTCCCTTTCTTACCATTCTGTGTTCATTGGAGTAGCACTTTTAATTTTTTTCACAAACTTTTCCTTTGCATTCACAACTTGGCTAATTATTCTGCAAAAGAGTCCTAGCTTTCAGCCCATCTCAGCTTTGGACATAACTTCCTCACTAACCTTAATAATTTCTAGCTTTTGATTTGAAGTGAGAGACAGGTGACTCTTCCTTTCACTTGAATACCTAAAGGCCATATATATATATATATATATATATGTGTGTGTGTGTGTCTGTATGTGTACACACACACACACACACACACACATAGATGCATGCATATATAAAATAAGGCAATAATAAGAGAATCTTAAAGTCATGTTATATACTATACCAAATCATACTTTCTGTCATTGTTTACAAAATCAGTTTTGGGTAATTTTAATTAATTACAACTAGGAAAGGTGAAATCATTCTCTTTGCCTCTATACAGCAACACTTCAGCAAAAATAGTTTTCAATAAGCACATTTTCTTGTCCAAACTCTTTTCCTTTTTGCAGTGACAAATTCTGTGCTGCAGAATAAAATGCAAATTGCCTCATTCTGGTGCACGAAGCCTTCACAGTCGGATTCTGCTGTATCTGTCCAGGCCACCCGTGCAGACATTTCCACGCACCAATCCCACCTCTCCTCTACCGCACGGTTGCTGTTTCTGAGCGTGGTGGGGCCTGAGCCCCGGTGCCGTCTCATCTCCTGTTTCTGTGCCGGCAACTCTCCGTGGCCTCCTCCCCAACACTGCATCCCTGGCGTGTCAGCCACCCAGTACATTTCTACTGAACCTTTACAAGGCAGATCAACCAGTGTCCTACTGGGAAGAATTCCAGTCCTTCTAGCATCTGGCTGACTGTATCCCAGATACGCTAATACTTACATTCATGCCACATTATATTGTGATTGTGTGTGTCCTCGTGAGTTTCTTCATAGAGTTGTCAACCCCACTGAGACCAGGACACAGGTGTTTTTTCCCCCAATATCTGGCCTCCCTATTTAAGGCTGTGCATTCACATACTTCTGCTTGGTTTGCATCAAATCCACATAAATTTTTCAGGTGAAAAAAACCAAAACTCTGAAAAGATTATTAAAACAATTCTTGAAAATGATTATCATGGTATAAAATATAAAAATAGTGAAGGTTTTAAAATTAAAATTCCATAGTTTATGTTTCCAGATTTTTTTTTGTTAAATTACATTTTACTGACACTATTTCTGTGCAATATTTCTATGACACAAACCATTCAAAACATCTTATGAAAGGTAATAGCCCCAAACATGTAAACAATTAGAGTGCGGTTAACATTTTGGGAACTGTTGACTGTTTGGAAATATGTCTTCACGCTCCTAGTAGCAGACTGAGCTTTCGCTTTTAACCAGAATATGGCCAGCGTGCATCAAAGTTATGGATAGTTAGTTAGAGTTTATAGCCCTAAACTGTGAAAAATTTTTCATTTGATAAAATTGCAATAGAATAATTGAATCTATATAATAGAAATTTTTGCTTTTATTTCATTTGAATGTGCGTTATCTATCCAACGGTCATAACATTATTTCAAAGTGATATTACACTGACTTTATGTTACAGGATAGTAGCTGATCTTGTGCTCCACGGCCAAAAGAGGCACTCCTGCATTGAGCTATGTGCGGTGGGACTCACGAGTGACACCCATGAAACAAAGCCATGCGATTCCCTTTAGCCAAGACTCCGCCAATGGCGGCACTTCTGCATGATGCCAAGTGGGAACACCCTGTACACCTGTGACAGATGCTGTGAATCAGAATAGCGATGTGGCCAAGCGCGAGTACTCAGTGTTGTCACAGAAGAGACCAGCTTTTGCTCTGAGTTCCCCATCCTTTTCCTCTGTCGTCCTGTGTTTACGTAGAGATGTGACCACCCACCTACAAGTGTTTAATAAACTCCAGCAGGAAGGGAAATGCCCCAGGAATGAGACCCTAGGATCCACTTAGGGACCAAGGAAACAGACCCCTATTGACTACTCTGAAATAACAATATTCCTAGTTGAGAAAAGAAAAAAATAAAATAGATTCTGTCATCAAACACACAAATGCTGAAGATTTGGAGAAATAAAGTGAATAGGAATCCTGGGAAATAAGTATATTCCTTGTGCATTTATCTCCTTTGAAATATATTTTAAAATTTAAAAATGGTCCTCCTACCTACACTGCCTTCCACAAGAAAGAGTACGGAAAGAAGAAGGAAGGGACACATAATGGGGGAGAATTAGACAGAATTGCTAGTTCATTTACTCTCCTCTGACTTGGGTGAAAAACAAAACAGGGGAAGGAGGCTGCTCTGTCTCCATGATGCAGTGGTTAACGTGGTGGGTGTCCTCGTCCTTTGCCGGAAGATTTCTCCCCGAGTGGCGTCGCATGGAGTCAGAAGGCGTCCCCACAAGGCAGAGGGAAACACAGGCACAGCTGGCTCATTTACAAACGCACTACCGAAATAGCCCTTGCTTTGCATCCTCTGTTCTAGCAATTTCCCCCATCTGGAATTCTAATCCTATTATTTCTGCATGTTCACATTTGCCTCTCCTGAGAGGCCGACTCAACTGCCCATCCTGGGCAGAGCCTCCCTCCTTGTCTGCTGTTCCCACGGCACCTGGGAGAGGTCTCTCCTCTCCCTGCAGTCTGGACACTGTCTCTGCGCCTCTGTTTCCTTCACCGTTGCACCGCTGTGTTGTGCAGTTCTGAGCCCACCAGGGACGGGGTTGCTCGCCATGACCCTGTGACTCTACAGGACACAGCAGAGCACCTTGCCCGTAACAGCTACCCAAGGGAATTTGCCAAATAAGTGATATAACACGAATCTATTGACTTGACAACACATTGGATGTATTACTAAATTTATCTGGCTGAAACACTACCATTGAAGATTTGTTACATGACGTGGTGATCGTCTTTTTAATGTGATTATGCCCAGAAGGGAATGTACATTAGTAACCCTTAACAACTCTTTGTGAATCAGTTTTTTGTTCATCAAATCAAGAACACTCCTGTTTTTAAACAATCTGAAAATAGATGATAGTATATTTTTATTGGGGGGAGGGTGAAGATGGAGATGTGGTCCCAAACGCAAGCAAATGCAGCAAGGGGCAAGGGACAAACACAATCTCTGTCTGTGCTTTGAGAGAGAAAACGACACCCCCACACGCAAACACATGCCATTAATTCAACGCAGAGCCACACGGAATACACTTAACTAAAACACCATGCTTTTTAGAAAGTGACAAATATCATCTATATTTTATAAATGCCCTTAGGATGAAATATAATGAATCTATCCTAGAGTTACTCCAAAATTGAGAAAGGAAAGCAGCGTGGGCTCTTATTTCTGTGTGAGATGAAACTCAAGTGCTATCATGGTGTCAGGACATTCAAATCCAGACCGGTAGGCAGATGGAGGTGAGGAGGCCCTTTGTCCTTGGACGTGTTTCCAGAGAGTTACTTCATGCAAAACTGAAGAGACAGCAAGAATCTAAGAACCTGGGTAAAAAGCTCTCCTTAGACATTACATTTATCGTATTACCTTTCTTCTACATGAAGTAAAATGTTCAGGAGAGATAATTATAAAAAGCGAGAATCCTGACCAAGATTGACTTTCTTCAACTCACTGTACACTTAATTTTAGTTAAGTCAGATTTTCAAGTAAGGCATAATTGAGGGAATTTGAAACTGATTATTGAATTTAAGTAGATTTTGGCAGAAAAAACAGTATTTCTTAGACGAATGAATATTTCTCAGATAACTTGTTATAAATTTCTATGTCAGTTCTTTTCACATAAAATAAATGAGTTCTTTTTTCAGTCTAAAATATTTAAATGGATCGAATCTATTTTTAACTCATTTTCATTGTGGAACTTTCCATATAGCTAAAGCCAGAATAATTGTCAACATTATCATTTATTCATTAATTTATCCATTCATCCACTCATTCGAAACGTACCTACTGTTTGAATGAAATGCAAGCCCACCCTCTATTCATCATATGGAATATTGGACCTTCTATATTAGTATAATTTTGATAAAGGTAAATGTTATAGTTTGGACAACTAATTGAATAAACATTTTCCTGTAAACAGAATTACTAAAATTGGATATAGGAGAGCCAGAGAGGGTCTACAGAAGGTTAGATAGGGTTTTCTTAAGAAAAGGGTGGCAGGAGGCAAGAAAGTCTTCCAAGCAGGGTAAAAAGCAAAAGAAAATGAAGGGAACTCTTCAACATTTGCCCTGGGAGGGGGTAAAGGATGGTTTGTGTAGCTGGAAGAGAGCATGTGCAGGAAGGTGTTGTGAGGCCACCGTGAGGATTAGGGTCAGGTAGCAAAGGGGATATTTCTTGGTCAATGGAGTTTGAATTTTATCTTGGATTGGGGATTTGAGACAGAGAGAAAAATGAAAAGTAGGATGTATGGGAAATTAAGTTCATATTGCAGAAAGGAGTCTTTCATGTCCTAACACAAAGCACAACCGCAGACACAAAAACAGGTTTATTTTTACAAAATCAAAATAGAGAATCATAAAATATATCCTCCAGGAGATATTGGACTTCCCAAATAAGGTATCTGCAACGATTGGAGTATACATACCCAGTTAGTATAAGCTTTCAATTTCAGAGTAATTGGCAGTTGTAAAGATAAAGAAAGAAAAGATGGAAAGGATAAAAATGATTCCCTTTTTAAGATATCACCTAAACTATGCAGTGTAAAACAAAAAAACTCTATCTTCACTATATAATTCTCCACTGTAAAATAGTTTTCTGTACAGACTAGCATATTACATAATAAAAACAGTAATATAAACTCGTATCAGATATGCACATAGTACTGTACTAAAAATTGTACACTGCATTATATATGTAATAAAATATTTGTAATAAATCAACGAATAGTTATAGTTTTTTGAGAAATTTTTTTGCCAGATTTACAACATAAGTTTTCTCCTTTGTTCAAACATTCAGTGGTTTGGAAAGACAACACAGTCTTCTGGGCTTTATTATTTCCCTCTATGGATGATTTACTTTTCCTTAAAATAAATTTTATTAGAATTTGATTTGCTCAAGGAAAATAGTGCAGTATCGTCCATAGGAGATTGTGTGCAAATACACCCGATGACAGGGAGGCATAAAACCACCCGCTCTGACTGCACATAAATGTAAAATTCTCTCACAGGAGAGAACAAATCTAAAATTTCGGCAAAGCAAGGTTACTGGGGAATTTTTGTCTATTAGAAGGTCATTAATCTTTGGCCATTGGTAAAAACTGATAGTGAACAAAATTCCCATGCTTACCTCCAGGTGTTAGAACCACAGGTGATTTTTACTTCATACTTTTATCTGTTTTATGAGTTTTCTATAATGTGCATTCATGATATTTACAGAAAAGAAATTTTTTTTTTCCAGAATGTTATCTCTAAGGAAAGGTACAGATAGCCTGACATTTCCTGATCCTCAATAACTTGTTCGTCAGCTCGTCCCTCTCTGTATCTCGTCCCTCTCTCTGTGTTTCTCCAGGATTCGGCAGCACCTGCAGTTACACCTGCTGTATCGCGCTCTCCTGCTGCGCTCACCTGTGTTTCTCCCTGCTACACTCCAAGCTCCTGGAGGGGAGGGACACCACCCGCTACCTCATCTCTTCTTTCTTACTTCTTAGCACAGTGTCAAACACGTAAGTAATTACTCGACAAATGTTTGCTGAAGGAGTCTCAAAATGGTACAGAATGGCATTATTATTTCTTTTGTCCCCTCTGTTTATGTTTCTCATTTTTTTTCTTTCCTGCTTTCTTTTGGAATGTACAATTTTTTTTTTTTTTTTTTTTAGAATTTCATTTTAGTTAACTTACTAGTCTTTTAGATATACATTTTTGGAGTGTTTCTTTACAGTTTGCTTGAGGAATTACAATAAACATACTAGACATGTTAGTCTTCTTGCGGTAAACATATCATTTTATTAAAAAATGTATAAAGAATGCAATTGTATAGGTCCATTTACCCCACTTCTTCTGTTTCAGTATGGTTATCATACATATTACAACTGCATGCATTTTAAATCCCTAAAAACAATGCTGTAATTTTTACTTAAAAAGTCTTACACACTTTAAAAAAGATAAGAGAAAAAAAGTTGTTTTTTTCTTTTGTTTGTTTGTTTTACCAAAGCATTTACCATTTACAGTGCTCTCCATTCTTTACTGAAGAGCCAAGTTCCCACCTCCTCTTATTCCCGTAAAGTCTGAACGACTTATTTAGCATCTCGTGGACGGCAGCCTCCTGATGGCAAATCCATGTAGTTTCCTCTTATTTTTTTTCTATATTCTGCCTCGTTCTCGAAGGAAGTTTTCATATAATATAAATGTCTGAGTTCTCGGTTACTTTTTTGCTTTGTTTTGCTTTCAACACCTTAAGGATGTTGGTCCACATAGATGGCCCCCATGATTTTCGATGTAAAATGAGCAATAATTTAACTTGTCCTCTACATGGAATGTGTCATTTTTCTCTGGTTGCTTTCAAGGTTTGTCCTCTCTTTTGGCGGCAGTTTGACTGTGACATGCATGTACGTGCGGCTTCTTTGTTCACGACCTTCAGTTCCCTGCGCCTTGAATCCTTATGTTTTTTGAGTTTTTTTCGGGGGGGCAAATTTGGAAAACTTCAGCCATTACTACTTTAGAGATGCTTTCTGCCTTATTTTCTCCCTCTTCTCCTCATGGAATTCCAATCTAACTTGTGTCAGACATTCTGATATTGTCCCAGAACCCTGTTTATTATTTCTCTGTCTTTTTTCCTCTTCTGACTCAGTAATATTGGTCTAACCTCAAGTTCCCTATCTCTTATGTCATTCTCATTCCCTTAAGTCCTCCCAAGCGAACTTATTATTTTTTTTAAAAAAATTCAGATATTATATTTTTCAATGCTTGGTTATTCATTCAGTTTTCATTTTATAGCCCTTATTTCTTTGCTGGCATTTCTAACTTTTTAAATCAAGAACATTGCTTCCTTTACTTCTTAAGCATAGCTGTAACAGCTGCTTTAAAATCCTGGTCTGGATTTTAAAGTCCAATATCTGGGTCATATCAAGCTTGGTCCAAGTTGTTGGTCTTTTTTAATTTTTAATTTTAAACTGGCTTAAACCTAGCTTTTTCTCCCTTTAAAACATACTATGCTGGGTGATTTGTCATTGCCCCTGTAATAGTGAATATTAATTTTGGAGATTCTGGACTCTGTTATATCTGCTTAAAGTGCTGTGGTGTTGTTTTTTTCCTGGAATTTAATTTTTTTTTTTTTTAATTTTTTTTTGGCAGACAATGGATTGGACTTGAACTGGAAACTCTTCCTGGTGAGGGTGGGGACGCAAACCTCGCATCTTCAGCTGTCCCACTTTGAATCCGCTCTGCATGTGCACAGGTCAGAGCCAGTTAACATCTTAGGCAGAATTTAGGACCACAATGTGACACTCCCCACTCCAATCTCTCCTTTCAGGAATTCCTTCCTGCGATTTCGGCAGTTCGGAGAGAATGCGGGTGTTGTGCCAGCACTGACTTCAGCATGTCCTTGGACTAAAAGCCAAAAAGTGAGGCTCCTGTGCTGGCTGTTGGACTCCTGCAGAATCTACTTGCATCCTTGCACTTTCCAGTGCTCTCCTTTTGCGGGGGTTTCTATTTTACTTATTTTTATATTTTATCCACATCTGCAAGTGAAGGAGGGTTGGGTCCAATAGGATTTTATTTGAGCATCCTAAATTGCATTTTTTGGGGAAAAAAAAAAAACATTTTGTTTTGCCCTCAGGATGTATTTGCTTATACCTGACACAAATATACAAATATTAGTTTTCAAGAAGAGCTAGCTACTTTAATTTTTTTTTTTTTTTGCATTCTGTGTGCCAAGCATGTTATAAAATTATATCATTTTAATTTTTATTGCTTTGGGAAATAGGTTTTATTATTTCAAATTTGCAGTGAAGGGAATTGAGACTAACTGTAAACAGCCCTAAAATAGCTGGATTTCAAGTCTGAGGCATAATTTCACAAATAAAAGAAATGTGAAGATACGTGGGTTTATAGGTTTGTGTTTTATGTGTTTATGTTTTGAAAATTAAACATTCATAGGATTAAGAAGGGCTTCCTGCATTCCCGTGGGCCCCCTGGAATGGTTCCAACACTGCGACTTGGGAATTCAGGTATGACTGGGTGTTTGCAGCTTGTACCTTGCTCTCTGTGGTTCCCTGTGCCCTTCTCTGCACAGAGAGCCTTGGAGTCCTGGAAATTCTCAGAGTATGACAATCATAGGGTTGCAGGCAGCCGGAAAGCCGTATTTTCCACTATAAAAATTTATAAGCTTGAAAATAACTCCCAATTCTTTTATAGTGGAACGAAGTCAAATCAATACAACTTGGCTGCATTCCTACTTAGTGCATTCTTTCAAAAGTCTTGTTCATGTTATTTGTGACATTGGGTGATGCTTTGGATTGCACAACATACTCTATACGTAAATGCCCAGCAAATTACCACCTGTAAGCGTAGTGTAGCAATACGGACGTTATTCACTTTTGTTTTCTCTTTATGTTCCACTATGCTTTATTTCCAGTCACAATCATTATTCTGGAAATTGGTACAAAACGAACACTTTAGTGATCTCACTTCTAGAAAAAGTCAAGACTGAACTCTTCAAAGACAGCTTATAACAATTACTCATTTAAAAAAAATATAAGCGGTAGGTACATTAAATGATGAGAATGTGAAAAGAGGCCAAAATTAGACTTGAAAGAAGAGAGTCAGGAAATTTGGCTGAAGTAATACAAAATGAAGAGTTGTGAAAATTGACAGTTCTTAGTCACATAAGAGCAAGGTCATACTTAATGAAGCTAAAAAAAGTAAATGTAGAAGAAGCTGAGGGAAATTTTGGGAGCTGTTTGCTATTCTGCGTGAGTGTCTTACTGAGATTCTATTTTCTCCCCACTCTCGCTGTCCTCATCCAATACTCTTTCAGAGGCCCTGGACGTGTCTTGGAGCCAGATGGCACAAAAATAACCACACTATTAATCCTACAGTGTGAGGGACATATTCACTTTTCAGTGTTGAAATAAATAAAGTGAAATGAATTGAATTTTAATGAATTTATTCTGGGAACTTATTCTCTGAAGTATAGTTATATTTAGATTATTTCTAAGTAACTTGCTAACATGCAAATATTGACTCGTATGTACAACAGCTCTGTTTCCCATCGCAGCAATTTATAGTCTTGAAAATGAGCCCTGCCCCCAAAATGTTGCTAAATTATTTATCTCAGGATTAATTGGTTTAAAATTGTCGGTATCAAAACAGTTTAAATTCAGTCATCTAGTGAATAAGAAATCTGGATCTATACACATATTTATCTGAAGTAGTCTTAACCTGTAAGAAATGTTTTTGATGATTACCTCTTTTGATAGATCACTGCAGTACAATGCTTACTGTTGGCTTTGGAAAGCTTTAATGACATTAAATCAAGATACATTTATAGTTTCTAATTTTGCATATTAAGTTTTGTTATAGTATTAATATGTAGGAGAACAATTTTATAGTTTATTGGTCAGCTTAACTGAATTTCAACTTAATTATACTCATAGTATACCTATATAAATATAATGCATACCCTATATGATCCAATTAGTTTATGTCATTATGCCAAATTATAAACAAATTATAGCACTTTTATGCACAACAGAAAGCAAAAACAAATGATTTTACAAAGAAAAACCATGAAGCATTTGACATCTGAATATAAAATGTTATTTAGTCTGTAAAAAGCAGCAAAATTTTCAAGAGAAATCCCATCAAGATTGAATACACACGATTATTTACCTTCAGGAAAGGCATTTGTCCCAAAACCTGTTATGTTCCATTATACAAATCTAAAATTTGGTACTTTATAAAGTGTGATATTGGGGACATGATGTATCATAAATATTCCCATGGGAAGCTAAAGAATCTGATATAAATTCTTCAACTATAAATCATTTCAAACTGCTGTCCTACATATGAGCAGAATTCCACTTTAATATGATAATATCAGTCCCTTTCATTGACTATAGTAAGTTAATATTCTGCAGAGAAACGACACATTGAGACTCCAGATCGTTGAATTCCATTGATTCAAAAAAAAAAAAAAAAAAAAAAGAACATTGCTTGCAAAGTAGTTGTTTTTAATTATCATTGTGTTGTGGTTATATGACCATCTACCTGAATCCTTTTTCTACGTGGAATTTTCTGAGTTTTCATTTCTCCCCACTAGGATGCACACTCCTCTTCAATGTTCTCACGGCAGCAGTAGTTCCTCTTCATGAGACATCACATTTTGAAATTATGTATATTTTTGTGTGTGACAATTTGAGTCTGCCTTCTCTAATAGGATGGAAACTCTGCAAAAGGGGACAATGTCTGCCTCTACTCACCATAACCCCAGGACGAGTGATGAGTAAATATTGTTGCTACAGTGAGCTGAAGATATTCTTCAGACTTATTGGCCACAAAACTAAATCGTATACTCTAAGTACAGAAAAGTTAAGGGAAATTAAGCAGGGATAAAATTTTGCTAAGCTGAAAATCCTTCCCTGTAGTACATTAAAAAAATGTAAATGATATATAATTCTAGCATTTATAGTTTAAGGATTTAGAATTATCTAAAAAAACATAATAAAATGTTTCAGTAGAACTACAGAATAAAGATAAATTGCTGATATATGTAATGTATATACAAAATATAGATATGGAAGTTTCTTAACAGGTGAAGCTCTGAAATATCTTTTTCTAAGGCTGAAGAACAGATAAGTAAAATACTATTTTTAATATCAAAACAAGTTTTATAACTGCTAACATTTCTAATGGAAATGGCTTATGCTAAAATTTCTTGTTATAGGTAAAATAAAGTGACAAATGAATTCTGTATGAATTGATAACTGAAAATGTCATATATTCCCTTAGAGAATATATGTAATGGGTGAAATATTAAACAGTGATTCATTTATTCCTCATTATGCATTGTGGAGTTAATCTATTATTATAGTATAACTCACACTGTGTTAGGGAAATTGCCTCGATTTGTGATACATTTTAGAGCACTAGGTTCATTTTGCAGATATAAAATTGTCAGTGTAGGTGTGGTTTGCATGTCCTCAGGTTTGCTATACCTCCCAGACGGTTTTCCACTGCGCCAGGTTCTGATGACCCACGTGAACCTTAGATTGTTTCCACCGCCAAGAAGCAAGAAGGTTCTTCTTGGACAATCAGAAAGGAATTACCCAGTTCATATCCAATGTAGATTATATGTGTAAAATTGGATTTTTTCCCAATGTATTGGTACTTTATATAGTCTAAGAAAATAAATAAGTATTCTTTCACTCTAAAATTCTACAATGTATAACTGTTTCTTCCTCTGGGTGGGTGGAGGGAGGCTATTTTAATTCCAATACTATTATGGAGAGATAAACAGAGACTTTCTTTGGTTTGTTGAAGATTGTAATTTTAATAGTGGCAAAATGTAATGTTTTTGAACTAATTATTAGACATATAAATATATATGAGTGAAGTCAAAAGAAACCCCCCCAAACATAAATATCTAAAAGAAAATGCTTATCAAACATTTTGTGGCAACTGTTCCCGATATTATAAAGACTTTCCCTAATGAGGCTTTGTCCAGCCTGCTCCAAACATCATAGTTAGCCATACTTTTGCCACTACCCACTTCTGGCTTTCCAGGGCCCAATCACCCTGGGAAATGGGCCACATCTCACCCCCTGAGTTCAGCCACATTGGAGAATGCACCATCACACACAACATGCCGTGCCTTTGTTTCACCTGCGAACTCAAGACGGGCTACTCAGTTCTCCTCTTCTCTGCCAGTGTCTTACGGGAGTTTGGAGACCTACTGAAACGTCAGCTATCCAATTTGAACTACAAGTTGGATAAGATATATGTGAGTGTGTGCGCACACACATGCGTGTGTGCAAAACATTTTAGCTCTATTCAGTGAAAAATCTCACAAATGAATGACAGTTTCTCCTAAATTATAATATCACAATGGAGAGCCACGCCCAGCTAGCAGTAAGGCAAATTGCAGCTCACGATGATTCTGTACTATGCAGTATGTACGACTTACTCTCAGTACAGACTGGTCTGATAAGACGTGCATTTGAAGCCACCGCTTCATTTTAATGTTGAGTACAGTGGAGTCAAGCAAGCTAAATGCTGTGTCCAGTTGCATGCAGTGGGCAACAACTGGCACCCAGAGAAAAGTCTGGAATCCAGACCAGAGCTCCACAAGTTCACCCACTTATTCCTGTTCTCTGCTGATACCTCCCAGTGCAAAATCCTATTTAGCACCCCCTATCTAACTACTATAATTTATATCTTTTCATCAGAATTACCTTTTGGTGGTTCCTGAGTCTTAACAACAAGAAACATCTAAGTAAATTAATTCTGGTGTCCCATTCTGATGATTCTTAAATGTATCCGCTGGGCCTGGACCTCCTACGGGCAGTTCACTTTCACAGTCTGACTTTCCCACCATCACATCAAGGGCAACCTCATCAAAACAGAACAACGGTCTCCACTTAAATCACTTCTGTGCTTGTCACATTCCTCCCTGACGGCTGGGCAGCTGATCATTCAGGGAGATCAGATTCACCTGGTGACACAAGGAAAGTGTATTTCGTCCCGGCGTTTTCCCATTTTCTAACTCACCACATCTAACTCCTGCTTCTCGCCAGTCTCTAATTGGTTCTTTACACTCTGTTCCCGATGCTGCCCCCCCCCCACGATAAACATGTTTTAGCTCATTGCAAAACCTGTCCTGTGTTCCATGAGCATTTTCAGACACATAAACCAAATTGAGCCTCTATATGCCTCTCGTCCATTTCTGACTTGTAATTGACTCTTACTACAGCAGTGCCCTTGCAGAAGACCTCACCATCGTCCTAAAATCTTTTCCATAGCCACCGTCCCCCTGCATGTGTGTCCCTAGGCTCTCTGATTCCTCTTTCATCTCTCAGTTGGAAAAAAAAATAGTGCTATTTCAAGAAATGCAATGCACCAGTAGGGAGTAGGAAAAAAAAATATGTTTGTAGAAGTGCCTACATACCAAAGAGAGAAATCTTCAAATAATTTACATGGAAAATGCTATAATGACTTTAACATCAGCTTACCCATTTCCAATGGTAATTCAGTTTAATATTTTCAACTCTCAGATGCATTTTTACTTCATTTTTTTCTTTTAATTTTCTTCTGACACATTTCAATATATTACATAATTGAACCGTGAATTGATAGTTCAGATCTAACTTTGCTATAATATGATGAGCTTGATACAAAATTTTTAACACAAAATCTTAGGTGTGAAGGGTTTTTTTTTTTTAAGTTTTTCTATGTTTTCTGTATTTCACATGTGTTTCTAATTATACTTTTGAGAAATAAGTTGCAACACTTCTTGCTTAGAGATAATATTTTAAAAGAATGACTCATACTTGCTAGATTGCTTTGGAGCAATACAAATACTTAAGTTTCAGTAAGTTGAAAACCTCATTATCTTCACTTGACTTTCTCCCGGAATGTCATCTACGCAGTATCACTATGGCGCACATCTAATTTCTTGTGGTCAGATGGTTCGGGAGTGGGACTAGCACATTTCATTTCCAAGGGTCAGTTCAAACAATGTGGGTTTTGAGGCAATTTATATTCAGATCTTAGAAAAGAGAGAAAGGGAAAGTGCTAATTGAATATAAGCTGAGGTTTTAGTCTATAGAAACATGTTCACTTTTTGGTGGGAAACAACCAAATGCACAGATATAGCCTGTGGGGAGTGAAGTATAGGAGTTTATTAAGTACTGCACCATAAGCAGATAAACAAAGAGAACAGGTACTGCCTGCATCACTTGGACTAAAAAATATTTTCCATGATTTCTGTAATCAAGCATTCTCTTCAGTTTTGTGATGCCTATTTTAACTCTGGCTGAAAACAGAATATAGAACACCATCAGCCATTTCCTTTCTTCTGAGTTCTTTGAGCGTAACGACAGGCAAATTATTACTGTGGTTATCTAAACAATGAAGCCATCTGCATGTCTGATGCCAAAACATTGAAGATATTTATTGATGTATTTCAATTTATATTAAATACACTTTATTAGGGAAAGCATGAAAGATTTCTTCATTGGGAATTAGCTAAATTGACACACAGACACAATTGCCCCAGCTCTCTGGTGGGTTCACATTAGTTTATTCCTACGATAACCTTACTTGCTTCCCACAGTATTAGTAGCCCAGTGAATATTCTTGCAGTGATGAAACACAGCTAATGCAATTAATAAGCCACGTTCTGCTTTCATCAGCGCAGTAGCAGGCAACACCTCCACGAGGGAAAGTGGTAACTGTGGACAATGTAGAGTTCTGAATTGCCACTTTAGTACCCGCCTCATAGACTCGGGCACAAGTTCCACCTTTCACTGCTCCTACATCTTTGCCAGGTGTCTCCTTACACAGTTTTGTAGAATAATCAAAATCATTTAAAGATTAAGAAAATGGAGTTCGGACATTTGTAGTTTTATCGGATATCAAAAGACCTTTCAGGGGCCAGGCTGGGAATCCGCCACTAGTCTAACCTCATTTTGTGTGTCCGTATTTCTTTTCCTCAATTCTCTCATGGACATACCCCCTGGGGCGTATTGCTCAGTCTGTTGTTCCCAAACAAGCCACAGGTGTTTACAAAGCTCTGCCCTGGTCCATTCTGGTTCCTCAGTAGTGATGGCTGCCTCTTCTTTAATGCACATAATCATGGTCCACTTTTTTTTTTTTTTTTTTTGGCTGCTGCTTTAACCCAAAATGGTCCACTTTTAAACAATGGCTCCTATGTGACAGGTGTCGTCCCCCATGGTTAGAGCACACAGAGTACGAAGTGATCCTACCTGTGAGTACTTCACGAGACAAAGATGAAGAGGAATCTAAACAAACAAGTGACGCAAAAGGAATATCACAGTGATTGTCTTTCCCTCCCTTCCAGCCTGCCCTGGTTAGGCCACCGACAACTGGACAGTGCTCGCTAGGTGAGGGCACGGTACAATCTGAGCTGTTACACGGGCTCTTGATTCTTACTTATTTTACCTTTTAAATTATATGACCCCATCAATTCCGATTCCTACTTAAAAGTGACTGATGTTTGGACAGTGTTTTTATTTGTTAAGCAGGGTTTGGAATAATGTGATCAGAGAGGTCAACCATAGCATGCTATAAAAGTTACAGAGAATTTGATTGATGAAGTCTTGACAAAATATTTCTTTCCCATCGGCATTTGTTTCCCCAAAACACTCCTGTGAAAATTCAGACATCGTCAGAAAATTATTATTCATAGGATTATATGCTTGCTGTCCCTTCACCTGTTTTTGCACTTGGCAGTAGTCTTTCCATGCATAATTTACGGAGATAAATGCAAGGTATGCCGATTTGCTAGTGGAACAGAAGTACGAAAAATAGAACCATAAAGACCTGGATGCCCCTAGGAGGAGGGGCTGGCAAAGGGCTGTGAGGAACATCCTTGGGGTGGTGATAACAGTGACGGATGAAGCTGTGGCAGTGTGCACGGCCCTGAAACTCGCAGATCTCACGGGCACATCCTGGCTCCACAACCCACCACTCAAATGGCCTTTGCAAACTGCCTCAATGTTCTGTGTAGCATTGTATATATTATTCACAATAACCAATAGTTGCAGTAAGTATAACTATTATAACGAAGGCAAAGTTTTTAATATTTACATGTCTTGCTCATGTGGGAATAGCTAGTCAGGGCACGGTGACAATTTATCTGCTCTGAACCCCACATGATATGGTCTGCCTATTCAGAAGCTCAGATTCCCACTACTGTTGCATGGAAACATTTTTAGGGAACACGTATCAATGAATTCTGACTTTTTTGATAAAAGAGGCCAAAATTTGATTTGTGTCTTTAACAGGTGAGCTAGGTTTATAGCATAATACACAAAAGACTAGGCGAACTAAAATGCAAGAAACAGACATTTGTTTTATAATGTGAAACACAACACATCTTGCACGTGATTTCTTTTTCCTGCTGCTTGTGAACTTCCAGGTGAATCTTTCACAGAACAAGCATGGCTCCGGACATTGCAGGGGCACACCCCCCCGGCTGGGGCCACACGACCTGGCTGGTTACACACACTCTCTTGCTGGAGAGCTTCGGGGCACACCTGTCTGAAAAAGCTAAACTGCTTATAAAAATAGTAAAAATGAGATGAAATAAATCAGGCAGGGGCAATCCTCAATCTGCCCATAGTTCTACGACGGAGAACAAGAGAAGGTTTTATGTTCCTTGGTAATCACAGCAGCTGTTTATCGCAATATAGGCCTTTCATGTATCAAAGAGCTCATCCAGGTGAAGGGGAACATCTCCTAGGGAGGCAGGCAGCGTGAATTCATTATCCACCAGGCTATGCAAAGCGGCTGTGGGGTCAGGGAGGCAATGAAGAGAATGCTAGAGGATGGCTCAGGCTCGCCTCTGCTGGGCTAGCAATAAAACATTCTGCACGTTAACGTGTGCGACTTCAGCTTCTCCACGAGAGTGTTTCTGGCCCCTGCTTCAGGATGATCTGCAGCAGGTGCAAAACAACGTTTTCAGTGTGGTGAATCTGCAGCTCCTAAATGAAAACCGTGGCCGTCTATTAAATAATTTGTTCTTTCCTTTCTGAATTAATAATTTGGGAACACTGCTCACCTTCTCTTTATTTGTTCAAAAAAATTATTTTTAAAGTCTGACAATTGGCACCATCCAGAATGAAATCATTGACAATTTTAAGTGTGTTCTCTGCAAAGATGCTTCCAAAATTTTGAATGCAGAAACACATGGGAAAATGCCAGAGACCTTTCATCTGACAATTAAGTACAATTTATAACTTTTACAGATAGATGCTTTGCTTATTGTGCCCCAGGTGCCCAATTATATTCATTCATATCTGAAAAGACATTGACAAAGGAAAAAAGATAAAATAATGATAGCTATTTTATAAAATGGATGTATCCCCATCCAATGGGAACATCTTCCCACTAGTTTAGGAAATCTTTTAAATATACTGACTTATATTCATTCAGCAATTTAAAGTCCCTCTCTCTGTTTATTTGGCTGTAAAGTATATTTGGATGAAGGTGTCTGAAATCTGAGCCTTGAATTCTAGTACTACTACTTATTAATTGCCAAATGTCTTAAGCTCTTTGGCTTTTAAGTATCTTATCTGTAAAAGATGATAATGATAAAAGAAACTGCCCTGTTCTAATACATAGGTTTCTCAGGAATGTAAAATTTCGTTTGTAAAACATGATGCACTATACTTATGTGTGATGTCATAATTGTTGTATTCCTTCCTGGAGTGTAAGAGCTAACTTTTATCAATTTTATTGGGACTGTTTTAGACAGTCAACAGTACAAGGGGTGACAGAATCATCTACAATAGACATTTCTTCTGTGAGGCTATGCTTTCATTTCTGCCATAGAAGAGAAAAATAATGCCTTATTTTAATATCAAATGCATAACATTAAGCTAGGATGCAATATACATCTAAAAAGTAGGATGTGTATTGCACCCCCTCTAAGTATTTGTTAAGACAATTAGACAAAAATTCAATAAAGACATTGTTATGGTTTGCATATTTATGTCCCTTCAAAATTCACACTGGGACCTAAGACCCAATGTGGCGGTATTTATAGGTGGGGCCTTTAGGAGTTAATTAAGCCACGAAGGCTCTATCCTCATGGATGAGATTAATGCCCTTATAAAAGAGGCTTCACACAGCATTCATCCAGTTCTCCCTCCATCCCTTCTGCTACCTGAGGACACAGTGTTTGTCCCCTGTGGAGACAATAGGCTGCCATCTTGGAAGCAGAGACTAGGCCCTCTCTAGGCACCAAACCTGCTGGTATCTCCATCTTGGACTTCTCAGCCTCCAAAATTGTGAGACGTAAATTTCCATTATTTATAAATTACCCAGTCTGTGGTATTTTACTATCGTAGCAGGAAGGGACCAAGATGGACATTATAGCAGCCTGTCTTCAGGATATCTCTGAGGATTTTTGTCTCCTAGTGTGTAGGCCTCCCAGGGGTCCCCTCCCACGCCAGACAGGTTGGATCTTGTTCAACAAAGGGGTATCATGTGCACGGCGGACTGTGATTTCTGGATATGGATCATAAAATAATCTATAGCTTCCTCCTTGCTCTCTTGTATCATCGCCTCTGGAGAATCCAGCTATCGTGCTACGAAGGCACCATAGGGAAGTCCCCATCACAAGGAAGTGAGGCCTCCCGGTAACAGCTAGAAAGCAGTGGACGCTTCCTGTCAACAGCCACAGGAGACAAGGGGGCCATCGGGACATGGGTCCTGCTGCCCTATGTCAAGAAGCTGTGGCTCTAACCAATGACTTCAGTGCAACCTCATCCCAACCCTGAGCCACAGCCAGCAATACAAGCCACTCCCGAGCTCAGGACTCACAGAAATTGTGTGAGAGGATGAGTGTTTACGGCTGCATCTAGCTGCTAGGTTGTTATGCAACAATAGGGAACCAATACTGACATAAGAAGTTCTGAACAACGCTATGAACATATTGACCTAAGCCACACTATATTCACCAGCTGCAGAAGACTCACTCTTTCCAAGGATGAATGGGGATATTCACCAAAAGAGACAACAAGTTAGGCCACAAAACGACTTTCAAGAACATTCAGAAGACTTGCATTCTAAAGTGTATATTCTCTGACCACAACTAGGAATCAATAACCATAGCATATTTAGAAAGAACTCAAGTACTTGGAAACTAAGCAGAACACACAGTGGATTAAAGAGACAATTACAAGGAAAGCAAAAAAAAAAAAAAAATTAAACTGAATGATTATAAAATTAAAATATATGAAAATTTGTGGGATTCAGTGAAAGCCGTGCTTATGTGGGAGTACATAGCTTTAAATGATTATATTCTAAAAAAAAGACATAAAATCAATTATTTAAGATTCTGCCTCAGAAAGTTAATCAAAAAGAGAAAATTAAACCAAAAACAAGGAGACGGAAGAAAAAATATGTTTAGAAATAAAATTTTAAAAGGCAAATAAGTAGAGAAAATTCTCAAAGCCAAAAAAAAAAAAAAATTTCTTTGGGAATATCAAATGATAAATTGATCTTCAAATTTGAAAAACTGAAAATATTAGCCAGACTGATAAAAAAAAGAGACATACATTAAATTACTAGGAACAAAAGAGAAGCTATATGCAAGATACTAAGGATATTAAAAAGTACATAAAAATACTGTGTCTAAGTGTTTACCAAAGAGTATGACAGCTAAGATGAATGAATAAAATCTTAGAAAATTACAACATATTAAAACTGATATAAGATGAAATAGAATACCTGAGTAAATCTAGATCTATGAGAGAAATTGAAAGTTTGCTATTAAAAACCTTCTAAAATTAAAATAATAAGCCCACGTGGTGTCAATGGCAAATTCTGTCAAACATTTAAGAACACAAAAACACCAATATTTTCCAAAATTTCACAGAAAATAGAGGCAGGGTAAAGATTTCCTGACTAGTTTTATGAAGCTAACATAACTTTGATAACAAACTCTGTCAGAGACATAATAAAAATCAAAATAAAAAAGCAAAAACAAAACCCCAGAATTATAAAGCACTATCCATTATGAACATAGAAGCAAAAAATAATCCTTTAAAATTAGCAAATCAAATGCTTTAATATAAAAAAATGGTTACAGGGCTTGTCTTTGAAAGGGTAGAACTATATGTTTTGTTTTTATATATATATCTCTATTATTTTTATAAGAGCAAAAGTAAAAAGCAAAACAGAGAGGATTTGAAGAATTTGTTGGGTTTTCTTCCCCCTAACTCTTTGGTTAGATTTACAGTGTAGAGCAGCAATCCCTGGCTACAAAAGTAAATGAAAGTAAAAAGGCCAAAAACTGGAAAATCTTAAACTTTTATGGGAAGAAAAACAGAAAACAAATGTATTGGTCTGTTAAAGAAAAGAAAAAAAAAACTAAAACCATAGATAAAATCAATCATTTTAATTAATATAGATTTTTGAGTTCCTAAATCAAACAAATTTTCACCTCTACTCCTTACATGATTTTTTGGTTCATCAACTTAAAATAGCTTCCACTGAGCCTATAAAATGTTATTCCTATCTATTTTTCTTACTTCCTCAAGGGGAGGGGGGATTTGTAAGATGTTGAGGAACCCAATTCCTCAAGAAACCTTGGAGGGAGACGTAAAGTAAAAATGAGCCTACAACAGTTTGCCAAGCCCCCTTGAAAGTCGTAACTTTAGCAAGACCAGCAGTGAGAGCGCTAGTAACAGTAGCCTCAGTTAACAATGGTAACAGCAGTGACAGCACTAGTAACAGTAGCCTCAATTGACAATGGTAACAGCAGTGACAGCACTATAACAGTAGCCTCAATTAACGATAGTAGCCAAAGCAGCCCACCTGCCCTCTTCTTCCCCAAGTGTGTGGCTTTAATGTAGCTTTTCTATTCAAGGTCTGCTAAGCAAGAATTCCACTCCCCAAGACAGCTCTGTTGTATCTCAAAGAAGAACAAAATATGATCTAACACAAATTGAATAATTATGATAAAAGTACAACTTGGGAAAGTCAGGAAAGAACCTGCAGAGGCGAGATGGTCCACGTAACCACGGCAGGAACACGATAGGGAATTTAGATTTTTCCTTCAGGAAACTATCCACAAAAATGCTAAATTTCACAAGCAATATGTTGAAGATTGAAGTGAAAGTGTTTACAAACCAGGAAACAATGGTCCAACCAATTAAGAACGCTGAGGTGAGATGTCTCCTGCCTTGAGGCTTCACCACCACAGACTCCCCTGAGAGGCAGCAGCTGGTGGTAGGTGGCAGGTGGCAGGGGTGTCCAGCAATCTCAGCCTTGCTGCAAGTGACAAGTGACCCACCTGCTCAGTGTAAGGAGCCTGGCAGAGCTTCTGCCCCAATCACTTGTGTACAGAAAGAAATTCCTGGTCTAGCTAGGAACTTCAATGATACTTCTGGGAATATGGAAAACTGAATGGACTCACATCTGGAAAAAAATAAACAGCTAAATTGAGGAGGCCCCAAGGAACTGTTCTTTTATATTTTGACAATTTTGATTATTTAATAAATGATTTTAAATTGCTGAATTCATGTTTGCTAATAGTGTAAAACCCCTTGAATACTCCAATTCTTTTCTAATATAATTTTTATCCAATTCTTTCTTTGTAGCTTTAATAAGCTGGATGAGCCTAAGGGGGGAAAAATGAAAGAAACAAACTATGCATGCATGCA
The DNA here is from genome assembly GCF_041146395.1 of Eulemur rufifrons. Lineage (NCBI taxonomy): Eukaryota > Metazoa > Chordata > Mammalia > Primates > Lemuridae > Eulemur > Eulemur rufifrons. Next base: position 968,803 of record NC_090994.1, read on the forward strand.
ACCACTTGTATGAATCTCAAGGGAAGTGTGCTGACAGAGAGAAAAGCCAACCTGAAGTTTACATACTATATGATTCCAGAGTAATGTTTCAGTATAATCCCACAATGTTAATGTAACATGATGGAAATGATAAAATTACAGAAATGGAGAATGGATTTGTGGTTTCCTGGAGTTAAGGGGGGTATGAAGAGGAGTGGCGTGAAGATCTGTATGAAAGAGCAACGTGAGTCATTCTTGCAGTGGCAGAGTGTCCTGTATCCTCGGCGTGTCCGGGTGAGCACCCCAGCTGTATACGGTGTTCTGGCTTTGCAAGATGTTACCACTGGGTAAGGATGCTGGGGACTCTGCATTTTTTCTTACAACTGCATGTGAATCTATAATTATCTCAAGATATAAACTTTAATTAAAAAAAAAAGGACTAATAAAGTTACTGTCCAATATTCAACAAAAAACAGGAGCAAACATGTTCTGCAAACGTGTTGATAAATGTATTTGTTTTCCATACTTAATCTCACTTTTTTCCCCCCTAATCGTTATCCTATGAGGTAGGTGTTGTTGTTATATTTAAGTTGCAGGTTTTAAAAATGCCCATAAAAAGTTAGGTAATTTACCCAAATAATAAAACGTTGCAAAGTACTACACAATCTTCTGGTACATCCTTGTGAACAGACGTTATAAGGAAACCCCCCTGGAGGGTGTCACAAAAACAGTCATAAAGCAGGGATTCATTGTCTCTTTTATTAAGGCATGGTGTTCTAAGGCTTAAACCTAAAGTTTGAAAGCAAAATAAAATTTCAATGTAAGCACACCTCTCAATTGCTTTAGAAATCGTGTTTTCTCAGAATACTACCATTGTTACACTCCAATTTCTTCTGACTGTACCTTAGCACGGGATTCAAACTCGTTACCAAACTGACTGATCACCTCCAAATTTGTCAAGCTCTTATAATATGTCCCTCAGGGTCCACCTTGAGTAGAGCATGATACACATTCTAGGCTTTTCTTAATGCACCAAGACATTGCCTTCTTTTTCATTCATTCATCAAGTATTTACCAAACACCCCAAAGCCCAAAGCAACCTGAACTTCCTCAGGCACCCAGGTAGTGAGGTCACACTGTCAAGGATTATTGTTTGTGGTCAGTTAATTCCTACATCTTTTTTCAAACTTGGGCAACAAATTTCCTAATCAAAAATCAAGACTCTGTGTGCATCCTTGCCTAAGTTCATCATATTTCTGATAGCATAAGAGAGTAAAATGAAAGCAAATGTTGGCAGCTGTCAGACTTGGGGTTGAAGCTTTGTAAAACTCTCTGATTGTCAGAGAAACTACCCAACGTCGGTCCCTTTTCCTCCTGACCCACCTACATCCCAACCTACTATTATTCTCCTGTCTACTGTGAAAAATCAGACATGGCTTTCTCTGCTATAGTTTCTGGACCTATGTGCTGGATTGCATTTTCTTTCTCATTTTCTGTCTCTTTATCATTCTCAAAATTTCCTCCCCCTACAGGCTCAAATTTTCACTCTTTCTCACTTTCTACCACGTCTGCCCTGACCTCCCTCCCCAGCACTGGCGTCCACTCGCTCTTCCTCTCACAGTCCCCACCCGACATCCTGCCTGTCTCCACTGTATCCTGTCATCTGCTTCTGCCATTCTTTCACGCTCTTCCTGTATTCGCTGACATTCCCTCATCTTTATGTTAATATTTTCTTCCTTTTTCTCATATTTTCTCTACACTCTCCTTTATTTTCTCTCTGTCTCTTTCTCCCTCCATCTCCCTACCCCTGTCCTCTCCCTGCGTTGATTGTTCATCTTCTTCTCTACCTCTATTTTCAATGCATTTTGCAGCCAACAAGCAAAATTAAATCTCTCCAACCTTCAAAGTCAACATTATTCTCTGACGCCATGCCCCTCTGGCTCCCCACCACACCCACTGCAGTAATTCTCTCCTGCCTTTCCCTGCCACGCACGTTGGGAGTGACACCCAGACTGAATATTTGCACGATGTCGCCTTCAGCTCACCCCTCCATTCATTGCAATCAACTCCCCAACCCCTCCTCCACGGGGACGGCTCCCATCCACATTTCACCCGAGAACGTCAGCTCTCACCCCCCCAGGTCCCAGCATGGCGGCCTGCGGTGTGTGGACTCCCACCTCCCCGTGGAATCGCCATCCTCCTGGCTTCCATGACACCACCCTGTTCCGCCCACTGCCTGGCTCCCTCAGATTCACCCTTATATGCACTTAAAACTCATTTTTCCTGAGGCCTTTCCTGAATTCCACGAGGGGGTCCTGCCTCCTGGCACACCCCAACCCTCTCGCTGAGCTCAAACCTGGTTCTTGTTGGGAACAAAGGTTTCCTGGTCTTGCCACCAGAGCTTCTGATTAAGTAGTACTACATGGGAGCCAGGAAGCCAGGTTGCAGTGCAGAGGGTCACCCCGTGCGGAGGCACGGCTGGGCACCACACTCCCCGCTTTATGGTGACAATCTCTTTGGCCACCTGCCTTTTCTATGACCTACAAATTCCATCAGGACATAGGTCTTGTCTGTCTTGCTCAGCACATTTCTCCAGGAATCTCTGGGTTGCTGCCAAATCGTAGATGTTTCCTGGAAGTTCATTGAGTAGACAGGGTGGTATTGGGGCCGGTGTGGGCTGTTAGGGGGAAGCTTTTTCAGCGCTGCCGTGAGAAGAAAATGAGCACGGGTGCATAGTTTGCATTCGCTATCATCATTTTCCATCATCCATGTCTACATCCCCTTCACTTCAGTCAATGTTTTACAAAACCATTGCAAACCGTAGAAATCTGTGATACATTTCAGATATTCAAGCCCTACAGCATCCTGGTTTTATACAATCTGAATGCTGACTCATTATTTATTGTATCTGCTCTCTCAATGGTTAAGCAGGGATAAAACTTACTGCACATATTATTATGAGGAATGAATGAAATGTTGTCCAGTGGGGTTGGTAAAGTGCCTAACACATAGCACGTGCTCAGTAGAGGAAGCGGCCTCAGATTATTGTAATTATCATCGGCACAGCATCATTCATTAGTTCGGGGAGTATTTTTATTAAGGGTGATAATGCCACCCAATCTACTTTTTAAACTCTTTTATTAGAAGAATATTGCATGCATTACTGTTCAATATTTCTGAATTTCAGATAGACCATGTCTATAACATCAACCTACTCTCTCTGAAGAGGAATGACATTTGACATTGATTTAAAGTAGAACGTGGATATTTTTAAATGAGCTAAGTTAAACTTACGTTTGCACGTATCCGTTGCTTTGTTTAAATCTGGAACCTCATTATTAACAGAGCACAAGCATCACAGACTTCATACTGCTTTGAGTGTAACCTCCACTTTCGACTGAGTTACAAAGTGCCTGTTTGCCTTGAAAAATATTTTAGGCTTGTTTTGAAAAGTTATCACACAAGCTGTGTTGTCAAGCAGCCTGCCTTCTAATTAGGAAAACTTCAAGCAACTAGGTAATATTGTTTGTGAAGAAAAATATTAAGCATGAGTCATTATCTATTATGCCTTAAAATAAATTACTGAGTGTCAGATTTTCTGCACTTTCTCCTCTTTAATTAACACCTGGGTCTTGACTGGATGGATTTAATATTTTTTAAGGACAAAAATAAGAAGTCTTTGAGATATTAAAATATTTTTAGAAATAACTCAAATTGCCCCATGGAAAATTTTACACACCTCTTCATGCATTGGATTATGTTTCTTTTATAACACAAACTAAGACCTTTAGGAATGTACATTTGAGCTTCCAGTCTGATATGCAAAAATTCCCAGAATCCCAGAAAAAGGTCCTTGAACTTGATGGTTATCATTAGAAATTAGAGCAAAAAGAAAAGCGTATTAATTTCCCCATTTTATCTCTGATAGTTTCTAATATAGTTTTAAATAAATTTTCTTTAAAAATTAAACCAAAACATATGAAGGAGTATGAAAAAGATTACAATTTATTGCCATATGTTGGCTGGTTAAAGAACATAATACTCTTTAGGTAGGAAGATGAAGCAGAAATATCAATATTTGGAGAGGACATGCCATGCAGAGCATGGCATCAATACTATGCTAACAGATACTATTAATATATTTACTCAGAATAATGTGGAACAGTCTTGAGAACAGATCATGAGAATGCAAATTAGAAAAAAGTAAAAAATAAGAATTTAGAATTTAACAAAGTTTACAATCCATTTCTGAGTCAGTAAACATTTTGTTGTCATTGTAATGATTTCACCCTTGACTTTGAAAAGTGTCCAGTGAAAAAAATTAACAGAAAAAAATGCACTTCTGAATTTTTATTTTCATTTGACCTATTCTTAGTACTTTTGCTCCATATTGCATAAACAGAACACAGGTTTTTTTTTTTTTTAAAAAAGCATTTAATTATATTTTGTAGTGTGGGAAGATGATTATGTTAAGACTGGCACTAAGCACTGCAAACTTGGGCAACCGCTGTTCTCCATTAATAGGTAGCATAATTGTACTACGCACACATCATACAGAGGAGTGAGAAAACAATTCCGATAATGAACCCATGGTGAGTTCTCTAAGGTTCAATACTTACTCTCCGACATTGCTGGATGCTTACAAAGACTGATAAAGGTCTAGACCTCTCTGGTGGGCTGGTGTGTGCGATGTGTTCTGTATTTAATTTTTGACACTTTAATGTGCAGTCACAGCATGAGAGGCTTGTTCTCAAAGTGGAGTTTTAAGCAATGGCGAAATGACTAATAGAATTTTAGTGCAAGGTAAGATGTGACTGTGCAAGGTAAGAACTGTATTGGTTTTAAAATGTGCAATGTCCCCCATTCTCCAATTGAAGATGCCACCCAGGAAAAGGGATTTATGTAAACTCTGCTAGACGTTTTAAGCATCTAAAATAAGCTAAGCTACTTTTATATAATAATATTCAGCATTTTTCTCAGGGCAAGGGTTTTTTTTTTTTTTTTTTCATTGCTTGTCATACTGGGAAGCTTATGAGTGACATATTCTGATTATACTGGGAGAAAAATTCTTTCCTTAGGAGGCACTGTGTTAATTCTACCAAAGAGGACAATTTCAAAATCCATGACAAATTAGTTGACATTTCTTAACAGTCCAAAGCCATTCTAGAAAAGGGGAGAACATGCAAAAAGTTCATAATTTGTCCCAATCAACTGAGCACGGCAAACCCGAGGGAGAACTTTCTTGGGAGAACTTTCTTGGCCTCCTCCTGTCCTGTTTCCAGGATTGAACAGGGAAGTGAGAGATGACACTTCTGCCCACCTGGGGTCGCCCTTCTCTCCACACTAACCTCACTGAAATTGAGTCTTTTTCACCAGATTATAACATAGAAGACAGTTCGATCTCATATTTTCACTAATTCTTACTTATCTTTTGTGAAATAATAATTAAACCTATAGTCTTTAAGTTTTAGTAAGTATATTGAATAAATGAATGGAAGGATTTTGGAAAATTATTTTAAAGACATGTAATTATCTTTCTTAACACTACCAATAATTAGCATAACCTCTTAAGACATTATGAGAAGAATGCCTTGGTTTTAATAGGTCGTATTAAATCATTTTTTAAATGTTGAAACATAATTCGCTAAGTACTTTTTATAGTGAATATTTTTCCTTAATGTGATATTTGAAAATGACAACTTTTTAAACTTCCCTTTTTTCCTTAAAAATAAATTCTTTTTCCTTTCATTGTATTCTACCATGGGACCTTGTCTTTTTTAATAGACAGCTCTTTTAAATTTGTTTTGATCAAAGCAGTTTGCTGGTTGGATAATTATTATAAGTGGACTTTAAATAATTATATCCAGACTTTCCAAAACACCAGTTTTCTCAATACATATTTTTTTTATTCCTTTCTCTCTCTCCCTATCATTCCCCTTGTTCTGTGGGGAGTAGCTCGCAGAGAGGGTGGGGTTTGTTCACAGAAAAGACCACTTGGAACTGCCATGAACATTTCTGTGACATGTTGGGTATTGCATAGTTTGAGCAAGTTCTGTTTTGAGTATTTTAACCACATAATTAACTCTAATGCCCTTGTGCCTAAAATCCCCAGCCATAAATTATGCAAGCTGTATTGACTGTTTCCAGATTTATATTAACAAGTAAACACAAAATTTTAAATTTTACATTATGTAAATATTTAAAGTATGATTTACATATATTTACATAACATTTTGCTAATTAAACTAAAATCACATTTACATGAAAAAATAATTATTTATCCTACACAATTTAAATTAACCAGCTTTTAATTTCCATGAGGTAAATATAAATGTAGGAGGATAATGAAAGTTAAGTTTTATATTTAAGAATTGATATTTAGAAAGCCAAATTATTTATTTAAAGCCAACAGATGCATACAATTTTTATCACTCCACTTGAATCTGAATTGAGATATTAAATAGAAGTTACATAGATTTTATGTTAGCTCATGATTCAGAGGAATACAGTGAAATTTTTCATGTTATTAGAGTTTTCTATTTTATAGAAAATGGTCAAAATGAAAAAAAAACTGCAGAATATAATGTGAAGAAAAGCATTCTATAAAAAAGACACCTGCATTTGAATGTTTATAGCAGCATAATTCACAATTGCAAAGATGTGGAAACAACCCAAGTGCCCATCAATACATGAGTGGATTAAGAAAACGTGGTATATGTACACCATGGAGTTCTACTCAGCATAAAAAATGGTGGAACTACTTCCTGTATTAACCTGGATGGAAATGGAAACCATTCTTCTAAGTGAGGTAACACAAGAATGGAAAAACAAATGCCACACGTACTCACCATTAAATTGGAACTAATCGATCAAGACTTATGTGCACGCACGGAAGTAACATTCATGGAAATCAAGCAGGTGGGGGGGAAGGGATGGGTAAATTCACACCTAAAGGGTACAAAGCACACTATCTGGGTGATGGGGACACTTTGACTCAAATGGTATGAAAGCAATTTATGTAACCAAAAAGTTTGTACCCCCATAATATTCTGAAATAAATAAATACATACATACAAATTGCATTTAAGCCAATTATGACTGATGAGAGAAAGTGAAGGTTTGTAAGGAAAGCAGCAGAATAAATGAGAGCCCTCGTGCCAAGGACGGCACGGCAGTAGCTACGTGGACAGATGAGTGCACCTTCCTGCTAAGAAGGAGTGTCCTGGAGAGACAGAGATGAGGCGTTTCACACAGGTGTGGCGGCACGCTCTCTGGAGAAAAACCTGGGTTTGAGCCCAGGCTGCACTGATTGCCATGGTAACCAGACCAGGTAACTATCTGTGAGTCAGGGGTGATATATCGGGGGTGGCTGTACTGACAGAGGACACGGATCAACAGCCCATGGCAGCAACCTGGGCCAGCGTCGGGTGAGAGCTGGGAGTGGTAGGTGACAGGTGGATGGATTTGCCCTGGGGAGGGAGGCCCTGGGGGGAACCAAAGCTGACGTCTCGAGGACATTTGACCAGGGCAACGGTGGAGGGTGAAGGAATCACGATTTCAGGATTGCACTTGGAGTGCACATCTGCACTTGGAGGTCTGTGCACATCTGCACTTGGAGGTCTGTGCACATCTGCACTTGGAGGTCTGTGCACATCTGCGCTTGGAGGTCTGTGAGACACCCTTCTGGAAACGCCAGAGCAGCACTGTGCTGTGCGAGAGTAGCTCAGAGGAGAGGTGTGTACCCAGGGACACGTATGTGGAAGGAGCCACCGTAACCCAGGCGCATTTCAAAGCACAGGAAGGAATGCTGTCGTTCCCAGAGAGAGAGCGTAGGGTGAAGCCTCTTTCTCCGGCAAAAGTAACGGGATGTGCGAGATGCTGATCTGAAACTGCACACCGTGTCCCGGATAACCCGGCTGCTGTGTAGGGAAATAAACGTGAAGAACACTCACTAACGTGTGTAGAGGCACCTTGTACTGGGCGTTAAAAGACAGACTGAACAGTGTACTGTATGGGCAAGCGGGGGGCAGTAAAGGTTTGGGACTGAGTGTGGGGAGATAATGGACAAAGACTTCACTATTACGATGATATACATGGGGGGTGGAAGGGGAGCACGCATAGGAGGATCTTTAGAAAGTCATGGGCATAGTTCAGATTTGAGTTCCCCAGAGCCTGGATTGATGGAATTTCAGAGGAAAGGACAGGACGCGGGAGGAAGAGGCAGGACATGAAGACTCCAATGGGCGGGATGCACGGTTGACTCACACCAGTTCAGGCACAACCGACTCAGGCCTGTCTTTCATAGTCCCCAAGAGTTTCCTCTTAGGATGTGAAGATTTATAATTTTTTAGTGCCATTACATATTAGCTGATATAATGTTTGCCACCCTTGCTGCCTCCTCCGCTGCCTCATTGTATGTGGCTGATACGGAAAAGCAAAACAAAAATCAAAATAGTGTAGCTAGTGCTTATGTTCTCCTTTCCAATCTGAACATTCTATGCGTTTGTTTGTTGTTTGTTTTATTTTCTGAAATGTGAAGATGAAGAAATGCCCCCATTGGTATCAAAGAAAAGGTGTGTCACTGAAAGTATTGAAAATAAATTTATTTGAGAGAGTCAAAGAAACCCAAAGAACAAAAATAATGTGGATATGTAAAAGTACATATGTTAAAAGAAGAAAACATTTGCATTCAATAATTGAGGTGGGCCCTTTTCAAAATAAAAGGCAAACTAGGATGAGTTGCATCCATACTTTAATTGTTCCAAGTCATGTACGTCTGTTTCTCTACAGAGGAAGTCCTACATTGTGAGTTCAATTACAAATCTTTGTCGGTGTGTTTGTACGCATCTTAGTTTGCGTGCTTTTGCACTGGAGAACATATTTAGAAGTATACAAATGCTGAAAGCCAAGTCAGGGAAGATAAGAGTAGAAACTTTAAACATATATTCTTTGTTTCAAGAATTCAAATTTATGATTGCTATAAAGCAGGCATGACTAACAGAAGGAAAACAAAAGATTTCTTAATCAAAAATCGAAGGCTGCAAGAGACAGTAAATGATAATAAAATAATTGGATTGTTCCTCAAATATGTCCAGGGTCCTGGCTGTCCTAGAACAGACAAAAGCTGGCTGACTCAGAGATCTTTTTTTTCTCTTCAACATGGGACCATTAAGATGAAACCATAAATAAAAGAAAGCAACTGACTGTCTCTGATAGCTCTTTGGGCTGTCGGAGCAGGCATGTGGGGACGCCATCGCGTCCCAGTCTCCACATTTGCCCGCAGAGTGGGTCATCCCAGGAATAGGACAGGCCTGAATGTCCCTGTGGAGTTTCCAGACTTGGCCTAGAGGATGCCTATGGCTCTAGTCCAAACACAGGCTGAAAACAGGAAGGAAGAAAGTCAACCAATAAAGGGCCCCCAGTCACTCCTTACTGCACAATTATTTGCGAGAATGAGAAGAACATCATATGAGTTTTTATCTACAAGTTAGAAGGCAGTTCCAGGTTACATTCTGATGTTGTCTTGTGACTATTCATCTTTGATATATTTAAAGGATGTATATGTCTCATAAAGGATCCATGCAAAGCCAATTTGCGGTTCCAAATGTCTCCATTATCTCAATTTTCTCCATATTTGCAGACGAAATGCCCCGACACTGAAAATCACTTAGATGCATGAACCAATTGGTCAATCCAAAGTGATGGGCAGATATAAAATATTTGGCAATGATTGTAAATTTCTGTAAAATTAGTTTAGTGAAATATAACATGTGGATTTGTATAACGTAAAGAAGCAAGGCTGCACCTTCCCCTCTCTGAGCCCTGAGCTGTAATGAGTTTTTTGTTCATGTCTACCATGTTTCCCATCGTATTCTCCTGCGTAGTATATGATCAATAAATAATTGCTGATTGAACAAATCCACTATCTCATAAGAAAATAATTTCCATTTTGTAGTACGCAGAACTTGAAATCAGATAACTGAATTATAGTCTCGGCTCTATCTTTAAAAGGAGGTGATGTGGGCACACTGACTTATATTTGTCTCAGTTGACTCATTTATAAAACGAGAAAAAGAACAATGCTTACTTCACACTGTTGGTATAAGAATTAAACATGCCACACAGGAAAATATGTATAAATAACAGCTCTTATTAAAAGTAGTTGTAATAATTCAGGCTGATCGAGAAAGATTTAGAATCCCTCTGAATGACTTGGTGCTCCTGGTGTGGGCAAATTCAAACCTGGAGACCGGAAGCAAGAAGACGGCGCAGCACGATGTGATCCTAGTAACATCCAGACTGACTCACTCGTTTTAGGGGAGAGCTGTCTGAAACACAGGGACTCACGGATACCAAAACATTGAAAAGATATTCTCTGTTTAATACAGAGGATTTTGGCCCTTGGGAAGAAGAAAGAACTTTCAACAGAAGGTTAATATTTTGAAAGAAATTCGAAGTAGTTGTCAAATGCTGGGTAAGTGCAAACATTCGTCTCCGCGTGACTAAGAATCGTGTGGTCAGAGCACGTCTGCCCGGCACGTTGTTTTCTGCAATGCGCCATCACGCTAGTCCCCAACTTTGTCCCCGTCCTCGAGAGTTCACCCTTTGAAAGTCTGAGCAAAAAGGAACATAGTTTGAAGGTAAATTTTAACTGCAGTTCACGTGTGGGGTGTTCCTTTTTTGACAATTCATAAATCAGATGGAACTGAACCCAGGGAAGAGTGATTCTCACGTGTCCACGATTTTTATCCAGGCACATAACGGCCACTTAAAGTTCTTGTTAAAGAAAATATCTCAACAACAAAGGCTGAATTAAGATTCTTTTTCACTAATCAGACTTTGTATAGAACCCTTATAAATTAGAATAATGTTTTACAGCTTTAGAATAAAGCTAATTTCAAGACAATTCCATACACACCCTTTGAATAGACTCTAACTATATTACAATGAATACAATGGGCTTCGGAGGCAATGGCATTTCAGAACGGAGTGCAAGAAATTCCGCAAAAAATTCTTCACCAAGTATCATACCAAGAAATAATGCATCTCACGATCCTGTTAATCTTAACCCCCTTTTCTATAAAATTTAATTTTCCATAAACTGGTTTGTCATTTTCTTCAGGGCCATATAGCATAAAATGTGCGTTATGCATCACACCCACATTTTCCTGTATCACGAATTGTCTAGTTTCCAGGCTTGAGTGTTAGGGCTGTTGCCCGGCTATGAAGACAGAGCTGAAAATGTGCACTCAGGAATCAGTGGATTGGGGCTTAAAGACTGGAAACTCAACACCCTCTATAAGAAAGTTCCAAAGAAGGGGAAGTAGTGATATGCCCAGTTTGTGTATGTTAGTGGTTATCAAGTCTCTTCTTTTGTGGCAATTCCAGTTCTCACCTCTGTCATCCCTCTGCTAAGTTCTCCCTACGCAGAAACCTTTATCTTACTGGTTTCCAGTCTTCAGACAGAGGTAGAACTGCAGTGATGGCCAACAAGATGAGAATGTCATGGAAAACTGTCTCCTCTCATTTCTAGGGCCATGTTATACATCCCACTCATCTATTCTTCTATTCAAATCCAGGAATTCATTGAGAACCAGTTACGGATCAAAGCCAGTATTAGGAGCTGGAGACAAATACAGAAAAAAAAGTTAAAATTGCCTTATAGTTTTCAAAGCAGAAAGAATGCGAATGAACCCATTCGATTCATTAAAAAAGGATCCCTAATTTGTATTAAAAACAGACAAGTGCCAGGGACACAACTGTAAGAAAAACACAGACCTTGGCATGAAAGAACGAGGGATGTAGTAGAGGAAATGTCTTTGATAACATGATCATAATAGTACATGAGTGCAAAATAGACGTATGTCCTCAGTACAATACACTTAATGGGACCTATGGATGGCTTCTTGGAAGGAGTGATGGAAAACTTGTGTATCAACAGCGACCAAAGTTTTCCAAGTCATCCAAGTAGAGAAAGATAATCTTCATAAATGAATTAGCATACACAAAAATCCATTTCATCCTGTTCTTCCTAGACATTATTTCACTCCATTTTTCTTTTTGTCGCTATGTGATATCACTGGCTTTTTTTTCTTTCAGAGTCTACATATGCACCAGTCTTATTTATCCACCCACACTCACACACGCATGCATGCACACAGACCCACACAGGGACACACACAGATACACACACAGAGTCTCAGCATCCTTCCCTCTGTACGCATCTCTCTTCGGTTGGTTGCTTTCTCCACCTCTTTCCTTGAAACCAGAACCAATTTACTTGAAGGAGCTTTATGCACTTTCTTCCTTCTTCAACACTTACTCACAAAACCCAGCAATCAAACTTCAATTCCTACTGCTTCCCTGAAGCCACTTTCTAAAGGGTGGCATGCGGCCACCCATTTGTCACCACAGCTGAGACTCTGCCAATCCTTTTCCACTTGGGTGTTTGGAGTCTTCAACGCCACTTGCTATACTTTGTGGCATTGTGAAACATCTTTGTAAGCAAACTAAGTATATTTTGGAATAAGGCATAGTATATATTAATCAATCAATCGATTTCTTCTTCAAAACCATCTTCCCAACTTTTTTTTTTTTTTTTTTAAATATTCACTTCTCTGGGTTCAAACTATTGCAGTCTGCTTATTAACAACAAAACAAAACAAACAAACAAAAAACAACTCTTTTCCTTCCCAGGGATTATTTGGTCTCTTTCCTCTCCAAAAGAGGAACCTCTTCTTGTGTGACTCTCCCGGCCTTTTCCTTTGTCATGTTACCACTGTGAGGATCACGTGGCATCCCTGCTGGTGTGCACACCTTGATCACTTAGAGCATCCTTCTGTCCCAGCTATTCAAGTTCTACTTACACTTTGAGAACCAGTCCAGAAACGAACCTACTCATGAAGTCTTTTCTGACAAAAATTATTGCATAAGGACACTTTCTCATTTTCATTTTTAATACATTTATCTTAACTTCCATTCATTTATTTCCTCGTTTCATGAGTTTATAAGATCAAATGTAATACAGTGAACATGCACTTCAGAATCAGAGAGATCTGGGTTAATCTAGACTCCCATTTACTGGCTTTCTGACTCTGGGAAAATTACTTACTTTCCCCAATTCTTCTTTCTTGTAAGTGTAAAATGAGGCATACTAGCCACTACCTTGGTTAAGGGTGAGGTTGGGATGAGATTATATTTAGTGTCTAGCGTACTGACAGAATTTTGTGGGCATGCAACAAATTGTAGTCCCTTCACCATTTCTGCATCTTTTTAGTATCTTCTACCAAAGGAAATGTCTACTGAAGGAACACCCAATGCCTTCCATATTCTAGCATCATTCTTCTACCACCCTCTCCTTCTGCCTTCCCTGTACCTGTCCATCCAGCTACTCTGCAGCCCATACACAGAAGCAGCAAATTCACTATATGCTTTTGCATTTCTGACTGTCGCTTACCCTTGCTAAGCCTTAGTCTCTTCAACTGTATAGGGGATTAAAATTTATCTCACAGAATTGTCAAAGGATCAAATTGAAGACTATGTAAGGAGAATGGCATCATTCAGAATATAGTAAAACTCAAAATATAGTTTCCATGGTGATGATGGTGATGATGGTGATAAGGATGTCCATCATTGTGACAATGGAAAAATGATACTTGAAACTGTCATCCACACTGGGAGATTATTTATTTTTTTCCCTAACAAACTCTCACACTGCTGTTCTCGGGAGCAATAGAGGACTGCATAAATAAAGTCATAAATTCTTGCACTTAGAGAGTGGTGCCCCAGAAGTAAAAAGTAAAAACACGTGCAAATTGTAAGAGCAAGAGCCTCATAGATTAAAAAAAAAAAAATAGAAAGCCTCTGTTAATACAAGAAAGTCAGCTCATTAAGTACAGAAAGGTGTCTATCGAAAGTGGAAACACTAAGAGCTCAGAGTTTTCTGCAGTTACTCTATCAGCACAATACTGAAATCCGAACACGGCAAGCTGCGATCCCAAGTAAAGTTCGTTATCACACAATGATGTAGACAACGTAAGAGAGGGAGCTGGAGTGAGAACAAAACATCCACCTGGCCATTCCAGCGTTATTAATGTAGGAACACCAGGGAAGACTTGATGATTAACATAAGAACCACTCTATCCTCTTTCTATGAATCAGTCTGTTTATACGCCCTTGTGCTTCCGTGCATGTGTGCATTCGTGCTTTTTCTTTTTAAATTTTTCCTCGGGTTTACACAACTCCTCTCTTTGGTATTCCTCCGAATGCCCACGTTGAAGAGTTTACTTAACACTTCAGGAAGGACAGCTGAACCGGGCAGACCCAACCGATACCGCAGTGGCTCTGGCGCCCCGAGGGGGGTCGTCAGACAGGTGGGCATGTCCCCCCACAGCGGTCACCGTCCTACTGCTCAGACACCATCAGGTCAGAGGGTCTCTGTGCTGTAGTCATCCTGTTCTGCAGTAGCAACCGAACACACAGACTAGAGACCACATCTAAAAATGTAACAAATAAGTAGAGCGTCCTTTAATTTTACAAAAGTACATATTAATATATTTCAGCCTGGAATGCAGGAAGACCTTCTAAATTGCCTTGGATCATTTGAGAAGTCTTTCCAAAAATGTTTTGAATATTTGAAAGCGATGGGAACCTAATGACTGAGTCATCAAACCACAGTCCAGAGGAGGCAAGCAACCTGGACCAACGACAAATGAAAGCTTCTGCCTCGGCCAGCAATGCGGGGCACGGCAGTCTGCGGGTTCACAGGGGACGGGGAGTCACTCGCTCAGCACCTCTTCAGAATCGCAGCTGAGAACAACAGCTGCAACTGCCCGTGGCCTTGTCCACAGCCACTGTCTGTCCTCGTAACAGACGGCACTTTGCAGCCACTGTCTGTCCTCGTAACAGACAGCACTTTGCGAGCGGACACGCTACGAGCAGTTCTAATACAGAAAGGAGGAGCCTGGAACCCCACCCATCACCTTGGGTGCTGGGGGCCCCCAGCAGTTCAGGGGTTACTGCGCTCACATATGCAGAAATCCAAGACAGCCTTCTGGCATTACAGTTCCACACACACTGGGCTATTTTTCCTAAAATAATGTTCTTTTAAAAAAATAAGAAATAAACACAAATAAAACCAAAAACAACTCCAATCACGTAAAGGGATTTCTTGTTTTGTTTTTCTTTTATTCCTATGCTTAAGGGCTTATTTCCCTCGTTTTGAACTTAAGACTAATGCTCCTTGCCCTTTGTGATCTTTTACTTTTAGATGTAATTTACCCATTAGAAAAGAGGTAGCAGAATCATGGCCTTAGCTTTTCTCCTATTAATTTTAAACAAAAATATAGAAATATGTTTTATGAGGTTTTTTTGTTTGTTTGTTTTCTTGCCACAGAACCTTGACGTGGGTAATTTCATGAGGTTCACCCCTCTGGAGAATGTTCTCCCTGATTCTGTCATAATACATTTAAGAAAGTCCTTGGTCAATTTCAGGCAGATATCCAATCTGTCCCTTGAGGGGCAGAATTCTTTGAAAGCTCAGTGATGGCAGGGAGGCTTATAACCGCCCAAATGTCAGCTTATCACAAGAGGCTGAGTCCCCAGCATGAAAGAATTCAATCTCACCTCGCTCACACCCACTCAAACACCTCCCGTTCTTGGTTTTCACATTTTCCCTATACAATTTTAGTCCTCCAATATTCAGGACATTTATTACCGATGTTATGCTAAAACGTATCTAAAAGATCTTAGTACAAGATATTGTGACGTGGATCTGTTTAATTCTAACTAGTCCAGCACAAGAACAGGAAGATGACTTTTCTCCTTCAGCACTTGTGAGCGGGCTTCCTGCATGTTCCACCTGGTATCAAAAAGGGATCTACTTTGAGATCTGGTGCCCTTAACTCTGCATTCTAAAGGTTACAGCAAAGTGCTGACTGCCAGAGTGACCAATTTACTTTAAAAATAAACGACAGATTTCCTGGCAGTTTTAACAGGTGTATAGTCAGCAAAAAAAAAAAAAAAAAAAATTGGATTCTAAACTTTTTACTCTTTGACATTGTCAGTTGACTCAGCTGGTTAGAAAATTATGTCATGGGGTCATGCCTTTGAGTTTGAGCTCCAGACAGGTCTATAAAGGGGGTTCTGTCTCCAAACACAAAACAACATTCATTCGTAGAGTGGACAAGACTGCATGGGTCGGTCAGCACAGAATCAAGGAACAGCAACATTTTCAAACCAAAATAAAATATTGAAAAAATATATAATATCTATATTCTCTAGAGTAGTGGAAATTTGGTTTTAAATTCCAGCTCTGCAATGACTGTCAGGGAATCATTGGCCAAATTCTTGACTTTTTCTAAACTTCAGCTTCTTCCTCTATTAAAAAAAAATAAAAAATGATATCGTAACACCTTGTGCATGACTATCAAGAAAAGGTTAAATATTATAAATGTAAAACTACATCCAAAAGAGCTTGATATAGTGAATAAAAGTTACTATTTTGTCCATATTTATTTTAATTTAAATACTTATATAGTCATAATGACCTTTAAATTTCATTACACATCTCATACTTCAAATTCTTACATGACCAGAAACTGAAGTGAAAGTTCAGTAAAAACTCATGAGGAAGAAGAGCTCATCGTCTCAGGCTTGATGGCGAGAAAAGCCAAACTTCTCACGTTACAAAGGTAACTTGCTTCGAAAGAGAATGAGGGGAAGGATAAACGCCACGATTACGCCTTCATGAAACGATTCGCTCGCTGGGAGGCACCTGGTGCTACTTCTCTCGTGGTTCACGCCTGCTCTCTCCGCACTTCCAACTCCAAACAGCTTCGTGCCTCAGATGCACTCAGTCTTCTAACTCTTTGCCGCAGCTCCGTGAGCACCTGCTGCTACGGAAGGTGAGTTCTGCCTTTGCACCTGTCTGGCCGCGCCCCAGCCTGGCCCGGCTTCCTCAGCCTCTGCAGTCCCCTCCTCCTTCTAGCACACAAGTAGACGAGTGGCCTGATCCACGCAGCCCGAGTGCATTGATTCGTCCCTCAACTTCAGCACTTATTATCCATAATTTTATCTGGGATTTAGTTAATTCTCTAGAGGCATAGTGTATGTGTATGTGTGTGTGTGTGTGCACTCATCTTTCCTTTTGGGCTCTAAGCACCCAAGTGCCAAGGATGATGTTTACCCATTTCTGTTTCTTTAGATTAAGTGCCTACTACAGCAGAACGCACAAACTACTACTACTCCTCCACACACACACACACACACACACACACACATATACACAGGACATGCCAAGTAAATTTATTTGACTCTGCTCTGTTCTTCTTGTTTTCGTGAGTTGAGCACCACCATTCCGTACCCTGATTTTGTGACTTTTCTAAGAAGCTACTTTTCTGTTGAATTATTAATAAATGAATTAATCAAATCATTCCATGAGAACATTTCGAATTAGAATATCTGGAACTAGCCTGGATTGCCATACTTAGGGAAGAATTGAGCAACAAATAGTAAACAAGCAACATTTCTAGATGGTTTCACACAGCAGCCGGCAGCAGTCCCGCGAGTAACTGGGTCAGCTCCCGAGGAAAAGTACAGTTCGCCTTCCGCTTTCCCGGGCTCCGTGCGCTGTTTGATGACCTTTAGAAGGAGGTCTTTAAATGTTTCCTTGAGATCAAGTTTCTAAGTGCTTAGGCTTACATTTTTAGGTATATGTTTTCTCTTTTGCATCCATTAAGCTCAATCCCACAGTGAGTGAGAATTATAGAACAGTAGTTTAAACATGTTTGCTCATAGCTGCTGCCAGTTTGATCATAATAGAACACTTTCACGAAAAAAAAAAAAAGAAATTCAATTAAAAACTACATTATAGAAATGCTAAGGGCCTAATTTCAACTAAAGATGGCAATGAAATTTAAAGTAAAGACAGCAAGTGAGTGTTTTAATGTGCTCTTAACTCCCCAGATATAATGCAGAATCACCAATAATGTATGACTGCAAAAAGGATATTCACTGCGTGGGTGATAGACATCCTACAATTTTGCCAAGGGCATCAAAGGCTCACATAATGTCAAAGGGAACTCTAAGTATTGATCAGGGGCCATATTCAATTATAAGGTTAGAATTTTAATTTTAACCTCATTTCATTGTTTTCGTGACTTCACTTTAGTCCTGTGATACTTTTGAATTGCTTTCTTATACTGAGTTTATATGTACCTTAGGAATACAAGTATGAATGAAAACACTGTTTTACAGAAAGCATTTTTGGGAGAGAACATGGATATTGGTCAAACTCACCATTCATTCATTCATTAATTCAATAAATATTTATTGAGTACTACTTTGTGCTGAAGATGGTTCTAGTCTTCATAAAGCTTACTTTCTAACAGGAACCGATGACAATAAAAAAGAAACACAATAAATAAGTAAATTATAGAGGATTAGTGGGTGATGAGGGCTATGTATAGCATAACACAGAGCAGGGTAGGGGGCTGGAACAGCAGGTGGCACGTGGCCTCTGCCCTCATGGGGGGTTCATCTGCCACTGTAGCCCACACTCCGCTCTCCCACAGCAAAACCAACCACAGCTTTCTGGGTGGTAAAACCAACATTTTCATGTATGTGTTTCTCTCAGTGGATAAAAGATATTAGACTTTCTCTAAGATTCTAAAAGAAGGATCCACAACACCTAATTTTTTAAAACTTAAAATACAGCATTATATTAGATGGCTGGCTAACTTCTCTGGTAAATAGTATACAAGTAATTTATATACTAAATTCTACACAATTTAATAAACAAACAAAAAATGCAGTAGCTTCAGTCTTTCTATGTTGCTCCCGACTACGCCTGTCCAATAGAAACAGAACATCAGCCGCCTATAAAATGTTAAAGGTGAGAAGCCACGTTAACAAAGCAAAAAGGTGAAATTGATTTTAATAATATATTTCATTTACTCAAACATGTCAAAGATATGATGTGGACTGGTATTTGTTATAAAAAATAATTAACGAGATATTTTACATTCTCGTCTTCATACCAAGTCTTCAAGATCCTATGTGCATTTCATACAGACAGCACCTCTCACGTTTGAGGAACCCACATATCACAAGACCAGTGCATGTCGGCTCAGGGCTACCATCGCCACGAGCTGAGTTCTAGACCCACTTGCACTGTCCAGCGTCAGAGGCAGCAGAAGTTTGCCTTCATTGCTTCACGTCAAGGAGTCATGAATCCTGAAAAGCAATGGATGAAACCCAAGCGGGTTGTGGTTCTCCGTTTCCCATGGACAGCTCCAGGTCTGGGATTCAACGGACGGGCTTTATTCAAGAGCAACGAGAGCAGGACATTTTGAGAGCTGCCACTTGCCGCCCTGCGCATCTCCAAATGGGGCGACGTGTGGAGTGCCACACGTACAGAGTAATGACAATGACGATGGTAAAGACGGTGACTTGCAAGCAAGCACAGCGCCCGGTACACAGCACACAGTCCGAGGAATTCTCACAACTGCCCTGATGTCTTCAATTTACAGAAAAGAAACGCAACACACAGCGTAAGTAATTCATGTGCTGCTATGGAGCTGGGAATAGCTGGCACCAAAGTGGGAACCCAATTCTGGCAGTCTCAAAGTGTTTGATTTTTCCATTTGCTGTCCTGTTTTACTTAGACCTTCCTAAAATCAAGAGGATTTTTATTCAAGAACAAAGCTCCTTACAAAAACCACCTGTAGAGGATAAAGTCCTCTCTGTACAAAAATCACTTGCTGCACAGCGGAAAATGCCTTAACGCACGTCTTATGGATAAGAATTTGCTTAAAGTACTGGATAATGATTACAAGTGAAGTGGATATTTCCAACACTTCAAAATTCCATGTGTATAGAAGCGATCGATATCTGGGATAATTTTAAGCTACACATTAGCACCTGCTGACTTCTAATTATGAGCATTTTATGAACAGCTGAGAGCACGAGCGACTCAAACTGCATGTACAATGAGCACCCACCGAAAGCTCATCTGAAGTACAATCCATCACCCACGTCAACGTGACAGGGGACCGGGCGGCGCACACGCCGTGTCAGACGCGGTGATTAAAGGGAAGGGACACGGTACGAGTCCCGTGACTGCAGGTGGCTCTCCATCACCTGCCGTTGCTAACTGACATGGAACCTGCTCCTGGTTTATGAGAGTGAGGAGACAAAGTGTACATCCTCTCAAATGCAAATAGCTGTATTAATAATTACTCTTCCATCTGCCTAAATATGAACTTTATTAATAACATTGTCATCACAGTTCTGTACCACAGCACTGACCAGAGAAATCAGACAAGGAGAGAGTGGGCTAAAGGGAGAAGGGTGTTGGGCGGGGACAGTTTTTCTATGAAGTTATATCAGTTAAACATGATGTTTTTCACTACTAAAATTTCTTTTAATAAAATGTATGATCTTTCCACGCTGCTCGCTAATACATAATTTATATTTGGCTAATCCGTTACCTAACTGAGCAAACATTTTTGAATAAATAAATGCACCATAAAAAATCCACAGTTACATGGATGTTTCTAGAAGCTCTATGTATAATTGCTAAAATTTGGAAGCGGCCGGGATGCCCCTCAGTAGGTAAATGAGCAGATAAACCGTGGTTCCTCCAGACAATGGAATGTTAATGTCCGGTGCTAAAAAGAAATGAGCCATCAAGTCATGAAAAGGCTTGGAGAAAACTTAAGTCATATCACTAAGTTAAATAAAAGCCAACATAAAGGCACATACTGTATGATTCCTACTGTATGACATTCTGGAAAAGGCGAAACTAGGAGGGAAGTAAAACTCTCCGTGGTCCTCAGGGCTGGGGGGCAGGAGGGACGGGCAGGTGCAGCAGGGGGCGTTTAGGGCAGTGAAAATGCTCCGCGTGTTACCGTAAGGGGGGACAAATGCCAGGTGCCTCTGCCCAAACCCACAGAGGGCACAACACCGAGAGGGAACCCTAATGTAACCTACAGTCTCCGGGTGACACTGACGCGTCAGCATCGGTTCACAATGTGGATAGCGGGGCCGGCTGCTGCGTGTGTGAAGCGCGGGGTATAGAGAACTCTGTACCTCCTGCCCAGTTTTGCTATGAACCCAAAACTGCTTGAAAAAAATAAAGTCTATTAAATTAAAAAAAAAAAAATCTTACAATATGATTTTCCAAGAAGATGTAAGCTTTCTGCAACCAGAAAGTGAATTACTCCAGACATACAACGTCCTTAGTCACTCCCATGAAATGTAAGACTTGGGTTCACAGTGTTATTTATCTAGTGACTGTCTTTTGTAAGATACACTGAAGCTTAAAACTTTTCTCTTTTGCAATTTGGGAATTGCCAGCAGTTAACCAAAATAAAATCTGGGCACTTTTCCATCACCTTCTTTCCGCTGTGCTTTGTGTCTCTCGCCACCAAATTCAAGCCGAGGAGAAAGGGCAGAAACTCCCCCAAACTATCTATTATTCATCTCAATTTTTGCTGGAATGGCTTCAGAGGGCCCCTCCCGCCTCGTGGAGGTGTCTGTCTGGTTTCCTCTGACTTCCACAATCCAGAGGGGCTCATTCAAAGCGGCCTGCTTGGCTGGCTGGTGGGACCTTTCCATATACATCACTGTCTGCCTCTGACAACACTGTCGCCGCCTCGTGTTTCAAAGCACCAGGAAACGAAACCTGGGAGCTCCCAACTGGAACCGCTGTTTGCTGCAAGGTAAATACAAGCAGGGCAGCGCGCTGTAATTTCAGGGTTATGATAGTCTTAATAAATGATGCACTTGATGTGTTATAAATCATCTCCCTCCTACCAACTCTCCTGGTGGCCTATTAGAATACTCAGTGATTGTGACAGTTAATAGCAGCTACAATAAATGATGGCAATGATTACATTTTTACAAAGGACTTCCAGTTAGAAAAGAGGTGGGTTAAAACGCAGAAGGCCTCTCGCTTCTGAATCCCAAATAAGCAGTCCACCTGCCTGACACGGGCCTCCTCTGGGCAGGTCACTTCATCATGTATCTTGGAAGAAGTAAGCACAGATGTGACATACCTATTTAGAAATAGGCCAGGCCTCTACACAACATTTCAGGCTCAGAATGCATCTTAGAGAACATCTCACTTTCCAGATGAAAGATAGAGGTTCAGAGACATGCCAAAAATCCAAAAAGAAAATAAAGGCAGTGGCTCTTTCCTGACTTTATTCTCTTTTTTGATTTTTGACATCTCTGAGACTTTATCTTTTATCTGGAAAGTGAGATGTTCTCCAATAGCAAAGATGAGGAAACAACCCAAGTGCCCACCAATACATGAGTGGATTAATAAAATGTGGTGTTTGTATACCACGGAGTGCTATTCAGAATAAAAGGATGGTGATCTAGTATCTTTTGTAACAACCTGGATGGAATCGGAGGCCATTCTTCTTAGTCAAGTACCGCAAGAATGGAAAAACAAACACCACGTGTTCTCAATGCTAAATTAGAACCAACTGAGCAACAGTCACGTGCACGTGTGGAAGTAAGACCCAAGGGAAACCAAGCAGGTGAGGAGGAGGGGATGGGTGAATTCACACCCAACAGGTGCAATGCGCACTATCTGGGTGATGGGCACACGTATAACTTTGACTCAAACTGTACAAAAGCAAATTATGTAACCAAAACGTGTTTACCCCCATAAAATTCTGAAATTAAAAAAAAAAGAAAAGAAAAGCAGATCATTTAAAATCAGACAAAGAAATTTTCCTCTGAAACTCAGGGCAACCGAAGAGAAAAAGAAATGGGCAAAGAATAAGAAGAGACACAGGAGAAATACGGGAGGCAAAACATTTTGCTCTATCCCATTAGTAATCAGGGGAAAAAACGAGGGAATATCGTTGGCCACATGATTGGACAAATAATAAATCCGATGCGTTTGTGAATGTGTAGAATTTTGAAGAACAGCACTTTAGAGACTCTCGGTGGGGCCCCGGAGTGGTGTGTTCGTGCATTTATGCTGGCGGTTGGTAATAACACTCAGAATTAGGCAGCAACACACATGCTTCGTTCCAGAGGGAAAAAAAAAAATCCCTTAAGAAAAGCTCACACATGAAGACAGGTCCATAGGTCCATATGCCTAGATGTTCACTGCAGCATTCTTTTTTTTTTTTTTTTTTTTTTTGAGACAGAGTCTTGCTCTGTTGCCCGGGCTAGAGTGCCGTGGTGTCAGCCTAGCTCACAGCAACCTCAAACTCCTGGGCTCAAGCGATCCTCCTGCCTCAGCCT
Source organism: Eulemur rufifrons (assembly GCF_041146395.1). Lineage (NCBI taxonomy): Eukaryota > Metazoa > Chordata > Mammalia > Primates > Lemuridae > Eulemur > Eulemur rufifrons. The sequence goes on from NC_090994.1 coordinate 992,047, forward strand.
CCCGAGTAGCTGGGACTACAGGCATGAGCCACCATGCCCGCTAATTTTTTCTATATATATTTTAGTTGGCTAGATAATTTCTTTCTATTTTTTTTTAGTAGAGACTGGGTCTCGCTCTTGCTCAAGCTGGTCTCGAACTCCTGACCTCGAGCGATCCACCCGCCTTGGCCTCCCAGAGTGCTAGGATTACAGGCGTGAGCCACCGCGCCCGGCCAACTGCAGCATTCTTAATAAAAGAAACTAGAAACAAGGGAAATTGTTCATCAAATTTTGGTCCACACCAGGGAAGAGTAAGTGAAGAGTTTGTTAAGAGGTCGGTCGCATTAAAAAAAAATCTGTTTTATTGTTTCAGTTAAAAAATCAAGTCCCAGCATAATATACATCTGGTGTGGACTGCAGGTCTGTGTCCCCCTAAAACTTGGCACGTTGAACTGCTGATCCCCAACGTCGCGGTGTCGGGAAGTGGGGCCTTTGGGAAGCAATGAGGTTCAGGTGAGGTCATAAGGGTGGGGCCCCACGATGGGATTAGTGTTCTCATAAGATGAGGGACACACGAGAGCCTCCTCCTGTCCCCACCCCGTGAGGACACAGGGAGAAAGGGACTTCTGCAGGCGGGGAGGTTTCACAGAGCAATTCTATGGCCCTCAGCCCTGGAACGTGTACGGTAACTGTTCCTAAGTGGTCACAGGCAAGCTGCCATACATGAAAAGTGAAACTTTTCATCGGTTGGTTTCTTACATGCACTAGTTTAACAGCCCAGTAACACAGCGGTTTCATTTCTGACGGAGGTCTGCGTGTCAATGTATTTTTAATTACAGAATTCACACGCCCACCTCACTGGTCAAGGGTTTCTGTGCTACAGTTGGTTCTAGTTACTTTCCTACTTCTCAGACCATAATAAGTAATTATAACCACGACAGATTTGTTAATGGAAATGAAGCAATCATCTAAAATGTAATCAATCTTTTATCCTTTTTAGAAACAGAATTAAATAATGTACATAAATACCTAGTTAAAAGAAAAAGAAGTGGAAATTCCAAAAACAACTAAGCCAAGATTTTCTTATTTCAAAGAAGAGGGTTTTTATCATTCTGACACACTTCAGTCTAGAATTAAATGGCAGCAAGAGTAAGACAGCATAATTTGCACAAAAATCTGATGATAATACCACAGTACATCAGTTATTTTCTAATTTTAACTTAGTTCTAGTGCTTTGGGGGAAAAAAAACTTAATTTTTCTGAAATACTCATTTTCCAAGGAATTTGAATTATTAAGATGGCCCTCAAATGCAAACTCACACATCATACTACCCAATTTTCTATTAAATAATCAGTGAATTTAAAATTTAATTTAATGATGCCTATATATATAGACCTATTAAAATAATATTTTAATCATTAAAAGCAATGTACTATGTGCAAGCTTCTACTTTATTGTGGGTCTAAGTGTTCCTTTTAAAATAATTTTATAAAAACAGATAGAGATATTGATACAAATATAATGTTTTGTAATAGAGGATATCAGGGATACCTACTATATAATTTTGCTAATCCAGTCATTCTCCCGACAGATTTGATCAAATTCATGGTGGCTCCACTATCTTGTCTGATAATATTTCTGTCTCCTCAATTTTGTGAGGGGATTTGGTTGGGTTTGACGTCTTATGTTGCCTGAGATCCAGTTATTCATAGATTTACTGGTTATAAGACAGTTTCAATGATCAAAAATTATGGGATTTCTAACCCCAGACGTAGAGCTAGGGATCACTATTTACCAAGTGCTTACGCTTTGTCTGGCTGTAGAGCAACGTCATCATGTTAAATCCTAACGCTGACCCTGGCAGTTGTTCCAGTGTAACAGTGAAGACACCAAACCAAGGCACGAGTGGATGAAAGAAACTGTCTGAAACAGACCCAGAAAGCACCAGCCAGATCTCGGCCGTCTGTCAGCCCTCCCACCTGTCCCCGTGTGGTGGCAACGTCACACCTCACAAAATTAGGGCTCTTCAGCATAGATGTGACCAACGGGCCACCTATCACCAAACCAAACCATGTCACGCGGTGAAGGGTAGCCCAGAGGGGCTGTGGCTGGGCCTAGCTGGACGATGAGACCCAGGAATTTTCATAGAAGTGACACTTTTAGTGAAATGGGGAAAATTCTGGCTGGTATAAGTGAAAGTCACTCTCTCATCAAAAAGACAATTTAATCTCCTCCTACCTATGTAATGGGGTTCACAGAGGATAGACACTTGGTCCAGACAAAGAAAGTCAATTCCTGGAGAAAATGATAGCTGAACACCATTAGGTATACAAGCACTACTAGGGACACAAATCTACATCAAATACTAGTGTTCCTCGAACAATCACTGTGGCTTTGTGGTTAGAACGGTAGAAATACTCAGCAAAGACTTGCCACTGAGCTCTGCACTTTGAGAAATGACAATCAAGGACAGAAATTCTTCTGCACTTAATGATTCAAAGCCTTGATACAATAATAACACCAGTGAGATTGGAAAATAGAAAAATAATTCTTCAATACACAGAATGGAAAAATGAAGTTATGCCATCGTCCATACTGAGAAACTTCCCTTTCTTTGGGACATGTAGGAAGGGCTACGGATACCTTAGAGATGAGTTCAAAGTTAACCACAGAAACATGCAGCAAATCAAAGAGAATTTGCAGCTTTTTGAATAGGTTAGGTTAACAAATATTTTGCAGCTACTGTTATAGGATAGCGTCTGGAGAAGATGAATTCCAATTAATAAACTCAGTGTGAGCGTCACCCACTCCACAACTTCCTCTAATATTCGATTCTTACCTGGCTGTGCTAAATATTTCATTAGATTGATAATTTCTTGAATATCTAACAGTTAAAAACATTACTTTAGGCAAGTCAGTACAGTTAACATTGTTTAAGATGATCCAAGACATTTTTTTTTGTCTTTGATGACTAGCATTGGAAATGTCAACTTGTAACACATTTAAAGTGGAGAAATCCAATTTTAATTGCCATGATTTTATCACATTTGAAAAATGTCAGATTATTAATCATTAGAATTTAATATGCTGCGCTGTGGTTATTTATTTACTGCTGCTGAACATGGAACAGGAATGAAATATAGCAGAAAACGAAGTTCAAGTGAGAAACTATAGAGTATCATAAGAATATTTAACTTTCAAAGAAACACACATTTCTAGGTTGCATCTGAACCCTGAAAATAAAAGTTTCACCATCTCTTAAAGGGAAGTTTTTTTGTGTGTCAATTATACCTCAATAAAACTGAACAAAGAGAGAGAGGTTTCTGATTTATAGAAAAAATAACTAAAATATTACTGGATCTCCTAACATGTTTTTCTATTAATATATTATTTCACAGAATGAGATGTACAACACACCCTTGTTCTTCCTCTTCCTTTTCTCAGCTTGGTCCCCCTCACTTTCTAATTGTGGGTCTAAGGTTTAAACTAGGAAAGCCAGGGATTTCCATGTTCATGTAAACTTTGATTAATTTTCCTATTTTTACTCTGATATAATCCCCAAATATGTCTGGGGTTTTCTACTCCAAAGACCTTTCAGTTTCACCTTGTCCAAAGAATAAACCTTCAGCCCTCTCCTGAGGTAGAGAAGACAGCCAGTTGCTTGGAAAGGAAATGGAATTTGATTCTAATTCCTTGTGAAATGAATTTTCAGTCAACTTTTTTATTTTTATTCTGTTTCCCCTACTTGTAAGAATTGTATTGCACATCTCTCTTCTGCGATTTTTATTTATCCTTGTGAATATGCAACCTTTACATAATCCTTTCATGCTCATTACTGTAATTTAAGTGGGATGTGGGAAGGGAAGGTAGAGATGGAAGTGTTTTTTCTGTCATATTACACCAGGAATTTCCACTTGCCTGTCTTTTTCCTTGTAATCAAATCTGCCCATGTTTAGGAGTTGAAGTGAGAGAGACGAGACATTTGCATACGTCAGTGGAATTTGGTGTGGCTGGGCGGGAAGGCAGGAGAGGAACTGCGGGATTTGCAGGGGCTGGATCTATACAGAGCTCTCTGTGCTGTGATCTCCGACTGCACCCGCATTTTCTGCCTGGCAACTCCTACTTAAACTTCAAAACAATATTCTAATCACTTCCATTAATCCTTCCTTGTAAAAGTTGCACTTCTTCTCTCACAAATACCCCGGGGTCAGGTATAGAATTAAACCAAGGATCTTCTTTTAAAAGTTTAACACCAAGCATTTTTCACTTTTGATATCCACTAAACATGACTTTAAATGTTAATTTATCTCTTCTTTGTTTCAACTGTAGGAAATAGTTTTCCTCATAGATTGGTAGAATCGTATAGCCCCTAATGATTCGTTTGACACTTGAGAATAGCCACGACTTTATGACCTGTTCTCTGGGTAAATAAAATTTAAAATGGTAAGTGGGATAGACCTCAATTTTCATTTCCTGCAAATAACAATAATAATAATATATATATACACACAGAACTGGAATAGTGCAGTTGTAAAAAAGATAAATTATCATATCATTATGACAATTTCAATCAGAATCCCTGCTTTATGGCATAAAAAGGTAGAAGCAAAGCATTATAGATTCTTTAAAACCAGGGAAAGAATCACATATGGGTTCCCAAAGTCTGTTTTGACACTGAGAATAGCATTTTTACAGATCATTCATTTCCTGTGAGTTTACGTGGCTAAAATTTGTCAAAGGTTTTTTTTTTTACAGGGCAGTAATACCCTTTTCTGACATCTAGAACTGCTGGCTTATGAAAATTTCAAGCAAAGGCATTGTTTATTCTTTGAAGGTAAACTCAGATTGAGCAAGACACTAAGGAGAATATAAATGACCTTTTTTTTTTTTATTCCTTGTAAAATAAATCTAGTCTTTGCGCTATTATCCAGTAGGGTGTCTGAAAATTGTTTATCCATGGCAACTATTATTATTTAAAGGAGCAAAATTCCACTGATTAATTTACATTCTAACAGGAACATGGGTAGTGAAATACATTTTTATTATGTATTTCTCCATTTCTAGGTATAATTTCAAAATGCAAAGGTGGTAATAAATAAGGCATTTTGTGCTGCAGCATACATCATCAAAGGTTTATGATCCATTCCAGCAAAGTATCTGGCGTTCACCCTCAGCTAAATAAATATTCCATTTTTACAACTCGTGACAAATCTGATGAGCACCCAACTAGACTTGGACCTTTCTTGTTTCTCTGTTGTCATTTGTGAATCCAACTTTTAACAGAAATGATGTTGCTGTTCTGTACAACTGATTCAGAGAAACACAAAATAAAATGTGTATGAATATAAAGAAGTACTAAATACAGGTGACATTAATATTAATACGTACATTGATAGACAATTATTTAATAGAATATACAGAATATATGTTCTATTCCTAGAAAGATTACATCCTGTTCACAAAAATTAGAAAATGTGGTGAATGTCTAACAGTATTATTAAGCAAATATTTTTATAGAAATTATTTGCTTAAAAAGTCTAAGCTTATACTGGAAATGAGAAGAGAGTACAATAGACTTGCCCGCGTGGTGGGCACTTTATAGAACTTAATGAAGTGACACTTTACAGCACATATAACCTCACCTTTGTGAGATGTCCCTAAGATGAATTCTTTGTAAATAATTTAACCCATTATGGCCTTTTTGCCCCAAATTAGCTAGTACAGAAGCAACGCCTGCCCGGCAATTACCACTCATCTCCCCTTCCTCCTCCTCACCGTGGTGTGAGGGATCCCGGAGTGAGGCCACCCACGAGCCATGGTATCTGCAGTAAGTGCATTCTTTGTGCCACGCATTGTGCTACAAATGCAAAGAAGAAAACTCTAAAATCTCCAAGGAAGTGCAGAAAAAATATGTAAAAAGATTGTGACATCATGATATATTAAGTGCAATATTCGATACTGGTTAGTGGTATGGAATATATTTTAGAACTTGGTAGAAAATATTTCTTGTATGGTTTGATTGAGATATATATCTCACCTATGGCCATACTGAGTTGAAAATGCCTGATCTCTTCTGAAATATATATATCTCTTTTACAATCAGGATTACATACAGGGAGAGCTAAATTTTTGTAAGAAAACTTATAAATGTAGTTCTCCGGGGACATAGAACAAAATCTTGACTTTCCCTTTTCTGGTCATGCAATCAAACATTTTCAAGCTTCAGTTTCTTTATCCATAAAATAAAAAAAATAATAATACCTAAGCATAAATGTTTAGAAGATTTAAATGAGATTAGCTATTAACAAAGGTTAATTGTTATTATTATCAGATTATTATTATCATCATCAGTAGTGCTGACATAAGAATATTAAATTTGCCTTTATGGTTTAATGAATTCACAAACTCATATGTATATTACTTGTACTTTTTTTTCTATAAAGTTGAAGGAAGGTCACCTCTCTTCCTTATTGAATTGTGTCTCCCAAAAATTCATATGGTGAGATCCTAACCCCAAAGATGAAGTCTTTAAAGACGTAGTTAAGTTATAATAAGATCTTTATTTTTTTGTAGAGATGGGATCTTGCTATGTTGCCCAGTCTGGTCTTGCTCTCCTGACCTCAAGGCATCCTCCCACCGTGGCCTTCCAAAATCCTGGGACTACAGGTGTGAGCCACCATGTCCAACTGGCATTCTTATAAGAAGAAATCTGGCTACAGATATACACACACACAAAGATCATGTGAAGACACAAGGAGAAGTTGGCTCTGCGCAAGCTAAAAATAGTGCTGGAGAGAAACCAAACCTGTTGACACCTTGATCTCAGACTTCCAGCCTCCAAAACTGCAGGAAGATAATTTTTTGTTGGTTAAGCCACCTAGTCTGGGGTAATTTGTTATGGCATCTCTAAGGAACCAATACACTTTCCAACACATAAACCTACAAAGTTTCTCTGATTCTCTGAGTCTACTTTTAATATATATCTAAAATCAGTAAACATCTCCATCCCAATTTCCTTAAATTACTCTGAGCCAGCGTCCTTCTCTTTTAGATCAGTACAAGACATGCTGTACATGCCTCTAGTATACCCCTTCTGGGCCATTCTGAACATGGCTGTCCAAGTGATTCATTTTACCCCAAATTTTATTCTGTACCTGACTGTTTAAAATCCTTTGATGACTTCCAATTTCTCCTAGGATAAAGTTACTCAAATAGCTTGGGATGCTTTAATGATCTGGCTACTGTTTTTGTCTTCATCTCATCCCTGGACAAAAAACTACTTGTGTTTCTATTCTAGACATGCTCAGCTTAGAGTCCACAAATGCACCAGGGACCATGTTCTCTCCTGCCTCTAGAATTTATATGGACTATTTTTGTGCAAGCATAGGTCATTTCTTAAAACTCTTAGCATGGTGACTGTGCATAGTATACACACAAAATAAATTTTTTGTAATAAACAACTGCTTGTAGGTTTTTGACCCACACAAATATTGTCATATTCTGGTACAATCCTGGTAAAATTTTAATAAGAACAAGAAAGAAAGACGTTCTTGTTTATCATTTCAGGACTAACATTGTTGAGAATCAAGCTGTCCCACCGGAATACATTCCTTAACGCCCTCTTACTTAAAAACTGTTAGAGTTTAGAAGTTAAAAATTGAGAAATGGAAGGAAGGAAAGAAGGGAGGAAGGAAGGGGGGAAGGAAGGAGGGGAGAGAGGGAGAAGGGAGGTGTGAGTAAGAGAGAGGGAAGGAGGGAATTCATCAGACTTAAACACACCTTACACAAAAAATTTCCAAACATATAAAACCAAAACTTTAAGAAAAATGAAGGAAAAAACAGTTAATAACATTCCAGATTAGAAACAAATTTTAAATATGAAGAAATGAGTTTTGACTGTTGCAATGTTGAGGGAGAAATTTAGTTTGCACTGGAACTAGTTTGGAGATCTTTTTGGTGATATAGGAAGAAGAAATTAAAATAGTTTGGTATTTTGCTTATTAGGATAATAAAATTGTGATAATATTTACTCATCAGTTTATCATTTAAACAGCAGCTGTTTACACTGGAAAGAGAAACTTATTAATGATACTAATAAAACTCTAGCCAACAATCATTTGGATACAACATACTCATAACTAGAGATTGGCATATTCTTTTTCTATCTAATAAGAAATGTGCTCCTATGCATTGCAACTATTTTGAGTGTTTTGAAGCAAGGACTTTAAACTATATTTGTTTTCCCTGTATCAGGCTTTTTAAACTAATAGTTTTAAGGCAAATACTATGGGAGTCATAGTCATTTTCAATGAGGATTTTTTAAACACTTGGTGAAAACCAAAGCAGAATTTTAAGTGGTGCTAGGAGAAGCGTTGAATTGACTCAGCAGAAGTCCTGCCTTTGAAAGTTCATAGGACCTTTCAGAAAGAACTGCTGTGACTCTACTGTTTGCTCAGGAAAGAGATGATATGCACAAAAAAAGCTATGTGAATGCAAAACTTGATAAAAACATAAAGATGAGCTATTGAACAGAACTTTTCAAATTATAATTTGAAAACATTCAGAGACACATAGAGATCTTGTGTTTAGCTTCCAGGTTTTATCAGTACCATGATCGCTGGTAGTGACAATAAAGTGTCCATCCCTAAGGAGGAGTGAAACTGCCTACTTATAAATTGACCAGAGAGTCATTGAAATAAATAAAATAAAACTGGTTCCCAGCAAGCATCCCCTTTAAAAAATGCTTCTGTGTATTAGCAAACCAAATAAGCAGATGCTATTATAATAGTGTTCACTAAAGCAACAGCAAACATGGTCTTGAATGATTCTCAGGAAAAAAAAAAATAATAAATGCCTTTAATTTACAATATTTCTGAAAATGTCCAGTCCAGCAGGCATGCAAGGTCAAATGCATTTCCATAAAAAGCGTGAGACAGCATTTTCTTTTTTACCCTCTCACTCTCTCACAACTGTCTGGAGGGTTTTCAGAAACTACGTAATACCTTAGGTTGCCATTGCTCTGACGGAAATGTGTGCATGTCACTGCTTAGAATTTTATAACCAGGAGTTTGTAGTACTCAATAAATTTTAAGGTTGTAAAGCGCTCCTTATACCAAAAAGTTTGATAAACGCTGGCCTTGGTTTGTGATTTCTTATTAATTTCACAGAAGAGAGACTTAACAATTGTCATAGCCACTCTTTCTCCTAAGTGCTGGATTAAAATATGGATCAAAACCAACATTGCATCTATGTCAATGCGCCAAGAATAGACGCGACCATAATGATAAGCCAACGAGCCACGCTATTTTCACACCGTGATCCTAGTAGTTTGCCCTTTTTTGTGTTTCTACTTGCCTTGCTGCTCTCCCAGGTTGTCCACCTATTTTGAGAGACTTTTGAAAATATGGAACAGAGAATGGTGCACCCACACCAGATGCCATAACAGGTTTTACATTTCCTCCTACCCAATAGCATTCGACTAATCTTGTCTGGATAGAGGCACCTTTAATTAATTCTCCTCGATGCCTCTCTTCTGGCTGGCTACGAGACATTGTAGAAAGTACGCAGTCTAATTCTAATGAAAATAAGACACACTAATGACCCGTAGACTAACCTTTCGAGCTAACTCAGGCATGTGGAGTAGAGGATGGCAGAGTTCTTATGCCAAAGAGATCCATGAAGAACAGAAGAGAGATCAAAAGTTATTTGCTCTGTTGAATAATAAAATTAAATATATTGCCAAAATAGGGATTGTTAAAAAAGGTAATTATCGGGAAAGGATATAACTTTTTTTCCCTTTATAAAGTGTTACGGTAGTGTTCCATATTCCATTTTCATTAGTTTCTCTTTGATGGATACAAGATTGGATGCTAATGGAATTGGTTAGACTATAAGGAATAAAAATGAAAAAGAGACAAATATTAACAAATCACATTTTTATAAATTGCCTCAGTGTAAGTTCATTCTGAGGATAAATTAACTTCTTAGAGATCTGTAAGACTACTGATCACAGTGATAAAAAGACTGTATTGCATGATTTTGCATTTTATATAAAAGTATTCTTTTCTAAATTTTGCAAGGATCATCCACGCCCTATAATCAAAATTCCTTCCCCTTTACATTGTGTCACAAACCCATTTAGTATTATAATTTTACCTTTCTGATGCCTTACATTTTTTTTGACATCTCTTGGTGATGGGCTTGTGTTTTACAGCTGGCTCTGCCACTAATTAAACTTCACGAGCAGGTTTCAGAAACAGACCTTAGAGCCGACAGACAGACCATGGCGTCCCGGCTGAGCTCATGCAGGAAGGAGTCAGTGCCCTAACCCTGGTCTTTCACTCGCCTCCTAACATCCTATTCTGGGAGTTGAGTCTTACAAACTTTTTTAATTCATCTTCTAAAATTTGGGAAAAAATAAAGTATCTACCTTTTTTGCAACATACACTTAGAGTGATACTGTGATTATCTTTATGCGTTCATTGAAAAAGTACCTATTGACTGTCTTCTCGGAGCCAGACTGAAGCCGGGCAGAGCAAGGCATGCGCTCAGGACTGCTGGCGCATTGTGAGCAAAGACTTCAAAAAATGAAAACTCCCAATATCTCAGTAAATGGAAAGGTAAAGAGTTTACACAGAGAGTAACAGATTTATAGGACATTCCTTACAAACATTGCCTTTTTATCTCCTTAGTGCTATCTAACAACTCGCCAAATACCTCCAGCAGCTGAGAAACTCATTGGTTTCGGGTAGCTGTTTCCTCCAATGTGGTTCCAATGTGTGACATGACCGTCTCGCACAGTGTCAAGATTATTTCCAGCCTTGTAACCTAATCAAAAAGTCTGGGACACGTTATGTTTAAAAGGTATTGAAGGATAAGCTGTATCCCCCAATTCCAGAGGTCTCCAGGGAGCAGGTAATCCATAAATCCAAAGACATAAATGAGGGGGAGATAAAATTACTATTTTAGACAAAAGAAAGTTTATGAAGCTCATATCCTCCAAAAACTCTGAAAAGCTAACTTTGCAAAGCAAACTGTGGCTGAAGGAAGGAAACACAACGGTACCCATCGTCCACATAGCATGCACAGTGTGAGAAGTGCTTCTGTGCACAATATCCCCTTTGCCCTTCAGGATAATCCTATGGGCTCCTACAGACATACATGAGAAGTTCTAGAAAGGAAGAGAGTTAGAAGTATTCCGCCACTACATGTTTATCCTATTTCACAAGTTTTATGAATCCACCAAACTCTAACCTTCTTCAGAAATTGATTAAAATTAAATTTTAGATAGCAGACAATTCTCATTTTATGATCCTCCAGTTAAAAACAGATAACAGCAATTCAGTCCGTGCTGTTGACAATGTGTATGAGTGAAATGTATGATGAACTCTATTTTATAATACCTAACTTAACATGTAATTCAGGATGTATCATATTTATTAAAAAAAATTGATTTAAATTTTATCATCACCATGGTCTAGAAATTCTGAACCACCCCAATGGAATCCAGTCAGAGGACCTGAAAGTTCCTCTCAACTTGATTAAGCTTTAGATAAGCTTCTTCCTAACTGCAAGTCCCTGAGACCTCCCTTAGAGCACTTGTCCTTTAAGATGTAAATCAGGAATGTCTTTTTCAATGACCTGGAAGCCATTTCTTTGAAATGTATCCTCAAGAAAGATAAGACCCCTATTTCCCAGTCTTTGCGGGAGGGTAAGGAGCTTAATTTAAATAAACACCAATAAGCAAAAACACAGGACCTAATCACACAGCCCAAGCTCCACCCCAACCCCCAAACCAACAGGAATGAAAAAGGAGACATTACAGCTGATGCTAAGGATGTATCATAATTAAGCTCAGTTTAGACAGTACCAATCCTACCACGAGGGGGAAAGAAAGTAATGAAACATTTTACAGTGTAAAACTTGGTATGCTACCCAAAATAAGAGCATGGTGCTAATTTGCTTACAAATTAGGATATTAAAATTTCTCAATTTATATATTTAAAGATTTATAGTAAACAAAAATAACACCAGTATAGAACATTTCCTAAGCATTGAAGCAACATTTCATAGCAGACACTGACAGGTAGGTATAGGTAAAAAAAAAGACATTAAGAAATACCATCATAATGACTCAAGATAATCATCCGATTAAGACAATTATTTTTTCATATTTAATCATGTTGTAGTTTTCCTTAAATTACTAGTGAAACAGAGTTTTTATTCCACCTTTGGTGCAAGGCAACACTTTATGCTTCTAAAGAATTTACTATCTTTATCCTCCGGATGCTCTACTCCATGAGGCCACGATACTCATCTGTAGGCAAATATCAGTGGCCTCAGAGAGAGAATGATTTTCTCTGGGTCAATATTTTTGTCTATGACCACGACAGAACTAGTTTCTCTTCTGAGATTAATCTACCTTGTTATTTGCTAAATTCATAAGCTAGTGGAAAAGGAGTCATTCGAGATGAATTTCAAGTTTAGCAACATTTTCAGACAGTAAAATTACCATTTTTATTATAAGGTAGAAAAGCATGTTTTTCCAATAGCTATCTTAGCGGCTCCGGCTCTGCAGTTAATTGCAAATGAGGGGAAGAAAACAGTAACTGATGCCAGCTATGGCTCTTTTGCACTTAATTGGATGGCGGAGGTTTAGGGCATTCCCAACGGTCAGACCTGCCACAGTGCAAGATCACACGGAACATACCAATCACCCGATTAATGCAAAAGTGGCTTAAACAAAGCCTCCCATTTGTTACAAAATGTATAACGTGGGAGAATGCGTTATTCTGTAAATGGCTAAACTGTTTCTAATATCACCATTGGCTAATATGATTAGTAGCTGTTGAAGCATAAAATGTAGTAGGAGCTCATATGTTGAAGTATTTTCCTCACGGACAGAAAAACATCAGATGCTTAGAAACATTTTTAAAGTGATTGAAAAAAGGCTCTCAAATCAGGAATTAGTGTGACATTCTAACTCGATTACAAATAAACTGAATACACTGCAGCAAGTTTAGTTCTATAATATCTTTATCTATTAATGGGGGAAGACGTGAGGGGGGAAAAGTAGCATTTCTAGAAAAATAAATGCATTCGAAAGACGAGTGCTCAAAAAATGCTGGTGCTGAAAATGTTCTGTCTAAACGTCTTTTTCCACTTGCCTCAAAGAAATGTTTCCTTTGGGTCATAGCAGCAGTTCCACTTTGTAGTACTGGTATTATTTCTAGATTTTTTTTTTTTAAATTTGATTCACGGGCTGCTCATATCTCCTTTTTTGCTACAGACTAGGTAAGTCAGGTGGAGGTCAGAATGAAATCTAGGATGTCTTTGGTAAATTTGTTACCATAGGGAATATGTTTAACATACGGCTCATAGTTAAGGCTAATTAAATGGATCAAGAAGTCGCTACTATGTTTACATTAAGTCCAAATTTTGTAACCGTTAAGTTTAGGTCTAACCTATAGTTCTCAACACCCTTGGCTAATTGTGATGCCAATGGGATTCTGAGGTTACATAGAGCCCCACTGAAAGATAGGCTTGCATTTTTTATTCTACTTTCTTCTTTTTGTTCTGTAACTTTTTGATAACGTGTACTTTTAAACCTTAATTTCTCTGTTCTGTAACATGGAAAAAGATGACTCATCATAGAGAGACATCAGATACATTCTATTTCTAAAGATAATTCACCATTGTTTGGACTTTTCATACTATCTATCTTATTGCCCTACATTAAAAGTTTTATTTCATATTACATTTTCATATTCCTAAGAGAAAATCTCCAGATAAACTTTCACAAATTCATTGAGAATTTTAAAAGTATCAGTGCAGTTTACATTCCTATAAAGGTAAAGTTTGGTCTAATAAAAATAATATACCTTAGCTTATAACTTCAATAACTCTGAGCAAAGTTTGAGTGATATTTCTATACAAGTGCAAAGAAAAAAAAATCGTCAGATATATTTGAAATGGTTATTATATCTGGAATCTTGACTGCAAGTAATTGGGGAACTACCATTTTGATACAACTTTATTTTAATGCTCTCAGTTCAAATCAAAATACAAATGATTTTGTGCAAAAAAGGAACTAAGCAATTGGCCTTTCCGGGTATAGAACCATCCCAGCTCTATACCCAGAGGACAGGGAAGGAGAAAAGCTACACTGAAAGTAGAACAGCACCAGGCAATGCCGACTTCCAACAGAAAAATTTTCCGAACTGCCTAAACCCCACCCAGCCGGCCAGAACTTGCTGAATGCATGGCAGCTACTTAGGGGGAGGTCAACTGAGAATTTGCTGTTCAAATGCCTATTTAATTGATTCACTCCGTTTATAAATTAAAAGTGTAATGATTATTTTTAAAGCTGACCTTGGTCCATCCTAATGATCAGTAATCTACCTCTTGGTGTTTTGTTAAATTGCAAACGACAGGGAATTCTGTGATGTGGTAAACAAAGTTCAGACTCATCAGAGAGGAGTCAGAAAGGCTAATGGATTAGTTTAAAATGTCCACTATTCTGTATTTACAAGTCACTTGTGGTGGTGGATGAAGTTAAGGTAAGTTAAATTAACTTTTTTTTTTTTCTATTTTAAGGGAGTATGTTTTGAAGATTGTGTATTTCAAGGAAGAGACTACAGTACCTTGGGGATGGGGAATAAGCCAGGCGTGTCCGGGGTCCTTTGGTACCAGGATGGGCCCCCAGCAGACAGGGCCCTTTCCCCACCCTGCGCCCACTCCAGCCTGGGTCCCTTCCCCCATCGTGGAAGTCCCCCAGCTCCGTCACTCCCCTGTTAGGAAGGGCATCTCTAAGATCTCTAACTGCTGACTTTCTGACTCAGTGTCTGTAGCTTTTGAAAGTAATGTGGACATTCTTATCTGTGCATGGCAGCCTTGGACAACATTGGCGCCTTTTACCAGGGCTTAGAGCCCCAGCTAAAAGAATTCTTCACAACAGAGATATCTGCCAGAAGGCAGAATTTCTCTTTCTGTTCCTCTAAATGTAATGAAAAAACATCATCCTGCTGAAGGATTTGTACCCTGGGTATCGTTAAAACAAGCAAACAAGCAAAACAACAGGCATTAACAGCAATCTGATCTTTTCCTAGTTTTCTAAATTGTTAGGGTAAAGATATGGAGTGGGTAGCCTTTTGTTTAGCAAGGTAATGTCATGCAAGAGTAGATCTGGAAGTCAGATTAAGAAGAAGGTTGAAAAATCTACCTGTTTCACCCAAAAAGATAATTTAAATTTGCAGTTTGTGCACACACAGGGGGCAGGAACAAAAGAGAGAGAAACAGAATAACTTGACAAATATGGCTTGTAAATAGTAAAAATATGTCCTGCTATGAGAAATGCCTAATAAATCAAAGCAAGAAGAATATTTAACGCTGTTTCCTCTCCCGTGCTTTAATTACAATCTGCAACTTGCGAACTTTCAGTAAAAGTCTTCCAGAGGCAGACCTTAGAGATTATTTGGAAGGAATGATGGAGGAGAAATTGGGTCCCATGTGGACAGCAAGAGAATGGCTGGGGTGCTGGCTGGAAGCAGGCTGTGGCGCGCACCCCTTATTCAGCAGAAGGCATCAGGACCCCTGTTCACCCAAATGCAATAAAAGAGTTGACCTTTGAAAGCAAATGATTTCATGCAAAATCCTTCCTATTACTGTAACCTCTTTTTGCAATATCCAATGTAACTACCGAGAAGCTTCCTGTGAAGGCTAAAACATCCAGACTACTTTGGCCTATTTTCCTTGTTACAGATCCTATAATTGAAGCTACAAGAGGTAAATCACTTATTTACAACGAGAAATTGAGTGCAATTCAGCCGCTAGATCCTACTGATCAAAGGAAATATTCTTAAAGATAAAAATATAAATGGAAAATTTTGAGAAATTTATAATCATGAAGATATCGAATCATTTGTATCTAGTTTAGCAAAAACCTTATGATGCAGAACATGGCCAAATGGAAGATCTTGACAGTTAACACGTAGTTATGCAAAATCACTAAATTAATGGGGGACGTTAAGAGGCTACATTTGTAAGACGCATTTCTCAGTTTCCCACGCAGTGTGACATTTGGTTTCACGTGGTTCTTATCGTGACTCTCTGGCATCATTACTATCATCTTCCTATTATAGGTGAAGAAAACCTAAGCGGTTTGCCCAAGTTCACACAGCTAAACTGGTAGCAAAACTGTAGTATTAAAAAGAATCCCTGATTTTTCCTTCCTAGTCCTGCCTTCTTCCCCCGTAGCACACGTCTTCCACAAATGCTTATTTTCCATGCAGGGAGATCATTTCAAAGGTTATCTTTTTAGATATAACATTAATCGACTATATTTCCAAGTGTCTTTTATATTGTTGGCGTGAATTAAGCACTAGAAGGACGGAAAGCCTGTCCCTGTCTCCGCAGTGGTAAGTCACGCCCACACAAAATTGATGGGAAAGATAAGCAGCTAGAATAGTTTCAGATCGCGGCTTCCAGACTGTCGTTTCAATGTAATGGATGTACGTAGCTCCACGTCTTCAGAAGACTTTGCTTCACATTTCTTTCTTTAATAAGAAAGTTTCTAAAGTCTAGAATTGATGAAGTTAATATATTAAAATTTTCATTAAAAAGGTCTTCAATAAGTGTTTAACTTATAACATGAGAGCTAAGATAGTTTTTATCTCTTTGGATAATAAAATGAACCAAATGCTTTCAAGATTATCTCCACTTTAAAGGGAGAAAGTGTGCTTCTGTTTATAAATCAGCTTTATGAATTAAATATTTATAGGAATCTCATAGACATATAAACAAAAATGCTTATTTACTAATCTTTTAAAAACACTTCAAATACATATATAGTATACATATATTCAAATGTATACTTACATATTTATGGGTATATGCATATATAAATTGAGAAAGTAGAACGTGTATATGTAAAATATATGTATATATACACACAGAGAGAAATTAACATCCAATTAGAATTAAAATTTTCCTCAAAACCCTTATGAAAAGTTCATGTTTTATTCTCTTCTCGAAATCTTAGAAATGGTATTTCTCTTTATTTTCCTGTTGTGATGAAGTGAATAAACTTGTTGCAAATGTATACCATCTACTACAGGTGTAAAGCGACTCATGACATCTCATTGTTAGTTTTTGAAGGTGCTAGGATCCCTTTCAAATGTGTAACTGATAAGAAGGATGACAACACTATATTGAACCTCCAATCCTGCCTGACTGTGGTAACCATCATGGAGGTAAGGACAGACAGACCTCGGTTCTTGTGTTTGACATTAACTCACTCCGTCACCCGAGGGAAGCCAGCTAGTTCGCCAGGGTCCCTCTCAACCCATATACTGTTGCTGCCACCCGCTTGGCATCCTTCAGTGGTCCTTCCTCACCTGCATAATTTCGTGCAAGTTCTCAGTGCACCAAGCAGAGCCTCTGACAAGCTCCCGTGTGCCTCTCCCCACCCTCTGTCTTCATCCCTCAGTAGCTGTGTTCTCCTCACCATCTTTCTTGCACGCTGCTCTCTGTCCCGAATGTCTTTTCCACTTTCCTTCTGGAAAGCTCCCCTCCCCGTTTCGGTGTCCTACGGTACTGTCTTTGTGCTCTCACAGCCACCTGTGCCTGTTTCCATCATGCCCTCCTCCTCGGGCACTTTCATAATTTATAAACCTACATCTGAATAACAGTAATGGTAGTAACAACTAATATTGCTTACTAACTTAGCCTATCCTACGCTAGGCAGTGCGAGAAGGCCGTTAATGCGGGGGGCATGGAGGTGGCCCAGTTGATCTCTGACCTCCTGTCACTTCTAGGGCCGCTCATTTTTGTGAACTTGAACTTCTCTCTCCTTTCTGGTGTCAGCCTTCTGCTGTGCCGCCCAGCGCAGGTCCCTAAACTCTTCTATCCCCCGCCGTCCGTGGCCCCGTGAGCTGCTTGCAAGGGGCCTGCGGTGCCAGCCTGCAGCTCTGCCTCCCAGCGCCCTCACATTTTTGCTGGAAATTGTTGAATTACAAAACACCAGCTGGTTCCTCCTCAGCAGCAGCCTCCATGAAATCACGGCTAATGCCGCGTCCCTCACTGTGAGCCTGTGATGTCCTTGCCCTGTTCCCCTCCTCACCTTCCAAGGCAGTTGACGTCCTTTACTGTGTCACAGAGCCACTGCCAGGAACTCCTGTTCCCATCAACCCGGCAGTCTCACAGACTGAAGGAACCATGCGCCGAGCACAGTTCAGAGTGACGGCCCTGTCCTCTTTGTCGGGGAATCTCGGGTTTTTATATTTTTGCCTCTGAAACTAAAAATGACTGAATGTCAGACGCAAGTTCTAGCATAGCTCTGTGGACTCCCTGACTCATCCCGGCACACACTGCCACCTCCCATTTCACTGTCTCACCCAGCAAAGGGGACACCGTTGATACTGGTTTCCAGGGCTCTGTGCATCATTTGGCAGCAAATTACTGAGAAAGCGGAATTCAGCGATAGCTCTCCATCCTCAATCTGCACCCTATTTGCAGATCTCTGTCATATTGTTTTCTTCCTTAGCAGGTAATAAATAAATTGAAAGAAACAAAGGAAAAAATAGAGCAATGAGTCAGGAATCTGGCTTTGCAATTGGCTACTGTGGAGGGTGAGACAGATAATTTTACACCAGTGATATGAGACCTATAACCTTAGACTTCACGTCTGTTGGGGGAGAATAACATCAAGGTTAGTGCAAGCTGCAATGGAATCTCAGAAAGTCTCTGGAAAATAATTATGCTCAACAAGAGCAAAATAAGCTGTTTCCACTCCAGCTCCTTGCTTAAGTGGAGAGGACAGAGTACAGGGGTGGCCCATGTTTCGTGACCTATATTTTTAATCTATTGTACAAGTGTAGACAAAAGCATTCAGCAGATGTCAGTGTATTGCCTCAAAGAGCTCAAAGTCAAGAGGGCTCTATGGAAGGAGAACGGTTTACCAGAAGTTCAAAGCCATGTGCAGACAAGTGCCCTGCGGTGAAAGAGAAGAAGAGACATCACAAAGCCTCCAAAGCCCTTAGCCGGGTCCTAAGGAGAGGTCTCTGGCCACGTGACTGCATGAGGCTGCAAAGGGTCTAAATCAAAAAACTTGTGTAAATAATTGTGTTCAGTCACTTAGTAGTTGATAGCCTGAGGTTCCCCATTTGAAAAGGGTAAAAGGGAGAATGTGTGTACATCCCCCTTAATGAAGAATAATTAAGATACACGTAGGACATCAATACCGCTATATTCACAGAGAAATAAGAGGACATGTGAAAGAGGGGAAAACAGGCACAACTGCAGGTCAGTGAAAGTTTTCTGACTCATTGATAACCTGATCAGAGAGCGATATCGTCATCCATAAATATTTGTTGAAATGATATATTTTTTCTAAATACCAAGTCTACATAAGGTAATGCAAAATTTTATATTGAGAATGAAGTGGACTGTACGAATGCTACTCTAGAAGCACGAGTGAAAGTTCACGTGGCGATAAACCTGATCCTAACCCCTAACGCTCCCGCAGAGTTCGCCATGTGCAGGCTCCGTGCGGAGGCTTTTACACTCATTCAGTGCTTGCAAGAGCAGCGTGAGTCAAAGGCACCGTTGTCCCCTGTTACAGAGGAGATGCGAAGGCACTCATGGTTTAAATCACTTGCCCAGCATTCCCCTGTGGGCAGTTAGTACTGGGGCCGGATGACGTGTCAAGAAAAGGCCAACAGCGGTGACAGAGCGGTGTGCAGGGCAGGCGGAGCAGCGCCCGGATCCTGCCTTGAAATCCAGCCTGACTCCCACACCGGGCACTGCCCACATTGCCCCAAATTCTCTGCCTCGGAGGCCAGTGCTTTCATTTCATAAATCAAAACTAGCCTCAGTCTGGCAGGAAACTGGTTTTGGAAATGAAAATATGATTAATGTGGATTTTCTTCTCATTAAGAGGGGGAAAACGATCGTTCTTAAATGCAAAACTTAAATGGCTGAAAGAAAAATTAAATCTTCAGCCACATCTTATGATGAATGTTCTTATCATTAAACTATGAGGTATTTTGCAGATAAAGACGAGATTTGACTTTTGAACACCCTTGGCTAGATGATTTAATAATATACATTCAAAACAACATGAAGAATTTTAAGCATATTTCCAATCACGAGCGTTCTACTCCATCAGATCAGAACAGAAACATTCCTTTGTGTCAGCTTTTGCCAGTGATCCCAGATCTTTCTACTAAATTGTATTAAAAGCTACAAACAGTAACACACAAGGCTGCAAAGTAAATGAAATCCTCTTAAACAGGGCAAAACCAAAAAAAAAAAAAAATTGCCATTCTATATAACCCTCTCTGTCCCCAATAACTGCAGGAATGAGCTTTTCAGGAATGTACATCCTAGATGCTCTGGAATTGCAGATTTTAATCATTGAGCCGCTAAAGTTTGCTGATAGGCATCAAAGGACTGTGATGGAGTCAGGGACCCAGTGGCCCAGTTGCTCAGAGGAGCCCCAGAGATTCCTGCACAAATGGAATTGGAACGGTGCTGGCTCAAACTTATCAGAGCATGAGATCACCTGACCCTGAGGGTCAGACTCCCTGTGGCTCACACCTCCCAGAGGCAATTCACTGTGCGTGTTGGGGGAGGGAGGAGGAGGAGGGTTTCGTATCTGCCTGTGGATCCCTGTGGCATCCCTGGGTAACAACAATATCTTTGTTTTTACTGACGTTTTAATGCTGACTAAAGAGTGGAGTTGACAATGCTTTTCCCCTTTGAAAGAAGGGTCCAAATGGCTTTGCAAAGTTTATGTTCTCCCCAGATAGGACAAAACTTCAATGAATGCAAAAGCCAATGGTAAGTACATAAAACGTCTCAGTGACTCCACATAAACTTTTGGGAAAAAAAAGAACAAAAATAATATTCATCCTAACTCTTTTAAGGAACATTTTTTATCTTAAATACTTTATTTTCTCTATGTGTAATAAAGCAAGTGTCCTGTTATTTGTCTTATTAATTCCAAAGTTAAAGCATTAGATCAGTTCACCCAAAAGCATTCACTTAGTGACAAATCGGAAACGCTGGGAAATGCAGGTAGCATTTGCTACTCCGCGATGCCACGTACATAACTGCCTGAGATTTAAGGTAACTTTGTACCAGGAGGGCCCCTGGCAGAGACTTCGCGCAGTTTCCAATGAGGCCAGATGAGTGAGTCAAGCTTTGCACAGGAAATGGAGACAGTGTGGTACCTTGGGAAGACCCCAAGTTATGGATCCAAAAAGGTGTCCCGTGAGGGGTACATTTTTATTAATATCTTAATATCTAATAGCTTAAGTCTCCTCAATATAAAATGGAGCTGATTTTTTTTTTTTTTCCCTCTCTGGACTTTTGTGACGATCACGGAATTTAGTGCATCAGAGCGCCTTGCAGATGCTTGGCATGTCATAGGAGTATCCCAGACAACATTGACTGGGGCAGGTGGCTGGGCACTGAGGGGCACGTTCCACACACGAGGAACCCCTAGACTAGAACAGGGGGTCGACAGACCACTGACAGTGGGGCAGACCCCCCTCCCTGTCTGCACAACCCCTGAGAGCAGTTTGTACGTTTTCAAATGGTTGAAAGAGCATGAGAAGAAGGATACGATGTGACACACGAATATACATGAAATTCAAGTTTCAGTGTTGGTAAGTAGAGTGTAATTAGAACACAGCAGCGCCTGTCTATGCCTACGTTGGTGAGGCAACCCCGGAGCTGAGAAGCTGCAACAGCAATCAGAGGGTGGGCAAAGCCCCAAATATTTACCACCTTGACCCTCACAGAAAAAGTTTACTGAGTCCGCCTCAAAGGTTGAAAGGAAAATTTTTCCTGCAGGCACCTGTAATCACAATGACAGTTGCTGAGATGGAGCTGTCCCAGGGACCCAGAGATGGCCGGCTGGCCGGCCGGCCGGCCTGCCTGCCTTCCTTCCTTCCTTCCTTCCTTCCTTCCTTCCTTCCTCCCTTTTTAGAATGCAGCAGGAGGAGGGTCCTCAGAGGACCAGGTGAGCATCTCTAGCTACCTACAGCCAGGGATGTGTTCTCATTCCCCCGGAACTTCCATGCTCCTGTGCTGGCACGTGCTAGAACGGCAAGCCCTTCCTGCAGCTTTGGTTTTCTGAGCAGCCTAGACCTCGGTTATCCGGATGTGGGGGTGAGGGCATCCCTTCACAGCCCCAGACACGGGCTGGGAGCCGCACACTTGCTTCTCTGGCCCTGCTGAACCTGGGAGTCAGGACTGGGGCTGATGTGCCTGACCCGCCGTTCACAGCAGGGTGACCTTGCCCACTCCTGACCCACAGCCTTGGCTTGACCAAACTTCAGTCTGCCTCCTGTCCTCCCCACGGGACACTGAATCAGGCTGGTCCCCAAGTTGAAGCAAGCTCTGGGGGGCAGAGCATCTCCCCTGGCAGCTCACTGTGAGGCTGGCTGACGGGAGTGCGGACCCTTCCTGCTCAACTGCCCCTGTGCACCGGACCAGTTTCTCCTCAAAGCTCCTGCTGGCACTGCTTCCCCCTCCCACGCAAGAAAAGGCTTTTTCTGTTTGATTACCACAGGCCCAGAGGTCAGACCATTCTCCCTGTGTCCTTCATCTTTACCAGTGATGTCTCTCCTTATCTAAGTCCAGACTTGTTCTTACTTTGGCACTGCCAATGCTAGGAGGGAAGCTCTGCAGACACAGGAAAGACCCAAGAGCAGGGGCACATGCCAAGCCCATGGGGAAAAGACGCAGTCATTGCTGCTGCGAAGGGAGACAGAGACAGAAATCCCCCAAAGAAATAGCAGTGTCAGCGCACACGCCAGGTTCTGTCGTGGGCTCACCACGAGACAAGAGTCCCTTTTCATCACTCTTCTTATCTTTCTGGCTGAGAGAGGGTAATTTTAACAGTAGGAGAGCAACGACAGCAGTGACGGGTGCGTGTTACGGGCCAGCCACTGTCCTAATTGTTTAATCGGACCACTCCGTTCCGCCCCCATCACAACCCCATGAGTGCTACGATTATCTTCATTTGACAGGTGGGGAAACTGAGATGTGGGCAGTTTAGAACTTACCCAAGATATCATACGTGGTGGATCTAGAACCCAAGCCCGGGAAGTCGATTTCCAGATTCTGAACTCTCAAGCCCTTGCCGCACCATGTTCACAGTCAAAAGGAAAACTGAGTCTTTATGCACCTGCTTACGGATACGGAGCACTAAAATGTTTCACTCATGGCGAGAGCATTCAGTCTTTGCCTAATTTGCTCCTAAAAGACTTAAAAAGGCAAATTTATGTCAATGGAGAAACTAGTCTTTAATTGAATTCAGTCATTCCAAGTATTAAACTTTGAAGATTATGATTTAATTAAGACTAAGATTTCAGGAAAAAAAAATATTTATCTTTTCTATGGCAACAACTTAGATAATTGTTTCTTTTTCTAAAGTCCAATTTCATCACAAATAACAGAAAATATTCTGATTTTTGAAAGGTAGTGAATTTAGGAAACTACCCAGCAACAAATATACAAATTGAATAATGGTTGAAAACCTAGACTGGTAAAAAAAACAAAGCTGACTTTGAAAATTTGGGGTTACGTTCAGTTGACCTAAATATATAAAACTTGAAATTCAAGGGAAGAGTTCAGAATAAGGAATATATTTACATAAGAAAATAAGTGCCAGCCATGTGTCTTCATGCGGCCCAAGCATTAGTTGAAAATGAAAAAAGCATTTTGCCTATGTAAGGTGAAAGGGCTTTTAAGACTGATTTAAATATCCACATTTTTCATTTTGCATGAAGCTAATGGCTCCGTATACATGTTGTGGAAATTCCAGCTGTTAGCCACTCTAGAAGTATGTGTGCTTAAGTGTGTACAGATACATACACACACACCCCCACTCCACCTCTTCACTCCCCCCTTGGAGTTAGTTGCCATTATTTTTATAACATGAAATTGAATTTAATCAGTAATGTTTGGATTAAAGTATCACTCTAGCTCTGATGGTGGTATAGTTTAAATATTAGAAAAAAAGAAGAATAGGAACTTGTATTTTCAAACACTGTCTTAAACAGAAGCCCTAAAAATATCTTATAGTAGTTGTTTTCTGCAGAAGAAATGGTTTAATACTACTTGATACCATTGCTTACATCATTTGATGTATGCATAAGATATTGTAAACCATTCTTTCCAAATATCAAGAAAATTAAAGTATTCGATATCTCTTAGCATACATCACTCACTTTGTCTTTTTTATTCCAGTTTGCATCAAATCACAACACTTCTTGGAGACCGAGTAGTAGTCCCAGGTTCCAAGGAAATGTGAATAATGTAAAAGATAACCTTTGAGACGTATGATGAAAGTTCAGAGGGACTTGCAAGCTGTCACTTCCCCTATCTCATTTAATCCTACCAACTACCCCGTAAGGTAGGCACTAGTACTGTCTGCATTTAGACATGAGCCTTAGAAATATTACATAACTTGCCAACTATATATAATTGATAACTAAGGGTAAGTGACAGAATTAGAACTTAAATCCGGGTCTCTTTGACTGTAAAAATGTAGGCTTTCAGCCACAGAATTAAAGGAGTCTTAGAAATAAGCTTGTCGTTCTTCCTTAGTTTTTTAGAAGAGGAAATTGAAACTGAAGATAAGTTAAATAGCTTCCTCAAGGTCATGCGGCTGTTGAGGTTGAAGAAAAAGGACTAAACTCAAGTTGAATAATCACACTACAGCTTGGGGTTCCTACCGCTCCACGTTGTCCCAGACACAGATGGGTAAATGGTACATTTTGACCTATACCTCTTATAAACCTAAATTTAAAATGTCAAAAGTTTTGTGTATTTCTTTCAACATAACCAACAGCAATAAAATTCATTACAATTTAGCAGGAAAATCTGTAGTAGACCGTAAGGAAGCCACTGTTGTCAGCCTTTACAGCGATTCTGGGATCAGTTTCAAGCAATTGAATTAGAAGCTTTTGAGCTGTGTAAAACAAAGTTCTATTTATTTTTACATACCTTTCGGAGAGGTATCACTGCATTTTTTTTTTCTTTTCTGTAGAATTTAACTTTCTGACCTTTATTTTAGAAGAGTTTATAATGGTTCGCTAAGTCAAGGCTTTATCAGTTCCTAGCCTTTTCATTTAAATATTCAGTAAGTATAGCACACAACGAGCCTTCAGAAGTAATTTCTTTATGGTGGCTTTGTGCCTTTGACTAGCCATTATATATTTGCATACGACTTTGCTAAACTAAGCAATTTTCTTTAATGTCAACCTTGATGAACAAGTAAGCATTAAGGCAACATTTAAACACTAAAGCAATATATGGTTAAATGAATCTAAATAAACTGAACCAGTAAGACATCATAATTAGTTTCAGTGCCTGCTTTGAGTAAATTTTCTTTCCAAAATTCCATATGTGTTTTTTAATTGTTACTTTACCAGTATTCATCTAGGAAACATTCAGCAATTAAATGTAGCAGGTTTCCCAATAATAAAGTTTGCTAAACAAAACTCAGCAAAATTTAATGGATTTATAGTACTACAAAAGAAAATTTCTTATTTTTGATGAATAAATTTTAATCTTCCAACATCTTCCGTGTTACATGGAGAGTAAATCTTTGAAGGTGCAGTGTATTTGATAAGATATGGATACCTGGGGTAAAGGTGGATTCGGATTCAAGATTTACAAATAAATTAACCCAATTTGATAAATAGTTTTCATTCTCAAAGCTAATAGAATTGACTTTTGGATATTTTAAATTATTTTACCTATGATGCTTTGATTTTTTAAAAATAGATTTTATATCTTAGAGCAGTTTTAGGGTCACAGAACAATTGAGGGGAAGGTGCGGAGATTTCCCATATAACCCCTGTGCTCACACACGCACGGCCCCCCAGCCATGAACATCCTGGCCCCAAGTGGTACACTTGTTACACCTGATGAACCTACATTGACACCCCATTATTACCCAGAGTCCATAGTTTGCATTAGGGTTCATTTTTGGTGTTGTGCATTCTATGGGTTTGGACAAATGTACAATGACTTGCATACACCACTGTAGTATCACGCAGAGTAATTTCTCTGCCCTAAAATTCTACCTATTCAAACCTCCCTTCCCCAACCTCTGGGAACCACTGATCTTTTCAGTGTCTCCATAGGTTTGTCTTTTCTGGAATGGCATATAGCTGGAATTGCACAGGATGTAGCCTTTTCAGATTGGCGTCTTTCACTTACTATTATACATTTAAGTTTCATCCATGTCTTTCCATAGCTTGATAGCCCATTTCATTGTAGCACTGATTAGCATCCCATTATCTGATAGACCACAGTTAATTTATCCATTTACATACTGAAGGGCATCTTGGTTGCTTCCAGATGTTGACGATCATGAATAAAGCTACTAAAAACAGCCCTGTGTAGGTTTTTGTATGGACATAAGTTTTCAGCTCCTTTGGGTCAATAACCAGGAGTGTGATTGCTGAATTTTATGCTAAGAGTATGTTTAGAATTTTCTAAGAAAATGCCAAACTGTCCTCCAACACGGTTGTATCATTTTGCATTTCTACCAGCAATAAAGGAGAGTTCTTGTTCCTCCACCTCCTTGTCAGCATTTGATATTGTCAGTGTTTTGGATTTTGGCCATATTAGTAAGTCCGTGTTACTTTTTGAAAAATTTGTATCCTTCCAAATCACAGTACAAATGTTGTGAAATATTATTTAAAGTTGCAGCATAATATTGGTGTCAATTAAATTCACCAAAATTTATTCTTGTCTTAAAGTAAGTGTTCTTGCAAAACTCTGTTGACTATGTGTATTGTAAGTAGGGTAACATTCAAGGAAATAGCTTAAAAGAAAAATGTAGCATCAAAATGATAAGACAATTTAAGGTGGATGCAATGGCCATGATTAATTAGCAGTGCAACACAAATACGGTCTCAGTCTTGGGAATGTGATGATTAACTCAATAATGTAGTTTTATACTTTACTTTTATATGTCTATACCTCTTCACCTTTGATTTAAAAATCGCCACTCTAAATGTGGTGCAGTGAAAAGAGAAACACTGGATTTGGATCAGGTTCAGTTACTTGTTAGGTGACTTTCATTTTGTTACATAAGTTTTCTAGACTGTATTTTTTTTTTTTTTTAATTTTAGGCTGGGAGTGTGGGGTTAAGGAATAATTATGAGTGTGGGATAATTAAATAAGTATAGTAAGCAAATAGTAAATGTGTCATTCTCTCCTCTCCTTTACAATCATTACATTAGTAACACTTCAATACTTACGATGGTATTAAGAAATAATTTTAAATTTTATTATACCTATTAGTTATATTTTCAAAATGGAATTATTAGAAATATTACTTGACTATAATGAATACAGCATTTTAGAAGAAAAACAATGTTAAAAAACAGCCAAAATATTTGATACGTGTTAAGAGAAGTTAGAGAAAACAAACAATTTTGAACAAGATTAATCTTCATTAATGGACACAGATGATATAGATAGAAAAACCTCTAAATATGCATTCCTAAAATCACAGCCACACACTACATATGGTGGGCAGAGAACACATACACATGTAGGTGGTCCTTCTAAGATACCTGACTGTGGCATGTGCCCTCTGCAGCAGCTTGGCACCCCAGCACTCTTCCAAGGTACGAGCCTGCAACCTAACCATGGGCACTCCAGCTAATCTTTGCAGTGCCCCCACCTAAAAACTAGCTATAAACTAGTGTATAACCAACTAAGCGCCAAAGAAAATCTTGAAGGCATTCATAATCTTAATTCCTTTAGATTTCTTTTTTTTTTCAGTTTACATACCTTTAATTTTTTCTGCTTCTTAAAAAAATACGCAATTGATTTTTGAGAATACAGATTTTTTAAAATATATCAGTGAGGTGGAGAAAAGAAATTTAAATATTCAAAGTATTTAGGAGCTATGGTATTTTAAAAATGTGGTTTGATAATAGCCCTTAAAAAGAGCCTCCTTTATCTGTTTGAATTGATTGGTGGAAAGTTTTTATTATTTTTGTAAGGTTTTGTGCATTCCTGGATGTTTTTGCCCATGACACCTGAAGTTTCCTTAGTGACGGAGGCTGCCATGCAGACAAGAAAGTTTATGCGAGTACCGATGTGTGTTTAGAGAAGCCAAGAATTCATGTGCCCGTTTGGGTGTGTGTATGCCAGTTAGGCATCAACATTTCAGTCTTGAATTCCTAATACCAGACCTTCCCCTGCAGCAAATATTAGCAGCCAAGAGCTGTGCTTCCTTCGGGTTTAGCATCACTTTTCAAGGGAACATAAGCTGTTGATACAGTTGGTTAAATTTTTGTGCCCATTATCTCAGCTGTAGAAGGGCAAATATGCACTGTCCCTAAAATGTTTTAGCACTCTAAAACAAATCTCACTGAACGATATACGATTTGTACAAAATACGTGCCATTTTTATTAGAGGTTTGATCACTAGGCATTTCGTTACTACTGTTGGGTCACATCAGGAGATGTTATCTCTGCCTCCGGTCAGAGAACAACTGCTCTTCCTCACTTGCCTGTACCTAGCACTGGGCCTCTGTACGGAATGTATAAACTGCAATTACTGTCTGCTCTTTCAATTGTTAATGTAAGTAACGATAATTGAAACAAAGTTTGCAATTTCGTAACTACATGTCTCTGTATATCCGTTTTCTCTACCTTATTTATTGGCTTATACTTTACTAACTGGATTTCAAATCTCTTATTAATTACATTCTTGACGAGGTCATAGAGTGGCGCTGCCTAATGGAAATATAATGTGAACCCATAACATTCTTTTAAATTTGTAGTAGTCTCCTTGTAAAGCAAATGCAAAAAGTCAGTTTTTATCATGCATTTCCTTTAACCCAATATACACAGAATATGCTCGCTTCATTACATAATCAATGTAAAATATATCAATACAAAAAGTTATTAATAGTAATGAAATATTTTATAGTCTCTTTTTTAACGACAGGTCTATAAAACACTATGTGTATTATACAGCTACACAGCACATCTTAGTTGGATGTTAAATTTTCAACAGTTACAGTCAAATGTAGTCCTACCGAAATGATAAGGTTGTGTTTAGTGACAAGATGTTTTACGCTGCTCCTTTCTAAATTTAAATTCATTTCAGTTAAAAGTAAATAAAATTAAAAATGTAGTTGCTCAGTCCCTGCAGCCTCATTTCAAGTGCCTGACAGACACGGGTACCTGGGCGGCACTTGCTGAGAGGAACAGCCTCCCCAGCCCCGTGGGAGGCGTTTATGCAACTTTTTTGTTTCCCAGGGACAAGGCCAGGAACTGTTAGAAAACAGCAATACAGAGGAAAGAGAAAGATCACTTTCAAAATAGCTACACAGAAATGCAAAGCTCTCAGGTTCATATACAAACCCAAGGTATTGCTCATGTAACGTTTTGTCTTCCACCTAAGCCTGAAGTAGAGGAAAAGATGAAGTTTTCCAGAGGACTTATATTTTGAATTGCAAAATCTATGGTTTTAGAAAAAGAGTTTCTTTCAGGGAGAAAAATGTGGTTTGTCTTTGCAGTTTGGAAAACCTGTATTTATAATAGAAAACTGCCTTTTTTTTTTTTTTTTTTCTTTTTATAAGTTGGAGGTATCTAAGTAAGTCTTAGTAAAGGCTGCCTGGTAACTCTACAATTTAAATAAGGACCTATCTTAAAGCATCACAGGTGGTAGTATTTGTGTAAAGGAAATTATGGTAGAAATGTTAAGAACATATTGGAATAAAATAATGCTGACTGAGTGATTATGTTAGAAAAACTAAACATATACAACTTTCTAAGACTTATGCGGATACCTCTGATTTATATAAAATCCTGTTTGCTGCAGTAATTAACAGAAAATATTCAAACTGGCTACATAAAAATATATTAGGTTATATGACCACTTTAAAACAATAAATAATCCTGATTCTAAGGGTCTGATCACAACTGATAGTATTTTATATATTTTCATATTTCAGTAAGATTGCAATATAATGCTTTTAAGTAAAGTTATGTGGTGAAAGTGGCAAAAAAAAAAAAAAGAGAGATTTAATGTGTAAGACTAGATTAAAATAAGTGACAAACACAGAATACAACAATGGGGAAATCAGAACCACAAAGGGAACAGAGGATCTTTGTAGAGATACAAAGCATCTTCTGTGCAACATTGTCATCTTTTCTCCTGTTTAGGCATCATTCCCATCAGGTTTTAAAAAGCGCTGTTATTTATCCCATTTGGAAACAAACAAAAATTAAGCAAAAGTACTCTTGGACCTCATTTCCTCCCCAAGCTAAGCTCTATTTCTCTTCTTTACAACAAAACTCTAATCTTCCCCTTCATTTTCTCTTAAACTCACTTCATCCAGGCTGTCTTTTGTTTCTTAATTCCATCACAATTGCTTTGAGCATGGTGATGATGCCTTCATCTTTATTGCATTTGCCCTTGACCTTTGACACATTTGATCATCTCTGCTATCTTCTTGCTATTCTCCTGATTTGTCTCCTATCTCATCAATCACTTACTCTTATTCTTCTCTGTTGGTTCCCTCTTTTCTTTCCAACCTCTAAGCCATGTGGCTTAGTCCTTGAAACTCTTTGCTATGTAAATTCCCTGGTGAATGTGTCCAGTCTCATCATATAAATACCCTCTACAGAGCTGCAGAATCCTAACGGTGTGTATCTGGCCAGGACACCTCTGAACAAAGTCCAACCGCACACTCGACATGGCACACAAATGTCTTCCAAGTTGCCTCAAACCTGCTATGTTCCCAAGGCGACCCTGGATCTCTTCCTCCAAACCTGCTCCTCCGTCTTCTCCCACCTAGATGAGCAGCAACCACCGGTTTCCGGTTTCTCAGGTCAAAAAAACTGGAGCCATTATTGACACCTGTGTTTTGCTCACATCCCACCTTTAATCTTCCAGCAAACTCTTCTGGTTTTCTTGACAATATCTCAAATAGGTCCACTCTGAACACTGCCTCTTCTCCATTTCCTCTAGATAAAATGGTAGCCTCTGAATGCATCTTCTTACTCTTTCCCATGTGTTTTTATTCCCAACATAGCCATTAGTGGAATCCTATTAAATGTAAGACAGATTGTATTACGCGTCTGTCTTAACCTCCAATGCTTTCTCATCGCATTCAGAGTGGGAGCTGATGTCCTCTTGAGGCCGCTCGAGGCGCTATCACACACATGACTTCTGCTCTTCCACTCTGCAGTGGTCCCGTGGGCTTCCCTCACGGCTCCTGGGAAACACCACGCATGCCACTGCCCGCGCCTTGCCCTGGAGACTCTGCCCCTGGGAATCTTCCCTTCAGATATTTGCACAAATGCCACCTTCTGAGTGAGGACTTCCATGTCACAT
Organism: Eulemur rufifrons; assembly: GCF_041146395.1. Taxonomy (NCBI): domain Eukaryota; kingdom Metazoa; phylum Chordata; class Mammalia; order Primates; family Lemuridae; genus Eulemur; species Eulemur rufifrons. Next base: position 1,023,417 of record NC_090994.1, read on the forward strand.
CTACTTAAATGTGAAAATCTATTCCTTCCGCCAGCCATACTTTCTATTTACTTTCTCTAAATTATTTCCATAGCATGCACCACCATTTAGGATATCAGGAAATGTATTTGGGTTTACGTATGATTATCTCTTTCCTCTTATTAGAATATAACTTACAAGGGAATTTTGCTTGTGAATGTTTTCTCCAATATTGTTTCGGTTGTGCATAGAAGAGTGTTAGAGCCTAAAAGAGGGTGGAATGCATGAAAGATTAAATAATTATGTGAATATTCAAAAACCTCTGTGCAAGTCATTGCGGGTGAACCGAAGATTAGGAACACGTGATACTAACATGTTTTATCCCTCGAGGAATTTCTCTTGCCAAAGTTACCAAAACCTCCTAGTTGCTAAAAGTGAAGGATCTTTCATTCACAGTCTAGCTGCTCCTTTCTAGAGCATGAGATGTTATCTCTTTTTTTTTGAACCACTCTCTTATCTTGGCTAGAGTTTATGTAATTTGCATTTCAATTATATAAAAAGAAACACATTCTGTCTCAATTCATGCAATTCAGCATATTCAGATAATTTATGATAAATGGAATTCAAATGAAACTTGAGAAAAAGAATATTCTTTTATACCTGGAGTTTAAAATGTTAAAATACATCTCTTTTTCCTAAATTTATAGGCGCCCCACTTCTTTCTGACGGAGTGAGATTATTGAGATTAATGGCATGCCATTAAGACTCCATCAAGTAGATGTGAGCTCTGCAGTGTGAGCAGGAGAATACGGAACACGGACAATGCTTAGCAATCTTAACAGTCCATCCACGAACTGTGTTTCTACAAACAAGAATTCCTAGTGGGAAATACTTATTTTAACACATTCACTTAAGAGAAGTTGAACAAAGAAGTTGAGAGTTCAGGCAAAAGTATGTTAACATATCTAGTACAGGATTTTTCCAAATTAATACTGTTTGGGTAGAGATAGGCAGAGGATAGAGAGTTTCAAGTGATTCTGTTTTGGAACAATGTATGTATTCACCACGATTTTTCTTTATTGGTAAGACCAGCCTGAACCCCTGTTACATTTTTATCTTTTCCCCCCAAAGTACATTCGTATCAGTCTTCTCATTCACATATTTCGGTATCTGTATACGCTGTTAGGCAAACGTCATTATCCCATTGTTGTAGACCAGGAATTGAGATTTCAAGTCCACACTCTTTTGTGTGGCAGGATGCCCCTTCTATGTCAGGCACCACGACCTTTCCAGCCTCACAGGCACTGTCCCCTCCATGTGGGCCACTAGAGTCCCGGGCACCATTTGCTTTTCTGCACACAGAGCTGAGGTTTCCACGCTCCTTCTTAGCATCCACGCTGTGAGCCTCCTCTGGATCCCACATCCATCATGATTACAGACCTGTGTCAACCCTGCACTCTAAGGACCAGCTCAACTGTGTGTCTGTCCATGCAGCTTTTCTAACACATTGGTTCACCTGACATTCATCAAATGCAAAACCTATGCCAGGCCCTTTCCCAGGTGTAGAGATCACAGTAGCAGAAACAACTCCTTGCCCACTTTGAACTTACTTTCTCTCCAACATCCTACAGAATATAATACAAAGATTTTACCATATTAATTACCTACTACTTTGTGATGCAGTTATGTTATGCATGGCTTATCTGCCCTTCTGAACTAAGAGATGGATAAGAACAGATGCACGTCTCATCAGTCTTTGTAGCCCAAGGTTTCTTTTGCTGGCACTTAAAAAACGTTCAATGAAAATTGTATATGGAGTAATATATGTCCAATAACTCCATAATTTCTTAAAGGAAGATTCACTTTAGATTTCACTAAGGCAAAGCCCAAACTTGCCCACCCTTTCCAATGCAGATAAATTGGTAGAATATTTAGAGCAGAGTTTATTTGTTTGTCCTGATATTGATGTGCCAAGCTTCTGAAATTTCCATCTCTTTAATTTATCCTTTTTTTTTTTTTTTTGGCTCATAATCCAATTTGCTTGAATAACTTCATTCATAAGACAAATCAACTAAATCTCAGTTTAATAAAAAATGCCCATTATGTGTGATTCTCTCATTACTTACATCAAATACTTGAATGCAATTGTCTGCATGTTTTTACATAAATTATGTTTCTTGCACTACACTAGATTTCATGTTCTTGTTTGCATAATGTAATAATCAGCATCCTTCATTTGACTATCATAGTTTAATACCACCAGAGAAGTAGATAATATTTTCAAATAAAAGGAAACACAATGTGCTACTTAACATCCCTCTTTCTTAGGTTTCTCAAGGACAGTTTATCATGGAGATCGTTTTAGTAAGTGAGTACTACCTAAGACTCGTAAAGATGGGCATTGGAGATGTGTATGTGCCTTTTAATAAGAAAAATGCTGCTCCCTCTAAAATAAAACACTGGATCAAGCTAGTAGGGTCAAGTCTACACTGTCCAAAAGAATGTCCAGAATATTCTTTACCTGCTCTGTGTGATACCCTAACCATTGGGCACATGTGCCCATTGAGCCCTTGCAATATGGCTAGTATGATGGAGAAACTAATCTCTAAATTTGGCTTAACTTTTAATTAAATCAAATTGAAATCCAAATAGCCAATGTGTCTCATGGCTTCTGTGTTGGACAGCACAGTCTAGATAACTCAGATGCCATCTCATTCCAATGGCAAAAAGGTTTAAGAGTCAATAGTCTGTAGGAATGATGGAAAACAGGCCTATGCCAACATGTTGAGAAAATGGGTTGATCCAAAATAGTGAAAAGAGAGAGAGAGAGAGAGAGACAGATTGAGATCGATTCAGAATGGTTGGTTCACAAATCAAACACCCTCCAAAAAATTCAGCTAAAATATTGATGTTAATGAACACTAGACATCTCAGTCACACTCTGACATTTTTACAGATCTTGTGTCAATTCCTTAATTTAATATTGAAGTCCTTTAAATTATTATTGATGGGTTTTTGAGATATTTATTGAATTGGAAACTCTTATCTCAGGCTTCTCCACTTTAAGTATATTATATTCTTTTTTAAGTGAATCCGGGCATTTTTCACTGACTTTTACTTTGCACTTTCATAGACAAATTCTGCCAAGAATAATATTATCTGAGGAATAGTGTAAGACCTTGACCATCAAGAAAGATCATTGTTGAAAAGTGATTTTTAATTACTTCTTACTGGGGAAAATTGAGCTCAAGTCACTAAGGTGATATCACAATGTCAGCCAATTAAATAAAACCATTTATATTTAATTATCTCCACTGCGGGGTCACATCCTTAGGACAGTGAATCTTCTATTGTTTGGGTTAAAGTTATCTTCACCACTTTTTCCTGATTACTTTTTAATAGTGCCAGGCTTGAGTCTGATCTTTCTTACTTGAAGTATATTTTTATTATTTAATAAAACATTTTAAATTAATTGACACCTATATCATAAGATAACAAAAAGCATCCAAAATTGTAAATATACCTTGATTCTAAAACATTATGAGGAGACAACTGATAGAAACCCAGTGAATAAATGTGAGTGCTGTAAAGACAGCCCTTAGATTTGTCTGCAAAGTGTCTCAGGAGAGAAAATATTATAAAATGATCTGATAATTACCATAATATTTATGATGGCAAAAACTTTAAGTCGGATAAGTCTCATAATACTGAAATTTCACATAAATTTACTGCCTTTTCTCAAGGGAGAATTTTATTGTCAAAAATATATAAATGTACAACAATGAAAGAAAACACACAGTAACCTGTAGAAATGCCACATTATATTAAATCTACGTCAGTGTGAGCCTAGGAGTATAATTATAAGCAGAGAGAAGATATTCCTGTAGCATTCAACATGGCCAATGTGCCTGTTCAAAGTCTACTGCTGCTATTCAGGAATTGATGTCAGACTCCTAAAGGTTAGGTTTAGCCTAGTCATCAGTCTTAAACACTTGAATACTCGCTCAAAACTAGCTCTTTCCACCTTTAATAATCTGGAGCATATTCAGAGGTGTAGGGAAAAGAATTTCAGTTGGTGCATCCTCTTGGATTAGTTCTCATTATAATCTTTATAAAGACCGCATGGCTTTGACGTTAGGTGCAGGCTGAGGAGCCAGGTTCCTCACCTTTGAATTTTGGCCGCGCCACCTGCAATCTCCCTGATCTTGGGCAAATTGTTTAACCTATCTTAACCCCACTGTCTTAACATGGGATAACAATAGTTTTGTTATAGGTTTTCTATGAAGATTAATCAGCACAGTTCTTTTAAAGTACTGAGAATGGTGCCCCTAAGCAATAAACATTATTAAAGTGTATGCTTGATAAATACTAATTTTAAAAATAGTATGCACTAAAGAGGTTCAAGAATGTAAGATCCACTCAGAGAAGCAGAAAGATAACCCTTTTGTTAATATAAGTTGGAACAAAGAGAATCACATACACTAATTATTTTCACGTATATTGATCAGCGGTATTCTGTCTATCAAATCAACGTCCTGATTAATGAAACTGCAGCACCTAATTAATTGCCAATCTAAAATGTTACACAAATTTTAACATAAATAGTCATATGTGCTCAAAGAATGACGAGTTTGAGAGCGTATGCTTAGATCTCTTTGTAGAATGGACTCATGTCTTCCGTCCGGTTATCATTTTGAGGTAAAGTGGCCCCTACAAGCGGAAATCTGCAAGATGAGGTAGGCATAGAGCCAGCAGTCAGAGGGTGCCCTGATTAACCATTTGGTGAGCAGAGTAACTCTCCCTGCATGCTCCAGCACTATGATCACGGCTTTAATATTTATAAAATATTCAATAATTAAGTTGGATTAGCAGCCCCACAGTTTATCTAGCTTCAGATCTAGAGTTGAGTACAAAAATTCTCCTTAACAATTGCAGATCTATTTTGATATAATTTTGTAAATAGAAACGTATAGACACATAGTATCCCCGGCCACCTGGGGTCTCGAGGTACAGAGGACAGCAGTGGGCAGAAAAGACACCCTCTTTGGAGGGGCTGTGCCAGGCTGGCACCAATGCAGTGGCCTCCAGAGGCTGCTGGGGCATTGGAGAAGCAGCCAAGATGCCCCGAATGTTCCCGAGACCTTTTTGGGACACTGGGAGCTCTGGGTGCCTGAGCTGACCTGCCATGCTTACCGCAGCAGGGAAGAAATTGTGCATTACAGGAGAAGGAGGCTGTGTTCAAGGCTGGAGGACTGTCCATTTTCCGTCAGGTTCCTCAGCGCAGGCTGGGGGCTGGTTCCAGACCTCGTGTTGGAGGCAGATGCTGGACTCACCCCCAGACAACCCCGATCCCTGGCAGACTGGGAACAAGCTCTCGGAGCCCAGCCTTCCCATTTGTAAAATGGGGATGCTGACAAGGAAAATTTTTGAGGACGAAATCCAATTATGCATTCTGAAAAGTGTTTGGTAGCGGTGTAAAGACACAAAGGGTCATATAATAGGAAGGACCTCAGAGTTGCTGATGGCAGATGTGTCCTATCTTAGCTTTCTGCGGGCTGAGAGGCTGTTACTTATTGCCATGCTTCTACTTAGTAAAATCAGTAAATTTGTTTATTATTGAGAATAAATATTTCTTCCTCCATGAGACTCACCAGAACAGTTTTGACTCCCATGCGTACATGTCTCTTCACCACTGAAAAACATTATCTCTAAGGACCCTTAAAGTTCTGAGGAATTCCGTGATGTTTCTTTACTCTTTTAAAACATTGGTTTACTGACTTGTAGTATTAAACATAAGTTACTTTGCAACATTCCCAGGCATTTTGAAGTTTGTCCAGAGAAAAGTTAATACTGTACTTTAATTCAGTATGTTCTTAGGGTAGAGATTTAAAAATGACGTTTAAGGAATATTTATGTTCTTCTACTCACCACAATTGGAGAACACACCGGGATGCAATATTTTTTAACTGACAAATGTCAGCATTAAGTAGCTTTAAGGAAGATTGTTCTAGTCAGTGTAAATTAAGGAACCATCATTTAGCACTCACAGAGAAATGTAATTCACTGTCACTAAATTGTAAAATAGACACTTTTTTTTTTTTCTCAAAATCAGTCTCAGAAGACTTGCTGATACTACTTCAAAGGCAGTTTTACATTTTTGCTTCCTCAGTGCAGGGCGACACTGTAACAATGATACTCAATTCTTGCTACTTAGATACAACACAGTTCATATTTCAAGTGATGTACAGTATCACAGGTATTTCTCATTCCCTTGCATTTTAACTCTTATAAAGCTAAAAGATTTTTTTAAAGACATAAAATAGTACAAACTTCTTCCTAGTCACATAGGTGATTTATAGCAAATTGAAATGTGATTGCTGGCAAAATGCACAATGTTAATTAAAAATGTAAAGTTTTTAGGCATTACCACATAAATCCTAAAATATTTAAATTGTACATAATTCTCATAAAGGTGATTTTGGCAGTAAGGGACACTTTTTAAATGATGTGAATTTTGACTCTGATGACCCAGAAAAATAAAATAAACTAAAAACAGCCAAAATTTTAGAGGCCGCTCTTGCCCTAGACTTTTGTTAATGCTCAATTATTCTCAAATTGCTCAGATACTTTTCTGTATCCAAATTAAAGGGTAAACAAATTGAGCTGCCTTAATTCAATCTATGTACTAACCAAAGATATGCAAACCATTCCTATATTACCTTACATTGTTTTTGCTAATACAAGTTTTGAAGTCAAGTGTGAAAATCTTTATTTTGGAAGTGGGTCTGTCAATTACTATTAAGCACTCTCATGAAAGATTATTTTCAAATAGTTTATTTGATGCCGTCTTTACTAAATCAGGCAGAATTGGGTAGACACTTTGAACAGATTTGCTTTACAGTTCACAGCAAGTTTACAAATATACAAGTAGGAGCCCTTTCTTTCAACTAATGGAGAACAGAAAATCCATTTAAAACAGTTTTTTAAAACTTTTTGGCCTTTATAAAGGCGAGAGATATAAAAATATAATAAATCATCAACTTTTAAATAATGTCTAGAAAAGACACAATATATATTTTCAGCAGGAATGAGGACTAAGGAACTCTAGGATTTATATTTGAGGGGAGGACAGGAAACGGGAGAAAGATCAGAAAAACATGAAATGTCTCTGCATTTGCCATCAGGTCTGACGGCTACCACAGTCCCTGTCTACTGAAGTGTCTGATGAACCCAGTAGAGTCATGCATGACTGTCGGGCTTCTGCCTACCTCGTTTATTCAGATATGGTAGCTACGTGTTAAAAGAGGGCTACCAGACCCAGCCTGAACTGTGATGTAAAGAGAAATAAATAGCTATTGGGTAAAACCACTGACAGTCCAGCTTTTGTTTGTCATAATAGTTAGTGGTAATATCCTAGTAAGAAAAATTCATAAGAGATTCATAGTTCCCCTTATTAGAACATCCTTTGTAAACCAGAGTTGCAAGTCACCTGTCTGAGATCAGAGAAGGCACACACACCACACAAGTGCCCACCCTCGCTCATGTCCCTGTACCCACAACCGATGTAAGTCCAACTGTGCCAGTCTGCAGAGAAACTCTTACTGTGTCCTCACTCAAGACAAAATGTTGAATGACTCAAGATGAAGCCTAGTGCCAAGTGTGTTTGTTAATGACAAAAATAATAAACCACATCACGTCTAATGTTACATAAGTCATTAAAAAAACAGGTAAAAACAGTAGTCTAGCAAAGTGTGTATGTGGGGAAAAGACTGCAGCATTTCTACTAAGGAGAGAACTTTTAATTGTATGAATTTATATTAAAGATCCGCTAACATTATGGTCACCATCAACCAGCCCTCAAGTGTGTTGAAATATGCATGATATTGTGTTAGTTGATGAGTTTTTGAGAAACAGCAAAGTGCATCCTCCCATAGATAAGTAGGCTTCAACGTAGGAAGCCATATTCCCTTTCAGACACCTTTCTCCTGATGTCCTAAACCCTTATTTATCACGGGATACGTCATGACAGAATAAGTCGATGTTTAAAAGCAAATTTTTCATTTGTATTCTAATTTTATACTTTTGACATTAGAAAATCTGGATAAATCATGAAGATTAAACAGGTACATAAAGAAAATTTTTTATCATGTTGCCACATAGTAAGGTAGGAGTGATTCACAGAGTACATCTTTTTAAAATCTTAACGTTTTTATAGACATAAATCAGTTCTAAACCATTTGACATCCTACAATTTCAAGAAACATTTGTGTATTTTTTCTCTAAAAAAGCAGACAGCACAATGTAGTGCTTGAGAGGAGGATAACCTTGGGCTGGTCTAGTTTTACTTAAATGCAGGCCCTATCATGAGGCTTAGTGGCAAGTTCACTTCTCTGAACCACTGGCACCTCATCCGTACAGCGGCAACTACTGGGTAGAATGGTGGTGACGTTCAATGAGTTAGCGCTCATTAACGTGGATTGCGCAGAATGATTAGAGCCTGGTACTAATACAGCACTTAGTAAGTAAGTAAAATGATACAATTAGAAACAAAAGTTACAAATTCACATAGAAATGCAAGGGTTTTTTAAATTGGAAGGGACTCGGAGATGATTTATTGCCATGTTTATGATGGCACAGATGCTCAGAGGGGTTAAATAACAAGGTTAGTTAGTGGTTCACCAGGCTGAAAGCCTTGGCTATATAACCAGGTATATTTTTCGTTACAACTTAGCAAACATTTATAGTAAAACATCTGACATCAAATAGGTGGACATAACTAATTGAACAAGATAGAAATAAAAGCACTGTGTCTTCTTGCCTGGAGTATATGGGGGCGGGGAGGGGGGAAACTGCTCCCTAAAGCATGTGTCTCCCTGAACTCCAACTGGAAAATGCTTGTACTTCATCCATGAATCACCGTTCCTCAGCTGTTTAAGCTTTCTACGTTGAAAGAAAACTACCAGGTAAATTGAAAGAAAATGAAAAGCCATATGAAAAATTCATCAGGTTGATTTCAGTTCTGTGTGCCTTTGCAAAATATATAATCTTCTTTGGCTTAAAAAAGCGAAAGGTCGTTTTTTAAAAAATGGTGGTTCAGTTCACTTTGTGGTTAAGGTTGAATTGAACTACATGTTCTATCAAATGATTTAGGATGTGAATCAGCAAAATCAACAGTCGGCTTCCAGACCTCAGCAACATCAAAATTGGACGGCGATTCAAAGATGAGCAAAGAAAGGGAAGATTAGCACAATTCAACTTCCTTCAACCATCTGCACCCACAGCCAAACACCCATACAGGAATGAGTCCCTAAGGATTCGAGCTGAAATGTGCAAGCCTCCCGCTGTTTCCAATTCTCCTGCAACAAAAGTGTTTGTAATTTCATCTCAATGGCCATTATACACAAAAGAAAAAACACAAAAGTTGATGGGACAAGGATCATCTGCATTTCAAATATGATGCATCTTCACTGCAAGGCACCCACAGGCACATTACGCAGGCTCAACAGATGATATTAAAAATAATAGTTACAATAGCAAAGATGGTTCCACGTTATCAAAATGTGGTTCATTATCATTATAAATTATAAGGATGACAGTCTGGGTAATAATTTTAATAGTTTCATACAATACTCAATTACGTTGTCCCATCAAGTGTCAGGAGGAGCTGTAATCAGCAGTTCTAGGACATCCATTTCAGAGAATCTTTTTCCTGCTGTCTTTACCGAGTTGTACCTGGAATGCCAGTAGGCCACCATCTGAACCACACTTCCTTTCCTGCGCCCCTGGGTGGATATTAGCAATACTGGCATCCAGACCCCTGTACACTAAACTTAGTTCGAGACAACACCTCCACCTTTCGGCAAGGGGGACTGTCTACTACACCAGCATCAGCTAGTGGCTGTTTTGTTCATCACCAACTTTGCACTGTAACCAGTACAGCATGGGGCGCAGTAGAGGGGCTATTTGCTCAGGGATCTGAGTGAGGGAAGCATTCAGTCTGCAGGCTTGGATGACTTCCTTTCATCCATTTGGTCACCAACGTGTCAGGGGTAAGAGAGTGTGCATCTACTTGCATTTTAGTGATTTCCACCATTTGAGTTTGCAAGCATTTCCATTTGATTTCAGGCTCAAACACAATCCACTCACTCGTTACTCATAGTAGATACGATTCATCCCACTAACACACATTTTCCCATGTTACGTCCTTCTAGGAACTTGATTCTGTAAGTCATACCCGTGAAGGCACGTTCACCTTACATAGGAGTATATTCTGTACATAATACTGTCTCTCCTACTTCCGTAATTTCATCTGGAGTGTCTTACAAGCCAAACGCAATCACAGCTTTGGAACTCAAGACTGACTTTGGAATATCTTAGTTCATGTCATTTATCTTATTTGAAATACATTTTTGAGTAGTAACGTGTACCTTCCATATTTTTGAAATCCCTAAATATTCAGGAAAGATACTGATAGAAGATAAGTTGCCAATTAACATGTGACTTTATCTCAGTTGTCTGAAGTCTGAAGCAGGATTGCACGTAAAGTGCCTTCCGGTGCAGCTGACATGAGCATGTACCTGCTTGACAAGAGAACACGGAGCAGACGTGTTTTGTCACATGTATTGCAATGCCATGCACATGTGAAAATAATGCTTTGATAGAATGTTCTCTAACAGAAAATTCTCCAGACAACCTACAGAATGGGAGAAAATATTCGCATGTTACATACACATCCAATAAAGGGCTGATACCTAGAATCTATATAGAACTCAGGAAAATCAGCAAGAAAAAAAATCAAACAACCCTATCAAAAAGTGGGCAAAGAACATGAACAGAAACTTTTCAAAAGAAGATAGACTAAGGGCTAACAAACATATGGAAAAATTGCTCAAGGTTTCTAATCATCAGGGAAATGTAAATCAAAACCACAATAAGATATCACTTATCCCCAGTGAGAATGGCCTTTATCAAAAAGTCCCAAAACAATAACTGTTGGCGTGGATGAGGAGAGAAAGAAACACTCATACACTGCTGGTGGGACTGCAAACTAGTGCAACCTCTGTGGAAAGCAATATGGAGATACCTCAAAGAGCTACAAGTAAACCTACCATTTGGTCCAGCAATCCCATTACTGGGCATCTACCCAAAAGAACAAAAGACCTTCTATAAAAAAGACATCTACACTCGAATGTTTATAGCAGCACAATTCACAATTTCAAAGATATGGGAGCAACCCAAGTGTCCATCAATACATGAGTGCATTAATAAAATGTGGTATATGTATGCCACGGAGTACTACTCAGCCACAAAAAACAATAGTGATATAGCACCTCTTGTATTATCCTGGATAGAAATGGAACCCATTCTAGTTAAGTGAAGTATTCCAGGAATGGAAAACAAGCACCACGTGTACTCACCATCAAATAGGTATTAACTGATCAACACTTAAGTGCACATATAGTAATAATATTCATCGGGTGTGGGGCAGATGGGAGTGGGGAGGAGGGGGTGAGTATATACACACCGTCTGGGGGATGGACACACTCGACGTTCTGACTCGGGTGGGGCAAGGGCAATATACACAACCTACCTATTTGTATCCCTGTAATATGCTGAAATAAAAAAATTAAAAAAAAATAGTTATCATTAAAAAAAACCCAGAAAATTCTCAATGCAAACCACTAATGTAAATGGGCAGAGTATCAGACTGAATATTCATATGTTTCCAATTCTGTTTGCTGTCTCTGTACCCATGAACCCCATCAGGCCAAGTTTCTCCTGGGTGGAATGATGGACAGAAGGAAGGTGACAATGGCTGGAGACTTGCTGGTGTCCCCTGAGAGGGCAGGGTGCCGCAGGGCCCTCTGAGGAACCCCGAGTGTGCCACCAAGGGAGGGCCACTGCTGGGGTGTTTACCCAAACGCAGAGAGCCCCGGCCCATCTGCAGCAGGAAGGGCATTCACAGCAACCTCACCCCACACACACGGGGACAGCAGGGATGACTGTCTCAGTGGACACACGTTGGCGCGTCCTGGGCCATCGTGTCACAGGGCAAGTCCTCCTCCCCTCCGGCCCCTGCTTCTTCCCCACTCTGTGGCAGGGCAGGGGGGAGGGAAGGCAGGTGAGCCGCAGGGGAGCCTAGGGCGCTTCCAGAGGTGAGAACAGGACGAAATCGACATTTCCAGGAGCAAGAAAGTGTTCAGTAAGTGAACCTGACTGGGGGTTACGGAACTGGGCTGGGACGACGTGGAGGACGCTGCAGCGGGAGATGGGACCAAGGCAGAACACGGTCCACCTGCATTTCCCAGTCATCCCTCCACCCTGAGAAGCCGCAGTTGAACGGGTCACATCCATGCAGGGAAGGGACAAGAAAACACATGATGTTTAATTCCAGGAGGTGGGACTGCAGATAAATTCTATTTTCTTCTTTCCAAATTAAATGTCTACAATTACATGTATCCTTTTCAAAATATGACTGTGACTTTTAAGGTGTGATATAAAAATTATAGTAACTTTCATGCAGAAAACATATAATATCATTTTGCTCCTTCTCTGAATGTTACGGTGGCCCAAAGAGAATGTATGGTGATACGAATGATTAAGCAAAACAACAAAAATACTGCCTTATGGAGTTTATATGTTTCTTATCTGACACTTACTACTAAATCGCACCCAATAATCAACACTGCAGCTTTTAATACTGTATGAAGAATGAACGTGGAAATTGTAATTCAGGAATAAATAAAAGGCCAGAAATTTACTCACACAGGATGGGCTTTAGAATCTGGGAAAGAAACCACACTCTAATGGTCTACCTGTTGAGATTTCTCACGCTGGCATCTGCAGTGTGATGACGGACATGTCAAATGGCTTGTGAAATATCTCACAGTCAGTGGTGAACAGGCCCGAGTTAAAACAATGCCCTGTCACTCCCCTAATGGACAGTGATTATAACGTTAGCAGTGCCAGGAAACATCTAAACAATTTTTATTATAATTTAGTGGCAGTGAATAAAAAGTATGTCATTTTTTTGTTTCCCTTTTGGCATTAATTTGCTCACAAAGTAGTCATAAATCTCTCATATTTTCTTGCAAGGAAAATAGAAACATTTAATAAAATATGTAAAAGTATCCTAGGACATAGTACTCTCTGTCAAAGTTCTTCAAATGATACTAAATAGATTTCATTTTTTAAATAAAAATATTTTCTTTAACATGTATAAAACCATTCTCATGCATCATGAGACTCTGGTCAATATGAGTCGTATTGAAAGAAAAACATTTTTTCCAAGATCTTTCATTTCCTTACACCCACTTTGGTTGGTCATAAACAATCAGATCTAAATTAATGTGAGGCCACAGTTGAACAGGGAATGGTCCCTGGGCAAAAATGAACGCAAGAATTGAATACCATCTTACTTTCATCTAGGAACTTTCCACCTCTTCAAATTGTACCTTTATTCATTATTGACGATTTTACAATTGGAAACAAATTTACAGATATTAGGCCTGGAACTCTTCCCATGAAAGTGGAAATAGAAACCAGATTAAGCATTTTAAAGAAAAAAATTCTGTTTCTAAGTCAGTTCTATTTCCTGAACATGTGTGTAAATCTTGCCTGTCAATGAAAAATAAATTGAAAATTTGGGTGTACACCCTAGACTTCAAGTGGAAATATTTTTATAAAAATGTTTATGTTCACAATTAGCAAAAAAAACCTAAACTCTATAGAATATAAGTAGTTAAGATCTTATCATAACAAAGTAACCCTTCTATGACATTTTGAAAAAAATGATAAAATCTATTTTAGCACTGAACCATGATTATATCACAATTTTTTTTTTTTTTTTTTTTTTTTTTTTTGAGACAGAGTCCTGCTCTGTCGCCCAGGCTGGAGTGCAGTGGCACGATCATAGCTCACTGCAGCCTTGAACTCCTCGGCTCAAGTGACCCTCCTGAGCCTCATCCTCCTGAGTAGCTGGGATGACAGGTGTGCACCACACCCAGCTCCTTATGTCCGGATTTCAAAGAGACCAGTGCGACTGAAAAAGCTTAATGTGATCTCAGTGAATCCCACCTCCCGCTGGTCACACCTGTGTATAATCCTTGCTCTTGAGTGTGATGAAGACTTGTGACTTCCTTCCAACCCACGGGATATGCTACAGAAGAGGTGTCAGTCGTCTGAGTACAACAGACTCGGTCTTGCCCGACGGGCTACAGATTCTCCTTTGGGCTTGTAAAAGCAGGGCCCTGCTGGAGAAGCCCATCTGGCAGGGACCTGCGCACACAGCGTCCAGCCAGCAGCTGGCAGAATGCCAGGGCCCTGAGTGACGATGCCAGGAGGAAATGGATTCTGCCCACAACCCGAAGGTGCTTGGAAGCAGATTCTTCCCCGGCTGAGCCTCTGGATGAAACAACCACCCGCCCGGCCCCTGCCTGCGGCTCGGTGAGACTCAGAGCTGAGGACCCAGCAGGACCCAGTCTGAAATCCCGCCATGCACAGACGGTGAGATAATGCACATGTGCTGTTGTGAGCCACTGTGCGTGTGGTAATTCATCTTGCCACGCAGTGGTTTTCCATTGCTGTCGTAAATTACCACACACACAGTGGCTAAAAAGAGCATGAACTCGTGACATTTCAGTTCTGTAGGTCTCACCAGGCAAAAATCAAGGTGTTCTCAGGCTGGGGTCCTTTCTGGAGCTCTAAGGGAGAATCACCTGATGCTCATTCAGGCAGCTGGTAGAGTCCAGTTTCTCGTACTTGTGGGACCAAGGTCCCCCCTTTCTCGCTGGCTGTATACTGAGCGTCATCCTCAGCCTCTAGGGCTGCCAGGTTCTCTGGGGTCATGACTGCCTCCCTTCCTCTTCAAGGCCAGCAAGGGTGGGTTGAGTTCTCACATCGCATCTTCTAGCCCATTCTCCTGCCTGCTAATAAAATGCGGTATATGTATAGCATAGAGCACTGCTCGGCCATAAAAAACAAACAAACAAACAAAAACACAGTGATCTAGTATCTTTCATAAAAACCTGGATGGAACTGGCGACTGCATACTTCTTACTGAAATATGGCAAGAATACAAAAACAAACCCCACATGTTCTTCTGCTTTTAAGAGTTGTTAGGTTCAATTTCCCTCCAGGGTAATCTATGATAATCTCTCCATTTAAGGTGCTTAATGGCATCTAGAAATCCCTTTTAGCCATATATGGAACCTATTCACAGCCCCCGGGGGTTGGGGCATGGACGTATTTGGAAAGGCTGTCATTCCGCCCCCCACATCACCCAGAGAAGATACCCAGTGAAAGTTCCACAATCTTCATCCAGCTCCCAAGATTTTGATCATGTTAAAATTCATTCATTTTTTTTTGCTTCAGTTTTAGTCATTTGAGCCTCAACTCCCCTTGCAATATTTATTCTAGGCTTTCTATTTTTCATTGTGAGGGCATTTCTTCTTCTGTTCGGTTTAACAGCTGTTTGCTGAGAACTTTGGCTGTGTTCTGAGAAACAGCACATGGAGATGAAGAAGATAAGCATGTCCTCAAGTAGATCCCAAGCAAAATAGGACAAGATCATCATCCTTTCTTCTACAGTCAAGAAATGAGTGTAAAAGCCCTCGTATTTCCCAGTAATATCTTCACGAATTCCAAGTAATTCCCGTACGATTTCATATAATCAGATGGTAATTTTTAATTGAGAAGCATCAGCCATTGGGTATCGCGATGGTTAATGTTACGCATCAACTTGACTTAGCCAGGGTGTTTGGTCACACATTACTCTGGGTGCTTCTGCGAGTGTGTTTCTGGATGAGATTAACATCTAAGTTGTTAGACTGAGCAAAGCAGATTGCCCTGCACAATGCGGCTGGGCCTCATCCAATCAGTGGAAGGCCTGAGTAGAACAAAAAACTGACTCTTCCCCAAGTAGGAGAAAATTCTTCTGCATGACAGCCTTCAAACTACAACATCGGCTCTGTTTCTCTGCAGAACCCTGGCTAACGTAGGCATCATCCATTCCACCCATTCATTCATTTGGCAATTCCAAAGACATTTATCTTCTATTCATTGGCTTGACTTTGGGTATAAAGTGATGAATGATACATGCTGTCTGAATTCAAGGACATCTCTGAAGAGTGGGGGAGACAGACTATAGCAACGGTAAAATATTTATCCTCAGGATTTATCGAGGCACAGAAGAAAGGAACTCTGAGATTCTTGGTTCAAGAAAGTTTTAGAGGAGAAGGTTCTTTGAGTTGAGTCTTAAGTGGTAATTAGCAGACAAGCAGTGTGAACAGAGGAGTCACTCCAAGCAGAGGGGGCAAGTCGGCAAATACAGAGAAGCATAGGACATCGTGCCACATTCAGGTATCCTCAGCTCATTACTACAGAAGCACAGATTATAATCCCAGAGTGATGTCAGCAGGGTGGCCAGGCCACCGGTAGTACTTCCTGGCGGCCCTGAGTGCTCGGCTCAGAGCTTGCCCTTGGTGGCTCTGTGGACATGGAGAGCAACAGAGTTTTGAGGGCTGTGTGGTCAGATTGGCATCACAGATAAACCATGCCCATGATTAAGTGAAATATGGATTTGAGGAATAATAAAGGCATAAGTTTCTTTCTGTTTTGAGAGATGAAACTTTCAGGAAAGTGCAGGAGGAATTTCTTAGCTGTTTTGATTTTATCAATAACATAATGAGTCCTTGATCTTATGGCTCAACAGATAACATCCCATCATCAACATAGCTTGCCTTTTCCAATGGGGGTTGTAAACCCCCAAGGAATGCATGGACACCAGTGTATTTCAATACAGTTTGTTTTCTTTTAATCTATACTTTTTGTGTGAAATTTTGAACCATCATTCTGAGAAAGAGTTCATAGACAGTATTAGAATGACAGAGTATGGCACAAAATGTTCAAATAGCATCACAAATAGATACGCAGGACAATATCACTTGTTTCCCTTTCCATTTATTTTAATTGAAATTGCTTTCGTCTTTCTTCTACTCAGGTTTTGTGGGTTTCCACTTGTATGTATGTCTCTTTTACACAGTGCTGTTGTCCATTTCGTCCCATAATCCTGGCTCAAATGAACAAAGTGAACTTCAATCCCCAAATCACAGGGAGCACTCTTCCACCAAGGCTTGGGGAAACTTGTGGGGTGGTGGAGCGTGGAGACACCATGAGTTTGGGAGCAGCAAACCCAGAGCCAGCGCCCAGCTCTGACGTCACTTTGTGAGAAGAATTTGAAGAAGACATTGGCTTCCCTGAGCTTCACTTCTTTTCGGTAAAGTTCTCACCGGTTTGTATAAGACTGTGTGCAGAAAGTATCTGGCACACCACTTGGCAAGATTCAGAAACATTAAATACATACAACGTCAACTATCCACTTGAGGTTACATTTAACCGGACACGTAAAAATGTTAAATTCATGCATTTTCTGCTTTAATCATTGATATGTAAACAGTTTATGGGATGCTTTTTCATAGCTTGAGGTCTATACATGAAGTCCACCTCCCAAATATGTTGATGCTTTAATAAAGATGAATAGCACGTCAGAGTGAAAAGAACAATGGATTTGGTGCTGGCTTTAGCTGTCAAGTCATATAATTCTACTGCATCTCAGTTTCCTGAAAAACTCAAATTAAAAAGACAAACAAGAGGATGTAGTGAAATGTCAATTGCCATCCACATGTAAGCCGCCATCAACGTGGGTCCCCTCGGCTGACAGGAGCTACTGGACAAGGGACAAACCGATTCCTCTGATTCTTCAAGCGTTTTGCGTTTTGCTTTGAATAAATCAAGACTTCCTATCCATGCTCAGCGCACGAACTTGGAAAAGCAAGGCAGTCCAGATTTAATACTGCTAATCCAATACTATTTCTCAGGGATCAGGTGCTCTGATCCTCTTAAAATATTTTCACAAATTCAAGACTCAAGTGTGACACGCTGTTTGGAGAGAAAATCGGATGGTTTTTGTAGGTTTGCACTTGAGAACAACAACAAAAAATTCCTCCTTTACAACAGCTTACCATAGCAACATTTTTAGACCCTTAGTGCAAGGTGAAACATAAATTTTGTGGCAAAATATGGTTACAGTGAGTCTCAACCAATAAGGAAAAAAAAATGAGCTGAATGAAAAAAATGGTGACTATTAAAAGTTCAAGGACCCCGGATTTCTTAAAAATTACCTTGAAGTACCTTCAAATCCTGAACAATTATTAAGTTTGTATACTCACAAATCATTATCTTTATAATCTTTCCGGAAATAATTGCTTTGAGGTCATAACATCTCAATGAGATGTGTTTCCTTTATCATTGTAGTCTGAAATTACAAATGCTCCTCTAAGTTCCCAGACGAAATGCAATTTAATGTGATACTCATTACGAGGAAATTCTGGCTAGCATGTCAAAACAATCCCTCCCTTCTCCCCATTGATAACAATTCTCTTCTGCTCACACTCTTTGTTTTCCTTTGCTTGTTATTCTTAGGATATCGCGTAAGAAAAGCACTAAAGATTTAAAAGGTTTAAACAGAGTTGCATGTTCAGAGCTATGGATTCAATATATGGCACAAAAGAAATATTGGTTGTTCTCCTTTCTCTTGTAAGGTAAAAAGAAAAAAGGTAAAACAATATGCAACAACTGCAAAATGAAATTGAAATATAAAATATAAATCAGGCTTATTAGTCCTTGATCATTCCTTTCACATCCATAATTTTCTCAAATGTTACACACATATGAAAATTGAAGAGCTGAGAAAAGTAGTTTGAAAAACATGATTGTATACGTGGACTATTCAAAATCTCTACGGAGAGGTTTATTATGAACCTAACCTCGCTCATGGCTGCTGTTCAAATACCTGAGTGCTTTCTACAAAAAGGCTCTCAATTGTGTCTAATTATCAGAGATGCCCATTACACATGGAAATTATGGGGAGACTGCTACATTCATTTGCTGTGCTCAGCAGCATTTATTTAAGCCAACCATAAAAACTTTGGGACAGAAAAAAAACAAGAAAAGAAAAACCTTATTTACATTTTGGTGATTGTACTGTGGTTAAGAAGGAGGACTTATGAATGTCCCATGCCTGCTGTGGACTGGCTCTTAATGCTTGCCTCTCAATTTAAGTGTAAATTTTGTTTTTTGCTATTTATTTATTTATTTTTTTGCTTTTTCTCTAGAGAAAACACTTTCAATCAGCCATTTCTAGCACTAGTGGCTGACCAGCTGTCTTAGCATTTATTACTCTTATAATGACACAACCAAATGAGATGTGACTATTCAATGAATGATGTCTTTTCTTCACAATATAGTTA
Organism: Eulemur rufifrons; assembly: GCF_041146395.1. Lineage (NCBI taxonomy): Eukaryota > Metazoa > Chordata > Mammalia > Primates > Lemuridae > Eulemur > Eulemur rufifrons. Next base: position 1,042,682 of record NC_090994.1, read on the forward strand.
AGTTTTTATTCATTTTACTGAATATGCTTTAAAAAAAATGAAGCATCTGTCTATTTGCTTTTCAAGAGCTCAGTTACAATATGGCATATTCACGTCTTCCTCTATCTTATCTTTCCGCATATTTTTTTTCTTCTTCATTTTGCATTTCATCCTTAAGTGTTCTTGTTAGAAAGGAAGGATGAGGAGGTCACTGTACAAAGTGTTTTATTGAGTGAGTTCTGGCCAGGTCTCCAATAACAGATGTGTGCTTTCATACTTAAAGAAATTTACAACGATTTTTGTCATCATATAGTCCTCATCGAAACACTTACGTCTTCATTCAAAAATGGTTGCATGTCTTCCCTCTATTGCATATCATGATGGGTGCTGTAAATTTGCTCTCAGATAAGCGGGCATGGTGCCTACCCAACCAACCTTATAACAGATGAGGGACAGCAGCACTGAACAAATAAACACTCAAACGTTTAACTAACGACTGTAGTACACGTTATGAAAGAAACAATAATGGTGATAAAAGGGAGAATAAAATGCAGACTCAATTATCAGGAAGTACCTATAACAGGGGACACTGGAGCTGGCACTTGAGACAAAATGCAGGTAGGCAGAGAACGAAGAGTGCTCTGGGGAAAGAGAGCAGCGCACGGGAACGCCTACAGGCAGGGTGGGCCGGGCCTGGAATCTCTTCTTGCATTTATGGTAGACAGAATGGTCACCTCCACCCAAGACGTCCACACCGTAATTCCCAGAACCTGTAATTATGGAACCTTTCCTGGCCAAAAGGACTTGACGGATGTGAGGGCTAAGGATTTTGAGATCGATCGTCTGGGATTATCTGGGTGGGCTCTGTATTATCATACGGTTCCTTCAAAGCAGAGAACTGGCTTTGGTCAGAGGGAGAAGTCATTAAAAACAGGGTCAGAGAGAGGCAGCCTCGCTGGCTTTGAAGACGAGGAAAGGGGACCACGAGCTAAGGAGTGTGGGAATCTGGAGAAGCTCCCCAAAGCCTTCAGAAGGAACACAGGCTGCCCACACCTTGGGGTTCAGCCTGGTGAGGCCCCCATAGGCTTCTAACCCACAGAACTGTAAGATGAGAAAGTTGTGTTTTACTGAAACCACTAAGTTTGTGTTAATTTGTTACAGCAGCCATAGAAAACCAATATAGCTTTTTTTTTCTTTCTATAATGAAGAAAACAGATTCTCAAAGAGCAAAGGGAAGATATTTTCTGTGAATCGATGTATCCTCTGCTATCAAACAGTGGAGTCTACACTACTCTGGAAGTCAGTGTAGCCGGGAGACTTGGGATCAAAGAACAGCCATACTTCTCATAATTTGTGTGGCTGGGGGTGGCCCTTACACAGGCTGGGGCTCAGTTTTATCCTTGGCCAAGTGTAGAGCAGGACTATTTATATATATGTGCATGCACACACACACACACACACACACACACACACACTATTACAAGGATGAATTAAAACTGAAAAGCAAAGTATCTGTCCGTATTTAGCACCTAAGTAAAATTCCCTGACTGCTCACGTGGTACTGTGTGTCTGAGAAATGTCATTTCAATATGGTCTTTGACAACATCCCTAGGCTCTTGCCCCTGACACACATTTACACTGTGGTAAGGAGAAAACTTACTTTAGCGGGTTTTGGTTTTGCTTTCCCAGAATTAGAATAGCTTCCCCCTACCCACTCCTAAGTGAGAAAACAGCACTTCATTTGATAATCTCTTGTAAAAATTAGGAAAGATAGAAATCTATCTCATAATTCTGAAACCACTTTTCCTTCAAGAAGACCTGAGATATTTTTAACACTTTATAGATGGTAAAATGAACCAGATTCAGTTTTCCATAATATGTCATCTTATCTTTTAAAATACGGCAGGAATTTTGATGCCTTTCCTGTTCCCTGCTGAGAGGAAGAGTCAATCTGACAGAAACATTGCATAAACGTGCGGGGAGATAGTAGGTAATGAAAACCTAAATTATTTTGTGAAAATTGCTTTCTTATTTGAGAAATTAAAACTTTCTTAATTATTTTGAGAGAATAATTTTCCTCTAATTTTATTTATCCTAACAAGAATAATTTACCACTTTTTTTCCATGACAATACCATATAGTTTACTAGTAAACATCCTGATGTATATTTTGAAAGAAAACATGAGCTGACATATACTCATTTACCTCAATTCTCTTGAATGAAATTGTTCTTAAAGAGAATATTGGCTGAAGAAATATCTGACTGAAATAATCTCATTGCCCAAGTCTATTGGGTAAAATCCTAAGTCAAATATTATGTATAATATTTAGTATTTTTGCTGCTCACCTAGTTTTTAAAATAGGCCCTTGAAAGAGACACTTCATTCTTAATTACGCAAATATTCTACAATAAGGATGACATTTTTAAGATACATTTCATTAGGTAAAAACTGTAAAAACTTTATTTTAGCCTTTGCATGTGCCTCAGATCTTTGCAATGTCATCAAAATAATTTTCATTAAGTGTTTGTTAAGTGCCCAGTCCTTTACTTACAAAAGCAATTTAGTTCTTCCAACAACCCGGTCGAGTAGCTTTTGATCCCATCTTACGGATGATGAAGCTGACATTGAGAGTCTGGGGCAAGCACGGAAGTGACGCCGCAAATAAACAATGGGGTACGACCAAACCCCGAGTGATTTCCGTCTAAAACCTCCGCACACTGCGCGTGCCTCTCCTTGCGACAACTGCCAGGGCTCATGCGAGAGATTTTACAAAGTTCCTTCCCACCAAATAATAGCTGTTCAGCTCAATTCCTCCACCACTGCGATATGAACAGCTATTTTGCCCATGGAAGAAATAAATGCCTGTGTTAGACCTTTCTGAGCGTATGGATTGAAAATCTTTTACCGATAGCAAAGTAACACAAGTAAACACCTAAAGACAGAGTGGGAGCTACCTTTAATATTACCACCTCTCTAGAAAATAAGCCCTGAGTCGTTTTGCAGGCTGCCTTTTTCTCATTCTAAGTTGCTACTACTTTCTGTTTTCGCCACCCCGCTTCTCGTGACCAGACGACTTTTGGGGTCTTTTCATTCTTCCAGTAACACGTAGCCCCTCCCCAGGCCAGCGGTTAATCCTTCCTGGGGCCCAGCGTTCTTCCCAGTCAGAAGGACAGAAGGGGGAGTAAATAGGAGAAATCATAGAGGGACAGAGGGCACTTGCCATGTATCTCTGTCACTCATAATACTTTCAAACTACTCAAGAAAACTAGGATTTCAAAATTATTTCTAAGGAAACAATATTATTTTTAAAAATAGTTGATTATTTGTAGATTATTCCAATATTTATGAGTTTTAAGTGATTTTCTACGTGATTCTAGGAGCAAATTATCTGATTACAATATTTTCCCATAATTCAAAAACTACATATTTTATAGAGTTGGACAAAAATTGTTCTCCCTTTTGAAAAAATAAAAGGCACCCTATTTATATAAATATGAGCTGAAGAACAGGAATTGAGAGTAGGAAAATGTGTGCTCTCTTTGATTCTAACTGATGCTATTCGCTTCTGTGACTATGCTTGCTTTTAGTTGTTTGATAAATGTAGTTAATCAGAATGAAAAACAGGGATAAGAGCAAAGGTAACTCCATGATAGGCTAGGCTTCCTGGATGTGAGAAGCCTAGTCCTGCTTCTGTATATATGGCTTGCTGGCTTGGTGCTTAGCGTATGGCAGGCTTCACTAGAGTAAAGGAAAACAAGGCCCCGGGGAGGGAACCGCAAGTTATTTCCTGATAAAGGCTGGAGAGTCCAGGGGCCTCCAACCAACCAAGTAGATAAGAAGAGCAAGACATGATCAGCGCATGAACGGCTTGTGCAGGGCGTGTGTTCCCAGTATCGCTTGTAACCAAAAACCAGAAGGTTTGCAACAACAGCCCCCGCCCCCGTCGGAGACCCTCCTCTTCCCCTGGATGACGTTAACTACAACTGGCGCCAGCGCGAAAAGCCCGAAGCTTAGAGTCAACAAACCAGGAGCCAACTCAATCAGCCACTTCTAAAAAAAAGACAAATAAACTAAAGGGGGATAAAGAGCAGACTGGTGTGTCGTGTGCAGACTAACGTGTCGTGTGCAGACTGACGTGTCGTGTGCAGACTGGTGTGTCGTGTGCAGACTAACGTGTTGTGTGCAGACTGGTGTGTCGTGTGCAGACTAACGTGTTGTGTGCAGACTGGTGTGTCGTGTGCAGACTAACGTGTTGTGTGCAGACTGGTGTGTCGTGTGCAGACTAACGTGTCGTGTGCAGACTGACGTGTCGTGTGCAGACTAATGTGTCGTGTGCAGACCAGTGTGTCGTGTGCAGACTAACGTGTCGTGTGCAGACTGACGTGCCGTGTGCAGACTGACGTGCCGTGTGCAGACTGACGTGCCGTGTGCAGACTGGTGTGTCGTGTGCAGACTGGTGTGTCGTGTGCAGACTAACGTGCCGTGTGCAGACTGACGTGTCGTGTGCAGACTGGTGTGTCGTGTGCAGACTGGTGTGTCGTGTGCAGACTAACGTGTCGTGTGCAGACCGGTGTGTCGTGTGCAGACCAGTGTGTCGTGTGCAGACTGACGTGTCGTGTGCAGACTGACGTGCTGTGTGCAGACTAACGTGTTGTGTGCAGACTGACGTGTCGTGTGCAGACTGACGTGTCGTGTGCAGACTGACGTGTCGTGTGCAGACTGGTGTGTCGTGTGCAGACTAACGTGTCGTGTGCAGACTAACGTGTCGTGTGCAGACTGGTGTGTCGTGTGCAGACCGGTGTGTCGTGTGCAGACTGACGTGTTGTGTGCAGACTGACGTGTCATGTGCAGACTGGTGTGTCGTGTGCAGACTGACGTGTCGTGTGCAGACTGGTGTGTCGTGTGCAGACCGGTGTGTCGTGTGCAGACTGGTGTGTCGTGTGCAGACTAACGTGTCGTGTGCAGACCGGTGTGTCGTGTGCAGACCAGTGTGTCGTGTGCAGACTGACGTGTCGTGTGCAGACTGACGTGCTGTGTGCAGACTAACGTGTTGTGTGCAGACTGACGTGTCGTGTGCAGACTGACGTGTCGTGTGCAGACTGACGTGTCGTGTGCAGACTGGTGTGTCGTGTGCAGACTAACGTGTCGTGTGCAGACTAACGTGTCGTGTGCAGACTGGTGTGTCGTGTGCAGACCGGTGTGTCGTGTGCAGACTGACGTGTTGTGTGCAGACTGACGTGTCGTGTGCAGACTGGTGTGTCGTGTGCAGACTAACGTGTCGTGTGCAGACTGGTGTGTCGTGTGCAGACTAACGTGTCGTGTGCAGACTGGTGTGTCGTGTGCAGACTAACATGTCGTGTGCAGACTAACGTGTCGTGTGCAGACTGGTGTGTCGTGTGCAGACTAACGTGTCGTGTGCAGACTAACGTGCCGTGTGCAGACTAACGTGTTGTGTGCAGACTGGTGTGTCGTGTGCAGACTAACGTGTCATGTGCAGACTAACGTGCCGTGTGCAGACTAACGTGTTGTGTGCAGACTGGTGTGTCGTGTGCAGACTGGTGTGTCGTGTGCAGAGTAACGTGTCGTGTGCAGACTAACGTGTCGTGTGCAGACTAACGTGTCGTGTGAAAACTAGCATACAGAAAAGTATAAAAGCTTAACCTTTACCCCAGGGCGGGGTCTTAGTCATGGAGAGGCCACTGCGTTGGTGCTCTGGGACTTGGACCCTGGCCCGGGGCTAGTCAATAAACTCCTTTGCCTTTTTGCAGCCTCAGTGACTCTGCCTCTCTGTTCCTGGGGCCAAGGGGAACCGGATCTAACAGAGCCTCATTATAAATTAATAAAAAGAGTACCCTTTAAAAATGCTTTAGTAAATAAAATTATACATATACCTATTTTAAATATGTATAAATATTTTACTGTTTCTTTACATTTGCATGAGGTATATTATTAACCCCAGAACACTAAAGTATGTCCTCATTTTCTAAATGATTTAAAAATACCACAATTGGTAAAAATAAACTAATTTACATTTATAGCGATAAATATAAGGTTACGAAATGAGGTAGACATAAAATGAATGTGAAAAGCTATGTGAAAATATAACTAGCCTCACTATTATTTCAAATGACAGAATTAAACTGTACAATTATGACTGATATAAACCATGTCAACATTAAATATTAGTGGCTAGGACTGCCAATCATCCCACTAGTCAGTAAAGTAGATTAATAGTTTATTTTTCACACATCCAAGAAAGACTTTTAAAAGGAAATCGTATTTTCTCTTCAACTAACTCTTGTGCAGCTATTTTGAAAACTGAACTACAGCGTCCCCTAGTATCCTTGGGGGACTGGTTTCAGGACCGCTGCATATACCAAAATCCCTGCAGTCCATCCTGCAGAACCCACTTATGGGAAAAGTCGGCCCTTGGAATTTGCACCAGGTTGGCGTCCCACAAATATTGTGTTTGGTTGAAAAAGAGCTGCGTGTAAGTGGACTTGTGTAGTCCAAGCCTGTGCTGTCCGAGGGCCAACTGTACTGATGTAAAATTTACAGTAGCTGATTGAATTTTTTCTTATTCATTTAAAACTATTGTCTGACCCTTAATATTTCTTACACTGGAAATTTTTAAATCTTTGCAAAACTTTCCTTTAGGAAACGGTGATTTTTTTTAATGTATTGCTACATCGATGAGTATGCATTCACATGTTGGTTTCAAAAGAATTTTTTTTACAATGAAGGTACTAATGATAAAATATAAATTCATCATATGACATTTCAAAATATTTAGAATAGCAAATCAGTAGCACTGATAACACTAAAGGCTAAAATAATTATGTTTTAATAAATGCAATCTCAAGCCTGGTAAGGTTATTGATAATTTGGTTCATATTTGGGGAGCAATTGGTCTGTATAGAGCAGGAAATATAACTATGTTCATGTTATTTAGTCTAATTTTTCCATTACTATGAATTTATCTTTAGATGATATTTATTATGGGGTGCAATAAACAGAACAAAGTATAAAACCTGAAGGTCCAAAATTGGGGAATATATATTAACATATAGTATCAATTATAGCATATAATATATAATCAAATATATTATACCAGGGCAATTGAGTTTCATTCAGATTAGAAACATAACATTATAGAGTGCAATGTCAGAACCTGTCAGTAGCATTAATGCAATATGTCTAAACATATGGATGGAGACTTTAAGGTATTAGCAATGAAAATAGATATAGCAATATGGCACAGCTATTTCTTCTTGCTGTTAAGAGTAAATTGTTATAATTGCTTTTTCAGTCAAATACACAGAAGATAAGAAAAGAGAAAGTGGAAAAGAAAGAGAGGAAAAGAAATAAAAGAGAATTAGGTCTTATTTGAATCCTTTCCCAGAGGAATAGAAAAGCATTTTCCCAAGGAACTGAGTTACTGGCCTATTATAATTACCTTGTTATTAAAACTCTATTATATTTTTTCAAATTTTTTATGGCTATGGAAAGCTGATAATTGATGTTTTTATTCATTTGCCTTCTGCCGCTTATTAATCTGAGATGAATTATAAGAGAAGATAACATTTTAAACTTCAATATCAGATTGATTTGATTCATTCTATTTTCTCTTTCTTCCTGAAACTAATGTTAAGAAAATGAATATAGAGTAATAAAACTAAGGCTGTGAGATGCAGTGGAATGACATAAAACCAATTATGCAAAAGATTATGACGAGTCAAGAAATGACTAAAAATAAACCAGAATTAAGGCAATAAAAAGCATGGAATATGGAGAAAATACAGTTGTGGAAATTTTTCATCATGGAAATTAGAAAAAGAACATCTAGAAAATTGTCCTGTTTCACAATTGTTTACTTTAATATCTGGGTAGAAAATTACAGTAGTATTTAGTATCCATTCAAAATACCAGGGAGTATGAAATTTTCTTAAATTTCATTGCCATATGCCTTGTAGATACGACAGATGAAAATTCAACCTTAGCCAGTACACAGCCCAGAGCAGAAAACCCCCAGGAGTGAAAGCTCGTTCGTGCTTGTCCCGGGCAGGAGGCGGAAGCCCACCCTGTTCTCTCCTCTCTCTGGGGCCCTGCCCTCGTCCTCCCTCTTCAACCCTGCCCTGTAATAATCACAGATCAACACACGTTCAAGTTTTCTATCTCAAAAATAAATAAATAAAATCTTCTCTGGAGCCCACCTTTCTTTTTAGATATACAGGGCTTTATCTGTTACCTTGCTAGCACTTTGGAAATATATTCGCCCAGACTAAAAAGGAAGCCAGCTCATTTCACGGTTTGCTCTTCAGTTCTCCCCAGCAGGTGAGACAGGGAACCCGCAGGCCCTGCTCGTGAGACCCCAACCAGCGTCTCTGACAACCCAGGGCGTGGTGGAGAAACCAGCCCAAACCAGCTAGCACCGCGATGGCGAGGAGAAACGACCTCAGGTCACCTCACTACTCATCACACGCTGGTTACAACGCAGTGGCAGTGTGCAAATGCCCTGGCCATTCCCAGAAGTTGCCCTACGTGGTTTAGGATGGGGAAAAGGACCCTTGGCTCTGGGAACTCCCTACCCCTTTCACCGAAATCTCATGACTAATCCCCTCTCTGCCTAACATAAAATTAAACAGGAGGTATGAACTAAGACCCTGGGAACTCGCAAAGGGCCGCTCTCTGTGGCCCTGCGACCCAGCTGCGGCTCTGCCCAGGGGGCAGCCTCCCCTCTGTTTCTTTGTTACTTCAGTAAACTTGCTTTACTCTGGGGGCTCACTCCTGAATTCTTTCCTGCGTGAAGCAAGGAACCCACTTGGCCTCCAGGCTGGACCCCAGTTTTGGGGTCCACTTTCCTGTATCGCTAGGAGACATCTTCCTTTGACCTCACCCCCAGGGGACCAAAGGTCACATGTGGTCCGATCCTTCTGCGGCTTCAGAGTCCGCTGTGCTCCTTCAGAGGATTGGGATGAAGCCTGAACTCCTCCTTGGGACAGGAGAGGACTTTCCTCCTCTGATCTCCATCGACCTTCCCACACTCTTTCCTTGCCACCACGCACGCGGCCCCTCCTCTCCAGGGACCACGACCTGCTTGTTTCCAGGCGCCCACCCAGCCTGTGCGCACATCTGTCCCCAGGCCTCTCCTCCCGGGTCGCAGCCCTGAGTCTCAGGACGCCCCTGCTCCTTCCCTGCTTCTGGGAATCCAGGCCCCTGTGCAGTCCGCCTGCTGCAGCCCACCCACCGCTTCCCTGGCGCCCCCTGCCAAGCCAGCACGCGGTAAGGCTTTAGGATAGGACAGATGCTTGCCATTCTCTTTTTTCTTTATTCTCAACTTCTACTGCCATAGTTTTGTTTGTTTTTTTTTTTTTTTTTTAACTTCAAAATATTAAGGGGGTACAAGTGTTTCTGTGACATGGATAGCTTTTGTAATGCTTTAGTCAGGGCTGTAAGTGTGTCCGTCACCCACGCAGGGCTCATTGCACCGATGAGGTAGGTTTTACCCCCTCCCCCCTGCTGCCATATTTCAGGCTACGTTTGAGATCTGCGGTGAAAAATAAGACGTATGATATCAACTTTTAGCCATTCAAACCCAATTTTTCCTTCTTATGATTTTATTGCAGGTACTAGTGGCTTATAGATGCAGAGAGATAGGAATCTCTATTTTAAACAGAAAAGGTGAAGTTTTATAAATTGAACTTTAAAGAGAAAATAATCTGTGAGATTTTTCTTTGTTATTTCCTAGTGTGAATACAGGTTCATCTTCAAATTTTATAAATGTAAGACTAGGGAAACACAGTATCTGGCCATTTTTCTAAAAGGTTTAGAGTAAAACAAGTCAATAACTAATTAAATAATATCCCATTCATTATTTGAGTAGTCCCAACAAAAAGTTTATCTGAATAAAGCCAATTTTCCACTTGATTTTGCTTGATTGTAACCTTGATTTATTTGGGTAACTTAATAAAAATTAGTAAATCTTTAACCTATTGAACTATTAAACATCTTTTGAGTTCAATTAGTAAACATCCATGAGCATCTTTACAAGGTCACAAGACTGCTAACACTATCAGTTTTGCAAAGAAACATCTATCTCATTAGATAAATGTCTCCCCAAAATATTGCCTTCTTTGCCCCCCCAGACAATATTTCCTGCAAGAAATTTTTGACATAAAGACAAACCAGATTGTCTAAATTCTGTTTTGGACTCTGCCAAACAAAAGAACCTAGACAGGAAAAAACTACTGCATATAAAAAGAACCATCCGAAAATAAAAGTTTCAAAAATATTTTAAAATATAAACCCATTTCCTTCCTTAAGAAATTCATGTCCACATGTAATTGATTTACATCAGGAAAATTTGCTTGCTGTTATGTATTCGTGATTGTGTGTTCTAATCACTAAGTTAAGGGGAAAATTGTTTGTACATTTTTTAGTAGACATAAATTAAGCACAATGGATTGGGGGAAAAAATGACAAAGCTGAAAGAAACCTAACAGTTTGATACCTTTTCTTTGGCTCTTTTCTTTAACCTACTACACCATTATATCAAACTCTAAAATTTATTTAACTTTCTTTTATTCCCTGTTTTTCTTTGAAGTAATATAATTCACTTAAAATCATTTTTCCTAAATCAACATCACTGAATTTTGTCAACAAATCACCAAATACATAGCAGTTTGTGTACAATGATAAGGTTTCAGCTCCTTTTGAAAATTTTACTGTGTTTTTTGAATGTATTTATTTTTAGTTTTATCTTTTGTATACTTTTGAGCACTCAAAGAAATGTTTAGCCAAATTGAGTAAAAAGCAGCTTTGCTAAAATGGCAAAAAAAAAAAAAAAAAAAATCATCCATAAACTGCCCCAGAAGAGCAGCGTATATCCTATTACAGTAAATTCTCTAAATACGGCAGTGTCCTTAGTTTGAAAGACAGGTTTTAGGCAAGGTGAACATTAAGGAAACTGACTTTGACAAAGAGTCTTACAAACTTATACCCTCTTCACAAACTATTTCCTTCACACTATTCTTAGGTACTTCTGGACGTTAGAAGATAATTTTTCAATGGAAGACTTTGAGGGTGAAAAAACACTGACTTTCTTTTATAATAAAAAATCTTATCTACAGAAAACATTCTCCCAACATCATCAATATACTAGTAGGAACAAAGGAACTTAAAGTCAACTATATTCCAATTTTAGAGAGGTTTTTAGCAGGATGTCTTCTGTTTTAAGAGAGCAGTTGAAACTTGCATCTTATGCAGTTGTAATACAGTAACAGGATTTTGATAAATTCCGTTCAATTATAGAAAAAGTAGAGGCATTGTCAACAGAACCTACAAGTCATGTTTTCAAAGAATATATAGTCTCTTTTAAGGAATAATTGTCCTATCTTAGGATCAAAAGGCCTTCAGCTATCTTCCTATTTATGTATTCTTTTTTTCTCTCTCTTTTTCCAGCCTTTTAAAAAAACCCTTTTAATGCCTTAAATACTTTTGCATCCTTCACTGACTGACTTCAACAAAGACTGCCCTAGAAACAGTCAAAAGTAGAGACTGAGCATCCAAAGACATATCCACAGGTAATTTGTGGAAAACCCACATGAGTTAAAAGTTTAACACAGAGAATCTCACCCAGATATGAAAGCTATACTTCACGTGTTATGACTTTAATGTTCCTGGTATTCCAGAAAATGATGAACAATTTATTTAGCATTTGTCCTTTCAGACGGGGAGAGGGAAGGGATTTTAGAGCTTACTTAGATTAGACATCCTAGAACTTTTGGGTTTTGTGGCATGCGATTTTTTTTCTAAAATACAAAAAAGTAAATCAGGGCCTGACATTGTCAGTAGGTCGTAGGTATCCAAACAATGATAGCATTTACTACTGCCATCATCTTATAAAAGAACAAAACACAAATCTAAGAAAAAATAATAATTTAGTTACGTATGACATACATGGATACTAAAAGTTATAAAATATTTCCCACATTCACTTTATTGTTCTCACAGGCTAGTGAAAAGCTTCATCATAGCCACAGGCCAGTTCACGCACAGGTATTTGGAGAACACCCCTCTAGCTCAACTCTCTGGTCCTACAGGAAGCTGAGGATACTAATTCAGTGGCTGAGACAGAAATAGGGCATTTCCTTCTGATGCCCAAGTAGAGCTCTTTATGCCCAGCCGGGGACTTAGTGTTCACATCTAAGTCACGTTCTCTCTCACGACCTTGGTTTTCTTATTCTTAAAAAGTGAGTTGCTGATTTAAGACCTAGTCCGAGGTCACCTTGAGCTCGCTAATATCGACAACGGAAGAACATAATTCTTCGCCCCGTCGAGCATGCATAGATTCAAAAACAACGTCTGGAAAATCTCTCACTAGGATAGAAACCAAATGGGGAGAGACAGAGTTGACAACGTGCATCATATTTCACTAACGGGTATGTGCCCTCTCGGAGCCAGACGGGCTGCTGGATTCCATCAGCAAACCACGCAGGTTCCCGTCGGGTCTAGCTGTAACAGCGCCCACGCCGCACCTCACTGCTCCAGATGTGCCACCCCGAGAGCCTCTCAAGGCCATGTGCAAAGAAAGCTCTTCCTTTAGAAACGTACACGATTCAATCCAGCCCAGACACTACCGGGAGGGCGTGTGGAAAGTCGTAACTACTCCCGTGTGAGGACAGGTGCCTGGACAGCGCCCCATTACTGCAGTGAGAAAACGTGGTGAACGACATTCGCTGGAACATTAGTATAAAAAGGATATGTACACAGTGCCTTGAGATAAAACACTTTTGCCCGCCCCCACCCCCTGGAAACTGCAAGAAAAATCAAATGCCAGCCTTCTGTCTTTAATGAATTTTAGAATGCAGGACAGGGTGGCGGTTCCTCAGCAACAGAGATGGGCACAGCAGTGGGTTGTGCTTGGTGGGATGTCCCGGGTTTCCGAGTAATTTCACGGAGGGAGTGTGGGATCGGGGCGGGCCGAGAGGGAATTCCCTGCTAGCTGCGGGGAGGGTGGGTTGCAGACCGAATGTGATTAAGAAAAATAAAGGAGTGGGGCAGTTCTTGCGCCCCATTGTCCTGGGCTGAGAACCAGACGAGCGGCACGTCGAGCCCCACAGGTACAAATGCATGAACAGACGGATGAGCTCTTACCGAGACAGTCACACATGGGACCGCAGTGCATTTAACAGACAGTGTCAGACGAGGCACATGGAGAGAAAAGGGCCAAGGTCTGATGATATAATTACTAATAGACAACAAAAGAAAAAGTGAAACGATCAATAAATACCTGACTTACTAAAGTGTCTGGCCACTAGTCCCTAAATTTCATTCCAGTTTTTGTTCTTTCTTAGATCTCAACTCTTTATTTTGTTGTAATTTTAGCAAACCCTTTACCTAAGATAGGGCTTAATACATGGTGATTCAGTGGAAGGACTGAGATGGAAATAAGCTTTACTTTTTGAGAATTTTAGAATGAAAGAAAGCCTTGCCTTATTAGAATTTTGGACACAGACACTATGTATCTGCATGTATGTGTATGTGTGTATACGTGTTTGGGGTGTGTATGTAGGCATGTGTATATGCAGAATTTGCCACAGAGAACTATATACCCACATTTTCAGTAATTGATGTGATACACATTTCAAATGTAATATGACCTTTATAGAAGCTCAAAAATACAAACAGCTTTCGGAGAAAAACAATGACTACCAGGTTTAAATAGCATTTTCTTAAAAATGTCATTTTTCTTTTAAATTTCACAACTTTTTAAAACCTTTTTGGCCAAATGGCGATGAACGTACACCAACGCACTTCACATGAGGCACCAGGCACAAGACCTACTCTGTCAGGATTAGGGAGAAAGTCAAGTTCAATTCTGCTTCAGTTTCAACGACTTCTTCCAGGCTGGCTCAGAGAAAGCCACAAGCCAGCGCAATACCAACAATACTTCTATTCCCGACGAGTGAATAGGTCTCAGTTCCCGGAGAGCCAAGCCAAGGAGATGCACAGCATCCCAAGCAGGTGCTAACAGGGACCCTGTGTCCGCGGCACAAAGGCTTAACCAGCTGTGACCTCTAGGGGGAACCGCGTTCTCAGGAATCCCCTTTCTCCCGCTCACAGGCCAAGCTCTGTGCTCTCAAACACCTCCCCCACCCGGCCCCTCCACCCAACAGCTACACTTGGCTTTAGGTGTCCACAGATGGCGTTTTTCCTTGAAAAATTTTTAGATAAAATGTGAGTAATAGATTCAGGCAAATACCCATGTCTGAATCATTAGCAACACAAAAGAGTCAATGCTTCTTGAATATCCTATACTGAGAAAAGGATTTGGGTACTAGTGAGTTTCCGTGAATACGTAGAGTTTTCCTTCCAGAGGCCAAGATCCTTTATAATGTTCATAATAATTATATTATGGACCAGGTTGTGTTTCTTTTTCTTCCAAATTTATACCTAGGATATGCAAAATAATAGTGTTTGGTACACACATAAATTTGGGTCACACTGGGATTGAAAAAAAATTGTTTTAATGAGACTTGTTTTTAATACGGACTTCTTGGTCTTTAATATGCAATTGTACATGTGAATCTTCAAGTGCAACAGTGCCTGTTACTGTTTATTTAAAGCATGTTTCCCCTTGATAGCACATCTATTATTCTTTCTTAGCACTAACGTTCCAAAGAGCATAGTTTGGGGAAAGGGTACAGCGTATGTGAGCAATCCTGTGATGTTGAACATAAAAAGAAGACAGAGAAAAGAATCTGAAGAGGAAAAAAGGGGATATAGATTTGTGTAGTATATCTGGCCCTGTTTTGCTCAGGTGTTTTAATTTTATAATGGCTATTCCAATGATGGAGAAATTTCTCCGAATTACATATGGAAACAGAAATGCATCCAACTTTAGTTTTCTTTGACCATGGACTCTTAGCCTATTAATTAAGGTAAAATGTCCAAACTTTAGATTTTCTTTGATCATTTCTAATAATTTTCTTTGAATTTCCTATATCTCAATTCGAAAATAGCCTTTAGATCATATACTATTTTTATGCTGTAATGTTTTATATTTTCCATAAAAGTCTAAATCTCCACTTTTTATAACATCTTTGCCCAATGAGCAATGTTTGCATTTATTTCTCTAAACTGACATTTGAATTTGTTTCCTTTTGAGTCAAGGAAAGTTTTCTACATTCTCCTCAGTAATAACCAAATCTACACTTGTTGAATGTTTCATTCCAGTTGATAAATAAAGTCATATACTCCCGATTTTACACCCACAACAATTAGCTATTGACGGGATGGAGAGTTCAGGCTTTGTCTTTGGATGCACAAGCCTCCCGATAAACGTGTCCATCCCCAAAACGGCAACTCATCCCCAGACTGGTCAGGCTGTTGGCGTCAGTTTCTCGATTCCAGCCTGAAATAACAACACACAGATTTAACCTCTTTCTTCTCGGTGTCAATCTTCTAGTCTGATGACGCTTTCTTCAGGCACTACCTCTTTCCTATTTTCATAGCAAGAATCAAACGTGCGCCATTTGCACCAGGGAACAGAACCCTGACCGTCTTCCTCTGGGCTGGAGCCACCCCCTCCGGTGTGCGCCTGGTCAGGTCCTCTCTGCGCACAGCAAATACACAGACTAGTCTCAAGTAACACTTTGTGTCATTTCCCATTAAATGGTCATGACTTGCAGGTGCATTTTTCTGTTCCTCTAAACCAAGGATAAATGACCCTCGTTGGTCTGCGTCCTTTCGGCAGCACTTGGTGTTGTGTTCCCAGTGTCGCTGTGTGTTCTGCAGCCATCCCGCTGTGACACCCTTTCTTCCCCCCCTTTCACCACTCTCCCTCACAAATGCTGCCACCTCCTTATGAAGTGTGGGTCTTCCCCAGTTCCAAACGCGGGTCTTTCCTTCCCCACGGTGAGTGCATCTCTCTGTATTTGCATTCACGTCCACGACTTCACCCAGAACTGGGTGCTCTCCCTGGCACAGAATACGTGCTCACTAAATATTTGTAAAATCAATGAGAGACCCTCTCTAGGAACAATGCTCTGGTCATCATTCACACCCAGATCTCTCTCCTGAACTCTGCTTCTACGTTTCCATCAGCCTCTTGGGCATTTCCGTCAGCATTTCTCGTAAACACTGCAAATTTGGCTTAGACATTCATGCCTGTGTTGAGACATTCATTTAAAAAAAATTACTGGTGTCAGATTTCTATGGTTGGCTCTAAGCCGCAAAACACTACATCACCACAAGCAATTCTTTGTTCACTCCTGAAGAGTAATGCCACTTGGAGAACTTCACTACACACGACAGTTTAAAAATTATTCTTTAGGACTGCCTTGGCCATGGATCTTGATTTCTTTGGGTGACTTTTTTCCTAAAGTTAATCTAATATTGTCACCAGATAGTCACTCTCTCCTCATTCACTTATTTATTACTAAATATTTATTGAGAGCCAACCATGTGTCAGTTACTTGTATTCTAATGGGGGTGTATAACAAGACAAAATATCAAAGTAATGTTTTGCAGAAATGATATAATTGCCATGTGATGAAGAGCATCACTCGTAGGATAATCTAGAAAGACTTGCCAGTGATATGGCCTTTCTGAAAAAGCTGTGTGCCTGCAGGATGGGAAGGAGGTTACTGTGAGGAGGAGCAGGAAGGATGAGCCACCGTGACAAGGGGACGCCAGGCGTTGGGGCAGGGAGGAGCTCCCTGTGTCTGAGAACCAGACGGGGAGCAGAGGAGCATCTTGGGGGCAGCTCACACAGGCCTGGGGACCCTGTGAGTGCTTAGGGCCGTGATGCATCAAAAGGATGGCATTAAAGGGTGGAAAGTGCCGAGAGCCAATGCATGCTACTTTGCATGAGGAATATCTAGTACTAGCAAGAAAGGGAAACAGAGATGCATTAGTGAAAAATTTTAGTTTCTGTGAAAAATAACAACGGCTTTCCCTAGAGTAATGAGGGTAAATGTTGAGAAGGAGGACGGGGCTATGTTTTGGAGACTAATCAACAGAACTCAGAGATAGGTTAGGGGGTGAGAGAAAGGGAAGACACAAGAATGGCTGCCAATGTCTGGGTGGCACAAGTCACTAAGAGGATGAGAAGGGCACAGAGGGACAGGTTGGTGAGAATAGGGCCATGCATGAGAGGCCGACTGGGCCTCTAGCTGGAGAGGTTGGGGGCGGTTGCTCAAGAGAGAGACTGTGGGCTGGATGAGAACGAGACAAAGGCAGTTGCCTGGATGGCAGGAGAGCAGCTCCAGGACTGGACCCTGGGGGAGCAATGGTGGGGCGGCAGGTGCATTCCCCACCCACACGTCACGGTGCGCGCACAGGCCACCAGCAAAGCCCTGGGGATTCTCGCGTCTGCCGGGCCACATGCAATTGCGGAAAGGCCAGCTATTCCCAGGTCCGGGAGACCCAAACTTCAACCTGGGGAAGATCAGTACCTTCGACTAAACCACAAAGGAAAATGACTTAAAATACAGAGAACTGAAACCTGACAAGCAGAGCAATACCACGGCAGCTCAGTCCGTGATTCCAAATCCCAGTGTGGGTTTAGCGTGTGTCCCGTACACGTTTCAAATACAACCTGCATCAAATGAAATTTATCAAGACCTGCTCTCAAGAATTTTCAGTTAAACACGGCACAGTGAATGCACCTACCACTTCTTGCTCACAAGACGCTTCGAAGGCACAGGAACGCCCCTCTCCACAAGGACAAACAGGAAAAGAGACACAGTGACAGCAACGGAATTTGAGAAGCCGCCTGGTTAACAGACACGTGGAACTGACTTAGAGGAACTGAGGAAGCCGATGGCTCAGTGGGCAATCTGGGAATTCCCGAAGCAAGCCAATTTGCAGCACAGAATCCCAGAGAGCCTCAGGAGCGGGAGGCCTGTGATGTGTCTGAAAAGGTGTGAAAACGGGGCCCCAAACAGGGAGACCTCCGAGGATGCCAGGTAAAACAACTGCACACCCCCAGATCCTTCCCTGGCCGGACTGCAGAGGCAGCGCCACTCCGGCTCTCCCGCAGAAGGCGGAGATTTTCTCTCCAGAGATGCCCAGTTAGACTCTGAGCCTCCAGCTGAGCTACAGGGAGCTTAAGACAAATCTACGTTCTGAAAGGAGGGACAGACACCAAGCCCCTTTCCCCTGCTTGGCGCTGACGATTCCCGTAGGAAGCCTCGTTGTGCCCGGAGGGATATCCGGGGATCCTTGCCGAGGGGAAACGCCTACAGAGGCTGAGAATCAGGGAAGCAGCAACAACACTGCCCTGCACACCCACCCACGATGAATAAAGCCGTCCGTCCAGCAGTCTGTCCCCACACCGCATAAACGCATGGATGCCTGCAACGTCTTGGCCTCTCCCGAATACGAGACCATCCAAGGATCATCCCTCAGTGAACAAACCATCAGCAGGAGAAAGATCAAACCAACCAACCAGCACAGAGAAGTGAGCAGAAGGAAACCCCCCCAGAGGCGACCACCCTCCCAATCTCCCTCCTGTGTCTACGCTCACCAGGCTCTACTATTAATGACTACTTGGAGCAAAATTCCAGTAGCGCAGCAGGAATTCATGGCCAACCGAGTCAATCTCTTCCCAGTTGTGATCTTCACATTTACTGCTTTTAATTTCTGGACAATGCGTAAAAAACATGGGGAGACAGTGCACATCACTGCTTTACCGTCAACAGAAGCCTCGACCCTATCCTGTAAAATGAGATTGTTGTGCTTAGTTTAATGCCTGGCCCATTATACGTTCTCAGTACGTAAGTACATAACATTGCTCTTACTAAAAACCAAGCAAATTGGAAAATGGAGAAAAAAGTGAAGGGCCATTACTTAAAACCTGCTCATCCGGGGCCCGGCTGCTCCTGCAAACCAAGATCTGTCCTGTTTAATTCTTAGTCGTGTGACAGCACAGGTCAACCTCAGTGACACAAGGACGTGCTTGTTACGCACCTGCTTTGCTAGGTTCCGTAGCTGATAAAAGATGACCAAACACTCTTTCTTCCCTGGTGGAAGTTACAATTCTATCCACTGAGTCACTGTTAAGGGTTGAACCCCCCTGAAGATTCTACCAGGCTGGTAGTCACTGAAAACACCATCACGACACTTTCTTTCCTTTTGCTCAAGAGACACAGCCATAAAACCACGGACAAGTGAATCTTACACGAAGGGTTTATGATCCAAGTTCTAAAAGAGTTGGTTTTTTGTTGTTGTTGTTGTTGTTGTTTTGAAAATAAAAGTTGGGCTTTGAGAAGCTGAAGTTAAATTAAGGCAAATAGACAAAAAAAAAAAAAAAAAAAAGAGCTGCCACAGGCTTCACGCACTGGACATTGGACACCGTGCGGCTGGTGCCTGAGCTGGGTCTTGTGCCCACCCTGGGCTGAGCATCTGAGCAGGCGCAGCGCCACCCAGAGGGGCCTCCCTGAGTCCATAAAAGTCACCTCTCCACCCCAGCAAAAACCACAAATGAAGTTTTTGTCTCTTGGACATTTATCTTTTTCTATCCACTGACATTCTGGGCATCCATGTTTTTCGCCCAGAAATTCACCTCTGCACGGGCGGGGACGCTGAAGAAACACTGTTGCCTCGGAACAATTTAAACTCCTACCTGTAGTCCATCAATCAAGTGAATTCAGCTGCCACAAAGGTGAGTGAGAAAGGGCGTCACCACCAACCGCACATGATAAATAGGGTGACGGTTCCCAGCTCAGAGCCTGGACGGGAAGCACAAATGGTAGAAATGATTGCACGGTTCCCAGCTACACCAGCCGCAAGCAGGACCGGGTCATCTGCACACTGGTGATGCCGGGCACAGTATCGACGGACCGTGGGGAGGACACTGGATGGGGGTCCGGAGCACACAGACTCAGAGCCCAGGCTGCATGTGCTCTTCGAAAAGTCATTTAACTCCTAGTGCCCACACTTCCCCCCAACCCCCATCTGGAAAATGAGAAATTTGGATTTGATCCACAAAATACTTTTGGCAAAGGTTACTAGGTCTGCAGCAAATCAAAGGGCTGGTTGGCCAATGAAGCCAGTGAAACTGTTCATGTTCTCTCTTTGGTGAGATTGATAATGAACATATAAAGGTCCCTAAAAGTCCTGCATGGAAAATTAAAATGTTCACTGCTATTTCTCTTCAACATACTAACATCTAGTGGCTCTCTGGGCCCCAACACAACAGTCCAACCACTTTTGAGATCCTTGCCAGTAAAATTCTTTAAACCCAAATTATAATACCAAGTAGAATCTTTTAACGAAAAGGTGCATACATAACCCTACTCCACGCAGGAGCTCCTGTACATGCCAGCACAGATTTTTATCACGATTATGGTAAAATATACAAAACATTAAAGTTATTTTATACACTGTAAGTGTACTTTGCAGTGGCCTTAGGTACATTTACATTGCTGGGCACTAGCGCACATTTTGATGCCCATTCTACTGCAGAAAGTCATATTTAGATAAACCTGGTGTATCTCTCTCGGTTCGTCCAGGAGGCCAGGCTGAGGAACAGCTGGCAGGACCACACTGTGCTCCCCACGTCAGCATCCACGCTAAGTTCCTCTAAGTCCAAGTCACCCTGCCTGGGGCTCAAGGGACAAGGGAGCCCTCACGGTAGTTCAGTAACGCAATCACTCGAAAGGTTATTATTTCAGACTGAATTCTTATCCACAGTGAACAGGGAGATAATTAGGTATAATTCCCTACTGCTCAGTGTCCAAGGCATGGGGTAAATCACTAATACACCTTCTTTTGCCCACCAGCTACTTATGCATCTGCCCATAACATTATCCTGTGCTACTTAAAATTCCTTACAGTGTTAAAATATGTATACGTGATGTCCCTAATTGTAGGAGTATATATTTGTTGATTTTAAGAATCTACTCTTACAGTGATTTTATTTGTTCATGTCACGGCAACTCCATTACGCTAGTTAGTGTTACCTAATATTTCTGGGTACATCACTGTAAAATACACGAGGTAATGTTAGAGAAGAAATCAGTGACAAACCATAATTTTCTCTGAAATTGAAAAAAAAATACTCATTATTCAATCATGTTTTAAACACTTATTTTTCTCAGTCCTCAACAGAGAGGTGATGATTATATTTTAAAAATTCCACCTAAAGGATATAACTTAATATATATTGCATTACTCATAAATTTCTAGTTTTTAAGTTCTAGATAAGGTCATTTCACATATTATTGTAATTAGCATTTGTTTAAAAATAATGATGAAACCCAAAATGCTTGAAATTTATATAGCTCTATTCCTCACATTTTTATTATTCTTTTTGTCTCTATTTTAACACATATCCCATGTCTGTTGAGAGTCCAAACAAATCATATTTTTATTTTGGGGGAAATAATATGCTTTTGTACATTGTCGTGTCTGGTCTGCATCATAACCAAAAACCTTAGAAAGAGGCAGTGGCAAGGCCCTAGGGGACTGTGTCACCCAGCGGGAGTGTCATTGCATCAAACTGCCACCAGATGGCGGTTTCTCAGGCAAAGTCTAAATTGAACGAATCTATTCAGAAAATTAATAGTTTATTGCGTGACAGTCTTACATGTAAAGTGGCACAAGATGACTGGCCTTAATAAAAATTTTACCTGTGCATATACTTGTTTTCTTTTATTAACATTATAATTATAATTGGCTTGTAATTTCTTCTTTGGTAGAATTTATTTAAATGTGAATTTCATCTTTCATTGTTTGATGGGTTGAAGAAGCTCAAGAGACACATCAAAATAAATTCGCCCGTGGATATGTATTTTTTACCTACTCAGGTAACCTGCAGGACCAGAGCTGAAGGAGACACACAAACACTCACTGGCGCGAGAGCTTTATTTTTCTGTCACTTGGTATATTAGTTTTAGCAACTTGAAGGAGCCCTCTTCACTACGCAAGAATTTCAGCAAAATCAAAACCAAAAACAAACCCTAAAGGTACAACAGAGAATTAAGCCCTTTAAATCTATTTAGCTATTTGGATAAAACAGTCATTGACATTCAAAAGAGAATCATTGGTCATCAAATTATTCTTTTTAGAAACGTATTTGTCATAACCTACCATTTTGCATATACAGTTCCAATCCTTTCTAAAATTATGTAGAAATAAAAAATAAACATGGAAAGAATTAATTTAGCACACAAACACAGCAGAGGATACAAGTACTCACATTTTAGGTATTTTATAGGATACTGCAGCAACAGAACCTGAGTCAAAACAATTTGCTTTATCATGGATCCTATCAAATGAAAAAACTACTGAGTGATAAAAAAAGGATTGTGTTTTTCTGTATCCATATTCTATAATAGCATCAATTGCTTCCTTAAACAAAGGAACGATACTATAATCATGGAAATTAGTAAAGTTATACATTTTGAGTTTCTAACAATTAAAGAACATGACACTGGGCTTTAAATTTAATTTTTTAAAAAAAGCCTCTCTTCCTTTAGTAGTGACGGTAAAGTGGGGTTATCAAAATGTAGAATTCTTGTACTAGTTTGGGAATAAGAAATAATTGTTTAAATTTAAAGCTTTTTGGTTTGGCCTTGCTCTTTTTTGTTTGTTTTGCAATGGGGCTTAACAGCTTCACTTTGGAGAAGCACAGTTCTGGAAATTATAGGGTACAGAAAATTATCAGCGACTATCGCTGTCCCTGCAGGTGAGGTAAATCTGGGACTCCTCTGGCACTGAATGACCCCGAAGGTGAAATGATTCACGAGCGGAGACTCAGATCTTTCCTGGGAGGTACGCCAACCCAGGAGAAGAGTCTGGGCACAGAAAGCACTTAGGTGGCCTCTTTGCTTGTCCTCGAGGCTGCTGAGGGAGGTCCAAGTCAAACCCAAAGTGCTGAGAGACCAGATGAGAACCGTTAATGGCAGTGACAACATGGATGTGCAAGCAGGTGACAAGCGATGGCCTTGGAGACTCCCTCACAGACTCCTCTACCACATGAGCACCTGCCTTTCCCAGACCAATCCCAGATATTTTACATGCAGAATAGGAGAAGCTTCTGAGGGGTCTGGGTCTTTGAGGCAGGAAGAGCTCCGTAAATCCACACATTAAAGGACCAAATGGGAATAGCGGGGCTGGCGGGTGCAGACCCTATTGGTGTGTCTCCCTGGGATGGGACGTGTGATGAGGACGGAGCAGGCCGGCAAATGGGCAGCTCCAGGCAGCTGGGTCAGGAGAGAAACGGGCAGGAGAAAGAAGGAAATACAACAGTATTGCCACTTAAGAGGCTAAACTAGCGAGTAAGTGATTTAATTTTATTTTGGCTGTTTAACTATTGGTGATACTCTTAACCAAAGTATTTTAAGATCCAGAGGTTCCTTCTAATTTTAATAAATGTGTGAGTTTTTCTTAAATAGATTTGTATTTATTAACACATGTGATTCTTAAAGCCGTACAATGAGTAGACAGCTAGACACTAATCTAGTCATTGTACAGACAAGGAGAGTGAAGCCCAGTAAATTCAAGTGACCTCCCCAAAGTCAGACAATTAATAAATAAAAAATCTTGCATATATTCCAAAGTCTTTCTAATTTTGAGACCTCTGACTTAAAATGTTTATTAAATTCCAATCAATAATATTTAAAATTAAACTACGCTCAAAATGGATATAATAGTATACTTTTTTACACACATGGTTTATTACACTAGTTGCTCAATTATGTTGGACGATAAAGTCTATACCATAAAACAGGTCCTTAACATTTATGGCAGTTTTGGACCAAGATGTGTTTAAATCCCCAAATTTGTAGTTACCAGGTAGCTCATAACTTTCTCCATAAATATTAGAAATTACTACTGAAGGAATTGAATGACTTCTCTAAAGCTTTAACGACTCTATATTTTCTACTAGTTAGAAAATAATTCCTTAGATTGTTTTATTTCCAACACTAGGAGGAGGATTTGGCTTTCATTACACACACATCCACGGAACAGCAGCTATCTAATCTGTTATCTGGCAGAAAAAAAAAACCCAGAAAGCCTTTTGTTAAGACTTACCCTCAATCAAACATTTCTCCACCAAGGATATATTGTTAACTACAGAAGGGTGTTATGAAAAAAAGAAGAAAAAAAACCAGGACCTCAGTCTACTTTTAAGTGTTCCATGTCCATTTTAACTGCACATGGACTCTAAGTCAAACGCACCATCCTCTCTCAGATGGCTGCGGCCCTGACGGGAGGAAGCGGGTTGTCACCGCAGAGAGTGCTGATGGGGACAGAGCAGGAGGTTCGGGGTCACAGGTTCAATCTCACATATGACCTCAATAAGTCCCCTAGCATTTCGGGATAACTTTCTTCCCCTGAGAGAAGGGGAGAATATGTGTCTTCCAAAGACGGTACAAACACCGTGGAGACCTGACATTACGCAGTGAGCTCTCCCAGGACCAGCTCCCTCGTATCCTTCCACTGGCAGAAACCGGAAGTCAGTATTTTTTTGTGAAAGGGTGAGTAGCCATAACATTCTATGTATTCTTCTTCTTATCAATTTACACACAAGCCCCCTCCAAATGGTGAGCCAGATTCCTCCCTTACTGCCCACCCTTTCAGCTGAGTAGCCCGTGACTACAAGGCAGTGTCTGCAAGTCCGGTCTTAAGAATGTGATCTGTAGTGAAGGATTACGGCAAAAGTAACTGACCTTGGTGTAATGATTTAATAAAGCAAAGTTATCCACATTTGACTTCGTTAGGAAACCGTATTTTGACCCCGATGTTGTAAGGAATTAGAAGAAAGGAAGGGATAGAGTGGTTATTTTAGTACTTGTATTCATGCTTTCCATCCTTCCAAGGTTTTCATTTTAGTATTTGAGTGTTGCTTTCATCTGATTTTTAAAAATTTTTTTCTTTCTTAAACTTCAAAATCTGATTGTATTGAGAAATGTTTGTCTTCTACAGTATCTACCACGAATAATTAACTTGGCTTTTCGCTACTCAAAAATGGGAAATCTGAATGATTCTTGTGATTTTAACCATAGTTTCATGTCTTGAAGGAAAGGAGATGAAAGATATTTAATCTACATCTT
This sequence comes from Eulemur rufifrons, assembly GCF_041146395.1. NCBI lineage: Eukaryota > Metazoa > Chordata > Mammalia > Primates > Lemuridae > Eulemur > Eulemur rufifrons. Next base: position 1,067,730 of record NC_090994.1, read on the forward strand.
ACTTTCTTACCTGCAATTCTGGCCCCAAACTGAAGGGGGCACTGTTTAGAAGCGTGCCCTACATCCAGAATCAGCGGTGAGATCAGAACTGGAGTAACGCTTTTATGACAAGCCTGACTTAACAGTCACAAAACTGTCTTCATTCCTTGCCATCAGGTAAAAGCCCAGTCTGAGGTTGGGACTAAATTGAATGTCACGTGCCTTGACATCTGAGAGACAGACATCATTTTATTCCTTTTCTTTCTTTCTTTTTTTTTTTTTTTAAAGAAGGCATAATCTTGGATGAGGGTGAAAGGAAGAACAGGATATTGAAGTTCACAAGAATTCTTTGTTCCAAGAAGTTTTCTGTAGTCAAGCATAATTTGGGTATTCATAAGAAATGGAGGAAACAGGAAGAGGATAAAAGTGGTGTGATGTCTAGATGCACCTGCAGATCAAAACCACACGGGCATGTCACACTAGGTTTATGAAAGCTCATTGTTCTGCGGTCTGGCACTGCACTACACAGTTGGAAAATGTTATCACCAATCTACCACGTTCCAGCCTCACGAACAATGGCATGCATTTTAATAGGAGCAGCAACAACACTCATATTGAAAATATATCATTTTCCTAAATTTTTTTTCTCTTTGTGAAGTTAACTCTGCTGTGGCAGGGAAGACTGGCTTACGTGTAGGCAGAACTGCCAGCTGTCCTATCCACGAGCCACCTCTTGGTTGTGGAAACTTTAAAAGTTTCTACCATTAGAGTTTCTCAGGGATTAAGTACTATGGTCTGAATGTTTGTGTCCCCCCGAAACTCATATGTTGAAATCCTGCTCCCCAGTGATGGTATTAGGAGGCAGGGCCTTTGGCAGGCGATTAAGTCATGAGGGTGGAGCCTTCACGGATGGGGTTAGTGCCCTTATAAATGAGGCGCTGGAGAGCTCCTCCTCCCATTCCACCACGGGAGGGCACAGGACAAGGTGCCATCTCTGGACCAGGAAACCAGCTGTCGCCGGACACCAGATCTGTCAAAACTTGATCTTAGACTTTTCAGCCCCCAGAACTGTGAGAACCAAATTTCTGTTATTTTACAATCTATTCGATGTATGGAATTTTGTTACAGGAGCCCCGACAGACTAAGTCACTAAGAAAATAAAGATATTTTATAAAATCTTTGTTGAAATGCACAAATATTATCTGACAGGAAGAGAAGAACCTCAAGGTGCCCCATGAAACTGTGTTAGTTTGGGTCGGCTATTTAATTATCAATCTGCTGCACATAAATATCCCAGTGCTGGGGAATTGCAAATGGAAGCCCTGTCCAACCACACCTGCACACCTGCATGAATCCATGTCAACCTAAGACGCCCTGATCTGGTGGGACTGACGCAGGGAGAGTTCAGGGTGACACTGGGGCACGCGTTTCAGGACGATGGGCTATAAGGGAGGGGAGGGCTGGAGGGGCGGTGCTGCACGTTAACCTTGTCTACTGATGATGTCACCCCAAGCGGAAGCAATTCAAACACCAGACTGTCTATCATGGATGAGTCCCTGGGGACCCAGGAGGGAGCAGGGTATGACCCCTGTGTCTGAAAAGTTCTGGCATCAGCAAGAAAAAAAAAACATAAGCCAAGGATTAATCCTGACACCAGTTCTAACCTAGATGAGCATATCAAGTGCTATAGAGTTTAACGAAAAGGAAGTGTCTTCTCCATAGAACTGAGCATAGATTCCAAGGAGATGACACCGGACCTCAGCCAGGAGGGATGCATAGAAAGCACCTCAGTAGGGGAAGGCAGGAGCCAGACTCAGGCAGGGGGTTGTGGGCAAACAAGGCTTCCAGGGAGTTGTCGCTGGGACCAACCCGAAGGGGTGGGGATCACAGGCACAATTTTAGAAACAGCAAACGACACCAGGCTCCCGCAGAGTCCCAGGGGCCTCAGTACAGCGGGGGAGACTGTGTTGCAGCCACTGCATCCCTAAATCACAGAAGCTACCCCTTGCTGCTGCCAAGAGCAGCGTTCACCTCTGTTTGGCTGGCTGAGACCTACTTTCCCACGAGGTCTGAACTCAGACACAGCAGTCGGCCTCAGATGCCGCTTCTAAGATGCCGTGGCATCTTTGTTGGGTCCCTTTAGCACGATTTTGTACCGCCTTTGTCGTTGCGTTTTATGTTCACTGCTTGCATTTCCATCTTATTCACCGTTTTATTCTGTGACATGTGAGATAGGACCTGACAAAGAGGTGGCGGGTGCCAAATATGGACCAGTCTAGCGAATGATCAAGTTGGTGCACGGCCCCCCATTGCTGCTGCCGAAAACTCAAGTTCCAGCTGGTGGAGGGAGGGCAAGGGGGGTCCGCACTGTGGGTGCCTCCTCGCTATGTCCGCATGTGGCTTTTCCTTGGCGTGTGCACACAGAGAAACGGAGCTCTCTGCTGTCTCTTCTTACAAGGGCACTCACCCTGCTTCTGAGGGCAGAACCTTCACGACCTCATTTAATTCTATGCTATTAATAATTACCTGCTAAAAGCTCATAATTCCATCATATGGGGGGAAGTCAAGTCTTCAACATTTGTGCAAATGCTAGAATGAGCCAACGGTACAAGAAAGAAAAAAAAAAAAGAAACTTCATTTTTACTTGTTAGATTCCACAGGGAAAAGTATAAAGCTCACATACAAAAATGCACTGGTAAAAATGAAATAATTTTTACTACATGTATATATGTGCTATTCATACTCATTTTTCAAAAACGCACATCATTTTTTATTGTGGGTACTTAGCACACCTAATGCTCCAAGGCCAGCCTGATAATGCCCAGTTCCACACGTATCAGGTAAGGGTGATTTGGAAAGCTTATTTGCTCATTTTTTAGAAAACGAAATTTTCTGAATAATTGCACATAAATGAATCTACTACAAATGACCAGCATACCATTTTCATCATCTTTTTTTGTTTTTCAAAACAAAGAAGCCTATCCGGTCTTTTCTTGCAGGATGTACTCACAGCGTTGGATGGACAGACATGCTACAGGCCTGAAAGGCTCAGCATCATTTTAAAATGCATCAGCCTGTTCCTGTGTTTTCCTAGGAGGTATTTTAATTATTCTTGTGATATTGTAGTTCTCAAAGGTAGGTATGATTAGAAAAAATGCCCCCACTCGCCAGCCCTGGTCTTTTCCTTTTTTAATCATTTGCTCTGTAACTTGTGAGCACGAGGAGGAGGAGGAGGAGGAGGAGGAGGAGGAGGAGCAGCAGCAGCATCATCATCATCCTGCGTTCTTTTCTTCTCGCTGAGGACCGCGGAGCAGCCTGGCAGAAGGCAGTGCTCCCGGCGACAGTCCCATCCAACAGGCCGTTCGCGTTCACCGTGGAGTTAACCTAGTTGCCAAAATGCAGAGCAACCTAGCAACTGATTGGTGATAATGACTCTGAGCAAAGAGGTTAATGGATATTGTTTTTGTTTTTTAATCTCTCTTTTTTTTTTTTCCAGGTGTCCCGTAGGCCCAGCACATGGCCCCAAATGGTGGGACTTGATAAAAAACAACATATGTTATCAGTCAGCTCTTCCATCAGGAGCCGAAATATCGCGGTGAAAACATGGTGCATGTGTGCTGGCACGCGTGTTTCGACAGTCCGTCCCGCTACCTTCCTTGCTGAGGGGCTTTATCTGTAGCTGGCACAGAGACGTGAATCCCGCAGAGGCCAGCGTGAAGGAGAAAGAGGACAGCGGCCTAACATGCATGTCAGACAGACAGAGGTTCCAACCCCGACTCCGGGACAAGGACAGAGATGGGACAAAATACCCACTCTGTAGCCAGCCAAGAATGTCTCCCCTGCACCCCAGGTGACATTTAAAAACAAAATAAAATCAGATATATTTACAGGCTAGACTAGGTATCTGAGATAACTGGGTCAAAAAAGTTAAGGTGATTTTATGTGATTTATAAAACTCAATGTGATAGAAAAATCTTCAAAACTAAATGTGCCTACAAATTTAATCTTAAGGTCTAAAAATACTTATGAAAATAATTCAGCCAAAATTAATGTAAAATTAATGAATTAGATTGCCTCACTCTTCAGGCTTTCATATCTTTATCTGTAAAATGGTAATAATCATGGTGCCTTCAAAGACTGCTTGATTAAAAGAGCTCATATCAGTACCTTTCATAAGAAGGACATTTACTAAATTTTAGTGCAAAATATTAAGCCTATGTTGCTTTCCAAATATATAACTCACTGAATATAAGGGAAGGGAAATGTTAATAACATATAACAGGCAGTGGTATAAACTCCAATTCCAGATCTCCCAGCTAAAATTTTATTCAGAAACAAGCTCAAGTTCCATTTCCTCATGAAGCAGTTACACTGTAGACCAATTATTTTCTCACACATACACACAATCGTAAATTGCTATCCAACTGCTTCATGGATACATGTGTTGCCATGGAGAGATTATAACCTCCTCAAGGTCGGGGGCTACATCTTTTGTTTTCACTCTCCTCCGTCGAGAAGCAGCTACTGTGTACGTAAGTCCTACACTAAACAAATTCGTATCGATTGGGTGCTAATCAATCCCCCATCTCCTTTCCACATTTGCACCAACTTTACAAATACATTAATTATTTCCCAAGTACATCTTCTGCCCTTTTGGTCCTGAAAAAAAAAAATTCAGGGTGAAGGAGTTTATATTAAAAAGCAAAAAACTGAGAGGGGGAGTTAATTCTTCAAACCATTATAAATACTTTCACACAAAGCATTATCTCTGAGACTCAGATAATTTCTTGTATAACAAAACAGGGTAATGATGCACACCCAGGAGGTTTATCGTGAAGATTAAATATGCACACTCTCCCTTAAACAGTAAGCGCTTTGAAGTCAGGAACAATGCCCAGCTTAGTTTTGTTGTATTTTCGCAGGATGATGGAAAATTAATAGCAAGAACTATCAAGAGCTTCTAAGACAGGCACTACACTAAATGTTTGTTTAATCCTTAAAATCGCCTGTGAGGAGGGGGCTGTTATTGTACCTGTCTTACAAACAAAGAACCTAATATAATGGAATTAAATAATCTTTCCTAGGCCAAGCCAGTCAGTAAGCGACAGAGTAAAAACTAAATCCAGATAATATGGCTCTTAAAAAATAAGCTATACTGTACTCAATGGGAATTAAAAAGAAAGGGAAACTTTACATTGTATTTTTTTTCTGGACAATGTTTTGAGCTCCTTAAGAGTCTACCTGTGCATCGGTACATCGCCCCGTGTGTAGCTCAGTGGCGACAGTGTTGGAGTCCTTTCTGCTATCACTGGGAGAGAAGTGGGCGTCAGCTCTAGTCTGGGTCAGAGTGGCAGAGGGCACGCACAGGCCAGACAAACAGCATCCCCTATGTATTAACTCCTGCATGGTGCTTAGTTCTCCCGCTCTGGGAGGCCTCAAGAGATTGTAACTATTTTAAAATTGAGACAAGGTTGTTCAGTCACATTCGCCCGTGGTCTAAAAATGTCTAGTGAATCCAGTCCTGAAACCCCAAAAGATGTCTTAGAACGCCCAGCATGGAGACATTAATACATTCAGAATCTATAAAATGAGCTGCATGTCTTCTGTGCGCCCAGCCCTGTGTTTAATTCAACGTGCAAAAGAGAAATGAAGTGAACGTGCTTCTTCAGGTCACTCTTCCCCAGCCTTGCCAGGGCCTGGGAGACTTGGCCGAGGTGCAGCAGGTGCGCTGAGGGGGTGGCCCCCCGGCCCACGGGCTGCCAGGGGGTCTCCTCCATCAGGAGCCCTCATGGGTTCCCCTGGAGTTAGAGATACAGATGACAACTGCCTTAGGCTCTGAGGCTCACTAGGAGGTAACTAAGGGACCTGCCCCACTGCCAGCCAGGCCTGGGGCTGATTCTGGTGGTGATTAGTTAAGTGAGGTGCCCGCATTATTTAACTCTCTAAAGGAACTCAGTCTTCTCATTCATAAGATTGGGAGGATGAAACTAATGAGGAAATACTTTTCTCATGAAGGTGAAAGTGTGTGGACTATCACTGGCCCTCAACAACTTTTTATTAGTCAACGAAGCTTTTAATAAAGCATTTTATTTAAACAGTAACACAGATGTTGATTATATAAGTTACCTAATTTTCTTTTTTCAATTCTTTATTTCAAAATATTAAGGGTTACAAATGTTTTTAAATTTTCTTTCTAAAATTAAGACAAATATTATTTAATATTTATAAGAAAACAAAGTCACTTAGCATTCTGTTAACTGTTATTAATTCTAGTTATTTACTTTTCTTTTTATGAGAGCATCAAGTTAATTATAATTTATTTTAAAAGGTGCAGATTTTTAAAACTTGCTCATGAGCAGAACCTGTGCAAACCTGTTCCCTGATGGGCTGGCAGGCTTCTCACTGGGAATCCTCGGACTGCTTTGACCCTTAGACTCTTGGACAATTTAAGCTTTTGGCGTTGCTGCATCTTTGCAAAAAAGAATACTCCTACATCCTGGCTATTCCCTATTCAATAAGCATCAGAGTTTAGCACCTTAGCCTGTTCTGCTCCCTTTAGACTTTACAGTTCCACTTGTGAACTTACAGATAACAGTCTAAAATGAGATGAAATGACAGGAAGCCCAGAGTGAGAATCTGGAAGGTAACTTGATTGCAGAGTCATCCAAGAAGTCTCTGCTTCCTGCCTTTTTATTTTATCTTTTAGCTCAAAAAGGAACTCCCTTAACACTGAGGATGCCTATCAAATCCCAGTCTCAGTACCTTGCAACAAGCACTACTCTTATATAAATTTCTGGCTTAAATCTCCTAATGTATTCCTAATGTGTTCCTAATGTATCAAAATTTCTTCCAATTTTACCCCTTCTTTTTACCTGTTCTCTTTGTATTTAATTATTTCTTTTTTTTTTATTTTTTGTTTGTTTTTCAGCTCATTATGGGGGTACGAAAGATCAGGCTATATACATTGCCCATGCCTCCCCATCCCCCTGAGTCTGAGCTTCAATTGTGTCCATTCCCTAGACAGTGCACATCACACTCATCATGTAGGTGTGTACCCCTCCCCTCCCCCCCACCCCATCCCCCCCAGTCAGAACTTCAATTGTGTCCATTCCCCAGGCAGTGCGCATCGCACTCATCAAGTAGGTATACACCCATCCCTTCCACCCAGCCCCGACCTCTGTCCGATACCCAATTGGTGTTATTCCCAAATGTGCACTCAGGGAATAGAAATTTTTCAAAAGAAGATATAAAAATGGCTAACAAATATATGAAAAAGTGTTCAACATCTCTAATCATCAGGGAAATGCAAATCAAAACCACAATGAGATATCACTTAACTCCAGTGAGAATGGTCTTTATCAAAAAGTCCCAAAACTATACATGTTGGCATGGGTGTGGAGAGATAGGTACACTCATACACTGCTGGTGGGACTGTAAACTAGTGCAGCCCCTGTGGAAAGCACTGTGGAGATACCTTAAACAGATTCAAGTAGACCTACCATTCGATCCAGCAATCCCATTATTGGGCATCTACCCAGAAGAACAAAAGTCATTCTATAAAAAAGACACCTGCACCCGAATGTTTATAGCAGCACAATTCACAATCACAAAGATGTGGAAACAATCCAAATGCCCATCGATTCATGAATGGATTAGCAAAATGTGGTATATGTATACCATGGAATATTACTCAGCTATTAGAAATAATGGCGATATGGCATCTCTTTGGTTCTCCTGGAGAGAGTTGGAACCCATTCTATTAAGTGAAGTATCTCAAGAATAGAAAAATAAGCACCACATGTACTCACCAGCAAACTGTATTTAACTATTTCTTAAAAGCAAGAACCCGAAAATATTCGTGGTATATTTTTCCTATTATCTGTTGTATATGTGAAGGGGTGGCATTTTTTAATGCAGAATGATGTATGCATGCAAGTTTGTGGTGCTGTAAAGTGATAACATAAAACTATTTTATCTGTCACTACATTCTGACAGTTATGCCTTCTAAATATCCGGGAGGTGTGTTCAATTCTCTCCAGCCAATGTCTCAGTAAAAATTCATCTGGTTGGCCACCACCATCCGCTAGCTGGTCTTTTAATCAATCCTCCCCTGGAATTCATTGCTTGCGCTACAGCCTGTCTTCTTAAATAAAATTCTGAGTGTGGACTTCCTATTTAAACACTATCCACGACTTTCTAGGATGCACACGATAAGGTTCAACACCCTTAATATAGATTGCAGGGCCCTAAATAATCGCATCTCAACTCGTTCCCATTAGCAGTTGTCATACCCTAGAACATCTCTGAGACTTTTTCCTCAGTTATTTTTTCCTCCCTTCTCAGCTTTGAGTAGCAGGCCCCGGGGACACTCCCTGCTTCTCTTACTGAGTCGGCACCTTTGTTATACTTCCTTGTAGCACATTGTACTTCCAGCCAGAGCCCCTCTGCGAGGGTCTCTCTATGCATCCTCGAGGTATCTACTGAATGTCCTCCCCAGGAGGGCAGGGTCTCTAGCACACCACTGCACACCTGTGCCAAGCACAGCGATGGCACGCAGCTCCCTACACAAATACCTGGTACACAGATGTAGAGGATTCTTGGGTACAGGAGAAATAATTCAATGTTCAAATTCCATTAAAATGGTGATGTTATTTCCATCCAGATAAAAAATGGGATTTGGAGTGATTTTTAAGTGAAAAACAGAAAGAGAAAGATGGAGATGGAATGAAAGAAGTATACCATTTGATCCAGCAATCCCACTACTAGGCATCTACCCAAAGGAACAAAAGACATTCTATAATAAAGACTTCTGCACTCGAATGTCTATAGCAGCACAATTCACAATTGCAAAGATGTGGAAACAACCCAAGTGCCCATCAATACACGAGTGGATTAATAAAATGTGTATCTGTATATCATGGAATACTATTCAACTACAAAAAACAATGGTGATCTACCACCTCTTACATTATCCGAGGTAGAGCTTGAGCCCATCCTTTGAAGTGAGGCATCAGAAGAATGGAAAAACAAGCACTGCATGTACTCACCATCAAATTGGTACTAACTGACCAACACCAAGGTGCTCACATAGAAGAAGGTGATTTTTCATGTAATGTTACAAAGGGTAATTTTAATACTTAAACTTGCTCAATAACTATGCATTGACTATTGTCTTGTGCTGAATTCTGGAGGCTTGTTAATCACAAATGTGATGATAATTACAGAATGTAACAATGTCATGTAACAAACTAAATAAAAGAGGCATGCTAAAATAAAAGAAAAGAAAAGAAAGTAGAGATGCCATCATCACAAAGCTATTTCATCCTACCCATCAAATTGACTAGATACAATGTAAGTTGTCAAATGGATTGAAACGCCAAACCATCCTTTAAAGCTGGGGTCCCCAAACCCTGGTACCGGTCCATGGCCTGTTAGGAAACGGGTCATGCATCACCATCTTAGCTCCGTACTGGCCCCACCCTACAGTGCCCCATCCCCCGACCTCTGGTCCGTGGAAAAATTGTCTTCCATGAAACCAGTCCCTGCCCGGTACCAAAAAGGTTGGGAACCACTGCTTTAAAGCAAATGAGACCAATATATTTGTTCCTTGTTTTTATATCTTCTATTTGAAATGAAAAAGGGTAAATTCACTTACATCACCAGGCAGAATTTTTGCATCCATGTGAACCCTCAGAAAGCTCTAAGAATTATGTCTTTATTAGCATCAATCTACCATGTTCAACACACTTCTCAAAATAATACATTAAAAAAATCTTGAAAGAATTGTGATTTTTCAGGGAAGTTAGATAAGAAAATTGCCAGTCTGTACAGTAACAGGTGAAAGATTATATGATCTAAAGAGAAACCAGAGTATTGCCAGTCTTTATAAAAACAATATGTGAATTCTTTAGGGTGAAGGGCCGAATAGAAAATCCATAATAGTGTAACTAGAAATGATTAGTAAACATGAAAATGTGCAACCTCCCTCATAATCAAAGAGCTGTAAATTAAACAAGAGAACAATTTCCCCCTTAGCAAATGAACAAAGAATAAAATCTATCATAATACTTCAAGCCTTAATAGGACAGTTGTAGCAAGCATAATAAATTAGTGCAGATTTCTAGAGAGTAGTTTTCCAATATTTATTAATCACTTTAAAACTGTTTTTAACCAGTCTTTCTTATTCTTTCTAATAAGTTATCTTAAGAAAAGATTCAGAAATGTGAGTAAAGATACACACACACACACACACACACATACATACTCATATATATTGTTTAACGTATGTATGTATAAACCAGACTGCTACTGGTTCACAAGGCATCTTTGCATGATCAGGAACAAGACAGACGCCCCTCCTGCCAGGTGGACAGACCCCACCCAGGGCTCGCCACCCACTGAGTGGTGCTCACATTCCCCCTGGAGGGGGCTCTGCCCAGAGCCCAGTCTGAACAGCCCTGGATGGAATGATGAAAACGTACTCACTTATAAGTTGGGGGGTGGGGTGAACTTTCAGTTACAATCCACATGTGACTGTCAGTGAAGTCATTAGCTAAATTATAGTAAAGCATTATGGTGGAATGTGAAAGTCATTAAAATTGATGTTGTAAAAGGTTTTATAAATCCCTTAAAACAGAAACAAAGATCAATATGAAATATTGTGTGAAGGAACGGCAGCGTGTCCGGCTCCTAGGAGAGACAGGGCAGTGGGGAGCAAGCGGCGTGACCTCGTCTCATGAACGAGGTCTGGATCCCATGAAGGGGCAGCTCTTCGCTAAATCTGAAACAGCTGCGTGAAAGCTTTGAAAACCTACTCAGTGCTACAGAGGGGCCCGAGAAACAGTCTGACTCGGAGAGAATCATTCTTCTTCTAGGGGCCCATTCGCTCCTTTGTCCTTCCCTCTGCATAACTTACGGCACCCCCAGAAAGTGGGTACCAGTCAGTACTGCACACTCCATAGAGTACTTTCCTAATTTTAAACAAAGAGCTTATAGTATGTTTGTAACCAGAAAAAATAAAGGGAAAAGTGCCCATAAATAATTATATGAGTAAATTAACCATGGAGAAGTCGCTTGGTGATTTCTTCCTTGACCACAGAAAACAGAGAAAAGGACTATAGTTCCTTAAAACATGTGTTATGTCTCCACTCGATTAGCTTTTGATTAAATGTCCATCTTACGATGGGGAACATCTACAACCGGGATCCATAAACAGAAACGGCCATCTCGGCACGGCATCATTCTATTTAGTATTCAGTGGGGAAGAAACAGAAACCAATCAAAACAAGGTCCTTTTTACAGTCAAGGATGGATGGATAAGTGAACAGAGCAGGGATTTTGTTATCACTTGGATTCGTGATTGCTGTTGTTACTTTTTTTTTCCCTTCCATAAACACATACTGTCAGTGGAGGGTTTGCCACCCAGAGTGATTTCCCCTAAGCAGAATCACCAGCAGCACTTGGGAACTTATTAGAAATGCATAATGTAAGTCCCGCCATGGAGTAGGAATCTGCCTTTTAACCAGATCCCAGGTTACTTGCATTCACCTCAAAGTTCAGGTCACGCTGGTGTAGCTGCCCTGTGCACCGATGACGACTTATGGGGGCTACACAGATGGGCTTTGCACTCTCTGCCCAGTGGGTTTGTGCTGTAGGCAGCTGTGCAGTTTTCTGGGAGAACCATTTGGGCCCAGCCTGAATGGACCAAACAATTTCAACGTTAACAACTACGCTTGACATGTTCAACTGAGAACAAGGGCGCTGAAGGACAGTGGCCCCAGTGCCTTTGGGAAAGATTATCTGACCTTGTCACCATGTCTTGCAAGGCGCCTGCAGCCCCAGGGGCCAAGATTCTAATAGTTAGAAGCAGTTACACAGGGTCATTGTTATATTGGTAAATGTGCATGAAGTCAGTAGAAAAGAGGGCCTTTATATTCTCATCAAATAGTTAAATAAAAACAAGGTTATGGATAATTTAATAGTTAAATAAAAACAGGTTTAGATAATCTAAAAATAGTTCACAGGCTGTTATGGAGCCAACTCAAGGTAATTCTTTTCATTTCAGGCTTAATGGGAAAATGTCACATAAATATCGACTATTGAAGATTTTCCTCCCAGAGTACCACACTAAAAATCACACATGCTCCTTAAAAATTGATAACAGTTATTAAATGACAAATTTAAATTGTGTTCTTTATTTTCACACATCATCCCTCTATTTCTAGCAAACGCAGTTACCTCAAGGATACCTTTTTAAAACTGAAGTGATTTGCCAGTTCAGGAGAAAGAGAAGGGCCACAGCTTTCTCTAATCAGGACTCACTTCTGTGGAACCCCAAGGAAGTACCTACAGAAAGTTTCAAACCCTTCCATCCAGGGTCACAGTAAATACATCCCCTAAGGATGCTATATTCCAGATGGATGTGATGCATATAACAAACATTAAAACAATCAAAAGCCTCGACTGAAAGCAAATGGATAAACTTCAAAAATAGTCACATATACATGTAAACTATAACATCACTACTCCTTACATTAGAAAATTTTTATTTATAAGTATTTTGCCTACCAGTCAGTAATGAACCATGATAATCCAAATTTCAAATATTTACTCTACATAAAACGCTCACGTTTGAATGCCTAGGTTCAAATTCTCGCCCCACCTATTAGTGGTGTGCTCTCAAACAAGTTAGTAATGTTGGTTTCTTTCATTCACTCTAAATTGAATTTTAACAAGCGCCATCACTGTTCAATGAATTATGTAACTCTACATACATTAACACAACAAACGCTTTATCAGAGTATTTGTGGGGGTGCACGTGCCTGTGGAGACAGGGCAAGAGAAGGAGATTTCTAGCGTCACAGTCTGGCTTTCCTGACAGCTCAATCCTTTCCCTGGGCAATGAGGAGGTAGGTGGCACCTGCTACAACCACCAGCAACCCAAGTGAACTCACAAATCTCTTTATAAAGAGCCTAAGGCTGGATGTTTCCCAGTCCATGGTTTCTCCATGCCTTGAAACCAAACGTTAGGTACTCTGAGGGAACATGGGTTCACAAGCATTTAGCTTATTTCCTCTGGCCAAGAACCTGTGATAATCATGCCAAAAAATCCTGGGTTCAGGTACTCGACACACCTCCTCCTCTCAGTCACAGTTTAAGTCCTCCCTCATGCGGGAACGTCTTCACGGGCTCTGCTAAGTCACACTCTTCTTGGTGACATAGTCAGGCCCTGTCACCTCATTCTGTTTCTGTATTTTCTATTTTCTTTAAAAATAGGGCGTACAAAGTATTGACAAGTGTGCACGCTCACATGATTAAATTTTGAACATAGGACATGCAACAAGGTATATTTTTCATACATGGTCCTTTTTTTTTTTTTTTTTTTTTTTTTTTTTTTTTTTTTTTGTTGAGACAGAGTCTCACTCTGTTGCCCAGGCTAGAGTGAGTGCCGTGGCGTCAGCTTAGCTCACAGCAACCTCAGACTCCTCGGCTTAAGTGATCCTACTGCCTCAGCCTCCCGAGTAGCTGGGACTACAGGCATGCGCCACTATGCCCGGCTAATTTTTTCTATATAGATTTTTAGTTGTCCATATAATGTCTTTCCATTTTTAGTAGAGACGGGGTCTCGCTCAGGCTGGTCTCGAACTCCTGACCTTGAGCAATCCACCCGCCTCGGCCTCCCAGAGTGCTAGGATTACAGGCGTGAGCCACCGCGCCCGGCCTTTACATGGTCCTTTAGCTAATGACTTTTCCGAGCCCATTAAAATAAAAGTCCCTTCTAGACAATATGACCGATCAGGACCAGGCACAGGGCTGGTCTCATGGACATGAAAGGCCCTGCACTCCATAAAATATTCTGCTGGTGCTGTCTTGAAATTTTTAGTAATTTGTGGACAACTGTCACTCCATTTTCTTTTGCATAGTGCCTTAAAAATTATGGAATTGGTCTTGGTTATGGAGGTACGATTTTTATTCTAAGAACATTGTAATTATATTTTGAAAATTACAATTTTTACTTAAATGTGTCATGAGAAGATTCTGTAAAATAATTCATTAAAATTGTCCTTTAGAATATGATGGACGTAGGTTTGTACAGATTCCTACAAAAGCTGAGGCAACTGAAAGCAACCAAAAGTAACTCAATCTATTTTTTTTAAAGAGAGGAAATATAATGAATGATTCATTAAAGCAAATTAGTATGGATTTTAAGACCAAATATTAATTAATTTACTAACATGTGTTACAAGAAACCAGGAGATTAGAGTAGGGTTTTCCTAACAATATGTTATATATGAAGAAAGAAGGGATTATTGATGGGAAATATTAAATAAATAAAATAGGGTGAAAAGGAATAAGAAATGTGGAAATGTAAAGGACATGTGGGATAAGGAATTTAAATTTTAAACAAATATTCATAGAATGTAGAGCTGGGCACTCCCTTAGAAATAATCTAGAAAGTGACGTTTCAAACACCTTTCAGGGCCTCAATCTTTCTTCAAAGCATCTTTATGAGAAAGAGCATAAATATTATTAAAACCATGGAAGAGCTTTCATTGACATGGAGAATTAGTTTGTTCATCAAAAACCACCGGCTGAGAGCCAGCTGTGCACAGAACATTATTCGAAACCTCACGATTGGAAGAGAACAGGAAGAACAAGGGCTGTCCCCATGGACTGTACCGTCTGGTGAAGAAAACACCAGTAAGGAAGAAAATAAATAAGCCAGACAGTCACCAATACTGTCTTCCCTCGCACCTCCCTTTGTGCCCCATAACACAGTTCACACGGTATTTCTCTGGAGCAATTCCCGTAATGGTGGGGAGGGCCCCGCAAAGCTCACTGGTGGCAACAACCAAAGGAAAAATAAAACACCCAGACAACTAATGCTCAGGCCACCGTTCTTTCTACCACATCCCCCCATCCCACAGGGAGGCTGGAGTTTTGTCCATGCTCTCATGGGTGTGATGAGGTCAAACAAAGAATCAAAGTGCATCTCCAGGTTGCAATCCCCCTCCTCTGCTACTCAGAGACCCGCTAGCAGCCTCACTGGAAATGCAGTTTACCTCAGTGACATTTATGCACGCTGACTGTCTCTTTCATACAGGTACTAATTGTTTTTCTTATTAGTATCCGAAGAAGAAAAGACTTTTAGGAATTCCCCATAATAAATATTCTTGTTAATGGCACTGTGTTATATAATTACAAAAAGTAATGTAGAGGCAGATTTCAAGTAAGTCATCATCCATTTAACGTGTAAAATAATTATTTCCATAATGTATTATCTTTTGCATCTCTTACATTGGCACACTTGCTATTAGTAACCTCTTGGAAATGTATCACCATGACTGCTGATCTGGAAGCCCAAAGGCTCACTACTGAAACTGAAAGTGTTGTCCAAGGCAATCCAGTTCATAACATCTCTTTCTGATAACATTAAATTCTATCACATCATTATACAAATATAATGTGTATTATTTTCTCTTTGTCCTTGAGGGAGAAACTTAAAAAAAAAAAAAAGTCTAATGACTATGTTGACCCACATATTAACATTCCACAGGTACAGTAATCAAATAATAAAGATACATTTTATGATCCCTTGAAATTGTTTCAACCAATCTTTAGTTTAATTAGCTACCTGTAATTATACACAGATTCGAGACTTAGACAAGTGAGTAATGATCAGCTGAATAAATGGAAGAGCTTCATTGTTGAATCATAACTTTATTCTGGAGATTGTCATATTTTTATTTTTGCAGAAAACAGACTATTTTGTAGTTAATCACTTTGGAAAGTGAAGCCGCAGGAATTCCATGACATGTGGTTTCTAAGCGTCGGGGAGCAGCTGGCCAGCCCAAGATTATTCATGCCTTCATCTCTAGTCCAATACCCCTGCGCGAAGCCAGCTGAATCCGCAGCCCTAACCGATCCGTGCCCTTCTCGCAGTGCACATGCGGTCCCCATCTCGCCCCCTAGTGCTGGTCCCTGGTGAACCTATCATGGGGCTTATAGAAGAACAGCCTAATGGTCTGACTATACCACTCTAGAGAACAATAAAAAGGTGAACCTTCACTTCTGGATACTTTTGAAGTTTTCATCCCTATGTCACCCCTACAAACAAGAGGGTTCCAGGTTTTCCTGCAGACATGTCCTCTTTCCCATCCGGTTAACTCCCTTTCCTCCTTCAAATCTGGGCTCAGAAACCACCTTCTCAATAAGACCTTCCCTGCCCACCCTATTTTATACTGGGAATAAACACCCACCATCTCCCCCCCCAATCCTGTACTATGCAGCTTCCTTATTCTGCTTTTGTTTTTGTATAATATTTTTCAACTGATAACACATTATACATATTAAAATCATTGTTTACTGTTGGCTTTCCTCCTTTAAGTTGAAAGGCAAAGATCTTTGCCAGTTTTGGTCACTGATGTATCCTCAGAGCCTAGAACAATGGCTAACATGCGGTAGGCATTCAGTAGTTTTGTCTTGAGAAAAATTCCGTTTAGACCCTATTGGGTGAGAATGTGTATTTAACACATACAGATGCATGATAGCATAATACTACTTTTCATATAAGAACTCAGAAGACACACGTACACACAATGTACATAATGAACTTGCAATAGTGTCTGGCATATAATAACTGCTAAAGGAATTTATTATTAATCTTTCTTGGTGTTAGCATTCATCATTACTGTTCTCCATCTTCCCCCATTTACACCAGACTTTAGCAGAAAAAAAATCCTCATGGATTAAGAGAAACGTAGAGTTCTTGAAGGCTTAATAGTGCCACCCTGGGGTTAGGAGGAGATTCTGGTTAGCGATGTGGAACAGATTAAACATTTCTCTTTTATTATCTTGCCTTTGACTCCCAAAGGTATAGATGGTAAGATTGGGATGACTGAGCAAATCTGCTTCTTCCCAAGGGCAAGGGATGAGGTGGTATTTAGTCTACAGATGCCTCATGTAGCGTATTCCTCAGAACACAACTTCTGCAGTGTAAGATAAGTGCTAGCGAGAAAGGGCTCCATAATCAAACTCAGCTGGGAAATGCTTGGGTTACACAGAGCTAAACATTTTATTTAATACGGGACAACACAGAGGAGCTCCTACATTACTGTGCACGGCGATGCTCTAAGAGGGAGAACTTGGAGAGCTGATCTAACCATTTGACCTTGAAACTTTATTTTGAGGGAACAGGGTGGACATAATCTGTGGCGAGTAGCTCTAGGCCTGAGGGATCCCAGCTCTCTTCTCTGGCTACTGCTGTGGTGGGATGTAGCCAGCAGACCCCGCCTGAGCAGAAGATGCTCAAGATTGGAGAAAATGTCTATCAATGGTGACACTCAGGGGGATAAAGAACGTAGTGTCAGAGTAGGACTCCTTCAGTTCAGATTTTAGGCAATGCTATGGTTTGAATGTGTCCCCTCCCCCCCCAGATGTCTATGTTGGAAACTTAATCCCCCATGAGACAGTGCTTGGAGACGGGGCCTACTGGAAGGTATTCCGGTCCCGAGGACTCTGCCCTGATGATGGATTCATAGGGACCTAGCAAGGGATCTCAGGAGTGGCCTCTCTCTTTGCCCTTCTGCCATGTCATGACACAGCAAGAACATCCTCAACTGACGCCGCTGTCTTAATCTTGGACTTGTCAGTCTCCAGAACTGTGATCCAACAAATTTCTGTTTGTTATAAATTACCCAGGCTGCGGTGTTCTGTTATACCAACACAAACAGACTGAGGCAGGTGATAAGAACAGGAAGCCCCTCCAGTGATATAAACGGCCCAGTCCAGGTCAGGGGTCCAGCTGGAATGTGTGAAGGTTGTGCAAGCTATTAAGAAAGAATGTATGTTCCTAAAAAACATGACCTGGTACATACAGTCCCCATGGTAGGAAGCCGATTGACAATTCAAATTGTAGCCATCTCTTCCTAGGGAACATGCCTGATATATGGGTCATATTTGGCCCCATATGGCCCAGTGTTCTGAGTGGTTTAAAATGACTATTTGGTAGAATTATATATCCCACATGAGGTCAACCCTCAAGTTTATGCTGGAGAACTATTTTTTCTTCTTTTAATAAATTCATGTGGGCTTATAATTTATGGATCCACTGAAATAGTAAAACAGTTGCTTCCACACCATGTTGGATGCTATTCTAATTATTATTTCTAATTTTAGTTCCCAGAAAATATCGCCTTTTCAACACAAGTGCTTTCCTTGAGCAAATCTAAACAAAGTTTGGAAAGATAAAACTGTAAATACATATAAACACACTAGTAACTCAAAAATGCTTTTATTCTCTGCTAAAGGGCTTAATTGTACCAGGTTAAAGAAATTAGAGTATGGCAACATTGTGTCACTATTTGCAGCATGTGCTCACTACCCTGGCGGAAAGAGCACCTCTCCAACAATGAGGTCTTAATCACAGCTGAGCTTTTTTGCTGTGGATGACATCTTTCACTGAATGCTAGTGGCTGAATCGATTACACCTGATAGTTCCTAAATCACAGCTAATGACAAGCCTATTTTTAGCTATTGGACACCAATTCACGTCAGTAATATGAAGGTGCTTGGGAGATGCTGTACTGAAAATTTCCCTGCCAATTTTCTGAAGGCTACCTATAAATCAATGTTTAAAGGAAAAAAAAAAACCCACAATGGAATAAAAGCTCAACAGAGAGGGGAATATAATAGGAAAAAAAAGTGAATTTACAATAAATGAAACATGTAACAGCTAAGAAGAGATATTTTTTCCTCCTCCAGTCACACAGGTTTAGGATGAGACTGCCCAAGCACTTAGAGAAAAAGACTTGTAAAATGTAGCATTGCACAGGAAAAGCTTGCTAGGACCTGGCAAGTCCTCTCCTTCTCCGAATCTAGCACATCCCCACTTATTCTTTCAGACAGAGAATAGATGACATTTCTGCAACGCTTTACGTTCCTTACATTCTGAAGCAAAGTTAGGCATTCTCTTCCTTATTCACATTGTATCTCGTGTTTTCCCTACTACGGAATTTATAACCCCATGTTGTAATTATGTATCTATGTGTGTCTTCTTCATTAGTTCTTTGAGCCCATAGTCTAGAATTTATATTTCTTTTTATTCCCAGAGCATATATAGCTGAGCAACATATTAGCACCCAACGAATGTTTGTTAAATGAAGATAGATTCTTGTTATACACTGAGCACTAGGCTATGCTCTGGGATGTAGAGGGAGGAGGGAAAGGATGATGCTATTTAACCTCAGAACATTTGCTTTGGGATACTTCAAATCATCAGAATGAGATGATGAGGAATATCTGCAGGGCAGTGGATGGCTGGAGCAAGGGGCCCAGGTCCACTGGACAGGCGACAATTACTGGAAATATTCCTTGGTTATATAACCTAACATTTGCCACCTAAGTGATATTTAACTATGCATGTCAATTTTCTGGTTATTATTTACTTAAGAGCCCCCAAAATAAAAAGCATATGGAAATTTTTCATCTCTTTATGTACTAGACAACATTATCATCACCACCTGCATCACCATCATCATTATCATCATCCCAACGTTAATGGGTAAGAATGAGTTTCCTGCTGGTTGTATCTACGAAGAGACTAAACTTTGGGATGCCAGCAGCAATGTTATTTCATGCTGTGACATCTTCAGTTTTCTCTCTCTTTGCCAGATAATGTCACCAAATACCTATTCCAATGACTTCCCTAAGAATACAAAAACAGGAATTGTATTCTTCGTAACATTCATTCAACTGGAGTGTATACTCGTATACTAAAGTACAATCATGCCCTGCGTAAGGACATTTCAGTCAGTGAATTATAAATTGGCTCTGGCCTAAGTGTCTAGTGTTTATAAAGTGTGCAGTAGTGCACAGTAACATCCTAGACCTTCACGTTCACTCACCGCTCACTGACTCACCCAGAACAACTTCCAGTCCCGCAAGCTCCAATCATGCTAAGTGCCCTGCACTGATGTACCACTATTCATCTTTTATATTGTATTTTTACTGTTACTTTTCTATGTTTAGATATGTTATTCTCGTGTCACAATTCCCTGCCATGCTAAATACACAAGCGTGATGTACAGGCTTTAACCTAGCAGCAACAGGCCATACCGTGCAGCCTAGGTGCGTGGCAGCTACACCACCTGGATTTGTGTAAGTACACTCCGTGACGTTCTCCCAATGACGACAGCAGCTAGAAAGCATCCCTGTCCTGGAGTGAGGCGTGACTGTGCTGGACTCCATGATCAATGACTCCAACACAACACCAGATCTGGAAGGTGACCTCGGTAATTTTAATCTAATCCCCTCATGTCACAGAGGAGGTGATGAGGCAATTTGGGGCAGTGCTGGAAGAAGCATGGTGGGTGCTATGAACAGTCACAGGCAGTGTATTTATTCCCCGCTGATATGGTTTTAGTTTTTCTGACAGTGAGGGTGTTCTTTATCAGACTCTCCAGTCATCACAGGTCTCTTATTTTGGAAAGCTGAGGCAGGGGAGCTGTTGACATCTGCAGTCACTGTCCTCAAACCTCGAGCTCGGGGTACGAAACAGGGCATTCAGGCCAACAGCAAAAAGGGACTTTTTTTTTTTTTTTTTACTTAATTTAAAATAGAAATAAAAGATTATTTTATAAAGATTTTTATCATTATAGATTTCATTTTAAATGTATTAACGGTGGATTTACTGGTTAAAATAGCAATCATTATTGTTTTTAATCTAAAAGATAGGGGTCTTTCTTTGTAAGTCACTTAGAAAACATCATGTAAAGCTGGTGATGTTTGATTTTTTTTTTTGTTTTTGAGACAGAGTCTCGCTTTGTTGCCCGGGCTACAGTGAATGCCGTGGCGTCAGCCTAGCTCACAGCAACCTCAAACTCCTGGGCTTAAGCGATCCTCCTGCCTCAGCCTCCCGAGTAGCTGGGACTACAGGCATGCGCCACCATGCCCGGCTAATTTTTTCTATATATATTTTTAGTTGTCCATATAATTTCTTTCTATTTTTAGTAGAGACGGGGGTCTCGCTCTTGCTCAGGCTGGTCTCGAACTCCTGACCTCGAGCGATCCACCCGCCTCGGCCTCCCAGAGTGCCAGGATGACAGGTGTGAGCCACCGCGCCCGGCCGATGTTTTATTTTTATCAACAATGAAGTCGCATTGCAGCATTTATTTCTGACTTTGCAAGTATTATGAATGACATTAAGGGTAACATAGTTGAATTGCCTGAGACACTGTAAGTTATTTGTACAAATTTTGAGCACAGCCTTAAACATAAGTTTTAAAATCAACATATATTTAAATAAAACTCTACCTCCTCAGAGACACTGGCTGGTCTTGTCCTTGCCTCTCTCTCAAGATCATTTTATAGACCCCCCCTTTCTAACCTCCCCACTGATTAGAAGCTCATGAAGGCAGGGACAGAGTGTTTGTTCATCACTTTCTCCTCACAGCCAAGCATGGTGTCCAATAAAGCTCTGTTGAAAATATAAATACTCGCAAGGCGGGAAGGGTCACCTTGTAAATGCAGCATGGAAAGAATGCTACTTTTTAGATCCAAATATTGTATATTTTCCATGAATTTTAGGCAAACTTGGGAAGAATCTGGGTTACCTTATTGCTCTACAAAATGCTCTCTGAGCAACGATAATTACCATGAAGGCCACTGGAGCTTCTTAAGCCAATTTCCACCTGACTGGGTTCTGATCTGTCTCTACTTCCCGTAAGCACACGAGGTGCAAACCAACCTTCGCTCTCTGCTCCGAGCCCCACGATCTGCGTTTAACTAACACTAACCCTGTGGAGCGAAATGCACAGCAGTTTTGCAGACAGACTGGCTCGGAATTTCTGGCTCTGACTTTTGGCCTTAATTGAATGGTTTTGCTCAACTGGCTTGACCCCTCGACCTCTCTATTTCCCCCTCTGAAAATAGCATAGAGTGGTGAGGATTAAAAGAGTTTACAGACCCAGCTTAACCCAGAACTGGCAAATGGTAGGTGCTCAGTTAGTGTACAAGGAACTATTAGGAGTAAACTGGCAATTGCACATAATAACACCATTTCCTTTCTACTAAAAGACTCTGTGGGGCGAGGGTGACCCACGCTTTAGAGGAAACCACACTCGGGATCAGTGAGACCCGTGGACAGGTGGGTGGTGTGGCTGCGAGGAAAGCCCCAGCAGACGAGCTGGGCGTCGTGTCTGGGAAGGGCCAGGCGCAGGCGCAGTGAGGGACAGTGCAGAGCCCGGCTCTCGAGGCACCTGCGACAGGGCTGAGGGTCAGGACCTGACATCAAGTCGACCTGTGAGGAGAGAACAGCTTTAACTGTAACAACTACAACCCTATAAAGAGGGGGCGGTCACAGGGCTGGGTGAAGTGGCTCAGAAAGAGTTAGCAGAATTTATTTTCCTTCCATTCACCCTCCGTGGTCTGCTGACCCCTAATCACAGGCTGTAGGTATTCGATCTGGAAGAGGTATGTAATTTCTAAATGATGCAAGCTATTGGTACCCAGCCATCTAGGAAATTTGCCTGTGTCATCATTTTAAAATTGATCGTCCCTTCTTAGAACTTTTTAATACTGTGCTCTTCATACTGTATGTGAGTCATCCCCACCGCATTTGTAACCTAGGGCAAATTACTAAAAGTTTGACCTTGAGTTATATATTACGGTACTACATTTTTAAGCATGAGAAGTTTTATTGAAAGAGACTAATATCATTCTGCCATGTATTTTAATTTTATTATACTAGTCTTACTGTACCCTTTCTGTTATGGCTTATTATTTTACAGTACAATTTTAAATGATAACTATTTTTAACCATCCTTTCAAGGGTTGAATAATTTTCTCCTTCAGAAAATTAAATATTACCATTTTTCTTCATCTTATGTATAATCATGGATTTGTACTTTTCTCTCTGTTTAAATTCATTAAGAATTCCTTCCTTAATAATTTTAAGAATGCGTATATTTCTGGTGATTTTAGCATTTCTTAGCCCATTTTGAATGCAGTTGTACATAAAGTGCTTTCAATTATATTTTTTAAATTAGGAAAGAGAGACTTATACAATTCTGTTCCTGTGGGGTAAGAAAACTAAGTGAAAAGTTTGTCCCGTTGTTTAAGGAAATACAGAATTTTGGTTAAAGCATGGTGCCAGGGGAAAAGCAGTATTAGGTATGAATCCCAATTTTATTATTACTAGGTACTGTATATACCTCATACTTCAGTTTCCTAATTAAACTGAGGAATAATAATAGTATCTACTTCATAGGATTGTCATTAGTATTGAATATACATGAGATGGCATGGCACATAGCAAACATGAAATAAACATTATTATTCAGCTACGGTATACTAACAATGCTGATGCCTTTATTAAGCCTAGGTTAACAGCCACCACAATCACTTTGAAGACCATTCATTTTATGGAATCATTAGTATTTTAGTGTGCTGAGGGTGCCACAACAAAATACCACAGACTGGAGGAATTAAACAACAGAAATTTATCTCCCACAGCCATGGAAGCTGGAAGTTCAAGATCTGGCCAGGATGTTTAGGTCCTAGCGAGGCCGCCCTTCCTGTCCTAAAGACTTGTGCTTCTCCCTGGAGCTCACATGGCGATGGAAGAGAGAGGGAGCTTTCTGGTGTCTGTCCTCATGGCAGGAACCCCCTCCTGGGGTCCTACCCTCATAGCTTCATCTAGACCTAATCACCTCCCAAAGGTCTCATTTCTAAACGCCACCAAAACAGGGGGTCAGGGTCTCAACATACAAATTTAGGGGGGACTCAGACCTTCAGTTCATAACATTTAGAATGTTTACCCAACCGAAATCCAAAGGCAACTCTGCCAGGACAGTAAGCAGAGAGACGCAATGCACCATTCCTCATAGAAACGGACTGGGAAACTCTCATTTCCATCCGGCCATGGCATGTGTTTTGTATTTTGCTTTGCTCTGGGACTGAGACAAACCTTTTTTTACATACTTAATATGCTATGGTATATGAAGCTTTAACATAAGATTTAAAAGATTCCCTGGGGAACGTAGGCTATTTGAGAAAGATTGAACTTTAAAGGAGAATTTGTGCAAAGACCTGTTTTGAGCTTCAGCGTTGGTGACTCTGACGTAGCATTTACCCCAGGCAGGTCCTGCTTAGAACGCCAGAGCCCGCCAGGCAGAGCTCCCACACCCACCCGTGAGCCAGGTGCCATCCACTCTGCAAGCCACTCCAGATCACGAGGGATTTCAAAGCATAGAGAGAGCATGGGACACATCCTACTTTGACCTACACTCGCGACCCTGGTCCCTGGGTGGCATTCTGAATGAACTGTTTCTTTAGATAATCTAGTTTTCCTTCCTCCTGTGGAAACCTCAGGATGGGTAAGCAAGTGCATCTCAAAGAAAGGAGGGGTAAAGCCGCAAATAAGCTTTACCTATTTGACAATTATACCAAGCGCCATCCTGATGCTATCAGAATGCACATTAAGTTTTCCTAGAAAAAGTTTATGTCCCATGTATCCTTTCTTCAATAAAGTTTAAAAAAATTTCATTGATTTTTTTTTAATTTGCAAAATAATACCTGAGTACTAATCTAGGATTGTTTTAAAAATAAGCTCAAAATATTACAAATATAGTTCAGTCCTCATTTAACATAATGCTATTCCTCCACAATACAAAATACCCTGCTCCTGAAATTTCTATTCATAATGCATATATATTTTACTTATACTATATACACATGCATATACATACATTATCATAAACCATAAGAATATTATACAATTTTAAAAAAATCATATAAATATAGATATGACATGCATCTACTATTTTGCATGTTACCAGTAATGTTATGTTTTGAATTTATTTGCATTAAGACATATAGCTCAAGTCCATTCCTATTTTTGCTACCTCATAGTATTCTATTGTATAATATCACAAATTGTTATCCATTCTATCAAATGTGATTGTTTCTATTTTTCAGTACTATAAAGAGAACTACAATGTACATCACTAAGCAGAGCTTCTTGTGCACACTTGAAAGAAGTTTTTTTAACATATATATTTGAAATGGAAGTGTTGAGTTGTATTGTAGAGCACTCACATTATCCATTTTAGTAGATACTGGTAGATTTGTCAACAAATTGGCTGTATCAATGTATCCGATCAACAGTGGATAAGAGTCTCATCCTTGCCAATATTTACTATTATCGGGCTTTACCTATCTAATTGGGGTTGAACAACATTTGTTACCTTAACCTGCATTCTGCTTATGGCTAGTGAAATGAAATCTTTTCTTTTGGTAATTTTATATCAATTTCCTCATCTATGATTTGTCTGTTTATGTTTCTTTGCCTGATTTTCCAGAGTCATTACTGATTTGTAGGTAATATTTGCATATTTGGGCGTTTTGTTAACAAGGAAAATTATACTAACACTAAGATAGTAGGTCGTATGTACATTACTGAGTGTGGGGTGGGGGTGTTCACTACTAAAGTAGATACCAGGCAAGTATGATGTTAAATCTTGCTAGCCAAATGGTAAACACCATAGCTGATCAAAAAAAGAGAAAGTGTTGTAATATTATTTATGAACAACACATTTGATTTTCAAAAATTTTCTTACTTTTAGAATTTTAGTATTATTGATATGCCCTTGGAATTGATTTCCATAATATTGATATTTCAGTTTTTGCAAGAGGTGCATTAAAATTTCCTACATTAATTGTTGGTTTATCAGTATCTTCTTATAATTTTATCAATAATTGATTTAAATAATTCAGGCTAAATTATAAGGTACATAAAAGTTGAGAAGTGTTACCTTTCCTGGAGAACTAGGTCTTATAAATTTACATAATGACTGTCTTTGTCTCAAATAATTATTTTCCCTTAGAAAGACATGTCTTAAACTCTGTTTTGTTTGGTGTTAATATAGGAATGCCACATTTATTCTAGTTAGTATTTACCTGGCATATTTTTTCCATTCATTGACTTTAAATTTCTCAGGGTCTTGTCCCTTCTGTAAATGATATAGCATTAAATTAAAAAAAAAAAAAAAGTCCAGTATAACACTGTGTTTTCACAGTGAATTTAGGATTTCTGACACCTCGCTTTATGCTATATATCATTTTTGCTGTATGCCTTTTGTACATGTCTTCCTGTTTTTGTTAGAATTTCTTTTTTAGGTTTCTTCCTCCCCCCACCCCAACTGGCTTAGAAGTTGCATAATCTATTTTCACCACAATTTAATAAGCATAATTAAGTTAAAGTCTAGAGGAGAAAGGAAGCCTAGACGCTTCTGCATCTCAAGTAGATCCCACAAAGAGGATACCTTTCTTTTGTGCTAAGTGAAATGAGCCGGGTGCAGAAAGACAAATACCGTATGATGTCACTTATATATGGAATCTAAACCAGCCAACCTCATAGAAGCAGAGCGTGGAGTTAGAGTGGTGGTTGCCAGAGCTGGGGGAAGGGAGAGTGGGGGAATGGTGGTCAAAGATGAATTCGACCTAAATTTCAGTCCAAGATGAAAGAGCTGCGGGGATCTGACATACGGCACGAGGACGACAGTTGGTGATGCTGCACCGCGTCCCTGCCATTGCCTAAGTGAGCAGACCCTAAGTGTTCTCACCACACACAGAAAAACGGTGACCATGGGAGGCGATGGAAATGTTAATTTGGTTGACTGCGGTAATAATTACACAATGTGTCTGTATAGCAAAACATCACCTTATACACCTTACATACATATAATTTTTGTCAATTATACCTAAATAGAGCTGGGGAGAAGAGAAATATTAAAAAGCAGATGTGGGATTTATAAAGCAAAAATGAATGAATGAATGAATGAAATGGCAACATAATAAAAAGAGAAATAAGCAGTAAAAGTTTAAAGTCTATCTTTTCCCCCAAATACGTAAAGCTCTGAGACTACTTACTACTTAGTACCTGCTTCTTACTATATGCTATTATCTCCTTTTAGATTTACCAGGATTCTTTTTTTTTAAACCTAAAGTTAGTCATTGTTAGTGTGTGTTCTCGCCCATAGAGAGAATTCTTGGAGTTCTAATTTTGCTGTTTGTACAGATTCTCATTCGGGGTCAGTTGCTTTATTAATGTCTTGGGTGAATTTCAACTTGTTTCACTTGGTTGAGATCGGAGAATAAAATTTCCAGGCATTGGTGGAGGTTCACTTTACTCTGGAGAGCTTTTCCCTCGGACTATTTATTGCTGCCGGGGTCCCCAGGCACTAGCCCTGGCCTCTTTCTTTGCATTTCTCCAATTTGGGATTTCTGGAATACATAGCAATCCCAAACCAGAACAAAAGCAGGTTTGTGCTTACAAATTTAGGGGAGGCGTGCTTTCATATTTTCCATTCAGAACAAGCCAAGACAATATGCTTTCCTTATTATTTCCTTTTACTAGCAGGTTGATTTTTTTTAAGATTGAATTTAAGCTTTGACTGGGTCTCTGCATTTAGAATGTTCTGGGGTCACAAGGAGGGGACTCAGATCCAATTCACCATCCTCAGGAGCCTGGAGCCCTAAAAGCCAAACAATTACAACCCAGTTCCTCTGCCTGGCACCAAGAAAACAGTGAAACGTCTCTGCCCAGGACAGCAGGCTCTAGCATCAGCTGACCATGCAGGTTCCATCATCTGCTTTTCTTTTGGCCCTGAAGTTTTTCTTTACTTTCTTGAAAACTCAACTATGGAGTGGAAATCTGTTCTACCAGATATCCAAAGATCAAAGTCAGTGAGAATTTCCTAAGTCTTAGCTTTAATCAAGACTCTCTTTTAACCAATAAAAACAGCATTTGCAACTCAAAACAGCAATCACAGAAGTAGTCATTTAAATAAATAATGGACCTCAAGAACTGTTAAGCCAAGGAAACTGGGTCCCCAAGTAAGACCGCATTTTATTTATTTTCAGATCAGTAAGTAATTCTGTCTTGGCCAAATAGCATAAGAAAATGTTAGAGCAGAATTTTACTCCATCGCTGTGAGCTAGGCTGACGCCATGGCACTCTAGCCCAGGCAACAGAGTGAGACTCTGTCTCAAAAAAAAAAAGAATTTTACTCCATATGAGAACAATTTCAATGAGAGATTAATTTTCTTTAAAGGGCAATATTCTTTCTTGTGAGTTTCACTTATTCTTATTTTTTCCAAAATTTATTATTTAAAAGCAACTTACTGAACGCCTGCGTTCTGAGCATTGTACTAAATATCATTACAACTGAAGTCCCGAAGATGACAAAACCTGGCCTTTGTTCTCAAACACTTGTACTTCAATGGCAAAACATGGGAAATTAGCAGATATAATCCAATGTAATGATCTGGTTTACAAAAAAAAAAAAAATTTGAATTTCTCTCTAATGTGAAATACGTTGTCGAGAACAAACAAGCCTGGTACAAGTATTCATTACATTCTGGTAGAATTTCTGGGGAATCTGAACCCATTTTGGAAGCATAGTTTGAAGCAAATTTTCTGTGTGTATTTTCTGTTGACTGTCAAAAGCTATGCTGGTAAGTAATGACCTAAATAGAAAGGTTAGATTTCTTAATCAAGCATGTACAGTACAGACTGCTCCCACCAAAATGTGCCTCTGTGACTTCTTCCCCCCAAAGCTATGGCGAACCAACAGGAGCAGAAAATAGAAAAGCAGCTTGGACTGCATTTGTGTCAAATGAAGGCAAACAGAAGCCTAGGATGGGGCCATTTTTAGAGGTGTGATACAGTTGTTCCTTCCAAATTCATCCAAATCCTGATGTTCTGGCTGACATAGTTAACGTACTTCTCTGACACTTGATATTGGCAACTCTGATGTCTTTATTGAGAGTGAATCATCAATGATCACGAGTCAGTTTTCACTGACTTTCAACAATCCGGCAAATTCCCAGTTACAGAACTGCATCCTCTTAGCAATAACTCGTTAAGTGTCTGACCCACATCATTTTGACTTGTATCACCTCAGTGTAAGAATGTATCTCACTCAAAAAATAAGACTATGCTGGATTTTTTTTTTTCCTATCTGGAATAATGAAAATGAAAATACTAACTCCACTCCAATTGCTGCTGGCCCACCTAAATCATATGTGTCTTCTAAGCCAAATTTCTGCAGCACTCAAAAACATTATGAGTATTTTGACTGGAATAGTCAGAACAAGTACAGATACAAGAATTCTCTAGTTTCCTAAATACAGCATTTGTCTAAGAATTTCATGTAATTTGGTGTAGCAGAAAAATCATAGTCTCATAACATAGTCTCAAACATCTTGGAATTGAATCCTGACTGTCCCCACTGACCGGCTGCACGAACTTGACAAGTTATTCTTTCTGAGCCTCATCTACAAAATGAAAAATAAATGAGTGCCATTTGTATACAAAGAACACCACATCTGATACTAAGCTCTTCTGCAACAATATGAAGCTGTTACAAGATGATGCTGATGATGACGGCGACTATTAGAATTTCTTCTTATCCTAAAAATCATCAGAATATTCTCACACACTGCGACAGTAATGCACTATTGTAGTATGCTCGATAGACATGATATTCAATTTTCCATGAGCAATACTCTTTTGTGTTGCGGTATCCATGCCTTTCCACTTTGTAGAAGCTGGCACAAGAAACATCGGAAGGTTACACGTGTCTCTAAGGATCCAGTTTAATCAAGAAATTATTGTTCCAAGAACTTGCAGATGATAGCTCCCTCTCATAGCTCTAGTTCATAAAGTAATATAATTAGTCCCCTGAAGCTAAGCAGTTCTATTTGCTAAAGCTGTGTTTTTAAGGATTAGCAATGACTTTTCCCTGGAAAACTGGGTGTATAGCAGTGAAAGTTTCGTATCCCTGTTTTTCCTCCTTGACACACCATATTTCACCACGGTGGCCAGGGCCTTAAAACTGACACCAATTAATTGCCCAGGAATAGGAGCCATTCTTAGTAACATCTAGAACTCCTTTTGGCCACATTTGCTCCAGGAACTTGG
Organism: Eulemur rufifrons; assembly: GCF_041146395.1. Taxonomy (NCBI): domain Eukaryota; kingdom Metazoa; phylum Chordata; class Mammalia; order Primates; family Lemuridae; genus Eulemur; species Eulemur rufifrons. Next base: position 1,097,692 of record NC_090994.1, read on the forward strand.
AAAAAGGAATTATTCTTTCTGAACCTCATCAATGAAACAATTTCAATCACATAAGAATAAATGAAGTACCCTATGTAGGATGATAAATACAGAACATCTACAATAATTGGGTTTGAGTCCTGTTTCCAAACTTCTAGTTCAATCAAAAATTCAGGACAAGGTAAAATATGCAGCCGAATTAGCAACAAATCAAAACTGTAATTTACAATGCATAAAACAATAGCTAATCTTATTGAATGTGTATCAATATGTGAAGAGAATAAACTATGGATAAATTGTGAAGCTGATGTTGGTGAGGTCAGACTTGCCTGGAATCAAAGGTTGCTTCTTATAGAGAATCATGGTATGTAAAGCCTGTTGATAGCAAATGACAACTGGTGTCTAACTTTGACAGATAGACACTGTTAAAGATATATTCACATCCACGATATAACATGCCATTCAAATCCTAATTGAGTTTCTATATTTGAACAAATTGATGACTACAGCAACATATAAAACAATTACGACCTGAAGTAAATACTAATTAGATTCTCCTTGGCTAATGTTTTCCTCTTGGGTCAATACACTTTGTTAATTCTCTTCAGAGAAAGTAATTATTGTAGCGGTAACCAATGGCTGCTTACAGCGCATAGTGGGGCTGAAGCACTGAAAGATGCCGTTGCTGCTTATATTTGTAAATATTTTATGATATGTAGAGAAACATGTAGTCAAAATGATTTTTTAAAGTTGTATTTAACATTTCATTTACTTGAAAGACTGAAGAAAGTTCTCCTCATAGCTCTGACTTGGATGGGGCAAAAGTAATATATGTAACCTAAATATTTGTACCCCCGTAATATGCTGAAAAAAAAAAAAAACCCACAAAAGACTAATTTTTAGAAGAGTAGCTATGGGAGCACATGCCAAGTTCACAGAAAACCTAAAAAGTTTCTAATCTTCAGATACCTAACAAAAAGTCAGATGCGCATGTGAAGCTCAATTTTTTAAAGTAACATAATCAAATGTCCACATAATTCAATTGAATATCCAAAAAACAAGTGTCTGTGAATTATATAATATTTACATAGGAAAGGACACTATAAATCAATCTCTTTTCACACTCAATGTTGACTCATAATGCATCATATATTCGGCATGATACTTGCTGCTTGGAGTATTAGAATCAGTTTCTCATACTGTTGTTTCATTTTATCAACTTATTCAATATATGAAAGAAACATTAATATATTTTCTGATTGCTAAGTAAAATAAATGATTCGGTACATCTACTCCAAGTATCATCTTTATATTGACTATGATTCGAAACACACTCTTTAGGTTGTATTGCTTTTGAAATTGAGAGTTTGTGCTCTCAAGTTTAATAATGTATTTTTATCAGAGCTCACACAATCTATGTATTTTTTGCCTTTTTTTTTTTTGAGGCAGAGTCTTTCTCTGTCACCCTGGGTAGAGTACAGTGATGTCATTGTAACTCACTGCAACCTCAAACTCCTGGGCTCAAGTGATCTTCTTGCCTCAGCCTCCCAAGTAGCTGGGACTACAGGTGTGCACCATCATGCCCGGCTAATTTTTTTTTTCTTCTAATTTTGGTAGAGATGGGATCTTGCTCTTGCTCAGTTGCTCAGGCTGGTATTGAACTCCTAACTCCAAGCAATCCTCCCGCCTTGGCCTCCCAGAATGCTGAGATTACAGGTGTGAGTCATTGTGCCCGGCCTGTTTTTTTTTTTTTTTTTTTTTTTTTAATATCGGATGTACGTTTTAAAATATCTCTGGGGAAAAAACCCTCAATATATCTCATTCATTTGACAGTTTTGTTTCTTTGATCTCTTAAAGTATCCTTCACATATAGCAGTTTACTTCATATTTTTATAAGCGTATTCTAAGTAATGCGCATGGCTGTATCACATACTACTCCTTGCTTGTCAGTACAAACTGCCTATTCCAAAATCAAATGCTGTTTTTTTAAAAGTGGTTTTGATCTTTTCAATCTGAGTTTAGCAATTAACCATGATCTTCTGAAACCCTAATATTTGCTTTCTAATTAAAACTGTACAGAGTTCATCTTCATAAAAATTAAGAGCGTTCACGTTAGAGGCAGGCAATGTCCAATCAAGTCTCTGGAATTGCAGGCAGTGCCAATCCATTCTTTCCCTAAGCAATTCCTCAAAGGTATGATGGCATCGTTACTGGAGGTGATGTTCCAGAATTCTAACACCGGTGGAGTAAAGTCAATCCAAGAAATGCAAACACTATGAGCTCTTGCAGGAGCAGCAAATAGTTCAGAAGGAAGAAGGCAGGGTATGCGGGAATGTTGACCAGAGCCTGGGGCCAGGTATTGGATGACCTTGAATTCTACAAAGCATTTGAATATTAGTGCATAGTTGATAAGGAACTATTGACAATTTGTGAGGAGAGAAACACAATCAGGTCAGTATTTCAGAAACCTCTGAGACTTGGGCTGCGGCAGGAAGGACAGAGTATGGAGAGAGACCTTGAAGACGGTGATGGGTAGAGAGGCGTGGACGTGTTTCCTGCATTGCAGGCCACGCCATGCATTTCTTTCCTGTGTCTCTTATGACTATTGATCATTTTTATTTTATTGTGTAAAGTTACTATTTCTCTCTTCTTTATAGTGAGCTAAGTTTTACCACCAAACCACAAGTTCAGATTTGGTTTCTGCTCATCGCCTGCGACTCTTCCCCTCCACGCACTGTTTCTTTCGGCCATTCGAGCTTTGGCTTTTGCGCCTCCAGAAACCATCTCTTTCCTTTTTACAGACCGCCGTGGTGCTGGAGAGGCATTTCCAAGGAAGCTTCCTCCCAGAGCTTTTCTTGCCTCCGCGTGTGGCGTCTCTCCAGGCTCCTCCGACTCTTCTCTCTCCTGATACCCAGCTGTGACGAGTGCAGCTTGAATCTCATTATCTCTGATGACTGCACATTTTAAAACCCTACTTCCTGTTCAACCTTATTTTCACTCTGACAGCATGAAACCTGCTCCTCCACTGAAGATGGTGCATCTGCCGATTTCGCTGCGCTATTATATTAAACGCATCTGAGTCTCATTTTTATTCATAACGTGAAATTAGAAAAATTGTGTTTGAGGACGGCGTCACTCCTCCTTGGCCCGGGACCCGCCAGGTGGTTGCGACTTCCACCCACCTAGAAAGTTCGCTGCTGCCGCCCTGCGCGCCTTCCCCACTTAGGCACTGATGCCTGAAATCCCACTCAGGACCTCGTTCCTTCAGCAGCAGCTCAAGGTAAAAACGAGACTCCCCCAGAGAGAGGAAGAGCACTCTCAACTGTCATCAGCCACTCGCTCTTTACTGAGATGGAATTTCAAACTCTCTGGGAGAGCAGGGCCTGGGGACAAGGGACCTGGAGAAGGGAAAGGGTGGCCCCGGGAGAGGAGCCGGTGCGGGAGGTCCAGCACCCTGGAGCGAAGCAGCTCCTTTTATCATTTCATCCTTCTGCCTGGAGCTGGCGCCGCGTTTCTGCTGCTGTGGGTGTCGCTTGCCTCACACATGTCCTCCGCTTGGAAAGGAAGACGACAGTTGTGTGACTTGCAAATATTGTTTTTTGCGCTGCCGCATACGAGACCTCAGGGCCCAGCGTGCTTAGAGAACCATCACGCAGCCGCGGCTCTAACGGGACTCTTCAGCAGCGACGTCCAGAGGACTGTACAACAGTTCCTTAGTGACAAATGCTAGCGATGCTTGGAAAATGTCAAAAAAAAAAAAAAAAAAAAAAAAAGAAACAAAGAAAGAAAGAGCAAGCTTTAAAACCCCTTAGTTTTTCATGATGAACTGTTTGAAATGTTGCAGAAGACATTTACAGTTGACTGGAGAAAAATTCACTGTAATTCAATAACATGTGTGTAGATAAAAGCTGAATCCAAATCGGGAGAGCCCAAATGAGTAGCAGCAATAAAATATTACCGTTATAATAACATTTGAAAAGAAAAAAAAAGGCAAAAAACTTCACATGCCTGAGAATTAGCTCTCTTGCAGACCTTTAAAAAAAGAGAAAAGAAATGGCAGACGACCTCAGTCTTAAGATATAGATCACTACACATACATGTTAATATCTCACTGCTGCATATTATTAATATGCTTAAGGATTCAGAAATAAAAACAATATTTTAAGATGACTTAGTTTTTATAGTATTTGTAAACAAGAAAAACAAAACTGTTTAAACACCAAAAGCAGGTAGACTTTCTCTACGTCATGCTTTAACTATGTACAGCTCATGTATTAATCAAAATTATAAAAAAATCAACTCTAATTTCTGAGAGATGCTAACAGCACTGACAAACTTCAGTGGCAAGATAGTAATGTATTAATTCATTTTTTCAATCATTTTTTAAAAGATTGAGTATTTACCAAGCACCAGGAATGTTGTGTCCAGGGAAGAGAGATGAGTCAACCATGAAAATGTCCCTACACAGTTTCTCAGAGCAAAGACATCGGACCACTCTGGTTATAAAAGCAAAATGTACACAAATGACTGAGACATGGATATATTTAAGTTACACAAACAGTGAGAAGAGGGATTTGAGCTTCTTGGAAGTTTTTTCTCCTTGATAAAAATAAATGTCATCAATGTCTTAATGGGTAAAGGATAGAAAATGCCTTATTTGTAACATTCTTGCAGAAATGGAAAAGATGCCCTTTCCACCCTCCAGTTGTTTAGATCTTATGGGAAGTAGACAAATACCAAAGAACCAAGCTCTAGTACAAGAAAATTTAAGTAAGTTCATTTTTTCAAATTTTGAAGGAACACAGGAGACTACATGTCCATACAGTACCTCAGCTGAAACTCAAAAGTGATATTGTTATAAAAGCACAAAAACGGATGCTGCCCCCCTTATTATTAAGGAATCTTCCGGCTGTAACCTTACATGTGATTCCTCAGCATTGGCAGTGCTGTTCTCAAGAGAGAGTTCCACAACATATACAGCCATCCCTGAGTGTGCGCGGGGGATTGCTTCCAGGACCTCCGCTACACCAAAATGCACGCAAACTCAACTCACGCGGCCATGTGGAACCCACGCATGTGAAAAGTCAGCCCTCCATCTCTGCAAGTTTTGCATCCCCAAAATACTGTATTTTCGGTGTGTGTGTTTGAAAAATAATTCTCATATATAAGTGGACTCACAGAGTTCAAACTGTACTGTTCAAGGTCAACTGTACATGTGTACACTATGTGCTGTTCCATCCAGTTGCAACTTACTATACTATGTATTAAGAATGGAGACAGCAGGTCCCCACTTTATGTCCTCGACAGGTTCTTGGAAACTGTGACTGTAAGTGAAATGACGTAAGACAAAACCATTTTTCTTCCTCACCCATGTTATAATGAAGTGAAGGTGAACAAAATGATGTTATTCCAGGACCTGCTCCCTGCCCATTGGTTTACAGTCCCAGGTTCCAAGACCCTATGGATGAGGTTAAGTGAGGACTTCTCTATATCATACTATGTACCAGGAAAAACGACAGTCTAAAAGCAGCTTCCATGACCATACGGGCACAGATCAAAGTACTACAGAATTATAAAACTTATAAAAATTAAATTGAATTTCCTGTATTTTACCTGGAACTCTAATAAAAAGAGTGATAATTCCTAGGAAATGGTTTCTTACCAGAATATGCTATATGAGTATTCAGTTAAGAGGTGGGGTCTGGACCCTCTAGATCCAAATCCTGACATGCTGTCCAGGTGATGGGACCTCTCTGAGCTTTCATTTGCTCATGTGTCAGATGGAAATAATACTGGTACCTTCTTCAAACCCTTGGTTTGAAGATGAAGTGCTAAAATACACTTTGTGTGCTTAGCACAGTGTTAAGGGTTCGGTAAGTGTTGATCGCTAGCATTATCATTGTTTTGCTTTCATAAAAAGGTTCTTCAACTGCACTTGGGGTGTGTAGAATGATACTTGTATTGCAGTGAGTGATAACTGCATGATTTTTTCCATTATACCCCATGTCACTTTACAAACAATTACAGAGTGGAAACATAAATCTAATTTTATTCTAATACACACTTCATTTGTTACATTGAACATATTAACAGCCCCTCCTCCACTACAGTGGTAGAAATTACTCTAATATTTACTAGTTTGCTTTCTGCAAAGTTAAATGAGGTGGCAAACAGAGCCAGAGAACAACTTGTTTAGGATCCAGTCCAGATCCCTGAACTAATCACAATCAGCACGGTACTAGTGCTATGAATTCTAGTTGGCATCATCTGACATCTAACATGAAATATTACTCAACTGGCACATATGGGGAGCAAAGCCATTTTTTTCCACATTTCAGTTTTCTAAGCAATGAGCATAAAGATTTTAAACATTCTCAATATGTGCAAAAATTTGTTGATGCCCAAGAGCTGCAACTGTATTATTGATCAATCCTAACCACAGCTTTAATGCCATTAATGGAACTTTCCAATCATATAATTGTTCTTTAACATCTATTTGTTTAGTTCACAGATTCTGGTAACAGGTCTGTGTTTATAGGGAAGGTCTTCTGTTCTGGTCATCATTGTATTAAATATGGAACAAGAGTCTATAATGTCTTCCTTCTCTGAATCCCCCTGAAATAGAATTCAGTGTTTCTTACAGGTACATCATGTGCAAAGTCAACACAAGACATATTGTATCACTTGTGTCTCCAAACTGCCTCATTCACAGGACATGAGGGATTATTAGAACTTTTTATCACTTGGAAAAATGTTCCCACCCCCAACAAAATTTATATCTATCTTGCTTTGAAAACTATCATACTACTTTTATCTTTATCAGACTAAAGAACCCAAAAGGTTTGCTTACAGATATTCCAAAAAAGAACTGTTCTGTGTGTTGGTCACACACATTCTCTTGATGATAAGATCAACAAACAAGCTTGCAGCTGAACAGAGTATGTGGTGCAGAATGCCAGTCATAAATAGTCAGTTAATAGATTTTTCCATTGGGTTCCATAAAACTACTTGCTTTGAGTAATTCCTCAGTGAGATTGGTGATGTAAGATATAAACAAAAAGAGCCCTTGCCCTTATAAAGATAACAGATGATATTCAATAAAATAGTAGGTTTTATGGCATAGTTATATTTTCTTGGATTTCTCCCCTCTAGTTTTTAAGTTAAATCTTTGTCTAGTTTATTTTTATTGATGTTGTTTATAAGTAAATCTAGAAGAAATTAAAGTGATATAACTTCCCTTTTATATTTTATTGGACATATAAACAGAAAGGTCAGAAAATGTAAGCTTATGTGTTGTGTTTCTGATGGAAGAAATGCAATGCCAAGATTAAAGGAATCATCTTTAATATTTTAAGTGAGGAGACAAAAGAGCATAAATATGATACAGTCCATGATACAGTGTCCCTTATTTAAAATTTAATGTGATAATCATAGACAGTTCGTATTGTAGAGGGCATGATAAAAACAAACAGCTGCACTAGTATTGTAACTATTGTGTTAGTTAACTTCCAGAACGTCTTAGTGTTCATAAAATTTGCCTAGATGAGAAAATAATAGTGTAATTTTAAATCTCAGAGTGTAAAAATATCATGTAAAACTTTCTAAAAATGCTAATTGATGCAAAAATGATATAAATTTTGCAGAGCTTTTCCTAATAATACTCAGTATGATTTCATTCATAACTGGTAAGAGTATAACTTCGTACATACCTGTGTAAAATGCTCTAACCATGGAACCATAAACCCTACTGTGCTGTAACATTTGACATTTTTGATAACCTATACTGATGAAATTTATATTGTTGTATTTTATACATTTAGTTCTACAAAGCATTAATTACAATTGGGAAAATAACAAATTAACTCAATTCACAAAAGTAGAAGCTTTAAATGAGAACTTGTATAAAAACGGAATTATAAATAGTTAAAATGACTTAAAATTTGTAATAGGGAAATGTTATTGCTATGGTTTTAAATAAAAATAATGAGACAGTTTATATACATTGTGTTCTCAATATTAAACTATAAATAGGATGTGTATATTTTTGTGTGTTTGTCGAGGGGAAAAAAGCTTTAGAAGAAAATAAGCGGTAGAAAGAAGTAACGGTTTCTCTGGAAACTAAATCTCTTCTCCAAAATGTCACAAATGTGTCATTTTCTTAATAAGAACAGCATTTAAAACATTTAAATATACTGTTAATTTAAAATAGGCAATGGAGAATTGGAATTCATTTCAAAGCAGTTTGCAGATATTTTTGTATAATGACAAATGTAAGTGTAAGCTAGTTTAAAAATACAGATGAATTCTAGATAACTTTAAGAGTTGAGAAATTTCATAAAATTACCAAGATGACAGACTATAAATTTTATAACACTGTGTGAGGTAATATTCTAACAATTTTTTTTTTTTTTTGAGACAGAGTCTCACTCTGTTGCCCAGGCTAGAGTGAGTGCCGTGGCGTTAGCCTAGCTCACGGCAACCTCAAACTCCTGAGCTCAAGGGATCCTCCTGCCTCAGCCTCCCAAGTAGCTGGGACTACAGGCATGCACCACCATGCCCGGCTAATTTTTTCTATATATATTTTTAGCTGTCCATATAATTTCTTTCTATTTTTAGTAGAGATGGGGTCTCGCTCTTGCTCAGGCTGGTCTCGAACTCCTGAGGTCAAACGATCCGCCCACCTCGGCCTCCCAGAGTGCTAGGATTACAGGCGTGAGCCACCGCACCCGGCCTAACAATTTTTTAAAAATATTTATAAACCCTAACTATACAGAGTCACAGTTTATCTAAACACTATCCATGTATATAATATCTACGTATGTATATATGTTCTTTCTCTAGAGAGAGAATGTTATTAATTTTTAAGAAAACCAGGCTATGTCCTGAATAAATAAGTTTAAACAATCTGCTGATAGCGACTGACCTCCCAGGGATTTCCAAACGTTCATCTCTTTCCCGACTTTTCCCTCCAGCTGCAGGTGCTTGACGTGACGCATGCCCATCTTTCCCCAGCAATGAAGCGTTTCCATCACTTTGCAACCACCCTCTTCATCACCAACGTAAATGTGATGTTTTAAACAAGCGTATTCTCACTTTTTCCTTGTGCCGTATTTTTCCTCATGTCCACACAGTTCACTTGAAATATTAGATATAGGTAGCACTGTGTGTTAATACCCACACGAACATGAAATCTGCTATCAGGTGATCTCGACTTATAATTGCTCTTATTGCAGGTATCTGCAGAAAGAGCTTATTTGTAGCATGTATTTATTTAAACACAAGTGGCAAAGCTCAAGGAAAACCTTACACTGACATAATTCATTATTCCTTTGTCATTTCTAACTTTAAATATAGTAATTAAAATCTTACATTTATAAAATCCTTGATGGTTCTATTTCTTATGTCCATATAACTTGCTCAGATGATATAATCTATTCCTGCATTTCAGACTGCAATTCATAATTTATGTATCATTCCAGTGTTTCAGAGACTCTAAGCTTGGGTAAGTAAATGTTCAGTGAAGAATAATGACGAAAATTCAGTTTTATTTTCAACGAATGGAGTTTAAGGTTAAAGAATGTTAAAAAGACAATAATAATGTCTGATAATCTACAAAATGGCTAATATGTGACTCAAAATTAATAAGCTGAAACGATACTATCATAAACTATATAAAATAGGAATACCTGTTGGCCTGTAAAATGGAATTAAATGTGATGCTACCATAGATACATGAAAAATCTAATTTTAAGAAAAATAAAAGCAGTTTATCATAAATATGTAATAAAAGTTTGTATCAGATATGTGGCTATTTTTATAAAAAATAAATATACGAATGAAGATTCAAAAGTTTAGTTACAAATTTAACATGAACAGAGTGGCTTCTGATTGACTTATTGAACAGCCTATCACCCAGGAGATTTCTTTAGCCACCTGACAGAACCAGGGTATAACTCTTCCGATACTATCAGCTCAGATCAACTTGTCTGTTATAAGACACTGAACAAGGGAGGAGAGTGGAACCATTATGAAACAGATTTCGTTTGTTTTTATAAGTTGGCCCTTAGAGTATTTATGGGATAAAGAGTTTCAGTCAATTGCAGTACAACAATAAAGGGAGACCTCTGGCATGACAGCACTCAAGTGACAACACTTGTTCTGGTCTGTATTAAAATCCCGTCCACACATGAAGTAAGGCTGACATACTGATCTCACCATTAACTGATAGTTGTTGAAGCTCATCTATAGGTTCATTTTTTTTTCACAGATATCACTCTGTTATGTTTGAACATTTCACAAATGTTTTTATTCTAACTATCCAACTATATTTTGCACTCATTAACCATCCCCGCTTTATCTGCTCCTCACCACTACTAGAATCAACGATAAATTACGTTATACTTTAAAATAGCTAAAAGAGTAGAACTGGAATGTTCAGTTCCATTTCAAGAAATGACAAATGTTGAGGTAATGGATACTCTAATTACCCTAATTTGATCGATACATTGTATGCCTGTATCAAAATATCACATTTGCCCTATAAACATACACAACCAGTATGTACCCATAATACAAAATAAAAACATTAAAATCAGCAACCTATCGGCAAACTTCTGAGCATCTCAGGTTAGACATGAAAAGGAAATAATTCCACATGACCAAGCTCCTCTGCCCCTCTACACAATAAACACATAGCAGGCACACACAGACACACACACACACACACACACACAATTAAGCACATGATACCACAAACATGCAAGCTTTTAAACACTTCCTTGTATTTAGCATAAAAAGACAATTGCCTCAATGTATAGTAAAAACAAAACACACAGCCCCACACACAGGACTAGACAGATACAAGTAGCAGGCAGACAGCTGAGCAGAATGTCACGTTTTGTCCTGGCTTCTTAATCACTGTTAAAAGGGAATTCTTGGCGGTACTGTCCTCTGAGGAGATTGCAAGATTTAGTGGCCCATTTAACTGCATTTCTTCATGAGCAGGAATGCTGATGTTATTACTCAGTGTAAATATGGAGTAATAAGTACAACGTTAGCTAAGTATCCTCTCATATGCTTCTTCTGCACAGAGGGTTCTGTTCTCCGCAGCAAATACTTTCACTGAGAGGTTAAACACATAACTTTGCATGTTCAAGTATGACACTTGTTCAAGTATAATACCGTTCAACTTATAATTGGGCTACTTTAAGTGTGCATTTTATTCTATTTGTCATTCACAGCAGATTTCAATGCAGCATTTTTAACAAAGAAAAAATAAATAAAACTGTAGCGTACGATACGGAGGAGGCTGGGAGTATCAGGCTGTGTATTTTTTGATGATAAAAAGACTGACTGCTTGCCAGTAGCAGCTTGCTGTCAGTAAAAATGAATCTGAAACAGATGCCAACTGCGTCAACAGCTGGAGTCCTATACATTTTTTATTAAGCAAAGACACAAATCAGGAGGAGAAGTACATAGGTGCAAACACATCAAAGGATGCTGTTCTTTCCTACCAACACACCAAGCCTACTGGAGGCTTCCTTCCCTGCCTAGAACGTGATGGCCTCGAAGCTAGAACACCGAGTGTTAACTTATGTGTTAAAAATAAATGACTTTGTTCTGTATGCTCCCCTTACTATGCCGAGAACTTAAACTTTCATACTCTTCTGTATTATTTAGAAGTATACTTGAAAAAGGAATTTAGGATAGACTGATAGACAAGAGTAGACCAATCAAAGGTTGCCTTCTCTCTTTTGACATAGAGTTAACTCTGTATATTACAATATTGGAGATTACCATACTTTTATGATTTAGTCTACAATAACTATCCCTTTGAGTTAGTGGATATATATCATCATACTCTGCAGAAAAAAAAAAGCTTCCAGTATATACTAATCGATTATACATGGCATACAGAATTTTCCTCCGCATTCCAGAATCTGAAAATGAAATAAAACTTTACTGTAAAAATGTGAGAAGAGAAAACCAATTTAGGCACTTGTGTTCCTTATATATCAGTGCTTTATTATACCCTCTATATTTTAACAGAAAAAATAAAAACACACAACCAAATTATTTACAGTGGCTACGTTTGCATATCAGCACAATTAAAACTCAGCACCGTAGCTAGCTGGAAAAGTGGGTTCTGTCGGAAGGTACACATTTACAAAGAATAACTTTGTAAATAAATTATCTGGCCTTGTGTGAAACATCTCACAAGATGCTAAACCTGCCTAGACCAGCACTGTTTGATAGCAATATAGTGTAAACCACAAACATAATTGTAATTATCTAGTAATCACATTAAAAAAAATCTAAAATGGAACAGGTGAAATAATGTATATACAGTAAATACTGAATTTACTATATATACATTATTTGCATGTATAATCAACATGAAAACTATTAATGACATGATTGTTTTACATTCATTTTTTATAGTATATATACACTTACAGCACATCTAAAGTTTTATCAGAAAATTATTTTGGTACTTAGGTTTCATAAAATTTAAATTGAGAAAGTAGATACACATATCCAAGTTTTTCCAAACACACTTAAAAGTTTTGCAATAATGGCATCGAGTAGGGGTTTTTAAATTTAAATTCATGAAAATTAAATACATTTACAAATTCGGTCCCTTAGTCTCCCGAGCTGCAGAAGCGGCCGGGGGCTGCCCTTGGGGAAGTGGCAGGACGGTGTGAGCCCTCTGCTGGCCCACAGGTGGCACTGGGCCCTTGGAGAGCACCTGACAGAATGTTTTCAGATAAAATGTGAATAAAATGGAAGATAACTACGGAAAAACTTGGCTACCTAAATATGTACCTAAAACAACTTCTGAACAGCATTATGTAAAATTAGAATGGAGAGATATGAAAAATCGATGGTAATTGTTAGAAGATTTGGGCCCAGGACCACAGAAAAAAAATTGCTACAGAGGGTTTTTGTACAAACCAGTGGTCTTTCAAAGAAAACCTTTAAATTCTCAGGTCCAAAGTGATGAAATTAAAGTTACAGAAGGAAACTGAATTTGAGAATAGTATACGCCATCGCTAGGTTTCAAATTTGCTAGGCTTTCAGTGGGATATTTTTGATATTAAAGTTCACATTAAAGGACTTTTAAAGGTTTTGACAGATGCATTTTTTATTCCATTTTTTTAAACCTAGAAAGTACATGCAGCCAAAAGGTCAAGCCTATAGTTTGTATGTTAGACATTCTTGATATGTAATTCTGTATAATGAAATCTACATGTAATATAGATTATATGTGTATCATTTTAACATAAAATATAGTAAGTTTAATGCTTCTACTTTGTCTTCAAAATACATAAAAATATTAAGGGATAATCTTATTTAATATTATTACAATTATAAAATGCCAATTTCCTACACCTGCCTCATAGGTTCACCTAACATGCATAAAAATTGCTTTACAGATGACGAGATGTACGAAAGTTAAGTGACGTGTTGATGGTAGAGGTGCTAGTTAGTAGGCGCGCTGCTTAGGGACTGACCGGGTCTACCAATTGCAAACTTACTCAACTACAGCAAGGTGAATTCACGTTTTCTTAAGATGTGATTAATCTTTTTTTTTTTTTTTTTTGAGACAGAGTGTCGCTTTGTTGCCCTGGCTAGAGTGAGTGCCGTGGCATCAGCCTAGCTCACAGCAACCTCAAACTCCTGGGCTTAAGCGATCCTACTGCCTCAGCCTCCCGAGTAGCTGGGACTACAGGCATGCGCCACTATGCCCGGCTAATTTTTTCTATATATATATTTTAGTTGGCCAGATAATTTCTTTCTATTTTTTAGTAGAGACGGGGTCTCGCTCTTGCTCAGGCTGGTCTCGAACTCCTGACCTTGAGCGATCCACCCGCCTCGGCCTCCCAGAGTGCTAGGATTACAGGCGTGAGCCACCGCGCCCGGCCAAGATGTGATTAATCTTTATTACGAATACTTTTCCTAGGTGGTAGCATCCAAGGTACAACATTCTTCTATTACTCCAAAACCATTTTTAATTATTTAAAATTTTTAAAATTATACAATATTGATCAAAGACTATTCCGAAATAGATAATTTTATAATTCCACATTTTGACTAATAGGGCTCTAATAATTATTTTCCTCTGAACTAAAATTAGAAAAGTAAATTCTTAAAGCTGCATAGAAAGGTGAATATCCTCTACTTGAACTTGCCATTTTGCAGATAGAGCAATGAGGGTCAGGGATGTCCGAGCGTGCCCAAGGGCCAAGATCAGAAAACAGCTCTTCTGACAAACCAGAACAACGCTTTCTTCCTCATTTTCTTGCACTCGGTTAGCACATTGGTATCCCAGGGACATCCTCTTTTCTAAGCAAGTTTCTATTTTCAAAGGACAGACTATTTGTGATATTTACTTTATTTAGTTCGACAAAGTAATCTCCCTACTTTGAGGCTTGTGTTTGTAAAGAAACTAATGCATTTTCTACGAAGCTCCATAGAATTATATGAAATGAGTTGATCTTAGATGATTGTAATCAGAGAGAGAGATAAGTTAGTATATCACACTCATTCATCTTTTCAGTTCCATTTATTGGAATACCACTTAGGAAGTGGGTTGGTTGTGATGGCATCGTAACAGCTCATTTATAATCTGAGCACTTTTAATTACTTGTAGAGATAATACGTTTAAATGGTAATATTGTGAGAGCTTTTTGTAGTAATTATACTTCATAATGGAGTCAGGTATGTATCAGATTCAACAAAACATCACTCAGTCTGACAAGCATTTTCATTTTCTAAATACCATAATTATGTTTTACATTAATGTTTGAACTTACCCCAGTTCATTGTTTGCTGTGAAAACATTGTGATTTCAAACAGGGATCTGCAATTTTTAATGATTCATATATACCTATACTATTTCTTCTGAAAAGTGTTATCCCCCTATTGTATCCCTTTTACTATGCTTCCACTTAAAAAACGTCCGATAGTTAGAAACAGACTTTTTGTAGTGGAAATATCCTGTTTTTAGCAGACTTTTAAAATTGCTACCAGTAATTATGGAAGAAAACACTAAATTGTTGGTTTAGTGCAAGCAGGTTGGGAGTCTTTGAAAAACGTTGTTTAAAAATTATTTATAAATTATTTTTTTTCTAAGTTTGGTTTTCAGGTATCCACTAACCTTTTACAGTTCAGATGCTGAAATTTAATGCAAATTCTCCACCTCCAACACCTGATTTTGTTGATTTCTTTGCAGCTTGAGTCATTGCTGTCATGTGCAAATGTGAATATATCTGCCATCTCAAAAGTGTAGGTGCGTTACAAACAAATAATTGTAATGAGAGAGTCTTTTGAGTACGGGCTTTTTAAGTGCAAATTTTCTTTTGCATCTTTACTCCTACTATGTATAAAAGTTTTCCCTTATTTTCTTCCCAATATGTGTAAGAACAATAATTTTATAGTAGTAAAGAAATATATAACATATGATTCAAAATCTTCAACATCTAAGTCAGCAAACTGTGGTACGTGGGACAGGCACCCCCCCAAGGCACACAGCAAAGTAGAGGCAAAACCGCACAGGTACATCTAAGCTTTCCTGCATTCACTTAGGTATTCAAGAAGCACCTACTTTTTATTCTCTGTAATTGCCCAAGAAATGCAGGGATGTTATATCATATTAAAATTCTGGACATGAACCAAAAAAGGACAGTAAAAGAAAAGTGTCTGCTTTTATTCACCTATAAAATCCTACCCCTCCTTCGAACCACTGCAAACAGTTTGACACGCTGACCCTCAGACCCTTCTCAAAGTCTTTATGTATATTTTCATCTTAGGACATTTGAAAATCTAGACACGCCCTTATTAAGAATAAGGCCATCTTTAAAGAGAGACATGGGCTGCCGGGAGAGGGACCGCCAAGCATGGTGACTTCCACCCACGGGCCCTTGCGGCCGGCCGCCTCCACACGGTGCGTCTGTGTACTGTGTCTGTCCATACGGCACAGGTTGTCACTAAACATATTTGCATATGCCACACCTGACATTTATTGGGCAGCCTGATCAAAATACTTAACATTCTCAATTCAGGCGAAGGTGGCAATACTTAGAGCAATAGTTCAAGACTGGACCCGGGCCTGCTGGGGACCCCCCGAGGCACTTTCGGAAGGTACAAAGCACGACAATTTGGAGAACTGCTGCTTTCGGAGAGGACCCCCCCTTCCCGCCACCTCCCTGACTCACGTCAGAGAACATAACACAAACCACTCGTGTTATGACAGCATAAACATAAGCTAAGTTAAAATATCCTTTTCTGTTTCCAGGTTTCCCCAAGTTCAATTTCAGGATATAGCACTTATTTAGCTGTGAGACCTGGGGCAAAGTTTTTCCACCTCCCTGTGCCTCAGTTCTCTCACCTGTAAAATGGGAATAATAATGGGACCTACTCCACCCTGTTACTGTATGCACTGCCGCACAGTCAGAAGGATGCCTGGTGTGTAGGAAATATTCACTGTTATTACTACTTATGAGAATATGGCTTTTTACTTATAGATATTTCGGTTGTACAGAATATTTTACTCCATGAATTTCACTTATTTTTTTTTTTTTTGGTACGTCAAAGAATGCCTGTGTTAAAATTCAAAATGCTTGTATCAACCCAGTTTCATCATACAGCAGACAAGCTGCAGCGTCAAATGGCTTTTCATTCTTATTTAAATAATCAAATTACACTTTGAGGCCACGTGCATTCCCGTACATTCTATTTCATTTGTAAGACCCATCTGAAACCGCAGCCTCACCATTCTGGAGGGAAATGGATTTGTGGCCACGATTCTTGAATCAGATTTATCATCAGAACCATCCAGATGAGGGTATTAATTCAGAATTACGGGGTGATGGAGGAGAAGTGGGCTTTCCAAATAAACGGAGGATGCAGCCAGAGCTCTTGTTCAGGGATCTCTGTGCTGGAAGTTGACTTTCGCTCCATGGATGAGGAGGGGCTTTGCTAATGCCGATTTCGGACCAAGCAGCTGGGAAACTTTATTTCACGAGCATTTGTCTAAATGGAATAGTGCAGATGGTTAGTATGTGCTCTCCTTGAACGGCCATGGTGTAGGAAGAAGTGAGTTTTCCAGACCTAGTGAAGTAGTCAGGCCCACTGCTTTCTGCCTGTCCTGTCAAAGACTCTGAAGGTCAAAATAGCTTTGCTGAAACCCGCAGCCCGGGCTGCTTCTCTGTGGCCACATCTAATTTCACAGAAGAGCATATGTCCTTGGCTATTTTAATCAGGAACATAATCTACTTGTGGTCTCTTCCTGCCTATAAGGTAATCCAACTGAACTATTTTAAACACCATCTGCACAAACCTTTTAACTAACTATGCTGTATCTACAAGGCTATAATTACATGTGTGCAACGAGTCACCTTTACCTCTGACATGAAGCAGGCTGGTATATCAGGCTGTCTCTGTCTTCATTCGGGGAAATTTATAGTTATATCCCTAAGCCAAAAATACTGCTGGACAAATAATTATTGTTCTTTTTGAAATAATTTGTATTTCAAAATATTAGGGGTTGCCAGTGTTCTTGATACGTGGATAAGCTGTATAATGCTGAAGTCAGGGCTTTTGCAGTGTGCCTGTCACCAGAATACTGTATGTTGTACCCAATATAGGTAAGGTTTTATCCCTCACCCCATTCTCCCTCCCACCTCCTTAGTTTCTAGTGTCCATTACACCACTCTGTGACAATATAGACCCATCGTTTAGCTCCTGCTTACTAGTGAGAATATGTGGTGTTTGTTTTTCCATTGCTGAGATACTTCTCTTAGGGTAATGTTCTCCAGTTCCATCCAAGTTCCTGCAAATGACATCATTTTGTTCCTTTTTATGGCTGAGTAGTATTCCATGGTGTGTGTAGATATATATACACACCACACTTTCTTTATCCACTCATAAGTCGATGGGCACTTAGGTTAATTCCACACCTTTGCAATTGTGAACTATGCTGCAGTAAACATTCAGGTGTAGGCATCTTTTTGATACAATGACTTCTTTCCCTTTGGGTGGATACCCAGTAGTGGGATTGCTAGGTCAAACGGTAGGACTGATTTTAGTTCTTTAAGGAGTCTCCAGACTGTTTTCCACAGAAGTTGTAGTGATTTCCAGTCCCACCAATAGTGTATAAGCATCCCTTTTATGTTGCATCCACACCAACATCTATTGCTGTCTGGTTTTTTAATAACAGCTATTCTGAGACGGGTAAGGTGGTATCTCACTGTGGTTTTAATTTGCATTTCCCTGATGATTAGTGATGTTGAGCATTTTTTCACATGTCTGTTGGCCATTTGTCTATCTTCTTTTGAAAAAAAGAAAACTCTGCTCATGTCTTTTGCCCACTTTTTAACGGGGTTATTTGATTTTTTCTTGCTGATTTGTTTGAATTCTTTGTAGATTCTGGATATTAGTCTTCTGTTGTATATATAGTTTGCATATATTTTCTTCTATTTTGAAGGTTCTCTGTTTACTTTGTTGATTATTTCCTTTGTGCAGAAACTTTTTAATTTAATTAAGTTCCATTTATTTTTGTTGTTATTGTATTTTCCTTTGGGGTCTTAGTCATAAATTCTTTGCCTAGGCCAAAGTCTAGAAGAGTTTTTCCTATGGTATCTTCCAGAATTTTTATGGTTTCAGGTCTTCCATTTAGGTTTTTAATCTATCTTGAGTTAATTTTTGTATATGGTGAGAGATAGGATTCCTGTTTCATTCTCCTGCATGTGGCTATCCAAATTACCCAGCACCATTTATTCAATAGGGTGTTCTTCCCTCGGTGTATGTTTTCATCTGCTTTGTCAAAAATCAGTTGATCATCACCATATGGTTTTATTTCTGGGTTCTCTATTCTGTTCCACGGGTCTATGTCTCTACCTTTATACCAGGACCATGCTGTTTTAATTACTATAGCCTTGTAGTATAATTTGAAGTCAGGTAATGTGATACCTCCGGATTTGTCCCTTTTGCTTAAGATCATTTTAGTTATTCAGGCTCTTTTTTGGTTCCATATGAAGTTTGGGATTATTTTTTTCAAATCTGTGAAAAATAACATTTTCATTTTGAGGAATTGCATGGATCTGTAAAACACTTTGGGCAGTATGGACATCTTAACCATGTTGATTCTTCCAATCCATGAGCATGGGATGTTTCTCCATTTGTTTGTATCACCTATGACCTCTTTCATCAGTGTTTTGTAGTTCTCCTTCTAGATATCTTTCACCTTGATTAAGTCTATTGCCAGGTGTTTTATTTTCTTTACAAATATTATACATGGTATTTACATTCTTGATTTGACTTTCAAATTGACTATCAGTAGGTAGAAATGTTACTGAATCGTGTATGTTAATTTTGTAACCTGAGACTTTGCTGAATTTATTTATCCATTCTAGGAGTCTTTTGGTAGAGTCTTTGGGATTTTCTAGATAGAAGATCAGATTGTCAGGAAGTAGGGATAGTTTGATCTCCTCTTTCCCAATTTGGACATCCTTTATTTCTTTCTCTTGCTTGATGCTCTGGCTAGGACTCCAGCTCTGTGTTGAATAGAAGTGGTAGTGGTGGGCACTCTTGTCTTGTTATATGATTGTTCACATCCTAGTGAAGTACACACATAAGTTCTTGAGTTCTTCCTGGTCCCATAAACAACCATCAGCAGGAACTTGATTTTTTTTCCTGATTTCATACTCTGTAATTCCCTCTTGCCAAGCTCTGCTGCATCTCTGCCACGCACTCCACTTCTCAGTTGCTTTTATTTAGTAAATACCGTCTGTCCTTATGGACCACCACTCCTACGACTTTGGGACATTCTAATGTTTCAGGGAGCTGTGTTTTCCTTTTGTGTTAGTTAGAAGTGTAGTCCTCTACCAAGGCCTTCAGTTAATATGTGATGTAGAAAAACAGTGAACATTCTGTTTATTCGGTTGTGATATTGGCCACCAATCTGTTCTCTTTCTTTGAATAGGACAATTGTGACACAGGAAGGAAGATGCCCTTCTAAGACAGTGTGGTTTAATCACAGGGCATAGATGTGATAGTCAGTACACCTGAGCTCAGGTCCTGAGGATGCCATTTATTAGCTTTGAGAACATCAACTGACCATTGGAAAACTAACGTCTCCTCTACAAAATGGGATAACAATCATATCAATTTCTTAAGACGGCTGGGAGAATTAAACAAAAGAATCAAGTAACATACTGAGTACAGTCCCTGGCATATGACACAATAAATATTCTTTCCCATCACATATTTGGTTGGAAGTATTTCCTAGAAAGCCAAAAGTTTATCTTCCAGTTGCTGGTGCTGTTTGTTGTAAGGAAATATGTACTGATTATATTTGAGCCTATTTCATTTCATTGTGGAGAAGAAGTAGAACTGAATAGATCAGCTTTTGGATTTAATAAGGGCCCAAAACACCCCACAAATCCTTTAGAGACAGCTGATGAGGCTGACATCAGTTCTAAGCAGTGATAAATGGCTGAATTTCACTTGAAAAATGGGAAAGTTGATTAAGAGAATGATTGTACACTAAGGCTTAACTCGAGGAAAAAAGGTTTCAATCTACTTTATTCATAAATTAAGAGGACCAGAGTTATTTAACACTCAGTCTGTTAATGTGAAACTGTGTGGACAGATTTGTATAATTTAGAACAGTTTAATTTTATTCACATTGCTAATTAGATGTCTTAACTCTATTTCCTGGAAAGTTATAAAATGTTCCTCTCACCTTCCCTGAATATACTTAGCATTGCTGTATATTTCTTTAACATTTGGAGAAGTTACTTTATTACTTCCTTATAAGAAAACATAACACACCTTGGAGACCAATATAATGGAAAGAGCCTCAGGATACTCCATGACAAACGAGGTTTTCCCTGACTCCCCTTTCTTACCCTCTGCATTGAATGAGTGCGATTAGAAATGACAAGTCCACACATCGTACTGATCTTAGAACCTGGGACTAAATGTTTAAACGACGCGGCTGCAGCTTCCCATTGTTGTCACAGCAAGCCAAGAGGAGGGACCAACCTTTTAAACCTCTGACTACACTCCAGGGACCAGGCTAAGCACTTTACATAAATTTAGTTAAATGCTCACCGCAGCTCTGTGGTACGTATTACTACATCGCTTTTTTGTGAGCGAAGTGTCTGAAAGACTGAGGTTAAAGGAGTTTCAAAAGGTCACACAAATAGCTACTGAAAGTGGAACCAGTCAGTGGACTGGTTTGACTCCTACTTTCTCTCCTCTAACCTCTCTCGGGCCCACTAGATGCACTTACTGGGGGACATGCCTCCCTGGCCCTGCGTGAAAACCAGGGCAGACTCAGGACTTCTCAGCTCACTCTGAAGCCATAAAATGTCCTACGGTCATTTTCAGTTGCAAAGACACTCTTTCTCCAGCTACCAAATGTCAAGACCATGCGATAATCAAACCTTGGGCTTGATTTACAGCTGTACCTCTCTCATGTTTGAGCTGAGACCCTGGGAAGGCAAAAGGCTGGAATGAGGAGGATAGAAAGCTTCTTCACTTTTACGGAGCCTTATTTTTACCCATTTTGCTAGCCGTGCTGCCTGTGCCCTTCAGTACTGAAGTTATAGTGAGAAAAGAAAAGTTTAGGGAGTAGAAAAGTTCCGTTTTTGACTGACACTGCCGCTGGACGGTTTTGTGCGCTCAGGGGCTGCGAGTGCTGGGCACTCCTGTGCGTTCCTGAGAGCATCAGACTCCCTTTCCTGTGCGTGGGTCACGCCCCTTCTCTGGCCAGCTGCTCTTCTACCCTGAAGGGTTCCCCCCACACCTTCAATTCTCTTGAGCAAACCTTAACATTTCCAGACAGACTATCTTACAAGATCCCAGCTTCGTCCAACACAAACTCAGGAAAGTCTGAAATAATCCAGCCATTTCTCCTGCGCTACTGATGCTGAGGCCACAGGATAATCCAACTAGGCCTTTAAGTTTTCCGTGGACCAGCAGATACCACTACATTGTGTTATTGTAACCGAAGGGACACAAGTTCAGCATACTCATGGATCTGCAGAATCAATATTGTTAAAATGTCTATACTACCCAAAATGATCTACAGATTCAGTGCAATCCCTATTAAAACACCAACATCAGTTTTTTGCAGATCTGGAAAAAAATAATTCTATGCTCCATATAGAACCAGAGAAGACCCCATATAGCCAAAGCAACCTTAAGCAGAAAGAACAAATTGGGAGGCATCAATCTACCAGACTTCAAGCTATATTACAAGGATATATTAACCAAAACAGCTTAGTAGTGGCACAAGAACAGAGACATACACCAATAGAACTGAGAACCCAGATATAAAACCATCCTCATATACCCATCTGATATTTGACAAATCATACAAAAACATACACTGGGGAAAATAACTCCTGTTCAATAAATGGTGCTGGGAAAATTGGATAGTTACATGTAGAAGATGGAAACAGGATCCGCACTTCTCACCTCTCACCAAAATCAACTCACCATGAGCAAGACTTAAACCTAAGGCTTAAAACCGTAAGAATTTTAGAAGAAAATGTTGGAAAAACTCTTATAGACATCAGCCTAGGCAAAGAAATTATGAAGACCCCAAAAGCAATCACAGCAACAACAAAAATAAATAAATGGAACCTGATCAAATTAAAAAGTTTCTGCATTGCCAAGGAAACTATCATGAGAGCAAACAGACCACTACAGAATGGGAGAAAATATTTGCATGCTATACATCCAAAAAAGGGCTGATAACTAGAATCTGTATAGAAGACAGGAAAATTAACAAGAAAAAAATATAACAACCCCATTAAAAAGTGGGCAAAGGACACGAACAGAAACTTCAAAAGAAGAAAGACTAATGCCCAACAAACATTTGAAAAAATGTTCAACATATGTAATCATCAGGTAAATGTAAATCAAAACCACAATGAGATATCACTTAACTCCAGTGAGAATAGCTTTTATCAAAAAGTCCCCAAACAACAAATATTGGTATGGGTGTGGAGAGATAGGAACACTCATTCACTGCTGGTGGGACTGCAAACTAGTACAACCTCTATGGAAAGTAATATGGAGATACATCAAAGAACTAAAAGTAGAACTACCATTTGATCCAGCAATCCCACTACTGGGTATTTATTCAAAGGAAAAAAAAGACAGTCTATAATAAAGACATCTCCACTCAGACGTTCATAGCAGCACAATTTACAATTGCAAACATGTGGAAACCACCCAAGTGCCCATCAATACATGAGTGGATTAATAAAATGTGGTATATGTATACCATGGAGTTCCAATCAGCCACAAAAAAAACAATGGTGAACTAATACCTCTTGCGTTATTCTAGTTGGAGCTGGAGCCCATTCTTCAAAGTGAAGTATCACAAGAATGGAAAAATAAACAAAAACACCACATGTACTCACCATTAAATTGACACTAATTGATCAACACTTATGTGCACATATGGAAGTAACATGCATCAGGCAGGTGTCAGGCAGGTGGGCTGGGTGAGGGGGGAGGGGTATATTCACACCTAATGGGCGCAGTGCACACTTTCTGGGGGATGAGCATGCTTGTGGCTCTGACCCTGCAGTGCAAATGCACTTTACCCAAAATATTTATACCCCTGTAATATTCTGAAATTACAAACAAGAAATAACTAATGTTTACTGAGCACTTCATTACTTGATGTGACAGGAAGGGATCTAAATCCCTAGCCTGTACAGGTCAAGGTTCCTCATGATAAGGCTTGGAGGTACTGTCATTCCCTACATTTTGCGGATGAAGAAACAAAAATTACTTGTCCAAGCTACCCAGTTAGGGAGAAAATGGAAATTAGAAACCAGGTCTGGTGGCTGCAGACCCTGAACTTTCCAGAGTGACGCTATGGAAACTTAGGCTCATGTGTCTGGATATATTAAATTTTAAAAAATATTTTAATATGGCCATCTATTTTAGCTCTTTACTCATATAAGGTATGAATCTTTTTCTTACTATCATCAGGTGATTTTCTAAAATTCTTTTTCTGTTGTAAGCGTGGGTAAAATAAAAACCTGAAAAACAGTGCTTAATTTTCAACAATAGTGTAGTTAGTAACATCCTTGAAACAATTCCAGAAAACCTTTTAATCTGTGTATTTCCTTTTCCATAGCTATCAGTGTGCATGGAATGAACGACCCACAAAATCAAGTGGCCCCATTTTCTCTTCTCTTTGATAAAGTGCCAGGAATATTTTTTTCATCGTATTTTGCCAATTCATCTCATTTTAACCCAATCTGAGTTCTTTTATTTCTTCTTTACTTTTATTTGATTTCTTGAAGGAACATCCAAAACTAGTTTTTCCTCATCCTAATTCCTCACTGGCTCAGCCATTATCCCACACAAGCACAATGTTCCTCTCTTTTCTCCATTGCCTGCTTCAATTTCTTCCCACCTCAGAAACAAAGTATGTCCAAACTCACCCCGTAGAGCACTTTCCTGAAAAATCCTGCAGATTTCTTCCTAAAAAATCTTAGGGGGAAAAAAAAAACTTGTCCATTGCCAAAACATTGGAGGAACCGTTAAACTTATGTACTCTGTTGTTTTTCCGTCTTGCAAGGAGAGAAGTCTTAAATGAAACCTCCAGGAAGCAGTGAAAAAGGAAGGTGTGATCAGACAATCCTTAGGGTCTTCACAGATTCTTCTTTTCAGCCTCTCTGGGGCCTCAGGTCTCAACTCATCCCCAGCCCGGTCCTGTTTAGAACTCTGGTGAGTGAATAGAGATGGAGGGGCTTGTGCTACAGATTCCAGAAGTGCCCAAGGCAGGGAGAATGCCGCAGCCCCCGTGATTGTAAATGTTAGCGTTCAGGCATCACACATTATAAACTTAGGTATGTATTTTCTAGCAGCACATCCGTTATTTCTAAACATAATAATGATGAAATACAGAGGGTTATGACAATGGTATCAAACAGCGTGACATTTGGATTCATGGCCAAAGGTAAAATATTTTAATATTTTCAATAATTAATGTTTTTCTTAAAGAGGCAATTCATCTGATTTTGATGATAGGTGTTATTCACTATTCATAATGCAGAGGATGAATGCATTTCTATATACAAAAGGCAGGTAAATTTAATTCCTATTTTATTGTATTTTATTTATTAAGCAAATATTCATCAATTAACTAGTGTGTGGAAGACCCCAGGCTTCTTGCCGTGAGCACAAGGACAGATAAGATTGATTTCTTTCTCAAGGGCTTATACTCCAGTGGGTATGTTTTTACTACTATAAAAGTTTCTGAATAATAGCTTTATGCTGGTGGAAAATTACTACAAAATGAATTTATTCAAAAATATTTATAGGGAGCCTGCTATGTACTGGATCTGTCTTAGACTCTCAAAAAATGCTGATCTCATAAAGCCTATATTCTAGTGCGTAATAATGGACAATAATACACACATAATTGAAATATAAAACCTATAAATCAGATGATAATAGCGCAAAAAAGCACAAATGCAGAGATTAAGGAATACTAGGGAAGAGTAGTTGCACATTAAAATAGAATAGACTGAGAGGAGCTTAGAGAGATTCTCCAGAGCATTATAGTCATAGTTTTGATTTTGGATGACATAAAATGTGAAAACATAAAATAGCCATGAATATCTTTAAAAATTTAGAAATTATTAAACATATAGCTTAAAATTTACCAAGGCTACATGAAGAAAAGCCCTATAACTTAGGTATAATATTCACAGGATCTTGATTTGAAAGTATCTTTAACCTAAATCTCAAAAAAAAAAAAAAAAGATGATTCAGGGTACTATAGTTCCTCCTTATTGACTAAGAAATGATGTTAAATGGTGTTATAAGAAAACAGGGTTTGGTTACTAGACATGCATACGCTAATGGCTTTATTCACAGTGAGTGAAAGTTATATTCAGACCATTGTTACTTCTTTGGCTGTTAAGACTCTCACACGTGGGCCAGGCGCAGTGGCTCACACCTCTAATCTTAGCATTCTGGGAGAGAGAGGCAGGTGGATCAGATCGTTTGAGCTCAGGAGTTCGAGGCCAGCCTGAGCAAGAGGGAGATCCCCGTCTCTACTAAAAATAGAAAGAAATTAGCTAGACAACTAAAAAATATACAGAAAAAATTAGCCAGGCTTGGTGGTGCGTGCCTGTAGTCCCAGCTACTTGGGAGGCTGAGACAGGAGGATCGCTTGAGCCCAGGAGTTTGAGGTTGCTGTGAGCTAGGCTGACACCACGGCACTGTAGTCCAGGCAACAGAGCAAGACTCTGTCTCTAAAAAAATTTCCTCATTATATATTAGATTATATTCTTCTAACTGACAATCAAACCCAAATAATATACCTATCAGCTAGGAAACTTCTCCAATTTGAAGATGACCAACCTCTCTACGAGGAAAGTCAATTAGATCATTTGTTAAAGAAAAACACCAATAAATACACCTTACAATAAATTATTAACTTCACCCTAAGGTACACCTTAGTTCTGATTATCATTCAAAAGGCCACTAAACCTTTGTCTTGAAACTCTATTTCTCTTTCCTTCAACCTTTTGACAAAAAATCCCTTTAATCTATCAAAACTATACATTATATTAATGTTTAATGAGCTGATGTGTAATCATCCCTTTTGTCAGGCTGAGGTCTTTTTTTTTTTTTTTTTAACTAACTGCTGGATGTCAAGGCCAGCCCCTGTCTTGAAAGGATCCATGGCATATATATATATATATATATATATATATATATATAGTTTTATATATAGTTTCTGACTTAGGGTCACTTTTCAATGTAGGTGCATATTAGTTTTAAAGCACAGAAGTGGCACAGTAGGTTCTATGGCTTCTGGATAAAATTTTAACAATGATATCTTAGACACGTGCATCGGCGTTTATTTTGAGAAAGAGACTTTTTAACCCAATTCCATGAAATAATTTTATGCGCGTACTCCCCAACACAGAAGGGCAAAGCTCACTGAAGCTTTGGGGCTCAGCTAAATCGGCCATTTCCAATACCTGAGAACCGAGCTGCACCAGCTCCTTACGGGGGGTGAGTTGGGCCGACACAAAGCAGGCGGCTACAGGAGGGAGAGTAGAACTAACTGGATTCTAAGAAGCTTGCGGGGATCAGAGCAAGAGATTAGCGGAGGGCTGCAGCAGCTTACGGGGAAGGGATGATCACCTGGAAGTGAGGTGCACCACGGGCAGCTCTAATCACTGTAAAATTAACATGCTCTCCTAGGCACTGCTTTCCCTGAGGACAGCACGGTGTTGAAGGACGTTTCCTAGGATTGGTGTTCTCTCTAAGGAAAGGATGAAAAGGCAAGAGTGGAAAAAGTGAACCTTTCAATGCAGAATCCACTTAAGACGGTTTCATTTGAAGGACTGACAAAGACATAACTAACATCCTATAGCGAGAGAGAATGTGTTTGCTCAAAATGCGTACCCCCTGCAAAAGAACACCACTCTCTCTATACAGATGCCACACAAGCTTTTGAAACTGAGAATGATACAGATCTACACTTTACATTTTGCTTCATGGAAATCACAGATAGAATTCCAAAACCTAAGACATAGCTGCCGATACTTTAACTTGCCAATCCTGTCAAGTGTGACCCCCTCCCAGTGTTTGCTTACGTGTGTACATGCACATATATTCAAACATTATCAGAATACTTAATGATTTTTTACTAAGCAGGACTGCAAAATAAGTTTTCATACTGCTACACAGTGTGAACAGATATTACCTTAACTGTTTTGTAATATTATATTCGGTGGACTTACGTTTAGGTATTGCAGTATACACGCACACTACATACAAAATCACCTATCACAGTCAGCCAATCTTAGTGTTTGCATATTTCAATGACGTGTAGAAACTTTACCTCCATTTAGGTCCCTTTTCTCTGCCCTCATGTTAAATATAATTGTCTAAGTATTTCCTCTGCAGACACTGAGTGCTACACCAGAGAGTCATAAATTTGCTTTCACCAGAAGATATGATTTAAGAAACTCATGAGAAGCATGAGAGTCTATTACAATTACCCCAATTTTATAAAGTATTTTATTTTAATACCAAAATAAGGAATTTGAAAAATTCTCTCAAAGGTTCCAGAAATCTCAGAAACACAGAGTGTGATGAGAGGGTGAGGCATTGTACATGGGAGCTCTCTGACAATTACCTCTCAGGAGCTCCATCATTCATCTACTCGTTCCTGTCCTGACAGCTGCTGCATGTTTATTACATGCCAGACATGTATGATATTAACAATAGGCAATGTTTACAGTACTATAAAGAAACAATGGTGGCCGATGTCCTTTTCATCTACTGGGGGATATTGGCATTATTCATGGAGTTATCACATAGCAAAGTACTAAGGCAGAACCTTGATCATTTCTGATCAGGCTGGAACTGTCACAGGCAGGTTTACAAGGAGCAAGGTCCCCTCCCAGCACGCCCCCCCGCCACCTGTCCCCAGAATGGGCTGTCCTGGTCAAAAGCTTTATTTGTAGCATCCTTCGCAAACAGTCTATGCCATGCCCAATCATGCTAACATTTTGGTATTCAGGAAAATTACAAAAATTGTGTGCAGATGTACAAATGATGAATAGCATACATTTCTTTTAGCTAGCATTCACTAATTTGAGATTTTTTTTCTTTTATATTAAAATTTCTTTGTTCAGACACAATGATAATCTCAATAATTATATCATATTTAAATTGGATACTTTTCATAGCTCTCAATATTAAATAAACATGGTGTGTTTGGAAAAAAATATGACTCTCTGAAACACTTGACTAAGTCTATAAAATTTAGCGGTGGTAGAACAGAGGCATAGCAAACATAGAACCTGAAGCACATATGAGCATCTCCCACCAAGCAGAGAGTAGGCAGGTAAGGGATGGCAAAGGAGGTTCCATCCACGCACAGCCTCGCAAAGGAAGACATTCGCCTCAAACCTCATCTTTGCCTATTGCAACAGAAAGATTACGCTGAAAGACATGAATTGCCATGAAATAATTATAGCATATTAGAATTTCTGTCATTTCTAGCTAATAAAAATAGGTTGTGTAGAAAATGTGTCAATAATTTCCAAGAGTTGAAAGTTATCAAGTATCTAGTTATAGTCACTATACTTTCAAAAATCAAACTATATTATTATCTTTATACATATTTCCCATGTGTATCTAGAGATATAGTGAATATGCATAGTATCTATATGTATGTAGAGAATGTATATCTAGAATTGCAGTATGATTATGCACCCTAACTTACAGCTATACATAACGTTTAGCCATTGCTGTACACGTGTATAGCCACTTTAACACACTTAAAGTGTACCTACTTTTTAAGATTGATTTAGATCTAGGATAATTACATTTAATTGAACAAACATATATGGAGCCCTTTATGGTTCAAGTTTTGTTACAAATATTACTGAAGAAAAGATGGATGAAATTCAAAGTGCTTACAGTTGTGTTGTCCAAGGGAAAAAATATATTAATATAATGTTTTCATCACACATGGCAAATACAGTGGTGGTGGTTGGTATGGAAATTTACGGGAGCACAGAGGAAGACCCCATAATGTGACCTGCAAGGTTAGGTTTGCTGGGAAATGGAGGTGGAGAGGTAGAAATTAGAGGAGAATGGTTCAGATAAATTTCTACAGAAAAAAACGACAAATGAATATCGTCCCAAGATAGCCATAGAGCTAATGCAGAAACACAACATTCTCATGGCCCCTTAGACAGTGACCAAGCTGGAACTGACTATTAATTTCTAACCTATTAAACAGACATTTTTTTTTTCTCTTAGGGAATAATAACAGGGAGATCTTAACAACCTTGAAAAACACCTAATTTGCCAGATGTTCAACCACTTTCCTCTGGTGCCCCAGTGAGGGACTGAGAGGGACTCAGTTAATGCTCCTAGTGGGACATTGGAGGAACAGTCTCCAGAGGAGGGGAGTGACACACGTGGGCAGCAGGCGATTTCACCATCCCTGCACGTGACTTGCATCTGCTCTGGAGAAGCCCCCTCACACGCCTCAGGGGACCCAGACGATATTTAAATCCACCCTTTGAAGATGTTAGCAGTGCAGGAACCCAAGGAGCTCCCCAAGGTATCACATGCAAGAATGATCCAACAGAATAGAATAATGTATAGGTCATATCAGGAAATACGTATCATGAGAGGAAGAGAAGAATGTGGAGTTAACTTTTTTTTTTAGCATCAAACCTGCAAAAGTCATGGAATTAACTTTTGGACATTGGTTATGTGTGGGCAGATTCCTTTGAAACATCATTGCACTTAATACTCCCAAGAATGGAGAAGGTGAGCTCACTTTAGAGAGGGGAAGACAGGAGCTCAGAGTTTCAGAAACTTAATTCAAGGCGATATCACTATAGAAGCTGAGCTGGAATTTCCAGCAGTTTTGTCTGAGCCAAAGCCAGGAGGCTCTTGCTGCCCTGACAAGCCGGGTGTTTTCTTAGGGCGTAAGGGGGGGAATGAAAACAAGTGGGGCCTTTCACTGAGAAACTCTCACCTTTCCTTGGGTAGATAAAGCTTTCATTTTTGAACTCCATGTATAAAAAATATAATAGAGTGTATTCAAGCACCTGACTGTTTGATACATTCTAAGTGCTGCAGTAATGAGACTTTACAAGAGAGTACTTGGAGTGGCTCTTGAAAGGTGAGTACTATTAATAATTGAACTTCAAAATGAGAAGAGGACAGACCTTCCCAGGTTGTCCCCTGCCCCTGCCCATGTAAGAAAGATCCACACCAGCGAACACATGTGGCAACAGGGAGACTGGATTCTTAGAGCCATACTGAGAAAATTGTCGGTCAAAGACCAGGAGGGACGTCTTTTTCCTTTTCATAACCCAAATTAATGAATACATTTATTATTTAGTGCATGAAAGATTCATAACTTCCTAAAACCAACACTTACTGTCACAAGAGTTTTTCGAGAAATTTTATTTTCCACTTTAGGTAAAATTAAGTAATAATTAGAGTTTCTTGCACTAATTGTCAGCTCTCTGAGGTCTTTCACCTCCACCATTTAAAAACTCTGAGGTGAATCCAGACCCCTGTCCCCCTACTTGGAGAGCCAAATATAAGGAGAAAAATAAAAAGCTCTGTCGAATTTGTCTCATAAGCTCACAGACACAGCACTCCCCAGCCTCCTCGCATACTGACCTCTCCTCATGGAGGAAGAAGAGGAGATTGGGGCTGGGGGATGATGTTTGACAGGAAATGTTTCCAGTTACACTTTGTTTCTTTGGGGGTCCCTGAGATAGGGAGTTCAGCATTGATACTACAACTTAGTGGCACGCAGAAATTCTCAACACACACAAAAGCTAAAGGCTAAAGAACATCTCATCCATTGGTTACCTTGTGATTATTTTTACAACTTTACTCATGACAGTGGCTGTCATAACATAATACGACTACGACACGGGATATAACCTAGAACAACACTCTCAGTGACAATTTACCAAGTACACCCGTTTACAGAGGAAGGAAATGCTGTCTGTCACCAGGCATATGGCCAGTGCTTTAGTCTGCCACACAAGATTTTCCAAAAGGTTTCTTGCAGGGCTGGAGTTCAGAGGTAAACTAACAGAAATAAAAGTTTTATTCTAGGACATAGTAGGGGATGCTTTAAAATGTAAGCCAATTTCAATTGCATCCGTTCCTTGAATACCTTTCTAAGAAGTTTTAACTTTGGTAATACCTTGGGAATTCTTCCAAGCTATTAAAACTCATTCTAAACTCCAAGGACACTATCACTTTTTTATAATCTATGGGATATTTCCTCAAAAAAAAAAAAAAAAGAAAAGAAAAAAGAAAAAGAAATCTAACGGTATTGTTTGTGAATTAAGTGCCATGTCAAGATGCTTTTAAAATATATTTATATACACACATTTAAAATAACTATCAGTTATTTTTCTCATTTATACATCTGACTCATGTCTTCTAGTGCGTTATCCTCAGAAATGATTCAATATCTGGCAGCCAGGAAAAGGCTGCAGGAGTCCGTAAGAGCAGGAAACTGGGAGAAGCCAGGTGCTAGAAAAGGCTTCCTGTTGGAGCAATGGACGTAATCGGGCTATCAGAATGGATAGAAGTTAGAACGTGGGAAAGATGGAGTTCACATTCTAAATGGTGGGAGGAACTCGCTTTTGCACATGGCCGGCGGCATGGACGGCCCCAGCCTGAGAGAAGGGCTCCTCTTCTGACAGTGACAGCTTTGGCTTTCCTTGGGCTCTGCCCACTAAATCCTCACCTTGAGGGAAGGAAGAGGACAGGGCATCTTGTAGCTTCACGGGACTGCCACTGACCCGCTGCCCTTCTCCACACCTGCCAGGGACAGGAGATCCCCTTTCCCTAGATTGGAGCCCCGCTCTGGCTTGGAGACCAGCGGTGGGCCAAAGATTATGACAATCAAGACAGGGTGCAAGAAGACCCCCACTGTTCTAGGACGCACAGCATAGCCCTGCGTCGGGTGGTGCACTGTGAGCTCCAGGGCGCAGGGACCATCCCTGCCGTGTTCACTAATGTGTAACCGGCAAGTGGCACCAGGACACATGTTCAGCAAGTATTTGTTAAATAAATGAATGAGTTAAAATAAGATTCAATGCCTGAAACAAGACTAAAATATGAATAAATGTGATGCAATAAAATAGAACATTAGGTTTCTAGAAATTAACTAAAAATATAGTATTTAGTGAGCATCAGTTATATATCTAGAACTCTGCCAGATATGCTGAATATGAAAGATGATATTGTTCTCTAATAAAATCATGTTGTCATAGAGTTAAAGTTTATATCAACATAAATATGATGATCTTCATAAAATAGCCATTGAAGACATATTTATAGGTATAATTAGATTGAACTGTACAAAAAAATTGAATCAAAGCAACTGGTTGGTTATTTCATGTCAAAACCCATTTTGAAAAAGAAATACAAGCTTTCTTCCTTGAGTATTTCGACAATTAATTTCACATTATATTCTCAGTTTTTGCAGTAAAAATTTTAAAAAAGATTTATAAATTTAAAGATGCACTCAACTATACAAAATAAAATATAACCTATTAGCACATAAAAACAGAATGGGGGTTATCCTGAATGGCTTTTGTTCTTATTTTCTCTCTTTTAAGAATTTAAGCATTGTTGAAATTTGGAAGTATCTCACTGAGAAATACATTAATATTTGAGTAGAAAATAAAATGGTTTATTAATCCAAACACTCATTTTTAACCCCTTTACAACCACTCAAAAAACTGTAAACAGTCCAGAGATAGTCCCTCTAAACTGTAGAGGTTACCCAGACTCCAAGACTACAGGACTACATAGTGTCTAGTTTGGGGGTTTTGGCATGGTATTCCATGTGCAATGCTTTTGCTGTGATCTGGAAGATACAGCAAGGAATAAATTAGAGTATATAAATCTGCACGTTTTTCTCCTGGTGTTTTTCTGAAGATATGAACTTACAGTCTGTGGTGATACAGACTTGTGTTAATTCTTGGCTTAACCAAAGCCATTCTCCCATCTATAAATAGGGTTATTAGCCCACAGTAGGCTTCTGGTCAAGTCCTAAGTGATATAAACAATGATTTTCCAGTAATGTTTCATGAAGGTTTCATGGCAGTGCATCCGAAATGACCACGGCAGAAGTGGGGGGACTGGGGTGCAGTCTGTCAAGACAAGCCTGCAGTTGAATTCAGAGCCACCCTTTTCACGTGTGTCAGAGCCACAGGATTATGAGGAGGATGACAGTTAAGTAAGAAAGTGGTCCAATCCCCATAAAACCTTTTTCAAACCCCAAAATAAATGTATAGAGATAGGCACTTCTGAAAACATCAATGCTTGATGAATACAAAATAATTGGTACCTGCTGTTACTAATATTTTGTTGTTATGCACCAAATCTTGTAGTGGAGGAATCTTCAAAACAAAAGCGAAGTCTGGAATAGAAAAGCCTGGTACAGAATGAAAATATATTCCATGTCGAATTAATACCAAAACTCCACTCAGTGCCAGTTTTTCTCTGATGAATTCAAAAACCAATAATTGTAAATAGACTCGTCTTGACCATTCCAATATACTTTGGTAGCAAGAAACTACATAGGTAAATAGCTCTTCAAAGGAACAAGCCCTGTGGAATCTATCCGCCAGGATTTGTCACTAGTAGATTTCCAACTAGCCAACGGCATCATAAATCTAATGCTGAATTGTAATCCTAAATTCTCTTATAGTTATTTAACATTTTAGAGTTTTTAAAGCACTGTCAATGTGTTATATTTTATTTATATGATAATCCAATGCACAAGGCAGGGCAATATTTTTTCCATGATGCATAATTTAAAAAGGAAGGTGAAAAGGCATGTGTGACTTGTCTAATTTTACCGCTTGGGAGTATGGGGTGGAGGAAGTCAGGTAAACACCCGTCTCTGTGTTGTAAGCTACTGCCCTTTCATTCTGCCATCTTGTAAGACTCAAAAGCTAACAAAAGCATTCAAAGTATGTCTCCGTTGTCATGTAATGTAAAAGACCATTTCTATAACCTGCCCAGGTAAAGCATGCACAATCACGACGCTTGCTGAGGTAAGTGACTTTTCCTGGCCGTTTCTCTGTTTCCTCATTTTCCATAGACAGATTCAAAGTATCCAGGTGAAGTGTCAGTCACTTGAGAGAGAAAGATACTGAGATGAGGTAACATAATAGAGAAGCGGTATCTCGGCTGAAGACATGTCTGTGTCACTTAGATTACTTCCACACTGCCCCCAAAGTTTTCTTTAGCAAAGTGGCCAATACACTTTAGGCATTTAATAAATATTTGTTTAATGCATTTCTGAACACGTCAAATTATTTTGAGGGGAAAGGCACTAGGTTCCATCTTTCAGATGTGTTGGAGAGAGGAAAAAAAGGTCAAGAATGATGTGGCATGTTGTTCAGAATTTAATATATGTGGTGGTCTGTAGTATTCAATAAATATTTGGATATATAATTATAATCCAGAACTAACAGTATTATCGATACTATTACATAAAATGCTGGGCTGATTTTTTTTCATTTAAGTGTGTAATGTAGTTTTGCCTATTTGTAAAGCGGTACCCATTCCAAACTTTTGTCCAACTACATTGTTATTATATTATGCAATGTCTCCACTTACACATTATTAAGAATTGTTATTATCCTTTCATAGATTTAAGTGGAAGTGATAATTATTACAACTATTAGAGGTTTTTTTTTTTTTTTTTCTAGTTTGGAAGGAAATGACACTTGATAACTTTTTTTCTTAGGTAAAAATTCCACTTTCTAGGCCGGGCGCGGTGGCTCACGCCTGTAATCCTAGCACTCTGGGAGGCCGAGGTGGGCGGATCGTTTGAGCTCAGGAGTTCGAGACCAGCCTGAGCAAGAGTGAGACCCCACCTCTACTAAAAATAGAAAGAAATTATATGGACAGCTAAAAATATATATAGAAAAAATTAGCCGGGCATGGTGGCGCATGCCTGTAGTCCCAGCTACTCGGGAGGCTGAGACAGGAGGATCGCTTGAGCTCAGGAGTTTGAGGTTGCTGTGAGCTAGGCTGACGCCACGGCACTCACTCTAGCCTGGGCAACAGAGTGAGACTCTGTCTCAAAAAAAAAAAAAAAAAAAAAAAAAAAAATTCCACTTTCTAATCTCTGCAAACGAAGTCCAAAATCATCAGCTCCTCTCCTCCTTCCTATATCTACACATTTGGACAGCGTGCAGTGAGAAATCAGAGGTGGGCATCGAGAAAAGGGAAGGTTAGAGGCCACTCCAAACTTCTGTCTCTGGTACTGAGAAAACAGTGGGAAATCACAGAAAAAGCAAAGCAAATGGATCTGCTCATCTTTACTCAAAGGCTGAAGGAAAAGAACAAGTCTGAACTCAAGAAGCCAAAACATTCAACACGGGTAATCTTGCATGGGAACACGACGGGACACTAACAGGAGTCTTCAGCGGAAGCTTAAGCACGTAGGGGTGGAATTCAGAAAAGAAATCAGAAATGAAAGTTTGACTTTGAGAGGCTTCTGCAAGAGATGATAGCTGAAGCTTTGGAAAAGATTTAATCTACCAGCAGACTGTGTGTGGGGCGGAGGATGGACCTAGGAGCCATTACCTTGAGGAATGTCTACGTTTGAAGTGCAAGCAGAGGAAAAGGAGTCAGTGAAGGAAATTGAGAACGAAAATGAATGAAGGAGGAGAACCAGATGAGAGAAGGAGAAGGTCAATGATGTGGACCCCCCCAGAGGAGAAAACTTCAGATGAGAGATGAGATACTATAGCACGTTCCTGTAAAGGAAAGGAAAGCCAATTGCAACATCTGTTATCATCGATAACCAGCGCTAATATGCCACAGAAGTTTGACACATTGTTATGCATGTAATCTAGAAATGACACATTGTATATCTTTAAAAATGCTATGACATACTCTTCATTGCTTTTTAATACAAATCTCCATTTCATTGTTAATTGTTCTTTAAATCTCTCTCTCTCCTTTTATTGTACATTGTTGTCTTCCTTTTTGTGAACAATTTTAAAAGAGTAAAAATAGTCAGGGAGTTCAAAGAAACGTTAATGAAAATGGAAAATCTCTGCTGACGTATTTCACTGTGCAAATTGCAGCACACTGGCACAATCAGGGAGACTGTTTGCAGCCTGCAGGTTGCTGCGTGTTAGTACCTAGTGATGAGCCATTCATTCTCTGTGCCGCTGCATCCATTGCTGTGTGATGTTCCGGCTTTCAAACTGTAACGTTAACTTTCCTGTGGTGTGCTCATCACCGTCACACACGTTGCAAAGATGCTACCAAGTCAGAAAGGGGGAAAAACTGCGCAATGACTGTTTATAAAATGTATTTTTGGTTTAGACATATAATAAAAGGATAAAAGAAATGAGAGAAAGAAACCCTAGAGTCAAAAAAATCTACATTTTTAATCCTAAAACCAAATGTGAATTATCTTGCTAGAGTGTCTTCTGAAAGTACAAAATAAGATTTTCCTTGAAAATTAAAGCATTTTATAAAGAACTTATTTTTCATCTTTCCTTTTGTTTCCAGGTTCCTCTTTCTTTTGCCCTCCACGAAAATCAGTAAATTTTTCACTGTGATCTAGAAGTTGAATACAATTCTTGTTGTAACATTTACTAGTCAACTTTACCCTCTTAGAAAAGAATAACAGTTACTGAGCAGCTGTTGAGGGTGATGCATTGTGTACAAGGCTCTCCACTCTCTGACTTGCACCATCCACGCCAGTAGCTGCAGAGTGGAAGTCACCGTGTCCATTTATGCACCGAGGAATAAATACTCAGCGATGCTCAACACCTCATTCAGGGTCACATCACAAGACACTAAGTAAGCTGGGATTTGATCCAACTTCTAGGTACTTTCTATTATGTCTCACCCACCTTTACTGCTAAAATTCTTTGGCTTTTGAAAGAGTAATTAATTCTCTTCTCACCTGAAACATCTCTTCCCTTTACCTCAAATAAGTTGACTGTGTGGTCTAAGACTTCTTGGTGTTCATAAACTCTGGAAGCATGATTTTTAAATTCCTTCTGCTTTCTACCTTCTGAACAGTTTTGACTTCTGAATTTTTGCAAATTTCTGTTGTCACATATAAAGTAAAAATTGACAGAAGTCTTAAAAAATGCAAAAATGTTATTCCTGTTTTTTTTGTAATAAAGTTGCTTTGTTTAGAACTATTTACCAAGTTTGTTTACCAAGAAGAGCATTACCTTTCTTCTTTGAATGGCATAGCTACATGTTTAGCATACTTGAAACTGTTTTGTAAGCTATACTAAGTCTACACCTTTATTGTTGTTTTATCGAAAAGAGTTACCTGGTTAATTTTAAGTTAAAAATCTGATTAAACATTCTCTTTGAAAGAAATTTAAAAATACCACTGTGGTTATAGAAGTTAAAGTAATTCTTGCTAGAATGATAACTAAAGTTCATAAAATTCCCTTAATTCTTTTACTTTGTGTATAATCTGGGGGTATTTTGTTTCCATTTGCTATTTTTTTCAATAGATTCTCAGATTCAGCAGAGTATCACTTTACTCAGATATTTACTTTTATATTTATTATTGCTCTCGGGCTTCTGATGCCATTCTTCCTTTGTAGGTGAACACTGTTGATCTAGCCTGTAGAATTTTCACATAATAAAAATTACACAACAAATAAATCCAGGGCCTGTGTGGAGTCTACAGACTATGATTCCCAAACACGTATTAACATTATATTGCATGCATGGTTCCCATCAAGCCCATAGCAGTGAGTAACAATTGTAGAGAATCTGAAATTCAAACTATTTGGGCCTTATTAGTTGAAATGTGCACAGAACAGAAACAGAAGGAAAAAAAAAAAACCTCATTGCTAAAACCTTTGAAAGAAAATACATTTTTTTCTTTACTGCTTGTATGACAACACCTCCTTGGTCACCATTTGACAAAATTTAAAACTTCATGAAGAATAGTATCCAAACAATATGTAACCAACAGAAGTAGTAGTATGCAGCCACGTGATCCACAAATTCTCAGTAATGTGCACCCAATCCAGTAGCATCCAACACATCTTGCCACTCTCTCCAAACCAACAGCATATTTCAAATAGAATAAAGCATCTTTAGATCTGTTATTTTAAGCATTGCCACAAAAATGAATTTAAATATGG
Source organism: Eulemur rufifrons (assembly GCF_041146395.1). NCBI lineage: Eukaryota > Metazoa > Chordata > Mammalia > Primates > Lemuridae > Eulemur > Eulemur rufifrons. The sequence continues at coordinate 1,136,403 of NC_090994.1, forward strand.
TTCCTGTAATATCTTGAGTTTTGAAGGTCATTATTTTATGGCTCACAAATCTAATTATATTTGTTTTACAACTCCCCACATTTTTGTGTTTGACACTCACTCCTACCCTTGCTCAATTTCCTGTAGGTTGGAGACACCCCAAGCAAGAGCGTGGCTTATCTGGCTGTGTGTCTTTCCTCAGGCAGTGTCTTCGTGTTTAACATCATTGCCTTCCCTGCCTATCTTTTAAAGCCTTGTTCATCTTTTCAGACACAGCTCATATCCCACCTTCCCAGATCCTACCCGGCAGCAGGGACCTCCGCTTCTCCCAGAAAGCCTTGTAATGTATGCCCAATGCCCTACACTGCATTAATTTTTATATAGGTTTATCTTTGAAACTCGTTACAAGACACACAGACACATACAGCTCCCCGCTTTGTGCTAATCTGCCATAGCTCGTTGTACATTATCTCACACGTACCGCATGCTGAATAATGGTTCACTTTCTTCAGAGTTCACCTTTCTTATTCTCTAGGATGTGACTACAGAATGGCAAAATGAAAATTGATATTCCTCCCAACCTAAGCTGTTATGATACCAAACCACTTTCCTCAAATTCTGTGCCTAAGAAGAATAAATCAGACAAACTTCCTCCAAAAAATTGACAAGATCCCTGCAGCCCAGTTCCCTGTGGTCACCCCGTGCCCTCAGAGAGCGCCGGCGAGCTCAGTGGTGCAGGCGGCAAAGCTGCAGGAGTGTCGAACTGCGTGGTCTGTGCTGCCAGGCCACCAACTCCCTCTGCCAGGGAAACCCTCTCTGAAATCAACCATTAAAACTCCTATGCAAATGCAGGGTTATTAAGAATGAATTATTTCTGTCCCCCCACCCCCCGACCCCAAAGTCTTGCTGTAACCTGTAATAGTTGCAAGGTAAGCATCTAAAACTTTTTATTGTGGTAGTTGCCTAGTTGTCTCTCCAAGACTTAAAAAGACATCCTGATTTCAGATAAGGAGAAACGTGCTATGCCTCTTGTGGTTTCAGTGTTTTGGATTTCAAACATGTGTTAAAGCTGTTATATCCCATTCTCAGTTGTGCAGAACTGAGGATAAGAAATTAAAATCCCCAGCTGGGAGATTTCAAAGAAGGAGGCAAAATTCGTGGTGGCCACTGTGGCTTTCTCCTGCCATTAAACCTCAGTCGTAATCAATAGAGCTAAAAGGTAGCTGCCCCAGAGTCCCCTGGTTAGGTCATTTCAATGATCCTTGTTTTCCTAATGGCTCCAAAATGACCTTTCTAAATATTAACCAGCTCCGGGTATGTGCCAGATCTTCCCAGGAGATGCTTTTATATTTGACTCACAGTATTTTTCTTCCAAGCAAATAACTATTACTCATTCCTCACAGCACTAACCATTTGTTTAAAAAATACGTAATACATAGCATAAGAATTTAACTATTTAAAAACCCACATAGTATTCATCTTTGCAATTCTCCATGGCCATGGCATTGGAATTCATTAGCTCTCATTTTTACACACAGCAAATTTGAAATGAAAATGTGAAGTAATTGACTCAAACCTACAAACAACGATGGATGCTTGTGGTTTCGGTCTGTTATTTTATCTTAGCAGTTTGGCTCCCTTGAATCATCTGTTTCTAAAACTGTCGAAATACGTGCACAATTCTGCCCCAAAGTCGCCGTAAAATTTTCAGGTTGCTTCCGTAACTGTGGACAGAAATAATCGGGTTTGTGAGGGCACAGGTGCGGGTCCCTCGCAACCCTAGTACTGGTCATCGTCACATCGCACAACCACGGAGCCAGAGGGCTGTCCTCCAAGGCCCTCTCAGGGGTACTATTTCAGTCCTTTTTCATTCTAGGATCAGTAAATAACTGAGAAAGCACGACAGCATGGCACTCAAATTAACTGTGCCCAGCATGCTGCAGGTGGACATTATGAATTCTTCCCAGGCACCAGTGAGTAAGGACCAATTAGCTAAAATCAGAGTGTGCATTGTCGCCACAACTGTGCCCAGGAAAAGTACAGGATTTTCTCTTGTTTTTTGCTTCTTTTCCTCCTAGCAATACGCTTCTGCCACAGTATCGCTCTCTCTCTCTCTCTCTCTCTCTCTCTCACACACACACACACACACACACACGATTCCGTGCAGACGCACACAGACACAGAGACACACGGTGTTTATGACTGCTATTTGGCTTCCCTGGAAGAATATTAATTTGTGTGCACATGAAGTATAAGTACTATTTCAATGTGAGCTATTATTCTTAGATACATATGTGATTGTATGTGGTAAGTTTTGAAATTCAAAATCATGTGCAGAAAGGTCAGTTTATAGGGAAACTTTTTCCTTGATCAAATGATTTTTTTTTTTCCAGCCATCTACACAAAGGAATATTTTGGAGAAAAACAGAATGACTTGAGCAATATATTTTACTATCACATTTTTCTTTATAGGAATCTTAAAAAAAATAAAAGCTTTCAGTCGTATGCCTGTAGTTTCAAGGCAAATGTGATATGAAAGGGCCCAGCAACAACAATGTATTTTAATCTCACATGCAGCAAACACTTGAAATGTCAAGAGCATTTTATAAAAATACTACCTTCTTTTTTCAGGCTAGAACTGTTTAGAAGATTTGAAAATAGCAGGTGAAATCCAGTGACATGTGATTGAAAATAAGAATGCCTCCAAAAAATCCTTTGCAAGGTGGGATGTCATTTTGCTCGCAATTGTGACCACAACAGAACTCGTGCTATACCCAGGATTCTGGCCTCAATTCCATCAAAGCCATGTTGAAACCTAAGTCCCCATCTGAAAGGATCTTCTCAGGTTATGTTGAATATATAGATCCAGGAGCGATCACACACAAGGGTGTAGTATGGAGCTACCAGCATAGACGTCCTGGGTTGAGTTTCTGCCTCCTCACATACCTGTTGCTAAACTTGAAATATAATCTCTCTGAGCCTCAGTTTCCCTCTCTGGGAAAGTATGATGATGCTACTGTGTGCTGGGAACTACTCTAATTCCGTAAAGTACTTAAACAGTGAAATGATTAGAATATGCACACAGCAAACATACAATAAGTATCAGTTACTACTACATGGCTGTTTTGTTGTCATTGTTACAGATATATTTAAGGTCATTGATCTAAATCTAAATGCAATGAGAATACACCAACTTACAAAATGTGCCTTTATATGGTGCCATTTAATGAGAATTGTAGGAAGGACTGCTTTAATGCATGCAGGTGATCCTTCCCGGGGGCAGCTCCTAGAAGCACGTGGCCTGAGCATAAATCACATCTCTACCTGTCATGACTTGTAAGTTCTCTCCTCTGTAAAATGGAGACTCTAATATGATTTCCCTCCTATCAGGCAATGCTAGAACATATACGAAAGGTGCTTAGAAGTCTGCCTTACACTTGCTTGGTCAAACACTAACCTAGACGCTGCTGTGAAAGTAACTGTGGATGTGATTAACATTTTACAATTAGTAAAGCAGATGTTTCTCCATGATGTGGGTGGGCTTCATCCAATCAGTTGAGAACCTTAAGAATGAAGACTGAGGCTTCTCAAAGAAAAAATTCTTCCTCAAAGACTGCAATGTAAAAATCCTGAGTTTTCAGCCTGCTGGCTCCCATAACTGCACGCATAAGAGCGTTGGCACCATTTCAAGGAAGAGGCAAAGCCCTCACCCATTTCTTAAAACAACTCTGTCTAGATAAACTGATAGACTGATAGATGATAGGCAGGCTGACAGGCAGACATCCATCGACCTCTATTTCTATCTCTATATCCACACAGTTTCCCTGGAAAATGCCGACCAATGCATGTCTTCGTGCCTTCTATGGTTAGAGAAGATATAGGTCCCCAAAACCTATATTGCTCAATTCATACCATGAAAAAAGATATCTTATTTGCATAAATATTTCAATACTGTAGAAGATTCTACTCTAGCTGAATGTGAGTATCTCGGTCTGTTCAGGCTGCTGTAACAAAATGTCATTGACTAGGAGGCTTATAAACAACAGACATTTCTCAGTTCTGGAGGCTGGAAGTCCAAGATCAAGGTGTCAGCAGATGGATGTCTGGTGAGGACCTACTTCTTAGTTCAAGATGCCATCTTTTTGCTGCGTGGGAGGAAAAGTGAGAGCTCTTTGGGGTCTCTCTTATAAGGGCGCTAATCCCATGCCTGACGGCTCCACCCTCATGACCTACTCACTTCCCAAACGCCCTACCTTCTAATCCACCACCTGGGGGGCAAGGATTTATGTACCAGGGAGGGAAGACAGGCTATAGAGATCTTCCAAACACACACGCACTATACCATCTCCATCTCCGAGACAGCAGGGTCTCCTTAATGGGGTCACTTCTTAAAAATCAATGAATTTATTTGGATTTCAGAATACAAAATGCCCGAATGCCTGAAAAATCACCTGCCATACAAGGGCATCAGCACTGAACATATACATTAGCTTAACACCTATCACTATCCTACCTCAGCTAACTTTTCTTTTACGTTATGTTTTTTTATTGATTCATGTATTTAATTCAAATTTGTAATAAAATGAAAGTTGTTTGGAGCATGCAGTATATCATGTATGCTGCTACACAATGCACCGCTCTTCAAAAATGAAGAACGGATTACGCGCCTCAATGGAGCTTGTGGCATAATGAGAGAGATGGCACCTGAAGACAAAATCACAATGTGACGTTTGCAAGTCCTGTGGAAGGTGCACCGTGACTCAGCCCAGGGGCAGACTGGGGCATCTGGGGCGGGGGAGATGCACAGGGCTGTCTGTGATGTGACTGGATGTGGTGGAAGAGCCCTGTGTTGAAGGGCGAGAGCGGAGAGGCTCTCTCAGCTAGGAGAGACCACAGGATTAACAACACCGATTTGAGGGAGTAAATGTCAAATACTAAAAGGGGAAGTAAGGCAAGGAGGAGGGTGGAGGAAACCAACATGGGTTTGTTCTTGCTAGGAGGCAACCTACTCAGTACCTACTACACCCTTTCACCCCCTGCTTTCTGTAAGGTTATGATTTGGAATACTTCTCAGATTTCCAAACTTCCTCCATTTCTTCACTTAAATAATTCAGTAGGTCCCAGTAGCTCCCCCAAACAATTCAGCAGTCAAGAGAAATGGCTGTGAATATTTTTCCTGTTCTATATTAACTTCTCATCTTCAAATCCACCCTGAGGAATCACACTCCTGGATTTTCAGCATGCCTCGGTTAACTCAGTGCAGATTATACGGATATCTGTAGGTTCAGGACCCTTTAAGGTCTTGCTTAAATTCCACAAAGAGATGGTGTTTTGTCTGAGGCCTTACCTTCAATCCCAAGTAGCCTCTGTAGAAAGGTACACTGTCATAAACCAGTGAACAATGAGCCCTCAACACAAAACTGTGCCCAATGATGACCTGTGATCACTCTGGATAAAATGCTAGAGCACAATGTTAGTGCCTGCGCTGTATGTAGATATCCATGCATTAAGCACAGAAACGTGGATACATTCATACGGTGCTGGGTCCAGACTCAATAAAGGTCACCACGTGCAGTTTTCTAGAAGGCTTTGAAAGGCACGGCAAAGCATGGATTCATTTTAGATGGGGCCACACACACAAACACATGCAATGCACACTGGCTACACAGCACAAAGAAATGAGTGTGTGTGCCCATTTACATTTCACGTCATGGCTCTTGCATCTGGGAAGGAGGCCAAAGTACCACGTGGCTGTTGATACTTTTTAGAGCTCAATTACTCCTCAAGGGACTTGCTGACCTAAGCCACAACAGGTGAAACTGCACCAGGATGGGGACGTTTCCTGGCTGAGAAACAGGCTCTGAAAAGCAAGACTGCAGGTTGGGGTAGACTTACTTCCAATAACACTCTGTGTTAAAAACACATATAGAAATGGAATGACCTAATTTTCATAATAAATAATAATGATACAGATATGCTCTAAGGCAGAATGCTTAACTTGAGCAAAACCTCACAATTTGGTATGTGTTATTCCAAGAATAGCTGACTGCTGTGTTTACTAAATCTGCAATTATAAACTAAATTTTGTCCACACGTTGCATTACAAGACTGTTTCACTGTCCCAGGGGACCATCGGGGGTCATGGCCACAGGTGGAACCGAGCATATAATTGGGCTCTTCAGTTATTTTCATTACAATTCTATACCTCTGGTTCGAGCAGTTTCCTTTCAAAAGGGGTGACTAACAATCTTTTCCCATAAGGCAGAAAACTCCGGTGCCTGATAAAACTTAACAATCATAGCAACTAAATTCTTATTTTCTCCTTGACATTCTTCTCTGCCATCAAGATTAAACTGTATCTCAGTTACCACAGAAACTGACAATTGTTGCATGCTTCCAGCTAACTCGTGTTTGCCCCTCTCCTCCAATCAATAGACAATTTAGTTTCAGAACACTTTTCTATTCTAACCTTCTGTTTCAAATCTACATTATTTTGTTGACAGAAACCGTAACGGGGTCTGTGGTTTTCTTTTCCATATATGTATGCTGTAAGGATAAACAACACTCAGATCATAATATCATTTGTATACAATAAATTCAGCTACAAAGTACACAGGAGGCATATCAATTCTTCAAACCCCAAATCCTTATGAAGAGTAAATAAAATATTTTAGGCATGTGTCATTCTGAACTGCTCAGTTGACTTACAGCAAATTTTATTCTTACAGACTTTTTTCCTTTCTTTAACCACACCTGCTTTTGTAATGGTGTGTTCAAGTATCTGACATTAACGGAGAGTGGATGAGCAGCCCAGCCTTTATGCTAGGCTGGGGTTCTTGCAGATCTTCCCACACAGTTCTGATGCATTTTTAATCAAAAAAATAAAGAAGTTAATTAAAAAACTTCTTTTTCCTTAGTAAAGGTCTTAAAACGCAAAATTGGCATCCTTTAACCTTAAAACAAATAATTCTATCACTAAATATTTTACCATTTAGTACTGTCATATTCTCGGCTTTTTTTAACCTCATAATTCCCCAGTATAGTTGTTCTGAGTTTAAATGAAAAAAAAAAAAAATGTATGGAAAGCATTGACTTTGATAAGACCTATTATATTCTTTCCTTCAATATATGCATTTTTATGTGTAATTAGGGTGTACAACTAATTTGAGAATTACTATGATTTTTACTGTAATGTACGGTAATGGAAGATTATAAGAATATTTATACTAATTTAAGAGGATATCTCTAAGAGTTCTTGCATACTTCTAATATTAACTTAGAATAGTTGCATCTTTTATAGTTTAATAAATGCACAAGTTCAATGCAATAGTTCAATAAATTCAATTGTGCATTTACCTTAAATTTGGTGTATTCCAGAACTCTCTTTAAAAAAATACAAAAGTGTCTCGTTTGAAAATTATGCAGAAGCACAGACCTCTGTGGGCAAACCAAGTTCTTCCCAGGACCATGCAAGTGAGTGACCTTGACACTTACTCTTGGTCAGCTTCATGGCAATCTGCATCTAGGCATTCCACTCTATCTCTTCAAAATTGTTTGGCTTCTTCGAGTTTACTCTATTTTCCAAATGAATGTCTGGGTTTGATACGGTCTTTGATATACTCATAATGGGAACAAGAGCAATTAAATAAAAGTTTAAATTAGTTCCATCAATTTGATTGTTACACAGTGTGCTTGTGAGTGAGCCAGAAATAGAAGTGACAATTCCATACTCCTAGGTCCAGACACATTTTTAAACTGAGATTTATTCCCCCCCATTCATAACCAAATACTTAAATCTCCTGAAACCAAAAATAGATCATATTTATATTATTTTTATATTGTAATAGTTCTTGAATTGCTTTAAATATTTAGGTTTTTTAAAAATTTCAAAGGAAAACATTATGGAAGGTTTAGAAGAGACCCGTGGAAAGGTTTCTTGAATTGAAAACTGAGCTGTGATGAATAATGTTAAAGTAACTGTAAACATGTATCTGAACATAGGCCTGGGTACATAGTAGATGCTGAAAAATACCTTGATATTGTGTGAAAAAGAAAGTGTAGCCTCAATTAATGTAGAGACTCAAATCTATCAGGAGCTACTCCTTGGGTGGTGGCTGCCTGGGTACTAAGTCTAGACCAAAGAGCTCATCTCTGAGGCAGAAAAGCATTCTAGCTCTGTATGTTATCAGCTACGGAAATGAATTCCTGAGCTAGGCTTTATCTCCTTCCAGGGAGATCTGCAAGTATACCATAGGCAACAATCTATAGGAAATAATTTAGTTATGGTCTCGCCTAGAGACAAAAGTAGGGAGTTGATAACTACTTCAAACCATTTCAGTTCTTAACCATTTTGTGATTTAAATTCACAAGCTATACTGGCAGACTCATCAGCTGGTCAAATAATGAATCTATTTTTTATCTTGTCATGCATGCCCTGTGCTAATCTCAGTCCAGGCTCTTTCATGTAAATGAGAGCCTGGTGTTTGAATCAGCTGTACAAAGCTGCTGCAAAATGACATACTGGATCTGAGTGACAAAGAGTGTAAATTTATAAGACTTCAATTTTAGCCCTACATTTCTAAAGACTACAGAATATTTCATAAATAACTTTGGGTTGTTTATTCCATAGTGCTGAGAACAGGTGGAGAATGTGCCTGATGATTACCTGCCCACGTAAGAAAACATCCATCAGGTTCTTCAATATGTTATGCTTGGATGGGAAAACAGTTTCCAGGTGTGAGTAAGAGAGAGAATAAAAAGAGAGAGGATGGTATAAGTAGAGAAAATGAGGACCTAAGAGAGAAATGGCAAATTCAAGGAAGACCTGAATTTTCCAATCAGGGCATCTCAGAGTCTTCAAAAACAATATGATCTGACCATTTGAGATGGACAAAATGAGAAACATGATCATTCTTATGATTTTGTGTGACCCCAGAAGAGAAAAAGTTACCAGTTACGCACAGGAAACCATGGCTTTCTGAGTCTTGGTAAGGGCAGGCATTTCTATGAGAAATGCTAAGAAGGTGCTGTAGTAACATCTTTTTAGCTTCTTACTAACATCTTTATGGGCTTTCTCAGTGATTGTCAGGAAATAAATTGTCCCTTTGTTACAACATGCTAATATTTTGTTTATAATGTACTTCTTAGTACATGTCCCGCCTACTCTTCAGATGAATGTAATTCAACCCCAGTGCCCACATGGCTCATTGGCAGGGCAGGAGTTGCCAAGTGAGAGTAACTTGAAGAATGCAGCGTGGTTGGTTTTTCCCCTGAATTGGGTTTTGGACAAGTTTGCATTGATTTATCTGACCTGCATTAAATAATGTTCAACCATGACATTGAGGACTCAACCATGAAAAACTCATAATCCCTAGAGAAACCCACAATTATTTTTTCCCCAAGGAATTTATAGCTTAATTGATGAGTTTTTGTTTAGCCAACGGTCAAAAGCAAACTCACAACAAGAGTTTTCTTCTCCACCTTTTTTTTATAGGTCATGGCAGCCCATAAACCTCTTCCCAGCCAATTCAAGAGTTTGGATGGGGTTGCTTTGAAAACACAGAGAGCTCGTCTCACAGAAAAGTGACCAGACTTTCATGCTTTATTGAAAGGAAAAGGGGAGAGAGTATAGCAAACTCTTCTTGGCAGGGGTGTCATTGGTTTTCTGGCTCAGAGAGGAGGCATGAAGGAAATGGAGCATACGAAATGTGAGCCCTGAGAAGGGAAGGATTCAAGCAACCTCCAAGAGAAGTCCTACCTTCTTTAATTCTTGTTTATGTTACTGGTGTCAGTTCTGAATCCTAGGGCATTTTACTCACTATAACAGCAATTGCTTATAGATCAAAATTAATTATTCTCCTTACCCACTTGTAGAATTTCAATGATTTGGTTGTTAATTATACTGCACTGTGCTTGGTGTGAACTATTAATAAATATTACCTACAATTCACAGGGAAATTCAAGTAGCGAGGTTCCCAGGTCTGGGAGGACCTAGACTGTGGATTGAGAGTTTATTCCAAGCTGATGGATTTCAGAATTGTCATCATCATCCTATTTTTCAGAAAATTATGTATTCACCTTTAAAATCTATACTCTAAAGCAATGTAAAAGGTAGAACTTGGGAAAGAAATGTGAGAACACAGACATCTCATTTCCCAATACACGGTTGCCTAGGTAACCAGGCCTATCTAAGCGTTTTGAATTGGTAGGCGTTGATCATCTATATTTGGGGATTTGAATCTGCAATGAAGGCAAGTTTCCATGGTGCCGGCAATTACATAACTGTTTTCCAGTATTTTTTTTGAAGGAAGTTGTATGTCATATGGGCATATTTCAGGCTCAAATATATTAACCAATCAATCATATCACTAGGTAAGAGTCTTTCACATTCAATTCTGAGATGCGTATTTGCTATCACAGGAAATAATTTAGCACTGAAGGCCTTGAAGTCAAAATGTAGAGGGAAATGTGTGAATAAAAGGATAGGTCATTAAGGTTAGGAAGTAATATCGTCTGTGATCAGAGCATAGACCAATCTGGACATGATGAATACGAAACTCTCCAGGAAGCAAATCCAAGGAATTTTTTTTTTTTTACAGTGTGATTTTCAGAAGAAATGCTAACATTCTATGGTGACTTATTTGTCCAGGAAAACTTTATCTCATGGAAAAACACTTGAAAATATTACATGTGTTCTAGAAGCATCTTTCAACAAAGCAAAGCAACGTTGTCAGGATAAGTGGAAACACAAGGATTAGTCAACGTGTTTTCAAACAAATTAGAATTAGTAAGGGTGGATTCATAGTGGTCAAGAATACTCAGGAAGTCTCATATTTCAGGGATATGGCCACCTATCTGCTCGGTTGATTTAATAAGCACATCTACCTGCAGAATAACAAAAGGAGGCTTCATCCAACAGCCATGGACCCTCCAGTCCCCAACTTTCTGATCATCCAATGACTTTTCTTGGTCTCTGTACCAAGCATGGTCCGGATGGCTTGGTACAGGATACGGCAAGAGAAAAGCGTGGGAGGCAGAGGCAGCAGAGATGAGGCCTGACATGCGCTCTGTTCATGTGCCCTTTGCAGTGAGGCTGGGGACACCAGACTGCCTGGGAGGCTAACATGCAGGAAATACTCAGGCCTCATCTCCTCACAGACCGGCCGTAACCTGACGTGTGTTGCCTACTGCCTAGTGACTTCAGCTGATGCAACTGACTTTCAGGAGTGCTGTCAAGTCATGTGACCCAGAGACCCTCCTCCTCTGGCCTTGACCTCCTTTCTGTGACGCTGGAGCCTCTGGATTAATCCATCGCAGGGGGAAGTTTATACAAGGTGGGCTATGACCTCATGATGAACCTGACTCTTCTCATTTTGCCAATGGATATTGTGGTTTTTAAAATTCTCTGTCGTGGGGGATCGTGACTCAAAAAGATCAAGTTTATGTAAAAATGTATTTTAAGCAATATTACAAAATATAAAGGCATTTTTTTTCTTCTCATTGTCAGTATTACTTCAGTATGAATTTAAATTCTATCCAAGAATTCCTGTATTAATATTGTTAGAGAAAAATGGCAGAATACCGCGAAATAAAAATGTGAGTCATCCTTCAGTTTTTTTATTCGAAGGCACTAAATGGGAAATGCAGTTGTGCGCTGCTTCTTGGCTGAACAGGTGGGTGGACCAGCCCACGGCCACCCTGCAGCTCTTTCCCACTCGTTCAGGTATCTGGAACGTGACTCAGGTAACCGTTCCTGGAGCACAGATTTCTTCCAGATTTGCACAGGCCTTATGGGTTTAAAAGGGCATCAAAAGTTGGCGACACAAGATTTAAAGATTCTAGTTATAAATGTGCTAGTGATATCTCTGGAAGCAGTGATTGAGAAAATGTGAAAAAACGAACAGATGCAATCTACACTTCCGCAAAGCAGGAACCATCTTCAACCACATAGCTAATTCTTTTTACCTTCTAAGGATCATTTTTGTAATGACATTTCTAAAATAAAGTTACAGGAAAAGGATAAAAAAATTTAGCTTATGAAATAAAGCCAAAGAAAACCTAAACTGCTTGAGGACTGTCAGCCTCATTTCTCAATGTTGGCGAAGCAGGGATCAGCTTGAACTAGTGTCTAGAGTCCATTTTAAATGCCAGTGTTTTAAGGTGAAATGATATTACACTACTGTTCCTTTTTCTCTCGTCTTTGTGGAACAATGATTGTTGAATTTTCCCTTGTACATAAAAAATCAATAATCATCTATTAACACTTACTTGCTGATGATGACCATAAACAAATTAGAGCACTTACCATGTTTCAAACACTGTACCAAGTGCTTTAAATTTAGTGGATTAGTGATATGGATCTCTCTCTCTAAACATCCAATGCCTAACAGCCAATAGTATTATGAAAAGCTAAGTACTTAATACTTAAGCATACGTGTAAAAATAAGCATGTTTGTGTACATATGCATGTGCCCTTGAAAAAATGAGACTAGGAAGGCTGCCTCAACAAGTTATTTCAAAGATAGTTATGAGACGTATTATCTCTTCTCAACTAGGTGTGCTGTTTTTAATCATACTCTATTTTTTAAAGTATCTGTTACTATTATGTTTGAAATGACATTAGAACTATCTTAACACATTACCTAATACACAGAAAATTACACAATTATTCTCTTCAGAAAAATACAGGATGATGGTTGAATCGTATTTACAAATGAGAGTCATAAAGCAGTATCCTGAAAATTATTTACATATACTACCCTTCAGTAGAGAAGCTTTTTTCAGGCCTGACATCTAATTTTATAAAATGAAATTCTTATGTACATATCTAAATAAAAAATGCTAAGACTGGAAAAGTCCTTTAGAGCCAGATAAAAATTCATGCAGTGATTATACATTAGCTATCATGGAAGCAAACAAGAAAAAATTTGTTTTTCAGATACTTTACTAAAAATATTGGAAAAGAAGTGTGACATAGAAAAAAAGGTTAAAAAATATTGACCTTGAATATTATTCTGCATTATAAGATACAATGAAGCAATTTTAATAGTAGATTTAAAAACAAATAAAAAAAAAAAACCTCGAAAGGGTTTCTGGCACTTACAGAAATTATGATGCTCTTTATGTCACTGTAGTTTCATAAATCGTAGCACCACTGTCACAAAAAATATTTGTTTACCTTCCTAATTTGTTCTTATAAAGGCTTTAGTAAATTTTGCCTCACTGAAGATGACAAATATTCAAGTGGCTGTGCATAAATTGGACCTGGGGTTCAGGCATGGGTGCAGCATCCGATCTCTCTCAGTCACTGTATTATTATGGAATGTTTTTCCCCACTGGAGTGTGCATTCCAATGCACTCATCATCATTGAACACCAAGGGAAAAGGAGTCTGAAGCTTTGGCCTCTCTCGGTAATTGGACAGGTAGAGCCGACATCAGAGGTTTTGTCAAGGTGGTCTTTATGACGTCCCTCTGGCTTCCTGAACGTGTCCCCTCAGACCCATTCCTTGCCACATAGCGTTGGCACCCATGCATTGCACTGACGATAAACTAAGGCATCGCTGGGTATACGCCAGAGACAATAGAAGTTTAGCATTCTCTGAGTAACACTCTCCATTCTCCAAGGATTCCTCTGAGAAATTTCCTCCTGGCTCCACGTGCTGGGCACTTCCCAAACAAAGTGAATCAGTTAATCTCCCAGAAGAGGGAATGAGGTCATGGCAATTATCTCCTCTCCCTGGAGGAAGCTATGGTGCTACCCTGTATTTCGGGAATGTAACTGAGCCCAGTTAGATGGTAACACACCTCATGAGCTTAGCCCCTTGGAAAATAAGCCGTCTCCCCGTATGAGTAAGCACACCCCACCTTCAGTGGTCAGTGACCTGGTCTTTGCAGCTTTTCTCTGGCTTTCAATTTGCAACCAGGGGAGCTGCATGTGGTTAAAAAGCAAACATTATGCTTGGTCCATGCTTTCTCATTCGACATTTTCCAGGTACTGCCTTAGATACGTGTGAGAAAGCTCTGATGAAATGATCCCCGTTTTTTTTTTCTCTCACATCTTCTATAGCATATGCCCTCTGGTGAATGCAGTAACTAATTTTGTAGATTTATTTAGTTGTAAACACTGCTAAGAAAAGTGTTTTTAAAAATCATACCTGCCATTCATATACACAGTAAATGCTGCTAAAGCCATTGCCAGTGGTACCACAGCACTGGTGGTGTGAGCTCATGAATATGCATGAATATATGTGTGCACACACGCTACATACTTTCTGGCTTATCGCATGAAAACAGCACCTTGAGTAAACGGTCTACTAAAAAAACAAATTTACAGTCAGCATTTGGGAGATATCTTGCTGATCCGTTTTTCATATCTTTTCAGATTTCCCTTTGTTTAAACGGTCTCCATGGAATCCTCCTCTTCTCTTTTTATTTTCCCCAAAGGCAACTCTAATGCAATCATTTGTTACGTGGGCTCCAGGACACTCTCTTCCCCACTCCCCTGTCAGCTACGAGAGTTTGGACATTTTCTTTTTTCTGATTTTCCAGACTAGAAGATACTTCTGACCATTTTTCACCTATTCTTATTTGATTCCTCCTAAGTTACTTTTTCTCCAAGGCAGGAAAGATGAATGATTTTAGAATTTGATTTGACAATGAGATCTGTGCTTGAGTTTTAGCGTTACTTATACTAGCTGATGTATCTTAAGTTAGACATATTTGGAGATTATGATATGCTTAAAATGAAACAGACATTCATGATTTTAAGTAGCTAAACTCACCTTGATCCTCTCTAAATTGAAGAGGAAGAACCTTTAAAATTCCTCAGTCTACATGTACTCACCATCAAACTGGCATTGACTGATCAACACTAAGGTGCTCACATAGTAGGAATACGTGAATAGTAGGAATTATTTGGGGGTAGAGGGGTTGGGGGAGGGTAAACTCACAACTAATGGACGCGGTGAGCTTTGTAGGGGGGAAAGGGCATGTCTCAAATCATGGTTGGGATGTGGCAAAGTTATAACATGTAACCAAAATGTTTGTACCCCCACAATTTCCTGAAACAATAAAAAAAAAATTCCTCAGTCTATAGTGTAGGGGAAAAGTACATACCAGAATCAGTATTCTTTGTGCTTTGATTTCTCGGGACATCTAACACTTTGTTCTTTTAAATATAACATCATTTGAATATTTCTAGAGAAACATACATAAGAGCATATATCGTACCCGTGAAAGAGGAGGAAAATTGCAAGACTAAAGAAGACTAAATTATAATTTTCTGATGAAATGATAAGACAAGGCTGTTTCCAAATAGAACCAAGAGAAATACTTGACTGTTGCCTAACTTTTAAAGCCAACTAGAAAGGACATCAGCTATCTCCTATCTGCTCTGAGTCCTCTGGTGGAAAGGCAATGCCAGTTTGAGTACAATCTCACATCAGGATGCAACTGTGATGTCTTTTATTAATATAAACTCCCTTGTATCTTCTGTAGCACGTAACTCAATTCTGAGTGCCTAGTAGGTGTCTACTGACAAGTCTTATTGACTTTAGGAACCTTAAAATAAATCTATAATCACTTCAAAAGATGTCATACCCTCTATTGTTCACACACACACCCACCCATACACACACAGATTGGAGGCAACTTCCAACGTTAATACGTGATTAGAAGATAGAAGTAAAACAGAAACAAGGAAATGATCAAATAAGTGCACACAAACAAAGCAGAGGCACAAATGAATGGAAACACTGCATTGCTAAACATGGTCCACTTATTTTACTCTAAGCGTTCTAAAAACTGACACAAAGAGGGTGGAGAAAAAGATAAAGTACAAGATGCTCCAAAATCTACCAGGCAAAGACTGGTGGCTCAGGAAAAGCCAAAAGCTTGCTCAATTACCTGATAAATATTGAAGAGAAAGTGTCTGTTTTCTCAACAGATAGTTACTGAATATCACCTCTGTATGAGGCACTGTGCTGGGTAAAACCTATATGAGAAGATGACAAGCGTGCACTAAATGCCCTTGAATACCTATCTCGTAGCGCCCGAGGCATGCCCAGGAGAGCAGGTGTGCTTTGTAGATGCCTCATAGGAGCTGAGGGCACGAGGATGAGCAGGAAGAGAACCAACCTGCTTGAACAGGTGCAGCAAGAGGATAGTCCCGGGCCTCCTGAAACAAGCTAGAGTTTACCAAAATCCACAACTCAACACAAAGTAGGGTGGTGTAAGCCAATCTGTAACTCAAGTAAAGTTATAGTAACATCAATCATTGCAGATTTAATGTTTACATTACTAGTACTTCCATATGACTCTATAAATGGTATGCTTTACATTTGGCTATTGTTCATGTGTTTTACACTATTTCTAATCTTCATTTTTAAAAGAGGAACTGAATCCAAAAAAATCTGAAGCAAACTTCAGATCACAGAAATTTAAATGAGTCTATATTAAAAAACAAACAGGAAATTAAGCTTTTTGATCATTTGCTAGATGAAATATCTTCATGTTGTTTCTTTCCAGAGAAAGATACCTAAGTCCCATCTGCAAAGATTTCCAAAGTTTCATGGTAAAAAGAAGTGTGTGTGTATGTGTGTGAAAGAGGAACAGAGAAATCATCTTTGCATACATATCCACTTAAGTGAAGTTTACATCAGGAGAGTCCATTTGACCTTTCTTCCTAGGAAGACCGTGAGTTAAAATTATAGAAAATATAATACTAATCTGAACCTTTTCCCATCCATCTTTACCCACTTACTCTTCCAAGGCCCTGTTAAATCAACAAAACCTGTAATGAAAAAATATGCTTCCTTAGTTCAGCTACACACCTGTTCCTCTAATTAAGAAATAACCCTTTCTCCCAGTGATATCATAGTTGTTTTTTAACCAGACGGTGCCCTCGGAATACTCTTGGATTGCACCACAGGTAGAGAATGTGACAAGTTGAAATAGCTAAAGTGCAATTGTTTATACAGGCTAAAATCTTACATTCTTGTTAATCCAGTTAGAAGTTACCAACATGGCTCATGAAATGCTCATACTTTGCATAAATTAAGAAATCAACTGAAGTTTGAAGATAAGTGAAATTCCATTTGGATCTGAATGAAGAGCTTGCAAATGTGCCATTTTGGTGTTATTTTTGTAGATAACCCTACTTTCCCCAGAGAACTAATTGAAGATTTTACTCAGAAGAATTGTAAGAGGGGCTTGTTTACTGACTAATTTTCTTTGTGATGTTTGGTAGAGATCAGTGGTTTTCAAAAGGAATTTCTGCAGCAGTGGAAAGATATTTTTCTAAACTGTAAGAGCTCCCTAGATCAGAGCATGATAAGATATAGGTATTACTGTACTTTACATTTTTCTTAAAGCATCCTTTTGTGGTAAGCAGACGAAATATTATTGCCTCTACTTTAGTGATGAGGGAACGTCATATTCAGAAATAGTGACTGGTCTCAGGTTACCTTGTTGGAAAAGGGAGAGCTCCATCCAGAATTGACCTGTTCACTTTTCAAACACCTTTCCATCCATTGCCATGTTTTCTTCTAAGAAATGACAATGGAAGGCTTCAACATTTAGCAATCAAATAATCTTAGCAAACTGTTATTTCTCCCTGAAATGTCACAATTTTCCAGATTCATTCTATTTAGAAGATGATGACTTTTT
The DNA here is from genome assembly GCF_041146395.1 of Eulemur rufifrons. NCBI lineage: Eukaryota > Metazoa > Chordata > Mammalia > Primates > Lemuridae > Eulemur > Eulemur rufifrons. Next base: position 1,154,047 of record NC_090994.1, read on the forward strand.
AAAAGTGGCCAATTTCTATCACACCTATAAATAAAATCGTTAGTTGTAACATTATTTTACAGTTTTCAAAGTCCCAAAAGGATCTTTCCTACAATAAGATACTCATTTCTCTAAACTGTTTCAAATTAGAATACGATAGGACCTTACATTTTTTAAAATTTAGTTTACTTTTTAACTATGTCATGTTACCTTTAAGAAAAGACAGGGAACTAAAATCCTCACATTAGAGAAAAGGTTGAGCTGTGACCTTTATAATGCCAAACCTTAACAAAACAAATGTATGCTGTAGACTTAAGGGATCTAAAGTAATAGCTTTGGTCCCTTAGCTCTGGAATTTTGCCTTTTCCTTGACTACAGAGGCTTATTTTTAGCTTATTTCAAATAAGAGTCTCTGAACAGGGAGATGTGACACGTATGAGCAGCCATTTCATGCATCCCAAATTTCAGTCCTTATCATCGCAACTTGATGTCCCTGCTTATTGCCAGAGCCCCCTCCAATCCTTATGGGACCACTGCAGGGCTGTGTTAACTGTTTAGGAGCCGGCTTGAAGCACAAGTCTGTGCATCAACAGCGGGAGCCTGGCTCAAGGTGATGCCTACCCTGGTGACTGTGCAATCTCCTGGAGGTCTTACAGGCTGACACGCCTGAAGGGAACTTAAACTCTGAAGGCAAGAAATCAGGAAGCATCAAAACTGCATTATGAATGAAATGCAAAGCTTGCACTCCGCTTTGCTTTATCCTGTCCACCTGGATTCACCCAGTCCCATCGCACTCTTTGCCTACCGCGCGCCACAGACAGAGGAGATCACTACAGTGACGGGCTCACAGCCTGGTGGGGACAGGGAGGAACGTCAGCTTATGTCCTCATTCCATATTTATTCAACTAATACTGGAGTTCCCACAATGAGAAAAAATACTCCTAGACACTGGCCTAAGAAATTGAGTGTCAGCTGGACAATTAAACTTGGAGGAACTCAGAACCTCAGGGGATTTATTAAATAGTTATACGAATCATTGATTACTAATTATGACAAACATGTACTCTTCTTTAATCAGCAATGTCAAGGTTATCTGTTTCTTCTGAAACTTCTGACCCAAACCCCCATTTGCCCTTCTCTAAATTCAAGGACAGTTTTTACTAATTTTGGGTAGGTTATTATTATATTCCCAAATTCCCAGCATCTAACTGTGTTAGCAGAAGTGCTTTGCTTTCCTTAGATAGAGCGATAGTAATACTATCTGTCAGTTTCTACGTGCGTAGGTGAGAGGACACCACTCTACGCTATTGTAGTGCTAAGACTGTCCTATGTCAAACATACTTGCTTTCTCTTAGGTATCATTTTATGGTCCTTTTAAATATTTGCCGTTGCCTCCCTGGTTAACAGGAAGTAAAGTTCTGTTTTGGCCACTTCTACTAAAGGACAGATGACTTCTAGATGGAGTTAATAATGTTTTCCAAGCTCCACCCTTACACCTGAAGCTCCATCCTCAGCCTGTCTTGTAAACAAAGGAATATTAGAAAACGCCCCCCTTTCCTAAGAAGTAATTATTTTTCAAGGCTAAATGTTTCCTCAGCTATAACAAAACACCACATGGACAGTATGTGTACCTCCCCCTTCTCTCCCTCACAGCTCAGGGCTGTGATTAAACCAAATGTGTTAGGGAGAGTCACTGAAAACTTTAAAGGATGAGTTCCGTAGATATTACTGTGCCCCATTTGCAGATTAGAAAAGAGATTCAGCAAACTTACAGAAATGGGTAAATCACAGAATTAGAAAGTGACAGTTCAGTTTGACTTTAAATGTATGGTGTGTGGGAAAATCCAGAAGGGGACTCAGCCCTCCCTTGGGAGTGAGAATGGAGGTGGAAGGTTTAAAGAAGAGATTTCCCAGGGAGGATATATTCTGGGGGAGTCTTGGATCTCGGGAGGAATTAGCCAGACGTGGAAAAGAACAAGGCCTTCTAGGTCCAGCAAGACCCACTTGAAGAATGCGAAATTGCCACCTGCTTGGTGCTCCTGGGATGCAGGGTCCAAGGTAGGGCAGAGCAAGACCCCAGCCCAGGAAGGCATCTGGGACCTTTAGACAACGGAGCCCGTGTGAAGATTACAACCTGTGCACACCAACATCCTGATATACTGACATGCATGTGACATTGCTTGTATGTGACAAAAGGCAATTTTCAGAAAAAATAAGTGGATAGGTTAAAATAGGGATATAGAATCGACTAATACAATGCAGGTCATCTAAGTTCCGTGGGCCCCAGTGTGGTCTACAATTATTTGCTCAGTTCCACTCACTCTCCTTCCATGCTGGGATACTTTCTCGGGTAGAGAAGAGTCAGGTGGCCTTTGGCCCAAACTTAGCATCAAGGCATCATTTTCATATTGTGTCTGCTTTGGTTCTTGTAGCCGGAAACAAGTAAGATAGCCCCACTTTACGTCAGCTGACGTAATCGTGAACACCAAAACAAGCAGGCACACTCAGATGACCTAACCTGCTCGTGATCAGTCTTACAGATGATTTGGAAAATGGTAAAATTATTTTTTCAGATCATCATCAAAATTAAAAGTCAGCACTAAAAATGGTTTCAGGTAATCTACAAATACCAATATGTCTGTATATCTATGGGGCATGGAGAAAACGGCTACAAAGCCTTCTTTTTCAACTCAAAATATCTGAATAGAGAATATCTTCCAAAACATACTTTTAATAATTCAAATTAATAAAAAATATAGAATTTTCCATCTAGAAAAGAGTGCAGATGTCACCTACATAATCTCTTCATTTTGTATATAAGTAACAAAGTTTGTGGAGAAGTCGTTTGCCCAGAGTGATACAGAGAGGAAGTTGTTACATCAACATTATAGTTTCATTCCTATAAAATCCATTTATAACTTACGAATTTCAAGTTTTACTTTTAAGAATAAAAATAAGACACCTTAATTTTGAGAATTAAGTTATTTTGGTGAGAACCATGAACAGATCGGCTCTTGAAACGTAGACATGGCTACTGCCATCAGTTTCAAAACTGCTCGCATGAGCCCAACTTAAATGAGATTGCACCAGTTTCCCTTGGCTTTGTATTGGTTGTCAGCCATAATTGCCTCAGAAGATGGTGCTAGAAAGAATTAGGCAAAGTATTTACAACTATAGGATAAATTCATAGAGTCAATTATGGCAAAGTCTGCCAAGCATTTAAATACAACATTAAAGAGACAAAAATTAATTTCTTGAGGACATTATTTCCCAAGTCACAATTTATTAGGTTATAGGGGCAGCAAAAGGAGATATTCTCAACTTCACTTCTTAGATGAAGTGGCATCACATTAATTTGCATTAGGTTCTCTAATTAAAATTGGTCAAAGGTATTGATACATGTGAAATCTCGATATAAAAATCAGACTTTTCCTGGAAAACATAATGGATTGTGAGTAAAACCCAGCGTAGCACGCCCTGAAGCACATGTATAGGTCAACCACAAAGCAAAGGCGGGTCCAATCTGCAGTTGGCTAACAAGGGAGTATTTTTAATAATTTGTATAAAGGCTGATTTTTCCCCCTCAATTAGGAAAGATTGTCTTATAGGATACAAAGACTTCATATGTCAAAAGTTGTCCTCAATTCTAGACATAAAGAATGGAGAAAAATGGAGGAAGGGGAAAACGTGAGCTTCAGTAAGCTGAAGAAAACAATTTAAAATAATCTTCTGGAGTGTGTTCAGCTCTTCATAAGGGCTACAACGCCCATGGGAGATTTGCTGTCCCTGATGCTGGATAAGTTTTCTCAAACTGATTTAAATTATTCATATTTGTTTTCTCTCAAAATTCAAAATCAGGCCTAAGTACCTTTTTCTTTGTGAACCACGACTGTTGTTGGGGTTTAGGGAGGTTTCTTTTTTGCCCTTCACACAGCACATCTGATTTACTTATTTGCTGGCATGGAAATGGCCAGATCATTAAAAACAATGTTTCCCTTTTTGGTGACCCACACTTAATTACGGCTCATCTGGTTCACAGCGAAAGTGCCAGGGAAAAGAGCATGTTCAGCAAGCTGTTTGTACACAATGTTCATTTGAGGTATATTAGGGAACTTCATCAGCCCTCTATGATGATATATTGTTCCACTTTTGCCTAACACCTGCGTGGTTGTTCAGCATAATCCTTAAGCTTTTGCCCCTCCATGCCAGGATCTAGCATCTGTGTATTATTTTAGTAATCTACATGGTAACATTGTTCCCATATTGTTATTAACTTGCTTCTAGACTCATCTGAAAGTGACTTTTTAAAATTTAAATACGACCATGATAGCGCATTCTCCAACATCACATCCACAAGCACCTTCGGAGCTCACCATGCTAAGGCCACTGATGTTCCTACGTTACCAAAGACTTTCCAGAGTATGGTGTTTTATATGCCAAAGCAACCAACTTATTGACCATTAAGGAGACAGAATATTTCAACAGTTTCATCTCTTTTTGGGGTTGGAAAATCCATTCAAATATTTCCAAAGCTGCTCATTTCATCACCATTTTCCACTAGAACAACTAAAATGGCATGCAACGAGAAAAAAACTAAACATCTGCTTTAGCTAAAATTATAATATATGGCTTGGAATGTCAGAGAGGAAATCAGAGTCATGAATGTTTAATTACTGAATGTTGCAGGGAAAAAGCTGGTGGCTGCACTGGCCCTAAACATGGATGCCAGGCTTCTCCATGACTCAGTCTTCCCACCTCCTCGAACACATGAGAACGTGACTCTTCTCAAAAATAATAAATAAAATGCCGATGTTTATTTATTAAATAGAATTTTAATTTTTGAGAAACACTTTTGTATCTTTACCACAATCCCTTGATATAACTGAGACAGGTGTTTGAATTCCCGTTATACACCCAACACCACCACCAAAAAATAAAGCACGAAGAGTTTTTCTAACGTAACTAGCGTTACCTGGTGTCTGAGCTCTGACTAGAAGCAAGGAAAATGCGGTATGTGTACATATTTGAGCATTTTTAGATGGAAGAAACAACAATCCCACCAAAATCTACATTTAGATCGTTTGAAGACCCAGTAACAAACTACTTTTCACAAATAGAAACACAGGCTTCTCTGCAAATGGCATATTAATAGTGTTGTTCACATAAAAGAAGGCGTGAGTTCGGTCTATCCTGTTTAAGCGTCTGCACACGGGGAAAGCGTAAAGATAGCTGAAACCCATTTTCATTAAAAGTAGCATATTCTGAGTAGAAGAAAATGATCAGCAATTGAGTAAAGGAGGTTTCCAACAGAAATAATTAAACAAACAGCCACTGAGAACACCGTAGTGAGATACCTGAGTGTTCAGACAAAAAAATAAGTGATGTAAACGTTCTTTATCGGGTAACGCGCCTGACACTGACCTGGGGTGCTTGCTGGAAGGGAAGATTCCCTGATTCCGGGCTTAGTAGATCATATTTATTTGACCATGCCAATTTTTTAACCACATTTAATCACATTTCTTCAAAAACTTTACATATAGTCAAAATTCCTTTGAGATCAAGAGATACTCAGGCCAAATTTCTGAGGCTCTATGTTAAATAAAAATAAAAACAGATATCAAAATAGTGTTACAAAATAAAAAAGTGTGATGAATGTAACTTAAATACGTATCAGACATATTTAATACAAAGATAATAGTGAATAGAATTGTAATATTCACAGAGAATATATTTAAGTCTTAGTAGCTCATCACTAGTGATGTAATGCATGAATGAGACTCCAGTTTAAGACATATAATAAATATCTTCTACTTCTCTTTATCACGGGATTCTTGTCCCAAGGAATACACTACAGCTTCTGCTTTATTTACATGTATCTTTACGTATAGATATGCTATGATCAGAAAATTTGATTTATTTTCAAAATTTTCATGCACGTAAAATGATAAAGAATTTCACTGAATTCAGGGGTGGGTATCTTCTGGGGATTATAATGTAATTTTAAGTGCCAAATGAATGTCACTATGGGTCTAGTTGAACTTTTGCTTTCATCGGTGGACGCAGAGTACAGCCACAGGCCCGATCCAGCTGGTGCCATCTAACAGCTGCCTAGTCCCGTTGCCATGAGCTTCGAGTGATTTACATTTTTAAATGGTTGAAAAGAAAAGGAAGATGACTACTTCATCACACGTGAAAAACATATGAAATTCGAATCTCGGTGTCCACACAGGGAGTTGAACGGGAGTGCAGCCGGGCTCGGTGGTTTCTGCAGGGTCCACGGCTGCTTCTGCGTTACCTGCTCAGACGCAGTGGTGACTGCAGGGCCCACCAGACCTAAAACGTTTACTCTCTGGCCCCTTAAAGAAAAAGTTGCCTAGAAAGACTAGACTAACGAGGCATAAATATACCGTGCAATAATTTGTGAATCCCTTTTATTGCTGACTTGTTTTTTTTTAAATACTCTCTCTAGTTATAAGTCAGATATTTATAGCTTAATCATTAAAATATTTCTCAAGATAAGTGTATATGACTTCAGAAAAGCAATTAGGTTGCAACACCGTTCTGCTAGCCAAGGTGAGGATAAATACGTTATAAATCAAATAAGAGTGCCTGGATTTCAGTGCTCTAAAAACTTTCAAATACAGTTTTACCAACGATCACAATAACCCTGAAAATAAATACAAGAGTGAAATCTTTTTTTTTAATATAAACTATTAATACATTCATCACAACCCTCGCAGGATCTTTAATGCACACGTGTGCACACACATATTTATTTATATACATACATACCTGCAGGTGCATAGCAAAATTAATATAAATAGAATTGCGGTGAAATATTCAGATATCAAACATGGGATGTTGATGAGAGCAGGGGCACTGGGGTAGAAATCTAAAAATCAGGGTTCTAGCCTGGTTCCATTAGTAATAAGCTTCTTAATCATCCACAATTTAACAAAAGCCCCCAGCCTGATTTCCATCACCTGTGCATAAGTTGAGCATGTGCAATTAGAAAAAACAAAATCTATAAATCCCCATGGTCTGCATAATATTAGTTGCTCCTTCTGGGGTGATGTTACTCTTCGTTTAAGACGCATGCTGTGTGTATGTGACGCCAATGCTCCTTTCTTTGCAAAGATGCAGTAGTGCTGGTTTGCAGGTCCGTACAGGTGCAGGGCATCCAAACACTAGCGTTCTCAAGGGAGGTTACTGATGGGGTTTAAAGTTAGGTCAGCATGCTAACCAAAATATTTTGTTTTTCTCACCCGTTTTTTTCTCTAGCACTTTAAAGCTAATCCATCCTTTGAAGACAAGATTGAACCCCCTCATCTTCATAAGAGATCCCTGATCACTTTAGTAGACAAAGTTGACGACCTTCTCTCAACTGAACAGGGACCTAGAATCCTCCTGTGCTGAGGAGGTGTTGGTCTTTGGGGATTCCGCGATGTGTAGGAGACTGAGTTAGCTCCAGAGCCAAGGCTCCGGCTTGCGTTTGTGGCACACTCCCACTGCCAGTGCATGGGATCGACTCTGAGGGGGCCCTGAGACCTCTGGGCGACAGTGTATTTGTCTGCACACAGGGGTGGTGTCGCCTGGCCCCTGTCCACAGCGATTCCAAACGGTCCACGCCAATGAGAAGTGAAGGGTGCATGATGCGCACAAGTCAGTTGCGTCACACACCGCCCCTCCTACTGTCTGCAGCAAGACTGACTGTGGGTACACAGTCCAGAGACAACAGCTCAAAATCCCAAACAGCTACCAAGTTTTAATTATAGTTTAAACTATCAACATTCAGCAAAACAGCACGTCCCTATTTGAGAGCCTCGTGTGGTTAGGATGTTTAATTAGGAGGATCCATTGCCATTCCCGTTTTTGGAGACACAGATCACTTACCTGTCACCATCTGTGGGAGCCGTTCTGCTAGCCCCTTACTGCCCGGGATCCTGGGCAAGTTACCTAACTTCCCTGCACGTTAGTTTCCTCTCTGCAGGCCTGGATGTAAGGATGCTCTGAGAGAATAAACCGTGCATCAGAGTGACTGTCGCCGAGCAACCACATGGCATTCATCACCATTGTGGCCAGTGGCCTTTCTCATCTTAAGCTGATTGCCTGATGAAGCAAACATCTGCCTTCCCAGATTTTCTTTTTCTTTTTTTTTATTTCAGCATATTACGGGGTACAAATGTTTAGGTTACATATGTTGCCTTTACCCCACCCGAGTCAGTGCTTCAAACGTGTCCGTCCCCCAGACGGTGCGCACCCCACCCATTAGGTGTGAATATACCAACCCCTCCTCCACCCTCCCACCTGCCTGACACCTGGTGCACGTTATTACCATATGTGCACCTAAGTGTTGATCAGTTAATACCGATCAGTAATCGGTACCTGGGGTGCTTGTTTCCCCATTTTTGTGATACTGCACTTAGTAGAATGGACTCGCATCACAGTCAGGGGAGACCAGATTTGCTTTTTCTAACCGTGCTCCCCACATGTCCAATTCCACGGGAAGTGCAAATTGGCCTTTCCTCTAATTCGTCGCATTCGTAACACCACGAGCCTCTCTACCCCAATGGAAAGTTATTGCAAACTTCTCCTATGAAAACAATATTTTTTTTAAATTAAATAATGATGCTTTATTAAGTTCTATCACAAGCTTTTTTTTTTTTTTTTTTTTTTTTTCTATTGCACTTCCTTCCTGCTCCAATCTGGTCCTTAATCATCACACACTTACTTGCAAAATTGATTGCCAAGCCTGTGGTCTCTTATTTTTAATATTGTTTAAAGATTGTCAGAGCTCCTCAGATTAAAATTAGGTTTCTTAGAGAAGGTGAATTTCTTTTTTAATCATCCCGTGCTTTTCAGGGGACTTGAAGAGCACTTAGATGACAGTGGATGTTCAGTTAATATTTATTGAATACATTTCTTGTAAAAATAAAATACTTCTTAAAATTAATGTCATATAGAGAAGAAAACCTGGATTTTTTTGAGCCTGACAGATGTTCTCTCTGTTCTCTGTCTACCAACTGTGTGGACCCTGAAATAGTTACTCTCTGAGCCCCAGCATTTGCAGAATAGGCAAAATTAGACTTACCTTATGAATCTGCAAAGTTTAAATCAGACAATATGTTTTCAGTGTAATATCTAATTTACTCAAAAAGCAGAAATAAAAAGCTCCATAATTATAAAAGAATCCTAGAAACTAAAAGCACGGTGGAGTTCAAGTTCAAAATTAGAGTCCTTATTCTGTGCACCTAACTCTATGCTATGCTGTCTTTTTGTTTTGTTTTTCCTTAAAAAGTTTCCCTATAGAAGAACAAGAAAAAGTAAGCCAAGGATCTGAGACAGGATACGTGAGAAACATATAAAGAAAGTCTAAGATAATTTAACTGATATCAGAAATGAGAACTAAATTAAAATTCTAAGGAGTGCCTTCTAAAAATAGAATTATGACAGAAGATAATTCAGTTTAAATGAGTACAGTGAAGAGAAAGTCCATTACATCTGTATTTTTTCAAAGGATATTAGGAGCTTTAATAAATAGTTTCAAAGGGGCCAGACAGGTGAAGCCCAGAATGCGGAGTTTCGAATGGCAGGTTAAGCAGAGAATGAAGAAGCTATGAATGTATCATTTCCAGGAGGAAATGAGCCGTGTTACCGATGAAGACTTGTCTTTTTGGTGGGAAGTGATTTTAACCAGGAAAGAGGCAGCAGACTCCTCTTTCTGAATAGACTTGTTGGCCCTTGCAGTGAAATCGAACGTCCAGACCCCCAGTGTTCACCTACCTACCCCGTGGCCCCCTGTGCTCGGGGCGGGGGTTAGCAGAGCCACAGTGCAAAGCCTCAGGTCCAGAGGATTAGGTTTGGCTTTGGACAAGAAGACTATGTGTATTTGTTTGTTTGTTTTGAAAGGACCCTTGCTCATAGGACTACTGTTTCCTTCATAGAACTCTTTTGTTTTGGCTTTTTACTTTGTAAAATAGAATATGATCTTGACTTTACCATGGAAAGTAGATGATATAATTGGATACAGTGCAGCACAAAATAGGTGCTCAGGAAACTTCCTTTTCTCTTATCAGTAGCTTGCTGTTCTCTCCACCCCATAAAAAAGAAAAAAAGAAAAACAAAGTAAAAATAAAAGAAGTTATGGGATGGTTGATAAAATTTGCAAAAGGAAAACCACTTTTGTTACATCGTGGTCTAATCAATGTTTATGTACTGAGTCATTTGGAAGGTTTTTGGTTAAATTTAAAAATTAAAAAGAATTGTTCTGTAATTTTATTTTAGAATAAGAGACATTTCTCCCCCACTGGTAACAGGGCTCCTAAATCCATGGCTCATCTGAGTCACAAAATTAATTTTTAAGTACTTAAATAGAAAGGATTATATCTGAGACTGTTAGAAGGGATGAGTTCATATAATTTAACCCAAGCATCTAAAAATCATACCTAACATCTGAGTAGCAATATTTGAAAAGATTTGTAATTTTTTTGAGATCCTACACACATTTTATCTTTTATTTTAATTTCAGAATATTATGGGGGGGGGTACAAATGTTTAGGTTACATATATTGCCTTTGCCCTGCCTGGGTAATACTTGCTTCTCCTATTATAGAAAGGAGAAAATTCAACTTTCTCTGCAGCCAGCTCATGGTGGATCAGATTCCACATCTGCCTCTTACTACAGAGCAAATGACAAGGGGGAGATGGTTTCAAACCCACTGTGGACATCAACAGACGCTGCTCCCATTCTGTATTTGGTAGATCTTCCACGATGACCGAGGTCAATGTTTTCCAACATTTTTTTTTTTTCCATTATCATCTTTTATGGAGACTTTTCAAACATTTTTTTTTCCTAATCACCTCCCCACCTCCCAGGAAATTTCATACCAGAGGGACACGGCACACCTGTTTAGTACTGTGTGTGTATCTGCGCTTTGTACACAAGAAGAAGAATATTTCTGCCCTCCAAGATTCCACTCCCACTCCACTTTAGAGGGTCTCGGCAGCCCCATGTTCCCCAACCTCCCTGCTGCAGGACGTGAAGGACACTTTTATTGCTTGCAAACCCTGAGGACCAGGAGGAATAACTTAATTCCCTACCACAGTTAGGCTCCTGCCTTCCCACAGAGCCTGGGAGACAGGGCGCCATTTGCTCTGAGGATCCATTTCAGAGGGATGGTGCCCGGAACCTGGAGAAAGACCAAGCCAGGCTGTACAATGGGCCAGCGAGCAGCTTTTAAACAACAGTTTTACTTCTCAAAGGTGCAGAAAGGATTGCAAGTTTATTCAGGCTGAGGAAAACTTTAAAGCCTTCTTGGTTGCATTCAGTCCCTTAAAATAACCAGAAATCTTATCTAAGAAAATGACTGTCCCCTTTTCATCTCCTGTTTACTGTTATACCTTCCAATATTTCTCTAGTTGACAAAAAATAAAATTTGTTTTTCATAAATTATTTTTAAAGCAATGTATTTTTAGGAACACAATTTCCTACCTTGGTTTCTAGACCATGCTACAGTTTCTCAGCTTAAAATAATTAGACTACTAATGAAGTACAATGAAATGCCTCTGACTAAAATAATGACCAATTGTGGAACCAAGGAGCTCAAGAAAAACAAGCAAGGGGATTTAAAATATTTAAAGTTTACTTAAAAACACCTCCAGTGTAATAGAACTCAGATGGTATTTTATTAAATATATCATTAATATCTTTTAATTGTAAAGACATTTTCCATTTTAATCAGTGGTGTTGGAAAGTTCACAGAAAAAGCTCAAATATTCTCAGGTTCTTAGAAAGAAAAAATAACTAATATGCAACATACGCATATCTTTATTTTTAATTTGGCAATTTTGCTTAAAATAAATACTTTGCACCTCAATCTGTAGATAAAAAGAAATGAATATTCGTTGCTTTACCTCACAAGTATAGTATGGAATTTAATTTTACTTCCTTAAAGGAAAACTATGTAAATGCAAATAAATTTAGGATTACCCCCAACTCTGAAAATTGCATAGTTATTATAATTGCAATGCCAAGATAATCAAAATCAGGTATCTTTTTTTTTTTTTTTTTTAAATTTTATCTCTGGGTCAGGTCTAGAGAAGAAGAAAGGAAGAAAGTTCTCTTAGAGTGACTGGACTCTCTCTCCAGCCAAGTCTGCTGCCTGAGGGGAGCCCCACCAAGCCAGGCACTGTGATTACATTCCTTATGATATCAGAGGTACTTAGAGTTTTGCCTCTTATTGGAAGATACTAAGTGGATACACTGGTTTCTCTTTTTCTCCTTGATTTTACTCTGAGCACTAACGGTGAGCGTGAAGCTGCTGATTGTGGTTAAATGAAGGGAGATCCCAGCCTCCAATTCCGCCTGGGTCCTTCTGCCACGTGCTCCAGGCTGAGCTTTCAGGTTTGAATCTCGACTCCAGGGACCAAATGTACACTTAAGTCCTGACTACTCTTGGAGTCACCATCTCGAGTATTTCAGGATTTTTGTTTGTTTGTTTTCTCTAGATTTTTAGGACACAGCCCTGAAAACATAAAGAGTAATTTTCATCTGGCATGAATGTCTATTCTCTTTAAAGTTTTGCACGTAGGATTTCAAGATAACCTTTTGTTGTATTTCATATTAAACATGTTTTTTATTCTGTTGAATGAAATTAGGCATTGAGTTTTTATGGAGAAAATTGGAGCGGAAGACATGTAAGAGGGAAAGAAAGTGACATAAACTTAATATTGAGATATGAGATATTTCTTTTTGCAAGAAACAGCATGATTATAAATAGTTTAAAGCAATGCATTTTTTTTCACTCATGGACTCAAAATACTGACTTCTCTCCTTCGTAAAAATGGACCTTATTGCGCAAATGAGTTTATTTTCTTTCTTATATCTTGATGTTAATAGAACGACAACTGTATGATCTTTAACACTGTGCATGTATGTATGCATGTGTACGTTTTTGTGTATTTTTTCAAAGGCCTGAAGTCTTTGGAGTCACACATGAGGCAAATGTTGGTTCCTGACTCACATTGATGCACTGCTGGGCCCTTGTCCTGGAGGAAAAGAGCCAAGTAAACAGAGCGACCTAGAATAAATACTTAAGAGGATGGATTGAAGACACTGTGCAGGGTAAAGGGAAGCAAGAACTTTAGAAGAGTGAAGACAGTGACAAGTGGTAGGGCCAAGTGGCATAAATGAATGTTTGTGATGGAGATTTTATGACCAAAGTGATAAGGGCTGTCACTCAGAGTTGGGCATTTGAACCAAGGATTCAACACCATGTGGTTCTGGGATGTGGTGAGTTCTGGGGTGACCACGGGTGTACGAGGCTGAGCTGTGGACGAGAAGCCAGTTCTGTCTTAGGTCACAGGCCATTTACTGAAACTCAGCATTTTTCTAGCTGTCTTTCTCTGATCTTGTATTAATCTATAAAGAGATGATTGTGTGTCAGTATTAGCCACTGAGATATAATCTGAAGCAGGAAAATGTAAAACCGCGTGTAAAGGGGTACAGCATCTGCTTCCCATTTCATTTCACTGATCCCACAGATTAAAGGACGTCATGAGATTGGGCTCTGCTGGCAAGAAAAGTGAAGTTGGGATGCTTAGTGCTTTGCTTCAGTGAGCTGCTCTCCATTGCTGATCTCAAAAAGTAATCATTTAATATGCATTTGGCATGTATTTCCCTATGCCACAAATTAGTGAACTCAGTACATTGGCAAGAGATAACCATTGCACACACACACACACACACACACACACTCTCTCTCTCTCTCACAAAATACAAACAGAAAACAAACTTCTCATATATTCTCCAGTAAAAGGAACCAGGGCTCTCTGGAGGAAAGGCTGATTCCAGGTTTTGAGTAGCGTATGTGCAAGATGGGCATTTGCAGTGCCAGGAACTAAGGGAGTGTTCAATAAAGCAAAACAAAGCAAAACAAAACCAAACCACATTGATGGAGGGATGTCAGAGGACCCAGGAGCCCTCTGAAGAAGCTCTCAATGGCCAAAGCTAGAAAAAGAAAATAAAAGTAGTATTGGATCATAAAGTAAATCTACTTGAGTCCCTACTGATAAAAATACATGGAGGGAAGAGTGAAAGATGATTTGCATAAGTAGCCCCCAAGGAGAGGAAGCGTAGCTCCCTGTCCCTAGACATGGTGGGCAGCGCAGTGACTGTCCCCAAGGAGCGCGGTGGGGGAGGAGGGAAAGCAGAGCGGCCCCACGACCCCACGACCCCACCGCACAGAAACCTCCCAAACCTCACCACAGCTGGTGATCCAGGCCAACGTCACCCTGACGGGTAGTTACCCAGCGTGAAACCCTGACGCAATGTGGCGGGAAAGACACTTTGCCGCTGACAGCTCTGCCTCCCGAGCGAGACCCCCAACCCCAGTCTAATCAAGAGAAAAATGTCAGACAAATCCTAACTGAGCAGTGCTCTACAATATTCCCGACGAGCACTGATCACAACTCTCAAAGTTACCGTCAAACACAAGGGAAGTCTGAGAAACGGTCACAGCCAAGAGGAGCCTCAGGAGCCCTGGCCACTGAGTGTCACATGGGATCCTGGGACAGAAAGAGAACATTAGGTAAAAACTAAAGAAAGGACGTGAAGTCTGATTTTCAGTTAATACTTGCATGTCAATGTGAGTTTATTAATTGCAACAAACGCACCACAGTAATGTAAGACGTTAACTATCGGGGAAACTGAGGGGGGCGTATTTGGGAACTCTGTACTGTCTTTGCAATATTCTGTAAATCTAAAACCGTTCTAAAAAAATAAAGGTTTATTTAAAAAAAAACTTGCAAAACTACTGCATCACCCTTCTCACTTCTATTATGTACTCAACTATTATCATTTAATTTCATCTTACTCGACTTTCCTATGTGCAATAGTGATTCATGAACATAGCGGAGATTCATTTTCTAATAATATTATGGGAGCTATGATATTTTAATGAAAGATTTCTCTTTAATTAAATTAGAAGGAAACACTTCTATCTTCTCTTCTTTCCCTCCGGGGTGGGAACATTGTGTCATCTTATTAGCAGGTTTTCCCTGGGGCACTTTTTCTCTTTGATAAATTTGTTACAGTCAAGAAACTGGAAGATAGTACTAGCTAGAGGAGAATATATATTATATATACATATAATTTAATATATATTATATATAATTATATATATTATAATTTTATATATATCTACACATACACACGTGTGTGTGTGTTTCATTCTTTCTTTTGCCTTAAAGCAGAAGCTGTTGCAGTGGTGAAATCTTCCCCTTCCTATGTGTATTCAGCAGGCTTTAGTGTCTCCACTGAATAGACTTGATAAATGCTATTAAGGCAAAAGACAATACGCTATGATGAAAATTAAAAAAAGAATTTTCAGTACAATGAAGCGCCCACACTGAACTGAAACGATAATAATAAACACCATAATAAATCATCAAGTGTGTTGTATGTGACAGAACTGCAGATGTCACACCTGTCACTTTACGGACCCACATGCTAGAGAGCGTTGCCTTGGCTCTGTGCTTTCGGGTCCCCTCGTAAACTGCATCAGGGGAGTAGGTCTGATGGAGGATCAGCTGCAGGACACTCAGCATCACCATCACTAACACGTGAGCGAACATTCTTCTCTAATTGAGGAGAAAAATACAGCCTACATACTGAAACATTAGAGTCAGATATAATCCATTCCTTTATTGTGACACTCAGATAGATTACACAGACCAGAGGATATCAGTAAAAATGAAAAATCAAAAAAAATAAATAAAATAAAAGGTAACCGGGGCCTGAGGTACCTTAAAACCCTTTACAGCAGGAACAGGAATTGACCTGTCTTGGGGAGCTCCAGGGAGAGGAGGGACAGCTGGCAGGAGCCTCGTGACGGTGCCCACAGCGGGTCCCGGGAGGAGACTGGCTGGTCTCACTCAAGTGGCTCATGCTGTAGGGGATGAGGAGAAACACCACCAACATGAAAGGGAAACTTCCGAAAAGCCACAAGAGTACAGTTGGCTTTTACCTCGAAGTTCTTTGAGTTCTAGATGCTAAAGGCGGTTTTTAGTGGGAGAAAAATAGCCGTATCACTGTCAGGGCTGGACGAAGCCTGAGCAGCCAAAAGTGGTTCCTGCCAGATGAACGAGCACCTGCACCAGGAGGACTGCGGAGGGATGGAGGGAGAGGAGCCAGCAATGAACATCTGGAGAGAATGGAACAAACTTGGGGCTAATTAAATGTATATTAATAAAATGAAGCTTGAGGAAGAGCCAATGGCACGTCCCAGGTGTCTCGCCCGAGTATCTTAGAGAACTGCGATAGAAACAGACATGAAGGGGGATTAAGAGTCTGTGGTAGATTGGAAAAAACAAAAAAAGAGTGGTGAATATTTCCAGGTGTGTTCATGTAGGTAGTTCATGCCCACATAGGTGTGATGAGTGAATTAAAAAATAATGACCATACATAGGTGAAATATACTATTAGGGTCAAAGACATAAGTTGGCACAAAACCAAAAGTGTACTAAAACTATACACTACTAGAGTCCCATAATGAAGAAAAAGAATATTCAGAGATTTCAAGTCCCCGTGCGTGGAGGTAGATACTTAGGATGGTTTTATGACTATGTAGAACACGCAGTTGTCTGTGAACTGATTCAAGGAAAACAGAGCATCGTCTCTCCAGAAGTGACTTTCCAGCTGGTCTACTGGGACAGTGATGACATTATTCACCATCCACACAGGGATACTTTTAAAAGAAAAAGCATGCACTGTATTTTGGATAATGAGCCCGAACTTGTCCTGTCCTGGACAAACCAGATCCTATCCTCACCCCGTCTGTAGTCCTACAATCCACCGCATGGGGTCTCCTTAACTGGAAAATGCCATTAGAAAAGTTTTTACTCTGAAACATTTTAGCCAATTTCTTAGTGAACTTAGTATTCCAACTGGCAGCTTCCAAAGGGGACCAAGGGCCATTGGCTGAAAGCATATGGAGGAATGGCCCTGGGGCAGTCAAGGCTGGTGAAAAGACGGGGAGGAGTTAGCCATGGAGAGGGAGGGGACAGGACATCTGTGTCCCCAACTGCTCTTGCTCCCTCTCCCCGCCCCGTGCACCACTGGCGGCATCGTCCTTACCATTGCATTGCGGAATCGCCCCCCACCCACCTCCACCACCCCTTGCATTTTGAACAGTTCAGTGCTTTTAAACCAAAATAGATGTCACAGAGATCTGAAGAATGATACATGCAACTAAACCGTAAATCCGAACGCAGGCAAATTGCCCTCGGGATGCAGCCAGCGCAGCCCTGCTGCTGGGTGTGCAGAAAGGCTTCCCAGGCCCGGCTGCGACAGTTTTTCCTGCTGTTTCCGGGAGCAGCCGCAGGAGCATCTAGGGTAGGAAGCGCCCGTATTTAAGTCTTGCTATCTATTCTACAGCTAGAGAATAACATTTCCATAATTTAATATATCATAACTGAGTCGAATTCAGCTTATCAAAAGAAATGGAAATGCATTGCAGAATTTATGCTCTAACACCACGTGTACTTGATAATCATATCAAAAGAATTTATTTTCTGTTGGCTCTTTTTGTCAACCATCTATTTTTCACTTTTTCACATTTAACAATACCGATAGAATTTTCTCTGATAATAAAAATGACCTGTGGCCATTACAGAAAATTTTAAAAGTCAGGGAATTTTCAAGGGGAAAATAAAAATCACCTATAATCCAGCTCTTGGAAATACCTACTGTGAGTAACCATATGTAACCTCAACTGGGATTTTCTTATGTGCATTTTACATGTCAACATATTTTCTGCCAACTCTGTAGAAACATCACGAAAAAAGAAAGAGAAAACTTCCAAGATGTTTATTTGCATGACCATACCATTATTTACCCCATTGCATATTTAATCGCATTTCTTTGTTTTATTTAATCTTATATATCTATTTGTTGTTATTACACTTTCTTTAATGGTCTGACAGTTTTTAGGGTAAATTAAATAATGCTCATTTCTTTTCTTAAAGGTTGCAACTCCGAATTCTCACCGCTAACAATGTATAACAGTGCTTGTATCATCACATCCTCCTCACCACTGAATATTAATTTTTAAATCTTTGCAGACTCATTGAATTTCAACTTAAACGTTTTTGTTTATTCATGCGGCTGATATACATTTTTTTAATACTTTTGATAAACAGCTAGGTTTTCTCTGATCTGTATTTAGATATTCCTTAACCACGTAAGTGATTTCTCTTTATTTGTAAGTGCTTCTATGTTATACATTTTTATAGTTATTTGACTTTGATTTTGTTAATGCTGTTGACATGCTGCTGTGCTGGAATTTAATATAAATGGTGTGATGATTATTCCTTCACTCAACACATAGCTGCTGAGGACCTAAGTCCGGGGTGGCGCACCAGGTTACAGGATACAGCGGGGAACGGGGTGGACCCCATTCCAATTCTCTCCCTTTCATCATTGATTCTACTGCTTAAACATTGAATGCCTCCTCCTTCTGGATGTTGATATAGAGTTAATTTCTCTTTTAGTTTGCATTTTTAGGTGTTTTAAAGAGTGGGATTTTAATGCATGAAATTGATTACATGCCTTTTGGAAGGGCTGAGACAGCAAAAGAGGAAGGTAATTAATAGAGAATAGTAATTGAAGAAAGCGGCTATCACCCCTGGACCTGAGGGAGGGGAAAGGGGGAGGTGACGCTACCGGAGCCCAGAAGCTTCCAAGGGGCTGGGGGTAGGCACGCCGTTTCCTCTCGAATTCTGCTTCCTTGGTTTGGTTCCTTTTCTTTTAATCATCACGTCTAAACTCTTCAAGTCTATTTTAGTTTTCCATGTGAAATGAGAGATTAAACTGATGTTTTTTTCCCCTTACAGTACTCACGAGTCAACCTGAATATATTTTAAACGTGATCAAAGATTATATTTGGACCCAGGAGGCCTGGCATATAGTCAAAGCTGAGTCAGTAAATGTGCCACCACCTTGAGGATAGGCCAGGTACATTTTCGGTGCCTCAGTTATCATCATTAAAACTAGGAGCTTGATGAAATTATTTACAAAGTCCTTGTTTAGCTAAATATATCAATATATTTCTATCAAGCTTTTAAAAATTCAATTGGTTGCACAATTTTCATTTAAAATACTTTTCGGACTGCCCATAAAAAACTATGAAGCTATTAAGGTATAGTTTGGCACCTTTTAAAATCTAAGTTTTACAAAATTGTTTATCTACATATGTGAATAGTTCTTCCCCGATTAGTACATTTCTGTAATTGTTATTAGTGCCTAAATGAAGTAATTGAATTATGATGAGTGACTTTGTATAATACTTAAATTGGAAAGTCCTTATACATGATCCTTGTAATACTGATCATGGCAAATGACGACAGAATTGTACTGCTCTCAACAGCATTTAAACATATTTGGAATCCCCACATTCTGGTGCCCTCTAATCCATAGGAAAGTGTGACTCCCACTAAGCTTTCAGTCACAAACCCTGCAGGTGAACTCGATGGATAATACAGAAACCCGATTTTATGGATGCTATACAGTGTGCATGCTTAAATGTTTTTGCTGTTCCCTTATACTATGGATACTGTGATTCTAATTGTCTCCCAACAGATTAGTCATGTTATGTATTGATTAGTGAGATTTAAAAAAAAATCCCTTTTCTCTTTACTTTCATTTGTAAACAGATTGCTCCCAAACTTCTATCCTATGTAAGCCATACGAAGCCACTATTACGTTGTTATAAATTACTAATTGCTGAATTCATTAGTAGACATTTAATTAACATAAGTACAACATAAACAGGAGAAATAAGCTTCATCATTTACATGCAAGTTGACTTAGAACATAAGGATTGGTATGATATCAATTGGAGAAATATCCAGGAGAATTATTTTCTCTCTCTTTCTGTCATTCTCTCCCTTTCTCTCTTTCTCTCTCACTCTCTTTCTCTCCCCCCACCCCCAATATCCATTAAAGTCTCATTGTATCCATTCTTGCCTTTGGCTTTGTACTTACCTCCAATGAGTTTTAAATACCTTGAGTCAAAAAGGATGCTAAGTTCTGAGAAATTTCTGCAGGCATCAATTCACGAGTGGATTAACAACATGTGGTATACATACCATGGAGCACTACTCAGCCATAACAAGAAATGGATTAACGTCTTCTGCAGGACTCCAGATGGAACTGGAGACCATCACCCTAAGTGAAATCTCTCAAGAATGGGAAAACAAACACCACATGCACTCTCTAATAATTTGGAACTAACTCATAGGCACACATGGGCACAGAGAGAAGTGAAAGTCACTGGAAATGAAGATGGGGGAGGGGAGAGAAGGGGAGGGGCAAAGATCTACCTAACAGGTACAATGAACGCTGTCTGGGTGATGGGCACACTTATAGCCCTGACTATAGCATTATAAAAGCTATCCATGTAACAAAAACTTTTGCACCCCTTTAATATTTTGCAAAAGAAAAGGATGCTAAGACAAAAGTTTGAAGATAAATAGAATATGTGGACAGTAGCTGCTATGGTCTGGATGTTTGTTTTCCCCTTTCCCCCCCATTCATACGCTGACACCTAATCTTCAGTGCGGTGGTTTAGAAGTTGAGGCCTTTGGGAGATGATTAGGTATGAGGCCTCTGTCTTCATAAATGGGATACGTGTCCTTACAAAAGAGGCCGAGGGAGCTTGTTCCCCTTTCCGTCATGTGAGGATGTGGAGAAGGCACCATCTAGGAAGAGAGAGACCTCACCAGACATCAAATCTGCTGGCCCTCCGTCCTGGACTTCCCAGCCTCCAGAACTGCAAGCAACACATGTCATTCGTTCATAAGCCTTCCAGTTTATGGTATTTTGTTGCAGCAGCCCAGACAGCTTAAGACAATAGCAAAGTATCCTCCTCTAGATACTCACAAATTGCAAAGAGAATGTAGCAATTTCTCGCAGGGACACTCAGCCTACACCACCTTACCAAGCACTGCATGTTCACAGCGTAAGTGAAGAGACATGTGGCTACGTCACGTACCCTGAGATCTGATACACCGGAAAGGGCTCATCACTTCTGCCCAAAATTCCAGAGCTTCAACCAAACTATAAGAAAACATAAGACCATCCCAGATTGAGGGACATTCTACAAAATAAGTGACCAGTGATCTTCAAAACCGTCAAGGTCAGGAAAGGCAAAGGGAAGACACTGGAAGGTGGGATCCTGGAAGCGAAAAGTGACCGTGCACAAGCTGGTGAGTTGCAGTCAGGTCTGAAGCTTAGTTAATAACGTTGTGTCAACATTAATGTCTTCATTCTGACAAGTGCATTCTGGTTATGTAAGACATTAACATCGGAAGGCACCTGGGTGAAGGTCATATGGGATGTCTGTACTATTTTTGTAATTTTTAGATGAGTCTAAAATTATTTCAGAATAAAAACTTAAAAACCATGCATGCTAAGCCCTGAGATTTGTTAACCCCCTGAGTAAACATGAGTATGTGCCGGACCTTTGATGAAATCGGTTCTTATAGGGAAAGAGGGCAGCGAACAAGCAGGGGCAGAAGATGTGATAAGTGAGGAAAATCTACAACCCGGGAGACAGGTTCGTGTTCTCCAGGCAAAACGCCGGCAATTCTACACGAGGCAAGTGCTGTTGGCTGCAAAAGTGATCCCTGCTAGGATGCGATGACGTCTGCGTGTTTATGTGCTCACAGAAGCCACGTTCCATACTGTGGCGAATGTGATGAGAAACGGCCAGCCTGTGTGCTGGTGAGGGAAGGAAGGAAGGAGTCGTCACTCTGTAGACGTCAGCTGGGATGGCATGAGCTCTGCGGAGAGGGCTGGTGAAACCTGACACGGGAGGCCCACAGGATACAATGAATATCGCTGGACCCATAATGATATAAACAAATGATTGGAAATGTAAGTAAATAGAAGACACAAACCCCTTATGCAGAAGAATTCTAAATAATTTAAAGATGCTCTGTTCTCAGAAGCTAGAACATCACTCTCTACATTTTAAGGCTGCTCACAGCAACTTCCTTGCAGAGAGTACAGCGTGGAGAGGGGAAAGCACAAGCGCAGCCACCTCACAGTGGAGGAACCTGACACACACCTCAGCCAGGTGCTCAAGGTCAACCTGCACAGGGTCACGTCATGTCGATGGTGTGTACCCTTGACATGAGGCGAGGAGAAAGGCACTTTGTCTCTGTGGTTGTCCTCCCCAGTCGAATTATAAGAGATCCATCAGAAAAATCACAGCTGAGGGACATTGTACAAAACGTCTGAGCAGCGCTCCTCAAAATTGTCAAGGTCGTCAAACACAAGGAAAGGCCCAGAAACTGTCACAGCCAGGGGGAGTCTAAGGAGACGTGACAGTGAAATGTCACACGCCATGCTGAACAGGATCCTTGGACAGAAAGAGAACATTAGGTAAAAACTTGAAAATTAAATCAAGCATGGACTTTAGCTATCAAAGTATCAATATCGGTTCATTAATTGTGACGAATGTGCCATAGTAATGTACGGCATTAATAATAGGGGAAATTGGACGTAGTACATATGGAAACTCTTCACACTATCTTCACCACTTTTATGTAAAAGTTCTTAAACAAAAAGCCCATTATAAAAGACGAAATCTTGGAAGCAAGACACATTAATTTAGAAGGTTTCCATGTATTTAATATATTATTGTTTTATTACTATATTACTATACTATTTTTATAATATGTTAATATAGTATTAATATGCCATGGTTGTATATATTTTGAACTATTCTATCCATAATCGATCACCTATGGTGAATTTTAAGGTATCTGAGTATTGTGGATTATATAATAAAATTTTAGTGACTTAAGGACTAAAAGGGCTGATTTGTTCTCAATATTTATTCCAGCCCCCTGTGGTATAGATAACATTTGGTGCATAGATTTAAAATGCTCTTTCAATGTGGGTACTAGAGTGTCTGACTGAGGAACAGGGAGGTCAAACAGCCTCCCAGTAGTTCTGGAAATAGAACCCCAGCAGAGCCCTTGGGTGGGAACGACACAGTTAGTTCCCAGCACGATGGACTAGGATTCTTGTGTTTCTAACTGAAGCACTAAGATTAGACTAAGGTGGAAAATAAAGTCCATCAAAGGAGGACCCTGGAGTGTGCTAAAGCTCATTGTCCCTCCACAGGAAGCCTATTACTTAGACACAACAAGGGGTTTATATCAAGGGTAGAGAGGGGGAGAGGTGGTATTTTTAGAGACTCAATTGCAATTATTTTGCCAAAAAGGAATGCCCATCTCCCACCTGCACACCCTGATGTTCTCGCCACCCTCATGAGCCATCCCCCGCCGCCCACCATGGCGACCCTTATTCCCGGCGTCCTGTAGGAGGGGAAGCAGAGGCGCAACATCCTCAGAGCTGGCGCTGCTGTGCACAGACTTTAGGCTTCAATGCGATGTTGACTTTTTTCTGGTTGGTCTTTTTCTGGTGGTGAGTTGGCCTCATCTCTTCCTTTTGTGTCACAAAACTGCCTCGTGCTTCATTGCTTGAGAGCTGCTCTGTCACACAGCACGCAAGACACTCGTTCATTGTGAGGAAAACAGGTGTAAACGAGTGTGGAATGATTGCACTGGGCTGAGACTGCACAAGGTAGACCTGACTGAGGTCCCTCAGACAGGATGTGGCACAGCTGGGACTTGAACCTCTGTTATCTGACACCAGAAACAGGACTTTCAGCCAGGACTTTCCTCTTGTTGACGGTGAGGACATGCTCGGCAAAGCAAAGTGTGCATTCTTCACACGGTGCTATTAAAGAAGGCATTCTCTGCGCGATGCTATTATATAATTATCAAATAAAAGATCCCCTTCAAACAAATACTCAATTCCATTAAACAACCATTACCAAAGACATGAAGGTCATCGACCTGAGAGCATTGTGGCCTACTGAGTTCTTTATCCAGAAAGCAGAATGGAGTTGCATGTACACCTTCTCACCAGTGTTCATGAATGACCAATGACACGCATTTGCGAGATGAGGTTAAGGAGAGAGTCTACGGTCAAAGAACAGGGCAAAACAAGCTGACCTGTCGTGGGGTCTGACCTGTTACTCTATAGTAGTGCAGACACATTAACTCCACACTCTGACCACCTAAGCTCCTTGCTCTCTATGCATCTTCCAAACCGCATTGCAAGAATGATTATGAAAACCCCTTTGAGTACAAGCATTCCTTGATATAAGAAGTTAAAAGACTTCGGTATCCGTTAGTCCTTAAAGGTGATATATATTTAAGTGCAGAAAAACAAATCTTCACATCAGCTCTGGCATAAATGATGTAAATTAAAATAAATTTGAATTTACTGTTTTCTTTTTACATGCTTTGACACTGTTAGATATAAATTTTCTGGGTTTTTTGTTTGTTTGTTTGTTTGTTTTTTTAAATAAGGAAATGGGAATGGCTCCTAAGTGTCAGATACTTTAAGCAGAGCTCGTTGCCTCCTGACAACCACCTCACACATTTTGCCTACGAGGAGCTCAGGGCTCAGAAAGATTAAATAAACTGTTTGAGAATACATAGCTAATAAGTGGGAAAATGCACATTTATTTTATCACCTAAGCTGCATACACGGAGGCTTGTATAAAGAACTGAGAGGCGGAAGCATCATCTGTGTGTCAACAGCTTCAGTCAGAATCGGTGGAATATTCACGACTCTCCCTAATCATTAGCACTCTGGGGAAATAGCTGCTCCACGGCTAAGTAACACCACCGTCTTCCATTATGTGTTTCCACGTGTATTAAACTAAACAACCTGATGATTCCTTTGCTTCAAAACATCTCACCTTAGCTCCAGATGCTATTCAGGGGACACATGATTCTGAATTGATCTGGTATGTCAACAGTTAATAGTGCGTATGTGCTAGAGCCCAGTAAAGTCCATATGCCTTTCCAAGGAGAAGAGAAGGACTTTGGGGATATGCGTGGGGAATCTCTGAATCAAAGAAGGATATTTATGACAAGAGAGTTCTTCCTACTTACTTTTGGGAATGTCTGTTTTGGAGCTACATTTATTGTATCCCTGTCCTCATTCTTGTAAGGTCTAGCCAGATACTATGACTTCAACACTAGTTCCTAATATTTTGTAAACTAATCTGTCTTCTGTAATTCTACTTCCAGGACAACAAAAGGCTATGGCCATTGCAATTAGGGTGCTGGTACCAGAAACATTTATAAACCTCAGATCCCACTCTGTGGCTCCTAAACTTGGAATTGTGTAAGAGGTACCTGCTGGATTGAACCTAATTCGAAACACCTGCATACTTCAGCGCTCAGAGACATATTCCAAAGAAAGAAACCAAAATGTTATAGTGTGGGAAACCTGGTAAAAACCTTATCCCATGAGAAACTGAGCACGTTTCCTTCTCACACATAAATCAAATGTCAAATTTTTCAAATGTCAAATGTTATACCTATAATACCAAATATTTGTGAAAGTGGAACTTGAAAATAATAACATTGACATAAACAGAACTTTAAAATGCAAAAACTCTTCCATAATGTATTTCCCATACTCATCTAAATTGTGAATGTGATACTCTGAAGAAAAACATGTTTTGTTTTATGGAAACAGTTCTCTCAATAACACACCCTTTATACAACATTTGCTCGAGAAGGATTCAGGAATACCTCAGCCCCTTAACAGATGTTCCTTGTTGCTCAGAGTCATTTTTTGCTCCATCTCAGATGTGATGGTGTTCCTCTCACCCCTAAATCATCAATACAGGCTTCCAGTTCAGTTGCACCTGAGCCTGCTACCTGGGGAATGCCAGGATGCTCCAAGAAATGTATTCTGCTGAAGATTGGAATTGCCATGCTCCCATAGTTTCAAAGTAGAAAAAATGATAAATTACAATCTTACTGCCATTGCCAAGTGGTAGAGTAAAGCCTTAGCCAAATAAGAACCATTGCAACAGCCCCCAAAGGTCTCCCTAATGGCTACAAACTCAACACAACAAAACAAATCACAGGCCCTTCGCTGTAAAACTATGAAATATTAAATAGTTTATGCAAATAGACAACAAATGAAAACTAAAGCACTCCAAACATTTTTGGGGTTATTTTTTTTAAAAAAGCTTCTTACCATACTATCTATTAATTCGTAGATCACATACTCAATACTTTAGCAAATACTTTCTTCAATACTTTGTAAAGTCTCACCCATAAATCAGCTCTGTGAGCAATGATGCTAAAGAAACGTGTTCATTTCTAGAAAAGTGGGAGATCATTTGTGCTCTTCAGAGTACCCGCTCCCGAGCCACTTCCTCCAGAACTGAGTAGGAACATGCGTGAGTAGACATTTCCCAGGGCAGGGAACTTGCACACACTCCATGGAGCAATGTTAGGGGCTTCACACCAGAGACTCCAACCAGTGGCTTCCCTACCTGGCCACCTAGTCTTTTCTAGAGAAAATCAAAATCATGCCACCTGATTTTAGTGGAGAAAGAGGCTATTGTTTGATCTTGAGCAATACAACTGCTATAATTTACGGTGACTATCAAACCCAACGGCTACACTTCCAAATTAACCAAGTCAAAGTTTTCTCATCTTTACATCAAAATTTTTCTTGAAATGGCGTTTGATGTTTGTTCACCAGATTTTCAAAACAACTTGTGTCTGTGTTCCAACCACACACAAAGAGAAAGCGTGTCGGCTGTTCGCCCAAAGCAAACCCTTCGCTGCAGCAAATTGCTGACGTGGCCCTGACCTTCCTCTTTGCTGAGTGGAGCAAATGCCTCCCTTCATTACAGCAGCTATTTCACACAGTACGTATTTTTTTTTCATGTTTTATTTCTAAATTGGCATTTAAAATAGAGGTTTTGAACTTAGGAATACTCTATAGTCTTAGGAATACTAATGTCCTATCATTTTTTGGACTAGACATTGGTACCATATATTCTTTTAAAGAGTAAAAATATCATAAATTGATAACATTTTATATATTTTATGAATTTTTGTTACAAATGTTAAGGTATTAGCATCATCCTGTGGGCCTTACCCAAAGCATGTGATAAAATAATAATAACAATGTGGTATTTTTTGCACAGAAGATTTGGCTCACTTTGTTGAAAAATGTTAAAATCTAAAGAGTAATTTATGCTGGTAGTAATGATTATGTGCATTTGTACAGTTTTAATTAATGTCTCCATGCTTGAAATTTGTTTGTGTTGTTAGTCAACTTTTAAACTATGCACAGATGTTAAAAAATAGATGCTTAAAAAGTAAGTACCTTCCCCCGTAATATTTTGAAATTAAAAAAATAAAAAATATATTTAAAAAAGTAAACACCAGCATTCTCTCAAAATCTGTTCTCTCAGCTAATGCCCATGACTCCTAAGTATTTCACCCCTTGAAATCCAGACACTGCGCTCTGATCACAGCCATCTTTCCTTTGAGTTCATTTTCTCTGTTGCTGTTTAAATGTAGCCCCTTTGACCACGATGATTCCTCTGGATCTGATCCCGCTCTGACTCACAGTGTATCAGGGTCACTTGTCTTCTCAGTGCTCCCTTCATGTGCTACTGTTCTCCAGCTGCAGCTGGAATCTTGATTTTGCCCAGAAACCTTCCAAGTTTCCATCCCCGGTTATTGCCCACTTCCTTCTCAAATGATCAGAGGTCCTCCTCGCTATCCATTTCCATCAAGACCACCTTGTCTCCCACAGTCTCCAAGAGATCATCTCAATCCTGTTGGTTGTCTAACTGCATAGAAGAACTGAGAGACAAGCCTGGAAAAACAATGAGACTCATGCCAGAGAAAGACCTAACCTGGCAGGGTATGCAGCTGATGTTTAATCAGAGAGGCCGGGGGAAACCAGGGGAGGTATTTGAGCCTTTTGGGAAGACAACTCAACAGTTCGTCCTTGAATGAGTTGCAGACAAGGGGTACAGATGGTGAGGCCAGTTGAAAGGAGAGTGCTAATGATGAGTTTAATTAGGATTGAAACAGTAGGTTTCACTTGAAGGGATGGAATAAAAAAAAAATCTTCTGGTCTCTTGGGATTAATGTAAAGCAAGAAATAAAAGAACAGCACCAAATTTTGAATTCTGGATGAATTTTTTTAAAAAAATAGAAACATAATATCATTAATAGTAAAATGAATCTTCCAGACAGGAGGTATCATTGATAGAAAGAAAAAACCATGAATAATAACATGTAATATTTTTATATTTTTCGTGTAGGTGAAGGGGCAGCAACAGGTTTCACTTGAAATAGACTTGAGTTCAAGATGTGGGAGGAATATCCAGATTGATAAAATAAAGTCGATGGGAAGAATTAAAAAGGCAATTTCTGGGCTTAGGATAAACCGAAGATTTCCATGAAACAGACAGACTGAGGGAATTTTCTTTTCTTTTTTGCAGGGGGTTGGGGGGAGCTTCTTAATTTGGAAGGTGAGCTAACCAAAAGCCATTGGTTAGCTGGTGGGTAGGAGGTATCGGGGCGTCATTCACCTTGCTTAAAAACATCGAAATAATTATTTACGGTTCAATCGTTATTTTCTTAAGCTATAGGAGCATACTATTTTCAAATTAAGAAATTCTAATTTTAGATATTAATTCTTGAAAAATATACAATAAATGGAATATTAGCCTACATTCAGTAGTACAAAATTCTTCTCTGGTTTTTACTAATCATTGAAAGTATTTTTTAAAACAGTTCAGTCATGACTCAAAGCTAAATGTCAATACATGCTTGTTCTATACAAGCAGGAAACTGAGCTTACTTTTGTATCATATTTGTACAGTTGCTTACTGAAAATCTTTTTTGTAGTAGCTTATCTTTTGCAGCATGCAGAAGAAACTTATAAATCTAAACTGGAATTTTTTTTTTAAATTGAATGTGTGGTAGTATTTTTAAGGATTTAATACAAAACTCTATTTACAATAATTACAAATGAAAATTTATATCAGTTAAAGGATTTTCCAAAGAGGAAGCCTTGAGGCGATGGTATTTTATTTTAGCTAAAATGGACATATTTATCCAACTTATTCAAAATGATATCTGAAAGCTATGAGAATTAAAAATAAGAGTTTTGAATATGCACTTCAAAAGTGTAGGTTTCTTTTCATAGTCATGAATGACAGCTGTCAACAAATATTTTTTAATGTTCTTCTTCCAAATCATATCTGCCAAGATTATATAAAGTACACAAAATGATGATCAAGTAATGGCAATGGATTTTATGTCTGGTAAATTAAAACTTTAGATTCTGAGAATAGAAAATGCTAAACACAGTGAAATTAATCTATTTACACCAACCACGCATTTCACCACCATCCACCACATCTGGACTTATACCAGAAGCAATCCAGAACTGAAAGACATAGCCCAGCGTCTGCACAGAGAAATCTAATTATTAAGAAAAAGCTCTTTATTTTAATGAATTATAAAATCTGCCTTTCTGGATATTTATTCCTTGATCTTTTCTGTAACTCTAAGCCAAACCTGCTGCCCAAATTGCTGCCCCGTGGCATTTTAACAGAAGTTATGAATAATTGTTGCTTTCTATCCAGAGCAATGGCATCAATTTACTTTTGAGAATATAAATTGAATAGTTATTTGCATATAGGTGATAACAGATCTTTTAATGAAGGGACAGGGTTACCTTGGGAAGGTAACCCAAGGAGGAGCCACAATTGAGTGAAGAGAAATAAACATCACAGAGACACTAAATTATTCAAATTCTTCCCAGTAATATGAAATCAGGAAACGTAAACTTTTAAAAGAATATGTGTCCAATGGCATCAGACGTTGCTGAGATAAAGGAACAATAAGAAACTGTGTGTGTGTGTGCGTGTGTGTGTGTGTGTGTGCACGCGCGCTGGGGTGTTACTGGTCAGAACATCACTATTAGAGTAAAAGATGGACATTCGTGTAAACGGCTTTCAAGCAAATTAGGATGCAATTTGCTATGAATGGAGTAACTGATGAGAAAATAGAAAGCAGTTTTTAATTAGGTGTTTTAGTAATAAAACGAAGATGAAGAACAAAAGGCAGTAGAAAAATCAACTAAATCATTTTCTAAAATACAAAGGCCAAGCAATTGAAGCAGAAATTAACTTATTGCTGTGAAATAATTCATCACTAGAGGAAACACATAGAACCAGCAGTTCGGTTTTATGAACATTCCATGTATGTTTATGAGGGGTAGTAGCAATAGCTGCATAGATCTAAGCAAATTTCATACATTCTGGAGGCCAGTTTGACTTGGGTACAGCTAGATAGCAAAAGAAAGACATTCTGAGGATGGCTTCCAATTAACAGGTTGGTAAAGTGCCATTGATTAGATAAATCAATGTTGAAGAGATGCTGACACTAACCCAGTCTCCCTCACACCACTAGAGCATAATTAACAAGAACTTGGAACTCAAGGGAAGCTCTCAAAAACAGTCCCCAATCCATTTGCCCCAATACATCGATTAGAAACATAGTGAACGTCAAATCTTAATTGGGCATCTAATTTTTTTTTGAGGGTCTCACTGTGTTGCCCAGGCTAGAGGGTGGTGGTGTCATGATAGCTCACTGCAGCCTCAAACTCCTGCACTAGCTGGGACTACAGGTGTTGAGCCTGGCCAAAAGCCATATTTTTAAAAGGCAATTGACAATTGAAATTAACCTCAGAGCACATTTAGGAATAACATTGATTGGGTGTTGGGTAGATGTGGGGGGGAGGGGATGGGTGTATGCATACATAATGAGTGTGAAGCACACCGTCCAGGGACAGACACGCTTGAAGCTCTGACTCGGAGGCAGGGGCGGAGGGGAGGGCAATACCTAAACTTTTGTGACCCTATAATATGCTGAAATAAAAAAAATAAATAAATAAAAAAGAAAATAAGAAAAAAGAAAAAAACAATTTAAAAAAAGAAATTAACCTTAATATGTTTTACTTACCCCAATATATACAGAATGTTAAATTTAATGATGGAGTGATGTTGCTACACCAAACAAAACACCATGCTGTACCAACACCAAAAAAACACATGGAGGTAAAAGCCCCAAACACTCAACACCTTCCGACTTGCAAGGCAACAAACCTCCACCTAACCTTCATAAAACAAAAAGAGATCCACCCTTCAACCGACATAACCAAGGGGAAGCACGAACACAGCCCGCACTACCACAAACTGTGAAGTCCAGTTTCCCGCACTTGGGGAAATCGCAGGGGTCGGCGCACCTGGAGTGCAAGGGATGCGCCTCACCCTGGGAAAACCACCTCCGTGATCATGGCATCTCCCCTCCCAGGTGAGCATAACTGGGCATCTATGTGTGCTATGTTTTCTTACATTTCCATAACTTTTCCAGAATTTTAGAAATGTAGATGCTCGGGACACACAAAACAACTGTGATACATATTAAATATGATTTGCCATCTTAAAATCTCCCAGCAAAATTGTAAACTACTGACTGTACATTGGGGCTAAGCACAGAATACGAGATTGTCAATTTGCTACATAATGAAGCAACCCATGATATGACACGGCTGCCTTCAAGGAACTCATCAATGAAGCACTAATATTCTGCAGTTGCTCACAGCCCAACACGTTTCTCAATCCTCTCAGAAAACACTGAAGATGAAGTTTACGGAATATCTCCCAAGTATTACAACTGAGAGCTAATTATTTTATAGTATTATTAAATCTACATCTATGCATTAGGTACTTATGAGAAAGATGTCTTGGGTTCAGGAAGAAATGGTGATTTCTAGTTTTTTAAGATAAAACTAAAATGTCATGAATTAGGATAAAAATGTTTACCTTCCTGCATTTTGATTTCCATACGGCATTTTGCTGGGTTCGAAGTGTCCTGTCTTTATCATGAATCTAGAAATAGCCCTGTTAGAACAAAACTTTTCTTCTATTTAATATTGGACTTTTAGGGCTTAGTTTTTGGAGGAAAATCGCTCAGGTTCTCTTAGGTTTGAAAGCACATCTGGGTATAGCTGAGAGAGGTTCCGGGTCCTCATTCAGCCTAAACTCACTGCCCTGGGGCAAATGGGCTTTGGTCCATGATGCATTTGGTTGTCCCCTCCTAGCGGCTGGGAAGTGGCATAGTGTCTCTGAGGCCAGGAAATCTGTAATTTCTCCTTTTTTCCTTACTCCCTTGAGCATCTGGCTGGCATCCCTGTTGCTCTCTGCTTTGGACAACAGTCACACAGTTTTCTATTATTCCTGGGCCTGGTGAGATCCACTGGCTCCTCTCTGATGACTCAGCCTCACCTTGGTTTTCAAGGGACTTTAGAACATTCTGAATTTATGCCAGACCCTCTGAGCTTCTTTTGGGCCAGATAGGCTGGCACAACCTTGTCTAGGGGGTCACTTTCCCAATCATAGTTTTCCTATGGCAGGCACACTGAGTCTTAACTCAGAGATCAAGAATTTAAGGAAGTGAAGAGGCATGGTGGAGAAAGCTAGACCTTTGCCCTGTATGTGTCTTTTCTCCTAAACTGCGCTGGACGCTCCATGGAGGCAGGGCG
This sequence comes from Eulemur rufifrons, assembly GCF_041146395.1. NCBI lineage: Eukaryota > Metazoa > Chordata > Mammalia > Primates > Lemuridae > Eulemur > Eulemur rufifrons. The sequence continues at coordinate 1,186,559 of NC_090994.1, forward strand.
CCTCCTCCCCCATGCTGGTCTCCTCCGCACCCTTCCTTGGTGTTCCCCTATAATTACTTAACAAAACCTGCCTCTCAAGGCCAGAGATGAGAGGAAAGCATACACCTGGCTGATTTTATTCTCCAAACCATGTTTCTTATCTCCTTTTGCTTCTCTCTTACTCCAAAACCACTACACAGAAGGGGCATCCACCAACTTCTCCACAATTTCAGCCCCTGGCTGTCTTTAACGTCTGACAGGCTTGTCTGCGTTAGGACTAGGAAAGAAGTGCCAATATCTGGTCCACCTAGGCAGGCTCCAGAAATGCTAAAGAATCACGGAAAGAGAAGAAAACAGTGTTGTCTAGTTCAAGAATAATGCCAAGATTTATTTTATTTATTTATTTAACCAATGAAAATAATTTAATGATTAAATAGATAGGGTCTTGCTAAAAAAAAGTCTAAAACAGCTCTGGAAGGTTGTGCTGAAAGTCACCATTCTTATGGGAGGAGGGGAGAAGAGGAGGTCCCAAAATGTCGCCCCTATAAATATGCAATAATAGATAATCTTCTACCATAACATCCTTGACTCCTAACCCTATTTTTGCCTTAAGACAAACACATTCCCCTCCAAGGGGGGCTAGAGCCCCTTTTTTCCTCCATTTTCATATTGAAAGTTGGCTACTAACCCACGTCCTTTTTCCCCAGTTGCCATAAGGGACGCCATTTCCACAATGTAGAGTAACATTGTTTACATTGAGATTGGTCAGCTGTAAGTGGATAATGTTTCGCTGAAGAGTACAAATGCCCACCCATCACTCCCTACCCCACCTGTGTCCAAACCCACCCTCCTAACCCATAGCTCTTTCCCTGCCCTGGAGCTATAACCGTCTGAACTAAAGGCTGAGAGGAACTAAGATTTCAGGAGAAAACTAAAAATGTTCACCTATTACTCTAACACTTATATCTAAATATGTTGAAGAGGAACTGTGCTAAATACTAATAAGACACACACACAAAAAAACATTGAAATATGTATCAATAGAGTCTTGGTACAAAGAAAAGTAGCTGTTGTAAATGCACGTGCTGTAAAAGCGTTTATAAGCGGAAAAAGAGAACCCAATTCAATTATTTGTGTGTATCTTCAAAGTAGGTACACACATTAACTTAGAAAATGGTAGCATGAAAAACATTGTAGACTTTGATTAGGTGGCATATGTAGAAAAGCATGAAAAATAATTGTGTAAATAATACTAGGTCAAAAATAAGTGTAACTGAAATCCTTGACTGTTTTTCTGATACTTGAAACATACCTCGGTTATTTCACTAACTTTAGATAAATGTTTTCTGAAAACTTAAAAATAAGTACTGTTTAATCACGAATTTTTCTAATTGTACAGTGGTGGCTCCTAGCTACTATGTTGTCATCTATCACCCATTTCTGCCTTCAACTATTTCATTAGTATTAAATATTACTACTACTATAATGGTATATGCTGCCTTTAAGAGTAATTTAGTGCTCAGTTAGAATAACATTTGTATTATGTTAACTCAGCACTGAGAATTCAAATTGTCATAAAAATGGGCACGGATTACTTAAGCACCAAATCACTGTTTTGTAATCATGAATGTGTAAGCATATTCCACTGTAGATTATCTGTCCATAAAAATGAAAGCCTAAAAATATATCATCTTAAGTTAAAAGATAAATTAATTCATTAAATATAAGAAAATTTTAGGAATGCTGATATACAGGAAGTCTTGAGATACAGTGCCCTGTTGCAGATTTTCACTAACTTGCAGTGTGACCTTGAATAACATCACTGTATCTGAGACTCACTTGTTTTGGCTATAAAACAGAAAAAAAGACACACCACTTGTTCTAAAATTATGCTAGAAATTGCAGAAATATAAAATAAGGAAAGACATATTAACATGTTTTAAAAATAATAACCAGATTTGAATCTAAAACTACAAATATTTTTTATCTTTTATGAAACAGGTTTAGAACATAAATTTTTAGATTGCATAATAAAATAGATGAAGGGAAGACCTAATGGTGATGTGTATCTAGAAATTACATGCTAATCCCATAATATTTGTAACCACAAAATAAAGTATTACTCAGAAACTTTTCTAATTAAAAAACTTTCCTTCCAGTATTATAATGACTCCTCTCGTCACAATTTTAAGCTTGCACTTTACAACATCCTAGAGCAGGAAGAAAGGGTTGTCAGACATCTACTTAAAAGTCTTAGATGGCTTTTAAATACTTTCGCTGCCTTTGGCTGGGTTACATAGACTGGTAGTAATTTCTTACTTGGCATCTCTCTAGAAATATCAAATAGCTAATATCAGTGTTAGCATCAATCAAGCGAGAGATTTGCAATCTTTTATCCTCCTAATGCCACATCTGGCGGTGTGTTCATAGCAGGTGGTTCTACAATGACAAGTTCCCTGACACCAGCTCTCCCAGTAGGGCAAAACGCAGAAGGTTGTTCTGCACTGTTTGTGTGGATCCCATCCCAGGGAAGCCTGGCGTGATGATGTGCCAAGGTTATGCATCTTTCTTACGGATAGACCATCATCTTTACTCTTAGTAGAAGTGTCAAATGCTGGTTATGACTGGTGGCTTTAGTTACCCTCTTTTTTATTTTCTCTCTGTAATAGTTAGGTACTAGTTTCAAAACAAATCATACCAGATGTATCAGTCAATTTCTCATGTATCAAAAGTACTGGTCAGCATAATTCTCTCACCTATGACCCTGCCCTTCCTGCCTTCCTTCCTTCCTTCCTTCTTTCTTTGAAAGTCCTTTTTGGTTTGAAAAAATCTTCAAACTGTTAAAACTGGAATTTTTATTAAAAATAAGTCCCCCATTCGCAAATCCATTTACAAAGCTCAAGGACACATTCTGGGGAATTTTCTTTAATAGCTTCCTCCAGGAATCTGTCAAAATTGTTGACTTGGCATCTGAACAATTAAGAGGGAAGTGTTGGTATAAGAATCTTAGTTATAAAACTCACTACCATGTGACTATTAATTAGCTATGTAAATGTTCAGAGCTTTAGGATTTCTGTGTTTAAAATTGGGATAATGTCAAAACTTCACGTGATTAGTATGGGGATTAACAAATTATGGTTTAAAAGACCTAGCCAGAAATACAGGATGGGTTTAAACATGTTACAAACATTTGTTTCCCTTGTGTGTAACTCCTCCCCACAGAAACAGCAATGACAAAGGACCACCATTACTAATTAGGAAACTTCAATTCTGCCTGAAGGACAAATAAAACAATATAAGACAATATATAGCTAAATGTCAAATTATAAAATCAGATAATAAGTATATGGCTTCCAAAGTAGGCAACAGCTAAAGAGGTTATAATCTACGAAACTGACCTGAATTTCAAAGAATGGGTATGACTTTAGTGGGTTTTTCTGGTCTTCAGGCTTAAGTCCAATTTCCTTAACATAATATGCAAGAGCTTTTACTTCCTAAATCCTGGCAAGCCAGCTGGCATCATCTTCTTTGTTTTTCCTACCCCTGGATCTTGCCATATATGTTGTTGTGGCAACATGATAAGCTTTTCATTTTGAATGTCGATCACAGTATATTGTAGTCTGAAGCTAAATCTATTATTACAAAAACTCTTTCAGAAGAAGCAGTTTCTCCCTTGAAGCAAACGAAGATTTTTGTGTTATACATCAGGCTCCTGAATTTTGCTAATGTGAGTCTACCTCCACAAGATGCATCTGCTTTTAGTAGGCTATTAAATAAGTTGTCTAAGTCGTCAATGTGAAGGAAACACCTGGATTAAAAGTTCACCAAGGCAATAAGGTCTCCCGGGAAGGTGAGGGCTAGCTTTACTCCCCTGACCTCACCCAAGGCTCTCTGAACCAGGACATTCGCACCAAAGTTGGTAAGCCTTTCTTTCCAAGTTGAATTCCCACACCATCTAGTGGAGGCAGACAAGCACATACACAAAAAAAGTGTCTAGTACCATGCCAAAATAGAGATTTAAATATGAATACATTAAAGTAGTACACAGTCTCCATAGTAATTTACATTTTGGAATGTATAGCTGTGGTTAGGGAAGTAATTACTAATTAAATACAAGCCATAGACAAAGCTGCTTAGAAAGAGAGAAGTTGCAAACTTACGGACTTGGGGGAAGTTATGGCTCTCTGGCCGTATGAATTAAAATAAGGAAGATGCCAACAAATTGGGTTTCTTAGTTCCTGGTCCACTGACAACTGTTTTATGCGTGTTATAAATTTGTCAAAGCCATCTAATGCTTTCAGTTATATCCTCTTACTGTGTTTGCAGTTCCAAGACCATATGTTTGTGCATGTGCACACACGTTTGTGGAGTTCTTGATTTATCTATTTGTTCTGAGTAAATCCTTGTGTTTAGTGACATCACAAGTTCAAATGAAGTCAGTAAAAATTGCCCTCATGATGCCTTTCACACAAGGCATGGGGCCAGCCACGTCAGCAATTACTTTCATCAGAGCTGGTGGAGTCTAATACCTTGGCTGCGATCCAGACTGACCTGTGGTCTTGAAGTCTTTACATTTAATGTAACCCATATTTTAGGCTGGTTCAGGCTAATTTTCCTTTTCTTCCCCAGATTTTTTAATGGACACTTTGTTTCTAAGAGCACTTCTCTGATAGAGTGCGTGCAGTTATTTTTCTTTTTAGAAAAGTCTTAATGGGCTAATGCTTTTAAAGGATTATTAGGTCATTTGAAGTACAATCTTTATTTAATTGCAGGAGAATTGAACCCAACATGGATTTATCAGGTGGCTGCCGTCCGTGTACTACAGAGCTGGGTGTGGTGTTGCCCACAAGACCAACTTCATGGCTTTGTTTTAAATTATACTTTAAGCTTTCTATTCCAAAAGTATTTTAACAGGAGATAATTTTTAAAATGAAACTGATTACATTCAAATCTGAAAGTTAATACTGTTATAGTGCTGAGCTTGTAATACGATATACTTGATAGTAAAGAAATGACTTTTTATAAAGTAAAGAAGCATTAAAGACAAGTCTTCTTTATCAAGGCCACATAACGCTTCCGTTTGAAGCTGGAAGGTTAAGGACTCATCAACATATGTTTCCATCTGAATTATGAGGAAAAAATTCTTCAAAAGGTTTCTGAAGTAACTTTATAGATTCTAGCATCGTATGTTTATTTAAAATGTCACTGGGGTGGTGGAAATTTCTCTGTCAGCCTGGTGATGCTTACCTGATTATATGCATATAAAAACATTCATCAGTCTGCACACTGAAGTAAAATCTCAATTAAAAAAAACTGCAGATATGCCTTGAAACGTGTAATCAAAAATGTTTTAATAATATTTACACAAGAGTAAATTTAAATGTGTCCGAATTGAACTCAGTATCGTTACTACTCATTCACAAGTGATGCATAAAATGCTAGCTGTATTTGGCCATAACTATTTTAAATTATTTGTATCGATTTGTTTTTAAAATGTAGCTAAATTCAAGGTCATGGTGACTGAGCCGCCCCCTTCACTCCCCCAGAGCAGGCGCCTCCTCCAGCCTCCCTGCTCTGCCCAGCAGCCTTCTCCTGGGGCTGGTCATCTCCCACGCGCCCCTCTGCCTCCGGGAGGGGCTCCTCGTTGTCATTTCCCATTTCCCCCAAAATTCCCAGCTTCGAATCCTACGTCTTCAGCTTATTCCACCTGATACGCCTCCCACTGAAGCCATCGATCCCACCCCTCCCTTGCACTGGATGCACTGGGACCCCTGTCTCATTCCTAACGTCATAAGGAACAAGTTTGGTGACTTCACTATCTTCTTAAATGGTCCTAATCCTGTGGCTTCCTGGGTGTTCAACCTCCTCTCCTCCGGTGAACTTGGCCTCTGTCCTCTTTGGTCTGTCACTCACGTGACCGCAGCCCAGACTTTGTCACACCAACCATGTTATCCTCACTTTCCCGCATCCTGGCTCCTGCCTCCTTCTATTTTGTGGGCTCTTTTCTCTGGAACTCAGGGGCCTGCCAATCCAGGGATCCTCCCCGCGGTCTTTGTCCCCGCTCATCTCCTCCCTCCTTCAAATCCGCCTTTCTCGCTCCCTTGAAGGAAACTTTGACTTCATTCCTCCTCTTGGCTTTGCCGCCTCCCCTAACCCGGGGGCTGCTGTGTCCCTGCAGCTGAGCGTGGCCAGAGAAGAGCGCACAGCTGTGCCGCCCGGCCTGTCTGCACACCCACGGCCACGCGCCTCCCCAGCGTCCACCCAGCTGCTGCGCGATGCTCACTTCCCACACTCCCTTCCTTCTTCCCTCCTCAAAGCGGGGCTTGTGGAGAAGACGCTCTGGGCGTCACAGTACTGCTCCTCTTTTCTTCGGCTTGCAAGACTTCTCCCCCTCCACACGCTCATGGAATGAATTTATTATTTCACAGAGAAAATAGAAGGAATGTAAAAATAGCAACTGCAAGCCTCCATCACCTCATCTGCCCACTTGCTCGCATCTGCACTGTGAGTTTTTCTGACGCTGTGAGTGCAATCTCCTTGCTCTTTAAAGCAAGTCTTCCACTTTGGCACAAGACGCAGCCCTGTTTCCATGGAGACATTACTCACCCACGGTCCCCTCGCCTGCATTATCAGTTTCTCTCTCTCCTTGAATATGCCCATCGTATATACGAAGATGATGTAATTTATCCCATTTTAAAAGCAAAATAAACAAACAACAGCGAAGAAGCCCTGCTGTTGTCTCCATTCCCTCTCCTGCCACTATTTCATTTCTTTCCATTTCATTTTTAGAGCAAAACTCCCCGGAGGGTGGTCTGTCCTTGCCCTCTCCAACTGCGCTGTCCTCCTTCCCCTTTGAACCCTCCCAGTGAGAGCCTGACACTCACCATCCCATTCAAAGGGCCAAGGCACCAAGGAGCTCCTTGTGGCGCAGCCCAGTGGGAAATCACCTCCCCTCCTCAGTCACGACTTATTAGCAGCATTCGATGGAGCTTGGCGCTAATTCCTTCCCGGGAGACTCCACGGAGTCGGCTTCCGGGACCACACACGGTCCTAGACCCTCCTCCGTCTGTGCCTCCTGGTCCTCCTCACCTCTCTAGTGTCTGGAGGAACCAGGGACAACCTGTTTCAACCAGGGAGTGACCTGTTTCTTATATGTTATAGCCTTTAAATCAGTGAATTCTCTTGGTTCTAGTAGAATATATCCAGAATTAACCCCAAACACCCCAGCCCAGAGCTCCTGCCATCCTGCTGCTGCTTCCCGGATGGTATTTCCCAGAATCCCACGTGGGTGTTCCCCCATCTCTCTCCGCGAGGAGCTCTCCTGAGCACATGGTTAACACCGCAGTTCATACCCTCGCCTGACACTCCATACACCCCTTCCCTGCTCTATATTTTGATATCATCTATCACCCTGTGATATGCCACATATTTCAATTATGTATTTGTTTATGATGTGGTTCCTTCCACTAGAATTAAGAGCCATGAGCACAGGGATTTTGTTATATGCAATCTCTAGAAAAGTCTCTCATATGGTAGCCAATACATATTTGTAAAGCAACAGAAATTTTAATTTTTGGAGAAGACAAATACAATAAATTAATGTTTGTATTCTGTCAACGTTAATGTTGGCAATCTATGATAGTGTAGAGGTAAACCTTAAGTGCTAATTTAAAAATTTAACATAATTTTCTGCGTAAGGTGCTGGAAACACCCTATAAGCAATTTAATATTCCAAAATCTGAGTGAATCGAAATTCACATTGTTATTTATTGCAATATACTTAGCAAAATTCACCCCTAATAGATTTTTATGTTTCTCTAAGATGGATTAATAAACATAGGTGTTCATATGAAAATCATTCTGAATTTAATAGTATCGGCAAGGGAGGACACATACAGAAATGAATGATTACAGTACATTTTTAGCTCATTAACCCTTGTCACTTCACCTATGCAAATGACTCATATTTTAGTCACCATCAGTGTAAAAATTATACTCATTATTCTCCATTATTTGTATCCTATCTTTAACGATTATGTCTTTATATATATAGTATCTCTCCCGAAATGATTATTTAAAGATGATGGGACGAAAGCAGAGTGACATCTCATTGCTGACTTTTGTCCACTCAGTTTCACCGTCCCTCAGAGCCCGGCTACCTGGGCAGAGCGTCACCCTGGGCTGCACTTCAGGCCGGAAATCGCTGCCACATTCAAACCCCTCTGAAATAGCTTCCTGGGTAAGTGCCTTGCTTTAAGACACTTCCCTTTTTCTCTTTCCCTTTTCTAATCTTTTCCCAAAACGTTCTGCGTTAATGAACGTCCCCTTGGCTATATATGTACACATGTCTGTAGCTATTTATTTGAGGTCAATGCCCAGATGTGGAATTGGTGGTCTAAAGACATTCTTGAGGGGTTTCTATAGAGTGTGAGCAGCCCCACTTTGCTTCCTGCTTGTGGAGCAAAGTCCAGGGAAGATGCTGGCAGGTGTCTTCCACGGCTAAGGTCTCAATATGCAGCCTGAGGGCCAGGTACACCTGCACCAAGAAGGGCCATACCCAGGGCCACACCCTGGTGACTGTGGCCTAGGTGACATTTGTCACAGAGAGCCAAAAAGAGACAGTCCCAGGGAATGTGGCATGCTTTGTTGATAGGGAGGTAATGGGGTTCTGGGTGGAGGCAGGATGTTGTGGAAAAATAGGTTAATTTTAGAGCATTTTTCTCAAGCAAGTATCCCAAGGGCCCTAAACTCAGGAGTTAGTTCATGAAAATTATTTCCTTTGGCCCAAACATGTTTGGGAAACTGCTTACAAAATCTCCCTCTTGGAAAACCACATATGCGTTGGAATATTAAAGGTGATGGAAAAGAAACATCTTTCACTTTAGTAGTCAAGAAACCTGTTTACCACTACCTAATTTTGTTTCAGTGTAACAGTTATCAAGATATCACGCACCAGTTTTACATAAAACACATTTATGTAAAAATTGTTACAGAACATAGACATTAATGGAGTGACGTAATATAAATACAAAGATAGGAAAGTGTGAGTGGGGGAAATAAGTTTAATTAAGTGATATTTCACACCATTCAATATAAAAATCTTAAAACTCAGTTGAGTTTTAGCTAGCAGTAAGATATGAATTCATATTAAATTCATCTTAATATTCATTATATTATTTATATTACTTATATTTATGATACTGATATTTATATTTATTTATACTATTATATTTGTGTTTAAAACCCATTTGTATTATGTTTAACATTATTATAATTAACATTATTAACTATAAATTTAATTTGAATGTGAGCAGGACTTGAACGCAACACCTTCCATCACTACACGGTAAGTGAGTCGTGGTTAGAGCAGTCTCTGGCTCTCTATGGGCACTCTCCCAGTCACTTTATATTTAATTCACAAATTTAATCTTTACAAACAGCCTATGATGTCAATAATCTTATTATGATCATTCTGGTTTCGAAATGTGGAAACCAAGGTATGAAGGGATTAAGTAATTTGCCCAAGGAAAAAGCCTAAGTAATAAAGCTGGGGTTTGAACACAGGAGGCCTGGCTCCAGAGCCCATGCGAAGCCAGGACTATGTTATACCATTTCTCAAATCAATCAATGCTGCATCGATAGAACTATATTATTCACAAAAGGGAATCTTAGCCTATCATCTTCCTGTTCAATTCTGGAACATACTCACTCCCTGGAGTCTATCAGAAAAGGCTTATCAACACAATGCGTTTTATGTAAAGGAGACAAACTGGTGGTCTTGCATGAACTGGGAATATTTAGCTAGGAAGAGAGAAGGCAAAAAGGGAAATGATAATTATCTTGGCATAGCCAAGGAATTGGCACCTAGTTTTGGTCTCAATATTTTTTTGCTTCTCAATTTCCAAAGAGAAGGAATGGTTTCACACCCTGGTACAAGCTACTTACTAGTTGTGTGAGCACAAACAAGTTGCTTGACCTCAGTTCTCATTTGAAAAATGAAGATTTCATTATCCATCTATATCTGTGTGGTTTAAAAAGTAAAATGAGGTCATGTGAAATACCTAGCACAGCCATGTAACCAAAACTATAGTACATGCCGTGAAACCATCACACTGGATTCGGAATTATACTATACAAAATGTCAGTTTGTTTGTTGATGGTCAAAAAGGAAAAGAAAAACATGGCTTTGCACAGAATTGTCATCCTTGTGCAAGACACATCACCCTGCTCATCAGTAAGCTCCACACAGCAGGATGGATCTGTTTTCATGAAACCATCCTTAGAATTAGCACAATACCAGACACTTAAGAAACACCTTACGGCTCTATTTGAGTTTCGTGATGTTATGCAAATCCTTTGGGCCAGAGTAGGGCACGCCTCCCAGATGCACCTTCGAAGAAAGCCACACACTAATTTAGAAACGTGTGTGGGTATTTGTAGTCGATCCTAAGTAACATTCACTCGAAGAAGTGTTCTGTTTCCCTCAATTAGTACACTGAGTAACGCCTTATGTTCTCATGACCTGTCCTGTAACAGGCATGACTGTGACGAGTGAGAGGGCAATTCATGTAGACCGGCTGCTGTTAGGACTGGCTGTTGGAGACAATGCCAGCGATTTTATTTTTGGTCTATTAGCAAAATGACAGCACTAATTCATTCCACAGAGGAACCAAACAGCTGTCAGATGGCAGTGAGCAACACAGTGCACATATTACAATTTAGTTATGCTGAGAAGGGTTCTTTCCACTGGCACCGTTGTATACTGTAAAGTGCTGCGACCCCTTCCAAATGGCACAGGTGACTCTCACAGCACACCTTCCCTCAAATATTACAAACTAAGAACAGTGTAAACTGTTCACAATTCTAGTTGTTGATTCAAGTCACTCAAAATGACAAATGTGAGGAACGGATAAGTGACAATGAGATAGCACACAAAACTCAACTTTCCCCCCCCAACCTCATAAAAATAAGACGCCAGGAGCTCTGACTTTCTGGCAAATCTCCTCCTAACCATCCTCTGGGCAATAATGAGATGAAAATAAGGACTTTGATTAGCTGGTATTACATTTCACTCTAAGTAGTTTAAGGAGAATAGCATCATGTCCACTGCAGGTATGTGAGCTTCTGAGAAGAAAGCAAAGATAGAAAGGAAACTGTTGGAAGTCTGGGATTAGACACACGACAGGAAGTGCATGCATGCCTGTTGGCCACAAGCAAGTTCTGTGTGTCCACATAATACTACAGAATGTATTCATTGCCAACTAAAAAAAAACTAATTTACTGAAACTCCTGAGTCATCAGGTGTTTGCTGAAGGTGACTAAGAAAGCTGTCCTGTCACGTACAGCAAAACTACTAAACTGGCCATTGTAGACACAGCTCCTCCTAAGGTCCACCGCCTTTTTCTACTGTGTACTGGGGGAGTGGGTTAAATAATAAAGCAGAACTGACATAGAAAGAATATCTTGCTTCCTAGAGCAGGAAAATGCTCTAGCTTTAGAGTTGGGGTCCCATATGATGGCCCCTGGTCCCCTGTATTTGTTAATAAAGTTTTATTGGAACATAGCCACACTCACTCAGTTAAGAATTGAATATGCTGCTTTCATATTCTAGCAGCAGAGTCAGGTAGTTGCAAAGCCAAAAATACTTATAATCACTCTCTGCCCTTTACAAAAACAGCTTGCTAATCCTACTTAGAGTGATCACACCTGAATTCCGACTCTTCTGTCCCCAGGATGTCAATGTAACATCTGGGAAATTACTTTACCTTTTGAAGTAACTGTATAGGAATAAAGTCTGTACCTATAATGTTTTAAGGATTTAATGAAAACTAGTGTATAATAACACCTTTCTTAAAACTATGATTTAATAAGCTAGATAGCATCTTGTATTGGGGCTGCTGAAAATTGAAACAATTGAATACAATGTGGCTAAAATAAAGTATGTTGTAAAATGTTAATGTTGTATGTAATACTGTAATTTAATGTTGTATTTCATAGTAATGCTGTATTTAATTCATTATTTAAATTCAGAGTCCAAATTGTGCTAATTTTATATAGTTGTTTATAAGACATGATACTTCATGTAATTTTAAAGGAACTTCAGTAATAAATACATGAGGATTAATTGTAAACACAGGTTTATTAGTTCCTTTGATTTTGTGAACTTAAATAATACAAATACAAATTTATCACTGTACTCATAAAAAGCTCTAGCTGTGCCCATGATTCATGCATCTAAACTTTTCTTCCAAAGGAAAAAAAATGTCAAGTAAATACATAAATTTTGATACACATGTCAGTATTGTGGCATATGGGAAGGTTTTGAGTAAGTGTGAAAGTCTTAAAAATGAAAAATCAGATGTGGAATGTTGAAATCCCATCTTCATGAGTTAAGATGGATAACACATCCAAAGCTGAAATGTGTTCAGCGCCTTATTCCTGCACAAATTCCCCCATTTGTTACCCTCCTACACCCAGGCAAAATTGCAGGAGAAAACTGAAACGTCCCCACACACCAGCTGTCCACTCACCCTCCCTTCTCGCCTGCCCAAATGTAGCTTTCCACTCCATTATCCTAATATTTAAAACCATGTTTTACAAAAAATATATGCCTGATTGGAAAAACAAAATTTGAACTGAGAAGATATATTTTATTAAAATGACTACCAAAGCTTAATCAGATGTGTAAAAATTAATGTTGCAAGTTGACAGGCCCTGGGCCACTCCTCTTTCATTCATGGTTTGTTTTTTTCCCTCTCCCTCTAGGGTAGGAAATAAATATAAGGTTATATTATGAAAGAACCAATGTTAAAATGTCTACAAGGAAGCTAGTTAAAACAAACTGGGAAGCTATCTCGTAAGGGCATTTCATTCTCTGCTGTCAAGAAGTAGGTATTTTAGCCTATTAAAGTAGGATTATCCATGATCTGTTTGTTTAAAAAAAAAAAAGATTTGGGAGGGTACAAATCATTGCATACATTATTAAGTGTTTTAGTTGGAAGCTTAATTTTAGTTCTATATCTCATTCTTCTGATCAATGCTTGGATACAATCAAAGATATTTCTTATATAGGCTTATATTGCTTATAAGCACTAAGGAATGAGAAGTAGAATAAGCAATTAAGAAAAGGAATGTCTGATTATGGAAAATGTACTCTGTGTATGACCTTTTCAAGTTGATCAGTAAAATCAATACTTCATTTTGTTGAAACTGAGAATAAACCCAGAATTGACCATCTCTTAGAGTAGGAACCCTGTAGAGGTCAACAGAACACCTATTGTGAGGTTGTAGATGGTCATTTTCTGGCTCTATTTAAAGAAAACAACAAAACAAATGCACAATAAAGTTGGAAACTTTTTAAATTATTATACCCTTGGAAAAATATGCTTAGATTTAGAAACAAAGATGCTTGTTTAATATTCAGTGACCCATCAACCTTAGGTAGCAAGTCTATCAGAACTGATAATAAATTTACATGTTAAGTGCAAATTCAGAAATGGAAATGAACTCTGAATCCCCTGTAGACTGATGTAAGAACTCTGAAGATAAAACAAGTATTTGTATCTCTTTTTGTCATTTTGATGCATATTTAACATTGAATATACTATATACTAGACAGTGAAGCACTTTTTAAGCTTAACATCTACATACAGCTACAGATTAATTATATTTAATAAAGCATACATATCTTTCACAAAAGAACCTTCACAAGGGAGACATTTTTCTAATTATCTCCAAAATAAAAATTAATTTGATTAATCTATGAAATTGTAATACACATTTCCCCTAATTTAAATATTTAATGCTTATCTTGAGCATTTCTGGTTCCTTTTGTTTTAAGTCAATGTATGTCTGTGTTTTCCTTCTCACAATCCAAATCTGTGTCATTCTCTTGTATCTTCTCCTTGTATTGCATCAAACTTAAAACATAACATCCCCTTTCCTCAGTAATTTTAATCCTATATGCTGAAGTTATTTTAGAAAAAGGAAATGAAGAAATCAACAACAGAACATCAGCAAAAATACCTATCTATATGAGTTGAGATTTGAGCACAATACAAATGTAACCCTAATCAGAATACGCAATGTGCCAGCCACTTACTATAAAACCAGAAAGTGCCACTCAGAACTTTAGCAGGGATTAATGTGTTCTTTGTACTCTCACTTACACACGCACAGATTCATCACACCTAGTTTGGCCATATTTTTTAACTACATTAAACAGATATAGAGACAAAGCACAGAGAAGCTGGAATAGAGATAGACTCAGGTGTCCCAAGAATAAGATGGCAAATAAGATATTAGCACCAAATGAGAGTACCATAAGCATTAAAGAAGAATATTATACAATTTGTGGTTTAGAAGAAATAACTGCACTCTACATTTTTTGAGGTCATCTTCTAAGTCAATCCTGCAGAACTGGAAGAAGTTGTTAAAAGTTTTATATAACAGGTACTGAGCCAAACAGTATAAATAACTAATCTTCTGTAAGCCTCATGCCAATTCTCTGAGGTAGGTACTATTCACTCTTTTTTAACAAGTGAGAAAACTGATGTTAATGAATCCTTAAGTAACTTGCACAATGGTCATAATATTATCAATATTTCTACAGTGATTGGGAAACTGGATTAAACCCAGACTTCAAAATCCATGCTGTCATCCACTCATAAACATTTAATTAATTTACCTTAACATTTTTCATTTCTACTGTCTGTCCAGATATATCGCCAATGATGTTAAAATAGAGATAAAGTCACTTTATTTCTAGTGACTACAAATAAGGGTGAGAGAGAAAGAGATAATTAAAAAAATCACTCATTCTTGTCTTTGCTTGTTAAAGTTCATTTTAAATCATGATGACTTTTATTTTTTCACACATTACCAGTTAATTATCAAATGGGGTGTGTGTGTGTGTATACATATATATATATAAATATATATATATATACACACAAACAAACATAGAGCAATTTGCCTATAACACAAGACAGTATTGGTAAGCATCAACTAAGAAAAAAATCCTAGGAGATGAGTGAGTACAGAGGATTACATTTAAATTATGTTCAAGATGAAATATCCTAAGAATTCCAAGTAGAATTACTTATGGTTTGGGAGCCCTCTCTGCTACGGTTTGGATGTGGGGTGGCCCCACCACAACTCATGTTGAAATTTAAGTGACAATATAATGGCCCTGCAAGATGTGGTCTTTAAGAATCTATTAGGTTGATAAGATACAATATTTTCTTTCTCTCCATACTGGGTTTGTTCTCATGGGACTGGCTTAGTTCTCAGAAGAATGGGTTGTTTTGTCTCTTTTGGGTTAGTTCTCATGGGACTGTGTTAATTCTCAGGAGAGTGGTTTGTTTTGTCTCTTTTGGGTTAGTTCTCATGGGACTGTGTTAGTTCTCAGGAGAGTGGGTTGTTTTGTCTCTTTTGGGTTAGTTCTCATGGGTCTGTGTTAGTTCTCAGGAGAGTGGGTTGTTTTGTCTCTTTTGCACACCTGCTTCCCCTTCTGCTTCTCTACCGTGTGATGCCATCCACCATGTCGAGAGGCACCATGAGGCTGTCTGATCTTGGACTTCCCATTTCTAGAACCATGAGCTAAATAAACCTCTTTCCTATGCAAATTACCCAAACTCAAGCAATCTGTTATAGCAACACTAAATGGACTAAGACATCCTCTAAACACAAATATTAACCGATACTTTTTTTGTTCCTGTATAATGATTTGGCAGATGGATCTTCTAAGGAATTAACTTGGCTTTTACTATATGTTTTTAGACAGGCTACTATTTCTGTGAGTAGATTTCTAGGGAGTATACCTTCTTTTCTCTTAATGAAAAAAAAAAAAACTTCAGCTACCGTATTGGTCTTAGAACTCATTAACTCAACCATTTGAAAAAAGAAAATATCAAAGGACTTTTAATTACCTGGTTCCACTTTTCATTCAATTTCCAATTAAGAGCCAGAGATCCACTTAACAATATTAATTTCCACATCATCTTCAGAAATTTCTTACTTTATGATGTTCATTATTTAACTTTTTAATGCTCATTGCAACAAGCTAAATAACACAATTATACAGAGAAAAATCCAGCAATCCTTCTTTCTGGTCATTACAGTTCCTCTCAAAAGTAATTTATTTTAACAAATCAGGTATTCTCATATACTTTTCTGAATACTCATACAAGTATATGCATATGCTACATATAAACTTGTACCCATAGGCACATAAACATGTACACATATGTGTACATTCACATACCTATGCAAGTGCTTTTATTTATAGCTTTGCTAAAATGGGATCATGTTGCATTTTTTTCCACTTTTATATATCACAGACATCCCCTCCAGTTGATACATGTAGGACTAAAAGGAATTATTTTTGACAGTATTTTAGAACTTTAAAGAAAATGTTTTCTTATGATGATGCTTGAAAGAAAGCAGTACATAGAAATATAGCAAAGTGTGTATGTCTGTGTGTGTGTGTGTATGTATGTGTGTGTATGTGTGTGTATGTGTGTGTGTGTATGTGTGTGTATGTGTGTATGTGTGTGTGTATGTGTGTGTGTGTGTATGTGTGTGTGTATGTGTGTGTATGTGTGTGTGTGTATGTGTGTATGTGTGTGTGTGTATGTGTGTGTGTGTGCGTGTGTGTGTGTGCGTGTGTGTGTGTATGTGTGTGTATGTGTGTGTGTGTGCGTGTGTGTGTGTGTATGTGTGTGTGTGTATGTGTGTGTATGTGTGTATGTGTGTGTGTGTATGTGTGTGTGTGTGTGTATGTGTGTGTATGTGTGTGTGTGTGTGTATGTGTGTGTATGTGTGTGTGTGTATGTGTGTGTATGTGTGTATGTGTGTGTGTGTATGTGTGTGTGTGTGTGTATGTGTGTGTGTATGTGTGTGTATGTGTGTGTGTATGTGTGTATGTGTGTGTGTGTATGTGTGTGTGTGTGCGTGTGTGTGTGTGCGTGTGTGTGTATGTGTGTGTATGTGTGTGTGTGCGTGTGTGTGTGTGTATGTGTGTGTGTGTGTGTGTTTTCTCAGGGCAAAAGATCAGCTAAATATCTCCAATAGGCCTCATAAGTGGAATTCCTTCTAATGAATTTACAATGGACTATTTCAGTTGAATCAGAAAATGGATTTGTTTAGCACTGAGAGTAGATTCATCTCTCAGGGATACATGCACATGAATTAAGTTCACAGACCCAAAACGTAAAATCAAAATGCCAAACTAATGAATTATAGTTCATAGGAAGTAGACTATTTAGATTGATACTTATATGACAGTTTTTTTAAATCACTTTAAGCCAATCTGTGAAGCCAAATTATAACTTGAAAGGTGGTTTCTGAAACAAGGAATCAGAACAACAAATATAAGATATAAAATAAGCAACAACAATCAGATAGAAGAACGTATAATGCTTCAGGTCAACACAGCTTAAATCATCAATTGACAGAAGCCATTCTGATTTTTCATTAGTTATGAGACTCTTAGAAACATGCAGTTTATGAAAGATTTTACCCAGAACAAACATATATACAAAATTGTGCATATAATTACAAAGATTCATGGAAACTTAGAAATTTTCCATGACTACCAAATTAAGAAAGTCAGATATATAGAATATGAATAGCTTTATAATAGACAAGAATAATTAAAATTGACCTGCATTCACGCCCATAGCAGAGAGGGTTGTACAACAGGCAACAACCGTGTGTTGGTGAAGGTTTCCTCTCCTCATGGCTGAGCTGAGGTGGGCACTGTTGCCTCTGGCACCATGCCCTCACTAGGCTCGGGGAGCTGCTCAAACTAATTCTACCTTTTATTCTTTCATGACCTGTATCAATAGTCACAGGAGACAGGTAAGCCTTGCTAGATGGGCTAACTTTGTCTCTTTATGGCAGTTCTGCACCTTTCCTTTCTTCCCCTCACTGGATTACTTTCGGAAAGTAATCATGTCTCTCCTCTGTCTGTGCTTTTAGGAGTTGTTACGACTGATGTCCTAACAGCAACACTTTTCTTTTTGTAAAATTTTATTTTATTGTGATAATATTAGTAACACTTACCATGAGATCTACCCTGATAGCAAATGTTTAATTACACAAGATGGTATTGTTGAATGTAGGTACAAGGTTATACAGCAGATCTCTAGAATTTATGTAATAAATATTAAATATTTTCAAATGTCATGTTAAACCCTTTGATTAGTGGTTCAGAGGTACCTAGTGTGGAAAAACTATGTAGATGGAGGACAAAGAAGGTTCTGGGCCCTACGCTAGAGAAGGCAACGAGACGAACGCCAGCCCCGGTCGCCTCACAGCCACGAAGAACGTCCTCACTGAGGGAGTCAGGGGTTTCCCAGCCTAGATTACCTAAGTAGTCAGGAGGAAAGTAATTCCAGAAGTGTTACATTTGTTTCAACCTCTGCAACTGTGATAAATCACAAACAATGCCAACATGTTGGCTGATGGACGGTAGCTGCTCTTCCTTTGCTACTTTGTTACTTTGTTTCTTTCTTCAGTCAGGAACGTTTCTATCCTGCCAGGTGCATCATGTCTGTTCCACGCTTTAATTCAGGTGGAGTTTGGGTAATCACTTCAAGGGAGAAATAAATCAGTGCTGACATTCTAAATAAAGCTTTGAGCTTGAAGGGTAATAATCTAGCTGCTCTTTCTAAATCCAGATCCATGCATGTTAAAGGAAAGAAAATTCTGCTTGAGGGATGTGTCAGAGGGAAATGCCAAATCTATTCAGCCAACAAGGAAACACCCTGGCAACAGGGAGCCCCACCCATTCCCAGAGTTAATTACTTAGTGAAACCTGGAATAAAAGGTCTCTGTTGTAGAAGATTCAGTTTTCTCTGGTGAAAATTTACAGAGTATGTGAAAATGTAGGCCATTTTCTTCTCTAAAATAAATGTACAATAAATAAATAAATGAGTATTAACTCATTTTCAGTGTGTAAGGTTTTAACTGAATTTCTTATATTTAGCCAGTTTTGTTTTTGAGAGCATCTTATCTATATTGTGGTTCATAAAATCTCTTTGTCTTTACACCATTTCAGTGTTCTTTGTAAAAAAAAAAAACTTGTGGGTGCATGGGTGTGTTAAAGTGGAGAGAAAAGCAAATGCTAATCTTTCATTTGTACTATTGACTCACACTTTTCTTTTTAGGTCAGAACTTTCCTTCAAAAGGAAGGATTATGAACTACTGGATGAAGTTAAGTTGGGGTATGATAGATTTTTTTTAATCAAAAAATATTTTGAATATTTACTCTATGCCAAATGTCAAGGATTCAAATTTTTCTTAAATTCCATTATTGCCCTCCAGGGTGCAAAGAAAAATGACCATAAGGTAGGGCATATTAAGTTCCATCTAATGGCTAAAGTGCTTCATACATGGATATTACATTTACCTAATTATTTAATATTGTAGGATCAATAAACTTTTTAAATCTTCTTTAAAAAGTGCTATTAGGAATTCAGAATTCATTTAATCTATGTTTTTCCTCATCTCTCTGCATGCATTTTGGACATCAAGGCTAACATTTAAAAGCTCAAAGGTGATAAAATTGTAAAATGGAAGCCTACGCAAACCCAATGCTACACTTCATTTCATGGTCCAGTGAAACGAACTCAGTCTTTTACTTAAGGATCTCACAGAGTAAGCGTTCTCTTTCCAGGCCTCAGGCTCTCTGAGCTCAGGAGAACCAAGGCTCGGGTGAATCACCCTCTGATCCCGCTAAACTCATCTTCCATCAACATCATCTTGCCTTGGCAGTCCCTTCTCTGTCAAACCAGACCTCCTATAACTCCCGCTTTTCTCCACACTTTTCCATGTTTCTTCCTCACTCAGAAAGATCCTCCTATTAATTATATGTCTTCCTCAAGAACGTCTATTCAGGGTCTGAGACAAAGTAGGCATTTAGGACACGACCTTCACGAGCACATTCTTCAAGATGCAGCCCAAGCGTCCACTCTGTGACGATCTCTACCTGACCCACACAGGGCTACACTTTGCCTCTTTTTCCCGGTCCTGTCAAACCAGCATGACTACTTATTAGCTCCAATTACACTAATGTTCCACTGGATTTTGTCATTCTCCTCCACCCGTCCTTGTAAACAGGCACCATTCATTGCATCTTTGGATTCCTGTCACTTAACTCAGTATCGTGTCTCTGGCAGACGCCCAAAGATTGCTGAGTAACTAACCAAGAGAATAAATAGATGTGTAAATCTGTGTCCACTTATGTAACCACACGCACACTGTGTGTATACATAAATATGTGCATCCGAGTGTGTATGAACACGTGTATGTATGCATGTATTTTTCAGTATTTTCATATGTGTGTATACACAAATAAATATATGAGAGGATATATAGTGAGGGGTTTAGAATTATAACTTCTTAAGATATAGAGACCTGTGTTTAATTTTTGCTTTTACTACTAAGCAGCTGTGGAATCTTGGGAGACTAAATTACTGTAGTTTACGACCTCACTTTCTTTAATAATAATAGATAATTTTGCTTTACTTATAGAATTCTTGAGAGGATTTAATAAGAGAGTGCATGTAAGAGCTTTTCACAGTCCCAGGCATATCTATCTATCTCCCTGCCCATCCTTTCTTCCATCATCCATCCATCCATCTACCCACCCAGACACATAAACCTTAGTTAGTAGAACATAATGCTGTGATTGATAGAATTAATGATTTTAAAGCAAAAACAAACAAGTAAGAGAAGAATTCCTTTAGAATCCAAGAAAGTCCCTTATAACACCTTCATGGGCAGTTGCTTTTCCCATTCCAACAAATGAGCTATTTATTTTATGTGAAAAACTGTTTCCTGCCATAAGCAAAACCTTGCTATTTACTGATGTTGAATTCCTCCTCACTATTCCTCCACTATTTATGCATTAAAACACATTTTGATACTCTCAGATTATTGTAGATTTCATGAATAAAATGTAAAGTCAATCTATGTAAAGATAGCACCTTGGGAAGCTGAGTTAAATGTTGAATGTATAAAATTAGTACTTTATGATTAACATACTTGATAGATGTTTTTGTGTTTAAGAGTCTTCTCTTTCACAGCTACTCTGTGAGTCATGATATTTAATGGAATCTTAATGAGAACTGATTCTTACCATTTCTTATCAGCTGTGCTTAAACCAAGAATACAATTTAACCTTTCTTCTTCCTTGCCAATTTTATTATAACTATAAATACCTATATCAAAAATGCATATAATTTTCATTAATATTTCTCTCAAGACCTGCCATCCCAATGGCATAGCCTTTGTCAATTGTTTAAAGTAAATTGGTTCACAATCTATGGAATTGCCATACACTATTGAAAAATGATCTATACAAGGCAAGTATTGATTCTAGTGAATTAACAGTGGACTCTATTTTGATTCACATAGTTGCTGATTTCTATCCAAATATAAGTTGCATTATATACAAATATTTTATTTTTGACAAAATACCAGATGATACAAAACATAATCAATTTCAAAGAAAACTTATTTCACTTATTTAAAACGTTAAAATCTACCTAAATTATGGGATATTAACTCACTAAACCTAAATTTAAAAAATATAACCAAGATTTAAATTATTAAAATCAATGTATGAAAAATTTAATAGTTTATGAAATATTTGAAATGATATTCAGAAAAAATAAAGATGTGCATTAAGAAGAAATGACATTAAAATAAATACGGAGGCTTCAGAAACAAAATAACTAACATTTTGACTCCAAGAGTGTTTATAATATACTCATCAGTGTTTCTAACATTTAGTTTACTTTTTCACATAAGAAAAAGCATTAGAAAATGAAGCATTTCCTTTTCAACCCTGAATAAACAGAAAAAACATCATGGTAAGAGGTTCTCTGGGCATCAACTTTACAGCGTCATCTATCACCAGGTCCATATGTTCCCCTTAAGGGTCCTCAAGTCTAGTGTTCGTCACGCCTTTATCTCAGAACAATTTTCTGACCTCCTTGATGATGTTTTTTCTCAGAAAACATCATCAAGGTTAATGGAAAAAAAAATCTATTCTTTTTAAATAATTGAGATTTTGATGAAAGAAGATAGACAAATAATAATAATACATGAATGAATATACTTTATGTATATAGTACTTCAGAATTGGGCATGAATAGGAATTTGGATATTTATCTCATTGTAAATTGTATATCCTCCCCATACTTTCTGTTACAAATGTATTAAAGATACTTATGCAAATTATTTGGAGCACAATGAAGAATCACGTTCAAGGATGGAACTAGCAAATAAAATATTACAAGAGCACTCAAGTGTAAATTAGTAACTTCAATTTTATTCTGTATTTACCAGTTAAAAATGGGTTGATTTCACCAAGAATCTATAAAATTACTTGCTAAGACTTGCTAAGGTCCATGTTCAGAAAATTAACTGTTGTCTAGGATCTATACCAGTGTAGAATTTATAAATGCTTCAATTTGATTTCTAGAGTTAAAGTCAATGACTGAACATACTAATTAGAATATTTTAATTTATTGTTTCCATACTCATTATGAAGTTGAATATTTCCGTATATGAATAATAATCTATGTAAATAATACCGATCCCAAAGTACTGCCGGAAAACACTTGAGTTCAGTGCCCGGATTATATGTGTTGCTAGGACTATCATTTATAGACAGATCTTGGATGTTGGGAAGACATCCTTAATTCAAGCTAATTAATTTAAATTTAAAAGATTAAAGGACAATCTGGTTGTACTAAAATAACTCCTAATATTAATTGAAAGAAAACTAGTACTTTAAGGACTACAGGAAATTATTTTTAAAAACTTGATTTAGTATTTTATATCTAAATCCAATTTTCTTTAGAGGTCTTGGATAATGCAAAATTTTATTATGTTACTTTGCTCATAAATTACGTGATGGGCAGTGTCTTCAAAATAAAGAATTATGGGAAAGAAGAAAATCGGAATTGCCAAAAGATGAATGTTCTGATTCCAAAACAATTTTAGATATTTTTCTGACCATTATCATTGCTTCTGCTTGCATTGGCATATTTTATGCACTGTTCTTAATAAAATCTCACTTTTCCACCTGACGCTGCCATACTAAGTTACAGGGGACTAAATTCTCCATGAGAACTGGGAAATGAAGAAGCTGGTGTTTGCAATAAACGCTTTACTCTCCTCCAGATAAATTCTCTAATCTTTATATTCCAATTAGACTATAATTAACTTTTTTTCTCTCAATAACAGACATTCATGTTCCCAGGAGACCTTTAAACTAATTGAGAAATATTTTAAAAATGCAGATATTAAATATTGAATGGAATTTTGACAAAGCGCCTTTTTAACGGGTTTTTTCCTTTCAAAATAAAGGCTTATATTTAATCATAAATATCAGACAATATTATAATGTTACTATTTAACATCTAGATTTCACAAAAAGCTTTTCCACATATCTACATTTTTTTTCAAAAACACATTTAACTGAACGTATGACCCTATTCACTTTTCTAGTTACTTTCCCAATTGGTCTTCTTGAATAACATCAAAATATTTTTCCAACAGGGACAATCTCACTCATAGTTTTTATTATACCATCATGACAACTAGTAAAACCAACAATACCCCAGAAAAATGTGATAGGATTATTCATCTGGCAATCACTCAATGGCAACAGAGTTTCTATAAAACTAATCTTAGGGAGTCCAGCAAAATGTGGTACTCAGCTATCAATTTGTCAGGAAGGAGAGGAAAATTGCCAAATTTTCCAAAATGTGAAAGCATCCTCTATCTTCTGAGAAATTATATATGTTGCTTGGACAAAGTATGCTTCACAGGTAGCTAGTATCGATTGCTTTTGAGATACTTTGGTAATGTTATGCAGAAAGAAACTATGTGAATTTAAAGTTTATAGGAAGTGATACATAAGTACGATAAAATTTGAAAGCTCATAGCACCTATTGATCTTAAATTAACCTGTCGTTTTCCAAAGATTAAAATATTCCTTGATAGTTAGTAACACACTTTAACCATGTTCAGCCACCGCTGCTGGACTATCGACAAATGCAGTGTCTTGAAAGGCATTAGGGTCAGAGGAGTTTGCAATCCTTGCATCATTCCACACGTAACTTTAAATGAAAGGACAAATTGGTCTGTTTATACATCTGTGCAAAGAGGTCAGTTTATTCTCCTCTTTTCTGATTATTACACTACAGCTAAGCTCAGCTGCACGGACCACACATACATTTTAAGCTTTTACGAAGAGTGAATTTTGCCCAAGTGCACTGAGTATTCAAATAAGAATATGTAGATGTGACTTACAGAGAATAAGGTCCAGAGTAAACTGTGCGGGTTATAAATAGGGGCTGGGTCTGTATCTCTATCCATAGTTTTTATTTTACTTTATTTTAATCTACAGGCGCCAGAGTTTATTTGTGTTAAAAATGATAGCTCTTGTATTATATGTGAAGGAAAATTTAAGATCTCTATGCAAATCAAGACTAAATTAGACACACCAAAGCCTTTAAGGTATTAATATTCCATTTCTTAACATCTGATGCTTGAAACGATCATTTCCTCTATCAAAGCATAATCTCTGTTTTATTTTTTACTTTTCTGCCAAAAAGCAGCTTAATGATAGCAATACCCCAAAGGTATCTATGCACAGAATCTGAAGTCATGAAAACAAATAAAAGAAAATCCCTATGCCTTGTATGATCAAACAACAGTAAAAACAAATTAATTTTCTCAATTAATTAAAATTTTCAACTTTGACAACAAAACCTCAAGTAATGAAATTTTCTTTAAACACTAGCAGTATTATTGTCCAACAAAATTTTTAATAAAACTCTTCTGCATTCTAAATGAACTCTTTACCACCAAAGAGGGCCACTAATTTGCATTCAAAGTCTTTAAAACGTATCCACTGCAAGTCAACACAAAGAAAATCCAATCAAGAAAAGTTTTGCCAATAAAAGAAAATGATGAATACGTTTTGTACCGGAAATTTTCATGATTTTAGCAAACAGTGTTATCCAATTTTCAATATAGCACACAAAAGTCAAAAGCTAAGAAACCTACCTCTGACATAGCAGCCTTGTTTTTCATTGAAATATTTAATCCAGATTAGTGCAGGTTAGATCATGTGGACAGTGAATATGTGCAAAATGCAGGAAATCTCCTACCTTCATACAGGGCTTTAAAGCCTTGGGCGCTCACAGCAAAGTCTGTCGTGAACCACAGCGTGAGGATAGATCCCGTGCTCACTATAGAGGAAGGTAGTTGAAATCCCGATAATCTAAATTCAAAAAGGATATGAATATAGTTAAAAAAGCATGATTTGGTAAGGAAGCTTATTTGATAAAGTCATTTAATAACTCTTTCAACTGTGTTATATTAATTTCAAGTATGCCATTAAACAATTATATAATCATACACAGGGCTTTGTTATGTAGGTGAAATTAAACAATTTGAAGGTTCAGAGTTTGTTTATTTAAATAGCATTTGAGAAAATTCCTTCCTGAAGGAATTATGCAACACATCACTGTCCTGAACGAAGCATACGGAAGATGACACAGCAATGCAAAGTCATCCTTATACACGCTACACACAACAGTATGAGTTTCCATGTGTTTCTGAGTCTCTTCTTTTCCTTCTAAACTATTAGGTAATGGGTTATCAAACCTCATATTTGATGTGCTGAATCTTAAAATATAGAATAATTCTATAAATGCTAACATGACATGCTATTTTGTTTTTCAATATAAATAGTCATTGTGTATCAAATAGTTTCACTTTTTTCTACTTTACTTTTATTAAAAAATAAAAAAATTCTTACTAATTCCTGGTTTTAGATGGCCATAGTCTATTGCCAAACTGTAATTTCTTACAAATCAATTTTAAACTCATTTCCCTAATCAAAATATATATAACGAATTGTGTGTGTGTGTGTGTGTGTGTGTGTGTATAAACATCTGTGAGCTCAAACAAGAACATGGTACAAATCCATCTAGCTGGTTAATCCTATTTTATTCGTGAAGCAGTGTTTTTCAGCTGGATTCAGAGCAGCACTCGTGGGGAAAGTAAGGCCAGCATGACAAAGGCCCAGGGAAACAGGCCGTGAGTGGTCTACAGGGCAGATTCACCCTGAGACTGCTCTAGGTCTACGACAGGTCAACCAAAACAAGAGTCCCAAGAAGACCCAGATTCTGTTAAAGGGCTTATATTTTCATGTCACAAAACCCCCATGCTGGCTTGTCCTTTCTCACTCCCCTGTGTCCTCCCTTCTTTCTTCCCTGTCTTTTGGTTCATCACCTTTTCTCTCTGGTGCAATTCGTAGCTCCATGAGGATCCTCACCTGCTCCAAAATTGTATTCTTATTCGTGAACTACTATGTCTGCTCTCTGCTCTTTTATTTTGTTTTATTCCCTAAAAAGCAGCATTTGTTCCTTTTACTTTTCTGCCATTGGATGCCAATCCCACACCCACAGAGTCAAGTCACATGAAGAACTAAATGACTGAAAAGTTGGAAAAGAAACCACTGTTTATCATCCATCAAACTAGCAGAGACTTTGCTATGTGGTTTCAATGTTGTCTAACACAACACAGGAAACAACTCCACGAAGCAGACCTTGCTTCCACAGAGGAAAATCAACAACACTGAATTTAGAGTCTGAAAACTAGCAACAATACAGAAATCACCGACACCATCGGACGATAGGATTTATCAATATCTTTAGGACACTCTACTCAATAGCAGCTGAATACACATTCCTTTCAAGTGCCCACAGAACACATACCAAGATCTACCATATCCTAGGCCCAAAACAAACCTTACCACATTTAAAAGAATTGAAATCACGCAGAGTATATTCTCTGAGCACACTGGAATCAAACTAGAAATCAATAAGAGAAAACTGATATAAAAATATCCAACTACTTGGAAACAAAAACAACCTGTCTCTAAATAATCCATGGATCAAAAAAGAATTCTCGAGGGAAATAAAAATATACATAAACTGAATGAAAATGAAAATACAACATATTAAAAATTTTAAGATTCAGCTAAGAAGTGCTGAGAGGGTAATTAGTTACACTAAAAACATACATTTAAAAAGAGGAAAACTCTCAACTCCATAATCCAGGCTTCCAAAACAAGAACCTAGAGCAAAATAAACCTAAAGCAAACAGAAGGCAAAAAATAAGAAAAGATCAGCACAGAAATCAAAGAAATTGAAACAGAAAACAATAGAGAAAGATAATGAAACAAGAGATGATTCTTTGAAAAAATTAATTGGCAAACATCAAACAAGACTGATAGAAAAAAGTGGGGGTTTCAGAAGGTACAAATACTCACTATGAGGAATGAAACCTCAAAAAGATAATAAGATAATAAGAGGTTACTACAAAAACTATACATACATAAATTTGGCAACTAAGATAATAGTATGGGCCTCTTCCTCAAAAAATACAAACTACAACAACTTACTAAAAAAAAAAAAAAAAAAAAAAGCAGATGATGTGAATAAACTTATTAAAACTTCCCAAAAATAAATCACCAAGCCCACATGGTTTTACTGGAGAATTCTACCAAATATTTTAAAGAACTAACACCAATTCTGCACAGTCTTTTCCAGAAAATAGAAGTGGATGGAACACTTTTCTACTCATTTTTCTATCACGATAGTACCTTTTCCTCTGGACTGAATTGTGCTTCTCCCAACAATTCATATATTGAAGCTCTAACCCCCAATATGACTGCATTTTAAATGGGGCTTTTAAGGTTAAATAATGTCAAAAGTATGGGACTCTGATCCAATACGATTCATGTCCTCATGGGAAAAGGAAGAAAGAAACATCTCTTCACAGGCAAACACTAAGAAAAGTCCATGTAAACACAAGTCAGGAAGGGACTCACCAGCAAGTGACCATTCTGGCATCTCTGAAAACCAAGCAGGGAGAAGAAGGGAGGAGGGGAAGGTCAAATTCCCACCTAACAGGTATAATGAGCACCGTTGGGTGATGGGTACATTTACAGCCCTGACTAAAGCCATGTATAAAGAATATCTGTTTGCCCTTAATATTTTGAAATAATAAAAAAAAAATGCCAAGGAATCTACAAGAAAACTCATATAGCTAATACATGATGTCAGGTACACAGGATACAAAAAGAACATATAAAAAAAATCAGTTGAATTCCTGCATACAAGCAATGCACACATGAATGCCAAAGTCAAAATTACAACATAATTTACAATAACTCAAAAAATTAAAAGCTCAGGTATAAACCTAACAAAGCTTATACAAAAATATACACAGGAAACCACACGATACTAAAGAAATAAATCAAAGGAAAACTAAATAAATGGAGAGATATGCCATGTTAATGGATTGGAAGACTCAATATTGTAAAGATGTCAATTCTTCCCAAAATTCATATATATAGGTTTGAACACAATTTCTATCAAAATCCCAGCAAGATTTTTTTGTAGATATAGACAAGATTATTTTAACATCTATAAGGAAATACAAAAAAAAAAAAAGCAAAAACAATAGAATAGCCCAAACAATTTTGAAACAGAAGAATAAAATAGGAAGAAGCAGTTTACCTGATATCAAGACTTATTTTATAGCTACAGTGGTTAAGACCATCTGCTATTGACAGGTTGGCAAAGGGATAAACTCATAAATCAATGAATCAGAACAGAGCACCAGGAAATAGACCTACACAAATATGCTCAACTTATTTTTGACAGAATTCCAAAAGCAATTTAGTGGGAAAAATTTAAAAAGTTCTGATGGAACATTTGTATGTCCACAGGGGGTAAAAAAAGCCTTGACTTAAGTTTAACAACTTATATAAAATTTACCTCAATAGGGATCACAAATGTAAATATGTAATGTAAAACTGTAAGACTTTTAGAAAAATCATAGGGGAAAATCTCCGGCATCTTTGGCTAGACAAAGAGTTTTTAGAGTTGACACAAAATTACCATCCAGAAAAATAAAAATTAATAAACTGGACTTCATGAAAATTAAAAACTTTTGCTCTGTGAAGGACTCTAATAAGAGGATGAAAAGACATGCTACATACTGGGAGAACATACGAGCAAACCACACATCTGACAAAAATCAAGAATCTGGAATGCACAATGATCTGTCAAGATTCAACAGTAAAAGAATAAAAAATTCAGTTAGAAAATAGCCAAAAAGCATCGAGTCCTATCACCTAAAGGATGTATATATAGACGGCAAATAAGTAATGAAAAGATGTTCAACATGACTAGATATTACTGAAATGCAAATTGAAACCACAGAGAAGTATCACTACACACCTATCAGAATGGCTAACATAAAAATAGCAACAACACAAAATGCTGGCTAGAATATAGACAAAATTGATTGCTCATACATTGCTAGTGGAAATGTAAAATTGTAACAGTCACTCTAGAAAAGTCTGACACTTTCTTTAAAAACTAAACATGATACTACCATGTGATTCAGCAATTGTTCTTGGCATTTACTCCAGAAATTCTTATGGTGATTGAAAGTATTTTATATCTTCACTACATCATATCAATATCCTAGTACTTTTATTGTACAATAGTTTTGAAAAATGCTATCACTGGAGAAACTTATAAATGGTACATAGGATCTCTCTGTATAATTTTTTTATAACTACATATGACTATATAAATATCTCAAATTAAATAGTTTAATAATTGTATTGAAAAGGTTGAGAGAAAGAGATACTCAAGAAAATATTAACAATTATTAAAATAATCAATTTAGTAAAAAAAACAAAAAAAAAGTATTTTTTTAATAACAAAACATTCTCTCATTAAGTTCCAAAAATAAATTGAACAAAAACTGTTGAGGATTGCTTCGTTTAGTAATCATTTTGAAGTTTTAAATACCAATTCATATAAGTTTAGGTATCAGATAATGTGATAGCACTTTTAAATAAATACAATTTCATATCTTTTTTAATTAATGAGTTTTATAAAGAATTGTGATTCGAAGGGACAGGGTGAAACTCTATTGGTTCAGGAAAAAATAGCGAGATGTTAACGGTTCTTAAAAACAATGTCGTATGACTGCTGTTGGGAGGTTTGGGGGGCTGGTTAGCATCCGTAAGTTTAGGCGAAATATATACATGTGATATGTGTTCAAATAGCTGGGATGGAATGGACCCATTCATGTTGGAGCGCAAAAGGATGACTCCAACACTGGCTGGATGGAGAAGGATGAGTTTATATGATTGATCATAAAGAACTTTCAAAGCTAAATTTGTGATTAAAATGTTTACAGCCATCGCTCCATCACACTAGCTCAGTGTAAGGAGTTTTATAAGAACAGATGGTGAAACTCGCTCTTTGGTCGCTCTGCAAATATGCTGTTGAGGACGCTCTGTAGTACATTCCTGAGTAGCATCCTTTGCATAAGCACCCTTGGGATAAATTTCATTGCTGTTCAACTGCCTAATTCTGTTTGAGGAATCCTTGTTTCTAATGAGCAACTAGTTTATTTTTAGAATCCAGTAAATCATAGCATCCAATCATGTTTTCCTCTTAGTATTGACTAACAGAATACCTGGAGCCAAATTTTTGGCCTTTCCTAAACAATGAATACACTTTCATAATGGCCCCATTCCAGATTCCATTCATTTGTATTTCTTCTACTTCTTTTCTTGCTGCCATCCATGTTTCCTTGTATCTTTGCAAGCCACCTTGTTTCTCATTACAACAAATCCAGGTACTAATAAAGTACTAAGTCAAGGAAAGTAGGAAAGAAAGATCCACTTTTCTCTATCAAACCTGCAAATCACCTACAACATAGGAACATCTGACCTATTTCTCATGACTCAGAAAATTAGTATTTCAGAATATTAAAGTGATGGCATGTTTAAACCACGTTGAGATGACTGAATTGCAAATCTAGCCACAAATACATGTCTTTCTGTCCATGGTTTTATTTCCTGCCATAATTTTGCCTAAGTAGATCAAGCGGGTCTGGCCAACACGGGCAGCAGGTGGCCCTAAAGGCGAGGTGTAAGAGGGTCCCTTTCGCCCGGAGGAGAAGTCTGCCCTCACCTCCATGACAGCTCACTGTGCAAAGCCACCGGATTGCCCTTATTCGAAACCTCAGGTTTTCATCCAAAGCCCCCGTTGAATCATTTTGAGGCGGAAGAGAGAATTGTTAGGAAAGGGAATTTGGTGTGAGAACAGTGACATGAAATCAATTTCATTTTTAGTTAAAAAAAAGTATAATGTCAGTCGAAACATGTCTCTCTTTTTTTTTTTTTTTTTGAGTTGCATCCCCGTTGTCCTATAGAATCCCATTTACCATATTTTTCTACTGGGAGAAAGCAATTTCCCTCTCACATCTAGCAACCCGGGTAAATCGGAGAGCACACCTGTCAAACACCAGTGATTGTTAGGTAAAGTAGGGACAATCCGCGGCAGCACTTCTATGATTTAGGTACACGTTCATTCTGCAGAAACACGAGCTTCAGAATTGAACAAGCTTATTCTTTTTCCATCTTTCAAGAAGTGACCAGGATGAGTTGAACCCAGAAATAGATCCAAAATGTTTTGTACTATGCTATAATTCAAGATATTAAAATCACCAATATCACTGTAATCATCTTCAAGGTCAGAGGTGGTAATTGCTACAGCGGAAAAAAAAACAGGCAAATTCAGTGAAAAGCTAAGTCATAACAGAAGGCCAGTATGGACGGAGTTTATTTCACATACGTTAATAAGGGAGTCATTTCCCCAGTAAACACAGTGCACTTTAAAATTACACATTGTACGTGCTACACAATCTGTAGTGTTTGTTGTTTGAAAATATCACATTTCTTTAAAACTTCAGTTTAGTTAAAATGTCAAGTGCATATTTTAAGTAAATTAGGAAAAAATTACTAAGTTAAATCTCTTCCCACAAAATGCGATTGCTTTAAAGAAAATTTCTGTAAAGCCAAATGTTGCTAAATTCGTATGAATAGTCAATATTTGATAACAGCACATTTCTTACATTTGCAATATGAGTATCCTCATAATATAACTTCTAAAAGGCATGGCCTACCATAAGGAGTGAGATTAGAATAATATTAATAACATAGGAGTTAGAAATGATCTTAGAGAGTAATTTATTCAACGTTTTACCACTGAAATTAATTTCCTCAAAAAGTGTGTTTTCAGCAAGATACTATCCAGGGCTTGTCTAAATGCCTCCAAAGCTGAGAAATGAAGATCCCACAAGGCACCTAATTCCTCTATTAACTAATAACCTGCTTAAGGTTTTTATAAATCCATCTCTGTTAACGTCCAACCATTGGTCCCATTATATATTATTTGGAATAGTTTCCATACCATGGAATAAAATATGAGGCTTACTGTTTTCAAAACTATTCATTTTGTGCAAATATCATTATTTTGAGGTGTATTATCTCTACAGTTGCTTTATTGGAACCTGAATCGTACCATGTGTTTAGTTTGAAAAACAATATTGGGTAATCAGAAGCGATGTTTCATTCATTCAAAGTATTCACCGGACATTTCCTAAAGTGTATATTTACAGATAACACATTTCCTGCTTCCAAAAACCCTTGGAGTCTAAAGTGAAGATAGGAAAATAAATAGGAATATTCTTGTAGTAAATAAATCAGGATAATCCACATGGATGTTTTATAGCCGCTATTCTACCTTCTAACGTCGTCCAGATTTGATTGCTTGGGGCAGCATGGGGATATAGTGGTGTGTATAAGTTATTGATAACATTTGAGTATTTCAACAAAATATGAAATTTGTTATACTCCCAACATATCCTAACTTCCATTTTAGTGTTTTAGAAAAAAAAAAAATAGAGGGTACTATCTGAGGATAAAGCATCATCAACTTAGAGATGTAGGTATAGCTCAAACATTTAAAAGGTATATATTAAAATTTTTTCAAAATGTGTTTTCCAAATCACCAAAAGATTGTGTAATTAGATTAAAATAAATGAAAACTGACTGTAAATGAAAGGAACTATTTTTGTAATGGAAACAACCACCTCGTGACTGAGGAAGACTGAGATTAAATTCCGGCTGGTATATCCATAGCCTGGATATTCAAAACGCAGAATGTATTCTGTAATTTCAGAAGTTGTAAGTCTGCAGTTATTGGGCTAGTGTTTTCTCCAAACAGTAACTATGTCATTATTTTCTAAAAGTTATTCAATGCTGTGTTTTGGAATTCATCCATGATTGTTTGTAGGTATAGGAAGGTTTTATTAGAGTAGAATTTTAAAGTAGGCAAGGGCATTAGACGCTATTAGATATCAGATGTTTCTGCTATTTATTTTATGGAAGAAAGAAATCATTATTCGAGATATTCAGTGACTTAATAAGGCTTACCTGCTCTGGGGATAGGGACAATTTGGATAGCAATACGTGATCATGTCCCTGGGAGAACTGATGTAGACAGAAGATCCCCAGAGAGATTGGGGGATCTGAGAGCGGAGGTGGCCATGACTTCTGTTGCAGGAAAAGTCCTAGAAGGTCACCATCCTTATGGAAAGTCCTCAGAGACAGTACAGGGTAGTAACAATGGAATCTACACAACAGGCATGTCTAAGTTCAAACATGTCTGTGATTCCAGATCAGTGTGCAGGGACCCCAAGGGGGAAAAGGGGTGCCTGTCTGGTCCTGAAATCACGAGATCAGGACCTTTCTGAGCAGGTCCAGATGTTGGTGATAAAAGACTGGACGCACAGGTGCAATGAGTTACATCTCAGATGGTGTCAGGAGAAGGCAGAGGGTGACCTGATGCCAGATGTCTCTTCAACCCCTAGTGTTTTGGGGTCACACAACACTCCCAGACAAAGATACCATCCAGGGAAGATGAACACTACCCGGTAAAATTGGAAAAGACCAAACTGAACACACACACACACGCACAAACACGCACAGTGAAGTGGCTCAGCACACCTGGACTTTACCAGATAAAAATTTCTGCCATAATTTGGAAAGAGACTCAATGTAAAGATTACTCTAAATTCCATTTAAAAAGTTACATATTTTTTTTTACATCTTAACTTTTAGCCTTTGAAAATATTACCTACTAAATTTATTTATTTTTCTGTTCTATTCAACATACCACTAATTTGAAACAATAATACAAAATATATAAATCTACTCTCAATATCAACTTTAATGACAGATTTTTATTGTAATATATAAACCACATATATAGGTGTAAGCTAGTGTATACTTTAGTTTTTTTTTAAATGTGTTGAATTTTAAACTCAAGGAGCATCACTTAATGTAACGTCTCTTGGGCACAGATTGAGTTAAATACCTTCTATTTTCTGTCGACTTAGTTTTTGAATTTTTTTCTGCCTCCTTAATATGCCATTTGATTAGCCCAGTAGCAGAGATATTTCAAGTAGCCACTGCACTTGAAGTTTTTCATTGCTACTGTTGTTAAGAAATTAAAGTTTAAATGTCTTGCTTCAAGTCAGGCAATTTTAAGCATGAATGTGATGTGTCTACGATGTCTGTTTTCCTTCTCTTGAAAGCGCCCCCCAAACCTACTTGAGTCTGGCTTGACCCAAAAGAAAAAGCAATTTCTTCATCTGGTTTTATTCCTTTATCATAGCCAACATAGAGTTCCTACAACTTCAAGCTGTAATTATTCGCAGTCCAAAGAAAAGTCTAAAGGCAAAACATTTTGTAAAGTTACACATTGACAAATGCCTAAGAAAAGGTTCCATGTTCATTTCCACCGCATTTACTTAACCAACGACTATAAACACGACTAGGAGAGAATCAACTTTACACAAAGAAAAATCAGGGCATATTGTGGCGAGACAGCCGCCTTGCATCTGAGGTGTGAGAGCATGTTTTTTTATTGCCTACTACTTACTAGAAATTCCAGGTACTTCTAGTAACTTTCTACCGGCCTTGTCAGTAGTCAGTATTTCCGAAGGAGTACCTAAATGATATTCTGGTGCCATTTTAAAATGGGTTTTCATACTAATTTCTAAAATAAAAAGTCCATATGCCCAGCAGATGTATCTGCCTATGTGTAGACATAGACATATGTAATTAGGTATTTCCTATAATAAACCAGAAAATTTCCTTATGACATTTTTAATAATAATGTGCATGTGTTCAATGTAAAAATACACCTACTACAGAAATTTCAGAGCTTTTTAAATTGATTTTTATTAATAATCCTGGATTACTTTGAAATTTGATTATTTTTGTTGTTTATTTTAATGATTATATTTAGAGTATATGACATATTTTGATGCACATATACCTAGTGACATGACTATTGTCAAGCTTTTTACATGTCTATGAAAAATATGTATAATTGAAGAGAGCTCTTAAAAATAAGAAATTAAAAATCTTGATTTGAAAAATACAGTGGAACAATATAATGCATAGTTAACTTTGTCATCAGATCTTCTTCAGAGAGAGAGATATTTGCCCTCTAAAAGGATTATGGCTGTGGTACGTGAATATGTTTGATTATATTTTGAAAACACCATGAGATTTCAAGTAGTTCTCTCATTTCTGGATAACGAGAATTCTCTAATTTCTCCTCATAATTTTGGTTTCATTGTTCTTCGAAAGTCCTGTGTGTGTCTATCTGCGTGTGTATCCATACAGATGCACACCTTTTTATATAGACACATATGTACATATACGAAATATATCTCTGTTGGATGAAGAAAAAACACCTTTCTTCACATCAAAATGTTTTGTAAACAGTGGCTAAGCTTGGCCCTCTACCACTTCCTCCCAGCCATTGGGAAAAATAGATCAGCTTATACAGTTTGTAGAATCCAAGTCAGACCAGAAAGTTGCAAGAGCACAGGCCGCACTGCATCACGGCAGACTTGGTACACATCGTGGAGGAGACAGAGAAAGTGCACGTTTGGAGGCTAAATGGAAGAAAAGAGCGAGTACACAGAGACCTGCCCTTCGTGCCGGGCACCCCAAGAGCTGGACCCCAAAATTCCAAAGGAATAGAAGCTCAAGGAGAGCACAGATATGCTCACTGTGGCTCACAGACAGACACAGAGGCCCTGGAATGTGTGTTGCATGGAAGTGCTCCTTGAATATTTCTTGAAATATCCCCGTGATCTCACTGACTTAGTGAGAACGAACACCTTTCTCCTTCAGTTAAGTTCTATGGAATGAGGGCGTCATCTGCATTTCTGGCCATGGCTCACATGACCCCAACCAGTGGTCACCTGGCAGGTAATGAAATTGAGGAGGTGTAGGTGAGATGGCACCCCCAGATTCAGCCCTCATGGACTGCTGTCCCCCCGAGATGTGGAACCGCAGGCGACTGCCAGATTTTTCACGGTCAGGAACAGAGAATAAATGCATTTAAAAATTTTAAATGTTGGTCAAGGCAATTAGTTTTTTTTTTTTTAAATAAGATTAACTGTGCTGTCCCACAAAATTAAGTCTATATCATAATCCACCCCGGCTATGCTCCCTCAGGTCTCTTTCCTAAGTGGAGTAGATGGGAAGGGGGAGGAGGGGATGGAAGAGAAATTTTCTAAAATCACATTTGCTGTTTGGTGCTGAAAAAAATATATTGCAATTAAACCATTGCATTTAGCTTTAATGTACAGTTTTCCTTCCTGAGAGGCTGACATCACCGAAAACCTCTCAGTTTATTCAAATGCATCATTGTTCATATCACGGTTACTACACAGTTTACTTTCCCTGCAATCCTGAGAGGAATTTCATCTGGTTATGGGGACTCAATAGACATGGTATATCTTAGTTTGCACTAAATAAAAATTTCCTCCTAAGGGATTTCACTCTCTGCTAAACACTACTCTCTAATAAAAGTACCTCTGGAAAAATAAATATGTTTTCACCAAATTGTATTCTAGACAAATTTGTCAAGAATTAATTCCACCGATCCTCTTTTTCTATCAATGCACTGAGTTATTCTGGGAAAGTTATTTCATAATTACAGAGTCTGTGTAATACACTACTGGAAACAGAAATCTAGACAGATTTTGCCCCAAGCATGAAATAACATCTTCTTGATGTGACTATATTATGACAACAGCACAGCAACATTTATAAATGACATTAAAACAGTGACAGCATTTTTCCGCTCACAAACGTCATTGCGAGTACGTACTCCAACCTCAGCCCCGCCACGCTCGGGCCTCCTCCGTGAACAGCTCCTGCCCCACCTGAGCGATAAGGATGCACAAATTGTCTTTCTAGTGCAAAACCCATCAGGATTTTTATATCAACATATGCTACTTTTCCACGTGAAGATTTTAGATAAGTCCTGTGCCCCTTTAGAATAACACACGGGTTTCCTGATTTGTTTTCTCCTCTGAGAGTTAGTATATTTAATACTAATCTAACACACAGCAGGGCTGTGGTGAGACCCTAACTAATTTCTTCATGGGCAAGCAGAGAGTAGACAATGGCCCCTAAGAGTTTATTCCAGTTCTCCTTTGTCATGGTCTCGGTAATATTAAAGGAAGAGTAAAACAGTTCAAAGATGTTAAATAAAGATATGCAAATTTATTTCGCTGTGATATCTGACAGAGTATATTTTTAAATTGAGATTTTCTTCTTAATTGTGAACCTAACTTCTTTAAAATTGAAACCTGAATCCAGTAGTTGGGTGGAATCTGTGACATTTAGATTGATCCACACCCACAAATTCAGAGATTGGAGTAGGTAGAAGAAAAAAGAGCCGGAGAGAGAGAGAGAGAGATGAAAAGAGAGAGATGAAATTGAGAAAGATGGCTTCTCAGTTATTCTTTATAACAATCTACACCAGACTCTATTCCATCTCACAGTTTTTCTCTGTGTGTGGTGACTTCACAGAGTCAAAAAAGGAGAGGCTAACTGGAAAAGAGGGAAAGATAGAGGAACAAAAGAACTGTGCGTTCTGAAAATAGAATTAGAGAAATTCTTCTAACAATTTTGAAACCAAACTCTTTTGGTAGTTTGGCATGTATTAGAAACATAGCACACGCTTACTGAGTTTATAAAATACACGTACAACAGAAGATAGTAGGAAAATTAGCTCTGCTACATTCTCGATGGAATTAATAGAATTTATATATACTCCTAAAATATTTGAATATTATGTCACAACTGGGTAAAGGGGAATCATTTCAAATAAACACCGTAATTTTTAAAAGCCACTACAATAACCTACATTTTCACACTTTTGTCTGTGTGTCGATATGTTCCCAAAATACCTCTAAATATACTTAAAGAGCTTTGGTAAAGTTCACAGACTAGACTAGACAGAGACATGACTAGAATTCAGAAATATTGTCTATTGGATAAAAAAAAGTACAAGAATAATTAGTAATTATTTTGAGAAACTTGGAAAAAAAACTTGAATTTAAAAATTTTATCAAATGGCTTATGAGAGAACAGTAAACACACAGGGCCTTAACTGTGGTCTGCCTACAGGTCCATGCATGGCTGGAGCCCAGAGCCAGACCCATGTGGCCTAAACAACTTATCCAAAGGACGGCTGTAGAACTCCCTTCCCTGGCTATGAACTAAGTGGTTATTATACGTGGAAGCAGTTTTCACATTTTGCTGATTTGCTAGCATGGGGGCCTGTTAAAAGGAATGCAGCAACACACGTAGACTCTGCTATTAGCCAATCCTGTGGAGCATCTGCCAACCGCCCCTCACTGTCCTGAGTTTGTAAACGCCATATTCTCATGCCCATCCCTAAAATAATCTTATGACTTAGAAACTAGTAAGTTCCCAGTTCGCAGGTAAAGAAACTAAGCCTTGGAGATTGTCAACAACTTATCCAAGGCCACATAGTTGGGGTCGGTGAGTAGCAGAGGCAAGATTCAGACCCTGGTGTCTCTGCAGAGCCTGTGCTTTTATAGCTCCTGGAAGCTCACAAGGAACTTTAAACCAGGCCCATAGAGGACACAAAAATACATGGAACCAAAATATATTTGGTTATTGATTATGGACCAACCAGTAATGTGAACTTCATTAGCATGATGTTGTAGAGAACCACTAAAATGGTTAAAATGGAATAATTCTGTAAATTAATAATAAAAGAATCAACCTTTGAGCCAGCGATCGGGAGCACATTTAAGGCAACTCTCTGTGAGGTTAACGCGTTGGCTGCCCGGCAAGCACAGCCAAGAGGACCCATCGCTCCCAAGGAGGCCCACTGAGTCCCTCTGCCTCTGTGGAAACACATGCGTGCAGAGGGGTGGGACACACACTTAAAACGGTAAACAGTAAATTTGATAAAGTCAGTTTTCTTTATGCTCAAATCTGCCCTGGTCTGAAAGAGCTAAAACTTTCTGATCTACAGTCATTTGCCTAGCAGGTAAAATATGTAAAATTCCCATCTTTTGATTAAAAAAAAAACTATTTATTTCCTGCACTCTGACATATTTATAGATGGACTTTAAAATTGGTACCCATTTACCTCTCTCTTTCACAAGATGGGACTTTGCAGGATCTGGGGGAGGAAAGGAAAGTAGGCGGAAACACACAGCGCATGCGTGCAGCATCGGCCTGGCAATCCCACAGTAGCTGGGAGGATGAGAAAGCAGACACCACAGAACATGCAAGCGTGTGGAACTTAGGACTGTGGGCTCCGGGGAGTGATCTCCTTTTCTCTTCAATCTCAGGACTAACGACTTCAATTCCTTCACAAATAAGGACAAGGAATCTTCAATGTCTGGCTGGTGGAACGCCAGACTTGAATATTTGGCGGCACCCAGCGCACTTTTGCAACTCGGCCCTTTGCCTCACGAAAGCATCACAGGACGTCCCCACAGCTCCCACAGGCAAAATGAAAGTAGCAAATGAGCAACTAAAAGAAAATCCTCCACCCCGATCCTGCAAAGATGCACTTAAGAAGAGCCCTAAATAGACCAACATGGATGAGAAGGAGGAAGCCATTCACATTGCAGTCGCTGAAGCAAATACAACATTTGCAGTAAACTATCAATGGGGAAAGAATCTGGAAGAAGCATGAACATTCCTAGGCGGACGGGCTTGTCTCCTGACTGGGTAGGCGTGGAGAGCGACAGATGCAGCCAGTGCTGTTGGGACTTGGTTCCCCCACCGAGCGTCAAACACACTCTCTCCCCCAAATCCTGGCCAGTACCCCCCACCAAATCCCGCTTCTGTCTCCTCAAGAAAATGCTGCTTTTTTGTTAACACGTTATTCTGCGTAACAAAAAATGACAACGGATGTTAAAACCAATGATTTCCTGTAGAAAAACTGGTACAGTCAAGTCATTCAAATTTTTCACACTATTCTCGGTGACATGTGCGAAGTCAGGACTGTTGGGAAAAGGTCTAATCTAGATAGCTTTCTATGTTATATGTTGGCCGTATAGACAGGTAACCAATTAACGGTAGAAGCTAGAAATGAGCAGAAGCATTTTTTAAAAATAGCAGCGATGTTTTATTATTTTAAAAGATATAATAAGATTTGAATAGAGAATGTAGACTGATATACAAGTATATCAGCCACTCTGACCATAGGAAAAAAATAAACCTTGAAAAATACCTACCTTTTATCAGTACCTTCCTCAATTTACCCGCATGTCCACAAATGCTCTTCTCATTACTAATTTTGGCCACGTGATTGTGAGACACATAAGATACAGAAACATGGTGAGTTGAGGCTTTATTTTAATTACTAGACCAAAAATTAGATATCACACCAGAGTAGCTGCTGTGCAGGTTTGGATCTTGCACAGTTTTGTTAAACTAATCGCTGGCTTGCACAGAAAATCTTCGAAACTCCTCTGCTGGTATTATTTGTTCAGGCAAACGGCATCTTTAGTGCCCACCTCCCTGGATGTTCAGGGACTTTTTCTACTGTTACCACGCTCCCTCCGTGCAACACTGACCCCTTCAGGCTCACACGTCACCAGGGACGCTCAGGGTGCCACCTACCCAGCGCACAGGAGAAGCGGCTGATGGAGGCTGGCATGCTGTCTTCCCGGGCTTACAGACGTGCGTTAGCGGGAGACAACGCCCA
Source organism: Eulemur rufifrons (assembly GCF_041146395.1). Lineage (NCBI taxonomy): Eukaryota > Metazoa > Chordata > Mammalia > Primates > Lemuridae > Eulemur > Eulemur rufifrons. The sequence goes on from NC_090994.1 coordinate 1,227,586, forward strand.
GGCTGATCTCCAGATGTCATTGACAGGCAGGCGGAGACGTGCCTGTGTGGGGGGGTGTGCCCACGCGTGAAGAAGCCCGCCTTGGCCATGTGTCTAACATAAGAAGTGCCACACATCTGGCAGCTAAACCAAACTATGGGAGACAGACGTGTGTCCCGAACACCCACGGGGCAGAGCGTGTGACTCCACATCTCATCTCACAAGGGACGGAACTGGGACACCCTCAGAGGAAAGGGCATGCCAGATGGACATTTGATGGGCAATAATTAGAAGTTTAACCAAAATCTATATTCTCAGCCTCGAGTCACACATATCACCATCTACATTCCATTTTTTTCCCTATCACAAAGAACACATTGAATTAACATCCTACGCAGAGGCTTCTTCAAATATAAGATTCAACTGAGATCATTCAGGAATCTGATAATCTCAAGTTTCAGGACTGAAGCCAACACGTCCAATTGAGCTAAATATATTCTTCATTCAGGGTAAGGAATAGAAGCGACATTAGATTTCAGTGTCTCAGCCTCTTACAGAAATTAGCTTTCGGTGATGTCTAAGGCTTCTCATGCATAGAATCATCTTACTGTAGGAGAAAATGAGTTCTTATTTGAATAAAAATGTTTGTAAAATCCACCTTGCCTTGGTTTTGTTTGTTTTTGTCAGTGTGAAATGATACTGTCAACCTCTCCTCCGTGCAGAGGTTAATTGCCTGATTTATGCCCAGGAGTTTTTTCATTCCTCTTGCCTTGACCACCCCGCTCACTGAGCCCCCGGAGCAGGAGATGCGGCATCCTTTCCTCAAGGTAATTTAACAGGACCTTCTACGAGAGGACTAACTGTAGCAAAACGGATGCTACAGTTGCTATCCAGAAGAATTTTGGGGGGCATTATATTTTGTAAATGGCAAACACATTGAACAAAACAAAGCAAAACTTTGCTGTCTCAACAAATCAAACCAAACAACTGACCAAGACCTTCAATGGAAGAACTATTTCTGAAATGAGGCAGTGGAAAAAAAAAAAAAATGAATCTTTCTTTCAAGTAACTGGAATAGAATTGTTTCATTTGAGAGAAAAATCTCAGCTGGTTTTGAAAAGGAAATACATCCTAAGGTATTTCTATAAATCCTACGTATAGGTAAACAGTATAGAAATTGAGCCACATTTTCAAGTGATGATTATATTACCCAATAAACTGGAAATATGTTCACAAAAGTAAATCACATGCAAATAGCTATATATGTATTTTTGTAATTTTTCCCTCCCACCTCCATACTGCAGAGTCTGTAGATATTTTGAGCAGAATATTAAGGTAAAATGCTTTTCTTTCATATTCTACCAGTGTCTGTTTTCCCTGCCTCTCTGGACCCCAGAATCACACAGCGTTCTATATTTTTTACCTAATGTGTGAAAGAGCCTGAGCATTCTTAGAATATTGTACTATTTTACACACTTGCTGCCCCTGAGTCCAGTGTTTGTGGTGCTGAGAGGGAGGACTATGGGCTAATCTGAAAAAGGACGCAGTTCTCTCCGCCTCCACCTGCCAGCATAGAACTCAAGCGCCCTCACCTGAGAACCCAACTGCCAAGCTTCAGTATCAACCCGCTCAAATGAATTCTCTAACGTCTTCCATGTGTTTTCCTGTATATTTTCACAGAAACCCCACGAAGCGACCTTATCTCCAATTAAAATGAGGGCAAGGAATCGTTCAAAGCTTCTTAGCTATTAAGGACCGTAGCCAATATTCACATGCAACTTGCCTGGCTCCCAAGTTGGTGTTTTTTCTACCACACTGTGCTGCATTTAACAGAAAGAAAAAAAAAAAAAAATCTCAAGTATGCTTGTTCATTTAGATACTGCTAATTTAAAGACACTGAAATAGTTAGATCTCAAGAAAGTCCTGAAATACTCTTGTCCTACCAGCCTTATTTATTTAGTTAGCTAATCAGTTTTTAAAGATAGGTTCTTACTCTGTGGCCCAGGCTAGAGTGCAGTGGCATCATCATAGCTCACAGCAACCTCAAACTCCTGGGCTCAAGCCATCCTCCTGTCTCAGTCTCCTGAGTAGCTGGGACTACAGGTGTGCCACTATGCCTGGCTAGTTTTAAAAAATTTTTTGTAGAGATGGGGTCTTGCTATGTTGTCCAGGCTGGTCTCGAGCTCCTTGGCTCAGGCAATCCTTCAGCCTTGGCCTCCCGAGTAGCTGGGACAACGAAGATGCACCATCACGCCTGGCTAATTTTTCTTTTCTTTTCTTTCTTTTTTTTTTTTTTGTAGAGACAGGAGGTTTCACTATGTTGCCCAGGCTGTTCTCAAACACTTAGCCTCAAGGGATCCTCCCTTCTCGGCCTCCCAAAGTGCTAGGATTTACAGGTTTGAGCCATCGTACCCACCCTAGTTTTTAGAGAGAAGTTAACGTTTTAAGGACTTGGGCTTTTACCTAAACGCTCATGGGTGAAGCGTCTGCAACGGTCCCAAATCTCCAGCCTCTAGACTCTGTTCTGCAGTGGAGCATGCTGCTTACTAACAAATACAGTTGAAGTTGGTGGATACGTAGGCTCAGTCCATTAGCCAACGTGGAATGCCAATTGGCAGAGGCAGCATAGACTAGCGTTCAGTTCTTCAGCACCCGGCTGTAGGAAGATGCAATAGGAATGTCCCAGCTTGAGTCACACATTTCACTCTCCATCTCTAAACCCACAGGAGTTTGGGAGCCCTGCTAAGACACACTGTGTGTCACCACTCTCCTGTTATTCTATACCTACATTATCCCACCGAGAAGTTCGTATTTACTTGGATCTCCTGGAGATGGAGCCACTTATGCAAACTCTCCTGGCCTTAAGACTCAATTGAGATTACCTACAATTACCTGCAAATATTTGGCTACTCATGAGACCATTCAAATAATCTGCCCTCGGTCACAGGCATTTGAAGGATCAAACGACTTGCTTATTATTCAAGATCTAATTCTTGAAATTAAATTAAAGGATGTATTATCTGAGTCTATATTGTGTTTTCTTAAAAGCATTAGAATAGCAAGGACTTCTGACAGAGTTTAAGTACGTGTAAGTAACAATATACGGTGAAAGTTTCCATAAATGAATCAATATGCAGTCATGGACACTCCATCAGCCCCAGACATCTAGGGTAAATTTCCACTTTAGAACTAAATAATAAATGACATTCTCTTTAGTAATTTCAGCCACTATAGATCTTATCAGTGCTTTCCTATTTCATCTGGTTTATATGGCTCATACTCATTAATCAAACACTAATCAATTAATCATCTGCATCCCTTTATTGCTGTTTTGGTAAGAATTATTTCAATGACTTAATAAAATCATGTTGTTTATTAAAAGTTGCTTATTTTATTCATTTGAAATAGTTTATTTGAAACACATTGTTTTCTTAAATTAAACAAATGGAAAATTGAAAGTGACCTTTTACTGCTGCTAAAATCGTCATGGCAATCAGTATGATTTTTCCAAATAACAGAAATTGCACAGCTAACACTAGTATACAACTTTGTGGGTTACTAACCTATTTCACCTAAGTTTATTGCTTAATAAAATATTTAATAATTCAGTGATTCCTTTCATCTAACCTCTTTCTAACATTCTTTTTACCTTTTCCTACTTTCTTACATTTGCAAAAATGTAAGCTGAGACAGTTCTATACACATACATATATACCTATTAATACATTTGTAAGTAACTTCAAGTATATGTATTTCTTCACTATTTAAAATATATGTTTCTTCACTCTATTTTTTATTGTAAAATGTTTTTCTCCCCCAAGGTAAAAAAAAAAAAAACAACATTGTAAGCAAGATAGAAATTGGTATATAGAAATGTACAACATAAAATTTACACTTAATAATGGAAGGCTTCATTTTAATTAATTAAGATTCTTAATAACAAAAACAGAATATAAATCAGTTTTGTGTCATTAATGAAGAAGTCCAAGCCTGTAAATATTGACTTGGACAAAAGATGTAAATCCAAGTGCAAAAATTAAAGGAACTCATAAGGAATATTTCTTTTAAATATAATATGAGGATATAATAAGATCCCAAAAAAGAATCAAGTGCAAAATATTCAATCAGCTTAATAGTGAGTAACAATATAATGCTTATAGTTTTCACAAATGAATATTAAATGACATTTCCTCAGTCCTAGACTTTTGGAGTATACATTTTTAATTTTCACAAGAATTAAAAGGCTTAATATAAAAACAATATATTTAAAACTGGAATCATCAACAGTTTAAAACAGTTTTGAAGAGGGTACTGGAAAAGGGGCACTTATTTCTTTTAGAAGTGCAATTTTGACGTAAATTTTTTGCTAATTTGGACATATATTGCAAGATTAAAAATGCAGAAATCCTTTGACCCTGTAACTTCTAAAATTTGCCCTACCTACATACATGCATATCTACATAACATATATATTTATAAGACTCTTTATCATAGCATTGGTACTATAACCAAGATAATGGAATCAACTTAAAAGTTTATGAATTGGGGAGAACTAAAATAAATATTTATACAACAGTACAATGAATAAGATGAAATTACACAGGATTGCTAACACACGCCCACTCACACACATAACACTCACACACATATCTAATTGTCTCTACCTTACAATATAAAATGGTTCTTCATCTTGTTATTTAAACAGAAAAATATATCTTGGTAACTGTCCCCCCACCCCTCTATAGTGTGCATGCATATAAAGGCACGTACACATATCACTGCAGATATACATGCCTAGATATAATTTTGAAAGATGCAAAAGCAACCTTAATAATAGTCATTTTCTCTGGAGAGATAGGTAGCGGCATGGTATGGTAAGGAACAGTATTAATAATTCCATTGTATATATTTGTGCTGTTTGAAATTTTTGTCATGTGAATGTATTCTTTTTACAATTAAATAATTTTAAAATATTAATGGAAATATATGTATCTAATTTCAATTATATTTTTGTATGACTATGTGATATTATTCAGAACACAATTATCTTTAAGGTTACTTTCTTAAAATGAAATCAATGATAAATATCTTGTTATTAATTATACATGAGGTACTTTACAAGTGGTAGAATGCAGCATAGCATTATGAAAAATTGTTTCAATTTAAATGAGTAAAAGCCGATTATAACACAAATGCAATTCAATCTATATGCAGTTTATGTAAACATTTTATATTTAATGCATTTTTATAATGTTAAAGTTCTTCATCATCTAAATATTTGATTTTGATTCTCAAAATAATCACAATATTTTCTAACTACTATTTTTACAAGTGTCTTGAAAATGTTAATGAAAATGTTTGAGGTGCAGTAGAGAAATTGAATGTTATATTCAAATATTGTGTTACAATCCATTTTACTGATTAATCTTGGGTACATCGAAGGCATGTCAAAGAATGTTGTTCAACCAAATATTGAAGAATACATGATTAATAAAAGAATGAAAGAAAAAGCAAGGAAAAAATTCTGAGTCATTGCAAAGTATTTTGTTACAATTTCAGAAAATTTCTTTATAAATCTTATTTTCAGCCTGCTGACATGATCACTGTACATACAAATTCAGAAGTGAAATAATTGAACCACCAAAGAATAAAACAATGAAAGCAAATTCGCCATTTCTAGGGACCCTTTTTTTCCTAACAGGCTCTAGAAAACCATTTTGTTTATAAACTGACCAGAGTTTGGGCTGTAGAATCATGGGGTTAAATCTCGACGTTCTCCTACTCTTTTATCTACTGTCCTGATTCAGCAAAACGGCTGAAACACAGCTCTGAATGAAAGCCAGGTGACTGTCCCCTGATAAACCTTTGCTACAGCACAGGGTGTCGTATGTTACGTAGCTAGGGCTGTTTCTAAATGAACTTCCTTTAAGAAGTTTTGTGCTGTTTCTGTTTTTATTTGTAACAACAGTAATACAAAATTTTAAAAGTTAGAAAACAAATGTAAGCAAAGTATATGGTGGAAGTTATCTTTCAAAATCTACCCCACTCCCACACTTCTGCCCAGAGACGCCCACTAGTAACAATATGGTATGTACCTTCCCAGTCCCTACTGTACACAGAGACATAGACAGTCCATTTTATAAATGTGGGTGATTATATGCTGATCTATAAACATATTATCTCGATTGCTTTTGTATGTTACTCCTTACATCTGTTTACCTAGAGAACTGTTCAAATAATATGCAACTAAAGATACTTTGCTTCACTTTTAGCTCTTCCCCAAAATGACTACAAAAATAGAAGCGAACCCTCTGAATTCCTGTGGATTCTAGAATATTTTCACAATTTGGTTGATTTTCCCTTATCCCATGTCATTGAGAAGTCAGTTCTCTAAAAAGTATATTTTTTGATACTGGAATCAGTGAATATTTTAATTTTGTACATAATCCAAAGACAGTAATAGTCTTTGATAAATGTCTTGGATTGGATTTCTGAAACTGAAACATGTGAGTTGCCTTTCTCTCAGTGATTTGATATGGGACTATAAATTAATGTGATTGTTACTTTTAATGAATATATAAATGTAAGTGATAGTCATCGTTCAAACTAATGTGTCTGCAGCTCCACAGACATCTCCAGGGTACTGCCACTGCTCAGACCCTTCCATCCCTGGGAAACCACGATCTACTTTTAAGGTTTTGGTTTTAATTTAGAATATATGGCTACATGAAAAGAGTGAAAGGTGGTATTAGCTTTTACTTATTATATGTAAAAATTCTGTGAAAAGGGGTGGCCGGTATAAGAACAGTATCCTATTTCTCCATGTAAATTTTAGAATTCTCATCGAGATACATTAATGGGTATATAATAGGTGTTCAATTTGTACTTGTAATTGGTAAGTGATTTAAGAATGGTTAAGAATAAGTCATCAGGATCCATCTTTTCATTTTTGGGGGCAAGTTTTGAATTTACTGGAAAATAAAGTTACTTTATTTTAGACAAATCTACCAATATACATACACACCAGTCTTCATCAAAATGGTGGTTTTTTTATCCTAAAAATTGCAATAATCATTAACGACAACATTGGATTGTAAGACATAACTGGATTATGACATTATTCAACAACTTTGGATTGTAAGACATAATCAGGCTTTATCTTTTTATCTAATCTAGGTGTTTCTTTATATGCTACATATGTTAGCACAAGAGTATAGCATAGAATATCATAACATAAATCACTGCCAGGTGTGGTTAAACACAAACACACACAAGGGATATGTATTTACTTCAACTATGAAACAAATTTAATATTCAAAGAAATGACATGTAGTTTTATGCAATACAAAGATTTATTGGAACAGCTATGCAGTTTTTGTGCAGTTAAAGAAATAGCAATTATATCACTAGATCCTACCCTTCTAAACTAGAGTCTCACTGCAGTCAACTAAAGGTGATCCAAACGTGAACAGAGTTGTCCCAAACTACAAACAAATCAAATCTCTACCAGATGTGATCTGTGCAATATCAAGAAAATCCCTTATGCAGCGATGATGGAGTTATTTACAAAGTGATGAATCAATAAGCTAACATGAACACACCCAAGTCTGTGTTCAGCTTATGGTGCTCAATGTACAGGGCAAGCAAAGCACACAAGCAGGAAAGTGCTATTGTGGCATATTTTTTACAAAGTTTATCTGTGAAAAAAGAAAACAATAATAGCACCTGTCTCTTAGGGGTTTTATAAGAATTAAATCAGATCAAGAACATGAAATGCCAAGTACTCAGCACAATCAAGAGATGCCATCTATGAACATTGTTATTATTGATAATAATAGTGGGATACTGTGATTGTTATGACATGTTGACATCAGCAAGGACCAAAGGAAACAATGAGGTAAAACTAACATGAACATGTTTATCTAATTTTCCCTGTTTTGACTAAGAACATATCATTCCAAACAATCACAGATTCTTCTGTCCTCAACTATTCTTTCAGGTGCCTACACATGTCATCCGGGAGGTCTCCAAGTCCTGCCAAGGTAATGTATTGCTCAGACTGCGATGCTCTCCAAGCCTCATGTATCTGCTCTCTGGTTGATTAACATAAAATAAGCTGGATATACCCATGGTGGTGAGGAGATGCTATTTCCTTTCTCTTGCATCTAATTTTCCAATGTTAAAATGAAAACCTGTGTCCATCTTTCAGCCATTTTCTATTTACGCACTCACACAAAAGTGCATATGTTACCTCTGTCAACAAGGGACAGAAAATGAACGACTGGATAGTATATATTATACTGTTTTATGGTTGGGCAATGGGACTGGAAAAAAAAAAGAATCTCACACCTCTTTTTTTTATGTTCAGAATCATGGTTAAGACTACTTTCTTCATTGTTTGACCATGATTTTTCACTTGTTCTCTTTCTGGCCACACGTTCAATCTGTCATTACCTATGAAATTCTTTTAGGTGTATTTGCCTCATTAAATCAAACATTTTCTGTACACTTTAGAACTGCATAAAGTCTTTTCCTTAAGATCTCATTTTTGAAGAGCTGAACAAGTCTATGCTTTTGGATAATATTTCCCTAATACTATTTCTTACTGTACCAAATGCTCTTTCAAAATATATACTCTCTAGTGAGTCACTTAAGAAAGCCAAAGTCTTTTCTTTCATAAAGTCAATTTTATACTTCATTGGTTTTGTTTTCATTTGGGTAGCTTGCATGATAAAAGTAGTTTCGATGAATTGAGATATTATGCTGGTATTCAAGTTCCTCACTAAAGAACTGTATATTCATAGTCGATCTTGGCACAGTGTGTATCCGTAGGAATTTCAAGTTATTGAAACCAATGAAGAATATTTCATGTCATTTTCCCCACAACTCAGAATTTCTATCAACATTTGGTGGCATAAGATTGCATTGTGTATCCAATGATAGTGTGTACTGAGAATCTATACTACGAAGCCATACAAATGTATCCAAAATTGCTTATTAATATTAAGAAAGTTTATTTTATTGCCTATTTTAAATTATTAACATCTTCAGCACAGGTGTGTTCTCCAGCCTGGGTAGGGGATGAGGAGAGGAGAAAATATGGAACTACCATGCATATGTAGCAAGTGAGCTTTCCAGCTAACAGGAGAAAATGACTTTCAGTGGCCAGACAGATGAGATGATAGAAAAATGTCAACGCCCCCTCCCTGGCAGCGCTCTGACTCTACAACCACTTACAGGGACACAGCTCAGGAAGAGGAGATAAAAATTGTTTCACCAGGATGATGGGCCCAGGGCTCACTGTAGAAAGCAAGTTTTGATATTTTTATATATGGCTTCTCACATGGCTATACGTGGCTTCTTAGTATAGATTCTCAGTACACACACTATGTGTGTGTGTGTGTGTGTGTGTGTATTTTTAAGTTACACGCATCACACACTTGATTTTTGGACTGAGACACATACTTCATAACAGAGATATAACAACAAACAAAACATTTTATTTCTTTCAACAATCATCTGTTTTAAGGATACCTTCAGAACAAGAGATTGCAGAAAGAGTGGCCCTAAAAGAACAGGAGATTAGAGAATAGGGTGACGGTATAGGATTGTATGGAAGGGAATATGGAGACAGCTGAAACAGGCAGATGAAAAGAACATCTGCCTGTTCCAAGTCTGGGACCCTAACCATAGTTATAGCAACATTGTTTCTTTGGGAAAAGATACTTACTTTAAATTTGCATTTCAAGGCACACTTAGAACCATGACTCAAGCATTATAAAAGTGATCCATGTAGCCAAAAATATGTGTACCCTTGTAATACTTTGAAATAAAAAAATGTTAAAAAAATTTGCATTTCAAAATAGAATAGTCAAGACAAAATAAATGTTAATGAATTGATTCCATGTTAGTTTCTCATTTTTACAGACAAGGGAAAACACAAATATACAACATAAGTTCCTTGCCTGTCAGATAGTTACTCTGTAGCAGATTTGATAGAAGTAATGCAAATAAAAGGTCTAGAAAGAGTGTGATAATTATTACAATGATAGGATATTCAAAATGCTATGAAAGTAAAGAGAAAAAAGAAAATCTGTTCAACCTCTTGAGTGATTGGGAAAGTAATCAAGAAGTAGATGGCACTGATCTGGACCTGGAGGGATGAGTAAAATTATATTATTCAGAGATGACAAAAAAATCCTTAATCTAAGATCTGAACATTCCATGAAGAGGTTCTAATCCAAATCCTCCATTCTGCAGATAAGAGAACAGAAAAACACTACAAATACCAGTGCTCTCTCCACAGAAAATGCTTCCACATCATACTTTACACTTTACTAAGCTAGTTTCGAGAAAACAAGTTTACTGAAAGGAAAGAAATGGTTTCTGAATTCTCCCATGACCTCTTGTTTCTGAGGCTACACCCATAGTTAATGAAATCAAGATTAAATCTCCAAATTAAGATTCAGGAATCTCTTTTGAGGCGATGAATAAATTTTAAGAGTTGACAAAGGAGAAGAAAAGAAGAGAACACAACTGAGAAATCACAGCATTTCTGAGATTTGAGGGATAAAGATTTTTAAAAAGTACAAGCAGAGAATGCTGGACTATACCATTTTACTATTCAGTCATTCAATTTTCATGAAACTGAAGACAATGATCACACTTACAATATTGTTGGAAAGACAAATGATATAGTACAAAAAAGTACTTTGGAAATCTTTGGCAGGGGCAGGTGGTAACATTTAAAAAAGCCTAGTTAAGTGTTTCTGCATAAGGTTTCTTGATATGTCATCCCTAAGCTTTCGTGTCCAGGGGGATTTCTCTCCTTCTCTTTCTCTGTTCTCAATCTCCTAATTGCCCCTCCTGTCAATCTTTGTCACTCACTGGTGTCCCCTAAAGGTGAGTATATATAACTGTAATGTCTGCCTTTAAAATGTTAAAGACAAAATTTAAAATTTTGTTCACCCTTACCAAAGTGAAAGACTCAGAAATGCCCACTTAATATAACATTTGTAAATATAGTTTCAAGACAAAGAAATGAGTGAATTTTATTCACCAATCTAGGAGGTTTTTCAATAAGAAAAAGCAGGGCTGAAATTAACATGTGTCGAAATATGCCATCAGGACCCTCCCCCACTCTCAGTAACTCTGTGTACTCTGATCCAGATTGGAGAAATTTTTACTCTGGATTCATTTTCCATTAATTCATTTCCAAATAATAGCACCAAGGAACATAAGTCATTTTTTAAAATCAGACTTGTATTTAATTCTAGTTAAAATATTCTAATCACTCAAACATTTATTTTTTGAGATCTCTGACATTTCCTTCTTCCTGTATTTTGTAATTTTAAAGTCCTAGTGTCATTCAACTTACAAATATAGTAACTGGAAAACGAATAATTTGTCCAATATTCTTTGATATTTGGATTCTACCACCCACACATATTAGCATCTGATGGGTCCTCTAAATGTAAAATGGAATATGTATCTTTTTTACCATTCATAATGATTCCATCTCAATTTCACTTTTGACTTTTTGTCATGAATGGCATAATGACAATCCTGTATAAAAGCCTTAAGTGTTGGCATCTACAAATGACAAAATGAGATATAAACCAAACATGAGGACAGTGTAAAGGATGGTTTCTCCATATTCTCTCTAATATGCCTTCAATTTTCGTATTTACCTAATAAACACAGACATGCACACATATTCCATCTATGTAATTTAAAACTCACTGGTAAATTACCGGTTCCCTTTCTTCTCCTCTGGATTTGAAGCTATAAATGATTAGTAGTGAATATTATTTATTATTTTTGTACCTTTATCCTAAGTTATGGTTCTTGACAAAAAGGGCAACAGCAAGAATGCTACAAAACTATTCCTTAGGAGGCTGAATAGTTTATGAGGGATTTATAAAAAATAAAATAAAAAGTAATACCATAAGCTAAGGAAGTCTATTCAGACTTTACAAATATTTTGCAATATCGATCACTATAAGTACATTCTTTCATAATATAGTTTTATTTCTATTTTTATAATTGTTAAAATGTCTATTGAGAAAATATGCTCTTTCATGCTTAGGTTGTAACTATTGAAAGAAAATTTAGAAATGTTTAACCAGGAAGAGATGGAAAAAGACTCAAATGAGCATCTGTCTAATTGGCTTTAAGCCTGTGCTGCCTTTTTTTCCAGAATGATTCTAGTGCATCATAAAATAAGAAATGCTGTGAATATATTAAAATAGTTGTCTACAAGTGCACATTTTCCCCAATTTTTATTGATAATTTAGTCATTAAAACCATCATCATTAAGTGTAATATGAACCAAGTTACTCGTGCTGTTCTCTCTTTCGGCTGTGTCTGTGAGTCACAGGAAGTTGGATCCCAAAGGATTCATCTAATTATTTAGCCGTTCCCATAATAGAGGTGATCAATATTCATTGCTGTAGCCAGAATACATCTTGGAGCAATCCACATAAATCATGGAGATAATCAAACTCAGAGGAATGAGATGATGGGATGGGAGGAGGAGGAGGTGGAGGAGGGGAGAGAAACAAGGAGAAGAGGGAATGGGGGGAGGGGGAGAGAGAGGGAGAGAAACAATGATGGCAAGAAGTTTGAGGCATCCAGTTTGGGCATTTTTACATAATTGTGCCTTGCAAGCTTTCCCCACCCACATCCCCTATCTCGGTAAATGAGTTCATCCTCACTCAGTTTCTTTACTTAGAAATCTCAACCTCCATAACATATGTAGAAAACCTGGGCACTGTGCCGAATAGATAGAATATGCTCAATTTTGCTATTTTCTCTCACCTCTTTCCATCCAAATTTTGCCGCTAACGGACCCCCTTGGGGCCATCTCGCCTGCCAAAGCCTCGGTGTCCTCTCCTTGATGCTACTGTGCCTACTGTCCACCCGGGGCGGGGAACCCCTGCGTCCTGTCTCTCTGCTTGCCCCATGTATCCTCCACACCAGCACTGCTTAGGCAATCATTTTCCAAATCACGACCCCCGAAGAGTTCACATATAGAGAGGGAAACGGAACGGAGTGGCAATTTTAAAAATTACCGAGTACCTATGTGTGAGGGAGAATAAGCTTCAAGGAAAATGACAATGTCTGTCCTTCAGGAACACCCAGTCTAGGACACAGCAGGGGCCCTGCTCACAAATTGGAAGCAAATGTTATATTTCCATTTTGTTTTCCTGTAAGAGAAGCATAAACGTATTCTACATGTGAGGGAGGGCTGGGGACACAGGAGGAAGAATACCTAACATTCTCCCAGCCAGACTGTGCTATTATAAAAATGAAAATATAATGATGGAGAGGAAAGGACCAACATATGTACACACACACACAGGCACACACATCTAAAGTGATATATTTTATTTGGGGCACTGGATTTAGAGCTAAGTTTTCCAGTTTCCAAGGAAAAAAGGGACACAGAATGAGTTCTGTGGTGCTCGCTCAGTAGGTGAGTCACAAATATTTATCCCATGCTCATAAAGCTCATAAGTAGATAGACTGTGAACAAACCTATTTATGACAAAAATTCCACGATTCTGACTCTGAAAGTTAAAGGGATGAGCAAGAGAATGAAAACCACAAGAACAACAAAAGGGAGACTTATTTTCAGAATGTATGGTCAAAGAAGGAATGTTCTAGAAGGTAATATTTGAACAAATGTCTGAGTCATTGAGTTCATTGATAAACATGAAATGTAAGTTCTTCCAAACTCTTTTTAAAATTAAATGAACTTCTAAGAACAGGGCACCAAGTGATAAGGATACTGTGACCCGTAGGACTTGAGCAGGATCTGCAAAGCCATCTTACAGGATGGAGATGTATCACAATGAGTTTTATCTCTTATTTATGTAATTTACTTTTTATGCTGTCCCTTTCATACCTCACGTGGTTTCATCCTGTTTCCACACTGAGCTGAGACATGCCCACAGATGTATAATTTGATATTCTTTTATAAAATGTTGCCTTTGAGAAGCCAGCCCTCCCACGTGGGAGGAGGAAGATGAAGAGTAGGAGCGAGAATGATCTCATCCACTTTCTTTAGTAATTTAGGGCAGCACAGTGCTTCCACGCTCTTTGCAAAGACAAGCTCTCCTCATGCCTGGGAGTTTCCATGCCTTGTCCCCTCTCTGCACTTTGCAGGATTCTGCTCTATCTCCGTTTGCCTCCTTGAGGCTGACTCCAGGAAACAGAAAGGAACGCCCGAGTCTCTCCTTCAAACAGTGGCTCCTGGCCCCCTCTCTTCATCTGTGTAATGTTTCATTTCAGGGTGTCTGAACGCCCCAGAGCCCATCTAAAGTAATCTCATTTGCAGTTTGGAACAAATTGCTTCTTATGGATGACTTGTCTTAACAACTGTATTTAGATGACTTATTTTGACTGTTTCTGACAGCAATGACTATAAACAAATTCCACCAGGGGGTGAGAGGAGAATACACAGGTGTAGCCTGGAGATCACAGGGTTATTTGAGAAGTTCAGGCTCTTGCACAGTAATCATTGGCAAATAAGGTATTAATTCTAACAGGCATTATCCATTCTTATTAAAGCAGACCAATAAGCTGCTAATTCCAGCTTTTCTTTGAGGTTGTCTCAACAATTATATAATTCATTAGTTTTTCCAATCATTTGTCATCAGTTAAAGAATGCTAAGCATCAGGAAACTGATAATAAAATACATATTTCTACTTGCTCTTTAGCACCTCTTGTATTATCCTGGATAGAGCGGGAGCCCATTCTACTAAGTGAAGTCTCACAAGAACGGAAAAACAAGCACCATATGTACTCACCATCAAACTGGTATTAACTGATCAACACTTACGTGCACATATAGTCGTAACATTGATCGGGTGTCAGACAGGTGTGGGGGGAGGTAGGGATGGGTGTATTCACACCTAATGGGTGCGGTGCGTGCCGTCTCGGGGATGGACATGCTTGAAGTTCTGACTCAAGTGGGGCAAAGGCAACATATGTAACCTAAACATTTGTACCCCCGTAATATGCTAAAATAAAAAATAAATAAAATAAGCCCACAAAAATGAAAAATTATTGAGGGTCAGATTTCTAAATGTGATATAAACATTGTGTGCTTTATTCAGAAATATAAACTAAGTCTTCACATTCTTGTTGACGTTAAAGTTAAGAAATGACCACTGATGCAACCACATACATGTAAACACACACACACACACACACACACACACACACGGCTGTTCATCTTCCAATACCCCATCTGACAATATGAATCCAATAAACCGTATTGTATTAATAACAGAAAATACTCAAGTCCTGAATATTAGGGGAGAAAGTTGAAGGCAAAATGAGATGGAAAAGGTGATTTGAGAAACAAATGGTCAAACAAAGCAGAGAAGTGAAGTCTGATGCAGGAAACAGACTTTTTAGTTTAGTTAAATAATGTTGATTTTTCAATTGAAATTCTTTTTTTTTTTTTCCTGGAGTTGCACAGACTGTTTCTCACAATCCTCTGAAGAATAAGATTTAGGGAAAAACTTATCACAGATTACTGATTTGCAAATATATTGTACTAGGACGATGAAGGATAGCAAACTCTAAAAAGTAAAGAGGGAGAGGGAAGGGGGGAGAGAAGTCAGACAATTCTGAATTCCTCGGGCACATGTGTCCCCAGTGTGCATCAAACGTAGCGTGAGAGGCCCCCTGCCCCTGCCCCTCCTAGCTGTATGTAACATGTAATAAAAACATGAATCTGCACTCTCGCTGGTGACCAACTGTGCCTGTCTCCCGGGGGCTGGGGGTTCCTGAGTGCAGGACGTTAGAGTGGGATCAGGACAGTCCCAGACAACACAGGACAGCTGCTCACCAGTTTGTGTTGGTGCAGGGACAAGAACAGCAACTCAAGGTCTAGCCAAATTAAAAGCCACACCTCTGTCAGACCTTCTTGCATGATCATGCTGCAGAGAGAACACAGCTAGCAGAACAGCTTGGGCTGAAACTGGCTGAACAATTGAACTGCTATGAATAGACTGAACAATGTTGAGAAATGCAATTTAAATAACTCAGATACGCAACTCCAGCCCTCCACACCTGCCTGTTTGATGGCCCACTGGTTATGCCCACTGGCCACACACAGGCACCTCACACTCACCCAGGCCCAGCAGGATTAACCACTCCCAGCCCTAACCTGCTTCCCTCGAGTCCCTATTTCACATTTTAGTGAATGCATTGCCCTTCATCCAGATTCCCAAACAGGAAGCTGCAATTTATTCTTGACTTTGCCCACTCCCTAACCAAATCCAGCATATGACCAGATTCTACTTGATTCTACATTAAAACCTCTAACTCCCTAGGTACCCCCATTTGTTGTGCCATCCTGGAGGTGCTCACCACTTCTCACAGCCTCTAACTGGTCTCCTCATATCAAATGCACATTCTCTTTTCCCACATCCTTGTTTTTAACTGTGAAGCCTCATCTTTTTGTTGTTCTTCTTTATTCAACGTATTCCTCTTGGTTTTCAAGATGACTCAGATATTCCTCTGGGGAATCGTCTGTGGATATGCTACCCTCCTGTTGCCCCTCCCCAGCCTGGGTATAACTATTCGGTTCCCTGGGTCCCCCAATAGAATATGAGCTCCTTGGAGCCAAGGACAATGGGTTCTTCTTATTTCCAATGCAGAGCACTTTTACCCAGAAGTGGCAAAATAACAGCATTGATTTAGAGCCAGCTGGGGCAGGGCATGGCAGAAGAGAGTTGGTGAAGAGATTAACCCTTCAATGCAGCCTCCCAGACCCTGTCATCTTAGCATTTTTTTCTTAAGTAGCATCTATTCTACCTGACACTTTTGGTAAGTAAGTGGATAACACTACACGGTTTTTAGAGTGAAACAAAATGTCTGAACCAGATGGCCATTGTCAAAGCACTAAAGCTACAACTGGAAGGGTAGATTCTCTCAATCATAGGAAGGATGAAACTTTTTTGATATTTTAGTTGTAAAGAAACCAAATCTAAACGGGTCCCTGATGATGAAACAACAGAAGCGTAACTTGCAGGAACAGTTTGCTCTACAGATTTATGACGTACGTAAACTTTGTTTCTTCTTGGGCCCAGGAAGACAATTAGAAGTGCTAGTGTACTGCACTGTGCCAGTTTGTCACCACTGTCACCCACACAATATCACCATGTTTAAGACATGAAACTTACTGCTGTACAGGAATTTTTTTCTCAAAGTCTGACATAAGAAAGGGTGATTGATTTCAAAAAGGATTTGGACAATCACATAAAGGAAAATGTTATTTCAGAACTAAGGATGCACTAAAAGCTTTGACTAACTACCTTTGTCTTACTCTGAAATACTGCAAGAGATTCTTCTAAATTAATATCTGTTGGCCATTTCACCTGGTAGGAAATTAGGAAAAGGAGTACCCTAGAGTGTATTCTGACATTAATTAGCAATGAAAGATGATCACAAATCCATGTAACAAGTAAACTAAGTGACACTTTTGGAAGTTGGAAAATTCTGGTCATCAACTCTGAGCATGTTTTACTGCACATCTAACTCTCGTGTGGATAGTTAGGAGGAAATAATGGAGAAATGATACAAGGCACAGAGCTGCCTAATTTTATAGCACTTCGAAGAATTTAGGCAGCCACTCTCCGTTTGCCTCTACAGCTGGGCCAACAACACAAATGTGACTCATTTTATAGATTATTACCTCCTGCTTGTGAGATCATTTTGTTGCCCAAGTAAGTGAGAGATTTAATTATGATAATGTTAAAATCATCTCATTTTATTTTTCAGGAGGAAAAACACAGCATGCAATGGAGGTAAGATATTAAAAGACAACCAATAAGTTGCTAATCTTCTCATCCTTGACATAGTACATTCTCCTCTCTAGAGTCTTCAATATTATTATTGATTTTTTTAAAGTTTTAAAATATTTATTGCACACATATCATGGGAAGGGTATTATGCCCAGTGCTGAGAGAGTTAAGAGAGTATGCTCTCTGTCTTTTGAAAAGAGCAAGATGCACATTTTATAACAGAGATTTCTGAGGCTTGGAACAATCTCATTCAGAAAATCTGCTTTAAAATAAAAGTCAGAACGCAACAGAAAAGATGTTGTTTGGGACCTAAAATTGAAGGACAATTTATAATACAGACTACAATGATAGCAACAAAAATTATATTAGTCATGGAGTTGAAACGCTTTCTTGAAAATACTGTATCTGTCACTAAGCAAACAGATAGGTACCAAAGAGGAGATATTGACTCCTTGGAATTTTTTTTTTTTTTTGGCTAACAAGGGCAATGCTAATAAAAATCACCAACACTTATTGGGCATAGTCTTTGGAAAATTGTAGGTTCTGAAAAATATTTATAGTGTGGGCACTTTAGTAGCAACAACACTTTGGGTAGAATTAAAAGCAGCACTATCTTCTCACAAACACTGCTGAGGTGATACATAACATATTCCAATGTCAGTATGGTGGAGGAAACAGGCAGCCAACCAACTGATCTAATGGATGCTGGCCCTGGGGTTGTGGGGTGGGGGGAGGATATGGAGCTCCTGTCAGTTCAGCCTTCACTCCCAGAGTTGCTAGATCATGGGGAAAGGACAGGGCTGATGAGATACGGACGTGAGCTATGGGGGTCTCCATGAAGGCTTTGCCGGTGTGCACTGGCCAGACACATCCTGGCTAAGGATGGCCCCGGGCATGGGCTTCAGAGTGAGATGTGAAGCGAGTTTCCACGCCCCACGAACTGTTTACCCTGAGCAAGACAATGGTACTCATGTATGAGAGATTTTTATGAACTCTGTAAAAATCAATATGCTAATCCCCCGTTCCCAGAGTTCATGAAAAAAGTAAGCCCCAGACCAGGTGTTTCTGGCATAGAGAAAAGTAAAAATGACTGCCATTATTTTTATTTTTTACAGTTACAGAGTTATTCCCATACCTCGGGGTACTGTGATTTGTCTTTTACAGCCTAGATCTGAAATGCACCATAGTAAATGCATGTGGAGGGAAGGTTGGAATCTCTATTTTTCATTCTCAAGCAAGTATTAATAGTTTTATCTGTTTGCTCATCTCTCTCATGTATCTCATTTGTGATGAATCTTACTCTGGCTACGTTAGTATGTGGGGAGTGCTCTAGAATCAAGACAGGTGTTTGGGGAGGAGGAAAAAGTGATCAGGCCTTCCTGAGGTCTGGAAGGGGAGAGAGAGGCTTAGGACACCCAGAGAGGCAGCAAGGAAGGATAGAATACATGCATGCATTTAAAAGCCTTACCTATTTGAAATGATTAAGCACAGTTTTATATAAGAAAGGCTACTCTATTTTTTTTTCAGCTCATTATGGGGGTACAAAAGTTCAGGTTATATATATTGCCCATGCCTCCCCATCCCCCCAAGTCTGAGCTTCAAGTGTGTCCATTCCCTAGACAGTGCACATCGCACTCATCATGTGGGTATGCACCCAACCCCTCCCCCCACCCCCATCCCCATCCCCATCCCCATCCCCGTTGCCCACATAATTAAGAGAATTTGAGTTATACACTAGAAGTGACTGTTAATAATTTATTGCCTCTCAGCTTCAGATCCAGCCTCCATTGCCTGCTCCATAATAATGGAGCTGAGCATTGAAAATATGTCTCTTTTTCCAAATGGTGTGGTGTCAAGCTAGACAACAGAGGGTATTAGAAGATACTGGACGAGAAGGAACTTTCCTTCCAGGTTTCCTTGTGCACCCCTCCCCAGGACCCAGCAGTCTGAAGCAGCCCCCAGCACATGACACCCTCCAGCAAGCTTCTCCCAGTGTGCTCTTGCACGGCCCGCACCGTCTGGCCCCTTCTCAGACAGCTTTGCGGTGATTCCGTGCACAGCGCCTCCCCGTGGGCAACCGGACACAGAGCCACAGCCAACGTGCCCGTTTTCCCAGGAGCAGAGTGTGCCTATTAATACTGACGTATCTCAGCCCTGAAAGAAGAGTGCCCCAGCATCGTTTCTTCTCTGACGGGTGTAACTTAACCCTGTAACTGCTATTCCTCTATGCCTGAGAATCCCTTTTACCCCTTACTACACAGTCTTCCCTTTTTCTAATTTCTTACGTACTGAATATTGCTTTATATTAAACGTTTTCTGTTCCAACGACTCTGTAGTCTTTGTATTTTGAGTGGACATAATTAATGCACTAGACATCAAAATTTTAATAACCAAATTGGAAAGGAATGTGGAAGCTAAAATAAAAAATCAGACACGTAAGATAAATAGTTACAGAGTAATATAAAATGAGAGCCAAGGAGAATCCCCTTTCTTCCCCCTGCTTTGTGTGTGTGTGTGTGTGTGTGTGTGTATGGGCAGGGGGTTAGTTAGCTGAATGTTGTGTCAGTAATCATAATAATGAAACTAATTTAGAGTACTATGAATAGTTATTAGAAATTTGTAGAAACTATTGATAATGATTATTATCTGTTGGTTTACAGAACAGCCTGAAGTTAAAGTCATGTATAATTACTATTGCTAAAAATATTGTCAGAAATGTATGATAAAAATATGTATAGTATGAAGTATAATATAGATATATATCCTTTTCTTCATGTTAGCAGTCTCCTTTTTTTGAAAGATAACTTTGGGCAGTAAATTAGAAAGAAAAAGAGAAAAAACACAACCACACCACAGCAACAAAATCAATAAGAACAAAGTTTGTATTCTCAAAGGCCCTTGCCCGAACCTAAGCAAAAATGCAGCAAAATAATTAGACAATAATACCTCTTTATTAGTGGGAATAATACTCTCCTTTTGCTACTTGCAAAGACACATGCATTTTATAATGTAATGGTTAGGGATATTTAATTTATTTAACAATGTGAAGATTGAATCCAGAGACCTACTTTCAAAATGGAGAAAAGAGAAGCGCCGAATACCTGCCCCACAGCAAAACCACCAGGACTGGTGAAAAATATTAAGAAAATTAAAGTCTCTGGAGTCTGTCCTGAGATCACAAAGCACATGAAGACACATTCAGTCAAGAGCATCTCTGTAAGAACAGTGAACCTGCTCTCCCCCCCCCCTTTTTCTTCCCTCCAAACCAGGTGGGTGTAGCTGGGAAGACTGAACTCCCTCTTCCTGCAGATCCCAGTCAAAAATACAGTTGTCAATCAGGAGGATCAGGCCACCTGCATTTCTCATCCCTACGAGTGTCATTGGCAGAGGCTAAATTGCAGGTGAGTTTGGCTGGCAGGCCTGTTTTATAATGAAGTGTTGAACATATCATGTAATTTATTCAATATTGTACTGAGAGTGAAAAACAGAATGGTTATGTGGGTACCTGACACGTGGTGTTACCAGCTTTTGCTGGTTATCGCTTTTGCACTATTGTAGAGTCAACAAATCAGAAGTCAAATCATTGTGAGTCAGCAACTGCCTGGAGTCGATATTGCGATATAATCAATCTCTGGATTTGTCATTTGTTTTTGTGTCTGTACCGATTGGACCATCAGCATTGCTGTTTTAAGGGGAAGCCTGCTGGGGGCGGGGCGGGGGGAGGCTAACCAGTAGAAATACCTCAAATAGATCAGGAGGGAGCTGTATTTACCTCTTGGAATTTTGGGGGGGAAATGCTTATACACTAAATTCCCATTGCTGTGTTAGCTTTTTTTTTTTTTTTAATTTCAGCTTATTATGGGGGTACAAAAGTTCAGGTTACATACGTTGCCCATGTACCACCCATCCCCCCCGAGTCAGAGCTTCAAGTGTGCCCATTCCCCAGACAGTGTGCATCGCACTCATCATGTAGTTATATGCTGTGTTGGCTTTTCTAACAGTGTCCCCTTCCATTCTCAAGAGTTTCTGATTAAGAAAGTTAATTATAGAGCCACTCTAATGGTGTCATGATCTCCACCAAAGGGGACTGTCCGGCGCAGGGTAGAAGTCATGGGGTAGCACTCAGGCCGTGAGAGGGCCTAGACCAACGACTGTTCATTTCCTACTGTCTACTCACAGCATGGAAGAGACCCAGAAGTCCTCATGTCATCTCGTGGGAGAACACAGAAGAGAGTGGAAGATCATCACATTGCAGAGACTAGGGACCAGGAGGTGGCAGCCCCTGTGTGAATTGTCCAAATTCAGTAGCCTGATGGAGGATTTAGCTGAGTTAACAAAATCACCAAAAGCAAAGGTAGGTGCTTGTCCACCAGGAGTAATAGCCAAGTCCTGTGGGATCTGTCGTCATTTCTGAAAGACAGATCCCAGGTCATTCCACCTGTGTTCACTTTGCCCAGGGACTCAATAAGGACATAAACAATTCCCGAAACACTGCAATATAAGCTGCACTTCTGCTGGAGCTCAGCACAGAATGATATTCAGACCAGATATGCTTCTCTCCACTCATGACACCATGAGAGCTATTTGTTATTTTGAGTTTTATTTTCCAGTACCCAGATACTACCTTGGAAAAGGAAAAAAAGAGACAAATGCAGAAAGGCTGAAGATTTACTCCATAGACTCAGTTTACCTGAAATGTAATGGCTTATATCGACAGATACTCACGGGTAATTTTCAGGTGTAAGTCTAATCTCACCCCAAACCATGCTACCCCATGTCATCAGAGGAAATATGAGGTACAAAGTAGGGCGAGGCCAAATATAGAAAATACATAAATTTATTTTGAAGGTGGGACCATGTCTCATTCATCTTTTTCCCCAGTACCTGTGTTCTAGCGAGGCACTGCCATCAACACTAGGGTTCGCTGGTGAAGAAGACAGTTTCTATGCTTATAAAATTTGTACTCTAAAGAAATAACAATAATAAATGTTTACTAAAGATAAGTGAGCAAACCTTCTTGTTCAAGAGTCTATTTTATTGTGCTGAAGGAATCTATATGTTCAATTTTTACACTACCCTGCCATGTCATATTATGTTAAAGTAACACAATGACCTGAGGTACTGCCTGACAAGAAACCGTGTCCTTCCTCCCAAGAGATGACCCGCTAGCAGAAAGACAGGAACACACGCTGCTGTACTGGCAGAATGGGAATGAGGTACAATGTCTGTTCTTTGATAGGTCACTGCCAAAGACTTAGAAGTGAGACATAGAGGACTGTAGAGATAAAGTCCCATTAAAGCAAAATTTCCAAGCCCCAAGTGACACAGGAAAGTGACTCCCAATGCTGGGAGCCTCTTGAGGTCCAAGTGGGCCCTTGGCTTTGTGCAAGAAAGAATTCAGGAGCCAGCGGACAGTATAAAAGTGAAAGCGAGGTTTATTCAGAAACTATAGAAAGTCAACTCCACAGACAGAGCAGAGGCTAGTTCTCCCTGCAGAAGAGAGCCGGCCCCCTGCTTCCTGTCGCCCCTCTCCTAAGCAATGGCTTAATTATAGGCTAAGGAAGGGAAGGAATATTCATGGCAGGGACAGTGTTTTGCTGGAAATAGGGGGATACCCTTATTTTGACGAAATATGGTCCAACAGGAAGTGTCACTGCATCAGGTGCGTGATGGGAGTGGGAGGTTTTCTTAGAAACTTTTGTGGTAATGAAGTGTGTAATGAAGCTCTAGGTTCAAGAGGTGATCAATTTCTCCATCATCTTGGTTCTAACCCGTTGGGACTTGCCCTGCCCCCATCCTGTTTTGATCAGAGTAGTTCAAAACTTTGGGTCTTCCTGACTCAGCTAAGCAACGCCGCAGCAACACCCCAAACGGTGCCTGAACCAGTGCCTGCCAGTCCCCTGTCTTAACAGTACTGGAGAAATGAAATTGGTCTTCCCATTAGAGGAGGAGGCAGGGGAGGAAAGAATGCTGGTGTTCGAGGAACTATAGTTTATGGACAGTCAATGACTCTTTTCTCACCTCTGAGGATTGGGGTAGTTACGGGTATTTTATTGCCCAACACACCCCACATTCCTGCAGCATTTCAGGCCAACAAACCATTTTCTGTTACTCACTGGTGACGGTATCTGAAGCTGCTGAATTGCCGAACTAACAGAAAGTGACGGCCATGGGGGGAAAGGGCAGCAAGGTGACGTTGCGCTTGAAACACATCGTGGGGGAGAGAAGGAGGTGAAAGAACGTTGAGGTGATAAAAATGTAGAAATGCACTTGGATGGACAAATTGTTGTTTTTATTACCATTCAACGATACCACAAGTCAGACAAGTTATGGGTGCGTTAAATACCAGTGTGACCCCTTCTCTCTACTCAGTGGGAGTATAGTTCATAAAGACTGAAATATTTTGAGGGAAGGAACCTTACTCTCTGTGGTCTTAGTGCCTGTTTTAAGATTGGTCGTGGTGGTTTCATACTGGTGAGACGGTGTCTCTCTGTCTATTCTTTCCAGACACCCCTGAGCCAGCTAAGGAATAAGCTTCAGTGAGGAAGGAGAAGATAGAGGAAAGAAAAGAGAAAGAGGAGTGAGTGAGAGGGAGAAGAGAGGGAAGGTCAAAGAGGGAGGAGAAGGAAGAAAATCTGACAGACGTTGTTGACAAGGTACAGACATGGAGATGTACGCAGGTTTGAGAAAAAGAAAACACTTGTCTTGAGATTGTCATCCAATAAATATCATGCAAGGAAATGTGGCCAAAACACTGAACAAATGATCAAATGATGAAGTTTACTGGTTTTGTGCAGCAGGTGATGAAATGCTGTGTTTGGAACAAAGCAAACAAAGAAGTTTGGACAAACAAATGCCCAATAGTGTCACAAAGACTTGAGTTATTCTAAGCGCTTATAAATCAGTTCAATTTTTCTAGCTTGATTGAAATGAACTATTTTTAAAAATATTGTAGCACCAATATAACTGACTCAAGATAGGTTCTTCATCCCTAGAATGTGTGTAACATTTTCATGGAGTATATAACAAATACATATTTCCCAATAATTATACCATATTTAACATCATGAAATTTCAGTAAGGAAAATAGCATCAAGTGAAAGAAATCAAAATAAATGTGTAGAAAAATAGCAAGGCATTTAAAATTTAAATCCAAGAACACATCTTGAACATGAGAGATATTATTTCAAGATATCTTCAGCCATGAGATCTTACATGGTCATCTTTATATTGGAATTTAATATAAAGTGTTTTGGCAGCGTTGAAATTAGAATTTCATGTGACAAGTCCCTCATTCCCGTAGCTGTGGGGAAAGGCTCAGCTGTGAGTGCTTTCTAAACATTGCTCAACTGGCCTCGGAAAGGCAACAAAAGTCTGTTTCTTGGCAGAAAAATTAAAAGAAGAAAAGTGATTAGCTTTGATTTCTTTTCACATTTCTACTTAGTGTTGTCCTAGATTCTTTAGAGTCTGGGGGGAAAAAAAAAGAAAAAAAAAGAAATTTTAACAAGTCATTCTGTAAACAATGTTCAAAGTCCTTAACAATTTCCTTGTGTCTGCACAAAGCTCCCAGGGACGCGTCCCAGCTAATAATCTACTTCAATTCATGTTCAATTAAACCAATTCATGGCAAGGAAATAAGGAGTCACTGTACAGATTATTTCATTGACCCATTACTGAATGTGTAATTCTTGCACCTGGATCAATTCAAACGTCCTCATTCCCTGCTCCTCCCTCCCCTCTTTCCTCCCTTGGACAGGCTTTTACACTGTGATCAGCTCCTGCCGTTGGTGGGCATAAATCCGCCAGGAGAGGGGCTGAGCCCAGGGCAGAGGGCTTCTGGCTTAACTTCTTTCCTTAGCCTATCACATCTGCTGAAAAATTCTAATTTTAGGGAGAAAATATTCTTTCTTCCTTCTTCTCTTTCAGCAGTTAATTATGACAATTCTTTTCTATTTTCTGAAATGTCCTATTATTTTACATTTCTTGTCCAAATTAATCAAACGAAGGGGCACATTAAAACATAGTCAGCTTGTGAGACCTATTTTTTTCTTGTTTTATTTAAATCAAGTCCAATGGTTAAACTAACAAAATATATACCTTAGAAAGCATTTGGGGGACATTTAGTCTTTATATTAAGTCCTTTTTGTTGGTTTTGGGAAATAACTAGAGAAATCATTGATTGACAAAAATCAAGAAAAAGGAATCTCAGAAAGCAGAAGGAACGTTGTAGATTGAGCACTGGTTCTTAGAGTCAATAGAGTTGAGATTTCATTCCTGAACTAACAAAGTAATATGATGATTTAGCAAAGCTTGACCACAAAGTCCTAAACTGTAGATTTCTGTCGTGATAACTCCATCTCCCACGGGGGTTACTGCAATGGACTCTCCCCATCCTCACACACCCTGTCCCTGCCCCAACCCTGTTTTCTGAAATCAATTGTCCACACCACTCTACAAAGAGCTTTCTGAAATTCAAATGTAACTCCTTGGCTTAAAAACATCCTGCAAGCTCTCTATTTTCTACGCTATAGCACCGGTCAGGCTGCCGGAGTGAAGAAACAGAGGAGTTGCCTCCAGGTGTGCCCTGGGGGAAGAAGTAGAACAGCAAACTCCTGCTCTGTCTGACCCCACCCACTTTGATCCGGAGAACCCGAGAAAGTATTTATCTTATTTGTTATTGATTGGGTGATAGTTCTTTTCCAAAGCATTATCACAAAAACTTTTAAAAGCCAATAATGAAGTGGATAAAGTCTTAATCTTAAATCTTTAGCATGGTAGGCAAGACCTACCTTTGATGAGACTCGGGCCAAAATTTCAACCCGTATGCTTTAAGCTCTTGATAATACTGAATGATTTATATCCTCTGAACATGTACTATTCTATTTCTTCTTACATGAATGCATTTACACACTCTTTTCCCCAAGCTAAATCCTACTTTATTTATTAATTCCTTCAGCCAAAGATGATTTTTCAAGATTCAATTTAAAGAAAATTTTAAAAATAAGCTAGATCTCCTTCTCTGGACTCCTGTGTGTGTGTGTGTGTGTGTGTGTGTGTGTATCATAACAATAGTGCTTGGCATAACTTAGAGAACATTGCTTAGGGTGAGTCCTACTCTGGGAGTGCTTGATGTCTTAATCACCTTAGCACATCCTGTGTTTTTCACATAATGGATAATCAATAATTATTAAATTGAATTTAGTCCAAAGGGTGATTAAATTATCAGGTGAGCTAATTACAAACTAGAATAGTGTAAGGCATTTAGAGTGTATTGGCTAAAAGGAAAGGAATGCTGGAAACAATTAGGCGAGCAGTGATGTCTTTGAGGAGTCAAACCCAACAAGCTTGCCAAAGGATGGGGATGACTGTCTTATTCCAGACTCCGAAAGAGAAGCAAGCTCAAAAGACATACCAGACTCTCTAACTGAAACTTCAGTAACAAAATCGCAATTGCTTCTCACGATGAGAAAGTAGAAGACCTGTTTGGACAGGGTGACATGGCCTCCTGGAGCCTCCTGATAGGCAGACGTGCAGGGTCTCACTTACCCAAGGGCAAGTGCGGAAGATGGGCAGGGACCTGCCACACACCCTCACACCCGGGAGCCAGGGCCTGGAGAATGCACTTGGGGTCAGGTGGAGGCAAAGCCACTTTATGATTATGAGTCAGTGGGATTAAAAAAATTATGTGCTTTGCTTGGGACTAAAGGCTATAATTGTTAGAGATGACGGAAAACAAAGTGGCTAGGTCAGACTACTGCCCTACTGGCAGATTAGGGGTGTGATCTGGGATTACAAATTTTGTAATGGATCACATCACAAGAAAAAGTCAGATCAAGACAGGTGAGTAGATTTTACCTAGAACCAAATCTGCTCCTTCTGTATAGACTTCCTCTTTTCAGTGAATGGCAACTTATTTCTTTCTGATATTCACGCCAAAACCTGGGTGTCCTCCTTGTCTCTGCCTATTCCTAAAACCCTTGATCCAGTTCATTCAGGGGCTGACTCCTGACCCCTCCGCTCTGTAGTCAACCCCAGGTGAGTGCCCGTCACTGGCCTGATTTCTCCCCTCTGCCCTGGCTCCTCCACAGTTGATGCACAAAAGAGCACTGGAAGGAGGATCCTTTGGAATCTGCAGATACCTTCACTCTTCTGCTTACAGCCTTCTGGTGGAGTAAAACCCAGGTCCTTAAGCTGACTCAAGAGACCTGCTTGAGCTGGCCCTAGGTTTCCTAGACTCATCCTTAATGCTGCCGCCCTTAATCCTTCACCTCCACTCCCTCCAGTCTCTTGGTATTTTTCAGTCCTGCCAGGAGCGTTGCCCTTTGGGGGCTCTACGTGTACCCCTGGCTCTTCTTCAGCCTTTACCCAACGTGAGTTTCTACCTGACTACTGTCCTTTATCTCCCTAATGCTTTTTTTCTCTCTTCCCTCTTTTACTTTTCTCTGTAGAATTACTGCCCGACAACAATTCCTTCACAGGATTAGAAGTGCTGCCACCTAGAACAGTGGGAGCTCATCCTAGGATGAATGAATGGAAGGATGACTGAATTCACACCTTACAAGAACTCTGACAAGAACTGCATCGGCAGTTTAGAGAGTAAATGCAGAATGAAACATTAATATGCAAATCTAACATTGGTTCTATGATAAGAGCTCACAAAACTACTTTCTCATACATTAACCATCTTAATGAGTTTACTAAAATGCTAATGATATTTTTTGAGGAAGTGTGGAGAACAACAGAAAATAGCAGAGTAAGGGCAAAAACAAAGATAAAACGACTAGTAAAAAAACTGAATAATTTTCAAATGGACCCAGATTATTTCCATAATCTTTAATGACTGAGCATACTCTTCTGGGTTAGCTGAACCTACGCTGTCTCTGGGTTAACTCCTTTTGGGTATTTTGTGCTATGTAAGACTGTAAATTATAGATAATAGCAATGCAAATGGTTAGTCTGTACAAACATGTAAAATACAGATTTTGGGGATTTCCCCTCACACAATAATCCAATTTTGAATCTATTTGTAATTTATTTCAGCATTACATACTTCTTATATATGAGAAGTTATTGGAATCACCTTTTGAATAATTTCAATGTTATTTTAATTCCCTTATGAATCAGTAAAACTAACAATTATTAATTTTATATTTATAAAAAATGTATGGTTACATTTTTAAATTATCCTTTAACAGAATTGAACCATAAACACAGGCCAGCCCTACCTAATTTAGTCCCAACTGCACTATTATATAAAAATAGAGCCTCAGAAAGAGTCCTGTGTTCCGTAAGCTCACAAAAATGGTATCCTAATAATGAGAATCAAGAATAAATTTGACAACAAAAATCAATCAGACTAGTAAAAAGCTAGAAAAGGCAATAATGAACACTAATATGGAGCATGTTTCTAAAAGACATTGGGTGAGAATTCAACTTACTATTTCAGGAAGGTTTCAGACAGGTAGATCATCCAAGGGTAGCAAGTAGCTTGTCAGCAAGTCATTAGGCAAACGTGTTTACGAGATGCATGTGTGCAAGATAAGATAGCATGACTAGATAATGGGATAGGCATGTGCTTACACAGTTACTTAAGAATTAGCACCCCAAATGGTGTTTAATAATGGGTGTTCTTTAAGAGACAGGTCCATGGAGTTATCAGTCCAGAACATGAAACGTAATTAAACGAGGACTAAGTCAAAGAAACTGGAAATCTTCATTTGTTGATTAGAAGAAGGCCGGAAAACTCTGAGGGAGAATTGTCCATCCTCAAATGGATGTATATAGCTGTCAGGTGGAGGAGGGGAAAAATACAATCCATTGGTTGGCCCCAAAGAGGGTAATTGGGAACAATGTATAGATGTTCACAGGGAGATGGAAGATGTTCCCAATGATTAGGCAATAAGAAATGTGCGTCCAGTGATTAGGCTATAGGAAATGTGTGACCAATGATTAGGCTATAGTAATGTGTGTCCAATGATTAGGCTATAAGAATTGTGCGGCTAATGATTAGGCTATAGGAAATGTGTGACCAATGATTAGGCTATAGAAAGTGTGTGTCTTATGATTAGGCTATAGGAAGTGTGTCCATTGATTAGGCTATAGGAAGTGTGTGGCCAATGATTAGACCCTAAGGAAATGTGTGACCAATGATTAGGATACAGGAAATGTGTGACCAATGATTAGGCTATGAGGAACATGTTTCTAATGATTAAGTTATGAGGAAGACGTTTCCAATGATTAAAATATCAGGTTTCTTCAGAGGGACTTTATAGCACTTTCTAAATGATAGATAAGATCTATCTCTAAGAATCAATATTTCCTTCAATTTTTTAAAGCAGAATTAATTGTAAACTTAGATTCAATTCTTAGCTGTAAAATGTATTCTACATGTGTATCATGTATCTAACCTGGAATTTCACATGTAAGTTTAGGATCCTAAAAAGATGGTTTTAGTATTCAATGTCATCGTGGCTTTAAATTTCGGTAGTTATATGCTATTAACTCAGCTTGTTTTAAATGTAGTCATATCTACTTAAGGTAAAATCATATATTTTGGAAATATTTTCTCATATAAATTATACTAAAATCTCACATCATCTTTACTACTTTTTAGAAGTATAAAATATTTCTTTAAAGAACCAAAAGACACTTTAAAATAAAATAAGTCTCTAAGAGTGTTAGGGAACATTGAGCATTTGGGGGCTGCCTTTAGAAATGACAGGTCAGAGTATATTAATGATACAATCCCTAAACCTGAGCTCTCTAGTCAATGCCTTAGTTCAAAACTGGATTCTGCCACATATTCACTTTATGGATGACTGTCCTTAACTTCTGCGTTTCTGTTTGTTCATATGTAAGGATCAAAGGGCATAAAGAATGCCTGACATGCCTGACACATGCGCAGTCCACCAAAATTCATCACTGCTTTTTCCCAGATTCCTAAAGAAAATAACCGAAGTCAAAACTTAAGCAATAAACAAAGATTTTGGGGAAAGAAAAATCCCAGGGCAACAAGAGTGAAGAGAGAACAGAAGGAGATGAGGCAGAGCAGGAAGGTGAGCCAACACAGGTGGTGCACTGCTCGCCGTCCAGGCTGCATGGGCTGTGCAGGTGGGTGGGGGTCTCTGAGACTTCCCCAGGCGGGTTGGGCGGGACCCTGGGTCTCAGGACTGTCAGGGAGAGGGAAGGCCCGGTGTTCCTCTGCAGGAACCCTCCTTTCCTGCCACCTGCTTCTCCAAGTCCAAGTTTGCCTCACTGGGCATTAACTGACCCCGCAGGATCAGATGCCTGTGTCTTAGCCCAGAACAGCGACGGGTCCCTCAGGGCCAGACCTGCCCAGGGCTAAAGCTGCTGCAGCCCCCACCACTGTGGGGATGGGGGTCTGAGCTGGTCCCCTGCCTGCAGGAAGCCGAGGCCACCTGCTAGAAGGGGAGGAAGCAGTCGCACCAGAGCCCTCAGCCCACTTTGCATCAGACTTGGGGAGCATGGCGCTGAGCAGACTTGGGGAGGCGCAGAAACTGGGGCTGGTAACAGATAGGATTTTTCATATACTTAAATAATTATAGTTAAAATACAACATTATGTGAGTGGCCTGGCATGTTGACAAGATGCTCTATGACACATTTTAATTGCAATATGTAAAGTTCCTATTTAAAGTGATTTCTGTGCTCAGAAAGGCGCTTGTGGGATGTTCAGGAGACAGGTTCCTGGGTACTGGAAGAGTCACGGAGGTGCGTCTCCAAAAGGGAGAATGAAGCAGACTGTACCAAGTACAGACACGTTGAAAATTAGCCTTGTCCAGACTCTTACTATAGTTTGGTACTTTATGTTAGGAGTCTTATTGAGGTGCTTACAAAGTTCCTTAATATGCGTTGTAGCATGTTTTTGTTTGTTTTAGGTGAACATACATTCTGTAAATTTCATAATCTCCATCTACAGCTGGGGATAAAACCTGCCGCCTCCTCAAACTGTGCCTGGCACAGCAAAGGTGTCTAGGAAATACTCATCCATTCGATCCATTCATCCACATAGAAAAGTGTTAGGAATACGAACTCTGTGAATTCCGTTACCATTCACTTTCATCCCCTCCCTAGTACTTTTCAAGTTAAAATTGACTTTAAGTTATTTTTATGGGGCCAGAAGACCTACTCATGGAATGTTTATTTGCATAAGCTTAATGCCTATAACAGTGTAGTTAAGCACATTTCTTCCTTCTTTTTCTTCTACTCTTTTTATATCCTTCCACTCAGCAAATGGTTCACTTAATTTTAATACTGAAAAGCTTCCTTAGAAAGGCTTATTTCCTGATTTCCTCCTAAAGTTAAAAATAGTAAAAATCAACTCATCAACATAAATTGCCTCATGTGACAGTTTAATTTATTTTTACACCTTCTAAGCTGTGAGACATATTAACATTTGAAACACGTATACAAAATATTGAAATAAATTGTAAAGTGAAATAATATACTCTGTCAGTAAGTTCCAGATTCCTTTAGATTAAAAAATGAATCAATATTTTCTTCATTACCTTTTCTAAAAACCTAAAAAAAAGCAGGTATATAAATCAAAGAAAGAATTCAATGCACTGCCTTATGTTTATGTATCAATATTAACAACACAAAACAACATCAATAATGAAGCAAAAAATATTATTGGGAAGAGTATAATACACTACCAGACTGTGAATTGGTTAACTTTCTAAAGCAAGCTAATTTCATATGGTCATTTCACGTGTTAAAATGTTATTTGTAAGGCTAATTCTTCTCCAAAACGTACAACCTTCTTTTCCTTAGCTAACAGAAATGCATAAAATATCTAACAAATTTTAATCTCAGTTAGAATATTTAAATGTTTCTTGGAGAATAATTTCAATATATTTTATATGCTTTGATGTCATAATTCATCTTTTGGAATCAAGGCTAGACTTTAAAAGGCAGGATAAATGGACACTTAGTTTTTGTCAATTATAACTGTTTGACTTTAAATTCTTCTCTGAATTTTCTGAACCTCAGTTTGTCCATTCCCCAAAAGTGGAGAATAATACCCACCCTAAAGCACTGTCATGATTCTTAGAAAAGATAATGTATGTGAAAGCACATGGAATATGGCAGATGCCTGATGTTATTTGAATTTTGAAATGTTTAAAGAAATAAAAAAAAATACAGTTAATACCCATTTTCTGGCATAGAGAAATTTGAAATTCTATAACAAAATTAATTTATTAATCTATTAAAAAGTAAATGATAATGAAGCCATAACCCTGAAATAACTTCAGAGTCCTGACAAGATACCCCTGGAACTGTAGGTTAGTATTACCAACCCATTATCTCAGAAATAAGTCAAAGTTCTGTCTGTGTGCTAGTGAGTGCATTGTTGGGGTAAGCCTAGAAGGAATTTTACACAGCTGAACAACCGCCTTTTGCTGCCTATGTGCAGGTACATCACTGAATATGCTTAGCAGTTATACGTTCACCTTACCAAGTAGTGAGACCAGAAAAAAACACAAAACCTATATATGTCGGGTAATTTTCCATCCAACCAAAATAATAAATATCTCAATGGATGCTCAATACATTTATAAATACCTTTCTATTTTATTTACTTCACCACTCATTTCACTTCCACAGCACAAATAAATTTTTTTCCCCTAAAAATTTAGTTGGTTGCTTTAAAAATTATTTTCCAAACTCGAATGTTGCAATGAATGACCTATATCCCAGTTGAAAAATGTATTTTTCTTTCGCAATCTCTCTCTCTCTTTTAATATAAACACTTTTGATTATCTACTGCCAATAAACTGCAATGAATTTTGGATATTAAAAAGTGTGTTCTTTGGATGCCAAGCATCAAATCCTGTTCTACAATTTTTTTTTTTTTAAATATATCTCTTTTTTTTTTTTTTTTTTTTTTTGAGACAGAGTGTCGCTTTGTTGCCCTGGCTAGAGTGAGTGCCGTGGCATCAGCCTAGCTCACAGCAACCTCAAACTCCTGGGCTTAAGCGATCCTACTGCCTCAGCCTCCCGAGTAGCTGGGACTACAGGCATGCGCCACCATGCCCGGCTAATTTTTTCTATATATATTTTAGTTGGCCAGATAATTTCTTTCTATTTTTAGTAGAGACGGGGTCTCGCTCTTGCTCAGGCTGGTCTCGAACTCCTGACCTTGAGCGATCCACCCGCCTCGGCCTCCCAGAGTGCTAGGATTACAGGCGTGAGCCACCGTGCCCGGCCGTGTTCTACAATTTTTATGTAAATTCTCAGATGTATTTAAACCTAGTAATGTTATCAATCAGGCAGTATGATATAGATTTCTAAGAGCACAGGCTACTGAGCCTCCGGGCAATGCTTACTGGTCTAAGGATCCATCCTTCCTAAGCAACCTAGGGAGAAGGAAATTTAGGAGATGCCCCCGGAGGTATCAGAGGGCCACCGTCCCAGCAAAGTCACCCTCTCTTCCTGTAAAATTCATGTCTCAACTTACATGATACGCTTTCTCTGGGAAACTTGAGTGGCATGCATTACTAACAAGGACCATGTAGGAATATGTTCAGGTTTTGAACTTCTGACAAGGATCATTTCCTTCTTAACTTGACAATGTGTAAAGGAGGGACCTATGGCAACAACATACTTTTAATTTTGGAAACATTAGAAGAAGTAAGTAATAGTAAAAGAAGCATACCAAGTAAAAAAGACAAATGATAACAAACATCTATAATTTATCCAGAGTAGCTTTTATAAAGAGATAGGAAGATTATAAAACATTGGAAATGGATAAACCAAACATGTTTACCCACTCATTCTACTTGGGGGATGTTTCTGTCACTTGGCACCTTGCCATGGGCTGTTTCATTGGGAATCTGTGTTTTCTACTCTCTCCCTGCTACTGCAAGAGTGCCCTGTGATATCATAAAAAATGCAGGAAGGAAATGATTGCTCTAAGGAAAAGCAGGACTTCCCACAGTCTATCGTAGGTCAACAATGACCCCCAGGGCGAGTTTGCTCAAACCACTTGACCTCTGTGTGTCTGCCCCCTTGAGAGACTGGTTCACCTGTTCTCTGAGAAGATTACATTCCTCACTAGAATACTGGAGTCTTAATTGAAGTTTGTAAAGCACTCTGACATCCTTATCTCAAGTGTATGGCGAGCATAACCTTCTACTCCCAGAAGGAAGCAGGGGCCTCGTGTAGATTTGCTAGACACCCAGACTCTCAACTTGGGTGACAACCTCCCCTCCTGCACCTGTCAGGACACACCACATGGAGGTCCCACGTCAGAAAGGTTTAGCTTCACACTGTAAGACCAAGAATGCATCAGAAACAAATGCATATCTGTGTCCTTCTCTAAAATAGGCTTATATTAATATTTACTAATTGCCTATGGGGTTCCTGTGTACCCATCTCTATCTGTGGACAACTTGGTGTAGAATCAACTATTTTGAGATTTCAAAATAAACTGAATTACGTGTTGAAGTAGAGGGCCCAGTGACCCCATAATATTAAGCTTTGTGTCTTGCGGCCAACTGAAACATTCAGGTTCTGTCACACCGTTTTTATTAATACCTGGGTCACCGGTTAAAAGCTTAGATTCCTCGTACCAACCCCTAATCCCTGAGTCAGACTTCTTAGGGACTGGCCCCAGAAAGCGACATATTACCTAGTGTTCCCAGGTGATTCTTTGGTGCATTGATTTTTGAAAACCTTCACAATAAAACAGATTATGTTTGTTTTTTTTTCTATTTCTTACCCAGCCCAAGTAGTGACAAAATATGTATCTACATCACCTTAATCAGATGCCATTTCCACTTTAATCTTATTTATAATGAGCTTCTCAAGGCATCGGAGGTGCACGTATAAGATTCAGAGTGGGCATCAATTCTAGACTACAGTCAATTGTGCTTGTTTCGACCTACCATCCTGTCTGTAGCTGCGTGTTTAAAAACAATAAAGTCCAAATTTAGATTTGTACGTGCCCGTGCATATTTTCCTGCTGTGTTGGTGAAAACAGATTGGCACTTATATTTTCCATTTTTATGTACATCCAAGAATGCATTAAAGTCTATGGTTTAATTAATCAAAAATAGTTATTTCAATAGATATAAAATGACAAATCTCAAAGATAAGAAAACATTAGGTCATAGTGTAATTGGCAGTAGTTTTTTTCTTTCTCAGTGGGATATAAAATAATGATGTATTCAGCGTTTGAGGCATCTTGGATTTGAGCAAATATCTTACCATTCGCTGTTTTAAAGAGAAAGAAGGATTTAGCTTGTTTTTATCTGGTATGATGCCAAATTTTTCATGTGTTATCTCATCTAATCCTTACAAATGAACTTTTAGCACACGAGGAAATAAAAACGCTAATACTAACTACGTGAGGCCACAGAGCTTGTGAAGGTTGCCATTCAAGACTAGTATACCCAGTGGGGTTGTCTCTACGTATTAGGCTACTTTCTTTAAGCTTACAGAGGTATATGTTAGGTACTGTGCCCACTATATCAGGCACATTTCTAAACACTTAACAGATCAACTCATTTAACTTGTACCAATCCCATGAGGCAGACACTCTTACTGCTCCTATTTTAGAAGTGAGGAAAAACAGCACAAAGAGACTAAGTAACTTGCTCAAAGTGACACACGGTATGGAAGAGCCCAAACACAGAATGCTGGCACCACAATTCATAGTCTTAACCAGCGTACGATGTTGGCATTATCAGTGGAGCTTTTTCCAGGGATCCATAAATTATCTGGACAGATCATTCCATGGGTAGCTTTATTACTGTATACAAAAATAGTTTGATAAAATACTAGCAATAGTGTAACTCTTCGTTTGCTACCTGTTTTTTTTTAAAAAAAAAAAAAACTTTCCTAAAATGCGTGACAAATAGTGGACATGCACATAAAATTTTCCAAATATAAGAATTTTTAGTGACTGTAGGAAGCATAGTTGTAAGATAAGCAAAAACAATAATAGAATATTTAGGGAGTATAATATTCTACCAGTAGATAAATTAATTACTTTGATTAATGTTGCTGTATTTTCTAATGCTAGTTAATTATATAGAAAGATAAAAACAAATCACTACCATTTAAAAACCCCAACCCTTAAATATAACATACTCTTAATCAATAACAGAATAATGCAAAGATCAGGAAGGTCACACAAGTAAGAAAGATGGCAAAACGTACACGGGTCTACTTTCAACAATATCAAAATCAAACTGGCGATTCATTTTCAGCAGAAGCATGGGTAGAGCTAGGAGTAATTTAAAACAGTGAAATATGATTTATAAGCTAAACAGACACATTTAATACATTTTTATGTGAAAACAAACTGATTTTTGTTGTCATGAAGCCAAAGGGGGAAAGGTTCAAATTGCTTTACAAAATAATCTTGGAAAAATAAATAATGATTCACTGAGTTATCCTTTCAATTTTCAATAACATGGGTCGTATGGTCTCTAAAACTCTAGAAAATGACAACAATGCTGTCTGGGCGATGCGCAATGTTCAGACCAAGGAGAAAACAAACTAAAGGGCCCTGCTGATTCAAGCAAAGCATGTGGCTCCCTTTGCTCTGCGCCATTTTCTCTCATGGGCAGCGCCATGTTTTCAGGGAGAAAGCAGCTTCCCGGCACCCACATCTCTTAGCCGCTGGGCTGACTGCCTGTGCTGTACATTTTTCATGTCTGTCAAGTGACACTCGAGCATCAGCTCAGGATGAAGGGGTGTCTGTCCCTCAGGTGGAACCAGGTCATGGGACTCCACGACTAAGGCTGGGAGTCATGGGACTCCACGACTACAACACGTCCCTTGTCACCAGAGCCAGTGGGCTGTGGCCACAAGGACTTGCAAGAAGCTTTGTTTTTTGAATGTTTCCTAAAATTCTAGGGAAGGACTTTTTTATTTAAAAAAAAAAAAAAAAAAAAAGTTGGTTTTGTTTTGTCCCTCTGTCCTGATAATTTTTATGTATAAATTATGTGGGGTTTTTTTTTTTTTTTTTTTGAACTTAAGATTTGGTTAAGAGAGAGAGGGAGGTAGAGGTTTACCTACATCGTGAGTAATCTCTACTTCACTAAATGTGTCAAGAACCAGGATGGAGGGAGAGTGATGGGGTTTCCCTTCTTTGTTTCCACACGTGGGGGATTTGTAGGAGGCTCAAAACAGACTAAGAGAATCTTAAGTAAGTTCTTAAAGTCCATCTCACAATATCCTTCCTTTAGGGTAATGCTAAATAGATAGATTCGTCCCTTTTTCACCCAATCATTAACTCTGAAAGTTGATGTGCCAGGAACTGAGAGAACCCAGAGAGGGAAAGTGAGGCAGATCTCTGGGCAGCTCCCCTCCTCACCTTTAAATGCCCCCCACTTTGTAGAAGAGAGGGTGTCCTTGATACCTCTTCTCCTCTGGGATCCTGGCTTTTGTCCTTGGGAAAGGACATCAGTTTCACAACTTGATCTCAGAAAAAGGAAATCTCAAAGCCCTTTGAGCTGCCTAGGAATGAACCCAACACTGCCCTGTTTAAACTTGCTTGTTTAAACAAGCTTCTCTGCAAACTGAGAAAACTCCAAGATTTAGGAGTTGACGAGATTTATTCCCAGTTGATATTTTCGCAGCTAAACAATCTGTCCTCATGTTTTGTTTCTGATTCGAGTTCCCACAAAACGAACCCATCGCCCTCTCTGTGCAGCTGGATGCATTGATTCTCACACCTAGACACAGCACTGCCAGGGATTAGCAGCTCACTTCAATCGTGTTTCTGGGCTGGGCAGAGAACCCTGTTGTCAGTTCCTAATCTTAAGAGCAATACTCAGTTAAGGGAAGGATAACATTCCTGTAGCCGTATGACTTTTTTCCTTGCCTCTCCTCTCCGTGGATGTTTAAGTTGGAAAATGTGTGAAGTTGTATATACTCAGATTGATCTTCTGCGCTATAGCATGACTCACATTAATTAGGCCGACCCAAATCAGGATGCTCACAAATTAGCAATAACAAATAAATACATAATCTTAATTCCAAGAGGCTCAATGGGTTTACTTTTCCAAATCTGCAGATATACTGAAATACATCTGCTAGTGACAAAAGCAAAAAGCAAATCTCGAACTGTGCGAAACAGAGACACAAATGTCAAAACCCCCATCATGGTGACATTTCACTCTGACCAGAAAGTAAGAAATTGACTTCTTGGAAGCAATGAACTTCATTCCAAGTTTTATTTTTGTTTTTTGTAACCACAAAGTTCCTCACCTTGATACTGATAGATACTTGAAGATTAGCCTCTGAATTATTCCTTCTGAAAGAGCAATTATTTATTTCTAGCAATTCTGGTTCGGCCAAGTAATAATACCTAAGTATTAAAATAAAATCTGTCTCTTTCTCTTTCACACACATTTCTGCACACAAACACACAGGCACACAGAGTTTGCTATTTTTTTCTAACTACAAAGAATGATAACTTGCAACGGTTCTTCCAGCTTGCATCTCAGGTCTGTATGTCCCCTTCTTACCCTCACTTCCAGGAATCATAAAATGATTTACACTCAATTGTCATAAAATTGTGTCCTACCATGTATTTTTAAATCTGTCTTCTTTTGTATTGATTTCAGATTTTAACAATCCATGACGTATATGTTTTCCGTTTTTTCCTGGGTTTCACTAATAAGATCTTTTTCTAAAGTGAGCAAAATGAAAGCTTACCAACACACAAATACTAAGTCATTCTTTCTGGAACTGTATTACTATAAATACAGCTCAGTGCCCTAAACACTGTGCAGACAATACGGATCGGGGAACTGCAGTCTGGACACTGTGAAATTAAGACATAATGAAACACACGGTGAAAAGTACTAAGGTGATTGCACGTGAGGGAAGAGAGTAGCTCCCGGACGCGAGAACCTGAGTGATAGATGACCCTGCAAAAGCCTCCTCTGCTCTGCCGCAAAGATGCCAGCACGAGTTCCGCCTGGTTATTGTTATTAATTACACATCGAGCTCACAGCATTGCATCTAAGATAAGAACGGAGAAGAGGGAATTATAATTTAATTAAAGCTTGTCAAGTGGGCATGGTCCTAAACAGTAGCTCATAAAGAGATGCCCACCGCTGACGGCTACACGGGTTTTAATTTCAATACCTTCCATGTTGAGGTGTTGAGGCTAAATGAAGTTCCACTGAAGGGAACTTTAATATATTTCCACTTTCTAATTAAGTTGGAGACTTTTTTTTTTTTTTTATACCATCTTAGCCTCAGGAAGAATGCCCGATCACATCAGGAACTATTTAAAGCGATGTGTAATAATGATAGATGCTTCAACATTGAAGTAGAAATAAGGCAAAACCTTGATTTTGTTTTACAAAGGATTTTTTGATACATTAATTAAGTCCATATAAAAAGTTGTGCTAAAATACCTGTTCAGAAGATACAAAAATAACTACGCTCAGTCCAAAAGCCTTAACTATCTAAAGAGAAACTGAATATACTTACAAAAATTAACTTATGCAAGATAGAGATAATAAGGCTAAACATACCTTTATTTCTGTTTATCTGTAAAATCAAACCCTTAACGTTGGGAGGGTTTAAATGAAAAAGCGAAAATAAATGGGAGATACAGATCCCTGAGTTATGGACTGACTATTTGTGTTCTCCCAAAAGCCATCTGTTGAAATCCTAAACCACAAAGTGATGGCATTATTAGGATGTGAGGCCTTTGGGAGGTGATTAGGTCATGAGGCTGGGGTCTTCATGAACAGGATTAGTGCCCTTATAAAGGAGACCCCAGAGAGCTTGTGCATGCTCTCCTTCCCTCCCTCTCTCCCTCTCCCCGCCCCCTCTCTCTCTGCCAGGTGAGGACATGGCTAGAAGGTGTGGTCTATGCACCCAGCAGCAGTTTCTCACCACATACCTAATCTGACAGTGCTCACTCTTGGACTTGAGAACTGTGAGACATAAATTTCTGTTGTTCATAATCCACCCACTTTATTTTGTCACAGCAGCTCACACTAAGACACCCTGAGAGTTGAAAAGCCTCGCCAAGACTTTCACTTAATACAACTGTAAGAGTGCTTAACATTTATAAAGTGCTTAAAATATCCTAAGTAATATTCTAAATACTTCACCCATAGCAACTCATTGAATCTTCACAATAACCCTATGGGGGGTGGTCTTATTGCCCTTATTTTATATACAGCAGATGTAAAGCAATTTGCCTAGATTCCCATAAAAATAAGTGGTAGAGTCTGCAACAGAAGCCAGGCAATGTATCTTGAGATTCAATACTTTAAATGACTGTGCTTTAACACATGCCAACCTGTAGCAAAATACTTCCTATATTCTCGGCAAATGAAAATCAAAGAACTACATCATCACACTTGGATGGGAAGCCCTGATACACGGCCCTCTGTCAGCATCCCTAGAGCTAAAATAGGCCCTCAGAAATCAAGGACAGCCGCCTCTTGCACATCCAGAAAGGATGTTTCCATAATTTCTCCTCTGCGAAGAAATCCCAGATTCCCTCCTGATTCCCCATCCCTATGATAAAAGAATACAAGTCCTCCCATGAAGAATGTTTATGCCTTCCAAAATTACTTCACTAAACACTTCTTACAGATTTTCTACTGAAGAAGCCATGTTTCAAGGAATAAACATGTAGTTTCAGGAGGTCTGGGGAAATACTCCAAAGATTCAATGTAAATGAAACGGTAAAACGTCTTTGAGTGTTTTGTCATTGTCGTTAGTGTAAAACACATCTATGTATGCTTCCCATTGAATCCCCACGCAAATCATCCGTCATTCTTCAAACTGATGCTCAAAGCTCTTATTTGTGGGAAAATCATAAACTACGGACACCATATACCTAACCATGAGTGAGAGGTTATTGGACTAATTGTCTACAGTTTACTCTCAATGACTGTGTGGCAGACTGACTATTAAGGCTCCCCTCCCCAATTCCTGCCTTCTGGGGCCC
Organism: Eulemur rufifrons; assembly: GCF_041146395.1. NCBI lineage: Eukaryota > Metazoa > Chordata > Mammalia > Primates > Lemuridae > Eulemur > Eulemur rufifrons. The sequence continues at coordinate 1,269,346 of NC_090994.1, forward strand.
CCACGTCTCTTTCGCGTGGCTAGGACTTGTGGCTTGCTCCTGATCAGCGGAGTACAGCCCAGGTGTTGGGATGTATGTGAGCACCTGTGCTTAATTCCACAGGTAAGAGACTGCCACAGCCTTCTTGCTGACTCCTGTGAAGACGCAGGCCACCGAGTTGTGGGTTGCCTATGTTGCCAGTCCCCGTGGACTGGGGACTGCTGTCAGCCTCTGGGGCCTGAGGGTGGGCCCCTCGACAGCCAGCAAGAAAATGGAGCCCTCAGTCCTGCAAGTGGGAGGTACTAGATTCTGCCAGGAGAAGCTGACCCTTCCTTAGAAAACCCTGAGAGGAGAACATAGCCCAGATGCCACCTTGATGGCAACTTTTCAAGGCCCGAAGCAGAGGACCCAACCAAGCTGGGCCCGGACCACTGACCCAGAGACAATGTAAGATAATAAATGGCTCTTGTTTGAAGCTACTACACTTGTGGTCATTGTTAAGCAGCAACAGAAAGTGAACGCAGGTTACCTTTGCCACAAAACGCTACTCTTTCTTTTCATACTAATCGCTGGTAATTTTGATAAACTCTTGCTAGTTGTGCCATTGCTTAAAATTCTCCAACTTAGTTTTTAAGGAATAAAATGTGCATTTCAAATCAGTCTGGACTATTACTCTGTTGCTGGTTTTAATTTTTATTTTTTTTATTACAACGGGTAACTTATTATAGTAGTTTTAGATTATGCATTCATTCATCACATTTTTGAAAATACCTACCAGGTTCCATGAACTGTAGTGGATGGTAGGTATGAGATGCACAATTCTTCTCACAAAGGACATCACAGACAAGGAAATTACTAAAGTCTTATGTCAAGGGTGGGAAAAATGCCAATTTGACATATGCACAGAACACTATTGATACACACAGAGGCAAACTGGAAGGATCTCAAGTTCAGATGCACGGTAGAGAACACAGCTTCCTGAGCAAGGATTATCTGAGGTCAGTTAGCGAACTGGCTCAATGATGTTGGGCGTATTAATTCAATTTTCTGTTTCTGCTGCGTCACAGATACGCTTCCTTTACAGTGCTGTTGTAGCAAACGATTTAGTGCACACAAAACATGTAAAGCGGTTGCTATGACTGTAACTTACCACGGGACCGCTGAAGGAAGATCGCTAGAGGAAGAAAGACCAGAGCTGATTTATGAACAACAGAGACCCGTTTGCAAGCTCCGAGTGTACTGACGCAATGGACATGCAGGGACCTCTGATGGTTCTGTGCCTTGGTGAGGAGGACGAGATAAGAAATGAGCTTGCGGAGATCACTGGGGAAGATCCAAGAGTCCATATCAGGCATGCAAAGAAGTGTGACTTTATCTTGAGGGGGACGAGTCTGGGTGCACCTGTCCAGGCTTCTCTCTGCAACATTTTTTGCAACTATCAGCCTTAGGTTTAAAATAGAATTAACCTCATGTCTTATCTGTGATAAGCTCAGCAAAACTCCCTGTGAAAAGGATATGCTAAATAGCTATAGACTTTGGTTGGTGAATCCTTTTGGTAATTTTATCTCCTTGCTCTAACATTTCATGGTCAGCCTCCCGGAAAATGCTTTTTTCATGAGCAAAACAATATTTAACAAAAAGCGTGCAAAGGAACTGAACAGACACCTCACCAAAGGAGACATACAGACGGTAAATAAACACATGAGAAGATGCTCAACATCATATGTCATCAGGAAACGAGACACTGCTACACATCAATTACAGTGGCTGGAATCCAAAATACCAACAGCACCAAATGCCGGCAAGAACGCTGAGCAGCAGGAACTCTCATTCATTGCTGAGAATGTGAAATAGTAAAGCCACGTTGGAAGACATGTGGCAGTTTCTTACACAAAGCTAAACATTGCCTTATCATATGGTCCAGCGATCGCACTCCTTGGTATTTACCAAGATGAGTTCAAAACTTACGTCCACACAAAGTCTTTGCAAAGTATTTATAGGTGAGTTATTCATATTTGCAAAACTTCGAAGCAACCAAGATGCCCTCAGTAGATGAACAGATAGACAAGCTATGGCACGTCCACACAGTGGGGTATCAATCGGCTACGAAATGAGCTACCAAGCCACAAAAAGACAGGGAGGGAACTAATATGCACATTGCTAAGTGAAAGAAACCAGTCTGTGTGATATCATATACATGACATTCTGGAAAAGGCAAAACTACAGAAGGTGTGTTCAAACTATATTAATATTTGACATCACAAGTAAAAATAAGGTTAACTTCCTCAAGATATATAAAGTTGATTTCCTCTCTTTTTAAAATGAGTCTGATAATAATAATGTTGTCCATGCTGCAGTAATTTCACACATGATTTGCTTTTATTTTTTTCTAAGAGAGGAAAAATTTACATACCATTATTTTCAATAGAGGGATTAAATATTTTGGTTTCATTATACCTCCTAAGTACTGTACTGCCTGTGGATTTGTTTTTAACCAAAATATAGACAACTAAAAAGCAATGTGAGATTTTTGAGAGCAAGACACTAGATGTAGACCCATGCAAACTGCCGATGGCCGCAGGTGCCATCCATGCAAATCCATGTGCTGGGAAACACTTTTTCCGCATTGTTCTTCATCCTTATTCAGAGCACACAGTAATGGACTGCAGATGCTGGCCTGAATGCATACTCCGGTACTGAGAACATGCCTGAAAAATACATTTTTCATTTAACATGGGCTATGCTATCAATTAGATAGCAGAAACTGTCATGAGCAGTGAAGGCTCTTATTAAAAATTGATTTTAGTCTACTTAAGGCTCAACCCTCAACTCCAATCTGAAGATCAAGGCTGTATCAGAATAAAGGCCAAAAGAAAAAGAGATCAATATCAAATATTTCTGTTCTGAGGTTAATACATTTGCTTATAAAAGCAAATGGAAATGTCGGTATTTGGGAAGAAGCTCGTTTGGTACCATAGGAAGACTGCAAGGTTTTTTTTGTTTGTTAGTTTTGTTTTTTTAAGGGCCACAACAATATTTTTGGCTCAAGACAGTAATAATTACATACCTAAATTGGATGCACAAATATATAATGGATAAAAAAGTTTAAAATTGCTTTAATGAATAATTGCCATTATATTTTTTTTAAAAGTTGATTGAGAAATCCTAAAATTGTGTGTGGAGAGGCTGTGTGTGTGTATTCACCTGTAACTATTCACCTAAATGATGGTCCTTCGTCTAGTAATGGGTTGTTACTGATACAAATACATTATAAATCTAGTGATTAAACATTTAAATAGCATTTAAATATAATTAACCTTATCCCAAAGAATAATGTCAACTGAGCTAAGTGGGAGTCACTAAAAGACATCATTCACAATAGTACAAACTTTATGCTTAGTTACTACCATGTCTGATCTCACATAAAGAAACAATGACCAAGAAATGCAAATGACATACATTAAATACTGACTTGGTGTTTAAGAACTTTGGTTAAAAAAAAAAAAAAAAAAAGCCAACTTAGTTCTATTGATTTACTTCAAGTATAGGAACACCCTACACACGTCCGCAAAAACTAGAGGCGGTCTAGCGGTCCTGGGAGAAGACTGTGCATGGCATCCCTGCATCCCTCCCTTTCTCATAGGAAACCTGAGGGAGGCTTCCAAAGGGAGGCTCAGAAAAACGCATTGCCAAAGAGGCGAGAGAAAGTTCGAAAAGTAAAATCCTGGGAGGGAAACACATTGTTGTTTCAAAAACCAATATTCCTGTCAGCCACATAAATGTTGAGAAAGCACCTCTCTCTTCCTCACCAAATATAGATTCCCATGGAAATTTAATAAACATAAAGGAAGAAAATGTCATTTATTTTATTCTTGTAACTTTTATATACAGAATATGTAGGTTAGTAATTATTTTCACGATCATGATACATTGCCCAATGAAACTGGAGATTTACCAAAGTAAAATATATATAGTTTTCATATTTTATTATTTACATGTCAGTTTCCCTGCAATTAGTTCAATAGCATATGTTACTTTAAAATATTATTATGCTTTCATGCAAAGACAGTTCTATCTAAATTTTATGTTTATTTTACCAAAAGAAATTGCTCCTATCTACTAAACATTATTGGAGATGTATCTGGGCTTTGCTTTAAAAATAACGCAAATAGGTAACATTTCACAAATTGCATTGAAATACAGGTTTTAAAAGAAATTTTATCCACATTTATATTACTTGGCATTTTCATCACCATTCCCACTAGATAAAAAATATATACATATGTTTGTTGAATTCCAAACAGTTGGGTTAAATATGCAAAAATGGCTGCATATTTTATCTTGTTGATTACCTATTCTCTATTGTGAATGTATCTTTTTATAGTTTTGTGGAAAACAGCCCAGGAAACAGAGCAAGTCTAGGAAATAGAGGCAGGGTAGGTAACAATTTTACCTGAAACAGGGAAAGAGAAGCTCAAAATTCTCATTGTTGAGGATGAATTGAAAATAGAAAATGCATATGCAAAGTAGAAAGTAGAAAATACATGATTAAGATCAGAAGACAACAGAAAAGAAGTGGAAAAAAAAGAAAGAGTGGAGGTGTCCGAGGGAGAGAGAGAGAGAGAGAGGAGAAACAAAGGGAGCAAGAGAACACTCACCATGTGGCAGAACTGAGGGGCTAGAAGACAATAAAATAAACCCGATTTGCTATTCAGCCTGCTCCTAAAGCACATGAACAATGAGAGGCATTATTACCAATATAGGAGGTAGGAATTGGTACTTCTGATATATTTAGCATTACTCAAAACTTCATGAGAAATCTCTGGGATTTTTAATAGCAGGATAAAAGGATACCACTTGAAAAATCATAAATTGGCATCATAAAATGTGACAAATATAAAGTGGTTTCTCTTTGACAACTAGAGCAGAAAACAAGCACTAGAGTAAATATATGTTGGAAAAGGGATTTAAGTCCTCTCTTTGGCAGGCACCCTCCTCTTCCCACTTCCAGATAACTGCAGGTGTGGTCAAGGATCTCTTCCTTGCAGGAGTCATGTAGGTCTGCAAGCACCTGTGGCCACGCTGGAGTAGCAGAGGGACCTGCTCACTTGATGGGCACACCAGGCCACCAATAGCAGATCAAGGGAAGGGGTAGGTTGTCTCCAAGCAAACCACTGGATTTAGACCAGGCCTCTTGGACATTTCAGTTGGTGAGCCAATAAATTCCCTACATGGCTTAAGTTTTGTTGAGTAGGTGTCTCTACTATTTGCAAATAAAATTATCCACTACTTTGTCTGGAGTCTGAATCCTGAGTCTAAATCATGCCTGTGACGTGCTCAGCATAAGTTAGTGACTGGTTCCGAGCCTGCGTTTCCAGATGCCACGACCTTTTTCAACCCATTGGAAAGTGATGCCCCTTCAACAACAATTTTCTCTATCCTGGCATCGCATTGCAACCCTTCATTCTGTCTTTTACTATAGCGTGTGTCGTTTACCAATTTGTTCATTCATTCCTTGTTTTATGTATGTATTGCAGGAAACATGTGAAAATCGCAGTCCAAGGGCAGGGGCCATGCCAGCTAGCACAGTGCACAACACAAAATAGGAGCTCAATGGACACTTCCTAAATGCATTACATTTTAGGGTATAGATATTGAAATGTATGACGGGGGCTTTAGGGAGGAATAGAGATAAAAATGGAAGTAAAAGGCTTGCAAGTTACCTGGCTCAAGAAAGCTTAGCTCCCTTCCTTGTAGGAGAGGTGTCCCTATTGTTGATTCGTTTCAATCTCTACTAAATATCTTTTATCATTCAAACATATTTTCCTGAAAGTGAATTCTAGCTGATATTTGTAATAACCTCTGTCTCTTTTTACCTACAAATATTAAAGTCATTGATGTAAGTTGACTTTCATTAATTTTTTTGTGTGTTTTCTGCTCCATCTTACCAACCTCAGGCGATATAAGCTCTAAAGACCAAAAGATTAAAAGTTCTGAGTATTCCAGGGTGCAAATAATCAGGCCTTTAATAAGCGAGTCTGATGCAATTCCTACAAAGATATTGAATTTGAACTTAATTGGCACCGTTTTTTCCCCCCACTTAAATGATGCCAATCAAATTTTGGCCTACATGACTTAAGTTAGAGAAAAGTAACAATGCCTAGTTTTGTTGACTTGCAGTTTCTGTGAAGCTATAATATGAAGAGAGAATTTAAATTCCAAGCTCATCCTGCTCATTTTCATTTTTGCAAAGGGAAAAAAAAAAAAACTAGCTTTGTGCTCTCTGTGCAGAACAACCGTACGTCGCTGGGACAAGGTGGGTTGAAATGCAAGCCGTGGATGAAGATCAAAAGACGTGCTCCTTGTGTCGGGCTCACACTGCTTGGATAACACGGGGTCTCCCCAGACAGGGGCTTGGGGAATGGTGGTCAGACTTATGTGCCATCTCAGGCAGGAAGGAAAAAACAAGACCGTCTCTGGAAGGCAAGACAAAACAAGGTGGGATCTCATTTTGTGGAACTCGTAAGTCAGGGATTATGTTGGGAAGGATGTTAAGAAGTCTGATGGCCTCTATTTTGAGCTTCGCCTCCTTGTCTTCTCTCTGCTTGAAGTTGTTCTGTTGTTATTGCTACTCCTGGGCTGCTGGGCCTCTCAGGTAGCTCTTCTCCCTCCGTCCTCCACCCACTTTATCCTGCCACTCTGCCAAGCACACACAGCACTTCCATTCAGTCATCAGCCAATAAGGAGTAAGAAGCTACTTGCTTTGAACAAAGCTGGGAGTCATTTTGAAAGCATTTCCTTAGAGCTGGGACATTGCTGAGACATGGAGTGTTGATGGGTAATCAAGGTTTACAAAAATGAGTTCACAGAAGGTTTACAGTATCAGGACATATTTTTGCCAGGCTTTCCAGACCATTTAATACTTGTTTTCTGAATCAAAGAGCACAGGCACAGAGGCTGGAGGAATCAGCCTAAGAGCTCACAAAACTGCAATGTGAGAGTGAGTTAATGAAGCTCAGAAAGAAAGACAGAAAAAAAAAAAAAAAAAAGGAAATACCAGTTTCCTCTCCCTCTTTCTCCTCCTTCTACAAGAACTGCCAGACAGATGCCATCAACATTTCAGCAGCAATGACACTGCAGACAGCTCGTCTATTACCCTTGACTCAATCTTTTATGATTTCTTTTTACAGAATATTCTAGAGCAAATCTGGTGCTTCACCTTCCTTTGGCCCCAGATGATGCTGTGCCTGGACTCTCACTTCCTCTAAACTCACCTTCACCATGACCTTGAATGTCACAATTTCTTTGCAACTCAGAGCAAGGCATTTTGAAACTATGATCTACTACTCGACAAAGTAAATCTATTTATAAAGCCACTGGCTTGGCACTACCAAAAATGTCCTTAATAAACGCTGTCAATGATAATATTTGGGGAGGGGAAATACTGACTGCTTTTCAATTTATGCATAACCTTTTCAGGCCCAATTGTGTTCCGCAGAGTTACAACCTGTCACCGCTCTTTATTCTCCTGTCCCAAATCCAGCGTGTTCCCGATATAGTAGCTCTATTGAGGAACGAGGAGGAAGACGGATGAGTGGAAGAGAGGTGGGGGCTCCGGCAGACATTTAAGTAAAGACGAATGAGAATGGAAACTCATGCCCCAGTGAGGAAATTACCATACTCCAATTAAAGGAAAGGCAGAACATAAAGAGTGCGCATGCTAAAAATACAAACCTCCTTTCAGCACAAAGCTCCTCAAGACAGTTATGCAAGGAATATGTGTAAGGTCTCAGGCTTGGCAGGAAGACTGGTAGCAGTCACCGCTCTCCAAAATCAATGGTAGGAAAATAATTTCTTTTTCCTCAGTGCAATCTTAGAAACGTGCAGACATCCCATGGGCATTTGCATGCATGGCGCCCTCAGGAACACTCATGCGCGCAGATGCACAGCAGCGTGTGAGATTTCCTAGAGAAACAACAAAGCAAGGTGTACACGTAAAATGGGAATTGCAGCAAAAGGCTGCAGGCCCCAGCTTTGCTGTCATCGCTGGGAGTGGTCCTCTGTGTTTGTGCAACATCTGGGCTATACATCTATCATGGAACTCAAAAAATTGAAATAACCTATTTTTTCCTCCTTGGAAACATAGTAAGCTAACTAAGGTAGGGACATATAGTCATCCTCCTACTGCTAGTGCTCGGCCCAATGCTTAGCACATGGTGGGGGCACAACCGTCTGCAGGCCTGACTTGTTTAAAGTCCATAAGTATAAATTATTTGTCTTCCAAGGTTATTTGTCAGTGAGGTTGATTACTATTTTACTTAAATTATATATGTGTGTGCCCATATATGTATTTATATAATTTTATATATTATGTACATATTACATATTTCCAAATAAGTTCACATTATTATTATAATACATGATTAATTTGCATTCGCTTAATCTTTAATTAAAATACATTTAACTTAAATTTTAAATTAACTTTAACTAATTAAATTTAATTTGTAGGGAGGGATCAGGAGAAACATCTAGACTCTGTTGTAATTTTACAGAAAGATAATTCGTGTTTAAAATAGCTCATTCAAAATAAGAAGTGCTGCTGAGGTAACACAGGCCAAGTTGCATTTTTTTTACCTCCACCTGGGCAAAGGGGAAGCATGTTTGCTGAGCACCTACTGTGCTGTTGCTGGCGCTCAGCTAAGCCCTCTGAGTGCATTTCCTCTCATCCTCGAAAGAATCCTCGAGAATCCTCAACCTGCACTTTACAGATGAGGACACTGGCCAACCTCACCCTTTGTTGTCAGGATTTTTCAGTCTCAACGCCAATGGGAATCTTTATAATAACTCAGAGATTTTATAGCTAAGGCCATAGACTTGTCTTCTCTTTCTGAGCTTAATGGAGCCACAGGAATCAAAATAACACCTGAAGAATAAAACGATTCAGATCAGAGGGCTCCGCACTACATTAACATGGCCAGGGGTTCTGTGCAAACGGTAAAGCTAACTTACTTAGAATAATTAAAAAAAAAAAAAAAATGGAATTTAAAGATTTTCCCGACTTAGTTACTCAGCTATGGAAATATCTAATTACAATCTCCTAAAAATAGGGCATTAATGAAGGTGCTAAAGCAAACACAAAAGAAATAAGAAAAAAAATGCGGTCATTTCTGTTTAGGGGTTTACACGAAGTTAGAGAAACAAAACAAGTACCAGGAAGTCATCTAAGAATAAGGCACGACAGTCAATGAAGGACCATTAAAAAGACGTCACAGAGAAGGTGAGCCTCGAATGAGTCCCAGGATTCTGTTTGAGATCAGAGAAGGAGGAGGGCAGCCTGGTAAGAAAGATGCGAGAAAAAGGCTTGGGGTTAAGAACAAGGGAGATGCTGGTGTGCGGAAGAGGGAGCTCTTCCTGGTAAGACCGGCAGGCAAGTCCGCAGAGGAGGCCCAGTCCTCTCCGAATTCTGTGTTGAGGACGAACAAACCTCACACAGAAACTGCTATTTCATGAGGGCGATTCTGAACTTCTGTGTTTGATGAGTTGCACATCAAACTTTCAAGGGGCCACTTTATCAACCATTTTAAACAAGGCAGAAGTAAGAGATAAAATACACAACAATAATAAAACGAAAATATTAATTCCATAAAGGGTTGGCTATAGACGGTCCTATTATTACACTCCATTGTATTTCCTTAATCACCCCCTACCAGAAGGTATCTGTCATAAACATAAGATTTAAGTGAATGATTTTAATAAATGAATTTGAAGTATTGGTCAAGTCAATATTCTGTTGATAAGAATATTAAAAAGATTAGAAAAATCAGAAAAGGTAAACAGAGAGAAGGAAGGAAAGTTTACCATTTGCATACAATGTCTATTATTGGGATCTCCAAGTAAATATCTTCGTAAGTAGGTGACTGTAAAATGTCCAGTGGAAGATAACGGTTAGAGTTTTCCTCATTGAAATAGATTTGATTGCTGAGGACGTGAGGATAACTTCTCTAGGGTAGTGAACATGGAAAAGGGGAAAGAGGATATCCACTCGATGATCCCCAGAAAGCATCCACAGGGAGAAAAGGGGAGAGAGAGAGAGGTTATAGGAGGTGAAGAAGCGAAAAGAGGCTGGGAGAATACAAGGTCTCTGAAGAGGATGGAATACAGAATTTCTGGAGAGGTTGCCTTAGGTAATACAAGCAGCATATAAGAGAGATCATGGAAATGGGGCTTCACTAAGTGCAAGTGTGCAAGTTATTATACATATGTTACCAGGCATAGTCTATGGCCACCATACAGGAGAATTAATAAATATATAATGATAAAATGTGTTCCGACATCATAGCCATAAAAAATTAATGAACTATGGCTGTAGACAAAAACAGGGATGGATCGCATAAGCAACATTTTGAGAAGCCCCAGACACAAGTACACACATAGAATATGATTTCTTTTGTATAAATTTGAACATTTAAGGCAAAGCAATCTGCAGATTTTATTAATGCAATCTTAGATGTCATAAATTTGTCGCTAAAAAAAATAGGAGAGTTGCTATCATGACATTCAGGAGAGCGGTTGTCTTTGAGTAGGAGGGAGAGAGGAATGTGAGAGGTGTCGGTAACATTCTATTCCTGGACATGGTGGGAGTTATACTGGTTTTCCTCTTGTGATAAAGGATTGAGCTGTGAATTTTAGTTTTGGCCCGTTTTCAAATATGTGCTATGTTTCGTAATTTTAAAAAGATTTTTAAAAGAGAGGCAAATTGATTTATGAGGGGTCTTCCAAAGTTCATGGAAAATGTGTACTATAAAAAAAAAATGATGCTTGGGTTTCAAAATTTTTTTGCACCAAAGTAAACTTGTACTAACTTGTAACATGTCTGAACAAAATCTGGTTTGAGGCCCTTAAAAAGAATAAACATCAGTTTGAAAAAAGGCCCTATCAGAGCAACTTGATTTCTGCTCAAACCAAAGCAAGAACAGGCTGGGCACGGTGTCTTACGCCTGTAATCCTAGCACTCTGGGAGGCCGAGGCAAGAGGATTACATGAGGCCAGGAGTTCGAGACCAGCCTGAACAAGAGCAAGACCCTGTCTCTACAAAAAAAAAAGAAAATTAGTCAGGAGTGGTGGCATGAACCTGAGGTCCCAGCTATTCAGGAGGCTGAGGCAGGAGGAGGATCTCTTGAGCCCAGGAGTTTGAGGTTGCTGTGAGCTAGGCTGATACCAGAGCACTACAGCCCAGGAGGCAGGGCAAGACTCTGTCTCAAAAAAAAAAAAAAAAGGCAAGAACAAACATCAAATTTATGGTGAGGCATGGGTACAAAATTGGGTATAAGAATGGTGAAATCATTTATGATTTACGAAAATTTTATGGAGACAATGACCCAAAGAAATTGGCAGTTTACAAATGGATAACTCGTTTTAGGAAGGGACAAGATGATGTTGAAGATGAAGCCCATAGCTGCAGGCCATGTACATCAATTTGCTAGAAGAAATTAATCTCATTCATGCCCTAATTGAACAGGACAGATGATTAACAGCGAAATAACAGCCAACACTGTAGAAATCTCAGCTGATCCAGCTTATGCTATTCTGACTGAAAGACTAAATTTGAGCAAACTTTCCTGTCTATGGATGTCAAAACCATTGCACCCAGGTCAGCTGCAGACAAGAGCAGAGCTTTCAATGGAATTTTTTAATGAGTGGGACCAGGATCCTGCAGCATTTCTTTGGAGAACTGCAACAGGAGAGGAGACATCTACCATCAGGATCCTGAAGGCAGAGCACCAAGCCATGGCCACCCAGAAGTGGGAGTCACCCAGTCAAGGCAAAAGTGGATTGGCTTTTTTTTTTTTCCAAGAGGTTTCTTTGGAACTGAGGGGAAAATATTAGACATCAAACAATTTCAGTTTAACAGCCTTGAAACGGAAGTGGAAGATATTTGGAATGATTTGAACAGGCAGTGAAAGTGGTATCAACGGCAGAGAACACATGCAGGAGAGACAAGCGTGAGTAACCTAAGGAGACAGACAGAACGGAACTTTCCTAGTTACGGGATAGAAACTAAAACTGTCTCTATGAAGTGGACATCTGGAAATGCGAGCTATTTGGAAAAAACAAAAACAGCGAAATTGCAGATTTAGGAGGCAGGGGAAAATACAACAATTTTCTTCAGTTCCTAGGAGGTGTCATTTTTAGCATCTCCCTTCATGAAACAAACATTTAGTTTTCATCAGCTGTATGTTTTGCTTTGCTAGATGCTCTGGGGTCATATAAAGATAATGATGATACATCTTTCCTTCAAAAAAGCCATAGGATTATATAGGATAAAACTTTCAGTTAGTTCAAATACCAGCATTAACAATTTTGATAGCAAATTTTACATATAATTTTTGGTCATGCTTCAAAGTCAACCCACTGATGAAATAAGTAAAGCATTTTATTCTAAAATTTAATGTGTTAATATTTTCTTTCCTTTTTAACAAAATCATCCAATCCTTAAAATTTACAAGATGGATTCCACTGCATGTTAAAGAGATCAAGGAGAATGAGCAATGTGCCATATTTTCTTTTATAAATAAATGAATCAGGGGGTTTGGAGATGTTTCCTCCCTTCTCTGTCCTTTCCCCCCATGAAAAAATAATCCTTGATTACAAGGCAGCTGATACTGGGTCTGGAACAGTTTTTAGCTGCTTCAAAGGGGAATCAGATGTATTTAAATGTAAAGATGTAAAACACTCATAAATTATTTCAGTGGAATGTCAAAACAGTGAGTCATGATATGTCAACTATTTAAAAATATTAACTTTTTTTTTAAGGAATGCAAGCTTTCTGGAAGCTTTCAGTAGCATCTCTGCCATGAAGAAAATACCTAATTGGGATGGGGCACAGGAGAGCATAAATCCCACAGGAGAGACCACAGGTGAGTCTGAGCCTTGCTGGGACGTGGCTGGGATATGGCCATGATGTGACCATGAGACATGCAGTGGAAAATAAGTAGGGAGGCCCTGACTCCCCCCAGAGGAAAAACAAAATACTGGAGAAGAGCAATGGAGAAATAAAGTGATAGGGTAGAGTTTTCCAGCAAAGACAGCAAACCTGAGCAGCGCTATTCTTCCTGGACATTGCAGACATTGGCTACCTTCCTGAATTGCGAGGAAATCACATAGACATGGAACAAATAGTGGTCTGTAGAGCCAGTCCTACAGAGGAAAAGCAGACATGCCCCAGCCCCCTCAGCCTGGCCAGACCATTATTATCAAGTCCTTTGTGAGTAGGAATTGTACTAAGTACATAGTAATAATCATAGCCGTACTAATAATGGCCAACATTTTTGAAGGCTTACTAAGCCTTATCCTAGGTTCTTTACATCTCATATTTTACTTAATTATCACACACGCAACATACCTTCTTATCATTACTCCCCATTACGGACATGGAACCAAAGGCATAGGAAAGTGAAGCTGCCCCGAGACACACAGCTGGTTCTCGGTAGGACAATGAACCAGCTCCTGTCTCCCTCACAGGGTGTAGTGTGGATCACCTGATAGAGTTATGTGAAAGTGTTAAATCACCACACCTAAACATTTTCCAGATTAGCCATGCAGTTATTCTTACCTATTTGCACTCAATTCAAAAGCATCATACCTAAACAACAACAAAACAAATAAGTTGCATCCAAACACACACTTTACTAATTAATGGCCAAGGGAAGAGACTTCCTGTTCCATCTCAGATCATATTAGCTTCATAAATTTGAGTGAGTCCCTTCCCTGCCACGGACCAACCCCCCTTCCCTCCTTTCCTTTCTCATAGTGAAGAGATTAGACTAGATAATCTCTAAGGAATGGTGAGAACTGTCTTTTATCCTATGCAGCTCTGTCTTGCTTTTTCTCCCTTTCTGTAGCTTTCTTTCCCACAGCCATTGTTCAGCCTGGTCTGCACTCACCTGCCCTTCAGTTCCAGGTGTGAACAGAACGTCAACATGAAATTTAACAAGTTCCCAAGAGTTTGTTAATTTTTGTTTCCTGCATAGCAAGCCTGTTAGAGGCTCCAGTCCATGAACTGACCCATGTTTAACTTGTCCCAGAAGAAAGTGTGAATTTTCAGAGTTGCCTAGGCAGCCAGTTTAGAGCCCTATTCCCCAGGCTGTGGCTACTCCACCTCACCTCACCAACCCCTCCCATACCCAGCAGAAGGAAGTGAATGGAGGAGAGGCATGCGGCCTTCTGTCCTTTTCAAAACATAGGAGAATACAAGTCAGCACTCATTGCAAACTTGCCAGTTTCTATTTTCTGGTTTATACAGAAATATTATTTCTAGTTTGTACAGAATAAAGCATACAAAGAGAGTCTTCCAATTTCCAGTCTGGCATGTAAGAGGCTGGAAGTCACCACTCTGTCTTAACCACAACAAGAAAAAAACATAAAAACTGAAAAACCAACAACTCTTTTTAGATCATTCACAGAGGAGGGTTGTAGCAGGGCAATTAGCTGACCTCAAGATTGGAGAGATAGAAAAATAACAAGTCAGGGTACCAGAGCAGAAACCCCAGAGCACAAATTTCCATGGGCACCAGAGCCAAGGTAGAGAAACCTGAGCTGTAATTGATGAATTGCTGGAGGCTCGGTGTGGACAAGTTTGAGAAATAAAAACTCCAGGGGGCTCAGTCATCTCAGGGTCTTCATATTATATGTGTATTACCTCCTGGAGCTCTTCCAGGTTCTTACAGTGAATACTGGAGGAAAAAATACCCTATTTTCAGCTAGGGAAGGAGACATGGAACCATTTTGCTAGAGCATTTTGTTCTTCTGAACAAAGTCTGCCAGCATTACCCTCACATCAAAACCAGACAAAAGTATTACAAGAGAAGAAAACTACAGACCAATGCCTCTCATGAACATAGGTGCAAAAATTCTCCACAAAATATTAGCAAAACAAATCCAACAATGTACAAACAGAATTGTATACTATGACGAAGTGAGATTTACCTCAGGTATGCAAGACTGATTCAACATTTAAAAAGTAATTAATGTAATTAGTCACATCAACGGGTTAAAGAAAAAAAGTTGCATGATCATATCAATAGATGCAGAAAAAGTGTTAACAAAATCCAATACCATTCATGATGAAAACTCTCATTAAATTAGGAATGGAGGGAAATTTTCTCAATTTGATTTTTTAAAAAATCTATAAAAAAACTGCAGCTAACATTTTACTTAATGGTGAGAAACTGAAAGCTTTTCCACTGAGACTATGAAGAAGGCATGGATTTCCCCCCTCACCACTGCTTTTCAATATCTTAGCTAATAAAATAAGAGAGGCAAAGCAAATAAAATAATACAAATTGGAAAGGAAGAAATAAGACTGTCTTTGTAGATGACATTATCTCTGTAGACAATCTGAAAGAATTGAAAATAATGACAATAAAAAAAAAATCCTCCTGGAACCAATAAGTGATTATAGCAAGGTTGCAGGATACAAAGTTAATTCACAAAAGTCAATTGCTTTCCCATGTATTTCCCAGGAATGAAAAAGTAGAATTTGAAATTAATAAGACACAATCCCATTTACATTAGCATCCTCCAAAATGAAATACTTAAGTATAAATCTAACACAATTTGTACAAGATCTAAATGAGGAAAAATACAAAACTCTGCTAAAAGAAATTAAAAAAAATAAATAAATAAATGGAGGGATATCCAATGTTCATGGATAAGAAGACTCAATATTGTCAAAATGTCAGTTCTTTCCAATCTTATATGTCTAAGTGGGAGAAGCCAATTCAGAAAAGCTACATTTATATAATTCCAACTACATGAAATTGTACAAACAGCAAAACTATGGAGAAAGTGAAAATATCAGTGATTTTCAGGGGTAGTAGAGAGGGAGAAATGATTAGGCAGAAATGATTAAGACAGTGAAAATGCTCTGCATGAAACTATAATGGTGGATACATATCATTGAACATTTGTACAAATTCATAAAATTTACAACACGAAGAATGACCCTTAATGTAAACTGCGATGATAATGATGTGTTGATGTACATTCATCAGTTGTAACAAACGCACCACTCTGGTGGGGAATATTGACAATGGGGGAATCCATGCATATGTATGGACAGGGGGGTTATAGGAAATCTCTGTACCTGCCACTCAATTTCACTGTGAACTTAAAACTGCTCCGTAAAGTCTATTAAAAAGAATAAAGTAGCAAACTTCAAAGCTACTACAGAGCTGCCCATTTAAACACAAATCTCCAAATATTGCTTGTGAAGTTTATTTGTACTAATGATCATCTTTAAAATAGGTTAATAAGTAGATCTCAAGCTTTCTAACCCAGGAGAAAGATGAAATTTCTGGCTGTAACACATACATATCCTTAGAGTTAGAGAGTGACTCTTTTTTTCTGAAATAATCTAGAGAATCATATTAACCTATACAGTGTTTAATTACATTCATGTTAAATCAAGAATGAAAAAGAAATTTAAAAAGCAAGAAGAAAAGAAAAGTGAAGGAAAAGGCAGATTACTTTGCTCCCGTACTGTATAATTACAGAAACATGTAATGTTGTTTTCTGGGGCACTTTAAAGACCACACACATGCACATATACATACAGTTGCCACTCTGACAAAAATATACACATTTAGATTAAAAATACTTATTTATCTTAACTACAGGAGGGAAATCCCGTTTAACCTATGTTTTCTCTATGATGACCTATTCTCAAAACTATCAAATTATTTTATTTAGTAGGTCTGAGTCTTATAATTACTCAGGTTTGAGAAAATCTAACATCTGTGGTTCCCAGGTATTTCTGAGGTCAAAGTGTGATGTAAAAAGTTTATTTCTCAAGTGTGAGTTCTCATAAGAATCACCCGGGACCTTTTTAGCCCTAGATTGGGCTAAAGAGCCTTCCCATTTGTATTAATATTAGTCAGCTCAGGCTACCATAACAAAATAACACAGACTGGGTGTCTTAGACAACAGAAATTTATTTCTTCACAGTTCTGGAAGCTGCAGTCCAAGATCCAGGTGCCCACAGGTTTTGCTCCTGGTGAGGGCTCTCTTGCTGTCTTGTGAACACCCACCTTCCCCCCATGCCCTCACATGGCAGAGACAGAGAGAGTGCTCTCTGGTGGCTCTTCCTCTTCTCATAAGGATGCTAATTTCATCAAGTTAGAGTTCCACCCTTATGACAGAGTCTGGACCCATTCATTACAAATTTTACCCAGTAAGATTGTTGGCTTTTAGAGCCTCAGTGGAAATAATTTACATTTTATTTCCATGGTAGCTTTCCATTCTCAAAAAAGAAGCCATTGCAAGTCCTACTCTCCATACCCAGAAGGCAAATGATATTTTATAAACGATTCTTTGTCTATATGATTTACAGTGGGTCCTTAGGAAAGGCATTGACTGGCCAAAAGGGTGTGGCTACTGTTACGCCTTGGTTTAGGTGTTGCTTCTAACCTCTATTCATTAAATAGCTCAGTAATATTTAATGAGTACCTATTATGCATTGGGATCTCTGCTAGGAAAGGGACTTACAGGCACAGACCTCAGTCCCTTATCTGCTGTGGCTCACAGATTCAGGCAAATAGCACATGCAAATAAACAACAGTTAGGGGCCAATGTGGCAGGCGCCATGAGGTCGTGGAGAGAGACATTCAATGTCGTGGGGCTCCCAAAGAAAGACAACGCTGTGCTTGACAAAATCAGGGAAGCTTTTCAGGATGGGTGTTATCTGAGCTGGATTTAAAAGAATGTCTAGAAATATGGGTTTCATGAAATACAATAGTTTTATTAAAATCTTCATAGAGTTATTCAAAACTGAGTAAGGATAAACCCAGTGAAACTCAAGTCTGGATGCACTTGCCTTACACAAGCCATCTAAATTTTATCAATAGCAACAACAGGAACAAAATAAAAAGAGAGCTGATTCCCTTCGGGGCGCTTGCCTGTTGTAAGCAAGACGTGGCAGCCCTACAGAGCTCAGGGTTGGTCTGACAGGCCCTGCACTGCTATGTTCTATAAATGAGCCAAAGACGGGCTCTGTGTACCGGCCCCTAGGTTGTTTATTTCTTCATTGCAGACTGAGAGCTGTTAGCTCAAAAGCCTGCTGGCACCAAACTCAGCTTTTACACATCCAATTATTTTAAAAATAGCCTAAACTAGCAGACTTTTAGCCATTTAGAGCCTGCCTGCTTTGCATACCCTGCAAAACTTCACCTGACAGCTGCTACCCATTGATAAGATGAGGACTCTTAGTGAGACGACCCCGTAATGGGCCAAGTTGTGTCTCCCCAAAATCCCTATGTTGAAATCTCAATCCCTAGTACCTCGGAATGTGACTGTATTGGGGGAAAAGGACTTTAAAGAGTCATTAAGATTAAATTAGGCTATGCAGGAGTCCTTATCCAATACGATCGGTGTCTTATAATAAGAGGAGATGGGGACACAGACACATACAGAGGGAGGCGGCGTGAGGACACAGGGGAAGAGCATCTGCTAGCCAGGCACAACCTCGGGGGAAACCAGCCCTGCCGACATCTTGATCTCGGAATCCAGCCTCCAAAATCATGAGGAACTAGATCTCTGTGGTGTGAGACACCCATATTGTGAGCCCTTTGTCATGGTAGCCTGAGCACGCTAATAATGACTCCAAACTGCTTGTGTTCACAGAAGCCCTCTGGCCCAGAGACTTCTCTCACCCCACTACGCTGCTGAAGACATCACAGAGACCTCTCACCCCTCTCCACTCCCCTCCCCAGGGAAGGTCCCTCCACCCTCCTCTCTCCTAGGTGTGGCCCCCAGCAATGCTGGAAGTCGCTGGAAGTCTCTGGAAGTCTCTGGAAGGGCTCCCCTGAGGCATCTCCCCGCTCCTGCAGGCATTGCCTGATAAAACCTGCTGAGCGAAGCTACCTCTCTCGTGGTCCGACATTTTCCTTGATCAGCCCCCAATTCCTCCGACCCCCTGCATGTTGCCTTGGGTGTTCGCAAAGCAGTGTCTCATACCAGCAAGGCAATGTGTTTGCATTTGGATAAACTCATGAAAATCTGTTGTTGATCAACCCAGGGAGTATTTATTAAATACATTTATTTTAGTTATTTTCAGCATGATATAGCAAAAATCCTTTCCTTTGTAGTAGCTCTAGGGTGAACACAAATGTAACGTTTTTATAAGAACATGAATCTCATGACTCAGAATTATTAATTCAGTGTGCTATTACTTTTCACTATGACAAATGAAAACCCTGAGAGCAGTGTAATGAAGTATATCAGATGGAGTACAAGATTTGGAAGACTAATTATTCAGATCTCTGTTTTTCTGTGTCTTATTGTGAATGCAAAATTCAAATTATGCCTTGGGATTTTCCTATAGAAGACTGTTTAAATTGAATAAATAAAAAAAGATTATAAATTCCTATCATATAAAATAATTCATATAAAAAACATTTTTATATTACACAATGATCTCATATTGCAATCAGGTTTGATCGATGAAATATGAAACAGTCTGTTCCAGAGTAATTTTAGACAAATGTAGTTATAAAAACCGCATGTTGTGAGGGTCAGGCAGACCCGGCTGTGAATACCAATTGCATCAGTTGCTAACTCCCTGTCAGTACAATCACAGGTGAAACAGTTCATCTCCCAGAGCAATACTTTCCTCACCTACAAAATGAAGATACCAAAGGATATTCTGTATTTCACAGAAGTGTGAGAATTCAGTTAGACACATAGGCAATGCTCCTAGAACAACAACCGTGACAAAGTAAGTGCTTAATAAATATTGATTCTAACTCCCTTTCCTGCTTTAAAGCATTTTCATTCCACAGAGTCGATATCAAATATTTATAATACATTTAACGTACATGAGCCTTTAAATACCTAAGGGCCAATATCTTATTCAAACTGAATAAATGGGCAGGGATATATGTTAAGAATAAAACACATCAATATACAAATAGTTATTCTTAAAGAACACCTTAATAGAACGCCTCCATGCTCCAAGCAGTTGCTATCAAAGCCAAACTTAAATGTACATAATAAAAAAAAAATCTAGTTCAAAAAGTTATGAAAAATACATATTCAATAGGTATCAAATGGAAAAGCCACCTATATTGCATAGTTTATAAAATCTGCATTGAGCAGGGTGTTTATTTGCATTCTAAGTATATGTATGACTCTTGCATGTTGTAATGCATTTCAAGTAGCTATGATAAAATTCTAAGCCTGTTTCATGCAGCATCGATCATCATTAAATTAGCACATAAGCTGTTTAAGAAAGACAAATGCTGCCTAGCTCACTGCAAGCTTTATTAGGATTCTTAAATGTCTAAAGTCATACAAAAATCTAGTGAAAACATTCTGAATTACAGTATTATGTTTTTACTGGAAATATAACTTGCCACAAGACAAGAAGACAGAGCATGACACTAATGGTATTCATGGGGTTGACTCACTGCATCCTGTTGTCACAATCCGGCGTTTTCGTCACTCTCTCCCACAGACACAAAGCAGCAGCATCCGACGCCCTGGACGGTGGAGAATAGTGGTGGCAAAAGCAGCAAAGCTTAAATCTTCAGAACAAAGGATTCTGTTCATAAGCCCATTTGGGCTTCTTCAAAAATACGAGAACTTTTAGTTCTTTGAGAAATTGCCATACTGTTTTCCACAGGGGTTGTACTAATTTGCAGTCCCACCAACGGTGTATAAGCGTTCCTTTCTCCCTGCATCCACACCAGCATCTATTGTCTTTGGACTTTTTGATAAAAGCCTGCTAACAGGAGTAAGGTGATATCTCATTGTGGTTTTTAACTTGCATTTCCCTCATGATTAGTGATGTTGAACATTTTTTCATATGTTATTTGGCCATTTGTCTATCTGCTTTTGAAAAACTTCTGTTCACGTCTTTTGCCCACTTTTTAGTGGGCAATTTGGAAGGAAGTGGAGACCATTATCCTAAGTGAAGTATCTCAAGAATGGGAAAACAAACACCACACGTACTCTATAGTAAACTGGAACTAACTGATGGGCACACAAGTCCACAGAGGAAAAGTAAAAAACTGGAAATCAAGCAGGGGGGTGGGGTCAGAGGGGAGGGGCAAAAACCCACCTAGGGGTACAGTGAACACTACAGGTGAAGGGCATGTTTATAGCCTTGACTCAAGCAATGTATCAAAAACATCTGCACCCCCCCAATATCTTGGAAAAAAAATATGAGGATTTCATAAAAATGATATTGCATGCAAATTTTTGAGTATATAAGGGAAACACATAAGAGATCAATTTGATAGCCTTTCCTGAGATGAAAACATACCACTGATATTCTAATACATCCAAATAAAATCCAAATAAACTATAGGAGATTATTTAGCATGGTCTAAGGACGAAGCTGTTACTCTTCAAAAGTCTTCAAATGTCCCTAAAATCTAATAATAAAGGAGTTAAAATATTTATCAGCCTAATAATCACATTGTTCCTTTTTTAATTATGAAGAGACTCCCAACTTTCTCTCTTGCCCCACTGCAATCAATTTCTTTTTTCCTAAGCTCCCTATGGCCAGTTTTGTCCTAGTTTTTAGAACACCGAGAGTTCACCTCCACCAATTCTCCTCATTCCCTATCATAGCAACCTATTGATACCCTTAATAATGTTTTCTATTTTATAATGTTAATGTATTAAATTATTTACTTCTTGACAGCCAGGGTTCCCCAATAAATTATTAGATCCTCGAAGGCCAGGAATGAGTCTATCTCACTGCTCAATGCATGCTCAATGCTGACCTGGCAAATCAGATAAGGCCAAGAAAACATCTCTTGAATGGATGAGCAGACAAATGCATGGGTGAAAGAAATCATGGTTCAGTGGTAAAAACAGTAAAAAGAAAAGTATTCAAAATGAAAAAAAAAATGAAAATGCATATTCAAAAATTAATACATGCATAAAAATCAAAAGCAGTTAATCAAATGTGCTATGGGGAGCCCCAGAGAAGTAATCACCCCTAGTTTTTTAGAGCCAAGGATAGCTCTATGGGGTAAGACATAGTGGAGCTAGATCTTGCAGGGTGAGCGGGCTCACTAGATTTGGATCATGCAAAAGGGAATTCCGAGTAGATTTATTCCCTTACACTATATACTGTGTGTGTGTGTGTGTGTGTGTGTGCATGCACACATGAGCTTGTGCACATTTTTCATGAGACCCAAGGTTATCAGATAAATCATGAGGAGAATGTGTAGAAATAGAAGAAATTCTATGTATCTTTAACACTCAAAATCCTTTTTAGATAATTTTAAAATATCACATTTAGTCATGATGTTCTCATTTTTATTTTTACATTCCTCTGAAAGAGGAAAAGTGGCAAAGCTGAAACCATTGAGCTCGGCTCTGTTTCTGTATTCACAAAAATGCAATATAGTGGCAGGAAAATCGCTGCCCTATTTCTTACTTTACCTAGGCTTTTAGGATTTCACATGGGCATATCTACAAAACAACACTCCCAAACCTTAAGTTCACACAACTCTAATTTAGAACATTTGTTATAGGTAATAGTCAGTGAAATTGAAATTTCATTTCACAGCCTAGAAAAAGACATTTCCTCATATAACATTGGCCAGATAGTAGCAAACTGAAGTCTTTGATCGATCTCCACTTGTAATGCAGGGGGGGATTTTGATCTTAGTAAGGTCTGGGAGGATAAACTAGGACACAAGCACTAAACCCAGAGGAAGCCATCTTGATATCTGAGGGATATCTGAGAGGTCACATAGCTCTACGTTTTCTAACAGATAATCAGAATAATTATGCCCTGGGCAAAGTCAGGGCTGAAACTCAGGAGTCCTTGGTTTAAATTATTTCCCTGCACTGGCAATGACATGCATGCCCAGACCTGCCTGGTGTGTGTAAGTCAGAATCCTTACATGCCTCACTTTTGTTGCAATAGTCCTGCAGTTAACTGGGGATTTCTTCTAGGTAATACTGTCAGAGCCCAGAAGGAAGGGGCTGCAACATGGCTACGGTGGGTAAACCTTAGAAACTCCCCTAATCTTCATCATTCTCCTCTAAGCCACAACAAAGAGACATAAAACCTAAATAATGCACAAAACAGGAAGCAAATGCAGCTACCATGTGAGTTCTCTAACACTCTCCTCTGTGCTCCCCCACCCTCTCCTATGTGAAGATTCTAGAGATTCCTCTGCAGAGGGTGAAAGCTCAGGCATAGAACTTTGGGTCTAGCTTACCTAATTTTAGACAAGACTCAGCCAATTGTGATAAGATTTCTTCCTCAAAAGGGGTACCAAACCACAAACGGATAGACCTTCCTCAGAGAAGCCACAGGTTCACTTGCTTGACTTCTCCAAAACATTAGTCTCATCGTTCCTTAGGAATGGCTCTTCTAACACAAGCATCATGAGTGGACGTTATGGAAAGTAGAATTTGACAGGACATAAGAAACGCCTTCCTGAGAACTGGCGATATCTGAAAACAGAACATACTGCCTCCTGAGGTACTGCCATGGTGGGTGTTCAGAGGTTCTCAGGGTGTTCAGTGGGTCTCAGAGGTTCCTCAAAGACTCGTGAGAGAGTTTTCTTAAAGGTATAATGGCTTTAGCTAGAGTGACTGCAGTGTCTTTTAGTCACTGTTTTCCTTAAGAAACAATGTGTTTCCACCTCGACTTCCATTAACCTTAACGCCCACCTGTGTGTGGCATTGCCCCTGGTGACCTCCAGCCAACTGCCACCATTTTCCTGATGGACTCCGCTCTTCGTATCCTTTCAAAGGGCAGAACTTCCCTTCACTCCTGCTCCACAATTCACTTTATAACATAATATGCACTCATCACATCCAAGAACTCATACTGCAATTAACTGGGGTCTCCGGCATGTTTCTGGGACGGCACCACTGCCCCTCCTCTTCCTCCTCTACCTCCTGTGGTGCCCATAGACGTTTATACTCCCCCACTCCGCTCACTCATTCTCCCCTTTCCTGGGTATTTGCATTCTTCTGAGTGGAAACTCCATCCTGTCTTCCAGCTGCGACTTTTAGCCTGGCTGTGACTCCACTGTACTGTGGATGCTTTGCCTCTAGACGTGACCATTGCCTGGCTCGGTCCAGAAGTTCCTGGACAGCAAAGGGGTTAAGAGAGAGAGAGAGAGAATTATGTCCCTGCCTTCAAAGTTTACAACCAGGAGCATAAATTAGAGCAGGGGCTGGGGTGGGGCAGGGGGTCAGGGTAGAGAGAATGGGATGCAGATTCCCAAGTCTGGTCACAAAGCACATGTTTCGTATTCTTGCTCTGCACTGCGTTTTAATTTTAATGAGACAGCCAGGTGCTTTGTCCTCCATTCTCTGTCTTCCAGACACCTGTGACTATCAAGCACTGGATATGAGGCCAGTATGATGGAAGAACTACAGTATTTATTATATTAAATTTTAATTGATTTACATATCAAATTTAAAACTGATATTCTAAACAGTCTTTGGGAAACTTTTGATATGTTTAGGACAACCTGAGTATGTGCATCAAATTTTTCAAGTCTAATTTTTATGAATTCTGCACATAGATTATTTCCAATGAGAACTTGAAATTAAATTGAAATGTTCTATAAGATACACACCAGGTTTTAAAGACTTCTTTAAGAAGAATGTAAAGCATCTCATTATTAGTGACATGTTTAAATGATAATATTTTAGATACACAGGGTTACAAAAAATAACACAATTAGTCATATCTCTTTGTTTGCATGCTTTTAACATGTGGCTACTCATTTAAAAACACACATGTGGTTCTCACTGTATCACTGATGGTCAGTGCTGCTTTAGCAATGACACATAAATTACTTGTACTCAGATGATCTATGACAGATATTAAATAGTTCCTTTCTTTTAAAACGATTTTGTCATTATTCCTCCACCTCTTTCTTCAAAGGCCATCTATGCAAACAATTCTCAAAATGAACAGAGACCTACAGCCAGAACTAAATACGTATATACATTTAAACATTTTTGTTTTCTATTAAAAATGTTAAAATGTAACAAAAAGAACTAGAATTATAGTCACGTGATTATGGGACCAATGACACAGCTGGGAAGACAGAATGAGGTTTCCTTCCAGAAAAATGAGTTGACATAGGAAATGGGAAAATGAGCTGGGAAGACTGAAACAAGAACCTTTAAGCAGTGCCAAAATAGTAAAAAAAAAAAAAAAAAAATTGGGAATAGCATGCATTATTTGTATTTTTACAAGAATGACATATTTACTGCATTTTATGGTGTTCTTGAAGTATTAATATTTGCAATTACCTAAGAAAATTCTACTTCAAAGATTTAATGGATGACTATTTCCATCCTTATAGTAGTGATAAATGATTTAAATAAATAAATAAATATGATAGAGAAATGATTTTTATTTCATTGTCTGATAGATACCAAAAAAGAGACGGAGACAAAGGTAACAGAATCGCAAGATAATGTTATATGGGGAAAACGTGGCCCTCAGAATCCTACTGTAAAGAAAAATTGTCCATTTAATTACCCTTGTCTGGTATAAGCCAAGCATTCCGATGGGCATAGTTCATAAGAATGGAAGATAAAGACTGGAGAAAGGTAATAACTGGATACTTGAATATGAAAGGAAAGTCAAAACTCTTACATGACCCACTGTGTGGTTACTTTTGCAACATGTAAGAGAAAACTGTTTCAGCTACTAGAAAAATTGTCAGGTTTAACTGAATGCCATGACAAGCATTCCGTGGGAAGATTTGCACATCTTAAGTTATCATTTCCAAATTTCCCCAACAGCCTGCCCTTTTGTATTCTAGTTTTTATTAAGTTTTACAAAGCAAGTCAACTTTGAAAAACCACTCGTCACGCATCAGAAAGGTCGTGGTGAATCTCACCCACAGTCAGATGAAGTTACAAGACAAAGTGATGGGATCCCAGGTGGGTTAATTAAAAACATCTGATTTATCCTTTTTTTTTTTTTACCTGAAGAATTCTTGAAACTCATAGAACAGATACTTCTCTAGCAATAACTTCCGCAATGTCTTTTGATAAGAAGCAGAATTTAGCATATGAAAGCTGACACTTCCTGACAGCAGGTTGATCTACTTTCTTCCTCTCAGACCCTCCTCCCTTGGTGTGTGACCTCAGCTATCAACTCACTTGACTAACTCAGCCCCGCTCCCCATGCGCCCACACCCCTGTGGAATTAGCTCCAGCCTTTCAGAGCGAGCGGCGGTAGCAGTCCTGCAGTGATGACTAGGAGGAGGAGGACCAGAAGACGCGGCCGCGGAAACAGAAGAAGAAAGAAACAGCAAACACTAACTGATAGCTGATAGCACACCAGGCACTGCTTAAGCGTCCAAGGAGCTCATTCCGCAAATCCTGACAACCCTGCAAAGAAGGGCATTACTGTTATCCTTGCTTTTCGCAGGAGGAAACTGGGAATGGAAAAGTTCAGGACTTGTCCAAAGTGAGTCAATGATCCCATCTACTTGTTCATTTAAAATAGGTACCAAATGCCTGTCCTGTTCGTAATCCCCGTGAGCACTGGGACTTAAAGACAAGTGCATGATAAATGTTCAGACTCGATGCCATACCTGGCTTTTATGGTATCTTTATTGTAGTTTCGAAAAAACAAAAAATAAAATACAAATTCAGCCTGAACTACTTCTTTATCAAAACGAATTTTTGTTGTAGTTGCACTTTCTTTATTCTTGATGATTTTTCTAGTGTTATGGATGCTGTTTACAAGGCACAAAGACTTAAAATACATATTAAAATTATCTGTTATGATAAGAGGAGTGTGGGTGGATACTTGCTAGTTTTCCTTCACACACACAAAAAATGTGTAAAATTAATGTCTCAAATGACAGAAGAATTGATTGAAGTCAGAAAACCAGGTTCCATTCCAGGTCCTGAAGGCAGCTCCCTGACGCAGGTCTTTTAAAAGTCCATTTATACGATGAACTGATAATACCTCCTTTTCTCACGTGAGTAGATAAAATAGTGCATATTAAAATAATATAAGTATACACAGGGCAATGTTTTAAAAATATCACATTAACATTAAACCCCTAGCTAGGCTGTTCCTTCACTATGCCTCATTCACAATTACCTCCACACTCCTTCCCTGGTCTTTAAAATTCGGGTGAAGTGTTGGCTCCTTCTGAAAACCAGTAATGATGTCTGTTTCTAATTCAGATCTCCCCACCAGCGCTACATAGAGGTCTGGAAGTTTCCCCAGCTCACAGTTCTCACCCTCTGCTCAAATGGGTACACGTGTTGAATTTTGGAAGTCAGCATTTAATGTAGTGTCTGGTGTGGCAAATCCTCCTTATAGGGTTTTTTTAGAATCAATGAACAAGTGGACTCTGAAACATTCCCAAGAAATAACTCTCCAAGAAGCGTAAGAAATACGTGCCTAGGCATCGATATTTCATTGCGTGCAGAAGGCAGTGACGGGAGTTATGGGAAAATGAAAGGAGGAAATATTACACATGGAAACATACACATGAACAAAGCCATGAAGACAACACTCAAATGAAAACCAAATGTCCATCTAGTGAACAAATATGTGTTGACTACCTGCCAGAAGAAAGGTACTCGTCTACTCTGTCAAAAGCTGGAAGACAGCAATCGGAGGAAGATGCATTTTTCTGTATTTGAAAACAGAAAATATACACTGGTTTTCAACAAACAATTGAAATGATGTTTGTGATGGAAACAGAGCAGCCTTGTGAGGTCACATTGGTGAGTCCAGCACAGCCTGGGGGGGGGGGGAGACAACACAGATGACAGCAGTCTGCAAACCTTTCATTTCATAACCATTTTTCAGCTCACTTGGTAGTTTTTTTTTTTTTTTTTCCAATGCCACATAGCAAAATACTCATCACCTACGGTGGCCTATGTTGATGAAACAGACATGCTTGTCTCTTAGTACAACAAACAGACCCACAGTTAGTTTTGTAAATCATATCTGATGTTTAATTCTAAAATTCTTCCAAACTAAATAATTTACACATTACTCCATCGATAATATTTAAAAAATTATCCAGCCATTAAAAGCAAATAAAATGATGGGATCTATGAATATGACTGTGGATTCTAAAGTATTCAATAAAGGAAAACTTCATCTGTGTCACCATTTTCTATGACACATTATCACAAAATGAGGGCAAATGATGTCTCAGAACAACCTGACAGCTGGTTTTGTTATCTTGAATGAAGAAATTCAGTGTCTTCTGTTAAAAATGCCAATTAAGCTCCAAGTCAAATATGTCAACCTTTCTATTATAAAAGGCGGCCCAGGTCAAAATGCAAAAAAATTTTTAATCAACTCCAAAATAATCCTTGGAGAGAAAGGTGACCAGCTCGCCCACCTCCCCCTGGACAGTAGTTCCTTGGAGAAAAACATGATGCACTTATAGAGAGAAAAAAAGAAAAAGTCAAGAAGGAGTTTTGTGGTCTGTAGGTGACAAGGCCCATTGCATGGGGGTTTCAGTCGCCGATGAGTGAAAAACCCCCAATCTTGACACCCGCCTCACACTAACAGGCATAGCATCGACCATCACTCCCAAGCATAGACACGATGTACCTTTACCTTCAGCTGTCAGATTATACAGTATGGAAAGGGCACACTGATTTGCCATAAGAGCAATTTAGCCACACTGCTTCTGCAAAAGCGTATTAACTCTTCCTTGTAGCAACAAAAAAGCCCGTTTAAAAGAAAAGTTAGCAAAACAGAATTACAACGAGACGTCGTAATTTTCTGGCGCATAAATGAACTAAATAATGGGAGTCTCCCACGCAAGGGTTGGCCGGGTGTCACCCCATCATCTTGACGACAGTGATGGTTTCGAGGGGCACAGTCAGCGGCTGACATTCCACACAGAGACTTGCCAGTTACTGTCCAGAACTGGCACACTCCCAGGAGGCACACACGCGGCTACGGTTTCACCCTGAATCCTCCACTCCAGGCCTCATTGTCCACTTCAGACCAGTGGTGAAATATCCCCCATAGGACCAGCTTCTGTCCTGGCAGCTCCCTTTGCCTGTCACTCCTGGAAAGCAATGGAGAGCTCTGCTTTGGCTCAACAAAGAGTGGGGTAGGCGAGGAACACAACTCTGCTCTAGGCTGTTCGTTGTCTGGGGGACACGTGTTGCAAATGGAGACTTATTTGGAAAATGAGAAGTGCTACAAAAAAACAACATAAAAGGAGGGAGAGTGTAATGGCGAGAGACCTAACATTTGTAGTTCTTGAGCAACAACTTTTTAATTTAGAGTATTCTTTCATGTGCATGCGTTCTATTATTAGACAAGAGACTCAAAAAGCAAAAGCACCTACGCTCTGAAACTGCCAAGCTCTACTTAACATGCAATTCATTGCTTAATATCAGAAATGTTTTTGAAAAATAATAGAATAAACTGATCTGGTCATGATGATTGTGGTCTTCTCCTTACCGCAGGAATTACATCTTGCTAATTACATCTTACACCCAAGGGCCAAATGCTTAGCTCAAAAAAAAAAAAAAAAAAAAAATCATATGATAAATGCTTGATTTTTCACATCAGGTAATTATTGTACAAAAAATAATACACATTCATGAAAAAGACAGTGGAAACCAGCTAAATAATTGAACTATTTTTTGGTCTATTGGGAAAGCAATTGACAAAAACGGTGATAGGCATCTATCACGTCTCTTTCGCCAACCTGCCATCTCTCTTGGGGGTAATAGAATTTCTTAGCCTCATCTAACCAAAACATTCTAAATGTAATAGAAAACCAAAAAAGGTAGGGCTATTACAACTGTCATTGCTTAAATTTGCTTTCATATTTGATAAATAACAGGTTGTGTTACTAGGGGCTATGATTTTCCACAACCTGAATTTTCTTTTAAAATGCTCTAGCCCTGGAGAATAAATTTGATAGACAATTTCTTTTTTCCCCAAGGAAACACAGGACAGCTAGACATGATTGCAGACGATGACTGCGATGGATCAAACAAAGCTCAGTCCAGTTCGGACAATCCCGGGTTCCAGAGAATGGCTTCCAGCTCCACTTGCAGATGCTGCCTACGCACTTCCTGCAAAGTCTTCCTAGAGCCACTGAGCTAGAGAATCTTGCACACCTCTCTTTGCCTTTCTTTGTGTGCCTGGATCCAAGCCAGTAAGTTTTCAGAGGAGTTTAACTTGCTTTTACCGGATGACTTAAGCACATACATAATTCTTACTAGTTGCTTCCCACATCAGAATTGGTTGTTTTGGCCATTTCAGTTACTGTAATTTTATTTTAAAAAGTTTGTATTAGGATTCTTTTGCTTAGCATATTTACGATCCGAAGTGAGCTCTATAAGTGTTATCTAAGTCTTCCTCTACCCTTTTGCCCAAAACAATAAAATCTGAGGAGAAATTAATATCTGTTGTAATATTGTCGGGTCATGCCTTTCTCCCAAACTTATTTCAGGCCACGCGGTCGCCTTTGGCTTCTGGCAGATCCTGTCTGCACAGTTGGTGAGTTGTCAGTGTCGAGACAGAAAGAGCGAATATCACTTTTCCAAAATGCAGGTTATCTATGCCAGCAGGTGTTTGCACAGATAAGTTTTCCTTTGTATGAAGATGCATCTTGTGCTTAAGAAGTTGGTAGGGTCCCCTACTGCAGCATTAAATCCCAGAATGACAGATAAAACTTGAATTCTGAAACTACACAGAATGTGGTAACTTATACAACATGACATTTCTCTCTCGGGGCACAGATAATGAAATGTGTCACATTAGTGACTTTGGACAAACCAAGATCATGTCTATTCTTTTTGATGATGAGTTTTGGAAAGTCTAATGCAGAAGGTGGAAGGATTAATTTATTTCATCCTGTGTCTTTTTTTTCTGTTTTTTTTTTTTTTGGATCATATGAGCTCTTAGTTCTATAAACTCAGATGTGACAAGGAAAGATAAGGCCACCGGCGATGTGTGCTGCTGCTAATGTGGCCACTGGCCTGGGCCAGTCTGTGTTGTGCCATCTTCTGAGTCCATGGCTCTCACGCAGGGCCCGATGCAGGGAGAATGCCTTGGAGAACATACCTGCAAGCTAGAGCCTTCCCTGCTACATTTGGTAGCAAGTGGCTAAAATTGTTTCATATTTTGTATCCTGGTTCTGACTTTCATCCTTCTAAAAACTATTTCTAAACACTTCTCAGTGCCCTTTGTTTTTGACCTGTATTCCTTGGTTCATGGATCCTGTCTCCAACTTTATTTTCCATCTTCAGTGGTAATGAAGAGTCTAGAGCGAACGTCCGTAGCCCCCCAAGTCCACTGAAGCCCTACCTCGCTAGAGAGATCCATGAGCAACAGTGAAAGTTGTTGTATAAGAATCCAGGAAGGCAGGGATGGGCATTTCAACAGTCTTGACTATGTTAGGAGGTAAGTGGAATATGAAAAACACATGGGGACTAGTAACATATCAGTCACAGATGTTAAAATACTACATAAAATGACAGTGTGAGTCCTGGAGGTCCACTGTACAACATAGTGCCCAGAGTTAACAACACTGTATTGTATATTTAAACCTTTGCTAAGAGGATAGAGCTTATGTTAAGTATTTTTGATACAAAATAATAATCATAATAATAAAGGAGGAGGAGGGGAAGGAGGAGGAGAAGAAATAAGAGGGAACTTTTGGAGCTGATGTATAGACTTATGGCATAGATAGCGGTGCTGGTTTCACAGTGTATACTTATTTCCAAACTCTCCAAGTTGCATATTAATTATGTATAGCTTTTTGTATGTCAAAATTTTTTTAAAGAGTAAAATGAGAATGTTGCTGCATTGTCAGATGAGAGATAAACAGCTACACACACACACACACACACACACACACACACACAGAGTATTTCTACCCTCTAGGAAGGGTCCTAAGAAAATGTATGTTATGACAAATGTCACAGCTTTTCATTCTTCAGACAGCCAATTAACTTGAGTTCAGCAAGTCATAAAAAATGCCTCAGTGAATAGGATGTATTTCTGCTGGGTTTTTGTGAAATTTATTAATGAAAGATAACTTTTGTAACATCATTTTCTTTGTGATAGCAGATGTGAGAAGGTATATTTAAAAAGCGAAGGTGATCTGCAAATTGATCCGAGGATAAAGAACTCTCTATCATGAGCAACAAATCAGATGTCGTCAAATAGTGCTTCTCAAAGTGTGGTCTGGGGAACACTATAGAGTACCTGAGGTCCTCTCAGAAGTCTGTGAAGTCAAAACTGTTATCGTAACAATTTGGAGATGTCATTTGCCCCTTTCTGTCTCTCTTGTGGGTGCACAATGGAGTTTTGCAACAGCTACACAATGCACAGTATTACAATAGATTGAATGCAAAAGAAGTCT
Source organism: Eulemur rufifrons (assembly GCF_041146395.1). Taxonomy (NCBI): domain Eukaryota; kingdom Metazoa; phylum Chordata; class Mammalia; order Primates; family Lemuridae; genus Eulemur; species Eulemur rufifrons. Next base: position 1,301,709 of record NC_090994.1, read on the forward strand.
TAAGAATCCAGCTGTCTCCTATTAAACCAAGCATTACGATTTTTGCCCAAATGTAAATCAATAGCATTTCTCTTGCCAAATTGTTTTGTGGCATTCTTTGGGGAAAAAATGTTATGTCCCTTAAAAATATGGTATGTCTTTAAAATGTGCTATTAATGTTAACATTTAATAATTCATTACTATTACTTTTGACTTAAATAAATCTTTAAAAATGCCTGAGTCTTCATTTTTGACATTGGTAAATATAAGTAGATACAACTTACATAAGTAAAGGCTTTTCTGGACAGGATTACCTGATTTAGTAAAGATTTAAAAAAAAAAAAGCAAAAATAAAATGGGATGCCCAGTTACATTTGAATTACATATAAGCAGTAAATATGATTTTAGTATATCCCAGGAAATAGTTGACAATCCTACTCTAGGTCCTTACACATTTTTCTGAGTTATAAAGTGTTCCTGACACCAAAAGTTTGGGAACTGCTGCCCTAGAAAACATTTAGGTGCAGATTTTACCTACGAATCAAAACTCTCACGTAGGTTATAGAAAGGTTTCTGGGGCTGCTACTGTTGTTACCGGGTGTCACACTCTGGTTTGTGCCTTCACTACCCACATTTAAATGAAGACTATTGTTGGCAATTTGCTATGTGCTCAGGGCCTTTTTATCCTTATTTCCTTTTCACAAACCCGTGAAGTAAGCTTCCTTCATCCCATTGTACTGGAACCACAGTTGAACCAAGTGAACACACAAAAAAAGACAGATGGAGAAGAGAGACAGATTGGTTACACCCCCTCTCTCTGTCACTCTCTCTGTTAGGTTCACTGTGTGACACTCCAGCATTTTCTGTTGACTGTACAAGCAACAAACCTGACTTGAATCATCACAAGCAGAACGGAGATGTATAACTTGACTTTGTGAGTAGGAAATTCTTTGTAGGATCTTTGCCCAAATTTACACACAGTCACGTAATCAGTGGTCCTACAGTTGATTTGCCGTTTTTAGCCACCTTGATAGATGATCTCCTCGTAGGCCACATGACAATCCATTAATTAAAACAACAAAAATAACTAAACCAGAGGTGCTGTGGAATTTATTCAGGTCATTTCATCACAAACCACAAGAGTCAGAATCTGTAACTTGTAGCTTGTGTACTGGAAAAAGTCTTGCAGTAAGACAATCTGGGTATTAATCTCAACTCTAACAACTGCTTTTAGTGAGTCAGGTGGTAACTCACACCGTCTATGTGGCCTTTATCTTTTGCATTTATGGAATAAGGATAATATCACGTGCCCTGCATACCCCAGAAGGTGGGAAAGAGGATGTAACTAAATGTAAAGTTGCTGTCAGATATACGATCCTATATATCAATAAATACAGGATCTGCTTTTACTTCCTGTTTCACTAAAACTGAGGTAGCCTTATCATCCTTCTTTTAGTTGGACATAGCACATTTCTCTTACTGACATAGTGGCCTAGGATTTATTCTCTAAATCCCATTACTTTTAATATAAAAAATAAATCTTCACGTCTCTGAGATGTCCCACAAACATATAGCACGTGTTCCTACCCTGGGAGACACACAAGCTTTACTCCAAAGCCGAGCTACCCTCCTTCTCATAACTCACATACCCTGCCTGTTAGCGTTGCTCTTCAGAGGCGAAGACTCTCGTAAGATTTGAGACCGTGCTTCAGAGCCCATTGCTCTCCTCACACCCTCTCGGGGCACAGCTGCCCCACACCAGCTCTGCAGGGGGTTATCTGATTGGTCAGGTTTGGGCTTTTCTTTAAACATTTTTGTAATACCAACTCTATCGAGATATAAGTCCCATACCATAAAATTCATTTTCTTGAAGTGTACAATTGGGTACTTTTTAGTAGACGCACAGAGTTTTACAGACACGGCCACAATCTCTTTTCAGAAAGTTCCATTACCCCAAAAAGAAATCCTGAGCCCACTGGCAGCCTCTCCCCATGTCCATCTCTCCCCACGGCCTAGCAGCTACGAATCTACTTTCTGTGTTTATCGATTTGCCAGTTCTAGACATACCACATAGACAGAACAACACGACACAGGGCGTCTCACGACTGGCTTCTTTCACTCAGCATAACGTTTTCAGGGTGTATTCATGTTGTGGCATGATCAATACGGTATCTCCTTTTAAGCATTTAAAGAGTTCAGTAAGTGCCGCCAAAAGCCAGACTTTGGTAGAGACTGCTTCTTTCCTCAATATACCATGCTTAGGAAGCCAGGCTGTCATTACACAAAGCCAAATATTGTAAGGAGTTCAGAGTTCATCCATTTGGAAAGGCTTCTGTGTTTGATCATGAAGCTTCCAGGTGCACATGCTCAGTATGGTCAGACAAAAGGGGGCCACTTTTCTGGCAACCCAAACGAGCCCTGACTGGCAGATGCCATGCCGCCAAATCTCCCCAATATTTCCTTGGAATTTATCATCCCATTCTTGAAGAACATAGCTAGAGCCCCTTTTGGAAGACAATATTCTTGGGAATTTTTTCACAGTTTATCTAAATGATTAACAAATTTGAAAAGAGGATATTAAGGAAGGAGAAGCCACTAAAGGTGATTATCTGGCAGATCTCAAAATGATGTCATACACACTGCAGATTCCAAAAATTAAAAATCATCTAAAAGTTTACAAATTACTCACAAACAAAAAACTAAAAAAACAATGGAATTCATAAGAGAGTTATAGTTGGGAACTGTAACAGAAGTGAGTTGTATCTTTTCTGGTTTTCAACAGTGTCTTAAAAGTATATATACACACATATATGTTATCTATCAATATAAATATTTCTATATGCCATATATATAAATCATACATTCCCAGAGGGCAGATTTGTCAGTCTGTGTATGCATGAAATATGTAGATTAACAGACCAATCTCCCACTTTGCAGACATTTAAATTTTCTTAATAGATGACAGACAGAAATACACATATATGTGTACATGTACATGTACGTGTACACACATATACGTATATGTAGATATATTCCTAAGCTCCCTTAATGGCATTTCTCAGGAATTTTGAGCTGAAATAATGGAAAACAGCAAGGGTTCACTAGGAAACACAATTTAATTGGTCACACCTGCTATCGCAGGAAAAAGTACCTTGTGCAGGGCTTGTCTCCAAGGATACAGGTTAGGAGGTTATCCTGGTTTACATGACTTTCCTTTCTCTTCCCCTACGCTCTGGCTTACTTTGGAATGATCATATTTTTACTGTAAAGATCTGCCTTTGTATGGATGGCTCATCAGTTGAAATTTAATTTGTTTTCACACATTGACCTTTATTCTCTTGCCAGAATATTTATAACTCATTTTTTTTCTTTCTGACAGGACTAGAAGATATAATATTAAAAATATATTTTTCTGTATAAGGTAACTTCGAAAATTATATGATGTAGTGAAATCCATATAAGAGTTGCAAAGAAATGCTTGCAGCACCATTAATATTTTAAATAACATTTTACTTGTAATAGTTTTCTTCACAATTTTTATGAAGTGCAATTGCTATATATTTGTTGCAAAATTAAACTTCCAATAACGTTTTGTATATCTGTATTTATATTGAAAATTAATCACCATTTGAAATTGATAAAAGATAATTAACAAAAACTTCAACATTCACAGCTTATAACTCAAATGAGGTAGCAGGTTCTAATAGTCATAACAATCAAAATCAGGAGGGAAGAGTCAATTATTTGGTTATCCTGAAAAATAGCATACTAAGAGAGCACATATTATTTTCATTTATTTACGGCTGTTTTTAGAATAATGAGTTAGTTCCCTGGCATCTTCCAGGAATGACTAAATAGAATTAGAATATACCTGTTTATGTGTTTGGTGATTTAATATCATCATGAACTTAAAGATTTTTATGTATTATATGTGTTTTAATCCATTGTCATTCTCATTCTTTTGATATTCAAATTGTTTCGTTTTCGGGCAATAGGAGGTCCACAAGCTACCTGTAGATTAACCCTGAGTCATCCATGACAGCATCTGTGTTCTGTGAAATAATCCGGTCCCAAATTATTCTGTTCATTTTTTTGCCAAAGACCTGAATTCAGCCATTTTTTAAGGATCCCTAATCTCTGTACTTAGAATAAGGTGTCTAGAGACAGTGGTCTAAATGGTGGCAGTGGTACTCATTGTTAATAGGTTAATGTTTCTAGGCCTTTTTTCTTTTGTAAAGGAAATACATCATGAATTTATACTTATATTTCCAATTAAAATTTAGAATTGTTGAGCTTTTACTTCTTTAATTCTATAATTATCTATTTAAAAAAAGACTTGACGGCTTGGATCTATAATTATTTGTTTTATCTTAAGTACATAAATAAAAGTTTCAGACTACCGATGCCAAACACTATTTTGAAAACAGTTGAAAATTTCCTTAGTCTTTTCACTGGGTGAGGAGGGGCTCCCCACTAAGTCAGCAAACCTAATTACTATGTTTAAAAACTCACTTGACAAGATTCGTTCTGTGTAAGCCACCAGCTCAATAAAGAAGGAGATTTGTTTGTTTCATTTGGCTTGTGACTTTTATGGGTGGTTTTGCATTTCATTTTGACTTACTCATATTTTATGATTATGTAAAATCATATGCACATAATTCTAAATAAAATCTACAAACATGATCTATTAAATCTAGCTTTTCTCCCTGCTTGTGGAACTCAATACTTCCCATTTCCTGTGTATAATATTTGTGTGTATTGTTTAATTCATTCTTTTGATTTCAAATTTAACCATATATGTAGATATACGTATATCTACATATGGACACCCCTAGACCTTTGTAGACGTGTAGTTTCATCCTACATGCATCCTACATGCATTTTCTCTACCTTGTTTTTTCCCACTTAACACATCTTGAATGTCACGCTGGAGTACATGGAGCTATCACACTCTCCTTTCTATAACAGCATAGTACTCTATTGCAGATGAAATAGTTTACTGGCTCCACAGGTGGATGTTGAGAATACATCTGGGTTATTTATTTATTTGTACTCTGCTGTCATAAGTAGTGTCAAAATGAAAAGTCTTTAATATATTCCACTTTTACTCTCATTAGTACATATTTGGGGATAGATTTTTAGAAGTTTGCTGTGTCAGACCATAATGGCTATGTCATTTTACTAAATGTTGTCAAATTTCCTGTCAGAGGGGTTATATAGCATTTTGCATTTGGAACAACAGTGTACGAGTGTGCCATCTTCTCCAGAATCTCACCAAAGGAGGATATTGTCAAACTGTAGATTTTTGACAACTGGATAAATGAGAAATAGCATGTTGTAATTCTATTTTTCTTTATATACCATAAAAATTTTTTATAGGGTCTTATTTTAAACACCAGTAATCAGTTACTTAAACCAGACTTGACACTCAAAGTAACAAAGTTCTACAAAAATAAAGAAATATGATCTATTTTTAAATGTGCATGTATAATTTTATTACACTTTGGGTCCTACTGTACTTTTCAAAAATAAAATTCTGATAATTACTCATCAGCATTAAGAAAATATATTTTATTTAGAGGATACTTACAAAATGCAGCAGGTATTTTTGAAAAATAGGATATCTCATCTGGGACCTTGCTTATACTATTATAAATGCTGTTACAGATGTGACTTAATAAATGTTCAAATGAGAAAATGTTACAAAAAAATTGTCCACATTCTGCAGGACAATGCATATAGTTTTCTCTGTTTTGCAATCATTGCTATTGTTATTGTTATTTCTAGTTATTTACTAACATTCATATTTTCTGAAATCTGGAACTGCTAGTTTTCACAGACTAGTTTTAATTGACTCTGACACAAAAATAAGTTTCAAATTCTCCCGAACATTTCTAGGATCATTGACCTACACTATTCTGTGAGCATTTTAAACTAGGTATTGATTTGCATTACTTTCATTCTTCCATGAGGACTCAGTAGGGGTGTATTCAGACAAAATCACTGATCCCCAAGTAAAGCCATGGGAAGACTGGGTGGAAGGTCGACCCGGGAGGGAATCAGTGGGCGTGACCATCGCTTGCTTCCGAGGCTGTTTCCCCAACTGAGCGACACATGATTCCAGCAGGTGTAGGACGTCTGTGTTGTTTTGAACATCACATAGGATTGAGAATGTTTGTTTCCTCATTAGTTATTCTCTCTTTATGGGAAAAGCCTTAAATTCCTTAACTGGCTCTGACAGACCAATTTGTTTTTAACAGTTGTACTCATAAACACACACCATGCTCTGCCGTCATGGTTTCCATTTGAATCATATTACCGAATAGAAATATAGCTGTCCATTGCTTCATCTTTTGGAGAAGGCTGGAGAAGGTTTTTGCTGTGTATAAGACAATCTCAAATAAAATGACTTAGAGCCTGTGATGTGGTCATTTGGCACAGACACACTATGGTTCTGGTGTCACATGTCACATTTAATTGGACAGGACAATATATACATATATATATATTACCTTTTCCCTATTGTTTGGTGCCTTTACTTGTTCTGTATCCTTATACTTTTCTAATTCTTCTTGTTCTGAGTTTAATTTCTGATCCTACCACTATGAGATGACACATATTACAATTTCTCTAGGATTCAGGTTTTCTCTTCCCATGTCAAATAAAGAAAATGAAATAGCACCCCTAAACTTCATGCCAACCCCTGACAGCTATCCTAGCAATTAATCCTCCAAATCATTCGGCAAAGTGATTATTTTCATCTCTATTTTACAGATAAGGTAACGGAAGCTCAAAGAAGTAACTTGCTCTGGGCCACTCAGCCAGTGACAATGTAGAGGTGATTTTCAAACACGCATGTGCCAGTTACTGACATTCCCCTTTTAGGTAATGTTTGAATCTAAAAGTTCACATTGAATAGAGAAAGCTTTATTTGTTCAGCAAAAAATGCTAATTCCGGCTTCGGTTCTAAACTCAGCTAAAATAAATAAAAGAACCTACATCCCTTGTCAGGCAGTGTTATCCTTTATCACCAGTGTTAGGTGCCAGAAAAACGTTTGGCTTTTTTTTTTTTTTTTTTTACTTTTTAGAAATGTTATACGATGACCTTTAGAGTACTGGATTCTTTGAAAGAAGCTAAAAGTGGATTTTTCTGTGAATTAGCATGCAATCTGAATTATTTTGCAACATTTTTGCACTCGAGGTTTGCCATTGCCGTAAGTCACCAGACATGAAATACTACACTCAGCTTTCATACACAATATTTCCAGAAGGTAGTATGAATTTGTGGGGTGTAAAATATATCTTTAAGACATTTTTAGTCCAAATGGTCTTTCAGATTTCTTTCACTAAGCCCATGGATCAGCGGTAATGTTTCTGGAGTGTGCCTATAGAACAACCGTTTGTTTATGATGGCATTACATTTTTAGTCAGCCTCCAAAAAAATCTTTAAAATTGCGTGAAAAAAATATAAGCAAATAACTTTCCCCCTACCCCTTCTACCAGTGAGATCTGTATTTCATCAGTCTTGTCGAATGAGTTAAAGTGATATTTAGCAAACGTCAAATATTTTTCTAACAATACACTGGTCTATAACGTTAAAGGGGACTTAGGAAAACATGGATTGATAAACCACTATAGGACCGAGATGTAAATGGTAAAATCATTGAAAATGTTGCTTATTAAGACTTTGTTAATGGGAAAATAACCTACCTGTTTCTCTGAGTTATTGTGATCTTTGGGGGGAAATATTTTATCTTTAATCATCTATAGTATTTTCAGGTACTTTCAATCTAGTTTCTTTTCCATATGGGTTTCAGGCTATACTTATGAAATATTTTTCTCAAATTATCTTTTCTGGGTCACCTGCTGCCTCAGGATATGGACCACAAAGAGAGGCTAGGTGTGACAAAACCTAGAGCTCGTTTCCTCTTCCCATCTCCCCAGCCCAGCTGTCCAGGTGCTGCCTGCGGATACCACAGGGCCCGGAAGTAGCACCTGTGGCGCTAACGCCCTCCTGGCCCGCCAGGTGGCAAGCTGGACCTCTACTCTGGCTTCTCTGTATCATGTTATTGGTATTATCTTTGTGCTCTATTTGCGCTCTGTGGATATACAAAAATTGGAAACAGCTGGGGTGGCAGGTGAGATACCTTAGTATCAAGCTACGGATAACCTGAAGGGGAAGTTCTGCTACCACATGTCAGATAACGTGGCAGATTTGGGGGATACGGAGTAGAGTAAGATAAGATCCCCGACCACAACCACCTCAAAACCTAATGGAGGAGGCAGAAATGAAAAGAGATAATTTTAATCAAAGATAACAAGCGCTACAACAGAACTGAAAATAAAGCCTGCAAGGGCCAGGAGAAGGTGCAGTCAACTGTGCCCAAAGGCCAGGAAAGGTCTAAGCCAAAGCCCTCGAATGACTGAGTTCACTGAATTGCTGACATTCAGCGAGCATCTCACATGGGCCAAGCACTAAGTCCGCTGCGTTTACCTCACTGAATCCTCCAGCCCAGCGAGGTAGGTGGTATACCATCCCCATTTTACCGATGATAAAATTAAGGCAAAAGAGGTAAGGGCACATCCAAAATGCGGTGACGCAGGTGGTCCAACGTTTAACCACTGAGCTAGGCCGACTTTAATTTTATGAGGCTACACCCTAAAAATGAGCAGTTACATTTCCCACAGAATGTAGCATGGATGGGACAGGCACAGGGACTTGGGGAATCGGAAACATGAAAACCTCAAACTCTTTAAATGCCTCATTTTACTTAACAAAATATTTCACAAAATTGACTGTTGTAGACACTAAGAATATTTTTGTATTCTCCCCAAAAGCTACTGTTTGGAGAGTGGAGTATTATGTGACCTGCTTTTCAACCATCAAATTGAGCCAATATTGTTGCTAGGGCTTAATTTCATGAGATGTAAAAAGTGTTTTCAGCTGCGTGGAGGGACCCGCATTCAAGCCTCAACTCTGCCACTCACCCGCATGTGGCTCAGAGCAAAGCAGTTAATCGCCCTCATTCTCGGTTTCTTCATGTTCAGTGATGGGTGCCGATCACAATGCCTGTATGCAGTTGCTACGACAATTGTGTTTTGTATTGCTTTTGAAATTTTTATTTGTATGTATGTTAAAGTGATTTTATTTTATTTTTTTTTTAATTTAGTTTGTACGGTTTGTCTTCTTCTCTGCATTTCTAAGTGGTTTCCACTGGGACCCAGGTGTCCCATGTCATCAAAAATTACTCTCATACATCACCTGGTGTGACAAAAATTGGCAGAATTCTCAATCAATCCCGACACAACTGTACAGTCAGCAACATAAAATGCCAGCGCAGAGAGGAGATACTGCGCCTGCAGTTGACGCCATCCGTTTATAGGACTGACGCTGGCAGCCCGGGGCATCCACGCAGAGCCAGGCTGCCCGGATGTGCAGGAGCAGCTTCTGGAAAACTCCCTCTGCTGCCACGTTAAACAAAGGTGGTCCCCCAAAGTGAAGCCCGTGTGTGAAACGGGGTGCTCTCTGGCCTCTCAACAAGTGAAATAAGTGCTCTTTTCTGGATAATGAACTCGCTAGTGTGAGTAAAGAAATGCTACCCTGAATACAAACCCTTAGAACGTGTAGTTCGAAGTCTCCCTCAGGCTGTTTCTGAATAAAAACATAACACAACATGTTCTATGGCGTTTCATGGAAAAGAGATTCAAATTCAGATACATTCTGGATATCTGGGAATATTAGGATAAACAATGTCAAATCAAGCCATTAATGTGTTGCTGTAAATTGTCATTCTCCAAAAGAGAATTGTGTTTCTCACACTTACTTGACAAAAGAAATACTTTTAATTTTTTAATTGGCTTCCCTTCCAGAAGAGTATCAAAAAAAAAAAAAAAAAAAAAAACAAATCTCACTGGACACTGACATTTTATAGAACAGAATTGCAATTAGGGGAAAACGGGATGGATAATATCCCAATGTTGTTAATAAGACAAAAAAAAAAATACGAGGTGAATAGCTTTGTCAAGTTAGTTCTTCAAAACTGTCTCAGAAGCACAATTCTTGAAGACATCTTTGAGGATGGCATTCTAAATTGGAAGACAAAAGGGTGGAGTCACTTTTCTCCAATGTTTTATGGACATTATTGATGCTATTTTTAATGAAACTTCTTCACTTTGCTCCAGGACCAGACAATGGGGATAAGACGACTATCACAACAGTATCTGACATGGTAGAAGATAGTTTGAATCTATTAGAAAATAGTGAGTATAGAATTCAATGGAGGGTTATGAGAAAAATAAAGTAAAAGATAAGCATTTGGTAGCTATAGATATTTTAAATTATTTAAGAAATATAACAAATTTATGAATGGCTTTTAGAATAAAATACAATTTCTTGGCATAAAATTGAAAAAGGAAAAAAAGTCCTTCATTACCTGTATAAGCTCACATCTCTGGCCTCCTTTCTCAGGAGCCCTTGAAACACTCTCTACTTGTGCTGAACCGTTTTTAGGTTCTCGAATAAACCATCATCTCTCCAATAACACTTGTGACATTAATGTATCACGGTTTCTCCACAATTAACAAAAATTCTTGAGCAAACTATAGTCAACGAGCGTTTGTAAAATGAATGAATGTTCTGTGTGAGAAATGGCACAACAAAGTATCTTAGGGAAGAAGCGCTAAGCAGATGGTTCAGATAAAAGTGATTTTGAATGAAAACCCTATACATCTAATTTGCAAGAAAGCAGAGAGCTAATGTGGGCGAGAGAAACAGGAATGGTCGGGTTTTGTTGTTGCTGCTGCTGTATGGGGATTCGACTGCACATCCCAGCAGAAATGTGAGACAATAATTCAGTCAGGGCAAAATAAAGGGCTAGAAAACAATTTTGTTTTAGGTCTGGAAAACAAAGGAAGTGTAATTACATTTATTGAGCAAATGTAGGCCAGGCACTCCCAGGCAATCCACTACTCCCTATATAAAACACCGTGGATGATAGCCAAGCCTTGCAATGCATTAAATAAAAGGCACAGCATAAAGAAAGAATTGGAACTTATTCTTAGTTTATTTGCTTCAATAATGATGCTGATTTGGATAGTACTGGATGTCTAGGAGCGGAAACTCCTACAAGAGCTTATATGTTGGGCCTAACAGCCCCATCCAAAGCTGGCATTTAATAAAAATGTATGCTGAGTACAAAAATGAATAATTTTTTATGAAAGCCATTGAAAAAGATACAGTTTTCTATTTACTCATGTGGGTCTCATTTTTATTTTAATAATATCCCCCTAAGAAGTAAATACTCTTTCGTTTTTCATTGTTCACTGAATATTTATGTTGTTCATTTAGATGCATCATCTATTACTTTGTTATGCTATAACATTCCCAACTTTCATATAAATATAAAATCAATGTAATTGCACCCATATAAAGCAATAGATAAGCCCTTGGAATAGAAATGCTATGCAAAAAGAAAAAAATGAATGCCTTTGCTTTCACACTGAATTCAAAGCACAAGGTTTTCTTTTTAAATATATAATTAAATATGATTTGATTAGTAATAGATGCAAATGGCTTTTTTTCCCATGAAATGATTTTAAAAAAATCACTGCAATTAGGTGTTTGATTTTCCATCTACCTGTCTACGAAGCATTTCTCTTTTTTAACTGATCCCCCATTGTCAGGGTAATTGCAGAAGTATCATTCTGAAAGCAGCTGCATCCTCAGGTGCCTCAGTTCACATGAAATCAAGCAACAACCTGATACCCTGAAGCACACCTCATTGGTCCAGGGGGATGTGGGACGTGGGGATGACATAGAGCATTTCTCTGCCCCTTAATAAGCACCAAGAATCCTGCTTCCTGGAAAATTTGTTTTACCCCTATACTTGATCCTTGTCAGTTAATTTTGCATAGTTTTAAGACTCACTTTTACTTTGTATTTTCAAGTTTATAAGATTATGAGTAATTAGAGGTAAATTCTGGTGTCATTTTACCCTTGTTAAATGTTTCAAGCTTCATAAAACTTTGTTAAACTTTCATAACTGAGTTTTAATAAAAATAAGTGGTTATTAAAAACAAATAGCATCCTACCCCAACTATCTAACTTACTCAAGGCTGACTGAATTTCTGGAAACCGTTCTGTTGGTAGCAATGTAATGTCATCCATTGTGTCATCTTCCAGAATGCCAAAAAATAAAGATGGAAGATCAAACATCCAGGGATGTTTGAGGGAGAGGGGAAGGAAAAGAGGAAAGAGACATCAATCCAGAAATAAGAAAAGAAACTGTCTTCTAATGGAGTGTATTACTTAATATATAATAAATAAAGCATAATATTTTTCAAATCGTGGCTTCTTCCAACCCACTTTTTTTTTTTTTTTTTTGGCTGCTTTAACTGCTCCTGTTAAGTAGGCTTCCAGTGACTTCCACTCTTCCAACAACTGTTTTATCTATGGAGGGTTTTGTAGTCCCTCCCTACTCAAGGAGGATAAATAGCCATGTCTACAGTCTTTTGCATTACCTGGTGATGGTACCTTTTGGGCCTACAGAAAGACATGAACCTATGTGAATGGGCCATTTTTAACACACATTTGCAATGGTAGCTATTAAATCATTTGTCCTTAATCTGGGACAAAAGTGGAACAAAACAATGGCTGCAGAATTCCTCTAGTATCATTCTTCAGTACTGGAACACTCACACGGTTTTGGTAGGTATGTGGTCACTCAGCTAGAAACTGATTTTCTCATAGCTCTCCTTGGCTGCTAGGTGTGGCCATAGGACCAGGCTCTCAGCAACAAAATGTCCTGAGAAGTGATGAATGATGCTTTCATGGCACCCCTTGAAAAGGCATTGCTTAGTCTTCACTTTTTCTTCCCACTTCCATGGATGTGGTTTCACCAACTTTGATCATGTAGTGGAACACAACACCCTTTGGTGGAGGAACCACAAAAAAAGGGTCCTAGGTGGTCCTTTGAGGCTGACTATCTCAACCATCCTTGAATGACTCACTTCTGGGATATGATTAAACAGAAAATTACCTAAAGCCTATGTATTTTTTAGGACACTTTGATATATCAGCTTATCCTCTATCTTAACCATGAGAAGTATATTAACTAACTATATTTTAATTTTTCTAAACATTTTTAAAAGCCAGAGACCAAGAAAGCAGGTGATTTTTATCCAAATGATTGAATCATAGATGTTTGGATTTAAAAGGAACTCTGATAATCTAGTCCAAGTTGGCAAGTATATAGGACTCTCCTCACCTTCTCCATTATCCTGCCCATGGTGCCAGATATTTAAAATCAATCTTAACCATTTTCCCTTCTGAGCCTGGAGGCAGTTTCATCATCTTTCTCAACACAGTGCTGCACACAACCACCACCAATTGATCGCAGAAGACGCAGAAACTGAAAACTCTTTGCTCTCCCTGAAATAGTTTGATCCTGTCATTTTATAATACATGAGAGCAAATGGAAAGCAAGACCTTGGCTCAGGTTAGCTTCCTGGGTTTCTGAATATGAGGACATATTTCGCAGATTTCATAAAAAGGAAACAAATCAAAGGATGCCCAAATTAACAGCTGGGTTTATGAAATTCTACCTTTTGAAGTAGCTCTAGATAACAGATCCTCAAAACTAGAGTCACCTTTTGGAATGTTTTAAAATAAAATTTGTTTATAATTCCATAAGCAAACATCTGACTTGGGTCTGGCAACATACATGCAGAGATCTTCTGCAAACACCACTCAGGAAGCTACGTCAGCTCTGCTGATACTTTCCAGGAATACACCTGACATTACTTGAACATAAGTAAGTACTATGCTATGGGTACTGAATGATGTCATGAGTCAATCTACACTAGAACATTCTAAGCAATAAGTGTATTTTCAACAATACAAACATGGAGATTACCACTAATGTATTTGGAGTTGGCACTATCTAATAAGATAATGACAAAGTAGATGTAAAGAAAAAAGCAAAAAATACACCTGTTATAATTAAATGTATGACAAGGGTCCATGAAAGTAGAGTATTTTCTCAGAAATTTTAGTTTTAGTATTATAATTTTGGAACATATATAAAAAGACTTCCAAATATTTTGGGTGGAATATACACTTTTGTTTATATAACAAATTTTTAAAAATAAAGTTCTAAGTTGCTTTACAAAATATGATGTCAAAGTTCTGAGTCTTTTTTCAAAGAAAATTTCTTTTATTAATTTGCAGACATTCAGCACAGTTCATACACACACGGGAAAAAATGCTCTAGAATCTTCATCTGACTGTATGAGTTTTGACGTTAAAAAGACATGTCTCGGGAAATTTTCCTCAATTATTCCCTCAAATAGATTATCCAACTCGTGTATTTTCTTCTTCAGCCTCGGGGATGCCCGAGTCTTAATAATCCCATATTTCTCGTGGGCCTTGGTCTTCTCTATTTCTCTGCTCTATCTCAAGCTCTGGGATTCTCTCTTCTGCTTGATCTAACCTATTCTTAAGGCTTTTCAATGCATTTTGTAATTCCTTGAATGAATTTTTAATTTCTAGAAGTTCCGTTTGATTTTTCTTTAAATATTTCAATTTCTTTAATGAATTTTTCATTCATTTCCTGCATTCTTTTTGTGGTTTCTTTGCATTGGGTTTTCATTTTATCTTGCATTTTATTGAGTTTCCTTACAGTCCATGTTCAAAATTCTTCATTCGTCATTTCAGTGTTCTGATTTTGGTTGGTATCGATTGCTAGAGAGCTCGTGTTCCTTTTGGGGGTGTCCTTTCACTTTGATTGTTCATACTTCCGGAGTTCTTTCACCGATTCCTTCCCATCTGGAGCAGCTGTTGCTTCTTCCCTTTGGATTTTCTTTTGTTTAGACAACGACCTGCCCAGTTTAGTCTCTGAGCCAGTAGGTGGTGGTTGTGGGTGAGAATCACCCACACCTTGTATGAGTCTTATTTTCTGCACCCATTGCTCAATCGTTTCTATCAAAAAATATTGACTTGCTTGAAGATTTTCCCAAGAAAAAATGAGTTTGGGAATAAACTACAACTTTAAGCTAACTACCAAATGAAGCCCTGAGCAAGCCATGGAAAAGGCACCATTTCCTCAAATCAAATCCTTTATGTATCATTCAAGGTCCTAACTGGTGCCTTACAGTACAAGTATTAGACAAAGTGCTTATAAAAATAGCTTACCTAAAAATATATGGTTTTAGAAATAAATCATGGCAGCAGGACAATACTCGGGGTAATCCATGAATGTGCATAACATTGTTTGTACTTCAGCATTAATCTGGTTTATTTCACAGAACGCTGAATAACAGAAGTTGGATGGATAAGTGAGTGAGTGAATGAATGGTTTTATTAGCTACAGTTTTAATAATTGTGTTATTTCTCGGAGCTCATAAAGCCCCACGATGTTTATTAAAAAGAAAGCAAAATAAACAAGAACTCGATAAACGTTTACTTAGAGCACACCTTTGTTATAGCAGAAACGACACAGCAGTAGCAGCCATGGAGGTTTGGGGAGAGATGTCCTCTCTTTCCCCACCTCTTCTCCTTCCTTGGATGGGGAGGAAAAAACAACGAGCAGATCGAGTTTACTACTTCTTTTGCCTCCAACTTTGCAATCACAGATAAACTGTGAAAATATACCTGCATTTTTCCACTAAGTGTCTGGATTAGTCACTAAATTAAATGTTTAAAACCCCACAGAACAGGTGCTTTTTACAATCATTGTGAGATGATGCCTGTTTTCTCCTGATGACGGATAAAGGCTCTGTTGGACATACATTGATTTTCACAACACATTTTAGCCAGACCAATTCTAATGTTAATGCTATATATGGTCTACAATGCACTTATATTAAAATATCGCTGGCCATAAAATTATCATATAGCAGAAAGAAAAAAAAAGTGAGACAGCATGGGCTAATTAACATTTGCCATCGATTCAGACTCTATATAAATGTGCTCAGTAAGAGGTTTAGTCTTTTTATTATTTAATGAGTTCAACTATTCAATGACCTGAAATTGCCCTTTATTTCCAACTAACTGAGATCCTTACAGTGTGAGGACTATTATTCAACTTTGTGTGTCAGTGTCTTGCACAGTGCTAGGTGAGAGCTCATTCTGGAAGCATGTGTGTTACATATGCACTTATTGTGTAAAATGGGAATGTCTGGTTAATATGAGCATAAAAATAAAATATTTATATTCAAAACATGTTCACATCTAAGATGTTTTCTGTGTCTTAATTTACGTGTTCATGAGGGCATCAGTGGGAGTCACTTAAAACAGTAGTCCCCAACCTTTTTGGCACCAGAGACCGGTTTCATAGAAGACAATTTTTCCATAGACTGGGGTGGGGGAGGATGGTTTTGGGATGATTCAAGCACATTACATTTATTGTGCAAACGTCTCTGCTAATGATAATCTGTATTTGCAGCCGCTCCCCAGCGCTGGCATCACTGCCTCAGCTCCAGATCAGTCGTTATATTCTCATAAACAGTGCAACCTAGATCCTTCTCACACGCAGTTTACAGTAGGGTTCCTGCTCCTATGAGAATCTAATGCTGCAGCTGATCTGACAGGAGGCGGAGCTCAGGCGGTGATGAGGGCAATGGAGTGGCCATAAATACATATGGAGCTTCACTCACTTGCCCACCACGCACCTCCTGCTGTGTGGTCCGGTTCCTAGCAGGCCATGGACCCATACCTATACGGCCTGGGGGCTGGGGACAACAGACTTAAAACATTCCGGATCTCTGAATTAGCTATACTCATTCACTCTTCCAGATTTGTGGAAAAAACTCTTACTTTCAAAACCAACCACAGCATCACCCCTTCCCTGAGGAGGTGGGCTGACAAGTCACAGTGAAAGCAAGACTTGGAGTCTCTGTAGTCTCCAACATTGACACAAAACACAAACAACAAAAAGCTTTTAATATTCAAGTGCTTCTTGATCCAAAGTTTAATTTGAATGTTTCTTCTTTGTGATAAAATACCATACACAGTTTTCATATCATTTCAATATCTACTATGTCAGGAACTGTTCTTAATGACCTTGATAATATTAAAATGAAACTTTAATATTATGCTTCCTTAGTAATCACAAGGGAAAATGGTCCCTAGGGAACAAAGTTTTTTTTAAAAGTATATTTATAATTTATTAGAGAATAGAATCTGGCCAAAATGCATTAACAGCTAAGGTACATAGTTTATTCTTTCTTTCAACAAATACTTATGGATGATCTACCATAAATCAATATGCCCAAGAAATACACCTTTTAAATTCGCTTCCTCCAAAGCTACTATGATTCTCCTGGGGATACAGTTTAGTGTCACCTTTTTACAATTAAAGGGTAAAGATCATTCTCGTTGACTCCGTAAGTAATTGGTGTCAACATCATTTTCTTTTATGCTATGATGTCATTCTAATAAGTGGCAATAACAGGGTGCACCAGTGTTACAGTTGAGGTATAAGAAGGAAGGTGGATTTCAGAAATATAAGTCTTGGGTTGCAGATCCATTTCCACTATGTGTTATCTGTTTTTGCGACTTTCAGCAGGTCATTAAAATTCTCTGAACATTATCCATAGAATGAGAAGGATGCAGGTAGCCTCGGGGAGGCACCGGAGTGCAGAAGAGAACATCTCTGCCGCCAAACTGACTTTCAGACTCAAAGCTGCCTCCATCACAGCTCACTATGACGCATTAGACATGTTGCTCAATGTATTGGAACTCCAGTTTCCCTTCCTACAAGACACAACGAAATTGTCTAAATACAAAGGATGTTCTGAAGATTTAAAATATGTTAATGGATTTAGATGACCAAAAGAACTGTTTCTTGACTTCTATCTTTCTCCTGTACTCCACAAGCACTTGTCAACGGCTCTCGGGGACCACCTCCAGCAACTACAACCTGGGCCCAAAGCCATCAACTTCTGAAGGCAAGACCATCTCAGTAGCCTTCTGGCCACTTGCAAACTCGCCCTCAGTAGTTTATTCTCCCGATTTCAGCTGTTATGATCTTTTACACTTGAATCTCACAATCCCACAGCACATCACGCAATTTACCTCCTAAATCTCTTAACCTCTGTCTGCCTCCAATGCCACGTCCTCAGTCCCAGCTGCTGTTATCTCTTGAGGGGACAACTGCAATCGTTCATTAAGAAACTTGTCAGCACCACCTCTTCTCCTCCTCCCGCCAGTTCTCCGCAGTGCAGCACGGTTTGACCACTGGGGCTCTTTGTGGGGCCGTCCCATTGCTGGTGCAATGACGGCTGAAGGTGTGCATGACCCTTGAGCGTTGTGCACTGTGCCACTTGCTTCCTCTCTCTTGAGGCTCATCTTGCTCCACTCCCCACCTCACTTTCGAAGCTCGGGTGACCTTTTAGTTCTTCTACAAAAGGACAAGTCTTCCTCTTGCCACAGAACGTTGCCTGGAGTCCTTCCTCATTCTCTTCTTTTCTCACAACTTCACTCCTGCCCACCCTGCAGACGGGAGTCAGAAGGCACTTTGCCGTGGAGGTCTTTCCTTGCCCCACTGCCCGTACTAGATCATCTCTTCTCTTCTCACTACATCCTCTTACAGCTTTTCCTTCATACCCTTAACCTGGCTGGAAAGAATGTATTTATCCACATGAAGTTTCTCATGCACCGTCTGGGGGATGGACATGCTTATAGCTCTGACGCGGGTTGGGCAAAGACAATATATGTAACCTAAACATTTGCACCCCCATAATTTTCTGAAATTATAAAAAAAATACATGGCCAATAAAGACAAAGAAAGGCTAAAAAAATAATAAATTTTCTAATCAATAACTCTCCTCCATTATACCAAGAGAGCAAGGACTACATTTGACGATTTTGGGGGCAGGGCATGGGGGCGCCGTGTTGGTTCACTATTCACTAGTGTCTAGCTTAAACTTTACACATAGCAGATGCTTAATAAATGTCTTTGAATAAATAAAAGCATATAATTGTTTTCAGCTATAAGTAGAGTAGCTAGAGGACTGGTAATCACTTTACAAAATTTTACTCAACTATGTAGAAATATATGCTAATATCTATCCAAATATATCCCAATTCAAGAGATAAATATATTTCCACAAAATAATTTAAATATTAATACTTAACTTAGTTTTATTTCATGTACTTTTCTACAATTTTTAGTCACATATTTCAGTTATGACTAAAGAGTTTTTTTTCAAGAATAGGATGATTATTTAGATTTATGCATGTAGAAATTCTCAAAGCTCTCAGCTAAGTTTTCTAATTCAATGAACGAAGTCTGCACCTATCTCCATGGTGACAGATATTAGATCTTGAATTTTTATTTAATATTGCTTTGATTATTATCAACAGGCCAACAAAGATAAGATAAATTGTGTTTTTCTATATAAAATGCATATAATATATGCTAATCTCTAATAGGTCTTTGTTGGCACTAATTTTTTTTCTTTTTAATTTCTGGAAGGCAAACTTTGCTTTAAATGTATCAGAGTCAAAGATATAAGGTGAGAGGGGGAGATTCACTTACTACTGTCAAGCTCTTCACATTGGCTGACTTTATTAGCTGTCTTTCTTGGGAGGCTTGAATTATTCCAATAATGATGGCCATAATGTTTTGGAGAGCTTACTTCAGAATTGCCTTCTAAACCTGAGGCACGTTTCTTTACATCCCCTCCAGGAAGGGATCTTCTTTCTGGGAGGGAGGGTTTTAGTTTCGAAAATTGCCTGACTCTCCAGGGGTCCTTCCCCACCCCACCCTCACTGCCTGCCCCAGCCGCCTTGCCACCCACAGCCCTTCCACGTGGTTCCAGATGGCCTGCGGACTCTTCCCCCCAGGAATGCTCTCTGTTCCCGCAGGCTGGACCCAGTACCTCTCCTTCCTCCCCAGGTACGTCTTACATAATTCTTCACACCTCAACGTAGACTAATTCCTTCCTGAACACTCTCCCTGAACTCCATGACAGCAGAAATTACCCCTGCAAAGGGCTCTCCTTGCGCCCCACGGCAGCGTTTCCACACGTGTTTTGTTTTCTATCTGCCCTCACTCGACTGAAAGCTCACTGAGAATAAAGACTGTATCTTGTGTAGAATTACATTCCCTGACCTTGCATGTTCCCTGGCACATACCAGACCCCAAGTAAATATTAATATATGTTTAATAAATAAGTACAGGATAAATTTATCAAGTCATAGGAAACAATGCTATGTCTAATTATGGCCTTGGGTGGCCACAGAAAAACTCCATGGATCCAGTGTCTATGCAAGTTTTGGGCTTTCAGGGATCACATATTTGGTGTACCAAGGGCTTAGCTTTAGAACTGTCCAGCAATCAATGCCCATAAAAACGTAGACTTTGCAAAGTGTCCACAATTTAACTCAGAGCGCTTTCTTACATTTTTAAATCTATGTTCAAAGTTCCTCACATTTTCTCATAAGCTGAAGAAAAGCATTTTAAAGTGACTCAATAGTATTCTCCAGTGTGAATCAAATAAGCATAACCCCCTTCCACAAATATTCAGAATATTATTAATTTCCTGTTTTGTTACAAAACCTATCTCTACAGGCAGGAATGGAAGCCGGATAGAAAACACATTTTACTAGATTATTGTTTTGAAATCATCCTGTGAAAACCGCCACATGGAAAAATATTAAATCAAGACATTTAATTTAAATGATTAACTTTTTAAAATCGCATCTTCTCGTTAAATTGAAAATTATATTTAAATGTTTATCATGTGTAAGGCACTATGTTAGATACTGCCAAGATTTTTGTTTTCTGCAATAAACTGCTCCATTTAAACAGTTTACTAAGCACAAGGACAGTAAAACATGCAGAAAGAGTTCTAATTAAAGACTGAAAAAAGTGGCCAAAAAATAACACATGTAGTCTAAGAGTTTAAAATGTGATGAGAATTAGCTCTGATGGAGTCAGGAAAATCCCCTCGCAGGTGGTCATATATGAGCCTATGTTTTAAGGACATCTCTACAGGAAAATAAATAACTTGGAAACTCCATGTTCTAATCCAAATTTGAATTTCCAATCCTACATTCATTATTGGCTTACATTTCTTCTGTGTTTCTGCTAAATGCTAGGATTCATTTCTCACATAAATATTTTCCAAGTGTATAATCTTACACAATTTGTATAAATTTGCTAAT
This sequence comes from Eulemur rufifrons, assembly GCF_041146395.1. Lineage (NCBI taxonomy): Eukaryota > Metazoa > Chordata > Mammalia > Primates > Lemuridae > Eulemur > Eulemur rufifrons. The sequence goes on from NC_090994.1 coordinate 1,322,857, forward strand.
TGTTTAACTAAGTATATTACTAAAGGTGTGCATTTCTATGTTGTCATTTACTAAAGGATACTTTTAATTTTCTAAACTATGTATTGCCACATCTGTGTAAACTGTCATATATCTTTGTAGTAATAATTTTGACTGATATGTACATGTGTTTTTCTGTTTCTGTGAGTGTGTAGGAAGAGGGTGGGATGTCTAAATATTTAGACTTTAAAATTAATGAAACATTTATATGACACTAACTGTGTACCAGGTTTGGCTTTAGACCTAACTTAAAGCTAAGTTACAAGTACTATTTCACCCACCTGACAGGTGAGAACATTGAGGCGTGGTGAAGGAATGAGATTCCCTGGTATCACGAATGTCCAGCTCTGGCCATTGGGTTCCGAGGGTGACTTCTCCACCACACCTGCTGTCTCATTGGTTTCTTCATTTCCCCACTTCCATCTCTGACCTGTGCTGGCTTCTCTCTACTCCCTCCTCCTGCACAGCATGTGTGTTCTCATCTACCTTGGCCCAACAAAAAGCAGGATATCTTCCAAGGCAAATGTTACCACTCCAGGAAGCCTTCCCTGATTGTATCAGCCAAAATTAATCTATTTCTCTTTGGGATTTCCCTGATGTTTGATTTCCTCATGATGGTGCTAATTATATACTATTTTAAAGGATATGTATCTTATATATCTTGTCTGCTTCATACTGGATTATAAGTTCATGGAATGCAAACAACTTACTACATGTTTTCTTGCCATTATGTTTGGCATCTTCTCAAACTCGACACACACTTTTAAATTGACTTATAGGTGTCAAGATGGTCAACCTTTGACCTTCTCAGCCCTTACTCAATACCTAGTGCCTAGCACCTAATAGACATTCAATAATTGCTGAGTAAATTCATGGATCCAAGAATACATGTGAAATTATTTTTGTGTAACTACAATTTAAGGTAAGAATACTCAAATAATTTAAAATGAATGGCAGAAAGACACTTTATTCAAAGAGAGTATCTATGAACACTAAATTCTATTTGAAAATTTATTTGACTTGTTGATGAAACTAGTCTGGCAATAAAAAAATGTTTTATATTAGAATTAATAACACTTAGGCATTTCAAATGCTTAGCTTATGTAACAAAAAGAACAAGTCAGATACAGAGGGCAGTAATATTCTGAATTTAATTTATATGCCTTTAATTAAATTTTATTACCTCTCAGTCTACTGTACATTTTTAACATATGTGTTTAAGACATGACTCAAACTGACCATTTTTAGCTTGGCAGATTTAGTCAGCGGTTGTTTTCTATTTTGCAAACTGGAGGCTTTCTGAATATGAGATAATCTCATACGGAAAAAGTTGTGAGAAACATGCATTTGTTTAAAATATATAATATAGATTCCTTTTAGCAAGTACTGTGGAAATAATATATCCTTGAGTCCTATTTTAGAAGAGAGTATATTTAGGAATTGATTCCTTTATTTTAAAAGAAATTTAGTGAAAAGGGGAGTTCATTTGATTCGGTCTCTGTTCCCTATTGAGGTCAGGTAAGCAGGTTAGTCACAACAGCTCACAGAGAAGTCTCAGCAGGTGCTCACATCTGACCACGGAGACCATCTTGGCAGCTGATCGCTTATGTAGGTGAGTTGCTATTGCTGGGCTCTGAGCAAATGAGCCAGGAAGCCTGGGAGGGCACAAAGGCTCTGACCCAGATCCCAGGACTCCTCTGACTCCCCCGACCTGCTCTGAGTGTCCTCTGTGTCAACTCAGGACTCAGCTAAAAGAAAGGGCTGGGCTAAGGAAGCATCCAGGGCAGCTCAGGAATGAGTTACAATCCCAGCGCCAGGACGCTCTCCGTAGCCCAGGATGGTGACGTGGAACAGCACAGCTTAGAGAAAAGAAGATACACGAGTTTGAATTCTGAGCCCCTCCCCACTTTTCCCCATAATTGCTTAGCTCTCTGAGTCGTACATGAGTAATAATTCCTCCACAGCATGAGTGTACTGAAAATTGATAGAGATTAATTTTTTTTTTAACACACCTGACAAATATTAAGCACTTAAATTTGCTATCCTCAGTAAAGGGTTGACTTAAAAGATCATTCAGGACATATTCTTCTGGCTAAGATGGAACGGTGTGTCATCAGAACAAAACTCCCGCTAAGCCAAGTCAGAAACACTAGATCAGATATGTAAAAAGGTACTAATAATTGTTTTGCAGACATGGGAGAGTTATCAGGGCTGCAACAACTTGAGGAGCTAAAATCATGTAGAGGGAGAGAAAAAACAGAGAGGTGAGCCCAGGGAGACTCCACGTTTCCCTCCGTTTGCCAGGCAGTAGACAGGGAAGCTGAGCAGAGTTCACAGTACTCCTATAGGAACGAGAAAAGGAATAGACTTTAGGATTCAGGAAGGAGGGAAGGCTCTAGTAAACACCAACACAGGCTGAAAACTCGCGAAGCGCTGCATCCGGCCAAGGGTGCACCTGGAAATAGACCAGCACCCACCACGAACACTGTAATTCAGCTTTTATTTAGATTGGATTGATTTTAGATTGGATTGGATTAAGCAGCTCAGATTCCGATTGGATTAATGGGATCAGCCCCAGCCTGACCGCCTGCCAGAAGCAAAATAAATCCTCTCTGGGGAAATCACACCTCAGCCAGAATCTCAAATCATCCCCACGATTTTCCATAGAAAGGGCTCTACAGTAAAAAAAAAAAATAAACAATAAATCCAGCACACCAAGAAGAAAAGACCATATGATCAAAAACTAAGAGTAAAAACACACATTAGAAAGGGACGCACGGGAAGGGTAAGTATCGAAGTTATCAGAAGTTGATTTTAAAATAACTGTGATTAGTGTGTTCACGACAACGGGAAACCCGAGGAGGAGTGACGGCAGAGTACTGCCACCCACAAAGACAGGCGTCAAATAGAAATTCTGCAACCGAAACAGGCAACCACAGGAATTAAAAATTCAGCAAATTAATAGATTGGGCAAAGCTGAAAAGAGGATTAGAAAACTAGAAGAAAGATTAATACAAAATATTTGAAATAGAGATTAAAGAAAAGGAAAGGCACATGAAGAATGACTGCCGGAGAAACGTGGAATCTGGGGGAAACGTTAAGTAACATTTCTCCACGAGAAGAAAAACAATGGAGCAAAAGCAATATAGGAAGAGATAATTTTCTATAACTGATTACAGACATCAGGTAGCAGAAGGGAAAAGGTAAAACACAACTGAAAGAAACCAAATTGCAAAGGGAAAATCTTAAAATAAGTCAGAGAGAAAAGGCTGCCAGGGAAGCCACGATAAAACTTATGGCTGGTTTCTCAATAAAGAAAAAACTGAAGCCACAGGTAAGGACGATGTCTGTCAAGTACTGTAACAAAAGGACTGCCGATATAGATGCCCACGCCACGTGGAAACATCCTTTAAAAAATGAAAACATTTTCAGATAAATAAAAACTGAGTAAAAACTCATGAGACCTTTTCAGGTAGAAGAAGAATTACCTCAGTTAGAAGCGTGGAGCTTCAGAGAATAAAGAGCAATGGGAACAATAAGTTTATGGGTAAATATAAAATGACGTTGCTTGTACGTAACAATAAAACTAATGATCTGTGAGATTTAAATACAGTAACAAAACAGTTTTCAAAAAAATGAATTCATCAAACTTTCAATGATTATCTGCGTCATTACTTTTAAATCATCCCTTGTACAGATACCGACTACTCCTCACACAATGTTGACTTTAACAGGTGAAGTCACAGACCTTAATCTCAAGACTATTTCTCCCACCCCTACATTCTCCTATAAAAATAATTATGCAACATTTTTTCAAAAATATGCTTCTAGTAAGTTGTGTTATACCAAAATAGTGTTATGCTTACCCTGCTTTTTATTCTAGTACACTATCTTTATCCATATGCTCAATCATGTTTCAATTTCACGTAAGTGTGAAATTTACCGATTTCATGATGAAAATCACACCTAGGTCCTTTTTAGAAGATGAGCAATAGCAATAGCTTGGTGATTTTCCAGGAATAGTTGATGTTTTTATAGACACATTTCTTTTCAGCATTTTGTTTCATGCTTTATTTCCTACAGGACTTTTGGAGGAAGACTGTTCCCTCCTGGTAATTTGTATCATTAAAACACAGCACTAAAATCCCTTTTGTTTAACTATCATTAATATCAAATACCACAGCATATTCCCCAACGCAAAGTGCCCACGAAAGAGATTTTTCTTTACGGGATCCGCAGTTCTCCCCCCACACTTGACTTGCTCCTCGTGATGAGGCCGTCTCTACACACAGGTCTGTCTTGCAGCAGGACCAGGGAGTGCCTGGCATAGGATGTGAGGAGTGTTCCATTTGCTGTGTTTGGTGACAAATAAATGGGAACTTCCATGTGTGCATCTGTACTGCGCAAGAGAAGCTCTATTTTCACAAATACGACTAAAAAGTTACGATGCAGTTATTCACTAAAAAGTTTGCTAAATTAATTGTTTTTATATTGTGACCCCACAAAGCATTACACTTATATGAGACGATAGACTATGAAGGCCAATGAGTCAGGTGCCTTCTCTTCTTCCACATTGATTTTTCTGCCCATGGTGGAGAACCAGTCAACTTTCATCTGTCACATCAGGGCTATGTAATACCTTTAATAAAAATGAGTTTTCTGTCTGGTGTTTTACTCTGCAATGAGGACTGAGAACTGATACACAGTTTGTAGAGCACTTCAATGTTCTTTTACTCACTTTCTCTGCAAAAAATAAGGATACAGACTATTCTAAAACTGTCAGTTTTTTCAAAGGATTGACAAGTTCTTGATATATAATGTACACACACACAAATTTTTCCTTGTCCAAGTATTTAAAATCCTAAATAAATTCCTTTTGATGTAGAATCTGTCTTAGAGGTATAAAGGAAGAAATAAACTTTGCTCACAAACGATGGCACTCGGATTCCTGAGCACCATGTCATTCACTGACAAGGGCTGTGTCTTATGAAGCAGCTTCACTGTGCTTTAAAGAGATTTTCTCCATCTCTTTCACCCTTCCAACAGTCAAAATAAAGGCTGTGTTCAGAGTAGATGCCAACACAAGCAGTTTTCACATGATGAACTTGTGAACGTCATTTTGTTTAAATATTTTGCCTTTCCACTGCCCTATAACTACAAAAATCATTATGTACTTTATTGAAATGTGAAAATCAGTGTTCCCTTGAAAATTTGAGAGCAAGTACTTTTAACACTCGCCTCCAGCAATAGTCAAAGACAGCCTCTAGACCTCAAAGTAGTTGAGAAGCAGACACACCCAGCAACCATCAATTACATGGTCCCCTGAAGTCTGAATGCACACCACACCACCGTTTAAGCAAAGAAAGAAAAAAATAAAACAAACAAGAGGAACACGAAAAGCAATGTCTAATACATGTTTAATATTCTAAAATGCCTCTAAGGTTTCCCCTAGCTATAGCGGGTAATGATTTTTTTTTTTTTAAAGTTGGGCTTATTTTAAATGACTAGTAAAATGATGCGAAACATTTTCTCAGACAGTCGTACCTTTCAGTAGAGAGCAAGTATATTGCATGTGTTGATTACAACTAAATGGCCATCGGGAGAGAGACGGGATTTTTAGGGTTCCACTAAATGCTGATATTACCAAAAAAGAAAAAGAAAACAAAACATCAGATTATAGTTTCCAATAGAGTGGAGAACACACCCAGTGACTCTGTCTGCTGCTGGAAATTAAGAAGCTCTTCCTCTTGCTCATTTCTACCCACAGGAGGCACCTCCTGCTTTCCTGAGTCCCAGGGGTGTGACGGTGGGTTCAGAACATCCCAGGATGACCCTTCCCTTGAAGAAAATATGGATGCATGTACCTCCTACTATACACGTAGCAGAGCTGAGCAGAGCCCAGAAAAATACATAATATGCCATAATGTTTACAATATATAGTATAAAAATAGAGACATGGAAAATAGCCTGTCCTTAAACTATCTTTAATTTGTAAAGATAAAACATTTGTAAATGTTTTAAAAAAAAGAAATCGTCATTTTTGCTTTAACGAGCAAAAAAAAAAAAAAAAAAGACAGCAAAAATGGGAATGGATAGAACCTTCCTGGGATTATGTGAAGAAGAAAGAAATTTTTCTATATTAGAAAATGAATAATTTTTTTTATTTCTAAACTCACATTTCCCCTCTGCATACATTATGCCAATAAAAATCCTGCCTCAATTAGCCTTATACATGTTTTGTTTCCTGCCTGATTCAAAGTATTAACCATAATAATCTCATTCTTCTGAAGTTATCTGAACCAAAAAAAATCAATGATAATGAAAAATAGAAACCTTTTCAAGCACTGAAAATTAAAGGATTAAATTAAATAGGACACACTGCTTATCACTGTGAAAGGAAAGTGAAGAGTGAATTATCACTCACTCCTCAGGTTATGATGTACATAATAATACGTTAATGTTGACTTTATAATAAGAGGCTTGTGTATACTATTAATTGCTAGCTCATTACTCTTAGCATAATGAATGTGTTCACTCTACAATATTGTTCAGCATGTTTTTATACTGCAAAGATTGGATATAAATAACGTCTGCAATTGTTTAATGCCCATGACCACAAATACGTGATTTCCAAATTGCAATTATCACAGCAAAAAAATAGATGAAATAATTTATCAATTTGTCAGCTTGGTAAAAAAAATATATATACATCTTCGAGGTGTCAAAGAATATCAAGAATGTTTTGACAATTTCTGAAATGCAGTGTATTAGTAATTTGGAGAATACAGCAGGAGAATGGATGTCACTAAGCCCTATCTTCTGATACCATAAAACACATGGCTCTGGTGCAGCCCACCACACTTTAAAATTTGAGGTTCCTAGGCTTCGTGAATGCTTACGACCCTTTCTGTTCTAAAAGTCAACGACTACAAATGTTTGTCTATGTTGTTTTTAAGGTCATGTTTACTTTTTGTGGTAACATCTTTATAAAATGTATGATTTTAAATGTTATATAGGTGCGCTTAGAATAGCGTGCAACTTCTTTTTGTAATGCAAGTGAATTTTACTTGCAGTTATCGTTTATGCCACTTTTTTGAGATGAGACCAAGATAACTCGTCTATGGTACTTATAATAGAAGGGGCATCATCCGTGAGGTACCAGGATGGCGACGCGAGGAACTGAGAAGGTCTGCGATGCAGACAAGGGCAACAGGATTCTTTTGATGAAACAAAATCCACATCCAGAATTATGCTACATTCTAACATTTGAATATTTAATTAGCAGGTTAATATATTGAAAGCACTTTACACTTACTAATTTTATGTTACTGATCCTTAAATGTTCAGAAGTACTAAAACTAAGGTTGTTCTGGAATATAGAATGTCAATAAGCTTTATTGCATATGTGTGCAGCTCCCAGCATTGTGCTTGGAATTTTCTCAGTTCTCTCCATATGTTGTTAAAATACATATGTGGTTACAGATAAAAATATAAGGTAAACATTACTATGCTATCTAAAGTAAAAATATATATTGCTAATACATGTTCAAAGTTGTTGACTTCTACAACATGGGCAAAGCAATAATTAGAATGAAATCTTAAGAAAATAAGCAGTACTGAATAGACACTTTTTTTGTTGTTTGTGTATATAATTTTGTTTTTGTTTTGTATACTTAACATTGTTAGTAACTAAGCTTTTGGGAGGACTTTTTTTTCTAAAATAAATTGAAGAGTTTTTTTTTGTTTGTTTGTTTGTTTGTTTTTTTGACTTCCTAATAAGAGGTCCTGGGACAGATTTTGAGCTTTTCCTGACAACCCACTTTTACTTTGCAGAACTCAGTTTTATACATGTCTGTGATCTTCCTGAGCTCCGTAGAACCGGTGACCCCTATAAACACACTTGCATGGTGTTTTCTTTCGATCTTCATGCCTGACGTGTAGCCTATGCCTCCTTCCCTGCAGTCAATGTGTTCTTTCCAATAAAAACTCCTGGGATTTGGTGCTCTACTCTGAGCTTGTCAGCTGTTCCACCAAGGTTTAAGGTATTGAGTCCTAAATGCATCCTTTCTTCAGCTGTGTGTTGACTACTTACTATTTGCAACATACTATTAGGTGTTGACTGAAGAAAGATGAAGAAAAAATAAGCAATGTTCTCTTACCATAAAGAAATCTGCAAACAACAGAAGGAACCACCATATACAAAGTGCACAGTTGACCAAGAGTGCAGAGGAAGATGTAATTAATTCTTCCTGGGCTAGGTCAGAAAAATTCACAGAGAATCCAGTTGAGCCAGGCTTCGGTATGTGCATAGTATCATCCCAGGTGGAGGAAGGATGGAAGAGAAGCATTTCAAACACAAGCAAACACCTGAGCAAAGCTTAGAGCTGTAGAAGTACACGACAATATGTCCAGGAGAGGCTGGTGGTTTAGTTGATGACATACAAGTGAAGGGCATAGACAGCTCAGGGCAAGGGTCTTTCCGGGGTGTTGATGCTAGTTGGCTTCCCAAAGCTAGTGATGATGCACCTGAGCCTTTATCTATTGGCAGGAGATGGTGCAGGAATGTACGTTGGTGTTGGATTACAACAGCCTTAATTTTAACGTCAATATTGTACGAAAGTTGGAGGAGGTTTTAAAGCAGTGAAATGACGAGATAGGATGCGTTTTTGAAAATACTTGCAGGAGTATAGGGCGGAGAGTTTTCAGCAATGCAGCAGCAGTCACAGGGAGACCACCTTGGGAGCCAATGTGACAAGGCGCAAGGAGAAAATCATGGCCCAGGAACTGGTGGGGAGGCTGAGGTTGGGTAGATATTAGGAGGGGACTTCATGAGACACGAGCAAAGGCAGCCGCTGGTGCAAACATCTGGACACATGCAGATAGATATTAGTGAAGACAAAACAGGCCATGCAATGTGGCCAGGATGGGACTGATGAAATCTTTTATAGACCACTGTGTTGCATCTGCAGTACCTGCACGACCTGGCATTAACATCTAACTGTAGGCGTATACTGGTGAATATTGATTAACTGGCTTTCCTGGCATAAGGGATTCCTGGTTTTTAGCATTTGTCGATTTCTGTGTTGTAAATAATACCCCCATAGTGGATTACAAGCTCCCACTATGTATTTTTTTAAAAAATTGTGTCTCTTATTTTCTTATCTAGTTGCATTAACTAAAATTTCCAGGAGAATATTACAAAATAGTGAAAGGTTGTGGTGGTCATTGTAATGCTATGGAATTATTTCATTAAAATGGTACAAAACATTTTAAAAAGAATCCTTCTGTTTCTATTTGATGAAGTTTATGTAACTCAAGCAGAAATGCATGACAAATTTTTACCTACTAGTGTTTAAATTTATATTTAATTAAAAATATAGTTTTCTATTTGTTTAATCAGTCTAATTACTGAAATGAATCTCCTGGCATACGAATATTTTAACTGACACTCAAATTCTAAGCTAATACTTATTTAGAAGTTTGCAATCAGCATTTATATGTGAGATTTGCTGTTGTTCTTTTGTGTGTGTTTTCTCAGGTTTTTTTCTATGAAATTCGTAAAACTATTTAGAAAATTATTTTTTTGTCTATAGGCTAGAGGGTTTAAAAACCGCTGGAGTTTTCTCATCCTTGGATATCTTAAATAATTCATCCATGCTATTCCTTGGTCTCATTCCTTTTTTTAGGGGGAATGAAGTATGCTCAGTTCTGACAGTATTAGGAGAAACAGGTATTCGTTGACCTGCATGCAAATGAGCACTACAGAATCTGCTATATTGCTGTTGCTGAAAAGCAAGGTTAATGGAATTTCTGCAGGAACATGAGCATTAATATGATTTTCCCATTTGTTACCCCCTTTTAACATGTACATAACAAATTAATTAAATACTTCTACAGCATTGCTAAATCTTTGTTATTGTCACGATAAAAAATTAGCGTAATAATTTTAGTGCTAATTATGTATTTTTGGCATGCTGTTTCATCTCAATTGAAATACCCTTAAGCATAGGAGAATGGCCATTTAATGAAAGTGTAAAATAAAAGAGAATGCTTTTAGAGTCTTGGATTAATTTTCAATTATAAATAGTTCATAAAGTGACTATTTGTTGCACTTAAAGTTTATATATAATCACACTTCATAATGAAAATGGAAAAAAAAAACAAATGGCAAAAGCGTTCTCAGGATTTTTATGATTGGGACTCTTAAATTCTGAAAAAGACCTTAGTTGAAAAATATCCTAGTAACTACTTCCATTTATTAAGCACCACACTGCACATCAGTTGTCTTACATATAGGATCTCTTTTAATCTTCCCAACAATCTCTAGCTATGTGTAATATCATTTCCATTTTGAAAAAAAAAAAGTTAGCATGCTCAGAAAAGTTTATTAAAAAAAGCTTATATAAAAAAATATACCCGTTTGCTAGGGTTGCTGTAAGAAAGTACCACAAACTCGGTGGTTGAAAACAGAAATTTATTGCCTAGTAGTTCTGGAGGCCAGGGGTGTGGAATCCAAATATCAGCAGAGACCTATTCCCTCTAAAACATGTAGGGGAGGGTCCTCCTTTGCCTCTTTGCATCTCCTGGTGGTGTCTGTCATCTTTCAATGTTCCTTGGCTAGAAGATGCATCAACCCCATCCTCCAGCTCTGCATGAATCTCTTCCCTTTGAGCCTGTCTGTGTGTGTCAAATTCCTCTTTTTATAAGGACATTGGTCATATTGGATCAGGACCCCACCCTCACCCTAGCAATAGCCTCATTTTAATTTGATTATTTCTGTAAAGATCTATCTCCAAATGAGGTTATCTCCTGAGTTACCATGGGTTAAGGACTCCAAAATTTTGGGGGAGGGAAGAAACACAATTCAACCCATAACAGATAATAGGAAGCAAATATGTATTAATATTTTAACATGTTCTTTCAGCTTCAAAGCCTGTCTTTTTCTCTTCTGCCCAAGTATTAATCTTATAAGCAAAACTACACATGTAAAACCTCTCAGTTTAACTGCACATTTGAAATCTCAACCTGCCTGTTTACTTGGTGGTCTTTCTGCCCTTCGGTCTAAGCTTTCAGGGAAGATATGTCATGATATTTATGATGTATCCCCAGCACAATAGGTAAAGTGGCCAGTACATTTCTTAGTAACTATTTATGTATCAAATAAAATTATTTAACAAAAATGCACATGGTTCTAGTAGCTTGAATGTTGACATTACATATTATAATCCAATGGTTGGATCTTATTGATATAAATGCCAAAGAAATGAGATGTAGCCAATAAATTCTGGAATCTGGAGTATACTGCGATTCATTGTGGGAATTGGTTAACAAAGCTCAGAACTGTCAACACAGGAACATAGGTGTGGCTCCCCCCGCCCTCCCCGCCCCGGTAGCTTTAATAGACCTGACATTTTAAAAGCTTGAGAATTTTGGCAACTCTCAGTTTGTTACAGTAAAAGAATTCTATTAAGTCATTGTTCTAACATCCTAAAATGTAGGTACACAGGAACACAACTCAAACTGTCTTGAGTTGGTTATGACTCTATAATTCTGAGACAGAAGGTAGAATATGAGAAATAAAAAGGAAGGAATACACAAAGGGCAAATCCTAAAGTAAAGGAAAATCATGTTGATTGAGCAATTTCTCTACTTGTTTGTTTATTCATGTATTCACTTTCTTTTCATCCATCAAAATAGCTAATACATCTTCCCAAGACGCTAGCAATGAAGACAAAGGCCTGGCAGGACTGTCCTGATGCCGTGGCTTCCGTTGGAGCCCTCCCCAGCAGTAGCTGCTATTGGATTTGTTTCATTTTATCCAACATCTACCATCGACTTGCTCTGGAGGCTCCGTAGGTATACGTCCTTGATGTTCCTTTCTCAACATTGGACCTTTCTTTACTTAAAAATATCCAACAAACCTGGGTATGGTGACACACACCTGTAGTCCCAGCTACTTTGGAGGCTGAGGCAAGAGAATTGCTTGAGCCCAGGAGTTCGAGGCCAGCCTGGGCAACACAACGAGACCCCATTTCTTAAGAAAATTACCCAACAAACGTCATTCTTTTCTACTTTTCATCAGTTTCCATCACTGAACATTTCAGTACCTTTTTCTCTCTATCAGAGCTGCTGTTCTCCTTCCTAGATATTGAATCGTCTACCTGGGGTTTCCATTCCATCCTGACCTCTCAATCCCGTGATGTCATCACATTGAAGGATCTTGCACGCAGCCATCCACATTCAGGGTCCCACTGTAAATCTCGTGGTCACTACACTGTGTAACCCGTGTCACCTCCAAAATCTCAAACCCCACAGGGCACCCCACAGGCTCCCCTAACCACGTCCACAGGGGACACTGTGCCTGCCGGGATGCTCAGCACAGCTGTCCTTGCTCCTCCCTCAGAGGCCAACTCCCCTGTGCACTTCCGTGGTCACAGCGATGGACACAGGCCCAGGGGCCAAAAAAGTTGCTTCCTGAATGCATAAATCTGGAATATCATATACAGTTCCCAACATCAAGGAATAGAGGTGTCGGTGGGAAAGCAGGGTAGGTAAAGAGGAAATCACAATCTAGTTTAGTAACAACTGTTGAATAAAAGCGGGAAGCACATGGGAAAGATGCCTAACCCAGTTTTCAGGACTGGATTTAGCAGAGATTCCAAAATGAAGGGTCTCAGAGAGACTTTCTCAAAGAGCAATTTCTAGACTAAATCCTGAGAGACAATTTTATGTTTATATGTGAACTACTACAGTGATTTTGGTCTATGTGAAAATTATTTTCATTATAGATTTATAATACTTAAAATTTTACGTATAATGCATGGTATTATTTCTTAACAGCAGTTTCTCTTCAATCTGCCTCTCTAAAAAATAAATTTATAATAAATAAGAATTAGCTCTCTGAAATGAATGTGTTGTTCCTGAATCAATACAGCACAGTCCCTGTTAACTATTTGTTATTGTTGTGATTTCTTCTTTGTAATATCTTTTGCTGTTTCAGGATTGGGTCCAAGTGCAGTTCTTTCAAGAAAAGCTCATTTTGAAAGGAACCATAAGCAACCAGTGAAATATACAAAGTAAAATATTTTTGATTTCTAGCATTTGAACACCACCACAAGCAGTTTCCTGTCTACCATCAACACTTGCAATTAATAAAGTTGCTACGTTAATTGACTGAAGGACATGATAAAGTGCATGGTTTCTAATCATAATAGTGGTGATACATTATTCCAATGGTCTTTGGTTTCTAATTTGAGAAATGCATGTAAATAAACACATTATCTTACTGGATCCTTAAAGTAACCCTTTCAATTAGACAGGCAAGATGGTCCCCTCATTTTACACCCTGAAAGCAGTTTGCAGTATATGGACCTGAAAAAGGTTATAATCCAATACCGCAAATCTAAGTTCACATCCAATTCTCTCAATTTTTCCAATTGATTTTCATCTAAATTACATTATTTGTGTTTTAAAAAATATACTTGAGCATTTTCTGAACATGTACTTTCAATTCTGCTCATTTGAAATAAAACTTTTTTCCCAAAATGATGCAATGAGAAATAAAATACAGAAAGGACAAAAAGTAAAATTTGGATCAAAATTATTTACCGTTTATATCTATGGCACACTAAATCATGGTCAGAAAAAAATTTACTGAAGAATAACATCATTCTTCAGTCTAAGGACAACTCTTATGGACTGTCATATCACATAAAAATTATGTATTTTAGCTTTTCTTCTATTTCAGTTGAAAAATCAATTGAATGACTATTCCAGGCTTGTCAGTGTGCTCTGAATTGGAGCTATAAAGATGGGCATGTCTGTCCCTGCCTTACAGATGCTTACGAGGTAAGAAAGAGACACAATTACTCAATATTTGGAGAATACAACGGGTATTATTATGGCTGCTCTTTTAATAAACACCATTGTCATCTCTGATTATTTTAAAGATGTAAGTAATTTATTATAAAATTATACATGTATATAATTACACTAGAGGTTCTTCAGAAAAATTCTCTGTATTCACAATAATGTGCCCTTAATGAGATTCAAAAAATAAAGAAAAGAAATAAGCTTGGAAAAATGCTTCCCAAATTTTCCCCTATTATGAATCCAACACCCCAATAAAAAAGCAAGTTCGAGAAATAAAGCTTTTTTTAAATGGGATTATCATAGCTGTAGGGATTAATATTTACGTGCCTGAGAGCTCTCCTATCTAATGCTTGCTACACTCACCCTGCTCCAGCCCAACGATGAGCTGTATTTTCTACTTGAATTATGAATACCACATTGAGCTTCTAACCCTGTAAACAGCTGAAAATAGTATTGGAGTTTGGAAGCTAATGTTTGGTCATTAGCTTGGGGATGTGGGGATGCAACCCTGTGATAAAAGATACCAGAAATCACCACTGTCAGCAGAGTATGAACTTTGAGTCAGTTGTTTTGTTAGCGATGGTGGCTCATGTATGACCTGAGAATATCCCGTCCCAGCTACAGGTGTGACTGTTCAGCTACAGTGTGTCTGCCAAAAACATTCAAGGAAAACTCCAGAGTTGTTAAAGGTTATGTAAGATCCACGTTAGATAAATTTCTTTCTTTATTAAATAACCTCAATAAAAATGAACTCTACTAGGAACCCAGTGGCTAATTTTGTCTGGAAGATTTACACTTGTTGACAATAAGCGTGAATGCCTGTGGCGGGGAGTGATACACAGCTTACGTTGGGCTCTAACTAGGCAGACTATTATTTTTAATCATAGAAACAGGGTGAGTTTTCAATAGGTCAAATTTTCTTATCCAAGCTTATAAAAATAAGGAAGAACTATATTTTTGAAGGAAGAAATAAAAATGACATTTTTCCCCCTAGACTGAGTGAAGACCTTCAAATAAACAATAATTTCAGATGTTTGTAAATCAAATGTTAAAACAATTGTTAGTCTTTCAAGCAGGTCATAAACCTGCCAGAAAATTCTAAAATGGTTTGTAAATTTATTCTATTCTTCATTTCTTTCTACAGCATCCATATAAAGTTGATCTAATTACACAAACTCTACTATTCGGGTTAAGTTAAAAATATTAGAACATGCTTTCAGACTAAGGTCTAAAAAAATCCAACATACCATATCTGCAAAGAGATTTTAAAACTTGCAACAATAAGAACAACAACAAGAAAGCATAATGATTCAGACAGAACAAAATGAGATTAAATAATTCTACCACATTCCTTGAAGCAAGAAGACCAATTGCATACTAGGGTGGGTCACATAATCCAAGAAAGAGAGAAAGACTTACACATTAACACAAGAAAAAGTAGAAGCTTAAATTTGAATGGAACATTTTTTTTTTTTAATTTTGTTTTGATCACATGAGTGGAACTTCTAAGTTGGATAAAGCATCACTTTTTCATAAATTCTTTCCCTAGGCCAATGTCTGTAAGAGTTTTTCCAACATTTAAATAAAAATAAATAAAAATAAAAAGATGTGTACTCACGCGTTGAGATTTAACACAATGAATAAAAAAAAAAAACAGACCATGACTTTTTTTTTTTTTTTACACTGAATAAATCTACAAGAGAATAAATATATAAAATTACAACAAATCTCACTGACAAGTTGATAAGTATGAAACTGTATCATACTTAGTCACACTTCTCTACACTCCACTGATTATTTTATGTGTTTGGTTACTTGCAGGAATGACATGCATAGTATTTAACCATCAGCACAGCCCAGGCAAAGCAAGCACTAACCAGTCCTCTCTATTGCCAAACAACAATAGTTGTCACTATTCATTCAGAGAGTGGATGCAATGAGCTAAGTGCTTTTCATACAGTATTTACCACAATAACCTCCCCACATATGTAAATTATCTTCATTTTAGAGAAAAGCAAAGTTGCATTCAAAGAGGTTTCCATAAACTGCTCAAAGGAACACAGTTCATAAGTGCAGATGTAGGTATATCTAGATTTAGGTATACAAACCCAGGCATATATGGATCTTGCATCCATATAACTCTATCTCTTATAGATGGAAATCTTCACATGTGATAACTAGAAATGAAAATTCGGGTGCTGTTCCTTGCAGCAGAGATCACTACTTGTCCACCCACAGTCTGCCCTTCCCCCTTTTATATTATATTCCTGGGGTGTGGCAGCCCAGGCGGGCATGGTTTTCTCAGCATTTCTTGCTTAGCTGGGGCCATGGAGCTGCGCTGTGGGTGCATGTGGTCAAACACCACTTCCGTATCTAGCTTGTAGAAACTTCTCACACAATGCTCCACCCCCTTTCTCTTCAGTTCTTCCAGATGTTTCTTTACCTCCAGGATGACCGTGGACACTCTACGTAGAGGATATTGAGATGGGTAGAGATGTAGATGTAGTTACAGCTATAGATTCATCACAAAATGTGAAGACTACATAGATAGCTGTCAATATCCGTATGAAAGCGTAGCTATAGATGGATGTGCTCCTTGTTTCAGAAATAACTTTAGCTGATCATCAATGCCTTTTCCTAAATTATATCAACAGGTATAATATGCCAAATATATATTGTATCTATTATTAGTATGTCGGTTAGAACTAAACACAGAAGATTGTAACTCTTTCATGACCTGCTTTCAATTCTAAAGAGAACAATTTTCTTGCATGACTTTAACATCAAACCCCATATTGGCCAAATTGAATAACAAAGATTACCGTAGACATTTAAATGAGCAACTCACAAAAAGATTTCACAAAAATGGGCAACTGGCATTATTTTCTACTTATAGAAAGGCAGAGGGTATATAGTCCTATCTGTATTTGCCCTTTACGCAAATTAATGCATGAGGATAAATTGTTAGTAGTCTCAAACTTTAGGAAACAAAGTCTCCCAATCTTAGTCAGCCTGAAGATGATATTCTATCTCACTTTTAAGCAAAAAGATTCCTTATCATCACAATTTATATTGATTTTTTGAGGACATTATCTCACTGAAAAGAAAAAATGATGTGTAAATGGGACCCAAGGAAATTTTCCCCTTAATTAGATAAAAAGCATGAAAAAACAAGACTGGGAGAAGAGCAGGAGGGAAAGTAAGGTTTCAGGGTTCCCTGGGAAGTTTGTATCTGGTTTTAGAGAAGAGTCTGTGCCCTGTCTCTTTCCGAAGAATGGACTGCCCTTGTTATTTAAATTGCTCCAGAGGTGGAAGGAGATGGCTGCAACCCTAGTTTTTGACCCTCATTTTATATACTGAAGTTAAAGCAGAGATCCACCCAGGGCATCTGGGAAGTGTCCATTACCTCTGACATTTTTATAATTTGCATTTGGATAGTTCTTCACAGTCTCAGATGCACTTTCCCATGCATTATCTCATTTGGTCCTGAACCTTGTTAAGTTGGTAGGACAGGTGTGATATTACAGAAGAGGAAAAGAGGAAGAGGGATAATAAATGACCGTCTACACTCATACAGCTGATATGAAGGAGCATTAAGAATTGGATACTTTAAAATTAGGAGCTCAATACATTCCTACTCAACATTTATGGATTACAAAGTGTGGGAGACTGAACAATTTTTTGCAATTATTTCTCCACACCCTTGCCTGTAAGAGGCTCTCTGCTCATGTCATTATGACTTGCAGTACCCTCCTGGTAGCTGGAGAAAAAAATATTTGCCCCATTAAATTTGGCCAAATGGAAAGTGAGTAAACTTCATTTATCCATGGCTAAGTAGGAACTATAAGAGACACTGTGAGTTTCTGCAAATTCGCCTTCTCTTTTCCTTTGACTCAAGAACAGGCAAGTCCCTGGTGACACTGGTATGTGCTAGGTCAGGGAGAAGCTATGCGGAGCAGAGCACGGTCTGGAACCGCCTGCACTATCCATTGTAAACACTTAGACACAGGTGTCAGGGCAAAGCCTCTTAAGAGCAAGCAATTGTATTCTTGGGAAGTTTTTATCTTTACTTTCCAAGTGACATTTGCTAGCAGGCATTCCCAAAGAAGCTTGAGTATAGATAAAGGATGTATTAGCAAAGTTGCCAATTGCATTTATTGAGATAAGAGCCTCAGGAAAATCATTATGTTCCCTCAGTTCCCTAAGGTGAACTGGCTTAATATGAAAAATTAATCCCCTCCCTTTCCATCTGGAGGCATTGCATTTCCCCCCTACGTCAGCAAAAATTGTTGGGGGTTGTTTTATAGGGTGAGGACTCTTAGTAGGGAGGAAGAAGAAAGGGACTTGGCACAAGTAAGACACTTAGGAGGTCCAATTCCAAACCAAATAATAGATACTATTAGAAACAATAATATTAGATATTAGTATGTAATCATAGGTATTACTTTGAAAAAGATGCTTCTACTGCTGGGAGGAACTATTAATTTGTCGGTCTCAGAAAAGGACACAGAAATACGGTGCTGAAATATTTGTAAGGAGCATAGTTGAGACATTATTTAATATGACTAGACATGTCTAGCATGTCCTGGGCATGTATATAATAAAATTGTAAATATTAAGGATGTATTTGTTATTACAGTTATTGAGACACGATGTGCCAATCTTCAAGACATTCACAAGTAAAGGAACTTGTATAAGATTCAAAGAAGTTGAAATCCTTACTTTCTTTTTAAGCTACAAGTGGCAAATACTTTTTGATTTGAAATGATTTGTCTTAAGACCCTCATTGTTGTAAAACCACCAGAAAGCCAACAGAAGCAAGAGAGAACTATTACAGAAAGATCTATAATAAAAATTTTCTAAATGATGCCTTATAACTACCATTATTATAGAAAGGCAAGTTAACTTTATACTGTATTAATAAGCAATAGAAAGAAGGTTCATCTTAAATTTATTATGAGAATTATAAAAATTGATGTTAAAGTATATGACACTATCATTACCAAATTATTTGTAACTTACTTTAGTAAAGACTAAATTATTTTTTAATAATTAAATAGTATTGATTCTCCATTTGAAATTCTGAAGAATGAACCAAAAATTCTAACTATAAATGACTAACAAGAGAATGAAAATTAGTGTATAATGAGACTGGTTTGCGCTCAAAGTTTTATGGAGACATTTTTACACTGATGAATTTAAGGAAATATCAATTCCAGCCATTTGCTTATAAATATTGTCTTACACTCTAACGCAAAACAAGAAAATTCTCCTCTATTGAACCATGCTTACCATAAATTTTTATGCTCCTTTAAAATTTTTTTACATTTGAATCAATGTTTTTTGGATCCAATTCCATTTTTATAAAAAAAAAATTCCCAATTAGCAACATTTTAAAAAAGTTCATAGAAGCCAACTTAATAAGCCACTTGATAAGCCCACTTAATAATGTGGTGAACCGCCACAATTCTGAATGTTAAAATTCCATTCAAAATATATATAAGTTAACAAGTTGGATTCTTGGATATACTGTGTAAATAATAAAGATAAGTATTAATCCTTTTACAAAAGAAACTCAGTGGGTGAAAGAAAAAAAAAACAGAAGAACTTTTAAGTGATCTCGTAATCCCTTTTAGTTAGCTTTGCAAAATAGTACCAAAATATGAAAGTAAAATGAATATAATCAACTCAGCCAAAATTACCTCAAAATGATGTGGGTTGTCTGTCATATCAAAAATTGTGATTTTCTTTCTTCTCTAAATGTTGGCTAGTATGCTAATCAGGAGATCTTGTTAGAAGATTTAGGGTGATTTTGGTTACCAGTGAAGTTAGAATGAAACAATAATTTCCAATGTTTGAGAGAACAACACACATTTTAAGTATCTTGTGAAAGAATGATTTTTTAATTTACAAGTACTACTTTGGGAATTTTGGATGTGACTGTATTTCCTAAATGAATACTAACTAATGTAGATTTATATATGTTTCTAAATTACAAATTGGCATATGTTCTAATCTATTCATTACATAAATTATTTTATATAGAAACTTGAAAGATATGTCATTTTACCGACAGTTGTTAACCTTGGGTCACAGATAGTCATTTTATTGACAGTTGTTAACTTTGGATCACAGAGAGATAAATGACTTTTATTCCTTTCTTTCCACTTATATCTATATTCCAGATTTAGTTCTTTATTAGTAACTCAATCCCAAGGTCTTCATATAATCAGAAAGGTAGGCATGAACACTCTACTCCTAAGCCTTCCAACTTTATTTGACTAATACCTTTGTCATAAATAATACAGAATTAAATAGTGGGCAATGGACATGAACAGAAACTTTTCAAAAGACGACAGAATAATGGCCAACAAACATACGAAAAAATAGCTCAACATCTCCAATCATCAGGGAAATGTAAATCAAAACCACAATGAGATATCACTTAACTCCAGTGAGAATGGCTTTTATCAAAAAGTCCCAAAACAACAAATGCTGATGTGGAGGCTGAGAGATAGGAACACTCTTACACACTGCTGGTGGGACTATAAACTAGTGCAACCTTTGTGGAAAGGAATAAACTCAAAGCAGAACTCAAAATAGAACTACCATTTGATCCAGCAATCCTACTACTAGGCATCTACCCAAAGGGAAAAAAGTCTTTCTATATTAAAGACATCTGTACTCGAATGTTTATAGCAGCACAATTCACAAATACATGAGTGGGTTAATAAAATGTGGCATATGTATACCATGGAGTACTACTCAGCCATAAAAACCAATGGTGAACTAGCACCTCTTGTATTATCCTGGATGGATATGGAGCCCATTCTACTAAGTGAAGTATCACAAGAATGGAAAAACAAGCACCACATGTACTCACCATCGAATTGGTACTAACTAATCAACACTTTATGTGCACATATGCAAGCAACATTCATCAGCTGCTGGGCAGTTGGGAAGGGGGAGGGGGGAGGGGGATGGGTAAATTCAAACCTAATGGGTGTGGTGTGTGAGGTCTGGGGGATGGGCACACTTATAGCTCTGGCTTGGGTGGTGCAAAGGCAATTTAAGTAACCCAAGTGTTTGTACCCCCATAATATTCCGAAATTTAATAATAAAAAAAGTCCAATAGGTACAAGATATTGAGGTCTTATGAAACAAAACAGCAATTTGCATTAAATGTTCTTATATGTATACAATCCTCCCCGTCAAGGCTAACAACCAGAACCGCTAGGACGGAAGAATAATGGAGTTTGTGTTTGCCCTGGTTCATTTCTGCTTGTGGTTAGTAGCTTCTGACTTGATGATGATAATAACTATAAATAAGTGAAAATCTCTATTTTTTTCCCCTAAATCTTTGATTTGTCAACAAAAACCTAGGTTAAATGCTGTTTAAAAATGAAACAAAAGTTACATGTCTCAGAATGCAAGGTAATCAAAAATCAGTGAATCTCTTTATTGTCCTTCCAAATTATGTCTCTTATTTGGAACTGATAATGATTCATGTGTTTAATGGTAATATTTATGCACAAACCATTATTTGCAGTTAGTTTTGTAAAATTTAAATAGAAATACACTTCTTGCTAAATACTTAGTTATACCTCCTTTTTTCAGCAAAGGACCTGTTCATGCAATAGTCTGACAGCAAGAGGCAATTATTCAAGACTTGCAGTGGTGTCTGTGTTTGGGACTCAGAATCGTGCTGGCACGTGCCAGACTCTGTGCCAGAGATGCGATTTGTCCTTGAGGGTCTATGCCAGGAACAAACAAGGCCTCCCGTGCTGCTGTTCAGAACACTTAAGCAACAGCCCTCCTCATGTGTGTGGCTGGCCACCAAGAGTCCCACCTACCTCCCGTGAAGCTAATGAATGTAGAATTTACTTGTGCAAATATATGTATTTAAAAATCATTGAAATAAATGGCATATCTTTGTGATCACAATTCTCAAAAAAGAGAAACATTGCAAATATCACTTGGATTTAAGACAACCACCATAAACACGTTCACTTGACCAACAGGGCAAGCAGTAACATTAGCCCAGTGAAGCCTGTCTTTCCCCAACAACAACAAAACGAAGACGACATTTCCACAGGGTCGACTCCCTTTAACCAATGAACCCAAAATGAAATCTCTACGACTGAGGCTAGGTTCTAGCGGCGAGCTCTCTTAGAAGGCCTCGTAGACATGAAGCGAACGGAATCCAGGTGACCGTGGGACTCTGTGACATCTGCCGTCAGCCACACGCACCAGCAGTGGCAATCTGCTCCGTGTGGTGGTGCGTGCTCTGCGTGACTAAGCCCCACTGCCGTGAGGAATCTGTGACCGGGGGAAGCAGTCTACGTGGGTCAGGGGTTTACTGACCAGGAGGGACAGGTCTGGATGGCGTTGAAGTGCATACGTCTGTGGTCCGACTGAACACTCCTCCCTGAGAACAGAGGTTGAGTCCTGTAAACCCAGTTATGTAGATCAAGAATCAGAAGGTGGCTCTGAATAGAGAATGAGCCTGCCATGACCCCAGGGTGGTCCTGGTTGTGACCGTCCATCGTAACTTTGTACCCTACTCAGCATTTACCGCATTCACCAGGAAATCTGAAGAATTAACAGAAAAAAATCATGATTGCAAATGGGGTGACTATCCCCTCACAAAAGAAGTCAGGAAGGAAAATGACAAAGAGTAAATAAAACCAAACTATGATGTTTTCTAGCACAGTCTCCTTCACTTTAGGATAATTCTTTGCCATGCACTTAGACCCTGTCATTTCTAGAATGCATAGAAAGAACGGCTCCCTTGTGTCCGTGACCCGGGACCTGTGACTTTCGGAACCAAGCCATGCTGCTCTTCCAGCTTCTCTCCAACACTGGCGGGTGAATTTCCATGATGGCAAAGGGCTCATGTGTTAATCACCGCGTCAGATGCCAGCCAAATGGGGCCGGAGCACAGGCATTCGGAATACTACTGAGATCGACGCTGAGAGATGGAAACGCGCTTACGAGGAGAACGTGTCTGAGAGAGACGGTGGCGGCGCCAAGGGACAAACCCAGGCCTTGTGAAATATGGAGTCCAGACACCGCACAGACAAGCGTGGTCGGAGCCTGTTCCTATTTTGGAAGCCGAGAAGGAAGCGGCCGCGGGAGGCCCCGTCTCACACTCACAATTGATCGTGCTAAAATGACGTGCAGTATTAATTCACGCTAATACCGAGTTTCTCAACCGCAGGACACACAGCTATCGCTTGGCACCGCACCCAGCTCAGCATGCCCAGGAGTTGGAAGAAGAAAATACGTTTCAGTTCGAAATAAAAGTGAACCTCAGACAAGGGACTGTGTCTTAGAGAGACAGTCTGTTTAAAGAATGATTTCTTCCTGGACTGGGAAGGAAACAGTCAAGGAAACAGGGAGAGAAAAAGATGCCCGATTTCTGTGCCAGAGGTGTTGCTCCCTGCTTGCTCCTGGCCCTCTCTGCTCACAGTGGTGTTTGTGGCTGTTCTTCTCGCTGTGATTACAACCTCATCCGATGCCAAGCCCGTCGCCTCCCTCAGTTCTGTGTGTGGCTGAACACAAGGCCAGAGGAAGGTGGCCAAGGGTAGCAGGGCTGTCAGCTGCTGAAAAACAGTGCCGTTCTCCCGAGGACCAGGCAATGCTGGAGAGACACTTGAAATTAGCAGAGAGGAGGCAAATATGGACGGAAGATTCCAATAAACCACTGTGTGTTTTGCTCAGTTGGACGACTTCTGTACGTGAAAACATTGTTGATCTATCCTCCAATTTTACAAACTGGAGGTCCAGTAAAACTTGAAGTTGTCATAAATAGAACAGTACCATCTCCCCCCAAATAAAAATAATTTTATAAATCCAGAAATACTATGACGCTGTCATTAAAATAAAACTCTCCAGCCATGAACTATCTCCCCATTATATTAGCACTGCTTCATTTCATTGCCGATAAGCAGATCTTCTTACATACAGCCCGTCTTTTTTTTTTGAAGCTTGCTAAGATGCAAGTCAAGTTTTTGTCATGTAGCACCACAGTTAAAGAAACTGAATGGTAAAATCTTAAAATAGAACAATTACTCAACCTATGGGAATGACCATTGCTTTGTGTCAAGCTCCAGAAAAAAAAATGACAAATTATAATTTCCTACAAATTCTTATCATAGGATATTCCCTTTCCCTCAATTGTTCTCATTTTTAGGGCAAAGCATGTCATTTAAATGTTAATAGCTTATCAATACCTTTTTGTTTTCTGTGTTTTACTACTCCATTATAAAATTAGGATGTAAGCAAGACTGCCAAACGGAAGCAGTGACTGGTAAATCCTTTACTGGGACCAAGTGGGAAGTGCCTGAAACTGACTCCATGCAATTGAGAACTGTCCTTATTGTATTGAATTCTAAGTATCAGGCACTGTTCTAGGCACATAATTTACACACTAATCGTGTAAACTTTCTAAAAACCCTGTGCAGAAAGGCTCAAATGTATGTTCAGTTTATGGCTGAGGATACAGTGACAAAGGGGTCAGGTGTTGTGTCCAGGGACAGGCAGCTTATACAGAGCCAGATTTAGAACCTTGGGTGGCTGCTCCAAAACCCACACTCAAGTGCCATGTCACTGTGCTATCTATATAACGAATACCCCATAAACGTGACATTTTGCTATTTTGTCATTTATATGTTTCCTCTCTGCTTTGGTAAATGTCTAATGACTGAGTTACTTAGAAATATGTGAACTAAAATAAAATCTTAAGGCTCACCCCCTCACCAGCTGACTGAATGGACCCCCTCTTGGCCAAGGGGCTATCTGAAAACTAAATTGCCTGCCAGGAGGGAGGTGGTCAGAAAGGCCTCATCACGCCCACTCCCTTCTTGGAGACCTCCTTTGTAATCCATTAACATGCCAAAGGGTATGCAAAACAAACCTGCAGGTCCTCAATTTACACAACAAATACATGGCCTGTGGCTTAGTCTCTGATTCATAGCTCCTTATCTTAAAACATTCCAAGCCTTTAGACAAAGCTTCCTGACTTTAAGCAATTACAAGTCAAAGAATCAAAGAATCGAATTGTTAAACCCACCTATAACCTATAAGCCACCACCCCTCCAACCCCCCAACCCCCCCACCCCCGCCTTTGAGCAGGCCCACCTTTTCAGGCCAAACCAATGTCTGCCTTCCACATATTGATTTATGAATTTACCTGTGACCCCTGTCCCCCTGAAATGTATAAAACCAGACTGTAACCCAGCCACAGCGAGTCCACTTGCTCAAGGCCTCTTGGGCGTGGCTCCAGGTCATGGTCCTCAAATTTAGCTCAGAATAAATCTCTTTAAAATTATTTTACAGAGTTTGGTTTCTTTTCCATTAACAACTACCAAATTATAAGTAGCTGTTTTGATTCATCCGATGTGTTAGTTTCTTATTCATTTAAAAAGTAAATCCTATGGTTATAATGGCTTTGAAAATGGTTCTTTTTGACTAAACTGCCAAGTGTCTAAGTTACTTAATCTACTAACACTCTGTAGAGGTTGCTTTTTACAAGAATTCAGGATGGCATGCATACATATGAGTATAAACAACTGCATGTGTGGCTAAAACCCTTACGCCATTTTGTTTTAGAATCATTTTAATATTTAATTGTCCCTAAAGAATGTTAAGAATAAACTCCTATGTCAGAAATGACAATGACATTTTACTTTCTTAATCTAATAGCTGCATGCTTTCCTTGGAAAACAGCAATAATTTTCCCTCGAAAATTAGCTAGCTCTTTTTTTCGCCCATTTACAAAAACTTCATAAAAGTAAAAAGAGACATTAGAGAGTTGTCCATTGCGCTCTTCCCCCCCCCCCCAAGATAATTACTGCTAACATTTGGTGATGTGTTTTTCTAGACATCTGAATGTGGATTTATGGGTACCTATATATGTGTATAGATTTATAATTTTTAATTATCAAGGGACTCTTACTATGGATACTGTTAATATGTCTTTCACTTAATCATGTGTTATAAGAACCTTTATCATACCAATAAATGTGACAATTCATATTTATTCACTTTTTAGCAAAGGCACAACAGCCCACTCTGCGGTTGCCCAGTGGTGGGTCTAACTCCGTCCCCCTAATGTCATCTGGTGTGTTGAGGAAACTTTAATGTTTTAAACACCACCACCGTGAACATCCTTGAGCATGCATCTTTTCCCGATTATTTTTCTTGACATAAGCCTAGGTATGAAAGTTGTAGATGAAACTACAGCAATTTATTAAGACTTTTATGTGTATTGCCAAATTGCCTTCCCCAAAATGTTTCCATCTTCCCTTACTCCTCCAGCAGATGAGAATCCCCTTCTGTTTAACCTTCCTTAAAAGTAGGTCGTTTTGTTAAGAGACAAAAAGTTTCTCATATTCATTTAATGTCCATTTCCATCATGACTAAATATATTTTCGCATTATTTGTGATTGCATTTCCTCATTTGTGAGTCACCTGCTCAGAATGAATTGAAAGTACTCCATCTCTCCCTCCTGTTTTGGACACATATAGTAATTTAATCCCAGTTTAAAACAGTAATTCCTCACCAGGCACCAAACAGCCTCATACATTTATAATGCCTCCTTAAAGTGCAACTGGAAATCGGTGACCAATTGTGCATCCTTAAAAAGTTACTTGTGAATTTAGCCTTTAACTTGGATTAATTTGCTTTTCTTTTCCAAGTGCTCAGTTCTGAAATAGCAAAATTTTAATGACTGAGTCTGAATGAAAATGACGCCATAGTCCCCTACCTGTCCATAGTCCCCTACCAAGAGCCCTCTGTCCTCAGGAGGGGCTGCATCTCAGCTGGAGCAGAGGCAGGACCAGTTCCCAGAGCTGGAGGGGCAGGGACCTGGGCGGTGAGTGCTCTGACAGGTGGACCCAGGCACACTGCCTTCACCACCCAGTCATCACTGGTTTCCAGGGCAGCCTGCTTCACTAGGGAAGAGGAGGGCCAGAGGAAGGAGTGCGTGCTAGGCCTGGGCCAGCAACGCAAAGGCTAAACCATGAGGACAGGCGCAAGACCACTCAGAGGTGGCCCCGCCAGGGGTCCCCGTGCACCTGACTGCTGCTCCCTGCCCCTCCGCGCAGAGGACCTGAAGGCCAAGGTGTGCGTGCCCTGGTGCGCTGCCCGTCTACAGGCACTCAGCACACAGCCCCGGCAGCAGGAGTAGCTGGCTCTTCTGAGCTTTGATGCAATTGAAGAGACAAAACAAGAGCAAGAATCTGACTGAATCAGAGCACACAAGAAATCCCAAATGTGATAGGAACAGAGTTTAAGTATTAATTAAGGGAAGAGGTGATGGTATGACACAGGGACAAGAGACACAACTGTCTTACATCAGTCGTGGGTTTTTTTTTCCTTACACACACACACAGAGGCAATTCTAAACAGGAGCCCCTTGCTTTTCCCATAAGAGAGCAAAACCAACAATACTCCAAGACGACCAGCTAGTGAGAAGGAAAGCACTTCGAGGAACATGTGGAAGTTACTGTTTGTATTTATTGGCGGGGTGATCGCGACAGGCACAATCACTGTTTGCCGAGCACCCGCTGCTGTGGAGCGGACACGGGGCAGGCAAGGCCACGTGGTTATCATTTTCATCAGCACATCAAGAAGTTCTGAAGAGCAGTTAGGGCTTGGTTAACGTCATCCTGCTGGTAACATTAGGTTTGTGAACCAAGATCTGCTGCCTCCAGAGTCAAGTTGGCGACACCCTTTCTCGCAGGCCTGGAAACACATGGCGACTCTCACCTGTGCATCTGAGCGTCCCATCACAGAAGGCCGCTGTGAACCAGGCACGTTAACCCACACGCTAACCAGACTGTGCTTGGACTTTTCCCCGCCTTCTTTTTGCTAAGTGATTTGAGCAAGGTTTGTGTGACAACCCTTCGTGGACTAAAGGCAACAACAAGTCAGTTTTCTGTCGAATGGCAGCAGGGAGTCATGAGCAAGTGAAAAAGTGGAAGACAGTTCCAATTTGGGTCCTTCACTGACTTTAGTCCTAGCTTCAGGACCACATGGAGGCTGGGATTTATTTGGGAAACGGTACAACGGGGGTGTTATTTTGGAAGGCAGAAGGCCTGGCTGATGCCATAAAACCCCCCTCCCTCAATCTGCTTTTGTGCCTGAAATTTAGCATTAGCGAGTTTTTCTTTTGCATTTCACATTTTAATTGCCAGGTGTCTTCGTGTAAAACAAGGGAAATAAAAAACCTAGCAGGATTACATGCAAAATTATTACAAATAATAAAAGATGGAGCATGGATTTGACAGTTTACTGGCAAACAACGTGAGAACTAACAGAGAGGCAATAAGGACAATGAACACGTGAGTTCTGATAATAAGAAAGAAAAATTAGTTGCAAATAAAACATATTGTTTAGAAAAACAAGGATATTAGGGGCCAGCAAAGGTCACTGCGTATTTAGGCTATGGGCCAAAGACTAATTTCGCCTTCACGTTTGCATTTCTCACCCGAATGAACTGCATGCCAAGATTAAAACCTTATAGAAAGTCCTTTCTTGGAGGTACTCCTCCCACCATTACCGCCATGGCTTATTAGAGAAGGCAAGATTGACAGAAAAGGGCCCTGACATTAAAGTCAGAGAATCCAGGACCTAAATGAGCCTCTATCATTTGCTTTCTATTTGTGTCTCAGCAAGTTATGTAACCTCTAAACTGATTTCCTCATTTTTAAGATTGGGATACTAATGAGGATTGTGTAAAACAGCACATGTGGAAGTATCTAGAACTTAGAAAAGTGGAATATAGAAACCACCAGCTGCAAGTGAGCTGAATGTGACTCTACAGATGCATAAACACACGCACACAACACAACACACAAAACATACACACAAACACACCCACACAACACCCACAGAGTTCATGAAGCCAACACTTTCTCAAAGTACTCAATTAAGGTGGAAAAATTAAAGTTTCTCCCTAAGAGGCTAATTAAATACACAAAATTTTTACAAAATTTAAAATGCATAAATCTCATTAAAATATAATCAAATATTGAGATTTTTTTTAAAAAGAAATTTTAGTCTTACATGTAAACCTGAAGCTATGATTTACCCGAAAAACAATCATATTTGTAGCACAAGGTAATTTACCCTGAAAATTAGAATCAGTGGACTCTAATGACTTCACAGTTATTTTCAGATAAGAAAAGTTTCCTATTTGTCTCAGATCTACAAACCCATGTGATCTATTAGTGCCTCCATAACTCCATGACATAAAATAAATGGGGCACAATAAAAGGGAAAAGCAATTACCTTTTTCAAATTTATTACTACCGTTGGACACTCCACACAGAGAGAAACAAAAGTAAACGTGTACATGCGCCTGTGTACACACACGCTGCATAGAACCTAGAGAAGTTAATACATTGTGAAATAGTCTCTTCACATTGTATTTAAACAGTATTTTCCTCCAAAGACTGGAAAGCTTTCAGGCACCTGTAACACACAGCAGTGATGTTTCTTCCCATCTTATACATGAAGAAATTGTGGAAGAATAGTTCACTGACTTTGTGCAAAGTATAGCAGCTATTCAGAAATGCGGACCAACTTCCTGAATAAGTCAAAGCAAGTTAATTGCTTAGAGATTTCCAATTTCCAATTTCTAATTATACAGTAGCCAACATATTTAATATTCAACAAATGCTGGAGGATCTTCACACTATGAGGATAAAAATTAATCCAAATCAAAAAAGGGGAACTATATCCCATGACTCCCTATCCAAAAGTCCTTCTTATATGAATTGTTTTTGTGATAATAAGCTGTTATTTATAATACTTATACTGAGTACCCAGATTATTTTGTTAATTTTATAAAACTGTTTTGATCCCAGGAATATTAAAAAAAAGGACTGCATTTTAATGAATAGTGTTTTGATGTTTCACATGGGGCAGTAGGACAGTTTTTAACTTGTTTCTGATAACCCGTAATAACCATTCACTTTGTTATGTTACTCTTTGAAAAATATTCTTTTGTAACCATATCAGTTGAATTCACAGACCCTAACTATGTTTGCACATTGCCCCTTTAAAAACTTAGATTGAGAATCTAGCCAGAAACTTTTCCAAATTGCTCTGTAACAAAAACACATCACCCTTCTGATTAGATAATTCCCCAAACAATCTTGGGCTGAAAGAAATGCAATTCTACCCAACAGTCTAGAGTATTCTTCATTCATAGTGCATGCTGCCCAAGCCCACACTACTGCAAAGGTGTCCTATAACATAACTCCCTTTGCTGCTGGTAAAAATGAATGAACAAACTTCAAAGCAAACACTTCATAAATACCTTCATCTTCTTTCTAAATTTCCACATTCTACCTACGAGTATTTTCAGAATTGGAATGGCAAGATGGGTGGTATACCCATTCTACAAGTCTACCCTGGGCTTCCAAATGAATTACTTCTTTTGGAAAATAAAGACCCCACCCGCCATCCATTTGCTTCTGAAGGACTCCTCTGATTGTCAAATGGAGCTGACTAGAAGAGGCGTAACACGGGTTCCAATACTTGGTGCAGCTCAAGAACTCTGGTTATTTAATTTTTATGAATAAGAATAATCATTTTAAGCTGGTTATAAACCAGTCTTTAGTGCTCACTCTCCCTGTCATGAAAACACTAAAGGACCACAAATAAAAAGACTTTTACTTCCATGTCATCAATATATCATTTTTGATAATGCTGAATACACTTTGTTTCAACACAAACCGCTGAGCTACGAGATCCAGAACTAGCAACTAATGAGGGCCACCTGGACATCAAACACTGAGGTTGCCAACACCGCACAGGTTTTACCTGAGGAGCATCTTGATTAACCTGTCACTTACCAAATGGTGAAGACTGTCCGCTGCATGTTTCCCCTGGGTACCAGGATTCACGTGCGTCTACCCTTCATCATTTTTAGAATCCAAAGGAAAAAGTTAAAAGAAAGAAATATATTTTCGTTTTCTGGGCTTGTTCATTCTATTTTGCTATTTGATAGATTTTTTTAATTATTGTTTGTTTTAACCTTATGTTGGATATTAATAATACAAGAGGTCTATTGAATGATTGATTGCATTTACCTATTTACTCAAATCGGTTTTAATTTTACCTGATAGGTTTCTTAATATTCCATAAATGATTTCTAATATATCTCCAAGATTTTATTAATTGATGATAGTTTAGACTTGTTATTGTAGAAATAATAGACGTTATGACTCCAATCATATCCTTTTCAAGAAATGTTCGTAACATATTTAAAAAATTCCTATGGAAACTAAGACAAGCTCTATTTTTGTTATCACCATCCACTCTTTTTCCATGTTTAATTTATCCAAGCTGGAGTTCATACTTTCATACTAACAGTTCATAAAGAAATTGTAAATAAAATCATTTAGAGCTTTTATTTTCTTTACCTTCTCTCCTTTGATAAAGCAAATAGATGCGGATTTAACCAAAAATATTCAAATTCAAACTAGGAAACAGAAACAGAGCTGATACCAGTATTATTTAGTAACACTAAAGAATATATGACAACCCTGTCATTCTCCTATATTTTTACATATGCAGGTAATTGGACTGATTTTGGGTAGAACAAAAACCCTTCCCTGAGCACAGAAAGGAACCACCCAGGCCAGTCATCTGTCAACTGGACACCAGCATTGGCTGGAATCTTCTGCCTCTCCATGACGATCCTTCTGCCTCTCCTCGTCTATCCAGAGAAATATTTTTAACATATGAACATGGCTGTAAAATTAGCTCATTGGAAATGCTCTTCCCCACATGCCCATATGGTAGAATTCTTACTGTTTAGGTTTCAGTTCAAAGGTCATAGGTCATCCCCGCAGCAGATCTGTCCTTGATCACTCCAGGTTTTCCTCTACCCCAAAACCTCTATAATTTCCTTCTTGGCATTCAGCATTATGGGATAGTAGGTCATTCGCTTTTTTAATTGTTCACTGTCTGTCTTCTCCGTGAGAACATTCACTCTACAAGACCAAGAATCCTGTTTCTGCTGGTTCACCACTCTCCCTCCAGTAACTAGACTAACGCCTGGGAACTGGCTCAGACTCATTAAGTATGTGTTAGTTCAATGAAAAAACTGCAGTGTTTCTTTTTTAAAATAGTTATGATTTGGTAGCTACTCCTTTGGATAAGTTTTTTCTTGGTCAATTTTTCTTTGGACACCTATTAGCTCCTGTGATAAACCTCTTAGAAAATGCATAAAGGTGACAGATCACTACAATATTAAGTTGGAATTTTATTCCTAAAAACTTCCAAGTTGCAGGCCGGGCGCGGTGGCTCACGCCTGTAATCCTAGCACTCTGGGAGGCCGAGGCAGGTGGATCGCTCGAGGTCAGGAGTTCGAGACCAGCCTGAGCAAGAGCGAGACCCTGTCTCTACTAAAAATAGAAAGAAATTATCTGGCCAACTAAAAATATATATAGAAAAAATTAGCCGGGCATGGTGGCACATGCCTGTAGTCCCAGCTACTCGGGAGGCTGAGGCAGTAGGATCGCTTAAGCTCAGGAGTTTGAGGTTGCTACGAGCTAGGCTGATGCCACGGCACTCACTCTAGCCTGGGCAACAGAGCGAGACTCTGTCTCAAAACAAACAAACAAACAAACACTTCCAAGTTGCCAGGTTTCTCATGAAACCTTCCAATTTCCTCCGAAAAACAAAACCAAAACCAAAACCTAGAGACCATTCATTAAGGTCTGTTCCACGTGAACAGCAAGTTCCCCTATCTGGAAAGGCCCATTCCATGGAACTGAAGCCCAGACCTTACACGTATCCATCATCTGTGGTTCTCCTTTTGAGAACTGCTAAGCTCAGCAACGTGTACTCTTCCTAACAAGCAGGAAATTCAGTAAGCTCAGCTTTGCTGGAGGAACAAGTTTTTTTCCCAGGAAGTCTGTAATGGAACATTCTATAATGCAGAAAAATTTTTGAGGGCTTTAGTGGAAGAACAAAAGTGGGCAGGACTCACATACTGCTATTACTGAGCTAAAGCTTAATTTATATTTTGGTTGGGAAATGAAGCTCAAAGCTCAGAGAGTAAGTTTTTCTTTGACTCTGTGTATATATTTTTTCCCTAATCTCCTTTTCTTCTACATAAGCTTTTATTATATCCACCAGACAGAGGGTTTTGATGTTTTACTGAGCCTCCTAGCTGGAAGCACTGCCTTGGAAAAGAGTTAAATTATTACCAGATTTCAATCAAGCATGACTTTAGCTAAACTAGTAGATTCAAAATATGATGTATGGACCCTCTTGTTGTTTGCAAAACTGGGGGAAAATGTTGTCAACTACCTTTCCAGAATCTTGGGGAAGCCCCCAAAGTATTTCTGACTTCACTGCTCAGAGAAGATGTTACAGGATCTTCTACCTTACCTTACTTTTAATCCATGGTATATAAAATACAGGAGTTTGTATAAAGGAATGGATATATAGTGGACTAGAATAAATTCTTCACAAAAGAAACCATGATTTTGGATATTTTTGGATTCAGAATATTTGCATATACAATATTTTAAAATATTGCATGTCAACATTTTATTTCTAGCAGAGATAGCACAAGCTTCTAATACTAGATGGAGATTAAAATAATCCAATTGTATTTCAAAAAGAATTCACCGTTTACCTCTCTTCTCAGTCATTTCTTCCCAGTAGGAATAGCAAACAAATCTTAAATGATAAATATCCTAGTTGAATAGCACTAGTTTTTTGTCCTGGATTTAATTCATAGAAAAGAAATAAATATTTTTCCCTAACTTACTTTGCAAGGCTCTGGGGTAAGGGTGGGGCAGGATGTCTACATAATTAGTGTTTACAAGATGAATTACGTATTGTTATGTTTTAATGTTGAATAAATGCAGCAAGTAATAATATTAAAGCTATATAACACGCTCCAAATGAACATAATCTCAATTAATAATTCAGAGATAGGCAACATTTAGCATCAAGATCAATGTCCAGTTCTTAGAGAGGACGTGTCTTTCCTCCCATGAAATAACTAGCTTAGGCCTCCCAGTAATAGTGATCGTTGTGCTGGTGGCGAGTGTGGCCCAGGTGGCAAGGTGATAATTGCAACTAGATAACTGCAAATACAGCCGTGACTCGGCCCAAACTCTAAGTTCCAATGTACTTGCATTGGTGTTCACAGCTCTTCTGATTTGTCCCCCACATATAGCCTGCCACATTTTTCACTCTATTCTTATATGCACTCTGTGTTCTGGCCACATGAGACACCATATTATTTAGCAAAGTACCAAAGACATGTTATTTAAAAAGAGCTTTGAGACTATCTATCCCCTGATTTAATAACATGTCTTCTTTCTCCGCTCAGAAGGAAGCTGTTGAGAAACCAGGCATGTCCTAATAATTTTGGTATTCACATCACTTTGCACATATTAGTTGAAGGAATATGTTTTGTTTGGCATCAAATAACTTCATAATAAAATGAAGCCATTGGCTTCATTTAGAAGAAACAATAACAACATAAATATTAGTGTGGCAACCACAACAAAATGTTAAATATTAATATTAGATTTATATTTATACACTGTGGAATTTGCATAGAGTGCTAAAAGAGGCATACTTGTAAATATCTTCATAAACATTTATTTCACATACACACTGTGAAATTATAATTACAATGGGTGAGTAAAATTTTTATTAATAGAATAAAAAGTATTGCTATTAATATTCACCTATGCTAAATTTTATTATTAGTTATAGGAATATAAGTTTTTTTCTTTGGTAAGAGTAAGACTATAAAGACCAGTCACCATTGTGGTTGGTGTTCAGATAGAAAAAATTTTAGGCAATATGAAGAATTGTTTGAAAAATCAACTACTAAATACAATATGATCATACTCTGTATAAAAGTCTGTTCTGGCCGGGCGCGGTGGCTCACGCCTATAATCCTAGCACTCTGGGAGGCCGAGGTGGGCGGATCGTTTGAGCTCAGGAGTTCGAGACCAGCCTGAGCAAGAGCGAGACCCCATCTCTACTAAAAATAGAAAGAAATTATATGGACAGCTAAAAATATATATATAGAAAAAATTAGCCGGGCATGGTGGTGCATGCCTGTAGTCCCAACTACTCGGGAGACTGAGACAGGAGGATCGCTTGAGCTCAGGAGTTTGAGGTTGCTGTGAGCTAGGCAGACGCCACGGCACTCACTCTAGCCTGGGCAACAAAGTGAGACTCTGTCTCAAAAAAAAAAAAAAAAAAAAGTCTGTTCTGTTTCAAGAAATATAGAATATATACACACACAAATATACATACACACATATGTGTATACACACAGCAAGCCACTAAAATAGCATCAATATTTCCATTTTACAAATAAGGAATTTGAGTTTGAGAAAGTTAAGGGAATTGCCCGGAATCTAAAATTTGATAAATTGTCATGGGTAACGGTGCTTTCTTATTAGTAATGGCTCAACGATAGACTAGCTACCCCAAGCTATTCTATTGTTTTTGTGAAAAAAATACAAACAAAAAAATGTTTCAATAAGTATAAAGGATAAAAATTACACAGAGTGTATTCTCTGACTACAATAAAATTAAATGAGAAGTCAATAGCAATAAGATTACCAGGAAAACCCCAAATACATGAAATCACAGGACATTCATCTTAATAATTCATGGGACAAAGACGAAATCATAAGAGAAATTACAAGCTATTTTAAACTAAATTACTATAAAATACAACTAAATTACTACAAAATACAATTAAATTGCTACAAAATGTTTGGGAGATAAAACAGTTTGGACGAAACACAGATTTAATCAGCTATTGTATGAAAGAAGAAAGTGCTAAAGCAACGTCCTACATTCCACTCAAATTGCAAGAAAAGGAAGAACAGAGCAAACCCAAAATAAAAGGAGGGGATACGAGAAGAAATGAAAGATATAGAAAAACACTACTGGGAAAATAATAAAGCAAAAGTTGATCTCAGAAAAATCAAGAAAATTGAGGAACCTTTGGCTAGAAAGAGGAAAAGGGCAAAGAATACAACCTAGCAATATCAAAAGTGAAAAACCAATTACTAACCACCGATTCCACAGACCTTAGAAAGCATTCAAAATAATAATACAGGTTGAGTGTCCCTCATCCAAAACGCTTGGAGCCAGATGTGTGTGGAATTTTGGATATTTTTGGATTCAGAATATTTGCATATACAATATTTTAAAAATATTGCATATCAAACATAATGAGATATCTTGGGGATAGGTCCCAATTCTAAAAACAAAATTCATTTATATTTCATATACACCTTATACACAGAGCCTGAAGGTAATTTTATACCATATTTTTAATAAATACATGTGACCCATCAAATGAGGGCAGGCATAGAGTTTTCTACTTCTGGAATCATGTTGGCTCTCAAAAAATGTTGGATTTCAGAGCATTTCTGATTTTGGATTTTCCAATTAGGGAGGCTCAACCTATATTACTAACTCTGCAGCAATACGTTTAAAAATGGAGATACCTTAAAAAATATAATTTACTAAAATTGACAGCAAAAGAAAGAGAAAATCTGAACAGCCCTAAATCTAGAAAATATATTTATTTTTTAAGATTCTCCCAAAAAACTCCAGACACATATCTTTCTCTGTTGAATTTTACCAATGAATAACACCAAAATTATACAATTTCTTCTTGTTTTTTTTTTTTTTTTTTGAAATGGAGGAGGAAACACTGTTCTGATTTTCATGTTTAGTACCCTCTCCCTTACAGCAAAACCCGAACGAGGCTACCAAAAAAGGAACTTATTCACCAAAACCCTCATGTATATAGACATAAGAATTCTTAAGAAAGTCTAACCCAACAATATATAAAATAGATAAGACTGTATCACATGACCAAGCAGACTTTGTCTAGAACAAGAGATTGGACCAACATTAAAAAAATCTAATCAATGTAACTGAATGAATAGAAAAAGACAAAAATATCATCATTTTAACTGACATGGAAAGACCATGTGACATAATTTAAACATTTCTTCACAGTAAAACCATCAGCAAACTACTAACATTAGGGAACATCCTTTCTCAAAGTGAGAAAAAGGACATTCATGAAGAATCTACACTCCGCAAATTAGTTCAGTTCCAGTCAGGAGACAGAAACTCCACCAATAACTTCAACAGGCAAATTTTAGTACAAAGAATAATTAATTAGCAGAGGACTTATTGCAAAGAGGGTTAAAGGGAATTTTAAAAACACAGGGATAACAGTACTAGGGGCCAGAGATGACCTTTAAGGCTGAGGCGTAGTACCGAAGGAAGAAAGGAAAAAGAGCGTGCTCTTTCCGTCTGAAAAGAAGGGTCGATTTGGAGGTAAGAGCAATTCCTGATAAACATCACAAGTGGTGTCATAGAAGATGGTGAATGGCTTCATTGTTCCTGCCCCCACACCAGGCTCAGAAGGGAGGCAGGAATGTTTACTTTCACCACTTCCCACTTCCATGATCCCTGTGCTGAAGGTGCTAGCCATTTCCACACAGCACCCACAAAAAATTGAAGGCGAGAAAGGGAAAGTTAAACCATCCCTCTTTGCAGATATGATTGTTTGCATAAAAAAATTCTCAGGGCATCTTCAAAACAACTACTGGAAGTAACCATTGAATTTAGGAAGGTCATAGGATACAAGATTAGCACAGAAACGTCAATTACATGCAAAGTTTTCTTTGTAATTATGAAACATAAATGAAAAAATGATAATGAATTAGACTTTCTCAAGATTAAAACATTTATTGTTAAAAATATACAATTAAGAGAATTTGGGAGAAATTACCTGTGGCACCTATTTCAAAGAATCTTATCTTGAATAGAACACTCTACAATTCAAAGAGAAGACTGACATCCCGGTAAAGATGGGCAAAAGATTTTAATGGATACTTCACAAAGGAAGATATCTGAATGACCAACAAGCACATGAAAAAATATCAACATTAGTAGTCATTGTGGAAATGAAAATCAAAATCACAATAAGGTGGCATTCCTCTGTACACTCATTACAATGACTACAATTAAAAAGGCGGGGAACACTGAATATAGGCAAAGATACGGAACAACTGGAATTCACTACAAGAGGAAACGTGAAATGTATGTAACCCCACTGGAAAACATTCTGGCCCCTTCTTCAAATGTTCAACATAAAACATATGACATGCCCATTCTACTCGTAAATATTTACCCAAGAGAAATTACAACATTTGATCAAAGACTTTTATACAAATAATCATAGAAGCATTGTTTTTTTTGAGACGGAGTCTCACTTTGTTGCCCAGGCTAGAGTGAGTGCCGTGGCGTCAGCCTAGCTCACAGCAACCTCAAACTCCTGAGCTCAAGTGATCCTCCTGTCTCAGCCTCCCTAGTAGCTGGGACTACAGGCAGGCACCACCATGCCCGGCTAATTTTTTCTACACATATTTTTAGCTGCCCATATAATTTCTTTCTATTTTTAGTAGAGATGGGGTCTCGCTCTTGCTCAGGCTGGTCTCGAACTTCTGAGCTCAAACGATCCGCCCACCTCGGCCTCCCAGAATGCTAGGATTACAGGCGTGAGCCACCACACCCGGCCAGAAGCATTGTTTTTAACAGCTAAAATCTGGGGAAAAAAACAAACCAAATGTCCATCAAAGAGTGATAAACTGAAACTGGCATATCCATAAATGGATGCACCATTGTCACATAAAGAAACATGGATGAATCTCAAAAGCATTATTCTGAATTAAAGAAATTAGCAAAAAAAAGAATACATATCATCTAATTTGATTTACATAAAATTCTAGAAAATGCAAACTCATTCATAGTGACGTAAGAGGGATCAGTGGTTGCCCGGCAACAAAGGGTAGAAAGAAGGGAGGATGACAGAGGAGCACAAGGAAACTCTGGCAGGTGATAAAAAATATTTTTTACTTTGGTTGTGATGTAGTTTCATGGTTGTATGTCAAAACGCATCAAATGTTGATTTTGCAATACATGCACTATATTGTTCATTAATTATACCTTAAAAATGTGAAGAATTACAATTAAAAGGTTTGTCAATCCAGTTTTCAAACTATGTCCTACTCTTATGTAAAGATATACTAGAATGTATCCTATTAAGAGTTGGGCTATTTAAATAACAGAGCTCTAATTTAGGAAACCAAAATATGAGATTTGCAGAGAAACTTGGCCAATCAACTACTATGTTATTAGACAACCTTTATTCATGGACAGACGTTAACAACATGTAAGTACACTATTGGTACATCAAACCACGTCATTGCAACCCAAGATATAATGGGAAAAGGGTTGCCTAGTCTAGTGTATAAGAACCCTTTGAGATCTTGTCAAATCTCTCAATTTCCAAAACGTGATAACAGAAACCTAGAAAGATGCCACCTCGTTCTGGGCCAGAAGATTTTTGGATGCCTTTTCTGATCACTCTGGAATTACCGACATACGGAGTCGACAAGGCTGCAATTGTTAATTAACCTTCTGGAGCAGAGGTGGCAAGCTGCTACTGCCCAGATGTATTTCCTTTGGCCTGTGCTGGATTTTAAAAATGAGAGGATTTCACGTAATGAAGATTCTCGGCTGCTGAACAATGGAGGATCTGGAACCTTGGATGAGGCCCACATCTGTGCTTGGCAACCGCGGGTTTCAGCTGAGCAGCAGCTGCTGCATTGACATGGGGCATGATTCTTTTCCAGCTCGCCACAATTTCTTCCACTACTGCCTTACACCTGGTCTGTCTCTCTGCTGTAAGAGTGGGCATTCAAGTTCGTGATGCTCACCAACAAAGACTCCTAAGAGTTCATATCGCACCCATCTTAGCCTTTCACGTTACATTCACTTCCTTGGGGGCGGGAGGCTGGTGAAGGAAGTGAGGGCACTGGGTGCTCCTTTTAAAACTGGAATGTGACACTGCTAGGTAATAGCAATGTTCATAAATTTAAAACTCTTGGAAGGGATGAGTTAGTTATCATCACTTATATTCAGCTAGCTTGTTTGTATGTTATGGAGCTCACGAGAAAACAGCAATAATGGCAGGGGCGTTCTAAAAGAGAAAGTATTCTCCTAGATGGATGGGCCAAAATAGGAAGCCACAGGTGGGAAGACAGCCATGACAGGGACATGCCAGGGGAAATGCCAGGAGGAAGAAAATTATATACAGGAAGGCGATACAGAGCCTCCAGACAGCTGCTTCGAGCAAGCATGTCCTCATTTTCTACTGCCTAAGTCAGGTCCATTAGAACGCCAGTTAGTCTTCCTCTACTGCAGCTATTTCCTGGACTTGCTATTTCCTGGACTTCTCTCAGTCTTTTCAACTATTCCTCTTTTGAGCTGACAGCTTTTCTCAAACTGTGCCTTTGGTCTGGCATCTTTCATGGATACACACTCCAATGCCCGTTATATAAAAGGGCCAGTACACAGTCTGTAGAGAACTTACCCGTCAAGGCTCATCTGTTTAAAAAGACATGAGCAATATTTTCTCCTCAATCATTAAATAAATTTATTATGCTATGTCTTAAGTTTCATTTAGAGGGTAAAGTTTCAATATAAAGCTTACATGATGCTTTGAACATCCCTATGTAAGCAACATACACTGCATTTGAAAGCACTCGACTCTTTGAGGGTGTCTTTCATTTTAATGAACATGTATTTACGAGCACAGTGATGGTAACATACTCTCAACTACTCTACCATTGTAAATTACATATGTACCACTTCCTCTCCGCCTGAACCATCACTAGTCAAAAGTAGGATCTGCCAGACTCTACAAGATAAACAAACAAACAGAAAACCACTACATATACCAAACATTTGGTTTTTAGAAATATCTGAAAAGTATTTTCTGTTGCATAAGCTCAAAAAGTGTGAAAGCCATTAAACCTAAGCGACAAAACATAAGCGATTAAAGGATCTATATCATATTCAAGACAGGCTTAGTACAATTTTGATGGGATTATCATGGACCTGTAAGAATTGATATTACCATCAGAGAAAAACGTCCTCGAGGATCCATGAATAGATTGTGAGAAACTGAGAAACCATCTCTCATAGAAAGACATTTTCAGAAGTTTTCAGGAGGCCAAAGTTTCCTTTAGCTTAATTTTCTCCTTTTGGCTGAAAGCTTACAGGCTGTGTGAAATATTCACATGTAATAGTTCTGCATACTCTCTGATTCTCCCTCTGTAATGGAACATACTCCCTGTTCATTGGGGAACTGTTTCCTTGAAGTGTTGTTGGAGTTTTTTTGTTTGGTTGGTTGGTTTTGTTTTTTTTAATACTAGGGATTTTTAAAGGAAAAAGTAACAGGTATTGGTTATAAAGTACATGGAGGTAAGTAATCGCCCAACAATAGTGGTAAACCTAAGCTTTCTGTTTGAGGATTTCGTGTGAGATCAATACAATCTTTGAGCTTGGGAAGTTGAGCTGAAAATAAATTTGAGAGAGAAAATTGTCTGATCTTAAAGGGGTTGTGAGACAGAGGCCAACAAGAGCTAGACTCAAGGCATGGAGCCAGGGAAATCCAATTAGGGTCAGTGACCAGGGGTGAGGTTAGGGAGACGAGGGCAGCCACCCAGCGCCGAGGAAGCTCTCTGCAGCAGGCTTCACTCCAGAGAGGCAGAGACCTGCCTGCCCCGACCCACCCTGTAGGGGAAACATGCCCCAAAGAGGAAGATTTGAAGGCTTTATTCACTTAGATCTCACACCCCGAATCCCTGAGCAGATTTCTGAATTTTGCTCCCTTTAATACTTCACGTTCCTGGAGGTAAGAAATGATAGAAGCGAGAAGAAATTTGAGTTAAATATTTCCCTGTTTGATTATTTCCATTACATTAAAATACAAACAAAGTGCATCATATTTCTATGCAAAGGGATGGGTGAGTGTGTTTATTATGGTGAAACAAGTGTTTCATATTCTAAGTAACATCATATTCGTTTTTTAATTTTGTGAATTAAAAGTGGATGGCCAACATTTTTGTCCATAGCATCCATTTCTTTTAAACTTACTTTGTAAACAACTAATGCATTTATTCAATCAAAATTCACTCATGTCCTAAGTGCTTAGCTACAATAGGGGACAAAAGATAAATTCAGCAGTAGGCTTTGCTGTCCAAACACTTGGAAATGTGGAGGGGGAGGTGATGAAGAAAAGAAAAAGTAAATCTTCAACGTAAAGATCAATCATTCAACTACAAGTCTGGCCGTCCACATAAAGCTCATCTAAAATGCTAGAAATTCTAGGAAATCTGATTATCTTAGCTCTTTATTGCTTATTAATATGGATCACTTCCCAGTAAGCCATTTTAACAAACTAATTTTGCCGATTTGCTACCATGAAGAAGAAGAAAAGTCAATTACCATTTTACTGAATTTTTGACACTCTATGTTCCTTTTCCCAGAATCCAAGGACTAAAACATAAAATAATTTCATTTCCTTTTGAGAGACAATCTAAAATGATTACAAAAATGATTTCTCCGTGGAATCTGATTATGCTTAATACTTTGGAAAGCCCATTTCCTTGCCGACACAATCCCAGATTGCACCTCTCGTTTCTGGCCACTTCAGCTAGTCCAGCATCCTCCCGGCCTCTGCCTGGCTACCTCTGCGCCCCACAGTGATGACAGTCTCTCCTGCCAGCTAGTTCTAGTTCACCTCTTTCAGTTTGGGGCCTCGCGTGGAGAGAATGCCAACAGACGCGGGGGAAGTATAGACAGACAATTATAAACACTGCTATAAATCAGAGGTGTGCACCTGCGGCATTTTTGACACTGTATGGCAGACACTTCTGTCACGTGGGGATGTCCCGTGTATTGCAGTACATTTATCAGCATCTCTGATCGTACCCACCAGATTCTAGCAGCATCTTGTCACCCCGTTGTGACAAACAAAAATGTCTCCAGACCTTGTCAAATGTCCCCTGAGACATACAATTACCTCCAGTACAGAAAGACTGGTAGACGTATAGGGATATGTAAGAGGTGGACAGACATAAAGATAGACACAGACGTAGATATAATTCACTGTAAGAACTGCCAAGACAGAAAACACATTCTTCCAGGAAAAGAAAAAAGAAAATTCTCCTTCTCCCCTGACCTGCCAGGGACATTAAAATGGCCTACTTTTTCCGGATTCAGGCAATATTTTACCTTGCTTTAAATGATGTTGGCTGGCAGGAAGCCCTCTGTGAGCCTTCAGGTGGGTTAGATATCCTTCTTCGAGCCTTCCGTAGCCCCTGCTGAAATCACTGCAATGTGTTAAAATCACGTCGAGGTCAGGGATTCCCGAGTTCCCGCCATCATTAGAATTCCACTGATGATTTTTTTAATGAGTTATCATACACCATTTATTAAAAGAGAATAAAACCTTGAGAGAAATCGTGCACTCTGATACTGTGCTTATTTTTAAATATAAAATATATCTGGAGGATTTTTCGTAACAGCAGCTAAAGATCCCACTCACTATTTTCAGTGGTACATTGTATTACCTACTAGTAATACAATTGTATTATGATACTCTAATTGACTTCACGAGTCTCTAGTGATATGTAGACATTCTTCAATTATCTGAAATATTATCAAAATGGACCAATAAATGTTCCCTTACATATATTTTGTCACATTTTAAGGTATATTTGTGGAATAAATTTTTAGCATAGACTTGCTGAATGAAAAAGTTTGTATGTCTTTGAGAAAAATATCAAAATTTCTACACAAAAAATTGCAGCAATATCCTACTAACAAAATATAATAGCATTTGTTCCATATCCTCCAAAACACTGAGTTATCAAATTTTAAAGTTTTGCCATTCAAAATGGTGAACTTTTTATTGCATTGTTTTAACTAACTTTTAATGCCCTTATTGCCATGAATTTCTCTTATTTGAACTCTTTATATGTTTTTGACCTGCCTTTCAATTAAATTTTTTTTCTTATAGTTCTAAAAGTACATCTTATAAATTAAGGAAACCAGCTCTTTGTCATTCATACCTATTGTAAATTCTTTTACTCAATTTGCTATTTGCCTTTTGGATTTTAAACATTAGGAAGTCAAATTTTTCACTTATTTTATTTATGATTTCTAAAGCAAGTGTCTTGTCTACAAAGACACTCAGAACATTTCTGTTTTAGTATTTTTATTTATATTTATTTTGCTATAAGGACAAAATGTAATATTTTATAAACTCTTGTCACTTTCAGATTTCTATGATCAAATCCACATGTCTTTGTCTGCTGAAAACGGAGTCGAGTTGCAAACTATTCAGCTATCTTGTTCTTCAATTCCCTTTCTGAGTATCCGGGTGCCTTTCCTCAAGTCTGTATTTTTATAAGAGAAACGTCCTAAGAAGTGGGAGCTATTGAAATAGTTTTTCCCTGTACATGTATTTGTGAATGCCCAAAATACTCTTCTGCCCATATGAATTTGGTTTTGCTACTTTCAAAATGGCCACAATATGCAAATGAACCATCAGAGAACACACCGCCACAGCATGAGGAGCTGGGCCACCAGAATTCAAATATATACCTGAGAAAAACTGCCTACAGGGTTACAAACATTAATTCTTATTGTATCCCTTGCATGCTTTATTATTTTATCTCTAGGATTTCTCATTACTAGTGGTTTTATATTTTTGGTTAACAAATATGAGTTAAATATGAGTTTTATGAATACACACACACACACACACACACACATGCGCGCGCGTAGCTGTTCTCAACCAAGGCT
This sequence comes from Eulemur rufifrons, assembly GCF_041146395.1. Lineage (NCBI taxonomy): Eukaryota > Metazoa > Chordata > Mammalia > Primates > Lemuridae > Eulemur > Eulemur rufifrons. The sequence goes on from NC_090994.1 coordinate 1,367,507, forward strand.
GCATACTAAAATCACTTAGGGAAGCAGAGAATTATCTATATCCACGACTTGGCCCCAATCTCATCCTGAAACCTCCGACTTAATTGGCCTTCCCCTTTCTAACTGACTGCAAATAACCAAAACAACAAAAGTAACAACGACAACAAAAAACCCTCAAATTTACCCAGTCATCACAGAGTTTGCCTACGAGTTGCTAATTTAAAGCATACATTGACAAAAGAACTACGGAAGACGTATCGAGGGAAATTATATTTCATCCTCCTAAAATCTGTATGTAGAACAGTGACAAATCACGTAATTATGGGAATGTTATATGTTTATTTGAGAAGACTGAACATCTCCACTGCCCGCCTTTGGTGGCCTCACTAAGGTAACAAAAACCTGTTTAACTGGGTTTCTAAGCATTGAGTGGGCTGCTATGCCCCATACCCGGAGGCCTATGCCTCCTCCCCTGGGTGCCATCACCTCTGTGCTGGCGGTGGGCTCTCCCTGGGGCTGCCAAGTCCCTGGTTCTGGGGTCCTCCCTCACTTGTGCCGGCCAAACATCCTGGTCTTTCTTTTCAGTCCTGACCATGTGGCTGGCCAAATGCAGTAAGATGTCGAGACTGCTATCCAGGGTTCCTATGAAGCTGGAGTCTAGAAGCTTTTACACAAGCTTAATCCTATGAATATCAGAGTATTAATGGGGGTACGAGTCACCAGCCAAGCTAAAAATAAAATAAATACTTTGATTTTTATCTGCCCATTGATCTGTGAATGGTCCTTCAGTACCCTGTAGCGACAATGGGGACAGGAAGACAGAATTTAAGCAACGCCAGCTCTCTTGTCTGTATGGTCATAATGCAGCTGCAACCCTTTCCCAGCCCTGGAACGTTCCTAAGTCCAAACATCGCCAGATATAGTTAATATTATGCAGGTTTCTTAGTGCTGTACACCCTTAACTGTACACAGCAAGATTTATTTAAAAATGTGTTTAATGCATTCAAACATATCATTACAGTTCAAGAAAACTGGAAAAAACTGTGATATTTGAACAATACGTATTCATGATTTCCTGATTTTAATGGCCCCAACTGCATTCATCTCTAACCTCTTCATTATCATCATTGCAGAAAATTGGGGGTAATCTTGTGAAAGGGAAAGAGAGTGAGAAAGCTAAGATACCTGCCAAAGCTGTTTTCCCAGGCCTATTGTATTCGACAATAATCATGAAATAATATACCCTGATATTCGACATTTGCATGGTACCATTTTCCTTTATAGGTTTACTTTTATTTGCTCCCTGAATTTCTAATGGAATTTCTTCTCAACCTTCAGTATTATAATGTTATCACAGCTGGAAACTGATGTCAACTGCAATTATTTTCTGATTTGGGACAAGTAAATACCACTTCACATTTAGAGAACATGCACTATCAGTTACCCCACGGGACAATTAACTAAGCTCATGTAGGAGAGAGTCACGTTAAGTCACATCGAGTTATGTGCACAGAGGCAGTGATGAGTGGCCCCGACTCAGAAACATGTAAGTCAAGACTGCCCCACAAAGATTTATCGACTATTTGAAAGTCAACACATCCATCATCACAGGAGAAGACACATTCAGGGCACATTTCTTGGCCTCAGAGGATGTATGTTCTAGTTGGCTTCCAAGAATGCAGAGGTATGCAAGCCCCAGTGGCAGGCAAGTTCAGAGCAGGTGTGAGTGCCAAGGGGCATAAGCCTCAAGGTTACCTCAGTGGCTGTGCTAAAGGAGTTCAGGAAAAAAAAAAAAACAGAAGAAAAGAACATATTTACATGGTTTTTTTTTTTTTTTTTTTTAATTTGGGGCACACACAGAAGCTTTCCTGAAATAAATGTCATGTGAATTGGGTTTCAGACTACAGATAGCATTTAGATGGGTGCAGAGAAGGCCACGGAGAAAGAAATGACAAATACATTCTCTCACGAGGTCAGATCCTAGGTCACCCCTAGATCCATTCTACTAAACAAGAAAACTTCCATAGGGAACAAAAGGGAGACTGAAAGTCAGAATATAGTTTGGAGTCAGACCACGAAGTTTCTTGGCTGTTAGGATCATGTTTACTAGAATTGTCCATCTTGCTGGCAACAGGGACCAGGAGTAGGGCCCCAGCAGGTATTTCAGGGTGAGAGGGAAGTGAGCCCAGGGCAGGAAGACCACTGCCCTGGTAAATCCCTCAGCCAGTACGTGCTGGACAACTGTGAGAGAACAAGAGCCTTCCTTGGAGCATTCTCTGTGAGGATCACAACAGGTGGAGAGACGTTGCCAAATAAAAATATTAGGATTTGGTGACTCCACGGTTGGACTTCTATGGAGTTTTGAGAAGCAAAAGAAGGTACAGAGTCAATAAAGGTCAGAGGTTTAAAACAAACAAACAAACAAACAAAACTATAATCATCTGGCAGCTCATAGATATCAACAAAGAGCTATGTTTTTAATTCTAAATTCAAGGATGAGATTTAAGTCACATTTTATTCCCTTGTGCTTAATAAGAGAAGTCTTATTTCAGCTCTCAATATCTATATATTAAAATATAATTTATTGTGGGAGCACAAATCACATATGTGTTGTGGGTATGTTTGTATTAAAGAAATAATCCAAGATGATAACACAGATTGCATTTTTTTTAACCTTAAAGTTGTTTTTTTTTAATGTATGGTAAATAATATATTCCTGACTAAAGTTTAAGTTACAATATAAACATCAATGATGCTAAACTACAAATTGTCTGTATTCCTTGTTGGGGATTAAATCTACATCTTAAGTGTACTTAGAAAAAAAGCCTTACTGTGGTCAAACAAAATAAATTTCCTTATAATAAAATGCTCAAGTTGTTTAACAAAACAACTCAGTATTTTTTCAGTCAGTGCACATTTTGAGCGACTAATGACAGCTTTTGTGCAGCAATAAAACAATAACAGACCATGACATCTCTAAGTAATAACTTTTGTGACAGCTCAGTGGGTCTGCGGTTCCTACATCAATTCTCTCACAAGAGTATCCTTCCTTTAAATACTAGAGCTGCTTTAATTGTCGTTAGTTAATTGTGTTTGAGAAATAAACAACTGCTCCAAGATATAATGGGGAACAAACAACATTAGCGTACTCCCTTCCAATGATTAATTAGAATCTGATACTATTTATAACTACTTTTCCCATCAACTGATGCTGAATATCGAAAGGGAAAACACTTTCCCATGTGTTTCCCTGACAATATTCACAGTCCTGTTTCTCATCCTATTTATCTAAAATTTTGTATCAGCAGAGACCCATCGAGTAGTCTTTGGATGTGTTTTGCCTGTTTGTATTGTGGTACCTGGAACAGCCCCGGAAGCCTCACGGGATATCCACAGAATGTTTCCTCAAGATGGCATTCTTAGGATAGGTAGAGATAGGAGAATTATCCAATTTAATGTCGAGATGAAAGGATTGCCCCAAATTTAAGGACAAGAAACAGTTAGAAATACGACACATTGCCCTCTGTTTCAAATGAAACCTTGTAGGGAACTGAGGAATTTATGTGAACCCAGGAAGTCTCTTTCTTATCAACCTCCCTTCCTTTCTTCCTCTACTGAAAGTATCTGAGTAAGTAAGAGCCATGGTGTGATGCCAATAACTCACCAACATTCATGAATGAAGCTCTCTGAGGCACAGATATCAATTTATTTCTATTCACTGGAACCCCAAAATAAAATGCAATGAATCTAATTGTTCTAACCTTAAGATTTCTACTGTTGATCCTGTTACGATACTGAAGATGGTAGGAATGTTATTTTCTAAACTTTAAATTTATTATCACAAAATGATTATAACAACACCAGAGGAACATAAGAGAGAACACATTGTTGAAAGATAGTCCAACTAATGTTAAGACAGATTTCTGGTATATGAAAGAGCTATAAGAAATAGAAATATTGAGAGAAAGAAAATGGAAATATTTTCAAGAGTACATACTTACCAGGCATTTTTTAATGGAAAGAGAAAGAATTGCTTTTAACATAGTCACACACATTGATGTTTCAGTAAAATAGATTTTTTTTTCTTGCCAAAACTACAGTTTTTTTAAAAAAAAAATTTCAGCTATCACAACCTATCACTATTCCCTAGTAGCATTAATAGTAAAAAAAAAAAAAACAAAAAAAAAAAACTAAAATTTAAAAGAGAAAGAATTATAACGAGCAATCTTACATCAAACTAGCAAGGACTGTATATATAGATACTTTGTTCAAACATCCAAATGCAGAACTACAATTATACCAGAAAATAAGTTTACCTGATTCAGAAAATAGATAACCATTCTGCAATATATAAAATAGAAAAATGTTTCTAAGAATAGACAACAGATATTGTAGATGACCCAGGAAAAACTATAAGATGTTTTGTATTTGAAAATGCATTAAAAAAATGCAAATAAAATACATTTAATATGTTAATAAAATATAGTTTATATTTCATATATTAACTATGCAGTTAATATATATTGATATAAATATTAAAACTAGATGTACAAATAAAATCATTTTTTGTAGTTAAGAGATTTTTTCTCATCCCACAAAATCGTGAATGAAATATATGAATTTTGTATGCATTACTGTTGTCATTATCAATAATATTTTATTTTTCTAATCTCTAAAGCCACTTTTGCCTACAGTCAATTTTTCTACATGCCTTCATATATTAAACAAACTTAATCTCTAATACAAAATTTTAAGGCCAGAAGAGAAAGGCGTGACTTGCCATATATGTATGGATTTAAATAAGTTCATAGATTAAGTTAAGAAAATCTGATTTCTTTGAAAGAGACATTCCTCTTTCTTTTGCCAAAGTGAAAAAAGGATGGATATAATTGTACAGGTACAATTATTTTTCCCTTGTTGACAAATGAAAAACCTAATTTAAAATCATTTCAGAAAATATTTTGCTTTATTCATGGTAAAAATTATAAGTCAAAAGAGAAACCTCATGATGAATAGAATATATCATGACTGTCTAAAGCAAAAATTCTCCAAAGAATGCAATATTCTCCAATGTTCTTCCCCCACCCACCTCCTATGTTCTTTTTACCGAATTTATTCTCTGACAATATAAAAGTTCCTTTTGTTATTGTCTGAATTGTACTCAAACATTTATCTTTGTATTTTCTCTTTCAAATCCATAGTTGAAAACAATGGTGTATTATAAATTTACTTAAATTACTTTGACAACACTGTTTTACAGATCTTGAACAATTTGATATCTGTAAATGAAGTCAACGATTGCTTTCAATAAGAACTTACATTTTTAAGCATGGGGGAAATGTGCACAATTTGACACAAATATACATTAATTTTTCTTTGTAGTAACTAAATTTTATTTTCTGATAATTTAAATATTAATTCCAATTAGATTTCAGAACCTTAGCACTCAACAGTGCTACCTAATCTATAAAATGAAGAACCGATACTTTACCTCACTTTTAGATTCCCTTGTTGGGGCTGTCCGTCGTACACTGATAAAATATCAAAATCTTCCTCAAGAGCAAAGGTGTGAAATGACAATTGTATCCTATTGCGTTCCCCCGTTATAATGATCCAGGTGCAGTTAGCGTAGTTCGGATAACCGTGAGGAAAGCCTGGGCTCTCAATGGTGCCGTTGGGACCCTGGACTAAGCCTCCACAGTTTTGACCTAGAAAAGAAAACACAAGAAAACCCAGCATATTATTTTGGCCATCTTTAGTCTGTGTTTTTAAAAATTTTCTAACCATTTTGGTCAATTCTTGTAATGACTTGTTTTGTGATTCTCACACACAGATATTGAGTAACAAACGGTAACAGTGTTCTTCAGTGCTAAAAGCTAGGGAAAGAACAACAACAACAAAAGATGACAAGGAAAGGAAAATATAACAAATCTGGGAACTCATATTAGAAATCTGGGGAAATATATTACTGACATTTTCCAATAGTCTCATCATTATCAGACTTCAATATGCGGGGGACACATTTGGTGCCAGCTATCTGCGTATTATCATGCTGAAAACACTCGGTCCGTAAGTTCCTCGTTGGGGGAAATGAGGTTACAGATAAACATTATTCAACTCTGCACATACTAATGCACATGTATTAATACAGCCGAGCGACTGCCATGTGTGTCAGTAGGAGAAGCTAGGAAAAATCACGGGCAATATGCTAACTACTGATTTGCACCTTTGCTGGCGGAAGTCCTACTGTGTAGAATAACATGAGGCCACATGGAGCTTATCCAGTGGAAAATAAAAGCCATTAAACAAGTAAATTATGCTCAAATGAAAGAGCAGCTCAGCAAAACGAGAGGACACCCTCCGTGTCAGGGTCCTTCTATTTCCCTAGGCAGGACCTTCTGGCTAGAGGAGAAGGAAAGTTCATGTCCAAATGATGGAAAAAACAAAGAAAAGGCTCCCAGTTAAAAGGAGCAAGAAGTGTTTTGGCCTTCCCTAAGCAGCTTGGCAGGACACCCCACACTTTACTCACGCCTCTGGTCCTAACCTCCCTTGACAGGTGGAATTAGACTGCCCTCCGCGCGTCAGATCGACACACTGCTGGGGACACGATGGCAGTGAAGGGTGACGGAGCACATGCAGCCACCGCTGGCACTAAGCGGGGTCCCAGGGACTAGTTCCATTCTCCTCTGCTCCCAAGATTTTGTGTTATCCATTCTCAAATCGGCTTCTCTGGCCACGTTCAGACCTCCAGAGTAGTTCCAGAGAACAGGCCCCTTGAGCAAACCACAGTTCCCAGGCTTCCTACAAGGGTAATCACTGAAAGGACAGCTTCCGGGAGGTTAGTTACAGCCACACCCCTGACCACAGTTCTACTTCTGCCTCTGGACACACTGAAACCCCTCCCTTCTCACTCTCACCAGTGTATCTCCTTCCTGCCAACTCCCGATTTTGCATCCACCTACCTTGGCTCGGTGATTCCCTGTTTACCTGTTTGGTCCATGCCCCCTCCCTACATAACTACGTCCCACCCGTGAGCTTTCTGTGCCCTGTTAACTCGGTCCCTGTGGTTGTTTAATTTACTTCTCTGCGCAGTCACCTCCGACAGTCTGCCTGCCTCTCTATGTGCGCATCCATCAGCCTGAACGAGAGAGGACGGAGATGGAGATCAGGCAGACACCTCGTCCTAACTGTGCGCTGATGAACACACTGTAATCGTTTCAACGGTAAATATTACCATCCTGTGAGAACAGAGTAACTCCTCTCAAATCTTTCATTTGTCTGAAATGAGCTGTTAAGCAAGCTCCTGAAAACTGTCCGCAAGGGTTTCATTCCTTCCTAACCAGACCATTCCTCACCAACGTGTTTTAAATTTATTTGAATGTTTTGACGCTAAATATATGAAGAAAGTTTTAAAGGGAACTGGGTGTGTTCAGATTATCTCATGTACCATAATTATTTGAACACAAGTATTATCCCAGCTTTTACTGCTGAACTGCAAACAAAATTATTTTCAACTACATTTCATACTTAAAAAACATTATTTTACAATAGGTCTCAGTGAGCTCAAATCTTCTACAGTAATATTATCAAATGTATTGTATGTGGGAATTGGCTACATCTTAATGAAAAATATTTAATGAAAGGGATTTATGAGTTTAAAACCAGAGAACTTATAAGCAGCCCATTTTTCCACTAAATTTAAGTCTAACCATGACACTGTAACAAGTAGATATTAAAGCTGTGGAGTTTTGAAAGGTCTTTAAAGAAAATAGCTTTTCTGGTTTATCTAGTAATTCTGCCTTCACAGTAAATCAAAAAAAGGAAGACTTGATCATAAATTGGAGAAAAGAGAAATAAATTCAACAGAAAAAAATGTCAGCTAGAAGGTCGTTACCATTATAGATCCAATATGTTGAACTAGATTAGCAGACGTTAAGATTTCTCCAGGGAGTAACATTTAGGCCTCCTTTGAGGTACCAATCAGTGCAGTGCATGACGCAGAGTGAGACATCTGATCAGGACCTTCCGTGATCAGGAAGGTCACGGGTCTTCCACAGGCCCTGACAGAAACTTTTGAACACTTCCAAAAGTTCTTCTCATCCTTGACTGTCCATTGTAACCAACAGAGAAGGTTTTACAGTTATCTATACCTAAAATAGATTCTGATTTATTTGGTCTGCTATGTAATAATACATCTTACCATAAAGCTACAGTAATTAAGACAGTATTTGAATGGTTCAGGCCTAAATATCCAATGTAACAGAATCAAAAGCCTAAAGCTCACAAAAATATAGACACTAGATTTATGAGAACGTGGTACTTTCTCTTTTCCCTGGGGCTTATACCTTCATCAGGACTTGCCTTCTACAGAATACTCACAAAGATTGCATCAATTTTTTTTTAATAATGTACATCTAAGCTTGAGTTAAATGCTGTCCTTAAATACAGCTTCAAATAAGATTATTTTAACTAGAAGAAAATTTAATGGACAAACTTTTAAATACATAAACATAATTGTATTTTAACATGTTGCTTAAATGAATCTCCTGTAAGTCCATTTGTAAGTTATATTTCCTCAGGGCAATAAAGTAATCTGCAGTTTCACTGATAATTTTAATATCTTACTTAAGAGTGAGTTGTTACTTTACAGGGATTGAAAATTCAATTATTACTGAAAGAAAATGTCTAATGGTCTTGTATCTTCAAGTACTGATGATGGAAGTTATCTTGAAATGAAACATCAACATCAATGGAAAAAATATATATGTATCTCTACATTTTTCCCACTGATATTGATGTGTTTTCATTTTATATACACATATACAACTTGTATGCATACCAAAATATACATTGAAGAGAAACATACACCTAATATTGTGGCACATGGATAAGTATTTGGTGCCATAATTTAAACAAAGTACTATCAGAAAATTTGAATGCATACCATAATTTTAAGGAATTGGTATCTAAGTCATCTAGCAATTAAGTTATAACATATGAAACACTTGATTCATACCTTAAGTAATCAACAGGATGTTAGATATAGTGGACTCATAGAGAGTTAATTTTGCGTGGATTTCCACCTAATTGATAAGAACTCAATACCACAACTTTAAATACAGAGAATTCCAGTTATTTTAATCCTGCCTTATAGTTTTGGAGTGAGGTACATGTTTTCAAAATCTATTTTCACATATAATCTTAGTTGATCATCAAAGCAACCTCACATCCCAATTTTATAGAATGCAAATGCAGGTGGAAATGAAGTCAGTTGTCTGAATTCTCCCAGAAATGAAGCAGGGTCTTCTGACACCCAGAACTAGTGCTGTGCTGTCCCTCCACATCCTAGCTGCGTCACTGTGGATGAAAACGTTGGGAAATACAATACATTGTATGCCTCAAAGTATGCTCATCAAATCTTAATGGATATCAGAATAAATAGCTTAGGTTGCAAAATAAAATACTGACTAAATACAGACTGGAAACTTGAGATATTTAGGGACCCTAACTTTAGCCCATCTTTAAAAGGAATTTATCCTCACTGCAGAAAAAATGTATAAAGTAGCATTTAGAAACATAAAAATCACTCACAGTCTCATTCCTGAAGATAATTGTTACTATAATCTTACTGAACACTTTTCTGATCTACTCTTAAAGGTGCTATATCACCTCGTGTTTTATAGGTGAGCACTTTGGTTTTGGATTAAATACTTGCCAGTGCTACAGACTGAACTGAAGTAGGATGTGTCTGGCTTTGGAGATGATCTAGGCTTCCTGCAGGTGCTTCTCTCTATCCTGAGGGGCCTACAGGAAGAATCCCCTGGTGAGCAGCAGAAGTGATGATGGTTTGACAGCAGGACCCCTCCTGTAGGCTGCAAAACCTATTCCAGTAAAGGTCAGGCTCACTGTGACCGAGAACAATTCCCTACTTTGAAAGTCAGTCTTAGAGATGCTCGGCGGAGGAGACTGCCTGGTGCCCTCACCGTTTCTGAGACGAACCAACCTCTCTGCCCCGATGGTTCCCCACACATGAACCGTACCTCTCCAGAGCTCCTGCTCTTGCTGTGATGTATCATAGAAGCACATACCTGTCATTTCCTAGAATAAGGTAGTTCCTGTAATGATTCATCTGTGATTCATCCTAATTCATTGTAAGCATTTGATGAGTGAACACATACAGGAACAAACACCTTCCTAGATTTCACCCATGGATGGCATGGCTTTTTCTCCCAATTCTGGGCTCAGTGACCACTCTTAGAGAGCAGCAGAGGTGGGTTTAATATTTAAACTCACGTGTAAAGCACTTAGAATGTATGATTACATCTAATTCTTGCACAGCTTTTGAAGTAGAAAGTAGCTTGGCCTTTGCTTTGCTAACTGTTATAGTACCTATTCAGACGAGATTTTATAGTAAGGGAAAGTCTTTGCTATGCAAAACCCCTTTCTAAGAGCAAATATTTGGCCATCAGGGATGTGGGGAAATGATGCGCTGTACTGAATTCTACCAACAAGGAAACAAGCCACATGACAAATGATGGACAGGGCTGGAGATGCTAAAATTTGGGAATGTAAGATCATCTCCAATTATGTGGCCTGGCATAATTTTAAAGAGTAAATAGATTTGGGTGTAAAATAGACTGGGAACAGAAGCTACATTATCACCACAAGAGCATCAACACTGAAAGTAGACAGATATCAAAAATGGCCTTTATGGTTTATATCCTGTTTGCAATCCACCCAGATTGCCACATGGGATTGTTTTTAAAACACAATTCAGAGGAGAAAAAAAACTTAAATATTTATTACACTTAGTGGAAGTCTCCTTTCATTTCCTAGATCCATTCTGTGAAAATGATGATTTATGGTTTTCATGTCTATGTAAATTACCATGCAAATAAAAATTAATTTAATTACTTTAGTACGTTCAGATTTTTGACCTCCAAAGCTTCTTCTATTTTGACCTTTTTGTGGTCAGACTATATACTGTATCTCTGTAGGCTTTCTGCAAGACTAAAAATTGCCTACTTCTATTGGATGTAACTGTGTAGCAACTCACAAGTAAAAGAAAATGGTACACTGTGATCTTCAATGATTTTTTCATTTTCTTTAATGACAAAGGAATATGACAGACTTTTAAATGGCTCCAGAATTTCAAATATCAAGGGGTCTCAAATTTCAGTGATGGAGGTAGAAGTTTCCCTGATCAGATAAGTACTTTCTGAAGGGGTAAACAAATCAAATATGCATTAAACTCTGCATTATATTCTATCTATCTGGGCTATTTCAGGGTCTGCATTACTTGGAAAATGATTAATTGTAGAGGAACCATGACTCAAAATGCCCTTCTCCTAGGACTTTGATGAAGGGTTTTCAAAATTGAAGTCTTCAGGCATTTTGCAGGAACAACATGCCCCGAAGGAAGCTTTAAAAGTGCTCTATTTCTCAGTGCCAGAAGCAGCCGATAACAGTGACTGTGGCCAAGGCCTTAGGGTACTTGGTCGGGTTTTAATCCCAAGCACTTAGGGGAGATTACTCAGTACAGGAGCAAAGAGGAAGAATGAGAAAGCCAGAGGCGTGTGAGCCCGAAATAGAACCAAGGAACCCACTTTTCTCTGCTCACAACTCGGCCCACAAGCAAGGCCAATTAGGTAGCTCTTATCCTGGGATCGAGACACGGGGACCCGATTTCTATCACTCACAAAAGAAAACGGACGTTTTCCCTGGTCTGTGTAAATACAAAGAGTACAATCTTTCTTCATTCCACCGAAGTTTGTTCTCATAACTACCTGCAGGTTTGGTCTGCTTAACTTCTCTCCCTTCCTTGAATATATCGAGCCTGCCCCTGCCGCAGGGCCTTGGCACGTGCTCATCTAGCTGCACAGAACGCTCTCTGTCTAAGTTTTCCCCTATCTCACATGTCCTCAGGTCACGGCGCGGGTTGCTCTTTCCAGACACTCACATCTGCATCAGCAACCCACCTCCAGAATTCCTCATGACGGTATACTCGGTTTTGTTTCCTTGTAGCATTTATAACTTTGTGAAAATATCCTATTACTTGTTTATTCGTTGCTTACCCATTTCTGAAACTAATATGTAAACCTTCCAAGGGTGAAGATACTGTTTGTCTAGTTTGTGTCCCCATTTCTAAGACAGTCTCTGGAACTCAATATTCAATGCTTGAAGCTTGTGAGTGCATTGGGGTGTATGGGTGGGAGGTAGTGGTGGTAACAAATTAAATCCATATACACACCCATATGGAAAGGATGGAAAACAGTGGTACTTAAAGCAACATTAAACATATATTCTCCCCAGGTGGTTATTTAAAACATGCAGAATGCAGGTATTGTCATTTTGATTCCAAAAACTGGGATCCTATAATCTCTGTCCTGTTTAGCACCTGGACTGTTGACAGCTCCTTAGATTAATTTAAGTATGCCCTGCTTTATTTGAAGCTAATTTTTCTCCTACATGCTGCTCCTATGTACATTGGCACCTCTGCCTTTTTATTCTAGAAAAGGGTCATAATTTAGGGCAGTGCAAGGCTGCAACGAGTCAGATCTGGAACTCAGTGGATACATCAACATTGTTTCCTTTGCCGTTGCACCCAGGGGAGGGAGCTTTTGTTAACTCCAGTACTGTGTGTTTTCACCTACTGAGGAATTGTTGCATTAACGGTAATAAAGCCATTCAGCATCTACCCACTCTGAAGAAACAAATTGTCAAGACTGCAGGGATAGTGCAGGGGCATAAGAACGAAAGCAAAACAAATCAAAACACGGCTTTGGATCAAACAAAACTAAATGTGAATTCAGAACTGCAGAGATGTGGAAACCACCTAAGCGCACATCAATACAGGAGTGGATTAATAAAACGTGGTGTATGTATACACTCAACCATAAAAAACAGTGGTGATCTAGCACCTCTTATGTTATCCTGGATAGAGTTGCAGCCTATCCTTTGAAGTATCACAAGAATGGAAAAACAAGCACCGCATGTATTCGCCATCAAATTGGTACTAACCGATCAACACTTAGGTGCTCACATGGGAGTAATATTCATCAGGTGCCGGGCAGGTGTGGGTGGGGTGGGGATGTGTAAACTCACAACTGATGGGTGCGGAGCCCACTGGATGGGGGAAGGGCAGGCTTATAGCTCTGGCTTGGGGGAGGCAAAGGCATTATATGTAAATCAAAATGTTTGCACCCCCATAATGTTCTGAAGTAAAAAAGTTGTTAAAATGGTGAATTTTGTGATATATATTTTACTACAATAAAAAATAAAGATGTAAAAAAAGAAAATAAAAAACTAAAATGGGACCGATTTCCAGCATGGAGCACGGAGCATTGAACCAGTCACTTCATGGGCATCAGCGTCACTTTCCACAGATGTGGAACGAGGAGGATGCCCACTGGAGATAAAGCACGTTGCACAGAAGTAGAAGCTGGAAAGAAAAAACAAAAAGATTGCTACTATTGTTTTTAGAAAGGAATAGTTCGCTACAGGGCCTCCTGACTGTAAGAGAAGTTTCCATGTCCAATGATGAGTGAGACCCGCCCCTTCCTGGGCTCTGTCCTATTGTACTTTAGGTGCCGGGACGACACCGCACCCAAGAGGATGCCTTCATGGACACCTCATGGCTGCTGCTGCTCACCCCGTGTGCCCTCTCAGCTCACACTACGGTACCAAAAACACTAGAATTGCAACAGCCAAGTGATGCGATGTGGAGATGTTGAGTGATGAAGTTGGTTGTATACCTAAACAAATTAAAACCAAACAAAAAAGCACGATTTGTCCACTCTTCGCAAATCCCACACTGATGTTTTTGAAACAAATGACTTTTTCCCTGAAACAAGAGACCATCTAAATTCAAGTCTTTTCCTTCAGGGACTTCAAATCTATGTTTCAATACTACAAACTATCCTGAAGTCAACTCTACTTTTCTCATAGAAACACACCATACGTTGCCAATGAAAATGATTCTCTTCCTCCCTACACTGTAGAACTAACATTTTAAGTCGTGTCAGGTATTTCTTTATGCTTAAACGAAATTTCTAGTGATGAAACACATCATTTGGGATCAGCAGGATGGAGCTGTTTCACAAATTTGAAATCGTGGTATGTGATACTCCTGCTTTAATACAGGAGAAGCCAAAAACAGCTCCAGTCTCAAGACAGTGGCCATAGAGAGATGTAACATTAATTTCCCTAAGTAGAACATTTAAAATTTAAGATGTTAATTGGTGTAGTTTAATCACAATGCTATAGGATCAATTCAGTGCTACTCACTAAAAAACGTAAAATAAAACTACCACTTGAGTGTTCCTGGGTATTTACCAGACCCATCAGCCATGCACAAATTCTTTCCACACAGATGTATTATTGCTACGTTTCTGTCTTTCTCCAACTATAGACGATGATTTCTAAAAACAAGACACATTTCAAAATTTCCGTACTATGCTCTATTTTAATAGTTAGTGGAGTTTGCCCCCAAAGAGAAATTGAAATGTTAAAAAGTCATACCAACAGCCCCTGGCTCTATTCACACATAAGAGTCTTGAAGCTAATGCGGACTCTCTGAGAGAGGAGTAAGGAGAACTAAGGAGCTCTTTTAGTTGCTGTGAAACATTTTACAGATTTGGAAACTGAAACTATGAAAAAATCGTAAACAGATTTTTTTTTTAGCCACATCAAAGTTAGCAAATACATTTTAAAAATGAGAAATAAACATGCAATCAATTTCTGCCCCTGATGGGATGTGGACCCAACTCATAGGACTAACAGCCAAGGCATCACCAAGATTCTCCTGCAGGCCATCCGAAAGGTGGGGCCGAGAGGGCAGAGAAGTCAAAATTCTAGGGAATGTTCTCTGGGCTTCATGTGAAAGAATTGATCTCCAACAGACTGCACTGAAATTTACAAAAAAAAAAAAAGCATAAACAGGTCTGTTTGCATCTGTCTTTTTGGACAAATAAGCCAATGGGCCATACGAGATTCCCACAGCATTTCAGGTTTCAGTTTAATGTCTCTCCTGTTCCCATTTCCCCAAATGCGAATCACCTTGGAGAGGATGCTGCGGTCTGGATTCTCCACGGCCTACAGGAGGGTCTCAGTCACCAACTGACCCCTCCTGGTGCACTGGCCACTGGACTTAGAAATGCATCAACATGCCTCTCTCTCTCTCTCTCTCTCTCTCTCACACACACACACACACACACACACACACATTAGCCTGCTTCCCCCACATTTTAGGGAAATGATATTATGATTTATATTTGGGGTGTCTATCTGGACCAAAAAAAAACATGATTTTTGCACAGCGGCTACACAAATTAAACTCTGATGCATGTCACCATGTACATGGCTGACTGCACAGACCACCATGTTTCATTGTTTAGATTTTTGAGATTTACATTTGTGCTTTTCCTCAGCGTCTCTGTGCATTCAGGCAGAGAATTCATGGCGATAAGGGCTCTCCAACAGCCTCCATTAACTGGAGATGAGATACCCCCACACCGGCTGCTGGCACTTAGCCTATTAAGTGCTTCTTGTCTGGCAATTGGGAATTTATGGAGGGCGGGGAGGTATGCACATTCACCACGGTAACATCGTAAGTGATAAGAATATGCTTCCACGTACACCCACATCAATTTCGGTCAGCAATGAATCTGGCACTTCCTGAGTACGTGCATCTAGTATCCCGAAACCCTAGAGCGTCAGGTTCCACAAACATTACACTGTTGCTACATCCTTCTCCCCCAACTCCTCTTGCAGGCTTCAACTTCTGTGTCTGCCAGAATACTTGAATCATCATTGTTAATGCACCTGCCATTATTTGATGTAATCTTTGCATACAGATATAAATAGCTCTTGACCGGAAACTAAATGAGGGCAGATAATCTTCACCATAGCATCTACCGCTACATTCCAAGTGCCAAGGACAGTGCACGGCACATATTAAGTATCTGCTGTATGGAAGCAGAGCAACTGGACGGGCTGCTGTATTGGATACAGAATCATTATTACTAACTATAATAATAATTGTTAACATTTATAGAATACCTACTATAAAGCAAATGCTTTCCATACTTTCTCTGATCCTTAGATCTTGAAAGACAGACAACATCATTCCTACCTTACTGATGAGGAAACTAAAGAGCTTAAATGGTTTCTCCAAAGTCACACACACACAGCAGAGGAACCTGGGAGTGTAGACCAATGTTAGTAAGACTTCAAAACCTGTGCTCATTCTATAGGCCACAACTTAGAAATCATGTAGGTTTTTTTTTTTCCCCCCCTGGGGGGAAAAAGCCATTTGAGAAAGTAATGAAGGTGTTTCTCTTTATAGTTTTATTCCTTAAATTACTATTTTGACCCAATGTTACTATATGAATCATGCCTTTAAAAATGAAAAGAGTTTGGATTTTAATATTTTAGGTGTATGATCAGGGGCACCATGTGCTGATGCACAGGTTGTGCACTGTACAACTCCATGGGGTATCATTCCCCAAAACACAGCTGCCTTGAACATAAGATTGTGGAGAACTTGACTGATACCAGAATTTATATCTGGGATGACATAGCTTTATATTTGAACATGCAGAAGACACTAAGTAGCCACGAAAATATCAATGGAATCAATAGTTCTATTTATGGATTTGCTGCTGTAATTGATCTTTAGCTAAATATCTACATCCATTTTCATGGCCTTTCAACTTTTAACTTACTCCTAAGCTGTGGGCAAGAAATCAAAGCCCTGGCTTCTGCCTCTTATGTTATCTTGGTTTAAGTGATATTTCTGAAGAAATAACGCACGATATCTTGAAATTCCATGGAGGATTAGGACCTGTTGTATAAACCGTTTTGGCAAAAGGAACTGATGCTCTTTGAAGTCTGTGGCCTTGAATTAAAAAAAAAAAAATGCAGTCTGTACTGTGTATGCTTTTATTTTACTGATTTCTCATTAGAGCTAAAGGGTTTTCTTTTATCTCTTTAAGCACAGTCATTCAATTTCATCTAGATTCTGTTCTTCATTGTTTTACCCAAGTACAGATTTCAAGGCTGTAGGGTTGAAATAAGACCAAAGAGAAAAATAGCTTGTTGCCTAGCTAAAGAGTATAAACAGAAGCAGTGATCTGTTTTGTAGGAAAACACTAATTTTGTTTGCCTTGCTTTGAAGCATTTCAAGTGAACCAGAAGCTCACACTCACAACTTAGGCGTTTATAACAAGAAGAAATACGGACACAGAGACAAGGGACCATTTGCAATGTTAACTGATCAAATATGTACAAAGAATCAAAACTTTTAGATCTACTGGCCATGTCTCAGGAAATTATAACATGATGCTAAGGGACAGGAAGTACAAAAGCTGAAGTGAAAATGAGTACTTACTTTCAACTGAGAAAAAAAAAAAATCAAACTAATATACAAAATTCCATAACATCAAATGTCTGTAAGTTTAAGAATGTCCTATAACTGATATAGAAGAGAGCAGTTTGATAAATAATAAAAAATGGATAATTATCAGGAGTTAAAGATCGGTATTTCCAGAAAAAAAAAAAGTTGTTAAAACCACCCTCTACTGGGGTCTTGAATATTCAAATAGCTCAGCTCTTGGACAACGGCTGCCTCAACTGCTGTGCTATGTCTCGGAGCAATCATCAGTTCTAGTTTTTCTCCTGTAGCTTGGTTATTGTAATTTGGTCGGGGTTGCTGAACAAATACAAATAGGTCAGAGAGACAAATTAAAACTTAGGGGTGTCTTTACTCGGAGTCATACTCATAAGTAAGGACTAAAGTACTTGCTATCTGCTTCTCAATACCCAGCTTCAAAACGAAGTCCACATGGTTAACCTCCTCCTAAGATTCTTACATATCTTCTGTGAAAATTCTCACTACCCTAATGTCTGCCAAGTGGATGACAACCTTCTGTTATTATTTCAAGGTGGCACTTAAATTAATGCATCTCTTTTATAATTAAACACACATGCCTACTACCCCTTTGTACCATTTAATAGGCAAGGTGTATGTTTATGGGAGGGGGTCACTTAATTTGATTTACTGAACAAAATAGAGACCTCATTGAAATTAAAGGAATTCTATTTTATCAAGTACCCTGGACTGCAAGTTAGGGACATTAGGTTATTTTTCATGTGCTGTACTATTTAGAGACCTGATAGTGTGGAATTTAACTCAACTCTCTGGGTCTGGCTCCCTGAAGTATAAGGAAAAGAGACTCAATTAAAAAAATCTCTAAGTCTCAAGTTTCCTCTGAGATATAAATGAGCCATGGTTGAATCGGGAAGAACTTGAATTGTCAATTCTCTGACATCATTTTTTCAATTAAATTAATAATAAAGGAGATTAGGAGAGACAAGGGAAGAAGCGATAAATTCTATTCCCAATTATACAGAATTAAGAGATGGCATTAATAGGAATCTTCCAAAGAGCCGCATAAATCTAAGGAGGGGATTGGGGAAAATGATATAAGGCAATAAATCCAAGTCTCATTTATGTTCGGAGACCAGGAATAATCGAGAAAAGACATTGGACAATCCTTGGTAGTCTCGTTTATTAACATCAGCGAAGGTCTTCTGAAACAAACATGAGACTTCTCTTCTGACTTTTTGTTCCTTTCTTTCTGCTTTGGAGGAAGTGGGAAGTGCCGTTAAAAGGGACAAGCAAGGCAAGAGAAGCAGAGAAGGAAGATGCCTAGTTGGCCAAGGCAGATTCGCCCCAGATTTATTTAGCAGGGCAATGCCAAGTGCAGCGGTAGGTCTAGAGGACTTGTTTACAAGAGACAGAGCTCCTTGTCTGTTTCCTGGCCACAAACTCAACCTGTTTAAAATGTCCCAAAGTAGACTCTTTGGTGATTAGTGACCTAACTGGTAATAACAAGAGACTATTGTTAGATATTAAAGTAAATGACTTTTCATCTGCAAAACTTTGTTCATATAAAGGGATGGTTTGATCCACAGACTACCAAGTAACTGAATGAAGATGACAGTCACTAAGCCCAAGTAAATTAAAAGTCTCTCTTTAAGTAGACTGTTAAGTAGATTGATGGCCATTCATTTCTGCTGTGGTATAAACATGTGAAGTGGAGTTCCTTTTTCCTGTTATTGAAAATTCTGGTGTTGTGGGTTAATTCACAATAGTAGTTTCTCTGTCACCATATGGATGCACATCACGTGATTTTCCTCTCTAGGCTAAAATCTGAGTTTTAAAATGAAGCGAAGACTTACAGGCATCAGACCTCGTAAAACAGATTTTAGAAATCCATGCTCACCATCGTTTCTACTTGTTTCAAAATAGAAAGTTTTCTTTGTGATTTATGATAGGCATTAAAATATTCCCAGATAACAGCTCAGTGCCAGCAGTCGACTGCAGGGGTTCCCGATCTCAGTGTGATACTCGGGTAAGTTAAGTTGCCCTGGGCTGAAAATAATCGTCACACAAATGGCAAAAAGGAAACATCGGAGGAAAATCTATATTCAAACACATTTCCTTGGAACTCCAAAGCACACTAAATATCGTTTTGAATGTGAATGGAGGCATTTGCAAATAACTGATCTTTATCAAGTGTCAGCTTTCAGGATCTTGAAGACTACATTATTTTGCATAACACCATTCATGCAAAATATCTCAGTAGCCACCTTTCACCAATGTATAATATCACGGAGAATATTTTAGGATTGGGCCAGTTCCATTTTCTCATGATTAGGGTACTTACGTTCAAGTTTAAGGTTGGTTGTCAACATGAATTGACTACAGTCGTCCAAGTTAAAAAAATAAATTCTATATGCCCCATAAATATGTCTTGGTAACTTTTTTTTTCTTTTCCTGTGCCAACCGGGCCAATCTTACACTACATGTACTTGGTGCATTTTCTATTTGTCTGTTGCCTATCTGTTGTCTCATCTTTGAGCTCCTCCTCTGGCTAGTCTGAACCTAGGAGTCTCAACATTCCTTGTATCTTTCTCAGGAGTTTAGTTCAGACAAATCTCAAAGGACTGTGGACTCACACGGGGAGGACACAAATGGTTCTGAGATGTTTTGCCCCTATGCGGTGGTGACTCCAGTGTAACCCCCTGGTCTCTCTCCACCCTTCTCATGCAACTCCATTCCAAGGCAAGGAGAGTAAATTACTTGCTTGGTGAGTCTGGGAGGGGAAAGGAGACCTTTGGAGGTGGATCCTCCCTTTCTCTCCTCTGGGTGTGAAGCACCTCCAGGCAGTAAGCATAGTTCTGTGCTTGTCTAAGGGCAGGGTGGAGTTTATTGGGGAAGGGAGAGAAGGATGTTGGTCTAATTTAAAACTTTCATATGAGGACATCCACATGCCTGTAGATACCAGCTACGGTGTTTGACATTAGCTTAGTCTGTAATAAGGTTTGTCTCGTGTTTGTTAGAGGTAGCCTCATATCTGTGCCTTATCGTTCAGTGTGTTTGGAACTTAGGTAAGGAGGAAGTTACTAAGGTTAACGTAGGTAAAGGAGCCCCATCTGTATACACAAGCAGATAACTTCGGAAAATAATCGTCTTTGATTGGCCAAACCGACACTGTGTTCCAAGAACAACAAATACCTAATGATCGTCTGAAAATAAAGCCAAGCAAGCACTCGATGCAGACCTACCTCCAAAGAGTGTCTTTATCAAGTGTGTCCATCAGAGGAGACACTGAATCATTTCTGTTATTAATTCTAAGGACTTTGTCATACTAAGGCAGTTTTGATTCTTTTGACTTTATTAAAATGTCTGTCCTTAAATGTTGACAATTACGTTTTTCATGAATTGTCTTTCGTTCCACCCACAAATCTTTTCTGTGTAACTGTAAGGGAAGAGAAGCCCCCCAGGATCACTGCCGTGTTGATATCCTGGCTTCTCCCCGTTCCCACACAGCCACCTGTCCCCACACCACCTTCTGAAGCTTTGAAAGCAGCCTCCAGAAGTCAGGGGAAAACAAAGAGGTAGGAAGTACACGTTTGACAGTAGGAATTGTCATCACTCTATAATGGAAACTCGGAGCTATAGACAAGAATTCTGGCTTTTTTGTTTTTTTTTAATGGAAGCGAAATAAATCTATGGTGATAGGAATTTAAAAGAAGATTTAAAATTGTAATATTTACTTCCACTAAAATTTTAAGAATAAACATTCAAATTACTTAAATTAAGGCTTTGCCAGAAAAATTCTATGTAAGCAACTTTATGGAATTTGCTGTAGGAAAATATGACATGTAATCACTTTAACAATTCAGCTGAAAGCCGTAGATAATACAAAACCTAAGCACAAAGCGGTATTAAATAGAAAAATTATCTTAATAAGAAAATTGTAACAGTTACTCAGATGTATAATAAAATGTACATTGATACAGTATGAAAATCAATTCCTTACAGACACTCAGCAACAAAATATGGATTAGAATTCGGCTAATTCATTTATTGAGAATGAGAAGGAAAAAGTGTATTTCAGCATTGATCAAATATTTATTGACGATAAACTGTGTTGCCACTGTGCAGGGCTCAGGGAAGACAAAGGTCCGTGTCCTTTGGACCTCCATTTCAGGGCAGAGAGTTGGACAACAAACAATAAACCTAATAAACATGCAAATTATGTCCTCTGTTGGGAGATGAGAAGTGTTATGCGAGAAAAGGAAACGTACAACATAGTGAGAAGAAAAGAGAATGCCTGTGTCATGGGGTAAAGTGTAAAAGAGCTGGGAACGAGAGCTGAGCTGAAGCAAAGATTGGAGAAGTGAGGGGAGCACCAAGGACATTCAGAAAGATAGTCTGGGCAGGGGATTCGGCAATGAAGAACCCTTAGGGTAGAAGTAAGCCTTGCAGTGGGCATCAGGGAGGTGATGGGCGCAGTGAGGAGGGCTAGCAGGACATGAGGTCTCAGGGGTAACTTTGGTGGTGGAGAAGGTCAGATCAGGCGTGGTTGTACAAAGTTACCACGATCTGAGTGAAGTGGGGAGACTTTAAAGTTCAAAAAGAACTTAACGGATAAGAACATTTACTGACCATTTCATTAACAATACATCTCACAAGTATTCTGAAAACTTTGGGTTTGTTCAAATTTGTTGCCACATTCAACTTGCAAATATGACTGTTGTGAATAGAAAATTAGTTGAATTGACTATAGAACAAACCACCAAAGGTGCTGAATAACTATAGCTTCAAAGTATACTAAGGTAGCACATAATTATTGAATGCGTTGAATAAATCATTTTGTTTGTCCTTATCTCTCTGGGGGCCGCCTGGAGGACTTACAAAAACTCTTGTCTTTGCTTCACCTAATTCAGGACTCTTCAAGGCAGAAAAGGTGGACATTCCTTAAAAAACACAAAAAACAGAATGCTAAAGGCTGCAAAGGAAAGGCTGGGGAGAGAGTTTCTTAGGAATATAAGGTCATCCCAAAGGCATTCCTGGATGATGGGAACTTTCGAAAGTCACACATGCCCAGGGCAGGACCCACTCGCAGAAAAGACCTGAGTAGCCCCTAAAGTTTCACATCTGGTTGAGCACTAGGGTCAGCGCAAACGACAAGTGAAAACTAAGGCAGAGTGGTAAACAGTGTAGTGAAACCTTCAAGGAGTGCCCAGTACAAAAAGCACCAAGAACCAAACAATCTGCAGACTGGGAGAGGCGCCCCCCCCCCCCCAGTTTCTTTCTCTTTCTCCCTTCCCTCTCTCTCTCTCTCTCTCTCTTTCTGGATTTTGGCATTCAAGGAAATCTGTCCAAGCACTGATTAAACACAACAAAATTATGCCTCAAAAATGTAGAAATTAAGACATTCACAAATAAACTAAAGCTGAAATGATCCAATAAATACTAATGGTAGGTCTTCAGAATAAAATGAAAGAATATTATAATGTAACTCAAATCCATACAAAGAAATAAAGAACTCCAAATAAAGGTGATTTAGATAAACATAAAAGTCACTATTATTGTAATTTTGGTTTCTAATGCATTTTTTCTACATGATCTTAATAACAAAGTGATTGTAACAACTTCAGAGAACATGCATGAAAAATAATTCAGACTTTATAAAAATATTTTGAAAATGTAATTAAATCAATAGCTATAGCAACAAAACAATTTCTTAAGAGTGGAAAGCAAACTAATTTTCACAGTTACCAAATTACAATATTAAACAAATCCAGTTTTCAAAAATTTTCAAAGCATTTAAAGAAAAAAGAAAATATGACCCATTGACAGAAGAAATCAATAGAAACTATCCTTAAGAAAGCACAGGCATTGGACTTAGTAGAATAAGTAGAATAATAGTTAAACCAATTGTTTTAAATATGTCCAAAGGAACATAAAGGAAACCACGAGAATGATGTCTGAACAAGCAGAAAATATAGATATTACAAAAAGAAACCAAACAAATTCTGAAGCTGAAAATTACAATGAAAGTTAAAAACTCACTAGAGTGTTTCAATAACAGATTAAAGCAGGCAGAAGAAAAAAGTCAGCAAACTTGAATGTAGGCAAATTGAAAGTATACAATGTGAGAAACAGAAATAAAAAATATTAAACAGAGCTTAAGAGACCTGTGGGACACCATCAAACATAACACATGCATAGTAAAAATTCCAAAAGGAGAAGAGAAAAAGAAACTAGCAGAAGGAATATTTGAGGAAATAATGACTGGGAACTTCCAAAATTTGCTAATGGAAATAATTCTACACATTCAAATTGCTCATCTGTGTGCCTTAAGGATAAATTCAAAGAGATACACTGGAGCAAATTATAGTCAAATTATTGAAAGACAAAGAGTAAATTTTGAAAGCAGCAAGAAAGAAATGACTTACTATATACAAGTGATCATCAGTAAGATTAACAGCAAATTTGTTATTGGAAACCAGAGAAGCCAGAAGTGGGAGTATATTTTTAAAGTGCTGCAACAAAAAACAACTACTCAAAATTATGTCAACCAAACCAAGTATTCTATATTCTACAAAATTATGTCTCAAAAATGTAGAAATTAAGACATTCACAAATAAACTAAAGCTGAAATGATCCAATAAATACTAATGGTAGGTCTTCAGAATAAAATGAAAGGATATGATAATGTAACTCAAATTCATACAAAGAAATAAAGAACTCCAATAAAGGTAATTTACATAGATAAATATAAAAGTCACTATTATTGTAATTTTGGTTTCTAATGCATTTTTTCTACATGATCTTAATAACAAAGTGATTGTAATCAACAATCGGTTAGGGTACACTTTAAAATAACAATAGTGGAATTGGAATGTTCCTAACACAAGGAAATGATAAATGCCTGAAGTAATGGATGACCAAAATACCCTGATTTGATTAATTCACATTGTATGTCTCTATCACATGCACCCTTTAAATGTATACAACTATAATTAAAAATAAATAAAAATAAATAAAAATAAAGGTTAAAAAAGATAAATGCTTAAAACAATAATTACAAAAGTATTACAAACTTAAAGATAAAATTTATGAGGATATAATTTGTGACCATATCAACAAGGGCGGGAGTGTATAAAACTGTATTAGAGCAGAATTTTTATATGATATTGAAGCTAAGGTGGTGTTGATTCAACTTAGATTGTTATAATTTTAGGATGTTAATTCTAATGGCCAGGGTCACCACTAAGACATTAACTGAAAACAACCCACAAAAGGAAATGAGAAGGAAATCAAAATTGTACATCATAAAAAATCAATTAAACACAAAACAAGGCAGTAGGATAAATAAGTAAAAAAGATGTAAGATTTATAGAAAAATGTAAAAACTAAATATTTTCTTTTTAGTAATTACTTTTAGTGTAACTAGATTAAACTTTCCCCTTAAAAAATAGAGATTGACAAAATGGATTTAAAAATAATAAACATGACCCAGCTATTTGCTGTTTACCTGCCTATAAGAGACTCACTTTGGATCCAAAGACAGAAAAAGGTTGAAACCAAAGGATTGAAAAATACATTTTATGCAAATCATAACCAAAAGGAACCAGGGTTATGCCACCATTAGACAAAAGAGACTAAGTCAAAAATTTTTTATGAGACATAAATGGACATTAGATATTGAGAAAAGCATAAATTTATCAAGAAGAGATGGCAATTATAAACATAAATGCACCAAACAAGAGTCCCAAAATATGAAGCAAGCACTGACACAATTAAAGGAGAGTCAATTATACAATAAGTTGGATACTTCAGTACTCCACTTTCAAATCACATATCTGACAAAAGACTAGCATCTGAAGTAAATAAAGAACTCTCAAAACTCAACCATAAAAAAGAAAAGTCCAATTATAACATGGACCAAAAAAAAAAAAAAAAAAAAAAAAACCCCGAAGAGACATTTCACTGATAAAGACAGGCAGATGGCAAATGGGAATAGTAAAAAGTGTTCATCATCATTAACCATCAGGGAAATGCAAATTAAAACCACAATGAGCTGACATTTTACACCTATAATAATGGCTAACTTTTTTTTTTTAAGTGATAACATAAAAATCTTACCAGAGTACTGAGAAAACGCATCATCCATACATTGCTGGTGCAAATGTAAAATGGCACAACCATTATGAAAAAAGTTTGCCGTTTATTTAACAAACTAAACCTGCAACTACCATACGACCTTCTAATTGCACTACTGTGAATTTATCCTAGAAATCTGAAAGCACGTTCACACCAAAACCTGCACATGAATGTTTATAGCAGTGTTATTTGGAATAGACAAAAACGGAAACAACCCAGATGTTCTTTAATGAGTGGATGCCCAAATAAATCATGTTATATCCATGACATGTAATGACTCAGCAATTAAAAAAAAAAAAAAGAAAAGAAAACAGACTACTGACTGATATATTCTATAACCTGGATGACTCTCCAGAGAACTAGGCTGAGTGGAAAAAGCCAATACCCAAAAGTTGCATACCGTATGACTCAATTTACATCAGATTATCGAAGTAACTGAGTCACAGAATGCAGAACAGATTAGTAGTAGCCATGGGTTAGGACAAGGTGGGATCAGGAGAGAGATGCATGTGGCTGTTCACGGGCAGCACAATCTTTGTGGTGATAGAAACTTCCTTGTCTCGACTGTACTGATCTCAATACCCTGGCTGTGATATTGGTACTGTGGCTTTGTATATGTTACCATTGGGAGAAATTTAATAAAGGATACAGGAGATCTCTTTATATTGTTTTTTTACAACTGCATTGGAATCTAAAAATATCTCAAAATAAGAATTATAATTAAAAATTATAGACTAAGACAAAACCATTAAACTTGATAATCCTATATCCAAAAAATTGTTAGAGAATGGGGATAATAGTAATACCAGTTACTACAGTTTGTTGAAATTCAATGTTAGCATGACAATAAAGGATCATAGTGTTGATAACAAGAATATCTATAAATTACTGCCTTCCAATATTATATTAATCAACCGAATTTCTACATAGATATACTAACTACAGGGTTATTTTCATATAATCAACATAATTCTGCTCTGTTAGAAAAGTTCACATTCCATGAATTAATATGCCATTGATATGCACAGGTCAGTTGTATAAATGTGTTCGGACTTTATATCAAGAGAGGAATTTGGGAGTGGAGAAACACCACACACACAAATTAAACTTTGACTTTTCTAATTGATTGCGATGCAATGTATACATTTCAGAGGAAATGAAAACCCCCAAATAAATCCATAAACAGTGTCGAATAACTTGACATGTTTTCAGTTATGCTGCAATGATTTTTTATAATTAATAGCAAATTGAATAAACATTCTTACTCTGTAGACAAATGAGGGGTTTCTAAAAATAACCGAGTACTGAATTACTAAGAGGAAATGAGCAAAGACACAGAGGGCAATTTATAGGAACACACATTGTTCCTGAAATTGCTGAGGAGAAAGGATTAGGTTTTACAAAAAGACCACTTTGACACACTTTTCTTTTAATAACACTAAT
The DNA here is from genome assembly GCF_041146395.1 of Eulemur rufifrons. Classification (NCBI taxonomy): domain Eukaryota; kingdom Metazoa; phylum Chordata; class Mammalia; order Primates; family Lemuridae; genus Eulemur; species Eulemur rufifrons. The sequence continues at coordinate 1,394,454 of NC_090994.1, forward strand.
TTCTTTTTATTTTCTCCAGTGAAGCACTTTGTTTCTGCAGACTGGTGCTTTCTGATGGTGAAAAGCCCATCTGTGTTTTTCATGCACTTGCACTGGTCTCCGTGGTGAATGCTAATGTAAAGATGTTATTCATGTGCCCAACAATGTCAGTCTTGACTGCTTCTAGTTCTCACATCATGTTCTTCAGAAATATAAAATCCCTTTCAGCAGTCACTTCCTTTTGTGGTCTATTTTCAGGGACGTTTCTACACTGACTTTCAAATTTTATGCGATTTTTTGTCACGTACACCACTTTCATCACTCCCATTGATGGTGGTGACATCTCTTTTCTGCTGCAGATTCAAGCTCAGGGAACAAACAACTTTTTACATTATCAACCACTGTAGCAGGACACTTGTCATGGTGTGGAGACATGGGTGACCGTGTTTACTCCAAAATGAGTTGGCTAAAAATAAAACAAGACAGAAATGGGGGGAAAAAAAGCCAAAGAAGTTACTCTTGAGGAATTTTTTTTTTCAACATGCTTTCCCCTTTCACATGGAGAAGACTTTTCTTTTCCCCCTAGAATATCTCCATTTCAGCACAAAACTGACTAAAACGGCTGAGTCCAGGGAAGTAACTCAACCCCTCAGCACACTCCAGGGGCTTTTGAATATGTGGAGAATGTAGCTACGTTTGTTTCCACCCGAGACCCTTCGAGTCAACTTAGGAGATGCTGGTCCCCGTCCATTCCAGCCCTATTTTCATTTCTCACTTTTCATTACTTATGTATACGTGATAACAGAAAGGATCCTCTGGACAAAGGCCATGACTTTAAAGGGGCAAGGGATAGAGCAAAAATATCTAGAATCTACAGGTATGTTTCATGTCTCTTAGGGAGTCTTGGGAGGATGCTAAGAGCTGCAGCAATGTGCCTGGGGCCCCAGGCAGAGTGAATTCCAGGATCCCAACATCAGGGCTTCAGATTCTCACAAATGTCTTGCTTGGATCAGGAAAAACATCCTGGGATTCTTCTTAGAATCCAATATCCTCTAGCAATGGCTCCGTGGATGTAGAATTGGGAAAACTTGTTCAGATAATCCCCAGGGATTGGGAAAGTGACTCCAGTGATACATTGTGGCAAAATGCCCCGAATGAGCTACCACCTAAAGAAATCACCACTGTGGATTCTGTGAGTAGATCATCTGTAGGATTTCATCAGATTCTGTTAAAATTTCTCAAACCTAGGCACATACACAACCTAGGTTGGGAAGAGAGATATTCTCATCAATCATCTCAAGGTGACTCTGGGAGTAGATTTTATCTTTGCATTACCCGGTAGCCATATAAGAAACACTAAAATATTTCTGTGTTACCACTAATAAATGGTTTTCAAGCATTCCTCAAATTGCCATATTTGATTAACATGTGATTATTACAAGTTGTGAGCTACACACAAAAAAAAAGAAAATAAAATTTTATGTAACAGTGTAAATGCTAATGTTATATGGATATAATCAAATAGTCCTATACTTAGCAGCCATGGCGATTATAGCATCTTTATTGTGGGGAAAAATCTTGTTTCATTTTACACATCTCAAATGGATTAAATCATTCAAACTTTGTTAAGCACAAAGGTCGATTTTTTAAAATTCTACATATAGAAATCCACTTATTCCAGCATCATTTGGTAAAATCATTCTTTATCTGTTGCATTACCTTGCCATCTTTCGCAAACATCAGTTGACTATATTTATGTGGTTCTATTTAGGGACTCTATTTGGTTCTACATTAAATTTATCCTCTTGCCAACACAACACTCCTGATTACTGTAGAATTAGAGGAAATCTTGAAGTCAGGTAGTATTATGGCTCCAACTAGCAGCTTGTTTCTCAAAACTATTTTGGCCCTTCTAGATTCTGTTTTTCCATATAAATTTCAGAGTGAGTTTGTTCATCTCTCCAAAAATGTCTGCTGGCATTTTGATTTGTATTGTGTTGAATCTGTAGATGGATTTGGGGAAAACTGATAACAATATAAAGTATTCCAATCCATGAACACAAGATAACCTCCATTTAATTAGGTCTTCTTTGACTTTTCTCATTAGTGTTTTATAGTTTCCCATTTCATGTTTTTCATGTATTTCCTTGGATTTATCCCTAAGTATTTCATGTTACAAGATGCTTATTGCATATGGATTTAAAAAAATTCCAATTTCCAATCAATGGTAATAAATTCAACTGATATTTTAACGTATTGAACTTATATCTCACAACACTGTTAAACTTTGAGTAGTCTTTTAGCATATTCCTTAGTTTTTTTTGTATAGACATTCAAATCACCTGTGAATAAAAATAATCTTATTTTTCCAATTTGGATGCCTTTTATTTATATCTTCTTCCTTCCTTAATGGCTCTAGTTAAAAGCACCAGTAAAGTTTTGAATAGCAGTGGTTGGAGTGGACATCCTGCCCTTGTTATCATATGCATTTTTAAAATAATTTTTATCTGCCATTGTAATCATTCAAGACCATAAAATTTCTTGATTTGATTCTTAAGCTGTACTGATTCTACATGACAATGCCTCATCTCTTGCTATCTATCATTAAAATGAATTCGTTTGACCTAATCTTATTCTACCTTGAGAGCACAGCTTTTAGCAGATAGTTTCTTCTTCTCAACCTCATGGAGATATGAGTGGTTTGACCAACGGGGCTGGCATGGACTTCAATCTAGGAACTGTTGCTAGGGCTTCAGGCCTCCTTCATGGGGTACTCGATAGAAAAGCCCAAGACACAAGCCATAATCTAAGCAAAGGTTGCAAGCTTTTCTATTTTTGTAATTTTTCTTCCTTAGATGATCACAGCACCCACACTTGCAGGGGTTCTTGGGCAGCCGTGCACCTTCCTCCCTACCTACTGCCACACACAGCACTCGCTTACTTGTTTTTGATTTGTCCTTTCCATTAACTTAAAAACAAAAACCAGTTCCCAGTTCCTTCTGACCCCCCTCCCTTTGGGGAGAGCTACGCTTCCAGGGTTCTCTTCAATCCCTCAGTGAAGATGCGTTCAACGTTCCCCATGGCAATTTTCCTGTGCCTATTACCCTCCTTCTAAATGTGGTTGTCTCTGACTTTTCCATTACATTCTTGATTTTCCCCCTCACATCTCTAAAGCTTTATTTTATTCTTTTATTTATTATTTCTGAAATGGTGTTAGCCTTATCTCTAATGTATTGCCTTGGATCTCCAAACTTCCTTTTAATCTCATTCATCATTTTCTTTGAAATCTCATCTTTCATCTTATATTTCACAGAATTCAAATGGCCTTTAATTTCTAAGGGTGTGAGTGTGTAAGGCTTTATTTCAACTTTTTAGAAAATCCATATACAGTGTGGTGTGTTTTCTTCCTTATTCCCCGGTTTGAGGACCAACGTGTGAAAACCCCATTCCTCTCCGCTGTCTTTCTTGCTTTTAGCTTCCTTAGTGGGGCAGGGAGTGGGGTTAGGCATATTCGTTATTGTGGATTTTTACCTCTATTACCTTTTAGGTTTATTTCTTAAAAATCACTGTAAGAAGTTAGCTCTACCTGAGACGGTGCCTCAAATTTGCATTTAATCCTCCAATTCACATGTATCATTTTTTTGTACTTTTGTATATTATCTACCTTCATTTGAGAAAATACCTGCAATTTTTTTTTTCCAGTTTCTAGAGAGCAATCTATTTACACTGAGGATGTGGAGAAATATGCCACACATCACCTTCCTAGGCTGTCTACACACTTCTTCCAAACTGAGAAACATCAGTGAGGTTTTTCAGCAATTTTTTTCCCCTATATTCTCCAGAGAAGTACTCTGAAAGCATTAGGGTAGACAATACGTTTTTATTTTTTCAGAAACTTTTTTTTATTTTGAACAAAAGCTGTTAAAATTTTAGGATATGAAACTGTTGACTTTTTGAACTTGAAAATTTCTGTTGTTTCTTTTTTAAACCATCTTTGTATAGTTTTTATTCACATTCTTAGGGTTGGAGGTGGGGCATTGTGATATTTTTCCAGAGGGAGAATGATTTAAATAGAAATATTTGGAAGGACATCCAAGAAGAACGGTGTATTAAGATGCCAAACCACAAAAACTCATCAGGCTCCTGAAGCTTCTAGAAGTGCTGGAAGAGACAGAGGCCCAATGTCAGATACTCATTCATCCTTGAAAGTCATGTGTTTCAGGCTTTGTAGGTATTGTAGGCATTGCAGCCACTTAGCAGAAGATGCATTAATATTTCTGAAGTGCTTCCCCAGTATAGACAAACTTGTCTTTTTGGAATCCTACTAGGTGAAGCTCTCTGTAACCAGGGAATCTTATAACAAGGAACAAATTTTCTCATAAGGATAGAGTTAAAAACTTATTTGTTTTTTTACCTTCTATACTCAGGTTACTTTGCTCAAACTAAACCCCCCCTCTCACTATATCCCTGTTGTTTTCTTCCATGTTGTGTGTGTGAGCTAGTTTACAAGGGTGATGGACGTGAGCCTTCATCACTATCTAAGCCCTTATTTGCCTGTTGTGATGCTGACGGCTCTGGCCCTAGTGACTGGCAGACCTGGTCCTATATTATGACCCTGTTGAGATTGTGGCTAGTAACTAAACACACATTCTCCAAATGAGTGAAGGCATGGGTGAGAAAAACACGTGTTTGGGACAGTAGAGAAGAAACCATGTCCCGTGCACCAATAACTGGATGGTATTTTGAATACCTGCACCTGAATCTGTTACTATTAAGAGTGCGAACTTCAGGAGTACTTCATCTTATATTTTGGTCTATGCCCTTAACATGGGAAATAAAACATAACCATTTCCTTGTTACAAGCGTTTGTCTGTGACATGTGTCTCAACAGACTGTTATACAAATGTTACCTGCTATAATATAAAAGTATATCCAAATGTAACTCTGATAGGCGTTGATAGGATTCAGGATACTTACTGGGTGGCTATGAAGTGATTGAGAAATGCAAGTATACAAAAATTTATAACATAAAAAGTGATTCATTTTACGTATTCAGTAAGAGTACACTTCTAGAAGAGTGTAGGAATGCATTTGGCACGTCGGGTGGTACCTCGGCGAGGACATTTTAGTGAAAAGGGCAGCTATATTCACTGAGCAGAGTCATATGACAAAGACATCAGTGTCATCTCTTGACTGTAGCTGTATGAACAGGCTCCATTACACTTGCACACATTGGTCACTGTTTTTCACAACAATAATTCTCAACACAGTGTTAAGTATTGCGAAACAGAACACTGTTGTTTTGAACCTGGGCTTAAAAAAAAATAGCTTTGTGAGCAGCACTCTTAGAATCCTGTGGCGTGATTTACATACCTAGGAGGCACAATACTCCAGTCATCTATTTTTCTTCCCCTTCAAGATGAAATATTCAATTCTTTTACCATCACAGTCATTAAATACTTTCTTTGCAAATACTAGGGCAGGTTACTGAACGGGCCCTGGGGAAACACTCATATGGCAAATTTCTACTCCTGTTTAACCCCAAATGATGCTGTTTGTCTAATTTACAAACAGACACACACACCCCTTATAGTCCAGAGTCTGTCTGTGTAATCAACTGGAAACTTTTTATGAGGAGAAAAATGAACATTTGGCAAACAGGTTTACTGTGATCATTCTGGAAGCATGACAGCAAAGCCACTGCTCTAGAACAATAGCCGTGATAGAGGCAAAGTGTGGCTGGCCAGCTTCCAAACAGGGGTCACTTTCTCCTCTCCACCTGAATTCCCCAGACACGTTCAATAGGCTCAAACACTGCACCCCCAGTAGTGTCTCGGCACAGAGATTAAACTGAAAAGTTTAAAAATGGAACAGTTTTCATGGTACAATTTAATTAATAGATCTATTTTATCTCACTTTGTAGGAAACATAGGCCACAAAGTATGGTTGGTTATATATACATATATATTTTTTCCTCTCCAGGGGGCTATCAGCTTGAAAGAACTAATGGAAAAAAAATCACATTTGAAGACTTTCATCCATGCGTCTTCTTTTCAAGTTACATTGAAAACGAAGATATAGAAACGCCCCACTAGTTGCCGAGAATGGCAGTGGGCCGGGTCAGTTTCCCACAGTGCAGAGCAGCACCCCACACAGGTGGGCATCACGATGCTTTCTCAGAACATCCTGTGTGTCCTGACGGCCTACCGAGAGCACAGCTGTGCCAACATCAAGGGCAGCCCTGTCTTGGCTGTTAGGAGATGAAGTTTCCCTATAGGAACATATCTCCCCCTTGCAAGGAGCCCCCTGACCACCGTGGGGCTTCCGTGTGCCAAGTCTCCTGGACCTGCAGGGAGAGAGGGAGTGGGAAGCCCTCAGGGAAGATTACATGACATTTTCCAAATGTTGTTTAACAGGATACCTATCAGCAGGCTTTGATCTCTTGTGCTCTCTAAAATAAAAACCTCCCTAAGACCTCCTCTCTCAGCCCAGGGTAAAAGCTGTGAGCAATTGGGTGTTAACAGGAGGTAAGTGTGAGGGAAGGGAGTCTGTCAGCATTCCCAAATTGGAAGCAGGCTTGGAAGTATTGGCAGAAAATATATGTAGTATAAATAAAATAATCCAATTTATCATAGAGAGAAGAGGGAGATAAATACATTTACATCAAAATATATTTTTATATTAAAAAGCTTTAATAAAGAATTATTAAAATAAGGAAATATGCAGCTAAAGGAAAATAACCAGTAACAAAAAATGTAAGAATATCACTGATTCTCTACTATAAATAAAACATATGCAAAAAGAGTAAACACAAAGATTAAACAAAATGGTCAGGTGCTTGAAGTTTAGGGTCAAGGGGAGAGAGGAAATAAGACTGGATGTGCACACACACATACATGGTGACATGGCACGTGCACACCTGACATACATGGTGACATGACACTCATATGGTGATACGGCAAACACATGCTGATGTACATGGTGACGTGGCACACACACATCTGAAATACATGGTGATGCAACACACTCACATGGTGGCATGGTACATACGTGGTGACATGACACACACCTGGTAATATAGTAGACACAATCATATATATGACACAGCACACAGACATACATGGTGGCACATCACACATGTACTCATATATGGTGACATGGGATATGCATACATTGACATACACAGTGACACAGCACATACATGGTGACATGGCATATGCACACAGTCATGGTGACAGCACATACGTGCATGGTGTTATTCAGCATACACTGACATACATGGTGGCATGGCACAAACTCATGTTCTCACATGACGACATGCACACACACATCTGTGGAAAACTGGAAAAACTCCCTAAGGGTAATGAGCGGGGAAAAAAGAATTGTACAGAAATAAAAAGAAAAAAGAAAGAATATTGATCAGGTACGGACGTAAAAACTATTACAAGGTTCATTTAAAAATTTTTTTGCAGGAGCGCTCCTTTGGAATTCTCATGAGAAGTTCATTAAAACTATCACAAAGCATAAAAGGCAAACCCCTGAAAACTACAGGGCAAAATGAGTTCTGCAGGTAAACTTACTAGGTGGACACTTTAGGCTGTTAGCATGCTGTCTGCAGGTGACCAGCTGCCATATGAAGAGGTTGTCCTCCTCCTCAACATAGGGCCCGGAAGTGTTGGGGCAAGCTTCACATCACTGTCCACATGATATAAAGCCTTAGGAGAATATTGCTAAATGTCTTGTTGGAAGAAGCCCCTACAAAACAGCTCTTAGTTTCCTTTTAACAGCTAGAAATTTTTTCTACCTTGTGCTGGGGAAAATTGTCGCAACAACTCACAGGCTATTTTTCCTCTAGGGACCATGGTATGTGGATCTTACACCTCCCTTCATGTTCACTCTGCTAACCCTTTCTCAACATTTTCCCCAAGGATGACAAACAGCCAGTCAATTAAACCTTAAAAATATTATGCTGAGTGAAAGAAGTCAATCCCCAAAGACCACAGATTGTATGATTCAATTTTCATGAAATGTCCAGAATAGACAAATTCATGGAGACTCAAAGTAGTTGTGTGGTTGCCAGGGGGTGCCTGCAACAGAGGTGAGGCTTAGAGCAATGGAAACAATTGTTAAACAGGTACAGGGTTTGGGGGGATAGATGAAAATGTTCTAAAACTGATGATGGGGGGGATGCACAACTCTGAATAAACTAAAAACCATTGGATTTCATACTTTAAATAGGAAAATTTTATGATATGTGAAATATATTTCAATAAAGCTATTATTAAAAATATAAATGGAGACTATCTCATTTGTATGCATTACTCTCTTTATATAAACCAAATTCAAAAATTGGCCCATCTGACAATAGAGGACCCCTGGGAAAATAGATGATGTGGAAAAATGGAGCTAATGGGCAGATCTCATAACTCTGGCCATAAAATGATGTGTTCACCAGAGGGATTGAACCGAGAGGCTCTGAGCTGAAGGATCGCAGAGCCTGGCGTGTGTGAAGCAGAGACAGGCCTGCTTTCTGGCTGAAAGAAGGTGCTAAGGAGGGTAAAGCAGAGTGGAAACAGGCAGGCTGGTGCCAGGATTGAAGCATCTCAAACACCTGGCAGAAAGAGCTGTGTGTATAAATCTCACAGGCAGTGAGAGGATGGCGTGTGCTCCGTGGAATCTGCAGGAGAAGCAACTTGACCATAACAGTATTGAACAAAGATGCACCACTCACCATCCTGGAACTCAAAGCTTTGTGTGCCAATTAGGAACACCAAGGACAGAAATAATTGTATTTGGTTTAAAAAACCCTAATATACAGCATGAAGAGAGTGGTGTAAATATACATTCAAGAAAATGCAAGACTCTCTAGCTTACTTAGAATGATGATTGGTCCTAGAGGCCAGGGAGACACAGAGAGACAGATAATAGGAGAGACAGTGGGAACTGATGTGCAATGCACTTTTAGAGTTCCCCTCTGAGAACCAATATTCTTACATGAAGAGGACATCAGCAGGCAATAGAATGAATTGTGTCCCCCCCCAAAATTCATTGGTTAAAGCCCAAACTCCCCTTGCCCCATGTGGTGGTATTTGGAGATGGGCCTTTGGGATGTGGTTAGATGAGGTTATGAGGGTGGACTCTCATGATGGAGTTCATGTCCTCGTTAAGAGACATCAGAGATCTTTCTTCCCCCCCGTCTCTTCTTCTCATGCAGATACAGGGAGAAGCAGCTGTTTGCAAACTGAGAAGAGAGCTTTCACCAGGGAACTAAATTGGCTGGTACCTTGATCTGGGACTTCCCAGCCTCCAGAACTGTGAGAAATTCCTGCTGTTAAAGCCAGCCAGTCTAGGGTAGTTTGCTATGGGACCCTGAGCAGACTAATACATACCACTCATAGAGTTCCTACTTTTCTTTAGGCTTAAACCTTAGAGCCTAACCTGTCCTGGTGAACAATTCCCTTTTCCAGTGTTGATGCACCATGCTATACCCCCAACTTTTACTCTGAAGCTTCATGATCTATGAAAGGACATTGTTGGAGCCTAAAAAGAGTGATCGACTTCAGAAATGTTGAGTGAATTAAATGAATGTGGAGAAATATTTGCTTCAATATTTCAAAAACACTGGGCCAAATCTTAATTTTACCATGTCTGAGCTGACTAATCATTACTAACTTCTTTAACTTCACTGAGCCTCAGGACTGTAGAAAAATTTAATAAGAATAATACAATAATAATATAGAACATGACTTGATGGAGAATCAAGGCTGGAATAGGGGAACCAGTTCTGAGAGTGGGTCAACAGTTCAACCTAGGGATAATGGACTCCTAAATTGGGGCATGAGCAGTGGCAGTGGTTACAGTGAAGAAAGGACTGACACAGAAAATACTAAGACAGCAATCTTCCTAGCAATGTCAAAATTTAGCTGTCAAAGTAAAAATTCAAGATTATGTTTGGTACACATTTTTGCATATCTTTCCCTATTCATCTGTATCGCCTTGGGTTTTATTCTACTTGTCAACCACAAGTCTATATTGACATTCAGGCACTCTGTTTTCTTTAAGTGAAAGCCAGAGGTACTCTAATCATTGCATTTATGGAGTGTAGTAAGGTGTCTAATTGTCTCCTGAACACAACATTTCTAAATGATCAGACCATTTGGAAAAGCCAATAAAGAAATGTTAAGCCTGAACTGAATAATTTGTTTTATGATGGTGCCTGGAGTTGATAGGTAATAGTAATTCCTCACATTTTCTTTGCATAAAGCTTTCCAGTATTTGAAGCAAATTATCTGCTTTTATCCTCACAACAATCCTAGAAAGTAGATAAGTAAGGTACAACGCCCATATTGCTGAGTGATGATTACACAACCCAGCTTGGCATAAAGTGTTCTGTCATATGAATAAACATATTTTGTGCATTATCAAGATCATAGACGTGGACCTGGGCAAGGAATAATCTTGAGGTACTTGGGATTAAAGATTCCTGAAGGAGTTCTTGTCTCTCTTGTTTATGACAGCATTTCTATACATATAAAGATAAATTAGTCATGTTTCTCATTCCCTGCCAAACACTGAAATAGAAGCTTTTGTATCCGTCTGTCCTCAACTGCACCATCACCTTAATGCTATCTCTGTCCTTGTTTTTGACATCACTGTCCACTCCCTAATCACTTCTTGGAGCCTCTGAAGCTACTGCCATATGTCTTTATTCCTATCTTCAACTCTCCTGTTCAGTTTATCTCCAGGTCCTGCTAATGTTGCCTTTGAAATATAGCTCATAACTTCCAGCTGGTCTACACATCATCACTAGCACCATTTTAGCACAAGTTACCAGCTACCACTGCAAACTTTCTTAACTGGGCTCTTACCTCTATTTTCCAAGCCACCATCAAGAGGATAAGAACAAAAATTTATTATGTTTTACAAAGCCTATCAATGCCATTCCATTGTCTAGACCTCTAGGTCTATCTCCCACCCTTCTTTCCCTTAGTTTATTGTCTGACCACCAGCCCTTTCCTCTGTTCTCTTCACCATGTTGTTCACTTTATATGATGCCTTTGGGCAGGGATGCCTCTCTTTCCTGGAATAGTATCTCCATCAATCCATCCCCCTCTCTCATTCCCTCCACTCTTCCCCCTTCATTCCAATACACCACACTTTACTTATTCTCTAATCACTTTATATATGTCCAGGCCAGACTAATTTTCTCAGTGAAGTTTCCCCTTATAATCCACACCAGAACAAGGACACTTGCTTTGATGCTGTCACAGTGCCTGGGTAATTCTTTATAGCATTCATCCTTGCAATTTTACATTTCTTCATCTGATCGTTAATTAATCTCTTTCTCCTACTAGCTGTAAATTTTACGAGTTCTGCTTTCACTCAGCATTATGTTCCTAAAGCCCATTAGAGTTCTTGGCAGGTGACAGACGCTCACCAAGCACTTGTGGACAAAAAGGAGGAAGGAAAAAAGGAACAAGAAAAGAAGGAAAGAAGAGAGAAAGGAAGATGAAGAATGTCTCTAACATGAAATTATAACACTTATGTTGAATGCTGAAAAGTAATTTGAGATTAATGTTTAGATTTCCTATGCATAAAACACTAAAGGCAATAAAATGAAGCAAATATAAACCCTGCCTTCCTTTTTTTGTGCAATAGGAGGCAATGATGAACAAGTCACTGTAAAACCACACGATGACTATTATAATAACGGTATACACAGACATACACAAGTGTGAATTAAAGAAATGGTTCTATCAGGCTGAAAGGAGTGACATTCTACAGAGAAGAAACTTTTCAGTAACCTAAGAACTATCATGTATTAGTTATCCTTTATATGGCCAAGTAACTATGCATGATCATTCTTAAGTTACTGTACAATTCATCATCACTGAATTTTTAAAACAATTCTACTTGTGGAAGGAATCTGACAATATAGTATGAAGTTAAAGTGAAGACATAAATTATAATAATATATGTTCATTTCACCATTAAAGAAATATGCTATCTATTTATTTATCTTGGAAATGGATGGGGGAAAGTGTTTCAATATAAGGCATTTGAATTAGATAAAAATGTCTTCAAGGAGCCTGTTAACAACATATGTTAACATCAAAATAACATTAAGAACAAGGTTGTCTCTTTCTTATTGGATTTTGATCAAGTTACTTTTAACGTGTATGTAACAAGGGTCTGGTTTTGTTAACCAGTCAGTTATTGTACAGCATCCTGAAATTCTGTCACTCCAGAAACTTAATAGTGGTATTTAACAGATTAATGGTATCTACCCAAACTACACCAACCAAATCAGCAACGGTAATACCGGCAGAGTGACAACTCTAATGTTCACCCACAGAACAACAGGAACATGCCCAAGTCAGTTCAGTGTGTGCTCAAGTTACTATGAAGTCTGTGGCTCTAATCTCATTTCCAGTGTCCTCAAATCCAGTCATCTGCACAATTCTCCTCTTCTCCCTGCCAATGAGTTGCCCCTTCTTGATATGGCCAGGATCAACCACAACTCGAGTTCTGCAGATATTTGGACCTGGGGCTCATCCTTTAACAGGGGTCTCTCAGAACACATTGCACTACTAACCCTCGAGTCTGGCTGCTGACTGCACACCTGAGAACGCAGGCTGACTGTACCCCACAGAGACAGGTGAAGGCCAAGTTAACAGTTCCCTGCTTTGGAGTGGCCACCATCCTACCAATGCACATATGTACTTGGGGTGAACAATTTTTCACTTTGAAAGAGGCCTTCATATTGATCAATGCTTTAAAATTATTTTTAGCTCATGCCCACCTTTTGATAAACATTAAAATATTACTCCTTTCTTCAGGGCTCTTGAAACTCGAAATATAATAGATGCTGTGCCTAAGAACAAGTAATAATTCAGCTGCGTTTAGTTTCAGACTAACCATCCCCACCTTCTGTCATACTCATCACTGTTCTAGAATTTGTTCAGTCTAGCCTTTACTTCTGACATTGGCCCCAGAACTCCAATTTTTAGATGCCATGGATTTTTTTTTCACGCTATTAAAACTGTTATAAGTTATTTTATTCTTCTTCCTTCTTTAATGGTAATGTTTCTACAAAAGATAATATCTTACTAAGTAGTTAGGAGGATCAAACAACATAACTGTCTAAAAGAGGTTGGATGCTCAGTAAATGTTTGCTGGCTCTGAAATTCATTAGTTTCTATAACTACTTATTTGTTTAAATGAAGCTTTATCTTAAGTAATATGTGTATTATAAAATGCATAGGCAGTTGAAAATCTCATTTATTAATTGTAAAAATAGATGGCTATTTCCCAAATTGCTAGTTGTTTTTTCCACGACAATGCAGATTTGAAACCATATTTCTAGAATATTAGATATAACAACTTGTAATTTGTTTGAAGATTCCTCAAGTGTTCTAATCTTAATGTATGCAAATGATGCGAATGAAACCATATGCCATTAACATGACTTAAATATATTTTACAAATCATTTTAAAATTGTGTAGCATTTGGTAAAAGAGCAACTATAAATAGACATAGCCGCGTATTTCAAATCAGCTCTGTGCTTACGAAGGCATTCAGATCAATTTGTGCACTGCAAAAATGCATGCTGTGCCCTGGGTCATTCTACTGATTCTGAAAAATGCAGGTTATGTTATCACTACCATTTTGCAAGGAAAATTCCACCTAGCAAAATGAGTCCCGAAAGTAATATGAGTCTGAGAGCACTGGGTCACTTAATTCAAACCTCGATTCTTTCCCTACTAATGTTACTTTCCAATATGAATGAACTTTCTGGCGAATTCCCGTCACCCTTTGAAACTACATCGGTGTCCTCATTATCAAACCTTCACACTTGAGGGCTCTGGGCAAGTGCATTACAGTACGGAGCAAGAGAACAGAGGCAAGAAAAGCAGAACTGCTGACGGTGGGCCAACACGCTTTAAGATAGTTTCCAATGTAACACAGGAACACCACATACACTCCTGTTCTAAAATTCAGAAAAACTGACTTGTATTATGACTATGTAATAAAAATAATTTCAATGTCTCTCCTAAAGAAGACAAAAACACAAAATTTTTGATACAGGTGTGAACTGCCAGTGAGACTTCTTGCAAAAGTTATCCAACCTTGGGAGTTGAATTTTTTTGAGGAAATGAGAGAGATCATTTGATGCTAAGACCCTAGATATCTAGATGGATAAGTCTGTTCTGTTTTTTCCAACTCCTTCCTATTTTTAAATTTGGTCCGAGTTAGCACAATGCTCGATTCTTCCAATGGCTGGAAGACAGAAGCTCTCTCCTACTCTGGCCATGAGTGTAGACCCATGTGGTTCTGAAAGCTTCCAGCAGCCACGCCCTATTATGAGGAAATCCAGACTGAGACACAGTCAGCAGACGAATGTGACAGAGATGAATGAACTCAGACAAACAGAGCCACAGCCCTGAAGAAATCATGAAACTGGAGCTCAAACCGTGTCTAAATACTGGTTGTTACGTAAGCCAACGCATTTCCTCTTTTGTTCAAGCCAGTTTAAGCTGTGCTGATACTTGCTGTTGAAAATATCAGGAGTGTTACACCAGCCTCACGAAGATTGCCGTTACCTTCCTGTGCATTTGGCTGCTGAAGATCAATCCTACTCTAATACATGCCCCCCTTTCCCCCAAACCAAAGACTTAAGGCAAAAACACCCCAAAAGCAGCCCATAGCAATTGTGAAAAAAATCATCATCCTTGGGAAAGATAGGGTGGCATTTACCATGTACTATCTAAATGCTTTTGAGAAAGTCGCAGAACCTCTGGAAGCCTCGATTTTCTCCTCTGTCAACTGGGAACAATAAACTCCGCAGCTCACACTGACCAACAAGAGTCCCGCGTGATCCCTGACACACGGAATGTCACTAGTAAGTGCTGACTCATTTTCTTCCCTGCCTTGCTGTTCAGTGCAAAACTTTATTAAGGGGCTTAGAAGGTTTATGTTATTTTATTTGACAGACATTTTTGATTAGTCAGATATTATATTTAAATTGTTGTGTTTATGCCCTCAACTAAAAATTTAGTAACTTTCAAATCAGGATTATTCTTTAGGAATTTTATACTTAATACCTAGAAAACACTTAATTTCCACACCTGTTTTTAAAGCAAATAATACATGAACATATTATGTAATCTGAAAAGTCCTATGTAAGTGAACAGACTTTTTAAAAATACTTATTTTTAATGATTTTTAACTTTAGCATGCTATAGTTTGAAATAGTGTGCAGTTTTTTTACACTCACAAAAATGATACCCTAGTTTTGTAACATTGGTCCAATATTACAACACTGTCTTAAGTTTGAAAAAAAATGGTTTAAAATGCTTCAACAAATGTATTTAAATGAATAATGTGTATAATATGATTTTCTCATTACTGAATCTATTGAAATGTTTTTATTCAAAGACTAATAGTGAATGCACACTTTATTAATATTTTAATAACTTGGGGATATTGCCACAGACAAGTTACTCCCATTTCTCTTAGAACAGTAAGTATTGTTTCTATACATATAAACACATTCACACATGTTATACACACAGCCAAGTGCTCTTACTTGTGAGATATAAAAAGATCAATATAGTCCAATACATCAATGTGGGATAGACATCAGAAATAAAGAGAAGTTTTAATTCAAGTTATACTGTTATTGGTATGTAACCAAAAACTGATGGTTTCGAATTGTCAACTTTGATCTGCTTTTACTTATTCTAAGGGTAACATCTTCATGAAACAATTTAGTATTACTAAAAAATGTCTAATGATCCCAATTTCATTTTCAGAAATATACATTAAAAATCATGAAGATAACAAAAAAATCAAAATCCAAGCAGATCTGATAGCACATGCCTTTCCTACCAGATACCCAGGCCCATTTGAGCGTGTTCTCCAAGCTAAGCCCTCTCGCTCCCCTTCTCTCCGAGACCAGCCCTCACATTTACACATTCACTATGACTGATGGACACACCTGAGGAAGGGAAGTTCACCATACCCACCTTCTTGCCAAGTGGGGTCAACCCCAACAGAGGCCATCCCACCTCCATCACGGACCGCACTCGGAAAGGTGAACTTGGCACCTCAGGGCATGTTATCTCCAAACCCTCATTGACAGAGAAGCCAAGAAAGAATTTCTTCAGATAGTTGAGGACATGACCATGAACCCCACAGAGACAAGAAGGCCCCTGGGGTCTGGGGACACCCGGTCAGCCCAGCTGTCCTGTTTCCTCGGGGTTCCACCAGAGGCCTGATACACGGAGAGTAAATCTCCTGTTTTTGTATAATGAGCTCAGATGTGCATCTGTTAGTCACATCTCCCTAGACACTAACGCTGCAGAAACACACAAAAAACGACAACAAAAAACAAGGACAAGTCAGTATGTACTTCCTTCTATACATTTTGAGCCACTAATATCATTCAAGAACTGTGAAGAACTAATTAGAAATGTGAGCCACAGATACTACAAAAAGATTTTTTAATCAAAGGATCATTTATGATAGTGAAATCTGAGGAAATACTCAGTATTATCAGTTGGATATTGCTTAAGTGAATTATCATACATCGATATGATGGCAACTTTTAAGATAAATTTTTCCAGAGCATGTAAAAATCTAGGCAGTTTTATATAAGTGAAAAGGGATATAAATGATAATGTTTTTCACATATACATATGCATAGACAAATCAAAAAATGCAATACATTTAAATACCAAAAAGTTATTTCTGAGTAAGGACGTTCCATGCACAGTATGTGTTTTTTTTCCTCTCTATACTTTGAACAACTTTTGGCAGTGTGTGCAATGATTTTTAATTATACAAAAAAACAGGAGAGCAAGCTTGGTAAAAATCGCTTTTCTTAGGGAGTTGGCAGTGGGTAAACTCACAAATAATGGATGCGGTAAGCATTGTAGAGGGGAAGGACATGCCTCTAATCCTCGCTTCAGTGAGGCAAAGACATAAAACATGACCAAAATGTACCCGCATAATATCCTGAAATAAAAAAAATAAAATCTTATCAAACAAAAAAATCACTTTTCTGTTTATCTTACAATACATAACCTATCTTCTTTTTCCCATCTAGTCTATATTATCAAATTCCAACCATTTCCAAAGCTTGAAGCTGGCATCTTGCTCTTTGAAACGGTTCTATATTTTTTTTTTTTTTTATTTACCAAAACCAGTCAGTTGTGAATTACCTTAGTTCACCTGTAATGTATGTTTCCTAATGAATGCATTAGTTTGTAAAGATTTTTTAAACATGGAACTATCTTCACAGACAGATCTGTTTTCAAATCTAGGATTTACCTTTGACATACAGAGTACTTTGGCCTTGTTACTCCATTCAAACACTTTCCTGTAACCTAGGAATAATATTGCTCGAATCTAAGGATTCTAAAAGCAAGTAAGTGGAAGGATATACGTAAAATACCATGAATATTCATTCCCTGCCTCTTTCAGGTGAAGGATGAATGTAAAATATTTTGGATGATAAATATTAATCATAAATTTCAGGTGATTTGATTTTGCATTTTCAATTTTTGAAAAAAGTTAAAAAAGATTAATTGTTCAGTCATGTTAAAGATTATAATAGACATAAACTTGTGCTAACCTTTCTTATTCTGATCAGTCACTTACTCAGTAAGATTATAAAATTCAGTTAGTAATATTGCCATTTACATTTATCAATTGCTTCCAATTGTCGAAATGAAAGCCTATTTTCCCTTGAGTGGGCAAAAATGTTACACAGACAGAAAAACAGGGGGCTTAGAGATCAAGTACAGTGGCTTCCAGCATGAATCCGCTGACCCTTACCCAGCTATCTGATAACTCTAACACACTTATTGCCTTCTGTTGTCACTAAGATTGAACTCATGAAGGGAATCCATAAATTTGTTATATGTTGTAAATAAACTTTGTGGACAGGAAAGGTCATAGGGAATCTCAAATGAAAATAAAAGCAGTTAAAAAAGTAACGGGAGAAAATAAAACACAAATACACATTAATACATACAAATAAGTCATATAAAAACATGAACACGATATACATATATATCAATCAGATATGAAACATGAATACTTTTTAACTCAAAAATGGTAACGTCACTTACAGTTGAAAATTTAGTGCACGGAAACGAAATAGTAATATAAACTCTTAACATTTTTTAAAGAAATCATGTTTAAAATCTGTTGGCAAGAATAAAATATTTACTTGCAGGTTTGGTAAAAGACAGCTGATTTCCCTTTGGGCAGTGGTACCTTGATTTGCAAAAGGGAAAACTCTATGAAGGAACTTTATAGCATCATCTTTAAAAGTGCCAAAGTTGTTATAAACACAAAACTGCAAACACTGTTGATTTTTAAACCCTTATTTTCTCAGTTTAATAGCAACATGTTTTACAAAGGGAACTAATTAGCAGTATTATCTTTTCTTAGAATACCCAGGTCGTCTCTCTCAACCTTTTGATTACGGACTGTGTATCAGAATAATCTGAGACACCACGTTCTGTCTTCTTCCCTTTGCTCAAGAAGAGGAAGAGACAAAGGCACACTCTCTTCTTCCCCTCCCACAAGACTAGCACGGCCTTTCTGACCAAGCTGTCTTAGCTTTTTTTCTTGGCCGGTGGGGAATGATGGAATTATTTTTCAGGGGCTAGTTACAACAAACATACATACTATCACAGCCTTCTCCATTGACAGGATTCAGGACATGCCACCCCAAAACATGGGGTACCTTGGCATCTGAGAAAACTGCAGAAGCAGGAAGACCACTCTCAACTTCCCCTGGCCCTTGTCCCCTTAGGTCGTAAGACCTTCATTTCAGAGGTGCCTTCCCTCTACCCAGAGAGAAGTATTAACACCCTCATCCCTGAAGGCACAGAAAGGAATCTGAACCAACAGCCCTGCAACTTCCCCTCAGTTTATGACCTTTTGTCTAATCATATGTCTCCATGACTATTCACGTTTCTATCAAACCTAAGCATAAAAATACACAAGTTTAACTATTTCTTTGTGTCTTCATTTCCTTATGAAGTTTCCCATGCCACGTAAAATGTCTATTAAATAAATTTATATGCTTTTCTCTTGTTATTGTGCCTTTTGTTATAAGGTCCTCAGCCAAGAACCTCAGGTAGGAAGAATAAATCTTTCTTCTCCCTACATGGACAGTCTGGGAGGGTAGGATCACGGAAACCCTAGCGTGGATCTTGGGGGTGGGATGCGGAAGAGAAGGAAGGAGGCATGACCTGAGCCAGAGATGGCCCAAGACCAGAGAGACGTGCTTCCTGGTGCTGGAAGAACGGAGAGGCATTTGCAGGTAGAAGAGACCTATGTCCAGTCCTGGGCAGCACACAGGGAGGGGGCAGGACCACTGGCGAGACTAGCAGTGGTCTCACAAGGCAGACCAGATCCCACAAGGCAACTGGCCGTGGGATCCCACTCAGTCATGACAGACACCCCGGCTCCGCCTCAAGGCCCCCGTAACCATCACATGATGGGGGGAGATGAGCCTCACTTAGGATGGTTTGTGAAGACAGGTGGATAACAGGGAAGCCAGACTGGACTGGACTTAAGTAAATTAAGTGATGTGTTAAATCCCATTAATGCCACTAAGAATACCTACTAAAACAGAAAAGAATGTGATGGCTGGAGTTTCACCTCCTGGCAAATCAATTCTGTTTATCTGGAGTGTCTTTCCTTCTGCTTGGTTTCATCTGGTGTGCACTTCAAATACGTACAGTGTTCCATTTTTGGAAGACATTTAATTGATTTTCCTGAGGTTTACCTCACTCTTTCCTAGTTCCGTGGCCTTTTAAAATTCATACAGAAATTGGAAGACTGTACTGTTCTTTCTAAGGCATCTGACTCTAGAAGAGTGTTCTGAGTATACTAGAAGACTCTAGATTCCTTGGATCCTTAATATCACTTCTTATAAGCTTAAATCGCAGGCTCAGATTCCAATTCCAATATGTATATTGATCTAACATGATGTATCTATTATAACAAGAATTAGTAAGTGTGGACTTGGGTCGAAGGTTAACTGACTAAAGAAAAGCCACATGAACCCAAAACAAACAGACCATGATGCTGGGCAGGGATGGATTAGTGATATGCCACCTGCAATGCCAAACCGAGGGGCCGTCTGCCCCGCTCCCCGCGGCCGGCACACATGAACGCTGGTACCGGGACAATAAAGCACGATGGACTGAATTTCATTGGGGTACCCAGGAAAATCCTCGAAAATGTTTCCTAATTAAATGATCTCCAGCTAAGCTGGATGCAAAACGTGAACTTTCTCTACATTTTATTCAACGGAATGTCATGTTGACTTTTAAGCCTTTGAGGAGGGGCATGTTTTATCTAATCATAATGCTTCCTATTTACACAGTTCTACTCACACGACATCCGTGTGGTGCTTTACAAATATCATCTCATTACCTCAAGGCAGTGAGTCAACTGCAGAGCTGAGGACAGAACCCACGTCTCAAAACTCACCATCCTTTATGAGAGCAGTTCTATACACATCAAAGCGGTCTACCATTGTGTGTGTCTTAGGGGAGATGAAGTTTAACAAATTCTTTGACTTATATTGGTGTCTTAACAAAAATGCAATTCCCATTCAATCACTGATGTCCCTATTTTTTTTTTTTTTTTAGGAAATGGCAATTTTCTCATTCTGCTATCACTACCCAGAGTGAGTTATAGGACTTAATTGTTCACATGAGTACAATCTTCTGGTGTCAACATAGTAGTTTCCTTTCAAGCAGTAAATGAATATATTGGAGTCTGTATTTATTAGCTAGTTTCTCAATTCAATGGAGAAGTTATCAATTTTATGATGCCTGGACTCAGCAAATGTAACAGGCTCCAAATCTGAAAATTTCAATGTTTACTGTTTTGTTCTCATGCCTGCCTAGCTGGCTGGGTGATTTTGTAGGTGTTACACTGAAATGAAAACACAATTTACCAGTTTCCTAATTTTGGCAGTATATAAAGGTAAATTTGATAATTACTAGTTTAAAATTTGATACCAATAATACTCTCCTAGATTATTTTTTAATTCATAGAGTCA
Source organism: Eulemur rufifrons (assembly GCF_041146395.1). NCBI lineage: Eukaryota > Metazoa > Chordata > Mammalia > Primates > Lemuridae > Eulemur > Eulemur rufifrons. The sequence continues at coordinate 1,415,531 of NC_090994.1, forward strand.
TATTTGCTATCTAAAATGGTCTCCTTATTTTATGACAAACAATATAATTTACTCAGATTAAATTTATTTTAGCAGGTTTGGTAGGGGGGAAAAAAAGGGGTTTTTTTCCTGAGATATTTCTTGGACAACTTCTCAGAAAATGTTTAAAGTGCCACACATATTAAGTATATTCACGGAATGATATTTTTTAAGAGTTGAACAGTTTACTAAGATCTTTTGTAGTTAAGAGAATATAAAAAATATAAGAGAAAGACCACATCTGAGGCACCAAAATAATTTTTTGAGAAACACCTTTGCTTTGCTTCTTGGCCATATGCAACTAAACAGCACATCTACAGCTATAGTTACTCCTGTACTTGCGTTTTCCCTTCCATTAACATGTTAGTGGTTTAAGGCCAATTCCACATGCAATTCATCCGCAGGGTCCCAAGAGTACCTTTTTTGGTGTCTTAAATACTAAGGTCATTATATGTTTACATAATTAAAACCATTGCATAGTTAAAAAGGAAAACCTGCATTCAAAAATGAGCTACAAATGTCACTTACTCCCCTCCAGGAAGTGGCCTGTATCACATTAAGCACTACGCAAAAAAAAAAAAAAAAAAAAAAAAAAAAAAAAAAAAAAATTAAACTTACTGAATGGGTTTAGAGAAGAGAATGGGTTTGAAGCATTGCTAATGTTTTATGGAGAAGAGTTGTAAAGGATTCTGTAATCTGCTGTTCTATTTCAACAAATTTCATCATACCCTGACTTATTATAGTGCTTATAATTTAAGGTTACTATTACAGTGTATGTATTTGTCAACATAGTAATTTTTTTCTTATCTTTGCATCATTTTAGGGCTGTCAAAATTTCTAGTCCAACAAGTTACAATGAGATTTCTCTTTTCTCTTGCCCTCAAATCCCAAAGAAGGCTATGCAGCAGTTTAATGACCTAAATTAAGTCAAAAGCAATGCAAAGATTAAAACATCTATTTCCTTTTATTTGTATTTCTGAATAAATTAAACTCGGGAGTGTTGCAAGAACATTCAGAAATCCAGATGATTAGATAGTCAAAAAAGAGAAAGGTTTCAGCATTTGAGGAAATATCAGAATTTTTATTTCTAAAATTTGTATTGGGCAGTATGTTAAGATCTTTGTGTGACATTCCTCAAAAAATTTTATCTTTGTCATGACACATCACACTTCAGAAAAAAAGGTAAATTCTAAATCAAAAGATCATCTGTTAGCAAAAATTATGCTTGTTCCTGTTAAGATAGTTATTCACACAAGAACTAGTAAACACACTCATGTAAATACAGCTATTCACACAACAATTACTCCTCTTGTAAAAGAATCTCAGCCTTTGCGATTTGACTTTATCAACTGAGTCACTGTTATTACAGTCTTTTCACAGAGATTTGAACTCTTTAAGTTATTATGCTGTGCTTTGAAAACGTGCATCTTGAAAATGTTACCTGGGTATTGCAAAACGATTTCCCCACCTTTATGACAGAATAAAACATCACAGGACACTTTATCTGCAAGGGAAGGGAGTTAAGGAATCAAAGAATGCTACCAAAAGAAACTGTGAATCAGCACCAAACTCCTAGTGATGTACTGCTAAGCAGAAATTAAAATGGAAAACCAACCTGTCAGCAGAATGGATAGGTGGAGAGTCTGAATTTCAGCTCCAAGCCTTCGTTTAATTTTCTTGCCTGATAACCTCTACCACAGGCTGTTATTTCAAAGTCACTCGGCCGACTCCCTTGGATAGACACCTATTACGAAAGCAGCCACTTTCTTGCCACATATTTAGTAATTATATTCATCTTGATAACATCCTTCCTGACAATTTTATCATTGATGAAACTCTCCACCTGTGAAGGTTACATGGATTTCCCCTCCTTTCTGACCTCCTGTTCTGTGAGGAGAGTTCTGCAGAGCAAATACCATTTGTCATGTTATCTTGGGAAACGCTTCTTCCGGGAACTGTAGCAGAAATTATTTATTTTCTCCACTCCATCTATGCCCGTCACGTCTGCCCTGACAGAATGGAAGGAAAGTCTCCTGCCTCCTTCAACGATGCCTATTTTCAGCCCAGTTTCATTAAGGCACAGGTGCATGGCATTGGGATTGTGTGGCGCGCCAGCCCAGGATTGGAATGCTAAACTTCTGGCCTTTAAACCGTCGTTCAAGTCTAACCACAACAGACAAAACTGAAGAGGTTTAAAAAAGGCCAGTGTTTTCTCATTTCTCAAACATTTTCTTGTGACTTGGCAGGTAACATGAACTTAGTCTGGGGACCTTCTGGTCTTCATGCCCCATAATTGGTTTATGGCAAACAAACCGCAGCTCTCCTGTGACAGCTCTCACCTCCCTGAATCCACCTTCAGTGCCCTCCTACCACCTGGGGCTCAGCCATCCCATCCTGGATATTGCTGACCTGGGGCACACAACCTACCCTACAGAGGGGGCTGCCACCTGACCCAGTGGGCTCCACCTGCAAACTTACAGCCCTGGGGGGCGAGGGGGGGGGGGTCACGCTGACTGGACTCAATCAGAGCGTCCTGGAGACAGCACCCAAAAGCCAATTCCTAAGATGTGTGTTTTCGCAATTATGAGAAAGGGAGAAACTCATTAGGAGAAATTTAAGAGCAAAAGTAGTATTAAAAACAAAGCAAAACAAAACAGGTTCTATTTCCCCACACATGAGTCCTGCTTGTTTTTTGTGGCTAAATTTTAAATGGTAGAAACTGCCCTTTAAGCTCATGGTTGTATTGGGGCATATGGCAGCTAAGAGGACTAACAAGAGCAAAAAAAAAATTGCAGAATTCATATCTGAGTTGAAGAATAGGGTGCAGCTGGATGAAGGCAGGCAGGCAGGAGGGTGTCCTCCACGAGCAGGAGTGTTCCCGAAAGTCCAAAGGCAGAGCTAGTGTCCATGAAGAACCCCACAGGCCAATGAGGCCACAGCAGACAAGAGTGACCAACTATCCTGGTTTTCCCCTGGTCACCATCATCTTAAAACTGAGAGTCTTGCATCCCTGGGAACTGCTTCATGATGTGCAAACCGGGGTGATCTCACATCAACCTGATGTTATTCCCTATTGTTTCTTAACCTGACCCTTCTTGGAATTCTGAATTTCTAAATTTCTACCAAAGCAGTCATGACCTACTTCCTCATCAGAATGTCCCGTGTTGGACAAGACTCCATTGTCATCTTCTTAGTTAATTGCCCAAGCAGTGATCAGATTCCACTGGCTTTTCCCCGTTGATATCGGGCCGACCTACTCAGGGTCGCCCGTTTTCTTTCCTCTGCTGTTCTTGGAACAGAGCTCATCGTTGGGACACAAGGTAGACTTCTGTGCAGAGGCAGATCCTTGCTGGATGCCATGACATTCACCACACAGGGTTCCTCCACATCCTTTCAGAGGACCTAACGTCCATTTGAAACTTCTGAGTCCCACTGCTGCTGTGCCCTCACTCCTTCTACTCACTCATGTAGCCAGCCTTTGAGAACTGAAATGTGAGACACCACGCTCAGCCCTCGGGTACATCCATGAGCAAGAAATGTGCCAGGCCTGTGACAAGGTCACCAAATTCATCGAGGAATAGAAAGGAAGGGGAAAGGGAGAAGCAAAAACCAATTTCATAACTTTGACAGAATGCTATATAGAAACGTGTTTACATGGCACAGCAGAGAGAAGAATTGGTGGTAGGAAAATTTCCTGAAAGTTTGCTCTGGCTGTGTTGGCCAAATTTTAAGACCTTGAATCTCATTCTTCTCTAACTTTTTGGACATATCAGTCCTATACTATTTTTCTTCTTCTTTTTTTTTTTTTTTTTTTGGCAAACTCCTTTAATTTTAATGATTTTTTTTTAAAACTCTTATTTTAAATATATATAGACCACGCGAGGTCCTTAGGGAGAGTGTCATTGAGGTCAAACACCTGGGTTTTTCTATTTCCACTCAATCTTCTCAAGCATGTGCTCCTACACATTGGCTTCCATTTTCTCAGAATTATATTCTTTCTAACCCTCCTTTCCGGTTTTTCTTTCCACACTAACAGCAGGATGTGTAGTTATTTTCAAAGATTCCCAGTGGTTTCTTTATGGTCCATGTGGCATCACACATTTAGCACTCAGGTGGCTTCTCAGCTAAATTTTCATCTTCTGGAAATTTTACACCAAAATGTGCCCTCTCGTCAGTGGCCAAGGAGCCTTCCCTACGGCACTATACATGTATAACGTCCACGTTCATGTCCCTCCACAGCCCATGCTGAAACAGCAAAGTGTTAGAACATCCTGTAATGAAGCTCTCTTTACTCCTCCATCTTCTCCTTTTTCCCCACTCCCCCTTAGGAGATGTTCCCCTTCACCAAGTTGGTCTGTCCATCACCATTCAAACACGGACTCCCGACTTCGGCCACCATGACTTATCAAGTGCTGATCTTAGAACTTTGAATTTGCATCTGCTTTATTTCCCTAAGTTATCACTGTCCTTTCATTTTCTAAGGAAAACTTGCCTGTCTTTCAAAGGTTTCCCCGATCACCCCAGTTCCACGATGACCTCTTACGGTGTCTGCTGGCTACACCACTGCCAGTGGGATAATCTCATCCCGCCTTCCACAGCAGTGTGTATCTGGTGTGTAAGGGGAGGCCAAGCCCTCAGCCATGAGGCTCCTTCACACATATTATGTAAACACACAGTATTTGATTTAAAGTTTTAATTGCTCATAAATGACCAGTGATATCCATGAAGATCTTAAGTTCACTTCATTTTTGTCTCTCCTTTATCATTTATCTGGTTATCCTAAAATGTGTTAAATAACTTTTATTTTTCAGAGCAGTTTTAGTGTTTTAGGTTCAACGCAAAATTAAGAGGAAGGTACAGAGGTGCCTCATACACCCTGCTCTTCACCTACACAACCTTCCCCCATTATCCACATCTCCCCGCAGAGAGGCACATCTGTTACAATCCATGAACCTACACTGACACATCATTATCACCCAAAGTTTGCAATTTACATCAGGGCTCACTCTTGCTGTTGGCTGTACAGTCTACAGGTTTGGACAAAGGAATAATGGCATGGATCCACCATCATGGCATCATGTGGCCCCTAAAATATTTTTACTGGGCCAATTTTAAAATAATCACCAAGGGATCATCCAGACTGGTGGCCACCAACTTTTTCAAACATGAGAATCCCCTTGTATATGCCAAATTTAATAACATTTTAAAATTACAGTGAATCTCCATGGGAGCAGGATGGTGGTCAGAGGCAGGTTCTGGAGGCAGGTGTCTGTGTTTAAATCCTCGCTCATTACCCACCAGCCAGGAGACCTCGGCTAGTTATCAAATCCCCACCTTAAAAACAGGGATCCTAACAGTATCTAGTTCATGATCAATCACCAGACATAAGCAAGGGTAATGCCTTAAAAAGTTCATAGAACAGTTTTTGGTACATCATAAGCACTTAACGAATGTTAAAAATGAATGCATATATATGTATTACATATATATGGTATATTACTTTCAGTCTACAGGTATGATGGATATAATAGACAAATGTAAGAATTTAGTAGCTGCATAAAATCAGAAGTGCACTATGCATACATTTTCTTTGGAATATTTGTAACAATGATTTCCAAAATCTCTTAAATTATTGCTTAGCTCATCTATTGTAAACTGTGGCTGGTCTCTAAAATATAGAGAATTTTAACAATTTGTCACTGAAACGTCCCTCTTGTTCCACTTACTCTAACTCATACTCAATTATATTTGTGTACTGAAGGATATGGAAGAACAGTAACCTTAGAGATCTCTATTTAGTTCAGGTCTAAAACCTTATATTATCCTGGAAGTCCATGGTATTTGAAGAGGCCACAGAATCATACAGGGAAAAAAGTCAATTTCTCCCTTCTTACCTGAATTTATTATCTATACAACACATCTCACAATTTTTTTTTATTATTGCTGTTTTTATAAGGGCTCTTTATCTGTCTCCTACCACTAGTGCCCAGAACCAATGCTGAATGACCCAATGAGTGATTTAACGTGACTCCTTCACCCAAAAATTATTAAATTTCATTCCAAAAAAAAAAAAAAAAATCACAAAATATTAGCAGTAAGAGCTATCAACTTAAGTCCTAAAACTATGAATTAAAAAAAAAAAAAATCAGAAAATTAGTTCTGTTTATGCTTTGAGTCTAGAAAACAAGCTTACCAAAAAGCCCTTAGTAAATATATAAGCATAGGAAGAAAATGGGAGTGCCACCTGGAGTTAGCTATCAGTGCCCAAAAGTTGCATTAAAAATATTTATGATGCTTTCATTTCACCCTTGATTGTTTAGGTACTACCAATTGGTTTATGTTACCATGCTCATGTTTGTTAAGACAGGTGGGACCAATGACATAAAAATTTTAGCAGCTATTACATATAAGGTATTCATTTGGCTGTAAGTGGAATACTATGTCCTACATTCTGTACGCAATTGGTGAATGTTGACCACACCAAAGCAACTGTTACCCCACTGGCTGCTGACTAGGGCTCAGTCAATAGGCTCACCATTACTAGGCCAAAGGCGATTCACCAGGGACTGTTATTAGTGGCTGATGACATGATCTCCCTGGACAGTTTTAATTACTGGACATAAGAGTTCTGAAATACGTTGATTAGTTAATAGCTCAAAATACAAAAAGGGAAGCATTCATCATTTGGTGTAATAAACTGTAATGAAGTACAAATGCATACCAAATACACACATACACAACCACACACACACACACGCATATATGCAAGCACCCAAACCACATACCACACACACACACACACACACACACACACACCAGATCCCATATACACATACGTACACACCACAAACCCACATACCCAATATACCCATAATTTCATAATTAGTGAAGTGCTTAGTATCTGCAACTTCTTACATAAGATGTAAAAGAGCATTCTTAGTTAAGAGTAACGTAGAAAGCCGACCACACTTAAAACATTGGTCCTGTCAAGACAAACAGTGATGTTTAAGTCTAGGTATTCATTACCATCTATAATTTATGTCAAGCATTTGACAGGCATGTAGGGGAAGCAAAATTATAAAACAGGAATGGTTTAATCAAAATATTAAGCAAAGTTCCAAAAACATGTTTAATACAAACTCATTCCCAAATCTGTGAACATTTTTGGTTTAAATGTTGGGTTCTGTTTAAAAAAAAAAAAAGGAAAAAAAACCTGATTATGCTATATGCTACAACCTCCTGCATCTTCATCTGTGTTAATATCTGATTCTTCATAAGTATTAAAAATTCGTTATCCACATGATGTGTGTTGAGCATTATATAAAGGCTCCTTTCAGAGGTGTTTGTGATGGGACAATGGCTCGGGAAGCTTAGAGATGATATCCCAAAAGGAAAACTTGGTGAGGGAAGGCAGCCAACATTTCTGAGAGCCTCCCAGTCCCCGGTCCAGACAACACAGGCTTTGTGTGATTGGGCTAATCACAAACGTTCTGGGTCTTTCTCTGTTCTTATAAGGCAACAAGGATGGCCACCAAATGTGTTCATGAGGATTAAACAAGGTCGCATTTTCAAGTATGTTTGTAAAATGTGAAATGGCATTTTTTTTTCCAGATAGTACTTACCCAAAAGTTCTTAGTGAGTTTATTTTTGAGACAGATACAACTTTTTTTTTTGATACTTTTAAATTTTCTCTTAAACCTAGGATTTGCACATATGTAATAGTTGCAGGTGGCAACTTGAGGATTTTGTTTTTGTAGGATGTGTGTGCATATGTAAGTGCTTATGGTGTATGTGTGCATGTGGGTGTGTAGTGTGTGTTTGTGTGTGTGAATGTGTGGTGTATGCTTATGTGTATATGGGGTATGGTGTGTGTGGTTTGGGTGCCTGTGTATATGTGTTTGTGGTGTGTGTGCTGTGTGGTATGCACATGTGTATGTGCATACTTGGTACATGTGCAGTGTGTAGTATGTATATAGGTATGTGGTATGTGTCGTGTGTGGTGTATATATGAATGTGGTGTGTATGTGGTGCACGATGGGTGGCGTGTGTGTCTGGGAAGTGTGCATATGGTGTGTGTGGCTTGTGTGCGTGTGTGTGGATATTTCACACTCTGAGAGCCACTAGATACAGGCAGGACTGTGACCGAGGTCAGAACTGTGAGTCAGCTGCTGGGTTCAGTGATGGTTCCCCAAGAACCCACTTGGCTGCCCCTTCTTTGAGAGAAGCTTCTGCAAGTCCCTCATGCAATGACAACTGCTCTGCACCCTCTCCCCACGCCCTGAACAGGAACACACACTTCATCAGATCAGCCATCAGTCTGTGGCCAGCATCCTACAGGTGAGTGCAGATTTGATTTGTTCCCCATGTCTGCAGAGGAAGTAGCAGAGACACACTTCAGAGAGAAGCCGAAAGCAGTTCCTCACCAGCAGTGGGGGAAGTGGGGGAATAAAAGGCAGACGCTGCCGTGTTGCCCTAATGGTGAAATACTGGATGCAGAGCCCTGGGGGCCTGCTGGCGAGGAAACCAGGTCTTTTCACTGAACCACTGGAGTTGCACTTGAATCATTATCACCACTGTCCTGTCTGATTGATGTCCCAGGCGCCAACTGTCCTAAAACCTGTCTATGTCGGTGTTAGGACCATTTATCTCTCTTACCTTTAAAAAACCCCATCATATAAAAAGTTATTGCTCCTTGTAACCTGAGAGCGTGACTTCTCCTTCTAACCTGAAAAATCCTAACCGATAGGGTTGCCTCAATTTGGCTCTGCAATCCTACTCTTAAAAGCACGCACCCCACACACATACACACACCCAATTTACCACGGAACTAACTTTCACAGACATCAAGCTCCTCACCACACAGTGCTTTGTTTCCACCGATGGTGTCTCTGATGAACTGAGAAACTGTCCTTAGGGCTGGGAAAATGTGTGCTTTAACAAAGACATCCTACTGGATTTTAATGCCTTCACTTTCTCATTACTCAATTACTTATACGATGCCAGATTTGGAAAAATTCCATTTTTCACTCTGGACACGTCAAAGTCTGCTCTAAATCTATAGTTAATATTCACATACTTTCCCTTTACTTAGGGTTAACGTCTAAACAGTTTTTCTTGAATTTCATCCATCCTTTTCTCCTGCTTCTACACCAAAACCTCTTGGTTTCAGGCAGCCTGCTTTATTTTTCCTCTCTTTAATGCTCCATATGAAAATGGCCCCCAAACCCTGCTCACTTGGGATTGCCCACAACTAAGCCTCATCTCTCACCGATCACTCTGTCTCCCAGGAGTGGCTCTGTTCTATTGTCAACACTCAGACTCAATGCTGTTGTCTGTGACATTTTCCCCAAATTCATCTGTCCTAACAATAGTCAAGGTTGCATATCAAACAGTCAGCCTGTGCTGGTCCCTCTACCATTTTACTCTTGTATATGGATCCTTTCTTTCTAATAACTGAGAAGTACAAACATCAGAGATCTTGACGTTTGTTGAGATATGAAACCACATCAGGTAAAAATTTAGGACATTCTATCTAGACCAATGTCATTGTCCCAAGATGTAGATTTTTATCTGCCAGACTATTTACTAAGTGTTAATTTCTGTCAAGATTCATTGAAAGACGACAGTATTTCATGATTAGTTCCATCAGGGAAAGATATGGTGTTTGAATTAGCCCTAAAGAATAAGCAGGTCTCGACCAGGCAGAGAAGAAAAGAGATTAAATACAATGAGCAAGAAGAAGAAACTGTTTCAGAGATAATGGAATACTAAGGAAGATTAATATTCATATCTAGATACATATGATGGGATTAAAATATGACAGGCTTGGACTCTTATTTTTTCTCATTAGAGTACATGAATGCAAATTGTCCATCTTGTTTCTCTTAGAAGACTTTATGAAGAACCACAAAGGAGAAAACAACTAAGTTATTTTCTTAAGCTGAAGGAGTTAACCATGCAGGCACTTTTTAATAAGTGATGAAACTTATTACTAACTTCTAAATGTTTTTTACTTTTAATTGATCTTTTAAGATCGATAGATTTCATCTCTATGGAACAAAATTTTGAAATCTTGGAAACAAAACAATAAAAACCAAGCAAAAAAAATCAGAGATAGAGCTCTTGTTTTCTAGCAAGGAAGGTAAGATTCAAATTTGGTGAATATTATAAATCAAGATTAATTTAATAAATGATGTATTATTTTATTATTATAAGTCTGTTCATTTGCTTTTACAAATTTTTTATTTATAAATATGTAGGTTTACTTTAGGAAATCTAATTGCTTAATAACTACTTGCATGTTAATTAAATTTAAAATCATTAAAATTTGCGTGTTACATTTAAAATGTCTAAAAAAGAGGCAAATGAAGAAAAACCCATGTAATGTTTGGTAACAGTTTTAATTAGTGAAATAATTCAGTTATAATTAAAAATAATTAGATCACAAAAAAGGAAAATAATTAAAAAATAAAGTGTATCATATATATACAATATCCAAAATCTCACCAAACTATACTCTTAAAATTGGCACCGCAATAAAATTTGATAACAAATAAAGGAAAAGGATGGCTCTCTGAGTGATTAGAAAATGAGAAAAAGGATCAGCAAAACTGGGAGAAACAGCTGAGGAGTTACTAGAGTAGTATTAATAGCGCTGCTGTTATAGAACAAAATGAACGGTTTCAGCAGGGTGGTTGGCACTGTTGAAGAGAACTGGGTTGGATGTCAGAGGTTGAATGCAGGTGCACACCTTTGATAAGATAAGGTGCGAGTTTAGGACCTGGGGTTTATTGGTGATTGGGCAGAGCAGTGAACAACTTGTGAGTGTACAACCATCTGCCAGATGAGTTTTTAGGGAAGTTAAGGGTAGAGTTAGGATGGAAGGGGAAATGTTGCTACCTGCTTTAAGAATTCAGGGTCTTCACACACACTGCAGTATCCTCAGAGCCAGGGGAAAGACGTTGGCTCGGCTCACGCCAAGTTCTCCCATCCCTTCCTCAGGTCTGCTCCTGTCTGGCAAATACCAACTCTAAGTCAGCTTTGAGGCTGTTCTTGAGTCATGCTTTCTTTGATGCTTTTTCTTAACTCTGCTTAGGAGGAACTGAGGACTCCTTTGTTTATGCTTCCACAGAGCACCCTGGAGAGCCCAGTGGGAGGGGCCAACCCCCAGCTTCCCTCTCCCCATCCCAGCCCAGCATCCGGCAGCTCCCACAGGCCCTGGGGAAGCACTGATGGTGAGCACATGGAGACACATTACAGGACCAATTTCTCACCAAAGAAATAGTTATTGATCACAACATTGCCAGGTTCTATGCCAGAAGCTGTCCAGGGTAGACATGCTATGAAGTGGACCAGGTCCACATGTCTTCTCTGTCAAACCTCTCTTTCCACTCAAACAAAACTGTATAGTGATGAAAAATCATAAGACTCTCTGTTTCCCTATACACTTCTTAACATTAGTTTTCTTCTAACAACTTTTGGAAAACTTTGGTTGAGACTTGGTGAAAATGCATAATGACAGATTTTCCCCCAGATGCAGAACCCTATAGCACCCTATTAAGGATCAAAGAGACGCATTATTTCTGAGACAGGAATGGCCAAGGGGCCATCTGATTGGACTATGAATTCTCTGGTTAGTTAACTTCCTCCTCTTAAAAGTAACCACTCCAAGAATTGACTTTCTAACAACAGTTTGAATAATCCTGCGAAAACAACCTTGAGGGAGATGACATCTCAAAGTTCATCTGGAGCATTACAAATAGCCTCATCCAGTCAAAATGTTTGTTTTTAAAAATAACATGGAAAATAAAAATATTTACCAGCTTAAAAAATAACAAGACATGAATGAATGATGAATCATCCAATACATTCAGCATGAGGACACACTGCCCTTTACAAAATGAGCTCATTACTAGTCAATGACAAATTTAGAATCACAAATAAGGGCTTCCAAGAAACATTTTTAGTAACCACTAATACAATCATATTTCTCGTGCTACCCACCAAAAATTCTTTCATATAGAATTTGTCTATTCTGGGGAAGGAAAAAAGAATACCATTTTTTGAGGAAAATTATAGGTCAGAAATTAAATAATAATTCATGGATTAAACACATTCTCTCTTCATCTTAGTACTTTAATGAATGATGATATTAAAACAAGTTTATTATTTTCATTTGAAAGTATCTTGATATTTATCCATTTCGGTCATAGACTGCATAGTTTTAAAAATACTGTAAAATGAGAAATTTATCCTTAGTGTCTCAAAACATACTTTTTAAAGTATGCACCCTCAAAAAAGAACAATTATTTGAAATTCTGAAAAAAATGTGGTGATGTTTTTATTTCCATTGGTCACATTTTATGGTTATCTGAATTTTTATATCATATATAATTTCATTTGAGTGATGTGTCATGTTACATAGTATCAGTGAGATGCAAAATCTGGCAGGAAAAAAAATTGTATACCTCCTATTCATAGAGATTCAACTTTTCTGTGCAAATTTTAGTGGCTGATGCTATAAGCTCACAGAATAAAAGCCAGTGGTTCTCAGCTACGGGCAACAGTGCCAGAAAGGGGCTGAGTGAATAGTAGGTAGTGCGTGTTTTAGGGCCAACTCCGGAGTGTTTTCAAGTAACTTTGCTGACTTGTGTTTTCTGAAAAGGTCTACCTTCATGGCGAGAAGTGGTAATCTAACTGTCCCCTGCAATTCATTATCGAGGCTGTTTGAATAGCCTATCTTGCAATCACCAATATATGGATATTCATAATTACTTAAAATATATCTATTTTGTTAAAGTTACAAACTTGATAGGCACTTTTAATTTTGAAATGAATAAGAAATAAAGTCTAACTATAAAAAGGTCCTAAAAATCTTTAATATTAAGGAAATATTTCAATTATTTAGAAACAGGGATTTCTAAGTATTTCCAGAAAAGTAATCTAAAACTGCAATCCCCAACTCCCAAGCCACAGACCAGTACTGGTCCAGGGCCTGTTAGGAAACGGACTGCACGGCAGGTGAGTGGCAGGTGAGCAAGTGAAGCTTCATCTGTGTTTACAGCCGCTCCCCATTACTTGCGTCACCAGATAAGCTCCGCCTCCTGTCAGATCAGCTGCAGCATTAGCATCTCATGGGAGCACGAAGCCCACCGTGAACTGCACATGGAGGGATCTAGGTTGCCCACTCCTCATGACAATCTAATGCCTGATGATCTGAGGTAGAGCTGAGGTGGTGATGCTAGTGCTGGGAGGCAGCTGCAAATACAGATTATCCATCCTCAACAGAGATGTTTGACTGCACAACAAATGTAAATGTGCTTGAATCATCCCCAAACCATCCCCCCCTCACCCCTGGGCCTATGGAGAAGTTATCTTCCATGAAACTGGTCCCTGGTGCCAAAAAGTCTGGGGAACCACTGATCCAAAAGAGAAATAGTTGACTTCATGTTTCCCATGACCTTGATTTAAAAGACTAAGAAAATCTAAAAGTGATTTTACTAAAATTCAATGAATATAAATATTATAAATAATTACAAACAACATAAAAAGGCATGAGGATAAGAAGATCAGACCATCCAGCTGTGTCCCCAAGCCCCAGTCTCCATCACACCCACTTCGCCTCTCCTCTCAGAGGTCGGTAGTGCTATGCATTGTCATTTAAATCCCTTCCCTTTGTAATCCCTGCACTGTCCCCAAGTCTACTTAGAAGACAGATTTTCACTTGTTTTACATTCCAGTCAGCGTTTTGTGTCTTACTGTACACACATCAGTTTGCTGGGGCTTGATTACAGTACTTACTGCAATCAGTAAGATCTCGTTTGTTTATTTACTTATTTATTGTTTATGTGGTGTCTGGCACAGAGTAGGATTTCAATAAATATTTGCCTGACTGAAATTCAATTTTGGAAAGTTCAATTTTTGTAGCACTATTTTCTCCCTTTCTAATCTGATGTTTCAGTGCTATTGTACAGAGATTCTGACTACTATCGAACCAAACATCCTCACATTGATTAACTCCGTATTTTCTAATTCTATACATTTCTTCTTTTAACCATTCTTACCGTGCAATGGTAACTTAAAGAAAAAGCATTTTCCAGAATGTTTTCTATTTGTTTGCTTGCTTAAGGAAATGCTTATCCTTTGAAATGCTCTGGATAAATATGCTTTGGGGGGCAGTAGGAGGTGGGGAGTCAGGGTGGGGGAAGCACAGTTTCCATGGCTGAGTAGCTTTGGAACTGCTGCATACTGTCTCTCTATATTGGTGAGACAGAACACCCTAGAGTAGAGTGAGGGCTCTAAGCAGTCCTGTAATCAAGAAAAGGGAATAATTTTGTTTTAATAAAGTATTACTAAACTTCATGTGTCAAGCCCATTAAAAATAATACATAGTATGGTACATGCCAGACACATCCTAGGAACATACCTTCTGGAAACAATGATGTAGGACAACTCAAGGGGCATGTGCCTGCATCCAGAGATAGGGAACCCCAATGCCAGCCCCTAAACCCCAGCCACCATCCATACGAACACGTACTCACATAGTCTTCCTGCCACCAACAAATGCAATTATCCTTCCTGAGAAAAGAAAACCCATGGATCCTCCTCCTCTCACCCCTAGATTCTATTTCTCTGCTACTACTTTTTTTGACTGGAGGGCAGGTGCACTGATAAGGACAGACATTTGTACTATAGTTTACTCACTAATACTGTGGCCTGGAGGGGGCTCTGCATTCTGGCCCTTCTCTCTCTTGACAGATGAATCCCCCTCTTTTCTGAGCGTCCCTTCAACACACTCCACATAATTCTGTTTTGTTACTGAAACCATCCTGACCTTACAGACACAGCCTAGAACTCTTCTAGTACAATACTTTATGACTCAACCAAACCTATGAAGGACATAATTTCAAGCATCTTTGACGTTGCCTTGAATTGTTCGTTACCATCCACACGTATCTCTCCATCTACAGAATGGGGAACCATGTATCACCTTCTTAAAATTGTCTGCGTCCAATATAGTATTTCACATCATGAAGCTAGCTAACACCTGTTGCTTATAATTGTGAATTGCTATAGCTCCATATTGTAGAATACATTTTTCTTAATAAAAATATTCTTTTGCTTTTCAAAATTTCCCGACTACTTCATTAATGCTCTTTGCTCGATAAGGAATCACCGTCACCAGTGGTGTAAGCCCCAATAGGTCAGTTTATAGGTTGAAAAGGCGTAAACTTAATAAGTGTCTCTAGGTTTACTAGAGAGTAGATCCAGTAGACTACACTGGGTTCTGGAAGTCGACAGAGTTCAGGTGCCTCATTCAGAGGCCAGATTCCAGCGCGACTTGGGGCAAAGACTTCCAGCAGACGCTGGTTAAATACATTAGCATCGCAGTACAGTAAAAAGCCAAAGGGCTAATTTCCTTCACCTTCTCTTTGGCTGCTTAGAGGACATATCTCCTTAAGAGAGATGTATAGCCTGAGAGCTACCCGTCTATATAATGTTGTTAGAAAGATAAATAGGCTTCTGCTCTATTTTTCAGACAAATTCATGTTTTGTTCTGAAAATTACACAATTTATAAACTCGTCCATTAAAACTAATATTTTAAAATGTGATTCAGAATACGAACTGATCACATCCTAGAGAGTCCCGAGGGAAGCTGCCTCAGACTGACCTGGGAGTGCTTTAAAATGTGTGGATTTCTGGTTCCGCTCTTGGGGGAAAAAGTTTTCAGTAGGTCCTATTGGTGGTGCTTCCTATTCAGTAAAGAAATATCTTCAACAAACCTCTAGATGAATGCTTTGATGATCTCTATTGAATCAAATTTTTTCAGGGAAGGGTCCAACATATTTTAGCGTATCTGGAGAGTGCTAATTGTTTGAAGGTTCCACAACATACTTTAGCTAAAAATCTCTTTTTATTCCCCATCCATCACATCACATCTACCCTAGGGAATAAGAAATCAATCAAATACTTTTTTCCATGATAACCCTTCAAATTCTTATATTCCATACTGAATTAGACTAAATTTCCAATTCATTATCTACAGAAAAAAATGTGTAGAAATTCTAAACTTGGTCCAGTGCCACAGACCACTTGACCAATGACCCCAGTTGTTCACATGTGTCTCTGTGACAGAAAAGGAAGAGTAGATATTAAAACTTTTTCCCAAATCAACATTTCACAAACAAATATGTCCAACTCAATATCAATTAAGACATCTTGTATCACAGCAAAAGTAGTTCGTTTTTTAGAAAGTGTCTAGTTAATACAAATAGTATGTTGTGAGTAAAGAAATCCTAATCACTGCACTGGCCGAAAGCAGACAGGGGCATGAGAGTCCAAAAAGAAAAGCCAGAGGTGAGACCAGAGAGGCAGGAGACCCAGAGGGGGGCTCTTGCTCAGAGACATCAAAGGAAGCATTTGGGAAAATTAATGTGGCATCGTATCTTAGGAGATGAATACAGTTAACCAGATTCAGCAAGTGGAGGAAACTTCTGACAGATAGAAGGGGCAGCCCAGTGAAACCATCAAGGACAGGAAAGAAAAGCCTCTGATTTCATGAAGCAGTGAGTAATTTGTTCTACTGAAGCTTGCTAGAGGTTGGAGTCCGAGTGATAGGGACCAAATTACAAGGGGCCCTTTTTTTGAAGTTTGGGGAATGTCACTGACAGATCTTATTTAGAGACATACATGATCAGACGTGAGATTTAGAACGATCATATACAGCAGCTGTGTGTGAAAAATAAAGCAGACACAATGTACAGCCAGAAAGCCATTACAGTGGTATGGGTGAAAATGATAATAAATTAATAGCTTCCTCTTATTGAATAGGTATCAGCCACCAGACACCATTGCTAAAGGCTTTATATACATTATCTCATGCTATTCTTACAACAGTCCTAGGAGGTAAGTAATATGTGGTCTTTATTTTAAATGTGAGGAAACGGAAGCTTAGAGAAATTAAAATTAATTTCTCCAAGATCACAAACCAGAGCTGGGGTATTGCAATTCAAAGGAACTCTAGTTTCCAAAAATACATTTTTAATCATGCTGAGAAACAAAGACAAAAATGGACACTTTGTGCAGAAATGATGAAAGCGGAGGTGGGGATTAACACAAGAAGGTGGGTTTTTACAGGATTTAGGAAGGCAAATTAACACAGGAGTTAGTGAACCGTTACGTGGAAGAGCAGCTTATAGAGCAGACCTTAACCAGATTCCCAGGTTTCTGCTGCACATGAGCCCCGGGGATGGAGACAAGATAGATGTGCAATTCCTGCCTCCCCTAGTGCAACGTAAGCTCTGTGAATACTGAGACCTGACCTCTTGTTCATCACCTGTTCTCGATGCCTACAACAGTCCCTGGCACCAGAAGACACTGATAAATGTTTTGCTAAAAACCAAATATGGGAGCCATGAGGACGTGATGGCTACCATCCTGGTAAGTCACAATAGCTCGACCATCTGTATAATCTTGAAATTTAAGTTAAAAAGAAAACCGACTACTACATAAAAGTACATCATGGAGTGATTTAAACTAGGTAGGCAACCAGAAGATGAACTGTTCGATTCCTAGTGTTTATGTTTTCATTATTATAGATAACATCCTAATTAGACTGACTTTTTAAAGGAGAAGACAAAGACTTCCCCACTGTTACAGGCTGAATTATGTCCCCTCAAACTCACATCTGAAGTCCGAACTCCGTTGTACCCCAGAAAGTGACTGCATCTGGATCTTTGCAGAAGTTAAAATGAGGTCAATGAGGCCTAGTCCAATATGACTGATGTCCTTCTTATAAGAAGGGAGAATTGGGACACAGACACACACAGTCAGGATAATGTGAACAAACACTGAAGAAGGCCATTTACGACAAGCCAAGGAAAGAGGCCTCAGAAAAACCAACCCTTCAGACACCTTGATCTTGGGCTTCCAGCCCACAGAACCATGAGGAAATAAATTTCTATTATTAATAACCTATAAGCCATCTCATCCATGGTACTTTATCATGGAAGCCCTAAGCAAACTATCATGCCCACCAGTGTCATAGACTAATTGGAATGAATTTCTTATTCTAATATCATGGAAATTCCGAATATAGTAAAGCAAGAAAGTATTCGATACATAGCTGAGCTTTCAATCGAGAGAAAAGAATTCCTGGTCGGAAGAAGAGGCAACTAACTCGCAGTTGTGTAGGGGCTGGAGTTAACACAGGTCACTGGTTAATTGTAGGTAGAGGGAAGTGTTGAATAGCAGGGGCTGTTACCTGAGGCTTTGTGGGGAGGAGAGTCTAGGCTGTAGGTCTCAGTGCATGCTGCACTTTGGAGCCGAAGAACTTCCATAAAGCCTCAGGCCACTCAGAGCTGCCCTGGCCTCAGCACAGGAGTGAGGGGGACTCTGTGGGATATAGAGAACAGGTGGAGGCAAGTTTATCAGCCCCCTCGGGCTGTGGGTAGAAAGAGAGCAGTCACAGTACAGACTGGAGCCCCTGGTGCTGTCGATTTTGAACGTGAAATCCAATTCACAGCAGTTGTCCAAAGGCAAGAGCTACATATGAAAACTGGTCAGGAACCAGTGCACGCCATGGGTCTGCAGTAAAGACAGATGTTGAACCCACTCTGGAGATTTTCTACAGTCTGAGGCACATGTGGGAAGCACAGCAATAAACCTGTGGCAGGTGAGCTCACAGTCAGGTATCCTGAGCACCCGAGAGAGGACCAGGAGAGCGTGTGTGTTTGCGGGGAGACTGGAAGTGAAAATGCACAGGAGTCCCACCTGCTAAAATATGAATAAAAATAAGAGAAAAATCCAAACAAAATCTAAATAAATATACTTGAAATGGCCAAAGCCTTAAAGGATCTAGGAACCATCAGAAAAGCTGACTTGCTAACTAGTGATTTGGAAAATATGGGGAAAGCACATATAATACAGCCCAGGAAGACCTTATGATAGGAAATATATATGTGTATGTGTGTGTATAATGTAGGTATTTTTTAAAAGTTAAAAGACATGGAGGCTAAAATGAGAACTATCCAAGTACATTGAAGAACGTCAGGAGAACGTAAGAGGAATATTTCAAGATAAAATGGAGGAAAAAAACATGTTTATCAGTAGAAAATGACCTGTCTGTGGAAGGACCGTATCCAGTCCTGATGCTACTAAACGTGCCATTGGATGTATCTTTGAATGATGTATAAGGTGACAGCTTTGAGCTCATTAACCACTGATTAAAAAAAAAAAATTAGGAAAACGATGACATGATGTTTAAGAAAAAATTTCACTTAAATAGCAAATGATTATAAGTCCAGGAAAACAGATGAAATTCTTCACAATTTTCACAAAAAATGGTCCTTTTGTTAACTGTATCTCAAAAGTCAAATATGAAGTAAAAGATGCAAATCTTGCTATGCAATGAAGTTGCCAGAATAACTACACTAATGAAACAGCACTCATTTAAGTCATTCTCTGTTTACCCAACAAACTGAAGGCCAAATTAAACCTTGTTTTGACTACTTATTGATAAATTTTAGCCTACATTTTCAGGAGATTAACATTAAGTGGTTTTATTTTAGTAGCAGTGATTCTTAGATAATAGGTTCTTCAGTAAGAGCCACATTTTCAAACAAGATGTGAACAGTACTTTTTATTTTCGTAAAGCAAAATTGACTTTCAGAGAAACTATTTTTGGGACAACTATCCTGAAAAAGGTATAACAGAGACATTTGATAGTTTTTCAACAAAGGATAAGAGAGAACTGGGGGGAAAAAAAAAGGTTGGTACTAAATTTGAAATGCCATCTATTAGAAAATATCTCTGCAATAGGAAAGGCCATTAATACTTCTTCATTGTAGATTTTTTTTTAATTCAATTAGACTCTGAGCCTAGAAATCATTTTAAGAGAATTCTCCTAGAATTTTCTTCAACACTTTTTTTTTTCTTCTTTTCCTCAGAGGACAGTATTCACACATCTAAGAAAGCTCCCCGACTAAGCAGTTTTGTGACCAAGAGTAATTATCATTGTCAACACAACAGTGATGAAGGTACAAATGTTAGTAATACTAACTGGGTTCAATGCCTATGTGGAAAAGGGAATGGGCTCAGTGCTCTGTAGGCATCTCTCATTTAAGGCAAAGTTTTCAAACCAAGTCAGTGATGTGAAGTATGTGGCTTGCGTAAGAGTCTACAAAGGAAACCTACAGAAGTGATTGTATCGGGAGAAATCCTATAGAACACATTTTAACGCCATGAAGAGGAAATCAGGCGACTCCCCTGGAAGTAAGTCATTTAATAGGACTGACCGCCATGAAGCTGTGAGTCGAGTCACAGACCCCTTAGCCCCTTCTGTGACTCAATCGGTGCTAGACTGCTACTCACCACCTCCCGGACAAACAGTGTCATTCTAAATTGGCCGAGGACGCCTCTAGGTGAGCACACACTTCAGAGAAGGGGACACAATCTAACGTCGTTCACTTCCAACCACTCATTTCCAATATTTAAAACCCTCCCAACTAGTACATGACAAAAACAGAACTGGTCTAACGATCTCTAGGTTAAAAATAAAGAGGAATAAAAGACTACCCATTCTTACTTTAAATTGTTCCTTTTATTCCTCCGTCATGTCAGTGCTGAGGTGCCCTTTGCCTACAGGGAAATAATTCCTCTTATCGGAGTGAAGAAGGGAAATAAAATGGAAGTGAATAGGAATGACAGGCCTTGGAATACTAAGATATTTAGGAGTTAGTGGTTATTTTTCATGACTTCATTTGCAGGATCTTTTCTCGCTAACTCAGCAACTCGCAAAAATTTCACAAATGGATAATATTGACTGATGCTGTTATTTTTTTTTTTTTCCTATTTTAACTTGTAGTATTAAAGATGCTTTCCTTCCCCCTTCTTTCCTTGGGGACTGTCAACTTTTGTTTCAGGGTAGAGGCATATAAATGACTATACTATCTAAAGCTTTATATTTCAGAGAGGTCTAATTCGAATATCTATTGCATGTTGATGGATAAGAGAACACTATTCTCAAAAATAGTGCTTGGTTACCTACAGGACTCACACAAAAAAGTGAGTACAATTTCCTACAAAGATGAATCCACACGCGTTAACAGTAGTAATATTAGGCTGTCTGACTACAGGGTGTGATTTTAGGGATACTGGAAAAGTTCTTTTGCCAAAATTGGTCCCTGCTGCACCTCAAATGCCCACCATTAAAGTCATTCATTTGAGTTAAGAAAATTGCCAGGAAGACCTCTATTAAAATGCAAATGTGTTCCCTGGGTGGGGAAACACATTAAATCATTATCAGCCATTAACACTTTAGACCAAATTAGTTTCAGATTTATTAGCCAATTACTCAAGGCACAGAAGGAATGCAGTGAGGAGAGGTTAGTGTGAGTTGTTTTGGGGAGAACCAGGACAGTGACCCACCAAGACCCGTCCCATGAGCACTTGCCCCGACGCTCATCTTTTTATTATTCAGTCGTTGTTGGTTTTTCTTCAAATACAATAGCACATGCAATTATCAAATAGAAACACAAAAAAGTGCAACTTCTCTTGACAAACAGAGGGGTCAGAGGCCGGAAATCTCTCTGCTAGTCCCCTCAACGCCTACCCCCACTACACCCTGATTTGGTTCCAGAGGCAACTCCAGAGCAAGGAAAGTTCTGAACACCATGGCTTAGAAACCAGTAGGTCAGGGTATTAGTTCTAGTCTCTGTCCTTTTACTCCCCCGTCTGCGGAGGAAGAGCAGAAGCCCAAAGTGGAGGTGGAGGTAGAACTTGGAGAGCTGCCTCACAGAAAGGCGCTGTGTATTCTGTATGCAAACACCAAGCTCCGAGTCCACATGTTGGACATCTCCCGTCATCCCACCTCCCCGAGAGTCAGGAAACACACTCATCCTGCATGAATGCAGGTCACCTGTCTTCTCTTCTAGACCATCCTTGATGTTCAAGTCAATTCTAACCGAATGGAGAATAGGTTGTTGCCAAATACATCAAATCTCTTAAGGAGCATCTTGGTATCCAGAAAATCCTAGTAACTGCTATAAGGGAGGAAGGAGAGAGGCCAAAAAGGCTTTAAGCAGGGCCTAGAGCAAATCGCCCTTGGGTTCCTTGGACATCTTGTTCAAGTCTGCATTACTCATGGGGTTAGGATCCCGGGGGAGTAAGAGACCGAGTCTCTGAAATAGTCATCAAAAACACTCAGAGCTATCTTTTCGTAACTGGGCAGTCAACCAAGATTCGATTAATTTCTGAATACAAAGTGTCTTTGGAAAGGAAACCTAGGTCTTTCTCACACTGCCAGATTTTGGGGTTAGGAGGTGGGAAACAGACAAGTAAGCAAATACCATACATACAAAAGTGTATGAAACAAAAAAAAATGTGCAGAGACGAAAAAAAGGAAAAAATTCAATAAAAATAGAAAGTCTCAAAGTACTTAGGTGCTTTCATATACGTCATCTTAATTTTTCTTAATAATCCCTTAATAATTTTATCATTGAATACAATAGATAAAGGAGGCCCCAAGAGGAAGAGGAACTTTACCAGATTTACAGGATTATTAGATGACACACCTCAGATTCAAATTCACATCTACCCAAGCAAAAACAACGCCTTTCCCAAAATGACATAGTTGCCTTTATCTGATTTCCACTTGCATAAAGTATGCCACTTAATTTCTGGTCAAAGATAGGGGAAAAAAAAATCATGGGGGAATTAAAATATACCCAACATTATAAACAGATAAACAGACACCTTAGCTTTTTCTTTTTAAGACTTTATTTTTAATTATCATAGATACACTTTGAACTCATGGAGTAAGATTTTTGTTGTAAAATTCTTACAACTGAAGAAAAAAGTATGATACATTTATAATGATAACATAATTGTACTGTGATCAACAGCAGATTTTTTTAGAAGGTGTTTAGAGATATTCTGTTGCTTTTATGTAAAATTAGACTATATTTCCTTTCACACTCACATGTGGCAACAATTCTGTATCATTTAAAAACTTCAAATGTGATTCTTACATTATCCAAGGAGTTATTTAAATAAGTAGAGAAAATTACGTAAAATTACTTTAATCTTCAAATCACTTATAGTTCACTTCCAAAAGCTAAGACAAATGTAACTGTAAGCTAACTATGGTTTTAGTGATTTCCTTATTTTACAGTGAAAAAGACAGGAAATGTATGTCTGAATGTTTTCATGAATTTTAGTTCATAAAATAACTTGGGCTAGTTTGTGACAAAGATATTAAAGGTTAATTAAGCCAAGTTGACATGACACCTGGTTGAGGTTGGCTGAAGCCAAATTTTACAAAAGGCCACACTTCAGGATTTAAAGGCCACATGTGGTCTTAAGGCTGCAGGTTCCCCACCCATGGAAGTAATTCACAAATTCACAAAGTAATTGCTAACTTAAAGCAGTCCTAAAATCTGAACATATAAAAAATTTAAACATAAACCTTTGTTCTCCTCTTTTCTATTTATTCCTATTCCATTCCCTTGACAGTATTATTGGTTTTCATAGCTTAAATATTACAACATGTACACTGATAATCTCCAAATTTGTATCTCCAGCTCAGAGATCCTGTTTTAAATTGCAGATTTATATATCCAAGAGTCCACCCTACATTTTCATGTGGATACCTCAGACATCTAACACTCTAACATCATACTGTAAATCAACTTTGTAAAATGCGTATCAGATCCTATGACAATTCTGCTTAAATATTACCAGTGATCCCAAGAGCCAGGGGCTGGAGTACATTACAAAGCCAAGAGACAACAAAGGAGCTAGCAGAGAAACAGGTGCTACAGCTACAGGTGGGACAAGGTGACTGTTAGTCATAAAGATCACAGAGTTGCAAGGTAAGCTGCATTATTGGGTCCCACCCGCTTCACGCGTCATACGTTCCATCTCAGCAAGACACAACCATGCTAGACCTGTTACTCTACAGAGAAGACGACCCTTTGCCGAGAATCCACATACTGTGAAACGATGCAAGCCATGACGCCCAGACCGGGCACTGAAAAGGTCCTAGAATCCGAGGAGCATTAATTTTTTTTTTTTTTTTTTTTTAACAGAAAATAAGCATTAACTCAAGTGGTTGATCATTGACTTAGACTACATTTAAACTGTTTGAGACATTTCAAAACACTTTTATTATCATTACTACCATTAAACATTGGGTAGGAAGTTAAGCATTTACGCAAAGAAAAATATCAGCTGTATATAAAAAAGGAAATTGTATTTTTTCATATTCATTTGTGTTAAGATGTAAGTTAAATATCATTGAATACTTAGCATAATGTATAGTTATTATAATTGATGAAACTTAACACTTGTTTTCTCTTCATCATTTAATAATGTCAAGAATCCAATGATATAAAAAGGTATTAATATAAATGAAAATATAAAAAGCAAAAGTTTGGAAAATGTATATCATATGCACGTATGATCTAATATGTATGGCATATATGTTTATGTAAACCTATCTTTTAAAATTATGCTCATTATGCAGTAGACAGTTAAGAATTATAATGGCTTTGGTCACACTGACATAGTGTAAGAAATTTAGTAAGATTACTTAAAATTATCAGGTTTTGAGAGAAAAAAGTATTCGGTAAAAACAGACATAGTAAAAGAAAATTAATATTTTTTTAATTATGAATCTCCATAGTAAATTATTTCATTTAATTTATGATGCTTTCTTTAAATGTAGTCTGATAAGTATTACGGAATAACAAAAGTTCTGGCATAGATTTACAGAATTTATGTTTAAGACAAGTATGTGAAGTTTATTATAAACAGAGTTATTCAAAATATATGTAACAACCCACCAGAACTTACCCTCGCCTAGTGTTTAAAGTTTCTAAAGGTTGACACAAATGTAAACATTCATTCTCTGTTTACTTTTTCCCCCAAAGTTTTCTTGTTGAGCTCATCATAAAGGTTACTTGTCATTTCTGTCTACACATTTAGTCCACCGAATGGCATGCTCCTTTATGAACAGAGTTCCACAAAATAAAACAACTCCTTTAGATGAAACTGGGTTATGGTTCTAAGAATTAGGAAGAACAGTTGAATAATCATAACATCTCTATGTACCAGTTTAGCAAACATATGATTCTTAGCAGTAATTTTGAACAATTTTATCACAAAGGAAATGATGGATAGTGAATATTGGAGCCTGCCACCTCCCACTCTCAACAATGCTCCTGGCTCTCCCCTCCCTAAAGGCAGGAACATAGACAAAGACCAGCCCTTGGGTCATGCACTTGTTATCTCTGTCTTTTCTCACAGATAGGGCAGGACCCCCTCCTATTGCTTTCTGGGGTTCTTGTTCTCATTTATCTTCTCAGAGACAACTTCAAAAGGTCCTCCCCTCCATCAGCACCCAATCGTCACTGAGACTAGCCGGCACTGTTCTCACTGTGGCTAGGAGCCTACACCCAGGACACGTGGTGCCAGGCCTGCATTGCTTCCGAAATGCACTCTACCCTTTCTTCAAAAAGTCTTTTGATTATCAAATGTCTCACCCACTTCCCCAATACTCAAATTCACTGCTGTAGGAAGGGAAGACGACTGGTATTATGCAGAATAATGATATTATGGGTGTTGAAAAAAAGACATGAAAGGAACACAGGATTTCCCCCTTTCTAGCTTAGTGACAGCCGTTGTTCTCACTCTACCAGCCACTTTGACACAGTTTCAGAAATAAAAGATACCTTTACTGTCTCTAAGGCAGGTGTGTGTTGTATGTGCTGGTCACGGAAATCAGACTTCTACATTTGTACGGTGTTTTTAAAATTTGGAAGGCCAATACCAGATTGGGGCTTTTCCACAAATTTATACAAGGGCCATAAAGATTAACATCTGAAAGGCAGAATTTTCAGTTGCTCATGTAAGGTTTTCAGACTATTCCTAATACTTCAGTATCCATTACCAACGTTTATCAATTTTCATTTGACAGATAAATTTTACACGAAGATGTTAAATGAATTTACTATATTTTTATAGGAAATGAGTTGCAGAATAAAAACTAGCACACAGGTCTCCTGAATCCTTGGCCTATTCAGTATTTGAGGAAAGCATTTACTTTAAATTCTAAATAAGTCTGCATAATTAGAGCACTATTCAAGATGATTTTTATTCTGTGGTCTTATGAGAACAAACTAAAAACTGAGGTCTAAAGTAAACAATGAGATAAATCAGAGCCTTGCTTTTTTTTTCTTTTGCTATTTTCAGACTTCTCTTAGCAACTAGCGAGTTTGAAAGAACCAAATCTTGTGTGCATATGGACTGAAATTAATTCTTTAATTCTCTAGAAAACTGGGCAAATAATCGGCAGCTAAATTTTAAAAAATGAGATTCAATCAGTTAAAAATTCAATTTAGCGTAATTTTGTGTCAATAAAAAACAAGTCTTCCGGTCTAGGAGCCTGGCTGCTGGGGACAAACTGTCTCCTGCTTATTCTGGAATATCATAAAAAAAATCAGTAAGAAAAATAAATCTTAACCTTCTCCCCTGCCTGCGTCAATACGCTATTTTCATCCAAACATGAGAACATACTCATTTGGGAAAAATATCCTTAAGAGTTGAAATATTTGGAAGTCATACGGAAATAATTGTTGAGGAGAAACAGTAGTGAGATGTTCCAAATGTGCAAAATATTTGCCTTTTTAAAGAGAGGGACAAACGAAGGCCCCAAAGCAGCAACCCCCACCCTGTCCTGTCTCTGCTCCTCTACTCCGCCATGACTATGATAATATGCTGTACACCAAAAGTATTTTCATAAGGCTCACACATTTATTGCTTCATTTTTTCTGGAACCAGAACTGAGCTTCTCATTTTCAAGTGCGTTGTAAGTAAATCAGTCCCCTTAAAAAAATCTTCAACAACCAACTCGATTAACTATTGTTAAGAATTACTAAAATATTTCCAAGATATTATAGAATTTTGATTTCAGGATGTGTATATGCTTTCAATAGGTAAAGTAAATAAAAACTTGGCTTCTTCTATTTTGTTTAAAAGCCAAATTTCCATTTATTTTGTACTCCTGGATGAAAGTAATTGGATTTATGAATTTCAGTAAAAGCTAGGGAGTTTTAAATTACTTACAACATTCCCAAAGTGCATTTGTGATTTTTGAAAGTATAAATTATTTCCCTTTTAGAGCATGAACTATTGCCTTTTACTTTTGTAAATAGAATTTTAATTCATTAAAGTAGTATAAAACCTTGAAAGGGCCTCCCTACATAGGTCTCACATATACACATCCAACTCTAATTTTGATTGATTTTTACCAATTATTGATAGCTCCTAGCACCTCACTTTTAAATTTTTCTTACTATATTTTACCTGTAAAATAATACGCCATTCTTATTGAAGTCCTTACTTGAAGATCATTAAATATTTCAAAGGAAGGATCCCTGTGGGGAGCTTTTTATAAAATAAAACATTATTTATAATGTGAAATACTAACTCTCTTGGTCTGTGGTTTGGGACTTTTTATTCGGGGTTCTCAAAGCTTGGTGTATGTATGTGCATATGTGTATGTATGTTTTTTTGTGTGTGTGTGTGTGTGTGGAGAGAGGGGAAAATGTGATGTCTTGCTATGTTTTAAATACATAAACAGAACATTTTTTAAAAGTCAGAAGAGTTTCACAAATTTCTTTTCACAAAATCTATTTCACCAGAATACTAGGGTACAATATATCATCTTAAAGAAAATATGAGAAATGGAATTAAATGCAGAACTAGCAGTTACTACTTCTCATTTGAAGCACCAGATTAAAATAATTTCCTTATTTGGAGTATTTCGAAAACTGATGTTTTGGAAAGGTTATTTTGGCTAATATTAATATTTTGTGACATAGAATCTCATTCAAAAATTAGTAAGGGCCATCATGGAATAGTAGGAAGAACACCTAAGACATAGAAGAAAACCAAGGTTCCAGTTTCAGCTATGATACTCACACACCCAGTGATCTTGATAAAACACCTTAACTTTCTTCCATCTATAAAAGCTTGCCCTGCCTACTTCACAAGACGACGATTTTTTATTTGAACTTAATTTAAATAAATAGCTGATTATGATGTTTATACTCTCACCTGTCAAACCATGATAATAATAAACCTATCAAGATTAACATGAGAGTTAAGTGGAAAGTGTGATAGAAAGACTTTGGAATCTCACAAATGCAACTCAACAACAAAGTTCTTGCGGCAAAAACCTAATCAAATTGTAGTATTGCTATCTATATACTTTGTCCCTACCTACACAAATTACTCAACCACAGGGATGGTATTTCCCTTATCCATATCTACCCAGGCCTAGCATGTTTCACATGTTGAAAGAAGAAATAAATACATTCGATTTCATAGTTGGGTGGTTTGAGTAACAGAAACAATCTCTTTTTATTCCATTGCCCAGTGATAGGCAAGAATAAATCAAGTATTATCAAACGGTAAAAAGAATGAACCTGACTACTGCAATTCACATAGATTTTGAACAATTTTGAAATATCAATTATTGTGGAGGATTTTCAACATCACTAATAATCAGGAAAATTTAAACCGAAACCACAATGATGAGCTCCAGCTCCATCCAGGATAATACAGGAGGTGCTAGATCACCATTGTTTTTTTGTGGCCGAGTAGAACTCCATGGTGTATTCACACCTAATGGGTGCAGTGTGCACTGTTTGGGGAATGGACACATGTGTAGCTCTGACTCGGTCAGGGCAAAGGCAATTTACGTAACCTAAACATTTGTACCCCCATAATATTCTGACATAAAATATGTATATATACACACTCTAAAAAGGAAAAAAACAATGAGATACTGCCTTAAGTCTGTTAGCCTTAGCCTATTATCAAAAGGAAAAAAGCATAACAGATGTTGACAAAGATGTATAAGAAGAAACTCACGTGCACTGTTTGTAGGAATGTAAACGGGTATAGGCATTATGGAAAACAGTATGGAGGCTCCTCAAAAAATTAACAACAGAAGTACCATATGACCCAGCAAATCCCCCCAGGTGGGTGTATTCCCAAAAGAAATGAAATCAGCACCTCAGAAATATCTGTAACCCCACATTTGTTGCAGCATTATTCACAATACCCACGTATATGGAAACAACCGAGGTGTCCATCAATGGATAAATGGATGAAGAAAATATGGCAAGTATGTATACAAGGAACCATTTGCCTTTAAAAAAGGCGACACTGCCAATTGTGATAACATGGTTAAAACCGGTGGACAGTAGGTTAAGTAAAATAAGCCAGGTAAAGAAAGGAAAATAGTAAATTATTTCACATATGTAAAATCTAAAAAAGGTAGACTACATGGTAACAGGAACAGAAAAATTGTTAACCAGGAGTGGGATGAGGCAGAAACAGGGAGATATAGATCAAAGGTACAAAACTGAAGTTATATAGGATCAATAAGTCTAGAAATCTAATGTACAGCATGAGGATTGTAGCTAATATCATGTTGTAGAGATTGGAAATTTGCTAAGTGGATTTTAGGTGCTCACACACATCATGGTAACTATGTGAGATGATAAATATGTTAATTTGCTTATGTAGTAATCATTTCACTATATATAGCAAAACATCATGTTGTACACCTTAAATGTAGATAACTGAAAAACAAAAATTAAAAAAACGATGAAAAAATAGCATAGTATATTTGATATATATACAGATTTTAATTTTATCCAAAGCAAAATAGCTAAATATGGCTACTTCTTGCAACGCTGTACATTTCTGGATTTAGTTAAAAATTATGCTTCCTCTTTTTAAAGTGTAATGAAAATGCATTTTGTGCTCTTTAGTCCTGAGTCACTATAACCTTCTTCCATTAGGGCTTTTTAGGATTGCTGATTCTTCAGGGTTATGCTCTGAATGGGGTAGGATTTTTCAGACACATCATATACTTAAGTATTTATCTTCCTTTCTGGGGGGCCCTGGATGACAGGGTGCACACACCCAGAGAATGTGAGTAGTAGCCTCAGTATCTCATTGCTATCCTCAATGGAAAAAAAAATATTCTTCCTAATTTGAATATGATGAATTGACTGATTTTCACAGAATGAAAAAACTAGCCTTAACTTGAACTCAGGCAGGAAAATGACAGTAACTTTAACTCAACTACTTGAATATTTCAGGAATACTTATTTTCTTCAGCCACTTAAACTCATAAATACTACTATCATGGTACTGGCTTTAGAAATCTCAACAAAAAATGATACGTCCTTTGTGAAACACAAAGACCTGAACTTCTATTTTCTACACCCAGCTGATCTTTTCAGATCTAAGCTCAGTGGGGTTTCAGCTCAGAGTGCAGAGGTATCATTTCTCTTTACTTCTGGCATTACAAGAGCCTCAGAGAGATACAGCTATGTAGTATCTTGGCAAAACAATATTGATCTCCTTTCAACAATGAACAGAGGTCAGCTTTCTATCTGGGTACTTACATATCTGACTTGTACACCTAACACCATTAAAATCTATTTGAGTGCATTAGTGGAAATGGATTCTATTATATGGTCTCCTGGGAACCCCACTAAGAAGTATTATGTAGACAGCTACTTTTAAAGACATTTCAGGCAATTTTGTTGCCATGCCTTAACCTCATTCCCACTGGCTAAACTGGAATTAATCCAGTTAAAATATTTACTATACCCAGGATTAATAATCCAGGAGTTAGGAGAAATCTCTTTCAAGGAGGGAGATGAGCTAAACTCATGAAAACCCTACCATTTCTGCAAACACAAAGAAAGTTTAATATCCTAAGTGAAGTATCACAAGAATGGAAAAACACACACATGTACTCCCTATTAAATTGGAACTAGTCAATCAGCACTTGCGTGCACAGATGGAAGTGAAACTCAACAGAAATCATGCAGGTGGGAGGGGGAGGAGGGGATGGGTGAAATCATACCTGACAGGTACAATGCACACTATCTGGGTGACGGGCACACTATAACTTTGACTCAAACAGTACAAAAGCAATCCATTAACCAAAACACTTCTACCCCCGTCATATTTTTTTTTTCTTTGACATAAAGAGTATAAAATTTTCTTGTGACCACCCTCTTTTACAATGTATAGATGATCTTTTTCGGACTTCAGAAGACAGTTCTAAGATTATTTCCATCTATTATAAGAAAAGCATAAATCCAGGAAAAAACAGTTTAATATCGTGGAACAGGGAAATAGTGTGAAACGTACCTTTATCCTCATGAATCCAGTTAACTAGAGTGGATCACTTGACACAATATTCATTGCACACCTTGTAGGATCAATGCCCTTGTAGGATGGGATGAAATTTATTTTGTCTAAAACAAATGCCTAATATTTTAAATTTTATGAAAAGAAGAAAATTTAAAAGCAAATAAGTGATTTAACATTTTGGTTAGCTAATGACCCTACACACACACACACACACACAAACACACACACACTCACACTCTGCAGGTTTTACCACGTCTATTTGATATTCTGATGAAAATGCTCAAGTATTTAGTAATCAAACGACTTTCAATAATTCTTGTAAGAATATGAAATGTGAGTGTAATATCCTTTAAAATTAAAAAAAGTACACGACTCACTATAGACCTTGTAAGATGTCCCCGTTGGCCCCCCACAGTGAACTCTCGCTGAGAAAGGGCTTACTCCCTGCATGTGCAGTTGTCTCATGGAAGACATTATGTGACCTGCCTAGGGAAGTGTCTTTGACCCCTGCTCAGAGAAGGTGAAGGTCATTCTTTTAATACTCTATACGACAGTGCCGGGACTTCTAAACCTGAATCACTGAATCGTTCTTGTAGTATTGAAGATGGTAAACAAAATTCTACCTGCTCTTAACTGAGCCACTACAATCTGCCATTCTTCCCTGTAAGTCAACTACTTGTACCTACTCTTGGGAAAAACGAAACAGAACATGCATGCTTCAGAATGCTTTTCGTGATTTTTATGATTTTTCTGATAATTACTATAATCTCAAAGCAAAATATTGACCTTGCAGTTGTAAGAATAGTAATTTCAGGTTGGCTAATACTGAGATAGAAGTCATTTTTAAAAAGCTGTATCCAAACTGTGTGCAAACATGTAGACCATGCAGATCACTTCTGATTACATGAAAAGCTAATAATGTCAACTAATGTCATCCTATTTTTCTCATAATGCATTAGATATACTTAAATATCAGACTGAAAAATAAATAGATTCAAATATAATATTTAGGTCTCTAATAAGTAGCTTGGAGTCAATCTGCATAAATACCTTTATATTGGGTCTTAATAGCTATATTTTTAAACTACAAATTAAATTCTATCAAAAGAGTTAGAATTGGCATATCACGTGATATGATTTGGAAAAATGTTTCACACAGATAATATACTGATTTTTAATTTAAAATTATAGAACACCCTTCTAAAACAGAATATCTGAATAAAATTAATGATCAGGTCTCCACACTCAGCATATTTTTTAAAAGTTAAGATATACAAACAGCCTTATAACATGAATCAGGCTTACAAATGCAAGTTGGATAAAGGCTGCTTTGAATTTGAAATCTGGCAGTGGTATACTTTACTGTTAAAACCCCAAATGTAATATTAACAGAAAAAAATATTCCTACAGATTTTTTTTTCTTAACAAGATTATTACTGCAGTAGAAATGATTAGAGTTTAAAATTTAAGTTTAAAATTTGGATTAAAGAAAATTATTTTTTTTTTTTTTTTTTTTTTTTTTTTTTTTTTTTGAGACAGAGTCTCACTCTGTTGCCCAGGCTAGAGTGAGTGCCGTGGCGTCAGCCTAGCTCACAGCAACCTCAAACTCCTGGGCTCAAGCGATCCTCCTGTCTCAGCCTCCCGAGTAGCTGGGACTACAGGCATGCACCACCATGCCCAGCTAATTTTTTCTATATATATTTTTAGCTGTCCATATAATTTCTTTCTATTTTTAGAGGTGGGGTCTCGCTCTTGCTCAGGCTGGTCTCGAACTCCTGAGCTCAAACGATCCGCCCACCTCGGCCTCCCAGAGAGCTAGGATTACAGGCGTGAGCCACCGCGCCCGGCCTAAAGAAAATTATTGAAAGAAAATATGTTAATATGTTTTAAATATTTGCACTTGCTATTTTAAACATAAAAAGGAAATCTGTGCCTTTTTCCCTTTATAATCCTGACTTTTAAAATTAAATGTATACCTGTATGGTGTATACATTTCTACAGTTTCACGCAATTGTATAAAAGGTAAAAATAACAGTAAACCTTTTATAAAGGTAATATTAAAAACATGAAGAATGAAAGTAAAAAACCAGAGAGTAAAGATTAATTTTAAGAATCATTACAATCTTTTTAGTATGATAAATAAGTTTTCACTGCACAGTTTCATGAGTGATCAAGATTAGTCTAAGTTTCATCTATACCATTTTTCCTATTAGCATTGTCAACATCAAGTTCTAGGAAATCCAAGCAAAATTAATAATTATAATGATATTAGTGGTGTTTTTATTATGAGCTGCAATGCTACAAGGCAAGTACAATATTTATTATTCTGGCTCTCCATTTGTTTTTTGATAAATCAGAAAAAAGTTATGTGAGCTCACACAAGGGCACATTGTGCAAAGAGACTGCCATTTGGTAGTGCTCCTTTTCGAGATACTTTAAGCAATAGCTAATGAACCAAATACATTCAATTTCAGAAGCAACATGGTGTGCTTCTTAAACATCCACTTCTTTAAAGAAGCCTCTGGAAACGGTCAAAGCAAGCCTTTCATATTTTGCATTCTCACACAAATTCCAACCTTGTGTTGGCATTTAAGAAGAAATCTCTATCCAAAATAATAGAGAAATAATTGGCTCCCCATTATTTAATATGCGTAATACACTGGGTGATACAGACGCTGCATTGCGTTTCATGGTGTTTGACTGGAACTGAGTGTAATGTTCAAAATGCTGCTAAGGGAATTTTGAGACCTACCTCTGTTTCTAACATTCTTCAGACTGTGGTGGTGGAATTGGGTTTTTGTTCTTGGAGAGTTCCTTTAATACTTCCTAGCAGACTAAAATGACCTATGGCATTCATCAGGAAGTAATTAGGATTCAGAGTTGAACTTTGATGTCACAACAGGTTGTGAGAACTTTCCGGTAACACATTTTTCTGGTCACAATGTGAGCTCATGTCATTATCAGTTCAAGTCACTGACACATGATATGTGCTACGTAGAATGCATATATAACACACAGCAAAAACAAAGACCATAATGCCTTGCAGATAAGCAGGAGCCATTTGCATCGAGATGACTAAAATCCTAAAGTTTTGTACGAAAGTTGGAAATTTTCAGCTGTGCCTTAATCACCCATATTAGATTCAGGAAAAGCTCTTTTGTGCTTCTACAGCTTTTTTACCCTTCTTTGATCCTTTGTAGATATAGAGACTAAGTGGGTAGTGTGTTCTTTAAAAAAAGAAAAAAAAAAAGCTTTTCATATTCCTGAAAGATCCTTATTGGGACCAAAAGCTTTCTATTCTAATGACTAAAAATAGAGCACTCCACCCTTTAGCTAGAGTTCACAGAACTTGTATTCACACTCTAGGGCTTTGCGTTCCTTGAGTCCACCTCACATATTTTGCTTTCTTTTTCAAGGAAGACCTCAATGGATGGGGCTTTCCTAAGAATCTAAACACCACTCACCAGAGGAGCAAGGTTATTTCTGACTCTGACAGAGGAGACTTCTGGGGCAGCCCATCCACATTTACACAGACGAAAGCCCTGATTGGTTATTTCAAGCTACTTCCTTCCGCCTTCCCTACTCTACTGTGCTGTTGTCATTCCATTTCAACTGCTCTAATTTTATTCTTCCTCCTCCTTCTGGAACCTTCACTTCAGCACGGGCAGGGTTATGATTCCAATTCCTCTTCTTGGTGTGGCTAGGTCTTAAAAATCATAATAACACAACAATTGACCTGAAAATGCCAATGGACAAGAGACCCTGAAATATTATCGAATTTCAAAAACATTATTGGAAATATAAAGAGCTGGGAAAAGTAGGTTTTTTATGAACTTATTCTGGGAACTGTACGTGTTTAGAAAAAAATATATTGATGAGATGATTGGGATGAAAAATGAGACCCCATGGGGCATATTGGAATAATAAGAAAAAGTTAATAAACTGTTTTCTCAATGTAATAATTGAGGTTTATACCAGAGCTTTCTATTTACCAAGGAGGGCTAGGAATCTGGGACACTCCTGCAACTGAATGTGCCTTGGACCAGCAATCTCCTTCATCTACCTCCTTGGCCAGCAGCTTCCTGCGCTCCCTGAAAAGTGACTCGTCCACGATTAGTAATCCACTCAACAGGGCACACCTCAGCACGTCTGTGTCCACATTAAACCAGTTAGTTTATGTCAGTTAAGTCTGCAATAATAGTTTAATGAAGTGTTTTAGAAAACCCTGGACAAAGAATGTGAAAATAAATCATTGTAGAAATGCTAGTTCTCCACATCAAAAAGTCTGTAAAACTCCTTACGTGTACCCTATGTATAAATAATTCCATAGAATTAGGTGTAAGATAATTCTAAAAGATTGGAGGAAAATAATAAAAATACAGAATCACTTGGCACTTTACAGAAGTGGAATAATTTCTTTTTAGCGCAGTTTCATAAAGAAAAATAATGCAGCACTCCAACATGCGTATGTATGTTTTTGCCTAGTGCCATCTATCTACTAATAACTTCAGTGATCTGCTTCCCCTTGAAATCTATGTGGACCAGCTCTAGTGCTCACCTCAGAATGATGCTCAAAGGCAAATTCCTATGTTCTAGCCTGCAACAATCTTCCTCTTCCCCCCTTTCTCTTCTTTTAATCTCAGTTAATGTCTGCTCTTTGCTTCTAGATGTCAGATTTAGGATACGAGTTTAGTTTATGTATATATGTGGCATATACATATTTAGTATAAATATAGTTGTGATCCTACATCAAAAGATAGGTAGATAAAAACGTATGTATATGCTTTAGGTTAAAATTGATATTAGATATGTATACATTGTAGTGATTCTCTCAAAATCCTTGTTTGGTTAGCTTTGTTGGTCCCGAGTACATCATATAAGAAACTTCATTTAGGAAGGGTTCAGTGTGCAGACTATAAAAGAACCATTTTGATACTGTTACCAATAGAACTTACAGCACAAAGTGGAGTTCTGGCACACAGTATGCGCCCAGTAAATATTTAGTAGTTGAAGAAACAGATGCCCTCCCAATTTTTAGCTTAGAGCATTCCATGTCTTTATTGTGCTCTGTTACTTATAACCATTTAATATATGGTTCTCTACTCTGAAAAAAAAAAAAAAATTCAAAGACCCATCTCCTTTAGAAAATCTTAACTTGTTAATACTTCCTACATAGGTCAAATTTCCACACTAAGGTTTTACATCGTTCTATTTGCAATAGTATTTCAATAGGTGCTCAACTACTATTTCCAAATGTCTGCTAGCACCTAAAAAATCAAAGTATTTTAGTTCAAAGCACGTCGGAACAAAAAGCTGGCATTAACTGAGATTAAGAAAACAGAGGAAAGGGAAGATTATTGCCCGGGGATCACGGGAATTTGACTTTTGACTTTGAGCATGTCCATCTTAAAGGTAATGTCAAGACCTGCCAGACCTTCTTGTGGAGACTCAAATGAACAAATGGATTTCAAAGAGGAAGTAGATCATGGGGGTATAGATTTGGAAGTTAGTGCACAGATGGAACTAGGTAAAACCACCCATGAAACAAATGTGGAGAGAAAACACTTGAAT
Organism: Eulemur rufifrons; assembly: GCF_041146395.1. NCBI lineage: Eukaryota > Metazoa > Chordata > Mammalia > Primates > Lemuridae > Eulemur > Eulemur rufifrons. The sequence goes on from NC_090994.1 coordinate 1,452,366, forward strand.
ACTCAGCCCTAAGTCATTCCAACATCTGAAACCAGGAGAAAAAGATGACCCAGCAAAGAAAACTAGGAGAGGTTAATGAGATAGGAGAACTGGATATCTCAGAAGAGAAATGAAACTATTGTTGAAATCAAGAGGGAATTATAACTCTGTAAAATTATGCCAATAAGGACAGAAAATAAGAAAACAGAACAGACCATTAACTTTGGAAAAGTCTTCATTGATGATCTACATAGAGATTTTTTTTTGTGAAAATTCTGGGGACAGCATCTGATCACAGTAGGTTTAAGAGAGAATGGGAAGAAATGAATAAAAGAGGGGAAAACAGTATTGACAACTTCTTCAAAGAGTTCTGCCGTAGAGAGGAATACAGGAATTGTCAGTAGCTGAAGCAGAGATGGGTCAAATCAAAGTCTTCAAGGTGAAAAAAAATGTAACATGTTTTTATGTCACTGATAATTATCTACCAGGAAAATTTTGATGATGCTAGAGATAGAGAAAAAAACTAAAGACCTTAATCCTTGAGAAGGTGAGAATGTTGGGATACAAACTCTGCACAAGTATCTATTTAGAAACAGGAGACTAGGGAGTTGTGTTAAAGTTTCAGTGGCTTTTCAAAGCTGTGCTTACAATTTGCACTTCCTACAAGGTCGCAGAGAAGGGTCTCGCAAATAACTTAAAACATGGAATGTGTGTGTAACATCTAATGGAATAAAACTATTCCATAGCACTCACAGCAAAAACAAAGATATTCCTACTAATCTTTTTTTCTCAAGTCCTAAAGTGATATCAACTTATCATCTGAAATTTCAGCGGGAGTTTTCATCACTTTCATCTGTTGGCTTCTAGGCACCTGCTATAGGGTAAATGCGTGACAGGTAAGTGCATGACAACGCAATTCTACCATTCAGATTCTGAAACAGGTGCTTCAGGGCATAGCTGCTGCATGCTCTTGTTCTAACTACCCTCACAATGACTAAATATTCATTCAGATATATCAGATCATAAAATTCCACAGAAGTTATTGGATGATATCTTTATCACCTTTTTTCTTCTCATTTTAAAGCATCTGAAGACACTTGGATAGATTCCCAGAACACTAAGCACAGTCTCAGTGTAGAATGAAAAAGGGATGGATGAGAGAGGGAGAGACAGAAGAAAATTTTCTTTGGAGGAAACTCAGAATAATTATGGAGCCAGTCCATTAATCAAAGACAAATTAGGTCCAACAGAAATATTTCAGGTTACACAAAAAGGCCTTGGAAGAGGAAAACATACCCAAAGTCAATTTATAAACTTGAGAATAAAAAGTATTTCAGATAGGTGGTGCCATTCAATGAATCCCAGAATTGAGAATAAAGGACATGAATGGATGGTGGAATTGCTAATTGTCTTGATGTCGGTGCACGTCAAGAAATAAGAGTGCGATGAGAATTATCACCCTTGAACAGAGCCTTCCTGTGACGACATCACGCTTTGTTTCCTGTCATCCCTGAGTGAACCAAGGCTAACGTTCTTGCCTGTTGTGACAATTTTACTCATTCAGGAAGGCTCCGTAAATTTTACTTCTAGGTTTAAAGTTCTAGGCGCAAGACTCTAGTTAATGGAGACCGTGGAGACTGTGCAAGTCGTGACTCGTACTGTGAGACCTTTGCCTGCCTTGACTTGGTCTCTCGGTCACTCCAGGCTTTTGATTTGCCCACACAGGACGTAAGAAAGCATCATATGTCTTAGAGTAGGACTTTGCTTTCCATATTGAAACTGAAATGAAAGACAACCTCTGTTTTGGATCTAGAATTAGTTGTTTTCCACTCAGTCTCCCTACAAGGCAATGCCCACATCACTCTGCCCATCTTGGTTACAGGCCACCGTCCTCGTGGTTCTACTCAGCATCCCTTCCTTTTACCAGGTGAAAAGATTATCCCCTGTTCAGGGATTGGAACAAGCCACATATATCACATTCCTCTACCTGTTGTGCTATGTATTTTTCATCTATTTCCTTAGCAAAAGTCTCTTGACCATTTACAATTTATAGTTTCACTTGAAATAGCTTGGAAAGGAACAAATATCCATTCAGATACATCAGAGCTTAAAATTCTACTAATCTATTCTTTCATTTCTTAATTCTTCAATTTCTTAAAATTCCACTGATCCATTCGTTCATTTTCATTTTTATTAATTCTTCAGTACACATTTATTGAATATGTTGATAAACATAAGGAATAAAAGAGAACAAAAGTCAACCCATCTTTGCGCCTTTTTAGAAGCGTAGCAGCTCCTGGGGATCACAGTGAACAGGCAGCTCACAGCCATCGCTCCACAGCTGTTGGGAAGTGACGTGGACTTTCTGCTCTCTGCTCTATTTGGAGTTGAGAAAACCTCATAGCGCATTTTCCTTATCATGTCAAATGGGTACAGTATCTCGTTATGTGGCTTCAGTACTGTATTTTGATTCTAAACTTCCAATGTTAGATTCTTAAAGGGCCAAATATAAAAAGGATAGCAACAGGAAGAACCGCAATGACAATTAACCATGATGCTAATGATACCAAGAGAAGATGGAAGAGAAAAAAGCCCAGAAAACTGAGAGGTAAATGTTCACTGCAGGCTCACCCAGCGCCTGGGGCTTTACATCGCTCGTGCCAATCCTGACAATTCCACATGCTTATCTTCCTTTCACAGATGACAAGTCTGAGATTCAGAGACGTCTAGTACAAGTGTTAAGTCTCAGAGCACAGCCATCAACTCAGATTTATCACACACCACGGGCACAACTCTTTCTGCGCCAGCAAACTGCCTCCGGCACAGGTGAAAACTCTTGTCTGGATTCTAGAAACCTTAATGCTAAATTGAGACACCTGAACAGGTAATAGATTTAAATTCCTGGTGGTTTTCCCGAGATTCCCACTCTGGACAGCAGACTCCAAGTTTTCATTCTCACATACAAATGCGTAAGTGCAAATACTTACGAGGGCGTCATTTTATCGTGGATTAGTGTTTGAATACCTTTGCCAAACTCCAGTCTCATAAGGCTGTTAGATTTTATTTCTACTAATGGAATGTGACCTGTCAGAACAGCATTTCTTCCTTCATCACCCCTGAGAGAAGACCCTAAGTCAAGGCCTCTGGGAATAGTGAGCATGCCTGAGCGCCCCCCCCCCCCCCCCCCGCTGCGTCTTTGCTTTGACTAAGCAGACTCCCCTTGTAGGGTATGTTTTTAGCCCTTGGTATGATAAAGACCAAGCAGGCATTTTAACAGCTCTAATGGTGCCCAAATCCTCCAGGATTTAGTAACTCTAGGCAGTAAATGAGCTTGAAACTTCTCTGCAGGCTAGTTTGACATCCACACTCATTCATTTAGCAAATGTTTATAGGGGCCCTAAAACATATCCAGCCTGCTGGGTAGGCGGAGGAGACAGAGAAGGGCGGCAAGGACAGAGGAGGGTTACGCTCCTGTTTGTCCCATTTGCATTTCGTTTCTTTGGGGGAAAAAAATAAGTAAATAAATAAACCAAACCCCAAATGAATAGTAACCAGAAAAAAGAGTGAGGTTGTTATTTAAACTGAAGATATTAAGGCAAATTAGAATACAAGGCACCGTTCATTCTTTCATCCCTTCGTTCATTTATTCAGTCAAGGCCTATCAAGTAAAAGTGCTAGAAAAATCAAAGAATATATAGTGAGTGCGATGCACATTGTCTGGAGGATGAACACGTTTGAAGCTCTGACTCAGGGGAGCAAAGGCAATATACGTAACCTAAACTTTTGTACCTTCACAATATGCTGAAATAAGTTAAAAACTTAAAAAAATTTTTTAAAAAAGTTTGAACACTATATTCCCAAAAGGAATAATCCAAAAAGTTCACTTAATAACCCCTAGTTATTTGGAAAACATCAACACTATACGGAGGGAAAAACCGAAGTCTAGGGATGTCTGGCTCAAAGCAAGCACAAGTTAGCCGTGCAGGTAACCCTACCTCTAAGGCAAAGCCTTCTACCCTGGCAGATAGACTTTTGTCTATTTTTAAAAATTAAAAAAACACAGTCTCATTTTGTGTGATTTGTCAAGGTAAGAGAATCAACTAGCGTCTTAAGAATCTTTGTGCATTGTATATTCCACTTTATCATAAACCATGCTCCCACATCTTAATTTTTGTTCTCTCAGTGTATTAGGCTACATTTCTCTTGACAATACAATTTCATTTATGATCATTGAAAATAACTCTTTCACCTTGCTTGAAATTGTTTTATGTATTTCTTTGTAAGTGACCTTTTTTGCTTTCTCGAAAAACAGGCAAAAACAACAGCTATGAATTTCTTTAAGGTTGTAAGTATTGACTGAAGGGATGACTGATGGTTTCATAAAACTTTATGTACTACCTCACATAATGAAGGAGAGATTTTTGCTTGCAGCTTTGGGCATAAGAGCTAAAACGTGAGTATCTTTTTGCAACTCAGAGTTCTGTGCCCAGCTGCACACAGTGAAACCAAAGTGCATTAAATACATGAATGAAATTTTAAAACAGAAAAAAATTTAAGGGAGTGAGAGGGGAAAATTGATTTGCCGTATTTTCTCTCAAATAGGTAAACTCTGATGGTTAAATGGGATGGCTCTACACAGAGATAAGTTTTACCTGTGGGGCAAAGGAAGAATTTGCTTCTTGGATTTCCTCCTTGGAATAACAGAGGTGAGGTGTCCCCAGCTAAACAGAGGACAGCATCGGGGCCCTGAGAAAAGCCCGGGAAGGTGAAGTTCCTGGAACACGGCTTGAGGAATCGGGCAGATCACCACGTTCTGCTCTTATCCCAAACACCCTCAGCCACCATTTCTAGGGTTGTCAAGAGGGGTTGAGCCAGCGGAGTGGTGATGCTTACAGTGTAAGTAAAAGAAAGAATTATTTTTAAATACAGCTATGGGTGGTTTGGGTATATAATGACAGCTAATATTTATCCAATGTGTAATAAGAGCTAGTATGTATTGCTTTCTCTCATTTAATCCTCACAACATCCTTAAAAGACCGATGCTATTTTTGTAACCATTTTATAGATGAGAAAAGCGAAGCTTTAGGAGGTTAAGTATCTTGCCCAAGACCGCATAGCTAGAAAGTGATGGAAATGGGGTTAAGATCCAGGTTTCCAGGATGACAGAGCTAATTAATTTTTTCTGCTGCTCTGGACTGACTCATAAAATAAAGTTTGCCTTATACAATAGAAGACCACGAGGAATTTTGGAATACATTAAAATGACAAGGATACAAGGGTCTGTAACTGTCCACTTCCATTGCCTTGCTCTTGGTAAGTTCTCTGGCTCCCCCCCCCCACCACCCGGACCCCTCACCACCTTCCTGCAGACACTAACATGCAGACACACACACACACACACACACACACTCTCACTCCTGTATGTCTTCTAGGTTTTCTCCCCCCCCCTTTCCATTCTCTCCAATCTCACACTTCTTGGTAGGTAAACCAAGCCCTCAATCATAATCCCCAAGTACCTTTCTTGCAATTTTTCTCCTCACTGGCATCCATGAACCTTATATTCTCATGGTATTAAACTTCTCACTGTTCTCCAAGCACAGCGCGACCATCCACATGTGCTCCTGCGGTAGCTGACGCTGCCCCCAGACCAGCACAAACACACACCTTCCATTCCGACGGGAACATCCTCTCCCCTCCTCCAGTGCACCCTCAATTCATGCCACAATATTCTGTTCATCCCATGAACGCTTATGAATTATAAAAATTGAATTGTATCCCTTTACCTCTTCTAAGCTACAAGATGGTAGGGATTCATCTGTTCCCAACACATGGGGGATGCTTCATAGGCTTCCAATTTAAAAAGCAAATGAACAGATTCAGGTTCAGGCAGAGTAAAAATAGTCTGTCCAGCTGAAGATTTTCTTTGAAGGTTGTTAACTTTGACATAACATAAGAGAAGAAAAAAATATATATATAGCTAACTGTATTTAGAAATGTGAACTATAAATAGTATGTCATATTAGAAGTTTACTCTTAGTGGTAGCAATAAAATAGCCACTTTCGATTGAGTACACTTGTGGGCCAAACGCTGTGCTATGCTCATCACTCATCACTGCAGCTCTGAAAATCAGGGTCTGTCATTCTGTTTTTCAGAGGACATAGGCTTAGTAAGAAGATCATTGCCAGAAGTCACACTGCCAGCACTGCTACACCACAGAGAAAATAGAATCTGACTGAGGTTTGACTTCAAACCCTGTGTTCTTGCTACAAAGCTATCCCACACCCAAGGTATTTATTCACCTTAATGTCATATCCCAAGTCGTCATATACAAGTAAGTAGCTGCATAAATGCACTCACAAGATTAACATGCAGAACACTCATTTAAAAAAAAAAAAAAAGAAAGAAAGAAAGAAAAAGCAATACCATTGACCAAATCTTAAAGTTCTCTCTTGCAACAATCTCTTATCACCACACTGTTTTATGAGTTCTCACTCTGTACGCCGGCAGCACAATATTTACGACTCTGCCCTCCACTTCTAAGCATTTTCTTTATGGCACCCGAAACTGTCACGTTGACTTTTCCTTTGTGGATATTTTTATTTTTCTGCATTGTAATTAGCAGTAACCTTCAAAGTCTGCTTCCTCCTAGGAAATTTGGTTCTGATAACTTCACCTGTTTATTTGATTCACTTTATAATTGTTTTTATTATAGCAATGTATTATTATTGTTTTGATTACTTTATTATTCATTTGATTAGCATTTATTTTTTTGCTTAGCATTCAAATTGGTGTTTCCTGCTCTCAGCTCCACCTTATACATCTGTCCTGATTTTCTATTGGATGCAATTTTGGGATATTCTAGCATCATGTTGAATTTAACAGACCTGAAACTTACCCCTCATAGTCTGCAGGCCCCAGATTCTTCCATTCAAGTCTATCAATGACATTTTTCAATTATCTGCAGTTAGATATTCGTACCATTTTGACTCTTCTTCTGTATTTTGTATGTAGAATTACATATTACTTTTGGACCATCCTTTATCTGCTCCATTCTTTCCATCCTTCGTGACACCACCTTACCCCTTAGACTAAATCACTCCTAGATTAAACCACACCAATCTGGCCCACCATCACAAAATCATCATAGACCCTTCCAGCCTTCAGCAATTTCCTTTCCAGTGAACTCTATACTACATTACCTGAAATACTGCTCTCATTATATTATTAAGCTGATCAAACTTTATGATGGATTACTATTTTCCAGTATGGGTGAGTGAATCATTCAATCATTATGTGTTGAGTCAGTCAATTAGTTAATAAATACAAATGTTAAATCATCAATCTATTTGAGAAAATATATTTCTCCTACACATGCTTCAAAAAAGAGATCTTTCTTAACAATATACAGTATGCACATTTTTCTCTATCAATTCAATTTTAATAATTCAATAACTGCATACACATTTCTTGAATAGATGCAAATATATTTAAAATCTTGCATACTATAACAATGAATTGGGTTATATAGAAAATAGCTAATATAGAATATTGTCATGATATGAAATTGAAAAAATTATAAATATTGATGATTTCCAGAAAAACACTGACTTGTCAATTTAGGCATGCTGGCCATATTTTGAAACATATCATTTGGCTCCTTTCTGGCCAGATCAAGCTAAAAAATAGTAGTGAGAAACCGTGATATTCCAATTTTCCAGGTCTTAAATGGTAATTTCTAGAGAAAATAAATTATATATAAATATAAATAACTGTTGTACACTCATGCCCATTATTCCAGTGTATTCCAGTGAGGTATGCATAATATTTTTGAAATATAACTGACATTCTAAACTTGTTTTTGCAGCTGTATCTTCACTCTGGCTCACTAAGAATCTTATTCCAGGATTAAGTTAGCACAAGAGGATCAGAAAAATAGAATAGAAACTAGAGAGTCAATTGCTTGTTTTCATCCCATGGTTCCATGTTTCTTTTAGAGTCAGAAGAAATAGGAAAAAGAAATACCACAGCTTCCTTGGAATCATTTGGGCATTTTGGATCTATGTTCTCTATGTTTACTGGGTAACAGAAGAGTTTGGAGCAGATATAACACAGTGATTGAGAAAGGAGGGACTCCTCTTTTCAACTTTAATGCAGATTTGGCAGTCTGAATTATCCTCTCACTGGAAACAGCTTCCAATGCTGCATTTAAAAAACAATAACAAACCTCTATCAAACATGTGAGCTAGTGAGAGAAGAACAGACATATAGAATACATTTAGCTTCTGTTAGTGTAACATTCATACACTGTATGCATGAATGTATGATATATAACTAAAACAAGGAAGAATATACCAGACAAGTAGGGCAAACGACAAAAAATATAAATTACATCAATGGTGAGAAGAGATGTAAACAGCTGGATTTTTCTTTTGTAAACATAGATGGGTTAAGTTTATTAATATTAGTTTAGATGATTTACCTCAGGTTTCCCCTCAGAGGAAACAATTTGTAATGAATTGTCTGCATTTCAAGCCTTTGCAAGATGACAATTGCAACAAAAGACATGTATCAATAATAATGGCTATCATGGATTACAATTCCTCCTATGGACTAGGTAGGCACTAATTCAGCCCTTATGATTATTCAATATCCACAAAACTGTTTATCATATGTGATAATAGCAAGTTAAGACCTACGACACTTGAAGAACGTGAGGGTTACTGACTCATTCAAGATCCAACAGATAATGAGCATCCTCCCTAGGCTTGCAGTAAGAGGCAGAAACGGGATTTGCACCCACACCGTTCCAATGCCACGGACTACTCTGGATACCCCAAGTATGGTCTGTATCCCACAAGAGGCACATCGACACCGAGTTGCATTCGTGTGCTCTCTTCAAATTGTATTAAGAACATAATTTTTTTTTATAAAAAGCCATATGATGCTTGATATAAAAATTACCACACAGACACTGTTGAGGATGCTTTTCTTTCCTTTTCTCAGTGTTACTTTTTCTCACGTGACAAATTTCTGTCAAAAACAACCAAAGGAAAGATTTGCCACCAAGGACAAACCAAAAACGTTGTGTTTATCTGCATGCGTGAGTTGCACTTTTCTGCTGATGACAGGAGTTGCCTGGCTCCTAATGTTGTTCTCCTCTGTTTTGCCAGGGAGGAAGTGCAACAGCCTTAATGAAAAGGTATATTTTTAAGCTGCCTCCTCACTGTGCCTTTTGAATTGTATATATATTTCTCTGGTCCTAATTCCTTGTGCTATTTATAATTTCCCTGTATTTATTATGTGTTTTCACTTTAAGTTGCATCAAATCCTGGAGAACAGAACAGGAGCACAGACTCTTTAGAGCACAAGATGGTAGAGAGAGAAACCCAAGCAAGAAGGGATCTCCGAGAGGGAAGAGATGACTTGGATGGTGCTGGTTGGCAGGGCCCTTCCTGAAGGAAGTCCTGAGAGGCAGACACTTCTGTGATGAGATTTCCATGGTGGGAGGTAGAAAGTATGTCTCCTACACAGTTTAAAGTTTATTATGTGACTTTGTAACAATGTCTCAGATAAGGTTCCCTAGGAAACAAACGTGCCAATGGAGTTTATGTGCAGAACAGCTATTGAGACGTGCTCTGGAGAACAGTATCTGTGAAAGTGAGGGAAACGGGACGGGGCTGAGGGAGAAGGTGAACTCTGAAGCAGTTGTAGTGGCCTCGGCCTATCTAGAGCAGCCATCCTGTTAGTATTGTCTACACTTGAGGCAAGAGGTTCCGGCCTCTTTTGTGCCAACATCTTCTACCAGGCACTGGACTCACCGACTACCCTCAGGAGATGCAGCTCCCAGAAGCATGTGTCAAATCCCCAGAGGGTATCTCATCTCTAAGCCCCAGCAACCAACAAAGCGGACTGCAGGGCCAGGGCAGGGCAGGGCAGGGCATGCAATGGGGTATCCAGGGATGTCTGGTCATGCTAATGACTCATATACAATCCTGTGGACAAGGAATCAAAGAAGACGGTAATTCTATAAATTCACTCAGAAAACTACAAGGTACTTTCTGATACATGTGATTATCTATTGCTATATGGTTTACATTTAGGGAATATTTTTTTTGCTGGTAAAAGAGCAAACCTACTTGTCCTTGGCAGGTGAGGATAATTCTTCTAATCCCTATAAACTCCGATACTGCCTTCCTAGGAACTCAGAATGAAGGTGAACTGAGGACGTATGTCTGGTGTGCAAGCGAGACCGAAATTCTCAGCATAGTTTATGACAGCTCTGTGGCTAAAAGAGTCCCTGACATTTCTTAAATGCCTAATATGCTACTGAGCAATAAATGAAGCTCTGTAAGGATTACAGCCCATTGATTTCCCAATAAGTAGAAGTGCTTTAAATTTAAACATGCTTTAGGCATATATTGGTAAGTGGAATGATCTTATTTCTAGAACAATTATGTGAACAGAAAAATAGAAAAAATAATGATAGAAAATACACCAAAGTATCATTTTATGTGTTGGTATCATGAGTAACATTTTATCTGCTTTGTCTTTTCATATTTTTCAAGTTTATTCTAATAAAATGTGTATTTTAAAACAAAAATGATTCAATTTGGGCAAAGGATTTTGGTAAACTCAGTTGTACAAGTAAATTCAGATCTGCTGCCAAACAAAAAAAAAGCCGCATTAGGCATTATTAACAGAATAATTGCAATACCTGTGTTATCAGCTCATATTATCGCCTCTTAGAACATACGCAGCATCAGGCCTTAGTAACACATCTTTCTCAGGTTTCTTTGTATGTTTCTTTATTTATTTTAGGCCCATTTTGTGGTATGAGCCTCCACATTCAGTTCCATTATCATCCTTTGGTGAATAAGAATTGAGTGTACACACAGCCATCATTACAGTCAGAACACACAGTATACTGTATTCTCAGAGTCCAGAGTGAATATTACAACAAATAGGTGCTTGTTAATCAGACTGCAGGTAAAGGTATTCAGTGAGTAAGTGGAAGTGACTCACACTCTTACAGGACATGAAAGTGTCATCTGAGGTAACCGACTGCAGGCTGGCTGTCCAGCACAGCACCCCTCGCAGTGGGGCTCTTCTTAATGGGGAAGAGCCGTTAATGTGAAACACACAAGGATTAGTACTAATGTTTGAAGAATTAGTACAAAAATGAAAAAAACCTTAAATCATTTTATATTGACTGTATTCAAATGGTAATACTTATCAATTACATTAAAGTATATCCCAAATAAATTCTACCCTTTTAATATTTTTAATGTAGATACTAAAATTTAAAATTTTAGGTCCTTTGGTCATAAAATTGTATATGCAATCAGGCTTCTCTGACTTAGAGTTTGAAACTTCTCATGTTAACATGGCTGAACCACTTATCTCCAACATTCCCATATCAAATAATTACAATTTAGAAAGCAATATAAACTTCTTTTATCAAAATAATTAAGTATTTTTTTTCTGAAGCAAATCAACCAATAATTATTTATTCTGAAATAATGAACTGGGGCAGAGTTATTTTTAACTACTGCACATATGACTTGTTCCATTTTTTTGTTTGAATATTGTGAATAATTCTGCTAGTAAATGAAATACCAGAATAGTACATGGAAAGAGTATATATGGAAAGATTCTCAGTGGAAAAGCAACCAACATTAACATGGAAAACTCGATTACCACTTTTAAATAATATATTAGGACTTGGGATACTGATTCAGACCAAATAAGTCTCAAATGATGCAAAATACAGTACTTGGTATTTTAAACTCAGTTTACTCTAAGAAATAATGTAACTGAAATAAACTTAAAAGGTAAGATATCACCACCCAGCACAAGAGAACAAAAATATCTTGTATGTTTATCATTACCGTGTGGGGCTAATATAGTAACTGCTGGAGCTATTTTAAAATCTAAAATAGCGAGATGACTTGCGGTTTGCTGATATTTGTACTTTAATTGGGGGGGAAACGAATAATTTTTCATTTACACGTATAACATACTTGAACAAATTCCATTCTACCTGAATTCTGAGGTGTTAAACATATTTTCTTGCATCAAACATTTACTTTTCTCAAGCATCTCAGCCATTTAACTTGCTATGATTTAAATGGCAGCTATCTTAATTTACATGTGAAGCATATACATGTCCAAAAAAATAAAAAAATGATTGACCTACATTTCAAAAACGCGTAGTCCCATCAACACAGGAAGAGCAAATTAACGCCTTGCGTCTGAGTGATGGGCTTCACATTTGCATAGGACATTGCTCCCCACCTCTGCTGTCACTGTGAATGCTCTCAATCAATAAGGTCATTATTCAAGGCACAGATGCATCCCCGGAGTGGTCTATTGTGCTCCCTCCATCTCAATTCAGTGCTCCTGCAGCCCCAATCTCCTCTGAGCTCTTTGAAATGAGGCCAAAAAAAATGTATCTAAATTACACCATTTACTAACAGGAAGAAAAGATCTTTCTTTGGTATGTATCAGAGTCAATACTATTTATCAGGCGTCTCATTGATATACCCTTCCATAGCAACACTGTAGGTAAGGTTATAATTTTAAAGTCTAGACTGGTTTATATTTCTCAATATCTGGTGGCCTGTGGGGGAAGGAGAGAGAGAAGGAAGCTGTCTGCAGACAGACTACGGAGACTTCCAGAGCACACATCTGTAACATCCTGGGTGCGCAGTCGTTGGATGAACAGAGATGATACCAAATACAACACCGAATTTCAAATATGAGGGAATTAGTAAGAAAAAAAAACCCACAAAAATTTCAAATCATAAACTTAACAGCTCAAGGATTTGGGAGTAAAATTGAACTCAAGATGTTTGTTCTGTGTTATTCTTTTTGAAAACTCTTCTGGAGAGGGAAAGAGCAGCCCTCAGTGAGTTCAATGTGCTTCATACACACAAAATGATTCTCTCGTTTCCCTCCTGGATGATTTCAGCCTTTATCACACCAAGATTTCCTATCTCGTTGGGAGTCCTTTCTATTGTTGGTTTCCAGACAGTTAACTCAGTCTGCACTGAGAATAAAATGTAGGTCAGCTACATAGAAGGTACATTATTTATAATAGTGATATGATCGCAGCTCCCTAATCAGTCACTAATTTATTGATGACTTACTACAATCTGCCAATCACTGTTCAGTGATCAAGGTACCACAGAAAAAGATATATCCTCTCACAAGTTGTTTATTTTCTGAAAAGCTGATGCCACCACTCTTTGATCTGTTTATTACCTATTACATTCAAAGGATTAAATGACCCCCCACGAGTGTAAATAATCATTTGTGTTTCAAGCAAATTCTGATTTAGATATATTAACTAAATAGAAAATATGCGATGTAATAGTTCTAGAATACCATTTCAAGAGTCATATCCAACAGCTTCTTAATATATGCTAACTTATCTGAAAGACTAGAATTAATTTCATTAAATGATTATGGTTTAATTTCCACTTGAAATATTTTCCAGAAGGAAAACAAACAGAACTAAATAAAAGATTAAGCCATCACTAAATAACCCTGAGCACTTTAAAATATTAAGTTTGAACAAATCATAATATTCTTTATACTACTTGTGTCATGTCAAAGTACCAGACACTGATACAAAATCAACGTCTAGTTTTTAATTTAAATTTTATAAGCAGCAGCTGCTAGCTGTCAATGAATCACACTGGCATCAGACGACATCCTCTGTGCTTTGTCTATCCAATCTCCATCTCCATATAATAAACTTTATATGAGATTTCACAGTATTCCCGCTTTCTCTATGAAACATGCACTGCTGAACTCCTCAGAGTTAATATGTCTTTTTCAGAGGTCCACAATAGAAGTTAACAAGTCAGTGGTACTATACAGAGATTAGATTTTTTTTTTATGATGAGGAAGAGGAATATGAGATGACTCCTTTGCAAATAGATACTAGAGCAAAATATACAAACTTAGAAATCTAGAAATTAGTACCAAAGCACAAAGGGGCGATCATGGTATTAACAATTTTCTGACATTAACTTCTTACAATTTTATTAAGTTTGGATCCAAACAAATGGAAGATAATTTTACCTTATCATCTGTATTCTTAAAAGTATTAAGTTGAGAAGACAATTAATATTCCAAGGAACAGAAATTTTTCAAATTGTGTGCTTTGCTGAAACTGGAAACCAGCCAAGCTGCTCTCTAAAAATATCAATTTAAACTACTATTTTCTAAAATAGTGGAAAGAAAATTTGTGTCTACTTCATTTAGGTGATTCCCATTCCCTGAATCTACTTTTCATATTCAAGCTTGTGTAGCTGCATCAGTTCCAATTGTATGAGATGCTTATCAGTCTTTTTCTGCATTTTTTGTTTTCTGTCTTGTTAATCTCTTCAAGTGTTCAAAAAGTCAATGAATAAACTCCGTGCCTTCAGCACAACACTGTGATGCTTAACACAGAATGATGCCCTGAAAACGTTAACATTAAATATATTGTGTTGTTGGGGGGTTTGGGTAATTTTACTTCTAAAATTATTTCATTTGAGCTGCAAAACATTTTTCTTAAAAATCTACCAATTCCGAGTGAACATTACTCTAGTGGCTTTGATTTTATCTTTGTGTGGGAGAGCCCCTGTGGGAGTCTGCCAACTAAAAGCATGAATATTTCTCTTAATATTGGAAAGCTACCATTATAAAGATGTTTATAAAATGATACCCTACAAATCCAAACTATAAAAATGTTTACCTTTTCCAACAAATTTTGGAATTATAGGAGCATATCACTTCAATACACAGATGACAAAATATAAACCATGGACTTTACAGTTTAAAATACTGCCTACCTGTACACTACAGAAAATGAATGGAGCTTGGCTCACACTAATTTAAATATGTTAACCATCCTTTTCTTAAGTAGGAAAAGGACTCTAAAATCTTAGCTATTCACTCCATTTTATTTTTTTATTGGTACATTAATAGAGTGTCCCAGAAGTGATCATACATAGGTAAAATGTGAAATTGTACCTAAATGTACCTTTGTTTACAAAGTATTCATTACAACATCTTAAAAAATTTGAATTGTACTTATGACTATGGCCACAGGGATGCCCCAGTCGATGGACTTTGACCTCATCTCTTCAACCATTCTATCTGCCTTTGGTTCTCTCTCATTTCCAATCTGTTTTATGAAGATGAAAAATGAATCATCCTCAAGTAAAGATTTTTTCATGGCACAATTTTCCTTAAAAACTCCAAATCTGTCTTTCCAGGCCCCCCATAATCTGAACCATCTCACATCTTTTCAATACAAATCTCTAAGACCAGACAGACATGTCTTCCCCTTCAACTAGGTCAATGGTCTCATTGTTCACTAAATGTGCCACACGCGTCCACTCATTCTGTTTCCAAATCCATCCCCACTTAAAGCCCCCTTGAAACTCTGCCTGACACTAACTACAAAGACTCTCAAATGATCGCACCCACATGGTTCTTCATGTTCCAGACCTCTTTAACCAACCATCTTCTGCAGCCTCTTAAATTTATTTCACTCAGAACTTCGTGCTCAGTATATGAAGTATGAGCATCAATCTTCTTTTTTTTTTTTTTTTTAACCTGAGGACTCCAAGTTTTCAAGTTTATTGAAGATAATTGGGGTAATAGCAAGTTAATTCAGATTATGTGAAAACAGCTAACTCTACCACGCAATGAGGATCATTAAAGAGGTTAACATAATGTGTAAACACTCCTCACAGTTAATAGGAACAAGTTTTTACCAGTTAGATGCATATGTAAGAAAAGTATATGAAGAAAATTATTAAGAATTTTTATATTGAAAACTCCCCTTACTAAATACTTTGATAATAAAGGAAAATTTAAAGACATAGGACCTGCAGGAGTAGCAAAGAAACCATACAAATGAACAAGAGACTTTTCAAAAGACAACAGATTAATGGCCAAAAACATGAAAAAATGCTCAACATCTCTTATCCTCAGGGAAATACAAATGCAAATCAAAACCACAATGAAACATCACTTAACTCCAGTGAGAATGGCTTTTATCAAAAAGTCCCAAAACAACAAATGTTGGCATGGATGCAGATAGACAGGAACATTCATACACTGCTGGTGGGACAAACTAATACTACCTGTATGGAAAGCAGAATGGAGATACCTCAAAGAACTAAAAGTAGAACTACCATTTGATACAGCATCCCACTACTGGGTATTTATCCAAAGGGAAAAAAAGACATTCGCACTTGAAGATTGTTCACAGAAGCACAATTCACAATTGCAAAGATGTGGAAACCACCCCAATGCCCATCAATACATGAGCGGAATAATAAAATGTGGTGTAAGTATACTACGGAGTTCTACTCAGCCATAAAAAAATGGTGAACTACTTTTATTATCCTGGATGGAGTTAGAGCCCATTCATCAAAGCAAAGTATCACAATAATGGAAAAACAAGCACCATGTGTACTCACCATCAAATTGGTACTAATTGATCAACACTTATGTGAACATATGGAAGCAACATTCATCGGGTGTTGGGCAGGTGGGAGGAGAAAAGAGGAGATGGGAAAATTCACACCTCATGGATGTGGTGCACATTGTCTGGGGGTTGGGCACACTTACAGCTCTGACTCTGGTGGTGGAAAGGCAATATACATAACCAAAACGTTTGTACCCCTGTAATATTCTGGGAAAAAAAAACAAAAAAACACACAAACCAAAAAAGAAAAAAACCACCACAAATGTATGTCTGCCAGACTGTGCATCAAGTTGAATGAATTTGAGGCTTGGATTCAGACATAGTGGGTTCGTATGCTTTGCATATATGTAACCAGTTGAGCATCCATGATCCCAAAATCCACACTCTGAAATGCTCCAGGAAGTGTTTCCTGTCAGCGACATGTTGGCACTCAAAATGTTTCAGGATCTAAGACCTTTAGGATTTTGGATTTTCAGATTATGAATGCTCAAACAGTATCAGCCTAGCAGTTTGTTTTACAAGTTTGCAGTCCTGCCTTCAAAGATGACCGCTGCTTTTCAGTCCCAGAAGACAAGAAATTAAACACAAAATTCCAATAGTGTCTTGTTTCGGGAATAGTTGGTTTACTGATGTCTTGCTGCTCACAGGAGGCTGGGCAGCCCAGCACAGAGATTCTTTGTGTTCTTGGATAAAGAATCCTGTAGGATTGCTTCTTCCACCAGTTTTTATGGTTCTGTTGAAAGAATCTTACTTTTACTTTCACATTGAATCCTCCTTTCTCATCCATCCATACTAAGGGAATACTAAGGATTCATTTACAAGTCTTTCCTTTGTTTTGGGGTTACTGCACTGGCATTGCATGGATTTGTGTAGCCTTTATAGTCACTCTTTTCACACTGGTATATAAGTGTCACTCTTATTGTGAACATTGCTCCTTTTCTCTAAACACTAAAATAATTATATAAATGTTGTAACTAATATTACCAATCTAGGTGCCAGGTCATGAACTCCCAATACAGAAACTTTGTTAAAAAGGAGGAAATCATAATTGTATCAATTATTTTTTGAAACTCACCAGTGCCTGCTCCCATCGTTTCCTCCCCCCCCCTTTTCTTTTAAACAGATAGCATTTGTGAATGGACAATGTTCAAGTAAGAATGTAATTTGAACCTTGCTGTTTTGAGTAATACCGACTCACAAATGAGGGAGAGAAATGAGTAAGATCAGAGAATTATAACCACCTTTAATCCTACACTCATTTGCAAAGATCATCAGAGAAATGTAAATTAATCGTGGTGATAAGCATAGGAGTCAAATAATGCCATTGAGGGTGACATGCTTGATATTTGTTAATGTATACTGAATAATTTTAAAGTATTTTATAGAAAAAGGAATGAAGTATAGCTATCTCCAGGAAGATATATATTAATACAGAATTCATACAAAATATAAGTTTGGGAATTAATCAACTATGGCAGATCAAGGTATACAAGACGTCTTAGTATGTAATAAAGAACTAAAGAAAGCGTTAAAGTAATACTTGTAAACAGAATCTGCCCCGGGAAACCCTGCAGCAGTTCTCCCATTATTGTCAGCATAGACTGAAGTTTATTATTATTTTTTAACTTGGGACATAAAACACAAGGAAAAAAGAAAGTTTTAAGGATGAATCATAAAAATCAGAAATATTAAATAGAACACAAAATCTTAAATGAAATCCAAGTGATATGTAACAGAATAGATCAAAGACCCACTGCGATTTTTTATAGAAAAGTGTTTTTTAGAGTTTCTGAACTTCTATAATTTTTTTAAAAACCCAGAATCTAAATCAAGTGTCTGTGAGCTTATTACATCAGTTAGAAATTGAAATACTAGATGGGTATTAAAGTATGCACATAATCACTTATTCTAGGACTTCTGGGGTTCCTAAAAGATCAAGGGTTACAGGTGCTATTACTTTATGAATGATAGAGTAACAAAAAAAGCTACATTTTTGAGCCAACTAATCAATGTTAATTAGAAGAACACTTTAGATAACATTTTCATTTTTCTTAAATTATCTTTAGTGTTGTGTAAGGGAGAAGACTGTACAACCAAGGCAGCATTTATCATGGTCCATGGGGTGTCTGTGTGCATCTCCAGAAAGGGACCCGCCATCCAAGTTTCTGTGGCAATTGTGCCTATGTGTACATGTTAGGGAGGGGTTCTCTAAGCAGTGAACTCAATCAAAAAGTTCTACTTAATTTGGGTAGGACAAAATCCCTTCCACTTAATGTAACACAGAATGAATAATACAGGCACAGAGAAGACAGGTTAGAGAGCAGCAAACAGCAGCCATTCCCGAATTAGTCGATGCTGTTCCAGTCAACAGCACATGTTAAACAAGGCACCATCAAGTGGTGGAAACAGAGCATCCTCAGAAACTCTGAGATACAAATCCAGTATTTCAATACACCTTGAGATTTTACAGATACGATGTTTCTAGAGATGATGAGTGTTTGGAACTCCAATTCTAAGTAGGAACCAGCCCAATTTTAGGACCACCAAAAATAGAAGATCACCAAAACCGAAATAAAGAGGAATTGGGACTTGACCACATCGGATTAGAACAGAGCTCACTGCCATAGTCACTCTAGCAAGCATTTTCACAAGGGCTTTAATGGAGCTTACTTCAAAACATTTAACATTTAAACGAAATAAAATATCACAATACTACTACTGATTTTTGAACAATTACACAGTGCTTACTACCTTATATAGTGTACTTTATTTCAGATTATTCATATGACATCCCCTAGAAAATTATTATGATCTTCATTTTATATTAGACAACTCTGAAGATTAGGAAGTAGGAAGCAGATTTGTAATTAGAACCCAAAATGGATAGGTTCCAGGGCCCCCTTATCAAAGGTGACACCGTATTTCTAAGAAATCGTGGTATGGGCTGCCTCATTCTCCATCTTTGAATAAAGCTCCAAGTTCAATGATACCTCCAGGTATTATTACATAGAACATATAAACATTGTGGTTGCTACCTGACACATGCCAATATTCTTCACCTGAAGGCAGAAAACCAGGTAATAGAGTTACAGCACTCTGGTTTATTTCTAATTTTTTTAATTTATTGCAAAATGCCACACATTCCACTCAGTAATATTTTAGAAACAGTTGCTGAAATACAAAGAGTGTCATTTTAGAGCCAGACAACTTGGATTCTACTTCTATTCTTTTCCCAATTTCTAATTCTGTAGCTTCTGTAAATTACCTTACTATTTTTTGCTTATCTTCATCTTTAAAAGGAAATAGTAACACTTTCACAAAGCTACTGAGAAGACTAAAGGCACTGGTGCTTATAAAACCACTTAACAAGCTAACAATTACTTGTCAATATAAATTTAGCTTATCCTTTATAAAACATGTGACTGATTTCTACCTAGTGAATTTTCTGTGTTGTATATGATTAACTTTAGCCCGAGTCTTGCTGAAAACATTTTATTTAGATCAGTCCTTTGTAATGATGCTGCCAGACAATATATTCACAGTGAGCTCCACATTCAGACAGATAATTAAAAAGAGTCCATTCAAACTTCCCATTTACCTTGTGGTTATTTCACCAAACAGAGCTCAGCCATACTGAGAAACGGCACTCTCTCAGGAGCAGGCGGCTAGTCAGTGAAAGAAACAATTAAGTCTAATTGACTCAGCAGGTGGATGCAACCAGAAATCTGGGTCTTGCAAATGAGAGTGCGCCTTCGGTAGATGAGATGTCTGAGCTTGAGGATGATTCAAAAGGGAGGGATGAGAGAGGCACCTCGCAAAGAGCATGCCCCATTAGATTACCATTGTGAGGGTTCTATGCATACCTAGACTACTATTGTAATGAAATCAGATTTAAAAATGAAGCAACCATCCAAAGCGTATCCTTGAAACATAACAGTTTTTAGAAATAGTAACACAGAGGTATTGCTTTTGATCAGCTAATCCTAAATATGCAGCAAGAACGTGCCCCGAGTCTGATTGTTTTTGGAAGATTAGCTTTTAAAAGACTATGCATGTTTGTGTTTCAAAAATGCAATACACACACATACATAAAAGGAAGTCGAAGAGTAAAGGTAAACAGGGAAGAATGGTCTTCCGGGCTTAAGATCTATGGGTCTCAAAGTAAGGGCAAGTCTGTGTACTTTTACTTCTGACACACTGAGCAGTATCTCTAATCCTCAAACAATCTACCAATTTCACTTCAAAGGGCTCTACTCTATAATACAGTTCTTGTAGGAATGTGTGGCAGATTCATTTTACATACAGTTGGCTTTTAGATTTCATGATGGCAAATTTTTATATATCCCTGTTCTAAATGGTAGTACAAAGTTAAAAATCAAATATATATATCAAATATTTAAAACTTAGGAGGCCCAGTATATACATATAAATATATTTTATGTATAAATATGCATTAAATATATTTCATCATCATAAAATTACCATTAAAATCACTTATGGGGAATTAATACTTTCATTTGCCATAATTAATCAATAATCTATATCAGGCATTGGCAAACTATGGCACACAGGTTGATCATCTATTTTTGCAAATAAAAAGCCCATGGCTGTTTTGATAAAACTATACATGGCCTCTGATAGTTCTATCGATTATATTTCTACAAAACTTGATTTTTTTTCCCTAATTCCTTTCACTGTATTCATATTGGAGCTACTGTGGCTTCTGGAGTGCTTGGAATTTCTCTAGGTACTAATGTATT
Source organism: Eulemur rufifrons (assembly GCF_041146395.1). Taxonomy (NCBI): domain Eukaryota; kingdom Metazoa; phylum Chordata; class Mammalia; order Primates; family Lemuridae; genus Eulemur; species Eulemur rufifrons. The sequence goes on from NC_090994.1 coordinate 1,473,598, forward strand.
TCCTATGCCATATGAGATAATACACGCACAGCATTTAGCACTGTGGCTGACCCAGGATGAGCATATAGCAAGTCATTATTTCACATATTCATAGTGTTTTCTGCAAGGAGGATCAATCTGTTAATTCCCTGAGAGGGAGTTTATGGGCAGATACCTCTTTCACTACCAGGGACCCTCTGATCTTCAACATAGCTTGATCTTCTTCAGATAGCTTGGTTAGACAAACGTGAGTGGTACTGTCCAGTTGGAAAAGCTTTCCATTGGACTGTAACAGTTTTATAATGCCTCTCTACCACTTTTATAATGCTCCTCTTTAGAATTAAAAGCTATGGTAGCAGTTTTTCTAAAAGATTGTATTGGACACTTAGGGCTACTTCTAATAGCAGAAAACATACAATGGTCAACATTCAGAGAGCATATTCACTTTTAGAAACTGCTATAAAGAATAGCATGGAGATACCTCAAAGAACTAAAGGTAGACCTACCATTTGATCCAACAGTCCCACTACTTGGTATCTACCCAAAGGAAAAAAAAAAAAAAAAAGAAAAAAAGACACTATTAAAAAAAAAAAAGACATCTGCACTTGAATGTTTAGAGGAACACAATTCACAACTGCAAAGATGTGGAAGCAACCCAAGTGTCCATCAGTACATGAGTGGATTAACAAAATGTGGTGTATGTGTACCATGGAGTACTACTCAGCCGTAAAAAAGTGAGGAACTGCCATATTGTATTATCCTAGATGGAGCTGGAGCCCCTTCTTCTAATCCAAGTATCACAAGAATGGAAAAATACACACCACACGTACTCACCATTAAATTGGTACAAATTGATCAGCACTAATGTGCACATATGGAAAGTAACATTTGTAGGGTATTGGGCAGGTGGGAAGGTGAAGGAAGGGATGGGTAAATCCACCTAACAGATGTGGTACAGGCTGTCTGGGGGAAGGGCATACTTGTCGGGCAGTGCAAAAGCAATTTATGTAACCAAAGCATTTGTTCCCCTGTAATACTTTGAAATTTAAAAAAAAAAAAAAAGTCACATATGGGAAAAGGATAAATTAAGATTCACAATATCCGGAAGCAACATGTTTATCTTGTGATTTTTTTTTTAAATAACCATAATGCTAATGTTTAAAAGGCACTTGCATGTGGGTATATAATGGTATAGACATACAATAGTCAGAATATTTTTCAACTAGTATCTGACAAATGGACACCTGTACAGAGTCACTAGCAGACCCCATAAGTTCATAACTGCTTGCACTGTTTAAAACTTTCAGAACTCCTCTTTAAGAATTAACTGAAGTCCTAGATTTGAAATATTTTCCATGGGTGGAAAATACATGCAAACTGATCTTACTAATATTTTTAGTTGCCCAGCCTTACGAGGAACCCGACATGATTTTTGGATCCTTTACGTTTATAGCGTACTTCAGGGTTTACCAGTATTTTCATTAAAAATATAAACGATGTATATGAAACAACAAAGGAAAACTCACTCAGTCTGGCTCACAGGATAATTTCTACAGAAGAGTTCATAAGCCTTTTAAAACATTTATTACTAAAAGCAGCATTCAGAGTCTGAAAGAGAAAACTCACCACCATGTATGTTTAATGAAGCTCATTAATTTATTTTTCCTTATTTCCCTATGCACAGTCCTGAACCCCGTACCATTAGAGACGAGGCACATTAACCAAGGGTTATAAATGTCAAGAACAAAACGGATATCATGCTCCGTTCGAGGGAACGCAGGAAACATCAACTGCATGCCTCCAGCATCTTTCAGGCTTCTCTGGCAAGTGGGGTTTAGCCTTTTTATAAATAGTCTCCACTGCAACATTTCATCACTGAAAAATCCAGACGTGAATGTATAAAACCAAAGGAAAAGTGTAAATAAGAAATAAATCCTGTTAATTGAGGTAAGCTGATGCCAGAGCCCTTTCCCTAAAGACGACCCTGGGGGGTTCCCTGGCATGGAAACCGAGGCGGCGGCATCTTCAGCTTCCAAACAGCACATGCCGATGGCTCCCGGGGTTCATCCCTCCAGCTCATTTTTTTTTTTTCCCCAGTGAGAAAATAAATATGCCTTACTTCCCCCAAATCGGTTGTTAAATAAGTTCGTGACTTTTAAAACAAACATCTTTTTCTCTTCCTTTTTAGCAGCAAGGGAAGCGACAAGCCATTCAATTCTGCGACCCTCATTGGGACCTTAGTTAGTTATGCCTGTAGAAAATGATGCCCCCACGTATTGTATTTCATGGACATTTACTACAGTCATGGGCTTGGAGCATAATTAGCCAGACATTCAACATCTCTGACAACCAAGTGGGCCTATAAAAGGGAATCATGTGCTAACCACGCTCCCCCCAAAAAAATTATTTTTATAGCTACCGTGAAGATGAGCACATTAGCATACTTTTTTGAACCAAGCCTGTTTCCCACCCGAGGCAGTATAGAAAATGAGCAGGCTTTGGCTCTCCTACATTATCGATAACTATAGCGATTTAAATATCACTAACCTGGTATTCTGGAACTCAGAGCAGTTCATTCTACTACGAGAGAGAGTGTGTGTGTGTGTGTGTGTGTGTGTGTATGTATGTTTAACACACATGTATTTATGGCTCTTTTACCTGGAGAAAGGAAAAAGGAATTCTACTTTGGTGCATTGTGCCCAAGATCCTGTTGTATTTATTTTTTTTTTTTTAATAATTTTAATGATTTGCGGCTCACAAATTATAAAACTTAAGTCATGGCCTATTTTTGTCATTATCTCTCAAAGGTTACTATCTTATCCTAAATAAATAGGGTAAATACCACCTGCAAAGAGATTTTCCTGCAGCCAAATCTGACTTTGCTTTCCCTGCCCTGCCATCCCCTCAGACACATTCTCATCTCCTGGTGATGCCTCTTCTTCCAGTGATGAGTGCTGATGTCACCTGCAGTGCCACAACACAGGCTGAGCTTTCTGCTCCCTGAGAAAGGAGGGTAGACTGAAATGTACGTGGTGAGCACAGAGGCTAACCATGAAGTGAACATCTCCCCCCCTAGAGTAGATTACCATCATATTAGACGAACAAAAACAAACTCCCCTGCAGAAAACACTCGGGTTCAGATTTGGTCTGCAACCTCTTATGGTGCAATGGATCACTTTCCAGATCCCTGTCTCCTCCACAGTCATTTGTCTCCCCACCTGCATTCAAGAATGCTTATTGCTAGATGTATAAAGAACTGATTTCACCTTATTTAATGTTTAGCACAAAAGCAACATGACCTCAGAGGCCAGTCTTTTAGAAAGAGATCGCATAGAAAGGAGAATTAAAAATAATAAACCCAGTAGGCCAATAAAAATTTCAGTTTGAGGGTTCAAATAGATCTTTTCAAAACTGGGCTTTTATATTGTTGTTGTGCTTCAATTTATGACACTGCACATAATCAAATGTCCTCAATCTATTCAACTGTAAAATGATATTGGTTATGAAGAGCTTTTGTGATTGAGTATATATGCAAATCTCTTGGCATATTATAAATGTCCACCATATGATAACCACTCTTAATCATAAGAATTAATATATAAGGATAATTACCATGCAGCTTCTCACATAGACCAGTAAAGCATGTTTCACAGTGATGGCCCCATATCACCGTTTACATACAGAAGGGTCAGGAACATGGAGTGACTTGTAGCGGATACTCAGCTAGTAAATGGAACTCAAGACTTTAAACAAGCTCTTCTGAAAGAGCATACAAACAATAAAAATGAACTCTGACTCCTTCACACCAGAGATTCCACTCTTGCCTCATTTGGGCTACTTTTCTCAGTCCATATTTATATAGCCCACTAAATACCAATTATTTCACATCACAATGGCACAAACATCTAAGGCTCTATTCTTTAAAAAGACATCACAGTAGGAAGAGGAGGGTATGGGAGAGGTTTATCAACTGGTACAAAGTTATAGTTAGACAGAAAATAGTGCTGGTGTTTTACTGCACAGTAGAGTTAACAATGTATCACAAAACAGCTAGAAGGATTTTGAATGTTCGCACCACACAGATAAATGTTTAAGATCATGAACACACTAATTACCCTGCTTTGATCATAACACAATGTAAACAGGTATTGAAACAATGTATTATACCCCATAAATATGTACAATTGTGTCAATTAATAAAACTTTTAAAGAGAGCCATGACAGATTTTCATTACATATAAAATATGAACATTTTTAGTTGAAAGGAATCTCATCTGAGGATCAGAATTGTAGATTTTGGTCTACCCATAGCTAAATCATAAATATATTCTAAGACATCTTAGTTTTGTGCTAGTGAGCTTAGCAACACCTACATTTCACTTTCTTGGTAGATATTGAAAATAAACTCTGCATGTACAGCTATTTTTTACTGTATATTTTTGCACAATGTAGCTCTGCTATGACTCAGATTTGCAGATGAGCATTTTATCTTTAATTTGAAAGCAAAAAAAAATGAAAGTGCATGGATTTAGGTTATATCATTTTCTAGTTAATAGCAGTTACCAAGATTCCTGGTTATACGCATTTTCACATGGTCCACCAATTTGAACTTAGGATGTACTCAAGCTATTTTTTTCCATAAACACTATATAGTTTTATTATATACATGTTTTAATTTTTAGGCAGAAAAAAGTGCCATAGTTGGATTCTTTCTTACAAAAGAACTATTTAAAAATCCTGATTTTTTTTAAACTCAATGCAACTTCAGATTAGAAAAAATTAGGTCAAGTGTGAAGGTCATATGGTCATGTTTGGAAATCATACCCTTAACTTTAATTATAAATGTGAACCTTTTTGATAAATTTACATAAATAAATATAAATCCAATAATACAGCTGAGTCATAGCATTCCCATGCCATAAGTGATCAGCAAATTCAGCTCCTCCACCTGAAATATTGTAGTTAAAATATACTTATTACTAAGTATATTTTATTTTATGCTATATATGTAATAAAAGAAAAATTTCGTTTGGTAGGAAATATGATGATGCCCATTGACAGACGAGGAAACCCAAAACTGAGATGTGATGTGATATATGCAAAACCATGCGGGTGAAGGTGCACTCCAACCCATCAGCCCAAGGTCCTCAGCGCCTGGGCCTCACCTAACCGGAGGCCGAGAGGGAGCCGGGCAGTGGCTGTGACAGCCGGAACTACATTCTGATTCCTACATTCTTATTTAGTGCTTTGTCTTTGATCTGCTGCCTCTGTCAGAACAATGTACCCAAGATTATACTATTTGTCTTGACATTTAATAACAAGAAAAAATTAATGAAATCTTTGTCAATTGCATGGATATTCCTGGCTGGAACTAAGTAAAACTTAGGCATGAGTTGTCCAACTTTGTGGGCTTGCAGTTTCACCCCCTCACATGTTTCGCTTGGCTCTTTGCTCCTGGGATTTCTAGTCATTATCAGATCCAAGCCTGCACTTTGAAGAGTGTCAAATATTAATACCAAGCCTTCAAACTTCAGTGGAACTGCAAGCAAGCCTTAGTCTGGCCTAGGTTCATTCTGGTGATACGTCAATTTGTAACTGTGGAGGTAAAGGCTTTAAGCCCAGGCATTAGCCAGCCCAAGGAGGACAATCTTACATGAGTGAAATCACACCTCCAAAGTGAATACTTCATGTCTACTTCTGTGAGGTATTTCCATGCATTGAATTTGACCATGAACAATTTTGGCTCAGTACAAAACTGAAGAGCTTAAAAGTTCCAACAGATGGGAAAAGGTTGACTGGTATGATTAATCCATGCAATTAGTAAACCTTATGGTTATAGGCAAGTGTATAAGATAATTTGTAAATATTTAGATAATTTCGGGGGGATTATCATAAGATTGGTTCTCTATGTCTTGACGTCTACTAAAAGATAGTCAAGTGCACGTGGGATAAAGTCAGTTACACGATTCATCTTTGTCTACGTGAGCACAGGTTCATTTGTATAAAGGGGGCATTTTCTTTCACTTGTTTGAACATTGTGATTGGGGTCAGTTTTAATTGAAGAAGTCGATATCAAATGCATAACCTTTATCCTCTCTACTTCCATAACCAAACGTTCAATTCCCAATATAAATATGAACGCAGGTAGCATTCGGTCTAGGAAAATGTTCCCTGCAAGGTCACTTAATGGGTGCTGTTACATTGTAATTGAAACACTTTCAAGGAGAATAAAGAAGCCTAACAGCACATTTTATTTATTTTTGCATTTAGAATCTGTAAAGAATGGTTAAAATAACACTCACATTGAACTTTTAACTGCTAACTGTTGTTCATGAGACCAAATATCTTCACTGGACAATAGGAGACTGTCCCCTCTGACACTTTTAACCTTTAGTCTTTCCTACATTGCACAGTTTTTTTCCTTTATAGTTTTTTATTTTCTCTTACATCTTTTTCCACCATTGGTTTTTAATATCTATCGTGCCTATATTAAAAGAGGGGCATAGGTTTTTGAACTTTCAAAGGGACCTAGCAGAATAGAATGAAGGGAAATAGGTTGAAATGTTAATAGAGGTTTAAAATGAAGATGTATCTGCAAAGATTTGAACCGTAATTCTCTCTCCATATACATGAAAAGAAGAATCCAGGCAAAGTGTTCTGGGTTGGCAGGGACACTAGGAAACATATGACTCCATTAAATCTAAAATTACTGAGGTCCTTTCTCCAGCCCTTGAGCAAATTTCATACTGACAGCATCGGAAATTTATGTTTGTAAAGATGACTAAATTAGGCTCACAAGTGGTAAAATATTCAACGCTGAAATGGAAGTCCTCAAGTTTCAACTGATATTGGAAATTCTGAAATCAATTCTGGACACTGAATTATTAGAAGTGGATATTTATATAACCGCCAGGCAAGATTGGATCTCTCCAGATCATGAGTGCCTTCTATCTTCCTTCAGGGGATTTTTTAAACCACGTGAAAAAGATGAGAATGTGGTTGGGTAGTCCTTACTGAACACAACTCCTAGCCCAGCCCGTCCTGTTGCTCACTGGCAATTATGGCATCTTGCAGTTGCTGGTCAGAGCAGTCATGGCGAGGAAGTGCTGCAACAGGTAGCTTCATAATGGAGCATCCAGGATTAGCTACAGGGGTGCAATGCATGGATGGAAAACTTTGTCGTCAGACTTCCAGTCTGGAGAGGGTCTGAGAGCTGGTGTTGAGGAGGTACTGCAGTTCAGAATATGTCAGGTACCAAAAGGCCCCACACTGTTATCCACACGCCATTACTTCACATAGCACTTGTTTAAGCTCTGGATCTAGAAACCAGCGGAGACCCAGGGAGCTGATTAACCCTGGACAGCACAGGAGAGATTGGTTGCTTGAGATGCTGAACTGTTCACATGCATCTCCCCAGTCCTTTCCCACTTGGAAAAGTCATTTAGCTTCACGGGGCCCTGGTAACCCTCCAGCTCATCCACCGACTCAGGGTCCCAGACTTTCACGAAAAAAATACAAACTGACCTAACAAAGAAAGAGTAAATGGAGCACTTTTTTTTTTTTTTTTTTACTGAGCATGTACTTGGTCCCAGTTAATCACAAAAACTAGAGCATTTTAAATTCTCAAAAAATCCTATAACGTGGAGTATTACCCTGATTTTGTAAATGGAGAAACTGTCACTTGGAAATGATTAAAGATATTGTCCATGATCCTAAATCACAAGAAGACCCGAGTTTTAAACCAGTGACAACACCAAAAGCCAGACCCTTCCCTCAGTCATGTCCCTAAATTCAAGCATTCAACAATTACATGGAAGACATTACAGCATAGGTTGTTTAGTGTGGCTAATCCAGCAGGTGCAGGGGGGATTTCTGAGAAATAGAAGAACCACCAACATTGGCATGTACAAGGAATTATAAAAAATATTAATGAAATGGACATTATGCAGGGAGATGTCCTGCACAAGAAAAATGCACAACCCATTTGCTTCCAAAAAAGGATTCTAACAACCACTTATAAGCCCCTGACAACTTGTGACCTCTATGACCTCAGCTTTTAATGAAATCAAGTATTTTTTTCACCAATTAAATTTTCTGAGGGGTTTAAAAAAAAATCTCCATTCATGATTTTTATTTTCTTTCTTCTGAAAGCAAGCACTTCATTTAAAAATACCCAAATTTGTCTAAAATATCTTACAATATTTCAGATAAGAATGGTAGGTGCAGAAAAGACATTTGTGAAGTAATTAATAAATATTCACTTCTGGTGAGGCATTGCCTACATTCATCATGCTCCCTTGCTGATTTTGTGTTGAACACCACAGATACCTCATTTTATTTTATTGGCAATGAGATGTAAATTGGCGCTTGGTAGTTTTCTGCTTTTAGACACGAGACTCATATTTAGAGACCATTTAAAATATAGCAGTGTGTGGCATTTCAGGCATCAATATTCCTAGGATGATATTTCTCTCTCTGATCTGAGGCTAAAGCCAATCTAGAATATGTTCTTTTATAAATTCTGCTCTATCTGGTTTTCTTCAATGTATGTGAAGATTTTTAAAAGAAGCACATTATGCCTCATTTATGTTTTTCTTAACACATGTTCAATCTAACTCTGAAGCATGCATGGATTCGGCAATTAATCCTAAAAGACTGAGGCCTATGTAATTCAGGCATGAAAGATAATTCCCCCAAATAATAATTCTTTAAATAAAATGGTAAGCAATAACAAAAATAGTTTAGCTAGTACTGCATTTAACAGACACAGTTGTTTTAATTTTAACTTTTTTTTAAGGCAAGGTCTTTTGTATACTAATTAAAGCCTGGATAGCTCACCTGTTTGTGGCAATGAGGAATGTGGTAGAGAGCAGTCGCCACTTCTAATAACTGATCATTCCTGATAGCAAACCTAATTACTGAGTGATACTGAGCCTTGTGTCACTCAGCTTTAAAGTAGAAAATGTCATGTTTAAATTAACATGACATCTTCAGTTGAAATGTTCTACAAATTCTGTAAATTGTACCATACAAATTCTCCCTGTTCCTTTCTGGACTCTAAGGCTAGCGCATGCCTGGCGTTTTCAAGTGTTTGGGACTGGCAGAACATAACACAGACAGACAGTAGATAGAAGCGTCCGATATATACCGAGATTAGACAGCAGTTGCATTAAAGGCTGAGGAGCCCAACTCATAAGTCAGACTGCCTGGCTCCGATTCTTCCCTCCACAAATAATTTATGTAACTTCTCGGTACCTCAGAATCACCACCTCGACAAGGTCATTACAAGAAAACCACCACACAAGATTCTTGTAAGAGTTAATTGCAAAATGAAACAACATGTTATGTGCTTAGACTAATGCTGAGTGCACAACAATTAATATCGTTTGTGGATATTAAGTCAGTCACAAATCCATCCTGTCACTGGTTTTCATGTGTGAAGATGAGCAAACTTATGATGTTTTTTCTTGGTCTTTATAGTACCCAATATATACAACAAAGTCCATGATTTAGAAGCAACAAGGTGTAGACAAGTATGAATCTTAGCTCTATGTCTATGTAGCTATCTGGCTTTGGACAACTCCCATTCACATGTCTAAAATTTATAGTAACGTGTATTCATAGAGTTTACTGGCACCTATTTTGCACTGGATGAATGCTAATCTTGTGTCTCCTATATGATTTTGACTGTACATCTATCTGGGATCTAACACGCGGGTCTTTGTTCACAGTCTAGCACACCCTGGGTTTGACCATCTTCCTCAGTCCAATGTTAGGTAGGTACACTGTTATGCAACCCACAATTGCAAAGATGTAGAAACAACCCAAGTGCCCATCAATATACGAGTGGATTAATAAAATGTGGAATTCTACTCAACCACAAAAAACAATGGTGATCTAGCACCTCTTGTATTATCCTGGATAGAGCTGGAGTCCATTCTACTAAGTGAAGTATCACAAGAATGGAAAAACAAGCACCATATGTACTCACCATCAAATTGGTATTAACTGACTTAAACTGACCAACACTTAAGTGCGCACATAGTAGTAACGTTTAATCAGGTATCAGGCAGGTGGGGGGGGAAGAGATGAGTATATTCACACCTAATGGGTGTGGTGCGCACCGTCTGGGGGATGGACACACTTGAAGTTGACTCGGGTGGGGCAAAAGCAATATATGTAAGCTAAGCATGTATACCCCCATAAATACACTGAAATAAAAAAAATTAATAAAAGACAAAAAGTAACCTAAACTTTTGTACCCTCACAATATGCTGAAATAATAAAGTAAATGAGTGTATAACTAAATAATAAAGCAAGAAAACATGCAAACATCTTCCAACTGTCCCCTACTCCCATAAAAATTCATGGGCCCTAAGAGTTTTTAAATCCTTAAAATAGTCCACTAGCATCACATAATTTGCTTTTCAAAAAAAAAAAAAAAAAAAAAAAAAAACCCAAACCACTCAAGTTTTAATTCCAGAGACATTTAGTCTCTGCACATCTACTCAATATTCAGCAGTGGTACATCAAATCAGTCTATCTTTGAACTCATCAGCTGTTTTGAATATTCTTAATTTTCTATTCCTGTTCCTTCAGCAGTGGCTGTTGCTGTCTTTGCTGTGGTGATCATGCATCCATTCAGCCGTGCACCACACTCAACAGTTGTCAGTACGTCCACGCAATGAACCACTGAGTCGAGTTTCTTACAGCATTCTTTGAGACTACTATTTTCTAATCTTTTGTAATTATACGGAAGACTCAATTTATAATCAATGGGTTCAGAACCAAAAGGAACAATTCCGTGAAGTACTGCCAAGAAGCTGTACTCAATTGCACCAATGCTCATTAGTATAGGGCGTTTTGTAACTCAGCACCATGCAAGTCCATCCACACTTGCAATATTTATATTAAAATTTAGTCTAGGGAGCACTTGGTTGACAGAGCTCTTAGGCAAACCTTTTCCATCCACTTATTTTCTGCACGCTGCACAATTCTATAGGATGCGGTATGATTAAAAAGGCATACAAATTATACATAGATATGGAAAATATATATTTTAAGCTTTGCAGAATTTTCTGTTCAAGCATCTAACTGGAAAATATTAGATAGGCACTGCCATATAAAATTTTTTGTTATCTTAGAAACCTAGCAAAACAGAAAAACTGGTACGACAAGTACTAACTTCTTTAACCTTAACCTTAGAAGTCCTTGATCATTTAGTAATTTTGGGTAACTAACAAATGCAATACAATAGGTGTTATGTTGCATTTCATTGTCCACAAATTTTTAACAATTTTTAGTTAATCAATTGTTACTAATTGATTCCAAATTAATTTTTCTTCATTTTTACAGGACCTAATCTATGTATCTGTTTTACGTTGGAAGAATGGGTCATATTTTACCAAATGATAATGCAGGAGAGGCATTTTGTGGCTATAATTACTACAGTATTATCATTGGAAAGAAAGTATAAGTAGGTTTCGTTTCAAAACTTTTCCTTTCACATTCTCCCCCCCCCTTCTCCTTTCCTATCTCCCTCTGTCTCCCAGAGGCTCACCCCGAGCAGAGTGATAGCTACCATGCTTAAAGAAAATATTTCTATCATTTAATGTTGGCTTGCATGCTCAACAGAATAAAGTATACATAGATAGGTTGAAAACTAAAAACTTCTTTAACAGGGGAAAGGAAATTCACCAGGATGCAGACACTCATTTTACCATCTCTGAAGAAATCTTTCTATGAAAGATCACAGCCACTGGCAGCCACTGGTCCAGAAAGTACTAAGCAGCCCCAGACTGGGAGAAATTCCACTGATTAGAAGTTTGTTAGTAGGGATGCTAAGGTTAGCCTGGCTAATAAAAATGATGATGTTTGTGTGAAAATTAACTGGTATCACCGTTAGGAAAACTTTACTAAAAAGACTTGGAAAAGCATTTTGTACAGATTTCCATAGCAGTTTCTTAAAAAACTATCTCCACGCTCTTAGAAATTATCTGCTTAATGTTGGATTTATACTTTCTCTCAAACTCCCTCATATGGGAACTCTTCCCTGATAATGCTTTCTCCTCTAACAGTCAAACGCAATCTTCATATTGTTCAATTTTTAAATATTATTCTTAGATATTTTTACACATTTGGATAATTTTGATCGCATTTCTTGTCAGAAATATTTTGGAAAACCCCACACTGCATATACAAGGTTTACCATCTTGCTACTTCTGCAATTGTTTTCACAAGGTCTCTTGGTTTCCTTAGAAATGATCGACGCTTTCTCATAAATGAGAAGCTTATTTTCTAACATCTTCATCTGAAAGATCAAGACGGCATCAAATTTGATTACCTTATTCATCATACCCCTTAAAATGGAATGGTTCCTCATTGCTGTTACTACCCAGTCCAAAACAGGCAACTCATCCCCTGTGTTTTGGGCACCTGGTTTCCTCTCCTGCCTGATCTCACTTCCCTCCCCCCATCTCCTGTCCCTCAGCCTCCTCTGGGTGGTGAGCCAAGCCAGCAGGAGCACCCCCTCCTCCCTGGCCTCCCCTTCTTTCCTGGGCCGACTCCTACTGCTGCATCTGCCTTTAGGGCATGTTGCAGAGTATTATACCTCAGGAAAAACATCTCTAACCAGATTACTGAGGAACCTCAATTTCATGCTAAAGTTCAGGGGCTCTGAAGTACTTGAGCAGAAGCACTGGATGTTCTCCCGGCTACAATACAGGAAAATTTGCCTCCAAGAGAAGAGCTGGAGTCTGGGGATGACTGCAGATCTTGGGCACTAAGGAGTTAAAGCAGGGAGATGGTCATTTAGAATGGCAGGAGGGAGTATGATTTCCATGATGGTGCCGAAGGCAGAGAAGGGAAGGAATGGTGCTCACCAAGTTATTAATAGATGGGATGATCAAAGGAAGGGTGTGTGGGGGTGTGTGGGTGTGTGTGTGTGTGTGTGTGTATTCACGTTTCTGCAGTCTTTAGTATATAGAAGATAACAGTGAAGAACCAGGTGAAATGGGTATAGGATATAAAGGACCAAGAATGGCTGAAAATGGAAAAGAGTTATAAGGTCCTGGTGGTCATGTTTTTACATGTGGAAAGAAGCTTTAACCAGTTCACATATTGATGTCTTCAACATCCACACACAGAACACGTTTCTCATCTACGGTTGCCACAGCTTTCTTAAGCAATGTTTCAAGTTTTCTATTTTTCTTTTTCTTTTTTTTTTTTTAAGCAAAGCAACATTTGTTTCTCATACAGGAGATTCTAGAATAAATGAATTGAACACGGAAACTAACTATCTCCTGTGAACCGGGATGTCCCAGGCAAGGAGGTTTCCTAACATGCCCTCCAGTACTATTTGTTACCTCAGTACTCAGATACACCTTCTGGTACTCCGAGTACAATTTGTAAATCACGCGGAGTACTGCACTGAGCCAGGTATTCTTCAAATGAGCTGTAAATGGAACCAGGAGATGTTGTTCTCATGTTAAGGGAGACTGAAAATATTGCCACTAAGGGAAATACTCAAGGCTTCTTAAACAATCTCTACTTGATATTACTTCTTTTAAGCCTCTCCAATGTATCATAAAGCAAAAAAAAATATATACATGTATATATACACACACACACGCACACACACACACACACAGCTAAGGGCAAGACTTCAGGTATGTGAAATGTAACACTCACCATGAGAGCCACTGGGACAACAGAGACAAGATGTTCTTATTCCACAAGGAGTTTACTGTCTGGGAACAGATGAATAGCCAAAAAACTTAAACCCTCTCATGGTGGTGGGAAGAGATACAGGGAAGAACATCACCAGCTGCCACAGGGTGTTCCAGACGGCTACATGAGAACGCCTCGTTTGCTGGGAAGCTTGGAGAGTTGGCCAGCTGGACAATTTGGCAGAGGACAATCCAGACAGGGAAATGACAGGAGACCAAGACGCCCCTCAGCTGGACTAAACCTGAGCCAGGTTTATTCTCGACTCTGGGCCCTTTGCCCCCCCTCCTTTGTTAGAACATTTACTTTAGAAAACTCACATATGCAAACTCTTTCTCTGCCCCTTTGAGATGTATGTAAATCTTTTTAAGCCCTTCTTGCTGGTTTGACATCCCAGAACTGTCTTTCTCAAGAACCTGGAGCCATTCCTTAGAAAGGGACCCATCAAAGTTCATGTCACCTGTTACCTCCCACTGTCTGGGGGAGAGCAGCCGCCTAACCTGCTCGGATGCGGATGTGCAAGCACAGATGGCCTAATCACAGAGAAACGTCTGAAAACATGTGAACCACTTAATGTGCTGGGCACATCCCAGTCAGCAACTGCTCTCCCTCAGCCGGTGCTTAAAAACCCTCCCATTCTTTTGTTTCAGTGGAGTTGGATTCAATCTCTCTCTCCCTCCTATTGAAAATAGCCTTGAATAAAGTCTTCCTCACCTGTTTAACTTGTGTTGTACTTGTCAAAAATACATTGTACTAAGTGCTGGAGGCCTGAGTGAGTATGGCAAGTCCAGACAACTAGAACTCTATCCATACCTCAGGGCTCTGGACGGGTGGGAGGTGGGACAGAGCTGCTCCGATTACCTGGTCATAATAAGCCCAAATAGTAAATATAGCTCATATTTGTAGAAAATTAAGTATAATTCTAAAGTATTATGGCATCCTTGAAGAGAGGGGAAAAGATTATAAATGAGAAGCTCTAGATTTCATGATAAAATTATCTGAAGGTGATAGGAATGCTTCCCTGAAAAATTGTTAGAAATAAAAAAAATTAAGTGGGTTAGGTAAGAAATAAAGGTATAAAATAAATAGCTTTCATAAAACCCCAAGACCAATCATTCAGAAAAATGAATACTCATGGGACACAAAAGTGTATAAATTATTAAGCAACAACAACAACAACAACAACAACAAAAAAAAAACATATAAAGACATCTAACAATGATTTGAAGAATATTTGAAAAACTTACAACATTACCCTGGAGGCACGAAGGATCTGAGTCAATGGAAATGTGACCATGCACCTAGACTACCATGTTCCCGAATGAATCTTAAAACTTCCAGTCATCCGAGTCAGAATGGCAAAGAACTTTTAATAACTCAAAAAATTCTCATTCTTAAGGGAAACATTTTGCAAAAGAAAAGGGAGACTTCACAATGTAGAAAACATCTACTAAGATGTACAAAATTGAAAACAGCTTAGTACTCATCTGTGGACAGACATATTAGTATCTGACAACTAGTAACAGGTATGTGGGGGGAGGGGAACTCACGAAAAGTTACCCAGTTATCTGTTATGGGAATGATGTTTGAATAAAACGTGATTCTACAAACTGTCTAAAAATTGGGAAGAATATGTCAGTCTCCCAACCTATACCTAACTTCCATAAAGATATTATTTTTAAAATAGTAGAAATTTACATGTTAGTATATAATTTCACGCCAATAAAGACCTCATTAGCAAAACTTCAGAACTATTATAGAAACTGAGAAGAAAAAAATTAATCATTTTGGCTGCTTAAAATTATATACAACCTGTGTATATCGCAGATGCCATGTAAGTGAATGAAAAGATAAAGCAGAACCTCAGACCAAAATAAAAATTCTGCAAGTGTTGGCATCCTGGGCAGGGGTGGGGGGCTAGGGGGAAACCACAGCAGTGTGTGCGGAACATGTCACCCAAAACCTCAGCATCAGTTCTTAGCATTAACACATGGAATGTGCATTTCAAACTCATCATACAGATTTCCTCATATCTGAAATAAATCTCATGATGGTCAATTTATAAAGCCAGCCTCTTTTCTTCACTTTCATCCAAGCTGTTAAGACTCAAATAGTTTTGCCCCTCGTTATGTTTTCAATGTCTCAGACTCACCGTCTGACTTCTGTGAAAAGCAAAAGGAATGAATGTAAAAATCTGTAATTACAAATCCATGAATCAAAAAAATAAAGTGACAGCAGTATGTTTTATGTATCTTATCTTAAATACACATCTTGCTTCAGACGGGCTGTTCGCTTTTCCTAGTTCTGGTTGTCTCCTTGCTAGACCTGAATGCAACCACCCTGGGCACTGATGTGTTGTTTTGGCAGCATTTTCAAGCCATCTTCAATTTCAAATGAAAATGTGAAGTTGGAGAGACCAAGATGAGTGAAGTAGAAAAAGGCAGCTGTCACCTGCTGTGGCCTGCAGGACCCGGGTGCCAGGCAGGAGACTGGAAATGAGGGTCTCCCCGTGGGTCCCCTCTCAGCCAGGCAGCCATGCTCGGTGGACCCGAGAGCACCTGATGGCCTTTTTGTAATGGGGAGGGGACAGTCGTTAATGCAGTTCCGAGGGACACCAGTCACTAGGATAGAAGGAAATCTCTTCGGTTAGTAATAATTCATGATTCTTCATAGCTCCATCATCTCAGTCAGTGAGTGACTGAAACCATCAGTGACCTGCACCAGTGTCCTCTGCTTGTCTAACGGGGCAGCTCTGTCCTTTTGCACAAAGTAACCTAATCACCATGCCACGTTAACTGTATGAAAAATGCAGAAACTGAGATCAAAAACAAAGAGGAGGAGGAGGAAAAAAAAATCTGGGAGTAAAACAGATGAATAGAATCCCTTTTTCCTAGGATGACAAAGGATGGAATTATTTTTTTGAGATTATCTAGGCCTGGTGAGGCTGGTCTACTTTAACGCATAGGCACTACTGCAAGCCAGAATTACGCTCTTTCTCAAGGTAACCTCCACATTATTATCATCTCTTCCTTCTTCATGTTCTGTGTCTATGACTGAAGCAAGGTTCTATTTTGTTGCCATGATGTAGATAGACCATAGCCCCCCGGATATTGGCAAAGTGCATGAGCCCATGTAGGGACAGCCTGGATGAAGTGTGGTTAACAGCTAAGAAATGTTAGGTGTCCACAAACAGTTTTAAGGATAGCTTGAGGGATCCCAGAACGCAAAGAAGTTGCACAGAGGAACTCGTTCAGATCGCTTATGCAGAATCATAGATGCTCATTTTGCATCAAAGGGGAGTTGGCTAGAGCTAGTGTTTGTCGTCCTCCTTCCACTGCCCTGCCTCAGCTGGGACCTCAGTCTGTCTCATCCTTGACCTCCCGCTGCGCACCTAACTAGGAACAAAAATGCAAATTAGTACACACGTGTGCACATGTGTAGAAATGTGAGGGGCATCTCCACAGGTAATTTAACTGGAGGGATTAACTTTTCCCATATTTCTCATCTCACAGTAGATGCCAAAAAATGAACAAAACACTATTTAAAACAAAACACTGTTTAAAAAGAAAGGTATCAATGGTGAATTTCCAAGCAACTTGAGAATTTATAGTTTCAAAACACAGTTTATAAAAGGTTCATGATGGTTTTCCTTACACTTAATTCACGATGTCTGTAAAGTATCCTGTCAGTTTCTAAACATGGATTTCCCTACTTCTGATATTTTTGTAATGCCTTATTTATATTATTAAAATATTTTTCTTATTTTGATATTCTCTTCCGAAGACAAAGTTTAATATTTAAACAATCTTATTGTCATACTCACCCTGTTTTCCAATATATAAAAATCTGTGATTTCATAGGGAGGAGGAGTCTTGAATGACACTTAGCTCTTAAATATAGTATGTCCTTACAGATGCAAAAATAATATAAGATCCATGTGTCTTCAAACTGTGTGACATTAACCACTGGCGAGAGGCACAATCAAGTGATCGTAGCCCTGGCTTATGCAATGGATTCTATTTTCAGAATCCTTATGTTATTAGAGCAGGCTCTAAAGTCACCAGATGTCATTTTGTTTTTTTCTTATGCCAGCTCCAATTCAATAAGAAGGGATCTTGATATTACGTGCACATAAAAAGTCATATGTTACAGAAAAGGCATCGTCTTAGTCACTCAAAAGATTGTGTGAAATAATTTTCTGCCCCCAAAATGAACTATTCACTAATACTAGTTAATTGATAATATACATTAAGGTGATCTGGGCTATTTTCCAAAGTAAGGACAAATTTAAAACTTCTGAATCTAGGCCGGGCGTGGTGGCTCACGCCTGTAATCCTAGCACTCTGGGAGGCCGAGGTGGGCGGATCGTTTGAGCTCAGGAGTTCGAGACCAGCCTGAGCAAGAGCGAGACCCCATCTCTACTAAAAATAGAAAGAAATTATATGGACAGCTAAAAATATATATAGAAAAAATTAGCCGGGCATGGTGGCTCATGCCTGTAATCCCAGCTACTCGGGAGGCTGAGACAGGAGGATCGCTTGAGTTCAGGAGTTTGAGGTTGCTGTGAGCTAGGTTGACGCCACGGCACTCACTCTAGCCTGGGCAACAGAGTGAGACTCTGTCTCAAAAAAAAAAAAAAAAAAAAAAACTTCTGAATCTAAAGTTATGATTCATGGTTTACTCAGAAAATGTTTCCAAAGAAAAGCATCCATGGAGCTTATTCTCTTGGTATATGATGAAAATAGATCTGGAAATATAATCTAGGTTTCCTTTACTATTGACATCTTGTGACTTAATCCACGTAAGTTATTAAATCTTCATTTATCTATCACTCTTGTCTCTCTTTTGGGAAGAGAGTTTGCATGATGGAGAGTAGCTTTAGAAGCCAGACATCCATAGGTTGCAATTTGATCCTGACACTCACTAGAACAGAACTTCCCCAGAAACAAATTTCACTCACTGAATCTCAGTTGTTTTATTTATAACGTTGAGAGTTCATGATTCAATTGGTTCTTGTATAGGTTTTAATGACTGAAAAGATCTGTTTTCTGACCCACAAATTTAATTCAAAATAAAAACAAATGAAAATTTATCGGTGAAAGGAAGTTATTTTCTGAGTTTTTCCACTGATACCTATTCTAGTAGCCTTTTGAAATACTAAAATAACTTTTTCATAGAATGCTATTGGGATTTTTTAGTGCTCGTCTTTGTTAGGGCTCTACTACATTTGAGCTCGTCATCCCATAGAAATCTCATAGAATATCCTCGATACTGTATAATCGTATCTGTGTTGCAGGTTTGTTGTTGTAAGAATTAAATGAAAGCCTTGTGTTAACTGCTTAAGAAAGTAGTCAACTCACACTTAGCCTCTATAAATATGATGGACATTCACACAACACAAATTCTTGCTGAACGTTTCATAAGACGAAGGTACTACATCTTGTGCCAGAGACACAATAGTCCTCACATATTGGAAGACCACATCTAAATGCCAACAGAATAATAATAGAGGGTGGGTTGTGTTTCATGGTTACTTGGCTATTTGTTCAACCACTAAAATTATATCTACAATGATGAGAAACTATTTCCTTTACGTATGAAAACTAGATGCCCCTGTATTCTGAATGGAAGTAAACAATGAATTGATTTCCATAAAATTCAGAATGTATTTAACTAGATAAATTAAAATACATCTTCTAAGGCTCTAAAAATACGGGTCTCTAATCAGAACTAGAAAAGCAACAGAACAAAAATGATTGAAAAAACTCATACTATGAGATATTCAGAAATTAAAAATATAATACAGAATCAACTGACTTTGATGTAAGCATTTTAAAAAGATACATCACGAATCTTTCTATGCAAATACTGAATCAATTGCCAATCATGCACAATTTTCAGTGTAAATGTGATTTTTTTTTAATGTAAGGAACTCCTGATTTAATTTATATTGTCACCAGAAAAAAAGAATGGAGATGAGAGAGATAAGTAGGGAAGGAAGGAGGAAAGAAGGAAGAGAAAATGATAGAAATTTAGGCCTCTGAGGTAGGAAGCAGGGAAGGGAGGAAAGGAGAGAGGGAGGGAGCGAGGGAGGGAAGGAGGGAAGAAAAAAATGGAGGAAAGGTAAAGAGACAATATTACAAAAAATTTTCACTGATCAAAATGCAAAATCAAAACTTATGCTTACATTGTATCAATATGACTGCCTTGTGAAATACATGAACACTTTTCTTATTTTTCTGTTTACACACTATAATTTGTTCGTAGGAAAACTAACAGTGATACGATACCCGATTCCCATTTTTTTTCTTTTTTAATTTAAGTAGATTTAAAAGGTCCAAGTGGTATAGTGTTACATGAACAAATTGCATAGCAAAGTATAGGCTTTTAGTATACCCATAACCTAAACAGGGTACCTTCTGACAAATACAGAAACAGCTCATTGCTGAATTTGCCCTGTAAGCAATCTGTTTCTAGGAGTCTTTTCTAAAAAATAAACCACTTAAAAAGAGCACATTAACAATTGAGAGAGGAACTTGGAATAAATACCTACTTCCTGGTAAACACACATGGATTAACTCTGCATCCGGAAGACAGTAGGGTAAAGAAGAAAACAAGCTTTAATAGAGTAGCTCAAATTTGAGATTGTTTGAAGTACCCAACTATCCAGCTGTAATATAATATTGGCATATAAAATTAGATATAGACTCGATTCTTCTGTGATGTTAATTTTTCTTTCTGGACATTAGTTTACACATTTGTTCAGTGAGATAGTATCTGAGATCCATACAGCCCTAAAATTGTATTTCAAGAACACGTGTGTGTTGCACATGCTCTCCCATATATATTTGGTATGTGCTTATTAACATACATAATATGCTTTCTTTTATATAACTGTTAAATGCTCTTTCAAAGTTACGAAGCACTTTGCCAATTCGTGATCTTATTCTTACTGTGCTCTACTATGAGAAATCATTTCTTGTTCTTCACGTGACTAAGTCCTTGCTTAGCACAGCCCGGATGACTGGTGGGTTGCGACGTCTGAGTTGAGAAGTCTGCCAGCGCTATTCTGGCACTCGGGACTGTCACCGTGCCACAGTGCCTGATCGTATCACTTAACCTTTCTCTCTCACTTGCACTGGATTTGAAACGGAGCTTAAGAACCGAGCCAAGATGGAGGAAGTGCCGCATGTGTTACATGACTTAATGCTTGTGAGGCCTCTTTAAATACATAAATTATTTCAAAATAAAATGATTTGCATGTAGATAACAGAACTGACCTAATAAGGAATCGTATTACCATTTCTTCACATTTCAGACCCTGTCATATTCCATTAATGAATACAGGATGATTCAAGGATAATACCTGCATGATGAAAGATAGTTCTGGAACATGGTCAACTCAAGAATACAAGCTCCCCCTTCAAATGTAGCACAAATGTCATATAAATTATTATGCATTTGACCGTTAATGGGAACTAAGATGAGATGGCTAGTGGACCCCAGGTAAATCTGAGCCTTTGTTAGACTATCTTTTCTTTCTCACACTATTCAACAAAATATTAATTATCTAAGCAGTCCTGACGAAACATGTAAAATGACAGAAACTTAGTTTTTGCATCACCTATGGACCCATAACATCTAATTTTGCAACAAATGCAACAAAAACATTGGGTTACCTAACTTTGTAGCTATCTCTAGAAAATGATGACTCAATTTCAGATGAGGTAGACAGACAGCCACACAGTAAACCACCACCAACTCCCCTGGTATAGTTTCAAACACACCAGCTTAGAATCAAGGTAGGGGCTGTAACCTAACCAAAGTCATGCTAGATCCTGGGGAGGCGGCATAGTTCCACCCTCATTCTATCAGTTTTCTGTTTTGCTGTCTTGGAGTCGTCTGTAACCTCCAGCCTGTGGGTAAAGCAAGCGCCTATGATGTAAAAAGTCCCTGGTAGATGTTAGTACCATTAACACCCCCCTGCCCCCATGTTTAGACAGACAACGCATTTTGTTTAAATTGAGTTTACTTCTTTCCTCCCCAGCTCTTTTCCCTACATTATACTACTGTCATATTTAAATAGAGGGAAAATGTAGAGATAAATATCTTTTTTTTAAAAAAAAAAAAAAAAGAGGGAACTTTCTATTCTCATCCAGAGGCAGTAATTAAAATCATTCTGAAGCCTTGGAAAGAACAGATGCCTTTTGGCCCTGGTCACATTTCCTGCACAGTGGATGTGGAATACAGTTTGTTAAGCCCATTCATGCAACAGAGAAGTTCATCTGAAAACCACCCATTTCATCACAGAAATCTAGTTATGCGGTTATCTTGAATTCCTGTGCTATGAATTTGAGGGAACCAACGAAAGATGAAGGCACCATAAAACGTAAGTCACTGCCTGGAAAGCACCTCACCCTTCACAAGTACTGAATGAGCAAGTAGTTCCACATTGCACACATTCCTTTATTTTTCAATTCTAGGTAACATTTTATTTTTTTTATTATTTATTTATTTATTTTTTTAACTCACATAGCCTCCCCATTCTCTAACATTCCAATAATTCTTGGGGCTCATAAAATGGTTCCCCGAAGTATGGAGATTTGGCACCCAGAGTACTTTGAACTAAAGGAGATTAGAGGCCTCGAAAGCAGAGTCTCTCTGACCTTCTACCCTCCTCCCGTCTCTCACCCCTCCTTCTCCTCTGAAGTGAGTCACAGAAACTAGAATGCCTCTTCCCCAAGGTGGGTTATAGAAACTGGAATACCTGCCCCCAAAGCAAGCTAGAGCACCTAGAAATATCACTCTAACCTTCCCTGCCTGTCCGTGTACGAACTTCCCGTAAGGAAATTCTCCGACAAGGTCACGAATACCTTGTTACAGAGGAACCCTGCCCTATGCCAGAGGAAGGAATGCCACACGGAGAGCTGAAGGAGAATCAACAGACAGGCCTTGCGGACCCCCACCACCACCCCTGGCCTAGCACCATGATGTCATACCGTGGCCTCTGTCCAACCACATTCCTCCACACTGCCCATTCTCCACTGAACCTCAGCATATACACAGTTTTCCCTGGGTCTTTTGAAGACCTCCGTGTCACGTAAAATTTTGATTCAATAAATTTACTCTGCTTTAAAAAAATATATATATATATTACAAAGAGCAACTTCAAATGTCATCTCGCCTACTTCCTCTTAAAATAGACTCATCTTAACATATGAAAATACATGTTTTACTTTTTAATCACAGAATACATTTTCATAGAAAGTTAATGGAAAATACAGAAGAGTACTCAAGTAATTTAAGTTCATGATTATGGTACAAGGCATTATTGTTCCCAATTTTTCATTCCTTCCTGTGTCTCCACTATTCACCATGTAGCTTTACAGCTCCTCCCACAAAAAGCCAACCACATTCCCCAATATTCACCAGCCACATTGATCTTGGGATAGCTATATAATGAGCCTAGCTATATAATGAGCCTTGGCTAATTTCCAAGGGTACAGGTGACAGTGTGCCAGTTCCAAACCTAGGTGTAAAGGGCTCTCTTGAGCCTCCCTCATCACCTCGAGGAAAATATGCTCCAGGTGGCCTAATACTCCCACAAAAATGAAAGACTCACAGTGCATACCAGAGCTGAGAACTTGCCCTATAGCCAAACAGCCCAGGTCCAGCTTGAATCAACCAAACCCAGAGAAACCACACATGCATGAGACAAATAAATGCTTATTGTTATGTGGCACTGAGTTTTGGAATGGTTATTCAGCATTCTTGTAGTAATAGTAGATGGCAACATTAATAATCCTAGCATAAGTATTAACGCATATGCACATATATGTGTGTATATGTGTTTTCTCATCTGTTAAATAGAAAAATAGTACCTGTCACTTTGTTATTAATTTGAGAACCAAATTATATATTTAAAATATTAGCTCTAGGCCGGGCGCGGTGGCTCACGCCTGTAATCCTAGCACTCTGGGAGGCCGAGGTGGGCGGATCGTTTGAGCTCAGGAGTTCGAGACCAGCCTGAGCAAGAGCGAGACCCCATCTCTACTAAAAATAGAAAGAAATTATATGGACAGCTAAAAATATATATAGAAAAAATTAGCCGGGCATGGTGGTGCATGCCTGTAGTCCCAGCTACTCGGGAGGCTGAGACAGGAGGATCGCTTGAGCTCAGGAGTTTGAGGTTGCTGTGAGCTAGGCTAACGCCACGGCACTCACTCTAGCCTGGGCAACAGAGTGAGACTGTCTCAAAATAAATAAATAAATAAATAAATAAATAAAATAAAATAAAATATTAGCTCTATATCTGACATAAAGTGGGTCAACAGGGGCCAGCTATAACAATAATAAACTATGCCATTATTGTTAACATTAAGAGTATATTCTTAAAGATCTAATGCCCTTCTAAATTTAATAAATCCCACTATTAGTAGGAATTCACCTGGAAACATTTCCCAAGCAGGGGAATGCAAATCCATTCTCCATTTCATTACTCTCCATGGATAGTACAACTGGTTGAATTCTAGAGATAATACTAACGTGGGCTCAATGTATTTATAAGCATATTCACTTGCATTTAGGTTTCCTGGGTAATACACAACAGACGAACCCATCTCCACAATTCAGATGGTGTGGAAACGAGTGGTATGCAGGTCATCTTACATCTAGCACCTGTCAGTCAGCAGTGGCTTTGGGCTGCTGTGCTAGGAATGATGATCAGGCAGCGTTCACCACAGGTGCTAGTTGTAGAAATGGTGCTACCTATTTACACTGTGGAAAGGCAAGTGTCTCCTTCCATCACCCCTTCCTGAGACCAACACTTGTAGAGCACTGTTCTAGATTGTGAGTCCTTTTGCTACATCCTGGGGATTTCAAAACAAAAGACAGATAAAGGATCTGAAAAATTAGGCTCATGTAATTTACCTAAAGCTTGTTCCTATATTCTCCAATAATAACCATAGAGAACAAAGCACTCCCTATTAGATCCTTTGTGGTATAGAAAAAGGCTCATTAGTAATACAACGACTCAATATGTTCCCAGACTCTTATAGCAGATGGAACGGTGATCATCTCACCTGGAAATTAAACAGGACAGTCTGCAACCAAGCAAACAGTCTTTGCCAATTGGTTTCTACTATTTAGAACACTTTCATTCTAAAACTTACTCCCTTTGATGTGACCACTCAAAGATTGCCTAATGGGAGAGAACATTAAAATATAAACTGATTTAAAATCTCAGGACCGGCCGGGCGCGGTGGCTCACGCCTGTAATCCTAGCACTCTGGGAGGCCGAGGTGGGCGGATCGTTTGAGCTCAGGAGTTCGAGACCAGCCTGAGCAAGAGCGAGACCCCATCTCTACTAAAAATAGAAAGAAATTATATGGACAGCTAAAAATATATATAGAAAAAATTAGCCGGGCATGGTGGTGCATGCCTGTAGTCCCAGCTACTCGGGAGGCTGAGACAGGAGGATCGCTTGAGCTCAGGAGTTTGAGGTTGCTGTGAGCTAGGCTGATGCCACGGCACTCACTCTAGCCTGGGCAACAGAGTGAGACTCTGTCTCAAAAAAAAAAAAAAAAAAAAAAAAAAATCTCAGGACCATTTTTCACATCCCCCAGGCTAAGAGTCATGTATTAAAGTGATAGTGCTTCATGATTTAAAAGTTCTCTCCATATCTTTTGAATGTTTGAGTCCAATATTCTAAAACTGTTTTCTAATAACTGAAATGAATTATGTTGGGTCAGGGACAGTAATCATTATTCAAGAATATAAGAGACCAACAAAATCATGTTTATATAACTGGGGTGACACACAACCAAGAGAAACAATTTGTACCGATTCATTCTTTTGCTTCCTCTTTTAGTCTCTTTCCAGTATGCAGTTTAAGAGTATGTTTAAAACTATCATGCTTTGCCTAGAAACAAGAAAAAAAGTGATTTTTTTTTTTTTTCTCTAAGACAGTGAAATCAGTACCAAATTAGAGAAACGTTCGCTGATGAATTGACTGTTTCTCTGGATAGAATTTTCTAATGGGACATTAGAAAAAGTTGTGCAAATACACACTGACTTTTATTAATGAATAAAGAGAAAGTAAAAGTTTCTTACTACAGCAGGCATCTAAGAAATAAAAAGGTTTTATATGTCCTGTCACTTATTTATACAGCATTGACTTTGACATCACTGAAAACTCCTACCTGGCTGGACAGGAGGTCTCAGCAATGAGAACACAACCAATTATTTCTCTCTATGAAGCTTGCTGGCTGCTCCATGTGAGCTAATGAGATAAACGCAGCTGTCCCTTCAACTGCCTGTCCTACGTGTCTAAGTGAGACACAGCCACAGTCGAAGTCTTTGCTTCACAGATGAACAGCTCTAAGTTTGAGAATGTTCTACTCCCTGTTTTGGACACTGCCTGCCTCTGATCAGAGACAGATGCCCCGGTTCTCTTTTACACTAACTCAAATCTATGTTGAATATTTCCATAGGTCATTAGAAAATGATTACTAATTTACTCCGAGTTAAAGACAAAAGACATAAAATGAATATGTAAAAAGAAAAATACTATTTAAGGAAACTGCCTTTCTTCTGAAAGTAACTGGAAAAGAAAGACCTCAAATTTGTGTTCTTGTGCATTTTTGCAGATGCTATTGTGGAAGAAATCATTTTTAATATCTCACTTTTTATAAGGAAGTTATTGTCATTGATATGTCATCACTATTATACCACTGAAAACCAGGTAATATTGCTCACATCAGTATACATTAATAGTATCGTTACCATGCATTTCTTGACAAAATTGTCAGGATACACTATTCTACAAAAAAAAAAAAAAAAAACAAACACACACAAACACACACCCTGACTGATTTGTCAAAACTCACACCAACATTGGATTCCACAAAAGATGACAATATATAAACCCATTTTTAAGATCCCACTAGCAAATGCAGATATTAATATTTATGCAAGATTTACATAGTTGAGAAAAACCGTTTCTAAAAATCTTAAGCTCTCTCTAAATCACTGACGAAAGCTTCATTGATTAATTCATATACTAAAAGAAATACTGCATGTTTTGGCTTTAGGAACATATTCAAAAACTAAATATCCCTAGGAAAAAAATCAAACATGCAATGTTAGTGTTAACAGGAATAAAAAAACCCAAACTCTATAACGTAATTTCAAAGAGATTTACTCTGAGCCAAATTTGAGGATCATGACCCAGAGTCACACCCAAGAAGCCTTGAGCAAGTAGATTCGCTCTGGTTGGGTTATAGTTTGGTTTTATACATTTCAGGGAAACAGGGGTTACAGATAAGTCATAAATCAATACGTGGGAGGCATACATTGGTTTGGCCCAAAAAGATGAGCCATCTTGAAAGGGAGGGTGCTTACAGGTTATAGGTGGGTTTAAAGATTCTTTGGCTTGTAATTGGTTAAAGACTTGAAGCTTTGTCTAAAGGCTTAAGAATATGTTTTAACATAAAGAGCTGTTCATCAGAGAAACCATAGGACATAGATTTGTGTAAATTGAGGACCTGTAGGTTTGTCTTGCATACCCTTAGGCCTGTTAACGGGTTACAAAAGATGTCCCCAAGAAGGGAGGGAGAGGCATGATGAGGCATGTCTGACCTCCCTCTTCCTGGCAGGCAATTCAGTTGTAGGATATTCCTTTGGCCATAAGGGGGTCCATTCAGCCAGCCAATTGGGGGGGGGGGCAAGGCAGGGAGGGGTAAGCCTTAAAATTTTGTTTTAGTTCACGATAGTAATGATCGTTCTGTTAAAAAATAAACAAATCATTCCCACCCAGAGCCTGTGCTGTGAAGAGAAATAAAATATCCTAATATGAAAACAATTCAGAAGAATTGCCATTCACTCTATCTTAAAACTAAAGTTTAATTTTATGAAACTCAGCCTACATGTATGCCTCGTTTTCTATAATCTTCCTAAATACAAATGAAATGTGTCTAAAAATAAATATCAGAAGCTGTCTGATTTTCTTTTTATCCCAATCATAAGTAAACACCAGTGAATGTGTTAGCTCTTCTCAGAGACCCTAGAAAAACTTATTCAAAGTTCAGATCTCTGGTGAATGTCATTGCCTTGTCTCTAAAAGAGTCTCCTGACCAATAACAACTTCAATTTGCACATTGCAAGAGATTCAAGGATCCTCAGCAATTCAAGATGAAAACAGGATAAACCCCTGACATGCAGACTTTTAGAAAATGCATTTTCGAGTAATTATACTGTTGCTTGAAAATGTCTAGATTTGTCACTGAATTTCATTCAGATACAACAAAATAATTCTCAAATACATAGCACTATTCTCAGGTTTTGTGCCCTCTCTGAATTTGTATTATCTAAATATAGCAGAAGCTTAAAAATACTTACAAGCAGGTCAATTTAACCCAAGTTTAAATGTTTATAATTATGTATTCTTGACTGCATAAATAGGGATTGAATATTAATAATCAATAACAATCATATAATTACCACCATTACTGAACTTCACCATATGTCAATGAGAAAGTGATGCACAATTTCAATGGTAATAACTTTTGGAAAATAATTTCAAACAAAACTTTTCATCACATGCATGGTGGCTTCATTCTATTTCTTAGAATATAAAATGAATTCCCTGGAAACTGCAGGAAAGTTAGATTTATTCCATCTTCAAAATAATGATTTTATCAAAGGTTTAGTTCAGCGAATATTATTTTAACCAATATTAATAAATTGCCTGCCACGTGCTATATACTACCAGGAGATTTGGTATACACAGGTCAACACAGCAGACAATCCCAGATCCTGCAGGCGCATCCTTTCACATACACCTTCAGTATTTTGTCCTAGCGTAGAGATGATCATTGACAAGGAATGTTCTAAAATAACAAAAGATGTCATTATTAACTTTAGCTTACTAAGATACACTAAAATTATACTGTTGGGGACTTACTGATTAGTTGGATAATGGTAGTTAACATTTATTGATAAAAGTATTTAGTCACACAACTGTTTTGTTGAATAGACTAATGATCTGAAATTATATCTGTTTACTATAGGAATTGATGGATCCTCACATTTCATAGGTGAATCATCTTACGTTTTTAAAATTTATTCATGATATAGAAGTAGTTTAAAATTCCTTCTAAATTATGACTTGACTTCAGAAAATTATGTACTGTCCCACTCTGGGTGATGTAAATGTTGAAATGATAGGTATGAGTCAATCAATGGCATTTAGATCAATATCACTGAGAGAAGGGGGTGTCATAATGAACGTCCGCAGATCAATAGGGATGAATGTGTTAGAACAAAGCCTTGTGGTCCCATCCTTTGAGCAGATGAATGAACAATCCATTTGAGTTGGCTATACAACAGCCAACGTACAATTGTGTCCTGACCCACCCCCCTCCAGCCTTCTGAGGTAGGCTCAGGGCAGGATGTCACACCCTGGACTAAGCCAGTCTGGGGACACATGACCTTGTGGGGCCACTGTGGGGTGGACTATTAAAGAAGGAAAGATGTGGCCTTGGCTTCAATACTTTTGTTGAGGATTCTGGAAACAGAAGATACATGGAGGGAATTACAGAACGGCATGGACAGTTGTACTCAGGCTGCAGTAACACCATGTGTGAGGAAAGAGCAAGAGACCTGGGTTGATGCATCCAGATGATGAACTCGGCAGCCTCTATGTGACTTACGTACGCCAGGTCATCCTTTCGTGCAATACACAGAAATGTTTCATGTCATCTCTCACCATGGCTATGCTAGGCACAGGGAAATAAAGATTGAACAGCTTGAAATCATTTTTTTTAAAGGAGATTATAAGGACACATTTTGTAAAGATCAGTAATTTTTTTCCAAAGGAAAAAAGGACCAAAACATGAAGCTAGGGAGGACTGAATGCCCTTCTAATTTTTCCATATCCAAATACTAGCCACCTTTCAAGGCCTGGGGTTCAAAGGCCACGTCTGAGAGGATCTCTCTGGATGCAAAAACCAGCCAAGGAGGGTGTGGCAGGACTCAGCCAGGGCTGAGGGGTGGGGAAGAAAGAGAAGATGGGAGGGATACCAGAGTCAGAATGGATGCCTCCCCTCTGGGGTCTCTAGCAGAACAACCGATCCCATCTATTGCCAGCAAGTGTGCTGCGTGTAGATGCCACCAATCAAGAGCAAAGGAAAACTGCAGAAAACACAGGTAAGAAAAGAGGTCTCTGAGCTCAGAGGGAAAATATGTATTAGGATTTATGAACACATATAAAGAGTGATACTTTGTATATACAGTTTTATCATGCGTATGTTCATGAATGCATGTTTGTATGTAAGCAGAAACATCTACATAAATACATATGTATTAAGTCATATAAATATCACTGTACCCATATATGAATTTGATTTTAAACTAGAGTTGTGGTTAGTGATAAAATATGAAGATTTTCCCACTGATATGTGCCAGGGCTACCCAATTAAGTTATGTATTAAGTTTTTTGCAATTTTCTTTATGTTCAGTTTTCATATGCAAATAAAAATTCTGTAACAAAAATTTTTAAAAAATGAAGCTTACTTGGGAAACCACTTTATGTCTACTGGCACAATGGAGCATGTGTTTTCACAGAGGTAGAAGTAAAAAGAAATGCACCCGCCCTAATGGGGAGGCCCGGAAGGCAGCCCAGCGTATCCACCTCTTACTCCAGTCATAGGCCATATGCCAGACTTCGCTGCTTTATCAGAGTGGGCTCAGTTTACTTTTCAACTTAAAATTATAATTTCCTACTCTTTGAGTTCTCATATAATCAAAATACAATTTCTGAATCAAATCAAACCATTATAACCGCATACTTAAAATCAATGGAATTGCAGGGCAGATTTATGGAAAGAGAATACTATTACAATCAATACTTTAAATCGTGTAATTTTGTTTGTAGTCAAATTAATATAATTCAGCTATCACACTGAATATGCACTCTTGATATGATTAGAAATAAATCCTCATGAGTAATATGGTAATGCCAGAAGCTTATGACTATGGGATAATTTGGTGAAATTGAAAATAGTTAATGATTTGATAGAGCTTTGGCAAAGAAAATTAGGACAATCAGCCATAAACATCATCTCCTCGAACACTGTATTTTAGCCTGTCTACCCTGGCATTATATTAGAGTTAAAAAGCTAAATTTCACATTCAGGTATGATGCATCATTCATAATAATGTCAAGCAAGCATCCAGTGACCAGCATTTTTTATACATGAATGGCAGTGTGTTGTAATCAATTCAAGAGGCTATACTGAACTGAACATATATAATGCAGAACAGAAACTCTTGAAGCCCATTCACGAAAACTGTGTAATTTATGTGACTAATGAGATTTATGTGTTAATATATAGTATCACTATGAGTTCTCTTGAACAAATATTTTAACATGTATGGCAATACAAAAATTGTTCGAATTCGCTAGTGATTTTCTCAGAGAAGATCCCCGATTTATCCTAGAAAATAGTCTATTAAACGTTATGAAATTTACGACAGCTAAATTACAAAACCATGGTTTTGAACATTGCCTATTGCATCATTTAATGTCCCTTCAATAAACATTATGCAAAATTCCCTTTTAACAATTCATTTTTTAAATAAAGTGCACCACATAACATCGTTTTTTAACATTCTCACTACCAGAGAGCCTGGTGAATCCAAACTTAGATTCGGTCTCAGCAGCAAAGTTTTAACATTATAACATATGTAAAATGCACATATGAGGAGAATAATATAGATATATGCATAATTGATATATGTGTGCATACATATTTATTTCCCTGAATAAAACACATATCAGGCCACGTCGACATGTTTAGGGGGAAAATGGCAATAAAAGTAACATCTTTAGAGAAAGGGCAAAGGCATGAATACATGAATAAATGTTTAGATAGAAAAAGAATCCTTATACAGGAGAGAAACTACAATTGCAAACTCATAGTCTAATTATAATAACTATACATCGCTTGCTCATCTGCAAAATAGAAATATTTTCATTTCATTTCAGCCTCATCACAGAATTATGCAGTCTCATTTTTCCCTACTTTGCAGTATCAAGAATCAAAGGAGTTATGTTGTTTACTAAAGAAAGTTCTGTTAAGTAGTGAGAACAAGATCTGGAACCAGGTTTCTGATTCCAAGGCCTGTACTTTATGCGACTGTTTCCTCATTTACAAGTTGTAAAAAAATGTTATTCTCTACTTTCCATGGCTGGTGACAAATACATGGCTTAGTAGATATAAAATACCTAGATGTAATAGCATGTAATAGCAACAACCAACACTTTTATGGTACTAGCTATTCTCTTTTTATATATTTAAAAGAAACAACAGCATATGGATATTTCCTCCCACTGCATTGCTGTCCTTCAATTCAGAATGAAGACACTTTTGAAAAAATAAACACTATTATGATACTAGTATTTACTTGGCATTTTACACTTAACGAAAACTAACCACCACCATTAAAAATGCTTCATATAACAATTACATCAGACACCATAACTCATGCTCAAATAGATATTTGTGTCCATTTATGTGATATCAAAAAAGGCTTTTCAAATTTATTGTATGTAATGTTCTGCAAGATTTATAGGGTGATTAAATTTCCCAACTAATTTCTAGAAATATTGTCAAATTTATGTCAAACATTCATAAATTTATGTGTGGTATATATCTTAATTAATTGTGACTATTTTCCTTTGTGTTAAAATTTCAACTTTCGATGTCTATAGAGTAAGAAGCATTTACGTATCCTGGTAAATGTCTTCAAACGTTCTTCTTGCAAGATTGGAATACCAAGTATTCAATTAACAAATATCATCTGTCCTCTCCCCCTGTCTGCATCGGTCTTTTTATACTAAATGACAAGAGCATTTTGTGGAAATGTTCCTGTAGAGTTCTTTCAGATAAAATCATTGGATTGATAATGCTCACGTAGAGAAACTGAGCTGCTTCGCCACAAAGCAGGGTAAAATGCTAAAGGGTGAAGCATCTGTGAGTGGAAGTTCCATAGGTCCCAGCGGAAAAGCCAACGAGGACAGAGGGCGACCTTTGAGTGCAGAGCAATTTTGCCCTTAGGCCTACTCTGGGTTAGGAGAACTATACATGTTAACATATGTAAAGCTTGGCAGTATTTGTTAATCAATCAATTAGTTGGTTTTCTTATAATTGCTACACCTATAAAATTATTTCACTCACCAACACGTTGGTTTACCAATCATGAAAGCTTCTCTTCCTTATAACACTATATTCACCCACCTGTGCCTCTGGCCAAGGAAAACACCCGAGGGGAACCTGAGCCCAGACAAGCACTCTCCCACCACCTCTGCACGTGGAGGTGCTCGTCAGACTGCATGTAGGCAGCGCCCTCCCTCGGCCTGGACAGAGGATGGTACGCATCGTTGGGTAGCAGCAGTGACCTGGCCGCACAAAAAAGGAGAGTGCAGACCATCACGGACGCAGGGCTGGGCACACTTAGAGTGTCCCATCCCGAGTATCCAGAACCTTATCAAAAGATAACAAATATTTTGTTTTGATAATTTATTCCAACTTTGTCTCTGGTGATCTCATCTAGAAACCATTGGGGAATCCAGTAATTAATTTTATTTTACCATACTAAGTTCTTATTCCATCACTGTCTGTGAAATGCATTCTTGCTGCTCTGTCCATGACATTTATTTTAAGTGGTGTCTTGATAGAGCATGCTATGCTGGTGTCTGATTGAAACCACTAAATACGTTGTGTAGTAATCATAACGATTATCTGGTTCATGATGGATCCAGTTTAACCCTAGGTTCTTATCAGGTTTAATCCAAATGTCTCCATTTTTTAATTGTCTACATTCCCTGTGTTTTCAAATGTTGAAACTCCTGGAATTAAATAAAGGTATGTCTTAATTCCTTTCTAAAAATTTTAGTTTCTTTGACAAGTTACATTGAGTTTTTTTTTTTTTTTTGAAATAACTACATTTACACATCTGTGTGAATTTGATTAAAAAATATTTACCAAGTTCTTACTTTCCTGCCACATAACAAGTCTAGTTTTTTACCCTGTCTTCTTCAAATCACATCCATTAAATGTTATTTTTCAAAAACAGTTTACTTTTCACTAAATGACTTTTGACATGTTTAAAAATGTATTTTATATATTTCAAAATTGGTTGCTTTATGGGATCACCACCTCATGGAGCTTCCCAAACGTGGGAGGGAAAGTATGGGGCGATGATTCAGGCCTGACACTGTGTTTACTTAATGAGTACATCACCTCGGACACAAATCACCTAAATTCTCTGAACCTTAGTTTGCCTCCTCACTGGTAAAACAGGGTGCTTAGG
The DNA here is from genome assembly GCF_041146395.1 of Eulemur rufifrons. Classification (NCBI taxonomy): domain Eukaryota; kingdom Metazoa; phylum Chordata; class Mammalia; order Primates; family Lemuridae; genus Eulemur; species Eulemur rufifrons. The sequence goes on from NC_090994.1 coordinate 1,507,675, forward strand.
GCAACTAAGGATTAAACAGAATGACACATATGGAGTCTTTAACAATGTATCTGATCCATTGTAAAAGCTCACTAAAAAGTCCTAGACCTCCTAGGGGAGCTGCAACACTCAACAGTGTATGACCCCAGTAAACACAGAAGCAACAAACATTGGTCCATTCAAAAATACATACTGACCTCCACCTATACATCAAACTCCAAGGGTTGGCCTTTAGAAAATAATGCCGCCGAAATAAATTCTGTATAATGAGAATACAATTAAATATGGATACTACAAAAATGAATTGAAGTGAAAAATTAGCTAGTATGGTGGTGGTGGTGGGTGAGTTCATGCGTGTGTGTGTGTGTGTGTGTGTGTGTCTCATGGAGTTGTGGGGGTGGGAAAAGACAACATAAATGAGGGTTGAGAAAATAAAAAGAAGGGTTAGTATCCGAGTTGAACTTTGAAAGATAACTGGAATCTTTCCAAGGGAAGAATCAGAAAAGTGCATTCCAAGCAGAGAATTTAGCTCAAATCAAGACACACACGCACACATGCACACACATACTCTCACAAGCATATGTAAGAAAATGGGGAAATGCAACTGATACCTGTAGATATGTATTTTAGGGCCAAGGAGATCAATAAATTCTCTACTTATAACATTTAATGTTATCTAGAGGAGCCGAGGAAGAGGGCTAGAGATGTCAAGTTCATGGGTAAAATAACTTTTTCTTGGGAACATACCAATTTGACATAGCACATTGTTATTCAGTTTGAGGTAGATAGGGGATGAAAGGTTGAATGATATGCCAAGTTTTGATTTAAAGTGGAGGGTGATTAAGCCCTTAAGACTTCTAAGCTACTGTGGTTCTAGGTCAAAAAATTACATAAAGAGGAAAAGCGTTGCTTGTTTAAAGGTATAAAATGACTTTTAAATACAGTGCTCCCAATTGAGATATTCTGGGAAAAGAGGGTTCTATTAATAATTACACCATGGAAATGCTCCCAAACCAAGCAGCCTTCTTAATTTCACAGGAATTACTTGTAGAGATCTATTTGTGTGTATGTACCAAATAAGAAGGATCTCATACCAAAAGTGGCAATTTCTGCTTACATGTTTTATCTAGGCAAATAACTGCATACATCATGGCATTTCTTGGAATACTTCTGAAACTTGTCAAAGACAAAAGCTAACAAGGGTAATAATATTTTAATGCCCTTACTAGAAATGACCAGGTATGTAGTCTGTATTTAAGAAACAATCTGTACTTCCAAGTGGAATAATGTCACTGTAATACATTGTTGCCACAGGGTAATGGGCTCTTACTGCTACATAAATGCTAATGCAAAGACAAGACACTTAAGGAAAATGACAGTTGAAGTAATGGAAGAAGTTCTTGTAAGAGCAAAAGAAGTTGAACACAATGCCATGTTTATGATGCTTAGTTTTGCTATACTTTTTGAAGACAAACTTCTTGGCAGTTTATTCTAATTTTACATACATAAACTAAAGAAAATACAAATTGCTGTGTGTGTTTTTGGGACTCGGTTTTCTATCTGAAAAAGGCAGAAAAGGAGTAGTGACTTTAGTGAACATTTTTAGAGAGGTACAAGACACAAAATACTACAAGTTTGACTGTATATAATTGGATGCATTTGAACATGTGCATACACCTAGGCCACCAGAGCTACAACCAAAGTGATAAGACAAACATATCGATCACCTCCAAAAGTTTCCTCCTGCACAACCCTTCTTTTTTGTGGCAAGAACCCTTCACTTGAGATCTACTCTTGTAACAAATTCTTCAGTGTATAATTTGTTATTGTCCACTCCAGGCACAGTGCTTACAGCAGGTCTCTATAACTTAGGTACCTGAAGCTTTATAACCCCTTCGCCAACATCTCCCCATTTTTCCTTCCCCCATACCCTGGCAACCACAATTCTATACTCTTTAACCATTTTAGATACCACATACAAATAGGATAAAAAAATAAGCAACAAAACAAAAAAGACAAGTAGTACACTCCATCACATGAAAAAGCTTCCACACAGCAAAGGAAACAGAGAGGAAAGGGAATCAACAGAATGGGAGAAAATATTTGAAAATCATGTATCTGATATGGGGTTAATATCCAAGATACATAAGGAACTCCTGATGACGACGGAAAAAAAAAAAAAAAAAAAAACACACACACCCAAAGACAATTAAAAAAAATGGGTAAAGAACATGAATAGGCATTTCTCCAAAGATGACATACAAATGACCAACGTGGACATGAAAAGGTGATCACCATCACCAAGCATTAGGAAAATTCAAATCAGAAGCACAATGAGATCTCACCTCACACATCTTAGGATGGCTATTAGTAAAAACGTGACAAGTGTGGAGAAATTGGAACCCATCTACACTGTGGATGGGAATATAAAATAGTGCAGCCATCATGGAAAATAGTATGGACGTTCCCCAAAACATTCTAAAAAGCATCATCACACGACTCAAATCCCAGTATATACATCCAAGAGACCTCAAATCGGGATCTTGAAGCACCTTAGTGTTCACTGCAGCATTATTCACAATAGCCAAGACATGGGAGCAACCTAGTATTAAATATCCATCAATGGATGAATGGATACATAATATATAATAAAATACTATGCAGCTTTTTTTAAAAAAAAGGAAATCCTATCTTATGTACAAACATGGATGAGCCTGGAGGGCATTATGTTAAGTGAAATAAGGCAGTCACAGAAGCAGGGACATTTTTAGTTTAGAATTTGGTGGCAAAGGGAGAAAACTTGGAAGGAATTGCTTGGGGAGCCTTCTCCTTACTTCCTCTCATATGGTTTTCCTTCTTGACGACTCTGGGCATCTTTCCTCATCTCTGCCTTCAATTACCACCACGGCCCATAACCAAACTTGAGAAACTGTCCTGTGTTAAATGTGGCGCTTACTCTGCTAGGTCAAACTGCATGCCTTATCCACGTTGCCAAATCTTACAACCACTCTGACCTACAGGTTATTAGTGTCAGTTTACAGATAAGAAAAACAAGACTTAGAGAGTGCATATAACTTGCCCCGAAATCTGAAAGCATACCCAGTGCTTGCTTGGTACTGACCCATGATTTTAGTTTGTACTCTCTACGTGCCTGAATGACAGCGAGTAAAAAAAAAAAAAAAAAAAAAAAAATTAAGATTTCTGCAGTATCTCCCATTAACTACATTTTGTATTTACTCATTCCTAGTAGGCGAAGGGAAAATTGTAAATCCATTTCCTGGGAATGCCGTTGTCAGAATCAGCTGGAATAATTAAAACAAAGAAATTATCTATACCAGCAAAAGTTTCACTCCCATGCAATTAATGGAATTGGAAACCTTAGAACTTATCTGAATTTACTATTTTCTGCATTTATTTTTATAACCCAAATCAACTTAAGGACTAATATCTACTTCATCACTCACATTTCAGACAGAAAGATCAGGATGATTTTTATTTTGTCTTAACTCGAAGGCTAGAAGAGCAGACCAAGACACACAAAGAGCAATTTCTGCTCACGATACCTCCCCCAACTTCAGAGCTGTCCAAATTAATAGAACAGCACTATAGAAACTCTCTCCTCCTTGCAGAAATCTCTTCAGCCAAGTAAAAACAAAGTGCACTTATGATGAGCCGAATATTTTTCAAATATTCTAAAACCAAGATTCTTGAGAACATTTTTTCCCCCAAACATACCAAGACTTACTTTTATTAATGAAGATGCAGTCTGCATTTCATTTTAGTGGTTTATGTCACAAAGCATTGGGATAGCTAAGTCTTTAGGAGTTGCCAGCTTATTTTTACCATGACTTACTAAAAAAATGCCATTGTGGAAGTTTAAGTATGTATAGATCCATAGAGAATGTGTATTATTCAAATGTGCTTCCCCAAAGGTTTTTATTCAAGATTGACCATCTAAAATTCTGCTTAGACCTCCTGAAAAATTTCACTGTCATCTACAGATACAACCTACTCAAATTTTCAATTGACTTGGCGCTTTAGTGTTTTATATATTTCTCCATTTCTCAAACAATTGCTTGAGACAGTAAATCCAATGCTTATCTGTGAGTTTCAAAAGCATAATCAAAATATAGAATTTTAATAATCACATCATAACCTTTGTATTGTAAAATACATATGAAATGTGTAGGCTAGTTATAATCAAAAGCATCATGAGATTTTTTGTTTTATATGAATAAAATATCCAGCTTTTTTGACAAAATTATACAAAGTTGATTTCCTAAGACTGCAAGTTATCCCATAAGGTCATCATTTCCACTCATGAATACAGAGCTTATGTAGGTGTTATAAAAGCAGTGCTACCATTACTTAGTATTTTACATGCTAAGCCAGTATCAGCGAAAAAATGATACATGAAAATATGCACTTTATACACTTTTTTGTTTGTTTGTTTTTAACTTCAATGGAAATTCTGTCAACAAATTCGTTGGCTTTTCTTATAGGCATGGGAAAATAAAATAAGCCAAATTGTTAACTTTAATGTGGAAAAACACCACGATTTTCCTGCAGGCACTTGATGAAATGATCATCCCAAGCAGGTAACTTGACACCTAATCTCCTCTCAGCCAGATCAGGATGGAAAAGTGGGGCCCCTGTTCATTTTCAAGTCTCAGAGTGCAATTCCCAACACTCGTTGGCCTTTTACTGAGCCACCCTGTGCGCCTCCCTGAGGTACAACCACAAATTCTAGACTGTCCTGCCTTTCATCAAAGCCTCTCCTTCGGAACCCCTTTCTTTCAAGCCGAGACCATCACCTGGGTTCACTGGCATAGATCTGGCAGTACAGGTTGGTAGGAGACCAGGTATGCAAAAGTCAGGCTGGTGTGACTTAATGCTACCACTTACATCCTTTGGGGTAAGTTACCCACACTCTGTGCCTCAGTTTACTCACCCTTAAAATGAAATGAAAGGTTTGTCTAGCAGCGTTGTTGTGAAGACTTACAGAGATCACAGCTCAAAAATACCCTCAGAGTCCCTGCATCAGAATAACAAAGTATTTTTTGCACATCTTTAACCCTGTACTTAAGGTGTTTTTAAAACATTAACCAGACCAAAGCCACAGAGCTAGTAATTCCCATTATACTACCCTGATGCTTAATGATTTGTCAGAAGTGCACTAATTATTAAAGTTAATGTGTTATGATATTGATAATTAATGATAACTTAATAAGTTACCTTTCTCCAATAAGGTTTGGATTTAACAAAGGGGTGACTAATGGTTAAAATACCTATTCCAGTCCTTTTGGTTTATGATTGATCTTACCTGTTGTGACCCCAGATCTAATATAACTTCGCCTTTCAATACTGAACAAAGACTTCTCCACTTGGTTAGGCCAGAATTTTGTAGATCAATGACCATTTTAATGTTTCATTTTTCAGTTAAAGAGTTTGTTTTACAACATTCACTCATGAGCTCTATCCCACCAAACTAGAATATTAATCTATTTCTTCATCAAACCAACACACGTGTATGGTGTATTACAGTGGACAAAGCTCTGTGCTAAAAGCTGATGACATACAGTTACAAAGATGACTAGGGCTTAAATTTTACTGCAGAGAAAGTCCCGACTCAGAAACAAATTCTCATTTATATAGCTGTTACACACTCCAGTTCATGGTCTAAAGAACCAGAAACAGAGAGGGATGATTTTACCTTAGGGTCAAGGGGGCAGGTCAACATGGTACAAAGGAGTTTAGCCTTAACCAGGCCTGGGAAGCAATGCCCCCATCGCCGTGTGTAGAGGGTTTCAGATTTAGAAAGCAAACTCTCTCTCTCTCTCACACACACACCCCAATTTGCTTACAAATGTATCTGATAGTGTATCTTTCCATACTTCCATGATGAACCACATCTCCCCCTGTAGAGTACTGATCACATTTTAGGACTATGATTTATACCTGAGCATGTCCTGACTAGCCCAGAAATAACCCAAGTACTAAAAAGCTACATCCCAGAAAACCCAGCTCCACACAGGCCCCGAGTCAGTCCCAAAGCATCTGGCAGTATGTAAGGAGTCTGGATTTCGCCCATGGGATTGTGAAAAAGATTCTCGCAGCTTACAGACCCACCTCAACCCCATGGTACAGCACCCAAATGAGTTCAATCTTTGCAAATAAAGCAACTGTGAGGTTATTTCCTTTTTCTCTGCATTTCTCACTTCCCGCATCTACCAAAATTCTTGACACATTATAGGTAATGGACGACTGTTGGAAGAATAACACCTGTAAAACAATTTAGAAGAGCTGAATTCATATTTTTAGGCAAACATTTATTCTTTCAAACAATTATTAAATATTTAGGGTCCGATTTCATGCTGGGTGGTAACATACAAGGATCAAGAAGCTACTGCCTCTAACAATAGAGTACAAGATTACGGTCTCCTTTGCAAAGAAGTGACATAATTAGGTCATTACAAGTTAGACAGTTGCCAGACAGACCAATACAAGGATATACAGATACCAGAACCAACTACGGTTTGATAGTGATTGCCACGTACTGGTAAGGGAAAAGTGCACTTAATGCTGAAGGCAACTTTGTATCACAACCTTGCGCTATTCTATCCTGGCTTAATTGGAACCCTTGGATTCTAAGAAATAAAAACACTGGTCATGGCAGAGAGTCAAACGCTGTCCACTCCGAGGTCAAGATGGGATAAGAACGGAAAGGGGAGGAAGAGATACTCGATGCGTGGAGAAATCCTGGAAAAAAATAGATATCAAAAAGATGCCTCTCGAAGAGGCTAATGAACTTTCAGTGAACTTCCTTCTCATGTTACCCAGAAATTATCTGCTGCCTGAAGAAAAAGAGCAGCTAATCAGCGAGGCATTTAGAGGCCCTCATTGTAGGGCTGCGCCAGGCAGACGGGGAGCAGCACCATCTGCCCTTCGCTTCAACTCCCCCAGGCCAAGTCGGGCGGGAGGGTTGCGTTTTCCCTTTTACCCAAGTCTTGGAATAAAGGGAAACCGTCACAACTTCATTAAATCATCAGCTATTCAATGGACAAAGAAGGTAGAGTCTCAAAAATACGACTGTTTGCAGATGTCTTTCCATTTTCCACACCTGACAAGAAGCAAGTGAAGATTGTAAGAGCACGTTACAGGTGTGACTGCAAGATTAGAGCTCCCCTGGGCGTCTCTTTGGTTCCTATCCTCTCCCCAGAGCGTCACTGGTTGTTGTTGCAACATCTTATAATTAAGCATCTTTATTATTAATGAATAACAAATGACGAAACAGCTATCATTGAATACCTGCAAACATCAATATGAAGTGCCTACTATGTGCCTAGCATTTTACACACATCATCTTATGTGACCCCTTTTTCAAAACTCTGTAAATTGCACCGTACTTATTTTGTATGTGCAAAGAGAAGGGGTCCCGAAGGGTTTAAGCAACTGTATGTAAAAGGTCATACAGTTTAGGATTTTATGCGAGGTTTGCCTCACTCTATAGCCACCTGCTGATACGAGGCTTTTATTTTCGGTATAAGTTACCAAATTACATCAGATTTTTTTTCACACGTCAATGAAACAGTCCAGAAACATCCAGGGCACGTAGAGCAGTAACGGTCGCCAGGTGCCAGGCAGGGGCAGGAGGGGAAAATACGTTCATACCCGAGAGGTGCAGTGCGCACCGTCCGGGGGATGGACGCGCTCGAAGCTCCGACTCTGGCGGGGCAAAGGCAACATACATCACATAAACATTTGAACCCCCGTGATATACTAAGATAAATAAAAAAGAAAAAGAAAAAAAAAAATTCACAAGACATTGGGAAATAGACGCCCGTGTCCGGCCGTGGGGTACAAGACTCCGGGGCGAGACTACGGCAGGTCCCCCAGGACGGCGCCCCCCGTCCCTGCCTCAGACGCCCCCACCGGGGCCCTCGCGGGACGGGACGGCGGAGACGAGGCCGAGGCAGCCGACGCAAGCCGGTAGGGCCACAGGGAGCGCACCCCGAATGCCCAGGGGCCACAGGGAGGGCACCCCGAATGCCCAGGGGCCACAGGGAGGGCACCCCGAATTCCCAGGAACCACAGGGAGGGCACCCCGAATTCCCACGGACCACAGGGACGGCAGCCTGAATTCCCACGGGCCACAGGGAGGGCACCCCGAATTCCCACAGGGCCTCAGGGAGGGCACCCCGAATTCCCACAGGGCCTCAGGGAGGGCACCCCGAATTCCCACAGGGCCTCAGGGAGGGCACCCCGAATTCCCACAGGGCCTCAGGGAGGACACCCCGAATTCCCAGGGGCCACGTACTCACTTCCACGAGGAGCCTCCTCCAAACAGCTTCAAAGGTTCCCTCGCGAATCTCTCCCGCACCCGTCGGCGTTCCTCTCACAGACCCGGCTGGTTTCTCGCCTTCCTTTTATAGACTACCGCACGCCGGCGCGCCCACGTACAGGTGCACCTGCTCAGGTGCACGCTGCGCGCGCGTGCGTGGGAGGGACCGCCCGGCGCGGCTGGGGGCTGGGCGGGAAAGGAAAGTTCGGAACCCGCCCGCGCTCCCGCGTTCCAAGTTTAGTTTCTTTAATTCCAGAAAGTTCTAGCCTGATTTCCACGAGGAAATCCTGGGCCCGTCTCGGTCACTGTATCTGATTAAAAAGGATCGAGCAGCGGTCATCACTTCAATAGGTTACATTGTTTTTAAATTTCAGAATATTATGGGGGTGCAAACATTTTGGTTACATAAATTGCCTTTTCACAGCCCAAGCCGGAGCTACACGCGTGCCCATCCCCCACGCAGTGCTCTCCGCACCCATAAGTTGTCAGTCTACCCGTCCCCGCCACCCCTCCCACGTGCCCAGCACCCAGTGACTATTATTGCTTCCACGTGAGCACCTCAGTGTTGATCGGCCAGTACCAATCTGGTGCTGAGTACACGTGGTGCTTGTTTTTCCATTCTTGGGATGCGTCACGTGGAAGACTGAGCTCCAGCAGCTCCATCCGGGATAATTAAGAGGTGCTAGTTCACCATTTAACACAGAACATGGTATGTGGAAAGTGTGTGCTACATGCGAGTTCGCACTGGGTTTAAATCTGCATGTGAGTTTCCACGTGTTCCTCGTCGTGGGTGTAGACTGGACGCCCGCTCCATGTAGCTGTACAGCAGATAAACTGTTAGGATGCGCTAACGGTTCTATTCCAAGTGGGGCACGAGATTATCAAAAACAGCTCTATGTGCTTATTATTTATCTTTGGGCAAGAGTGGACGCTACTAGGTGGCGCCTCGCTTGCACATCCAGTGTTTAATCAATAGCTAGAGGACGGAAGGTGTATTTTCCTACGTATTTAAAGAAACTCCTGGTGTACACCGAGTTCTGCCGGTTATCTTAGGAGATGACCCCCCGGGAAGGACAGACCAGCTTTCTAAAACGGAAACGTGGACGTTGGCTCTGTGGGCTGGCTCGTTCCCCCGTGAAGGGTGCGCATGCAGACAGTTAAGTGCTGCTTGCACTGGTGCTCAGCATTGAAACGACCCTTAAGAGCGTTCTTTGACATTGGTCCCCTCTGCATTCCACAGTGGCCGCTGCTGCGCTTCGCTTCCTCAGCGTCCGGCAGAGTGAAGTCATCTGCCCCGATTTTTTTAGAAAAACAATAGATCCGGGATGCAATTTCACACTTGACCAGTAGGTGCCGCCATCAACCACACGATTTTAAAATTTGGCTCCTAGAGCTGTTTAAATCAATTCCTTTTGTTTCTTGTTTATGCACATGGATAAAAATAATGTCTAATTTTATAAACCTATACTTCCTACAGATAAAACAGGGAGATGTTCCTAGGTCAGGTTCAAAGCTATAATTTGAAAGGGTCATACATATTTGAATGTATTAGAAGAAAAAAAATGGTGAGAAGGTAGGAAGTCTAGTGTCTACTGAGCATCCTGTGCTCCACACCTGGTTAGAAAGACAGATGGGAATTTGGCTTTGTGATAAGAATCCATTATCTGTGGGAAGAGACGAGTGAAAAGAGATACAAGCAATATAGGTCCTAACAATACTGTGAAAAAATATTGGGAATTGAGCACCTAAATCCCTATGGGTTCCTGGAAATCTTTATTTAAAGAAGTGAAGTTTGAGCTACGTTCAAAGGATCAACAAATGAAGAAGATAAGGATGTGCATTCTGAGAACAAGCACACTCAGAAAGGAAGAACAAAGCCCTCTGATTTCTAGCAGAAGTTAGAGCATCGTGGCCCAAGGGTAGGGAAAGGCACAGGAAGTAGGTGATGGTGTGAAAGAGGAAAAAACAGTATTGGTGGAACAAATGATGACATTTCTTACATGACAAAGACATTTGGACATTGCCCTGTAGATATTAGGAATCTTGGGGTCATTTATTTTTAAGAAGATAACTCTAGAAGCAGCCTGCAGGATACACCCAAGAAGATAGAAATTCAAGTCAAGGACAATTGACAAGGACTTAGTGTGAGAGAAGATAAAGGATTGAATTCCAGCAGTGACTGGGGGATAGGAAGAAGAGGCTATAATTGAAATATATTTGGGGGTTAGGTTTCACCGAGAGTGAACACAGGTTGATCCTGAGGAGGGTTAATGCAGAGAGCTAATAGTCTAGGAAGATTCCGAGATTGGTAATGGAGGAGGCTGAGCACAGGAGCTCACCATTAGCTAAAATTTAAAAAAAAAGTTAAAACCAGTTATTTTGGAAGTGAAGGGAGGGGTAGCAAATTCAGCCTTATGTATGTTGAATTTGAGATACCTATGAAACATTTAGGTACACACATCAAGTTGTGAATTTGAGAGTGGTTAAGCTAGGAGATAGAGATCTTGGAGTTATCCTAACACAAGTTTTATGATCTGTATTTTATACATAAGTAACTTGATTTGCTAACATGATGAAATAGTAATAAACATGGATGAGTTTACATATAACAGTTAAAGCACTATTTTGTTTCATTTGCCAAAATGAATTTCCTTTGCTTTTGGTCAGTTTATTTTAGGTCAACATTTATCAAATACCTCCCAAGTGGCAGACACTGTTCTAAGCTCTGTAGCTGCAAAAATGGGTAGTTGTCAACAGCCTCAGATCTCAGGGAGGACACAGATATGCAAACGTAAGCCAGAGCACACGGCAGTAGTCACTAAGTGCTGGTTGATTTAAATGCTGCATCTTTTTCTCTTTTTGGAAATTTTCATAACAAATTATGAGTATAAAGGAGGGAAGTCTAAATTATTTGTTGAGTCTTCATTAAGTGCCTTCTAGGTGTCAAGTATCCTACCGGATTCCCAGTAGGATGTGAAAAATAAATAGAGATGGTTCTTGCCTTCAAATGAGTTTATAGTTTAGAATGTTGGACATACACAAGCAATGCAACAAAAGATCAACTATCCGAGTTTCAGCTATCCAATTTTAAATACAGGTATTATAAGGCTACTTTAAGTGTGGGGTTATTTAAATTGTTAATTGTGAATTGATTCAGGCATTCATTTACCTTGAGGTATTAGATAGGTTAATTAACTACCATGACTCATTTTTCAAATTATAACATGAAGACTAATTTCCCTTACCTTCTGCCTCTAAGATGTTAATTAATACACTTTAGCACTGTACCGTTTCCATATCTTAGGAGCATTTACACGTGGAACAGTGCCGAATCTTGGTGACTGACACTACTTGGCTCAGCTGGGATTGTTATCACAAGCTAGTGGGAGAGATTTGTCCAAATTTTCCCTAAGTGCTATTCCACAGGACTAGTGCTCTTGAATGAAGCAGACAGGTAACATGAATCATGCATATGCTAATTGTAATAAATAATGAAAATATTTAGACACAGCGAGGTTTGAACCTGAACTTTATGAATAAATTTTGATTAGTATGCAGTACAAGCTGTATACTCTGCTTTTGTTCTTACTCTTAAAAGGCAGTCATTACTTAATGATGCTTTGAAATTTTACAGCTGTTTGCTCATCTCCCCGCTTCTACGTTTCTGTCTTGGAGCAAAGAAGCCTCACAGCCCCGGCCTCTAAATATCATGTCTATCTTCACGGAGACCTTGATTCCTATGTGGAAACACTGATATAGACGTCCCTATGTTAGTTTCATCTGCGTGACACAAGGTGCCATCTACAGCTGAAATGAACCCAGGGCTGAGGACCATCTCTGAGCACAGCTGCTGCTGCCTAGAGCTCAACTACGTAATAACCCTGCCTCAGTGAGTGTTGAAAGAAAACCCTCTGTAGCGAGCATGGCTTCTGTTTTCTACTAAGACTATCCTTCTATGGCTCTCTCTCTGTCTGCATTTTTGATAAGAAATGAAGTAGAGTTTATGGAGAGTTTGGAAAAGATCGTTCAGGAGACAGGGCTCTGGGATATAAAGAAGTGTTACTTGATGAGGGCATCAATGAGCTATCTCTTTTCCAATAGATCCAAATATGTTATATCTAAACTGAAAAGACAGAGACAGAAACAATCTCAAAGATGTTCCGTGAGGTGTTGACTATGAAGGCAGCAGCTCTCTCTTCTTCTCTTCTGAGCTCAGGAGCCAACTATAGGGAAGACAGGATGAGCCGGGTGACAGCGACAGGGTATAGTGGCTTCTCTGGTAATGACAATTTGAATAAATGAAAGTGAAGGAAGGGTAGTTTTAAAGCAAGGGGAAAATGAAGCTTTGTGCACCTTCTAAAAGTTTGCTTTCGTGCAATGTTTCCCCACTTTCTTCAGTCCTTTAAGATCCCTCCGGGGGCTCCTTTTAGGTTTTCACTGTACAGGCAGCGCACTAACATAATTGTTCCGGGAAATGAAATGAAAAGACTATGCAATCAAGTAGTGAAAGTAGTACAGGAAATAGAAGATTGCAACCTGGTATAGGTTCTATGATAATTAAGCATAGCTCACACTAAGGAAAAGGGAAGGAAGCAAGCCTCGTGATGTAGGTGCTTCAGACTGACGAGGTCGCTGTGTCTCGTCACTTCACCTCGATGGGGCAGATCATCCTGTGCTGCTTTCACCTGCCGGCACCGGGCGGGGTGGGCGGGGTGCCTGCCGAGAGTGTACCCAAACAATCAGCCTGCGCTGGGCGGCCTGAAGCATGCTATGGCAGAACTGCTCGAGCCGTAAATCTGCAGACGGGGCTGGAAGGAGAAGCATTAATAAGAGAACTTCATTCTCCGAGGAGACTTCCTCATGCTTCCTTCCGTGGCCACCCTGGCGCCAATGATGGCGAGGCCCATCTGCCTCCCGGAGTGGAGTCTTCACTGACAGGTGCTGGGAAGCCTCGCGTTTCTATGTGAATGGGCCACTTCTCTCTTTTTTGCTCCATCTCCACTTTCAGTGCTTTTTCTACTGCCCGAAACCAAAGCTTTGAGCTTCCGTAAATCATAAACCTATACTTCATGAAAGAACATTTTTGACAAATGAATTCATGTTTTTTCCTAGCAATTACTTCAACCTATATGTGCCCTCTTCATGTTAGAACCTCTTGAGCTGGTTTCTTGCCTGTCTGCTTCCAGATTTCCGACCTTCCGTTGCACTGCTCTGCCTCAGTTTCCTACCTCCATCTCTCTGATTCTTTGAAAGCCATAGAAGCAGGAAAGCTGCCCCCCTTTCCCCTCGTCAGGTCCAAAGAAGGAAACTCTGCCATGACTCATTCTCAATATACAAACCTCGTTTTAATGAAAACACCTGACTTCAGGCCCCCGGCTGCTTAGTTGTTCATTTATTCATCTCTGTTTATTGCCAGTGGAAGAGCCAAGAAATAAAATAGTATGTTCCATGAAAGTATACAAGCAAATAAATGTAATTTATAATTATGCCCAAGTCTGCCATCACACTTAGCTCAACATTTTACACATTTTACTAATCACTTCTGGCCCTGCTAAAAAATTTCCACTGACATTTAGCAAGACACTCCAAAAGCACTGAAAAACTCTAAATAAACTAAGAATTGGGGTTCCATCCAGTTCAGGGTTCTGTTTCTTCTTCCAAAAGAATGGGCCACTAACATCAACGAGTTTCAGCCCTAAGAGAGGAAATAAAATAATTGTGTTCTACTTAATATTCTAATTAATAAGAACTTTAGTTTCTTGCACATGTTAGAACATGACACTGCATGGCATCAGATTTCAGAATTCACACTTCTCACGAAGTCAAAGAGCAATAGCATATTTGGTGCTGAAGTATTATTTACAAAGTTTATTGGCCTCCCAATTTTTAAACATTCCATAGAAAAGCATAAACTACAGAGTTTAACTTTTGTAATTAAACATCATTAAACATCTTCTTAGTTGACTTGATCTTTGCATGCTAGAAAGTGTGCCCCTTGCATTCTATACTCAGCACTAGCGTCTGAGTCGAAAGCCAACCTCCTGGGCTTCTCATCAACACAAGTCTAGTACAGAGACCCTGAGGGCAGAAGTCTTTGGTACAGGCAGGTCTAAAACAGGACTGTGGAACTTAGAAGTCCTTCCCATCCTGCATGCACCGAAGACTAGTCTTGGCTTCACAGCTGCTGCTGGGTGCAAAGCTCTGGAGCTCAGCTGGGCCTTGTTACCTAGGGGACACCCTCCCCCCAGGCTTGGGAGGAACCAGCCTCCTCCGCCATGCCCCCCACTGAGAACCCAGCACTGCCTGACAGCCACGGAGTCTTTAGGGCTCGTTTGCGACTCCCTCCACCTGTGCCGTCGTGCCGTGGCCTCTCTGTTTGTCCCTGATTATGGCCTGAGTGTTTCCCTGGCCACCCTCATGCCACCAGCCGGTAGCCCCTTCATCTGTCAGGCAGTGAGTCCCCAAAAGGCAATACAGGTAGCAGAAATTACTGCAGTGTGAACTAAAAGACTTGAGTTCAAACCCCAGCCTCATCACTAACTCCCTGTGAAAAATGGGGCAGGCCACTCAGCTTTTCGGAGCCTCAATACAGCATCTGTAATATAATAATAGCAATGTTTCTCATCATCGTAATAATGAAGGTCAAGTTAGAAAATATATGTGGAAAACTATACAGCTTATAAAAGGTGAAGTGACACAGGAATACATTGTTATTGAATTCCTCCCTTGGGCAAGAATGAATTTACTTCCCTGGGGCCACCGATACACATTTCCTTTGATATGGTAACAGTGCTGTTCCAGACCAGCCTGGGCAACATACCAAGACCCCATCTTTACATAAATTAAAAAAAAAAAAAAAAATGAGCTGGGCGTGGTGGTGCATGCCTGCAAACCCAGCTGAGGCAGGAAGATTGCTTGAGCCCAGGAGTTTGAGGTTGCAGTGAGCTATGATGCCTTGCCTTTAAAAAGAAAAAAAAAAAAAGTTCTGTGTGAGGGAGGGGATGATGGTTAAGCATATGGACTTAGTGGTCACACAATTTTGATTTTAAACCTGAACCATATCACTAATTTATTACAGTGTATTGGACAAATTATTTAACTTCTGCAAGCCTCAGCTTCCTTTCTTATACATTGGGTAGTACTAACAATTATATGATTATTGTGAGAACTTAATTCAATAATAAAATACTAAATAGTGCTTAGAACATGGTGAGGACTCAATTAAAATAGCCTATAGTTATACGGTCTAGTATTGTATAACAGGAAGCTGCATTTTCATCCTGTTATACTATTAATGTCTCTCTACTGCATACATATTATAAGCACCTCACAAAGGCCATAATTTTCTTATGTCTCTGACTCTATCTCTTAGCATATGAGACTTAACCGTTCAAGTGCCAGAACCTGTTGAATGAATCAGTGAGCAAATGTTAATAAGTGCTACTAAGCAAATAACCTATGAAGAGATTGATACTGCAGAAAATTCTTATTAATAAAATGTTAACAAGTTTTACCAGAGTTATGAGTTTGACCCATAAGTAGATATAAAAAAGCTTAAGAATACGGACCAAAGAAAAGACACAGGTGCAGGTGACCAACATATATACCGCTAATGCAACTTATTTTTGATGTAAAAATCAGCCAAGTATTCCTGCACTAAATGTCTTTGTTGTTGTCACTCTTCTGCCTTTCAATTAATTGCTATCTGCAAAGTCAGAATAACTATATGAAGCTAATAGATCACTGTCTAGTAACGTTGAATACACACTGAGAAAATCTGAATTAACAACTAAATTGTTCAAGATTAAAGTTAGTTCCCTTTTGTAACAACCTGGATGGAACTAAAGATCATTCTTCTAGCGAAGTATCACAAGAATGGATAAACAAACACCACATGTACTCACTATTAAATTGGAACTAATCAATCAAAACCCCTGTGCACATACGGTGGTAAAACTCAACAGAAACCAAATAGGTGGGAGAGGGGAGAAAGGGACAGGTAAATTTACACCTAACAGGTACAATGAACACTACCTGGGTGATGGGCACACTCATAGCTTTGCCTCAAACTGCACAAAAATAAATCATGTAATCAAAACGTTTGTACCCCTGTAATATTCTGAAATTAAAGAAAAACTTTAATCAAGTGTCTTAAAGATGCTCAAATAAATAAATATGAGGAGGAAATAAAAAAATATAAAAGGCAAAGACACATATAATAAAAATATAACACTATGTCTTTTATCTCATTTGATGACAAAGTAGTAGTAAATTAAGGTAAAGCGATCAGAGATTTACTGAAGGAACAACTTGTGATATAAAATTCCGAGAGAATGCACATATTAAGAAATACCACAAAGGTAATAAACTATAACTTTCAAAGACAGGATTACATTACCAAATGAGTGTTGCTATACCTTCCAAGAGCTGTGTCCCATAATAACTTTCTGTTATTACTCAGGGCCTGCATGAGGCAATCATTTATACCTCGGGGGAGATTAAGACCTTAAGAACTCTCGTTTGCATGTGTTTACCTGACTCTTCCCTTTCAGTGCATTTTGAGAGATTAGAACAAAATAAACAACAGAAAAGAGAGAGAGAAAAAGAGACTGTGCATGTAAAGGGAAGAAGCAAAACTGAGTCTCTTTAATCCCACCATTTCTGCAGTTCCAAATCCTTCCTCTCATCAAGGGCCAACCTAAAGGAGCTGCTCACTTCCATGAAACATTCCCTTTGTCCTGCCAGGAGCTCCACTTCCCGTGCACCCTCCCGACTGAACACCACCTGAATCTTACTAAAGCAGTCCACTATCTCCCATATTCTATGGTAGTTTAGGTGCATGTTTGATCTCCTCTTCCAGAATATAATATTCTGTTTTTCACAGTGTCTACCACAGCGCTTTGAGCTAAGTATCCGCTGAATGAACAAACTGATAACATATAAAATATTATCAGGGGACGCATTGGAGAGGAGATCCTTGTATTTGGAGCCAAATGACTCCCACTCCAGTGAGCTGTTTTCTGGGTGCACAAAGGGGAAGTTCAAAAGCTAAAGTAGAGAAAGCTGTTCTTGAAACATGCACTTACCCTGAGTGGGCAGGAAGAATGAGACTGCGGTGCATTTGAGCAAGGTGATCTTAGCCTGTTGACTGTGGTCACTGCCTGCATGCTAAATGCTTCAGCTTTCTATCCATTAGGGGTAAAATTAGTCCACACAGTGTTTATGTAACATATGGCATTGGTTTGGGTTTCCAAATTATATATTTTTTCAATCAACTATGAATCAATTTCTACTATCTGTGACACTGGAAAAAAAAAACCATTAATTGTTGGCACCTGTTAATTTCAAGTAGTACCCTAAGGTTATATTTCCGACTAAAACTAACATTTTTAGACTCAGTGTTTATGTTTACTTAAACGTCCCCAAGCGTCAGTAGATAGGCCTTTGATTGAATTATTTTTTGCAGGAAAAAAATCAGTGGGAAGGACTCGTGCACTTCCCAAAGGAAATTAACAGATCTGAATATGGATGTTGAAGCTTTCACCCACTCCTTTTATTTTCGACTCTTATTTACTCAGCATAATGCCATCTTTTTTGCTCATAATAGCCTCAATCAGCACTCTTCCCTGCTTCAAGGTCAGGACTGCCTGCTGAGACTGTCTTGCAGTTCAGTAACAAGCCATAAGGGGGGTGTACAAAATTAAATGGACACAGATTGCTTTTCCTGTATCTCCATTTAATAAGCATCCCTTCTAACCAAGCCACGCAAAAGTATCTTTTTTAGGACCCCAAAGAAATGGAATTTACTCATTATTATCCTAGATGCTAAAGAATTGATCATAATGATAATAATTATTTAAAAAAGATCTCAGTGATATCCTAATCAATCCCCAAGGCGAATTCACTAACTGACAAAAGTTTTCTGATCCATCAATCAATTCAGATCGACCTTTAAAACTTTAATATACTAGGAGATATGCCAGTATTGCATCTACTTAACAGGATACAACAGTGTGAAAGAGTCCAGTTTTATTTAGCTTTGCGTTTCCCAAATAGGCATGAGTAGACTTGGCAAATTGTGAATCAGACTATGATCAGACTTAGAATCAGACCTATGGGATTTTAAAAAATATTTTTACATAATATTTAGCATTTCTATGCATATTTATAAATTGAAGTCTAAAAATAATGTAAATGCTATCTATCTATATATTTAATCTTCCTGAATATATATATCTGAGTCCTTATCTCTGTCATGTGGCATTATTATACATAAAATTATCACCAACAATAATCACTTCTTATGAGAAGTAAAGTATAACAAGTCATCACACATACTTGGCTACATATTTTGATAATTCTACTTGTCAGTATTGCATTTGATAAAGATACAACAAAACCATCAAATAGTAAAATACAAACACCAATAAATGCACTGGTTGCTTTGTTGATGTAGACATTAGCGAGCCAGGGTATATATATAGCCACATCCACACACACCATACACATTATTATCCTGCTTACATTTTATGTCCATTGCTTTCAAAGAGAACAGAAATCAACTGTCGTATTCATGTGCAATCAGCAAAAATTTTGAATGACGTATAATTTCGAGCTTATGTTCTCATCATCTATGTATTTTGGCCACTGTTCAACTTTGGCGGCCAGTAGTTTCATGGATTTTCTATAATCCACTAATATTTATTGGGTTCCTCCTATGTGCCAGACACTAATTTAGGAGTTTTAGATTCAAAGTTGAGAAGTCACAGTTCCCACTTTACGTTCGAGTTAGAGAGAGAGAAGTCAGTAAAGTGTGTTGCATCTGCACAAGCTCTAGGATAGACTAATATGCTATGTTCCCAAGGAGCACAGAGGAGGAGCACTTACCTGGTGTCAGGGACAAACTAGAATTAAATAATGTCCCAAGGGAGGATTTAGTGGAAGACATATTATTTAAATAATATTCCTAGCTGAGTTTTTCCCACGACATGAGGATTTTATCTATCACCTTGGTGAACTGAAATGACAAGGTCACAGCTAGCATTTGAACCTGACCTCTTTTGCATACGTGTACTAACTGATAGAAAATCTGCAATGCATTTGCTTAGTCAGAACATAATATTCCACATCCACCTTCTCATTTCTGTTTTTCCAGAATGAGCGATTTTGCCAGTCACTCTTGTGCTACCTCCAAAACCAAAGACCTGCAGGAGCTGGAACCTTCACACGGCCACTGAGTTACTTCCTTATTTCTTTCTCTTCTTCTGCACACTGTTCCGTGTGAAAACTAGCAGATGTGCTTAAGTACCAACACATATTCAGGGTCTGTCTCTTTCTTTCTTTCTTTTTTTTACTTTTTTATTTTTTGGACCTCTGCAAGAAACGTAGCTCCTACTTTCAAATTTGGAAACATGTGAAATAAGATCTCTAACTTTTCATTCCCTTCGTACCTTACTTCCTGCCTTACTATTTGCAGGCAGTAAGGAGCATGTGGGCATCTGGGTTTTCATGTGGGTGCTCTTCCCTGGTGGGCTGACGTGGTTGGTTCCCTAAAGCCACCTGGAACTCTAACCCATGCACTCCGTCAGGCTTATCCTTGGGGTTTTGCCAGGTCTTGCTCTCCGGCTTGGTTGACTAAGACTGCGACCAGCCTCCTGAAACCAATGCCCGATGGTGTTTGCTATTTTATTCCAGCTGCAGGTGCTCACAAGACTCTGCTTTAAACCCAGGGTGGTTTTTTGTCCCCTGCAGGAGGCTCAGGTTTTGGTGACTGCCCTGGTGACTCTTAGAAATTTTAATAGCTTAAGTATGAAAACACAGACTTTGGACCTGGCACTTTAAATTTCTCCTTTCGTGAACTTGGTCCCATTTTAGATTGAAATCTGGTTCTGGTTTTGAACTCTGTTTCCAGGGTGGAGGATATCTCATCTTTTAATTTTGTTAGAAAGTAAATGAGAGAGTGAATGTGTTTGCTAAACTATATCTGGCATATACACACACACACACACATACCAGTTTTTTTCTGTAAATATATTTGAAATAGATTAACGCGTGGCAGAATAATACTAAACTTTACTAAAGAATAAAAAGCATGTGCTTCTAAAAGAGGCTATTCATGGGGAGAAAAAAATTATATAGTGATTTTTTTCAAGATCCATATTAATTATATTCCCTAAGGATTTGTCAGTGGAAGAAGCAATGCTTGTTTAAAATAAGCATTTTTGTCCCGATAATTGGCTAACTTAGCCAAAACAAGGCGTCACTCTGTGCTTGTAGAACAAAGGCTTGATTCTACCAGAGAGCTTATACTTACTACTTTATTTCTGAATGTCACTCTTTCCTAAGTCTCTCTCTTTTTGTATGCAAATCTAAGGTCCCTCCCTATATAAAATTAATTAATGCTTAAACTAATAATGGGTTTGAGCATGTACCATATCCTTAGCACTTTTAGAATCTCAAAGAGGATTCTAAAAGAATTAATTGGCATAAGCAATTTCTGACAACAGATCTTGAATACTTAAATCCTACAGAATGACTCTAACACATTTTTAAAGCAGTAAAGTAAAAACAAAAAAGCATCTTTATTGTTTTAATAAAGTTTTAAAATTTTAGAACAGTTTTGCATTTACGGAACAATTGTGTAGAAGAGTACACAGATTTCCAACAGACCTCATACCCAACCACCCCTACTGTTAGCGTCTTAAACTAGTAGTATACATTTGTCATGATTAATGGACCAGTATTGATACATTTTATTAACGACAGTCCATACTTTATTCAGATATTCTTAGTTTTTACCCGACGTCCTTTGTGTGTTCCAGGATGTTGTATGACATTTACTCATGGTGTCTCCTTCGGCTTCTCTGGGCTGTGATAGTTCTTTTTGGTTGTTTGTTTTGTTTTTTTTTTCATGACCAACCTGGGCAGTTTGAGGCATACTGGTCAGGTCTTTTGTAGAATGCCCCTCTACTGGGATTTTTTTTAGCAGCTTGAGGTATAAGTCATATGCACCTTACCCATTCAAAGCATAAATCTCTGTGGTTTTAGTATATTTCCAGATATGTGCAGCCATCATCACAGTCAATTTTAAATGTCCTCATCACCTCAAAAAGAAACCCTGTACTGGTTAGCTTCTCACCCCTAACCCTCAGGGCCACCCACCCCCACCCCCACCCTCCAGGCCCTAAGCCATCCCTAATCTCCTTTCTGTCCCTGTGGATTTCCCTCTTCTGCACATTGCATGCTAATGGAGTCATATATGTGGTGTTATTTTGCGACCGGCTTATTTTGCTTGTCATATTTTCAAGATTCATCCATGCTGGAACATGTATTAGCACTTCATTCCTTGTTACGGCTGAACAACATTCCTTGGCATGGATATGACACATTTTCTTTGTTCCTTTTATCTCTTGATGGACTATTGGGTTGTCTCTAC
The DNA here is from genome assembly GCF_041146395.1 of Eulemur rufifrons. NCBI lineage: Eukaryota > Metazoa > Chordata > Mammalia > Primates > Lemuridae > Eulemur > Eulemur rufifrons. Next base: position 1,529,430 of record NC_090994.1, read on the forward strand.
TCTTTGGCTATTTTAAATAATGTTTCCGTAAACATTTACATACCTGCTTGTGTGAGAATACAGTAAGGTGCTGCGTAAAGACTTTTGTCAAAGATCGGCCATATACACAAAGGTGGTCCTATGAGATTATAATGGAGCTAAAAATTTCCTATTGTCTGGTGACATGTGAGCCATAGTAACGTCCTAGCCCAGGATGTTACTGATGTGTTTCTGGTGATGGTGTTATAAACAAACCCACTGCACTGCCAGTCTTATAAAAGTCTGACACATAACAATTATGTATGGCAAATTATCCTTGATAATGTTGATACATGGACATGTTACTGGTTTATGTATTTATTGTACCATGTATTTCATCATAATTTTAGAGTGTATTCCTTCTACTTATTCAAAAAAAAAAAAAAAAAAAAAAAGTTAACTGTGAAACAGCCCCAGGCAGGTCCTCCAGGAGGTATCCGGAGGACAGAAGAAGACATTGTTGTCACAAAAGATGACAACTCCGTGCCATAAATCATAATAACTTCCATTATTGCATACGACTTTTAAGTTTCTATGTTTTACATAGATGTAAGTACAGTGCACTTCGATTTTGCATTCTTCTTTTTACACTCCATGGGGGAGGGGAGAGACTTCCCATCAACCATGGTTGTTCTAATGCAAACTTTATGTATATTACCTTAACCCTTAAGGTAAAAGAGAAAAGCTCTACCCTGATCAAAAATAGAAGATCAATCTATTAGTTGCCTACTTTTTAACAGGCCCTACTTTAAAAATTACTCTTCATTGTTGTGCATTTTAGGAAATATTTTTTTCCCTTTAATTTTAACTAAATTTAATCATGGGTTTGAAAGAAAATCATTGAAGAGCTTTAATCTTCCTGCTGTGTAGATAATTTGAAAATTCTTTTTAAAAATTTATTTCTGTCAGTGTACCTTTACACAGGAAATCTTTTGAGATGTAACCCTAACAGCAACATCTAAATTTAAAAGGCTGGTATTATGTCATATTAAGCCTCTTCATTTTTGACACCTTAATGGTCGATGCCTGTGAGAGCCATCAATAGTAGTAATCCAACTGCACTACTAATTCAAAGCGACTAGAATTATGTCATCCTAAACTGCAAAGTTTATGAGGGGGTGACCACCGTTTCATTTAAGATGAAAAGCTTTCTACAAAAACTCAATTTACCAGGCTTTCTGGAAATTCACATTAAATCTCTTCCCTTTCTTGGTACTTAGTAATACTGCAAATATCGTATACATGTACATCCAGTAATCTGTTGACTCCTGGAAGGACTTGTTTTCAAACTGACAAAACAAGACAATAACCACGACTATCTTTGAAGGGTGCCCTTCTGTGGGTTCATGTCCCCCATTGTTTCCCTAAGGTGACATTGATGAGAGAAGTGTGTCCCTTCTACTGGTTTCTTCCTTCTTTTTTAAAAAAGTGCATTTTAATATCTACTTCATGCTAGGCATGTTTAATCCCCACAAAATGAGTATTGTTAACTCTTTTACATCTAAGTCAATAGAGGCCCAGAGAAGCTCAACTATTTTCCTAATGGCACACAGCTTCTAAGTAACCGAGTGCGAATCTGAACCAAAGTTCAAATGTTAGCTCCAGTGCTCTTTTCCCTTTACCAGATTTATAAATAAATAAATAAGACAAAAGCTTTAAAAATGAAAAATAATTTTCAAACTCAGTCTTCCAAACTCATTTTCTATTTAATTATTATAAACATAACGTGATGGATGAAAAGCCAAAGATGTATGTTGCAACAATACAGAGTCCTTACATTTTTGTGATCTGGTTATTGTAACCTTAGCATCAATACAGAACCCTATATTCTGTGACCCCCTCATTCCCTAATGCGGAACATGCTTGAATACCATGCAGATTTCAGTTGCTGGGCTTATCACTGATCATCAGTTCTCTGAAAGTTTCAGTCTCTAATTTTATTTTATTTTATTTTTGCTCAGAGTAAACCGTCCAGAGAATACTATTTTGCTTGGAATTTAAGAAAATAAAATAACCCTTGGGATATCAACTGGATACATATTAGTTACCTTCACAATTTATTTAACCATTGTTACAGCAGAAAATTTTTGGTACGCTCTTCTAATCATTTACCAGGCTAAGAAAGCTGGTAAATTTGGGGGTTGTCAAATACTAGGCAAATTGATGAGTACGCCCTACTCATCAATTTTCTTCCAGAAAATTAATTGCCCTACTGTTTATATTTTGTCACAGAAGAGCATTTGATTAACTTCTTTCCTCTTGACATAGTTGACCAACACTTAATTATTTGAAAGGTGTTACTGAAATGAAGAACCTAAAGGCGCATCCTATGTAAATAAAGACATTTCAATAAAGTATAGTTATTTATAGGAATCAATTATCTGAGGCCAATACCCTTTCTTTCTAGGAAAAACTCTGATTTAATTTTTTTTTTACTTTTGCATAAGCAAATCTTAAAGATTGCAATATGGTACATGCTATTCAATGTACAACATCTGAATCCATGAAATGATGCATTGGCTATGATTTGCTTAAAAAAGAAATGAGATGGCAAAAATGTATAACCAAGGTTTATTAACTGTAGTTGAGTGGTGGGTATTTTGTATAGGTTTGAAATTCACTGAGTTAACAACTAATCCAAAAATACCTTTCTTCATCCGCATTTGTAATCTATTCCAAAGAGTGTTGAACGTGTCTGTGGTGTGTATGTACATCCACATGTAGCACGATGAGGGAGGAGTGATTATAGGACATTCAGCAGGAAAAACAAACAAACAAACAAACAAACAAACAAAAAAACACCTCTAGAACTGACTCCATAGAATTTTTGCTTCTTGAGAAAAAGAATTTTACTTCTTGAGGATATATCTTTAGTGGGGCTGAAAATGGTTGAACTTTTATGTCTCATCTTAGCAGCATCTAAGAACAAATTATACTTCATAGTTGCTGACAAGAAACAATTCAACTGTTTTCAAGGCTAAAACCTCTTATTAAGGAAACAATAATCTTATTCATTCCTCCATTCATCTTTCCATCCATCCATTCAACAAACACTGATCAACAATACAGTGAAGAACTAATGAAATTAAATCAACATTTGAGTCCCTGACTTCAAGAAGCTCACAATCTAGAAAAACACGGAGCACCTATTTCATAGACAGTAGAATGTGTTGGGAGCTGGACTCACCACAGAAGGGTGTTTTCTATAAATGGTTTAATATTTTACTCCATATGAGGGTCTTAGATGAAGAATTTTTGGAACTACTACGCCTTTCAGAAAAGGCAACCTAGAAGGAAGGAAGAAAAGAAGGAAGAATAGAAGGAGAAAAGGAAGAAATGAGCTATATCAAGGGATAAATGTGTAATCTCATTTGGAGTAAATAACCACTGTGTGTATTGCAATTTTATGATCCATCTATTATATATATATATATAATCTTTGTATTTAAACTCTAACAAAGGCATGCACTGCATGAGGCCTTTGTTTCTCATTTTCCACAACTCAGTTACTAATGGAAACCTTTATCATTTTCGAAATAGCCGTAAACTTACATACAATGAACAGACCAGGAATGTTTGTGATTTGTAGCCTTAAGACAGCCAGTTTTAACTGGCCATGGTTTTGATGAAAGAATGTAATCTACTGCCTGAGATTGCTTTCTATAACCTAACTTTTTATTTGACTTCCTTATCAACTGGTTTGTTATGATTTTCATCATTTATTAATAAAAAAGAAAAGGAGGGGGTGATAGGAAAGGTTCCCTGGCACTGGCTCATTTCACCATGTAGAATAGCTCACATGTCCTTATTTATTTTTGAATTATATCTTCAGCCTTAATTCCTTGATATATGTAATATACATGTGTGCGTGTGTGACTGGTTCATATATATAATGCTATATTATAATTATAGTAAACTGTATCTACCATATTGTACATATAGAATATTACTGGTGTATTCAATACACATACTGAAAGTTAGAGCCTGTATAATTTATAGTGCATTTTAATAGGTAAATATTTTTACAAAATGTTTCTCTTCTTTCATTTTTTTCTTTCCTCTTTCTTCTTTTTCTCCCTTATTTCCTTCCTTCCATTCCCGCTTTCTTCCCTCCCCACCCTCCCTCTATCTTCCTATTTATCTTTCTTCCTTTTCTTTCCCTAAGAAAATATTCTCTGGTCTTTAGAATTCAGAGCAAGTACTGATACTCTTCTTCCCTCGCCGTCTAATGATACATGCTCTGCCTACAGATCTTGAAGAATTCTTGTGGGTTTTTTTTTTTCTCTATATGGTAGTGCTTTAAAAACTCAGAATTAAGATAAGCACAAGACATATAAATGAACAAATGTCAAACTCAAGTCACCTGGCAATACACCAGCTCAATGACTCTCACTGTGAAACTATGATTTGGTCTTGTCATATGTGACAGTAATTTAATATTTTGGAATTGACAAGTGACCTGTTTTCCTTTACCAAAACCATTATTTCTCCAGAATAAAGTGTTAAAACATAGGTTTTATCCTAAATATGAATTAGAGTGCAAAGCCATTTTGCATCTGTTTTCATGCAACGCGTTGCACTTGAGCAACTCCAGGAGGTGAAGCTTTGGCATTTGTCTAGCGCCATCTACTGTCCAGCGCAAGCAGAAGCATAAATCTTATCCCCAGGATTCGACGGTGGTGTTGCCCTATTTGCTGCTTAAGTTGTTTGCAATAAGATATGATAGGGAAGAAAAGAGAAATTAGACAGAACAAATATGAATAAACCTAAGCAGTGACAAACTTCAGCGGAGCTAAGAAACTGAGATAAACACTAACGTGTATATATGCATATGCAAATAAACAATCACAAACTTATAGGTTAGGGATATCTAAGAAGTAATGATTTGTATGTATAATCACGCACACACACATATATTAACCAAATCAAATAACTTAGTCATTTAATGAATATTTAGTTAATCAAAATAGGTTTTTTCCAACAATTTAAATAATTTATTTCATTAACCAGAGATACTATTTTTCATATTTTCTTCTGAATAAGATTTTTGTTGTTATAATATAGAGTAAAATGTTAAATTTTCAGTAGCATAAAAAAATAACTATCCATTCAGATCCCTTAGAAAAGTCGTACATGGGATGATTATAAGAAAAAGTACATTAAATTCAGCTCAGTTTGAACAACAGAAAAAGTAAGGAATACAAATGGCTACTGGATCTATTCCCCTGCTGGTAATAACATGAATTTAACTAAATATGCAGGCCAATTTTAGAACTCAATCTTCCAGTCATCTGCTACTATGATATAATTTTACCCTCCATGACAAGATAATTCATATGCTGCAACCATTGCTTCTTTAAAAGAGAGTTGTATTCATGGACAACACAATTCACTTAGAACCTATAAAAAATGATTGTGCAGGAACCCATACATCTGTGCAATACAAAACAAGTTGTCAAAGAAATACAAGTGTTTCATTTTTGTGAAGATCTTTATTTCATACAGACTAAGAACCATTTGATAATTTTCATGCTTAGTTTATTGAATTAAATTTCTTTTAACTAGACTATATGTAACCATTTAAACAAATCAGGAACATTTCAATGCTTCCTCAATTCTAACTGTACAAGGTGCTTATTCATATGCTATCATTTTTTTTAACTTAGCAAGCCAGTGCAAAATTGGTTATTTAACGATAGTACAATGAAATGTCTTGTATTTCAAGCGTGGTTATATTTGTGTGGTTTCTTCCTGTGCCAACTTCTAAGACAATAATTGTGACCTCTTTCCTGTATGCTGACTGCACCAGTTTACATTTGGACTCATTTCTCAGTTTTACGGGAGTGCTTTATTTTTCTTTCTCAGATCTAAATTCGTTCAAGTAATAGAAGTTAAGAATAAGAAGCTATTCACTGAATTGTAGGAAAAGATAAACAAAAAGACAATGGACACAGTATTTTCAGGAGGTTAGCTTTCTCTTAATTCATATACACAAAAAAATTACTCCACGTTATATAATTTTATGACAATTTTTAAAAAATAAAATATAAGTATAATACAAAGATCAAGTAGCTTCTCATAAAATAAAAATCATCCTCCTTATTTGGAGATGAATTTTAAATAGTTCTATATCTCAAATTTACTACTTATTGACTTTTATTTATAAGCTATTATGGTTTTCTTCCTATCATCCTTTTATTTATGATACCACCCGAGGGCAGATGGATCTCCGTCTTCTTGACCACAATCATTTCCGTGTGGAGCTTGGTACTTACAGGTCAATACCAAGGACTGCAATTGTTGGATTGCATGATAAGAGTGTGTTAATTTTGTAAGAAACTGACATACTGTCTTCCAGAGCAGTTTTGCCATTTTTTATTCACAACAGCAATAAATAACGAGTTCCTATTGCTCCGTATCCTTGCCATCATTTGGTCTTGTCAGTGTGTTGGATTTTGGCCATTCTAGTAGGTATGCAGCATAATTCGTTTTTGTTTTTTTTAGTTTGCATTTCCCTAATAACATATGATGTGAATAATCTATCCATATGTCTTTTTGCTACCAGTAGAACTTTTTTGTTGAAGTGTCTGTTCAGGTCTTTTGCCCATTTTTTAAAATCTGTTTGTTTGTTTTGTTATTCTTCATGTTCTTGTTGTTGACTAGCAATAATCTCTTTGTACATAGATATATTTTTAAAAGCCTGATATGCTATCTGATGATTAAACATAGTCTATGAAAACTTTTAATAATATTACATGAAACAAAGAGGTTGAAATGGGAAAATTCAGAATTAAAAGTTGACATTTTATGCACATAAGAAGTGTAGATATTTCAATAGTATGTACAAGGAATAATATTGAATACAATTCTTGCAGTAAAAACTGACATTTTCCATAATGAGCTTAAGAGAAAAAAAAATTTTTAGCTGAGAAGACATTTATACTTAACTTATATAAGAATTGTTATGTAAGTGATACAGAGTTATGTAAACATAACCCTTGCATTATTCTGTTAAATCAACCAACATAGGACCGCAGAGGAATAAAAGAGAATTGGGGGTATGCTAAATTTGTGAAGAATCTAGCATGTTCCTAATGTGATAAAATCATCAAGGGCAAACTTGACTTTAAATCCCTTTTGAATGCTGGATTAAAATATTAAACAAAATAACCTGCTTTTTTTTTTTTTTTTTGACCCCTCAATGCCTCTTCTAGGAATTTACTCTGAAGATAGATCTCCAGATCTATAAAATATTAGAATAAGATTTTATTCTATTTATAAAATTATAAAATAAAATATTAGAAATAACCTAAATGCCATATATAAGAGTATATGAATAAAATTTTTGCACATTAGTATATTCATATTGTATCCAAAAGCAGTATTATGAAATAAGTAAATTTTCGAGCAACTGATAGTGAGTCATTTTCAAAATATATTTTTAAACACACACACACACATACACACACCTTTCTTCACAACAGTTTCCTGTAGATAATCATTTCATTAGTTATTGATCTATTATTTTTTTATTTACTTTTTTCACAAATGGTGAAATACATGTGCATTTCTTTATTTTCTTATTTGCTATTCTTTTATTCATCAGTGGTAGCATATATTATATTTTATGTACATATATTAATATATTAGTTTGTATGTGTACACGTGTGTGTTCACATACATCAAAGGGTGGATAGATAGGTAGATAAGAGAGAAGGGGAGAGACAGAGAGAGAGAGGTGTGAGTGTGTGCGTGGGTCGGGTCCATATACATTTATATCCCAAGTCTATCTGCTAAGAGGATCTGGAAGAAATGACCTCCCAGTAGCAATAAGCCAATTTAGCACCTAGATCTTGACCATAAGTATCATTTTCCAATAAAAGAAGCCAGAGTTCCTTGAGAAAGTAACTGATTTCAGGGCTGGGGCAGGAAAAAGACAAGGAAAGCCTGAGATATCTGTTGGGGTTGGAAAGTAAGGACGTTTCAAAAATTTGTGGGACATATCAAAAGGTCAAGAGGGACAACCTGAAGAGACTCCCAAAAGGCAAATCAGAAATTTTCAGTAACAGGATAAACAATAATGACAAAGATTTTTTAACCCATGAACTCACATAAATTAGTAATTGAATGAATGAATGAATAGGGAATTAGAAAAACCTGTATCTACAATAGAATTCCGATGACTAATTATCATTGAAATGACGATGGCAATAGAAAAATCACCATTTGACAATCATAGTGGTGCTTATTGTTTCAGGGAAGAAGCATCGATGTGGGTTAAACGTAATGAATCCAAGCGTGATGAGAAAAAGGGCATTTACAAAGTCTTAAAGGATAGCTCACAATATTTGCATGAATGATAAAGAGAAAAAGTAACTTTAAGGTAGGGAGACTCAGCAGACACGCCTGAACTGAGTGTCACAGCTAGCATCTCCAGTAATGAGACATCTTGACTTAAACAGGGCACAACAGTAGTGATATTATTGCCATAAATTCACAGCCTAAACTTAATGATGAGGAAACAACAGACAAACTCAAATTGAGTGGCATTCTATAAAATAAGTATTCTTCCAACGCGTCGACCTTTTGAAAGACAGAGACTGAGGAACTGCTCCCGGTTAAAGAAGACTAAAAAGTCATGACAAGCAAATGCAATGTATGATCCTGGATTGGAAAATCTGCCAGAAGTCTGAATAAGCTTCATAGATGAGGCCATTGTCTTGTATCAACGTTATTTTCTAAGCTGGGATCATTGTGAAATGGTTGTATTTATTGTTATTATTAGCGGACGTTGGAAGAACAGTATACAATAATTCTTTTTGTTTTGCAACTATTTATAAGTTTGAAAAGTCAAAAAATTAAAAAAATAAATAACTAGCATATGTCTACTGGAAGCATTAAAGGACTGCAAATATGGGGTTTTATTTAAAATGGTGGAAAAAGAGTGAGTCAAGGTGATGAAAGGCAAAGAAAATTAACCCTAACTCGTCCCTTGGTTATTTTAGGCACATAGTATTTCATTTATTATTCCTAGAACCTGAATGAGGAACAGAGGATGCGATGTCTGAGTGCTGGATGTTCAGACTAGATGTTCCCACCACAGCAATTGGAGCTGCAGGTGTTACCTCTTATTTATAGCTCATGAAACATGATCAAAATGCACAGCAGTTTGCCCATTTCGAAGAGCTAGTTTTGGAATTCAGTCCTCTTTACTGTCAGAATTTATGCTCTTTCTACTACATCATCCCCACAAAACAGAAGTATATACGTTCTGGTATCTTAACTAATAATTAACGTTATGTGGTCCTGGAAGCGAAAAGGTAAAGTGCCGAAACAATCTTAAACAATGTTATAAATTAGAAACTAGTTCAGAGAAAGAAAAGTATCTCATGATGACCTATGTAACAATAACATTTTTCTTTAAAGTCATTTGAGGAAATTATTCCGAGTCATTTTAGGAGATAGTTCATGAACAGACTTGGTCTGGACTCACACTGGAATAAGACTGCCTTGGCCTCAGGTAGCTCGTGATTTGGTAAGGACGAGGAGAAGCGCGTTTGGTGTGAGGGAACTGTAGACACGCATGAAGTAGGCTGACAAGGAGACAATCAGGTTCCAGAGGATTGATGCTGAGGATGTGGCGGTTTAGTCCTAACAGCCACGGGTGTCCGGGACAGGGCAAGCCACTGCCTCCCTGCTTTTGTTTTGTTTTGCATGTTATATTCCTGTTTTTCTACAACATTAGGAGGGGCTTTTGCATTAGTAGCACATCACATTGAGTTACAAGAAACATGCTTTTAGCCAAACTCCCAAAGCTCCTCAGCCCTGGTGTCAGAAAAGAGCAGCATGTATGGAGAATTGCAAAGGCAGAGAATCAAAAGGAAGGTCTTGGTGTTGCTTTTGATTTCATATTAAGAATATATGTTTTAAATTAAGGCACTTCCAAATAAATAAATATGTGCAAGTGGCTCTATTCATTATGTGTCAATATTAATAAAATTAATAGGGTCATGGGCAATTTTCCAGCTTATGAACTAAGCAAAACCTTCTCCCAGAGCAAATGCTGATGACATTTTATCCTCTTCGGCTGTAAGTCAGTGAGATTTCTGAAAATGTATCTATAAGCTAAACATGCGCCAATTATGTTTCACTATGAAGAGCTGGTTAAAGGTAAAATTCTATATGCAGATAATTATATCTATTTCTTTGTCCTTATGTAAAACAAGAATAATATTACAAGCTAACATACTAAGGTAACAATGTAACCTTTCTTAAAAGACTGAAGTTTATTGGAGCAAATTTGTTTAGCAGAGAGCATTTTATTCCTTAAATAACTTAACACTTGAGGTTTGTAAGTTGAACTTTCAATATTCTAATTCATCCTACTATGTGTGAACATAGCTTAGGTTTATAATGTTTTTTTAATTTAAAAATTTTATAATTAAAATAATTAAGTAGTGCATTATACAAAAATATAATTTTCTAGGCAGTTTGCCTTGCAAGTCATAGTATCTTGCAATTTATTTTTCATCTCTTTTAGGAAATGTCTTAAGCACATAATCAGGAGTTTTGTTGAAAGATGCTGAATCCAAATTTCTTGAAATTGAAAACATTGTTTACCTTTCCTTAGGGGCTTATATCAATACACAAAAACCACTGTAATTGTTTTCAAAGAAAAGACCAAATTGTTTCCTAAATCTCCCTAGTTATTCCAGTTGAGCAATTATTTAGCAACCCATGAAGTCTAACTTAATTAAATGCATTTACATTATTTGTATAGGCACAATCTTGTATTATCCATTGACAGCAAAAGTCAACATTCACTCTTTTATATTCTATTTTAGAAAATAAGCAGATGGTAAGTTATCAAAGACAAAAGAAAAAAGATGGCCTTCTGAGACATAAATTCCAAAAGAGGTAGGACCAAAATAGACTTTAAGCACTGTGATGAGAACTCCACTAATACCACCATATGTAGAAATAAACATTCTCTGAGTCAGTAGAAGGTGTGGGGTATGTGAAGAAATAGAACTTGCCATTTTCTTCCTCTCTGTCACATGATAATTTTTTTATTTCATCTCTCACCTGTAATTTGAACAAAGTAGTTTCACTTAAACATAATTAAAACAACTTTTCAAGATCCTTCCGAGGCATTAAAACACATTGTCAGTAAAACATTGCTTTTTTAAAATGATCAGAGCACCTGTGTAGCGAGGTCTCCCATTTGAAAAGAAATCAATCACGTATACTGATATTTGATATTTATGTGATGGAGCCCATTATTATAACAACAGAAAGAAAAATGGTGTGAAGAGGAGAGAGTGGACAGCCCAGAATCCTGGCTTTAAAGGTCTGTGTTCCACTGCTCCAAATATAAGTTAGAAAAAATATATCAATATCTTTAAGTCTCATTTTCCTAATTCCAAAACATAGTAAATACTTGCAAGGATACCAGGACTATTAAGGGTCATGATACCTATGCTGGTATTAGGTTTTGCCTAGATACAAAAATAAAAATCAATACAGGAATATGTAAAGGAAAAGTGCAAGTCATTCACTATTTACTGTCCTGTTACCAGCCCTAATTTCATGTCTTTCCGTAGAGGTGAACATTCAAGTCTTTAGTGTTCTCTTTTTCAAACATATTTTTTCAATGGATTGACATAGATTTTTGGTACATTTATTGATATATTGTTTTTAATATTTTTACTTTCTGATTTGCATCTTCTTTTATTTCTTAGTATTATCCAATAATAGTGTGTGAATCTATGTTGTAAGTTGGAACTTCTGTATGCTACACCCTAGTATAAATGTACCTTAGTATATTTAACAATTCCCCTATTAATGGACATTAGGCTGGTCTATCTTTTGCCCTATAAAATATTAATGAAGTGAATAGATCTAACATGCTTACTTTTGCATGAATATGGGCATATTGTGTAAGAGTTCCTGGGAATAAAGTTACTTATGATGATATATCTGCATTTTAAATTTGCATTGTTACTTCAGATTAACTTCCAGGAATTAATGTTATTTCAATTATCCCCACCAGCCCTCAACATTGTATATTTTTTTCTTTCTAATTTCTGTCAGTGATGGGTGAAAATAATACTTTTTTGGTTTAATTTTCCTTTCTTTCATTTTAATCAGTTTTATTAACTCATTAAAATAGTTGTAATGGTATTTCTATTTTTTCTTTCAATTGCCTGATTATATTTTTCCAAATGTTTCTAATTGATTTTTTTCTTGAACTATGGAAACTCTTTATATATTGTGTAGATTAATTCATTATTATGTATTTTAAAATATTTTTCTGTCATGTGTTTTTAACTTTAATATGTTTTTGCTAATATGAGATTCTTCTTAATATTTTGTTGTCAAATATATAATCATATGCTAATATTATTTTTATGGCTTCAAGGTTTATGTCTTGCCTTTAAAAGACTCCTGATGAAAGTATTATAGAAATGCACATTTTATTTTCCCCAAAATCTTTGATAATGATTTTATATTTTCCTTTTTAACCCAGATGAGAACATTTTTGTAAATGGCATGATGTATTTACATAAATTACATTATTTGCTGATGAGATATGCTAATTTGCCAGTACTTTTTATGAAAAGTCAATTTTTTTTTGTTTGTTTACTGGTTTGATTATTGTGCATTTCATAGGCCAGATTCACATTTACATCTGAGCCTAGTTCTGAACTACCTTTACCTGTTTTGTTTCATTAATCTATTTGTTACTCTCAGAGTTAATGCCATGTTGTTTGAATTTCCATTTTTTTTATTATCATATGCTGTTATCTGGAAAGGTAGATCATATTCCATTGTTCTTATATATTTCTTTCCAATACCAAGAAACATCTAAGTAACAAAAGAAGAATGTCTTTTTCTGAAAATGTTGTTTTAAACATGTAAAACTTTTGTCTTTTGGTTATTTAGGATTTTTAATAACTTTTTCAATATCAATGATAATGTTACCTTTGGATTTTCTGTCTCTTTGATTTATTTTGGTTAAGCTGTAGTTTTTTTTTAAAGAATCGTATATTTTAGCTAGTTTGTCAAATTTCTATGTATAAAATTGTGCACTGTATCCTCCACATTTGAGAAATTATTCTTATTTTTAACTGTGAACTTTTTTTTTTCTTTTTGGGTTATTTATTCTACATATCTATTGATACCTATCTATCTCATCAGATTAGCCAAAAGTTCATCTATTTTCTTGGGAATTTAAAGAATAAGCTTTGATCTTTTACCTATCAAGTCTTCTGTTTTGTTTGCTTTTAAAAAATTCTTTAATTTTTACTTTTATTTGCATTCTCTATTTTCTTTTATATTAAGGTGCTGCTTGTAGATTCTCAAGAGCACTTAGATAATTTATTATCATATTCTCTCTCTTTCTCTTTTACTCTTTCTCTCTCCATTTCAGGTTATATATTTTGCCGAAGAACTACATTGGCAAGGTTTTGTATGAAATAATAGCTTAGCCACTAATTTTCACTTATCTTCAAATGGATTTTAATTTCAGTTTGCATTCTCGTTTTAACCCAAGTTATTTTGAGAACATAAAAGTGTGGGGGTGAGTGAGGTGGCATGTTGGATGTGTGTGTGTGTGTGCGTGTATGAAATCTTGAGGATATATTTTTTTCTAAATTTCCATTTTATTCCTTCATGGAGAGAGAACTTGACTTGTGCCAATTTGCTTTTATATTTTATTAAGATTCTCTGGGTGACCTTACACGTTTTTGTTCCATGAATCTTTGCCAGGAATGTACATTTTCAAGGAAGTCACATTTGAAACACGCTGTCAGGGATCAAACTGCCTGGAGTTGAATCCTCCTCTTCTGCTTTTCTGGTCCATGATCTATGGCAAATGACTTAGCCTCTCTTGGCCTCAGTTTTCTCACAATCAGAATATGCATTTTATTTCTGTATAATAAACATGCTTTCTTTTTTTTTTTTTTTTTTTTTTGAGACAGAATCTCACTTTGTTGCCCAGGCTAGAGTGAGTGCCGTGGCGTCAGCCTAGCTCACAGCAACCTCAAACTCCTGGGCTCAAGCGATCCTCCTGCCTCAGCCTCCCGAGTAGCTGGGACTACAGGCATGCGCCACTATGCCTGGCTAATTTTTCTATATATATATATTTTTTTAGTTGGCCAGATAATTTCTTTCTATTTTTAGTAGAGACGGAGTCTCGCTCTTGCTCAGGCTGGTCTCGAACACCTGACCTCGAGCGATCCACCCGCCTCGGCCTCCCAGAGTGCTAGGATTACAGGCGTGAGCCACCGCGCCCGGCCAAACATGCTTTCGATATGTTTTGCTCTCAAGAATTGGTTATGAAAGAACTTTTACTGACATGAATAGAAATTTCTCAAAAGAAAATATAAGAATGGCTAACAAACATATGAAAAAATGCTCAACATCCCTAATCATCAGAGAAATGCAAATCAAAACCGCAATGAGATATTACTTAACCCCAGTGAGAATGGCCTTTATCAAAAAATCCCAAAACAACACATGTTGGTGTGGATGTGGAGAGACAGGAACACTCACACACTGCTGGTGGGACTGCAAACTAGTGCAACCCCTGTGGAAAGCATTATGGAGGTATCTTAAACAGATTCAAGTAGACCTGCCATTTGATCCAGCAATCCCATTATTGGGCATATACCCAAAGGAAAAAAGGTCATTCTGTAACAAAGACACCTGTACCCGAATGTTTATAGCAGCACAATTCACAATAGCAAAGATGTGGAAACAACCCAAATGCCCATCAATACATGATTGGATTAGTAAGCTGTGGTATATGTATACCATGGAATATTACTCAGCTATAAGAAACAATGAAGATACGACATCTCTATGGTTCTCCTGGAGAGAGTTGGAACCAATTACATTAAGTGAAGTATCCCAAGAATGGAAAAACAAGCATCACATGTACTCACCAGAAAATTGGTTTCCCTGAACATCACCTAAATACACATCTGGGAACGACACCAATCGGATATCAGACTGAGGTGGGGGGTGGGGGAGGGGATGGGGGTATGCCTACACAATGAGTGCATTGCGCACCCTTTGGAGAATGGTAACGCTTGAAGGTGCTGACTCGGGAAGGGGGGGTGGGGAAGGGAGGGACATATACCTACATCATGTGTGCAACGCGCACTATCTGGGGATCAGACACGTCTGGAGCTGACTTGGGGGGAAAGGCGGTACCTGGGCAACGTATGTAACCTGCAATTCTGTATCCCCTATAACAATAAGATGAAATAAAAAAAAAAAAAAAAAAGAAAGGAAAAAAAAAAGAAAGAACTTTTACTCAAAAATAAATTGGATTTACAAATTGGATTTATATTCACTTTGTTACAAAAAAAGGATGACTATGGTAGGAAGGTTCAACAACAAAAAAAAACTAAGCTAACTATGTACAACTAAGGCAAGCTGAGCAATGTTCAATAATGAATAATTTCTGAGTGAGGTGTGTTACAATTATGAAAATTAGGTCCTTATATTTCTATTACATTTACTTGTCTTTTTTTTCTCCCCCACATTTCAGTTTCTAGAGCACTATATGTTTAATAGCATGATTAGCTCAATATAATGCATGTAACACATCCATCTTTTTCTCATTGAAAGCCTGAGAGAATAAGTTCCATTTTCTCTGCCATAAACATTGTTATCCTGTCTTGTTATCATTGGCATTTATCTCATTTATGGTTATTTTCCTTAATTTACAGTCCTTTTAGTGTACTAATAATATCTTTAGAAAGATATTAATGTTATATTAGTATCTTTAGAAATTTACACCAATTTCTAAAGATATTAATTACTTAGACATGAGCATGTATGTGTTCATATCCACATATATATTATGCTCATCACAAGTTTGGTTTTTAACTCCAGTTTTGGAGTTTTTATTGATAAAGGAATTTAGCTGATTCATGGGTATTGATTGCAGATATTTCGGGGCTTCTTTTCATCATATTGTTGTTTTCCTACTTTTTTTGTTGTGGTTTCATCATTGTGGCTCCTCTTTCCCAGTTGCTACCCATCCCTCCTTTTTCTGTTCTATTTTTCCCTCAAAATCTTCAAAGTTACACATCTTCTTTCTATTTTTCTAGTAATCAGAATTCACTTTTTAAAAAATTAAATTTTCTAATGAATTTTGAAAATCAGTTTGCATCCATGGCTGTTGCCAATTACTCCAACAAGATGAGAATATTAGTACGACATTGTTTATTTTGCTTCCACTTGCCTCTTGTTGCTTCTCCTGTTAGTGTATTAAATGTTGGTTCAGAATTGTTGTTAATTATTTTTATATCATACTCCGTGTGTTTAGACCTCACTATAATATCCAATGCTTAATTTTTTACCATCCTTCCCCATTTTCTGAGTTCTCTTGAATAATTCTTTCTAGTGTGATGTCTGGTTTGCACCATATGGGGGCCTTTGCATGTCTGAAAATATCTTTGTTTTGCCTTCTGAGTTCAATGCTAGTTTTAATGGACAACAGCCTAAAAATAATTTTTCTTCAAATTTGAAGAAATTTCTCCCTTGTCTTCTTAATTCAGTATGGCATTGAAAAGTGTCTTTTCAGGCCGGGCAGGGTGGCTCACGCCTGCAATCCTAGCACTCTGGGAGGCTGAGGCTGGAGGATAGCTTGAGCTTAGGAGTTTGAGACTAGCCTGAGCAACAGTGAGACCCCATCTCAAATAAAAATAGCAAGAGCGAGACCCCGCTTGGTGGCATGTGGCTATAGTCCCAGCTACTTGGGAGGCTGAGGCAGGAGGGTCCCTTGAGCCCAGGAGTTTGAGGTTGCCATGAGCTAGGCTGATGCCAGGGTACTCTGGCCCAGGGAACAGAGTGAGACTCTGTCTCATTTAAAAAAAAGAAAAGAAAAGAAAAGAAAAGAAGAGAAAAGAAAAGTGTTTTTTCAATCTGCTGCTTTTAACCTTGCATCTAGTCCTTTTTTGTAGGGTTTTCACTAGCGTATCGCTAATTAAGGGTCTCTGTGCGCTCATGATTTCCAATATTTAATTAGCTCTTTAATCTGCATATTTGAGTTTATCTTTAACACAGGGAGCATTTCTTTTGCATTTTTTAAAACTATCTACTCACTTATGTTATTTACTCACTTATGCTTTTTTTAATTCTTTCCTTATATAACACATATCCGGCAAATGTTGAAACTCCTGAATTGAAACTCTCTCTGAATTTTGATCTCACAATGTCAACCTCTCTGTCCTTTGCTTTATGACTCTGGATACTTCCTTCACCTAACCTCACAGATACTGGTTCAACAATCGACGCTGCCCATTAATTATTCCAAGTCCCGGTAGAAATAGAGAGGCCATTTTGAGTATCTAAACATTGGGACTTGTTTTCCAGAAATTGATTCCGTGGGTGATGAAAGAGACAAGCCTTCATGTGAGTGATGGTGGGGAACCTGCGTACTCTAAGCAGCCGTGAGCCCACCACCCTGAGGCTGGAGGAATTGGGTGAAAAGGTAGCTGCAAAGCCCAGAGGTCATTGGGGCTGGGGGACTGTACCTCTGCAGGGCTGTCCTGAGAGCTGGGCCATGGAGAGGTAGCACTGGCCAGGACAGAGAGCAGTGCTGACGTCATGGGCTGCTTTGTCTTCCCTGCGCCCCTACCCCTGAACCACCCAGACGTGCTCCGTCTGTAGTTCTGATGTTAAATGGATCTCTCTCATTTCTTATGCTCTGGCTTCTCTTTTTGCATGACTTTTTTTTTATCAATTTTTTAAAAGTTAGACAGGAGTAAAATCATGACTGGCCTTTACTGAGTGTCCACAATTTCAGCCTTGACTTTGGCTACTTCATTCAAATGAATCTATGACTAAGAGAGGTGCCTGTTATTATCTCCAGCGTGCAGACGAGGAAACTGTCAGTGGAGATGGAATAAAATTCACATTAGGTCTGTTTGGTTTCTACAGTGTCAAAATCCTTTGATAGTATCAAGAGAAATTTAAGTGTTCACTTAGGAAAGAAAAAAATAATAGAAAAGATAATATAAATAGAATTTTACCAAGGGTGCCAACGTACGTTACTTCTATAAGCTATGGTCAAGACAGGTACTGGTTTAATCCACTTTAACAAGGTAAAGTTACAATGAGTATGACCTACCAAGAACATAAATCACTCTTCTCCACCTACTGACAGAAATATCTTTAAAACGTGGTTTGGGATGTTGTAAACACTGGCCCTAACCTCTCATGTCATCTTTGCTCATCAAATTAAACTATGTATTTGGTGATGTTAAATATAATACAATTTGTTACTTGGTCTAAGAAATTCTTAGTCATGAATACCATTCAAAACTCATGTTTTTTCCATTATGCTAATACTTCACAATATGACATTATGTATACAGTAACTTCAGCCTACATAACTTTATTGTTAAAATTTTATCTAAAGATATTTTATCTGCACAGGAAAGAAGAATAAATCACTGCTTATTATTTGTTACAACATTGTGTTATTTTAACTTATTTTGAGAATTCAAATCGTAGATTATATATAGATATATTGACAGATGACAGAGAGAGAGAGAGGAAACAGATACTTGAAGTTCTGTATAAAACTAAGATAAGAAAAGGAATCAACATTTTGTAGTCTCTGCATATCAACATAAAACTTTTGCTTTCCTTTTCAAGAGCTCTGCCTGGCACCATCATCAATTCCTTGTACAAACAATGACTAGGCATGGTTTTTGATAAGTGGAGACATTATGTTTCTTGGCATAGGTCTATTTTTTATGATATGCTTAACTTTAAATTATTCCAGGCTGTATTCTGTTTGCTCTGTATTGGAAGAACAGACTTCAACTTATAAAACAAGACAACTTGAAGAAACGGTGGTGGTATTAGTTGGGAATATTTAGGAATAGAATATTGGCATAACAAAACAGATGAATTTGTAAATAAATATTCTACACAGATGTTTGTGTGTAATATACATGCGTGTGTGTATCTTCTGGCTTCTAAAGTTTGGGGGAAGAAAGCCCAGCATGTAGCTCAATATTGCAAATGGAATGACGAAATTGCATGCACGGACAGAGTGCATCAGAGTGTTTAGATTACGTGGCCGTTTGGGCCAGAAATAAAATGCTTATTTTGTATTTCTCCAAGACACCTGTCACCTTTGATAGTGTCCATTAGATTTATAATTATTTGTTGTAACTTGTTTGTCAAATCTGGCCTTCTTCTTTTTGCATTCATGCATTAGCAATGCAGGCCTCCCAGACTGGGCGATCACCCCAGAGGGGCCAGAGGGCCGGTGTGGGTGCAGAAACAGTGGAAGCTAACCCAAATCCAAATGCTTGCCTGAGTCGCTCCCTTGCCAGCAGGAACAGTAAAACATGTCTTTATGCCTCTGTTCTTATAAATCCAAGGTTGAGCATTGCTCACAAATCATATCATAATGCTCTGGATGGCTAATAACCACAGTCTGTTGAATGAAATTTTTTATGAAAATTGTCAAATTATACAAGCCGGAAAGTCTGAGAAAAATGAAATGGAAAAGCTTTTATTGTAGTCCTTGAAAATCCCTCTGAGTGTGTTGTTCAATTAGTTCGCTGTTGGAAGAGAGGCGAAAAGTCACAAAATAAAAATTGAATAATAAATATTTATGTTTTATATGAACAAAAATCTTTGGCAGAATACAGATCACAGGGTCCTTCATTTGTCTGTTTTAACGTAACAGATAAATATATTATGTACAGTTTAATAAGATTGCATTTAGAGATAATGCATTTTTTATTCTGAGATTAAAGTTATAAAATTATTTTTGACCATTGGGCTAATCATAGCTACTTAAAAATGGAAAAGTGGGAGTTTTGTACTAAATACTACTGCCCCCTTTGGGGACATCTCGATCATGTAACATTTGGCACCGTTCTTTATTTAAGTATGCTTCCTTACCATAAGTGTGACATGGTAATTTCGTTATACACGTGTTGATAAACAATGTTGGGCTAAAAACCTCTCTTGGGTGCATATATACATGTGTGGGTATGTGTGCCTTTGGAAGAAACATACTTCAGAGGATTTGAGGTTGAGATTAAAAGACACTGCCATTCATGTGTAACTAGGAAAACATGAATTTATCGATAACGTAAATCTTTTGTCTACTTCTAAAATTGAAGTGGTGTGCATTAATACAGGAGTGAGCCACTCAAAATAAAGGTAAAAATACTGAGAAATTATTTGAAAAGATGTAAAGATTCTTATCCCAAGAGGTATTTTAGGTAACTGAGAATAAAATTTAGACAAGCTTCTACTTAGTCTATTAAAAAGAAGGAAACGTGGTGTGTTAGGTCTTCATTTAAAGACATAAATTTTAAAATCTCTAATCATATCTCAGTGGATCATTTTCCCTTGAGAAAAATAAGCTGATGTGTGTTATAATTTTATCATCTAAGTCGATAGAATAGAACATAGAGGGCCTGGCCCAGTGTAATCAGTAAGCACCTCTTTTACATTGTTTTTGTCTGATATTAGACGTACTTGGGAACAAGCATTTCGGTTGCTCTGTTTATAATCTTCACTTAATGTCAGAGTCTTGTTTATAAGAATCCCATAAGCAATAGTTGTTTCATAAATGGGTCTTATCTGTCCTCTAAGCAGCATTGCTCTCTCTTTAAAATATTCTCTTCCTTCACCTTTGTATCACCAAACATTTCTGTCCCTCCTCCTGCACCTCTGGTAGCTCCTCCTGTTTCCTCCGTGGGCTCACCTTCCCGTCCCTGGCCGCTGTTTCTTCTCCACACTCCACTTTTCCTTACAGACACCCTTCACCCCGTTCACGTCTCCCGTGGACAGGGATGTGAGGATGGTGCAAAGATGGGCGCTTGTCATCTCCGACTTCTCCTTGAGCCCCACCTGGCAAGGTGCTACTTCCTTTTCACACTTTAAAATCAGCCGATGCAACTGGTCCGCTGCCTAGGTCTTCTAGCTCCATGAACAGTTGCACCATTCGCCAACTTTCAGGACAGCAAAGCAGGATTCATCCTTGACAACTCCCCTTCCACACACCTGTGCACCATGTCTATCACCGAGTGCCACCGACGTTGCCTTGTAGATGACACCCAGGTCCCCTGCTCTTCCTACGCATCTCCTTCACCCCGTCCACGCCATCTTCACTTCCAGTCCCTACCGGTTGGTCCTTTTCATGCAACGCGGGCTGTGATCCGCACGCTCCGCCTGGTGCCACCTTCCCAGCTTCATCTCACTTGGAGCATCCCTGGTTCCGGACTCTCACCCCAGCCTCGGGGTCCAGTTCCTGCACTCGCCACACTCTGGGTTGTTAAAGGGCCTTTGGAAATGCTGTTGGGTGCTCAGAGAATCTGTTTCTTCCACTTGCTGAGTTAACTCATCCTTCCACTTTCAGCTCAGGGATCACATTCTCTGAACGGAATTCACTGACTTTTCTGTGTGATGCACACGCCCCTCAGCAGAGCACAGGCAGGCGCTATCTTCCTTATTGGTCACCACTGCATCCTAAGTGCCCAGCATGGCGCCTGCCACATAGGAAGCCCTTAATAAATACATCTGAATAAATGAATGGTTCACTAGATTATTTGAAAAGAAATGAAGAATGTTGATGTTTAAAATATAAAACTATATGTGATCACATAGAATTGCGGCAATTCAAGTTATTATTTTGGGTAATAGTATGCACTCATCCATATTACATAGAAATTGTATTGTCACAGTATCTTTTGGGCTAATACATAATTTTTTAAACCAAAAGTTGATTGATCAATCTCTTTTATTTTGTAAGAACGACTACATTTCAAACTCTTTCTCAAAAGTTATCCTTTTCACCTCCAGAAAACAAAAACGTACTTATATGTTTTTGATATGCTTTTTTATCTTCACTCTCATGCTCTGAACAGAAAATTTCAAATATAATAGTGTTAGAAGTGTAGTAATCTATAGAAGACCATTGTAGTATAGATTTCTGTACTTGAAATCAGTTCATTGACTCTTCCATTATTTGAGTTTTCATAGAATTCAATGGATAGTTGAGAATTATCTAAGTAAAGCTACATCAATTACTTTCCTTCATCTTTGTTAGCTTAAAAGGACCTCTGTAAAAATTCTTATGATCTCCTCACCAAAAGAAAGGAGAGAAAAAGTCAGTTATTTCTATATGTTCCTGATACTTTATTAGCTTTTCTCCCCACATGACATTAGTAAGTTAAATCTAGGGTGCTCACAAATTTCTTTGTAATTTTTTAAAAATGCAACCAGCGCTATATACCTGCTAGCAGCGTCTGTATTGCATATAGGATGGTGAATAAATGACAGGAAGAGGAATCTTCCATGTTGAGAATCACAGTGCTGATTGCATATTCTCAAATAAATCAGATAAATCTGTTTAAGTAGTATCACACTTCATACTAGCCATGAGGACACTTCTATTTTACCTAAACACAGTAAAAAGATTGTTGGCCACATGCTGATCTTTTCAAGAAAAGGTCAAATACAAAAGCCACAGTGTCAACTTTGAACATCACTTAAGAGGCCCAAGCAAGGAAACACAGACCTGATTCAAACACAGTATGTCTATGTGAACCTACACATACATATACACACACATAATACACATACATATACACACACATAATACACATACATGTATATTGGATCTTCATCTGTTTTTCACATATAAACTATATATAGATGAAGTTTGTTAAAAAAGAATATATTCTATTATCTTTTCAGGAATAAATGGAAAATTTATTGTGATTGTCAAAGCAAATAGCACCTTAGTGTCACATTTTATGGGAAACACTTAAGTTTTAACAACTTCTTTGGATCAGTAAATGCCATGGTGCCATGACTATTACCGTCTTTGACCATCGCAATATTCCAGTTATATTTTACCTCTTTAAAACCTTTGTGATGTTTACACTATTTAATCGATTTACTTTTGAATAGGTAATGTAGGAACATGATACACAATATAACATATATCAAAAGATATAAATGGAAAATGTGTCTGCCTCTGATCCCAGTAGCTTAACTGGCCAGGCAGTAAACACAGGTACTAGTTTCATGTGTTATCTTCTTATGCATATATACACATTTTAATTTTAATTTTCACTTACTTTTTTATCTTTCCATCCATATATACATATTATATGTATATTTTTATGCAACCAATGGACTACCATAAACATTTAGCACATATCATCTTACATATAAGGATAAAGCTTGACATCTGTCCCATATCAGATATATAGAGCCATACAGTATTCCATTGACAAAAATCTTCCTTGGCTCTACTGTTGGACACTTATTTTGTCTTCAGTTATTTTTTATTACACATTTTTCTGCAACCAGTATACACATGCACGCGATTTGAATACTTAAAGAATACAGGATGCAATTTTTGGTGTCACTATTGTCCATTTAACAAGTGATACAAGTAACTTCTGGCAGTAAGTGCAAACATACTTTAAATACAAACACCTAGTGTTATTGCCTAGACAGAAATAGAGAAAGAAAAAAGAAAAAAAGAGTGAGAGATACGGAGACAGAAAGGGGAAAAAATGGATTCCTCAGTGATTCCACTAGCTTGAATAATACAGAAAATAATAACAATTATTTTATTCTTAATGTATTTTTATGAAAATGAAATTGGAATGCACTATTAGTTAAGGAATTATGCTCATAAGAAAATTTCAAAATCAAGCATCCTCTAGTGGCATGTAAGTGATTGTAATGACCTTCCAAAAATTATAAATTAGAGAAAATTAAGATACAAGACTAGATTGTGACCTACATCAAACAACCAAACAAAAATCTCTCTTACTGAGAAAAATATTAAATGGTATCTAAATTTCAAAAACAATTGTCATGTGAAAATATGACCCACTTAAACAAAATGTCAACAACCAACTCTCCTATCAAAAAAAAAAAAATTCTATTCAAAAAGGCCTAGAAACCAGGTGTCATGGCTCATGCCTATAACTCTAGCACTTTGGGAGGCCAAGGTGGGAGGATCACTCGAGCTCAGGAGTTAGAGACCAGCCTGAGCAAGAGGGAGATGTGGTGGTGAGGGCCTGTAGTCCCAGCTACTTGGGAGGCTAAGGCAGGAAGATCCCTTGAGCTCAGGAGTTGGAGGTTGCAGTGAGCTGTGATGATGCCACTGCACTCTAGCCAGGGCAAGAGAGTGAGAGTCTGTCGCCAAAAAAAAAAAAAAATATATATATATATACATATATATATATATACACACACACACACACACACACACTTTTGCTTATATTATCACAGAAACTAATGCTAAATGAGGTTAATGTAGAAAGTCTATAGCCACCCACATAGTATTTTGATAGCATCTATCAGTATCTTTAAAATATATATGGTCTAAAGCATGTAAATTGAAATGAAAGATCCAAAATCATAAGTTATGTTAAAAAAAAATGCCAAGCATCATTTTAATTTCCATGTTAACAACAGTCACTAACACATTAGGAGTGATAGTTTGCTAAAGAAAGGAACAAAAAGATAAAAATGCAATCAAAGTACTATATAACATTTTCAGTCATTTATTGATGTTAATTAACTGCAGATAACTTAGGAGGCTATAAAAAGAACCTGTAATGGATACAAAACAGCCAGCAAAGGCAAAAAGAAGAAAATTGTAGCTGCAGTAATTTCTGTCATTCATAACTTGCCATAATTATCTACTCTTTAAAACTGCTGCGGTGATTTGAAATGCCTCCCTCCTGAAGAGATGGGCAGACTAATGCCATGACTTGAGTGAGGACCGGGAATGTGGATCTTGCCATCACTCCAGACCTACTTGGGTTTTAATGCAATCTTCCCTCAGGAACACTCGTGATTGAATTTAAAAACATTTCCTTTCTCTGACCATCACAGCACCTGCAGCCTGGCTTAGTGTATCATCCTGATTCCCTGCAGTGGATTTCAGCTGACCTTTTCGTTTCCATTTATGGATAAAATTACCATCTTTGGGCCGGGCGCAGTGGCTCACGCCTGTAATCCTAGCACTCTGGGAGGCCGAGGTGGGCGGATCGTTTGAGCTCAGGAGTTCGAGACCAGCCTGAGCAAGAGCGAGACCCCACCTCTACTAAAAATAGAAAGAAATTATATGGACAGCTAAAAATATATATAGAAAAAATTAGCCGGGCATGGTGGCGCATGCCTGTAGTCCCAGCTACTCGGGAGGCTGAGACAGGAGGATCGCTTGAGCTCAGGAGTTTGAGGTTGCTGTGAGCTAGGCTAACGCCACGGCACTCACTCTAGCCTGGGCAACAGAGTGAGACTCTGTCTCAAAAAAAAAAAAAAAAAAAAAATTACCATCTTTGATTCATAGCTCTTAAATGTACGTCTTTGGTTTTAATTCATGAAGCTTCAGGTGTTTAAAGCGATGTCCAAGTAGTCTAGCGATGTTTTTCCCCTTGAGAATGATATCATGCTAAAGCACACACCAATTGTAGAAATGGGTATCTTTAGTTATTTATGAACTATTTTGCTGAAAATTGCATAAATCCTCAAACAGGAGACATATTTATTTAGCAGTATGTTGTCTATCTGGTGGCAAGTAAAAATAATTGTAAACATCAGCTTGTGACATGCCAATACATTGCGCAGCAAACTTTGATTAGAAACTTCTCCTTAAAGCAAGTTATGCAGGACTAAATAGTTGTTCTAAAAGAGGCTACAGAGGCCCTACAGATCTAATGAGCAAAACCCACAAAGCAATCAGAGCTCCAGGACGGAGAACGTAAAAGGAGAAGGCATCTGAGTCCTCCCAGCAGTGGGACCCGGAGTCACCTAGACTCTTCTAGTTTAAATAGCCAAGAAGCATGTCCCATCCCCTCGTGTAAGCACATTAAGCTGTACAAACACCCCTGATAGGAAAACATTTCCTCCAGCCTACTAATGTGCTATCAAAATTCAAATAAATGTTCCCAGAAAGAGTAAAATAATTTTGCATCATTTTGTATTTTAATAAGTTGTTTTATAATGACCCATTGGAGGCCTGGCATGGTGGTAAGATTGGAAAAGGGACATTGCAGGAGGAAGAACCGTGTGAAGGGCCCAATCCCGTGTGATGCTTGTCGGAATCGTTTCTGGAGTAGGAGCGAATGGGGACAAGCTCCGCCTCCTTCCAACCTCTGAACTCTGGTCAAATCCCGCCAGTGAGCAATCCATTAAAATGAGGCATAACAGCAAGGTCCAATCCCCGATCAATTTTAAACCGTCAGTTTTATAAACAATGCACGCACAGTGAATGTATTTCACACACAAAAACAACAACAATTTCTTACATCTATAATGATTTATGCTAGCAGCATGCAAAAAGCTTGCAAAAATCTAAAGGAGGTTTAGATCTTTCTCTCTTTCACAATTCTCTGGCAAAGAAGAAATAACCTCCATGTTACGAATTAAAAAGCTGATTATTTGAAGAGGTAAGGGCCATGCCCGAATGCGAACGTCGGGTGGAGGAAGCCCAGTTGTCCTGACTCAGAGGCGAGCCTCTCTGTGGGCACGTGCAGTGAGCAGGAGAACGTCATTAGACAAACGTGTGTGACCCAGGGACCCTCCCGTGTGTAAGTCCCCCAGGAGTTCACGCGTGTGGTGCATCCACTATTGCATAGAGTAAAACAGAAGCACTTGGTAAATGTGGTCTTAAAGTAACATTTCCAGAGAGAAAATTATATTTTACACATAAAAACGTCTGCAATTATTTTTGATAGTTACAGTAACGTGTAACAGAAAGTCTGACATTAAAATCCATATCAACCATTATCTTAAAATTGCCGCCTTCCTTCCTGGAAACATTTACTTTCTAATGATCAAGAGCATGCACCCTATTTTCTGGAATATTGTCTGATGCTTCTCTGGGCCAAGAAACTTTGCCACGGCTTCAATCAACATAGTAGAATTTGCAAAGGTATTACCCACTCTAAGGTAGTGTGAGAGTGGAAATTAAAAATAGCAGGGACCTTTTGAAGCTTTCGAATAGTTTTCTGCCGGCATAGGATTGTTCCCTGTAGTGTATTTTTAGTGCTCCATACACCCAGCTTTTAAATGTCATAAGGAATGAAGTCCTGGGAGTACTATACGAATACGTCTCTGAAAAAAAGTTATATTTGATATCTCATCTGTGATTTTGATTCAGGTTTTATTTCACCTACATGTAACACATGATACAGCTATGTTCAGTAATTTGCTGAACTCTAGGGTGCCCCAAGTCTAATGAATAATGCTTTATTTCACTACTTCATCCAAGAATACCATAAAGGCTATAATTTCTTCTCATTATACTATCAATTAGATAGAGAGAAATATCGAGGTTTATAAATATATAGATACACATAGTGGAAGACTCCCACCCTCTGCGTTAGACATTCTTAAATGGATCTCACATTATTTAGTTCTATTCTCTAATGTCCCTAATTCTCTAAAGGAAAAATTACCTGATATCCCTTTAGTTTTTTTTTTTTTAACTCTGCATTTTTTTTAAATTTATTTTTTTTTTTATTTCAGCATATTACAGGGGTACAAATGTTTAGGTTACGTATATTGCCTTTGCCCAACCTGAGTCAGAGCTTCAAGCGTGTCCATCCCCCAGACGGTGCGCACCACACCCATTAGGTGTGAATATACCATCCCCTCCTCCCCCTCGCATCTGCCTGACACCCAATGAATGTTATTACTATATGTGCACTTAATTTCAAATCCCTCAAGCACCGATTATGGCAAATATTACACTGGGCAAGATACATAACTACTCCAAACCTTAGAATCTTCACCTGTAAAATAAATACTATAATAATACTAACCTCACAGTTCTCTTACTATTCTAGAATTAAACAGGATAATGTTTTTAATGGTATCTATAGCCATCAAAAAATTAATAATGGGCCAACTAAAAAATATATATAGAAAAAATTAGCCAGGCATGGTGGCGCATGCCTGTCGTCCCAGCTACTCGGGAGGCTGAGGCAGTAGAATCGCTTAAGCCCAGGAGTCTGAGGTTGCTGTGAGGTAGGCTGACGGCACGGCACTCACTCTAGCCCAGGCAACAAAGCGAGACTCTGTCTCAAAAAAAAAAAAAAAAAAAAATTAATAATGATTTTTTTTCTCAAAAGGACGAGTTGAAAACAGTTATTAGAAAATAAAAGTAAGGTCATGATGCAGGTAAAAAGGCATGGATTCTCTCACAGGGAATGAATGTCATTTGGGAATGTTGTATTGTAAATAATCACTTTTCTTTTGAGGAACATATAATAGCTTCCTATTACTTAATATAAGGTATTTGTTACTGTGAGACCTTTGTTACCCTTTCATGTTCGCTAACCCAGAATATGGCCCATACACTATTCTTGTGAAGCATGAATTCACAGTTTAGTTCCTTCCTCCTTTGGTCTAGAGATGCAGACATCTATATTTCCTAACACACCTGAAATAGACATTGCAGTGCTTAGTGGATGACATCATCAAAAATCTTTTTAAATTAAATTTTAAACCTGGTATCTCAAAGTTACAGGTTATATTACATGCCTCAGATGCCTGCATAATCCATTCCTTAAATTTCGTGTTGTTAAATCAACTTTTAGCTGGAAGGAGGGAAAATGAGATCAGATGTCTATTCATCTATGTTCCATAACACCTACTTGCATGAGAGCTATCAGCAAATACATTCTGGTTTTGCCATTAATCTTACTCTTCCTGTTCATTCACAGATAAAAACCAACCCATGTGAGAAACCATGGCTAATTTTCAAGAGTCCACGAGACTTTTCTTCTTCTTACCTAATATTAATGCAAATTTTATATTGTTGAGGCTAATTTTGGAAGTTTGTTAATTATTTATTCAAGTTGTGTAATAGATAAATGGGGCTATTCTGTTTGTGTACTTATCCTTGTGTGAGTTTTAGTAGCTTATATCTTTTAAGGATTTGGTCTATTTCACCAGAGTGATCAAATTTGTGAACATAGAGTCATTCACAGTGTTCCTTTTGTATCCACTTAGTGTCCATGTGATCAGAAATGATGACTCCTTTCATTTCTGATATTGGCGATGTGTAACTTCCCTCAGTTCTCTGATGGGTCTGAGGGTTTTTGGTCTGTCTAGCCATTTCTTGTTGTGAGGATGGAAGTGATGACATCTAAGTCTTTTACATGACAAACTGAAACTGAAGTCCCACGGATGATTTTATTTTTTAAAAACATCCTTTTCTAAACTTTATGAATTGTTTGAACTGTTCCAGTTCAGCTGAATAATTCATAGGCCACCAAATTCTTATCTCCTGCACCTTCTATAACTCATAAATGCAGATACTACTTAAGACTGAATCCTAATTACAGTATTCTCCAAATTCCCATATCAGTTGTAATGCTGCAGAACATAATTTGAAATATATATGGATATACATATACACATACACTGTGCTATACTGGACGAAAATTTACTCCTCTTGGGAAATACCACTATTTACATTTCCACTGGACTGTCTCACTGTAGTGAATAGTCATCATATATATCTTGATTTATAAAATGTAATAGGATTTTCTGTCAATATTGATGTGTATCTTAGTAGATTCAGGTTGCTATACAAAATACCATAGACTGGGTGGCTTATAAACAACTGTACTACTAACAACTGTACTACTAACACCTGCCCTTTCACTGCCTCCAGGGATCTCAGCGCCCTCCTGAAAGAAGCATTTTGAGTTCCTTTGAGGAAATGTTTATATAATTTATATATTAAATAACTCCTTCGAAGTCTGTATAAATGGGCTGAAATAACAAGTTCCCATAACTACCCCGAAACAGAATCAATACTCGCACGTGGCTAGCAAACTATACAGTGAATTTCTTCCTGGAGCTCTAAGGCAACACAGAAGGCTCCACCCGAATTCACTCCTAAATTGGAATCAGTTGTTAAATCTCATTGTGTCTTCTCATTTCTCTCCCAGTAAATTAGACTGTACCCTCTCTGAGGCTTATGACAAGTGCATCTCGGAAATTGCTCAGCTCACGTATTTTATGGCAACACCGTTTAGTCTGCACTATTTTAAGCCCCACCCAGAAAGTTCAGTTCAGTACTTTCTCCACCAGAAGTATGCATCCGGTTTGTCTTCCTTCTATAACCCTTTGAACATTCAGTAATCCAGAAGTTAACCCTCAGGGTACCAACATTTGAACAGTGTCCTGACATCATGGCATCAGAGAACCCCAGGGTGAGTGAGGACGTCCACAGGTGGTTTCATCATGGCTCCTTGTCTGACACATGAAATGACAACGTCCGGGTACCCAGGCCTAACCCGCAGAGCATCACAGTCCTGCACCCTCCCGCACCTCCAGCTCCCCACTCGGGGCATCTCGTACCTCATGGTCATTGCCCATAAATATAGAGGCATATTACAAGTAAATGACATTAACAATCCTTGATACATGAGTTTTAAGCTTAAAATTAAATTGCAGTTTATTGAATGTGACCATTTGCATACAGGCATGTGGCTTTAGCTGAAGAATAGCTATAACCATAGACCTGGAATTTTTAAAAAGTTTTAAATTAACTATAGTATAAAGCTATAAATAAATAAGATAGATATCTAGAAAGAAAGATAGGTAAATAGATAAATGTGGAAAAATAAACTAATTTTTGAGGAGTCAGGGTTATCTAACCATTTCTCTATTCAGACAACACACCAACGTTGAACTACTTTTTAGGGCACTTAAGATATTGCAATGATTTCCTAAATATTGATACACAATGTCATACTTTTACCCTACTCCAATTTGAGAAACAGGAGCAAGCATTTATAGTTTCTTACTTTTCGCTTTTTCTTTAAAAAACTGTCAGTGCCGTGTTTTGAGCAGAGCATAGACTCTGACATGCGACGGAAATGCATCAGCTCCTAGCTACACCGTTTCTCAGAGGTGCAATGAGGACTCTGACGCTACTCAAGCATAAGGCTGTTGTGGTGATTAGAAAAGAACACTGCATGTATGGGGATACACCTAGTGCCACACACATGTCACTTTATCCATATATGGTAGATATGACCATTATTCAGAATACTGGCATAAATGAATCTTACAGACCAAACGATTCTCCTTTATTTTGAGTCAGTTAATTTCTAAAGATATTTGAAGATTTGCTGTGTCCTGATTCAATAAAAGAAACACTTTCTTGAGGAGGAGAAAAGTAATAAGTCAACAATACAAATGAATATGTTTATCATTTTCCAGTGCCTAACATGTGCCCAGTCTCTGTTAAATATTCCCCTCTAAAATCCATAATTCACATGCAATATGCAGTTAGTTTTTTCTTTTTAATAGATTTTAAAGAGGAAATTAAGGCTCAGAGAAATTAACACACTTGCCAGAAATTACATAGTCAGTAAGGGGGAAAAAAAGCCTAAATTCCAGTTCTTTCCAATTTCAGAACCTGCACTTTTCTAATACTCAACATGGCTTCAAAGAAAAAATAAAAGACAATGTTTAAAATTAGATAAGTCCTCTCACTGAGCAAGGTAGAGGCTTTCAGAGCTAACACTGACATCATTGGCAAGAACATACGGACACAATCGATTGTGTTAAATGGCATTGTAGGAATCATAGTCGAATAAAAGAGGGAAGAATTCATCAAATTAGGACATAGTTTCCTGCTATTTTTTTTTTACAGAAGTAAATGCTGTGGAGGTAGATCAGCACAGCAATAGAAAACACTTAATAAGGAATGGGGGTGAGAACAGGAGAGAGTGTTTCTAGAAAACTCCACGTAACAAACAAGTTGCTGGAGCCTTCAAAGCAGACGGCTCTCAGCTCCTCTGGTTCCCACGTTCAGTGACGTCACCGTGGGAGTCTGGAAATGGCACACTCCTAAGCCTTCCTTGCTATTTTAGCTCAAGTTTTCTTTGCTTCCTTGCTAAGTACCTGCTATACTTAGGTCAAGTATCAAACAGTTTAGCACGTTTTTTTTTTTTTCCTGTCCAATATAAACAGGATAACCGCTGCTGACTTTCAATTAGTTTGAAAGTCTTAAAGGCCAAATGACATAAAACACCAGCTAATTTAAAAATAACTGTGACGGAGAGAAGGGAAAAGCAAAGAGTAGACAGCTCAGTACAGGTAGAAGACAGTGGGTTTTGCAAATAGCATTTCTTTGAGGGGCGTCCCTAAGTCCCTCAGATAAAATTAGTTGTTTCCTGTTCTTGAATGCCATGGATGTGTGAGTTCTATTGTTGCACTTGCTGCCTGTCATTGCAATCACTGTCAATACGTGTTTACAGCCTCGCCTCCCTTACGAGAAATGTTTCCGCTGGGTAGGACCATTTCTTTGCCTTTATTGTTTTCCCAATGACTAATACGGTGCCTGGACAGACGATACTTCTCTCTCTACTGAATGCTATCAGCATGACATCGAGAATGGAAACTACCCCAGAACCCTACTTGAAACAAAAGCTCTGCCCTCAAAGAGCTCCATGGGGCATGTCTCCCATACGTGCATCCACAGCTCGTTTAGTAATTCTCCAACCCATATGTTTTGCAGCATTTATGGCTTGGCCAAGGCTGAGTTGCAGGTCCACCAGATGTATTCTGCAGATTAGGATTCAATTTTCACAGTTTTCCTGACTGTAATTAATCTTGGGAAGAACCATTGACAAATTCGTTAGCCAGGAAACCAGCCACGTGTTACCAGAGGTCGGCACACGCTGCCAGATCGCACACCAGCCTCCCCCCCCACTTTCTTTGGGGCTTCATAATGAGAAGAGCGGCTCCAGTCAGCAGCTGTAAGTGATGTTATGGTTTGGACAGAACCCAGTTACTGTGCCTCTTTCTTAATTAACGTGATTATTAAAGGAATCTATAAAGAGAGGGCTCTAATTAATTGTATCCAATTAAGTTTTAAACTATAAATCCCGTGATTATTATTCCATTGATTAGGTGTGATGCTGCATTTTCTTAAAAAAGATTTTCTGAAGAGAAAAACGGCCATACTGTACCTAAATTAGGCAGACAGACAGACAGATTCTAAACCTATGGATAATTAATTTGAGTTGAATTCCCAGAATAGTTTCCTCCTATAACATACATAGAAAGCAAAAGCAAAAGCAAAAAAAAAAAATTATGAGACTCTATCGTATTACAGATCTGATAATTTCTGTTAGAAATCTACAGAGTGATGCGTATGAATGTGTGGAGTGGGAGGGAAGGGAAATATTTCATTTAAAAAAATGAAAAATAAAAATGGATCTCCTTTACTTTTACAAATTTTCTAGCAGATCCCCTGTTTAGACACTAATTCCTAATAATGAACTCTGCAAAGGCAAGAATCAATAAAAATTGGATATATTCATACTAAAAGGGATAATATGTTTTCTCAGTTTATGTAACTGCCTACGTGAGTTCGCTCACAGCAGCCATCTAATAAGGGAATTTCTGCAGCAAAGCCCGCAGACACTCACGACTTTGACCCATTGCCCAAGACACAAGAGGGGTACAGAGGACTTCCAAGTCACAGAAAACAGGAAAAGAGTGTTCTATCCAAAGATGACGATGATTTACTTCAGTTTCGTGTCAAATTACTGGACAATAGCCATTGTGCTTCATTTTGGCAAACATTCTAAAGGCACATTCAGGTTTTCATATCTACGAGGTGTTGCCAAGTCAATTCTTACAGGCTGTGGCTGCAGAAGGAAGAAAATGGAATCTGTATGCTTATCACTATATACATGAGAAATACATATATACTCATTTTATATGTAATAGACACTATATATATAGGGAGAGAGAGAGCGAGAGTGAGAGAGAAATCTAACACAAACACTTCCATTCACAGACATAACCCCTCTCCACCCCAGACCGCAAAAGCAGATTTTCCCACGCAGATTTATTGTAATGATAAAAAGCTATTTGTTGATAAAAATGTATTACATATAGTCTAACAATCACAGATTCTGATGCATATTTCAGATGCTGGAGTGTGTATATTGAGTTGTCAAATAGAGAGAGGAAACGACATGTCTGCATACCGTCTTCCCTTCCTCAGGACCGCATGTGTTTCCTTCCTGCACTTCCATGAGCTGAGCGAGCGCACATGGCCGGCAAGCTCTGCGGTGTCCTGGATTTGCTCTCCAGCAGAGGGCGGGAGCAGAAACAGCCAGAGGACATTTGTATCCAATTTAACTCTGGGTTCTCAGTTCCCCAGACTTCCCACCTAAGACCTTTAAACCAGGGGACACTAACGCCCGGCGGCTGTGGATTTAGGAGGAGCCTCATGCCATACACATTACGTCCAGGTTTGGAGACAGACATCCATTTGGATATTCCTGGCGGAGACTCAAACTTTTAGCAGAAACACTTGATGCATAGAATACTTGGCACCTCGGCCACACAGAGACCCATCTGTCAGGATGGCATCCTGCCTATTTCAAAGTTGGTTAGATCTTTTCAGCAAACCAGAGGTGCCAGGCAGGAGCGAATCTTCACAGGGAATCTATATAAAACTGCGAGTGTCATCTCTTTTACAAGTAGACCTTCTCCTCTGCCAGTCCCCATCCCTGGTCCAGCGCCGTGCAAGAGCCACACCTGTTGACACTTGTTCATCGAGTACACGAGATTTGCCCTGGAAAGGCAGAGCCAGCACTTCAAATCGTGTTCAGATGCCAAAAAGACAGGTGGTGCTTCAGCAGGCGTCTGATGAAGTCAGGAAGATAACTCAGGGCATAAAAATGTTTTTATAAAAGAAAGTAGAGTATTCTCCATAGGAGCACTTTGAGGCAGCTCCATCTAGGACCACAGTTATAAAACTAAATAGAATGTTAGCACATTAGGGTTACAAGAACGTGGGCTAATATCAAATTAAGAACTTGTTCCTCACATCGGCAGATACTGTCGACAGTGTTTATGGGCAACTTACGAATATAGTACAGCCCTTTGGAAAAAGCATCGTGGTGATAGAATCGGTGTGCACTGGAACACACACAGTGGCATTCGTTTACTTCAAATCAATTGTTTTCCAATGAAGATGTTTCTGTTCAACTTGCAAAATGTATTTCCTTCCTTGCTCATTGACATAGGAAGACTGACCATCGTCGTCGTCTAGGAAGAGAAAGTGCTACTCAAAGGCTGCCCTGCTCAATAAATGTAAGAAGTTTCAATATCAGCTTATGCTATTTTGGAAACTCTATGGTAGTAACTTCTAATGAAAATATTTTATATAAAGAGTCTAAGAATTTTTACAGGTGATTTTATTTGAGAAGTCCAATGCATCCTATCTACTGAGACATTGCAACAGAGAAAAAGGCTCTAAGGTTCATATTTTAACAAAGCATAGGAACGTTTTAATTTTGGTAGAAATTACATAGCTATCCATTGTCACCATCACATCCCTTGGCTGGTGAATGCCAACATTCACACGGACTGGGCGTGAGACATCTAATGGGGCATCCCCAGGTGCACGGGCTTCCGCACAGCCCCTAGAATGCAACTACCGACCAAAGGAGGACGCCAAGACTGCAAATCCACAGCACTAAAACCAAGAACATGAGAAGTACTGCAAGAAAAACCAGAGTGCAGCAGAAGTTCAGAGGGAGGAAGGGAACTCTGAAAATTGTAGCATTTGAGTCGGACATTAAACGTTAGGTGGCATTCAGAAGAGGTCACTGCTTTTAAGGCATATACAGTCAGAAATGTGAGGCAGAAAAACGTACTAAAATATGTTTAGGAAAATGAGTATTGCTACTGTGTGTGATAACAAAGCTGAAATGACAAAAAAAATATCGCTTGTAGAATAATACTCGACTTGGTGATGTCTAAACTCTTTTCTATTTCTGCGATTTTTAAGTAAGTTGCCACTAATAAAAAATAAAAAAAAATAATGCTCAAAATTTATTATATAAAAAAATTGCCCCTGAGAAAATCTTCCTATGAATGAAACTCTGCTTTGGCTTCAGGTGACTGCTGAGTTGAAAATCATCCCAAAGGAGTCAGTGCTTATCCAGGGGCCCAAGGACACTGGCCACAGCCCTCCTCCCTTGCCCTGGGATACCCAGGCTGCTTGGAAGAGGCTTATTATTGTGTTATGAGTTGGTTGGGTTTTTTTAGTGCCAGTTATATAACTTTTACAATCTTTTGAGACCTTACTTTTCTCTTCTGCATTGCCATTTTCAGGCAGGGTTCGGTTACAATGGTTCTGAAGATAATAGGGGAGTAGGAAATTTAATTAATTTGTGTGAAAAGATAGTTTTTTTTTCCCTATTGGTTTGAAACTCTGCAAAAATCATAAAATAAATGGGAACTAAGTCATGTCGAAAAAAAAATCAAAAGTGATAAACATTGTCTTTCTTTACTCAATCTCATGATACCAGTGAAACAGTGAAATATATTCATTATTTGAATCACAAAGTTTCCATAAGTTCATCAAAAACTCTCCCTTTATTAATCTGAACTATAGGTGCATGTATGTACATGTGGATGTTTTTTATAATCTATATGCAAACATATTTATGTGCATGTGTTTGTATGTATATAAACACATGTAAATGCATATATATACATACATATGTATATATATCCTTCATGTGCTCATCACACACAGATATACCTAAGAAACTTGACTGTATCACTCAATAGAAAATGCGTCTTAAATAAGATATTAAAGGTTACTAAATATTTACAGTACACAATCAAATGAGGTTCTGGAGTGTGTGTGTGTGTGTGTGTGCACACACGCACGTATGAGTTTGGTTTATTTATTTGTTTTTTATTTTTTTTTTAACTAATTACAACTCAAAGTGATTGTTTAGGTACCTAAAATACATGAACCATGACATGAACCAAGTAGAAATAGGAATGAATATTACAGAGTCACGGCCTTCGATGAGGCAATAGTTTAACAGAGAAAAGAATGATTTATGTATTTAAGTAACAGGTTATGCCTCACTTATAAGAGGTTAGCACAGAAATGTACTTCCTTAGATTCTCTGATGTGAAATTAAAATTCTGTAAAGTTGAAACACACTTTAAATTAAAATACTTTGAAATTTAGTCATAGCTATAATTCAAAAATAATCTCTTGACCACAAAAATAATAGTCTCTGCCAATTTAAGTATATTTAGAACCACGATTTAGTTATAAATGTCAAATTCTTTCTTGCTACACAACCTTGCTAATGCTTAAACATCAGCAGCAATGAAAGATCTATACAACAGAAACTCATGCATCCTCGACTTACATTATCTATGAACCTTTCTAGGGCTATGTAAAGCATGTCATCTTTATTTTGTGAGAGCGTGACAGTTTACATTAGCTTCATATCATTCACAACATGTGACGTAAAATGAAAAGATTCAATATTCTAAATATGGTAACACTGTACCATAATGTGAAAACTTGCAACATCGATACTCTAACATTTAGCACCAATAATAAACACATAGGTGCTATGGTTTGAAGGCGGGGGGGGGGGGGCTCCCCTCCAAAACCCAGGTGTTGCTAATGTGATAGCCTTAAGAGGTGAGGCTTATATATACAAGGTGATAGGGCCACCAGGAGGGCTGCTCTCTCGTGAATGAGATTGACAGAGAGAGTCTGTTCTGTTCCCTCTTATCCTCTGCCTTCTGCCACGTGACGCTTTCCTCTAGAGGAGGCAGCAACAAGGCATCACCTTGGAAGCCAAGTTCAGCCCTTAACAGACAAAAAACCTTCCAGTGCTCTGATCTCGGTCTTCCCAGACTCCAGAACCTAAGAAATAAATTTCTGTTCTTTATAAATGAGTCTCAGGTAATTTTTTTTTTCTCTCTAGCAGCACAAAACAGACTAAAACAGTAGGGGGGAAATAAAAGGAAATGACAAAAGGAAGACAGCATTGAGATCAATAGAGGGAGTTTATCAGGCAAATTCCCACTTCATATCGGTGATATTTGTGATGCTGAGTCACACCTTTGCTAAGAATCTTGGGCTAATGAAGCAGAACCCTTTTAAATAGGTCACAGTCTTGCGCCCCAGATCTACTTAAATGTATTGTAAATAGTGTTATTTTCATGATGGTTTGAATCAACTGATTCAAGTGTCTGACTTCTCAATACACACACAGGAAAATTAGAATATCCATAACAAAGTGTTTAGAGAGAAAACGCTCATTGAAAAGGCTGAGACGATGAATCTAGAAAACTCAGTCATATCTTGAAAATCAGTTTAATACAGTTAATTTTCAATTGATAAGTATATCTCTGCAACAAGATTATTTTTTCTGGGAACTCAGGGATGAATTTACTCAGGACCTCTTTCAGAAATTGTCACTGTGGTTGAGGGCCAACTTTCAGAGTCAATTCTTGTCACCTCCTGTTCACGCTCCATTTGGAAGCTTCTGCCACCAGTCAGCCCCTGAGTGGGCGTGCTGAACACGGTTCATGTTATAAGGGTATACTCGGGAAAATTCAAATTCCATTATAAAATTCTGTTTTAATCTTCCAAAACTAGATCAACAATTACTGTTATTTTATATAAAACATGTGTAATGTAAATTGATGGGAGTTTGTGTTCTTTAAGATCATTTTAAAGGCAAGAATTTGTATACACTGTCCTCTGAAAGCACAGTATTCTCTGTATGTAGTGGGTGATACCAAACTTGCTAATAATTATTAAAATGACACTTTAAACTGTGAACATAGAAATTGAGATGCATATTAATACGCATGCATATTTTCAAAAATGCATTTCATTTTACTCAAATAATAGAAGGATAACTGGGGAATGTTAATTGCCCATGGAAGTGATGTGTGTGTGTGTGTGTGTGTGTGTGTATGCATGTCTGCAGGAATGTGTATGTAATGTTCGCTCTCTCTAAGAGAAAATTTGTTTATTGTTGTTTTAATTAATTAGTCTTCTCCACTGACCATTTTTTTCTTACATATTGTTTTCACAAATCACAGCAAGAAGCCTTTATAAATGTTCAGAGGAAATTTGCTCAACATGGAATAATACCCAAGGGTGATAGAACCCTTGGGTAGACTCAGGGTAGAAAGTTTCATGCAAGAAGCAACCTCCAGCTCTTTGACCAGACTCTCAGGTCTGCCTGGAATAGTCACCCTCCTCACTTAGCAGCTTTGCCTCAGATCCGATCTTGCAATTCCATCCTATGGAAAGCATTTCGAGAACCCCCCGCCGTGAAGAAACTGCCCTTCCAAAATGCAGCTAGAGCACCTTAGCTTTCTTGATCATGATCCAGAAAACCACTCTGTTGAGATTTTCCATTGACTTATGGTATCTTCCTGCAGAGAGTATTTTCTAGAAGGTTCAGGCAGTATGTATGTGTTTACGTGTGTGTGTCATTTTTACTGTATCCTCAGTTCTAATGCAAGGACATACACAACGAATGTGTTACGGATAAACGCATAAATGAATATGTGAATAGTATTCTTATTGCATAATCTATCCCTGCCTCACCCAACCTCTACCTAGTATTTCCAAATGTGTGTAATCATGTAGACCAACATATTTTGCAAAACACTGTTTTATAGGAGAAAGTTTAGAAATTGAAAGTCAAAGAGACATTTAGCAATAAGAACATCTAGTAACTTGATATTATAACTTGCATGTCTTCTTCCTATCTTAACATTTGACTTGTTTTAAATTACTGGGAAAACCATTTATACCCTCTCAGTTTTTAAGTGCACTGATTATACTTCGTTTCTATAAAAGTAATTTATAGAGTGCACAAGAGAAGGTCTGCAAATACAAGGAGCACTACGCCTTGTCCACACTTCACATGGTAGAGTCTGAGTGACTGCCCTGGCGATGCCTACAGAATTTCAAAGGACAGACCATCCCTTTACATGCATTCTGTGTTCCCAGGGGCCTATATTGTCACGGAGTCTAAAGGAGGTTACCAGGGGACACCATATTCACCCCGAGAAGTGTTTTCTCCTACCTACGGCAGCAACTTGAAAAGTTCTTTTATCAAGTCTTTCCTAGACTAGAGCCTTAACTGGCACCATCTCTCTAAGTGACAGTGGCATCTCACTTCCCTTGATCTTCCTGTCACACCAGGTTTTGGTGTGTGGGCATATTAAGTACTTTCCACAAAGAAAGAAACCCTCACACTCATACACACACTAATTGTTCTTAGCATTTGCCTAATATAAACGGGGAGTTGCTTCTTAGGCTTCACCCCAATAAATTTAAAACTTAGGCAAACAATCTTAAATAGGATTTGAAATAAGGGAATATCAGTTGTGCTAGCACAGAATTAGAATAAGTATTGAAAACTACACACTACCATCATTGTTTTAACTCTGGATGGCTACCAAAGACTTCTTTCAACAGTTACTTAATAGTAGATGCGAGTGTCCATTCATTAAACAGCTTCTTTCTTCTGCCCTCCACCCTGCGCTCACTCATGCCTTATTTTCAAAGGCAACACGAGTTGATGATTTTGCATCGGCCAGGACGATGAACGGTGTTTTCTTGAAGCATGACTAACTTGAGAGATTAGAAGTGTAAGAATAGACTCCCTTGAGATGACTTCAGAGAGAGTTTAAATCTTTATTTACATTTTGTATGCTACAATGTTTCCTGCGCTGATACATTGGCTCTCACTACACTTATGGAGGGAAACAGCTGAATGAGACCCGCGGTGCTTTGGGGTTAGGGTGATCACAGGAATTTACCAAATAACCATAAGGAAATCACTCCATGTCACTTAGATTTAGTATTCACGCGTTGGGATTGAAGATAATAACTACAAGGGCAGGGTAGGTTTTTTATCGTAATCAAATTGAGATAAAGAAGAAGTAACTGGCCGGCAAACCACATGCAGTATACAGACTTTATTCATATAGTTTTCTTTGGTTTCGGTTCTATAGGGAAAGAAAGCAGCTTAGCAAGCTATCCCCAACCTTGGAAGCTCAATCATATTGTGGTTGTTTTAGAACATCTCCACTTGCTTGAAATCTCAATCACTGTCAGAAAAAAAGTGATAAACAAGACATACTTCTGCCCTCATGATTCTGACAACCTAAGCAAGCATCCAGGCTCACAAACAAAAATGTACGGCCACTCTCTATGTGGAATAGGAATTTGATAGTCTCTGCTAAACACAAGTTCATGGTCAACTTTGAGTTCTGATTATGTAAGTTTTACTTCATTCTATCTAACCATGACAGACGGTTGCAGAGTTTTATATCATTTTAATGAGATAATTTCATCAAAATATCTTAATTATATTTCTGTAAAATTAGTTTCCTCTCAGGAATTTGAACTTTTTCCATTCTATTTTTATTATACTAAAATCTACAGGGTATTTTCAATAAAAGATTTAACAGTGAGCATAACAAGTGCAAAACCTACAAAGAACTTCTATAAATATGGTATTAGTTAAGAGGTGCTCAAACTTTTTGATATATTCATTGTATTATTTCTCTTTTACGTGTTAAGATTCCTCAGGTCAGGGAAGGAAAGTAATTTTCCCCACTTTCCCCTATTACCAAAAGACAAATCTGGGGTATAAACCCAAATCTTCTCTCCCCCAATCCCATGTCTTTCTCTGTTTTATGAAATCTAATAATCTTCTCATCCACCATAGGGTCTACATTGCATAAATAGATCCAATCCATATTTTTGTAATGAATGAATGAGTGACTTGATGACAATGTATATCAAGTATTCTGGGTTATTATCAAATGCATTTGAATATCTCATATGTCAACACCAAGATACAAGATTGTGAATTTGAAACCTAACAAGACAGAACAGATTCTAACTGTTTCTGACTGTTCAACCCCAGGAAGGATAACTCTAGCATGGTTTCTCCAGAGAATACAGGATGGTCATTGCCAGATTCTATGTTTTTGGTTTTTTTTTACTGTGGCTCACTTTTTCTTTGGGGAAGGAGCTCCAATAACTCAACCTGAAGGTTAATTTCTAGACACCAGCAGATGGTCATTGAGGTGATCATAATGTCTTCTCAGTCATAGGATTCTTATTTAAATTCTGATATTTCTTTAGCAGTTAAATTAATTCATGGCATTTTGTAGTACTCATCTAAAATATATCTTTTTTGTAGAACTCACTGTCAATAATTTCAACATTCACCATAAATGTCGTAGGCCTCCGTCTTCCCTTCATTGACACGGGTGTTCTTTCTGACATTTCTTCATTACGGAACGGCATCCTGTTTTGCCCATTATTCAACATTATGTACCTTTTATTTTCCTGTGCATTTACTCCATTCCCAGACTGAGGTTTAAGTGTGTTTTCCCATTACAGTTTCAGAAATGAGTTCTTTCCAGATTAATGAATGCAAAAGTGAAAGCTCATGAACCAAGCAAAATTAATAAACAAACAAAAAAATATATTTATATATACATGTTTTAAAAGTGGGCTTGTGCTTTTGAACTTTTTAAAAATTGTGCTTTATTATGTCAGTATTGATATTCATGAGACTGCTGTATCATAAATCCAAGGGACAGCCAAGACTATCAAGTTCAAAATATTCAAATTGCAGGGTAAGGAAAGAGGCTGCTATTACATTTATTTTTTCTTGTGGAAAAAATGAATAAATGGATGTGTCAGATATAAACGTGCATTTTTTTCTGGTTCTCACTAAAGGAAGTAATAAAATACCTATCATTTTGTGTAATATCCTTTCCTCTGACTCTGCCATGAGCTCTTTATCTTTACAATATTTTTCTATATTTATGAGATCTACACATTTGACTACATAATTCTTTCAAACTTAATGCCAGCAATGACATCTACTAGAAACTTTGGAATCTCAAAACGGAATATAACTTTAAATGTGAATATATAAACTCGAGTTATCTTTTTTTTTTTTTTTAACTAACTACTTCATTTAGGTACAGAAGTGATATAGGAGAAGAAAACTCAAACAATAAAGAAAATGTAGAATGAAAAGCAAGTATATAGCTCCTTAATCCTTAATCTCTTTGCAAAAATAATGTGACAAGCATTGCTCTGTTTTGTTTTTGTTTTTCATCCTGCTTAACACAAACAGCCTATCCAGGACTTTACCATCTATACTGTTATTTACTTTTTTTAAAAAAATTTACTAATGCTTTCATGTCATCTGTCTGTATTGGCACACCTACCACTGCTTCATGGTTGGGGACGTCTGCCAAGTGCTCCTTTATATATATCTGCACACTTATTTAAATAGTTTGCTATCATTGGACTTTAAGCTGTTCCCAGTTTTTTGATATAATGAGCAAAGATATCATTGTTTTAATTAACTTTTAAACCATTTACTTGGATCCAAGTTTAAAAATAAAAAGAAGCATTCAGCTATTGAACGTGCTATTTTCTTCCTTAAAAGATCCAGGGTAGTAGACATCTTGCATCTAAAAGTCATGCTTCATTATGCCTTTTGATGAAAATCAAAATAGGACCGTGTTCTTTGCTTTACATGCATTGTTTAATTTAATCGTGACATAAATCCCTTTCAGATAGCTCGGACAGTCAATGTCAGGAGCACATAGTGTGAAAGTGAAACGCAGGGCTCAAGAGTTGAGGTCCTGGGCGTGAGTCTCTGCTTTGTGTCTGAGGTCTGCGATGCCAGTCCTTTTTGCAGAGAGCAAGTGAACTAGGCAGCCCTGGAACTGGCACATGGGGGCTATGCTTTAGCAGATGACCCTGAAAGACCCGTCCTGTTGTTCTGGAGTGGGGGAAAGACAACAGGCAGGGCCACCTTCGCTGGCAGAATGATTCATCCAGGTTAAGTGGTGATGAGATTGTGAACCACGGTTGTGGGAATAGGTATGTCAGATGAGACATCTCCGGAACACAAAATAAG
The DNA here is from genome assembly GCF_041146395.1 of Eulemur rufifrons. NCBI lineage: Eukaryota > Metazoa > Chordata > Mammalia > Primates > Lemuridae > Eulemur > Eulemur rufifrons. The sequence goes on from NC_090994.1 coordinate 1,573,283, forward strand.
TAGAACGAGGCCAAGGCATTTGTTCATTGCTCAGACTGAAAACCTTGGATTCCAACTTGATTCCTCTCTTATTCATACTTCCCAAAGTCACACCAAGACTCACCAAAGAGCCCAGCCTTGTCCTGTCTACTGTACCTCTCCACCGACATGCAAATCCTTTCCTAGGAATTGTCCACAGAACACCTCCAGTATTTCTTTCCAACACAAGTCTGTCTGCTCAAAACTCCCCAGTCACTCCCAAATCCTCAGAGGCAAAAGTGAAAGCCTTTCCACTGATGCAGGATGCCCCAAGCCTTGTCCCTGCTACCTCCCTGGGCTCCATTTTTTTTTGTGAAGTGACAATTATGATAACAGTCTTACAGATTCGGTGTGATCATTAAATGAGCCTACCCACAAAAGCACTTAGAAAGTATCTGGCTCATAGTAAAGGCTTGATAAGGATTCAACACTACTAAGGGTTTTAATTAAGCTGCATAATAAATAAATTCTGTCCCCCCAGAATCCATATGTTGAAGCACTAACCCCCAGTACCCCTGAAGGTGGTTTTATGTGGAGTTAGGGCCTTTAAGGAAGTAATTGAGTTAAAAGAGGCCCTTACCTACAGATAACAAGACATTTTATAAAGCTACAGTTCTTATGAGAGTATGGTATGGTTCAGGGATGGGCAAATAAAATAATGAAATAAAGAGAGAGCTGGGAAAAAAACCTCATTAATATATGTGAACTTGGTATATGCTGGAGGGGCCATTGCCCCTCCAAGGGGAAAGGTAGACTGGTTAGGTAGCACATGGTGTTAGCACAATAGAAAAGAGCTGTAATACTTTGCATCATAAAGAAAAAGTGAATTACAGATGTATCAAAGCCCAAATATGAGAATGCGGAGCTATAAAAGGTAACATAAGAGTTTATATACCAATATGACAAAACATAAGGGGAAGTTTGATGTATCAGACACAATTACAAATTTAAAACTCTGTTTAGCAAAAGACACCATCAATAAAACAAACAAACAAACAAACAAATAAAAATGCAGCCCTTGGGATGGGCCCTAATCCAATCTGACTAGTGACTTTACAAGAAGAGAAAATTTGGACACCCAGGGAGAGACATCAGGGATGTCATGCACAGGGAAAGGACTAGGTGAGGTCACAGTGAGAAGCTGCCCATCTGCAGGCCCAGGGGAGAGGCCCCAGGAGAAACCAAACCTGCAGAACCTTGATCTTGGACGTCCAGCCTTAGAACTGTGGACGATAAATTTCTGTTGTTTAAGCCACCCACTCCATTATATTTTGTTACGGAAGCCCCAGAAATCCAATAAAATTTTAAAAAGACTCCATTAAAGTAACAGATGTACATGAAATGGGCATTTATGATAAAAATGTTATCCACAAAGATATTTCTAAACTCTATGCAGGCTTGTGAAATGGAAGATTTCAGATATGACCGGGAAATCCTGCCTTGGTATTTCAGAAGTACTGGGTAACGCTCACCTTGGGGCAGACCAGGGAAAAGTTAGTCTCAGGGTGTGTCTAGTCCATTTGTCTACAAATGCTCCTTTCGTTGGATTCGGTTACCCACACGTCATTCTTCACCTCTCCCGTGAATCTTCAGTTTCCGTTTCATTTTTCCCTTAGGAGACAGCACATCACAGAAGGGGTCGTGTTAAGCTGACCCATGGTTACTAGGAAGGCACAGGAGGTGGGGGCAGGACATGCAGATTCAGCCACTTCCATAACCAGCTTTCCTAACTAACCACCCACGTCGTCCACTGGTAGCGTCAAGGCTGTACAAAGGCAGTCGGCAACAGGGGATCAAAACGTTCTCTAGCTGTTGAAGTGAAAGTATATCATAAGAGCTGCTTTAGCTCCTAAATAAAGCTACAGCTTGCTGTGACCAGGACAGGAATTTTAACATTTTATATTAATGTTATGCACAAAGCACGAAGGCACATAGGAACATGGGGGAGAAGCAAACCCAGTGGACCAGGGAGGAGGAGACCTTGTTTCATCACTGCCTTTTGTTTGCCCTTATATAATTGATTTAAATGTATAATACAACAGTAGGTCCTAGATTCATGCCCTGTAAAATGTAGGCATGGGCAAATCTTCTCCAGTTCCAGCATGCAATCCATGTCCTTTGATACATTAGGTGTTTTGTGTTAATTAATCATATAAATATTGAAACACAATTCATTTCATGTAAAAAGCATCATATAATTGGTGTGCTATGAACACCAACTCTGACCCCCATAATCTAATGATATAATTCCAATTCATTCATATGTGTATATATATATGATATATACATACACAACTTTGAGGAATAGGCTCTTAAAGAAAAATTGGACATACTGTTAATTTATTAGTTTACTCAACACAGCTGTGAAGAAAATTGTTAGAAACTTCAGCAGAGAGCACAGCTGAGTAAGCCCATTCCTTGCACCAGCATATATTCTATCTGGTTTAAGATCCCCTGCTATGATTGGCAAGGATAAGAACACAATTACATTTCTCACCTGTCTCTCCAAAGACTAGTTCCTGCCAAATCCAGAAACATTAATATTTCCTACCCCAGGTATCAATTTTTAGGTCATTTATATTGTGGATAATAGGAGCTAATTGTTGCTTTCAGGTACAGGAAGGGTACCAGGTGCGAGAAAGCATGACAATATATGGAGAGGGGAAAGAAATTTCAATCGCAAAATTTCTATTTCTTTGACTTGTTCCCATCATGTATGTAGGATTTATCTAAAACTTTTTAATCAAGTTTCCTAGAATTTCCTAGACTCTATGTCTAGTTCTTTTGTGTATACTGCTATCTATCTTAGCAGTATGCAGAATGCAAAAGTTACAGATATTTATGGAACCTTTTTAGAGTTAAAAACAGAGTAAGATGATAGCTGCATTCCTATGGGAGACATGAGAAAAAAATAAATCTGCCATTCAATATCCTTGACTTAATTGACCACAAAAAATTGGCTTTGGAATTCAGGTAATTTTCCATTAGCATAATGTGACTGATTTTATTTAGTTTTCATCTTAATTGGCATCTTATACGAATTAAAGTTATTTGGGGCAGACCTAAAATTGAAGGAGAAACCAACTTTCCTTTCCTTAGAATGTTGCTTTCTCCTTCAGTTTTGAACCTTTCTGTGGCAGACGTAACTTCTGGATCTGGGTACATAGTTTTCCTCTGCTTCTGCTACGCAAGAGGAGTAAACATCCCGTCCCTTTGATGGTAGGTGCGGCCATGTAACCTGCTTCCGCCAATAAAACGCGAGTGGAACTGACCAGTGTCTCTGCCGGGTGGGTGCATTTATTAATAGTTGCCCAAGTGAGATTCCCAGCCTGCTCTCCCTCTTCCTGGGCAATCGTAAGAACACACCTCCACGGTGACATGCAATACGAGGCCACTCCACGGAAGGCAGCTACCACAGAGAACACCCAGACTCTAGCTGATTTCACCAGACAAGTTTGGGGAGCGTTTGTTGTCACAGTATAAAAACTAGCTTTCTCATGGACCATTAAAAAAAAAAATCTGTCTCCCTTGGAGAAAGGAATTACATACACATTTCTGATTAATATTATGCAAAGCAAACAAACCAAGATTAAATTCCTGAGCCCTTTCCCGGTGCATTCTCACCATCTGAGCCATTTGGAGATTGTGGTTCTCCAGCAGAGGCATGGTGAGGCTCGGAAAGCCGTTCTGTAAATATTTTAGCTTGGTAAATGCATTAAAATGTAGTATATTTCTAGAACGTTTTCAAAAGTCCTACATTTATTGACTGTTATATGTGTTTTAGAAATGTTCTTCGGACACTGGTATGCTTACGTAACAAATCCTTGTGTAACATGTATTAGTTATTCAAATTTGGAGTAAAAAATTTAAAAAGCACAACTGATTGGAGAGATGAATACAAGTATTAATAAATGAAATGCATATTTCTAACGTTCCTATGTTACATATTAAACAACGACATGATTGCATTTATTAAAGCAATTTTCATTTGGAAATTTTTTAATGTTCAGTCACATCTCTGTTGCTTCTAAATGAATTGATTAAATCAATAGAGTTAGCTTTGCTATGATTAAAATTGTAAACTTTAAATTTGTTCCCTTCATTTCATTTTGGGAAGACTTAAATGTAACTTGTCTCTTGTTAAAAAAATGACTTTTACATAAAATTGTTTTAAAAAGTAACATTTGGTATCAAGTAACTACACACTTGATATATTTATATATATGTGTATGTGTGTGTATATATATATATATATATATATATGAAATACCACCCAATGTCTGATTTCAGAAACAAAAATATCTGCAGACAGAGTTTGTTCCTTCTCTGAGCTGAAGACACAAAGTTTTCCAAAAATCTCTCTGGCAGTTTTTCTTAAACAGAAATAATCTACTACCTCATTAAGGCCTAGTTCAATTAAAATGAAATATAAATCAAAGGATTTAGCTAGCAGCTAATTGAAAATAAAGCTCTAAGCTTGTCAGGTATGCTCTTGTCTTAGAAACTTGATAGGTCAGCATTTTGGCAAAGAGAAGTAACAACAGCATTGCACGTGGACAGGTTGCGATGCATTTTTAGGAAGAGTTGGCTATAGGAATGATCTGACATGCTAAATTCCAGCAAAGCACAACAGGCTAACACAGAAATGACCAGTTTTAAACATCATCCTTAAAATAACACAAGTTGATATAGATTTAAAGGTAAATTTTTAAATGTTTAATAGAGTTTTTAATCCTCCCTTTCTGCTCAATAGCTCAAATCTTCAGCTATAAGTGTTTTCTATTCCCACCAAAGCATAGTACAGTATACAATTAATTTCTGCTATGGTTTAAAATTGCTGCCTGATAGTGAAGGACATTACTATAGATACCTTATACGGATCTCACCAAAATGCAGAAATTGAAGACAGATTAAAAAAAGAAAACAACTTTACTATAAATATTTCCCTTTGCTGATGAGTTAAAAGATACTCTTTTCTTTTTTCACTCTAAGGAATCAGGTAATCAATAATGCTTTCTTTGGCAGCTTGAAGAATTTAATCACTTTAAATCCTTCCCTAGATTTGTTCTTTATCCACTACAGGTTTTTCTTTTTTCTTTCTCCTTTATTTCTCTCCCTCCCTCCTTCCCTCCCTCCCCTCCTTCCCTCTTTTTTTCCTTTCTTCCTCCCTCACTTTCTCCTTTCTTTCTCCTTTGCCATGTTTTCCCACTAAGTGTGTTATGACGGCACCAGCAAATTTTAGAAAAGCAACAGCAACATTCTCTCCGAGGAACACAATCTGTCCAGCTGTATAACCATGTATTAATATGCTGTTTAAATATAGCACCCCCCTTTTGGTAAATTGTAACTGCTGCTTCCTCCTCACCATCTGTTCTTATGGGAAAAAAAGTCATATTTTGGGTCTTTGTGTCAAGATAACGAAAATTAATTTCAAAACCAACAAGGAGAGAACTGTTAGTGCAGAAGGTAAGTAAATGCCAGCAGTTGCTCTGTGAGTTCAAGAAAGAAAGAAAGAAAAATACTTTGGGAAAGTTGCACTTTGGTACCCATAACATAACAGCACAGTATTTCTGCAGCACCTAGTGCAGACCTTCACTGTATCTTCCCAAGGACTCGAGATGAGGATGGATGGATGGATAGTTGATGACGGAAAGACATACGAACTACACTGTTCTCAATCCTTTCCTCCCCTTTTCCTTCTAAGGGAACATGGATGTGAGGTCCATACATTTACATTGAATAAAAAAATATTTGCTTTAAACATTCACAAAGATAGATTGGGCAGAACAGCATTGTTTCAAGTAGTATTTCCATCTGTTAAGTTTTTAAACTTCTTATTGGCCAGAACCATGACCTATTCATCTTCGACCACGCAGCCACTCCCACCACCACCGTTATTGATGTTAATTGATTATTTCTTATTTTTCAAATAAACGGATGTGTAGGTGAATGGATGAATGTGCCCCACAGTGAATGCAAAGGGTGGGATCCACACACTTAGAACTTGGAGGCAGCGGCACCAGGCAGAGACCCTGCACCAGACGCCTCTGGCAGTTGCCATGAGAAGAAGCCAGGGTGATGAGAAACGCAAGAGGCTGCCTGAGCTCAGAAGCAAATCTCCTCCAACACTTTCTTCCAAATATTCCCCATAGTGGAAAGGAATAAATGTTTCCCCAAAGGATGGTTTCCAATAGTCCAACACACCATTGCCCATACCCATACCAACCTTATTTTGCATCTCTATGTTTTAACCTTAGAATTATTTGTCTTGTCAAAAAGTTATTTTTGGTGCCATCAGGTAAAAGTAATAATCCAAGAAGGTGTTCCATGTTTTTAATGTGTTCTTGAAAATCTCCAGCCTATGGTCATATGAACACTTCAGCAAGTTAGGCTCCCCAGAGTGCTGGTAGGGACTTTCAACTGACTGGAATTGCTAATAGCAACACAATAGAGACTGCAGCATGGAGACACAGAGGAACACAGTCTCGATGTCACGTATATCTTATCTTTCATCTATCTTCCTGCCTCCCTAGCTATGTATCATGTATGGATGGACTGACCCATCATGATCTATTTACCTATCATCTACCATGAATCTATCATCTCTGTGTATTAATATCTATATCTACCTATAATCTATCACCTATTAATCACTTATTATCTAGCTAGCTAGATGTCTATTTATCATCTATCTGTCTAGAATTTAAGGACCTCTGTATACACGTGTGTAGATAAATTGTTCAAACCCCATGTGCTGACACATGTCTATGACCAGGGTCCTGCCTTCATGCCTTACAGCACCCCCCAACTTTCCCTATATGTATCGGTCACATAAAAGGATTTTAAATTCCCTGAATACACCATGCTCTTTCACACCTCTGCCTTCCTATATGTGTTCCTGGACCTAGAGTTCTTCCCATCTCTGCCCTTTTCTTCTCTGTTCAGTTATCCCCAAGCCATAATTGTTCCCCATGACTGAGCTCAGGCGGAACTTTCATTAGGAGATGTCCCTGTTCCCCCGGATGGAGACATGCTCTGGTTCATACCCTAACCCCTGTACACACAACTCTGAAGCCCTATCCCTCTGTGTTGTGGTGGTTGGTTCAGTCCAAATGCTTGAAAAAGACTACAAGATACTAGAAACTATGTCTTTTAAGCCTGAATCCACCAAGCCAAACAACTAAACAGCATCTGTGTCACCTAAGGTAGCAAATATGTGTTTGTTGAATGAATGGATGAATGGATGGATGAATGAATACCACTATACATGGTTATAATTATTTTTATTAATTTAAATATTTTGAGGAACAAGTGTATTAGCCTGTCCTCATTTATGATGATACTTCAAGATGTAGATTCGCTCTCTCCGGGTGGTAGCGCCATTAAAATTAAAGAAGTAAATCTTACAAGTTTTTATGTCTTGTTGAAATAAGATTGAGAAATACCTGTAGGTAATTTGATAGAAGAAAATAAAATCTAAGAAGTTCTTCTGTGATTAGGAAGAAAGACAAATAATACAATAACAGGATGATAGTCGGAACAGGAATGACAATTGGAGTGAGCGCCTGGTTTACTGTTTACCAAGAGCAGATTCAACCTCTTCAACTAGGAAGCCACACACGTGACTTCAGTGTGACTTCCTCTCCCAGTAGGATGCTCCTGGATGTCACACTGTCTCTGGTACAGTCAGTACTCACACTGCTTTTTCAGCAGCAGCACGGAAGAATCAGCAAAACAGCCGGGAATAATAGGAACCCAAAGTGCAATGCATTAGGGAGTGAAGACTTAATCAAAGAAACAGCCAAGGGAAATTGAAATAATCGTAGGCAGGCAGTGAGGGTAATTACATTTATAGAAATGGTTTCTGTCTATTCCACATAATCTTCCTTGCTACCTCCAGATCTCGAAAATCATGTTGAGAGGCAGGAATCTATTATGTTTCCATAAGATAAAGATTAACAAAAATGTGTCCACAGATATTATATCATCCGATAACAGATCTTTTACCTTTGGAACTTTAATTTTTAAAATGTGTACATAGGATTGTGAATACATAAATATGGGCAGGGAACACTTGGAATTGTAAGTCAGCCTGGTCAAGGTTTTTGGAGTGGGCAGCAATACCATCAATAAAATTTGAAGATGTGCTCAAATTGACATAAATAGACAAAAATAAAGTAGAAAATTTTGGCCAGAAACCTTAATACTTCAAGACTCTTACACTCTGTTCACCTTTTCCAGTTAAGCTTCTAGTTTATGGATTTTACCTTTCCAAATCAATGTTTGGAGGTGGAAATTCTTAAGTATTTTGAGGAGACCTGACTTTGGAACACTTCATTTAATATATATGTCAATATTTTAAATTAACCATAGGCCTGAGAGATGGATTTTAATTCAAGACTGGGTTATGATATTATTCAACATTACCTAGGACTGTAATTTTTTAAACATCAATGTTAATAGAACTAGATGAAACTCATGTGATAACTATCTGTATGTTTGCACCCCAAAACACACTAAAAGAAATGAAATGGATTTTTTTCTAACAGCACAGCTACTGAGCAAAAATAATATCACATGAAAGTCATAATCTGACTCCTTTTTGTGCCCAAATTAATCTTTCGTCTTATGCTTTATTACCAAAAAATGATTTTTTAATATATACTGAAGACTCAGGCGGCATAATCCTATCTTTACTGTTGGATCTTTTTGCGGGATATAGACGTTACTTTCCACCGTTTGTTTTTATGAAATAGTAAAAAGGACACCTGTTGGGATTTGATGAAGTGAATTCCTACAGGGAAATTTCACAGGTTGAAGTGTTCACATAGATTTTTTTTCCCATGATGAGTAATACTGAGAGGAGATATGTTCTTATGTGCTAGATAAAAAGATTTACAGCGCGGAATGGTGACAAAAATGATGGTTAGTCACCTACTGTACCAAATTCCTTGTTCTGTCAGCATGATAAGGAACAAAGAGAGGAAAAGTCCTCTAAACACCTCAGCAGTGTCAGAGTATTTGAAATGAAAGCCCATGAATTATTTCATCCTATTTAAAATAGAACAGTGGTTCCTTTAGGTGTATGAAAGATGTCTTGGCTTTTTAGCCTGAGCGGAGTAAGTTGAGTATGATCTGACCTGGTAAAAAAGTGCTGGCACAGTGTGTGCACACGTACAAACACACACAGTGTCAGAGTGTGACTCAAACAGAAAGTCCGCATGCAAAGCCGAAAAACAAAGTACATTAACACCACAATTGCCACCTTACCTATTTTTCCTCTTTCCCGAATGCTGGCTGTTTATTAATAACTTCTCCGAGTTTTGTTTTCATTTTTGTTTTTGAAAGTAGTCCTATTGGCATGTCTGATTCATCTTCCTGACAGTAATCTTTGTAGTCAAAAATACTCAAAACAATAGATCGAAATGTATGAATTTTAAAATGATTAAATTTTCACCTATTTGAGTGGCAACACTGATTTTGAGATTAATAATTGAAAATACCATTTGCATACGAACCTTATACTAAAGTGTTAGAGAAATACAGAAATAGCCAGAATTGTTTATTTTTGGTTAATAGTGAAGATCTGGAGAGATTGGTAGACTAGAAAATAGATTTCAATGATTTTCAAGACTAATCTTATTAGACTTTGAAGAGTTAGGAATTTGGGGGTAAAAGTATCAATACAATGAATTCATATGTTAGAAATTTCAAAAACTTCAAAATTCCTCCTGATACAGTTGTCCTATAGTTATGAATTTTACAAGACACTACGTCTACTTCTCATAAACAAGTGATGTTTGTACGCCGAGTTGTGCTCTGGTAAAAGAAATGAGTATTTTTCTAAGATTTTTTTGGACAATTAATTGATTCATTGTACAGAAAGTTGGTGAGTACACAGGCCCTGTGTTGAACAAGACAGAGATATTCCCTGCCCTCATACGGTTTTTGGTCTTGTATGGGACTTACATATTTATGAAAACGTTTATACAAACATGCATTTATATAAACACATAGCTGTAATCGGTGCTTGAACCTCAGGGTTAAGCCTAATGAGGCTGGAGTGGGGGAGGACAGGGGATCGGTCCATGAGATGTTTGAGCTGAAATCTGAGAGGGCGAAGAGTGGCAAGTGGGCAGTGTGAGTGTCGTGAAAAGTGTGGATACGTGTTATCTTTCATTCTTTTGACAATAATCATTCTAGGAGGTATGAGGCGTTACCCCACTGTGATTGTAATTTGCATTTCCCTGCTAATCAGTGATGTTGAACATCTTTTCATATACTTGCTGGCCATTTGTTTGTCTTCTTTGGAGAAATGTCTATTCCATTCTTTGTCCATTTTTAAAATAAGGTTATTTGTTTTCTTTCTATGGACTCTTTTGAGTTCCTCATGTATTTTTTTATAGTAGCCCCTTATTAGATGTAAGGTTTGCAACTATTTTCTCCCATTCTGTGGGTCGTCTCTTTACATCATTGTTGCCTTTGTTACACAGAAGCTTTTTACATTGACGCCATCCCCGTTTGTCCATCTTTGCTTTTTGGAGGAAAGAAAACCCTTGCACATTGTGAGTGGGAATATAAATTAGCACAGCCATTGTGGAAAACTGAATGACAATCCCTCAGTTAGCTAAAAATAGAACTGCTATATGACCCAGTAATCCCACTACTGGGTACATATGCAAAGGAAATGAAATCAGAATGTCAGAAAGATGTCTGCATTCTCTTGTTGATAGCAGCATTAGTCACAACAGCCAAGATACGCAAACAGCCCACGTGTCCATGGACAGGTGACCTGATAAAGAAAATGTAATGTATGTACCTAACAGAATACTATTCAGACTTAGAAAAGAAGGAAGTCCTATTTTCTGACAGCATGGAAAAATCTGAAGGACATTATATGAAGAAAAAAAAAAAAAAAAAAAAAAAGCCAGGCACAGAAAGACAAATACCACATAATCTCACTTACATGAAGAATCTGAAAAAGTTGAACCCACAGAAGTAGAGAGTAGAATAGTTGTTACCAGTGGCTGGGCATGGGGCATGGGGGTGGGAATGGAGAGTGTTGGCCAAAGGATACAAAAGTACAGTTAGAGAAAAGGAATAGTATCAAGAGAGCTATTGTACAACATGGTGACCGTAGGATGGATGTGTGGAGTGAGCACCGTATTGTACACGTGAAAATTGCTAAGGGAGCAGATCGTAAGTGTCCTCAGCACAAAACTACAGTAAGCATGGGAGGTGACACGTGTGTTAATTAGCTCAACTGAGCCGTGTCTCAATGGATACGTATTTCAAAACATCGTTTTGTACATCATAAATATATACCACTTTTGTTGGTCAATTAAAAATAATTCAGAAGAAGTAAAGGAGGACAACGTCATAAACTTTCAGAGTAGGTGTTTTGGAAAGTTTGGGGGAACTGCCCTTGGTGACTGCATCCCATTGAGGCATGGGGACGTGGCAAGAAATGTGGGAGAACCGGGTGCATCATGTCAGCTATGGCGGCCACAGGAGAGGGTGGGGACCCCACTGTGAGAGCAAGGAGGGGCCACAGGAGTGACTGAGGCAAGATATTAACTGTTCTACTTCCACTTTAAGAAGATGATCTTGGCCATCCAACTCAGAGTATGTTTGAGAAGGACAAGAGTAGACAGAGTGTGAGAAGTTAAGAGGCCAATGAATGGAAGATATACAGTAAAGTGATATCTCTTAGTTCTGACTTATTTTCTAATCTGCTTACATGGAATTCACATTTCAAACACGCAAATGAAGTAGAAATATACAGCCATATTACATGCCCTAAGAAAATCCAGTTACATGAAAAAAGATGTACTTTTAACTCATTTATATTAATAACTATACAAGAGTTGGGAAGGGCATGGTCTATGTCTTCACTTCATCTACTGATCTGGCCACTGGAATTGACTTTTCAGAAACCAAACCGAAAACGTATCTACCCAATATCAACTAGCTTCCCGAAATTGAGGGAAGCAGATTGATGGTTTTTGGTTTTGGGGTTTTGGGTTTTTTTTAATTATTATTTCAGCATATTACTGGGGTACAAATGTTAGGTTACATATATTGCCTTTGCCCCACCCAAGTCAAAGCTTCAAGCCTGTCCATCCCCCAGACGGTGAACACTGCACCCATTAGGTGTGAATATATCCATCCCCACCACCCCCCTCCCACCTGCCTGACACACAATGAATGGTACCACTATATGTGCACTTAAGTGTAGATCAGTTAATACCAATTTGATGGTGAGTACACGTGGTGCTTGTTTTTCCATTCTCGTGATACTTCACTTAGTAGAATGGGCTCTAGCTCTGTCCAGGATAATACAAGAGGTGCTAGATTGGCACAAGAACAGAGACCTAGACGGATTGATGTTTTGATCCTGGTTATTTCAGGGATAAATTCTCTTAGATTTTAGAGGTGTTTATATTCTTTAACACATAAAACAAATCAGCACTTTACAAGGTCAAGCCAACCAATTAAAATATACATGTTTTGCTCACAGAATCTCCAGGGTAGCAGTATAGGTGGTAACAGATCAACATATGCCAAAAAATCAGGGGGCAACAAAAATTTTAAATCATAATCCCTGTCTCCTATATCACCTCCCAGTTCATGCTTTAGGGGTCATGGTTCACAATTGTTTTGCCTTTTGGTATTTTCGTCACCATTACTTTATTCTCTGAGATGAGAAGTGGTGTGGCAATATTTCTTTAACATCTCTCAAATCTGCTGGGGTTTTAAAGAGCCATTATTTTAAGTACAAGAAAGAGCCATCAATCTTCAGGGGGAAAGAAAGCATACTTTTCATCTTGGTTATTTTATTTTTTGATAGTCTGATAGATAAACCACCTCATGCATTATTATATAGAAATTTAGGGTTTGTCTTTGGCCTCTGGTTTTGATTAGTTTTATAATCTATTAAATTGTATCACCCAATAAATATTGAAACAAAAATATTTATGGGGAAACATTATTACATTATTTTATTGATTCAACAGGTTGTTTTGATATAATGTAAATTTTTTTTGTGATGGTCTAAGATATCCATGTTCATCTGTACCAATGGTGTTTACGCTTGTGGCCTTTAAAAATAAATTCATCACAGATATATTTCATCTAAAATATGTGGTTCAAATTTGTTTGCTTTGTACTTTACAAAATTAGTATCCTGCTTGGATTTGCTTTTTTTCCCAATTAATAATATGTTTCTAAAATTCACACGTTATTGCAAGCAGCTGTATTTTATTAATCTGAATTGCTATATAAAGTGCCGTTTTGTAAGCATGTTGCAATGTGTGTGTCCATTTTCCTGTCAGACATTTGGTTATTCTCAGATTTTTTTGTATGTTTACTCTTGCTGGTTTATCTGCTATCTATAAAGAAATCTGCTGCTATGAACTTGTTCCACATGTCATCTGGTGTTACATATTCAAGTTTCGCTAGTAATGTACATGCACTACTAGTGGAATTTAAAGAACACTGAATTCTTAAAAATTCCAATTGTTTTCTAAATGGTTGTGTCATTTTATGCTTCTATTAGCATGGTACAAGATTTTCCATGGATCATCATATTTTTTTAACACTTGCTATTGTTCAGGTTATAGTATTTACCAGTCTAGTGGGTGTCAAACAGTTTCGAAGGTTTTAATTTATATTCTCCTGGTCACTAATGAGGCTGAATATTTTTACAAGGTTGGGTACAGTTATTGGCTATTTTGGTTTCCTCTGTTTTGATGTGGCAGTTCAAACTATCTGCAAGTTTTTCTATTGCGTTTTCTTCTTGGAATTATTGTTTATATATTCTGTAGTAATCACTTGTCAATTATTTGGGAATGTCTACTCCTGGTTTGTTCTGGCTTTATATATCTTTGTTATCTGGATGAGCAGAACTTTTTAAGTGTAATTTATTAATGTTATTTTTTTCTATGATTAATGCCCTTGATTATTGTGTTTTATTTAAGAAATTCTTATGCCAAAGGCAGAAATATTTATTTTATTCTAAAAGTTTTTTTTTTTTTTTTTTTTTAGAAAGCCTTAAATCTTCTTTATTGGTGAAGATTGGGGACAATTCTTTTGACAGTTCAATGGTCTTATACCAAATATTAGAAATATATAAAGATAATACTAAAAGTTTTAAAGATAGTTTCATCTGTAAGTAGGAATTATTATTTGTGAATAGTTCAAAATGTGAAGCTAATTTCTTTTTTTTTAATTTGAATACTAGTTGTCACAATTAAAAGATTCTTATTATTTAAAGGTTGTTCATTTTTTCATAGACCTGTGAAGCCATGTATGTGTGAATTTTCAACATGTTCCACCAGTCTAATTGTTTACCCTTGACTAATGTGCTCTCTTAATTACTCCAACTTTATGATAACATTTTTATCTAAATCCTCTCATTTTGTTTTTCTTCCTCAGGGATGTCTTGGATATTGTTGACATATAACTCTCTCATAAAATTCCATTTATTCAGCTTGTCAAAGTCTAATAAAAACTCCTGTTGTTATTTTGTTTGGGATGGCATTATATTTATAGATTTATTTGGGAAAATTGATATATTTTTGATACTGAGTATTATATATAAGACTGTTGAGAATGTCTTCATTTATTTAGTTTTTCAATGACTTTAATTAAACTTTTATAATCTTTTCAATACTGGTCTTATAAAACTGTTATAAGATTTATTCTTAGTAACTTTAAGTTTCATTGACATTTGAAATGGTGCCCTTTTCAATTACATTTTAAAACTTATTGCTGAAGTACAGAATTAGAAATAGTAATTGTTGCTAGGTTGCTAAACTCTTATATTTTTAACAATCTGTGTGCATAATATTTTACATTTTTCTGTGTAGCCATTTATCTAATTTAAGAAAAAATAATAGTTTTATTTCTTCCCTTATGATCCTGACACTCTTAATATGTTTTTAAATCTCCTTATTGCCCTAGAATCAAGCTCCAGTACAAGGGTTTTTAGAAAAGGTAGTGATGGGGACTTTTTATTCTGATTTTAAATGAAAGATCATGAATTTTTATAAAAAATAATGTTTCCTGTGGATTTTTGGTAGATATAATTTTAGATACACTTTATATAGCAATGCTGATATAATTTATCCGGTTAAGGAAGCTTCCTTCTGTTCTTTGTGTGCTAAATGTCTTTATCCCAAATGAGTGTAAAATTTTATCAAATGCCTTTTCTGCTTCTATTGGGATAATCATAAGACTTTTCCTTGTAACTTTAATCTGTAAATGTGGTAAATGATAAAGTTTTCTAAAGTTAAACCTCCTTTGCGTTCTTGAGATAAACTCAATTTTATCATGTTATGATATTGTTTTATATGCCATTGCATTTGGCTTGTAAATGTTTTTTTTTCAGTATATTTGCACCTCTGTTCATAAACGAGAGTGGTCTTGGATTCTTCTTCTCCCATACTGTCCAGATCTGTTTTGGGATCAAAGTTATCTTGGCCTTATAAGTTGTTATTCTTCTTTTTCAATTTTATGGAAATATTTTGTATAAAACTGCAGTCACATGTATCTTCAACATGTGGTGGAGTTTTCCTAGAAAACTATTTGAGTATACTGTATTCTTTATGGAGAAATATTCAAGCACTACTTCAAATTCAGTGTTTCCCAACCAGGGGTGATTTTGCATCCCGGGGTCATGTGGCAATGTCTGGGACATTTTTAGTTGTGACATGTCACAACTGTATCTCGTCATGCTGCTCAACTCCTAAAATTCCCAGTCAATTGCCCCCCACACGGCCCCAACCAAGAAGAATCTTGCACAAAATGTCAATAGTAACAAGGCTGAGAAATTCTGCATTAGTTAATATTAGATAATTTAGTAAGTATAGTTTTCTGGAAATGTGCCCATTTTATCTTAATTTTCAAATAAATTGATATGAAGTTTTAATGCTATTTCCTAAACTTTTAAGCAATATTGAGCAAATCTGGAGGATAGGATACCCACACATGTGTGTTCATGTGTGCATGCAGTATTTAATAAATATACTTTCCATATTGTAAGAGTAGTTTAAACAGCTAATGGAAATTGTTTTGATCTAATTCACTATGACTATTGATTGGTATTAAAACAAAGTTTTCCTACATGTAACATAAGAGTGACCATTAATATATAAGCAAATGTTAAGGCCAACAACATTATGGTCCTTAAAAGAACTATCCATTCAAATGGAATTGAAAGAGAATATTGACTCAAATGGAATTGATTGGATTTAATTCTGAAGGGATAAGACAGTACTTTGGGTGGAAAATATTTTGTTTCCTAAAGAGTTTTTCTGAATAGTCCCCAGCTCTATGTTTGCAACATATATTTCTAAATAGCCTAACTGAATCAGTCTTTTGGAAAGTGCAATGTCTATTCAAAACTGAACTTGTAAGTATCCATTAACTTATACTAAATCATGAAGCAACTTTTATGGAAGAACTGCATCATCAATATATGTCATCAATAAGAATTATAATAAAAGCATTATGATTAATACTATTATTTCACATACTCAATGGATGTCTTGTGAGGAGCATTACTTCGTCATCTCAATATTACCCACAGTGACAAGTTATGTAACTTGCAGTGTGCCCTTATAGAACTCCATCCCAATTTATTAATGCCTGTTGAAAAATGATTGTTAACTAGTCATAAAATTTAGTAAAGAGAAAATTGGTAATACTCATAGAAATATATAGAAATAGACAGAATTTAATGTCAATCTCCTTTTAAATAGAAATATCAATATACTATTTTTACATGATGTTAAATGTGTCTATATCTCTACCCAGATCTGGATGGAGATCAATACCCGTCTGTCTGCTAGTCTAACTCTTTGTTTCTATCTTCAGTAATTTTTCCAGAGTGTGGTTTATGAGTTATCTGCATCAGGAAAAATTATCTGGGATCCTTGTTCAAATGCGGACTCTAGACAGGACCCTGGGCTTAGACGGTCCTGCACAGGAGTAGGGATCAAGGATTTTCATATTTAAAAGCTCCCCTGCTGCATCTAACGCACACTAAAGTTAAGAAACACTGCCAAGACCAAGAGACATGACAAGAACAAATATTTACCCTTCCCACCCCCTACTGAAAAGAACTGAGCACTTTTCTTTTCTTTCTACGATTCCATAGACATATCTCTCCCATGTATTCCCATGTGTACCGGCTCAAACATACGTCAATTAAGAACCTACTATTTGGCATTAGAAATAAAATAAACAAACAGAAATCATATGATGTGTTCCCTAAGTTCAAGGAGCTCATGGTTTAAGGACTTATTTTTAAAGAATTACCAATTACAATATGGTGTGATAAGTGTTATAATAGAAGTGCAAATAACAGGCTTTAAATAAAGGAAAGTTGTCATTTAAAAAGGTGATATTTCCACTGGTAACTCTAAAGTTACAAATGGTTTTTGTTTTTTGTTTTCTTTTCTGGTAGAAGCTGTTGGTTTCTAGGTTAGTGCTCCAGACACCACGTCCAGTTTGGACAAGTGACATCATTTGCTGATTTGAATGATGATTGAAATCAATCACCTGGTGCACACAATTTTAAATTAACCCGCCAGTTATCTACAGCTGATATTAATTTTACGAAATAACATTTGTAAATGAGAAACTTTTCATAAATAAAAACTACTTGGAATTTTTATACATTTTGAAAGAAATAGAAAAAAAAAATCCTGCCAATGCAAATATTCAATTTGCACTTGAAGGAATCAATGTGTGTGAACAATCTTTATCAACTATTATGGACCATACAAATAGCGTGGAAATATGTAGAGAAACTAGAAGATAATAGTAGTATTAATAGTAATTACTGCTACACAGAATTCTGGTTTTCCACATTTGACTTGAAGGAGAAAATTCTCATTTTCTCTTACTTTTGCTTTGGTATTGACAAGATTGTTCACACTAACTAATCACTTCAGTAATTCAGAAAATCTTTATTTCAAATTACCTGATTGAAATCATCAGTGAAAGAATACTTTTCTTTGTCTTTAACAATCTTATCTTTTAGAATAGTTCTATTTAAATTTTTTCTGGGTATTTCCAGCCAGTCGTTTTTTGGAAGAGAAAACCAGCTCATTGCCTCTGGGCTTCAGTGGCTGTCACAGCGGGTTCTTAGGCCAAGAGCACCAGCATCACAGGGACTCGTTAGACACGGGAATCTTAGGCACCACCTCAGGCTCACACTACCAGAAACCCTGTGAGGAGAGAACCAAGGGTGTGCTCAAGTTGATGCCTCCCTGCTCATGAGAACAGAATTTTCAGGAATTTTTCAAGTCATGTGTGAAACACAATAATCACTTTAAAAAAACCCACAAAGTTGTATAAAGTTATAATTAAATAAATTTTATTTTAAAAATGAAGGTTATAAATCCTCAAGACAACTCCTCTTGTCTCTTCTTTGTATCTTTCTCTTTTTCTCTCTTTCTTTCTTTTCTCTCTCTCTCTCTTCCTTCCTTCCTTTTCTTTCTCTCTCTTTCTCTCTTTCTTTCTTTCTTCTTTCTCTTTCGTCTTCTTTCTTTCAGAACATTATAGGAGTACAAACGCTCTGGTTACATACATTGCTGTTGTACCATTTGAGTCAAAGTTATAAGTGTGCCCATCAGCCAGGTAGTGTGCATTGTACCTGTTACATGTGAATCCTTCCTACCCATTTTTTACTTCCTACTGTGTCTGCGTTATTGACATCTTTACACCCGCTGTGTCTGTCTGACGGACGCAGCACGGAACGCTGTGCTCCTGCACCTCTTCTCCAAACTCTGCGCTCAGGGGCAGCCTGGATAGTAGCTCGAAATTGGCCATCCTGGGAGTGTTGACACCACAGAAACTGGGAAACACTGTAAATCAGGGTCTTTTCCCCCCAGAAAGCAGTTGTTACACATTTATCAGAATTCCACAGGGCAACAGCTTATCTTTGAAATGCCCTCTAGGTGATTCTGACAAAGGCTCAAGTTTGAGAGCTACTGCTCTGCGTGATCTGCCCGTCAGCACATAACGGGTCGCAGACTGTCCCCTTCCGACTGTCCCGACTGTGCTGCTGGAAGACCACGTGCTCCGAGAGTTCTCCTGGAGGGATGTGAAACCACAGTCGCTCTCTGCCCAGGCAGGAGAGGGTAGTCTGGTTATCTATCAAGATAAAGCGAACTCCTTCCTCCCTCAATGGTGAACAACACAGTTTTCTAGAGTTGTTTTCTTTACTAAATTGTTCTTCTCTTTTACAGCCCTAATTAACATCTAATAAACTTTTTTTAATTTAAAGGGACAGACCCTTAAATATTCCCATATAAAAGACATACAAATATAATTAACATCCACTATAAATACATACTTGCTTGCCATAACATATGATGATACAAAGCATGTATATATTAACTAAATGATAGAATGAATGCAGAAAATTAGGGGAGTAAAAAACGAGACTTGAAAAAAAAAAAAAAAACTATGTTGACATTCAGTTACCTACAGTGTAATGAACCTAATGTTCCAACAAAGATGATGTAAACACGAAGAGTAAAATATTCTGGGGAATGGGGACCAGACACACACAACAATTTCCCCTCTACTTAGATATTCTCCTCCCCCTGTTGTGCTACGCAGCACATGGAAATCTGCGTGGATTAACGGTGTTCTCACCATGGGGTCCGGAAGGAGGGGCTCTCGTTTTGTCCACACCCATTTGCACTCGACTCCAGGGAAAGAAGCAACTACTTGAGCAGCCTAATCATGCTCATGATCCTAGGTCTAGCTAGGAACTGGAGAAGAAATTCGGGGGAGAAAGTCCCCCGATTCAGAGAAGAAACACACATGGATTTGGGACTGTTGCCAGATATGCTAGTAATATGAATTTTAAAATATAATTATTAAGGATAATAAACGTAAATGAAATCTGGTAATTATGGTAAAACACTGTCCGTGACTACTGGGAAACGCTGCTGTATAGACCTAAAGCTACAGCAAGGTGTTCTGCCTGTCACTTCTAATATGATTGTGTTGCCTTCAGGAATCCTACAGTTGGCCAAGCCAGGTGCAAAGGCCCTAATCATTCTTAAACGAGGTAAAAAGCATGGGCAGAAAAGAGTAAATTGCGGAGTCTGTTAAAAATTAACGTTTAAAAAGCAACTACACACACACACCCCCGGAGTCACCAGGGTCAGAAATCTCTCATAACAGAGGCCCCTGCTTTTTGCCTAAATTCCCTCATTAACTTCAGAGACCGCAAGTATCTTAGAGGGGACAAAACTACTTTTTCTCAACTTTTCTAAAGTGTTTTATGTGAGAAATTGTGACATCAGTGCCTCTGTAGAAGATTAAAAATCATCTTGTAAAAGACCCTTATATAAAAAAATGCACTGAAAAGATAAACTATGTTTACCTTTCTAGAGTTAAAATAAAAAAAAAACATAGGAAAAATCATTGCTACAGTGGGTTTTTCTGTTACTTTCCACGTGTCTTTTCCCCTTCCCCTTCTCTGGAGGGGCTCCTTATGCTTAATTTGAAACTTGTCCCCAAACCGCGCAGGACAAAGGTCTGCGAAGTAAATGGCAAGTGCAATTGGAACACACTGGGCTGACGCCCATCACTGTGCCAACCCCTGCCATGTGGGAGTCTAAGACCGATGGGGCTGGTGTCTGCAAGGAGAAGTATTTTAGTCATTCACTTGAAGTACTCCTTCTGCTTTTCTCTCCTTAGTAAGATGTTATTTTTTCCATAATTGTGTGATATCAACAGATGGTACAAGTCACGATGTTGAAAAGAAAGAATCTTTTGCATTCATTTGATATTATAGAGCAGCAAGTACTTGATAGTTTATAATCCATAAAATGGATCTCTGCCATTCTATGAGGTCTCTTGTACTTAGAACCAATGTTCCTAAAAAAAAAAAAAAACAAAAATTTCCTTTTGATCAATTGTGTTTAACGTACTCTTTTTTCACATTATGTTTTTGCATTGTTCATGAATAGTCAATATATTCAACAGGAGATTAGAAAGACAAGTTCACAATTTGACACATTATTGATGTGTCAAATATGTGTCCACATATTTGACACATCAATAATGTGGTTTTTAATTTTTAAAAACTATTTTCTATTGTCAAAATCAAAGTAAAAGTGAACACGGTTGGTCCGCATCCATCTATTTTAAACCACAATTTTTTGACCAATGAACTTTAAAAAAAAAAAAAGTGAATCTCTAATAAAAGTAGATGAAGTTTAAAAGTATTAAAGGAAAAATGCAATAGATAGTGAAGATACCAAGGCTTGCAGAATTAAGCACACCATAGTTCAGCCAGAAATATTCCCATAGTTAATTTATAAACTCTTGAAATGAATAGAAATTCTGACAGCTTCTTAAGCAAGGCAGTGCTGAGTTCTGAGGCAATCATAATAAGCTATTCAAGTATGGAATCTATGTGAATCAGTCTTTCTGGTTTTGTGAGTTACCATGGAGTTTTTAAGAATAATAGATCTAATTAGATTTAGTGACTCAATAAATAAATGAAGCTTTTTTATAAGTCATCAGTAATTTTCCCCTGTTTCAAACTAGAAGTGAAAAAAGCAGGGCTTTCATGCAGAAAATATATCCTATGGTCTTGACAAGTGTCTGAAAAATGCATGTCCTTTAGTCAAAGACAGTAGATAATTTATTGACTTCTCATTCACTCAACAAAGAGAAAAGGATATTTTTAGAAAAAATATAACATGCTACCCTTTGCTTCCTTAGATCTTGTGAGATTTACAAAATTAAAAATTAAAAAAAAAATTGTGAAATCTTTAAATCTTAATTGCACCCATTAGCTGAGACTATTAAACTATGCAGGCGTCCCCAATCTATGGTGAGTTGTATAATTATTTCATTATATACTACAATGTAATAATAATAGAAATAAAGTGCACACTAAATGTAATGTGCTTGAATCATCCTGAAACCATCGCCTCCTCCGGGTCCGTGGAAGAATTGTCTTCCATGAAAATGGTCCCCGGTGCCAAAAAGGTTGGGGACCGCTGCATATCATATCAAATGGAAGATGATTTTTACCTACAGGAGAGTAGTTCAGACTAGGCTTAGTTTTAATACAGATTTTAAATGTTATATGACAATTTGGAAAGAAATTGCACATTTTCTTGGTTTCTATGACAGCCCTTCCAAGTATGTTCTGTTCAACGTTATTGCCACAAAGTAACGGTTGTTATGCATTTCTAAAAAGGATTCTGAAGTCACATATTTTGGAAAAGCTAAGTGAGAATGCATTAGGTTTGTTTATCAAAGGGTTTTTCAGGCCCTTGTTCCCCACTTGTACAAGGATGTGATGCCCTCAGGATATCCTGTTTGTTCTACAATCAAACATACCCAGAATCCAACCAATCGTCAGCTGCTCCACTGTGACCGCTCTGGCCAGGGCATGACCATACGGCTGGCGCATCTAACTGCAAGAAGCTTCTGGCAGGTGTCCTCCTGCCGCCTTGTCTCCTTAGATTATAATCTAGTCTCAACCCAGCAGCCATCTCGTCTACCTTCGTTCAAAACCCTCCAAGGGTTTCTCAGTTCACTAAATGTCAAAATCCTAATGACCAACTTACACCAGACATCTCCCCGCATGTGGCCTCCATTCTGACTGTTGCTTACTCCTAGACTGCTCTTCTCCCCAGACATGTGCAGAGTTAAATACTCGACATTTCAAAAGTCTCGGTTTAAACATCAAATTTCTCAGTGAGGTGACCTCCCTCATTAGAATTGCAACTATCTTCTTTTTTTCCTGCTCTACATTTTCCTTGTTAAAATAACACATACTCTCCTCTAAAAGACCAAAATGTATCGTGTTCCTGATTTATTATCTCTGTCTTCTCTCTAGAACACAAGCTCAGAAGGCAGCTTTACCCATCCCAACTACCCAGAACAATGCCTAGCCACAGTTGTGACCATAGGAATATTTGCCAAATAAAGAATATATTTTTAGGACGGATAGAGTGGATTCAGTATTTCTGAAACTTTTATTTGGCCCCCTCCAAAACTCATTTTTTCCATTTCACTGTCTCACTCAGAAAATTTTGATCTAGTAGACTCCAAGCATGGAATATAAACAATATATACATGAAGGGGACCAAAAGGATGAATAATTGAACATAACATTCATTTAATTTTGGAATGTCCCTAATTTATAGGCAGACGTGTTTAATGTTCTAGAATTTTACTTTGAAGAGAATAAAGAAATATCACTGTGAAAATGTAAATTTGAGAGAGCTGGCAGGCTATCTGACTCACTTTCTTTCCCACTGTTGAAAGCTACTCTCTACTGGTGTGTACTGGGGATAAATAGTTGCCAAAGAAAAGTCCCAATCTAAGCTGAACACACCATTTGCAATTCTTCAAAGAACAAGATGGAAGAACAGTTAAGTGTCTGAATTTCAGAGATGATCCTGCAATCTTCATATGAACTAAGAAAATGGCAATACATATATGCCTATATGCATACATACATACACACATAATTATTCCTTGATTGGTTCAGTCTAGTAGTTTCCTAAAAATAACATCATTACAGAAGTAGCTGATGTATAAAGCAAGAATTGATGATCATCCGCTGTAAAATGACAAAATTATTTTATCAAATGAATATATTTACATCATTCTATGAGTTATATAATAACAAAAAAATTTATTTTAAAATATACCTCAACTCCTGAACTACAGCTATTTACAATTCATTTGGCTGTTTGTCCAGACTGAACTACACATTTCTGAACAGCATACTTAGCCTACCTTATCAATGGACTTCCTAGCACGATAGATGAACATTTAAATCTCTTACAGAAAGTTTCTGCCACTTTTCATCCTCCAAAATAGTAACCACACTTTTTGGTTAAATTAACAATCAACACTTAATTTATTATGACTATAAAAGCCAAGTAGCTTACTATGATTAATTGCTTATCTTGAACAACTTTTTATATGCATATGTTTCCTTTAACTAATAAATATCTTACTTTTAAAGTGTATAATTTTCTATTGAAATTGATTCATGTAGGTATAAGTGTCTCAGAGATCTTCTTTGACTATGCAGTTTTAACACTCAACTAAACTCCTTTTGGTCACTTAACCCATAGCATGACCTGCATGGCAATCTCCAAATATCGAATCTTCCACTAAGTATGAGAGTTGCCACGCAGGTGAATCTACCTAAGAGATTATAGAAATACCTCCACTTTCCAATTCCTATCAGATAGCTTACACTCTTAGTGGCCTAGAAGTAAGAAATAAATGAGTGAATTCACACTGAATACTCTACAATTTACAGATTGACAAATCCATAAAAGTTACAGGTGTGGCAGATATGAAGAACGTAACATTTAGTGTTATCTTGATAGCTGGGTAGATCTGGCAAGATGTTTTTCTTTGCTTTCTGGGTTTGATTTGTTCTTTACTTTCTCAAGTGGCACTGTCTTCATTTCATCCTCATTCTTTCCAAAGACTTGAGGGCCAGGAAGGAGATGAAAGGGAAATGCACTTCCAGAGCAAAAGGACCGAATGGTTAGAATGTGCACGGAAAGCAGGGCCGGCATTGGTTAACTAATTACTAACTGTCCGCAGTAACTGACAGCCGTCACTTACAGGGGCTGTGGACATCCGAGACTGGATCCCATTTTATTCCAGAAAGACCTCTTTCTGACACTCATTGAAAACTTCTCAGAGATACTCCATTCTCTGGGTTCTAGAAACTCAATAGTGGTCCCTAAACTAAATGGAAAAAAATGAAAACTTCTTTGTCCTTCAATCTGACCAAAACTCATTTAGTGAATGAAATGGTTCTTTTTATCACAGCCCGTACACCTGTTTCGTGCCCACCACTGACTTCACTGTAGTGCCACTGTTGTCTGATATGGTCACTCCAGCTGTATTTGAGCGTTATGGGGGTGGAATCTGGGGACCAGGATTCGCAGCACATTATTCCTGGATGACTTAGCCTGTCTTGCTTTGCACTGCGCCACAGGTGATCTATTGATTCATTTTGCTTTGGGTCACTTCCTCACTTCAAACACTGTCCTCCACAAGACGCATTTTGATTTGCTTTAAAGAAAAAAATCAAATACATTTCAAAGTCCTCAAAAAATCTCTACTGTAGGCAAGTAAATAATGTGAATGTATATTTTTGCTTTGGAGGTGCAAGCAAATATTTTTATATAGCATACAGAAAATCATGAGTTATGTATCTGACGGAAAGAAAAAACACATGAAGGGTCTTTGCAACAAGGGTTTCTAGAATATTTCAAATTAAATGAAGTGACCATTGATAACAATTAGCTGACATTTATTGAATGCTTACTATGTGTCAGGTACGGTTGCAAAGTCTTTACATACATTACTTCAATCAAAGCCAAACCTATTTGTTTAAAGCAGTTGTACACACGGCCCACCTACAGTGGGATAAATTCCAACTGATTTATTTGTCAGTGATACAGATAGATGACTTGTTCGAGTGACAAAGTAGGACATTTAGAGTCAGAAGAATGACTAAGTCTCTGCTTCACCACACACTAGGCAAGTGCCTTTGCCAAACCACCCAGATTCCTTTTTTTTAATTTTTTTTCTTTATAAATAAGAGAATTGGGTTTATCCTTAAAGTTTACTGAATTTCACCTCTTGTATCTGTATAAATGAAAGGAAAGTAGATGTTCTAAGTTCTCCCATAAGGTTGTTTGGATGTTCAAACACCATAACAAAACTGAACACACTTTTTAAAATTTTCATAGTGAAATACTAGTGGATATTTAGGAAAAAAAAAATTGCCTGGAATCCAATCTAATTTTATGGGCTTCCAGGAGAGATGATATATATTGAGAGATGTAGAGAAAGAGAATGTGAAGCAGGATCTACACGCAGTCTGAGAATGATCCCTGAGTACTTGTGAACATACCTCATGTTTACACCATAATCCTCATATCTGGAACACAAATAAGGCTGAGGGTCACTTGATGATAATGAAAGTATTTTTACATGAACAATAATGACTGTTACCAAAAGTAGAATTGGAAACGTTCCAGATTACCTTCTGGTGCCTGGACCAAGTTTATAATTAAGCTAATGGCAACTGTCATTTCCAGACCACAATGGAACACATCCCAGGCCCTTCCAGGGGCTGCGGCCATCTGAAACTCAGCTCTCGGTGGCCATCCTGGAGTGAGGGAGGGTCACCTTGACATGTTAACCATAACTATGTCTGTGATTGAGAAAGTCTTATGTTTTCTCCATAGAAACATAAGAATGGTAAAAACCCAAGTATATTGTAAGATAAAATTTATAATTAAGGTCACACAAATTATCCTTCTAATAATTTTTATTTGGGAAAAAAACTAAAAGGAAGTATAGAATTGGATTTAACATGTGCCTTGATTAAAAATAACTAAGATATACTTAAACTGTAAAAATTCAAGGAATTTATGGTAAGCTGTCAACATACCCTTCAAATTACTGAAGTTGATTATATAAGAGCATCTTTTCCTTATTCACAAGCACAGTTAAAAATATCAACTAGAGTGACTGAAGCAATGGCAATCCAGTGTTGCACATTCCTTAGAGAATTTTTGCTTTTTACAAATTGCCATTTTATTTTATGCCGTTTTGTACCTCTGATGTTACAGCATGGGAGGAAATTGACCAGACATCACCGTGTTCTCCAGGAGGTAATGGCTATTTGAATTAGTCATTGATTTGAAATGTTTGAGCAGATAAACTTGTCTTCAAAAAAAATTCAGGAATCAGTCCAAGGAAGAGACTCCTTGTATTCAGAGAACAATTTGAAAGACTAAGAGCTGTTACTTCTCATTTGTTTTCAAAGAGACAGCACAGCAGTAAGAAAAGAATCAAAGCTAAAAATTACTTAGATTGAGTTAATGTCAATTCTTCTGTGGTGTTAGCCATTTCAATCATCTTTAAATTTTCCTCTACTGAACAATTAGTTCTAAGATATCCAGGTATTCTTACAAACAAAATATTAATAATAATCTCCATCATGATAAAGCTGTTGTGCCTATAAGACATATTGATGAATAATTACATTAATAAGTACTAGTAACATAATATAGTCACTTTACTATAGTCACACCAGGGAATATACTGGGTGCTTTACACATACTCTCTCATGAAATTATTATTCCATCATTGTATCTAAATATTAAGTCAATGCTTTCCCCATACCCATTTGAAAATTCTTATTAAATACTTCTGATTTTAACAAAATTTAATACATAAAAAAGTACCTTACATCAAATCTATATTCAGTTCTTAAATAATTTTATTCCCCAGTTTTAATGAGCATGAATTTCGCATACTTTCTTACTGAATGTTAATAAGTCTGTGTACATGTCATTAATGTAGCATCAGCACATCAATAATGAAACTTCTCGTGCCACAGAATGCACGTGTGCAGTAATGGACCGTGGAAGAAAGCAGAACATTCTAAATTTTCCAAAATAACTGAAAATTATACATTTTTTTCTCACATAAAGATGATCAGGAGTTACACTATGGGCAGAGTTTCAAATAGCATTGTTTTGTACAACTGAACCTGACAAGTAAATCAAGCCAGCCAAATTAGAGTTCTGAGGTTAGCAGAGAAAAATAATTTGTTTCATGATGGAATCCCTTAGAATATGAAAGAGAAGTGATTTTTATTAAGCAAGAAAAATACAAATGCCATATTTTTGAAATAGAATTATTTAGGCACCAAGATCTTTATTGCATAGACTATGACAGAAGGAAATGAAAAATTCAAAAATTTATTTCTACCTGTATTCCTATAAACCAGGTAATATGAATGTGATCCACATTGGTCTACTTCTTTATAATAAATAAATAAATGATTAACTTCACCTCATATTTCTCCTTTAAGACCATTTTCTACACAGTATTCTTCCTTGCCTTTTTAAGTCTTTCCATTAATCTCCAGTTTGGAACCTTGTCAAAAGCTTGTGAATAAACAACAGCACATGAAATAGTTTCAAAGATTTTAGAAGACTACTTAATCCATGGAGATTCCTCTTAATCAAACCAACTTCTGTCTCCTCTCTCAGTGCTGATTCCAAACATTCATTCAACAATTGGCCCAGGTGAAAAAACTTAGCCATCTCTGACTCCAAACACTCACCTATCACAGGTGCAGCACATGTGTGTTTGCTTATTTAACAGACCTGGTCATGTCTCTCCCTTGCTTAAAAAATGTCTGTCAGCTCCCCATTTTTCCCCATTTCCCATCCATCAGGGAAGGATCCATTTCACACGACTTAGTGCTGCACACACAGCCCCAGCCTTTCTCTGGGATCTCAACTGCCTCCTCCCACAAACAGCCCACGCATCTTGCCACTCTTTCCATCATTCCAGGAATGTTCATACCTCTGTGCATTTTTACATAGCATTTATGAAACCAGGGACGTCATTTCTCCTGGAAAACCATGCTTCACTCTCTAGAATTCATCCTGAATGCCAACATGTATGCTAAGTTTTTCCCAGCTCCCTGACCTCCTGGCGTCTGTTCTGACTCCCCCGATCCCTCGGTACACACCCTATTACATTCTTTACCGCGGGATTGTGTGTGCGTGTTGGTCTCCCTGGTCACCTCTATACCAATGTCTTGGACAAGAAACATCATACTCAATAAGTTAATGTTCTATAAGACATAGTTAGGAGTTTTCCATTTGCTAGTGAAAAACATTTTACCTAAGGAATTACTAAATATCAGAATATTAGCGTTTGACTATTTAATGACTTCCTTCTCCATGATACCCCAAATAAGATGAGATTGGGTGCTCATACCTAGATCCAATGGGGGCAGTTAGCACACACCATGCTTGGGAGACAGTTGATAGAAAATCTATCTTTCTATTCATCTATCTACTTATTTATCTATCTAGCCCTGCAGCCAGGCAGAAAAGGCAACCCCTAGGAAATACTCTCTTTTATCTCCCGGGAGCCCAGTTCAACTGTACCTTACAAAACTAAGACACTGTGAGGTACACATAAGATTATGCTGTGGACACACTGTTTACTCTGAGCCCGCTGCTGTCCAGGTGTGCCGGGAGTGCTGGGACTCTCGGGGAAAGCTCCTGCGATATTCTTTCTCTTCTGTGTTGTGGAATTATAATCCACTGTTTTAATTTTTCTGAGAGAAAAGTGAACCTTCTACATAGAATTTTAACAGTCTAATTTGAAAATCTTTCTCAGTTAGTAGTAAATTTTCTCTCTCTACTTGAACAAGTAGGATACAGTATTACTATAAATGTATCAAAATAAAGACCAAAAGAGCTACTTATTTGAGATTTTGTTTTTAAGTCTATTATGATCAAAATTGGACACAAATATAAAACATTTGTGTATTTTAGATATTTACCATGCTTTCCGGAGTCCATACTTTAATTACTTCTTCAATACCTAAGAATCTAAATGCAACTTAATGCTCAATACTAGAACTCGGAAATGGCAATATTGTTAAGTTTCATGTAAAAGCAGTATAGAAAATAATTATATGGGAAAACACTCTAAAATGGAGAAGGAGAATTCTACTTTGTCATTTGAGGCACAGTGCAGTGGGAGAGCTTGACTTTTGACTTGAATTTTACTCTTCATTCTGCCATTCACTCACTTTGGGAGGTGGGTAAGTTGTGAAGCTTTGGATCTGCCTGTAAACCACAGATCCTGTGTCTGTAAGACGGAGACAAGTAAATGGGGCAGGGGAGTGTGCGTTAAAGCAGTGAGAACAAAAAGGTTCAAAAAGTGGTATTAGCTCTTATTGCTAATATCGTCATTATTTTTATCTTCATCAACATTAAAACATAATTCTTAAAAGGTGCTCTATGTGAATAAAATATAACAAGCCATTTATGGAGTTCAGTTATAATCCTGTTCTCCTTTAATAACGTTTTTCTTTAAACTTTTGTGTTTTCTTGAACTATCTGGTTTACCATGGTTACTTTGGGTGATGCACACTATGAACAATACTAATGATCTTGACTTTTTTCCACCAGAAATATATCTACTATATGAAATAATGGAACGTCTGTGTGATGTAAATATACCATAAAACATTTAAATAAAAAGTTATGAATAAATAGCCTGGCAAATGCTATTTTAACTCACAATGCTGACTCTGCATTTTTTTCTAAAACCAGAGAAGAGTCTTAATTTTCCAATTACAGAATCTCAAAACAAGATAATACCCTAGTTCTAATCACCAAAATAAATGTATTATACATTTTAGAAAGCACTTTCAATATATTACTAAGAAAGAAATGTAACACGATGCATTTTATGTAATAAAGGTTGGGTTTACTTCGCATTTCTATGTTCACCGGTGATACCTGTTATGTTCAAAAAATAATAAGAACTTTATATATAGTTTCTTATAGGGAAGAATATAGTTGCACTAGGCTAAGAAATGTCTGAGAAGACCTGAGCTTTAATCCTAACTTTGGTCTTAACTATGTCTGTGATTTTTCTGTATCTTATTTCTTTCATATCTCTGATTAAGACTTCAAACAAAGACCCCTTCCGACTCTTATTATCTATAGCTTTTGAGCTCAAAAACTAAGAATCCGCTGACATAAAAAATGGTGTATTTAAAACTAAGATTTAATGATATCAAGCACCTATAAGTTGATAAAGTGGTTAAATAGTATTTTTACAAAAACCTCTTACAAATACTTTCAACATAAATTTTCTCCATATTCATCTTCAAATCATGAATTAACTCTGATCTTACAAAATAATCAATCTTGCCAACTCTATGGTGAAATAGAAATGCTTTATGAAGAAATGTTTAGAAGAAACACTTTTCTCTAACACTATAAATATTCACATTTCCATAATCCTAATCTTTTGAAAGGAAAGTTGGCACACAGGTGCTATTTGCCATAATTATTATGAGACTAGAGAAGGAAAGGATGAAAGACTTATTTTTATCTGACATAATTTCTTGAGTTTTAAGCCAGAAATGTATTTAGCAGTAGGCTATGTTTACCACACATTCAACAACTATAATTTCTAATTGCAAATGCATGCATAAAAAATGTATAGTATCATCCTTACTCCCTTGAAAACATGTGACTGAAAACTATTCTGAAAAAATATATATAATTTGTTTTCCATGATCACATTCTTTATACAAATATTGCCAATTTTATGTCATATTTCTCTAAAATTAATAACATTTCCATTATTATAAGTGGAAACACAGAATTTAAATAGACATTAACTTGTCTGCTTAATTTATATTCAGGAGAAATGGCCTGTAAACACTTGTTAGCTCAGACGTACTATTATGCGATGATTTGTGACATATTTTCCACAAAATCAATTCATTGGGAACAAACATAATGCATAAAAATACATAATGGAGGTCAAAAATGGCCATTAGTGATCAACATTTATCTACAAAGCAGCAGCCAACAGTTGAAGAAAGTCTTAAGGAAGTTGCAAAAAAAGCCCAGGAGATGTGATAAGAGATACAGTATCTGTTTCAGGACTATCTGATGAAAGAAGGAGTAATATTAATGGCATTACAGGCTGTTCCTGCAGGCAGAAATAGGACCACACATGCAGAAGTTATAGGAACAGATGCTTTGGTTTAGTGTATACAAGTATAGATTTTTTTTCCCCCTAAAGGAATCATAAAACTCTAGAACAGGACACTAAGTGATATTCAAAAAGAAATCGTTGACTTTCTTTCAAGAACTCTAAAGAAAATCTGCTTTAGGTAAGAAATTCTGTTTCTGAGATGGCATAATTACAAACACATTTTCCAGCTATCTAAATTACAGGCACCTTGAAGTTAGGAGCTAAGTTTTGGCTTGTTAATCACCCTATCTCCTGAATGCTGCCCAACACGTGGGAAAAAATGAGGCTACATGAATGTTTGTTTGCTCAATGCATAAAGGTGCTGAAACCCAACTTTTGGAGAGTACGCTTACAAATACTGCAAATTAACTCTCCAGGGCAGTCGTCATTTTGAAAATTAAAAATCACTTCAGTTTTCTATGTGATTTGATCCTGTATTTCCGAGGTCCCCAACCTCCAGGACACAGACCAGTACCTGGTTCCTGTTAGGAACCAGCCCACCCAGCAGGAGGTGTGGACTGGCAGGTGAGCACAGTTTCATCTGTATTTATAGCAGCTCCCCAAGGCTAGCATCACTGCCTGAGCTCTGCCTCCTGTCAGATCAGCGGGGGCATGAGATTCTCGTAGGAGCACGAACCCTGCTGTAAACTGCGCATGGAGGGGTCTAAGCTGCGCCACCTTATGAGAACCCAATGCCTGATGATCTGAGGGGGAGCTGAGGCGGTGATGCTAGCACTGGGGAGCAGCTGCACATACAGATTTTCATTAGCAGAGAGGTTTGACTGCACGATAAATGTAATGTGCTTGAACATCCTGGAACCACCTCTCCCCCACCCACCATGCCCCAGTCTGTGGAAAAACTGTTTTCCATGTAACTGGTGTCTGGTATCAAAAGGTTAGGGACTGCTGCTATAGTTGTATATTTTCAAGGATATCATAAAGAAGACAAAACAGTGCATAAAACATCAATTATCCAGAATGTGTAATCAAAGAAAATCCATGGTATTATATGTACATTTATTAAATGTAATAGAATACTGAGAAATATGTACCGTTTCTTTGATCCAGTATCTTGCAGAACACTTTTTTGGATTACTTCAATCACATCATTGGGAAAGTTCATCCTTATTGGAATGTGAAATACTTAAAAGCAAGAACTTTATCTCGTTCACTTCAGGTCCATAAAAACTAGCACAGTATCTGACTTATAGGTGGTGTTAAAGACAGTAAACTGAATAAAAATTTGAAATAAGTTCAGTAATATATGTGAAATTTACTTGTAAATACTATTTGCTTGTACTGAAGCATTACTCTCCCCAGTTTTGTTTCTAAAATTCTTTCTAGCACTTAAATTTTTCCTGTTCTTTTGAAGACAAATATAAATACAAAGAAACTTTCATGGCTTCTTTGGAATACTATAGAATTTATTCCTTCCTAATGTAGTGAAAACTCAAAAAAAAAAAAAAATCCCTGTAATTAAACATAAGATTGCCCAGGTGCAGTGGATCACACCTATAATCCTAGCATTCTGGGAGGCCAAGGTGGAGGATCACTTGAGGTCAGGAGTTCAAGATTAGCCTGAGCAAGAGCAAGATCCCATCTCTACTAAAAGTAGAATAATAGCTGGGAATGATGGTGCACACCTGTAGTCCCAGCTACTTGGGAGACTGAGGCAGGAGGATCACTTGAGCCC
This sequence comes from Eulemur rufifrons, assembly GCF_041146395.1. Classification (NCBI taxonomy): domain Eukaryota; kingdom Metazoa; phylum Chordata; class Mammalia; order Primates; family Lemuridae; genus Eulemur; species Eulemur rufifrons. The sequence continues at coordinate 1,606,632 of NC_090994.1, forward strand.
AGGAGTTTGAGGCTGCAGTGAGCTATGATGATGCCACTGCACTATAGCCTGGGCTACAGAGTGAGATTTTGTCATTAAAAAAAGACATAAAATTTACCTGAAAGTCTTTACTAATTTTGTATCTCTACAGATTTTCTAAATGCCATTAAGTACACTCTATGCAAGAATAATATCAATTCTTTATTCTGCCCATGAGCAGAGTTCTTCAAGGCTTATGTTGTGGGAATGGGCTTGCTGAGGGGCATTTATTTATTTTTATCCTCCCAGATGTTATAAGTGGAAACCTTAGGGTGGCTTAGCTTCTTCTACATTGAGTATGGATACAGGACCACACTTTATCCCTTTCCTAGCAACAAAGCAAATCTAACACAGTCACCTGGCTGAAAACGTTTTCCTCCAAAGTCTGCCTGTTTCCGGGAATGAAAGGGAAAAGTAATTTTTAGAAAGGAAAATGGTTTAAAGTGAAGCAGTCCAAAGCAAGGAGAAGTTTTAGATTTTCCTTTCTGGACACGGTTTTATTGGTTTTGTTTTTGAAGAGTGCAGTCTCACAAGGTTTAGCATGCCAGTTAGCACTTCGCTGCAGCATTAAAAGGATTCCCTTGATTATTTCCAACATGCATATGTGGAATCGAGATACATTTACATTTTTTGACAGATCGTTAGTTCCATATACACACTCTATACACATACTAGGTATTGGAGGGCAATGGCTATCACGGGAGAAGGATTTCAAGTAAAATCACCTGAGAGTGAGTCCAATGTGTACAATCTTCAAAAAAAAAGACCCAAGCAACATTCATTGCATAACAAATAAACATCAACATAGATTGTTTTTTTTTAATTCTTCATAAGGTAGCAGGACTGTGCAGTTGGAAGGCAAACAGAAATAACGACACTCAGATACCTAAGTGCAAGGAAGAGATCGAAGAATAATGCCCTTGATGTTGGCTCTGCAGCCCAGAGCACGTGACTAGGAGAAGGTGACTTTTTGAGCCTTGAGTCTTTGTCAGGAAAATATGAGATGATAAAATACAGTATCGAGCCTTCTCCTATTAAGCATTATGACTATGTTACAAACATATCAACTTCCACATAAATAATATATGATTGTTAGTATTGATAGTGGGGTTTAAAAAGAGAGAGAGAAAGTTATTAGACAGTAGATTCAAGTCCAAAATTTGTATAGGGCGGACCCTGTGGAAACAGATACTTTCCCCTAGAGCTACCCTGGAAGGCATTCACATCTAGTGACAAGCTGGAAAGAGGGCTTCTGCCCCAAACATTTATCTTCTGTGAAGGGCAAGGTCCACGTCATAAAGACCAGCAATGTGACCTAGTGGTCCCCGTGAATTAAGATGGAACCAAGCCTTGGTGGTTTTAGTTCACCAAGGTGACTTTTATTTTCAAAGGGGTTATGAAAATATCAGGTAAAAAGACTCAAACGGTAATTAATTTCAACTTAACACTGGTTAAAGGAAGCATCCGCTGTACAGCATCTGAAGAGAGAGACTGTCGATTATTGAGTAAATTGCATTAGCAATAAGAATAGAAAAAGAAAAATTAAACACACATGCAACAAAGGCTTCCTTCTACCTCAGGCTGCGAGCACCTTATTGGAGTCAGGTTATTTGCTATAACCCTCTAAGTATTGATTAGTCTGGTTGCCACTGTACTTAGAACAGAAGCCAAAGAATGTCAAGGCTAAAAGGAAAAGGACGAAACCACTTCTTTTTCAGATGAAGAAACTGAGACCCAGGAAGGTCTCAAAACGGGATTATGTCAGAGTTTGGACCAGACGCCCCGTCCTGTAGGCTCCGGGTCCAGGTGCTCTATGTGAGCAGAGCAGGGGTTGCTCTGCAGTGAGACAACGGTCACGGAAGGAGGCCACAGGGCGTTCGCCCACCGTGAGTTCTTCATGGCTTCATTTGATGTCCTGTGCAGACAGAAAATGTAGACAAATGTTTCCACAGTGATGACTGTGGCGATCCTGTGACAGTCATAAACTGTGGACGTGTTATTTGCAGTAATAAAAAAATAAACTAGAGCAGATACTGCTCATGGAGCTCAGAGTGGTCTAAGATGAGGCAATCAGGAAGGATTAAATATTGTTCCCTATGTTGCTCAGATTGCCCATATCTGATAATAATAATTGTATTTACTATGAGAAAATCTGCTTGAAAAAGAAACAGTTGCACTGTGGATATTCATGTCTTTCTGGTTTGGGAGGGAGTTTTTCTTCAGTTGCAGGTAACAACTTCCTAAACGTGAGGGTCATTGGTACGGGGCTGTCATTAATACTGACTTTTTTTTCCCTGTAACAATTTATTTACAAATACATGGGGTAGCTGCTTTAAAAGTTACAGCTATTCCTTCTCTTAGTTTATTTTAATAGGTCATGAAATGTATATTTCCTCTATTTACATATTACACTAAAGTAAAGCAGGCATCTTAACAAAATGTAAAAAAAGATTGTCTTTAAATAGAATCTTAATTAAAAAATTATTTCATAATGCTCCTATATTATTGCATATCATTTTGTTGTTAGCTCTTTTGCATGCGTAAAGGGTAAGACATACAAACTCTTCACGTTAATTTTTAAGTATGTCCAAAAGAATCCAATAACTTAGAAACAGCTTAAAGACAAATTCATCATGTGTTGAAAGTCATCTGCTACCACCGACCCCCATCCATCCTAAATAAAGTGAGACGGTATTTTATGTCAGTATTAAAAAAAAAAAACCCACCCCATGTCCAGCATGTCCTTGGTGGAAATGAGTTTCACTTTAAAAGTAAATGTGATATGGTAGGTATATGACACGTTATTTTTACTGGTCTCTTTCTTTATTAAATATTCATTTAAGTCAGTGTCATTCAGGGCAACTGTGCTTAAAGATAGGTGGAGATAGGTTTCTCTGGTCAGCTATAAACCTAAAGAAAGTGCGCCAGCGTATCAAGTGCTTTCTGAGGCGGCGGAATGAGGGCATATGCTGTTGTCTTTTCCTCCTAACGCTGCAATTTGTCAGCTGTCTCCGTATGTATTTGAACTGACCACAGTAAATGTTAGCCAAGTGCCGGCTTCCACACGGATTCAGTGTCAACTGCGACATCCGTGTTCCTCTCGACACGGGGCAAGTGTGCCTCCATCACCGGCCCTTGAACTTTTTATATCTAACATTGCTCATTACTTTTGTACTTTTGTTAACTATTTGCCATCTATAGTAACTCATATTTATATTGAATTGATTTCATAGCAAGAGCCAAGTGAGAACAAAAACCATTCTGCAAAGATAAGATTAGAAGTTAAAATTCTGAAGACAGTATTAGGATTATTCTAACGAGCGCCTCAATGCTCATCATACCCAAATATGATGAATACTGTCTCCACCTTACAATAATTTCTCTCCAGAAAAATTGGGTTTACCTCATTATTGCTTCTGAGGCCTCATCTCATAGACTTGGGGGTCTAACCTTTTAGTTACTGTAATGAAGGAGTTGCTAACATTTATTTCAGTCTAGTAAGGGTCAAGCACGGCTCTGTGCTTTTACCTGGGCTTCTTCAAGTGATCCTCACAATATTGAGTTCAGCCCTCATCACCCTTGCAAAGATAAGGAAACCAAGTGTCAGAAAGTTTAATATTTCCCAAGGCCACACTATGAGGAGCAGATGAGGACACTGAATTCTGGCTTATTTAGCTCCATAGCAGACACTGTCAAAGGCACGACCTTTCTACATAGTCCTCCTCTCCACCTGGGAAGCCCTGAGCACGTGGAAACAGAGGCGAATTGTTTCTATCATAAGACGTTAACTACCAACCTAAATAAGGTGCTGGCATTCATTTCTTGAAAGTCATTTCATCATTCAGTTTACTTTAATCATTAAGAAATTTAAAAATGCAACTGTCTAATTGTACTAATTTGATCAGTTCTAACAAATAAAATGTTTCCTTGTGGTGAAATTCAACGTGTTCAGTTCTTCAGAATTAAATATCCTAGAGTGACAAACATATAATTCTAGTTATATTGACATAACATAGATTCACTAGTTAACCCAATGATAGCACAGCAATGTGTTTTTCACCTAAATGACTGTAGTTAAGTATTTAACAAAGTGACAAAATCCTTTAACACGTTTCCTGCCTACTGAGGGTTCTGCAGTACCAGCTACGGCTCTGGACTCTCTCCAGAGTTTCAAGGTTGAACACGGTGCTTCTCCAGCTGCCAGGATAATCTTAGGTTTTAAATTGAAGCCCAGAACCTTCCTAGCCACGCTGCTCTTCCCAGAGAGCAATGGCAAGTGCTGTCTGCGTATGCCTCCACCAGAAGAGAGTGTCCGGCTCCTGCTGCACTTACAGCCCGGCAAGGCCACTCATGGAGATGGAGGTGGGGGGGACAGAGGACACGGGGAGGGGACAGAGTGCAGGTCTGGACTGGCAGGTGGAAGGTGGACTCTGGGGCCTGGAGAGGAAGGTGAGCTCTCCTGCGAGCAGCGTGGTAAAACAAAAATAGCCTTCCTTGGCTGAGCTCTGCCTTGGTTTTCTCTATGCATTTGAGCAAGATACTTCTCTGGACACAAATAAAACGAGAGACGTGGATTTATAAACTGGAAGGTCACATTAAGTTCAAAAGTCCTATAATCTATCTTTGTTTCGCCCATCAATGTGGTCTAGTAAGAGCTACTTCTTCGTTAGAGGTTTTTGTTTTTTTTTTTTTTTTTCCAGGCAATCTTTTTTAAGAACTATTATTTTATTTAGAGACATTTGACATAGTTATTAAAAAAACTAACAGGATTTAAGTATCAACACTGTGATGCGTGCATCTTTGCAGATATTTTTACATGTGTACAGAAGTAGCTTGCCTTTTCACTACATAAAATGGAATCAAAATATACATACGATTTTGAATTTTCAACTCAACACTTCACCGCAGAAACACATTCATGAAGACAATACAGTGTGTTATACGATGCTGTATTTGTCCATTTTAGGACGATGGTCATTTAAGCTCTGTCCAATTTTTCACTGTTAGAGAGAGCTAAGATGAATAAGCTCATATTACTTACTGCAGGATGTATTATATTTCTGGGTTAAAATATCTGATAATTTAGAATTTTGATTGGTATGGACCAATTATCTCCACCTCCCATTTTTCTAGACATACAATAGTGTATTGGAGTGTTCTCCCCGAGCACTTGCCACGACTCGATGTTACCAACGCAGTGTCACAGAAGCATTGGGGAAAAGTAACAAGATTTGATTTACATGCTCCTGATCAATTATAAGCTTGAGAATCTTTTCCTATAGTTATTATTTATGTTTGTTCATCCTATAAAGTACTCATTTATACTTATTGCCTATTTTTGGTCAAGTCCTAGGTCCTTCGCTTATTGATTATGAAATGTTCTTTTTATATTATTTTTCTAGAAACATGTCTTGGACAGACTCTTAGCTGGTCCGCCTATGATCCTTCCACTTGCTGATGTACATGATTACGAGCACAGGAGTATGTGATTACATGTAAGAGTGTAGCACCTGACTTGCCCATCCTCACTCTCTCTCTCCCCCCACTTTCTCTCTCTTTCTGTCTCTCTCTCCCCCTCTCCCTACCCCCTTGTCTCTCTCTGTCTCTCTCTCTCACACACACACCTCTCCTTCCCTGGCTTTGAGCCATGTTGGGAAGTTCCATGTGGCAAGGAACTGTGCATGGCCTCCAGGAACTGAGGGTAAACTCTGGCCAAGAGCCAGCAAAAAATTTAAGCCCTCAAGGAACTGAATTGTGCCAACTGCCTGCTAATCTTAAAAGTGGATCTTTCCCCAGCCTCCAATGAGAATGAAGTCCCAGCCAACATGTGTTTGTAGCCTTGTGAGATCATAAGCAGAATCCCCGCCAAGCTGGGCACAGACCTCTGACCCACGGAAGCGGGGAGATAACACACGTGTGTCCTTCTGAGCTGTGAAGGCGGCAGTAACAATGTTGCACAGCAATGGCCGATACAGATACTGTTACAGTGGAAGACGGCTCTGACCTGGCCTCTACCTAAGTCTGTTTCCTAGCTCTGGAGTTGTTCCTGGTGGCATCTGGTCCTGCAGAGAGGATAAACATAGGGAACGGGGACGATATAAAATTACCTCGCTACAAATGCCTTCGGCTTTCTGTCTCTATCCCTCCTTATTCTGGGACAAAGAATGAGCACTGTCATTAAAGGGCATAAAAAAGTGGCTCAAATTTCTTATTCTGATTCTAAGGCTGCAAACAATGACACCAGATCTTTAACTTATGTACTTGTTCTTCCTTCTCATGGGTTCTGTTCTTACAGTATAAAAGGTTAAAAGAAGAAATGATAGTGGCTCCAACTTGTCATATAACACTTTATAGTATTTTTATACTGATTCTTTTTAAAAGGGCCTCTTATTGTCCATCCATCATAAAAACTGAAAGAAAAACACATTTGCTCGGAGATATAAATCATACCCCAAAGTTCGGCTTCCTTATACTTCTTATACTTTCAGGTCAGAAGATGCCTCATCTTTTCAACACCTGACAACGTGTCCCTTCCATTTCTCTTATTCCCAGTAAAGAACACGGGAAAGGTAATTTTGTAATTGCAGTGGTAAGAGAAGGAGACTGATTAGTTCTTCTTTGTTCCATAATCCTCTTATATAATTCTTTTAAATTAAAAAGCTGAGAGATAAAATAGTCATGAAGATCAAAATGACAATTGAAGGCTGACACATCTGCTGAACAAGCTCTAATATTATTAAATTATTGTCACCGGAAGAAAAAAAAATGCAAACACCTTAGATACCTTCCTCTGTATACAAAGAGAAACAGTCATGAAATAGAAGCATGAGTGAACCAAATAATCAGGGCAAAATAATATGTTGGATACAGAGTTTCAAAGCTAATTATCCGAACAAGCTCTAGTCTCCGCATGTTAGTAAATAAGTCACATGCAGGAAATTGAAAAATCATTACTGCACCTTCCCTAGGTCATCTCTCTTCTGTGAGTGTTTTCACAAAATATTTAGGACACATTCATTTGACTCACTAAAAATAACAGACAGAATCAAATAGATCCCTGGACTGAGAACATTTGTTTATTCATTAAAGAAACAGTGTTTGTGCAAGAAACTAGGCTGACAACTTGAGAGTTGCAAGGGCCCTTCAATTGTCCGAGACTTTAAGACTTATGAAATAAGAATGATGTAAACAAAGACAAATCCAGCCAACAAGAATGATAAATCTTTTTAAAAGGCTCTACATTTACAATTTTCTATGTTATGATTAATGATTGTTAAACATGGCATGTGACAAAAAAATCGAGATGAAGAGGAGACTGGGTGATCGGTTTATGGGAGAGACAAGCAGAAGCGGACTCAGCGCTGGGTGGGCCTGGGCTAAATGGAAACAAGGGAAAGTGAATCGGCAGAGGGGAAAACTAAGCCACATTTAGGATGTGCGTGGTTTCAAGCGGAAGTCGCAGAGACGGAGTTGGACAGACAGACAGAAGTCAGACTATGGAGGACTCTGAAAGTCAGTGTGGGAAAGGCACACCTTATTCCACAGAAGCAGCACACACAGTACTTAAGAAGCCAATACGTATCACCGATAAACCACAAAGTGCCTTTCCACTCCCGGTGTCCTGTTAGTCTTACATCCTGGAGGGCATTGCAAAAAATACTACAGAATGCCAAAAGCTAAAAGCAACAGCCAGAGAACAGGGGGTCGGGAGAGGGTGTTAAAAATTTCGAAAATTCTAGTTTCCATGAAATAGATGACATTCAAAGATTGGACCCCTTGGGTGTGAAGGGAGGAAGGCCTAAGATAAGTCGCGTATCTGAATATTTCAGAAAATAGTCCCAGTGTATTTCCCTTCGCATCTGGCCTTTTAGCTTGGAAGAGCAATAAATGAATGTCTGAGAAGGCTGCCCGTGGCACCCCAACTGAATCTGAATGTTAATGGGTCCATTTACCTGCCTGACACTTCAACTGGCCCTCACTATGCTACCAAAAATTGAAAAAGGCTTCTTGACAGTCCTCAGGCTGGTTCTCTTCAACATCTTCACCCTCTGCTCACCGATCCTGTTCCTCTTCCCTTTCTCCTCCATTCTGAGTCTCCACTAACTTTGCATTTCCAACAGAGCCTCCAATATGTGCATGCCATTTGATGTCTATATCACATAGGCTAATATTTGAATAAATATTAATGTGTCATGTGATTTTAGTTTACATCCAAAGTCAGAATGGGAAACTCATTGAGGGGATTCAACATCTTTGTTAGAAATGTGACGTAAGGGAACAGTAAGTGCTCACTTATTCCAGTTACACCGAATTGAGTGATTTTAGCTGGTACATGCCACAATTCTTCAGGTGAGCAAAAAGATTACTATAATAATTTCTAAGAGCCTACTTGCAAAATCTCTTCTTTGCCCTTGGGTCTTCGTGGTTTAGGATCAGAATAGACTAAAAATATGTATTTTTTCCCCAAATGATAGTAGTTCTACCTAGAGACTTAAACACATCAATCAATAAAAGTAATTCCACTTAACAGTAACAAGATGATGGTTCTCACCTGACTTTCTCATGACATTATCTGCATTAAAAATTATTAAGAATAATGTTTTCAAAATTCTTATTGTTTCCATGTAAAATAGAGTATTCATGTTGAACAAGTAACCGGCAACCCCGGGAATACAGCTGACACCATGAAACAAAAAAATACCCTAACAGCTGGGTTGTTCTTAAGTTGTCCGCAATAATTATATTTTGTAAAGAAAGAAGATAAAGAATGAGACGGAACAAGAAATGCAAGATTAATGCTAACAAAATTTACATTTCTAGTGCACAGAAAGAATCCACCCAATTCAGTTAATTTCTTGTAAAAATGTGAAGGCCCCTCTTCTTTGTAAGAAGTGGCAATCACAGGCTGCAAGCCTTCACTAGCCTCAGCTGTATCCTGCATCAAGGCACTCCACTCATCACCCAAATAAAAAGGGGAGTTTGAAACATAGCAAGGAAAATTGTTGAAGGCCTTTGAACATACTCTTAAAGTCCATTCTTTGAAAGAAAAGTGAATATCTAGTTCTGGAGAACCCTTCATTTTCACAAGGAGCTAAATTTAACTTTCTCTAATCCTGGCGCTTACTATTTGCATAACAGTTGAAGGTGTGTTGTGTTGATGATCAGTTTACTGATGGAAAACAGAAGTGAAAATTCACTCAGCCATCAGGCAAGGTTTTGAGAACCACAGTTAGGTAACTGGTTTTCAAAGACGTGTAATTTTATAGGAAGGAGAATGGTGAGAGTCCCTCACATACTTTACACAAATATCAACTTCATGTAGAAAATTATTCCCTTGCAAGAGATCGATGAAGACACTTTCTGGTAAAAATAAAAAGAGAAACAAATTTCTCTGAATAAAAGCATAGCGATTCTCCCGGCATCTGCAAAAAGACTGCTTGGAATTCACAATTAATTTTAAAGGCTTTCATTCATTAGAGATCACTCACCAAATAATTCAAATTTTAATCTAACATTTAGCTCTTTCTTACATAACACTAATCATATCAGAGTATACTAAACATTAAAAGAAAAAATAAAATAATTCATTGGAACAGTATTTTTATATGAAAGAGTATAATTATGTCTTGAAGTCTTCCCTTCATATAAATATTATGGACAAGAAGTTTGAATCTTGGCTTTGTTGTAAAAAAAAAAAAAAAAGATTAGACAGCACAGAATAATGAACACTGATAATGGAGGCACTAATGATGAAGAAATATGAATTAATTGCACAGTTTCATAATATAGTGTATCCATCACAAAATCAGTGTGGGCTAATTAGTCTGTGAAGTATTCGTGAAAAGTTTATTAGATTTTGATGCCTGTTATTGAAAGGGAGGTAGAGACAGAAAAATAGACTCTATCTGTATATATTATACAAAGTATATAACGTATACGTAGATATAGATACTGTGTTATATAGATAAAAGCATATGTTAGGTATCGTGTTTTATATCTATAATATATATTAACATATATAATATATATATATCCACAGCACTCTAGCCATCTCAAAGTCAGAAATCATATTTTATCCCAGTACCTAGTACCCAATGTGGTGTTCCTCTAAGTGAGATTATCCGTATTCCCTGTCTCAGAATTACCTAAGGATGAGGACAGGGGCTAAATAAAAATGCAGATTTCTGCCACCATCCCAAACAAACTTATTGAGATTCACTTGGGTGAGAGTCCATGGAATCTACATTAAATCAAGACTGAAACAAGTGATTGTTATGCACACAAAGTTTGTATAGAAATGTTCAAAAACGCTACACCATGGCCATCATAATGTGGACAGCTACAATGATACAGGTGATAGACATGTTTAGTACAAAAAGTAGAGTGTTGCCCAAAAACACTTTGGAGAAATGCTGAACATCTTTCTTTCAAAGCTGCTCCAATTCCGTGGGGGCTCATGTGGCTTATAATTATCTGGATAATTCACACAAAAAATGTATATATCTCTATAATATCCACATGTCATATTAGTTTTTCTTGAATTTTATTGAGGTCGACCGTCTCCAAAATACATAAAGCCAAAAAGTAAAAAAAATGAAAGGTACTAGAATTGGACCAACATTTTTTTATAATATAAATCTATTCTAAAAATGATTCATTAGTGAAAACACTGGGAAATGGCATCAACAATTTGATGTCTTCATGTTTACCTTTCCCTTCGTCTCCTGTCAGTAACAATGGTGGCATCTAGCACCATATTCGCCACTTTCTGCTTTACCAATGACGAGGCAAAATCACAGCAAGATTATGAGCATTAAGGTGGAGATATCCCCGTCATTCTACACAGTTTTGGATGGATTGACAATATTGGCATATTCCTTTCCTTTTTTGTAACTTTTCCAAAGCTAAAACTAGTACAAGATAAAGCAGGGGGGTTTCAATCAATAATTTGTAAAATGTATTAGTGACATAAAAGATTTAATGGTTATTGTTAATAGGCATCCATGCTGCCCGAATGTTTGTTTGTTTGCCTATTTTTTCTTTTCATTCCCCAAAGAAGTTTTAGATGGAGATAAATGTTACCACTGTGGGTCAAAGTAACACTGACTCTGACTCAAATTAATCTGTTGAATTATTCTTCTTCTGTGAAATGTTTACAACACATTCAGAGGAGGTGAATGAGACATGGTATCTAGTGGATGATGAAATCTCTTATTGCCATAGAACAAAGACATTTGAGGATAAAGAAAGATCCAGAAACTTCCCTAAAGCACTAATGGTATTTTCCTCTCCCTGAAATTACTGGCTGATACAAATGGTTTAAAGAAAATTGCAGCTGGGCTCAGAAAGAGAAGTGTTTCACACTCTGTCTGCATCCTAAGAGGTTGATCTGCTTGGGGGAGGGGTGGTGGCGGGGTGGAACAAGGTGTGCATTATGTCCATAAGACTCCTGTAATCAATTTCAACTGGCTCGATTGTACAATTCCCTTCTATTTTTTTTCATATAAAGGTAAGTTTAATTCTGTTGCTTACCAACCTCAGTACCAGGAACTAAAGTCCAACCGAAATAGAGAACTAAAAATTAATCAAAGATCATTTAAGGTCATTTTAAAGTCATTGTGGAAAAAACTTATTTCTTTGTATTTAGGCATAAGTACCTAAATACAATTACTTGATTTTTTTATACTGATCGTTTGTTCTGGAATGGAAAACCAATAAGCTAAGCACAGTGGCTGTGCAATTGAAGGCAAAGTAAGAAGGTTGAGTTCCTTCAGTATTAATTCACTTTAGCACAGCCAAAACATCTATTTCTTTGCCTCAGGTTGCATATCCAGGCCAGTTCCACTGCTGGAAAAAAAAAAAAAAAAAAAAAAAATCTGCCTCTAGTTGCTATGGTGGCCAGACCACAGAGTCAGACTGGTTTGACTGAATCATTGCCACTCCTGGTCTTGCAGTCTAACCTCCTACTCTCCCAGCATAGGTGCCAGAAGGCTTTTTAAATATCCCCATGCAACCCAAAGGTACAAATACAGAGGGTAGAATATTTATGCCTTTACTCAGATATCTTCTTCTGATTTATTAATCAAATAAAGTTAAAATATAAGAAGACAAATTTTTGACATCTACTGTGTGCAAAGACTACCCATGCGACTCCTTAATTATCTTATAGAGGGAAATGAACATAATCAGAAGAAATAAAAAAGGCCAAAGGGAAAGTGTAGCTGAAATTGCATGTATGAGAGTTGTAATAGCTTATATTCACTATGAGCTCAGCAGAAAAACTACCAGAGGCACATTTGGAATTCAGTGGAATATAGAGTATTTAATATGCCATTTGCATTTTGACAGCTTAGAAATGTCTACACTGGATTTGCTGTCTATCCTCTGCAATAAGCACGAACCAGCCACCGAGCTTTTGTTTATCTATTTCTTAAAGGAAGCAGAACCATTTTCTTGACATTTTCAAAGCTGTGTTGGTGTGTGTTTGAGACAATAAACTGGAGACTAAGGAAGCATTGCCCCCAGGAGGAGCTCTTTTTGCCTGTGCGGCCGTGGAAGCATCGTGGCTGTGGCGTCTCATCTAGCGTGACCGGCCAGTAGAAAGCCAGTGAGGACACAGCCATCCCCTTTCCTCTGGAGGCCCCTGCCAGCCCCGGGGGAATTCCACTCCTCCTCTACCACCTGCTGTTTGCTTCTCTCCACTTGTTTGATGAGACCTCATTGCCCTGCAATTGACGTTTACAAAACCTGTCACTTTCAAAGAAAGACTGGCCTGTGCTTACCTTTTCAAGGCCTTAAAAAATCCCAAACTTACTAACTACATGGGTGCCCTAGAAGTGCTGGAGAGCTTTGAGCTAAACAGTTCCGAATTGCAATAATAATAGTACTACCCTTGACAATGCAATGAAAAAGACATGATCTGCTAAGCAAATCACGAATAAAGAGAAATTAACTTCATTTTAAGTGGTCCACCTTTGTAGGGCATGATGGATTAGGGGCTTTCTGTGAAAGCTTCTTATTCACAGGAGTTTCCTGGCTTCATTAGAAGAAAGTATAACACATGGGATGCCGCCCAGCCCTGAAGGAATTTGATCAGCAAATTAAAGGTCTTAGCATCCTCCTTGGTGATATGAATTTTTTAAAAAAGGAACTCAACCAGAAGCATGCAGATACGGGAGGGCCTCTCTCTCTCTTGCTATTGAGTTGCATGCTTTCTGTGGAAATTCAGCAAATAGTGCTTAAATCTCTGCTGAGTGGGTTGGCGAACGTTAGGATTGCTAAGTTTGATGAACACGCCACCTTTCTCTTCCAGGCTTCCTAAAATGAGACTGGTCTGGGCTCCTGGTGTCATACGTGCTCCTTTTGGGGACGCTCTCTGGGTAACTAATTGCCTGCGAATACCTGCATTCCGGTCGCTGCACATATGCAAGAAATAACTGAGAGCAAACTTTGTCCAAACAGCCGGCAGATCAGCCCCGGATTAAGGGCTCAGATCTGAGCAATCGCTCAGGGAATGAATTACCCCACCTCTTTACTAGATGAAAATGTTTTCTCCTGCGGTCCGTGAAAATGTGCATTTAAATAGAGACGCACACTTTGGACACAACCTTTATAATACCATCAATAATCAAGAAGAAAAAGGAAGTCAACACCGAATTTCTGGTATCCCCAACGTTTCACTGAAGAGCATAGCACCATCAACTGCAGCTGATGTTCGGGTACCAAAGGTAACGGGTTCCAATGACCTCAACTGCGGCCGCCTACAGCCTCACGACTCCGCAAACAGGTCACGAATTACGCCCCACGCATCAAAAACTCTGCGCCTGCCTTCGCCACAGCGGGAGCCGCCACCTGGGCGCGCGGCGCAGCTGCCGGTGGCGATGGCCCAGCGCCCTGCCTCCTAAGCGCCCCTCCTTGGGAAAGCCCTACTGCGCGCAGGCGCCCCCAGTCGCCCCGGGAGCTGGCGGGCCGAGCCCCAGAGCCGACGCCCCCAGGCAGAGACCAGACCTTGGCCACCTGGGCTTTGCTCGGCAAGCGGAATGCGACCCCGCCCCAGTTGCCAGGGCTCACACATAGCGACTCCAGTGCTGGCGTCACCAACCTCCTGCCTGCCTACAGCCCCTTCCCACGCGGCCACATGCGCATGCACTTGACCCCGGGGGCGTGGAGGAGACACGACCCCGAGTCCTGCTGGGGTTAATTAAGAAGCAACGCGCACCCACCGCCGCGTGCGCCAGACAATAGCGCAGTGAGCGTGGCGTCCGAGCGTCCTGGTCCCCCTCCGCGCGTGTGCACACACACACGAATGCGCACACACAGAGACACACACACACCCGCACTGTGCACGCGAGCGGCCTGGGACACTGGCCCTACTCCTTGGCTTCTAAGGCCTGGATCTCTGGCCTGCAGCGCGCCAGAGGCGCTCTCCTCCGCAGCGCTGCCCGTCAAGGCCTAGGGGTGCCCGGGACTTTGCTCCCCCTGCCCCGTTGGCCCCGGGATCAGCAAGAGCATCCTCCGCCCACAGCCTGCACCTCCACACCCTCGCGCCCGCCTCCACCTAGCGCAGCAGCCCACCCGCGTGGGGGCGGAATCCGCCCGGCACACACGTGTGCGGATTATTAAGCAGCCGAGCCAGGGCTGCCGCCGTCTCCACGCAGCAACCTCTGCTAATTGCGGGGGAAGGGAGCTTGGAGCGCGCGGAACTCGGGGGAACCGAGAGTGCGCTCAGAAGCTGAGTTACCTGCCTGAAACAGAGGCAGCCTGGCCCAGATGGGCTTTGAATACAGGGGAAAGGGCGGGAAGTTTTGCGGAGTTGCGTGGCAGGTGTTCCCTCTCCACACAGAGGCTTAGCTGAACAAATCTGCGTTCTGCCCGCTGGCCCTGGCCTCTCCCCCCACCCCCGCTACGCACACCCGTGCACACGTCCCACCGCACAGTCCTCTTTGCCCTCGACTTTTCCTGCTTCGCCTCTCAACTCCCAGCTAGTTCAGGGCGCCTGGAGGCCGCTGCCAGCCTGGCCCTGTTCGGCCAGATTCTTACGCCGGCGGTGTCGGCGCCACGGCCCAGGCAGGGCGTCTGGACCCAGCCGGGCAGATAGATAGGAAAGGGTCGCTATCTGCGGGAAGCTCCGGGATCCCGAGTGACCATGAGCTTGGGCGACTAAGACCCACTGTTTGAGCTCCCCGGGCCCTCAGGGCGCATTCCCGCAGACACCCCTTTGCGAGGGCAGATGCCTGTGTGCAGGGGCTGGTGCCCAGCGGCCAGCTCCTGTCCACCCTGGACGGCCAGTGGGGACAAGCGGCGGGAGGAGGGGGAGGAGAAGCCCAGCCTGCAAATGTCTCCTCCTCGCTCCAGGCCGATCCGGAGTTTCCTAATGGGCCAGACACAGTCCTCCTTCGCCTTGTCAATCACCCGTGAATCTGGACCACTGGAGGGACAAGAAATGCGTGAAAAAGAAAATGGAAGAATCTAGAGACGAAAGGGGACTTTTGTGTAGGGAGAGAGCAAACGACCATTAAAAATCACAGGAATTGACTCCATCCTTCAAAAAGAAAAAGGAAAAAAAAAAATCTCTGTAGATACTAATATTCCCAGGAGAGTCTGGCGATGGAGTGCTGATTGATAGAGGAAGCGTCCAGGGAGGCTAAGAATGAGGAAAGGAGGGCAGGCACTTTCCAATGTGAAAATCAATCAATATTCTCTCTCTCTCTCTCTCAAAAGGGGGCTTGTTTTCCCTCCCAGAGAATGGACAAGTGCAGGAGCTCTTGCTGCCTCGAGGTTGCAGCCTGTAGGCTTGTTAGGAGAAAACATTCCCCAACTCATTTCAAGGAGAAAACTAGGATCACAGAACCCCCAGCCCCAGAAGCCACCCAGAGGGACTCCTTCCCCTCACCGGGGGCGGACAGGGACTAACCCTGCGCCCACAGTGATAGCTCTGACTTGGACGCGGGTCCAGAACTCCCCGCCTGTTCCACGCACCTCGCCAGCACCTTACAACTTGGAAGGAGCGAAGTCCGGGGGAGAGGCGAGCGGGGGCGACCTCGCAGAGGCAGCTACTCATCGCTTGCGGAGTGCCTTGGAGGGGGGAAGGAGGAACAGGGGAATGGGCTGCATGGGTGCGGGGAGCCGCCCGCAGGGAGCTTTGCGGGTTGGTACCAAACCCAGGTAGAGAGCCCGAACTTGCAAGGCCGGCAGGTCCGGGGAGAAAGTCGTGGGAACCACCCCCAGCAGCCCCGACCCGTCGTGCCCATGTCTCGGAGGGGGCAACGCCGCCCCGCCTGAGCGCAGTTTCAACCCAACTCGCCTTTGGTTCCTTTCTCCCGACAGCCCACAGCACCGAGAAAAGGGAGACGTCTCATTTTAGCCCAAGTGAGGGGCAGGAATGGCGGGGGTGGGGCGGGGGCAGGGGAGGGCTGGGAAGAGCGCGATGGAAGCCCCGCTCCCGGACATCGCGTTCCCCGAGCGTCGGCGATGGAGAACCAACCGCCCGGCGGATGCCAGCTCCTCTGTCCCCTGCCGTCCCCAACACAGACACTTGCGTTCGCACAAGGGGCCTCCGCGGGCGCGCTGTCTCCCCCGGCGAGGAGCGAGCCTGCCTTACCCTTAGCTGCAGTGAGGAGCCCCGCGCACAGAACCAGCAGCACCAGGAGCAGGAACAGCGACTCGAATCTCCTCCACGCAGTCATGTCTGCAGATACTCCACACGCACACGACACGATGGCCCTTCTCAGATGCGCCCGTCTCCTCCGAGGAACGGCAGGGCTATGAACGGAGCCAAATAATCACCAGAGGGCAAGGCGAGCCGGAGAGGGAGCCCGGTCCCGAGACCCGCCGCGCATCCGACGCCTCCTGCAGGTCTGGGCGCCCGGCTCGCTTCCCTCTCATAGCATCGGGTCCCGAGCCACTGCAGGGCTGAGCGGCTTCGAGCGCGGAGACCCGGCTGGCGGGGCCGGGCCGGGGACGAGCGCCGGCCGAGCCGGGCAGGAAGGCACCAAGGCGGCGAGGCTGCGGGAGGGGGCGAGGCGGGGAGAGGAGCGCGCGCAGCCAGGAGAGACCTGGAGATGAGGCAGCTGGAGAGAGAGCCAGCGAGTGGGAGATGCGGGGAGGGGGACGCGGGGGGAGGAGAGATTCGGTCTAGAGAGAAAAAGGCGGAGAGCGCAGAAGACAGGCTGCTAGCGGCACAAGGAGCCGCTGCCGTGGCGGCTGGACTCAACCATCCCTACCCACAGAGAGGGGAACGAGGCTGGGCACGGCGCAATCCCAGACAGAGCCCAGCCGCGGGCCCTCGGGCTCCCCGCACCGGACTGCGCTCCGCTGGGCCTCCAGCGCCTGGGCACGCAGGCTAAAGGAAGACGACTTGTTGGGCGCCGGGGTGGGGGAAACCCGTGCCGCACACCGGGCAGAAACAATGCAACCCCGCAACTCCAGCAAACTGGGGGGGTTTCTGCAAGGGCAGAGGCTGGCCTCCATCTACTGATCTCGCTTTTTGCTGCCCAGAGAGAAGCCCCTGCATAACTTAGAACAGAAATGCAGGTGGAAAGAGAAAGGGCACAACCTCTAATTCCCAGGGAGAAACACACAAGGAGTTACAAAAATTTCTGAATATCTTGACTTCGGGTTGTGTTAGGGTTATCCATGCATATACTTCAGGTTCAAAAGAAATTCAAAGTAAGGCAGAGTCCCTAGAATTAGTATTATGGTCCGATGATGAAAGCTGGCTTGTTGTCACACCTTCCAGCGAAACTATATATAAAATTCAATGGGTTGGGAAGGGACCTTAAGAGAGGAGAGACAGAGGTTCTCCCAGATTCTGCAAAACGATGACGCTAGCAGAGAGAGAACAGAGCTCTAGAATAGCAGTGGTTGCTACAATAAACTGGATTTCACCCAGCTCCCCAAATAGAGGAGGTATTCCTTCAATTTCTGGGGAATGTGTAAAGCAAGACATTTTAGGGAAAAGTGGTACGATAATAGAAAATCCAAACAAGTGAATGCTAGTTTTCACAAAGGGACATTTAAAGAATTCCCCATTCTTGACCAAAAAGGTTTAGTCTTTTTAAAGGCCTGCAGGGACCAAGATGTAGAAATCTCACAACGTAATAAAAGAGGATTATACTCCACTCCTGGAGACATTAGCGTATACTAACTAAATACTGTATTGCACTTGTCCGTGAATGACTGTGGTAGAATGGAGAGCCCATTTTTGGCAATTGCTCACTGCTTCATTATACCTGCATTCCCATTTCATCTCAGTATGTTTGGGGGATTAAATAGATTGATAGCTTCATAATGTTTTATATCCCTCCTTTAATTTTCTCAGATTCGCCACCCACCCACCCCTGTGGTCTCTGGGCTACATAAGAATGTTATGGTGGATCCACAAAAATGGAAGACCACTATCTTGGAATGTAAGCACCAAAGCATGACTTTTTTGTTCCCCTCAGAACCTATGGGGAGCAACTAGAGCCACTACCAAAACTCTCCTCTCTCATAGAGATAAGAGCTTCCAAATATAAGAGCTGAATTTGCTTCTCTGAGAGTTGCAGGTCTCGATATGATTGGCTTATCCACGGTGCAGAGTTCTAGCTGGCCTTTGTTGTCCCTAGAGGGGGACTATGAAGGCTCAGAGGTTTAATCACCAGGAAATTCCCAGTGGAAACACTGAGTTCTGTTCTTTGGGCTGAACTAAGCTTGTGGAGGAGAGGGTCGCCCCCTCTGTGATTTTAAATCAGACCCTAGAGGGTATCTGTAACTCAGCAAGTGAACAAAAATGCTTTTCAAGACCCATTAAGTGCTCCAATAGTTCATTTCGAGCTCCTCATTGGGAAAAATTGATCTCTTTCAGGAGCTCAAGAGCTAACTTCTCCTTGAGAAATGGTGTCTTGTGTTTGCACTGCCATTCCTAATGACTCGTGTCACCAAGAAGGATTTCTGCCATTAGAAAACATTTCCAAAATCCAACCCTGCTGGGCCAGGACTCATCGGTGATTTTCACCTTATTAGGATCCCATTCAGGAACATTGAATGTCACCTGAGAAACTGAACACTTTCACGCACATGGTGACAGGCTCCAGGCTCCATGTTCCAGGTTGAACTTTCCCTTCCTTGTGTTCTGCTGGAAAACCTTTCGCACCACCTCCTTTCTCCAGAGTGCAAATAATCTATTTGATCCACATCACTGAGAATTAGTGGTCCCAATATCCGGTAACCACTCATTTTTGGTGTTATTTATATGGGGCATTTTCTATGGCCAGATCATATATTAGAGAGTTACAATGATTCATATGCCACATTGTTTCCTGATTGTAAATATGAGGAGAGTGGGAAACACCTGTCCAATAAAACAGGCTGATTTTGTGATGCGGTTGTATTTGTGCGCTCATTCTGTGATTCCCCCCGCTCCCCGAGATCTCATGGCTGGTTTAATTTGGAAGGAAAACATGGGGCACTGCTGCCATCTAGTGCCAAGCATTTCCTGTTTGGCGTTTGCAGAGATCGGTGGTCCCTGGGTCTTACCTCTCTCACCCAATCTGTGGTTCCCGACCTGTTTTTGGAAGCCCCTCCAGAGCACTCTTGCACTTTTCATGTAATCGGGCTGTACGTGACGCCAAGTGTTAGGCTACTGCAGGCCTCCCCCACCCTCTGATTTTTTAAATGGTCGTGAAAGCCTTGGTCTGTATCAGAATTCCAGTGTGTGTTACTTAAAGCAGAGCTAAGCAAATGGGATTAAAGTGGAGTACGGGACCACAGGACTTCACACCGGGCAGCCCTGCGGCTGCTTCTCTGCACCGGCCTCGGGGCTTGGAACACTGAGCTTCTACGCTTGGGTTTGACTCCATTTCCCCACCTGGGCGTCACGCCCTCCACAGCCTGGGGACCTGGCTACGCAGCATTAGAAATACTACTGGCACTCGGGCCCAGCCAGAAAGTCGAGCAGCGCAATGATTAAAAAGCCAAGAGGCAATGACACACTGGAAAGGATCGTGACATCCCTAAGCTCAGGTAGCAACTAATTTAAGACTCAGTTGGGGAGATGTCAACATACACACCTGAAACACGCAGCAGCTGAAGAGGGAGAGAGCACTTTAAGTCACATTGTTGGAAGAGGGAGACAGAAAATATGTACATGATACTTGAGGTAAAATTAGAACTTAAAAAGATGCACAAATGAGAATGGTAATTAGCTAGACATGTGTGAAAATCTTAGAGAATATGGTATGTTGTCGTGATGGTTACATGTGACATTGTTTCGCTTGTTTAATGTAATGTACAAAAAAAGTGATGGCAACTAAAGAATTAAAGAAAGTCCTTTCCTTAATAGAGGGACCAGTGTGATTCAAGTTTCTTTCCCTCGATGCAATGCCTACCTTGGGAGAGCAAGAAGTATGAGAGAACTTCAGGAATGAAAGCAGAAGTCAAAACAACCCCTTAGTGTTTGCACAGGCGTTTGATACACAACCTCTTCGATACCATGGCTGTGTTTATTACCCAGCTTCCAAAGATGAGGACATGGTGGCTTTGAGAAATCGAGCAATTTGTGGGAGGTCACATTTTACTAAGGAAGAGCCAGAAGGTGAATAACACTCAGGCCTTTTGCTGCATCAATACTTAAAAACCACCCTCCTGCCCCTGCCAGACTGAAGAGCTTCCATACCTGGACTCCAGAGTTCTCATAGACACTGGCCTCTGTGCTTCAGGTGTTGCTTTATAAAAGAACAGAGAATCAGACATCTATAGAACAGGCCACTCAATAGCAGCGGAATACACATTCTTTTCAAATGCGCATGGAACATTCCCCATGATAGACCATTTGCTAGGGAATTCAAGAAAAGCAAAAACAGAGAACCTATGAGCATTTGCAACTGTTTACATAAATCTAGATTCTTATAGCTTATTCTTATTGACTGGATTTATAAGTAAATGCTAAATAATTTCCCATTTTTAAATAAATTAATACCTTTAGCATATGTGTGTGTGTGTATATATATATATATATATACACACACACACACACACACACACACATATGGCATTAGCATGCAGCAAACTAACCTAACAAATAGACTGAGGCAGGAGACAACACGCGAAAAATTATCTATTGGGAAGAATAAAAAAGTGTGAATTCTCTCCTTTGGAAATTAGGTTGCCTAATTGAAGGGGCACAAAGTGAACCGCGGGCTTTCGCGTGCATCACGTGACCTGGAAGTCTTGTTCAAGTACAGATTACTGACCCCAATGCAGACTCTCTGGGATGGAGCTTAAAAATGTACTTTTCTAACGAGCTGCAAGTTGACACTGAAGGGTCCAGGGACCACGCTGTGAGAACCACTGGTGTAGGAGGTAACGTTGACTTTGGAGCCTAAAGGACCTACAGTGAATCCCATATCTGCCATTTTCTAGACAAGGGAACTTAAAAAAAAAAAAAAAAAAAACTTAATCGAAGTGTAAGTTTTCTTGTCTGAAATGCAGATAATGAGATCTCCCTCACAGACTTGTTGGAAAAACTAAATGATATATGTATGCCCAGTGCCTGGTAGGTAGTCAGTCCTCAGAAATACCATTTTCCTTTTGAGATCCAGAGATCCAGTCGATCTCTGAAAAGGAAGAGAAGCAAAGAAGAAACCCAGATGGAGGAAGGCATTTCCATCTGTTCTGATCCGTATTTTAAGAGTTACCAACTGGATTCTGGTAAGGAAAAGAAACACATTCAGTCAACATCTCCCCGACTGTCTCAAGGTGAATCCAGCAGGAATCCGCGTGGGAAAGCCGCAGGTTTTATCGACTATAACTTTTAAGATCAGCTTGAAAGGATGCCGCACACCTGGCTCTTTCCCAAGGCTGGTGGAGCACTAGCGAGCTTGAAAAACTCGTCTGGAACTAGGTGAAGTGACATTCTGAATGTTCATTAATAATGTTTTCCTTCCTGCGGCAAAGAACACCCAGGGCAGAGATGCTTTGAATAGCTGTCAGGGCAGCCTGACACTGCAGGTCAGCGGACCTGGGAGGGGCGGGGGCTCCTCGATCGCTTCCCCAACACTAAATATTGCAATGAAGACACAGGTGAGTGCTTCCCTGCCTTTAGCGACTGCAGGAACACCGGAGATCGGTGGCTTTCCCAGGGGTTTCCACTCATCAGCATTCCCCATTGGGACCGAATTTCAGAAGGACGAGGCTCCATTCTATTCTTTCAACCTCTGGGAAAAAAGCCACTTCCGTTCTGTGACTCAGTTTTCTTATCTGTAAAACACAGGGCTGGGGCCAGTAATCATGCTACATCTAAAATTCTATGATTCT
This sequence comes from Eulemur rufifrons, assembly GCF_041146395.1. Classification (NCBI taxonomy): domain Eukaryota; kingdom Metazoa; phylum Chordata; class Mammalia; order Primates; family Lemuridae; genus Eulemur; species Eulemur rufifrons. The sequence goes on from NC_090994.1 coordinate 1,628,943, forward strand.
TTCCTTTCTTCTTTCCCTCCGTTTCATCCTTTTTCCTTTTCTTTAATGAAATGCCATCTATTCTCAGGCCTCTGTGTAAGTTCGGTGAGCTCTCTGCAGGAAAGGCATTCCAAAATCAAAATATAAAGATTTTTGTTTGCCAGAATGATCTGCAAAGAAGCTGTCACAATAAACACACACACACACTCACACACACACACACACACACACACACAATCTCTGCAACTTTGGAATACAAATCATTGCATTGATCTTCATCTGTAAACTGGAACAATATTAATTTTTTATACTCTCTTCATAAAAAGTCAGGGAAGCCGTGCAGTGATCACAAAACTCAAAATAATTATTCTACCCACAAGTGTCTTAAATTCAGATACCAGGAGGTGATGGTGATGTCACCGGATGTGTGAATTCCACCTTACCGGTGGTGCCTTGTTCTCACTTGACAATGCCCTGATGTTGAGAAAATGTGTAACCAAAGGGTTTTTCTTCGCTCTGTTTTGAAACACATAGAGGACAGCCATGCTTGCACCCGGACACTGGCCTTCTGGTGCTGGTGGCTTTTCATTCCGTCAGCGAGCTGTGGGCCCCGCCGGGCTCCCTGCACCGGAGAGAGGAGCTGAGGGTGAGTAGGGGCGAGTGGGGAGGAGGATGAAGGGAAACGGGTCAAAGGGCACAAGCACAGAGCTAGACAGGAGGGATATTTCCCATGTTTGATTGCAGAGTAGGGTGACTATAGTTAACAACAAATGGATTGTTCGTGGGGAACAGATGCCCTGCATACCCTGACTTCATCACTACTGCATCATTTATAGGTAACAAAGTTTCACACGTACCCCATATATCTGTACAAGTTAAAAAAATAATAATTTAAAAAATCTGGAATGTGCTAGGTCTTCTTCTTGGCATTTCCTCTTGCGAAGATTTTGTTTACAATAACTCCTCAGTGGGACCCTCAGGGTGTGCACGGGGGGCTGAGGGGAGACTGGGCAAGACGAGAAGCGCAAGCAGGTGGCCGCTCTGGAAGGACGTGAGAACACCTGGGCATCGTTCCGTCTTTCTTTATCCTCCACTGGCGAGTTCCTTTCCTCTTCCCTTGCCCGGTTCTCTCTTGAATGACCTTAGAGTTAGGCAGATCATGTGGCTGCCCACATATTATATGTTTCAAGTCTCCAGATCTCTTTGACTGTCGGTATGTCTGAACTGTTACTAGGAAGTCGTGTCCTCTGAGTCTGGGAGGCTTTTCGGGGTTTAAGAGCATCGTCTGCGCTGAAGATGCTTGTGTGGGGTTAACGTGGGAGGGGGGGGCTCCTGTCATCTAAGCCGACCTTTCATGGAGAAGGCAGGACCCTCAGGAGCAGGGCGCTGGGCAAAGCCTGGCAGTGAGCGAGCAAGACGGGTGCCGGGGACCAGGACTGATGAGACTGCCACTTGGGATTTCCCTTGCGGGGACTGTTTCTTCTACCTGGACTCCTATCTGCCTGCGATTGTTCACATCGCATGTATGGAGAAATTCCTCCTGTCGGCAAAATGTGGATTCTCACCAACCTGAGTTAATGTCCCAGTTCCCCCATGTGCTAGCTGCGTGGCTTTGTGCATTTACCCAAGTGCAACAACGGATCGCCTGGTCCCCGAGAGAGTATCTATTTTCTAACTCATACGCTTGCTGTGAGCATTAATTAAGACAATATATGGGAAATGCTGAATTTGAACTTGAAAAGAAATAGGAGGCTAGCTCCCTTTCTCTCCACTCTTTATAGCTTCGCCTCTGAGTTTAAATGGACTTTGTTTTTTGATCCCCCAAAGGATTGTCCTTTCTTGCTTATTGATTGAAATAAGATCCTTTAAAATATTTCCTGAAATTGTATATGCAAAATCTCTCCTATTGGAAAAGCTTCTTTACAAAAAGCGAGTTATCATCCTTTGAATTACTGCAAAACAGTCAATTCTTGGATTATCCCTTTTAAATGTGCGGCAGGGCTGCAGCCGGAGCCAGAACAGGAGGTGATTGCTACCACGGCATCGACAGCAACAGTAATTTCATCCCTCACCAGGAGCGTCTGAAAGGTGTAGGATTCTGCAATTAGCGCCGTAATTCAAGGGCACAAGGCAAGGTTCTTGCCTGGGTGGGAGAAGAGAGAGCACACTAGTAACGAACCTGTGTCAGGTATGTGCTTATGCAGAAACTTGGGCTATGAAAGATTCATTTACGTGCCTGCCTCTCATAAAGTAATTGTCAGAAACAGGATGGAAACTGAAGTCTGAGGTCCAGCCTTTGTTCATCGCTTCCTGCTGCCTCCAGGGACTCCGCCGAAGATTCTCTGATATGCCAAGACCTTGGGCCAGGCTGCAGGAAGGATGAGCGTGAAGTACAGGCTTCAAGGAGAAAGAATATTCTAGGCACAAAAGGAAAACAGATGTACAGATGTGGAGAGATACCTACCTGACGGATTCTCAAGCAAATCTATATTTGGTGAGAAGAATTTTTAAAATCTGTTTTAAGTGTGGACCCAAGTCTGCTACACTTAAGTTTGGATTTACTGAATACATAGCATTTGCTTGTAGGGCAAGGTCACCCAAATCGTGCTGTGTCAGAGGGTAAGTGACGCAGGAATAGGAGTCCCGGCCACCCCTCCCCGCAGGCCGCTGCAACCGTCTTTGCAGCCCCCGCGCCTAACACTGACGTGCCCAGTGCTCCTCCGTCCTTCCAGCAAAATCTGTGTGAGTTGTCAAGCTCGTGTAAACTCTATGAGAAAAAATGACGGCGAAGGCCACTATTTCATCTCTCCAAATCACTTTATTTATTTATCCATTTTTTTGTCTTACGTGGCCTCATTTGTACAATGGGACGACTGCACCTCATGCATCCACGGGCGGTCAGGGGTCCTCCGTGCCTTCGGCAGGCATCTGCCACCTGTGAACCTACGCTCCGTGACTTAAGGTTTACTTTTCCTTCAAACAGAGGGTGCTCTACGTTAAGTCCTAACGACATGGGGAACGTTTTATTCAGAAGCCTCAGGAGAAGCTGAAGTGGGGACGTCCTGGGGATTTGCTCATTGTTGAGACAGAGCCCCGCGGGGGTCTGAGCTTCCAGACTCGGGGACAGCAGGTTGAGGTGGGACCTGGCACAGTGAGGCAGGGGGAGCTGGCACAGCCCACCATGACCCCTCTCCTTCCTCGTCCATGCACGGCTGGCAGTTCAGACACCAAACCAAAGGAAATGTGGAGTATGGCTGAATTTCTGAGCGAGGAAAATGATACCGATGCGAACGTAGGTCTTCATGGCCAGGACTGCTGTGTCGTGGGAGTAGAGAAGGGATCTACTGCTCCCCAGGGAATGGCCCCAGAGGATGGTGTGACCAAACTTTTGCTTGCACGTACAGGCTGGAGGGTATGGCCGTGCACTGTGCAAAAGCAGAGGGCAGAGCCATGCCGTGGAGGCTTTGGAGTGTCTGTGTGGGATCTTTCATTACAGAGTGTAGTGCTCAGGCTCACCTTGGACTCACCTTGGACCCTATCATCCCACTCAGTCTGGGATGAGGAGCCGTTCTGGTGACTGCATAACCATGTTAATCGGGAACAGAGGCTGACTCTTCACTTACGGGCTAGGTCCACCCCTGTCAGCACGGTTGTGGCATTTTGATCTTTGTGGAGATTCATGGTTGGCAATTGGATGTCTCAGGCAGTGCTGGGCGTTGGTGGCATTTTCTAGCTGGCTGGGAAAATCGAGGCTAAGAGCGAGTCAGTGCTAACCTGGAGCTAGTGCCCAACCCACACCACGGAGAGGCTGAGGGCAGGAAACGAGCTGGGAGGAAGCAGATCCAGGTCCGAGTCACTGGTGTCCACTGACAAGCTGGGAGGATTTGGGAAATCACTTAATGTCACTTCCGCTTAATTCCTCTGGCTTCGTAATGACGGTGCCGCTAACACTTGTCCAATCCACCACCAAGGTCCTTTTGAGAGTAGAATAAATTATTATATAGGAAAACACTGTTTAAATAGTTTGTACAAACATTGGTAATTTCTTCCAATTTTATTAACAAAGAGATTTTGGAAGTCGTTCACATTGATTTGTCATCGCAGACATCAGGATGTGAATTAATGTGACTAATGTAACTGTGATCATGGCAGCCAACAAGACCATGGATTTAAGCCTGTTTAACAGCAAAATGCTACCGTGGCTATTATTTTAAACAAGACAGAAATCCAATTAGTAGTGTCCCAAGAGATCAAACAGGACCATCACTTCTTTTTACAGACGAGGAAACCGAGACGCAAGGAGAAGAGTCATGTCCTCACATTTGCTGAATAAACCTTTTCCGAGTTCTCATTGTGTGCCAAGTGTTTTATCCAACCCGGTGTGTGATAACAACTGACACTTGTGTGACCCTGCACACCTCCACTTTGCATTTGTGCTCATGACCTCATCTGGCTTCCTGATAACCTCGGTGCTGGGAATGACAATTTCTACCCAAGAAATGAGGCTTGGAAGTGGGTGACCGGCCCACAGCCATGATCCATGTCAACATGTTCTTCACTGGACTGGCTGCTTCTCAAAGGCAGATGTGAAATCCTGTAGATTTCAAACAGTTACAGTGGTTTTGTGAAAATGCCTGTGATCAATTGAAAAATGCTGGTAAACGTCGTAATGAAATATCTTCCCCCAAAATATTAAAAACTGTGATCATCTAAGAAAACCTTCCAGATGAGCGACAGAGAAGAGATGTAAAATATTATAGAAAGAGAGATGTTAACCCAGCTCTATGCACAGTGTTTCTGTGCATGATGTTTTCCAGGTGATTAAACGACTATTTAAATTGTATGTAAGATTGTATACAGTCGTGTTTTCATTTTTCAGAGATGGTCCATGGCTCCTGAAATGTTAAACCATCCGACGCAAAGAGTTGCTTAGCTTAGAAATAAAGCTAGTAATGAAGTTTGTCTCATTTTCTTATAAAATGCTTCACTTATGCTGAAAAAAATATGAAACTACTAGAATTTTGCAAGTAATGCACACCCCTGTTAGTAAGGGAACAGCCTAGGAAAGCATCAAAGAGAATTACTGCTTTTCTCCGGTGCCCTAAGAGTTTGTTGATCTAATCCCTCTTGCCTGCCAGGACAAGATTCCCTTCATCACAATTCCAGAGCTTGGTGCAGTCTAGCTTTAAATGTCAAAGTGACTGAGTTTCCATCACTTTCATTAGGAAACGGTTCTCCACCTGGAGGATCTCTCTGTGAAGGTCCAAGCTGAGATTTGCCTTCCTCTATTTCACCAGGGACATGGAGAAGTCCCCGGTTAATTGTGACACAAGCCACTTTACCCTCCCACGGCCAGTCTCGGTGGGATGTCTCTGAGCTGCCGGGGAGGTGTGTGTGTGTAGGAGTGGAGCGGGGTGGGGTCCCATGGTTGGGGGAGGAGTTGCTCCACCATGAAACATAATGTCTAGGGGAAAAATGAGGCCCTGAACGGGAAACAAAACAAAAGCACTCTCAGCAGTGGTTTATTGGACTGCAAAGCCCACTAAGGCATCGTGACCTGCGCTCCGGCCTGTGTGATTCTGCCTGCAGCGCTTAGCAGGCTTTGTGTCCACCCTAAGCTCACTTGTCCTCAGTCAGAATGGCTGGAGCTCGTCCTTCTTTTTGTTCCATTACATTGCGACGTTGCTGTGTTTCCTACCCCTTAGCATCTTCCTCTCCCACCCTCAGAACAGAGCCCTCCTCGGGGCAGAGGCTACACGGGGCAGCGCAGTGGACGGGTCCAACAGGCAGACAGTGGGGCCAGGCGCAGAGTAACCGCACTGACCTCTGCATCCGGCCCTTCTCTCCTGGGAAAGAGACGGCTGGGAACCAGCCTCACCCCTTTGTGCTTTAACAAACGGCCTCGGCAAAGAACCAACGTTCCCTGTGTGACTTAGATGAAACTCAGGAGGCCCCCGTTTACCCAGATGAGCCCAGACGCAGACGGCTGTGGTTTGAACGTCTGCCCCCCCAAACTCTTGCTGGAATTTAATTGCCCTGGCAATAGCATTAAAGGTGGGGGTCTCTAAAAGATGATTAGGTCAGGAGGGCTCCACCCTCAGAGTGGGACTGGGGCCCTAGTAAAAGGGTGTGTTTCCCCCCTTGCTGTCTTGCCTTTGCACCTTCTGCCAGGGATGGTGCAGCCCGGAGGCCCTTGCCAGACGCAGCCCCTAGATCTTGGACTTCCAGAACCATGAGCCAGTCAAATATTTCTGTTCATTATAAACTGCCCAGTCTGTGGTATTCTGTTATAGCAACTAAAATAGACTAAGACACAGACCCTCCAAACAGACAGTCCAAACCTATTTTGGGGGAGGCTCATAGATGATGAGCTGAACTGCTTGTCCCAGCTCACCGGTCGGGACCAAGTGCCCACTGGACTCGGCCAAGCTCCAATCTGATCATCTCAATTCCCTGGGCTCTTGAGCACTCGGGAGCACTCACTGGGATACGAACAATCCCCCTGCAGGTGTCTCTCCGGAATTGCTGACCTCTGAACTCAGGGAAGAACATCCCTTGACGGAAAATCACATCACCCACCTGCTCCTGCGACTCTCCCTTCTCAGGGGTTTCTGGCCTTGTTTACGCGACCCTGAGAAACTGAGCCCATTTCTACCTGATCTTGGCGACACTTGCAGACCGTATGCTCGGAGTGTTCTCCCTGTTTCAATAGTCTGCCTCTTACTGAACAGTCTTCACAAACAGAGCCTCTCTTTGCCTGAGTCTGGGTTTGTTTTTATTCAACAGGTTTCAGCTGGGATCGAGTCCTGCTCCGCAGCTCACCAGCTGTCTCCTATTAGGCCCTTTTGGGTAGGACATGAAATAGTCTCTCTTTGGGGATATCTGTGCTTCCATCAGATTTTTATTTTACTTTCTTTTACTTTTCTGAATTTAAGCCAATATCATTGGTGCACTATGGAAAACTACTGAAATTACTTCCAGGTTGGATCATTCTCAGTCACCCGTCCCAAATAAAAATTGTATGTCTTCCTTAGCTACAACTAACTTAGCTATGGTTGTTCAAATTAGGCTGCTCGTTAGGTTTAGAATGAAGATGAATTTTGTTCTTGATGTTTATTAAGGACATTATTTTAGGTAGCAGTAGTAATAGTAGTAATGTCCATTTATTGAGCACTTACTAGGTACTAGGGCCTATCTACATAGGTTGTCTCTTTGTATCCTCACAATGATCCTAAGAGGTAAATATTTTTATTTTCTTTATATGTAAACATGTTTGCCTTATTCCTGACTTCATATGTAAATCTGAGAAAATTAAAGATTAAACAGATGAGGGTCTTGGAACCAGCAGATGGTAAAGCCAGGCTGTGAACCTAATTATTCTGATTCCAGAGCTCACGCTCTCTGTCACTCAGCTCTGTGCTGGCGGAAACGTATCCACGTGTCTTTCTTAATACGGAAGGAAAAATGAACGGGGAGAAAGACGTTAAGGGAAAACAACTTATTGATATTTCTAAAGATTTAAAGTTATAAGAGAAAATTCTCACAGCTTGGCAAAAAAAGAATCCTAAATAAAACTATTTTATTTTTTACAATGTCCCTCTCAATTTGGAACTGAAATTTAAAATCAGTTTCTATAGATAAAATGTCGTCATTTGTTATCTCAGGGCTTTAACTCTTTCTCACAGAGTGATTAGATTTATAGCATCGCCTGAAAAACCTTACCTAATTCCATCAGTCTCACTATACATTTGGGCAAGAAAACCCCAATGTTTGCTATCCACGGTGTGAACTCAAGTCTTACTTTTCCTCAAGTCCTCAACAGCTTAAGTGTTGTTTTGAAGTATTAGTACGATGGTATCATGTTTAAGATTCACAACATACCAGACAATTGTTTTAAACGACCCTAAATCTCTTCTCCTTTCTTATCCTACTACTTACATGAAATTCTATTTTGGTTTCAGATATCCTTGTGCACAGTGTTTTTAATGTGACAAGAGTGTTATCAGCACATATAGATTTAGTTTGTGTTTTTTATAGGAATAAATCTATATTTAATGCCAATAATTTCATATACAATTATTTTTTATATTGTGGCTTCACCTCTGCATTTGTTGATCTTTTATGTACCAGTTGTTTAGTATGCACATCCATTGGACTAAGTATTTTGCAAAATACATATTTGAAAAGTGGAAGATTCAGCCACCAAGCATGATACTATTAGAATCCACACGGGCACATACTTTGGGGAGGGGGGGATGTGGAAGAGGCAGACAGAACATGCTCTGTACTGTGGAACCGCAAAAGATTGTTTTTAATTTATTTATTTTTAAATATTTATGTAAAAATTTTAGGATGATTATTTTAATATTCTTTTTGAGTCTACTCTTGCTTTAGGTGAGTCTGTAAGTGGACCGAAATGGACGTGATTTTAAGAGATGCAGAAGGAGTGGGGAAGAAAGAGGAACAGGTGTGTTCAGGTAGGGGGTGCACAGAAGGCATGTCCTGCCCCTCCGCCGGCTCTCAGAACAGAATTTATATTGGAAAAATGACAAGCAATGGAGCTTATCGATAAGACGTCTCGAATCCTAACCTTGGAAGTAGACACATAAATAAACCAGGATCCCATGGAATTTAAGATTCTCACTTACAAAGGAAGGGAGTAAAATTGTATGAATGACGGGAGAGGGAAGGAAAAGGAACTGAAGCTTAGTCTGTGTTCACCTTCCAGGAAGCAGGACGCGGGGTACATTAGAGGGCTGGAGAGGGACACCTGGGTGGAGCAGCTCCACAGGGCAGCTTCTGAAAAGCTGGTGGGAAATGCAAAGAAGCAGAGTGTGAGAGTAACCCTGTCTCCTGTGGCTGGCACCAAAGAAAAAGGGACGTGGTGGCTCTTGTCCTGCCTTAGTCTCTGGTCCAGGTGGCACTTGACGTGGCTGAGAAGGAGCCGCCCAGCGACTCCACTCGGACTCTGACTCCGGCTTCTTCAGGCTTCACTTCTGTCCCACCCACCCTCTTCCAAAGACCCTCACGGACTCCACCCATTTGCTTAACTGGAATTTAAAGGAACTCTGCTTACTTCGGAAATTATTCCATAGCAATTCAAAATGTTGGAGTCTGTCTTGCCACTTTCATTGCAGAAAGTCAGAGCTCCTTCATTCAGGATGCAACATCTTGGCTTCAATTGTCGAAACTCCCTTCCAGTCTGACACCGGCCTCATCTCCTCCCAAAGAGGGGAGGCTCCAGCAAAGGCTTTGAGGCCTCTTCCTCGCAGGGGGCTGGACTAGAAGGAGCTCCCTGGGGCTTGGATGGAAGCCGGGCGGTCAGGAGAGAACGGGCTCAGGTGGGCGTGGAGAGCTCAAGGGGAAGAGGAAACCTAAGACAGGGAGGGTGAGAAGGGTGGGGAGCAAGGGTGTTCACCTGTGAAGAGGCTGAGAGTGAGTCATTAAAGGAGGAAACAGGGGTGCAGGTGCGTGTATGTACGTGTGCACACGTGTGCATGTGCCTGTGTGTGCACACATGTGTGCGTGCCTGAGTCTGAAAGTCCGGGAAGCTATACCGCGTGAGGCGCAGATAATGTTCACGGGTCATGGGGATTCGCTATTACCTGGTGATTTTAGTCTGTTCTCCTTCCTATTTCTCGACCATTCCCCCAAATACAGGCTATTCTCTTACAATATGCATCTCTTTGACTCAAATTAGCTCATGCGTATAAGAAACTAACGTTAGCTTGTAGAAATCCTATCCATCCACGTACAGTTTTCCTTAGCTTGTTAACACTTTCAAGGGATTTTCTCAGGATTACAGCTAAAACCCCAGCAATATAGGAAGACCTTAAGAAAGGAAAAGGAGCGAAGTCTCGCAGAAGTGTCCTACTTTACTGCAAGCAATGGGTGACTTACTCATTCGTTTCCAATATGTCAGGCCATGTGAGGAAGGTGCAAAGAAATTTCTCCTCTGTGTCAAGATTCTATTAATAATCACTGAAATGGTTACCCTGGAGTTGCATTTTTAATTTTTGATAAAACTAATCTCTATTAGAAATAAATATCCTCCAAGCCCTGCAACTCTGAGGAGCTGCTCACATCTCCTGACGGTGGTTCCAAGTGGCGAATGCCAGGGGAGGGGCTGGGCAGGTGCGTTGTGGCTGTTGCTGGTTTTCCAGGGCTCTGGTCACAGACTTACCACAGCCTTAGGGAGAGTTTATTCCTGGCCTTATTTTTCCCATAAACCCTGTGGTTTTTAGTCCATTGTTTTGCAGAAGATGACATTTTTTTGAAAGGCATATGTGGTGTGATAGCAGAAATACCTGACATTGTTTTGTGCTGTTGCAGATAATATTATTCTACCTTGCAAGTCTGTGTACAATGACACCTTTAACTAATTTTAACAATCCGGTCGGATTCTGTATTAGCACGGTTGACCCCTCTGGGAGGGTGTGAGGCTGTGTTCCGGGTGCCCCTTTCTCACCACTTTGCCTAAAAAAAATGATGCCAGGCAGGACCTCCCAGGCCCGCGGGAGGAGCCAGGGAGGACATCAGCGTGATGACCTGAACGTTTGGTTCCCAGCCATCATGCCTCAGGCCCAGGACAGGGAAATGCCTTCTCGTAAAACACACGGAAACACCCACTCCCTTGCCTATCCTCAGATGTTATACAAGAGGAGGAATTTCATTATTTATTGTTTAAATGGATGGCTCACTCTGTCATTGTTCATCTCCAGTTCACGACTGCTTTGCTGAAGTTAAAAGTTACCTTGGTTCCATGGAGTTAGGCCGGGTGCTCTATGACCTACACAGGCCACTAAGCTCAGGTGACATAAAACGGCTCCTTGGTCAGAGTTGGGCAGCAAAGGCCTTGGGAGATGCAGCTGATGAGCCTTGGTGTTCTGAAGTCAGTGTTTGTGCCCCACAAGATTCATACGCTGAAGCCCTAACCCCAGTATGGCTGTGTTTGGAGACGGGGCCAGTAAGGAAGTAATAAAGATTAAATGAGATCCTGAGGATGGGGCCCTGATCCCATAGGATTAGTGTCCTCCCAAGAAAAGGCAAAAGAAACCTCTGTCTCTCTCTGTCTCTTGCATGTGAAAATACAGCAAGAAGGCAGCTTCCTCTGAACCCAGAAGAGAGCCAACACCTTGATCTTGGACTTCTAGTCTCCAGAACTGTGAGAAAATAATAGTCTGTTGTTTAAGCTGCCCAGCTAATGGGTTTTTGTTACGGCAGGCCCAGCAGACTAAGGCACCTGCTCAGTAGCAGTGATGAGCTGCCAAAACTGTATTCCATTACTCTGGTGCTGATACCTGCCTTCCCTGTAAAGATTCCAATTGCTAGGCATTCGACTGACAAAAGTGCTACTTCAAATTCAGAAGTAGAAATGCATAATCATTAAAATTATAAATACCATGTTCGTTATCTTCTTGCACTGCAAAATTTTCAACCTAAGAATTTCTTTTGAAATTAGCCTTTTAATATGTGTAATTCAGGAGTCTGTCTTTGACCACCTATAAATCAAAGTGCTGCACTATTTCCAGATGAATTTGCTACCATGGAAACACATGTGAGGTCACCGTGAGCGCCCCGTTGCTGTGCGATATCGGAGTTGTGTGTCACATTCCTGCACGCCAGGCCATAGTGTCAGGCCTGGAATGGAAACAGATCACACTGCGAACATCAAGTGTGAGTAGTGGGCATTCGTTGTTCATTACCCCATTTTTATTTACTGATTTCTGACTTTCTGAATGGAGGAAATATCCGGGCATGGGGCTATTGCACTAATGGCATTAAAGTCCTAATGCGATATTGATTGAAAGCAGGTTTCTCAGAGGTTAAAATATCCATTGGCTCTGCGTAAATAGCACGGAACGGAACAAAATGCAAAATGCCTCTTGATAAGAATCTCAATCCACAAACTACTTAAATTCAGAGTCTTTGGAAGAAGCATACCTGAATGTATCAACTCATTACAACAAAGTATCTTTAACACCCACTGAACAAAGGCAGCGGTTCTGCGTCTGTCATCTGTCAGCTCCCTGTGTATCGCATCCCCATCTCTCAGTCGCAAATGTCATAGGTTTTTTTTTTCCCCACTTCTGTTGCAATGAATTCAGAACTTTGATACTCTGCGTCTTGACATCTGGCCCACTGAGAAAATGTACCGAACCTCGCGGCTTCCACGGGCATCACGTCAGGAGCTACTTGTATGGGCAGATGCCTCGGAATGTTGTGCTAGTTGCCGTCTTAATTATCACAGAAAAGTCTTAAAGCACAAAAGGGAACATTACATCTGGCCCCGGAGAGCCCTTGGCGGCACAGGCAAGAAGCGAATCACCTTAAAGAGCCTCGAGTCACAGCCGGCCTCAGCTGCTCGGGGCTTTGGGCAGGGCCCTGCGCTCACAGGCAGTTCATTTCCTGACACGAGCGGGATGAGGGTTTAGACACGAGACAAGCACATCACCGCGATTTATCTCACCCGGGATCATGCGGGGCCACGCGGCCGTCTGAAGCACGCTTCTGCCCGTGTGCCCTTTCAAGTCACGCTTTTGAAATATTCTCAAGATAATAATTTAATTTCCTTAGAAAGCAATCCCGTGCTTCTGTCTGTCCTTTACTTATGATTGCATCTGACAGATGGAGGCTCAGATATCAGATTATTATGTCACAGCTTAGTTATTTGTCAAAATATATTCTTTCCTACCCTTCATATTACCTTTAAATTGCACCGTACGGGGCACGGGCAAGATACAAACCCTGCATACGAGAAAAGTTATAAAGATAAAGGCAAATATTTTCAACGACACAAATGTCACACCCACAGATTACAAAAGCGATTCAATAAAACACTGGAACACAAGTGCATGTGAGCGTGTGTGTGTGTGTGTGTGTGTGTGCATGTGAGCGTGTGTGTGTACGTGTGCACACTCGTTCATGGACATGTTGATGCACACTCAACTTGCAGGAAGCTAAGGCAGGAAGAAATAGGAAGAAACAGTGAGACCATGCTTTTCTCTGCATGTTAAAGCAAACACACACTCAAAAATAAACAAAAATGATAGCGATTATTTCTGCACTAGAAGGACAAATCATGTTAGTTTTGTAAAGACAAGCCCAGATGCATATCTTATGGGTAAAAACATGGTGCCTATTTTTAAAAATACATGAAATCTTACTAAATTTGAGGATAGATGTTGCTTTGCGTAACACTTTAAAAAAAATACTCTGTCATTTTTGAAGCAAGATTCACCATGTTAAAATGTATTACTCAGACAGTATTTCATCAGTGTGACCACGTGTACAAAATCATGGGCTTCGGTGGTGCCGTGTGGGACTAGCCTGGGAGGAGAGATGGCAGAGTCGGGATCAGCCGAGTAATTTGCAGATCCCGGTGAAAAATGAAAATCAGGAGTCCCTTGTTCAAAATTATTGTGAATTTCAATACAGGGACAGCAGAGGGTTAAGAGGAGCCTGGGGGCCCTTCTGACAAGGGGCCCTGTGCTGCTCCATGGGAAGCAGGTACAGAACTTTCCCAGAACAGAGCTCAGTTCTGTAGAATGGACTCGGCTGCCAGATCGAAGGCAACCTCGAAGGTGAGGACCGGGAAATAACTGCAGGGACTTTGCTTTGTAAGAGAGAGTGGCACAATTTTCACCACCAGTCATGTTAATGAATAAAAAAAACAGCTGGAGAAAGAAACTACAGGTTGAGTATCCCGAATATGAACATGCAAAATCCAAAATGCTAAAAAATTCAAACTTTTTCTGAGTACTAACTTGAGGCTCAGATGACAGGCTCATTGGAGCATTTCAGATTTTGGATTTTCAGATGAGGGATGCTCAACTGGGTAAGCATATTATGCAAATATTTCAAAATCTGGAAAAAAAAAAATCCAAAATTTGAAACACTTCTGGTCCCAAGCATTTCAGATAAAGGATATTCAACCTGTACTTAACCAGCCTCACGTGCCAGACATCACTCTTCTTCTCATTAAATTTTCACACGTACTACTAAAATCCAAGAGGACAGTTTCCTTTCTAATTAAATCTACAATAATTTCTGGAGACTCCAGGCACAACTCCCATAACTTATACCTCCTTTTAGCTAATTTTCATTTACTAAATTATTGAGTATCTAAGCACATTTAATAATGTTCCGAGTTAATCCACTCATTATAAAACGTACTATGATTTATAATTTTGTATAGAATCAAGATGTATCAATGTAGCATTTTGTTAGTTATATACATAGTTGATCTACCTTGGTTTTAAACAGACTTGTGACTGTTCTAACTTCTTAGGTATGTTATTGGACTTCCATTAAACACCTACTGAGAAGTTTGTATTGAATGCCGTCCATAGATCCTAGGAAGTTTATCTGTTTATCTAAAATACACACACACACACACACACACACACACACTTTTTACTTGCACTGAAGATTCAGCAAGATTCTTCATTAAAATAGATCAATTTTTTTCTTGGGAAGATAAAAGTAATTAGTGATCACTAATGATTTTATTAACAGTGGACTCCACATGGATATGGAAGTGCATTAACCCCTTTCTGGGGTCCTACCGTACTTAGTCCCTGTGGATGTGGCGTGTGTTGGAGAAGCATTGAACGACCTTTCTCATCCACTTGCTGGAATGAACTGGCTGCTGCAGGCGCCCTGCTCTTGCAGGAAGGGGTTGATGAGCCGCAGGCTGGGAGCCGGCCATGTGGGAGCAGGCTCAGGGCGTCCTGGGGCAGGTGCCTTGGTCTTGGGCCCCGTGGCCCCCATGCTTGATGGCGTGCACTGCTCTCTCGGTTTTCCTTCTCCCCACACCTTCTGTGTTTACCGAGAGTGGGTTGGATGTCCAGCCCTCTCATTGGATCTTGAATTTTGTTCTCTGCTGTCTCTTTCATCTACTATACAACTGTGGTTGGGGAAAAGACACAGGACATAGAGAGCTATGTTTTTGTCACGTTTCCTAAAAATTCTCCCCCACATTAGCTGGAGAGAAGCACAGCGCTGTGAACCACATCGAGCTCGCTCGCCCTGCATTTCTTTCAGTCCGACTTGCACAGTTCTGCTAACTTCACCAGCTGCCGCCTTGAGGGTTTGCAGTGCCTTCCACTGGGAATTAAGAACGCGGACAGTTGAAAAACCCTGGCACCATATTGTTAATATCTCTGTCGAGAGAGGCCGGCAGAGCTGGAGGTTTGGACCGGAAGTGGTGATGAGGAGAACCTGGGACAACTAAATGACCACTGAGCTTCCAAGGCAAGAGAGGCTCATCCTGCGTGTTTAAGCATCCTCCCGATGCAAATGCCCGGTAGCCAGGTCAGCTCTAAATGTGTCGTAAAGGAAATGTTCACGCCACCAAATAAAGTGAGAAGGACGGATTTTTAAAATATGTTCACATGTTTGTCAAATTTTGAAATGCTCATTCCTTGGTGAAACAACCTTGAGGAAGAGTTAATATTGTGACTCTCTCGGTGGTTTGCCATGCGTGTATGTCAGAAGTTTTAAGGAACTCGCCAATAAATAGCCCTGTTTAACTTTGTTTAACCTAGCACTTACCAAATTCATTAACCAGAAACCCCTTTGCTGGCTTAATACTTAGTAATACATTCTACGCACCACTGAGAGAGAGAACGGGGATGCGATTTTTGTCTTAGACACTGAACAGGGAGAATGAGATAAAAATGGTATTAATTGCATAGAGATAGATGATTAGTTTTGACAGAGACGACCCTGAGTGCAATGCTAATAAGAGCTGACACCCATTAGAGGAAGCATTTTGGGAAGCTCTTCTTTCGTTTTCTGTATCCTTTAAAATGATACAGGCAGGACCTGATACCATCCGGGTCTGGCCCGTCGTCCTGATGATTCTGGGGGTGCTAATTTCTATCATGATTTATTTTCAGAAGTCAGAAGAACTGAAGGATAATATTGAAACTCTAGTTGATAAGACGTTAACAAGAGAAAAAGAAAGAAAGAAAAAACAGAACTAGGGTCCGCAGCCGTGATTCTGTTCAGACGCGGGAGCAGGCTTCTGAGCAGGCTCAGCGAGGGCTGGGCCGCATTTGCACCAACAGCTCACTCCCTTGCACGAGCTCCTGGCCTCCCAGGCAACCAAGCTACACTCACCTCCCACCCAGACACAGGCAATTTCAAGTTTATCCATCACCCCAGGAACTGTGTGATTGGGCATTCAAATACTGTTCATTTTCAGGATAACCCACTTCCTCTGGCTTTTGTCACAACCTCCAGGGCAGGGTCTTGATTCTGCCAAAGTACCTTCCACAAATTTCAAGAAGTTGAAATAAATCCTGTCATCAGCATAGTTACTTACAGCAGGTGCCGTTTCTTTTCTTCTTCTTGTGTTTCCCCATCCTCTGTTCACCCATGAAGTGCCGCCACCTGGCAGAACTGACACAGCTATCCCTGGATAGCCAGTAATTTAACACCTCTCCATAGCCATGTTCCTTAGATATCAGTGCAGCTTTTGTTGGGTTGTGAGAATATGACTTCCCCTTTAAAAATTCACGTACTTCTCACATCATTTTCAAAATCAAGGGTCCCTGGTGTACTTTTGTTACATTTATCCATGTCTTGGGAAGAATCATAAAATGTAGAATAAGACAAATCACCTGGTTTTGATAGACCCCTCTATGCTGTGTGCCATTCTGTTAAGAATCCTGCCGGTCGGGCTTGCTGATCTCAACTCACCATCGGCCGCTGGCCCCGGGGCGACAATCTGCCCCACAGTTGATGGAATCAAAGTCTCCATGTGTCTCACCAAGAACAAAAACAAAACCGGTAAGGTAATGCCAAAGAGGAGGGTTGCGAGTCGTTTGTGTTTCCGCTCAAGAGCACAGGTGTGTCTCTGGGGATGGTGGAAATGCGCATTTTGCCACCCACGTAAGAAATCAAGTCCAAAACTTGGTGAATCCTCACCAAGATATCAGTTTGTTCCTGGGATGTTTTAGAACAGTCATTGTCATCCTGGACTGAATATTGAGGGGGTTTAACATACACTGAGACCTTGGCTTCCGTTCCCAGCGGTTCTGAATCAATTGTTGATTTAATTTAATTGAGTGCTATACGGGCGTCGGGATTTGGATTTTTATAGTATCTCCAGGTCATTCTAAGGTGTGTCAAGGCTGAGCCCTGCTGCAGAAACTCTCCGATTCCCGGTCGTGCACGGGACCGGCCCCTTCTCCAGGCGGGTTTCCCACCACGGCTGAAGCAGGAGGGCCCTGGTGCGTCTCAGGTTAGCTGTGTTTGGTTGTTAATTACGGGCGGGCTGGTCCCTTCTCTTCGGTAGACCCTTGAGGCCGTCCCCTGGGGGTGCCGACTCTCTCCAACGCCTTCCACACCTTCACACTACGAATCAGCTCTTCACACTTCATTTTCGGTCTGTCAACCACCTTTTCCAGTTTGGTCGTAGCAGGAAGACCAACATTCAATACCAGCCAGACTTAATTTAAAAAGCTTTGTTTTGGACTTCTTGTTTCTGGTCTGAAACACACACAGCTTGGAAGTTGTCACTCCCTGTCCACACACACCCCAGGAGTTGCACAAACTGAAAATCAACAAATCTTTACAAATCCCTCAGGGAAGTGAGGTCACAGGACAGACCACCCCCATGACAACTGGAGAGACAGGCAGGGGGTTACAGAAAACCACAGACCAGGAAGAGAAGACAACACTGCCAGAGCCCACCAGGGACGACTCAGAGGGTCTTGACCGGTCGCGGGGGTCTGAACGTGGGCTGTATTGGGAGATTAAAACCTACAGCCCCCACACCTGCGTGTTCTCCAGCAAGTGGCCTCACCACATGCTCAGGGTGAAAACCAGAGAAAAATAACTTAAGGGGGAAAGTAACCATTTTGTTATCTGCCCAGAACACTGTGTCATCATTAGCAAAGGCCTGCCTTCAAGGGAAACCATTTAATAAATCTGGGTTTACCAGAGTCTAAACACCCTAGGGGAAGGAGTAGAGTCAACTGCAGGCCTTTCTAGTCTTCCTGTCACCTAACTTGGGGGGAAAGCTGAGAAGATGATAGCTCAGGGGCATCGGCCCATTAGAAGAATCACACCTAAATGTGGAAACTAGAATGTTCCTCCTCTCTCCACACGTTTCCACCCCATCCACAGGCTCTTCGATCATAGCTGGGGATTACAGCAGAAAAGAAACACAAGGCTCAGACTAGTTAAGAAGGAATCCTTGGGGGAAACCCAGCAGGAGGAGACAGCCACAAAGACGCTAGTTGGGGTTTTAGCCTCTGATGCCGAGACTGTAACAAACAGTAAATACAGCCTAACTCCCACCCAGCTAAACAAACCTAAAACCCCACACTGAAACCCTGTTCACCTCAGCTCCTTTTACTCAACACATCACGTTTGGCTTTCATCAAAGAGTTGCAAAGCACGCTAAACGGCAAAAAACACAGTCTGAAGAGACAAAGCCAACATTAGTATCAGACTTAGATACAACAGAGATTTTGAAATTATCAGACTGGGAATCTAAAACAATCAAGACTAGTGTGCCAACGGCTCTGTTGGAAAAGGGGTCAACGTGTTCTTGAGTGTGTGGCACAAACAGAGAGATGGACAAAGAAATGCCAGGCGAGGCTGGTCAGGTGGTGACCGACTTCCCCGGGGGCAGAGGTGAGGCAGGTGGTGGGGGGCTGGGAGCAGCCTGGGTCCCCTAATCTTACTCTCCTTGCTCCCACGGACGAGTGTTTCTAGGGAGGAGTGGGGAACAATTGTCTGGGAGGGGAATGAAGATTGGTTGGGGGGGAACCTCTCCCTCCCCGAGATCAGGATGGGGGGTTACGGGATGTGGGGGAAGATAAACAAGGACAGGACTTGAGAGGGTGAGGGGTTAGCAGTGTCCTCACGGGACGTTCAGGGGTGGGTCTTAGAGTAAAGCATGACAGGCACGCAGTGTGGCAGAGAACCCACAGCACTACGTTGTTCCCAAGCTGGGACTTTGTCCTGCAAGCTGTGGGGAGCCACAGGGGATGTGTGGGCTGGTGGAGGAGGAGGAGGAGGGTCTGATCTGAGTCCTGCAGGGGTGTGAGAAAGGATGGGAGGGAGGAATGAGGGAGGCAGAGGTGCGGGAGACACCATTAGGGTTAGGGGAGGAAGGTGGAAGAGAAGGGGACTGGGAAGGGATCAGCCTTGGGTCCTGAGCAGGTGGGACCCGACTCCAGGTAACCCGGAGAGCGACCGCCTACCAGCAGTTTGGGTTCATAGCTCAGGGCCGGGGAAGGGGGGGCCAGACACAGCTGTCACCTCTGCGGCATCCACAGAGCTCGAATGTGCCACATCAGCACCGAGATCTCCGCCTGCTGCCGGTGTGGGGGGGGGGGGGAGACGAAAACGGTACGAACTAAGATATAAAGGCAAAATAATGTTTACACTACTTTCACAAGTGGATACGCTTTCTGAAATACCCTGCTTTGAATTTCAACTTTTTAAACCCAATTTATAATCTTCTGAAATTATTTTTGACGTGTAGAGGGAAGAGGAAGAGATGGGAAATGTGCAGTGAAATGGAACAGACTAGGGGCAAATCGTTTTTATTTTGTAAGATACGTGAGCAGAGGGGAAAATGCCGCCTTCATGCTTAGCTGGGCGGCTGTCTCTGTGCAAACGTCTGGCAATCAGCTGAACTGGGCAACATATTTGTACTTAAAAATAAGGTTCCTAACTTCGAGTTTTAAGTACTCTTTAAAAATGCATTTTGCACGTGTTTGCAATGCTGCAAAGGGCAGAGTTAATGTAAATGTAACACAAACTATGTTTCATTGTAAATGCCTAAAAATTATCCTCCCAGAAAGCCTACAAAAATCTGAGAAAATATTTTGAGATTATACTAAAAAATGAAGTAGCAGT
This sequence comes from Eulemur rufifrons, assembly GCF_041146395.1. Taxonomy (NCBI): domain Eukaryota; kingdom Metazoa; phylum Chordata; class Mammalia; order Primates; family Lemuridae; genus Eulemur; species Eulemur rufifrons. Next base: position 1,648,806 of record NC_090994.1, read on the forward strand.
TTAGTCACATGGCATTTATTTTAACAGAAATATCTCCCATTGCAAATAGCATCAAGGGACTGTTTGTAAACAGTTGGGTTGGTAGTGAAAATAGGAGCTACTGAAAATTCATTCTCATTAGCATGAGCTTTTTATTATTGGGTACTTTTTTAAGGTTCTTAACTTTTTATATAAGTAAAATTAGAAACAATATCACTATCACCTTATGCTGTCTAAAATATCCATAATATATAAATATTTGGCCCTGGTAATAAAACACATTGTATCGGTGTGAAACGGCAACAGTGAGACTTGGGGAGGATTTAAACTAAAGTGACAGGAGGAGCTACGAGTTTTCCTGAAGCTGCTGAGCACACAGTGGACACCGGGAAAGCGATCCCTTCCCAGATCGTTCACGATAGGTCAAATAGGGAAATTCTGCCAAGTAACAGAAATTATGTGTGGTTCAAAACAGCCTTGGAGGGTGTCAGGTAAAGGCTCAGCGAAGCACCCCCGTGTCCAAGCCCGGTAAACGCTCCTCGTGCAGGTCTCAAAGGTGCGATATGGGAACGGGACAAGGTTTATTCCAACTCAGTGTAAGATAATTAGGACCTGATGAATCCAGAGGAAAGAGACCTGGATACACAAAAAGCAGGAGGACCATTCTGGGTAAACTAAAATGTAGAGTGGATTATACCTGGGCCTGGTCAAGGTGTTATCTACTCCACTGGACTGTAACCTTTGCTAGACAAGATAATAACACCTGCGCGCACTCCTTCTCAGGGCATTGTTGTGAACGCAGAGTGCAGCCCTGTGTGTGTGTGTGTGTGTGTGTGTGTGTGTAGCTGGTAGAGTGAACGGTACGCTAGAGATTTAAATTCTTTTTCTTTTATTACTCTATTCAATGTTCTACACAGAGCTGGAGGTCCTGTGTTTGACACTGTGTTTGGAACAGGTAAAATCAAGTTATAAAAGGCCTGCAGGACTGATTGAACACCAAGCCCGACGTGGGCAGACTCAAGGGGGATTTTTGTTCCAGGCCTTTCTTAGTTGACCCGCGATTCAGATCCGAGGACCTCTGTCGACTGTGCTCGGTGGGAGAGAGCGGGTCTCCTGAAAGAGCGGGGATTTGGAATTAAACATAGGGCCTTGAATTCCTGTTGGATTTCTGCTGTTCCCCTCAGACCAGGCCCATGGCATAGCCAAGAGCGGTTTCCTTAGGTCAAATGAGGGAAATAATGTCATAATGTCTCGGCTTGTATGAGGATGGGCTGAGGTAACACAACATAAATGAACCTGGATTCTGAATTGAAAAGTGCTCATGACAATCATTCTACTAGCCTTTTGTAAAGTCCGTCCCACTTAAAGGTTGATAAAATGACCCTAATATTTTGGAGTTCTGTTCAATAAACTGATACATTATTATTTAAGAGCTTTTAAATACCTATAATGGATTCTTGGCTGTTAAGACTTAGTGAACACAACTAAAATGTCGCATTGCTTTTCTTTCTTTTTATGTGTTTTATGTAGGAAAACATTCTGGGATTCAGCAAGATCCGAACAAATGATGGTGCTCCTGTGTTTCATCATATGTAAATCAGCATCACGGCCAACTATTCCTAGATTTCCAACTCTTGCTTTAATTTAGCCTCGTTTATCATTACTTTTTAGATCAGTCTCTCATTGCGCTTCAGCCCACAAGCTGGGGAGCTAATGTATGAAGTAATCTGAATTAATGTAGGAAAACATTAGAGATGTTCATTGTTCAGGTGTGAATGATTTCCCAAAATACGGACATCTGCCGCCTTCCTTTTACTTGGTAATTGTGTAAATCTGCAAAGCCATCGTGTTGCTCGGCGCAATTTTGATGCTGGATCTTCAGACATGTATGACTCTATTTCTCTCCAGATGTCTGCACATTGTCATCGCGTCACCTACAGCTGAGTGTGTTTGCCGAAGTAGCGTACTTTCTCGTGTATGGGTTATCTGGAGTCTTTTCCATCCCTTTCTCCTCTGAAGCCTGTCTTTTATAGAAGCTCCACCAGAAAGCAGGGAGAGACGAAGAGAAACAAATCATTTTGTTCCTCATTCGCCACTTTGAAAATATCCGACGGTGTTGGCTAAAGTGAGCTTTTAAATTATTTATGAATTTGAATTATGACTCATTTCCCAGGCACACATTTGAAAAATAAGTTACATAGGTAGGAATATATGAATAAAAACTAAAAATATAATTTAAATAGCATGTATCATGAGCAGGAAAAGTCACTATTATCTGTTATTTATCAAGCATCTGAAATTTCCTTGAAAATAGGGATTTCTCTATTTTTTTCTCTTTTAAAACATTTTTCCATATTTAAAAGACTAGACTCATTTTTAATCGCTAATAAATGGAGACATAAAAATCCTCGATCAAGCTACCCTACACCTTCGCTGGAGCACAGGCAAGCAGGGACACAAACACACGTGTACACACACAGCCTCTTTCTAACTTCCAGGTCTGGGGGGGGTTTAGATATTTCAAACTCAGTGCCTGGGGTGGTCAGTAAAATGGGATCCAAAGAGAATGGAAAGCACATGCCCAGTCTGATAAAGTTTGGTCTTTACTAATATTTAGCAATGGCTCTGAGGTTATAAAAACCCACGGAGATGGACAGTAGACTTTTTTTTTCCAGAACATCTGAAAAATACAGCATTTTATTTCAAACTAATTTTTTTCTCCAAGTATACATATATATTTTAAATATTCACAAAATGAGCCACAAAAACATGCCTGTCGGCTGCAGTGCTCACAGTCTACGTATAAATTCCAGTTTGCCGGTCAGGCGCGCTGGTTTCCTCCCTGGTCTCTGACATCTGTGTTCTCCCTGCTTGCACACGTTTGTCTAGGAACTCAAGCAATAAAATCACTGTTTAACTAAGAAAATCCGGGCTGATATTGGCATCGGCAGGTTTCTCATCTATTCCACACTCACTGCTATACTTTGCCTGTCCTTTTGCTCTTAATCATTTAACTCACTTTGCCTGTCCCATTTATATTCACGCGTTGCATTTTGAGCCACTCTGAGTCCTTTTTCTTTTTAATATCTACCTATGTGTCTATCTATATTCATGTATATTTCTTCATAAAGTGATGTGCTTGGTTTTAATTGTTTCTTTACATGATTTTAGCATCACTTCGTTTTGTCGCTTTTCCTATAAAGATTATACTTTCTGTTCTCTGTTTCAAAGCATATGTTCAGAGCCACACATTTTTCCTACTGGCAATTTGGAAAGATAATAGCCTAATTTTTTACAATAATAAGCTTTATGGATATAAACATTTTACCCCGAATCTTAGCACTTTAGAAAATAGGTATAATTTCACGCTATTGAAGAGGAGAGCATTTGTTATTAACTTCCTCACAAGGCCCCTTCCCTTCCAGCTCCGATTTGTTTTTTAAATTATACTTATTTTTAGTTATTATAGAGATTGCCTTTATTATTTAAAATGCTAACTCTAGTCTTTAATTCTTTGATATCTAGGCTTGGGTGATGCCATCTAATTTCTACAAACAGGAAGAATTAATACACTCACGTTTTCTCTGATCTTTTCTGCCCACCCGAGCATTTTGCGAGGAGGACTCTCCACCCTCCTCCTTTTCCTTAGCACTTTAACAGACACTATTTCATTGTCTTCTACCATTAGTTGCTACTAACCCGAAACCTGAATCCAGCTTAATTTTCTTTTTCAAAATTCTGAAATTGCTTTTCTACTCAAATACCTGGAAGAATTTTCTTAAAGTACAACTTAACCAGATAACTGGCCACTTCTAAACTATTTTTGTTCTATTTTTCTCCCTAGTCCTTATTCCCACCCCTCATTCCAATCAATTCCCAAATCATACAAATTCCACTTTGCTGTATCTACCTCTGGAACCCAAACGCCTTGAATTCCTCGGCTACGCCACCCCTGCAACCGATAGAGCAACAAGTGTCAAACAACTTACTGGTGTTGTGAAGATCTGTATTAACCTTTCTGATTGTCCCAAACATCTTCAGACTGTTCCAGACATTGTGAGCCGTTCCTCAGCTGCCAAGGGCTGCCCCAGAGGAACTTGAAGTTTTTAGAGGGACCCAGGCTCCCTCTGGGGTGGTGGTTTGAGTTTGTTTCCTGACGTTTTCCCCCTTTCTTCTGTTAGAACACTTTAGCTACCAAACACCTTTCTTTCTGAGATCTAGTGAAATAAAATATTCCCACCTGTATGAGCCTAACTTTATAATTACTTAGGCCTGGATACAGAGCTCATCCCTGTTCATATCTGTGTAGTGAAATCTTTTAGACCACGAGGCTTTTGATCCAAGACCCTCTCCTCATTCCTTCCACTGTCATTTTCTAAGCCACAGCCCCTGGCTCTCTTTACCTAAAACTATACTCCATGATCCTAGCTGCACATTAAATGCACCAAGAAATTTCCCTTAAAACAATCTGAACCCCACCCCAAGCTCCCTCGGGGAGACTCGTTAAAGATGTGGCCGGGGCGTCAATAGTGTTTTAGGTCCTCTAGGCGATTCCAGCGTGCAGTGAGCCCACAGTCCACAGACGACCACTGCTCCGTGGGGTGTGCTCTCACTCGAATTGGACAACGGAAGAGCTATATACAAAAAACCATATATTATAAAATAAAGACAATATAAATTTTAAAATACAACCAAAGCTAGCTATAAAATTTAAAGCTACTTCTGAAATGGTGGAGTGAGGACCTCTGTAAATGCTCTTCTCTATAAAAACCATGAGAATGGTGGCAAAATGGCCAAAGGCAACTTTTCAGAATTTTGGATACTCACCGAAGGCTTGCAACCTCCTGAGGGCTGGTAACTGAAGAGAAGCGGCGGGAGGTCGATGAAATGATGAGTGTTGGGGCACTTTACTTTGCCCCTTTTATATCCTTCCTCACCGTTCTGTGGTTAACTACAAAAACCTGAAAACCATCAGCTGCTGGAGGAGGCAGGACGGGTGTGGAGCTGCCCAGACGCCTCATTCCCAGACAATGCTCACGTTTTGACCCTCCCCGAAGCTCCCAGAAACGTCCCACTCACAGGGCTTGTCTGTGTGTGACCTCACTCGGTGTTCACTTACGGAGAAGCCCTAAGCCCAGGACGACTGTCATAACGATAGGCCAAGACGCACAGGACTTGTGTATTGAAACCTGCAAAAACTGCTGAAAGGAATCAAAGGAAACCTGAAGAAGTGGAAAGACATCCCAGGTTCCTGGTGCGGGAGACTGAATGTTGTCAAGACGGCAGCGCATCCCCTGTGACCTAAAGATTCAGCGCAGTCTCTCTAAAGTCCCCAGATTTGAGTTTTGCGGAAACTGACAGTTTGATTCTAAAGATTACGTGGAAATGAAAGGAGCCCAGGAGTGCCTGCTATGGTCCTACAGATGAATAAACAAAACAGACAAACTTTCTGATGTCAAATACTTTACATTCAAGCAAAATGTATGGAATATTAGATAAATACTACAGAGAAAAATGAGAAGTCAAGAAAGTGTGCAATAGGGTTTCCCCGTCAGGGCAGGTGGAGCTGGTACTCACCTAGTTTTCCATAAGCCTTAGGCTGAAAAGGGAAAAGAGTCTTTTCCTAAACCAGAAAATTCAGGGAAATAGGCAACTGAGTTATTAATATTTAGAGTGTAAAAGGGCTAACATCTCAACATATGCATACCGTAGCATCCGATAATTTACTATTTGGTATAGGAAATACATCATTAAAAAGTAGATTAATAATGATTGAGTACCTACCATGTGATAGATATTCTGCTAAATAACTTAGATATATTATTAAATCACTTAACACTCACAAAACCCAGGAGTATAGGCACTACCATTATCTGCATTTTCTAGCAGAGGGGATCGAGTTTTGGAGAAGTAGCACGACTTGCCCAGGACAAACAGCTATCCAGGTGTAGAGATGGGATTTTAACCAGGTGGCCACTTCAAAGACAAAACCCCCAACCGCTAACAAAGAGTCATTTATTAATACTTTTTCCAGGCATTTTCTTATGATGTTCTTATGATTGAAAAGCCTTTTGTCTTAGTTGATCCACTAACAAAAGGTGACAATTTAGTAAATTTACCAGCTATTCTTTTGATGTTCTAGTTATCACCAAAATATCCCAATTACTTACCTATGAGACATTTCCATCCTCAAAGCATGGCGACTGAACATTAGAAGTTCCTCCATCCTCAAAGTCCCCTTGCTGCGTTGATCAGACAAATCTTGATCTCTCTAAAATTAAAAGATTAAACAGGTATGAGTATTTAATTGGATAACATCAAAGAAATAGTTTCTGAAGACTTCATCATTCTCTCAACACTAGACTAACAAGCCCTTTTACTTTTTTTAAAAGGAAAAAAACCTCTTGAAATAAACAAAATGTTTGCTTTGTGTTGTTCTTGTTAGTTTTTTTTTTTTTTTAATATTTTTTTAAGCAGGGGATAGGATTAAGCCAGTCTGTACATTTTAAATGGAGATAAAGCAGCCATGACTGGGGAATTCTGAGTTGATCTCCTATCTGGAGAAATTGCCGTACATCCAAAATCCTTTACTGGTCTGGCATTCAATTCTAGATATTTATCAGTTACATCTCTGCCTCAAACATACACACACACACACACAAACACCCATATGCTCTGCATACAAAGAACTTAAAAAAATTGTATTTTCAATTACATAAAAATAACCATTCTTAGGTTCATTGAGGAAGAGTTAAAACTTTCACATAATAATAATTTACTACAAAATTTCATTTGTGTATTTCTCAACTCAGAAACCTCTAGTCATTTGATTTGTTAATTTTAAAAAACGTATGGTATGGTAATGCTGGGCTCTCACCTAGTTTTGTTTAGGGATGCCACTTTTCATTTTAATTTTCAGTTATTTAAACTGAGTTATGTAAAACTGAAATATTAACTCAGTTTTCCTGACCTGAATTTCTTTACCCTTAACTTTATGAATTTTCTATAAAAAGAAGCAGATTTTAAAACTTTTTAATTTTGAAATAATTACAGGTTCACGGGAGGTTGCAAAAATAGTACACAGAGGCTCACAGACTCTTCATTCAGCTTCGGTTAATGGTAACAAAAGAAATGAAGTTTAACATTGCATGTTATCTATCATTTTATCGCTCTAAAAAATTTGCTCCTGAGTTTCCTGACTTTTAGGCAAGTTATAAATACAGTGCCTGAGGACTAATGTGTGAATGCAACAAGGTAATAAGAAATATTTTTAAAGGTATCTAATTAAAATATGTCCTCTAGTTCTTCCAAATATAACTCTAATTAAAGCCTATGCAAGTTACAGACACACAGGGCTTTCAGATGTACAAGGCAGTTTAAAAAGTGTAGCTATTTTATCCTGAAAAGTAGCTCCTACATCAATGTGTTATCACGGTAGCAGAGAAATTGTTTCCAGCTGTCTGTGGCTGAGTGCAACTAACAGAGACCTGTGCAGCTTGGGAAAGGGCTTTGTGAGGCTAATTCTATTCAATACAGAATAGTTAAGGGCCAGGCTTAAGACAGAGAAATAATGCGGACAGGAGTAAAATGCGGAGTGATCATGCACATTCGCAACCAACCAATAAACAAAAGTAACCAGCAGTTACCATGGAAAACGTGGTTGAGCAATGTGGTTAAATACAAAAATTTGCTTAAGAATTAAAAAAGAAAGAAAGAAAGAAAGAAAGAAGGAGAGAAAGAAAGAGAAAATAACAGTAGTGTTGAGCACTGAGCATGGCAAGGCAACCCTCACCGTTGTTCGGCAATGTCTTGTCCCAAGGCGCTCTAGTGTGCTGGCTGCCAGCTGGGGCTTTGAACGTGGACTGGTCTGGTCCACTCCATACCCCTCTCTGTTCATCACTGTGCGAACTTGGCCACGTCGCCGCATCCTCTAAGCCTTATTGTTCTCAACTGGAAAAGGGGACCCTGCGTGAGGACTTACGCATACGTTTGTGGTGGGCAAGAAGAGGCACAGGGCAAAGACTATTGAGTGTAATTCCTGAGGCACCATAAGCCCCTCGTCAATGCAGCTGCTGTTACTGTTTACAGTGATTCTATTTATAATCTGGATGTTAGTCCTAAGAGGTCCTTGACTCTTAAGAGGGTCCTGTTGTTGCGGATTTGTTTAAATGAATGTCATGAAACAATATGTTTGTTTAAATTCCATATGTTTAACATGAAAACAAATTTATGCTGGAGTGTGATGAATAGGAAGGACACGATGGTTTTCAGCCTGGCCCTGGCGGGGTCTCCGTGGGCTTCGGTACAACCCCTTCCCCAGTGGCTCCAACGTCCTTTTCTGTGAATAACAGCGGAGCCCACTCTCCTTCTCTGTCTTTCTCGTTTTCTCTCTGATTGGAATTTACAACCGATATGCGAACTGATATTGAAAGAGGTTGATTCACGGGGCATTTGAATCTATTAAATTACCTAAATTGCCCTGAAATCTGAGACAACATTTCTGTTGTTTGTGTTTCTTATAATCCCATATTTAGTAATAGTTAAATCACTCTCTCTAGTCCCAAATGTCTGTGAATATTACGTCTGCATGGGAATAGTTGTTGAAACTTTCTAATAATCACAATGAAGCAAATTTGTGGAAAAAAATCAGGTCTGCACAAGAGTAGAGTGAATGGTATAATGAACCCTATGTGCCCTATCACTGATTTAAATTTTTTTTTCAAAATTTTGAATAAATGACTTCAATTTTTTTTTTACATTTGACTCATGTATTCGCTTAAAATTTTATCGGGTATTTTTAATTGTCATTTTTAATTGACACTTAATAATTGTACATATGTATGGGTACAGTGTGATATTTTGATACATGTGTGCAACCTGTAATGATCAAATCAGGATAATTAGCAAATCTATCACCTCAAACACTTATCATTACTTTGTGTTGGGAAACATTCAAAGTACTCTCTTCTGCTTATTTGAAAATATACAGTAATTTGCTGTTAACTATATTCACACCATAGTGCTATAGAGCACTAGGATTGTTCCTCCTTTCTGTCTGGGACTTGGTACCTGTTAACCAGCCTCTCACTCTCCCACCTCTCCCCTCTTCCCTTCCCAGCCTCTGGTAACCACTATTCTACCCTCTACCTCCGTGGAAGCAACTTTTTAAGATAATTTTTCATAAGGTATTTAAAGCAAATACCAGATATCATAACATTCTACTCTTGCATGTATCCACATATATATTTATAAATTGGACATTTCTTACATAAACATAATATGCTTATTAAATTAATAAAATTAACAATAATTCCTTGTTATACATTCCAGAATCACATTTTTTTTAACATTTCTAATATTATGCTACTTTAACATTGGTTTGTTTGAATCAGGATCCAGATTAGTCTACCACAATACCAAATTTTGTTTAAAATAATGGAAGTGCCTGAACATAAACAAGATATTAACAGAAAATTATGAATACAAATATAGGCTAGAAACTTTCTGCTACATAGCTTCATGGCAGAAAGACCTCAGGGTGTAATATGGCATTCAGCCAGGAGGGGGAGCAGAGAGCCAAATAGCTTTCTTTTCACTGCGTCCTACAGCCTTGGTGGTCACTAAATTCGGGGATGAGAGAAGGTAGCTGTTGGGGGTAAAGCTCTGGAAAATGTAATAATATAATTCCTGTTGGTTAAAATAACAAAAAAATGAGAATTTAAAAATGGTAAATGAGCGGAAATTAATATTAATCAGCAATAAAATTAAAATTATACCTCGTGTAGTTATGTGTAGATAAAAATTAAATTTCTGACACAGGCATAGCTCACTGTGTTGTGCTTTGCTTTATTGTGCTTTGCAGATATTGCATTTTTTGTAAATTGAGATTAGCAGTTCTGTTGGTACCATTTTCCAGCAGCATGTGGTCATTTCTGTCTCTGCATCACATTTTGGTAATTCTCACAATATTTTAAACTTTTTCATTACTATTGTATCTGTTATGGTGATCTGTGACCAGTGACCTCTGAAGTTACTGTTTCGGGAGCCGTGAATGGCCCCCATGTAAAGCGGCAAACTTAATGGATAAATACTGTGCGCGTTCTGACTGTTCCACTGACTGGCCTTTCCCCACCTCTCTCCCCCTCCACAGTCCTCCCTATCCCCTCAGACACAGCAATATTAAATTAGGCCAATTACTGACCCTACAATGGCCTCTGAGTGTTCAAGGGAAAGAAGTCACATGACTCTCCTTTAAATCAAAAGCTAGAGGTGATTAGCTCAGGGAGGAAGGCGTGTTGAAGGAGAAGACAGGCTGAAAGCTGAGCCTCTCACACCAAACAGTTAGCCAAGCTGTGGGTTCGAAGGAAAAGCTCATGAAAGAAATCAAGAGCACCACTCCAGTGAACACAAGAATGATAAGAAAGTGAAACAGCCTTGTTGCTGACACGGAGAAAATTCTCATGGTCTTGATAGTCAATCAAAGCAGCCACAACATTCCCTGAAGCCAAAACCTAATCCAGGGAAAGGCCCTAGCTCTCTTGAAACCTACGAAGGCTGAAAGAAGTGAGGAAGTGGCAGAAAAGTTGGCAGTTGGCAGAGGCTGGTTCATGAGGTTTAAGGAAAGAAGTTGTCTCTGTAACGTAAAGTGCAAGATGAAGCAGCAGGTGCGGATGGAGAAGCTGCAGCAAGTTTCCCAGAAGCCCTAGCTCAGGCCATTGGTGAAAGGGGTTACAGTAAACAACAGGTGTTCAGTGCAGGCAAAACAGCTTTCCGTTGGAAGGAGATACCATCTAGGACTTTCATAGCTGGAGGGAAGAAGTCAAAGCCTGGCTGCAAGCTTCAAAGGACAAGCTGAATCTCTTGTTAGGAACTAGTGCAGGTGGTCACTTTACTTGAAACTGACGCTCATTTGACATTTCAAAAATCTTAGGGCCCTTAAGAATTATGCTAAATCTGTTTTTCCTGTGCTCTAAAAATGGAAAAACAAAGTCTGGATGACAGCACATTTGTTTACAGCAGGGTTTACTGAATACTTTAAGCCCACTGTTGAGACCTACTGCTCAGAATAAAAGATTTTTTGTTTCAAAACAGTACAGCTCATTGACAGTGCAACTGTGCACGCAAGAGCCCTGATGGAGACGTACGAGAGACGTATGTTGTTTTCATGCCTGCTAACACAACATCCATGCTGCAGCCCACAGATCAAGGAGGAATTCCAACTTTCATGTCTTATCCTTTAAGAAATACATTTTGGGAGGCTATAGCTGCCAGAGATAGTGATTCCTCCGAGGTTGCTGGGCAAAGTCATTGAAAACCTTCTGGAAAGGATTCACCACTCTAGATGCCCCTAAGAACATTTATGATTCATGGGAGAATGTAAAAACGTCAATATTTACAGGAGTTTGGAAGAAGTTGGTTACGACCCTCATGGATGCCTTTAAAGTGTTCAAGACTCCAGGGGAGGAAGTAACTGCAGATGTGGTGGAAATAGCAGGACAACCAGAATTAGCAGTGGAGCCTGAAGATGTGACTGAGTTGCCACAATCTCACGGTAAAGCTTGAACAAATGAGGAGTTGCTTCTTGTGGTGAGCAAAGAAAGCGGTTTCTTGAGGAGGAAGCTATTCCTCCTGCAGATGCTGAGAACACTGTTGAAATGACAATAAAGGACTTAAAATATTACATGAACTGAGTTGATAAATCAGTGACAGGATTTAAGAGGATTGGCTCTGATTCTGAAGCAGTCTTGATAAAATCCTATCAAATGCACCATACAGAAAATTCTTTCATGAAAGGAAGAGCCAAAGCGGCAAACTTCAGTGTTAACTTATTTTAAGAAATTGCCACAGCCCCCCTAACCTTCAGGAACCACCACCCTGGTCTGTCAGCAGCGTCCACATTCAAGCAAGACCCTCTGTCAACAACAAATTATGACTCACTGAAGGCTCAGGTGATCATAGCATCTTTTGGCAATAAAGCATATTAAGGTATATATTATACATTTTCTGCAGATATACTGTGATTGCACACTTACTAGACTATAATATAGTGTAAACATAATTTTTATATGCATTAGGAAACCAAAAGATTCGTGTGATTCACTTTACTATGACGTTCACTTTATTGTGGTGGTCTGGAACAGAACCTGAAATATTTCTGAGGTTTGCCTGTTATCTCCTTCATTCCAAAAGATATCAATTACTTTAAGATTTTGAACTCTCTTTGATCATCTATTAAATATCTGATGTTTGCTCCATCATTTCTAGAACTAAGTAATTTGAAACTTCTTAGAAAAAATTTAGATAAAATAGTTATAAATGACAATAATTTTGATCTTATCAACTTACTAGCTTTTTTGCGCCACTCATTTAAAATAAAGCCATGTTCGTTGAAATCCTAATGGTTTTTAAAACACCCAGATGCTGGAATAAAAAAGATAATTGTGTTGATATATTTACCTAAGTTTCTTGGATTTTGTCAAAAGTTGGACTAACTTTTTATATTTTTCTAAACTCACACAGTGGAACCTGGCAAATTTCCTGGGTTGACTGACATTTGAAATCCTGAACCATTTTTTTTGTTAACACCACATTTTGAGAATAGGCAATAACACAAGTTGTTTTGCAACAATCATGTTGTAACTCAATGGAGACAGCAGTATTAAACCTAGATAGTTATCATAATGACACGTAATTCAAACAATCGGGGTATAGCATTATTATTTTCCATGTCAAGATCTGCGACCCCTTAAAGAATAGTATAAATACTGTGAATGTGTATAGTTTATGTTATATTTCACTTACTAAAAATCCATCCCAATCTACCTAAAACATGATTAGATGATCACAAGGGACTTTGATTTTACCTTGTTATGTTTAAATAAATGAAAATAATTAGTAATAAAAATCTACACAGAGAACAAAGTATCACTGGAACATATTCTTCCCGGCAACAGAATTACTGCTGTGCAGTGTACAAGCAGCAGGCACTCCGTAAATGTTCACCATAATCTCCATGTGAATAGGATTTGCTTTGTTTAGTGTAGTGCCCTGGCAGCTAGAATAATATCTGGTACCTAGTAGGTGCTGCATACACTTCTCTTGAAATGAATAAATCTTAGCATAAATACCTAAGTTGCTAGAGTTGAGATGGAGAGAATTCAGTCATGTTGAAATATCTTTTGGTGGCAGAACTGCCAGAATTTTTGATATATATTTGGAAGAGAAAGGTAAATAAAAAGGAACCAAATAGGTTTCTATAACAATATATGAATTTTGTGACTAAGTTGATAGGCACATTAACTGAAATGGAGAACAGATTTGGGTAGGGCTTGATATATTCAGTTAAAAAAAAAAGAGACAGCCATTCAAGTGTAAAGGATAGTTGTAAAATAAAATGTGTCTTTTTGGAACCCCAAGGCAAGGTTTTGATTGGCATTATGGACTGCAGAGCTCTATGCCTACGGATACTGTGTCAATCTGGCAGAACTGATGGAATCTGTAGTGAGTATGTGTGAAAACAGAGAGAGAGAGAGAACTCCCCATACGACTCCTAGAGATTGAATTAAAAGTGTGGATGTTCTTTATTCGGGCAAGCCAAGAGGGATCCTTAAATTTTCTACATCAGGGTTACTTAACTTAAAGTTGTCCACAGAATTCACAAGACCTGTGAACTTGAAATGGGGAAAGTAATTGCATATTTATGTTTGCTCACCTTTAACTGGCAGGCACCGTTCCTTCCAATCGTGTACACAACAAGCCACAGACATATTAGCAGTATCTGTGTCGGGTACCAATAAAATTCAAAGATATTTTCATATTATGCTGTAGGTATTTTGAAATAATGTTTACATTCATCATTACTCTGAAATTCAGGTATTATCTCCAGGCTATGAATTTGGATGGAAAGCCTGCAACCTCAGTGTTTATTTATAAGGTATTAACAACTTCGACCTTGAGAATTAAAGAACAAAAATGCCTACTTGACATACATACTCTATAGGAAAAGTTTCTGTGCTAAGAGACTGAACTATTTTTGCTCTCAGGCCAAGTGTCACCAACACAGGAAAGACGTCTGGGCTGGGATGGGATGCCCCAGCCAGGGCTGCACCACCAAGCACTTCCGGGTCAAATTTGTCCCCTGCTCTCACTTTACCAAAATTACTCCCCTCAGGGTTTGGTCTCAGTTTGAAATTAATTACATGTCCATTACTGTGACTATTTCTCCCTCACCCCTGCCAAATCAGCAAATCCCTAGGGCAAAAAGAGTATAGAATTTTGCTCTATATTTTATCTCATAATATAGTAAAATACCAGAATTAAACATAGATATGTAATTTAAAACATTAAATACATTTGGTAAATTAGTAAATAATTCATTACCCACCACCCAACAAAAAGAAAGAGAAAACCCAGGCAAACAAAAGAACAACATTCAGAGCTTCAAAATGGACCAAAATATCTTCAGGAAAATTCACTGAGGAAGAAAAACAAAATTATATATCCATACGCACACATACACATGTACGTGTGTGTGTGTGTGTGTGTGTGTGTGTAGTCACTAACAGAAATGAAGACAAAGTTTCGAGGGTAAATAGTTTTTCTGACATTGAACAAAACAATGGGGAATTTTTATCACAGTGTCAAAGCACAAAGCATCCAAATCAGTGTTTCTCAGCTACTTGTGACCCAGACCACCTCTGACTAATATCAGATCAAATCCCTCCCTTTCCCAGTTGACAACTGGTGATTTGTAGAAGTTAGAGTGTATCTTTCAAGTATCTCCAGCAGCCAAGAATATTTTAAGATGATAATTTTGTATGGAATCAGTTTCACTTTTTACTTTCCAAATAGGCTTTATAAAATTGACCCCAAATTTTCATTCTACTCCTTCCTCTCACTAATTCCAATGTGACCCTTGTCAAGAAGCACTGCTCTCAACATCACCGTAAAAACAGAGAGGAACATTGTTGCAACGGTGAGTGTTTGAAGCATTTCAACAGGGTTGAAAAAGTGAGTAATAACCAATGACAAACAAACAAAGGCATCTACCGTCTCCAGGTTTTATTTTTCATAACCATAAATGAAGGAGGTGGGGGAAATGATTTCAACAGTCGATCTGCTTGCTACATCATTGTAGTATTAGGTCAGGCTGTGGCTTGGCACTGTCTAGCATAAAGAAGAGAGAAGATACTAACTATCAGCTTAACAGAAGACAGTAAGGCACTGCCCTCCAAATCAAAGATATTATATACATATTATATATGTATGCATATGTATTAATATCTGTTTATATGTGATACATATGCACATAATTAGTTGCAAGATAATTGAAATTACATATGACAGACACTTTTCAGTATGTGGATTTTTAAAATGCCAAAATGCATTACCAACACACATTATTTAGATCTTTCTGTTTGGACATCCTGGAAAGGAAGAAAGACAACTGCTTTTAGCCTATATGGAATTCTAACTAAAGGCTGAGATGGAGCATATTGTCTCAATATCCATCAACTCCTGTAAAATATAAGAAGTAATTTTTTTACTTAAAATTTATAGAGATTTGTATACAATATTTCAGCCTTGCTATAAAAGTTAAAAAAAAAATCAAAAGAAATGTAACTTATATTTGCTATTAACAACAGTAAAGATAGTTGTTCATATTTAACTAAAGTATTATGGGCTAGAAAGGAAATTGATCCTCACGAGTTTCTATCCGTACACTTGGATTTTAAATTTTTGTAACTCTATCACATTTAGAATCTTATTACTAGGAGAAATTAATCTGTAAATAGTAGCTAGGAAAGCCTTCTTGAGTTGAGTAGAGTTTACATTTCTCTGGTGACTTAAAAAATGCATCTTTGCCTTTCATTTTTCTCAGAAAATTTCTTCTCAAAAAAAAAATTTCATCCTATTCTTTCTCATCAATCATCTTACTCTTTTTTCTGGTCCTGCACTCATTTTTATCAAGATGTTGACTTAATGCCCTCGAAGTTTTAACTAATTGTTCCTGCTTATTTAGTTTTAGCTAGTTCTCTATTTATAATGATACTAATTAGGCTAATACCATTTTAAGTTCAATTGCACAACTTAAAAAAAAGAATGCTTAGAAAGAGGCAATTTTTGAAAAATATAGAATACATAGATTCCATATAACATTCATACAAATTACAGAAATATGATACTCCTTTCAATTCTTTATGATTTAACCCAAGTATAGTACAAACTTAATGTGATTATCTTGAATTTTAAGATAATTTACATTTAAAGGAGTTAGTAAATAACTCTAAATGTATTACTTTATGGGGGTTTCTAAAAAACACAGTTTATATTATTTAATATTTGACAACTATAAAATGGGAATCGAACAGATTTCCTTAAAATGTTCTAATTATTAATTTACAATATTAAATAGCTCTTCTTCATAATTTGCAGGTGTCTTGGTTCATTTGACTGAATTCCAGGTCTCTTTTCCCCACTGGATGTTGGCTCCGCCAGGGCAGGGCCCTGCTGAACTCACTCACCCACGGCCTCAAGCCCCAGGGGCAGCGCCGAACCCGTGCAAGCTCCCTGCTTGGTGCTGCCTGGTGGACGGAATTCAGACCCAGTGAGAGGGAAGGAAAACACACGTTCTGTTTGTGACTGCCTATTGTAACATAGGCTCTCAGATATTATATTTAATATTCATTAGTGTATTCACTAAACATTCACTAAGCCACTTGCACTAACAAGAACTGTTCTGGGGGGAAGGATACATTTTTTTTTTTTAAATGAAATGAGACATGATTACTTAAAATGAAATTGCTATAATGTCTAGTATTGGAATTGATTCTATATTTTGAATTAGGCAAAGTTTTGCTTACTTAAAAGTCATCAAGTTATGTTCAGTCAGATGATTATCTTCTGAAACCTTTATTCCTCACAATGTGCCAAAAACAATGAATAATATAACGTATCTCTATACTGATGGTTTGAGATCTGCCATGGATTTAAGTATTTGCTCTTTGCAGAGAGCAAGTTTTAGCACATTGAAAAGGATGACTTGATTTTTACGGTATCTTTTAACAATTTCTGCCCTTCTGTATCAGCAAACATACCATTCAAGCTTTTCTTCTATATTAATGCACAAAATAAAATAAACATAGCTTATATTATGAAATGTGCACTTTGTAAGCATCTTTAAAAAGTATACTTCTGGCAAATTATCCCGTTTTATGCTTATGGGATTTTTTTTTTCCCTCAGTGCTAAAATCTTTAGTCCTGTTTGTTCCTTTTCCAGTAATAACAACCTTACCTCCCTGATGAGATTATACCTTAATGCCTGTATTATTATTATTTTTGAAATGTGCTTTGCTATTGACATAACATGGCCATGCTTTGCTTTGGTTGTTTTACTCCTAGTAATTTTATTTTTAAAATAAAAATTTCCCTGGTTTCTGTGCATTTTTGCTTTCCCCTCCTCTTTGTCTATGTTTGAATTCACTGGTATTGCTACTTGAATGCTTTGAACATATGTCTATTAATTAAAATTGCTGCTTTTAAAAAAAAACAAACAAAACCCCCCAAAACTTTAATTCCCATGCCAGAATTCATTGTAAGCACTATATCAAAAGATGTCAAAAGAAGATGACCTCCACCTTCTACAGAAAGAGGAGCAGTTTTCGGGCATCTGCTCTGGGAAGTCTCTAGGTTAATGCCACCCCGATGTGCTTTTTTCTTCATAAATGAGCACTATGAAGGCTTACACAGACAATATCACAGTACAGTACTCCAGCCAGTGAAACATCCACGTCTCTTTAAAAATAAATTTTTGGTAAAAGAAAGGGGAAAAGAGGTGTTATAATTATAATATATATAAATGTATTTATATATATAAACACATTCAAATATAGTTATATTTACATGTTTAAATATATGTACACATGGGGAAGGGAGGGTTACCCATTGTTTGTCCCCCGAATTCCAAGGTAGTCTAATATGTTTCCTACTTTCCTAGGCTTGTTCCTACTTTCAAAGAAAACACAGATTTAGACCTGAAAGTCATTTCAAATTATTTTCCTTAATGTCCCAAGGCTGGCTTTTTTTTTCTATGTTCAATCACACAACATCCAAAACAATTATGTTCTCATTTACCCCAAATGCTTTAATCATTTTTTCAAGAATTTATAGTTTATTTTCTTATTCCAGCAAACATCTCATTTATTATATCAATGAGTTTGAGGTAAACTAAAATTTCATGAACTACTCTCTAATATTTGAAAGAACAAGCTTAGAGCTTTTCTCATATTCAAACAGTTGTGTATTCACACATGCACATATTAAAATTATTACAGATGTGAAAACTTTTTTTTTTCCCCATCAAAGGAGCAATGTGTTTCCTAATGAAGAATTTCCTACCCACATTTAGCTAGTTTAAAAGCCTATGGAAATTTTTTTTTTTTAATTTAAATCATTCAGTTTTAGGGTAGTGACGGGTCTTGAAGCTAACACTTCAGTCACCTGTTTCTCTTTCCCACATCAGAAAAGAGGAAAATGCTGGTTCACAGTCACTTCATTTTCCAGATTTTCTCAAGGTTAGAGCCTGTCTCAACCTCACGGGCTCGGGGCAATGCCTTTTCTTCTCCCATGAGAACATCGTCCTGAGTGGGGCATGGACAGCAAGAGGCCACTAGGCAAGCACTGGCCCTCTGTGGCTGTCCCCATCCTTTGTTTGCGGAGGTGCTAGGAATTAAAGTCACACTTCCGTGTGCTCATGATCACTCCTCAACTCTGACCATGGGTGTTGGTTTCAGATATCCCTTGACACTGGAGAAATCAATAAGCAAAAGAGAGATTTTTAAGAGCCCTTAAAAGGGGGAGAGAGGGGGAGTTTCTCTCCTACACCATGTTAAAGAATCAGTTGTTATTTATTTGGTCTGCGATCATTCCTTCCCATATCTGCGCTGAAGGCAATCTGTTTGCAAATTTCAAGTCTCTTATTGCTTTTCTACAAGTTTTGAGGGATCACTAAAACATTAACAGAAACTCCTATTTCTGGTATTGAATATTAGCTATACATAACCTTTAATAGCAGACTAACATAGTTTTGGAATTTGGAAGAAATAATGCTACAATTTTATAGCTCTAAAACAAAGTAAGCAAGCAAGCAAGCAAGCAAGCAAGCAAGAAAGCCTGAATACGTTTTGGGTTTGGGGATCTTTTCAATCTCCCTTTATTCTCAGGAATAATTTCCAAACATGGAATTAAATGGATGAACTGAGACATAGAATAAGCTTTTATGGAGATTGGTTATGAAACTCATGTAGAGTCTAATCATTCTTTCTAATACTCATTTTTCCACCCACTAAATCATTACCTTCATTAACAGTGATTAAAACTAAGCCTCAAAGCTGGCAGAGTTGGACGAATTTTCACATCTTTCTAATGACTATAGTCTAAAGCACCCTCCTGGGAAAATGAGCTCTTCTTAGAGCCTGTGGACACAGGGTGGAGAGTGGAGGATGACTCACAGTGTATGTGGACGTAAAATAGGGAAAACATTCAAGTCTAGTATGGGGTTTTCCAAATTCAGTTTTTTAAAAATGCAACGCCTAAAGTATGTTTATTCATAGATCCTAATTTCAGATGTAAAAATCAATTGATACGTTCAGGTTTACCAGAAACCATGATGTAGGAGATACAAATGGCAATATCACTCATTTCTTTTGGCTGAAGTTAAGATCCCGTATGTAGCTGCAAAATTAATCACCACTGTATTTGAGAGATTGTTGGCAAATCTTGAATGAAGGGACAAAAGTGGCTTCTCAAACGTTTTAATAAATTGTGGGGAAATAGTCACCGGTCCTATAATGTAATATTATGTGTGATTTTTTTTTTTAAATAAAATGTGGAGGCTAAAACATACTTGCTAAAAGAACAGTGCATATAGAGAGATTCTGTTCAATTATTAATGATAGGATGCAGGGACTATTCTGGAACGATAAAATTGTAAGTTGACTTTTTAATCTCGGAAATTTTACAAACGTCTTAAAAGACATGACAGAAGAATTTGCTTCTTTAGTAAGTCTTCTTAAAATAGCTGAACTATTCCGAATTACCTCTTTGAGAAAACTGACTTAATGTAGCTGTCATCAAATAGTGATCAGTGAACTTGGAACCGGTGACGATAATTGGAGTTAAGAGGAGCCTTAAAAATAAACACATCAAAAAGGAATAAAAATCGATATTAAAGAAGCAGGAATAAAGTAACTAAATTTTAGAAAATGTTTCTGATTGAATATATGTGCATTTTATCTTCACAGACCTGTTTGAGTATCTATAAAGGGTTGAACATAGCGTGGCTATTAGAAAAAATGTCTGATATTTCAAACATAGCTTTTTCCTTGTCTTTTGTATCTTGTCCCTAAAAACTAATTTCTAGAAGTTATGTCCCAGCAAGAGTGAATAGCTTCCCTGAGCGATTATCCTCATCCTGATCCCAGTTTGCTGAAATATCAGGCTTGGAAAACAGATGTGAGAGAAAACTCTAGCATGTGTTTTCTCTTTTAAATGAAATGCTAATTTGGAAATACTACCGCTTGACCCAATGGATGCCATCGCCACAGGGATTAAACAGAAGTTTGTCAAGGGAGGGAGAATTTACCACTCAGTCTGCACCTTTGCCAATGCCATTATACAAATTTAAAGATGTGAAGAAATCTGTGTCATCCTGGGATTTTTTATTCAAACAAATTGCAAATAAAATAATTTCTTAGGTTCGCCATGGTTGGAATGTTTGCTTAACTTTTAAACTGTAATCCTGTAGACCAGAGAACAAAATGCAAAGCACCACTTTCCAGTTTCCACTTCTTTAAAATGGTGCAATACTCCCGGGCCCACCTAGGTCAGAGAACGGGGGTGCAGGCCTGGAGGCTGAGCAGAGCAGCCTAGGACGGGAAGGTTTGCAGGAGCTCTGGAGTGCAGGTGAGTACTGGGAGGGTAGAAGGGGGAGTTTGGGTGAGACACAGCACAAGACAGGCAGGATGCGAAGGAAGGAGACCCCAGCAGGCCAGACAAGCAGGAAAAGTCCTGGAGGAGGTCAGATGTGTAAAATCAAATCCTTTTTCCCCAGGCTTTGGTTTTTGCCTGAAAATGAGAGCTTTGGGGAACAGGAAGACACAGGACAAGTTGAAAAGAAATAGAGAAAGAGAGGAAATGGGAGGGAAGAGAAGAGAGGAAAAATGAAAGAAGAGATACTGATGATTAATCCAGATCTTTCCTCAGGCTAGAGAAAGAAGGGGGGCTTAACAAACAACAGAACACGCATAGCTTCGGGGCTTAACAAACAACAGAACACGCATAGCTTCTCGGGTTGGGGGAGGGCAACCAGGGGACTGTTTTTAAGCAATGGCTTTTGGAATCATCTGGTGGTCAAAAGGTGGGAATAGCTGCAAAGTAGAATTTGTCCGGGAAGTAAATGGTGGGGGGTGGGCAGTGGATTCAAGGAGTGTGGCGGCGTGCAGGAATCCAGGAATCGGAAGGAGGCATCACGGGGTGGAGAGAGCAGCTGAGGAGGAACGAGCGAACAGGGGGGTCCATGCGTGGAAAAGGAGCCGGTGAGGAAAGAGTCCAAGGCTGTTACGGAGTAATAAGAGAAGGCAACGCACCCAGAGGGAGGGGTCTTTAGTTTAGGCATAAGTAGATGTTTAGAAGTCGTGCTCTTTGAAGATCTAATACATATGTGCTTATAGGACTATTTTATGCTAAGGATTAGATTTGGATGGTATATATTTTTCACCTAAGAAACACATCTAAATCTAATTCCATCCCTAACACCTTTCTGATAGAATAAGTGTTTCTTTGAGGACATTTTTCTTTCCCTCAGCAGCGGGAAGGGGATTTCTGTCTAAGGTAGTGAGGTGATGACTAGGAAGCCTCTTCTTGGACTTGTAGAGTCCTCGATTTGGGGGCTATTGTTTGAGTTACAAAGCAGATGGCCCAGGATGGACTCACGAAACAAAGGAGGACAAAACGATATCACCATTTGGTTAGAAGAGCCGTTCACAGCTAAGAACAGCCCCTTAAAACGGGATACTTTGAGAAATCTAGGAAGTCGGCACGAGTTTAGGGATAAAATTTGAAATACAGACGTGATGACTGAGAAAGAGGGTGGCACCTCTAAGATGCCAGAAAGGACACAGACAGTAAACATTTTATAACCGTCAAAAACATATGGCAGCTGACTGTGGTTACCTAGGCCACAGGACGGGTGCTGAAGACGTTTTTTTCATTGTAAATGCTCTGACTGTGTGAAATAATAAAATGGCCATGAGAAAGAACTCGGAAGGGACAGAATAAGTCCACCGATTTTACAAAGCAAAGTATCTGTTACCCTCCGCAGAATTAAATAATGAAGGCCATGGAATGGATGAAAGTGAATGCGGACTGAAAAATCACAAACTCAAGAAAAGTTCCTGAAGGTACGGGGAGGGTAGGAGAGACGGCCAAGTAAGAGTGAGGTCTACGCCACTTTGTGGAGGAGCCTGGCATGAGAGGAGCAGAGCAGGGGGAAGGCAGCGACCGGAGGACGCTCTGATGACCGTTTCAGGATTAAGAGAGAAAAGGGGTAGAAATAGGCAATAATGGTGAAACACCAAGCAAAATAAAAAGATCTATTTAATGCCAGGTGTTGCAACTAAAGGACGGTGAGCAGCGTGTTAAGTAGCTGAGGAAGGGACGATCCCTTTGAACGGTAACAGGGAGGCTCTGAGGACACTTGGGCTCCTGACACAACTCAAAGAGCACAGATTTTTTTAAACAGAAAGACTTGGGCTCACATTCTAAACTTTTGTTTATTAGTGGCTTGAAATTGACCAAGGCTCTTCTCTTTGCTCAACTTTAGTTGTATTAACGGGAAACTGGAATCACTGTAACTAGACTAAAAGACTCTTGCTAGAGACAGTCGTCCAGATGTTTGCAATGATTAGTTTCACGGACACATGTGTAACGTGGCTGGTCACTGGCCTGTGTATTGAGAATACAGAAATAAATATGACAAAATCTGTGCCTTATAGCCTTAAAACCTAGTACTGGAGGCAGGCAGACAAGTGTTTAATGTGAAAGGAGTGGTAAGTGCTGTTAAGCAAAACACAAGGGGAAAAGGAAAACTGAAGAAAGATGCTATTTTAGCTAGCTCTGCTAGGACTTTGCTCTAAGGAAGTTCTGGAAAACTATGTGTGTTTGTATGTATGTATATTTCCGGATCTGAAGTCAACGAGGGAGCCTTAGGCACAATATATACCATAATACTATACAAGGCTAGAAAACGGTAGACTGAATTGAAGAGAAGTTTTAGGACAAACTAAAGGGAATAGGAATAATTATTTTATTAGAATAAGAAAAAAATAATTTCACCAGATGAACAATGATTGTTGTTTTAAAAGTCATCCCAGATGAATGGTGGGTGAAATACACTGACGCACTCATAAGGTTAAGGCGTCGTATTGTGACCAAGTGAGAGAAAAATTCAGGTCATCAGAGTTGCACAGGAAGGGGGGGTTTGGTGAGCACCAGGGGGGCTTCCAGTTGGTCTGAGCAGCCCTGGACATACTGACAAGATGAGCTCCGTGCATTTAAGTGAAGTGAGGGCAAAGATGAGCCCACTGTGATATTTTAAGCCACTGTGGTTAAATCAAATGAAATGGGTGATTGTGGAATACAAGAAAACAGAGTGAAGATGTAAACTTAGTAGAAGTTGGTTTGGGTTTTGGAGTCAGACCTAAGATGGAATCAGTATTCTATCATCTGAGAGACCTTAGAGAACTCAGCTAAACCCCACCCCCAAGACTCAATTTCTTCACTAGTGAAATATGAATTTAACAACTACTCAAAGGTGTTCTGATGAAAACACAGACTTCTCAACATAAAGTTATGAAAGTCTTGGGAATGAAGCCTTTTTTTTATTGCCACTGTATGCTGGGCAACAGGGGTTGAGAGTGGTGTATGGGAAGGTAGGTGGAGATGCTGGTAGTAGCTATGATTACTTGAGCAGTAGAAGGATCTGGGAACATAATACAAAGACATGCCCATGAGAACGTCTTGGTTAGGGTCCCTGTTTGACCAGTGTTTCCATGTACTAGCTACGGTGCCCACAGGCGGTCATTTCACCTATTATTTTTTCTGTCGGGACAATATGGAATATCCATGATCACTGTGATGTTCCTTGAAATCCTTAGAGAACTAGACTTGCAACTTTGTTCTGTCATTTTTACTGTCTAATTTCTACCCTTAATCAGGCATTTATTTCCTAGGTCAGAAGCCAAGGAGGGGTGGAAGACAAAATGGATCCATGTCAGTTGGTGTTTTATATTAAAGAACTTTCCTCCAAACTCTAGTCATCTACATAATTACAATGCATTGGATAACCTTAGTTGCAAGGGAGATTAAAAAATGTACTCTTGGCTGATGTGGGGGGTCATGCCTACAATCCCAGCACTTCGGGAGGCTGAGGCACGAGGATTGCTTGAGCCTAGGAGTTTGAGGCTGCAGTGAGCTCTGATCACACCACTGCACTCCAGAGTGAGACTCCTTCTCTAAAAAAACTAAGTAAACAAAAAACAAATGCTGCAGTCTTTAAAGGGCTGCATTACGACCAGGAATGAGGCCAGAGCCAGGGTTCTCCTGCTGAGGAAGAGTGAATGAATGGAGAGAGAAGTCACCCGAGGCCCTGCCGCAGAGCTTTGTCCAACTGTGTTGAAGATGAACAACTGAAGAACAAGTGAGTGAAAGGTTTGGGCACACTTTTATAAAGGATGACAGCACCAAAAATGTGGGAACTCATGGGAAAAATAAATGCTTGGGGGGTGACATGTGGCTATTACAGGGCTGGTTACACAGGTTCTGCCTAGAGTCACCTGGGATCCCCCCAAGAGAAACTCAGCTCCCTGAAATGGGCTTTTTGGTCACCAGTCAATGAGGAGAGAAGTAAAACACAGGACCACTCAGGGATATAGGTCAGATATGGTCAATAAACTTTTTATCAGTGTGCTATTTTTGTTTATTAAGAAAATAGAGGATAAAAGCAATGGACCATCAAACTTTAAACTATATCTTTCTGAGTTGGCAGGGGGAGGAAAATGCACTTCAGAGGAGATAGTATGTTCAAACAGACAGGAAGTTGCACACAAGCAACAAGATCCTAAACAAAGAAACCAAATCACTCATTATTCAAAGAAGATTTATAAACTTACAATGGAATGGAATTGATAAGAAGACAAATATTTTAGAGACTGCAGGAAACATCTAGGATAAAGTAAATAGCATAGAAAATGTTTATACAAAGTCCTAATAGAGCCATTTTAGAGTTTTAGAAAAATAGAGAATATTTGTATATAAAAAGCGTAGAAAGAATAAAATATAGGACACCCCGATCATATACTAACACACTGTTAGTGGGAAGAGTTTGGACACAATGCATAATGATTTTGAGAAAAAATGACCATACTATTAATGTAATTATAAAGAATGTTGTCATCTTAAAAGAATAAAGGATTATAATTTTGGAGATCCGTGGGATTCTGGAATGTATGCCTTCAGATAAGTATGTGGAGGAAGGACATGCACCCCTACATTCATTCTACAAGTTTTAGTTCTAGCTTAGTGATGTGTATACATATATATACACATATATAAAGCATTGTCACAAATTAATAACGAAACAAATAACCCAGTAAAAAATGGCTACTTTTAACAGACACCTTATACAAAGCTATATGGATGATAAATAGGTGCATAAGAGCATACTCAGCATAATTAACCATTATGATGGAAATTAAAACCATATTGGGATATTACCGCTCATCAATTAGAATGGATACAGTTATGAAAACCTAGTCACAAGTATTTGGAAACACAGGAAGGAACAGGAACCTTAATACAATGCTGGTGGGAATATATAATAAAATGGCACAACTACTTTTAAAAATAGTTTTGCAGCTCTTTAAATTTTAAACTTAAAATTTTAAACACAAGTATCACACAATGTATCATATAGCTATTCTACCTCCAGTAATTACCCAAAGCAAAGAAAATCACATGTCCATTTGAAGACTTCTACATTAATGTTCATAACATCTTTATTTGTAATAGTCAAAACCTAGAAATGTCATTGAACAGGTTACGCACAGACGGTGGTATGCATATGGAATGGAATCAAACTCAGCAATAAAAAGAAGGAACAATGAATATACACAACATGAATAAATCTTAAAATAATTATGTTTTGTGAGAGGAGAGAAGAATGATATTAAGTGGTTTTATTTATTAAACTTCTAGGTAATGCAAACTAATTTAAAGTGACAGAGAATAAGTCAGCGATTTGGCAAGAGGTGGGGGAAGATTTGGAGGGAGGGGTTCCAGAGGGACACAAGGAAACTTTTGGGGGTGATATCAATGTTCATTTTCTTGATTGTGGTAATGGTGTCAAGAGTATATTATGTCTCAAAAATTATGAGATTAGACACGTTCAGTATGTACAGTTTATTGTAGATCAATCACACGTGAATAAAGCTGTTTAAAATAATCTATTTGCCAACAAAACAGACTCACTGTGCATAGTGTGAAAGCCAGCTTTTTGCTGAGCCTGCAGACTGAGGTTTGAACCTTGAATTATGTCAACTTTTTAAATATATTAACAGACACTTTGGATTTTACCAGGTTCATTGGCACCGTCTTTGTGCTATCTACTCATCTCTAAATCCTGGTTTTTAAGAGTAAGATATAATTTTCTTTTATATTTGAACTTTTACAAAGCCTAAGAAGGAACTCTGAAGTTCTACACAGCTGGGAGGTGGTGTTAATGAGATAAAACCTGGCACTTATTTATAGTCTGAAAGACTGTCACTTCTAATCAGGTTCTTAAGCAAAAGTTGTTAATTGACTATAATAGGTCACGTGTTCCTTGGGTGTTGTTTTCCTTTAAACAGTTGTTGCCTCATTTTGCACAAATAATATGGCCAGGGTGACGGATTGAGTTAAGCAATAGTCTAATCATATAGCACTTACTGCATGTTAGGTGCATCTAATATATTTAGAGTCCCCAAGGAGGAGCTGCCATAACCTTCTTTTATAATTCCTTCATAGAACCATATTGTGGGGTCTGAAGGCAGCAACAACGACAAACAATGCTTCACAGGTTTCTACACGGAGTAATTTCTGATTCTGCTAGAATTTTAAGTTGAAAAGATGTGCTCTCAATACAGACTTGCAAACTTTGCAAGCATGCACATAATAATACCTATACGTCTTGGATTTTCTCTGTGTACACCCTCAATTAATCAAGATAATTTTGATAATTTGATGTTACTTCTATAACAAATTTCCATCAGTTTGTAAGAGTTTTAAGCTATAGACCATCCACTGAGTGGCAGGGACTGGACAGATGGTGATCACTACCCTTATCTCTTGCAGGTCTCCAAGGGAGTGTTTATTTCACAGTCTCTTTGCAGTCTGATTGGCACCAGGTGCCGGGAAAGGCCACTGGGATGTGAAGAGACGTGGTGCGTGCCACCTTCAGGCTGCCGATCAAAATCTGAAACCAGATACCAGGCTCTTTGTCTTCCCTTGAGCTGCTGAAGCGACAAAATGGAAGCAAACCAAAGCCTCAGATCGCGGCTTGGAGGAAAGCTGCTGCGCCTCTCAGAATGTTTTGTGAGCAAGAAATACGCTTCACTACCGTGGCCCCATCTCCAAATACCATCACGCGAGGATCAGAGCTTTCACATATGAATCTGGGGGGAGCACAGTTCAGTCCCTAGCAGTCTATTCCTGATGCTCCCACCCCCAAAATGTCCTGTCATTCTTCCATGTGAAATGCATTTATTCCATCCCAACGGCCTTTACCTATATTAACTGATCTTGGCACCCTGGTTGAAACTCAGTTGACCACGTGTACGAGGGGTTATTTCCAGGATCTCTTTTCTGTTCCATTTCTCTGTATGTCTGTTCTTATTCCAATACCGCACTGTTTGAATAACTGTAGCTTGGTGGTAAGTTCTGAAATCGAGGAATTTGAGTCCATCCTCCAACTGTGTTCTCTTTCAAGATTGTTTTGGCTATTTGGGATCCCTTGAGAGTTCATATTAATTTTAAATGAGTTTTTCTATTTCTGCAAAAAAAGGTCCTAGAAACTTTGACAGGAATTGCATGGAATCTGGAGATTGCTTTGCATAGTATGGACATTTCAAAAATATTGTCTGCCAATCCACAAACAAAGGATATCTTTGTATTTTCTTTAATGTCTTTCAGCAACATTTTGTAGTCCTCACTGTAAAGCGATTATTGATATAGGTGGGTTAACATCTACTGTATTTGTTACTGTTTTCTATTTGTTGCCCTTAGTTTTTGTTTGTTTGTGTTGCCTTCCACAATTATTTCTGCCTTCTTGGGTTTTAGTTGAGCATTTTATATGACTCCATTTTCTTCTCTGTTTGCATATCAATTATACGTCCATGTTTCCTTTTTATTATTTCAAAATATTAAGGGGGTACAGAGTTTTTGTTACATGGATGCACTCTTTAATGTTGAAGTCAGGGCTTGCAGTGTGCCCTCCACCAGGAGAGTGTGCATTTTACCCAATAGGTAAGGTTTTAACCCCCACCCCTCTCCCATGCTCCTACCGGGATCTAGTCACTGAATTTGGGTTTCTAAAGCCAGGAACTATGTAAGATGCTGCTGAGTTATGACTGGCTGAATTTGCCTGCAGTGTTATTACTGCATTTATTCACTGATGTAAAAGATTCTGGTTGCCATACACACACTTGAAGGAATATAGTTCACAACTTTTATGTTCTATGTAGTGCATCATACATCCAGCTCAATACATTCTGCCTTAATGTTCTCTCCTTATAAAAAAAATATGATGCACATTATACTAGAGCACACACAACCTAACTTGGGTAATTGAGGTTGAAACATATGGCAAGCAGTGGTGATCAAGCGCTCAATTGTTCCCCAGGTGGTCGTGGAGAGTATTTAATGGGGTCACGTTCTAGCTCTTCTATCATTGGTACCCAAATGCTGCCAGACAGTAATCTACAAGTGACCACTGCATCACCTACAAATATCTGTACTGGAATCATTTGCCTCGAAATAATGGAGCTTAGGTGAGTCTAACAATCTGTACAAACCGTTGGATAGACCATCTGGCATGATTTTCTGATACTTTTTGTGAACATGGTTTTAATCATTTTATTTACCCATGGTGGTGTCAGCTACTGTGTTGTGCTCGTTTGACTGAGTAATACAAGCAACCTAATTGTCGAAGGCGAGTGTCTAGGTCAGGCCCCATCCCGGCAAATGAGACACCTTCTAATCACGCAGGAGTCCTGCCGCGCTCTTCCTTCATTCAATTTCTTCACTGCTCTAACTTGACCTCACCCCGCCTCAGGCCTTCTCCTTCCTCTCAGCAATCCCTTTTACTTTCTATTTGTCACTCCCCTTTCTCTGACCTGTCCCTATTATCTATGCATTTTCATTTTCTAAAGAGACATTGAAAGCAACATCGGTGTCAGTGAGTTTATTTATGTATTTCTTTGTCTGTTTTGTATCGACGTCACCACAATAACCTCGAAAATATGACTTACGGATCCCTTTGGGAAAATGTTCCTCTCCCATCGTCATATCTAAGGCCACATATATCTGATGAGAAGGTTTATTCGATGATTTACAAATGATAGAACAGGGGCAAGGTATGTTCTAATGAAATTCCACGTCAGTTTATGAGTAAAACAAAGGAAAAGTAGAAAGTCTTCCCATGGAATGTGTTTTATTTTGTTCTTCAATAAAGCAGTTGTGTGATGCTTTTTGGACCAAATACGGACTGATACTAGCCTTCCAAGGATGTTTATCTCAGTGAGCTGGCATTTCCTTCCAGTTAGATTATGATGTGTGTTTAAACACATCAGTTTACAAACAAAAACATTAGTCAAATAATAAAAAAACTCCAAAATCTAATAAAATATGAGAAAGAAATATTAATCTACCTAGTTAAAAAAAATTGGAGTGTGGAAGAAGAACATATACATGTATAAAATTAGGTGTAGTTAAGGATGGGTTAAAAATCACAAATATAGAAAACTAAAGGCTTATGACCTTTTTCAATTTTGTGCTTATGAATTTGAAAAACTGGATGAAATGGATGACATTTCAGGACACTTAAAATTAATATTTTATGTTCCTGAGAAATCATTAAAAACTCTAAAGAAATATTACTTGCGAATAAATTGAAATAGTTTACAAAAATCTATCTCCCTGCCTTCCCCCCCAATCAATATGCTTCTTATCCCTCTTGCAGTTGGGCAGAACACCATGAGCCTACGAACGAGTGTGGAATTTGGGCAGGCTGGCAGCAGAGTGTGCAGGAGAAGCACCGGAGAGCTTCCGGGCAGACGGGAGAAGGACCCTGCGTCTCATGCATCCTGAAGTGTAGGAGAACTGCCACGAAACCCCGAGGCTCTTCCTTCACCTTCCCTGGCACCCCGAAAGCCACCTGTTCCAGCAGGTGCCCCCATCGGTCTGTGTCCCAGAGCAGAGCCGCCCCTGGACCACGTGCCTTAGGCATGAAGGTGAGTAAGAAATGAACTTCTCTCTCTTACAGCACCTGAGATCGTGGGGTTGGTATCACCTGGTCTGTTCTGGCCAATACATGTGGTTTTCACACGTTCGCCCCACGTCCAGCAAGAAATGCCTTCGCAGAGCACTTCTGCATGTCGGAGTCGGTAATGACGCCCTCAGTCGCGCCTCACAACACAAGCAGCTTACAAGCCACGTGGTGAGGTGGATTCCGAAGCTGCTCACGAGGTGTACGTGGTCACTTCCCTCCAGAACACCCTGCCTCTTACTCTCGTTCAATAGAGCCCACCCAATGGCACTTTCTCCTTTGTCACCTCTTTAGTGACCTTATTTTCCCCTATTATTTGAGAGGATTGTCGTAAGATCTAATCCAGCAGCTGAAGCTTCATGGGGCTGACATCGTTCTCTTTCCTGCCCATCGTAACTTCGGTTCTCTTGAATCCTCCGAAAGCCTCGGGACTAGACAGATATATCAAGCGAATTTGCCCTGAGGTGTTCATATTGGGGAAAAACATTCCCAATTTCAAAATTAGCCTGTCTTATAATACGACATTCATCCTGTGAACAGATGCAAAAGTCTTCCACAAAGGTAAGTGATTAGGCGCCCAGGGAGGAGAAGCGCAGCGCGGTGGGCCGGAGGGAAACCGTGGGTGACCAGCCAGGAGTTATGAAAGGTCCCCTGTAGATGCCTCTTCCGCGAGTGACGCCGTCTTCCAGAGAAGGGACTCTAACTGCTTCCACTGACTTCTGCCGGTCAAAACATCTCGCTCCTCTGGCTGCGATGAATTGCCCAAGACTGGGCCTGTGATGCAACTCATCAGCGTCCTTCCCTGGAACTAGGAGCCTCACTTGGATCTGCAGCTTACGAACCTGGGACCCTCGGACAGCAAGTCCCCTGATAAGCCGTCTGCGGTGGAGAGAATGAAGCGGGGTCCTGCACGGGGAGAAGAGGCCCATTCTCTGCACACCTGGAGCTCTGGTCCCTGGGCCATGTGCAACAGTATTTGAAAATAGAATAGAGAACGCTGAAATAAGGTTTGGGGATGGGTTACAGCTCTGAACTTGTCACTGTCATCATGGAGAATTTGAGTGAAAGTTGCAGATGCCCGTAATACTGGGAGAACCATGCAAACTGGGTTCTGTGTTCTTCACAGCGGAATCTCTAGGAATCTCTGGGATAGTGCGGGATGCAGAGAAACCAAGTCTCCTATTTCTCTAGATTCATTCCAGCCTCCCTGATTTACTCTCTCATAGCTCTCTGTTTTTGTTCCACAAAACCCTAATTTTTTTTGTGTGTATTTATCTGTTTAATATTTTCCCTTATTCCCAGAGGAAAAGATTAATGAAGGAACAGGCTCCAAGTTTTCCCACGATTGTGTTGTTTGGTCTACCCATGCAGCACGGGGCACAGAGAAGGTGCACAGCACATTTTTGCCTTAGGAGTTAATCATAAACATTAATATGAGCAGGCACTGGAAGCACAAAGAGCAAACTCAAAAGGGAACTAAGCCCTGATGTCAAATAGGTGAGAGATCCTCAGATGCGAGAGTCTCCGTATGCGCCATCAGTGCGGAAAAGCACAGGACCAGAATCGACAGGCAGCCTCCCGGAGAACTGTCCAAATTCACTACAGAGGAGAACATCCCACGTCTCTGATTTTGTCTTCAGATGAAATAAAACATCTTGGACCTCATCACAGAATATGACCAAAAAGAGACTGGGTCATGGCAAACTGGAGATACGTAGGTTAAGTTAAGGGAAGTCGGCATAAGTTAGTTAGTACTACTTAATTATAGTTCATAAAATAGCTACAGATGGAGAAGTCTCAGCAAAATTACTGGATAGCAAGAGAAAGAAAAACAGGGAAGTGAAAACGGTGACTTTGGAAGTCTGTATAGCTTTCAGCGGGGTCAGATTTTCTTTAACTGTGAAGGAGTCGTTTGGAACAAGAAGCACCTGAGGACTGACATCGCCTGTGCGGGGACATCGGAGCCCCCGTCTAGAAGTGGGCATCGTGGGCTCTGTCCTGCGCTTCGTCATCTGTTAGTTATACGCCTTTAGGTAAGTGATTTTACCTCGCTGGGTCCATATTTCCTTACCTCTAAAATTAAAGAATAAATCTAGATGATTTTCCTCTTTGTGATTTAACACCTCATGACAAGTAGTCGACTCAGCACCACAGATACTGCCTCCCCCTCCACCGCCGGGGCTGTACACGTCGTAGCCGGGATTACGGGAGGAAGACTTGGGGAGAGAAGCAGAGTCTAGTGAAGAAAGAAGAATGTTTCCTATTTCCCAGACATTACAGAAGTCACAGGAAAATGGCTACATGTATTCGCTGCCTTAATGTAGCAAGTGAGGACCGTGATGCCACTTTCTCAAAGTTTATTGAGATTTATTATTTAATTTAAATTATTTCAGTTAAACTAACAAGCCAAAGTAAGAGTTTTCTGAATAGGTGCTTCCTCAGGGTGGAACCTGTAGCTTAGGTTGTGCAATGAATATTAAGAAATAGAAAGTGATAAAAACTCAGGGGAAAGCATAGCACACTGGTTCTCAGAGTTCTGAAAATTTCCCTGTTCCTAAATAATAGATCACTTCCGTTTTTTGATGCACTTAGACCACACAGAAAGTAAATGTAGAATATTTTTAGATTTGGCGGGAATCTGAGTTTAAACTATGCTAATTTTTACATTTTTTCTAAGATTTACAACATCTCTTGTGATTGCTGGGAAGGTTTAGGGGTCAGAATTACCAGGAGAAAATAGTAGTTTTATTTGCTACCGTGGAAAATAAACATGAGTTGACTAAGGAGGCACAGTAGGATTACTCGGGATTACCTGGTGCCTTCGCAGTGCTCTGTGGAGGTTGCTGAATTTACGGTTTGGGAGGTATAGTATGTAAGAAAGTTTATCTCTTGAAACCTCTAGTACAGGTCGGGACAAGGTGGGGAATTAGATTCAACTGAGACTAGAATTTCTCTGCTCTGTCCCTGCTACGCGAGGACAGTGAATAAGGAAGTCGGAAGTGCTGGCCAGAGAGTACGTCAGGAAAGGCGTCACAGAGCCCACAACTGCCCTCAGGTGCACGTGGAGGAGAGTGAAGACGGGAATCTGCTAAGAGACATGAATAAAGGATGGCATCCATGGGCTGATGACACAAAGACAGTATTTAAAAAGGATGGGTATAGATGTTGAGTCATAAAGGAGGAAGAATAAACGGTTTTGGCCACAAAGGCAGTTCTACATGTAATAATTCACAAAAGATATCAGTCTAAATGATCAGAAAGAGAGAGAGTACGACTTGGGGTGCCGAGGGTGGATGGCTGAAACCATTGGTTTACGTTTAAGCAAGCTGAGGAAAAAATAGAATCTAAACGACATCCTCAAAGCTAGGATGGATCATAGCTGAGACTTAATACCAGAAACACCTGCTCAACATTAAACTCTTTTTCCTATTACATACTACTTAGATTTTGTTACTCAATATAAACTTTAAAGAAGTATCTGCATAGCTCTTAGCTCTTATACACAGAAAGGGATCTTTTACTCTTTTCAAAAGCACATTCTCAGTAGAATCAGTAAAATATATGTTTTTTGTAACAAAACGAATCTGTTTTGGTTTTGAAATATTATCCATTTCGGTGCTGACATGGTGTAATCTGCCTCAGCAGCAATGGGCACTAAGAGCAAATTTACTTGTTACTGAGGATGGCAAGGTGAGACACCCCATAGCGTGCAAGATTTTACTAACAAACTGAGTTTGCACATCATCATTTGTGTTTTGCACTTTTACCAAACAAATCAAATTGCTGGTTTGAATGTCTTACTAGTATAGTATCACCTTATTTAGTTTATATAATTTAGGCAAAAGGAAAACTATCATGTATAACTAGGGAAGCCTTATCAAGGACACACAATACTTCTGTATGTATATACTCAAAGAATCATCACTCTTACTCAAATTTATCTGTCAGTAATAAAGACACCTGTTTGAGAATTGTGGCCATAACCTAAAAAAAAAAAAAAAAAAATAAGAAATAAGAAGCAGGAGGGAGTACAATGGGCAAAGAAAAACTACAAACTGACTAATCTTTCCAATAGGGCGCCTGAATCAAGTTTTGCAGATCCTGCCTCACCTACCTGCCAATTTATGATCCCAAATTAATAAATGTATAGTAACAAGGTTTTTTTTTTTTATAAAAAAAAATCTTGATATTCTTTATATATCTTCTTAAACCTTGCTCCTGATGCCAGCACTAGTTTTAATTTGGCTGAAGCTGCCTTGAAGATGAAAAAAGCATCCAGTTTTCTGAACCTGTAAAGTTTGTCCTGAAATTTATTTCTAGTTCTGAATGACTCAGCACAATCTCTTCTCTGGCTTAGCACTTGAATGGCATTTTCAAAGGAATGATTCACTTGATGTCATTACTTTCTATTTTCAAGGAAATTCTGATGACTGACTATTCCACAAAGTGAGACTCTGGTTCTGTGCCATGTATTTGTAAAGTCTGAGTATATTTAAAAAAAGAAAAAACAAAAAAAGAGGAAAAAGAGAGTGTCCGTGGTGTTGTCATCAGCAAGAAGGACAAAATCAAGCTTGGATTAAACGCTTTGTTTCCTGGCATTTTAAGCCACAGAAAATGTTTTCACTGGTGTTCTATGAATTTCTGGGGGGAGGGTTGGGGCTTTGGGAGGGGAACATATTAATAGGAACTTCTCTTTGGTTTCTCCAAAGGGGACATGTGATTTTATGCTTGCTGGTAATGTCCTCGGAAAGTTAAGCAACACTTTAATACGGTTTTCATCTTCGTAGGTTCCAGGCTGGCAGATTGTTTTCAAGCTCTTTCCTTTTATATTGAGATTATGACAATCGAAGCAGAAGGGACAAATCAACTACGGATGACAGATAAGAATGAACCGAGAGACCACTTGCAGAGGGTCCCACGGACGCACAGGCTCCGCGCTGCACTGCCAGGGAGAGAGCCCCTTACCTGAGACTTCGCCCATCTCCGCTGTGAGCTGTGCGGATTGACCTCAGTTTTGCCCTTTGGTCTATTTCCAGATTTTAACATGCATGATTGAAAGGTAACTGCGAGGCCGGCCCTTTGTAAGACGTCTCCTTTTAAACCAAACATTTATGTTCATTTTACCATTTGGTAACCCATCATCATCTTGGCGTGCTCAGCCTTTAATTTTTTTCATGGTCCTTTATGTGTTGATTTTTATGTTAGTTTAAACCCAATGGCAACTAAAGCAAGCTAAGTTTTGGTGGCATTTAGTTCAAGCAGTTGACTCAGGATTCTAGTCACTTAAAATTCCTGAGGCTGTTTTTTTTTAAAAAAATTAACTTTCATTAAGCCTGATTTATTCCCTCCCTGTATGCATCTACTCACAGTGAGATGGGCGGGTGCTGGTGTGGGAAAAATTGAGCCCTAGAAGTCAATGCGTTCCCTCAAAATGTTACCTGCAGGAAAGGAGCATTTAACAAAGCACAGTGCACGGATTCAGTCAAATGTAACCATTAATCTACACACTGTGGTGAACTGAAATTCCTCAATAAACAGATTACGCACACCTTTCATGACTTTCCAGAAGCCACGACATCTCTTTCTCGTACCCCAAACAACTCACTCTCCATAGATGTAATTCCAATAATGAAACATATTAGAATGTGTGTACATGATAGTATAGAATATAAAAGGAATTCTATCTTTTAGAATTAATATTTTCAATAAATTTAATTTTGGAAATCCATGCACGTCTTTAATTTCTTTACCCAAACAGTAAGTATGTCACTTAGGAACCCAGAAAACAGTCTTAGTAAAAGTTGGTATTATCATGTTTAGACTTAAATAATCACTTAAGTTTTATTTATTTCACACATATAAATCAATATTTTTTATCATCAGAGAAGATTGCTGAATAATGAAATTAAGTTGGATTTAATTTTTTACCCTAGTTTAAAATTTAAAAAGAAGCAGCTCTCAGTCAAAACCTTTATGTGCAAAAATGTCTCTAAATTATGCACGATAATTTACTTATTTCTTGATAAGCCTTCATCATAAATAATCTAAAGTTTCAGCAGATGAGATTGTGAAAATTTTACAGGTAAAGTAATCAGACAGAAAAAGAGATGTGATGCTTCCAACCAGCGTAGTTGAAAAGTAGACTTTCTTTTTTGAAAAGCACAGTCCAATGTGCAGTCCCCCAAAGCCTGGCATTTGCAAGCTTTATAAAATAATAACAGGTTTGAAAACCAGTGATTGTAAACTTTCTTACCTGTTTCTCCTTGCAAAAAAGTTTCTGATTTCATAGTTGAAAAGTAGTAACGCTTTATTGTAGAAAATCTGAAGAACATAGAAAACACACACATGAAGAAAGCAGGTCTCCCATGACCCCTACTTAGAAATTCTTTTGGCACCCTTGTCAAAAACCATTGTCCAACTTTATGAGTCTATTTCTTCAGTTGCACAATTGGTTTTTGGATGCTAAGGCACGTCACTGGGGCAAATGAGCCCATCAAATGTGCCTACTATGGCATCACAAAAATGCAAATTAAGACCACAAAATACTACTATACATCCATTAGAATAGCAAAAATTTAAAAGACCAACAATATCAACTATTGCCAAAGATGTGGAACAATTAGAACTCTCATACACTACTGATGAGAATTTAAACTACTGCCAGGCCTTTGGAAAACAATTTGGCAATTTCTTAAAAAATTAAATATACACTCACCATTTGCTTTAGCAATTCACTTCTCTGTATTTACCCAAGAGAAATAAAAACTTACGTCTACAA
This sequence comes from Eulemur rufifrons, assembly GCF_041146395.1. NCBI lineage: Eukaryota > Metazoa > Chordata > Mammalia > Primates > Lemuridae > Eulemur > Eulemur rufifrons. Next base: position 1,686,197 of record NC_090994.1, read on the forward strand.
ACTATTTGTATACAAGTATTTATTCATGATAGCCCAAACTGGAAACAAATAGAATATGTATCAATGAGTGAATGGATACACAAATGTAGTGTATCTATGCAATAGAATACTATGTAGTAATAGAAAGAACGAACTGCTGACACTTCTAACAACTGGATCAGTCTCAAAATCAGTTTGCTAGTGAAAGAAGCCGCTGAAAAGAGGGTAAAAAAGAGTGCATAAATTTCATGTATATACAATATTAGAAAATGCAAACTAATCATTGGTGAAATAAGGCAGATCTTTGGTTGCTTGGGACTAAGTGGAGAGAGGTTTGAGCTACAAAAGGGCCCAGGGAATCTTTTGGTTGGTGGAAGGGATGTCAATGTCTTGTATCCTGTGTATGGTGGGTGGTTTCCTGTGTGTGCATGACTCACACTCAATAAACTGTACACTTTTAATTGATGCGCACTATTATAAATTATATTTCAATAAAACAAAATTTTTAAAAAGCAATGCCAAGGAAAAAAATATCAAGATACAAAATTGAATGTAATCCCAAATAATAACCATGCAAAAAGCCCGGGTTTGTGAGTGGGTAGATAAGGAATTAATCAAAATGAAGGCAGTAATTCTGTAACATTAAGGGTGATGTTTTTTTTTCGCTGTGTTCCAACATTTAAAAATATTTTATAATTTTTAATAGATATTCATAGTAATACAATTGAGAACATCATGGCAGAACATTTAGTCCTCAGTGCTCTGACGGAAGCAGTGTTTGTTCCTGCATTGAGATGGTGGGAAGGCAATTTGACTGAATTTAGATTGCTTTTGATCCCGGTACTAGAGGGCTCTGTCTCAATTTGTCTCATGGATAGTAGAATGGATAGGACTTTTGTCTCACATTCATGCATCCTTAAACTGAAGGTTTTCCCCTGCTAGTTTTCTCAGGATCTCTGAGGCCCATAGACGCTATGATGTGCTTTCCTGATCCTTTGTTCTAGACAGAAGCCTTAATCCCCGCAGCTGAGGACAGACGCTGAAGACTCACAGCTGACCTCACATGGACATCACCTGGTCTTTCTTCAGGAATTGACCTCAGCCAAAAAGCACTTCTTTGCTCAAGGTTATGTTTTCTCTCTGGGAGCAGCCTGCAGCCAGTGACTTTTTCCGGGATAGGGTATATGATGCCTCAGTTTTGGGCAAATTCCAAGAGCGATTCAAGGTCTGGATTCCTCCGTGAGATTGGCTGGGTCATTTCTTACAGCGGCATGGCAGTTTACCTCTGTGTGGCCAGCCTGGCCCTTTTGCTATCGCTGGAGTGTTCCTCAACGCATTTCCTGCCAGAGTATCCCAACCTCAAATACTGATTCCCACAGAGTCTCACCTAAGACTGTACTAAAATGGTCTGAGCAAGAAGACTTCACAATGAGATTTTAAAGACATACCATATCTCTTACCTACTGTCTGGCCATCACTGGTACAAAGCGAACTTTGGGCCCCTCTGCAGCCATGCGGTTGTTGGAACTTCCATTGGGAGAGAATGAAATTTCCTCTGCACCTGAGAGCTCTGTGGGAAGTAGTCATTAAAGGAATAATGACATCAGGTGATTCTTGATAAATGCTATGGATGTGCTGGCAAAAGGAAAGCGTGATTAATCACCAATTTAAGGAAAAAGTGACAGTCATTTGGACACCTCTGCTAACATATAACTAGAACTCCTGTCCCCTGTAGCTGGATGGATCAGGACAAAGCCTTAATTATAAGGGTGGTGAAGCTCTGGATACAGTTGATTTGTCAACTGTGGCAATGCTCTCCACCAAGGCCAGTGCCCTGGATGGGAAGAAGTAGGATTCTGGGACATGGAATGGGGACATCTGGGCCAATGCCCTAGAGAACTTTGAACCTCCAAATCCCACTGGATTTAGTGAGCCTGCAGAATGGCCCCACTCCTACCTATTAAAGTCTTGTGGTCCAGGCCTCACATGTTTGAAGACAGTGCAGACAATGTGTGCTCCCTCAGGACCTGCCCCACCTCCCCTTATCTCCATGGGAGAATAATGAGGGTCAGATGACAAACCAATCTCCGGGGAATGCATTGACCCCAGAGGGGGAAAGATGCTGGGAGGAGCTTCAGAACATAGCTGATATGGACCCACAAGAGCCAGGGTGTTAGCGAGTTCCAACACTTGGAGCTGTTTTGGGCAAAAGCAACCACTATTGCTTATACTAGTCATCTGGGGCTGCTGTTAAAAAATACCACAAACCGAGTGGCATAAACATAAATCTATTTTCTCACAGTTGTGGAGTCTCCTGATCAAGTGTCAGTGGGGTTGGTTTCTCCTGAGGTCTGGGGTCTCTTGGCTTGTAGCTGGTCACCTGCAATCTCTCTCTAGCTGTTCTCTGCACATGGCTGTGCCTAATTCCCTCTTATTATAAGGACAACAAATCAGGTTGGATCGGTGCCCACCCAGGTGCTTCACTTTAATTACCTCTTTAGAAACTCTATCTCCAAATACAGTCACATTCTGAGGTATTGGTGGGTAGAGCTTCAAGGTGTGAATTTTGGAAGGAACATAATTCGTAACAATGCCAAAGTGAGGCATATGTTGCACAGACAACAGACAGTGTTAAAATCTTTGATATCAGTGTTGTCCACATTAGAGAGCCAAGCAAATAAACCAAAATCACTATGGATTGGATGAGTCGCTAAGACACAGAATGCTTCTAATATTACTCATGGGGATCTACGCTGGGCATCACGGTGGACCCGAGAAAGGACAGCAACAGTCGACACAAGGCCACTGACTAAAGCAAGATGCACAAGGTGGTGAACCATCTAGGTCATGGTAGCCCTCTCAAGTTTGTGTTAAAATGCAGAGGTTTAGGATTTTCAAAATTGGGGAGGGGATGAAGTGAGATGCAGAAAAAAAATTAGTAAACTCCCTTAGTGATGGGGAAAATAGAGTACTATAAAAGACACATTTCATTAAGTATCAGAATGAACAGCTATAATAGACTTGTTAAGGATATTGAAATCCTAGTTTAAATAATTATATTAAAATGTTTTAATGATATGTCTGGTAGTATTAAATTAAACTAGTTGGTGTTGGATTCATGGATTCATACTTCTTAAGTTGGAAAGAAGAAAGGGAGAGGATTTATCAGCTGTAATTAATCAGCATAAGCAATGAACAAACATAAAGCTTTTGTCTTATTTGAATGTACCTGTTATTCACTAATATTTAAAACATTTCAACAGTGATAAAGCCTCACTTGATAAACCACAGTGAAGGCAATTTTCTGTTTCAGAAATTCCTAACTTTAGGTAAACACAAGAAAAAACATTTTGAAGTCCTTCTAAGAGACAACTTGAGAAAGTTAACTCAACTGGAATGATTTTCTTTAGCAAGTCTCAAGATTTAAAACATTCTGTGGCAAGTTTACAAACCAGGCAGATTAAGCAGAGCTAATAGTGTTGGTTAAGGAAGAATATAATTTCACAACAGACTTTGCCAACTCCTACCTGTGATACCTGGGTTGAGTTATTTAATTTCCTAAGCCTTAGCGTTCTCCTTTTAAAAAGTGGGCATCACCCAGTGTTATTTTGATAATTGAATAAATTGAAATACAGCACCTCATGAGATGTGCCTGATTGAAGTGCAACTGCTTTTGTTATTAAAGTGTATTAAATAAACATGACTTCCGATCTTTTTAGTGTATGATTTTAAATATCTGTGTTTGTTTAAAGCTGATCTAATAGGCATCTACTGAAGTTTGTGTGTCTCTTTTTGTAAAATGTGATCTTAATATGTAAATGAGAAAATCCTAATTCCTCAGTGAGGAAGATAAAAGTGAAGAACACAAGGTTGAGAATCTTCAGTGTCTGGAAAATTCTGCTACTGAGATACAGGCTTTTTATCCACGTCTCTCAGATCTTATTCCTCATAGGGGAACATACCAGTTAACACATAAAAAATACACAGGTATGAGCCATTTCTCCAAGAATCATTGGTTTCTTTGGATGAGAAATTGTACGTCCAGGCCATACTTTGGCTGCTAGTGATCATCATTGCTACTGAGGTTGGTCATTATTTCTTTTCAACAGACCAACCTGAGTGTAGATGGGGTAGGGAATTTATTGCATATTGATATGTGTCTGTGCCGTTACAACTGAAGGTCAGTTTTACAGGAAATATACAAGATGATCCTGGAACATTTTGTCATGCCAAATAACGAGGAAGCTATAAAAAAAAACCCCACTAGGGTCACATCAAAAGGACTCAGGACCCAACCTGAAAAAGCTCCCGCTGACCAAAGATGGGACAACTTGAGCATCAATGATGATAATAATTGCAATAGACTAAAACCCATCAAATATATTTTAATCCATGGATTCATAATGATACTTTTTCAATGATTGGTCACTCTCAGAGGATGATAGAGAATTAATTCATCGTCTCGAAAACTAGTAATTAAAGGGAAACAGTCTAGCATTTATCCTGCCTTTCCTATATGAACTATACCACGGGGTAAACAATAAATGATGGGAAATATCCGTTTATAAAAATATGCCAACTAATAAATGAAAAAGACATGGAAAAAAAAAATACACAGGTGCTTTTAGCTAACAGCTGGGACCAGGTAAGACACGTGGACACATTCCCTTGAATGCTTCCTCCCTGCACCGGTAAGTTCCTTTCCTGGAGGGTGATGTGTAAGCCACGGGTCACAAGGGTAAAACTTAAATAAGGGAGGAAACATTTGCTCGCAGGAATTTTCATTGACGTATTCTTATATTTAATAGGGAAATACTGTAAATTAGAAATAATGTTGAATATATCATTGAAGTTCACTTAATATAAGAAATCTCCTAAAGCTATTGTAGAAGGAACTGATATTTTCACAAAATCACATTTACACAGGAAACACCATCAAAAGAACTATGTAACTACATGTTTGAAATTTTCTGGAAGGTTCTCTATCCAAATGTCGAGTGAGTTTTTAAAAATCATGCAGTTATGTCTTTTTGTTATCTAATTTTTCCATCCTAAAATGTATTATTCTCTAAGATGGTATATTATTACTAACAAGAACATAAGAAAAGATATATTTATGTACTGTGTTTATGAAGTTTCTCCCTTTTCGAACACTCTGAGATTTAAAAATTGCTTTTGCATGAAAAAAAAATTTTTTTTCCAATAAAAAATTTATAAAGTTTCTCTTCTCACAGAGTCTCTGGTGACCCTGCATAAAGTTGTTCACAAAGACATAAACGCTAAATGCAGTTCTTGCCACAATCATCATCTTTCGCGGAATTCGTCTCTGGTGTGAGTTCTTTGAACTTGAGGGTGTAAGCTCAAACTGAACCTTTTATTCCACGTTCATATATATAAGCTTTTTTTCCCTCCATGGGATCACAGGTCGTGACCTAATCCTGATCTTTTTTTTTTCCTGTGCTTTTTTTTTTTTCTCTATGCATGAAGCATTTATGGACTATATTTCTCAAGATTTATTTCATGGTTTCATGGGTGACACGAAAATGCTCACTTCTCCATTGCGGATTGTATCATAGTTGCTAGACCCAGGGGGTTGCTGTCCTACTGTGCAGCGAGACTGTCCATTATGGCTGATGTGAGCTCCTTTGTGTGATGGAGGAGTTTGCTTTGCATGTGGAAAAAAGGGCTGACCTATGAATGCTCCTGTGTCTTCCTTCCTCCAAACATGTTCTAATTAATAAAATGGCAACTGGTTTTTGGAACATCCATTGAGTAGCCTTTATTCCCAAAGACTTTTACAGTATAAATGCTTGAAATTTTCATTTCTGGAGTCTCTTTTGTGGAGATGCATTCCATTCCTCTAATTTCTAAATACATGATTTGTATTGATTGTTGGAGAATCCTTGTCGAAGTGTCAAAATGCAGTTCTGGCTCTCAGGCGTCTTTGGCTTTTAGAGGTCTCAGTGATCATTTTTAGACAGTCTTGCCAACAATACAGATCAACGTGTTCCAAACAGTCAAATCCTGGTCCCGGGTGATTTGATTTCCGGGGAGGTTTTCACTCAATTTTTTATAATTGCCAAACCTCACTGTCATCCTCTTTTCTAAGTTTACTCTGCACTGCTTTCTGAGAACTCTACATCTTCCTATTCATCTTCAGCAAAAGGGATGGTGTGATCTGTAAATTTTACTAATATTTGGGTGGGAGGCAAATCCACAGGAGCATAAACTCTTATGGGGGAAAAAAAGCCAATTAAAAGAAATCTAATCGGTATTTTTTTTATAGAAAACACTCTACTAGCATATCCCTCAAAATTGAAAATATTCAGAAATCAAAAAAAAAACATATTTTTGCTGTTTTAAGGTAGTTCAGCCAATTACAGTTTACAATAGGAAAAGTATTTAGCTAAACTCAAAATTCAGATTCCGTCAACTGATGATTCTGGCTGTCCTCCTTGTCTTCCTCTTCCTATGCTTTTATGACCTCACTTTTATGAGGTAGAATAGGGAGTTCGGCTCCACATCCTGGCTGGTCCTGGGAACCTGTCCGTGTTCTGTCTTGAGGTCCTTCCTGGAGCCCACTGAAGTGTCTCGGGGTCTTTGAACATTTCCCTCCGTCCTCACTGACTCGCTGCTGAAGGGTCCACAGCTGGAGCAACTGGAGGTCTGTTGGCTCCACTAACATCTAGGCAGGGCCAGGCCCACCTGCACTGCCACACTGCCCCGTCTCCGGGAAGAGGCAGGCGTCTCTACCCCTTCGCACTGGGTTTTCCACCTTATGCTTTTGGCTGTGCTGTCTTCTAGGTCTATACTACAGCAATTCCCTGGCAATGTGGTAATTCCCAATTCTTAGTTACCTTCTGTGCCTCCGTTGAGGGCCAAGAGGGCCTTAGCTGGCGAGTTTTATCTACTCCGGAGACACAGGGAGGGAGTGCTGGGGCTGAGCGTGTGCTCTGGGGTCTCTCCGGTCCTCTGTCCAGAATCATCACGTGGCCATTTCTATTCTGCGGTGGGGTGGTCTCCCCCTGGAATTCCAGCAGAGAGCGCAGGCATTCTCCTCCTGACCTTGAACCCACAAAACTTACCCAAGTTTCTAATCCCCCTGAAACCCACTGAGGCTTTTCAAGTCACAGGAGGCAGGTCCCACCCGACCTCTTTGCCTTCTTGCTTCTTCTGTCAGAATTTCCACACTTCTCCACACCCAGCCTGAGACCCAGAAAGGGCTTTTTAGGGAACTTCCCGAGAAACCTGAGGAAGCTGGTCTTTTTTTTTTTTTTTTTTTCCCATATTTTTCATCTTACTGATGCAGTGATTACAGGAAAAACTCCATGACCAGTTCACCAAACTTCTCTCTTGACGTGTAAAGTCCGGCATGGACCATTCCTTTCTCACAAGTTTTATAAGATGATAGCCCTTTTCACAGTGTGTAAAAATCCGCTTTGAAAGTTAAAGAGGCAACATGACTTCTTTGCTCTTGGCAAGTTCTCTTCTCAAGAACAAATGAAGATTGATAACACTTTGTGAATTCTACCCACATAGCTTAAATTTGTCCAGAAAGGCCCCGTTCACAAATTCTGATCTGCTTCTCTCACCACTGACATCTTTTCATTAAACAGCAAATATGTACAAGAGCCCATGATCCACGCCTTTCTGGATTCTGGGCTATGCAGAGAACAACAGACGCAAAATATAAAATGCTAAAAAATCCCCCAAAACTACTCAAGCAATAAAAATGTACACAGAACCAAAAAGCCCCAAAGATTTTAAGCAAGTAAGAGTCGACATATTAAGACAAACTAATCTTTGTTTTGTAATCATGAATAATTGCAACCCTGAATTATAAAATTCCACAATTTGAGAGTCTTATATAGACATGATCCAAAGAGACCTACAATCTATATGATACGCTAATGGTTGCCAGAGTTATTAGACGGTCTCTAACTATCTTTATTTCCTAAGATCTTATAGGAGGTTTGTGTATAACTTTCTGTTTCCATCATCTTGCTTCATATGCACAAATATTTCCATAAATAATGGTTGATTTTCCTTTATGTGTGATATTTCCTGGTTACACTGAATCTTGTATAAAAGTTTCATGAGAGAATCAAGAAATGTCAGTCTTTTCACATATTTCGTATATATTACTAATATAGATCTGTCTGGGCAATTCATTTTTTCACCCTCTTTATCAAACTGCCACAATGAACAATTACTTGTTCACGATGAATATATATATTTGATCATTAAGTGCTTCTCTAAGTCTATTGCTGTGAATTATTTCTTAATTTGTACCAAGACTCCCATATTTTTAAGTAACACCATACTCAGAAAATATACCACAGAAAAATACCAAACAAAATTAAATGCAGTTTCAGAAAAGATCTCCTAGGACTACTTTTGTTATTTTTCACCATTTGTGGAAGCCTCTAGCTTATTATAAGAACAATGATGAAAGGTTGAGTAAAATGTAGTTTTATTTCAAAGATAAAATTCTAAGAATGAGGAGTCATGAGCTAAAATGACCCTTTTATTTCCCATTAATGACTATTCTTTATTTTATATCTAAATACCATTCCACATTTCCCAGGGAATTTTACAAAATCCTGAATTCTAACACAGAAAAAATAATTTTTCCTTTTTTCATAGGTTTTATCAAAGCATAAATTTTAGGTCTGAATAACCCCTAAAATCGGGAAGCTGCCCAAACTTTCTATTTAGTAGTGAATGGAGCTTCTCTGTTATTATCCTAGTAATTATTTCATGTATTTCATTAACTATTTGAGGTAGACAGTTGGGGGTTACAGGGGAAGGAGAGAGTTGATAAAACACACAAAAATAATAAACTCAGAAGCAGTTATTCTTGGATTTTCCTTACAGAAATTCTGTGTTATTATGTCTGATTTTACTTAAGTATGTGTAGATCAGAGATATAAAATGTGTCATGAATCTTAATTACCTTAGTAGAGAAAAATAGCCTCCCAGTATCTGCTTAACCTGTCACTCCTAAAGGCAGATTCTCTGGAAACTATTGTTTAATGTGGCAGAGGGACTCTGAGCCGCACTGAAATGACAGGGAAAGGCTGACTGTCATTGAGAACGAGACCTCGATGATCACCTTTGGAAATAAAATCACCAGGCTCAACTGGTCTGAACCTTACAAAAAAGGCCAATGCACATTACCCTTTGGCTGAGTTAAGTTCTATGAGTCAACACAATAATTTTACTTAGGAAGCCTTTTCTTAACACTGGCTCTAGAAAAGGTGCTCATTTGCATAAACATTTGGAGCAGCATATATTAAAATTATCCCTACAGATAGTTCTCCACCTCAGAGATATGAGACATTGAAAAGTTGTGGATTTTCTTCACAATCATGTGAGTTAACAGACTTAAATCTTTAGCTATGAAGAGTTTTCTGTTACTTAATATAAAGGGATACATATAAGTCATATGCATAATGTTGTTGACTCAGATGATTTCTAAATGTAAGTGGTGTGTATTTCTGATTCATGTTACCACAGTCATTTTCTGGAATTGCAATTGGAATCAGCTCTCTTATTCTTTACTTTTGATGGCTAAAACTGAATGAAATTCAATTATCACAAAAATAGTGTTTCAATTTTTCGTGTCCTGGTACTTTTCAAATTTGAACTGTTGCCCTACCACTCTCAAGCTATTGTGTTGTCTAAATCCATTGCGCTGAGAGGCTCACACAATTGGGAAGTGTTTTCATGAATACGTAATGAGCCGCGTGCCCCAGCTGAGCACTCAGAAACAGGGGGGGAAAATTAAAGTTGGGTTATTGCTCATCTCTTGCCAAACATCCTCTCCCCTGTTTTGTTTAGTTTCCTTTGAGATTTGGGGATGGACAGAAAACACATCACCTGTTGCCAGAGAGAACAGCCCCCACCCCCCCCCCAAAATCCTTCCTTTTCTCATAGCTGTTTAAGAAGATGTATTGTGGAAGAAAAATTAATGAGTATAATGTAACAAGAATTTTAATAAATAAGTCTCTGTTAAACTTATGTACATTATTTTTAACTAGTGATTTGCAGAGGCTTTTTATTTTACTAATTGGTTTTGATTTGTCTGTTGCATTTATAATCTTGCTAGTGGCTGTTTGTGTGTGGTTTATTCTACAAATTATATAGTGATGCTCATCTATAAATGGAAAGGGTTATTATATATATATATACTCCAGTCATATTGTTTATACTTATGCATTTAAGTTTGACATTCTGCAAAATTGACCTTGCTAAGCCCTTCACAAATATATTTTTTCCTGAATATGTTCCATTTATCTCAGAGATGGAGAAAATGACTTCTGAGAACCCAGCAAACTTTAAACCACTGACTTTGCCAAATGATAATCACCTTTGAATTCTTAAAAAAAAATTCCTTCTGGAATAGTGTGTCTGAATTATATTGTTATTGGCAGAAATAATTTTAGTAGTGTTGAAGAAAGATTAACCAATTCAGAATGTGCATATAATCCGTGCCACAACTTCCATGGGAAATAAGTTAGCTCTTTCTACAAAGACTTCATTGTACATTGTTGCAACAAAGGAGGAAGCAACAATAGCATTTCAGCACTGGCTACCGTGGGCACCTCTTTTTTTCTTAATTTATTTTTTCATGTTACATGTGGGTATTAAACTCTGAAATTTAGCAAACTGATGGAAATAAACTCAGAGTACCTTAAATTGTTTACTGGAACATTTAAAATGGATACCAAATATCTTATTGAGAAAGTGACATTTCTTCCAAATGACAGGAAGAGGACATGATTGTTTATTCATTCAACAAGTCTTTATTGATTACTTATGCCAGGGGTTATGGACACAAAAAGGAAAGGAGGACACAGTCACTGCCTGCAGAAGACCTCAAACCAGGTCACACAGAGAGACACGGTAGAAGGTGATAAATTATTCTAAGGGCATCATTAGAGAGGTACCCAGGGTTCCATGGGAACACAGACAGCCAGAGAACACAATTCAGGCTGAGGACTGGAGGGCAAGGGAGGAATTTCTGAAAGTGATGCCAGAGCTAAGTCCTTACAAAAAGGATGAGTGGGTGTTGTGTAGACCAAAAACAGATGGGTTAGCATTCCAGTAACAGGGGACAACTTCAGCAAAGTCCTGTGGTAGGGTACTTCCCGATCCATGTAGAAAATCTATGCAGAAAGTCACTTATGAATGGAGACAGGAGCACTGGCCGGATCACTGAGCACGAGGCTTTTAACTTGTATACAAAACTGTTTTGTTTTGTTTTCATTTAACTTTGATAGTGACATGGCCAGGTGCACATTTTCAGTAGATGGTTCCAGTGGTTGGTTCCACAGAAAGCATGACTGGATGCAGCAGGTCCACCGGTTTCTGTAGGTGCTGTGCCAAGAGAACTAGAAACAAGCATGAGGCCCTGAGCTTGGGCACTAAACGTGGAGATAAAGAACAAAGGGCGGAGCTGAGATATATTTAGAATGTTGTACTGTGAAAGCTCATAAATGATTAAAAATAGCGTGTGGGCAGGGCAGGTTTCCTGAAGGCAAATGTGTCAAAGTTAGTGACTTGTATTACGGTTAGGAAGTGGGGTGTGGTGATCTCAGTCCCTCCTGAGGCCGTATGTACCACACTCTCTGCCAAAGGGAAACTGACGAAGACGACAGGACCATACACGTTGGATGAGGAGTTACTGATTCTCAACATGCAAGATCCAGTGGGTACTAGTGATCCCTTTGATGAAGGAACTGGTAGTTTATGGACAGAATCTACCCTAGGATTGTTTTGTGTAAGTTCAAGCCCATTTCAATTCGTCTCTTCAGTCTTCATGGCATAACTCAAAGGCACCTAATCTCCCCAAGCCCTGGAGGCGTGGAGAAAGTGATCGTGCCAGCGTGGTATGGTCGGCAGTGTTGAAAGAATCCCTCATGTTGCCAATTGTCAAGTCACCTGCCCTCTTCATGCCCCCAACACGACGTCTGCTGTAACCACACAGTTCCTGAATCTCTAACCACATCATTCCCAAAGCATCACACACATCATTCTCTTTCATCTTCTTATCCTTTTATGCCTCTTTTTTCTCATGAAAAGCCAACCCTCATCGTTTCCTTCCCGAGATGAACAGCGTTCAGCCTTCACTCTTCCTTCAAAGACTTTATCACTTCAGTCAGTTCACTGCATCGTGGTTCTGACTTCGTTTAAGGATTTCTGGAATAACTTGTTTTCTCATCTATGGAGCAAGCCCTACTTAGTGTTTAATAACAACTACTGTACATGTGACATGTGTATTTATACCTTGAAGAGTTTATTTTTTAAATAAGTCTATAATTTGAAACGATCGGACAAATTAGTTGAATGGTTTAGATGCATTCACTCAGCAAATTTCAATTAATTATTTCAATATGATTCATTGATTTGATATATATCAAATAAATATCTTATCTAAGCGGCTATTCAGTTTGCTTAATTGGATACCTTGAATTATGTCCAGAGCAGGAGAAAGGATAAAAACTCCACACGAGGGTTAAAACGGAGAATTGATTGTATGCATTTACATTTGTTATTTCATAAATCTCCTTAAAATACATTAAGTGAATTTTTCAAAAGGCAAAACTCAACAAAGACATATAAGTGGAGAGGAGACGATAGCAAAAAAAAAAAAAAAAAGAATCAAATAGAGAAAAGAGATGGAAGAGTAATAATTGTTTCAATAGATTCCAGAAAGCAGAGTCATAGCTGGCATTGGGAAAGGCTGGGTAGCAACCGTGTTTTTCTGAAGAACTACCAATTCTCTGGAAGCTGGAAAGGAGGCAGGGCTATAAACGAAGATTGAGTGAAAGTTTGAGCAGCAGTTAGACAGCTCCCCTCCCCCCAGCTGATCATGTCAATCTCTGTCCTCTATGTCAGCAGACGAGCAGAGCATTATTTTCTGGGCAAGTCGAATCTTAGGATCCCCAGACTTCAAGATACCAGGACTCATGAGTGGTAGTAAAAATACTTTCATTTTAAAAGTAGAGGTATTAAGTAAAAGTGTCCTCATTAAATGTTGAGACTCCCCAAATCCTTCTTCTAATAGGATCCTAAACTTTGACTCTCATATTTTTGAACTGTGAGTCTGAAATTAGCAGGTCTTTTATCCACATATAAGTGATGGCAAATTATGAAGGCGCAGGTATCAAAATGAAAGACTAAACATTTATATTCTTTAATTTAATTCAAGATATAAGAGAGTTTTCATTTGGTACAACTCAATGTACCAATCTGCGTTCATTTTCATGATTGCACTAAATGATTTCGCAAGTACTTAAATGTAATAACTTCTTCGCAACTGTTGGAATTTGGAAGCCATTTCCAAAGACCAAAGAAACTCTTGGATTTTGAATGAGTTCTAAGGGGTCTCAGTGAGTACTTGGAAGTCACCTTAGTGGTGTCCATGGGATGTCTTTCGTAAGCAAGTGTGGAGCAATCTTGAGTGTTGTCTAGAACTATTCCAGCCCTACAGCAATTCCACAGCAAAGCTGTGTTCATATAAATTCTCAGTAGGGACAGCCAGTGACAGTGTTCACTTACCCTGATTTTTTAGATGCAGGTGAAATAATGAGGATCAATAGACTTCATCTAATTGAAAATCAACAGGGATGAAGTGTTGGTGACACTATACACAGTTGTCTTTCTGAAGCGAAAATCGCCTTGCATTTGAAAAGCAAAGTCACAGAGTGAACGGAATCTTTAGTTTTTAAGGATGAATTCTAACATGCAACGTATTAATTATGGAAACTTACTAATTCAGGTGAGATATCACCTCACATATGTTCAAATGGCTTTTATCAAGAAGATAAAAGATACGTGTTGGCAAGGATAGAGAAAACGGAACCCTAGTTCATTTTTCATGAGAATATAAATTAGTACAGCCATTATGGAGAACAGTATGGAGGTTCCTCACCAAACTAAAAATAGAACTGCCATAGGTTCCAGCAATCCCACAGCTGGGAATATAGCCAAAGGAATGGAAATCAATATGTCAAAAGCTATCTGTACTCCCCTGTTCATTGCAGCATTATTCACATTAGTCAAGATATGGAATCAACCTAAGTGTCCATCAACAGATGAATGGATAAAGAAATGTGTCACAGATACAAAATGGAATACTATTCACTGTTAAAAAACAGCAACAACAAAATTTTGTCAATCCAGTTTGGAAGATTTGAGTCCAAAACAGCAGAGCATCAGTCTGAAAATCCAATCTACCCCCATGTTTGTAATGAAACCATTTTCAGAGAATTGACTTAGGACCAAAGAGAAAGAAGTCAAGTACACAAATCATTAGACGGCATCACTATGGAAACCTGTGTTGATGAACCTGAGTCTTCACCTCCGATTGGGAAGGAAGTTCCAACATCTACCCTTCCACTCCAATCTTTTTCCTATTTGCTTTTGTAAAAATTTTCATTAAAATTATTTTAACTGACAAATCATAATTGCATTACATTTATAGAGTACAATATGTTTTGTTATATGTATATAATGTGGAATAATTAAATCAAGGTAATGAACATATTCATAACCTTCCTTAACATTTTTGTGACAACACATGTGAAATTTACCCTTAGTTATTTTAAAACATACAATATATTAATGTTAACCATAATCACCCTGCTCTGCAATAGATTTCAAAACTGATTCCTTCCGTCTAGGTGAAACTTTGCACTCCTTGACCAGCAGTTCCCCATTCCCCCATCCCCCACCTAGTCTCTGGTAATCATCATTCTACACTCCATTTCTATAATTTCAACTTTTAAAAAATTAGCTTCCACATACAAGTAGGACTACACAGCACTTCTCTTTCTGTGCCTGGCTTATTTCACTAGGCACAATGTGCTCTAGATTCATCCATGTTGTCCCAAATGACAGAATTTTGCTCTTTTTTAGGCTTAGTAGTATTCCATTTTGCTTATACACAACATTTTCTTTAGCCATTCATTTGTTGATGGACACTTAGGCTGATTCCACAGCTTGGCTATTGCGAATAGTGCTGCAATGAACAAGGCAGTGCAGACATCCCTTTGACATACTGATTTCCACTCCTTTGGATATATTCCCAGCAGTGGGGTTGCTGGATCGTATGGTAATCCTTTTTTTAATTCTGGGAGGAACCTCCATGCTGTTCTCCATAATGTCTGTAGCAATTTACATTCCCACCAACAATGTGCAAGAGTTCCCTCTTCTATGCATTCTTGCCACCAATTGTTATCTTTCTACTTTTTGATAAAAGCCATTCTAACAGGTGTCAGGTGATATCTCACTGAAGTTTTAATTTGCATTTTTCTAATGATGAGCGATGCTGAACATTTTTTATGAACTTTTTTGGCCATTTGTATGTCTTCTTTAGAGCAGTGTCTGTCTGTCTGTTTAGGTCCTTTGCCCATTTTTTTCTTTCTTTCTTTCTTTCTTTTTTTTTTTTTTAGTTATTTATTCTCTTTCTATTGTGTTGAGTTTCTAATATATTCCAGATACTAACTCTTTATCAGATGTATGATTTGCAAATATTTTTTTCTTATTCTGTGGGGTTTCTCTTCACTTTTTAGAATGTTTTCTTTGCTGTGCAAAAGCTTTTTAGTCTGACTCAAACCAATTTGTCTATTTTTGTTTTAGTTGTCTAAGCATGTAGGATCATATCCAAAAATCCTTGCCCAGACCAATGCCATGCAGTTTTCCTCTAAGTTTTCTCCCAGCGATTTCACAGTTTTAGATCTTACAGATATGTTTTTAATCCATTTTGAGTTAATTTTTGTGTATGGTATAAGGTGAGGATCTCAGTTTATTCTTCTGCATGTGGATATCCCGCTTTTCTTGCATCATTTGCTAGAAACACTGTCCTTTCTCCACTGTGTGTTCTTGACACCTTTGTCAAAAATCAATTGACTATAAATGCATGGGCTTATTTCTGCACATTCTGTCCTGTTCTATCGGTCAGTGTGTCTGTTTTTATGCCAGTACCTTGCTGTTTTTTAAATAATCACTTTGTTATATATTTTGAAGTCTGGTAGTCTGATGCCTCCAGGTTTGCTCTTTTGGGTCCAGATTGTTTAAGCTATTTGTTGTCTTTTGTGATGCCATACTAATTTAAGTATTGTTTTTTTTTCTCATTTCTGTGAAAAATGGCATTGGAATTGTGATATGGGTTGCGCTGAATATGCATATGGCTTTGGGTAGTATAAACATTTTAAAAATGTTCATTCTTCTAAGCCACGAACACAGGATATCTTTCCATTTATTTGTGTTTTATTAATTTTTTATCAGCATTTTATCATTTTCAGTATTGAGTCTTTCACTTCTTAAATTTATACCTAGTTTTTTGTTGCTATTGTAAATGGGATTTTTTTCTTAATTTCGTTTACTGATAGCTTTTTATTAATCATAGAAATGCTGCTTATTTTTGCATGTCAATTTTGCATACTACAACTTTAACAAATTCATTTATCAATTCTAACAATTTTTTGATAAAATCTTTAGAGTTTTTTCTGTATAAGACCATGTTGTCAGCAAACACATAATTTCACTTTTTCCTTTCCTATTAAAATGCTTGCTATTTATTTCTCTTGCCTAATTGCACTGGAGTTAAGAACCATGTGGAAAAGAAGTAGCGAAAGTGGGCATCCTTGCCTTGTCCCTGAATTTAGAGAAAAGCTTCCAACTCGCCACCGTTGAGGATGATGTTAGCTGCGGGTTTTCCACGGGTAGCTTTTATCATGCCGAAGGACAGTCCCCCTATAGCTATTCCGTTGAGAGGTTTTATATGAAAGGGTGGTAAATTTTGCCAAATGCTTTTCTCTTTTCTATTTCTATCACAGTGAGTGATCACAAATTCTGGCTTCTGGCTTAGTGTGGGTAGGTAAGTAGGCGGTAAAGATAATTATCTCAGTATTTAAAGTCACTTTTGATTGAATACCAAGATTTAGTGTGTCTTTGTGTGTACGTGTGCGTGCGCATGTTATGGGTGTTTGTTTATTGATTTAGCTGCAAAAACGCTCCATCTGTCCACTTTCAAACGGCAGTCTGGCAGGTTGTGTATTCCAAAGATGGCCACAGCCACAGCTCTCATCTGCATGCTCCTTGGCAACGTGACGTTGCCGCTCTGCCTTTTGAATCTGGGAAGACCTGTGATCAACGGACTATGGTGGAAGAGACGCTGTCCAAATTCAGGAAGAATCCTTTAGAGAATGGGAGGCTTCTTCACAGTCCTGCCTCACATACACTCATCTCCTGTTTTCTCTTAAATTTATCCATGGTGCCATGAGAAGCCCATACATCATGGAAACACGTGTGTAAGCACCTGGGTCATAAGTTCGGGTGACTCTCAGGCGACAGCCAGTATTGGCGGCATGCATGGAATAGCAGGGAAACAGCTAGGACACCCAGCCTCATCCAGCCTCCAGGTGACACAGCTCCAGCCCTGACTGCAAATACATCAGCGACCTTAAGCAAGCACTGCCTGGTTCAATCCAGTCTACTCACAGAACTAAGAGAGAGGTGATAAATTGTTGTCTTATGTCATCACGTTTCAGCATCATTTGTTACACAAAAATAAACCAGAACAACCACTGAAAAGGCCATCTGACATTTTTGGAACATTTCTCCTAAATTTAGATAAATTCTGCATTCTGAGTAGTGCCTTTTCATGGTAGACTCTAAAAACACACAGTTCTCCATTTGCTTGTGGTTAGGATACAAGCTTATAAATTAGGTTCATAGATAACCTCCAGACCTCGACACAGACATGACCGACTGTAGGAAAAAGGCTCAGTGTAGAGAATCCACTCTGCTGGTAGAGGCTGCATCTGTGGATGTACCGAAGCTTTCAAAGACAGGAGAATGATGCAGTTTGGTTCTAGATTGACAATACTCTGCACATCCGGCCACATCGACGAGACATAGCACGACGCCAGTTTGGTGTTCTGTCCTTGAGAATTTTCTCTGCAAGCTTATCTTCGAGTACATTCCTTTGGCCATCCCAGCAACTCTGTGATTCACTTAATAACCTCTAACTAATGTATTTTCTACTTAAACTACATCTTGTCTCTATCATTCTTTCCTGTTTTATCATCAATAAAAAAAAATTGTATACTCTTCAGGATGCTTTTAGCTGCAAGACACAAACACCCTATTTGCATGACTTTAGAAAGGAAAAGAAGAAGGGAAATGTATAGTCTGAAGACCAAGGCCTTTCTTCCTCTCTGTCTTTGTCTTCTTTTCTTGGGGTGGACTTATTCGTGGCAGGTTCTTTCTATGCTGCCCTGAGCAGCTCTGTGCATACATTGTATCGGCTAGCAACTGGAGCAGAAAGGATCATCTTTCTTAACATTTCAAGTGAGTTTATAGATATTTCTCCTTGGTTCAAGATGCCCATGTAACCTCTGTGTGGTCGGTTAATCTCTGTGTCCAACTTCTGAGTCATTCATTCCCCCGGGGACTGGAGGGATGAGATCAAACCCATGCAAACACCATAGCCCGAAAGTGGGAAAAGGTGGTTTTCAGAGAAAAATCGGTAGTGTTAACAGAAAAAGAGGGAATGACGGATGAGCAGGCAAAAACAGCAGCTGTCCAGTGTACTGTGAATTATAACTTACCTGGACTGATAAATAAATAATGGCCACAGTCATCATGAGTGACAGCATTCTTGTTCTGCAGACACCATAAATCTGGATAAAATAAGCAATTCTTTGCTGAGATGATATAAGAATCCATCTTCTCTCACTTCACCAGCTCAGCGAGAGCAGCAGCCTCTGAATCCTTGATTTTTCTGGCTGCGTTGTGGAGAGCATCTACTGAAACCGTCAGCAGTGTTATACATAAATAGTCAGAAAACGGTGGGATGTGGAAACTAGCTTGAGATGGTCCTCCTCACCACTGATGTGATTAGCATTCCTGCTGTAAGAAGTGTCTTTTTCATTAACCTTTAAAAGTATGCTCTTCTTAATATAACGGATGACTGAAATTTTTAATTTTATTTAACTCACAAAAAAATGTGAATGCAATCTCTGGAGGAGAGGAAATTGGTCAAATACTAAGACGTGTAGATAATTTCTTCTGCAACTGCATCTGCAACCATGAACAGCAGATGGTTTTAAACACAGTTTAAATAGAAAGGTTTGTTTATGTCTGGAAAGTAGAAGGAAGGTATACATCAACCCTCTGTCTGTTGCATCCTTAACTATTTTTGATGACAGGGGAATACGGAAACAAGGAGCGTTCTCATGACTTTACCTACAGTTTTAATAACAAGAAAATTAAACCACAAAAAAGTATCTTTTTTAAAAAAATATTTTCTAATGACCAGATTAACAATAAAATGTTCTTCCCTATTTGTGGTCAAAGAGAAGATAAGTATAAGCCCACAGTCTTCTCAGTAGTAGCAGAATCTACTATGTATATCATCTGCATTTATTCAAGTAGCTGCATCTCACCAACACTCTAGCCACGCCAATTTCTTACTCTCAAACCTTTCACATAATTACTACACTTTTGGCTTTTCATAAAAATCTAAGTGCCTGCTCAATTATGGTAAAGGAAGAGTAATAGGCTCTAGCAGATTAATTCTTTTGGATGACCAGGTGGCTGTAGTTTTATCAGCAAAAGATGAATGAATGTTATGCAAAAACATCCTTCCCTCTCCCCAATACTCCAGAACAAAAGTACTTTTTAATCTTACTATTTCTACACACATTTACCAATGTGAAAAACCCCGGTTACACAATAAGAGGTTTCCAAGCTTCACCTGACTTTACCAAACTCCAAACATTTGTAAAAATATATCATAGCAAATGAACTGTGCATGTTTCACCTTTTCCAGACATCTTCTTACACAGGCATCAAGGATGCCACCAAGTCCTAGGCTATACTAGAGAATAATATTAATCCAGCATTTTGAATGAAAATTAAAACAGAATAAGTTAAAGATAAAAGATGGAGAGGGAGACATTATTGTGTTTTGTCTTCTGAGACTAGAATAGAAAGACTGTCCTTGGCCATTTCTTTGGCTCAGGAAGTCCATCATTCAGGAAGAACAAACAGCAAAATGGTAGGGTTCTTTGGGAAAAAGAAAAGGTGAACTAATATTCACCTTTAATCTGTCCCAGGCTTTGTAGGAGAAGGGTAACATTGAGATGTTGCTGTCCAGGTCAGCACAGCAAGGTAGGGCTAAGGGAGGGGATCTGAGGAAGAAATTCAAGTGAGGTAAAAAGAAATATCACCTGCCTAATACCTTATATATCTTTTCATATATATCAAAGGTTGGCCTGTCAGATAGCAATATGAGTTCTGTATAGGGAATGAAATCTCAGCCTGTAGCTCAGAATTAATAACTGTAAACCACTCAACACTGTATACTGGTACACAAAGTGCTTCAAGTCTGCATTGAGAAAAAAGTGAAAATATGCATATTTCCTGCTTACATGGATGTGTCATACAGTGAGTCCCCAGAGAGTAGTAGCTTCAGATCACATGAAAATATTAAGTAGGAGATGGGGAATATTTCCGAAATTAGAAGGGACCTTACCCATATTCCAGGAGACTTACATTTCAGTGAAACAAATGAGGATGTGTTAATAAATCTAATTATACCCTAAAGGTATTAGCTGCTCACTTATAGGTAACACATAGAAAATGAGTTATTGTCAATGACTAATAAATTTTTCTCTATATTTGTATATTGTCATCTTATATATTATTTCAAAACATAATTCATATAAAATATCTGCAAACTAGGAAGAATGTAAGCAATTATATACATTTCAAAGTTGTAGAAACATGTAATCAAACAAGTTTTTCGTGGAAATACAGATAATAAATAGCAATGTTTCGTAACATCAAGGTCTGCTGAGTTTAAATCCAACTTACAATTTGGGGAAAGATTTAGATGATTGTTAAAATTATGTGTACACCATATTAAAAATATTAAGAGGGAGAAAGCACAGCAGTAAGCAATGCATGAGATCAGTGAAGGCAGATAAGACAAAAGAGGTCTTCGCTTGCCCACATTCCCAAAGCGGAGCCGGAGACAAGAACGTGGACGCATGCAGTTCATTGCTGAGCTGAGCTCAAGCACTGAAAGTAAGGGAGCAAGGAGGAGAAGAGCTACTGAAGGGCAATATAATATGCAATATCAATCCCAGGGAAAATGAAAGCTGATTGCTGTGATTTTAACGCCGGTTTTTACTGTGCTAACTTCACCGTTCCCTTAGCACCAGAGGCACCGTTGTGTACTTCTTTCAGCACAATACTGAACTGTGTGCACTTCCAGATGAACTGATCTGCCACAGTCTTTCCTTTGATGTACATATTTTTCAGTAACTGTTTTTCCTTGTTACTGCCCTGTAAAATAGGCCAGTGGTGTTAAACTTACTTATCTGACTTATCTCGAAGTCGGATACTGGAAGACTAAAATATAGTAGTTTGATTCCTGGGAGGTTTTGAACTCACAGAAACTCAGTACATTTTAGACTTGTTCTTATAGCTATTTAATCACACAGAAGTTTAACAGAATATAATTTAAACATTTATATAGTAGAGAAAGTTTTATAGTTAGGGTAGAGAATGCAGAGATTCTAATTTTCTAATGGCTTTGCAGAAAAAAAAAAAAAAAAAAGAAGTTACTTTGATTTTAGAGCGAGGGAGGATTTCAGATACACTTAGTTCAAAATCGTCATTTTTCCTGCTAGGAGAATACAGGTACAGATGTGGAGTAACTTGTACGGTGTCATGCCTTTTCCAAGTGGCTCAATCAAGGTGAGAGCATAGCTCTTCTCATTCCCTTATCGGTTTTCTTTCTACCCAACAGGCTACATCCACAAAGTAAATATATCTCAATACAGCTGAGAATCACATCTGCGGGATGGGGCAGTTTTTGATGTTCTATTAGAAGAAAGGTAACAGGAGAAAGTCTAAGCCACTGAGGAGAGCAATTAGAATGCAAACAGGTTTGATCTGTCCAAAAGAAGGCACTTTAAAGGGAGCATGTGCTCATTAAACACATCACTTGCTAACCCGCCCGACAGAGCCCCGTCTCCACTGTGCCAGCCCCGAGCTGACTGCCAACTGCCGCCCCTCTGATGATGAAAGCAGCTGAGCCCTGGCAAGCCCTTGGCTGTCTCATTGTCTAGGATCTGGCGATGGAAGAGAGATGCAGACGTTCCATCATCTTAAAATGCGGTTGGAATATTTTTGAGAAACGATTGTTCAGGAGGTGAACTTCTAAATCTCCAGGGCTGTGCCACAGAGGGGAACTTTTCCATCAAAGAAAAGTGTATGCGGAGGGGATGGGGAATGGAAAACTTGGGAGAAAATTACAGCATTTTCTGAGATGTGTCTTCGAGAAAATCATTTCCACAGAGAGGGCTCTGCCACATAGGGAGACCCCTTGTTGCAAAATGCAAGATTTAACGTGCAGTTTAAAATTTTTTCAACGTGCATTGGGAGTTTACAATGCTACCTGCAGGAGCATGGTTACTTTTGGGGAAGAAAATAGTTTTCTTCCTGTTATTGTAAATAAAATCACTTTAGCTTAGCTACTAAAATCACAAATATTTTCATATAGAGTATACATATGTAACTTTACTTATATCTCATTCTATAACTGTAACAAAATTACATACCATGTTATCAAGAATCATATAAGTAACACAGTTTTAGCTTGTTTTCCTTAAATGTTTTTTACTTTTACAATCTAACTTAATGTATACTCCGTAGAGCAATTATTGTAGCCTTAATTTTACAGATGACAGAAGAGGGGCCAATCAGATCTTGTTTATCTTGGAAACCTCATCCTGTGTTTTATCTTTGATCTTCTCCATATACAAGTGTTCTTTTAAAAAGTCAATACCCTCACTCCTGCAGGCACAGAAACAGGGCTACATCCAGTTTATTTTGAGTGATCATGTAGCTGCATGGATTTGAGGCACTCCTGCTAATGATGCAGAATGTTAGAACTGAAGGACATGTTATGGAGAAAATAACCCCAAATCTTATATTCTACTCTATTTACTGTCCTGACTTATGGTTGATTCGAAGTTTATTTTTTATAAGCCTAATATATTCTTATACTGAGCAACTAACATGGAACTGCCATATCAAGACTATTAGTACAATGTATTGACATAACATGTTTCATAAAATCATTATAATGAGAGTTCACAGGTTATGTGGTTTTTATAACATCTATAAGTATGTGCATATATTTTAAATCTATTTACATAATGGTCACACGATTATAAATCAGAATGTTCTACTAGTAATAAGACTTAAAAACTGTGTCAATACTTTAACACTATGTGAAATAAGGCACATGTACTAATTTCCATATATTTCATTTCTGTTAGACAATAAAGACATATATCCTTGCCTAGTATTTAAAAAACGAAGGAAGTGAGGCTGAAATTGAATAACACTTTAAGACTTCATGGTTGGAAAGTGTCAAAGCCAAGCATTCAACTGGAGTCTTTTTGTTCCTGTTACAGGGCTCTCTATACCATACAACGCTTCCTTTCATCAGCAAAGTGTAACACAGTTTGAGTTCTGTTATGGACTGGTGACTAAATCTCTTATGTTGGCTTAAAGGTAAAATACGCTATACTGAAATAATGTTACTGGGCTGCAGATGTCGTTTTTCTAGGACTAAAATAATCCCGTGCAATGTATGTTTCTTGTCCAATCCCAAGTCTTCAAGTACCAGATACCCTTATCTCATAAGCAATAAGGCATCGTCTCACATTTTATGTATTAATAGGTTTAAGGTCCTTTTTCCAAATGGAACTCAGTTGTATTAGGGAAACAGTAGCTAATATAAAAAATAAACTCAAAGGCAGATTTGTGAGATAATCAAGATGTTTCTTGTTTGAGTCAGAGTACGACACAGTGTCCTGGAGACCCTGGCTACAGGGAACTTTCACCGCTATGGTGACACAGTGCCTGGGTTCCTTCCATTTTCGGGCTCTGCCATCCCCTAAGTCCTCATCACATCACATCCTGTGTCTGGAAGAAGAGAAGGAAGACAAGAGAGAAGAGGAGAAAGCCTTTCTTAAAAACCTTGACTCAGAAAAGAAACTTGTCAATTTCATTCTTACCTTCCACTAGTGAGAGCTGGTCTCCCAAGAATGACAGGATGCAGGAGCCGAGGAAATACGAGTCCAAACACTTTCTGGAAATAGTATTATTTTAAGAAAGGAGAACACCCATTTTCCTGGGCTTCTGGTCTTGTCGGCTCTGTCAGTGTTTCATTGCATTTGATCAGATCACAAATTATCCTCAAGTTCCCAAAATCTTCTTTTGTGCAGAGAAATAAAACTATTTTGGGCAATAACAGAATAATAGGTGAGAAGTGTGGTGTACAACAAAAACCTTAGAAGCCCAGGGTTCAAACTATAGTTTGTCTTCAGAGTTGTGTCACCTTGGACATGTCAATAAAATCTGAACCTTGATTCCTCTAAGAATAGAATTATCTAACACCAGGATTAATGCACGGAAGGAGTAGACATAATGTCTGATAGCAGCCCACTCGTGGGACAACATACAAAATATTTTTCATTCATTAATCTCATTTGTTCCTCACAACACTTGTAAGAGTGGTTGATGAGAAAGTGTTGTGTAAAAAGCAATGCTCTATCAACGTAGAGAAATTGTGTGTGTGTGTGTGTGTGTGTGTGTGGTGATTATTCAGATATTGCCTGTGTTTCTGTTAAGGAAAAAAATTCTATGCAATCCAGAGCCTTGCTGACAGATATTTTGGGGAACCACATGATGTGATCATTTTTATCAAAAATCATTGTGCAATAGGCTCACTGCTTGTCATTTTGTATGTTGCAACTTAGTTTCCCTGATAGCTCTGTGAAATGGGAATGTCATTCCTATGTTATCAATAAAGAACTTAAAACTCAAGAGAAAATAATACCACCAAGAATCAAAACCAAGTTTCTCTGAGCAAAACCACTATTCTCTAGTATGCCACAAACCTCTCCTTAAACCATCTTCTTCTGATGCACGCTGGTGCTAATGTTTGGTAGAACCAGATCTCAAAAGCAACTGCCTGCCGTTGATGGCAGCCCAGATATTAAGTTTTGTGTATCCCTCTCCTCCAGCTTTTACCTATCAAGAATTTTTCTTGCTCAGAGTGGTACACATACCAGCAAGCTGAACAAACTCACTTCCATTGCTCAATATTCTCCTTGCATAGGATGTGTCCTTTATGAAAATATATAACTCTTAATTTGATATCACTTCTCACTTTTATAATCCTCTGAGTCTTGTCATCTATTTATACTTGGGGGCAGAGTAAGGCTAAATACAAGCACGAATGTATGGTTTTTATTTAATCTAATGAAAAGAATGCATTTCAGGACATAGCACGTATTACAGTGACCCAAATTGCTTATGCTATTTCATGTTTTTGTAAGATACCATCTAATTTGCCATTATAACTCAAAGTAACTTCATTTTCCCTGGTGGAGTACTGAAAATTACTGTAACTTATAATTTTATGGCAATTATAGTGAAAACTCACATAATTAGTATAGCAAGATCACTGTTATAGTTATTTTTTCAAATGAATCATGTCCCTTGGAAGGAAAACTCCCGATGTTGTGTAGGTTTCAAGTTTCGAGTGCTGTCTGTGGATTGCATAACATCTCAATAATCATAACCTGGTCTTCTCTCCATTTCTCCTCTCAAATATACTCTCTGGCCAAATTAAGGAAAGAACTAAGTTTCGAACAGATTAATTGTAGGAGTTTAGGTATGCCTAGAACACCCAGGCTGTATTTACGTGGGATGAAAAGGAGCTTGTGGGACCCAAAGCACTTGCATGTATTTGGTCTCAAGTTTTCACGCGAAGTATACACTCACTCAACAAACATCTTCCACGCATAGCACAGGACCCACCTGGCTCCTTCCCACCATCCTCCATCCTAAGTGGTGATTCCGTTGCCCACTTAAGCTTCCTAGTCATGAAATTTGGTGTCCACCTTCCGTTTTACTCTGTGAAAGTGACTGACTACCTTCTCTCTCTTATCGTGTTTTTTAATAAGAACTGTGGATTATTCCTTATTACTGCGTCAAGTTCTCTCCATTCTCGTGGTTACTGCCTCAGTGCGGGTGCTCATTATTTCTGACTTTACTCAAAGTCTCCTTGAAAACATGCAGACCTATAGAGATAATCACTTCATTCTTCCTGCCCCAGGGCAAACTTGTGCATAACTTTAGAATAACAAAGCCTGAAAATGTGTTGGCAAGGATTTAGAGCAATGGGAACTTTCATACTCTTGCCAGTGTGGACCTGAATTATGACTGGCATTTTGGAGAAAAATTTGGCAATATTGAGTAAAGTTGAAGATGATTATTTCCCACAACCAGGATATTCCATTTCCAAGTTATATTATTAAGAGTAACTCTCAGGAAGAAAAGTCCATTGCACAAGGAAAATATATATATAGACGAGTCCATTGTAATATTGTTTATAATATCAAAAAATAAGAAACAATTCAAGGTCCTTGAACAGGAGAATGCAGGCATAACTAAATGGATATTTTATACGAAGTAATAGTGAACACATTACAAGATGTAAATTATAAACTACTGTGGCAACACCGATAATCTCAAAAACATAACATGGAAGAAGAAAAAGTGAGTTGCAAAGAATATTCAAATACTTCTAAAAAAAAAATCAAGTAAGAGTCTGAATAAATATGTACTAAAATATCCAGAACGTTTGCTACACACTCAGCATTGTTCTAATAACTTTGCTGTGAGAAAGGAAAAACATGAAATTTATGAGGATATTTGCGTATGGTGAGGGAGTTTATGATGGAGAGGGAGGGAATTGGGTTCTGGAAGGTTCCTCAGCTTTATTTGTGGGGCTTATTTTCTCTCTAAAGTTGTTTGAAGCAAGAAGGGAATTTTCTGCTGTGCTGTCCCCAGTGCTTGTCACCCCTTCTTATCTAAAGTCTCTGCAGTCTCAGAATTCACACTTCTGCCACTGCTGTCTGAGAAAACCATCAGAGATTAATCTTTTCTGAGTTTAAAGGGTACTCCCTGAGTAAAAAATAACACTTGTACTATGATGCACAAATCTAAATAATCAAGAAAAATTAAGAAACAATAATTCTCATGTTTTACTTTTAATTCAACTGGCACCAAAATGCAAGAATACATAACTAAGTAAGTACATATTGGCCACTGGTGAATTTTTAGACCACTGATTATACATAAATAGTAAGTTAAATTTCTGATCATATCTTTCTTTTTAAATTAAAAAAACAAGTTCCTCAACTTTGCCAATTTCTTTTTAAAAATAAAGTCTCTAAAAATCCACTCTAAACTCTAAGCGCATACTGAGTTATAAAACAATAACAGCTAATTGGTGTTCACGATATATGTCAAATCAAAATACGGAATCACAGACTTTGCATTTCATAAACAATGATGCTTATGCAAATAACTTTCCTGTAGTAAACAACTAGACAACTAGGCAGGACATATGAAATGACTATTTTCATAAACTGGGTGACAGACAAAACAGAGTTGTGATTCTTAAGAGAAAGAGAATCAATGAGAAAACTTTTATGACAGTCCGGGCTTAAGGTTGAAGACAATTTCTAAGCCAAAGGGCAGGGAAGGGGAACCGAAATCAGCAGGGCCCATTAGTCTCCCAGAGTGAACGAGACAGAGATTAGCAGTCACTGCGGTTGAGCTGGTTAGGCTTTATGAGGCAGAACACTAAGTAGGAGACACCTGCCCAGAGAGAGAACTTTAAGGGTCTGTAGAAAGGTCCCTTGAATCTTGGGCTGAATATTGGATTCTGCATGTATGAGGTGCAACACAAAGATAATAAGAAAAGAGGCATGAAAAGAACTAAACTGAACAACTCTCAGAGCCCACAGGCAACTGGAAATAGTGGACAGACACTCCTACCAGACAGAATGTAGGGACATGAAAATACACAAAGCGTTTGGTATAGTCCTCCCCAAAATAGTAGTGGGCAGCACTGAATGGGTCAGACTGATTCTAAG
The DNA here is from genome assembly GCF_041146395.1 of Eulemur rufifrons. NCBI lineage: Eukaryota > Metazoa > Chordata > Mammalia > Primates > Lemuridae > Eulemur > Eulemur rufifrons. The sequence goes on from NC_090994.1 coordinate 1,714,225, forward strand.
TAACCGAATGGAATACCAGAACAAAGCTCAATACTATTAATATTAAGAAATGGAATAAAACTTGAATCCCAGCAATATAAAATAACAATGTCTATCATCAAGTAAGATATTAACAGGCATTCTATGAAACAGAAATGTATGTTCTATAACACGGAGGCAAATCAGAAATAAAAATAGACATAGAAATGACAGATGATAAAGTCAGTAGACATGGTAGTTTATGCAGCTACTACAAATGTATTCCATGTGATCACAAATGCAGAAGAAAAAGTGTGATGAGGACAAAAATATTTTAAAAATCTAAGTGGGACTTCTATTGATGAAACATAATATCTAAAATTTAAAAACGCATTAGATGTGATGACCTCCAATTAGAACCCCACAATAAAATATGAATGAACTTGAAGAAATAGCAATAGAAACTCTCAAAAATAAAACACACAGTGGGGGGAATAAAAAGATTGAAAAAAAATAAAGTGTCATTGATCCAGTGGAAAATATCAATTAGTCAAAAATATATGCAATTTGAACCCCCAAAGGAGAAAATAAAGAACTCAAAACAGAAAAATTAATATTTAAAAAAAAATGATGGGTGAAAACCTTCCATAGTTGATGAATAGTATAATTGTGCAGATCCAAGCATTTCAACAACCCCTAAGCACAAGAAATATAATCATACAAAGAGAAACCACAGACTGGGAGAATATTTTCACAAAACAAATATCAACAAAGATTTTGTATACGGAATATTAAAAAATTCTCAAAATTCAATTATATGAAAATAAATCAATCCAATAAAAGATAACAGAGAAAATTAAAAGGACTTGGTATCAAAAAAGATATACAAACATCAAAGGATTACATGAAAAGATGTTCACTAAGATTAATTACAAGGGAAACGTCAATTAAAATGCAATGAGATACCACTCTACACATATAGTGTACAGAAAGGTTTTCACCCATCATTTTATGATGATATAAACTCTTCTCTAAAACAACTATACGGAACTCATCAGTCTTTCCTCTGTTAGAGGGTAACCCAGGATTCCTCATCCTGCTTGTAATACTTAGCATCTTACATCTGACTGATCCGTGTCCCTGTTTCTCCGGCCAGACGTGAGCTTCCCCGGGGAACAGGTGTGAACCCGCCCCTCCTGCACCAGTACCCTCAGCACAGCATGTGGCACTTGGAGGACACTCAGGTGCCTGCTTCAAAAAAGGAATACATGAACACATGACTAAAAATAGTTCGCTTATGATGTCATCTTTATTCTCAGCGCGACTTTCATAAGACAAGAAAGAGAACACACCACGAGATTTTTGAGGATCGTGTGTGTATTTCGTCATACCACAGGTAATCAATTCGAAGATCTCTGCTGCTAAAGCAAAATGTTACAGATTTCCACTTCTATCCTCACAACTGAGACTTTTTGGCTGACTGACTGATGTGCTGTTGTGGCTACCCTAAATGCCAAAAAATGATGATTGATTTTTTTTTTAATAATAGAGTCTAAAAATTATATTTAAGAAACGTTTAATACATATATTTCAAGGACACATTGTATGAAGTAACATTTTTATTTCATCATGGCTCATTAACAAATACAAATTTAATGTACCTGTAGTTCCAGATTTCAGGATTTTTATTTTTTTATGGGATTGTGAAAGTTATCAATGACAAAGTGGAGTCAGTAATGTCAAACCCTAACAAATGGAACTGGGAGGCATAAAGGAGAGGCCTCACGCAGGTGTGCCCGGGAGGGAATTATGTGAGGGAATCTTCAAAACCGCAGTGTTCCAGTGAGCTGTTTGCACAAAGATAGCTGCCGAAGGAAGAAGGCTGTCTCCATCCGTGAGTTCAGGCCAACTCGGGCAACAAGCCCCTGTCATCAAAGGCCTTTGTTTCAAAATAGCTTATGGGGACTTTCTTTTGCCTTTAAAAGCTTCCCCTTTGCCCCAGCAGCCCCGACTATGCCCGTGGTCCTCTGTAGCACACCTATCCCGAATGGCAATCCCTGCTATCCTGCATATACTCCTTGGTCTGAAGAATCAGTCTCTCTGCGGCTCCTTTTAGGTTGACAGGAACCCACAATAAATTTAATTTTGGGCCCAGGTAATGGGAGGAAAGCACATCTCCCGGCAGCTCAGAAGATGGTAAGTTAGGAAAACACAGCTCAGAGTCTGGGTCAGTATGTCCTGAGCAAGAAAAACCCTGCTTGTTTTTCTGTCGGTGCAAGAATGTTTTAGTGTGAACAATGACAGAGCACGTCATATGCTTCCGCGCTGGCTTTTAGAACTCACTCTGCAGTTTAAACAATTGATGGGGCATCTGGCAGTCTGAACGGAGCCGAACAAAGTCAGATTCACTGCTCTCTCCATTTTCAAAACTCAAGCAGTTGGAACGTTTTTCACACCTTTCTTGTGTGTGGGCCAGCTGGGGAGATCCAGGAATCCACCCCGTGGAAGTGAAATGGCATTTTCTGCGACACACTTAGAAGGCAGTGGTCGCAGCTGGCGCAAAGCTTAGTCAAGGACTCCAGGAAACGGTTTTCACGCGAGCCGTTTGCTGAGCAGGGCGTTCCTGGGAGAGGGAATAAAGGAAGGCTTTGCAGACAGTGGGCCCTGCCTGTGCAGCCCACTGAGCACTCTGCGTCTCCCACACCCCGCGGTGCTCTTTGCTGTGCTGATCCGATGACCTGGCTGGCCCCGTGCCTCGTATAAAAATAGGTGGATCAGCCTCAGGCTATAAAACATAAACCTGGGATGTGCTTTTTGCATTTGTAAAGTAGATAATGGAGGGGAGGGAGAAATGGCTGGCTTTCCTCCACCCTTCTGGGTTCTTTGGCTGAGTCATGAATTTAATTAACTTTAAGGCAGATTAATAAGAGAGAAACAATTTTAATTACATCCATAAGCATGGGAGTCCCACAAAAATATGAGATTCGAAGAAGGACTAGACGGTTGAATCTTATACGTAGAACATCCTGAGCTACAGGAAGGACTGGGGGCTCAGGGCTTGTCTGGGGCAGTGGAGACGTCACAGGTGAAGGAGGGAGAGATGTGCGGTGAATGGAGGTCGCCTTGCAGATACGCAGATAAAAGCCTCTCAGGTAATAACACTTGTCTCAGAACAGCTGTCTTCCTGGTGTGGACACCTTTACTAATGAAAATGTCCTTTAAAGATGTAAACATTTTTCCAAAGGCAGGGTTTTATACCTTATTTTCTGCAGTTGAGTGGGATGTGAGGAGCTTTTCCTCCGATGGCTGGATCTCAATGTCTTCCTTCAAAGTAATCAATGAACCAGACTGGTACATTTTGGGGTGGCATGTTCTGGTCTCCTGCAGTCATATTTTGGGGTGGTGTTACAACTCACCAGTTTTATTGCCCACTGCTCAAGAGGAAGCCAATCCACTGAGACAGTAGCATTTACAGCAGAGAAAGAGTCTAACATCACAGATGCCATGCGAGGAGATGGAAGAATTCTCAAATCCATTTCCCCCAAATTTGGGAGAAAGGGCTTTTAAAGGTAGTTTGGCAGGCAAAAGTCCAGGCAATTGGGTCTGCTAATTGGCTGGGTTTGCGGAGGAACCATAGAGGTATAGAAATTGTCTTCTTCGCTGAGTCGGTTCCTGGGTGGAGGTCGCAATACCAGTGGAGTCAGTTCCTTGGTGTGGGCTGTTGGTCTGGGTGGGTCAACAGTTCCACCCAGAAAGCAGAAGCAGGAAGAGATCTCAAAAGCGAGCCTTAGTTTTCACAAGGGTGATGTTATCCATGGGTAAGAATCTTTATGACCGACAGCTCTGTGACTCCTGAGTAGCACTTATAGAAAAGCCAACTAGGATGCTGATTATTATCACGATTCTCAGCTCTGCCTGGGCCTTTGCAAAGTTTGGGCCTTGCCACAGTTCTCACCTTGCAGCCCTTTTTTAATTTGTAAAGGGTAGTTTCAGGGGTGTGTCCTGAATCCTGATAATAACAAGGATGAGAATATATTTCGTAGCATGGAGAAAGTGAACATGTTGATGTGACTAACATCCCTCCGATTTTGTCTCCATTGGTTGGTGTGGGAAAGCCGTCCTGAGACGTCTGACTGGAGCCTCGTACCAGCGGTAACAGAATTTACACAAAGTCACAGGTACCTGTCACATCTAGCTCACGTCCAATAAAACTGACACCTTCACCACTTTTTGTTAGCGTCCTCGTTAGGAAGAGGAAACACACAGCATTGGAAACATAGCCCTGTATTAAGTCCTGTAATGTATCTTTACACTCTACTAAGAAGTAAAAAGAATAAAGATACAAAGGGAAAATATAGAAACAAAAGATTTACTTTCTAAATCGCTCTCCTGAGTAAAGGAAAGCAGAGTCCACTCCCATCATGCAGTAGTTTGCATTTTTCCTTCTCATTTCTCACGTTTATAGGTCAGTGAGGAAATCGTGTCCTACAATTAGTGTAAACGTAGGGACACGCTAACCTTACCTTCTCCAAATATTTTCCCATAATTTCTATAAATGGAAAGATGTCTCACCAACGCTTAAGGTTCATGGTTCAGAAAGGATTATTTAGTTCCCCAGACACAGGTCTGCTCATAAACACGCTTGCACTTAAGAGCATTTTCCCAGGGGTCACATGACTGGTGTGGCTTTTTCAGTTTATAGAAGAACAGGGACTGAAATCCAACTAATTAAATGCCAGATAGAAGAGCAGAATGTCTAGGTAGCCACTTCCACTTCATTTCAGACGAAATGCCACCATGTCTCAAATGGCAAAGTTTGAATTTCAGAGCAGGCAGGGCAAGGGCCAGCTTCCTGGGGACAAAAGGGGCTCATGCCAGCTCTCCGGCTTGTCTCTGGAACCCGATTCGGAGACAACTTTGCTATTTGACAAAATCCCTGAATTCCTCAGGGCTGTGGCGTTGGTGGACACTTTGACAGCCCGGCCTGCCCTTTCCTCGTGATGGATGTTCAAGCCAAACCTTCAGTGAAGACAAGAGGAGACTAGTGGTAGATTTTTGTCCATTATTTCACAGACGATGGTTTAAAATAAAGTGGTACATTCTGGAAAGGTTATTTTTAAACTGTTGTGCCTCTCTACTAAAAGTAGGAGCAACCTGTTATTACTTCTGCTATCGAATCAGGCTCCTTAATTTAGAAAATGACCCTCTATGAAGACACAAAAATAATGCAAAAAATAAAACAAAACAAAACCCATCAGAATTGTATGTCTGTCTTAGGATAAGCAGCTTAATGCCTGTCAAACCGCATGGCCGCTGCAGGATCACACTTGGCAAACTCGGCTCCAGCCGGCCCTGCGGCCGCACGGATCAAAGAACGGAAACCCGGAGTCCCGGCCGGAGAGATCTGGGTTCAAAGCGTCATTCCAAGGTTCCAGCACTTCCTGACTAAGTGACTTTGAACAAGTAATTTAGCTTTCTCATACCTCAGTTCCCTCACTTGTTAACTAATACAAAGTCATTATCCTTTGGTTCTGATAGTGAAAGTTAAATTAATGTTCAGGTTCTCTGGCCATCGTTCACTCTCAATAAATAGTTTCTCTCTTGCCACGAAACCTTGTCATTTCCATAATGTGTGCAGATAACGAACTAATGTGGGTGAGCAGCAAAGCGCCTGAAACGGGTCTTTATCTCACGTAACACTGAGCTGACACCACACGGAATGTTAGGGTCATCGGACCAGTGCATCTTAGAAATGAAATGGTTTTGCTGAGGGACAGCATTGCGGTTCCTTCTTTCGGAAGAGCTTTGGGCTCACACCACTGCTGGGGCTCAGAACACGGGACTCCAAGGTCCGGCACCCGGGCGTGCTGCGTGCTTCGAACTGAAGGAGAGTGAAAGGCCTCGGGGGTGTGAACCGAGGCAAAATCTCAAGCCCCTCAGAGGACTGAACGGACAGCTCCCCCCCTCCTTAGCACAGGGGGCTGCAGAAAACCTTAAAGCTGAGTTGCCAGCCCAGAGGGGAAGGGAGGTCAGACACCTCCCTTGTGGACTTACTCTTTGTAACAATAAGGTACTAAATCTTTAACAGCCCTAAGGCCGCACAAGACTAGACTTAAACCACAAGTGCACACCATCAATTTACTTAACAGATGCACTTGCGTTTTGGTAAATGCCCCCTGGCTTGTCTCTGTTTAACAGACATCCATATATATATATATATATATATATATATATATATTTATTTCAGCATATTATGAGGGTACAAAAGTTTAGGTTATGTATATTGCCCTTGCTCCCCTCCTCCCCACCCCCGACTCAGAGCATACTCTTTCTCGCTCCGTATCCACTATTGGGGTCCCTGCTGCCTCCAAACTTCCCATGGGGTCCAGTCAGCACCCACAACCTCTCTGGGATCTCTGAGTAATAAATTTCTTCTACTCCATTGCTCATTCACCTCACACACTCATGACCTCTCCCCACCCCTACGCCCCAGGCCAAGGTTCTCTTTCATCTCTGCCTTGGCCTTTGTTTACTCTTGACAAAGAGCCCTCAAGACTAAACTAGAAAAGAAAAACCCATAAGAAGAAAGTCATAACAGGATATAGACAAACACAGGCAGAAGATCCAATTATAGTCAAAGCAGACGTTGCCCCCTAGAAGGAAATCCTCAGTCATTCGGTGTATCAGTGATGCCTACACGTGGCTGCTGGAATGGCTGGCCCTCCACACCTCTCTGTGTCCACACGTGTGCTTTGCTCTCATTACAGGTGAACGTCCCTTCTCTGCCCCTTCACTGCTCACAGGCTCATCCGTGTGGCTCATGCCCTGGACCCGCCGCCCCTGTGACCCCGAGAACCCCAGCGACAAGCAGAGTTGCCCCAGCTGTCGAGCTGAGCTCACCCAGAAGAGCCAAATGCCAACCCGTAGACCCATGAGAATGAACAATTTTTATCCAAGCCACTGAGTTTGATAATAATTTTGTCATGCAGGATTATGACAGTAGAGAAATTGCAATGTGATCACTCTCTATTTTAATAGAAACTCAACTCTTTTAATGGCATACTGTTCGTCAGCTTTGAAATGGCTGAGGACGCTGGAGCTGAAGCAAAGGCTGCTGAATGTAAAGTTGACTTTTTTGTGTATCCAGGCATCCATGATAAATTTTGACCAATAACAGTAGAGGAGAGACTAAATAATCTTTCTAGTTTTTCAATAAAAAAACGTAACGGAATCAGTACCATACAAAACCTTCAAAGAAATTATAAAAATATAGAAAAGATAGTAGTAATATGCGCCAGGAATTTTATTTATATAAATATATATATATATGTGTGTGTGTCTGTGGGTATATTTTATTTATGAAAATGTCAACTTCTTTACATTTTCACCTTTTGAATTTTTAAACTGCTTTATTGAGAAGTAATTGCCATAAAATGAACTGCACAAGTTTGAGGTATATAATTGGTATGTTTTGATATGTTCAAACACCTGTGAAACCATCAACACAATCCAAATAATGAATACGTGTCTCCCATCCAAAAGTCTACCCTCACCTCTCTGTGCCCCGGACTCCCGTCCCTGCCTGCTCAGGAACCCTTCCCTGAGCAACCACAGGATAAAGGTTTTGCATAATGTTTGAGTGACTTATCTCAAAGTATTTCATATTTTACTAATAGTATATACTATAATTTTAAATTCAAATCCTATTTGTTTATTGTTAGCACAATTGAGTGCTGTATACTGATAATGTGTCTTATAAAGTTGTTCAGCCCATTTATTCATTCTGGTAGCCTTTTTTGTAAAATTCTTACAGTTTTCTATGTAAAATAGTTTGTGAACTGTTTCTGACCTCTTATTTTTTTACTTCATTTCTTTTTCATGCCTTATTCCACTGGTTAGATCCTCTAACACAATGTTGAATTGATGTGAGTGTGTACCTTCTTGTTCTGTTACTGATGTGAAGGGAAAATCTTTCAGCCCTTTGCCATAAAAGATATTAGCTGTTTTTATAAAATGTATGCCCTTTATTAGTTTGAGAAATTTCCCTTTCATTTCTACCTTGTTAAAAACTTTTACCACAAATGAATACTGAATTTTGTCACATTATTTTCCTTCTTATATAGATATGATCCTATTTGGTTTCATTTTTACTCTACTAATATGACGTATTACATTGATTAGATTTAAAATGTTAGGCACACTTGCATTCTTGTGATTAACCCTCCCTTACTCACTATGTGTGATATTCTCTATATATGTTACTGAATTATATTTTGCTAGAAACTTGTTAAAAACGTTTTGCATCTATTTTGTAAGGGATGATGCAAATCCATAGTTTTCTTGTAATATCTTCATCTGGTTTTGACTTGAGTGTAGTGCAGTCTTCGTAAAATGAACCGTGTAGTGTCCCTTCTTTTCGGTTCTCCGGAAGATTTTGTGTAGCACTGATATAATTTCTTCCTTAAATGTTTGGTGGAATTCACCAGTGAAGATATCTGGACCTGAAGATTTTTCAGGGGAAGGTTTTTAACTACAAATCCTATGTCTTTAATAGAGTTAGAGCTATTCAGGGTACCTGTTTCTTCTGATGTGAGTGTTGGTAGTTTGTGTCTTTAAAGAAACTTTTCTTCTGCATGTAAGTTATTGGATTTATCTTCTCAAAGTTTTCCAGGTATTCCCTTCTTTTGCTCTCAAGAGTTTGTCATTTGAATATTTTATTTTATTTATATTTACGATATGTTTTATTATAAATAAATATTCACTTCCAAATATATAACTTTGTTTTCAAAAAAGAGGAACCTCAAATAATTTAATCTTCTGGAAGTACACATTAGGGAACTTCCCTGTTGTTAACTTGCACGGCTTTGCTTGTGGCTGCTTTTCTCAAAGGCGCTCTTGCTAATCCGAGCACGTTTGTGGGTCCCCTCCCGACCTTGCCCAGCGTCAAGCCCCTTCCACCTGACAGTGGCTGGAAATGAACACATGGCTGGAAAATTGCATTTTTAGAGGATAGGTGGCCACTGTGATGAAGTCCTCTGAGTTCAGATTCATTCTTTTTTTAGAGTGTTGAGTCTGAAATGCTAAAATGACCGCTGATCCAGAATCCCTTCCATCGAGGGTACCAGATAGGGTTTAGATTCTGCACAGTGGATGCACCCTGTTTTATTTATTCAGAACTGAGCATGAGAGAAGGGAGGAAATGGATATTGGACTGCCAGGGTTGGGTAACGTCTACCTGTTTCTTACAACAATGTTAAGGTGGAATAAAACAAATCGTGAAAACAAAATACAAGGAATGAGAGACGAATAACTAATCCTTTGTCAGAGTTTCTGCTGTGCTAGTCCCTGAGCTTTTGGCCCTTTATAGTGATTTCAAACATATTACTGGATACTATTTCCATTACTAAAAGGAACTTTACTTTTTCCCCCAGTTTTACGAATTGTCTGTCAATATTACACCCTTTGACCCATCTCTCCGCCTGCTTACTCATGTGCACATAAAGAACCTCTTTCACCATCGAGCCCCAGGGAAAGATAATTTAAATTTGCCCATAACCATTCACTGCTACCCTGAATGTGCTTTGGGAAAATTTTCACCAAATCAAATGCTTAACCATCCATACCACACAAGCTAACTTTGCACATTGCCATTTGTGTTATGGCAGATTCAAAAGTTCCTCTGCCTGTGAAAATGTATATTTAATCGTCTTCCAGGTTTCTTTCATTGCAGGATTTTCAGAGGCATTAATAAAACCTGTCATGCATAGTATTCCTTTTTGAATCTTTGTATTTGTCAGATTTTTCCCTACTTGTCCTAATAATTGTTGACGGTGAAAGGTACAGGATTCAATATGTAACCCAAACTTCACCTTCATATAAAATTCCTTGTATCCACATCACATCAAGGCAAGCATCACAGACCAGGTGGGGAATTTTCATGAATAAAGTTAAGAACCATGATTGTGAGGACAGGGCCAGCTCCCGAGTGGCATCCAACTGTGATGTGTCTATGTATTCACATATCAAAGCAAATGAATGAAAGCAGAGCCCCAGGGGAAGCTAAGATAAAAAAAGCAGGAGAGGTGGAACCATGTTATTGAAGTGAAGGTGCTAAGATCATCAGTGAGCACAGGATGGGTGACCAGAGAGGTGGGGAGAAATGCAAACACACTGATCTCTATGGCCTTGGGAGATTTTTCGACTCTCCCTGCAAGCTTGCCTATCTGTGTAGGAGTGACAATAATAGCACTTACCCCGTATGTTTACAACCCATATTAAATAAGGACTAACGTAGACTCAGGCAGTGCCTGGCAAACATTAAGGACACAAATGTTAGCACATATTATCTTAACCTGGTTTCTAAACTGAGACCAAGAGAGGTTAAGAATATCGCTCGGTTTCACACCCCCAGCAAGCAGAAGCCAACACAGTGAGGGCCAGGCCCCCTCATCCCCAGGTCCTGCTCTCGAGATACACAGGAGCTCTCTTTGGCCCCTCCCCCTCATCTCTCCATGCTTCTCAAAGCCTTGTGTTTGTTATTATATTCCTGCAGCAGAAGTTCTAATATAAATATTTATGTTATATAATATTTATTAATAGAATCAGTTTTTCTTCTAGTAATTTTGCAGGATTATGACAGGTGTGGGGAGAAACAGGGGTCTATATATGAGCATAAAGGAAAGCTTTTTAGTAACAGGCGCACCAACAGCCTTGAGTTAAGCATTATACAAGATATCCATGTAACAAAAACATTCGGACCTGCTTAATAAGTTGAAAAAAAAGGTAGCACAAAATCCCCCCCCCAATAAAAAACAAGCAGAGATTGTAGAAAAAGCAAATCTCAAATGATATATGGGAGAGAGATGCTCCCATCTCGACATAAAACATATGAGTGCAGTGTGTGTCTGTGTATACACATCTGTGTATGCACTGAAAAAAATTCTGGAGGAATTGACACATCACAGTGGAATTTAGGGAAGTAGAATGCATAAAGAGTCTTTTAACTTTCCAATAAAAAAGTTTTTCAGTTACCATGTAGCATTGTTCTCTTCTATTATTTCAATTCTATTCTCATACTCTGAGAATTAGCTTAGCCCTAAAGAAGGACATTTTGCTTTGCAAAAAAGCCCTTGCCATTGTCACTGGGTGTGTTCAGATTGGTGGGTTTGGCATCTCAGCACCAGGAAGAAGGAAGAAAGGAAAGAAAGAGAGAGAGAGAAGGAAGGAAAGAAGGAAGGAAGGAAGGAGGGAGAGAAGGGAGGGGAAGCAAGGAAGGGAGGGAGGCAGGGAGGGGAGAGAAAGGAAAGAAAAGGAAAAGAAAAAAAGAAAGAGCAAGGAAACTTTGGAGGTGATGGATATGTATATTGCCTTGATTATGGTGACAGTTTTGCAGGTATATAATTCTCTCCAAATTCATCAAGTGTGTACGTTAAATATGTACAGCTTTTGTATGCCAATCATACCTCAATAAAGTGGTTTTTAAAAACCCACTGCTTTAGAATCTTACACTTTTCTGAGGCTTCTCTGCTGGATGAATTCACCAACATGACTTATGACTTTGATACTTGACATTCCATACTTTAGAGCTACACAGTTCTAATGTTTTCCCAAAGTCTAGTGAAATCGTTTCTTTATTTTTGTTGGACAGTTTCTTCCCCTTAGGACTTACAATTCGCCAAAGATTTTTACTGTGTATTTTTCAATCGGATGACTTCCAATTTCAAAAAAGAGGAACCTCAACTTCCCTTTTCTCTGTTGCTTGTGAAGACCCTTCACAATGTAAATAGTATTGTATCTGGGTGTTTTAAGTAAAATAAGGAGAAATTTATTTCCCTGCCCTTGTTTCAGAGGAAAAAAAAAAGATGTAAGAGAGATGAACCAGAAGCAATTTCAGTATAATGAAATGAAGATGTGAAATTCAATCCAATTAATTCCTTGAAGAAATAATGTCAAACATCAATCCAAGTTCAATAGCAAGTTTCAAAAGTAGTTCATTTTAAAGAAAGCACTGCTAAAGATGTTCAACAGCATAAACTTTTATGATTTTAAAGTAATTTGCTCTGATAATACTTGAATTTTAGCTGAGAAGGAAAATCAAATGTGATCATTTCTAATGTGACTAAAATATATTTATATGTAGAGTTGCTGAGAACAGAGTGTGCCATGTGAGTTTGCAAAATGAATATAAAATCATAAGTTTGCTTCCCAGTAAATGCAGTGATTATGTTGCAAAATCACTTTAATAAGTGCTGAGCTTCCAGAATCTCACTTTATATAATTATATAATTAATGAAGAAAACATGCTATTATTATATGAGGAGAACAAAAAATTAATGTTTTTATACCAATATATTTCTAGGAGTAAAGAAGATATTTATTTAGAAGAGAGAGGGACTCTTCTGTGTGACATAATAACCCCAGTTTTATTATGTTTTGAATGGACTTTAGGAAACTACGTGCCATTGGGATTTAATGGATGAGTGCACATGTGTCTATTTGCTTTCATCATTACTCAGATACTAAATGTGAACTTGAATAAAACATTTCCTAGGTTTTATTTAAGTAACCTGAAATTTTACCGTTAGGTGAAGTGTAAAACATGTAAACAACATTCAGATAAACAGCATTATGTTTCAGCTACTTAACTTTAAAGATGAAAAGTCAACATCCGTCTAATTTATAATTAAAGATATAATAGATTTTTTATAGATGCATAATAGTGCAAAAATAAGAGTGTTTGACAGCTAATGTTCATCAAATATTGACTGTAAACATGAGCAATGTTAAAATATGAGCTTATTAAAAACTTTATTACATATTACTTTCTCCCTAGTAAAGCAACATTTTTTGTTAAACTCTGTATTTTGAGATAGGTGTAGATTTACATGCCGTTGTGAGAAATGATACAGAGAAATCCCCTTTATTCTTTACTCGATTGTAGCGTCTTGTGAAACAACAGCTCAGTATTGCAACCAGAAGACTGACATGAATTCAGGGCACTTTCATTAACGCAAGGATACCCTAGCTTGCCCTTTAAAGCCCTTTAAATATTAGACAATATAAGAAATACAGAGTCACACACACATACACAAAAATAGAATATTTAATCAACATTTAATGTGGGGAAATTTATACATTTTTTAGATGCAAGCTAATATAATTTTAAAATAATGTTTTTGTGCTATTAATAAAATTAGCTTTGTATGTGAAAAAAAAAAATCTCTGAACACCAATCATCTTTGGCTACAAATCTAAGGCTCATGTTCCATGGTCTGGACTGCCTATTTGTGGTCTGAAACTCCTTCCTTTTTTTTTTTTTTTTTTAGTTTGAAATAATCTATTTTTACTAATGACAGTTCTTTGTACCTAAAGGTAAAATGAAAAGAGAATATATTTCTTCTTCAAGGTCACCAAGATAAGTCTTTAATAACTGAAATCTTAAGAAATACTATTTTAGTTTTTTTTTTAAATATAAACACATTTACATTGGAACCTTCTTCTGCAACTCTGTCTACTTTCATTTCTTAACAAAAGACTGTTTATTCAGTGGCTTCCCCAAGGATGAAAGGAAATTCATTAAATGCTTATGAAAAAGAAAATTCACATGAGTTATGTGTGTTTATAGAACTATGGTTAAGTCTCTTCTCCAAACCTTATCCCAATGTTGAGTTAAAGGTCTTCTACATTCCAAAAATATGAAGGATTGCAGTGGGTGTGCTGCAATGTGATTAAGAAGTTTTAAAAGCCAGAGCGCATGGGTTTAAATCTCAGTTCTGCCTCATCCGTCCTGTCTGTAAAAGGGGAGTAATAGCACCTGCCCACCTGGAAGGCTTGTCACGAGTGTGAAAGGGCTAATAGCTTTAAGGCAATTAGAAAAGTGCCTGGTCACTTCAGGCACCAGTAAATACTGGCAATGCATGGTTTCCTACAACAAACTGCTATTTACGGCTTCACCTGTCTGTCTTTTCATTTGACAGTGTTTTCCTCGAAAGTTGCTTGGGAGCAGTGCCCATTACACTAAATTAATACTGTTGATTTATTTTTAGTCTCACTTTCTAGTCTGTAAGCTTTTTGAGGACAAATAATGCTTATATATAACAGTTTTGTGTAATGCTTTATATAACAATATATTATATTAAGCTATATATTAACATATTAGTTATGTTACTATTACTAGTGCATTGCATGTAATGACATTTACTTATATTAATTTATTAATGTTATAAGAGTATGACACTATTATATATTAATATACGCTATAATGTATCATTATGCACCAAGATGTTATAATGTTATATACATGCCTGTAAGAATATATATTTAACATAATACTAGTCATTATTGCATAAAATATTATTATGTATGATATGCATGTGTTACCGTGTTTTGTATAATAAAGTGCATTGACCATTCTGGATGAGCTGATCCTTGAGTTCTCCTCTACCCTTCCTCTCATGGGCTGTCATGCTTTCTTCTCTCCATCTTTCTGACATCTAAAAGGTCACTCCCATAGATGGTCTTTCATACATTCAACGGATCCTGTATCAAGCGTCTATTCTTTTGACAGGCATTGCCACTCTCTGTCATCGCACCCTGTGCAATTCATCATAACCTGCCCAAAGGCTCACACTTGTTGATGGATCTAGAAAATAATTCCTTAAGGGCAGAGATCAGAGACAGTATACCACAGTGACTAGCACATTCCTAGCAGGAATGGAAGGGTGTATGTGTGCGCGCGCATGTGTATGAAATTTGACTGAATGGCTGAATGAGTAATTGACACTCAGCTAATATTGGATAACTGAATAATGCAAGTCAGGGCCCAGGAGGTCAAGAGAAAAATAATAGAGAGGTTGGAGGGTTTTTGATCTACAAATATATCATTATATTTGACACGAAACACATGAGAACTAGTTCCATGGCCTCAACCAAACTGAAGAAGGCCACGAAGTTCAGTCTCCCTTGTGCCAGAGGAGAGAATTACACATCAGTTAAAAAAAAAAAAAAGTCCCAATGATGACTACTAAAGCAAATGTCATGATCGATATTCTTGAAACATTTCATTGTGCAAGTTATGTTTAGTGACCTGGGATATGGACTGTATTTATGTCTATATAAGAATTGAAAAATTTGCATCTTTGTTTAAAAAACAACCTGATGTAAGTTACTATAATGATTGTTATAAGTGATCCGGGTGATCACATTATAACCGAGCACTGTCACATGATTCAATCCCATGCTTTGTTCCGTTTGCTGGTTTTATGAAGCCAAACGATCGCTTACAGACAGCATTTAATATCATGGGTGGCATGTTAGCTGCCAGCAAGTTGTCACACCCCAACGTCAAGATGACAACACTGCTGCATATTTGTAAACAGTATTCTGGGGGATGGAGTGGAGTGAGACGCAGGAGGGTTAGGCATGCTAAATTTGATTTAATTAATTGAATTAAAAGTTGCCAGTCTTTGGAGCTCCAATTCCCAGACCTCACAGACCAGAAAGGGACAGTGCGGCCTTGGAGGACCGATGGCACAGACTCTGGAAGAGACGCACAGTGATGGGGCTGCTGTGCAACCTTGTCTTCTAACGTTTTCACTCTGTTGGTTTGCTTATTTGTTTCTCCCCGAATGGTGTAAAGAATACATTGGAACAGTGGCTGTCTGTAAATTTCAGTAAATACCATTGAAGATATTCGGGTTTTCCAATAAACTTACTGTAATGGAATTCTACCTGTGTAATTTGTGCTCTTTACTGAGGTTTGAGATATTATTTTCTCAGATCCAAAATTTTAGCATTCTGCAGCTATGAATAGATCATATAACACACACAGACTCAGGAGTAAAATAGAGACGTGTTTTCCATATCTGTATGCTCTCTGGATTTAATCTAATCTGCAAATGTCATCTCTCTCTGAGTGTTTGTTTTGTGAACTGACCTAAAATTACAAACCGGGAAAGGCTCTGACTCATTAGTTTATACTTCCCATTTTATACAAATGAAATCTTGGGCCCAGCAAAGTTAAAAAACATGCTCAAAAGTTGCCCAGTTTGCTTGTGGCAGAATTAAGATCAAAATTTAAATCTCTTGGCTATAAGTCCAAACATGCTTAAAAACAAAAAGCATTACATTATGGACAGTATCACGTTTATGAGTATATGTTTATCACACACTCCATTGGGTAATAACAGTTTCCTATCTGGTGAGATTACTGAGGAGATTAAATTCCAGTGAAGATTTCCACATTCAAAGTGTACTTATAATAGTAAGGGTACAACAAGACCACTTAAATCTCACTGGTATGTAAGGTCATTTAGAAAAGGGACTTGGATTAATTTACTGTTTACTGTTACTTTCTTAGCTGGTAAACCATACCTATGAGGTAGGCGCTCAGTAAATGGTAAATGTTCATTGACTGACTGACTGAATGAATGATTGATTTGCTGTGTCTATCTACATATCTATATCTATATCTATCTATGTATATATACATCTCATCATCATCTAGCTACAGTCTTATCCAAAGTCAGAGAGACTTAGGTCTTATGAAATTATATTGACTCTAAAACCTAATCTCCCGAAAACAATATAGAAAAGGGCTTTACGCAATCAGTATACTTTGAAGGGCGATCTTAAAAATATATAACCGGATCCAGGATGGAACATATTTCACAGGAAACACAGGATCTGTCTTAGACGGAATGATGGCCCAGGAAGATATGTCTACATACAAACTCCTGACAATTGTGAGGGGCCTTATTTGGAAATAGGGTCTTTGCAGATGTAATTAAGTTAAGGATCTTGACAATATAACATCATGGAATAGTAGATGGGCCTTAAATCCAATGGCAAGTGTTATGATAATACAGCGGTCCCAACCTTTATGACACCAGGGACTGGTTTCATGGAAGGTGACTTTTCCATGGACTGGTCGTGGGGGGATGGCTTAGAGATGATTCAAACACATTGCATTTATTGTGCACTTTGTTTCTATTATTATTTTAATCACATCCTGCAAAACGTTGTTTAGTTCAGGTGACATTTTTCGGCTAGCCAGCGTTTCTCTGTGGATGACACAGTGCACAGACTCACGTTCAGAAGCGACCTCTTTGGCCCGAGTAGTGAAACCAGAAAGCCGTCATTCGTGGCAGCCACTCTGTCCGTGCAAACACCAACACAAAACGACCAGTTCAGTTTTCCTGATACATAATCATTCAAAGACTTGAACAGTTCTGCAGCTGTGGTGCCGGCTGGCAACAAAAGTGCACATAACATATTCTCCTGCACATCCTCCTGAAAAATATATCGTACAAACACAAGCATTGTTGCCTTGTTGTCAACATCAGTAGACTCCTCAACCTGGATTGCATACCATGGTGACTCATTAATCTTCTCTAACAATTGTGCCTCAATATCCTCTGCTATTTCATAAATTGGGCTACTTATGGAGTAGGCCGAGAGAGGATCACGTGCCACATTTTGAACTGCAGCCTCTCCTAAAAGCGCACAGCAAATGTCCTTAGCAGCAGGCAGGATCAACTCTTCATCAACAGTAAAGGGCTTCTTAGCTTCAGCAATGCGGTTAGTCGCTAAGAACGATGCTCTCCGTTGAGGACAGATTTGATGAAGTGGTGGCCTTCAGTAATTGCTTCTGTTCTTTGTGTTCATGTTCTTTTGCTTTTGAAAAACTGCACAGGTTAGTCTTTTAATGCAGGGTGCTTGGTCTCCCTGTGGCGAAGCAGTTTTGAAGATTTCCTGGCTTCCTTGGATAGCCGGTCACAACATACTATACAAAGTGGGCTTGGAGAACGTGAATCACCTGTTGCAATGAACCTGTAATTTAAGTAGGACCCTTGGTATTTTCTTTTAAATGCAGCTTTCATTTTGTTGGCAGTTTTAGAGTCTTCTGCTGTCTCATCACTGGGTCTTTTCCCCTTTTCAAAGAAGCTCTCCAGCAACATTTGTTTTAACCCATTTTTGCTATGGTTAGCTTGCGGGCTTTCCAAAAGTGTGACTGAGACAAATGCGTAGTGCGGGAAAGAGGTGTGGATGGAAGTGGTAAATAAAATCATGGGTGGGCCACGAGCGGACTAAAAGCCTGCCACCAGATGCAGCTCAATTTTCACTTTCCCCGCACTGGTAGGGTTGTTTTGATATGAGTCTGCCAGCAATTGATTTATCGTCATCTCTGCAGTCAGACCTCTCTGCTAATGGTAATCTGTGTTTGCAGCTGCTCCCCAGCACTAGCATCACTGCCTCAGCTCCACCTCAGATCACCAGATGTTAGATTCTCAGAAGGAGCCACAACCTAGATCCCTCACACTCACAGTTTACAGCAGGGTTCGTGCTCCTATGCGAATCTAATGCCACTGCTGATCTGACAGGAGCAGAGCTTATGCGGTGATGCCAGCGATGGGGAGCAGCTGTAAATACAGAAGAAGCTTCGCTGGCTCACGACCTCTCACCTTCTGCTGTGTGGCCTTGCTCCTAACAGACTGTGGACTGGTACTGCTCTGCAGCCCAGGGGTTGGGGACCGCAGTTATAAGGGACAGGAGAGATGGCATACACAAAAGAGAAGGCCATGTGGTGATGGAGGCAAAGATTGGATAGATGTGGCCACAAAGAGCAATGACAGCACCAGAAAGTAGAAGCAGCTTTTCCCCTGGAGTGTTCTGGAACATTGTAGCCCTGCTGACACCATGACTTTGATCTTCAGTGAAAATATAAATTTCTGCTGCTTTGAGTGATTCGTTTTATGGTAATTTGTTTTGTCAGCCACGGGAAACTAGTACCATTTCCAAAACCAAAACCCAAACACAGTTGAAGGAGTGGGGCTCTCTGAGCAGTAAGCAGAAAGAGTGGGAGCCAGGGGCAGACAGAGGGTCCCCTGGGGACAGACACCGGAGCCAACGCTTTCACTCACCAGATTGCATTTGGGATCCATCATAAAGCTAAGGAGCTGGATTTGAAATTTCTGACTTAAGACCTGATTTTTGAAAGCGGCTATGTCAACAATATTCTGCAGACAAAAATCAAGCAACTGTAATTTCACCATCAAAAATTATCAGTGCGCAATAAAAAAGCCAGAGCCAATGAGAGTCAGCACAACAATTAATTTAGACTTTGAAGGAACTCAGGTAGAAGATACTAGTTATAGCTGTAAATAAAAATAAAGACAATGTCTAATTGTCTAAAAAAATAAGGTGTCTAAAGAAATGAAAAACATGGAAACTAAAAATAACTAGCAAGGAACATGGGACTCTCAAAAGTGAACATAAAAATGAGTAAAGAAACAAATAAACATTTATATATTAAATTTGTACTATTTTAAATTTTAAAGTGGATGGATGAGTTAAATGCTGGATTAGACACAGCTTAATGGAAATAATGAGCTCAAAGCTGTAGCTGAAAAAATTACCCAGAAATTGGCATAAAGAGAAATGAAGACAGAAAACATGAAAGCAGTTAAGAGTGGAGGATGATATAATCTACTTTATGGCTAAGTGAAAGTCCAGAAAGAGATAGTAGGATGAGAAAAGGAGAATTACTATTCAAAGGGATAAAAAATGGATATATCAGGGAAAGCAAAAATAAGTTCACTTTTAGACATAATGAATTTGTAGACTATCAAAGGCAATGAAGGAGAAGAAATAGCTTAGAAACAGATCCACAATTATATGCAAACATAAAAATCTTGACATTGCATATCAGTGGCAAAATTATTGATTATTTAACAATGGTCCCGGAACAATTAGTTATTTTCATGGGAAAATTAAATTAGATTTTTATATCATGCCATAACTTAAAATAGATAGGTATTTTAAAGACTTAAATATAAAAAGCAAAACTTTAAAACTTCTAAAAGAAAATATAGAAAAACATTTTTGTGAATTTAGGGGAGAAAAGAAGTTCTTCAACATTACCTAGTCTTAACCACAATCCAATTAATTACATTGAAATTAAGACCTCCACTCTTCAAAAACCTCCATAGGGAAGATGTAAGAATAATTCCCCAATTAGAAGAAAATATTAGTGATCATTTTCACTGATACATGCTATTCCTTTGTGAATGTGCCACAATCATATTTGTTCGCCTCCCTTAACAGGAGAACAAATAGTGCTATACTTATAAATAAAGAGCATATACATGAATAAAAATTATTGAATATTAGATATAAAATACTAAATGAAAGTATCACAGAAGTCTATACAAGCTGTATTATTTTTATACAATTCCAAATTGAATTAAACTAAATAATGTTAATTATATACTGCAAAAAATACAATCAGCACTAAGTCCAGTTGGGTGGGAACTTCTAAACTGAGAGCAGGTTGGGGATGAGTTTGAGAGAAATGCATTTATTATATTCATCAAAAATTAAGTTAAATAAATTTACTTCTAAACTATGATTTTTAAATATATTTTCTTATTTAAAAATTAACTCAAAACATATTTAAATGAATTTAATTTCTTTTAATTCTGTCTTCAACTATATGAGGAGGAGCAAGAGGCAGAGGGGGAGGAAGCAGGGAGAGAGTGTGTGAAGTACAATTGCACAGTTTAATTCATGAGTCAAACATCTCTGGCCTTGGGTAGGGCCCATGTAATAATCTTCAAATGGATGGATTTTGAAGATTATCTATTTCATCCTATTTAACAAATTTCACTCTCCTCTAGGAATATTATTGGCATTTTTGCTGATTTAAATGAATGTATGCCAAGACGTGTTAATTTCATGTAGCTTTATCTGAAAAGCACTTGTGCCATTTAGTATGTATTCCAATAAAATCACAGTTGTACACTTTTTCTGTAAAATCAACATCAAAAAATAAAGCCACAAATCTATTTAAAGATTAACATGAATGTGAATTAAAGTCAAGGAAATTATCCCATCACATGTTTAAACTCTGAGAGTAGTTGTTTCCACCATGTATATGATTGTCTGCCTTGAATATATAGAGTTTAAGTAATAAATCAACTGCGGTGCTTCACACACACACACACACACACACACACACAAAGATTAATTTGTACTATTGATGCTTTAACAGATTATATTGCCATTCTGGCACAACCACTCCATATTTCAGAAATTGTCCCTCCAAGTGAAAACTTAGGACATTGGACCATCTATTTCACACAGCTTTTAAAATCATCAACGTATTAATGACAATCTTGGCCTTGATTTCTACACCCTGAAAGTCTTGGTCATAAGCAGGAGAACTTAGTTTGGTACAAAAGGCATAAGACAAGGGTAAATGGTTTGGGGGCTGCACAGGTAGCAGTTCTAGTGAATTCGAAAAAGAGATACGGGACCTTTAGAATTAAAGAAAACTTTAAAGTAGATGGAGCTGTATTTTTTCCTTATTAAATTGTGATATGCTGACCTCTGGCTCTTTGGGTGATATTCCTTGCTGGCCTGGTACTCTGCTGGCAGCCGAATGAAAGACCTTTGGCCTCCCCCCTCTAATCTTTGTAGAATGTTCTTTTAAAATCAGGAGGAGTTTTTCAGAATTCCCAAATGGGCTCTGAAATTGAATCTTGTCACCTTGCAGAAGGGCTTTGTTTAGAAGATGTAATCATCCACATAATCAAATCAGATTTTTTTTTTTTTTTTGGTTACACTGAGATTTTTAGGGGGGGAATGTCCAGACTTTGCATGGTTTAGCAGGTTTTGCCATTCTAGTAAAAAAAAATGACAGAGACTTCATATTCAAATATGAGGAATTTTCACGTCATGGGGAATATCAGCATCTAGGTTAGTGGGCAACTAAGGAGATGCGTCTCTCCACAAGAGTCTATGAGCAACTGCAGGAAAGGGATATCCTTCTAAACGCAGCCATGATAAATTCTTATTTAGTGAATGAATACATGCATGGCCAAAATAGTGGGTTTTGAAATAAACTGTGGCTCTTTTTTTGAATAATCTTGGATAAATATGTCTAAGTAACATCTGTTTTATTTTTTTTCTGCAAGACTCAATTGAAAACACTAGCATTGTCCTTCTATTGAAAACATCCTGTCTACCTTAAATATACACAAAAAATAAAGAAACAAATATGTAAATATTAATAACTTATGATATTAATTCTTAAATACTTAGTTTAAATTTAGGACATCTTTACCTCATCAATGTTACGTTTTATTTTGTGCCCACATTATGGCAATTCACCACACACTGAGGTTGCAGTTCTATATGGACTAAACATAATAAAAATATTTTTAAAAATATTTATTGAAACGCTGATTTCTGTTATCAATACTGAAATCTTTTCTGAGGTTGAGCTGTGAAAAGACATATGTATCAAAATACACATAACTGGATATGGTAAAATGCTGTGAGCTCCAAATACATGACCACGACAGTGCAGTGCAAGTGGATGGACCAGAGTTATTCCTATGGTGTGGGTCTGGGGTTTTCCACATATTAAAAAATAAAATTGAACAAAGCCTTGATGGATGGATGGAATATATAAACTGAAGCGGCAGAGTAAACATTTTCTAAATGGATAAGCAATGTGAACAAAGGCAATGGGTAGGATTCAGGATGTTCCATGATGGAAACAGCTAATGGGAATACCATATGTGTACGATTATACATCTTGGCATCTCCTACAACAAAGGACGTTTGATTTATTTTCAATCACTTAATGCTGTTTTGAAAAGGCACATTAGCATGACAGCACCTAAATCAATTCTAACTTTTATTAAATCAAATGCTTATAGAAATCATCTGGTGGAATTTCTGAGAATAAACAAAAAGGGAGGCAAATAATTTAACGCAATTTGGGAATGGAGGTAGTTGATCACACAATTGCATTTGTGGGTGTCATAGTAAATAAGTTAAAAATATATAGATGGTTCTGGAAAAGTCAAAATTATTAGATGCAATAAAGGAAAAAGCAGTGGCTGCCGGGGGTTTGTGGGGTTGTGGGGGAGGAGGGATGAATAAGTGGAACACAGAGGACACCTTTATACATTTTTGGATTTTGTGCTAGTAAAATATTGTAGAGAATTTTTGTACATATATTTATGAGATATATTGCTTTTTACTTTTCTTGTGTTATTTATATATGTATGTGTATCCATACAGGCCTTGCTGTACTCTGTGCTGTTTATTAATTACATCATATTCTTTTTGTCCAATCATACTATATGTATATTTATGAGCTATATTAGTCTATACTTTCTTTTCTTGTAATTATTTATCTGTTTTTACCATGAAGATAAGTGTTGCCTCAGAATGAGCAAGGATATACTGTCTATGTGCCTTTTTCTGGAAGAGATGCAAAAAATTGGTGAAAAAAAAAATTCTTCCTAGAAGTTTGCAGAATTCACCAGTGAAACCATCTGGGCTTGGTGCTTTATATTTTAGGAAGTTAATCATCACTGATTCATTTTCATTAATAGATATAAGCCTATTCCAATTATTTTCATTTTTTGTTAGTTAAAAAGTTTTTAATTTCTCTCAAAATTTAAAATTTCTTGCTTGTCCCATGTGTTATTTAGAAGTGTGTTGTTTTAATTCTAAAAGCTTGAAGATTTTTCAACCATTAAGGATTTCTAGTTTAATTGCATTTGTATCTAAAAGCATACTTTGTATGATTTTTATATAATTTTTTTGTGTTTTACAGCCCAGAATATGGATCATCTTGGAGAACGTCCCATCTGAGTTGAGAAGAAGGTGAATTCTGTCACCTTGCTATTGTTGGACATTTATTCTGCAAATGTATTAGCTCTAGTTGATTGACAGTGCTGCTCAGATCAACTATGTCCTTGTGGCTTTTCTACATGCCTGATCTATCATTCATTGAAATACGGATGATGAAACCTTCAGCTATGATAGTCGATCACTTTATTTCTTTTTTCAACGCTATCAGCTTTTGCTTCACATATTCTGATGCACCCATTAAAATTGTGTATCTTGGAGAATAAACCCTTTTATCATTATGTAATTGGCTTCATCATTCCTGATAATTTTCCTTGTCTGAAGTCTACTTTGCCTGAAATTAGTATAGCTACTCAATCTTACTTTTGATTATTGTCAGCATGGTATATCTTTTTACTTCTAACCTATCTTTGCATTTACATTTAAGGTGAGTTTATTGCACACAACATATTGGAGGGTCCTGTTATTTTTATTTTCCTTTATTCAACTTGACAGTCTTCATCTTTTAATGGTTGTACTTGGAATTACCCCATTTTAAGTGATTATTGATACAGTTGAATTAATATCTACCATGTCTGTAACTGTTTTCTACTTGTTGCATTTGTTATTTGTTTATTTTTTTTAATATTTTGTGCCTTCTCTGGTATTAATTGAACTTTTTCATATGATTTTCTTTCATCTCTTAGCATACCAATTATATTTCTTTTAAAAAATTTAGTAGTGCTGTCTTAGTCATTAGTGATTAGGGAAATATAAGTCAAAACCATATTGAGACACTATCCCTCAGCTATTAGGATAATTACTAACAAAAAAGAAAAAAAAAGCAGAAAATAACAAGTGTTGATGAGAATGGGGAGAAATCAGACCCTTTGGCACTGTTGGTAGGAATGTAAAATGGTGCAGCCACTGTGGAAAACATTATGATGGTTCTTGAAAAAATTAAAAATAAAATCACCAGATGATCCAATAATCCCACCTGTGGGTGTATACTTGAAACATTTGAAAGGAAGACCTAGAAAAGATCCACCCAAATGCATGGCAGCATTATTCATACTAGCTAGTAGGTGAAAGCAAGACAAATGTTGACCAGCAGATGAATATGTTAATATTAATATAAATACTGTAGGCATATATATATACAATGGATGTACATGGACATTCTGCTCTGTTTTTTGACCTTTATTCTTCATGTGTTCAAGTGTGGGACGTTTCTGTTGACAGGTCCCCAAACTCACTGATTTTTATGCCGTCTTGTCTGCTGAGTGAGCCTATCGAGGGCATTCTTAGCTTACGTTACAGGGATTCTTTGATTTTTTTCTTAGACTATCTATCTCTGTTCTAAGTTTGTCTGCACTTTCACGCTGTTGACATTTTTTTCCGTGATAAACCTTAACATATTAATCACGGTCATTTTAAATCTCCTGCCTGAGAATTCAAAGCTGTGCCATCTCTGAGTTTGTTTCCGATGCTACTTTGTGTCTTCAGATTATTTTTCTTTCATTTCTGCACGCCTTGTCACGTTTTGGTTTCAAAACTGGATACTATGGATCAAGTGATAGGAGCAGAGGTGAAGACACCACTGATACGACTTATGTTTCTACGGCCTGGGATGAGTTTACAGTTTGTGGCTGTAGGTACCCAGGCCATCAAATTCCTCCAGCATCCCTGTTGCTGCCTTTGCTACTGACTTTGGTCCCCCCTAAACAGTCCTCCTCAGGGAGAGTCTGTGTCTTGCAGTTAGTTGGGCCATAATTCACTGTTGTGACACTGGACCCATGCCAGCGTGGTGGGAAATGTGGGGAGAGGGAGTGTTCTGTCATTGTGTGATTAAATGTTAAGTCTTTCATTGAGCCTATGTCTCTGGGCTGTGACCCTCACAATTGCTCCTTAGTGTCAGAGCTTCTCCCTCAGCCCTCTTGGGTTAAGGAGGAAAACTAGAGGGAGCTGCAGTGAGAACAAAGCCCTTTCTCCAGTTGGGATAAACTTCTGGTTAAGTCTCTGGCCTTGGAGGGTAAGTTTGGTTACAAAGATCCTCTCTATGTGCTTGACAAAAGTTACTTTCTCTCCTTCTGGTGCCCATGCAGATCTTTCTCAGTTCTTTCTTGGAACACCCTGGTGGTGTTCCTCAAGGTAAAACCCACAAAAGTGTGGGCCATCCCCCAAGACGGTGACCCCCCCAGAAGATTTTCACTCTTATTCTAGCCCATGCTCAGCCTCCAACAATCCACCAAATTCGTCATGCGAGTGTTCTTACCGTGTTGGCTGCAGCGGCTCCTGCTCCAGGTAAACACATCACGGTTCTAACCCTTTGCACTCACCTGTGCCCTCGGATTTCAGGGTGGGGGATCCCTTCGCAACCTCAGTTCTCTGATGTGTCCAGGAAAAGCCATCGTTTTTAAATTTAGTCAGTATTTTTTCGTTGTGTGGATGTGCGTGGTGGCTTCTAAGCTTTTTAGATGTTGGAGCTGAAAATGGAAGAATAGAGAAACCTTATGGGAGGCATATATGTAAAAATATACACAGAAAACAAGTATTGTAATTCAGCAGTGGCTTCTGATAGTGGGTTAGAGAAGTAATTCTAGCCAAATTTCACTGCCTGATTAGCATTAATTTACTCTCAATTTGAAGAAACAGCCATTAGCTTAGGAGTATCAGACTTTAGTAGCAGTAAGCCAAGTGGCAGTCCTTGCCAACTTCTTCCTCTGCCAAGATTAGGATGCCTGCCTGGATACAGTAGCATGCAGTTGCTGGCCACTGTTTTAGCCACAGCCATCTGTCCTGCTTCCCACATAAATCCTTTCCTTTGCTGATTGATGTATTCGGCTCCTGTACGAGGCATTTCGAGGCAAGGGTGTTCTTTGTAATCTAAGTCTTCCCAGGTTTCTGACATGACTTACCCATGTCCTGATTTGCAAGGCAGCTTTCAGTGCAGCTCCTTGTGAGTCCTTTTAGGGTCTGGTTTATTTACTGCTTCCTCCTGCAGCTGGGTCTCAGCCGCTCTGCAGTTCTACCCAGCGGGGTTCACAAACTGGGCTTAACAGAGCATGCATGGTATTTCGGTACCACTGACCGTGAGACACTGTGAAGAAAAACCCAGATATATCACATCCTCTAACACAAGACCATAGTTGTATCTGTCAGCGTATGCTTGTCTAATACTCTTTCCTTTTTGGGGGGTTTGCCAGTGGTTACAATTACAGAAATAAAGACATCTATGTATTAGCCTATGGTAGAAGTAGGTTTCCAGGGAGCTAAAGAGAATGGTCGCTCATGGTGATTGGCCATTATTGTCAAAGACTTAGTTGGAAATAAGCCCAGAACTTTCTATTTATCTGTATTCAATTCAACTCTGAGTGCTGTACCAGGGTTAAATGAATAATAAATCTATAACTAACTTTACCCATGATGAATTTATCTTTTAAAGAACTGTAAGGTTCACTATTTGGTCCTCCAATAAAGGGACAATATGTTCATCTAATGCTGCCTTTAATTCACGTTTCAGATTAACATAATATGTTTTTGAGAAATGTGTGACTCAGTGACATTTCAACTCTCCTTATGTTACTGAAACAAAATTCATTATAACCACCCTGAAAAGCACAAATAAAGATCATATTAAATTTCTTGAATTTGAGTTTCTGTAACTGTCCATCATCATTCTCTTCCCATCTGCTTTCAACTCTTAGAATAGGAAAAAAAAAAAGAAGAAGAAGAAGAGAGAGGGGAGAGAGGGAGAGAGGGAGGAGAGAGAGAAAGCGAGCTAGCTATGTGTGGTTCATCTCAATGAAAGGTCTTAACAGTAGTCTATCATTTTAAAAAATAAAACATATCCACTGTAACCTCTATTCCCCTCTCAAAATAGTTTTCATTATAGCATTTATCTCCTTCTTTAACTATGAAACTGCTTTGTAAAAATAGAAATATTTTAGGGAAAACTATAAGCTAAATCTAACTTCTAACTAAATGCTAACATTATATTGATTTAAACAAATGACATGTTTTTACTTGGAAAACCACATATTCTATCATAAAAAAAAACCTAATTCAACCTTAAACATCATATTGAAAATGGCAAAACACTTGACTGAACAGAAGTCAAGAAAAAGGGATTATACAATTAAAAGAGCAAACTGTACTTATTTCCTTTCTTTATAAATTATCTTTTAAATATCAATATATTTAGAATATACACCTACATTTTCAGGGGTATTTTTTACCAACATCAATGAGAAGAATCACAAAATGCAAGTTATTCAGGAGCGAGGTGGAAAGTAATGTAATGAAATGGAATGTGCAGGATTTTGGAATTTGAAACCTTGATTATTCATTTAGTCCTTGCTTACTGCTTCTTTGAGAACTTAGATTAATTTTAAACTTACTTTCATCATCTGTGAAATGGGAATAATAAGGTATATTTTTTCCCCAGAGTTGTAAGGATTTAGTCATCGTAGGAATTTAGTCACATCTGTCTGTGAACACACACAGCAAGCAGTGGACACAGAGATGTGTAAGCAGAAACATGTGAACCTCTCTGGAGAGGATTTACTTAGATAGAATGGAGTCTCATGTAAAAATTACTCCTTTCATCGCTTTCCCCCAGGAAGGCTTTGTTTCCCTCATGATTTCACCCTCCTAATTTTTAAAATTGAATTTAGACTGAGGATGGCTTGAAAATATGTGAGAACTTAACCTTGAATGATTTGTGGTGGTGTAGCAAGGCTGAGTTCTCTATCAAGATTTAAATTCACTTAATCTACTGTCTAGGGAATGGACACAACTGAAGCTCAGACTCGGGGGGATGGGGAAGCATGGGCAATGTATATAGCCTGATCTTTGGTACCCCCATAATGAGCTGAAAAACAAACAAAAAATTAAAATTAAAATTAAAAATAAATAAATAAATAAATAAAACACAAAGCTGACTTCGGCTATAATGGACCTACCTCCTCATGGTGAAGAACTACAAAGCCTTGACAGCATGGATGAAACAATGGTTTTATGGAACTGGCTGGATGGTATTTAACACGGGGTACAACCGTGAGCTCTGTATTCACCGCAGCTTTTACGACAGGGAAATCCGAGACAGACAGAGAGAGAGAGAGAGAGAGAGAGGGGAGCAACAGAACAGGGGCTGCCACAGGGTGTGTCAAATTTACACAGTCTGGTTTTTGGCTGACTCTTAAGCGATGTTCTGAGGACAGCTGCAAAGGGGCTGCTGAGATGATCAGAGATTTCAGCAGCTGCACCGTGAAGAGGACACGGCGGCGTTCAGGCCCAGGGAGAGCGGAGTTTCCTTAGTGGAAACCACAGGTTTTCACTTAAGTCCCAAGAGAGGTTGGACCCTGGGCGTGAGTGGCACCCGCTGAACACTCAGGATCACTTGAGAGGTGCTCATGTTGTTAGGGAAGGGATACAATTACAAATTTAAAGTGGACTCTAATATATCAAAAATAATTGTAATATTGTAAAAATGTCTTTGACTGAAAAGATACTACTAGTGTAAATTTAAAAACTCCATTTTTGAGGTCCGACTGCTGGGAGCTGTCAAGCCCCGCCTTTCTGCCCCCGTCCCACCTGCAGCACCCCTGAGTGAGCTGACAGGAGAGCCTGGGTCACCTTTCTTTGGCACCAGTGGGAAGTTCAGGCCAGGCAGGGGCAGCCCCCTGTGGGAACCCCCTCACCCACCCTTCACCTGTTAGCTCCGTCAAACTCTGAGACAGTCTCCTTTCCTTGCTCTTCGAAGGCAGGAAAGCCTCATCGTGTGAGCAAGAAACATCCTCCTACTCTCTTGGCTTGTGTGTGGAGTCATCAATCTCTACGTCCAAGTCAACTTTTGGGAGCGGGGTCCATTCAGTTAGTAGGGAAGGACCACAACAACTGGAAAAGAGAATATTACATTAATAATAATTATTATAATAATTCAAGACTTGATTAATCAAACTAAGGGGAACAAAGCAGAAATAAATCAGTAAAGATTACTAATAATCTATTATCTCTCACTATAAATGATAATATTTACCAATCATATGCTTTAAATATGTGTAGTTTATTGCATGTCAATTTTACCTCTATAAAGCTGTTAAAATGAAATGATTATCAGATTAGATATTAAAAATATAATTATAAAATAAGTAAAATCCAAGTATATAATATTTATGAGAGGTAATTTCAAATATGAAGCCACAGAAAACTTAAAGGACAAGATGCAAGAGTACATCATGCACTATTTACCCAGGAAGATATATCTTATGTGGCCATATTGGGATGAGCTAAACAAATCTTTAGGGTGAGAAGTATTAAGATAGATATGAAAGATCTTTCACAATAATAAATGGTTCAAGAAATCAGGAAGATATAAAAATTATAAGTGAGGACAATAACATAATTTCAAAACATAGAAAACTGAAAGAAATTAAAGGAGATATAGACAACTCTAGGATTATGTTTGCAGGTTTTAACATACATCCTTGAGCAACTGATAAAAAGTAGATAGAAAATCACTAATACTATAGAAGATTTAAACATAAAGATTAACTGACTTGAATTAATTGACATATTAATGTATAGAAGGCTACATATCCAACAACTGCAGCATACAGATTCTTATACTATGTAGATAAATCATTTACCAAAATAAACCATATGTGTGGCCAGAAAGCAAGGCTTTATATGCTTTAATAATTTAAGTTATACAGTTAATTTCTCTGATCTCTGTAGAATTAAATTAAAATTCAAAAACAGAAAGATAACTAGAAAATCCAAACAACTGCAAATTCATTAACACATTTTTAAATATTATTTAAAATTATTTAAAGAATAAAATCACAAAGGAGTTTAGAAAATGTTTTAAACTGAATGATAATAAGCATGTGACATGCAGCCAAGCAACCTCACAATGAAAAAGTTACAGCCTTAAATGCATATATTAGAAAGGAAAATAAAGAGGCATAAAATGAAGAACCTTGGCTTTCAGCCAAGAAGCCAGAAAAATAACAGCAAATTAAATGTACAGAAATAAGATGGATAGAAATAATAAAAATAAAAATAGAAATAAAGAAAATATGAAAACAGAGAGAATAAAAAAAATTACTACAGAGTTTTATTCTTTGAAAAGATTAACAAAATTAGTAAATCTCTGGTATCACTAATCAAGAAAAATATAGGAAAAACAATAATTATAAATAGCAGGAATGAAATAGAGGTCTCCACTACATATCCTACAGACATCTGGATGATAAAAGGGAGTTATTTTTAACAACTTTCTGACAATAAATTTGAAAATTTTGATGAACTTCACAGATCTTTTGAAAAATACAACTTACAAAAAATTGACACTAGAATAAATAGAAAATATGAACAATCCCTGCCTTTAAATAAATTGAATTCATAATTAACAACCTTTGTATAAAGAAAACTCCAGAAACAGGTATTTTCAAAGGTGAATTCTCAAAATTTATGAAAGAGATAACATCCATCTTGCATAAACATTGCAGAGAATAGAAACAGAGACTATTTCCAAACATATTTTATGAGACCAGCAGAAGCTTGATACCAAAACCTTACAAGGATATTTCACTTAAGGACAATTACTGGTCAATATCTCTCATGAATATATATATACAAGGTTGTTAAGGAAAATATTAGCAAATTCAATACAGTTACATATAAAATGAAGAATGAACACAAAGATGCAAGTAAATGGACTTTATTATAAAAATACAGATTTTATTTAACATATTAAAAACCAGATGAATGTAATTCATATTAACAGAATAACTCATAAAATGATCATTTCAATAAATATTAAAAAATTCATAAATTTAAAACATTCTTGATTAAATTCTCAGCAAACCAGAAATAGAAGGGAACGTTTTCAATCTGATAACGAACATATTATGAAAACTACAGATGACATAATGCTTAATGAGGAAGGTTTGGAAGATTTTCCCTTATGATTGGGGCTAAAATGTGAATGAGCTTTAGCAGTATTCCAATCCAACATTACACAGAAGCCCCCAACTAGCATAACAAGGCAAGAGAAAGAGAAATAAAAAAGACATCTAAAACATTCTTCACACAATCTATTATAAACAACAAATGAACTTAATAAGGTTCCTGGAAACAAAGTCAGTACAAAAATAATGAATTTTATTTCCGTGTACCAATAAGACAGGGGAAATGAAATACAAAATACTATTTACAGTAGTATTTGAAAAACATCAAATACTTAGAAATGAATTAACTAAAATTTGTGCAAGATTTATACACTGTAAACTGTGAAATGTTCTTGAGAGAAACTAAAGAGAACCTAAATCAATGGAGAGAGCTGTGTAATTCTCACGGGTCTGATAATTGGATATATGTCAAATCTTCAAATTGATCTATAGATACAATGCAAGAGAAATTAAATTGGAACAAGCTTTGTGAGGAAATTAATGTTCTTATTCTAAAACTTATTTGGAAATACAAAGATCCATGAATAGCCAAGGCTACCTTTAAGTTAAAAGCTAGAGGCCCCACATTACCAGATAATAAGGCTTATTATTCCATTTCGTTTAGTTCTCCTCTGAGTTTTGTTATTGCTTATCTTCTGCCGGCTTTGGGTTTGGTTTGCTCTTCTTTTTCTGTTTCCTTGAGATGTGACATGAGGTTGGTGATTTGTGATCTTTCTGTCTCTTTGATGTAGACATTTAAAGCTATGGATTTTCCCCTCACTGCTTTGCTGGATTCCACAGATTTTGAAAACTTATGTTCCTTTTGTCATTCAATTGGAGGAATCTTTTGATTTCCATCTTAATTTCATCATGGACTCAAGAATTGTTCAGCAGCAGGTTGTTAAATTTCCATGACATTGTGTAGATTTAGTGTTTCTCTTGAAATTATTTTCTAGTTTTATTTCATTGTGGTCTGAGAATATATATGGGTATAATTTTGATTTTTTGAATATGCAAAGACTTGTTTTGTGGCCTAAGATATAATCAGTCTTGGAAAATATCCCATGTAGTAGCCTCCACCTTTATGACCTAATTATCTTTCAAAGACTTTACCTTACCTCTTAATACCATCACATTGGGGATTAAGATTTCAATAGATGAGTGAGGGAGCAAAGACATCTGTCTATAACAGGGAGACCCTCATGGGTGAGAGTGGGAGCAATCAACACATACACACAAATGGAGGCAAGACAGATGACAGTGAATATGGCGTCCGTCACATTGAGTGTGATATCATTTTCATCATCTCTTTGTATGTATCAGGATGTGGCTAGGCATGAACTGGTCAAATGGATTAATTCAGTTTGGAAAGATTAGTTATGTAAAACTCAGTCCGTTATTGATGTTGTAAAAAAACCAAGGTAAAGAAGTAGATACCTGTGGCTCCAGACAGTGGAATACAACCCAGTTTCAAGAAGTCAGGCCATTAAGGTCAGAATTAACTCTAAGCACCTGGGTAGATATTTGGTGTCTGACCTCAGGAAACACAACAGAGAGCAATGATCAGACTTAGGTTTTTAATAACAAAAATGAGTTCCATATTTTTATACTAGACTCCCTTAAATCCCCCCATTCTAATTTCAGAAACAGCTCAAGACAATGAAGAAAGAGCTATCTCCTGTTGTGAGGTGTTGGAAACAGCACAGGCTGTCAAAACCAGTCAAGCCCTGAGAATGTCTATGCCTTTGAGAGGAACATCAACTCCTCTCCTTCTACGTTTCAGAAACAAACTATTTCAGCTTAGACAATACTGCTCAGTTCTAATTCTTCTGCATCTTAATTAATTTTTCTCTTCTTTTATTGATCAAGTTAAACGATGCATGTACAACAACACAGTTTGGTACACTGCCGTCAGGATGTTACCCTCAGTTTTTTCTTTTTCTTTTTTTTTGTTTTTAGTTCTATATAATTATATTAAACTGATTTTTTAGAAAGTACAGTTGACCTTTGAACAAGACAGGTTTTAGGGGAGCTGACCTCTGCACAGTTGAAAATCTGCATATACCTTTTTATTTCCCCAAATCTTAACTACTAATAGTCTACTGCTTATTGCAAGCCTTCCTGATAACATACACAGCTGATTTAAATGCACTTTGTATGTTATATGTGATGTATATTATATTCTTACAGTAAAGTAAGCTAGAGAAAAGAAAACGTTATGAAAATCATAAGGAAGAGAAAATATATTTACTGTTCATTAAGTGGGTGTGGATCATCGTAAGTATCTTCATCATTGTCATTTTCATGCTGAGTAGGCTGAGGGGGAGGAGGGAGAGGACAGGTTGGTCTTGTCTCTGGTGTGGCAGAGGCAGGAGAAAACCTACATTTAAGTGGGTCCAGGTAGTTCAAACCCATGTTTCAAGGGTCAACTGTAACTTAATTGATCCTCCATAGACTACTGAATTAAGTAATTGATGACAGAAAAGTTGTGGGTTTTTTTTTTATAACTTATTCACTCTGAATGGCCCCAAATAATTTTATATTTGAGCAAGTCCATTCATGCTGAGTATGCATTACACACAATTTGTATTCAAACCTTATTAATCCTGATTTTTGTTTATTATTCCATGCATTTATATTAATTTTGATTTAGGTTACCATGACATTTTAGAACTGTTATAATGATCTAAAAGTGGACCAATCCTTCAATATTCTGTATTACAATTTAAGGCAAAGCATCCATTATATTCAATTATTCATTAAAAATTAATACTGAAGAAAACTAAATAGCAGTCCAAATATAATCTTTTCATCATTAAGAACAACAAAGGCAAATTATGCATGAATGCTAACAATGTAAGATCTTAAGTGCATCCGATGGCTTTGTAAAATATTGATATTATAGAAGAGGTTTCCTTTATATTTGAAAAGTCTTACAGGAAGATACTGATATAAAAACACTATAATATTTATGGTGAAAGAGATGATATATTGACAGCAAGATCTACATTTGTAAGTGGGGTCAAAAATATCTTAGTGCCTATATTAAACTTTAAGATAGGAGTCTTTAGCGAAAAATAATTACTGTTAAAGCTAAGTTCTATGTACACTTATTCCAAACATGCACATTTGAGATACTCTGTAAGTCCAACTTCTCCTAGAAACATGCACAGTGGAAAGAAAAAAAGCCAGAAAAAAATACCCTGCAATTTAAAAATAGCCACCTGAGTCAGCAGCAATGTCTAGTACCATTTTCTTAGAGCAACTCATTACCTTCCATTCCATCAATGTTAGAACATCAATATGTCTGGGTGGGTCTAGCATACTGTCTAAATTACTGGAAGGAAACTCATCATTGCAATGCAAGACTGAAGCTGTTGTACAAAAAAAAAAGGGGGGGGGGAGGAGGAAGAGGGTGAGTTATGAATGGTTTTCTCAAAGACATTTCTCTTGCCCATTTTTATAATCCTTTCTCTGTCATAG
The DNA here is from genome assembly GCF_041146395.1 of Eulemur rufifrons. Taxonomy (NCBI): domain Eukaryota; kingdom Metazoa; phylum Chordata; class Mammalia; order Primates; family Lemuridae; genus Eulemur; species Eulemur rufifrons. Next base: position 1,749,267 of record NC_090994.1, read on the forward strand.
TGAAACCTTTAAATATTGAATCTTAGAGCATCATGCAGTTACATAATCTACACTAATGCTGGGAAAAATCCTTTAGGTCAAGATTCTTAACTGGAAACCCACAGTTAATACATGGACTTCATAGAGTCTTCCAACACTTAGAATTTTTTGTGTATTAACATTTGCATTTTTTTTTTTTTAGAAAGAACATTCATGGAATTACAAGTGATTCTTAAGATGTCCTACAAAATGAAGTTAAATAATTACTTCCTTAGGAGCTAGATTCAAATAAAATTATTTTGGGGAGAATTAATTATGTTTCAGAGGGACAATTCTCCCTGGATCGCTTGTGTTTCTACACTCTTGAAGGTGGAGGTTCTGATGGTCTTTGTTCTGGACTATCTTGACAAGGATGTTTGTGTAGAGAAAATAGAGAAAGCAGAGATATGGCGTTCCTCTGGAAGCAAAAGCGTATCTGCATAAAGCCTTAGACAATACAGACAGTGTCTCTTAGGAGCCCAGGGTTAATTAGCTTACTGCAGTTATTGTAAAAGATTTGTGCTCATTAAATTCTGGGTTCTTTTCTGGTCATGAGGGTCACCAAGTGTGCAGGTGTTACCCAGATCTCCTGGTGTCACCCTGCAGGGACTGGAACTCGGGGAACTGGGTGAGAAAACACTGCCCCTCTGGCGCATGTACCACTGTGAGCAACCACGCCCTCGCCGCATGGCTTCAGTCCAGCCAGCTCCCCTGACACCGTGGTGGAATTGAGGTGTTGTGTGCTTGTACTCCCTGCCACATAAATCCCAGAGGGATTCTTCCAAGTAAGAGATTATTCTTTGCACATACAGAGACGTGCTGGTACCTTTGGGACCCTCAAATAATCTCTTTGAGCTGTAAGTTTCTCTGACTGATGCTTTTGCCAAATGGAGCATCTGGCAAAGGCAGGCAGCCTTCGCTTAGAGACACGCTCTGGGGTTTTGGACTTGTCACCCCCTGACACAGCTGCGAGATACACCCTGTTGGAAAAGCAGCCATTATCTTACTAATGGGCCTAATGGGTTTTTGCTCAAACCAAACACCTCACTCTGGGAGGCCTCGTGACTGATACGCCTGTCTCGGAGTGGATCAACTCAGAGTCGAGAACTAACAGTGTGGGAAGAACCCGATGACCTGCACTTGCCAGAAGGAAATGCCATAGTCAAGAGCGTGGCAGACTCTCCTTGACAAAACTCACCCGCGCTCCTCTACTCGTCCACCACACCCACCACTGAGAGACAAACACCAGCACGGTTCCTTACAGCTCAAGGCCACATCCCCAGGATAATGAAGCAGCCTCCTTAAGTTCCTGCCTGAGAAAGTTCAATGCCGCCAGGAGAGTTTATTGTTCGTTCCAGCCAAAACCTGATGTTTGGCACACAGCCCCCCGAGTCCCCTCTTAAAGCAGTTACCTTGAAAAGCTTGCACTTAGAAACCTTTTCTGCTCCTTTGAGAGGAAAATCTTCTACCACCCAGAGCTGTCTTCTTAAGGATCCGACAGCCCTCTGTTTGGAATGAAAATATTCATGAAGGTAACTGAGCTCCCAGTTCCTGCTGGAGCGCAGGAGCCTAACTTCGGTAGGCCCAGTTAGCAAACCCAGATGGGTCCTATTAACCAATCGCCCTCTTGCTTTTGTCAATTTTCACTTCCCTGACTCCGCTCCAGCCCACATGGACCCTTCCTCTTTCCTCATTTTCCCTTTAAAACTCCCAGTCACCTCTGTGCAAACTGAAGTTGAGTTTAGTTCACACGGGACCCTGTCCTCTACTGTAATAAATAGTTATTACTGAATGAGATCGATGCTTACCACTTTGACTAGTTAGCGTCTGGCTTTGTTTATCTTTGATACACGCTGCTGGGCTGGACCCGGTGGAAACTCAGCCATCCATGCGGGGGAACTTTTACATTTTTGCTTCGCTCTGCAGCCTGAAGCAAACCCCGCGTGCTGTCCCGGGTCCCGGGTTGACGGGACGCCTCTTACTGCCTGAGCCTGGTTAACTGACGGTTCCCCCAGGCTGGCCACGGGCTGCGGCAGCCTCAGCTGTGGGGAATTGGAACTGTGCGTGGGTGGGTGTGGTCACTCTGCTCCGTGAGCAGACCTCATGGGAATTGTCACAGCCGGCACTCCCCTCAATGAACCGTGTTACATGTTTACTGACGCGTAGGCTCGTGCCAGTAGCCTAGCTGTTTGGAGTGTCACATAGAAAACTAGGGAGCAGAAGATTAAAATTCTCTTCTTTGGGTCCATGAACTGCAGAGACAAAGCGCAGTGATTGGACAGTCGGAGTGACGCGTGTCAATGCCTGGCAAGGGCTTATGCTCTGGGACAGCTTCCGGATTCAAGCTGCTGATGGAGCCTGCACTGCCCAGACAGCCACCCCTGATGCCTGGGCCTGTCATTGTACCAGGAGGGGGGGCATCGTCTTCCTCGTGCACTGGACACAGAAGAATGGCCTATTTCTGACGGGGGTGGGGTGGGGTGCTGGTGGCCACTGTGCGTCAGTCTGTGGCTTCTACAATATCTATCGTATTGTACTCGTCCTTCTTGCCACCTGTAGATCTAACATCCTAAATGGCAATGGAGTGAGTAATAGGCCTGTAGCACCCACAGAGTAGAGATACTGGACTAAGGGGTGATTCACATCTCAGGAGGGACAGGGCAGGAGGAAAGGAGATGTCTTCACGCTACTCAGAGCAGCATGAAATTTAAAACTTATGAACGTTTATTTCCGGAATTTTCTATTTAATATTTTTAGGTCACAAAAATTAAATTGTCTGTGGGTAACTGAAACCGTGGGAAAGCAAAATTGTAGATAAGAAGGCACTTATGTGTTCAACAGTGGAAGACTATATATATTTTTTGCCTTAGAGTATTACAAACTCTTTACAAGTAATTTTTATGGCAAAACACCTTAACAAAAATGATGCAATAACCAATTCTGCTTTAATGCTTGTTTTCTGCCATGTCTTTTCATGGCTTGAAAACCCATTTCTTTTAGCCTTAAATAATATTTCATTGCCTGGTGTCTCAGATTTGTCCGTTCACCAACTGAAGAACATCTTAGTTGCTTCCACATTTTGGCAATTATGCATCAAGGTGCTATAAACATCTACACGCAGGTGTTTGTGTGGACATAAGGTTTCAACTCCTTTAAGTAAACATCAAAGAGCAAGATGGATGGATCATATGATAAAAGTAGGTTTAGTTTCATAAGAAACTGCTGATCTATCATCCAAAGTGGCTGTAGCATTTTGCATTACTACCAGGAATTAATGAGAGTTCCTGGCCAGCATGTGCTATTCTAAATCCAGTGCCCTGGACTTTGCTCATCCTAGTAGCTGTGTAGTGGTATTTGATTGTTGTTTTAATTTGCATTTCCCTGAAGACATGTGATGTACAGTGTCTTTTCATGTATGTATTTTCCTCCTGCATATCTTCTTTGGTGAGTATCTGTCAAAGACTTTGCACCATCTTTTAGTCTTGGTGTTTATTTTTTTGTTATTGAGTTTTAAGAGTTCTTTGTATATTTTGGATAACAGCCCATTATCAAATGCTACTTTAGCAAATAAGTTTAGGTATTGTTAAAGTGTCACATTTATTGTAGTATTTATGAATCATTTCATCACTTAACATGTGCAAAACTCTGCCACCATTTTAATGAGATTACTATCTTTTCTTTAACAGGTCATTACCAAAGTTGTGGGTCCCCCTAACCCTAGTTTTCCCTTAATCCTTGTGTGGGGGGTTTATTTTTTATCTGTATGATTTTGCATAGCACAATGATTTTTAGGCTCATGTGTTGTATGATAGCTGAACTGACTGTGCAATGGATGGGAGGAAGGATATCGAACTCTATGCATATAGTGTATTAAGTCTCTGCATATACTGTAAAACACTGGACAAAATTACAGCAAAATGTGAAGTGATTATTTCTTGCTATTCACGTTTTCATAAGATTTCACTGTCAGTGGTATTTGTAGTGTTTCCTCTCAGGACCAAATGTCTGTCTGACTGTCTTTCTTTCTTTCTTTTTTTCTGGTCAAGTGAAGCAGTGGGAGTGGAGAAGGAACAAAGGAATCTGTAACTTGTGATCCTTCCAAATATATTTCTACGATGCTATTTAATTCCTTCTTTCCCTTCCTGTTTTCTTTCTGTGTTAAGTTTGCATTATTTTCATTCTAAAACAAAAATTAAAAAAGTTTAAAATAGTATGCTTAAATAAAATGACCTTTTGTTTTGTTTCCTAGTAACAAAAGTGGAATGCTGAGTCACTGCCTACATGTTTGGTTAAAAAAAAATATTGCTGAATTCTCAGGTATAATAATTATAAGATTTCTGACATGATATTGTAAAACTTGAGATTTAAAGCTTGTTCACTTTTGTTTTCCTATATTGGTTACTCACAAGTTACTCTGTAGGGATAGCCTAGCCTACCATAATTTGGGACAAAAATGTTTTATGGTAAAATTTTCATTTGAACATTTAAAAGTGAGTATGTGTATGTGGATTTGTGTGTGTGTGTGTGTGTTTAGAAGTAATGACCACTGAGGATGGGATCTGCTTACAGATCAACTAATATAAGGTAAGGCAATAAAGCTCAATGGTCTCACTGAGGATTTTCACCTAACTAAAAATCCAACGCTGTAACCACACTATGGTGCCACTCTGCTTTGCATATTGCTGTGAAATGATTTTGCCATGGGCCAGTGCCTTATCTCAGGCTTTGATGGTCTTCAGACGAATGGTGTGATTCAGAAAATGTGATGCATTCAGGCTAAAATGTTGAAGCCCTCACTTCACGAACTTACTTTAGAAGATGAAGTGTCTCTAAAAATGCATTTTATTCAAGGTGCTGTCAGTAGCCCTTTAAAAGATTGATCTTTGGAGTCAGTTCTCTTCTTTTATATGATGTCAAAAAAATCTTATTCACATCAGTTTCTCTTTACTTCATTTACAGTCAGTGGGTTATAACCTTGATCCAACCTCTCTGTGAATTTAACGACATTAAGATCACATAGAATTGTTATGACCAGGTTTTACTTTTATGCTTCCTTACGCAGTGCATTAAAGGTGATCGTCACCTTCCCAGACAGCACCCTCTTGGTGTCAGATGTGTGCCATCCACCAGGCTTGGGTGCGGGCTCATTCATGCCAGTCTTATTTCTGGCTTAGTCAAGTCAAGACAAATAAATGTTAAGTTTACCCCAAATCAACAATACTCAGGTTAATCAAAAAAAAAAAAATAATTCTACTGGGCTCTAAAACCTCATAAAGTGAACCCACTGTCATCAAGTGTAGGAGGGAGACAAGTCAGAGCAAAGGTAACCATTAAAACAAGCCAGTTGAATAGAAACTGTAAAAAAGTTTAGACACAGCTGGATGCTGTGCACCAGAGGTTTTTGAATATCAGTTGTGGCATGAACTGGTGTTAGCAAATTAATTCCTTGTTTGTAAAATGGGATATATATTTGAATTTATCCCAGTGTTTTATCTCCTCTCTCTCTCTCTCTCTCTCTCTCTCCATGAAACTGTGGCTTTCTTGTGTGGTGATCAAAGCAGCCACACAAGTTGGTGGCCTACTTTGCATGGTCCATACCTGCCCACAAGGGGCCACAGAGAGAGAGAGAGAGAGAGAGAGAGAGACCTAATCATTTCTCAGAGCTCCACCTCTTACAACTATCTCATTGGGCATTAGGCTCCAACATGTGAATGTGGGGAGGACACCAACATTCAGACTATAGCATAGACCAACCATAAATATTATTAAGGAGACGAATTGATCTCAGTGGAAACAACTAAAGCTGTGGCTATTATCCTAGTATCCAGGAGTGCACCTTGAATCTTAACAGGCTATGTGATACAGAACTATCAACATTTGAATGGGTTGTGAAGCTGCATAGCGTAAATCCAAAAGAATGAAGGTGAACTCTAGCACGTGGGCCATGGCAGAGGCATTGAGTCCATCGAACACCAGCCCCTGTTGTGTTAATTATATGCATTGGTCAATTACCTGCACTAATGATCCCATTTAGTGCGGCAGAACATCGAAAATTTCAATATTTTACTCTGCTCACATACAAATCAGATTGTTCTTGAGTAATAACATCCTTGCATATGAAGGACAAAAAAATAACCCTTTAATTACCATGTTTATGTCTCCTTTTTTAGTTACCCATAGAAAGTAAACATGCTGAAGAGCATCTTGGCAATTACAGCCTGCTTTTCAGGCTCTGTTTAATTACGAGCGGATCAATCAATACGGCTCTATTCGCTGCCTCATTCCGGTGCTTTAAACCCGTTTTAAAGGTGAATGTCTCCCATATATCTGGGCTTGTATTTCTCTCTCATGCAATTATCCTAACCCCATAACAATGATTCAATATAAAAATGCATCCTTCCCTTGTTCCTTGCCTGGCATTGACTTTTTCTAAAGACTTTTAATGAGTGCCTTTTGTTTACACCCCTCACCAAAGCCATCCTGATACGTAGATGATGAATTGTCACCTGTCTCCTCCAAATGGCTTTCTGACATCTGCCTCCACAAGGAGGCAGACATTTTCATTTTTGTCCTCCTTAAAGCTGAAATTTTAAAAACTAAATACTTCAGGGCACAATGGCATCGTCTGTGGCTCAGGGGAGCTACTGGCGACCTTGTAGAGAGAGCGTGCCAGTCTTTTCTGGGATTTAACAGGCAGTGTTTTTGCCTGCTCACAGCTTTCCTATATAGCAACTCACTTCCCCATTATGTTTAAAATCCTATTTTCCATCCACACTCCTCTCCCCCAAAATAAGCTGGAGTTAACAATGCTCCATTGGACACTAGGTTTTGGGTAGTTTGTTACTGGAGGTGAGTTCTGATGAGTTAGAGCTTTCAGCCTTTCTCTTTCCAGTTTGGTCTATAATGTAGTGCCAGCCAGTTCTGCTGTGCTCTTACAGTGACCTCTCTACAACTGTGTAGTTGTCACCTCAAAATGCAAAGGGTTGATAGTAAGATAAATACAACATAAATTTCATATTTAGTCAAATGAAAACATTTGTTTATTGAGAGAATGTGCCCAAGATATGATTTTCCCACTATATTCAGTGAGTCTATAGGTAACTTTCAGGTGTATTTTTGAATTATTATCGATTAACCATAGTAATAATAGACTTCCACATGACTTATTTGATTAATATTTGACTCCTCAGGGTTTTTTTCTTTGTTTTGTTTTGCTTTTGTCCAGGATCTACTGTATTAATTCTCCAAGAAATGTAAAGGGTAAGAAGCACCTTGCCCTGTTGTCCTATTTTAAATGAAAATAAGAAGCTTTAGACATTGTCCTAGGTCATTATTTAGCAGATTTTTTGAGCTTGAACAATGCTGTCTTACTATGTTGCTGCTACACTGTCCAGCATTTACATCATACAGATGGTGTTTCTTTTATTTATTTCCATGTGATTGTGCATTGAAAATTGAGAGAAACATTGGACAAAGCATCACGAGATAATTCGCACACAGTGCTTCTGCAGGAAGATGTATTCTCCGCCTCACTTTAGGCAAATAGTGCATGATCACGTTTTATGAGAGCACCGGGGACACTGTCGCATCGGCTAGTCAGGGCAAACCAGAGGGCCTCAGAATTGCTTGAGGTTGTCCAGGAGCATGGCTATATAATCTCAAAAGTTCAGAAGTTTGTACTTTACACAAGCAAAATCTACGTTTTCTTGAAAAATTTCATCTTGACATTTCAGAATGGAATTGCCGTGAAACTGTGGCTTTTTTGCGTGGTGATCAAAGCAACCATACAAGTGGTGGCCTACTTTGTTTGCATGGTCCTTACCTACGCGCAAGGGGCCACAGAAAAAAATTAAATCTTTTTTTTTTTTTCTTTTTTTTTGGCTAGTGTTCTGGGGGAAAAAAAAGAGAGAAAGGAAATATAGCACTTATAAACCAACTTGTGATTATGTAACATGTAAAAGGGTGATACAACTGCACGATTTAACTTTTTCTACAACATGTGGAATTTAAATGGCAGCAACATGCAGTGTCAGGACATGGATGCTGCTGAGATAAAACAAATCCCTCGTGTGGGGGAATTATTGCAAAAAGAATATATCTGCTAGGCAAAGTCTGGAGAAAATGAATACAAAGCAGAAACTGGAACAATGCAAAATATAAGAAACGAAAATATGATGCAAGAGAGTAAATATGTCTCTGTGAAGTTAATTTCATACACACAGTTGAGATTTTAGACTTGCAAAATTAAAGGGACATGGGCAGTGTATGTGGCCTGAACTTTTGTACCCCCATGATGATAAGCTGAAATAAAAAAAAAAAAAAATAAAAAAATAAAAGTGAAAAATGTTTTATTGCAAAATGTAGGCTACAAACAATATGTGACATGAGTCGGCATCATGCGAAGCCTGGTTTTCTTATTTGACTGATTTTATTGATTTCAACAAAATAGTTCACAATGCTGAAGAGAAATTTAGGGGATAAATAATTTGTAACTTTGCTCTAAAATTGCTTTTAGCATTTTCCCCGCTAATTGGTGTCTCTTATTTATTATGAGAATTTATTATAATGCTCTGAATTTGAAAAGTGTACCATAAGATAATGTGCTTCTGGGAAGTGCCAAGAAATAATGTTGATTTCAAACTCTACTGTCTTCTTTTCTCATGTTATATCTTCCTTCAATTAGTAAGTGGAATAATGTGTGATTGCCTAGAGCCGCTACCTCAAAAAAGCTGTCATAACTGATAACTGAATACTCTTTTTCTTAAAAATCTATAGTTTTCAAGGAAGAGAAAATCACTATTTTGTGGAAAGTGAGGACATTTTTGAAGATATTCAGGTATCTCAAAAATCAAAGAGATAGACCTGTTGAACTAATCCTCAGGAAGAACAGGCACTAGGGTCTCTGCAAAGGATTTGGCAGCAGAAATCCATAGACTTTTATCGTAAGGCTCCATCATTAAAGTGACTTCATAAATTCTTTACCCAAAGGACGTTTGTAGGTATTTGTCAGGTAGCATCAGGATGAAATAATCCACTGTGGTCAGGCTCATATAATAGAGACATAAAGCAGCGTCTTACCTTGGAGCTGAGATGGTGGTTCTCAGAGAAGAGGGTTGGGCTGGACCATGACCCAGAGGTTTTCTACCATAGTGCGTGAGCAGACGTTTCACATCTCATGGCCCCGGGCAGAAAGTCAGGTGTCTCTCTGTCTCTGCCTCTGTCTCCTTCTCTGTAGGAAAAGCATATTCTTTTGTAAATGGATCAAAATTCTTTCCCAATTTCAATATGATAATTACTTGAAATTTCATTTGTCGTACTAAAGTAGAAAGAGTGTGGATCAGAAATGTATTTCCTACAAACCCTATCTAATTTTATGCAGTTTACTGAAACAAAAAAAAAAAAAAAAAAGAGAGAGAGAGAGGTAATTTTCTTATTGTGATTTTAAATATCCATTTTCAAGCGAGAAATGTGAAATGAAGTATGTTCATAAATTAGGGAGAGCGGATGGCAGTCATTTGGAATAGTGGTAGTTAAGCCTTTTAGTTTTCTTATTTCAGAATATTATGGGCATACAAACCTTTTGGTTACATATAATGCCTTTGCCTCACCCGAGCCAGGGCTACACGCGTACCCACCCCCACACGGTGCCTTTTAGGGTTTGAGAGTGGTGCGCCCTCAGTCTACAGGCGGATTCCAGAATTACTCAGACCTCAGAGGTTATCCAAAATATGATTTGCGGGTAGTCAAAATAAGGTAGCAGTTTTTTAAAAAATATGTTTGTTCAGTGTGATACCCAATCTGCCATGTTACCACCACGAAATGTGTTCAGTTTAGACAGAAATTCGCCCGTACGCCAAAGTTTGTGTCAAATGCTTAATCAGACCAACCTACTCATTAGTCATCAGTCACTGCCAATAAAAGGTAATGGATTTTAACACTTATGAATCTTTCTGGGAAAGGAAACATACTGCACACATTTGAAAAGGGCTCTTCATTCATTTTTGAACCAGCATTTTAAATTACATATTTCTAGGTAAAGGTGACATTTAAAATTTATTCTAATATGAAAACAGCAAAAAAAAAAATTATAATTCTGCAGGTATAAAGGAACTCAATGGTAAAACATAATTGAGTTATTTTCATATTCATTTTAGAAGTGCATAAGTTTATTTTAAATGTACTCATGCTTGGGTTGTGGGAGGGGCGTCTTATAACTTTGTGCTTCATACATTTTTCTGAAATGGATAGGAAAGGATTCTCTAGGAGTCATCCAGCCCAAGAAAATAAATCATTAAAAAATCCAGTAGAAATACAGAAAAAAGTTGATTCAATTGGCACGAATACCACTCTCACATAACAGATATAGTATGCCACTTTCTGTAGGGGCTAGAAGTTCTTCAGGTTTGCTCTAGAACTAATTTCATTGTAGGAGTTTGAGAATGTGGACATTTTGCCACCATTTCTCTGGACACATATGTATTATACACTCAGTTCAGTGGCCTAAATGTCCAAGTTTGTGCATTAGTCACTAATAATTTGCTCACTAGGAAAATCAAGTCTATAAGGAAAGAATTCACTCTTCGAAGTGCCGCGTTATCGTCTGAAAGAAGCATGTGCTGCACAGCAGAATATGCACAAATGATTTATTTTCAATACAACATTTTACTTCAATATGGTGTGTCTAGTTAAGTCAAGAACGACCACCCGCACCAAGATAAAATTTTTGCTTCCACAGTTTAGGTTTATTTTTCCCCCCGGTATTCCTGATTCATGACTAGCTCAGGCCAACAGTCATTGCTCCCACAAAAATGTAATCACATGATTTGTGCTTCTGTGAAGGCTGCTTTTCCACTGACTTCTATGCTAGTGGATTTCTATGTCAAATATAAATCTATATCATCATTTTAGTTGTTGAATAGTATTTCATTGTATAGATCTAGTACAATTTAACAATCAACTATCATTGAGTTGTTTCCAGTTTCTAACAATACACACACAGGCACACACACAAATTCAGATTGGCCATGCAAAAGTACATGTATTATATATTACATATCACATATCTTAGATTCCTCTGCATCTTAGATTGTTTTTAAAAATTAATACTAAAAAGTAAGATTACTGTAAATATACATCATTAAAGGCTTCTACATGCTGTTACATTTTTACTGAAATATTACATCAATGCATGCTCCCATGGGAGTGGATCTGGGAGGCTGTGGCACCTCTCCCACGCCAACATTGAACGTCACCATTTAACCATATTTAAATTAAGTGGTGGGATTCTTCCTTCCCAAACAGGCCTTGCACTTTATCGCCTCCCTCTCTCTCAGCTACACTTACTAAAACCTGACAAGGTGCTAAAGAGTGCCGCAGTTCCTGACACAGAAGGAAGTGACAGACTAAAGCCACTTTGCCTTTTACAAGCTTTGCATTTACTTTGGATTAAAATTAAACTAAATGGAGTAAAATAAACTGATCTAACACCATCATCATATACAAAGGAAAAGATTAATATTACTTATTTCTGCATCTCTCTTAAAGTCTTATATATAAAAAAAGATGAAAGCATTAATTGAATGTCATTTATAAATGCATACATATCGTGTAATATTATTTGTTATCTTTTTGCATGAGAATTTTCCTGGCAAAATTTATGTTACCTTTTTTTATGTCTTATTCTTCATTTTTTCCTCTGAGTTCCTTTTTTATTTTCAGTCTACTCCTGGAATAGTTATTTAAAGAATAATTTTCAAAAAATATGCTAACGTAATAGAGTTTTCTGTGGGGGAGAGTGTGAGTTGTGAAAATCTCCTTCCTTTCCCTCTACACAGATTTTTAAAATAAAGTTTGTCTCAAAAATGAGATCCTTGGAGTGATGTCGGCAAAATGGCAGGGCAGATTAAGGTGACTCCAGGCTCATTCTCCTATGGAAACCTTGATAAAACAGGCAGGGCCAACTACGTAGGAGCTCTGGAAAAAGTCAAAGGTTTATAGCCACCAAAGAAAACCCAAATGGGGGCTGGGAGGGAACTCCTTCAAAATGGTAGAAAGATTTGTGTCATTTTACTTTCCCGAGACACAACTCCTTCCCGGTGTGCTAGTGGTCTTGTTCTTGCAGGAGTGGCAAACCACTTTCCGGGTACTTTCCTTGAACCGGAGGGAGCAGAACAGTTCAATGTGCAAGTTATTGTGCCCATCTGTGCTAACCTGTCTGCAGGATATACTTGAACCAGTGATGCAAGGTGCACATCTCTGTTTGGAACTTGGAAGTCAAGTGGGAAAAGTGGTGGCACTGCTCATTAAAGCATAAAAGCTCATAAAAGATAAAATAGACTGCAAATCAAATAAAGGTACAAGAGATGAAGGACATTATATATTAATATAAGATTCAACACAGCAAGAAGATAGAAGAATTATAAACATTCACTCACCTAACAACAGACGCACATCATACAAAGCAAGGATTGACAGAATTAAAGGGAGACAGTTCTACAAGAATACAGCCACCAGCCCCAGAACCACACCATTTGTTTATCTTTCAAGTCATGACACCACATGATCCAGTTCTAAATGAAGAACCCGAATAAAACAGGCCGTCTGTAAAGGGCTTTGAGAATGTAGTTTTTTTCTCTTTCCATTATTTTCTCGAAAAGGAGAAGGAGCATGTATGTGAGATTTAAACACATTCCACCATGGTCCTTTGGCTACTCGACATCCAGAAATATGTTTCTTTCCATACTGATCCTCAATGCAACATAGCAATAGTTTGCTCTTCCCTAAACATTGAAAATGAATGTTATAAATAAAAATAAACTCTCTCTCCAAAGGGGAAGAGCCCAGATCCTAAAATTGCTACATCAATCTCCATTGTATTCATTTTCCTCCATTTCTGCCTGGATGCCGTGAAATCTATGAAGTTAACCACTCACAAAACTCACCATATACCATTATATAGAAAAGTAAAGAGAAAAGAGTAAATTGTTAATTTGTATAGATAAAGAAGAAAATATGGGTAATTAAAATTTCATTTTCTGTAATTGAGGCCATTGTTATTATTTATAACTTTATCCACTGCTCATTCTGCATTCACTTTCCCATAAGCAAATGGATAATTCAGTTCATTAAAGCTTTTATTCATTATTTAGTATTATTATTTATTTATTATTGATATAAATTCTTTACATGAATGATTCAAAACTTTATCCCTATAACCTAATCCCAAGATAATACTTCTTGTGTTGTTTTGCTGTAGTCATCCATTAATTTTCACTATTGGATTTAAAATCCAAGATGATACCATGGGTTGAATTGTATTTTTCCAAAAGCTATATTGAAGTCTCTAACTCCCAATACCTATGAATGTGACCTTATGTAAAAATAAGGTCTTTCCAGGTGTAATTAGTACAGATGAAGTTATAGTGGATTAGGGTGGACCCTAATCCAATGCCTGGTGTCCTCACAAAAAGAGAAGACAGAGTGTCAACAAGATGGTGGAATAGAAGACCCCTAGTATTACCCCTCCCTTCCCTCAAAAGTAAAACTAGCAACTATTCAAAGAAAATAATATCATTCTGAATTCACAATAACTCAGGAAAAAGCAGAAAAACCCACTAAGCCTGGAGAAATGAGACAAAAGCCAATACCAGTAAGAAGAATGGTCATTTTAGACCCTGCCACCCCCTCCTCAGGAAGGTACACCCCTGGCTGGATTTCCCACACAGCCCAGTCGCCCCTCTGTAACAATGCATGTCTACAATGCATGTCTACACAGACGTGACCGCAGGATTATGGAGAAGGCATTAAGCATTGCATTAAGCAACGTTTAGGATAAAAAAAGAAAGAAAACTCCAACAAAAATCAGAGATGAAAAAGGAGACATTACAACTGATGCCACAGAAAAACAAAGGATCCTAAGAGACTATTTTCAGCAACTGTAAGCCAACAAAAAGGAAAGTCCAGAAGAGATACTTACATTCCTGGACACATAAAACCTACCAAGATTGAACTGTAAATAAATGGAAAACATAGATAGATGACACTCATTGGGGAAAAGACAGTCTTTTCAATAAATGGTGCCGGGAAAACTGGATGTCCACATGCAGAAGCATGAAACTAGACCCCTCATTCTCACAATATAAAAATCAACTCAAAATGGATTAAAGCATTAAAGGTAATATCCCGAACTACAAAAATACTAGAATAAAATACAGGTAGAATGCTTCATGATACTGGTCTGGGCAAGGAATATTTGGATAAGACCTCAAAAGCACAGGTAACATAAGCAAACATGGACAAATGGGATTACATCAAACTAAAAAGCTTCTGCACAGCAAAGGAAACAATCAACAGAGTGAGGAGACAACCTGCAGAATGAGAGAAAATATTTGCAAAGCGAGCAGCTCACAAGAGGTTAATATTCAGAATATATAAAGAACTCAAACAACTCAATAGCAAAAGAAACCAGTAATAATTTGATTAAAAAATGGGCAAAAGACCTGAATTGACATTTCTCAAAGAAGACATACAAATGACTAACAGGTCTATGACAAAATACTCAACATAATTAATCGTCAGGGAAATGCAAATCAAAACCACAATGAGATAGCATCTCACCCCATTTAGAATGGCTATTACCAAAAAGACAAAAAATAACAAATGCTGGTGAGCATGAAGACAAAGGGACACTTTTATACATTGTTGGTGGGAATGTATGTTAGTACAACCATTATGGAAATAGTATGGAGGTTCCTCAAAAAATGAAAAATAGAACTAACATATGATACAGCAATTCCACTACTAGAAGTATATGCAAAGGAATTGAAATAAGTATGTTGAACAGATATATGCACTCCCATATTTATTACAGCACTATTCACAGTAGCCAAGAGATGGAATCAACCTAAGTGCCTATCAACAGATGTATGGATAAGTAAATTTTATATATATATACTTATGTGTATATGTTATATATACATATATATTATAAATATAAATAAATATTCACACACACATATATATATATACATGCATACACACAATGAAATACTATGTAGCTCTAAAAAAGAATGAAATCCTTTCATTCGAGGCAACACAGATGAACCTTGAAGAGATCATGTTAAATGAAACAAGCCAGACAGGGAAAGATAAACATTGCATGACCTCACTCACACGTGGAATCTAGAAAATTTGACCTAATAGAAGAAGAGAGTAGAGTATTACCCCAGACTGGGGAAGGGAAGAGGGGGATTGAGATTTGGGGAGAGTTTAGTCAATGGTACAAAGTTACAACTAGAAAAGAAGAATTAGTCCCAGTGTTACATTACCTAGTAGGGTGACTGCAACTAATAATGATGTATTTTATTTTCCAAGATAGCTAGAAAAGAGGATCATGAAAGTTATAAGCACAAAGAAATGATATGGGTTTGAGGTGGTAGACATGGTAACTACCTTGATCTGATTTTTTTACAATGTATACCTGTACTGAAATATCACACTATACCCCACAAATATGTATAATTATTATGTATCAATTATAAACACACAAAAATAACCAAAAGAAAAGTAAAGATTAAATTCTGTGCATTAGTAAACACATGCAGTTACTAAACTTGTATTTGATTACAAACTGTAATCTCTTTTCTATTAAAAAACAAAAAGAGAGAGAGAGAGAGAACAGAGACTCAGGGACACACAGGGGAGACTTTCACATGACCTGGAGACAGATACGGGAGTTACTTATCCATAAGCCAAGCAATGCCAGGGATTGCTGGCAGCCACCAAATGCAAACGCAATGGATCATCCTCCTCCGGAGCCCTCAGAGAGAGCGTGGCTCTGCCCACACCTTCATTTCAGACTTTCTGCCCCAAAAACTATGAGAGAAGAAATGTCTGTCCTTTTAAAGCCCCCCAGTTTGTGGTACTTAGCTACAGCAGCCCTAGCAAACTAACACCACTGGTGTTCTGGGCAGAAGGTTTCTGTGTCCGTTGTGCAGCATTAGTTTTCTTTCCGGCGTAGTAACCAAGGTTAATCATGAAGACAGAGGAAAGCCTTTTTATCCCTATCTTTTCAGTGACACGGGGAGCTCAAGTTGACTAGATTATGATCTCAGTCACTTGTTCACTGAAACTACTTGCACATCCCCTGGTGAAAGTGTCTCCTTAGGGGGCCCCTTATGTTTCCAAGATCTAAAAACCGCTGGCACTCAGAGTCACACAGACTCAAAATGAAACATTTTGCAGAGTGCATCGTTCAGTAAAATAGGGAGAAGTACTACTCCCACTTTGTTTCCCAGAATCACGTATTTAGAACCTCGGTGATGCAGCCCCGTGCAATTACCACTGGCTTAGAGAATATATTTCACCGGCAAAAAGCAACTCAATCTTGTAAGGTATTATATGCAGCTAGCACGACTAAGTATTTAATAAAACATGCCACCCTTCTGCAAATCCAGCTATTTATGGGTTGTGTGATACTTGTTAAGACAAGTAAATCCCCTGAGGTTTTTACCGTATCACTCCTCTATTTTGCTTTAAATACGTTGCGTGCTCAAAAACAATGTGTTATACACCATGGTGGGGAATGTCAAGTAGGTCCCTGGGTGAATTTCCTGGCAACAAGCATGACAGACAGGGAAACAATAGTCACGATAAGGATAACAATGAATCTCTGATCTAGGTAGGACAAATTGGTATTCTCATCATGATGAAATGGAACTCATTTAGTCAACTTCCCACCAGTTTAGCCAGTTCCGCCATTCTACCCTGCTGTGTTGGAGACTGGGTGTTGGTTTCTGTTGCTGGGAGAGAGTCAGCAGTGGTGGTAGCCAGCGCAGGCTTGATGAGGGTTAATCAATTAGTTAGTTAATTCCCTGCCTCATAGGCATTTAATTGATTAGCCTATTAAATGTGCTCTGATGTGGTTGTGGAAAGCAACAGATTGGTATCTATAAGATGTGATCATGTATACACCTATTTATTTAGTGTTCACGTTTTGGTCAGTGTTCACAAGGAAACACAAATCTATTGGCTCTCAGAGCCCATTCAAAGGCCCATTTACATAGCTCTTCCTCAGCCCTCATCATCAACCCTCTATTTTTGGCTCCTCAAAATATCAGATAATCTGACAAAGCTACTGGGTAATGCTCATGAATTAGTGCATATCTCTACTTTTGGTCATTCAAGGCAGAATAGGCTACAAGTTGTACCCCTCCAAGTTCAGCCCATCAGACCTATAACAAATCACTTTCATTTGGAACCAGAATATCGTAAGGAACTATCTATGGATCTCTCCTCCTCTTCCTTAGTGGAAGATGAACTGTGATGGTCCATCTTGAATTTATGGGAGGCATATCAGTCTGCAATTGGAAGACAGTCCAGGATGGGCTGTTGGGTTCATCCAGTCATTGGGAGTCCTGAGATGATATATTCTTCCTCTACTAGAGCCCAGTAGAAAGCTACAAGCAGCTTTTAAAATCAAGAATAGTTGTTGGCAGATGAGGCATGGCCTTACGCCAACATTGCGGGGGTCTGTGCTCCAATTTCCTCGTGAGGGCTGGCCCGAAGCTCAGCGCAGGGTCTGCACTTCAGACGACACTGGACCTGCCGGGCAGTCAGGTCCAAATGGCGGGGAAATTTATAACGTGGCCTGGACTTTTTGCATAACCCTTGCTGGAACTAAGCCCCATTCACACTTGGCAGACTGATGGGCTACCCAAGAAATGAGTGGAAGCAGCACCTCAAATGCCATACGTGTTTCTTCCGAAATCACAAGGTGCTCAAAAATAATGATTTCCATTTCTTATTGAAAATGGTGTCTCTTACATTGACTCTATTTGGAAATGGATTCAGAGATAAGGATTTAAGAGCAAGCCGTTTATTTGGAATGTGATTCTTGGGCACTCTAGCTGTGGAAGAGGCAGTGACACACGCAAGGGCACCCAAAGCAAAATGAGGTGATTAACATGGGCATCAGTTCTTCTTGGGGCCCTTCAATGATCCCATACAAAGGGCAAGGGCATTGCTATCTGTAGTAGATAATCTCCAATCTGTCACCAGCAGAGGGCTGCTCCCAAGGACACAGTCTGTTCACACATCCAGCCTAATCCACACATGGTAGAAAATCTCTTGCAGTTAGAGAAATGTTCCAGGCAGAGAGTCTCTGATGATTGCCAAAAAAGCCATTTAGCAAGTAGGGGAGTAAGGAGTGTTAAGGGAACATCAGTGGGGGCTGGGGATGCCTGCTACAATCTGCAGCAGGCACCACTTACAGCTACGCAAGCCCCATGGCAGCTTTACTAGGTCCTGTCATTGACGTTTCAAGATGGTGGCTGTTGCAAATTAAATAAACAAACAAAAAATTCAAGGCAGAATTTCATTTACCTCTAGTTTATATAACCCCACAGTAATGTGGGTTATGATGAAGTTTTAAGTTCTCTGCTGTCAATATCAGCTCAGACCCTGCATTAAACGCACTCAACAGAGCTGGATAGGTTTCATTTCCCCAGTGAACAATGACTGTAATAGCTGATCATTAGCTCATTTGGGGAACAAGTGGGGATACAGGTACTTTATGTTCTTGCTGCGGCATCTATAGGACCAAGCTTCTTCTTCACTCAATCAGCTCCTGGTCACAGAGCTAGCTCAGTTCTTGAAACTGGGTAAGAGAGCATGGCTTTCCATCAATGTGATTGGCCAACATCAGCCTTCTTTAGCAGATCTCGGTGATTTTTTTGTTCATATACATTAAACTATATCCATGTTGACTGCTTACTTCTTTTGTCCCTAGCAACACCATGATCAGTCATCACCAGCAAGAAGTGTTAATAGGATGGTTAAGATCTGTGAGGAGGAAAAACACATCTTGCGAGGCATCCTGCCCAGTGAGACCTTTGCACAATCTTCAGGGAATGTGAAGCTGCTTTACTCAGGCAGATGGGAGGGAGGCACTCCCAGCAGTACAGAGGGTGTGGGGAAATCTGAGAACTTAAACTCCTTGAAGAAAGGTGTGCATCGCAATGTCCCATCCCAAATCTCAAGGTCTTGTAACGTCCCTATCAGGGCCCTGACCTCAGCATGGGTACTGTGTCAGTGGTATTACATGAACCTTGCTTGTGACTCTGCCACCTTTAAAATAAAATTGTAGGCAATTTTCAACACAGTCTGCCCTCTGGCTGCCAAGGCGCTAACATAGAATTTGTTTGACTTTCACATTATGCCTTGAGTTGAGAGTCGGCTGATATAAACTGATCACTCTCTTCCTTCCATATTTCTATGGCCATCGACATGTCGGGTACCTTCTGTATGGTAACTCTTACTCATCTGTGCAGTAACTCCCACTCCCACATATTTCAAATGTACCCTTTATCGATTCCCCACAGATGATCATCTTAATAATTGTGATGCAACATCATGCCAGGAGTTCTCACCAAGAAATTTATCACAAGCGACAAGTTCTGTGTGGCTGCTGGATTCTGAGGCATGGGTAGAGGAATGGGAAAATATCACAGAAAAGAGAAAGTGGCTAATACAGGGTCGAGCTTTTGCTATCCTGCTGGAGATCACTGGAACGGAAAACCAGGCTGGTGATTGATCCCAAAGAGGTGAGGAATCAGATATATGTATAAACCAATTTCTGTCTGTCATCATTCGAAAGCTTCTCCAGGTGAAAATAATTTTCTGATCCTTCCCACCTGGTGGCAATCAAGAATTCTTCTTCAACCAGAGAATAGCCTCAGCCAGAAACTTCCAGGTGCTTGCATTGGGAAAGCATGAGATGATTAAGATCGGTGTGTGGAAGGGATCTTCCTGGATACTTAAAATGTCTGCTATGGGGTCCGAGATGCAGAGACTCATTTTTCACCTTGGATAAGATTGTTCCCCATGCACAAGAAAAATGAATTCTCAGAAATTTCACTAAAGATGTAGGCAGGGTTATCTTTCTTAGTGCACATTTGGCTTAGGAAGGCATCCAAGATACCTTCTACTTCTCACTTACCGGGTACTTGAGGCCATCGATACTGTGGACCAGCATATAGCCTATGAGAAATTGACAATATCAAGGTCCCTAGGTATCAAATGTGGGCACAGATCTGAAGTGCTTACATAGATCTAAAGTAAACAAGAGAACATACACTACTGGCCCGGCCAGGTGAAATACCACCGTTACCAGTCTATCTTATGCATATTTAGACAGAGGTAAAAAAAGAACCTGCACCACCCCTAGCCAGGTACCAGCTGTCAGGGCCTGTTCATTTACTCTCTGGGTGGGGAATACATGTAGAAGAGCACATGTACTTGGCATCGGCAGTAGATTAACTTTGTGAGGATCCTTTCTCATTATCAAAGACTGTTGTTTTTTGTTTTTTTTTTTTTTTAACAAAAAACAAACGTGAATTAAGTGGCAATGTGATAGGATTCATCACCCTTGCATCTTTAAGATCATCGATGAGGCACTAATCCTTGAAAATCCCCGGAGATGTAGTAAAGCTTTGAATGTATCTATTTTGGAAAAGAACAGCAGTCTGGGGATTTCTTCTTATTCAGGCATTTGCTAATTGCTCTCACTCATGGTTCATGGAGCTAAGGCAGGAATTTACCAGGGAAAAAAATTTGTCTCTTTCAAACTATATCTTCAGGGACTTACAGATTAATCGCAATATGATATATAGGTTTGTGAATCTTCTTGGTACACTTTTGGATGGGCCCATGCTAGAATTCTACTTTTTGAAACTAATCCCCTCCAGGTCACACTTTAAGCAAATGGTCACGATTTTATACCTGGTTCTCACACCTTAGCATTAGCTCCGAGCCAGTGTTGATAATCTTTAGAAAGCTTGCTTATTGATCTATTCGCGCATCATTGATTATCCTCATAATTAGCTACGGGTTCCCATAGAGAAGATCTGGAGCACAGTTTGCCACATAAATGTGCGGTCACAGACAAGATTATGCCTCAAGAATTTCAAGATTCTACCTCAAGAATTTCAGGATTCCCATTCATCCAAGAGTCTCAGCGTCTACAAAAATCTCAGTTCTTAGAATTAGGTGAGGATTGAAGAGCTATGATTCCCCACCATGGTGATTCAAGTCCAGATTTTCTTCATCACCCACGTAGGTTTATGTTTTCCAATTATCCAGTTCACATATCTCCTTCGTGACCATCCACGTAGGTCAGATTAGAGACTCCATGATAGATTAGCCACTACCGAAAGTCCTCTGATAACAACCACTCTAGCTAGTACTCAGCTTCCACTCTCTAATTATAACCAAAACCCACCTTTCTCCGATAGTTTACTACTACCACTTTGTCTCTGCTACTCTGGAATTTAATCATCTTCAATGAAATCATGATGCCTATTGTAACAGAAGAATGTTTCATCAAACGACAGGCTTTTAGAGGATATCCTCTACAGAACCTTCATTATCTTTAGTTGTTTTTATTAATACTAATCTATTTTCCAATGCCTTGATGAAGGGAATGTTCTCTGCTTCCTCTTAAGGTATATAGTTAGGAAGTTGGTAAGCAGGTACCACATGAAAAATGAAATCCTATATTCATCTATCACTAAGTATGTGCATTTTTTCTTCTACATATGAAGACATTTAGGCATATGGTATCAATTATATAAATAAATAGCACTGCTCTCATTTGTTGAAACTGGAATGGTAAATCTAGGGCCTTGGTTAATTGCACAGTACTAATAAATTAGGGTGCATCTAAAATGGTGTTTCCCCTTCCCTTGTGTGCCTGGCCACGAGGCATCCTTACCATGTTCTGTAAGTGTCCACTGATGCACACCAGCCAAACCTTTAAATTTTTGGTTGTTGTTTTCTTTTCATACCAGGGTAGAGTTTTTCTTTGCCCCCACTAGGAATTGTGGGATCTGTCTCTAGTCATAAACGTGGAAGAAATAATAGTGGAAAGATCACGGGAAACAATTAATGTTATAGTGTGACTGGACAAAGAAATAACAGAGCCTCAGGAACTATGGAGACTATGACACAGATCTAACATGGGTGTTATAAACATCCAGGAAAAGGTGGAGGAACATTGGGAGTCTGAAAAATAATCATAGAAATGATGGCTGAATGGTGCTGTAAATAACAGATTGACTGATACTGGCTTAAACAACAACGACAATGTTTACTCTTTTGTAAAAATATAAGTGTTAAGAAGTGCCAAGGCAGAAGGATCACTTGAGGCCAGGAGTTTGAGACCAGCCTGGGCAACATAGCAAGACCCTATCTCTACAAAGTCAATTTAAAAAAGAAAAAGAAAAATTAGCCAAGCATGGTGTACGCACCTGTAGTCCCAGCTACTCAGGAGGCCGAGGCAGGAGGATCACTTGAGGGCAGGAGGATCGCTTGGGCCCAGGAGTTTGAGGTTGCTGTGAGCTATGACTGAGACACCGCACTCCAGCCTGGGCAACAGTGAGATCCTGTCTCTACAAACAAACAAACAAAAAAACCTACTTTAATACTTTAATGGAAAAGTCATTCTCTGAACTCAGATCCAGTTTTAAAGGCAGTTTTATTCTATGTCACTCATTTTGTCCCCAGAGCCTATCTAGCACGGCACTTGCAGCCCAGTAAGCCTTGATGAAATGCGTGTGTAAGAGAGAGTGGAATAAAAGTCAGGCACAGATTTGGGTGAAGGTCAAAGGACAGAATGAACTCAGAAACGTTTATTTTTGCTTACTTATCTTCTGCCATCCTGTTTGCTGGCACTGCAAAGCCTGTCACTCCTATCTTATGTATTCTTAAATAATTTTATCATGTGGCTCAGCCAATTCAAAACAGTTCTTGCAGTTAACAAGTGCAAGGATACTTCAAAAAGGATTTTGGTTGGTGGATTTTCAGCTAGAGATAAAGGGTGAGGGTGTTTTTAGAGTGTTATTTTTATTTTTAGAGTGTTTTCACAGTCTCAGTTCAATTCGAACTTCTAACTCAACTGCTTTCCTATTAAACCTGAGTGGTTTTAGGTTCCGATTTAGATGATACAGTCAGTCAGCTGGCTCTCGATTTTTATTTGTTTTTTTATTTAAGCATATTATGGGGGTACAAATGTTTAGTTACATAAATTACCTTGCCCCACCCGAGTCAGAGCTTCACTGTGGAATCCCAATCTAATAACGGATCATCACAAGGGGATAGGATTTCTCTTCTTTCATATATTGAGATTTATAAAAGCAGTCAATATGGTTCACATTAATAAAAATCATTTACTCATTTATTAATTACTTTATTAATTACTCATTTAATATCTGATTTCAATTTGCTCACATTGGAGGCTGCTGTGCGTTTATAGCATGACCGTCCGGACTGGGGGAGTCACCAAACCTCCTTTAATATCCATCAACAATCAAAATTATTTAAGGACCATTTTTTTTTTCCCTTTACTGTGACTTCACTGCAATACTTCATTTTCTCTTCTGGTGACTAGTGAGCCTCACGACCATCCCACCTGTCGTGTGTGTAGCACTTTCCCAGAAGGATTCTGAGGTGATATTCAGAGCCACCATCTCCATGCATAACATTGTAATGAGATTATTTGGAAGCGGAAACACCTCTAAACTGACACAGGCAAAAAGCCAGTACCTTTCCCCTCCAGAACATTACTGATTGAACCAGTAGCTTTGTGTTTTATTATCTCTCTACTTCTTAAGACATTTAATTTTAGCTGCCAGGGAGCCCTTCTAAGTAAGAGCTCCCTTCCTGCTAAATACAAATGTGTTAATGTTTGTACACGTTACACGACAACCGCCCTCAGCTCTCCTCGCGGCCCCACAGGCTGTGATCCGCCATTCCCCGCCGTTTCTCAGAGCATCTGTATTACCTTGTCCTTCTCTCCCCTGGCCCACTTTCTTCCCCTGCAGGGAGGACGTATTTCTCAGGAATCTCATTGCTCAATTTCTCCTGCCTCCGGATGCCAGTGCCTTGTACATGTATGCATTCATCCTCTAGAATTCCTCTCCACTCCCCTCCTCTTCTGTAATTCTTTCCAGCTCCCCTTTTCTTCCTTTTATTCTCCTATTTCTTTCTCATTTCTTCTATTAGTGAGTGAAATCTTACACTAAACCTTGCTAATTGCCACCCCCCAAAAGCCCAAATGATAAACTACCATCATGTAAAAAGCAAAGCTGAACTTAAATGAAATAAAAGATTAAGCACTATAAAACTAACATTATCAGACTTTGATTTATAAAGCAAAATGTTCAAAAATAGCTCCAGTGTAAACAGGATCAACTTGAATTTAAATAGCACGTTACTGAATTCAACAAGAAAAATAAATGTTGATTCTTAAAAGTAGTGTAGTAAGATTTTAGTTTTAAGACTGCTATAGTTTTGAAATATGACCTGGAATATTATCAGCAATTTACCAAACAAATAAGCATTTTCTGGCAAGATTGAATGTTAGCCAGCGACATTAGGCATTGGTTAAACTCAGTTAGCTATGTCACTTTGAGATTGTAACACTTTGGACAATTCATTTACCCTCAGAATCTTAACTGCAAAAATATGAGATTGTGAGCAATAGTCTCCCTTATTCTTTTAAACTACTGGATATTAAAACTTTTACAATTTTAAAATTATACTCCAAAACCATAACACTATTTTATTATAAAGATATATGTGTGTATATGCATAATAAATGTACATATATATTTAAAAATTTGGGATCATTTTTTCTGTTTAAATTCAGAAAACATTTATGTTTCATCAATGCACTTTAAAAGAAGACTACTGGAAATATATAGTCCAGTGAAAATCAAACTTGACAAAATTATGGTTCATTACAAAATACTTTATGGACTTTAAAACCTTCACCTTGACTCTAAAAGGTTGAAATAAAATAGCAACGATTTTTCCTATTGGGATAGTTACTGGCTTACTCTGTTTAGCCTAAGTGACTTTGAATGATCACCAAAGGTATTTGTGCACCTCCAGGTTTGGATCAATATATCTTGGCCACACACAACTGGTAGATTTCAGATTGAAATGTAATAATAGTGTAATGAGGAAAATTAATCTAATGGGAAGAAGAAAAAAGTTATAAATGATCAATAGCTGATTGTAAGCTGAGAATTTAGTCACAAAATCTTGCCTCACGTGTTTCCATACTAAACATCCTAAACACAGTTACTGGTAGACATTTCTGCTTATTTTCATTAGACAATCTGTTTTTAATAACACACATACGAAATAACTGTTTATCGCTTTGTTTATTCACCACGGCCTGCATCTCTGTACGGCTTGCTTGCGTGCTCCGTGGCCCTGCCTAGCTCACTGAGTGGGCACTGAAGTGCAAGAAGGAATGGGGACCGTCCTTCAGGGATGTCTGGCTGGTGCGCGTAGAAAATGTCGGCGCAGCCAAAGGAGAGGGACTCTGTTTAATTTGTATACCTCATTTTTCAAATGGTGAGGATAACTGATCTTTAAAAAATTATTCTGGAAGATTTTTAAAGTAGAACACATTTTTTTTTTTCAAACTGGGAAACTGTGATCTTTCAATTGATAAACATAAGTTCAACATGAATTAGATGTGTACATCAGAATTCAATTTGGTTCAGATAAAAATCACTCTTGTAAAATACTTATTGCCTTAAATTAATGCATAAAAATGCTCACTAATTAAAAAATAAACAAATATTTATTTTTACCGTAGTACAGCGACTACAAATGATATCTGTCTCTTTTGAAACATGTATGTGATTGGATGTCGAAGGGGCCCTTCCTACCTGATTTAGAAACCTGTGCTCAAGTTATTCCTTTGTCATCTCTTGTGATTAGAAGGGTAATGTGCCTCAATTTAGATTTTTTCAATGAGAATTTGGCTTATTAATTTTTAAGTGTGAAATATAATGAAATAGTTTCAAGGTTCATCATTTAAGGAAGATTTACAGGATTCAAAGGTAAGGAAGAAAAACATTGATTTTAATGTTGTATTACCAGTACTTGGGTCCTTCTTTTATAGTTTCCTAGAGGCATAGAAGGTCAACTAACCTTCAAAAATCTCAATTTATTCATTAATAGATGAGAAGTAAATCATTGATAGGGAAGTTACCAATGAGGAATAATAATACTGCAAATATTACATGTTAAATTAAAAGCTTCATTCATTCCCGCTTTATAGTAGCACCAAAAGCTGGTAATTTGTCCAGATGTAGTAGGAATATAGGCCCCAAAAGGACACCATTTTTACCAAGCCACCTTGGTTAAGATCTAAGACTTTCTAGATTACCGACTGGCAATATAGTCAGTCTCATCAAGAACCTGTTAATTATAGTATTTCATTAATTATTTATGGATTACATAGTCTATATTTAGGATACATTTTACTTATAGGGAAATAGGAAGTATAATGGTTTGGACAAGCAAAACAGCCAGATAATACAGAAAGGGCCCATCCAAAAAGACACTCAAAGAATAATATAAATCATATAATACAAATGTAACAAATATTAGATTTGTTCCCTTCTTTTATTTTTTCCCTATACCTCAATGTCATGTAATTATTTAAATAGTTTTAAAGGTGTCCAGGTGTGTGACAGGAGATGAATATCGATCTTGCTCATAGTCATAGAAAAATATGCAATAATTGGGAGGTAATGCAATATTAAGTTGTTTTAAAATTTTTCAGTGCATTTTTTACGGGCTTTCTCATTGTGTTCTCACAGTAACTCTGAGAAAGATAGGACCAGATTTTATGCACCATGTTTGTAGTTCAGCAAAATGGACCCATGAACTTGCAGTCAAGGCAGAGTTGGAAACTAAATCCCAGCGGCAGTGTTACTTAAAAACATTGAGAAGGATGGACTCCTAGTTAGTTTACCTTTGCCAGCTCTTGCTTTTGCATTTATAAATTATTTAGTATAAGTGGGTGCACGCCAAGCTTTTCTCTATTGATTTCCTCAGCAATATTGTTTCCTCTTGCCAGGCCTATTCCTTCATTTTGAGCATTTATTATATACAGGTTGTAATGCCGGCTTCCAAGGGCCAAGTGGCGACTCGTGGAAGAAGCAGTTATCAATATTTCAGAATCATGATTACTACATACAGGAGAGAATTCACAGGAGAGGTATTATTTCCCAATTCATCTTTTTTAATGTCAATAAATTAATAAAATAGTTAAAACCAAGCCTCAGTATTCATTTTTGAAATTAGATTACCACGATTTTAACACACAGGAGAAAAGATGAAGATTTCTGGTGTGGGGACAGGATTTATTGATGCTTTTCTTTCTCTTTCATGGTCCTCAGTCACTGATTCTTTCATTCTTTTGCTCATTCATGTATTTTAAGACACCATTGTTTATTTTCTTAAGACACAATTATTTTATTTGTGTAAGAAAAAACTTGGACCACACATGACTTAGGAATCTTTAATTTTTCATTTGTGCTAGCTGTTTCTCTTTATTTAACATTTTATATTTCATTTCCTATTAAACAATTTCATAATTTTGGTGATTCTTCATTGTGAACATAGCCCTTGTATTGATATTATGTGTTGATATTTTGTATGTTTTCTTTGGGCAAATCCCAGAATTTCTCTGAGCTTCATTTCCTTATTTTTTAACCAAACTTTTTGTCAAATGGGTAGTTTGCACATATTTTCTCCCATCCTGTGGGCTGTCTCTTCCCTTTCTTAGTTGCTTCCTTTGCTGTGCAGAAGCTTTTTAGCTAGATGTGATCCCATTTGTTCAATTTTGCTTTGGTTGCTTGTGCTTTGGGGGTGTTACTCAAGAAGTTCTTACCCAAACCAATGTGCTGGAGTGTTTCCCCAATGTTTTCTTTTAGTAGTGTCATAGTTTCAAGTCCTAGATTTGTCTTTAATCTATTTTTATTTGATTGTTATATATGGCAAGAGATAACAGTCTAGTTTTATTCTTCTGCATATGGATATCCAGTTTTTCCAGCAAAATTTATTGAAGGGATTGTCTTTTCCCTGCTGCATATTTTTGGCAACTTTGTCCAAGATAAGTTCACTATAGATGTGTGGATTTATTTCTGGGTTCTCCATTCTGCTCCATTGGTCTACATGTCTGTTTTTATTCCAGTCTCATGCTGTTTTGGTTACTACAGCTCTGTAGTATAACTTGAAGTCAGGTAATCTGGTTTTCCTAGTTTTGTTCTTTTTCATGAGAATAGCTTTAGCTATTCTGGGTCTCTTGTGGTTCCATGTAAATTTTAGGATTATTTTTTCTATTTCTGTGAAGAATGTCATTGGTATTTTGATGGAGATTGTATTGAATCTGTGGGTTGCTTTGGGAAGTACAGACATTTTAACACTATTAATTCTTCCAATCAACAAGCATGGAATATCTTTCTATTTTTTGTTTTGTTTTGTTTTGTTTTGTTTCATTTTTTGGTGCCCTCTTCAATTTCTTTAATCAGTGTTTTGTAGTTTTCTTTGTAGAGATCTTTCACTTCTTTGGTTAAATTTATTCCTAAGTATTTTCTTCTATTTGTAGCTCTTGTAAATGGGAATACTTTCTTGGTTTCTCTTTCAGATTGTTTGCTATTGTCATATATAAATGCTACTGATTTTTTTATGTTGATTTTGTATCCTGCAACCTTACTGATTTT
Organism: Eulemur rufifrons; assembly: GCF_041146395.1. Classification (NCBI taxonomy): domain Eukaryota; kingdom Metazoa; phylum Chordata; class Mammalia; order Primates; family Lemuridae; genus Eulemur; species Eulemur rufifrons. The sequence goes on from NC_090994.1 coordinate 1,777,871, forward strand.
GTTCATCAGTTCTAATAGTTTTTTTTGGTGTAGGTGTGTGCATAGTCCTTTGGTTTCTCTAGATATAAGATCTTATCATCTACAAACAAGGATAATTTGACTTCTTCATTCCAATTTGGATGCCTTTTATTTCTTTTTCTTGTCTGATTGCTCCAGCTAGAACTTCCAGTACTATGTTGAAAATAGTTGTGAAAGTGGGCATCTTTGTCTTGTTTCAAATCTTAGAGGAAAGGCTGTCAGTTTTTCCCCATTCAGTATGATACTCCCTGTGGGTCTGTCACATATGACTTTTATCATGTGGAGGTAAGTTCCTTCCATACTTAGTTTTTTGAGGGTTCTTATCATGAAAGGATGCTGAATTTTACTGAAAGCTTTTTCAGCATCAGTTGAAATTATTATATTTTTTTTCTTTTGTTCTGCTGATATGATGTATCATTGAATTTTCGATGTTGAATCATCCTTGCATCCCTGGGATGAATCCCACTTGATCACAATGAATAATCTTTCTAGTGTGTTCTTGAATTCAGTTTGCTAGTATTTTGCTAAGGAGATTTGCATTTATGTTAATCAGAGATAATAGTCTATAGTTTTCTTTTGTTGCCGTTGTTGTGTCTTTGTGTGGTTTTGGTATCAGGGTGACATAGGCCTTGTAGAATGAGTTTGGGGATAGTCCCTCCTCCTTGAGTTTTTTGAATAGTTTAAATAGGATTGGTATTAGTTCTTCTTTGAATGCTTGGTAGCATTCAGCAGTAAAGTCATTAGATCTTAGGCTTTTCTTTGATGGTAGACTTTTTATTACTGCTTTTACAGGTGGTGCGTACCTGTAGTCCTAGCTACTTTGGAAGCTGAGGTGGGAGGATTGCTTGAGCCCAGGAGTTCCAGGGTGCAGTGAGCTATGATTCTGCCACTGCACTTCAGCCTGGGCAACAGAGCTAGACTCTATCTCAAAAAAACAAACAAACAAACAAACAAAAAAACCATAGATATGTGTGTGTGTGGGGGGGTGTGTGTGTATAATCTCTATTGAGCACTTATATTTTGGACATTATGCTAGTTTTCTTCAAGTGAATGACATAATTTAATTAAGAGTCAATTATTTTTAGCTGGGAATATTTAGCTTTTAATGGCTTTTCAATATTGATACACTCACTGTAGTCTAAAATATCACTTGCCATTGTGAAATTAGGTTTCCCATTAAAAGATATGTTAGGATATTCACAAGTTAGTAAGATGAATGTGATTTTAGGTGGCCTGATTTCTTCAATATTGTAGAGCTTTACATAGAGTGGTATATTCTTTTAGGTATTCTAATAATCCAAGAATTTAGGAATGATGTTTTATACAGTAATGCAGCAAGAATATTGGATTTTATGTCAATTGAGTTTTCTTTATAATAAAAGGTCTGAAACAATATATATTTTCCAATAATGTTTCAATTTTTATGCCATTATAATGTAATGTCATGAGCAAACATCACAATCACCCTTGTGGAAGGGGCTCCTTGGCATGCGTTCAGGTCTACACAGGCAAGATTCTTCTATGTCCACCCACTGGTTTCACTTCTTAATATGTGCTTACGTTTTTAGGCAGTTAAAATCTATTTGGCCATAATTTCAGATTCTGCTGGTAGGTGAACAGGAAACTACCAATGTATAGGATAGGATTTGTTGATCACTTTTCAAATAAACAAGCAAAACTTGAGTGATCTTTACGTAAGTCGTGTTACCTTTCGAAAATCAGCATCTCAAAATGTCTTGATTAGAAAAATTTACCTAATTCACAGAAGATTTTGTCACTTTATGTATGAAAATCTTGAATGTAGTCCTGAGAGCATGAAACTTTTCTATTTGATTTCATAAAATGCAGGCAGATTGAATATTTTAAAATATCATTTACTTTATGAATTTATGCATATATATGAGACTATTTTGTAACACAGATTGAAAGTAAATGAATAGTGAAAAAAAGCAATAAAGCCCAAATTCTATATTTTTGAAGTTTGCCATTGTTAGTGATTTTGTCCTATTTTAACTACTTGATAAATATCATTAATTTTATGGATAGTTGAATGAATTAAAGAAATATGGAGTTCTTTCTATCATGTGGATTAGGATAAAGCCAAATTCGTTTCATCTGCTATGGAGAGGAAAATTTAGGGAGTAGTCTGACTTCAGAAATCGTATTAATGGAAGATAAAATGTTCTGTGTCTAAAGATTTTAAAAACACTGTGGAATGGTGCAAATCTGGTCTTGAGAGCACAAAGGTTCAGGTTTTTCCATCCTTACCATTGGGCTGAGGATGCCTCACAGTGATGTTTGCAATTTCAGAAAAGCCCTGTACAAGGGTACAGCATGGTGTGCATTATTTATTAACAAAATCACGATGTTTCTCTGAAGTCAGATTTTCCTATTACTCTCATTCCAGGATACAATTCAGCCTAAATTTTATGTGACAAAAATGTGACCCATGGTGAACTCTGCTAATCTATGAGTTTGATATTCATAGAAACATACTTACTTAGACTCGTGCCACTTACGTGTCTCTGACCTGGCATTCATTACACACACAGAACAGGGATCATGCATTGAGTTTACCCTAAGACAATGCTGACTAATGACAGTAATAGAGTGAAAATATTTTAGTGTTCCCTTGATAAACTTACTGTTATTTTCAGAAGAGTAAACATGTTACACTAGAATGTTATACCAGTTAACCTGCTACTTACACAATAGGTATTTATTTTAAACACAGAGATCTTAGGAGATAATTTGATTTGCAAAACAAATGTGAAATGATATTATACAGGGAGAGATTTGTTTTCTAATTAGAAGAAGTGGCATTTTAAACCCAGCATTTATAAAATCCTAAAGAATAGTGGCTCCCTTATTCATAGGATCCTGAGACTGGAACTTACATTTTTACCGTGTTTCTGCCAATATTACAGAAGGGCCTCGGGTTGTGATCCAAAGGGCATTCTGATGATCTTTATACGACAAGATGAAAGATGAGAAAAATCAATTTCTATGCCCTAAAGACATAACCACTAGCACCGGATTTCACCAGACCTTGGTTGCCCCATAGCAACTTAAATAAGAATCCAAAACTGTTAAGTGGGATGTGGGATTTATTGCAGAGATATTTGATACTATATTTTTTGAAAATTATAAAAGTAAAATGTCACAAAAATGTATACAAAGGAAAGAATTTAGAAGAACTCAAAAAAGCAAAATCATTTTTGTTGTTCTTATTGCGGACTATTTACAGATTTCTTTCAGTAAAGTGTACATAGAACATACACTATTCTTTTATCATCTAGAGCAGATGTGCTTGGATTTTGGATGTTTATAATTATGCATGAGTCTATTTTTTCTGGACAGTTTTATAAATACAGTCAAATTATCAAGTAGCCCTTAAGAACTTGAGATCATCGCTTAATGTTACAAGGGAAAGAAGCTAACATTTCTTAAGGATCTGCAACATATCACTAAATTGAGAGACCATGCCTTATTTGATTTTCATAATACCCTTATGAGGAAGATGTTTTCACCTTAACTTTACAGAAAAGGATACTGATTCGTGGTAACCTGAATCAAGACTCATAGCAAGCAAATAATAACTCTAGACTTTATCCTAGATCTTGCAAAATGTAATGTTCTATTTTTTAATATCTTCTCAGAAGCTATATGAAGTTGATCATTTCCTGTTTGTATTATTTTTTTTCTTTCTTTCCTGCTTATATTCACAAATCAAATCTCAGCTCAGTGCCCAGCTCATGCTACATGCTGAACATTTGTTTCTGGAGTAGATTTGCACATACAAGCATATGTGTGTTCCACGAGTGTATAATTTCTTTTTTTAAAAAAAGAGATGGATGTTATGGAGAGTTGGAGCTTTTAACATTTGAAAAGCACTAATGGATCACATAAAATAGACAATATATCATGATATTTATAGAACTCAGAATTCCCTCTAAGCATTTATGTACACTGTTCTGAGTAGCACCAGCCATTGAAGCGTGAAAGCACTTTTATACCATTTAGCACTTTATACTTTTGAAATCCTTTTTAATCACTTTATTATTTATATCAGACCAAGCCTAAGCACATTAAGGAATATTAGTCTGAAGGGTTTTTTTTTTCCCTAATCCATTAATGACTATACCTATAAAATAGAATGCTGTAGATAGTATTTATGGGATTTAAAAATTAGCTCATTTGGGAGCATCTGTTCCAATGGTGTAACTCCCCTTTGGAAATAAACTATGTATCCATGTGGGAAACATTTGCCCGGCTGAGCCACAGGGGCCTGTTTTTAGATACCAATGTGTGATTCATGTATCTTGCTGTATGCCTACAGAGACCCACAATGAGCAACAGCACATTGTGGAAAGAGGTGTTTATGACTTTCTCACACTTACATGGACGGAATGAGCAACATATTAAATCCTCCTGTTGAAATGTGAATAATTAGATCTTAGATAAACTGTCATTTAAAAAATAAAAACCATTAAACACACTGCACCTGCATAGGTATGACCAAAATTTAGCTCTGAGTGAAACGATTCCAACCTTTTGCAATTGTACAGGAAATTTTCTAGAGAGTTTTTAATTTCCGGAGACTAGTGACTTCTAAGAAGTTCCCACTCATTTTCTGTTTGATTTGATATTATTTGAATTTATTCTCAAAGGTCCCATGATTTCAGGAGCTTCTCTGGGCAATGCTAGGGAATACATTTGGAACACAAACACACACACACACACACACACACACCCCAACTCTATTTCTATAGACTAACCAGATTCACAGATGAATTTTTATCTCTTCATATCCCAATTAGCAACTAGACAAAGAAAGTACTTTTAAAATAGGATTAGGGGGTATCTATATCTGGATAAGTGCAAAATGCCTCAGGAAGCTCAAAGTTATACAAAGAAAAATATGTTAAATAAGAAAAACTTATACATATTTATATTATTGTTTTTATAACTCAGTGCTCTGATGGTTAAATTCATGTGTCAGCTTGGCTAGGCTATGGTGAGCAGGATTTGGGTTAAATATCAGTCTAGATGTTGCTGTGAAGTTATTTTTTAGACACAGTTTACATAAATTAATAGACTTGGAATAAAGATTACCTTCCATAATATGGCTGGACTTCATCCAATCAGTTGTAGGCCCTAAGAGAAAAGATTGAAGCCTCCAAAAGAGGGAGGAATTCCTCCCCCAAGCTTCTTTGAAGCATCAATTCCTGCTGGAATTTTCAGCCTACCAGCCTGTCCAGAGAATTTTGGACTTGCCAGCCCCTCACAACATGTAACTCAATTCCTTAAAATCAATTTCTCTCTCTCTCTCTCTCTCTCTCTCTGTCCACCCCCTCCTTTTGTTTCTGCTTATCTGCAGACTCCTGACTAATACAAATGGGATACGAATCTGGAAGTAAAAAATCACATGCTAACATTCTTGAAGACATCTTTACTCCCTAATATTCAAGCTACTCAAATGCATACAAACATCTCAGCTCTTCCAGTAAGTAAATGATTTAGCTTTTTTACTGCAAAATTGTAAGTTGAGATTACATCTTCTCAACTTCAGGTCCAAATTGAAACAAAATACAATAAAACCAAAGAGAATAAACTGTAGCTATGTCTACATTTCAAAGGAATCACACATGATTAATTAGAATTAATCATGAGTTAGAATGAAAGATTGCTCTGGAGAGAGGACACCCCATGTCTGTAACGGGAGAATAGAGGTTTGAACAGGAACACTAGGAAGCTAGCTGGCTGGAGCCCACGCAGGACCCTGAGGGAGTCAGGGTGGCTTCAGCAGTCACTAGGGCTGTACCATGTAGGGCCTTAGGGATATGACAAGAGTTTGGCTTTATTAAAGGGCAGTGTGCCGACATTTTGACTTTCTAAATAGAGGATTAAAAATACTAGATTTGAGTCTGAAAAAGTTTACTTGAGCTGCATTGTGGGGAATTAATTGGAAATGTTGGGAAACAGGATGCTATTTCAGGAGCTCACACAAGAGTTGCTGTGAGGAGGAGGAAGAGGAGGAGAAGGTGGGGATGGAGGCAGAGTGTGGGGGTGAGGTTTTCAGAAGGTCCAGTTAGGTAGACTTCATGGCAGATGTGACACAGATCGGGGGCTCTTTCAGGGGAAGGAGGAGAAGGTGCCAGCCCTGACCTTTGGCTTCTGGTGTGAACAACTGAATGGGACATACTGCCTTTCACAGAAATAAACCAAACCAGACAAGGCCAGGGAAGAACAGGAGCCTTGAGGTCACAGGTTCCCCACCCATAATTGGGGACTATAGCTAAGGTTATGTGAGAATTTTTATACTATTTTTACAATGTTTTTGCATCTGAATTTATTTAAAAATAGAAATCCAAGTGAATGAACAAGTAAGGAATGATGCTAATAACTGATTGATATCATGGCATTTCTAGATTTATGTAGTTATCATAAATCCCTTGAATTCAAAAGTGTTATTTTTTTGTTAATTTTTGGAATAGATAGTGTATCAAAAGAAATTTGTTTACAGGCATAAAAATATTATTTACAAACTCACACAGTGTGCTACATAACTCTGTATGTTCTATGAAGATGTACCACCAGGCCCCCATTTGTGCATAAACATTTTCTGCTATGCACATGTCAGAAATACGAGCTAGAAAAGGTAATTCAATTAGTGATTATGCTTGGAACATAACAAAATAATGTATGTTAAATATGATTTATATACTTCAGTCTTTTATGTGCATATTTCTGGCATTTTATAAAATATTCTATATTGCATACACTTTACATCCTCTCTAAAATTTAAATCACCATAAACAATAGCGAGAGAGAATTGCAGTCTCTACTATAATTTATTAGGGTATGATTGGATAAAATAAGATGTAGTTAGGATGAAAATGAGCACAAACAGCCTATATAAAGTGATTTTAATAAAATCATAGGACTATGTTTGATGTTGGCATGCAAATTATGTACAGCTTGATGATTCTCTAGTTAGACTCATAAAGAGAGGATGATTAAAGAAGATGATAATATGCAACTTTGCCACTTGATAGTGCATTAACCTAAAGTCCTCAAACATACATTTATTTTAGATCTCATCAAATAATAATTGTCAGTTCTCAGTTTCAAACTCTTGTTCCCTGGAGAGAGAATACCCATTAAAGAAAGATGAAAATGCCTTGAAGCAAAATAGCTCACATATTCAAGGGCAATGTTAGGGGCTAAAAGGTAATTTCATTTATTTTTTTCTATATCAATAACAAGCCTCATTTGCATATTAGAGTTTTCAAAGCTGATTCAATCTGTTATCTCATGTGAAACATCCGTGGAAGTGCTTTGAAAACTCAGGAAAGTTCTGTGATTTTGTCAGGAGATACTGTTATCCTCATTTAACTGAAAAGGCAACACATAAGACTGAGAAACAAATGGCTTTCTAAAATTAACATAACTAAAGGAACAGAAGACAAATCTCAAAATATGAGAAACATCAACACTGTTTATGGCATCCACGTAATACAAAAATCTTAAAAAATATCCAATATAAATGAATCATTAGTTGGATAAAATAGATAGGCAGATAGATATAGTTGTGGGTATGGATATTGATATATACAAATAGACAAAGACATGGATGTGGACATAGATATAAATCCATGGTAAACTTTTATACAGAGAATCACCTTGGGGATACAAGTGTATGCAAAAATTTCTCCTGATAGAATATAACTAAAAAGTTTTCTGTATTTTAAAAATGTGGACAAAATTGTGGAGCATAGTCATCTAGAAGTAAAGTGTGATAAATTTTCTGATGGTTAAATTAATGAGAAGCATGACCCTGTGGGGACAAACAAGCTGTGGCCATACATCTATGCCCAATTCTGAGTGAAACAAATAATGAGCATTTTTTCCCCATAAGAATTTATAATCACAAATCCAAATTTACATGATTTTGAAGCTAGATTCAAAATATCCATGTAACACGATAAAACACAAGATGAAAGCCAATTTAAAAGAGCCTGTCTCATGAAAAAATGTTGAATTTTATCAAATGTTTTTCCAGCATTTATTGAGATGATTAAATAGTTTTTGTCCTTCATTCTGCTTTATGAAGTATATGTCATTTATTGATTGGCATATATTGAACCATCCTTGCATCCTTGGGATAAATTTCACCTGATCGTGGTGTATAATCTTTCTGATTTGCTGATCCAAAGCAATTTTGAAATCCAGCTTAGAAAACTGTACTGTATTTCAAGGCCTGGGAGTAATTAATCTCCCATGGCTCTCAGCTATCTTTTGGGATTTTGGCTCCCCTCTGAGTCACACTTCTTTTTTTACTGCATCCCTTTTTTCACTACTAGATATATATTTAATATTCATAATTGCAGATGTGCACCAAAAGACATGTACTAGAATATTAGCACTAACCAAAACTGAAACAATTAATGCCCATTAACAGTAGACTGGATAAATACATTGTATTATATCTCTACAATGATGTATACACAGCAGTGGGAATTTATAAACTGCAGCCTGATGCAACAATATGTGTGGACGTCACAAAGAAAACACTGAGTAAAGAAGACAAAGATAGTGTATAAAACTTAGCAAAATTCTGCTGTTAGAATTCAGATAGTGGTTACCCTTAAAGGGCTACTGGCTGGAATGAGGCAGAAGGAAGGGCTTTTTGGGATACCAGTGGGGTTGTTTCTAGATCTGGGTGCTAATTGCATGAATAAGTTCAATTAATGAAAATCCATCAAATGCAGGCATTTGTAATATGTACTTCCATGCATGAATATCATGTTTTAATAATAATGTTTGAAATGTTAAAATTAAGTTGAAATACTAGACAGACACTACATATAAATTCAGGCAAAGAAAGTGGAAGGTAAAGCATTCTGGATTTATTCTGTTTTGTGGGAGGTGTCTAAAGCTGATTGATTTCAGGATGTAAGCATAGATTTCAGAATTTTAAGGGTAACCAGGAAAATAATGGACTATCTCTGGTGCACCTGAATCCATGGAAGTTGATTTTTTTCCCCTTAGGTAAGATTTAATAGGTTTTTCATAGATTCTTTTTCACTCCAACAACTTAGATCATTATTGCGGACTATTTACATGTGTAGGTATGATTTTGTCATGCCACAGCTAAAGAAAAAACCTATAATCCTTAATACACTTTGCAAGTTGCTATGCAATACTTCCCTTAGCTACTGCCCCAACCTCATTTCTGGCCATTGTGGGCTTGCTTGCTTTGTTTATGGACACTGAGAATTCCTCTTTCAACTCTTAGATGTTCCATCATGTCTCGGGTGAGAATCTGCTGTTCTTGTTCTCCGGGCTGCTCTTCCGCCAAATCCCTGGGCAGATAGACAAATCTAACTGATGCTGCAAGTTTCAACTGAAATGTCTGTTGCTTACACATGCTTTTCCTGACACTCCAAACTGAGTTTGCGCCTTTCATTCATGCTTTAGTAATAATCCATATTTCTTTCTTAATAGCACATGTTAAACTTGTTCACCATTTTCTTCTCTGTTAGATCAAAACTTCATGAAGCCTCAGATTAAGACCCTATAGATCATTGTTGTATATCACTCATATTAAAAAAGTAACACACATTATGAATAAGTCCAAAGGTTATACAGCTATGATGATACATTCCTCTTTATACAAACAGAAAACATGCAACTTTTAATTTAAATCTGAAATTATGAAGTTATTCAGATCTGAAAGTATTGTAGATTTAAATTAAAACTATATTTTAATGATGAGCAAAAGCATAATAAAATATGGCAAAATGGGGTTAAAATAATGTAAAATTGAAACATGGTAGTTGCTTTGATATATTATTGCAAATAAAATTACAAGTAATTGTAAAGGATGTGGATATATAGACATTTCCTACTTAACTTACTTAAAATATCTTAACAACAGAGAAGTTGACTTTGAATCAATATCTTCTATAACATAATTTTCTAAAAAGAATTTAACATTGAACAATGAAAACTTAATATCTTTGCCAAAAATTTCATTTAGAAGGTATTTTTATTTTCCTTCATATTTAAATGGTCTTAGAAATGCTTCATTGCTGCAAAATGCATGTGCATTGATCTATTCTCTCAAAAATTCTATCTTAGTTGTAAACTGGACCCATATGTATCCTTAATATAACATTTATCTGATTTTTTGCATTAGGCTCTTTTTTCTTGGTTTTAAATTGTGTCCGTTAGAAGCGTACATTAAAAGTGTTTTACCATTTCTTATGTGTTTATGAAACTAAAGAGATTTTAAAACTAAACTTTCTTGGTTCCACATCCTGGCTTTCTTTTAAATATTTTTATTTAAAAATAGACTACTAATTGTTCTACCTCTATGTAGCTTTGTTAACTTGCACATACTCTGTCATTCAACTTTAAATATTTCATGCTACATCAGCTTAAGACAAAGAGTTTGCTCTGATATTTTCCATGACACAAGTCCTACAGTGTGGCAGGGATCTTTTTTATCTGGATAACTGAAACTTGTAGGGAGGGGAGATAATGGAAAAAAACTCAAACCATATTATTCTAACCTAGTTTTGGTCCCTTGGAACAAGATCAGTAAAGTCAACTATGCAGAGGAAATTGTTCATGTCTTCAAAACACAAGAAACAAAAAAGCCACAGTTAGAAGGGCTTTTACTGTCTTATTCATTTACTCCAACTTACCACCAAAAGTTCTGGTGCACTTTGAAGTTGAAGAATATTTTATACAGTTAAAGAAGTAACCCTAATAGGAAATGAGATATTCTTCCTCATTTATAAATGAGTTTACAGAGATTTTAGGGAAAAGAGCAGCCAAGCACATGGAATAGGACCAGTAGGACAAAAGCAGAAAAGAGACCAAAGAACGCTGATTCCTAGAGAGGTAAAATGCTTACCAATATTGCCAAAAATTCAGAGAAATAGGACAAAGAGATGACAAACACAATGGGAACACACTGCAGGCTACACATGGCTTTTTTTTTTTTTTTTTTTTCCCTATAGGAAAGAATAAATCAAGTAGAATTTAAAAGTAGTCAAATATATGAAGAAGAAAATATTTTGAATTGAAAAAAAAAAAGACTTGAATCTGAAGCCTTCTCACCAGTAATGTATGAGTGTTCCTATCTCTCCGCATCCACACCAACATTTATTGTTTTGGGACTTTTTGATAAAGGCCATTCTCACTGGAGATAAGTGACATCACATTGTGGTTTTGATTTGCATTTCCCTGATGATTAGTGATGTTGAGCATTTTTTTCCATATATTTGTTGGCCATTAGTCGATCTTCTTTTGAAAAGTTTCTGTTCATGTCCTATGCCCACTTTTTGATAGGGTTCTTTGATTTTTTTCTTGGTGATTTTCCTGAGTTCTCTATAGATTCTCTTGTTTTATCCTGCATAAAGCTGGAGGCCATTCTACTAAGTAAAGTATGACAAGAATGGAAAAACAAGCACCACGTGTACTCACCATCAAATTGGTATTAACTGAGTGCATATACAGTAGTAACATTCATCAGGTGTCGCACAAAGGGGATCGGGGAGGAGGGGATGGTATATTCACACCTAATGGGTGCGGTGCACACTGTCTGGGGGATGGACACGCTTGAAGTTCTGACTCAGGTGGGGTAAAGGCAACATATGTAACCTAAACATTTGTACCCCCGTAATATGCTGAAATAAAAAAAGAAAAAAAAAATCTGAAGACGTCTCAAACTTGCTTTGTTTGAGGTCCCACTTGATACAGCAAAAAAAAAAAAAAAAAAAAAAAAATACGTTTGAATGAAAGTAAATATTTTTTTCAAATGACCAAGTGAAGGCACCATTAGAGGAAAAGCACTTTGCTGAGTAACAATAAAGCTTTTGGCTCCAAATTTAGTAATAACTCTCTTAACTCTAAATGAGCTTCAAAACCCACAAACTTACCAGTTTTTGTTTGTGTTTTTATTAAGAAAGGATTTACACCAAGCAACATAGCAGAAGCACTAAAAGCAAAGTGGAAGTCTCGTGACTCCCAGGTGAGGCTCCTGAATCCATCTACACTTGAGATGCAGCTGGTCATCACAGGTGTGACTAGGACGTGTGGACCACCTTTATTCAGGGACACCCTGAGATTCCCTGAGGTTCCACATGTTCTAGACATGCAGCAGCCCCCTCAGGCTACATGAATAGCTCCCACTTCCCAGCAGGTGCGCTTGGCATCAAACTCACTGACTTAGCAATTGCGGCTGCACATTGGTCAATCAACAATCTCTGCCATGAGCTACAGATGTTTATTCTCTATTCCTCTTAAAACTTTAATAGAATTTAGTGAGTTAATCAGGCAAGGATGATTGAACCGAGACTTAAACCCTCACGTCTCTGATCACAGAGAGGAAAGACTGTATGACACATGTTCCTTCTATTCTAAAATTACCAATCAAATGCCAACAAAACTGAAGCTGGGAATGCAATATTAATATGAAGAAAGAGAAAAAGAATTGTATTTAAAAATAATTATGCAAAAATTGTCACCCTTTACAGACGAATCATTTACTCTACAGCAAATGTAGAGCTGTCACAATTTCTCACATACCAAGTAATAGAGTAGAAACTAAAACAAAAATTGTTAATGATAAGAATTGAAAGGAGAAATTGTTATTGACAAATGCTAACAGGAAACTCTAGTGTATGTGTAAACATGTCAAACCAATACTATGGAGGCTTTGAATAATATTATTATTATTAAATTTTGCTTTATATACCCACATACACACACAGAGTTTCTTTTCTTACACATAAATGTTCACATCTTCCTCTCAAGTGCTTTGGAAAATTTACAAAAACTTCTAGTTCGTGGGTTTCTAAAGCACAGGACAGAGATATGGCTGTGAAATCTATCACTTCCACATTTTTTTGTGACAACAGTGTAAACAACCAAGTAACTAGACTCGAGCAGCTTAAGAAAAATAAGGTGCAAAAGATAAGAGACTCTTAAAACAGATCAGGAAGGCTTACTGGTATGGGAACATGAGTTCTGGAAAAAAAAAAAAACATAGAAGAGATTCAATTATTTCATTTTTTCTCATTATCTTAAATAGAAAGAGTAGGAGAAAAAATTCTGAGCTGCACTAAAAATAACACTGAAAATTGGAAAATGTAGCTGGTATTAGAATAATCCTGCCTATGAAAATAACTATGAAAGCACAATGAATAAAATAAAGTGAAATGAACACCACACAGTTTGACAGCCCCAGGAGCCAAGGCTGGGCAGTCATGTTCCCCAAGGAAAGGAGTGCACAAGGAGGTAATTCCTTCACTCAGAAATTTCCTTCTCAGAAATTTGTTTCCGTGTGTCATGGAGACACGGAAGAAAACAGGAGCCCGGAGCTTGCGGAAATCTCACTGGGCTGAAGATATAACACACTGGACTCCATAGATACCAACACCATCAAGCCTTGAGCGCTAATATTCCAGCAAAAACCAAAGGGGAAACTGAGAAATGAGACTGACATTCTTTACGCAAATTATTTGCTAACTCTTAACATTTACATATGAGAATTACAGACTACGAGTAACCAAGGAATAAGTGGAGACTCACAAGCCAAAAACAAATTTTATCAACCACCATGGTTCTGGAAAGACCCAAATTGGAGACTATGGCTCTTCAGGAAAGGGTGGACCTGACAAATGTTCCAGGATGCCAGCTGAGAACATTGAAAGGGTCATATCAAAGTGGTAGGTCATGCTGGAAATATACAGTCCTCACCTGGATCAAAGTACCTAACCCATACACTATCCAGTTGCCTAAAAGTCATACATAGCCTCTGGAGGAAAATAACGTTATGAAATACTCCACTTTTTTATACAATGTCCAATCTTTAATAAAAAAATACCAGACGTAAGAAAATAGAGAACAACATGCCTGATAAACAAAATAAGAAATAGACACTCATGGTATCCAGCTATTGCAAACAACAGGTGCCAAATTAAAACAACTACAATTAATATGTTCAGTAAATAGGTGAAAAGATAGAGAATTTCACCATTGAACTTCAATTTATTTTTTAAAAGAAATTCTAGAACTGATAATTTAGTTCAGTCAAAAATAGATTCCAAATGCTTTTAAGACCAGGATTTAGAAATTATGTCCTGTGAACTTCTGACACCACAACAACCATCAATAGACAGCCAATCTAGGACTCATGTTCACTCCCAACATTGTTTAAAATTCCAGTCAAAAGAAGCCTTCAAAACTTGTATACCAAAAAGTAAACCTAAGTAAAAAAAATATAACTTTGGAGACATATTTTTATAAAAAGTATCTCTCCATTGCCCCATGATGATCTAAGGATATTCTAAGGATATTTAAGGCAGTCTCATAGATTTAGGGAGGTATGAACAAATGAGGCCAGAAAGCCAACCAGGCAGGATCATTTCTGAATATTAATACAATTATTACTTTCTTTCCCTTCCACCTCATCCTCCTCCTCTTCCTCCACTTCCTCTTTTTCTTCTTTAGTTATTGATATTTTTGTTAAATATAATAAATTGCCTTTTGTTTTATTTTATAAGGAGAGAGTGGGATTTTTACTCCAATTTTAGGGCCATGCTGATAACTGGATGTTGGACCTATGATTTAATCTTCTCTGTTGGAAAGAGATTCTTCATTTTCCCCCAAAACCCAGCAAACCTAGATAGCACATTACCTGATTCCTTCAGCATAACTGGTATTTTTCAAGCTGCTTAAGTTATTATAATCTTCAACCCAAAAGAATGTGACCCCCATCATTTCTGCAGTAAAGTCAAATAAATATAACTTTATTATAAAAACCTCATAAAGATGGAAAAAATAAATTGAAAAATATATCTGGCTTATAAACTCACATGCAAAATTCTAGAAGAATAATATTAAATTGAACCTAGTATATCTAATAGTAAATAATTACCTTAACGAATTGAAAAATAATTCAAATATTCAAAGACATTAGCTTAACTTGACAAATTTTTTTCTTTCTCTCTCCAGTAGTATTTCTAACCTTCCTGGGTCTCACTTAGTCCTCCCGGGCATGTTGCTTTTCCTATTTGGATGTGTGAGACCTACGACAAATTTAACTAAACCTTCTCATATTCCAAAACTTCTCCAGATTGGAAAACAAGTTTCCACATTAAAAAATAGTGAGAATGGAGAAGTGACTAATGTCTGAAGACAGTAGAAAATAAAACAAAACACATGTGGAATGCGTCTTAGGGGACAGACCTCTCCAAAGTGCTGGGGCTCTTTTTTTTCTCAGAATAGCTAGAGCTTCTTACGTAGCCTGAAGTTTGAGCAATCATGAGAAACTCAGAAATAATGCAATGTTTGCGTCAGATCCAGGAGCTTTACTTCAATTTTGTAGTATAAGTTTAATCTAAAATAACAAGTAATAACCTAAATAATAATCTAAATTTAAACTAAAAAATAATATGTTTAATCTAAATATTAAGTAAAGACTCAGAAAAGGAAAGACTCTGGGATTCCCAATAATGAGAATTTTCCCAAATTACTTTGTGGGAGCACAAATCACTGAAAATGTGATCTATCTTGTTTTTTTAAAAGCTGAGCCTCCTTATAACAGACCTTAATATTTTACATCAACCTTCATTTAGAAATACAACATCAGTTTTTCCACTGAAACTCTGCAGAAAAGTGTTGCAAACTAAAAAGGATAAAAATCTTCCAAAAAAGAAAACTATTGAGGACTGAATTCAGCTTCTATGTTAAAATGTTGGAAAAATATGTGCCCCTGAAACATATGGACAACATTCAAAATAGTTAAATGGCAAGGTAAGAAAAAGGGTAAAATTTCAATTAAGTGATTTATATTCTAAAAGGCTAAGGAAGGGGGAAATTGATCTTAAAAATATTCACCTTGGTTAAAATGACTTTATCAACCAGTAGATAATTTTAACATTATGGAGAAAAATTATTTTTGTGCATTTTTGCCATTTAATTAGCTTCATAAAATCTTAATCTTAACATTTGAGAAATCACCTAGTTGTAATATATAAACTCTTTGAAGAGACATATTTCTACATAACCTCTGATAATTAATAACTAGAATAAATATATTATAGGCAACCAGTCATGTGGATTGACATTCTTTTGGAATAGCTACAGGAAGTGACAATGTTGCATTATTTCCTACCTGCATATAAAAAGTTAAATGTTTACAAACAGACTAAACAGGAAATTATACTTAAAGACTACTGTAAAGCAATTAAAGTTCAACTTCATGAGATTTATTAGAAACTCTGTTCTTTTTATTTGCAAATAAGTATTAATAGCAGTGAAACTGTATACACATGGCAAGGAAACCTCATATTTTTTATTTCAAAGGCATCAGTATGCTGAGCAGAATAAAATGAAATGAAGCAATGCCTTGCTGTGAAGGACATTTTACTATTTCTAGACTATTAAACTACTTAAATTCCTTGGTGAAATGTGACTTATTTTGGTCTCTACATTTAATGTTTCTAATTAATGTTTAAGCATTCTTCAAGGGATTTCTGAGGTAACAAGATATATCTACTTAAAAATGAACATGTTTTTAGTATCCCCATCTAATTATTTGTGAAACTCTTCAACATATTTTGCAAAATTAAAATACCTTTCAACCAATAATTATTAATTAGACTGAGGATTTTATTTTTTACCTCAATTAGCATCATTATGAAATAATAAAATTGGATATCTAAGCTACTTTTAAGCATAAAGAATAAAATCATTGTCATATGTATATGTAGACTATGAAAAAACATTTCAGCATAGCCAAAGATTTTTAATATTTTTCATCAACTCTATTTTGAAGGGATTAATATAGATGCTTATGTTATACGGATGAAAAATGAAAATTAAAAAAATTGATTATTGTAAACAAATATTCACATGAAAACTTTGCTAATAAGACGAGATGATTTTCCGTCTGAGTAGTGACAAACAATATTTTTAAAATTCTGTCAAATGATTTATCACCTGGCTGCCAAACTAAACTTGTTTCTTTATGAAAATTAAGAGTTGGTAGATTTGCTAAAAACTATATATCAAAGCATGTATCTCAAGTAGGTAACAAAATAAAACATGTTTAAGTATGGTCATTTTTTTTCCTTAAAGGCGTGAAGGAATCAACTGGACACCAACACAATAGATGCTCAGAAATCGTACATGACTGGGAATAGCCCCTCCTATACCCAGTGGATTTTGGCAAAACCACATCCCACACTGCAGATTCATTTGGGCCCTAGCTACCAAATTACTAACAGCATTCAAGTGAGTTTGCTTATTTTCTCTGCAGTGATTGCATTTTTGCTATTGAATACAAAGGTGAGGGCAGACATAACATATTTTAATCCATAAAATTATGAATATTTGCACTAAATTTTTTAAGGCTATATCCTTATCAATAATCTTCATTCTTTTTTGAAAAATCTGGGTTTGACCCAATAATACCTGAAGTTTATTTGTTGATATATGAAAGAATACCCAATGAAATTCGAATAAGGAACTGTAAGTGCAACGTTGTAGTCAAAATATGTTTGTGATTTTATACATATAGAACCATAGAATTTTTTTTACTTGAAACCTTTGAGAAAAGTTTTACATTTTGGGATACATCTTACTGTCAGATGAATTGTCTTTTGAAGCCGAAGTGGAAGAAGATAATAAACATCTTTATTTGTCCATTTTTTGGTAACAAATTGCACTTTTACACTGAAGTTGTCTCTTATAAATATAAAGACTTCAGTGCTTGTAAAAATGAGGTGTTAATGATGAAATTTAAACACAAACCTCAAAGTCTTTTATTTGTTCCATGCCTTTCATTTCACTTTTCTTTTATTATATGAAATTTTTGTGAAAATTAGATGTATTGTGTTCCTGTATTATTTATAATTCCTATGTAGAAATCTTTATTTTTTATTTGTACCTGGCAGTTGGTTTTGGTTGATGGTGACAAAGAATCATCTGAAAGTAAATGCTTGAAGGTAAATCCAGGATGCTTGAGTCGAGGGTTACAAAAAATAAAGAAGAGGAAAAGAAAGAAAAACAGAGATGACAAAAATTTGGACAGCAGTGTCATTGAACACTTTGTATGACACTGTAGAAAATAGTACCTTAAAAATAGTTTGAAAATGGAGCATTTTTATGATACAGTCCCATATTAAAGGAAGGTTTAAAAAATCCTTGAATTGGCGGTACCAGCATGGAAATATAAACTTTAAAAAATTGGTGATTTTCTGCTTTTTTATCTTCTTCCTCTTTCCTTCTCTTGCTTTTTTATTTGCTGGAATTTCCTGGGACACATCCTTAATAAATCACATACACACAAACTCTTGGCTTCGGGTCTGCTTCTGGGACAATCTGACCTAAGATGAGATTATTATTGTTATCTTGTTCCTAACTTCAGATACCTTCTGTTGTTATCCACTTTCTTATATAAGGAATATGTTTTCTTAGTTTTATCATTGGTACATAGAGATTTCACTTCTTAAAAATAAATCTCAATGTTTATTACAAATTCTAAAACCATTTGTTTGTTTGTTTTTTCCCTTATTTTACTATTAATATTAGTCCCCAAAGGATGCTGGAGAACATACTGCATTATTTCTTTCTCTTTCCAGCATGGCTTTGTAGGTGAGTGGTGTCTGTGTCTCCCCGAGCTGAATGCCCTGTATCCATATAGCTGGAATGTGCAGTGGTGATATTAATCTATTGACAATTTTCTTGAATGAAACAGTATACTGCAATATCTTCGGGGGCCATGTCTTTTACATCCCATTTTATCTTCAATATCCAACAATAGCTTAGTGTATAGTAGGTGCTCAATACATATAAATGGCAACAGCAATGAGACTTAAGGCCCCATCAAACTCAGGTATTAAATAGGTACACATCCACACATATGTTGTTAGATCACTTGGCACTATGTCTACGTTCTGCTACTGTTGAAATTCCAACTGTTTTGTGCCTTCAAAAATAATTTTGATAAGGATATGAAGTAGAGCCTATTAAATATAAACCCAAGCCCAAAATCTCAGTGATTTGCCCATCAAGTGACACAGTATAGGTGAAAAGACACATCCTCGACAAATATTATGTGCAGTGTTTTTCCAAAGTCTCAATCTATACTCTGCATCAAAAGTTACGTATACAAAGGACTCTGTGACATGTGCCTCCTTCTCATCCTGAGTGTGTCGCCCAGAGGAATCCTACTCTCTGAAGGGGAAGTTCATTTTAAGTGTATCATTTTTCATACACTTAAAATGATAGTGCCTAGTTTTCTGGTTCGTATAGATTGTGCCACCATGAGATAAGGAAAATAAACAAAAACGGAGTGAAGAGGTCTGTTTTACTTCTATTAGTGAAAATGCAGCACAGGTCAAAGCAAGCAGCTAGTTCTTTCCTAATACCGTTAGAGAGTCTAATGCTCACCCATTTCTGATTCTCCTCTCTGGTGGAGACCACAGAGGATTGCATGTCTCTAACCCCCTTGCAAATGGACAGAGTTATGAGACCAATTCTGAACAACAGGTTGCGGGTAGAATCCATACGGTCAGGACGCGTATTTACATTCGTGCTATGATCTCTCTCTCTCTCTCTCTCTCCTTCTGGGAAAGATCTTGAGTCCTGCTGTTGAAATAATAAGGGCCAAATGGCTTCAAACAAAAGCAGGTCCTTCTCTCAACTGGTCCCCCGCCACCCCAACCCTCGCCCCCCACCCCCCTGCCATGCACTGGAAAGGTAGAATAAGTAAGATATAAATCTTTGTTTTATAAGCCCCTCAGGTTTCAGGGTTATTGTCTAAAAAAAGGAAATTATATTAAGTTTTAGAGAAATCCTCGATGTCCACATTCCAATTAAAGCCACGCTGCCGTTAGCCAATCTCGAGAAATTCTTCACAGCTGAGAGTGTCACCGCTGGCAAGCATCTTGGGGTGGCGTTTTTTTCCTTTCCCTCTTCCAAAGTGGAGATCAGCAGTCTGGGCAGATGCTTTGCATTGCACGGCTGTCACTCATTCACTTCTGCTCCCTTCAGGGTCATCTAACCTGACATCTATCCCAGTGAACACAATAATGTTAAATTTTCTCATTTTTGCATTGCGACTTTCACTGTGTCTATCTATGGACAACACTGCGGTTTGTGGGGGGAAATCAAGGACAGAATGGTCAGGAAGCACCTTTCAGTCCACGCAGATGAGCATCAGAGGGATTCATGGGGGTCAAATGTGTGCCCCAAATAGCAAAAACAGCAGGGTAATTTTTATGTGGTCTCACAAAATGTCCTTATCCCAACAATGATGACCACAGATACCAATGCCAATATTGATATGTAGAATCGTAGGGAATTGGGAAACAGTGTTTTTTGGTTTTATTTTTTTTTTATGAACTTGAAATCTCAGTAAGTTTCCTTAAATGATTTTTTCGTGTACTTACCTATTTAAAACTCACAAAAATATTTTTTAACAGCTCTATAGTATTTAATCAGGTGTATTATAACAGGGGTAAATCCAGGTTGATTTGTTATATTCCCTCACTTAGATTTGTTTTGTACAAACTATATTAGAATTTGCAGAGGCACTGCACTTGCTTATTTATTTAGTAATTTGAGCATTCCCCAATTCTGGAAAATGTTCTAAAGTTAATAAATTTATATACAGACAGACCTGTTAGAAATGAATATATAAAATTGAGCAAAGTCTAAAAATAGCAAATATATTGTGGCTTATTTCAAAAATGTCAGTTTTTATCAAGTGGAGATGGTCTCAAGAATGGACACTCATGACTGGAAAGACACGGAAAACATAAAATTGTACCAAGACTAAAAATAGCAATAAATTTATTTATTTCAGAATGTCAGTTTTTATCTAGCTGAGCTGTTCATGCAGGGAAAATTACAATTTCCTGAGTAGGTTGTGCTTCAAAAAACAACTTAGTGCCCCTTGAATCTATCCCAATGAAATAATACAGAGTAAACTATTTCTTCTTCAGCACAATTACCCATCACTAATTATATTATCTAATTAGATCTTTTGACAAATTAAAAGTTAAGTCATTCCAAACTATGCAATGATATAAAAGAAAATAGCAAAGAAAACAAAACAAAACCCCAAACCTTATATTTTCCACTGCCATTCAAGAGTAAAAACACTTATGAAAACAGTCCATGAAGATAAATTTTAACCAAGTAATGATAAAATAACAGGAAGTTTATGGTTCCAAGACTCTATCTTGGACACAGGGTGCCATCTCCTGATCCTCAAAGCTGGTTCTGGAATTGTAAAATAGTCAAAAAGGAAAGTCTTGCTTTTCTTATAATTATGGGAAAAGCAGAAGACCTTCCAGTGCAGAAGTCAAAGGCACTCTGCCCTAGACATAGGATAGGTGTCCTTTCTCAGAGATAGCCCATAGTTCACAAACAAGTTCTGTGGTGGGAAATGGTTGGGAACATAGCACTTGTTTGGAGAGAAGGGTGCTGAGGAAAAAGGCAAAGGTGTTCTCACTTTGTATTTGTGATAGATCTCAATTATTAATATTCACTATTTACAAATGGCTAATGAAGTCAAGAAATATAGTAACTATTAGATAGATGAGATTTCAAAACTATTATTTTATCGCTCTAAAGAAATTTCTGGGCCATCTCTTTCTGGTAATATAAAATTACGTAGGATCAGGAGGTTTAACTCTTGTGACAAAACTATGAGTTAAATCAGCAAACGTGCTTTCACATAAAAAATCACACTCCAAATACTAATAACTTGGAAACCTCTCTGCGGACTACAGATGCAAAGGGAGCTGGGCGTCTGGGGCTGAGTCAAAGCTGACGGTAGAACAGCCCTAAGCAAGGGAATCACACTCGCCTATTGGCCTTGACAGGTGACCCAGGGACACGGAACCAAATGCTCCTGGAGCAGGAGCCAAGGCCTTGCACTCATTCATGTTCTGTGGCTCCGACTGAGAAACCCATAGAAATCCGGACCTGCAAGAACTGCACGTCCAATAAAGGGCTACAGACTAATGGCCAAGAAACATATGAAAACATGCTCAGCATCTCTAATCATCAGGGAAATGCAAATCAAAACCACAATGAGATATCCCTTAACTCCAGTGAGAATGGCTTTTACCAAAAAGTCCTAAAACAACAGATGTTGGTGTGGATGCGGAGAGATAGGAACACTCATACACTGCTGGTGGAACTGCAAACTAGTACAACTGCTATGGAAAGTAGTATGGAGATACCTCAAAGAAGTCAAAGTAGAACTACCATTTGATCCAGCAATCGCATTATTGGGTATTTACCCAAAGGAATAAAGGATATTCTATATAAAAGACATCTGCACTCAGATGTTCATAGCAGCACAATTCGGAGTTGCAAAGATGTGGAAACAACCCAAGTGTCCATAAATACCCAAGTGGATTAATTAAATGTGGTATATGTATACCATGGAGTACTACTCAGCCATAAAAAATGATGAACTAATACCCCTTGTACTATCCTGGATGGAGCTGGAGCTCATTATTCTAAGTGAAGTATCACAAGAATAGAAAAACAAGCATCACATGTACTCACCATTAAATTGGTACTAATTGATTGACACTTATGTGTACATATGGATGTAATATTCATAGGGCATCGGGCAGGTGGGGATAGGCAAATTCACACCTAATGGGTATACTGCATGATATCTGGGGTTTGGGAACACTTATAGCTCTGACTTGGGTGGTCCAAAGGCAATATATGTAACCAAAGTGTCTGTACTCCCGTAATATTCTGAAATTTAAAACAAAGAAAAGAAAAAAAAGAAGTACACTCTGAGTGAAGACATGGAATGCAGTATGCCCACCAACCCAAAGTACAAGAGAGCTGTTGTCTTGGTCCAAGACATTTAGCAATAAATGAATAAATGGATAAGTGGATGATTGTCTCCTATTATCACATGGGTTTATGGATCCAATATTCACTACAGTGTGGTCTAGAAAAATGCTAATGTCAGAAAATGACGTAAAGCAGTACATGATTGATAGTGCTCTGCACCACCAGTTAAAAGGAAGCGTTTGCATTTTTCATACGGAATCCCATTCCCAGGATTTTCTCAGATATAAGCCCACCAACCATGAGCTCACAATTCAAATTCACAAAGCACAGAGGGATATGTTATCATAGTGAGAATTAACAGAAATAAGAAACAGCACAGTAAGATGCCCATAAAAATGCAGACATTAAAATTATGGAAATCAGACCCAAACAGAGAATGGTACTTTATTTTCCTCAATTCTAAAAGTACTAATGAGCCTTTTTTGCCTAAAAAATATCCATGGTCAGGATTTCACAGCATTTTGTTCCTTTCTCCGATATAATTTCTTAATGTTATCTTATATTTCATCATTACTTAACAGTAAATAAATAAACTAGTGTTCAGTAAGAATATTGTGGCTGGAAAGTTTTAACACTTGTTGGCATTTTAAAACATTGTATAATTACAATATGTTTGAACATAAACTTATTATTTTATTTATGCTCTATGTTGTACATATCCTATGCTTTTATACCGTAGCCTGCAAGAGTTGAAGGCGAAGTAAAGTGTCTATAACCTGACTGATATAGATGAGAGCTCTGTTGTCACTAAGGCCAATTACTCCAGAGGAGGGAAAAGTAATAGCCTCAAGTTCAAACCATAAAGAGATGTGAATCAACCAAAATAATTTCTTCCTGGTCAGTTGATGTTTTAAGGAAAGATTAAAGGAAGAAAGTCTTTGCCTACATTTATTTCTTTACATTCACAGCAATGGTTTGCAAGAAATAATTGACTGTTTCATGGAAATCACATTCACGTATCTTTGATACAAAGAAAAGGAGAAATATATTGTTGCTCGTTTGTCAGGAGTACACAGTTTGACAGCTCCCCTAGCATAGAATTATGAGACGTGGAGTATTCATAAATAATAACATGAAGCAATCTGTTATTAAATCTGGTAGGAGGGTGGAGATTAGTCTCTCAGAACATTGAAAAAACAAATCTGAATCAATACTACCAGATCAATCTAAGAAAATTCTGTTCAAGTATGTCTTTGTTGTTTGTAAACGAAGTACATTTAAAACTGTAACCATGTTTCGGTCAACATATTTTCATTAAAATGTAAAACAATAAAAGATTTGCAATCAGGAAGATTGGAGGTGCTTAGTTCTCTTCGAATAATTGCTATTCTGTTGTTTTATGGAGTAATGTAAAGATCATTATATTCTGTTTCAATGTTAATTCTGTATATAAGTGTTCGATTGTTATTACATGTAAAAGTCTCTGTTGAACCTTACTGTGAACTTCAAGAGGTGTATAAAGCAACACGTGTCTTTTATATCAGGGTACTGTAAAATGTACATGTGCATGCATTTAGATGCATACATACCCAAGACTTACTCATGGATATTGCATTATTGTGATTTGCAACTCAGGAAAAATGTAAGAACTATAACATAAGATGCATTACAAACTGATGTCAAAACTACCCTGAAGTTAATACTGACCCCTAACTGTGTGGTTTCTGAAACTAAATATTTCAAAACATTAGTTGCTAATTGAGAATTTTGCCTTAATTACATTTTCTAACTGAGTATGTCCAGAAGAGTATAGATTAAATGGTAACTACAATTCTTTAGCTAGTAGTTGTATTTTTTTTTATTTTTTTCTTTGTTATTTTTTAAAGACAGGTTTCACTATGTTTCCCAGGCTGGAGTGCAGTGGTATGATCATAGCTCAACATAACCTCAGAATCCTGGGCTCAAATGACTCTCCCACCTCACTCAGCCTCCCAAGTAGCCGGGATTATAGGCTTGCATCACCACATTTGGCTAATTTAAAATTTTTATTTGTTTGTTTGTTTGTTTGTTTTTAGAGATGGGGTTACTATGTTACCTAGGCTGGTCCCAAACTCCTGGACTTAAGTGATCCTCCTGCCTCAGCCTCCCAAAGTGCTGGGATAACAGGCATGAGCCACCACGCCCAGCCTCTTTAGCTAGTTTAGACTGCCTCCACTCATAAGTCATGACATACATTAATATGGACCATGGGGATTAGGTTTTTGGTGTAATGATGATACACTGCAAACAACTCCATAATCTCCATAGCCACAACACAAACATGTTCTTGTCATTCTCAAGAGTGTGCTTTAGGAGACGCAGCTGAGCCTGAGTTGGAGTTTATTCTATGTGTCTCCCATGCTCAGACATGGGGCTGAAGACAGGAGCCTCATAGGGTCTGCTCTCTGTCTGTGAAAGGGAGATGCACAGTCAGCCTGAGAGCAGCTCAGAATCTGTATGTGTTCATTTCCACCTGGGTGCATTGACCTAACCAATCTCATGGCCAAGGCCTCTGTCAGTAGGGTGGGGTAATGTTCTCCACCCCCAGGAATGGAGGGAAGAATGAACTGTTAGAGCTAAGGTCCAGCAAGCCGTGAATGTTCTGGAAGCTCATGGTAGGTCAGCAGTCAGATCACAAAGAATCTGTTCCCAGAAGGAGAAGATGACTGGGGTAAAGGGTTTCATTTCCTGACGTGAAAAGTGCTTATATTTTACAGTTTGATTTATTTTAAATAGAGACTAGTTTTATCTAGTCCCAAATGCTAATTTGCCTTCTACATGTGGCTAATTTTAAAAACACCATTTATTGAATAAGAATCCTTTTTCCCAGTGTATGTTTTTGTCTGCTTTCTCAAAAATCAGATAGCAGTACGAGGATGATTTTACATCTGGGTTCTCAGTTCTGTACAATTTGTTTATGTCTCTGTTCTTGTGCCAACACCATGCTGTTTTGGTTACAATAACCTTGTAGTATATCTTCAAGTCTGGTAAATTGATGCCTCCCAATTTGTTCTTTTTAGCTTAAGATTGCTTTTGCTTTGTGGGGACTTCTCTGGTTCCATACGAAGCATAGAATTATTTTTTCTGTTTGTATATAGCCCTTGTTTTTAGTCAGATATGAAGAGAAAATATGTTGTTCCATCTTCTCAAACATGCTTTAGAACACACTTTCTAAGAGAGGCCAACACAGGCCAACTGTGTTTATAACACAGCTTATAAACAGAAACATAAAAGAGTCAGAGTTCTATTTCTAGCCTTAGCACTGCCTGGCGGCACCTCTCTGAGAGCTCCCTTCTCCCCGAAGCATGTCTCCAGGAGAAAGAGCCCTTGCGAGAGCCGTGGAGCCCCCTGCTCCTGGGGCCTGCACGGGCACTATCTTTAGACATGAAGTACTTCCTACGGGCACCGGCTCATCAGGAAGCTGTTTGTACAGCTCAAGTGTCCCGCTTCATCACGACTTCTCACTGTAATTAGACTCACAAAAGATAATTTACAAAAATATATTGAGCCGTTGATTTGAGTGGGGCATTAAAAATGCAGCTATGGCAAAATGGCCTAACAGGAGATAAATAACATGAGACGAGGAGAAAAGAGAGTGTCGTATCTTCACATGCCCAGCACCCAGTCGAAGCTTACAACGGTGAATTTTTTAAAAAATAAATGAAAATAAATGGCTGAAATGAGCAAAGGAAACTGAATTGGAAGGAAGATAATTAATATCTAATAAGAACTTCTTTTCTTTTTTTTTTTTTTTTTTTTTCTTTTGAGACAGAGTCTCGCTTTGTTGCCCAGGCTAGAGTGAGTGCCGTGGCGTCAGCCTAGCTCACAGCAACCTCAAACTCCTGAGCTCAAGGGATCCTCCTGTCTCAGCCTCCCGAGTAGCTGGGACTACAGGCATGCGCCACCATGCCCGGCTAATTTTTTCTATATATATTTTTAGCTGTCCATATAATTTCTTTCTATTTTTAGTAGAGATGGGGTCTCGCTCTTGCTCAGGCTGGTCTCGAACTCCTGAGCTCAAACGATCCGCCCACCTCGGCCTCCCAGAGTGCTAGGATTACAGGCGTGAGCCACCGCGCCCGGCCTCTAATAAGAACTTATTATGTGCCAGTTGTTTTACATTTTATCCATCTTCCTTTAAAACATAATAACAATCTTTTTTGTTTTTTAAATTTAGACTAGGAAACTGAGACCCAAGGAAGCAAAGCATGCGCGCGCGCACACACACACACACACACACATACATTTTATTTTAAAATCAGAAAAGTAGAAAATAATGGAGCAGGTTTTTCATCCAGATCTTTATGCTATAAGAGGCTATGCTCTTTCCACTATGTTATACTACTTTTACCAGTATATACACCAAGGGATTTTAAACCTTAGCTAACTTTTTAAACTTTCAAAACTTCTTTGCATTTTAATGACATCCTTCATAATCCATAAACTGTGAAAACATCAAATTATTAAGAAAACAGGAAGCTATGTATTTACCAAATGTTTGGAGGAGTTACCCTTGGACTATATTTTCATGTTAGTTCACAGATCTCCATTGTACCAACTCCATGTTACTTCAATTGGTTTTCAAATTTCTAAATTATTAATAAATATATAAATGAACATGCTGATTCATTCCAAACACTAAGCGATCAGGAAACCATGAGACCTAAAGAGCAATTAAGTGAGAGGTTGAATTCTAAAATTATTGACTTCTAAGAATAAAATCCTAAAATTGTTTATTTCCAAACACTGAGAGACAGAAGATGGCTTGTGGTCCACAGAAAATTACAGGTGTGCTGTGGCAGGCAGGGAAGGACAAACCTGAGAAGAGCCGGCTCTTAAGCAATTAGCTTAAGCCTTTACTTTTATCTTAACACTTCTAATATGAGTGAGATCAAAATTTCATCTATGAATACAGGTTTCACTCTGTGCAGCATAATCCATGGCTTAACTAGTCAGAAGAAATGAGAAAAGTTCCCTGTAACAATTACAAGATGAAAATATTTAGGATGGCAGGGCTGCTTTTAAGTAAAATTTCAGTCTCAGATTAGTAAAGACTGCCCAAATCAAGCACTTTAAAGACACTTTGGAGAAACAAAGTGATTAAAATATAAAAAATTATAAAAGGTGCTGTAGTGTGTGGGGCAAAGCATGCTTGGGTAAACCCAGACCCTAGCAGTGACCTGTTCATTCCCAAGTTTGTTACATGGGTAAAGCCACTGAATGAATTTAGTACAGCATCATATGGGAATTCCCATTTTAATGATATCACATAAGAAATGAAAGACAGTAAAAGAAGATTGTTGGTCAAGCCAGCCACATATAGTCATGCTAACATTGAGACTAGAGCCCACTTGATTGGAAAAGAGCTAGAAATAGTTCAAGATTCAAAAAAATTTTTTAAAAAGGAAATTAATAACTCATGCAGCAATTGGAGAGGGCTTTCATACCCCACGCCCACCTAGACTAGTGAGTTTATTGATCAATCTACTCAAATATTTGATCAACTATGACTAAGATTATAATGTACTCATTAAAGCAGATGATTATGGGCCACAGCGAAATTTAAACATAATTACTGGCCTTTGAAGAAGCCAACTCCAAATGGAGTAAAAATACATGGGCAAAATTAATGTAATAAAAATAATACTAGTAAAGATGCCATAGGACCATTTTGTATTGATTTTTTTTAAATTGCAGAATATCATGGGGGGTACAAACGTTTTGGTTACATAAATTGCTTTTGTACTATTTGACTCAAAGTGATAAGCATGCCCATCCCCCAGATAACATGCATCGTGCCCGTTAGGTGTGAATTTACCCCTCCCCCCTCCCCCCACCCACCTGCCTGATTTCCAATGAATGTTATTTCCATATGTGCACATAAGTGTTGATCCATTAGTACTAATTTAATGGTAAGTTCATGTGGTGTTTGTTTTTCCACTGTACTGATTTCCTGAAGCCCATGCTAAGTACTTGTGCTGCCTTTTATGGGGAGGGAATGTGGCTTGTGTGCTGCAGAGAGTGGCGGCAGCCTTGTGAAACAGACACTGTCTGTGATCCACCCACATCCCCTCACTGGCTGTTTGTTTTGTCCATGTAGACTTTCCAACGTCAAGCTTCTCTATTTCCATGAGCCATGGCTAGATCAGTGGAAAAGTGCATCAGTAGTAGAAGCAGTCTCTGTCTCAGCAGCGCCCCCTGTTTTCTGCAGAACAGGTAGCACTCTGTCAGTTTGGGCCAGGTGCTAGGGAAGCAAAGGTAAACCACATGGGAGACTGGACAATCTGACATGTAATCCTCAGGATTCTAATGTCTAGATTACTGCCTGGATCTAAAGCCACCTGTACCATTTACCAGAGGTGGGACCTTGGGCAAGTTACTCTGCCCTTTTTACTTCACATTTTTGCTAAAATGGAGAGTATGATAATTATAATACCTCTCTTGCAGTGTGGTAACGAGTATTAAATAAGGCAATTTAGGTAAAATACTTAACTCATTGACTGCCCCATGCATTCAACTCATGTTAGTTGTACTTATCTAGAAGCCAAAACCCCCAATATTTTTCTGGAGAAATTACTCCATTTACCCACTTACCATCCCACAGAGAGAGAAAGCAGACAGGTGCGGCCTTGTTACAGAAGGAGCAAGGCTGATGCTAGCGAGAAGTAGACACGCTGGACAAAGAAGGGGCATTGTGATCTATTGTGTTCCGTGTGCACAAAGACTCTACCAAATCATAGAAAGAAAACTATAATAAGTTACGGCGTGTTTTGTGTGCGTGTGTGGTGTGTGTGCTTGGTAAAGAAAATGGGCAGATGGTAGCAGGACGTACTGAAATATACTGGCAGCTCCTTATCTGGTGCATGGACTGTGTAGTCACACGGAGTGTGAGGCTGTGTGTGTTTAGCATTGTTAGGTTCTTAGGAAATCAGGAAAGTCTGAAATTATAAATATCTACTTCAAATTATTTAAAATGTCCATCCTACTTCAGGATACAGTTGATTTAATATTTTTGCACATTTCTTTTTCAGGTGTGTTATTATTTTCACTTGTAACCTA
The DNA here is from genome assembly GCF_041146395.1 of Eulemur rufifrons. Lineage (NCBI taxonomy): Eukaryota > Metazoa > Chordata > Mammalia > Primates > Lemuridae > Eulemur > Eulemur rufifrons. Next base: position 1,807,844 of record NC_090994.1, read on the forward strand.
TCTTTAAAACACTCAAGTTGAAATGGTTTCCAAGGACACTATATATTGCCAATAACAGTCCTGTTGAACTGTTTTATGGGACAATAATCTGGCCTCCTAGTGGTGAAAACCAGCCATCAACCACACGGTCAATTCACCAGGGAGCACTAGGGAGGTGCATTATTGCTTCGTAAAACATCACAGCAGTATTATTATGACTAAATGCTAGGTGAAACCTTTTTGATATTTCAATTGGCATTTATCAAAAAAGGGAAAACATATACATGTATATGTATGTGTGTGTGCGTATGTATGTGTGTGTGTTTGTATAAAGGATACCTGACACCATGCCAAGGACATATTTTTTTTTTCTTTTAAAGGTTTAAAATACTGAAGCCCCAAATAGAGCTGTAGTTTATGCATCCAGTAAAGGTAATTAAGTTGTAAATGCTGATCTTGCTAATGCTAATGAGTGGTTTACTAGAAATAAATTGTGTTTAACTGTATTCAGAATGCAATCCACATAATCAGAACTGACTGGTAAATTAGCACCAGTCAAAGTTATCAGCATACAGTAAGGATGGCAAGGAAAAAAGGAAAAAAAAAAAAAGTCCTTGCTGAATTCATGCAAGCCTATATGAAAAGATCCAATCTTAAAATCTCAAGTGCTGAGCAGCTAAGTAATCATTTACTGCGTGCCCCTGCTCTCGTATAAACCATGCAATTTTATTAGCTCTCTTGACAATGCAGGCTGGTGGCTCAGAGTCCTGATAAAAGAATGTTCTTTTAAATGTCTAATCTAAATCCCCTCTGCTGCAATTTAAGCCAAGCTCTGCTTTGCAGTCTCTCAGCAGAAATAAACTTCCACCTTCCCTGCCATCCCTCACGTTATGGCTATTCTCTAGCCTAAAATATCTCCTTCCACCCTCATTCAATTCCGTATGTGAATGACGTAACGATGGAATTACATTGTATAGAATATATACGCTATGTGTTACTATGTGTACATATACATAGCATGTAAAGGGTAGATTACAGAAATGTCAACACAGGGCTTTGTTTTCTCTTACTCTTTGCTTTAGTGCCATTCCCTTGGATTTTAACATGTATTACTTCATTTTTTTTAATTAATTCATTTCTGATACAGCATATGATATGTCACAGAAATTTTGTTTTACTCTCTTGCTTATTAAGATCTAAAGTTTTTCTTAACTTTGCAGATCCTCTTCACCATGTGAATGACCTGCAAATGTGTCAACTTATGCACATAAACCATCTCCTGTAGATGTAGGTAGGAGACCTGCTCCAGTGTGTGTGAGGAGAGAGAGGGCAGAAGGAAAAAGGGAGAGTCGGATTCTTTATAGGAAGTGCCAAGTGATATTTTCAGATTTCTACTGAGCATTTCTGAAGTTAATTAAATATGGTGACTTCATATATTTGTTTTTCAGTATTGATTATCATCCAGGAACTCGTAACTCTTCAGACATTGATCATTCTTTATTTATTAAAACTTACCAGTAAATGATCTCTCCCTCTCACTAGTTCACATGCGGTGAGCATGTATTGAGTGCCTATTAATGTACCGAGCGCTGCTCTGTTTAAACCATACTCTCTGACAGAGTATCCTGCTAGCTACTTCAGCTCATTCTTAGGTTTAAATGAATTCTGAAGTTTTTGTTCTTATTTCATGTGTGTTTGTGTTTAACAGCTCTATTGAGGTATAATTTCTATACTATAAAATTCACCTCCTTTAAGTGTACAATTCAATAATTTTTAGCAAATTTACAGAATTGTCACCGTCATCATCATTCAATGTTAGAACATGTCATCACCCCAAAGGCATCTATTTTACGAATTTTGTGTGGTCTGTGTTGTATAATTATTTGTTTTTAAAATTTTGTCACTCAAAAGAAAATTTGGAGTTATCTAATATATGAATTCAGCATGTGATACTAAATATATTTTCTCATAAAAATAAAGCAATTTAGTAACTATAAAAGTGTCATGTAAGGCATATATTTCATAGTCAAAACAAAAGCAAAATGTGCATTATTTTTAATATAATACCCTTTAAGTAAAATAGATTTGACCTACTGAACATTCTGACCAAAGACAGATCGATGACATAGAAGGACTCAGATTTTGTTCTTAATCGATCTATAAAGGTTTCTAAAGTGCATTCCACTCTCCTGGGCTCTCAGGCTCCCAGCTTCACTTTCTTACTGACTCTAGAGATAAATCTTCACACATTTTTTTAATGTAAGAGTTTCTGATGCTAAACTCCATGGGCAACATGCAAAGGGCAACACAACTAGCATTCCTGATGACATTACGAAGTTTCAAGAGATTTACTACCTTCTTACATTCATGGTGCAGACTCTTTAGTCTGAAGTCCTCTTATTTTATTTAGATGATATTATACATGTACTTGAAGCTAAAAAAAGCAATATCACCATAGGTAAAATTAAATTGCCTCTCTGAATGAAATTAGATATAATCAAATATAAATAATGAGATCAGGCATCTTTAAAAATTACCCAGGAATTATTTTTTTATGTATACTTAAGTTCAGTCTAAAGAAATTAGATTGTGGTTCTTACTAGAAAAGCCCTAATATAGTTTCAATATAATCTGCATTTAGAAATAATGTATTAGTGAAGAATATGTCCTAAAGGAATTTACAAAAGGAAAGTCAGGTATGTGCATGGTAAGTGTGTCTCTTGAACTCTCCATGGGCAAATGTGCTGGCCATTTTGTGCAGCATATATACAAATCCTTGTATTTACGAGGGTTGTGCTCATGTATTATGATTTAATGACATTGTCTGATAGCATCATCCCACAAGCACTCTTTGATATGATTTTGTAGTCACCAACCAATTGAGATTACAATTTGCATTACACAGTAAGTTTCTATAAAGAGATATTTCATCAGTGAGTAGAAGTCCACACATGAAGTCATTATCGTCACTATCAACTAAGTAATGACTTCTGCATATTAGCATTAACATTTGCATATTTGGTTATGCCAAATCAAACTGTAGGAACTAATGATCTGGGGGGATAATGGATCATCAAACTCCCAAACCTAATAACTAAACATAGTTTCTTGGAATATCTTTAATTTACCAAGAAAATTCCTTGGAATATAGTTACCATAGTAATGTAATGCCACCAAAGGGAACCTGTTGGGGGAACATTGCTGTGCCCCCACCAATTTCAACTTTGTTTCATCTCAAAACACAACCATCAGAGTGGAGTACTCACAGATACCAAGGAACACAAAGTCTCTCTTGGGTACGTGGAGTGGAGAGCTTAAGGGAATCGCTATCCAGATCCTCAATTTCCTACATTCTCTTTTTTATTTTTTTAAGTTGATACATAATAATTGCATATGCCTATGGAACACACAATGATGTGTCAATACACGTAGTGCCTAGTGATCAAGTTGGGGTAATGAGCATATTCATCACCTCAGACATTTATCATTTCTTTGTGCTGGGAACATTCCAAATTCTCTCTTCTAGCGACTCCGATATATATAGTAAATTATTGTTAACTATAGGCACCCTACCCTGCTATAGAACACCAGGACTTATTCCTCCTATCTAGATGTAATTTTGTGTCCTTTAACCAATCTTTCCGTTTCCCCCCCAAAACCCTCACCCTTCTCAGCCTCTAATAACCACTATTCTACTCCCTACTTGTGTGAGCTCAGCTTGTTTAGCTTCAGCTGGTGAGTGGCCTCACACGGTATTTCTTTCTGTGCCTGGACTCTATGCTTTCCAGGCTTGTCCATGTTGCCCTGAATGACAGGATTTCATTCCTTTTATGGATGAGTGGTACTCCATTGTGTACATATGCACACCACATTTTCTTTATCTGTTCATCTGTTCATGGACACTTAGGTTGATTCCCTATCTTGGCCATTGTGAATAGTGCAGCCCTAAACATGGGGGTGCAGATATCTCTTCGATATACTAATTTCCTTTCCTTTGGACACATACTCAGTTGTGAGATTATCGGGCCACATGGTAGTAATATTTTTAATTTTTTTCAATTTATTTTTTTTTTCTTTTTCTAAAGTTTCAGAATATTATTTTATTTTTTTTGAGGAACCTCCATAGTGTTGCCCACAACGGCTGTCTCTTTCTCAACCTTGTACAGTCTGAGATGTGCCAAGTTCTTCCTCTCAGCCTCCCCTTTCACATACATTGCCTTTCCCCACTTCCCAAAAGTTAGAAATGCTTCTCACACACTTGGACTCTTACTAGGGTTTATTGCCTGGAGTGAAAAAATATATATGAAACCTCAAAAGGATAACTTTCAGAAATCATTGTTCCTGAGGGAGAGCCCATTGAGAACAAGCACAGAGAGCTTGAGGTAAGGAATATATAGAGAGAGAGGAAAGAAAAGCAGTTTATTTATGTAGGCAAGAAAGGCTCAAGGCTCAGACATCCAGCTACACAATCACACAGTCACTCATTCAACAAACGTTAAGTGTTTTCTATGAGCCCATCTTTATCGTAGACGGGATGCCTTTTTGCAATGTTTAGCCCCAAGATTTGTAATCTCTCAGTAAACATATTTCAGTTATTTGGAGAAAAGTATGAATTGTATATGCCTCACAAGCAATTCAAACATATTTCTCTTTCATAAGTGTCTTATTTTAGGAAGAATATGGTTAATACCATGAGGCTACATTTCACTAAATTTTATAGTTTTATCGTCACTGAAGAAACAAATACTTTCATTTTCACTGCTAAACTTTTTAACTTAATTTATGATGATGTTTAAAATGTTTTTACATTCAACAGAATGAAATCCAAAAGGACCACTTCATTCAGAGAATCGGATGAAAAAGAAGAAAATTATTGGAACGGACTGAAATAAAATTGTCATTGTTTTACTGTTTGTGAAGTTCCTCTGTTAACGAAGTCAACCTATTAGCAGCTGTGATTTTAATACTGTTTTTTATATGAGCAGGAAAACATAGCTTCCAAAATGAGCGACATTAATTCAGGAGACTATTTTGGTCTATACGAAATGTCATGCTTTCCAGAGTTCTGGGAAAATGCATCTTATGCAGCTGCACAGGTTATATAATCACCTTTGGGTCACGTCTTCTTAAAGTAACTATCTACCTCTGCAGCTGAAAAAATAAAATGGAGTCTTATTAAAATCACTCCGCTTTATTCTTATAAAACTATTAATAATGTGCTTCATTAAAAGTTGAGAATTCCTGAGGAAATTCTAAACCTGGCCAGGCACTAACACAATGGCTGTAAACTTGGCCATCTGGTCACCCTAGCATTTCTAGTAGTGCTCTGTCATAATAGGCGCATATAAGTGTTTGATAATTATTCTTTAAGTCAGACTGTATTACTACCAGAAAATGAGTAGGATTTGGCTGGCGATTCTTACAATTAAACTGGCTTTGTCAATTGCCATATTAAACCGTGTGTAAGATGTGCTCTTTCTTTTCTTTTCTTCATTAGTTTCCCTAAAACTTATATGGCATCTCATTAACCTGGCCAGCCAGCAGCAGTGTTGGCGTAGTTGTCAGGGCATGCACATGAATGGAATCGCTCGCTGTTCCTGTGTCACGCCTGGAAAACTACAAGTTGTATTCAACAGTTAATTAATTATCATTTTAGGAAGGACTATAACACCTAGATAGCCTAAATCTGTTCCATAGGCATTATCTGGGAAAACAGAGTAAATGCTCATGAGGAAATCTGGGAGTCGATAATTCAGCACTCTTTAGAACTGCCTCATCACTACAAATGCTCTGAGCCTGCAAAGAATGAGATAGTGTGAGAAAAAAAAGTAGATGATTCTGACTTGAAGAATAGTTGGACCTGAAAGAATGGGACTATGAATATGAAAAAGAGTTCATAGCAACTGCTGGTGTCTGCCATGTTTTTCTTTTGATAAAGCACATGAGAGAGCTATAATAAATATATAGGATGAATAATTCTAAAAGACCTCTTTCCAAAGGCATAGAATAAAAAAATTGAGGTGAAAAGAAGTCATTGAGTAACTGATTAATTAGCATCATCATTTTTCTTTCTTATTGGTACATAGAGGATTTTGGATTTCTCTCCTCCTTTATTTATGATAAAATGTCATTTTTATTTTTTTCTGGCAAATGTGTATTTTTATGCATTTTTATATTGTTCCCTTCATTTTTCCTTCCATCCTTCCTTTCTTCTTTTTTTCTTCCTTTTTTGCCCTTAACTTACTAAATATTTGCAATCTAACCTGTGATGCAGTCAGTCTTCAGGAAGTGGGTAATTTAAACGTACAGGGAACACTCTGACTTGCTGGCGTGGCCATGCACCCTGCACTGTGCAAGCATTTCAAGACCTTTGCTCTCTGGGCTTCCTCGAAGTGACAGAGGAAATGTCCGTTTAGTCATGCAGGTCAGCCAACAAAGTGGTGACGGCAGTTAACATTTCATTGTCCACTATTTTATATTGGGAGAGGCTATCCAGATTAACTGCTGAAAGTAAAACATCTTTAAGGTCATTCAGTTTTATGCATGGACAAACAAAACAGGTATACTCATTCATATAAGATTTTTGCCCTATCAAATTAATTCACTTTTAGAGATAATATATTTTGGTCACATCAACCTTCTGGTTGAAATATATCAGGAACTTTAAAAGGAAGAAAAATCCCGGCAAGTTATTTTGTGGATATTTTGTGATTCTAAAGCTCATGTGGAAAGGCAAAGGACCAAGAATAGCCAACATAGTACTGCAGGAGAGAAACAAAGTTGGAGGCTAACACTATGCATTTATCTTCAAGTCTCACTATAAAGCTACAGTAATCAAGACAGCGTAGAATTAGAATTACTGTCTTGACTGAATTGACAAATAGATCTCAAAATATTGATAAACATATCAGTGGGATAGAGTACAGATCCCCAAAATAGAACAACATAAATACAGCCCACTGGTCTTTAACAAAGAAGCAAAGACAATATAATGGAAAAGATTGTTTTTGCAATAAATGGTGTTAGAGCAATTGGACATCCACATGCCAAAAAAAAAAAAAAAAAAAAGAACCTAGACATAAATACTTTATCCTTCTTAAAATTTAACTCAGAATGGATCACAGACCTAAATGTAAAATGGTAAATTGCAAAACTCCTGGAATATAACATAGGAGAAAACCTAGATGATACTAGGTTTGATAATGACATTTTAGATTTATCATGAAAGACACTATCAGGAAGAAATAATTGGAATTTGTTAACATTTGAAAAGTCAAAAATGAGAAGGTAAACCACCTACTGGGAGAAAATATTTGTGAGACACATTTGATAGAGGACTGTTATCCAAAATATACAAAGAACATTTTTTAAAAAACAATGTATTTCCATTTGATTTTTTAAGAGAGTCTTACTCTGTTGCCCAAGCTGCTCTTGAACTCCTGGATTCAAGGGATACTCTAGCCTCAGCCTTTTGAGTAGCTGGGGGTACAGGTGCCTACCACTACACCTACCTTACAAAGAACTTTTAAAATTTAACAATAAGAAAACAAACAATCTAATTGCAAAATGAGCCCAAGACCTTAATATTCACTTCACTAAAGAAGATATACAGATGGCAAATAAGCCCATAAAATGATGCTTCACATCATATGTTATCAGTGAAATACAAATTGAGACAGCAATGAGATACCATTACACACCTACCAGAACAGCCAAAATATGAACACAGATAACCTCAAATGCTACTAAAGATATGAAGCAACAGGAACTCTCACTCATTGCTGGTGAGAATGCAAAATGCTACGTCCACTTTAGAAGACAATTTCACGGTTTCTTACAAAACTAAATAAACACATTGGCAATTGCCTAAGGGAGTTAAAAAAAAGTATTTCCACACAAAAAAACCTGCACACAGATGTTTATAGCAGCTTTTCTCATAGTTGTCAAAGCTTGGAAGCAATCAAGATGTCCTTCTGTATGAGAATGAATAAATAAACTATGATAATTCAGATGATGGTATATTATCCAGTACTAACAAAAATGAGCTTTCAAGCCATGAAAAGACATAGAGGAACCTTAAACACATATTTCTAAGTGAAAAAAGCTAATCTTAAAAACCTATGTACTGTCTGTTTCCAAAGCTTGTCTTAGCAAACAATTTTTCTTGCTGTGAATTTTACCATTTAAATTTATAAAGGTATTAAACTCAAAGCACATTTTCATATATGCATAACAGTCCCTATTATGTAATATTTATATTGCTAACTTGCTCACTTATATAGTCCTATATAGATTATAAGATATATATATATACACACTGGAATTAAGTATCTCTAAACAAATGTTGGGGCATTCAGATTCTGGGGTGAATCTGTACAGTTGTTATTATTTATTTATTAGCTTTGTAAGATTTGCAAATTACTTTTCTAAGATTTAGTATTCTTGTCAGTAAAATGAATATGATAATAGGTCTATGTTATATAGTTATTTTAAAGAACAAATTGACATAAGACATGGAAAAACATTCAGCATATTATAAGACTAAAAATAATGCTAGATTTTACCAGTATTATAGTGTGAATCTTCAGTAAATATAGTTTAAACTTCTATATGAGAGAATGTGTTGCAGTCATGAAACACATAGATACACTACAGACCACGTTTAGAAATTTAAAATTGTACCTTAACAAAGTTTCAGGTTTGGCTGACTACATGTTTAAATTATATGTAGCTCAAAGACATAAAAGCACCCAAATAACAAAATGTATTTTAATCTAAATTGAAAGAATACAGAATCTTGTGGGTTTTTTTCTATATATCAATAAGCACCAGTAAAAAAACAGGCATAGAAACCAAACAGTGGGGCTTTAGGTGAGTGGTCCCTCTCTCATTTTAAAGATCAGTTGATTTAGTTTCTGTAGAAGTTAAATGTAATGTTCAAGGTCGCTCAGAAAGTTAATAACAGCATTTTCCATGTCTCTTGATTCACAAATAGAAGATATATTTTGGTACCCACATTTACAATTATCTTAATGTCTGTAAGCTCTATCAAACATGCCTAGGTTTTGGCCAAAGAAAGTTTTCTAAGGACCAAGGACTTGGGCAGTTTTGTAAAGTCCTTTTAAAAAGTGGATCGACTACTGAAAACAAATAACTTGAAGTACATGCTGCTCTCTTATTCTTCTTGGGCTCTCTTGTAATCCATCATAATATTTAAAAGCTGATTTTTTTCCATAAATTATGTTTTGGTGTGATTCATTTTACCTTTGCATATTATTTTCTGCACAAAGAAAGAAAATGCGTGTCGCCCAGCTTCTCAGAATAATAACTATTAAATTCACAAAAATTCAAAATGCTGGAAAGGTTTTTACAAAATATTCAGCTAAGGTTCTCCATCATTGAATAGACTGGGTCAAATCCTTTCCCTTTGTAATTTTTAACTTAATTACTAGCATACATAATTTATATACTCCATCCATTTACAACTACTTTTTCATATAGTTTTATAGCCTCTAACAGAGCTGATTCCAGAGAGTCTGACAGTCTCACTGCTTTGTGGGAGGATTAACTGGACAGCCTGATGAAATATGCCCAGGCACTACAGAACTCAGAGAGTTATAGCGGTGCTAATAGCCCCTCTATTGTGAAGGCTGTGGTGGTGTTTTCGTGATAAGCTCTGATTAGCAGGGCCACACATTTTAACTATCCTAAATTGCACTGGCTGAACTCCGGCGCAGTGGCAGCAAATCTTTCTATGTAGGAGTTGAAGTTCTACAAAGATCGTTCTGAGATTTAGAGCTTGGAAACACGGTTCCTGAATTATTGTCTCAATACTCCAGCAACAAGTCTGTGTACTATCAGAGTTGGTGAGAGGCACTGCTGTGGTTCCTCCTCTCCTAGGATGTTCTCCATCTGGCCCGCGTTATTTCGAGCAGCGCTCTGCGGCTTCACATGGATGGACTGACATGGCCACAGCTGCCCACACTCACAGAAAATTGAAGAAGAAATGGATCCCTTATCCTCTAGGTTGGCGAAGACATTGATCTTTCAATTCATCTCTCATCAAAATAAACTTTTTAGTAACAATTATCTCATAAAGACAGACCTTTTTTTTCAAGGAGATTAAAATTTAAGTTTATTTGGAATCAAGAAATACTTCCTCTATGGGCAAAGCACCTGCCATTAGATTCCATGGTCCTTCCTTTATTTCTTGATAAGTATCTGGCTAAATATCATCCCACGGAGCAGCGATTAAAGGCCTGTGAGGATTACAGGCATCACCCCACATTAGCCTTTCTAGACTGACAAATTTCCTGCTCACTAAAGAGCTCCAAGCTGGTTTAATCATTTTCACTCCCTAGTTAACCCCTGAAAGGAGGAGTGAAGGGCAGAGGCACATCTTCCCAACAACTCTGTGAATTAAATAAGACTAAATAATTGTAAAACAGAATGCAAGGATGGAGAGAAGGAAGCAAGGAAAAATAGCAGTAGGCCAAAAAGAAATGGGAACAGTAAGAACAAAAAAACCCGTATCCATCCTTTTCTTAAAGAGCAAGAATCAAGTAAAGCATAATCACACACCTTTTCCTCTTTGCATCCTAAGGAGTTAGCTCCGTGAACAGCCCATAGTAGCCTCATCTCCCTCACATATATACTCATAAATGAGACACGTGCTGAGAAATTAATGGACTATTTAAAAACTTTTTGAGTAATATGTGTGCATGCATCTTGAAATTAAAGACAGAGAAAATGGCCAGGCGCGGTGGCTCATGCTTATAATCCTAGCACTCTGGGAGGCCAAGGTGGGAGGATCGCTTGAGGTCAGGAGTTTGAGGTTGCAGTGACCTATGATGATTCCACTGCACCCTACCCAGAGCAACAGAGTGAGACCCTGTCTCAAAAAAAGAAGAAGAAAAAGAAAGAAACGACAAAGTCAGAGAAATTGATTAATGTTTTACATGTTTTACAATGGGAAGGTAGATGATATGGCTGTGTGGTTGGAAAGAAACATTTTTTCAGCTATATTGAGGTATAACTGACAAATAAAAATTGTATATACTTAAAGTGTACAACATATGGTTATGATGTACACACACATTGTGAAATGATGACCACAGTGAAGTTAAGTAACATACCCATCACGTCACATAGTTACCATTTTTTGTATGTGGCAAGAACACTTAAGATTTACTTAGCAATTCCAGGTATATAATACATTATTAACTATAGTCACCATGATGTACATGAGATCCCCAGAACGTATTTATCTTATAACTGAAACGTTGTACCCTTCCGTCAACATTTCTCCATTCTCTCCAACCCCCAACCACTGCGAACAATCATTCCATTTTCTTTTTCTATGAGTTCAACTTTTTTATAGTCCACCTATAAGATCAAGCAGTATTTGTCTTTACGTGTTTTATTCCACTTAACATAATGTCCTCCAGGTCCATCCACGTTGTTGCAAATGGCATAATTTTCTTGTTTTGTAAGATTGAATATTAATAGTATCCTTCTGTGTGTGTGTACGTGAGAGAGAGGGAGGGAGTTTCTTTTTCCATTAGTCTGTTGACAGGCACTTAGGCTGATTTCATGTCTTGGCTATTGTGGATAATGCTGCAATGAGCATGGCAGTGCAAGGCATCTCTTTGATTTCATCTTCTTTGGGTGTATATCCAGCATGGGGTTTGCTGGGTCACTGGTAGCTCTATTTTCAATTTTTGGAGAAATCTCCATGCTGCTGTCCATAATGACTGTGCCAATTTGCATTCTCCCCAACAGGGTTCCTATACCCTCACTTCTTATCTTTTGACTTTTGGATGATAGAGCCACACTAATAGGTGTGAGGTTATATCTCAGTATAGTTTTGTAGGAATCAAAAGAAATGCGTTGTTAACAGCCAGTAGTTTCAGCCCACCTTGGTTCTGTCACTGATGATTTACACGACTTTCAGCAAGTCCTCATTCTCTTCAGATTTCAGTGACAATTAGCACCAAGGTCCTTTTCATACCTTCTTTCTCTCCTCCTCCAACACTTACATACCTACACATTTCTTCAGCAATGGTCCCCTACTTCCTGCCTCGGCCATGCTTTCTAATTACCTGTAGCCTTTGCTGATACCACTGAGGCCAGCGGGGTGCCTTCGTGTCCCTTGGTTCAAGTGGTTGAGAAACACACACCACAGGCTTTTCTAAGACATTGTGGTGCTTCAAGTACACACTTTCCTCTAATAAATTGGCTAGATGAGGGCTCCTCACAAATTATAAAATTGTATTTTATAATTAATCACTGATATCTGTTTTTAATCTCTTACAGCATTGAGTTCCAGCTCAGACATCACCTTTCAGATTAGCAAAAGTAAGCACAGCCATCCCATTCTTTAAATTCTTTTTTTAAAAGTAAATTTCATTGTGTATTTTAAGGTATACAATATGATGTCATGAAATACATATAGATAGTAAAAAGATTACTATGGTGAAGCAAATTAACATAGCCATCATGTCACTTATTTACCCATTTTCCTTTTTGTGGCAAGAACAGCTAAAAAAAATATATACTCCTTTAGCATAAATCCCACATACAGTACAATTTTACCTATATTCTTCAAGTTCTTCTTTAGCTTTATAAACAGTTTAAAATACATTTGGAGAACTGATGTGACTCCTAGAAAATCACAAGGTGTTTTTTTATAAGTGGTTGAAATTTTTGGAGATTCAGAATGCTTGCTCCTTGGACTGGAGATTGCCCAGGGAGCAGACCTCAGCCTCAGCCAGAATTTCGGGGCAGCTATTGGAATGAGCACGCGGGCTCGGGGGCAGGCCTTTCTCCAGTAGCTGTGTAACTTCTCAGCAGCTGTGGACACACAGCAACCTTTCCCTACCAATTGCTTTGAGCTATTTGAAAGAGCAAGGTAGGAGACTATAATTTCTTCTACTGCCCTGAAATTCTGGCTCAAAGGCAAACCATAATAGTGTAATAAGAATCCATTTATGTCACAAAGGCATGAGAAAAAAGAGCACACTGGAAAATGACTCAAATTAACCCTGTGTGTGCTCCAACATTTGGTTCTCTTCCTTTCAGGCCAAACATGACTTCCCTGCAATGGTCACGAGGCATAGGAAAACACCCAGGCTGCTAGCACACTGGCTCTCTTTAGTCACCCGAGGGCGTGCAAACCTAGTATTCTGTCTTAATGAGGACATAATTGTGACACAGAAAATGCCAGGTACAAAAATAATCCAGGGAAAGATAATTTGACAAGAAAATACAAACCAGAGTGTTTGGGATGACTTCCCTTTGTTCCTTGAGCTGGGTCTTCTTGACTCTGTCCATTTCTAGTACTTATACAAAAGCTCTTTGTAAGCCTGCTTCGTTCTCTGCAGATATGAATGACAAATGAGGAGCCTGAGAAACTTCCAGGGCCTCATTCTCTGATATTTACAACATCACCCCCAATTTCAGTGCTGTTTCTCATCATCGTAAAGATTTGGTTTTACATAAAATGAAAATCTTCTTGATTAGAGGAAATATTTGGGGCAATTATCAATCACGAATGCTGATGATAATAAGTAGTATTTGTATAGCACCTTTACATTAATTATTTCAATTAATCCTTATAAAAATTAAGATGATAGTATATTTACTTTATAGGAAACTCTCAGAGAAATCATAACTCTCCAAAGTCACAGGGCCACTAGCGTCATAGGCGGGATGAGAGTCTGCCCAGATAATCTAACTCCAATCCCATCCTCTTTTCAGTATAAAATCTGCCGCTCACTGAGGTCTGAGAAGAGTTCCAGGAAAGGTCTTGATTAGAAGAACGAATGATGACGAGCTCTGACAGTTAGAAAAGGGAAAGAAGTAAAAGGAGAAATTGAAAATTAACTCCAGAGCTAGCTTTGATGCTATATTACAGTAAAGACAGGATGTTGCTTCTGCTGACAATGACAACACCAGCACACACAAAATGCTGAATGCTATCTACTTTAAAATATATTTAAAATAATATTTGGCAGGAGGCAGAGGTAGGAGGATCACTTGAGCCCAGGAGTTCAAGACTGCAGTGAGCTATGATCATGCCACTGCACTCTAGCCTGGGTGACAGAGCAAGACCCTTTCTCAAAAAAAAAGTAAATAAAACAAAATGAAATAAATTATTATTTTGAAATAAGTTGTGGCATGTGTGTCAGTTATGAAATGTCTTTTTAGTTTAAAATTAACCCTGTCTGTGTAGCAGATATTTGATAGCAGGTATGTAAATCTGAACAGCCATAAACAGCCAAAATCAGCCAAGTGGTCAGATGGCACCTGTGCTGCCCATCAGATGCCTTCTGCTTGAATGTCCACGGAACTATTGAACACTCTCAAGCTGTCAGTGACAGCCACGTGCTGGGCTTACTGGAACATGTGAATGTTGACACATTTTTAGAAATTTTGCTTCCCTGCATTTTATTCTGTGACAGTGCATAAGCTTTATCTCTTGTGGTTATGGAAATCAAGCTCTCCATTTGCATTCCATGTATAAAAATTAAAATATTAGGAGCAATTATTCTATCCACCACTGACTTAATTCTCACTGCTTGTAACATAGAATGTCCTCATCCAGAATCAGAAAATTCCACTGCTAAAGTGGCTCATTTAATGCTATTGGAAAGTAGGGTCTGAAATAGGACAAAGCCAAGCACAGATGCAGCACGTACTGTGTGTTAGCTATAAATGCCTACATCAAAAAGACAGAAAGATCACAAATTAACAACCTAATGTCACATCTCAAGGAAAAAAATAAAATATCTATCACCACCACCAACCATAACAAAAAAACACAGACCAAATGGATTCACAGCCAAATGCTACCAGACTTACATAGAACCGGTACCTATCCTACAGAAATTATTCCATAATGCTGAGAATGAGGGAATCCTCCCAAATTCATTCTATGAAGCCAGTATCACCATGATACCAAAGCAAGGAGAGGACAGAACAAAAAAAGAAAAGTACAGACCAATATCCCTTATGAACATAGACGCAAAAATCCTCCACACAATACTAGCAAACCGAATTCAATGTCACATCAAAAATATAATTCACCATGATCACGTAGGTTTCATCCCAAGGATGAAAGGATGGTTCAACATATGCAAATCAATAAAAGTGATTCACCACATAAACAGAAAAAAAAAAGACCATATGATCATCTCAATGGATGCAGAAAAAGCTCTTAATAAAATTCAGCACCCTTTCATGATAAAAAAACCCTCAACAAACTAGGCATAGAAGGAGCATACCTCAAAATCATAAAAGGTATATATGAAAAACCCACAGCTAACATCATACTGAATGTAAAAAAGTTGAAATCATTTCCCCTAACAACTGGAACAGGACAAGAATGCCCACTGTCACCACTTCTATTCAACATAATATTTGAAGTGCTAGCCGAGCAATCAGGCAAGAGAAAGAAATAAAGGATATCCAAATTGCGAAAGGGATGAAACTATCCTGTTTGCTGATGGTATGACTTTGTATCTAGAGAACCCTAAAGATTCCACCAAAAAAAATCCTAGAACTGATAAATAAGTTCAGCAAAGTCTCATGTTACAAAATCACTGTACACAAATCAGTAGCATTACTATTTACTAATAACAGTCAAGCTGAGAGTCAAATAAAGGGATCAATATCATTCACAATAGCTACAAAGAAAATAAAATGCCTAGGAATATACTTAGCCAAGGAGGTGAAAGAGCTCTACAAGGAGAACTGCAAAACATTGATGAATGAATTCATAGATGGCGCAAACAAATGAAAAAACATTTCATACTCATGGATTGGTAGAATAAATATGGTTGAAATGTCTATACTGCCCAATGTGATTTACAAATTCAATGAAATCCTTATCAAAATACAAACATCATATTTCACAGATCTAGAAAAAAGATAACCTTAGCTTCATTTGGAAGAGAAAAAGAGCCCAAATAGCTAAGCAGAAAGAACAAATCTGGAGGTAACATGTTACCTGACTTCAAATTATACTATAAGGCTATAGTTACCAAAATAGTGTGGTACTAGTATAAAAGTAGAAACATAGACAAATGGAAGAGAATAGGGAACCCAGAAATAAAACCATCTACCTACAAGCAACTGATCTTCAACAAAGCAGACAACAATATTCACTGGGGAAAAGAAGCCTTATTCAATAAAGAGTGCTGGAAAAACTGGATAGCCACAAGCAGAAGAATTAAACAGGACCCCTATCTCTTGCCATATACAAAAATTAATTCAAAATGGATAAAAGACTTAAATGTAAGGCAGGAAGCCATAAAAATTCTAGAAGAAAATATAGGAAAATTCTTCTAGGTGTTGGCCTACCCTAGGCAAAGAATTTATGACTATGACCCCAAAGGCAAATAGAGCAACAACAAAATAAATACATGGGGCTTGATTAAATTACAAAGCAAAGGAAATAATCAGCAGAGTGAATAGACAACCTACAGAATAGGAGAAAATATACATCTGGCAAAGGACTAATATCCAGAATCTACAAAGAACTCAAACAAATCAGCAAGAACTAAACAACCCCACCAAAAAGGAAGCAAAAAACATGAACAGAAATTTTTCAAAAGATAGACAAATGGCCAATGAACAGATGAAAAAAATGTTCAACATCACTAATTATCAGGGAAATGCAAATTAAAACTTTAAAAAGTCAAGAAACAATAGATGACGGCATGGATGCAGAGAAAAAGGCACACTTATACACTGTTGGTGGGACTGCAAATTAGTACAACCTCTATGGAAAACAGTATGGTGATTTCTCAAAGAAATAAATGTAGACCTACCATTCAAAACAGCAATCCCACTTCTGGGTATCTACCCAAAGGAAATGAAATCATTTCATCAAAAGACACTTACCATTTACACTGGAATGTTTAGAGAATGATTTACGATTGAAAAGATGTGGAATTGACCCAAGTGTCTATCAATTCATGAATGGATAAAGAAAATGGATATATATATAGAGAGAGTACTGCTCAGCCATATAAAGGAATGACATAATGTCTTCTGTAGCAACTTGGATGCAACAGGGACCATTATCCTAAGTGAAATATCTCAGGAATGGAAAACCAAACACTGTATGTTCTCACTAATAAGTGGGAGATAAATGATGAGTACACAAAGGCACAAAGTGATATAATGGAGGTGAGAAACCAAGAAGAGGGGAGGTTGGGAGGGGAAGAGAAGGATAAAAACCTACCTATTGGTCACAGTGAACACTATGCTGGTGACCAAAAGCCCTGACTTAAGCATTATACAAGGTATCCATGTAAGAAAAACACTTGTAACCCCTTAATTAAAATTTTGATATAAATGTAAAAAAAATAAATAAAACAATTAAAAAAATAAAAAAGAACAGCATCAGATAGATCCAATGATAGGATAGTCTACAATATACCTGATTAGTATGCCTCAAAATTGTCAAGGTTATCAAAAACGAAGTCTGAGAAACTATCACAGACAAGAGCCTATTGAGACAAGATAACTAAATGCAATATGGTTTCCTGGCTAGGAACCTAGAAAAGATGTGGTTAAAAATTAAAGAAATCAGAATGAAACATGAACTTTAGTTAATAATAATGCACCAATATTGATTCACAAATTGTCAAAAGTATACCAAACTAATACAAGAAGGTTCTGATAGGAAACATCAGATACATGGAATATGTCAACTCTCTGTTCTATCCTCTCAAATTCCATAAATGCAAAAGTGTTATAAAATAACATATTTCTTAAAAAAACAAATAAATGTTAAATTTGGTTGTTATCTTCACAAGCTTGTAAAATAATATAATCTAACATTTCTTTATCTATCAGGAAGACTCAGAGAATAATAGCAAGAGCCCTGTGTTCAGTAGGTTTAAATTCGAGCCCTATCACCCCCAACCTGTGTCATCACATGTGAATTTCTGTCTCATCTTCTATTCCGTGACAATGAAGTGATAGAATGCTTAGACCTGATCTGATGTTCCTTATATGTGTCTTTGGCATTTATAACTGATTTCTCTAAAACTACTAGAAGAGCACTACTTTCACGTGGATAACTAGCAAATATTCCTAAATCGAATGCTGTGCTTATCCTTCAGATTCCATAAAGGCTGATAAATTGAAAGTATTGACATAAGGAAACATTGTTTACACAGCTGATTTAATATGACCAATGGCAGGAAGTAATTTTTTAAGTCATAAAATTATGAAACATCAGAGCGGGAAGGAGAGCAGCTATTTTAGAGATGAACAGACTGAGGCCTAGAAAGACAAAAGATTGAGAATTCCTCAAGTGAGTTGTAGAAATATTTAGGCATCCAAATTTTAATTGAAAATTAGTCATGCAATTTTTCCTTAAAATATATTTCATCATATGTCTATTGAACCCTATTCTTGAAATCACAAAAAACTCTAAGGGGCCATTCCTCTTTTAGTTTGATAGTTTGTGTGCTTGTGTGCATTTGTGTGTATATATATATGTAATTTCTGAATAGTTTTGTACAGAAACACTCGTGTAATTTGTTTATGTCTCACCTCTGATGATGGTTTTTATGTGCATGAAGCAATTATCACTCCAGGGTTTAGAATAAAGCCTCCTTCTTGGGTACTCAGAACTTCAGCATGAAGATGACCTCAGCGATGACCCCAGTAGGTAACTCTAATGGGTGTGATTTGCTTCATGCCCCACTGGGACGTGCTTACTTGGTTTGAATACAGAACAGCTGTCGGACTGCATGTCACCTTATGCTTGAACTGTATTTTGCAACAGGAACTGGAAACTAGAGTCCTCCAGGGAATAAAGATCACAAAAGACCCGTGTTTTCCTATTAGAGAGTTACCTATGCCTCTCCAATCTAGAGAACAGCCATAATTGCATGCAAATGATGTGATTCTCAACTATTGGGATAATCTATTACCATAATTAAGTGCAGTACAACAGTATTTTAAACAACTCACACAGATCACTATGAATCATGTATCCTGTAGTGCACCATAATCACAAAAAAACTCCCAGATCACAAATGATATTATTCTAAGCTTTGAGGGCAGAGGTGATACAGCAAACCAAACATAAATAATTTATAGAACCATGAGAAAGAGCCCAGTGCTTGGTTTTTTTGTTTTGTTTTTTTAAATCATTATAGGAAACCTCCAGCTTTTATTATCAAACACCTAAGACCCTGGAGATACAGTATTTAATATGGTTGTCAGAGTTTGGCACTAATCCAGTAAAGCTCTCACTTAAAATTCCTACAATTAAATTTGCTAATAAGAATTATGTTAACACAAAGTTGCTTATGCTTTCATGTTGAGAGAGGATCCTTACATTCCTAGTTAACAGAGGTTAAAAAAAAAAAGAAGGACAAATTAATCCAATTACCTTGTTTTTTCTTTCCTCATTCCAAGGAAAAAGAGTATGTTTCTTCACAATCAACATTCGACACATTTCCCTAATTAATGCAATTTGATAAAATGAAACAAATTCCTGATGTCATTAGCAGAGTTCTGCCTAATGAAGTTGGGCTATATGAAACATTAACTGCAGAGCTAAATCCATTTCTGTGGCCAGGGAAACACACATTTATCATTTCAGTACATTTACTTTGGAAGTACCAATCATGAAGGCTTATCACTACAATCATCCTGTCTTGATAAATCAACATAAATTATCATTTTGATCAATGCCATCATTAGGGCTTTGAAAGAAGGAAACTACTCTTCTCCTTGGTAAAGAGGCAAAAGTTAACACTGCCTCTTGACAGAATAGGGAACTGCTGGGCGGACAACAGTTGTTTTTCCATTTAAAACTGTATTTATTTTACCAAGTTTACAATAACCATCAATATGCTTCAAATCACAAAAAGGAAGTTCAATTCCATAGGCACACTATGAATAGTGTTTTCAGCAGAAAGCAAAAGAGCTGAAAGTTGCTAAAATTTGCATACAACCTACAAATACCCTTGTTCTTTCTTAAGTCTCTTCCATGTAACACTATTTGCTTTGTAAGCAGTGTATATACATTTCATATATAAGACAATATAGTCACTGGAGTTATGAAAATGGAACTTACATATTTTTAAAATCTTTACCTTTCCAAGTGGAAACAAATATTTTTGCAAATCCACTTCTTCCTTTGCCAGGTAGTTATGAATTCAGTAGACTCAGATATTGCTTTCCCTTCCTTTTAATTTTTTTCTACTGTTCTAATATGCATAATCTTTCTAGCTAGTAGTATATTATTATTTTTATTAGTAGTAAAAGTTAAAATCTCATGCAGATTTCCTTAGTTACCAGCAAGTGTCCCTTTTCCACTGTATAATCTTATTAAATATATTAATACTGCATCACATTTAGAAGTCACTGTCTTCTTAGCTTGTTCATTGCTGTTGACAGTTTCTCATAGCTTAATTGTCCTTGGCAGCTTTAAGGAGAAGTTACCAGTTATTTTGCAGAATATTGAGATTTTGTCTAATTTTTTTTTCTGATTGGGATTTTTTTGATTTTCTTTTTTACCATTACTATATGGTAATTATGGGTTTTGGGGAGAAAGACCCAGAAGTAAAGTACCATTTACATCACATCTCATCAAAACAGTCATCTAGCAGAACTCTCAGTTAAAATTCCTACAGTTAACTTGGCGAAAAAGAATCATGTTAATACAAAATAGCTCAAGCTTTCATGTTGAAAGAGGGTCACCATGATTTGTCACTGTCACTGTGATTTATTACTGTTGATATTAACCTTGACATCCGGCTGAGATACTGTTGTCAGGTTTCTCCACTGTAAGGTCACACCCCCCACTTTTCCATCTTGTACTCTTTGAAAGAAGTCACTAGGTGCACCCCAAACTTAAGGAGTGGAGAGTTATGATCCATCTCCTTTAGAGCAGCCATCTTAATAAATTATTTTGAATTCTTCTGCACGTGAGATTTGTCTTTTCTCTCCCATTTATTTAACCAATCATTTAGTTATTTCAGTGTGAAATCAAAGATATTTACTTTATACTGTGGAGTATAGTTTATTACTTTATTTTATTGTTCAAGTTGTCTCAGCTTTTGGCTAACCCTTTCAGTTAGCTCTAATGTCCTTTTGACGTGTGTGTCTGTGTGTGTGAGATTGTGCGTGTGTGTGTTTTAACACTCACTCTCTGGAACTACAAGATGGCCCAGAGGCACCTTGTGTATTTTCTGCCTTGGTACTTCAATCAGCCATTTCTCCAAAGAGAAACTCAAGTGAGAGATAGCACTCAGCAAAAGATACACTTGGGACTATGCATTGACAAGGTACAAGAAAAAAACGATGTAATAATACTGTCTCCTAATATCTATTAATACCCATTCTCTACTCTTCCTTTCAGTACACACATGACCACCCTGAGTGTATCTGCCAGACTCTCTTGCATATGGGCAAGGATAGATGACTGATTCTCACCAGGAAGGTAAGAGCAGAAGTGTTCTGTTTATTATTTTCAGGGAAGAGATTTGTTTGCACTCCCCGTCCCTACTCCTTGCTGGCCAGAGTGTAGACGAGCTGCAGAACCGTCTTGGATCACGCAGCATCATAGCATTGGCGGAGCAACAAAGTAGTAGTCTCAATGCCCAGCTGACCAAGCGTCCACGTTTGCCCTTTGTGCTTGAGGCCTGGGTACGGCAAGAGTAAAATAAACTGTCTCTCACATGATTCTGTAGCTGGCCGCATTACCTTCTCTAATTTCCCCCCGAGTTCCTCGCACTTCAACGCTATGTTAAAGGTACGCTCTATCTAATAACATCATTTGTACAATACCTTGGGCGCTGCCATTTTTAGTCCTAGGCCTACTGGCTGCTGCTTCCGACTTGCCGTGGATGTGCTTCGGCTTCTGAATGGCTCCCGGTAGTTTCTCCTTATACGATTAACTATTTCACACCAGACTGAAACCACATGATTGAGTTGACACTAAAGCACTTTTCAAAGTTGTCTGCACATTAGAATCATCAGGGAATTAAAAAAAAAAAAGTTACTCAGGCCTGGATCCCACTCTCAGAGATTCTGATTTAATTGGTCTAGGGTGTAGCCTGGGCCCCAGTGTTTGTAAAAGCTCCCCAGGTGATTCTAATAGGCAGTCAGTGTTGAGAACCACTGCTCAAATGCTGGAGCAAGCCATTGTGAGCCCAGGGTTAATCCCCGTAGCTTGTACTTAACTTCACGTAGAGTGGGATTTGAGGCTGTTGATCTAATCCTGGCTCTCAAGGACTGGCACAAACATCAGAACTCAGCTGCTTCGTGGTTTAAAAGGAGTAAATATCGTTGCATACACTAATAACTTAAGGCCTGGAACAACTCTCCTTTCCGTATAATGAAATTTTGGTCTTATCCATGCCTGCCTTTGACCAGCTAGGGTTATAAAATTCAGCTCCAACAGCCTGTGCCTTGAAGCAGCCATGTCTGTCCTGCAGGGCACTTGCATACCTGCTCGCTGTAATTGAATTCCTGCTTCAGTTCTGTGTGCACGCTAGGGCTGTTGACACCTGCTGCCTGTGGCTGGAGCACGCGTGCACTGCTCTGCTTCCTCCCCTTACAGAATACAGAAATTCACCAAGATGAAGAATCAGGAAGGAGAACATGCATTATTAGATATCAAAAATGTAATATACCTGTGGTAATTAAAAGAGTATTGTTTAAGAATAGCTAGACACATCACTGAGATAGACTAGAGGGACCCTGATAGATCCTTTCATAAATGGGAGCTGGTGGGAATACAGGTAGTACTACCAATCCGTGGGAATTGCTTGAATTACTTATGTTGGATTAGTTAGCCTGCTATATGGAAAATAATAACATTAGATTCCTACATCATATGACTCAGGAAATAGATTCCTGCTCTAAAGAACTAAACGATAAATGGGAAACTTTAAAAAATAACAGCAGACAATGTAGAATATTATATGCATAAACTCAGAATACAGAAGACCCTCTTGAATAAAATATAAAAGCACAATGAATGATGAAAAACATGGAGACATCACATACATTAAAACTTAAAAGTTTTTTGACAAAATAAACACATAAATGAATTCAGAGATATATAAAATGCATAAACCAACAAAGAATGAGTAGAATAAGCCAACAAAGAATTAGTAGACAAATAAATCAGACCTAACTATAGCAATCCTAGGCTTTGTTTTATGTTAAATAAAAAACAAAATAGAGAAAAATATTTCTCGGATGTGTTGTCATTTATTGCACATCTCAAAGAACACAGAACAATAATAAATATAGTGTTTGAAAAATGTTTATAGAGTAAAACTCCGATCCTGGGGAGAAAGAGCTCAGATGGGATCAAGGAGAGTTGCAAAGGACATTCCCATAATACATTTGGAGTCTGATTTGGTCAAATATTATTTGAAGCAAATAGAGGAATAGGCAGTCAGTCTGGGTGGGGCAATAAATAATTTTTTCTGAATATTTGAAATTGTTTAATGATTTAAAAATGAATTAAAAAGAAAAAGAAGTGAAAAATATACCAAGAGCGAAGGTGAATACCTCAGAGTACTTAGATTCTGGATTATTTTATTTAATTTTCTTTCTAATTTTTCAAACATTTTACATAAAGATGACAATTGTAATAAGGAAAAATACTTTTGAAAATGAAATCTTTTTACATTTTCTCAATTTTCCTAATATATTGAAAAAGTAAAACAACCACTTTCTCTCTTTCTCCATCTATCTATATTTATCTATCTTTTTCCTTATCTATCTAATCTAATTAATATATCTAATCTATCTATCTAATTTATCTATTGTCTATACATACCTAAATCTATCTCGGAATCTGTCTTATCTATATCTATCATCTCTAAAAACAAGTGCACGTGTAAGCTTATACTTTAAAGCATAAAATTTGTGTCCTAGGCATTAGTGTTTGTTTTTATCAGAGAAATTTACGTTTCATTTTCCTATTTTCAATATTAGCATAAGTTATTCTGATGTCCAATGTTCTACAGACAAATCATCTTTTGTATTTGGCATATAGATTAATTTAATCATGAATTTAAAATAAACATTTACTTCCAAACAAGTCACTAGTAAGGCTGAAAGGACGACACTAACCTAGCGTGTGTTAGTAAGTGAAAAAAATAAATAAATAATAAACACTTCTCTAAATTAAAGAGGCACTGAGGTCTTTAGCCATTTTAGACACAAATATGGAGAATTATTTATCTTTTCCTAATAACACAAATTCCCTTTTTCCTACTTTTCTTTCAGGAGTCAAATGTCAAAATGTCAAATAAATAAAATCCCTGCATACGGGGTTTTTTTCAAGGTGCTACACGTGAGACAAATAAGGACAATTCTCTGGGAGTGGGGCTGTGGACGGTGTCTGCACCTGGCCTGCCCCTCCTGTGGCTACTGCATTGCTGGATTTCATTGTGATGTTGAGACTGTTGGCTGAGGGCCTACCACAAAGCCAGGAAGAGAGACAAGGAAATTTGACAAGTTAAAATGCTGCAAAGCCCACAATTCTGACTGTGATGCTGCATGTTTTTCATTAATAAATGCCTTCTAGATTGTCTCAAAACGCCGATTAATTTTCAGTCTTGGAAATGTCAATTTTTTTACAACTTTTTTCCATATGCTCTTTACTTTGTTAGAGGAGAGAGACATCTCCATGTTTGTTTCATTTTGAGGATTTTATAAAATATATTTTAGAATATTTAAGCGCACATTTTGTCTCACTAAGACCAAATAAGTATAATATATTGTTAGAAATTTCAAAAGAGGCATTAGGAACATCTGAGTTAGGACCGTATTGAATTTGATTTTGCTTTTCCCTTTGCAACTTTAAGGTACCTGCTCCTCCTCACATCCAGCATCATTATTCTAGCTCAGTCTTTGGATTATGTAAATTTCCCCGACTCTTGCCCTCCATTATTCACACCACCCGAAACATCTGGTGTGACTAATCTTCCTAGAACTGATCATTCCATTCTCCTACTTTAAGAAATCCCCACTCCCTGCTGAAGTAAATCTTCCTGAGTTATGATTCAAAGGCGTCCACAATACAGGTTTCATCGTCCTCCCCGTGAGCAGTCCCTGGCACTGCCCCTGATGACTGGGATGCTCAAAGTGTGGTCTGAAAACTGGTTCTGGTCCAGGAACTATAGATTACAAAATCCACAATGAGGTGAGTACACACACTCAGAACGGGTATTTAGACAAGTTTATACAAATTTGAAATCACTACATCAGTTAAGTGCATAAATTATGGACTTGCTTTATTAAACAAGATATAAACTAATTCAGGCACCAAAATCCATTGGTGAGTCACACGTGGCAAGAGAATACCAGCCTTGTTCAATTATATCCTATTAAAATATGAGCTATTTTAAGGTGAATTTGTCAATTATAATCTAAAGGTGTGTAAAAATCTGAGAATATGTCACTATTCATTTGTTTGATAGCTTGTTTTTATAATCATTTTTAATTTTAATCACAGAGCTCTGTTCAATAATAGTTAAATATTATTATTCAATCACAGTGAATAAAATCAGTTCTCTTTTGAATTCTATTTTAAAGATAGTGAAATAAGCTTCACGGGAATTTTTGTCAAGTAAAGATAGAACTTTTCTAAATGAAGTAAGAATTGTAAATTGCATGATGTAGAAATTCTCCTGAAAAAAAAAATTGAGTACTAATTTTACTAAGATGTATAAGCACTGATATTTATTGTTTTGTGGCCATCATCGATGATAGCCATCACTCCTTTGAGCGTCAATCTAAAAGCGGAGAGAATAATGTGTCCGGGACCTGTGTGAAAATCGGAGGAACTGGGGAAGGTTTCATCATGAGGGATGCAGCCGCTGTCAGACCACACCGAATCAGGAGGGTGCAGGAGGAACCAACACGAGCCTCTCTCCCCTCCAGCTCTACAATCCTCTGCCAGTTTTTCCCATGGGCTGGAGCCACCCAGAAGCTCAGGAGCCACCGGCCCCATGGGATGCGGTCTGTGAAGTATGGAATGTAGCGCAGCCGCAGAGATGGGGATTCATCCAGGGGACAGCGAAAATGGAGCCTGTACTTTTCCTTCTTATCCTGTTAACTCTTAGGATTTTTCTCTTTGACTTTGAGGTTTATATTAACAGTATGTCTGATCGCTTTAGATATGGTCTTGTTTTCATTTCTCCCATCCATAACCTTGGGTATTCTTCTCACCTGAGAATTGTAGTCTTCACTTAAATCTGAAACACATGCAGCCCTTGAGCTCTCATTCTAGAATTCTTGTTTTCCTGCTGTAGGTAGGCAGACTATTTTTCATGACACTTAATCTCTCACTCTCTCTCTCTCCCTCTCAGATCATTATTACTAGAAATTGCTTTATGTGAAATTTTACTGTGGAAATACTCTATAAATGTGTTTTGAGTTTGCCACTGCTAAAGCAGTAAGGATTTTACCAGTTCTAGATACATATTGATACTTTTTTGAAAAACATGATTTTACCATGCAAATCCTCTAAATTCTGACCTTGTGTCTGCTAATGACATTCTGTGATTTTTGATTTGTTGCTACTAACTCTATTACTAGTTGTGGCTCTTGTTGGCTTGTAATCTTCCTTGCTCCTTTCTCAAGATAGTGAGCATTTTTGTCTCTTCCTAGCTTCACGGACAATACGGTTCTTAGAGGTGTTAAGCTTTACCCCATTCCCCTGTCCCAACTTCCTGCTTCACACAAACATGAACTCTCGTTTCCTGTACCCACTTAGGACTTAGGTATTAATGCCATTTCCCCTAATTTCTACTTGTGGGTCCAAAACTTCCTGCAGCAAATACTTATTAGATAGATAGATAGATAGATAGATATTTTATTTCAGAACATTACGGGGGTACAAATGTTTAGGTTACATATATTGCTTTTGTCCTGCCCGAGTCAGAGATACAAGCATGTCCATCCCCCAGACGGTGTGCACCACACCCATTAAGTGTGAATATACCATCCCCTCCACTCCTCCCAGCCTGACACCCGATAAATCTTATGTGCACATATGGTAGTAACATTATTCTTTTAGCTTTGAATACACACTTAAAATACACTGAAAAATTATTATTTTCTTGTTTGGAACTCAGCTAATTTATATTTTGTCAAGTATGTGTGTGTTTGGAAGAGAGGGTGACCCACCCAAGCCAATTTTGTCCATCCCTTTAACCTGTGTCATGTGTAATAGATAATTTTCCCCAAATACAAACAAGAATCTGAGACTATTTTAAATGATCCTGTTCTCTTATGAGATGACCAGCAGAATATGTCAGTTTGTGTTTTTAATAGGCAGAAGGAGAATTGAATAGTTAATCTCTTGAGGCCCTTCTGAAATGTTAGAAAATTGTTTTATTTTTCACACATGACTGAGCTACCACTAACAGCGTGACTGATATCTCTGCTTTGTCTTGGGAGACTCTGTGTACTTGTGAACAGTTCACTTTCATGCTGATAATTACATCCAGCAGAATTTGTTTCTTTTTGCATGTGTAAGCCATAGCGTTCGGTTATCTATAAGTATCTGCCAAGCAGCAATAGATGACTTCTTCTACAAAACAGTATAGTTGCTCCTGTTAAAACCCATCCATTACTGTCCAAGCCATTTTTAAACTTAGTTTCCATTTCTTTAGCAATTGATTTGTTATTTGTATGCATCATTTTATTTTATCCTCATAACATATGACAGTCTCCTCTATTTCTCAAGTGTAGGGCTAGTTCCTTGTAATTATAATTTATAGACCAACTTTGTCAGTTAGGTATTATCTCAATATACAGTGGAGAAAATTAATACTCATGCAGGCTGAGTAGGTTGCCCAGATTACTGGTGGCAAACATGGGATTTGAATTAAGTTTTATATAGTTTTATACCTTAAAAATATATATCACTTTCATTGCTTTCAATTTTTCAGATGAATAAATTGCATCAGAAAAGTTGCTTTACATACTGGTGGCCAAATAGCCATCTAATAACCTGGCCTTTCAAATCTGCATATTTTCCAATTTAAATCAACTTCCCCAAATTAGAAGACAGAGGTTTCTCACTTTCTTTTTGTCTAGAGTCCCTGCTCAGGGCATAAATAAACCTAGAATACAAATTATTACAGTTCTCGAAACATTTTTATGTCTGTATTTTAGAGGGGCAACAATATTTCAAATTCACCTCTTCTAAGAACTTCTCACAATCCAGTCCTCTCCTCTTCCAATAAGTTGTCTTTTCTCACTTTAATTTCCAGCACTTATCCATAGAGTAGGCCCCGCATCAACATATTTATTCTCTGAATTTCTTGCTAAAAATTTAATTCTTCTTTTTTAAATTAGTTGCCATTAATTCAATACTAAGATATTTTACTTAAAACTTGCATTCCCAGATTCCTAAAAAAATTTTTTTTAATTAAAAAAAAAATAAAAGGCAGTGGCATGGGATGCAGGGGTGTGTGAATAAGGCAAAACTAAACTCACATTTCCTCATGGGAATAATCAAGTGTGGATTTGATTTCCAGTTTGCCATAGTCCCCACCCATCCATATCATCCCTGAGCCCTGTGATGCATCAGTCAGCATTTTCCAGCTCACTTCTGCTGTTTCCAGCCCACTAAAACATATCCATCTCTCCATAAGCATTTTTATTTTAAGCCTTTTGATTATTATCATAGAGGTGAAAAAACCGAGGTACCCATGATTCATGGCAAAGAGGGAGAGGGGATTACTGACTATTCTGGCATCTTGATTAATGTGAAAACAATGATGCCATCATCTGAGAAAAGGCAGCAAATCCTGAGCAGCAGATTTGAGAGAAAGAAGCTGAGCTTGGTTTAGATATTGTATAAATCTAGCTATATATATCTCTTTTGGGAATTGGAGATTCTAGTCTGTAACTCAGAAGAACCCTCCAGGCAATACTGATTGTTGAGAATAAAGAGTTAATCCTGAGAGAGTTAATAGAGCAAAAAAGTCTTAGGATAGAGCGTAAGGTGACTAGTGGGACAAAGAGGTTTGGACAGAGCATATTAAAATGAGACTACTTAAGAAAACCAATTACTCAATCCTCAGATATAATGAATGAAGAGATATTTTACTCTGGTAGGATCTGAATTCTGTTATTCTATTCATATGCAAATGATATTAACTGCAAACTCAGCATGTATTCATAAAAGGAAAAATCATTTTACTTTATTTTTTTCTTGTTTTCTATACATTAAGAAGGAATCAGTTTGGTTTATTTGAATAGAATAGAATAATTGAATGGAACCTCAATTATTTGGCTGTACAGGTACACAATCTTTTTAGCCTTGAAAATATTTCCTGGTACACCCTGTTTGTATTTTTCCAAGGGTCTTTATGGGTGTTATCTTATGCTACATGAGGAAAGAATAGAAACAAAATAGCTGTAGGAAAACAGGAAAGGAAAAGAATCCTGCAGTCAATGATTCCGTAAGTGGGAGGGAAGAGAAATAATTAATTTGATACCATCTTCCTAATGTTCTTTTCTGGATTATTTAAAAACATAAACATGCTTTTATTTTTAAATATAATCAATCATTTCAAATATACAGCAAAAGGGTTGGAGGTCAGGAGGCCCGTTGGTCAGCACCCATGGCTATCGTGTTGAGTGCTATCCACACTTGTCTTTGGCACAATCAAGCGCTTTTTCATGGGGTCTAATGTGTGTAAAGCCCTTCACTGTCCCAAGATTTTGCCTATACATACCTTGGCATGTGGCTGACCCTTTTTCAGAAATTTGCGTCTCCAATATGCTCAAACCCATAAAAGCCTGAGAAAGGCAGGCCCTTGTATTATTCATCTTGATTTCAATTCTTCTATTTTTTCATCCAAAGGGAGAAAAGCAAGTTATTTGGAAAAGCACTTGGTTTAATTTGAAGAATCTTGGGATCTACAGATTCTAATAATCTGTATGAAATTGGGTGAGTCATTTAAATTAGGCATGGTTTTCTTTACACAAATTTAAATTAACGAGGCAAATAAATCCTATTTTGCCTTCTTCACAATGTGTTATGACGGTACACTGAGACACTACAGTTTAAAAATTATTGCACATAAAAAAGTGAATATTTACTTACATCAGCAAGACTCACTGAGGGCTTCTCAACCGATAGGAGGCTTTTCTCCATACCATTTATGGCCTAGGGAAGTTTTAATTCCCTGTTAGAAAATAACATCTCTGCTATCAAGTTACTCAAATCTAAAAAGCTTTAGATATTTGCTTTAAACCTGATTTCGAGGTCTACAGCCTGAAATAATTTAAATGAGACTAAACTATACCTTGTTCATTCTAATATATTATTAAAGCAGGTGCCAGAAGTGGCACATACTGATTCAGAGTGTTTTGTATAAGGAGTCCTAACTAGGCAATACAATTATGAAACCCAAAATATGAATTTGGCCATGAACTTTGCTATTTATTGAGACAAAAATATCTTCTGCTAGTTACTTCAACAAGACGAGATGCTATGTCTGTGTGTGAACCTGGAGTTACTAATAAGGCCTCTGTGACATAAAGTGGTTTATAAATGTTTAATGCCAACTGTGAAATGTATTATACCTCATTAACATTTAACATGTTCTTTTATGGTATTCCTTAATTCAAGATTTTTTTTTTTTTACAATAACAACTATAATATGAATGACAGGCTACTCTAAATATTCCCTTAAAGATATTTTAATCTCCTTTGAAAAATAATTATTATCTGAATGCAAAGTTAAGACAGCTATTTTAGTGATTTAAATTTAGCTTTTATTTATGGTCATACCTAACTTGGTCTTTAGGACTGAGCTGATATCTAGTTCATTGAGAAGCATAGTTTCAATAAACTTAGATATTGATCACAAAATCTGAAAATAAACAAAAAAAAATCTGGAGATAAATTAGGCTTCAAGATGTTTGGAGATATAGATGTACACTACAGTTAAATATATATAATTTAATATTCATTCATTTATCAATATATTTAATCATATAAATATATGTATATGCATGTATGCATATATATATTAACACATATCTCCAAAGTATTAACATATATATTAACACAATAAAGGAAAATTCAATGAGGGCAGCTGTGAAAATAATATGTTCACTACCAATACACTTTGTCCTGAATAATAAGCAATACATATGGTCATTTTTGAAATTATATAAAGGCTTTCTCATGCTTATAGAAATATTTCAGGTAAAATTACTAAGCTATTCACTACAATATAAAACAACAATAAAACCCAAAAGAAAAGATTTCCCAAAGAATATAATTACTAGGGCAAAATAAGATTACTAAATACTCAGTTATCCCTCAGTACCCGTGGGGGATTGGTTTCAGGACACCTTGCATATCCTAAACTTGTGCATGTTCAAGACTTGCAGTTGACCCTGCAGAAAGCAGATATGAAAATTCAGCCCTCCATATCCATGAGTTTCACAGCCCATGAACACTGTATTTTCAATCTGAGTAGTTGCGAATGTGGAAACTACAGATCTGAAGGGTCAACTGTATTTATTAATAAAAACCCACATAAGAGAATTAGTACAGTTCAAACACATGTTGTTCAAGGGTCAAATGTACACTGTTGCCAAAAGTATCTGGAGATAGGATAGTAGCAAGACAGTGAAATAGGAAGCTCCAGACCTTGTTCTCTCACGGAGACACCAACCTAATAACAATATACAATCCAAAAAGCCTTTATGAGAATTCCAGAAATTAGTTAGGAAGTTGCAATGCCCCAGGCAAATTCAAAGCTAAGAATTGCTGCAGCGAGAGGGGTAAAATAAGCCATTTTATTTCAACTGTATCAGTCTTTCCTTCAAACAATGACAGCTCATGATCAGGAGAAAAAGCTCAACTTGTAGCTTCTCCCTTGCGAGGAAAAGAGAAGAGTGGAATGTACATCCAATAACCCAGATTTTTGGGAGGTCTGCTTGAGGGATCAGTTTCTGTCTTGTCTGACTTAGAATGCTGACAGATTTGCATACTTTGGGTGCCTGGACTCCACAAAGAACAGAGAGTTCAGAGTCAGTGGCCTGTGGCAGCTTGAAGGGACATGCAGCACCATGTTCGAACACCAGAGGGAACCACCGACCATAAGCTCCTGAAAAGGAAACAGGTCCACCCCTCTGAGAAATTACACAGACAAGCCCAGACAATCTAGAATCACATGAAGGTTTCAGAGGTGCCCAGAATCTCTAGTTTGCTGAAGGATGGAGATCTTTCCATATGTAAAGCCAACCTAGAAAGACTGAGGGAAGTGTGTGTATTTTCAAATGCACAGATCACTACCAAAAATAATGAGACACGCAAAGAAATAAGAAAACATCACCCCATCAAAAAAACAAAATAAATCTTTAGAAACTGATCATGAAGAAACAGAAATACATGAATTACCTGAAAAAGGATTCAAGTTAATCATATTAAAGAAGTTCGGTACACGATAAGAGAACACAGATGGACAACTAAATGAAATCAGAAAAACAACACATAAAAATGAGAATTTCAATAAACATATAGAAGTTATAAAAAGGAGCCAAAGAGAAATCACGGTGCTACAAAATATAATAACCAAATTGAAAAACTAACTAGAGGAATCAACAGCAGACTTGATAAAGCAGAAGAAAAAAATTGGCAAACTGAGAGACAGTTCACTGAAATTATTGAGGAGGAGTTCATGTTTCAGCTTCTCTTATCAACCATGGCTTCCCTAAGCTTTTGCGCTGCTAATTGTTCTCTCATTTTACAAAAGTGATTCTTTTATTAATTTTCATTTCCTTAATTAACAGGACTATATTTGGAAACAACTGTCACCTGCACACTGGAAAGAGTCTCCAGCTGAGCGCGCTGGGCTGCCATGTGTTACTTCCTATTTCTTCCTCTTTTTGTGTCGTTCTTTCTTGGTAGTGATCTGGGACTTGCTTTTTCCCCCATTTCTTTCTTAGTATTTCTTGAATGAGCTACTTACAAAAAAAATGTTGTGGGTGAGAGAACAGGGAAGGGTTGTGTCTCTGGCTAGAGAGTCTTATTCGTCTCTGATTTTGGTATTCATGAGGTATTTTCACCTTTACTTTTTCCCTTGGCTGAAATATAGCACAGGTGGTTTGTTCACAGGGTGGAATCTCTCTCCTTCCGCCTTCCTCACCGATACACTGTCTTGAAAATGTGGAAATGCTCCAGATTTTCTAGAAGGAATGGCAGACTAAGTCTAAGGAGAAGCTCTCTGCCAGCCCCTTGAGCCCCGTCGCACTGTGCAGAAAGGAGGCTGCACCTCAGGTGTGTCTCTCGTTTTGGAGAAATATCATTTACTGATTTCTCTGTTTCTAACCACAGACCATGGCCTGTTTCTTCCTGCGTGGTGATTTGCCATTAACTGTTTTAGAGTCCCTTCCTGAAATGTGTCTGACAAACACCAACTCAGCCTCCCCTGAGCGGAATAGTTTCTCACTTTTCTCTTGCTTTTGAAGAGAAGAAAAAGGAGAAGTACTTTTAATTTTTAAATTAAAAGTTGTACTTTTAATGTTCTGTTGTTTAATTCACTGTTGTACTTTTTCATATTTTAGAAAGTATTGTTGAAACATGCCATTAGCTTGTAATAGCAAAAGTAAAATAAATAACCTGAGGTTGGGAGGTGGCTGTGAGGGGCAGGACTTCCCTGAGGAGTAATTTATCATGTTCTTAATGTACTGGTATTTTTAAGACATTTCTTTTATGCTCAACAGTTTGTATTTGTTAATAGTTTTTGATCAGTGAAGACCACTATAAACTATGTATCTCAAACACTTTAAAATCATACTAATATTAAATAACAAGAAATATTAGTGGTATAATTATAATTTTAAATATATAGTGTATTAATAGTTAGAAATTTAATATTGTAAAATATAATTTTTATAATATGGAATTATAATCCTTACTTGAAATGAGATATCAAAAATATCACGAAAGTTATCTAGAAAGAAATTAGTTAACATGGCTCAAGAAATGAATAATGAACGTGAGTAGAAAGCTGTTGTAAACCTCTGGATGAATACCCAATTTGTTCAATTTTAACTTCAGTTTAGGAGAAAAATCATATTTTTTTCTTAATAGTCCTTTGTTCTATCTACATAAAAATTTTAGCTCTCATTAAAGTTGATGGAGCTTAAAACGGAATCAGATTTCGGGAGTGATGTCAGCAAAACGGAATAGGCAGCTGCAAGCTCTTACCCCCACCCCCCCAAAAAAACAAAACATTGAGAAACAAGCAGAAACCATCAGAACTCACTTTGTCAGAGCTTTGAAAAACAACCAAAGTTCACGGCAACCAAGCAAACACTGAATAAAGAAAAAGACGATGGTAGAAAAGCTTCTGGGTGTTTTTCTCTCCCCTGCCTGCCTGCCCCATGACTGAGCTATATAGACAGGTCCCGGGCTCCCCTCCCAGTGGAGCAGAGCAGACCTTACCCACTAATTATTGCGTGGTTTGTTCTCATTTTTCGGGGGGCTACTATAATGTCTAATGCAAAGTGTTTGTTCTTCCATCTTTTATTCCGTGCAAAATGATCGTTATGTGTTCAGGTTCAATGGAAGGAAAGCTCCAGAACTTAAAGTAAATAAAGAAAGAAAAGTGACCTCATCCGTCAGGCCTCACATTAGCTCAAGAGATCCACAGCCCCCTCCTGCCACATCTCACCTCACATGCATCTCCTATTGTAAGCGCACTACCTTCATTTGCATTTTTCCCCGTGATACAGTTCTACTTGTGCAATGAATGGAAAGTGGCACCATGATGCCGTAGGACACTGTGGAAAAATCAGTGTCTGCTTCCCCTAGAATGATCTACCCATTTTGGGAAAGGATAACTGCAGCACCTAGAAATCGCATTTTTAACTTAGTTTTTTTTTAACAGGAATGAAATCTTCTCTATTTATTTGACCCCAAACTCACTTAGAAGAGAAGGTTCTCCTTTAGGGGAAAAACAAGGAAAATTCTGTCCTGCTCATTTGCAGAGGAAAACAGTAAGGACATTCGCATCCATGGGAGCAGAGGCTGGGCGCTGGCCCTCAAGGGCGCAATTGGAGCCGAGGGGTTTCAAAGGCCTTGGGGAGCAAGAACAAATAGGACACTCCTGGCTGGGGGGTGGAGACGCTGGTGACTGAGAAAAGCTATTTTCAAAGCCCTCCACAAAGGTCTCTTTAGCCTCTGAAGTATGCTTCAGGTCTGTTTTAGCCTCGAGGTAATGCACTGGGATATAAACCTTGTGGACCGGCTCAGACTCTTTCAACTCTCTTCGTCTTTCCCTCTTTTGGTCAGTGTCTAACCTTTGCAGAGCATCTCCCCCACTTTAGGGTTTTGTGAAAACCCTTGAACTTGATGAGTGTCGTTTGCCTTCCTCAGCAGCCACTGACAGGCTGAGTGACATCAACTTGAAGTGCAGAAGTGCTTCCCACAGGGGCAACGGTGCCCAAGGAGAAATAGATGTAAGGAAAGCTTAGGCAGATAAACTCTTCCCATTTGTCTTCCTTCTGGAAGTCACTCAAAGGTAGGACTCCTCGTAGCTTTTGAGCAAAATCCTAGGTCAAGACTTGCTGGGACTCTGAGGCTTGTTTTGAAACTGTGCCCAGCCTGGAAATAGATCAAACCACCTGCATCTTTATTTGCCTCACTATGCTTTTCCCATTATTCTCACTTCCCCAGGTTTGCACAGCTCCTAAATAAAGTATCAGTATGTTAATCTCTGTCTTGACTCTGCTTTCCAAAGGAACTAACCTAACACAGTTAGAAAATTTGCAATAAACAGATATTAGGATGACATTTGAAGATATATAATTAAGGCACCCAACACTAACTAGATTAGTGTGCTTATTTCAACAGTATCCTGAATACTGCTTCATCTATTCTAGGAAAGCATGTGAAGAACCACTTAAAATTTGGCTGCTTAAATAAGGATTATAATTGTTAAAAGTAAGTGATAGAAGACACAAATGAAAGAAATCAAAGATGATATAAATACATGGAGAGATATCCCATGGTCGTGGATTGAAAGATACAACATGTTCAGATGTTAACTTTTTCCAAATTTGTAAACAGATTCAATGCAAGCCCAATCAAAATCCCAGCATGCTATTTTGTAGATATCAATGCACTGATACCAAGGTTTATATGGAAAGGCGAAACTCAAGAATAACAAGATGGTACTGGAGAGTAACAAAGTTGAAAGACTGACACTACTAAATTTCAAGACCTACTATAAAGCTGCAGTAATCAAGACGGCATGGTCTTGGTGAAAGAATAGCTACACAGATCAATGTAACACAAAAGGGAATCCAAAAATAGACTCACAAAATACAGTGAACCAATCTTTGTAAAAAAAAAAAAAAAAAAGAAAAGAAAAGAAAAAAACACAACAGCAATTCAATGAACACAGGAAAGCAAATGGTGCTGAGAGAATTAGGTTTTGGTGTGATTTTAGGAACATCACCTAACATGTTTGCTCTCAGTTTGCCCACAAATGCACCAAAGTACATAGAGTAGACACATGTGTGGTCTGGGTTAGGGGTTTTGCTCAATAAAATGATGACAAGTATTCCCTGTAATTGTTTATAAAATATAACTTTGTTCATGAGATTTCTACTTAGACCAACAATAACTCATTAGCCTATAATGTGTTGATTAATTATTCTTTATGCTTAGAGTTAATCTGAAACATATAACCTAAATCACTCTACTTATCTACACTTCTAATTCTTGGTGATTTAATTGTTGCATAGCTTGCCCAGTGAGCTGCTGCATTGTAATTAAGAAAATTGTTGTTTTGGATTGTTTCCTTCTAACTCCATGCATTTGCACCTACTATTATACCAAATATTCTTTTCTCTGTTTCTCTACCCCTTCAATAACACCCTCCACTAGGCAAATTTTAAAGTATTAAATTTGTTGTAGCTAAAACAGCTAGATATTCAGGAAAATCCATTTCTTCTTCTCCCTGGACCAATTAGACTATTTGATGCTCTTCCTTAGAGATAGATGTAGCCACGTGACTAGCGTCTAGATAATGAAATGTGAGTGGAACTGGACGGCTCATGTGAACCTGCCACAACCACTGTGTTGTTACTTCTCACTCTGCCGGCTGGACGCAAATGTTTGAAGGCCTTCAAGGATGTCAGAGCCAACAATGGAAGGAACCTGGATTCATGTGTCTGCTCGACTCAGAGAGCTTGGCATTCTCTGCCAAGAATACATGTGAGCTTACATTTGAGCCCTTCTAAATATGCAGATTTTTTCCAAAAAAAAAATTTGCCTATATTAACTATATACCCTGATTGTAAATATAATTAGTAATTTTAAAATGGGGATAGTATATTATCACCTAACTTTGCCCTCATATAAAGATTTGCTGATGTCCCCAGGATGAATTCACCCTTCTTCCACAATGCCCTGAAAGAAGCCTGTCCACACTACCATTACAGCAGTGACGATGCTCTGTTTTGTCTGTTTCCTCCTTTGTCTGCCAGTGAGATACATAGTCACTGAGAGTGGAAACATGTGCTCACTTATTTTTCATGTGGAACAACTATACAGGTTCTTACTTAATGAATATTTGGCCAAGGGTTCAATGGGCATTTCTTGAATGAATCAATGAGTGGCTTGAACCACTATATTCAATTTTGAACATTTTATGCTCAAATGTCCTTTTCAACTTGTCAACCTTTGGAACCCCTATGCACTCGCCATTCCCTAAGCCTAACCTCAAGTGCCACCTGGTGTTCAAACCTCAAAACGATGTAAGTTTTACCTCCTCTGTGCATCCTATACTTGCCACATCTTTCTGTTACAACTGCATAAAGAGTAAACTGTTACAACAGTCATAATCTTGTATTATATATTTGCAGCTATGTCTCTCCCAACAGATGGTGAAATAGAAATCAAATGGATTCCTGTTCAACAGATGGAGGAAGCATACTTCGCATCACAGACGACCTTGAAAGTAGAGTTGGGGTAAAGGCAAAATCAGTGCATCTGTCACTGGGATGTTTGTCTTTCGACAGAGTTGCCCGCCGCCTCAAAGCCAGACCTGTCTGTTTGCAGTCAAAAATGCGAATGGTTGTGAGGTTGGTAGGGCAGAATTATGATGCTGGAGGGTTTTGGTCGATAAGCAAGAGGAAATGATGGTGTGTGTTATAAAATGAAAATAGTACAAGACAGTGGTTCTCAAAGTGTAGTTTCTGGACTAACAGCATAAGCCTCACCTGGGAACTCAGGAAAAACACAAATTATCAGGGTCCAACCCAGATCTACTAAAACAGAGACCTTGCCGGTGGCGGGGGCGGGGGGGGGAGTCCTCCAATCTATGATTTTAACAACTCCTGCAAATGATCCTGACGCATAACAATGTTTGAGAACCACCAGCATGGTGATGAGATCTGCCAGCACAGGCGGTAAGCCGCGACCTGAGCAGCGTATTAGACCGTCACTCCAGACACGTTTGCTCTAGTGTGAGCATCACCAACGACCTGCGTGTACTCAGAGACGTGACTTAACCTCTCCTTTGTATGTCTACCTGGGGATACATCTATGAGACAGGTAGGATTCTGAAAAATTCATCTTGGTTTTCCTTGTAGGCTCTAAAATTCTAAAATGGTATAATCTATTCCCATAGCAACCTCAAAGAATGTGCTTCATGGAAGGCATTAAGGAAGTCTAAAATATTGCCATTTTCATGACAATCCAGCATGACTGATTGAAAGATCCCACGTTTTAATGTGTTTCCTTTGACCAGGGATGACAGGGGGCCACCTGCTCATAATATATTAAGCCTCTTGGACGCTTAGACGGGTGTGTTGGACGAGAGCCAGTGCTCTTGCAGCAGGGCCTGTGTTCTGCATGCATACAGAAAAAAATAGTTCTCTTGTGATTCCGCCTCAATTTTTCCATCTTTAATATGTAAATGAAAACTTAATATTCAAATGCTACAGGATTGTATTACGGACGTATTTAATACTGGAAACTTAAAATCCTTAGGTGGGTAAATGCATGCTTATTTACAGACACGAGACTGCATTCTTTCCTAGGGCTGTTGTAACAAAGTTTCACGAGAGAATAAAACAAAATACCCAACAGAAATGTGTTTTCTCCTGGCTCTGGGAGCCAGAGGACCATGATCAAAGTGTGAGTGGGGTTGGTTTCTTCCGAGGGCCTCTCTCTGTGGCTTGGGGATGACCGTCTTCTCCCCGTGTCCTCGTATGATCATCCCTCTGTGTGTGTCTGTGTCCTAATCTCCTCTTCTTACTGGGGCACCAGTCGTGTTGGATCAGGGCCCACCCTGGTAAGCTCGTTTTAACTTACTCACCTCTTTAAAGACGCTATCTTAAATGCAGTCCCATTTTGAGGACTTCAACATATGAATTCGGAGGGAACATAATTTAACCTATAATATGAAATTAATTATCTACATAACACCCTAAGCAGAATTTGGAAGAGAGTTGGTTATTCCTAACCTATGAAACATTTCCAAGCTCCTTAATTAGACTAGGAAATGGATGAAAATAATACCTATGTCCACATATGTTGGACCATGCCTAATACTTTTTTTTTCTAATTAAATTATCCTAACTGGTTTAAGTAAATAGTCAACATGAAATGCTATAATAAAAAGCGCATATGAATTACACATAGTAGTGGTAACTATTCTATAATGCCCAACTCCTTTTATTCCTTAGAATAAAAAAAGGGTTCAAGTTTTCTTCATGAAGGAGAAGCTGTATAAGTTTAATTTTAATAAAGATCTTGAGTATACAAAAACACACCACACCCCTGCCATAGTTGATACTGAACTAAGATTGATGTGTATTAAATAGCATCAGAAAAAATATCAATTAGTTTGGAAAGCATTGTTAGGTTTCTTTCATTAGCTGCTAAAATTTTGATGAAATTGGTATATATACTAATCAAGTGAATCCTTTATTCTGCTGTATGTTGATGGTTATATATAAAAACATGATAAATAACAACATCACAACAAAATTATGTGGAAGAAGAACTGTCTTAAATGTAAGATGGTTCTTAGGAACTAACGTCCCAAATATGAGTTTTATTTTATTTTTATTAATATGATTATCATTGTTAGAGTTTTGAAACTCTGTCACTTCTTTGGAATGGGCAAACCTTATTTTGGGTTGTGTATGAGTGTGGAAATTATGAACAAAGTTAGACAAATATACCGGCATTCCTCAGAGTGACTTTTTAACCAACAACTTACTAGCTATGAAAATTTGGTGAGCTCTACTCTGTAGGTTGTATTTGTGATGATTAAATTTATCTATCAGCTGGGCTAAGCTATGATGCTGGGTTGTTTGGTGAGACTCTAGTCTAATGTTGCTGTGAAGGTATTTGTGGTGATGATTGACATTTATAATCAGTTGAGTTAAAGCAGGTTACCCTTCAGAATGTGGATGGGCCTCATCCAATCAATCAAAGTCCTTATGAGCAAAGACTACGATTTCTTCAAGGAAGACAGAATTCTGCTCAGATTGCAACACAGACACTCTGCTCAACTCAAGACTGCAGCATCAACTCTTCCCTGCCAGCTTCCCTGTGGATTTCAAGCCTGCCTGCATGAACCAATGCAGTAATTTCTCTATTTCCTTCTCTCTCTATATATATGTGTAAATAAATATGTAAGTATATAGACTTATGCTTATATATAAAAAGTATACATATATATTTATCTCACTATATATGTAAATATATATGTGTGTGTATATATATATATATATAAAATAAATATAATATACATATCCTATTGGTTCTGTTTATGTAGAGAACTCTAATGCATCTTTCCGAAGAAGTTCCATTGTTCTTATTGTTAATCTCTTAAATAGAAAATTTCTGAAACAGTGGCAGGCCTGTCCAGCATTGCTTGGAGGCGTAACTAACCTCCGCTCACTATATTAGTCTCGGGTGCTGCTTGAGACAGCCTGTGACACCTTCGGCAGAATGGAGAAGTCCCCGTGCAGCCCTGCATGGCTCTCCAGGGCATCTGCCCACTTCTGTGGTTCACGTTTGCACTTTTGATGTGAGTGCAGAGCCTCCTCACGCCCACACGGGGCTGTTCCTCACTGTGGTCTCTCGGGCCCCCAGCACACCCCGGCGTCAGCGGCCACATCCAGTCTCCATCCCCAGGTTCCCCAGGGCAACCCCATGTGACTCAGCGTATGTCATGTGGCCTGTGTTCTAAATCAGGTTCTCTAAAGCGGTGGGAAAGTGGCTTATCAGAGTGATTGGATGCAGCAAAAGAGAAACATTTTAATTTACGGACAGAAAATACATTTCAAATTAAGATTTTCCTGAAGTAAGTTTCTGTTATATTCTTCTCCAGAAATAGCTCTTGTGTCTTGTGAAAAATATTGATTGCACAGATATGTCACCTCGTGGATTTAGCCATTATGTAGAAAATGAAGAGGCGGCACTATTTTTTGGCTATCAGCAAAACTCCGTCTTCTCTGCTTTTTGTTCTTTACTGATTGTCCCAACACCAGCCCCTCCCACCCGGTGCCAGCTGCTCTCGGGTCTGTGCTGCCAGACCAGCCCTCGCTCCAGACCTCAGCATCTATACCCTGAATCACCTGTCAGGCCCCTTCCCTGTGGGGTTTCACCCGAGCCTTGAATTCAGCATGCCCAAGCCCCACCTATTACCTGTCACTGAAAATCCTTTTTCTATGTTCTCACCCCACGGTGACTCCGGCATCTCTCCACCTGTGGAAGCCAAATGTCCTACCCTGATTTTCTTGAACAATGTGTCCATGTGTCAAGAAACACGGGTGTAGGTGTTTTTGCAAATATGCTGTTCCCCATAATGCTCTCTGAGGAAAGTCATATACATTGTTTGTTTCAATCTTCTGGAAACTTTCTCTAGTATCAATTCTTTCTCCACAGCCTCCTATGCTCGTGTGCACTGCAGCAGCCCTCACACTGCACAGCAATGTTGTTCATGGGCTTGTCCCCCTGCTGCCCTCAGGGTCACCCTTGCATCTCCTAGTGCTCAGCACTGATGATGAACCCAGAGAGCTCCCCGCCACTCCTTGCTGTCAACCACACCTTCCCCATTGAGGCAGCAATCCCAGCATCTGGGCAGGGAGGAGGTACTTTCCAAATTTGCTTCAAACTTGGCTATTTCCTCAGTCCTAGGGCATTATTTAGTGTTCTGTTCTGTGTTTCCTTAGTGTTTGATCCCCCATAAATAGGTAATAATTCTTTATATTAAAACTGCCTGTTTAAATTTCTATGTAGTTGTATTCCTGATCATGCTGATCAATGCATTTCCTACAGCACGAAAATCTCTTGTACCTATGAGGATAAAACAGTGGCTGAGATTA
Organism: Eulemur rufifrons; assembly: GCF_041146395.1. Classification (NCBI taxonomy): domain Eukaryota; kingdom Metazoa; phylum Chordata; class Mammalia; order Primates; family Lemuridae; genus Eulemur; species Eulemur rufifrons. The sequence goes on from NC_090994.1 coordinate 1,850,219, forward strand.
TTACAAAGATAAATAGAAGAGAAAAAAACAGTCCATCAGTCTCCAGTCTGCATAGTGGGTGGTATGTTATTGGTCATATTAGAGATTTTGAATCATTTAAGAGCAAAGATAAATTAGACAATTAGAGTATATAATAAATTTTAGGAGGACGTAACTACAAAATCCTGTAAATAATCACTGTGAATAACACTTCACATCTTTGGGAAATTCACTCACATAAAGCATCCCAATCCCTCAGTGCCAGGTGTATTACTCTACAAGTTGCATCTAATGTCAAGACTTTCACTTACATTCCGGATTAGATTCTTTCGCGCCTACTCATGTAATTCATTCCAGCAATTTTCTGCTCTTATCTCTTGTGTTACCATTTCCCTCTCCTTAGTAGGTTGTTTCATCAGCAAATCCCTATTCAATAATATACCCTATCTTAACAAATATTTAAGTTAATTGTCAAAGTTGTCCTCTGGGTCCTGTTTTTCTCCACTCGTTCCATTTTTCTGCTCTCCATTACAAAAGAAAAATTCTTTACAATTTTGTCTCTACACACAGTTTCAATTTCCACTTATCCCCACCTCTTCTCCTCTTTTGAATGTACACATATCAGGCTTTCCTTCCCTGCCCAAGTCGTCACCAGTCTCCATGTTGCCAAAGCTACAATTCTCAGACCTCTTCATGTAACCTTTTAAGCATCCTTCACACAGTTTATTACTCCCTCCTTTTTGAAGCTTTTTCTCTTTGGCCTACAAAATAAAATACTCAACAGAGTGTGTGATTTTTCTACTTCTGCATTTCCCCTCCTCAATCTGCTGTTAGGGACACTTTACCAAACATTAAATGTCAAGGTGCCCAAGACTCATTCCTGAGACTTCTTTTCTCTTCTGCTTTTACTCACGTACAAGGTAAACACAATTAGTTCTATGACCATAAAGGCTCACATATGTACATCTTTGGTCTTGAACTCACCTGAGAACTCTAGTCTCTCATTACTATCTTACTAACCATATCCCCCTAGAGCTCTAAAAGCATCTATTTATGCACCTAGAGGGATCATAACCCTATACCAACACAGTGAGAAAAAAATCAAACTAAACTGTGAAGCATTTATGATCATTTTTATTCCCTTTTATTCAGCAAAGAGAGAGCTCCTTTCTAAGGCTACTCTGCACACACCTAGCATTTGAAACTACAACTGAACATCCAGCTTTATGAAATATCTGATAATTTGCTTATCATGTAATTAGACATTATGATTCCATAAAACCCTATTCTGGGTAATACAATAATCTTAGTCTCTCTGAATTTCAATGTTGATTGATCAATGGCCCATGGCCACGTATGCTCTTCATTTCTCAGGTCTAATCACCTCAGCCGAGGTCCTAGGAGTCTCGGGGCTATTTTTATTAAGGAGGAAAATTGAAAGACCTGAAGGAGCTAGGCCTCAATTTTTATTTCTAACTTATTTCTAACTAATTAGTATGGAATCAAGGAGATGTCCAATTGTTGCATTAGAAGAGGTCTGCCTAAATCAAAAATAAAGTCAGCTTATATTATTTAGCTAGTCCATGCCTTTGAAATTTGTTTTAAGTGCTAAAAGCATACTTATCTATTATGACTGACTCAAATTGTTCTTTCTCATACATAAAACATTTTAATGCTTTTATTCCATTTCTTTATTTTTTCAGAGTTTTTTTTCCCCACATAACTACATGATAGGACATTTTGAGCCAGTTGTTGACATCTAATGGATTGATTTAGACAGTTCCATCTTATTCTTTGGGGAAGTAAACAGAGGATCAAACACACTTCTAATTCTTAATTCCATATTTGCATGAATGAGTATCATCTAATTTCAATAGCAGGAGGTATAATTTATTTTCACAATAATCATATACTGTTACATTGCCCATACTTAAAGAGAACTCCTGAAGGATTTTAAAATGTACATCTTTGAACTCCATTGATTAGCTAATAAAAATTACGGTTCATGAGTATCGTTTGAGTCCTTGGTATCAAAACCTAAGTAAGACTGGCATTTACATGGGTGGGAGCTATGAACTTTCTAAAAAAAGATCAGGAAAATCTCTTGGATGCATTGTTACTGGCAAAAATAAATAAGTCAACAGGGTTGTGCTACTTCATTCCCCTTCTTCCTGAATTCTTGCTAAACTGTAATTCAAGGGAAAAAATGTGGATTTGTGAACAGGAAACAGAGGTTTAAACCTGTTTGACTTTAGAACATTAATCTTATATCTTAGACACTCAATTTCTGAAAAATATGGGATTAATAAACAACGAACAAGAATTTTTGCAGCATCAGTGAGGTGTTTATGGAATCACATAGAGATTTGGTAGAGTATAATGTGTGTGTGTGTGTGTGTGTGTGTGTGTGTAATTACTGGTCAGAAGCTTTTTGAAAGAGAAATTTCATACTTTGCTCAGTGTGGCTCTACACAACACCAAGTGTGACAAGGCATGCGGGCCTGCCAAGGCGTACTGTTTCCAGCTCCTGATCATTTATCAACTACGTTCCTTCTGACCCTCTGTACTTGAAAAGACAGGAAACAGTAATGGTTAAGGAGCCAGAAACAGTCTCTTCATTTTGTAGCTGAGGTTAGAGAGGTTAATCACAGTTTTTTGAAACTGAAATTAGCTAATACATAGATAGTACATGGAAAAGTATCCAACATGTAAACACTTGATACATGTTAGCCCTTATTATCTTTATTGTCAATATCCGACTTCAACTATTGTGCATTATTGTAATAGTCTCCTATCTGGAGTCATTATCAACAATCATGGCTTATGAGATTTCCACTTGTGGAATTAATAAATCTTGAATTTATCTTGTGTTTTGTGAGACTTAGTCCCTTCTACTACATTATAACTATTTGGGTGGTAGTTACATTTCTTCCCTTGTTTAGAGATACACTCTGTTAAAATAAATGCATATTTTGTTTAAATAGCTTTTCTTTCTAGAAATTATAACCACTGCTTTCTTCATTCCTTTTCTATCTGCACTATTCAGACTTCACTGTAACAAAAACATGACATTTACCTGAACTGATACCATTTTAAGTTCACTTTCTATTACTAACGTCAAATAGCATTACTACAAATGTAGAAAAGAAAGAAAGTCAAACTGATGTATCTAATAGAGTAAAATCCAGGTTTGCACTTTGTTTTATCTGACTTTGACATTTAGGCCAATGCTTTCCATTTCCTTTGCTCTCTCTTAACTTACAACAAAATTAAAGTAAGTTTCTATTACACATAGTTCCATGAGCAGAACCTTCAAGACATTAGTATTTAGCCACTCATTCTCTGTAGCTGAATGACTTTGGAATCAGTGAATATTAAATAGAAGATCAGAAAGGCAGAGTGAGAAGAGACCTCGGAAACGATTTAATTTAATTCCCCTGTTTTACAGGGGAGAAAATCAAGTCCCAGAATGATGACCTACAGCGCTATTTAGAGATGTCTCTGTTTTAAGAACACAACTCTCCTGGTCAGTCCTCATTGCCACTTCTACTTTTCTCTCATTTTCTATTTCCACCTGTTGAAGACATTAGTCAGGAACCCAAGCTCATTCGCCCACAGGAGATCAGTAATGGTCACTAGACGCAATGTACTATGAGGGCCTTGCATGGAAATAGAACAATAGCTGTTTTCAATATATTTATTATTTTATTCATATTTTATGGCCATATTTCTCCATTCATAATGTGGTTATATTAATATGTCATCTTAAAAAAACTGCACTAAAAATGCACATGTACACAGAACTATGTTTTCTTTTAAAATTGAGAAATATAAAGTGCTAGATTCATAGAAGAATAAAATTAGAAATGGCATTACAGATCACCAACTCAATCTTCCCCTTAACCATAGTAGCCGCATTTATAAAATAAGGATGATGGAATTTATTACAGATCTTAGAGTAGGAACCAAGCAAAAGGTAGGGGGACAAAAAGTGCTGAAGAGAAATAAATACAACAAATTGGAGTGGCAATACTAAATTGGCTAAAAGATACTCTAAATTCCCTGAAGAACTCCAAACAAAAAGCTTCTTTAAGTGCATATACTCATAAAGCAATCTTATAATAAATCCTATGTCTTTTAGTAACTGTGAGACATATTTCACATTTCCAATCTACTTACAATCTTGCCAAGGCCACTTTAAAAAAAATGACCTAAATAATAAGATGGTATTAAGATTTTTCTACCAATGTCTAAAATGAAAAAAAGAAAAGAAAAAAGTTCTATTCCTCTGAATTCCTTTCCTGCTATACGCTGTGGTATTGTTAAGAACTCAGAGCAATATTCATTCATTATTACCCGTGCATTTTTATTTAGGTTAATGAGTCCTCAGTGTATTGGAGTTACAGTGAAAAACAATTGTGAATCCTTGTTTCAAAAAGTTATGTGTCTGTCCAAAATTAATCTCAGCAGGTTCTGATTTTAAACAAAGCTTTGATGGAATTTTAAGTTAAAAATAAAAAAGGGGAGTTCTCAACGTATTTGTATTTAAAGATTGACTAAAGGAACAAGCATGTGCTTTTCCAGATGGGAAAATGCCAAACACCATTCTGTACCTGTCTTCACTATCTTCTCAATTTATTTTTGTGGGTTTTTTTTCCCCCAAAATGTTTTGGAAAAGTCTCAGTGACTCCTAAACAGCATAAATTCAACTCCATGTGTTTTATCTAGGTTTTCCCTGATTGAATTACAGTTGATTCCCAGTGAGAATAACTTACAACAATACAATAAAAAAAATGTTCCATTCTCTTTCTTCTGCTTAAAAAAATAAGTCAATAATAGAATGTGATGATTACATCAAAAACCGACATTTCATGCAAAGGGAAATTTGCATTTATTGGTATCCCAGGTTGAGTCTTCTAATATAATTTTTAAAATTTTTTCTTTATCTTATACTTCAAAGCACAACATTGTTTTGAGGACAGAAAACTGGGGACCTGAGAGGAAGTCCAGACAGGATTGGTGGGTGGGATAAAAAGTTCAAAGTCTGCCAGCCTGGTCTTACATCCTTCAAAGAGAAGTCGAAAAGGCCAGGAAAACTAGTGCTTTGCCATTAATTATTGACAGGACCTCTTAAGAGGGTTGCCCTCACAAGATCTATCGATTTCTCATTGGGAGCAGACATATTTTATCTCCTGCGCCTCGCCAGCTATTCCACCATTAAGGTTACTCTCTAATTTGCTTTGACTCTGACAGTGTTCAACATTAAAACAAAGACTTGGGATTGTGGCTTGTCTTCAACAGATGCAGTGACTTTAGAAAACACTACCCTGCATAAATGTACCTCAGAAAACCCGGGTTTTCGAGAGAGATATGAAATCAGGGATGATCTTTCCTCAAACAGTGCATAACATTTTATGATCTAAATTTATATTTTTATATTTCAGGGTTGAAAATGCCAGTGCTTTCCCACTTTGTGCTACAATTCATGTGTGATTCATAGTAGAGTTGACATGGGCTGGGCACAAACATTCACAAACCATTGCAAGGCTGTGTGAGGAATATTCTTTCTTAAAGTTACAAAAACTAAACAAAGAAATAATTCAGCGGCTGTCACTCACGAAAGAGAAGCCATGCTCAGCACAAACAATATGAAAACTGTCCGTCTCATCCCATCTGTGGCGAGTGCTCCCTACTCGAGTGCTCCCGATGCCTGACTGAACAGAAAGCCCCTTGAGCATCCTGCCTCTGCACATGCGCTGGTGTTTGAACTGTACAGAACATTCCCATGGCTGCTTCTCCCATGCGTCTAAGTGCATTGCAGTGGTGGAAGCCTCAAATAGAACAGCACGTGAGGGAGGCAAGACAAAGGTCTGTACAAACACAGAAACCTTCATGGTAAACCAGCAAAGCCTCTTGTTGGAAATACACCACTGCCTGGAGAAGAGTCTTGTCTTAGGATTGACGCGCATCAAGCCCCAGGCTGCTTGTAGATCTAAGGAATTTCAAACATGGGCACACACTATCATTAAAACCAGAAACAACTCATAACCTTGTTTCTTTAAAGCAAAAATCAATCCTGGAATGATTTCAAATCATTGAAGGGATAATAAGGAAAAAAAAAAATAAGTGAATAAGTCAAATACCAGCATAATATTTAAAACAAAACAGTAATAACTTTAAACCATGAAGTCAAAAGCCAAGCTGTTTACCTAACAGTGACACAAATTCAGATAGATTCAGCTTCCTCTATAACAATAAATAAAAACAAGGAATAGTGTTTGCAGAAGCTCTCCTTGGGTATAATGGAAGAAAAATGAAAACATTTGTAATTCTGTGTACGTGTATGTGTGTGTGTAAGAAGTGGTCCTAGGCCGGGCGCGGTGGCTCACGCCTGTAATCCTAGCACTCTGGGAGGCCGAGGTGGGCGGATCGTTTGAGCTCAGGAGTTCGAGACCAGCCTGAGCAAGAGCGAGACCCCATCTCTACTAAAAATAGAAAGAAATTATATGGACAGCTAAAAATATATATAGAAAAAATTAGCCGGGCATGGTGGTGCATGTCTGTAGTCCCAGCTACTCGGGAGGCTGAGACAGGAGGATCGCTCGAGCTCAGGAGTTTGAGGTTGCTGTGAGCTAGGCTGATGCCACGGCACTCACTCTAGCCTGGGCAACAGAGTGAGACTCTGTCTCAAAAAAAAAAAAAAAAAAGAAGTGGTCCTGATTTAAGGCAATTAATTAAGCAAGCACTCAGAAAAATTATTCACATTCTTAATGTGATAAGTACTTAAGGAGATCTTTCACTTCATAAAAAATAAAACTAAAAGATCAAAATGTTAGCATCATTTATAAAATGATTGGCAGTAATATTGAAATCAGGAAAGCATAAAAAGTATAAAAGATTTTGAAAATGTTGCTCAAACACTTAGCATAGGAGGCTTTTGTTTCCCAATAAGGTCATCAAGAAGCGTGGTGAGCTGACCGGCTCCCTCGCTGCTCTTCCTGGCAGCCACAGAGCTGAGGACGGGCTAAAGGCACCACCAGGCTAGGGCAGAAAATGGGGCAGAGCTCTGGGGCAGGAAAGTCCTTCGGTTTCCAGGAAATGAAATCATAGATTACTTGGTGATGATAGTTCAAGATTTTTAAAATATTCCTTAGGAAACTAATAGATCAGTCAAACCAAAATAATAATAATAATAAACATAGAAAGAGTTGAACAATAAAGGTAAAATTGTGTATTTTATACACATAAGATAGACATTGTCTGCATGCATACATATATACATATGGGTATACACAGACAGATAATTTGAAATCCAATAGAGAATAGTATTATTTTTGACTGAATATGGCACAGTGACAGAGAATCATCATCATATAGAATATATATGTTCTCTCATTTTTGAAGTCAGAAATAAAGGAGAGTTTTAAAAAGCCATATGTCTAGAAAGCATCTTAGATACTATGGTATTGAGGAAGAAATCATTTTTAAAAACCTTACAAAAAAAACACACAACTAGAATATAGTAAAGATGCACATAAAATGCAGTGTTAAAGCAGTTTTCAAAAGGAATTTTATAACTTTAAATACATTTGTCAGAAAAATTGAATAAAAAAAGATAGTCAAACCATTTAACACAAAAATTAGAATAGGAACTACAAAATCAACCCAAAGAATGAAGCAAAGTTATAATAAAAATGAAGGAAAAAGATAATGAAATAAATAACATAATTATGATAAAATGTGATAACACAATGGAAAAAGTTAAAATAAAAGATTTTAAAAGGTAGATTAATAAGAAAAAGTCTGGAAAGACTATTCAAAAAACAGAGAATATAGAAATAAATAGAATATAAAACTATAAAAGTTTCAGAACTGCAAAGAAATTAGACATGCTCTCAAATATTAATAATTAACAATAAAAATGAATACATATAGTTATATTTGAACACATATTAATAGATAAAAAAGCTCAAAGCAATTAAAATGTTAAAATGTTAAAAATCTTCATTTGACACAAATACACACAATGTCTTATTAAGGTTTATCACTTTCAAACTTGCAAAGAACCCTTGTATTACAAAAAATGTTACAATCAGTTGTTCAGTTAATGCTGTTTCTTTACACCTTAGGTAGTATCATATTGACGTTTAAAAAAAGAAAGTAGAAAAGAAAGTAGGACCATTTCATTTTCAAACTTTAATAGTTAATATTATATTTAGAATATTTTCACCTGACAGTAGATAGTTAAGGATATTCAAGAAATGAATAGTTTAATATCAGAAAATCTGTGAAGGAAAACAAAAATCAACCTAAATCAACCCAGGCTGTGAAACTACCCCTATAGCCCAAGGTCCACCCATATTATTCAAACTAGTCATTTCTGAGCAGTCCTCTGGCCCTACCTGGCCTTTCCTTTGGAGAACAAGAGGAAGGCTCTGGCCCTCACTCCCCCTCCAGACCGACCTGGAGCTTCCCTAGGAGCCCTGTGTGGTGTGACCTGCCCCCCTCAGAAAACGCAGCTGGTTCTTCTGCCAATGGCATTAGCCTCCCTGTGTCATCACTCAGGCACCTCCATAAATTAAATCCCATGGGTACATTTTAATACATAGTGGCCACCAAGCACTATATATTTCTGCTTTGTAACACAGCAACATTTTCAATTTTACATATTTTGTGTGACAATTTGTTTAATAGCTGTATGCCCTACTAGACTGCCTGTCAAATTTCATTTTTGTTCCTCATTTTATTTCGAACACAGCATAGTGCCTGCATGTGGAATATGGAGACCAATTTCTTAAACAAATGCATGAATAAATGTATATAAAATAGCAATAAGGACACCTTACATCAAAACCTTTGAAATCCAGGAAATATTTTACCCAGATGCAGCATTTATTCTTAGCTGGTTTCTTAATTAAATGAAAATGAGTGAAAATTAATCAATTAAAGAGTCTACCATGTAAGAAGCTAGATTAAAAAGAAAAAGAAGAAAAGTCAAGGAAAGCTGAAAAAGTAAAAAATATTGTTAAATAATACCTTTAAAAATTTTAGACGATAAAAGAATACATGTAATTTAAAAATTTTCACAATAATTTATTCTTTTGGAAACAGAAAATCAGTAAAATAATCAAACTTCTAGCATAATACCTCAATATATTTCCCACTAAAGAATTCTTTTTTATTGAATCTGGATTCAAGACAAAAGAAAGAAAAAAGGAATTCTTTTTTAGAAATCTGAGTGTATTTAGAAATCTATGGGTATTTAATTGATAGTGTTTTATTTTCCCTCTTCAATTTGCTATTCAAATTATAGTGTTCCTTAAATTTGATGATGACTTTAAATGAACACCCTAATGTAATGTTAGTAAAAAAAAAAAATACATAAGCAAAATTAAATATGAGAAAACAGAAGCAATAATAGAGTTTTGGTTAAAAATTGATTTTGAGAAAGGAGTTTACACAGGCTACATATGTAATTATGATTTGATGAAAGGAAACTGATAGATTGTTATATGGAAAACAGGAAAATAAAAAACAAGGTAAATATATGCTCAGGGAAAGACTGTCCTTGGTCAAAAGTAGCTCCAAGCATAGCAACAAGTGCTTGCATTTTGCATTTGAGTGTTACTTCATTATGTCACTAAGCTATTCTTTTCATATCTACTTTCTGAATCTGTTTCTATCCACTTTATAAATGAGAATTTAAATCTGAGCATTTAAAAATGAATTTGGCACAATGTAACAGCCTTAAAATAATAAGTGCCTAAAAAGAAGAAAATGCTGCTTCAATTTTATATATTATTGAAAATAAAATGTTTTGCTCAATGTGTATTTCAGAATTCCTTATAATAGACCTAAGTAAAAAAAAAATCATGAATGTTCTTCCTAACAGTATTGATACGCTTTCAATATATATTCTACCCCATTTATCAATTTTGCAAAGGAAAAGCTATTGGGTAAGACAAGTGTATGATTTGGAGGGATAAAAAAATTAGAATTTAACTCAGAACTAATGCCTTTTCCGAAGTTATCAATGACATAAATGAATAATTTTACGTAATTATTTAAAACTGTTCTTCATTTTCAAAACAACCTTAGGAACTTAAATTTGCACAGCACCATTGAGGTTCCACAAAAATTGTTTGACAAACACTGGTTTTAGAGCAGGCAGATCTTCCTCATGATTCTTTACAGTTCAATTGGCTCAATACAATGAAAATATTTCGCATTCTTAGAGATACTGCAATTATCAGCTACCTGACAACCAGTTCTGGCTTCTTCTGTGGACCTGTGGATGAACTCTGGCACAAGCCAGCCATGCTGGTGGAAATGAATATCTGTGTTTTAACTCAGTAGCATCATCTTCTTATGTATTGAAATTATGACACAAGAGCATGCAACAGGCAGACCTGAAGAATGAAAGAAAACTCGGAACAGAACATGTTTTCTAATATTGGGGTTCAAATGTAGGATGTGTGTGTGTGTGTGTGTGTGTGTGTAAGTGAAGTCCACATGAAGTGTACACAACACACAATCTCACACACACACAACAAAGAGAAATCCTAAATGAAATAAAGGCAATAATGGAATTTAGAGAAAGAGAGAGTTCTCTTAGCAACCTGCTATAAAAGGATTAAACAGATTACAAATTGTGACCTTTGCCTGAGGAGAAGACACTCAAATTCCAGGTAAGATGGCAGCCCCGCTCCAGTCTACGTTCTGAACTAGGCTGGTGCAGAGAGTCTGGCCTGAGCTCATTATGAATAATTCATATCTCATCTATCTTTTGAAGAGGTGTTAAATTGCCCTTTTGGCATGTCTGTGGTTTCTGAGGAATGTGTTCACACCTCATTATCACTTGGTGATGGACTCCTGAGAGAGTATGTAATTGTCTTGGAACCAAGGTCTTTGTCAGTATGGTAATGCATGATATCAGGACAATATGATGTCCCCTGTGACCACAAAGGTAAAAAATCTGCAGCAGAAGACAGAATAACAATTATTTTTCCCTGTTAACTTTCAGAGCAATTTCACTTTTCTCTAATATTTGTTTCAATTATAATTCACTTATTCCACCTGCCAGTTTCTTCAAAACTAAACTTTTTTTGAAAAAAAAATATATAAGGAAAACTATGATTTGTTTCTATAACATGATCAAAAATTGCTAAAAGATCTATCTTTCCAAAATCACACAATTTTCCACTACCATTCATTCATGAAAAAATTATTTGAGCTCTTTATTACTTTAAGTAATTTCCACATATTATTTATTTTATTATGATGAGATTCTAGAAACCTGAAGAGATAGAAATTCTTCCTCTCTTTACAGACTAGAACTTGATTTTTTTTAGGATGAAATAAACAGTGGTTGTGGTTTCTCTTCAAAATATGCTCTAAAACCAATGGGTACTGCCTTCCAGGATCTTCCAGTCCCCAAATCAGTGTGGTTCCTTTCAATTAACGTGCCATGTTCTCTTGAGAAGTTCCCCTGGCAATAATTTTTGACCATGAATGACCCTTGTCTATAAGCAAGTTTCATGAGAAAAGTCAAGAGGAATTCACGGAAGCATGTTCAGCGGGATACGTGAGTTTCTAAAGACAGATCTGCCTACTGTGTGAACGGGCTGTGTGCGTGCGTGTGCGTGTGTGTGTGTGTGTGTGTGTATGTAGGATGAAGGGGAGGCCAGGAGCAGAGGAGATAAAAGTAAGCTAATATGGCAATACTCCAAATTAGATTAATGAATATCTGGCCAGGTGGTATTGTGGAAGAAAAAGAGAAAAGGGAATGGCTTTGAGAATTATTTACAAATTTTAAGTCAGTAAGTTCTTGTGATAGATTGCATACAGAGGATTTAGGAAAAGAAGGTACAGTGCCCCAACATTGCCACTCAATGGATGGTGTAACTACTTAGAAAAATACTAAGAGATGGACAGATTTAATGGGTAAAATTCTAATTTTGTGTTTAAATGTAATGAGTTTGAATTAGATGCATGGCATTAGGGCTCACACAGATACACATATATATCTCTGTGTCCCACCTACCACTGGGTGGGAGGGTGGGTCTTTATTGCCAGCCAGGCAGGGGGTGAATTGTGGGTGAGCTGGCTCCAAAAATCTCATCTAAGTTACTGCATTTTTGTGTCATTTTCAGTACCAAGTGTAACAGGCTGGAGTCTCCAAGAAGCCAACTCTGAGCCAGGGTTTAGCATCCAGGAGAAAGATTAGGATTGCTCTTAGCATTAATACCTGCAGAAGGAGGATTAGCAGAGAGAAGGGTTGAGCAGAGGTGTGGAGTCCTAGCAGGCTTCAGCCCTGTCTTTAGAGAGATAAACTGAGATGATACTTCCAAGTGGCCTTCCTGTAGAGTGAGGGTCTCGGTTTGTAGGCACCTACATTTATGAAAGGCTGCTACGATCTTGTTCACGGTGTTCTCCTCCACTAAGGCATTTTCCTCAGGGTCTAAAAACTGAGGGTTTTCTGGCAGCAGCACAACCAGCAGCCAGACACTCCCTTGACTGTCCTTCAACACTGAACTAGTCACACATCAATGTCTCCACTGGAAAACCTTGAGTGTAAATACCACACGTATAAAACATCCTTAGTAAATTCCATCATCAAACATTCTATTCACACATCCCTTTTCCTACTCAGTAATTTTTTTTTTCATCTTCATAGTATTTATTATTTTTAACCAGTAATTTTTTTTTCATCTTCATAGTATTTATTATTTTTAACCCCGTGATAGTCTCCGGAGATGACAATCAAAATCCTTTCCTCCGCCCCTTGCCAGTGTGCCAAACCTCACATTAGCATTAAGCATTGGAGTTTATTTCCCCTCCTGTTGTATTTGAGCTGTCTTTGTGGCTTGGTTTGACCAATAAAACACAATGAAAGTGATGCTGTGGGACTCCCAAGTCTAGGCCTTAAGAATTCTGCCAGATTATACTTCTTCTTTGGAAATCAGCTGCCATGTAAAAAGTCCAACTACCTGGAGCTACATCATATTTTCCAAGGAACACCGAAAAATAAAATTACTTTAGAATCCTATTTATGCTTTTATGTAGATTTACATAAGTTGGTTTACAACTGTGTAAAGACAGTTTAAACAATTTCAAAGTAATTAATTAATTTATTAATTAAACCATGTGGCGATTGTTTGCACTGCTGTATGTAATCCACAATTGTCCTTACATGTACCTACTTGCCTTCTATGATAATAACTATTATGATATGTTCAACTAGCATATTCATTACATAAATATATAATTTATCATGATAGTATTTATTCATGATATAAGTTCTCTCCAAATAGTTCAAGTTTTCTCAAAATCTTTAAAGAATCAAAAATATGATTTCACTGTTTAAAGGACAGTGATGCATCTACATTAATTTGCCAAAAATTAGATGCTAGACAGAATTTAAAATGATCTTTCTTCCTGTGTCAGGATTACAAATTAATACTTGGGCTTGTTTTGTACTACAATTTTCATGTTGAAGAATTCAAGAAACTCAAAGTTACACTCCCTTCATGACCTTTGCTGGATTCAAAATAGTTATTATACAACATTTAAAAAATAGTACCACATAGAAATAGGACTCACCATTTTTATTTATAAGAAGGAGTTGTAGTTACTATGGGATACATAACTTAGAATCATAAAACTTTAATGTTGGAAAAGTAATTAATGTTAAAATAATCTGATATCCATGATGCTACATGGTGATTCTAAGTTGGCATTGTTTTTCAGTCAATTCTAAAAAGAAATCATTTTAGAATTGATCATAAACATCTAGGTTAAGAAACCAAACCCAGTTTACAGGGTATGATACCTTCCTTACTTTTCTGAATTCAATGACATCACTTGTAAATGGCCAGCCCTAGGATGAAAAGGATACTGTTAATACGTCCTAAGAATACTCTGAATCTAACTTTATCAGGAGTATTTGAAGGTACAGAGGTTGCAAAAACTTTATTCTGGAATAAATTTCAAATTAAAGAAGGGAGTAAAACAGCTGTTTCACCTGACAATGTTTGCAAAGGAGTAATTGGTCCCATTGTGACACCAGTCTTCTTTCAATAAACAATTGTTTGAAGTCATAAAGCTTTTGTCAAAGTAAAACATAATAAATAATTTGCAGGTAAGCATGAGTAATGTACCATGTGGAGTAAGCTGGGAGAGGCGGTATATCTTTCCCCAGGTAGTCCCATGGCTAGAAAAAAAAGGTATGCTACACTGATCACAGCAGAGATTAATAAAAGGTTGGTAACAAAACATAACACAGAGCTCCTAGGAGTGACTTATTTACTCAGTCACAGGATGTTTTTTAGGCATCTTCTCATTGTAAAGTAAGGTTCTAGGGCCAGGAATACAGCAGTCGCAAGACAGAGATGGTCCCTGCCTTCATTAAACTTATATTTGAAGTAGGAAGTCAGAGAGACCCATGCCAGAAACATCATGGATAATTAAACAATTTCAGTGGCTTCCTTTTGTCATTAGGGTAAAAATCAACATATTTAATGTTACCCTAAATAATCTTATTTATATTTGATAAACTTCCCTCAGGTACTGTATGTACGATGAATAAATTTGACAGCACCAAGTTCACATGCAGTAACATGAAAAAGGAGATGATAGTCTTGTGGACTAAGTTATTGGCAATTCCCTTGAGAAATGGACAGATACATTGAGAAGTAAAAGCAGCAGAGGTTTGAGATCTCATCTAGGCTGTTAGTTCATAGAATGACTATGGAGTTTAGTCAACTGGGTTTCAATACCAGGAGCATCTCTTACCTGTTGTATTGTGTTGGACATGTTATTGGCCTCATAAGGTTATTGTAAGGGTTAACAAAGTTAAGTCATGGAAGGAGAATTTATTAATGATGGCATGTATAGCAGTGCTGTTTGGTAGAAATATGATATGAGCCACGTATGTAATTTTACATTTACTAGTTGTTTTTTTTTTTTTTTTTCCTTTATCCTGTTTGGTCCTGCAGAGCTCCTTGAATCCATCTTTCCTCACCTTGGAAAAATATTGGATATTATTACTTCCCAAATTGCTTCTTACGCATTCTCATTCTACTTCTTTTGCAGCTTCGATTACATGCATTTTAAAATTCTGTAACATATCTTCCTTGTGTATTAAAGAAGCTAGATGAAAAAGGCAGGCCTTGATACTGTCAAAGTTAGCTGACTTTTCAAGAGAAACAATGGAAACTGGGAGATAATGGATGGGAAACTTCAAGTGGGGGAGGGCACTCAGACCATAGCAAGGGGAGATGTTTGCCTAAAAACAAAGCGCATAGGAACTACTGATAGCTTGAGGTGTTCTCTTACATTGATACGTGGATGAATTTAAGGAAAAAAATAATAATTTTGTTAAACGGTTGTAATACATTCAATAAGAAAAGTGAATCAATGAACACAGAGTAATACTAAGAGAGGGAAAAAAAGAGGGAGGAAGAGAAAGAGGGAGAAAAGGAGGGATGGGGAGGGAGAGAGAGACAAAGATAAGCTCAAAGATAAGAGACAAGATGAAGATAAGCAAGGGAGGGAGGAAGAGGATGAGAGAGAGGGAGCAAAGATAAACTCTAATTTACAGAAGTTTGTGAGTCTCCAAATGTAAGAAAATTGATAGTATCAAACAAATTATCAATTTTCAACTTTTCCAAAGTCATAAATACTTCAGGCAGGAATCACGTATGGACAATATAACCATTGGGTGAACAATTGTTGGGAAATAGATTATTAGAACATTTTCAAAGTACCATTGCACAGATTAACAACAGAGGAGAAAAATGTCTCTGTATTAGTCTGCTTGGTCTGCTGTAATAAAATGCCTTAGATAAGAGGTCTTAAACAACAGAAATTTATTTTGTCACAGTTCTGGAGGCTGGAAGTCCAAGGTCAAGGTTCCAGCATGGTTGGGCTCTGGGTTGTGGACAGCTGCCTCCGCACTGTGTACTCACATGGAAAAGAGAGGGAGAAAGGAAGGGAGCTTTCTGATGTTTCTTCTTATAGGAGCACGAATCCCGTTTAATCTTAATTACTTCCTTAGAGCTCCTGTCCCCAAATACAGTCACATTGGAAGTTAGGACTTCAACATATAAATTTTGTTGGGAGGTGGAAAAAACATTCAGCTTATAAATTACCTTTCAAGTAGGACGATGTGAAGGCCACCATGCTGCCCATCTTAGTTTATTGATCAATTTGGCATCACCATTTTAGAACTGTCTGACATTATGTACTTCCTGAAATTATGTAAAAAGAATTGTGCAATATAAACTATGCCGTGTACTTATCTGGAACATTTACCCTGAACCTATTCATGAGGGAAAACCACAGGTGAGACAGTCTATTGATTAAATTCCCTGGACTATTCAAAAATATCAATGTTATTAAAAGCAGGAGGAAGGCTGAAGGAATTTTTAAAATTAATATACTGTAGTCATGAACCTAATGCAAGGTGTGCTACAGGTTGGCATCCCTGGGAAACTAAATCTGAAGTGGAGATTATGGCACAAGAGTGTATTAAGGAGGGATCTCTTAAGCCAAGAACAATTCTCAGGGTGGGCTGTTGGCCTGGAATATTTCTGGCAACTGGGGGGATATATCCTTTAAACTTAAAGTGGGATCTGAACAGCATATCAAAATTTCCATGACAATGCATAAAATTTGATTGCATCATAATTTATACAATTTTACTTTTTAAAATTTAGGAAAAACTTTTGGAGCACCTTGGAATATTTTAATATGGGCTGTACATAATTATGAAAGTATCACGGATGCTACGTTAACTTAGATATAATAGATGGCATAGTGATCATACACATTCTTATTTTTAGGAGATTCAGAATTAAGTAATTTAAAGTGGCAAGTGTGGCAAAACGTCAGAGGAACAATACTTTGGAATTTCAAGTCTCGTCAAGCATGTTGATTCTCACTGGCTGGGAGCATCTTGACTCTGAACGTTTTCTGCTTCCAAGGCACAGGGCCTCCTGGCGTTTTCTGTTTCATTGCTCTTTATGCCTCCAGAGTGATTGATTTGATTTTTTAAGTGAAAGCATGTCTTTATAAATGTCAACTTGCTGGTAATCAATATGTAATACATAAAATATATGAATGTAAACATTAAATCACAGTATGGCCTTTGTCTCAGAAATATATTGTTTAGGAGAATAGCCATTACAATCAAACAACTAACAATCAAGATATCTCATTCAACAAATATTTCTTGAGGCCCTAACATGTGCTGGTCATGGTTTTAAGTGCTAGGGGCACATTACGGGACAAAGATCCCTGCACAACATTCTTATAAAAGACCCACTTTCCACAGGCGCCATGCTTTTCCTATAAAATGTTGGCAATTATCAACATAATCTGCTATAGAAATAACTAATATGGTTAATTTACATTTTGAACAATGTCATGGTAATATTTCATCAAATAACATTTAATTCTACATGACTTTCTCTGATTTTCAGGTAGAAAGAGAATTTGAATGGATTAAATGCTAGAATGTCCCCTGAGTAACTATATAAGTACGTAACAAAATTATTACGATTCAGGGAACCATAAACTGCATTTAGGAACGGTCCCTTGGCATTCTTAGGGAAATTACTGTGTTGATTCAAGAGTCATTGAGAAAAAATTTCTGGAAAAGGACCCAAGACACATTTCATTATAGCAATAGAATGTGAATGATAACCGTTGTACTTCCTCACGAGTCCATATGGTTACCAGAAGTTGTTTATCGGGGGCTCCTCGACCAAATTAATTTTTAAGATGTTATTCACATATGAAAAAATAAAATATTTCTCACAGTCTCCCTTGAAACAGATTGTTTCCTAATGCTCTTAAAAAAGTTCTCTGAGGATGAGAATTTTGCAAAATTTGGTATTAGAATCCTGAGTATTGTCATGGAAGAGTTCAACTTTTCAACATCGTGTTAATAGGCAACTGCTGGTTCAGATTCAGAATGCACACATAATTACTCAGATTATAGAAATCAGACAAATGTCGACTTTCCTCACTCCTGTGCAATAGTCTTTCCTCAACTAGCTTATGAATGAGAACAGCTCATGAATGCATTACAAATTACAACCATCTCAAATGCATGCACTTCTGTGCCCTCTTTCAATTTAACCCTTCCCTTCCTTAATGTAACCAATTTCATGAAACTCTATGCAGGGTGTACTCATTCACTTTAGCATTGTAAAATTTGATTTAGTAGAGCCAGAAGTTTTGGTTCTGAAAAAACAATCAGTAGACATGTAATATCTCATATAGTTACATCCAATAATATCAAATGGCCTCTACATGGTTATTGATAAACAAAGATAAATATCAGTCTCATCAATTTTAATATACTAGGGCTGTCCAAAATGATCCAGCCATTGTTAATATATTTTTCATATTACATGGCTGGATCCTTTCTGGACAGCTTTGGTATACCTAAAACTGATCTTAATGGTAAATTTGGCCAGCTTAAATCAAATATGGCCCTTGAAAATCATATTTTAAAATGTTTACATGCTTCCTTAAGTATAACTTATATTAATTTTAAATGTAAGATTAAGTGTAATTGAATAAACTTCATATATTAAAAGTGTGCCTTG
Source organism: Eulemur rufifrons (assembly GCF_041146395.1). NCBI lineage: Eukaryota > Metazoa > Chordata > Mammalia > Primates > Lemuridae > Eulemur > Eulemur rufifrons. The sequence goes on from NC_090994.1 coordinate 1,868,815, forward strand.
TGATATGTTTTGACATTATGTATACCTATCAAACTACCTCCCACAAAAAGATATTAAACACATCCCTCATCTTAAAAGTTTCCTTAGGATAGTCTGTAATCCATTTCTCTTGCTCTCCCCTCCATCCCCAGGCAACCACGAAAGTTCTTTCTGTCCGTAGGGATTAGTTTGCATTTCCTGGAATTTTATACAAATGAAATTACACAGCACATATTCTTTCATGCCTGACTTCTTTTACTCAGAATAATTATTTTACTATTCACTCTTGCTGGTGCATGTTTCAATAGCTCCTTCCATTTCATTGCTGGGTAGCATCATATTGTATGTATAAAGCACAATTTATTTATACGTTCACTTGTTGATGGACACCTGGAGGGTTTCCAGTTTGAGGTCATTGCAAATAAAGCCGCTATGAATATTTGTGCATTCATATATACATCTGTGTGTGCAATTTTTTTCTCTTTGTAAAATAAAAAGGAATGGACTGGTTGGATCACACAGTGGGTACATTTACATTAAAAAAAAGTTGTCAAACTCTTTTCCAAAGTCGCTGTATCATTTTAATTTCCTACCACAATATTTGAATGTTCCAGCTCTTCCACATTCTGGCCAATACTTCTTTTTTTTAATTTTAGCTATTTTAGCAGGTATGTAGTAGTAACTCATTGTGGTTTTTTTTTTTTTTTTTTTTTGAGACAGAGTCTCACTCTGTTGCCCAGGCTAGAGTGAGTGCCATGGCGTCAGCCTAGCTCACAGCAACCTCAAACTCCTGAGCTCAAGCGATCCTCCTGTCTCAGCCTCCCGAGTAGCTGGGACTACAGGCATGCACCACCATGCCCGGCTAATTTTTTGTATATATATTTTTAGCTGTCCATATAATTTCTTTCTATTTTTAGTAGAGATGGGGTCTCGCTCTTGCTCAGGCTGGTCTTGAACTCCTGAGCTCAAACAATCCGCCCACCTCGGCCTCCCAGAGTGCTAGGATTACAGGCGCGAGCCACCGCGCCCGGCCTCATTGTGGTTTTAATGAGAATTTTTCTACTGACTTATGATGTTGAGCATCTTTTCATGTGTTTTTTAAAATTTATTTTTAATTGACAGATAATTGTGTATACTTATGGGGTACCATGTGATGTTTTGATCTATGTGGACATTGTAGAAAGATTCCATCAAGCTAATTAACATATCCATCACCTCAGCAAAGATGCAAGAACATTACAAATCTATTCTTTTGGCAATTTTGAAGTATACAGTACATTGCTATTAACTGTGATCACCACGCAGTATAGTAGATCATCAAAACTTGTATCTCCAATCTAACTGAAACTTACAACCCTATGATTAACATCTTCCCTTTCCCCAACCTGCTCCCTTTGGTAACCACCTTTCTATTCTCTGTTGCTATGATATCAACTTAGGTTCTACATACAAGTGGGAACATACAGTATTTGTCTTTCTGTAACTGACTTATTTAGTTTAGGATAATATCCTCCAGTTCCATCCGTGTTGTCACAAATGACAGAACTTTTTTTAAGGCTGTACAGTATTCTACTGTTTATGTATACTACATTTCCTTTATCCATTCATTCATTGATGGATAGCTAAGTTGCTTCCATATCTTGGCTATTGTGAGTAATAATGAAATAGACATGGGAGTGTGGATATCTCTCTTGAGATAGTAATTTCATTTCCTTTGGATATATACCCAGTTGTTTTGGCTATTCTAAGATTTTTGTTTTTTATTTGGTGGTAGGAATTTTGATTGCATTGATTCTTTAGATCAGTTGGGAAAAGTTGGTAACATAATAGTATGAGTATTCTGACTGGCAATGTTACTTCTAGTCCTTGTGGGTAGTGCTTTCCCATGTTTGGTGGTTTCATCACATGTGTGTGCTGATCAGTGCCCTGCTACATACACAAGGTGGACCTTCTGGAAGGTCTGGAGAGATTTCTCTGTGCATCACTCACTGCTCAGTTATTCTTCCCTGCAAATTCTATTCACCTTGGTCTCCCTGGAGCTCAGCAACATCTCAACTCAGAGACTCTGCCAGGCTCAACTCAGTCCCCCTACCTATTTCCAGTCTGGAAACTCAAGTAAGTAAATTGAGGAAATCGCAGGACTCATCTTATTTTCCTTTGGTCCCTCAGTGATCACTGTCCTTTATGGTTTGATATCCAGTGCTTGAAAACAATTATTTTATATTTTGTGCTTACTTTTTGTTTGTAAATCTAGACACTGTTATTTTACCTTGTCTCTAAAGATTGATTTTGATTGAAATCAAGTATTGGACTTGAAGTAGCAGGACCTTGACACACTAACTTTCCATCACTACACTTATAGGATAAGTGACGCTATGAGTCAATTTATTTATTTGTGAAAAAAGAATAGTAATAGCTGCTCTGCTTAAATCCAGAATTTTTTGCAGATCAAGTGAGTGATGTTGTGAAACAACTACTGAGTTATAAATTATTATATATTAAAAGGAAAGGATGAGGATGGTGATGAATAAGAAGATGATGATAATGATTTATACTCTAGTCATCACATGGGAGGGACATCTATGATCTTTATCTATCACTCTTTGTCTATCACTTTGTGGCATTTGCTTTTATGCAACAACTAAGATACTGGCATCCATTCTGTAGTATGATCAAAGCCATTTTTCAGTTTAATGACAAGATTAATGTTATTTCAATAGCTGGTTTTTATTTAAGTTATATATATTTTGGGGATGGAATAATTTCTTTGAGAATTAAAGAAAATGTAGCTAGAAAAAAATGCTCTGTTGTTTACAAAAACCCCAAAATAATAACAGCAGCAAAAGAACATGAAAACCAAAAACAGAATGAGCATTTTTGTTTCTGTGGTGAAAAAGACGTCAAAAGCCAGAGGAGAAGATGAAAACAAAAGTTATCTCCTAAGCACAATAAAGACTGGCGATTTGGAATCATTTTGTGCTAGCTAATTCTCTTTAAAACTCCATCAGGTAGGGATAATCATCTCTGCTTTTACAAAGAGAGAAATTGAGGATCTTGTAACTAGCTTGCCAGAGGCCACAAATAATAATGTTGGAGAAAAGACTTTTTTCCGAAGTGTATCTAACTCCGGAGATACGCCTTAAACCATTGAACTACACTGTGATTTCTCACCCACTAAGGAGAGAGATACAAGTTCTGGAAAGAAAAATATCATCATATAGCTTTAAAATTCTCATGGTTTTCAAGAAATCCTCACTTATTTTTCTTTTAATTGAATCAAAAACCACCCATGTGTCAGAAAAGAAGGCATTTCTAATTTTCCCTAAAACATATCAGTAGCAAAAATTTATTTCTATGTGTATTCATTTATCAGAACCTAATATGAAATAGGCATTTAATAAAAGTAGAAGTTAAGAAAAGTAAGAATAACGTTTTATGTTTTCTAGGCTACTGATTGTTGTGGACTTGTCTGACTCCTTAAAAAACAGATTATGCAAATAATTAACTATAGCTTAAATCTATTCTGAGACTATTTTTTCAATATCTTGTCCTATTTTTAGGCTTGCCATTGTAGACTAATTGTAGGTGCAACTAACTGCAATATTAGAATCCTTTAAGGTTTTAACAGTAACTATTTCTATTGCATGATTATGGTCCTTTGACACTGAGTTGGTGATTCACATTAAACAAATAAACCTTCACCCTACATTGCTGGTAAGTGGGGCATTTATCATCCTGTTAAATTTCCAAAGAACCTTTTGAGAAATGTACTTTCTTCATGTTTTCACAGGTGAGGAAACCAAGGCTCAGAGAATAAAGTAACTGCCCAAATCATATGGCTGGTATGTCATAGAGTAAATAGACCCAATTTTGAATCAGTTTTGCAAATTCAGTCCTCATTTAACTGCACCACAGAATGTCTATTTTTCTAGCCTTCTCACAAGGCACAAACATTTTTTTATTTTTTCCAGCTCACTTTTGTTCTTCCCCCAGAATAGAAATTGTATTTTCCTTCAGGATCCATTCTTAGGTGTGTTGTGTATTTTTCCTGTCTGTTTATAAGATAGAATTGCGCCATGATGCTGAAAAAAATGCAGTGAGCATAGATGTATTATTTTCTGTGTAACATTATTTTTTCCAGTAATGACCTGGAAATCACACTAGTTTTACTCTTTTATCTCTAGCTTTCTCCTCCATGGGGTTTGCTCTCTTCTGCCTGGATTGAGCTGTCATCGTCATTCTCCTTTTCCTCTGACATTTCTACTGCTTCCACTGTCTCCTACCTCTGAGGGCCAGGCTCTCCATCATCTCTCAGATCTTATTTTCTTTCTTTTTAAAGCCCTCAAAGCCATGGCTTTTAACTGAGTGTTTTCTGTGTATGTCTGCGTCCTTTGTTCTTATGACCTTTTGTTTTTTAGCTTTTCATTTCAGCTCTTGTCATGTCATTAAATGACATGTAAAGTTTTATTTTTTTGCAAGATGGTTGAGCACTGTTTCTCAGGCAAAGTTCATTAATAATATCACAGGAGATCAAGATAAATATCATTTCATAGATAATAAATGAAGACAGGTAGCCATAGCTATGCTCTATGAAAATGAAATTCAGGCAGAAATACCCTTAAAATGGAATCTAAAGTGTGGGGATTTATTTGCTTTTAATATTCACTAAGCATAGGAAGAAGATGAAGTTTTTTAAAAAGTAGGCAATATATGTTCAAAGAACAACTATAGGTTTTATATGGAAAACAAAATAAGAAACAATTTGCTCCTATTATATATTGAGTAATATTTTCTAAGTAACATATATGCAAATATTTCATGTAAAATATGCTTTAAAGACAAATATACTGTATAAAACCTACCTGTCCAATCTGAACAAGTCTTCATAATTAACGGTAGTAAAAAGACTTCTCATGTGAACAATACTATATATCTTAAAATTATTATTATTTCATGGAGAAATGTGAAGCCTGACGCTTGTCTACTAATCCATATTCATGATAAAAATCATTCCTGAGATATAAAGTGAGTTTTTTGTTTGTTTTTGCTAAAATATATAATGCATATATTGATCTTATTCACTTAGAGTTTTATGGAAAAGCATCAGATATCCCAACTTATTCAGAGATAAACTATTTTGACACTGTACAATTGTTACTTCTTACTCCCCATGCCAAGTTCATATAATTTTGTTATTTTTATTAAGTAACTGAAAGTGTATCATCCTTGTTATTAATGCCATGCTATTGTACAGTGCGAATTCTATAGTATGCAAAAAAGTTTCAAAAACAAAATAAAATAAATAAAAAATGCCTAAGACTGTTTCTATCATCAAATATATATTAGAAAGAGTGAGTTAAACTAAACCAAACTGGTCTCTTAACACTACAACTTATCAGAACTTCAGCATGTTGTTGAAGATGAATTTCTGAAAGGAGCCTGTTGTACACAATGTTCCCATAACATCCTTGACTACACTCACCCTTTTGTCAGTAGGACTTAGCAAGAGTCTCATCTTGCTTTTAAGCCAAGTGTTTAACAGGGCAGTTGTTTCTTACTCACCTCTAAACCCTTAGATTCCATCAAGCCCTTAATATCCAGGAAGCACTCACTAAATTTTGCTATATGAACGAATGCCTCTGTTGGCCCATGAAGTAAAATAACTACGGGTTGCATGTCTCTGCTTCTCATATTAAGTAAGGACATTAAGAGACTGATGGCAAAGACAGCTCTCCAACAGGATATAATCATTTTCTTCCAAACAGAAGAAAATGTTAACTTTCATGAACTTTTGGGACCTCGAGACAATGAAATGACATAAGAAGTTGAATTTCAGAGGTGTATACTAGATGGTTATATGTGAATGGTCAGGAATATAAAGCAGCTAAGATATTAAATTCATAACACCTTCCTAAATGTATGCCCAGAAGATACTTTTCTATTGTAGGAAATGTGCTAATTTTATCTAATATTATGTGACAATAAAGTTTATAGACTGTCACAGAATTATCGATGATAATCTGTTTATACTGTAAATTCTTTTTAAAAATGTGAATTAGGTGAAGTTTGTTATCTGTTTACTTAATGGCTTGCTGATTCTTCCCCAAAAATGTGACAATAAAGACTGCCAGAAAAGAATCAAATATGTTCCAAGGATTCTATTGAAATCCTTTCATTTGTTTATATATTATTCATTCATTGCACTCTGTCCTAATAGCTGCTATTTGTCAGACACTGTCCTAGGTGCTAGAGCGACAGAGATGAATAAGCCCAAGTCTCTGCCAAGGAGAAGCTCACAGATGTCAAATTTGGTTGGAAAATAGAGGCAAGATCTCAAAGAGCCTCACTTGCCATGAGAGAACTTAGAAAGATTACAGAGAGGTAATAAAGGAATTTGAGTAGAGCAGTTTGGATTAAAGGAAATGATATATTTGAAGGTGATAAAGGGCTGAATTAAAACTATTAATGGCTGGATTTTTTATGAGACTCTTTAGAAAGAAGAAAGAGAAGAGTTAATGAGATTGGGATTATATGTATCTAATGAGAAATAGTTGAGAATACTGGAGTTATTTCTGAGTTCCTGACTTGAAAAACTAGACAGGTAATCGTTCAACGAATGAAGTACAATCATAGGAGACTATTACATATGCAATTATAAATTCACAGAAATTATCTTTTGTTAATAAAGAAAAACTTCAGACAAAGTAAATTTAGCAGAATTTGAGCAAAGAATGATTCATGAATCAGTAGTTCCCTGCACCAGTGGAGGTTCAGAGAACTCCACCCAGCAGTGTGAGGAGTCAGCTTTCATAAGCTGAACAAGGAAGCAAAGTAGAGAAATCACCTACTTGGCTACAGCTGGGTTTGCCTTATTTGGTCGTGGTGTGAAGAGTAGGCTGTTTATGACTGGCTGAAACTTGGCTGTTTTTCATATTGTTATGGTAGGTTTTGGTTTGTTTACATACTACGTTAGGTTGTGGTTTGCTACTTATAAACACAAGGCATGTAGGCAACCTCAGGCCAACTTTAAGTTAATTGAACATTTATAAAAGGAGGAAGTTAGCTCTGGGCATCTGGAAGCTAAGAGAGAACTCTAGACAAGACAGAAAGATTTAGGCATGTAGAGGTTAAAGACACAGACACAGACATACACACACACACACACACACACACACACACACACAAAGATGAGATTCTACAAGAAAAGATAAATGACAAATACAGAAACTTGGGGAACAATAAGATTTAAAGACTGGCATGGTGACACTATGGTGATTATAATGTTCAGTATAGAATGTATTCTACATAGTCAAAGTTTACTATAAGATGAATACTAATGATAATTAACATAATTGCTTTAGTCGATGATGACGTAGAAATAACTTCACAAGGAACCTTGGTCTTATTAGGCTAAACAGTGATTTTCGCTATTATATCTGTTTAGAAATTCTGATTTAGGGAGGATTAATAACTAGAAAAGTTTAAGATAATGCAAGGAAAGCTATGTCAAACATGTTTATAAAGTTGTGTATTCACTATATTAATTTGTAAAACACACTTTCATTGAATGCATTTGATATCACAGACATCATTTCAGGCCCTGAGGATATAGTGGTGAACAAAACAAAGTTCCTTCTCACTCGGAGTTTACGTTGTGGGGGAGGGACACAAATAACCAAATACTTCAAAATATGATATGTGACATATCACCTATTTTACCACGTAATTACTTACATAAAATAACCTATAATAGGCCATGCTATAATAAACACTATTGAGAAAAATAAGTAAGGTAATAACAAATGAAGAAAAGTAAAGTCAGTTGAGGACATATGACTGTCAATGTAATAATTATGGACACAGTCTTTAATCTCAAGCTGTGTGAGCAGGCAAGTGAATATGATGAGGGAATTAGCCCTGGAGAAAGAGCATTCTAGGCAGATGGTACTAGAACTACAACGGCAGGAGTATATTTGGAGTGTCTGTAAAATATGTAGATTTTGCTAACCATATTGAAACCACTGAGGATGGTGAGAAAGAATATGACACGACTAAGGCATTTATGGCATTTCAGAATGTAGCACAAGGAGGGACCAAATTTGGGAATTTATAAATATTTTCAATATACGTGACAATAACATTTCTTCCTCCAACAATAAAGCTACCCAATCATGTAACATGATTCCTCTTAAAATGTGAACTCTCTTTAAAATTGTGAAATGAAATCCGTTTTTGTTAAATAGATCCCTACTTGTAACGATCATTCCACGCTATCTCATCAAATACCCCTGTCATAATCACCATGTCCAGTTCTGGTTACATTATTGCATGGGTGGCACTAAAATCTGCTCCTCCTCCTACGTGCCTCAACACCGTCCGAAGCATTTCAGCAGCAAAACTCTCTCACCATCTGCTCGAGAAGCCGTGCCACAGCAGCACGCAGGTAAGGCACCAGGGGGCTGGTACTTACTCAGTACATTTGGTTAGGGTTAGTCCAGTGTCGTCGGTAAAGGAGGGGAAAGAATGTCTCCAAGGGATGGGGCAGGTTTTATATCTCTAATCAGCTGTGCATTGATTCTTCTTTCTCCTGGTGTGCACTTATCCTATCAGGCCAGAGGAGAGATGCTGGGAGGAATAATGTGCCACTCTGAAGGAGGACAGTGGAACTGACACAATAAATGATCCAAGAGTGATATGAGTTTTAGTAAAAATTTGATGGAGAGGAAGAGATGTTAAGATGCCTGCTGTGATCAGCCTCCCTTCTCTTCACTCTCACCCCCAACACCCTTGTACTGCTCTTTGTTAACCCCTCCTTCCCTGCACCTGCTCTGATAAGCAGTAGTTTATGGCAATCACACTCGCGGGCAATCTACGTCTAAATCGCAGTTCTGCCCCTCTGTGAGTCTGTAGCCATGGACTAGATGAGATGCTGGACCCTTCTAAGTGGCATTTTCATCATCTATAAGAGGAGATAGAGGTCATTAATCTCCATGAAACTGGTTTACAGGTGAAGTAAGTCACGCAAAGCACTCAGCGCAGCACCTGACCCAGAGTTAGCACTCACCGACATTAGTGCAATCATCAGAACTCTAGATTTTACACAAACATCTCTCTCTTTCTCTACCTTCAGGCTTTAACCTCTGAGACCAAGGTTATTCCTTTTAGAGCACACTTAACACTTAACCTTAAAGCCAGATCCATGGCCATGATTTCTCAGAGTCCAGATTCTCCACCATGGAGAAAGAATTATCTTCATATTACAATTTTATTTGACTTTATTAATCCCAAGATAAGGCAGACTGACTCAGTTTGGAGTACATAATCACCACGATGAACAAGATTAGGTACTTCGATTGACAGGCCCAAGAAGAAACATGGTTACATTTGAAAGTAAAACATCTCTTCAGAGAGCCGGAAAAGGATGTCAAGCAAATTAAAAAGCAGTCCATCTATTGGTAGTAGTAGTGAAAACAGTGGAAGTGGATTTTTTTAAATGCATACATATTCTGACTTACTAAGTATTAGGTATTAGGATGGGGAGAGTGAAACTCCTTAAGAAAATGCCTCTCAGTATCTTACCTAAAGTTGATTTAGAATCTACCCTGCTTGTTTAATCAATTTTAGGTATAATTTGCATACAATAAAATGCACGAATGTTTAGTGTACACTTCATTGAGTTTTAACAAATTTTTATTTACCAGTAACCATTGTCACAAATATAGAATATTCAATAAACCTAAAATTTCCCTGTCCCAGGCAACACCAATCTCATCTCAGTCATTGAAAAGATAAATCATTTGGATAATAAATTTTTCATGTTTTAAAGGTCAATAATCTACTTAAATAAACATGAGAAATTTAATTATATTTTATAGGAAATATGACATCTGGAATAAAAGCAGTATAGAAAAAAATGCCTCCCCAATTTTTTCACATGTCAATGTACCTAAATTTTGTTTCCTTTCATTTAACACCCCAAAAGACATGAACAGAAATTTTCAAAAGAAGACAGACTAATGGCCAACAAACATATGAAAAAATCCTCAACATCTCTAATCATCAGGGGAATGCAAATCAAAACCACAATGAGACATCATTTAACTCCAGAGAGAATGGCTTTCATCAAAAAGTCCTCAAACAACAAATGCTGGTGCAGATATGGAGAGATAGGAACACTCATATATTGCTGGTAGGACTGCAAGTTAGTACAATCTCTATGGGAACTAGTATGGAGATGCCTCAAAGAACTACATGTAGAACTACTGTTTGATCCAGCAATTCCACTACTGAGTATTTACCCAAAGGAAAAAAAAAGGCATTCCATAAAAAAGACACTTGCACTCCAATGTTTATAGCAGCACAATTCACAATCACAAAGATATGGAAACAACTCAAGTGCCCATCAATATATGAGTGGATTAATAAAATGTGGTACATGTATACCATAGAGTATTGCTCAGCCATACAAAAAATGGTGAACTAATATCTCTTATATTAACCTGGATGGAACTGGAGACCATTTTTCTAAGTGAAGTATCACAAGAATGAGAAAACAAACACCACATGTACTCACCATTAAATTCGAACTAATTGATCAACACTTACGTGTGCTTCTAGAAATAATATTCATCAGAAATCAAGCAAGTGGGAGAGAGAGGAGGGGCTGGGTAAGTTCACACCTACTGGGTACAATACACACTATCTGGGTGATGGTCACATTAAAACTTTGACTCAAATGGTACAAAAGCAATTGATGTAACCAAAATGTTTGTAACCCCATAATATTCTGAAATAAAATAAAATAAATAATAAATTAAATAATGATATCCTCTTCAAGCCACACCATTCCTGTCCCCTTTAAAAAAGCATACTATTTATACCAAGACTAGTAACTAGAAAGAATGTATATTTAAGTAAATTTATTTTAAAGGCAAAGGACACACTTTCCAAACATTTAATAATGTCTCAAGGGTGGAGAAAGTCATGTACCAATTATAAAACATTCTGGTCATGGGTGTTCTCAGATCTCAGTGGTATGGAAATTTTGCCAACCAGAACAGGGATTTAAGACAAGCACATGTGGAATTATGGATTCCTTACCTCATGAGAAATTTTTCTGTTTTTTGAAGGTTGAACATGATTAAGAAGATGCAGAAATGCTGCAAAATTCTGTAGCGTCTGGCTTTTTTATATTATTTTATTCAGCATCATTGACATTTTTTTCCATGATAATGTATGTCTGAAGTAATAGAAATGCTTGCAAAATAGGATTTTATCATATCCGTTAATATTCTTTAGTTTCATTACTAATCATTTCTTTGGTATGCACACAAGTTGCTCATGTTTTAATCGTTTAAAAAATAAGATACAAATGTATTTAAAGAAGTAAACATTCCATTCTAATTTAACAACATTTGGAAGCAGAATCAGTGTCCTTTCTTGCCATTTCCAAGTTTATCTTTTAATTCTGAAATGAGTTTCTTTATAAATTTTGTATTTTCTTAACTAATTACTTAAAAATAAAATGTGATGAGTAATTGTATTTGACTTCAAGTTTCCAGGGGAAAAATCAATCTTTCTCCATCTAATATTTATTTACTTACTAATTATTAATCAGAAATTTAATGTTGTCTGGACTAACAGTCACCTGGGTTTGAGTTAATTGAATATTTTTAATTAAAGTAACTGAACTCCATCCATCCAATGTAGATATAGCCCCAAAGGCAGTGGTTGTTTAAACAGTTAACCAAAATTAACATTTGAAAGTAACATGCATACTCAATAGGTTTGCAAAGAAAATTAGCTCAGAAGTTAATAATGGGGCCTACAATACAATGACTTGAGTTTAATATCGCTTTTTGGTAAAATTATTATTCAAATTAATTGATTTCATATCCAAGCATAGAAAAATTAGTGACCTAATTATAAGTTAAAACATTTTCACTTGTGCATGCTAATATTTTCAGGGCACAGAAAAATCTAGAGTTATAGATGTTGGTCTCTTGAGTTTTAAAGTGTGTTTTATTGCTTCCGACGATGGCCAGATGGATTCTGTGTACAAATCAAAATGCTTTTCATATGCTCTGAAAGTTTCTAATTTCAAATTTCTCTTGACTTACAATCTAAGTTTGCAAAAGCTGAAATGTAATTAAGAAATAAAATATGGCAGACCATGTGGTCATTGCTGATGAATGATGTGTCCCTGCTATATGAAGTAAGTAGCAAAGCCCAGGACGTGGGTTCCACTGTGGTCATTAATCAGCATATCCACAGTGTCTGGAAATGCCCGACTGTAATAAGAAATGGCACGGAACACATTCCCAGTTTCATACAGAAGATTAATTTTATTGAAATCTACCTCTAGACCAAAAATAGATGGGACATCTAAAAATAATTCCAAATTATAACAGGATTGGTAGTGACCTTCCTTGGTAAATAGCTGGGGCAGCGTTCTACATACAGAAAAGACAGCTCTAGTGATGAGTGTTGAAGGATGGTGTAAGGTGAGATGCAAAATATATTCGTTATCATTTACCCAGGGAGACCTACAATTTCTACCACTTCCCAGCTAGAACTTTGATTACACGAGTGCTCTGGGATCCTGGCGGAAAAAAAAGAGAGAGAGAGAGAGAGACCAATCTTGAGACAGAACAAATTAAATTATTGAAGATCTTCATGTCTGATAATTAACTTCATGATTAGTTTTCAGAACACGGAGTCTTATGAGGATAAGACATAAGATAGGTAAGTTCTAAGGAAGAAAATGAGAAACAGATCATAAAATATTGGAAGACAGAGTAGATCTCACTGACCCAGCGAGGCTGGATATGGAGGGGCACTGCTGAGGGCCAGCTCAGGGGTGAGAAGTTGAGCAAGAGCCGTGTGGGTGGGAGAGAAAGAGACTCTGAAGGATGGAGACATAACTCTTAATTGTTTCACAAAAGGCCAACCTAAGAGAAAGCAACCACAGCGTTTTTTCCATGTATGAAATCTAAGTTTAAGATGGGAGAGTATGACCAGGCACTTAGATGCTAATCATGAAACCAGACAAAACTTTGTGTGTGTGTGTGTGTGTGTGTGTGTGTGTGTGTGTGTGTTTAGACTCTATGCAAGGTCACAGACTGCCTCTCCAGCACCATCTCCTACAATAGCAACCTCTAATCGTACTCTGCTATGTGCTCTGACCACATGGACAAAGGGACATTTCCAAACATACAGCACATTGTTACGCTTCTGCAGGCACGTCAGCAGCACAAAGTCGAGGCAAGACATGCTTGTCTAGGACATTATGAGCAAATTTCTCTCCAGGTCAATGCTGCTGCTTTTGGGAAGCTTTCACAGACTCCCTGTGATGCAAGTATTTTGCTCTCTTTGCTATTCCAACATTTGTATTGTATTTAGTTAAATATTTAGGTCTTGTTTGTTTCTCAGTTCATTGAGCTCAAAATGCACTCTCTAGTCAGCAGGTGCTGTATATATTAGTATGTTTGCTGAAGTGAATTGAATGGCTCCTTGAGGTAAGTTGGGGTGGGGAGGAGTTAAACATGAGCTGAGCACACACTTGTTATCTGCCCCATAACTTGCCTTTCTTTCCTTGGACTAGTATTTTCCATCCATATCTGCTATAAAGAGGCTTATATACAATAGATCAATTTAGCTTTCTCTATTTTTGTCAAGAAAGGAAGACATGTGTGAGCTAATAGATAGCTTAGAAGCTTAATGAGCAGGCACAAATGTATATTCCAAACAGGCAATGTTGCCCATTACTCCCTCTGACAAGAATGCAGCATAATTGGCGAGCTATCATTATTGCCTACCATTTTATAGCTGCTAAGCTTGTGTTAGTTTTTGTCACTGGGCAGGAAGAGCTAATATTCATTAGGCAATGCACTTAGTCCAATACATTAGTGGTTACTTGGTTTGCAGGCAAAAAGAAAATTTCAAAGTAAAGTCTTTGCAGTTAAAAACTGAAAGGTAGCTGTATGTTGTTTCTTTTCTTATTTTGATGAAGGCCAGTTTGTCAACATTTTCTTTCATAATTAGTACCCTGTGTATGCTAAAAAATATTTTTCAAGTCCTTAACCATAAAGATTTTCTTCTATATTATGTTCTGAAGTCTTATCCTTTAGTTCTATGATCCAACTTGAATTAGTTTTTATATTGCTGATGTGTTAGAGCCAAGGTTAATTTCTTTCCATATGGATTTCCATTTGTTCAGGTACCATCTGCTAAATGGATTTCCTTTCCACATGGAATTGCACTGGTGCATTTGCTGGAAATCAATTGACTTCGTATGTGTGGCTCTATTCTATTCACTAATCTTTTTATCTATCCTGATACTAATATTACATTGTCATGATTATCACTGCTTTATTTTAATGATTGAAATAAGTGATATAAATTTTCCAAATCTGCTCTTATTTAAGACTGTCTTAACTATTCTAAGTCTTTTTCTTTTTCATATAAAATACAGAATCAACTTTGCAATTTTTAAGAATGGTCTATTGGAATTTTGCTTTGGCTTCCATAGGGTTTATAGATCCATTTGTAGATAACTGATATCTGTACAATATTGGATTTTGAAATCTACAAACAGGGCAAAACTCTCTGTTTAGGTCTTTTAAAAAAATTCTTAGCAATTTTTTGCAATGTATGTATTTTAAACAAATTTTGTCAAATTTATTCTTCGGTATTTGATATTTCCAATACATTGCAAAAGGTATTTTAAAATTTCATTTTTCAATAGTCTGTTGCTAGCATACAGAAAGAGAAATTATTTTTATATATTGTCATTGTACCATATAACTATGATACTTAGGAATTTCCTCTAGTATTTTGTACATTCCTATGCATTTTATTACTACTCAGTCATGTCATCTGCAGTTTTCTTCTTCTTTTCTCATGTCTCTGCTTTTTTGTTCCTTGCCTTATTTCACCAGCTGTGATTGCCTGTTCAGCATTTAACAGAATTGGTGAAAGTGGACACCCATATAATGTTCTTGATTTGGGAAAGGAATGTTGAATATTTCAACAGGAAATCTGATATTATTTGTAAGTATTTAATTGATGCATTTTATCAGATTAAGGCAAAATCTCTTTGTAGTTTTTTGAGGATTTTTAACTTATAATAATACTCAAGGAGTGTCAAATTTTATCAAAGGCAATTTTCACCATTATTGAGACTAGAATATAATTTTCCACTTTGATTTTTTTTTTAATGAAAGAAAAGTTTCTGAAAGTTGACCTTAAGTCTTCTGTTTAGCGTTCTATCAACCAAATATTTCTCTTTTCCCTGTACCACTCAATTTTCTTGAAAATTTCAGTTGTATTAATTTTAAGAAATACTAGTTTTACTGTACTTACTTTTATCAACTCTATCATTTGAGTAACAGGGGTGCACTATGACGTAACACCTCAATATCTGATGAAGGAGCCTACCAGAATTTAGCTGTACTTGAAGTTAAAGTCACAGTCTTCCAAACTGCCAAATCTACCTAAAATTCTGACACCAGCCACCAGCTCAGGGGTCCCAAGAGCCACCCTCACTTAAGCCCAGCTGGCAACACATGCGGAGATCTTTATGGACTCCTTCCTTTTTGGTAGTTCACTAGAATGATCCTCAGAACTTCAGAAAGTGTTATGATTCCATTTTATTTTAGCAAAAGGATACAGATGGGAAGCAGTCAAAGGAGGAGACAATAGGGTAGAACCTGGGACTAGAAGGGTTTGAAACATGGAGCTTCTGTGTTTCAGATTTGTTACCTGCCTGGCACTGATGGGTGGCAACACACACATGGGGCAACACCAAGCCAGATGCTCCTGTGAGCTCTGTGCCCGGGGGTATAGTTGGGTCTTAGTATGCAGACGGGGTTGATTGACTCATCACCCATGAGACTGAACTCAACTCCAGTGCCTTCACCTTCCCAAAGTTCTGGCTGGTATCACATCACATGGACCAAAGTCCCAACACTCCAATCCCAAGGTTGGTCTTTCTGGTGTAGCCAGACCCCACCCTAAGACCATTGATGTAGCCGACTTCACCTGGAGTCTTTTCATTAGTATAAACTATCAGGTGCCAAATATGAGTTAAGTCTTTAGCATAAAACTATCAGGTGTGGTCTAGGAGGAGGTTATACGAATAACAAAAATATTCCTATCACTCTGAAAATCCCAAGGGGTTAGAAGCCCCCTCCCAGGAACTGAGATCAAAGGTCAGCAAAAGTCTTTCCTACACAGTGGGTATCCATAATTTTCTCATTTTTTATTAGACTTTCAACATATAACTAAAATAAATCTCTAATTATTTTAGTTTATCTGTATCCATGTATATCTTCCCCTAAATATCCAGCTCTGTCATAATAGTATTTTTTTTTAGCAAAGTGATGACCATTAATGAATATGAAGAAAAACTGGGGACTGTGTTTAGTGTCATTTCACAGTCGTGAAAGTTTCTTCTGTTACTTTCCTTGAATTTCGATGACGCCAACACATTTTGGAATGCATAAAGTTCTAGTATTTATATCTAGAAAGGTCCACAGAAGGGATCTAATTTTATTTTATTTTTACTTGTAACTATCACATAGCTTTTATTTTTTTCTTTCATTGACCCTTTGTTTTTAAAATGTCTCCCAAAATAGTATAACAAATTATAAAGTTTTAAAATTTATATTCATGAGATACTTAAAACTTTTAATCAGATATTATATTTAACATATATAACATTTTGACATAAGATTATGTTTAACATATTAAATATAAAAATCTATGTATTTACTACAATTTGAACCAATTACTTGAGAATAGAAATGCAGTATCAATTTGACTTTTTGAAATACTGAAATTAAATTCCATTCCCCAATTCCTTTAATTTGAGAATCCAGTCTTCAAAGCCACTAATGTAACCTAAATTCCTCACATTGCATATGAGAGAACTGAAACCCAAGGAAGTAAGAATCATTTCGTAAGCTTTTAATGATGTTTCAAAATAAATTAAAGATACTTAATCAATGTAATCACTCAAGCAAGAAAGCTCTCCTAATATTTTTTTATTCAAACTTTTCAGTGATGTATTTTATACTTAAGAAATGCATGGTCATATTTACACTTAGAAAGAATGTTCTGGCCATGTTTAAAAGGGTTAGTAAAGGGGATTATTACTGTAGTCAAGACAGAGAGTGTTACCGTAATCTAGGAGAGAAATATGTAAATCAATTTGCAGAGGGAGAGAATGAATGACAACTAGGAGAGCTTGATGTCACGAAAAGCAACGCCAGAGGATATTTTAAAAAGAAAAGAGTGGTTAACAAGAACAAATGCAGGATAGAAATGTAATCCAAGGTCAAGAAATATAATTGCTGAAACATTTCTCATGGCATTTGGCATCAGTGTGGATGATGGCAAAAATCCATCAATACTGTGTTGAGGGAATTTGAGTTATAATGGGCACAGACATGAATGGGAAGTAAAAAAATAATAATAAAGTGAAATGAATGAGAATAACTTTCTCAAAAGATTTGGTATGAATGGGTTTGCAGAGCTAAAGTACAAGTTAGAAGTAATTGCAGGGTTAAAATTTCTGGTTGTTGTTAATTTTAGGATGGAAAAGTATTGACATTATTCAAATGCCGGTATAAAGGACTCAGTAAAAATGAGAACTAGAAAATATAGCATTAGGAGAGTTAATGGAGCAAGGTATCTATAAGCAGATTGAATGTGATGAGATCCTGATAAATCAACCTCATTACAGCCTCAACCTAACAAATTAGTACAACTTCCTAACTACTCTTTTCTTACAGTTCTGCTATGAGTATTTTAGAAATAAGTCCACAGAACCTGCTTCTATGGTTTTATTTTTATTTCCCTTTCCCCATTCTTTGCTTTCTGTACTCTACAAGTAAACATTGCTATGAATTTTAATCATGAATTATTTGATGCAGATGAACTAATAAATTGTAGTCAAATAACATATTAATAAGATGGCCAAAACTAATTTTTTTTAAGGCTGTGAAGGAATACCATGGGCATTCCTAACAAGGAACAAGTTTATCCTGGGTATCTGACCATGGTCCCAGGAGACTATTGACTTGCAGCAAATTCCTCCTTCGCTGACCGGGTGACTGGCCTCGCTCCCGAGCTACTCTTGGACATCTCTTCCAGTTTTGGCTCCTCTCTAGAAACTAAACTTATGTGGTACTCAGCATTTCCTCCCTCAAATTTCAGTTTATTCATTGTTTTGGTCTACCTTTCTTTTAAAAATACTATATATCTGTGACAGTTTTTCAAATAAACAATTTTTTTTTTCTGGGAAAGAGAGAACAAGGTTCAAATGAGGATGGTTTGTAGCAAAACAAACAAACATGCTGATGCTTCTAGAATTTGTTCAGCCAAGAAAAAATTTTACTAAGGATGTTGGTGAGGCAATGAATAGGGTGTGTGTGTGTGTATATATGTGTGTGCATATATATATATATATATATATATACACATATATATATATATATATAAAAACACGCCATATAACACAGTGGCTAAGAGTGTGGTCTATGAAACTACTCTGGAGTCAGATCTCTCTCACCACTTACCAAAATCTCTGAAGGACAAATTGCCCAGTTTCTGAGCTTCAGTTTCTTCCTCTGAGAATTGGAAGAATAGCAGTGCCTAATTTACAGAATTAAAGATTAAAAGTGAACACGTAATAAAGGAATGGACACAGTCCTTAAGATGCAAATACTCATTAAAGATAAGAGGTGATGATGGTGATATGATGATTATAAGGAGAATGATTATGTACAATATCAAATTAAAAATTAGACCATTAAAAAGGGTTTTGATAGGCATGTGAATTATAAATATATTTGCAAAAACAACTTCAAACTTGAAAAAAAATTTTTTCACTAGTTGTTTTAAAAAAATTGTTCTTAAGACATTTTCTTCAAGATAAGAAATTAGACACTCAGGTAATTTCAACAGAATACAAAGTACAGAAGATAACACAAGGTCAAACTATTTAGAATAAAAGTAATTTAAGCATAAGTCAACTGCATTATAAGTGGGGAATGTCAAAATTAACTAAAAATACTTTTAAAACTTTTTATGTGTCATTTAGCATCATGAGGGAGAAAAAAAATCATTAAAATATGTAAATACAGTTAAGTAATATTTTAAATATATTAGATGGGTCTCTATATAAAGGGAGTATACTATATACAACACATATATACACCATTTTAAATTTATATTTTGATAGACACATTAAATAAGCCATTAAAAGATATTTCTATCATGTTCTCATATTTAAAAAAATACAAAGGCCGTAAGGACATATTAATAATATACTTATGCCAGTAATAGTTTCAGTAATATCAGCAACAGGGCATTTTCAAATCAGGTGATTTTTATTATGTGTTTAGCTTGAAGGGCAATTACAGCAATGTCTTCTTCACCCAGTTGAATTCCACCACACCCAGTGTTGGCTAGAAATCATTTTGTTCTATACTAGGCAAAACCCTTAACATTATACAAAATTATAAGAAACAAAATAGGAACAACCAGAGGAACATAGGAGTACAAAAATAATATATTGAGATTTATCAATATCTTGCTGGATCCTACAAAGAAAGTTACAACACTAAGAATCTTGGCGCCTTTTCCAAACTGAAACACACACATTTAATCCTCCAAAAAGTGATACTGAAAGGAAATATAACCTAAGGAAGGGAAGGCTTGAATGCTCCAAAATCTAAAACAATTTAAACACAAAATTAATTCTTAATGATAGAAGGTTTCAAATATTTCTCTAAAATCAGGAACAAGTCAAGAAAGTGGCATTAATCTGTATTAGTCTCCACTATTATTACTGTATATACATACACACGCACATACACACACACACACACACACACACCCATGCACACAAACTGATTTATCAGCTCACGTGGATGTGGGACTGAGCAATCTGAAATCTCTAGGACCAACCAGCAGACTGGAAATTCGGGTAAGAGTTGATGTGGTCTTGAATCCGAAGCCTGGAAACTCTGGCAGGATTTCTATCTTGCAGTCTGGAGGTACAATTCCTTCTTTTTTGGGGAAACCTCCATCTTTGCTAAGGCCCTCAACTAAAAGCCAACAACATTATGAAGGGGAATCTGCTTTATTTAAAATCAACTGATTGTAAAAGTTAATCACATCTAAAAATACCTTCACAAGAGCATCTAGACTAGCGTTTGGCCAAACAACTAGGTACCGTGCCACGTTGACACATACACTTATCCCCATCACAGAAGCCTATTCTGATAACAGTTATGAAAATTGGTAAGGAAGAAAGAAAACAGCCTTTGTGTATTACCATATAGAAATTTCAAAATATTCCACAGGTTACTAGACTAATAATATACTTTAGCAAGGCTGCTGAATTATTTAAAAAATCTGTTGCATTTCTATCCTTAAACACAGCTCTCGGAGTTCTCAATAGATAAAGCTGGCACCAAATCAGTGAAATTATAGAAACCAAAATGAAATATTAACAAGTGATATAAAATCTACATTGTATGATATTTTATGAATTATATTTTTTTGTGTGCATTACAAATATATCATGATGTATTGTGTCAGTCCTTTAACAGAAATGCTGTTAAGAACCAAGCTGGTTCATTTGTCACTTTTGAATTTGTAAAGGTATATGTGTAGAATAAATTCCTACAAGAGGCATCATTGTGCCAAAGGCTAAATGCCTTCTTTATTTTCATTAATATTGATGAATCTGTTCACATATGAGATGCACCATTTTGCACTCCCATCAAAAGTACAGGAGAGTGCTTACTTCTCTGGACCTTTGATAACAGTATGTGTTGTCAAATTTTGAAATTTTATTAATTTAATAGCTAGAAAATAAGAATTCACTGTATGTAGTTTTCATTGGAATTTCTGTCATAATGAATATGAGCAAATTTTCATATAATTAAGAAACCCTTTCTCTGTGAAATATTTGTCATGTCCATTGCCCATTTTTCTATGATATTTTGCAATTTTACTTCTTTATATCCAAAAAATATTAACATACATTAAGGATAAGCTATCTCTTATATATAATATGGCGTATAGAATGTTTTTGTTAATCCTTGCTTCTTAATCTTTTTTGTATATTGTGAAATTATAGATTTTTAACACCATCTAGGTTTTTGATACTTCACAAAAGCCTTTGCCATTTTGATACCATAAAAGCATTAGCCTGTATTCGCTTACAGTAAATTTTCATTTTTAAATTTAAATCTTTGTATTAAGATGTGGTAAGAAGGGGTTTCACCTCATACATATGCTTCCCCCAAACCCATAACCCTAGTCTAATCATGAGACATCAGACAAACCTGAATTGAGGGAAATTCTATATTCCTGACCGGTATTCTTTAAAATTATTTTAAAAAAATCAAAAAAAAAATAAGGAAAGACTGACACTATCACAAACCAGATAAGATATGGTGACTAAGTGCCACATGGAATCAGACGCCAAGCAAAACCTACTTGGAATGAATCACTACTCAAAGAATAGGTAGGAGAAACTTTCACAGCGGGAGGAGAGGGTGCAGGAAACTTCTAGCTGAGTAAGGTCAGCGGAAGCCCAAGGAGGGGAGACAGGGACTAACTGTGGGATGAACTGAGAGCAGCTGGTATGGTTCTTGTTCCCATGCTTGAGCTAGGCTGTGGGACCAGGGCCATTTGCACTATTTCTAAAGTAGTGGGTTTAGCCAGGGAGGAGTAACAGGTAGGGAAGTGCTCCAATGACCAACCAACTGCTAGAAAGGAAGCTTACCCCAAGAAAAATAGCCCCTCCCCTGGAAGCACATTCCCTGCCTTCCCTGCTAATTTCCAGAGTCAAACCACAGTATACAGAGCAAATATTCAAAGCCACACAAAACCGTGGAATAATTGGGCAGATGCAAAACAGAATTATATGAAATAAAATGCATATGTCTTATACAAAGTCTTAGACAGCAATATTCATAGTATATTTATTCATAATAGAAAAGAAAACCCGGAAACAATGCAGATGCCCATCGATATGAGAATGCGTAAATAAACTGATATGCTCACGCAATGAAAACAACTCAAAACGACAGTCACAAAATCATCATGAACTGCTGACACATGCAACATCAAGGATGAATCTTAGAAACATGATGCTGACCTTAAGGATCCTTACAGAAAAGACACCCTCTGTGTGATTTTATTTATGTGATCCTCTAGAACAGCACAACTAATTCGTGGCAGAAAAATAATTAGAAGAGCAGCTGCCTTTGGAGAGTTAGGGTGGATATTTACCCAGAAGAGACATGGGAAACCTTTCTGAAGTGATGGATGGTTATGTTGTATATCTTAATAGAGGTTTGGATTATACAGCTGCATGTGTTTGTGAATACTTGCCCAATGTATACTTAAAATGTGTGGATTTGTTTCTATACATATTTTATATAGAAAAAGACAGAACTCTAGTTAATGAAATGCATGCTGAAAAACTGAGAGCTGAGTTTACTGATATGAGTAATTTACCAGAAATGCTTAAAAAGAATATGATTGATGGGTAGCGAGAGGGTGTATTAGCTACATAGACAGACACATCATAAAATGACTATAGTAAACTGTTACTGGTGGAGTTTAGGTGGCATGTGACTGCTTCTCAGCATATGAGGAAGAAATAATGCCACTTTTATGATCATGCTTACAAAAATCATAAAAGAGGACTTATTATCTGAGGACAGCATGACTTTGATATCAGAACTTCACAAGGATTAAAGAAAAAAAGTATAGGCCAATCTCTCCCATTAACATAGATGTAAAATCTCTAAATAAAATATTAACAAATCAAAATCATCAATATATAGGAGAACATCAGAAGTACAAATGTCCCAATTCAAATAAAGATAAGGTTAATTATGCAGGTAATAAAATACATAAATACAAAAATAATTTATTTTTAAAAATTAATATGTAGCTTTGGTGAAAGCATAGGAAAATAGAAACTCTTATACATAAGTATTAACTTTTTAATTGATACAAATTGTTGAAGGGTGTTTGGGGCATATTTACCAATAAAGGCTTTAAAATGTGCATATATATTAAATTTACATGTCTAATGCTTGTAATTATCATTAGAAAATTACGTAGTTTTTACACATAAAATAGAACTTCTTAAACTGCCTTTGTTCATTGATTGTCAAGGGAATATCAAACACTATGAAACCATTTTATTAATTTTAATTTTAACTCCCAATAAAAGGAATGATTATATACTGTCTCTCAGTGATTTTTAGGATGATTTTGGCTTTCTTCCATTAACAAAATAAAGAGAAAGGCATGAACTTGAAGAATTCTTTTATATTAAAAACTGGTAATGGAAAAAATCCTTTTACTAATTCTTAATAATTTTATTACTTATGTTGGGGGAAATATAGTTAAAACCAAAATTTTCTTCAACCCAAGAAAATCTCTCCACAAAGATACTAAAGAAAAAAAAAGCTATATTATTGAATAAGCTTTAAACCAGAATATGATGTGTATCACATGTATAACAGTTCAATAAGAGATTGCAAAGACAGAAAGAAATTTCACCCTCCTGTATGGCTAAGGCGATACAACCCCATTACATCACAAACATGTTCTCAAGATAAACGATAACGAGTTCTCAAGTAAGAGGATTTAATAGCACCCTTTGTCACACAGAGTTCATCCTAGATTCCGCAGGTAACTGAAGTAATTAGCTGTCTGTGGTAGCTAATTGGCCTTATCTAAAGGAAAAATAAACTTCTTATATCTTTATAGCAGGAGGTAGTTTTGTAACTTGGGGCTAAGGCACCCACAGGAGTTGGTCTCCTACCCTCCTGGGAAAACTGGGAGAGAAGGACTCCGTATTCCTTGATGATCACACTTAAAGAGATGTCTCCCAGGTCCTTGAGAAAGACATTCTTAGGGTGTAAAACTGGTAAGACACTTTTATAAAAATTTACAACTCAAATGGGCAGAGAAAGAATTTACAATTACAAGTTTTCTAAAGGAAATGCTGAAAGAAGAGACGGGCCCTTATTTGCACTGGGAAAATTAGATTTTTCCTTTTTTTTTTTTTTTATTTGTATTTATTACACTAGCTGGTTATCAGCATTAATGAGGGCCTGAAAAATATAGACTCGAATTAGTAACCTTTACAAATTAATTTTTCTCTGCAAGTTATCTTTTTACATGAAACTAAATTTATATCATCTCAATCAAATAAAATTGAAGAAAAGGAAAGCGGAGATTCAATAGGTCTTATCTATGATCCTATGAAGATGATGATAACCAATTTCTACAAGGTATTTCCATTTTAAAAAATTCTATTTGTTATTCCTCTTTTAACTAACTTCAATTCTCAGAAAAGTAAGGACAAACTTTAAAAACAGTAAAATATTCAGAATCATATGTGAATTAAAGAAATCTTTGACTCTAATATGGGGTAAAAAAAAAGCCAACAATGAAGTTAACTTGAGAGTTAATGACACCATATAAGAAAAATAAGAATGGATTTTCTTATGCAAAGATCACAAATTAAACATTTCTCTGGATAATGTTTCCAGCCTGTGGTATACTTTGGTAGAATTCAGAAACACCTATGGGTCCAGAACAGACTCAAGTTCTTAAAAAGTCTCAGATTCTGCTTAAATTTAACTCTTCTGACAAATTCCTAGGTTTGTTTTGATGGGATGGGTGAAATCACACCTAACCGGTACAATGTATGCTACCTAGTACTTATGACTTTGACTCAAGCAGTACAAAAGCAATCCATGTAACCAAAACATCTGTACCTCCATAATATTCTAAAATTTAAAAAAAATAAATAAAAATGAATTTGTGAAAATATCCTCCACAATACATATTAGTTATGATAAGTACAATTTATTATTTTCCAACCATAGATTTTCTAGATGTTTCATATATTTTAGTTTCATAAATAACATGCAAAGTTGGTATTATTGCCTTGATTTTATAGATGAGCAAAGCAAAAACCACTGAGAGTAAAACAGTGTACAACAATCACTGAAAATGTGTTGAGAATATATGTGTATATGGTTATTTTTGGAGCGTTATTTCCAGTACCAGAAGATTAGAAAGCAAAATCTTCATCAACAGTGGACAACCATCCCAAGAGATGCTATGCTCCTGTAGAAGAGAATGAGGGGGGTTTTCTGTACTGAAATGGAATAATTTCCAAAATTACTCATTGAAAACAGTAGACCCCAGAGGAGTATTTTGGTATGTTATGATTTTTGTAAATAGGGTAAAAATATGTGTATGTATTTTTATTATCGAATAAATATATGATATATAAGTACATATTATATGTAAATTTACATGAGTTCATATATATTAATATAATATGTATCTAAATATGAATTTGTTAGTACATGCATAAGATGTCTGTCAAAGAATGCACCAAAATATGATTAATGCTCGTAGCCTTCAGGAAAGGAATTTGGTGGATGGGAATTAATATTGGGATAAAGACTTTTTACTCATAGGAATTTTGAACCACATGAAATTATTATTAATTTAAAAAGTAAGTAAACAAAATAAAATTAAAATAAAAATCAAATTTACATGTTTTTTCACTCATGGACCTTTGTTCTTTATATGTTATCTAGTACCTTTAACATTTCAGAAATAAGTGCAAAAGGCATTATGATTAATAAAATAATCTAAATTAATACAGAAATTCTTTCAAGTTTCCAACAATCCCCATCAATCTAAACTACTGCATCTAAACATTATCATGGATTTAGGTTCCAGGAATATCTAAAATATCTGTTATTTTTCAGGCACATTATTGAAATGAACAAGAGAACCAATCACTCTTTAACTAGTAAATGCATAATTAGCTTTGATTCATCAGGGGAATTCAGGTGTCATCTCCTGAATCGTACAATTCCTTTCTCAACAAACAAATCACACATTCTTCTGTCTCTCTGAATCCAATGCGTTAGTGTCAATGTTATCATCTAAAGACAATTCAGACCTATAGTTAGGAAGATGCCATATTTAAACACATCTCCTTCCCAAAAGGTATATATTCTTTATTTTTATTCATACCTAAGAAAAATAAACTAAGTAAAATCAATGTAAAATTTTCTTAGCAGAGAGGTATTCTTAAATGCATATTGCTTTGCCTGGAGAATCTGGATGATGGCCAAACTGGACACTAACAAAAATTTATATTAGAGAAACACCTGGCATTTGATGTTGACATATAGGTATCCGTGATGTTGCATATTCAGTGGAAACAATCAGCTCCTGATTCTGCATCAGAATGAGGTGACAGACAAGCTGCCTCCAACTCATCATCCAGGGAGCTTGCCAGATGGATTCCACAGGTGTTAACAATTAATTATGGATACACTTTGGGAATATTTAAAAACAGATTATAAAAAGTAGAGTTCTTATCTACATGAGATTGACCTAACATGTGGTGATTACAATTTATATCTGGCTTCCCACAGTTAAAAAATATAAATAAAGCAAAATTTCTTATTCCAAGAGGTATGGTTTAAAACATTCACTTTAATTGTTTTGCGTTCACGCTTGCATGTGTGTGTGTGTGTGTGTGTGTGTGTGATTTAGAAAGAAAGAATTTGTGATCATCTGTGATGTTTTTTATACAGGGACATAATATATAAAAGGAAACAAGTTGTGTGATACGAGAGAAAAATACCAGAAGTTATGGATGTGCGGGGATATTTTTATGGCTTTACCATTTGCTAGTCAATTATCCCCTGAAAAATTAAAATAGTATGATAGACATTACACTAAATTTTTAAGTTTTTATTTTAAATCAGCAGCCACTTGGTTTCCCACTAAGTGAATCAATGACATGCTTTGATTCAGATGTATATTACAAAAAAAAAAAAAAATCTAAGCTTACCTATCAGTCTCATTAAAGAGAAATCTGAAGCCAGAGTTGGTTAATCTCAAATGATTTTCTGGATTACAAGTGTTTTCCTTTACATAGCATTTGAAAATATCAAAGATGGGCAAGCAGAAGCCCAGCAAGGAAAAAGGGAAGGTGCCCAGGTACCTGAGCAGGGATTGAGCACTGCGGCCCTCTTGGCCCAGACAGGTAGAGAAGTAGAGGGAAACGAAGACTGGAAACACCAGGGAAATGCAGGTACGTCAAAGACAATCCAAGCGTACAGACTCAAATTAAATTTTTCCTCCATGTTCAACGTGGGATGAGAAAGGACCACAATCATTAGCATTGCAGAGCAGTTAAGCACAGAAGCAATGACAGGCGTTATTACCTAACTTCAACCTGTCTACCTGATCACCGGTGTCCACCTGATGTTCTCATATTATTCAGAGATAATGCAGGCTTCTTTGACACAGCACAATACTCTTCCTCTTCCTAAGACTCCTTACTTTAATTCATTTCAATTCAGCATTTACTATTTACGACAACACATTTCTAAACTCCATCCTTTGGTAATATTTTAATATCACTTAAGTATTAGCACTGGTTCAATTCCAGACAACAGGATGACTGTATTATATCGAAATATGATAGACACAAGATGAACATATTTTAAATGCATGACTAATAAAGAAAGAATTAAACGCCAAACCCTCAGAGGCTAACAATAAAGCAGGAACAAGAATACAAAAGTGTTGGCAAACCCTGAACTCAGGGAATGCTGTCCAGAAGGAGAGAAGGCATGGTCTGGGGTTCCTGTACGGTGAAAGATTGTATGCCAGATCTTTCAGTAAAGCCTGAAACCAGAAAAGAGCCCACCCTCAAGGAAAAAATCAAGAAAAATGCAGTATGATAGCTGTGTGCCTATCTGGACCTTGAATCTGGGCAGAGAGAAATAAAAAATATCCATTGAGAATCTATAAACATAATTTGATTCTTGGGTGGGTTTGGTGAATGCTTTCATTCTAATGAGATGACGCAAAAATACCAGACACATAACTGATGCTGAATTTGCCTTTTGATAGGAGTCTCTCCAAGCGCACCCAGCAGAGGAAGTCTCCTCAGAGGAAAAGCACATCAATTCAACTCTCAAAAGACTTGATACATAAGAAAAAATAAATGAAGGCATACTAGCATAATTAAATCATATGCTAACAATATATGAGCAAAATCACAATTATAGACACATCATTAATATAAAAATATAAAAATAATATTTTATTTGAAATTTTGTGTTATCCTATATTTTTTACATAAATGCTATTATTCAAACAAAATAGGATAGAGGCAATTAGTAATAACTAGTAGATGAACTAATTTAATAATATATGAGAAAATATAGCAATATTTTACAATATTTATTTCTGCCCTCTAATAGAGAAATTTGCTTTAACCCTTTAAACTCCTTGTTGAATATTTAAAATCTGTAAGCTATATATATTATATTAAGATTCATAGGTATATTTTTAAAAGGAAAGTATAAATGCAATCGAACTAATTGAACAGGTATTAATACACTTAATAACAAAATAACAATGATATATTGAGGAAAGGAAATAGAAACAAAACACGTGTAGCTGTAACTTCCCTGAAACATTTTGTATACAATTCAATTACCACAGTGCAATGGCCAGGTCAGCTACACTCTTCTGTGAGAAAGAACTTTGAAGATACACTAGCAACAACTTTCTAGTAACAATCAATAGTCTAGAGAGACTTGGGAAACTGACAGAAAAGACTCTCATTGGGGGTGAATTGTTAATAAGTTTAATAAATCATTAAGTATTTAATTCATGTCTAATATTCTAAGGTCTTCACGTGTTAATTATTTTTCCTTATACTTTGTGCAAGGTGCTGTGGAGCTTACGATGATTGAACAATTTGAACATAGTGTGGCAAATGTTCTGCTAGGGGAGGTAGTGTTCGATGGGAGTGCATAGAATTATAAACAGCAAATTGGCACTATGTACAGAAATATTTCCAATATTTTCCACCTTTGATACGTTTGTACATATTGTTGATCAATGCAAATATGTAACAACATAAAAATGTTTTAAATTCCTTGAATTATTTAAGAACAAAATATGCTACCCTATTTTTCGTAAAACTGTAATTGACTGTCTCTAATTTTCAACTGATACACGTTTTCACAAAAACATGACCTAAAGGTAAAAATAACGGTGTGATGTTGATGCTACATCTTTCTTTATTTGGGTTTTGTGGAGTGTTAAAGTACTTGCTCATTTAGCCATATATGTGAATAAGTATCATGTATATGTGCAATAAAGCCAAGCATGGGTACCATTAAGTCTGCCTACCAAAATAAGGGATTTATATAATGCCCATTTTTGTCACAATCGCTTTAGTTGGGGGAAAAAAATCTGCAAAATATTAGATCAGGTCAAAATTAAATTGCTTTGAGTTCATAATCAAGGATACAGGCAACTATCTCGAAATAATAAAAGTACAACCAAAATATTACTGCTTTCTTAAAATTAAAATCTATATGCAATGTTATAGATACAAGTTGATGAATGTACAAACACTATCTCCATCATGGTCTGGACGCTGGCTTATTGCTTCTCACCATGACGAGAACTTTCCAATCTCATTAGTGTTGGTGTGCTGGAACTTGCTCACCTCTTGGTTGGCACCATGCTTTTGACTGCTGTGGGGGTCCTTACCAAACAAATAAAGCCTCCTGTGTTGGATGCATTTTCATAGCCGCTTGGATAATTTTAATGTGGTTTTTGATGCATGGGACATTTATGTTGTCAGAACAACAGTTTTACATGATTTGTATGAGAGCTTTTTATGGCTTTTAAAAATGATTCTAAAATCCAAAAGAGGTTTAGTATGAGTGATGGGTAAATGGGCTCAGTGGGAGAAATTGAATATCAGGGAAAAGGATTTTCACTTGTGAATGTAATTACTATAACTTTGGTAAGGTCTAATCTGCTAGTTTTTAAGCAGGAAACTAGAACTGGACATAAGTTATAGCTTGTAAATAAATTACACATTTTGAACACAAAAGCAACCACTGGACTATAATAATACATTACATTTGTAGGCAACTCACTTCAGATGTACTCTTACTTCATTATTTAATTTGACCTTCAAATCACCTTGAGGTCCAGACAGAAAAGATACTTTCTTTTCAAACAACAGATAAGGAGACAGAGGCTCAGGTAAGATACAGACTGAGTAAAATCTTTGTAATCTTTCCTTGAAATTTTTAGCATGGAGGAAATTTCACCGGTATTCTATAATTGGAATTAACAGAAGCTTATTCCAGCCAGCAGGAGGATCCATGCAGAAAAATTACTCAACACTCCACAGTTAAGCCCTGTTTCATAAAATGTCATATGGTGGCACCAGAGAGAAGCAGCTACTAGAAGAGAGGGGTAGGCCATGGAAGTGATTGGTTCTTTTGTTTCTAGTTTAGAAAAGTTTTATTCTACTAGAAATATTATCAAGACAGCTCCCACACTGTAAAAGTAAGCAAATAATACGGTGTTTGTTAATACTGAGGAGCTGAATTACAGTTAGCAGATCAGGGCTCAAGATAGGAAAACCTAGTGAAGTAGTGAGTAATATGGCAAAAAGGAACACATGGCTTGAGTCTCAGAATCCCATAGAAAACTGGAGGAAAAACAAAAACAAACAAAAAACCTTTGCCAATAGTAAGTTTTCCTTCCACAGATTGAGTGTGTATTCACTAGAGTTGAGATGTGACTTTAAGAAAAATAGGTCTTCTTTATAGTTTGTGGCCTAGCAAGTTGGAAAGCAAAGGGGGGAATCAAAAGGAAAGAGAAATTTGAGGAATATCAACTTGGAGTCAGGGTCAGAGTAGTGCATGGATTTTGTTGAATCAATCCAGAGAGTGCTGGATTTTGTTGAATGCTTTTTCTGCATCTATTAAGATGATCAGCAAATAGACAAGCTACAGAATGAGAGAAAACATTTGCAAGCTACATATCCAATAAAGGGCTAATTTCCAGAATTTACAAAGAGCTCAAGCAAATCAGAAAGAAAAAAACAAACAACCCTGTTAAAGAGTGGGCAAAAGACATGAACAGAAGCTTCCCAAAAGAAGACAAATGGCCAATAAACATAAGAAAAAAATGCTCAACATCTCTAATCATCAGGGAAATGCAAATCAAAACCACAATGATATATCACTAATCTCTAGTAAGAATGGCCTTTATCAAAAAGTCCCAAAACAATAAATGTTGGTGTGGATGCAGAGAGATAGGAACACTCATACACTAGTGGTGGGACTGCAAACTATTATTGGTCTTTGATATCATTTTTTTTGTTTTCTATCTTGTCAGTTTCTCATATTTATTATTTCTTTCACTCAATTTGCTTTGGGTCAGGTGTAATTTTTCTAATTTCTTAACACGTGTCATTAATGATCATTTCTTCCATTTTTCTCCTCCTTGATTTCAATGTGTTAGTTTCCTCTTACATAATACTTTAAATCCCACATGGTCGGATACTTATACTCCTCCTTATTCAATTCTTAAAAATATGCTATTTTCATTAAAATTTCTTCTTTAATCTTTAATTAGAAGTAACCTTATTCAAGTTTTAAGACATATATGATTTGTGCTATTTAAATTTCTGATTGCATTGCTTTGTGTTATAAAGCAAGTTTATGTTCTATTTATTCTTTTTAATTTAATGAGACTCACTTTGTGATCTAGTATATTTTATATACAAGTGTACACAGAAATTATCATATCTTGTTAAATTTATAATTTATTCCTAGACACATTCTATTTTTGATATACGTCATTCATTTTTGAGAGAAGTTTGCTGAGATTGGACACAGTGAATTTCTCTGTAATCTTGTATGTCTGTCAATTCTATCTTACATATGTTCAGATTACTTTTTAAAGGCATTTTTATCTACAACAAGCTGCATCTCTTTAAAGTGCTTAAGTCGATGAGCTTTGACAGATATATATATACATATATATATCTCCATGAAACCACCACTACAATGAAAAATCAGAACATTTCCATAGTCACTAAAAGATTGTTCCTTCCACATTGAAGTTTATTCAATCCTCCGAATCCTCAACACCAAATGATTTGCTGTTGTCACTATAGATTAGTTCTCATTTTCTAGAATTGTATATAAATGGAATCATATAGCATGTACTCTTTTTGTTGTATTTATTTAATTCTACATGACAATTGTGAGCTTCATTCATATTTTTTTGCACCTATCAGTAGTTTCCTTTTGTTATATGGTTATATTTTGTTATTCTAGTATTTTGTTAGTTACTTCACCTGTTGCAGGACCTTTAGGCTATTTGCAGTTTGGGGCTATTGTAAATAAAGGTATTACAAATACTTGAGTACACATTTTTTGTGACAGCATTTTTTAATTTCATCTTTATTAATACATGAAATTGTCAGACTTCTGAATTTTAGTCATCCCATTAGGCATGTAGCAGTGTGTACCACCCCCACACCTGGGATGCATATACTATATTACAAAAGGATATTTTGCAAAAAATATTAATGTAAGAAGCTTTCAGTATTAGTGATGTCATCTGTCACTATACGTCATATAACCCATTCTTAAATTACTTGGTATTTGGTTTTATTGTTCCTGTTTGCTTTCTCCCCAGCGTTCAGTCCCCAAGGGGCCCTCCTGTCCCTCCATGCAGTGCCCCTACCCCAGAGCCTCCCTCCATCCCCTTCCCCACCGCACCCCTCTATGCCTGACCTTGGGGAGTCTTCTGTGCATTGCTGTGAATTATACTGACACTCACTTGGTGATATATCCTATACAGGCTAAACTCAAACCTGGAATTGTGGGGCAATCTAGCTGCCTTGAGGGCAGTAACTACCCCCAGGGAGGCTGGGGAGAAAGGTTAGATTTTGTATCCAGGTGGTTTTTTTGTATGTGTGTATTTTTAAGGTTTTTAAAAAATTGTTTTTGGAGGGGTTTATGCTCAAACTATGTTCAATTTCAGTGACAATAAAATTTAGGAAAACTTCAAAAAAAAAAAAAAACTCTGATAG
The DNA here is from genome assembly GCF_041146395.1 of Eulemur rufifrons. Lineage (NCBI taxonomy): Eukaryota > Metazoa > Chordata > Mammalia > Primates > Lemuridae > Eulemur > Eulemur rufifrons. The sequence continues at coordinate 1,901,819 of NC_090994.1, forward strand.
AGTTATCACAGTGACCATTTTTTTATATATGTAACAATTATTTAAATATGACCTTTTGTGAGCTATTTGTTGTATCACAAATTTGTCCTGGGCCTTCTCCTGGTTTCTCCTGTTAGCATTTTCAGAAAAAAAAAATGGAAAATTTATCCCATGCTGGTTGATTTCTCCAAGTTTGAAGTACTCCGCATTCTTCAAAACAAACAACTAAAATGTATCCGCTCATATTCACTCTCCAGCACCTTTCAGCAATGTTCATTTTGGTTTATTTGTTCTGTTGTTGTTTATAGATTTTATCTGAAGGCAAATTGTTTTACTCTGAGCTTACTCTTCTGTACCACAAGTGGACACAGGCTCCTCCTTCATTACACTTTTTTTTTGTTTTTAATTTCAGAATATTACAGGGGTACAAGTGCTTTGGTTACATACATTGCCTTTGCACCGCCCAAGTCTACCCATTACACTTTCTTGTCTTTAGGCGCAGGATGTAGAGCCCATCATACATGTTTTAATTATGAACACTGTTACCATTGGTCTGTGAAAACTTCCTCTGTAGATGAATGAATGAGTTAATGAATACCCACTCCCTGTTTCTGTTCCTCATTCGCATCTTTATCATAGGCAAAACTCAGTGTTGCATATGTATGTAATGCAAATGAAATGCGTGCTCGTCTAAGACATGCATTATTGTTCAGGTATTTTAAATTCAGGTAAAGGGTACAATATTATAGTTCTCATACTATTCCTTTTTTTCCATTCAGCTTTCTGTTTTTAGCATCAAATTATTAATATATTATAGTTTGTACACATAATCTGTTTATTCTAAGTACTGCCTAGATGTATTTCTAGGCTTCCTAGACTTTCTCTCACTTTCAGTTTATACATTTGCTCAGAGATAGACAAAATGATTAACTCCCCACGATAATGAGAGACATGTTGCTAAACATCCTTCTAAACCTTGCCTTCTGAACATTTCTTTATCACCTGAACGCCACACTTCACACTGGGGTTCAGTCGTGGTGTACATTCTATTGTTTGGATGAATGTATCCATTATAGTAACATACAGAGTAGTTTTACTGCCCTAGAAATCTTCCGTGCTCCACCCATTCACCCCTCCCTCCATCCAACCCCTGGCAACCACTGATCTCTTTACTGTGGCCATAGCTTTGCCTTTTCGAGAAAGTTGTATAGGTGGAATCATATAGTATGTACCTTTTCAAACTGGCTTCTTTCACTTAGTGATATGCATTTAAGTTTTCTTCACGTCTTTTCATGGCTTGAAAGCTCTTTTTTGTGTGTGTGCTGAATAAATATTCCATTGTCTGAATGTACCACTTTCACTATATTTTTAAACATTCATTCATTATTTCTCAACACTTTTTAGTTGTTCAAAAACTTCTATTTTTTTTTTAACTCCGAAGCACTGGTCTGAGAGGCATGGTACAGGTGAGGACCAGGGTGCTTCTAAGAGAGCAGAGGGCCTCACTCTGCAGGGCTAATGACACAAAACGGATGAATAAGGCTGCTTTCACATCTCCCATCAAATCAGCCGTTGTCTGAATACCTCCTTCCCCCCAAGACTTTGCCCACATGTAAAATGCCCTCTGGCGTCACTCCAGTGAGACAATTTGATCACTAAGAAGGTGTTGAATCTGCTGGGCCTTTGCTATCTGTTGATTTCAGGATATTAGAGTATTCTCTGTCAGGCAGACCAGAGCAGAAATTCCAGGAGATGCTACACTCCCTTCCTCACTTCGAACACATACTTAACTTTCTAGGTTGTTACTTTGAGGTAACAGTGGATAAGTTCTTCTCATAAATGAAATTAATTTATCTTTTTCTGTTAAACTCATTTTATCATTTCATGAACACTATGCTAGATGGTTAATACACAGCATTTAAACTATAAATCATCATCTATTATAAGCATGAAAATATAGTTTATAATATCTTCCATGTTTATCTTTCCTTTACCTTATTTTCTTTCCTTCTCTGAAAGCAGCAAATTTAAGACCATATCTGCAATATTTTTGAAAATCCGTTGAAATCTGAATTATTGACAAATTAAATGCCCTTATTCCTTCACTAACTCATGGCAAATTCATAATTGTTATAGGCCAAATAGGCAAAATGAGAAAATTTAAAGATAATGAAGTATTAACTGACATCTAAATCACCCCGTTTGCCAGATAACTCTAAAAATCAGTGACACAGATAAATGCATTTTGTTGTTGCTTTTAAGAAAGAATAAAGTAGATATATGAAAACTTGGTCTTATTTCATAAAAAAAACCCACAGAGTTACTAATGTTCTAATAGAATTCAGTGACAGACTATGTAGACATAGATTTAGCAAAAAAATAATAAACCTTGCATATTAAACATTTTATGTACTAAGAGATTTTACTTTTATTAAACCCAAATGAATTTAATTTGTAGAAGCAAAAGTGGATATAAGATAAAGAAAACATTCTTAAAAACCTGTTGTAATGATCATTTTTATAACACTTTGTTTCTCCTAGCAGTACTTTGCTGGGGCATGAAAGTTAAGTTAGCTGTCACCACTGAGGATGTGTTTAGCTCTTTGTGTCAACTTAGATGTTCTTGACCTGTTTGGATACAGATCATTCATTTTATGTTTTATTTTTGGTTCTGATTTCCACTGAAAGTGTGAACCCCTGGGAAAATGTATTGTATAGGCATTTAATTTTTCCATGAGATAGGACTACAAAGTCTGACCTATTTCACAAAGATTTCTTAAGAATGAATCCTTGTAAAGGAGCTTAAGGTGCAAACAAAGTGCAAAGTGTTTTGTGTGGTTTGCCCAGGGTAAGGTAGCTCATGGCAGAAACATAAAAAACGTCCATTACCCCAATCAAAGCCCCTCATCACCCATCATTAGCAAGTCAGTGGGGGTCTTGGGCTCTTTCTTAAAGTCACAAACGTTGACGCATTCTAATCTTCCAAAGAAATTCTAGCAATATGAACAGATGAGCTATTTCGACTTTGATGCTAATTATCATACATGCAATTTATATTAGTTCCATATCCAGAAGTGCAAAAACAAAAAAGGAAGAAAGGAAACAACACTCTTCAGAAAACTCTAATGGCAAAGTTTTTTTTTTTCCTATTATTGGTTTAGACCAATTAGAAAAACACAAACAATTCTAAAATCTTGAGAATGGTTGAAGATTTTTTTTTTTTTATGAAGCCACAGTTAATCTATTTTAGAAAACTGGTACATTGTTTAAAACTACCAGCATCGGATAATTTTAGAGCTGTAATGATATTAGAGATAATTTCTACATTTTTAAATCAATTTTACACATCGATTTTATGCTAACTTAACCAACAGCCAGAAAATTGTATGACCTAAGATCACATAGTTCATTCGTTGCAGGGTGGGATCAAACTTTCAGTTCTATTCACAACACTGTGTCATCGTCAGCACAGATGCCAGTCTCAGGATAACACAAGTGCTAAATTAGAAAGGTAAGAGACTTTCACTTTCAAAAAGTTGAAAGAACAGAATAAATTTATCTAATACAATAAAAACAGTAGGAAATGCTTCATATTAGCCAGCAGAGGGAAGGAATTGAGAGTCTGTTTAGTGCTAATTTTATTTTACCTCTGGCAGTGGATAAAAGAAACAGAAATGATGATACGTAGTCTCCAAGAATTAAACATGGTCTGCATGGGTGACTTACAAAATGCTTTAGGTTACACGGAGCTACATGGTTTTCAAAACTCTAATACTGCTATGGCGTGTCTGAATCTCCAGCCCCCTGAGGTGGGCCAGACAGGTGTGTGTGTCTCCTGTTGTACAGATGAGGAAAACCCTTGCCCCATCCAAGCAAAGAATTAACAATGGATGAGACCTACAGATCTCAGGACTCAGTCCTGTGCCCCAGGCATCACACCCAACCAACAAATAACACTGGAATGCACACAAGTTAAGAGGCTGGAGGCTCTGCAGCTGACGTCAGAACATGAACGGTGCTCTTCAGTGTGCAAATAGGTTGGGACATTAGAGATCAAGTGTGTTGGCTTCTGTATATTAATGTATACATTTGAAAAAAGAATCTGGTGTCACAAGTTTAAGAGAGAATGGGACTCGCGTGCATATTTTTCCTCCTTATAACAGGTGTGTTTGTGAAATAGGTGTTGTGTGCACACAAACACACATGCCCCTAGGAGAGTCTGGAGGCATTTTCTCCCAAGCTCACCTGAACCCCTGTGGTCTGTACTGTGAAAGTCCAAATGCAAACACCAGCAGTAATTCTGTCCTCGCCGCCTGCCTTCCCCTGTGCTGCACCCACTGTCCGTGTCACATTTCTGGCCAGGGAAGAGCAGTTCTAGCAGGAGAGTAACGCAGGACAGGCATGGCTGTCGCAGTTCCTTCACCTCGGCCCACGTTCACCATGAGGGACTTTGACACACCGGGCTGGGCAAGGCAATCAGCACTCACAAAAGGAGCACATGACCCTGCTCCTTTAACATCCTGCTCCTCCAAGCCAGGTTCCAAAAGGTAAACGAAGGGACCAAATGTGCTGGGTCATGGCTGGACCACAAGCAGTCGCCCAGTTTCTCTTCTTCCTTGTTCCTTCCCTCTATGCTTCCCTCCCTCCTTCCTTCCTTCCCATCATTCTGTCCATCTCTCCCTCTCTTCCTTTCCTTCTTGGAAGCTTCCTTCCTTCCACTTTAATGACTAAATCAAAAATTATTTGTTTTAACTTGTAATGCACTGATTCAGCTGTCGTTGATTGATTAAGTATAAAGCCACTTATAAGTGAAAACGTCCTTCGGTTTTCCCAGTAATGCTCATTCATTATTACATTCCCTCCTCCCAGGAAACCTTTGAGACAGGTGTGGGGCATGTAGCATATCCATGATATGTTCAAGCAAATGAAGGGCCGGGAAGGTTTACTGGCTAATAGTCACACATTCTTTGTAAACTAACAATTCCACTGTGCGCAGCTACTCTAAGAACTTGAGTCCTTTGAACACATTTACTCATGCACATAGGCGTGCACACACACATACACACACACACATACTCACTCTCTATGCTGCTTTAAACAGTGTAAGATTTTGAGACTAAGTATACTACTTTGCCAAGATATTCTATTTACTCTCTATGTTCATTAACTTCTTACTATTCATAGAAACTGGTGATCACCTGAAAAGTTACTAAATACAGTGATCCTCATGGTATTTTTTGGTCACTTATGTCCTTTTCTTTCTCAAGAATCTTGTTCATGAGATATTTTAAGGGAATTTCAATTTGCAACTTGTAATGAACAGCCTACCCCATTCCTGCAGAATTGGTGAGTGGCTCATTTTTCAAACTGCTAATGAAAAGTTAATTAGTTACTGAGTTCAGCTGATTTGGGAGCTATCAACAGGCGTTGTGGCACTGTTTTAAGACTTCTCCTGGACTTATAGACAAATAAGTTAGAAATTAAATGTTTATATTTAGTTCATGTAGGGCCCTATGGTGTTATGGTGTTATTCAAAACAAGTCCACCCCATTCACCCCTCCCCACTGTTCTTTATTAATATTACCAAAATGGTGTGTTGTCTTATGGCGCAGGAATTTCCCCTAAGCACCTAATAACTCATTAAACAGTTAATCTAATTCCGTGGCTGTTGTTTATAACCAGAAAATTTTGCAAAGGTTTGCATTTTAAATACTACTGTTAATAGATCATTACCATATGTATAAGTATGTATCTCCGATACCAAATGAACTTTCAGTGCACCACGCACTGTATTCCCCACATTGAAAACACATCTCCACTGAGCCGTCCCCCACTGTCTTACCCACCTGGGTAACCGTACAGGTGGCTCACAGAAGACATCCTCAAACCAGCCAAGGCTGTCTCCACATACCCGGAAGCAATGCATCGGACTTTCCAAGGCAGAGAGAACTACTCCAGCCTCAGAGCAATCCCTTGAGCCTTTCCCCTCTGCCCAAAGTCATAAACAATCAAGTTCAGCCATGCAAACCTCCACAGCCAACTGACGTGAGAATTTGAACATTAAAATATACCACTATCATGTAATGAAAAATAAACAATTAAAACGAAAACATCCCTGCCACACATACTGAGAGATATTTTATCTACTAAAATTTTTGAGTGGTTAGTGTTTATTCCTGCTTCGCACCCCTGTGTCTAGAAAGAATTAAACACACATTTTAATCTGATTCTCACGCTTTGATGGTAAGTGTAGCTATCGCAAGACTATAGAAATACCAGCAACTACTCTTTGAATGGTGACTGAACCTGAACTAGCACTGCTGATTTTCTTCCTCCTTCCTCATTTCTGTCCTTACTTCCTTATTTCATTCTTTTCTCCCTTTCTTCCTCCCCACCCACTTGCATCCCTCCCACCTGGTCTCATAAATGAGCATCTGCCCCAGGCCAAACCCTGGAAACCACAGGAACACAGCAGGGGAGCAGTCAAGAAGCCTGCCCTTGGTGAAGCTCCAAGGAGAAAGGCAAACGATGTAGGTAGGGGCCAGAAGGCAAGGAAAGGAAAGAAGGTGGTGGTCAGGCACATGGTGGTAAATAACAACCAACAAACCAGCAGAAAACACAAAGACATTAATGATAAACATGCCAGGGGTATTCTTGCTAAGTTTCAATCTCCAGTTCAGGCTTTGCTTCTTAAAGTGACAAAGTCTTAACTAATCTTGGAGCTCCCCTCTGCAATAATTCGCACGCCTCCTCTCACTCTGCCTGTTCTTTTATCCAGGGAAGAAGGGGGCTCCCTGGGCCTCAGCTGCCCCAGGATTCATCATCACAAAGTGAGTCCAGGAAGGCATGAGCAAGATGCTGATGTTGATGGAGCTTGTCCCCCTGGCTGAGGCTGGCAGACCAGGGCCTGGGACTTCTTGGAAGCTTCCCCCCAGCAGGACACTTAGTTTCTCTGACTTTAAGACCAAGCACTCTGCAAGTCACATTATCTGATCACTGCAGATTGCCTACGGGTCACTCTAATGAACTATTTATAAAGCTGGATAACCTGGAGTGGATAAACGATGCAGTAAGTTGTCAGAAAACGCTGCCTATGGTTGGAATGTTGGGTTTCCATTCAGAAATGCATTTGGTGACATTTATCAAATAGCATAATACGCGGATATGCTTTAAAGTCTCCAAAGGCAGGATTGAGGAGATGAAAAGAAGTGAAGAGATGAATCACCAGGTAGAGGCTGGGGTCTGGAGTAGCAGGGAAGAGATCCCAAAAAGGGGAAGGCCCACTGCCCAGGAAGAGCCACACTGAGAAACATAGCAGAGAACAAATGCTAAGGGCTTTGCTCGATTGCCCAGAAACCATATAGGAGTTGAATTATCCTCGGCTTCCAGTACAATGAGAGTCTACCTTCCCTGCATTTGAGCCTCGGGTTACCAGAATCTCTCTGGAGGGAGCAGGGGAGATGTCCTCGGTGAGTCAGCCTCTCCCTCTCTGGGCATGCAACAGGAATGACATTGTCCCCTCCTGCAGATGCAGCTCAGCCCCTTTGGATGACCCTATAATGATACCTCCTGCAATGCCCAGGATGTGCAAAATCCCAAAGACTTAATGGAGATGTGGTGGGCAAACCTGCACTGTGTGGAAAAATCTCAACTGTAGGATCTGTGGGCCTCTGCTTAGCTGCACACTTAGCTCAGGTTTTATCCTCCTGTCTGTCTCTTCTCTGCCACACCTGAGCAGCCTGCACTCTCTCTGAACACATGCTCTGTGTGCGGGGTCGCGTTCCCGCCTGACTCCATTTCCTCCCACAAACATCATTAAAAACAATTTAACCCCAGACTACCTTTAATGACTGTTTCCTTTATTTACTCCTTTATTTGTAGGAACCCTTCTTGACGGAGTCATCTGTGAGGATGTCTCCACTTCTCCACTCGTCCTCTCTGCAGCCCAGTCCAATCACTCAGTCAGTTCTCCATCCTCACCTGACTTAACCTCTCTGCAGCATTGGATGCAGTTGCCCCCTCTTTCATTAAACAACGTCTTCCTTGAGCCTCTGGGCACTTTTCTTTCTGGACTCTCACCCTGCCTCACTGGCTCTGCCTTCTCAGTTTTCTGTTCCAGAGTCTTATCTTCTTCCTAATTTGTACACATTCTGTGCAACAGGGCTCAAGCCTCTGAACACTCTCATTGATCTCCACTCACCTCTGGCTTGATTCGATTGTTTTCCTTATTACGTGCATGCCATTAAATCCCAAATTTAAACCTCTGTCTGCCAACATCTCCTCTGAACTCGTGACTAATACATTCAGTTGCCTACTCAGTATTTCTACCTGGAAGTCTAGCAGGCAACTGACACTGAACATACCTGAAAGCAAACCTCTGCTTCTCTCCTCCACTCCCATTTTTTATCAGACACTAAAAATGGCATATGTGTTTTTACCAGTTGCTCACACCAAAACCTCTGGAGTCATCCTTGATTCCTGCATTCACTCAAATCACACTCACATTTCATCAGCAAATCCTTGTGGCTCTGCCTTTAAAATAAATCTACACTAAACCACTCAACTCCATATCTATCTTTACCATTTGGTCCATTTCATCCTTCCTTCTTCCTGGAATGCTCCAGTGGACTCTGACCAGACCCTTGCTTCTATCCTGCCTCCTTTAATCTATTCCCCACCAAGCAGCCACCATTATCCTTTTTAAAAAATAACTCAGGCCATGTCAATCTTCTGTTTAAAATCTTACAAATGTGTTCCTTGTGTTCAGAAAGGAGTGCAATGTCAGCACCTGGCCTAGAAGACCTACCTGATGGTACAGTAAATTCTACCTCTGACGTCATTTGCTACTGTCTTTCCCTCTCTTACGTCTTCTCTGATGATATTGGCCACTATGCTGTTCCTCAGTCTGATTTGCACTCCTGTCTGAAAAGCTTTTTACATGCTGTTTCTTTAAATAGAAATCTTCTTTCTCCTTATATTTCCATGCACTTCATTCTAGACCTTATCAAAATGTCAATTTGTTACAGAGCCTATCTGTGAGCACTCTATACAGAGTAAGCACCCATTTCCTTCGATCTCTACCATGCTGCTTAATTTTCTTAATAAAATCTATTCCACTAGACATACTATGTGTTTATGTTTTTATTGTCGGTGTACCTACTGTATCCCTTCATTAGGATTTAAGCTTTATGAGAGTAGGGAACGTGTCTGTTTTGCCTGTTTTACTTGCTGCTGTAACCCCAGTACCTGTAACAACACCTGGCACTTTATGGATGCTCAATAAATAATTGCTGAATGAAGGAACTCATTCATGTTACATAATGGATGTCAGCTTAATCTCCCCAAAGCACACATTCTGCATCAACTATCTCCTATTCAAAGTATGTCATCAGTTCTCCATGCATGCTGAATGAAGTCTAAAACTCTGAACCTGGCATTTCAAATACTATGGCGAAGTGGAATGGAAAGGGAATTAACAGTGTTTGTCAATAAAATAACAGATTTTATACACACACACACACACACACACACACATATATATATGAGAAACTAATTTACATGTGAAGGAGACAAAGTTAAGAGGAATTATATAACTTGAAAAGATAGTAAAGGAACCTGAGTTCAAACCTAGAACAATATCATGCAATAATAATGGCAACAACTATAATAAAAAGCAACTGAAATCTATCTGGAAGGCCTTGATAAGCCAAGGCAACTGGAAAGATGACTTGTGGAATACCCTGCTCAATTTGAGGCATATTATTCACATTATTGACAAGGAATATTCAATGGAACATTGGAAATCATATTGTACTAGGAAAAGTAGAAAAATTGCATCTCTTTCTCTTCCCTATAGAAGAGTCGGGAATATACAATAGCTGTTTTCAAGGAATATTTGATGAATTACTATATATACAGTTATCGACGGGAAATTTAGCTACATGTACCTACATTTAGCTACAATTTCCCATTTTCCCTATGTATGGTGACTTTTGAGACACCCTGTATATGAAGAAAAAACATAGTTTGTGCAACTCTAGAGGACATAAATAACTCTAATGGTTTTAAACAATAAATAAATATGTTTAATTGTTATAAGAAACATCTCTGTAAATACTAGCATTGTAAAAATGACAAACATTTTCATGCATTCACACATTTTAAAACATCATTAGCAGGGATACTAAGATAGAATGCAGTATGTGACAAAACAATTTAACTGTATTACAAATATAGGAATGACCTCACAGAAAGCGGTGGGGGAACATGTGCTGACCTAAGCAACTGTGGAAATCACTCGAGTGAAGTCTGTAACGCTAAAGGCAAAAGATGTACAAAAACAATGTACATTAGTGTATAAATTTGTCTCCCATGGCGTATATCTTAACATTTTTAATACCACTATACATGTGTATTGGAATTGAACAATTAAGTGTGAATTCATGTTTAGTTTAATGTAGTGAATTAATGTTTAGCTTAATATAAGATACTGATGTTTACATAAAGAAATATATATAGATATGTGTATGCACATGGGTTAGGATACACACAGATATTTTCTGGCTGTCAACTGAGAGTGCCCAGGAGCAATGAGCACACCTAGCAAACAGACCTTGGTGCTAACGCCATCCTCACATAAAAGGACCCAAGTTTCCCTGGAGAAAGGACTAATTCTAGGACTGAGGTGGAAAATATACAAGATGAACCGGGGTATTTTGTGGTGTCAGAAAGTAAATGGAGTGCTACACACACAGACACACACACACACACACACACACACACTGATGTAGGTATGCCAGAGGGACACGGGAGCCACATGAATGAGCTCCTGATGGCTAAAGCTCCAACAATCTGAGCAACAGAATAAATAAAGTAGTATCAAATGTATAAAATAAGTGTATAAAATAAATATATGTATAAAAGCCAATGTATAACATACATATCCGTGGCTCCGTACTGATATAAATAAATGATTGAATAAATAAAAAAGGAAGAATATGTAAATATCCTGGGTCAAATAATTTCAAAAAACCTTTGTAGATACTCAGCCCTCAAGGACAAAGAGCATAACTCCTCATTCTCTAGGTGCGGACTGTGCATGTTGGCTTCCTTCCAAAGAGTACAGTATAAAAAGAAAGAAAAAAAGTAACTACAGCGAAGAAACCTCACAAACACTAGCTCAGCCAGTGTGATCAAAGATAGCATCCGCGTGATAAGTCAAGTTGGCAGGATGTATTCTTGACATGGTAGGTATGAAATGATGAAAACGCCACTTCACCTCTGCGATCTTCCTCCTCAAACCCACAGCCCCATGTCATCATGAGAAAAACACCCAACAAATCTCAATAAAGATGCCTTCTACAAAATATCTGAGTAATTGTCCCTAAAATTGTTAAGGCATCAAAACCAGGGAAGGTTTGAGAAGCTGTCACAACCAAGAGGACACTAAGGAGACATGTTGACTAAATGCAATGTGGGGTCCTAGAACAGAAAAAACCATTAAGTAAAAACTAAGGAAATCTGAAAAAGTATGGATTTTACTTAACACCGATATGATAACATCGGCTCAATAATCATTACAAATACACCACACTAGTGTAGGATGTCAGTAGTAAGCCACCACATGTAGTGCACCCTGGTTCTCACAGGGGAATGGGATTGGCTTGTTCAGATAATTTCACGCCCGCAGGGAACTGAAAGCCAGCAGTCAGAGATAGGCAGGAACTGCGTTTGGTCGTTCGGTAAAAACTTTGTTTAGCTTGGAGACTTTATTTGCAGGAGCAGAGGGTGAGGAGGACTTGCAGTTAAGTCATTCTAAACCTGTCTAGGTTTCAAATGTCAAGACAGCACATAATATTCATGTCAAGTCTTACACCACAGATGTATGTGACTCCTCTATATTATCCTTACAATTCATATGTAAATGTAAAATTATTCTAAAATGAAAAATTCACTTAAAAAATCATTAACTACAATGACCAAGGAGATTCCCAGTCTAGAAATGCCCAAGTTGGGGGACTGAGGGACCGTCTGGTTTGAATCTGTGGTTGAATCAGAACTGTAAGTCCCGGGGGGACTCTGTCCGTGTCACCAAGGGTGTCACTGCTGTATGATCAATCTTAGACTATTACTCACTGGAAAGGAGGATGCCATTGTGGTTAAAGGGCTCAAACTGAGTCCGAATGAGGACATTTGAATATTGCCAGGTCCGCTGTCAGATGGGCGCCCTGGCCAGGTACCTGATCTTCCTTAAGCCTCCGCTGCCTCACCCAGACAAAGGGTATGGTAATGGTTGGAATAAACATGACATGAAATAATCCACGGATAGTTATCAGTAAACCAGATATAAGTCAGATACAGAGATCAAATAAAATATTCCCCAGATTTATTTGTTAAATAAAACAATCTTCAGGTACCTTTTGCTCTTCCTACCTACTTATCTTTTGTTCTTCTCTGCAGATGCCTCTCTATTTTAAAATACACAATGCTTTATAATATCTTTCAAATCTCCTAAATCTCCTAATCTATTAATAACTCGACATGACCAACTATATCAGCATTTCTGTCCTTCTTTAGCCTGCTCCTCATTCAAATTGAACCTCTATCAATGGTTTTAAGTAATTACCCTATATTTTACATCTCCATATGTGCTTTTATTAACATCACTCTCTTAATTTTCTTGGCAATCAATACCCAGATGAAATGTCTTCATACCCAGTTCAGATGCCACCTCATTACTAATCATGTCCTGCTACTTCCAGCTGAAACACATCACTCCCTCACACAAATTAGTTTAGCACTCTGTCTTCATTACTTTTACTATACTCATTGCATCATGATTTGCTTTATAGTTATGTGTATATATACATACATATATGTTTTATTTCAAATATTAGATGGCAACAATAAAGCAGAGTATCTTTATTTTTTACCTGAATTTCTTTCTCAGCAATGGGCAAATTTCTAGAAAACTCCTGACTAATTGTCCTGAATACTGTCAAGGTGATCAAAAACAAGAAGGTGTGAGAAACTGTCAACAGACTCCAGCTCCATAACAGGCATTCGATTAATCTGAGCTGATGAAGGCAGTTACACTTCAGAGTGCTTTGGTTTCATATGGTCAATATCTCTGCTAAAACCATTTGGATATTTGTGAATTCTTGAGCTGATAGACACTTAAAATGCAATCACTGTCAATTTGGCTCTAAGTCTCATTGCCGCAAGATGAAGACTCACAAGCAACATATGTCTACCAATGATTAGCTGTCAAAATTCAAGTAAAAATTACAGCACAGAGCAAGACAAGCCAGTCGGAAAATATAATTTTGTTTCTTTAGCTTTTTTGTTCACTATCTCTTGTTGGGTCATTGCCAATTGGTGCCAACTATGTGACCGTTCTTGCAGAAATCTACCAAGCAGAAAATCTATATATTTTAATATGTTTCTCCTATTCCTGAGGTAGCAGTCATGTATCTGCAACAACATTGGTTCACAAAAATTGGTGCCAGTTATTTTACTTGCTTTTCTTCAGTGCTTGGTTGTGTCACAGCTCCTTTGGAAATTGGGTCAAATGGGAGACCAGCACCACTGGGAGAGTTCAGGTTCTTTGTTTTGGTGGAAGTACACTCATATTGCATGAACATGTTAGTTTGTGAAACAAGACAGCCTCACATTTCTGAAAATAAAATCCTTAAAAGCATTCCCACAGTCACCGGAACTTAGGAAGAATGGAATATAGAAACATTTTCACAAAGAGTGCAGCTAGAATTCTGCCTAATTTACATATTTTTACTATCTGCCACTGACAGCGACCTGAACTTTTGTTGAGATGTGATACTGACAAAGAACAATCTGCTGATAACAAAAACCATTACACCAAAAAATCCCATAAGATCAACGTGTATCTTCAATGCCCCCATTGTCATAATATTTAGAAAAATCTGAGATGTACCAGCCAACACTTAGCTAATGTACACAATACAGCATTTCAAATAAAATAAAATTACATATATATATTTAAAGTATATTGTATGCACTTGCTTGAAAATAAAATAAAGTATATAATTTTAAGTGTCCTTCTGGTAGAACAATATTTGTTCTATGAACAATTAATGTGATTCAGTATACTTATAATAAAGAGAAAATATTTATATAATATATGACTCTAAATATTATTCTTATAATTTAGGTCAGTATTACTTATACTTACTTTTAAAATTCATATTTAACTTTTCATCATATTTCTTATAATCATCTTCCAACTCATATTCATATGCATAGGTACATCTCATTTAGAGTTATAAACTTTTCTCGTAGGTCAGGAGTTTTTGTAACCATTCTATCAAATCTATTCATTTTAGTGATGAGAAAACAGACACTTAAAAGTAAACTGACCTGCTCACAGTCAAACAGTACTATTGATTCATTACTATGATCTGATCCTTTTACCAAGAAAATGGAAAAAATAGAAAAAGAGTGGCTCAACAACAATATCAAAAAATAAGCGGTAAAATAATTTAACACTAAGGTCTATATGCTGTCCTACTTTATTTTTAAGAGCATAAAGATACCATGAGGGCAGAGAGAAAGGGAGGCATTGTGTCCAGTGCGTGCTTTTGTAGAATGAAGGGCAGTGTGTGATACTAGCAAGGTTTCTCTCCATACACGGTGACATAAATCAACTTCCTCATGAGAATAACTTTTAGTTATTCAGAAAAATGCATTTACATAAACCACCTAATTTCCAGAATAAGCTAGTCAAATAAGTTCATAATCTATCACATGCATACCTTTTGAAGGTTAAGGAACTGAATAATAGAAAATGAAAAACAAGAAAGAGAAAACAAAACCTAATATCACCATGTGACTGGATGTGGATGTGTGGCCTACCTTTGTTGATTGTGGTGTGTGTGTGTGTGTGTGTGTGTGTGAGAGAGAGAGAGAAGTTGTGAATGCATAAGAATTTTAATTGCTCATTTATTCCATATAGTTGATATGCCTCCTAGTTAGATCTGATAGAAAACTGCCTAACCTGACTCCAGTTTGGAACAATCCATGAGTAGAGAGGCAATATCTACTTCGCCCCCACCAAAACATTAGAAAACTGTATTGTGAGGGAAGAGGTGGTGATGAAACAACGGGGCAATAGATAAATTTAGACATAGTAGGAGACAGAGATAAGCCAATGAAAACAAGGAAGCTTCCCCCATGAACTGAAGCAAATATCAAAGAGCAAGACTCAGCAAACTCATCTCAGAAACACAAATCCTTCTACCTATTTCTGAGATAGTCTTTGTATTTTAGATTCTTATTTATTTTTGTGCATGCAAAGATTTTATTATGAAATTTAGCACGATCTCTTTAGGAGCAAAATTATACTTCTTTGAAATTTTCTACACCTGACATTAATTTTTTCCAGGTAGAATTATGTTGTAAAATCTAATTAATCAAAAGTACTATAGTATACGGCAATACCTGAGCCATAGTGGTATGTCATTATGAAGACTGGATTTTGTAACATGTGAATGACATCACTGATAATTTCATAACTCTGTGTTTTAACTGTGTTAAACTTTACTTTTACTAGGGTAATTTAATTGTGTATAGATTTTTCTTGTTCTTTCCTTGTTTAAAAATATTAAATTAAAAAAAACATTTTAAAGCTATTTAATACTGGAAATATTCATTTATCTCTACAGGCTCCTTTGCTGCTATTGTTATATTATCCACCCTCTCTGAAATTCATATACGAATTTGGGTGTGTCCCCAGTCTGTCTGGTGCCGAAGGAAATTTTAACAATGTAACTGGATTATAAATGTCCTAATGTACTTCGCCAGCAGTGTCTGAGGACAGACAAGTGGCTGGAGATGGAGTCCTTGAAATTCTGACTTTAAGAGTTTGCAAATTCTAGAGGCAGGTAGAATCTCAAAGGTAACTGGTATGAATTTGCCTAATGACACTCAGCTTCAAGAAATGCCTCATGTCTTTATTTTTCTTATGCGATTTATCTGTCCTAAGGGGAGATTTTTCAGGATAGATGGAAAGTTCAGTCTCGGTCATCATTTGGGTGTTTCCACCACTCAGATGGTAAAAGCAGCCCAGGGTGTGGGTGGTTCTGAAACGACTTATATGTTAAAATAATCTAAGGCCATAAGGCAGGAATAGTGATAAAAGTCTGATTTCTATGAAAGTATAGATATAGCCCAAAGTTAACCGGCCCTTGTTCCCTAACTTCCCTACAACTGTAACTGCTTACTGCTTAAGAGGCACATACCGCACTGGACTGGGACAAGACTTGTGACTTCCCCAGCCACTTCTGCAGAAGGCATCGTTATTGTAAAACCTAAGACCCATCTTTGAGATATCTTCCTTCCAGACTCTGCATTTGGGGGGACCCACTGACATCAACCAGACCCGTGAACATGCATGGGAACCAATCCAGCAAGTTCTGAGACTCCTACCCAGGAAATGGCTCAGCCAAGAAGACAATTTCTGTTTCCCAACCCTATGAGTCCATCCCCTGCCAATCAGCAGGCCCAATTCCCTAGCCCTTTGTTCACCAAACCACCTTTAAAAATCTTAGCCCCCAAATTCTCGGGGAGATGGATTTGAGAAATTACTCCCATCTCCTCTCCAGGCACCTCATGATATTAGACTCTTTCTCCACTCAATTCCTGCTGCCTCAGGATTTTGACCCTTACTGGATGGTGGGCAAGGGACCCAGTTGAGCAGTAACAGCTCCAGAAGAACTAGGAAGGTGTCGCCCTCCCAGGGTTGCCCCACTTCGCCCCTTGGCTAAAGTTCAGTGCTGGCACTTCCATGTCCCTCTAGCTCTGCTGCATCAATGCAGCACAGGGTGCCTCTCCCCGGGGGGAGGATTGTTCACTGTGAACTCTTAAAATGTCCTCTGACATGCAGGTTGGGCAAGCAGTCTCTTGAGCATTCGCCTTGGCCAGTCCCATAGCCGTCCTGCCACACCCAGACCCAGGGCCAGCTTCACCAGGTGGGACCAGAGCAGTCTGGGGGTCCCAGTCCCTGAAGGGTCCTTCACTTAGGGTTCACTGCTCTGTGGTTGCAGCCCTGAAGTCCTTAATACTTTTGTCTTTGGATTTGTGTTTTGTAAGTGAAATCTGGTGGAACAATGGATCATGCATGGAGACTTAGGGTCTCAGTTCGTATGAGCTTCCATCTCCAACCACAGCCCCATCCCCTCTTCTGAGCAGCTGACAGTCCTCCCACCCCACTGTAACCCTGAATCCCCTCCCACTCGGCAGGGGGATTCAGCCTGGGCAGGGGCTGGCCACAGGTGCAGGATAGCTGGGTGCACCCCTGGTGCATCTCAGTAAGGTACATGGAAGTGGCTGTCCCAGCCCACAAAAGCAGTGACTAGCTGGGGGAGGCTCCTGGCCACTCCAATCTGGGATCCAGCGTGTTCCCACATGGGATGAGTCTCCCCCTTAGCGGGCTCCTGTCTATTGCCTGGGCCGTGGTCCTGTGGGAAAGTCCACGCCTCTTCTCCAGGTCTTCACTTTATTCTGACCCTCTGCCTCCCATGTTCTACTTCATAAGCATCATTATTCTTCATATTAAAAAATTAATGAATTAGTTAATTCATTATAAAGTTTAATAAATGTGTAATTGTCTAATGAGCGAGTTTAATTGATAAAGAAAACCTAACATGTCAGTGCCTGGTATGTGTCAGGCTGAGCTAAAAACGAGGATGGCCTGATTACTAAAGGTGGTCCCTGCACCCCAAGATTCAGAAGCTGGGAGGAGAGACAGCCAAGTAGCCAATAAGTTACAGAAACTTGATGGGTGCTTTAACGGCATGTGTGAACATTGCTTGCCTACTAAATCCACAGGAGACAGTAAGAGTTTGCCGCTTCAGTTAAAAGGGAAAGACTGTCCAGGTAAGAACAACGTGGACAGTGTAACAGCACGAAAAGCAGTAAGTCAGTTCGGAGGCAATTTTTCTTCAGCCTCAAACCTTGCCGTCTCTTGGAATATCATCTCGTAATGGCATCCATTAGTCCTCAATTCCTGTGCTCTTCTGTTCTGCAGTTGCCTATTGTTCACTGGCCTCCTTGGGTATTATACACGTTTACTGTAATCCCCTTTCCTTTATCGTCTCTCTGATGTAAGAAGAGTGTATAGCAGTTTGGTAAGACATCTTAAGTAGTCCTCCAATGGCAGTGATGGCCAAGTTTCACTTCCAGAAATTTCCACCGTGTCCCTGTCTGGTCCATGGCTGCCCCCAGGCCCCGCTTCTGAGTTAAGTACTGTTTGGATTTCCATCATTACTGATTGGTTTTGCCTGTTCTTGGACTTCCTATGAATGAAATAAATTGGTATTCCCTCTTTTACATCATGCTTCTTTTGCTCAAGGTATTTTCTGTAATGTCCATCCATGTTATTTCACACAGCAGTAGTGTTTTTCCTATTTTAATTGATTTACAATGTTCAATTTCTCAATGTATCACAGCACTTAGCTATGTAGAAACTTAAAGTATAAAGACAGCCTCAGGCTAATGACCTCCTGCTTAGTTACTCTAACGTGATATAGCCAGGAGTGAAATCACTAGATCATATGTATTGTCTCTCAAATTTTTGGTCTCAGGAAATCTTCACACTATTATAAATTACTGAGGCCACAAAAGATGTTTTGTTTACGTGGATTAGATGTACTGATACTTAATGTATTAAAAATTAAAGAGAAAAACGTTATTCATTTATTTTAAAATAACAATAAATACATTGATAGTTACATAGATAGTTATATAGTATCATTGTGTTGTATAGTTATATTTTATATATTATACATTTGATGTTACATAGCACCATCATATTGTTATGATACAAGCAGTGGTGATACAGAAATACCAATGTAAATATTTACTGAGTCGTACATTAAAAATGAGGACACAATGTTCCTTACTGTGTCTGTTATAACTCAGAAGTAAAAAAAAAAATGCAAATAAATAAATGGAAAAAAAGAGTGCTTCGTTCTCAGAATTTTCCAACATGAATAAATTTAAGTATGCTCATAATTAAAACAAATAATCACAAGCAAGTTTGAAAGTATAAGTGCTTCTGAGAAACTCGTTGAAGAAAAGATGCAATATTCATTCAATGGGTTTCAATAACCAATCTTCTAACATTTATCAAATTTTATCGTGTTGGAAATGAAGAACATGGTAAATGCTAGCAACTGCCAAGGTGGTTTTACGGTTTTCAATCAGTTTTCTTTTTATATTTTTCTTTGTGCTGCCAGCCAAGATCAAAGGTTATGGTTTGAAAGGGAAGTAGTTTTTC
This sequence comes from Eulemur rufifrons, assembly GCF_041146395.1. Taxonomy (NCBI): domain Eukaryota; kingdom Metazoa; phylum Chordata; class Mammalia; order Primates; family Lemuridae; genus Eulemur; species Eulemur rufifrons. The sequence goes on from NC_090994.1 coordinate 1,921,110, forward strand.
TATCTGCTCCTCTCTTCTGCTGGGTGTGATGTTTAATTTAACTTGATCATAAAGGTTAAGTTTCTGTTGTCTTATCTATGAGACCAAAAAGTAATAGAAACATCACCAATAATAAATAATATAAATCATAGTCTGGCTGTGGGCGAATCACAAATTAGTTTGAATCCTAACACTTGTGTTTATTTTGGCAATATAATTTCATCAAGTGGCTGACTCTGTCCAGTTTCCTTAACCTGATATTATAAAGAGTTCTTTTCTTCATCTTTGAAGCTCAGAGGCCTGCATTCTGAGAAGCACAGGGATGTATACAGACAAAGACCTAACTGTATTGAAGGAATTCCATAGCTCATCTAAATATTGTTTTGTTTGATTTCTAGGTAACATTTTTATTTCAAAAGATGTTATTTGTGTTTCCTAAACATGACTGTTAGTACCAAAAATGGGCTGAAGTTTACTATGATCCATTATAATACAAAACTCCATTATTAAATCTATGCATTTTTTTAACCCTAACTTCATTTTCAGGAAAAAAATAATAACTTTTCATTCCAGCTTTATTGAAGTATGATTGACAGATAAAAATTATATATATTCAAGGTGTTCAACATGATGTTTTGAAATATGTATACATTGTGAAATGATTACCCCAGTCAAGATAATTAGCATATTCATCATCTCACCTAGTCACCATTTGTGTGTGGGGGGGGGGTGAGAACACTTGAGAACTATTCTCTTGGCAAATTTCAAGCACAAAATAAAATGTTATTAACCATAGTTACCATGCTGTATATTAGGTTTCCAGAATTTATTCATTTTAGAACTGAAAGTTTATACCCTTTGACCAACATGTTTCCTTTCCCCCACCCCACAGCTCCTGGTAACCACCATTCTACTCTCTGTTACTATGACTTTGATTTTTATTGAATATTATTTTTTAGATTCCACACATATGCAAGATCATGTAGTATTTGTCTTTCTGTGTTTGGCTCATTTCACTGGAATAACATCCTTCAGGTTCATCCACATTGTCACAAATTTAAAAATTTTTAAGAATAATGATTTAACTAGATTGAACTTAAAAATACATTAATAGAAGCTTCCACATTTAAACATTCTGCATTTGTGCAAAGCATACTCCTATAGCAGACTCTGATAAAAAGGCACACTACCATTTTCAAAATTCTCTATGAAGAAAGTAGAAACTTGTATGAGAGGAGAGAAGAAAATCATTAGAATCATAGAGTTTTGGAGTTCTGTTGAGATTTCATAGAAAATTTCAAAGGAGCCTTCAAGATATCATAGAATGTAATTTACCTTTGAAGGCAATTTCCGTGGGTGTATGTATGTATGAGTGTAGAACCATCACTGTGAACTTTCCCTGTCTCTGTATAAATTTAGGCAAGCCTGGTAAATTTTCTGGTGAAAAACAGTTCTCTGGTTAGTTGCATTTACAAAACAGAATCTATGTGAATATTAATAATAAAATAATAAATAAATGAGTATTTTCATGAGTTCCTTGGAGACTCCCCATTCTCCTAGAACTGGAAACCTCTTGTTTTTAACAAGGCTGCCTTCGCCTCTAGCTGGAGGCTGGTAGCTCAGCCTCCGAGAACCTGGGGGCCACTTCTGGTGTGTTCCAAGGCTACCCTCTGGACATGATCTCCTTTTTGTTCCATAGAAAATACTTCACTCTTTACCTAAACACACACTGAATGTGCAGGACAATATCAATGCATTGGCAATTTCTTCTTACTCCTCAGGCAGGAAATCCAACCAAGCAATCATTCACTCAGCACACTGTGATCCTAAAACTACAGAGGACACATTTAAGTACCCCAAATATATCACTTAAGATGAAGAGAGAATACTCACTATCCCTATCTTCTTGGAGGGCGAAGCTTACAGCACAGCAAAAACTAACTCCAAAAATCTTGTAGTCTACAGCAATGCTTTTCCTGGCTTCTCAGAATCCTTCTAGGGGGCTGGGGTTATGTATACATAACCTTTTATGTGAGTAACCCATGGTGGTCTCATATCCCACATCTGAATAAGTGGTATCAGCCAACATTGAGTATCAGAGAGTTTCTTTTAATATTTTGTTTTACATGAGACTTTTCATGACCCACTTTTGGTCCTCATCCCAAAACTTAAAACAATCAATGCCTGTCACAGCTTCTATGCAGTACATGCTAAGAAGTTATTTTGACTTCTGGCCTTATCCTTCCTGAAACCATGAAAGTTAAAACGCAAGTGTAGTGGAAGAACTGTTATTTAGAACTAGTTTAGATGAAACTGTCAGTAACCCATGCTTGAATTATTCCCGGAAGAGGAGGGATGCTGCCAGAGACAGAATAATGCCCCCCACCCACCCCCCACCACAGTAATGGCCATGCCCTAATCCCCCAACACTGTGACTATGTTGCCTTACAGAGCAAATGGAACTTTCCAGATGTGATCAAAGATCTTGAACTGGAGAGATTATTCTAAATTTTCCTGGTGGGTCCAATGTAATCAGAAGAATCCCAGTAAGGAAAAGAGGGAGGCAGAAGAGTCAGAAAAGGAGACATGATGTCAGAACTAGAGTCAGAGAGAGAGATTGGAAGAGGCTACATTGTTGACTTTGAAGATGGAGAAAGAATATTAGTAATATCCTGGGCGTAAGTTGACACCCAAGAATATACACATATTTCCCACAATCCAGACATGAAACCCTTAGAGAAAAATTAGCTATGAGCTGTTTTGAGAAGTATCCACATAAAAGGGCTTGGTGACCACCTAGCCAGATGTTATAGAAGGTTTGAAATATTAGATGTGGAATTTGACATCAGCCTTTTTTTCCTGTTTCGTTGATCCATGAAAACAAGACAAAGATATATATTTATCATCTAGGATTAAGCTGCATATGAGAGAAAACCCACAATAAAAGTGACATGAATATGGTATGAATTTTATTTCTCACCTATACAAGTAGAGTATGAAAATAGGCTTCCTGTGGATTATGTGGAAACTACACTAAGACATTTAGAGTCCCAAATCTTTTAGCTTACCATCCTGCCATCCCTAGGGCCCAGTCTTGTTCTCATAGTCAAGGATGGCTGATAATGTGCCAGCCCTTACACCAGAATCCCCAGCCTTCCCGCTTTGACACACATTCCAGGAGAGCCAACAGGGAAGTGATGAGGAAGGGACAAAGTGTGTATCAACTGTCTTAAGGAAGATTTCTTAAAGTTTCAATTCAATATTCACAGGTATAGATCCTTGGCTCTAAGTCACTACATCACCACCTAACTGCAAGGGAAGCTGGAAAATAAGGACTTAATTCTGAGCAGCCACACATCAAACTAAAACTGGGGGAAGGGGAAAGAAGAGAAAATTAATACTGAGACAGGCAACAGTAGTTTCTGGCATATCATCTAAATGATAGTTGATATTCTAAAATAAATATCTCAGTAGATAATGAAAGCATTTTTTTCCCCCACAAGGAAATACAGTGAAGGCTGGAATGCACTGTTAGAAAGGGGAAAACAGCCTGGAAACACCATAGTAATTCAGAAGAAAAATAGACATTGTGAGCCAACAATTCTTCTGAGACAATCCCTATTAGAGGTTGATAGATGATAGTGCCAGAGGGTTTAAATATAAGTTAAGAAAATTTCAAGTCAGACACAAGAAAGCAGTTTTTCATAAACAGAACAATAAACATTTCACAAAGTCAATGGGCCACTTTTTTAACAGGAAATATGAAGGCATATTCAAGAAGTAATTAGATATTGCCAAGGGAAACTAGTGTACAAACTTCAATGAGCTTCACGGAGCCACATAGTTTATGTTCTTCTACCTACGCATTAAGCATAAAACTTCTATCTATTAAAAAAAATCCAAAAATCTTCAAAATGAATAATTTACCAATTATAGGGAGAAGAATATAACTTCATTGATGACTGCATTGAGCAACAATACTAAGCAATTCAATGATGAACAGCTACTACGAACTTCATCAATAATAACCCTTTTGTGATTATACTGTCTGGAGAGTGGATTCCAGATTATTCATCCAGTCAGAAGGCAGTAGGAGATACCAGAGATGTGTAATATAGGGATTATTATCAGGTGGATAGAGCACTGGTTAAAGGGTAAAGTATAAAATTCCAAATTTTATACTGGTGACACATCAACATTTAAAACTCCAAATTTTGAAGTTGCATTCAAAAATCTATGCTGACACTGGGCTTGAGTTTCTGAACACTGTTACCACTTAAATGTCATTTGTGAGGATCTGCATTTAATAAGCTGAAACTCAAAGTCCATTTTCCTGTTAAGACATTGTAACAAGATATACTGCTCTAACACCTTGCATAACACATTTAAGAAACATGGTACCAGTGATAATACGTGCATTGTGCCAGGTGCAGAATTTGCTTTTGGGATTACACAGAACCAGAAATTTTAAAGGAGCTGCTAGCTCTGTATATGGCATTATGTACGGCTCCGCTTAGGATCACAGACCATTATAGCTAAAGAAATTCCCCATTAGTTATTTTTTACAAGAAACTCATATAATCGAAGCTCCATTTCAGAATTACAAGTGAGCACACTAAGAAGTTGGGAACGGATGACTTGTTCACATCTGTAAAGCAGCACAACCACAGGACAAATCCTTGTCCCTAGTCTGGGCAATAATCAGGTTTCCATCGGGGCCAGGCTTGGGGCCCTCTCTGTTGGGAATGGCGTGGACATCAGTTCTGTGTGAATGGAATGAATATCTGAAAGCTAAAAGGAGACATTTCTGTAATAGTCAGTACTGAGTATTCAAACAAAACAAATTGACTCTGTCTAAATTAAGCAGCAGAGAAATCTTCTGTGAGGGTATTAAGGCAGAGTAAGGCAGGCGGCATAGCCAGGCTTGAGCCAGGCCCCGTGGAGGCGGAGCTCAGCTGTACCTGCCTCAGGAAGGGCATCTCCACGTGCCACTCCATGATGCTGCTGGTACCTGCTGGCACCTGCTGGCCTGGACACTGAGCACTGCACACCAGGCCATCACCCTTGCACATTTCCATCCGCTATTGAAGCCAACAAAGCAATCTCTGCTGGTCTCACTTGGTTCTGATCTATGTTTAGGCTACATAAGGAAGAGCCCCAGATTCCGGGTCCTGCAGCCCAGCAGCCCACCCTGGGAAGGCATCCGCTACTGGGGGTGCCAGAGGCTGCACCTCCCGTGGCCACGTCTCTGCTGTGTGAAGTCGGCTTTCTCTGGAAAGGCAAGTGCCACAGTGTTTAGGCTGACAGTATTAAAGAGTTCTGCTGCTGGCAGAAAGAGAAAGCAAGTCCACATCTAGAATCAAGGCTTATTCCAGTGAGCGACAACGAGAGCTCTGTCCCAGGAGCAGCCTGATGTCACCAGTGTGCCAGCAGACATGTGTTCCCCTCAAGTCTGGCGCTGCACTGGTACCTGGATGTGGGTTTCTCCACGGGCAAACAAGGCTCTCTGGAGTGACAGCGCCAGGACTGGACACAGAAGTCTTGTCACTAAGTCCAGGCCAAGCTCCCAGCCCTACTGCAAAGCTGCTTGGTTCACAAGCCCGCGGAGCGATGCTGGGTGTGGAGTGGAGCGGTCTGGTTGTCATCAGACGGCAAGGGGGGTCCTGTCTCCCGTAAGAGCCTCCTCTGTGGGGGGAGCCTTTTAATGAGTCCTAACGGAGGAAAATATTCTCAACCTCTGGGAGGGTGACTAGCAGTCCAAATGTACCTGGGACTGAGGAATTTTCCAAGATGTAGGATTTCAGTGCAAAAAGAGGGAAAGTTCCAGAAAAGTCTAGACAGGTAGGTCACCCTACTCTCTGGGTTAATTCTAAAGTCCATCCACACCCTACTGTTCCAAACCCGCCTGTTAACAATCTTGGAATCTTGCCTCTTCCAAAACTTTGAGCACAGAGCTATAGTTCATGCCAGTGTCCATGCACTGGTGTACATATGTGCCTCAGGGCATTTTTTTGAGGCAGCACAATGATAAATATAGTTCAGAATTCTGCCAGGGAGAGTATTTCCCTTTTAGCTAAGTCTTCAAGTAACATCGGAGCAGAATTACAGCAACATAACTGTCCACTTTGGCAGACGTCAGCAGATCGTGCCAAGTCATCTGAAACCACTTGTTTTGTTTTCCTCTATGCTGCACTGGATTAAGGAAATTGGAACTTCCATAAAGCCGTAATGGCAGGTTAAGAGAGGGCCGGGGAACGGGCAAGACATGCAGAAGATGAGCTTGTGCGAGGCAGTAAAGCCTGCTTCGGCCGTGCACCCTGCGTGGCTCACCGATGCAACGCCGCTCGATTTACAAAGAACACCAGAGTCCTCAGAGGTTTATGAGACCTGGCCAGCAGCTCAAACATGATTATTTGCAAAGTAACCAGATGCTCCTAAGAGTTTGTTACTCCAAACTTTGTAATTGTAGATTCATCCTCCCAATATTGATAATAAGAACACATTTGTAAGAAAAGGCTAACAGAGACAACAGGGAAGTCAGACAGCTACCGTCAACAATACAACTATGTCTATGGGCCATGCAAACCTTGTCCTCAACTCTCCCCACAAAAGAAAAGAGTAAGTGAGCACACAGACTGAAAAAAGTGGAGATTTGTAATCCTTCTCCATATTCCTTGCTGACACACACACACACACACACACACACCCTTTGATGTGCACCTTGGTAGCGTATGACAACTTGTCCATAGCGCCTTGTTGCACCTGAGGAATGACAATTAAGTGATAGATGTAGCCCATATCCTGCACAATTTGAAATCACAGTCCTTCCTCTGCTGTTCCATCAAACCAGGGAATCAACTCACACCTCAAGGACACCTGCAGAAGGTTCCTTTCTCACTGCAGTTTTCAATCTGGAATACCTGGAGACCATTATATTACCCGTGAGAAACTGTTTTTCCTTTTCACAAAATTAGTGATTGCTTCTTCCACACTAAAAATAAATATTTAAAACAGTAGTGTGGGCAAACACACCTTCTCTAAGAGAAGACATATCAAAAAGGAAAGATAAAAATGGAAGAAAAGAGAACGGTTGGTTCATACAAATAGGTCATGAAAAATTCCTTGCCCCATTATCTTGACAGATTCTATTTATTTTAAAAATATGGTAAGAGAAATAGTGCCCCCCTTTGAAAATCCTTATGTTAACAGAATATATTAAAATGTAACTACAGTTCATTTTTAGTGTTTTTGTAAGAAAATATGTATTGGCATTTTGACTCAATGGAAAAAAATCAAGATTTATTTTTCACTCGAGATAAATATTGACCTCAATAACCTCAATCAATAAGCCCCCTTTGGGATAAATGCAACTAGGTATTTATCTCACCACAAATCAATAGTAGTTTTTCTGTGGAGTGCATCAAATGCTTTTTCTATATTAATTTTCTATATTTTATATTCTCAATGATATTTCTAATTATTCAAATTTATTAATATAAAAATCATTTGCATTTACATTTGTCTGACTTATAAAAGCTTTTCATTCTAATCACTATTAATAAATTCAATAAATTAATTAAATTCATTTATGCCTTTAAAAATGAGAGGTTTATTGCTAAATGTTAAGAAATAACTAATTTTCATAATAGCTCATGAAAAGTTTTTAAAATTTCTCTAAAAATAGATTAGTACAATTTGTGTTAAATTGGAATACATCATACCACTTTTAATCTAAGACAAAATTCAATCAAGGGAAATTATTTAATAACAAACCAAAAATTATTTATTTAGATGACAAGACTCAATGCCTGCTCTTTAAGGACCAGTATTACTTTATTATTGTGAATAGTGAATCACAGAATATAGTACAAATGTTGAAGTTCAGTGCTTGGGATTTTCTGATTCTAAAAACAGTGATATGTTCAGAAATATTCCATTCTATAAAGATAAGGCCTAAGCAAAGTTCAATTTTGAATTTTATAGCTAAAGTATAGCTTCCAAATCTGTTCAAATATCAGCTTCTTGCATTCTCCTTAAAGCTCGTCACCCCCACCATATGCTCACGTCACCTATACATCATGTGACTTATCCCCAACGGTGTATCTCAGGGTCCCTACTATCTTACACTATACAGACCCTTGTCAAAAAGAAGAAAAAAAGATTTCTGCTGCTGCCTACATCTGAGGTCAAGTTCAATTGAGAAAAGCGATCTTTATGCAATCCACCCATTCCTCAAACATGAGTACTGTCCAATAGAACTGTCTGCAGTGACAGAACTATTCTGTCTCCGAGCTGTCGGATGGGTAGCCCCGAGGCACATGGAGCTCTGGCTGTTGGGGATTTGAGATGTTTAATGTGAAAGTAAAACTGAATTTTTCACTTCACTTCATGTGAGTTAATTTACATTTAAATATCCACATGTGGCTATTGGGGGGTGGTGCTCTACAGTCTAGGTTTTAACCTCACGTGCCATGCCGTGGAGAAGCATGTACTCGGAATACCTCGTCTTAGGCAGCTGACGTTGCTCCCCTCCTTCCTGTCTCACACACACAGGCACACACACTATCTCACATCACACTGCTTTCACAGAATTAGGCAATGCTTTAAAATCTATTCGGATGAAACCAGGCATTACATTTATTATTAGATACTGTTGCGATAGCAGTTCTCTGTAACAGCGGCCATCAAAATTGTTTTGCTCTTATATCCTGTAAAAGAACTGAAAAAATGACATATCCATTCACACCTTTTAATTTGAATATGAAATGTTTATAATAAATTGAAATCATTACAAAAGGCATAATTTTTGACATTGTAAATATTGACATTTTAAAATAAAATGTCGGCCGGGCGCGGTGGCTCACGCCTGTAATCCTAGCACTCTGGGAGGCCGAGGTGGGCGGATCGTTTGAGCTCAGGAGTTCGAGACCAGCCTGAGCAAGAGCGAGACCCCACCTCTACTAAAAAATAGAAAGAAATTATATGGACAGCTAAAAATATATATAGAAAAAATTAGCCGGGCATGGTGGCGCATGCCTGTAGTCCCAGCTACTCGGGAGGCTGAGACAGCAGGATCGCTTGAGCTCAGGAGTTTGAGGTTGCTGTGAGCTAGGCTGACGCCATGGCACTCACTCTAGCCTGGGCAACAGAGTGAGACTCTGTCTCAAAAAAAATAAATAAATAAATAAATAAAAAATAAAAAAAAATAAAATAAAATGTCCAGTAAAATCTCAATACCATAGCAATTTGAAAGTCACCATTTTCCATTTAGAAACAGGAGCTAGCTCTTCTTTAAACTAAGACATTATAGATTGCCACTTTTTCCCATCGAATTTGTAGTTCTCTTCTATTTACCCCACATCATTTTATCCTAATGTAATGTATTTTATGGATTAAAGCCTTTATTGATCAACCTATCCTACTCTTATTAAAATTAATTTTACATTTCAGGAGTCCTTAAGGCTTTAAAATTTTTTTAAAATCCTCTGGATTAAATTATAGGCATTTTTTGGTAAGACTGGGTTTAACAAAGAGGACCTATGAAATTTGAGTTTTACAAGCTCAATTCTCTTGAAAACATCCTTGCTTTGTATCCTTTAGGTCTTTATGTACCAAAGCGTGTTGTCACACCCTCATTTGTAGACACCGCTCAGCCCCCTCGAAAAGGTCTACGTGAGAAACCGCTTTCAGACTTGAGTGTCAGGTGTACCAGGTTTTCTCTGAGCAACTAGGAGTATGAATTTCCAGTGGCACCAAATCCTCTAGCAAAGGAGGCCGCTTTTATTGTTTGGTCTTCAGGAGTTCTGATATGACTGAATGTTTGTGTCCCCCCAAATTCATCTGTTGAAACCCTAATCTCCAATGTGATGGTATTAGGAGGTGAGGCATTTGGGTGGTGATTAAGTCATGAAGACAGAGCCCTCACAGTTGCAATTAGCGCTCTTTTAAACGGGATCCCAGAGAGCTCTCCCGTTATTTCCCTGCTGTGTGAGGATATGAAGAGAAGGCAGCCGTCTGCAACCCAGGAGAAGGCGCCTAGCAGAACCCCACCACGCTGGCACCCTGATCTCTCCGACCATGAGAAATACATTTCTGTTGTTTAGCAGCCACTGAATCTATGGTAGTTTGTTAGAGCAGACCAAAGGAATGAACTAAGGTACGTTCTGCACCAAATTTAAAGCCCATCATTAAGATACTACTTTCTTGATTTCTCTGTCACTTTTGTCCTCTTTGTCTGTATTTTTTTCCTAATTTTTATTCCTAATTGTGTTCAACTCCTTATTAACTGGATAACTACAAGAAAAAAATATCACAAAGAGCCCCATAATAGTTATTTGAGTGAGTTATTAATTTCTCAGGATGATGCATCATGGTAAGAGCACAGCAGAGAACTGGGTTGGGTTCAGCTTTCCCCTAACCCAAGGGCACCAGATATCACTCCAGTCTCCTTACTCCACCTTCATGGGATCATAGATAATGGTGGGGGAGGAGAGGGAGAGAGAGAGGAAGGGAGAAAGAGAATAAAAAGAAATTAATCTATATACCCAACTAAGGAATACATTTTCTTGTAAGAATACACAATCATAGTATTTTAGAAGTGAAAGGGACCAATAATATCAATGACTTGAAATGCAGCACTTCTGTGTTTAAGGTTCATATTTACACAGTGACCCCCAAACTTCCGCATGACAACTATGATAAAATATTTACCACTTGAGCACAAAAGAATGAGCTGAAGCCTTAAGCCATAAAAACCCTTATGGTGCTGGCGTTCTGTGTATTATTGACAAAGCAGTTAAAAACAAGACAGAAACAGAAAAATATAAGAATCACAACCACTTTTAAATGTATGATGGTTTTGGATGTGTATGCAAAACCCCTAAGAAATGAACTGAATGTAATGGTGAACTCACCCTAAGAGGATGCAGATGAGTATACAACTAATAAATCCTGTGGACCCTCTCTATTTACCTGGAGAAGAGACATGAATTTACTCTGCAGCGAAGCTAGCTTAACTGCCTCTCATTATTTATTGATTTTTCTATTTTCAGCTTTTCATACCACTGAACTAATACGTGGCTAATTATTTTCTGATGGCTTAGGAACACATGATGATTTATTTTCAAAGAACATTGATGTATGGTGTGTGTCTCAAAAATAATGTCGTTAGAGTTGATAAAAGAGCATATTTACTCATTTGGTCTAGAGGTCTATAGTCACCCAGCTTCTAATTATCTATGAATGGATCTTTTGCGATGCACATCTTTCATCTATCCCAGTGAGGCAGGGCTGGAAAATAGTCCACACTGACTTGGAACGACTTTCTTGGATGATTTTAAGTTCAAATAAAAAAACCCACTCTCCAATAAAATCAACAAAATGCAATACCCTCTCCTAGACTGCCCCATCAAAGCCACCAATTCTAAGTGTCCGGTTTCATGACTTTTTCCAGATGTGAAAGGTCTAAGAGGGCTTTCTAACTCAAGCTGACACTAACATTATTTAATCTGAAAAAAAAAATGGAAAGCACTATTTGTAAGTTATTTATTTATTAGAGTTTCTGAACTTTCACTATCTTCCAGACACTGACCTTGAAAATTGGCATAGGGAATCCACTAGGGTTGATTCAACAGGTGTGTGTTATGTGATTTTTCTGCTCAAAGAGTATTCATTAAACTATTTTCCTCATCTTGTGCATGCAGTAAGCTTTCTTCTCACAAGCAAAAGGCATGCTACTTCTCTTAACTAATACTGTTTCTATTAACAACAACAAACCAACAAGTAGCTGGCCAGGGCTTATTACACATACCTAGAACTATTTTTAACAAATACCTAATGCCCCTCTATAAGAGAAATTGATGCATCCCTTCCCCATTGTCAAGCTTGGTCATTTGATTTATTTTTGCCCAGTTAAAATGGGAATGGATCGTATGAGTATCACATTTGGTCATTAAGATAACTCTTGTCACTGGAACCACGTTACCATAAATGTAAATCACAAAATGCAATTTTGCTCTCAGGACAAACTCAAAGGGCTCAAATTTTGAAATCACCCTTGTCACTAAGGTAAAAAATCTTCAGAACAAGTGAGTTGCAATTCTTCTATGTTATCTTCCCCTGTCTCCTTGAAAACAGTGTCTCTCTCTCTTCCCCCTTGCAATTCAGTCCTGTCTCTAGTGTGACAGTCCCAGCTCAACTTGACATTACTGTTTGCATGGCCATTTTCAGAACCACATGGTAAGGGACTTAAAGAAGGACTATTCACAGCACCGAGCGCAGTGCTTGGCACATAAGAGCTACACTATAAATGTGTGCTTCACTCAATCAAAGCACAGGAACTAAATTCTGTAATAATGGCTGACACTTTTAAATTTGCAAATTTTGATTCATTGACATTTTAAGCAAATCCTCAGAGTACGAGCATGAAGGCTCTATAGAAACATAATTTATCTCTGATGATGTTACATTCAATGGCAAAGAATCCTTTACATAGTTTGTTAGGACTTGAACCAGTCTTCTCAAAAAAAGGTATCTAAAGTAGTCAAACTCATAGAGACAGAAAGTAGAACAGTAGCTGCCAGGGGCTCTGAGGAGGGAGCAGTGGGTGTTGTTTAATAAGTCTGGAGTTTCAGTTTTGAAATGAAAAACTAGAGATATTTTGCACAACAATGTGAATATAGCTTATACTAATGAACCGTACGCTTAAAAATGCTTTCAATGGTAAATTTTATGTTTTTTTACTTCAATTAAAAATAATTTAACAAGAACAGATTGTGTGCCGTATTATAAAGAGCCCACACTGAAATGAAAGTCAGAAAATTTTGAATCTCCTGTAAGCCCTGCCAATGTGTCCTTCTCAGTTCCCTTATCTGTAAGTTGTTAGCGTTTGATAGAAAGAACTCCATCACCTGGTGCAAGTAGGGTGAACCAGGTTTCAGCATCTGTCTTAAAGGTGTTATTTTTTTTTCCCTTGTGTCTTTTTGTTCTTCATTAGCATTAGTGTTTTTTTTTCAGTTTTATTGAGGTATAATTGACAAGTAAATTGTATATATTTAAAGTATACAACTTGATGTTTTAATATACCTATACACTGTGAAATGAGCAGCACAATCAAGCTAATCAACATAGTCATCACTAGCACCTCACACAGTTAACATTTTGTGTGTGTGTGTGTGTCTGTGTGTGTCTGTGTGTGTGTGGTGAGAATACTTAAGATCTACCCTCTCAGCTCCTCCCCCCAAAAGCAAGTATCCTGCTGGCAGGGGCTTCCTGCCATTCTTCCTCTCAGAAGCCCAGCACCTGGGAGCATTTGCTCTGTCCCTGTTGCCTAGCCTTGTAAGAGACCCGCTTTCTTAGAGATGATATATCCCCATTTTTAATCTATTGTCTCAAACACAAATATCCCTGAGACTATAGCGGTACCAGAGACACAAAGTTCCATCCGTTGCCGTTTTTAAAAATATATCTAATAAAGGATTTATATTTTTCTGCAGTAAGGCAAATGTAAACGCAACGTGACTATTTTATCATGGGAGTTTCAAAGATTCACTATGACCAAAGAGCATGTGGTGGGGAATTACCAGCTGATGATGCAACATAAAATATAGTAGTAAAAATCCGGTAAAATAAAAGTATTGTTTCTTTAGAATAAGTATATATATTTTTTGTATTTTCAGCCTTATTTATAGCAACTGAGCCATGGACATCCAGGATAGTCTCTGAAGAGATTCATTATATATTAACACAGGAGGAGAAAATAAATTTTTCTTTACATTAGAGACAAAAATGAAAGAACAAGGAAAACATATATAAAAAGAAAAAAAAATATGCACATAAAAACATAGCAAATTTTTAGATTAAGCTTTAAATATATAACTTGACAAACAACAGGCCAAATTCCAGATTTTCCAGTGGTGCACAACTTTTGAAAATCAGGAAAAAAAAATCCTATTTTCAAACTTCTAAATACTTACTAGTAAGCTAGTCCACATTTGTATGTCAGAAACTATTGCTAAACAGATTCCTGAAATTAAACTATTATTATGACTCTAAAGATCATAATAGAAAATGATTAGAACTTGTAATCGTCATTATTATGGCTTCCAGTAGCAATACAAAATGGCGGGGGGTGGGGGAGGGAAGCAGAAATTCAACTCAAGTACTAATTCATTTACTCTAGAATATTTATATTTGCATACAAGTATTGGAAATTAAAGGTGAGAAAAAATATTCATGCGAAATCACATATCCTCTGGCACAAATAAAAATACTCAGTTAACTATATTTTTGAGGTATAATTGTGTGTCTGCTTCAATTTAAAGTGTAAAATCCAAAGAGTATATAGCTGTGAAACCACGAACATCAATACAGAGTTTTTCATTACCCTGCAAAGCTTCCTAGTGCTCCATTGCAGCCTGGTCCTGCCTGCAGCCCCAGCCACAGGACCCATTGATCTGTCTGGGGCCACTATAAATTAGATTTCATTTTCCAGAATTTGTTATAAACAGAATTACACAGTAGGTTTGATCTGGCTGCTTTCACTAAGCAAAATGAATCTGAAATTTATCCATGTTGTTGCCCAGTAATTTAATTTGTTCATTTTATTGCTGAGTAGTATTCCATTGGGATATACCACGTATTGTTTATCCATTTACCTATTTATGCCTATTTGAGTTTGTTCCTGTTTCCAGATTTTTACTATTGTGGATAAAAGTCACTATGAATATTTGCACACAACTTTTTTGGTAAAAATATGATTCCATTTACCTTTGACAAATATCTAGAAGTGGAATAGCTACCACATAGAGTAGATTTAAGTTTAACACGAGAAGAAACTCTCAAATAGTATTACACATTGATTACACCATTTTACATTCTCACCCAAAGAGAATCATAGGCCCGGTTCCTTTATGCTCTCACCAACATTTGATATTTTCAGGCTTTCTAATTTTAGCCATTCTAGGATAGCATTATAGCGTGATTTTTAGCTTGCATTTTTCTTATAATTAAGAAAACTGAAGAATTTTTGTGTACCCATACACCAATTGTACATCTTTTTTTTGTAAAATATCTGTTTAAATCTTTTTTCCCCTACTTAAAAATTGGCTTGTTTGCTTTCTTATCACTGAGTTGTAAAACATATTCTGGATCCAAGCACATTTTAGAAACATATATTGTTAATGTTTTCTTTCAGTTTATGGTTTGCTTTTTCATTTTTTAACACTATATTGCAAAGATCAATAGTATTTAATTTTTATAATTTCAAAATTTTTCAATTTTTACTTTTATAGTTGTTTATGTCTAAGATAACTTTGCCTACCCCAGCAGAGTCAGAAAAATTTTATCCTATCTCCTTTATTCAACAAGTTCCATAGATTTAAATCTGTATTTAGATCTATACAGTGTTCCCCCAAATTTAAGGTACATCTAGAACTTCAAAATATGGCTCTGTTTCAAAATAGAATCTTTGCTGATATGTAATTAAGGTAAAGATCAATATAAGATCCTATTGGATTGGGGCTAGGGATTGTCAGGAACTGCGGGAAGCTATGGGGGAGGCATGAGATAGTTTCTCCCCAGAACCTCCCAACGAACCCAACCTTGCTGACACCATTTTGGACTCCTGGCCTCTTGAACTGTCACAGAACAAATAAATATTGTTGTAAGCCACCCAGTTTGTGTTAATTTGTTATGGCAACTCTACGAAACTAGTACATCCTGTAATCTACTTTCTTTGAGTTAATTTTGGTATATGTGTATTTGGTATATGTATGAGATAAGATCTGATATTTATTTTTTCCATATGCATTTCAAATTGTTCCAATTGTTCCAAAATCACTTGTATAAATCTAGATTTCCCTTCCTGATTTTTTAAATTCACAGCAAATACCTGTTTTATTTCATTCTAGTTCAGGTGAGCACTGTACGACCTCAGGGGTACACACTGCCTTCGTTCCTGGCTGTGTGGCCTCTCAACTGGTCCTCTCTCCCTCCTACAGAGTTTTAATGTCTTCTAATATATCCCTCTTCTGCTTAATCTAGCTGGAGTGGACCATGGTACTTTGCAACTAAGAATCCTAACACACTCATTTCTTGCTAGTCTTCAGACTCATCCCGTTCAGTGAGTACAACTGGTTTTTATGATATCTTCTCTCATTAGATGTCAGGATTTGTTAAATTTATTTTTCTCAAAGAGTACACGTGTGTGTGTGTGTGTGTGTGTGTGTGTGTATTTATCTCTGCAATGTACTGAAGTAAATCCTGGCCCCCGTGTCCCTGCCTTTGCCCGTTCTAATTTTCTCAGAGAATGGCATAGTAGATCTGCAAAAAAACTGTGGTGGTATTCTAGCCAAGTGCTAAGAAATTAGATTCTAAAGGTAGGGATATGTGTGTGTATGTATAGTCCTCCATTTACAAACTGTTTATATTTGTCTGATTACTTATTAATTATTCTGGAACTCATTTTTTTCTCATCTGTGAGAAATGAATTATAGTAACTACTTTGCAGAATTTTCATGAGGATTAATGATATTTTACCTGTAAAATACTTAACCACAACTCCTAGCATCAAATAAGCACTCAGAAATGTTGATTTAAAAAAAAAAAAAAAAACAACTACCTGCCTTTGGGACATTCTGAGATTTCACATGCCTTGTATACCATATGGTAATGGCAGAAAAGTACTTTCCAAGGCATTTTCACCACATCTTTACGATGTTAACACTATGCAATTCTTTCACATATATACTTTTCAGTATTAGAAGTGTATGGCTGTTGTTTCACTGTACCTTTGAAATGATTACATGGCCTCCTTGTCTTGGGCAAAGGCCCCTTTCACATTGTGTTTTGTAAGTACCATTTTAAGCACTTTACTAACTTGCATAATGTATTTTCTCATTTTAGATATGATACATTTCTAAAGTTTCATTGATTATATAAAAATACTAAACCACATAATTGCATAAAACATGAACTAAATTTTTGTGATACTTTCTGAGTTGCATCAAATTTCAACCTGAGTGGTATAACCTTGAAATATTTTTCTTTTCTCTTGCAGAATCTGCCTTCGCTTCCTTGTTTCTGCAGCCACAGTACTTCTGAGTGGTTCCAAACATATTCTGGAGGTTGTCTCTCTGTTATGCTGACTCTGTGGGCAGCATATCCTGGCACTTACTTGCTGTGGCCAGAATTTTTTATTTAAATTGGCTCATTTCATTCCTGTGACATGTGACAATGCCATCTCACTGGCTGGAAGGTCTTTTTAGAGAATTTTAAGTATCTAATTTAGTTCAGGCAAGGTATAATTTAGAAGGGCCTCCATTATGAATAGGAAAAGGAGCTCTATAACAAAGTCATCAACATCTCCCCCCAAATCATAGCGGGTACTTAGCCGCTTGGATTTGCTACGTCGGCAGAAATACAAACAGGTAACAGAAACCACTTAGTCTATAAGGAGGTGAAAAGTGTGGTTTCACAGGATTGATGTTAGAACTAAATGCATCTCATTATTTGTTAATGGCAAAATACCTTATTTATATTAGTTTTCATCAGGCCCTTAACAGTACATGTAAGAAAAATTTTCTTGTGATTTTTAACATCTGGTTTATTCCAATAGGAAGCTAAATTTATTACCACAAAATACTTTTGTTTTAAAGCAAGGAATTAACAGGTCTTGCACAATTAAATCTTCTATCGTAAAACTATATGGTTGTACTGACATCTCGCACCCCATACTTCCCACCTGCCCCACTCTGTTTTTTGAAATTGAAATAAAGAAAATTTTAAAAAATAACAATGATCAACACCTTTGAGAAAATATTTCTGACATTTTGTCTCAATATTGTTTTATAGATTCTAAACTTTAAAAAGGAAAATAGTTCTCTTTCAAACTTGAGCTGCCCACGTTTCATTAACACACCCACAAATGGAATGTTACATACAAAAGCTAACGTTCTCACCACATACAGGCTCCCTGCGCGCAATTGTAATAGATGGTACCTTAGAAAAAATAAAAAAGAGGTGTTGAAAGGTAGCATTGGAATCTGTTAATAAAAAAGTTGTAAAATTATATCATAGTTTAGCATTTGATGCATAAGATGTAGAGAAAACCAACTTTTGTATTTATAGCCTCCAAAAGCAATCACCCAGGGGGAAAAAAAACTGCAAAAGAAATGTTATTTTCTGAATGCTAATTGATTTATTCTCATTCTAAGTTTTATAATGTATCAAATTTAGGGTAATAATAGAGAACAAAAACTGCTTGATTACAAAATCGTTGAAGAGGTGGGATTGGGGAGGAGTAGGTCCAGTACAACCAACCAGTCTGAATGGGTTTTAAGTAAATCTTAATTTACAACTAGAAAGTAGAACTACCCACCTACAAGAACATGGTGGAAAAAATAATAATGTTCTATGAGTGCTCAATTTAACATTTAAACACCAGCATTACAAATTCTTGAAAGGATTCATACATTGTAGATTTTTCTGATATACATTGTGCAATATCCATTATGTTTATTTAGACACAGAAAACAATACAAAAATTGGCAATAGAACTATAAACTCAGTCTGCAACTCCATGTCATCTGGCTTCTGGCTCTACCAACCTATGAGGTTTCCAAAGGCACCCAAAGACATACCCAAAAATATCAGTAGAAATTACCTTTGGCAAAGCCATGAGAGCTGCATTATCCTAATGCATGCTTGTCTCTATTTGGCACAATGGGCTTCTAATCAGAATCTGCATGTAGATTACTTTGTCAAATAATAGTATACCTCAATGAATGAATATCAGGTCAATTAAAAAAATGAGTGATACACGCCTGTAATCCTAGCACTTTGGGAGGCCAAAGCAGGAGGATTGCTTGAGCTCAGGAATTCAAGACCAGCCTGAGCAAGAGCAAGTGCCACCTCTACTAAAAATGGAAAAATTAGCCAGGTATGGTGGCACGCACCTATAGTCCCAGCTACTCGGGAGGCTGAGGCAAAAGGATCACTTGAACCCAGGACTTTGAGATTGCTGTGAGCTACGATGACACCACTGCACTCACTCTACACATGGCCACAGAGCAAGACTCTGTCTCCAAAAAAAAAAAAAAAAGAGTAATACAAATAAAACCCTTTATTAATATCACCTAGGCTTAGGTGATATTATCAAAAAGGACTCAGAGGTAACATCACATACTTATTTTTTTTTATTTCAGCATATTACGGGGGTACAAATGTTTAGTTTACATATGTTGCTTTTGCCCCATCCAAGTCAGAGCTTCAAGCGTGTCCATACCCTGTAATGCACCCATTAGGTGTGTATATACCCATTCCCTCCTCCCTCCTCACACCTGCCTGACACCCAGTGAATGTTACTACTATATGTACACCAATTGGTATTAATACCAATTTGATGGTGAGTACATGTGGTGCTTGTTTTTCTATTCTTCTGATACTTCACTTAGTAGAATGGGCTCCAGCTCTATTCAGGATAATACAAGAGGTGCTAGATTACACCTCCAAACCAATTCCCGCACCTGACTGTCCTAAACCTCTTGTCACAGGAGAAAAATAAACCCTTTTTTGGTGAATAGATCTTAAGTGGCTGAATGAAATACTAACTGATTTATACATCTGCATCATATTTTCAGGCCATGGAAGTTTATACAGCTCTGTAGCATCTGAGTGTCTACTGGTCACCCTCAGATGCTTTTGTCCATGTTATTTCTCAGCTGAAACCTATTTGCATGGCTTGTTCATCTGACAAATGCCTAATGCCTTGTGAAGACTCAGTTCAGACATGAGGGCCTTGATTTACAGTTTCTCCTGACCCCTCCCTAATCGCCTAGGAATGCCCTACAGCACTCTTCAAGGACCATTATCCTGGCACCTGCCATAATTAATTTCATGAATATGTTTGGAAAACCTCCCCTACTAAGTTGTACATTTATAAAGGTCAGGGAATAATTTACTCACTTTATTTTCTTCATTGTCTAATACATGACACATGGGAAACACTAAAATATTCAGCGGCTAAATTAATGAAGGAAATAAAGGATGAGTGTGTCCATACATGTGCTTTTCTTTTTCGGTTTTCTATCTATTCAAATATTCTTTACAATGGAAGTGCTATCGTGAGTCATTTTAAGCAGCAAGAAATAAAATAAGCTGATTTTTATTTGAGCTCTCACACTAATTTTGTTTGGCATTTACCCATGTCCAACACACATGTGCACAC
Organism: Eulemur rufifrons; assembly: GCF_041146395.1. Taxonomy (NCBI): domain Eukaryota; kingdom Metazoa; phylum Chordata; class Mammalia; order Primates; family Lemuridae; genus Eulemur; species Eulemur rufifrons. The sequence continues at coordinate 1,941,313 of NC_090994.1, forward strand.
GCACATGCATACACACACACATGCGCACACACACACTAGCCTAGTAATAAACAAAATGGACTTATATTAGTGCTCACTTGTTCGCAAACAAGTCCAATATCTTCAGAAGGGTGGCAATAACACCTATGTTCTTGGGTTCAAAACAATTCTATTTATTTGCTAATCCATCCGGTATAGAAAGGAAGAGGTTCTGTCACATTTAATCTGTAGATTCTCTAAACATAGACCTATAATTTTTGAGGAAATGCATTGATTTCAATAAACTGCTATGAGAACCAATAATTTGAATGTCTCCTGGAGTTCATTAAATCTGATGCTTTGCTGCTCCCTTTCTCACAAAGCTTTGGCAACAAAAATTCTTACACCAAGTAAAAAGGAATATATTTTCCATAAACATCTCATTTATATCAAATAATATTTGATTTTTAAAAACAAGCTGCAATGCAGCAGAAGAATTTTGACATTTAGATTTTCTGATAATGTGATTTGATCTGTCTGTAGAACATTTTATCAAATACCGAGTAGCATTTAAAAATATATAGTTTATACAGTCTATCCATTGCATTCCACCTAAATTTTTTAAATATTTACCATCAACTTTAGTTAATTTCCCTTAAAAAGTTTAAAATTTATTTTGAATATACCAATTATCAAAAAATATGTCACTAAATTCTAACATTAATACAATTTCTTAAACACATTGTAAAGGCTAAGTGCCTTACTACAGCTGTTAAGTCAAAATAGGAATAAAAATGAGATTAACCAATCTTACTTTTAGTGCATTATAAAGGGACATCTCTCATGAAGTTTTAGATATTATTAAGTTATCTTCTTATTAGTCTATGAAATGATTAAGTGATACCTTTGGTTCAGCTAAATAACTAAAGTAATTTAAAAAGTTATGATTGGCCGGGCGCGGTGGCTCACGCCTGTAATCCTAGCACTCTGGGAGGCCGAGGCGGGTGGATTGCTCAAGGTCAGGAGTTCGAGACCAGCCTGAGCGAGACCCCGTCTCTACTAAAAATAGAAAGACATTATATGGACAACTAAAAATCTATATAGAAAAAATTAGCTGGGCATAGTGGCGCATGCCTGTAGTCCCAGCTACTTGGGAGGCTGAGGCAGTAGGATCGCTTAAGCCCAGGAGTCTGAGGTTGCTGTGAGCTAAGCTGACGCCACGGCACTCACTCTAGCCTGGGCAACAAAGTGAGACTCTGTCTCAACAAAAAAAAAAAAAAAAAAAAAAAAAAAAAAAGTTATGACATTTTTAAGTAGCTGTAATTTTAATACATAGTTTTTCAAATCTGAAAATAACATGAATTAGGCAAGAGCTACACTGTCCTTTGGTGATGCATTATTATTGATAATTATTTAATGTTTTGTTATATGTATTATAACATGCAATACCTAAATATTAATATTAATGACATTAATAGACAAAGAGTTATGTAAAATCTTCAGAAATTAACAGCAAGAGGAAAAGGCAACCCAGGTGAAGACACTCCCTGGACTAAGAAGACTGGACAAAACCACCTTTATTCCACAGAAACAGAGTTGCTGAAAGTATAATTCAGGAATGGCTTTAAAAAGATGCCAAATTGGCACCACTCAAGGATAGATCATCTTTCAGTTTCAAACACTAGATGCAATCCCTAGCTACAAAGAACCTCTTCTAGCATTGGAGCAAGAATTACAGTAAGTAACTTATTTCAGAAATAAGTACACTCAGAATTTTGAATGAGAGATTTGGGTCTTCAGTACCCATGTCAGTTAAGAATAATTCCACATGCACAGTTGGCCTGGATGAATCTCTTTCAAGTAAGAATATCCAAAAAGTACCTTCAGTTCAATAAAGATTGCAAATACGACTGACACTTATGAACAAATGTACCACTATTGTAAGACAATCTATTTTCTTAAAGTGTAAGGAGAGAACCATTAAAAAGAAAAACAAAACTCTATACAAGTTAATGATAAAATGATGAGTATGAAAGTCTCATCATTTTATTTGTACTTACCAAAAACATTAAGTATAGTAATTCCTTCAAAGTCCCTTTGGTACAGAAATCCCCTTAAAGATGTTAATATGTGTATGCATTCTGAAGTAAGTCAGGAATTGTTTGCATCATAGGTATTAAGTTGTATTGTTGGTTGGTGGAACTAACATCGAATTCACTTTCTTGTTTTTGCTTATCTTTATCATTTTTTTCTATTTGTAAGCTGATATGTTACATATATAATTATATTTTAAATTATTAAAATAGAAAAACACTATGTAAAAAATAAAAAGTAAATGAGGACTATATTTTTGCATAATTCAAAAGACTCAGTAGAATTACTTTAAAGATGTTTAGTGTATAACAATTATGTTTTGGTACATAAAATTTGAATTATGTAAAATTTCTCTAGGGAAGATGGATTGGGGTTAGATTTTTCTAGGTGAATATGTCTTTTAAATAATTGAAGATTCACAATTTAATGTTCAAAATTGTTTTTTTTAATTTATAACTTGGATAGAGATCTTTCTAAATGCAATAGTACCAGCCCCTTATCTGTTGTCCAAATTGTAAAAATGTGGACTCTTTGTCCTCATTATAGATATTATTCTCCTGTATAATATGATAACATCCCGAAAGGCAAGGGTGAATATATGTGGTGCTGGTTAATGCTACTATAGTCCAAATGGCTTCTAAATAAAACAGGTACCACTGTCTGGCTCATCTACATCCTCTCCAGGCTTATCTGGGCCGTCTCTCTACATCCTGGACCTCCCTAGGGCGTCTGGGTCCCAGAGATATGCGCACTAAGAAAGGATGAGTGGCCAGAAGATTTTAGAACAATTTATGCTAAAATGATAGCACACAACTGTCACAAGAGCTGCCAGAAATGATGCAGACACATAAATATCTGACTCACACAGACATAGGAAAGAAAATTATCCCCTTTCTCTCCATACATTTAGAGAAAGACTAATTTTTCATATTCAAGCCTCAAAGCAGAGCATCCTATTATCCCCATTTTGCAGGGAGAAAGAGTTGCCCTCGCAAACTTCTAAGGTTATCTATTCTCATTTTCTTCAGAGCCCCACAATTTCGCAACACAAGAGATCTCATGGCTCTCAATTCCAGGAGAGAAGAAAGACGTCTTAACTTAAAGAGGATTTACCCACCGAGAAAACCTGTGCATGCAGCACCAGCACCATCACATGTGCTTTATGTTTTATCTCCCACAGAAATCTCGCCAGAGCAAAGGTTGCTTTGATCTCGAGTATCTGACAACTTAAAATTTCCCACTGATGTTCAAAAGTAATCTGTTAATAGTGACAATCAACTTGCGATATTTTCCCAACTCTCCATAGTAATAAAGTACAAAAACCAATGAATAAAATGAAATTTACAGGACCCCTGGCACCACTGTTGGACAAATAGTTAGTTATGTTTTTACAAAGTAATCAGATAAATAAACTTGGGTGTCAGAGGTGAGTTTCTCCTCCTTCCTTCTGTAGATGAAATGTGGTTGATGAAAGGTAAACAGGCAGGAAGGAATGGCGGGAACCTACAAAATTCGACATTAGCCATGATGTTCTTGAAAAATTTAGAGCTGGTCACATTTCATAGGGTGAACATGAATTACAATCTTTGTCATTGAAAAAAACCCTGTAAAAACTGCATTAATTGGATATTCAGTGCATACATTGATGCCTAGCAGTAGAGTTGAGTTTAGGTAAAACATTTTCTAAATTGAGTGGTGAGCAAGGGAAGGGTCCAGTTCTGTCCAGGAGCTACACACACGTTCCTGTCATTATTTGACTCCCCTGCTCCCTCCACAATCAGGGCATCTATTCCACGCAGGCTGTGATTCAAACTGATGTAGATGTGAAAGAAATGACTTCAAACTGCTTACTCTAAGCCTCTCTAAATCCTTCTTAATTAATGTCTGATTTCTACCATGAACCAAAAAAAAAAATATTTAATTACTTATAAAACAATAAAAGATAACAAGGCTTTTTGAGAATTAAAATCCTTCTTTTTTTAATTCTTGCCCTCGTCCCTGGTCTTCAGAATTATCAACTGATGATTCTATCTTTAGAACAAATGCTAAGTTCATAAATGAAAGGTGAACATATTCGCTGGCTGGATGAAGTCCCTGTTTTTTGTCTCTTGTTTTGGTATTAGATGCAGTCAGCCATCCACTTCTACTCTCAACAGTGCCTTGGTTTGAGTGACAAAGTAGGTGGTCTCTTTAGATATAGGGCAAGAGTCTTAGGTATATTTGGTGAAAGTTTAATACAAAAATATTTAAATGTAGTAAGTCTTGGAGGCTACTGCCTTACAAATTATGGCTCTTCCTAGTTTAGGTGAAAATAGTATGATGACAAAATCAGTGGCTTAATTAACAAGAGCAGGCACAGTTTTATCTCTTCTCCAACAAGCTGGTTCACATCAACAAGTGGCTCCTCTATGCCTCAGTTTTCCTACAGAGTAAATGAATAGGTTGAACTAAAAACACAAAGGATCTTTCACATTTAATATCTAGCAATTCTAAAAATCCTTTCCAGATGAATTTAGCCTAGGAAAATCTGAAACAAAATGTCAATTACGTTGAGCTTTTTCTCTTCTAGAATAAACTTTTGGATGCATTCCAGCAATAGTACTAATTTGTATTTTAATCTCTTTAAATGTTGCTTCAGAGAAAGAAATACTTCCTGTGTTAGGAGGTGGCCCAATTAAATTAGGCTTCACTGACTGTAAACTGAAGCTCTGAGAGATGAACATCACTCAGCACAATGACCAATTTAAAATGGAAACTCACTACATCTTTCTACATCTCGAATTTATGATTCTGCAGGGCATGCTCTCTAGATTGTTTAAAAAAAACTTTAAGCTACAAAAACTTCCTTGATTGGGATTTTCTGGTGTGAGTGCCCGTAGTGGAATTTCTGCATCATTGAAGTATGCACATAATGAAATATTACTCACCAAAATAGTCACACCAGTTTAAATCAAAATAATGTATTATTTTCCTAGGGCTGTTATAACAAAATACCAAAAACTGAGTGGTTTAAAACAACAGACATTCATCGTCTCACAGTCCTGGAAGCCAGACATACAAGATCAAGGTGTCCGCCCGGCTCCACTCCCTCTGGTGGCTCCACGGTAAGATCCTTCCTTGCGGAGTCCTGGCTTCCTTGGCTTGAAGATGCATCACTCCAGACACCGGCTTCTCTCTGTGCATTGTGTCTGTGTCCAAGTTTCCATTTTTACAAAGATACCAGTCATATTGGACTAGGGCTCACTATAATCTCATCTTCACTTGATAACAATTGGCAATACAGGAATATTTCTCTTCCTCAGAATCCACATCACTGCATATTACTTTCTGACTTTTCTTCTTCTTTTCTTTAAGCTTGTGGGCATCTCATTGTTATTTTTGTTTCAGTTCTCTGATAACCATTGAAGTTGATGATCTCTTCAATTACATCCAAGACATCACAACTTTTTTCTATTGAGTTTTCTGGCAATTTATTTTGATTTACAGATGCCCCTCATATATTCTAGATATCAATAGCTGGTTGGGATCAGTTATTATAAATATCTTCTCCAAATCAATTACTTCTGTCTTAACTTTGTATAAGTGGCCTATTGTTGAACAGAAGCCTTTAATTTTGCTATACTCAACTCTGCTAATATGTTCCTCTGTGATTTAAGGATTTTCTTACGGCTAAGAAATTCTTCCTTACCAAAGGCTTATAAAGAATTTTTTTCCCCTACATTTTCTTCTACTAGTTTAAGAAGTTTTATATTTGATGTTATGGTCACTAATTCACTGGGACTTATTTTGAATATGTATGATGTAGAGACTCAAGATTAAAGTTGGCCTTAGCGAGCTGATTTTCCCAATATGATCTACCATATCATTTGTCATTTCCTCAATGATTTGGGCTATCATTGTCTGACTGATAAACCAAGTTCTCACACATCAGTGGTCTCTTTCTTAGGATTTGAATTTCATTCCATTAGCATATTTATTCCTCTGAGCCTGAACTTTACTATACACTGTGTTTTCACTACAGCATTTTGTATATTAATATTTGGAAGAGGGATTTTTCCTCCCTTGGTCTTATTTTTCAAATTTTCTTATTTATGTATTTCAAGGTAAAGACTGTAGGAGAATATAGATTGTAGGATCATATAGGTATTAAGTTTATTTTTTAACTTTCATAGGAAACACACAGCAGAAATTTTCATTGAAATTTCATTGAATTTAGAAATTATTATGAATATAATTGCCCTTATTCATTTAGATCAAATTTAATATCTTTTAATAGAATTTCAATTTTCCCCATAAATGTCTACTGCATACTCCATGATGTACATTTCTACCTATTTTTGTGGCTTTTGTAAAGATTTATTTATTTTCTAATGCATTTTGCAGGATGTTAGTGTTAGATTTTTTCGTAAATTGATCATATATCCAGAAATTTTGGCTAACCCTTAGTTTTGTAATAGCTTATCTTTTAATATTTTGCTAATTATATGCAATTTCAAAACCAGATAATTATGTGCTCTGTAAATTATTAAATGTGTCCCTCTATTCTAATTTTACTAATTTTTATTTCATTTTCATGCCATATCGCTTTGCCTAGAACTTATGGCTCTACATTGAGCATTCTCTCCTTGTCCTGAATCTTAAAACCGTCCATCATAACTTGTTTTTGGAAATTTCATAGAAATATTGAGTCTAAAATTTCTAAATTACATGTACTCTGCTGTAGAATATCGTAGTGGTCTATATAATATTAAAGAAGCTCTCTTTTATTTTTAATTTCTGAGAATTTTAATTCCTGAAAATTATTCTTAATTTCTGAGAAGCCCTCTTTTATTTTTAATTTCTGAGAATTGGAGAATGAATTGTATCAAATGCTTTTTAGCTCATACCAAGAGGGTTATGCCTTTCTTTTTTTCCTAATTCATTAGTGTGGTAAACAGTATCGTAGTGTTTTCTGATTTTCTGATTAATTCCACTTAATTATTTCAGGTACCTATTTATATCTTGATATATTACATTTTAAATAATAAATTTGTGTCTGTCACAAGCATAATATTGTCATAGATTACTTGTTGCTTTTATTTTAGCACAATGAATTTCCATGAGAAGAAAGAATAAAGATTACCAATAACATAAAGATCTCAACAGATTATCATGCATTTATTATTTCTCAAATTCTTCTCTAAATCATCTTTCTTTTCAGTGAGAAGTTTCTCAAATTATTAAGTTTTATCTTTGGACAATAATGAGCCCCATAGCACAGTGGCAGCTCAGTCACAAATGCTTAGAAAAAGAAGGCCATGTACTAACTTTCTAAGTCCTAAATAATGCTGTGAATATTTATCTCTTCACCCCAGTCCCTAGGACAGCTCACAGGAATAATAATTGTTTGCCAAAAGGCAATTGGAAAATTGTGACTTCTAAATTGGCTATTTCTATGCAAAGTGTTTTGGCCTTTTTAGGAGGTGCTGCATTAGGACTTTCTAATTAACTTCAATTTGCAAATCATAGTTGACTTTAATTTGCAAATTCTATGTATTAATGTGAGTCAAGAATAGTTAATATTAAGTGTTGCCTAATCAAGTTACAAAAATAACAAGAGAGTCATCAGCTTGGTGTTTATTAATACAAAGAACACTTGGAACACAGTGTGGTCTCTGAGCAAAACAATAAAGGAGCACACCCATGCATACCAGAGAAGAAACAGAAAATCCCAAACTCCCACCTGTGTAAATCACTCTTAGGAAACCATTTTGTTTTAAGTCTGGATAGAGGTCCTATCCGGTAGGTTGACACAGTAACAGTGACATTCTGAAACTCCTTTTGCAATATTTTACCTCAAGTCTCTTATGATAAGAGCCTGTAGTATTTCTGTTTCTATTCTAAAAATATCTAGTATTTTTTTCCATCTGACACATTTCATACATTTAAATAGGAAGATTTTCTAGAGTAACAGGTAAAATTAACCATCATTCACTCAGCATTCAGTTATTGAAAGATTACCATATGCTAGTTACAATGTTGGGAATTAGAAAGCATATAATATTTGTGAAATTTTGTTCTCTTTTTTTAACGTGTTTATCACCTCTACTGAATTGTAACATGCTTGAAGGCTGAAACTCTCTTTTATTCTTTATTTTACTTCTCTGGATATATCCAAGATCTGGCACAGTTCTCGAATATGGCGAGTACACAACAAATGGATGCTGAAAAGGTAATGAATGAAAGGATGGAGGATATAGGAAGATAAAATTTGATAAGAACCCAAGTAACATTGTAGTTAGGAGAAAAAAATCAGAATAATGGGTAAGCTAGAGATCATAGATATAAAAAGGGAAAAATAGAAAACACACTTTAAATCAGATTTCAATAATCCCTGAATAGATTACAATTCCTTAATTCTGAGCCTCGCCCGCCCCTCCAAAAAAAAAAAAAAAAAAAAAACTCCTCCAATTTTGTAAGTAATGTATAGTCTAAATTGACTTCTGGGGTTACAACAATATTAGCTTTATCACAGAGTTTAGTGTGTGTAGTTGAATTTTTGGAAGCCATTGACTTCTCAGTATTCAATATCCATAAGTACTTTAAGTAGTTTGAAGACCGGTCAAGAACACTAAATCTACACTCCATCCTGAACTAAGAATTTTGCATTTTTATTAAAATTAGGGGTGGGAGAGAAACTCTTCTTAATTAAAGGGCAAACACTACCATTTACAAACAAGAAATCATTGCAAGACTGTAGAAAACTCTACCCCAGAAACCTTTTCAGAAACAATGACAAGGGTCTGTCTATCAAATTGTGCTTCTAGTTTCAACAGCACCATCTATTGGAGACCTGCAACAAAGTCAGCCATCAGTGTTGGGTGGCTACAATCATTTTGCTAATCATTTACTGATTTAACAACAAGACTATAAAATGTCTTTAGAGACTAACGTGCATCATCTAACTTGAAGATGTAGCAATCTGTTCAACTACTCTAACCATTATTCCAGAGAAAACCATAGGAAAGATACAAGGAGTTGAAGAATGTATATTGATTATAAATACAGTGTGTTTCAAAGGCTTATCTCCTTGTGCCTGGAGACCACTCGACTTTAGAATCACTGCATAAGCATTGCCACTACCCCGGCTGACAGCCTTCTCAGGACCCATGACACCAGGGATGGCACCAGAAAGAAATGCATGGACCTCAGAATTCAAAGTACTGTGCTAAAAGGGCATCATGATTCTTCTAGCCTACCTACTAAATTTACTTTCCTGGTCAATTTTCTCTGGCCTCAACCTCTTTTTCACATGTCCTCATTAAATGACTCACAAAGAATTAGATAATATTCTGACTATTCTGGGTACTATATTTATATAAATTTAATGTAAGTTTGCAATGGATTTTGACAGATACGTCAAAAGCTTCTAGGCTTTTTGACATGAAGTTTGATAGCCAAGAATATCTTATCCAAGAATTGTAAGGTTCATTTTTTTTTTAAGAAACTAAATAGTTTTATATGTACCCTTGCTAAGTGATTTTTTAACTTCAGTTGCAATTGACATATTAACTATGGGTTACTAATACTATATTATCTAAGTATCCATCTATTCATAAGGATACTGAGAATTGCCAGTAAAGAATTTGAAGTTGATACTACCATTTAATTCTCTGGAATTTTTAAGTAAAGTTGCTAAAACCTGTTAAAAATTTACTTGAACATCCTGTACCCAGCCCAAATGATGTAAACTATTTTTAAAGTTAATAAAGAGAAAAAAATCCTTTATCATCACATTATTTAATATTTTTCTGAAGATTTTAATCAAGTAATTGAGACATAAAAATTAAAAATATACATAACAATGGAGAAATAATTGTAATTCTTTTCAGATTGTACAATTTTCTCTCTTATGAAGTGAATTTTGTGCTCTCCCCACAAAAAAGATATGTTCAAGTCCTAACTCTCAGTACCTCAGAATGTGACCTTACATGGAAACAGGGTCATTGCAGTTGTAGTCAGTTAAGATGAGGTCATGTCAGGGTATTCCTGGGCTCCTAGTTGAATATGAGTGGTGCTCTTTTAAGAAGGAGTCGTAGGAAGACAGAAACACATGGAAAGACAAAGACATCCATGAGATGATGGAGGCAGAGACGGAGGGACACAGCTGCAAGCCAAGGGGTGTAAAAGATTGCCGAAAAACCACCCGAAGTCGGGAAGGGGCAAAGGTGGGTCCGGATACAGGTTTCAGAGGGAGCGTGGCCCTACCAATGCCTTGATCGCAGACTTCTGGCCTCCAAAGTGGGTGACAGTAAATTTCTGTTGTTCTAAGCCACTCAGTTTGCAGTATTTTGTTACAGTATCCCTAGGAAACTAAAACAGCAATAAAAATCTAAGAAACATATTCTTTTAAATTATTATATTTTATTTTTTTTTATTTTATATTTCAGCTTACTCTGGGGGTACAAAAGTTCAGGTTATATATATTATATTTTAAAATGTTGACTAAGTCCAGTTCCTCTAGGACCACCATTACCACTGCTTCTACTATTGTTGTGAAGACACTATTGTGTGTAATACATTTTACTAGGTGTTAAATCAGTCAATTCTCACAATACCCACTGGGAATAGGTTACACCACCTCAATTTACAGGTAAGAAAACAGTGGATATATTAAAATTTATTAAGTGAACATAACTAGTAAGTAACAGAATTTAAATCTGGGTTAAATGTCTGAAAAAATACATATTTACAATCATTAGATTATACTTCCTTTTAAAAGGGTTTACACTAAATTTGCCAGATCCAATTCCATCATGAAATCAATAGTTTTACAATGTAATGCCACTAAATAGTTTCAAGAAAAAAATAAAGATCACATTCAAACAGAAAACTAAAATACCAAGAAATAAAAGTCTGAAAGGTACAGATCTATGTGAAAAAATTATAAAACTTTATTGAAAGACAAAATATAATGCACATAATTGAAATGGTATACCTTTTTCCTCACCAATTAGCAATTTTATTCATAAACTATTTTAAAATTTTCTGGGACAGAAACTATTTAAAAATTAGCTAAGACAATTTTCAATACAAAGGGTGTTTAGAACCTACATTATACTTGTGTAAAATTATAAAATCTTATAAAAATCTAATAAAATTATGACAGTTTTGTGCTCACATAGGCATAAGTAGATGCATCAATGGAGCAAAAGAGAAAGTCCATAAAGATATCTAAACGTATTTAAAAATTAACTCTCTGGAAAAGTCGGTGTTACAGTTCATTGTAGAAATGGTAGTGTGTTTAGGAGATGGCTGAGAAGATACATTCCAGAGAGATAAAATGAGTACACACAGGAAAGAAAACCTTAGCAATACGGGAAAATATAGGAAATATGTCTATCACCTATAATTCTAAAGCCTTCCTATGAAACTAAAGTCAGAAAGTAAATATAATAATGAAAAAAGATGAATATTAAGATGAATTTTTTACATATCTTACTGAAATCCAAGTATGTTTATTTTTTTCGCTTTATTAAAGAACAAAAAAGAGAATTAGATTGGCACAATTTAATCGCAGAAGGCTCATCGTGCCTTATAATAATGATACATCTTTGATTTTTTTTAAATGTTTACAAGCAACATAAGTATTTTACTAGAATAAGAGTTTAACAGATGTTTGTATTTATTTATGATGGCAAATATTGGAATTCAGAGTATTGTACTCTAATAATGAACTAGAGAAATTTCCAAAAGTTTATATGACTTTGATTCACAAACAGCAATTCAAAAATGCAAAAATAGAGGTTTCTATACGGGCTTACAGAAGAAGCACTCGAGTTTCTGGGACTGGTGGCATCTTGCTCCGTACTTTGAAGCATCCCATAGAGCAACAGCACTTCAGTTCAATTTATGAATATTTTCTAGACTTATTTAGGTCCTCACAGGTACCAAGCACCTGGTTCTTGCTGCCCTACATGAAAATCAATTCAGACTCACATGGAAACCTGGAAGAAATCTTTACAGCACTGTTTGCCTAACGTCCATAGCAAGTTTGAACCAGAAGGCCATCATGAAAGGTGAAGAATACACGTGAAAATGAAATATCTCAGTTCTGCGGTATTAATGGAGTTTTGATTAAGGCATGTCTGAGCCACCCTGGGTGAGGGCAGACTGACAGCTGCTTCTACTCTGGCCCCTGTCACTCAGCAGACCTCGTAGCCGGGGTGTCCAATGCCCTCTCTCCTCTCTTCCCTCTTCACAGTTTTAATTCAGGGGCTCTACCTTTGCCACAGAATATTCTATCTCGGGACACGTTTCTCTGGGCCCCCCTCTCAGAGCAAATGTTCTGTGTCACACAGTTTATTCATCGTCACACACGGTGTTTCAATCCTATCATCTGTGTGTTATCCATCTCTTGCAACTGAAATAAAAATAATTTGAAGACAGAGATCAAGCCACGTATTTATTCTATATCTCTGGAGAATACCAGGGGTAAAAAACTAAACCAAAGTATGATTCTTGGGGGAAAATAAGAGCAAAATGAATCACTGATTCCATGACCATCCAAAACCAGGCCGGTTTATTTGTGTCATGATGGTCTTTTCTGGACTTATCAAATAAATACAGAAACAGAAGAACCAAAAGCTTCGTTGGCTTATGATCAGAGAGCAGTCACTACCTGATTGTGTCTTTAGTGGGCTACCCTGGGAATACGCACCGCCCCAGCCCCCCTGAGCTGGGCACAGTGCAAGGTCTGATAATGGCTTCGTAGCTGGATCCATTCATCTCCCCACACAGTAGGAAATGTGTGATTTTTAAATAAGTAATTTAGAAGCTATTTAAATCCTACCAGTTACAGGCAAAAAAACCAATAAGAGTGATGCTAATGGACAGAGAGGGCACGGGTTGGATCCCGCGAGTGAAGGTGCTGAGCGTTCTGAGTGGAATACGGATGGATTTCCAGTCTCACTTGCTTTGTCGTAATTAAGACAAGTAGGCAGAAAAGAAAAGCAGAAAATAACAAGATGACTTGGAAATAATCGAGAGTGCTCCATGGAGACAGCCTGAGACCCTGAAGGTTCTAGTGATGGTCAGAAAAGGACACACTTCCAGCCGTTTTGCCTTAAAAGAAGACTCACTGGGATGTTGACACCAAGAGCAAGAGTTAAGAAAAAAGATTGAAAGTTACAAGAGGCAAGTGAATACTGAGAAGCTGGCTTTGGTGATATTTTTTCCCCCTTTTATAATATTATCATCCTCTCTCTGGGTTTTCGTTCTAATCTGATACTTATCCCCTCGGGAGCCACATCAAGTGGAGGGTGTCCCTCACCAACACGGGCAAATCTGCAATGCCCTCTCATCTCGCCTTTTAAATATATCCACTTCTCCAGAAGTTTCTTATGATCCCCACCAGGGAAGAGTGAATACCCCCTCGTGGTGAGGCTGTTTTGCAACCCTCTTGTCCCCCTGCTAGTTATCTTAAAGCTTGGAGAAACGAAAAGAATCTCCTCTTAATCAAAAGATTGAGAACCCCTGCCAGAGGCTGCCGACCCCTTGGATATAAGAAAGAACTTCCTGGCGGGGAAGGTTGTTAAACGTCAAAATGATTTAGCTATGAAGGTTGTGGAACCAGCTCCCCTGCAAATCTTCAAATCCAGGATAAATCACGTCCCTGCAGAACTGTTTACACCAGATGACTTTTGAAAAGGCAGGGTAGACTATTTCCAACGCCAGAAATTAACTAGTATGAAAACCCGTCAATGGGACAAAGGCAAACATCAGATTTCTTCCAGTCCCGCGCAATGCATTTGTCGGTGCCATTCTCCACATCCAACAGAAAAGAAATAAATGCAATTAAGCCTCCGCCTTACTTGGGCACATTATAAATGGTCCTTCCAGACAAAGCACTTTCTTACTCAAAGAGATTATTTTGTCTTTCACGGAACTTGCCCAACTCCTCCGTCTGTGTGGGCGCCAGGAGACCCTGAAAGGGATGGAAACTCACCCACTTCTGCTGAACTCTGTACACAGTCCATAGAACTAGTTGGCTCCATCAGGGGTGAAAAAAAAAAAAAAAAAGATATTTTTTCATTCCTTTAAAAAACTGCTTCTTTTCAAGGTTTTTGAGAAATGGAAACAATTACTTATTAATTCGGCATATGGTTATTAAGCAGGGAAATGCGGATCCTGGCCCCTTATTACTTTGGAAAATCGAAGGTAAATACACTGGGCCCTGGTGCTGTCCCAGACAACTGAAACACATGTAATCTAAGAACTTCATACAAAATGTGGGAGATAGGCGGGGTTCTAGTTCCACACTTTTTGGATTACAATTATCAAACATTCAATGTCCATCCTAAGTCTCCTCAAATCAGATCATTCTAACATCATTTCTCCTTACTCAAACTGCTGTTGCTAATATTTTCTGTACCACCAATTATGGGTAATCATAAATTACCCTACATTGTCTTGTTTCATACATATGTGTCTTATATTTCCAAAGTGATTTAAATTTTTCAGGGCAAGGGTTATAAAAAAGTTAATATTCTCTGTATTAAGTATTTAATAAATACTTGACCGATTATTTTAAAATGAGTATCTCTATGGATATATCATCTATAGTTTAGTTTTATGAATTCTAAGTATTACTAACTCTAAAGTGTTATTCCTTTGATTCTTTAGTATATAAATCTGCCTGAGGGCAGGATCCATGCCTGATATATTTTGGCATTTCTGGCACTGACTAGAAGAAAGGCTTAACAAACATTTCTCAATGAATTATGATTCAGTAAGTAAACACCTTTAACGTCACAATAATGCATTTGAAAAGGATGATGCTTTAAAAATCAAGACTACTTTGCATATGTTGCATCATTGTAATTTGCAAACCATAAAATTGAAACAGAATTGTTACCTGACTTTCTCAAGATTATGTAAAAAACTTGAAATAGAGTTAATATTTGAATTCTGTTTTGTAAACATTAGGTTGTGCTGAATCTCTTAAAATGCAAATTCTGTGATGCATTAGTCTGTTAGTGTTCCTAAACACATCTCACTGATGTTTCAGTGGGCTCTACAATTTCTGAGACAAGCAGATGTTATATTATTTCATCTTTCTCTATGATATGGGAGATTTCATCTTACTCTGAGTTATTGCTGAAAATTAAAAAGGTTTCATCTACTTATTTAGGAAATAGAATTTGGTTCCTGTGTAATTATAGCAAACACAGCCACCTTAATATAAACCACCTTTTAAAAGGATGAATGCTCATCCCAAACTAACCCCAATATAAATGTAATTATCAATTCATTAAAACCATAGAGTATGATTCCTTAAGTTAACCTCCCTCCTCTCTCATTCTTCCCTTTCTCTTTCCTTCTCCCTTCCATTCAGAATTGCCCATTTAAATTAAAATTTGCATGACGAGAGTAATACCTTAGTAAGGATCCAATTCAATGATTCTTATTGAACAAACAATATGATAATAGATTCTGGGAACAAGGAGATAAACAAAACACAATCTCTGTCCTCAAAGGTGACACAATATGTAGAATGTTACAATAAATTGGTGGCGAAACATGGTGAGATAGCCTTTCATTCTGCCACACAGGATGTTAGGGAGGGCTTCTAACAGGTCTTGAATGAGGAGGGCCTTATTAGCTCTTTTCCAGGTGGGCAGCATACAGGAAGGGCATTTATGATAGCAGAAACAAAGGAAAATGCAGTGATAACAATGAACAGCATGCTTACAGAATAGCCTGAGGTAAATATGCCTTCAATAATTAATCTCCAATTTCACATTATTCTGGTGCACCATCTGATCTTGCTGTAGGGTAGGGTGCATACAGAGGAGGAGAATGGAGACGAGGAGATGTCTGGGGGAAGAGAAGGAGAGAAGACCCAGGACGGGCCAGCTCCATGGCCATCATTTTGTTTTACATCACATGGGGAGCCAATGACAGCAAAACACAATGTAGAAAGGAATTTGTATGGTGAACTTTCTGAACCCCTTGGCAAGCTGACTTAAGGATGTGGGTCTTTGATTATTTGCAATATTTCAAAATTTTCTCAGAGGTACTGAAACTTGAATCCCATAGCATAGGCCATATTTTTTACCAGGATTATTTCAACTCAGTGTAGTTAGACAGATGTATCATTACATGTGATTAAATCTTTAAAACAGAGAGATCAATAGTTCTTAATTAATCTGTCTGGCTATAATATGAAATGCTCAACAACAGAAATCTCTTGGAGTGGGGGATGAGATAAACAGTCTTTAATGCCATAAAAGTTGCAGGCCATCGGTTCAGAGTATACATCCAAAAAGACAAATAACAAGGAAAAGTGGAAAGAATTAAAAAAAAAAAAAAGAAAGAAAAAAGGAAAACCAGAAGTAAACAAAATTGATGGAGGGATTCAGTGTCTTATAATGACAATGTTTCAGACAAAAACAAAACAACAAAATTTCTTTTGGAGCACAGTGTATATCATGAGACATTCAGGGGACCCTGAAGTTGCCTCGCTAGTTGTATGACCTACTTTAGGCTCCAGACTTTAGCTCCAGGTAGGCTAAGTGAGCACACCAGGCCACCTACATCCTGGGGCGATGATGCAGCAGGATGACAGTGGAAAAGCGCCCAGGACAATGATGGAACAGTGGTGGGGCTCCAGGAACGTTGTTTCAGAGATTCAATGGATGAGGTCTTTGCTAGACGCCCTCTTACCAGGAATGCTGGAGAGAGCACTCGTCCTCTATCCTGTACCAGGTAGGCCTGAATGAGCTAGGGGGGATGGAAATTTACCTGCTAGAGCAAAAGAAATCCTCTATGGACCTCAACAATCAAGATTAATGAGCCACTGAAGTACTTTGCTTGGAAAGGGGCAAGGATATAGGTCTTTAACTTGCAGGTACTTTAGACACAAAGGAACCAGAGAGCAGCTTTGTAGAGTCTGCATCTGTCCCCACTCTTGCCTGCAGGTTTCCCTCCAGCAGCCCTACACATACTGACAATTGTTTTTCAAAATGTGTCTGCAGCCCGGTGCAAAGGGAAGATGGCATGAATAATATTACAGCCGGTGAACCTATGGAGAGCAGTGCACTTTCGCCCACTTTGTTATTTAACTTCTACCAAAGCATCTCTATTTTCAGTGCTGACAGCTCCATTTCCACGGGCTCTGGCTGTGAGTGCAGAGCGCTTGAAATTGCAGTGGATCAACACCTGGCAGCACTTGCGAGGAAAGCAGCAGCTCAGACATGGACCTCACTGGGAGAAGGGCGAGGAAGGAGTATGGATTTGCTGAGAACCCTTCACTCCTTGCTTTCTTTGAAAATCAAACTTGATTCCCTCCTCCCAGATTGCCTTAAAATGTTTACGCTTTGAAATTCAGATGTGCTGAATTTGAAGACATAAACATGCACTTACTTCCCTGTCCTGCCTGGCCACCTGTTGCAACTGCCTCCCTGTGGAGGCCTCACCCAGAAATTGCTTCTCTTTCCTCACAGTTTGAGCTGGTGGAGATGGACTTGTCTGGAATAGAAATGGAGCTTCCTGAGATGCATGAAAGCAAGCGCTGGACTAGACTGATCTCACTGCTTTGTAGAGAGCAACAGCATTCTCTTCCCAGCTGCATAAATTAGCGCTGCTGCACTCAGTCTGCACAATTGATCTCTCATATTCCAGCATGGCCTAAAAAGCATATTTCTAAAATCACTTATAAAAGAAAGGAATTCCATGGAATTTAAGGGAGGTCTCTCTCCCTTTTTGGAGAAATGCAAATGATATAGGGACCAGGGTTTATTTTGCCTTTTGTCTGCTCTGCAGGGAAAACTCCTAGCCCTGCCCAAAGTGGTCTCACAGAATCCCTGAGTCTGTTCCCATGTCCCAAGAAAACAACTCAACCACCATCCTAGTCAGTAGAGGAAATTTCTAGGGTCTGTTTTGTAGAAAAACAAAAAAGAAGCATGATGTTTTAAAGAAACATGGGTAGCAAGCAAGCCAGTTTTGCTCCTTCCAGCACCTTCTACCAAGCTCATTTCTACAAGTTGGTGCCACCTATGCCATGGGACGTATTCACAAAGCAGTAACAATAGCTATATCTATGAAACCTTCCTGTATTCTTCTTTAATAACTCTTCATGCATCAACTCAGAGAACCCTTAAAACAGCCTGTTTAGAGAGACACTTTTATCATCCTCATTTTACATAGCAAGAGATTATGCGAGCAGCCCATGGTCTCCGGACTAAGAAGTGGAGAAAACAGCCTGGCTCTGGGGCCCACGCTCTTCACTTCCAAGCTGCACTGATGATGCGACATCGATAACCTGGATAAAGAAAGTCACGAGCAATAAAACATGAACTATGACAGAGACATTCAGTCTGCGGGCTTGATGTCTGATTTGTGGTTTAGCAAATTGTGGCATTACCTTTCTTGATCTTTTCATGCTCAGCACTTAGCACAAGGCTGGTCGATAGTGGGTGTTGAATAAAAGTGTTGCATGAATCAATGCAAAGATGGGCCCCTATGACAGCACAGTGGATGGGAAGCCAGAACCATCAGGACACCTAAGGGGACCTGAGCAGACTCATCACTATTCCAGGACACTTGGACGAGTATGGAGGATCTTGGCCTATTAGTGGAGTGATTTAACTCCAATAAATAATATAACCCTCGCAACTTTTACTGACTTGGTATTAGGGTTCATAAATACAAATCTAATTAGCTAATATTTGCTACTAATATTCCAGTTGACCTAAGATATTTACACACATGCACACACACACACACACACAATGAGTATTCTGCATGCCCAATAAACATTGAGAAATGGTAAGGCTACCTATATATCTGTCTATCTGTCTATGATCTACATGTCTATCCATGTGTCTGTCATCTACCATCTGTCTGGCATTCACTCCATCTGTGTATCTTGTTTTGGGGGACATGCAGTGGTGAGTACGTTTATTAACATGTGCTAAGTCTTCACTGCAGCCTGTGTAGCATATTTGTACTCTAAATTTGTACTATGAGAAAGTAAATAATAGGGAGATATTTAGGAAAAGCATTTAATAGTCCTGAAGATTAGAATATTGGTATTTCCAATTCTTGGTTGGATGATTGGAAGGGGATTTATTTGTTCATCAAAAAGAGCACACTCTATAAAAATATGGCAAATGATAAAAGACCACTGACAATTGGTGAGCCTTCTTTTCAAGTGAGTTACTGTATATGTTTTACATCATTGCAACACAAAATAATGCCTTGATCTTAGGTACCGCTTCTGAACTGTAAGCCAAAATGACAAACTTAAAATGTGTCCAAAGGTTAATTACAAATTAATACTTCCAAAAATGCCAGAAATTAGCAACTAAAAAAGTCAACCATGTATAACTAGAGTCATCCGAAAGTGGAAAGAACACAGTCATTGAATTGTCGGGAAGTGAATGAAAATTGGATGACAGTTGTCCACACGCCTCAATTTTCTCTCACATGCAACAAGGGCTATCCTCTTGACCTCTCCTTCCCAGAAAGGGTAAGAGGTTAATTAGTGTCTGTGAAGAATTTGTATTATCTTTGCTTAGAGAAAGGTGACAAATAGTGTCTTATTCTTCAACAGTAGTCTCATTTCAATCATAAACGAGGAAATTTTTTAACCTTAAGTATAACTTCTATTATTAAATAAAAATGACTGAATAATTTAAGGATGATTCAAAAACAACTCTACTGATCTTTTTTTTACTTTCTATCAAAGTAAGTTTTATTTTCTCTTAACTCTTACCCTGGAGAAATGTTGTATGCAACATGGTTTCCTTTCTGTGCGGAGGAAACAAATAGTGAACCACTATTTAAAAATAATATCAGAAGGAGCTGTAACACAAAATCACGTTGAGCACTGGGATTATTCTCTAGAGTTGATGTCTAGGCTGACACTCTATGACTCCTGAGGCTTTCTATAGTTAAGTTAGGGCAGAAGTTCCCACAGTTTAGCAGGCATTGGGATCACCTGCGGGGCCTGCTGAAACAGAGTTCCTGATTCAGCAAGTCCAGGGAAGGGCCTGAGAACCTGCGCTTTTAACAGGTTCCAGGTGAGGCTGATGCCACTTGCTGAGGATCGGAATTTGAGACAGACTGCGTTAGGAAGTTCAATGGTTTCCACACTAGAGTCCATTTGATTTACCCAGAGAACTTTGCTCTCTCTGTGAAGCACCCAAAAAGCACCAAAGAGGCAGCACAGCACAGTGTTCGCAAGCACAAATCCTGGAGTCAGACCCCTCCCTTGAACCTGGCTGCCACGTACCGACTCTGCTAACTTTGGGCAAAGTTTCTAAACTCTCTAAATCTCAGTTTCCTTGTCTGTAAAATGGGGATAATAGTACCTTCCCAACAAGACTTTTATAAGGATTAAATTAGTTGAAATCTGTAACGTGCCTAGAATAGTGCCTGGTGTATTTTAAGTGTTACAGACTTTCTCTTTTTCCTAACGTATGACTGGAAGCTGTTAAGTAAGAGGTTTTACCTCAACACAAGTATGAGTTTTCAAATGGTATTTTCTTTAAATAGGATATATTCTTTCAAAGAGTAACTACTCAAATGTAAGTGGCATTCAAGTAGAGGGTGGGCAATCTCAGGATCAGGGTATTTTACGTGCTGCCCATGACTGGATGAGTACATGATACAGCATTTCAAGTAACCCAGAGAGGCAGATC
Organism: Eulemur rufifrons; assembly: GCF_041146395.1. Classification (NCBI taxonomy): domain Eukaryota; kingdom Metazoa; phylum Chordata; class Mammalia; order Primates; family Lemuridae; genus Eulemur; species Eulemur rufifrons. The sequence goes on from NC_090994.1 coordinate 1,962,051, forward strand.
CTCAGGTGAGTGCCTTCTGCTCACCACTCACTCAGTCCTGTTCAGGAAACTATGCCCAAAAAGCACAACCACATTTACAAGCAACATTACTTATTGGGCACCACATAGAAAGTTATGGAATTGTTCTCCTCCTGTGATGGAATCTCTGGGGCCAAGATTGTTTCTCTCTTTAATAGACAATGGCCCAAGCACATACTGTGAATAGTTTCTTGAAAGGAAGACATCCAGCAGGGAGCGACATCACGGAGGAGGGTGGACACTGAAAAGCCACGTGCTACAGACAAAAGATCTTCAACTGGGACAAAGCAGCCCATGCCAGGAGCTGCGGATGCTATGTCAGCTCTGTGAATGGCGTCCGCGCACTGTGGGTGAGCAGGAATTGTTAACCAGAAAGTACTCAGTGGCACGGATGATAACTGTACAGGAGAAATCAAAAGTGTGGGAGAAACCAAGGGTTTGTTATTTCACTTAAACATTTCAAGGTTTTTGTTTTTCCTGAGAGCAATTTCTGTCAATTCTCCCAACACAAACCTGGCTTCCAACTTGCTCCCTCGTGGACTCTTCCAGTATCACGCTGACTTCAGGAACATTTTGGTGTCTATTTTTCAGAGCTTCCCAAGGAAATGCATAATCAAGTTTATTTTTAATTTGCTCATGTGTGTGTATGTGTAAAAATGTTTTTAAAAAGATGTGATTGGCTACAATGGAGAGATAGGGCTTTGCAAAGAAACTGAACTGAAGGCCGTGTCAACAATGACATTTTAAAAATACAATATAGGCATTAACTGGTCATCAACAAAAGGAATTTGCAATGTATCCCTTCTAACCTTGAAGGACTAGAGTCAGGATTTTCTAACAGTGACAACTTGCCAAACAGAGACAGTAGTCTCAGCTGTGACAGCCTGACTCTGTTAATATATCCTTTTCTCCAACTTCCTGGCTGTCCTATGCACTTTTCTTCCTAAAAGGATACAGTATCAAGTAATATAGTTCTCCAGAGTAGAGTGCTTGGGTCCTTAATATTTTGTGATCATTGAACCTTGCTATAAAACTATAATGTTTGAGTGTAAAGTTTGTAAGCTTTTATAATAAACTTTCCACTGTAAGTCCACAGGATACTGTGGTGGAATACAATATGGAGCATCTGCAAAGAAGAACTAAAATGGATATATGGTGTTCAATTAAATTCATTCTCCATTTCTTTCTAGGAAACCTCGAAACACCAAGGAACCAGCAGTCAGATGAGCTCAATCTCTCAGAATACATGCAGGAGAATTCAGTATTTCCACTCTTAGGTAGACAGTTTCTGCAATTTAAATAATGAAGCCAAGTGAAAAAATTATAAAATATGTGCCTATGAACTGTCTATTTTTTATTGGACTGAGACTTTGTCTTCACTTATCAATTGATTAATTGGTTTATTATCTATTATTCATTTATTAGTAACTATTTGTTACACTGTAGGAAAAAATCCAAAGCTGAAGTCTTCAAGACTAGAAAGTTAAATGGTCAGTGTGTGTCTGTTCCTAATTATCAAGCTATTTTTCTTACTCTCCCTTTAATCTACTTTAGAGCTAAGAGACTTGTCTAGATGACCTCTAAGGCTAATTTCAATTCAAAGGTTCTATGAATTGATGACGTTAATGCTGTAGCCATTCTGTCTGTCTATCCTTCTGCCTAGATTTTTAGCTCTGATATCTTATGTCATCTATTATGTCCTATTTCATCTACCATATCCCATTTTACACACACACATAGATCCTCAACATACAAATTTAGGGCCCCCAAAACCAATTTCTCAGAATATATCCCTCTTTCATTTTCTAGAACTGTGAGTTTTTGTATCAATTTCTTTCTTATCAATATTGATATTGGCAAAATCCAAAGGCTGATATGAATTTTTATCTAGAAGAAATACACAGCTACCTCTGTGGAAAGAGAATGGCATTTTCTGATTTTGCCTTCTTGACAATCATTCAACTCAGCACCGACTGAACACATTACGCAGGGAAAGGTGACTGGCTGTGGGGCTGTGGTTTTATCATTCCTGTAGTTTCAGCTCATGCTGTACGGATGGCCATCATCTTCACTCTTAAAATCTCCAGACTCCATGTCATTATTATGTAATAATAAAGAAATATTTAACAAAGTATTTAGGCATATAAGACAATTATCAAATTATAAAGACAAGCAAAATGTTCCTCTGTGTCTTAGTATTGTTATTTTAATTTCCCTCACAGCTTGCTGGTTCTGGCATATTTATTCCCTACACAATTAGACAAGGAGGGTTTCTTAAGAGCAATGTTGTATACCCTTTGGATAGTCAAAAGCCCTGCCATCCACGATACCCTCATCTCCTAAACAAAGGGTTTGGATTATGTGGTTTCTAAGATCTTTTTATGTGCTAACACTCTAAGAGAAAAAGCATTTTATTCAATCCATCAGCAAACTTCAGTCTAAAGTCAAAAGGCCAGAGTCCCCAGAGTGGGAGGAATTCCAGGGTGCACATGGGCCAGCAGAGACTATAAACTCATACACATATCGACTACGACGCTGGAGAAAACTCAGGAGGCATTTGAGTCCTCCCCATCCGATTTGCAAGGAGGACACTGAGACGCAGTGAGGGGGTGGCTCTTCAAAGGCCCACAGCTCCTGCAGCACCTGCACATCTAAATCCTAGTTTTCACATCTTCACTCCAGGTGCCTTGATCTGTGACCACCCTCTCAGGAAAAGAACGACCCGGTTAGAAAGGACATGTCAAATTGACATTGCCAAGAGGAAGCCACCCCTCCTGCCAGAACTGTGTCATTGTACGTTAACTCTCTCCAGGAGAGAACCGATTCTAAATGTGACTCATGATGAGATTCTAGTTCCTCCATTAACTAGGAAGGAAGTCATTGCTGTTGCGTAGACAGTAACCTCATGCACCTTCTCAGACTCCCTCAAACGCCCTTCCTGTTCTGGAAGACTCAACCTCAGCCCTCAACTACACGATGCCCTCTGCCACATATCACATGAGCCTGACTGAGCCCTGGGCCTCAGGACCTTCCTGCCCTAAACGCTGACCCTTCGCCTCTAGACAGAGATGAAGTGCCACAGGAGGTGGCATGTACCTCATTCAAGGCCCCGAAGGCGTCAGAATATACAACACAGCATCCCAGAGGAATTGGCTCCCGCTGGAGACGAGAGAGAGGGGAAAGCTGATACACACATCAGCCCTCTCTTTTCCCTCCACTATCACTCTAAGCTATGTGGATATCATTTATCCCCCTGGGAATTCAAAATCCCACACTCAAAACACAGCTGCCAAAAACCCACTGGGTTCCTGCCTGGCTCTCGGCAAAATGGTGGCCAGACGAGCAACAGGCGAGACTGGCATCACGTGGCCCTCCTTCCATGCTTCCCATTCATCGTCAACGTTTCCGCCTTGAACTTGACACTCCCCCCAAAATTGTGAACAAATTGATATTTTCCTTGGACTCTGCTTTGTAGAGGACGCAGGCTAAGATGGTTGGTGCTACCAGAAATGATTCCAAAAAGCAGGCCATCAAGCTGGCACTTTGTGATAGGGTTGCTCAGCCATCTGAAAGCAAAAGGAACCCTTTTTGGACAGTAAGCAAGATGCTAATAACCTCTGGCAAGCAATGGCATCAATATCGCTTAAGCTTTCACCAAGGGAATGTGCAGGTAGAGGCGAAACCCTTGGGACAGCAGGTCGCCATGTCGTTTAACCAAATGAGAACAGAGGGAAGTGCCCTGACTGTGGAATATGGTGGCTGCTTCTGATGGCACCAGAGAGGTTGCAAACCAAGAAAGGCAGGTGCAGGACAGCCAACTGCCACCTGACAGCATGCTGCAGAAGCCTGAGGTCTTGGTGGCATCTCTACATGAGGACTTTATGGCTCTGAGCATCAGATCAAACTATGCAGAGAATTAAGATGAGGACCCGACCATGAGGTGGCAGAGATGCAGAAGAGGCCCCTCAGCACCTCAGCAGTTCTTCCATTGTCTGGCAGGTGCCAGGGAGAAAAATGCTTGGGATTCAGGGTGGAGATATTTAACCCCCAGATTCCACTGGGGGTTAAAGGAGAAAAAATCCTTGGTTTGGAGACCACATGCATGTGAAGATCCCACTCCAGGCAGGACTTCACAGTTGGACTCTTGTTCTCCTCCAACCTCACCTCCCACCTTGCCCCTCAGCTCCAGGACAGAATCCTGAGTCAGGCAAGTACACACCCTATCCTGGGAAGAAACAGCATTGCCGCCAATAGAATTTATGTACTCGGTTAACATGGTTTGGGATGAACTGGAGAGAGACAGGCAGATGTGAACAGAGGAAAAGACTGGGCAGAAGAGAATATGGGGAGACTAACCCATGATTTGGAATTTAATATTATGTCAGGAATCCCAAGGGTTGGCCCTAAATATTTGAGGAAGTTTCTTGAAGTGTGGATTTAATGATGGCCTATAGTAAATAAAGTGATGTGCCAGGTGTTTTTTTATTAATAGCATAGTGTTGAAGGAGGGATTAGAAGGCTGGGAGTAGGAAAGTTAGAATGGATTTATGGTGCACAGCCCAGAGGACACCCCACTAAGAAAGCAAGGACACACTGGCAGGGGGGGCTCCAGCATCATTTGTAAAATTTGCTGCCTGTCCTCCACTGGCCACAGTTGAGAGATATGGCTGTGGACTGAGGCTCCATCGCTGGGGATTACAGGGTTGCAGAAAGGCAGAGGCCAGGGCAGTCCTCCACCATCAGAGGCAGAGACGATGTAATTACTGCAATGGCAGCAAGACCAGAGTGGAAATCTGAGTGTCTATTTGTAGCAATGAATCACAGATCACGATTTTCCTAGGAGTCAGACAGATGAAGGAACAGCTGACTCAGGGGCTGCATGACTCTCATATTCACAAGAACTGGAAAGTTAAAACACAGAAACCATTACCATACAAAGCCACTGCCTGCAGAAGGACGGTGCAGACCCACAGGCATTCCTCTATCCTTCTCTGAAGAGACCTGCAGGTGCACTCCAGGGCATCCCTGGCACGGGCAGAGTAGACTGTCCAAACTTCTCAAGGACTGGTACAGATGGAGTCTGAGCCGACGCTGATAACTGAGGACCTGCAACACCACCAACCATCGCAGATTAGATGGGGAGCTCAGAGAAGACAGGTGAAGAAAGGGGGGTTGGGCCCAAATTGGCCTCTCAAGGGATCCAAATGGCCCACTATAGACAGGGTCCCAGTACCCGTGTTGAGGGTGGAGGTCACACATGACACCACAGAATAAAATTTGAATTCCATTGAAGTGGAAGCTGCAACTACCTCCTGGCCGGGTTTAGCTCCTCATGGAAAAGGATTACTGAGCAGAAAGGGAGATGCTTCACTGTCTGGGGTCTCAACCCTCAGTGCCCTGAAGACGTGGGGCTGCCACCGCACAGGAGAGGTGGCAGGAGGGAAGATGAATGCTGATTATGGTCTCAGGCCAACTGCAGTACTGGGGACTGTGGCTGGGTCACTAATTCTTTAGCCGATAGCTTACAGGAGATGACAGCTGTGCATGCACTTCAGGGAGGGAGGAGTCTGTTGCTTAAATGGACTAGTCCCTCCTCCCCCACTAAGAAAAGAAGATAAAGTGCTCTTATCTCCACAGAAAGAAAAGGATGAGGACCCCTATCACAGCGCGAAAGCCAAAAAGATGGCAAGATGGCCTGGGAACATCTGAGAGTGGTACAAGTGGTGGATCACATGGGACACACTCTGAATGGCTTCTCAGAACCTGTCTTTACTTTCTTCTCTAAACTCCCTCCCAGACCAAACCACAGCCATGACCACCAAAGCCCTACTTGATTTTCTGAGCTCTGACACATGCTGAGTCCCATCTGCACCAAGCTGTTCCTCACTTCTGGCCTTGGGAAGAATGAGGCCTGACTTCTGGCTCCTTCTGTGTCTGCCCTGGGACTAAATGACACAGTCCAGAAGGCGGTGGGTGGGGGGATCAGCTCCACAGGGTGAAACTCAACCAGTACGAGGTGGACAGATAAATCCCCTCTAAAAACTGCCCTAAGGTGTGGGTACTCCTTGCACATCTTACTAAAATTGCCCCACGTGTTGAGCAAACAGGGCTAATCAGCCTTGTGCTGTCTCTCTTTGCAGCAGGGCTTGAGTCCCTGGCTGGTGATGTGCCACATGCATCTTTTGTGTGGCTTCCCATCCTCGTGCCCCATCTCCCTCTCCTGCACTGCCCCAGCCTTGGGCCTACCAAACACACTGTCAGTATTTCATTCATCCCCTTAGGTTCTACTTTCTAGAAGATCCTAAGACAATTGAGGTAAAATACTGTATGTTATAAAAACATGACTAAATGACTGCTCATATCGTGACTAGTCTACATAAAAATGGGGAGGCAGCAGAAAGACGTATTGTATCTAGAAAAGGAAAGTCCCTTGAGGTTGAGACTGTGAGCATTTGGAACTCACCAAGATCAGCTCCTGCATTTTAGTGATGAGAAAGTCGAAGCTCAAAGTAATCTCTTAACTTTCCCAGTGTTATATAACCACACAATAGCACAGCTGAGACTAGAACCCCTGTCTCGGGAGTCTTAAATCAGAATGCTTTCTACAGCATCATTTTGTGTACGGCAAGGATTGGTTAAATTCCTCCACTATTCCCAGGAGGGTAGTTTCTAGAAGCTGGATGTTTGAACCTCAACATCCCCAAAGAAGATATGGATATCCTATCAGGCTATAACATTAAAGAGAAAGAAAGGCCTTAGGCAATACTAGGATGTCTGCATGGACCTAAACATAAAGAATAATGATGCTTATAATTATCATTATTTTTACTGTTCCCAATTCAATCCCCATGCTTATAATTTCACATGTTTCACAGAGTGCACCACACATGGATTCCAATTTTCAATACATAAACAAATTGATATTTATGGCTCATAAGTCAGTTTAGCATCTGTCCAATCCTCAGAGCCTGGTCACCTCTGGGTGAATGGTCATAATTGAATTTCTGGAGCTACAAGTTTTAGTATCCCAGGTCCTAGACCATTCTGAGTAATTCCTAAGGCCCAGCTTAATTTATGCACAGTCTGATAGTCTCTGCACTCAAGATTACTGCAGGGAAATTACTGTTTCAAAACACCCACGAGTAACCTAGTAGGTTCAAAATGAATGAAACATTCTCAAATGCCTAACATTCTTCCAGAGAGTTATGTCCACAGAGCAGGACTCCAAATTAGGACAATGCTCTGTAACCTTACAGAACATCCATGGAGCTCAGCGTCCCACTCCTGAAATGAAGGTTTGGAACAGATGATCTCTGAGGACTGCGTACACACTAACTTCTATGATTCATTATGGTTTTCTCCTTAATGTATTTTTCCCTCTCTTGTTTTCTTAAGTTCAGTCTCCCAAACTTTTCATTATTTATGTTCACAGATTTATTTTTAGTATTACAATACTTTTTCTCTGAAGAAATATTGGAAAATTTAATTAACTTTCATGAACTATTTTGAGAGCAGTCACAGAAGGCGATGGCTGTGTGTACCACCCAGCATTACAGGTGCCTTTCATTGCAGGGTGTGGTGATTTGGGGCATGACCTTCCCACGTTGTATGGCAGTGATATAGCTTCTTAAAAGGTAGAGCTCTCAGAGTTTATGCTTTGCTCTCAGCTATTCCATAATGCATAAGAACATTATATTAATAGGAGCAATTTGGTAAGTCTAAAAAAACAAAAGAAAATGTACTTAATCATAAGAATACTCGCAATTCAGCTATATTTTTCATAAATGTGGAAGTGCCTGTGTATTTTTGGTTTATACAAAATAGACTGATTGCACTCTTAATGGGCTCCTAAGAGTTTATTTATGTGCTGTTCTTAGAAAAGAGGAAGAAAATAAACAGGAGAATATTCTTACATGATAAGAGAAAAGCAGAAAGAACAATGGCAAGAGAATCAAGTGCAGTGATGTGTCCGACAGCATTTGAGTCCTTTCTCAAGCTCCCCACAAAAAAAGAAGAAGAAAGAAAATAAAGACTTAGATAGACAAAAAAGACCTTAAAATAATAAACTTCTATCACGTTTAGTCTCCAGTGGAGCTACAGAGCTGGCATAAGGGTCTCATACTTCTGTTCAAAATAGATACCCGAAACTGTGGTCCACAAGGACATCTGGCAAAGAGATGTCTAGAATTTGTTATCTTCCTCCCTGTGCCTTTTCAAATCACAACTTTTAGATGCCTCGTGACTCTGTTGCCTCCCTGTTAACAAAATTTACCTACTCTGACATCCCATCCTCCACTAATGTCCATATTCCCTTAGGGCTACTAACAATGCCTCGTGATTAAAGCACAGTCATTGGCTTTTATGGGAGAAACATGATCCAGACAATGGTGTGTCCATGAATGGTGAAAGCTGGTTTTGGACAAGGTGGGTGTGTTGCATGCTGTTAGCTCCTCATCCTGCATGGGAGGAAAAGAAGGGTCTCCGCATCTGGCCATTCCAATTCTAACACGATGTCAGTCCCTGATTTAGACTGATCTTATTTCAGTGTGTCCACTTCAAAGGATGTTACCGGTGCCTGTTGCAGGTAAATCAATTCTCAGACAGATCAACTCAAGGTCTTTTCAAACTTGATCTTCCAGTGCACAGCACTAGTCTTTAGCTGGGAGATGCACTGCTTCCAGTTTCTTGGTTGACACCATGGTCTTGATCTCTCTGATCATTTGTTCATTTTAGAGACAAGAACTCATGGAAGAATTGCAGGTAAGGGGCAGGCCCAATTTGAACTTATAGAAAACAAACATATATTGGGGCTTATCAGCAAGGAGAAAAGCTCATTCTTCAAACCAGGGACGTGCAATCAGAGGAAATGTTCAGAGAGACCCAGAAATGTTATAAAAGACAGACTTTTATGATGCATTTCGAGTTGATTTTCCTCTTTGCATACTGCAGGTTGGCCTCTGCCCTCTGAGCTGTGGCAGCCCTCCCTCCCCCTCCTCCCTTTGTCACTGAAGGTTTGGGGATCTCCCAATGACATCATTGTCTTCTACAGCCCAAGAAATCAAGGAGAACGCAGGGAGGTCACCCAGTTACTTCTCTATCCCAGCTCCCTTGCATACGCTGAGTAAATCTCTCCTCGTCTTCTTCCTGCCCCTCTGAAGAGTCTGCATCACTGTATTTTCAATGCAGTCAGGTCTCAACGTTCTGCTCTTGGTCTTCTGCATTCCATCCTCTACTCTTCCTGGACCTGCACCATTGCCAGGTGCAAGGTGGGACACGGGTTCCCAACCGGATCTCTCTTTCCCTAAGTTGAAATCTCATACTCAACGTCTACCAAACTGCCTAGTTATCTTCCTCTGAAGTTTATTATTATTTTTTTTTTTTTGGAGGTTAAAAGCATTTCCCAGGCTAGAAAACCCTGAGTCATCCTTTTCCCCTTATTCCTTACCACCCACATTCAATCTGTGAACAGATTCTACAATTCCACAGTGATACACTCTCAATCTTTTCTTTCTTTCGTTCCTGCAGGTAATGTCCTAGCTCAGGAACTCCGTGTCTCTGCTCTGTGCTGGCTGAGGAGCACCGGCCTCCTGGCTCCTCGGGGCACATCAGCATCTCCCGCAGGGCCTGTGGGAAGTGCAGAGTCCCAGGCCCCTCCCTGGACCTGCCCAATCAGAAACTGCACTTAGCAGGATACCCAGGTGGCTCCTGTGCACACAGGAGTCTGAGAAACACAGTCTCTCAGACCTTGCCATTGCCTGCATGTCTCCTCTTTAATCTTCCCTCCACCCTGCTACCACTTACGTTTTTATTTCTATTACTTTTTTTTTTTTTTACCACTTTTGTTTTTAAACACACACAACTTTCATGCTCTACAATCTTCAAAATAAACTACAGTAAGCATGGCTGCATGCCGCGCGGTAGTGAAACATATGGAGATTTGAGCTAGATTGTCCAAGTCTGCATCCTGCTGTTTACCAGCTGTTTACCAGCTCATTGCAACTGGCCCAGTTGCTCACCCCTCTATGTACCTCAGCTTCCTGATCTGTAAGATGAGATAACAATTACACCTATTCCATAGGGGGCTATGAAGGTTCAACAGTGTGTGACTTGATGTAGAAGCATGTTTGTGGCACATCAGGCATCATAGAGTATTAGACACTATGAGGACCACCCCTGTCATTGTTTCTATCTACCTATGACACAAACACCATCAGGAGAATATGAAGAAAAGACAGACTCCATTTTCAGCAAAACTAGGAGATAAACATCAAAGATACGTATAAGGTCTGACAAAAGTCTCTGAGATTAGGCATGATCTGCTCCCTACTAATGGAAGGAAAGATGTGCAGGAGACATGAAGACCCAGCAGTGGCGATTCTTAGAAAGCCTCAGACGCTGACTGGCTCAAACTGAGGCTGTGATCTATGCCACAGCTGACGTGGGATCAGGGTAAGAGGACATGCCCAAGAAAATCTCTTAGATTCATTTTGTTTCAGTGAAGTGAAAAAAAAAAAAAAAAAAAAAGCTATCAAAGAACTCACAGAAAGAGCCTGTTTGAAGGAATTGGTTCTTTTCTTCAGTAGAAAAGGAGAAAGGGGAGGGCCTTTGGGCTGTGAAGCCTACAAGCTGCCCTGCTCTTCCCCCGTAAGAGTGTCTGTGAACTGCGGGAGCCGGCCCAGGAAGGTACGCACACGTACGCAAACACATGTACACACAAACCATTCAATAAAAATGTTAACAGTACAAGAGAGAAGAGAGCCTTGTGAACAGACGAAAAGTACTCCTTAGGAAAATGTTGTTATAAAGCAATTAAAAACTAGGAGCATGTCATCCCCCTTATATGCTCTGTGTATTCCATTCTATGCTATTTATTGTTTAATTCTCATTACAAAAACCCCTCCTGCCTCTCCTAACAGGTTGAAAGAACCTGTTTATCCTTCCAAGACCATTTCCTCTTCTTCTCTGCCCCTTTCCTATTAAAGAAGCTGCCTCCTCTTTGGCACTCACCTAAAATCTGCCTATTTCTCTTGCTGGGTTTATTATACTGTGTCCTCTATCATAGTCCTGTGGTTCCACTCACACTATGAAAGCAAAAATAGTTTCCTATCAAAATACTGATAATGAATAAAAATATGTAAACTGTCGCAAACTAAAACTATATAAGGAGATAATAAATTCACAATAAATCATCACAAAAAATTATTATCATGGTCAAAATACTAACGATATGCAGTAGAATTGAGCATTTTAGAATCCTTATAGCAATAGCTCCCTGCTCCCACTGGTTTTGTAACCATCTCTTCTGTGTAAGCACTTTGTTCTGGGTTTCTCCAGCTCACAGTATGTTTTAGACTTTAAAATTTGCACCCATATATTTCTTTCACATTTTCATCACTTCTATAGTCACTTTGACTTATGAAGCATTCACAGGCCTCTTTCACAGAAGTACCAGATGGTTTCCATGGAAGAAAAGGGGCGTGTAGGTTAAGAAGAAAACGTGGCATTCTTTCTTCTCAGGGTGAACACGAACCGGCTGGCAGTGTTCTGATAACTAAGAAATCGTAGATTATTCATGTGTTTTATCTTTTTGTTGTGTCTAATTACCTCGAAGGCCCCAGCTCCCTGAAATAGTCACACAGCAGTCTCTTGGGCTTATTTATTAAAACATTCAGAAAATTATATTTTGTCCTCCTAGGGACTTCTTTTGCAAACGCTTCCACCTTCCCCTCCATTGCATTTAAAATTCTTTAAGACTCCTTCTTTCTCCCACTCAATTTCATAATCCCTGCTATTAAACCCTTGCATGTTCCCCAACCCAATTCCAAATCACCTGCCCTTGTCTTCCCGGCAGCCTTATGGCTCTAGGAGCCAGGGATCATGTCTTAGCATTTTTCCCTCATCTTTTCTCTCTCTTCTATTATTCATTGAACCAAGCACTGAAGGATCTTCAGCCTGAAAAAGTATTTGATGATCAATATCTCACATCACCATGTGAGACATTCCAAGCATGTCTTTTCAGCGATCTCTAAGGAAGCTTGAACTGAAACAATCTCTGTGAACAGGTGGTAGGATTTGTTCCAAGTTTCTGTCCCAGTAATCCTGTCATCACCATCTAATCCAAGAGCATCTATAGCTGATTCTTCTTTCCTGTCCCATGATGTGATGTGATTCAAATCCTCCAACAACAAGAATCCCTTATTTAGTAGTGAAAGCCTCATGTGTGGCTCTTGAATAACACAGTTATCTAAAACACTTAGTATAACATTTTACATATACATAGAACTCCTATAATAAATAGTAGTTATATTATCATTATTTTTATTTTTCTACCTGAACACTGATATTATGTCTCCTCTAATTTTCCTAGTAGTACTAATGAGATATATCAGTTTCCATAACCTGATGAAATAAAGTTCTTTTCTTTCTTCCAAAAAAACCCCCACACATACTACATTTGAATATCAGATCATTTCTTCTGTACCACCACCAGTCACTAACCCCATTTTAGGAAACAATGAAGCAGTTCTCGTTTATTCATTTTTGTATCCACCACAGAATCTGGACCATGACACGTGCACAGCAGATGTCTTACAAGAGTAGATAAGAAGGGATGATGAATGGGTGTCAACTAAATCACTCACTGGCCATTGGTTTTCAATCAGATGACTAAACACTTTCACGTTCACAATTTAAGATACTGTTAGCAGACATCAAACTACCTTTTAAACACTGGCAATCTACCTATTCTCCCATTTTCATTTTTCATTTTTATGGGCTATTTCCTTCCTAGAAAATTCCAAATGCAGACAAATGTTAGAGAGAATCTCTCACATCTGAAAAACTTTAGAGAAGAATCCTTTTGAGAGTGGCAGATGTCAGTGGTGCTCCGGTAAGATGCAGCAAAATGCAAGGGCATCCTCTTTGTTGCCCTGTTAAGGGAGACAGATTTTAATTTGCTGAAAGAAAATCCATACCAAGTCCATCTGAGCCTGGGCCATGCTGTTCCCCTCGGCCTGTGGAGTGAGAGGCTGCTATCTCACCTGCAGCTCCATAATTGTGAGCAGAAATTTCAATTCCAACCTCGGCGGGAGCAGGGGTACTCGGTCTGGATGTTTCCATCTTGGTAGTCCACACAAAGAAAGAAAATTCCTTACAAGGGGTTAGATTTCGATTTCTCATTACAGATGGGCTCCCTTTTGATAATTCTACAATGTAGAGTGAAGACCCCATACAGTTTAACTTTGAGAAACAGAAAGGCAGATTTTTCTCTACATAAAGAAAGCATTTCCTAAGACTTATAAAGGATTTTTCCTTCCTATTGTTAAATTCTTTCCTCTCTCAATAAGCCTTGTTTCTCCCTTACCTCTACTTCTGAGCTGATTTTCATTTTAAGGGGAAAAACAAAAATGTTTCTTGAAGCCAACAAAGAGGCTTAGAGCATATATAGCTTGTTGTAACAGGTGTGCCTTACCTCACAGTATAAGAAAACAACATCATGACTTATTTTCAGTGAAAACCCAACCCTGTGTGAAATGTCTCTAAAATAAGGATGGTCCCCTGCAGCCACTTTGGCTATATGAAGGAAGCTTTATTTGGTGTTTACCACAACAACAGGGCACTTAGTAAGTAGTATACTTAAAACGGAAAAAAAAAATCACTGCTAGTTACAAGAAAGCATTAAGTTGCTTAGTGCATATCTGACCATGGCTACAGAGATACGTGTGGAGGTATTTGTTTTTTTCTTTTTTACTGGATAGCCCTCAGAATTAAATAGGCCCATGAGTAAATTGTGAGACTCTGATCCACGGTTCATTTATGTGCCAATCCAGTAAAGGTGACTACTTAGAAAAAAAAAGATGATATCAAAGCCATAGGCCTTCTTGGAGACCGCCAATTTCAGAGGACATAATGACTAAGCCAAAGTTGGAAAAAAGAAAACACACACACAACATCATTCCTCTTTGTGGCTTACAAATAATAACATATTTTCCCCTGATAAGTCTCCTCGATGCCATTTTATACAGCATCTATGATATTTTAAGAAGCCTGCCAGATAGGGTGAGTTTCTCTCTTGCTGTGTATGATTCCATGGCTTGGCAGCCACTGTGCAATACTATTAATATTTGCCAAGAAAACTCAGATCAGGTTACCTTTAATGACTGACAGGTATGTGCACAGGTTTGCTGTTTTGTTGATGTGTGGCTTACATAGCTAGACTAGATGACAGAACGAACTCCTGACAGGCAGTTGAGAGAAGCAGAATAAAGGGAAAGTCCATCAGGCTGAGGCCAGATTGTTCTAGAGCACCAGTTCCTAGATGGTGCAATCAAAGAGGGGAAAGGAACGTCAAAATCAGGTGTTGGTGGAGCCAGAAGCTTCAAATTTGAATCTATTGAGCACAGTCTCTGAGTCTACACCTACCTGGGTCAAATCTAGCAGAGGCTGACAAGTGTACAGGTCTGAAAACGTGGGCAGAAAAATTCCTAAGTTCCTTGCAGAGGGGTCAGTTTGGAAGAAGCCCAGCTTTGGGCTGCCATAGCTGCCTCCACAAGCCCAGCCCCCTGGGCCCTCGCCCTGCTGGTAGCTACCATGCTAATGATGCATTCTTTCTTGAATTAATATGGTAGTGTTTCAAACTTACATCATCTTGTATCTAGAAAAAATAATGCTCAATCACCTACAACAGTAACATGCAATTGAAAAAAATCTTGCTACATGACCAGCCGAAACTCATCTCAATAATAGCTGATAAGTGACTGAAACTGGGCTTCATAAATAAGCCTGATGGTTTAGTGTTTACAATACATTACACTTCAGGCTCTATCCAGAGCAATCATTACTTGATGAGTGAATTGCCATTTGCATTTTTTACTGTCCACCAAAGAGTACTTCTGAGAGCATTCTGTGACAGTAATCTGCCAAAAACTCTATTTGGCAGCTAGCAACAAAAAGACTGTGTTTCCCAAAAAAGTACCATCTCTTTCTCTGGGAGTTCACCACATTATATTAGTGGACTCCTTATTGCAACGTCCCACCTGACAATACCGGCCATTACGAGGCCTAATATGCTGCAAACAGCTCTTACATTATGCATGGCAATAAATGGTCTTGACTTAGTGTCTGTGGGCTAAATCAAAGTCTTAGTCCCTTATTAATAAACATTTGAATGGGCAATTGTAACCTTTAGGGAAGTGATCTTAACGATGGCCATCCACCAATGGGAATACAGAGCACCAACTTATGCCTCAATAAAACAACCCTGCAGAACAAAACACATCACTCCCTGATCCGCACAGCAGCTATACAGCTTTCTCCAATGCCCAGTTCCAAATGGGACTTAAATGAGAAGACTTTAATGGGTAGGTTTATTTTATTTCATGTTTTTGCAAATTAACCTACCATAGGAAGCATCTGCCAGGGTACAATCAAAGCCGCTGGAAATGTCCTTGTACCCAGAATGCACATTGACTTCCTTAAGTTGATTCACCCTCATTTCTTGTTTTTGAAATTCCCCAAGCCAAATATTTCTGTCTGTGTTCTCAAAATCAGCAAATGTGTTTGTCTGCTCCTATTGAGCTTTTCTGTCTACAATCAATAGAATAAGACATTAATAATAATGGTGTTTCTGGAATCTTCATAGTGCAAGATTTGGAGCTATTGTCACAGCCTTCTGCTGCATCAAAATAACTTTTTATAAAATGAGTTTTCTGAAAAGAGAGTAAGGAAAACATCTAACACACATAATAAAATTACAGAGCAAAAACAGAAAAGAATTTTATACTTAAAACGACCCATAAAGATGGGTTTTACAGTTTAGCTTTATGGATGATGAAAATGAGAAATGTTGCAGTATAAGTTAATATTAAAATCCATATAACATATCTACAAAAAAATTCCATCCATCACATGTTGTCAATAGATAGTGTACTTATCAGTTTAAAAATGAACAAATTTCCATAATACAAAGTTTCAGTGATTTAATATAGAGCTGCAAACTAACACATACTCCTAACAGCA
Source organism: Eulemur rufifrons (assembly GCF_041146395.1). NCBI lineage: Eukaryota > Metazoa > Chordata > Mammalia > Primates > Lemuridae > Eulemur > Eulemur rufifrons. The sequence continues at coordinate 1,978,086 of NC_090994.1, forward strand.
GAACCTCCATCTATGTCAGGAAAAAAAATGATCATTGCCAGCATCTACCAGTATATCTGCTCAAATCCAATTATTCAATGAATAGCCACAGAAATTTAATTTAATAATTACTGAAATGTGTTAAATAAGAAATAATTATTCTGAACTGGCAAAACAACTAGGTCAATTAGGGCACCTTCTCTGACGATGTGAAGATGGGAAAACACCACAGTTCGCTTGTTCGTCACAGTGAACTATCACATTACCAAAGAGGCCATCCAAAAATGACATAGCACAAATTTGTAGCTCAAAATTTAATAAGACCAAACAATTTAGCTGATAATTTATAAACCGGGGATTCCACACGCAGAATAATGCAGTAGTCTCACACCTGAGACCTATGCCCATTTAGTTCTGCAGTCATGAGATAATGAAGCATTTATTGGGTTCCAATTGCTAGGCAGACCTGGGATTACCTTACTCATTAAGAGTTTTCTGTGCATAGTTCTAAACAACACAGTATCTCTTCCCATTGGCCTTGCCTGAGAAAGGATCACTTTTTGCTCTTGCTTATAGTCAGCCCCTATTTCCTAGACAGCTAGTGAGACAGGCCTCACAGGTATAGTAAACATGGGCAACTCAAACTTTTCCTTTCCTGTCCGAATTTTTCTTTGACATTTTCATTCTGATCTGATCTAATATTGAAATTTCTATAGGTGGTTTACAATTTTTAAGGTACTTTCAAATTACCAAAATTATACTTCACAACCAACCTATCACATTGGAAGAATGGATAATAATAGTAGCACCATTTCACAGCTACAAATCCTGAAGCTCAGAACATTGGAGACACTACCTCACTAGGGCACAACCATTTTAACATCAGGGCATGAAGAGAAGCTAGCTCTTCTGTCTGCTAATTTAACGCTTCCTCTACACCTTAACGCCTGAGTGGAAACAAGCAAGAAATGGCATCAACCTGCAACAAGGCCACTCAGATTCTGTCTTGACATGGGAACGGTGTCTGTTCTTTGCCTTCCATATGTTACGCTAGGTATTCTCACAAAAGTGAACTCAGTGGACTCCTGCCTGTCCTCCAGGAAGTTATATTAATAGTTTAGCAGGGGAGATGCAGACACAAACAGAGCTCCTCAATGCAGCATGACAGTACTATCATTGCAGTCACACAAGGCCCTTGGCTATGCCTGGCGGCAGCACATAACTTACTATTGGTTGCAGGACCCCTGCAGATGCAAAAATCTCTGGATGCTGGAGTCCCTTATATAATACAGTGGTATATATTTGCATGTAACCTTGGTACATCCTCCCTTATACTTTAAATTATCTCTAGATTACTCACTATACCTAATACAATGTAAATGTTATATTAATAGTTGGGGGGTATATTATTTTTATTATTATACTGTTTTTTATGGGTTTTTTTCTAAATATTTTTTATTTATGGTTGGTTTAATCCACAGATATGGAACCCGTAGAGATGGAGGACTGTACTTGGTAAGTACCTATAAGCCCCAATGTATTCCTTATCACCTGGCCTAACATATTTGTAGATGTATTCATCTAGCGAGTATTTATTGAGTGCACACTGTGTGTCAGAGGCTGACTTAAGCACTTTGTATACAGTGTGTATACAAGTACCATCCCAGTGTTTACAAAGTAACACCAACACACAGCATGTCACACCAAGGCCCAGAGATTTTGCTTTCATTCTATCTGGCTCACAAATGTGCTAAATAATAATAATAATCATAAAGCTGGACTTCCACAGTCGAATTCTAAAACTAACCCATTACCACAACACTTGCAAAGGCTTAAGAATTTCATGGAGAAAATGAGCCTTTCTTTACATGTACATTTGAAAGTTAGAAGTAGAAGTGGGAAATCTGTCTTCCATTGTAAAAAAAAAGTGATCCAAACTGCAAAAGATCTCGTCTGAATTTTACAGGGGAGTGACAACAGGTGACAATTAATCTTATGCCCATAGCCAACCAGCACAGCAGAGATCTCAACAGAAATGCACTGTCTGAAGTCTATTATTATTTTTCTGCCTACCCAATTCCAGTACTTCTCTTCCATTTAACATCTTTCTTTCCCAATCACTAAACCTTGCTTTCTCTTTACTTTCATTCGCCTTTGTCTTTTTCTCTTTAAAAAATTTTTTTTAACATTTTTCTTTTCTTACTTTTCCTTCCATCTCTTTCTACCATGAACCTTAACTGCCAGGATGTGGAATGGAAGTATTTTTCTGAGGAAATATACTTGTTAAATGCAGGCTGTTTTTCCATATGTGTGACCCATGATTGATTTTTTTCCTCCTGACAGACAGTTGAGCTTGATTGGAAAGAGATTCTCACTACTATGCTATAGAAAAATCCTGAAGGAAGCATACCTATTAGTTCCTTAAAACAGGTATATTTTGGAAAGGTGAGAGTAACCTAATTCAGACGGGTGGTTAAGTAAAAAAAAAAAAAATGCCCATTTTTTCCTTTCAGGACAGCCATGAGCTATCCAAGGCGGTGGTCACTTGTCCTTCTCTGTGTTGTGCAGACTGTCCATCTGAAACAGCCGAGCACCAGGCAGGGTCCCCCATTTCCACTTTACACGGGTTTCTCACCATCTGCAACCCACCCACCCCCAAGGTCTCATGGGTTAGTGAAAATCAAAAAATAGCTCCAATGTACAAATTTTGAGAGCTTTCTCTTTAAATAGTGGTATTCAGAGCATACTTATATTAGTAGGTTTTTTTTTCTTATGGGAAACTTGGATGGAAACCAAAGACACCCTTTTTCTATTATTACAGTTCTCAAAGCAGTCTCCATAGGCATTACCTCATTCCATCTCCACCAAACCCTTAAACCCTGGGAAGCAGACAGGATGGTCTCGTCCACTGAGGCAGGTGACAGGGCTGGTTAGCGATGAGTGGGGATCTGAGTCCAGGTCTCCAGATGCCATGTGGGCTTCCCACCCCAAAACTCTGTCTCTGTGTGCCTCTGGCTTCTTCTCCCTACACTGCTTAGACTGTGCATAGCTCTTATGACTCTTTCAAAAAATAGATCGAGAGAGCAATGACACACCAGAGCCCTGGGGTCTCACGGAGACTCCAAATGGCTGTGATGCCCCAGCAATTTTGATTAAAGAGAGGGGCTGTTTTTATTCTGTTTGGTTTATTTTCCATGTTCCCTTTGTACTACAAGTATCCATAATATCAATATTTCTGCCCTAGTGTTAAAAACAAAACAAAACAAACAAACAAAACCCACTAAGAAGTGGATATGTATTTTCGGGGTTGTTATAAGAAGTATGAGTAGGTTAGGGCTTCATATACATCAGAAACACAGGATCTCACTCATCACTTCTAGAGGCAAATACAAGGATGTTCTTTCAGTATGTGGCTAAAGATATCTATTTGCAATTTTGACAAAACCACTGCTTCTCAAATTTCCCTGCCTATAACATATCCATCCCCCCAGGCTTCTGCCCTGAAGGTTTTCTGTCAGAAGGTCTTGTATGGAACCTGGGGGATGTATGTATTAGGTACCCCATGCTATTCTCTGTATAAAAACTTTGAGAAGCAGCGTCGTAAACACCATACCTGCAATATGTACACCTGGAACATGCAGATCGGATGAATTCAAGCCAGGAAAATCTCCCCCCTCTATCTACGGATGCCGACACTCAGCTCCTAAGAACTCACACAGATGACACTATTTTCAGAGAAGCAAGAGAAATATCAGAAACAGAAGCAGCAAGATGGCTGTCTAGCTTGGCTGCACGCAAAGAGCCCAGAGCCCAGAGCCCAGAGCCCGCCACGGGGAAGCCTCCTGCACCAACTGTGACGATTATCTTCCACCCACACGCAGGTGGCATGTGATATTCTCTGTTACAAACAGAAGAAAATCGTGATTCTTAGTCTCAGTAATTGCTTTTTGGCTACAGAAGTGGAAGCTGAAGATGATAGCAGAGGTGAGTTCTTGGCCAGTGTCCACCCTTCCAAACTGTGCATCTGGCCGCATGACTTGCATGCCATTACCAACACAGGTGAGGGCACTTATGTGTCACAGGGCTGACACCCAGCAGTAAAAGTCTCCAAAACTCCTCTGGGGAAGGATGATAATTTCACCTTTGCAAAATTATAGTACAGTAGTTGGAAACTGAACACTTGCATTACAAAAATAAATTTCAGCTACTTTCATCATTTTATATTCTAAAAAAAAAATTACGTTTTTAATACATAAAATCATGACATTTCACCTGCAAATGTTTATCATAGTCAGATATACCTGCCCCAAAGAGTAGCTTGTGGAAACAGAACCCCTTTTCTCAAAGAAAATTGAATAGCACATGCCTCCTTAAAGACTCAAAATTGTACTGTGATTGGTGAACGCACACCAAGCAACACAAAATTCAGTAAAGACTTGGCTCTGATTTTATTATATCACACATCATTCTTTTATGTGATTGATAGTTATCTAAGTTAGATCTAAGACAGAAAATTTTTCACCAGAGAAGAATGGTTTCCATGACAATGGCAATGGGTTAGACAATTCACTCTTTTTAAAGGAGCTAAAACATTGAGGTGACCTTCAGCACTGGTCTGAGCCCGTTATGCTGTTGTGATAGCCATAAGACGCTAGAATCAGTCCCCTCCTCCCACCAAGGCAGAGCGTGCAATCAGACCTTTCAGCTCAATACCGAGGTCTCCTCTGGAATCTTACAGCAGGTCACCTGAGGCCAGCCCACACCCATCATTTCTGTGCCTGCCATGACTGGGTTGTTAATCTAGTATTAACAGAATGTTAATCTCTCTGTCAATCTTTCTAAAGAGGCATTACCTCTCTGTTCTTATAACTTCACAGGTATTCCCCTTCTAATTTTGACTCATCTTTTATAACTTTCTATTTTGACCTTCATTTTCCTATTGTTGACAGACGTCTCTCTAATGTCTATATTTTTTCTCTAATATATTAACTGAAGCATGTAAAACCCTGACAGCACTATTACCTTTACAACCCTCAATTACTTGAGATAATTTTACTTCTGAGCTCACTTAACTGAGGCCAGAAGAAATGCAGAAACAGTAATCTTTGCATCCCTGTAGATGCCAGATCTTGTAATTCTCATCTATTATTTCTATGACACAGTGTCTTTGGCACCTGACTCATCTCAATGATTCTTCATAGCATTTATACAGACAAGGAATCCATAATAGTGTGCAGCCTCACACCTGCTCCACTGCTGTCTTTAAACCTTTGGTTTCCACCAAACCTTGACAACTAGCTACCCCAATCCCTTTTCGGATGTTATTACCCACCTTAGTTTTGATCCTTATCTCCATCCAAAATCACTGAGCCTCACTACTGTATAGCTGCATGGGTTTTCTATCCTCCCACGCAGACACACACATGTGCACAGACAAATCACATACACACAGAGCACAAGTGGTCCTTCACCTTCTTTAGAACATCTATGTCCTCATCCACTGTCTGTCTTCCTGATCTAACTGCATCTGCCGGGCTTCACTTCTCTCCCTACTTAGACAGGGCTCCCAGCTCCGCTGTTTCAAATCCAGGCTCACTGGCATCTTGGATTCCCGTGCCTACATTAACATTCTTTACCAATAAGCACGGCATGCCTGAAGCATAAAAGCATCACACATCTTAAAGAGTATTCCTTAATTAAAAGTAGGTGCCACAAAAGCAACAGCTGGGATATAGTATAATACAACGGCAAGTGGGGATATTCTTAACAGAATTCTTTCTACTGTCTCTGTGACTTTCTTCTAATACACAGAACCCCTAGACACAATTGAATAAGTGACTTTTTGAGAGCGATTGAGATGGGGGAGGGAGAGTTAAATCAGCAATGAAAGATGTCCTTTACAGAGAAGTGCAGCTGAAAGCTTTTTATTTTCTTCAGCCTTCTCTTTCCCTCCTCCCGTAATCTCTAGGGTTTCTGTGTTCAAAGGCTCCAAGTTACCACCTGCCACCTTCCATCAGCCTCACCACCTCCTGAGTGCTGCTGAGAAAGCCACTTGACCGTTCTGTCTCCCAAACTCTCTGTGGCAGCTCTGCTTATCCTCTCCAAGTTCAGTTCCAAATCATTCTCTGATGAGGAGTTATTACTTTTTCCACAATCTAGTCTCAAAACCATGGAAAAACACAGGAAGGATTCGTCTTTGTCTATCACCAGAGAATATTCCCATTTTTCATACTGTTTAGCACACTTGGGTTCTAATGTCAAAACTTGCATTACTCCTACAGCAAAATGTGCGCTTTGGTTTTGTTTTTTAGGGTTTTCCTTCGTGTTTTTATTTCTGTGCATCTTCTTGAATAAAGAGGGTTACTGCTATGTGGACCAAAATTACATGTCTTACCAACAGCCGATCCTGCTTTGGCACCATGCATGACCTCAACCACAGAGGGACAGAGGACATTAAGACAGAATGAAACCATTATTTCTAATTTTCATTCAATAAAGACATTTTTGAGAGCACATTTGTTTACTAACTTGTTGACTGGATGTTATAAATGTCCCTTCTAGCTCTTTTCCCCTTGCAATGACAATGAAAACTACTGACCAAAAATCATTTTTTTAATTTAGCAAAATAATGACATGCTTGTATCTGCCAAAAAGAGTTTCTGACCAGCATGTGCAAACATTGTAAGGAAATACGTTGATCTAGAAATCTAATGCTTTCATTAGATTGACCAGAGGATGTGCATTTCCAGTCAGGTTTCTGAGTTATCTAAAATAGAAGATCCTTACTGAAGCTTTATACTATTTACACAGTAGTCCAATCAGGATGCCCTCAAATAAAGGGACTGAAAGAACACTTAGGTTTCCCATTATTACTATTAAGTATATTACTGGTTACCTTTTCTATGTGCTTATCAGAATCTCCCTACCTAGGCACTGACTGATAATTTATTCATTCATTCATTCAATAAGTATCTAATGCTCTCTTATGATATGCCAGGTACCTTCTACCTTCTGAAGACTCAAGGAGTCAAGTATATCCTTTGGGGGAAAAAAAGTATGGTGATCAAGCTCTCCCCTGTTCATTCATCCAGATTTCAACACATTTGGTGAGAAAAGAACTAAGAGGTGAATGTGAGGGTGAAAATGAATGATCTTTATTTCCTTTTTGAAATAACTAAAGAAATATCAATTTTTTTTGAATAAAAGATGTATATCTTGAAGGCTAAAATGTCATTAGTTTCCTTTTAATATATTTTAACATAATACAAATTCTATGCTCAAAGCTTTGTTGTTTTTTTTGTTTTGTTTTGTTTTGTTTCTTTTTCGAGCTCTGGTCAAAAAACTTAAAAGAAGGAAGGGAAGACAAATCCTCTTGACTATCCAAACAACAACAACAACAACAAAAAATCAGCAGTGTGACCAGCCCTAAACACCCAGAGCCCTAGAATCACAATTTCTGGGACAGGCAGACCTTGACTTGACACCAGGCCAGATTCCAGGTAAAACAGAGTTGCTTTTACAGAGCAATAAAATGGTAAAGACAGGTCAAAACAGTGAGATCAATTGCCTTTGCCCCATTTAACATCACTGTCCCTCAAAGGTTTCCTCACCATGAACTGGAAGTTAGAGCCCCTTTTCTGAAAAGAATAGACACTGAGAGGGAGGATCTCATTGAGGAAATAGTTAAAATAATGTTAATGAAAGCTGGAAATTAAGATTCCTGTCTTGCTGCTCAACTTGAATCTACCAAGCAAAGTAATTTCTTTCCCCTTTCATGGATTAAGTTGTTTTCTCTTTAAGAGGTAGATACATAACTTCATAGTTTTTCACCTAAGAATGCATTATTTGTTGACAGATGTTTATCAGGGTTCACTCTGTGGATGCGGTCCATATCAAATTCTATCAAATAAATTTCTTCAACTGGTTCATTCCATTCTCAATAGTACATGGCATTGATTTCAGAGATCTCTCACCTGAGTCTTCCTGAGTAGTTTTACCAGCCACTTACAGTTTCACAAATGTTATTTTTGCAAACTGTGATTGGTAATTTAAATTTTACAGATGCTCTTCTGGCTTTCATAGAGTTCAAAATAGGGAGTTACCATATTTTTAGTGTTTGGATGTAAGATTATGGTTAGTCTGCCCATGTATAAATAGTATACATTGCTTCTATCTGAAAGATTCAGAATTCACTGATTTCCTATAATGCATGTCTGTTACGACATCCATATCCCTCTGTGAGCTTGAGAAGGCTACTTGGGAAGTAGCCTAAGAGAACAACATTAAAATTAGCAAAATAAACAAAACAAAAATTAATTTGATTTGTGACACACTTTTCACTTTAACAGCAAACATGAGGAAATGGCACTTAAATCTTTAAATGGATGTTCTATTCACTACTCTCACATATCCACTGTATTCCATATCATGACCAAATGATGTCACTGTGTTCTGGTTCCATTGTTTCATGACTATGGTGCATAACTTGGTGGCAGAAGTTATCTCTATTGATGCATTCATATGTGCTGTGTTTGATAATCATATAAATGCTGTTAAAAGATTGAGCTGTGTAGTTTTAAGTTCTCTCCAAGTTTTATAGTTAGAGGAAAAGACATATAGTTGAAGATATGGCCAACTGACTTTGTTCTAATTACCCATGGCAAAATGTTTCCTATGTTAAGTCAAAGCAGAGCACAATGTCTGCAAGTAAATCCTGTCGACAATATTGACCTGAGTTCCAATTACCGTATGTCAACATAAATTGACAGTTTCTCTTCCTTCCCTTTTCACCAGCCTGAGCTCAGTTTATAAATCTGTCTGTAGCCCATACAGTCTTTCACATATACATGATTTCATATTTCATCACAGAGTCCTAATTAGTTCCTTTAATTAATGACAAATACATTATTGTTTCTAGCTCATGAAATGGATTCTACAGTCTGAGGCAATTACTGTCTTCTCTATAAGAAGCAGAGATATCATAGTCAGCTGGAACAGATCACAGATCTCTCTAGAATATCTTAGAATTTCCAGTTTCCAACTTTGTGATATCTCTTTTGCTAATGATCTTAAGAAGGACTGAAAAGGGGAAAACAAGAGAATATACTTTAAAACACCTTTTAAGATATTGAAAATTTTGTTTTCCATTTGGAGTCAATTTTTGGAACAACTTAAAGTCAAAGTCATAGCAATTTTCTAATGGCAAAGGGAAGATTAATGTATATAATATTATAAAAAGTAAAAAAAGATACATATTCTGAGATATAATGGGATGAATATTCAGCTTTAGATTATAAGATTCATTCATTTTTCATTTTTTTTTCAAATTTCTGGATCTCACTACTTTTATGCTCACTATCCTCAAACACACAAAAAAGTGTGTGTATACTCTTCCTCTTTCATTCTGTAATTTTAAGTTTAATTTATTTGTACTATTGAATGATTCCTAGATGAAAGTTATTTGTGTCTTAAAATTACAAACATTAAAATGTATTGTAATACTAAGAAGAAAATGCTCAAATGAAAATATATATATATATTTATATCAATTTATCACAATAGACAATTGATATATTAAGAACACTAAAATATAAAGGTCACGATAAAGTGTCCTTAAACTTTTTGTCTCATTTTCTGAATGCTGGCTTTGCCATGGAAACTGAATAGCAAAATAAGAAAGGCTTTATGGCACACAAATTACAGTCGCCTTGAGATTGCAGTAATTTTCAAACCATCCTTGAAAAATACCCATTTATTTTTTTTGCAACAAAGTGCATGAGGCTTTAGCTCTTCAGGTAACGTAATACCCCCTTTTCTGCTGACAGCCCATTATTTGGGATTATGGAGCACCATGGGTACATAACTTAAATACTTGTGCTTATTCATAGAGAAAAACAGTTTTTGTAAGCTACTAATGTTACATTCTTTGCTGTGATAAGAGCACTTAAGATACCTGAGGAAAAAAAACATATTTGGAAACGACCTGGAGAACTTTCCTTTGTCTGTAATCTTTGCAGGCAGGTGATTACTTTCTGCTGACTGTTAGCTGTTTGCTCACTGCAGTCATTGCAAGCCTGGTGCAGTCCAAAGGGAGCAGAGCTGAAACAGGAGCGCAAGCCCAGAGTCCTAGCTCTAGATTTTCCACTGATGTCTTCAGTGACCTTGGTGGGGGAAGGAAATACTCCTTATTGCCTCAGTGTTCTCCTCTGCATGTTCTCAAGTAGAAGGGTTATCATGCCCAGGGAGAGTATGGAAGGCAGGTAGATCAGACACCATGTGAGTAGGGATGCAATTGATGCGTTTGGGATTCGCCGTATCCATCCAAGGATGCCAATCATCCTACCTCGTGTAGGGACAGTCTTGCAGACACAAACAAAGCATTCTAAAATTAAAAGCATTTCTAGATCTGAGAACACTCTGTGATTCTACGTTGCAATCATATCTATGGTCATCCTTCTTTATACCCTAGATCCTGAATTCTGGTAGAATCTCTATTCAAAACTGGAGGGAATGTAATGATCCTTGAATTTTCTATGTCCTATCAGAATTTTCTTTTCAGAGTTCTTTCATTTATCTCTATTAGAATCATTTAAAAAGGCATTTTATTCATTAATATAACAAAAATTTTCCCAATGTCATTGGCTTTTTATTGTCAAGTCTGTGTCCCAAGATTTCAAATTGCATTTTTTGAAATTTTTATTTGCAAAGTATTCAATCTAGTTCAGAAATAATTACATTTAAAAATTTATAGATTAATATGTCATCAGGAGGACCATGAATTCCTATGAGGGTGGCAAGAAAACCACTTTGGGAGAAGTGCAATTAATTGGGACATGCCAGAGGGGGAGGTAGACATGGATGCTGTCAGTGGGATGTCATGTCTAATATCATCCTCTTAGCTTGATGTCAGCCTATAAACGAGGTAGAGACATTTTCTCCAGATTTCCTGCTGCTCAAAACAACAACAGAAACAAAAACAAAGAAAAAACATGAACCCTGAAACAAATAGAATTAAAGTAGTTCAAAAAGGAGCAAATTAAAAAAAATCTCTGAAGTTTAGTATTCATTTTTGATGCATAAAATTATGTAAATCAATCATTGGAGGGAAAAAATTGTAAAACCAGGCATCCTCCTTTTCAAACAATAATCCTACTATACCATTTCAACTTCAATTCATCATGAGCCTACAAGGAACCAGAATATTATAACCAGTTTACGGAGGGAGAAAGGAATGTATCTAGTATTGTAAAGAGAAATATTAGCAAATGAATGGTAAATATATAATAGATATCAAAAAGCAGTAATAGGAAAATTGCTCATGTTTAAGATCACTGAAGGGCTACATGTGTGAAACCATGATACTTAAGTGACATCCTACACATGAAGAAAAATCTTCTCAAGTGCATCTAGTCCTCAGCGTATGCCCTAAAGTAGGATGATTGATCTTTCTTCTAATTTTATCACAGTTAATGGCATTGCTGATGTTCTCACTGTTTTAATTCTTGTTTGAAGAATCTCAAGCCTTAATAACGTGTGGCAGTGAGTTCTACAGTTTAATTATAAGATATCTCATTATCCACATTCATCCATTTCAGATATGTTTCTTTTAAGCCTACATTTTATAATCTCTTTAAACAGCAGCTACCATGAAGGCCTTCCAGGACAAATGCATTAGAGAGCTTTTATAGGGCAAGTCCGCGCTGCTGCAAGAAGGTCAGCATGCCGAAGAAGACAGAAGAAAGTATACAATGCAAGCACGCTTGCTTTGCTTTGCATATTGGAAAGACCTCAGGCTAAGTGCTTATTGAACAAGCCACGTACATTATTATCTTGCTTCCTTGAGATATGCTCCCCCGGGCACTTTGTACTGGCTCTCAGTCATATTGGCAGGTGTTCCTGCGAGCTCATATTTTCACTTTTGATAAAAATGATTTACACGCATTCTATTTCATCATCTACTGCCCCTCTTAATAACTACAGATCTGAGCTACAGATTATTTCCCCAAAGCAGTACAAAGAATTTTCATTGTTCCATGGAATTAAAATAATTCCTGAACGCATTGCTCCTCAGTGGTTCTATCATTTGTCTTTTCCCCCTAAACATCCCTGGAATAAATATCATCATATTTTTTTTTTCTCTCTAACTTCTCCCCTAACTCCCAATGGGATTAAGCATTTTGTAAAGTAAGAGTTGACTTGAATGATTGGATAGTTTGATCTGGTTGAAAAGTAGGAATAAAGGAAGACAAAAAAAAAAAAAACATAACACTTATAGTCACTTACATGACCTTGGAAAGTTTGCTTAGCATTTGTAAGCTTTAATTTTTTAATGTGTGAAATGGGGATTATAATGCTGTCTATGCGATAGTGTTTTGTAAGGATTAAATGAGTGTCTTGGTATGGTTTGCAATGCCCTAACAGAATACCTAAGGCTGTGTAATTTACAAAGAACAGAAATGTATTTCTCATATTTCTGGTGGCTGGGAAGTCTACAATAAGGCACCAACATCTCATGAGAGCCTTCTTGTTGTGTCATACATGACAGAAGGAATCGCACGGGTGAGACAGGGAGAGACAGGTGCGGAGGAAGTGAACTGGTGAAGTCATCCTTTTATTAGGAACCCACTCCGGTGATAACATTAATCCATTCATGGGGGTAGAACACTTGTGACTTAATCAGCTCGTAAAACCCCAGCTCTCAACACTGTCGTGCTGGGGATTAAGTTCCCAACACATAAGCTTTGGGGAACACATTCAAACCACAGCAATGAGAATCCATTTGCCAATGACAGTAGAAAGCATGAAAGACAATATCTGTTAGTTGTAATTATTATTATTTGTGTTTTTTCCCTCTTAACCTGTCATAATAAGCCCAAGGCACTTTATAGGTTTTTTTTTACTTTCCTCTGCTTTATATTTTCTGAATTAAGATATGCTTCCCCAAAAGAAATTCTTCCTAAAATTTGGTTACTTATAATCACCAAATTTTCATTCAAACAATAGCACATATTGATATGGTGGAGGGACAGGCCAATGAGGGGAGAATGTAAGGCAGGGCTCAACAGAGCTTTCTATCTGTGTGGCACCTGAGCGTGGGTTAGCTTTGGGCAGAGCTGAGCATAGAAAAAAGGGACAGGAAGAGATCTTTAAAAAGACAGCTCCACACCCACCCAGATACACAGAATTTATCTAAACAAACTGATATGTATGTTCTGGAATATTGTTCCAGAAATATTGAAATGAGGATGGGATAGTCCCCAAATATCTCCCGTATGGTTTTCAACACACCTGCAAGGCTTGCAATGCATGCTGGCTTCCTTTCCCCTCTTAAACTGACAGAAATGACATTAGCGGTTTCCTGTAGGTCTACCTTGTTATATCACCCGGATATTTGTTAAAAAAGAAATATCCGAAGATATAGTCCATCAGGAATCTGCAGTATGATCTAGATCCTAGATGTTATCTTTAAAAATAGCAATGAGGTTTTAGCAGACTAAGTTGAAACCCCTCCATGGGATTTTTTTCAATACATAACTATAGGCTTGTTAGTTTCATCCCAGAGTGCAAACATTTCCATGGGCATTTACTAATTCACTTATTCATATTTCTAGTACTTGTTACACCATGTCTCAAACACTACACTGAGCAATGGAAAGTGAAAACAGACATGATACTGCCTTCAGGATCTTAAAGCCTAGTGTTGGAGAGAGAAATATAATCAAAGCATCAAATAAATACATCACTGACATATGCTTTGAAATGTAGTTACATAATGCTATGAGACTATAGAATGGGAGCAATTGAACTATTCAGGTACCAGGACAATTCACCTGAGAGAGTGAATTAAGCACAAGTCTGAAATGTAAATATGAATGAACTAGACAGAGGGTGGGAGCATCTTGCCGCACTTTTCTTTTCCTGAAAGTCAGGGGAAAGCCATTGAAACATTTTGGCAGAAGAGAGGAGCCAATAAATGATGACTGTAGTTGCTGTGAGGAGTGGGATGGGTGACAAGAAGGGAGGACAAAGACTAGCTGGCAGGCAATTATCCTGGTCCAAATCAGAGACAATAATGCCTTGGACAACTACAATGGGTATAGATTCAGCAGAAGAATTTGGAAGAATTTTAGGGAGATATTTTCGAAACAATGATTCCCAAATTCTGGTCTCCACTAAGGAGGGCTCTATTTTTATTAAAGGTGAGAAGGAATCCTCCAAAAGCACTGTTTGAGCAGGAACCTGTTCAACATCGAGTTTAACACTTGATTCTCTGGAAGTGGGGTGTCAGCCTGACCATGCCCTCGGAACCCCTTTGTCTGTTTGGGGAGTTGGGTTAGAACTGGCCTTGACGGTGCTGAGAGTAACTCTGTTTCATGAACAGAAATGCGAAGGTGATGCAGTTTGTGTCTTCACAACTCTCTCAAGCCGCGCTGCCCCTTCATTCCCCTCACGTATCTGGCACAGTTAGTGGAGTAGGATTAATTGTGTGTTAGTTCCGTACTAAGGTCAGAGGTCCAGCATGGGTCTTCATGAGCTAAAATAAGGTGCTGGCAGCCTGCATCCTTTATGGAGGCTCCAGGGGAGAATGTTTCCAGGTCATTTGGGATGTTGGCAGAATTCAGGTCCCAGAATGTATAGAATCCAGTCCCCATTTTCTTGTTTGCTGTGAGCTGAAGGTCATTCCCCATTTTTAGCACTGCAGCAGTCCCTGGCTCTTGGCTTCCTTCCTGCATCTTCAAGGCCAGAAACACTTCATTTCTCTGACCATTCTTCCATGGTTACATCTCCCTCTAACCACAGCCAGGAAAGGTTCTCTGATTTTAAGGACCCTTGCAATGAGATGAGTCCCACCTAATCACAGGGCCCCATCTCAGGATCCTTAACTTGATCACGTCTGCAAATCTCCTACCAGGTAAGGTAATGCACAGTCTCACTTATTTGACTTCTTGATTTTGGAGATCCATTAGCTGTGGTCTTTGGATCCTTCCTCTATCTACTTGGTGAACTCATCTAATCTCTTGCCCCTAAAGACCAATTATTTGCTGATGACTGCAAAATTGATATCTTTAGCCCAGAGGTCTCCTTAGACCCTAGATGTCGAATAGTGAACAGCAATTCTACCTGTCTAGTTTGGCTGAGGCAAACCTTGGAGCTCCTTTGACCCTTGTCTTTCTCTCACCTCATATCTAATCCTCCAACAAATCCTATCAGCTAAGTCTCTGAAACCAAGGGCTGAGGGCAGTCTTTTTTTCTTTCTATAGGTGGAAAACCTTCTAATCTGAGCAAATGTTTCACACATTGAAAATATTTAATGTTGCCCTATACACAGTAAAAAAAAGCCTTGCATTAAAATCAAGCCAAAAAGAGAAAAAGAAAAAGAAGTTATAAAAGACATTTTTGATAGAATTGGATAAACTTGAATACAAACTGAATATTAGATAGTACTATGTCATCAATAACAATTTCCCTGTTTGTGCTTTTAGTATTGAAGTTATATAGAAGAATTCCCTTTTTCTCAGGAGATACATGTTGGAATATAATTTTATCTACAAACTATCATCAACTGGTTCATATATATATATATATATATATATATATATATATATATTAGAGACAGAGTCTTTAGAGACTCCAGGCTGGAGTACAGTGGCATGATCATAGCTCACTGCAACCTCAAACTCCTGGGCTCAAGGGATCCTCTGGCCTCAGCCTCCTAAGTAACTGGAACTATAGGTGCATGCCACCGCTCCTAGCTAATGTTTTGTAGAGATAGGGTCTCACTGTGTTACTGGTTTCAGACTCCTGGCCTCAAGCAATCCTCCCACTTTGGCTTCCCAAATTATCTATGTATTTTTATGCAAATATGTGTTTGTGTACAAAGAGAAAAAGTCAAAACATATATGGCAAAATGTTAAGAATTAGTGAATGTAGGAAAGGGGTATATCTGGGTATAATCATAACATTCCTTTGTAAGTATTTAGATTATTTTCAAAATAAAGACTTAAAGGGAAATGTGTTCAGAATCCAACTCTTTCTGAAGATACAGTGACTGACACATTGGTCAAAGGCAACACCAACTCTAGCCTGATTTACTGTAAAAAGCACCTAACTGGTCTCTCTTCCACTGCCCTTCCCTCCTTGCCACTTCATAATCTATTCATAACAATGATCTTTGTAAAATATGAGCCACATAATGTAATTTTTTTGCTCGAAGCCTTCCAGCAGAAGAGCCATAATTCACGATAACAAAACCTGACATAATCTGACCACCGGCACCACCAGCCTCCCATTACCTCTCTGACCTAACCTCCCACGTCTCTCTCTCTCCATCACTCCACATGAGTTATGTTACCTTCTTTTCCGTGGAAAACACAAGGCATGTTCACTTCAAAGTCGTTAGATTTTATATCTTCTTCCTGAAACGCTCCTCCCCCAGACATCAGTGTGGACCTTTTCCCATCTTCTGTAGATCTTTTCTCAAGTGTTTCCTCCTCATTATGTCCTTCCTTGACCCATCTGCTGGAAATCGCAACCCTTGCCAAGCATCCGCTAATCCTCTGATTTATTTTTATCCATAAGCCCATTCGTCCACTTCGTCTACAATGTATGACATTATGGCAAGAATGTTTTTTTAACTTTGTTCACTGCTGTACTCCCAATGTCTAGAACTGTGTCTGAGATCTGAAGGAGTGGTATCTGATGCTACTCTCTTTCATTACTCAGATCAGGATATCTAAAGATAGCATATCTTCTTTGTTATGACTTTTATGTTATAAGACGTAACATACTATGGCATATTTCACTCCTTGTCCATCAGCAAAACGACTGGTGTCTGCCACCCTGCTTCCAGATGCCCTTTGCCCTGGCCCACAGCTGGGCCACACCATCAACCATCTCCCCACGTTCTGTAAGACTGGTCCTAGCTACATCCTTTGGGTTGACTTTAGTTTAACATCCTGCATCCAGAAGTAACATGTTCTTGGTGCTTATTTAGCTCTCCGCATCTCTTATAGAAATTAAGGAATAGCTTTATTTCTCCTCCAGATTCTATAAGTTTAATTTTTAATAGTCACCCAAGCCCATTTGTATGATGTTGCTTTTTAAAATGAATGTTACTTTGTGGAATGGTCAAGTCTAACTGATTAACAAATGCATTACTTCAAATAGTTATCATTTTTGTGGCATTTAACATTCACCGTCTTTACATTTTTCAAGAATACAATTTTTCATCAACTATAGTCACCTTGTTGTACAACAGATCTCTTGAAATGTATTCCCCGTACTTCAAAACATCATGCTGTATGTGATAAAAACACACAATGTTATCTGTCAATTTAAAAAATAAAACCATATAAAAATGAAAATATAAAAGAAATTTTAATAGAGACTGCTTCCCCAGGTTAAATTTTCCCCAAGTCAAATTTTGACCTGAAAAATAATAATAAGAAAAATAAAATAAAATTTTCTTTTAATATCCCTTCCAACTAAAAAAAAAAATGCATCATGCTTTGAAGGCCTCTGTGATTGTGTATTCAAATTAGATCAATAGGCAAAAATTCAATAAACCACAGGAGGGCATAATAGCCTTTAGGAAACGTGCAGTTTTTAGATGTCCATCTTAAAAGGGTAGACACAGGACATTGAGACCAAGGGTACTAGAGGAAAAAAACAAGTGACAGCAGGGAAAATGGCTCTGTCAAAAGCCAATAAACTACAGGGCTGGAAGAGCTGGTATGAATAATTATGATAACTGGTTAAATCAAAATTCTTTCCTTTAAAATCAATGACTAGATCTTGTTTCCTAGAGGATGCTAACAGAAAATTAGTAACAAAACCTGCCTTTATTAACCTTCTTATTGGACTCAAAGAACTATATTAATACTAAAATGCAGCCATGATATTAATGTATTTATTCACAGATACATAGATACTCAGCTGTTATATGAGGTACTTCCGTAGGGGTATTTTTTTTCCAATTTGTTTGCATATTTTTAAATGTGTCTTCAATTTTATATTGTCCCCAATAAAAATAAATTACTCAAGAACAGAAAAATAATATTTAAAAAGAAGAACGAGATTGTTTTCAGTCATGTTAAACACTTTTCCAGTTTGAGCATAGTCTATTGTTTTGTCCATAATTTCCCTCCACTGTGTGGAAAATAATGAATTTTGCAACAAAACTCTTCCCAGCCAAGCAGTAATTGTATTAACAGGAAAACCCTCCCCTCTTCTGAAATTCATAATTGTATATTTCAAATCAATACAGTTGTTATATCTTCCCAAATCTAGCTCTGGGGGGTGGGGGGAAATGGTTAAAGCAGTGAAGTGCAATATCCGCACTTTGGAGACTCAAGGAAGATGTCTTTGGGATAGGCAAGGTTCATCCACTAAAGAAACAGTGCATGGGAATTAAAAATAACCAAAGATTTGCCACATGCTGTCCAAATGCCCTTGCCCACATGTGCACACCTGTGAGTCCCAGGACTCACCCTGATGCCCACCTGCTGCCTGGATCTGAGCTTCCCCCTCCCAGTTTGAATGCTGACAGGTGCACCTGGCTCCTCTTCACGTCTCAGTGAGGCTTCAGCTTCCCTTGGCTTTACCTGCAATCCATTGTTGCTACATCTTAGATTTGTGTTTCTGGGTAATGGATTGAACAGGGTGCATCACTTACTGTAATCCGTACAACATTTTATCTTTAGTTACACACAACCATTTATGCCCTAGCACCAACAATGCTCTAGACTTTACTCCCTTCTTTCCCTACAAGCAGCCATTTCTCAAGACATAACAAATTGTTTGTAGGTATTTCATGCCACTGGGAAATGCATGCATCTTCCTCTGCCTGGTACGCTCATCCTCCCTTTAATCTTCCCCCCACCCTCGTTTGCCTGGCTTTTACTCAGCCTGAGGTCTCAGCTCCTTCACACTCATAAGGACCACAGATATTTGAAATCAGAGGGAGAAGTGAGAAAGGTTGTATTGCAGAAATAAAAAGGTAAAAAGCAAAAGCAAAGACAATTCTTTTAAGCAGCAATAAGACCTGGAAATAATGCCACTAAAGCAACTTATAAAGTAGCTTATATACTCAGGAAAAAAGGGAAGCCATTCAGTGATGTAGAAATTATGAAAGAATGCATTGTTGAAGTTGTAACATGCTTAGACCCCGATAACATTTCAAAGTACAAACAACTGCCTCTTTCAAGGAGAACCATAACCAAGCAGTAGCATGAGTTAGCCTTCAACTTAACAGAACAACTTCATGTAATACTCCAAAAGGAAAATATATATTATTCAGTCACTTTGGATGAATCAACTGATGTTACTTACTTGGCACAGGTTTTATACTTCATTCAGGTCATAACAGAAGATTTTCTTTGCTACAAAGAGTTACTCACTTTGGGAACTCTTGCAAACAGAATTTGGGAAATACATATCTTCAACAACTTTCAAGATAAATGTCATGAAGTTGGCCTGAATTTGGTACATTTAGTGAGTGTGAGTACAGACAGTGCACCTTCCATGACGGGAAAACATGAAGGGTTTATTGTACAGATAAAAAAACGTATTAACAGATCCATATGCTCTCATTTCTTTTCATTGTATCTTGTATCAGCAAAATCTGTGTGCTAAAGCTGCTATTTTAAGTGACACTTTTCAAAAAGTTATAAATATTGTTAACTATATCCGTGCAAATGCAACACAGCATCATCAGTTCTGTAACATGCTAAAGTTGAGATGAGGTATTCAGTATGGATTTTTCATGTCATTCTAAAGTGTATTGCTTATCACAGGAACAGGTGTTAGCCAAAATTTTATCTCTGAGAGAATGGATAATTAAATTTAATGAAGAACATAATCAGCAATGTAAATTATTGGAAGAATATTTCTAGAGGAATGCAGCATTTCTGTGTGATATCATGTCAAATCAAAATGACCTGAATATTTCTTTTCAAGATAAAACTAAGTCTACCTACGATATGTGGCAAAAAATCCAAGCATTTTGATAAAAGCTATCTTTTTTAAAAACACTTCTTCTTCAAAAGGAAATTCAGATAAACATTTTCCCCAGTTAGCAAAGGTCATTGATGAGCAGCATGATATATGCAAATCATTTGAAGAATATGCAGCTGTTATAGACATATTAGTTGGAGAATACAGTGAAGCACTGACTGACTTTGGGAACCATGTACACACTCAAATAGCATTTCAGCCTCACCTAATTGATATCAACAAGGCACCTAAAGAACTATAGATGGAATTGATTGGGCTCTCAGTAGATGACATTTTAAAGTCATTTTTTGATGCTAGGAAGCATCTAGTTGAAATATGGAAAAATGCAGTAGAATACCCATGCCTTTAGCAACATGTCCAAAAAAATGCTTTCTTGCTTTTCAACCACTTATTGCTGCTAATCTACATTCTCCTACCTAACCCAAATCAAGACACTCTTAAGGTCACAAATGGTTGATACCCATTTGGAGGATCAACTCAAACTGTGGACTCCCATGCTGCAACCCAATGTTCAAATGCTTTCCAACAAAAGCAGGCACAACAAAGTCATTAAAAGGATAACTTTAAAATTAACAAATTGTTTTCATTTTTTTGAAATTATTAAGTACATGGAAGTGAGACTTTTACAAAATAATGTACATTTTTAAGTATATCTAATTGAAGTTTCTTGAATGTGTCCTTATTTGATTACAGCTAAATTAATGCAGCCTTCTAACATGAAAAGCTTCCTCACTACTGTGTTAAACTTTCTACTTAAAAGGTATGGACTGGCTGAATGGATAAAAAATACAACCCAACTATATTGGCCCTACTAAAAACTCGTCTCTCTAGGGAAGGAGTTGAAAAAAAAAAAAAACTCATCTCACTTATAAAGATACATATACACTGAAAGTAAAGGAAAGATAAAAAATATTCCATAAAAATGGAAACCAAAAGCGAGCAGGAGTAGCTATTGTTTTGTCAGACAAAACAGACTTTAAGTCAAAAACAGTAAAAACAGACAAAGGTCATTATATGAAAAAGGAACAATTCAGCATGAGGATATAAAAGTTCTAAACATATATGCACCCAACACCAGAGCCCCCAGGTATATAAAGCAAATATCATTACACTTAAAGGGAGAGATAGACTCCCATACAGTAATAGTTGGGGGCTTCAAAGCCCCACTCTCAGCATTAGACAGATAATCTACATGGAAAATTAACAAAGAGACATTTGATTTAAACTGCACTTTAGACCAAATGGACCTAGCAGACATTTATAGAACATTTTCATCCAACAGCCACAGAATACATATTTGTCAGATCACCATATGGAACATCCTCCAGGATAGACCATATGTTAGACCACAAAACTTGCCTTGACAAATTAAAAAAAAATTCAATCATATCAAATATCTTCTCAGACCACAATAAAATAAAACTAAAAGTAAATAATAAGAAAAATTTCGGAAGCTGTACAAATACATGGAAATTAAATAGCATACTCCTGAAAAACTACTGAGTCAAGAAAGAAATTATGGAGGAAATAAAAAAAAATTTCTGAAACAAATGAAAATCAAAATACAACATACCAAAACCTATGGAATCCACCAAAAGCACTGCTAAGAGGGAAGTTTATAGCAATAAATGCCTACATCAAAAAAGTAGAAATATTTCAAATAAACAACCTAGAAATGAACCTGCAGGAACTGGAAAAGCAAGAACAAACCAAACTGAAAATCACTAGAAGGAAATAAATAATAAAGATCAGAGCCGAACTAAACAAAATAGAG
Source organism: Eulemur rufifrons (assembly GCF_041146395.1). Classification (NCBI taxonomy): domain Eukaryota; kingdom Metazoa; phylum Chordata; class Mammalia; order Primates; family Lemuridae; genus Eulemur; species Eulemur rufifrons. Next base: position 1,999,852 of record NC_090994.1, read on the forward strand.
ACTAAAAAAACAATTCAAAGTATCAACAAAAGAAAAAGTTGGTTTTTGGAAAAGATAAACAAATCAATAATTCACTAGCTAGACTAACCAAGAAAAAAACAGAGAAGACCTAAATAAATAAAATTAGAAACAAAAAATAAGACATTATAGCTGATACTACAGAAATATAAAACATCATCATAAACTATTATGAACAACTATACACTAACAAACTGGAAAACCTAGAGGAAATCGGTAAATTCTTAGAAACATGCAACCTACTGAGATTGAATCAAGAAGAAATACAAAACCTAAACAGATGAATAATGAGCAATGAGATTAAATCAGTAATAAAAATTCTTACCAAAAAGGAAAGTTCAGGACCAAATGGCTACACTAATGAATTCTACCAAAATTACAAAGAACTAACACCAATTCTCCTCAACCTATTACAAAAAATTGAAGATGAAGAAATTCTCCCTAACTCATTCTATGAAGCCAGCATTACCCTGATATCAAAACCAGAAAAGAATGTAAGAAATAAGAAAAACTACAGGCCAATATCCCTGATGAACACAGACTCAAAAATCCTCAACAAAATACTAGCAAACTGAATCCACATTAAAAAATTAATACACCATGATCAAGTGGGATTTATCTCAGGGATTCAAGGATGGTTCAATATATACAAATCAACAAATGTGATATATTACATCAACAGAATGAAAGACAAAATCCCTGTGATCAGCTCAATAGATTCAGAAGCATTTGATAAAATTCAACATCTCTTCATGATAAAACTCTCATTAAATTAGGTACAGAAGGAACATACAGCAAAATAATCATGGCCATATACAACAAACCCACAGTAAACATTATACTGAGCAGGAGAAGGGTGAAAGCTCTTTCTTTAAGAACCAGAATAAGAAAGGGATGCCCACTTTCACCACTCCTATTCAACATAGTACTGAAAGTCCTAGCCAGAGCAATTAGGCAAGGGAATGAAATAAAAGGCATCCAAATTGGAAAAGAGGAAGTCAAATTTTCCCTCTTTGTAGATGATATTATTTTATATCTAGAAAACCCTAAAGATTCCACCACAAAACTCTTAGGACTGATAAATGAATTCAATAAAGTTGCATCATACAAAATCAACATATAGGAATCTCTATACATCAATATATACCATTTCTATACACCAATATATACCATTAACAAACTAGCTGAAGAAGAAATCAAGAAGGCAATCTCATTTACAATAGCTACCAAAAGAAAAATAAAATGCCTAGGTATAAATTTAACCAAGCAAGTGAAAGATCTCTGCAGTGAAAACTACAAAGCACTGATGAAAGAAATTGAAGAGGACACCAAAAAATGGGAAGACATCCATGCTCGTGAATTGGAACTATTAACATTGTGAAAATGACAATACTATTGGGAGCAATCTGCTGACTAAATGCAATCTCTAGCAAAATGTCAATGTCATTATTCATAGAAATAAAAAAAAATCCTAAAATTTGTATGGTACCAAAAAAGACCCCAAATAGCAAAATTGAAAAAAGAACAAAGCTGAAGATACCACACTGTCCAATTTTAAAGTATACTACAAAGCCATAGTAACCAAAACAGCATGGCAGTGGTATAAAAACAGAAGCATAGACCAATGGAACAGAATAGAGAACCCAAAATAAAATGCACATATTTACAGCTCAGTGATTTTCAACAAAGGTGCCAAAATGTACATTTTGGAAAGGACATTCTCTTCAATAAATGGTGATGGGAAAATTGGATTTTCTTATTCAAAAGAATTAAATTTGACCCCTGTATTTCACCATATACGAAAAATCAACTCAAAATGGATTAGAGACTTAAATGTAATACCCAAAGTATAAAACTTCTAGAAAAAAAACAACAGAGAAAACACTTCAGGATATTGGTCTATGGAAAGATTTTTATGGCTAAGACCTCCAAAGCACAGGCAACAAAGCCAAAAATAGACAAATGAGAATATATTAAACTAAAAACCTTCTGCACAGCAAAGGAAACAATCAACAGAGTGAAGAGACAACCTGTTGAGTAGGAGAAAATATTTGCAAACTATTCATGTGACAAGGGACTCATGTCTAGAATATACAAGGAACTCAAAGAACTCAACACCGAAAATCTCACAAATAATTCCAGAAAAAAAACTCCTAATCTATTAAAATTTGGTCAAAGAGTCTGAGTAGACATTTCTAAAAAAAAGACCTACAAATGGACAAGTATATGAAAAAATGCTCAACATCACTAATCATCAGGGAAATGATATTATTATTCCTCACCCCAGTTAGAATGTCAATTATCACAATGACAAGCATTGGATGCTGGCAAGGATGTAGACAGTGGGGAGCCCTCCTACAGTGCTGGGAGAATGTAAATTAGTAGAATCATTACAAAAAACAGTATGACAGTTTCTCAAGAAACTAAAAATAAAAGTACCATATGATCCAGCAATCCCACTACTGAGTATTTATCCACAGGAAAGAAAATCAGCACATTGAAGAGGTATCTGCACTGTATATTCTATGGTTTGAATATGTTTTTCTGGCCCTGCCAAATCTCATGTAGAAATTTGATTCCCAGTGGGAGGATTTGGGTCTTGAGGGTGCATTGCCCATGAGTGGCTTGGTGCCATCCTCTCAAGAGTGGGTGAGTTCTCACTCTTAGTATCCAGGAATTCTGGTTGTTAAAAAGAGTCTGTCTGGTCCCTCCCCGCTTCCTGCTATTGCCATGTGGTGGCTCCTCTTCAGGTTGTACCATGAGCGGAAGCTTCCTGAGTAAGCGCATGCTGGTGCCACGTTTCTTGTTCAGCCTGCAGAACCATGAGCCAAATAAACCTCTTTATAAGTTATCCAGCCTCAGGTATTCCTTCATAGCAACACAGAAAAACTAAGACTTCATGTTTATTGTAGCACTTTTCACAATAACCAGGATGAAGAGTTAACCCAAATATCCATCAATTGATCTAAGAAATGGATTTAGAAAGTCATTTCCAAAATAGGGAATGGGAAAATCATATTTATGTGTCTTAAAAATACCTCAATGGCACTTCAAAGATGGATGGGGGGCTGAGAGGAGGTCCATGAGCTCTGAGGAGGTATCAGGAAGCCTGGGCCCAGGCAGGGCATAAACCAACAATCTGATTGAAATCTTGAGACTATTATAAAACGTATGAGAAGAATGCAAAACTCTTTGTCCAAACTGTGAGAAGCAGGGGCCGGGAGTGGATGAGCAGAAGGAAAAACATAAAGTTCTCCCCGAAACACTGGATGAATAGTCACCATTGGAATGTCACAGATATTATTTTCGCAAAAAAAAAAAAGTGAAGAACCAGCATTTGTGATTTCGAAAGGAGAAGGAAATCAAGTGAAATGAATGCACTTATAAGAAATTTTGAAATGTTTCAAAACAACGACATCCGAGGAGAAAAAGTACTGGAGTGGAGAAGAAAGAAGAGCAATTAGTGAGACAACCCAGAAGAGGCCACATGGGAGGCCCGCACTTGTCGCTCCCGGCTGTGCCGTGCTGAGTTTCATTTGACGCTGTGTATACATGTGTTTGCGACACCAGTGAATATCAAACCAAAGATGTGTCTGTGATTTGGGAGGTGGAGGTTTACAGACAGGAGTTCTCTGCATTACCACATTAATCCACAGGTGACTTCCAAAAATATGTCCAATCATTAATAATGCTGAATGAATCTTAAATCTTTCTACCAAAAAAAAGGAATTCTCTTTTGTTTAACACTAAAAGGATCTCTCCTTTGTTTAACACTAAATAATTCTTTCTTGACACACTGGGCTTTTCTGTTCAGTGAATTGTCTGCATTTTTTCCAACTGTTTACCTGTCGGGATATTGAAAATCTAGTTCATTTTCCGCTATTAACTAACTCATTCATTCATTCATTTAGCCAACATATCAATAGATATTTAATGATCAGCTACGATGTGGTACGTCGACTGTCCTTTCTAATTTATTAGAGACCATTTCTCACCCTTTGAAACTCTGGGGCAGAATTCCACGCGGGAATACGTGCACGCCGGAGCTGAACGGAGGGTTCCCGGGTTGTGTTGCTGAACTGGAGCCTCTGATGTCTCAGCCACACTCCGTGGCCTCTCTCTGAGGGAAAACATTCTCCAGGAGCTTTCATGATAAGGACTAGAATAAAACCTGGAATCTGGACTAAAACGCATCAGTTCCTGTCGCAGTTCTGCCACGTAAGATCCTGGTGACCCGGGAGAGTCATTCAGAGTCTCCAAGTCTCAGTCCTCTGCAGCAAACAGGATGTCATTTGTTCTTGGCAGGGCTTCCCAGCAGGGACAGGGAACACCTACCTTACTTGGCCCTTTAGGAGCCTATCCAAGCTCGGTAGGGACATCAGTAATTTCTGCATACTCCCTCCCCCTTTGGAAGGACTTGTTTCTTCCCTACTCACACAGGGTTGTTAGACCTAGGAAGCCAGTTCCCTGCACACTCTTCCTCTGCCCTCCTTGCAGCCCCACTCTGTGGCCCAATGTGCCTTTGTGCCTCAGTGCTAGAAAGAGAAACCAGAAACGAGTGAAGAAGACAAAGAAACAGCCTCAAGTCACAATGAAGAGGCAGCATGGCCATTCCTGCCCATGTTCCTAGGAAATCTAGACTTGAAAAGCAATGAACATGTTCCCTTAATTGACAGAGGAGCTCTGCCAGGAAGGGGACCAACACGCCATGTGCTGCTCCTGATAATAAATCTCATCCGTGTTGGGGAAACAGCACAGACTTGGGAGTCAGATACAAAATCTGGCCACACCCTTCATATGCTGTGTGGTCTTAATGAATGTAGTGTCTCTGAACGAGGAGAGCTGTGCCCACTTTCTTGAAGAGACACACTTGCAACATGGGTACTGTCCTTCAAGCATAATGATCATGGCTCTTGCTGCTGGTGTTACTTTCAAACAAGGCCAAGTTCCGTGTTCCCATTTGTCAGTTACACGAGCACCACCTCTGTTGCTCATTCGTCCCTCTTCACGAAACAGGAAAGCATTGCAAACAGTCACGGAGTCCAATAACACTGGCGCCCCCAGAATAACCTGCCAAGTCCTGCCAGTTGTTAAGGATGCAATTTTTCCTCTAGACCCATACTTGAGGCAGTTGGATAATCACTTCTAATCACCTGCCCATTGATTGGGTTCACTTTAATTTAAGCACTGTCGGGATCAGAGGCTTGGGCTGGGAGGGGTGAGGGAGAGCCAACACGTCCCCGGAAGGAGGCAGCCGGAACCACTTTAGAACCAACTCGTGGACACCCTGGCAGGACTGGCTGCCTTCCATGCCATGCTGCTCTGTTCCTGAGAAAGCAGAAGTACTGATAGCAGTGGCCTGGCTGGGAAGTGATGCTGTCTGGCCCGAGAGGTACGGTACAGCACTTAAAAAGGCAAGAGACCAGGGGAAGCTGCATTTACTTTTCAAATGATCCATATGAAGGCTAGCACTGAAAACTGTTCAAAATATGCTTAAAAAGGAAAAATACTCATATTTGCACTGTCATGGAATTGTATTTACGTAAGGACAAAGACTGAAAGATAGCAGAGAGGAGGAAAAACAGCTGGATTTCGGAAGATAGCGGAATTGTGTGAATACGTGTTTCTTATACTTGATTCATTCAACAAGTATTTTGAGGGCTTGTCTGTGCTAAGGAATCAGTTAAGCAAAGATAATGTTGATTTAAAGGAACAAAAACTAGAAACAGTGCTTACAACATGCTGTGACGCACCCTGGGACAAAAATTACACAGTGGACTTCAGAGCACGGGAAGAAGCGGGGTCTTTGCAGCCTAGCTGGTGGAATACGCATCTTTAAAACAATAGAAGTTAGGCAGATAAGGGGAAAAGAAAAATCTAGGATAAAAAATGGTAAGCAAACTATATACACACATCCACACATATACACACATGTACATGCGCTCACATGCTCACATACACATATGCACACCTACATACAGTATTTTTATTTCCATGGTCCTCACCACCTGGGATGGTGCAGGACGCATTACAATGGTTCCCCAGCTCTCTCCACTGGCAGATCCAGTGTGCACACAGCAGAGATTTTCAATTATTCACTATGTGATCTCCTACATGCTGCAAACTATACCCACTGGAACAGTGCTTCTCATCCAACATCGACAAGTGCATGTCAACACCCACCCTTGGGATGGGAGAAAAGTGGAGTGGCTCTTCAGAGCTGTCATTCTTTGGAACAAAGACTCACCTGGCAGCCGATATGCTGTAGTAGCTCCTGCTAATTTGACAGTGTTCCCTGGAGACCCAGGCCGCAGCATCAATATGTCGTCTCAGCCAAAATCAAGTCAAAAGGATCAATGGTCAGGGACCCAGTCCTGTGGGTCACTTGTCCTCCACGGTACCAGTGGTACCAAATACAAACAGGCAGGGATAATTTATTTTTATTCATTTTTCTATTGCCAAATCTGCTCCAAATAGTCCAGTGGTTTGCACCATATTTTGTGAAAACTTCAAAAAGCAAAGAGGCTTATGCCACTTGGGGAAATCTGTGGCTTGCTAAATTTAATTATCTAGATGCCATAGAATACATTCGGTCTCAGAGAAAGAAAGCAGCTTAGAAAGCAGAGGGCCCCAAGGGTGCACCCTTGCCAAGCCTAGAGCAGAGAGTTAGAGCAGAAGAAATGGCTGCAGTTGAAACACATACTTAGAGGTTCTTGTGACAAGATCAACTAGCATGAACAGCTTCCTCAACTATGAAAAGAGATGCTGAGATCTGCTTAAGACACCTGCCCTATTTTACTCGAGGGTAAAATAGCACTAGGACTGAAAAACAATTGAAGAGTAAGGTAGAGAGATGAAGAAATTTGTCTGAGATACTTGAGACCAAGGTGCCCAACTGTTGTGCAGAATCTCTCCCAGAGCAGTCCCTTAGCAATTACGTTTGGGTTGGTGGCGAAATCCAAAATCCTAAAGATGCTCGGTGTTGCCTGCCCAGAACCCGCCCTGTCCTCTTCTGGTGGCTGTGCTTCAGTTCGTCCTTGGTAAACGCCCTCCCTCATTCTCAGCCCCCAGGCATCTATTGATGGGTCTGACACACTCACCCTGCTGTTCCGCCAGGACTACATCCTCCCCACCTGGCCACGCAGCACCCTTGTCTCCCCGGCCACAGGGGTGACAGTGTGTTTACAGTACACACTCTCAGGAGACTTGGTCCAGCACCTGGATTAGAGACATGGACAGGGCAGAATCATTCCACTGGAGCTGCCCCGTGTGTGGACAGATTCTCTCTCAGCAACTACGTTAGTCCAGGTTCTCTAGAGAAACAAAACCAACAAGAGCTATATACCCATGACCTCACCTCTGCCAGCTGGAGAACCAGCAGCTCCGATGACCAAGAGCAGGAGGTGGAGGCCCCAGCTCAACCAGAGACAGAATTCCCTCTTCCTCAGCCCTTTTGTTCTACTTGGGCTCTTGGTGGATTGGGTGATGCCCACTCACATTGGTGAGGGTGTGTCTTCTTTACTCAGTCTACTGATGCAAAGGCTACTCTCTTCCAGAAACATCTTCACAGACACACCCAGGAACAATGTTTCACCAGCTGTCTGGGCTTCCCTTAGCCCAGTCAAGTTGACACATAAAATTAACCATCGCAGCAACCAACCAAATGCATGGAACAAACTCGAGCACTCAGACAATTGTGGATGATGCTCTAATCAGCAAGCGGGTAATGGAAAGAGTGTGTGTGTTGGAGTCAGAAACACCTAGATTCACGTCTCAGCTCTTCAATTCACAATCTATGATCTCGAAAGTTACTTAAACTCTTTGACCTCAGTTTCCCCTTTATTGAAAATTTCATAGTTGTATTGCCAGGAAGATTAAATATTTAAAGAACATACATTTCAAAGTACTTAGTGCAAAAATAGTGGGCAGACAAGGCCTGGACTCAAGCACACGGTCAGGGGGTGAGCAATTTCTCTCACCACCAGGAGAAGTTCAACCCTCACAGCACGCTCTTTGCTCCTTCCCAGAGTGAAGTACCTGCCTGCCCCCCTAGGACGGCAGAGGAACACTTTGAGATTCCCCCACACAACATAAAGACGGAATCTGTGCTCATTCCTCTGCACAGTAATTCTACTTTTTTTTCCCCTCAGACATTCAAAAAGATTTCTGACATTTAGAGGCAGAGAAATAAAGATTGTTCTCTGAAGAATAATGAGTGAGGAAGTGATTCCGTTTTCACACCAGGTCCCAGAGCACCAAGGGCTGGTGGCGCCGGGCCACTGGGGTGGAATTGGTATGCAGCTCGCAGGACGGCAGAGCCAGCGGGCGTCAGGGTGGGATGGGCAGGAGGTAGAATCAAGTTAAATGCGTCTAGTCTGAGGGAAGAGAGGATATTAATATTCCAGTGAAAACTCCAGTGGAATTCATTTTGTGGAACTCAATTTCCTCCGACTTTTTTTTTTTTTTAAGTGCTTTAGGTTAATCTTTTGCAAATCAGCTCCTCTCCTATGGACACGTGCCACAGGATGCATAAAAACAATACAGACAGTGTTGTGTGAGCTGATTCACACAACTAGTTACTTATAAATCAGACAAAATGGCTTGTGAGACATAGTTGATAGCCTGAACTCACCCATTTAGTTATTGACATCTTGTTTCATTCATAAAAACAGAGGAGATAGATTTGTCTATTCTGCTTAATTGCATTAATTTTCTCGCCACATCACTAAGAGCACTTGAAAAATCACACTGGATCAAATAAGAAACAATGTAATATTATTTGCTTGCAATAGTGAATAAAATACAATATTACAACAACACTGTGAAAGGGCTTCAGTATTAGACAAAATGTGTCTAGATATTAATTTCACAATCCTTAAATAAAAGCTAAATAATAAACTACCAAACCTTCATTTTCTCCCTCCTCTCTCTCTCTCTCCCTCCTCCTCCCCTCTCCCCATTCTCTAAGACCCAGAGCCATTGAGCTAAGGTGAGAATCCACTCCTTATCTCATTCCCGCATTGGGAGACTGGGGGAAGAACACACTCAATAAGGGCAGAACTGTATTATAAGGTTGACTATTAAAAGCTTTTTTCTTGGAAAAGGATATCAGTTTGCACTGATCCCAATGAATTTTTTTTTTTTTTTTTTTTTTTTTTTTTTTTTGAGACAGAGTCTCACTCTGGTGCCCGGGCTAGAGTGCCATGGCATCAGCCTCGCTCACAGCAACCTCAAACTCCTAGGCTCAAGCGATCCTCCTGCCTCAGCCTCCCGAGTAGCTGGGACTACAGGCATGCGCCACCATGCCCGGCTAATTTTTTCTGTATATATTTTTAGTTGTCCATATAATTTCTTTCTATTTTTAGTAGAGACGGGGTCTCGCTCTTGCTCAGGCTGGTCTCGAACTCCTGAGCTCAAATGATCCACCCGCCTCGGCCTCCCAGAGTGCTAGGATTACAGGCGTGAGCCACCGCGCCCGGCCCCCAATGAATTTTTAAGCAAATGATTGAAATCCTTTCTCTAAATGAAAGGAATTTTATGCCTCCACTTCAGCATTCATGGAACCACTTTTAATGAGATAATATAATGCTATTAAAATAAAAGAAGAACAATAAGAAATTTGTTATGTAAAAAAAATCGTGTTGAACTTGCATTTATTTAATTATTGCTGGTGATGTACTCAGTATGGGCTATTCCAAATATCTGTTGCCTCTGCCTGTGTACATTCTACATTTTTAATTAATCTAATAAACTATGAGATATTTGAGGCCCAGACTAGTCCTTATTAACTTTCAAGTAGCCAGTGCTTAGCAAATTGCATACTGTATAAAAATCAGCTCTGAAATTATTTGCTGAATATTCTATACTATCTTTTTAATTAAGTGATAAAAATAAGAGAGAGGACAGAGTTCTAAGGAATTTCATAGGGAACGTGCTCCAGGGTGATGTGATCCATAAGTCAGATCTGTGTGGATAGTCATTTGACCAGTTCCAAAGTCACCATCTATGTTTCTTAAAATTGTTAAAATCCAGATATACCTGATTTCTCTGACCACAAGTTCTGTCTAACACGTCAAGGAAGAAACATAGACCAAACTGATGACTTTTTCTTTTTTACCCATTTTCTAAATCTCATGTCTTCATTTTAATAATCTATTCTAATTTAAAGCTAAGAAGTAGTAAGTTACTAGTTTATAGATTGTCAATTCTGTCTTCTTTCCATCTTTGAAAGTAGAACCCACATTTGTTCACACCCGGTCGGCTTGTGATGGTATAACACCTTCATTAACAAGAATCACAAACTGTGCTTCCGTGGCCTCATCTGAAAGTGTCCTGTCCACCCTATGAAACTATTAGAACCAGGAATCAGAAATTCATAAAGCCAGCAACAGAACCACTTTTAAGTATGCATATTCATCTCCATAGATTATCTGATCTTTTATTAGATTTTTGTCATCTGCCTGAATATTTAAATGTCATTCTCAGGAGTGGTTTCTTTGGGACTGAAAGACAGCATAAAGAAGTATAAAGAATACTGAACTGAAGAGACTCTGGTTCTAAACTTGAATTTTCCACTGATCTGCCATGACTTGGACAAATCACTCTTCCTTGGTAGGCCTTAATTTCCTCATCTGCAAAATGAAGTTGAACTAGGTGATAATTTTCAAACTCATATCCCGAAAAGCGTGGCGATACTGTCTACAATTTTATTTATTTTCCCATCATGCATGATAAATAAATTTGTTAATGAGCATTCTTTCATTTTTGTTTTTGCTTTTTCAATTTGACATAGGGAGAAAACTTGTTTTCACATCGCGGTTCAGGTCATCAGGCCTTTAAGCTAGTTTGTCCCCCTCCCTCTTCCTGTTCCACCTCTGTCCTCTTCTCCTCACATCCTTCACAGCCCACAATAACTCAATGAACAGACACACAAGGACACACTTTCACACTCACCTGCACAGATGCACCTGCACAGTTACACACACAGACACACCTTCACCATCATACAGACAGACCCACCTGCACAATCACACACACAGGTGTGCCTGCACACTCACAAGACCATGTATGCACACAACACTCCATCCAATGACCTACCCAATCCTGATGATTCTACCTCACAAATATCACTTGATTCCATGTATTTTTCATTCCAGTTGCCTCTACCCTAGTTCAAACCACATTAACTTCTCACGATTTCAGCACAATATCCTCCCAGCTGGTGTGCCTAGCACCAGCTCTGACCACATCCGATTTTCTCTACACACATAAGATTATTTCTAAAACAGATCAGAACATGTTTTCCCATCCTTAAAAATCCTTCATGGTTTTCCAAAGTTCTCTGGACACAGTATGACAAGAGCCACATATTTACAAGGCTATACATGATCTGGCCCCAATTTATCTACTCAAATTTTCTCAAGATTTCTTTCTTCCCACTCTAGCCAAATGAGTCTAACTTGAGTGCCCCAGTGCAAAGGCTGTCCCCTCAGCATATTGTCTCATCTCTATGCCACGCCTTTAACAGAATGTGCCTCCCACCTTCCAGATTTCAGCACCTACAACATTTCTTCCAGTAGAACTTTGTGTCCTCAAGACTGGATTAGGTTCCACAGGTATATGCCCCATTAGACCTTGTATGTTTCCCATTTAAACAAAGAAACAGGTAGCTCCTAACACTGTGATATTTTCATAACACCTGTTGAGTTTCATGTCTTTAGTATGGTATAGACAACAAAGCACCTATAAGCAGTTAACAAATTATCTGTTAAATGATAAAGTGAATGCATTTCTGTAATTGTCACTAATTTTTCATCTTTAATTTTGATTTTGAAAGACACTCTCTTCCCCAGAGTTCACTTTTTCATCTAATTTACCTTTTAAAATTATACATTGGATACTTCTTAACATAGCAGTGTACTTTTTAAAGAGATATATAAAATTCTACTGCAGTAAATTTTAACATTTTACTTTACAAAAATCACTTTGCTAGAATAAAAAGAGAAAAAAAATTATATTCAGTATTCAACATGTTGTAGCTTTCCTGAAGTGAATATATTTAGCATGCAATATTGTAGAATCTTTAACTCATGATTGACTTTTTCTGTGTAGGTGGAATTTTTTTTTTTAATCAAAATTATTCTGGGCACAGGATTTTTTTTTTTTTTTTCTGGTAATGAACAAGATTCTGTAAGGGTTTAAAGTTCTCTTTGGCTGTAAATGATGCAGCTTTGGGAACTACTTGGCATTGAAACTATCTGGTTCAATGTGTAATGATTCTTTTTTCATGACTCTTGTGAAAGCTGCAAAGTGTTATTTGGAACCGCTCTAGGCAAAAAGAATCACATTTCTGTGTCATTCTTCAAAGATGTTTGTGTCATGACAGTTTGATTCCTGAGACCTGCTCAAGGGTAAGACTGTCTTATTTTTATTTTTATTTAAAAAGTAATTTTGCTATATTATGTGGTTGGATTTTTTTTTTTTTTTGAGCAAAGCACAATCTCTCAGACATTTTACTATTTAAGTATCTTTTCTTATCATTTGCCTTTATTTTGAAGGCTTAGGGAAATATCTTTTAAAGAAGAAAATGTAATGAACATGAGAGCTCAGATATCTCTTTTTTTTTTTTTTGTTTGTTTGTTTTTCAGCTCATTAAGGGGGTACAAAAGATCAGGCTATATACATTGCCCATGCCTCCCCATGCCCCCAAGTCTGAGCTTCAGTTGTGTCCATTCCCTAGACAGTGCACATCACACTCATCATGTAGGTGTGCACCCATCCCCTACCCCTACCCCATCCCCCCCAGTCAGAACTTCAATCGTGTCCATTCCCCAGGCAGTGCGCATCGCACTCATCAGGTAGGTATACACCCATCCCTTCCACCCAGCCCCGACCTCTGTCTGATACCCAATTGGTGTTAATCCCAAATGTGCACTCAGGGAAACCAGTTTGCTGATGAGTACATGTGGTGCTTGTTTTTCCATTCTTGGGATACTTCACTTAATAGAATGGGTTCCAGCTCTCTCCAGGAGAACCAGAGATGCCATATCGCCATTATTTCTAATAGCTGAGTAATATTCCATGGTATACATATACCACATTTTGCTAATCCATTCATGAATCGTTGTAGGTAAATACGCAGAAGTGAGATTGCTGAATCGTATGGTAATTCTATTGCACAGCATGATGAATATAGTTAGTAACAGTGTATTATATATTTTGAAACAGCTAAGAGAGTAAATTTCAAAGGTTCACACTACAAAAATTGGTATTTTAGGTGAAAAATATATTAATTAGTTTGATTTCATTATTCCACATTGTAGTCATAAATCATAACATTACTTTGTACCCCATAAGTATATGTAATTATAAATTATCAATTTATAATAAAATTTTAAAAATAAAATGGGCTGAAATAAAAGCATTTGTGTCTTCTCCATTTCAAAAATACTGATATAGATTTTAAGCTAACCAAAACAAAAGTCTTCAATTTTTTATGGTGTATTAAATCTTCAATGGAGGCTCTTCAATTCAAAAATATATTTAGTGCTATAAATTCCATGTACTATTAATTTTCACTTGTTGGAAGAATTAGGGAGGGCGGTTACATTCTCTACTTCTACTAATGGAAAACATTTTGCTCTTTAAAAAAAAGAGAATGCGGGACTCATTATTTCTAAAAGCAAACACATGATTCATATCAGCATCCCTATTGAGAAAAACTTTTTTAAAAATGTTAAAGGCATCAAAGAGCTACAAAGTAATGCAAAATTATGGAATCGAATCTCAGAGGAGGCAAAAACTAAGAGTAAGGCCCACCTTTCTTGCATTCTAAGGGCAATTGTCAATCCTGAAGACACATCAATGAAACCTTGAAGAATGTGTTGACTGGATGTGGTGAGAGAAATTGGAAACAACTGACCAAAGCTGTCCCAGTTATCAAGAGCCATGATCCTGGCACCAATTTAGTCTACGACAAAGAAGGATCACTCAAATTCAAGTGTGCTGGATACAGAGCTTTGGTTTCCTTTTGGCTTCCTTTTCCATTCATCCCCACTCCCTTCTGTTCTCTTCTGCATGTTACAGTGTCAGAAAACCTGGGGACTTCATTTCCTAGGCTCTTGCAAGAAGGGTTTAAAAGATTTTCAGCTCTGCCAATAGTAGAAACTATCAGAAGGAACCCCTGTGACTCCAGAGGCTACAGGTTTTCCAAGAGCATGAGGGTTTAGGTCAGTGGTAGTAGTTTCCAGAGAGTCTTGGAACTTCCTGATTTCCACATGCACCTTTCAGCTTTTCCCCACTGCCATCCTCCCAGCCCATCCACTGAGTTTATAACACTGATTCCTTTTTAATAATCAGAGTGTTTTTGCTTTCTTGATTGACTCCTAATTGATACAGTAAAGGGGAATGAGAAGTAAATCTGCACTTGAACGAATGTACACATCTAAGTTGTGTCAATGGGGTGGCCTGGAGAATTTAAATATTGCAACTGCATATTGCAGCTGGCCAGATTTGCAGTGTTCTATGTGGCTTTCAACCCCCCACTCCCCTGGGGGAAAGAAAAAAATTAAAACCTGTATCTTAAGTCTCAAATTATTTCTGAAAATGATTTTCCCAAATCAGAACATAGTTAAAGATATCCAAGGACAAGAAAGAAAGATCCATGTTCTAGAATAATGAGAAACAATAAATAAAAGAAAGAATTGTACAAAAGGACATTGCTTTATCAGGCAGGGATTATTGTTAAAATATGCTTGCCATATTAAAATAAACGAGCAAGCTTAAAAAAAATCTAAGGAAACAGCAAATCTTAAAATGACATAGATTAGGAAAAAAGAGAGAAAATAAAAATTTAAAAGTTCCCCAAATTAAGAACCAAAACAATGGGCTTAACAGAATATTAGACATGGTTAAAGAGAAAATTGATGAATTATAACACATATCAGAAAAATTATGGGCCACATAACAGTGTCTCAGGTCAACAACAGGCTGCACAGTGATGGTGGTCCTGCAAGATTATAGTGGAGCTGAAAAATTCCCACTACCTGGTGATGTTCTAGCTATTGTAGCCTCATAGTGCAACACATTGCTCATGTGTTTGTGGAGATGCCGGTGTAAACAAACCTACTGTTCTGCCAATCATATAAAAGTGCAGTACATACAATTATGTACAGTACATAATACTCTGTAATGATAATAAATGACTATGTTACTGGTTTGTGTATTTACTATACTATACTTTATATAATTATTTTAGAGTTGTACTCCTTCCACTTATTAAAAAAAAAAAAACTTAACTGTGAAACAGCCTCAGGCAGGTCCTTTAGGAGATATTCCAGAACACAGACATTGCTACCATAGGAGGTGGCAGCTCCATGAGTGCTGCTGCCCCTGAAGACCTCCCAGTGGGGCATGATGTGGAGGTGGAAGACAGTGATACTGATGATGCTGACCCTGTGTAGGGCTAGGCTACTTTGTGTTTTTAGTGTACCTTAAACTGCACAGCGTTTACAAAGTCTGCAGTGGTGCACAGCAATGTCCTGGGACGTCACATTCACTCCCCACTCACTCACTGACTCACCCAGTGCAACTTCCAGTCCTGCAAGTTCTATTCATGGAAAGGGCCCTGGACAGGTGCACTACTTTTTAAATCTTTTATACCATGCCTTTACTGTACCTTGTACATGTTTGGATACACAGATACTCACCATTGTGCTACAGTTGCCTACAGTGTTCAGTGCAGGGACCGTGCTGCTGTGCAGGTCTGTAGCCTGGGCGCAGTAGGATGTACCGTAGAGCCCAGGTGTGTGTAGGTGGAGCCTAGCACCACCTAGGCTTGTGTGATCACACTCTATGGTGTTCACACAAACATGAAATCCCCTAACGACGAATTTCTCAGAAGGCATCCCCGTCCTTAAGCACTCATGACTTTATATAATACTGAGAAGGAGAGCAAGGAGGGACAAGACAGAGGCTGGTCAGAAAATGAAGCAAGCGGACTGCAGCGGACTCTCACTGGGCACCACCCACTGTCTCAGGATCCAGCCGCATCCCTTTCGGGTGAACCTGTTGGGCAGGAGCAACTTAGCGACATAGCTCTCCACACCCCATGCCCGAGCCCCACCACCATGCCACTGTGACACTATCATTCTCATTCTCAGGAATATAAAGTTTTCATTTCATTTGTATCCGTTCGGCTTTTAACAGTCGTTCTGACTGTATATTTTAAGATAGCATAAGACCTGTGGAAAATGCTTCTGGATTCCCACTGCCAGGCTCACCCAGACACCTCCAGCAGGGCCTGACTACAGGAAAAATGAGAAGTCATCAGCTATACCCATGTGAAATCCATTGGAACCAACCCCTAGTATCCAAACAAAAGCATTTTACTAAACAATACCTCTGATTATAGTGCAATAATAGAGACGCAATTATGTCATCTCTAACTGGAGTTTGAAATTTTGATACTGAAGATGCTGATTATTTTCACATGCAAAAAAAGCAACACAGACATGTGAAACTGTGGAATATTTAGAAGACCAATTTAAAATTGTTTACACCTAATGAGGGACTGTTCGGCAATATGTATACAGTGCATATTAAATGAGCAAGACTATTGCAAACCCTTCACACAATTTGGAGAGCTGCAAATGTGCTTGGCACATAAAACATAGTAACTTAAGCACTGAAGAGGGGTGGAAACCACTCGGTCAAGTTTGTTTGTTAAAGTCATATAAGTATAAATAAACCTGGAAGTTAACACTTTCACCTCAACTATAAAAAGTAGGAAGAAGACAGAGACATTGTGTTTATGATACTTTTAGAATCATGCAAAATAAACTACTTCAGACCCAAAAAATAAAACATAAATAAGCCCTTGCCAGTTAATTAGAGAAAGAAAAATTGGAAACTGTAGATGATCGCAAAACAATAATACATTGGGCATTCACTTTTGGTTGCCTAGGAAATTAAGTTACTCTGTAGTCATTGCTTCTGCACCTTAAAACTCTGGGAGTTTTAATATAAGTTTTAAATATCTGAGACCTGAAAAAAGACCACAGATTTAAAATGCTGACTCTGCAACAATCTTGCTATATGACCCTGATAAAATAATCAAACATTCACTTATGTGTATCTTCAGAAAACAGTGTTAAATGCATTTAAAACCATAAAATATTTAAGTCAGAAAGAGACTCTGAGATCATCCAGTCCCCATATTTTGCAGAACAGCAAAGTGAAGCCCAAAAGGGTTAAGATACTATTTAAATCAAGCTTTCTTTTTTTTCTGATTTCCTATTTTTTCAACTCATTATCAAGGATTTGAGAGGAATAAAAGAATTTGAGATAAAATAAAAATATATATATTCAGAGCTATCATTTGTTGAAATCCCCTTAGACAGCATAGTGGTCAATTCCCTTGTCCCTTTGAGTTGGTCAACCACCATCTGAGATGATCGTGAACAGAATGCCAGCAAATCTGGGTACCACCTATATCAATCTTAAATTTGTATAGTCATTTTTAAAAATTTTTTCTCTTATTGTTGGCTCATTTTTTGGTCCTCTCTAAGAAATCTTTGCATTTTCTGAGTCCAGGACGATATTTCATTTTCATTTCTCTTAGAAGCTCCATAATTTTAGCTTTAGGTTTAGGATTATGATCCATTTCAAACTAATGTTTGTGGAAAGCATGAGGTGAATTTTTAGTTGCTTTTTTCCCATATGGATGATCAGCAGTTCTGAGACCATTTGTTGATGAAAAATAAATGCTTCTATTTCTCAATGGTGTTGGCTTCATTGTCCAAATAGATTGGCCGTATAAATGTGGGTTAATTTCTGGATGGACTCTGCTATGTTCCAGCGATCCTGCTCAAGTGTGACGCAATATATTGTCTTGACCAGTGTGGCTGGAAACTCAATATTGAAACCAGGAAGAATGAAACCTCCAACTTTGTTCTCTCTCTCAGGGTATTTGGTTATGCTATGCCCCCTGTAATTCCATATAGTTTTTACAATAAATGTCTCAATTTCTCCAAAAATGTCTTCTGGGATTTTGATAGTGATTGCTCTATTATCTATAGCTCAATTTGAGAGAGTAACTTCAAAAAGAAAAGTTGCATCTTCCAATCCATGGACACAGTGTATCTTTCCATTTATTGATATCTTCTTTAACATTTTTATCAATGCCTTATAGGTTTGTCATTTTAATATTGAGTTTTTGTACTTTTCTGAATATTTATGCATCTCCACTCTATTTTCTGTGAATTAATTCATTTAATATTATTGTCAGCATAAATAGATACAAATAATTCTTGTATACTTAATTAACTTTAGATATTTATTTGTAGATTCTTTCTCATCTTCTATATAAATACTTAGGTCATCTACAAATGAAGACAGTTTTATGTGTCCTTTTTCAAACTTTGTGTATTCTATTTCTTTTTTCTTGCCTTACTACACTGGCCAATGTCCTCCAGTATATCACTGAATAGAAAAAGTAAGAGGGGCTATCCTTGACCTGCTCCCAATTTGAAAAGTAAAGTGCTCAATGCTCCACTTGAACTATGATGTGAGATATAGTTGTTTTATAGATGTTATTTATCAGGGGTTAAAGCAGTTTCCTTCTATTCCTAGTTTGTGGAGAGTTTTTTTATTTTATGATGAGTAGGTTCAATTTTACCAAATAGTTTTTCTGTATTTATTGAGCTATAATATGATTTTTCTACTTTATGTTGTTAATGTATTAAATTATCTCGATTGATCAAATGTTAAGCCAACCTTACATTGCTGGAATAAACTCTATTTGGCACATTGTCAAATTTTTATGTGGCTTGATTGGACTGTCTAATATTTTGTAATATATTTTTGTGTCTAAGTTCGTGAAAGATCTTGATTTTTATTATAATTTTCTTTTCTTGCAATATTTTTGTGGAGATTTGGAACCAGAATATTTCTGACTTTCTAAAATAAGTTTAGGAGTAGATTTTCATCCTCTATTTACTGAAAGAGAGTATGCATTTTTTATTCCTTAAATATTTAATTCAACAGTCCGGTGGAACTATCTGTACTAGTGATTTCCCTCTGAGGATTTTTATTATCGATTGAATTTATTTAATGGGTTTATTCCTATTTTGCTTCTCTACTTCTTCCTGAGCCAATGTAAACAATTTTTGAAGAAATTGGTCAATTTTACATAGTTGTCAAACTAATTGGCTTAATGCTATTTGCAATATTACTTTACTATTTTAGAGTGTCTGTTGTATTTGTAATGCTGTCGCCTCAATCATTGCCAATATTGATAATTTGATTTTTTTCCCTAGTTTTTCCCTCTTGCTCAGTCTTGCCAAGTTTTTAACAAATTTTATTAACATTTTTATAGAATAAACTTTGGAGTTTGTTATTTCTCTCTATAATTTCCATTCCTTTCAGTTTTTCTTCTATGTATACTATTTCTTTTCTTCTAAATACTTTGGCTTAAAAGACTAATTACTTTGGTTGCTCTTTTTCCCTAACTTCTTAGAGTAGAAACATATCATTGGTTTTAAATACTTCCTTTTATTATAATATGGGCTTTTCAATCTGTATATTTTCTCAATTTTGAGCTGCTGTCCAGATTTATATTTTCATTATCCTTTAGTTAAAAATATTTGTAATTGCCTTGCCATTTCATTTTGATCTACAACTGATGTATAAGTGTGATTCTAATATTCCAAATATTTGTATCTTTTTTAGGTATCTTATTTTTTGTTGATTTCTAATTTAATTTTGTTGTAAAGACCAATACAGTATCAGTGGTATGTGCTGGAACCAGCTTGTACTGACTTGAGAGAGCCTGTTGTTACAAATTCATAATTTTAGTAAGCTTAAAATTGGACATGGCATGGGAAACTGAAAACTCTTCCAATCAGGGCTTTTGTTTCGTTTGTTTTTCAAAAGCTGGTTCATACGTACAATGACCATGTTTTGGTCTTTTCAATTTTTAGATGTATTTTATGGCTCAACAGGTCTACTTCATGTGCACTTGAAAAGAATGTGCAGTCTTCAGTGATATATATATGTCACAGAATCTATATTTATATCTATATATGATATATGTGAGTACTATTTATATATATCACTGGTCAAGACTGCTTTCAGATCTTCCGTATGTTTCATTTCTTTTGAGTCAATATTAAATTAAAATTCCATATTTCTCTATTTCTTCCTTATTTTTATCATATGCCATTCTTAATTCTGTTAATATTTGTTTTGAAATCTAATTTTTCTGATATAACATTAATAGAACCGTAACAGCTCTATTTGCATAACATATTTTGAATATCTTACATCTATCTGTGTCTTTTTATTTAAAGTGTCTACTATGAACAGAATATACTTAGAACTTGTTTTTTGTACCTACTCTGAAAATTTCTGCCTTTTAATTGAAATCCATTTATATTCAAGGCAATTACTGATGTGTTTCGCTTTGTGTCTATCATCTTGCTATTTGTTTTCTAAATTTTTCATTTGCCTTTTTCTCTCTGTTCCATCATCCCCACTCTCTTGTGTTAAGTGAATTAATTTAAAATTCAATTTTAATATCCCGATAGGATTTTTAGCTACCCATCTTTACACACATTTTTTTGAACTTTTAAGCATTATAAAATATATTATAATTTCTTATTAGAGACCACTTTAATTAGTCATGATACTTTAAATATAAAGGGTTTTCTTTAGCATTTATTCTAGTATAAAATGCTGGCAATGAATTCTCTCATTTTCTTTTTAATCTGAGTATGTATTTATTTCCCCTAACTTTTGAAGATAATTTCAGTGGATAAAAGTTAAGTTTTGAGAGTTTAGTTTTTTTCCTTTCAGCACTCTAGATATGTCTTTCGGCACATTGTTCCTGGTGAGAGGTCATCCATCATCCACCTCATCTTTCTTCTGTACAAAATGTGTCAATTGTCTTCAGCTGCTTTCAAGATTATCTCTTTATCTTTTATTTTCAACGGTTTGACTATGATGTGCCAAGGTTGCTTATTTTTGTATTTATTATGCTTGCAGCTGGTTGAGCTTCCTGGTTTTGTAAATTGACTTTTGAAATTTAATTTAGTATATGTCCACTTCTTTGTTATTCAAATGCTTTTTTCAGCTCACTCTCTTTCTCTGTCTCCTTCCCTCTTGACCTCCAACTACACATATGCTAAACCACTTGATATCGTCCAACTGGTTACTGAGGCTGAGTTTTCTCCCATTATTGTTTTTTTTTTTTTCCTTGTTCTTCTTATTGGATAAATTCTACTTGTCTGTTTTCATGTTCACTAACAGTTTATTACAGTATTCAATTTGCTATGATATTCACCTAGAGTACTTTCCATTTCAAATACTACATTTTAACTTGGGAATATCTATTCAGTTCTTTTTATAGTTGTTATTTCTCTTCCGCAGTTCTGCATCTTTTTTCTATTTATGAATACCTTTTCATTAAGCCTTGAAAGATACTTATAAAACATACCTAAAATAGATGATAACAAAAAATGTTTGCCATTTCCATCATTTGTTGCTATCTTGGGATCTATTTATTCCTTTTAAGTTGACAACATTTTAATTTTATTAAAATTTAATTGATAACTTTTTAAAATTGATATTTTCTTGCTTCTTTTTAAGTCTAGTAATTTTTAATTGCATGCTGATCATGATGACAATATATTATAGAGATCCTCGCTCATTGTAAGTATTTTTCTGCCTACCAGCTGAATTATTGGTGGATCCTTTTGTTCCTCATGTCTGATTTCATTCTTCGTTACAGTGGACCTGATTGGGTTTTGATCTTAGTCCTAGAGCAGAACTCTTATCTAAGGAGTATTTATGGCCTTTCTTGGATTTTGCATGAATGTCTCACATGATCAGAGAGGAATAGCCAGTCTGTATATGCTGGATGTACCTAAGCACTCTACAGCTTTTGGTATTATCCTTTGATTCTAGGGCTTTTCAACTAAGTGACACAGAGCCTCAGTCTGCACAAGTCTGACATAGTCCGCAACCAAAGACCAGCCATGAATTTGCATGACCTCCCAAATTCCAGCCGGGCCAGCATCCTGGAACTCATATCTGTGCCTATTTAGTGAGACCACTATGCTGCTTGGAATGAAATATCCCGTGCTATTAATGGGAAATGCTCATATAACAGGATACTGGGCAATCACGAGGCTCAACTCTTGGGTTTCTCTTCTGTCAAGGACCAAATCCTATAATGCTAGCTGTTCAGTGTCTGCAAAATTGCTGAGTGCGTTTTATCTAGCTTTATGGTTATTTCAGTGGGCGAGCAAGTCTAATCCCATTTAGCCTATCCTGGCTAGAAAAGGAAGTCCCTAGATACGTTTTTTTATTGAGGATATCTTGCTCTAAAATTGCCAGTTGTTTTTTTTTTTTAACTTAGAGCAGGAAATTCAAATTAATACACATAAGCCTCCTTGCTTTATAGTCAATAGATCTAAGGTCATTTGATCCTGAGCTGCTACTAAAGCCTAAAAGTTAATCATTATTTCTATATGGGAGATACAGTTCTTGTTCATTAATGGTGGGTGTATCGCCCCTGTATAGCTATGCTTTACCTTTAATTGCAACGTTTCTGGTATGGCATATTACAAATTCAGTTTTCCTGCTTATACTGTGTTGTATCGTGTGACAGATGCTTATTAAACTTATACAAATAATACATTATCATGAAAATTGAAGACATTCTGCATAGCAGGTTTGTGGGGAAGGTCTATCAATGTCTGTTGTATTTTCTATAGATGCATTACAGATTTCACCAGTTGTACTATCTACAAATATAGTATGGCTATCTATAGATTTGTATCTATAAATTATTAGAATTAGTGTAGTTCAATATGAATATAGCCTCAACTCAATATCCCTTTGTATAAGTTTCCTAGGGCTGCTATAACAAAGTTTCACAAACCAAATGGCTAAACAACGTACATTTATTCCCTCACACATCTGAAAGCTAGAAGTGTGAAACAAAGGTGTTGGAGGGGTCACACTCCATCTGAAGGCTCTAGGGACAAATCCTTCCTTGCTTGTCCCTAGCTTCTGGTGGTTGCTGACAATCCTTGGTGTTCCATGGCTTGCAGCTGTTATCACCCAATCTCTGTCCCATTGCTATATGGCTTTCCTCCCTGTGTATGTCCTCTGTGTCTCTGTGTTCAAACTTCCCCCTACTTATAAGGACACCAGTCATTGGATTTATGACCCACTCTAATGCAGTATGACATATTAACTTGATTACCTCTGCAAAGACCCCATTTTCAATCAAAGTCACATTCACAGGTTCTAGGTGAACGTGAATTTTGCAGAGACACTATTCAACCCAACACAGCTTATTGAAAGATAGATGTGAGCTCATCTCAAATCATTTTAAAAGCATTCATATAAATCAGCTGTCCCCAGTCTTTTTGGCACCAGGGACCAGTTTCATGGAAGACAATTTTTGCAGGGGGTGGGGTGGGAAAGGGAGGTACAGGGAGAGATGGGGAGCGGCTGTAAGTGTAGATGAAGCTTCCCTCACTCACCTGCTAACAATAATACTCATAATATGTAAATAATACTCATAATATGTAAAGACAAAATAGATAGTCCAATGTCCCTCAACAATTTCATTAAGTTCCTAAAATGCCCTCTGTAATAATTTCTTGTTCTGCTCATCTTGTTTCAGCAATTTATCTTAGGCATCTGTATGCTTCCAGACTGGATTCCTATTTATACATAATTATTCACTTGTCTTGTTCCTTTATTGCAGAGCACATGCCTACAAGGTTGGAAGTGTATCTTAGTAATTTTTTGCATTTCCACTATATAACATAATGCCTTTAATATGATAAATGTATCATCTATGTTGCAAAATGAGTAAGCCACATATCAAATTATCTGGGAAACGTCTGTGAAATACTTGGCAAATCTTATCAAATTTGGTATCTGTTTCATTTACAAATATGTGAAATTATTATGTGTCAATTATAAATAAAACAATAAAAATTAAAATAATGTCCCTCATTTTGTATTTGTATGATTTTCTTTATGATTTAGCTTAAGTTATGTGTTTTTGGCAAGAACACCACAGGAGTAATATTGTGCTCCTCTTAGTGAATCATGTAAGGGGTATATGTTATGTCTTTTTACTAATGTTAAGGTAGAATCTGACAGATATTTTCTCTAAAATATATAGCATTTTTTATTTTGGTAATTGATAAGTATTTTGTAGGGAGATATTTTATGGCTATGCAAATATCCTGTTTCTTATCTTACTTTCACCCATTTATTTTAGCAGCCATTGATAATGCTTGTCTGCGCAATTATTACTGTGCTGTTTGCAAAAAATATATATTATTACCTATTCTTAGATTTCATACATTTTTATCATTAAAAAATTATTTGTGAACTTACTATCTGACACTGCAGTAAGCAAGAGGGATACAACCATAACCAAATTGTAGTACCAGTCTAGCCAACTTGATGGTCTAGATATATGACTACATTTGTAGTTAGATATGAGATTTATATCGTCAAATTCCCAAAAGCAATAATATTGAAATCTTATTGTGCTGTATTGTGGCTATCGATTTCAAAAGAAGGTACATATCATGTTTCTTCTTTTTAAATTCATTCATATTCTTTAATGATATTTTACCATTTCTTTTTATTTTTGTTTGTTTATGAATTCTATGACTTTACATTTGAAGCATTCTCTCATTTTTATTAATTAATTTACATATATTGTTGTGAATAACGCTCTTCTCCCTTCACATTTTCTAAATGGCATTCACTAATTATAAAACTTAAAAACTGTGTATTTGTTTTGCATTTAGCAAGTTAACTAAACCTACTACTAAGCCTAAATATCTTTCTATTTCTGCTTATTCTCTATGAACTTCTAGCTGTTAGTCAGGTTTTCACCAAATAATTATAATTCTTGCCCCACTTTAATCATAAGTGTCCTCACTCTTTCCGTTTCATGTCCTATCCCATTGTCTAAAACTTCTAGAACAATGTTAAGCAGTAACAGTGTATTTGTATTGTTTCTGATTTTAACAGAAGTATCTCCAATTATTTTACTCTTAAGTATGAATTTGTTAGTTTAAGTCAGCATTTTTTATCATGTTGAGAAAGTATATTCTATATATGACATGACATTTCATCGCGTTCAACTTCCAATCCACCACCCCTGTCTGGTTTTGAAGGCCCCAACGCTACGAGTCCTAGTCGGAGGTAGAATCCCATCTTTCAGTCTGGAAAATAAATAGAGATACCCCCCCCGTTAGTCTGCCCAGGAGCAGGGATTCATGACCTAGGACTGGTCAACCAGATGCTCCCACCCTAGTTACTGAATCTTGGTGAGTGATGCCAAGCTGAAGGTCAATGAGTCACAGTTCATGGTTGTGAAGTTTGGGCAGCAATGGCCCATTGGTGTCAGAGGATTTCAAGGTCAGGAGGAGTAGAGAGATGATGCTGGGCCTGGGAAAAACAAACCTTTCCACAACTAGCTGTCAAAAAAGGCAGCAGGTGACTCCTACCAAGAAAAGACTGTGCAGAAGAGCAGCTCAGAAGAAATAATCATCAGTTCCAGTGGGAGATAAGAGAGAAAACTTCACAGAGGAACAACATTGAAGAAAGAGAAGAATTTTGATAGAGAAAAGAGAAAAATTATTTCCTAGGCTACTTCTTTAACAGAGCTTCATTTTTTTTTTCCTGTTAGGAAAATTTGCTAAGATATTAAAATTAGCCCAGCTAGCTGCCTATGCAATTTGATGATTTGAATATGTCAAATTTTCATACTGATGGCCATAAATTAAATTCATCTTTTTCTTAACTTATTTATTAAAGGCCATGCTTTATAGTCTACTTGTTATTCACACAGAAAACAAACACAGAAATATCGTGATCATAGATAATTCCTCAGATGATCAATGATCATGTTCTGTTAATTTCAGAGACCTCAGTGACTTCTTAGACGCTATCTATTAGTTTTGTTTTTGTGCTCCAGAAATGTTTCACTAGCCTTGTAATGTTTTGAAGGCATAAATGCCATAATTATTTTTGTATCTCCTCTGGAATCAGCATTTTACTTTTCCCAAAGTACCAATATATATATGTCATGGCATGTGGGTTATGAAACCCCCTGTCTCCCACTGGAGAGAATAGAGGAAGGTCACAAACTCCAAAACAGTGTTGATTCTCTTTGTTCCTAACTGAAACTATGTTCAGAGCACCAGGCAGAACTGCTGCTCTTGAATTTTAATCATTGTTCTTTGCTTTAGATATTGGGTTCATGTTGTTAACAGCAACTGCCGAGTCATAGCATCTGTTTACTTTGTATTGGGGTAGTGATCCCAATTTAAAATATAATGCTTTCCCACTGTTTATGCATTGCCATAAGCCATCTATCCAACAGAATTTATCAAAATCACTATTATTTATCACTTATTGTCAAGTACACCATCACTCATGACACTGAAGATCTATTCCAGATGAATAATTCAAAGTATATAACCCACATTTTGCATAGCTTATAACTGACTACAGTTTTATTTGCTCTCATTCAGCAATGAGCATAGTGTAGGCATGCTCACCGTAGGAGTTTTGTAATGTCAGAAAGGTCCCACGAATCCTATTTTGTATAGGAAACCACAAAGTCTATTGGGATAAATAAAGAATTAACTTTAGGCTCACATTTCATTCTAGGATCCCAAATAAGAATGTGAGAGACTAAAGATACCCGCATGTCCCATGACCATACACCCCAAGCCAAACATGCATGGGTCCTGTGTTGCACTATGTTACTTCACATCCTGATGTTGCAGGAAGCCAAAAGGCACGGGAAGTGGATGAGTAATCACAGCAGCCAGGAAATTAGAGCAGAGCAAGTGAAAGAAAGAAAAGAGAAGAGGGGACCCCAATGGCAGCAGTAACTAGAAATTGGCACAAAGTCTTCCCAGAGAACATTTTGTGTCATTTAGAACTGACAGAAGCATCAAGATGTTGAGGTTAAATCCTAATAACCATCCTGGTGCAATGTTCAGGAGAACAGGGGAGGGGTCAGAGTAGGGGGTTGTCAGTAAGCATGAAGGGTCCTCATTCTACCCCGATTCCCAGGATTATAGTTTTCTAATATTTTGTTTGCTACATGTCTACTCTCCATTGAATAAAGTATTACGTCTAATTTTCACAAAACATCTAATGATTTAATAAAAATTGTAGTCACAAACAACTGTTGATTATGCATTTTAACATTACTAACATGACTGCACCATCTCTGCTGCCTTTGATAGCTAAGTGCCGGCTTCATATTCCAGCTAACATCCCCCGCTGCCACCCATGGGAGATACTGACTTTCTGTTTGCCTATTACTGGCTCATCCTTCAGGAATGGCATCCCTCTTCCAGGAACTGCATCTCCTCCAGCCCAGTCTGGTGGCTTCAGCAATGACCACCACATCCATACAGGATCTTGATGTCTCGGACATAGTGAATTAGTGCAGGAGTGAGACCTTGACCCACACAGTACCTATCAGAGTATTTCTTTACAATTTTCTTAATTGGGACCAAGGAAGACAGTCAGTTGACTTCTAGAAGTAAAAGCTATGGAATGATAGGTCTGGAAACTTCTAGGGTGCCTGCTGCATGTCATGTGTCAAAGGCTGGTGTGTTGTGGGAAGAATTATACTGACATGCAAAGAGAAGGTGGGATGGGAAGTGAGATGGCAAAAATGACCCTCGAGTCCCTGGTTCCAGCACTACATGAGGTTTACCTGTATCTTTTTGTTTTCTTATGGTTTTGTTGCTCCATATCTTTTTGGGTAGACAAGTCAATAAATTCTTTTTCTTACCCAAGTATGTTACTATCTTTTATAACTACTAATCTTGCCTAATTCACCTCCCCTTCAATACCTCCTGCCTTCACCAACACCAAATTAGTCCAGGACCACCTCCCCTCTCTTTACAATAGTAGCGATAACCCTCTGACTCACCTCCCTGCCTCTGGTGGCCGCCCACTTCAATCATGATCTGTGGCATAGCTAGAGAAAAGTCTCAAAACACAAATCATATCATGTTGTATATTGCACAGAATTTTTAGTGGTTTCTAGATGAGACCTATGTCATAATTTTGAATGTCTATCATCCAAAGCTCCTTTCTCTTTGGGAGAAATCTCCCAACATGCAGCTTCAAGAGACAGAGGGCACAGACTCTCTCAGGAAGCCATGGGGATGGGGGAAGACACTTTTCTCCCCATGCTCCCTTGGAATCCAGGGTGAGGCTGAGCTGATAGAATATGTCTCCCAGGCAAATCACACATGCGATGCACAGATGGCTGATTGAAATCTTCAGTGCCCATGTTCAGTGACAAGGTCTAAAAATGGCAGTAGCAGAAATACTGATAGAGGAATTTTTTCCTCTTTTTCTTTTTTTTCCAACTTTATTGAAGTACAATTGACAAGTTAAAATTGTGTATATTTACAACGTACAACATGATGATTCTCAATGCATATGCATTGGAAAGTGATTACCACAATCAAGCTAAATTAACATCCATCACCTCACATAGTTGTGTGTGTGTGTGTGTGTGTGTGTGTGTGTGTATGTGGTGAGAGGAATTCTACCAGCCCATGTCTGTGGCTTGACTTTGGCTGCAGTCTTGCATCTCGCCTCTTCTGGTTCCTGACCTTGTTTTGTGCCTGGTCCTCCAGTACTTCCTGACAATTAGGTGAGCTATCTCCACGCGTGGAGCTCCTTCCATCTCCAGCCCTGCATGCCAGCTCTCAGGTGCCTGTGGTCATTTGCTTCTCCCTAGGAGATGTGTCCCTCATCCAGGTCAGCAGTGGAAGGAATGAAGGGCTACTGTGAGCAGTGACCATCTGATCACATCTTATCAAGGGAGGAATCTGCAAAGAGGCTAGAAGGATCTGCTTTAAAATCCAATGTTCACACTTGAATAGTATCCATCTAATGATTTAAAAAGGAGTGGATTATAAATGATGCTAGAAAATATGGTGTTGAACTTCTCACAGATCAATACATCAGAGTTTTTCAGATTCCCCTTGGTAAGATTAAGACTAAGAGTGATTGTCATGGGTACCTTCCCCGGGCACTCCTGCCAGACTTTCTTCCCTGCACAACAGGTTAATTCCATTCTTACCTATCAGTATTTACCTCCCCCAGAATTTTAAAGCCCTTTTAGATTCATCTCACTTCCTGTCCTTTTGCTTTTCCATACTTTAGGCATTGATAAAAATTAATGGTCTAATTATGCTTATGACTTTCCAGTCACATACAGTAAAACAATAAAATAAAACCTTTTATTTCTAAAAATATTGCATTTGGGAATACTTTTTCTTTTTTTGCTTTAACAACTTTTCTTCCTTTAAAATTCCTCTAATATATGAAGAAAATGTACTCTTTGTTCATTATTCCCTCTCAGTTATAATGAACTATGAGAACATTTTCTGTTTTCTATCACTTTGAAGCATTTTCAGATAAGGTTAATATAAAAATATGTTTATTTTGTTGGAGTTCAACTATTTTCACACTGTTTAAATTAGAAAAGTCTTTTGATACTATCTGCAAAAGGAAAGTAAGGAAGATTTTATACGAAAAAAATGTTAAATTAAAAGCCAGTTAATGTAAGGATAATAATTATTTAATATTAAAAAGGAAGGGGAAAATACTGGTATTAATAAGTGTGTCATTTTATGTGAGGTTATGGGTATGTTAATTAACATGATTGTGGTGATCGTTTCACAATGTATACATATATCAAATGCGATGTTGTACAACTCAATCTATAGTAGTTGCCTCTTTGCTTTCTGGGTTTGCTTTCTGCAATTCCTTAGTTAACTGTGGTCAACCATGGTCCAAAAACAAGTGATCACAGTACCCTAAAATAGGATAATTTGAGAAAGAGAGAATTCATGAAATGTGCTCTTGAAAAAGAGCACATTCACATAACTCTTATTACAGTATAATATTGTTTTGTTACCTTTAGATGTATGTCCGTTCATTGAAACTTCCCAGGGTGGGTTTTTAATAGAACTATGCCCAGCCTCTAACTACACAATAAACTTCCAATAAGTATTTGCTAATTGATTATCCTTTGTCTTAACTGGCATATTGAAGAACACAGATTTTTGAAAGCTTGTGGACATATAGCAGATAAAAATATTGCTTCTAAGCAAAAGGACAGATTTTCTCAGCAGAAGACTGTAACAGGAAGTTAACAATAACCCCGGCTGCAAACTTAAAACATTGTGAAGTTATATACCAGAACTTTTCAGGAGAACTCAGGGTATCTTTACATAAGCAAGAGCCTCTTGGTACTGATATTGATAAATGTATTTCAAGAGTTCACTTCTGTTCTGGTATAGTCAGATTTATGGTTCTGCAAAGAAAAAAAAAATGCCAGTGCAGACTTTTATTAAATAATATAAGGATGACTCCTTCCTATTGAACATAAAAATAATTAAAATCATAGGAGTGCTGACTCAAGAAGAAATACAATGTTTGAATAAATCTTTCTCCATTGACAAAATTGATTCAGTAATTATATAAAACTTCCCGCATTTTGTCTGATGGATTTGCAGATGAATTCAACAAAACATTGTAAGGAGCAAAGAGCTCCAAACTTCCACAAAATGAGAAGTCTTCTTTTTCTCTTGTAATAAGGGAGTTTAGCTATTAAATACTATTCAGAAACTTCAAGGGTTTTTTTGTGATCAGCGTTTGTAAATGAGCAATAGACATTTGAAATGAAGAAGTACCTATCTCAGCGATCAGAATACAATTGGATCTATCTATGCTGCTGAGATGAAGACATGTCTCGATATCTCATGATATAAGAAAGGTAAAACAGCATCTCCTGTATTTGTTCTGCTTTTATTTCTACTTTTATAAGTTGTAATTTTTGATTTATGAATATTTACGCTTAGGAAATTATAAATATTATGTTTTAATTTTGAATTGTGGTCTTTAACATTTTAGAGTGCTTTCTTTGTTTTAAACACTGGTTTTTAGCCTAAAGATGATCTTATTTTATGATAAGATTAAGACCTCTAAGTTATTTTATTGTTTATCTGTCTACCTACTACCTATCTCCTTTTATCAATTATTTATTATTGGTATTTGCCTGGTATGTGTTTGCCCACCCATTATTTTCATCCTTATTTAATATTTTGTTCAAAGTGTTTCATATGATTTCACAGACAGGGTTTTTTATCTCTATTCATTTGCGTTAATATATTGGTATTTTATTTCTCGTGCAATTATTTTAAGTTTTCTGTTTTATATAGTTAAAAATAACGATGCAGGCTGTTTCACTGGGGCATTATGGTTACTGTGTGTGTCTGTACATAGACAGATATACAGATCTATCTATTTCTGTATATTTTTTCTTATATCAATAAGAATTTTATCCTAAAAGTAAGTCCCTTTGATCTTCTACTGTGTATCCAGCGATATCTATTCTTTCTTATCTTACTTCCAATAATGCCTTTATTGCTTTTATTTCTAATTTCTTTTTGCTTTCCACTTCTTTCTTGAGTTCTGGCAGCTAAAGTTTTATTTCTTTCCACTGCTTTGCCAATTCTTTCCTGAAATCTTGTGCTTCTACCTTGTGTTCTTATTGCACATATACAGAAATTTTATTTTATTAATATTTGTTAAGTTCTTTGTGACATGCTTAGGCACAATTTGCAATTGCTTATTACAGTTTTTTTTTTTTTTTCTTTCTTTCCTGGTGAGAGTTCTTTCTTGATCATTTTTTCATTTGGTTGTTTTTTTTGTTTGTTTGTTTTTTGTTTTGTTTTCCTTTAGAAAAGTCACTTTAATGTTCCTCAAAAGGGTTCTGTTGGCATTTCGAATGGACAATATTTTCTCAGGTGACACCACCATGAGCACTAGAGGATATTTGCCATCCTTGGGACCATCTACTAGGTGCCAGTAGCACCCCTCAGCCATTGTGGTACACAAAATCACCACCTCACATTTCTATATGTCCTCAGGGACAGTTGGAGTTAGATTGAGAAATAGCAGTATAGAGGTTATAACATCCCCTTTGTTATTAATCAGCACTGAAGGAAGTGAGTTTTCCTGACACAAATATTTGTGGGAGACTTACATGGCAGAAGGCCCAGGAGCCTGCCTGGCTAGCTGGAATTTTTCTTATAAGCCAGGTTTTATGTGTGAGTTTGCTAAGCATTTACTTCTACCCAACCAATGGGAATAGAATAACGGGTAGGTTTTTGAAACGTGAAGAATCCCCTTCAGTCCCACTGAGTCATTGTTTGTCTAGGTTAGCCATGATTTCTCTGCTGCATGGATACAACCCCAAACCAGGAGATCCCTGGCCAAAAGCTAGTCCTCTGTTATTATTCCCACTGAAGGTAGAGTGCATTTCCCTCCCTTTGACTTTGACCTCAGCCTTGTGACTTGCTGTGTCCAGTGGAATGTGGGTGGAAAGGAAAGTGTGCCAGTCCCAAGCTGCCCCCACCCATAGCCTGCCATTGACATGAGTGGCAGTGCCCCCAGGTTACTGGGTCACAGCTGCCTTTTCAGCCTGGTCCCAGAGGGAATTCATGTGGCATAGATGAGAACCCAATCCTCAACGAGAAGCCAAGAACAGCTGGACCTGGAACTTGAAGCAGAACCATCTGCACAAACCAGCTCAGCTTTGATCAGCTGCAGCCTAGCAGAATTTCAGACGTGTGAGCATGAGAATAAATGCTATTTTTTATGCCACTGAGTTTAGAGACAGTTTGTTATACGGCATTATTGTAAAAATAGCTGACTAATACATACGTTCAAACTAGAAGGTCTCTGTTTTCTTTTGAGCTCTACAATCAGAGTTTCAACCATCCCACTTTACTTAGGTACCTCATTTCTGGGTGAACAAAGTTTCCTCACTTGAACACCAGAATCTACACTTTGTTTCTTTTCCTCCCTGGGTCTATTTCATTTTCCTTATTGGTTCATTCTTATCTTTCCAACCCAATGTACAAATTCATTTCTTTTTCATCCACCCTCATATGCTGGGTGATCTCATTCAGCACCACGGCTAAAATTGGTCTGTATGTTGACATCATTCCAATGACTAATTGTAGCCCCATCCTTTTTCCTGAACTCTATACTAATAGCCAATTTCCTTTACATACAAACATTTCCATTTGGATGGCTATCGAGCTACTCAAAGTTTTCATTTAAAAAAAAAAAAAAAAAAAAAAAAAAAAAAAAACCTCTTGTTTTTCTCTACAAAAACTTACTCTTCTCATGTTTCCTCACCACAGTGAATAGCAACTTTATGCTTCTACTCACTCAATCTCCCATGTCGTCTTTGTCTCTTCTTGTTCCTTCACTGATCATTCCCCTTATTGACCTTTCCTTCATTAATCATTCAACAAATTCCAATCCCTCTTGTCTCTACATCAGAATACATAGTGTCCCACTTAATGCCAATATCACCCTGGTATATGATCTAGAGAAAATATTTCATATGTATAAATGCTGAGGTTGTAGCTGGAATCTTACCCTTCCCCATCATGCTGAGACAGTGTCCTAGAAAATCCCAGACCTGGCAACATCTCTCGGCTTTACCACCTGCATTGTACCCATTGCCTGTGATAACTCAGGGTTTCAGGAATCATTATTTCCGCTTGCCTGGGAACTCAAATAGAAATTTGTTCTCAAAATTTTTCCTCCATGATTCAAAATATGCTACATATTTGTTTTAATAATTCACTTAGAGAATCCCTTGCAACAGGACACAAAATGTTTAAAAGTTGATCATATTGCATACTATTCTGCTGCTGTTTTTCTGATCTTGTTCCAAGTCATCACATATATAAACAAAGATGTCTTCTGGGGTTTGATTATGATTAATTGAAAAATAGACAACACTTCATAACAGTTTTATTAAAAGGCCATATTCTAAATAGGTCTTAAAAATGTTTTGATTTCTTCCCATAATGGCAGCAGAACACTAGAAAGGTAGGTTTCCGTTGAAAGCCATCCTCGGATTGAAGTATTTCAAGACAATCCCAGGACTTCTATTGGCGGAACTATTTCAACTCCATCTCACTATAACCTTAATTTCCTTTCTCTTCTGAGCTCCTGCTGTACCTGTTCTGCCTGCTCCAACCTCAGATAACACCAACTATTTTCTTCTAGCTATTTTCAATCAACCACTAGAGAAAAATCACATAAACCTTCTGAGTCACTTCCCTACACATTTGTGAGAGTTTTTCTTTTATTTTTAAATTTGTTTAAATTCTCACTGAGTTGAAATATTCAGTATTATTCCGCAAGCCCCTAATTGGCTCTGTTTTCCTCTTCCCTGGACTGGCTCTTTCGCATTTTTGACCATGTTTCACAGGAGCCAGTTCCCCACTGCTGGTGAGTAATCATCATCACCTAGCTCAGGCCTCAGACAGCACACAGAGGATGGATGGGAACTCATACTCTCCGTCCTTCTGGAGCCCTCTCGTCCCTCCATCCGACCATGTGCCTGCACCTTCTCTCTGGGATCTTAGCCAATTGTCTAACTCCATAGACCAAGGTTCTGGGAGCATTTTCCAGTCATCTTTCTATTGGCAAATCGCTGCCTTGGAGTCGGCTTGCAGGGGAACCTAATTTGAGAGTGTTGCTAAGTTTAAGCAAGGAAGAGATCCATACAGTCCGGTGTGGTAGCATAGCTGGGACTCACAGCACACAATGGGTTCACCAGTGGATAATGGAGGAGGAATTCCATGTACTTCTAAATAGAAAGGGGAAAGAAAGTCTTTCACACTACGAGAATGACAGAAGCCATACTGACAAGAGAACAACAAATGTAGAGCATTGATCTCTTCATTGATTTATGTATACCTTCATCCATTTCACAGTAGTATGGATTTTTTTCCAAAGGAATTACTTTAATTCTGAGACCTTGCCCTATGTCCTGTAGCTCTCTCTTGAGTGATGGCCCTCCTGTAGTTCTTATATTGAACATGGCCAGCAGACGCTACGGCATCTCAGGAAACAGGCTTTCTTCTCTCTTAATTCCGAGTCCCTGGGCCTGCCCAGCCTCCTGGGTAGAAGACCCTTAGGACATTCAGCATAGCTCCAGACGTCCAGGGATCCCAATTTGGAAAACATTAGTCTGGAGATGGAGTTGCTGATGTAGTTTGAGTATCTGTTCCATTAGTCATTTCTGAGAATGTGAAGTTTAACCAAGATTGGAACAAATAGAACCAGTTGATTCAGTGCAATTTGGAGAGGGTTCTATTTTGAGTTTGAGGGACTTTTAAAATCATGAGCTTGAAATGACGCTGAGAATTCTGAGCTATTTCAAAAATAGAGGAATGCAACCAGCATAGATTTCTTTAGAGTCTGTGCTTCCGGGTATTCCTGAACAGGTCTCAGCAACACTTGATGAAAACCCTGTGCTCTCACTGAACCCCACAGTTAAAAAATCTGTCATTTCCACCTAGTCTGGAATAACGTGCTGAGAGTCCACAGCTGTGAAGACGCACACCAACGGTGCCCCACAGGCATGAAGCAAAAACTGCTGGCCAAACTGAGTTGTCTCTAGAGGTTAATGGTTCATTGGATTTTATAAAACTAAGGCTGTTGTGTCTCCAAAAATTTCTAAAAAAAAAAAAAAAAAAAAAAAACACCAGGAGTCTAGTTTTAGAAGTTTGTGTTAAGACTGCAAAATAACTTTCCTTTATCCCCATTTCTACATCTACATGAGAAGTGCATTGTTCTTACTAAAATTGGGCATACATTTGAGAAAGATTTTTTTTCTTCCCCTTTGGCCAGAGAGTTGGCTGCTGGGAAGTATGTGGTGCTGAAAAGACCCCAGGTAGACACTGACCTATACGTTTTTGTGTTGCCATTTCAAAACTAAAAATGCTCCTAGAACACCCCATGTAATTCTCCCTTCATATTTCTACCCAAAGTAGTCAACTGTTGAATATCATTTGTATCCTACTGGAGTACTTCTGCTCATTGTGCTTGTTGAGCATTTCTTTCTAAAACTCCTTAAGAACATCTCCATTTCACTCACACTGGTCCTACAGTTATAAACCCACCAAACAAAAGTATACTCAACTCTGCTGTAGTTCAATCAGTGACTCCTTTTCTCTGAATGTTAATAGCAATGTCCCCATACCCCCTTTTCTCTGAGACTGAACTCTACTTACTTCCCTCAGGCCTTTTCCCACCTATTCTGATCTATGGCTTACCACTCACAAAACATTACAAGACTTACTTTAAATCAAGATATAATTACATACCATAAAATGCATAGACCTTGAGTATGCAATTTTATAATTTTTGACAACTATACATGCCACATCACCAACACTCCAATCGAGACATAGGATCTTGTGGTCGCTCTATGTATTGATTGTTTATCTTTCCCCAATGTGCCCAATCCCCCTCCTCCTGACCCAGATACAACTATTTTCTCATTTCTGTAACCATGTATTAGATTTGCTGTTCTTAAACTTCACATAAATGCTACAATTTGCTCACAGTAATGTTTCTGTGCTTCAGTGAGTGTGCCAGGAACTTGTCCCCTTTATTGTTACATTGTACTTCATCATATAAACATACTGTAATTTGTTTAACCATTTTCCTGAGGAAGGATATATGGGTTCTTCCCAGATTGGGACTATTGTAAAGAGAATATTCCTGTACGTGGTTTTGGAGGAACATATGTTTTCATCTCGAGGCAGTGAATAAAGAAAGAGTGGAATTACTAGATCATAAGGTAGGTGTCTAACTTTATGAGAATAATAAACATGTTTTTCATAGTGTTCGTAACATTTAAAACTCCCACAGCAGTGTGTGCATCTTCCAGTTGTTCAACACCCTTGCCTACATGTCGTATTTTTGCTCATTTTAATTTTAGCTGTTCTGATAGGTGTAAAATTGCATTGCATTGTGCTTTTAATTTGCATTTTCCTAGGGAATGATGATATGGAGCAACTTTTTATCTGCTTATTAGTCATTTGTATAGCTACTTTTTTGAAATGCCTAAGGCTTTTGCCCCTTCTTAGAGTTTTTTGTTACTTATTGTCGATTTGTATGTGTCACCTATATATTCTGAAAGTGAATGCTTGTTATACATACGTATACATATGTTATCTCCCAGACAGTGGCTTGCCTAATCATTTTCTTAATGATGACTCTTGGTCATAATACTTAAATATGAGTTTTAAATATTTAAGAAATCTATGTCACCCTTTTATTTTTTGGCTGCTTAGTGCCTTTTGTATTTTGTCTCAGAAATCTGCCTATATAACACAACATTAGGCACAGAATTGTTCCTGCATTCAGTATCTATGAAGTGTTCTTAACTTTTTCAAGCCTCTCCCAATATCCTCATGCACAGAAATCTCTCTCCAAGATACAGGCATATCCGTAAGTTGTAAGAAAATTCTATATTCAATGACAGTGATACAGTTATTAATATAATGTTATTGAAATTAGAGTAAGAGCATATTGCCATCTACCTGAGGGATCAAACAACTTTTCAAGACAGGACCAGCAGGGCAAAGTGGTCCTTAAATGATACATATTGGAAGTTGCATTCAGGAAAAAATGTTGAAAATTAGAAAATTACAAAGGAGGAAACTGAGGTTACTAAAATATCAATTGGATTTAATCATAAAATCAATGGCTGAGTTTAACAGATAATAGTTTTTAAAATGGTTGAAGTCAAAACAGGAAACATTTTGAAAAATAGACTAAGAAAACTAGACTATTCTAAGAAAATGAGGTTTGAGGAGAGAAATTATATGGTCATGGTTCTGACTAGGAAAGATGAATCTGGTAACTGCTACAAAATTCTTTGCAGAATCACATAGATTATAACACCTCCACTCTGGCTGCAGAACTGTGGCCATATCTATGACTACAAGTACCATTCAGAGTTGTATTAGTCAACTTTTGCTAGTTGTGTTGCAATAACAAATGCCCCCAAAACCCCAGTGGCTAAGAATAACAGAGGTTTATTTTGTATTTACATAGCAATTCCTTCACTGGAAATTCTGTTCCACATCTTTTTTATTCTAGGCTTAAGGAGAAGATTCTATCAGAATAATGCTTGTCTTTGGAAGAGGAAATAGAACACAACGGTTTGCATAGCTTCTGCATAGACTTAGCATATATCCCTTCTGATTACAAGTCTAGGCCTGGGAGCAACGTGGCCATCAATATACCGTCCCCACCATGTGAAGTTAGCCATAGACTAAATTGTGTCTCCTCAAAATTCTTCAGTTAACCCCCAAGGTAAGTATATTTGGAGATAGGGCATTTAGAAGAGAGAGAGAGAGGTTTCAGAGGGAAAGAATGATTGAAAGACAGAAGCCAATTCTGGGTCCAGAGCCAGGTGAATCAGAAGACATTGGCTGTGGCCAGTATGCAAAACGGAGAGGCTGGTCTTCCAAAAAGAGGGTTCCTCATTCCCTTACTGAAAGGGAAATGAGTATATGGTCAAACACACAGTGATATTTTTAGATACAGAGGGTAAAATGTTCAAGTAGAACAAATCAAATGAGTTGAACTTCTCAATAAATGTTTTACCCAAGTGTAGATGCCTAGTAGCTGGTAGCTGAATTAAATATACTAAGTTCTTTTTCCTTAAACAAGCCAGGCTTATCCTGGCAAATGAAATAAAAGGTAAAATTATAACCAGGGTATTTGAATGTCCCTGGGAGGTGGGATTTTGAAGTGTTAAGCAAGTTGCCAGTTTTAGGTGGCCAATATGTTTTCCTGATCCACAAACTGAGCACCTGTGGGGTTTTTTTTTTTTTTTTTTTTTTGGTTTTGTTTTTTTGGTTTGATTTGCTTCTAAAGTTTCTCCCCCTGGTAACATTGTATCTCAGAAAAAAAATAAAATAAGATACAATAAAATGAGTTCCAAAATAAATGAAGAAATAATTCAGATGATCTCTCAACACCCAGAGGCTGGCATCTCTTTCTGCACAGTAAGCACTATGAACCATGTAATTTGGGGGGAGGGGACAGGGCGGATTTACCATTGTGATTGTTACAACAGCTGCAGGCTTAGATTCCCAAAATAGGCCATGTTCTGTTTCAAGCAGGTGCTACCTTTAAACTAGCAAGCTCCTGCTCCCAAGCTGATAGTGTGACTGAAATTTAATAGTGCCAAGTTGCCTTCAGTGTCTCCTTTTAATGTGTTTTGGAAAGGCAAGAGTGATCTCACGCAGAAAGATTAGAGGAGGCCCTTGGAAACTGCTCAAAGCTACTTATTAAAGGAAGCAGCAGAGATAATTAAAAGTAATTTTGCCAAACTCCAAAAAGGGCACTGAACAAAACATGAAGGTGTAGGAGCAAATCAAATTCTGCTGTTAGCAGAAACCCAACTACGCAGCTATTTCCAAAGAATGAGCTCTCCAAATGGGTTCAAAATATAGAGTTAGGTAGAGCTATAGTTGAGTTTTTAAAAATATAAATAGTTATTCCAGCAAGTCTCCACATCAAGGAGAGATTGCAAAGTATTCCAAGAGGTAAAAGGAAAGAAGAAGGAACAACATCAATGGGAATAATCTGATTGATACCCAAGTATATATTTTTGTTAGTTATCAAGTCTTGCAAGTAGAAAATGGACTGGGAGCTTACAGCACATATCAAAACTACTGGAAGCTTGCAAAGCCTGAACAATAGCTTCCTTTAAGATTTGTGAATCACTAAAATTGACACATTTGCTCAAATATGCCTTTTATCCCCTAAGATCATACCCATTCGATGTTTATTTGCTCATCCCCTAAGCAGACATCCATTGAAGAGCCAGTTTTTAGTAGGAAATATAGGAGACCTTGGTTAAATGAGGCTGTAGGTTGGGCGGGGGAAATGATGACAGTTCATAGCCATACAACTATTCTGTACCCATAATAATTAAAAATTAAATAAATAATTAATAAATAGAACAAGACAATGTGTATACACACACACAGAGAGATGTAAAGGCCATTCTGTTTCTTTTAGATGACTACATATTATGATGGTCCTATATTATTTTCAAATACTTAGGTGATGATTTTTTGTCCCAAAATAGAGACAGCAGCATTTGTACTCGACCTTTTTGTACTGATGAAGAGACCAGTGTTTAGAATAACTTACTAACATTCAAAATCATAAAGTTAGTAATGAGTAGATCTAAGACATCCAGAGCAGTAGTAATTCCAATATAATCCACTGTCTTTCAAGTTGAGTGTTTCTTAAATATTCTGGAAAATTTTTTATAATATTTCAGCAGTTTCAATCCAGGAAAAGGCAATTGTATAGTTTAAACCAGCACTCTACAAGGCAAAGGATACTTTGGAAGAAGGTAGTAATAGAATGTAGAAGTAATTCCATATGCATTGAGTATATATGGCTCATCTGAAACCCTCCCTTTCTCCCAAAAAAAAAAAATAAATAATAATAATGCTTCTATCAGCAATGAACCCAAAGTACACAAATAATTATACTTTATGAAACAGGAAATCTAGATTCAGCAGTGAATTGGCATCAGACTATCAAATTAGATTTTGGAAAATAATTAAGTTGCTTAATGCTTTGAAAGGTCAATTTGCAGTTGGCATTTCTACCGATGCCTGGGGTAAATGCAAACACAGGTTTGGGTTGGAATAAGCCCTGGTTCTGAAGGTCCACTCATGGTGGGATGAAAAATGTAGCCCTAGACGTCTGAAGGCCTGAGACTTAGAGCCTGGGCTCTGTAAATAGGTTCCTTTGTGACCTCTGGCATTTCATTTCCCTTCTCAGAGTTTGAGTCTTCTTATCTGTGAAATCAGAATGATGGACTGCAGAATTCATTAGCTCTTTTAGGGTTGCTCATTCTTTGATTCCTCATGTAGGAAAAAACATGCAGCAAATATTTATTCAATGGTCTCCCCTGGGCTGAACGCTCTATTCTATACCTGCCCATGGGTTTTGTGAACTGACCCTCTAATCACCCTGTGAAATTGCCGGCATTTTCATTCTACAAAGGAAGAAACTGCAGCTCAGACAAGGTAAGTTAAGGGTCAAAACTAGCATGTGATAAAACTAAAATTCAGATTCAAAGACTGGTGTTCTTTCCACTAACTAGAGCTGCTAGAAAAAGAACAGTATTTTGGAAGGTGAGATGCATCATGACGAAGAGGTGTGCACGGGAACCGGAGCTATGAACTCCAGACATTTCAAATTTCTAACTTGAGTTCAATTCCACGCATATACAAACAGGAATTGTTCTTTCTTTGTTATGTCCCATCTGTCATATCTAAAAATATGACTTAAAAGAAGTAGAGTTCCCAAAAAAGTTGTTGATGAAAATACAGATTTCTTATTAAATAAGAAGCCATATGCTTTGTCCTCTAGAAATGAATGAGATTTCAAACATAAAAATAATAAGAAAAATTCATTCCATTCAGACATAAAAATAATATTAAGAAAAAAAATCCATCTCTAACAGAATTTACAGAGAATGGGTATAAACATATTTATTTTTGTATTTGATCTTCAAATACTGACTTAGGGTTCAATTCAAATTGCTTTATTAGATTTCCAAAGTAACTAGTACTATATGCATAACTCAAATCCTAAATAAATATAAAAATTTAAGGAAGCTATGAAAAAATGTCATAATTAATATGCATCGATGTATATAAAGTGACCATATTACAATAATTTTCATCCCACCGAGTTTCATAATTCACAAAAGAAAATCCATTCTATTGTTTAATGTAAATAAGTATCTCATTTATTTTTTAAGGGAGCAGTTGAGAGAAAAATAATTCAGAAGCTTTCTCGTTCTTCCACTTTATTCTAACAACTGCTGGCGTAGGAAAATATAAAAAAGAAAGAGAGAGGAGCTCCTTTGGCTTCCACAGCTGCCTCTGAGAAGCCCCAGAGGTCCTTTCCCTTGTTTCATATCAAAGCCCTCATTTGAAAATTAGTGTAGGTACTGAATTGAACAGTACAATGAAACATGGATTTAAGATATTGCAAAGAAAACAACTTGTTTGTATTGTATAGACTAGAGAATGTGTTTTACACAGTTTTAGGCTTTGGAAAAAACAGCTAGTTCTCACAAGCCATATGCTTATTCACACAAAACACATTGTTCCTTAGTGGTAAAGTGAATATAATCCCCCCAAATAATTATTAAGCCTTGTCACTAGACGACAACCCCTACCAAATTACATTCACATGCATACAAAGTAGGAAGAGAATTTACTATGACTGTCCCACGAAAGCACATTTGCTAAGTTTATCTTTCATCCACTGCATCATGAGTAAGTTTACATGTCAAAGTCAAATTATGTATCACCACAAAGAAGATGGTAGTTTGAGTTTCTCAAACACTGTCATGAATTATCTCAGGGGTTCACAGATGCATGGGGAGAGGTTAGAGAAACAGAAACTTGTGAGATTAATACCATGCATCTTCCTGGGGCATGAGCTGTACTGAAAGGTTTGGAGGTAAATCAGTATGAATACTTTCTCTGGAACCAGTACCAGAAGGCCTAAACTGCACAAGAACATTCCATCATCTCACACCGTGGCAGGTCCACATGTCGGTGACGCCAAGGCTGATTCACACAGAGACTCAACAGTATTATGAAGAATCGAATCTCTTGAGTCTTTCATTTTTTGTTCTGCTATGTTCCTCGTAGGAGTTTTCCCCTCAGCCTGGCTCCCTCCTATTACAGAATAACTACGACAGCTCTGAGTATCACACCCAGACAGATAATGTCCAGAAAAGACAGCTAATGCATCATCATCTCTTTTGAGAATTAGAAAAAAATTTTCCAGTATCACCCCTCCAAATAACATGGTTACCTCCAAATACATGATGAACAATAGTCATGGGATCCCCATGGTTGGCTCAGATTAATCAGCATTGACCCTTGAACTGAAGACAGCGTGGTCCTACCTGTGTACGTGCTGTGTCGGGAGGGCCAACATAGGGACAGAACTAAGTGCTTATCAGTATAAACAAGGAAGGAATGGATATTGAGTAAGCAACCCATTGTTCCTCTAATTCAACAATGATACGTATCTTTCATGGACACATTAGGAATGAATTGCCTCATACAAGTATTAAACTTTTCATAATTAGCCATTTATTTTTCTCAAAAAGAATATGATGTCTTTGAAAGGAGAGCTCATTGGTATTTATATGTCACAGGCATATAGAAAATAATAACTATCAGAAAATTGAATCAGTAAAATAAAATCCAAAAAAAGGATGAAATAAAATTTCAGTGTAGTAGGTGAAAGTCCTAACCCTGGAACCAGGATATCTGGGGAGAAGTAGCCCCTCACCTACTATTCGTGTAACCTCGGACAAGTTACCTAGCCTCATGCTTTATTTTGTCATTGGGAATGTGGTGATAATAGCTCCATTTTTTTTTTTGAAAGAATTAATAGCTAATACATGTTTGGCACTTAGAATAGGGTCTGGAACATAATAAACACTCATTAGAAGACAGTTTTCACTATACTGCCACTACTTCTAATAAGATATCATCATCATCATCTCACTGAGTTATGTAGCAATAGGCATCCAAGGGAAGCCAAGGCTACATGTCTAGCTAGCTTAGGTGGGATCTGGCAGCCATTCAAGGTCAGAACAAGAGGCTAATCCAGGGGGATGTGCTGAAGAGCAAGGAGGGGTAGGTGTATGTGGTAGATTCAGACAAGTGGAAGCCAAAGTACCAGCAGAGGCATGGCAAGCTAGGAAAGCCAGCAAATGCTAACTGCACAGCTTCTCACTTAGCCCCTTTACAAATATTACATGTAAGTCTCAGTCCTTGGGGTCCCCTGGACTCAAAGAGCAAAGGGCCTTCAGTGGTGCAGAAAGGGAGCAGGAATTACCTCATCATCTCTTTATTTGATACCTCAGCCTTCCACTCTGACCCCACAGACAACCCCACTATCTTCAAGGAGAAAAGTGGAGCCATTTGGCAAGAGGTTCCACTCCTCCTCTCTGCAGGTTCCCTCATTACAGGTGATCCCCTGCCCTGTCCTCCTTTGACTTTGGCCTCAGGGTATGATAAAGCTTGTAGTTATTCCAAATCTGACCACAGATCCTCTCTGAGGTTCACCACAAAGAATGTAGAGATGTCGACAGTTGACTCAGGGTGATAATTTGTCATAGTCTCAGCTTATCATGGGGAGGGGGGAAGCCCCGACAATTGACCAAATATTTTTGGGCAGACCAAAATATTTTTTTCATGCTGGCACTATAATC
Source organism: Eulemur rufifrons (assembly GCF_041146395.1). NCBI lineage: Eukaryota > Metazoa > Chordata > Mammalia > Primates > Lemuridae > Eulemur > Eulemur rufifrons. Next base: position 2,044,139 of record NC_090994.1, read on the forward strand.
CAAAAAGAATACCTCAAGGCAATCTTCAATGATACTCCAAAACTTCTAGCAAATGATCAAAGACACAGACTATTGGCTTAGAATGGGTGCTGTTGCCTGATAAACACCACACACTGCAGACGCTGCCAGCCTCGTGAATCAGCAAATGTGCTCAGCTGAGACAAGCAAAGTGTCTTTCAAAATAACTTTAAACAAATAACTGTTTTTCTGTTTGCCTTCTTGATTTAGCTATATAGGGGCTTACATAAGAAAGGTTTGTGGGCATTGTTTTGATGAATGGTCCTTTGTAAATAAATTTGGAGTAAGATAAGAATCAGCCTTTTGAAGCTAAAATGGAACTCAAGATGAAAAAGAATTGAAGATTAAAAAAAGATCATGAGGGAATAAAGATGCTATGACCTGACCAAGAAAGAAAATAAGAAATCTCTGAAGCCTTTCCATGCTACTCTCATAGCAGAACTATTAAATTTAATCTTCTGAAACTGAATAATCAAGTTATCTGCTCACTGGAATCTCCTAGCATGATATAGCTTCTAGATGCCTTGGTTGGGAGGGAATATTCCTAACATACAGGTATTATTTTTTCCAGGTTGGTTTTATTTAGTTCTTAATACAATAATCCTACATTTGAATCTTCTGCACACAGGAGCCTGAGAATCAAAATGTAAAATTTAAGTATAAATTACTAGTGAAGCTTTCCATTACACTTAGTCTGTTTTCCTTTCTTAATATGATATAATTCCTCTCACTAAACTTTAAGTTTCTGTATTTTCAGTATTTTTCACTTATAATAAGGCTAACCATTACCTAAATTAAATAAGCATCTTTCTATAAGCACAGGAAGTAACCAAGAGACACAAAGATTAATATACACACAAAAAGAATGCCGTGCTGCTTTAAAAAGTCTCCTAAATCTCTCTCACCAAGTATTTGAGACCAGTAGATGTTAAATAATTTAAGTATTCTGCTGCACTCCTAAAATGACATTGAAATGTTCAGAATAGTTACAGATCATAATGTGATTAGAGCAAGGGGCAGAGACTTAGTAGCTCCGTATCTATAAATTAGAAGGTAGAAATGGAATTTAGGAGGGGCGTTCCTAAGTGGATTGAAGAGCTTTTGACAAAGCTGACATAACTAGGAGAAATCACTTAGAACAGAGTGGCCACATTTTCTTCTGCAAGAGGCATTGCTAATTCAGTAGTGAGTCTGAGATCTCATTTAATATGACACAGAGAAGAAAAGAAGTACATTGAAAATAAGAAAATAATGTCTCAATTAATTCCCTCCCCCTTTTTACTTCTTTGCAATGACCAGGGAATCTCACACTAGCCGACATGTAGATATTCAGAAGAGATGCTATACTACCACTTGGGTCCAGAGAGCATTTTTGTTGCTAGAGAAAACAGCTTGGAGGACTTCTTTTAGCTGCCTGTGGCTAAGGCCCAAGAAAACTAAAGAGGGCTGGAATAATTTTCCATATTTGAAGAGGGTCTCAGGATGCTACAATTTCAGCCTCCACAGGAAGAAGTTCGTTGATATACTCTTCTCTCTGGAATCACATATTGTAACAGAAAATCGATTTGGTTCACTTTTAGATGATATATGTGTGTGTGTGTATATATATATATGGATTTTATTTCTGATTGAAGTAAGAATGTATGTCATTCATTTAAATTCCACATATGTCAGTCAAAACCACTCAAAGATATCTCACAAATTCCAAGTCAGTGCTTTTTAATAATAAAGCTATCTGAAGCAATATATTTTAAATCATCTTTTACTAACTCCTTGCAGAAAAACAATCCTGTCATGTCAAAAGTAAGTTGGTCTGTTGGCTACCATTTCCAGAGATGAAAATATCATAACCAAATTAGCAAAACAAAAAATGCCAATTTTTTATCATTTAGAGAACGTACTCCCATACAAACACACACATACCCCATTGATTGTTAGTAGTTAAATTACTTATCAATCCAAATTACACATTTCAAAAATAAGAAATAAAACAGAAATTGATTTTTAATTTTTATTTTTGCTTCTTGCATTTTATCTGTTTCTTACTAATTTTTTCCTGCTGGTTTTAGTCTTTCCCCTTCATGTTAAAAAAAATTACTTTTCTGTAGATTATCTCAGACAATAAACAAAACTAAGAAGTGTTAAGTTTTATCCCTTGATAGAATATCTAGAATGCAATTAAAATTTCAGGAGCTTGCACAAAAATTGGTATATTTTCATTGTTTTTAGAGTCAAGCTCTAAAAGCCATGATCTTCAGAGCTTCATAAGTACTTATTTTTCCATTAAAAGTTTATACATTTAAGTTTTGAAACCCCCAAAATAATATTATACATATAATAATTTTTTTAATTACTGCATATATCTAACCTTCTGTGTTAATAATTGTACCAAACAATAGCTGGTTGGAGGAAAATACAGATATAATTATGAATATTTTTAAACAGAGGATATTTGATATAGGAAATTGTTAAAGAATATTGGATTAACTAAAAGAGTAAAAGGAGAAGTTGAGATTATCAGATATTAGTGATACTGGGAAGTTGCTCTAACCTATTGGCCAGAAGAAGAAATGACAAGTTCTTTGAGCAGGGCCCAGGGCTTCTGTGATGTGACAGAACCCCTGCAGGATGGAGCTCAAAGGCTTCCAGACACCGACAATAATAGAGAGGCAAGAGATAAGCACAAACAAGCAGGGACGAGCTAAGGGCAAATACAAGTGACCCACGCAATGATGTCAGTATTCCAAATCGATTTGATTATTACTGCTCTAACCACAGAGCAATCTAGGGATTATTGATTTATGTAAAGTGTTTGCCTCAAGACCACCATCCTTTTAAGGGTCCTATGCTAGACTTTGTTAAACTTGTAGTGTAACTAAGAGAAACCCACGCTCACTTTCATGAAAGAAGATCAAACAGCCAAGTCAAGGAGAGAAACAGCAGTTGGCACATGAATGGAAAGCATGATGGTTTTTATTCTCAAACAAGTAATTTCGTCATTCCTATTGAGGTGTGGTTGAAGAGCAGAGAATATGAAAAAAAAAGAGGGGAGCATAACTAATATTTATTGAGTGTCCATCATGAGCTGAGGTATTGGGCTTTATAATCACATTTCATGCAAAAACTGTATGTTAGATTCACTTTGTTCATAAAGCCATGGAAGCTCATCAAAATTAAATAACTGAGCCAAGGCCACTAAAATATCAGAATTGAGGCATGAGCCTATATCTATCTCAATCCAAAGACTGGGATTTAATCGTAGCTCTGTTCCTAAAAGTTATGGCCCCTCTCTGAGCATTGGTTTTCCATTTTACAAGAAGGACTTTGGATGATTAAATGAGCTTTTTTCAATCCCAAGATTCTAATATTCATAGAAGAGCCTTTTACTGACTGATTGATTGCTTTAGCACATCAGAGGCATTTGCAAAAGAGACATTTAAAAAAAATGAGGACCTTTTTATTTAAAATTTTTACGGATACATAAATAGATGTACATATTTATGGGGTACATGACAGATAAGGCTAAAAAAATAGAAACAAAAGGTAAATCTAAGCAAGCTTCCTGTGAGATGCATTATATGTAGTTTTCCTTCAGAGAATGGAACTGTTTAATAAAGAATTCTGTAATCTAAAAAAAAAATGAGGAAAAGATGAAAGCAAATATGTTCTATGTTTTCATTTTATTAATTAGAATATAATTTTAGAACTAATTTTATTTTTGCATCTATTTTTTTATTTATGAATTAAAACCATTTCATGTTTTTGGATATGATTGGATATGCTTGATTTTTAAAAATTCTTTGTTGAACCCTTTACTGGACAGCAATGTGGAGATCTGAATCTAAGTTCAGACTGTTTCAGTATTTACTTTCCATGGCTATCATAACTGAAAAAAATATCTGTTACCTCAAAAATGGAAGAAGGGAATCATTGGCTATGTGTACTATCCCATCCACCAAATACGCAAAAGTTTGTGATAAATAAGGCTATTAAATGATCACCTTCCCTCATGTATATCAGTGTTTCTAACAAATTAGTTGGAAGGTATTGCATTTCATATTTGCAACAAATGTGTTCAAAACATAGTGTATACTCAGTCAGATGATCAAGGTTAACATTAACAGGGATATATCCTGTTGATAATATGTGCCCTTGATATGAAGTGATGAAAAACCCATGATCCCTGTCTAATCATGAAAAATAAATCAGACAATTCTCAGCTGAGGGATATTCATTCTATAAAATACCTGACCAGGTGTCTTAATCTGTACCAGCTGCTATAACAAAATACCTTAGACTGAGTAACTTATAAACAACAGAAATTTATTTCTTACAATTATAGAGGCTGGGAAGTCCAAGATCAAGGCACCTGCAGATTCCACATCTGGTGAGGGCTTGCACTCTGCTTCACAGATGACACCTTGTCATTACACCCTCACATGGTAGAAGGGGTTAGGCAGCTCTTGGGGACTCTGTTATGAGGGCATTTGCCCCAGTCACGAGGGCTATGCCTAATCACTTCCCAAAGATCTCATCTCCTAATGATATCACATTGAGGACTAGGTTTCAACACATGAATTTTGGGGGGACACAAATATTCAGACCATAGTATCCATATTCCTCAAAACTGTCAAGGTCATTTCAAACAAAGAAAGTCTGAGAAACTATCACAGTCAAAAGGACCTTAAGGAGAAATGACAACTAAATGCAGTGTGGTATTTTGGATGGAATTTTGGAAGAGAAAAAAGAGCATTATATAAAAACTAGGGAAATATGAAAAAGTATGAACCTTAGTTAACACTAATGTATCTAGATGTGTTCTTTAATGTAACACATGTACCACATTAATGTAAGATATTAACAATAGAAGAATCTAGATACAGCATATATAGAAACCCTTTATACTGTCTTAGCAATTTTTCTATAAATCTAAAATTGTTCTAAAGAATAAAAATGATTAAATATGGCTCCTCATTCAGGAGATTTTGAAATTTATTTCCAAGGTATTTTTCCCAGTCTGTAAATATGAAAGGCCTTTAGTATGGGCACACTTATATCGTTTACTGAAACATAAATCATGAGAAAATGGACATATTTTCCAAAAACACTCTTCAAACTATCACTCCTTGCACAGCATGAGTTTCCCCTCCCAAAATGGCGGCACTTACTTTGGATGCATCATTAGAGCCCCGCCTGTCTTGAAGGCAAACTGTGTGGCTTACCAGGAGCCCCTGCCATTTTCTCGCTGGTCATTTGTGCTTGCCTCATTGGCACTGTTTTAGTTCTACAGATTTGTTCTGGGAACACTGTTGTCACTTCTCTTTGTCATTGTGTTAGGTTTGTCTGAGTAAAATTAGATAGTTAACAGGTTCACCTTACCAGAAAAAGGTAAGTTAAAATATGTTACAATATGAAAAGTAAGGTGCCACCCTCAACATCGTTCTACTGTGGAATTCCCACTCTGTCCTCTATTTCCACAACCATCTGATGTCAGAAAACCATGAGTCTATCTCTCAGGAAACACATAAATGCAGTCTATTGTTATTGTTGTTATTTTAATTATAAGGGCAGAAGTCACATTTTATATTACCCCCTTGCAATGCCCAAAACATCTCTGCATATTAGTGTCCCTGAAAAAAATGTAAATTGATCATTAAATTGCCAGGTAGAGTTTCATTAACTGTTTTTTAGGAAAGCAACAGAAAGCTCTTGAAATTCAGAGGAAATTATCTCATAAAGGAAGAAATGAGTAAATCAATGATAATTTAATATGAATCTAAGATCTTAAGACAACATAGTTACTCTTTTCTCTTAACTTTCTTTTGTTAAATATATTCTTTCTCTTCCTCTCGTGAATCAGTAGGAAAATATAGGTAGAAGTATACTCCTCATGTATGCTTCCAAAAATATTACATGGTAATGCATTTGAAAATTATATTTCAGATGCAAAAAAGAACATGAGGTTTAAAGAATCCTTTTTGTTTATCTCTATAAAATAAACGTGTTGTTTTCTGTTTTACAGTCTTTTACAGTAAAATTTTTTCAATAAGCTAGAGTTTTCTTAAGTGAAATACTCATGCTGGCATGAGAGAAGAAACTTAAATTTACCCAAAGCATGAAAAAAGTGTATTATCTGTACTAGTATTTTTGAGAGTGGTTGATTGTATGCGTGAGATAGTCGGCCTTGATTAGAGCTGTTAGTACAGGGTTCCCTTATGAGGAAAGACTGTGAAATGTAAACACACTAGTGGAAATGCAAACACATTTTCATTTACTAATTGCTTTAATCAAGGCAAAGCTCATAAACCATTAACTTTTATATGGTATAAACAAAAATAATAAATTGATTAATCATATACAAAGACATTAGACTATATTCACCATTTAAGCATTTTAGAGCTGTGTGATGACCTTAAGTTAGTTAATGGCTGTTTTTCTACTTTATTTATTCATTTGTTTGTAAAGAAACAGGGGATTTTAGAGATCGACAAAGCACTTAGGAGAAGAAACATCCAAGGTTACGTCTGAGTATGGAATACATGCATTGCATTAATAGGCTAGATACAGAAGACCTTGAACTTGCTGTCTGTATTTGCAACCTAAATCACTGAACAAATGAAAGAAACAAGGCAAATGTTTGCAAGAGCCCTATAGGGAACAGTAGGATGTCCAGCTCAATGAAAGAGTAAATTTTACAATTCTTAAAGACACAGTAGAAAGCTATGTATGACCTAACAGGATAGGATGAATTACAACTAGTGTTAGCTAAAGAAGATAAAAAAGGATTCTCCTGCCATCTCAAAACTAACAGTTTAAGAAGAAAGACAGTTCCAAACTCAGCTCACCACCAAATAAATTGGTCAGTGAAACATTTAAACCACGTGCATGGGGAGTCCTGTGGTCAGAAAGTTTGACTCTGTCTGAGGGAATATGGTGATGGGAATTCCATTAAGTCTTCCAGGATGAGTAGGCCAGAGTGGTGACAGTATGGCTAACCATCAAGGAAGGAGAATTTGGTCTGTAAATGCACTTCTAAAGCCTCCTTATTGGTTTCTACTTTTTTTTTTCTCTTTAATTGCAAGTTTTTCACAAAGTCAATGAGGCAAATTAGAGATGTAAGTAAAAATATATCTAGTGCTGTGAGAAATGCTTCTGTTCTTTGGGGTTTGTGTAACTAAGGAGAATTTACATAAAAACAAATAGAATTAAAATCCTGTAAACATGTCTAAATCATGCACATGTTTCTTCATATCACCTAATAACAATATGTTAATAGCTTAAATTATAATTTACATAGTTGTTTTGTGTTTGTCATCATATAATTACTATAATTAATATTTTATTGAGGGCATACTATATGCCAAGTATATTGCTAAGCACTAAGTGCATTAACTCATTTAATTATGCAATTCAATGAGACAGGAATTTTTTAACCATATCAACTATTCAGATAAGGACACTAGACCAGAGAGATATATTCACTTGTGGAGTGTCACATAGTGGGTAAGTGGTGGGTACCAGCCTTGAGAAGGAGCATTGTCTGACTCCAAACCACATTCTTTAATCTCTGTGCCAGTGTTTCCCAAACATTAAATCCCTTCTGTTCTCTTTTAGTCCGTGTTTTATTTAAATACTGAACATGACCCAATAAACTAATTTCATGGACCACTAATTTGATTCACTGTTTGAAAAATCCTTCCCTGGGCAGTATGTTTGATTAAAGAGATGTTCAGAGTTTGGGAAATACTTCTGTATATTGTTATCTTATTCCAACAATGCTGCTTCAAAGGCGACAAAGTAAATGGGAAAGCTGAAGTTTGAATGGCGTGGCCAGGGTCTCCAAGTTGGTATATTATATTATAGCATCAGCACTGAGACCCAGGACTCTGGTTCAATTCTCAAATTCTCCTCCACATCCTGACCATACCCACATTGACCCACGCCGTGATCTTTCCTTCCCTGGACTATTGCAACAGCCTCCAGCTGGGTTCCCTGCATGTCTCCTTCCCTCCAAGACTTTACTCTCAGCAGAGCAGCCACAGTGATCCTTGAAAAGTCTAGGTCATGTCCTGCCACTCCTCTGCTCAAACCCCTCCAACTGATGCAGGTTTTGCACGTTCCAGAAGGCCCACGTGAACTGGCTCACAGACAGACAGACATTAACACAGATACACACACTCAGACATGCATCCTCTCATGTGGACACACACAAACATACATGGATATACACGCATACAAACACATATACATACATACATACACACACACACACTCACACTCTACCCTTTAATTTATTTGGTTAGTTTGTTTCTAAGTGAACCTGGATAGTTTATTTTCAGTAGAGAAGTCATTGTATTACTGTATAATTTAAAATTATTCTGATGTCTAGATGCTTCTAACACATACTGGAGAGAGGGATGTTGGAAAACAATTTAGCCTGAGACTCAGAGTAGAATTTGGAAATAATGCCAAACCTGGTATACTTAAGAAGTATTTACATTGCATTAGTCATCTTAACACACAGTGAGATGAGAAGTATGAGGAGTGAAGCCTAAAATATACTGCACAAGATGACCCTTGAATGCAGAAAGCAAATATTAGAATTTATTTTCCATATTTATTTTTTACAAATAAAACAATGTTTACTATTTTTCATGTAAGGCCCTTGGTGGCCCCACTTGGTCATGTGTCAGGCTGACACGTGTTTAATCATTAGGAATAAGGCAGGAATTCCACCATAATAAGGGGTTGATGGTGGCACCTGAGTCACTGGGCCTCCTTTTAAGTATTGTGACCCGTCTTCATTTGCACGAGCCTTCTTTCCTCTGCCATGGCGATCGTGCACAGCAAGCTGGTACCTACCTTAGAACCTGTACACACAGGCTCCTCTCGGTCTGAAAGCTTCTTCCCTTGGCATCAGCAGAGCTCCCTCACTCAGCTCCCCTGGGTCTCTCCACAAACATCCCATCCCCACGTGACAGTCATCACCGCTTTCTATCCCTCCTCGGCTTTCTTTCTCTCCTTATTGTCCGACAACCTCCAGCACACTATATAACTTATTCCTTTGTTTGCCTATTTCTCCCCACTTAGAAGGTAAAACAGAAAGGACGAGGCTGTGGTCACTTTTGTTCACTATTTGGCACCCTGGCCCACCTCACAGTGGCTCTCAACAACAACAGCAGCATTTTTGCAAGAATAAATGAAGCTACATATTATACACGGTAAATTTATAAAAATGAACACTAACATTTAATTTCCTTTTACCTTGCCTGGCTTAGTGGCACACTTTTTATATTGTTCTTCCCCTATATTTTAAGCAAGAAGCTTATTAATATATATTCTTAAGATAAAATGTTTAATGATAAAGATAAAAAGAAATAGCTTTCTGTGCCTCATTCAAATTTTAGCATACACTTGCTGTTATATTTCTTAGGATGAACACTTGACTCCCTGGGCCAACACATTCCTTTTAAAATCCAAGAGCATAGTTTGAGATAAAGATTTGCTTTCCACGCCTTCCATTCTTTCTCTGAATGTTTCCTTGCAGAAACACCCTTTTGCTCTGCAACCTGCCTTTCCTTCCCAATCCCTCGCTATCCAGATGTCTGTTTTACTCTTTTCCCCACCAGCAAGAGCAACCCACCTTTCACTCTCAGTAGAACAGAAACTCTCCTGATTGATGAAGAAACATACAGAGTTAAATCACACACATTAGAATTCCATTGGGTGAAAGGAAATACACTACCGCAATAACAAACAAGAATTGACAGTTTCACACCCTGCTCATTCATTTATTCATTTGTTCATTTGTTCAAAGGCATCCACCCTGGGGAGCTCTGTGGCTGTTGAAGTGAACAATTACACATAGTTCCTGCCATCAAGAGAGCAGCAGCCTTGTTCCCAAGAAGGACCAAATATTTATGATAAAGCATATGAAAAATCTTTGAAGTACCCAATTAACACTAACAGGGGGAACTACGGACCTGCTATGCGACCTTTCAGGGTCAAAGGTAAATATTTCTGCTGAGTGGTTGCCAGTGGAGATTCTGCAGGAATGTCCTCCGTGGCATTAAACTGACTGATTTTTTTTTTTTCTTTTCTGTAAGAAAAGCTATAGCTCCTGCCTCAGGAGAGTGCCTGGGTTGGGGACTAAGAGCACTGAAATAACCCAGCAAGGAGTTGGTGCTAATGTGAGCTGTATGGTGAGCAACAGGGAGGGGGGGCAGGAATGAACCCCAGTCCACCGGGTCACAAGTCCCAAATCATGAGAAATAAGACCAGAAAGAGGAATTCCAAAGGAAAGAGGAGGGCACCAGGGTTTGAGGAACTGTGATACAAAATTCAGTGGACATTTAGGCTGGAGACAAAACTTGCTGATGTTAAACACTAGCACTGGCCTCTCTCGGAACTGTACTAGTTTATTGTAAACGACTTTGGAATTTAACACGTATATTTTTCTAAAGAAACTAGAATCCAAGAGAGACAATAAAGGTATCATTATATGACTGAATTTGTGGATGCCAAATAAACTTGAGAAGTTTTAGAAGGCACTGATTCTTTGCTTGAACTGCCAAAAGTATTCTCAAGTATTTGGGGATTAATATTTAATTTTAGAGTTGATCTCGGTAAGTGGTGATGAATATAAGTAATTCTAGTATTACTTCTATTTTTATGATAATCTGGTTTGGCTACTGCTATCATAAATACAGAGAGAGATAGATAGAGGTGTAAATACACACACATATATGTATACATGTATGTGTACATATCCATGTATATTATGATTAATAGCATTTATTATATGATGTTTAATACTAAAAATTAACATTAATACAAAGTAAAATAAAATAATTATTCATTACAGAAAGTATGTATTAAATTACATATTCCTGGCAACTTTAAATTCACCCCAAAAAGTAGTTTTCAGAGAATTCAAGATTTAGGCCACACACCATCAGGTTTCTCATTAAACGCCCCATCCTCAAAGGTATCTTTCTGCCTCCAACTCAGATTTGGTTTCCCCAGTGTATTCTCCCCTAACACCCTATATTTTTCCTTCCCTGTACCTATTACAGTTTATGACCATTGTATAATGAGAATATCCCTAACAAGATATCCGTTACCTCATCAGGGAAAAAGTTCCTCCTCTGAGGAGCAAAGCTGCCCCTCTCTCTAGTAAATACCTGCTGTCTCTAGCTACCGTGACACGAGACTCCCGTGCGTGGTCTACAGACCCTGCCTTAATCACCTTGCTCGTTACTTCCTAACCTCTCTTGACTCTACCACAACTTTTCCGGAACTTCCGTGGCTTTCGGAGACTACACTTGGCTTTGCTGCCCTCCCCTAATACTTTCCCTTCAAATGTTCAACTACATCCCTGCAGATGTTTCATATTCTTTCAATGACACCTGTTTGCCACATGACTCAGTATCCGCATGTGGCATCCTTTCTACCAGGCACCTTCTCCTTGTCCTCGTCCAATTTATGTCCCTCATCTTCAAAACGTAATGCAAACTGAACTCTGCCAGGATACTTGTTAAATATAACAGACTAATTGACTTCCATCATAATCAGTTTGCCTTTGCCCCTCAGTGCTGCTTGAATAACGCTATTTTCCATTTACCGTGTTGTCCAAAGAGTCAGAGTAATGTTGCGGGAAGACTCCCATCTTAGGCACTAAAGGAGCTGGGTCCCGATCACAAGCCCATCCCTTGTTGGCACGTGATGTTGAGCACTTCATTTGTTGTCTTTGAGCTGCACCCTCATTTCTAAAATGTGAATAGTGCTATCTGCTCATAAGAATGCTTTGGGGAAAACATGAAAGATTTTTCCAAAAGCTTTGTAAACTACTTTAAAACACTAGTTAAATATGAAGTTGTTCTATTGTGGCAGCATTTATAGAAGGAAAAGCAAAGTCAGAAAGCATAAGCTTCATTCTTCCCAAAGTACAATAATTTCTTTTCAGATGCAGGATCAATTTAAGCAGAGGAACAAAATTATCGAGTCTAAAGAACAAAAAATATATAGTTCTAAGTTCATTTAACAGAGGAGAGAAATAATAACTTTTGTCTTTAAATTGCCTATTTCACTGTCACTCACATTTTCTCAGGATTCATAAATTAATAGTGATATTAATGATTTTACATTGTATTAATATTTCTCTGATTCCTATCACCCACGCTCACTAAGTGCCCAGCACTCTTTGGAGTTACAGAGTCATGTTTAAGAGGATGTCTTGGAAGTATTTTGTGTTTTTCCTGATCCTCTCTTATATCATGCTTGGTCTTCCAGTGTCGTCCTTGCATGTTCTCCCTCAAGAATTCAGCCTGTCCTTCAAAGAGAATCCAGCTTCTGTGCCTACAACACCAGGAGGATGTTCACATTGCTGTTGGAAGTTACCCAGAGCATGGCGGTCTCTGTGCTGTGGCTGAAATCTGTGAATGGACTCAAAGCTTTCTGGGATCCATCTCCAACTAGTCCACAGCTTCCTAGTTGTGCAGCCACCACTGCGAATCTGTGGCCACCACAGGTGACCTTGCAAAGCGTCTGACCACTGGAAGAGCAGTATCTGGGCCTCGACTCCCCCAGGCAGAGCTTAAGGGACTTCACAGCTTCTCAGGCAAATGGACGCAGGTCTCTTTGGGGAGGAATTGGAATTGGGGAGCATTCACAGATACATTTGCAGAGGTGTCTCAGAGTCCTTCCTTGAAAGGCGCTGACACTCCCTTCAATCCACAGACTCTGCTTTTGTGACTTAGATCTTAGAGATGGTGAGGATCCCCAATGTTACATTTCAGTGGCCAACATCAGCCTTTACTTGCTAGCACTCTCTCTCTCTCATTGGTTGGTTTTCCATCTCTCTTTCCTCTGGAAACGCCAAGATCTACAATCTATTGTCACAGGTCCCTGCATGTCAGATGAGGGAATATTTCTCTCTACCCAGGCTCTGTGGAGCCCTGGACCTGTTTGTTAGCCTGGAATTGGGAGAGGAGGGCAGATCATGACAATCACAAGTATTTTTTCACAGAGACCCTGCTTTAGCTGAGATCTTTGGAGACTCTTCATGCAGGAAGAGGTGGTTCTCCTATAGCAATAGGTCAGGTGCAATATATGGCTTTGTGGAGGTTTCAGAGAAAACTGAGGCAGCAAAATTTACCAGCTCATCCATCTGTGTGTTTCCATCTAAGGCCCAGGGCATCCCTCTTCACATCAGTGTTATGACTGTGACACAGAGAGCCTGTTAAGGATGTGCACTGACTCACCTTTGCAGATGTTCCATCCTTGAAAGCAATCCCTGACTGTGGTTTTTAGCAGGACATAAAGTTTCCATAAAGCTGTCAGGGCAACACCGTAGCTTTTACAGCATGTTTTGAGTTGCAAACAGGCTTCTCTGGACTTAAGATTTCTTTCTTCTCTCTCTGTCTCTGTCTGTCTCTTTCTTCATCTCTCTGTCTCTCTATCTCTATCTCTTCTTTTCAAAGTTTCCAGTGCAGATAAAGAAACCAGCCCAAGCCACAATCCTTCCAAATGCCATTGTCGTATTGTTCAATCACCACAGCCTCCTCACATCCAATGCCAAGCCTTCGTTCTGGAGCTCATTCTGTGTGACCGTAAGTGACAGCCTCTGTAATTGTGATTCCACTGCATGTCAGTGGTGGTGGGGAGATTAACTCCACCCCCACACTTAACACCAACAACGGGGGTCTAATTGGCATCACATCAGTGAGTAATCTGGCTCCGGAATGCATCCTGAAGACACGCTTTGTAGAGCCACTCCTGGAACCAAATGTCTTAGCTGGTTATACTCCAGAAAGCAGGGTCTGATGCAGAGAGATTATGTGCTATTCTTTTACTGATAAATGGAATCTCCAGCCAGGACAGACACAGGGAATGAAGCAGGGAGGGAGAGAGATGCAACTGCAGGGACATATCTAGCTGATTGCAGATAAATGCAACTGATTGCTCAAACTGCAGAGGCACCTTTGACAAGTTGTATCAATGCATCTCATGACCATGAGATGAGCAGGAGAAAGGAGTAAGCATTTACACACTGATCTCCACCTCCCACCGGGGTCAAAGGGGTTCTTACTGGGCATGAATCTCTGACTTCCACGTTGTACATGAACGGATGTCGACACTAACTGAGGAGCTAAGGCTGATCAAGGGGGAAGGCACAGGACAGAAGGAGGAAGATGTGCTTTGTGTGCAGGAGGCAGATGACTACCGGGTTTCATCAAATCTGCCTAAGCCCATGGGCAGCTGCCATTGCAACATTTGGAGCAAGAAGCAGGTGACTCAGACCGGATGTGATGTGGTACCAAAGATGCAGTTGGCATCTGATGTGAGCCGAACTATGTCAGACCCCAACAGTGTACTGTCTTCTAATTCAAGTGGAGAAAAGTGACATCTTCCCATTAGTATTAAAATTCATTAGATAGACACCAAAGTAACAATACTGCCTCCTAAAGACACACACCCCTATTTAAATATCACCAATGTGAGAATATTCTTATCTGGAAAAGGCTGTGGCTTCTAAGCAGCCCCACTGCATGTTTTGTACCAGCTCAGAGGACTATTCCATAGTGCTATATTGTATGTTGCTTCACAGATAGCATTTTGTGCCCTAGCAATCATTTAATTACTTGTAATATGTCTTTGTTCACCTTTCACGTTGGACTAAGCTTCCCAAGGGTAGGCACTGTGACAGCTTCATTAACCTGCTGTCCCCAGTGTCTAGCATAGCCACCATTGTATAGGACATACTTGTTTAAAATTGATAAACTCAGTGCCCGAAAGTAGCAGTGGGGCTGGAAATGCCAAATAATCTTCAAGACATACCAGCATAAAAGACGGAACCTACATGATGTGAACTGACTTGCCCTAGAAAGAAAGAAGTCGTGGCAATCAGGCTAAAATTTATCCGAACTGGAGTCCAAGGACTTCTGAGCTTTAAAGGGCCCATTAAAGTAGATAACTGTTCTCTATCCAGATCCAGTTTAAATAATTCTATGCTTCCCTATGGCAATAGTGGTAGTTTTGGAGAAGAAAGAAAGAAATGCTGTAGAGAGTGATCTTAGGCAATGTTCTTATTCAGACACAGCAGGTGCATTTTCCATCCCCATACGCTGTATTGAATCAAAGTCTGAACCTAAATCAAGAAGTCAGCCCAGCAATAAGAATTTAAGCACCAAAGCAGATAGAAAGATAAGATTGTTCTTGGAAGAAGAGCCTTTTGATACTCCTCAAATATTTACACACTTAGTTATTGGGAAAATCATCTCACCATAGAATTCAACTCAGGGGGGACACTGTTTTCTTTCAAACATGGATTAATTGGTAGGTATGATAGACAAGATGAGATCTTTGGGGCATAGCCTTAGTAGGAGTCTACTGAGAGTGAGAGAAAGCTAAACTGCTAGGTAAAAAAGAAATGAACAGGAATTAGGAGATTTTCCAAAGCTCAAGACGGCAAGAACATAAAGAGAGTCTTGGGAAACAGTGACAGCTCCATACGTGGAGAGCCAGGGAATTTAGGAGGGAAGTTGGCCAGCGAGTCCCTGGGAGACAGAGTTTGAAGCAAAGCCTATATTCTAATATATTATTAGGAGGTGCGATCCCAGGGCAGCAAAATATGGGAGAATTGCAGTGAGGCAAGAAAGAATGAGAAGCAGATACAACGTGGTGTAAAATTAAATCATTCACTGTTTCGTGAAAAAGAAAACGATACTGACAGGTGTTCACCCCCACAATACATTTTTGGCAGACTTTAGAGAAACAGTGTGCTGCCAAATAGTCCATTGAGTAGAAAGATAGGGAGGAATTTTATCGGCTAGATCCTCCCATCTCCAATCCTCTGTTGATCAATATGTGTTCCAATCTTAGTTAAATCTCCTCATCCCTCAGCTCGTGCGCCCTGATGGCCTCAGCATCCCCAGGGGAAGGCAGGCAGCACACCCTGCACTGCGGTGCTCCATCGCGGGGATGTTGGAGAAGCCCAAAGTTCCAGCCAGAAACGCAACTCTGTCTTGTCTTGTCTTGTCTTGTCTTTTCTTTTCTTTTCTTTCTTTTTCTTTCTTTCTTTTTTTTTTTTTTTGCCTACTTTTCCAATAGAATAAGAAGCCCAACTGGCCAGTGGTTGGTCACAGCCTTCTATTTTCTATGGAGCAAATATTTCTCCTTTGAGAACCAAGACCCCTGACCTATAGGAGCCTCAGTTTAACTTGGAAAAGCAACAGGAAACACAAATTCCAGAAGGAGATCACTTGGAGTGATAAAAGAAGGGCTGTTTCCTTGAACTGGACGTTCTAACAAGACATGACACCACATTCAGCAACAGGTTCCATATTGCAGAGGACGGTCCTTCGTCCCTCCATGTGCCAGCCAACAGGGGGCTGAGGAGAATGGCTGATATCAAAAATCCATGTACGTTATCCCTATTCCTGAGAATCCATCCACATTTCTCTTCCCCAGACCTTTCTGTCCCCATATACCAATCATTTTCCATCAGGCTCCTGACTGACTGACCAATCCATTTGCCACTGCCCAGGAGTCAGCACATCTGTACATCAGATAACCTTTTCCTCTACAGAAACAGACATCCAAGTGTGCTACTGAGGCTCCGCACACTACAAATATTTCCCTCTATGCCCTTCAAGATCACCCCTAAGCTCAGGGGCTAAGGTGCTAGCAGTGCATTTGAAGCCAGCTAATTCTTATGAGTTGAATTGTGTCTCCCCAAAACATATATTGAATTTCTAAACCCTTACAGCTGTAAAGGTGACCCTATTTGGAAATAGGATCTTTTCAGATGTAATCAAGTTAAGATGAGGTCATCAGGGTGGGCCCTAATCCAATATGACGGGTGTCCTCATAAGAAGGGAAGTGTGAGCACAGAGACAGACGTGCACAAGAGAAGGCAGTGCAGAGAAACATGGGGAGAAGGTGGCCATGGGACCAGGGAGGCAGGGATTGGAGTGATGCATCTATAAGCCGGGGAATGCCAAGAATCACAGGTAAACACCAGAAACTGGAAGAGGCGAGGAAGGATTGTCACTGAGATCATTCAGAGAAAGAGCGTGGCCCTACAGACACCTTGACTTCAGACTTCCAGCCCCAAAAGGGTGAGAGAATAAATTTCTGTTGTTCTAAGCCATGACAGTTTCAGTACCTTGTCACAGAAGCCCCTAAGAAACAAATAACATATCATGCCGATGTCTAGGATCCAGCACCAAGTCTTTTCTTCCCTCACTGCTGGTCACGGGGAACCACAGGTTTCAATTGAGGGAAAAGGATAATTTTAGAAGAAATCAGTGGCATGAAATATACTCCTGCCTCCTCAACCTATTCACGTCTGATCTTGGATGTACCACTTAAATCACACAATGGTTAGCTTCTGTGTCCTCCTTAATTGTGGCTCACTGGAATTAATAGCACACAGCTTATTATGGTTAGATTAGATCACATAATTACTTGGTGTCTCCTGTTGCAGTCTATACTAATGCCAGAATAATAAAAGAAGCTGTTTCTCAAGTGGAGAGTAGTTTTAGACTGAGGAGGGTGTGACCTTGCTCTGGAACCCTAGGGGGTCTGTGCTACAGCACCTATTAGAGATTGGTGAAGTCTCCACCCCACAGCCTTACCCAGCACAAACGGCACTAGGAGACGTGCTGGACCTAACGTGAATCACATGCATGAATCACAGCCAGCTTTAGCAGAGAGGCTCTCTTGTTCTGGGCCTTAGAATCTGGGATTCTTTGGGTCACCTGACAAATGGATCACAGCAGTAGTCCCACATGTGATAGACATGCTGCCTCCAAAACTCAGAGGCCTACAAAGCATGGTGCCTGTTTCTTAGTATCAGAAAGTGCCAGGTCTAATTACAGTTTTCCTGTAGGGAAATGCACTGACATGCTCCAGACCAGCGGCCCCTAAAAAATTCCACAGTGTGACCAGACTCTGAATCTTCCCGATATTCATCTTCTATTCTCTGGCACAAGCTTCTTACCTGGGTGTTTATGGTACTTGTCATAGACTGAATGTTTTTGTTCCCCGAGATTTATATGTTGAAGTCCTAGCCCTAAGTGTGATTGTGTTTGGAGGTGGGGCCTTTGAGAGGCACTTAAGGTTAGATGAGGTCACAAGGGTAACATCCTCATAATGGGATTAATGTCCTTATAAGAAGAGACAGAGAATGAGAAGACAAGCCAAAGACTGGGAGAAAATATTTGCAAAAGATACATCCATTAAAGGATTATTAGCCAAAATAGCAATTTTGGATAACAAAAACTCAACAAAAAGAAAACAACCAGTCCAATTAAAATATTAATAAAAGACACCTTCATTCTGACACCTGAGTTTCTTCAAAATTTGAAAAATATACAACATCAGGAGTGAACCTAATAATGTAAACTACGGACCTTGGCTGATAATGGTGTGTCAATTAGTTCATCAATTATAACAAATGTACCACTATGATGCATGATGTTGATAGTGGGGGAGATTGTTCGTGTATGGGGATGGGTAGTATATGGGGACGGGTAGTATATGGGAACTTTCAAACTTTCCACTCAATTTTGCTGTGAAACTAAAATTGCTCTAAGAATAAAATTATTAATAAGAATAGAAAAAAAGACACCAGGGAGTGTGCACATGCTCTCTCTCTCTATCTATCTACTATATAAGGACACAATGAGAAGGCAGCTGTCTACAAGCCTGGAAGATTCCTCAAAATTCACATGGTGAAACCAAATCCTCAATGTTATGATATTAGAAGGTGGGGCTATGGGGAGTTTATTAGGTCATAGGGGTGGATCCCTCATGAATGATATTCATGCCCTTATAAAAGAGGCACCGAAGAGCTGCCATGCCATTTATGCCATATGAGGACAACAAAAAGACAGCCATCTGTGAACCAGGAAGCAGGCCCTCACGGAACACTGAATTTGCCAGCACCTTGATCTTGTACTTCCCAAGCCCCCACAACTGCAAGAAATAAATTTCTCTTATTGAGAAGCTGTCCAGTCTATGATATTTTTCTTATAGCAGCTCACATTGACTAAGACAGAGCCCTCACCAAGAACTGAATCTGCTGGCACCTTGATCTTGGACTCCTGGTCTCCAGAAATGTGAGAAAATTAATTTATCTTATTTAAGCCACCTCATATATGGTATTTTGTTATGGCAGCCTGGGCTGTCTAAGACAGTATTACCACATGCTGTTCCCAAGATCCAATTAGGATGATGCCACCAATATCATGGCCCAGCAAGATGTTCTAAGGTGATCAGGTTTCTGTGGAATTGATTTCAGAGTTGTACCACTGTCCTTGCCATGTAAAGACAAATAGCTTGTCATTAGCCCTATCAATGGTATCAAGAAGGAAACATTCTCCAGTTCAATCACTGTACAAGCCTGGAGGTTATTTATCTGCCCCAATGAAGACATTCCATCTGACTGTCAGCACAGCCACTGAGATTTAAGTCACGGTCCCTTTTGGTGTAGGGTAGTCCACCAACATCTCCCAGGATACATAGGATTTTTGCAGAGGCCAAACTGAATGAAAGTCCTTTAAATGACGATGACTAGGAACCAACACTGCTCGGTTCTTCACGTTCGCTATTAGCCAAATGTGGCCCTTGTCTCTTCTGTTCCTCCGCGAACGTGGTTACTGCTTCTGATTTTTGTTCTTGGCAGGTGAGAAAGTTGTGCTTTTATCTTCTTGCCTTGATGTCTTTTGCTGCACGAGTCAGGGAAACAAGCTAAAGGTTCTTTCTATTGCTAATTATATCTCTTCCAAGTTTACATTTTGGGCAGAAACATCACCACAGGTGATTCCCACAGAATCACTGTATCCACTGTAAGAAGAAAAAAAACTTCATTTTCCACTTGGCTTCTACGTGTGCTCATTCTATCTGCAGGGTGATGATGGTGTTTGCATCTCCTGACATCAGGGGCAGCCCAGGCCCCATGTCTAGTAAACCTCCAAATCTGATCAAGCCCCATCCTCTATGTGCGGACTCCTTGCCAGCTGGCTTTCCTTCCCAGAAGTATAGGAGGAATAGTCTTTTAGGAACATTATGGGTATTGTCCTCAGGAGGCCTGACTCCTCTTCACAGGGCTTCATGCCACTGAACTGACACTGATTGGTAAACTGAGTTAGAGATTACACTTTTCCACTGGAAAGCCTGACTTCAATCTTCTGCATGGCGGCTCTTGTTTTTTTCTGAATACACCAGCAGAACAACACTTTAGCCAGCCAGAGCTGTCTAGTGACTAAAAACACCATGATCATTCAGCCATTGCCCCAGGCCCCTGTGGATGCAGGCACCCTGGATGTCTCTACAGCTTTGTAGCCCTCATGGTCTGATGCTGTCTCTAGTGGGTAAGTGTGACTCCAGGTCTCTCAGTGAATAACCCCATTATCACCAGTTAAAGGGCAGCATTTGTCATCACTGAATCATTGGTTCCATGGTAAGATGGAAAATCACCATTTTTGCTTGCTTTCCTTAACCTCCATTCGCCATCAATTCTGATCTACAGAGGATGTCCATGACCAAGCTATTCTAGGGTGATCTGTCACCAGAGCATGATTTATTATCTCTGTGAAGGAGAACTATTTCCACACCTAGGACGGCATAAGGCAGAGAGGTAAGAACATACACCGGGGTGAGGACCAAAGTCAGGCTGAGAGTTTGGTGGCCAAGACATCAGAATATGAAGTCTTCATGAGAATGTAAACTCTGAAAATCAGAGAATACTAGGCAATGCTTTGGCCACTGAAGGATGGAGGATTTAGTCCAGCTGTTAAAACTGACAGGGTATATGATACCAACTCACATACAGATTTCACGTAGTTGCCACTTATCAGTTTGTTTAGATCACCGGACGAGGACATAGTAAACCTGCCCCATGTTGTGACCTGGCAGTGTCCTGGGAAAGTTTATTCTTACCTGGTCTCAATTACCCCAAACATGTTGTGAGGGAATTGATGTAGATGCGATTCAGGCCTTCCATTCTGATCCACTGAGAATTTTGTCAATCACATTTAAATACAGATTTTTTAAAAAATGAAAAACACCTTAAGAATCCACTTGCTATCTGGGTTCAATCATACCTCACCAGATCTCATTAAACTTCTTACCATGCCAGTTGGTAATATAACTTCTTTCACTGCATGCAACACTACAGGTATCCGGATGTGAATTAACTGGTTCTGTTCAAAGAATGGATCATTACTTTATGGGTTTCACTAGTATAAATTGCATGATGTTTTAACTTATTCTCTGGGAGCCACCAGAGGTATTATAAGAACAAATTTGATCAAAGTTCAATCTAAGGCAAAGAAAACACATATAATTCTGGAAGACATTTCCTATAGTGAAGTGGCTGAAAGTCTGTCAGAAGAGACAATTTTAATGAACTTCATGAATATGCTGACCTCATTTCTGATAGAAATGCATAAAATTTCAATGGGAAAAGGCTTTCAGAGTTACAATTAAGGTAAATGTGCCTTGAGATAGGAAGTCCCTCTTTGTTCAAGCCCACTAGCTGGATATCAATGGCTTTCATTTGTATTAACACTAGACACTACCTGCTAATTAATGCAAAGAAGTTTCCCCTTGCCTAACATCATTCCCCAGCATATTTGGCTTAGATATTTAAATGCCTGAATGTTCAAGAGCATTCTGAATTTTTTAATTACCTTTCTTTACATTACGGCTCACTTTGAAATAGGCAGAATGGTTTGGCCACAGTTTAACTGTGTTGCTTATAAGGGCTCCCCCTTGGTGGCTATTTTGTAATCACTAAGGCCTGTTTGTTGCATTCTTTGTCTAAATTATCTGGAAAAGTTGCAAAATTTTAATTAGCCTTCATGATATTTATATTTAATGTCTCCCCTTTTATAAATATGGATGGAGGAGACCTTGAGGGGATTTTTGTTTGTGGAGACTCATTTGGAATAACTTTCTTTTTTAAAAGGTTTCAGAAAAATCATCAGGGTGATGGATGAAGGACTAAGGATGATCTGCTGAGGGGGGGGCGTTGCTTGTTTTGGTTTGGGTTTTGAGATGGAGTCTGCGGCTAGAGTGCAGTGGCTTCTTCATAGCCCACTGCAACCTCAAACTCCCGGGCTCCAGCAATCCTCCTACCTCAGTCTCAGGATTAGCTGGAACCTAGGTGCACACCACCACACCTGGCTAATTTTTCTGTTTTGAGTAGAGACAGGGTCTCACTCTTGCTCAGGCAGGTCTTAAATTCCTGAGCTCAAGCCATCCTCCTGCCTTGACTTCCCAGAGTGCTAGGATGATCAGCTAGGTCTTCTGTTTTACAAAGCCATAGTTTCTCCTTCCTGCTAGATTTTGTTGCATTAAAGCAACCATGTTTTGTGGTTGACTGAAGAACTTTTCTCTGAGACTTATTTTGTTGTCTAAATCCCTGGAATATTCTAAAAGCATAAAATAACATTATTATGAATTTTCTTGCAAAGCATGGAAAGTTTGGGAAAGTGGTAGGCTTATTAACTTGAACACAAGTTTAGTCGACTCTGAAATTTATGGTGATGTGACAGTTACATACTCTCCACTCAGGTGGCTGGGTTTTCTCCTACTTTGAGTAGGCCTCTTTTGCCTACTTATAGATGGACACTTCTCCGAAAATATGTACTTACATATTGCCTAAGAATTTTTAAATTCTGGATAGCATGCAGAGAAACAGGAAACATAATCAAAGATGACTAATTAAGTAACAAAAGTTGATAGAAACTAATTCACAATGGGCCCACATGTTAGATATAGCAGATAATGAGTCAATGCAACTATATAAATATGTTCAAATGATGAGTGAAAAGTATGTTTAAAGAAATCCAGAAAAATATGTGATAATGACTCAACAAATAAAGAATCTCAATACAAAATAAGATCCTATCCAAAATAAATCTATGGATATATTAGAGCTGAATATTTTAAAAAGTGAAAAATTTACTAGGCAAACTCAATAGTAGATCTGAGATGACAGAAGAAAAGATAAATGAACTTTAAGGTAGAATAGTAAAAATGATTCAATTTAAAAAACAGGGAAAAAAGATTGAAATAAATTAATATAACCACAAAGCCCCATAGTTAAATACCAAGCACACCAATAAGCACCAAGCATACATGTGATGGGAGTCCCAAAGGAGAGAGATAGGAAAAAGGAATAGAGAAAATATTGGAAGGAATAATGGACTGAAAACTTCTCAAATTAGATGATAAATATTAATGTGTACATCCAAGAAACTCAATACATTCCAAGTAGCCTAAACACAAAGAGATTCATACCTAGAAACATCACAGTCAAACTGCCAAAAGCCAATAACATGAGAAAATATTAAAAGCATCAAGAAAAACTACTTACTACATATAAGGGAACAAAAGTATGATTAATTTCCTTTTTGATTTGGAAAAAGGTGGCTAAGAATGCGGTGGAATGACATAATCAAAGAACTGAGAGGAGAAAATAAAAACTATCCACTGAAGGCCGGGCGCGGTGGCTCACGCCTGTAATCCTAGCACTCTGGGAGGCCGAGGCGGGTGGATTGCTCAAGGTCAGGAGTTCGAGACCAGCCTGAGCGAGACTCCGTCTCTACTAAAAATAGAAACACATTATATGGACACCTAAAAATCTATATAGAAAAAATTAGCCGGGCATAGTGGCGCATGCCTGTAGTCCCAGCTACTCGGGAGGCTGAGGCAGTAGGATCGCTTAAGCCCAGGAGTTTGAGGTTGCTGTGAGCTAAGCTGATGCCACGGCACTCACTCTAGCCTGGGCAACAAAGTGAGACTCTGTCTCAACAAAAAAAAAAAAAAAAAAAAAAAAAACTATCCACTGAGAAGTTTATAACCAGCAAGACTATCCTTCAAAGTAAAAGCAAGATCTGCCTACTGGCCAAGATGAAGTAATAAGGGAGTGGATTTACAGTCTAGCCTAAATAATGAATGTTAAAAGGATATAATATGTGAAACAGTATTTTCAACACATTGGGAATCAGGAAACCAAGGACAAGGATCCTGGGGAGGCGGGAAATGATCCAGGTGCCCTGTGCTTCTTTCTGTTGGCTTACTGCCTGCAGCTGGAGTCCAGGCAATGGCACAGAGGCCAAAAACCCAGGTGGAGCCTGGTGGTCTCTCTGGGAGTTAAGGGAGGGTAAGGAGTCCAGGGTGTTGAGGGAAGACCTCCAGAGAGGAGCAATGCACACAGAGAGATACCAGAGATTTGAAGAAAGCACCCTTGAAGCTCAGAAGATGAGTTCTAATCAGCACAAGCATCTGAAGAAAATACAGGAAGTCAAGGAAATAATCACCCAAAAGGATAAAAGGAAACAATCTTCTTAGTTCACACAGAGCCAGGAATAATTCCTGCTTCCACAGTCAGAGCAGAAACATCGTAATTCACAGGACATCAGGAACAGTAATCAGAACAGTTTTGCCTCAGTAATCAAGCAAAATTAGTCATAAAATAAATGCTGCTCTGCTAACTCCCAGTAAAGCTTAAAGCAATACCCAAAATGATGAAGAGTTTTCCAAGTGATTTAACTGTATCCCAAGAATAAAGCTAAGAATATTTATAGGAATATCTAAATATCCAGCTCCTAAAAAGGTAAAATGCAGGACTGGCATACAAGTTAAAAATTACCAGGCATGCATAGAAGCAGAAAAACATGACTGATAATGAAAAATCAATAAATTAAAATCAACTGAGAAGTGGCACATTAAAAAGTTATTACAACTATATTCCATGGGTTCAAGAAGCTGGGGGGTTGGCTGAACAGGATAAGTAGAGACAGGGGAGATATTTTTAACAAAACAGATTAAATTTCTAGAGATGAAAACTATAACATCTGAGATGAAAAATACACTGAATGGAATTAATTGCAGTTTAGGTTGCAGAATACAAGATTAATGAACTTGTAAATATAGTGATAAAAACTATGTATAGTGGAGCAGAGAAAACAGAGACTAAAGAAAAAGTAAACAAAACATCAGTGAGGAAAGAGATAATTTAAAGAGCTTAATATATGTTTAACTGGAGTTTCTGAAGGAGAAAAGATAGAAAGGTTGACAGAAAAAATACATAAAGAAATATTGGTTGAAAATTTTCCAAATTTGATGAAAACTATAAACTTTCGGATTCAAGGAGCCTAAGGAATTCCAAACACAATACATATGAATAAAACCCAATTAAAATAAAATTGCTTTAAAACAGTGATAAAAAGAATCTCCTAAAAGTCACCAAATAAAAAATATATGTTATAGAAGAAAAAAAGAAGGATAACATCAGATATTTCCTCAGAAACAATGAGAGAAAACAGTAAAACAATGACTTTAGTGTGTTAAAAGTGAAAATAATCATAGAATTCTATATCCAGAGTAAAAATAAAAATGATAAAGAATGATGGACATTATAAAGGTAAAATTAATAATCCATAAAATTAAAAATAGAGAAAATAAATGAAATGAAAAATTGGCTCTTTAATAAAGCAATAAAATTAATAAAACTCCAGACTACACTTAACAGAAAGAAAACAGAGAACAGAAATTTTTAAGATCAGAAAAGAGGGATGTGGTGTTACTATATATTCTGTAGGTTTTAAAGAACAGTAAGAGAACATTATAAACAACTTTATAACAATAAAATTGACAATACAGATAAAACAGACTAAATACTTGAATGGCACAAACTTCTAAAACTCACACAAAAAGAAAAAGATATGAACTGTTCTATCTGTAATAAAAAGAGTGAATTTATTGTTAAAAACTTGCACCAAAAAACACTCCAAGTTTATGAATTCCACCAAGCATTCAAGAAAGAAATGATATTAATTCCACAAAAAAGTTACCAGAACTAATAAAATAAATGTGTTCATCAAGGTTGCAGGATACAAGATCAATATAGAAAATCAACTTAGTTTCTATGCACTAACAATAAGGATTTAGAAATTGATATTTAAGAATTAATACCATTTACAGTAGCATCAAAATATAATATTGAGAATAAATCTGACCAAAGATCTATATACTGAAAACTACAAAACACTGAGTGAAATTAAATAGGAGCTAAATAAATGAAGGTATGTACCATATTTATGTCTCAAAAACACAAAGAGAAAACATTAAAAGAACCACCTACAGCGAAAGGACAACTGAACCAAACAACAGACTTTCCAAGACTAACCCTAGAAACCAGAAAAAAGTAAGATATTATGGAAATGCCAAAAGAAGTTAATAATCAACTAAGGACAATAATAATCTTCACAGAGTGATGGCAAATAAGGGAATCTTTGGGCCAAAGGGAAAAGAAAATTGTGAAGATTTCACTAAAGGAAATTCTAAAGAATGTACATGAGAGAGAAGGAGAGAGATCCTGGAGGAAGGTCTAAAATACAGAAAGGAAAGTCAAACCAAGAAAAGGTGAGGGTGGTGGGATGTTATGACTTTCTTTTATTTTAATACTTCCTAAATGTTCCCTGCATTGTCTTTATGTTAGTAATTTTTTAAAAGCATAGTTATCTCGACATTTATTATAGGAGCAAATCATACTGAGCCCTCAATGGGCCCGGAGAGCCTGGCTCTGTCTCAGCCACACTGCGATGATGGATGGCACAATCATCACATAATTGTAAAAAGTTGAAATCAAAAGGGCTTTAGAGAACATCCTGCACAACCCTTCTCACTTTTTAGTGAGGAAAGGAAAGGTCATATGATAATATGTCCTTTTTTTAAGGTAGAAACATTTGTAATATATTTTAGGAAAATTTCCATCCAAAATAGTTGAGCACTTGTAAAAGGTTTAACGCTTAAAGGGTAAACTGCAACAATGAGGAAAGTTAGCTTGAGTAAAACAGCTCATTGTCCAATATTTCCATATATACACAAGCATTAATTGCATCTAATTGTTTAACAGAAAAGTTTGAAAAAACATTATTTCTAATATTTAACATAGGGAAGTGGAGTCTGCCGTTCCAAAGATGAGCTTCCAGATGGCAAAAGATGATTCCTTATTGACTTTTGTCTTTGCACCCTTTCCCCACTGGGTACCCAACATAGTGCTTTGCATATGGCAAAAGTTTAATAAATGAACTGAAAGATAATTCACTAAAACTATCGAGAGAGTGCAGTCTCTTTTTTATGGGCAGTTGATGGTCCACATAATGCAGAAAAATCGATGCAATACTTTATGATTAAATTTTTATATTGCTGATGAGTTTAGGAGAATAAAGGCAGAAACCAATGATAATGATCCGAAGCGTGTCCAGGGGAATAAGAATCCTCTAATTTCCATTAGCCTGAGTACAGGTAAAAGGATCAGCTCAATCAAAGAATATAACAGAGAGCAAGGGAAAGAGAGAGAGAGAGAATGAGAATTAAAGAGAGAGAGAAACACTCATGGTCAAGAAGAATGGCAATGAGGATTATGTTAAATGCTCTCGAGAAGTATAAATATTTAGGGCATTTTAGGCTGTGATTTAATTGTATCATTGAAGTTTGGTGAATAAGACAAATAAAGAAAGAAGAGAAATAGGATGGAGAGAGAAGAGAAAATTATCAAGTATTTCTTGTCCAAAGTTTCCAGCTAGAAAACAGGCAAGCACTCTCCTACACTGAGCGTGCTTGTTATGCATGACAGACAGCATAGTGCACAGCAGCAAAACACCGGACGCACCATCAGTAGGGAACTAACTAAACAGACTGAAATAGGGGACACAAAGGAATACCGTGGAGTTTTAAAAAGAATGAAGTCTTTATGTTCTGATAAAGAAAATGAACAAAGCAAGAGGTAAAACATTGTATATACCGTGATGTCTTGTATGCATGAATGGGGAAAAGAGATTATGCCTTGCTATATATAGCATTTTGGTTTTTAAACATGTGAGTGTACTGTTCAAAACAAAAGTTCTCTCTCTCTCTGTCTGTCTCTCTCTCTCTCACACACACACACACACACACACACACACACGCATGCACAGAAGTTCTTAATTAAAAGGTGAACTTCCCTGATTGCTGCATGTGCTTCCTGCATGCCCCAGTCCTCACATTTCAGTATGAATCATCCCACGGATACAAAAATACATTACCATTTTAAGGCCATAGATCTGGCAAGGCTCAAACAGAGAACAGTAGGAAAGAAGTAATAACAAACACAGCAAACGTTTCCCGCTTGCATTTGTGTGAGGCGCATGGGTATATACGAGTCTATACATACATAAATCAGAATTAACATCATCTCACATTCCCTTCCTTTCCTGCCCACCATGAAATGGCTATTTCTGCTGCCTGGTGTGAAGAATCCGCACAACAAATACAGAGGCAATACCAAAGACACCGACAGGCCAGGTTGATGTGCTCTGCTGCAAAGAGCACAGAGTTGCTGGGGGAAGGTGTATAATCCACGCAGAAGTTGAAGAGACCAGTGAGAGAGGAAGGAGCAAACACAAGTGGTTGATTGCATAGAAGGGAGAGAAATATTTGAGGGATTGCTGCCATGAATATTTTTTCTTTTCTTTCTTTTTGTGGTTGACAGATTGGTGGTTTACTCTTTTCTTTCTCTTCTTTGAATGTGTTATTGCATAGAAATAAACTTTAAGAAGGAAAAAGACACATATATATATTCATTTACAAAGTATTTTCACATAATATTTTCTCCTTTGATCATTGTAACAAGCTTTAAAGAAAACATCCATTTTTAAGATAAGAAAGCAGAAGCGAAGTATTAATAGTTAAGTAACTTGATCACTATAGTGCAGATAATTTTGGGAAAAGACAGAACTTAGTCACTTAATAAATACATATATTGAGAGCTTATCATGGGCCAAGCACTTTAGTTTGCTCTGAGAGACAAAGATAAGAACGGTCTCTGCCTGCAAGGAGCTCACGTTCTAGTAGAGGAAGACAAATGTCAGACATTCGTGCCGTGGAAGAAACGTGGACAGGCCCGAGGGAAGCACAGAGGCCTAGTGCACAGAGCTGGCTGGTGGCTCCAGAAGACTTTACAGACAAGGCCCCCTGAAGCTAGAAACCGTGCAGGTGTCCCGAGGTGGATGGGACAAATCAGAGGAGTCTCTCCAGCACAGGAGCCTCCCAAGAAGCCTGTTAAAAATGAAAAGCGATGAGAGACGACACCGTTAGTGTGGTGGCAACCAGGTCACAGAAAACCTTTCTCTGTCTCCAAATCTGATCTCTGTCCACAATGCCCATGGTGGTCCAACTTTAGTGTGCATCATTCAGAGTTATCAGGGACCACCTAGGAATCCTGCTTTGACTCACACAATGTCACATAGAACAGAAGCCGCCCGTCCAAAGTCTCTGGGCTAAGGTGGGACTCTGTGTGGCCCACGGAGACAGCAGGGCACAGAGGCAGGTCTGTGTCCCGGCTTGGTCACCGTCCAGCCCCCTCAGGTCTTTGGGCCCACATCTTCTTTCAACGTTTGCCAAGTGAGGGTGTTGCCCCAGGTAAATCATTTCCAAAACCTTGATTTTTTTCCATTTGGCTTTTTTTTTTGCAGTGGAATTTTTTTGTTGTTGAGAAACTACTTATGTGGAACAGGAATATATAAATAGCTAATAGTTGGGTTACCCTGAAGGGAGTGGGAGAGGGAATTCCCTCAGAACCTCCACTGCCTCCTTGAGGCCACAGCTGGAGCACTAAGGCAGGCCTCAGAGCCCCGGCACAGAGACCTAGGTGCCCCCACAGCTCACACACCGCGGTGCTGCTGGAGCAGGTGAATAGCTGGGTCCTCAGCAGCTGAGAACAGAACAGGTTTAAGAATACAGGAAATGACATATAAGTGCATTAAAATGAAGGCATTTAGAAAGTTGTCCACAAACCTTGATGGGATACTGTTCAGAGTAAAGTTGATGGTGCCCAAAAGTGTAAATAGAAAATTTGTCCCCACAGGATGACAGGTCCAGCCTTATACCTGATGTGAGATAATTCCCCTGTGGACAGAATTCTCCATGAGGTCAGACGCCCCGTTTACTTGCTTGGCACGGAATCCCCACCACGCAGTACCGTGTTTGGCATCTTGTAGTTGCTTAATGAGTATCTATTGAATGACAAGATGTGATGAGGAGAAAATTAAAAGCAAACATATTCAACTAAAACATACAAAAAGAAAGCAGAAAGTGTAAGGTTTAGATTGTTTATACCCTTCTCAGGTAGGAAGAAATGAGTCCAGGGAGAATAAAGAAAGCAATAAGCTAATACCCAGAGAGCCGTGTACTATCTACCCTAGAATCCACTGGGCCGTCCAGGAGCCTGGGGTGAAGTTAGATTAGACTGTGCCTCACGAAATGTATCTGAAAATATTCCAGGGAAAGGCCACAAGAAAAACGAGCATAGCATGGACACATCTCATTCACATGCACCCATAAGCGAAAAGTGCTGATAAATGACTGAGTCTCTGACCCGCTTCATACTTTCTCATTGAAAATGATGAATTAGGGAACGAAAGCCGCCGAGACATGTTTGGAATTACTTGGTACCTAAACTGCAGATTTTAGAGGTGATGTTTACTTTGACTTACAAGGGCACCCTTGACCATTCTTATTCGTTAACACATCTCCTTCAGGGGCTCAGTTACAGATCCTCATTTTCTGGAGGTAGTAAGTAAAAATATATTTGGCTGTTTCTAAAAAAATGTGAAGATCCTGTACAAAATGAGACGTGGCTTACAACGCCAACAGCAGGGAGACTTCATATCGTAAAGGGGTTAGGTGATGTATCAGGGGAGAAATTATCACACCGCAAGGCAACGTCCCCAGGTAGCTAAATGCGATTCATCACCTGCCACGTGTATGATTTAGGAAACAGCTACAGGTCGCAAAAAAGCATCAATTTGCACAGATGACAAGGCACTGATGCCTGAAAGTTGGGATAAAGCTCACAAATCAATACACTTTGGCTTCTTCCTAAATATGTGATTCCCAGGGAAGAAGAGTTTATGCTGATGATACAACAATCATTAAGCAGCACATTGTGGGCCGCACAATTCTAACGTGCTCACATTGCACTGGCCACAGTTATCACACAGCCAGCACAGAGTCGCTGCTCGATATATATTGATGATTAAGTGAATAAAAATGAATGGCCTAAACTGAAAAAAAAATTGAAGCATGACATGAAGAAATATTGGAATTAATTTTTAGGTAAATACTATTACAGCTATCATCTACTAACAATTAATAGCTCTGATACTCTAACTCTCGGTTAACTTTTTGTTAGCTTCAGAGGTTTAAGGCAATTAAAACTTGAACCACTTTTTTGCCTATGAGCCCATGTCCTCAAACCATTTTAGTCATTGGTTTTTGTAAGCTCTTACCTATCATTCATTCCACAACGTTTCCATCCATTCACTCATACCTTCTTCCATCCATGCATGTATTCACCCAAACACACATTTTTAAGACCTGTCACTCTCTCCCTCCTTCCATCTCTCTATTTCTCCCTCTCCCCTTCCTAACTTCCCTGGAAACGCTGGAAAGCTGAGTGCTGCTTTCTTTTTATTGTTCATTCAAAGCAGGAGGTCTCTCACTACAGCAAACTGATGCGGCCATTTTCCCCTCAAACTGGGACTTTTCCTGTGTGACCACGTGACAGTTTGCGCAACAGAGAACCTCAGAGCTACCCCTTAGCTTGCCATCTTCTTAACCTTCAGAAGAGCTTTTGAGACCCTGTTACTACCAACTGTTTTAAATATTATGTTCATCACAATATAAATGAATCCATAGCCACAAAAAGGAGAAAGGAAGCCCACACCAAATTGGGAAAAAATGAAGAAAGAAAGAATGTCAATTCAAATAAATAAGTCAGAATCATTAGCAAGCAATATGGGAAATGAAATCAGTCTTCCTTCTGTCACGTTTACATGCTGTTGAGAAAAAAAGAAAGCAATTGACCATTTAGTTAGAAATATCTAACACCAATGGTCAATATATGTCCTAGATTGTCCTCTCTGCTAAGAGGACTTTTCTCCTTGTGCTGTTTTTCACTTTAACTCTTAAACTGGTGAGGGTTTCATGTGTACTTAACTCCTCTGGGTTTCAATGTCTGCACATACACTGGGTTTGCAAAAAATGTCATCATTACCTGCAGAAAATTTATTACTGCACCCTCCCCACATGCATTCCTAGAAACAGAATATTTCACTTCAAAAGCAACCATTCCCTGATCTAAGCAAAAATAACAAGAGTAGTCTCTTCTTTGATTACTTTAATTTTTACACTTTTTGTTTTATATTTCTGTTATTTCTGGGCTATCAAGAATATGTCATGTAACAGGATTCAGACTTCTTATGTTTTACTTCAAACTGTGCGTCTCTGACACACCATCCGGCTTCAATGACCAGTGGTTTCTTTACACAATAAAATCAATGAACTTTCTCTGTATGAGATTGAGAAATAAATTTGACCTCAGTTGAAAGCATTGATTGAACCAGATTTTGTGGACTTTCTTATAGTCATTCAAATACATCTATTAGAAGTTCCTTGGGTATCTTATAGGAAGAGAGCACTAGGCTCATGAAGAAACAGATGATCAAGATGTGATTCCCATCCTCAAATCACCTACATTCTTGTAAGTGAGATAAGACCTAGATACCCATAGCCTTCCTCCCAGGCAAAATAGAATAAATGCTTAGGGTTATACTCTGCTACATGAAAAGCAGAGGTGAGTGAGAGATTAACTGTCAAAAACCTAGGAATTCTTCCCAGAGGAGATGATATCGGAGATGTGCCTTGGATTATAGGTAAAATCATTACAGGTGGAGATAGTGGAGAAAGACACGAGGTGGAGTTTGCTTTAAGGCAAGTCAGAATGACCTGACAATAACATAGAAGTTAGGAGAAATAGGAGATAAGGTCATGGAAATAACTCAGAGCCAGGGAACAGGAGGATTTCAATGTTTAGTTTAGACTTTAATGGGTGGTCATTGAAGATTTCTAAGCAAAGACATAACATAATCAAAGTTGTGTTCTTGGAAGATTTTGGAAGCAAGGAGTGTTTCTATAGATGTGGGATGAATTTAAATTACGTTTAAGTCACTGATGTGTCTCAGTCATAAAAATTTATGGTATAAAATTTCATTACTGAAGGACTATTGCAACTATTCATACCTTATATCTGCAGAGTGCTTCATAGTTAGAAAATAATGTTTATGTTTATTGTCTCATACCTCCACAATAACCTTGTGAAGTAGGTACTATTATCCCTATTCATAAACAAATACGAAAGTGAGCTTCAATCATGAGATAACTTTCATATATGTCACAGTTAGAAGAAGTAGGACCAGAATCCAGGAATTCTGAAACCAAGATCTCTTGTGATATCGAGGGCAATATAAATTAGATGTTGATAAGTGAGAAAGGAAATAGGAGCCTGGAAATAACAGTAAACAGTATGACTTAAAGACTATAGATGCCAATTTAGGAATAAACCATCGCTTCCACTTCTGCTCTACTTAAACCCATAATTTCATTACATACAAAAAAAAAAAAAGAGTAAGAGTTAACTTAGAAGAATATAGGAAGGAGATTAACAGAAAGAGCACCCCAATACGTTAGCCAAATTCAGTGCCATTCTCCCTGAAATTTAACATAAAATTTAGCACATTTCGGTTATTTATCTAGCTTTATATTATCCACTGCATATTTGGGCTATACTGCTGTCCGTCTGAAGAACCTGCTTGCACTGCAGGGGCCTAAAACTTCACAGAGATGGACCCTTGGGTCCAAAGCCACAATGCTCTTCACAAAAGCCACCGTTATGTGCCTGACTAGCAAACTCACAGAATTTAGAATCAGTGTATTTTAGAAGAAAAACCCCTTGGGGAGGGGCAAAATTTTAAGATGCCCCCTTCCAATATTCTGGCTACAAGTTTCCACACACCTTGCCTCAGTTATTCAATTAAACACTAATCTGGGTGGCGCTGTGCAGGGGGCCACAGATATAATTAAGTTCCCAAATCAGCCCCCCCTTAATATAGGGAGGTTATCTGGGTAGTCCTGACCTAACCACCTAACCTAAGCAGAGGCTTTTTTCCTGCTGGCCGCAAAACAGTCAGTCAGAGAGACACTCTGGCTGGCCTGGAGGAAATCAAACATGTTGTGAAGTACCTATGGGGCCACATGTTGAGAAATGCAGGAAGCTTCTAGGAGCTGACAGCGCTCCCCAGCCAGCAGCTAGAAGGGACATGGGAACTTCAGTCCAACAGGTGCAAGAAGATATTTATAAATTCTGCTGATAACGAGTGACTTGGAAAAGGACCCTGAACACCCTAAGCGCTGGCTGAGAACTTCAGCCCCCAAGACACCTTGATTTCAGCTCAGCTCTTCTAAACAGAGAATCTAGCCATGACCTGCCTAGATTTCTAACATACAGAAACTGTGAGATTCTAAGTCTGTGTCATTTTAAGTCAGTAAGTTTGTAGCAATTTGTTACACAGCAATACAAAAGGGAAACACTCCTTATCTTGAAAACAACAAAACAGGCCAAGAAAGATTTCATTATTTGATTTAAGGTCACCCAGCAAGCTAGTAACCGATCTATAAAACTGAGAATGTTTTCTGACTCCTGCGATGGCGGTGTTTGTTCTTTCCTGCTTTGGTATACTCAGCGTTTCCTCCTTAAAGATGCTTCGTCCCAAACTCGGTTTCAGCTGTTGCGTATTTCACTAGCCCTCCTTCCCCGACCATGGTCTTGCCATACCTCTCCTGTTTGACAGTCCTCATGTCCCAAGCTCTCCCCTCTGCCCCATCCCATTGCCAAACCCTAACTCAACTCAGTGCACAACCACGCAATTTCAGAATGATCACGTGTGCCCGTCCCAGCTGGACCACGGTAAGAATCCGATGCAAGCCCAGCACAGTGGCTCACACCTGTAATCCTAGCACTTTGGGAGGCCAAGGTAACAGGATCACTTGAGGCCAGGAGTTCAAAACCAGCGTGGGGAACATAGTGAGACCTCGTCTCTACAAAAAATTTAAAAAATTAGCAGGGCATAGTGGCGTGCACCTGTAGTCCCAGCTACTATATGTTGGGAGGCTGAGGCAGGAGGATTGCTTGAACCCAGGAGTTTGAGGCTGCAGGGAGCTCTGATCATGCCACAGCACTACAGCCCGGGTGACAGAGCAAGACCCTATCTTAAAATACACAAACAAAAAGAACTAACCAGGGGCAGTGGAAATGGCAAAGGATTTCAGAGTTGGACAGTGGTCCCAGATTCATTCCAACAGCAGTTTGCTTTCTTGAACTCCAAAATCAGGTGCCTGGCATATCCTTTCACATCCCTTCAAGAACTCTTATTGCATCCTTCTCTTTGCTCTAATGTTCTCCTCTATTTTCAGTTTCTACATGGGCACTCCTGATATCCCGCACTTTGCTGAGAGATTCATTTCTGAGATCCCCACACATAACTTTCATGGCTTTCATTATACAGCAGCAGTTCCATCTGAGGCCATCACACAAACTGAGAAGGGTATGTCTATCTACTTAGTCATGGTTATTGTTCTTATAAGTGTCTGTTGGCATTTCAACATGTCGATTGACTTAATATTAAAAAATATATAAATTATTTTGATTATAATGTACTTTTACATTTTCCAAGGACAAATAAAAACATATCATTAGAGTGAGAGTAAAATTACCAGCCTTTGAATGTGGTAAGGCTAACAGCCATCAGCCCCGTAAAGATTATGCCCTATGCAGAGGGCCAGCCCAAAACAAGTGCTGAAGTGTAAGCGCATATTCAAGTGAAAAGAAGACTTCATAAATGTTATTTATAGGCAAATGTATAACAACCAAAAGGTGTCCCATCCTAAAGAATTTTCAATGCTAAAAAACAAGATTTTAGGGCCTCACATTTATGATGTCCATCCATTTTCTTAAGGGATTTGAACTTCAATTATATTAACAATCTAAAAATGCCCACCAGTTGACTTTTAGATGAATTATGATATGGGTCATAATCACATTTTTAAACACATATACATAGTTTAATTTTCCTCTGAGTTGGGTAACATGTATATTAGCCAATTGAAAAGTAATCAACTTGCTTTTATCAGCACATTTTAAAATAATGGCTAATCAAAAGGTAGACATTCATTTTCTCTGAACAAAAATACTTGCTTCATTAAGCAATATGTTGACAGCTAATATGATAAATTTAAATAACAAATACAAATTTTACAAGTACTGATAACAAAAGATGCAAAAGAACATATTTTGAAAAGGATGATTGCTTCTTGTAGATAATTTTTTCACATTTACTCAAAATACACATGAAAGAGCACTGATGTTGAATAAATTATAATAATAATCCAACTTTAATTTCTAGTGTAATACTACTTACAATTTTGCTTATCAAAAGATGCAAAAATTATGAGTAGCAAATAAAGAAGTGGAAAGAATAGATAAAATAATTCACTAAATGAGTGTGCAAAGCATTCAAATAATAATAATTTTAATACTGAAGAAACATTTTTATTAAAATAAGACAGGAATCAAAGATAAATATAATGACTCCCCATTTGAAATGTATATACCATCTTTTTAAAGATATCTTTCTCTATGAATCTACTGCTTCTGGAATAAATTGCACCTTTTTAACTAGATATAATAATCACTTTCCATCCTAATATGATTCCAGTGAATATTGTGTAAAAATGTTAAGTGTCTTACAACAGGAAAAATTTTAGCTTGTGAGACAGCATTAACCTGGTTAAAAAATAAGGAAATCCCAAGCAAAACATTTAACTTGTGAAGACTGTCCTGTTGCCTTCCTTCCTACTCTTTAATGTCACTGAAGGAACTTAGCTAGCATAGAATATTCCATTTGCTTTCTCAGTTCTGATGTCCCCAAATCAGTGAATAGTCAATTTGTGGTCAAATTCATAGAGATTATTTCATTTCTATAATAATGCCCCAGTATTTTTTTCTGTGAATGTCTTCTACAACATCAGTAGAGCCAACTATTTGCAGTTTCTAAAGAGGTCCTAGCCTCAAAGTACTTTCTTCATCTAGTACCTCTTGTCAAACAATGTTGAACTGCCTTACGGCGTCTACAAATGATGCAGAGTCACCTGAAGGACACATACGAAGTGTAATTGAGAGTACTCCTGTGTTCTTCCAAAGACTCTCAGACAGACTAAGACACCAGTAGGATAGCAAGTCCCAGATAAAAGCTAACACCTATGGAGCAGTGTGGTGTGCCCTGTGGGGAGGTAACAGTGAGACCCGTCGAGAAAGTCAGGTGGAGTTTCCTGAATGGGTCCACAAGGAGCATCTGCCTAGGATGGTTTCTACTTTAAAAAGTAAATCTATATCACAAACAATGTTGAATAACAGGAAATCAGTAAGTATTGGCAGTGGAAATAACTTCTCCAGAACATGATCCTTCCTGTATCAGCAAAGGGTGTAGCTAAGTTTTCTTTCCTTACCCAGAACATTTTTGCTCTATTTCTGGTATGATATTAGAAATAAATCTTGATTATACAATATCATCTTGAATCTTGTATTTTATTTTTATAACTACTAGGTAGTAACTTTAGGGGTTTAGGGGAGTTATTTTTTTCTTTTTCTTTTTGATCTGTTTTGTATTCCCCACAATGCTTAATACCATTGCATTACATGCAATAGTGCTCAGTAGTTATTTGCTAAATAAGCAAATAAATGACTTTCACAATTGCTTAAATATTGAGAGTTCAAGTATAGCCATTTGTTATTGTACCTTTAGGTCAGCTTATTCAGGTACTAAGGTATTTTTATTTTTTTTTTTTTATTTTTTTTTTGTTTGTTTGTTTTTCAGCTCACTGAGGTATTTTTAAATCTATCACAAATCGTTCCCATTTTGGATGTCTAGTCATAATATGGTAGTATTATGGTAGTACTCACTGGCCTGGTCTTCTGATAAATCTATAAATATTACCCAATCTCTGAGATTCCTGTTGTCTGCTCAAGATAATGGAATTGAAATATTTATTTTTTAGATATTTCTTAGGAAAATACTATTTATTCAAAAACAAGAAAGGAATGGCATTACAAAGCACATGTTTAAAGATAGTGCATATAAAATAAACACTACATAGCAAAAGAAATATCATCCAAGGAGTGGAAACCATGCAGCACAATAGTACATTTACATAACAGCTTTCTTCTCTGTTTTCACTCTAGGTCATAGAGGAGAAAGCATGCATGGGGGACATTTCATGTACTCACTTCCTCTCAGCTAGTTCTTATAATTTCTAATTTCCTACTTTATAGCCTCTCCAGTGCAATTTACCCAACACCAAGGATAGTACCTTGAAAGTAAAAAGCTCTTCATAAATGTTTACTAATCTGAATGGACATACCCCAAATCAGTTAAGATAAAAAAGATAAAACTGATTGTAAAACTGATTTGATAGTGTCCTTGAACTAATAGATGATTTTTAACAATTGATATCCCTTCCCATAAAAAGTTCTGATTTAAGCATCATTTTAATTAGGAAAAAATGCTAGCCTCTATGATAGGTAAAGCCACAAAATCTGAGAGGCTTAGAACAGCAGAATTATTTCTTGCCCACAGAAAGTGCAGAAAGGGTGTTCCTGGTTGTCAGGTAGACTTCCATCTACCTAGAAGTCACTGGAAGGTCCCAGGCTCCTTCTGTCCCATGGATCTGCCCCCACCTGTGGTTCACAGACCTCATGTTTGCCAGTGGTCTGGGAGAGCATCCTCATCACTTCCACTTCCCTGCCACTGGCTGGAAATCAGGCACATGATGACCACACTTGAGAAGGGAGGCTGAGACATATAGAATATCTGTATGCCGAGAGAGGAAAGAAAACCAGTCTGGTGGGCAGTCAGATAGGCAAGGACACACAAATAATTTGCCTTTTATTCATTATATATTTTAACATCTTGGCCATCCATGAGGTCTAATATACCTTTTGTCAAAGGATTTGTGTATGAATAAAGCACGGAAATACCATATACTCTATAAGAGATGACTATTTCATTTTCAAATTATCTGACAATTCCTTTCTTCAGTCTTCATATACTTTCTTGAAAAAATGGACTTAATTATTAATATTCACAATCCTCTCACATGAGAAAATGTTGCCATTACTGTCACTAATCATATTTCCCAATTTTTATTTAGAAATAAGTCAAAAATGCTTTTTTCTGTGAATTCATTTGCTTGAAATACATCTTTGTTCCAGGCCTGTGCCAGCTTTCCCCTGACCTGTTGAACCAGATCTGCTCCAAGTCCTATGCACTCAACTCTCTCTGTGTCCAAGTCCTCCTTGTTTTTCTCCAGTGAAGTCAGAATGACTTCAACTCTGGTTAGATTCTCACTTGCTGCATCATAAAGCTGTCCTCAGCATAATTTAGGAAGCACTGGATAGCTGTATTTGTAACCCAACAGATGTCTAGATAGTTAAAGTTCCCCTGGAGTATGGTGCCATGCAATTTGGAACTCCTGGAAAGTGGTCCAGTATTTATCATTTCTGCTATCACTTGGTCCCAAGGGAAGATAGCAGAT
Organism: Eulemur rufifrons; assembly: GCF_041146395.1. Taxonomy (NCBI): domain Eukaryota; kingdom Metazoa; phylum Chordata; class Mammalia; order Primates; family Lemuridae; genus Eulemur; species Eulemur rufifrons. The sequence continues at coordinate 2,083,703 of NC_090994.1, forward strand.
GCAGCAAATGCCCACCGGACCTTCTCCTCTCCTGTTCATTCTTTATATCCTTCCTTAATACCCAATAATTTTTGCTAACAAACTACAGTCTGTTGGCAATACAAGTTAAAGCAGCACCTTGAATATAACTAATTCTTTCTAAAGAGGTCAAAAGGAGTCATGCATGACATGTTTTCAATACACTACACAAGATACAAAAGAAAGGTGATATGGCTTTCACTGTATTGAATCAGAATTTTGAAAACCCAGAAATAACACTATTACTATCTACTAATAATATATTAAATGTATGCACACCATCTTACCCCTCAAAATGAAAATGCATAGGGAAAAGCAGTATGGATTTTTAGCAGGGGCAATTGAATTTTGATATCCTTCCAAATACCTTATTAAAATATCCTCTACATGCTCTTGTTTAAACTGATTTGCATTGTACCAAGTGAATTGTCAATCATCCACCTGGAATGCAGCATCCTTTCTCTTCTTTTAAAATCTTCTCTCACCCTGCTCCTTGCTCAAAACACACACACACACACACACACACCCCAGCCCTCTACAATCCAAACTATACAAAACTGGCATAAAATTAAGACAAAAGTATAGATGCCAAGAACTCCATTCCATATTTTGTGGGAAGTAATATATTAACCAACAGTTATTTGTGACATGATTTGTACTGGTTGATTGGCCAAGATGAAACAGACTCAATCCAGAAATCAGAATCTCTGAGTGTAATGAGAATCTGACAATCCTTTAACTAGAGCAGAGGGAAAAAATATTATCGTAGGATCGTAAAACCAACTCTACCAGTATGAACCCGATCGAAAGGCCAAAAATTCTTGGCAACATTCTTCAGTCAAAAAATAAACATAGTTCATTAGAAGAAGAGATATCTTTCCTATCACTGAGCAGTTGTGAGACCAGCTTTATTTTGGAGATCCTATTCAGACACACACACACACACACACACACACACGATTGCCAAATTCATAGGTTATGTTTCTGCATAAACAATAATCTAATTCACTTACTGAGTAAACTGTTCAATACCAAAATGAATAGTGTATATTAAATAATATATTTGTTTTGGAACTTTAATAGTTACTATATAGAATTTGAATTTTTGGATAGTTTTAGGATAGCTTCCCTTCACAGAGATTTTTAACCCAACTCTCCATAGACCTAAAAGGAAGCTGCACAAGGGAAGGATTTTGTTGTGGTGGCAACGGTTGTTCATTCATGTATCGCCAAGGCCTAGAATAAGACCTGGCACATAGCATGTGCACAGTAAATTTTGTGCCTTTCGATAATTAATTATAAATATACGTGGAAGATGCAATGGCTTTTTGTTTCCACAAGTGTTTCACTCATAGCCAGAGAAGATAAGCCAAAAATTAATTAGAGATTGGTGGAATTCTTCCCTTATTATTCTGGGAATGATTTCACATGAGCATGCTAAAGGCAATGTAGTGATTCACCAAAAATTATTATATCTAATTCCTTAACCATGGTTCAGCCAAGCCTGAAAAAGAAAAAAACTAAAGTTGGTGCCATATATTTTTAGGTATCTTTCTTTACATAGTTTTGTGTGGTCCTAAAACATAATTCACTAGGTAATGTTTTTAAAAATGGGTGTTTATTATACCAGCCTGGGCTTAGGTATACTTTTATTCTTGTTAGGAGGTGTGTTTTCTCTCATTTCTCCTGCATAGTTACTAAATTTTAAGTCCTGTTTTTGGTCACACAAATTTATAGAATAAAGGAAGTTCAATACTGTCATATCTCTATTTTGATCATATCTCTACACATGCAGTTGCTTTTTCTAAACTGAGATAAGGAAGGGTAAGTGGCTACCTATTGCAGAGTTTTCTGTATTTATGCTCAAAGCCCCTTAGAGTAACTATACCTCATTTCAAACTTCTTTAGGAATGATGCAGTTGAAAGAGAATTTCACAAAATAATATTTTCTCTTCGACAGTCCAAATATTTAATTAATGAGAGTTTAATTTATCTTTCATATGCCTTTTTTAGCTTTTTTCCCATGTTTGACTATATCACACAGTGAGACCAACAGTGTGAGAGAAAGGGCAATTGGGAAGTTGAGCTTCCAGATAGCTTCAAGTACGCTCCCCATATTCCGGGGAAAATGATACTAAAGAGATGCCATTATCTTATAACCTCTTTTTAGGTATATATGTAGCTGAACCAAGATGAAGGGACTTCCACCGCCCAGTACGCTACCTGGGATTCCCGCTTCCTCGGAAGTCTCTATGCCCACTGTGCACGCAAAGCCCTGCTCCCGTGGCCTATCCTGCTTCACCTCGTCCACCTGAATCCACCTGCTCATCTGCCCAGCCTCTGCCCAAGCTGAGCAAACTCTACTGGCCCTTCCTGACCCACTCGGTCACCAGGTCCACTTACCCACTCTTGTCTTTGTACCCACACTATACACCCTGCACAGACGTCATTGAAATATGATTATTCTCTATTCAATTCTGAAATTCTTAAGGAAAAGAACCATATTTGTATACACAAAGCAGAGCAATGAGCTCTGTTAATATCACACAACATAGACTTTGGCCAGAAACCATTTGGGTGATAAAGAGGTATATTTCATAATGACAAATGGGGCAATTCTAACAAAAATATGCAAATTATAAATTTTATGCATGTAAGAATGTAGATTTGAAATACAAGAAGCAAATTTTATTAATCCACAAGCATTTTTTATACATCTTTCATGGTAATTGACAGAACAAGCAGACAAAATTATTAGTAAGGAAGTAGATGATTTGAAAAATATAATCAACAAACTTCTCTAAGTACCATGTAGAAAGCCCTGTGTCCAATAACTACAGAATATACATTTTAGATATCATAAGGCATTAACCAAAAATGATTTATCTAGGAACATAAAGCAAAATAGCAAAATCTCAAAGGATTGCCATAATACAGAGTATGTTCTTGGATCATAGCAAAACTAAACCAGAAAAGAATATTAAAAAGATAACTTAAAACACCCTAAATATTCAGAAATATACCAGTGCACATTAAAAAATAGTTTTTTTTGAAGAAAAAAACCTAAATGGAAATGTAAAAATATTTAAAACTAAATAATAATGCTAATTAGCCATATTGTGACATGCAGCTAACCATTAAATACATGTATAGAAAAGACTGAATAACAATGAAAAGGAGCAAACCAAAACAAGGAGGAGGAAAAATAATAAAGATTAAATTTTAATGATACATAACATAAATGCAGAGTCAAGGAAAGCAGCAAAGCTAAATGTTTTTTTCTTCAAGATGCTAACAAAATTTATAATCTCTTAGCAAGAGTGATGAAAAATAAAAATAAAAGGTAAAAATTACCAGCACCAGAAATTAAAAAAAAATAAAGACACACTACAGATCCTACTTTATATATTACATTGTCATGAAAATACTTATGAACAACTCATGGCTGATCAATTTAAATGAAATAGACAATTTTTAAAGGAAAACACAAATAACCAAAACTACTATTTAAAAAATAATAAAATATTTCCTGTATGTATTAAAATTAAATAGATAACTTAAAACCTCTCAAATAAAAAGCCTATGTCAAAAGAGCATCATTAGTGAATTCATCCAAACTTTCAAGTAAGAAATAAAGTCAAACATTTACAGAAACAAAAAAATGATGGAATAATTCCAATTTTTAATTTGCTACAAGGCCAGAATAGCTTCTTGCAAAATCTGATGAGGGCACAACAAATGGAAATTCAAGGCCAAATTTCTCTCATGAACATATTCCTCAGCATTCGCATATTTCCTCAGCAAAATAATAGGACATAAAATCTGCAGTCACATCATCCCTGGGGATTTGCCAATTTTAGGTACAAAGCAAGAGGGCAAGAACCCAGGACCACTGTGGCAGGTCTAAGAAACCAGCAGAGCTTTAGGTTCTATTTCATGGCTAGAAAGACAACGTGAATGCTTGAGGGGACTATGAATATTTGGCAAATAAAAACATAGACTATACAGTTAAACTTAAATTTCAGATAAACCATTTATTTTTACTATAACTATAAACCAGGTGATATTTGGAGTATATTCATACTAAAAAAATTATCCATTGTTTACCTGAAATTCAAATTTAACTGGTAACACTATTCTAAGAGGAAGTTATAGAAAATGGTGAGTTTAGAAGTAATAAAACTTCAGATTGATACTATGTCAGCCTCTCTTTAAGTATAGATACAAATTTAGATACAAAGATACAGATATAGATACACATATAGATATAAATTCCATGCAAATCCTTTATTATCTTATAAAATTATAACATTCCCAGACATCCTTTTTTTGATAAATGAAAAAGAATAATGGCACTGAAATCTTTTATAGTTTAATCCAAGACTATACCTTCTTGAACTGTTGGTATTCTGAGTTCTGGGAAGCTGTGCCGTGGTATTCTAATTATTTATCATAAGTGTTATTCCTTTGTGTTAATATTCATACTGAATAGTGACCCTGAATAATCTCAGTGTAATTTCTTCAAAATAAATCCTTTTTTATACAGCCTAAACTTATATAGCTCCTTTTGGCCTAATTGGTATAACCAGGTATTTAATAAAAGAATTGAAGTATTTTTTACAATTTGATGATACAAAGATTATACTTTACTTAAGCCACTAATCACAAGGAAAGTACAACAAGTAGCTTAAGCCCTGCAGACATTGCAGAGCTCAGTATATGTTTACAGTCTTCTGGACTAGACTGAGTTTCTTCCCCTTTAAAATACGTTTTTAAAGTCGGAGATTAGGTCACTAAAGACATGTAGTAAGGGATTACACAAGAATTGAGCTGTGCTGTTTATAGGTGAAGTATCAGACCTGGATACAACTTACATGATTTAAGATGAATAAACAGAAAAAGAAAGTTCTAATAAAATATTTTAAGACAAAAGAAAAAAAGAGAAGGAGATCATAGCACAAGAGAAAGGAGGAAAGGTGATTCATAGCAGAAAGATATTTCAGAAGTGTCTGCTTTGTAATTCCAACAGAAAACATATTTTCTTTAAAAAAAATGTATGAAATATGAGATTGCAAGGCTACAGACAGGTACTAAAAGAAATATGGTCAAGAGGCAAACAAAAATTAAAGGAGGATCAGACTAAATAAAGAATAGTTTGTACTTAATAGAAGCAAAAGTTTGAATATAAAAATATAACCGACTTTAGAATTAGGGTTTAATGAACAGAACCAACACTGTAGAAAACTGAATCAGCAGATAACAAGCTGGAGAAACTGCCCCATGTTCATGCATAAGAAAGACAAAGAGTTAAACATGATCTGAGAGGAGATAGGAAATGGGTATGATGAACATGAAATTGCGTGTAATTTGTGTTCCTTAAAAAAGACACAGAGCACCAGAAAGACAAGCAACACTAAGTACATAATAGGAAAAAGAAATTTCTGGGGTGGGAGACCTGAATCTGCTAGTTGAAGAACATTCCGGATAGCAGCAAAATTATTTTTAAAGAAAAATTAAACATCTAGACCCCATCAGATGAAAGTTTTACAACTGAAGAAAAATAAAAGAATCTTATAGGTATTAAAACAGAAAAATCAGATCAATGATTCAGAAAGAAAAATTAGATTGAATTCAGATTTTTTTTCTTCCCAACATCAAATAACCTTCCAGAGTTATAAATAGAAAAGTTTATGACTTAAAATTCCATATTAAGCAATTCATTCAACAAACATTTATTAAAGACCATTTTGTACCAAATACAGGACCAGGGGTTGCTATGCCCTTGGTGTTCACTCATGTTTGGAGACAATAGGAGGCCTGGGAAAGCAGATCTCCTGTAGTCCTTCACAGGGGACATCCATAGCATTCTAGTCTGCCGGCAGATAAATCACACCAAGGAACCCCAGAGAAGAGGAGGTGCATGAGTGGTATAACCAGGAAATAATCACCCAGACACGTGTCCGTTGCTCCCTGTCATCTGGGTAGAGGTTGTGGCCTCAGAGAGCTAACCTTTTCCCTAAATGTAGGAAAAACTAGATGTGTTAGCCCAGGACACTCTCCTTAGATTGGAAATGGAGGAAGGTGCTGAAGATAAAAGATCCAGTTTCCCTTAAAAGACAGGAGGAACTTTGCTAAAGAATAGAGTCTTGGTGCTCTGAGTATTGCAACAGCTTACGACAGAACCCTGCCCACGTATTCCCAGAAAACCATAAAACTGGGCTCTCTTCTCCAGAGGTCAGCACTCCTCTCCTACATGGTAGAACGTCTAGTGTCCTGAGGAGGGGTTCTGGCCTCCTAGAGCGGTTCCTTCTGTATTTTTCTGTCATTGTGCTCCTGCCCTTCCTTTCCCAGACCTGTACTTTGTAAAATTCCCCTCGATCAGGGTCAGGGGGTGCCCCACAGCAAAAATGTAGGACTTGCTCCAGAGAGAGCTTTGCGTGCTCGACGTCATTTACTCATGGAAAAACTTACTTTCCTCGATGATCAATGTTATTACAGAAGAAATAGCCCCTCTGAGGGACTTTGAATATGACATAGTCTACACAATATCCAGTGATGAAACCAAAAGAATACTAAGCCCTTCCTGGAGAGAAGGATTTCCAGTAAGGCCCAAAGCATAAAGTAACATCAGAATAATCCAGTGCCTAAGATGCAGCAGCCACCACATGTCCACCAGCTTACAGCTCTATTGACAAAGGAACCAGGACCAGGTATAAAATCATCACCTCATAAAACTGCAGGCCACAGCAGTTAGGGAAGATGTTTAATAGCGTCACAATGGACACACGGAAGAGTCCATTATTCTGTCAACTTCTGCTTTAATTCAATCTAAAATCATCCTCCAAATGAAAAGCTAGAAACTTTAAACCTTTTTCAATACTTTCAAAGGTCGGCATCACAGGGCACAGTCATCAAAGCAGATATGCAGACACGTAGCAAAGCTACAGTATCACTGGCCAGATGAGACTCTCTCTCCCAAAGAATAATTGTGAGGAAATTTACAATGCTCATTGACGAGAAGCACTTCTTTTAATTAGTATTCGTGATGATCATAATTAAAATTTAGCCCTTGAACACATGCATATGCAAAGACTGGGACTTATTTAAAAGAAGTATTGAAAATCTTATAAAAAGCCAAAACCCTTATTAAACAGATTGGCACAAGGCCAGAGCAGTGCAGCAGGCAAAGAAAGAGCCAAAAAAATGATTTAAAAAAAATGAAAATGAAAATAGGAAGATTTTTCTTAGCACGGTCAAGAGTTTTTATGATTGCTTTAATAAGGCTGTAATAAAAGTTATATACTATGTACATGCATGTAAACAAATGCCATATATGTAACACACAAGTAATTATTCTAAAGGTCATGGGGCTTCATCCCCTTAGTATAGGTTCAATTATCCCAATTTTTCTTTTCCAATCATGTACTGGGCCAGTCTATGAGGGGCCTTGGGAGGCAGGTTAGGACTTTGGCTATTTCTCCAAGTGAAACAAAGGAACTACTAGGAGATTTTGAGCAGAGCAGTAACAAAAATTGACTTAGGTTTTAATAGTATCATTTTGGCTTCTGTGTTGAAAATAGATTGTAGGTAGGATTGAACAGGAGACCAGTGATTATAAGAATATAGAAACTGGTGATATGAGTTTAGACCAGGGCAGAGCTAGGGTGGGGTAAGAATAGGTGGGATTCTGGGCACGCTGATGAAAGAAGAAACAAGCATTGCTGAAGGATTAGCTGTGGACAAGTGACAAGGAGAACAGCAGGGATGAATCTGAGATTCAAGCCTGAGAAACTGAAGGGTGGAGCTACTTCAAAGACACCTTTGAAGACACCAGACCCAAACCCACACCAACTCTGAACATCCTTGGAAATCTTACTTGTCTGGAAAATGATCTGAGTATGCAGATCAAAAACTATCCCCAAGTTCCAGGAAAAATAATTCAAAAGTTTATCCCAGCCAAACATATCCTGGAAAATTTTTGAATTTCAAGAACATAGACAAAAAATTTTAAAAACATCCAGGCAAAAACCAAAAAAAGATTTACCTACAAAGGAAGAAAAATCAGACTTCTCTTGAGCTCTAAATGTAAGAAGACAACCAAGACACATGGAAAGCGTTTTAATAGGGAACGGATGTGATCCAAGATTTTTCTACACAACCAAGTGATGTTTTATACATGAAAACAAGAAAAGAATTCTCAAATATACAAAAAAAGGGCTCAGAAAATATTCCACCCATGTAAATCTGCAAAAATTACTTGACTACATAAATATAAATTAAGAATGGGGAATTCATAGTATTAAATAACTGATATTTATTTTCATCTTCTCAGAATCTATAACAAGAGAATATTCCCAAATGCAAACATTCACAAATATATGTATCACATATAAGGTTGGACAAAATCTCACTTCCAGAATTTGAATAATGTCTCTATGACAATCTACTATTTAACCATTAAAACCCTAATCCAATAAAATTTTAATACGTTAGGAAATTATTATAATGTGATATTTAAGAAAAGAACAGTGCAAAAGTTTATGCATAGTGTAATATTATATAAAGAATATAAGATTTAAAAAGATTAGAAAAAGATATTTCAAAATATTAACAGTGGTATTTTCAGGATAGTGGGACTATTTGTGCTCTTTTATTCCTCTTTGTTTTACATTTCTGTATTTTTCTCATGTACCATTTTTATTACCAGAAAAAAAAGAAGTGAAATGTTAACACAAGAGTATAGAACTTAAAGGAGAGAGAATAAATATCAGATATGTAAACAATAGCTGCTCATGAATATGAAGAATGAACAAATAGAGCAGAAACAGTAATCGAGAGTATAATTAAATATATTTAAGAAATTAAAAAGTCTAGAATGATATACGATAACCATGCCTCAAGTAAAAATTAACAAATATAAACCAACATTGAGACAAATACTGATAAAATTTATTAATTCTAAGAATAATGAATTTTCACCCTTTGAAACACATACACAAAAAGAGATAAGAAAAAGAAGCGAGGGAGGTTTTTTGTTTTGTTTTGTTGCAAAACAGGGTTGCTTTGGGCTTCTTTATCACAAAACTTTAATGTATAAAGATCAATAAAGGATGATATACAAAGTGTGAGGCAGAAGGTGGGCGGAGAGAGAGAACACGAGTACCCCTGCATGAAAAGATTCCTGGGGAACCTTATTTATAGTGATGAATAAGTCCAATTACACAATTTGGAGAAATGAAAATATCATGAATGTGGGTGGTCTATTCCTGATAGAAACCAAAAGTAAATAAAGCTAAGCAAAGGGAATGTTGCTAATTAGTATAATTAACTGTAGTTATGGATGAAACAAATACAGGATTTTTTGTAAAAGATGGAGAAAAGTCTAATTTCAAATCTACAAATTCAACTCATGATGATTAGAAAAAAAGTCCAGGGAAGAGAAAGGAGAAATAGGATAGCTAAATGTCTCAAAATGCCCAATTTTCACACAAAGAAACGCAAGACAGACTGCATGAATGAAAATCAGAAAGAAACACATACAGAGAGACAGAGAGAGAGACAGATAATACCCTTTTCAGTCAATAGCAGGAAAGGTCTCGATGCCCACTGCTGTTTCTCAGAATGGAACACTTTGCATTGCCCCTTCCTGGGGGCAACATTGCTTAGACTACCTAAGAGGACACAGAGGTCACTGGAAGCCCCTTACCAAGATGCTCAGGTTGAAGGGTTCAAGCCACTATGTTAAAAACTGGAGTAGAAGGAATGGGGCCTGGAATGGATTTGAACAAAAGCCATATTTACAGGGGTTCCAGATACTACTCAATGTAGTGCAGATTCACAAAGGCCTTTACCATGTATACTTGATTTCAACAACCCCATGGAGCAATTACCACTCCTACATTACTCAAGAAAACTGTGATTCAAGTGTGCAGTAGAACCTGGTGTCCATGTCTGGCCTCTCATACTAATCCTTGGTGCTCCCAGTGTTCTCTCATCTCTTTACCTGGAAGGAAACAGTATTTTCTCCTGTTCATTCCCAAGCCTGAGGAGAGATTCCCTAGATTTTCTTCTAGGGTGGAATAATTGGAATCCACCACTGTTTGCCAACAGACCAAATGTACCTGAGTTCCACAAAACAGAAAGGAACGCGTGTGTGGTTACTGGATACTATAGACTTTCCTCTGCTGTGAGCTTCCAGGGCTCTGTCTGCTCTCAGTTGGCTGCTGGAGAGATAGCTGAGGGTCTGGGCCTCTGCTGATTTGATGAATAGTTCTTCATTCTACTCAATAGTGGTCTTTCAGAATAAAGTATGTAATTGAGACCTAGGTTTCCCTCAGACAAAGGCTATAACTTCCCCTAGATCTCAGTCTGTGTTACCCAATCCAATGGCCACCAGCCACATGTGGCTTTTAAGAACTTGAAACTGGTTTGAACTGAAATGAGCTGTAAGTGCAAAACACACGGGCTTTCAAAGACAGTACCAAAAGAAAAGCATGCAAAATATCTATTAATATTTTATGTTGATGACATGTTGAAGTGATACTTTGAATGTGTTAAAAAATTACTAAAATTAATTTCACCTTTTTTTTTTTTACTTTTTTTGTAACGAGGCAAGTAGATAATTTTCAATTACATGTGTAGCTCATGTATTTCTGTGGGATGGTGCTGGTCTAAACATCACCTAATAGGTTACAGAGGAGAACCATCAACATTTCAACTCAAACTTGAGCACACAAGGAAATCACCAGAGGGCTGGTGACACAACAGACTGGTGGGGCCCACCTGCAAAGCGCATGACGCAGTGGGTCTGGCGTGGGCCCAAGTAATTGTACTTTTAACAAGTTCCCAGGCGCCTTGGATAGCCTGAGCCAGGGCCCACACTTCACGTTACCGCACGTGGTCAAATTTGCACCACTTCCGGTGGCTTGAGAATTGAGAAAAAGGTGTTCTTTGGATCATGTAGTTTTTCTATTTAACCAACATAAAATTTATTTTACAAAAACCAAAAAGCCTTCCAGTGTAGACCATTCACAGATTTATTCTGGACTCTCAAAACAAATGTGAGTAAGGTCATAAACTGCGATTGATTAGCTAAACTGTTGCCTCCCAAATCCTCATTAACCCAAAATAACACAGAAAACATTTACATCAAAAGCAAGCCAGATTTAGTGCTCAGATTGCAAAAGTTGGTGTACACTCATGCTGAAATACAGAGGTGAAAGGAGACAGCCTCTGCGTTTTATGCCAATGGGCTTCTTATTAAAACTGGAACTTCGAAACACACACTAAATCTATTTTTCTCCACTTATCCCAAGTCTGGTGGCCTGGCATCTTGCTGAGTCTACAGCTTTTGTTTTTTAGCATTGACTAGGTCAAAATCTTGCTCTCCTTTTCTTCATGTTATATTCATAGCCTGAAAAGTTATTGCAAAACAAGAGTGATGGATCCAAGAGCTGGATCATTCCTTTTCCTGAGGAGAAGCCAGGGCATATTGGAGTAATAGTTTGAGATTGATTTGCTCACTGATATGAAGAGCAACTCATCCCAAATGGTGATTTAAGGTCATTGCTAGGAAAGTACAATAGTAGGCCCACTGGGGGTGTTACCAACGATCATCTCAACCAATTATTCCGTTGGACTTTACATTATCTGTATTTTGTATTATCAAAGGATTTTATATTTTAATACCATTTTTGTGACCTTAGAAAGCTAAGCTCTGCTATATTCTGAGGACACAGACTTGTCATCTACATCTCTCACCAGGATGTAGTTGCATTCATTTTATAGATTAGGTATAATTTCATGTTTTAAATGTAGTTCACCTAATTAATTCTTAATGAAGTCCTACTTCTGAAAATTCCATGCTTAGTTCCCTAGAATTCATACATACAATCCTACTAATTCACTCATTTCCCTGCAGTGGAGCTATCTAAACATTGTGTGCCCACAGACACATTCATTTAAGGAGCTCAGCAGAAGTTTCCGATACCCCCATTTAAGAGTCATAATCATACTGGCTATATTGATTAACACTTAGAATTTTAATTTTACCAGTTTAATAGATGGTCATTAATTCCTGGGGCTTTAAACAAATATTCTCTAAAGAATATACTAATATGATCTCAAATAATTTATATGGAAGCATACAAATGAAAAATAAAAATCTTCATCACCACTTCTCACTCTAATAGCATTACCTTTTGTAAAGTCAAATACTATGACCATTTTAATGTAAATTCTTCCAGAATACCTGCTACGGGTTTAGATGTGTATCTGCACCTATGTAAATATTTTGTTTTGCTTTCATATAAATGGGATTATACTCTGCAGACTTTTTTGAATTTCTTTTTGTTGTTGTTGTTCCTTAAGAATGTTTTAATGTTTGGGGTGTCATTTCACATGTTTCTGAGAATAGGGGAATACACATATGTTTGTGAGTGTGTGTGCACATGCACACAAGCATGCAGGTATATATCAGTCTTTTTGACTGCTGACAAGTACATGGTATGGACGTGATATTATTTTTAAAGCATCAACAATTATGAATTATTTAACCATTTCTTTATTGACAGGCATTAATTTCCTCTCTAATATTTCTCTATTTCAAACTAGGCTACAATGTTGTGCATTATATGAATGTTTTTCTAGAATGGAAAGCTAGACGTGGAATTGTATGGTGTTTTGTTTTGAAATATATCGATACTGCCAACTTCCTCTTCAGAAAGATTGAACCAATCCATATACTAATATCAGCACAGCCATATCAACATGACACGTTATCTTCTTTTATTTTTGAAATATGATACAGCAAATATGCTTACCGCATATTACAAAGTCAGAATAACAATTTCATCAGATACTCTGTCTACTCCAATCCATCTCTGCGTCTGGGTCCCTGTGCCAACACCACATTGTTTAGATACTACACATATTTAAATTATTAGGTTCTTTTTTTCAAAATTTTCTATCTTATTCTTTTGGTTATTTACTCTTCTTGATTACTTAGAGTACCTTTTTTTTCTCCTCCACCCCCTAGATTACTTTTTATATTGGATTACCAGAATATATAAAAAAACTTTTTTGAATTTTTATTGACATCATGTTGAACTTGATTTGGGAAAAATTAAAAATCTTAGAATATTTTACTTGTGAACATGATATACCTAACGTCCTAATTTTAGCAATAATAAAAGTGAGAGAATATGTAACTTGCCCAAGGTCACGCAACAAAATAAATGTCAAGTAAACGGCAGATCTGGAATTCAAAAGCAGCTGCTAAGGGTAGGATTAGGGGTGGGGCAAAACCACAATGGAGTGCCCGCCCTTATCCTTCTTCGCAGGTGGAGCAATTGCTTGAGACAGCACCAAAGCAGGGAACCCTGGTCCCGAGAAAAGCCAGAGATTCTGACTATCTACCTAACAGAAGGAAATTAAAAATGCTACTCCAGTGCACACAAGAATGGTAAGAAAGTGAAACAGCCTTATTGCTGATTAGAGGAAGTGTTAGTAGTCTGGATAGAAGATCAAATAAGCAACAATACTCCCTTAAGCCAAAGCCTAATCCAGAGAAAACCCCTCTCTTAAACTCTATGAAGGCTGACAGAGGTGAGGAAGCTGTGTAAGGTCAATAATTGTAAATACCTTAAAACTGTGGCTCTCAAACCTTCGCGCACATGCAAACCACCTGGAAGGCTTGTGAAACTACAGAGTAACAAGAGCCAGGTCTTTCTGATGCTGCTGTCCAAGGGCAAGAACCTCTGCTCTGGAGAGGAGGAGGAGAATGAGAACTTTACAAAGCACAGTGGGTTCAACAAGTTGAAAGATCTGGGTTACTGAGAGAGCAGTATCAGTAGAGCAAGAGGGCGGGAACTGCAATGAACAGGACAGGCAGCCTGGATGTGCACGAAGCCTAGAAGCAAAAGAAGAGATTGTGTAATCAGAGAGGCTCAATGCGCCCCCAAGCTTGAATTCCTCCAGTATGTTAGAATCCTTGAGTGGTCAAACAAATCCATTCAAACTAATCCATTCTCTGCCTCTTTGCAAAAGGATACAAAGAATACAATTGAATTGGGGTGATGTGGTTCTATCCCGGGAACAGTGATCTGGATGGCAATGCTGGGTGGGGAAGGAAGGGAAGACTGGATGGGGCCCAGGTGACCGGTTCTGATTCCCTGAGACGAACACAGGCCAATCAAGTACATGTTTGCTGAAGAACTTAATCCAATAAAATTATTTTGAGTAGCAAGGGTGAGGTCATATCATAGTCCAAGAAGATAATCCAATAATAACAAGTATAACTGCAACATTGAAAATCAAACAGGGGACAATGTATCTGGGTTTGTCAATTCAGACAGTAACTGTGTGACCTTGGGCAAGTTTTTTAAAACTCTATTACTTTCCATTGCCTTATTTGTAAAATCAGGTTTATCATAATTTATTTTCAGGTTTATTGTAATAATTATAGATCCTATAAATAAAAGACATGTCTGGTATAATGTTCACACTCACTGAGAAGTAGTTGCTGCATTACTGTGGTAATTTTCATTACTGTTGCGTTTATTATTTTCACTATTAATAGCAATTCATAGCCCAATTTCACTCCTCACCTTGGCAACAGGCTTGTTTAAGATAAAGCCTTTTGTTGTAAGAATGGCTGTGCTGAAGGGGGGAGACAGGAGAATGGGAGCCCGTGACCAGCGTGAGGCCCCCGGAGCCCACTTTTCGCCTTTCTATTTTGCAGGCCCCACTCAGCCCCTCATCTAAACATCCCCTGCTCTAAATAAAGTGCCAGTGTAAGTCTGGAATTCGGTGTCCCTGGATGTAAGGACGACTGTCATCAGCGCCCCATGCTCATGGAGACACACCGGTCACACGCAGGAGGCGTGTCTGCCCCAGAGAGGGCACAGTCTGCTTATTTCCTGATTATTAAAGGACATCAGCCTTTGATGCCAACACACAGTAACCCGTTGTTTGGAGCCAACTCCTTCATCCTCATACTAATGAATTTTCAGACAACCAAGTAGCATTTTTAAGCAGTCAGAATCATCTAGCACATGGCAGTAAGGGGTATCCCGCTCCCCACCAGCCCTGTTTGCCTCTTCTGATTGACACAGGAGCAGAGGAGAGTTCCTGGGAACATCTCCAAACTCTCCTTGTGTCCGTGAAGCAAACAGCCCACAATAGTCATGTGAGGCAACAGAGGGCAAGGACCACAGAGCGACTGCCTGGCTTCTGGAAACCAATTCCTCCTAAGTGATGAAGGCACAGTGAAGAGGCCTTGGTAGTTGGCCAATGGAGACAGAGGATCCTGGGGTAGCATGGCTGCTGTTACCTCAGCCACCCAAAGAGCGTCCCCAGAGTGCCGATGCCTTGGGGGCAGAGACCGTGTAAAAGAAACCTTGTTTCACCACATACACCAGCAACCTTCTTATGGAACCCTCTAGAAATTAAGAGCCAGGAGAGACAGAGGCTTAGATGCTTCTAAGAGACTAACCGCTCACACTTGGGAGCACAGCCCAGTGGAGTGTGGGTTCAAATGGCAGAGCTTAAAGGCAGGTTGTAAACCAAATAGTTATTAGTCACAGTGGAAAATAAAAGTAAGCTGGAAAGTTGGGTGTTCACTTGCGACCAGCATCGGAGGAAGTGTCAGTGAGCATCAGCTTGGCTGTGATGTAGTAACCCCCCAAATCTCAGTGACTTCTCCCCAAGATTGCATGCCCACCTTGGGGTGGCTGGGGGCCCCACAGCAATTCTTCCTCACCACAGAAGCCAGGTAAACAGAGAGAACATTCTGACACATTTCCTGTTGCACTGCCTGAGAGAAAGAGCACAGGGGAGCTAAAGCCAGGTGTGCAGCCCATGGAGTGCCCTGGAATCTGTGGTGAGCACACATGGGGCAGATGGCCCAGAGGAACATGAAGGGCAAGTAAAATGTGGGTAGTTATGGAAATATGACTCCATTTGCCCTGTCAGGATAGTCCTCATGAACACCTGGTGATTCACAAGGCTCTAAATATGGTCTGCGTTGCAGCTGTGATGCCGAAAGGCTGACACAGAATAGCAACGTGAGAGTGTGATGGTGCAGCCAGAGCCAAGGACCAGTGACCACACCCCCACCTTTCCCAAGTGACTAAAAATAAAGCGCGGCCTCTTCCCTCAGGCTGCCACCCAGCTCAGAGTCCACCAATCAAAGTTGCTTCTGGCTGTCCCCTTGACCTCAGAAGTGGGATTCCCGACACCCCACTCTGCTCCTGCAGTGCCCACTTCCGGTCTCCGGGGCTGCAGCACAAACCTCCTGACTGGGCTCCCTGCAGACCAGCCCCTGGTTGCGTCCCCTTAGGCACCTTCCCAAGGCTGCTGCTCCCAGATCTCACTGCAGATACAATCCCACTCCTACCAACACCTTAAATGGTGACATAGTGCCTTCTGAATAAGACTTAGCTTTTGTTAAACAAACTACATTCTCATCTGCAAAATAGGAATGACTTTACTTTAGAGTTGCTGCGAGATTTGTAGTTGCCCAGTATAGAGTCTGACCATATGCAGCTGGTGCCCAATAAATGCTCATTCCCACACCTCACTGATGTCTTATTTTCCAACATTAAACTTGAGGTGCTCTGATATGATTCTCTTCTTCAGAAATTTATGAAACATCTTAAAATTAAGCTGCTGTGCATGGCATGCTAGCTGTTAGAAATAAATTGTCAGTGCCGCCCCATTAGTAAGTAAACTAATCCAAAGCTTGGCCAGCAACAGGACTCTGCTCCCTGCATCCAAACGGACTTAAGACAGCAAGTCCAAGGTATGACATGCCAAAGTGCTGATTGGCTCCCAAGTAATCCTTAGCCAAGGCTTCCAAACAATTCTCAGAGACAGAGCTTTGCTTACTGATGACACTGAAAAATCATGTGGAAAGAAAATAAAAAGGAACTTAGCTCTGCCTAAGCATTTCAGCATTTGTTTGCTGCCTTTTTAGATAAGGAAATGTGCAGAGCAGTGTGAATGCTATTGGCTAGAGGCCAGGGAACATCATAGAAACTTGGAACAGAACCCAGAAATTGAATCCCAAGGCGCAAGCCTGTGCAAAGGACCATCCTGGCCACCTCCCGAAGGGCCAGGAGCCGTCATTTGGGTGCAGGGAGACCTAGAAGGTCCATGCAAAGGTTTCTGAATTTGAAGCCCTGAATTGTGGTGAGGGGTACATTTTCCCAGGGAGAATTTCATCAATTTTTTTCAGATTCTTGAAGTGATCCAGGATGCAAAGCCAAACAGGAAAACAAAGGACGAAGTGGAGAAATGGAACTCAAAACCTTTGGAAAAGTAGAACAAGTATAAAGCCCATTTTTGCATGTCAGACTTTTCTGATGAAATTCATTATATATTTTAGAATAACTAGCCCTCTATGCTTTGAAATGACTTGGGTCTTCGTCCAGACCCACCATCCTTCATTAAAAAGTTTGCCCAACATTTACTTGCTTACAATTGTTTAAAAATTTTTATTAATACGTGATATTTGTGCATTTAATAGGGTACATGTGATATTTTGTTACAAGCATAGAATGTGTAATGATCAAGTTGGGGTATTTAGGGTATCCATCACCTCGATTAGTTATCATTTCTGTGTATTGGGAACATTTCAAGTTCTCCTTTTCAGCTATTTTGAAATATAGATCATTGTTAACTATAGTCACCCTACTCTCCTACAGCACATTGGAGTTTATTCCTTCTAACTGTATGTCTGTACCCATTCACCAACCTGTCTTCATCCTTCCATACAACCTTCCTAACTTGCTCACAATTTATCCTTCTGCCAAAGCAAGCTATTTTTTTCCCCTTATTTTCCCTTCTTTTGATATCCACATGTGTTGTCACACATCAGTCACAATGCGGTAAGACCTTTAAGTTTCAATACTTGAGCCACTTCTTGGCCTTTTGCTGAGGTGCTTCCAAGCCATCAACATTGCTCAATACCAAGGGGCCCAAAGGGATGCTGGGGACAGAGTCCAAGGGCTTCACCTTCCTGCTCCATTATGCAGTTGTCCCTCCTGGCATTTCAAAAGAAAGTCACACTGGTCCTACCCAAATTCCCAAATAATCAACTACTTAATGTTACCTGATTACCTAGAAATTGTTCATTCTTCTGCCTTTTTTCTCCTTGTGTGCATCAGCTAGAATTTTTTAATGAAATCACTAGTGGTTTCTTTCTTCCTATATTTCCGATCTTAATCTAGTCCTTCATTTCACACTCAACATACACATTAGTTTAGTATGACACATATTTATGGAGTAACTCGCATACCAAAGAGACATTCTGCAACTAGGCATTGTGTCATTGGTACCTGGGAAAAACAAAATCCCTGGCCATTAGGGGATTTTCATCTAATGACAGGTTCACAAATAATTAATTCAAAGAAGAATGTGAATGTATCATACATAAGAGATACGTAGGTGAACACTCTGGGGTTCTCAGAAGAGAGAAATAACACCCAATGTGATATTGTGAAGTATATATAGTCATGTGCCACATACTGACATTTTGGTCAACCACAGACAGCATGTACAAGGATGGTCCCATAAGATTATAATGGAGTTGAAAAATTCCTATTGCCTTGTGACTTCGTAGCCATCATAACATAATAGTGCAAAGCATTCCTTTTTCTATTTTTAGAAATGTTTAGATATATGAATACTTAACATTTGTGCTACACTTGCAGACAGTATTCAGTACAGTAATATGCCATATAGGTTTGTAGCCTGGGAGCAATAAGCTATACCATATAGCCTAGGCATGTAGTAGGCTATGCCATCTAGATTTGTGTAACTACAGCCTATGATGTCTGCGCAATGACAAAATCGCCTAATGATGCATTTGATGCATTTCTCAGAATGTGTCCCCATTGTTAATTAAGCTACTCAAGCCCCTATTTGGTCTCTATTCCTTGTGCTGACATAACCCTCCTAAAACTCTTTGCACCTCCCAGGTACAAGACTGGCTTTTGTATGCCAAAGAATGACTAGTACCTCTTTTTCCCCTAGGTAGCCTCAGGATGGGGGCTGGTCACTGCAAAGACCAAGGCATGGCTAGAGAGTTGGAACTTTCAGCCCCAACTTCCAGCCTCAGGGAGAGAAAAGGGGCTGAAGTTGAGTCAATCACTAATGGCCAGTGATTCAATCATTCATGCCTAGACAGTGAGGCTTCCATAAAAACCCTAAGGACAGGGTTGGAGGAGCTTTGGCATGAAAGCTCTGGGGCCCTTCCCACTTGCCTCACCCTCTGCATCTCTTCCCTCCAACTGGCTGTTCATCTCTACCCTCTGTAAATCCCTTAGGATAGAGGGAAAAGTAAATAAAGCGTGTTAGCTTAAGTGAGTGAAAACGAGTCACACTCAATTGAGGTTTATTAAGCCAAGATTTGAGGATGTGGCCACGAAAAGCACAGCCCACAAAGCATCTGCTGCGCACTGGGCTCTCTGCAGAAGAGTTTGAGAATTTCACTTTTAAGGGGAAGAAAGTTATATAGGAAAAAGAGGGAGGGGCGAAGGCAGTGAGGCAATGGGTGGTATTCTTGTGAAGCTCTGTTAGGTGTTCAGTAAATCTGCACACAATGAACACTCAAAAAAAAAAAAAAAGGACATAGAGGAAGTAGTCAATGTTGTGCTCTCAGGGTGGGTAGAAGAGTGATCCCATCTCTTTCTTGGTTTGCATCTGTGGAGATAAACTTGTAATTGATATTTATGAGTTTATTTAGGTTACAATCCTACGGTTATAATTGACATGCCCTGGATTTATAGGGGCTATGTATCTTGAAGGTTTTTTTGTTAGGGCTGAAGGAAATCAGAAATATTTTACCCCAAAGTACATTTCTTTGACATATTTTGAGATGGCTTTGAGAAATTTGCATCTTTGGAGAATTTGTAGACATTTGAATCTGTAGAGGTTGAGAGATTTGCATCTGCAGAGAATCTCTGCTAAATGCAGCCAGACCCCACCCTTTCCGTTCCTTCTCCCTGAGGGCTGTAACTGTGAGGCTCATCTGCATAACAAGGCCACCTGGCCAGCCAGGCTTCCTTTCTCTCTCTCATACCCTAGCCACCAAAAAAAACCCCATTTAGTCATCATCCCAGCCCCTCTTTTCTCAAGAGAACCCTGCACTTCAATGGGGAGAGGATGGAAGTGCGTGTGTGACTCAGTTCTCCCTTTTGACATAATGAGTTTTGGAGGGGTCCTGAGATTTTCATTTTTCCTTTAGAATGTTTCTCTGAGTTCTGTGGGCTGCTCTAGTCAATTAATGGAACCCGAGAAGAGGGTTGTGGGAACTTCCGATTTATAGCTGGTCAGTCAGATGTGCAGGTGGCAACCTGCTACTCGTGACTGGCATGTGGAGTGGGCACAGTCTTGTGGGGCTCAGCCCTCGGCCTGTGGGATAGATGCTATCTCCAGGTAGATAGTGTCAGAACTGAGTTGAATTAGAGGACACCCAGCTGGTGTTGTCCTGTGGGAAAACACCCTACACATCTAGTGTCAGAAGTGTTGTGTAGAGTGGTGTGTGAGTAGAGAGTAAGGCAAAAACACGACTTTGGGTTTTCCTATATCTTTAATATCCTTACACCCAGTTAAATATAATTGGAAAAGGCTCCTTGGAAGCAATGTTACCGCCCAGCCTTGGAAAATAGCAGGAAATGTCAGATAACAGCGAGTAGTTGTGTTAGGCTGCAATTTATGTTTTATTTAATATTTAGGGAAATCGTGGAAATTAGACTATAACGGTGGATAGTGGCCATCGCATGGAGTTCCTGGCAAGACAGAGTCTAATAAATTCACTTGACTTGTTAGCGTATGATTAATTTGATATATTAATAATAAATATGCTCTTCAGTATTCTCCCTACTTAATCCTTAATGAACAGAGCTAAGGATCACTGAAAGGAAGTCTTCCACATGGGGGTTTTCCTCACATAACTAACACTAGACCTTCCCAGTGTTTTCATCTTGGAGGGGCTTATAAATCTAAACAGCACCAAACACACCTGCCATTGTCAAGATTCCCTCAATGCATGAACATATGGTTTCCTTCTCACAGGGCTCTGTCTTTAGGTTTTGCTCTGAATCTTGGCCCGTCCGTTTCCTTTGGGGGACATTCTTTCTCTTCCATCCCTTAAAAGCAAGGGCTGCCCTGGCAGGCTCTCCAGGCCCTCGCCCCGGCATCACTGTGGGGGAATCTGAGCCTCTTCCTTCCTGAGGGGTGTGGGATGCCCATCAGACACCCTCTCTGTGCTGACCCACCCAGCGTCTGCCCTGCCTTCCTGACTTTACCACTGAATCTGGAGATGCAGCTCACACTCTATAAATCCAAGACTCAACAGATTCTCTTTTACCACCAAACCTTGCTTTCTCTTTCTTGGGTAGGGACAGAGTGTTTGCTCACACTGGAAACCTCAGCCTCCTGAGACACTGCCCTATCCCTTAAGGGTTTCCCATCTGATCTCTCACCCGCCCCATCTGTGATGCCACCAGAGCACTTAGGAATCCACTCCCATCCCACTGCCAGTGCCTGCGTCATCTCTCACCGAGATCAATCTCGCCAGCATCCTTGCCATGGACCTCTGCCCCAGTGATGTTGCCTTCCAATCTGTCTTCACCCAACCCAGAAGGATCCTTCCGAAACATTAGTTACAAGGCATCATTTTTCACCTCAAAACCTGTCAACCAGTCCTCGTGTCCACCAGTATTGAAATCCAAGCTTTTGGAAAGTGACCCACAGGGTCGGCACACCAGGTCCCACTTTGCCCTTTACTTCTGACCACTTCCCCACCCACACCCCAGCCCCACTCTGTGGAAATGAGCTGCCTGGCTCATGGTCAAGCCAGGCTGCCCTATGCCCCTTAGCTGCCATCCCCAGCTTACAATGGCCCATCCCAGGTGGGAGCTGTTTCCCAGCCACTCCCCAACCCAGCCAGGTGCTGCTCCTGAGGTGTTCTCTCCTAGCGCTGCTGTCTGTCTGCCCTGACATGAAATGAACACCTTATATTTAACTATTTCCCTCCCTGCCCACTCCACATGCGACTGTGAACTTCATAACCATAGAGACCGTGTCTTCATACCACAATCCCTAGCGCATCGCATGTGCCTGACAGACCAGATGCTCAGTTGAGTCCATTGTGTGGGAAGATGCTCAGAGGACAGGGACTGTGCCGGTCCTCGCCTCCCCACGAGAAAAGCCTGTGGACTGTGGGGTCTTGACTTTGCATGATTTCAGAGACTTTTTCCTGTGCATGCAAGTAGATCTTTACATTCTATAAATGCAAAATGGATGAAAATCTGACTTCTGAGAAACCAAAGAATTGTTTTATGTCTACCGGGGATTTTTAAGGATTGTTCCTAATAAAGCAGGGAATGAACTCATATGCCTAAAATTTCATCTTAGAATGTAGGGTTTGGTTATTTTAGAAAATTTGAATCCATTCCTGCCCAAACTTAGCTACAATGTGGGCATTTTTTAAATGGCATATATGAAGCATTTGCTGAATGCTTCATATATGCCAGGTACTGTTTTAAGCACTTTTTCTAATAGCTCATTTAATCTTTACAACAACCTCATGAGAAAAGTAACATAACTATCATCCCCATTTTACAGATGAGAACACCAAGACTCAGAGAAGGCAAACAGACCCTCCACAACGGCAAGGCAGTCAGAGAAGCAGCTCACATTCAGGCTGTCAGGCCCCTGAACCACTGCTCGTCCTGGTGCTCGACCACTACACTGCACTGCCTCACTCCTCCTCCGTATGGCTCAGTAGCAGCCACTATTACTGTTACTTTTAGCAAATATTTCAGCCAACATTCTTTTCATGTGCCTGAAAACTGTCAATAGTTTGGAACTCACTTTCTAAATAAAATAGAATAAACAATGTCTTAAAAACCCACTTATGTATTGGCATTTGTAGACTGTTCATATTGCCGACAATATCCTAAGTGGTTTATTGAAATTATCCCATCTCATTCACACAAACAAGTATTGGCCTTTCCTTTCCCCTATATTTCAAATGTCTTAAGTCCTGTTCTCCATTATATACGCTTTGATATAAAATGACCAGATTCCTCTTTGCAAATGATAAGCTGTTCCCTAAAAATATCATCAAAGTTAGCCTGCATAATTTGTTTTAATAATAAGCCCTAGACTTTGATTCAATTATAGATCAAACATTATGGCTATCTTTTAAAAATTGAGATAATTTTTCTTAAAATATAGTAGGAAAATGCACTTTAGGAAAAAATAAAAAAGAAAAATAAGTATATTTCAATAAAAGTAAGGAAACAACTAGTAATGACATGAAAATAATTCAAACTTCTAAGACATGTTAAGGTTTTAGTAAGCATCTGGTAGTCCTGTAAGGAAGATTTGAGAGAAAGGATCAAATTTGAAGAATAAAGCTCTTGAAGGGTGCTAATCAAATGATCAAAGTGGTAAGTAGGAGACCAGGAGACAGGGCTGAGACCAGACACAGGTACTTGAAGATTGGGTGCAGGTGTTAAAGTGAACAACCTTCAACTAAAGGGGCTGATAACCGCAGGTAAGAGCCTGCCTTGACCGCCTTGTCAGCTCTCTCTGCCACCTTACATGAACTTTGGCTAATTACAATATCATTTACATTACAGTTTTAAATTTTCTCTGCCCTTGAAATCACCATGACAGTTCCAAGACAACCACATAAAGTATGAAAATGGAAGGAATCCAATTCTAGGAATTACTATCCAAATCTTAGTAAAAGCCAAACCCTTGGTCTTGAATATTCCTCCTCTCAATTAGTACGACTACGAAAGACCTAAAACCACTTCCTCTCAGGACAGCTGCTCATTTGGAGCCTGCCCGCTCTCCTCCCCAAGAGTGTACTTTTGCTTTCAATAAAGCTTTCGCTTGCTTGGGTTACATAGTGCACCCTGAAATTCTTTTTCACGACAAACACCAAGAAGTTGGAAAACCCTCTACATGGAGGCTGCTAACAAAGGGCTGGTGTAAAAAACTCTGGCTCCAAACCATGATCATCGTAAGGAACCATGATTCTTCTTTCCCAGCACCTGTGACCTGGCCCATCCTCACCTTCTCATTGGGTTTGTTATGCACGCATCATTCAACATAAGTCAATATACAATTCGCCCTGCACGAAGGCCTTGTCCTCCAAATCAACTTCTGCAGCACGCCTCATCTCAGCAGGGGGTGGGGGCGCCTAAGGGGTTGAGAAAGTAATAACCAGAGGGGATTTGACAGAAAATCTCATCCAATGCCATCCCTTTAGAGAAGCTGGGGCCTGGTGGGGAAATGAGCTACTCAGGCCATGTAACAACCAAAGGGACAAATCCAGAACACAAATCCCGATCTCCTAATTCGGGATTCACTCGGGGAATTTCCAGCCATTCCACAAAATCAGGGGGCAGCAAATCTTAGCATTCAGCCAGCATCCAGAGCTACAACCCTGCCCACCTGGCCTCTTCCTCCTTGTGGAGGGAGCTAAAGTTTTAAGTCAATTTGATTTCAGGAAATGAATCCCATGCTCAGACTCAGGAGAAGTCACTAAGGAGGCAATTAAAACCGCTTGGGCTTTGCGTCCGCCTTCCACTGCCAGGCACCTGCAGAGGTGCCTCACCTGATTTCACAGAAGCCCCAGCTCACCTGCCACCGAGCCTTGTCACTGTCTCCTAATAATTAGCTCCTGTGAGACCTGCATCCTATTAGGCAAACCCCTGCCTTAAACCACCTCTTTAAAGACTCTCCCGGGCTTCCAGTGCATTTTTGTTCAACTTTTATTTAAAGCCTTCTCCCTCCGGCAGCTCGTTCTTCCCTGGTCTCCTGAGTGGCCCCTGCAGGCAGGCTTCAGCATCAATGAAATGCAAGCCGATCAACAATTTTGTTCTGATGACAAAACTTCCGTGCATCTGATGTGCTGCGGACGTGGAAGAGGCAGAGCAGCTTGAGAAAGGGCAGAATTTCCAGCAGCTGTTACAGAAATAGCACAGCCAATTAAGATTCCAGCTGCAGAGAGACAAAGATACAATCTGGTGCAATAATGACTCTGTTCTGTAGATTTTTAGGAAAACAGATTTGCCTTTTACTCCCAGGTTTGGTGATAAAAATTTAGAGCAGGGCTGACCAATCGGCAACCCTATTAAGTGTCTCCCCCGTGTGTTCTCACTGAATCCACCCTGCGCTCCACCATGTGGCTCAGACATCCGAAGTGCCTTTGAGTTTCCCAGCTGCTTCAGTTGGTCTTCTCCAGTGAGGTCAAAGAGCTTACCCAAAATAGTTCTCAGGAGAGGAATTAGCTTTCATAAGGAGAGAAAACTGCAGGGAAAATCATATCCCTGGAAATGTCTGGGCAGTGTGTGACTACGGGAACTATTTCAGTGAATAGGAACAAGAGACTGAGGGGAAGCCCACATCTTTGCCTTTTGTGTGGGTGTGGATGAAAAGCAAGGCAGCATGGATTACCAAGGGTCCAGCACAGCTTGGCAGGCAAGCATATCACCTTTGTAGCAAGAACTGTGTGGGCATACCCCCAGGGCATAAGGCCCTTTTTATTTCATTTTATTTTTAAAGATACAAGTTTATTAAAATAACTAAAACATCTAATATCAAGATGACATTTCTTGAGAGTAAGTTATCAGAAGAGAGTTTTTGGTTCCCTTGCCATGTTTCTATAGACATCCCCAAAGCACATTTTATCTTTCATATATTTCTCTAATATCTATATTTGTTTCTTTGTGATTTGGGGGGAAAATTCAGGAATGCAAAAGACCTATCCCTTTGGTTTCAGGGGTAAAATAAGGAAGACAACAACAAAGCCACAGGGTCTTACCTAGTTGAAAGTATCAATTTGTTGCTATTGTTGTTACACTTTGATTTTCTTCTATTAGAAATAACTTAAAAATCTTTTGTTTAAAATAATTGCACAACCTTAAAAAAAAAAAAATCCAGTCTGCACATTGGAAGTACTTTAAGTCTATCTCCTGACTGGGACTATAAAACTTCTCCCTCCTGACTCCTAGGTACTGGCTAAACTTTTAACTGCTGAAATCCCTCACCAGATTTGAGTGCATCTGTGACCATGGACTTCCTTGGCTTCCTTCTTCCCCACTTCTGCTACATTTTATGTAAACATTCCCACACAGAGTCCTGTAAGTTTCCCCCTGGGAACTTGTTTTGAGGCTGAATACTTTCCATTTATGATTGTTCCATGTTTCTTCCCTTGGCCAACACAGACCCAATGCCCTAGTGTTCTTTCCATTCCGTGAGCTGCGCTGCCATCACTTCAAACCAATGCCTTATTTTATGTTACAGCTGGAAAGGGTTTACAGTAACATGCAAGCCCTCATTTGTGGGAGAGTAAGCAACATTTTAGATTGTCCCCACAAACTTCTGTCCTCCAGTTTTTTGCCCATCTCAGTAAATCGCAGCATCATCTACTAAGCTGCTGAGAAATTGAACACTTGGCCTTAGCTTTCTTAAGAACAAATAGAAAAATGCCTATGCCTTTGAGAGTAAAAAAGCCACAATCATGATAAATTAAATCTACAGAGAATATAATTTATTCATCTGCTACAAGAACTAATATTAAGTGATTGAACAGTCAAAACTTTGATTGTTGGTGGCCTTTTCCCAAATTACTTCCTTATTATTGCTAAATAATTAAGATTTACTGAGTAATTATTACATAAATCAATATTACGCTCCATAACATATAGCATAGAACTGCAGGAGACTAAATAGAGGGAAATTCAATTCTCAGATTCTGCAATTTATATTCCTGAAGAGGCAGACAGATATAAAAAGTTATCCAATTAAATAAGATAGAAAATGACAGGTGTGATTTGAATGTTTCAAATTCTACTGAAATTGAAAGGAGAAAAAAGTTAACTTTGTTGTATCAAGCACATATTGTTTAACACATTGATAGCCACACACACACACAAAAAAAAACAGAAACTTTTTCTTGGGGCAACAGTGTTTTATTACGAAAAAAGAATAAAAACTTTGAGTATAATTTAAAAGTAAACATAAATAGAAAAATGAAATTTATTGACTTCTATTCATTTAATCCATGTTTTTAGAATTAAATTGTCAATAATTGTAACAATAGAACATCAGCAAGTAAGACGTATATATATGCTTCACGTGGCCCCGGGGTCAAAACTAGAGTGAGTTAAATACAACTCTCATGGCAGTTAATGTGTTAAAATTCTTTTTCTCACTCTTTTTCTTAAAAGTCTCATGAGAGATATCATTGCTTTGGTTTCAGAGATTCAAAAACTTCAAGGAAGTTAATCAAAATCACACAGCTGCTAAGGATATGAGCTGAAAGACTCCGTGTGCTTTCAGGATAGAATAGAAAGAAGTGAAAGAGTAAAAAGTTTATGTCTACTAGAAATGAGACAATAAAAGAATGTGCAAGAGGAACTGAAAAGAAAGAAGAAATGTTATAAAAGAAAAATCACAGATCCTTTATGACTCTTTGGAATCAAGTTGGTGCTAAGATTTGGAGAAAAAAAAAGGAAGAGTTTGTATCTATGATAACTATACAAAAAATAATTTAAAAGCCATTATAAAAAGAAGTGAAAAATTAAATTAAATCATGGGAAATATCGACAATATTGCTCAGTCACTGAACAGATTTGAAATTGACTCTTTTACATTTGCCCAACACACGTATCTGGGAAATGATCCATTGCCTTTAACCTTGTCAAGTGGCACAATCAGATTCGCTAAAACACAGAGACAATGAGCTATTCCAAACCATGTGGAATTGACTGTTGGCTCTAGTAGAGAACAAAAGTGAAGGAATTCACATAATCAATATTTATGGAAAATAACTTTGTGAGAAAAAAACACATACTTTATAAATAAGGAAATAGCATCTTGGCTGTCAAGAGTCTACGATGAATTTAAGAAAAGTTAGTAAATAATTTGTAATATAATTGATAATCATTTTGAAATACTACTGACCAAACTGAATTATATATCTGCAAAGAATAATAAGCAAATCTGTCTAAAACCTGGATGGTTGCTGGCATCCATTAAGTTGTTGCCACTGAAGTGAGCTTAATGATACTCTCCTGCTTGAGAGCCCATCAATGCAGAAAAATAATCCTGCTCTAATGGGCGATAGCTCTGTTAGCCAAAATGTTAAAAACTTAAACAGCAAACAATTGGTGTCTGAATTATGCTGAGTGAAGTGTTTTGAGGCAGCAATCAAGGAACAATTTAACCTTTTACAATTCAGGAAACACACATTTGTTAAAAAAAAAATAAAATAAAATTGTTGTGAATGCTGACAAAATGACAGCCAAAAATTAAACTAAACTAAACTTATAAGTGTTAATTTACTCATTCATTACACTTTTATTTGCACTAGAGATACAAAAAAATTAAAAATGTAATCCCTGCCCTCAAGAAACAATTGTCTAGTGGAATGATATATATCAATAAGCAATTATAGAATGAAATTTTGACACAGCCCCAACATAAATGAACCTTGAGGACATTATGCTAAGTGAAGTAGCCGGACACAAAATGACAAATATTGTATGACTATCCTTATATGAGGTTCCTAGAGTAGTCAAATTCATTGAGACAGAAAACAGAATGGTGTTTGCCAGGGGCTAAAAGGAGGAGATAATGGGGTGTTACTATCTAATAGATACAGAGTTTCAATTTGGGAAAATGAAAACAGTTCTGGAGATGGATGGTGGTTATGGTTGCATAACACTGTGAATGCACTTAATGTCACTGAACAGTATATCTAAAAATGGTTAAACTGATAACTTCTATGTTATATATATATTTTATGACAATAAAAATACTAAAATATATGTGTGTATATATATGCAATTATAAATGGTTAATATCTTCAACTAGAAAACCTCCATATTAGAAGTAACTTTTAAAAACTGAAATGCTGATATTAAAAATCAAATGCTCATATGACTAAAACATCATTTTTCATTTATGAATTATCCTCCTTTATCCTTTAAAAAAATGACTTGAAAATCAGCTAAGAAAAGAAATAAAGGAGAAATATTTTAAAATTTTTATCTCAAATTTATATATATTTTTAAAGAAATTATATATAATACAAGTATATAAGCCATATCAGAAATTATATATAATGGAGCATATATAATATAATATATAGCATACATTATAGACATATATATAAAAGTCTCCATATGTAAATAGATGAAGTAAATAATTCTCAAATATTTTTTTAAATTAAACTAGAGAAAAGAAAACATAAAATGTGATTTAAAAGTTTTTCTATATTTAGCTTTAACATTTAACTTTTTGTCTGAATAGGGGAGGCTGAGTAGGTTAGAGTTCAAGCTAGCCATTCTAGAATATGTTGGGCAAATGGCAGGTAAGTTGTTACTTAGTTGTTACTTAGCAGAGGCCAAAGTGATCATTAATATTCTCTTGTGTGAACTAATTCAGACCTGCAAACAAAAAAGAAAGGAAGGAAAGAAGGGGAAAGGGAGGAAGGAAGAGATGAGGGAGGGAAGATTAAAGAAAGACAGATAGACATCATTAGGGATAATGGAGTAGTGAGAACCTCCAAAACTCCTCTCTTCCATAAAAGCAATGAGAACACAGGCAAAATTGTCAAAATCAACTTTTTCAGAACCCTAGAAATTAACCAAAGGCTTGAAACAAAGTAGGAAGCATTTATTCAAGAAAAGTGGCTGAATCTCAAAAAGAATGGAGTATTTTTGTGGCATTTGAACATTCCCTAAGCAAGTCACCCTCTCCTCCTCTTCATGATAATGTAGGAAAAAACAGCTCATAATCAAGGTGAAAACCAGCAGTCTGGCCACCAATGGAGGGGTTAAATCAAGATTGGGCTCTTCCAACTCCCCATTCTCAGGGATTTGTCATTATTTGACATGCCTGGCAGTTCCCTAGAAACCCCATTTACAAAGTATTTTTCGTACCTCCAAGTTCTCCTAATGCAAACAACCTTTTCCTTGGAGCTGTTTGTTGGAAAAAATCAGCCAGTAATTGTTTACCCTAAGGTGCCTAAGGTGATGCTAACACTTAAGACAAACAACAAGCTAACCAAAAATACATAAAGGAAAAGCTGGGGAATAAAATATCCATAGGGAGCTTTGAAAAGCTGCTCATCCAAGGGCTGCTTCCATGTACAATTCCCTGTTCTGGGATCGAACTCTCTCTAGGATAACTGAATATGAAAGAGTAACATGCATCTTGTCTTCTGACCCCAGCAGGACAATTAATATAGGAACTTTTTAGTTAGGCATTAGACTATTTCTCAAGGTCTGGGCTATTTAGAGTGAAATAATGCCTGTATATTATTAGTTCCTATGCAGTCAAACATACTCAATCCCAGTAGAATCTCAGTAGTGCCCAGTCTTTCAGCTGGAGAGAGGTGAAGGTCACCATTGTTCTTTGTATGCAAAGGAAGACACAGCTCTCCAAATTTAAACACATGAAAAAATGAGGGTGTTACCCAAATGATGATGAGTAGGAAAAAACTGAAGTAATCACAAATTAAGTAACTTCTTCTATGTAAATATACTATTTTAAATAGTTATTGGGTCTGATGCACCAGAGAACAGGAACTTGTCCATGGGAACCATAGACTATTTCACTAATGTTCCTATCACCAATACCCATGCAGGCCAATTTAAGTTGCCTAAAAATACAAAATTTTTATGATGATTACCTGAAATTCTTGTCTGTCAAGATTTCATAAGTGCACATGTAAACTAAAATAACCTACAGAGGGATTTCTCAGTCTGATTAAAAAAAAAAAAAAAATTCTTCCCAAGTCCTTTGAAATTGTGGCTCAAAGCCAACACCTCAAACTGAGACTAATGTTACAAAAATCTATAAGCCATTAACTCTAGCCGTATTAAATATATAAAAATCAATTCTAATGCCCTGTTCTTCTTCCAAAGTCCCAACCCTCAATTGGAAATATATAAGAAAATACTGCCTGCTCCCAACGTCCTTCAGCTTTTTGTCTGATTTATTCTGGAAGCATCAGTTATGCCCACCTGTATCAGGAAAATAGAAAAATTAGGACGCAGTCAGCAAGTCTGATGCTTGGCACCTGCCCTGTCTGGCTCTTCATCGAGAAGCCAAGCCCAACCCTCAGTGGTACCGCCAGGTCTCCGCAGCACCACATCCACAGAATCGGGGGAAATCACCTGGTATTTCTTTCCACTGGTCCAATAACAGGCTTTGATACATTATCTAGTCCTTATAATCCTCCTTATCATCTATGAAACACAGGATGTTTTTCTCCCTCTGAAAGCTCTCGATTAACCAACAATAAGAACTACAGAATAAGAAGGCAACTTTCTTCCCTCCTCTTTTAATATGTATCTTATAAGTGGTAGAGTCTTTTTTTTTGCTTGTTTCAGTATCAATGTCCTACCACATCTTCGAAAGTATATTTGTATTGCTAGTTCTTCATTCTGTTTCTAGTTCTCACTCTATAAAAATTCAAAAATAGACTCCTACACTGCTTTCTGACTCCTTTTCTATCATAAACACTTACAATTTTAAATTTCTAAACAAATGCCAATTTGTGTCTTGTAATATTTTATATATACAGTTTTCACCGTTGTTCAGTTATGGGCATTTTCTAATAACATAGATGGCATCTTTTTTTTCCATAAATGAATGAGAATTGTGGTGGTTTTATTTATGTATGTGTCCAAAACTGTGGAAGCTGATATGGCTATCTATTTGTAAACTGTTTCTATAATCCATTTTCAACATGGATTCAGAACATGGTCTTTTAGTATTGATTCTTAGAGTATATTGGGTCTTCATTTTGACTTAGTAGATAATTGATCTTTGTAAATGTCCCCTGTGTTGCAAAATTGTCCATACAGTAATTGTTGGTTCAAGGATCATGGTTTTCGAGAAGCAATATAGCAAAATGATCAAGACACAGACTCTTAAATCCTAACACCCACATTTACGAGCTCTGTGATCTTGGACAAGTTACTTTAACCTCTCTGTGCCTCCGTTGGCATATCTGTTAAATGCCTAGCATACATTAGATGTTATATAAATGTGAGCTATTATGAGACAAATCCTTGGAATCTAGTGTATTGAATCATTCAAATATTCCTTATCCTTATTAAGATTTTTTTTGTGTTTGATTCACCAATTACTGAAAAATGCATTTTCAAATCACTCTTTTTGGTGTTTTTTTAGTCTTATTTCTCCTAAAAGCAAACTCTAGACAAGGATTTAGGGACAAGTGGCTTGTTTGGGGGAGAATCTCAGGAAGCACCATGAGGAAGTAGAGAATTGAGCTAGCAGAGGAGGGACAACTGACACATTTGCATTCATCAATAAATTTGCATCAATTAATACTGCCATGTGGCTCAATACCACTGGTGACTGAATATTTACCCCTAAAAGATATCCATGTCCTAATCTTTGAAATATGTGAATGTTACTTATACAACCAAAAAAAAAGGACTTTGCAGATGGTGATGTTAAGGATTTTGAGCAGAGGAGATTATCGCAGATTATCCAGGTGGGCCTGATGTTTTCAGGAGGGAGGCAAAGGGAGATTTGATACAGACAGAAGAGGAGACGGCAATGTGAGGATGATGCAATATTAATAAAGCAAATTGATATGCCCCGAATATGCTCGTGATAAGTAATTATTATGATTCCAGTCAATAATACGTGGATAATTTATCCACAGTGATAAGGGAATGAAAAGCATTCAGGTTTATGCAAATGTATAGTGTAGTATTATCACTGTCTGTCTTCACAGTCTGCCTTAGTCCATTTGGGCTGCTATAATACACCATAAACTGAGTGGCTTATAAAGAAGGGAAATTTATCTCTCACAGTTCTGGAGGCCAGAAGTCTAAGATCAAGGGGCCAGCAGGTTTCTCATCTGATGAGGACCTGCTTTCTGGTTCACAGACAGACATCATCTCTATTTTTAATTTTAGTTTTTAAAATTTTGTAGCCATCATCTTTCTGTGTCCTTGCATGCCAGAAAGGCTGAGGGATCTCTCTGGGGTCTCCTTCATAAGGGCACTAATCCCATTCATGCAGGCTCCACCCTCATGACCTAGTCATCTCCCAAAGGCCTCACCTTCTAACACCATCCTGTGTTGGATTAGGTTGCCACATATGAATTTTGGGGGAGCACATTCAGTTTATAGCACAGTCTCAAATTTTAATACCCTACAGATTTCACATACATGATGTCAACTGATAATTATTTTTTCTAGTGGAAAAACAGCTGTCATTGGTCACTAATGTAAGTAATTATTTAATAAAAGATTTGCCCTTTACTTAAGGAAAATGTCTTAAAGTTAAGAATAGACAAAATATTGAGTTCTTAGCTAGTTATAAAATAGTATTTTACACCTTGAGAATAAATCTATTAAGAATTATTTTATTATGCATTTTAAACAATCTTAAATTGTTTTGTTAAACTATGCTTAACATACAGAATTACATTTTATTTTTCATTCTTGAATTGTTCCACCTACCAACTGCTACACGGTTTAGTCCAGATACAACTGATTTGACTTTGCATATAAACTTTAGCACGTTTCCTCACAACAATTTTCTCAAGCATGTTGTGATTTTTTTTCCTCTTTATTTCCTGGGACTACAGCTCAGATCTCACCAAGAAATAGTTGACTTCTCTGCTGGGGCAATTTTGCTTCCAAAACTTTTAAGTTCTAATACAAGTATTTTGATTTGAAATGAAAGTAATGCTTTGATATTTATAAAACTTGTTATTCACCAGATGAAGGTATACAACTATGTGAAATTTCAAAGAAACTCCATCAAATTTTATTCCATAAAAACATGCGAGCAAGTGCAGGTCTTGATGGGATACAGGCACGGCTGTGCTCTGGAGGAGGCGGCTACGAGGCCCTGTATGGGACCTTGTCCTTAAACCTCGGCCCACCAATAAGCAAACTGAGCCAACCATATTCTGGAAGCACACGGCACTTCCTCACTCTTCTTGTAAGGGTGCCGCAGCCGATGCTCAGGCTGTTCTTGCACCTGCGGGTCAGGTTGCTGTGGGGCCACTCCATGGCACCTTGCCTCATACTCATGCCCTAAGCTCCTCGTCTCCCTCTCTAGGGCTTCCTGGTGACTTTGTGGGACCTGTTCAGGGGCCTGAGTTGGGGTTTCCTCCACACCAATCAATTCTCTGATTCTCTGACACCAACTGGGTGGCCAACAATTCAATTCACTTCTGCCACTCCTGGAGTCAGCCCAGTGAGGCTATAAGTATGGAAAATAAAAATCACCTAAATCTGCAAAGGAGAAGTATCAATATATCAGGAAAACTTTGCCATCTCCACTTGAAAAGCCACAGATTTCCCCTTGATTCCTGGTGTTGAGCTCAGCATACCCACCGCCCCCTTGCCCGGTTTGTGGAAGTTAGCTTTTCAACTTCAGGTTTGTCATCTGTTAAAGGAAAACAGAGTTTTTCCTGCTAGGAGCTAAATAACTCATTCAGGGATCTCTGCTTCATTAGTGCTGTGATTTAGGCAACTGAGCAGAATGCCTCTGACCATATGTTCACGGACTGCAAACAAAAAGGAAAGAAATTTCTGGAACTCCTCTGCTATCCTTTATTGCTTTCAGTCTCGGTTTACTTAAACCACTCTAGAGTTGGGTTCCCTTCCTATATTTAAATTACCCAAGCACAGGCACTGGCCCAAACTCTCCGACGGGTTATGAAGGAGATGCTGTCTGTGTTGTCCACTTCCTCTACTCCCTTTCTCCCTTGAAAATGAGGAGCAAAACAGAGAGTGTTGAGTGGAAGAAACTCACTCGCAGGAGACCGTGCAGAATCTCTGTCACTCACACATCTCTTCTTCCTCTTCTACTGTTGCCCTTGTGGGGCTGGCACAGTGAATGGACAGGCTTGTACCAAGTGCCTGCTATGTCCCAGGCCCTGTACTTGGTGCTTAATTATTTTGTTTCATCTTCAGTTAATGAGCTGTGTATCGTTATTTCTGTTTCCCCAGTGTGAGGGCAGTCTCAGTGTTGTCAAAAGCTACGCTTGGTAAGTTTCAGAGGTGGTATTTGAAAGTAGTTATTTCTAATTCCATGGATAAGAGAAGTGGAAGAAAATTAGAAGAGAGACTTTTAGGGTCTTCTCAGGGAAGTATATTGGATGCAGCCACTTAGTTAAACATCTCCCTAGAGCCCTTGGAAGTTAAAGGAGCCAGGGTGGGTCCAAGAGGAAGCTGAGAGCTAGAAATGTTATCTGGCACTAAACTCTAAAATTTAGAAATGTGAATTAAAGACTTTTAGCATTCTACCCAGATTCTTCTATTTAGTTTATCAGATCGTAAGATTAGACAAGCTTATGAAAGATGGTATATTCTAGAATGAAAAGCATGCATTTGGCGGGAGATTTCCCATTTTATATCTTTCAGAAAATTGAGAGAGAGAGAGGGAGAGAAAGAGATATCAGGAGATTGGGAGAAAGAGAGAAAGAATGCAAACATTCAAAGAGTAGTACTTGGACCTAAAAACCTTCCCAATTCCATTTCCAATTATATAGAATAATGTACAGCAAGTGGAAGCTCCTGCTTAGGGCAAGTAGAAGGGCTAAGTGAATCACAGCTGAAAGTCAGATGTCAGAGAGCTTCAGAATAAACAAGGACTAAAGAGACACAAATTCCAGAAAGGGAAGAAATGTTAAAGGGTAAGCTGAGAATCTGCAGATGTCTTCCCTGGGGTCATTTGCCAAACCACTAAGAATTTGGGTGTAGTTTAGGCAGAAGCCACAGCTGGAGGCAGAACAAAACGGTGGAAATGTTGGTGCTCACATGGGGCAAGGATGTCCACACTGGAGACCGCAGGTATCGACAGAGCCAGGCTCCCCTCCAGCAGCTTCCGAAGCAGTGCAAAGCAGGAGGCTGAGGAGTTAAGTTAAAAGACAAAACTGTAAAGTTGGAACTATTAGCAAAGCACAACCAGCTGTGTGCCTGATTGGGCTGTGGAAATCGGCCCCCACTCTCTCTGCCTAGCAGAAGAAAGGAGATACAATCATATTTATCCTCCACCGCTTTAATACATGGTGTCTAACATCAAAACAAAAATCTATACACATGAATGCATAGAACCCTATGGACAATAATCAAGAGAAAAATATAGAAAATAAAAGTAGACCCATGAGGATACAAATATTAGAATTGGTAGACAAGAACTTTAAAATATCTATGAGTTATGTGTTCTAAAAATGGAGGAGAAAAACATGCAAAAGAGTTGAAAAGATGAAGATTTTAATGGAATTTTAATTTATGAAACCAAGAATCAATATACATTCTATAACTGAAAAAAAACCACTATTTAAAACTACAGACTCAATGGATGGTTACATTGGACACAAAATAAAATAGGAATAGTGCCAGAAGGCATTAAAAAAAAAAAGAAAGAAAACCAATAAAACAAAAACAAACAATAGATAGAAATAAAAGAGAATAATATGGAGGTTATGAAATTACCTGAAAATGATACACAAAAACGTTTCCTAAATTGCATGATATGACTTCCCAAATTGAAATTCCTGAGAGCCCAGCATTCAGGAGTAAGACCCAAAATAAGAAACATTATTGTGAAGTATGAAAAATAATGCATATTAAAAGATTCCAGAGAGAAAATATAGGATCACCAAAAGGTGGGGAAGGGGTATCAAAATTCTGAACAGCAGCAAAAGAAACAAGAAAAGAGAGAGGAAGTACCTTAAATTACAGGTGTCCCAAAAGTCACCATACATAGGGAAAATGGGAAATTATAGCTGAATGTATCTTTATTTACAAAATATTCATTATAAAATCTTACAAAATCTTTCTTTTGTATGGAGACTTTTGGGACACCCTGTATTTAAATTTTATATTCAACCAGACCTCCCATCAGGAGTAAGGTATAATTTTTAAAATGCTGACATACAATATTTTACCTCCCTCACACCTTTCCCTAAGAAGTTACCAGAGCACTTGCTTCAGCAAATAAGGTAGTAAACCAAGCAAAAGGACCTAGGAGCCAAGGGCAGGGATGCATCCTACACAGGAGCGAGGGGAAGAGAAACCCAGGTAGAGAGCTGTGTGGCCCTCGTTCACAGCACCTGCCCCAGAATGGAACAGAAAGGTCCAGGAGAGAGGCCTTCTGGGGGAAAAGAATAGAACATCTGGTACATTCCAGCACTTGGAAAATATTCTTTTTTTTTTTTTTTTTTTTTTTGACAGAGTCTCACTCTGTTGCCCAGGCTAGAGTGAGTGCCGTGGCGTCAGCCTAGCTCACAGCAACCTCAAACTCCTGAGCTCAAGTGATCCTCCTGTCTCAGCCTCCCGAGTAGCTGGGACTACAGGCATGCACCACCATGCCCGGCTAATTTTTTCTATATATATTTTTAGCTGTCCATATAATTTCTTTCTATTTTTAGTAGAGGTGGGGTCTCGCTCTTGCTCAGGCTGGTCTCGAACTCCTGAGCTCAAACGATCCGCCCACCTCGGCCTCCCAGAGTGCTAGGATTACAGGCGTGAGCCACCGCGCCCGGCCGGAAAATATTCTTGATAGACGTTCAACAGATCTGTTAGAGCATCCCAAATAATATTATTGATGGTGTTAAAAATACAGTCAGACCAAGTTAGAATTTTAAGAGTTTATTGTGCGTTCAAAACACCAGTTTGCAAACTGGAAGACCTCCAAACTGAAAAATGTGAGGAAGTTTCAGTTTTATAGCAGTTATGGCACAGTTCATAGAGCATAAAAGAGGGAGTATAATTACCTTTCTCATGATTCACAGTCATGTATTTTAAGGCTAACAGAGCTGTTGAAGCTGATTTGTCTAAAATGATTGGTTTAATCTCATTGAATCATGCTGATAAAGACAAAAAAAAAGTTATCTTTGCATTGTGTTTATGTTTAGAGTTAGGGTTTCTAGAAAATCATGATGACCTAAGTTTTGCTTCAGTGACTATGGGCGGTTGACCTTGAAGGGTCTAAACTGTTGCCCTCAGTTTTATTTATTTATTTTTAACAATAGACACATAGGAAACTATACAAAATTGAGGCAAATCTTTACTGTAGGAAAAACAAAAAGGGGCATGAGCCCACAACTTTGTCAAACCATGAACATTAAGAAACTACTGGCTTTTACTTCAAAAACATAATATAGGCATATTAAAAGCAGGAGAAGAGAAAAATTGTGAGGAAGATACATAAGAGAGTTAAATCTTTATCATAGAAGAAAACCAATAAATAATGCCTAAGTAGATATTTTTTAAAGCAGTATATAGTACTTGGAAGTAAAGATCTAATTATCCACAGAGCAAAAATAATTACAATCTGTTATCCAGGTGGGGATGAGGGAGGGACAGTGCAAGTTATTGCTGGGTTTTATTATAAGATTTAATACTACTGATTTTTCAACTACACCAATGCATAAGCTTAATAAAACATAAGAATTGACATTTATTTTTAAAAAGTCATGAAAGAATTTTATAATAATTTCCATTCAGAATTATCAAAATAAATTTTCATTCCCAAAGAATTAAGCTTTCATGGTATGAAAATTGTATTTATGTGGAAGAGCTAAAAGGAATTTTAATATTTATGGTGTGTAACATATGCATTTACCCAGCATCTGAGAATAGAAAGAATTCTATCTCTTGGATGTCAGTGGTAATAATGTACACCTTAGGATTTCTGGGAAATAATTGTGTTTGTAAAACCAACAAACAACCCACGACACAAATTATGTCTAACAAATCCCAGCTTTTTAAATTACACCAAATAACAACTGTATATTGAAACCTTCAATATAATGAACTTTCATACATTTGTTCAATAAATATTCATTGAGTACCTACTAATTGCCAAGCACTTGCTAAATACTTAAGGATACAAAGATAAAGTTTAAAAATAGGCCTTGCCTTCAGTAAGACTATAGAAGCTCAGTCTCTCTCAGTATCCATTATCTCAAAGAACAAAGACTTTAAATCTCCATATGCTGGAATTATCTTACACCTAACCCAAAGCCAAGTCAACATGGATATCCATGTCTGTAATGGAAAACCTCTTCAGGGTGTTTTCTGTGATGGTTGCAATGGTAGCAGTATAATTCTGGAACTCTAACTGCTGCCTAGAATTCCTAAAGGGACGAGGAGAAGTCCATGGGAGCTGAGTCACTTTGTTAAATGGAAAACAAATGGGTTGCTCCAGCTGAAATAGAAAACATCAGTCCTTTTAACACCCGTAAAATCACCAGCATTTTTCCACTCTCAAAATGTTTATAAGTACAGACTGAGAACAATCCCTTTTCTTTTAGAAAGAGGGGATGAAAAGCCACCTCAATAACTTCTCGGTCATCGTACATGCAACTGTAAAGAAATAAGACTATTTTCCATAAGTCACATGTGGAAATGAGTGGAATATCTCAGTTATACACATAGTTAAGGTTGTCTTTTCTTTATTAAAAAAAAGAAGGAAAGAAAGAAAGAAAACTAACAAGACCCTTAAAAGGTAAAAATAAATTCATTCAAGGAGGTCCATATATAATATACTACTTACTATCAGTGGTGTCCTTTCATTTTGATATAGGAAGATCACAAGGGGGAAAAACAAAACAAAACAATAATCTCATTTCATCTCATTCAAGATAATTCTAACTTTAAATGTTTTTCTGTACAAGGATAAATGATAGAAATGCAATGATGCATTGTTTACAATTCACTTTGGTGTATTAAAGAAAAGAAAAGATGGACCAATAAAATTTCATTAGGGCCAATCTTCCTTTCTCTTTAAGGAAAATAAACCTGAATCTTATATTCAATATTAGTTTGACCTATAAACTTAGAAAGAGAAACAACCAATTAAATCTTCCCTCATATACTAACAAGAGTTTATATGAAAAAACATAGAGCAATGCCCCAAGGAAATGTGTAATGAACAAGAATCAATCTGCATCAGGACCTATTGACTTGGTTCTCAAACACTTAAGATCCCAGAACAGTGAGTCTCTAAAGTAAAAAGGCTCGATTTGACTGAAAAAAGCCTGTTTTTTTTGTATCTATTTACAGTTTATTCACTTTAAGAAACTATTGCAGAGTTCTTAAGAGCTTTTGGAATTAGACAGCCTGGGTTTCATTTCAGATTTTGTTACATTGTCACCTTAGGTAGGTCACTTAACCTCTCTAAGATTTAGTTAAAAAGGGACAATAAAAATCTCTCATATAGTGTTCTGTTATAATATACATAGCAAGTGACCAATAGATGCTAGAGGATGCTAATATATATTAAATATATATCATAACTATTGTCACTGTCATTGTATTAGAAAAGTTATTTATATGTCCTTATGATATCTGAAGGACATACAAATCTATAGTTACATTTTCTTTATATTTGTAAATTTGTGTGTTTTCTGTTTTTTGAACAGACTGAAAAAGTCATTCATTTATTCACCAATGTTATCTATTTTGTTAGCCTTTTCAATGTGTGAGGGTTTTTTTTGCGGGGGCGGGGGAGGGTTGTGTTTTGTTTAATGGATTAAGTCTAATATTATTTTATTTTCTAATTTACTAACGTTTTCTCTTTTATTCAATGATTCTTTCTATGTAATGCTTTGTTTACTGTGCTGCTTTTCTTAAATTTTTTTTTAGCTGAATGCTTAATTCATTTACAGGAATTGCTATATTAACAAATACTAGGAATCTTCCTTACATGTTTTAGAATAAAATGTTAGAGAAAGCATACCCTGTTTTTTTCTAACTTATGTATTATTTTTCACAAGAATGGAGGAAAACATCTCAACTGTGACCAGCCTTGGTCAAATGTCATAAATGGCCTGGTTATAAACAGCTATGACCATAAATGGCTCTGGTCAAATGTCATGGACCTCTGTCACACATGTAATAATAAAAATGTATGTGGAAAGCACATGAGAAAAGGCCATGATTCCCAACTCAGGATGCACAATGGAATTATTCAGGGAGCCTTTAAATTGGAGGACGTCTCCGCTCCCCTCAGAGTATGATCCAATTGGACTCAGGCAGGGCCCTGGTAAGAGTTCTTCACATTCCCTTATTGTTTATTTCTAATTCTACAACGCTGTGGCTTTGGAATTTGGCCTACATGATTGCAAATTCTTAGAACTTGAGATTTCTCATTTTTGTAAGTGTCTACATTACTTTATCTTTGTTCATTCGTTGTCTACTCGACCTGACTATTTCTGAGACAGGTATATTTAAAGCCCTCAATATTAATGCAGCTTTAGCATTTCCTGAGTATATTAGTATGTTCTGATGAAATGATGTTCTGAGAATAAGAGTTTTCTATTAAAAAGACCTATATCTTTTTGTGTAATGATATTATATCTAGAAACCTTGTTGAATCATAGATAATAAAATATTTCTGTCAATAGTGAAAAGTT
This sequence comes from Eulemur rufifrons, assembly GCF_041146395.1. Lineage (NCBI taxonomy): Eukaryota > Metazoa > Chordata > Mammalia > Primates > Lemuridae > Eulemur > Eulemur rufifrons. The sequence continues at coordinate 2,125,182 of NC_090994.1, forward strand.
AATTAATATCTAATTTCTCTACCAGAGGGGAAAAAAGGAGGCTGGAAGGTGAGTCTGAGACTTCTTTTCCGATAATTTTCTGATTGGCTTCTTGTAGCTCTACAAATGCCACCTTTGCTCTTAGAATTATTCTGAGGTTCCTTTGAAAAAATCCATTTATGTAGATGGCCTCTCTTTTCCCAGTTTGTGCTGTGGATCCCTCAGTTTTGTACTCTCCCCTCTCTCCTCTCTGCTTTACTATTACAAATTCTGATTCCAGTTCTGATTCTAGTTTTAAGCATTGCAATAAATATTTCATTTCCAAAATATTAAGAACATAGGGAAGGGAAAGACATAAATACTCCTGTTTGGTCAGCCATCTGGTACCACAATTTCACACTTCTTCCTAAAATTTCTTTTTAGTATTAAAATTAGATGCTTACAGAGATATCTGCACCTAACTTTATAATCTAGAATCCCACCAGCATGCTTTCCATAATTTCCGACAAGTTCTTTCCTTCAAAATTATAGTGTCTATTTATTCCAGTTAGATTTTTATAGCTAATGGGGACAGCTGGCACTAAGTGATGTTTCTGGCATTCCACGTTATATAGAAAAAATTTAAGTGTCTGCACCATTATCTTTTCCTTACTTCCTGACAAATAACTAAAAGAACAAAAACAAACATACTGCATTATGACCTCTTGACACTTTCCACTCAATCTCCAGTTTTCCTGCAAGGTAACTTTCTCAGGCTTATTTTATCTCCTCTTTTTTCAGAAGTGTGGGAGACCCAATGAATCAATGAGTAAACTTTGTCAATTTATTTGTTATATAATAATATTAGGAAGAGCTAAAAATAAGTTAATAAGTAAGTATGATGTATTATCATGATAATCTTGGGATAAGCAATGATTTCTCAAACAGAATAAAAACATGCTGGCCATAAAGGATATATTGGACCATATTAAAATTAAGAAGTTCTGTCTATCAAAAGAAACATTCAAGAGAATGGAAAAGTAAGCCATAGGTTGGGAGAAGATATTTGCAATACATGTATTTGTCAAAGGATGCATATTCATCATATATAAAGAGCTTCCATAAATCAATAAAAAGAACAAACAACTCAATAGAAAAATGGGCAAAATACTTGACTAGGCACTTCATACAAGAATATATAAATGCCCAAAAATCATATGAGAAAGTGCTTAATTTTATTAGTTATCAGAAAAATGTAAATTAAACCCACAATGTGATATCACTGCATACACACCTACATAACTGAAAAAGAGGGACAAATTCAAATGTTGTTAAGGATGTGGATCAAATAAAAATCTCATACATTGCTTGGTGAAGATGTAAAGTGTTAGAACCTGTTTGGTAAATTGTTTGGCAGTATCAATGAAAGTTGAACATATGTATATCCTATGACCCAGCAATTATATTCCTAGGTATATAGAAATGTATACACGCATGCTCTAAAACAAGTGTATAAGGATATTCTTATCAGTACTATACATCATTATTCAAAACTGGAAACAACCCAACATTCATCAACAATAGAATGGACAGCCAGGTGCAGTGGCTTGTGCCTCTAATCCCAGCTACTCAGTAGCTGAGGAGGGAGGAGTGCTTGAGACCAGGAGTTCAAGACCAGCCTGGGCAATATAGCAAGACTCCATCATTAAAATGATAATAACAATAAAACAAAAAAATTTAAAAACACAATAAAATGAATAAATAAATTATGATATTTGTTGATCTAGTGTTTTAAAAAAAATTTTTGCCAATCCCTATTACATTGTAATAAATAAGAGAAAATCACAACTACAACAACATATAGATGATTCTCCCAACATATTAATGAGCAAAAAATCATCAGACACATGCTGAGTTATTTGCTTTTCATGAAGTTCTAATACAGACAAAGTTAATCCATGATGTTGGAAGTCAGGATGGCAAAAACCCTGAGGGGCAAGTTATGACCAGAGGGGCTGGCTTCCTTGGGTACTCGGACTGTTTCAATTCTTGACCTAAACACAGGTTGCACTACTCTATTTACTTGGTAAATTTGATCAAATCATACATTTATAGTTTGTATAGATTTCCATCTATGTGTCACCCGTCAATAAAAGTATTTTTCAACCTCATTAAAACAAAACGTACAAAGGTTTTGCTGGGTTATTGTAGTGTGGTTAGGAAGAAACAAAGTAGTATCAGCATAAGCAAAAATAGTAAAGTAATCCTGGGAAGTGAAGCCAGACCATAACAGAAAGAACATTCACTTCGAATTCTTTTTTATAGCTAAGGAAAATAAGGCCCAGAGAAGTTATTTGAATAATATGCCTGTTTTGTATAAGAAGGTTAATTAGAACCAGTTACCGTGTCCAGCTACTGTCTCCATAAAATAATCGTACCATAATTTATTGTTTTCTTAAAAGCATCAAATATTTAAAAGAATTATTTAGTTTTGATATATCATTTTTTCATATAGAAAGATAGAAACAAAGATTAAAACATTACGATTAATGAACATGTAAATAACATGTAAGAAAACAGAATTTAAGGCAATTTATTTTCTCTCCAAGCCATGAGATAGTTCCCATCACCATAGAATAATGAACAGGAAAACCCCATCTTTAATTTTTTAAACAATTTAACCATAAAATATCTCAAATATGCATAAAATACTGAAAATAATATAGCAGGAATCATTTTAGAGTCTTAGAATCTTGGATTCATTAGTTGTTAACATTTTGTTAGAGTAAAGATATATGTTTCATGTATCTTTACTGCATATAGTAAAATATTGTTTCTGAAGCCAATCCCCCCAGGTACCAATCCCATTGTGTTCCCTCACTCCCCAGAGGTAGCAACTAACCTCAATTTGTCATTTACACATGCTTATATGTATTATTTTACCAATTCTGCACGTATCTGTATCACTATAAAACACTGTTTTATATTTTTTAAATTATGTAAGTCAATGTTCTGAATGTACCTTTATCTTAACATTATTTAAAATGGAAAGTCCTAAATGACTTGCTTCAGGATAATTTTCAAATGCTCCTAAGACAAAAATCACTTGACTTTCATCCTCAAAGTGCCTTGAGAGGTAGATTATAATTGCAATGTCCTGCTCTGCCTGTCATATTTTATTTTGTAAGCTGCCTACATGTAAGTTCAATCTAGTACCTATGTTTATAATTAATTAGATCCCAAAATAGAAATGGCAGCAGAGAATAGAATTTTGTTGTTGAAAGTATCAGAATTGGTTGGAGGTTGCTTGATCTTCCCTTACTGTCTATGCAACCGTTTCCTGCTTGCACAAAATCTCAATAAAAAAGAGAATTGTTTTCTACTTCCTGACTTCAACAAGAAGGTCATTATTCTTTTATTGGTAGCTTTGCAGTAAATAGCTCTCATTTTTAAAGCTTTGACTTATTGAGCTTTATTTTAATTCCGCTCCATTGTTGGACAAGTCCCTTTCTTCTGAGTCATCCTCGACATCTCCCCACCTCACCTCCCATATCCAGTGCAGTCTGTTCTCACGATTTCTGAGCTGGCTCACCCACTAGCCCCATCCATTCTTCCTAATCCTCATCTCCACTCCAGAAGCCAAGCCTCCATCCACTCCCACCATGCAACTGCACTGATTTACCCAAACCTGCTGCTGTGCCCTCTCAGCTGTTTTCATTACAGCAGCTCTGAAGGAAAAGAAATCTCAGACGCTTAATACTCTTTAAAGCCCTGCATCCTGTGGTTCTCGTCACCCTCCAGACTCACTGGGGATTAGTCTCCTCTCAGTCTGTGCCCTTGAACCACACGTCCTCTCCCAGTTGCTTGAGTGTTCCATGCTTCCTCATCTCCCCCAAAGCCTTCGCACCACCCACACCCTCGCCCCAAGACTCTGACCTCCCCACCACAGGTGATCCTTTCCTAAGGAATTTCCCTCTGACCCCTGGTCTCATCTCTGGTCCCTCGTTCTCTTCCTTCATAGTCTTACCAGTGAAGGTGTGTATGCATGTGGGTGTGCACATGTACTGATGTTTCTCTTTCACATTAAATCGTAAGCTCCATCAGAGCAGGAACCATCTCTATTTTATGCTAACCTGAATATTTAACATTGAACCCCCAGCACTTAGCATACTTAATGAATAGACACTGAATTGTAAAAAATGGGCATTTGTGTCACCTAACTAATGTGGGAGCAACTAGAGGACTGGAGGGTAGTATCCACAATATCTCACCGTGGTTTGCTTATGAAAAACGAGCTGAGATGTGTGTGTGTGTGTGTGTGCGTGTGTGTGCGTGTGTGTGTGTGTGTGTGTGTGTGTAAAGGTAGCACCAACCTTACCAACTGGTCTGTAGCTGCCAACATAGCTCAAAAATGTCTGCCCTGCGATTGCCTTGGTATGTGACGTCTCTGCCACGCAGCTCTCTGCTCACCAGTGCAGCTATGCTGCCCTGGACACTAACTAGTTAGCACGCCCAATGCATTGGTGTGGCTTAGCTTATCAAGTGAGCTAACAAAACTTCTAAGCCCAGGGTCCGTGGGCCTGTGAGAGAGCACAGGGAGTTGTGATCAGGGCAGGAAACCAGGCAGCCGGATGCTCAGGTTTGTGAAAGGCTTCGCAGGGCAGTGATAGGGAGAGTTAAGTCTTTTATGTGAAGTATCCCAAGAATGGAAAAACAAAAACCACAGGAACTCACTACTAAATTGGAACTAATAGATCAACACTCACGTGCACATGTGGTAGTAAAATTCAACGGAAATCAAGCAGGTGAGGAGGAGGGGATGGGTGAATTCACACCTAACAGGTATAATGTGCATTATCTGGGTGATGGACACACTTGTAACTTTGACTCAATCTGTACAAAAGCAATTCATGTAACCAAAACATTCGTAATATTCTGAAATTTAAAAAAAAAAAAAACATAAATTCAATAAGGGAGCATTTAGTCTGTTTTATTTCTGCCTTAGCCAGTTACACTTCTGGTAGGAAACTAAGGAGAGAATTAAAATAAGAAAGATGTGAGCTGAGTGGCATTTTTGTGACTCTTTGCATTACCCCACAGTTGCATTGTTTCCTTTCCACTGCTACATTCCACTATCTGCTCAAAATATTGAGTTTCATCCTCTCCCTATGCTTAGAATCTTTGGTTTTTCCATCTTTAATATACCTTAGACCATTTGTAACCAAAAAACTATTCTTAGGGAAATTGTTTTTCCTTATATCTTTTTACATTGACAAGAAACAATTTAGGAAGCACTCTTGTATTTAAATGATTTAAGCTTGTGAATACCTATGATTGCATCCATAATCACATCTATTCAAAGATGTGGCATAATCATTTGATTTTCCCTTACTATGTATTTCACTCATTATTAAGGAGTCTAAAAAGCAGAAACCTCTAAACTTCCTGAAAATCTTGCTTTCCTAAGGTTTTAAGACATTCTGTCTACATTTAAAGATAATGATAAAGCACCACCTGAGGCAAATTTGACACCTTTTGAAATTGAACAAATGGTAGTATAGCTGTTAGCCATGAAATGAAGTTCATTTTGGAGGTGAAACACTTCTTGCCGGGGGCACAGATGTGTAAAAGCAGATTGTGCAGAGATCACACAAAAGCTCAAGAAAAACCCAAAACCATTAAGGCAAGTATATTACCACTTTGCATTTGCTTCAGAATTCATATTTTTCTAATTCTCTAGGTATATAAAGTACACACTCCAAATAAAAGTGAGCTGAGAATTACCCTTCCAGATATAAAAATTAATTATAGGGTTATGGTAACAAAAACGGTGAGGTTTAGGGACAGACAAATAAACAAATGGAACAAATTGAATCAAAAATTAAACCAATATACATATGTGAACTTGGTATATGATAGAAACAATTCAGAGGACGTACTAAAAGAAAGTTGTAGAATGTGTGCTACCTGAATGGGTTAAAAAAAATTAATTAGACCTGTGGTAGGGACAGGTTAGCTGTTCACCAAACCTCTTTTCTCATCTTCATGGGCACATAGCTAAACTACCTTCCTCAAGCTCTGGTGCATTTGGATGTGACCATGTGCCTGAGATCTGGCTGATGGGAGGTGGGCAGAATTAATGTGTCCACTTCCAGGCCTGACACAATAAGGACTCACTGCACAATCACCAAGCCTTCCCCACTCCTTTGGCAACCTTGAAGCCATGTGTGGAGATGGCAGAGCTACAATGTGGAAGGAGCCCAGGTCCCTAAGTCAAGTCTTAGAGGAGAGGTAATCAAAATCACCCATTTTGGACTTACTTGATAGAAATAAATTTTTATGAGTTTAGACCAATGATATTTGGGTGTTTACTTGTTAAAGAAGCTAGCATAACCTTTTCTAATACAGATTTCCTCTTTGTACCATATAAAACATAACTCCTATGTCATTAAAGATCTTAAAGGTAAAAACGTTTAAACAACTCTACAATGAAATATAGGAAAATATATTTATGACATCAAGGTAAGAATGGAATCCTTGAGCAAGACACAAAAGCAAAACAGAAAATCGTAAACAAAAATTTTAGCAACATTACAATTAAAAAGAAACCTATATTATAAAAGACAACATAAGCATCATAATCAGATTAAAGCAATGTGAAACAGACGGGGAGAAACTATTTACAATGCATGTGGCTGACAAAAGATCAGGATAGAGAAAATAAAAATTTCTGTAAATATTTTTTAACAAAGAATGCAATAGAAAAAAATGAACAAAAGATGCAAATAAGCAATTCACAAAAGATAAAATCTGAATAGCCAACATAAAAATGAAAGGATGGTCAGATTTACTAGCAATTGAGGAAATGCAAATTAAATCACAATGAAAATCAGATAAACATTTCAAAGCTTAATAATACGAAATGTTGGCAAGGATAAAGGGTTACAGCAACACTCATACACTGGCAGCAGGGCTGTGAGTTGGCGCAGCCATTTTGAAGGGCAGGAGGGAATATCCAGTTTGGTTTTGTATGTAAACCCAATAATCCAGCAATTCTACTCCTAGGCTTATAGTCCAACAAAGTTATCACACACACACACACACACACACACACATAAGAAAATTTTCTATAGACTCATTTATAGTTGCAGGAATTTGGAAATAACTTCCAAAATCCATCAACAAAGAAAGGATAAATTCTGGCATGGTCATAAAATCAAATGCTATATAATAGTGAAAATTAGTAAACTAGACATACATATTTTAACCAGAGAATGATAAATGTAATAAGAATGCATATTTATGAATTTTCAAAATAGAGACTAATGTTTCATTTGCTACTTTAGTACTTTCAGAAGAGGGTAAACAGGAAACAAGGAGGAGGTGAGGATAGGATGATAGTAGCCTTCATCTTTCAAAAAAGGCACTGAAAGCAAATATACCCCCAAAATACATTTGCTAAGTCTAAATCAGATGTCTGTTGTGTTATTTCTTTATTCATTTAGAATATTTTAAAATGACAATTTAATTAGAAATGAAATAGATTAATAAATAGGATAACTAAATTGTAAGAATAATTTATCCTGTATTCTTTGAATTGATATCTTCTAGAGAAGACACAAGATCCTTTACACACAGTCCCCACAAAAAGTAAATGAAAAAGAAAGAAGGAGGGAAAAAAGGGGGAAGGACTAAAAGGAAGAAGGAGAAAAAGGAAGGAAGAGAGAGGGGGTAAAAGGAAGGGAATATTCCTTTGCAGGAAGAGGCACTATGTATCCAAATGAAAAGATGACAACCCGCCAAGAAGAAACACTTGCTCAGAAAGTACATTTTTCACCCATCAACATGCTGAGGAACTGGAACTTTACTGTTAAATGTTATTGGATGCAGATGCCTTGGGCTCAGATGTCTCAACCCTGGATGGATTGAACAAACACTTAAGGAGACACTTTAATCTTATTTCATCATTTTACTTCATCCTCATGACAAGCCTAGGAGGTAATAAAATTGAGATTCAAGGAATAAGTTGCTCCTGGTCAAATACCTAATGGCAGCATGGCTTGAATGGGAACCCAGGTCTTCTGAATCCTAATACACTTCTCATCCCTCTAGACCACGGCCGCAGAGAGAAGATACAATACCAAGAAGACACAACACAGGCTGATTCTTACACTTCTACGCACTGACATCACTAAAATTGCCTTTTTAGAGTCAAGGCTCATCTTTTTAACCCCAGATTTTCCCACAAAAAGAAAATAAAAACACTACTTGCCCCCTTTAGTAACCTCTACAGCTTCAACCAATCTAAGAGACTGTTAGACACTCTGTGAATCCTTTCCACTCAGTAGTTCCTGGTTTAGAAGATGGAAACACAGGGTAAGTTGTTGAACATCGTTTCAGGCAGAGATAGAATAAAATGAACCTCTCAAAGTCGCTGGAACAACCAGAATTCGGCTTGAGAAATCAAAGGCACCGCTTTGAGACAGGTGCCTTTTTTCGATTAGCTTAAAACTTAGCCAATTCTGGATGAGAACTGAATGATGGTTGTGATTAAAATCATCAGATGGGCATTTGATGATGTGCCATAAACAGGATCCAAAGCTACCTCAGGGTGGTTTAATGGCCTGGAACGCAGAGGGCATTTGCATTCAGGGCCGGGAGAGGTTGCCGAGCCTCGGGTGGCCTCTCAGCCTGACCGGCAAGCCGCCTGACCCCCTCCATCAAGCACACACGTCCCAGCAACAGCACAAAGAGCTGGTGCTTCCTGCCCCACAAAGCTTAGGAACTCGGTTTGCACAACTGTCCAATGGATGCTCTCCAAGGTCTCTTCAATTTAGAAAATCTATAGTGTCTTTTCGGACAAGTAATCCCTCTCCAATACAAAAGAGAGGTGTGCAAAATACCAGCTCCCCAACCTGTGCTCAAGGGAATGGACTGAACCGTGGCCTCAAGGCTCCCAAAGCCTCTCAGTGAAATGACTTTCTTTTTGTGAATGACTTATTTTAAGAATGATTATTCCAAACATGATACACATTAAGTACTCATTATTCACATCCACTGCATGCAATGCACTAATTTCCTTCTTACTCCTGTGCTAAATTTAGAGTGTGTAGCTCCCACAATCCCCTGCATCTTCTCTTTGGCTCATTTGAAGGGGAAAAGAAAAATCTATACTTCAGAAGCTTCCACGTATTCCCCTATGAACAACAGTGGCCCGTGACCGGCACCTTGTTGCCACCCAAAAAATGCATGAGTAATGGCCTCTCCGTGCGCTGCTTGTCCTCGTCTGTAATCTGGTGCTATTTTTATCACTTCATTATGCTGCTTCTGACACTGGCCAGGATCCAGACCTGCAGAAACTGCCTGGCAAAAAGCACTGAGAGCTGGTGTGTTGCCACATGAAGTGCATCTGCCACCCCAGCTCAGGCAAGAAAACAAATAAGAACTTCTTTCTAAGGTACAAGGAAGAAAATGCAAATTCCAGTGAAGAACGTGGTGGGAAAGGGTGAGGTGTGAGGTCAACAATTCAAAACTTTGAAAACAGACCGGTCCAAACCCCAGAGGAAGATGGTTAGGGCACAAGACTTAAGTCCCGTGTACAGGAAGTGAATCAGTAGCGCTGAAATTCTCGCCAACCCAGCAGTCTCCTAGTGGAAGCAAACCACCACGGCATTGCCTAACTGCCATGCTGCTGTAGCTGTTTCCGTTCATGTCAGGGGAAAGGAATTTTAGGAAAAGCTGAGGATGATACAGGTGAGAAATTTGAATATGATTTATCAAGTAGGAAGCCTGATATTGGCTGTCAGGTTAGTGAACATAGAAAAAAACTCTACTCTGTCCTTTTCCTCTTATATAAAAAGTACACTTTACAGCGTCTAGCAGGAATAGCCTATTTCCTCCAGTTTCTGGACATTTAAGAGAGCTGCATGCTCTGGAGAAGTACAGCATTTCTCATGTAGCTGAGAGCAAATGAAGTTATAGGAAACTTCAGGACAAAAACAAAAAGAAAAATGGTTGCTTCATATTAAAAGAAGAGCTGATCTGTAAAAAAAAAGGAGAGGAGAGTGGGGAATATATTAGGAGTCGGTGAATTTTCAGTTTTGAGATTTTCCTTTCAATAACTATAACACATAATTATTTGTTTGGAAGAAAGCATTAATCCCACTATCGGGTTTTGGTCAAGCTGAGAATAATACGTATATTCTCCAGAATTCTCTCAGAAGAATTTCTTCTTCAACCATTATTTCTCTATACTTTCATATTACTAATGACTTATCTCACATTCTAGTAAGATGCAACACTTTCCTATTTAAAAAAATTTAATTTTTCCAAGCCTTAAGGCTCACTGCATTTTTTAAATTTGCATCCCATGGAAGTCCATTGGCTTGATCTTCACCTTGGTCAAATGAAAGAGTGATAGACTTGTCTAGAAATTCTGTAATGATTTTAATAAATGTATACTCACATCAACACCCTATATTTACAGGGCATATGACAATTAAATCCACACACAATCCCTCCATTCTGTTCTGGCTCACACAGAGCCTGTAGTAACCCAAGGAGAGCTGAGCTACTGCCCTCTGGGTTTTACGGAGGGTCCGTGGCAGGTGCAGAGCTAGAAATGGGTGCAGCCATGTGCCCTGCTGCCTGGGCTGCGTTCAGTGTTCTTTCCTTTCAAAGTAGCCCTTCAGGAACTGATGCACTGATTTGTGTTTCCATTTCTCAAACTACTTTCAGACCTATTTGGAATCTGCCTTCACAGCTTGTGGATTACTACCTAAGATTCTAGAACAAAAATATAAATTTATAACCTTTGATATAGAAAAGACCCAAAAAGGACTCCAAGCTTCCATTACTAGGAGACACCAGGATGTACTTTTTATTTTGCTGCTAGAGAAACGAGATGTGTTTAGACTGTTTGAAGCACCTATAAGGCAGCACCTCATCCAGCAAGGGCACATGCTGGTCCCAGGAGAGACGTCTCTACCCTGCTGAATGCACCAGAGGGGGCTGTGGAGCCCCTGAAGGCCTGGCCACGTGGGATCTCCTAATGCATCTGAGACTGAACATGCATTAGTCACGTCTTAGGCACAGATGGACTAATGATGTTGTACATGGGGTGAGAACAAAAAAGAATTTATGTTCTGTGTTTTCCTTTCTGATAAATAAGACTGCAGTCTTTATTACTTTAATATTGCACCTATTATCTTAGAACACCCCAGCATTTGTGAGTCTCTGAGGGTTTAGGCTAATTCTTAGGAGCATTAGTCTGGGCACCAACAGCAGGAGGTGAGTAGTTTCTTGGATACCCTCTGGCTCCTCCCTCTGTCTTTCCTCATCCTCCTTGTCCTCCCATCTTCCCCCCCCCACACACCACACACTTTCCAGCCTCCTCCCTACACAGTGAGTCCCAACGGCTGGTGCTCCTTGTCAGGTTTGGTCTGGTGTGGTTTTCTCAGTGGCATTGTCACTGTGTCCCCTGCCCCAACTCTTTTCGGGTCTTTCCTTCCTTCCCTGTCCCTCCTTATTTCTGGCATTTTCAATATTGCATCAGACAGTCTCTATGTTCTATGTTACCTAGAAAATCAAGTTTATTTTTTCTGCAGCTTATCTACAAACAACGAGCCTATCTCCACTTCTGCTTTACTTTCGGGAGGTTGCACCTGAGCGTTCATGACTGTTCAATCAACACAAGCTGGTGGGTGGAAATGTAATGTCATTTCATGATACATTTAAGAATAGTATTTTCTCCCTCAAAATCAAATAAATAGCACACAAGGACATCCAGCTCTGATTTTAAATTCAAATTATAAACCTGCTGCAATGTGTATATTAGAAAAGAATACTCCGTATTCCTCAACTATAGCTTAGATTATTTCTTTTTCTTCATTTCACACCATTCTTCCAATCCACATAATCGTAATATCCTTCATGTAACAATTTAGTAGAATCTTTCAATTCCAAAGTCAATGGAAATGTTCATATGAAATACCTCTGACTGTAACAATGCCCTAAAATAGACTATGGTTACATTTGCCCCAGATAAGCAGTCAGTCGAGAACTTGAGCATCAGGGTATTTCACTGCTAAAATGTTTATGATAATACTTGGATTTGTGCAATTAATCATTACAAAACTTTCATTTTGTAACTATGAGGTTCAAAGCAATATGCTACTACCTGAGGGTTATTTCTTCCTGATCCTGTCATGGAAACAATGGATGATGAAGACGACACTTAATTAGGGCTTATGTAGTGGCAGGCACTGAGCTAAGCCCTGTATATGGACTGTCTCATTTATACTCTAAGAACACTACGGTGGGTAATATTTTTTATCCCTCTTTTACAGAAAATAAACTGTACCACAGAGTTTAAGTAACTTTTCCAAGATCGCCTGGCTAGAAAGCTATGTATTAATATAAAGCACTAATGTAAGTCCTGTGGGAAAGTTACAAGATGTTCACTACAGGTGCTCCAAGAAAGAGGAAGACAGCAATGCACAGGAAGACACTCCAGGGGTGGTGACATTTGAGCTGGGTCTTAATAGACTTTGAATTTCTAGGAAAATACAACAGTAGTCCAAGTTCTTACAGTTAAGGTCCTCATATTCCTACCAAAAGAAGAAACATACAACTTCTCTGACATCATGGGCAGATGCTTTAGTTGGTAAACCCAGGTACACTTAGAGAACCCTCTCATGACTCAAGTATTGAAATCTCGATCCCTTGAACAATACCTATATCTCCCTCTCTCTCTCGTCCCTCCCTCTCTCTCTGTCTCTCTCCTTCCCCTGTCTCTTGCCCACAGAGGCTACGACCAACTTCCTATATCTTCAAGATTCCAACCTCTCAACCTCCCACTGCTTTCCTTCAGCAGAATTCTTTGCCTCCTAATTCACTGTGCACAGAAATGCCACTCCCTAGATACCTTCCTTGTTCTTCAGCCCTGGGGAAGGGGAAGAGGAAAGAACTCTTCAGATAAAGGAAGAGCATCTTCAACAACCTCGTAACTCAAAAAAATGAGCTCCATAAATTTCCCATCCCTTCAAAAGAAGGCTTTCCATCTGTTTTTCCTAGTGTTAGGTTCTGCACGGCTTAAGGGCTACTACATGGTTCCAGAACTCAGAAACTCAATAACTTTGTAAAAACTACAAATATAGAATTTAAATAATATTGTCCATCACATATTCAAAGTAATGAACCCTAAAATTTTAAGTATGTCTTCATATGAACAACTCTCCCTCCCAATAATACTTGCCTTTCCTATAAATATGTCACTCTTAGATAAGCTTTTCTTAATAAAAGAGTAGATACACAAAAAATGGACATTTTCTGCTTTGTTCCAGCAACTCCAGTATCTCTTGCATTAATTAACATTTTTGTTGTCTTAGTCACAGTAAAATGTCTTTCATTTATGACCCCCATGGTTTTTTAACTTTCCCAAGACCACTATCCAAACTCAAGCCTTCATTGCTGCTGACCTAAGCCAGCACAGTGGCTTTATGGTCTTACATGCAGCACCTCTGCCTCCAGTGTGCTTGCCGCAACACCTCCTCACACTTCCACCCAAGCATCGTCCTGAAACATCACAGTAACTGGGTTATTTTCCTGCCCCTCAAATTTTGATGGATCTTCTTTGTGTTCAGAACAAATTCTTTAGCCTTGCATTAAACACCTTCTGTAATCTGGGCCTAATATGCTTTTTTCGTTTCCTACTCTGCTTCATTCTTAAGCCAGCTACACAATACAGATACCAATTGGAACGTGTCCAACCTTTCTTGCCTGTGTTATTTCATTCCCCTAATTCCCTTCAACTAGTGTGTAGTACTAGGTCTGCCCATGTAAATCCCACCATAGTGCAAGGCCCCATTTGGATTCACCGTCCATCCTCCATAAAGCCTGCCCTTAAGGTTAGACTTAATTTTTCCAAATAGATTTTGTCCTTATCTTCATGGCGAGCCTTCTGCTCTGAGCTGTATTATAGTTACTTGCACACATGCCTGTAAATCATAAAGAGCGTGAAACTGTGCCACACACTAAGCCAGACTCTTAGTGTGTATTCAAGCAACACTTTGAGTTGTTACATGTAATTCTTTCCAATGTTAGACTCCAAACATCTCTGTTGGATACTTTCAGGTGCTTCGTGGCCAGTTGTACTTCTCTAGTCAATGAGAATAGAGCCTTTGAGATAAAATCCATCTATTGTCTTGTTGGCAGGCCACATATCCAGCCCATCTGTGCCGCTGCCACAGACAGCTTTAGTAACATCTGTTAGGCACATACATTAATGAGACTCTATGCCCACCTATCCATCAGAATCAGTACGGCAATGAAAGTAATTTAATACACCACATTCTCTGTACAAAGACCCACTAACAATGAAACCCTAAGATATATTGTGCCCTCAGTTAATTTCTTTCGGCTAACTTCGAAACTTTAAAACAACCCATTCCAATTGTCTCATAAAACTGAGAAATCTAAGCTATATTTATAGATAGCTAATGATATATTTCTGATAGCTTGACCATTTCCACAAACTCAAAACACTCAAACTCATTGAGATAGTATCAAAACCAAAACTAGATATCATAATATCCTATCAGAAATGAGATTTAACAAATTTTACTAAATACAACTGTGTTTAGTTATTAAGTTGGGGTATGATAGAAGAATTATATTTTTTCCTCAGATGGTAAATAATGAATCACTTTTTGGCATGAGATATAAACAGTAGATGTGGCTACCAATAGGCATCTCGCCACACAGACACACTTCGCTTGTCAATAAACGCATATTGTCTTAGTTCATTTTGTGCTGCTATGACAGAACACCACAGAATAGGGAATATATAATGAAAGTAAATGTATTGGCTCACAGTTCTGAAGGCTGGGAAGTCCAGGATCAAGGCGCCAGCAGTCCTAGTGTCTGGTGAAGGCTCCATTTCTGCTCCCAAGGGGACACCTTGAATGCTACATCCTCTGGAGGGGAGGGATGCTGTTCCTCACCTGTCAAGAGAGCAGAAAATCTGAGAGAGCTCACTCCTTAAAGCCCGTTTATTAAAGTATTAAGCCTGCCTGCCTGCAAGGGTTAAGCACTCATAGCCTAATCACCTCTTAAAGGCCCATCACCTTGGCAATTAGAATCAAACATAAGTTTGGAGGAGAAAAACATTCAAACCGTAGCACATATGTTATCATTCGTTGATGATTATTATTCCAAATATTCTCAATAGAAGATTTAAAATTATCCATAAGCTAATATGAAATTATTATTAAAAAGTAATAACATATTCATTTTCATAAGACTTAAAAATGTATCCAAAAAAATCCAGCAATCAGGTTGGGTAGATTGAATCCATGTAATACATAAGAAGGTTGATCTAAAAATTCAAGAAAGGGAATTGACATATAGCAAACTCTAAGTTGTATTTTGTGTAACACATAAGTTCCATAAGTGCTCTCTCCATATCACTAATTGCCAATATATATGAACTATGCCTGCCCACCTGGAGTTCTGCAAATCTACCTACATGTTTGAAAACTGTTTTCATTTCTCCCTTTATTGTCAGCTATATAGTCATAAAAATATAATGAATCTGTGTTATCAGAGTGGAAGTTGGTTTTATGGTCTCCCCAGAACTGTTATGTCGACAGTACTCAGGAATCACGGCAGAATTTAAAGTTTTAGAGGATTTGCCATGACAGTTTGGTTCTTTCATTGTCTCCTACACATCATTTTAAGTAAAGACACAGGTTTCTTGAAGATATTTACCCCTTGTGTGCCCTAATTTTTATTTTAATCATTTTTTTCATACTCTTCTTTCTTACCTCTGTAAGAAATCAAAATTACCCCTTAAAAACCAAAACTCATATTGCTACTTTATGCTGTGAAAAATGCTGGTGTCATCATGGGTGTAGAGAGACTGTTTGTCTACAAACAGGGCATAAAACAACTCCAAAACCATGCCGGTTCTGTGTCTTTGTGAAAACGACCAGGGTACTCCCATGGGGTAATTTAATTCTAATGGTTATATTTCTATATAACTAGTCTCAGTGAACTATGCTGTCCTTTCAATTAAACAAAACTAAAATTAGAGCTGAATATTGTGTCAAGGAGCATGGAACCTGGAATCACCCCGGTGTTAGAAAAAGCCAAGAATATAACATTTTAAAGCATAAATGCACATAGAAGAACATCTAGTGAGACAAACACCTTTCGTGCTAAAGACAATACAATCTGGCCATAAAAAAGATTATGGCAAGGTCTTTAACTTGTCTGAATCTTTGCTTCCTCATCTGAAAAACAGATGATTAGAGACAGGGTAAGCAAGTTTCTAGTAGCAGAGCAGAAAATGAAACCTAAATTCTCCCATCTTATTAACTTACGACACATTTTTAAGGTTTCAAATCATAAAATGCTAAAGCAGTCAATATGTTGGATACTTTTTGTATTCATTTCCTATGGCCACTCTAACAAGTTACTACCAATGTAGTGACTTACAACAGCAGAAATATATTCTCATCACCGTTCTGGACGCCAGATGTTTTAAATCAGTATCACTGAGACACAATCAAGGTCTCAGAAGAGCTGCACTCCCTCCGGAGACTCTAGGGAAAAATCCACACCTTGTATCTTCTACCTTCTAGTGGCTGCCACATTCTTTGGCTTGCGGCCACATCATTACCATCTTCAAGTTCAGTGGTGCCTTGAAATCTGTTTCATATTCACATCACCTTCTGTGTGTCTGTGAAATCTCCGTCTGCCTCCCTCTTTCAAGGACACTTCTGATGGCACTTAGGGCCTACTGGATAATCCAGGATAATCTCCCTATCTCAGGATCCTTAACTTAAACACATCTGCAAAGATGCTTTTTCCAAAAAAACCTAACATTTACAGATTGCAGGGATTAGGACCTAATACCTTTTGCTGGGAGAGAGAGACATTATTGTCCTGACCACTAATTACACAAATTAGACATTTAGCCATACGTAAAAAAAAAAACCCATGTCAATTGGATATTGATTTGTCAACTTTGTCCTTGGCATAACATGACAAATCTAAAATCACATGAAATCTATAAATTGAACTATAGGAAATAGTTACTGCTTTTGTCTGTCCAACATTCACTCTTTTTTTTATGTGACAGCAAAAGGCAGTTACCTAAAAGCAGCCTTTCTGCTTTGCATTGTCCTGCACAACAGACACGTGATGTTGTGGCCTCAAGCCTGTATAGGCTGCAGTCTTGGCAGCATGAGACTTGGCATCTATCCACAAGCCTTGTCCATGCATATAAATATTAATAGTATAATATGGTCATAGTCCCCTGCTCTGAGGATTGTTCTCCTGTGCTTTGAGTCAGAGTTTAGGAAGGGGAAAAAGAATCCACGCATGTTGATTTCTCCTGTAATTTCATTTTCCAAAATTCTAAATATGAGTGATACTTCTACTCTGGTCAGCATGTGAACATGGCAATATTTTGGTTGCCTAAATGGGGTCTCAGACAGAAAGTCTATAAGGTTACTTGAAGTGACATCAATTTTACACTGCCTCTCAATCCTGAAAAAATCCATTCCAAGGCGTTTTTACATGAACTAAGAAGATAAAGCACATCCTTTTTCCAGTAGTTACATGAAATGTTGAAGGTTAGTACTGCATTAATTTTACAAGAACATAGGTTTGCTTCTTTGAACATTTATTGTATCTCCATCTCTTCTACTATGAGCTGTTATTTGTTTGTAGATGCTTTTATACCTACTAGAGAATTTTATCTCAAATTAACTTTAAAAAAAGCCAGAATTAAATAATATTGCAATTCCTATTTCCCCAACATCATTCACCAGGGGATGCTATGGATAGTAAGTGGGAAGTGCACAGGCATATGGTCTGAATGTTTGTGTCCCCCGAGTATTCCTATGTTGAAATCTTCACCCCCAAGGTGATGGTATTTGGAGATACAGGCTTTGAGAGGTGATTAGGTCACAAGGGCTCTACCCTCATGGATGGGATTAGTGCCCTTATATAAAAGACCGTAGAGACCTGCCTTGCCCCTTCCACCATGTGAGGACACAGGCAGAAGGCAACTTCTGTGAACCAAGAAGTGAAATCTTATCTTGGATGTCCAGCCTCCAGAACTGTGAAACATAAAAGTCTGCAGTGGCTCACGCCTGTAATCCCAGCACTCTGGGAGGCCGAGGCGGAGGATCACTCGAGGTCAAGAGTTCAAGACCAGCCTGAGCAACAGCGAGACCCCATCTCTACTAAAAATAGAAATAAATTATCTGGCCAAGTAAAATATATATAGAAAAAATTAGCCAGGCATGGTGGCGCATGCCTGTAGTCCCAGCTACCCGGGAGGCTGAGGCAGTAGGATCGCTTAAGCCTAGGAGTTTGAGGTTGCTGTGAGCGAGACTGATCCCACGGCACTCACTCTAGCCTGGGCAACAAAGTGAGACTCTGTCTCAAAAAAAAAAAACAAAAACAAAAAAAACAAAGTCTGTTGTGTATAAACTATGCAGTTTAAGGCATTTTGTTATAGCAGCTCAAACCAACTAATACACATAGCACTTTTCAAACAGCATGCATTCAATCAACAATCAATCAGTAATTATTAACAAGTTGCTCAGTACACAGGATCAGAGTCAGAAGCTCAAGTTAAGTTCACCCTCTGAAAGCTTACTGACATCAATTTACATTACACTAGATTAGCCATCTGCAGAAATCCCTTTGCAAGTAACCATGTCTTGAGGTCAGAAGCAGGAAGATCGGATCTAGCTACCCAGCAATGACTTGGCAATGTACGTGAGTGCTTAGTATTTACTGAATTCCAGTGTCTTCTTCCATTTTTTCAGAGGAAAGATGACACAAGTTATTAAGTGATAGCCTGGAATCTAGAAAAGGATCAATAATTTGTCCCATTAAAGGGAATTTCCCTGCCCAGTTAACACAAGCAGCTCAATTTCCATGACTGTTGTGATCACCAAACAGTGAAAAGCTCTCTAGATCACACTCTTCTTCCCTGTTTCCTCAGACCCTCCACGTCCATTGGGCTTCTGTGTTGATCAGTGTCTAATGAGGAAGCACAGGGGGAGGGCTGACCTCAGCATTCTGATACGGGGGAAGTTGTAGTTTTATAATCAATTCAAAAGTCAGCATTCTGGTTCCAACCTCAGGCAGACAACTGCTGAGTCCTGACAGATGCACAACCCAAGTTCAGGAACCTACAAAATTGAGAACCAGACCTTAGGTATGGTGACCATACCACAGCTGGGCTGTCTGTGGATTCCCACCCAATAGGTCATCTGTTCATTTCTGATCACTGATGCTGTCATTTACACATCAGAAGTGTGCGCATTGAGTGCCAGCAGTGTGTAAGACAGTGTGCCAGCAGGTGCAGCAGCAAAGACAGTCTGCATGATCCTTGCTCTGGTGAAGCTTAGAGTCTAGTGAGGACAGCAATACTGATTAAAAAGTATTAACTTAAACCTAAAGGATTGAGTAGGAGTTAGCCACAAAAGTTAAGATAAAGGTTTACCAGGTGGAGTAATGAGCAGAAAAGAGCCAGGTGCACATAGGGAGAAGACAGAAGTCTGGAGCTTAGAGAGAGAAGAGGAGTGTGGCCCAGAGAAAGCGGGAGAGGTAGACAGAGGCCAGGCCATGCTGGGCTTGGCCAACAGGCCATGTTAGGAATCCTCTACTTTCTTCTAAATGCAATGAAAAACTTTGAAGGGACTTAATCCTTGCAAATCATGTCAAGATATTATTTGCTTGGGATGTGCCATCACCAAATCCTAGCTCATCTACCTACCGTTGTCCTGGGTTTCTAACGGGAAGAAAATAAAGACAAGGAGAAGGCCATGTTTCTTTCTTATTCTCTGCAAGCAGAAGTTGCCGTAAGTGGCAACCCAGGACCTATGGACCATATTCAACCAGCAGTTGAATTGTATTTGTAGAACAGAATGTCATTTTTTTAACTGAATTAGGTGCCTTTAAATAGGCTGCCTCTCTCCAAGTGGCCCGCAGGCCCCCACACTCCCTCCTGTTGTGCAGATCACCTGCTTCCGACATTCATTTCACCTGCCTGGCTGCCAGAGCCTTTTGGGTTTGCAATCCGTCTTAGTCCGTTTTATGCTGCTATAACAGAATACCACACACTGGGTAATTTATAATGAACAGAAATTTATTGGCTCACAGTTCTGGAGGCTGGGAAGCCCATGATAGAGGGGCTGGCATCTGACAAGGGCCCTCTTGCTGAGTCATAACAGAGCGGAAGGCAGAAGGGCAAGGCAGTGTGTGCACCAGAGAGGGAAGGGGCCAAACATACTTCTATCAGGAATCCACTTCCAGGGATAACTAACCCACCCCCGACATAATGGCATTACTCTCATTAGGCCCCACCTCCCAATACTGCTGCATTGGGGGTTAGGCTTCCGACACACGGTTTTCAGAAGAAACATTCAAACCACTGTATAATCCATATTCAAGTTGTCAGGCTATATGAAGGATTCATCTAATTTTACTGAAAGGAATCAAGCTGAATGAGAACACAAGCAGTAAATTATTAACTTGGATCCCAGAATCCCTTGAAATCATGAAGAAAATGTTTGGATCTTTCTCCCAATAAATTATGTGCCTATACACACATATTTCAGCCATACAATTTCAGAGGAGTACACAGAATCTCTAAAAACCATCAAGAAACCCAACTAAGAAATGCCAGAAACTAGCAACCGAAGCCAGCTGGAGATGAACAGGGCAGCGAGGAATGGCAGGTGAGGGAACCCGATGGGGACCTCCCCCAAGGAAGACACAGGGAGAGAGGATGTGGCCAGGACTTGTAGCCTGTGGTTTTTCTCAAAGCTTCTGCTTCCTTTATACATGGCCCAAGGTTTCCCAGAACTCATTTTGAAAACTCTATAAAAAAAGAGAACAGTTATACAATTTGTTATTAGTCCTCATAAAGACTGTCAAGAAAGCCTATGTACCTTGGAAATATTTACATGGGCTCTCTGGTCTCAAACAATCAGATTTTATATGCTACTAAAGGATGACGGAAAGGTTTTCCAGTGGAGGAAAGAGCAGCAGCAAATCTAAGGACAAGCCTATGTTTGCTCTTTTTTGCAATCTGCCTTTTGCCCACTTTCAGCCACAATGCCATTATGGAGGGTTTAACCTTCTCAAAATAAACAAAATCATTTTCTTTCCCCCTACTTCTTCTTATTATCTCTAGCTCTCACTTTTTTTAGAAACACAATTCAAAGAGTTTCTGCAGTTTTCCAACAACTGGTGTAAATGAATTTGTCGTCGTCATACTGCTGCTGAAAATGTGAAAATGTGTCAAATGTGAGCTTTTCTCAAATGTCACAACCGTAAGTACCAGGATTCCCTATTGAAAATCACCCTTCTGAGACTCCCAACACAATTTTGGCAAAAGATTTTAAAGGGAATATATGTAACTCTATCTGAATCATGAAATCCATCCCAAGTAAAATTGTCGCCCATCTCAGAACATTGAAAGTGACACACACAAGTGCCTGCGTGGCACACTCAAACTGGACAGTGACACAGGCATGATGGACTCCACGCTGTCTACGTAATCTGGAGCTTAAATATCTTTACCTCATTACCATACTTTAACTCTCAATGCTGACAGTTGATGAAACATTTCGCAAAACATGTTTCTACGGGACGCGGCCCCCATCTAAAGTACTTCCAGCAAGGCAAGGCAAGTGAAGAAGCCAAACCTAAAAGCCCACCCAAAAATCTTCTTACAAAGGTACACATTTCTTTTCTATGACTGCTGGGATTTTCTGTGGGCAGGAAAATATTGAAATGGACCATCTGTCACTGGAGACTTCACTAAAGAAATACATTCTCAGCAAAATGGTAAGTTTTCAGAAATGATTTCAAAGCAGCTTGCCATGAAGCACTGGAAGCAGAAGTACCTTACAGAGCAAACTTTGGAGTGGAGGACGAAAAGAAAATGTCAGCAAAGACTGAGCTAAGGAAAGAGTCATGTGCTGCCTCCAAGATATAGGATTTAGCATAAATTTAAAAGCAGACATTTGAGAAGCCAAGACACGTATTTTAAAAGCAGAATTTCAAGGTGAAATAATTGAGAAAGAAGGGGAGATGCACCAAAGACTGAGAGCATCATGCAGCAAAGAGGACGGAGAAAAGAGAGCTGATTCAGTGGAAGTACCACATGACCAATATTTATCTAGGATTTTTGAACCCTTGATCATTGCAAAACAAAATAATTTAGGAATTATCCATGCTCTTTGCTAAATACTGTACATAAGACTTATGCAGACATTCTCTTTCAAGGGAATGGCTGTGTTTATTTAAAGAATAGAACAATTTTGAAAAATGTGAAAGATTTGGCAAGAGGAAGTCACTAAAGCTGATATGCAGGGTACAGAGGAGAGAGTGAGATTAAAAATTACTGTACTCCAATTTTAGGAGATGGATAATGGTCCTAAAGTTTATCAAAAAAGAAGAAGAAGGAGACGGAGGCATTAAGAAGAAAATGTAAAGCTGTTCATAGACAGGCATCAGACCCTTATTTTGACAGTTACATTTTCCTTTGCAGAAGTGATTAAGAAAATTCCATCATGTGAGTGCACTTGGGTAACAGGATAGAAGGCAGCAATCCCTTTGAAGTCGTCCATCTCTTGTCAGAAACCCGGCCCACTTCACGCTCACCTGCAGGAGTCAGAGAGCACGGTGACAGGAGCCTGCGGAGTGAAAATGACGCAGGCACCTGCAGCCCTGGAGGTCACTCACCCGCCCAGAGCAGGCCTGCTGGGGGCACCGCTGCCCATCCCTCCTCCCTGGGCGGCAGAGCCGGCCTGCGGACCCATTCCAAGACCTGGGTGGTCTCTCCCCCGCCCCCTCAAACAACCACAAAACACAGACAAGCAGGACCTCAGGGTGCAGCCCACGGGGCTCTTCCTATTCCAGGGCGGAAATTCCACAACGGAGTGACCATTCGCTGCCGGGGAAGAAGGAACAAAAACAACCCTATTTTATTAGCACAGAGTAGAGTTCTCTTTTCTTCTATCTGAGCCTTCTCACAAACATGTGACCGTCTGTTTCTATTGCAGAGTTATAAAATACTAATAAAGTAATGTACCGAAAAGTGAGGACGACCATGGGTGCCCTTTATATATGTTAAATGACAAAAGGGACGCTCAGAGATCCCAGGGCTGCAGGCAGCAGTGCCAGGTCCGCATCCCGCCTCCTCTCACACCCCCCCAGTGCGACATTACAGCCAGAAAGAGCCCTAGGAATTTAAAATGAAGGAACAGGATCAACAGCAGAAGGACAAATGCCTCATTTATATTTGTGTTTTATAGAGAGGATAGCTAGAGTTTATCTTGAATCCTCAAGGATGTCTTCCTTTACTCCCCATGTTTAGGAAAACAAGTGAAACAATTCATTTCCAAATAAAAAGTATGAGATGACTTTTTTTCCCAAGGTTAAAAGATAAAAAGAAAAGAAAATGGTATGGTTTTGCCACTTAGAAGTAGTCGAAAGGTCAGTGATATATTTTTCGAACACTACCAGAAAATTTAGCATGAAACTTTAAATGACCATTAAATCACAGCAGAGGGTTACATTCTTGACACTGTATCTGGCAGTGCTTAACCACAAAGTAGCAAGCAGTGGGATGAGAAAAGAAAACCTGCCGCCGAATGTTTCACATTGGGTAGTTTTTGAAAACCTTCTCCTTCTGCAGGGATGGTATACATATTCTCCAAAGAGCTTTCAGTGCTGTTTTCAAAAGTTCAAAAAAATTAAGATGATACTCAAACTGAGAGTTCTTCACTCTACTTCCAGAACTGTTTTTTTGAAAAAATACAAGGAAAGTTTATTTTCTTAAGTTTCCTGGGAAGCACAGTCATGCTTCTTGAGTTTCCGTTGGCAGTGTTTTAACTCCACTGTCTTCTCAACTCTCTCCACTGCCCCCATTGTTAATATTTTGAAACCAAAGGAAAATGTTCTCCACAGAAACCGTATCTGATGTTTTGAAACAGCAACCACAGCACTGGTGTGTGAGGACTGAGGTGGAATGTGTTTTATTCTCAAGGCCCAAAAGGGATTCAATAAAAAAGGCACACCCTGGCCGGAATAAAACAGCAACAGTGCAAGGCCCTCTTCTCCCAGATGCCTGTCCCATAATACTGTCCTTGCGTCAGTCAGCAGCTCAGCAGGAAACAAAGGGCAAATTCAAATTCCTTTAAAATGAGAAAAGTGTAGTAAACATTCTGTTTGCAATGGTGGGGCAGGGTATGGAGTTTTTTATTTACACCCTTGGGCCTCAAGGGAAGAAGGAAAAGGGTCACCAGAACCCACAGGGGCCAGGCAGAGGAGACAGGGCACAAGTGTGCCCAGACATGGAGACCATCAACAGGGAGCATGGGAGGATGGGATGACAAGTTCTTCTCTTGCTCTCCTAGTAATGGGTGTCCTATTGCTGCAATAACAAATTACACCTAGTGTCTTAAAACAATACAAATTTAATCTATTAAAGTTCTGAAGGTTCGAAGTCCAAATGGCGCTAAATCAAGTCACTGGTGGGGCTGATTCCTTCTGAGGACCCTAGGGGAGAATCTGTTCCTTGCTTCTTACAGCATCTAGGGGAGCCAGCCCCTCTGGACTCATGGCTGCTTCACGCCAATCTCCACCTCCATCCTCACATCTCCTTCTCTGGCATCGACCCTCTGGTCTCCCTCTTATAGGGACCCTTGTGATCACATTGTACCCACCTGGATACTCCAGATAATCCTCCCATCTCTAGATCCTTAGCTTCATCACCTTTGCAACGTCTTTTTTGTCTATCAGGTAATGCATTTGCAGGTTCTGGGGATGAGGACGTGGGCACCTCTGAGGGTGAGGCATTATTGAGCCTCTTCTCTGACCTCTTGCTGGTTCTCTCTGTTCCCTGAACCCAGCCAAGGCCAGAGGGCAAAGGAAGCTCCTGATGCAGCCCAAGGAGGTCGGCATCCCAGGGCACAGACCAAGGTAAAGAAGTCGGGGGCATGGTTCTAGTAGGGCACATGGGCACCAGCATGTCTTCTTTACCCCAGTGTCTTCAGACCTACAGCCACAGGTTTGTCTGTCCATTTATAAATGCAGCTTAGGAGGCTCAGTGTGAGTGAGAGGCAGTCTCCCTCACCTTTCCTCTGGACTCTGAACCCATGACAAGGCTTCATCTTCAAAACACAAAATTTGAAAGAAAAGGAGGCTCTGTGTTTTGCAACATGGACCTCATCAAGTGGTTTTCAACTCATTTCCACTGCACAGGAAAAAGTAATGAAGAGATTTTTTTTCAAATATTTGAAATATTACCTTAACTATAGTTTTTACATACATCTTAAGTCATCTTAATAATCAATACTTTCCTTAAGGTTACACATGGACTCAGCTGGAATCAGCTAAATCTTTGTTGACAACTTGCAGCTCATCCGGTCCAAGGTATTAAGTGTGTATGGTTTACAGTTGTGGAAATTGAGGTTTGATGCATTATCCTCAAATTACAAATAGATGAATGGTTCAAAGTTTATCCATTGAAATACAGCACAGAACTAGTCACGAGAATGGTAAGCTGAATTCAAAAAATGAAAATTACATACACATTGTTGTATTGGTCCGCTCGGGCTGCCATAACAAGATACCGCAGATGGTGGCTTAGACAACAGAAATTCTATTTTCTTGCAGTTCTGAAGGCTGAAAGTCTAAGATCAAGGTATACCAGGGGTGGCTTCTGATGAGGCCTCCCTCCCTGGCCCACAGACAGCTGCCTTCTCTGTGTCCTCACATGTGCTCATGTGGAGAGAGAGGACGGAATCTGGTGTCTCTTCCTTTTATTATAAAAAACACCAGTCCTGTCAGACCAGGACCCCATTAACAGTAATCACCTCCTTAAAGGCACTGTCTCCAAATACAGTCACATTGGGGGTTAGGACTTCAACACATGAATTTGGGGAACACAATTCAGGCAAAACAATTATGAACAGAACTCCCATGAGGGCATAGAATCTGAAATTATTTGTTGGGACCGTTCCATCCAAAAGTGTGATTTCTACCAAAAACTTGAAAAAGAAAGGTAGAGAGAATAATAATAATAAAAGTCCAGTAGCAATTATCTAAAAACAGAAATTTAATGCACCACTGATCTATTTTTCCCTACTTCCCAGTGAATTGAAAGTTGTGAAATTTTTCTAAAGAGTGGCATGAAGCCATCAAAGCACTTACATCATTTCCAATGAAAGTATAGTAATCTCTGTGATTAACCAGTTTTCTCCAGGAAGAAGACCTATACAATGTCATCCATACAAAACTAGTTTTCCATAAAAAAAAAAAAAGCAAAGAAGAGAACAAAATCTAAATACATTTAGAGAATGAAAAAGCCACTGTCTAGTGGGAGGAAGAAGTCATTTAAGAATCCATGTCCTGCTTACTGAGCACCTGCTATGTCCTAGACATGGAAATAGAGCTGTATAAACAGGCCATCCCTGAGCTGTGGATCTCATTTTCAAGTGGGAAAACACAATAAACAAGTAAACAAACAAGGTCATTATAGATTGCAATAAACGCTAGGGAAGGAAGTAAAGTGATGAGATAGAGAGTAGCTGTGGGGAGCCACCTTAGAAAAAGCCAGTCAATAATGGTCCATCTGGAGAGGAGACATTTACGGTAAGAGCTGAAAATGAAAAAGAGCTGTCTGTGCAAAGAGCTGGGAGAAGACAGGCACGAATGCTCAGGAGCCAGCAGGTCTTAGAACACTCGGTCCAGAAAGGCCAGTATGGCTGGAGACGAGGCGAGGTCTGATCTGAAAGGAACTTTCCTTCTCTTCTGTCTTCTTTCATTGCAGCAAACGTGGTGGAATATTATGGGACATATTTTGAAATCATATTCCAACACTATAATTGAACATGAAAGAAAAATAATTTTTAGGCCCAAATGTAGCCACAATGTGAATTAGGGATTCATTCCCTGCAACCCTGAAAGCTGAAACATTCGGCGAGCTTCTGAGTGCAATACCTGCTCATCGATTTAGTGCCTCTGTGTCTGAAAGTTTTCTTGAGTAAGAAAATGCTCTATAATTTCCAGGGCCATGTTTGATAAGATATCCAAAACTGTATCACAGAGCCACCAAACAATTGCTGCCATTGCTGACAACCTATAATTGTAAGTAAAGATTTTTCATCCCACAGAAATAAAAAGAAAGTAAAGAACTGGACACTTGTGGAATCCGACCTGCCACGCAGACTGCCCGCCTGCGAGCCGAGTGAGGACACGGCAGGAAGGGACCGCAATCGTGGTCACCCCTTTCCATAATAATAACAAACTATAAGAATTATCAGTGTTGATTAAAATATTTTTTAATTTTGTACTTTAAAATGGTGATGATTCTTTTTTGTGAATTTACAGACCACCAATCCTGATAGTTTGAGAAACTCCATTCTAAATATAAACATGATTTTCAATTATTAATAATGAGCAAATACCATCTGTACTTTCTTCCTGCCTCATACATGCTAATTTGAGTCTCTCCAAATTATAAGAAATTATATGTTTCATATCACATCTTTATCACTTGTCAAAGATCAAACAGTGCTAATAAGAGGAAGGATGCCAGAGTCTTGTAAGAAAGCCAATATGTTATATGATGTCTAAGATGTGTTTTGTCCAAAAATAAAAGGTCAGAGAAAAAAGTGAAAACCCTTTAAGAAGAGATTTGATGAGTGTTGAATACAGGTAACACCAAACCCAACACTTTCACAGTTGCAAAAAGTTTCAAAAGGCAGACAGTGGCTACTTTTGCTAACATAGACAGGAAAGCACTGTTTGAAATTTCTGATAAACCAGAAAGAGGCATGGAGGGACAAGAAGAGAGGAGCACTTGTTTGTTCACAAATAAAAGTAAACAAGTCACGCTAGTCAAAGGACAAAGGGCACATTTGTCTTAAGGATTTAGGGATGTCTCAGAGAACCCAGTGGAAGAGAATCATCCAGGATGCAGGAATGTATGTAGACCACCAGGACCACTATGTACAGTTGTGGACACTGCGTACTGCACAAATGTATCTGGCCAAGGGAGTAACTGGGTACAGGGGATGGAGAGGAGGAATAACTGAAAACCCACCTATAATCCTTTCTCCAAGCTGTGCAGTCTTACATGAAGCTACATTCACTTAAATGAGTAGTTCTCACAGGGGCTGATTTTGCCTACCAGCAGACGCTTGGCAATATCTGAATACATTTTTGATTGTCATGACATGGGATGGGTGCTAGTGGCATCTAGTGAGTAGAGGCCTGGAATGCTACTATCAACATCCTACATAGGACAGCCTCCCACAACAAAGAATTATCTGGCCCAAACGTCCATAGTGCTGATGGTGAGAATCTCCAACCTAAAGGAGATGACATTTTGTAATTCATATCAAGAGGCAGCCCAGTGGGCAAACCATGGACCCACAGGGGTGCAGCTCCCCCAGAGGGAGAAACTTATTCTAATTCACATAAAGAGCTTTATGGGATGCAGAGACTCTAAGTCCACTGTCTGGTATCTCAGACTTGTCTCCTTGCCTCTTCTTCTGTCTATGTGTCTCTCCACCTTCCTCTCTCTCCCTCCCTCTTCCTCTCTCTCCCTGTGTCCCTGTACCCCTGTCTCTGTCTCTTTCTCCATCTCCCTCCCTCTCTCTCTCTGTACCTCTGTTTCCCTCCCTTACTCCCTCTGTCTGTGTCTGCCCTCACTGAAATATCCATAAATAGGCAGGAGCCCGTCCCTAATCTGAGATGGTGGAGCCATATTTCACACAATGGCTGCTAACACCCCTTCCCCTCTTCCCACCGTGGGAGGCAAAAGGGGCTTAAGAGAGATAACTTGAGCTGGGCAAAGGTCCCACATGTGCCCACTATAACCCCCTTCATTCTTCCATTTATGAAAAAGTTATTGGAATAGTTTTGTGCTGTTCACTGTGCCAGGAGAGGAGAAATAACATGGTCCCTATACTTTAGGAATTGGATTCTTCCAAGGGACATGACATGTAGCCAAATACAGACCTGTCATGTGGCCACTGTGATTCTCCTTGGCATAGTCTGAGTAGAGAATAAAAAAGCAGAGAGAAGAGAGAAAAAGATCAAGCTGGAACTGTTTGGTTTACAAACAGAAAAAGCTCTGGAATGAGACATAACCCATCAGTTCCGCCGAAAAGACAAATAGAGTTACATTGAATGTAGTACAGTATCATTTTTCATTTTGTTATGTTTTGAACATAGAACTGGATTAAACTAAGAATCAGGTGTCATAGGACAAAAAGCAATGCAACACCATCAAGTCCTTACGTATATATTGCAACAGCTTTGGAGTTCTAAAGAAAAAAGTACTGAGAAAAGTATAAGCAGGAGACGTCATACGGTAAGTAAAACAAATAAACAAAGGATGCGTAATTATGATGAATTTCAGTTATACTAGAGAGAGGGCATTCAACAGTGCCTAAGCGTTGTTAGCATTTCTTTATAATCGGCTTCAACTAGAAGTTTTGCCTTATGTCTACATATAAATGCAATTAGCCATTTTTAATCAATAATGTACCCTTATTCTATTAATATTAAGGAGATATTATAATAGAACATCAAGAGTGTCTTAAATTGTGCCTATACATTTCAGTTCCTTAAGCACTATCACCTAATAGCAGCTTTAGGAATGGTAAGTATAAAGTCTGAAAACAAAACCCAGTACCCCTAAGCGGCCAGGTAGTAGAGTAAGCTGGGTTCCTGGGTTTCTGGGAAGCCACTTCTGAGCCTGTGGGCACACGGGGTGTTTGTTAAGTTGTTAAGCAGAAGAAGAGGGAAGGAGCTGGGCAGGACAGAGAAGAAGTCAAACTGCGAGCAGGCACAGAGCAGCCTGGCTAACCTGCCTCCTCGACTCCTTAGTCCCTGCACAGCTGGCCAGAGCGGGGCTGGAGCTGGGCTCACATTCCTGCGTCCCTCAGCCCAGGCTCAGGGAACCTGAGAGGGCAGAGCGGGAGCCAGGAAGCTCTCTGCAGTCGCAGCGACCCCAGAGGGGGCTGAGAGCAGAAGACCGCTCGGTGCCCCCACCTTCCCTGAAGGGACCAGGACAGCACCTCGTAGGCTCCACCACATCTGCTGATCTGACCCCTTTAAAATGCTGAAATAATTGAATGGAGTAATTTTGGTACTTTCATATCCATGTGTTTGCTCATTCAACCAGTATTTATTAAGCACTGACTATGTGCTGGGAGCTGTGTGAAGCACAGCCATCCATGAAGGAGACATTCAGTGGCCATCTGTCTGCCATCCCACTGCCTTAGTAAGTCCTGACTGTCCCAGGAAACCACAGACCAGGTGGTTTGAACAAGCACTTATTTCTCACGGCTCAGGAGACTGAGAAGGCCGAGACCAGGGTGCTGGGAGATCCTGGATCTGCCTTGTAGATGGTCAACTTCTCACTGGAGGAGAGGGAGAGAGGGCAGTGAGCTCCCCTGTCCCTTCTTACAAGGGTGCTGTCCCCATTCATGAGGGCGCCACCCTCATGACCTAATCAGCCCCCAAAGCCCTACCCCCAACTCCACCTCACTAGGGGTCAGGATTTCAATATATGTGTTTCGGCGGGAGACACAAACTTTGAGCCCATGACACCCACCCACCCTATGCACACCCAAAGAAATGCAAGTGCTTTTGTGCTTAAAATACTCTGACAGCAAGGATAATATTAGAGCTTACTCAAAATTAAAATATCTAGTTCTAAAGTTAAAAACTGAATAAAAGTCAGGAGAGGAAGTGGAGGGGAAATGAGGAAGAAGGAATTTATCGCTTTACAGGAAAAGGCTGTAAAATAAGGTGACTAGAACAAGCAAGGCCTGACGGTGGCTCCAAATTTAGGCATTCTTCCATGTAAGCAGTGTATCCTGAGCTTCCTTTAACTTGAGCTTTTCACTGCATTAATATACAATGAATCTTCCCTTGCCTGATCTTCGGCAGGGTTAGCTATGGTCTGTGCAGAGCAGGACACTGGTCCCGCACAATCATGCAGCCAGTGGTGACCTCAGCCTCTTCACCGGATCTGTCACCAGCTTCCCCAGCACTGTGCCCAGGGCACCGTCCCCACTTGCCATATGACAGCAGCGGCCCCTCTGTACCGACACGCTTGTCAGTATGTGTCAGTTACAGAACGGGCCCAGTGATGGTGCACCAAGATCCCAGAACTATGTTTCTCCTCCATGGAAGACTCTTCACTTCCAACATAACATGGAATTCACTTTTACCAACAATGCGCTGAGGCATAGCCACGTCCCACCACTGAATCATGAGCAGAAAATAAATGCAACAGGACAAAACCCAACAGCCCTTGCAGAGGGACCTGGCGCAGAAACACAGGGTCCAGAACGGATGGGATCGAGGTGTCCTCAGGAATGAGCATCTGGCAGTGTGGGTTTCACAAAGGATATTGGAAGGAGGAGAGCCCTTCTTTGAAATTGGTTGAGAAAAACACTTGCTTAAAATCTTAACTTTGAGAAACTGCAGCTGCTTAGAAGTTTCTGCCAACTATATCAAGTGCCTCGAAAACAAGCAGCAGCGAAAACGAGAAGCTGCAAGCCAGTGCACACCAGCACAGGAGCCAGACCTGAGACCAGCGGAGATTCAAGGAGGCGGACGGTGCTGTTCCCCTTTAGACCCGCTCAGTCAAGGGCATTCACTTGGTCCTCAGGGCCGGTGTGCGGGTGTGTGAGAATGCCGATGTGATTGTTACTCTAAAGTCACTTCCTGTGGCATATGTTTCCATGATTTTGCATATATTTCTTATCTCCACAAATATCTAAATTCTTAAAGACCCACCAGGTTATCGTAACAGATGTCTGAGCCAAGGACAATGGTTGTGTGTGTTGCTGGTGAGGAGTCAGACACGAAGCTCGCTTGTACCCACCACAGGGATGCTGCCTTGTGTCTGACACTTTTGAAATGTTCTCTCTCATTGGTCTCCCCAATCTCACAGCGGGGAGGCCTCAGAATGTCTTCCTACAAGAAAATAAGGTTGTGCAAGGGAAGCAGCTGTGCTGAACTGGAGGGGCTCTCATGCCCGCCTGCCTCGAAGCCTGTTCTCTTCTGATTCTTCCCACTTCTTTAGCTGCTATTTCCCACGAAGAAAGCTTGTTCCATTAAAAGTTCCGGTTCCATTCAGTGAAACCTCCCTTCACGTGGGTCTTGAGGAGCAGACACTGACCATCTTACCCAGATCTCTCTGTGGGTGGCAAACTTCCTGCCCTCTCCCTCTCACCACTGATGAGAGGCTCCGTGAATGAGGGCCTCCCATGAACTCTTCCAGCCAAAATCCTGGCCAGTAAGACTCAGGAGCTCTGCAGGACTGAGCCTAGTTATCCACACGATAAATGATATTTCAGTCTCAAATACATAATTTGTTCCTATGGGTGAGAACCAACATCTCCAAGTAAACATTGAGCTGCTTCTTGAACTGATTTCCAAGTTCCCATTTAAGGAAGGAAATAGTTAATACGACAAGAGACTTAAAAACTCCTATGAGAATTCAACTGTTAAAAGAACAAATTGGTACTCAAAAGAACTTAACAGTCTTACGCCCTACCTTAGCCATAGCGGTAAATGTTAATAATGTGAAGAAATTAGGTGTGAGTATGACATTTTGGTGTCATGGTGCTCAGCATGAACCATGGTTTACAAGGGACATAACTCTTGAGCCAGATTTCTTCAAATGTTGCACTGCCATGGAGTGGCATATGAGTTTAGAAGAACTTTCAAGTAAAATTTCCATTACAAAAGTCCAGGTTTCAAGACGGTTCAAATCCCAGGCTTTGAAGATGCACAGCTCATTAAGCATTTCAATCATGTTCAATAGTTCCTTGCATTGTCTTCTTCTCGGTACATCAATTTTTTCCCTAATTATATTGATTTTAGCAAATTGCAGTGTCCGTCTGAGCTGATTTTCAAATATGACAGCAAAAGCTTTCAATGGAAGTGAAAAAACAAATGCATTGTGCACCACCACGATGCATTATTCCCTCAAACTTTCCAGGAGAAAAACAGGCATTATAAGGAAAGTAAAAACTGTCTGATGAAATGATGGGATTCTGAAAAATAAACAGCCACTTCAATTCCAGGCAATCATAGTTATACCTCTTAAGTGTTCATTATTTTTCTTGCCTGAAAACTAGGTACAAATCAAGGGTGGAATCTATATTTACAATTTCAAGTTTATGCCTCAGAGGGTGATCAGGTGACAAATCATAAACTAAATGATGTTTTAAAAATCAAACTACTGAGGACTTTCATCAGCCATGGAGAGCAGCCTCGGCACTCTACCGAAAACCCCTGCTTTCCTTTCTAAAAGCAGAATGCGTTTCCGTATGTGTTCACTGTTACCAGCAAAGATCTTAGCTGCTTCCAACACTTAACTCTGGGTGAACTCTAACTCTCTCTCCAGCCAAGACCTCAGTCTTGGGTAGCAGATCCATCTTTCCTGCAGTCAGCATCTTATATAGCCACCCCAACATCATTTGTTCATGCATGCATTTATTCATTTATTTTAAAATAGTTAATAAATATTGAGCAACAAATCTTTGCCAGGGGCTGTGCTAGGAGTGTGATGATGGAGCAAATAGAATAAGCACATTTCTCACCACAATCTCCTGAACTGAGGATCACACTCTTCCTCCCTTACCTGTTCTGTTTCCATCCATGATACCTCCATTTTCTCAGCCACACAGACAAGACACCGAGCACGCGGGCTGGCCTTCTCCTTAGCCCCTACGTCCCGGCAGTCACCAGAGGCCCAGTTGCTGCCTCCCCAAGGTCTGGGTCCCCGTCTGCCTTTCACTAGATTAACTGGGTGGTTGTCACGCTGGTTTCCCACTTCTTCTCTTCCTCCACTGACATAATGTCAGAGGGAGTGCTGTGAAATGGAAAAATAATCATATAGTCTCAAGTTGTAAATGTTACCTGCCTCTCCCATTGCCTACCACTTGCACACAATTCCAGGTAACCTCTTCCTGCATGTTGGATGAAAGGGAACCATTTTATACCTGGTAGGAGGGGGACACAAAAATTCCAACATTCCCCTAAATAAGTCTAGTTTGTCCAGCTCAGAATAGCCCAAGGCGGGGCTCTTCCCTGCAGCCAATGGTCATTCCTACAGCCAATCAGTTGGGTTGCTCCTGTGTCTGCTCGGCCAACAGTGGGGGCAGCGTGACAAGAGCAGCCAGATGTCACGCATCTGTACACCCCCAAACCCACTCTCTAAACCTATGATCAGTCTAACTTCCTTCAGGAGTAGAGAAACCCAACAAATTTCTGGTCCCAATCCTTGAGAATTAAAATCACCCTTGAAAAAAAAAGTTTTTGAGTAATCTTACAAGATCATTCCCACTGTTTCATCAGGAGTTTATCTCACATTATGCATAATTTTGATTCTTAATCTCTTAAATCTCCAGATGATTTCATCAACTCCTAGAGTTTGGAATGGTCATGCCAGCATTAGCACCCACTAATCCCAGTGCTATCCTCACATAAAGACCCAAGGATGTTGTTATACCTGAGAACTAATAGAAGCACTCCATGATCAGATACGAAAACTCCCAATTTTATGCTCTTACACCCCAGTTCTGCTTGAACTGCGTACACCGATGTGTTCCCCCAGAGGACAGCAGGCTGCATGCATATTAGGCAGGATGGGCGAGGTTATGGGATCCAGTAACAAATCATTCCAAACTTCCCGTGGGTTTGGACAGCAAAGGTTTATGTTTTGCTCCCACTGCATCTCCATCTTGGGCTGGGGAAGGCGCCAGGAGGGCTTTTCTCCCCCTGGTCCTTGTTCCTGGACCCAGGCTCCTGGAGTACCTGCTTTCTAGAGCAGTGCTGGTGCCTGTGTCAGAGGAAAGAGAAAGCGAGGAGGTTCACTCACACACTCCCTCTTAAAGCAAATTCACACTGTTTGGCTGAGGCCAGTCCCACAGCCAAGCCCTACTTCAAAGGTGGGCAAAGAGAGAAGAGAAGGAGGTGATCCTGCCAAGACCCAGGGAGGAGAACCGTAAGTTACGACTAACATCACCATGGCCACACACACTGCTGTTGAGCACTGACCTCCACTGCACGCTGACTCCTGGATCCCCGTTGTCAGGGTACAACTGTCTACCTGGACACTTGCTCTTTAGGTGGCTCCCACTCGTCTGAGTGGGACCTGCCAACCTGGAAATGTCACCTAATTCCTGCAGCTTGTCCCAGCGTCCCCCACCACCTGTGAACACTCACCCTATCCATGACAATGTCCAGTTTCCAGACTGCCACTCAGAGAAGGTAGGTTAGCCTCTAGGATCCCAGACTCTGGAAGGAGCACCCCAAGTTTGAATCCTGCTCTACCACTTACAGCTGTAAACTTAACCTGCAGGTCTCGGTCTCCTCTTCTGTAAAGTGGCATTCACAACAATACCCACATGATTGAACTGCTATTGTACTGTTTTAAGAAATAAATGAATAAATATACCTATACCTATACCACCCTGGCTCACAGGAAGCACAATGTGAGTAAATATTAAATTATTATGATTATCATTATTATTATTCCTATTACCAGGTTAGCCCCTAATGTTGTTTATGGGCTTGAGTTAAATTGAATTAAGCCTCAGAAGCTTATTCTCTGTAATCCATACTTCAGCAGTGAAAAGAAAGAAACATCTTCTGTTCAGTTATCTTGAAAATTAGATATAGGCCTAGGATGATAACACAAATATTCAAATACCCACTACCTTCCAACCATGTGCTTTCATTATATAATAAGGGTCTCTGGAGATGCTTTATTCTATACAAATGTGTATACTTTTCCATGATATATTCAAAAGTTCCTAACCTTGAATTAAGGTAAGATGATTTCAGACAACATAACAGAATTCTATTCAGTTCTATTCAGACCTAACATGCAGAAGCAGATCCAAAGTATAAGAGGCAGAATTTTAAGAATAAACTGAGAATTGTATAGCAAAATATTCTTATGGCCTAAAGACTATGTAGATCAACCAAATGTGTACTTTATAGAAATTGTTAGATATCATATGTAATCTGTGGAAGAATGTTTTTAGGTTATGGGAAGTAATTCTACAGTGATGAATTTTCTAAACAAATTTAAGATATTGATGGTATCTTGTACCTTCCTTAGAATTACAAAGCCCAGCAATATCTTCTGCTCTGCTAAGCCACCCTTTACACTCCAATACAAAGGCCAGTGAAAGATACTGGTATGCCTGCCCTTACAGGAAGAAGGCCCCACGGACCTCGGCCCCTTTCCCTCAGGGTTTCCATTAATGTCTTGGACCAGACATTCTAAGGAATGAGATTGAGTCCAGGAATGAGTTCATTCTACGGAATAAATTGCATTTAGACTCAGCGCAAGCAAGAATCTCCCTGATGACCTAGACTGAGCAGAAAAGCCACGGGACCTATAGAAGTTTTCAACAGGGCTAGGATTTACCGTTTGGTGAAAAAAAAAAAACCTTGACTAATAAAATTTTATACATTTTCTGAATTACGTGTCTACTCATACTTTTATTTTAAAAGGCAGCTGTTAAGGATGTTTTGTGTAAATTCAAAGAGCTAAAGTTTTTTTTTTACTGTTTTTTGAAACACCAAGCTTTTCTTTTTTTTTTTAACCCAACGGTAAATGTTATATCTTATGTGCTTATGTTAACCATATTTTTTATCATCCAAAAGCAGGCTATGGTGTCATTCCACATATGGTTAAATATTTGTTCACACATAAACACTATCCCTTTTGGGTAAAAATGTATCTTTTAAGTGAGTCTGGGTGAGAAGTTACAAATTCATGGCTGGCAGGCTGAATCAATCCACAGAGGTATGATTGTTTGTCTTTCATAGTAGTATTTTTTTTATTTATTTTAATTTATATTTGAATTACTTGAAATAAGGAATACACTTTTTATTTGCCAGCATCCCTGCACATTCATTTGCCCTCACTCAGCCTGATTCATACATTTGCCTCAACTTCCTGATCCTTACATGCACGTGGGATTTCGACTACTGCTGTAGGTATAATAAGGATCTATGTGGGCTTCATACATGGTTTTGAAAGATAGTTAAAACTTTCATAGACTTAATATACAAGGAACAGCTGTGTTCACCTATGGAGTAAGTCATATCAATGACTTTTTTTTGTTTTGCTATTTATTAAAACCAACATGAAGTATATTGAGAGTGATTGATCGAGCACCCCTCCTCCAGATACCGAAGCAGGACGTGATGTTGAGTAAATTGGCTGCTGGATCATAAACATCTTTCACCAACCCAGTAACAGGTTAGGAGAGGACTGCTTTAATACATTGCACCAATTGCTACAAGAATCCCTTTGAGGATTTCTTGGCACGTCTCTCTTTTTTATTATTTTGTTATTTCTTTAAAGAATGCAATTAATTAGGTGCCTCAGCACCAGGGCCTGGGCAGAGCATATTTTCTCTTCCAGCACTTTCTATTTGGCTTTTTTCCCTCTTTGACTTCATACATTCTTGGGTGATTAATAGTTTTACCTCAGTGTGTTTTAATCATAGGAAACCTAATAAACTAATAATATTTAGTGCTCCTAAGGCAATTCTCATTTTCAAATCACATGGGAAGCCTTTGCTAACTAACTGATCCTTCGTGCTCACTGGCATGAGAGCTTTGGGGTCACCATCTCTTCCCTCTCCCAGCACCATGGGAGGCTTCCTGTAGCCTTTTATAAGAGGGCACTCATGACCTCTCCCATTCTCTGCTCAAGATTATTTCTTGCCACAAATCGGCCTCTATGAAAGAGGAGTATCCTTTTGAAGGATATGCAGTATTATAGTGATTTCATAATTGGTAGGGGAAATTGAGGTCAAGGGGGTTTGAAAGCTCAGACTGTATCTGTAAAAGTGCCACAAATAGGAGGACAAGCAATTCGATTTCCTCTTGTTCCTGGGGGGTCAGGGTGCTTCCAGGTTACTAAGTCAAGTCCATGACTTATTCATGAACATCCAATTAACTGATTTAATATTAGGCACAGCCTTTTGAAGGCAATCCAAGTGTGATAACATCCTCCCAATTGTCTGGATTCTTCCTAGTTTTGCCAGTGTTGGCAGTGTTTGGGTACTGTTTCAATTGGGCACATATTATCACCAAGGATTGCCATCACTGTAATAATACATGTTAGCCTTTCAGAAGGCAATCAACTAAATGAGATGGCAGCCAAGTGTATTAGTGTCCTAACACAG
Organism: Eulemur rufifrons; assembly: GCF_041146395.1. NCBI lineage: Eukaryota > Metazoa > Chordata > Mammalia > Primates > Lemuridae > Eulemur > Eulemur rufifrons. Next base: position 2,163,431 of record NC_090994.1, read on the forward strand.
TCATCCTGAGAGCTGGGCAAGGCTATATCCATAAGGAAATCCAAGCAAATTCCCTTCCCAGCCCTGTGCTCTCTCTAATTCATTTTAAATTCATAAACTCTTGAATATACAACTGTGTTTATTATCTCGCATACATTTTACGTGACAGTTTTTCTGAACTTGATCAAAAAAAGGGGTGTGAATACTGTGTTAATTTTTATAATACATACATACATACAATAACATTAATATGTTTGTCTTGAGCCATCACTTTAAAAACATTGTATCACTGTGACAAGCATTTAGAAGTGTTCAGCAAATGGCATTCTGTGTCCCCAAAACCAAGTTGAACTTTGTTTTTATATACTGTATCCTTTCTTGAAATTAAGGGCTATAGAAGGCCTCTTGATTTTTTAAGGTACTTCTCACATTTCACACAGAATAATAATAATGATCATCACATACTTAACATCTATAACAATCTTCACAACAATGATACAAGTTATTCATGGTGTCCATTTGGGTAAGTGACTTTGAGGTTGGGCAAATTAAGAGAAAGTCAGGACCAGTGTTTAAATTCATGTTTATGACCATGCTACAATGTTGCAATGCCTCTCTACCTCAAATAAAGAATTAGAGAAGAAAGTAAGAGAAACAAAACATAGATAAAATTACCAAACTAGACAAAGTTTTCAATGTTAAAAAAAAGTTAAATATAGCCCTGATGGGAACGTTAGAGTAATTTTAGTTGCACTTTCTAGCTATAGCACCACTGGTTCATATTACCCGTGTTACTGCCATGTTCTGTTTATTTTTATTTTAATGTCTCTCATTTTGGCTGGCAACCAAGTCATTTTTCTTAGCCAAGGATTAGTTCATCCTTATATTTTGTGCCAGGAACCAGTGATAAATCCACATAAATTTTGCAAGAAATTGACTATTTCCACATATCAGATTTTCATACAAATTGTTAAGCTTGACCAAGGTGGCCTTAATGTGCTCCTCCACTGGATTAAACTTTAGAAAGGCTTCTTCATGATTCTTTTCTTAGATCAGGTACTTTAGAATACTTGCCATTGTAAGTTTTTTCTATTCCCCTTTGAGATGTGAATCTTCTCCCAGCCTCTTGGCAGTTGTACAACCTAGGACTGTCTTTCTTAAGGACCTAGGCATCATCCCTTTGAAATTTAGTCATCCAGAGGATGGGCTCCCTGTCTCCCAGTCTCATAAGTGCCAGTGAGCACCCGCAGATGGCCAGCTCCCTGCTAAGGTCCCCCAGGACTTTCCCACTAGCTCACCCCGGTGCTTACAAATTCTCCACCCTTGTTTCAACAGAGTTGAACTGTATCTCCCAAGTCTTCCTTGCCTGTTTAACTCCATCCGGTGCACTTTTTCTTTGACAAGCTGAGGGAATCTAGATGCCATGAGAGTCCTGTAAATAATGAAGGTGAACGCACCGTCATGCTAGAGAAGCTACTGGACGTCAAGTGCCCGCTGGCTTTGCACCCATGTGAGATGCTGATAGTTAAACTTGTTCAGTCACATGTTCTACTCTTCACTAAGTCATATTTATAACAACAAAAAACTTCTAAAATCCCCATCATTATAAATGTCAATTCATTTGTGAAACAGACAAGCTCATTTTAAATCTCCATCTAGTTTATTATCAAGCCATTGTGTCTGCCAAATATTTTAAGTCATTTTCTCAGTAAACATACACCACACATCACAGTCACATCTGTCACGTAGATATAGAATCCAGGGGAAAATAACCAAATGGAGGGAAGGGGATAGATATATGAAGGGATGTGGCGAAGTGTAAAAATTAGATCTCCCCTCCCTCCCCACCTCCCCCAAAATTATCCTTTTAACAGACAAAAAGGAAAATTCCAAAGAATGAATGGGTTGCTTGGTCTTTTATAGAGATAAATAAGAGTTCCTTCTCATAAGGATCTTGCAGTTCCAAAACATACTGTTATATACAGCAAAGAGGTGAAAAGAAAACTAGGGGAGGAAGGAGAACTGATGGTCATTTTTCCAAGGTGACCAGAGAATTAGAGATGAGGCCAGAACAAGAAGCCAGGGCTCCCGATTCAGCATCTCACTCTGCTCCACGCCCCTCCTTTATCACAAAAGAGCTAATTATCGAGCATGGTAATTACATTCTTCCTCCCTAAGTTTCCTCAGCAATCGCAATTACATAAGGTGTCATTCTTCTGAGTCAAGTTCTTGCTGATCATAAATAAAGCTCTTGCTGATGATAAATAAAATTCTTAATAATCTCGACTTGAAGTGAGATGCAATCTTGTCCCCTTGTGATTTCAAGAGCCCTGGAGAGTCAATTTAATTCTCGTTGCTATCCAACAGGAGGATACTTTTGTACAGATAGAGAGTATTGTGGCTTCCCCACTTCTAAACTTGCCCCTGGGGTGTCCCTTCTGAATAAATCTACAACTCTTTGGGTTTAGGTTCCATTGTCATCAATTTAAAATGCATATATTACTTGCAGACTGCTGAGTCAATGTACAATGAAAAACTCAATTTGATATAAGAGCAAAAAGAACAAAATTCCCGCAAAAAGGTGGGTGGAATGATAGGCAGCAGAAACGTAGAGAGATTGAAAAGGGTCCTAGGAAGATTAAAAACAGGGAACTTTAGCTTAAAGAGATCTACAAAACCCATACAGTGCTTTGGGAGAGAATTTCCATAGAATACCTGATTTCTTCCATTTCAATGGTACCAGCTGGGACCCAAGGCCCATTCTGACCTTAACTGTCATTATAGGGAAAAGGTGGGTTTTGCAGTTGCTATAGCAACTTTCCCTTTCAGCATTTTCCTCAATTCATCTTCTGTGAGTTGCTTATCTCTCCTCTTTATCAAGTTACTAGCTCCTGTTCAATTATTTTTTAAATTTGAGTTAAAGTCCTAGCTGTATTGTCAGAGGGTCTACACACGTTAGTAAAATAAAATCCCTTCCTGTCACAATCTACTGGCTCATGGAGATGGGCTTTATTAAACAGCTATCAACCAAAGCTCATCTGGGTTGTGAGTTAACATCCCCAGTGGAGCACGTGTGCACGTGTGACAATGTACAGAGAGGAGAATTCCAGGTGAAGGGCCCATTTATTTGAAAACGCTTGCCCTCCACAGTTCCACTAAATAAGCCCCAATTTCAGCATTTCTACAGATCCTTCCTCTTTGCATTTTTCTCCTTATAGATTTCAAGAGGAAAAAAGTAAAGAGAAAGAGGTTGTCAGCTGAGGAGTGCAGACTCCACTTTGCTGCTGGTCAGTTATGTGCTGTTGGGAGGATCAGTTCACCCCACTGTACCTCAGTTTCCCATTCTGTACAGCAGGGAGAGGAGCAGCTACTCCACCTGTGTCTCAGGGAGGCTGTGAATGTTCAAAAAGACACTGCACATAAAAACGTTACACCAATGTAAGCTATTATTATGTAATTTAGATGTTTTCTACACCCATCAAGATTCATTTCAGAGTGCCGTTGGCGGTTCTTCAGTGACAGCCATGTGTTGCTTTAGTGAGTATAATTGGGCAGTGAGCCATCCCGCTTCCTGGATTAGTGAGTTTTTGTTTATGAAGAAGTTTTCGATGTTTAGAATTTTTCCTCCATACTTGCTAATTGGCTTTAAATGCTAGTAAAGAAGAAACTGCTACTGACAGTAAATTAAAATTGCCTTCATTTCATTCCTTCCGAAGCCTTGTTTACCCAAGCCAGAATTTATTTTTTGTTCAACATTTTTAAAACTTTTCTTATTATGTTAGGTGGTAAAATTACAACGAGAAACATGCTCGGTGCTTAAGATCTTTTGGTGCTTTAAGTTCCATAACGTTGTATGTGTATGTGTACGTGTGTGTGTGTGTGTGCGTGCACACACGCGCACATGTGGGGAGGACTGGATACCATTCTGGATGGTTGTAAGGCCTTCTGGCACAGCCACCAAGAGAAGACTTGAGACTTATTAAGAACTTTACACACATCTGCTTAATTTGAAGTTTTGGGTCACAATTCACAGCCCTTACACGTATGTTACATTTTTTTCAGGGTTTTATACCAATTTTAGGCATAACTGGCCTCTGCCATTTATGAGCTTTGAGGTCTGAAAAAAGTTACAACCTCTCTAAGCCGTGGTTTCCACCTCTCTAGAAATGAAGAGAGTAACACCCATGACCAGGTTTTGTTGTGAGATCAAGGACCTAATGCACAATGCCTGGGGCGAGGTAAGGTCTCAGTAAAACGTGACAGTGGGTAGACGTGACGTCCTGGGGCAATGCTGGAAAGACTTCCTTTCTATGCAGCCCTCCGGAGAGAAACAGAACCCAGAGGTGCAGCATGCTCGCTCTGCCACATGTTCACTGAGCTTCAGCGCCCCACAGAGGAAAAAGCCAAATTCACACAATCCAGCCTGTGTCTCAGAGACCATTTCAGAATCCTGGCCGGGCGCAGTGGCTCACGCCTGTAATCCTAGCACTCTGGGAGGCCGAGGCGGGAGGATCATTTGAGGTCAGGAGTTTGAGACCAGCCTGAACAAGAGCGAGACCCTGTCTCTACTAAAAATAGAAAGAAATTATCTGGACAATTAAAAATATATACAAAAAAAAAATTAGCTGGGCATGGTGGTGCATGCCTGTAGTCCCAGCTACTCGGGAGGCTGAGGCAGGAGGATCACTCGAGCCCAGGAGTTTGAGGTTGCTGTGAGCGAGGCTGATGCCATGACATTCTACCCTGGGCAACAGAGCAAGACGCTGTATCAAAAAAAAAAAAAAAAAGAATGCTAATACCCATCTTCCCACTTTCAGTAGGACAACACATCTCAGTGTAAAGACCTCTAGAGGAAAAGAAAATGACAATTCTCCCTCCCTCCCTCTCCCTCTCTCTTTCTCTCACACACACACCCCAATCCTGTACCAGAGCTTTCAAAACTCAAATCTGTGGGTATGGGAACCCTCTTGTTTACTCTTACTGAAAACAAGAGAAATTGGGACAAAAGGTTTAACATCATGAGAACATTAACTGAAAAGCAATTATCCAAGTCAGTGGCTGTGGAAAAAGGCATAAAGAATAAATTAGAATCTCCATTTCAAGTTACAGAGACAGCAAGCTGCAGTGGAACTGTTAGGGTCGCGGCTCCGGAGTGGGAGTCCCTGGTCTCAAACCCCAGGCCCACCATTTACCAGTGACAAGGCATAGGCCAAGTTGCTTAACCTCTCTCCCTTGGTTTCCTCAAAACAGGATGGAACTAGTTTAGAGGAAAAATAAAATAATACATATAATGTACATAGAACATCACATCGTGAGTAGCAAACACTCAATGAGCACTAGCTGCTATGCTTACCATTATTATTACTACTATTATCATTATTGCATAAACACTGCAAAACCCTGGTGCAGCAAGGACTCACAGTGAGTACAGACAGGTGCCAAACAACACACGGTGCTACCGGGACACAGTCTGATGGTGAGGAACAGAAAGACATGGCTTCGCGCCTAGGAAACATACCAAGTCTTTGGGTATTGCTGCATGTACATTAACTTAACTAACATAACAACCAACCTGGAAGGCGGACAGTTTCACACCATTTTAGCCCATCAAATGGGGTTAAGGTATTTTCCCAAGCCGTTGGTGAAAAGGGTTAATGACTAAACCACAGTGAAGATCAAATGCCTACTCAAGAAAACCTGGACTCTTTCGTCATATCCCACCCAATGTTGCCGTGTCCTGTCTGAGCCTCTTCAGAGGAGACTGCTGGGGTAGACCAGGTGGCTTTGTTTCAGGAGAGTCCGTGGTTGTGTCATGGTTTGCAGCACTAAAGCACATGCCCTTCAACACAACCACACACATCAAACGTGTGTTCCCTTCGGGCCTGAACCCCAGTGCCTGCCTCTGTGCCTGCCTACCTTTTTTCTTTCCTTCCTTCCTGCCTTCCTTCCTTCCATCTTTTCTTCACTCCCTATTTCTCCCTCTGTGAAATAGGTATAATACTATTTTCCTGCCTCTGGACACCAAGGTTTTTGTGTGGATTGAATCAACTCCTCTGTAAGATATCTTTGCTTTGGTGGTGGTGGAAAGTTTTTGTTTGTTTTCTTTGTTTTGTTTTGTTTTTCCCCTTAAACTTAACCTCAGATTGCAACTCCGAGATATTGGTGGGAAAGCCCTTCCACAGGAATTTCTCCGAAGCTGCCATTATTCTCAGCAACTGGACGTCCATTCACCATCAGCTGACCCACAGACTCTTGCAGAATAGAAGAGCTAAATACAGTCCCTGTGGCTTTACTGCATAAATAAGACAAAAGGCACAATTGTGGTCACTTTTGCCACATGACAGATAAAACTAGCTTCATATCTGCATTACGAGGGAAAAGAAAGCATCCCTGGGCCAGTGGCTTCCTCCTTTCTCCCTCCTCCTCAGTCCGTTCAGTTCCAAAGGAGAAAATCAAACATTTCAAAACTCAAACACGTTTCCTTGAGAGCAGAGGCCTCCAACAATTCGTTCATGGAAGTGTCACCCTAGAAAAGTTTGTTTCCAGGGTTGTGCCATAATCTCTGCTGATAGACAGGCTTTGCCCACAAGAACAGGTGCTGGTCGGAAACCCTTTGCTGTCCGACACATTTACTTCAGTTAACATCATCTGGGATCATTTGTTTGGCTTTTCATGTTTGAACTTCCCACTAGCAAATGCTTAAGGTACAGAAGGAAGGAGAGCTCTGATTATTTCTATTTTGTTTCATGTCCAGCTGGTCTGTGATCCATCTATAAAAGAACTATCAGCTCTGGTGGACATTTTTATGTCATTTTAGAAGACATCTATTCTGTTGGTTTTTCTGTTTATACTGATCAACAGCTATCATGTCAGACTGGTAGGGCTGCCAGACTAATACCAGACTAAATGCCAGATTGAGTGGCTTAAAAACCAGAAATGTGTTGTCTCACAGTTATGGAGACTGGAAGTCCAAGAACAATGCATGTGGGGCAGGGTTGGTTTCTCCCGAGGCCTCTCTCCTTGGGGTGCAGGTGGCAGCCTCCCTATTGTGTCCGCACACGGCCTTTTCTCTGTGCACGTGCATCCCTGGTGTCTCTTCCTCTTCTTACAAGGCCATACTGGATTAAGGCTCATCTTTTATGACCTCATTTTACCTTAACTACTTCTTTCAAGGCCCTCTCTCCAAACAGAAGGAGCCTTACATAGGAATTTTGGGAGGATGCAATTCAGTCCATGATGGTTATGTAGCATATTTCATTTTCATATCATCAAGATGAAACTTTGCAGCTCCTTTTTTCTTCTACTCTTGTTTCCCGGAAAGGGAGCGTTCAGGTGGGGCATCTTCAGGTGGGCAGGATTTGCTCCTGTGCTGGGGGCAATGGTCCCAGATGGTTAGGAGACCTGTCGACTGGGGCAGATGCATTTTAGAGCCACTGCTTTGACTTTGAGTAGTTTTCATGCTTCCATGAAAAGCACATAAAGATGAGAGAAATGCTACCAATGTGGGGATTTCAAGGGAGCAACCCAAATGCTTAATGAGGGAAATGAAATGATCATTAAGAATATAGACAGACTCAGGAGCACATTTAACTAAGTTCTTATAACTAGGGGCAGAGAACCTTGGATAATTACTACAAGAACTTGGATGAATTGCTATATGTCTTTAGAAGAGCTTAATATCTACATGCAAGTGAATGTGATGAATACATTATCTATCACAAGTATATTAATAAGTAGAAGTGATACTCATTTCTCCATTTTTTAGCATCTCTGTATAACTTGAGAACTATTGATGCTTTTTAAAGGATTCTGAAATCATATGCTAAAAACACTTCTCTAAAAAACTGAGAGAGAGAGAGAAAAAAGACAAAAAAACCCCTCTCTATTAAAAAGACAAAGACCTTCTCCCACCTGGGGAAGGGCCACCAGCTCACTGTTCAAAGGCCCTTTGCTCTTGCTATTCTCTCTGTCTGGACTCTAGAAGTCTTTCTTTCCTAAGGACTCGGTTCTGGGTGCCTTCAGAGTACAGCTGAGGCCAAAACTCTGCCATGAAATGTCTAGTACACATGGTCACCTGGTCCCCTATCTCCTATTTGCCATCTGAAGTTCTGACTTTGGTTCTTAGACTTACTGCCTTGTCTTGTTTAACTACTAGATTTGTGACTGGAAAGAGGAAAAGCACAGGATTTCAAGACAGGAAGGGCACTTGGTGATCCTGCAACTGTTTCGACAGAGGGAAAACTGAGATTCTGGAAGGTAAAAGACTCGCTTAAGGTCATGCAGCCAGATGGCCGCAGAGCCCGGGCGAGAATCCTGGTCTTGAGCTAAAGGCCGAGGGAGAGCAGGGTGCCCACAGCCTTCCACACAGAGCCTGCACGTGAGCAGTGCAGACAAACGCTTACCTTCCAAACACCAAGACAGGTTAATCAGCAGTAAGGACAGGAAATGAGGGATCCTTTCACTCTCTTGGAAGCTGTAGGCCTCCTTTCTCTGATCCTAAGTACTATTTTTGTGTGCTTCCTGGCCTACCTTTGCATTTGGTCAGAGGCAGACTATGCCCTGTATCATCTACATATTGATTTGATAAAAATGCTTCACATCTAACTAAAACATCATCTGCCAGCTTACAAAATTTTATTGCATTTGAGCTATTGATGGCCAGAGGGAAGATATTAAGAAGTGAGAGTTACTATCTGGACGTGAACACAGAAATGAGTCATTATCCACTCTGTTTTTCCAAGTGTCACCAAGAGATGAGACAAGCTGGTGGCAAGTTTCAGTTAGTTCACATCTCACACTTCCCTCTCTGGAAATGTGAGGGTTGAGCGAGCAGGAAAACACATTTTTTTCCAGACAGCTTCCCACCAGCTACCCGGAGGAGCAGCCTCTCAGAGGTCTGGGCATGAATCCAATTTGTCCTCTCCACGGGCAACTCCTGATAAACGTGACAATGAAAGTTACACACACTCGTCAATAAGAGAGCAGGTGTCTATTCCAAATCTCTCACAGAGGGAACAAGGGGTAACAACGAACAGCAGGTAATTTTTTTAAAAAATCACCCACCTGCACATAAACAACATTCTCTACAAATCAGGGGCTGGATTTTGGCAAATTTTTCTGGTGAGTTTTACCCCAAACTTGCCCATGCTTTCACTATTTCAGTCTCACTCAATCCACCCGTAACTGTTTCTTGTCATTCCTGCAGACCATAATGTCTCCACTGCATTACAATGTTGGTTCTCTCCTACTTCCACTCGGAGTAATTGATTTCAAATCACACACACACACACACACACACACACACAGAAGGCAACATGCAAAAGCAGATGCAACTTGGAGTTGAAGCTCTGCTCTGCCACTAAGTGTGTAACCATGATTTTCTATCACCACTGAGCCTTTTTATCTTCATCTATAAAATGGGGATGACAACATCTACCTCATGGGGTTTCTATGAGGACCACACGGATGATGTGCATAAACACTGGACACGGTGTCAGGCACATGAAAGCACTCGTGAAATTATAGCTATGATTTTTACAGATAGCAAGAAAATACTCCTTGGCTTTCCTCCCTAAACTTGTCTGTAGCATCACCTTATATTTTTTATCACCTGTGCTATTGTGGACTAAGACTCATAAAAGTTGTGTACAGTGTCATCTTCCTTTAAGTATCTAATGAAAGTATTCTATTATTGAGAAGTAAGTCTTCAATTGTAAGGCTGACCATAACCCTAAATGGCTAAAAAAAAAAAAAAAATTATGAGTACCTGTTGATCTAAGCAACAGGGTGTCACTGTACGCTAGGGACTGCAAAGTCCACAGGAGGCATAAACCACAACCCTGACGTCAAAAATCTTACAGTCCAATTGCTAAGACATGAATCATGAAAAAGAACATGAGACCTCTTAAGGCAAGAGCTACAGTGTGTATCTCTGCACACAAACGTACACGTTTAGCCAAGGTCCACCATGCACTGAGGGGATGGTTTTGAATCCTGGAAATGAGGGAAAGGGCAGGATTAAGTAGTAAAATGGAGGTAAGTGTGACAACAGTTCCAAGAAGAGACCAACACAGACAGGAATAGCAGAGGGAGCATTCAGAAAGGAAGCAGCACTGGAGAGAGAACCAAAGGATGGGTACGGCCCACGAAAGGGGTGGGGGGGCAGGCACCTCAGACAGGGCAACAGCACTTGCCAGGCTGGAGGGCAGGAATGAGAAGGTCAAGCTCAGATGCTGGGGAGGCTCTGAAATGCCCTGGGCCACTTAACATTATCAGAGCGGCCACCAAGGCACCTCCACCATGGTTCTTGGCTCAGTAAATACTTAATGGACTTTTTAACCATAAAGCCTTCCTCCTTAGATCACCTGGGGACCTTTGTAAAAAGTCTGGAGCCCAAGCCCCTCCCGGAAATCCCGATTTAATTGAGCTTGAGAGCCTCCCAGGCTATTCTAACAAAGCACCTGTTAACAGGAAGCATCTTGGAGCTGGCAAAGGTGGAGGTTGGGGCACCTGGATCCTGTGGATCCAGGAAGGGGCCACATGTGTGAGGCACCGTTAAGCCTGTGAGCACAGGAGGAGCAGCAGAATGAGACTGGAGCAGCTCTGAGCACAGAGCCCTGCATGAGTGAGCATGTTTGACAGGCGGGGCCCCAGGGTGCGGCAGGAACAGGAGAGCAGCAGCAGTGGGGTATTCCCATCAAGGTACGCGGCTGTGGCATTTGGATATGCCCTAAAAATGGACACTTGTGAATAAATGGCTCACTGTCAGTCCACTGGCACACTCCATACCTCTCAAGTTCAAATCCACTCAGCACCTTTCTGAGCCCACCCAAAAATGGTTCCCAATTTCAAGCCTGAACCCACAATCTATGGTAGACGTCTGTGGCTTTGCAGCTGAACATGGTCCAAACTCCTCTCACAACTTTCAACAACATTCCATTGCACAGTCCAACCGGCCTCTCATTGTGGAAACTGAGAATCCAGATACCGCTCTCCCGGCTGGAGAGCGAAGACCCACAACCTGGCCTCAGCAGATTGGACGCTCGCCCATGGGCTTTGTTGCTGGAGTGAGTGACTGGGTAGACTGGGACAGCTGAGGACTTCCCAAGGTTTTGCCAGGGCAGCAGCCACGAGGGCTTCAATGCCAGCAGTGGGGCCTGATACCCATGAGTGCTGCGGAAGGGTTCTCACAAGATGTTCCACGGAGCGATGGGAGCGGCCTTTGGTGTCAGCACATATTCAGAGCCTTGGTAGCCGACCTTCCCAATATCATCTCAGTAATTGTCTTTTCTGCTTAAATAGACCAAAGCCCATTTCGGTAGATTACAACTAGGAAGCCCTTTATCAGGCCATTGTCAAACTAGAAGTCTGACAATCTATATGATTCCAAGAATCAATGGACACCCCATTCCCTCTCTTTGACCATATGAAACTCCAACATGAATGGTATCATAAAAAGTAAATAACAGTGAGGCCACTTCTTTTGCAGAAATGTGCCTCCTTGAAAGGCTCAACCTTCCCCAAATGCCTGCAGTCCGGACCTAGCTGTTTCCGCAGGCAGGCACCATGTTACACCACAGTCCTTTAGCCAAATTGCTTTTGACTTTTGAAATGTGCAGACTGCCTTTGTTGAAGGCCCTGTTGGCATGAGAACGCATATTTGAGGCTTATTAAGTATGCTAGTTACACAGGCGGGAATGAGGTAATTGTTCTAGCCGCACCTGGAAGCATGGAGGTGAATTTGAATATAATGCTCCTGAGGAATCAGTCAGCCTATGACCTGAGGAACTGGGCTCCACCTCCACCTGCTTTTGAAAGAAAAATCTTTGTTAGCCTATAGTCAAGTGGCCTCCCCTCACCTAAACACTGATCATAGCAAGACTCGAAGCCACTGGAAATCGCCCTTCCCCACCGAGTCACAGGAGCCCAGGGAAGGGGCAATTTTGGGTTCTTTTCTTTAGCTGTTTTCACTGTGACGGTCTCAGATAAGAGAAACTAATCGGTGCAATTCTATAGTCAGTCTTATGGACGGATTTTCTGTTACTAATAAAACTTGCTGTCAAGCTACTTTGGCAGCTCTGTTTTCATTAAAGGTCAACCAGAAAGTGGCGCGGTGACAGCTCCTGGCAGGACCACCCCCAGCCCCTCCCAGCGTGCTTCCCAGCGCGGCTCGCACAGTGCCACCTGGTGGCCAGGACGTGTCCCTGCACTGAAGAGGCGAGTAAAGCGTGTATCTGAGGATGTATGTGTATCCATGTGTCTGCATGTGTGAATATGTGTGTCTGTGTCCATGTATCTGTGTGTCTGTATGTGTATATGTGTTTGTGTGCCTTTGTACATGTGTGCATCTGTGTGTGCCTATGCAAATCTGTGTGAGTGCACATATGTGTGTTTGTATGTCTATCTCTAAGTGTACACGTGTGTATCTCTGTGTGTGCTTGTTTGTACCCGTGTGTGCCTGTGTGTGCACATGCGTGTGTCTGTGTGTGTGTGTGTGTGCACACCTGCACATGAAAAGGGGCCAAGAAGCTCAGCAGAGGAATTTCCTGAAAACAACCTCTGTTCACCTAACTTGCCTGGTTCTCAATGTCCCATTTCTTTTATTCCCTGTGGTCCCCATGCTGGGACCCTGATATGCGTGAAGCAAACACGGTTGGTTACCCGGCTAGTTTCCCCTTCCCTTCTAAGAGACTTGGTGAAGGACCACATTTACCTAGGATAAAGTTTTGTCAAAATATTTTCCATATAAATGCACAATTAGCAGTTCATACCTTTTTCAAAACTCTTTTCTTCATGAGTAAAATGGCAAAATTACCCTCTGTATCCTGACCCAGGGTATAAAATAGAAAAAATAAAATTTTCCCCTTAATTTCAGTGGTAATCCATTCTCTGGATTTACTCAATTGCTTCCACAAACTACATCTTAGCCCCCCCCCCCCGCCGCCCCCCCACTAGGAATCAGCCAATCAAATTCCATTTCCACTGTGCTGAGCCCTGGGCTTTCTCTGCAGAAACTGAACAAGAGGAAACCAGCATTGCTGCCAGCCAACTATTCGACGTATTTTACCTCTTTCTCATCTAAGACAGATGCATTAACTCTATTTTGCAGGTAAGGAAAGAATGATTAATCAGGTGGGCAGGCAAGCCCCATATATGTGGACCCACTCTGAGCACCACAGGGCAGAAGAGAATTGAAAGCCGAGTCACCAGATGCACGAAGGACTCAGGAGACAGAGATTGCTGAGCCCCCAGCAGCTGGGGAGGGTGGAAGATAGAAGTTGAGGTGAGACGAGACTTTGGCAGAAGTCAGTGAAGGTAAAGAATGAGAAAAGTCCCCTGTAAAGGGTGGCAGGATCCCCGTGAAAGACGGACAGGTGTGAACATGGCATATGAGAACCCAAAAGGACCTGTCTAAACTGTAAGCTATGGATTAGGGAATAGCAGAAAATAAGTTCAAACAGAGGAGGGGTCATATTTTAAAGAGCCTTCAATACTGATGGGGGAAATCTAGACTAAATGCGGTAGAAAATAGACATTGAAAGCTATTTACCAAGCTGTGAAATGAAGAAAAGATTTTTTAATGTTTTTCTATTCAAGAACAAAATTAAAATTTCCTACAAGCTTAAATCATTAATATGGAGCCTCATCAATAGCATGTGTAAATTTGTAACAACCTATTTTAGTTTATTTTATAAGGAATGGCATCAATTAGTGGTTACTTGTAACTAATAAATCATCTGATGTCATCCCTGTATCAACAGCAACTTCAAGCTTTTCTTTATTCCCACAGTAAAAGCTGCATATGTCCAATACATCAACAAACATTAATTGAATGGCTGTCTCTCACCCAGAACCCTTCTAGATGCTGGTGATACAGCCCAACAGACATGGCAGCAAGCCTTAGGAAGCTTACTGTCTTGTGGGAGAGAAGCTCAAAACCCACCTCTACATGCTAACTGATTCGTTCTGCACTGGGACGTGAAGCCAGGAGGGAGACCCAGCCTGCTGTGGTGGCAGTAACTGTGTGCCAGGGGCTCATCCAGGTAAGGGGTCTGGTAACCTTGCAGAGAAGACTCTCACTGAGACCTGAAGGGTGAGAGGGAGCCAGCCATGCAAAGCGTAGTTGGAGGAAAGGTCGAGAGAGAGAGAGAGAGAGAGAGAGAGAGAGGGCATTTTTCAAGACTTGCTCCTAGCCTATGGAAAACAAAGAATGGAAGTTTATTTCCTCCATCTTTCAAAACCCAGCTCTGACATCCAATCCTCCAACACCCAACCCCACACCTGGAGACAGATTTAGTTATCATCCATCCCCCTACCAGGAGGTTGTTGACCAAAGTGCTTTCCTCGAGTGTGTATTTGTTCACGCATCTGTCTTTTTATGAGATTGTGAACTCCATGAGAGCAATACCTTCTCTTCTTTAAATCAGCATCTGGTGCCATAAATGTATGATGAAGTGATTGGGTCCAAAGTGCCACTGAAGATGTTCATTGTGCCATATCAGCTTCCCATATCACAAATGCATAAGCACTGCCTCCTCTGTTGTAAAAAATAAACTTTAATTCTCTCTCTTTTTTAGTCTTACTAAACTTCCTGACTGAGAGTTCTAACAAAGGGTAACAATCATATAGACAGTCCCTGACTTATGATGGTTCCACTTAAGATTATTTGATTTTACAATGGTGCAAAAGTGATAATGCAATTGCTAGAAATGGTATTTCAAGTATTCATACAACCCTTCTGTTTTTCACTTTCAGTACAGTTTTCAATAAATTACATGAGATATTTAACACTTTATTATAAAATAGGCTCTGTGTTCCACCGTTTTCCCCAACTGCAGGTTAGTATGTGTTCTGAGCATGTTTAAGGCAGGCTAGGCTAAGCTATGATGTCTGGTAGGTTAGGTATATTAAAATGCATTTTTGACTTACAATATTTTCTATTCACGATGGGTTTATCAGGACATAGCCCCATCCTAAGTGAAGGAGCACCCGTAGTGTGCAGTCCTATCTGGAGAGTGCTTGGATAATCTGCAGAGCTGAGTGAGAAGGGGCAGGGGAGCCTAAGCTAAAAACAGTCATTTGGAGTTTTGCACAATCAACCATTTATATGAAAAGGTATAAGGGTTTTGAGTCTATTTATTTGTGTTTTTGTTTATTTAGTTTTTAATGACCATGAAAAAGAAGATACAATCAAGGGTAGAATATCTCCTAAGTGTGCAAATAATCCCTCTGGGAGGGTAGAATCAACACATGATGGGGGTTTCAGGGTGGAGCTTTCTTGCTCCCTGTTTTGGTGTCTAAGAATGAAATATTCAAGTGGTTTTCAAGCTCCTTCAGCTGATGTTACTTTGAATGAACAAAGCAAATCTTTCCAAAGATGAGCAGAAGGGAGCCATCCCCACGACAGCTGCTCATGAGGAGGAGAAAGAGGAGCCAGCCACAGCTGGGGGAAACTGCCTCACCTGGAGACCTGTCACAAGAGGAAAATTAAAACGTTGTCTCCAAGATGGGGTCTTGATTGAAACGGATCATTGACAGGCAACCACAATAAAGTTACCAAATAGAACCACCATGAGGATTTCTTTTAAATCTTACCTGTATGCCCCTGAGGTTTGTGCGACGGTTAACATCAGGTGTCAACATGACTGGATTGAGGGATGCCACGTGGCTGGTGAGTCATTGTGCCTGGGCGTGTCTGTGAGGGGGTTTCTGGGGAGACTGACCTGTGAGTCAGCGCACAGGAGAGGAAGACCAGCCCTCCACGTAGGTGGGCGCCATCCAGTGAGCTGGGGCCCAACTGGAACAAATGGGTAGAAGTAGACAGATTCACTCTCTCTGCTTTCTCTCTCTTTTCTGGAGCAGGGTGCTTTGTCTCCTCCTGCCTTTGGACATCAGACACCAGGTTCTTTGGCTTTCAGACTCTGGGACTTACACCAGCAGCCTCCTTGGGCTCCCAGGCTTGGCTGGGGCTGCACTGTCAGCCCCCTGGTTCTGAGTCTTTGGACTTGTACACAGCCACACTACTGGCTTCTCTGGTCTTCCAGCTTGTGGTTGGCTTATTGTGGGACTTTACCTCTGTGATCAGTGAACTAATCCCTCCCAATATATCCCCTTCCATATTTCCTACTGTTTCTGTCTCTCTAAAGAATGCTGACTAACACAGTTTGATTTCAACTGAAGGCCACTTTCCTAGTACAAAGCAGTACTGATATTTCATGAAGCTCAATAAGAATGTGTAGGATGAATGAATGAATGAATGAATGAACAAATGCCCCAGGCAAATACTGAGACCCTGGTGGCACCATAGCTTTCACAAAAATTACTTAAGAACACAAAAACTGTTTCTTGACTGCAGCACTTGAAAACTCAGCAGGTAAAGAACTAAGGAATCTTCCTAACTAAGTGATTCCGCCATGAGCAGTTCCAGCTCTTGCCTTGAGACCCCACCCTGGGCTGTGGCCGACTCTTCCTCACTGGTCCTCAGCCCAGGTGCCTGCTGTCTGCTAATCTCTAGGGCGCCTCATGCTCCATTTGCTTTCTTAGCTTTTCATCATCTGTGTAACAAGTTCCCCACATGAAATGTTCTTTGTCTCCTGAAATAGCACAACCTAGCATAGTCAACTATCAATTTTCCTAGGGTACTCATCTGCCTCACAGTGTATCTGCTGAATATCTTGCTTTCAACTTCTTAGGAATCTAATTAAGCAAAATAGAAAAGAAAGGCCTTTGTTGAGACCACCTACAAGCTTACGTTTGCGTTTCCTGCCCCATGTATTCTTTAGTCCAACCGGTGAACTTTCAAACCAAAACACTCAATTACCTAATTATTTCCTCAAAATCTGGTGATGCATGGACTAGAAATGTAGTAGAAAGAGAAAAGAAGAGGGGAGAGTGGAACTCTACAGAGCCCACAGCTTTGCCTCCATCTGGAAGCTGATCCTATTTCCTGGATCTTAGAAGCCAGAGAAAGTTTAAACTGATGGAAATGAGGAATAAACTGGACAACTCTCACCTTTGGAGTCAGATATTCATAATGTAGCTTCCTTATTACTTTAAGATTATATGTGCCATCCCTTGGCATCAACTCTACCCATGGTAGGATAAAAGCAAAAAGAACAGCATTCCAAAAGTAGCTTAAGTCCCTTGGGGTCTTGGTTATTTTGATTAGCTAGGTAGTGGCTTCATAACATCAACATCTATAATTCATTCATTTAGTAACCCTCTATATTTCCTTTTAGTAAGAAACTGTGAAAGCACTGAGTTGATAAAATAAATCCTAATTAGTTCTTTAACTGCAGATTAAAAAATATTTAGATATTCTAACATGAGGAACAAAGAGGTATTCCTACAACCCTAGGTAGAGAGCAGCCCTCCCTCAGGGAAGCCGGCTCTCTTAGATCTTCCACTTCATGAAGAGTGGCCATGAAGAGCCAGGGGAAGGGGACACCTTGCCCCATCTGCATTCATAGCGGGATAAAGCCTGACAACCCAGGGCATGGCAGATGTCTGGTGAGACCGCGCTCAGGCTGCTACTCAGATAGAGAGGGAGACAGCTTCGCCTCCCTATGCCATTTCTCCCCATGGAATGGTGCCCCCCAAGGGCCAGGTGGATCACTGCATGCACAGGGGAGTGACTGTCTGTTGAGGAAGCACCAAATGAATGCTCCATCAATTTTACGGACCCAGGGTCAGTGGGAGTGTTCTGAGTGGAAAGGACTGAGAACTGAGGAACTGTAGGGAAACATGTCCTCAAGGTCCCCCAGTCAGGAAACCCAGGCAGAGGAGGCCGAAGCAGACCTAAGAATGAAGGCTGGCTAGGATGTAAATGTGCAAAGAGCATGGCTGGCAGCCACAGGGCCTGGGTCCTCAACCACACCTCCCTCTAGAGATGCAATGCATCAGCCCGCCTGACATGGGGAGGGCGGGTTCCCCCAGCAGGCCTGCCAGGCAGGCCTGTGTCATTGCCCATGGTCAGGTGTGAAAAATCACAGTAGATTCATAACATCCTGAAATTAAAAAAAAAAAAAATCATAATAGATTTTTAACCAGGAGCCAGACTCCTCAAATCTCAGTTAACTCATCTATAAAACTCCTTTTAAGAAGTTTTGTGGCGTTATCCTTGCCTACTACACTTAAATTGTCACCATTTCAAAGACAGGTTAGAAACAATCACTTCCAAATCAGGATAACGCATTCATGAGTCTGACAGTCCTGGATACGCCTACCCCATGTCCCTTCTGATGCTTTTCCTGCTCTGGTCTATATTCCAGGACAGCTGGTTCCTACAGCCTGCATCTCTCTAGGTCCCCCTCAGCTGGCCTCTGGCTGCATTGACCAGTGGAAAACACTTCTCCCCAGCAGCAGAACCTCCTGCATGGCCTGGCCCCACAGAACAGGCCTGCGAACTTCCAGCTTCTGCCCTGAGACCCACCCTGGGCTACAGGTGGACATCTCCTTACTTGTCCTCAGCCGAGGCTTCCTGCTGCTGCTAACCTCTAGGGCGCCTCATCACTTCAGCGCTCTTAGGGTTTCATCATCTGTGTAACAAGTTCCTTACATGAAATTTTCTTTTTTTCAAGTTCATTGCTTTCTGCCTTCTTGGTTAGATTATGATTTATACTATGTGAATTACTATTGACCGTAAGACTCATCCCTCATTCTCATACTTGGTCATTCATCAATCAACATTTCTTAATGTAATAACATTGATAGTGGACAAGGAAAGGAAACTAACATCTTCTGTAAGAAGAAATAGATCAGAAATAAAATAAAGGCAACACAAAAGCACCCAATTAAATTTGAGCAGAGATGCTTTCAACAAGACCCCAGACTCCATAATCAGAGCCCTTTTGTTTTGAAAGAGGGGTCCATGAGCTGTTCTGTGGCAAACGTAACTTGCTTTTACTCTGTAAACCTATCTTGTCTTTCCTCAATAAACTTCATTTCATGCTTGCCTTACTTTTGGTGTGTCTGGTCATTCTTCCTCCAAGAGCACACCAAGAACCAAGAACAGAAAAGATTACCAACCCCAAACCCAGCACCCCCACCTGAGATTCTTAATTTGCTCACATCTGCAAAGACCCTTTTCCTATATGAGGTAACATTCACAGGTCCCACGATTTAGGACCTGAATACCTTTGGGGGGCATGATACAGCCTATCATACCTACTCCCATACACAAATTACATGTCCCTAGATGTTAAATGGTTCCTCTGAAATGTCAGCTGCAATTTTTGACACATGGATGCTAACTGAGTGCTAGTTCTCCATAACTGGAGAGGTAGTCACATCAACCCCTTCGGACTCTAGCATTCCACTATGTCCTCTGAATGAATTAGCATTTTCAAATGCTTTAAATTGCATCGCCTAGTGGGTGACAGACAACATTTTCCACATATGTACAAGATGAGAAAATTATATTACATTGTGGATGCCTTGCCTTTTGGGAAAAGAATCTACCCATCAATTGTCATTTTGCAATAAATTATGAAAGAGAGTCATTCTTCTACCAACAAATGTTTGCTTGTCATATTCCAAAAGTCCCTATTTTTGCTGTTTTGAATGCACAGTAACTTTTCATTCAGTGCTACTGCATTAAAGTGTATCTTTTTTAGGTACTTTAAAGTGAAAACCTGGAATCCTGATTTAAGGTAAAATTCAATTGCATGCGGTACTACCAATGGTCATAAATTAACTGAGGTGACAAGCAGATGAACAGATTCCTTTTACACTTGGTTAAATTCCCATAAGCACATTCTGTGACAATTACATCAAAATTTACTCCTCTGCCTGGGGGGTGGTACATTTCTTTTTATTTTGATTGTAAAGTGCCTTCCAATTGCAGAAACTTTAAAATGTGAAACAATAATCTTCTTAAAATGCAAAAACACGATAATTAGTTTGGGTGAGTTTCTTCTCTGCTTTTACATTTGTTACTCCATAAAATTACAGCTTAACTAATATATATTCCAAACTAAATTTGCATGACCTTTGCCACTGGTTTGTGTTGTACAGCCTGTAAGGTAAGGGTGATATAATTTGACAGTAAATAAAGTCACTCTGCCATAAAGGTATTTCCTGAAAATCTTACTAATTCTAAATTTCTATACAAATCCACCTCTGCTCAGGTATTTTTTTCTAACATTACATATTACAAAGTCAAAAAGTCCCTTCAATCTGCATAGAACATTACCTTTGAACAATAAAAATGTCACAATTTCCTCCACACCATAAATATCATAAGGTATTCAACTTTAAAATTCAACCCTGTGATACAGAGCTCAGACTAATATATTTCACATGCTACATAAGAAAACCACTTCTATAGACATTAGAATTAATCTGTGATCTCAAGGAAAGAGTTTCATGATGATGTGCCTTATATTCATTCATTCATTCATTCATGCATTTATTCTCCATTTAACAAGCACGTGTTTAATAAGCATCTATTCCAACCAGGTCCTAGAGAAATTCAAGGTTAAGAATTCAAGATAAATAAAAAAACTAAACTAGTTGGGAAGAAAAGTATGCAGACTAGTGTTACTATCAAAATATATTCAAAGTGCTATGGTGGCACATAGGATCAAGTGATTCACTCCATCCGGAGAAGTCATGGAAATGTTCTCAAAGAAACACATTAGCTGGGTCTTATAAAATGAATACGGAGTTATAGAATGCACAGAAGACATCAATATGTGTGTGTATGTCTCATGTCTCTACTCCCGAGAGGTCATGTGGTAGTAAGAAGAAGCTTGGACCTGAAAATCAGGAGATCTACGCTCTAACTCTCCCTCTGCCTGCCTACTGTCTGTCCACGGCAATGTCACATCCCCTGTCTGGACCTCTGTGCTGGAATAAACACTCAGGTGCATTTTATGTCTAAAACTGTGTGAATCATGTGCTCTAATCAGACTTTCTTCTCCCTATCCCATCATCATCGTGACCCATCCCATGCCCACTGGGATGGGAAGCATGACAAGCATGAAAGGGTTGCTCAGGAGAGTGAAACCCCCCATTGCACCGTATCCTCCAGACCACTGGGGCCTGCTCATCTGCTGCAGCAAAACCAGACACTGGAGAAAGAAGCATTTTATTGCATGGCACCATGCAAGGGAAATGCTCAGCTAGCACTTAAGACCTGAACTTCCTGATGGCTTACAAGCAAGGGTTTTTAAAGGCAGGGCTACATTTCAGGAAAGCAGAAGTTGCACACAAAACTGTAAATCATTATACATTGGCCTGGCCCCAAAAGGTGGGATATCCTGAAGCAGGGGCCTACGGGTCGTAGGTGGATTCAGATATTCTTGGATTAGCAGAAAGGAATGTAAGATGGGTGTGACTCTTTCTAGCATCCTCAGGGAGAAATTTAGAACAAAGAACGTCAGTCAGAATTCAGTTCCTCAATTTCCCCTTATCTGCATTTTCCATCAGGTCAGGGTTTCTAAAAAACAACTCAAGCACATATGTTAAGATGCCATCTTTGAGTTTCCATACAGGAGCAAAAATTCTGTGCCTCTGGCTTGCTTGGAGGGCCACTGTCACCAGCATCTTTCTGCTCATCAGGTTGCCTGTTCACTTTTCTAGGCTATCTAGGTACCCAGAACTTCCCCTGAAGGGACTCGAAATTATCCTTTATTTCCATGCTTGGGGGTCCCTGCTCCATCTCACATTGACCAGACAGGTCACCCTCCTAGGGGCAAGATGGTCTATGGCCATCGCTGCCCACAGCCGGACAGCGCTTTCAGTCGGGGAAGGGGTCCACCTGTGAGTCACACTGCAGGTCCTTCTCTCCAGCTTGCAGGCACCTCAAGAGGGATCTGAATAGGGTGAGGCTCGCCCATCACAACACTCACTAAATTGAAATCAGCAGGAGCCCTGGGTGGAAGCCATGGGGCTGTGCATCACCTCCTCTTCCCCATACGAAATATCCATGCGTCTTCTTGCATCTCTGTTGCCTCTCCTCCTCAGTCTCCCTTTGTCTAATAATTTAAAGCTCTGACTTTTCTATCTGCTTTCAAGGCTCTTCAAAAGTATCCTCACCCACCATATCCAGTGCCCCAGCCCAACCGTGTTTTGAACGGTCCTTAAGTTTTTATGGCTTGCCTCATGCTGCCTCTCCACCCATCAATCTCTGTTCATCCCTCAAGGGCAAAAGAACTAGGGAAGCCTCTGTCTGACTCAACCCTTTTCTCCAACAGACCTCACATCTCCCTCTTCTCAGCGTCTGCTGAAGTATCAGGCAGTACAACAGGCACTTTACATACAAAATGGTGTTTTTCTTATGCAACAATGCTATGGCAGTTTTTCAAAGGAGCAAAACAGACACAAAATGTTAAAGGTCTTACCCAAGTTCTCACTGATAGTAATTAGCAAATTCAGAAATTAAACCAGTGTCTATATGATTCTAAATTCAAGTCTTTGCATGACAATGTTTTGGTACTTTTTTAAAGTCTCTAAAGAAAATTCTTACTCTTCCTTTGTATTATAATAATATGTGCTCCCTTTTTAGTCCTATTGCTCTAAACTCCTGAGGCTTGAGACATTACTGTATTCATTTCTACCCCCCACAGGGCTTCACACAGTGCAGGGCATACAGTGAATGCTTAATATTTTTTACATTGAAATTATCTGAAGCATGTTCCAACTTCTAGTCCCTAAAAAGCCTGAGGTTTTCCAGGCAGGAGGTTAATGGCTCTCGTTTTGCTTTTGTTTGGACTGGAAAAAGTTAGCTCAGCCCTTGAGCTTGTGCAGGCTGTGCCCAGAGGGCAGTGGCCGACGATGACCTTAGTGCATTACTGCTCACTGTTGCAGTGCCACTTCTTACAGCAAGTATTGGCATCTTCTTGCATCTACTGTTGACAGCTATCATAAATAAAATGAACTTTCATCTAGTTCAGCATCTAATTCAAACTTTGCTAACGGCAACAAATAAACGACCTGTGCGGGGAAACTGGAATAACCCTACAACTGGAGTTACGCAGATCCGGTTGGCTTTGCTCCGAATATGAACTGTGTCGATGAGTATGAAATAATGTGGATCAGTATGCAAGGTATGAGTGATCAACCGCACAAAAGACAGTCAAGTTCAAAGCCCAAACACAGATAACATCCCTGCAGATGTTCCATTATTTCAAGATAAGCTGGAACCTGAAAATTCTAAAATAAAATGTCAGACCCAAGCAATAGAACAAGGACTATATATACTGAGACCAATGGACCTGCACTCTGATATGAAATCAATTAATTTATTGATTAGCTCAAGACTAGGCAATCCTGGGCAAGGTCTTTCTCCTAAGTTCCCCTAAATTAAAAGAAAAATAAAAGAATCATCTGCTCTGTTTTTCCAATCATTGAGGGAGAAAATTAAATCACTTGTTTCTAGGTTTCCTTTAGTTCTTGCAGTTTGTAACTCCCATCTCTGGCCAGACCATATGCAAAGTCTTTAATAAATAAGGTAGCCCTTTCAGGTTACCAAGAAGCAAAGATTGTTGAAAGGTTTCACATACCCATTTATTCCCTGTTAAATGATATGCTCAAACAGTATTCAGCCATATGACCTGAATAATTTCATCTCTGTGCCCAAAGGTGGGTAAATTCAATTTCTTCTGCTTATGTTGAGGATGAGTGGCCAAGAAGTGTCTCCACAGTCTCAGTGTGGCCTCTGCCTTTTCAGAGAAAGGAGTAGCTGCCTTTCCAGCAGAGAGGAGGAGGTACGTTGATTCTTCATTATTTTCTCAGGGCAGATATTAAGACTGTTGGTTACATCCACTCAAAGCCTCCCCAGGGCTTAATCTCTACAGATTTTGCCCAGGAAAAATCCACTAGGGGAATCCTATTAAACCTTAAACAAAGGGACTAGTCTTTCTATATAGGTTAAGGAAGCATACATTCAATAAATGAACTACCAGAATCCGTGAACTAGACAAACTCCAAGCATAAAGACATGTTACAAGAAAGTGATGCAGTGAACTTTAGGATTTCTTGATTAAGAAAAATGGATTATATATTAAGTATTCTCCTAAAATCATAAAAAAATTTACTACTCATGCAAGGTAAATTTTAGGTCCACCAGATTTTTGAAGGATTTTCACAATATATTTTATGATTTTATTAATAGAAGAAACTATAATAAGTATACATATGAAGTTATGTGAATTAAAAATTTATTTCATTTAACATCTTTACAGAAAGATATTTAATAGCTGTGCTCCTGAAAAATGGAAAATAAGCATAAGTGGGCGTTGGTAAGAATTTTAGGAGAGCATATCACTAACTTGCCCTCTTCTCTAGATACCTGAGAAGTGATATTCCACTCATGGAGAAAATTTAAGACTGGCTATATCCTTCCAGTATTACTAAGAATCTAGTGCATATATGTGCTTATAAAAGGGTTACAATTACAGTGAATATTATCTACCATTCATGTCTAAATGAAAAAAAGAAGGAAAAACTTGATACTCTACTTAACCAGTGCATTTTTGCATTTTGAAACTTTGGTGCTACAATTTCTTGGAACATTGTATCAGGGAAGAATATTTTTTCCAGTTTGGAAGTATTACCTATTGAACAATGTCAGAAGAAAGAAAACTAGTTTTGTTGGAACTGGCTGTTCTATAGTGACACAAGTCAGGTTCAATTAATTTAGAGTTGGCCTGAGAGCACGTGCACAATCTATGGTGTTGTAATACAACTAATGCACACAGAAACAGTGTTGAACTGCTCCCAGAGGAGAAGGTTTTCCTTAGCTGATTCACCCTAGAAAATCCCGCACCAGATTAAGTAGAGCTTATTAAGTATAATGCAAATACCCCAACTGCAAGCCATCTGCTTTTCAAGTCCAAATGGTTGTTGCTGTTCATAAGAGAAGAGTGCCAAATAGTTTTCTAACTTTTACTTCTAGGTTTCCCAAGAATTATCCAAAAGTATACCTTTTCCTCCAACTGCTTACTCTGGTATTAAATTGTCTTAGAGATTTCATAATAGGAATTTTAAAATATGCTTTAGTTTTTAAATCAGAAACATTTCAGAAGTTTCCCACTCCTCACTACCTTCAACTCCTTAATGGGTTTTAAATAGATTAAAAGTGGAAGTTTGATTTAATCAAGTTGCTCCCTCTTGATGTTTGGAAAATAACCAAGCAGTTCCAGTGGTAAATTAACATATTACCATGGTAGAGCCATTTAACAAATCAAAACATATTTGTGCATCTAAATCCTTCATTGGCAGAGAGCAGCTTCTACCCTCTCTATTGATTAGGTCCCTGTTACTATAGATTTAAACACACACACACACAGTATGACGTCTCTTAGGAGGTTAGAAAGAATGGTTTGGTTGACTCAGCATTCTAAATCAGATCAAACAAGTATCCAACCTACTGAGAAGATGCAAAATTTGGACTAGTTGCTGATGTCAAATTCAGTTTGGAGACTATTTTGTCAGAGTTCCCTATGAGCCAAACTTAATAGCAAATGGAAAGACAAATTCACCCACAATATGGTGCCAGAGGACAATCAACCCAGCACCACTGGGCTGTGCTTTCTGCAATTTAGCGCTGTTAGCAGCTTCATCGTCAAATTGAATACAAGCAGGACACACCGCTGACACACAACACATGCCCTGGGAGCTGACTGCTGGAATGAAAGGATCTATAGCTAGACCACTATGAAAATCAGGAAACAAGAGATGGCTTAGGTTGAAACAAAGCTTCATGTGGCTAGACCACCTGTGGGACAAACCGATGTATTTATTATTGTCCAGAGACAATAAAATTCAGCAATTTTATAGCTTGCCAAGAACCTTAGCAATCAAGACTGCTATTTCTCTGCCTTTTTTACTGTTTTCTTTTCGTAAACCTATCCTTTAAAATATGTCTTTCCCTGGGCTCTATCCTGGGCGCTTTATTCACCACTCTCCCTCAATAACTGTTTCAACTTTATATGCATGACTCTCCAATTTTTATTTCCGGTCCTGATCTTGTTCCTGAGCTGCAGATTCACAGCAAATGGCCTACCAGACGTCTCCCTGTGGATGTCTCAGTAGCTCATTTAATTCAGTAGGGAGGATGGAAACAAGTTCACCCTCTTCCCAGTGGGCCCTCACTCTGCTCCCTCTCATTATCAGTGTTAGTAGTAGCCCTGTGCTGTCATCACCTGGCACAAACCATCAGAGCGTTAGGCCTGTCCGTCTCCCTTACTCACACCACCTCTGCCACATGGCCCCAGCGTCCTCTCCGGTCCGTGCCCTCATGATGCCCTAGTGGAGGCCTCAGGGGGCTCACCTGGGTCACTGCAATGGTCACTTTCTGACACCTTCCATGCCCCTGCCCTCTGCTCACCCCAAACAGAGTTACTTTCCTAGAACACTGCTCAGTTCTGATGGCATCACTTCTCTGGCTTAAAACTCAATATTCCCTCCTTGCTTTGTAGAATAAAGTCCAGATTTCTTGAAATGACAATTACAATTGTGAGTTCCAATTCTCTGACCTCAACCTCCTTTCTGGCCTCCATCTGCTCCATCCCATTTCTCTCCTTCCCTTGGCCCACACATCGTACTACTTAGAGTGGTTGAAATAAAGGAATCTGAACAGACAATTCATAGAAAAGGAAATACCAATCAATTTCAAATATACAAATAAATTTTCTATTATCAATACAAAAATAATAGAGACAAAAATTAAAATTAAACCAAGATTATATTCTCATTTCCTCATTTCTCAAATTGGCAAAAATCCCAAAATTTGGTAACATGCACTGTTAGTGAAGCTGTAATGAAAGAGATTCCTCAAACATTGCTGATGGTGGTATAAATTGGTAAATTTTTGGATGGTTAAAATTCTAAGTGCACTTGCACATTGTGGTAGCTTGAGAAGATCAGCTTATGATGCCCTTACCCCTCACAGGTGAAATTGCATGGGTACAATGAGATCATGTGACTGCCATCAAGAAATGGGATCCATTCACCTCCTCCTGAATCTGGGATGGTTTCGTGACTGTCTCTGGCCCACAGAATGCAGTTCTGAGGCTAGACCTCAAGACGCCATGCATGTTTCTGCTCTCTCTGAATCCTGCCATCTGCTGTGAATAAGCCCAAACTAACATGCTGGAGGATGACAGGTGCATAGTCTAGTTACCTCTTTGTCTTTCCAGCCTACAGCCATCCAACCACCAGACACATGAGACCATCCTAGACTAGCCAGACCCAAGCTGACCTGCAGCTGCCTGCAGATACTGACCAAGCCAGCCAGTCTCCATGAAGCTTTGCCCATGTCTGTAGAACCACCCAGCTGACCTGTAGACTTATTGATAATAAATGCTAAGTGCTTCTAGCTTTACGCTGCCAAGTTTTGAGATGGCTGGTTATGCATCAATAGCAAACTGATATACCTATTGAGGGAGAAATCCACTTCTAGAAATTTATTGTGCAGAAACACTTGTCCAACTACAAAATCACCTATGGCGAAGATTATTCACTGCAGCTTGTTTGTAACTTAAAAACGAAAGTTGTTTGGAAACATCATCAATACAGAAGTTTAATGAAATTATTTTATACCCATACAATTAACTGATTCATTGTGGAATCAGTTTTCATAAGGAAAGCTCTACGTGCACTTATATGGAACATCTGCCAAGAAACACTAGCATATGAAAATAGCAATTTTAAATAGCAATGTTTATGACAATCTACCATTTGTGTAAAAAAAATGAAAAGGAATAAATGTTATGTCTCACTACATATAAAAAATAAATTATCTGAAAAGATACACAAGAAACTGCAATCATTGGTTGCCTCTTGGAAAAAAACTGAGTGACTAGGAACAAGAATTATAAAGATAAATTTTACTAGGCCGGGCACGGTGGCTCACGCCTGTAATCCTAGCACTCTGGGAGGCCAAGGTGGGCGGATCGTTTGAGCTCAGGAGTTCGAAACTAGCCTGAGCAAGAGTGAGACCCCATCTCTACTAAAAATAGAAAGAAATTATATAGACAGCTAAATATATATATAGAAAAAATTAGCCGGGCATGGTGGCGCATGCCTGTAGTCCCAGCTACTCGGGAGGCTGAGGCAGGAGGATTGCTTGAGCCCAGGAGTTTGAGGTTGCTGTGAGCTAGGCTGACGCCATGGCACTCACGCTAGCCTGGGCAACAGAGTGAGACTCTGTCTCAAAAAAAAAAAAAAAAAAAGATAAATTTTACAATACATTTTTTCTATCTTTATTTAAAAAATAAATGATCTTTTTAAGTAGCTCAAAAGATATTGTACTTGCCTACAACTGGTCATTTACCAACATAGTTATCTCTGCCTGGAAAGGACTTAGGATTTTGTTAAGAGATTGTTTAATTAACAGGATATGTGGTCTGTGCCAAAACCACAGAACACAGAACGTGGCAGAAACTTTTGAAGTCATTGCATCCTCCCTTTGGCTCAATGCATGTCTAAGCTGGATGGTCTAGTAGCCCCTGCTGGACCCTCCACTGTGACAGGGACCTCTCTCTAGCACATTGGCAGAAGAACTAAAAGAAAAACATGTATGTTCCTAAAGAACAAGTAATTTGGTTAAAGTTCCTTCCTTAGAGAAAGAGCATTGTGGATGAAGATATCATCACTGCACTATTTTTTTGTTGTGAAGAAATAGAAATAACTTATATCATCAATGATAATAGGAAAGTTAAATGAATAATGGCAATCCAGAGAATGAAATAATATACAGGGTAGAATTTTTAACACCATGGAAAACACTAGGATTATATTATACCATTATGTAAAACAGAACAAATAATGATACAAAATTATCTATTCAGTAAGATACCAACTATGTTAATAGAAAAAAAATCTTTGAAGAAACAAAAGAGAAAGACCTGAAAAGAAATTTACCAACATATTAACAGTAATTGTGTATATTTGTTTCTTCCTACTTTTCATTAGTTCCTAAATTTTCTATAACATTTGCCCATTATTTTTAAAATTAATATATAGTAAAAATGTTAAACATAAACTATTTGCCAACAATCTATTATATGTGATTAGAGGATATAAATAAATATAAGGAATAAAATTAATCATGATAATCAAGATGTGCTAAGTGCTTTAACACACAAGCCCAACATCTCAACATAATAAAAGTCTTTTCCCGCCTGATCCAGCACACATGGGCAGGAGCCTCTCTGCTCCGTGAAGTGGATGAGGAACCAGGCTCCAGGCAGCTGCCAGCTCTGCCTTCCTCTATCTCCCGACAGTGCTCTTCATCCACCCCCTGGAAGATGAAAGAACAGGGGGAGCACATTTGGGAGTATGTGATGGTCCAGGCCTGGACGTGGCATGTACCACACCTGTCCACATTCAATGGCTAGAGCTCAGCACATGGCCACAGCTACTGGAAGGGACCCTGGGCAACTCATGCAGCCGTGGCCCGGGAGAAAGAAACAGCAGCCACGGGGGAACATTTAGCCAGTCAGTCTCTGGCACAGTCATCAAGAAGAGTCATGGAAGAAGAGAATTTTGAGACATTTCATAACTGTTGGAAATGACATAAATAGAAATAAAATAGGAAAGAGGAGAGTCTAGCTGGATAGCTTGGCATGGCAAGGGAAGAAAAATCTAATTAGGTAAATCATTTTTGTGGGATTAAAAAAAAGAAAAAAGAGCCATTAGAAGGCCAACCTCTACATTTTGTACGTTTTATCAATGTTAGGGAAACTGGCTTTAGAATCTAACAGGGCTGTGTTCCACTTTTAACTCTGCCTCTCTGTCTCTGTGCAGTCTTGGGCAAATTACAGATCAAAACCTAGAGTTCTCAAGTGTAAAATGAAGGTAATAATGCCTAACTCACAATATTATTGCATAATGTTAGTAAAATGCATAGTATGCATTTGAAAAATGAGAGTTATTACTGTTAGGTATTTTCATAATGTAGAATTAATTCTGATTCACATTTTTCTAAATTTTTAGGACACATTAAATATCTTAAATTTATTCCTCATTCATCACCCTCTACTCCCACCCCTTAAAAAAATAAACAAATGAAATAATTATTTTCCACTTCAGTAATCAAAAAGGTGAATTACTGAGCACATAAAATTAACATGCTTGACTTATTAACTTAAAGAATGGCTCAATCAAACAATAATTACAAATTTATTTATTCTAGTTACATTAATACATGGTTTTATGCAATACAGTTACCACTCATTTAACTAAGAGAATTCAGTATTTCCAAGTTTTGATTAGTAATTAGCACAACATAAGACCAACATTATAATAAAAGAAAATTCTAACAGGTTCTTAATAGCTTTCACAATGTCAAAAGACATAGGAAATATCAGAAAAAAAGAGGAAAAATACCAAAAACATCTCTTGACTATAACCTTTGCCATTTAAACTCATATGATCCATTTTATTTCATGACTTCTTATCACCTTATGTTTCTATTTTTTCTGATGCTTCATGGTAACCATTCACAGAGACCTTTGGAAAACAAATTTTCTGAGCCCCAGCTAGATAATAATAGAAAATACTGCTTCCCTTTCCCTGACTAACTTCTTTCTTCATTACGGTCTTTGCTGCCTACTCCATGCCTGGCACTGTGGCATTCCCTGGGAAGCAAAGATGAAAACCCCTCATTCTCCTTCTCAGTGATCACACCAAGAGGTGGGAGACTCAACAGCTCTAAACCTGCGTGAGTGAGAAGTTGTGTGCATCTCAATGGTCACCTGACTCAACCTGAGGGAATTAGGGAACTTCCTCTTTGATTTCTTTTGTTTGTGCTGCTACCACAAAATACTTGAGACTGGGTAATTTGTAAAGAACAGAAATTTATTTCTGACAGCTCTGGAGTCTGGGAGTCCAAGATCAAGGCAGGTTCTGTGGCTGGAGAGGGGCCCCAACTCTCCTTCCAGAGGGGAGAAAGGTTGCATCCTCACCGGGCAGAAGGAACAGGGCAGAAGGGGAAAACAGCTCCCAGCCCGATGCTGTGTTAGCCTCTTTTATAAGGGCCATAATCCCATTCATGAGGGGAGAAGCCCTCGTGAGCTAATCGTCTTGTAAAAGTCCCACTTCATAATGCTGTCATCTTGGCCATTCAGTTGCAACCCATGAATTTTGGAGCGGACACATTCAAACCACAGCAATTTACAAACATAAGTCAGTCTCTTGTTTATGCCACAGAAGATGGAGAAACCTAAATAACCTTGTCTGAGAGATCTGTTTGTTGGAAAGGCCCTCAGAACTGCCCAGGGTCTGCAACACTTGAAAGTGCTTTTCCAGCCCCCATGGTGTTAGTTCACATAATGCCCCATTGCCCTGTTTGTCCTCTAGGTACAAGAAAAAAATCATGTTACCAGAAAACGTCGTGCATAAAAACAATCCTTCCTTTGTAGGATCCTATCGAAAGCATGCCTAGTAACGACTGAATTCCTTCCACTATCAAAGCAGCGTCCAGGCATGGTCCCCCCACAGCCGTGAGCAAGCTTACATAGAGAAAATAAAATGGAAAGTGTGGCTGAGGATTTCACAGAAGCAAAGCAAGTGTCTGGGAACAAGAAGCTTTAGAGTCACAGGGATTTTTTTTTTCAATGTTTCACATTCTGATGTTCAAACTTTTACACCTGTGGTGATGTGAAAAATCATGTTAAGCCTTCATTACATGCCAAGACATGAACATTGATTTTCAAGATTGAAGTCAAGTCCTTAAATGTCTCAAATCTGTTTCCACTGCTGGGAACACCCAGAGAAGTGGAGGCCGTGTCGCAAATGGCTTAGAAAGGTGTTTGAGGTTAAGGTGACAGAGACCACCAGGAAGTGAGGGGAGGCAGGTTTGCATGGAAGAGAAGAATTAAGGGAGATATGAAAATTATACCCTGAGGTAAGCGCCAAGTGAAGGGTGAACAAGGAATCACACCCATGCCCCAGAATGATGGTTCAGATGGTATGTCAGGCATTGCCCTGCGTGGTTTATGTGTATTAATTCAGTGTATTCTTGCCCATCTAACGATGTAGGCACTATTACCATCTCCTTCAGAGATCTGAAGCAGAGAGGGAGTAGCAAGTGGAAAATGACTCACACAGCTTTTGCCGCCAGGAGGCGGCGTAAGAATTAACGGCAGGGGAGCTTGCTTCCGGAGTCTGCACTTATAACCCTTGTACAAACCTTCCTCCTGCCCAAAGAGGAGTTTATTAGTTAGTACTTGTAGCTGCATGTAATTTAGTGCATTCAAAATTGACTAAGGAAAGATATAATTCTTAGTGGAAACTTGAAATAGTATCTAAAACACACATAAATGAGGGGCATTGAGGTCACGTTTAACACTTGTTATAATTAACTATATGTACCTGTTTGGACTGAGACCCTATCTCTTTGTCTCTGGATAATTGTAATAGCAAACATTTCCTGGGAGTTGACATACTACTTGTTATGCTGTTCTCTAAGCACTGTACCTGCATTAACTCATTTCATCCTCAGCATAGCCCCGGGAGGTAGTGTGCTAGTTATAATAATGCTGTAACAAACAAACCCCAAAAGATAGGATGATGCAAACACAACAGAAGTTCACTTTCTTGCTCGCATATAACCCTTGTCAGGTGTTCCTACTGGAGGGTGGCTCTCCTCCAAGCAGTGATGCAGGGACCCAGGCTCCTTCCATCCTGTTGCCCTGCCATCTTCAAAATGTGGCTTCCAGGTCACCGTGCTTGAATGCGTCACGTGGTAGAAAAGGAATTAGTGTATGGGATTGAGGGAGTGGCACATGTCCCTTCTACTTATCTATCTATCTGACTATCTATTGGCTCTTACTCAAGCACAGGGCCACACCTAACCAAAAGGAAAGCTGGGGAATGTGGTCTAGCTGTATGCTCAAGAGAGAGGGTAACCGTTTGGGGAAGAGCACACCAGTCTTTGCCACTGGTAAGTACATCGTCCCCATTTTATAGATTAGGAAACTGAGGCACAGGAGATTAAATAGTTTACCCAAATTATACAGTCAGTAAGTGGCAGAGCCAGAATTCAAAGCCAGGCAATCTGGCTTGAGAGTCCTGCTCTTAACCCCGGTAGTTTATTATTGCTTCTTAAAGAAACGATGAATCTAATTGCCCATGTCTAGGTACATCACGTAACATTTATCAGCAGGACAGGCATGCAAGGAACACATTTCCTACTTTTAAAGTCTTATTCCTGCTTTACTCTTTCTTCCATCCCCTCATTGGCATTTAACTTGTGGTTTAGTGGATTCTTGTGCAAGAGTTTTCTCTCAAGAGCTCCTACCAATACTATGAAACAAAGTTTTTAGTATTGAGTTCCAAACTTCTAAAATCTAGACAGAGACTTGAATAGAAGCTGCAGTTACCATAGTACTCGAAGACAGTACTTCAGCCCAATAAACTCCCCCTAGACTGAAATAAAATGGATGAGCGAGAGTACTTTTTACTGGAACTTGAAATATAAAGGATAGTTTATCACTTATAAAACTCTTTTGACCATGAAAAAATTATTTTTTAGGTTATTGTAAGGTCATTTTCCCCTAAATGTTTTGGTCTCATTTCTCTTGCATCTCTTTGCCTTTATTCTAACACCTGCATCCACAATGAGTTAATATAAGTCTCAAAAAGGAACAAACTTCCACTTAAGAAAACGCTGTTCGTTTTCAATAACAAAACGTTGTGCTCACAATAACTTTTCCCTTACAGGATACACCGTCCTTCAGGGCTTGTCCATCTCTTCCGTCCACATCCCCACTCAGCTTACGTCACGGGTTGAAATCTGTTCAGTGCCCCACAGAGCCCGCCTAGGGCAGCACACAATGGGCCTGGGGCTCTCGGCTTCCCGCCAAGCAGAGTTTTGGTATAGGTTCTCTGCATCTCCCCAAACACTGCTCTTCCACCTGACTATAAATGTCCTTGCTGAAATTTCTGTTTCTACCCGCTGAGTTGACCCACAGTCCTGACTGGACACAAGAGACTGCAATGTCTCCCTCCCATCCAACCCTCCCACCTTGGAGGGAAGTTAAGTAGCTCTACAGCCAGATCATATTTCCTTGCATAAATATATCCCGTCCTTTCCCCCCCAACAAGCCATTGTTTCTGCATTCCCATCATGCCCCAGAGCAGAAAGGACATATTGTTGAGTCCTTGGATAGCAGTGGGAAAATAATGAACACATTCCTATATCTGGGTAAGTCACACTTACATTATATTTACCAAACAGTTCCTCTTTTTCCTGGGCATATGGTTAAACCACATTTTCTAACCTCCCTTTTAGTTAGGTGTGGCCTTGTGCTTGAATAACATCTAATAAATACATAAATAGATAAATAAATGGCTGGGCGCGGTGGCTCACGCCTGTAATCCTAACACTCTGGGAGGCCGAGGCGGGTGGATCGCTCAAGGTCAGGAGTTCGAGGCCAGCCTGAGCAAGAGCGAGACCCCGTCTCTACTAAAAATAGAAAAAAATTATATGGACAACTAAAAATATATATATAGAAAAATTAGCCGGGCATAGTGGCGCATGCCTGTAGTCCCAGCTACTCGGGAGGCTGAGGCAGGAGGATCGCTTGAGCCCAGGAGTTTGAGGTTGCTGTGAGCTAGGCTGACGCCACGGCACTCACTCTAGCCTGGGCAACAAAGTGAGACTCTGTCTCAAAAAAAAAAAAAAAATAGATAAATAAATGAATTAATAGAAGGCATGTGTACCACGCCCTCCATCCTACATGCTAACTTCTTTTCTATCAACATGACACATACAAGCATGGTGACCTGGAAGACACATTTTGAAGATGGCAGGGCCACAGGATGGAAGGAGCCTGGGCCCCAAGTCACTGCTTGGAGGAGAGCCACCCTCCAACAGTGTCAGGGAAATCTGACTCACGGCACCGAAGATGCCAGGGTGGCAGTCTGCCCTCGGTTCCTGGTGTGCTCTTGGCCGAAGAATGACCAGATATACCAAAGTGTCAAGTCCAGATTATTATCCTGGTCCTCTGGTTTCCTGCTTGGAAAAATCATCGGCAGGACCAATGCAACAAAATAACCTCAGGGAGGGAGCAGTTTCACATAAGCAGCTCTTTATTGTAAAATAAAACAGGTCTGTCCTGTTTCCGCTAGTGGAAAGAAATTGACCCACTCCCTCTCACTCTGAATTTTAGGATTGTTTCCTTTTATTAGCCCAGTCCAGGGGCAGGCTCTCAGGAAGTGTGGGATGGTACCAAATGATCAACAGATGTCCTCAATTCCATCTGCATATACGAGCTCTCTCTAAGAAAGCCCACCTAGGGGGGTGAACCACAATGCAGATTCAAGCTAATGACATAATAATTACACTTAGGTTACTCTAGGTCACTTTCTAAAGCCTACTGTGCCTGGGCTGGGGAATTCCTAGCTTGATAAAGCATTCCCTCCTTCCCCAGGTGTAGCAATTGCTCCAAACAGCACCAAAGCAGGGAAGCCTTGTCCTGATAAGAGCCAGAGATCCTAACTATCTTCCTAACAATAGGAACACCTGACAAGGGTTATATGTGAGCAAGAAATCAACTTCTGTTGTGTTTGCATCATTGTATCTTTGGGGGTTTGTTTGTTACAGCATTATTGTAACTAATAAACTACCTCCTAGGGCTATTCTGAGGATGAAATGTGTTAATATATGCACAGTGCTTACAGGAGAGCTTAGCCAATAATATGTGAACTCCCCCAAAATGTTTGCTATTATGATTATTGAGACAAAGAGATGAAGGTCCAAGCAGACAAATATATTTGATTAGAACAAGTGTTAAGCATGACCTCAATGTCCCTCCTATTTGTGTATGTGCTTTTTCAGATAAGTTTCCACTAAGGAAGCCACGGGTGAAGGGCATCAAGTATTTATTCAACAGTTAGTAAATATGAGCACAAACTCTATGCCAAACCCTGGGGTTCATTGATAATAGAGCTTTGCTACTTGAGGTGCGGTTCTCAGACAAGCAGCATTAACGTCACCTGGAAGCTTAGTAAAAATTGCAGAACCTCAGGCCCCCTCCAAGCCTCACTGAATCAGAAGCTGCAAGTTGACAAGATGACTCGGCGGATCAGACGCACATTAAAGCCTCAGAAGCATTCTAAAAAAAGGGTACAGTCCCTAACGTCACAGCAGTGTCCATCCATGGAAAGAAGGAGGAGAGGTAATTAACTCTGGAAGGGAAAATCAAGAAAGACTTTATAGGAAAAGTGGGTTTTTTTATAATTTGGATCTTGAAGGATAAGTAGAAGTTTCCCAGGTGGAAAATTAAATGTAGGCCACTTCGATAAATGAACTAGAGTGAGCGAGGACAGAGCCATGGAGGATCCTGACCTTGTTCTGTGGGGCTGCAAAGGCAGTCTGCAGCCTGATTGTTCAGAACTAGAAAACACCTTCAAATTTAAGTACACAAGGAAGTCAGATCGAGACCCCCCAAGTCCGAGCACTTCACAGTGTGCTCCCCTGCACACTAGACTCTAAGCACGGAGCAGAAGCCACGTTCTGTTGATAAATATTGAACGGCAGGCCCCCAACTAAAGGTGGCGCCATTTCCACGGGGCTCATGAAAGATACCCCTGAGATGTCCAACCCTTAGCCACTGAGTCCCCTGCAGAAGGGAAAGAGCTCACCTGCCTAACACCCTGGGTACCCTTAATACAGTGGGAAAGTTCACCTCACAGGGGATGGGCCAAAGCACGGTGACACTGAGCTCCCCAGGTGAGCAAGGCAGTGACTGCATCTGTCTGGGAGGGCTAAGGGAGTAGAGAAAAGTAGGTTCCTCAAGGCAAAGCATGGCACCGTCTGCCTAAGGCAAAAACACACAGATACATAACAAATGCTATTTTCATTTTTTAATATCAAAATGATTTAATGCAATCATAGGGTTTTAAAATTGTGCTTCGCAAATGTTTAAAAACGAAACAATCTTGGAGGCTGCAGGGGAGCCCCACAGGATGAGAGACCTCCTCGCACTCCACAGGAATGACATCTGCTAATCTTCCCACTGGTCCTACAGAGTAGTTGCTACCCTCAGTCCCATGTTCTAGGTGAAGACACAATATTGGAGAATCCATCCTCTACTTAAGGAAAACTGAGTTTCAATCCTAGACTTATAACTTATTATCTGATACCACACTCCCTCTGGAAAACACACTCATCCCATTCCTGAGTCTCCCCAGTGGTCGGCTCCTAGCATATCCATGTTTTGTAAGTCTGGAGTTGATAGCACATGCCTCTCAATACATATAGCAAGGAAGAGGATTCTCCTACACACTCCAGCCTGAGTAAGGGCACACTTGGAGATTATACCATACGCTCATTGGAAATTTTTACGGCTTGTGGTTAAATTTAGCTGGTTAAATAAGAAAGCACTTTATTGTGCTGCCACTGAAGGTGACAAGCCCCCTCATTTAGCCTTGTGCCTATAAATAGGCTAATCACCTAATGAAAGGATCTGTGATTTAGAATTTCATTTTGCCGTTGCCTACAATATACTGTTTCCACAGGAGCTCTGGGAATACAAAACTGAAAGGCAAGAGCCATCTTGACAGTTCTCTCTCCAGCCAGCAAAATTCTCCAGGGAAGACTGTACCCTCCAGCACTCATCAAAAGTAATTACCCTGGAGAGGGAATATGGTTTGGAAAAGTGAGACCATTTCTATTATTACTTTCTTGTATTAAATAATAAATATTTAACACGATAAAGTTAAAGCATACAAGATGACAAATGACAGGAAAAAAAAAAAAGGAACAAGGCACAGAAAAACTACTTGCTCTCCAGAGAGTTGTTTCTAATCAAAATAAACCTTGAAATAATTTCTTTGTCCCTTTAGCATTTTCTTTTAGCTTTATTTGAGAATTAAATTCTCCCATTGGGTTTAACCTGAGACCTTGTCTAACACTGAATCTTATAATACATGTTTGGCCTCAAACAGACCACAACCTCATGTAGGAAAGCCAGGCAGGGTTTACAGAACAATGGGTGTAACCTTAAAAGTGTTCACAAGCTTTGATGAGCAAGTCCAGTCTCCAATTCTTTTTAACACCCTAATTTTCCCTGCCTTAAAAGGAATTTGTATTGTGGAAGCAGGAATTTTACATAGAGAAGTCAAAAACAACAATAATGCAGTTCCTAGCAGGCAATATCAGAGGGGGAGCAAAAACGATGCTAATAGAGTAAGAAATGCTGAGTTGACTTTTTAAAATGATTTTCTTAAAACTTCTAAAATATTTCAGTGATTATTGCAATGAGGTTAGTGCCAACTCTTCTTCATATCCAGGAATACAAGATAAATTTGGACCTTAAATCTGCACAGGAAGCTTGCTACTAAAGTGTGCTTGCCCAATAGATGAGTGGGCAGCTGTCTACAAGACATGATGTAAAGAGCCTAGATTGTGTTTCCCAAAATAAATCTTACAACTTAGTTGCCTGAAATCCCACCACGAAAGCACTTTTGGTCTGGTAGGGGAGGATCCTGAAGATTGCTGAGCCATTCAAAGGGAAAGGGATGAAGAGTTTGAGTTTTCGAGCATTTGCTTTGCCCCAACATTATATTAGGCAATTCATTAGGCACTTTAATCTTCCCAACAGCCCAATAAGGAATATTGAATTAACCTCATTTCCAAATGAGAAACCAGCCTCACAGAAAGGTAAGACACATCATCTGTGGCCCGTGGTCACGGAGGGAGAGCTGGCATTGGAAACAGTACAGCCTTGCCAATGTCCACTCCCTGCCCTCACAGTTCCCCACGCTGTGCCACACAGAAGGAATATGGCCTTGTGATTGATTGGCCAAACCCCAGTGGTGATGGGTTTACATTTTTGTGAAGTGGCTGGGGGGAGGATCACCTGTGTCAGCCTAACACTCTTGGATTAGAACACTGAAAACTCATAGAACCTGGGTTGAAGCGTAAGGGCAGCCTGTTCATCTCTGTCAGACTCACTGAAGTATCAGAGAGACAGTGGGCCAGGGCTGTGCCGTTTGCAACTGTAGCTTCTCCAATCGTGATAAAAGCCACATTTAATGCCCCATGGCATCCTTCAACAAACATGCCCTCTGCACTGGAGAAGGAGCGTGGACAAGCGAGGAAGGATCCATGAATGCTGGTGTTTGTAACCAGCTTCTGGACAGACGGGCTGGATGGTCCAGGGCTGGAGGTCAAGATGTTGGCCTGGGTTCTCCTGATGCTCAACAAATTCCAGGCAAAGTCCCCTCACCCTTTGTCGCCTAAACTTTAATCTAGTCCCCTACCATAAAAGAGCTGTTTGCAGGTGTTAAGTGAGTAGTGAGATAATGTATGTAAGCATAGATTTTGGTGGAGTCTTAAAGGTCTTCACGAAACATCTGCAAAACTAATGAAAGTTGGTATTTAATACAGTCAGTGAAAACCCAGTATTTCCAGATGAGTGAATAAATGCCTCTAACTGCATGAGGGCTAAGGAGGAAAAGAAACCAACTGCCCCCAGAGGCATTCAAATTATTCCAGCGTTTCTGGAGAAAGTGACTGTGGAGGAGTTGTAAGTCTTTTCATTGTGCCACTAATTGCTGCCGAGGAGAGCGTTCCAACACAGGCTGCGAAAGCCGGGAGGATGAGGTTCTCTCCTGAGTCCTTTAAAAGCTGGGCCTATAGTGAGTTCTGAAGGGGCCTGTGCACCTACAGCGGAAGGTCTCTTTTAGCTGCATGGTTCTCAACATCCATAATTAAAAATCAAAAATTTTAAGATCCTTAAAATTACAAGACAATCCCTATCAAGGCAGTGTTTTGAAACTTTAAAGTTTCAGATGATAGGTTTGCAAGAGAGGAAAATTATGTTTATTATCTACTCTGTATCTAGGTGCGTGGCTCTCTCATTTAAGGCTTCAGTTTCCATGGAAACAGCCTGTGGGACAGTGTATGCTTATTAGAAAGATTTCCTTTAACATCCCCTATTCCTCTAGAAGTACTTGCAACCAACCTAAGTGTTTAAAGTCTTAGATCTTTACAATTAGATTCATATTTATTAAAAGCACTGACCCCAGTAGAAAAATGGGGACAGTTGATGAGGAGACAACAAACACTTGTCATTCATTCATCCAGCGTGACCAAGTGTTCCACAGCTGTGAGGCACGGAGCCCAGCTCTGAGGGAGAAAAGAGATAGACCCAGCGTCCGTCCCCCAGACACGTGCACGCTACAGGATGTGTAACTGCTTAACACACACTGAGGCACGTCAGGCCTACGGTGGTAACTGAACCACAGATGTACAGACTAACAGGGCACCATCCTTCGAGCTACCAACTTGGGGAAACTGATTGCAGCTGGTGTTCGTAAGGGTGAACAGTCACTCTGTGCTGGTGGTAGCCTTCTGGAACATCAAACCCTTTGATCCAGTTATTCTGGCTCTGAAAAATAACTCTAATATGAAGATACATTGTGCACAAGTATGTTTATAATAACATTTTTAAATTTTGGAGTACTGGGGAAAACGAATATTCAACAATAATGGAATGGTTATAGTCTGTCAATGTTAAGTAAGATATTAAAATAATATTCATGAAGAATATGAAAATAAATGGAAAATTCCTATTTATGTCAAATCAAATATGCAATATTAATACCTTAACTGTTTTTAAAAATCTGGCTTTCAACATCTCATACTGTCAAACACATGTTTAGGTGAAGGTTACCCAACAAATATAAATTCATGAGGTATTGCCTCCCATGTGTCAACCTTAACATATTTTCTAAATTTCTTTGCTAAACTTTAAAAAAGTGCTAATATTAAAGAATTAGTAATAAATAATAAATACAAATAAAATTAGTAGTTAATAAAATTAGTTATTTTCATATCAATTATGAAATTTTGAATGCTGTAAAATTTTTAACAGCATTAACCTTTTAGACTATAAAAGACAAATTTATTGACTATATACTAAAAGTCTAGAATATTAATATATGTAGTTAAGAAAAGTTCATGAGCTAATGTCCAAATTATCTCTGACATTGAACAAAATTCTAATAACAATGTTTTGGCAGAAAAAAAGGTTTTTCAGTCTCTAAGGAGCAAATGGCTCTGTTCATACAACTTTTCTCACTGCCTAAATCAGTAAATTGCTTATATCATGTACATTAAATAATGTTAAATTTTCTGATCAAATATGTCTTCTAGATTCATACTTCTAGGTTTTTAATTATGAGTCAGAGGATAGCGCTCAAAAGATAAATAACTCTGCTGGGGACGTAAGAGGCTCATTATTATACTTGCAGGTGGAGACCCTAAGTATGAAAAGATGCATTTCTTAAAAAACGAGTCAACCCACAGTAAGCTGAGAAAGATATAAAAGAATGTAGGTTGAGACAGTATAGAACTTTATTCACAATGTAGTTTCAAAGTTTGGTAAAAATAGTTTTTTCCTTCCCGATATTGATTGAACCATGGGTACAACAACCAGAACATGTAAAAACACAAAACAGATACACACACAAACACA
This sequence comes from Eulemur rufifrons, assembly GCF_041146395.1. Classification (NCBI taxonomy): domain Eukaryota; kingdom Metazoa; phylum Chordata; class Mammalia; order Primates; family Lemuridae; genus Eulemur; species Eulemur rufifrons. Next base: position 2,204,848 of record NC_090994.1, read on the forward strand.
CTCACATACATACCATACCCCACATACATATATTCAAATAAATGATTGGATTTGCAAGCTCTCACAGCTATGGAAGGCACATAAATATATCAAGAAATAATAGACACTGTTGTCATTCATACTAAGTGCCTACTAAAACAAACTTTAAAAATGTGTACATTAATTAACTAAAAAGGAATCTTCTAGGTGTGATCTAGCCCATGTGCCACCTTCCATATGGAGCACTTGACTGCTCCAGGAGAACGTATATATTCTTTTTCATCATATACCTTCACCTTTATATTTTCACTAGGAAAAAAAAAAAAAACAGGAATCTTGGAAGCATCTGATACATGACATAACACCTTTCTTAAAATGAAAATAATTTTAAGTTCTTTTGCTTGAATGTGGATATGACACAAACAGATCAAGAAAATGATTCTTTAGAAATGATGCAATCATGGTGTTTCAGGTTTGCTTTCCTTGCCATTTTTAAACTCCGACTTGTCAGGAAAAGGCAGATGACAAAGCTCCTGGAGGTCAGATTTCAGCTTTCACTCTGGGGCACAGTCCAGTCCCACCCAGGAACTGATCTGAAGGAGTCAGGAAATAGAGCATGCCTTCTCCAAGTAGATGAACCACTGCTGAATCTTTCTTCCAGGCTACACTCACACAGAAGAAAGAGGCTCAGTGCTGACTGAATAAAATGTTTTGTCTATCAGGACCAGAAGAGGGTGCGATGCTTTATAATAAAAATGCTGCCTGAAGAATGCACCGCACCTCCCATTGTGGAGCTGATGGATGTATTCTTAGGAAGCTATGAGGAGGTCTCAAAGCAGGAAAAATGTCCTCTGTGTGTGCGGTAATCACGTGAGCAGGCACTTGGGAATAAGGCCGAACGTATTTCTAGATTTGCTCTGCAAATATATGGGAAGGAATGAGGACGTGCAGTATCTCTCTGTGTGAATAAAAGGGAAGGTGATTACTCCAGGCTGTATCAATATCTCATGACCCACAGAGGCAGAAACTTCTTTACAGCCAACAAAACACGTCTTCAGGGTGTTTTCACCCTGGCTCTAACTGTGGTCATCGCTATTTAAGCCCTCACCCACATAACCCCAATTTATACCCACTATTTTCTAGAGACCCATATAACCACTGAATCTTCTACTAAAAGTCTTCGCCATCTCTTAAAATTTTCTTGATTTCTCACTGCTCCACCCTCATCCTTAGAAAGAGCAACATCTACTCCGCAGATACCCAGCAGGTACAATGAAACCTGATATGGTCCCTGACAATGACAGCTGCAGCATCAGATCCCGTTTTCTTATTCTTCTCACCTTGCCCCTCTCTGCCCCAGCCCCTGAAGTGGCCAGATAGCTCTGCCCAGAGACACTGATGCATCTTGTCGTTTCCTCCTGAAACCTTGACCAGAACTCACAACTCACCACATTCCAACCTCAAGATCAGCCCCCAGACTACACCAGCGGTCCTCAAGTGTGGTTTGGAAACGCCTGGGCATCTCCACACTTCCAGGAGGCTGCAAGGACAAACCTACTTTCTCAATATTAAGATGCTACCTGCCTTTTTCACTTTTAGTCTCTCACAGTACGCAGCAGAATTTTCCAAAGCCTCCTTGACATAGGATATTTGAACTCAGAAGCAGGTATAAAAATCCAGCTAATATTAATTAAGCTAGATTTTAAAAAGATTTGCAAAAAAACAAAAACAAAACAAAAAGATTGTAAAACAGGCCACTCTTCTTACTATATTTGTTTTTGTTTTAGAAAATAGTTATTTTCACAAAACTGTGTTTCTATGTTAACATGTAATGGGATTATTGCTGTTATTTTTAAGTGAATTAATACACATTTTTAAAAATTTCTCAATCCTAATTTTTAATATGATAAATACCAACAGATAATACATATCTAAACAAAAGCTCACTGGAGTCCCAAATAATTTTTAAGAATGTAAAGGTGTCCTGAGATGAAAACATTTAAGGAGTGCTGGACTAGATTTTTCCATGGATGGGGCAGGCGTTGGGGGGAGGTGGAGGTGGAGCTCAGGCGGTGATGCAAGTGATGGGGAGCAGCTGTAAATACAGATGAAGCTTCCCTTGCTCCCACACTGTCTGGGGGTTGGGCACCGCAGGGATACATAGTACCACTCAGCCAAGTGGACATGATACAGATCCACCTCACTACTGCTCGTTGATATCAGGGTCCTTCGACTCAGCATCCAGATGTGTTAGCCTTCAAGGAGTGCTTCAGTCTTCAAAAATCAACTGGAAATCCATTTTACACTCTTCATCACTTTCAGTTCTTCTTAATGCTTCTAATACCTCTTCCTCCAGCATTTCTCACAATAGCCAATCTAATGAACTTATTAAAGAAAGCCAAAGCCATCCAATGGGATCAGCCCCATGACACCAATATGATCTCCTAATTCCACTATTCATCCTACCTACTTATCTTATTGCCTGACGTATTTTAGAATCTCAATAAATGTTATTGAATTAAATAATCAATTAATGACAGCGTGGTCATCTAGATTCTCAGTGGCACCAATCCATCTACCCAAATCAGTTCTCCCTCTTATTTTCATTCAATCTTTCAACTCCTTTTTTATTTCTTTAAAAATATTAAACATAATGACTTATATTGTTGTTAATAATTGCATTATCTGAAGTCTGTGAGTCTGATTCTGCTGTTTTCTCTGTTGTCACTCAAAGCAGCCTGCTTATATATATGTGTGTGTGTATGTGTGTGTGTATATATGAGTGTCTGTGTGTATATATATATTTTTTCTTTTTACTATGACCTCATATTTCTTACTTTTGGGATTCCTTAAGGCCAGAGTTGGAGATGGGTTCTTCAAAGAAATTTTGAATTTGTCTCTACTATGCACCTGGAGACATATCAACTTAAGAAAAATTTAAGAGTAAATTAAGATATAGTGGACCATTGAGGTAGCATGAGTTGGGTGCTGTCTAAATATGTAAGAGCCCATTTTTAGTTGTGAATTCATTAGGGGAGAATTCTTCAGTTCTACTGAATATCAAGATTTTAGACATGCAAAGTTCTTGCTCACCCTTAAATTTAGTATCAAACGCCAGGTGATGTCAGAGTTAATCAGTGATACCTTCCTACACCCCACCTTGAGTGAGCGCTAGGCTTTGGTTCCTGTCCTAGGTACCATGTCATAGTTCACCCTGTCTATTAAAGGAAAAGTTCAGTCATCTGGGTTTGGCAATTGCTCCCAGAGCAAAAGCTGACATCATTGCTTGGATGATCTCTCTGTGTTCTCAATTTTCTCCTCATTTTTGACTTTCAGGGCTCAATATTTCCCTGCTAGAACATAAATTTTTTCTGTATTTTATTCAGCAATTTTAGTTGTTTTGAGTAGGAGGGTCAGTCAAGTTATCTAATTATCAGTACTGCTAGAAATGTAATTTTTCATTTACTCTTTCTTTCAATAAACATTTTAAACATCTATTATATGCAATGCAATTTTAAGCACTGATGTGGCAACATAAATATGATATATTATCTACCCCCAAGGAATTTAGAGAAGAGTGAAAGGCATAAAGAGATCAATAACACGACAATGAAAATACAATAGCTTATGATCGGTGCTGTATAGACAAGAGCATGGCAGACTAAAAAAGTATGATGGGGGCGACCTCACTTATTTGGTTGGGAGAAAAGTACAGGGAAGGCATATCAGTCCACAAATGCCAAAAGTCACAGTGACATAAAATCATGCACCTCTCCTCCTCACTCACACAGCTATAGGTAAGCTGGGTTCAGTTCAGCTTGGCTGGGTTTGACTCATCTCGGTTCTGAGCTACAGGTTCTGTTTAGGTTTGCTCCACATCTTTCATTCTTCTGAGATCAGCAGCTATGTGTTCATCTCATGCCAGATGTTCAAATCTCTCAGAGAAATGAGTGGAAACATATCACGTCGCTTAAGCTGAGGCTCCAAATTGACACACGGTCATTTCTTCTCATGTCCCATTGGCCGAAGCAAGTCACATGGCTGTGCTTAACAATAACGCGGTGAGGAAGTACCTTCCTATGGGAGGGGGAGCAGAGTAGAACGGTGGTGGGAAGGAGTGAATATATATTGAGGAATAGTCTAATCTAACAGACAAAGGCTCGAGAATCTGATTCAGAATATGTGGGATACCTCATCTTCCTCTGATTGCCTCCTCACTGTCAGACCATTTTGCTCAAGCAGCACAGACCCTGTTGATTTGCTCCTTGTTTATTAATCTAACTCATCTGGCTACACCCAGGGAGCCTAGCTCTCTCTCCAGGTGAGTAAACGACAAGCAGATCTCTGTGTTGAACCCAAATTCTCTTCTCTGCAGCACTCTGCCCACAAGTCATTGTAAACTGAACTCAACTCAGACTGAACATAACAATGAAGGAGCAGATCAGTTTCTTTGCCAATCCTCTTCCACACGCAGGATTTTCTTCCCCGTAGATTGGAGCAAATCTCATGTGTCTTTGGCATACCTCTCCGGTGGTCCACCAGGATTAGCAAGGGCTTTCAGGACACCTGGACTTTTGTCTTAAGTGGCTGTGTGATCAATGCAAAAGGAGATATCTGACCATAGTGTTTCATTATGAGAATATAAGAGGGCAACTTTCTAGGATTCTCTTTCTACTTTAAAATGCTCTGCCAGCATTTAGATTTATAGTTCACCTTCTTTGCAGATTTTTTTTTTAGTACAATATACTTCTCCAGACAGTCTGCAATGTTCCTATAGGAGCCAATATATGGAATTTGGGGCCTCATTAGGAGTGTTTAAAACAAGAGAGAGAGAGAAGAAATATTAACCCCAAATATTCCCATTCAACAACCCATGGCAGGTAGGCACACAATGCCTCACTTAAGAGTTGGTTTAGAGCTTTTACTGTGCATTACTGTAGTCAGGAAGTCATATATTAATATTTATGTGTGGTGTGTATGTCCCGTTATTAACTCGTGTGGAGTCCAGGCATAGACTTTTTGTGATTCTATTTGTTACCTGACCAAGCACTGAGCAAGGAAATGCTTCTAAGGAGGAAGAGGAAGGAGGAGGAGGAGGAGGAGAGGGGTGAGAGCAGGTGCCCCCTTGTGCTAGGAAGCGTGCATCGGACCACACCCAGCGCTCTGCTGCTATCTCTGTCTCTCCCACGTCCTCTTCCTTCCCAAACCTTCCCACCCTTTCTGTCTCAACTTCTAAAATCCACAAGCCCCTTGAGGGCTTCACTTTTAAGACTATTTTCACATGATGTGAGAGCCTAGAACTCTCGGCATTCATTGGCTTAGCAGAGCCTGGGCCACAGACTGGGAAAAAAAAAAAGGAAAAAGAAAAAAAAAAAACAGAAGCACTACCAAAAAGCACTTACAATGATTTCTGATTCCACTTCACAAGTTCATCAACAGATATAAATCAGACACCCAGCAGCATGCTTCTGCCTGAGTTTTTTAAGGGCTTGAAGTGATCACTTTGAAGAAGCTGCCTAACTATGCTCACATTTTAACTGACTTGAGTCTATTTTTCAAAGCAACCCACATAATGCAACATAGTCACAAGCTGCCTCTTTCGTCCAACTTTGTCACTTATATCCTTCCATGCCCAGGAGAACTATTCCAAGGGTAACAAAGGCCTTTGCAGTTCTAAAGAAAACCGAAATTGCCTGAACTGTTTCTATCTTGACCTGCCCCAGCAAACACAAGCTTTTACTTTTCTGTTATAATAACCTCCAGTTGCATTATACGCCCAAACGGTGATGCTAGCAGCATTCCTTGAGGGTTCTGGGAGTTCTGCTAGGCCACCTAATGATAGCTTCCTAAGTGGAGCAAACCCCAGCAGGGAGGAGTGTTAGGGTGATTCCATGAGGCTGACGCCTGGCATGCCATGCCAATTAAAATCTCTTGGTGAATTCATCTAATTGTAAGGTATTATCCTTGCCCGCCCAGTATCTCAGCCTACAAACACAGCCCCCTTGCTGAAATAACTATTATACAATGTTTTAATGTGTTTTACAGAGCTATGTAATTTCCCAGTGGATCGGTCAGTGGTGTATATTGTTTTATATTTTAACAGTCTTTCTACAAATTGGGAATCAAAAGCTAAACATATTTATCCTGTGGTAATTTTGCTTATAGCGTATGAATGACACTTAAACAAGCACAACAGTGTACTTTTCATTGAAAAGTATTTGGTTTCAGCATTTTGGCAAGTGCTTGGAAAAACCCTCATGCTTCATTCCCAAAGCATAAATCTCAATCCTGCAGCTATGTGTTTCAATGAAATGAGAAGGGAAGAGGGAAGGAGCTGGGCTTCATTAACACATTGCATTTGGAAGGATGATTCAGTTGCACCCTTTCATCCTCCCTCAGTTCAAGCTGGTAATCAGAGGGAAAATTGCTCTAAGATGCAAATGGAGTGTCTGATACAGGGGACTGCTGTGAGGAAAATCTCTAACAGAAACGCTGCCGCTTGCAGAAACAGTCAGCAGAGCTCCGGTGCTACGTCACTGTTCCTTTGAAAGATTCAGGATACACAGAACCAGTATATCTTTGTTAGAATAAAAGCTTGTTCAATGAAACTATTTGGCTTTAAATCTGGAGTGGCTTTAAAGCAAGACTGGATGGTCCCAAATGGAGCTGCTTAACACAATAAGGTGTGCAATAAACGAGAGCATGAACGAGTCAACCAGGCAAGGTTCCTACCAGCCAGACACTGGGGTTTTTTTTTAGAAGAGCATTTCTTTGTAGTTAAGATCCCCATAAAACACACAAAGTTGCCCGGCAGTAACTCCACACTCCTTTTAGAATTCCACTGGTGTTCTCTGGAGGCAGACTGGGGTTTAGGAAACGCGCATTTGGGCCAAGAGTCTGTTCCCAGTCTGAGGGTCTTGTCCTTCAATGGCATGTCGTCTTCATCCCTTTCTCCTCTCCGCTCCCCGCCTTTGGTTCAGTTGTCCACCACTAAAAGCAAATGTATCAGACAGGTGCTGGAATCACCAGGCCTTTTCTCCCTCTTTGAAATTCCTACCCATACGTCAGGGTTCAGCCCGAATGCAGCCTTTCCCAGGCTTCCTCTCCACTGTCAACAACCGCATACACCAAGAGATCCGCCGACAGCCACGGCTCAAATCAGACTTGCACACAAGTTATTGGGAGGTTCATGGGGAGCTTCCGCTGCAGACCTCTAAAGTTCGAATTTGAATTAATGTGTCTTTCAAGTTACTCACAAGCCTCATACACATGACCATCCACTCGGCAAAGCAGGCAGTCTTTGCAGAAGATGTGATGGGAAATCACAGGACACAAAACCCAGAAGAAGAGAGGACAGACTTACAGACTTCCAAGGGGGGAGGACTGCTGGGTAAATGGGTATGTGGCACAGTGATTCTCTGAGACATGAATACGGTTGAGTAGGTTTGTGGGGGAAATAATGAGCTTTATTATATTCATATTTATTTTAATAGAATTCTTTTAATTATCAGAAGAATGAGGTTATAAATTACTTCTAAAATTAAAAATCACAATATAGAAATGGCACCATTGTGTTTGAAAGCAGCTGTCATCCCTGCCAGGCTGGAGGAGACGTTCTTTGAGAGAAGGGGCACCTTCTCTGGCTTCCGGGCGACTTCCTCCCTCCCTCTAGCAAGCCGGGGTGGAGAGAAGGTGGGATTGAGAGCCTGGTGGCAGTGTGCTGCTCTGGAAACCAACGCAGTTGACACGTTTTCTTCTCCACCAGCTGCCTTTGCTCAGGCTGGCTCAGGAGCCGGGTGTTCTTCACATGGTGAGGCTACTTTCTGAAACTATAGGGATTTAAAAGAAAGACCCCGTGGCACGTTCCAAGACTGAACACTTGAAACATTTCAGAGGGCTCCTTCTGGAACATTTGATTCCTCTGTCTCTCTTGGCTTCCCATTTCCCAGACTTGTTCTTCGGCTTGTGTGTTTTCTCTACTAATCTGAGCTACGACCGCTCTGGAGCTGGGGCCTCAGGACAGCTGATGGGGTGATTTGCTTTTGACACAGTTCTCACCCAAGGGTGGCTGCTCAATCTGCACGTGGCTTCTCCTTCGGTTAACAAACACAGAAAGATTCCTCTTAAAATGCCCAACAGTGAACTGAGGATGAGATGCTCTGAAGTCTGCATTCTGTGACGTCATTAGATGTGGGAGGAGACACTGGGTGGGTTACGCAAAGTGGGCTTAAAAACTCCAATACTGAGGTCTGATTCAGCAGGACTCAAACTCCCAAACCCTCTGTTTGTCAGGTGTGTCAACTTCGACAGGTAACTTATTATCTCCACATTTGTTTTCTCATCTGAGACATGGAGATTAATAATAGTACCAGCCCCATTTTTGTTGTGAACTAAATGAAATGAGTGTAAAATGCTTACAATGGTCAGCACATATTATGTGCTCCATTGTTACCTAAATTCACATACCACAAGCCATGTCAAAATGAGCTTCTAAGAAGTTGATTAATGGGTTCAAATATACAGTTTGATGGAAGAAGTAAGAGCTAGTGTTGGATAGATCAGTAGTAGGAAGATTATAGTTTACAATATCTATCATACATTTCAAAATAGCTGTAAAAGAATAATTCAAATGTTTCTAGCATTAAAAAAAGACAAATATGCAAGGTGATGGATATCCCCAGTACACTTATTGAATCCTTACAAATTATATGAATACATTAAATTATCACATGTACCCTGAAACTGTGTACATCTATTATGCATTAATAAAATATAAATAAAGAAATGAACAATGAGCTTCTAGAGGATCACAATGGAAAGCCATTTCTAAACAAAAAAATGCGTCCATTGATCACCAAATTGTTAAATATACATTTCACTTCCTTCCAATGATTGAATCATATGCTATTTGAAAAACTGGAACCTGAGTTTAAAATGTTAACAAGCAGTGGCTTAAATTAGTTGAATATTCACAGCTGGCAAAACTATCCTAAACAAATATATATATATATATATATATATATATATATATCTATCTCAAAAGAAAGTTTGCAGTTCATTCATGTGACCTCCCCTACCTCTCTGAATTCTGCAGTTCTGAGACCAGAACAGGCCATGGAGGACAGGAATGTAAGTTGAGGATGCATACAATGGATGACCAATAAGAGCTGCCATTCTGAAGCGCCAATCACTTAACCTCCCTGGACTTAGGGTTCTTGGGCTATAAAATCACCTTTAAGGCCTCTCCCATCTTAACACTCTACTATTTCAAGAAGGCAGGTTTAAACTGCAAGTAGTAGGTAGTGGTCCTCAAACTTTTGTTGGATGGTTCATCTGAGGTGTTTATTTAAATGCAAATTCCTAGACCCCATCCTCAGAAACAGGTCGTGGTGGTCCATGGCACCTCCTGAACACTGGTGTGAACACTGTAAAGACTGACCCACCTCTTCCCATTGTCCTCAGCACCTGAGAAGCTCTCTTCCAGGTGTTGCTGCTCACCTGTCGCCTCTTAAGTTAGGTGTTGCTGTGCCCACTCGCTTCTTCAACTGTCCTAAATGTGGGCTTTTTTTTTTCTTTTGCCTTTTTTTCCCCACTTAGCTAAAATAATAAGCCATACAGAATTCGAAATAGGTGTGTTACTTCAACAAGTAATTATTGTCCTGAAAATGAAAGCTAGTGAGTCTATTTTAAAAGTTAATTAGCTGACAAGGAAACCAAATCCACCCCACAGTGCATTTCAACCTGTGTTCCAGAGAAGTAACAGGGAGTAGTGTGCCAAGCTGCAGAGAATTGTCAAAAACAGGTAGCAAGGCAGGTGGCCCTCACGCATGGGCCATCAGAATGCACCAGAGATGTGAGCTGATTTTTCTCATGGAGAGTAATAATAATAATAATAATAAAGATTTCCTTTCATTTAATGACTGTGTTAAATGACTCTTCTCTCATCTCCATGGTGCAAGTGGAAGGTTAACTGCAGAGAATGACAGGCTCATGGCTGCCGGGAGCTGCAGCATTCACACAATTTAATGAGCGAGCTTGAAGCTGTCCCTTCTGGTGAGGCACTGAGGAGGCGACCTCTGAGCCGCAGTCTGGCAAGAGCCCAGATCCTGACATGTCACCTTATTATAAGCTGTCTCTTGGGTTTGGGCCCTCCCAGGTGACTTTCCAGCACTGCCCTGCTCCCTGGCCGAAGGCTTTATTATTCCTTTCCATTGTAGGGGGACACTCAGCCTACTCCCCACCCTTTTGGATAAGCAGGATTTCTTTAGTTTGTGTGGAAGCATCACAGACCTGGGCGGAGGGCATTCTAGCCTCACCAGAAGATTCCAGTCCAATGGGCTGCTTCAGCAAGTGCGTCAGCCCAATAGCCAGCATCACTGCTTTCTGCAGCCCAGTAATAGGAATGGATTCTGCCATGATTTTATTGACAAGGGCTCAACTGTCACTTGTCCCCACACTATGATCTGGTTCTCAGGGTAAAAAATAAGTTCATTAGCATCTATATTCTGACAGCCTCCTCTTAGCTGGGATCATGCGCTGGCTTTCATGTGGTATTTAGCAAGCTCTCAATCCTGGCCTTTGTTCTGTTCCACCACATGAATCAGTATCTATATATAGACATGCACATATATACATTTTTAGAAGCATCTCTTTTGGCACATTGTTAAATAACTTCTCATTAAACATCAAAATAATTCTGAAAGTGAATCTTGTGTGTGTCCCTAAGGGAAAGGGAGGTACCAGGTGATCAGGTGCTTGGTCCAGCTGCAGAGAGAAGCATCTAGGCCACACAGAGGGTGGAGTAGAGCCGAGTCTGAGCCAAAGCCCAAGGCCCACACCCCTACCTGGGCCTGCTCTGGCCAAAGTCAAATGGGGTCAGCAGTCTAGACACAGCAAGCAACTGTTGATGACCTGGAGGAACAGGGTACTCCCTCTCTGGCCTCAGTTTCCCCTTGTGTAAAGTTGGAGGATTGCTACTCAGAGTGTGATCTGGGGACCTGCAGTGCCAGCGCCAGCGTTCACAGACCATGTGCAAATCCCTGCCCCCTCAGGATGGCTGTCCTCTCTGAGATCCACTTTCCTCATCTGCAAAATGGGGACAATACCAGTTCTTAGATTTGGGGTAAAAACATACGGTAAGTGCCTCATACTGTAAGTTGTAAATGCTCAATAAATGGGACCCAATGTGCTAATCTTCAAAAATCTTCACTTCTGGCTTGGGTTTTACGGCAGGTTTACGGCATTCATGATGGGAAGTGGGCTTGCAAATGTCTGGAACCCCCTCCTCAGCCCTTTACACTTCCCTTTCAAGAGGCCGGTTAGAATTGGGGTCTCTGTAATCGATGTCAGGCTCCATCGAACGTAATGAAGAAATGATCTGTTTTCTCAGAGAATTGTACTTAGTGAAGCCAATGGGCTGCACCTTTCCCTGGAATGTTCCTATTTACGCAATGAGAAACAGCGCCGCGGCGTCGCCATGGAGTGGCAGCACCACTGGCACGCTGCTCCCCTTGGTGAAGCTGCTCCCAGCAGCAGCCACCCCAGCAGTGCTCCCAGGCCTTGCAGCCCAGCTCCTCCTAAACAGCGGCTGCTGTAGGATCTCCCGTATCTACCATTCCCCCTAGCAACATCCTAAAACCATCTGACTGATTCTCCCAGCACTCGCTTTAAACCACTTTAAACTGAGCAGCTCACAACAGCCGCCTGCCTGGGCGCCCTGGCGGCAGTGGGGATGCTGCACTACTTTCAGAGACGTCCCCCACAGCCCTGCGGTGGGGCCCTGGCAAACCCAGCGGGGGAATGCCAGGAGATCGGCACCTCTTGCTGCCACTGGGCAACCTTCAGAAAGGTTGGCCGTCTAAGGCAGGTGCAGCTTTCCCTGAGCCAGGACAGGGTCAGTGACTCTCAGCTTGTACCCTCCTGGCCCATGTCTGCCCCACCCTGAGGGTATGGCAAAAGCCCCAAACTCCCTACACTTTGGGTATCACTGTCATCCCTAGACGGCAACGTAGAAACATGGAAACGCAATGGCTTTGGCGTCAAAAACACTGAGATTCCAGTCCTGGCTAACCCACTCACTAGTTGAGTATTCTTAGGCTAATCACTCTGGACCTCCATCTTGTCAGCTGTAAAATAGGGGTGATAGAGTTAACCTCACAGGGTGATTTTAATTATTAAATGAGAATACATAGATATGTATGTATATAAAAATTTATACCGCTAGAAACCAGGTTATAGATATAAATGAATATATATAAATATATATAGAGAGAGAGAGAGAAAGAGAGAAGGCACTTGGCCCTTGGAAAACACACTCAATTGTTGTGATTACTATAATTATCCAGGAGAGCACACTAAAAATTGAAAAATTATTTTGCAATTTTCATTGTTAGATCTGAAACAGCCGATTAATTTACCAGGACCTGACTGGTGGGGCTAATTTGGGATGAAGGAGGGCTGGGGCAAACAATTTTTCTAGTTCTCCAACTCTACAAGTCAAGTCTGCCCAAGGGAATTTTAAGAGCAGCCCTGAAACGAAAGAAAATCACAAAAGAGCAGCTGTGAGTATTTGGGTGATGGGAGAGGAGCAACACCACTTATCTAGCCACAGTGACCCAATCTGGCTTAGGGAAGGGGTCTCAGATTTGGGGCAAATGCACAGAACCCCAGCACTTTACTCAGAAGTTGGCAGGCCTCCCTCCTTCTCCCTCCTGCCCACCTCCCCAGGGCATTGCCCACACAGGGTTCCATCTAAAGTCTCCGAGTCAACAACTCGTGGTAAGGGTGCCTCCCTGCCAATCAGTAGAAAACCTAGAGTGTGGATAAGGTGCAAGTATTTATACAGTCCTCTTAAAGTCTGCTCTCTGTTTTGCTAGAGAGTTCCACCATCAATAATCTATTCTAACCCATCCAACAAGAATCATTACTATTTTTGTCTGAAGGAATCACTAGATGAAAAAACCCAACATAAATGGATAGTATTTCTAAAATCTTTAGAAAAATAAAGCTATTAATTCATTGAAAAAAATATTAATCATGTACCAGATTAGGGGGAAGGTGGACATAATCTGGTCCTCAAAAAGATAACAATTCATTGGGGGAGATAAAAATGTTTACTCCATAAATCAATAGAGTAAAATAAGTGCATATTTAGAGGGGAAAAACTGTACTAAGGAAACATTGAGAAAGAAAAGATTTGTTCAAATTGCATTTTGGCGTACCTACTATGTGCCAAGTTCTGCGCTCTACAACAGGGAAAGGATGAATCAGATTTCATCTTTACCTACGGGGAATTTTGAATCTCTCTGGGAAGACAGATGTTTAATAAACCAGTTATAATCCAATGTAACGATAGTAAAGAGGTGTTCAAAGGCAAAGAAACAAAGAAAGGGAGATTTATATCAATAGTATCTATGCATATCAGGGAGGATATCTTGAAGAAAGTGGCCTCAGGGGTGGCAGGAGAATTGACTTGCTCCTAACCTTTGGGCAGCATCTTAAATGCAAATGGTGATGTGTAAATCCTAATGATGTTGGCTGTGAAGCCTAGAAAAGTTTCCATTACTCCATGGTTTAACTTTACTGGTCTTTATTCAATATCCCTGATATTTAGCTTTGGTTCTCTAAACTGGCTTCACCCTCTGTTGGCTAATAATTGCAAAGGCTAATATAATATCTTCCTATGCTCACTCTGTTTTCAGAAGAAATGGCTGATACCTACTTTTTACAAACCAAGTCTACAAAGCAGACATCGTTACTCTACGGAGTGTTGTAAGGCCACCTTCCTTTGACCACATTTTTCTAGTGAAGATGAAAGGCGTAAATGGACGAAACCAAACACCTCCACTCTGGTCTTGCCACAATTAGTAGATTGGAGCTGAGTAAATTGGATTTAAATATCATTTGTCACATGGTTAACTAATGGAAGCTGCCAGGGGATGACAGCTTAATGAGGAACACTCGGAATCAGCAGATCTCGAAAGGCAGACACTGCTCTCGTGTGAGGACTTTCTTTACCGATATTGGTATTGAATCTGGAGGTGATTCTTTGTAAGTTTGTTTGAAAGTAGAAGGCATCTTCCTGCACTGGAACCACCAAATGCTGTGCCAATGACAAAGTTCTATGCTTTGTTATATTAACAATTCTTTCTTTTGCTTCGACAAATGCCCAGGATTGCTGATCAATTTCCATACAAAATGTTTCACTTTTAAAAGCCCATATGGACACATCTTTCTTAATTTGACATGGAAAGTAAATAAACCCAGACACTGGCATGCAAATATTAGCAGAATTGACTTATTTTGTTTTTAGTTATTTGCTGTAATTTTGTTTTCAACATGCTGAATATTTCTATTATCTGCCTAGTTTGAATGCCAATCCTTTTTACTTTAAATGAAGTACTATAAATATTTTAATGACAAAAGCATTATATGTTTATTGTCAAATATCATTCCTTACATACAAAAAAACAAATAAGTAACAGACTCTGGAGAAATGGCTGATTCCAGCTGGGGCAGGGAAGGTGCAAGGTGAGTCTGGAATACCTTATCCCAGAAAGTAAGGAAGTGCTCAAAATGATGATGAGGACATGCCAAAATGATGCGGAAACCAGGATGAAGGGGCTCTCACCAGCCACATCTGACAATTTGGGCATGAAAATAACAATACTGTTGCATAAAATAGAAATCCATGAGTCTATGCTGATACAAGTAAATGAATACATAAATGGAGAGTGGAGAATGCTTTTTTTTTTCTATTTGTGGATTACAATTGATGAATCGTTGTAACAATTCAGCCAAGAAATGTCAAGTGATGCTAAAATTTGTGGGCGAACGTTAAAGAGAAATGCGATATTTCACATTTTCAGAATACCTCAACCCAATAATAGTAATTGTACAGACAGTCAAGAAATCTGGCAGGCACCTCTTTAACCAAGTGGTCAGGGCTAACTTCACCAGTAGTGGGACAAATTGCAACCACCTGCCATGTGATAAGATGCATGGAAAGAACACACTGTCACTTTTCTGTAATATTCCTGCCAAAATTCCTACGTTTAATGATCAGAAAAACCCAAACTGAGGGGCATTAGGCCTGTAATCTACAAAAGTGTCGAGGCTGTGAAAATCAAGAAAAAACACAAGAAGAATTCCAGCCAGAAGGCAAGTAAAGATGTAGATGTGGGAAGTGAATTGAATCCTCCTACTAGAACAGACTTGGTTGCAATGATTGGTGAGACTCGAACAGAAGTCTGTAGATTATAGTACCATATTCACTTTACCTTCCTGATTTTGGTGGTTGTATTAGGATTACGTAGGAGAATGTCCTAGTTTGTAGGAAATACACATTAAAGCATTTAAGCTGACTGGCATCATGCTGCAACCTACTCTCAAGTTGTTAAGAAATAAAGCTATTTGTACCAGTCCTGCAACATGTTGGAAAGCAGGAGATCATTTCAAAATAAAAACAAAACAAAATGATAGGACTCAGAATGATATAAAAAATAAGCTATCAGAGCTGATGAGGGAAATTAAGGAGAAAAATGAAATTTGTTACAAAATTTGAAAACCGTATTTGACACAGAATGTGTAATTGATGATGTTGAAAATTAAGTCAATGATGTTAAGACCCCAAAAAAGCCACATATAAAGCAGTGAAATTCCATGAAGGACACACAATAGATACCCTGTATGTTCAAATTGTTTCTGAAGGAGAAAATAAAAGGAAGAAAAATATTAGTTAGTCTACGAGAAAATTTTCCAGAAATAAAAGACACACAAATCTGTACTTAAAAAAAAAAAAAAAAAAAAAAAAAAAACCCAAGAACCTCAGTAAAATTAATAGAGAACTCATTGCTTAATTCAATAAGAAGGAAGAATCCTTAAGCATCTTGACGTAATTACAAATCACCAGTCACTCAAAGAAGAATCTCAGCCTCGGGTATCTCAGCAGGATTGGCCGGAACAAGAAAATGTAGATGTGCTGGCTCAGTGATAACAAAAAAATAGTTTGCAAATGTTCCTTGTCAATTCTATAAGTCATTATTTATAAAGGAAAAAGGAAATATTCTCCCAAGGACTGAGGATATACAACTTTCATAGACTTCATGTGGAATGTATACATGGAGACTTTGTCAGCATCTGCTTGCGATTTGCCCCAATATAAAATTCTCCCCTTTCTTAGAGACAGAACCCTGAATTTCAGCAGGCACATAGCCATCCAGACTGAAAGCTACACCTTCTGCCTTCCCTTCTGTCCAGCTGATGCCACAGTGACCGGGGTCTGGCCAAAGGAATATGAGAGGTGCTGCGTGGGGCTTCTGGGGAGCACCCTTGGGAAGAGAGGCAAGCCCTTGCCCACTCTCCTCCTGCCACCAAGGCCAGAGTGCCCACAGCCTGGCTCTCTGAGGACTGCATGGAGCCACACTTTCACCCTGGCCTGCCTGCTTCCAGACTTATTCTGGGAGAGAGAAACAAACTCCTATCTTGATTCAGCCTCGGTTATTTTCTGATTTCAAACACCTGCAACAAATCTAATCCTAAATGACATTAATATACACTAAAGCCAAATAAAAGATTAAATCATAAATGAAGAAGTCATTTGTATGAAAGAAATTATAGTAAACATTAAATTCAATTAAACATAGAATAAGTTAAGACAGTTAGGGTAAATAGAGTTAAAATGTCATGGCATGCTATTATAAGATTCTTGAAATAAAAGATAAATAATGTATAAATGATTTGATGGCTGTGGCTTGGGATGAAATCCAGACTGTGTCAGCAAATGGATGTATCCAATTGATGAATGAGGGTTAGAGAGAAGAAAAGGATAAAGAAAATGTGCTGATTTGTTCATTTTTCATAGGGGAAATCAATATATTCCGTTCCACTTATAAAATTGATGAATTGAGAAATATGGGTTTAAAAGTATTACTTAATTTGTTCATGTCAGTTAGAATTAGGTTTAGCTGATAGTAAAAGAAAACCAAAGTTAGAGTGGTTTAACACATTAAGAGCTTTATTTTTTCTTTCAAATAAAATGTAGCCAGAGATAGGGAATCCAGGGCTAGTACAGTTACCTCAATTTGGCTTAAGAAATACAGGCTTATTCTGGTTTTCTGTTTTCCCATCTTTGACCTGTGGTTTCTATCTCAAGATTGTTTCTTGTTCATAAGAGAGGCATGGAGCTCCAGCCCTCACATCTGCTTCCAAGCAGAGAAAAGGAAAGAGGTGGTGGGAGATGCTCACCTAAGTTGTCATATATCCCACTACCCACACATACATGCAAGGGAAGGTGAAAAAAATACCATCTTTTAGCCAAGCATATTTCTGCCCCTCAATAAGAAAGATATTTTTTTAGTGAGGAAGATGAAGATGAATAGTGACTAGGCAATCACCAGTCTCTGCCTCAGAAGTATAACAACTTGTGTAATGACTGTATATTCACCAAATTAATAAAAGAGAAAAAAAAACTCAGAAGGCTGCTTAGCAAACTACTAATATACATTATTTGTAGCTGTTACACAATATTAAGAAAGAAATGGATTGCTGTGTGTTAGGGTTTGAATTGTATCCCATAACAATCCATATGTTGAGGTCCTAACCTGAAGTGTCTTAAAACAGGAACTTCTCTGGAAGGAAAGCCATTGCAGATGTGATTAGCTAAGATGAGGGCTTGCTGGAATGGGGTGGGGCCCTAATCCAATACAACTGGTGTCCCTGAAAAAAAGGAAAATTTGAACACAGACACACCTCACAAAGCCCCATGTGAAAATAAAGGTATAAACTATCAAGGTGCTCAATCTTTTCATTTATATCTAGTTCTGTCTCCTGAAAATGCCTAAAGCCAATGATCATACCAGTAGCAAGGTATACTTGGCACCCAGATCATGGTCCTAAAATATTTCTCAGTTAAAAAAAAAAGAAAACTTATCCACATACAGCCAACAGATCTTTGACAAATCAGTATACACTGGGGGAAAAAAAGCCCTATGTATAGGTTCCTTATACATAAAAATTTCACCAAATTGAAACCCATCAAATATATTTAAAAGCATGAGTTTATGGTGACATTCAAAAAAATGATCACCTTCTGAGGATGACAAGGAACTAACTCATCATCATGAAAACTAGTCAAATAAAAGGAATTTTTCTTGCCTTTTCTACATTGAATTATAATTCATAAAGATATACCACGATGTACCCACATAGATGAAGGGAAGCATTTCCTTACAAGTATAATTCAGCAGATAAATGAAAACTAAATGCTAAAGCTAGGAGACCACTACTTTGTAACTTTCAGTGAATGTATGGATCAAGGCATTGAGCTGACATCAAAAAGTGTATAAAGCAGATATGATGAGCAAAGAAGAGTGTGTTACCACTTGGAGTCTAGTCAAGAGATCAAACAGGAGCCGGATCACATTTCTGGATCCTGCTGCCAAATTGCAGGAGATACAGAAAACAGGCACCTGTTGAATTGCACCATGAGTTTGAAATAAGCAAAATCCAAACTGTGGGAAAATCTGCCTGCCAAATGACTCAGGTTCTTCAGCAGACAAATTGAAAGAAAAAGAAAGGCATGGGGGAGAATCAATAGTTTACATGGCACTTAAAAGACTTCTCACTTTGTTTTTGGAATAGGCAAGATTAAAGTACATATATAATGAACAAATAAATGCAAGGACAGGAGTACAGTAAGATGAAGTGAGTGGTTAGTTTGGGGGAGGGAGGGGACTGTGATGGGATAGGGCACATGCACGGGCTTCTACGAGGGGAGAGGGGAGGCTACAAAGTGTTTGTCTTCTCATAACGAACTAAGCCACAGAAACAGCTAGGATGGTTACCCTGGAGGGGGAATAGTGACTAGAAGGTAGCAAGGTGGGGACTTCTGTGGTGCTGGCATTTTTTTTTCTGATATGAGTGCTGGTTGTACATGTGTTTGTAGTTCACGAAAATGCATCGAGTTTTACGTGTGTGCGCTTTTATGCCAGCTATGTTACATAGTGAAAAATTGTTTAAGTGTTTTTCAAATTTACATAAAAAGTCCAACATATAGAGATATAGATCTTAAAATCTCATACAGTGCTCAAATTCTATTTTTCCATTTGCCTATTTGACAAATCTATTTGATTTTCAAATGCTGAAACAGTTGGGCTCCTAGCAATTTCTCCTTTTATTTCTGACAATTTTTGCTCCATAAATATGGGCACTATTTTATTTGGAACATAAAAGACCATAATATACCTTAACTGGGGATAATACCTCTTATCAATATGAAACCATAAAATTTTGGAAGTTTGCTATTATTAATTGCATTTTGACTTGATTTAGTCTTGCCTGAAATTAACATTTCTTCTCCAATCCTCTCTCCATCCCATCCAACTCCTTCCCACCTGATTTTCATGTTTGGATTAATTCTGAATTTCCCAGTACTATTTGCCCATCTTTTTTCTACTGGAGCCCTGAGGCAATGAGGAGGAAGCAGTCCACACAGCCACTAGAACCGCCAAGTTCTAGACCCAACAGAGGATGTCATCTCTTGTGGGATGACATTTTTGTCATTAACACTTTTTAAATGCTGTCATAAGTAAGATCTCACACAGCTTCAGATTTTGCACCTTTAACTTGGTGCACACTTTGATTTCATATACATTTTATTTCATGTCAGTGGTATTCCTGGAATTGCATTATAGATACCAATGAGATAAAGGGTAGGCCCTAAAAGAACTTAAAGCCCACTGGAGGAGACAGACCAACAAACACAGTGTCAACAGAGTCCTCTGCTCTGACAGAGAAAGTCCAGTGCCATGGGCAGGTGTTTGAGGGGCTCCTCACCTATACTTTGGGGCTGGGCGAGTGGTAGGAAAATCACCATTCTTTACTTCCATATACTTGCAGAAAAAAAAAGTTTCATTTAAGAAAGATCCTTGGTGAAACAATAACATATAGATACATAGATTTTAATTTTGTTAAAACTAAACTCGCAAGTACACATCTTTTTAGTATTCAGAATAATGACATGGGATGCACATATAAAGTACTTGTGTTCATGTGGAGGCCGGATGGCTGTTTCGAGGAAACACTTGTTTTCCTTGTATGATGGTTTGAGCTCACCTAGTTGAGTTTTCATGGGCCATCAATTTTACTTGAAAGAATGACTGACAAACTAGAGTAATTCAGATTTGGGTGTTTAGAAGATACTCTCTCAAAAATGAGGAAAACAATGACAAAAATTGAGTTTTAAGTGAATCTTAGAATGCTGGAAAACTTGTATCTGCGACCATGAACTTGATGGCCTTGTAATACTTAAAGAATTTTAAGATGGGTGGTGACAGTAACAAACGCACTTTTTAAAAATTGCATTATGAAATGTGACAATATTTTTAAGAACTACATAATTAAGCAAAGCAATATTTTATAGATGGGAATGCTTGAAATGAGAAAATCATGAATGTGTAAAATATCCACTAAAGTGCAATATAGACCAGTGGGTTTTAAAGTAATAAAGTATGAAAAGTTTACTGATGTACTATTAGTTTCAGATTACACACTGCAACTACCCTTTAGGCAACTACCCGTTGCCAAGTCTTGGTATAGTGTAGGGGAGGAATATCCACAGTTATATGAAAAGGCTATTAAAATACCCTTTCTTTTTCCAAATATATGTGTGAGGCCCAATTTTCTTCATATTCTTCAACTAAAACATAAGAAATGAATGCAGGGGCAATATGAGAGTCAAGCCGTATTAAATGATGCTAAACCTTGAAGAGATTTGCAAAAATGTAAAACAATGCCAGTCTTAGCACTCAAGTTTTTGTTGTTTCAGAAAATATCTTTCCTAAGAATACATTATTTATGTTAACATTTAGTAGGTCTATCATTTGTTATTTTTTAAATGAATTAGAAATATTTTTAAATTTCTCAGTTTTCATTTTGAATGCAAAAAAAAATATTATTCTATCTAAGGGGGGGCATGAGATTTAAGTTTGAGAAATGCTTCACTACACCCACAAGAATGACAAAAATAAAATAAAATGAAAAATTAAAGCTCTTCAGAGACCTCAGTCATTTTTAAGTGTCCAGATAAAGGATGATTATTGGAAACAAAGCATATCAGTTATTTGAATATGTTGCCTAGGAGTTTATTGTAGGTGTGTGGCTGAGTTGAAGCCAAGAGGTCGGAACATGCTTAGCCAGCATCAGACGATAGACCCTGACATCCAAAAAGGATATGAATTCTGCTACAGGTTGTTGCACAACGTTCTAGGTTTTTCTCTCTTTCTGAATACTTTCTTTTTCAGTGCCATTTTCCACAAAGAAGCATTTTCTTAATTGCTTTATCAGATGCAGTCAGAAACAGAACGATGCTGAATGCTAGCTGGTCGGCTCTGCTCCTTCATGGCTCTGAGATTTCATCATGCATGTCAGCTTCACCATGCTTTTGACTTATATTTGGATCTCTTGTAATTCACTTGAAAATATATGCAATGATATTTGTGAAAATTTCTTCCATTTCTCTTTTTTTAGCAGGAGATAAAATATTTGCCGAGAGTTAATTTTGATAGCTTTCAAGTGTGGGGAATAACCAGTTTAAACAATTAAAATGCCATTGTTATCTCTTCTTTCCTGCTTCCCAAAAGGAAGCCTAAGTGCACGTCAATTTATCAGGAAAAACTGCATAATTTTAATATTGAATTTCAGTGCCTATAATGATGCTGTGATTTTTAAAACATTTTCCTTTAGTCCATATTTTATGGCAGCGTGTCTTTCCCTGGCTGTCTCAAATGCAATACTGCTTCATCTGTGGACTGTATTTACTTACTCAGTAATGCCCTTTCTAATGAGAAAAACTTTAAATAGAAATACTAGAATTGGAAAAATGACAAGAGAGCATCTAGTTTTAATTCCTGACACTCGGATGAGGCAACTTTCCCAGTGTTGCCCAGCAAGCTGGTGGCACAGATGGAAACGGGGTTCCCTGTCCTGGAGCCTTGTCTTATATAAAGTATTCTTATCTCTAAGAGATCATGCAAATAGATGGCTTCATAGCTGTCTGTTGTCCTGGGTTACTGCCCTTTACTTTCACAAATATATATGTTCTCTGTTCTTCCAATGCAGCCCAACTTCTTTTGGCAGAGAGGAGCAAAAACGCCAGTTCTTGTCAATATAGGGTTGCTATTGGCGGTTATGTCTTTATTGCTTACATTCTATTTGTCTTGGCTTTCTTTTTTGGGAACCAATGATCCATAAATTGGATCACCTCTCTGGTTGTCCATATCATAATTTTTTGTTGTTTTAGTCTCAGTCTTATTTGCTGTTTTTTTGGAGAGGGTGGAGATCTCAAAGTTTCCAAGTCCTCAGGATAAGTTCCCTTCCTGCATTATTTTTTCTTTGGACTTCGGTGCATAGAACTGTATTGGTCATAATCCTTGTCCAATCACACTCTCATCATTAGTCCATGATGTCCCACTTTCATATATGTATGTGTGTGTTCGTATATGTATGTAGCTGATTAGCTATTTCTAATAATGCACCAATCATTTATAAACCCACTATTCAAATAAAAGCAAGGATGCTGGTAAAGCCGTCCTTCTGCCATGTACTTCCCACTACCATCCCATCCCTGTGCCTCCTCCCGGCCAGGGTAACCATCATCCTGAATCTGTTCTTCTCATTTTATTTCTCATTTATACATTTTTTATTGCATCTCTATATACTTTATTGTTGTTCTTGTTTTACGTTTTTCACTCGGTATTTTTATCTTCAAGTAAAAAGGCAACAGATGCTGACAGTCCCTGGTTCTAAAGCATTGTACATAAAACACAGACCTCTGGACCAGGCACAGTGGCTCATGCCTGTAATCCTAGCACTTTGGGAGGCCAAGGCAGGAGGATTGCTTGAGCCCAGGAGTTTGAAGTTGCAGTGAGCTATGATGATGCCACTGCACTCTAACCCAAAAGACAGAACAAGACCTTGTCTCAAGGAGAAACAAACAAACACACACACAAAAAAACCCCAGACATCTGTAACAGTGCTCACTGAGAAAGACTGGATAAATTATAGTTTAATTATTGAGCTGACTTGGAATTACTTGTGACTCAGACTATGTCCACATGCACACACACACAAATGCACACCTGTTCCAGGTTCACTATTGGGCATATAGGAAATGATTTATGCTATAAATTATTGAGAAATTCTACACAGGTCCCCCAGCTAGGAAGGCTCCAACTATCTTGGAATTTTACTCTATTATCATATAAGTTTATAAGAATACACAGGTATTTTTTTCCTGTAACCCACTAAATACTTAATATCTGATAATTAATGTAGAAATGTTAAGAAAACTAATCATCTATTTGTAAAGGCCCTATATCTTGCATGCTTCAGAGCATGTATTTGTGAAACTTTAGCATTTTTGATAAAGACAAGCCTTAAACCTCTAACTAAATGCGATTTATTTGTTACATCTTTGTGACTGATCATACTAAAAAAATTAAGAAATCAGAAAAAAAAAGTGATTGTTAGTCTGTGGTTCCAGCTGTGGTTCAGAGACCACTTTCCCACCTTTAGGTTTTTCCTGCACCTTATACTCAACAGGCCCTGGATGGAAATTTAGAGTTTGACTGATGGTGCTAGAAAGCACTAATTTTCAGGTGGCTTCAGAGCATTTCAGTTATTTCATTTGGCTTGGTTCAAGCTCTTTGAATTATTATTGTTTGTGTTTCTGCAATCTCCTGTAAAGGACACTTTATCATGCATTTTATTCCTCTGAAATTTCAAGGGAGGCCTCTACTGAAATCATCTGCCGTAAGCCAGGCTACAAGCATGGCTCTCCTCCCGGTGCACAAGGACCATCTATAAATGCGGTGATAACAAATTCCCCTGAGGAGGCTTGTAGTGCCCTCATATTTCAGGATATAGCAAATGGTTTGGATGGTCACTACCTAACCAAAAAAGAACTAGTTTCTGGAGCCTGGCCATTTTCCCTCTCAGTGAAAAAGCCTGACTCTTAACAAGATGAAGGTCTGCAGTGTACACACATTACTATAGAGATACAAATTGAGAAGCAAAATCTGAAGTTGCACTTCACGGAAGAATGCAAACTCCTCACTCTAATAATAGCTGTCATCCTCACATTTGAAGCCATCTGAAGTAGATAAAGTGGCCACACTTAAAATAATGGCTTCAAATTTCTTTTTAAAGTGATGCTTACAGAAGAGCTGCTCTGTTGAAATTTAATAGTATTCCTTTTCACTTTTTTTCCCCATCTAGCTCACCCATATTATTCCCTTATACTTTACACCCCATGATGCTAACATCAATAGGAATACATTTTTGCTGTTTGTTTATTTCAGAACAGGCAGACCTGCTGCTCTCCACTGCAGTCGAATGGATAGTTGCTCAGGTGGTATTACTGAAGCTGCACCAAAAACACCCCTCGCCCACACTCTCTTGTCTCTTGGGGGGCTGGGTCAGACATTTTTATCATCACAGTAGGATTCTTTTGGAAATTGGGGATTACTTTAAACTTCAAACTCTGCCTTTAAAACTGCCCATAACCTTGGGAAGCACTGCCTTATAAGGTCACACCAGAATACTCCACAATTTCCCCACACATACCATGCCGTTTCTTGCTGTTTCTGTCTCTTTCCTAGACTGCCCTGCTCTATCTGGGACACCAAATCCCCCTGCATCTGTCTAGAGCCAGCTCAAAGGTGATTTCCTCTGCAAATATTCTTCCAACTTGCCCTAGAACCAATCACTATTATTTTTCACCCTAACACACAGGACTATTACGGCTCTGGCAATATCACACTAAGTTATGATGGGACAGGATGAGATAACAGGATGTGGAAACGTTGCCCATATTACCTGGTGGCTTCCTGAAGGTTCCAGCTTTGAGGGCCCCCTAACTCCTGGGCTTGCTTCTCCATATTCTGAATGTGTCTGAGCATGTGAGACTTGTACAGCTTCAAACATCAGCCTTCGATTGCTCCATCTGAAAAACTACTCCTTGTCCTTTACACCTGAGATAAAATGTAATCTCCTCCTGGACTCTTTCTCTTGCGACTGCTACTCCCGAGCCTGATTTAAGCTCTTCCATCAGAGGCTCTCTCCCTACGACTCCCTGTAACTGACAGCAGCAATTTTTCTTTCTATTTCTCCCACTGGATTGTGAGTTCACTCGTGAAACCTCAATAAATATTTATCCAGTGATAAAAATAAATAAATTGGTGAATTGGTGACTTTGGCATAAGAGAGAAGAAATTTCAAATCCTTTGCAAATTATATAACTCATGTGAGACTCTATCTCCTCACCTCTGGACCTAACAGTATCTGCTCTTCTAGGCTTGTGCGAAAAACAAGCACAACTGGTACATAAACCACCTTGGACCTAGCGGTCAGTTCATTATTGTTAGTCTTCTTCCTGACTCAAAAAAATTTGATCAATGAAGCCGATGTTGTTCAGACATGACTGGAGATTAATCACCTGAAGCCTGGAGAGCAATGCTATGTAACGCTAAGGAGAGTGCTGGGGACATTCCTGGACATGAAATGGGTGCAGAAAAACAGAAAAGGGGGTGATTGTCTCCCCCTTCACAATGTTACAGCAGTTTTGCTTGCACCTACTTTTCTCCAGAAAGAATATCTTCACTCCGTATGTAAACATGAATCACTGGTATTACAACTTGCTTTGTTTTTATCGGGCTTCGGCTTCATAAGTGATGTGTAAATGATGTAACAATGCTTCCTTGTACTTTGGGGGGAAAAAAAGATTTCTTTCCTCCTATTAGAAGTGTTTAGTTATGTAAATGCAGTTATTGGAGCAGTGTGCTTAACATGGTGAAAACAGTCTTATGCCTGGAAAGCTTCAACTGAAAAATAGAAACTCAACAATGTAGTGGTGTATTCATTTTTAATGATTTCCTGCATGACACCCAGAAGTGAAGAGCAACTTTAGTGGATGGTAATTTTTGGGTGGTGACTTTTTATTAATATTAGTCTCAGGAACCAGAACTTGAGCAGATAAGTTACTTGGTGTAGGTAGGGCATGAGAGTGAGTACCAACTTTGCTCTAGAAAAAAGTGTAATTAAACAAGCAAAATTCTTACAGCAGTATCATCTGATAACTTCAACCATTTATTTGGGATCCAGCAGCAGTGGATAGGCATGAAGAGTCTCTGAGCCTTATTCTTTAAGGATATCTCTTTGTAAGTGAGAAATGATCAGGTAGCTTAAGTTGGGAGTCCCCAGATACGTATGCACTAATTAGGAGGGTAAGTCAACCTTCAAACCCTGAAGCTTACCCTCCTGTCTCTTCTTTGCATATAATTTATCTGTTCCTGCTTTCTGATCTATCCTACCTGCCAGGAACCGTGTTTTATGAATGAAGCCACTTTTGGATACATTGGAAGGCAGCTGAGGCAGTTGGTTGCCACCACAGCATCTCCAAAAATGACACTCAGACCTCCCTGTTGGCTATAGCGATAGGACATCACGAGAGTAAAAAGAGACACCTTTCACTTTGGCCAGCCTAAGATGGGAGTGGAAGCTAAGGTACAAGAAAAGATTTGGCAGCAACACAGCTGCACTTAGCTTTTTAGTTCTCAAACTCCCTGCCTTCTCCTGAATTGCCACTAGGCTCCAATAAATTCCAGCTCTCCTGCCGTATACTCAAAGGATGCATTTAGAGGTTTTTTGTTTATTTGTTTGTTTGTTTGTTTTTTGGTTTTGTTTTGTTTTGTTTTCATTTTGTCAATGACATTAACTCCATGCCCTGTTGGAATACAACACACTTCACAGCTTACCTGGTTCATTCTTTCCTCTTCAGAGTTATTACAACTAGTCAACTTTTCCTACCACTCATCCTGCAACACTGGGGATAGTCTTAAAAATTCCAAAACAGTTCCTCTTGTGC
The DNA here is from genome assembly GCF_041146395.1 of Eulemur rufifrons. NCBI lineage: Eukaryota > Metazoa > Chordata > Mammalia > Primates > Lemuridae > Eulemur > Eulemur rufifrons. The sequence goes on from NC_090994.1 coordinate 2,231,747, forward strand.
ATAACTCCATGCTTTTTATTGCCAGTAATTTCCATATTTTATTTTTCACCTATAGGTCACAATGGGGTTAAGAATGGTCACTCAAAAACCACTTGATGGACATTGAGTTGTTTCTGGTTTGGAGCTGTGGGTGATGAAATTGTTCTAGAATTGATCATGGGATGGTTGCATCATTCTGTGAAGACATTAAAGTCCACTGAACTGTATACTTTAAATGAGTAAATTGAATGGTATGTGGATTATGTCTAAATAAAGCTTTTACCAAAGAAAGACAGCAGTAAGAGTAACGCGCAAGAAATCAAGAAAGCATGCCAAGAGGCACCTACTAAGAGTAGGTGGTTTAGGGAGGTGATTAAGTGAAGTCTTCGTAGAAGAAGAGGTAACCTATAAACTATTTCTTTAGGATGAAGAGAAGATAGGTATGTGGACGAAGCACTGACTAGGAGAGAATATTCAACACCAACAACATAAAACCTTACTCTGCCTGCAGGGAGCAACCTTGATTTGGATCTTGCTAACGGAACACATTTGCTACAGGAAGTGGTGAGCCTAAGCAGAAACAGGGAACCACTGGAGGTAAATCACTCGGGAGCGTGCAGCAGGTCAATCTGAACAGGATGGGAGTGGAAGCATGGAGAACAGTTAGCAGGCTCTAAAATAATGGCAAAGTCCAAAAAACAGAGAGAGGAGGGAGGAAATGAGTGCTGAGAAGAGAACAAAATAATTCCACAGTGAAGTGGAATGCAGAAACAGAAAAGCATAAATCACGGTAATTAGAAAATCCAGCTTCAATGAAAAGGGCAGTATGTTATCCTTTTCCAAATAACATTGTTCAGCAAATCCGAAGTTACTGTAAGGACACAAACGACATGTCAGCAGGGAGAAGGGGTCATCTTGAGCACGGGACCTAGTACACCATGTATCTTGCACTTTAAAGAAAGCCAAAATGTATCATTTTATTGGGTCTTATTCCCCTCTGCAGTATGGTAGTTGGAGACGATGGCCCTTGGGCTCTGTCTACAGTCAGAAAAGATCTGGCTGTACCCCAGGGTTGGATGATGCGATCGTGAGATGAAGCTTCCTCGTGTGGTTGCTAACTAACAGTTATCCTATTCTAGTGACACTGAGGACAGGTTATGAAACAACCTTTCTCTATATTATTAGTATTTTTTAGAGGAAGAAAAGGGAAAAAAATAGAAGACAATTAATAAAAACAGCAGTGCAATTCACACATCACTGTGAAAGTGTGTGGAAACGGACAAGGTCCTGTCCCCACATCAGGCTCAGAATTGCAATTTGAACAAAATCCAAAACAAAAAGAAGCTATTAAAGTCCCAAATTGCTTTAAAAAGAGGGATGTGTAGATAACAATCCATCCATATGTCCTTTCCATTGAGTAGTGAACAATTAGAAGCCGCTTTAGTTTTTCGTTCTTGAGCCACATCCCTCCAATGAACTCAGACCAGCCAGAATCAAAAGCTGCACTTAAAAAAGACAGTTTCGGCTTCCCCTTTCCCTGCAAGATCAGTGACTACCTCAGAGAGAATCGCTGGGCTCACCTGGCATGAGTTATTTTGGGCATGTCTATGTAGGCTGCTTAGAATCATCAACTGTCAGAACTGGAAAGGGCCATAGTATTAAATACTCAACTAATTCCTGAGTATTCTCGGTGCTGCTTGAAAACCCATTTTTACGTAAATTGTACATACACATGGCACATTTTCAGGATAATTGGTCAGATAACTAATATTCACCAAATGCCCAAATGTTCCTTTTCCTGTCAAATAAAGCCTGAGGGCCGTGTGGTCACTAGCACGAACGTGGTCTGGCTTTGAAATTTGGAAACCACAGGCCAACCACTGAGCTAGGTGGCTAAGTGGGCTTCGGTAACCTTCTAAAAGAAATATAACTGAGTTGTCCAGCCAGGCTCTAAATATTGCCCTTGTACTTCTACCTGTGCTATGATTTCTGCTAGTATTGAAAGTCATTATGCCACCTCAACCAGGGGAAGGTCCTTATTTTGTGGAGTCTAGAGCTTGTGCAGTTTGGATGGCGGGTCACCTTTAAGAAAGAATAGGAAATCACAAACTCAAAGTCAGGTGCAGGGCCCTTGGAAGGGCCCTGCAAATGGGGGACCTCAGAGCTCAAGCTTCATAAGCTTCACCATGAATCCATCTATTCGGCACTCATAACAATGATGAACTTCTCATTTGCTGCCTCCCAGTAACTATTTTGTTTATTTCTTTATATTGTTCCTTCTTCTAGGTATAATTTAAGGTGACTTTCTGAGCTACATATAAAACAACAAGATAAGTGAAGTATCACAAGAATGGGAAAAACAAACACCACATGTACTCACCATTAAATTGGGACTAATCAATCAACACTTATGTGCACTTATGGAAATAACATTCATCAGAAATCAAGCAGGTAGGTGGGGGAAGCAGAGGATGGGTAAATTCACACCTAATGGTTACAATGCACACTTATAACTTTGACTTGAATGGTACAAAAGCAATTTATGTAACCAAAATGTTTGCACTCCCATAATATTCTGAAATTAAAAAAAAAAAAAACGTAAACTCAAAGTGAACAGGCAAGAAAGTCTGGACTAAGAAAAACATACTATGAAGCCAGGAACAGAACTGACACTCAGAATGTTTCCCGTCTATTTGCTGGAGATATGCAGAAATTTAGGTATAAATTTTCCAGCAGTAAACACAAAATGAGAAACATGGTTAATTGTCTAAGTTAGACCAATAGTTTAATTAATACCTGCACAGCTAGTGAGAATTTTCTCCTCTGGGTGTCCTGTAATGAAATGAGCCATATTCTCAACAACATCCTTGGGCTACCATTTCCTACAACATGCCTCTGTGAAGGCCCTGGCATCACTAGCCAAAGCCAGTGAGTACAGGTACATCTACAGAAAGGCTAGCTGCTGTGGGTTCAGGTACGCTGCTCTGTAGGGCCTCACTCAATACAAAGTTAGACCTTAGTACTACATGTGAACCACATGTATTCTGCAAAACCCTCTACAAATATCGCTTCCCTCAAATGGTCTTATTTATAAAGCAGTGGGTAGCAGTGAGCTTGAAATTATGTTCCAACACAACTGGCTAAATGCTGGTCCAATACATACCTGTTTACTCAGTGTCAATAGAGAAAGAATTCATGTCTACTTTTTTAAAATGAAATAGCCCAAGAAGGTTAAGTACCTGAATCAAAGAGAGAAACTCAGGCACAACCACTAGGCAAGCCAAGAAAGAATTGGGGGCCTGTTCTAATACATAAAAGAATCCAATTATCTTAATTAGTATTCTCCTTCCATTTTTACACACTTCTGGGAGTTTACTACTTATCATTTCATTATATTTTACATTATTATAGGAATTTTCAATAACTTTGACCCATAGAAAATTAACCTGGAATGAGGTACAGTGTCTTGCTTATTTACTCCCCAAAATAATTTTGAAAATCTCGGTACCTAACCCTATACATTTTTTAATTGACATGTAAAATCTGTAAATCTGACTTAAGTTTTAAGAGTTGCAAAAGAATAACATATAAATACAAATTCTGGTATACTATAAATACTGACATTTAAAAATAAAGCATTGCATCTCCCTTATACCTATCCAGTAGAATTTAAATACAAAATCAATTTGAGATATAAATAACTTCTTACTTAGTGTTTGGAAATCTTGCATTATTTGTTTTTCACCTGGAACTTATATTTTTATTCAATATCTCTCAGTCAAATTACAATAGACTTTTTTTCTACTTTAGTGTATTTTTATGCTTGAGAGTATTTACTGCTCATCCTTTTATATAATACTTCTCTGATAGGTACTTATATGTGTGTACATGGGTCTGTGTGCATGTGGGGGTGTGTGTGTGTGTGTGTGTGTATGTGTGCTCAAAAGGAAAGAGGAGGGGAAAATTAACTTTTTAAATTTCTTGTATCATAATATTCCAAAAGTTATCTATTTCTTCTGGATCTGGCCATAACTATATTTATAACAATTCATATAGGTTATTTCAATCATTTGCAATTATTTACACAAGTAATCCAAAGAAGTGACATACAGTTTAGTAATTATTAAACAAAAAGCAAAATTTAATTACAAATGATACGGCTTTTTCTTACAATTAAATCATGTGTCCAAGAACAAATATGACTTATTCCTAGAACAAAACAGGATTCAGCACCAATTCTATTCCACTTTTTGTTTGTGCCTATTTTGTTTGTTTGTTTTATTTTGTGTAAGCTCTGGAAAACCTTGCTAAGATTCATCATAGCTCTGAGGTATAACTTTCTTTTATAAAGAAGCAATCTGCTTCTTTCCTCTGAATCCAACAGGCAGCATGGAGCTGTGTCTTCTGTCTCCACGTGGAAGGATAGGCCCTTTCTCCCAGGCAGTCAAAACGTTTTTGTTTTTTTTTCTTTTGGTTTCCCTGATGAGGAACAGCTGCCCTCAACAACTCCTTCAACTTCTAACAAAGAGAACATTTGCTAAACTCAGAGAAGTCCAACACATGCACAAGTAAGATGCTCCTTGTCCAGGACACCTTCCAAGTAAACACCAAACTCTGTGCAGAACATTGTTGCCTCTCGGCTCTCTATAGATTCTTCCTCCAATAATCGGTAATGTCTCTATTAAAAAGAAAACTGCATTCCAAATGAAACACTCTTTTGTTAGCAACTTCACATTCAGTAGGAGGTAAAAATATAAGAGAAAGTAGGATGCATTGCAGGAAATTGGAACTGCGGCATGAAAAATAAATCATTAAATACCAATGGAACTGCAGTCAATTCTTAATTAACCAAGGTAATTCGTGTAGGTGGTAGTGTGAGGAGGGGAGAGAGACTAAAATTACAATTAAGATTAAATAAAACTACCATCAATTATTGGATATAAGGATGGCTTAACTCTAGTTAAGGCAACAGGGACCTAAGGTAAGATCAGCTCTTCAAAGGACTCAGAAAAGCCGAGAGCTGACTAACCATAATTGCAATCTCTCAAAAGGAAGAAGAAATGGATGCAAGCCATGAGGTGGCCTGGGCGAAGGAGGCAGGCCTCCAACGCAGGGGGCTAGTGCTCTGGTGGCCCCTGCTTTCCCCCTCAGTCAGAAAAGTTACTGGACACCCAGCCCAGGCACAAGCTTGGAAGGTCAGCATCCCAGGGCACAGGTGTGGGGGGGATGGAAGAAGCATTGGCAGGTAAAGTTGCACAGGTAACATGGTGTCAGATCCAAGCCTCAAACACCAGAATAAGCCCTTTAGACCTCAGGCCTTTTCTCACTTCAAATGTCAATTTAGAAAACATTTACTGTACATGCCCAAAAGAAAGGAAAGCATGGACTCCAACAGATATCTGTACACTCACATTCATAGCAGTACTCACAATGGCCAAAAGGTGGCAGCAACCCAAGTGCCTGTCTAGAGATGGAGGAACAAAACGTGTGGTCTGTATGAATAATGGGACATGACTGAGCCTTAAAAAGGAAAGAAATTCTGACACATGGTACAACATAGATGAATCTTGGGGACATAATGCTCAGTGAAATAAGCCAGTCACAAAAGGACAAATACCACATGATTGCACTAATATGAGGTACCCACAGTAGCCAAATCCACCAGAGAATGAAAGTAGAATGGTGGATTCCAGGGGCTGGGGAAAGGGAAATGGGGAGTTAGTGTTTAATGGTGACAGAGTTTCAGTTGAGGAAGATTTTTAAAAAGCTCTGGAAGATGGATGGTGGAGATGTTTACACAATAATGGAAGGTACTTAATGCTTAAAAATAGTTAAATGGGTAAATTTTATGTCATGTATATTTTACTAGACTTTTTAAAAATATTGTTTTAAAAAATGCATTGATTACCTATCACATGTTCAGGAGTATGCTAGGGGCTCAAAAAATAGAGTAGAGTAAGACACAGACCCTGCTCTCAAGAATTTACACATCACATTCTGCCCATAATTCCTGCAAGTTATCTTGTACTGTAATGCACATGAATATTTCCAATGTACTGTCCAATTGTTAACATACTCTTTCCAAAAGGACCCACCTCCCAGAATGTTCTAGCTTGTCGTGAAGTGGCCAGCCTGGGGTTACCTGGACTGATCCTCTCTCTTTTCAGATGCAAATCCCTGATGTCATGTTAGCCTTACTGTGACCTGCACACTGTGGATTCCAACTTCAGGGCACAGTCAAATTTCTTGTGGCTTCTAATTCATTGCCACAACAAATCTGAACAGGCACACAACATGTGCATGCTACTTTTGATTAGAGCCCACTTTCTGCTTATTTGCATGACAATATCAGAAAATAGAAAATGCTGGTTTTGACCACTCAGTAACAAGGACTAGGAGCCGTTAAGATTTACAAGTCTGAGATTCCTAAAGCTTGAGGTTCTCTCTTTTCCTCATCCGATTAGCACTGCCAACATCCCAGTAGAGGCTGGAAGCCAAAGGATAAATTCAACAGAGGCGTTTCAAATGCTAAATTACGAAGCTGTGAAGTGCTCATGGAAAGATGAATGATAATTTCTCAAATGAACAATAAAATTGCTCTCAGTAAATGAAACTAATGCAAAAGCAGTTATTTATACTCTAGACTTTGATTAAGTAAATAAATGATAGGCAACCTCTGCATCAGTTTGGAAGGCAGAAACAATGGCATTTATAAAGATTATTGCCGGTTCCCTCAATTCCTCCCATTTATCGAAGTGGTCAACATTGATCCCAGCCCCCATTTGTGAGCATCTCTTACCAAGATCCCACCAGGTAACCTCAGAAGCAGCTCTGAGTGACACATCCAAGAGTTTTGTTTTCCTAAGAATATTGCTGATGCACAAGTAAGTTTGGGTGTATTCATCCTCTAGAATATTTGGGGGCTAAGTTAAAGGTGCCGGTGACCTCAGAGACACAGAAAGAAACGTCAGGCCTTGGTTGGCACAAAGCTATTCTCCCCAGCCCCACACACTTCTGAGTCTTAGGATCGCTGAATCTGAGCAGGAATAAGCAACGAACTTCTTCCTCCCTGTGCAATACAATGGGAGACATTGCTTCTGTGTCTCCAGTAGGACGGTGGGCCAGCACAGACCTGCCTCTGGGCATGCCCACGTCTGAGGCCTCCTCGCTCTCGCTTGGAGGCTGGTCTGCATTGGTGACAGAAGGAAAAACAGGTCACGCCAAAGGCCTTAAGTAGAAGAAAAGTATTTTCATTAACGGTGGACTTCAAGTCACTATGTTCAACATTTTAACATCTGAGCCCCATGGCACTCTCCAAAGCCCTTTGACCTGGATCTTACTGGAATCACCTCAAAAGTGGCAGCAGGGGAGTTCCCACACAAGGGAGTGCCCCAAACCATCATGAGATGGGCTGGTTTGGATCCCAAAGAAAGGAGCACTAAGCGCTCAGGTGACCAGTCCAAAGCATGCATTAGGGGCATTTTCTTACAGAGAGCAGCACCAATCGTCAAGACAGACAGCAGGAGGAAAGGAGTGTTCTCTCCGGGTATGGCCACAGAGAGGGGGTTGGGTGTGGACTTTATGTGAGACTTTTAGGAATTCAGCTCAGGGCTGGGGCTAGTTTCTTTCAGTGTTTTGGGCAACAACCTAGATATCTCTATCAGTGCCTGGGAATATTCAAGGCTCTGGTTTGGGTTCAAGCCTGCTGGAAGAAAGCTGCAGCTGGCTGGGTCTCAGAGCACTCCAGGCACTCTGGTTTTCAGTCAGGACACAGAAAGAAAGCTGAGGGAACAGGGGGCCCTACTCAGGGTCAGTTGCGTCCTCATTCATTCTCATCCATCCAAGGAAGGTATCGTTTTTCCAATACTCCCAGGAAATGCCCTGAGATGACTCTAATTATCCAGGTTTGAGTCACATCCCACCTCCAACTCACACATGGCCAAGGAGTTGGAATGTGCAAAAGAGTTTGGCTGCAGCCATGGTCCATCCCTTAAACTGGGGGTCAAATCAGTTTCTCTGAAATCTCATCGGTCCCCAATCAAATTATCAACTGTTAAGAAAGGGGACAATAAGGAATGCAAAGGAGATAATCAACAAACGTCCACTGTAAATCCTAGTGCTACCTCACTCATCCACACACAAGCAAGAATGTTTGGTTTATAAAATATTTAAGGGAGGGTTCTTATTAACGCAGTATTTCTTACCTGGAAGTCTGGAAAAAATGAATGAATTTAATTAAAGAACTGAAAAGTATCTTCAACAATATTAATAAAGGCTCTAAGTACCTTCTCTCAAGAAGATCACTCAATGCATTTATTATTCTCTTTAAAACTCACTGTGATCACATCATCGTTGTTAATGAATATTGCACACACATGGGCATGGGTACTATAGCTAGTGCTTTGTGGAACTCAAAGGTGCAATAGGAACCACAGGCAACCAAGATTTTCAGCTGAATTTTTGTGCTTGTAAAGTCCTGATGTGGCTCATTCAAAGGAGTGTGTTAAGTTTCCTCATTTCCCCAAAGAAATTACAATGGTCTTATTTGCAGATAGTTAACACAGAGATTCCCCCTTTGGACAGGCCGCTCAGGCAGTCACACACTGCCTGAGGCAGTAAGACTCTCAGCTGTCTGCCAAACACTTCCATGTCATTTTTGCTGAAGAAGGGAACTGTCCGGGCCACTCCTGTCACCAAGAATTTTGGAAGTGTCCATACTTCTCAGAATCTTTAACCCCATTTAAAGCCAGATAAGCAGCATGTCTTATTTCTGACAAGTGATTCAACTTTGCTTTTCACATCTTGGATCTAGAGTCACTCATCTGAAAAGTGAATTAGGGGGCTTTTTTTTGTGTGTGAGACAGAGTCTCACTCTGTCACCCTGGTTAGAGTGCAGTGGTGTCATCATAGCTCCCTGAAACTTCAAACTCCTGGGCTCAAGCAATTCTCCTGCCTCAGCCTCCTGAGTAGCTGGGACCACAAGTGCGGGCCACTACACCCAACTAATTTTTCTATTTTTTTTTGTAAAGATGGGGTTTTGCTTGTGCTCAGGCTGGTCTGGAACTCCTGGCCTCAAGCAATCCTCCCACCTCGGTCTCCCAGAGTGCTGGGATTACAGGTGTGAGCCGCTGTGCCTGGCATGGGCTTCTTATTTAAACCAGAGAAAGGGTCAAAAAGGCAAAGGGAAACTGTCACACAAGTGATCAGTTACTAAAAAGGCAGAGCTTAGTATGTTGTAATCCAGGTCCAATCTTCCTGGGCAGGTTGACACAGGGCTTGGTCATTGTGGAAGCAAACCCACCTCTCCCACCTGCCCTCACCTTTCTGCTCCCTGACCCTTGTTACAGCCCAGGGATAATATTTACCACCCTGAGGAACACCAGGAGAAATGCTGCCCCTCCCTACCCCTGAACACTGTCCTTACAGACCCTGTTGTGCACGTGTGATTCATAAACATACTAAGGGTTGGGAAATACTGAGCTAGACATTGCACACACATGGTTTCACGGTGAGAGCGGTCATAGGCACACTCATCACATTACTAGAAGAAACATCAGACGTCCAGCCTGGCTCCATGCCCTTAAGTTGGACAATGACCCCTGAAGCCAGCACTCAGTGAGAGGGGTCCCTGACCCTCTTGCCTGGTTCCCCCACAGTACCCTAACCCGCTTAACCGCGAGCTGGCTTGTACCCTGTCTTCAGACTTGTTTCTTTTCTCCTCCCCCTTTGTGATACCTCCCTCCATGTGTTTCTCATACTCACATGTACTGGGAATTATGTAATTTGTAGGCACTCAATGATCAATGCCCAAGTGAACGCAGGTCAGCCTCCAAGGATCATAATCACAGAACTAACTCAAACTCAAATAGGATGCCAATGTTCACAGCCTCAATTCTTAAGTCAAAAAATTTAAAAATCAAATTATATTTTTCAGAGGAATATTATGAGACAGGAGAAAATATAGGTTATAAACTCAAATATATAAAGAGCATTTATTTGAATGTCATCTCTTTTTTTGTCTTTTTTCCATAATATTAAAAATAAGAGTTAACTATACTTTCCCGGAATTCCCATTCTATTAAAATTATTGAATGGTATAATTTGACAATAGATAAATTTTTCATTCTGAAAATATTCTATTCCTGGAAACTATTTGATTAAAATGCAAAATTATCCCATGGCCAAGGTAGTTTAATAGATAAAACAACCAGCTCTCTGTGACCTAAGTCATCTGTTTTGTTTTTCCCATATATAAAATAGTAATAATATCTCATCTAAAAATACTTAGTAAGAAGTTATGAAATATTTTAAATTGTTTTAAAATCTGAAACCATGATACAACCTTAATGGGCTCCTACCACATCCATGAAAAAGAACTGCTCCCTTTACTTGCCTGAAGTATGTGCAAATTTAAGAAGATGGGCCCTGACAAAATGTTGAGTTAACAGATGTCTTCTGTTTCTCTCCTTACTTTTATAATTCAGTGTAATCTGGGGAAAATATACTGAATTGCCCTTCTATGCAGGTAACTGGGCCTTTGGTTTCTATTGATTGGGAAGCTGAAATTGGGGAGCAGAGAGTAGTCATGAGGATACACCTTAAATTCAGGTCATAGGGCAACAATGAAGAATCATAGCCTCAGAAGTCATTCAGAGTCTCTCCTGTGGAGACAAAATGACTTGCCACCCCACCTTCCGCTTTCCCACAATGTTGGTGGGTGACGAGGGGAAAGACGGATGGGAAACATGAGTCCTGTCATTGTTGCCAAGTGCTCAGCCCCTTCCAGGGCTCCTCTGCAGAAAAGTATAGACAGCATTTGTTCTGCACATGCTCAACCTTTAACACAGACTGCGGTTGGAAACTGCAACCTTGGCTTCCTTCAAACCTGGCAGAGCAGCCATGAGAAGACACTCACAGGGCCGGTGGGCTCCCCAGCCCATCCTGAAGGAATTCAGGTCCCTCTGCCTCCCCATGCAACCCACCAGCCTCTGTCCAGACAAGGAAGCCACAGCGCAGTGATGGGTGCAGACAGGAAAAGAAGAGAGGCTTACTGATTCCATCAGGACGCTGGGGTCAGTCACTTGGTCACCCCAGTGATGAACAAAGGTGACTTAGCTGGTCATTCCCAGAAAGATGACAGCCACTGAGAATCCTAGAACAGAGGCCTTCTCTCCTCCAAAGACCCCCAAAACTTCTCTCAAAGACCATTTTCACTCACCTTCACCCCTACTCACTCCTAGTGTATTCTTCCACCTGGCCATTCCCTCTCTGACCCTTCCCATCCTGCCATGTCCACCTGCTGCCATCTCTTCCAAGGAATGTTCCTTTCATACTACATTTTTTCAATCCAAACCTTTTTGCACAAAACTGTATCTCTGGCCTCACTATGGTTCATGTTACAGCTGTTCAGGAGAGCAGAGTCTTCTAAGACATCAGGTCTCTTTTCCCAATACAGTGAACAAAAAAGAATAAAGTAGATAGACATGAAATAATACACAGGAAAATCAGTAAGGAGATCATAATAATTGGTTGGCTTTAAGATAAGGAGGGCCTGAGGTGGAAAAGAGAATGTAGATTCTAAAAAGAAGAATGAAAGGAAGAAAAAAAAATTATAATGCATTTAGAGACATTGTTTTGGGGTGCTCCTTTGCAGAGGCCCTTTTTCCACCACCTTCTCATAATCCCTCCTGATGGACACTGTGCAGAATGAACCACACCATCCTCTCTTCTCTCAGAGCATCTTCAAGTCCTCTCTAATGTCCAGTTCCCACAGTCATTTGCATGCATTTCTATCATCTAATCTAGAATATGAACTTGCTATATAAGAAGATTCCAGAATGAGTGATGTGTTATTATATTTGATTTGCCATCACTTAATTCTTCAGGTTCTTCTCTCAAGGGGGGAGAAAAAGCAATACAGCATCCTATTCCCAGTAACCAGGTAGGTACTAGTCACTAATTGGCCATTTTACCTCTAGTCTTACTGGGTGGACCACTCTGAAAAAAAAAAACAAAAACTACTTCCATGTGGAATGTAAATGATATTGGTTCTATGCAAGGGTGTGCTGCAGACTTTTGGCATAAAATATAGAGGTTTTTTTTTAATCAAATACTTATATAATATTTTATTGTGCCAGGAATGGATCTAAGTAGTTTACAAATATTGCAGGCTTAATTACATAACTAATCTATGAGCTAGGTACTATTACTACCCCCATTTACAGAAACCACAGCACAGAGGGTTAAGTGAGCTGCACAAGGTCACTCAACAGTGAGTCAAATGGCAGACAGTCTGGGTTCAGTCCACGCTCTCAACTACAACAGTGCTTCCTATGGGTGTGGAATGTGGGTTAAAAAAAGAAAGAAGGAAAAACTTGTTATAAACTGCAGAATTATTGATATCAAATTAGTCCATTGTCACTAAAGGAAAAATATGCTAAATATTAAGAATCCAATTTAGAGGTTATGTTGTCTAATTGGATGTTTGAAGTTACCCAGTTTCTCAGGCAACATATGAAATCAACTTGAATAGCCCAATGTCACTATTCAGAATATTTTGCTTTATGGTTTTATCATAGTTCCTTTTTTTCTCCCCAAGAATATAGCAAAGCCTTCAAAATAAATTGCTCTCAAATAAGCAATGCAATATTTTATGTTCTGGTCTTTTAAGAAATCTTTACCCAGTTCTGTGATGTATCAAAAGATATAGAACATTGTAAAATAAGAGATGACTTGTGGTACACCTCAATGAAATTTAAAACTCGAGAATCATTTGCATAAAAACATCACAACAGGGCAGGAAACACAGTACAGTGTTATCTTGAAGCAGCAGGAATCATCAGAACAGTCAAGTGAGATTCAAATTAGGACCAATAATTCTTTTCCAACATCACCTGGTATCCTCTGCCAGTGCCAAACAGCAACGATAGACACTGCGTGGAAGGTGATGGCAAGAAAGACTTGGGGGCCATTCAGCTGGAAACCCTAAAAGCTGCGCAGGACATTCTAGGTTTGAAGTTCATGCTGTAAAACTTCAATTAACTCAATTAAATGTATTTGCCTTAAATTACCTACCCTTGTTATTTTTAGGAACTGTGGTTTTGGTGCAAGTTACTGAACCTCTCCAAACTTCAGTAAAGGCCCCTATGTTGTAAGTCTGTAGTGAGGATTAAATTAAACGAGGTAAAACATTATTATCTTGGAGGAGACAACTGAGGATGATGTTAATAAGAATGGGCTTTGGAATCTGGCTGTGAAAACTCAGGCTCTCATTTACACCCTGAAAGACCATGGGCTTCATCTCTAAGCCTCAGCTTCTTCATCTATAAATGGAACAGCAATAATATTTCTAAGTTATTATGAGAATTATAAAAACCAATGCATGGAAAATACATTAGTATAGTGCCTTCAATTAAGGAAACATTCAATATATATTATTAATAGCTCACGTATCATTGTCATTATCATAATTAATGATTTTATATTCACAATTAGCAAAGCTTATTTTTTACTTTCTAACTATGAATACAAAATCCCATTTATTTCTTCCTCTCCCTGACTTCATCAATTTCTCAATTGTCCCAATGCTAAAATTCTCTCCTTTCTGAATATTTAGACTTTAACACGATTTGAAATTGACTAGATATTAACCTGGCCATTCATGAAGAAGAATTTGTAGGTCTTCCCTGTGGTTAGATTGGGGTCATATACCTGGATTTGGGCTAACAGAAAGGAGGTGGATGTGATATACACCATCATTTCCAAGCCTGGCCTAAGCCCCCCAGGTAGGCCTTTGTGTGTCTGAGGCCTGTGTTGAGAAGGGTGACATCACAAGACCAAGGAGCTTGGATCCCTGAGTCACTGCCTGGAGGAGAGCCTCCCAGGAGAGTGATCTGATCTGTACTGGACTTAGACATGAACTAGAAATAAAATTTTATTGAGCTGAAGCACTTAAATTTCAGGGTTTATTTTTACTGCCTTACAGTGTAGCCTAGTCTCAACAATAAAACTGGTAATCAAGAAGTAGGATTAAAAGTATACTTGAGTATCAAGATAAGATGAAAGAAAGATCGGAGGGGAAGAAAGCAATAAATGGAATAAACCCAAGGAAGAATGGAACAATGGCATGAGAGAGGAAAAAAGCCTAGGACATTACCCTGCATGTGCAGAGCTTAATAACAAAGGTTTGTGTAACAAGACTCAATTAAGTTAAAATAATTTTAATTAATTAATTGAATTAAGCTTTGTATCATGAGATCAAAAATCTAGAATTAACTTTTGTAAATAAAATAAAAATGGGAAAATGGAAAAGAGTACTTTGGAGAGAAAACATGGAAGGAGAGAGTGCCTGACAGAATACAAAAGAGGGAGGTGAGTTCAGGATTAAACATGAATGAAAATTAGAGACTTTCAGAGTTCGAGGGGGCTTTGAGACCATCGAGTTCAATCTTTTTATTTCACGACTGTGAAAAGAAAGTCTAGAGATGTCATGTTGCTTTCTTTAGTCAAATTTCAAGTTTATGGCTAAGCAGGAACTAGAGCCTGAACTTTCTAACACCCAATTAGTGCTCTCCCCACCAGGCACTGTGCCCCTATGCCTAGAGAAAAAATAACAATCCAAACAACTACCAAACTGATTTTAATTAATTAGATTTGTAACAAAGTAATTCTTAATAAAATTTCAGTATAGAATTTCTTGCCGGGCGCGGTGGCTCACGCCTGTAATCCTAGCACTCTGGGAGGCCGAGGCGGGTGGATTGCTCAAGGTCAGGAGTTCGAGACCAGCCTGAGCGAGACCCCGTCTCTACTAAAAATAGAAAGACATTATATGGACAACTAAAAATCTATATAGAAAAAATTAGCCGGGCATAGTGGCGCATGCCTGTAGTCCCAGCTACTTGGGAGGCTGAGGCAGTAGGATCGCTTAAGCCCAGGAGTCTGAGGTTGCTGTGAGCTAAGCTGACGCCACGGCACTCACTCTAGCCTGGGCAACAAAGTGAGACTCTGTCTCAACAAAAAAAAAAAAAAAAAAGAATTTCTTTAACAGACTGTTCACAAGTGCAATATTTATGAAGAGACATTTTCTTTAATTACATATGACAAGCAGATTGTCTCTACTTGGAAATGCTCAAGAAATAAACTTTTCAATGAAATTTCCCTTGGAGAGTATGCACATAATAAAGTCACTGACTTCGGCTAGCACTAATCAGTATTAATGCCTTCAATTATTGTCATCAATAACTGTTATGGAGAATCACAAAAGTTTCTTTGCCTTCTCACAGTGGAGATGTAAGGGGAAACCGGGTCCACCTGTAGGACAGGCACTGGGCGCGGCGCCAACGGCTCTATTTCCTCCTCAGTGACCTTACTGTTAATGACTGTGTCACCCTTGGACACCACCATGCACTCAGCAGCCATCCATTAGTTCTTCAGAAGTATTGATCTATACACAACATTCAAGGTTTCAAACAAGATGTAAATGCAGTTTCTGAAGGTATCTTGAGGTGGGCCTTGGTAAAGGGTAGCTTTTGAAAGGTTGCCTGAAGCCATAACAACAGGAAAAGCACAGCTTGCTTCTTTTTCTTTTCAAAGGACATGTACTTTATTATCTCAATAATAATATCCCAAAGCACCTCAAAAAGTCTGGGAGCAGAATTTCAAAATAGCAAGCAATTTTCAGCCCAAAACTGCACAAATGAAAGCATTTCTATCCGCTCTGAACTTATTCACTCTCAGTATAGGTATGTTAAGTGAACTGACATTAGAAGTAAAAAATAAATTAAATTAGATTTGCCTTTTCCTTTCAGGGAACACCACCCACAAATAAAATGCTGTGAACCCAACTGTTACCCAAGGTGAGAAAACATTGCAATCAATTGCCTATTAAGCAAAATGATAGTGTTTGTTCTCAACAAGTGCGACATCTCATCAGAATCACTGTGCAGGCCCTACCAATATTTTCACTGTCAAATTATTCTACAGCTGCATTAACCTCCTTGCACCATGGTACCAAACAGATAAGTATAAAGTATAGCCTGGTTCCATATGTGAAAATCTCCCATTATTTTATAATTACTGCTTGTACTATTAATACCAGGCAGTTGTTATTGTCTCCAGTTTATAAAAAAGTAAAAAGCAGTATAAGGGGAAGAGGCCTGTCCAAAGTACTCATGGGTCTTCTAGAGCCACTGACAGTCTGGGACAGAGCTAAGGACAGAACCCAGATGGCCCGACTATGAGCTATGAGCTATGCACCCACCCCAAAGGCTGTCACACAAGGTGACTATATCCTGTAGCTTTCCACATCCCTTAAGATTGTTAAATTAAGTAAGCAGGAAGCCATTAGCCTGAGGCTGTCTCCATACTTTGAGATCCTACCAACAAACCACAACTCAATTTAGGAGTGTAACAAACAGTGGAGTTTCAGCCAATCACCTACAGCCAAGCTTCAGCCAATCATAGACAGTCAACTATCACACCACGCTCAAATAAGGCAGACACAGAGCTGTACAAGGCCCTACTTGATCCGCCTGTCCCTCCTACCCCATTGTGAGCCCCTCTCCTCACCTCATCTGCACAGGTGTGAGGCTCCAGCCACACATCAGGGCCACCATCTTGCCTGGAGCTCCTGCTCCTTGCTGCTTGACTCTCCTTCATCCAGCAGCATCCCTTCCTCAGAGATGCCTTCCTTTACATTTCAGTTTTTTGCTCTCCATATTATTACATGTTTTCTCTTCACAGTACTCACTGCAATATATATATGTATATGTGTTTGTGTGGTCATTTTTATATCTCTCATATAAACACTTTAAATCTGTCTGTGTTGTGGACTACTTCACACCCAGAGAACCACCCAGCACCTGGTATATAGTAGGTGTTCAATAAATATTTGTTGATTCTCAATGAAAATGTTAACCTGTTCTGACACTGATGACAGGAAGGGAGAAATTTAAAATAGGTCTTCCTTTTAAAGAGCTCTTTTTAATAGTTTATAATGTTTGCCTATCTTTTTCCATTTAGATTTTAATTCTTCATGAGTAGATTCCAGCCAAAGATGTTTCTTTTGAAGCTTGGAGGAGGAGGAGGAGGAGGAGGAGGAGGAGGAGGAGGAGGAGGAGGAGGAGGAGGAGGAGGAAGTAGGAGGATGAGAAGGAGGAGAAAAAGAATCCCCTGGTAATGTTTGTATTTTGTGGAATTTGAAATGGTACAGCATCCAAAACAACTTCTGATTTCATATTGAGTTCAGTCACTTCAAAGAGAAGTTCATTTATAAAACATCACATCTCTCTGTTCATTCACTGAATATTTACAAGTACGAATCACTTTACTAGAAGGGAAGTTAATGCAAGAAAATAACTGTGACAGGAAAAAATATATTAAAATAAGTTTTCACAGCTTCTTCTCTCCTGCTTCCTCTGACTTGTCCCTTGTCCCACTTCAACTTCCAAAATGCTACACACAGCAAGTAAGAAGCCGTCTGTCTCACACAGCTCCATTCTCCAGTCTTTTAAAATCTGGCTTGCTGGAACGACATAAGAAAGGCAAAACATCTCTCAAGGAAAATCAAAGGAAAAACCAAGAAACACAAGGCCACTTCGGGCTGAGTCTGGGAAGGTGGAGGGGGTTTTGAAAGAGGGAGACAGGCATTGAAGGCATCTGCCAGGCTCTGCTGAGTGGGATTGGGGAACAGACAGGAAAAGATTTTTAAAGTTTTGTTTTTATTTATGAATTGTGGCCTTTTTCAAGAGATCAAGTAAAGATTTAAAATAATTTAGAATTCTACCTTGGTTTTTAACATATGTGTCTAAGTATCCTACAGAGGTAAGAGGGCATCACAGTTGCAGACCATAATCTGATCTCCAAAATTTTCCAACTCACCTAAAACATTAACAGTTGTGGATTAGCCAATATGCTGTGGATGCTCTGTGTTCCGAGAGCTGGTGGAGGAGAATGGGGTGAAGGGAAAGAAGAAATAGACACCCCTTGAAGGGGTCCCCATACCATCGGGGAAACACGCTGAATCAAAGCAAGTAGAAAAAGGCTAGATGTAACCACCATGATTGAATCAGCTTCTCTTTAGCCTCCTGCACTTTTCATTCAAACCTAAGCAATCCACGCTGAACCTCTGCCAGATTCTAGACAAGACATGGCTGCAAATGCCCCTCGATAGAGCTACGGAAGCCATCTAAGTGCTATGGGCCTAGCAATGAGACATTGTGCTGCAATGGTGACAAACAGCAGAGACTGGAGGAAGATGAAGACTCTTGGCAGTGCCCTGAGGTGCCATTTCATGTTCTCCCAGGGCACGGCGACAGAAATCTGCAAAGGCAGTCCAACTGGAGTCTGACAGAAAATCCCTGAGCCTGATTAAAATTAGAACGTGGCTCTCCAGCAAGGCCCTCGTAATCCGCAGCACCAGAACTGCTAAAATATTCCGGAAGGTTAACAAGCAGTTGCCCCGAGGAGTTAATAACAGAGCTCGAAAGCCTTTCTCCAACCTCATCGCCAACTCGGAGCCAGGCCGGATTGTCAGTAATTAAAAGTCTTACTTGGTAGAAGCCTTTATAAAATGAATTGTTGATCTCTGTCAGCACTGAGGAGTAAGCATCCAACTTTCAAAACGACCAAAGGAATCCAAAGAAAAGCCAGAATTAAACAAACTAGAATTTCCCTTTTTCATTCATTTATTCATTCCTTCATTCATTCATACACATCTATGTGATGCCTACTGTATGCTTAAGCCGTGTGTACCCAGAAAACTAATAGGCCAACTGGTTTCCTTAGTTATTGCAGCCAACCCTCAATCACCTTCTATAATTAGCCCATAAATTCTCAATCTTAAGATAACCCTCAAACCACAGTCTATTGAATTCAGCACTATTCCCCAACTGCATCTTTTTCTAAGGTCTCTTTTTTTTTTTTTTTTACTTCCTCCTCCCCCCCCCCCGCCCCCCCCCACCCCCGCCAACTGTTTGCTGAGTCTCAGGTTCTCTCTCAAGTTGCAAGTTGGGGCACAGCAAGCTCTGAGGCCTCCTGCCCCCACCCAGGGAGAAACAGCCACTTCCTCCTCCTCCTGCCCTGGGTGGGAGGTGCAGGCCTGCACCCACTTGGCTGGGCAGGGTCAGCCACACACAGCTCACCCCAGGACCTCCTCCAGGTGAGCCTCCCACATGGCCTGCTATGTCCAGCACTTGCTGACATGGAGTAGACATTTAATAAATAATTGAGTTAATTAATGACATTTAAGGCAGCAAAGTCACTTGATTTGAGTGTTCTCTCAGACCTGATTGAAACTGCTAAAGCCAAAAAAAAAAAAAAAAAAGCCAAAAATTGGGGATAAAATACAAGCTGGGGCCTGAAAGTACCCTGGCAGGGCCAGGGCCACATGAAGCTGAGACATGGAGAGTGTTCTCTGTGCGGGACGGCCCTCTGGGTGACCGCACCCATGCCGATGGGCACCTGTGAAGGCGACAACATTCCTCACGAGGAGGGCTGGGGCAGTGGGGATGGGGAGCCAGAGTTGGGGCCACGCGTGCTCACAGGAGCGGCAGATCTAGTCAGTTCACCCCACTCTCAGCCGTTCTGTCCGTCCTCATCAACACAACCACCTGAGACATGTCTTAGGCAGGAAACTGAGTCCTCAGAATGCAGAATCAATTCAATCCACTTAATTTCACAAGCAGAAACAGACTGGAGTGATTCTTCAAACTCATACGCTCACACATGCTTTTTCTCTCCCCTCCACTCCATCTCTGCCTCTGCCTACCTGTCTCTCCCCTTGTCTTTGTCTCTGTTTCTTTATCCCCCATCTCAGTCTCTCTCTCTTTTTCTGTATCTCTCTTTCTTCTCTTACTCTTTGTCCCTGTCTCTTCCCATCTCTCTCTGTCTCTTCCCTCATTTCTGTCTCTCTCTGTCTCTGTCTCCCTCTCCCTCTCCCATCTCTTTTTTTCTTTCTTCCTCATCTCTGTCTCTGTCTCTGTCTCTGTCTCTCTCTCACATGCACACAGGACAAATCTCCTCTGGTGGTTTTATTCTTCTGGTGGCTTGAACATATGAAACTGGCTCTAATCCTCCCCCTAAAATGCCTGTAAAGGTACTATTTAAAGAAGAAAAAGAACAGAAGGGGGCAACAGAGAGAAAGTTTTGGAAGTAGGAAAGCAGACAGGGTGTGCTGATGTTCTCACCTGAGCGCAGAAAGCCAAGCATCCAATTACAACACGGAGCCGGCCAGAGGCTCGGGCTTGGTGGTGCTATGTGTCTCTGCAAGTCATCCTCCGTGACTTTGCAGAAAAACTCATGTTAAGTAGCACCACCTTCCTGAAATCTCTGCTGCAAGTATGACAGGGAGAGAAAGATGCACTGAACAGCCTCCTGGTGGATGGTGGCCCCAATTTTGTCCACTGCGTCTCAGGACACTTAGCATGTTCACCTAAGAATGAAGGTGATCCAAGATCTGACATAAACGAATGGTAAGCGTCCCCGTCAGCAGTAAACAGGATACGTTACTCCTTACATCCGCTACTGGGCAGTGCAGGCTGCACTGACTCAAGGATGCAGCCCTCAGTCCCTTTTCTGTCGCAGGGATATGAACCCCACCCATCAAAGCTCAGCTGAGTCACTGGAGCAGGACTGGGAATGAGGAGGATGCCTCATCCCTGAGACTCCCTGAGGGCAGAGCTCATATCTCAACCTCACTTTTCCCCCAGCATGGCAAGGCCAAAAGCAAGCACGTTAAATCCTGGTTGATATGTGAAGTAAAGTAGGTATTTCATCAGGTAGCATTTATTTTAACGAATTAGCAAACTTAAGAGCTTCGGTATTCTTAACGGTGAGCCATGAAGCAAGATTCAGCATGTCCTGTTCCACCTGAACAATGAACGGAGAAAATAAGAAAGTGGTGTTCTGATTTTTTTTTCTTTGAAGTTTTGGTCCATCAGAAGGAAGGAAACAAAGTGGATTCCCAGAGCTCAAGGGCGCAGTCAGCCCTCTCTTGGTGTTGTACAAAATGCATGAGCTAATTATACTCTCAGCCGCTAAAACAGTAGGAAGATAATGACCTGTAATACGGCTAATGTAGAGGTCACCGTGATCTGGTGGCTAAGAAAGCGTTTCTTCTTATTCACGTAAAATTTAGTCCAGTTATTTAGTTCTCAGAGACAGCTCAAACAGCATTTCCAACGAATAAATACACTGTGCTCCTTTTCACATGGTGCTGCGTGCAGGTAATAGTGCCTTTGTTCCTCCTGGACTCCGCAGGTGCTTCGCCATCAAGCCTGGAGGTGGAATGCAAATGGTGGAGGAAGAAAAAGAAATCTATAAGTTCCATTGCTTTTATTTCCGCTTGAGTTGGGAAAGGCCTTCTCATAAAGAGATATAGTACCATGTAGACTCTACTTGTCCAATGTGGAAGAGCTAGGCCTCCCATTTGGCAACATCTGGGCTAAGCCACTATTAGTCAGAAAGGTAAACACTCTCCTTCTTAAAGGCAACAAGGCAGACAGGATCGCAAAAGGAGGGCTTTGTGGCAAAATGTCTCTACTGACTAAGCTAAGTTGTTCTTTTTCAAAAACAAAGGGCTGCTTTTTTGCTCAAGTCAGCACACATTCATTGACAAAACAGTATGTTCAGGCACTGTGCTAGGGGCTGTAGACTCAGCAGTACACTACAAGAGTTGGACCTTGCAGTAGTAGGCACCGATACCAAACCAACAATCTTGGTGACTGTAAGAGTAGTGAAGAGGTTTGTGCAGGATTCCATGGAACCTGAGATTCAGGTACTGTCCCAAAGAGTCATACGATGAAGGGGTCTGGAGGTGTCAAAACAGCAGGATAATAATGAGGCTGACCAGATAGGGTGTCTGTCTTCCCTCTAAGGTCCTTCATGAAGGTGTTCATGCACAAATGCAACCCTACTGCCTGGAACACAGAGATTGTTGGCTACCTGTATATTGATTTAATTTATGGAATCAGAAATCATGGGATATAATCTTAATTAACTTTCCAGTCAATTTTTATTTTTCAATTAAACATTGGATCTAGTAATCTTGTGCATCTTCTGAGGAGTCTCTGTGTGTCTCTCTCTCTCTTTCAC
This sequence comes from Eulemur rufifrons, assembly GCF_041146395.1. Taxonomy (NCBI): domain Eukaryota; kingdom Metazoa; phylum Chordata; class Mammalia; order Primates; family Lemuridae; genus Eulemur; species Eulemur rufifrons. Next base: position 2,253,815 of record NC_090994.1, read on the forward strand.
ATGATCCTGGAAGTTTCTTGAGGGCAGGAATATGTTTTATTCACCTGTAAATCTCCAGCAGGTAGACTACAGCCTTGATATCACACATGCACAATAGCACCTACTATGCTGAACTACAGTAAAAAGAACTAAGAGTGAGAAGACATCTAACACTGTTATGGTTTAATTATTTAAATAGGAGACTTGATGGAACAAAAGCTAAGGATAATATATATTATATATGTATGTTATGTATAATATATAATATAATATACAATCATATATAATATTACATATACAACAGTATTATATATTATACAGGAAATGTATAACACCATAAAGCTAACACACTATTATATAATTTTGTATTTATTGTATAAATGCACCATGAGATCCCTTTACTGAAGGAGACTTCCCCTTGAAATGAGAGGAACATATTAATATTACTTGACTTATAAACATGCAAAGGGATTGGGGTGTAGTAAAGGCAGGGGAAGAGATCTGTGGAAATCCCTGAACAAAAACATATAAAGGGAGGAGGCTGAGTATCCTGTTCTATTCTTGCTCACAACATGGCACTTCTTATCAGAAGGCATATAAGAAATTTGCATATAAACCCATGATAACCTTCCCAAGTTTCCTGTAGGAAGAAACACTGGATCTCGGACAGGAGGAAAGTGCTCTCCTTTGAGATTTCAAGGACGCACCTGTAAAAGTAGCACACTCTCTTCTACTCTGACGGCACTACTGAGAAAGGACAGTGGGAGCAGCTGCAGCCAACATTGACACATCAATGTTCTAAAATAGTACAGGTTTTCCCAAGCTGCTCAAGTCATCCAGAGGACTTCACATCTGACATGGCACCTCCTCCAATGAAGCAAGTACTTTTTTCTCAGGAGTAGGATCACGCACACTATGTGTAAAGTGAATTGAGGTCTCTAGAGAAAGGTGCTGTGCAAATAACTGGTATTACTGTGCTCCCATCTTGATACAGAGTTCATTTCAATCATGGTATTAGGAACAAAAGTAACATGCTCCGTTACTGTTAGTTTCAATTCACTTCTGCTGGAGCTTCAAATTCAATTATATTCTGAAATGAACAAGAAATCAATTGAACAGCTGGATGTATGGTGATCTTATTTACTCAATTCTCTTTAAATTCCATACTCTCATAAAATAATCAAATCCTTTTTGTGTGGTTTAACGTTCTAGTAAATTTTGGAAGAAGAAAAAAGAATTATTTTAAGCATGCTCCCTAAAAGGATTTTAAGAATGTGGAATCTGTTTATACACATATGTCTATACAAATGTACACACAAATATGTGTTTGTGTATTATATGTGCATAAATATATGTCAAATAAATGAAACCTAGATTATTTGTCTACTCAACAAACATATATGTTAACTAACTCATAGTAAGTATATATCAGGGGTTCAAAGTCTCAGATTGTATAGCTATTTACCTACCCCAAATGGATTTACCTTAAATTGGCTAGCACTTTCTTATTTAACTTTTATACTAAAACAAGTATTTTCCTATCATTACAAGGCTTTACTTTACAAATTACTTCCCTAATATTCTATCCTAGTCTTTAATTTATAGTCAAATATTTGTACATATATGCCGATAAAATTAGGATTATGTCAGATCGGATAGTGATAGGAGGTTATTTCCCATGGCAAAACCCAAACACGAGGGTTCCCTGGCCTGTGGAAGTGTGCTAGGCAGAGAGCTTATAACATTCTGGAGAGACTCTATGGTTAGTGGGGTAAAGGTTTAAGTCAAGGACCCAGTGGTAGGATAAACCCTTGGAGTTCAAAGTAGAGACATCAGGAAATGTAACAAGGAATGAAGCAAAGAACAAGAGAAGTAACAATGCCCAAGAAAATAAGATCACGAACAAGGATCTGTTAGAATATCACGTTCCTTTATTGGTTAATAGTATGGAGGGTGATTCCTGAAAAATATAAGTTTCAAAATACAGGAACTAATTTGAGGTTTTTTTCTATAAGAAAATCTCAGTTGAGTTCAGTTTTGTTTGTTTTTAATCAAATGAAACAGGAAAATGCAAACAAACTCTAGAAATCAGCAATATCAATTGTCTAAAATGGTAAAAGATGATTCTGGCAATTAAATCAAATGAGGTAGGAGTCAATCCTGGCAAAAGTGTCGTGCAGATTATTAAATGGATGATTGTTAAATGGACCATTATTAAATGGACAATTGATTAGTAAATGGATGACTGATTATTAAATGGATGATTGGTTTTAACCTAACACTTAGGTTGTAATGATCACCAGGAACCAACATGGTTTCACGAAAAGTGGGTGGAATCAGCATCACTTCTGTTTTGTGATAAAAAAGATGGAGTCTTTCATCGGTATAGCAGAGTCAGATTTTGGTGAGGCGTGTGACCGAGTCTCTCACGACGTCATCTTGTATGAGACAGAAAGTACTGAGCCAAATGGGGGAGGAATTGAAGGAGTACAAATCTGGTAGAGGGATCATAACGCCCCTGAAAATGTTAGCAAAGAGAGTGAGACTCTGAAAGACAGTCCCCAGTGGCCACCCGATAACATTTTCCTTCCCAGTCCTATCCACAATCTTAATCATCAATTTTCATAAAGACATAAAAGATTTGTATCTCATTGTGGAAGGTACAAGTCAGGAGTACCAGCACATGTATTGGTTAGCTCTTTCACTCCTCACCAAGCTCCTGGCAAGCGGAAAAAACGAGGCCAAAGGCCAAAAAAAAAAAAAAAAAAAAAAGAAGGAAAGAAAGAGCGAGCGAGCGAGCCAGTGGAAAAACATGGGAAAATAATGAAAATCTAACAAGCAAGATGTTGCTGTGTCTCATCTGGTTTAGTAATCTAGGATCTTGGGATAGATAATTTATAGGGTATCTCATTTATTATAATAGCTAATAAACCACACAGTCTGGATGAAATGGCATGAGAAGTACAATGGCAATAAGTTCTCTATTTACAAAAAAGTCCACATAATTTCACGTTAGATGACCAGAGAGAGAGATGGAGCCAGAACAAGACCTGATCCTGGTAGCCAGGCATTTCTCACCAGTCAAGCATATGCATGTATTGTTTCCAGTCCTGAGGGTCACAATTAAGTGAGACTTTGACCAAGATGAGCCAACCAAGGAGTGTGAGGGCCACTGTCAGGAGAGAGCAGAGCCCCAGCTGTGAGGAATGCAGGAAACCCCGCAGATGTGCCCACGACCAGCACCTGCTAGCACCGGTACAAAATGCAGGGTCATGAATGACCTGCAGACACAGGTTGCAAAAAAAGTGGATTTGGGGCTCATCATAAGGAAGAAATTTCTATTCACTTGAGCATGTCAAAAGTGGAATGATCTGTCTTAAGAAGTAAACTACTTGGCCCTGAAAAAGAAAAGCAATTCCCCTGTTTTTCGGTCTAACTAAACCTTCCTTATGCCTCTAAATTAAGTCCCAGAATCATCCCTTCTAGGAAGACTTACGGACCCACCCTGGGCGCTGTGATTTAGATGTCTCTTCTCTTCCCTACAGCCTACTGATGCTCTCTCTATACTATTATTAGATCATTTTCACACTGCATTTTCATCACAGGTTTTCTTGACTGCCTCCTCTTAGAGAGCAGGAACAAAGGCTTATTCTTCTCATGTCCAGAGCACCTGATACATTATCTGCACATCAGGAAACTTAGTGAACACAGATGAATAAATCCAATAGGCCCAAATTTGGGCATAGTGGTGGTATAAATAAATGCAGACAATCTTAACAATTGACTGAAGGTGAGAAGGAAAGGCAAGAAAAGAAGATAAAAATTAACGTGAAGTGTGGAAGTTGAAATCATGGGGGAGAATGCCATTGGAGATGAGATGTTGCTGTGACCTCACCTGACGTAGAGACCTCAGGTTAGGTGATGTACAAAGTACTTTGTTACTCCTGACGGTATGTACTGAGCACTCCCTACATGCTGGGCACTCTACAACAATGCTAGGCAGTGGGCATTGTTGTCATTGCCATTTCACAGATGAGGAAACCGTCAGAGAGGTCAAGGCGGTTGCTGACATTATATGAATGATAAGTCATTCCAGGATTGAAATTTCACTCTGTCTGATAAAGAACTAAAAAATAGGCTCCAACAGTGCATACACCACAAAAATAAAGTGAACAAGTTACAGTAGAAGAAAATTCAAACTATGGAAAATTAAGTAAAGCCAGGAGTGACGTTGTATATGCCACAAGACGGTTACTATTAAGGTATCATGTTTTAGAGCCAAAGAAAGCCCTGTGTTTTGGTTTCTTGGACTCTCTTAGCTAAACTCAGTCCATTTCATAGCTTATGACTTTCCAACTTTTTTGCTTGCTAACCACACCAGGAGAAAGACATTTATTATAACATTACAACAAGGCAAACTTGTATGCCTTTTTAATACTTGGGCTGAGACTTGACAATTTAAAATATTTTACCACTTATTAATTATATAGTCACTGATATATTGCAACTATTCATGAATTATGCAATCTGTTTGAGAGAGCTAGCTATGACTTCCAAGAGAAACATAGCACTTCTATTCATGTAGCAATGTACAGTTCGTAACATATACTCTGTTCTTCTATAACATGATATATGTGTTCTGAAAAATCACCACATTATGCAAAATTACACAACGAAAACACAAGGCTTATAGAGAAAAGTGGGTTGGGGGACAGAACTCAAAAGCTTTATCAGTGACACATTAGCCTTTAAAAAGATAGCAACCAAAAAAAAATTGGTAGCACGATTTTACACATTTTAAATGGTTAAGAACACGTAAATACTACAATAAATGTGACATTTGATTTGAAAAATACCTGAAGTTTGCTTGTGGAAGTAAGTTTCAGAAGGGTTACAGTATGTGATTTTTGCGAAGGGGTGGAAATTGGACAGAAACTCTTAAATCAGACGTGGATGTGTGGGCTCATAACAAACGTGTTCAACTGAAGTCACTGGTAGGAGTTTGAGGTATGTGTGTTTTGCGTACTCTTATACATTGTGGCTAAACTGGATGCAGTTTTCTGCATTTACATAGTATTTCTCACAGATGGATTCACACCTAAGCAAATTCAAAATTCGCGTTATACTCAAATTGCTTCCTAATTTAACAATTGCATTTAGAACAGATTTTCAGAATTGACTGAGTTTATAAAATTATTATAATTTATAAAATTTACACATATGTCATCTTGGTTTATATACATAAACAACTTACAAAATAGGTGTTATTATTTTAGCTCCCCCCGCCCCAGATGAAGAAACTGAGTTCAGAGTGATTCAGGGACTTTTTGATGCTAGTCAGCTAAGACCTGCTTATGCCAAGTCTAAGATACAAATCTTCTCTCTCCAATTCCTTCACGTTTTTCCCTAAATTGTTTTCCACAAATACCATCCAAGCATATTTTGTATTTCAAAATTCTTTTCTTTAATCCTACACATACACACAAAGATTAAGTAAAAAAAAAATTATTTCAATAAAAAGAAACAAATCAATATCTATCATAACTTTATAAATATGAAATGCTTAATTCCTTATAAAATAAATGTTTTATATGTGTTTCAATAAAGAACTACATCCTCACCTTAAAACTATCATACTTTTTGGGCTATGATAGTACATCTATCAATAACTATATTTATATATTTCAAGTTATATTTCTATATATTCTAATTTTAATATATAACTGAATATATTTAAATTTAGTCTCTTTTGTCATTACTTCATCTATTATTAAAAATAAATTTTTTAAAGTTACAATATAAAAGCTAATTTAGGCCGGGCGTGGTAGCTCACGCCTGTAATCCTAGCACTCTGGGAGGCCGAGGCGGGTGGATCACTAGAGGTCAGGAGTTCTAGACCAGTCTGAGCAAGAGCGAGACCCCCGTCTCTACTAAAAATAGAAAGAAATTATCTGGCCAACTAAAAATATATATAGAAAAAATTAGCTGGGCATGGTGGCGCATGCCTGTAGTCCTAGCTACTCGGGAGGCTGAGGCAGGAGGATCGCTTGAGCCCAGGAGTTTGAGGTTGCTGTGAGTGAGGCTGACGCCATGGCACTCTAGCCCGGGCAACAGAGCAAGACTGTGTCTCAAAAAAAAAAAAAGCTAATTTATAAAGAAAATAGAGGAATAAATGTACGTATCTATAAGCCTGGACAGATGCACCATCATGCATTCATTCAATCATTCATTCATTTAATAAATATTTATTTAGTGCCAACTCTAATAAGACCTGTGCTAAGGACTGAGGATACAAAGTTTCACATCATCTGACAATCACACCAAATGCTTATTTTATGCTTGAAGAGACGCTGATTTCTCTGAACACAAAGAGGAAAAGGGGCAAGGGATGAGAGCAGAAATTTCCAGTGGAGCCCAAACCTGGATGATATTTGGTTTTGTAACCATCATGTCATAAAGAGAATTCATGATGAGATCTCAAGACAGATGGTGGCAGTGGTGCCCTTAGTGGCCTTCATTCCCATGACATTAAAGACTTCAAGGTACAGAGGGGAAGAGACATGAGGGGAAAAAGACAGCTGGGCTGGGATAGGAGTGGAAGGATGGAGCCAGGACCAAATAAGTGGTTCTATAATTTTTCTGATTCTTGGCTATTTCATAATCCCCCCAACCAAGATAGAAACTCCTAGAATTTGGCTTTGGGTTAGAATCGCTCTACCCCTGGGATGAGAGGCTGGTGGGAACTTTGAGGCTGCTCTGTTGATACTTCACTTCAAAAAGCATGTATTGTCTAATTTGCATAGTTCTGCATTTGTGATTTGAGCATAAGTTTGTTGAAACAGAAGAGAATAGGCTTTTCTTATACTAACAGCTAAAACAGATGGCCATGGATCCAATTTGTTTAGAATAAATTACTGTTACCATAAGTGGAATAATTTACACATATGATTTTTCTAAATCCTTCAGTGAAATCAGCTAGTCTTCAATGACATTACTTGGGTAATGATTCTCTCTAGAGAATATAATTGATAGGGTATCAGGTAAACAGAAATTTGCAAACATAACTAAGTGATGATTTTGAGTGCATGATCATTAAGGAATCCATACATTATAAAATTATAAATTTTACAAGCAAAAACTTATTTCACTTACTATACCTCATAATATCTAAGATTCCACACATTGTAAGGTAATTATTATTTTATGACCACTAAAAAGGAGAAAAAGAATACTACCAATAAAACCGACCTAGTTATAAGCTAGAATTGTTTCATACAACATAGATGGCATTCCCATCAAAAACTCTCTCTTTATAGGAGAGAGAGTCACAACTCTTGTATCCAGGAATTACTTCAAAGCTACTAACACCTGTTCTTTAAGTTTTGATGGTCATACTTTTTAGATTTTACTATTAATAGAATATGTCAAGAAAAGATTTCCAAACAACAAGCAAGGCATTTTAAATGGCAATTGTTATGGTTAATTTTATGTCAATTTGACTGGATGAAGGGATACCCGGATAGCCAGTAAAGCATTATGTCTGGGTATGTCTGTGAGGATGTTTCCAGAAAGGATAGGTATTTGACTTAATGGACTGAGTAAGAAAGATATACCCTCACTGAATGTGGGAGGCACCAACCAATCAGCTAAGGACCTGGATAGAACAAAAAGGCAGAGGAAAGGTGAATATGCCCTCTCTTCCGGAGATGGGACACCCATATTTTCCTGCCTTGGACATCAGACCTCCAAGTTCTCCAGCCTTTGAATTCTAGGACTTACTCCACTGGCCACCCCAGGTTCTCAGGATTTTGGCCTCAGATTGAGAGTCACACCATTGGCTTCCCTGGTTCTGAGGCCTTCAGACTTGGACTGAGCTGTTCTACCAGCTTTCCTGGTTCTCCAGCTTACAGACAGCGTATCGTAGGGCTTCTCAGCCTCCATAATCATGTGACCAATTCCCCTAATAAATCCCTTCTCATATACCTATATCTCTATATCTATCTATTGATATCTATATCTATATATGTGTATACATAGATATCCTATCAGTTCTGTCTCTCTGGAGAACCATGACTAACATGGTAATGAAACACAGCACATGTAGTACCAGCAATGCACACGGATGACAGCTATGACCATGGTCATGTGTATGCAGGCAATAATAACCAGTCCACAACTGTTGCCTGACCTACAGAAATTGTAAGACATCACTGACTATGAGATATACAATAGATCAAAAATGTCAAAATGTGTCTCCAGTTGCTGTCCTCTCAGTCTTATTAATATTTCAACCCACCCAACCAAGCCAAAATTTTTCTTTGTCAAGATCACAATGACCTTCACATTGCCAAATCCACTGATAAATGCTCACTCCTCAATTTGTTTGATATCTGTTATTACTTCCTCCTCCTTGATACTTTCTTCAAGGCTTCCAAGACCCCTGGTCTTGCCCTTGATTTTCCTCTTCACTCCAGGTCCACTCCTTGTCAATGCACCCTGCTGGCTCTTCCCCATCCCCTCCACCTTCTCCTGTTGGCACGGCCCAAGTCTCAGCCATGGTTCTCTTTTCTCTCTACAGGTACCCCCAATGGTGAAATGATCCACTCTCATGCCTTTAGGTATCATCTATTTATGGACCACATCCAAATCTACGTCTCCAGCCTTGATATCACTCCCAAATTCCAGACTGACACACCCAACTGCTTACTTGAGATCTCTAGTCATTGAATAGGTATCTCCAACTCTGAACTCCTCATCCTCTCCCAAAATCTGTTCCACTCACCTTCACCACCTTCATTGGTAGTAACTGCATTTTTACCTCTCCTTGGAATCATCCAGATTCCTCTAATTCTCCTTCCTTCCACATCCAGTCTGTCTGTAAATCTTATCGGCTCTCTCTTTAAAAAAAAAAAAAAAAAATCTAGAATTTCATCACTTCTCACCATCTCATTCCTCCCAACCTATCTGAACCCCCATCTCTTACCTACATTACTGTCCTGGCCTCCTAGCAGGTTTCCCTACATGTGTGCTAGGGCCTTGCACACCGACGGTCTAATCTCAATACAGCTGTTCACTGTTTAAACTGTAAACCCCACATAGCTCTTCTGCCCACAGGAGCCATGGCCAGGGCCTAGAACACTCTTCCCCCAGAAATGCCTTGGGAAGCCTCCTTACCTCCTTCAAATCTTGAATCAAAGTCAGATTCTCAAAGAGTTGCCCTGACCACTCTACTGAGTGCCACCATGACCCCTCCCCACCCTAACCCAGCTCTTCAAGTCCCTTTGCACTGCTCCGCTCTTCTCCACAGCACTTATCCCCTTCTAACATACTAAGTAATTCACTTCTTATTATGCTCATTGTTTATTATCTGTCTTCCATACAGAATATAAGCTCCAAAAGAGTAATGATCTTTGTCTGTTTTATTCATTGATACAAAGAGTATCTGGCACATAGTAAGGGCTCAACAACTGTTTGTTGAATGAATGAAGGCAGTTGGAGGGGTGTCTATATAAAGCTAGGATTCTAAGCAATGCTGAGTGGGTAGGTGATAGATACTAGGAGATGGAGCTGCAGGTTGCAGAAGCAGATGGGTTACAGTGATAAAACTGCAGTGGGGACTGACAACAGTGAGAAGGAGGAGGCATGGAACAGACTGAGACAAAACAGCAGTGGTGTCGGTATAAGATGGTTCCAGGAACGCCTCGAAGACCTAAGAGCTGCACCCCCTTATAAATGGCTTGATATGGTGTCGTAAATCTAGAGAAACTCCTTAACACAATTTTTTAAAAATATCTCAGTCTACTTTGACTTTTTCTACTGGAACATGCCACCTTCTCATAATAAAATATAATAATTGAAAACTTATCTTGAATAGGACAAAAGCTAAGAAATAACAAATGACTTCCAAGTTTGCTATTTCAAGTCCACAAAAGCATCATTCAAGACTGTATAATGCCACGATGGCTATGTTGTATTTTTAAGAAATGGTTATTCAGAATCAGTGTATATATATTAATAATAACAGCATCTATCCGCACTTAGGAAATTCACATGAGATACTCATATTCACATAAAATACTTATATTCACTTAGTGTTCTTTTTAAAAGGAAAAGAATGAGACCATATTCTCTATTCTCAGATGAATAGCTTTGGAGGAAGAAAATCTCAGCATGAGCATATTGGGGGAAATAATCAAAAGTAGCATTTTGGATTGCAATAGTGATCACTGTATGTGACTCAGCACCACAGCAAAGAAAATTGCCTATGCAAAATGTTTTCCTCAACAAGAGATGAGCACATCCTATTCCAAAAAAGAACAATTCAAAATCTCTACATCATAATTTAGTTGAAGGTGTTTAAAATAACTACACTTGAGTAGATTTTTTTTTTGTTTTGCAAAGGAAAAAATCAAAGAAGAATCCCACTGAAAGGTTCTTTGATGTTTAATCAAAAAGCATCACACTAAACAGTTAAGCCCTTGATCTGTTGGACAGCTGTGAAGTAGCAGAAGCAGGTAACAAACCTCCTTGCTCTTCCTCCCTTATACACTTAGCAACTTTCTTTAAGAGGACCCTAGTTCATGTCTGCCTATCTTTATATTATATGTGCATGGAGGTTTGTGATATTATTTAAAAGATTTTTGAGGGGGGACATAAAATATAATCTACATTGATCAAAACTATTATATTCTACTAAATTTTATCTTGGGTGAAATAGAAGAAAAGGGCTATAGTGCTTTGGTAAATGTCTTTATTTTCAATTTTATGGGCATTGTTGAATGGATCCTGCATTTGATCATACTATAATGGCCTCTCCTGAGAACCAAGTATCTTGAAAGTGAAATTTAAGGACCTTTCCAAACATAACTCATTCTTGTCCTGCACTCTGAATTTCCCACCAGGAGTTATTCCTGCAACACAGTATTTCTGAAAATATATTCCAAGAACTCTAAGATTCTTCTCTGTCCCCCACCCCCTAAACTAGGATTTTGTGGTAAAATAAGTTTGGGAAATGCTGCATATAATATTTCCCCTCTTGAAAATATATAATTTATAATAACATGCTAAGAGCTCTGTTAACAAATCTAATAAGTTTGGAAAATTTTGAAATGTATCTAATACATTTTGAAAATTTTTTCTAATTTGTTAGATTAGTAAATAATTGTATTGGACACACTTTGGGGAAAGCTGCTCTAAATACAGTGCCTACTATCTATCTTGAAATGCAAATGTGTTAAGTGGGAAGAGTAGTGTATTAATAGGACTGTGGGGAAAAAATGATAATAAGGTTGGAAAAGCTCCAACAAAGGGAAGAAAACCACAGTGACATGAAGTACTGTCAAGGGAGGCCACACCCAACAGGGCTCACACAATGGCGCATAAAACTTGGCTGCATGATCACCTGGGAGGTTGTTAAAAAACAGATCCTTCCTCCCCGCCAGAGATTCTGATCCAGCAGAATCAGAACACCAGGATTCACACTTCTGACAAACCCCCGGTGATGCTGACTGCTGGTCTGCAACCCACACTCTGAGTAGTAGCGCATTGGGAGGGATCCTGGCACTTCACAACTCGGTTCCCAGTTCCTAGGAAGGGACCAGCCCTACTTTTGCTTTGAGGGAGAGAAAAAACATGGGACATGTCCCTGCCTCCTGTCCCATGTTGAAAGCCTAAATTAACACACAAGAACAGAACCACACAATACTTTAATAAAAATGGCTAACACTTAAATAGCACTTATGGCGTGAGACCTCCCTGGATTTTACTAAGGTCCTATGAGGGAAGTACCATTCTTACCCTCTTTTTCCCACAGGAAAGAATGAATTCCAGAGAGGCCGTGTGACTCACCCAAGGTCTCCTGGCACTCAGCCCCATACAGCATGGCTCCAGACCTGCAAACTCACCCTACACTGCCTCTCTCATGGACACACAGACACACACACACATATACCACTTAGTGCCAGACTAAGTGATACGGTTGATGGTGCTAACGTCACTAAAGTTTGGATGAGTTGGGGAATGAGCAGGTTTAACTGAACTTGACCATATGTGGTGCCTGGCAGAGCTGAGGAAACACCCCCAGTAGATGCAGCCCGCACCGCTGCTGTTGGTGGCAGGACCAAGGGCCTGGGGAAGATGGGGATTGTAGAACTTGGCCAGCACAGCCACCATGTGAGGGCCAGGGCCAGAGCCAAGCCCACCTGGTCTGGAAATTGGCTACATACAGGAAAATTGAGACCCTATCTCTTAAAACAAACAAACAAACACAAACTACAACAACAACAACAAAAAAAAAAACCTTACCTATTAGATTTTTTTCCCTCAAAAAACCCACAGTGGGCCGGGCGCGGTGGCTCACGCCTGTAATCCTAGCACTCTGGGAGGCCGAGGCGGGTGGATCGCTCAAGGTCAGGAGTTCGAGACCAGCCTGAGCAAGAGCGAGACTCCGTCTCTACTAAAAATAGAAAGAAATTATATGGACAACTAAAAACATATATAGAAAAAATTAGCCGGGCATAGTGGCGCATGCCTGTAGTCCCAGCTACTCGGGAGGCTGAGGCAGTAGGATTGCTTAAGCCCAGGAGTCTGAGGTTGCGAGGTTGCTGTGAGCTAAGCTGACGCCATGGCACTCACTCTAGCCTGGGCAACAAAGTGAGACTCTGTCTCAAAAAAAAAAAAAAACCCACAGTGGAGTCTCACCCAAAGCATGCATATTTGCTCTACCATTAATAACATAAGCTTAGCCCCATTCCTAGTGAAATAATAAACCTGAATATATTTGCCTCCTTCTTGAATCTGTTCTGTATCATATTAGCTAAGAACACTAGCCAGCGGGATGGATGATGCCCTTCCCAGCGAGATTCTCTCCAATAACATGGCATATTAGTCGGGGGTCTCCAGAGAAACAGAACCAATAGGAGATAGATAGATAGATAGATATAGAGATAATTTATTATAAGGAATTGGCTCATGTGATTATAGAGGCTGAGAAGTCCCACACCAGGAGCACTGATGGTGTAAGTTCCAGCCCAAGAGCAAGAAAATATCAACGTCCCAGCTCAACAGTCAGGCAGAGGGAGGGTAAATTCAACCTTCCTTTGTGTTTTATTCAGGCCCTCAATGGATTGGAGGAGGCCCACCCACACTGGGGAGGGCCCTCTGCCTTACTCAGCCTACTGATTCAAATGCTGACCTCTTCTAGGAACACTTTCACAGACATACCCCCAAATCATGTCTAACCAGGGGTCTGGGCATCCCATGGCCCAGTCAAGTTGATGCATAAAATTAACCATTACATGTGGGAAGGGAAGACTTGATAGCCATTTTTACATGACCATAAATACAGCTGCAATAATTGATTATAATTGTAAAGAGTAGGCTGGGTCTCCAAGTTATTTATGAAAAAGTTACTCATACAAAATAAAATGCAGTGCAAAACATTTTGGAAAGATGGCAGAAAAAGAGGAGCTCAAATCTCTCCCATGATAAATAAGCAAATAGAAATAACCAAACATAGTGAAAAAATTGTCCTTAGATACTTACAAATGGCATTAGAAACTAGAAGAACATTTGCCTTTAAAAAAAAAAAAGCTTGAAGGAATATTCTGGCACCATGAACAAAAGTCACTGACAACCAGCTCATATTTCCCCTTTCTGACAAGTTGTGTGGCTGCATAATAAGTGATGAAAGGACTCTGGGGAGAGCTGGCACTCTGCCTCACCTCTGCTCTGTGGGCATTGAGGCTGCAGCAGGACACTTCGTGCTTGTCTGCCTACTCGACAGTAAGAGAACGCTAAATTTGGGAGTCAAAAACTTGAAGAGCTAAGTTGCTATAGTGACAGCAACTGTTGTGATGGACTGATATTTACTTTGCCTTTGCAGAAGAATTCAGTATTTTTACAATGGGGTTTCTACAGAATAGCAGACAGCACCCTGAGGATGCACTTTGATGAGGAAGAAAACCAATGCTTTTGCACTTGCACACTCTAGCGAAGGTGTAGGATCATGTCGACCAGAAATCACCAGTGTGGGTGAAAGCATGACGGAGCTTGGCACCTCCAAATAATTTCCTCAAACCATGTAAGCACAGAGAATTCACAAAGCTTCTTAATTCTCCTATTGCTGCAAAAACACGTTCCCATGGTGTGTGGGGGTGACACAGTGAAGGCCACTTGTATCTAGCCGCCTGAGGATGCAAAGCTACCAAACAGCGCAGGTGTGCAGTAGCCAAAATAGCATGTGGTAAGGATGCAGAGTGTGTGCACTCATTGCTGAATCATTAGCTAACAGATGTTCAAACTAAAATGACATAAATTATTATTATTATATAATAAAATAATATAACATTAGCAGACATCAGCCCTACACAGGGGCTTCCAGGGCTGTTTCCCTCCACCACAAAACTCTGCTTGGGCCATGTAGCAAAGTTAATATTCTGCTGAGATGGCAATGGAAGGAGTTCTGAAACCAGGACCACCCCACCACCACCACCCCGCCACGGAGCATTGCTGGAGTTCTGCTTTCTCCTATCTCGTGTTCTTTGTGTCCAAGAAACCACATTTTGAAGATCTGTGGACTTTGTGTAGAATCCTGTGGCAGAGTCACCTCTTATATGGGGTTGAAATATCATCAGCCTGGAGCTGGTGGCATTGGAGAGGAAGGCCAGATGCTGGGACAACCATGACAGAGTTTGAGAACCGATAATTGCACCTGATCCAATGGGTTCCGGTGCTGCGTGCTCCCAGCGCACCTGCAGCCCTCCCTAAGCTGCAGCTCTGAGGCTGCAGGCACCTGTTCCCACCACTCCGTCTCCCCAACCCTGGTTTGGGAAGCTGCTGTCACCTTGTTCCCACAACCATAAGCCCAGCAACCACCAGAGCGCTCCCGTCACTTTGCCTTACTGCTGGGCTCAAATCTTGTCCCATCCTGAGTAAAATCTGGATCCTTGCCACACCCCAAGGACTCCCACCATCCTGCCTCCGCAGTGCAGCGCTCCAGGTTGCTCCCTGACACTCCAAAGGCCTCCCCAATGGGCTGTCATCTGTGGCTCCTTCCCTGGCCCCTTTTAGTCTCTGCTTCAGGGACACCATATCTTGTCCAGAAGCCTTCCCTGGACACTCCAGTGAAGCAACCCCACTACCCGCGCTCCACCGTACATGCCGACACTCTTTTGTTTTACTTCGATGTATTTGCCTTCAAAGCACTGCTGAGTAAGACCACCTGACATACCATGTTTTACATATTTGTTCCTCTCTGTGCCAAACGGGAATCGAACTCTGCTGAGAACAGGGTTTTACTTCCTTTGCCCGTGGCTCTATCCGCGGCGTGCAGAGTAGTGCCTGGCACGTAGTGCACACTCAATAAATGTCTGCTGTCATTAAATGCAGTTGTTCCCACTATCACGCAATGCACGTAACTTGGAGACGCAGATAGGAAGATATACTTTGCATCTGCATGTGACTGAGTCTGCAGGGTCTAACTTTATTAATTAATTATAGATTCTTTTGATGGATATTTGGCAATAATGGTGGGTTTTTTTAATCATCTAAGATAAAGACTAGTTATGTTGAGACTGAATTGTAGCTTTGCATTAGTAATTCATTCCACAGAGATAAATGGATGGTTGTAATTAGGAGTGACTAAGATAAGATTTAATAAGCGTCTTGATCTTTCTCAAGAATCTAATTGCTCAGATTAGTCTGTCATCTCTGAAAGCTATAAGTAATACAAACAATTTATATATCACTCACAGAAAGTTACAACATAGGGGATGTAATGAGACTACTAAAAATCTGACTTCTTTCATAATCTTATTTGCCTACTGTAGGTGTATGTGCATGGTGTTTTTTATAAAAGGTCATTGTAATTTCTCTAGTTATCATTATAAAATTACAGTGACTAATTTTCAGAGTATACTTTATTTGTATTATTCCCATAAAGGGAATTTTTAGCAAAATTGCTATACCCTTTAGAAAGGTGAGAGAGATGGAGAGGCAGAGAGGGGTGGGGGAAAGAGAGAGGAAGAAAGAAGAGAAAGAAAGAGAAAGAGAGAAAGAAAGAAAGGGAGAGAGAGAAAGGAAGAAAGAAAAGAAAAGAAAGAGAGAAGGAGGGAGGGAGGAAAAAAGAGACAAAAGAAAAGAAAAGATAAGATCAGATCCAGATCCAGATCCAGGATTGCTCACTCATTCAGACTTCGCTGGAGAATGAATGGAGATGCCTCTGCTGTTTCCTTATTCATTATCCCCAGGAGGGGTCTACATGGCACTTGCTCGATCTCCTGAGAATGTCTCTCATACTGGTCACTGGGTTCCAGGTGATACATGGGATGGCTAAACAGGACCAATGATTGCACAGAGCTCCCCACCTACAAACTGTGCTTATACAAACTAGGCATACAATACATGCTGAAACATTACTCATTCAATTACCTATCCATTCATTTATGAACACTAACTGGCCAGAAGTCAGACATTTGGAGTTAGGGAACATTAAAAGCTACTCATTTTTCCCAGCTGACAAACCAACATTTCCCATGTCTCAGAGCCCTGTCCCATCCCACCCTCCTGCTCTGGGCTCGTGCCCTTTCTGTAGCAGGAAACTGCCACGGACAGTCCCAGTACCCCCACTGCACTCCCAAAGGCAAAGATGCTGTGTCCAGCCCCTTCCTCAACACGGAACAGTGATTCTCAAAGCTAAAGAGAGAGGTTATTTTCCTTTAAACTATGCCTACCTGACCCTAGAGCCATTGTCCTTCTCTCCCCACCCCAATTGAGAGTTGCTACCTTCCTGCATTTTAAGAATAACTCTATGCTTTGCTCTTATGTATAGAATGCTCCAGTGTTCTAGAGCACTGATCCTCTTGCCAAGGAGAAGGAGGACGAGGAGGAGAGAGAAGGAGGGGAAGGAGAGCTGCCAGCATTGGTGCTTTTTCCTGGGAACTCACAGGAATGGAGACTCTAGAATCTTTCCCATAAGCTCTGCTCTCTTTCATGAGCTCCAGAACCATGTTTCCACCTCCAGAATAGACATTTTCACCTCACCTTGGATTCAAAGTATCCAAAACCTCACCTTCCCTGCAAAAAGAAAGGAAACCATGCCTCTCACTTTCCTTTCTTTGGTAATACATGTGCCAACTCTCAGCTTGGGAGCTGGGACACACACACCCCTTCTCTCCTTGCACACTGTTAACATTTAGTCCTGTGATAGCTCATTCCCATCCCCACGGCCCGGCCTCCTTCAGGACTGCACCATTGTTCACATGTGTTGTCACAGCCAGTCTCCAACCCGTTCCCTCTCTTCCCCACTCCACCCTCTCCAGTGCTATGTACCCACCCCACCCACGTCTTCCGGATGGGTAGCTTCAATCCTGCTTTTCCACTAATCGAGAATTTCAATTATTGCCAGCTGCCTATCAAATTAAGTAAATTTCTTCACTCTTCAATATGATTCCAGTCTTACATCCTATATATCATCTCACATATAATCATTGTATCATATATCATTATATCATATTTCTCTCTCTCATACACACACACACACACACACACACACACACAAACACACTGTTATACCCAAAGTCTCGGCCAAATACACCTATTCCCTGAACATTTTCCTGCCTTTCTACTCCATTTCTTTGGATTCCACCCAATGTCTGGAATTGAAGTCCTTCTTATTTTCCAAAGATGTTATCAAATGGCCCCTGAATGACATTTGGACCCCTGTCTACTCCATGCAGCCTCTTTCCCCTCTGAATCACATATTACTTTTTTTTTGGTTTTTCGTGGTTTTTTTTTTTTTTCACTTTAGTGGACTTTGTCTTCTTCATCTTTGTAACATAAGAATTTAAATACTTGATATTAAGTATTGCATATTTGCCAAAGGGCAAAGACTAAGTCTTAGGCATCTTTATCTTTCCAGCTGCTAATATGCGATATCTGGTATATAGTAGGTGTTCAATATATATTTGCTAAATTAACTTGAAAATACCTCAGTGGAAGAACTATTTATGTTAAGGTTAAAAGTAACACACTACCTAACTGCAGCTGACACCAAACAAAAGTGGAAGGACAGGGCTGTGAAATATATGCTACTCAACTATGGCCATAACTTTAGTCCTCAGGCTGTTTCAGTGAATGCTTGAAATTAACTGAACTACTAAATCAGTTTCTTTAACTGGACTGAAACCAGTTGACCTGAAAGCTCAGGGCAGGAGAGAATGTTCATTCAGCTGATTATCCTGTGCTAGGATAGAATCTCTGTCTGGTGTGATCACCCACTTGTAAACAAGCTCCTTGCAATCTCCATATAGTCATATGTCTTTGAAAAGGTTGCAGAAATAAGATCAAGAATCATTGTCACTTTTCTCTCCACCTCTCCTTCTGTCACACTTTTCAGCAATTCCTGAAGTGTTGGATTCCCTGTGAGCATTGCTGGGGTCCAGCTAAAGGGAAGTTGAGTTGGGTTTACATTTAATTTGCATTTAGTGAAATATATTTAGGTAGTTAGTAGTCATTTGAAGTCATTAGATTATTGTTAGTTGTCCTG
Source organism: Eulemur rufifrons (assembly GCF_041146395.1). Taxonomy (NCBI): domain Eukaryota; kingdom Metazoa; phylum Chordata; class Mammalia; order Primates; family Lemuridae; genus Eulemur; species Eulemur rufifrons. Next base: position 2,272,338 of record NC_090994.1, read on the forward strand.
CTGTAGGAATGGCTTCTAGGGATATTCTTATCACTCACTCTGCCAGTTCTCCTAGTATTAAGGCACAAAAACCAGCCCCAGAGGTCGTACAGAACATACTTTTATGAGATATACTTGAATGAGATGTACTTCCAGTACATCTGGCAATGGAGTATGTGAGTAATGGAAACTAAACAGGGTTTGAAATGTACAGAGCCAAAGCTAATCTGTGGGAAATGCTTCAAATCATCATATAAGTAAAATGATAAATAGAAAATTCAATGCCCATAGATTCTAGTCACAATGGAAGCCCTCTTTTCTCAGGAATAAACTTGATAATGCAGTACATACAATTACAAATGAGCCATATATTTTTGTTTATGTTTGATGAGATTGACAAAAAAATAAAATTTATTCAAACACCACATTTATAAGGCACAAACCTGTAGCAATGCCATATACAAGCATGCCTGCATGTGAAGTTTCATACTTCATATACTGCAATTTATCAGAGTTGACATTTTAGTGACATCTAGGCATCTGGTCTAGGTGAAGTCTGGTGGTTCCAGACAAAAAGGCACTTGGCATTTGCCACCAACAGCAGGAAAAGAGCCTATAGTTAAAAATGTTCTAGTGACAAATGCTTAGACAATAATAATATATAAATTTTGATCAGGCATGATAGAGAAAAGCAGCTCTCTATTCTTCCTATAAAAAATAATACTGTATTATAAAATCATCATATAAAAGGCCAATCAGAATATGAGCCATAAATTGTAGGAAACAGTGGTATAGAGCTATATTAAGGAATTAATAAAAGATACTGTGTTATTTTTATGGATTATACAATAGGAAAACTGAGGCCAAGAACAGTTAAGCTATTTGCTCAGGGTCACCAGTCAAAGCAAGCCCACAGCAGAGCTGCAAAAAGATAATTGTTAATCTTTCTTAGAGATAAATTTTGTTTTCCACCATTTTAGTCATTTCCACTTACACTCTGAAAATTGTCTATTTTTCCTATCTGAACCGTAAGATTAAGAATCACCTGGAATACATAGGATTCCATATGTACTGAATTCTAATAGTCCCGTTTTTAAATATAAATATGATCATTAAGATTTATAGGTTAGCCATTTATGACTATGTAGGATAAATTATATTACATAGTTATAATACTGGAGGAGTATGAATTTTTGTTGTTAATTACATTGTAGAGTGTTGGAAGCAAGCCTTCTGTACCTATTTAATATGTTACCCAACTACTTTTTGCAGCACTAAAGAACCCTGTTAAATTCATTCTAATTATTCACATCCCAGGGCTATAACTAAATGCATATTTAAAATTAAATATAAGCTTGCTCATCCTGGGAGGAAAAAAAAACCTCTAATAAAATAGTACAGATGCATTTATAACAAATTTTTGAGGTAACTCAAAAGTAATTTAAAAACAGTCCAAAACAGTTCATTGTCATTTAATAAAATTCGGCTTCATCTATCTTGAACATTTAATCAAATTTTATTTTTTCATGAAGTCATGGCATATAAAATTGAGGATTGATGAAAGCTAATTTTAGGTAAGATACAATATTACAGCAAAAAATGTAGGAAAGCATAAAATATTCTTGTTAGTAAAATGCTAATATAAGAGCTTAAACTTCTGTAATGAATAGCATCTCAATGTTAAGCAATTTTAATGACTTTCAAGCACATGACAGAAGATAATACACTATAAGAAAAATATTCAAAACTACTCTGATATTTCATCTGGAAACAGCTTCATGACCCAGCACAATATAAACTTCCTTAAGAGTTCATAAACAAGAAGTTCATGAGCATCCTTGGCAGGATGACTCACTCAATATATTTTCCATGCGGCCAACAGGTTCAATAAATGGCTAAATAAAAATATATTATACTTATATAATTCAGTGAGGCAGTTTCTTGGGAACCATTACGTTCAATTAACTTAAGACCCTATTTCTGATAGTACCCAAATATTTAGACATACTACAATAGGGGTTTAATGACTACATTTTGTGCTTATATTTCTAGAAATCTAATATGAATTATCCCGTTTTTCCAGGCCACTAATATAACACCATTTTAAAAGATTTTATACGGCCACTTATTTGTTCCAAGGTATTGTACATAACCAAATGAGCTAAAAAACAGAGCTGATCCATTCCATAGCAAAATGCTCAAGGAAAAGCTCTCTTTAGCTCCATTAGAGTAATAATATACTTAAATTTTATACTTAAGATATTAAAATTTGGCCCACTTCTCCCATTAATTAAATTCTAAAGAAGCAAGAACAAAATGTTGGTTTTATAAATGAGAAGTAAAAATACAATTTATGATGACTCCAAAATAAAAACTAAAATGTCTCAGCCAAATAATTACATATTAACCTAATTTTTCTAACTTCAGTGAATATGTAATAGGTACCCTTTCTAATAATCAATTTAGTTTAAGTGTTTATAAATTATAAACACTTTAATATCCTCAATATAATACCTTTTTTATTTATTGTGATAAAAATGCTTAACATGAGGTCTTCCCTCTTAATAAATTTTTAAGTGTACACCCACATTGTTAACTATAGGCACAATCTTGTACAACAGATCTCTAGAACTCAATTATCTTGCATGACTGAAACTTTACACCCACTGAATAACAACCCCCCCATTGTCCTCTCCCCCTCAAAACTGGTATAATATCCCCGAAGCCCTTTTTTACATCTAAGGGCCTAGAAGTTAAGTAATTTGTCCAAGTATACAATTCTGGTACCTGGTAGAAGCACCATTAATATTTAAGGATCCCAGTTGTGTTCTCCCAACTACTCTATTGTCACTTTACCTGCTTGTAGAGGTGGGAAATGTGAAATACCATATTTGAATTCAGGAATGTAGGAGTTAAAATATTTCAGTATCTGTCTTCTCTATTTCTTGCACCATTGAAAAACAAGGATAGTAGTTAATATTAGAGAGAGAAGTTGTGGATATAAGAAGAGAGAAAAACCAGAGGAAAGAATAGCACCAAAAGCTTTGAGGGAAAGTGGTTAAAGAAATAAATTAAAACAAATGAGGAAGGCCTTTCACTCTGGACTCCAGATACACATGACTTTCTATGTCTTCCACCAGCTGGTTCTCTCTCCCCTCTCCCCTCTCTCTCTCCCCTCTCTCTCTCTCTCTCTCCTTTCTCTCTCCCTCTCTCCTCTCTCTCTCCCTCTTTCCTCTCTCTCTTTCTCTCTATTTATCTCTCAATAAACCAGTGAATCACTGAACCAAGTAATTATTAACTATCTAGTATAAACTAAGTACTACACTTGCCTAAAGGATATGTTTATACTTCTTTTATAAACTTCAGTTACTTCAAGAAATTAAATTACATGTATTTAGGAATTTATCAAAGTCCATAAAAATTAAGAACCAGTGCCAAATGGTAGGCACTCTATAAGTATTTGTTAATGTAACTATATCTGTTTAACATCAGATTTATTACAAATTTGTTTCACACTTGCTTAAAAACATATGTTGGCTTTTCACAAGAAAATACAACATCTCTATTGCTATGCAATTATATATGAAAACTTCTAAGCCATAAAGTTTAATTTTGGGGTCACTAACATAATACTATTACCATACTGATAAAATATAGAGAAGAGTTACAACTTTTTGGAACAACTGCTTCCAGCCATAAAAGAGTCAGACCTTGTATTTTGTTAAAATGAATGTTGATGATATGAAGATCTTTGAGAAGGTTGTACAGTTATCTCTTGTGAGATTATCAGAAAGAAGTTATGCATACCTAATTGGTGCAATAGCTTGATACTGACAAACTTGAGATTTCTCATAAATACAGAACTAAAGCATTCTTTTTTATTTTAATCATTATGCTTATCAGAAGAACTAATGGTAAAAGTAAAGAACACAAACTAAATGTTTAAGTTGAGCCTGTATAAAGAGACATTTAACACATGGTAGAGATCTGGATTTTTATTACTGTAATAGATAATGGATTTTGTCTTTAGGATGTAACTTCCCTTGAATTTCTTAAAACACATATTCTTGTAATCTATATATTATATAAATTCTTCAGAGAATAGAAAAAATGGGACCATTTCCTAACTCATTATATGAAAACCCCTTAATCTTGCTACCAAAACCTGACCATTACATGACATTACAAGAACATTACAAGACAGAAAAATTATAGTTCTATCTCACTGATGAATAATTTTAATCCTAAACAAAATATCTGCAAATTGAATCTAGTAGTTCAAAGAGCTGATTCATCAAGACCAAATTGGATTTATTTTCAGAATTAATAGATTCAATCAACATTTGAAAATCAATTCACTAACAGAACAAAATAAAACTAATACAGATCTCAATACATGCAAAAATGTGATAAAATACTGATTCATGATTTTAAAATAGTAATAATAACACCTCTTAGAAAACTAGGTGAGACACTGAATATACAAATGGGCAATGGCCAGATCAAAAACAGAACTTTGACTCACAACCTGCAGCAATTTGCCCAGGAAATCAATCCTTTGTCTATAATAAACAGCCCAGAAAGCCAGCTGCAAGACTACTATACAAGAAATTTTAAGACATTATTGAGAGAAATTTAAAAAATCAAAATAAATATTCTTGAACAATTAAACTTAATACAGTAAAAATGAGAATTCTCCCCAAATTATCTACAGACTCAATACAATTAAAAATCTCAATATATTTTTCTGTGGACATTGACAGGCTGATTCTAAATTTTATAGAGTAAAGAATGAAACTAAGATTTAGCAAGACACACTTGAAAAAGGACATCAAGGTGGGTCTACCATATATAAAGATTTGATATAAAGCTATAGTAATTAAGATAATATGGTATTGCTGCAAGTTTAGGCAAATGAACAAATAGAATACAGATATCAGAAGCACACTCATTCATACACAGAGACTAAGCTGGTGCTGTGGAGCAGAGGGGAAAAAGTTCTTTCAGAGTCAGATGCGGTGGCTCACGCCTGTAATCCTATCTACCACTCTGGGAGGCCAAGGTGGAAGAATCGCTTGAACTCCGGAGTTTGAGACCAGACTGAGCAAGAGCTAGACCTGTCTCTACTAAAAATAGAAAAATTAGCCAGGCATTGTGGCATGTGCCTGTAGTTCCAGCTACTCGGGAGGGTGAGGCAGGAGGATCGCTTGAGCCCAGGAGTTTGAGGTTGCTGTGAGCTATGATGACACCACTGCACTCTAGCCAGGGCAAAAGAGTGAGGCTCTGTCTCAAATACATAAATAAATAGCCCTTAGTCAAATATATAACCATATAGGAAAACAAAACAAAACTTCATCTCTATCTCACACCATTTATAATAATCACTTTAAGTAGGTTTTAAATCTAAATGTGAAATGCAAAACAAAGCTTCTAGAACATAACAAAGATTGGTATCTTCCTAATCTTGCCATAGGGAAGGATTAAACAAGACACAAAATAAAAAATTATTAAATTAGACCCCATTAAAATTAATTAAGTTCTTCTGTTTGTGAAAAAAAAAGGCACTACTATAAAAATGAAAAGACAAGCCATGGATTGGGGGAAAATGTATGCAACACATCCAACTGACAGTAGAATAGAATCCAAAATATATTAAAAACTCTTAAAAAGCAAGAGGAAGAAGACAGACAACTCAACAGAAAAAAACAGGCAAGAGAATCAATGAATAGGCACTTCACAATTGAGAATATCCAAAAGGCCATAAAAACATTAAAAGCCAAAAAACACTCATTAGTAATCAGTGAAACAAATACAAAAACCACAAAATATATCCACTCTACACCCATGATAATGGCTATAATGAAAAATAAAAAGACAATGAAAAGACATTGACAAGTACCTGAACATTGGAAACTCATGTGCTGGTTGGTAAGTTTGTGCAACCCCTCTGAACACACGCACACTCACAGAAATACACAGGTGCATAAGAGACAAGCACAAGAACGTTCATGACAGCACCATGCTTAATAATCCCAAAGTAGAAACAACCCAAATTATCGACAGTAGAATAAAGAGATAAATTGCATACAGCAATGAAATCTAATTAACTGCAGCTACATACAACATGATGAATCTTACAAATATATTTTTCAGAGAAACAAGGCAGATTCAGGAATATATATGTATGATTCAATTTATATAAAATTCAAAAATAGGGGAAGAAGTCAGGACAGTAGCCACCTCTGAGAAGGAAGAAGGTGCTGATGGAGAACTGGCAGAAGATGTGGGTAAGGGGCCCAAGATGCTGGCTGTGTCTAGTTCTTAATGGCTGGGGTAATTCTGTGAGCATGTTCTCTATAATAATTTATTAAGCTGTACGTTTTGCAGTGTGCATTTTTTGTATGGGTATTCTATGTCAATTAAAGGAGCTTTGAAAAACGACACCTACTGCATGCCCTTTGTTCTTCATTTTTCCTCCCCGCTACACTCTGAAATGCTTACGAGAGAGCTGGTGCCTCAGTTACCATGCTGGACCAGGAGCACAAGTTCTCAGCATCACACCCATGAGCTAAAAAGAGCCAAGGTCCCAGAGTCCAACATCCTTTCCCCAGACTGCTTGTCTCCAGGTTTTACATGAGAAAGAAATAAACCTTTACCTGGTATAAGACACTGCAGTTTTGGTCAATGGAATACAAATCCTGCCCTAACTGATACAGAGAGCCAGGTCCCAAACCTCAAGTTCACACCCTTCTACTCCAAAACCCTTCCCACGACCTCTCGCTGAGTCTTACACAATTATGGACAAACTGTTCTGGAAATTTCATGTCAAAGAAAAAGCAATCAAATCCATTTGTGTAAAAATGAATATTGGAGCACTGCCAAAAAACTTTAATTAGAAACTTTCTGCTTTGTTACACCTTAAAAATCAAACAATGTTTTATGATATTGATTTTTCTCTTTTTCAGCTATGGCAGCTGTTGCTTTGTAAAATTAGAATGCAACCTTTTCCTTCTTCCCACGTGATTTACTCACTCTACTGTGTTAATACTTGGCAAATGATTTTTCCTGAATATGCAGATATTTCTAAGCACTTTGCTTGGTTTTTCCCATGACAATTTCAGGGTATACTTAATGTCATCAGGAATATTTTACATGGAAATGAAGAGAGGGAACAGAAGGAAATGTCATAGAAAGCTGTGATTCACTAGCTTAAAAAGCCATTTCCTTGGCAAGGGGTCACTCAAAATGTTTCACAGAGAGATATTTATGGTCACATAATCAAACAAAATAAAGCAGAAATTCAGTGTAAGAGCTGTCCACTGGGGTAAGCAGCCCAGAGATGAGCCCTTACCTGGAGATACTAGAGCTCAGGCAGGCTTGGTAGAGAAATTCACAAGTCATTTTCTAGAATTGACTTTTCTAATTTTCAGCTAACTTTTGAGTTTGTTGGTTGCAACTCTAGGTTGTCAGAATCTAATCCAAATATTTTTCATATCCTCTTTTAATATCTGAGTTTGTCAGGGGAGGGTTCTCTGTCCGTCGCCCACTTTGGTCCTACCTACCTTCACTCCCATTAGGAAGGAGACCCCTTAGTGTAACTATGTCTCAGAGGTGCCATGAGAGGGTGCCATACACTGAACGTTTGCGTCCCCCCAAAATTCCACACGTTAAAGTTCAAACTCCCAATGTGATGGGATTTGAAGGTGAGGACTTTAAGAGGTAAATTTGTTTAATGAGGTCTGAAAGTGGAGCCCCCATGATGGTATTAGTGTCCTTATAAGAAAAAGAAGAGAAACTAGAGCTCGTTCTCTCTCTCCATCATGTGAGGACGGCAAGAAGATGGCCATCGACAAGCAAGGAAGGAGCCCTCACCAAGAACCAAATCTGCTGGCACCTTGATCTTGTAATTCAGCCTCCAGATCTGTGAGAAATAAATGTTTGCTATTGAAGCCACCCAGTCCTTAGTGTTTTGTTAACAGCAGACTAAGACACAAAATATTAATATTAGTTTGAGAGGGGATGAAGATCTGAAGATATAAAGATTCAAGGAAAACAGGAATTGCCCACAAGGGGAAAGATGAAGCCAGTAACCTAGAGAAGACACAGGAGCTAGAAAGTAAGGGAGAAGGGAACAAAAAGGAAGAGGGAAGGGATGGATGCACGTCTGCGACAGGTGCTGCAGGAATGAGGAGATGGCCCAATATGTTCTCCACTATCCCTGACCTCTGTATGTTCACACTCCACTCCAGGTGAAGTTCGGCTCTTTCTCATGATGGCTATACCTTTCACAACTTCCTAAATTTTCTGAATTTATTTTCTGAAAATAAAAGGTGGGCTAATGCCTCTAGAGTGTTTCACATAGTATCTGACACATGGTACTTCTCAATAAATGGAAGCAGCTGATAGTCCCAAAACAGGATGCTACTACAACTTTTTCTGGCTAAGTTTGGATTCAAATTCTAGGAGGGTAGACAACACCTTTATACACTGCCCCTAATATATGTTTGCATCTGTTTATATACAAGGTCTGTCCGGAAAGTAACTAGCCATCGTTAACATAACAAGAACAGTTTGCACAACATCGATGTAACCTGGCAGCCAAGGAGAGTGGACTGGAATGCACATGCGTGAACAATGATGTCTTCACTGTACTAATCAGTGGGGCGCTAGATGCCGCTGAGTGAACATGTGTACTGTGTGGCCGTTGCATTCAAAATGACTGAGCGAGTAGAGCAACAAATCTGCATCAAATTTTGTGTTAAGCTTGAACATTCCTCTGCAGAAACTATTTGGATGATTCAGAAGGCTTTCAGGGACAATGCAGTGAGTGCAGTGCAAATAAAAGTATGGCTCTACAAATGCTTCAAAGATTGTCAAGAATCTGTTGAAAGTGATTCACGTTCTGGAAAGCCTGCAACAAGCAGAACACCTGAGAATGTTGAACGTGTACGGGTTAGGTTAAGAGACACTGGGAAAACTGTGTGAGGTCCCAAAGTGCCTACTTAAGAGGACTGAGACATCATTGTCCTATGTACAATGTTTCTTGTATCTTCGTCAATAAGTGTCTCCATTTTTCATATTACATGGCTGGACACTTTCCAGACAGACCTTGTATATGGCAGCATTTTTATATATCCAGTTGAGAAGAATGCTGCATAGGTTTCTCATGTTTTTCCATCCAACAAATCCAACAATTTTTAGAGTTGAAGGATGAATAAAAAGAGCAATAAATTTATCAGATTAGCCCTAATTGGTCAATGTTGAAAAAAATGGCACATGGAACATACAGAGTTTGCGCAGTAATGTCCTAAACAATTTAAACTGGAGAGCAAAAGGCAGAAAGGAAATTTCAGGTGCTAGAAGCCCCCATTTAATAATTTAGTTTGGCATGAGGCTTACATAATTGACACATTCCTGCAGATAAATGGTGCAAAAACAGATCTATCCATCTGCATGTGTGTTCTCCCTCTGCCACATTTCTGGAAGGAGTGTGTGCTTTTTCCCATCTGAAAATCATGTTTTAGGAGTTTCACAAACCATAGCATTCCTTTGATCAAGTATTTAACTACTTCCTAATGTCTGGAACATTAGGCATAGCCAAATGAATAGATTGAAAGGAACCCTAACTCTGTCCTCAACTTTCACTTTCTGTGGGAACACTGATTGGCTTTTCCCAATATCTTTATGCCTCTTAAGGAAAGGTCTCTGCTGAAAAATCTTTTCAAGTAGAGTTTTAATAAAGAAACTCCTTCTCCTTCCCTGACTCCTCACAATCATTCTTCATATCAGGGGTGAAGTAAAGGACGTTTCAAGCCACTGAGAAGGCTCTACCAGGTGTGAGGTGACTTCCCACCTCAGCAACTCCCTGCCTCATTCCCTGCACGTTCCAAAGAGAAAAGATTGCCCTTCTCCATGGAGAATATACCCATAACACACAATCACAGGAGAAAAGACATGACTTCAATCTCTGTCAAAAAACAATGAATGCATTAGAGGAGACCCTCACAGGTACCCAGGTGCACCTAGAGTGCTGGCCCACCTGACCACAATCTCCCAGACCCCAACTGGGAATCTGCAGGTGCCAGGCGGGCAGCAGGGTGGGCAACTGAGGACCTGCCCTGAGGAAGGCAGGACAGTGTGCCCGAGGCATGCTCCATCGCACCATCAGAGGTCACCAACAAAATGTAAAGTCAAGGAGCAAATGAAGAATTCCAAGAGGGTGACCACAGAGCATTAAACCAAAGGGCACAGATCACACACCCCAGAAGCCAGACCTGATGGGACACTTGATTTAGTTAATCTCTTTAGAAATGGATCCCTAGTCTCATAGGTAACATAACTCCATTATTTTAGGCTTGTAGTGATTAGACAGTCACTTCCCCTGGCTACTCCCAAACCGCCACCTGCCTGAGAAAAGCTGGGTACCGAGACACAGGAAAGGTCTTCACACCTCAAACATGGAGTGTCTTGTATTGACTGGCCCCTATTCCATGAAAATGGACTTTTGTCATTGATTGAGAAAACAAAAAGGCTGATCCCCATGGTCAAAATGCCAACACAGCATGCCCCAGCTAGAAAACACAGTTATAACCACATGCAGCCACACAGACTTCCAGAGAAATTAACGGACAAGGACTCATCAGTTAACGACCACAGAATCCTCAGATTTTTCATTTGCAAAGTGAAGATAATAAGAAAATCCACCTTATAGGGTGGCTGTGAGGATTAAATAAATGTAGAGCTGAGCACAGAGTATCACATAAAGTAAGCACCCGATGAACAATAGCTAGTGTGGTGGTTGTTGTTGTGTGAAAAGATAATATATGCTTACACGGACATGGAGGAGGAACCTGAAATCTCACACAGACTAGATCAGAACACAATGCGCAGAAGGGGCCCTGACAGGATGCTGTTCCATCTAGCACCTGGGTGGGTCAGTACAGGAGGGAATTCCTGTGGATTTGGTAAGTGTGACAATAGCTCTGTGGTTATCAACATCCTTATTTGGTAGGAATCATTCTGAACATATTTAAGAATGAAGTATCATGATATCCAGAATTTGCTGTCTAGAAAAAATTATAGGGATGAAACAAATATTGCAAAATGTGAACAACCAGAGACTCCAGGTGGTGCATGTATGAGTGCTCATTGTATTGTTCATCACATATTTCTGTAGTTTTGAAAATGCTCATAACTGGAGAGCATTGTCAGCACCCACCACATGCCTTTATAATTTGCTGAATGTCACCAGGCACAGGAGACAGTAGACAATGTTCATCATAGAATACAAGTTCATCCATCCTAAGAACCAGGGTTAAAAATCCCCCAGGGCATTTTTATACATTGCTACCTGGACCAGAAGGTCCTACTGATCCAGGGCTCACACTGGACAACTCAGTAGGCATCTGCCCTTGGCCCCGAGAGTCTCCTGCCCAGCTGTCCTGTGCACCTGTACCTAAGGGAGAGAGGCTCATGGAAAGACCTTGGAATGTGGAATTTAACAGAGCTAGATTCCTCTCCAGCTTCCCCATTTTCTAAGTAAATCTGAGCAACTTCTTAATTGTTATGAGTCTCAGCACTCTCATCCACACATTTGGAAATGAATTTGCGGATTTTGGCAGATTTTGCGGAATTTGCGGATTTAGGTAGTTCAATTCTGACTTTGATTACTGCCGTGCATGAGTAACTCTTAATTCTACATATTTTTGTTTGATTCATCACTAAATGTGTATATCCCGATGCCTGCAGAACACTTGGATATCATTCTAACATGTGAAACAACGTATATCTAAATCCCTCAAATGAGAACATCTTTCAAATTTTACATTACTGAATATGGCCACATACTTAATAGACCTCATTCGCCCCTTCCAAGTTCCCTAAATTTAAAACTTGGGGATTCCAATCCCCTGCTTCCTCTTTCACCAGTCAGCCACAAGACCTTTTGGCTCTTCTTCCAGAGGTGCTTGTGAATTTCCACTCAGGGCCCTGTCTTACCATGCTTGCCCCCTAAAATGTATGTATCCCCTCCTTCCTTCCACGTCAAATGATCCCACAACACTAAACACTGCAACATTGCAGACAATGCAACACCAGCAGGTAACAAGCAGTGAGAACAGAGATTGGGGCATGACAATCAAGTGCTAAAATTCTGGCTCTTCCTCTAAGTAGCTAAATTATATCACCTTGCTGAGACTCAGTTACATTACCTGTTAACTGGGCAGAATTCTATCTGTGTGTTTACAGGGGACTAAGAGACCCAGTTTTTACAAAGTTCCTGGTGAAAAATAAACCCCGTATACATTAGAAGAGAGAGAGAAGGGTAAGAGCAGAGGATAGCCACCAGGGCACAGAGCCCTGCCTCCCCAGCTCCTGTCCAGCACAGGCAAGCCCTTGCAAGTGTGAGCCTTGTTACAGACTGCCGCTCCAACAGCCTCACCTCTGGATAGAGATATCAGAGTAGCTCATGGACTTGAACTGCACTCTGGCCAAAAATGCTATATAAAGATTAAGTATGTGACAAAAATTTGTAGCAACATCAGCTAATTGCAAAGTTGAGGAAGAGAAAGTAATTAAAGTTAGAGATGAGCCAGCAAGTAATTCACTTAATTGTAAGCACAGAACATTCTCTAATCTGTAATCCTCTCTTCCCCTGAGGGGGGAAGAAAAAAGGTATGCAGAATGCTTGAATACCTGTGCCAGGTTCCAGGTGTGATTTCCTGGGGTTGATATAGGCTGCCCATTTCACCTGCCACAAAGTAGATCAAAGCAATATTGTTTAGTGTATTTTCTCCGTGCTTTTGTTTTTAATTGTTTTCCCCCTAAAGACAGTCTTTCCTCTCCTGAGCTTGGTTTAAAAAGGAAATGAGTAATGGCTATTTCATGGACAGATAATCAACAGTCACGTCTTAATGACCCAAGGTAACAAATACATGGCAGAGACACTATCGTCCAAAATTCACAATCCTTCCAGAAAACCACCAGCATGTACCTTCAGGAGTACATCTGAAAAGGAGAGAGAAGCAGCTGGAGAAAGAAAACTCCTATCATAGATGGTCTCTGTGTGTCTGTGGGTCTATTTTTCTGTTGCTTTGTGTTTTATTCTGTTTTTTTATCCTGTATGTTTCTACTGGTGTCAAATCAAACAAAATCAATGTCATTTCAGCAAAACAGCACCTAACACACACCTCACTCCTCTCTTGGCTGGGCTGGAGGACTCACCAGCTGCCCTGCACACCTCTTGCACCTCGTGTCGAGAGTCGAGGGACGCTCACGTGAAGATAACACCGATGGCTCTGGCTCCCCAAGTGGGAGAAGAACTACTGTGGTGTTTATTCATTGTGGTGGCCACTCTCCAGAAACCAGCCCCAAATCCAACTAAACTATGTGCTATGGACTGGACTGTACCTCCCCGCTAAAAACTGTCCTAAGCCCCAGTACCTCACAATATGCCTTTATGTGGAAATATGGCTGTCGCAGATGTAATCAGTTAAGTTGAGGTCATCCTAGAGTAGGGTGGGGTCCCTTAATCCAATATGCCTGGTGTCTTTACAGGAAGACGGCCATGTGGAGACAGAGACACACATATGGACTACACCATGTGACAACAAAGGCAGAGATCAGGGTGCTGCTTCCACAGGCCAGGGAATACCAAAGATTGACAGCAAACTACCCAGAGCTAGAAGAATCATGGAACAGATCCTCCCTCACAGCTCTCAGAAGGAACCAACCCTGCCAATGCCTTGATCTTGGACTTCTAGCCTCCAGAGCTGTGAGACAGCAAATTTCTGTCGCTTAAGCCACCCAGTTTGTGGTACTTTGTTGTTGTTTGTGGCAGCCCTATAAAACTACTACACTGCACTTATGACCTTGGTGTGACACAGGGGGGCTTCCACATTGGAGTATGTTAAGAACATGCAGGTGCTCCAGCCATGCCAAGGCCGCCCTGGAGTGCTGGAAAGGACACTGGCCCCTGAGTGTGATGCCAGCTGTGTGACCTTGAGCTCAGTACCCTCCTCCGTAAAATAGAGTTGGTAATAGCTGCTGAGTTGACATCACGTGATTATCAAGAGAACCAAATGAAACAATAGAGGAAGGTGCTTTGGAATCTAACAAGCTAAGCAAATACAGTGTATGGTGTTGTTAGTATCATGTATGTCTATAGTGCTAACTGGCCCTGTTGTGATGTCAGCATGCAATGATTTTCCAAGGAAAAACTGCTATATTTTTTATTTTATACGTTAATTCATTTATTTATTTACTGAACAAATATTCATTTAGGTCCTACAATGAGCTTTTTAGCCACTGGGATTACTAAAATATCATTGCCCCTACTCTTTAGAGACCTATTTGAAGTGGACAAACATCTTCAGCCATATCTCTGAACATGAATCCCGAACACTAAGGTCAATAAGACACAGGACACCAGGCCAGGCTGAAAGCAAAGGGAACACAGGTGAATCTCAGGAACACGCTGAGAGTGACTGGTTGATTGGGTAAAGGTGAGAAGCTCAAAGGTGTCGCTGATATTCTTGATTGTGAAAAAAAGAGAATCCAGACAATCTGAATAACCATAAATGTGACTGTCTTGGGTTAAACCTCTTGGTTACCTAGGAAATCTCAGCCTCTTAGGAATAGGTAACGCAGAGACAAAAATTCTAAGCAGTTAGAATAACCTCCTCCTGTCTCTAAGTCTCAAGAGACAGGAGGCGGTTATTTGTCTAAAGTTTGCACACTGGAAACAAGACCTTCATTGTAAAGTTGTGAGAGAGATTCTCTTTGTCCTCAGCCTTTGGTGAAGCACTCAAAGTTAGAGAGACAAACATCAGACACACACAAATACCTCTAATGAAAAATCAAGTCCACTAATGATTCTCCCAAATTCCACATATGCACATCTCCTAAATGTCAACTAATATAAAATAGAAACTATGTGAGGAATTTTTAAAGGACAGTTGCATGGGCTATGAGTAATTGGCATAGGGTATTTGACCAAGGGAGATTAGCAGACTTCTCTGAGGATGGGGCTGGAACCAAGACAGGAAGGATGAGTAAGAGTTAAGTAGAAAATGGGATGAGGGCTCCAGATAATGGGGATGGAGTGTGGAAAGGACCATGGAGAGGGCAGGGACAAGGAGAAGCCAGTGTGGCTACAGAAGCAAGAAAGAGTGACAGAGCAAGTCAGGGGAGAAAAATGATAAAATATGATTCTCTGCCAGATTTCGTCTGCAATGCTTTGTGTATAGAACAGCATCACAACTGATAAGATATGAGGGCCGTTATGTTCTCTTTTGTCTTCTCAGGGTGGCATCCACATCATAGTTAAAATTACAACACTCTTCCTAAGAAATGTACTTCCTTAGGCAACATTTCTTTCCAACTAAAATTTACAAAATGTGACGGAATGTCTAATGACTTCCCTGGTTTCCTGCAGTCTGAATGTCTACATCACAGCTTCAGATTATGCCGGGATGTGCATATTCAGTTTCATAAAACTGTTCAATGGATACATACATGGAAGCTGTAAATGATGTACACATGTACACACACACATTCAACCTTATTCGAAAATAAATTTTGGAGTATTCAATGTCCAAGGAAATAATTATTTTCCAAACAATATTCAGACAAATGTGTTTTTAGTCTTTCAATACCTTACAAAATGAGTCAAAACCTAATTTTTTTCAACCTTAAAAATATTCTAGATATTTCTATGTTCCATTAATAACAGTGGAGGAAAAATATAAATAAAATAACAAGGGTATTGCTTCTTTTTAAATAACAGATATTTTCTTTCAAATGGTAATGACATCTTAACTTTAGTAGAGCTCTACAGACACTCCTGATATAAGTCCAATATTCTTAACATTATGGCACAGCTATCTGTCAAACCCAACCCAGTCAGAGCAGACCTATCTCCTGACTTCTCTTGAAGATGACAAAACAAAGAGGAAACTAGAGAACATTAAATCCCTCTGGAGATAAGAAGTCAGGAGCAAGCAGCAAGACAAAAAGGATCAATTCTTAGCAAGCAGGATCATCATTGGAAACTTGCTGAGTTTCCACTTGCAAGTAATTTCTGTGCACATAGACCCACAACCAGTCTGGGTGATTTTCAGGTCCCACTCCAGAAGAAATCGCTCATCTATTACCAGAATCTTTCTTTGAGTAATCTGTAAAACATGCAAATGAAATTCATCATTATGTGCCTATGCAGAACACATCATTATGTGTTCCAGCTTGCTGGGCACATCTATATTTTAATAATAAAAGAATTATAATTGTTTGATAATGACAGGCTCTACACACCTCTCGGCCTGAACATCATGGGCATATTGGAAAAAGCAAGTGCATTGTAGTACTGTTCCCTCTTCATGTCACCTTTAACATGAACACTTCAGTTTCAATTGGAATCTTAGGTGAGTATGCTGCTTTTTTTTTTTTTTTAACCGTTCAAACTAAAAATAGGATTCAGCTAGATAAAGTAATAATGACCTGGATCAGATAGCTCAGCATAACAATTAAGGCCCATGGATTTAGACTGAATATGTGGAAGACCCACCTTTCAATGAAAATGTGAATTAACACAGGATCATTTAATTGAAGATGGAAAACATTAGAAGCAGTTAAAGAATATTGACTTCCACAGGTAATGGCAATGTGAAAACCAGAAACAGAAATTGAGGAAAAGGGTGAAAGGCTGGAGGTGCCGGATTCATTCTAGCGGAATATTGTAATGAAGAGCAACTCCCTTGCATAATTTAGTGCTTTTTGTCAGTTAAAAATGATAACATTCTGTATTCTTGGCTGCAACTTAGTTCCTAAGCAGTGATAAATAGGATAGTCATGAGCACTCTCCAAACAGTTCTATTTCATTCCACCTATTTAGGACTGAAGACAATGGTTGATGGGAACCTATGATGGAAAACACAAATGATAGGATCTGAGAGCATTAAGGTTTTCATGGACCTCTAAGACTGTCAGATTCAACCCTCTGATTTTCCAGATGAATTAAGTGGGACCGAGAGGAGGGAGGGAATGAGAGAGCCAGGAATACAGACTCTAACCTACTGAATTTCCAGCTCATGGTGGTTCAGCTTCACTCCTCCAACTCTGGAGAAAGGAATAGCAGCAGCAACAAAAATATATCATGTAATGAAAATCACCAACAATTACTGGTTTTCCTGCCTTCACTCTGGCTACACCATGATCACACTCCACAGAACAGCCAGAGAGCATGTTTAAATGTAAGTCAGGTCCCCTCTGAGCCCCGTTTGGAACCCTTGGCTGCCTCCATTAGCATTACACCAATGGGTCTTAATTTGGGGCCAGGGACCCATGAGCTTAGATGCAAAACAGCTCATCTCCATTATGTATGAAATCCAGCATTTCCTTCAATTATGAATACAGGCAGCAAAGCAAATAGTTTTAGCAGTACCTATGAGTCATGCACTAATCTACATCACAGGTATTTAGATACATTGCAGTTTGCTGCTGATATCTTAAAATGATGTTTACCCTATGCCCACCTAAAATCATAGCAGTTTTGTGGCTGACTTCTAAATCTTGTTTTTTACTGTGTTAATACAGAACCACACAGATTATTGTAATACAGACTTGCTTTTATACTATTGTGATAATGGCATTTCATGAAATATAATTAGATTTGTGAAATATATTTATATTTATACTTATATAAATATTTATCTTCATATAATTATATTTCATATCATTATGTTTATGAAATATATAATAAGTATATTATTATATATTATATATAATATTCATAAACATAAAATTTTATTTCATTATAAAGGCATTTCATTATAATCAGCTTCCTTTGGAACCCTATGTCTTTTATTTTATGCACTCAAAAATATTATTCTGGGAAGAGATCCATAGGCTCCACCAGCCTGCCAAGAGGGTGCCTGGCACTAAAAGGTTTAGGAACGCCTGCCCAGGGTGCCCTTGGCCCTGTCTCACGCTGCTGGTCCTCATTTCCCACACTCCAGACACTCGCTTTCTTCCCATACCTGAGCCCAACCCCACCTGCCCACCTCAGGGCTGTGCACATTCCTGGAACATGCCTTATCACGCTGCTCACATCTGAGCCCAACGTCTCCTCCACCGAGAAGCCTTCCTGGTCTCTCCCTCTGTCATCCTCCAGACTAGCGGTTGGCATACATTTTCTATACAGTTTAATTTAGGCTTTGCAGACCATTCCATCTCTGCTGTTGTAGTGTGAAAGCAACTGTGGACAATGTGCATGGCTGTGATCCAATGTACTTTGTTAAAGAAAATAGGCTCCAGGCCAGACTGACCACAGGCTGAAGTTTGCTGATCCCTGCTCTGTACTGTGACTTAAGTCCTTGAGAGCACTTCTCGCTGTTTGAGATGATCTTTTTTGTTTCCTTGTATTAATATATTAAATGCTTCCCCAACTGGAATGAATCTTTCACGTGTGGGCTGGAACTTTGACTCTTGCATTCTCTGTTAACTGGGGCTCAGCATCTATAACACTTCCAGCTATTTGTTGAATGAATAAAAAAAATACAGTGAAGATATGTTGACTCCCACTTGAACAGGCTATGTTTCGTTTTAAAAAAAAAGTTTTTTTTGTAATGGAAAAAGCTTGAAAGTTTTTCTAGTTTACTACAGTGTACCTTATATAATAATAGAGCAGATGGTGTAGCCAAGGATTCCTCCAGAGAGATCTCCCTCAGAGTCACATTGATTAGAATTATATATACTACTTTTCAAGGATGCCCAGCCCCTAATGTATCTAAAGCCATTGAATTGCTGACAATAGGATAAGGCACAAAACAGGGAGTGCCACAGCTTTCCCTTTCATGGCTCTCTCTTTTATTTAATGCCTAAATATCAAACATTAAAACTTATCTAATTCAATTTGGCTAAGCCATGTGCAAGATGACCCAGTGAGACACAAAGAATAACTAGCCCTCATGTTGACGGTGTCAGATGAGCTGGCAGGACTAGGAAAGTGAATTTCAGAAAACACAGAAAATGCCTATAATTAAAATCTTATTTCAGGGCTGTTTGACCCACCTTTTACTCAGCATAGAGTTCCAAACAGATGTTTAGTTTGTTCATTAGTTAAAATATCCATAAAATTATACCCATTTCCTCATTCAAGCAAGTGACTACTCTACATAATCACACTTCTCTCAGTTATAAATTTGGTTATTAGAAGTTAATGAAGTGAGTACTACCCTTAATTTTATATTTTAACATTTACAATTGACCCCCTATAATTTAAAGTAAGATCTTTATAAAAATCTGTTTAAACAGTCAAACATAATTCTAGTGAAGAGTAGCATGACAAATAATATTACATGTAGGAAATGTCTAACAAGAATAATATCTTCCATTTTACATGCTCAATAATTTATCACAAATGTTTAACTATCTCATTTGATATTTACAAAAACCCCATGCAATAATCAAGCAGGAATTATTATATCCACTTCACAGATAAGAAAACTGAGACTTCATCAAGGTCATGGAGTCACATTTTTCTAAGCAAGAACTGGCCAGAACCCATATCTCCTGGACCCTAATACAGCACACTCCATCAACAGTATTGCCGCAGTGAGCACTCGGTGCAGAGAAACCAAGGAAAAGATTCAGCACCACGTAAGTTACACTGTTTGTAAAGGTCAGATACCACCTGGAGGGGGCAGCACTTTTCTTTGATTATTTTCAGTGAAGACCATCAAATATTTACAATAATTAAAGCAAGGCAGAATGGATAATGCAGGGGAAATACCAGAATATCTAGGTAAATAATGGAAAGATATATGATACAACCCCAAATATTCCACGTATTTCAAAATTAAACAACACACTTGTGAATAACCCATGGATCAAGGAAGGGATCACAAGGGAAATTTTTGAAATATTTCCAATTAATTAAAAATGAAAACACAGCATATTGAAAGTTATGGGCACAAATGCACAAGTGCTTAGAAGGAAATTTATAGCATTAAATGCTAATATAACAAAAGAAGAATGGGCTCAAATCAATGATTTAAGCTTCCACCTCAAGAAACTAACAAAAGCACAAATTAAACCCAAAGAAAGCAGAAGGGAGAAAAGAATTGAGTAGAAATCAATGAAATAGAAAAGCATCAGAGAAAAGTCAATGAAACAGAGAGCTGATTCTTTAAAAAACTCAATCAAATGAATAAACCTGTAGCCAGATTGAGGAGAGAGAGAGAAAGAAAAAGAGAGAACAAATTATCAATAACACAAATCAAAAAGAGGAACATTACTACAGATCCTACAAACACTAAAAGAATAAAAAGTAAATATCATGAACAATGCTTTACCAGTAAGTTTGACAACATATTTGAAATGGGAAAATTCCTGGAAAGATACAAACTACCAAAGCTCAATAAAAAAAAAAAATAATAATAGCCTGAAAAATCCTACATCTATTAAAGAAATTGAATTCATAGTTAATATCTTATAGCAAAGAAACTCCAAGTCCAGATGACTTCACTGGTGAATTTCTCCAAACATTTAATAAAAAAAAATAGCAATTCTACATATTAATTCAGAATATACAAGAGGAGAAAATGCTTTCTAACTCATCATATGAGATGAGAATTACCCTGTTACTAAAATGAAACAAATACATTACAAAAAAAAACTATAGACCATAAACACAATAAAAATCCTTAACAAAATATTAGCAAAATGAATCCAGCAATACATAAAAAAGAAAAATACACCATTACCAAGGGATATTTATCCCAAGAATGAAAGATTGGTTCAATATTTGAAAATCAAGCAGTGTAATTTACCATATCTATAGGTCTAGGGGGAAAAAACTCATATGATTATCTTAATAAATGTGGAGAAAGCCTTGACAAATTTTGACATACATTGATGTTTATAACTCTCAGAGAACTAGGAATATGAGGGAACTTCCTCACAGAGTAACTTTTGTTATACTCTTTTATTCTGTTATACTCTTTTGTTTGAGGCAGTCATAAGCCCACCCAGACTCAAGAGAAAGGGGCATATACCCCACCCCTTAATAGCAGAAGAGTCAAATAATTTTCAACTATTTTTAAAAAATCACCAGAGACCATCTTCTGGCAACAAATTATTGAAATTCCTTCCATATGCAAAATACACTCACCACCCTTCCAAGACCCCACTTCTAAGTACCAAAAGTAATGCTGAGTGACTTCTGAGGCTGGGTCCTAGAGACCATAACACTTTCCTCCTGTTCACTGGAACTCTTGTGCTCTGAGCCCTGAGATGCCCTGTAAGAACTCCACCTAGCTTGAGGCTGCCATGCTGTGAGGAAGTCCAAGCCACATGAAGAGGTCGCATCGGGTGCTTCAGTTGACAGGTCACCTGAGGTCTCAGATGCTATGAAGCAGAAACAAGCTGTCTGAATCCTAACTCACAGAATCTATAAACATATAAAATGGTTGTTTGATGTCACTAAATTTGCAAATACTTTATTATGTAGCAATAGATAATTGGAAAAATTTATAAGTGGAACATCACTCTTGCTTTGTCTATAGTTCCCTCCTTTCCAGCTAAAAGCAATCGGCCATTCTTCCCACCAACACAAAGTTTGTAAATTTATATTCAAAATATTCAAAGACTCTCAATTTTAAACCCATATACTCTTTAGATAAACCAAAAAAATCTAACATCTTTCTCTCATGTTAACTGAAATTTCTAAATAAATATTTACAACTTCACTTTGAAAATCTATGCAAAGTGCTACTTTTCATTTGAGCCCCACAGCTCTCCAGATCCTGTTCGTTTCCTGATGCTGAATGCCATGTCAACGACTGACCTGCCTGTCCTGTCAGTCACAATCGTTAATTGAAAGAAACTATTAATTTCCATTTCTACTGTAATATATGCCTTTCCAAAAACTTGAACAATCACTAAGGAATACCATCTGATATTTCAAAATTATATGGCAATGTTTTAATTTGCTACTTCTCCCCAAAAGTATAATCCAGAATTTTGATTGACTATTTATGGCTAATTAGCTATACTACACTACATTGAAAAATGAAAGAAATAATATAAGTAAACTGCAAGTGTAATTATAAACCTTTATTGTAAGGAAAGAATTTTTCACTGACTAGCTGGCAAATTATTTTTTCTTTCTGTAACGACTCTCCCAAATCCTCTCAAATCTTTTCTTAATCACATGAGAGTCCTCAAAGACAGCAGGGATGGGCCAACAGACAATAGGATGGGACCTATGTTGGTGAACACCTCTGCAGTGCTGTCGTTTATCTCTTCCCTCCATGATCTTCACATCCTCTTTTTGTGTCACTGCGGTTTTCTTTTTCATTCATTTGAGGTTCAAAATACAATGAGGCTTTTGTTTTCAGTTTTGAAGTGTAAAAGACATTTTCAGGTTTCTAAGAAAGAGACTCTTGGTGACAATCAGGCAGCTTGCTTTAAATTCTTTAATGAGCTCAGAGAGTCAATGAGTCACTTGGTGACCCCATGCCTGTCAATAAAGTAGGCACACTATGCATATGTCATTAGCATATATCCTGTTTCCTTCAAAAATAAATATTGATAAGAGAAAAAATTATTCAGACATCTTAATTAACTCATCTCAATGCTACCACTTGAAAACTAGATTATCACCTGGTATTTAATTCTCTGAGATTGGAGAGCAATTCAATTTAAATCCAGGTAGGTATAAGAGTGAGTATATATAAAATACAGGTAAACACACACACATGAACAATTAGGGCATAGTTTTGAAGCATTAATCAGGTGATTGTTACTCTTTCACAATTTAAAGACAGTGAGGCTGAGGCTTATTGCCAAGAAGACCAAAGACAAAATGGGCAAAAAGTCTTACTTCTTTGCCAAGTGTTGGTGGATTTCCTCTCCCTCCTCTTCCACCTCCATTTAAGTTTATCTTGCAAAAATATCTCTGGAGCTGTACTAGGACTCCTCTCATATTCTAGTTCCTTTATTAGGAATTCATTTAACAAATATGAGTGAATGCCTACTATGTGCCAGGCATTATCCCAGGTATTGGCTACAGCATGGACAAAACAGACAAAATTACCTACCTGTTTAGAATGTACAATCTAGAAGAGGAATACAGACAACCACCAAATAAGAAAGCACATATTAATAGTATATCAGATGGTGCAAAATGCTGTGGAGAAAATCAAAGAGAAAAGACAGATGGAAAGTGAGGGGGTACAACTTTAAACAGAATGGTCACAGAAGGCCTCCCCAAAAGAGTAGCATTTGAGCAACAACATGAAGGAAATGAGAGACAGAGCCATGTAGACATCAAGGAAAAGAATAGACCAGGCAACAACAGCAGCCTATGCAAAGGCCCCCCTGAGGCAGAAAACCACCTGGTTTTTAAAGGAACAGCAAAGACATCAGGGTGGTGCAGAAGTCTGAATGGAGGGGAGAGGAGTAGGAGGTGAGTTCAGAAATTGCATGGGAAACCAGACTTTTGAGGCCTTGTAGGCCACAGTAAGGAGTTCAGCTTTCCCTGCGAGTGAACTGGGAAGGCACTGCACGTTGTGAGCAGAGGGTGAGATGACGTGGGAGGAGGGATGGGCAGAAGCAAGGAGACCAGGGCAACAGCTGGGCACAGAGCGGACAGGGAATGGAGGAGGTGAGAGGCGGTCAGTTCTGAGGATAAAGTGAAGTGATGATGATAGAATTTACAGTTGGATTAGAAATGGGGTGTGGAAGAAAAAGAGGACCAGGCAACTCCGCAGTTCTGTGGCCTACGCACCTGGAAAGTTGGGGTTTCCATTTCTGAAATGGAGAAGAATACCAGACAAAGGAATTCAAGGATGAAGATAGGAATTTAGCAGAGCAGCTTTTAGGTAATTCTATCAATTATCATTTCCCCAAAGAAAACAAAGGCACTTCACCTAAAAGTTCTTAAGGTATGTCATTAAAGGAAAAGACCACCTTCCTCATCTCTCCAAATATACTACACAAGGAACCAGCAATAAAACCTGGAAATTAACTTTTTAAAGAAGGAATTGGTTAAATTAAGAAAAAAAAAAAAAAAAAACTCCCCTATCCAGAGTGAGCACTCGAGTTGTGAGATTTTTTTTCTTTATCTTAAATTTCTAACCCACGAAATCACTTTTATAGATATAAGCCTGATTTCCCCAAATTAGCAATGTTACAGTGTTCTCTTTTTATGATGTATGTATAATTTGCAAGGTATGAGTGTGTGGATATGTACATGAGTGTGTGTCTGCACGGTGTATGTGGACATGAAGTAATAGCTATTATTTTGAAGGCATATGTATTTTATACCTGAGAATGAAAGCATTTTTTAAAAGAGCCTTGGAGCATTGGCCATAATCTCCAATTTGCATATCACAGCAGAATTCAAGATAGCAATAATCAACGATGATTCAAGTTGTTTTCTTTATGAAATAGTTGATTAATTATATTTCTTTTGCTGCCCAGTAAAGTCAAATCGCGATTTAAAAGGTAAAACTTACACCTACTGCCCCTCATTCATTTTTCCATCAGTCACCTAAAGCTTACTGAGTTTAATGGTCTGTAAAACATTCTCTAAGAGTATGGGAAAGTTATGGGAAGCAATCAATACTGCTTTCCCCATTTTCCCCCTGTCCCCTTCAAGATAACTTGTAAATTTCTCTCAATATACCGAATACACTCCTTCCTCCAAGGGCTCAAATGACAGAAAGAGAAAATGCTTACCACCGTCAGGTTTTATGCTGCCATAACTAACTGTTCAATCAATAAGCAACTTTAGAAGTGGCCTGCTTAAAGAAACGGCTCCTAGCAGTAAGGTGTTCCTATTATGCAGAACTTCGGCTACAGCCTGGAATTCTATGAATTGGATATGAGGCCACGGGCTGCTTTATTTCTAAATTGAGAGCGTGCAACAGCCAGTGTCACTAGAGGCAATCTATAAAGTCTTAGTCCTATCATAGAGAGTACTTTCAAAATGACCTATTCAGAAAGCTAATGTTCCCTATAGTACAGAGAACAGCGAAAATAATGAACCACTACCCCCATAAAACATTTTGATGAATACCTGCTTTAATAGGCCACTTCAACAGGATTAATCTTATCTGGATCCAGTCTTCCTCCAAAGTTAGCTAATACTATCAGTGGATGGCAACCAAATGATAAGAAACTATTTTTATTCCACTAAGCATGAAGAATATCTACCAACAAAGGCATCTACTTACAGTAGAACACTACCCCATTCTCCAATGTACAATTTGGCCTTTGTTCCACTGAGAAAATTCTAAATGTAAACTTCTATATCTGGTAATATCTTTGCCACAAATCTTCTGTGGTGAAGGCTGTCATGTTTTTCGTAACTGAAATATTTCTAAGCACACTATAAGCTCACCAAGGACAGGGACTTTATCATATTCATTTTTGCAGGTGGGGGTGGGGGTGGGAGTGGAGGGCACAGAGCAAATGTGGCCAAAAAAAGACAGCTGGGAAAGTCTCGTTCAGGATTCTGGACTCTACCTATGTCTGATGGCGATCCAGAGCCACAGGGAGATTTTAAGCAGGGAAGAAACATGATCAGATTGGTGTCTGAGAAAGACAACTCTCCCAGCCATGTGAAGGATGGATTGGCGAGGAAAGAAGCTGGTCTGAGGGCCAAGATAAATCAGGACATCTGCAGTCTGATCCACCTTCCTGCATAGACCCTGAAATGTGTCTTGAATTGATTCTTCAAATTTCCGCACAAGGATAACAACCTGGTGGAAATTATAGCATCTGTATCTACCAATTTAAACTCCATTATTATAACCCATCCAGGGCAAAGTGTGTCACTATTTCAAACACAGAGGTTGCCATTGATACACGAGGCAGGTCATCGAGCTCCCTGATTGGAGACGCTCAAGGCCGCAGTGATAACACATCCACAACAGCAGCAACAGGGCGCTTAATCAGCAATCTTCCTTTTTTCTTAGGAGCCACCTTCCTCTCACTCCAAAAGTGCCCCCTTCGTGCTAATATTCTTGGTGATTGTGATTGCTCATGCGAAATGTATTTCTAGTTCTAGTGCTTAAATATTACTGTAGCTGCTTTTTTAGTTCTCTTTTGGTTTTGAGCAATTGAAATTGATCACAGCGATCACTTCAGAACATATTTTCTCTTGCTACCTTATTCCTACACCTCTTTGCAATCATTTCCGTGGCCACCCTCTGTGCTTGCCTCTAGTTTGCATGTAGCGTTGACACCTGCTACTCTTTTTTGTGACCCCTGGATGGCTTCCTTTTGTGATTATTCCTTTTATAACATGCTCCCCATATTAGGGTTCTCCAGAGGAAAAGAATGCATAGGATATAGAGATCTGTAGGAGGAGATTTTTTTTTAAAAAGAAATATTTTATTAATTCAAATATATATATGGGAAATAAAATCAGGGTAATAATCAGCAAACAGCATCTTTTTGGTACTTGTTTAAGTAAACAGATAAAAACATATCCCTACATAAAATATAGACTTTTTTCAAAATATTAAGGAGGGATAGTGTTTTTGTTATATGGATGAATTATATAATGCTGAAGTTAGGGCATTTAGTGTACCCATCACCAAAGTTGTGTTCCTTGTCCCCAATGGGTACATTTTTATCCCTCACCCCCTTCCGACCCCCCTTTCTTGGTTTCTGATGTCCTTTACGCCACCACATTACCAGTGTACCCATCGTTTGACATCGTGAAGACATTTTTCTCACCTTCACAGTCCTCATGAAGAAGTGAACATGTAAACATACCCAGTTACTACATTGTAGTAAGAAATAGAATAAAGATAGAATTCCACAGAAGCACAAGGAAATACCAGGAAAAAAAGAGGTTTCTCTGGGAGATCAGCGTTCAAGAAAAGTATCACAAAGGAGGCTTTGGGTTCCTAGGACTAAAGAAGACCATTAAGAGGGGAAGATTGAGAAAGCACCACAAACAGAAAAACCCACCTAGCAGGGCCTGGGAGGAGTAAAGAAGTCGGCATGTTCTAAGTGTAGCACAGTGCCTAACACAGCTCTGGGGTGAGAGCCTGGGAAGGTGAGACATGAGGCTAAGAGAAGGTATGAGTACAGACTATGAGAGGTCTGGAATGCCAAGCAGGTACGTGTGCCCTTGATCCTTAAGCAATGTGGACTCATAAGGTTTCAAAACAGGGGACTGGTGTGATCAGATCTCTCTCGCATCAAATGAGCTCAGAGGTTGGAAGAAATACTCGTGAACATGACGGGGAAGGAAGGCTGTACAATGGCAGGCAGCTAGATCAATCAGTGTGGTGATGGAAGTAGCTACCGAATAGTCCCATGGCCACCAGATCACAACTGCCATTTAGAGAGGCAACCCATTGAACAGGTGGGGGTAAGAACAGGAGCAACGAGTAGAGGCTTGATGGTGAAGAGGCTATTTCAATAGTTCAAAAGGATAGTCTGGCCCTAACTAAGGGAGCAGACACAAAAATAGTGCTGCGTCTCCTCCTTCTTGCCCTCATGTCCTGCTGCTCAGGTGCTGCCACCCTGCCCGAGACCCCTCTTGTGTCCCCAGGACTGGCAGCCTCTGATGGCATCAGTAAGCTCTACGGTTTGAGTTCGTTTTCCCTCCCTGACTTCCTTTGAACTGTGCTCTTCTCTTACACTTCAGAATGCTTGTTCTCAAGTAGTTTGAAAAGAGTCTGTGTTCCTAATCAAGGACATACTTAATTACACTATTTTTTAATTCTGTAATTTTTTTTAAATCAGTCAACTTTGAAAATCCTGACATAAAGAAGTAAGTGTGCACCAAAAACACTGTAGATGTTTTCAGACATTCTCCTAGGAAAAAAAAAAGAACTTTAAAAGCTGTATGACAACCCACAATATGACATAAAGCCTTAATTTAATATTAGTAATTATGGTATTGCATCTTGAATCCAATGAAAAGATTTAGATCTCTGTATTGGATATAAAATCATTTAACATGATTTGACAACCCTATGCCTCAGCAACTAATTAATTTTGTTACAACCCACCAATCAATAAGCACAGGACTAACACTAACTGAGGATGACATCACGCCTCCATTGCTATTGATGTGCCATGCACTGAATTTTGCAGAAAGGCTTGTCTGCCAGTGTTGCTGTTGGCACTGAAGGCAGTGGAAGTGCCAAATGCAGCAGGACGACCCCAGCTAGAGTCTTAGCCTCTGTCCGGACCCATTTGCTTTGGTGATTACATTTTTCCTCTCTGATTTCCCCACCTCCAACCCCTGTGTGTTTCAGTTGCTTAAGACCTTCACTTACACCATCAACTTTCTGAATTTTTCTATAGCAGAATTCAGAGGCGAATAAAATGAGTATTTTAGATACACGGGCATTTGGGCCAAGGTTTATTCTCGCCTCTGCACTCCTGGAATTAATTTGAGTGGAGACTTTTCAGAGCAATGGTGTGAATGCAGACTAGGTGCAACAGGAAGGAAAAGGAAAGTGTCCTTTGCAGATGATAGAGTAGAATGAATCAGCAGGCCAGGCAGAGAAGCGAAGCCAAGAGAGCAAGAGAACCCTCCTCTCCTATGGGAAATTCACCATCCCATTTGTTATGCATCTAGAGGACTTTCTGGTTTAAAAAGCAGTAAGAAATTGGGCTTACACATGGCTTCAGAGATGGAAATTCTACGCGCAACACTAAATAGGACTGTGAGTCATAGTTTCTACACAGTTTTTGTACAAAGAAAAGTACAAACACATTAGGCTTTCAAAACCACAGATGTAGCCACTGAACTCAGACTGTTATTTTAGGTCATTAAATATGAAATGTCTGATTTCAAATCAAAAGTATACTTTATTATATCTCAAACAAGAAGCAGTACAATTAATCAAAGTATGCGCCTAAACTATCAACACAGTTTTGCCATCTTAATGGTAGCTTATTTATGCCAGCAGGGAAGA
This sequence comes from Eulemur rufifrons, assembly GCF_041146395.1. Taxonomy (NCBI): domain Eukaryota; kingdom Metazoa; phylum Chordata; class Mammalia; order Primates; family Lemuridae; genus Eulemur; species Eulemur rufifrons. The sequence goes on from NC_090994.1 coordinate 2,301,266, forward strand.
AGCCTGGAGAGTGAGTGGCAAAAGGAGCTTTAAACAACTTGAGAATTGAATATTTTTCCTTGCAAGAAGTGGTCCAATGCCTTAAAGAAGTGGTCATCAGTTGGTCCACAAGGTCTGGTGAATACAGTGGATGACAGAGAGTTTCCAAGTCCCCCTTCTATAGTTTGAACAGCGTTGTTTGTGCTACATGTGGATGAGCGTTGCCTTGCAAGAGGATTGGCCTGTCTCTATTGACCAATCTTGGCTGCTAAATCACAAGCATCCTCATAATTTCATCCAATTGGATGCAGTAGACATCCCCTGTAATCAACTGGCCAGGTTTCATGAAGCTATAGTGGATAATACTGGCGCTGGACCACCAAACAGACTCCGTTAGCTTTTTTTGATGAATATTCTGTTTTGGACTGTGTTTCAGCACTTCATCGTTATCCAGCTATTGTGCTAAACACTTACGATTGTCAAAAAAAATCCATTTTTCATCACAGGTAACAAGATGGTGTAGAAATGGTTCGACTATATGTCATGACAGCAAAGAAAAGCAAGCTTCGAGATGATTTCTCTTCTGATGCTTATTTAATCCATGCACAGCCCATCTATCCAGCTTCTTGATAGACCTTGCTGATTTGTTTCAAATGGTCCAATATTGTTGGAATAATAATGTCAAACCTTGCTGCTAATGCACACGTAGGTTGAAATGGATTCACTTCCACTACAGTTTTCAGTTCATCATTATCCACCTTGGTCTTACGTCACCCACGTGGCTCATTTTCAAGATGAAAATCACCAGAACAGAATTTCTCAAACCATTGACGTACTCTGAGTTCATTAGCCACATCCTTCCCAAAGACTCCATTGATATTTCGAGCTGTCTGCTCTGCCTTGGTTCCATGACGGAACTCATATTTGAAAATAACATGAATTTTTGACTTATCCATGGCTTCACAAAAGTTGCTCTAAAAAAATTTTTGAAAGATAATCACAAGCCAAAATGTGCATGTAAAAGACTGAGGATATACCTTCACAATAAAAATAAAACAAGGAGTGTCAAAGTGAAATGCCAGAGATATCAACTTAGTACTTAAGGAAATAGGGCATTTCATACTTAATAACCTAATTTTGTTTTTTTTAGCAACACTTTTGCTGTTAAAATGATCACATGGGACACAGTGAGGTGGAGAGTCACAGGGGCCTGAAACACAGTTTTATCCCAGCTCTGGCAGCCTTTTCTGAGTGTGAGTCTCATGCTCTTGGTTCCCTACTGGATTATAAACTCCTCAAGGACAGGGAAATATCCTACTCATTTTTATAGTCGGATCCTCTCCCCACCCACTTCCTACCTCCAGCCCAACAGTCCCCAACCCAGCGCATAACACAGCGCTTTATACGAGTCTTAATAAATATAATTTTTTGAGGTATGGCAGGTTTAACAGAAAGAGAGAAAATGCATCTTTGTATAGAGAAATTATCATAAACCATTATTAGTTTTCCAATTCAGTCCATGAACTATTGAGCCTATAATGTAGCTACAACAGCTTTGCAGCACACTTGGAATATTCACAATTCCACAAAACTAAAGAAAAATGAACCATGAAAGAGTGTATCTTAAATGCCAATAATTGAGTAAAAACTATTGAATTAGAAAATGAGTTGGATGAAGGATGACCTTTGTGCAGATTCTGAAGGGAACTTGTAAACTTTAAAGGAGGACTCTATTACATCTAAAATCATTTTAAAATATATAACTTCACTTGCCCTCTATGTACTCAAACTGGCCACAATTATGGGCATATTTTACTCAAACATAGAATGAAGAAAGAGAAAGAGAAAAGTCTCAGAAATAAATAGGCAAGAGGCAAATGAGGGTTTGAGGGAGGAAGCAGATGACAGTTGCTGTATAAGAACCGTGGTTCAAGTGGGACTAAACCTCACCCTGATCCAAGGGTGAGCTCCTGACCCAGGCCCCACCATCTGGAGCTCTCCATTTCCTTTGGCGTAACCACCAGTTCAGGAAGGCACAAATGGCCCCAGCCCTGCCTTCGGGAGGCAACTCTGGAACTTTTCTGGAGTTACCTGGAAGTTATCTGGAGTTATCTTTCTGCTGAGGTTAATTTTGGTGTGATGTGAACTCTCACTCCTGGTGGGGAAAGCTTGCCTACCATTAAAGGTGGTATGGAGGAATGAGAAGCTGAGAGAAGCAGCCAATCCTGGTTACATGTTTGTTCTACTAAATCCAGGAGTATCTAAATACGGCTGTAACCCTCATTTCCTAATTATGTATGACAGTACATACATTCCACCTTAATATCATCAGAATTGGGATTCTTCTACTTACAATAAAATTGTCTTAGTAACATAAGGACACTGAGTTTGGATGTCCATAGTTAAAAGAATGCCTATGAGACAAATGGAGTTTGTAAGGGGAAGAGAAGTCCAGGGGGAAGGCCACCTAATACATTGCTGGACACACACAAAAAAATTCTCAACATATGCTTATTGTATAAAATAAATATTAGGAGAAGAGACATAAAGCCATGTGATTTCAATATAAAGAGAGGTAGAATGTTACAGTTTCCAAGGAAAAGAATTACTTAGCAATCTACATTCAATGAAAAGTGAATACTTGATGAAAGATTTCTTGGGTATAATATGGTAGCAGAGCAAGGAAGAAGGTCAAACTCACTCTGTTAAGGGGATGGTGAGTTCTTTGAGGTTTAACCTGGGTCCTGGCCATCTGAACAAACTCGCCTTCTCCAATATTTGGCAGATAGTCATTTGTTTCAGCAGGTTCTTCCTTTCCTTTCTGATATAAATAACTTCAACAAGTTTCAAGTTCCTGTGTGTCCCTGAGTTGATCCTCTGTAGCCCTTTCCTAATAGAGGAATCACAACTCTTTCCCTGATACCACAGTCCAGATAAGAGCCCAATCTTCTCCTGCATGATAGCAAATGCATTATCAGTGTCATGGCTATTTCCAGTTTGAATTTCTAGAGAAACTGAATACCTTCAAACAGAGGAAACTTGCTAGTCCTCTCTCCTGCAACACATCATCAATGTACACGGTGTACCCTCTTTTGCTTTAAAGATCAGTGACACTCTCTGCCAGGTCAAATCAAGATTCTAACACCAAATGATGCTGTTTCAAACAATGATCAGATTCTGTGTAATAAACTCACACCAGGACACAGAAGTTTCATTTTTTGGGTTGGTTTGGGGGGTTGGTATTTTGTTACTAAAGAAGCTGAGTTAAAACCTATTGTTGTCCTAGGTAGCATGCAAAAATGTTTTTTCCTTAATACTCCAATAAAATCATTTTTATGTAATACTCCAAGTTTTACCCCCAAGCCCCATAAAATGATCCCTGGGGTTGAGTTGTTATGTGAATTATACTCTTATGAAGACATAGTCAAAAATATACTATGTTTAGGTTTCTGGCACCAATAAGTCGGTAATTAAAATCTATGTCTAGGAAAGCTTTTCTGGGCTGGCAACTTGGGTAAATATTTTTGTATGGTAAAGCCATAATATCTATTAATCCTTAAAGAAATATTTAAGAGTACCATAAACCTCCAGGAAAACATGGCAGTTTGAACACACACATTAACATAGTTTCCACCTGAAATCCCACCAATAGGACAATAAGTAGATACCAGAAATATATACCAATTCACACGTTCAAAAAGATATACAAGAGGAGACTGCAGCAATAAAATGATAGAAGCTGGAGAGTCACTTGACCTGACAGGCCAGAGAGACCTGACACTCCACTCACTGGTGGGTGTCCAGCACAGGCTGATTCACCCAGCCTACGAAGTGGAGGTAAGGGTGAGACTGAAATCGGGGCATTGGTGGAAAGTTTTCCCAAGGAGCAGAGAAGACCCTGTGGATGCCCTCCTTCATGCCTGGAAGACTAGAAGTTTATTTTGTGCAGAGAATGCAGCAATAGCCTGCATGATTTCCATGCCAGAAACAGGGGGTTGCAGGAAGTCTGCAATCTCAACCCTAGGGTGCTGCCCTCTGTTCCTCACATCCCGAGCAGCCAGGCTTGTGCCCCCTGGCAGGAGACTAGAGGATTTCTCCCCCAAGAAACCAGGAGTTTAAGAGAAGAGACCCACAGATATAAACAATTAGGGAGACCCAGAGAACCTATTCATATGTCCCCAGTTAACCACCGAGTCTCCCAGTATGAACACTGTAAATTCAGGATAACTTTTTAAATGCTGCTGGAAGACACTGCAGAGTAACCAGTGAATCGAGGGGCCAAAGGAAAGGAAAAAAATATGATGGAGAAATAATCTTTCTTTGGCCCTCTTGCTCTAAAACATGTGTTTATTATAAGCATCAAATGAGAGGCTGAAAACCAGGCAGAAAGTCACTGTGATAAGCCTTGCAGTGGTCTCATGGAGCAGGGGAAAAAAAGACAGGAATTCAAAATTAGCAAGACAAACAGGGTTTTAGTGGAAGATCTTGAAAGAAAAAGGAGACTTATAGAGGATTTAGTCCAATATTCTTCTAATCTGAGAGGCTAAACAGAAAGCAGCAAGCAAAATATTAAAAAAATAAAATGTTTCAGCAGCCTTGTAGTCTTGGGAAAACAAGAATTGGAGTTCAAGGCCAGCCCTTAGAGACACCCCTGGCCATGCCCCAGCAGCAAAGACAAACTGGAAATAGAGCAGACCTCATAAAGACGGAAACATCCTAAATCATCTCAGCCCGTGATTGGATCAAAGTTATCTACCACTCCTATAGCTGCCTGCCAGAAGAAAATTAAATCCTTTCTAGAGGAATAAATCATCCAGTGGCTCTTAAATGTTTTATACACAATATTTGCATTCCATAAAAATTATTAAAAATCAAGAAAACAGTAGATAAGAGAAATAGACACAAAGTTATTAGATATGGATTTTAAAATAACTATGATGAACATTTTCAGTGAAATCCATGGCAAAAAGCATAGTTTCACTGGAAAACAGAAATTTATTTAAAATAGTCAAATAAAAATTCTAGTATTGAAAAATACAATAACTGAAATAAGGAATTAAATGGAAAGGTTTAAGAGCAGAATAAATCTAGCATAAGAGAATACCAGTGAAAAGTAAGGTAGGTAATTTAAACAAAATGTTCTCATTGAATACATAAAGATTAAAGGATAAAAAATACAGACAAAAGCACAATTTACAGTAGTCTCTAAAATGTCAAGGATGCATACTTTAATTTCTGAAATAACCACAAGAAGTATAATAAAAGCATATTAAAATGGCTAGCTAATTTAGAGAGGAAATCAGATACTAAAAAACTTATTAATATTGCTAATTTATATGGCTAAGCCTCAGAAACTCTTAGGAATTGGGAGCATGCATGAGGCACCTATGGAATAAAAGTAAAGGCGTGGCTGAAATTAGGTTTCCAAACCCAAAACAACCAGAATAAGAAAAATAAAAATTAAAAAATGGAACAAAGAGAATAAATAACTTTTTACATGCAATGAAATAAGGTAGTGTAGATAAGGGAGATTTCACTGAATGAGGGGGGCAAAAAGGATTTTCAAGACAATGGTCGTTAAGATGATCCAAATGTAGTTTATGCATTTCCAACAAAGCTGTAACATGAACCCATCTGAGCAACCGATTTGGTTTTCTAACCGATTTATGACTAAGTGACTTTTTTTTACAAGTGCTTAGCTAGAACTGAAAGTTAAGAGAATATACATCCACATAATTATCAAATGCCCAAATGTAATTCCCTTTAGGCAGCCTCCCTAGGTACTGATAAATTTACCAGATCCTAGGCAAGTGTTCCTCCCTGGCGAGCACTGTGGTTTGTCCATCTAATGGCATTTTTTAAAACAACCCTCCTCCACTCCACCCAGCGGGGGCACAGGATCCAACCTGGTCAGTCAGTGACCTCCATCTCCCTGGCAGGGATGAACACATGACTTCAGCAGGGTCAGTTAGTTTCTATCACTTCCAACCAAAAGAGTCTAATTGATATAGTCATTGAACCAAACATTTTTCAGAATATTCACTGCCTCTTAATAACTTGCATTCTTCCCATCTATATGGTTGTACTAAAAGTGTTTTGACTTAAATGTTTGGAAGACAATTTGCACAAAGATTGAGCTAGAGTCTCTTATTACTTAAGTTTGTTGGTTTTGGGTTTTTTTGTTTTGCCCTTCCTTCAAGGTAGGGTCATCCTAATGGTGATCCTTTGTATCTCCTCATATATACATTTTTTTATTGAGCATAATAGCCAGCACTGCAGAAGTACATAAATATTAAACAGCAATAGCAAATTTAAAGATTTCAAGTGGGTTGTAATTTAACAATTACTCAAATACTAGCAAAAGGAATCTTAGATATTCAATATTTTCAAATTTCTTTCTGAAAATGTGCAACAAATGCATTCAGATGCAAGAATGGCTCTTTTCCAATCCCTAAAGTTTTCTACTCAAAAAGTAATTCCCAGTGGATCTCACAACGATTCTATTACAGAGGAATTAGGGCCCTCAGAAAGCAAGTGGCAAAACTGAATTAGACTTTGATTCGATTAAGTTATAGCTCAAAGGAGACTGATACTTGAGATACATAACTGATCTGGATTTACCAATCTAGCCGTCTGTGCAACTACTTGTCCGATTGTGAAAACATTTCCTTTCTTTGTCATTAGAAATGTGACATCTGCTTGCAGTAAAAAGGCAAATGAACAACACAGAAGCTTTGAAATAGAAAATAAAACTCCCTACTTCACCACATTTGATCCCCACTCTCCAGGGATAACCAATGGAGTAAAATCAACTTCCTCAAGCACTATTATTTTAATTCAGCCATGCAGATGCTAGTAATATACAACAGAAAAATGCAGTTCAAAAGGTACCTCTGATTTAACAGACATAAAAGAGGTCTAAAAACCAGAGAAAAACTCAGTTACTCCATCAACAAGATCTTTATAACAACAGTTAAGAATCATAGGTCAAAAAAGTAAATATAGGGTGATTTTACAATTAGGCAACTTTGCAGTGTCACTTAGGATAGTTTCCAACAACACGTCTCATTTAAAAATAGGAAGTGGATTCTAGTTCAATCAACCTGTAGAGGGGTAAACCTGCACTATCAGTTTAGTCTCTGAGAGTACCAGAGGGTGAACCGTTAATGATGAGGTAGGAACAAAGTGAGAAAAGCATAGTTGATTGTGATTATCCTCTCCCACTGTAAAGGTGACCCACACTCTGCCTTAAATGAGAGCAGGAGAATGCACAGTAACGTAGGGGAGACATAAAAGCCCTTCAGACAGTTAAGTTGTCTATTGAGTTAGAACAACCTAGCGGCGTGGTGGCAGCAGGAAAACAATTTGCAGGAGCATCTGCTGAAGGAAGAGGTTCCAGCTCATTGGAACTTCACTCACAGAATGCTTGAATGAGTCCCAGAAAAGCAGAAGTCTGTGCATCATTATGCACACAAGGAGGAAATGTGCACAAAAGTCGCTGAGCTGACAGCCACTCCGTGCTCACCATTAGCCAATTTAGTTATCGCTCCTGGTGCAGCCCGTGTAAAATGAAACCCATGCCACCAAGGCGGGCTTTCCCATTTTTATCTACAACATGTTCATGTGTCTTGACAAGAAATGGAGCCCCCACCTCCCCCCTGCACACCCCAAGCACCAAACAGGTGTTGTGAACACATGCACCTGTTTCCATAACACAATGTCAGTCACTCCAGGCAAAAGAGCAGGCAGACATTCGCATACGCCACAATATTTCAGTATAATACATTTTCAAACATGTCACAGCATCATAAATACCCCAGACAGCTGTGTCTTCACTGTTTTTGCTGAATTTTTCTACCCAAAATGGAAAGGTCCTAGTTGTTCATATTATCCTTTCATCAGTGTGCTTGCCCACTATATGGAGTAGGTAATTGAGAGAAAGACCTGAGGGTTCACCAGCGATGTATCGGCTGTGCATCATTTAGTGATAAAATAATTTTAATTTCTTCCCTTCACACATCAAAGACATTATCTAAGGTGAAAGCAAAGAGGGTGGCTTACCAAATTAACATGAGCTTATATGTTAACTGTGGGTGCATCTTGAGGTTTCCAACGAGCCCATAAACCACACCAGTTATGTAGGATGCTGCCACACAGCTCCCGGAAAGAAACAAGATCCGTAATTACTTTCTAGTTGAATCCGCAGTGAAAATATTTTCTTTTTCCTACTTTGGAGCTCTTTTGTCAGCTAAGCTTGCCTGATTATTTTTCCTTTCTGTCAGTAGCTACTATTTGTCTGATTAAATGACAGAAATTGTCTTATTCCTTTCCTAAAATGCCTCTTGTTCTTTTTTTTTTTAAACTTTTGCACAGACAACCACAGCATGTGATACATTTCCTGACTCAAGAACATCATTTATGAATCTAGAGGGATACACTGAATTTTGGCAGAGGTTAAACAAACAGCCTGAAGGATCACTGTTCCCATAACAAGGACACGTTTTTGTGCTAATCAGAAACAGGAAGAGCCATCCTTCTCGCCGTACAGCTCACTCCTACGGAACTAACTGAATACAGGCAGAAAGGAAAACAAAAAGTTGTTGATAGTTGGGTTTAGAAGAACTACTCTAGGAATTGAGTTTATGATGCACAGTTAGGTTCCCATGCCCCCCTTTCATGTTAAGATTATCCAACTGTGTTTTCTTCCAGTATTTATTAATGCATACACTATAAAGATGGATTTATTTCTGTGTTGGGCACTGCTTATTATTTTAAGCACCAGTTGTCTCTTCTAGAATCCCTGTCAGGGCCTGAGCTACCAAAAATGAAAACGGTAGCATCTGTCTAACCTGACTGGAGAATTCCATGAGACCCGAACGACTCAAAGTGCGGCCCAGCCTGGCTCAGGGCTCCAATTCTGACCACAAGAGCACTGATTTGGAATCTAAATAACTTTGGTGAAATTTTATCTCTGCCTTATATTAGCTGTTTGACCTTCCCCAAGTCATTTGCCACTTAATGAACCAACTTTCCTCCTCTGTTGATTTGGAAACAATAATACTTTACAGGGCTTTGAAACGCAAATAAAAAATATGAGTGGACACTCTTGTGTGAAAACAGCATTTTCCTAGAAATCAATATGCAAGAGTTGAGATATATGGGGGCCTTTGTTTTGGCGAAAGGTGGGGATTTTTACATAATGAGGAAGCAGGAGAAGACGAAAGGAAGACAAGAAAATGGACAACAAAATTGGACATTCTCACCATCCTACCCACACTCTGGAAGTGCCACTAACCCCACACACCCAGTCCCCCACCTGCTATGGTTCTAATGTTTGTCCCTTTCAAAACTCTTGCTGAAAGATCCCCAATATAACAGTATTAAAAGGTAGGACCTTAAGAGGTAATTGGGTCATGAAGGCTCTATCCACACAAATGGATTAATACATTCATGGATTAGTAGATTAATGGGTTAATGAATTAATGGGTTGTTACAGGAATGGGTTAGTTATCCCAAGAATGGTGCTGTTATAAAAGCTTGGTTGTCTCTCTCTTGTGAACTGTCACCATGAGATGCCCTTTGCTGCCTCAGGACTCTGCAGAGAGTCCCCACCAGCAAGAAGGTCCCCACCAGATGCAGCCCCACTACCTTGGCCTTCCCAGCCTCCACAACTGTCAGAAATAAATTTCTTTTCTTTACTTATTACCCAGTCATCTCAGGTATTCGGTTATAGCAACAGAAAACAGACTAAGACACCTTTTAGGATCAGCTAGGAACCCTGCTACATATTATTAATAAGATCTCACAAGGGTGCAGCATTTTATCAGAGCACATGTAAAATTAGCAAGGCCAAAACACCTGTCTCATATAGTTTGCAGGACATTCCAAAGTAGAAGAATTTGAGCAAATGTGTTTACGTGTGAGACGACCCTGAGGACTCTTACTGTTGTTACTCTAGGTCAGCAAATGAGACCAATGATTCATTAAAAATAACATCATCTCACACTCACAAACTTGTAGGACATAGAGAAATCAAAGTTGTAATTATATTTAAAATATTTAGGTTACAATTACACCTAAGAAGAAAGTTACAAATTCTTCCTATCCTCCCTTAAGAGTCTTCCTTTGGCCCTGGGGGCAAGCAGTCCCCAAACGCACCTAACACAGGGGAACCTGTCCCTTCTGAAACATCTGAGAAATGTTCAGCCAGAGTTGGCGAGTGTGATCTGGAACATTCCCTACATGTCTCCTCTCCGATTCTGCCACCATATGGAGCCATGAATCAAAGAAATCCATGGTAACTCCAATAAGTCTTATAATGACTGGAAAATGCAAATTCTCCAACTTCCCAGGCAATATTGACAAGAGGGAGGTTTATGAATGAGAATTAGGGAGCTGAAACAGCTGCTATGCTAGGCCTCGTGACCTTGTATCCAAATTACTCAGATGACCCCCATGCATTCTGATACTGGGGTTCAGAAAATATGGTTGCTGAGTCCAAGATATGCTAATGTATCACTGCGAACACTGAGAGTTTGTGTTCACAGCACTTTTCACAAAAAGAGCCCATTGTCTGAGCCCTGACATCAAACTGTCTCCCTTCCCACAGCTGTCCACAGAGCTGTATAATGATTCTAATCATGTCCCCCAAAGTGTGTTGAGGGTAATTTTGTTGCCAGGATTTTTTTCAACCAAATTGGCATGATCTGTGTGCTATCAAAGCCCTATACACTATCATTAAAAGAATCCCAGGAAAAAAAATTGGCAAACTGAGGATCTACAAAGATAATAAAACCAGCGAGGCCCCATTTAGCCCTTGCCATTTCTAAGTCATTGCTTTTCATTGCTTTGGCTTCTGATGCCTCACTTTATAAGTTAATACAGTTCCAAGGATGTTTTCACATTTAAGGACAATGAGATAACACCAGAAGCCTAAGACTAGGGGGAAATTAGATTACACATTTACTATAAGGAAAAATCTGTTCCACCGTTGCTCAATATCACATTTATCAGCAGCAGTTCTACTTCCAGAAGAAAATTCTTTGAGATATTCGACAGTTTCATTCCACACAAGAGGATCTTTCGTCTTACTCGTCAGCATGGCGTGTGGTCAGGCAGCGGCAGCTCAGCTGGGAGTAAACTGGTACCATCTGGCCACAGAAATACCAGACTAATAAAATAGAGGTTTTGCTTATTTATTTTTTTAAATGGGATAAGGCAAACCCATAAAGCAGAAAATAAATATATAGCTAACAATTCAATAATGAAAAATGTAACCAACAAACTTCAGTGCATACAGACATATTTAAAATTCTTCATTCTGAAGCTATCCTTTTTATATTCAAATTTCACTGCTGCATCCATCACCTCACCTTCAATTAAGTTTATTTTCAAGAATAATAGCCACCACCCATAGGACATTTAAAAACAGTTCACAGATAGGATTACTCAGTGAACATGTTGCGCCAGACTGACCTGGTTCAAAAAAAACTCTGCTTCTGGAACGGACACTGAGCATCCTGAGAACATGTTGACTTGCTCAAGGTTCCTTGGCCATGTGGCGAGCCAGGTCAGTGGACATCCTGACTCTCAACCCCAGAGGTCCCTGTCAATAGGGCACTGTGTAAAATGGGCAGAGTACATGTGAGTCCAGCCATGGGTGTACACACCCCTTCTCCGTAAGTCATCCAGATCACCTCCAGTTTGTCACTGCCCTCGTTGGCCTCACAACTCAGCTTCTTCTTGTCTACGAGTAAACGACATGGGAAGCCTGCCAGCCAAGTCCTACAGACAGCAGTGGTCAGACCACACAAGTGAGTTACCAAGTGGTCTCTATCTTCATGGCAGCAATGTGGTAGAATTAATTATAACTGCCCTGAAGGCACGGAGTTATAAATACCAGTTAGGAACTTAGATGCTGTCAGATTCCCTCCAGACTCTAAGTAATCTGAAGAAATACCCAAAGATGGACACTGTGGGAATTTCAGTTGGTATTAATTTTTCTTGTTGTTAACAAATTTCTTTTAATACCTCCTTTTAATGCATTTTTACCACAAAGGTAGAAAGTAGAAAAGTATCTTTCTTTTCTAGGCCTCTAGAAGTTAAAGGAAAATTGAATGCAACATAACAGGTTCTCCAAACCCTGACACTGGGGCTCTATAGGGGCACATACACATCCATGGCTTCCCTGCTGGAAGGGAGAAGTAGGTTCCTCTTAAAGAGAAGATGTGTGCATTTGATCCCCATATTTCTATCTGGTTACTGCCTGAAGGCCTGTCTGCCCCAGAAGGTGGCTTGGAGAAACTAAATAAGGGGCAGCCTTAAAAGGTCAAGCAAAGAGTATACTTGTTCCACCTCTTGTCATGGATCTGGAACCTGCAGCCACAGCTGGCTCATAGGTTCAAAGGATTGGGAAACGGTGGAGGCAATAGAGACTTACTGCCCCCAGATACCATTCTAGCTGAATTAATGTTTGTGGTCCTTGGTTCCTGGTGGACCCACTAAAGGCTGTGGGTCCTTTAGGTACCTTACATGCTATTCTTTATTAAGGTTCCTGTGATCATGACCATCGTGAGAAAATGACTCATGTCAGCCCTGAAGCAGGGGAGGGAAGCACAAGGATTCCTAGCAAGTGGAACAACACACACACACACCCCATGGAAATAAACATAACCCACTCATAAGACAAGGACAAGTGACCTCTGAGGAGTGAAACTATATGATGTAGAGAAAACATCACCAGAATGAAGGCAAGAAAGGTGATCTTTAATCCCTGCTCAGCTGAGGTGACCAACTCATGTCCTGATTTGGCCCAGATTTTCTCAGTTTTAGTACTGAATGTCCCCCTTAGTCCAGGGAAAACCAGAATGTTTGGTCACCCTACCTAAACCCCAGTCAGGTAATACAGTTAGTGCTACAGACTGAATATTAACATTACCCCAAAATTCAAATGTTGAAACCCTAACCCCCAGTGTGATGGTATTTGGAGACAAGGCCTCCGAGAGGTGATTAAGTCATCAGGGTAGAGCCCCCGTGAATGGGATGAGTGCTTTTAAGAAGAGACACAAGAAAGCTTGTTTCCCCCCTGACCCCCACCTCTGTATCTGTCTCTGCCACCATGCTGGCACCCTGATCAGGGACTTCCAAACTTGAGAATTGTGAGAAATGAGTGTCTATTGTTTAAACTCCCCTGTCTACGGTATTTTTGTTATAGCAGCCTGAGCTGAATGAGACAGCTTCACAGGTGGCGAAGGCACAGAGGAATCATGAGTTAATGTAGGTAAACCATTTAGAATGTGCTGAGTGTTAGGCATTGAGGGTCAGTATATAGAGGGGCTGTGAGCACAAACTTTTGAGCCATCTGCCTCTGCCATTTGCTAGCTGTGCGCATTGGCTTTGGGCAATGATTGAACCTTCCTGTGCATAGTTAGGACCTGGGTTCAAATCCCACCTCCGTTACTTGGGAGCTGAGCAAGTTACTTCGTCTCCTCAGTTTCTTGAGCTGTAAAATGGAAGTAATTTATAACATAATACTTGCCTCATAAATTCATTTTGAATATTAAATGAGCTTTCAAACTAGTGAGTATAGTTACTGGTACACCGGAAATTTCCTCATCTATGGGAGAAGACTTCGATTTGATTTTCTTCTAGTCTCTGGGTTCTACAGTTCTGGTTTCTCTTCTAAATCATATATATCATGTGTTAAATAGGCTTTTTGCCCCAACCATGAGAGTGGGAAGTAGCAAAATAAAAGCCAGAGTGGTGCAGGTTGTTAACCAAAAGCACTGCTGGATTCACCCAATAATCTAAGATGCAAAGCTCTGAGTCTCATCAAAGTTGGAGCGGGAGGTTGCTGGGAAGACCATGAGCCGCCAGGAAGAGGAGCCCAGACAGAGGTGGATGCAGAGGCCAAGTGCTGGAGTCAGGGACTCCCCTGTGGTGAGGAATTTGGGGCGCAACGTACAGGATAATGAGGCTAACTGCAGTCAGGCAGCATCTCCTTCACCTGGAGCTATCTCTAAAGGGCAGTACCTCCTCTCACAGGGAACCTCTAAAAGGTACTCACCAGCACCTGGTACCTTAATAGACTGGCTTGTTAAATCCAACCATGGTTAGTAAACAAAACTCTAAGCTCAAAACAACTGACTTACAAGCAACCTTTTCGATCATAACTCATTGTAAATTGAAGACTACACAAATACAAAAACCAGTTCTCTCAGTTAAGAAGCTAAAAGTCATTGTTATACAGAGATCAGAAACAAATTAAAAGGCAACATTTTTACAGTTATTTCCCATTTGTAGAGGAGATAGGTGGAATTATTTTATACAACTTTGCTCTATACTCCACCAAAGAAAAAATACACTCTTTAGTGTAATATTTTCTCAAGGTTAAAGAAAATACAGCGTTGAAAAATAACCTGTAATAATTTCCAAAACTATAGCCTCTGTTTTTCTGTTTCCATCAGGATACCACTTCTGACTTATGTATTTTATCTATTTGAATAAATAATATACATTTAATTTAATATTGCAAATTAATTTTTAATTCACAGATATTAAATCCCTCCTTAATACAGTGAGTTTAACTTCTAAACAGTAACAAAATCAAAATTTTCTGTGGGACACTTGGCATATTAACTACAGTAATCACATTTCTCATTTTCTTCATTTATTCTAGACTTGCAAGACTATCCCAGACTGCATAGGGAAAAAGGGAAAGACATGATCTTTTTGTGTTTTCTGCAGAATAAAAGTAAACTAGAATGCTGTTTATGTTCTCAGGGCCGTAGGGAGAGACTACGTCTCTCATTCCCTCAGTTGATTCCCTATAAACTTTCCAATGATCTCCAAGAGACTGACAAAAGGACCATTTTCTGCATTGTCAAACTTCCTCATATAACATTTGTGTAACATTTCCTGTGCCATCTCTAGCTTCCGAGTGGGAAATGTTTGTAAATAAGATTACCGATAGCTGATATCCAAGAGAAATCTTAATTATTGGAGTAACTAGTAAGGATATCTTGATCAGTTTGTCTTATGACACAGACAAAAGACAGTCATTCACTGTTAAACAAGAATAAATCGTCTGGACTAGCCTGATATTTCACTTTGAAGATATGTAATTGTTCAAAATGAAAACAGCATTATCACCACCTGGTTTGGTTTCTCCTCTAATTTGGTTCCACTCTCTGGGTGAGTGTCCACATATACATGGCAGATATTATATTTCCAAATTACAACCAGAAAAGAACCATATGCTGGGGAAAAAAAAAAAAAAAAAAAAGAGTGCTATCTTGATATTGATTTATGTACGTGTCTTAGTCATTTGGGGCTGCTACAACAGAATACCACAGACTAGTGGCTTAAACAACAAACATTTATGTCTTACAATTCTGGAGGCTGGAAGTCCAAGATCAAGATGCCAGTTGATTTGGCGTCTGGTGAGGGCTGTTTCTCATTTCATAGATGATACCTTCCAGCTGTGTCCTCACATGGCTGAGAAGGAGAGAGTGAGCTCTCTGGGTGTTTTCCTACAAGAGCACTCATCCCCTTTCAAAGGCCCCACCTCCTAACATCATCGCCTTGGAGGTGAGGATTTCAACACGCAAATTTGGAGGGAACACAAATATTCAATCCATTTCATTATGTTTTTCAAAACACTAGTACTTAAACATGCCTTCTCTATAGATGATTTTTTATTGCTTTTGCAAATAATATACTTTACATGTCTGGGCAAAGCATGCTACAGGATCAGAATATAATAATATTTAAAAACCAGGATTCTCCATGTGAAAAATATATCTTTTTTTATATTTTGGGACAAACTAACCAAACAAGAATTTGTATTGACAAAAGATAAAATATTATAATTACAAATTATTCCCCACCCCTCATTTCTCTCCCTGATGTTTCACCTCCTCTATCCCCCAGGACCATCATAATTGATTTTTCAGGCTCATAATTCCATTTTAGAATTCCATTCTATTATTCTAGCCTGTGGGGACAGAACTATGGAAAAGAGAGTCAAGGAACATTCTGGAAGTAGGGGTGCTCTTACTAGTAGAATGTTGAATCAGGAAGGACGCACATTAATAGCGCCAGCTGTTGCAAGTCAGAACACTGCAGGCCCTCACGCTCTAACTAGCTGATAACACCAGCCATAGACACACTTGCCCTCCTTCAACCTCAACCTTGTTGGGAGGCCTGGAAACCAAAAAAGTGGAGACAATGACGACCACGACAGACAGAATCATGTTCCCCCAGAGATGTCTACGTCTAATCCCAAGGACCTGTGACTATGCCATCCTACATGGCAAAAGGGACTCTGCAGGTGTGACTAAGTGAAGGACCTTGAGATGGGGAGATGGTCCTGGACTATCTGGGTGGGCCAATGACAGCACAAGGGTCCATATAAGAGGGAGGCAGGAGGGTCAGAGTAGGAGAAGGAGCTGGGATGACAGAGCAGAGGGTGGGGCAATGAAGGGGCCACAAACCAAGGAGCGCGGTGGCCTCCAAAAGTTGAAACAGTCAAGGAAACGCTTTTCCCCCTAGAGCCTCCAGAAGGAACGCAGCCCTACTGACACCTTGATTTGAGCCCAGAAAAACCCATTTTGGACTTCTGACCTCCAGAACTTTAAGATAACAAATTTGTGCTGTTTTAAGCCAGTAAATTTGTGGTAATTTTTTACAGCAGCAATAGAAAGCTAACACAACATCCAAGGGCCCAAGGAAGTTGCACTGGACAGGCATCCTTTGTAAAATTTGCATGGAGGCAATCAAATTTCACTTGCATCCCTGATGCCTGGATGCCATTAGGTATGAAGCGTCCCTGGACACAGCCTGCAGTTACTCTAGCTCTGTCATACATATAAGAATTTGCACTAAGAAAATAAGCAGAGATGGATGTGCCAGAATGACCATAATATTAATAGCATTTTTATAATAGCAAAAAATTAAAATCAACCTATATGTTTAACAATAAGAATTAAATAAATGATATAACTTCATATTAATGACCTGGGAAAGTGCTCACAAGTCATTTTTAAGTGAAAAAAATAATATCTAGACCATGCAAACAATTTCTTAATTTTGAATTAAAAATGTATGTGTATGCACAGTCACACTGTTAATAGATTTATTTATATGAAAAAGGGAGACAAAGAGAGAGATAGGGGCACCTAACATCTTTGCACAGACTCTGTATGACTTCTGGTTATCTCATCTTCTGACCTAAGTCAGTCCCTGATCTGCTTTTGTTTTGGTGGCTGCCCCTATCTCATGTATCTACCTCAGCCAAACCCAATTTTCTGCTCTGACACTTCACCTTGTATGAAACAGATGAACCAATAAGAGATATCAAAATAAAGACCATATTTCTAGGAGCCAACTACATGTTCTTGTTTATCATTTCCCTGTTGTGTTCACACTTTCTATTACTATCAAATGATATTCTCATATCTATTTCTTACTTGGATCCAAACATCCTACAGTAGCATCTCATAATAGGATAGCCTACTCAGCACAGATTCTGGCTGCCCTTGTGTATCATCCTACGTCAGGCAATGCAGAAAAGCAGCACCTGCTAGAAAAGATGATCTGATAGTCCTGTCTGAAGATAAGGGGTCAGAGGAAAATAATTTTAGATGCTTTTGCACAGAATTTCAATGCTTCAAGGATTTTCCAATGCTGACTTTTTTTGCCTTCATAACAGAGAAAGATTTTCCTGTTTGTTTGTTTTGCTTGTCCTTCAGTAGCTATAGTAACAATTGGATAAATTTTCATCAGGGTGAGCAGGGTGTCAGGGTCACGTACTCTAATTGTGCTAAAAATTATGTATTGACTATAATGGTCATAGAATGTGAGCATGAATGATTAGAAATTTACAAAGGAGATCATTTTTCCAGGCAGGGCTTAATACTTAGGGAAAAATACAGAGTTTAAATAAAACATTTTAGTTCAAAAGTAATAATTGTGATTCTGGCTCATTTAGTTAATAAATCCATAATGAGTGTCTTCTATATGTAACCAAAAATAAACATACCTTTCCTAAGTCTGGCTGAATGTACATCATACATAAAATCTAGTCTTAAATAATGTAATTAGACAATCCTCATCATCGTCTTAATCAACACTGGGTTACTTAGGCAAAAACGGGGAGAGGGAGGATTTATTAAAAGAATAGTTGACTAACATTCAAATCCTGCAGAGTCCCTACCTTTCAAGGAATCAAGCATTTTTGTGAATTATAATATCATATTCTAGTGCATTTTGTAACTTGCACTCAATGGGAAATTTCATCAGAGCCATGTATACGCTAATCTATGTTCCTTTAGAAACACTCTCCAGAATCCAATACCTGTCATAGATCTGAAACTGCGATAGTGCACACCACACACGTTATTCCTCAAGCCTTACAGTAGGTAGATCCAAAAGAGCCCGTATGATTCATATAATAAACTACAGATGCCATGAGACAGCTCAGGCGTAAGATAAAGGGTAATAGAAATTTATTACCTGATATAAGAGTTTTCCCTGAGGTGCATGCAGGTTCTAAAGGGCAGGTTTATGCATAATTAAAAATCAAGAGTCTGAGGCACCCTGAATTCCTCCTCCTCTGTCTCTTCCTCCAATTTACTACTGTTTAAATAAGATTATGTCCCCAAAACAACCATCTATGCCACCTTAATTCTTTTTCTCTACAGCACAATGAACAAAGACCAACATGGAAACCCAGTTATAATAGGGTCAGGATTACCCAGTAAGACCCAGCGTCAGAATGTGTGGCTGGGCCGCAGTGGATTTCCTTACCTAGCACTCAGCTACGCTGGCTCCCAGCTCCACCCATCAGCTTGGCCAAGATGCTCCTGAAAAGTTCCTTCCCCTTGTCATTGCACCCGGGCACCTCTTCCAGGTTCTCCTCCCACAGGTCTTTCTGGTTGCTCACCTTTGATCTCTAATGTTGTTCTTATTCACCACCCCCTCCCTTGACATTCCCAATTGTGATTTCAGGCACAGCATCTTGCTCAGAACTCAACTTCAGCCGCCCCTTTGTTTTTTGCCTGGTGATGGGCCAGCTTTTCCCATGTAGAGGCCCTTTTCCTAAGCTCAAGAGACTCCAAATTGCTTGTAAGGAAAAACGGACAGCCAGAAGCTGACAATGAGTGACACACCCATAGAATACTTTAGCTATGTGCCCTAGACCAACAGCATTAAACTGAGTTCCCATGGAACCCTGGAGTTAAATTTAGGTGTCTCAGGGCACTGAAAAATGTATCTTCACCTCCATCTCACACCCCATATGAGTCAGGGTTCTCCAGAGTAACAGAACAGACAGGATGAGTATACAGATGGAAACAGATTTGCTACAAGGAATTGGCTCACACAGTTCTGGAAGCTGGCAGGTCCATATCTGTGCTGGGGGCTGCAGGCTGGAGACACAGACCCAGAGAGCTGATAGTACAGATGAAGTCTGGAGGCAGTCTGCTGGAGAACTCCCTCATGCTCAGGGAGGCTGGCCTTTTGGTTCTATTCAGGCCTTCAACTGATTGGATGAGGCCCACCCACATTATGGAGGCAACCTGCTATACTCCAAGTCCACTGATTTCAATGGTAATCCCCTCCCAAAACACCCTCCAAGTTAACACATAAAATTAACCAACATGCACCATAATGTTGCAGATCTAAAATTAAAAGATAAGACAATAGAGGGGTTTTTTATAAAAAAGGTAAGAGACTCTCTTCTTGTCCTGGAGATATAGGAATGTATTAAACAAAACACACACAAAAAAGTGCTATGCAAGAAGAAAAAAATTGAAAACCTGTATTATACTACTGTACATTAAAATTAAGAATTTATGTTCCTCAAAAGCCACCATTAGGTGAGTAAAAAGGCAAGCCACTGGATGGGAGAATATATGTGCAAATAAATATATCCAGTAAAATATTCGTACCCACAAGATATTTGTAAAAAGATCTATGAATCAGTAAGAAAAAGGTAGACAACCCAACAGAAAAAAAAATGGGCAAATGACTTGCACAGGCATGTCACAAAAGTGGTCATATAAATGGCAAATAAATACCATAATGTGCTTCTTACTGCCCACTACCAGAGGAGTTAAAATAAAAATGCTGGCAATTCCAGTTTGGAAAGTAGAGAGAACTCATACAGTAGTCAGAACACAAATTCATACAACTGGTTTTGGAAAACTGGTATGTATTATACAAGCAAAACAGTCCATTTGTATACCCTATGACACAGGAATTCAACTTCTCTATACAAATCCAAGAGATAGGCAGGCACATCAGTGTCAAAAGATTTGTATAAGAATGCTGAGAGCAGCAGTTTTCATATTAACCAAAGAACTGGAAATAACCCAAATGTCTGAGAGCAGAATGGAGAAATAAACTGTGGTATACTCCTATGTCGGTGAGAATAAAATGATCTACAACCACGAGCAGCACATGAATGAATCTCACAAATACAAATTTGAGTGAAAGAAGCCAACACAAAAAGAGTAACTGCTACATGCTTCCATTTATTTAAAAAAAAGTTCAAAAGCATGGAAAATGTATCTATGGTATTAAAAGTCTACCTTTTAGCAAGTAGACTTTAGCAAGTCTACCTTTCAGGGATAGACTACAAAGGCTCAGGGGCTTCTGGGGTTCTGGAAGTCTTCGTATTCCTGATCTAGACATGAGATTCATGGGTGTAAATACTTTATGAAAATGCAATGAATTCTATATTTAACATTTGTGCATCTTTCTGAATATATGTTATACTGAAACTTTTTTACAAAGTTATCCATAGAAGCATTATTAAAGAATACAGGACAGTAAATAATATGTTACCAGCAAAAAAAAAAAAAAAGACAACAGAAAGTCCTTCTAAATTGAAGTTAGTTCACTACTATTGCTTCCTTACGCCCACAGGGCCTGTCATTCTGTCATGGAGCAGTTACAGTGGGACGCAGAATTGAATTAATTTGCATACAAATAATAGGTGAGGTTGTCGAGGCATCATCTGTTGACTCTGCTGATTGATGCTGACAGGTGAGTTAAGGCACTTCTCAGTAACTCTATTTTACTCTGTTTTATTTATTTTAATAAGGCAACAAAACAGCATTAATAATTTAGGAATAAATTTTCCTGAGGATAAGAAAATCATCAGTGGACTTAATTTTTAAATGACATTCAAAAATCACCTAATCATTTTATTCCCACTGGTGCCAAGAGTGAAAATACCTGTGCTTCTACTATTTCAGCAAGTCTAGTTCATCCTAAACATAAAAGGAGATCAGGTTAGACACCAAAACTTCAGAGGAGGATGAGGAAAAACTTTATGGAGTCTCAGACCTCCAGGAAAATCAGACATTAATGGAGACGCAAAAAGCCATTCATATTCAGAGACCTGCCACATTTTTAAATACAATGTATTTTATTGTATTTTTATGATAAAATATGCATAACATAAAATTTACCATCTTATCCATGTTTAAGTGTAGAGTACAGTGACCAGGTACACTAACATTGTTGTGCAATCATCTCCACCACCTGTCTCCAAAACTTTTTTCATTTTGCAAAACTGAAACTCCATCCCCATTAAACACTAACTCCTCATTCCCCTTCCTCTCACCCCCTGGCAACTACCATTTTACTTTCTCTTTAAGAATTTGACTGTTCTAGCAACCTCATATAAATGGAATTATACCGTATGTCTTTTTGTGACTGGCTTATTCCACTTAGCATAATGTCCTTGAGGTTTATCCACATTGTTAGCACATGCCACAATTCCAACCCTTTTTAAGGCAGAATAAATGCCATAAAATGTTCCATTTTATAATAGACACGTTTTGTTTATGGATTCATCTACCGATGGATACTTGGGTTGTTCCCATCTTTTAGTTATTGTGACATATTTTTAATTTGACATTTTTTTGTGATCAAATAAAGATGGCCAAAAATTCTTTGACACTCCTTCCATCAAAAGGTGGGATTGATGTTCTCTGCCCTGAAATCCAGGTGAGCTCTATGACTGACCAGCACGGTAGAGCAGAAATAAAACTTTTCTTATGTCTGTGCCCAGGCTTAAAAAACTGACAGCTTCTTCTTCCTTCTTACTCTGGCCCACGATGCTGGAGAGACCACATCCTGTCCACTGTGCCACCCCAGCCAAGACCCCAGACATGTGCAGAAAGCCACATTGGGCCCTCCAGACCTGCCCTTCCACCACAGGTAGCAGGAACCTCAGCCACTGCCACTTGCAGCACAAGATTCACTGAGCTGACCCAGGCCCACATTTCTGGCCCACAAAATTCCCAGATATAATAGAATGGTTCTTTTAAGTTACTACGTTCTGGACCAGTGTGTGACGATATGATAATAGATGCCTAGAACAATTTTGGCTTCAAAACGTCAGAAAATCCCTGCAGCCCTGCAGTGAAATTTCCCACTAAAGAAGAACCTTAAGCACCTGAAAGAGTCGCTGGCAGAACAAATCACCCCAGGACCAGACTATGAAAGATCTGGTCAATCCCAGGTATGTGTGAAGGAGCAGCCAGACCACAAGAAACACTCTGAGATTTTGACCCTACAATCCTGAATTTGCTCACTCTTTTAATACAGTTGTAACAAACACATGTTATAGGCGAAGCATTGTGCCAGGCACCTGGGTGACCAGAGTGAGTAAGTCACACGCCTGCCCTCTCTGTCACTGATCTTCCAGTTATGGCCAGCACCTCACAGCTCAGCTATTTCTCTGCTCATTTACCATACTCCAATCCCTGGCTCCTTACTCCAGAATCAACAGACACACTCACAAATATGGGGTTTGCTACAGGCCAAGACATTCTGTGCACTCCCCTAATATAGTTGAATGTAGCTCTAAAATCACATATCTTTCTTTCCCAGGAAGGAGCCACTTAGCCTAAAAAAAAAAAATCATGTATATCTTTCCCAGGAAGAGCCACTAAACCTAAAAAAGAAAACAAAACAAAACAAAAAAAGATGCAACGAGGTACTATTTAAAACTAGCATTTTTTAGTATTTTCTAATGAATTTTGCTTAGTTCATTTTGACTGTAATCTACTAGAAGTTCCCAGTGTGCATTTTAGAATTCACGAGAGAGACAGAAACTCACTGTTAACTTCTAAGTCTAAGACAACATAGTGACTTCAAAAGGAAAACTGAGCAGAATACAAATAGCTCTTAGGAAAAAAAAAATTCCCCCTTTGTATAAGACATAGCAAATCAATTTTTTTTCTAATTTCAATCTAATCAATTTTTAACTGCTTCCCAAGCGTGGCATGATCAGTTTACCACGTTTAGAGTTGTGTTATTTCAGAAGGAAAGCCAGCGGAGGCTTGCTCTAGGGGAGTTTGCTTACCTGATAATGCAGAATGAGTTTGTCCTGAAGTCACAAGTCAACACCTCCTGGCTTTCTCTTGGGGCTGTCATTCAGCTGTGGGAAATGGTGACTTCGGTGTATAGACTCAGCCTCTCTTGTGTTTAGACCATTCAGAGAAAAGCTGGCATGTGTAAGGAGACCCATTCTCACCATGGGTGTCTCTAAAATTAGCCTTGGTGATGTTGGCAAGTGGCAGACCAGCTGGAGAACTCCCTGAGCACTGACAGGCCCCAGAACTGCAGTCTTCTCTCTTTCCCACCATGCTTGCTCAGCTTTGATGTAGTAGTTTCTCTCTTTGTGAGTAGTTTCTTATTTACAGCAAGCTGGATAAGAGCCCTGTTATGAACTTAGATCCCTGCAGTCCCTTCCACACACTAATAGTGGCTTGATGTATTTAGAACAGCCAGAAAATACCTAGAGTCTCCTCCTTTCATGGATCACAAATTTAAAAAAAAAAAAAAAAAATGTTGCTAAGGTACCTGTATTAGTCAGGATTCTTCAGAGAAACAGAATCCATAGCATATATACATATATATGAAAAGAGATTTAGTATTACAGATTGACTGCCATCTGCAAGCTGGAGACACAGGTGTTATTTTGGTCCAAGCCCAAAGGCCTGAGAACCAGGAGAGCCCTTGGTGCGAGTCCCAGTCTGAGCCCAAAGGCTCAAGAACCAGAAGCACAGATGTCCAAGCAGGGAGAGGATGGATGTCCCAGTACAGGCAGTGGGAGCCAATGTGCCGTTCCTCCACCCAGCCCTCAACCAATTGGATGACACCCACCCACACTGGTGAGAGTGGGTCTTCTTCACTCAGTCTACTGAAACTACTACATCAAATGCTAACCTCTTCCAGAAACACCCTCATAGACACACCCAGAAATCATGTTTTACCAGCTATCTGGGTATCCTTTATCCCACTCAAGTTGATATATAAAATCAATCACAATACTCCTCCAAGCCTGACAGAACTCATACAACCATAACAAGGAACTCTTCCTCATTTCACATACCATGGTTGGCCAGTGCCTTCCCAGTTGTGCTGTTGCACCAAACCCACCACTTCAGACCCCCTTGGATGTGGACACAAACCCAAGGTAAGCACAGGCTCCCACGGCCTTTGAATATAGGTTTGGCCCACTGACTTGGAGTCATGTCATAACCACATTGATCCCTGAGCTCCATCTGTACCTAATTCCATCAGCCCACCACTGATTCCAGCATTCTTTCCAACAGCATCTTCCCAAGTTGTTGCTGGTGTATCTATCCAAAAATAGGCTTGTGAGCAATGACCCTATCAAGCAGAGGACAATGTTCATTGATAATCCTTGGCCTGGTTATTACATGACTATGGTAATAAAGATTTTTTCTTTAACTTCTTATTCAGAGGTTCTGGCAAGGTCCCCAAACTTGAAGGTCTAAGGATAAGAGATGACTGGTTGCAAACTTGTTAGGAAGGCTGTTAGAGTCAGAGTGCCTGAGGGTGAGTCTTGGGCTCACTCATCACTCACTGCAGAACCTGGGCAAGGTAAACTCTCTAAGCCTCATCACTTCCACAAGAAAAAGAGCAGTGATCTGCTTCTATCAGAAGCTTGTTGTGAGGACAGGGTACAATGATTTGTGTGAAGCACATACACAGGGATGGAATCACACAATGCAACTTCGTTATTAGTAACTTTATCATTATCATTGTTGGCCGTTTTTTTCTTGGAGAAATAGTCCTAACCGCAACACTCTGCAGTATAAACAGAAGGACCAAAAGTTGATGGGGAGTTCCATTAAGGAACATTTAGGCATGATTTGGGCAAATTGTATTTTTCCTGTTCCAGCAGATGTCCCATTAGGGTTACAGCAAAATGAAACCTGTTTATGCAGTAAGAATAAGAACCATGGTTTTTTACCCCAGTCCTCAAGGCCTCCCCCATGGGAAAAACCAAGAAGGCAAAGATAGTCCTCACTTTTAGAAATGTGGGTGGTTGTGATATCACAGTGAAGCCATTGGACTTTACAGAAGGAAGATGGGGGAATGGAGTATAGCTTCCTAAAAAGTTATCACAAAACACTCTGTAATTAGTGGAATAAGAGAATCCACAAAGAAAATCTTTAGTAAATGTTTGCTCACTTAAGAGTATTTATTCCACCTTAAGAAATTACTGTCAGGTCTTGGCAGATAATGGGAAGAAGTTTGAGAGAAGAAAAAAGCCTGAAATTCAAATCTTTTCCTGCATATTTCACTTCAACTCTGTTTGAAAGGCATATTTTATGATTACTAGCCTCTAAAGTTTTAGTCCTAGACACAGCTCCGTTGAGGTGCCAATTCTGTGGGTGGGATGCATTATTATCCTTTGCCCCTGTTTCATAAATGTCCATTTTTTTTTCACATAAAGTCTCTCTCCTGCCCCAGCTGGCATTTTCAGTAATAGCATGGCTTCACAGAAATGTCAAAACATCTAAAGTGCTTCTGATAAAATTTTTGTTATGATCAAATATGAGGAAGGATATTGGTGGTCTATACTTCACAATTTGTGATAAACACCTTTGATTTCCTCTTCGGGGCTAAAGGAATTTTAGACTGAAAAATGTTATAATCTATATCCCTCCTTTTTTCATCCTGCTTGCAGGACGAATTATTGTAAGTCCCTCTAAAACTCCCAGTGCAAGAGGAAAGGAAAAGGGCAGGAAGAATAATAGATTGAGAGTAGTGGAAGGGAGAGAAAGAACACAAGAAGAAAATGCATCTAAGACTAAGCCGTTTACATCTACTGACAATCCCTGCATATTTTTCTTTTCAGTGAGGACTTACTGGACATCTTTAATGTTCAGATATTTGTAAGGCTCTGGAAAAACTCATATGAATGACATACAGTCTCTGTGTGCAAGCTCCTGCAGCCTTGGGGAGGGCAGTCTTTACATGTCAGCCCCCAGTACCCCTACCAACCACCATTCGGTTGCACATACCTATTTCCCATCATAGTTGGCTTTTTGTGAATCCACTTAAAAAAGGTCAGGAAGAGAAATAGCCACCTTTAAAATATTGAATACATAGGAGGAAACAGTAGGCTTAATTGGTGTTGCAATATTAGCATTTCAAATTTTTGCCACTAAATGTTTATAAGGATTTTAGATTTCTGGTGATAGGTATTCTTTAACAAAAGACATTATAATGAAAACAGGGAATTGTTTCTGTCTCTTTTTCCAAATAAATGTTTACTTTGATTCATGCCCATATTAGCACAAAGATTTTTCTCTATCACAGTCCTGAACACTATGACTTGCCTCCAATAAGAGTTCTTGTTTTTATCAACCCAAGCCATTGCGAGGGAAATGTGTCTTTTTCTTTTGCTTCTCAGGTGCTAATCAATTGCTAATTATCTTTAACCATATCGACCTTCTCCCACTGTTTTTGCCATATAGATTAATGGGTGACATTATAAGGAGCACAATTTCATGCACTGAAAGGAACAGATTCATGCATTATTCACTCCACATAAATACATGCACTTTTGTTTGGAACTTTCGAAGATTTCAGAAAGAAGCACTAAGGAGAGATACAATCTGACAAAGGCAAGAACTGGGACAGGAAAATTATATACGATGGAAATGGAAAAAAATAGACCAATCTGTGCCGAAATGAAGCTGCTAGGAAGGAAGCAAGAACATGAGGAAAGACAAAATAAATAAGCGCCTCCAACTGTGTGCGAGTTCTCGTGGTGTGTGCCAGCGTCCTGAACCCCTGACTCTCCCTGGTCGAGCACCACACTTGCAATCCCCTGCTGGGTCCCGGTGGGTGTACCCACAAGAACAAGTCCAAGCAAGTAAACACTCTGTTTTCCTCCCGTTGGCCCCAGGCTCTCTGGCTTCCTGTCCTATGAGCAGAGTCAAAAATATTTTTGCCTGAACTAAAGGAAGGATAAATAAAAATAAATGGCCTTCTTTCCTCTGAATTTCCCTTTGTTTTCTAGTTGGCCACCTAGAGAAGGTAGAGAAGGTTGGTGCCTCCTCCAAACAGGAATAAGCTCTGGTCTCTCTTGTGTCATAAAGAAAGGGGATATGAGAAAATCCAAAATGAGAATTCAAAGTGAGTACTCCAAACAGCTGGTATTGTCCCCAGTTCCTGGCACAGAGCTTAAATGACCCTGAGTTATTGAGAATTTCCTGAAAAATTGGAATGTCTTTGTTATGCTAATGAGGAGACTCATGGTGGGTCCCCTTCCTGATGGGGGCTGGCCATGGCCACCAGGAAGACCAAACACGTGATTAGAGGGTTGGGACTTTCAGCTGCTCAAAGTCTGGAAACAGAGGCTGGAGACTGAGTTCAATCAGGTGGCCAATGATACACTCAATCGATGAAACCCCAATAAAACCTTTGGACTCAAGGCTCAGTGGAGCTTTCTGGTTGGTGAACATAATGATATTCGGGAAAGGTGAAGTGCCCTGGCTCCCCATAGGAGCTCTCCTTGCCATGCTTGGATTCCTGACCCACAGAAACAATGAAATAATAAATGTATGTGTTGTTTTAAGCCATGAAATTTTAGGGTAATTTGTTACACAGCAATAGATAGTTAATATGCTATCCCAATAAATAAAATAAATAGTCATTGAGCCACTTCACTGTGAAATTTTAGTTCAACACACCCAAATATGTCTAAAAAAAAAACTGGGAAAAAAATACTATTTACAAAGAATAAAGATTAACATTCAAATGCCTAAAGATGACCAAGCAATAAAATGCTAAAAGAGAATAACTCTCTGCCTAAAAGTCTATAGTCCACTACTCTCATGATAGAGTGAAGGGAAAATAAAGACATTTCAACAAACACAAAGATAATCTACAACTCACAGATCCTTGCTGAATGAACTCTTATAAGAAGAATACTGAACCTAAAGGAAAGAGTAAAACAACAAGTAAGGGTGAGTTAGGAATGGGTGAGCACGTGGGTAAATTTAAATAAACACTAACTAAGTAAAAACAACAATAACAACATACTTCGGGAAATTAAGAATATGTTGGATCTAAAATATTGAGGAAGATACCATGTAAGAAAGGAAGTTATTAATCGGAGTTAAATATTCTTGCCTTAATACTGTATTGTTCAGTAGAATAACAGGGATATCGAATAACTTTAGACATTGTAAAATACACTGTGCAAATTTAAAAATATATAAGGACAATCACTAAAAGAATAGAACTAGAATAAGTAAATTTTATTAATAAATTGGTAGAGAGAAAGAGGTGAATAAAGAAAACTCTACCCATCCAATAGAAAAGAAAAATAAATATAAGAAGTAAAATAAAAGAATAATATGTTTAAATAAAAAGTATAAATAAATCCAAACATATTTCTTGTAGTAACAAGACTATCCTTACAAGTTCAATGACAGAAACTCACAATTGGAATAAAGAAAAAAAGCAGTTGACAGGTAGCTAAACAGGCAAATGAACCTGAAAGAGCTAATCCTTCAAGATGGGTCCCCAGTGACTAACAGGGACTAAATTCAAATAGAGCTAAGCAGCCATTTGCTGACTGGAGGTCACACAAGTACTCTGAGTTCCCCAAAAACCCATGGCTCTGTTTAACTTTGGGACTTTCAGAGCCTGAATCTGAACCAACCAATCATAGCTCACCTGCCTTGGCCAACCAATCAGAACTCAGCAGGTTTGACCTAATTGGGAACCTGGGAGGTAACTTTTGCTATAAAAACCAAGCCCTCCCCTTGTGCACACTGTTCACTGGAATAAAGTCCCTTTCCTCCAAATCCCTTCTCAGAGAAATTGTGTTCACAATATCTACAGATATACATGTACATATGTCAGAATCGTGGGTTTTAGCTCCAAAGGTGTCAGGGTGGCAGTCTGCCCTCAGTTCTTGTGTGCTCGTGGCCAAAGAATGACCAGACACACCAAACTGTCAAGTCCAGACTATTATCCTGGTCCTCTACTCCTTTCTTGGAAAAATCACCAGCAAGGCCAATATGCAGGAGTAATCTCAGGCAGGGAGCAGTTTCACAAGAGCAGCTCTTTACGGATCTGTCTCTGCGAATGAGGAGAGACAGACCAACTCATTGATTGACTAACCCACTCCTTTGCTTCCTTCTAGGATTGTTTTCCTGTATTAGCCCAGTCTGGAGGAGGGATCTTGGGAGGTGTAGGATGTCATCAAATGATCAATAGGTGTCCTCAAAATTCCATCTGCATATATGAACTCCTTCTAAGAAAGCCCACCTGGTGGTGGGGGGTGGTGAACCACAGTGCAGATTCAAGCTAATGGCATATTAATTATCCCTAGGTTACTCTAGCTCACTTTCTAAATCTTATTATGCCTGTGCTGGGGAATTCCTAGATTGATAAAGCATCTAGGAATTCCCCAGGTGTAGCAGTTGCTCAGAATAGGATTAAGGGTGGTGCAACACCAAAATGGAGTGCCTGTCCTTATCTTTCTTCCCAGGTAGAGCAATTGCTCAAAACTGCACCAAAACAGGGAACCCTTGTCCTGAAAAGAGCCAAAGATCCTAACTATTTACCTCACATTTATAGATATATCAAGAAAACACTAAGCAGAAGAAATATCTTTATTGCAAAAAATAAATAGTAGTGTTACAGAGAGTTATATAAGGAGGAAAGAATCAACTCACCAGGAAGATTATCACAATTTGTATGAACTCATGTGACCTTGATAATACGGCCTCAAAACTTACACTAAAAACATTTTTTAAATTTTTTTGAAGTAATTCCAAGGAAAAAACGGTCAAATCTACAGTTGTAGTGAAAAGTTTAACATACCTCTCTTAGCAAATGATAAAACAAGCAAAAAAAAAAATTAAAGATTCCAAAAATATAAGCAAAACAATATGCAAGCCTAATCTAATGAGCATATATAGAACCCTGCACCTGACAGTAATAAATGCATTTTCTTTTCAAGTACAATATGCACAGAACATTTACCGAAATTGACCACACACTAAGTTGCTCAGTAATCCTCAGCCAATATTATTGAATCAATATCATACTGACCATATTCTTTGACCATAAAGCAATAAAATCAGAAGTAAATATCTGAAAGTTCAACAAAAAGAAAGCCATATAGTTAGCGCTTAAAAGCTTCTGAAACATCAGCACAAAGGTTTGTGAGTCAGCATGCTCCCCTTCTCCTCCTGGAAATCATAAAAAAAAGCAATAAGGAGAGCCAAAGCCATTTTGCAAACTCCATATTTTCAGTGAAACTAGAAGATAGATATAACCCATAGACTACAAATTACATATAGAAGCTGCCAAAAGACACTGATTTGGGGCAAAAGCCTCTCAAAGAGTTGAAGAAAAGAGGGTGCAGCCAAGGTTAATTTCAAAAAACACCAGCAAAAATGCACTTCATGGGGTGAGAGCAAAACAAAAGGCAGCAACTGCATCACTTGTTTCCAACAGTGGGGGTGAAGCCTAGGAAGAGTGACAGTTTGGCAGCTCTCCTGAGTTCCTGAGTGGTTCAGGTAAACCAGAAGACAGGGATCATACAGATGAGTCATGTTTGTCTCTGTGGCCACCAGAATTTGCCTTTCAAGAATAAAAACCACAAACAGTAATAAACATACAAGAACTCAGGGAGCATTGTTCCCGTGAGTCTTCCTGAGGAAATTAATAAAGGATGAATCTCAGCCAACCAAGTTAGGGAAATAACAGAAAAAGCATGGATATGATGTTTAAATATAGAACTAAGATGTAAACAAATATAAAGATTGAAGTAGGAGACTGTAATATATGTGTTATATTCCTGACAATGTGGAAAAGATACAATTAGCAGAAACGAGGCAGGAAAGAGAGAAGAACACATGAAAATTAGAGTAAGTTTGTTAATATTTAATCCAAAATAGCTGGAAGTTTTTAAATATAGCTTAGAGCTAATAAAGTAATTAAAAGTATAAGCATACAGCACTATGAATAATATTATTAATAAATGTAAAATAGGTGGTTGAGGAGTGGGATTAGGGAGAAAAAGGAAACAAGCTAATTTTATGATTGCTCTTAAAAGGAAACTAATAGATATTCTTTAAGGAAACACAGTTCCAAAGTAATATATGATGGCATAAAAGTAACATTTGAATAAAAATATCAACTTTACTAATTATCAAAAGAATTAAGCAAAGAAACAAAGCAATTATTTGATAGAGTTAATAATATATTTTAATAGAGTTTATTTTTAGAGCAGTGTTAGGTTCACAGCAAAATTGAATGGAAAGAACAGAGAATCCCTATATATCCCCTGCATACTCACAGTCTCTCCCACTATCAACATCATGCACCAGACAGGTGCATCTGTTACAATCAGTGAACCTACACTGACCCGTCATTATCACTCAAAGCCCACAGTTTACATTAGGGCTCGCTCTTGGTGTTGCAGATCCTGTGGGTTTGGACAAATGTATTATGATATGTATCCACCATTACAGTATCATTCAGAGCAATTTCACTGCCCCCAAAATCCTCTGTGCTCCATCTATTCATCACTCCGTCCCCCACTGCCTTTTACCATATGGCAAGACAAACTGTCTTAATAATATCTTTAAAACAGAAAGCAAAACAGTAAACAATATGATATAACCAAGACCAAACATCACTTCTATATTAATAAATGTAAAAGAGCTATTATGAGAAACAGATTTTCAGATCAGATCACAAAACAAAATCTTATTGTTTAGTCTTAAAGAAAAAGAAAACCCCTGCTTAAAATTTAGCATGCAGCCAACACACAGACCCTTCGTAGGTTTGCTCTTGGGAGACAGCTATCTCGACTACAGTAGCCATTAGGCACTGTGATTTATAATTAAAGTTGATCTTGCTCCCACTCACGTACAATGGAGAGGATTCAAAAGCCAGACTGCGGCACACCTGGGCAGTCTAGAAAGTCAGCTTTGGTCACTCACTTTCTTCCAGTTCTAATTGCCTCACCGTCCCCGAAGTCCCTATCCCACCTTCACCTGGACCTTCATCCTGCTCCTATTCCTGTCTCCTAGTCCTTACGTGAGATCACAGGTACCATGCCAGGAATTTACTCCTCTCAGAAGCATAAACATTTGGATAAGACACTCTTTAAAAGACTTCAACAATGAGATACCACTTCACACCCACCAGGATGGCTGCTATCATCAAAAAACAAAACAAAAGAAAATATCAAATGTTGGCAAGATGTGGAGAAACTGGAACTCTCTTGCACTGTTTGTGGGAATGTATAAATAAAATGGGACAGCCACCGTGGGAAACAGTATGATAGTTCCTCAAAAAACACAGAATTATTGTATTATCCAGCAATTCTGAGTACATACCCGAAAGAACTGAAGGTACGATTTGAACAGACATTTGCTCATTCACGTTCACCGCAGCATCATTCCCAACAGCCCAAACATAGAGCAACCCGAATGTCCAGCGACAGATGGAAGGATGAACAAAATGTGGTATATCCATACAAGGGACTATTACTCAGCTTTAAAAACAAAGGAAACCCTGACGCATGCTACAACATGCATGAACCTTGAAGACATTATGAGAAGTGAAAAAAGACAATCACAAAAAGGAATGAGGATTTAGTGTTCAAAGGATACAGAATTTCAGGTGGGTAAGATGAAAAGCCCTGGAGATGGATGGTGGTGATGGTTGCACAACAGTGAAAAAGTGCTTAATGCCACTGAACTGCACACTTAACAATGGTTAAAAGGGTATTATGTAACACATATTTTACCACAATAAAAAAAAAAAAAAGACTGCAGTACTTCAATCTTGAATGGCTGGATTTAGAGCTCAAAGCAGACAGAGGGGAAGAAAAATTTTAGCAGTATGAGGGAGAGGATGGTCTCATTCATTCAATAACTGTTAAGTGCCTACTCTGTACCTTACACCAGTTTCATGGAAGACAATTTTTCCACGGTGGTGGGGATGGGAGGATCGGCAGTGGTTTCTGGATGATTCAAGTGCATTACATTTATTGTGCAGTCAAACCTCTCTGTTAATGATAATCTGTTTTTGCAGCCACTCCCCAGTACTAGCATCACCACCTCAGCTCCACCTCAGGTCATGGGGCATTAGGTTCTCACAAGGAGCGTGCAACCTAGATCCCTCCACACACAGTTTACAGCAGGGTTCATGCTCCTACCAGAATCTAATGCCCCCGCTGATCTGACAGGAGGTGGAGCTCAGGTGGTGATGCAAGTGATGGGGAGCTGCTATAAATACAGATGAAGCATCCCTTGCTCACCTGCCGCTCACCTCATGCTGTATAGCCTGGGCCACTCCCCATCACTCACATCACAGTCTGAGCTCCGCCTCCCCCATTCCCCCATCCCCCCATCGCCCATCTCCCCATCTGTGGAAAAATTGTCTTCCATGAAACCAGTCCCTGGTGGCAAAATATTGGGGACCACTGCAACAACTGTCTATCCAGTTTTTATGGAGCACAATAAACCTGGCCAGTAGTTCATACCTTCTGAAGAGTAGTCATATTAGGGGGAGGTGCTTTTCACCAAGTAACATTTTCAAGCTTTCATGAATAGAGGAGACATTAGCCTAAAAATTGGGTGTTTGATATGTGAACTTGGCTTTCCTTTCAAAAGAAATATGCAAAATCTCTTCTCCCTTAAGCCACAGGTAGGGAATCTCATTTATAATGTTAGCTGGCTTGTTGGAAGATGTGTAAGAGTAACCTGGAAAGGGCAGCATCTTCTTTTGTTAGCTCCCCTGTTCAGGTGGGGTGGGGTGGGACATGGAGCCTATTTTCCTTGATATAAACATTTCTTTTCATAGGTGGCAAAATGGGGTTGAAAATGAATATAGAGTTCTTTGTATAATATTTCCTTCTTTGGTTTAAGAAAGAAGGCTTCTTTGGTTTGGCATCACTAATATCATGTATGGTCCAAGAAGAGAAATATTTTTCTAGATTTTCATTCCAGTACCTTCTGCCATCCCTGGAGGAAGAAAGACATTGTGATCTGCTTACCACTGCATGAGCACTTGCTATTATGGTATTTATGAATTTGGAAATTCAGAAAGGTTCTCTGGAAGTTTCTTCTTAAACATCAGGAAACTCCTATATTCTGGGCAACATTCTTTTTAGCAAATTGAGCCTGTCTTGTGATTTAAACTATTTCACTTGGATATGTCAGATCTTCCCTTTTTGGCACTAACTCCCCAGTCTGATGAGGGTTG
The DNA here is from genome assembly GCF_041146395.1 of Eulemur rufifrons. Lineage (NCBI taxonomy): Eukaryota > Metazoa > Chordata > Mammalia > Primates > Lemuridae > Eulemur > Eulemur rufifrons. The sequence goes on from NC_090994.1 coordinate 2,335,829, forward strand.
GGTAGCCAAGTATTAAGTACCACTTTATATTCCTGTTTCTCTGAGTGTCAGCCTAATAAACCACAGCATATCAACACGACCTTTTCTGGGTCTAAACTACCAAGCAAAGGCCTCCAGAAAGAGGTGCATGACCACGGTGGAAATAAATAAGTAAACTGTATAATGATTGACAAAAATCTATGGAGATTTGATACAAAACAATGACGTTTCCAAATAGCAAAGAAAACTCAAATATCAACAATTGAGAGATGTTATAAATAATACTGAGGGAAGACTTTAATCATATTTAAAGAGACTTTTTTCTCCTAAATTAAACAGTCAACTATGTTCAATGTTAAAAAATAATAATAAACACTCCCCGAAAAGTTACTTTTAATTCTAGTCTCAGAGAAAACATCATTAATTTTTCGGTGTATGTCCTTTCAATATTTTAAATGTTTATGAATGTGTAATTACATATACATATATTTTTAGGGATATATGACTATAAACCACGTTTTTGCAATTTTTCTTTACTTAGCAATATATTATAAATACTTTCCCATATCAAGTAACAGTACCCTTAAAATAATTTTAATGAATGCATAATATTCTTGACCATATATTTAGAAATACAGCACCATAACTTACTTAAACAGGTTATTCCTAGCATTTCACTTTTATAAGCAAGGGTAAGAGAAATGTGTTTACACATACATCTTTATGCAACTTCATAATTATTTCCTTAAGATAAATTCACAGAAGTAGAATTATTGTATAAATCACTGCACCTTTCTTTTCAAATTTTTAGTTTAAAAAAATGACAAATCTATAGAAAAGTTGTAAAAATAGCACAATGCTGACAGTGATTCCAGATGAAGGGTATTCTCCACATTTACTTTTATCTCTCTTATTTTCTCACTTCCTCCTTCCTTAGGACCCCCTGTGACATTTTGCCCCTATATACTTTAACATCTTTTTCTTAAACAAGGTTATCCTCCATAATCACCATAAATTACCAAACCCAAGAAAATTTAGATTGACACCACACTATTATCTAATGTGCTTGCCATGTTCAAATTTCCTCAACTGTTCCAAAAATATCCTTTATATTTTTTCTATCCACAAGCCAATTAAAGATCACAAATTGCATTGAGCTGCCAGGTGCCTGTGGTCTCCTTCAACCCAAGCAGTGACCCCAGATTTCTTTTTCATGAAATTGATAGATCTTAATAAAATATGTTCAATGTTAAAAAATAACAAAAAACACTCCCCCTAAAAGTTACTTGTAATCCTAGCCAGAGCGAAATGTCATTAATATTTCAGTGTATGTTCTTTCAATATTTTAAATGGTTATGAATGTGTATAATTACCTATACATATATTTTTAGAGATGCATGACTATAAACCACATTGCTTTGCAGAAGGGTCCCTGGATTTAGATTTGTTTGATTCTTTGCTCATGATTAGATTCAGGTTAAATGGTTTTTTTTGGTGGCAGTATTGAATAGGTTGATGTTGTGTCCTCAAAGTGTCACATCAGGAGACACATGATGTCAGTGTGTTTCATCATGGTTGGTGGTGAGTTTGATCATTTGGTTGAGGTGTTGTTGGCCAGATTTTTTCAATTACAAATGTACCATTTTTCCTTTAAGACTCAAACATAATTTGTAGGGTGACATGCACTTTTTAATGCTTTGGTTACATGTTGCCAAGTTCCCTCTGGAAAGGTTGGCCCATTCCTAAGCAATAAATAGGAGCTGGACAAGTTTGAGGAAGTGCATGTACTTCTATTTTCTTACCAAGAAAGCCAAGAGCTACCAATGGTCCATGCTTTCTCTTTCAATATGAGAGATGAATGCTTGTGTTTTTTGCTGCTTTTCTATAATTCAAGAGCTTGATAATGAAGAGTCCTGGGTTGTTATGATTTGAGTCTAACCCTAATAAGATGTCTTCAACTGTCATATCTCCTTATTTTTCCTGGACCTCCCACCTAACCGTGGCCACATTTAACCATTTCCACCCTTGCTTCCTGGGAGTTTGCGTCCCATCTGATCCCAATGTTATCTCTCTGATCTCTGTCTGTCCTGACTTTTTGATGGCACCTCATTGTTTCTACCCACTGTCAGAGTTCTCAGTCCACACAGAGTTCTGTCTAGCAGGTAGCTCTTTCCCTCATCCCAGGATCCAATATCCATGGCAGACTCTGGCCTCAAAAGACTCTGATGTAGGACACAGAGCCTGGCTGAGACCAGCAAATATGCTCGAAAAATGTACTCGCTAGACTAGGAAGTGAATGACATCAAGTGAGAGATGGTAGAAAGGCACTGGTTTTCTAAAACTTGTTTCCAATTTTTCCCTTATCCTACAGAACAGAGAGAGAATCTTGTTTTCTGGTTGTTGAACTAAATTACTTGTATAATTAGACTGCAGGACTCTTGTTATGCCATCTCTCTGAGTTTGATTTGACTATAATGGATTCATAAGTTTTCTCCATCTCTTTCTGCCCTACGGTCAGGTTCTCTACTCATAGCCCCTTCTACCATCTACCACCCCTTCATTTCCACTTATTTTCTCCACACAAGCCACTGATCTATCTCCCAACTCTGAACCACAGACTTATCATGCCCTATCCACTCCTTTCATGAAGCCAAGTGTCAGCTCAATACGCAAAGTGCTGGCTCAATCCCAAACTCAATCCGTGCTGCGGTCTGATTCACTGTGGCCTGGCTCCTGGTACTTGGGTCCCTGACCTCCAATGTCCAGTTATTGTTCTGTCCTTCCTACAGGCTTCCTGTTTGCTGACCCTTTGCCTGACTTCAATTCAGAACACACATTTCCCTAACCTGGATGGCCTGCTCTGATATGAATGTTTGTTAATGTTCTAGTGATAAGTGACTAACTCATGGTCAAGCGATTAACCTGATAATGTAGTTTTCCATTACAAGAATAATAAGCCAAATATATCTGGCCTATTTTTTCATATCCTAGATATATTAAAACAGGAGTTGGCAACTTCTGTAAAGAACCAAGTAGTAAATATTTTGGACTTTGCAGGCCAAATGGTAAAATTGAGGATACTTTTTAGGTATCATACAATAAGAAATAAAACAAATTTCTACTAACTTTTATGGATGAAATTTTAAATATAATAATAATTGAATACTTTTTTCCTAATATAAATCTACTATTAAGAAGAATAATATTGTTTTTTGAGAAGTGGGTAATGCTTCACTTAATTGGGATTAGTGTTTCCTATCACCAAAATCCATTGGAAATGTTCATCTGTTAGTGTTTACCAGTAATGAGAGTTGACATATTTCATCTTTGAAAAATGTCTTTTCACACAAATAGGAAATGCCAGATACTGATATAAATCCATGAACATATGATTTTAATTGAGGATATTCATCACCTGAAAGGGATATTTTAGAATTTTATTAGATTCTTCTCTTCATAGTCTTAGTATGTCACCACATTGCAGATGAATCACTTCCACTTGAAAGTTAGGTGGAAGTTCCTCGATTCCGCAGTTAAATAGATTTTTGAAGTATGTAAATTTCCTTTGCTCGTCCATCAAGGTCCAAAAAATGCTGCTAGAACTATAGTTTGAGCTTAGAAATTATATCCATTGCAAAATTGTGTGGATATAGAGGTCTTACTTCTTGCTTTAACTTTTGACATTACCACAAGTATATAAAGCAGCTTGACATTATTTGTGATCCAAATAACATTAGTACTTGTCAAAATGACTTTACAGCAATGTAAGTTTCACACACAAACACTGTTTTGCCTTGTAATTTTAGATTTAATTCATTTAAAAATGTTATCAAGTCTGCAACACAGACTAATTTCCAAAGCATGTAGTATTCCATAATAGTGGTTGAAGGTAGTTCTTCTCATTCAAAAAAAATTTTGATCTTGACCCTAAAACTTCACCTCTGCTCAGCCATCAAACTTCTATGGGTTAAAACAAGTCAGGTCATTCAGTTTTTATTTCTGAAAACATTTTACAAAATGGACAATGATTAAGTCTACAAGAGCAAATGAAATTTAACATTGTAATTATTGGTTCAATAACATATTATCTATTAAACTATGTTCTGCATAGTACTTGCTAATGATAAAATCAGTAACCATTGGCTTTAAACACTTCTCATTTTCATGAGTTTTGGAAATTTGTCCAACTAAGACTTTTTCTGCTTAACAGGTATTTTACCATCATCAATTGTAACACATCTTATCAGATTCCACTTCAGGTTGTACTTAGTATTTTCTCAACTTCTTCGAGCATATTCTCATCAAAAGTGTTCTAAGTAGACAATTTGTTGTAAAGGCTAATCTTTTATCACTTTAACTCAGCATTGACTCTTTATAGAACTAAGCAGTATTCATAACATCTGTCAACTCATCAGGAACCAAGAGAAACTACTCAAAATAATTTGCTTTGTTTTTTGATATTGCTATTGCTCCCAAATTCCTCAACTCTTTCAGCAACTATTCTTGCTGAGAAGCTGATAGTCTTAAACAAGTTTATTTTCTCTGGACACATTCCTTTGGCTGCCAAATCAAACACAATGTAATTAAATTACCATCAGTAAACAGCTTTCCTTGCTTGGTTAACAAATGAGTCACATGGAAACTTACTTTGCTTGCAGCGTCATTTTCATCATTTATTTCGTGAAAAAATTCTGCTCTGATAACATATTCTATTTGAAATTTTATAATTTTTAAACCATTGCTTTTCTGTGGGTTAGGAACATTGTGATGAGTGCTTAGTCTGGTTATGATGATTCACAACTATAGTGTCATCCAATGATAAATACAATTCTTTGTCATCTAATTCAATAACAAAATAATTAATGCTTTGTTGTGCCTTAAAAGTATCAAATTCAAAGTCCACTTTTTCTTTCCGTTTTTTAATTTTTTTTTTTTTTTTGGCTTGTTTTGTTTTGACATAATGGGTATGCTTTTGGTAATAAAACAAATAAATAAAATGTCATCACATGGTGATACATATAGCACTTGAAACACTGTCAAGTTATAACTAAGTTCACTGTGATTTTTAGTGAGCTGAGCGGCAGTGTGAAGCAATGAGGACCCCATACGGTCTGCCATGGCTGCACACCTCTGCCATGGTAGTCCAGAAGCAACCACAGACCAGCATGGAAATGAATGAGCATGGCTATGTTCCAACAGAACTTTATGTAGGGACACTGGAATTTGAAGTTTATACACTTTTCATGCATCACAAAATATTACTCTTCTTTTAAATTTTTTTCAGCCCTATAAAAACATAAAAACCATTCTTAGCCCCCAGGCCGTACAAAAACAAGCGGTAAGCTTGATTTGGTCCATGGGCTATAACTTACTGACCCTTGTATGAAAACACACAGCAAGCCAGTAACAGTTAAAAGTATATAATGTCTGGTGACATTATATCTTTGTCAAAGTGGATTTTGATATTTACTCTGATAAAAAGCAAGCACACATGAAAATAAAGATGGAACACAAAGTGAGGGTAGTGGCATCTCATCTGATTCCAGCGTTTGAGAAGTTGTGCAGTGGCAGGTCCAAGAGGCTCTCACATCCCACTGGTAATTGTGGTTATTTAAAAATAAAATATATTATTTTTCAATTTATGTATTTTTATCAAACGACTGCTAAATTGTCAGGCCATAAATGTTTATCAAAGAAAGTAAGTGACAAGAACAGAAGGAAAAGCAAATAGAAAAATGAAGATGGGGAGTCAATAGTTCTACACCATTGTATGTTTTTCTTTTTCCTTTCCCTAGATTCCCCTGCCGTCTCTACAGTGTGTTTCCCTATCACTTCTAATCCCAGGCTTGTTTCTTGATTTGCTTAGGCTGTTACAGTAGAATTTGGTTTTATTGAATTCTCAGCATGAAAACAATCCTTGCTGAAAGCAAAATTGTTGTAAAAGTCTCTCTTCCTTCTAGACAGTGATATGAGCAGCCTCCGTGAGTGAGCCTAATCCCTTTCCAGTCGGTGGGCTGCTGGAATTAAATTAGGGAAGGGACATCTGCCCTCCCGTGGAGTTGTTCGTGGTGCCTAGACACATCCACGGCCACAGAGCAGGGAAGAATGAGAGCAGAAGCGGTCAGAGCCGTGAGAGAACTCACCCATTCACATACTTATTCCAAGTCCATTCCTCTCTTCTTCCGTGAAGACCTGCCCCCTCTGCAATCTGGAGCGTCAGAGACTCCTGGGAACCCTTATTCCTTCCAGTACCTCCACACTTCAGCCACGTCCAGTTGCCACATACCCCCAAATGCAGCCATGCCATACCATGCCCTCCACCCTTCTCTCCCGTCCATCTGACGGAAATCTAGTCATCTTCCAAGAGCAAGAATGGGGGCTCCTTGATCTCCTTAAGCCAAATAAATGAATCCTCCTTTCATGCCACCGCTGAAGCTGCTGCTGCCAAACTTCGGTTTTATATTAGCCACAGTGCATTGCAATTGTCTCCTCTATCAAGCTTTGACCTTTTGGAAGACAAGGCTCTGTCTCTTTTATCTTTGTCTCACAATTGCCTAGAATAGTTACTGGCACATAGGAGACACTGGATGAATATCTGTTGATTGAATAAATGAATAATTGAATGCTGTCAGCGTCTCTGCGGAGTCCTGTGCTGCTGTTGACGGAGGCTTACGAGGCGGTCAGCCCTCCAACTCTATGACAGGTAGCTTTGATGCAGCACTTTAGAGCTTACAGTACTCTTTCATGCACATGAATCCATTTAGTTTCTCTAACAACCTGAGACAAAGGAAGTATCATTATGGCCTTTTTAATACAACTCTAAAATGAAGTTCAGAAACATTATAAGACCTAACTAAGGACACGGTTAGTTATTGGCACATATGGACCTTGAACCCAGTCTTAGTGAAGACTAGTTCATAGTCCTTCCTTCAATAATAACCTTTTCTCTATCACGCCATGAGTGCCACGCCAGTAGGCTCTTCCTCCTACCTTGCGCCAGAGTTGTTTAAGGCAGTGTCTCAGCTAGGACTTCTTGGTTATGAATAACTAAAACTGCCTCAGACTAACTTCAGCAAATAACATTTATTATAAGCATGTTGGGAGTTCACAAAATCTATAAAAGGCTAAACAAACAGGCACCCCACCAAGGAAAGTGAGATGCTGGAATCACAGCAACTGCATTGCAGCAGAAGCAGATGCAGCGGCCCACCCAGAGTGGGATGAGTCTGTGGCAAAGGCTTCCTGCATCCTCAAGCCACTCTCACCAGCCTCAGAGTTCTGGGAGACAATCCAACCAGCCAAGGGCAGTCACTTGCTCCTGTCCAGCTGTTCATGGTAGGAGGGAAAGGACCCAGCCTCTTTCAGCTTCCACGGTGGGGAAAGAAGCATCCACACTTACTGTTCCCTCTGCATAATTCCCCAAAAGGGAATGTGAGTGTGGTTAGGAAGTGGGAAAAATATTGGGTAATAATAAACAAACAAATAAATGGTTGCTATTATTTATTTGGAGCATTTTACATAGAAGAGAAACAGAAAGGGGAGTGTGTTTATATTGACTGTTTTTCTGAATGGAACTATAAACCCAACATCTATATTTAAAAGACAAACAATAGATGCTCTCAACTCACATATAAAATGTCAAGATATGAAAATTCAGACTGCCATAACACAGAAGCTTAACGAAATTTCTTTCTGCTTTCTTTCTTTCTCTTTCTTTCTTCTTTTCTTTCTTGCCTTAGTCATTTATTTTTTTCCAGCTTTATTTAAGTATAACTGACAAATAAATATTTTTTTAAAAATATGTCTACCCTCCATTATGTGGCATGGTTACCTAAACTTGAGGACTTATTTCTCTAAAAATCTTTCCTAATTTGATAATTTTTTTAATCAATAAAATTTTCTGAGTTTTATTTGCTTGACTCTGGCAAGTTTGCTTTCAGAATGTCAGGACACTTTGGAAATTAAGTTTCTTGCCATTTTTTGCTGCTCCCCAGTTTTGCAATACCCAGAATCGACTGAAATCCCAGACCCCCTTGAAATCACAACTAGGTCTCCATTTCTTATGTGCCTGTAACTTCATTGTAACCTTCAATAATTTCTAATTTGGGGTTATGTTTTCTTGGTTTGAGGCATTACTGTGGAGTTTGTTTGTTGAATGGTGTTTGTCGAGACTGGCTACAGCAAAGAAGTCAACTCTGGACACTGCTCAAGTTTCTATTGATCAGCGAAATTGGTGGGAGGGATCAATATTTAGCAATTTCTTTTTCTTTCCAAAATATTGAAGGAAAGAAAGACATGTGATCAGTTATTTACTACTCCCGTTGGTACATAGCAGTTAAAACCTTAACCCACAGTCACTTAATCTTTTTGTGCTTTAATGAAGCTCCTGCGCTGGCTTCAGCATCAGGTCAATTTGACTGATTGCCAGAGGACTTGCCATAGTTACCTACTACCCTTACTTGCTTAATTCCAGAAACTGGAAAATGACTTTAGAAGGCAGCTTTAGGAGGAAGACTATCGTCCTCTATAGTCTAACCACCACCCCACCATACCCTGCGCCACCCTCTTTAAGAAACAGAAGATAGGGCTGGTGGCAGGTGGGCTGCAATTCTAAAAAGGGCTGTAGCAGATATTCCAACATTCATATAATATGCATAAAGCACCCATTATATGTTAGGTATTTATTTAAACCATATGAAATTGCCACTTTTGTGGGATAAAAACTGTTAGATATCAGCAATTTCATAGAGTTAAATCTAAATAAAGCTGGCTTAGCTCTGAGGATACAGCAGAGAGGGGGACAGATGTTGTCCTTGCCCTTATGGCAGGGAAAATAGGCATCAAAAGTCATTACATTATACATACATTATTCAACTATGTCACAGGCTCTGCCACAAGAGCAGGTACGAGAAGAACTTTCAATGGAGGGTTGTTTGGAGACAGCTTCTCTGCAGAAGTAACCTGGGGCTCCGTTCTGAACAACGGGCATGTGACTGAGCAGAGGTGGGGGGACTGGGGACATTTCAGGCTGAGGGGACCACCCCAGCAGGGCCTGGGGAGGTGTGGGAGGATTCATCAGGGCACCGCATAGGTCCCTGAGAGGCAATTGCCCTCAAGTAAAACTCCCAATGAAACATAATAGAATTCCGAATATTTTACTATAGCATTTATCTCTGGGAGCAAGAAAAATGCTATGGTTGATGGAAAGACCAAATAGAATTAGATACGATGTCAATAACTTGGTATGGCACTAAAATGTCTCATGGAATTAATTCAGAGTTTACAAAATGGAGGTTCAGGTTCCACCTGATTTAGGAAATTTTACCATTTAGAGATTAAATGGTAGTGATTATTCAGGTGTAATGAACAGAACAGAAGGAAGCCAAAAATCAATCTTTCTATCAAGATTCACTAGGCTGCTTTCAAGCTTTGTTTTTCATCAAATGTATGTTTGGAGTTATTTTTCCCCCAGATGAATTAATTCACCATTTCCTGGTTTAAAATATTTCCTTTCCTGCTCAGCTTTCTGATCTGTGAAGTTGTTTTTATTCCTTGTCTGCCATTACCAAGGATATTCACCTAAAATGGGCCCTCTGACACAAATTTACACATACCTCTTCCAAGATTCAGGTTCATTTTGGGGGCCAGAAGCTTTTCTTCTATAGGAAATCCACATAGCAAAGTAGTTAAAAATAAAAACTACCCAAAAAAAACTGGGCTTTGGAATCAGGAGCCTTGGCTCTGATTCTCAGTACTGTGTAATGTGACTTTATACAAGACACTTGATCTCTCTAAGCCACAATTTTTTTTTTAATTTAAAAAAGGAAGATAATAAAAAATATCTATATAATAGAGTTTTTATGAACAGCAAATGTGATAGTGCATATATTCACTTAACAAAAAGTCTGGCATGTATTGTGCTTAATAAACAGCAATCATTATTTTGTTAAATATTACGTTCAACTCTTCATGATTTTTGTGAATAACATAACAATAATTACCTTTATTGAGCATATTCTTTTGGGCACTGCTCTGGAAATGCTACATATATCCTCTCATTATTTTAAACTCCTTCAAAGTTGATCGTCTCTTTATCAGTTTTGCAAAGGAGGCAGCACAGTGCAGTTTTAAGAGTACAGTTTTCAGAGCCAGAGAGACCTGAGTTCCACTGCTGATTCTATCATTTACTAGTAATGAGCCCCTGGGCCAGTTGTTTAATCTCTCCAGGTCTTAGTTCTCTCATCTGAAAAATGGGTTATACTAACCACAAGCTTATAAGGACCTTGTGGCAACTGAATGCGACATATATGTAAATTACAGCAGCTTGTGCACAGTAAGCATCAACACATTTTGCCATTTTTATTATTTTCCCAAGGAAAGGGAGGCTTCAAGAGAATAAGTAGTTCACCCAAGGCAGCAAGTGTCAAAGCCAAGATCCGAGGGCAGTTGTAAGTCCGAAGTCCGTGTTCTTTCCAGGATACAAGTTCAGTAAGAAACCTTAACCCCTGTTATTCTAAATACTGAGAAGCTTGTCTACTTGCCCTTACTGTTGTATACAAGTCGGATAATAGGTTGTGGTCATTCAGCTGCCGTATTCACTAGATTTATCAGCTATCTTTTTCCCCTAAGAGTGGTTACTTACACCTTACAAAGACATGTATCTGCACTCCAGGCTTTGGCAATAAGAAGCTGGATAAGGGACAAGGCACGGAGATGAAATGAGAAGAAGAATTGGATGCCCTCACACAAAATCCAGCATTTTAATAATAGTGATATGAATGTGCTGAGAAAATAAGGGCTTTTATGCATATTAGGAGATACATTATCTTCCAAACAGGGCTTTTGTGCTTATTAGTGTTTTTAATGCATTAATTGAAGTAAAGGTAGGTCAATTTTGAACATTATCATTAGATAGTTATTTCAAATATCTGCATCTGCAGGCAGATTATATGGCCAAACAGCAAGGTGCTTTAAAATGTGAACTTGAGGTTAAAAGCCATTTCCCTAATAAAATTAAAAGGAAGAGTTTGTAATAAATAATCCCAGTCATCCATAGAAGAAATTACCTGCCCTAACTGATCACGTGTTATCACTGGAAGATGTTGCTTATTATTTAAGAATGTTTATAATTCATTGTACTTAGTTTGAAGAATAGTGTAGTATTAGGAGGTGAAGCATTAGACTTATTTAGGTATTATCCATCCTGCTAGATATGTTTATGTTCATCTTTTTTCACTGAATTTCCACAACAATTTGGGAAGGGTTCTACTTCACAGGTGAGAAAACACAAGCGCAAAGAGGCCAGGTAATTTGCCCACGAGCACAGCGATGAAATTTGAGTCAAAGTCTGACTCCAGATCCCATAACCTTTCAATAGAAAAGTAAGAATTCAAATGTCTGCGATGCTATCTGTAGAAAAGGACGTTCTCAGTGGCAGATCCTGGTTCCCTTAGAAGGTAATTCTCTGTAGCAGAGTTGGAGTTCTCAAGCCATCATTGCCTGAAGGTTGCCAGCCAGGGGTGTCATCAGTTGCTCGGCTTCCCTGAGCACCAAGCAAACTTCTGCTTTCACGCCAGTGCCCATGTGTCTTCTCTAGCAGGGAATACGCCAGTCCCCTCAGAACTTCTGCGTTCATGGTCAATCAGCAAACATTCACTCCAGTTTACACCGCACCTTCTTGCTAGCTTGATCATCATGAGTCGTTCCCCTGACTCTATGGGTTCCCAAGGAAAATGGAGTTTTTCAGCCATGAGAGCTTCTCTGTGGTATCTCAGTCACATCAGCCTGTGGCAGCTTTCAGTTCTGGTGACAGAGCAATTCCAACCTCATATTTTTCTAGGTGAGTCTCTGTAAGACATGTCTAGTTAATCAGTGTAAAGTCAGATCCTCCCAACGTTCCAGTGGCACTTACACACTCAATAGCCCCATAAAGAATTCAACCAATATTTAGCAAGTATCTATGGCCCAGACACTACACTAAGCGCTATGGGTTATTTAGACTCTAATTGAAAGATGAATTAGAGTCCATCCCTGTCCTTAAAGAAACCACAGTTTAGTATAGAAGCTCACAACTTGATCGTGTCATCACAAGATCAAAACTCATCTGAAGAAAGCAGGGAGGTCAGTTTTGTGCAGAACAGAACGTAGGGACATCTGGCTCAACAGCCCTAACATAATCCAAGGCCACCACAAGGAGCAAATGTAAAACCTGTGCCAAGCAAAGGGAGAGGCCACTGTGTTATTGTCAGATAGAGGCAGAAAGCTGGATTCCATATTCAGTCTCTGTTGATATCCCGAAGCAGGAGGGACTCCTCATTACTGCTGGAGGGAGGGTGGGAGGTCCTGCTGCCCCCTCTGGGCCTTCACTGATACCACCCTGCCACCATGATGCTCCTCAGGCCCCGAGGTCACTAGCCATCTGCTTTCTTCCACCTTCCAGAGGCTTCTTCTGTTTGTTTTACATATAATGTCCAGGGTTTTTAGTTGACTTAGCAGGAAGAATGGAGAAAAGTACTTCTACTCCATCTTCCAGAAACCATATGTCAATCCAAGGCCAGCTTACCCCCTAGGGATTCACTTGACCAGGGCTGAAGGTGGACTCAAGCTTATGTCTCGCCTGTCATGAAGATGACCCAGTGGGTTTCTTCCCCTACCCCTCTCTTGGCCTCTCACTCTCACAGCAGAACCATATGCCGTGACAACTATCCAGTTCCTGGAAAGGTGGACAGGCTGGGAATTGGAAGAGAAAACAGTCATTCATCTCCGGATTTAATTTTGCTCTCTCCAACTACCAGAATAATAAGCCATATGCTGTACTGTATTCCTGGCTAATAACCAGCAAGGAGGAAATGAGCACATTTATGAATTATGCTGTTGATGTTCTTCAATTTGCAAATCCAAGTGTTATTTTAAGTACTACCTCTGCCAAAATAATCATTTCCCACCAGTGATGTTTCATTTTGAATACAACCTTAGAAATTGTCTTCTTTATATTACATGTTCATCTCTACATTTTTAATCTACTTTTAACCTACAAAATTTAATTTTTCAATGACTGCCTATGTACAAGAATCAATGCAGCATCAGCTGGCTATAAAATGCACTTGTTTACCTGTGTGCAGTGAAAACACAAAAGCAGTTATTACCGAGGTCTACTTGGACAGTCAATGTCTTTTTAAATATATCAAATAATAGTGGTGGCATAAAATTAAAGCAAATGCAGATGTATTACTGGAAAAACTGCTTTTCAAGTAGAGGTCAATGCTAAATCCTCACAAACATACAATAAAATAACAAAACATTCTCATAAATGAAAAAAATTAAAAATCAGAAGCTAAAGAGAAAACTTTGATTTACTCTTTATTCTTCAGTGTCTTTAGGTTTCAACTCTTCTACGTAGCCATTGATAACTGCACATTCTAGTTCCTTTTCCATAAGCTTCTGAATTATATCATCTTTGTTATCATGGGTTGTTAATGTACAAACCTTGAGAATCTACTTATTGCTTGAGAAACACTCAAGCCTTTTTCCTGTCTTTCCATACAACTGAGAAACATCCACGAGTTCCAAGTGGGAGCGATGGTTAGTCACATACATGGACTACAGCCCAATAGACACCATGGACCACAACAATGTGTGCCACTGAGGGTAGGCAGATGCCAGCAAAGGAAGATACACGCAGACCACTATCAGGATGTCTTGAAATCTCCACAAGAACAGTGGGTCTAAATCGGAGTCTTGAAGCTGTAAATACACTACCCAAAAATGAAGCTCTTCAACTCCCACCTTTTCACTAAACATAGCAAATTAACAAAAAATCTATAATGGCTTCTGGTGTGCTTTCAGATTAAATCCCAATGCCTTTTCTTATTGTTTGTTTCCTTTTCTAATACCACTCACTAGCTGATCCAATAAAGCCTCGTAAGGAGACAAGCCAACCTCTGGACTCTCTGCCCCTTCAACAGGCCATTTGCATGCTCACCTTCATGCATTCACATTGTTGCATATGTCTATTCACAAGTACGTGTGAGGCATCTGCTATTTGTCAGGCACAGTGCTAAGGAGGAGGATGAAGGTGAATAAAACAGGACCTTGGAGCTGCATATCTTTGCTCACTCTCCTTTATTATGATACAGTTAATAGAAACCTCCTCCCTGCCCAAACCCCACCCTTCTCCAGAAGTTCTATTTCTTCCATGAAAAGCATGTTCTGGTCTCCTGCACCACTTCCATGCATAAAGGAGCTGAGACCACACACACAGGTTCTTAGGATGCTCTCAACTAGTATCAAGTATGTATGTCTGTCCACCCCCACCAAAGATCGCCAGGGGCTTTTTAGAAGAGGATTCACGTCCCACAGCAGGTTGCAGAGTAAAGGTTCAAACCCCAAACTCTAGGAGACAAAGTATCCTCCCCCTGGAGAAGTGGGATTGTCAAGTTTTATCCCTGGGAAAGGGTGAGGCAATTAACACTTCTTGAACAACTGCCCTCTGAATCAATGTCTCATTTAATCCTTTCAGCTATCCTAACACTAAATATTATTCCTTTTTTTTACTTTTTTTATTGTGGTAAAACACATGCAACACAAAACTTACCACTTTAACTATTTTTAAACGTACAGTTCAGTGGCATTAAGTACATTTGCATTGTTGTGCAACCTTCACCACCATCCATCTCCAGAACTTTTCCATCTTCCCAAACTGAAACTCTGTCTCCATTCAACACCAACTCCCCACCCTTCCTTCCACCAGCCTCTGCCAATCCCCATTCTACTTTCTGTCTCTCTGAATTTGACAATTCTTGAGCAACTGCTCTGTCCTGTGAGTCAATATCTTACGTAATCCTTTCAGCTATCCTAATAGTAGTTATTATTATGCCCATTTTTTATGAATAAAAATGAGGCACCTAAAGTGCCTCTCTCCACCTTGACAGGTGTACAAGGAGAATCGTGCAGCATTTGTCTTTTTCATGACTGGCTCATTTCACTTAGCACGATGGCCTCAGGGTTCAACCATGTTGTAGCATCTGTCAGGATTTCCTCCTTTTTAAGGCTGACTAATATTCCACTGTGTGTATAGATCACATTTTGTTTATCCATTCATCCCTCGATGGACAGTTAAGCTGCTTTTATCTCTTGGTTACTGTGATCAGTGCTGCTATGAACATCAGTGTACTGTTATCCCCATTTTAAGTTTAACAAAAAACACACGGAAAACTGAGATGTTCTTACCACAGAATGCTACTCATGATTGCCCACCACAGGGTCTGCCTGCTTTTCCTTCCTTGCAAAAGAAGTGAGTTACCTGCCACATTATACACAAAATATTTAAAAAATGGGACTACTAGTTAGAAAAGTTAATCACTCTACATATGAGATAGCTTGGTCTACATATATTTACAATTTAAATAAGATTAAAAATAATTTTAGTTCTCTTTGCAAAGGCTGGAAATTCAATCATTTAAAGTGAACTGATACAACCATCATGAATCTCTCTAGCTACACGAAGGTGACAAATAAGTAGACATACGCTAGGTGGACTCACCGTGTTGAGTCCAGGAGGAAAAAATAGAATTCTCCTTCATCAACAACTTTGAAAGAGAGAGAGAGAGAGAGAGAGAGAGAGATACTTTGCAATGTCCCTTCTTTACGTGCAAACTTCTGATACAAAGGCTGGAAAAAAGCTATTATGGCTGGGCCAAGGCTCAGTCAAGCTAAATTAGAGATTTCACAAACAAATATAGCAGCCCCATCCTGGCATACCTAAGACTTTTTATAATTTGTACAACTCTTATACCAGGGTCTGACTCCCTGAGGAAGCCAAGGAAATCTAGGGGAGACACAGGAGAAATGAAGAAACCAACCTTTGCTGAGTGTCTACTATGGGCCAAACTGCTTCTATGTTCTCTAAGTCTCAAAGAAGGAAAAAAAAATTCTTGTAGACAGATAATATTATGCCCATTTGAAGGATTTGGAGACTTAGAAAAGTTGAGCAAATTGGCCAAGACCAACACAATCATGTTACTAGTAGACAACAGAGAAGAACGTGACCCGGAGTCACCCCACCGTCCACCACCGGGGCTCAGCTCCCCAGTGTGAATGAACGCATCGTGTGTTTGCCATTCTCCAAGAGTCACTAAGCTAAAAGAAACTTCTGGGTAGGACACAGGGAGAGGGGGAGAAGGGATTTAAAGAGAGGTTGATTAATGTGTACAAATACACAGTTTGTTTTAAGAAAAAAGCCCTAGTGTTTGATAGATCAGTAGGGTGACTGGAATTTACAATAATCTACTGTACATTTCAAAATAGCTAGAAGAGAATAATTCAAATGTTTCCAGCATAAAGAAAAGGTGAATATTTAAGATGATGAATATCTCAATTACACTGATTTGATCTTTACAGATTATAGGAATGTATCAAATTATCGCATGCACCCCAAAAATAGGAGAATCTATGTATCAAGTAAAAAAAATAAATAAAATTTAAAACATAAAAAAGTTAAAATTTTAAAAAATAAATTAAAAGGGAAAATAAATAAATAAAAGAAACTTCTGGGAAGTAAATTAGTCCAGGAATACGATCAAGGCCACTGCAGAGAAATCAACACTTCACACATCTCCTAATGTATGTGTTTATGTAAATGGAGATAAACAAGCCTGATTTACATCAGTCTCTTCAGGATGAGTTTCGCTTGACTTTGCATAATGAATTTTAACCTTTGACTTTGGGGAGGTGAAATTTAGACACAACAGTCAAAGCAGTGGGGGAAAGCATGCATCAGAAAAGGGAAATACCAGTAAGTAAGCCCTTGCCAGCCTCCTGGCAGCTGGGAAAAAGAAAGGGAACAAGAGTTCCTTAGATCCTAGGGAGGCGAAAGTGAGAAAACAAGTCAGGGATTATGGCAATGGTGAAGCAATTGAAGGTTGAACTAGACAATTTCCAAGGTTTCTTCCCACTCAACAACCTATGATTCTATTATATCAAAAGGGAAAATAGTGGGTGAGAAAGGGGCCCTTTGTAGTGACACTCCAGTGAGCCCCCAAATATCATACCTCTTTCCTGGGCTCAAAAAGCCAAGCTGAGTCCCTGGATCCTCACTCAGAAAAATGAGCAAATTGGCTCTTTGCCCAGTGAACTTTCATCTCCCAGAACCCAAGGCCACCTCCTGATAACTCATGAAAGGGAAAGTCAATTAAGGTGACTGCTCTCTCCAAAAGGAGCGAAAGTATTGGCTCAGTTAGATTCAGATTCAGCTACATTTATCACACATTTTAAAAAACCAGATTCTTACAGATGTTCTCATAGCAATTCTGGATGATGAGCACTCCCTATTTTTTCCTTTGTAAATCATCTATATTGAGGTATAATTTACATACAAAAAAATGTACCCATTTTAAGTGTCCAGTTTGATGTGTTTTAACAACTGTATACAACTGTGTAACCACCCACATAATCAAGATATAGACTAGCTCCATCAACCCATAAAGTTCCCTCCTTCCCCCATCCCACCCCCAGGCAGCCACTGATAGGCTTTCTGTCACTATAAATTATTGTTACCTTTCCTAGACTTTTATATAAATGAAACCATATGGTATATACAGATTTATATATAGTTTCTTTCACTCAATATAATGTTTTCAAGGTTCATCCATGCTATTGCAGCTCTCAGTAGTTCATTTCTTCTGATTGCTGAGTAGTATTCCATTGTATGGATGACTATGGTTTATTTATACCACCTTCACCTGTTGATGGGCATCTAGGTTGTTCCTAGTTTGAGGCTTTTATAAATTAACACATAAAAAACATTCATGAACAAGTCTTTGTGTGAACTCAAGTTTAAATATCTCTTGAATAAACACCTAGGAGTGAAATTTCTGGGTTGTATGGTGTGTGTGTTTATAATAAACTGTTTTCCAAAGTAGTTGTGCCATTATATATTCCTCCTCCTAGAAGCATATAAGAGTTCTAATTGCTCTACATCCTCATCAACATTTTATATTGTTGGTTTTTAATATAGCCCTTATGACAGGTACAAAATGGTGTCACATTGTAGTTCTAATTTGCATTTTCCTGATGACTAATGATACTAACCATCTTTTTATTGGCCATTTACTTATCTTCTATTCAAATCTTTTACCCAGTTCTCCCTATTGGGTTGCCTTTTTGTTAAAGAATTTAAGTTATTTAAATATTTTTATACAAGTCCTTTGTCTGACATGTGTATTGTGAAGTCTCTCGCAGCCTGTGGCTTGCATTTCCATTTTCTTAATGGTGTCTTTTGAAAAGAGAAATGTTGAAGAAGTCCAATTTATCAATGTTTTGATAGTTCATACTTTTCGTGTGCTATCTTAGAAATCTTTGCCTTCCCTAAGATCACCAAGATTTTCTCCTATGCTTTTCTTCTAAATGTTTTATAGTTTTAGTGTTTATATTTAGGTTTCTGATCTATTTTGGGTCCATTTTTTGTGCATGGTGTAAGAATTGGGGTTCGTTTTTCCAAATGAGTATCCAATAGTTCTAGCACCTTTTGCTTTTAAGACTATCCTCTTTCCATTGCATTATCTTGGCCCCTTTATTGAAAAATTCATTGATCATATATGTGTAGTTTGGTATTTTCTTATTAACAAAAAGGAAATCAGCCGGAAAAAAAATTACCTATCCTAGATCACAGGATATTTTTTACTTGTTTGTTTTTCATATTTCCAATCTTTTGGAAAGTTTTGAAGCAATTTACCAAAGTGCTTACAGCATAATAACCAACAACTAGTAAGAAGAGTTAAGATTCAAACCAGATGTTTTAATTCCAAATGATGTGCCTTTTTCCTTTTCCTTAACAGCCATGGTATACAGAACATTCAGATGGCCATGCTCAGCTGTTGATAAAGATTTGAGTATCCACAGCATCCCCACATTATTCCAGGGGCTAAGGATAGAACATCAAGGATAGCAGAGCCCTGTGCCCTTCAGGATCATATATTCTAGCAGCAGGAGACAGAAAATACACAATAGACAGATGGAGAGCTAGAAAAAAAAAAAAAAGAAGAAAACAGAGATGGGTAAAAATTTTAAGCACCAACAAATTCTCTGAAAAAGATAAAACAAAATAATACAGCAGAAGAATGACTAAAATAGGGCCATCACCTCCTATGAGAAAGTGAACCAGTTGAAATGACCAGAATGGTAACGAGGAGTAAGCAAAGAAACTGCAAGCGCAAAGGCCCTGAGGTAGAACTCAGAATGGCATGTTTAAGATGCAGAAAAAATGTTAAGAAAATACGGTCAACAAGGGAAAAAAAAAACAGAAGCAACGCTGGATGTTGGCCCACCTCACAAGCCATAATGAAACCTTTGAACTATATTCTGAAATTAATGAGAAGCCATTGGAAGTTTTCAACCTAGGCTAATTTAGACTTTGGCAAGATCACTTTTGGCTGCTCTGTGGGGAGCGAAAGAAGCTAAGGAGGCATGATGAAGGCAGGGAGACCACCTGGGAGTTGTGAGAGCAGGCAGGTGAGAGGGGCTGCTGGTGTTTTGGCAGTGGAGACAGTGAGAAGCATTTGGAGTCAGTGTATACCTGGAAGGTAGAGCCATCAAGATATACTGCCAATTGACTATTGGGGCAAAAAAAGGAGGGAACCAGGTATTTGGACAGGGCTGCCATTTTTTGAGAAGGAGAAGTTCAGGTGGAATTGGATTTGGGAATAAAAATGAAAACAAATCAATTTTTTATAGGCCATATTAAGTTTAAGGTACATAAGGGATAGTCAAACATGGATTCTG
Source organism: Eulemur rufifrons (assembly GCF_041146395.1). Lineage (NCBI taxonomy): Eukaryota > Metazoa > Chordata > Mammalia > Primates > Lemuridae > Eulemur > Eulemur rufifrons. The sequence goes on from NC_090994.1 coordinate 2,355,584, forward strand.
AGTAGGCAGTTTGATATATAACATAGACCTCAGGAAGAAGTCCTGCACTGAGACATAAACTTGAGGGTGTCAGCTAAGGATGGTATTTGAGGCTGTGGGAGTAGATGAAATCACCTAGGGTGAGAGAGTTGGTAGATGACTCATCTTACATGAAGATGTGGGAAAGAAAAACAAGATTTTTACATACGACAACGAGGGATATGTCATAGTGCAGAGTTCACAAATTTTTAGAATAAATTATGAATTCTCATGATATCCACTTACTGTGATATGTAATGATCAATGAATTGTTAGCACTTATTGGTTGTATACTACATGCCTGAAACAGTGCTAAGTCAGCTAGGTGTATTATTTCCTAAGGACATAGATCATTACCTTCTGTTTACAGGTAAGAAAACTGCGCATTACAGAGATTAAATAATGTGTGCGACATAAATAGACAGTGTCAGCTCTGGGTCTTGTAACGCTAACTCGGTGAAATTTAACCACTAGCCTGCTCTGCTGTCAGTATAAGAATAAGCAGTTTATATTTGCTACCTGTATTCCATCAAATCTAAAATGCCATTGATCATAAGATGCACCACTGGTTTGAGAAAGAAAAAATTCCTGCCACATAAACTGTGACACAATTATCACTTAAAAATATTCATATATAAATCTTGAAAGAACTCATTTATACCTAATTACACAAAGATTTGTTTCATATGTTAATTTTGTATATACAAAAAGGGAAATGTAAGCAAAATATATCATTAAGATTTTCCTAAAATTTTTCATGTTTGAGCCTAACTCTTCTGAAACCCTTTTTGTCTCAGAGGTATAAATGTCTGCATTTTTTTTTTTTTACCCAAAAGTCATCTTTTGCAGCATTTAAAGTGTTGGTGATGAAGCATTTCTTAAAAGAATCCATAATTCAACTAAAAGCTATTATTGCTGGGTTTTAAAGCCTGCTTTACAATTAAGGAGTTCTGGTCTACTTTTGATCCTGCCTCAAGAATACTGGTAAATACACCTGCTTCGCCACTTTTCTCACTTTCTTCCAGAACCATTTGGTTTCTAGAGTTAAAAAAAAAAAAAAAAAAAAAAGGAGAGCTTGGTCTCATATTTTTTCCAGCAAACATTGTTGCCAATTCACTCCCATGCTCTGCACCACGACTGCCACCTGGCTCTCAGAGGTGGTAAGACAGCATTGATAGTAGACTATACCCCAATTTAAGAGATCTAAAATGTAAAACACATGGGCATCACAGTATTGATGAAATCCAGTACATAAGACAAAGATAAGCGTAAAAAATTAGGAAGACTAGTACTTCCACAGAATAATATGAAGGTCTAACAGGGTTAAAAACATACAATGTTGATGTCCCTTTTGGTATTCTAGATTTCCAATGTCACCAAGGTCAGCCAGCCTTGCTGTTATGTTAATAAAAGCTATGTTGAAAGATTATAAGTAATCTTTTCATTTTTATTATTAACTCTCCTAAATTCAACCTAGATTATTTATTGTAATATTTTTAAAGCAATATTGCATGGTTCGATGTTTTCTTGTTCCACCAAGGTTAATTTTACTAGTTCTTGTGTATGTCCTAATATCTATATCCCTGGAGCATCTGTGTACAAAATAACTGACTACATTGGAGATGTTGAAATATGTGCACGTGAGACACTTTTGCACAATGGTCCCCTAATACAGTAGCATGCACACTATTGGCAAGCGACAGATTGTCTAGCACACTCTTTTGGCAGGTAAAAAAAGGGGCGCGTTCTGTGGCTGTTCCTGGTGAACTCCTGCAGGTGCTCTGCGAGTCTGAACATCTCCAAGCAGAGCGGCGCCATCTAGTGGTGAAAATCAGAATTGCCGGATCCCTTTTTCCTTCCCAGTGTGGTCGGTCTTTCAATCACTTCCTGGCATTAAACAATCGGTTCTTGGTCCCACTCTCGTTTTATTGCGAAGAAAATTACAGAGTCAAGTTTCCGTTTTTGTTCGTGATACAAATCTTATAAAGGATCACAAAAATGTCAAAACCTCAAAACTCTATATAAGTAGTGGCAGCACGTCTCCAGTATTTCCTGTAAAAGCTCACAATAACTTTTCAAAACTTTTTATAAATTTTGTATTATGTTGGCAAGATCAGACACATTTTGCTTAAAGATAGATGTGTTTTAATGATGAAAGAATTGTTTCTTTTATAGAATTACATCAGAGAGTGTGAACTCGAAGTTCATAAATCACTTGCTCTTATTAAGTTATTTTACAAATTACACACTATGCAAACCCTATCACTAGATTTATTGTCTTATCACTTATTCCCTAATGAATTTTTAGAAATTCTTAACTGGGTAGGCTTTATGAAGAAAATATTTTTACATTAATTGTAGAGATAGACATTTTCTGTTAGTAGTGACATTTCTGGGTAATTTGTAAAATGTGACAGCCAACCAATTCTGTATGAGATATTAATCTACTATATGTGAAGTTATACTACTTGCCAACAATACTGGATTTATTTTGGTTTTAAGTTTCCTGATTCTTTTGGATTCTTAGCACAATTTTATAGTCTTATTATTTTCCTATATTGTTTCTGCAATGAATAGCAGCAACAGTATAATGGGTTTCATCTAGAATTCTATTTGTTCAAAATATCTCTTGACTGTGTAATGGGTATAATGATAACTGATATTCATGGACATACCAGCAGGGTACTATACTGCTCTGTTCACTTGCTGCACTGGTAATTAGTTTTTCTCCATAGTTCCCACAGGATTGTAATCTGGAAATTCTTTAGCACTAAGGAAAAGTATTCAAAACTGGGATACAAAGCAAAAAGGTGAGTTGCACATCCTTTCCTTACATAAGGAGTGAAGGGTAAGGCAGAACTGTAAGATGCCTGGCTGAGTGTTGAAGGCACGCCCCAAGATACACAGAGTCCCTTGGCAAAGACTCCAGGCAATACCTGTCCAAACATTAGCTGACCACTAAGCTAACTGAAAAGCAAGTGAGTTGACAGTAACTTAACTTGATTATAATGTAGTTGATAAACTTTTTCTAAAATGTCTCAGCATCTATGATTTAGTTAAGTCTATTTTCACAGAATAGTAAATTTAAATACAGAAGCTGAACTCAATTATAATGACTGTTACCATTTATTGAGGATCTCCTTCAGCTGTGGCACTGATTATTTCTAATTATCCCAGCAACTCAGCAGGTGGGTATCATTACTATTCCCATGTTATAGATGAATAACACCAAGATGAAGTGTGTTGCTTAGACCTTCAGGCTAAGGTCTGAAGCTAGAGCCCCAAGCCTATACTCATTCTCACCTACCACACTGCCAAAATAAGAGGATTTAACGCTGAAATTTGCTGTCTACACTTTTCATTCCCCTAAAACTGCTTTTAATAAAATCCCCAATGGTATCCTTGTCACTGAGTTTAAGACGGACACTTTTTATCTTTATCTTAGTTGACCCTTCAACATCTGAAATTGTTTACTATTCCTTCTCTGTGAAATAGCTCCTTCTCTTGCCTTTCTCATCACCAACACTGTTCTGGTTTGCCTTCTACCTCTTAGCCACTCCTTCTCAGACACCTCTGTCTGCTGCACCTCCTCAACCTCACTCGGAAATGCTGGAGCCCTCCAGAGCTTTGTTCTAAGCTTTGTCTTACTTTTTCTTTACTCATCATTCATTCATTCGACAAATTGAACCTCTACTGTGCACAAGCACTTACCAGGCTTAGGGATCCAGCAGTGAGCAACAGAGACAATCAATGACACGAGGAAGCGCCAAGAGAGGAGGCAGGAAAATACATGAGAGAAAAATCACACAGCATCCTACAGGCTGCAGTAAGGATTTTGCATATTCCCTAAGGACAGTAAAGTCACTGAAGGACTTTACACAGAGGAGGGACATGATCTTATTTCTGTTCTTACAAGACCACGCTGGCTGCAGCAGTAAGACTAGGTCGGGAGTGGGAGTGGGGAAAACCAATCATTCCTCGTCAGGCTTACTTCTATATCCTTGTGTTGGCTGTAGGGCCTTTGCACGTGCTATTGCTCTTCCTGGAGCATTCTTCCCCCACCTTTTCTTGTATGAGGGAATGAAGGGGAAGAGGGAGGAAGAGAGAAAGTAAGAGAGGGAGAGTGTGAATTAGTGAAGGGGGTGAATAAACAGAAGCATTTTTACTCTGGAGCAAAATTTAAAATCTGTCTTAGGAAGCAAGATAATTGCACTTAGTGTTTGTATTAGGGAAAAATTATTTTTCTGCATACAAACAGGGAAAGAATATTTAAAAAAAAAAAAAAACAGTACGGCACAGGCAGCAACCGATCAGAATGGACATCAACTGGAGTCTGGCACCCAGTCCCAGGGCCCTGGTGGGCCTACTGTTAACCCTTCACCTGCTGGAAGCCAGGTGGGAACCAGGAGAGAGGCAGCTAATCGTAGGGTAGTCATTTTCAGGAGATCCAGTAGTAATCTGGTATTTCAGCAACCAGCATAGCTGTACCAGTGTGTCTTGGCTCAAACACGGGCCCTGAACAGTGAATTTTTAGCACATTTGAAGTCATACCATCTATAATTTAGTGCCCTACTTTTTTTCTGTTTAACAGTATATTGTGAGCATTTTCCACAATGGGCACTTTCTATGTTTATCTCTTTGCCTCCAGAAAGGATCTGAGGCAATTTAGTTTTGAATCAGAATAAGAGTGTTGAAGGACAATTGCTTTAGGCCACAGAAAATTCTTTTGAACAACCTGCTTCATAATAGTGTATTCTTCTCCCTCTTATGAGGAAGGGACCTTGTCTATTGGGTTCATTGCTATGTCTGTAGATCTTCCTACACACTATGCCTGGATCATGGGAGGTGGTAAACAAACATCCATGGAATAAATGAAAAGGCATACACCAAGTGTGGTAAGAATAACAAGAGAGGGAAGACGTTAACTTACATATTTTTAATTATGATTACTCAAGTAACTGAAAACAACATTTAAAAAACTAGCACTTAGGATAGAATCAATTCCCTGACAATCTGTCTTAATTTTTCATTTGTTCAGCACAACAAAAGGATAATATTAATAGTTTCAGGTTTTCTGATTAACTTTTACATAGATCCTGGTAGGAATGGAGAGAATGGACTACGTATTTCTTGGCACTTACATGAAATGACTAGTCAAGTCCCAAGATATCCTTATCTTATCTGAACTCATATTTGAGTTCATTAGGATAAGAACTCTATACCTCAGTTCCTTCAGTTAGCCATTATGTTCCATTTTTATTGCTGAAAAACATCACCAAGGCACACAACTAAAATAATTCCTCATTTTTCTTACAAATCATTTGAGTTCTTCAGTTTGCCATGCCCTCTGCTATTTCATCCTCTTCTAATCATTCACTCAGGTCAGGTAGTCATGGTTTTTAAAATGCTTTGATATTTGCAAGTACAAGTATATTTGTTGTCCTATATAAAATAATATTCTCATTTTAGAACATATAAAATCCTTTTTATTTTAATTTTAAGAGAAGGGTATTTTGCTATTCTTATTCCAGAAAAAAAAGCCATATTAGCTTTTAATAAAAATGGAGAAAATAAAGTTTTCTATTAGATTTAATGTATTCTAGTCAAGTTTCTCCACTGTCTTTTTTATTTGTATTGGTTTTATAAAAACACCATGAAGGAAAGTGTACCTGAATGATCTGTGCTTCACCTTTGAAATTCATGAACTCCTAGGAAACCCAGATCTACAGTTGCCCTAAATGTTTACGCTGTGCTGTTGGGAATGGAAGATTCTACAGGCAACTTCAGACTCTGGGGTGCCAGGACTTTCCTTCTGAAGCACCGGGCCTTTTATCTGACTTGTTTGCCAGGACTTCTCAGAGATGTTCATGTCCTGATTTCTGTCCAAGTGTTGTCAGGTTGTTAGGAAGAAATCTCTGAAAAGCCCACCACCTGCTGAGCTGGAGTGTGGGCCTCACAAAAGTCAATATTTTCAGCTTTTCCTTTGACTTGAGTGTGTTTAAAAAGGCTTTCTAGTGTATATCCCTTTTATTGCAGGTGAGTGTTGGTAGAGAAAAATGGCTTTCATCTTTTATCCTTCTGTGAAGAGTAAAAATGAAACAGCAGAGATGCCCTATTTTAGGCTTTACTAGATCCTTTTTTAGATGGAATTATTGTATTAAAAATCTTGAATAGAAATGCAATGACAAAAAAAAAAACTAGAGTATATTAGTACAAAAGTCAGGCTTCCTTATGCTCATTAATTTTACTTCACTTTGTTCTTAATAATGAGATCTATAGTCCTTAAGCTCTGATGACGGATAATTCTAGTATGAACAGGGAGTGAATCAAATGAGAAGAGGTTTGTTACCATATACTCAGAGCCCAGCACAGCTCCTGGGACATAGGAGGTGCTCAATACATATCTATGGAAGGGATGCAGAATGAAGAAATGAACAAACCAGGCCTGAGGACAAGGGGCCTGAGTTCTAGACCTGACACTATTAATAATTTCAGTGGCTCGTGCTGCTGAGTTGTTAGCCTTATTTCTCTAACCTGTGAAACCAGTAAGTTGGATTGGATGATAGCATCGCTTAAATTTAGTATTTTCTTGTGTCAGGGACAGGTCTTCTCCAATATGCTGTTGCTTAGTCAAGCCTTTAAAAGAAATTTTTTTTAACCAGGCTTTTTGTTACTGCTCTAAACCTGCCCTTGAAACAGCACTAAATCAAAAAACCTTTACACTTGAGATTATGTTTTGGACAGAGTACATATCTTTACAAAGTTTATATGGGGAATTTTTTTAAAAAAATATAGTACTTTATACCAGTATTTTCCTAGACATGAGAATTTCTATACTAAATTCATCGTAGTCTTAACAGAAATGATGTTTAAATGGAATAGCAAGAACTGATTTTCTATTGATAGGGCAAGATGTTGCTATGGTTTGAACGTGTGTGTCCCCACCAAAATTCTTATGTTGAAATCCTAGCACTCAATGTGATGATACTAGGAGGTGGGGGCCTTTGGGAGGTGATTAGGTTATAAGCCCTCATGAATAGGATTAGTGCCCTTATGTAAGAGGCCCCGGGCCTAGCTGGAGGACACATCGAGAAGGCACCATCTATCAAGCAGAGAGCCAGCCTTCACCAGACACCAAATCAGCTGGCGAATTGATCTTGGACTTCCCAGGCTGAACCATGAGCAATAAATTACTATTGTTTATGAGCCACCCAGTTTATGACATTTTGTTATAGCAGTCCTGATCAGACTAGACAGATGTATTCAAGGATTGATTTGATTTCTTGCATGCATATTCCTGGACTTCTTATTTGCTGTTGCCATGTGCATAAGTAAAAGTAGGGTAGCCAATCAAAACTGCGCTGGGTACTATGAGGTCTGACTCAACAGTCACCAGAATTTTGCTTCTAAACTGAGAGCTCAGGACCATCAGGGCCAATAATGATCTGTCCAGCAGCTATTTTCCTGTCATATTTTTTTTCCTTCTTATTTTGAAAAAATTTCAGGCTTATAGAAAAAACACAAAAGTAGTACAAGGAATTCCCATAACCATTCACCCAGATTCCCAAACATTAACATTTTACCACATTTGCTTCTTCATTATCACTCTACACGTATGAATGTGTGTACGCATATGTAATACTTGCCTGACAAATTTGAGAGGAAGTCGCAGACATGACGCCATTTACCTCTAAATACTTACCTTAAAATAAGACATTCTCGTAAATAACTATAGTACAGTGATCAAAATCAGGGAATTAATCTTTATACAACACTATTATCTAATCTATAAAACTTTTTCAAATTTTGACAATGGTCTCATTAATATTCCCCATAGCAAACATTTTCTAATTTTTTGTCCTGGGCTATGATTCAACCTAGAATCACACATTGTATTTAGTTGCTATATCTCTTTAGTTTTGTTTTTCCATATGAGCTTTAGCATCAAATTGTTTAGCTCCATCAAAAGACTTGTCAGTATTTTTTATTAGTATTACATTAAATTAAGTTAGAAAGAACAAACATCACTATGATGTTCAGCACCCTATCTAATAACAAGGGATCTCTTTTCTTGTGTTCAAATCTACTTTCATGTCTTTCAGGAGTGTTTTAAAGTTTTTCTCATATAGGTTTTGCACATTTCTTATTAAGTTTATTCTTTATTTTTGTTATTGCAAGTGGGTTTTTATCTATCCATATGTCCTCTAACTTCGTGCTAACTTTATTTTGGGATCCTTACTGAATTTGTCTATTATTTAAGTTAGTTTTATCAGTGATTCCCTAGGTCGTTCCAGGTTAATTATCATATCATCTGCAATAGAAATAGTTTTCCTTATTTTAAAATTTTTAATCCACTGATTTATTTCTGATGTCTAACTGCAGTGGCTAATACCTCCAAAATAATGTTCAACAGTTGAGTAGATAGTGGGCATCCTTGCCTTGTTCTTGATCTCAGTAGAAATGCTTCTAATGGGTGGTAAGACCTTGGCTTTAGGAAGATCGCAAATATGCATACATGCAAATGTATAGATATAATTATAAATATGCATTTATGCTAAGAAATAATACATCTCTATTCTCTTGAGTGTTTCCATCAGGAGTGCATCCTTTTATTTCATATAATTACTGATACATTTTGGGTTAAATCTGCCTTCTTATTATGTGCATTTTCCTGCTTGCTATATTTTGTCTCTTTTCTTTCCTTTTTTTTTTTTTGAATGAATCATACTTTATTATTTCATTTTCTCCTTTATTTTGGTAGTTACACAATCTTTAATCACTTTATTGATTTCCCTAGAGATTGCAAAATATATCCGTGTATTATTGACGAGTACTTTTACTACTTCCTATGAAATGAAAAGACCTTATAGTACTTTACATAAGATCCCTGATTGATAACCATTTACCATGCATTATTGCTATCAATACACTGTATTTTAACCTCATAAGACCATTATTATTGTTTTATTTAATCAATATTTATGTTATTTTTATTTACATCATCAATATTCACTTAGATTTACCCACAGCTTAATATTTTTGTGTTATTTTTATTCCTTTCTGTATCTCCAAGCTTCCATTACAGGAAAACTACAGACCAAAATCTATCACGAACATAGATGCAAAAATCCTAAGCAAATTTTAGCAAAACAAATCCAATGATATATTTAAAGAATAATACGTCATGACCAAGTAGAGTTTATCCTAGAAATACAGAGTTATTTTAACATTCAAAAACTAGTCAATGTAATTCACTATTTCACAAATTAGAAAAGAAAACCATATTATTATCTCAATAGATGCAGAAAAAGCACCTGGCAAAACCAAACATCCATTCCTGATTTTAAAAATGAAACTCAGCAAAATCAGAGTGGGAAGGAACTTCTTCAACCTGAAGAAGGGCGTCAGTGAAAGGCCCACAGCTAATGTCACAGCTAGCGTGAAAAGACCAAAAGCTTTCTCCCTAAGATTGGGAACCAGACAAGGACAACTGCTTCTACCACTTCTATTCAACACTGTACTGGACCAGGGTTTTTCAACCTCAGCATTATTGGCCTTTGGGGCTGGGTAATTCTGTGTGGTGGCTGCCCGTGTGTTGTAGGATGTTTAGCAGCATCCCTGTCCTCCACCCACTAGATGCCAGTAGCAAACTTCTCCCCCTCAGCTGTAACAATCAAAAATATCTGCAGACATTGTCAAATGTCCCTTGGAACAAGATCATCTCTCAACTGAAAACCACTGCACTAGAACTTTTGGCCAGTGTAATCAGGCAAGAAAAATGAAATAAAAGACATCCACATTGAAAAGGAGGAAGCAAAGCTGTCTTTATTTGCAGGTGTGGGGACCCACTCAGACTCTCAGGGTTGGCATAAAGATTATTTTAAAGTGAATTTGAGCTAAAGAAACTGCAGAAAGAAATCTTATCTGAACTTCCCTTATCTGACTAAAGCAGAGCCTTCAGAAAACACTAGCATCAAAAAGCTCGATATAACCTTCCCTATCTTCTCACCAAAACCCTAAAACTACTTCCCCACATCTCACTGCCACCTGCAACCCTTTGTTACTGGAACCAGTTCCATGAACAAACACAGGATGAACCCCATATGTGTTTTCCCTATACCTTTCTTATGCTTTGGATTCCCAGGCCAGCAGGGCTTGACAAGCAGAGCCCTGTAACTTTTAACTAACTACTTGACCTTTTGAGTTGTTTCCCAGAAATGGCAGGATTTCTGCAAGATAAAGCAGTTAAGATTCCAAAGGTCCTGGCCTCAGACTTCCTGATGCCAAGACTTACCATCCTTCACTAACTTATAACTTCTGAATCCCCTCGTTAATTTCAACAGAACCTGCCCAGATGTGTGTAGCCACATTCCTTAACCTCTTATATTATAAAAAGCCCCTACTCCCCATTAACTGGGGAGATGGATTTGAGGCTGCTCCTCCTGTTCTCCCAGCTTACATCATTAGTATTAAAATATTCCTTTCTTCCTTGACAGTCCTCATTGCCTCAGTAATTGGTTTTCTGTGCAGAGAGAAACATGACCTAAGCCAAAACCCACTTGCAGTTTCAGTAACATCATGTTTGAATATGAACCTTTTATCTCTGGCTAGTCAGTGAGCTGCTCATCACTGACTACTCCCATCTATTATCATTTAATTTGCAGGCCCCCAAGCACAGGATCCAAATTGAAAATGTTTTTTTTTTCCCAATAGCTTTGGCAACAAGGATGAGATGGTTGGAACTCCCTGATCTCTTCAGAGACTGCAGGTGAGATCCCAGGGCCTCTTCCAAGCCAGCAAAGGTAAACCTTTTTTTTACCAATCAAACTCTCTGATCTCTGCTCAGGTCCCATAGAACAAATGCAGTAAGAGCCTTTCCTTAGGCTTTTTAAAGGGATTTTCCAAAATTTAGATTTACAAGAGAAAACTTTTGGTTAGAACTAGTTCTTTGGATACTGTGACTCTTGTTATAGATATCTGTTGTCTATCTTTCATATTACTTTTTCATGTCGTGCTATTTAAAAGCGCTGTTTGTCATAAGAAGGAGAATCAGGGTTGAACTTAGGCATAGACCCTATGCGCTAGTTGTTCATCTATTAAACCAGATGAAGTTCTCTCCAGCCCATTTTGTGCCCTGAGAATTTGGCTTTTGAAATCAGAAAAATCATTCTCTCTCTGGTTTTCCACCTGCTGGGGACATAGATTGTCAGGTCTGTGTCTAGAGGCAGCCAACTGTCAGTCTAGGGACCCAAGATACGAGGTACATTATATTCCTACTAACTGTCACCAGCTCTCATGGAATTGAGATGCTTCTACTCTCTCAATAAATAGCACCAGTCTTCTGCCCATCCATACTAATCTCCTTACTAGAGGGTCGCTTGGCCACACCCTTGATATTCTCTACCAAACATGCTTTTCATTCTTTATGGTCAGGCTGAGAATATTCCAAATCTTTAAGTTCTTCCTGCATTTTTATTATAAACTCTGTATTTAATTTGTTTCTCTTATTGTATTTTACTATAGGCAGTCAAGAGAAGCCATGCCATACCCTTAACACTTTGCTTAAAGATTTCTTTTGCCAAATATCCTATTTCATTGCTTATAAGTTCCTCCTTTCCAAAAAACATTAGGACACAAACACAAGTTGGCAAGTTCTTTGCCATTTTACAACAAGAATGGCCTTTCTTTCAGTTTCCAATATGCTACCCCTCATTTCTCTTTGAGATATCACCATAATTGCCTTAACTGTCTACATTTCTACCAACATCACAAATTCTCATCACTACCACTTAAGCAAGCTCTTAGAAGACTGAGGCTTTTCCACAGCTCTCCTCTTCTGAGCCTTCACCAGAATCACCCTTTATGGTCCATTTGTGGCAATATAGGCTTTTTCTACCCTGCTCTCCCAACTTTTCCAGCCTCTGCCCATTTCCCACTTCCAAAGCCACTTCCATATCTTTAGGTATTTTTTTACAGCAGCACCCCACTTCTTGGTACCAATTTCTGTATAAACCCATTTGGGCATCTATAACAAAATATCTTGTATTATGAAATTTATAAACAACAGAAATTTATTACTCACAGTTCCGGAGGCTAGGAAGTCCCAGATGAAGGCACCAGCAGATTCAGTGTCTGGTGAGGGCCTGTTCCTCATAGATGGCACCTTCTATGTATCCTCACATGGGAGAAGGGGTGAACACTGTGTTCCCACCTGGCAGAAGGGGCAAGGAAAATACCTTTAACCTCTTTAATAAGAGCTCGAGTCCATTCATTAGGGTAGAGCCCTCATTACTTAATCACTTCCCAAAAGCCCCACCTCTCAGTACTATTGTGTTGGAGGTTAGGATTTAACGTATGAATTTTGGAAGGACACCAACATTCAGACCATAGCAGTTGGTTTAGCAAGAATTTCCCTACCCTTGATGTCTCCTTTTAGTAATTTCTATCCCCTGCCTCCCTCACTCTGCTCAATGGCCATAAATCCCCAGCTGTCTTCACTGCATGCAGAGTTGAGCCCAATCTCTCTCCCTTATCACAAAAGTCTTCAATAACATCTTCCTCCCCATTTTAACAAGCATCAGAATAATTTTTCTTTAGTATCACCTAGGAAATAGTCTGTGTCTTATCAAAATAATTTCTGGTTCTTTATAATGCCTTTGATTATTTAAGAGAACTGAATCTTCACCCTTATTTAAAAAAAAAGCTATTTTTTTAACAATCATAGAATCTCTTATGTTTGTTTTAAAAATCTTATATTGTCCCTTTGGTTAAATGAATAACTAAGTATTGTTTCACAGGTCACTGTGATCCTATTTAATTAAGTGTTCAAAGATTTTGACATTTTTGACAACTTCCCAAAATCAAATTCTAAATGAAGGCTTCTTTACTTTGAACTGACTTTGAGATTTCCCACAGGGCCCCTAGAAAATCTCGAAATATTTGTTCTTTCACCTTGTAAAAGAGAGCTGTCAAACTAATTAGGTTTATCTGATATGTTAAATTGCATGGGAAGCACTGTCAAATAAGAAAAGATACTTAACCTTCCTTAGGTAATATTTGCATGTGTAAACTGTTACTGTTTCAGAAATTGTATGAAGTTCCTAGAAATTTGTCAATGTCCTCATTATCCATGATATGTCCTGGTATGACGTTATCAGTCATAATTCAGTCATATTATTTTAAATGTTGTGTGCCACAGAAACAACTGAATTTCCTTGACAATTGTGTTATAATGAACTCTCATCAGATCTTTACCATGGTGATTTTAAGCCTTTGTCATTCACAGATAGTTTTTATTTTAGTCTGATGCCTTCCTGAAAGCTCTTGCAATTAGCTACTAGCCAGAATGCATCATCTTCAACAAAAAGGATTGTGTCTCTGAGATCCATGGAAAGGCCTATGACAGGTTCTCTGGGGGACAGGCTTCTGATGACATTTGCTTAAATAACTTTAAAATCATACCACTGCACTGAGTAAGGATTTCCAGAACTCTAGTTGAAAAGCTGATGGATTCATGAAACTGCTAATCCAAGATTAAGCAAAACCAAAATTAATTACATAGGACTGAGGATAGTGATAAAAAATAATTTTTATGGCCTTTGATTGGAACATTACTGGTTCTTTAATGTTCTATTTTCTGCATATAAGGAACTCTTTTCTCTTAAGCTGTCTGAAACTCATAACAATTTAGTAGGTTATACTTTTGTAAACAGAAATGAATTAGCTAGGTGTGGTGGCAAATGCCTATAGTTCCAGCTACTCAGGAGGCTGAGCCCAGGAGTTTAAGGCAGGAGAACAGCTTGAGCCCAGGAGTACAAGGCTGCAGTGAGCTATGATTGCACCACTGCACTCCAGACTGACAAGAGGTTAATATTCAAAGTATATAAGGAACTCAACTCATAGCAAAAAAAAAAAAAACCCTATTTTTAAAAAAGGGTAAAAGGCCTGAATAGACTTTCTTAAAAGAAGACATACAAATGGCCAACAGGTACATGAAAAAATGTTCAGTATCACTAATCATTAGGAAAATGTATATCAAAACCACAATGAGATACCACCTCAAACCTGTTAGAATAACTATCATCAAAAGTACAAAAGATGGCTGGGCACGGTAGCTCATGCGTGTAATAACTCTGGGAGGCCGAGGTGGGTGGATCGTTTGAGCTCAGGAGTTCAAGACCAGCCTGAGCAAGAGCAAGAGCCCGTCTCTACTAAAAATAGAAAGAAATTAGATGGACAACTAAAGATACATAGAAAAAATTAGCCAGACATGGTGGCATGTGCCTGTAGTCTCAGCTACTCGAGAGGCTGAGGCAGGAGGATTGCTTGAGCCCAGGAGTTTGAGGTTGCTGTGAGCTAGGCTGATGCCACGGCACTCTAGCCTGGGCAACAGAGCGAGACTCTGTCTCAAAAAAACAAAACAAACAAACAAAAAAAAAAAACACAAAAGATAAGTACTGGTGAGGACCTGAGAAATGGAAACCCGTAGACACTGTTGGTATGTAAATTAGTACAACCACCATGGAAAACAGTATGGAGGTTCCTCAAAATATTAAAAATAGAACTGCCATGTGATCTAGCAGTCCCACTTCTGGGTATACATGCAAAGGACCTGAAATCGATTAGGTGGAAAAGACATCTGCACTTTCAAGTTTATTGCAGTATCATTCACAATAGCCAAGACATGTGATCAACCGCAGTGTCCACACACGGGTGAGTGGATAAGGAGAACGTGGTGTACACGGACACAATGGAATACGACTCGGCCATAGGAAAGAATTAAATCCTTCCGTTTGTGGTAACACGGATGAACCTAGAGAGAAATAAGCCAGGCACAGAAAAAATACCGCGTGATCTCGCCCAGATGTGGAACCTAAACAAGCTGATCTCACGGAAGTCAAGAACGGAACGACGGTTCCCAGAGGTTTGGGGAGGCGGGGAGGAGGGAGGACAGGGAAATAGAGATCAAAGCCTACGCAGTCATTGTTAGATAGTAGCAAAAAATAATTGCCCAGAACAGGCAAGCGATTCCCTGGGGCAGGGGCGGTGGGAGAGAGGACAGGAGAGGGGCGGGGAGGGAAACGGGGAATGACTACTAATGGCTGTGGGGTGTCTTTACTGAATGATGAAAATGTTCTAAAACTGATTATGGTGATGGTTGCACAGCACTACGAATATACTAAAAAACGCCAGATTGCACGTTTTCTTTTATTTTGGATTGTACATTTTGAACGGGTGCATGGGATGATGATGTGAATTATATCTCAATAACACTGTTAAAAAAGCAAAAAGACCAACTGCCCTGAGAACTGGCGTGGCTGGACAGAGCCACTTCGTGTTTCAGGAACGGAAGCTTGTTGAGTTTAGGACTCATCGGTATCTCACAGCTTGCCAGCGGCCGACACGAGCTCCCAACCCGGATCCCAGTCAGCTTCCCAAACGGAGCCCGTGACCAGGGGCTACCGACCACTGCGCGACGAGGGCGTCCCTTTCACTTTTAGGACTCTGTTGTTCGTTAACTGGGAATGGAATTTGTTCTCCACAGTGGGACACGAAGATGGTATGGAACTTGCAGGTGGAGAAAGTTTTTACGCATTTGGTTCATTTTTCAGTAGACAGGGCCCTTTAACGGGTCCGTGTTGCAGGGAGATCGGTCAGAGAACTTTTATCAACAGGTGAGCAAGACCTTGCCTGCCCCGCGCGTCCCGCCCGGGCGGGCTCGGGTGCCCACGCCCCGGTCCGCAGCCCCCAGGCCGGGCGGGGGTCGCCGGGGACGGCGGGCGCGAGGGGTGAAGACCCCAGCGCGGGTGGCGGGCGGGCAGGACCGCTCCGGCCAGCTCTGCTCGGCTCGGCGTCTGTGGGCCGCGCGGCCCCGGGAGCCGCCGTGCTGGGGGGTCCCGCCCGGGGGTCAGCCTTCTGGGGTCCCCCGGGGGTCGGAGCCACCATGGCGCTCGCCTGGCCCTGCGCCCCCGCGCGCCCAGCAGGCAGGCCCGGGGGTCGTCCGCGGCGGTAACCCCGCGTCCACCACAGGTGCGCGGGCCGAAAGGTCACGGGCCAGGAGCCGCCGACATTCTGAGGCAATTTCTCTGAGGGGAGCCCTGCCCTGACCCTCCGCTCTGAGGTGAGCCCAGGTGAGGCGCTGGTAAGCTTGAGTCACCTGATGGACACGGACGGTTACCTCAGATTTTGTGGGACATCCGTCCTCCAACTCCCAGGAGGACCCGCGGGAGAGCCCGCCTCCTCACGCCGGGCGTGGCCTGGGCTCCCTGCTCCGCCCCGCAGCTGACTGGAAAGCGCGGACGAGCGGATCCCCGCAGAGCCTGGAGCGGGAGAGCGCGCGCTCGCTCTGCGCATGCCCAGTGCCCGCCTCTCCGTCAGGCTTCCCCAGCTGCGCGCGTTCCCGCCGGGTCCCGACCCCGCCGCCAGTTATGGCGCCCCCGGGACCCTGTGAGGACTCTGCCCTGAAAGGTGAGGGGACTTCCTGCTCCCTGGGCGCGCGGAGTCGCCCTGTGCCGGCAGGGGGTGGGTTTAAGGACGGCACCGCTGGTGGCGGGCGCGCTCGGGGGAGCTGGTGGGAGAAGCCCCCCGCCCGCCCCGCCTCACCGCCTCCCGTCCTGCCGCCGCGGCGCCGCAGGCCCCCACACGAGCGTGGAGCGGACCCGCGGGGCCCTCGGGGCAGCCCGGCCTCCCGGAAGTCGGGTCTGGGGCAGTCCCCGCGTCTAATCCGGGGGCCCCTCGGAGAAAGCGCGGGGCCACAGGATGTCCTCAGCCTGCCTCCCGGTCCTCGCGGCTTTGAACGGCCGCGCGAATTTGGGCGTGCGCGGCAGCTGTGGGAGTCGGCAGAGAAACACCAGCCCTCCTCGCGTGTGTCTGTGCTTATTGTTCCAATGACGGGAGCGGCCTTTTAGTGAGGAATTGTGTCCCGGGCACTGTGCTGACGCTTGCACGGTATCGTCTGATTTCTAACGGCCCGGCCACTCTGTGACCCCATTTCACGGGTGGGGAAACTGAGGCATGGGGAGTTCAGGTACTTCCCGCCCCCCGTCACGTGGCTGGTCGGTGCGGGCGGGATTTTAGCGCCTGGGGGCTGCCGTCCTAACCTGCGTGTGCGACTGCGCCCGGTCCTGTCACTGCGCCGCCGGGAAGAGCTGAGGAGGATGGGAGTGGCCTTGGAGAGTTTGGCCGTGGAGAAAAGGGGTCTGTATTGGGGGGCCTGGAGCAGGGCACAGCCTCACAGCCGAACTCCTGCAATCAGGTGTGGCTGTTTTTCCAACGTTAGTAGTTTGTTAAATTAACCCGGCTTTCCTGGGGCTTTGCTCACAGTTATTTACCAATGGCACATCTGAAAAATTCTTTTAAAACGTCAGGTTTTGAGCATAAGATAGATACCCACTAGAACAGGGCTCCACAAACCACAGCCTCCCCCAGGCCAAATCGGGCCTGTTGCCTGTGGCTGTAGGGCCTGGCAAGCTAAGAATGTTTTTACATTTTAAAGTGGTTAAAAAGAAGAGGAGTGACAAATGAAAATTCTGTCAACTTCAGTTCCTTGTCTGTCAATAAAGTTTTATTGAAACGCGGGTTGGCTCATCATCGTATTGCCTAGGGCCACTTTTGTGCTGTGACCATGAGGTGGAGAAGTTGTGACAGGTAGTGTACAGCCTGCAAAGCCTAAATGTTTACTGTCCCTTTACTGAAAACAGACTTCTGCACTGGACAATTAAGCCTAGTTCAGGAATTTGGGAAGAGCGTGAGGTGTTAGGAATGTAAACTGTGACATGTTTGAGTAAAGTTCTTTGCTTAAAATTTTAAGAACTATAAATTGTTCTGATGCTATTTTGAGTAGACTTAATAGAAGAAATTTTAAATTTACTTTTTCATAGAAATAGAACAAGAGAAAAATTTATTGGGCAGTGGATGCTAGAAGGACAAATGTGTATTTCATGTTGATTTCTTGTTTTCAGATGTAGTGGCCTATGTTGAAGTGTGGTCATCCAATGGAACAGAAAATTATTCAAAGACATTTACAAACCAGCTTGTGGATATGGGGGCAAAGGTAAGAAATTCATTTCACTGTTGTTACATATGATAGTCTTCTGATAGGTAAAAAGATACATTTGCATTTTCTTATCGGGGAAGTTATTACATAGAATATGAAGGACAAAGCGATGGGTAAGTGGTGGGGGAAAAAAGAAAAGAGCCAAAATATGAAGAATTTAGAAGAGTAGGACTTACAGAGCAGTTGGGCTTATAAGCACTGAGTGAGGAGGAGGAATCTAGGATGAAAATCTGGATTCTAACATTGGTTACTTGGGTACATGGTGCTGGTAATCAAAGTGAGGAATGTAGGAAAAGGAACAGGTTTCTAAGGGAAAGGTTATAAATCTGGCCATATTAAAAATACCTGTTGTATATGCATATATACAAGCGATGGGAGCAGCGACCTAAGGAAGAGAGAGAGAGAGGATGCCAGGAGAATGAGGAAGGCAAACGTGCAAGTCAAAGGAGGGAAGTATTTCAAAGATGGAATTTTGAAACACTGCAGAGTCCTCAAGAAAGATAAGCTTGGCAAGTGTACTTTAGATTTCAGAACCATAAGGTCATTGGTTGAACTTAGCATAGTTTTCAGTGAAATGAGTAAAGGGGATCCAGATTAGTCCAGGAATCAGTGACATATGAGGAAATGGAGGTAGTCCCTCCTTATCTGAGGTTTCTTAGGAGCCATCTGGATCTGTGATCCCCAACCCAAAGTACACAGCCTGTTGGGGACAGGGCCGCAAAGCTCTGCTGCCTCCCCACCAGATCTGCTGTGGAAAAATTGTCTTTGTAGGGGGGCCCACAGCAGGAGGTGAGCGGTGAGCGGTGGGCCAGCAAAGCTTCATCTGTGTTTACAGCTGTTCCTTCCATCACCCGCATCACTGCCTGAGCTCCGTCTACCCCCACAACCATGGAAAAATTGTCTTCCATGAAACCAGTCCCTGGTGCCAAAAAGTTTGATCCACTGATCTAGATTATTGGATTTACTGTCACAAAGCGCTGCTTCTAAGTGAAAAGATAGCAGTTCTCAATAAAGTAAAGAAAAAAAACTTCATGCTGAGGTTGCTAAGAGAATGAACCTTCTATCCGTGAAATTGTGAAAAAGAAAAAAAGAAATTCATGCCAGTTTTGCATGATAATTTTATTACAGTATATTGTTATAATTGTATTTTCTTATTATTGTTGCTAATCTCTTACTATGCCTGGTTTATAAATTAAACTTTATCACAGTTTCGTATGTATAGGAAAAAATAGTATGTTTGATGTTTGGTACTATCTGGGGTTTCAGGCATCCACTGGGGATCTTGGACCTTACCCCCATGGATAAGGAGGCACAACTGTATTTGTGTGTTTTTTGGCATGTGGGAGAAGCTGGCTGAAAGACTTAGTGAAAGGGATAAATTAAAATGGGTGAGAAGAGAATTGAAGGTAGAGCTGGGATTATAGAGAGGCACCAAGGGCATAAATTAAAGGGGCACTCTCCCCCCCAAGCAAAGAGTGGGTACCTTGTTTGGTCTCCCTAGTCCCTGCTCCGAGTGAGAAATCAAAGCCTAAGAACAGACTGGAGTGAGAAGGGACAGAATATGAGTAGGGCCTACTTTTGCCCATGAGGAGACACACCCATTTTGATAACGTTGGAATGTACAAACATGAGAGAGTTTCCATCTTATGATGCCTAAAGTTTACTTGGGATGAAGACAAATTATTGTGGCTTAGAAAAAAGCCATTAGACATGTGAGTTGACAAAATGGTTTTTGAGGGTCATATTAAGATCTTAGATCTCTTGGAGCTTTTTGTTTTTCACCTTTTATTTCAGAAATTTTCAAACAGAAAGTTGGAAGACTAATCATAGATTCAACAGTTGTCAACATCTTGACATTCTTTATTGCTCTTTCTCTATACATTGTATTTTATACATGAACTATTTGAAAGTAAGTTGCAGACATCTTAATTTGCCCCTGAATACTCATATGCATCATCTAAAAACAGACATTTTCTTGTATAACAGAAATACCATTATAACATCTAAGAAAATTAATAATGATTTCTGAACAGTCTTCTAAAGTGGTTGGATCAGTTTATACGTATTCTAAAGTATGATATTTTCCATTGCTATGTATGCTTGGTTTTGTCAGTCTTTTAGCCATTCTGGTATGTTTTTATCTCATTGGGATTTGAATTTGCATTTTTCTAAACTTTATCATATAGTTATTTTGAAGTGCCTATAAAAACCTCTAGCTCATATTTGTATTGGTTTTATGTTTTCCTTCTTGATTTGTAAATATTCTTTATATTTTAGAATTAACTCCTTTGTCAGCCATATGAATTGCAGTATTTCTGTCACTCTGTGGCTTGGCTTTCATCTTATGTTATCTTTTGATAATTTTAATGTAGTTCAATTTATTCTTCCTTTATGGTGAACTTTTTTATATGTCTTGTTTAAAAAAATCTGTTCCTGTACGAAGGTATGAAGATTTTCTCCCATGTTATCTTCTGGAACCTTTATCCTTTTGCCTTTCACATATAGATTTACAGTACACATGGAATTGCTGTTTGTATATGCTGTGAAATAGTTGTTTCATTTTTTTCCTTGTGAACTTTTGTTTTAACAGCATTTATTGAAAAGGCTGTCCTTTAATCAAGGTTTGCAGTACCGCCTTTGTCATAAATCAGGCATCCACATATGTCCAGTCTCTTTGAGGGATCTGTCTCCGTTCATTGGACTGTTCTTCTGTTGTCAAGACAAAACCACCCTGTCTTAATTACACTTTATGATAAATCTTTGTAAGTCTTACATTTTGTTCTTCAAGGTGTCTTGGCTGTTCTTAGCCTTTTGCCTTTCCAAATTCACTTAGGATCAGTTTGTCAATTTATACCATAAAGGTTTTTTGAGATTTTGATTTGGATTGTATTGATAAAATAGATCAATATGGAGAGAACTGATGTTTTTATGATATTAAATCTTCCAATCTATGAAAACTATATGTGCCTTTGTTGATTTAGGTTTCTTTAACTTCTTTTAATAATGTTTTATAATTTTCTCTGATCATTTTTATGCCATTATATAAATAGCATCTTTAATTTTTTTCTAACTGTTGCTGTTACATAGAATGCAGTTCATTTTTTGCATGTTCACCTGAAAACTTATCAAACTCATTTATAAATTCTGTAGTTTGGAGGACATTTAAAAAATATACACAATTGAATCATATGTACATAATGACAGTTTTTCTTGATGTACTGTTCTGGCAAGGCCCAGTGTTAAATAAAATGGCGATATCGGATTTTGATTCCTCTTCTCAAGGGAAAGCTTTTAGCATGTAACCTAGTGTGGTTTTGTATGAATAAACTTTAATTTCATCAAATGTGTTTTCTGCATGCATTGAGATTATCATATGATTTTTCTCTTTTACTTTGTTAATGTGAATAATAGTGATCAATTTTTTTTAAATGTTAACCAACCTTGCAGTCCTGGCATACACTCAAGTGGTGGTGACGTATTATCCTTTTCATATATTGGTTGATGCAATTTGCTAATATTTTGTTTAGCTTTTTCTATAGATGTCTCCAGGGTGAGATTGGCTTGTAATTTTCTTTTCATGTAATGCCATCATGTGTATAGTTGTAGTGCTAATAATCTACTGGCTTCATAAAACAAGTTGGAGAATAGTGTTTCTTTTTTAATACTGTGGAAGAGTTTGTATAAGATTGATATTATTAAATTTTCTTCTTAAAATTAGTTTTAATTTATTTGGTAATTGTAGGATGATGCATATTTCCTATTTAGTATGAATGGTTTTAAAAAGTTGGGGGCTTCCTTAAAGAAATTTATCCATTTCATCTAAATTTTCAAATATATTGCTTCAAAGCTATCATAGTATCCTGTTTGAATCTTTTTAATGTCTTCAGGATCTGTAGTGATGATCCTTCATTCCTGACATTCGTTATTTGTGCCTTTTCTCTTTTTTCTTGACCTTGTTTTTACCTGGGTGTTATTAATTAGTCTTTCTAGTGAAACAACTTTTGGCATTCTGGTGCTTTTTTAAATTCCTTTTTCACTTTATTAATTCTAGCCTCATCTTTAGTATTATCTAACTCCTTCTTTGGTTTTAATTTGCTGTACTTTTCCCAACTTTTTGAGATGAGTACATTGATTTTCAACCCTCTTACTGTGTACTTAGGCATTTTAGATCATGCATTCTCCCTAAGCAGGGCATTTGCTGTATTCCACAAGAAGTCTTCATCTGGCAGATTGCAATACGTAGGTCTGCTTTTATTTTTTGTTGTATCCACTAGTTTTTGTTCCTGTTGTTCCACATTCTCCTGTGCTTGTTTTTTATTTGTTCACTTTTTTTGAATTTGAGCATCATATATTTAAAATTATTTATAAATACTGTGAGTCCTAGAATTGTATTATCTTTACGGAAAAAAAGATTCAGATTTGCTGCAAAAAGAATATTTGTAGTACTCATAATCCAGGATTATCTTAATCCAATTTCAGGATTTGAAATGATTTAAAAATATACTGTGGACCTGTGAGGGTCGTTATAACTTGCCCAAATGCAGCTCTTTGGTTCTCAACCCAAGGTGTAGAACTTTTATCAGACCCCCTTTTGTTCTGAGGCTTCCAAATCATGTGCGTGATGCACCATTCTAACTGGAACAGATGTGTTTTTAAGCAGTGTTATGCATTCCTTAGAGTATTTCTCTGTGGCAGATTATAAGACATAGAATTGCCGGGGTAGGAGTTTTGGACATTTTTATTTTGACAAATATTGAATAAAGTATCCTTTTTCATCAATTGTACTTAAGAAATTGTGAGTGAATACTAATGTACACTTTGTTTTCTGTATTTTTGTCTACAGGTTTCAAAAACTTTTAACAAACAAGTAACTCATGTTGTATTCAAAGACGGATACCAGAGCACTTGGGACAAAGCTCAGCAGAGAGGGGTAAAGCTCGTTTCAGTGCTCTGGGTTGAAAAGTAAGTCTATCTTTCTTTTTCCCTTAAGTATCTAGTATTGGTAAAGTGTGGAGATACATTATGCATATCACAGAGCCACATAAAGTTTGCTTTCCATCTTTGCCTCTTACTTGGGCAAGTAATGTAATATCTTCTAGCCTCAGTTTCTGCAGCTGAAAAATGAGTATAATGTAATACCTAACTCTGCCTAGAGGGAAAATGAACAGTAAGGACCTGAAGCAGGGTTCACTTGGTGTATTCAGGAAACAATAAGGAATGTGATGAAGCAGATTCATTCCTAAAGAGTTGAGTTTCCTTTTGTATTTTTTCCTTTCAATTATGAATAATTCTGTGTAGCATTTGTTTGTTTTTAAATTGAGATAAAATTCATATATCACAAAACTCACCCTTTTGGTGTACAATTCAATGATTTACAGTATATTCTATTCTGAGTTGTGGAGCCATCATCACTATCTATTTCAAGAACATTTTCATCACCCCAAAAAGAAGCTCTGTACGCATTAGCAGTCACATCTCAATCCTTCCTGCCCTCAGCCCCTGCTGACCACGAATCTACTTTTTGTCTCTATGGATTTGCCTAGTCTAGACATTTCACAAAAAGGGAATTCTGTAATATGTGGCCATTTATGTTGAGCGTCTTTCCAGTTAGCATGTTCTGAAAGTTCATTCATTTTGTAGCATATATCAGTACCTCATTCTGTTGTGTGGCTGAATGATATTCCATTGTACGGATATACAGGTTGAGCATCCCTAATCCAAAAATCTGAAATCCAAAATGCTCCAAAATCTGAAAACTTTTGAGTGCCAATATGACACCAGAAGCAGAAAATTCTACACATTAAGTACTTAACACAAACTTTGTTTCATGTACAAAATTATTAAAAGTATATATCAGGCTATGTGTATTAGGTGTATATGAAACATAAATGAATTTTTTTTTTTTTTTTTTTTTTTTTTTTGACAGAGTCTCACTCTGTTGCCCGGGCTAGAGTGAGTGCCGTGGCGTCAGCCTAGCTCACAGCAACCTCAAACTCCTGGGCTTAAGCGATCCTACTGCCTCAGCCTCCGAGTGGCTGGGACTACAGACATGTGCCACCATGCCCGGCTAATTTTTTGTATATATATATTTTAGTTGTCCGTATAGTTTCTTTCTATTTTTAGTAGAGACGGGGTCTCGCTCTTGCTCAGGCTGGTCTCGAACTCCTGACCTCGAGCGATCCACCCGCCTCGGCCTCCTAGAGTGCTAGGATTACAGGCGTGAGCCACCGCGCCCGGCCAACATAAATGAATTTTATGTTTAGACTTGGGTCTCATCCCCAAGATATCTCATTATGTATATGCAAATATCCCCAATTCTGAAAAATCCGAAACCTAGAACGCTTCTGTTCCCAAGCATTTTGGATAAGGGACTCGTAACCTGTACCACAGAATTTGTTTATGCATTCGTCAAGTGATGGATATATGGGTTATTTCCACTTTTTGGCTATTGTGAATAATGATGCTGTGAGCATTATTTTCTGGTTTTGGGGGGAGGGTATGGGGGAAGATTCATAATCAGGCACCTGTCATTCTTCCCTCTCCCTCATCTTCTTATGGAGTCCATTAGAATGGCTTATTGATTCTTAGAATAGATCTCTGATCAGTCTGTCTCTGCCGTTACTCCCGTGGTCTAGACAGCTATGTCTTGTTTCAATTACTGTTGCAGCCTCCTGCCTGTCTCCTTTTCATTTCGTTTCCTGTACATTAGCAAATGTAACTCTTCTAACACATAAATCAGCTTTATCCTTCTTGCTGAGATAAAATGGCTTAGAATTAAGTAGTCTAGAGCAGGGAATAACAAACTATGGCCCTCAGGCCAAATCCAGCCCGCCCCTCTGTTGTTGTTTTTTTTTAGTGGCCCATGAACTAAGAATGGTTTTTACAATTTTAAAAGGTTATCCCCCCAAACAAATCAAAAGAGTATTTCAAGACATATTTAAATTATATAAAATTGAAATGTTAGTATGCACAAATAAAGTTTTATTGGAACACAGCCATGCTCATCTGATGATGTATTGTCAGTGGCTGCTTTTGTGCTACAGCTGTGGAATTGGATAGTTGTGGCAGAGACCATATGTCCCACAAAGCCTGAGATGTTCATCATCTGGTCCTTTTACAGGAAAGTTTACTGATCCCTGGTCCAGAGCACTGCATGATCCATCTCTTCTTCCACCCTCAGTTGTGCCCCTGTCCTTGTTTGCATCTTCTAAACACTCTGGTCTTCTAGAACCTCAGACAGGCCAAGCCCTTTCCTGCCTAAGAACTCCATGCCCTTTCACTGATCCTTAACCCAGTTTTGTACTCAGCTTCTTCCTATGTGTCACATTTCAAGGTCACATTCTTACAAGTGCTTTCTCTGTCCCCCAATCCACAGGTAGAGCCCTCTTTGTTATTCTCTATCTCACCTTATTTCCTGTTTTTGCTATTAAAACTTATTTTATTCATTTCTTTATCTGTCTAATCACACATTTTGGTTTTTCCATTATAATGTAGGCTCCGTGAGAGCAACTGCATGTCTGTCTTGTTCATGGTTGTGTTTCCAGCAAGTATCTAACACATATTTGGCTCATACTAGATGCTCAATAAATATTTGTTTTAACAAATTAATGATCAAAGAAAAATTTACTTAAGTGGCCTGGAGGTATCAGAAAATTTCATGGGGGCCATGACTTGAGCTGCATTTAAAAGGTTGTTTAGAAATGTGGAGGGAAGGGTACAGAAAACAGTAGACCTTTACTGAGAGCTTGAAGTAAATGGAGAAGCACGAACCAAGATGCAAAACTGACCATTAATCATTTCTGTACTTAAATAGGGACTCAACTAATCCTAATGCCGGGAGTCATCACAGAGTCCCCTCTCCTGAGAGTTCTGGCTTCTTGCTCTTAGTTGCTGCTCTGGACCCAGTGCCCTTTCCTCTCTTGTTCTTCATCCCCTTCTCTGCTTCTGCCCCAGCCAGCCTCTGGGGCTGGCACAGACTCCAGAGTACTTGTAACTTTATTATCCAGAGGTAAACTTTTAAAGTAAACATAATCTCTCGGCATTTTTAATACAGATTCTTTTCTTATTATATTGTTTGTTGTAATACAGTCACATTTTAATTATTACACGTACTTAATTACTGATTTTTGGATCTCCTTTTGCTATCTTGAAAACATAAACTTTCTTTTGAATTAAATGTATTTATATTTAAACATGTATATATTTTTAAAGTGAAAAATCCCCACCTAATCTACCTCTTGTCTTGCCTTCCTTCCACTAAGTTGGAAATTTGGAATATACAGTTTCAGACTTTCTACTAAGCATATTAAAAAATGTATATATAAGCTAATAATAATGTATCATATATTTCAGAATTGCTAAAAGAATAGATTTTAAATGTTCTCATTACAAAAAATAAGTATGTGAAGTGATGGATGTCTTAATTAGCTTGATATAATCATTCTACACGGTATGCTATATCAAGATATCATATTGTACCCCACAAATATATACCAATCTTCTGTTGATGACCATGAAGTTTATTTCTTTTTTTCTCAATCAGAAATAGTATGACATTGAGCTTCTCTATATATTGCTTTTTTCCAGATGATAAATCTTTCCACAGGTTTAAATGCTAGAAGTGGACTTTTGAGTTAAGAGTTTACACATTTTAATTTATGATGGATTTGGTCAGATAACCTTCTGTCTAATAGAAAGAGTGTACCAGTTTCCATTCTTCCTAGCAGTATAAAAGAGCACCTATTTTCCAATGCCTTTACTCATAATCACAAGTTCTTAGTCTGTTTAATTTTTCCTAACTTGTAGGTGAAAAATAATAGTTTTCATTTACATTTCCCTGATTTTTAGTGAGCTTGAACTTTCTTCAACAAAAGAAGTAAGAGTCAAACTGACCTTTATTTTATATATCAAGTGTCTGTTCTTCCTTTGTTAACTGCCTGTCCAGGGCCATTGCTCATACCTTCCACTGAAAATGTGGGCATTAACTACTCGAGGTCACTAGGTGTCACTAGAATCCCATGTCATTGTAAGAGCAGCCAGAAGCCACTGATAAATTATGACATTTCCTATGGACAGGAGAATTTTTTTATCTTGAAGAAAGATGAAATAAAGGTCAACTTGACTCTCACGTCTAAGTTCTCTTTAAGAAAGAGATTTTAGTTTATGAAGAAAGTAGTAGGAAAAGCTGCAGGATTGGTGCAGGTGAAATCGAAGGCTTATCCTAAGGGTAGAAAGGCAGTCTGTGGTCCCTAGTGCACCTAGCAGGCTTGTGGTAGGAAGTGCTGGAGTTACTCAGCTCCCTGGGGAGAAAAAGGTTTATCAGAGCAGGGGCTTCCCAAGGAGAAGGATGCTGCTTTGGTTTCCATTGGCTGTGAAGTAGCAGCAATTGGGAAATGAAGGTCAAAAGGTTGGCTCTGTGATTAGAGACATCTCTTGAAACATTTTTCTTCTTGACCACTAGGTGGGGGGATAATGTTATCATTTTACATTTCTGAAGAAAAATCAAAATCTAATTGGAAACTTTTTCTGCCGATTCACTAGATTTTGATTGGGTGCCTGGTAAATGTGGGTTTTAATTTAGCAGTGTCAATATTTTACTAAGTGTGATAGAGCACACATCAGAGTGATACACGCATGGTTGGGAAGCTTATTCTCCAATGGGACAGAAGACGTCTGCAACTGTGTCACTTGTGTCGGGCCCACATTTTACTGGATTGAGTCAAGCCTTTCCCAAAACTGCTAACTGTAAAGGATACTTGACAGTTTGGTGGAGGGAATCCAAAGATACAAAGAGTGAGCAGTATACTGAAGGGAGAAAAGGCAAGTGTAGCCACAGGGAGGTGGAAGGAGGGGGCACAGCTGTGCAGAGCTGGGACACACACTGAGCTCTCTGGGCTGATGGTGGTTTCATGACAGAAACACACAAAAAGGACGACCCAAGTCTGGAGGAGAAATAGGCTCTCTGGACTCAATTTTAGGTCACTTCTAGCTCTAAATTATCCATTTGATGGCCTGTTCACTCTTAAATTATACATTTAATAGCATCTGCTTATACATTTGTGAGCACCAGGCACCAATAATTTTGAAATGTGCTATGCTATAAGTCAAAAATTGTTGCACAAAAAATGCCATATAGAGACCAAAAGTTTAATTTATGTTGACTTTTGTATTTGGTGTTATGTGTACTTATTTAAAAGAAGTGTCTGTTAAAATGACCTATGTATGAATTTCCTAAATAGCTGATACATGTGCAGATTTAATGCTGTGTGAACATGTCATGGAAACACTCACTGGACTGCTTTAATTGTACAGATGCAGGACGGCTGGAGTACATGTTGATGAATCATTATTCCCTGCTGCTAATTCTCATGAACACTTACCAAGTCTAATTAAAAAAAAAGTAAGTAAACGATTTCAACATAGACACTGGCAATTATGAATTTATTCATTCTTATTTTTTAATTTTTAGAAATATATCCACAAGTTGTCTTAAGTGTGCTGTTGATGGTATTTTTTCACATAGTATTTTTTAGCAAATTATAGAGATAATTATATCCTGTGAATGCTTTCATGTAATTTGTAAGAAATGGAAGAGACTGGCTGTCCATGGGAAATCCATATGTATTTGATAATCCATATGTATTTTCATTGTGAAGCATTTAGTAAAAACAGATAAGAGACATCTTTCTTTTCAATTTGACAAATATCCTTCTGGACGGAATGTCTTTGGTGCATGGTGTACACACGTACGTGCTTTGTGCACATGTACGAATAGGGCTCTGCTACCTTACGTATATCGTTTGGTGGGTTGCTTTTTCTTCTGCACTTTAACAGTATGGTTTTGATCATTTCATGTCAGTAGCCGTAACTCTGCTCATTTTTCTATGTTGTATCATACAGTGTGAATGTGCCTTTCCTGTGATGGCAAGGATCCTTCTGGGCTGCAAGACCGATGCCTGAGACACATAATGACATTTTTGTTAATGAATGAGTGAATAACTAACTGATTGAGCAAGAACACAAGTATAGGCATTAGCCTTGAATAGCTATTAGAAGTTTTTTCTTTTAAGACTGGAACAAAAGAAGTTAGGCTAGGTATCCAGATAAGCAAATTTGCGCTGGTAGCTTCAATGTGCAACACAAAAGAGACCTAGATAGAGACTTAACTTTTTCTGGGGTCCTTTAAAAAAGAGCTCAGGCATAGAAGTAGTAGTAGGTAAAATTGATGAAAAGGTTGGTTTTTGTATTTGTGGTGATGCTGGGCTAAAGGTGGGAAATAAGTAGTTCTGAAGAAGAGAAAGTAGATAAGGAGGGAATGTGAGATATGCTTTAAAGGAGACATTGTCCCTCTCTGTCTGAGGATGGTAAAACTAAAGAGTTAGCCCAAGACTTTCTTGTGGAAATCAGCCTGGAGTTTCATGTATTTGTGTGTGTAGTTACAGTTTTGGGGCTTTACTGGCTGAGTGGAGTTCCTATGATCTAAAGACAATAAGGCAAGATTAGGTAATGGTTCTTGTCTTTGGTAATTATAAGATAGTAACTGTTTTTTTGTTTTATTACCATGTCATGATTTTAGGGGGAAGACAATGTGAGAATAGCAAAAAATGGAAAGAGACTAGTTTTGCAAAGAACCTTTATGGAAACTAAGAATGCTAGGATCATGAAAATGACTTAGAAAACATAGTTATGTAATATAAGCCTTTTATTCAATTTTTTAAATTCTGTCCATTTTTTTATAATTGCACAAAAAGAAATAAGTATTGCCAATTCACATATAGTACAAGAAACATCTTTTTAAGAAGTTTTTATTGATATCGTAAATGGTGTAAAAAATGTACATGAAAGAACTTTTTTCCTGTCTTAATTGTAATATAGTATTATTAATCTTTATATGCTTTTTGCACAGCGTAAGTGTATGCAGCCCAAAGATTTTATTTTTAAAACACCAGAAAATGATAAAAGATTTCAGAAGAAATTTGAGAAAATGGCTGAAGAGCTACAAAGGCAAAAAACAACTCTAGGTGAGCCAAGAAATAGAGCACAGTTCTTTGCGTCTGTGTTCGTATGTCTCGTTTAACTTGTGTGACGACCAGTGGCATTCAGGGTGAGATAGCCAATGAAGACTGCAGTAGTTCTAGACTAGGAAGGAAAAAACAAAATGTAATTAGCCTACAGGAAACTTTACCAGGGGCCATAATAGGGGTATATAGTTGAGCTAATCAACCATGCAGTCTTAATTGTTCATCAAATTGATGGAACTTTTTACTTTTAGGAATGATTATAAAAGAAAAGCAAGCTTTGACTAATAGGCCTCATTGAAATAAATTCCTATTTCTTTCTTCTTTATATATAACTTTGTATTTTTACCTAACACTTGGTCTTTTTGTTTTGTTACCCAGACAGAATAGGCAAATCTTAGATGATATATTCTTTTAGTGATTTAGAAAAATACTTTAGAATATCACGAAACTTTTCAAGTACTTTGTATATTCTTGGTATTTCTCATTTGCCTTTTTCACTGTCTTCTAAATTCAGTGTATCATACCGATCCTGACTTACCATTGCTACAAATAAGTAATTGTAATGACTAGATAATGCATGGTTCAGAAATGGGAAGCGTTAATTCCTCTAGTTTTTTTTTTCCTTTGATTTAGTCTATATTACTCTCACATATTCTCTACTCTATATTTTGAAATTATTCAAATAGAATTATCAAGCTTTATTTTAAATCTGTGATGATAATGCAACAGAATTTAGTCCGCACAGTGCTGCCACATAATTTTCCAAGACCATGGCCTTTGTCATTTGTTTTTGTGCTCAGCCCTCCTGCTGCCTCTCTTGGTGTGTACTTGTCCTTCCCTCACAAACCCACACCAACTGTCTGGTCTTCCTCGCTACTCAAGCCCGAAACATGCTCTTGTCCTTGACATCTCCTTCTACTCTGACACTAAAACCCATCAAGACCGTGACCCTGCTTCTGGAATAATTGCTTGACTCCTTCTGTTTTCTCCTTCTGCACCCTTGTTCCAGCCTGCACCATCCCTCCTGTACACTGCAACAGCCCCCGACCCTGCCTCTCCACTCCCTGTCCCCTTACACCTCATCTCCATGCTTCAGTCAGAATGAGTGAATCTCAAGTAAGAAGGTTTAAAATTCCTTGGTGTCATCCTAAGGAAAAGTATTTGGGATAAAATCCTGTGTTTAACATGTCCTACCTACTAGAACCTGTATGATCTGGGCTCTTCGTTGAGCCTCAAATCAATATTGCACATTTGCTTGTAATTCTTGATACTTTTGCCACTTTGGCCTTCCTTCCTGTGTCAGTGATAGTATATTTGAAAAGAATTTGACAAAATGGTAATGATAGGTACAAAATTTTCTCTTTTTAGACCAAATATATATCTTAATAGAATTGTCTTTTAAAAACTACAGATATAAGGTATTAATGATCCAACTAGTGTATAGCTGTATATTGTCAGAACAACAGTAAGGGTTGTTTAGACTTAAGAGTTGCAAAAGAGAAGATATTGAATGAATCTTGGTATTTTCTTATTGGGGGTGGGTGTCAAAATCCTAAAGTCCTTTTTGAGCATAGGCAAGGTATGTGCCAGAAAAATGCACAACTCTGCATTCAAACAAAACCAGCCCATAATTTCATGTTTCAGGGACCACCCTGACCCCTCTTCATGTGGTCGAGTTCACCTATGAGTCTGTGTGTGTGTGTTGAGGCTGGAAAAAGTGGCTAATGGGGTTGGTTTCCAAAATCTGGGGTAAAAATCACATTTAGGAACCAAATTACATCCTGGCTTTACAACTTCTTACTAGTTGTATGATTCTGGGAAAGTTCTTTCACTTCTGTCTCTCAGTTTCTTTTTCTGTAAATGGGGATACTGATACCTAATGTGTGGGTTTAGTTGGGAGACAGTTAGATGAAATAATGCACTTAGTGTGCTTAGCACAACTCCTGGTGAGTGGTCATTGCTCAGCAAACGTTAGCCAGCGCCTGTAGTGACAGCATCGCCGATTGAGGAGGTGGTGGGCGTAGAATATTAGTAGAGGAGGGTGATGATGTTGAAAGGGAAGAAGAAAACTGGGGGTAAAGCGTGGGTGTCCCTGGAAAGGAATCATGTTATTGAAGTTTGAAGGCATTTTTTTACCTTAAAGTTGAATTTTTGTTTATTTTCAGATTATGATGGACCTATTCTCTTATTTGAATCTGATGGTTCATTGACATACAGTCCCACAAGCACAATGAAAAGTAGTTACCACAGTGCAATGGAGAAGAGATTACAAGAGATGAAGGAGAAAAGGGAAAATCTTTCCCCTACCTGTAAGTGATTACATTTTATAACATGAAAACTGCACGAATAGGTGAATAAATTGTGGTGGAAAGATTTTTTTTGTTTACCTACATATTTTATTTAATGTTTCCTGATTTTAACAAATTTTTACTTATTTCAGGGCAGACTTTGTTAATATTTTGTTCCAAAAAATATCATGCATC
The DNA here is from genome assembly GCF_041146395.1 of Eulemur rufifrons. Lineage (NCBI taxonomy): Eukaryota > Metazoa > Chordata > Mammalia > Primates > Lemuridae > Eulemur > Eulemur rufifrons. Next base: position 2,388,160 of record NC_090994.1, read on the forward strand.
ATTAAGATTTTTGAATCTTATATTGGGTCTCCAAGCTTATAATCCTGTTTGCTGTAGCTCTTTGTCATTTCTATCTTTGGAGTTTCTTTTCTATTTTTAAAAGTTTAATTAATTATGTCTCTCTTGGAGGAATTTGCTTTATTTTATTTTATTTTATTTTTGACAAGTCCTGATGACATTGAAAGGAATTTGCATGTAATGAATCAATTTATATTTTTCCATTTCTTTCATCTCTAACATCTTTAATTACTTAAGTAATTGAGTACGTTTTAATAAAATATTTAAAAACTTAGCTAATAGTAAAAATTCAACTTGAATCCCACCTAATTTTTCTTTCTGATTTGTAAGAGCTTTTTTTAAGGTTAGATATTTAGTCTGTCTTGGATTTATATTTGTATGTGCTATAAAATGGACACCTATATCGGTTAAGCTTCGTTTTGGCTGCAGAACACAAAGCAACAAACAAACCAATGACTTCAATTAGGTAGAATTACCTTTCTGTGTGTGTCAAGTCCAAAAGTAGGCAGGCAGGGCTCGGTGGCATTCCATAGTGTCTTTAAAAACCTGGGTTTCCATCTGTTTTACCTTTCTGGCTTTTCTTCCAAAATGTGTGTGCCTCCCAGCTGAGCCAGTTCCCTTTAACAGCTTTACCACGTGTCCAGTCCATTATCCTGCCTAATCCATTGGCTGGGACTTGATCATACAGCCACTCCTGGTTGCAAGCAAGACTGAAATGTAGTCTTCGCTAGAGCGCATTCCTATGCTAGTAAAATCAGAGTTCTGTTCTAGAGGAAGCTGAGAATGGATGTTGAGGTAGGTAACTAGCTGTGTCCTAAATGGACATCCAAATTGTTTCAACTTACATATATAAACTAATTTGCCTTAAACTTTTTTTCATTACTTTGCAGTGTTAATTCTGCCACTTCATTGCGTCCAGCACGGTTTTAAACTCAAAGACTGAAAACTTTATCTCTGTGATAAAATAACTACAACTTATAAACAGACATACCTATTTTTTGAATGTGGGAACCCCTTGTTTGAATTGGGGTAATAATTGTTCATGGTTATATCTTTACTTTGGATCTATCAAATTTCTTAAAATTTTCTCACCCATAACTAGAACTCAGAAATTTCCCCCTGAAATTAGGTATTGTAATAAGATTAAGGCATAGGTTAAACTTCCTTTTTGGTTCCTATGGGTTTTCTCATAGGCATTGCCTTTTTTGCTACAGAATAAACCAAGATAAGTAAGGTTTATTTTCTTTTTACAATTATTTGCTTAGATTTTCTCAGAAAAGTATCCTTTTGAGTCTCTTTAAAAAATATCTTTAGGCCGGGCGTGGTGGCTCACGCCTGTAATCCTAGCACTCTGGGAGGCCGAGGTGGGCGGATCGTTTGAGCTCAGGAGTTCGAGACCAGCCTGAGCAAGAGCGAGACCCCATCTCTACTAAAAAATAGAAAGAAATTATATGGACAGCTAAAAATATATATAGAAAAAATTAGCCGGGCATGGTGGTGCATGCCTGTAGTCCCAGCTACTCGGGAGGCTGAGACAGGAGGATCGCTTGAGCCCAGGAGTTTGAGGTTGCTGTGAGCTAGGCTGACGCCACGGCACTCACTCTAGCCTGGGCAACAGAGTGAGACTCTGTCTCAAAAAAAAAAAAAAAAAAAAAAAAAAAAAAAAAATATCTTTGGATATGAGACTCAGACATTTCTTTTGTTTCTTATCTGTTGTATGCACAGCATGTAAAGGTAACATTTTTGACCTTATTTGTTAAATCGTTGATATTCTAGATGTTTCCTATGAATCTCTAGTTTCTCAACCTCAGCACTATTGACACTTTGAGCTGGATAATTCTTTGTTGTGAGCACTGTCCTGTGCATGGCAGGATGTTGGGCAGCGTCCCTGCCTTTCCCCACTGTATGCCTATAATACACCTGCCTCCCTTCCCCTCTTGTGACATCCAGAAATGTCTCCAGGCATTGTCACCTATCTGCTGGGAGCCCAGATCACCCCTGCTTGAGAACCACTGCTCTAATTACAGAAATAACTATTACAATCATCCTTAAAGAAAAAGCCAGGATTATCAAACAGGAAGACTGACTGAAAATGTTCATTTAACTTTGTTAAGCTTCTGATTAGGTTCAGGCAAGTTGACTTTTTAAGATCCCTTCTGACTTCTGTGACTCTGTGATTTAATAGAATCCCCTATGATTAATAGGTGGACTTACTGTTGTCTTCATCTACTAAAAAATATTGAAGTTATATCTAATGAAATGTTTTAATTCTGTTTTCAGCTTCCCAAATGATCGAACAGTCTCATGATAATCCAGGTAACTCTCCATGTGAAGAAGCATCTTCGAACATTTCACATGATACTTTGTTTTCAGGTAAAATTATTATTTTCTTTTCTGTGATATATTTAAGCTTTCCGAATAGTATGATTTTCTTATTTAGAATTTCATGTAACCATTTCTGTTGAGTAGAATAATTAGTTAAAGCTAGAACTCATAAATTTCCTCCTTATTAAGACATGAGTTTTACCTTTTTGGTTCCTATGGGTTTTCTCCTAGGTGTTTGTTTTCTTGCTACAGAATCAATTGCTCCTTTTTTTTAAATTTTGTGGTATTATGCATATGCACTTTAAACTGTATAGAACTGAGAGCAGTCAGAACTAAGGAAAAAATTGTTTCACACAATGTATAATAAACATATGGAACATGTTATTAAACAGGGTCAGTGAAATATATAAAGGTCGTCAATAAATTTAGGAGAGTAACAGAATTTCTAATTAGAAGCAGAAAGGGCATTGGTAAGAATTAATGAAATTGATTATGTGTTATGCATATATATTTTATTATTGTCGGAACCCTTGTTTGAGTTGGGATGATAATTTTTCATGGGCATATCTTTACTTTGGTTGTATCAAATTTCTTACACTTTTCTCACTTAGCCCACCCTAGTAACCAAGTAAATAGTGGTGACCCCTAAAAGAACTGTGTTCAAAAGTGCTTAAAATGCTGTGGAATATGTTATTATGAAATCCACAATGGTGACAAAGCACAAAATAGTATCAAGCTATTAGGAGTTTAAACTAAAGTTTCCTTTCAGTGCATGGTTTAGTCTTGCAGTCTCTTCTGTGTATGTTGGAATTATTTACCCATTTATCTTAATCTCCATCTTTTTGTATATATTGATATATTTATTTCTTATAAGTTGGAAACAAGTATTAATAATAGCTAACAATGATTTCACTTTTGCTATGTTATAGGCACTGCTCTAAGTGTCTTATTTACTGTATCTCATTTAATTCTATTAGCCCTATGAAATAAGTGCTATCACCATCTTCATTTTGCCACTGAAAAAACCAGGACACAGGTCAGACACAGCTTGTGCAAGGTCATGTGGTTTTTATGAGTGGCAAACCCAGGCTTCTAACTTAGGCAGTCTGACTTTAGAATTTACACTCTTAATGACATATCACACTGCTTATCAGCTTTTTGAAATGTGTTATAAATGTATTCAGCTGCTAAAATTAAATGTGACCTATATTTCCAACTGCTGCCTTAAGGACATGCAAGGCTGTCTGACTTGGCATAGACACGGCACCACCCTGCCCACTGGCCTTCCCTCCTTCCTGGAGCACAGCAGCAAGGGAAGGGCCCTGTGATTACTGTCTTCTTCCTTTTTAAAAGTAGCGCTTTAGTGATTCCATTCACAAAGTTACAACACTTAGGTTGTCTCCAGATGTGTGATTGCTGTAGAATAGAGGTCCTCCACCAGCAAGCACTGAGCCCTTCTTGGGGGAGCCAGCACTGGGCTGGAGACTTCACGTTCCTAAATGAGCAGAGAGTCGTGTCTGTCCTCTAGTGAGTAGTGAGAGGGGCAGATACACACATACCACAGTGTGACTTGATGCAGAATGCTGTGTAGCAGAGGAGGGCATGGCCAACTAGACTTGGCAAAGGTGGTAGGAAGTTCACAGGGATGGTGACAACCCAGGTGGGCTTTGAAGGATGAGTGGTATTTACCCAGAGTAAAGTGTGGAGGAAAGGCAAGGCCCAGAGGTGTGGGAGGGTATGGAATTTTCAGGAGATAGGTAGTAGCTTAGTATTACTCTAAAGAGATGTATAAGATATATGAGAAGTCAAAAATTAAGATCTACCAGATGGTTCACTTTTGAACATAAATATTATTTGAGGACTTCACTAGAAGACAGAGAAGGTAAAGATGAGCTATATTAATTGGGGGAATGTTCCATGAAAGACTAGAAATTGTCTTAAAGCAGTAAGTAGTTCTTAAGTTTTAGCGTTATTGCCCTCCTAAAGAATTAGTGACAAACTGTGGATGCTCTTCCTGGGAAAAAAATGCACCTGCATCTGGAAATTTGTATGAAATGTTTAAAGGTTTGTTAATGTTCTTTTCCACCCCGACCTTTATCTCACTGAAGCCCAGGTTCCGTAGTTAAAAATACTGGCCTTAAATGTATCCTTAACTAGAAAGAAGAATAATGAAAATCCAGTCAATACTATGCTTAAAAACTAATAGCTATGCTTAAAAAGTATTAGTTTATTGGTCAACTGAAAATGACATTTATAATAATTTAAACCATTTTTAAAAGTTGATTCTTGATTAATAATTTTCAGATGAATCCTTTGCTGGTGATTTACATTCATCTTTTGATGATCTTTGTGGGAACTCAGGATGTGGAAATCAAGAAGGGAAATTAGGAGGATCCATTAATGAAATTAAAAGTGACATGTGTATTTCTTCACCTGTATTGAAAGCAGACAATATTCATTCGTCAGCATCTTCCAGTTACCTCAACCAGTTAAGTCCTCAGAAATTCATGAGTAATGTTTCAAAGAAAGAAAGAAATTGGCAAAGAGATACTACAGGTGAAATAGTCACCCCTGACAAAAAGCAGGCTGAAGGTATATCTAAGGAGCTGTTTGATGAGAAATACAGTTTGTCTCCTACATTATCTTCAAAGAAAGACCGCCTTTTGTTGCATTCAGTACCCAAGGGTTCCATAGTGAAGAGAAAAAGGACAGCAGAGTACTTACATTCATCTCCAAAAGAAAACCTAAAAAAGAGGTCCAGCCGGAGATCTATCTTGCCAAGGCTGCAGCTGTTTAAGTCAGAAAACAGCCTGCAGTTCGTGCCCAGATCTGCTGCTGAGACTCTGGATTGTGGAGAGTCCTCATATGATGATTATTTTTCACCTGATAATCTTAAGGAAAGGAATTCAGAGAATCTGCGTCAGTCTCAGCCACCATCAAGCCCTGCTCATTTCAGCTGCAGAAGTCTTTCTAGGAGGGAGAGAACAAGCATATTAGAAATGTCTGATTTTTCCTGTCTTGGTAAAAAACTCAGATCAGTCAACATTTCCGATTTAATAGTAAAACCCAGCTCCAGTCTGCAGAAAACTGGAAATGGTGAAGTCAGCACAACTTTGAGTTGCATGATGTCTGAGGGAACTTCTGCCGCTGTAGAAACTCCAGGGTGTTGTAGACAGGCTGGGCCTCTGCAGGGAGAGGACACATGTCCAGATGGAAACAGCTTTTCCTGCACCTTTGATGACCCTGCTCATCCAGAAGGACCTCATGGAGATTTAACTCCTTTGAAAGAAACCGGTAAAGAAACGAAAGAAGTGGTTGGTATAAAAAGCACACAGATAGAAGGTACCACTTCCAAAACGCTGAACTCCTCTGAAGGTGAAGCACAAAGTGATAATAGGCTAAATTTTGCAGATGATTGTAATGTGGAAAAATCTACAGAAGAAAAGGAAAACTTATCCAGAGGATATACTGAAAGTATGTGAAACTCCTTTTCTAAGTATCTTTGTTAAACAAATATGTAATAGTACATCCATATTTTAAATTTATCACAACTTTTTTATAATTTAAAATATTTCCCTTTTTCATTTAAAGATTGTATGTTTGATATTTTCCAATGATAAATTCTTTACGAATACATTTTTTCCCTTTTACAGGTTCAAAAATAAGTAATAGGATTTTGGCTGTCGTGTGGTTCAGGCCATCACACAGTGGTGTGCAGACAGGGCCCTGGTGTAACTCACTTTGACTCAGATGGAAGCATTCTATATGCCCTCACGTAAGGGCTTCTTCTAGAGTCATCTGCCTTATTTCACATCATTATCCAAGACAAAATCATTGGATTCTAGGACAGGAAGGACTTACATGTTGTCTAGCCTAAAATCTAACCCCTTTCTTTCATGATAATAAAATTAAGACTTTCTGACATTTTAAACTGTCCACTGTCAACCCACTGGGACTCAGGTAAACCAAGTCTGTCTTGGAATCTACCTTAGATGACACTATAAAGCCTTTAGTTTAAATGTCACATAAGCACATTCCATATCTGCTGAAATTATGGCATAGTAAAGACTTCTGTACATCAAATTATACCTCTCCAAATCTTTCATGTTGAAATAAAGGTCTTTTTTCAATTTCTGTTTTCAATTCACTTTTTGCTGTCGTTGATATCTAAGGTAGAGTATAATAAAGGTTTCAAGTACAAATTATGGAGAGATTCAGTAATAAACATGAATAGAATAGGAGCTGAGTAAAAAACTTAATTTTGTTTTTTATAATTTTAAAATCATTTAATGTTTTTCATTTTTACATTTTTTCTAATTTTATAAACAATACACAAATACATTTACATTGTAACAAAGATTGGTAAAAAAGAATAAAACCTTCCCAGCTCTTGCTTCTCACATACCTCCCTTTGTTAGTTCACTTAATAACTAATGGAAGTTAGCCATGCGCCTGTTGGGCAGGTGGGGAGATCGCAGAGAGTAAAGCAGTGTGCGCACCTCCAAGGGGAGGACAGACAGTAAATGAATGTGTAACACTGTCAGCTTTTGAGCAATTAGTGATAAAAAGAAAAATAATAGTGCATCAGATAGATGAGGTGGCCAGTGAAGGCTTCCCTGAGGAGGTGGCATCAGGTCACAGGCCTGTGAGAAGCAGAGGGGAGCCGGTGACTGTCTACTGAAGTCATGTTCCAAGCGGAGGTAGCAGTGGATATAAGTGTCCTGCTGTGGAAACTTACCTGCAGGAACACCAAGGAGGCCAGTGCGGCAATACCGGCTGAGCTGTAGGAGGGCAGTAAGGTGGCAAGAGCCAGATCCCCTGACAAGATGGGGAGTTGTTTTAAGTGTGATGAGAAGCCCTGGGGGTTTTGAACAAGGGAATAACCAAATAGATTTATGTTTTAAATGTAACCCTGGATAGTTTATGGCAAACAAACTGGGTTGGACTGTCTGCTCTAAGCAATCGCTGTCAACTGTTTAATGTTTCTTTCCAGACCATCTATGTGTGTGTGTGTGTGTGTGTGTGTGTGTGTGTGTACAAACATACAAATGCAAATAGATATTTTAAGGGGATTTTTTTGGTATACATGTATTATCCTATCATCTTAAAATTTGCTAATATAATATGTTATATATATTTCCATATTATTATTAATAGATCTATATTTTTTAATACAGTCTATATCAGGGGTCAATGAAATTTTTCTGTAATGGGTCAGATAGTAAATATTTTAGGTTTTGTGGGCCGAGAGGCCCAATCGAGGTATGCCAGTACTTACATAGAAAATTACATGAGTAAAAGACATTTTCACAAAATTTTTATTAACAAAACTCAAAATAAAATTGAATATGATTTTTTTAGAATACAGATCTAATGAAAAGAATAGAATTCTTTCTGGGGGGCAGTAAGAATAACATTTCATTTAATTGGGGTTCAAATTGAGTGTTCCCATCACCAACATTGATTGCAAATCTTTATTAAGGCTGATGTGTAATAAGATTTTATGTATGTCACCTTTAAATGCCTTTTCACAAAGATACGTGTTCCCAATCCACAAGCAGATGACTTTCATTGAGCATATTCATGCTTAAAAAGCTTATGGAATTCTGTTTGGTTCTTCTCTTGATAAGTGCCTTTCAGCATGTCCTTACATTGCAAATTAATCACTTCTAATTGAAGGTTAGGTGGAAGCTCCTTAATTACACAGTTAAATGGATTTTGAAATAGGAAATTCTTTTTGTTCTTGAACGCAGTCTGAAAAATGCTGCTGGAACTTGCATTTGAGCTCAGGGAAAATGTCCACAGCAAATTTGCATTGGAATGGAGATCTCATGTCCTGTTTTAACTTTTGACAGCCCAGGACAGGAATTATATTAAGCAGCTTAACATTACTTATATGTGCAAATGACATCCCACCCGCCATCTGAGACTGCTAATCATAGCTCTTCAACCAACAGAAGTTGGTTTGAATTGCCCAGTCGATGAGGCCAATTGGTCATCCTCCTAGCGCACAGCTTGACTCCTAGTTACTTCTCACTAATGAAGGGGGACAGAGTGGCTCCACAGGTGCCATGTGTCCGCCAGCACAAACAGAAAAGTCCTTCCCACACCCCCACTCCACTCTTGCCTGTTTGTTTAATGCAAATTTTCTTCTTCGCTGTGCATGATGGTCTTTACATATCAGCACCTTGTACACATTTGTTGTGAGTTTATCTGACCAATTTGATTATATCCAACTACTAGGTTCTTGTTCATAGATTAATAGCCACCAATTATTGGAGGTTGATGGTGCTTAACTACTCTTCTACCAACACTATCTGCCTTATCTTATTGTAAGCAAGTCTCAGACACATAGACGTTTATTAAACACTTATTGGCAGACAGGAATCAGTCCACAAAACTGACCAATATGCTGACGTCCCAGTTCTCCGTCTATATCTTATCTGAAAGGTTTACTAGATAGAGTACGTTTCTGTAAACTTATTCATTGTCAACATCAGACCATCAGATACCTCTGACCCTGTGGTTTATCATGGGGCCATTTAGGGATCAAGCCTTGGATACCATCCACAGAGATACGAGCTACAATTCCTGCTAGATTTTTATGTCCTACTAGTGCGTGGGGAGGGAGTGCCCCTGTAATATTTAACCCATCCAATTTTCTTGAATCCATTCATTTAACCAACAAGAAACTATTTCTGACATCCATTATGCTGATTAATAAGCTGACAACATCACCAATTATAGCTCATTTCTGCCTTTCATTTGGCAGTTAGCAAAGCATCTAATAATGGGCTGGAGGATTTACAGGAATTGTCTCTGGAGTGTGGCGGTTTTGTTAACATGCTAGCTGACCACTTCTGGATGTGTGTTTGATGCAGATGAACTAACATACCTCATATCATACAGTTTATGCTGAAGTATTTTAAACTGTATTCCAGCCAGTGTAACACAGTGTTGTTTTGTCTTAGTGCATTAATTTCTGTGATAGAAATTGCAAGTAAGGCCTCTGCTGACTTCAGCTGATTGGTGGTCACTGCCTGCAGCTCTAGGTTGGAAAAGACCATGACGTTGGACCCTGGCTTTGAAGGAAAAAATAACGTGATAAACTAGTAGTATTTGCCTAGAGGATTAATTGGTTCATGTGGTTCAACATGGGGTGTGTTTGGATTATAGCTTTAATTGATGGAGAATTATAGGCAAAAATACAATAGTGATTGTGAAAGATATATGTACATTTCATCATAATTCGTCCTAAAGCAGAGAATTACAATTTCATATTTCTTTTTCAGTAATATGAGAAAGTTTGATAATCTTGGGCTTTGAGTACATCTCATTGAAATCAGGAAGTATACCACTTTTAAAACTGAGTTAATTGAAAATGTATGTGCTTTATCAGAACTAAACCCATCTAATCATAAGCATTTGGGAGTTCTTATATAATATGCTATATTTCATATATTCTGAGTATTTTTTATTCAAGAGGAAATTTGAATTACAGCAAATAGGTGTACATGTATTCCTTAAATATTTTAAATTGAGAAGTAATTATTGCACGTTTGACAATTCACGTAATCCACAAGTGTGCTTAGAGGAGTGTTTCTGTCAATCGTCTTCCCTGTAGTTCGCAATCCCACTCACTAAGTAGTAAGACTAAGCAGTTGGAACAGCTCGAGGTGGGATAGTCAGCCTTAACCAGAAGGCTGACCACAAGGAAGGAAGGCAGGCTGTTGATTATTTAACTGATTGGTTGATTCGTTCATTCATGTACTTACTCATTTTTCATTAACGAGATGTTTATTCTGTATCTGCTACATTCCAGGTATTCAAATAAACACAGTGAGAGTAAGATTAATATGAAGCTCTGTCTCCTCAAGGAGCTTAGACAATTAGGGAAGGTACAGTCAAGACAGTCTGTATACAAGTATTAGGGAATTCAAAAGACAAGATTACTCCCCCAGTGGGAAAGGTATGTAGCACTAAAACTAACTTACATATATAGGGTCTATATTTTAATTCTCTACAATGATTATAAAGGAAGGAATTTCAATTATCTACTGAAGATCATGATTTTGTTTTTATTTTTTTCATAGTTAACAAAGTGAACTTGATATTCTAACAGACAAATATGAGTATAGGTTTTTGTTAGCTGAGATTTGCCTAGTACAGAACCTGTGAGTAACTTGTATATATCCCAAAAGTACATTTGGAAAGGAGTTTTTTCTAGGGGTATTTTAAGGTTCTTTCCACAATCCTAAGATTTTATATTCTATGTTGTTCTTAAATAATTCGTTATTCACATTGGGGGTGCTCAGAACAAATTTCCCATTGGGATAATGGTAAAATGTTATATATGCTTTTTTATATGGTAAAAGTATGGATTTTTTTAACCCCATAAAACTTATAGTAAAAAAATTATGGAATTTTTTTTTTTTTTTTTTTTTTTTTGTTGAGACAGAGTCTCACTTTGTTGCCCAGGCTAGAGTGAGTGCCGTGGCGTCAGCTTAGCTCACAGCAACCTCAGACTCCTCGGCTTAAGCGATCCTACTGCCTCAGCCTCCCGAGTAGCTGGGACTACAGGCATGCGCCACTATGCCCGGCTAATTTTTTCTATATAGATTTTTAGTTGTCCATATAATGTCGTTCTATTTTTAGTAGAGACGGGGTCTCGCTCAGGCTGGTCTCGAACTCCTGACCTTGAGCAATCCACCCGCCTCGGCCTCCCAGAGTGCTAGGATTACAGGCGTGAGCCACCGCGCCCGGCCTAAAAAATTATGGATTATTAAATGAGCCTTTAGGAGCCTTTTTCATTTTGTCCCTTGCAGAGTGCCTTTTATGAATAAATACTAACTGTTTAAATGTTTTATTAGTACTAGCATTATTAGTCCTAATTTTGTGTCTTGGAAGTAGGAAAGTAGGATGTGAAGGAAGATATATGTTAGAAATAAAAGTTTATTTCTTAAGCCTTGGCTCTAGGCAAAACTTTGACACAGCCAAGATTCTCATACAGTTTTGTTTTTGTTTTTGTTTTTTTTTTGAGACAGAGTCTCATTCTGTTGCCCGGGCTAGAGTGCCGTGGCGTCAGCCTAACTCACAGCAACCTCAAACTCCTGGGCTCAAGAAATCCTCCTGCCTCAGCCTCCTTAGTAGCTGGGAATACAGGCATGCGCCACCATGCCTGGCTAATTTTTTCTATATATATTTTTAGCTGTCCATATAATTTCTTTGTATTTTTAGTAGAGACAGTGTCTCGCTCTTGCTCAGGCTGGACTCGAACTCCTGAGCTCAAACGATCCACCCACCTCGGCCTCCCAGAGTGCCAGGATTATAGGCGGGAGCCACCATGCCCGGCCTCTCTTACAGTTTTTTTCAACATCCACTTCTTCATCTTTCTCCCTTTCCTAGTATTTAACACCTTGACTGCCACACTAGAAACAATAATTTCCTTATGGCCACGGTGTTTCATTATGAAAATAGAATAAAAACTTCGAAAACAAAACACTCCTTTCTAATTTAATGAAAAATTTGTTACATCATCAATAAAAAAGTAATGTAAAAACTTGAAAATTGACAATGTAAAAAGTAATGTGAGAACTTGAAAAATAGTTCATTAAGGGTAAAGTGTTTTTCTTGACTTGTCAGGCTCAAGTGTAATTTAAAGGTAAACATAAATAGAAAAATGAAATTTATTGACTTCATTTAATCCACATTTTTAGAATTAAGTTGTCAGCAGGTAAAGAGATATATGAGTTATATGCTTCATGAGGCCCTGGGCTCACAACTAGCCTAAGTTAAATACAACTCATATGGCAGTCAGCGTGTTAAGTGACACAGGCCCATATGCTGCTTTGGCCTGGCTCTGCCCCCAGAGTGATCACATTTAAAATTCTCTTCACTTGGTTCAATCGTTATCTCCGTTGAGCAGGTGAAAGTTGTGATTTACCTAATTCACACTGAGGTGAATGAGTGACCATTTGCTAACTTTCTTTGATGTGTTTGTATTTTGATAATATTATTAGCCCAAACAAATTTCTAAAGGGTAAAATTACAGGTAATATAACTTAATGATAAAAATTCTGGGGCAGTGAGGTTTGTTTCTCTCTGTATTTCGTCATTTTCTGAAAAGTCAGAGTCAATGAATCATGTGTATAATGAAGGTAGAATGAAGGGGGGGGAGAGAGAGGAGGCTAGGATCTGTGGCTTAGGTAGGGAGCTGCTGTGGACTGAATTGTGTCCCTCCAGCTGTATGTGTTGAAGCCCTAACCCCCACTGGCATGGTATTTGGATTGGAGGTGGGGGCAGCCTTTGGGAGATAATTAGGTTTAGATGAGGTCATGAGGGACTTCATGATGGGATTAGTGCCATTATAAAAACAGACACCAGAGAGCTCTCGTCCTCTCTGTCTGCCATGGGAAGACACAATGAGAAGGTGGCTGTCTGCAAGCCAGGAAGAGAGCTCTCACCAGAACCCGAGCATGCTGGCACCTGGATCTTGAACTTCCAGCCTCCAGAACTGAGAAAATAAATTGCTATTGTTCAAGCCACCTAGTCTGTGGTATTTTGTTATTGTAACCCAAGCTGAAGGAGGACAGGCATTCATCAAACTCTGGGGTATGTTGGCATGTTAGTTGAAATTTCTAAAAGATAGATGTCCATTAGGGAGTTGGATTTATCCAGCCTTACCTCAGCTGGGAGGTCTGGACAAGGTGCATAGAATTAGGACTTCTCAGTAGTGGGTGACTATGGGAAGTGGTGAAGTCACTTTGCAGGGTTAGAAGAGAGCTGATGACAACCCATGAAGAAGCTGCACATCGGGAGCAAGCAGGAAGAGTCTGGAGAGCCAGGCAGAGGGGAGTAGATACTCTTTATTGATCTAGACAGAAATGGAATCTCACCGCTCTTTTCACAATTGCTTTCCAAGGTACTTGCGCTTCACTGCTTTTGGCGTGCTGGTAACGTCCTTAAAGAAAACATTGGTGAATTACTGTGGCAGGGTTTGTTAAATGTTTTAAATAACCAAATAAATTATTTACTTGGATCATTTTGTGACTGCATCATTTGGGAAATTCGGAAAGATGTGTCATTAGCAATGTTAGCCTAAGTTTTAAAAGGTTGTGATGCATTTCCTAGAGCTTTGTGTTTAGAAAATGCTTTACAGCCTGTTTCATTTCTCAGCACGAACTGAGGCAGGTAGCCATTTTAAAATGTTTTTTTGAATACAAAAGGAAGCTGCAGATTTGTTCAGGATTCAATAACAATAACATTGTGGCCCAAATTACAACTTTAGTCCACTGCTTTTCTTGTTTTGATATACTCTTGCTTTAAGTAAATATCTGTATTTAAAAAGGAAAATAAATGCATAGTGGATATGATTAATATTCTAATCTTATAATTACTTTTAGATCTTAAATATGAAAAACAGGTTACATCCATATCCTACCCTAGAAGTTCTAGCATTTTCAAAAAAAGATGGTTGAAAGTGGTAGAAAGTAATACATAGATAATAGGTAGATAGAAAGATAGACAGACAGTTAGATACTTTTACCTGGAGAGTGAACAAAAGTGAGGCTAGGCAACGTGGCTCACCCTGTAATCCTAGTACTTGGGAGGCCAAAGCAGGAGGATTGCTTGAGGCCAGGAGTTTGAGGTTGCAGTGAGCTATGATGACACCACTGCACTCTAGCCTGGGCAACAGAGCAAGACCTTGTTTCCAAAAAAAAAAAAAAAAAAAGTGAGAAACTTAGCCAGATCTTAGGACAAAATATCAACTGCATGATACCCTTTTACATGGCTTGTGAACCCATCTGTTCTGATCCACCTATCTGTATTTAGCTGGTTGAGGTTGTCACTGTGGTAGGCAGTCATCTGGGCTGAAGTAGGACTAGGAGACAAGTGAGTGCAAGTCAACTATAAGAGGTTGCCAAGGACGTGGGGGAATCAGTATGTGATTGGTGTGAGTCTCCAAAGGGATTCAGTATTAGGGTTTATGGGAAAGAGTGTTGGTTTGTGGTTCAGAACCTGACCTTAAAATGTTTCTAGGGCCCAGGCTGCAAATAACTAGTTTAAATTGAAGAGGACATTTAACCATTGTTGTTCTGCATTTTTTTTTCATTTCGATATATAAAAATTTTCAAATCAGACTGACCAAACTTAGTTATATCTGGTTTTATTGTGGCAACCTATCTGCAAAGCAGTCTTTCTCATGTTATATGATTTTTAATTTCTGAGGGCACTAGCATTATTTTTGCCTACATTGATTTATCTGTGTCTATATTGTCTATTGGGTTGTGAGCTCCCTAAGAGTAGGACAATATCTTGTACATTGTTCATCTCCAGTGGGAGGCCTGTGGGCGTTAGGTATTTGTTGATCAAAGTGAACAAATGAGTGGGATGTGCAGTTGAGCTAACCGTCACCTGGCTGGGGCTGGTGCACCCTAGGCAGCTACATGCCCTCTGTGTCAAGGTGTACATTATACCGTTGCAACCATGTTATGGTCTATGCTAGGTCCTCCTTCAAAACTCCAACTAAGTCATAAAGTAGGCAGACTGTTTTGGGGGAAAAGAGTGAGAATAAGGAACAGCATGTAAAGCAATAGCAGGGGGTGAGTCAGTTCGAAGTAAACATTTCATACTTCACTGTGGGTTACTTAGGTCTACACAGCTCAGCATCTAGTGAAACCACATTTCACTCGAGTATCTTCCTTTTGGTATGTGTGCCTTCATGGCGAGACATGGGGTCTGTGGTGGAAATTTGGGGGAGTAGAATTATCTGTCACTTATAGATTGAAATAGATGCTTTGTACTACTGAAGACTCTTCCAGAAAAACTCAAATTGCCTCCAAAGCTGAGATTACTCAGTGTTGCTAATATAGAACTGACTTCTTGGAGGATCTAGGTTTTGATCATTATTTTAAAATCTAAGAATTCAAGTTTGAACAGTGCAGAAGGAATAGGCGTACATTTTCTTACATTGTCAACTAGGCAAATGTGATGCTATAGCACATTCTAACCTGGCCGGCTAAATTGTTTCTGAACACTGAGTGAAGTGAATTGCTTGGGATATTGGAGTGGAATAAACTGAAAGTTCTAAATATATCTCAAACAGCAAGAAGTATGCAGTGTTTATTTAAAGGGCCTATAGTTTCCTGTTATACATTATGTGTAAATAAATGTAATTTTTGATTTTTGTTTTGCTTAAGTTGTATCAGCATTCAGACCATGTCAAGTTCTAACTAATCTTCAATCCACTTGGGTTTTAGATGTTAACAATGGACCAGCAGGGCATGATGTTTTACATGGCTCATATGCAGGCTTGAAGGGCCTCATCAGACCTCATGAGGAATCAAAGAAAAATGGGAAAGGCAAAAAGGTCAGTGTGTGAAAATATTTTAAACTTTTAAATGCTGCTACATCATAATGTTCCATGCTGGGTTAATGAAACATAAACTAGTCTATCCAACTGTGTCTTATTTAAAAAATTGATTATGGGTAAATGTTGGAAAACTCTGAATATAAAACTGAGAGCATTGGTTGCATTCAGGACAAAGAGTTACTATTAATAGACAAAGCTTTCTCCTATCACTTTGCCAATACATTTCTTGTAAAAATGCCCACAGCTTCTCTCGAACAGAAAATGTTGGTTGTGCCAGCATTTGTTGCTATTTTATAATCTGAATAAATATTTGCTAGACAGGAGGTGAAGAACCCAAACATCTTTCATTTGCAAACTAATCAAAGTTTGACCTCAAGCCAGCAGCGTGAAAAGTTTATACACCAAACGCAGGGTCACCCATTCCTTTGCAGTTTCAGCTTTAAAACCTGGCTCTTCCTCTAAAAAGAAAAAGTTCTCTTATACCAGGCTAAGCTTATGTGAATCATGTCAGGAGGATTTTAATTTTTTTTGTTCATTCAACATCTTTCATTGCTTAAATTTAAATTTAGCCGTTTAATATTATCTCATGCCTCATTTTATGAGGCCAAGGAAGTTTAATATAGCGAAGCCTGGATTCCAACTGTACTGATAAGCAGGAAGTGAAAATGATGGCGATTACAGTAAGAAGAGTTTGCACTGGGGCATCGGCTCTGGACGCTCAGGCTTGAACAGATGTGTGGCTGCCTTCTACCCGTGGACGTGACCGTTTTGCTCCTTGTATTGGCAATGGCTAAAAGACATTCAAAATTACACAGGTTCCATGGGAAGTCTCTTGTAACTTATAGAAACTTAGATTTCTTTACTCGTGCTTTCTGGTTTGTCTTAGAAAAAAAAAAAATGGAGCAAAAAAAAAAAAAATGGAAAGGAACCATAGTTTGGATAGAGCAACAGATTTGTGGAGAGAGAAATCATCAAGGTCCCCAGGTCCCCTAACATATAAGGGACACCCAGCCATGTGGCATCCTGTCTTACGATTGCACCGAGCATCCCTGAGTGTCGCAGCCTTTGGACCTGCCCAGCCAGTTGCCTCCCAGGGATCGTGCCCTTCGTAGAAAGCTGGTGACCCCTCGACCGAGTTTACATTTTGCTTTCCTGTTTCCTAATCTTCTCCCTAATTGCTACGTGGCCACTTGACCTGTTTCCTTTAGAAAGAAATAAAGAAAAAGCCTTTTGGGTATTCATTCAGCCGGTGTTTACTCAGCATCCCCTGCTGTCCCTGCGCTGCCCCTGCTGACACGTCCACAGCCGCTCGTCCGCCACCTGGCTTTACGGCTCCCACCCCGTGTGCCTGTTCGCCCACTTTCTGCCTCCCATAGACAGTTCTCAGGGACCGGTCGCTATTGTACCAGTACTTGATACTATGCCTGGCATTTAAAAAAAAAAAAAAAAGGTGCTCAGTAAATATTTATCATTGAGTTACTTGTTACGTACCATAAAAATGCTCCATCCTGTCTGATCAAAAAGCATGAGGTCTGAGCTTCAGACACATGACCTTGCTGCCTTCTTCCTGGTGACGACCCTTGACCTGCTGGCTGGGTCTGTGAGAGATCCGCATCCTGGGTGGGAGTGGTCCCTTCTCACCTTCAGTGGCCCCTGAAATGGGGGATTCAGACCTGTCTGACTTTCTGACATTGTTCTACAGATCCAGTGGTAAGTGCTACATAACATAGGGTGGTATTATGGTCATGAACAATAGTAAAAGAATAAGTGGTCAAAGAGGAAAACAAAATGCAAAATAATATTTACATACCTACAATCTGCCTTCAACTGACACGCTCAGGAACAAAAATATTTTAATACATTTAATTGCCTAACTTGCTCAAATTTTTTCTTTAACTCTTGTTTTGAAAATATTTTAAATATATTAGTAAACTTTCTGCCCTGGTAATTTATAATAGTAGAATATTAGTGCTGAGAGGAATCCATCGTTTCTGGTTCTACATGAAGAATCACCTGAAACAATCTTTAAATACGCAGATCCTCTGGCCCCACTTAAGACCCTCTCGGCCAGCAGCTCCCAGGCCACCAGGGAGCTGCCAGCCAGCCCGTGAAAGCTGCTGTTCCAGTACAGTTCCCTTCTGTGACAGAGAGGAAAGAAACTACCACTCAGAGAGGGGAAAGGATTCATCTGAGGTATCATATCTTGCTGATAGCAGAAGAAATGAGATGTACGTTTCCTTTCTTTGACTTGATAGTCTTCCAATTCTATTTGTTACTGCAGTTCACCACACAAGGGTGGTGCTTCCGAGCTGGGCTGCACACTGGAATCATCTGGGGGTCTATGAAATATGTCGCTGCCTGGCTCGCACTCCCAGACATTCTGGGGTCATTAATATGGGGTGCACCCTGGCCATTAGGATTTTTTCAAGCTCCTGAGGTGATCCTCCTGTGAAGCAAAGTTTGGAAACCACCCTTAGGGACTTTAGGCCCCTGAACTTTAGTATAGTTTAAATAAACAAATCGTCTTGGAAGAAGTTTTGTTTGTTTCTAAACACTTCCCATATAAACTTGTTTGATTGTTTTTTTAGATTCTTTAAAGATAAAGGCTTAAAGTCTTGATTTCTTTGCTTGTGGATTGAGTGTTTTATTAATAGAAGTGCAAATTTAGACAGTAATATAGAGAGATGAATGATCATGGTTTATCGTTTTACATATTAGAAGGAAGAATGATACAGATTTCTTAAAATGCAATTTTAGAGTGTAAAGACATAGGTTCCCAATAGTTTGAGATCTTTTAATGTGGGGTGGAGATAGGGGTTTATGTTGCTGTCTTATGTTGGTAATGCATCAGCAAAAACACTGGATTTGGTTTCCTGGTTTTAAAAGTCTACAGTTGGATTGGAGGAGGATTGAATTGGTAAACTAAATAAAAGTTTCTCACCTATAACTTAAAATTATAATGTTAGTCTTGAAGGTTACGTTAGTATCTCAATCATTCCCCTTTTTCCCCGCTGAAACCGAGGTTTTACCTGCTTATTTTTGTTACTTATTAGATTTAAGATAATCTGTGTTAAACTGATATTAGAAACTTTTTAACATAGTCATATTTTAATGTATAAATATATGTTAAGGGATTAGATTATATTATGCACAAAAATTTTTACTATTTCCCCCCAAAAAATCTTTTAGTTGAATTTTAAAGCTGAAAAAAGTAAGTTTACATGACATATCTTTCAACAGCTAATTACTGAAGCATGTCTCTCTACTGAGATGGAGAACACTGAGGTCTGGAATATAGGATAGGACTGACATTTTTATGTTCTCACGTGAGAGCTGGCTTACGTGCCGTTTCTGTGGTTATGAAAATGGTGTGGAACTCAGATGAGTCTCACGGCCCTAATGATCTTAAACTGGAAGTAACACGGATAGGCGATGTCCCTTCTGGGCAGCCCTGCAGAGCAGGCCTGATGAGAGCTGTTAATCCAAATTGTGTGCGATATGAAGGTGCAGGGCAGAAGGTATGAAGGTCAAAAAGGTCGGGAAATGTGGAGCCTGTGGGTGAAGTAGCAGAGTCTCAGTAGACAGCGTGGCCGAGGGGGGGGATGCTGGAACCTGCAAGGAGAGAGATGCTGACGTCGGCCCCAGAAGATTCTGACCATAGACTGTTCTCATTGTTGGTTTTCTGCAGTTTCATTGTGATTGTCATACCAGAGTATTGTTTTTGTTGTTAGCCTACTTGAGAGTCACAGGCCTTCCTGTCTTTGATCTGTTCTGGAAAATTCTCATCTGTTATTTCTCCTGCCTGTTTTCTCACGCCTCCATTGCTGGGAACGCAATCCCATATGTCAGCCTTTGCTCCCATGGCCCGTACCTGGTGATGTTGCTTTATTTATTTCTTCTCGCAGCTCTGTATTTCGTTCTGGATATTTTCTACTGATTTCTTTTCCATTTCACCTTTTACTTTTTAGAAGTCTATTCTGATGCCGACCCTACGTATTGAGTTTTAGCATTTCATTTATTAATTTTCAGTCCTTGCAATTGTGTTTGAATTTTTTAGAGAGATGAACGATCATGGTTTGTCATTTTACAGATAAGAAGGAAGAACGATACAGATTTCTTAAAATGGAATTTTACAGTGTAAAGTCAATTTTTTTTATCATTTCCAGTTCTCTGCCAAAATTATTAATCTTGTCTTCTATTTCTTTCAACCTAGTGAGCATATTTATTTTGAATTATATACCTGGTAACTCTATTTTCTGGCTCCCCCTAGTTTCTGTTTTTATTTTCTATTGTTTTCAGTCATATGTTTGATATCCAATACGCCTGGTTATATTTTATTTATCTTCGTATCTCAGGAATTGAGAGGATTTGAAGTTGGCTTCTGTCTCTGTGAGGCCAACTATCCCCAGGGAAACATGGGCTTCAGACGCCAGTTCACCTCTCAGGGTTTCTTCCTCCGTGACTCGTTGTCTCATTAGCTGGGCAGCACCGTCAAAGGGCTGGCACTTGCTTGTTTATTTGCATCTTGTCTGGCTTTTCTACTGATCACAGGGAGGAGGCTGTTCCAAATCAATTAGTCCACCATTACTGGAAATAATGGGTGAATTTTAATGGCCATTTGAAAAACGAAAACTTTTCTAAATAGAGTTTTGGTATAAATCCTTCTCAGAGAAAAGAGCAGTAAGAGGCTAAGTCAAGAGAAGAAAGGATTTTTTAAGATGAACATTTAAGTCATTGTTTGCAAAAGACACTAAACATCTAAAGTGACATTAATTCAGTTTCTCTTAAAGAGTGAAAACAAATATGATTCAATAAAAAAATTATAGAATCTCAGAGCTATAACTTCCATCAGAGATTTTTTTGGTTTAGTACCCACTTTTTTTTTCTATACCCTGTGAAGATACAAGGTACCCACTTTTAATGAGAAAAGTCACTCTGTAAGTCAGTGGGAAAATCAGTCTTCTTTTTTAGACTTATTATTTTAAATGTATATTTATAAATGGGTGGAGGCTTTTTTATTTTGAGGATCCAGTTAAGCAATTTTATTAACTATACGATCTTAGCTTATAATATATAGATCATTGACAAGGAAAGATAGTTATATATCTTTTCAGCAGGAGAAATATAAAATGTCATGGCAAATTTTGACCTGTTTTCATTGTTACTTGTTGAATATTGTCAGACTTAGAGCCTGAAGAAGCTTAATGTAGGATCAATGTTAGTCCTCTAATAGAAAAACATGAATATGGTTTTTTTTCTCTTTGAAGGTATTTTGTTTATTCTACCACTTCTGGGTTTTGTTGTTGTTGTTATTCAAAATATTGACTATCCTCGGCAAAATTTTTATGAAAGGGCATCCAGTCATCAATTGGATAGCCTAAGTGGCCACATTGTAAAATCTCATTTTGGAGACATCTCTGCCAATCCAGACTGTCCCACGAGAAGGCAAGCTTGGGGTCAGAGCACAGCGATGTTTACAGGTGGCTTTCATAAGCCCGGAGGCCTAGAGAGATATGAAGGACCAAATACAGTATACTTATTTTGACAGCAGTTTTAAAAATAATTAAAGAATTACACACCAGATAGAATGCTCAAATTCCTAAAACTTTCTTAAATAGGGTAAAAAACAGATGTGTGATAGCTTGTATATGTTCTGATAATGGCTTCTTGCATGTTTTCTAGAATATGAACCCATCAGGACATAGACTATGTCCTATTCATCTCTTGATACCCAGCATAATAGAGTACTATAAACAAAATAAGTGCTCAGTAAATATTTCTAAGTAAATAAGGGATGCATTAATTTCCCATTCACTTTTTGAGTGACTCTATGTTTAAATTATTTCTGATGTTCTTAGCCATCACTAAGTAATGTTGTCATCATTGTTGTGTACTTCATTTCTTTTTTAATATTCTTCCTAAACTTGTGAGATGGTCTTAGTAAAGGCTGGACTCTTTTTTCCAGGGTCGTGTACTGTGGGCATTGTTGCTAAAGCGTTGACTCCTGAGCCAGAATTCCTGGGTTCTGTCCCAACTTCGCTGCTTACTAGTTCTATAATGTCACCTTGAGCAAAGTTACTTAATATCTGTGCCTCTGCTTCCTTGTGTGTAAAACAAGGGTAATAATAGTGCCAGTCTCAAAGGCATTATGCTGATTAAATGAGTTGAAACATGCAAAGAGTTTAACATAGTACCTGATGTACACAAGTGCTCAAAAAATATCAGCTGTTTTCTTCAGCCCAAGCGTGGGTGAAGAGCATGTCCACCTGTTGACTGTCCTTCACTTTGCAGCTATAACTTGAGATAGACTGGGTCCCTGTCACTTGCCTCATCCCCTTCCTACTCCCCAGAGACTGCCATGTGTCTTTAATAAAAATGACCCTGAAACTCCAGGATAGTTCAAACTACAACTTTCATTGGATTTATTAACAACAGTCATACCTGGGCCAAAATAGAATCTCTGGGCATAAGGGAAGGGAAGGTGGGTAGTATATTTTTTAAAAGCTCCTTAAGTGGTTCCAAGACAACAGTCCTCCTTCCCAGTTGAAAGCTTGGTTAGGGGTGAGATGGAGCTACATCTCTTTAGGCCACTAGCATGAAATTGTACCCTGTCATCTCACCCAGGAGGCAGGAGAGATGAGTTTTATAGTCAGTATTGCCTAAGCAGGCACTGTTGCTTCCCTGGAGAGTTCCCTGACAAATGCTTTCCTCATCTCTAATGTCGTTAGCACCATCCTGAAATAACTGAGATCTATAGACCTGTGTAAGTTGCACATAATATACTAATAGCTGCCATTTATTGAGCACAGTGACCTCATTTTAGATTGAGTTTTCTATTTCTCAGTCGTGTGGAGGTGCCTAAAAGAAAGTGTCTTTCAAAGAGCTGCGATCCTATCTTTGTTGTGGAGGCAGTAGATTTGGAATTACAGCTAATTTGGGTCTGGCTTCTTCAAAGAAGGAGCCTTGCAGTGGAAAGAAGATAGAAGGGTCTCAGTGGTGGGAGTAGAAGCAATGCTGGGTGACGAGAGGGTGAGAAAGGTCTAGCACAGATACAGTGTGGGTAGTCCATCTAGGGGCAGGTGAGAAGAGCTGCCAGGGTACAGAAGCCTTCTTGAATAAGGAGAACAGGCTATTTGAGTCACTTTTTGGTTAAAACAGAGAGATCACCTTCATGCTCTTTCCTCTCCTCTAAGAAAAAAGTCCTAGGATGAGTACTTCACTGCTGTAATAGAGACCCTAACATTTTATGAATGTGGTTTTACAATTTGCAATAATTCCAGGACTCTGGCTGTTTGCAATTAGATAGTGTAGTTGGCTAGAGGTATATACTTTCATGGTTTTGATTTTAAACTTAGCTTTCAAGTTGAAATTGCAGTGATTCATCCAAATGACAGGTGCTATTTATTTTTTTTCTTGAAAATTCAGCGTAAATATGTTGTTATTACACATTTAGGGGAATTGCCACACTTCCTGGAGGATGACACCCTTTATAAATATCCATGTACATAATGTCCCATTGTTCAGCCCCACTGCACACAGAAAGATAGGGCCTGTCTCATGGGTAGGTCCTTGAGGTGCCGATCACTTGACAGATAAGCTTACAAGATCGAAGGTGCCCTTGATTTCCAACACGGCTGTTTAAGTGATCTGTCACTGCTTTGATAAATCACTTTTGGCAGCATGTACCTAAAGCTGGCAGTGGTGGGGATGTGCTCGTCGTCACAGGTGTGGAGTCCAGCGGCAGATGTTGCTTTATGAAGCCATTTAAAAGCCAGCCGCCTCTTCATGGCCTGACAGTTGCTTTCAGCTCCCCTAAGCATGTTATTTTTTTTCTTGTTATGTATGAGGGAAACAAAATATTTCCACAGAAAATATTAAATAGACTCTTCAAAGAACTCTTTTGTTAATGTGTTCTCTATGTTCAATACAGAATGACTGATTTTTGCATGCATTATAAAATGCATGGTTCAGTAATGGTCAAATGTGTTTTGGTGGAAATGAAGACCAGTAAGGTTGGATAAGGATGGTCACCACATCAAGGTAGAGTGAGGCCAAGGTCAGAGTACACGCCCCACTGGGAGAGAGCCACAGGCACAGAGAGAGGAGCTGTTTGAAGAAATCTAAGATCTGCTGGTAAACATTCCATGCACTGGGCAAAGGAGAGACATGCAAGCCCAATTTACATCATTCTAGCTGCTAATTTGTAAAGTCTGGCTTACTGAATATACCATCTGGGGGATGTTAGGTAAATGACAGTAAACTATGTTAAATTGGTTTAGAAATATCAAATTAATCTGGTTGAGATATGAAGAAACTCAAACAAAACAATAACTTGCTAAAGTAACAAACTTGAATCCTTATGTTTAAAAAAAAAAAAAAAAAAAAGATTCCTTGGGAGTAAAAGAACTGTAGACAAGTGAAAGTCAGTTGCCCAAGCCAATGCTTCCCTGGTATAAATACCTCCTCTTTAGTGAGCAGCTGCTCTGCTGGGGAGCTGTTTGTGCGTAATCGCCACCCACCTCTGCACTGCCCCACCCTCCCCAGAGCCCGTCCTGTCCTCAGACGACTGGTCCAGCTCAGCACGGTCATTCTGTTCCTCTTAGCAGTAATTAGTTTGGGACTATGACTCACCTCTGTCCAATAAGATGTGAAAGGAAGTCTTACTGGGAGGTTTCTGGAAAAAGTGTTCTCCCACTCGAGATAGCCCTGGGAAGAAAGCTCCCTGGTTCCTGGGAGCTTTGTTGTGGCTGGATGCCTCTCCTGGAACTGCCTGAGGGTGAAGCCAAGAGCGTGAACCTGAGACAGGAAGGGAGGAGGGAGGAGGTCGGGCGCCTTGTAGCTGCTCACTGCTTGTTCCACTGACTTCAGGGAGATGCTTTAGTAAGGGACAAGTGGCTTCATCTGTTATGCTCCTCAGAGACGATGTAACGTGGACATTCAGAAATGCACAGCTATATAGGTGAATATTTGTCCTGAAGGCTAAATCTCACTTTAAATGTGGGTGGTTTTCCCAAGCAGGTTTTCCATCTCTTCTCTAGAGGAGCAATTATTTCCTCCCCAATCATAAGATATTTATTGCTTTGCCTTTATTAAGTCTTTTTAACTCTTTGTTCTTTTTAAAAGTTATTGCTTTTCAAAGAATATTTAGGAATGTAAATTATTAGATATTAATCCAGGACAATTTAGATTTTTTTTTTATTAAAGGAATAAAAACAGGATTGTTCAGAAGGCAAGGGGTTAAATGGAAGAGTGACGGATAAAAACTGCAATTCGAAATCAATGAGGCATTAAAATAGAGTTTGTTAAAACACTAAAATATGAGGCATTTCAAATAGACTTTTGGCATATACTTTTGTGGCTTTTGGATATGAGTTAAGACTTAGTTCACATATCAATGATGAGTCTTTGTAAGAAAATAATATACTATACGATGACTTTCAAACTGGAGCAACTTGGTGTGAAGCGCTTCTGATTCTGGTCTTTATTATTAGTGATTTTCATTTGGAAAACTTTTTTGAAGTCATACTGTTTTATTTTTCTGCGAAAATATCATCTGCTTTTCATTTTTAAATACATTTGCAATTTATTTATAATCTGATTCTGATGATTAAAAAGGGCACTAGAATCTTATCTCAGCATTAATAGGGTTGTGCCTTTTTTTCTTATTTTGTTTTTAGTATTTTTTACTGAGTCATTCTACTTCCTTGGGTAAAGTTTTAACCAAGAAGAGAGACAACGGATAGGCAACTAGGAATCAAACAGTTCAAAGGATTGGAATTGTGGTGTAATCCTTGAGGAGTGGAAAGACAGAGGGATGTGCCTGTGTCTCCGAACAGTAGCACCAGCCTGGAAATCCCAGAAATTTGCATATTTTCCCCCAGGTTCACCCCATTTGTTTTGGTGAGTTTGGGGTTATGTTAATATTTAGAGTGGATAGTGAAAGGAGTTCCTGCCCTACACCTGAGCACAAGCATTTGAGCAAGTGTTTAAGCCCACACCAAAGGATTCAAAGCCCAGAGTCTCTGCTCTGCAGCCACCGCCCATCACCCCCACCACACTCGGTGCTCTGTGTCCCCTCCTCTCCTGCCCCTGCCCCAGGCAGACGCACAGATTCTTATTTTGTTTGGCAGGTTAGAATTCATTACTTTCCTCAATTTGGGGAAGAGCGGTGTCCAGATGGTCCCAGGTTTCCCCAGGGAGAGCCCTTTGCACTGTCCTCCCTTGTGCTCTGTTTCGCAAGCGTCCTTCCTCCTTCTCCAGCACCACCCGGGCGTGCCTGGCTCCTATTCACTTTCCCCACTGTGGCCCCTGCTCTGTTGAGTGGAGAAAGGATTGTGTGAGAACTCGGTCCGGCATGTGTGTCTTCTCTGATCCCCAACTTGGCTTCTAATCTCACTCTCCCGGGAGGTGGGTGTGTGCGTAGACCCCGTGGGAGCTTTAGTGTTAGGTATTAAGTTTGCTAGATAAGACGTCCTATTAGTGAGGTAATATATATGGATTGTTTTAACAATTTGGACATTGATGATGAATTACTTGGAAGTATACTTTGTTTGTTTTTCACTATAAAAATCTAAAAGTCTTTATTCAAGATGAGTATTCAAAACTGATACTGGGCCGGGCGCGGTGGCTCACGCCTGTAATCCTAGCACTCTGGGAGGCCAAGGCGGGTGGATCGCTCGAGGTCAGGAGTTCGAGACCAGCCTGAGCAAGAGTGAGACCCCGTCTCTACTAAAAATAGAAAGAAATTATATGGACAACTAAAATACATATATATACAAAAAATTAGCCGGGCATGGTGGTGCATGCCTGTAGTCCCAGCTACTCGGGAGGCTGAGGCAGGAGGATCGCTTGAGCTCAGGAGTTTGAGGTTGCTGTGAGCTAGGCTGACGCCACGGCACTCACTCTAGCCCGGGCAACAGAGTGAGACTCTGTCTCAAAAAAAAAAAAATAAAATAAAATAAATAAAAAATAAATAAAACTGATACTGATGCTGTACTGATCACTATTATTGTATTATTCCAGAATGTTTAGGAAAGGTTTTATAGTTGTTAGAAAAAGCAACCTGAGTAGTAAGAATCCCTGGCATTCTCCTAATAAACAGTTCACTTAGGGGAAAAAGATATAAGGAAGGAACATTAAATTATGAAACTGTTAATGTAAGAAAGTTAAAGATTTTAGCCCCTGGGTTCTGCAGGGAACTCAGCTTTAGCACATGGAATTTATCCGATTAAAAACGGGGGATAGCAACAGTATGAAGAATGTATGTAGTAAGCTACTTGTTTAAAAAGACTGAGGTCTCTTGGGTCCATAGATTGGATCTTTCAGGAGACACTTTAAAAGTAGCTGCCAGGGATCTAGATAGTAGACTATCCCCAAGAAGTGATTTAAAGACATGTTTCCAGAATTTATCTTTTGTCAGAGCTGCTTTTTTTGTTTTCTCCATAGTCAAAATTCATATAAATATGTGATTCTGATAGTGCCCATATAATTAGGTGGGCCTATATCGGTAGTGAACAAGGTCAATCATCTTTGTAAATGTGTGGATTATCTTCTTATTTGACTTCTTTTTAAAGAAAAGGAATTTCACTGTTTACCTAAGACCTGGTACCTAAACCCAAAAGATTTCAAAGAATGTTTTATTTTTTAAATGTTTCTTTTTTTTATCACTAATAAAACAAGTACATTTGTTGAATTTGACCTACCTTTGATCTTACCAAAACAAAATCAACTAGACTGTTTCCTAAATATTCATATTCTCTCTCTCCCCACTCCTTTAGAACTTCTAGAAAATGCTTCTGCTTAAATTAAATACAGTGTGTCATATTTGTTAATCGTCTCTCCCTGGTCAGTGGATTATCTCATGAGAGCACCTTGCTGACATTTACTCTGAACGCCTTTCGATGCTGGTAACTGTCTGAACAAGTGCTTTTCCTGTGAAGGAACAGAGTCCTGCGTGCTTTTTTAACATTGAATAACAATGTTAAAACCATAAAAGTGTTGTAAGGTAAAAGAACAAATCTTTGTTATTTTCTAGGTATGTCTGGGAAATCTCAGACAGTTTTAGGTACAAAAGATATCATTTATGATTCGATTTGGGAAAGGAAAACATCAAAAGTTACAGGAAATTTTGAATACCTGATTACAATAGGATCATAAGTTACTTAGAAACAATACTTGACTACCTATTTAATAAAAGTGACTGTAAAAGATTTTTAAAGTAAACATAGAGGTAACATGATTGTAAAGAACCTGTCTCTTTCCTAGCTGGGCATTGTGGCTCGAACCTGTAGTTCCAGCTTCTTGGGAGACTGAGGCAGGAGGATTGTTTGAGCACAGTAGTTCAAGTCCAGCCTGAGCAACATAGTGAGACTCTACTTCCACAAAAATGTTTTTTAAATTAGCTGGGCATGGTGGTGTGTACCCGTAGTCCTAGCTACTCAGGAGGCTGAGACAGGAAGATCACTTCAGCCCAAGGAGTTCAAAGTTGCAGTGAACTACAATCGCGCCGTTGCACTCCAGCCTGGGCAACAGAGCAGGATCCTGTCTTTAAAGTAAACAGAAAAAAAAAAAAAAAAGAACCTTAGCTCTTTCCTAAGTGACTTGATTTCTAAAATACTCAAGGGCATAATAAAGTCAATATAAACCACAGAAGATTATTCTGGTAAAATACAGAATCTTTGGTACCTAAGCAAATTACACATAAAAAGAATAACTCTTTATATTTTAGGTGAAGGGAGGAAACCACAGAAACAGGACCAATAAATATAAAATTCATTCCCCCTTTTGTCTTTTGTTATGCTTTTTTGTACTTTGGAACAAATTGACACTTTAGGACGGAACTAAGAGGGTCTGTGAGGTCAGAACTAATTTCACGATATGACTAAGATGTTGACATGCAATGTGTTTGTCATTGCTATCTCCAAACAAATCTCTATTGATAATTATAACCCATCAAGAAATCCTTTTGGGGTCGTCAGTAAGCTTGAAGAGTACAAAACCCAAAAGCCCACCCCTTTTGGATAGAAGAACTACTCCTGTCTTAGAAAAATAGAAGTACGTAGACAGCTGTGTTTCTCTGAAAGTTATTCCTCCTAAGTATAGTATAAATCACATATTAATTATACCTTTTCACCCAGGACACTGACTTCTGGTTCATAGAGAGAACTGGGGGTGGATAAATGTGCACTGCCTGTCACACAATGGTGTTTATGCATATTTCATTACAGGCCCAAAGATACAGTCTCTCCGTAGCATATATAAAAGTAAGAAATAAAAGCATAGAAACTTAAAATTATACTTAGTAATCAGTGTTTCTATATTCTGTACCACTTAGCAATGATATAGGTATCTAATGAATATCCCTTAATTAATTCAATTTAACATTAGTTCAAGGTTTTAAGTTACCTAAAAATCTTGGAAATTATGTACAAGTTTTTTAACATAAAACAATTATTGTTGAAATAAGGTTTGTCAAAGTAGTGATTCAATTTGGGTAAGGACAAATTTACATTTTTCCTAGTCTTAAACATCTAGTAGGAGTAACGTTCATTTATTAGATGTGTAAATCTGTATAACTTTTGGAAGAACATGTACAAGTAGAATAAAAATGTATACTTTTATTATACTTAATGCTAATAACTCATAGAACATATAGCTATTTTTATTAAACCAAAAATATTCAGCTAGTCTTATTTGCCAAAGATTTACCTAAATATGTGAACTTGAATTCTTAAAACATTTGAGTTTTCATAAGAATACTATATATTTAGCACTCTCGAAAGTATTGTTAAGAATTCAACTTCTTTAATTTCTGGGAATTTTAGGAATATTCAATTATTTATTCCTAAGCCACTCAGAATAGAACTTCTTTAAGAGAAGTTACAATCTCATTTTATTATACCAGCTCATGTTGGTTATCTCAGGATGGGAGCTAATGGGTGTTTTGAAAGTTCCCAGCTAAATTGGGTTCCAGTACCATCTGTGCTAGCAACCCTTCCCTAATGGGAGACCAAGGGGAACTGGGTGTGGGTGCTTACAATGTGCCTTTCACAGGACACTTCTTTTATGGGGTGGATGACCTAATGCCTAGTTGTCCGACCCAGTTCCTCACTTGAGAAACGTGCTCATACTGGCAGACGCCCTGTGGCTCTTGTCTGACCATCAACTGTGGTGCTGGCAGCCTGCCCTTGTGTTCTCCCAGGCATCCTGGGGAATCCAGCCACTTGGGGTAGCCCCTGGTTCTTCAGATGGAAGGCGCAAATTTAATGCACCACCACAATAAGAGATGAGTTTGAAGACTTATTACTTACAGATCCTGAGGAAGGAGGGTTCCTTGAGTTGGGAGGGCAGTCCTCCATCCTCAGGTCAGGAAAGGTAAGGATGAGAATTCAGGTAGAGAGAATGAGGGAGGGACCCGTGGGCCAACACCTTTATTGGGGTCCAGGGCATTATTCAAGAAATTTTTAATTGGCAGGTTTAGAGCAAGCAGGCATGAGTTCCAGGAGGTCACACGTGACTGAGAGGTGATCTCCCAGTCCGTGCACTCCATGCAGGGAGTAGGGGTCACCAGGGCCAGCCAAGGCTGTCCCACAGGGAAGTGGTCACGAGGAGGAGGCTGTATAAAGCGATATCTGGATGGACCACTTTGAGGAGCACTCAGGGTAGGAGGTTTGGAGCTGGAAACTGTCATGGGTGACTGACCAACAGAATTGTTAATCGTGCAGCTCTCTGGGAGTGATTCAGCATCCCATCTCTTAGGAGAGACACGTGAGATAAGGAAAGGCAAAGTGGTGTGTCAAGTACAAAACCACTAACACGTGAGCCGCAGAGAGATTTCCTGAACTACAATCTTGTTCTGGGTCTACCAGCAGCTGGTGGTCTTTCTCGTACTTCATATATTCTTTTGTATAACTGATTGTTGTATTTTGTGGATTTTCCAATAGTAATAGCATTCTAAGAGAATGAAAAATACATTGACTTTCATAGATAGAAATTTTTTTCAACTCAACGGAACAGGTTGAATGCCAGCTGCACTTACAGTGCCTTAAGGGATATGCAACAACTTGGCCCTTCTAGTTGTCTTTGCTGTAGTTTTCATCTGTCTTGCTGCTGTGATTTGAATGTGTCCCCTAAAAGTCCATGTGTTGGAAGCATAAATGCTATCATAAGTACTAAGAAGTGGGACCTTTAGGATGTGATTAGGTCACGAGGGGTCTGCCTTGTGAATGATTAATGCCATTATTATGGGAGTGGGTTAGTTACTGTGGAAGTGGGTTCTTGATAAAGAGGATGAGTTTGGTTCGATTTCCTCTCTCTGTCCCGTGTGCTTGCTCACCGTGTAATGTCTTCTGCCCTTCCACCACGGGGTGACCCTCGCCAGATGGTGGGTGCCATGCTTGTGGACTCCCCAGACTCCAGAACTGCGAACCAAGTAAACTTCTGTTCATTATGAATTACTCAGCCTGTGGTATTCTGTTACAACAGCAGAAAATGAACTAAGATAATTGCCAATTAGATAAAATGCACAACTATCTTTAAAAAAATTTTATTGTAAAAATTTTCAGGCATAGAGAAAAAGTGGAAGAATTGTACACTGAACACTCATATACCCACCAACTCATTAAAGGATAATTTTTTAGAATGTTGTAATCTTGGCTCTTACTAATATGAGTGTTACTTAATTCATTAATTAATGAGGGAACCAGAAAGCTGTTACGTCCTGCTGAAAGGAGCATGGAATGAGCACACCACTGGGAGTGCTGAAATGCCTTTGATTCAGAAGTGCAAAACTGGCCTCTTCTGGAGTGGGAGGGAGTCAGTTGAACCTCCACTGGGCAGATTTTGCCTGTCTGTGGACAAGAATTCTTTACATTACTGTCAGTTTGCTACACTGGACAGAGTTGTAAAAAGCTCAAAGACAATGAAAGGCATAAAGCCCACAGAATCAGATAACCCTGAAGGGTGTGTCTGCAGCCATGCACAGTTTCCCACTGAAGTCACCAGTAATCTTTTGTTCCATTTAAGTCTTCTCACAATTTTTCCCTGCAGTTTTCCTCCCTTGTGATCAAAATAATCTCAAATAGTCCAGAAGTGTATGTGTAGTAAACAATGCCAAGTATTTCACAATTTTTCCCTCCCCGCCTTGATTTACAAGTGTTAACTTTTTTACTCTATTTACTTTGTCACATATTTATCCATTTCTCCATCAATCCTCTTATTTTTTAATTTATTTCCAAGTATGTTGGAGGCTTCAATACACACGGCATCTCCTTGGGAGTCTCCTTGATTAATCAAGAGAATCATACGGGCTGTATTTTCAGATTCCTAACATAAGAGATCTGATAAGCAGATATGCTTGTTGTTACTATAGATTGGTCTATTCATTTCATTACCATTTCAGTCCAGGGTGCATTTGTCTCACAGCCCTAACACATGCCATCTATCTTGGCCCTGGTTAACATCATACTCTAGGGAGGGTTTGCCTCTTTTAGGTTCTGAGGCTAAACCATGTAAATGAACCTTTAGTCTTCTAGATTTCTTGACAACATCTACAAGTTAGGGAAATAGAGACGCACAGTATTCTTTTTGGTTTGGATTTTCTTGTCTTCTGTATATTTTTTCTTTCCATCTAGACTTCCATTTAGGGTTTTGAGCTTCCTTGAAATAATTTCTCTCCTTCAGCCTGGGATGGGATGTACAAGTCTATGGTTGACTTGAATCTATCCAAACCTTCCTCTCCTGACACCGATAGGGGTCTTGCCCGTGGTTCTCTTTTCCTGAATGATATTAATAGATAAGACCTTAATAAAATAGATTAGTAGATTATGTGAGTATATATAAATTATGTACGTGTATATACACATATATAAAGTACAGTTGGCCCTCCACATCCATGGGTTCTGCATCTATGAATTCAACCAACTGCAGATGAAAAATACTCAGGAAAAAGTAAGGATGGCTGCACCTGAACTGAATTATATACAGATGTTTTTACTTGTCATTATTCTCTAAACAATACAGTGTAGGCCGGGCGCGGTGGCTCACGCCTGTAATCCTAGCACTCTGGGAGGCCGAGGCGGGTGGATCGCTCAAGGTCAGGAGTTCGAGACCAGCCTGAGCAAGAGCGAGACCCCGTCTCTACTAAAAATAGAAAGAAATTATCTGGCCAACTAAAATATATATAGAAAAAATTAGCCGGGCATGGTGGCACATGCCTGTAGTCCCAGCTACCCGGGAGGCTGAGGCAGTAGGATCGCTTAAGCCCAGGAGTCTGAGGTTGCTGTGAGCTAAGCTGATGCCACGGCACTCACTCTAGCCTGGGCAACAAAGCGAGACTCTGTCTCAAAAAAAAAAAAAAAAAAAAAAAACAATACAGTGTAACAGCTACTTATATATCATCTACATTGTATCAGGTATTATTATAATCTAAATTATAATAATATAATGCGATTGTGAGAGATGGGCAGTGACGACAACAAACAAGATGAACATGGCGTGACAAATGTCGAAAGGAAATGGCGAGGGAAGGGTGTGTGGTGTGGGGCTGCAGTTCTAGCCAGGTGGTTATGAGACAGTCTCCCTGAGAAGGTGACTTCTGAGCAAAGGCCTGAAGGAGATGAGAGAGCCCTGTGGGAATCTGAGAAAAGAACATTCCAGGCAGAACAAACAGCAAACGCAAAGGCCATGGCTGGAAGTGCACATGTCACATTCAAGGAAAGTGTGGCTGCTGCAGCAGCATGGGTGAGGGGAGAAGTCAAAGGTGAGGTCGAAGGGCACAGGGGCATCTTCCGTGGGGCGAAGTCAAGGAGAAGAAGCCTCATGTCGTCGTAGAAGTCAAAGAGTCATCAAGACCGTTTCCTTTTCCTTTCCTCTGCACCCCGTGGTCCTAGAGATGGTGCTTCCCACAGTGAAACCCTACAGGCTTCCTTTGGATGGTTCTGCAGAACCATTTGGGGCTGGTCACAAAACTGGGCCTGTGTATTTTCATTCAAGAATGACATTGAAGAGCAAGATGAAGTTTCAACCATATCTTGATGACTAGAGACTCCCACATAAAGGCCTTGTCTCCAGACTTAAGCCAGGTAGTTGTTCCATTTGTGCTATCAGAAATAGGAAGAGCTAACAGTAGAATATTCTGCAGAGACAACCAAAAAGACAGGGAAGCAGTCATCTGTTTACCTTATCTATCACTCCTGGGGGTTGTTCCTTTGAATATCTTTTTGATTCATATTACCTCTTCATTCTTCCTTCTCCACCTTCCTTGAATGTACTTATATAGCACACAGGCCCCTTCAATTCTATCATTCTAGTCAACCTGTGGTCCTTTGAATGGCTTTTGTTCCTTCTTTGCATTTACTTCACATTGACCATTCAAGACATGAGTGACTGTGCAATGGTTATACTACACAGTTGGTTGCATTTGAAGTATTAATATCACATATGAATTACAAAAGTAGAGGAATAAATGTGAACTCATTTCTGTTTATACGTGTAATACACACACACACACACACACACACACTCTCCCATAGAATGAACATTTGGCTGAATATATTACCAAATTGTTAAATAATAGTCATTTCTGGCTGGTGGAATTACTGGGAATTCATATTTCTAATTATATATTTCCATAGCATTTAAATTTTTTGCAGTGTGTATTTCTTATGAAAGTAAAAAAATATTTAAAATCTTTTATTTAAAAAAAAATTTACAATTCCAGTTAATAGCAGATGCCAACACAACAAGTAAGTTTCATTACCTGTGCCCCTGTGTGCAAGGGATTTGCAAGGCCCATGCAACAAAAGCACAGACATTTGTGCACATTTTCTGAAGCGAGAATGTGGTGGCCTAGAAGCCTTAGGAAAAGTGGTTGTTAAACCTGCAAACATGCTCTTCTTACTCCTTCCTTTGAACTCCGTAAAGACATTGACACATTCGGAGGTCTGCTAGCTAACTGGTAGGACAGACTTCTAGAGGGAAATATCAAATATTTGTTTTTGCTCTGCTACCTCATGCCTGGATTATTTTGGATTGGTTTTGGGATAGTATCTGAGTTTCTATCTCTTGGGCTATCTTTTCCAGGAATATAAAGTTTTTTTTCTTTGATATATGCTTAAATGTTTATTTTTAAATGACGTAACTTTTCAAAAAAACTTATGAAAGTTTATTTGTGTGGGAAAAATATTTTTTATATTTTTGACTGTTTTTTGTTCCTTCTCTTTTGAAATCTCTAGCCAACAAGAACATTAGTCATGACAAGCATGCCATCTGAGTAAGTATTCGTTGTTTTGATAACTTTCTATTCAATGTAAAATTTTAAACTTTTCTGCCATATACTCTAATTCTCTGTACTTTTAGGCAGTTCGTAGCTCTGTCGTGTATCACTTTTGCTTTATATAATTAATATCTGAGTTAGAAAATCATTGAAAATAAAAAAATGTGGTTAAATGTGTACCAATGTGGAAAACCTGGGAGAAAAAAAAAGAAAAGAAAAGAAATGGGAACAGTTTAGTGCTGAAAACTTTTGGGGTTTGTTTAGACAGCATTAAGAGGGTTTGTGCTCTTTTTTGCTATTCCTTTTGTCTGCTTAAAACCTAATGGCTTTGTCTTACCACCCCCACCCCCATGAACGTTCAGTAAATGGAGCAAGGCTGACCGAAACCTTCCCCGTAAAGGTCTTAAAGAAACACTGTGGTGGAAAGCTTCCTACCGCTGTACTGAACCAGCTATCTGCACGTTTTGTGGAAGGGTTAATAGCCTGCTGGCATGCTCTTATCATCTTCCTTAAACATTGAACACAATAAGAACATCCAACAAAAATAGAGTGCTATATTCTTTGTAGCAGATTTTTGAATTCCTGTTTAAAGGGGAAAACCATGATTTTTATATCAATCAGAGGTTTTATAAGGTTTTCAGACATTCATCAAAACACTGGAACATTTCAATGAGAAATATGCTACATAAAGAGTAGACATTTAGGATCCTTTTCCTGCTCGTGGGCTGAAAAGAAAAGGATGGATAATTCAAGCACCATACATTAGATAGCGAAAAAGGAGCTCACTGAAAATGTTTGTAAATATATTATGAAATATATTGAACATTCTAAATAGTCTAATACAGAAATGAACATTGAATACGGGTGTAAAAGTTTTAAAAGTCTGTATTTTTTTCAAAAATAAAAAAATTAATAACTAGTTATTTTCTCATTCAAGGTTTAAAAATAAAATTTTCATTTAGGTCACATTCTTTTTTACTCTTTGTTCCGCCCATAGACTTCTTGTGTGGGTTAAGAGCAAGACCGGGACATTCTGACTCCATACAGATTAACCATGCCTTGAGGAGACACTTGTTACTTATTGTCACATCCAACAAATAGCTGGCAACTGCCAGACTTGGGATGGAGAAAATTAGATATTCAGAAATGAAGAGTTCCAGAGAACATTTAGTTTAGAGGCTTTTACTTTTTACTTTTTGTTTTCTTTTGCCATTTTTGCCTTTATTTTTTCCAAATTTAATATTTTTTCATGACCTAAGTAAGCACAGATCCTCCGGTTGGAGTGGTGAGGGGGCCCAGATCTTGACTCACACACATATATCTTCTCTACCCTGGTGATCTCTAAGAATTTTAAAGTGTGACATGAGTCAGCCCTTTCATTTTACAGATAAAGAAACTGAGGTCTTAAGATGAACATATCTAAGATCACTAGAGATAAAACTAAGAAACACCATCATTTGGAAGGAAGAGGGTTAGAGACAGTCTGTACAAGCATGGACAAAAGCCTCTGTCTCTTTGTAATATTAATACAATTTTTAGAGAGGAGAGGTGTCTGTTTAACTCACCATGTACATCACAGTGTGGCTCAGAAACCCTTTCATATCCTTGGTATTTCACTGGGGATTTTTAAAACTTCCGGGGAGACAGAGAGAGAGAAGCAATGTCAGAGCTACAGGCATTAGTGTGTCATTGTAAAAGGAAGAGAAGAAGGACTGAGAGTTATTTGGTAAGGAAGTTAGATGGAAGGAATTTTTTTTTTTTTAACAAAAGGATCCTCTAAGCATTAAAGAAAGGACAGAGCAGGAGAGAACTGGTGATGAGCTTTGCGAAACACAGGGGCCTCTGTCAAAGCCCCAGGTTGGAGCTGATGATTTAATAAAAAGAGTCTTTTTCCCCTCTCCGTAGAAAAACTATGTGTTTGGCACTCAATAAATGTTATGTTTTCAAAATAAAGTAAGTAAGTGAGAATCTTGGTCTTGACCATGTGCAAATTGGTTCAAATAAGGTCTGGTTTCTGTTGCCGGCTCTAACGGCCGGCACTGGGGCAGACCATTTGCAGCCTGGAGGCCTGTTTGCTCAGCCCTTCAAATAGTCTAAGTTGAGATCTCAAGTTTTTTTTTTTTTTAATTTATCCAAGTTTCAAGTCATTAATTAAGACGTGAGCACCATAACTGAAATAAAATTTAAAACTTTAGCTTTCTAGTTTTTTTATTATTTAGTGTCATCAAATGATGTTCATATGCAGCAAATATATTCATTTTGTTTATTTTTTTCCTCTATTTGATAGAAAGCAGAATGTCATCATCCAGGTTCTGAATAAATTTGGAGGCTTTTCACTTGCACGGGAAGTCTGTGAGACGACCACTCACGTGCTCTGCGGGGAGCCCATCCGCACCCTGAACGTGCTGCTGGGAATCGCGCGCGGCTGCTGGGTTCTCTCTTATGAATGGGTAAGCCCTGTGCTCGAACTCCACGCTCTCACACAAGATGCTGTGATAGATCCGGTCGTCCTGAAGTGACGACGCTGGGGCCCCTGCCAGTGTGCACCCTTGTGTATCTGCACACTCTCCTGCGAGCTGGGAGGACCGCTCTTTTCTGGAGCGTGTCTCCCTTTGCTGGCACCCTTCGGCCAGTGCCAGGTCCTAGGGGGAAAGGTGACGGGGAGGGTGGAGTGCAGGAAACGAGCAGCCTTCAAGATAAAGCAGGAATAAGATGGGAAAGATGTGGAACGAAACGCAAAGTGCGTGTTCTCACAGTCAAATGAGCTTTACTCTGTGTTTGACCAAGAAATAACGTGACCTATGCTAGTGGTGGTTTGAAAAGCCAAAAGAATTCAGCGCTTGTTTTTACAGATGGATTTACTTAGGATGAAACATGTTCATTTAATCCCATTTGGATATGTTTTATCTTATGCATATCTAGCTGTAACATTCTTTGCCCTTATTTCTGTGCCTTAAAGGTAGTTTTAAAAAATATATCAGCGTGTTCATTATTCACAAAAATTGAAGTTGTCTGTTAATGGTTCTATTTTTACTTTGATCCTCAAGCTAAGGTCACTCAGAAGCGTCGCTTTCTGATGACAGTAGCGTCGTTTGTTACTTGAGTTACCATTTTTCATCTGTTAAGTATCCACCCTCCCTCCTCCTCCCCCAAGAACGTATTATATTAATACTGTGTTAATTTAAGCCAGTAGAATTATAATATGCAGAAACTACAGGTGTATTTTTAAGAATGGCTGTGGTCTTTTTTCCATGTTATAAACTTAACTCTGCAGCTCCCTGTTACAAGAGATTTAAGAGATTAGTGCTTAAAGTTGTGAAATGGAAACGGTTGAAATTCCAAATATAAATACTACTTGCATTGGTGGCAATTGGGGATTACCTCACCTAATTATATACTAGTACTGCTTTATGTTTATTTGTGTGACATAAAGTAGTCCCCCCATATCCTTGGTTTTGCTTCTGCAGTTTTAGTTACCATAGTCCAAAAATATTAAGTGGAAAATTCCAGAAATACTGTATACGTTTTAAGTTGCAGGCCTTTCTGAGTAGTATGGTGAAATCTCGGGTCCTGTCCATCCTGCCCAGGACGTGGCTCCTCCCTTGGCCCAGTGTGTCTGACTGTGGACGCTCCCTCCAAGAGTCACTCAGTAGTCTGCTCGGCCGTCCCATCCACTGTCACGGTGTCACAGTGCTTGTGTTCAAGTCACCTTCGTTTGACCTCATCATGGCCCCCAAATTCAAGAGTAGTGCTGCAGGCAATTCTGATATGCCAAAGGGAAGCGGTAAAGCGCTTCCTCTAAGTGAAAAGGTGAAAGTTCTCTACTTAAGGAGAGAAAAAGGGTATAATGAGGCTGCTATCATCTATGGTAAGAATGACTCTTCCATCTGTGAAGTTCTGAAGAAGGAAAAAGAAATTTGTGCATATTATATATAGGGTTCAGTACTATCTACAATTTTAGGAATTCACTGGGAGTCTTGGAACTTATCCCCCTTGGATAAGGGTGGACTACTGTATAATGCATAACTCCAGCTTCAGTGAATGAATTCCCGTGTTTTCTTTCTCTCCAATTTAAAACATGTATATATCTTCATCAGCCCTTCCTTCCCTCAGGCTTCAGAAGAAAAAATATTCTATACCTTTTGTAAAGGTAGGTATCTGTACTTGTTTCTATACCCATCCTATTCTCCTGGAGCTTTGAGCCATCCAAAGAGGTTAGACGTGAGAATTTACTGCATTTACTGTTGACATGTAAAGACCTATTGCTTGGATGCCCACGTCTTTGCTCAGCATCTTGGCGATACTCTCCCACTAATCATACACAGAAAGAACTGGATGCACATTAGGTTACAGTAACTCTTATGGGATTATCTCATATGAGAAAGGTAGGCGGCAAAACACGTTATTTAATAAACTTCTAATGTTCAGGCTAAATTCCTCACCTGGAGGGAAGAACCTGAGGCACTCAGTCACTTCAGTGAATGAATGAAGTGTAAGTGCAATAAGGCAAGAAAAAGAAATGAAAGGCATTCAGATTAGAAAGGAAGAAATAAAGCTCTGTGTACAGACTATTTGATTGTCTAGACAATTGCAACAAATCTACAAGACAGTTCTTAGAGCTAATAACTGAGTTAAATCCAGTTGTCAGGATATAAGGATACAATTTATAGTTAAGTATAAATCTAACAAAATATGTGCAGGATCTGTATGCCGAAACTACAAAATGCTGATTTTAAAAATTAAAGAACTAAATCGATAGACATGCTATGTTCACACATTCGAAGACTCAATATAGCTAAAGTATCATTCCTCCCCAAAATGATCTATAGCTTTGACACATTCCCGAATAAAATCTCAGCAGAATCTTTGAAGATATAGACAAGCTAATTCTAAAATTTATATGGAGAGGTCAAGGAACAAGTATAGCCGAAACAATTCTGAAAGAGAGGAACAAAGTAGAGAGACGGGCACTACCTGGTTTTCGGGCATCCTTTAAAACCGTGATACTCAAGGCAGTGTGGTATTGGCAAGCACAGTGGAACAGATGGAGAACCCGGAAATGGAGCCACAGAAATATGTC
Organism: Eulemur rufifrons; assembly: GCF_041146395.1. Lineage (NCBI taxonomy): Eukaryota > Metazoa > Chordata > Mammalia > Primates > Lemuridae > Eulemur > Eulemur rufifrons. Next base: position 2,428,228 of record NC_090994.1, read on the forward strand.
CCATAGGTTTTGACAAAGACACAAAGGCAATTCAGTGGAGAAACTCGTCTTTTCAACAAATGGTGCTGGAGCATTGGACATCCATCCGTAAGCAAAAAGGAACCTCAACCTAAAAACCTCACTCAGGATACAAAAATTACCTCAAAGTGAGTCACAGACTAAAATGTAAAATTATAAAACTCTTAGAAGTAAACATAGAGAAATTTTCATGACCTTAATAAAGAGTTCTTAAGTATAACACCAAAAGCAAGTACTATTAGGTTATTAAGTATGAAATGTCCGATTTCCTTAAGTACTAAGTTTGAAGCTGATATCACTGACGTTTCACTTTAATACTTCCAGTTTTATTTTTATTGTGAAGGTCCATCCTCAGCCTTTCAAACGCATGTTTTGGCTGGTGATTATCTTTCAAAAAAATTTTAGAGCAATTTTTGTGAAACCATGGATAAGTCAAAAATTCATGTTATTTTCAAATATGAGTTCCATTGTGGAACCAGTGTAGCACAGACAGCTCGAAATATCAACAAAGTGTTTGGGAAGGATGTGGCTAATGAATGCACAGTGCGTCAATAGTTTGAGAAGTTCCAGTCTGGTGATTTTAATCTTGAACATGAGCCACGTGGGGAACCTGAGACCAAAGCGGATAATGATGAGCTGAAAGCTGTAGTGGAAACAAATCCATCTCAACCTATGCATGCGTTAGCAGCAAGGTTTGACATTATTATTCCAACAATACTGGACCATTTGGCAAGGTAAAAAGGCTGGATAGATTGCCATTAGTTCTTCAGGTTTCTTCACTGCTGGCACAAACAAGCTACTGTTAAGATGGCAAAACTGTGTCAAGAGTTTAGGCTCATACTTTGATTAACTGTACTTCTTCTTGTTTGAGATATAATAAACTGCACTTTTGATTCAAAATCAGACATTTTGTATTTAATGACCTAGTATAAAGGAAAAGTTAATAAATTAGACTTCATCAAAATAAAAAACTTTTACTCTATCAAGGACATTATAAAGAGACCAGAAAAAAAAATTTGCAAATCTCATATCTGGCAAAGGACTATGTCCAGAATATGTAAAGAACTCTCAAAGTTTAACAATAAGAAAACAAGAACCCCCAAAAAGTTGGCAAAAAAAAAATATTTGAATAGACACTTTACCAAAGATATACATGTGGTAAATAAGCACATGAAAAGATGCTCAACATTATTAGTCATTAAAGAAATGCAGTTTAAAACCACAGTGAGATGCCACTAATCTCTATTATTAATAGAATAGCTACAATGAAAAACATCAATGATGCTGTAGCAAGGAGGCAGGACAGCTGGAACTCTCAAAGGCTGCTGGCAGGAGTGGGAAGTGATACAGCCACCCTGGAGAACAGTTTGGCAATTTCACACAAAGTTAAATGTTCACCTACCATCTCACTCAGCAGTCCCACTCCCAGATGTTTGCCCTAGAGAAATGAGAGCTAGGTTCACATAAAAGTCTGCACAGGAATGTTTGTAGCAGCTTTATTTATAATCCCTCAAACCTGGAAACAGCACAGATGTCCATCAGTGGGTGAGTGGACGAACAGGCTGCCCCAGCCACACAGCAGAAACTACTCGGTGATAAGAAGGAATGATAACACAGGCAACAACCTGGATGACTCTCTCATGCTTTGTGCCAGGTTGAACAGGCTCGTCTCAGAAGGTCATATGTTGTGTGATACCATTTATATGTCTTTCTGGAAAACGCAAAGCAGTAGGGAAAGAGAAGAGATGAGTGGTTGCCAGGAGTTAAGGTGGGCGTAGGGTCAGACAGCAAAGTGGCTACACCTGAGACGTCTTTGGGGCGTGCCCTTGGTCTGTTCTGTTAGTGGTGGTGGTTACAAGAACTTACTCACGTGTAAAACTCAGAGGACTGTTCACACACGTGCACACACAATGACTTTTACTGTTTGTAAATTTAAATTAAAAAGTATTACCTAATGTGGCTTTCCAGGTGAAGATGTTTGAGCACACAGGGTCTGCTAGTTTAGCGCTGTGGTTTCAGAACCAGATTCCCTTCTGCATGCTGAACGCCTTTAGAGTTCTCGTGTATCTTCAACCTCTGCCTCTGTTCTAGGTGCTTCCCGTCAACATTTAAGCTCAGTCTCATCTCTTTTATCTTAAAAAAAAAATTAAAAATAACTTTTCCCAGATTGCTCTCTGCTTTCTGTGCTACCTTTTTTCCCCCTCTTTCATGGCAAAACTTCACAAATACCTGTTTATACTTGGCCTTGCCTTACCAGTGACGCCCAAACACTTCACTGTTTGTGAAAAATACCAACTCCTGGGAAACTAAAAAGGCCTGGATATACTATGGCTTAAAGCAAAATATCTGTTCATGTAGTTATGAACATAATTGTGACGGCTGTCGGATGTTCCAGCTGGCATGGTGTTTGCATTGATGGTAACAGGTTGCTGCTGACTTGCACCCTCAAAAAAGAGTTTAGAAACAAGCTGAATCTCCCTCTCTGTTTATCTTTCAATAAGACAAAGATAACTGCTACTTCTTGAGTGGCCTTCCTACTTTAATTTTTTAACAAAATTAATTGATACAAACATAGCAAATTTCTTTGAGAGAGGATAGTTGGCACCACCATTAATAAAGCCACTCCACATAATTTCTAAAGCTTACTACCCAATTTAATGTTCAACTGCAACTTGTATATAACTTTACATATGAACTTCCCAGGTTGTAATTTCTTTTAGGGTCAAGGTTTGAAGTGTGCATAGTATATTCTGGAAGGATCATATTGACTTGTATAAAAGGAATCAGAGTCTCTCTGTCTCCTTTCTCTCTCTCTCTCTCTCTCTCTCTCTGGTCCTTCTCCTTCTAACCCTGTCTCCAGTGCAATTGGGGGATTCTTAAAATATTCCCTTTGGCTAGCAGTATAAACTTCCCTCCAAGAAAAACATTACTGAGAATGTTTTTATATCAGAGTTTGTGTGGTATTCTCTGGAAATTTCTTCTAAAAGAGAGTTGTAGCAGTCCTTCAAAATTAGATGGTTCTGTGTGGCCCAGATATTCCTATTGGAAAAATGGTGGTGATTTTATAACGAAATTCAGTTTGAATTTTTACTTAATCTTTTTTTTTTTTTTTGAGAAGTTTGTTGGCAATTTCTACCTGTTTACATCAGTTCATCCTTCCAGCATTAACTCCACTGTTTTCAGGAAAGAGAATAATTTGTGTTCTTCCTGCTTCATGACTGAATTGTCTGGCACAGACATAGAAATAGAAAACCATGTCAAGAGTCGCTCAATTTCCTATTCATGGGAGACAGGAAGTAACACAACAGAAAAATAAAAAAATTGATTTGACCAGAGTGTCCCAGTAGATTTGAGTTGTTTTGTCGTGTCTTGTTCAAGCACAGCGCTGTTTGAATCTGTAGAGCGTCTTTTTCTCACTCTCACTCATTTGGCGTTTCTTAGACCCCCGTGATTTATCTTCAGTTCTGCTCCGCCTTCCAGCCCCTGTGTGGTCGCTAGGACAAGTGGGGTGTCCTGTGACCCAGGCTTCCTTTTCCAGCTACCATCCCATATCCCTCTGTCCCCTCTCAAAGACATGGAGTATTGGGGAATAATGCAGCCTATATTCAGGTTTAAAAAAATGTTGATTCTGAACAACTTATGAATAAGGCTTAATAACAGGGTTTTAAAGCTAACTCAGTCGTCAATGCAGATGTAAGACTTAAAGCTAAATCAGTTTTATAGCAAGATGTCAGGCTGTTAACTATTAACAAATAATCTAGTGTTTAATTCATCAGAAATGATATCAGAATGAGTCAATTTTCTTGACATAATGTGATCCAGTTTGGTTTTCTCTCATTGAGTTCAGTAAGCAGTGAGTGAGGTAAGACATATGTTATTGGCAATGAGCACAGTATCAATCAATCGTGAGAATTAAAATAAGATGCCTCGTTCACGCAGTCCAGGCCTCTCACTCTTTGTCACAGAACACTAAGTCACTCTCCTAAAACTATAACCTGTGGTATGATAGAACCAGAGCTGGAATTATCACCCTGCCTTCTCACGACTATTCAAAAGGGATCATCTTGAAAACCAGTCTCTTTTTTTTTTTTTTTTTTTGCCTTCAGTTGTCAGATTAACTTCTTAACTCATTCTAGGAATGAATTCCAGGCAGGTTGTACTTGGTGTATGGTATTGCCACCGGACTTTCTGAGCATTTCCTTCAGTTCTCTCCTGGAGACATTTATCAGCCACGACCATGAGCGAGCACTGGGGTTACCAAGCTGACTCGGACCTCAGGCTGGGGTCTCCGAGCTTTACAGGCTTCATTTCAAAGTTCTTTTATCCTGCCACAGACTGTACCTTGGTAAAGAACTGGCTGCTTTACAGAGCGTTTTCACCTCCACTGTCTCGCTGGATCCTCACAGAACAGGTTTGCGGTAGAGAAGGATGCTATGTGGTAGTTAAACATTACGGTTAGTGTTGGAGACGCAAGGCAAATGGCTCGTCTGATTGAATGTGGATCTTTGAAACAGTGTCTGTCAAGGTGTTGTCCCAAGGCGGTGACTATGAACAGTTGTCTCAATGTACTCCTAATTTATAAATTTTCATTAGAATAATGGATTCTGGTTTTGGACAGACATGTAGCCTGTAGAGCTCCTTTCACTTGAGGTGGTCACTGCACAAGGCCCAGGCTCCTCTGGGGAAGCTCACGCAGGCTGCCGAGAACAGCCAGGAGGCCCAGGGAAGCTGGTGGCTCTGCCTGGGTCCCCCCCTCCCCCTGCGCTCTTTTGTTCATCCTGGCAAGACCCCGGGGTGCTCTTTTCCCTCATTGGAGGCGCTCGATTTCCCAGTGACATAATCTCATGATTGAGGACAGATATGAGTGATTCACCAGAAAAACTGAAGGCTTTGGAGTTGCCCTCCAGGGGGACATTTGAACAGATGTGTGGATGGAACTCCGAGTGCCACCTATGAACTACGAATGGTGGTTTGAAGGGGTCAAAGTGATGTTTTTAGAGTGAGAAGACTGTGAAGTCACCCTGGAATGCAACTATGTCCTTTGTTGGGAATGAAGCTCAATCATCATTTTCATATCTTTACATTAATATTTTTTAATTTTGTAAAGGTGCTAGGCAGAATCTACTTAATATACCTGGCACAGAAAAGCAAGTGCACAGGTCCTAATACTGCAACTTTGCAAGGAAGAGAAGTACCTGAGGCTCTCAGAGTGAGAAGGAGAGGCATTTGGAGAAGCCTTTGGGGACCCAGCGTGGCGTGCAGGTTGTGACCAGGAAGGTGGAAGCCACCCACTGCAGTATTTTAACTAGAGAGTGGCTGCATTTGTCTCCCTGGCCTTTCTGTAAAGAATGGATTGTGGCAGCAAGATTCACTGTTGCAAGGATGTGGAACCAACCCAAGTGCCTGTCAATTCATGAGTGGATTATTAAAATTTGGTATATGTATACAATGGAATACTACTCAATAATAAGAAACGACAGTGATCGAGCACCTCTTATATTTTCCGGGATAGAGAGCTTGAGCCCATTATCCAAAGTGAGGTATCACAAGATCAGAAGAATAGGCTCCACATGTACTCGCCATCAAATTGTCACTGACTGATCAACACTATGGTGCTCACACGGTAGTAATATTTTCCAGGGATGAGGCAATTTGGGGGGGGCGGTAAACTCACAATTAATGGACATGGTGAGCATTGTAGAGGGGAAGGGCATGCCTCTAATCCTTGCTTGGGTGAGGCAAAGACATAAAATGTAACCAGAATGTTTGTACCCTCATAATATCCTGAAATTAAAAAAAAAAAATGAATAGAAAAAGTAATTGTAAAAAAAAAAAAAAAAAGAATGAATTGCAGGGGGCACAAGTGGAGCAGAGTGACCAGCAGGAGGCAGCTAGGGTCCTTGAGGTGAGAAACTATCGTGGTCGTGACTAGAGCAGCGTTCCACAGGTGAGGAGGTGAGAACAGGTTGGCAAGCTTCTTAGGAAGATTTCACGGGATTTTATAGCGTGAGGTCTGTGGGAATAAGGAAGCCAAGATGTCTCCCATCTAAATTTTTTATTGGAGCAACTGAAGGTAGATAGTGGTGCCATTTACTGAGATAAGGAATTCTGGGAGAGAAAAATGTGTGCAGGGTTTGGAGTACAATAAAAAATTCTGATTTAGGCATATTGAGTTTGAGATTCCTAGTAGACATTCAAGTAGAGATATCACAGATCAAATTATATATTTGTATGTGTTTGGGGGAAAGATTAGGATTATAAATATTCAATACAGCCATGGTATGTAGGAAGTGGGTATAGAATGAGAAAAGAAGTGAGTTTAGGCCTAAGCCCTGGGCTGTGCCAGCATTTCGGAGTTGGGGAGAAGGAAGAGGAGCATGCAGGAGGAACCAGGACGGGTCAGTTGGTGACATGGGTGAAATACCAGGAGACCGTGGTGTGACATCAGCAGAGGAACTGCCTCAGGAAGGAGGGATGCTCCGCTCTGCTGAACGCTGCCGGAAGGTGAATTGGGGGGAGACAGAGAAGTGGCTGTTGGATGTGACCAGATGAATGTTGGCAGAGACCTTGAAAAAGCACACTTCATCAAATGACTAAGAGGGTTGAAGAGTTAGCGGGACGTGAAACCCCGGATGCAGCAAGTGTGGGGCTGATGCGTTGCTGCAGCCAGAGCGGAGATGCTGGTTGGCAGCTGATGGGGCAGTGTCAGGTGTGGCTCTCGCCTTCTGACGTAGCAAGCATTTGTCAAGCATCAACGGTTCTCTGGCAGTACAGACCCACACACTTTAGCACTGGCACGTAAATGCCGTGGTATCACTGCTGGTTGTTGGCTCTCGTGAGGCTATAGCAGAGGGAAGTGCTTTAGCCCTTACCATGGTCTTGCCCTTCCTGTGCAGGCTGCCCGCGATTTGCCACCTTACACACGAGACATGGGTAGTGCCCTTACGTGAGCAGACAGACGTGTCTCCACTGAACGTTATGCAGTTCTTTTGGACTTTGGTTTTGGTGGATAACAACAAAACAAGAAAGAGTAGTACACAAATATTTATTGTTATAGGTTTTTTTATTTTTATGTATTTCTAATATTTTATGTACACTTTATTACAGTAGAACATTTATTTCAATTGTTATGTTGTAAACTATTTAATTTAGAGACAGCCGTGCCCTCCTTGGCACAAGGGAGAATATTTCAAAGATGAAAGCAGAACCTCTTTAGCGGACACTGGTTACTTAGCAATTGCCTTCCCTTTGAGGGCAGAGATCACGCCTGTCTTTGCTTATGTGGCCCCAGGACGTAGGATTGGACATGGAACTCGGTCGATGCTTATTTGTTGAATGAGTAAAAGAGTGGATGGATGACGTGTAATTTCTTTTAAAAACCTCAGAATTTCTTCTTGCCCCTGATGGATTAAAAATGTCATATAAAAACATTATACATCATTCTAAATTACAAATTATCCATGTAGTTAATGTTTCTTGTTAAAATTTATTAATGTATAATAAGATGACCTGATGTTCATTTAAGAAAAAAATCTTTATGATTCACATTCATGGAAAAAAGAAAAAAAACAGTGATTACTCTTAGTAGGCATAATATTTGGTTTATTGTCTGTGTTGGTAATAATAATTTCTGTTTTGTTTTCATACAACGAAGTGATGTTTCTGTTATTTATTTTAGTTACATCGGAATTTGTTATATTTATTGCTTTGTTTTCATTTTGATAAGAAAAGTACATGCTTGTGTTATTTATAAAGATGTCTGGGCTTCACATTTAAGTACAGTGGTGAAATGCAGGATTACCCTGGTCATTGCTGAGCAATATTTAAAAAGTGGATCTCACTGAACATTTAAGTCTTAACGTCTAAGAATAATCCATTTTCACTTCTGGAAATTGGAAAAGATTGGGCAAAAATACAAGCAGAATAAATCTAACTTAAATACCTGTATTCGGTAGAGCTGAGCTTCCTTGTAAGAATAATCTGGCATGTATCAATGTACAGCTTGTTTTTCCTTTCACCACCTGGAACTTAGCCTTCTATCAATTAGTATCTTTTAAAGAGTGAAAAGAATTCTTAACTTCTTATTTTTAGCATTTTGTTGCTTATCTTCTCTGTCTTGGTTAAATAAGTTGTGTTAAATTTTTAGATTTCTGCCACTTTATGAGACACCCAAAGCAATGCTTATTAATCCTTAATAACATGTGCATCTGCAGGAGGAATCTTATTAAAATGCAGATCCTGATTCAGTAGGTCTGGGTCCCAACCTGCTTCACCTGCTGCAAGTTCCCAGGTTGGTTGGTTGATTGATTTAGAGACAGGGGTCTCACTATGTCACCCAGTCATAGTTCACTATGTCCTTGAACTCCTGGTCCCAGCCTCCCAAAGCACTGGAATTATGGGAGTGAGCCACTGTGCCCAGCCTGTTTTCCCTCTTTGAAAAATTTTTTTTTTTTTTGAGAAGTCAAAAATTAAGGGTACCTTATACCTTATTTAGTGTTTTTGCTTATGAAATACCTTATGAATAAATTAATTTTTTCTTAGCTGAAGAAAATTTCTTAGTTTAGAAAAATTAAGAAGTCAGATGAATGAATGAAGAAAAATGAACTTTATTGGTCTTGGTTGATATAGTGCCATTTACTGATTTTGAGCTGTAATCATTTTGAGTACTCAGAATTTTCTAAATATTCTTTGAGAAATAGGAAGTTGAAACAGCTAAGGAAGGCACCATGACCACTAGCTAGCACCAATACTATATAATAGTATATGCCTTTTCCTACTTACAAAAAACTCTAATGTAAACTACAGACTTTGGGTGATACTAATGTGTCGATACAGGTTCACCAGTTATAACAAACGTACTAGTCTGATGGGGGGTGTTGATAAAGGGGGTGCTATGCATGTGTAGGGGCAGTAGGTCTATGGGAAATCTCTATACTTGCTGCTTAATGTTGCTGTGAACCTAAAACTGATCTAAAAATATAAGGTCTTTCAAGAAAAACACTTGCGCTTTTCATAGATACATTAATTTGAAAACAAGAACACTTTGGGTTTTTATGATATCCTATTACTATAACAAACCAAATTATTGCCAAATTATTGTCTCCCAAAGTAGTTCAAGAAGTTTAGTGTTCTCACTGTTCCTCTCCTGTATTGTACTGGAAGTCCTATCCAGTGCAATAAGGAAAGAAATAAAATATTCATACAAATTGGAAGGGAAGAAATAAAACTGTCTCTTAAATAGTCGGTTACTATTTATCCATCTTCTTTGCAACTTCCAAGATAGCATCATATGTTTTCTACTATGGACTCTTTTCCCCTTCCTTTTAATTCCATCGTTTTAGTTGAGTATTGAGAGACAGTGGAAATAAATGTACGCTCATTTTGCTGTTTAACCCTAGGTTGACCTCATTTTCTTTATTGTGTTTGATGTCACTAGCTTTTAATAACAGTACCATTTTCTGATTTGGGTTCACTGTAGCTACACTGGCCTCACCTTGTCCAAGTTGAATAACTAGATGTATATAAAATGAGGAAAGACTGTTTGTGTTTTGCCTGGTATGAAACTAACTACATAGTCAGTCCTACATTATGGAAAGTTGTCTTTTCAGTAGCTATTAATCTAATAATAAAGCTAGAAAATGGTTTGTGTTTAAAGTCATCAACAAGGTTTGGGTTTTATGAATAATAATTTTAAAATGCCACAAATACCATCTTCATTGTGTATCTGTTACATACATGATGCTGACTCTCTGTTGCAGTGGATGCTGAAATAATTCTGTCCTCCTTATGAGAAATATGTTGGGCCAATCTTTTAAGTTCACTTACCGCCTAATTGTGATCTTTCAAAACAGATTTTCCCTATTTTGAACATTCTACTAAGGTAAAGATAAGTTTAGCTAATGAAAATAGTAAAGCGAAATGTTTACACTACATTTCTGATTTGATGATTTTAGTACAATTAGTATTTTCTGCTATATCTGTACAATATTGATTTCTGGGATGCCTATATAAATAAATGTGTTAATTCACTTACCAAAACTCTACTTTAGCTGCCTTATGGTTTTATTTTCTTAACATTTAGAAAGGGACAAATTCAGAGATCATAAATTTTCTCCATGAGGTTGTTTCATTTCAGTTGACATTTTAAAAATGGATTATATTTGAACTCAAATGCCACACACATTTTTAAGACTGGTTCCTTGTCTTCTCTCACTGGTACACTGTGTTTCTCACTGTACTATTCTTTTACATTGTCTCATGTCTGAGATGAACCTGGTTTTGTAACTTTTTACATTTTATTTCCTGGGCTAATTATCTGAGTTTGTAGAGAATCACATATTGATAGTATATCTCTGTAAATAATACCATGCATAGGCTGATAAAAGTAAATACTTTGCCTAAATGTTTTTAACTACCCATAAAGAGCCAGATAGAAACATGATTTCGGTGTAGAGTTACCAATTTTCTAATACCTTCTTTTATTGAACTTATTAAGATAAGTCTTTTGGCAGGGGCAGTGATGTTTAGGCAATAAAAAACTAGGGGAAAACAAAGAGACTTCAATGACAGAATGATCCTATACATGAAGATCTAATTGAAGATTAAATAGTTATACTGAACAGGGTTTCTGAGAACACAACTTGCTATTTTCTCTCTCTCTAAATGGAGGCAAATTTTCCCGAGTCACACTTCACTCCTGCTTTACTGTCCTGGGCCCAGCATCCTCAGAGCAGCTTCTCCTGCCTTACCTGGCTTGTCTTTTGACTCTCACGCTCACAACATGCCAATGCCACCCACCCCACTGAGATAGAAACAAGGTATGTTCCTGTACCTCACCATCTGGACCCAGCCAACCCTGGTTTCGTACTACTTCTTCCAAAGCACCCTCTACTGTAGCCAAAAAAGAAAAAAAACAAACAAACCCTCTCCCCTTCCCAATGTCTGTCTCTTTGCCTGAAGAACTTTTACTGATCATTTAAGACCCACCTTGAAATGTCACCTCATCTGGGACCTTTTCCTGATTCTCCCAGGTGGAGTTTTGTGTCCTCCTGCAGCTTCCCCTAGCACTGTTGGAAAGACAATGTCGTTCATGCCTCTCCCTGGTGGGTGGGCTTCTCTGGGTTTGGGGCTGTGGTTCCAGGACCCAGCTTGCATTCGTGTTCATGGTAAGCTCTCAATACATTGCTCATGGGTTGTGAATGGATAGTGAGTAGAGAGAAACAATCATCAAATAAGTAAATGCATGTGTTTAAAGTAAAAACCAGGCCAGTGCTGCAAATTACTGTTCAGATTCGATATGCTGTTCTTGTCTTTATTTATTACACTATCATGCTCATTTTTTCTTAGAAGAAATATTACTGATGTTGGATGAGTACTAGCTTTAGCACATAAGAAAGTAAATATTTAAGACTGATGGTGCTGAACCTTAGAAACCACTAAAAGGGAAGACGTAGGCCTTCCTCATGGTCATTCAGCAAAAAGCTTAAGCTTTAGGTAGCAATTCTAGAAAAAAAGAATGGATTCACTGAATATAAAAAATGAAATTGCAGATAAAAAATAAATGTGAGTTATATGATTCAGTTTGATTATTTTAGCTGAAAAATTCTGCCAGTGCATAGAAACATACAGATTTTCAGGGAGTTTGGTTGTGGAGTAGAGATGGCCACAGAATCTCAGACATTGTCGAATTAAAAAGGAAAACATTGTTTTGATTATTTAAAAATGTGTGGATTCAAATAATAAATGATGATGCTGATGATCAAAGCTTGTTTATGAGATATTTTACTCTTCCAAAGTCTGGGAAGGATTTTCAAATGTGTTATGCCCCCTAAAAATATTAGACAATGCCAGAAACAAAGTCATAAGTCAAAAGGATTGCTTTCAAATTTAGGTATTTGATCTATCTTCTCCTAATTTATTTTTTAAATTAACAAAACTCTGGAATATTTATGAAGGACTGCTTATAAATGACTTCATAAATTGGAAACTTGGAAATAAAATATATACATAATGTTATTTCATATGTTTAAAAACAAGATGATGTTTATTTTTTAATTTTTTTATTTTTCTTAACTATCAAGCAAAAGGTAATGTTTAAATATTTGGCCTTACTAGGATAGTGACCCAGATTTCTAGTCATCGTGAGACTTTTTCTTAACCAAGTGTTTATTAATATTCATAGCATTTATGCAACATGAAGATTCTGAAAGCACTTTGTATTTGAGAACACATCTGTTTCAGATCTGTGGAGTCTATCACTGCTGGATTTTTTTGTTTATTTTGCCTTGTTTTTGTTGTGTCTTTGAAGTGACTCTTGGTTTGTTGCCCACTAAGCTTAATAAGTTTATAGTAAATGTTCTGCTTGTTGTATCACTTGTAGGTACTATGGTCTTTGGAATCTGGTCACTGGATTTCTGAGGAGCCATTTGAGCTTTCTACCTACTTCCCTGCAGCTGCTGTAAGTCTGATGTTTTTTTATGGTAGTAAATGAAATTTAGTATTTAGTATTCTCGAAATTACTATAAGCATAGGGATAAACTCAAGTTTTTCTCAAGTCAAGAGCATAACTAAAAAGACATTCACAGGACTTAATACCTTTTATCTATTTGTGAGAACAAATGTGAGAACATGAGCACATTCTGCAAAATGTAGCAAGGAATACAGTCCCAAGAAATTTTTGTTATGAAAGACCTCAGAACTGAGAAAAACAAAAATGAAAAATGACTTGATTCTTGGGGCAGTAGTATCATATATGTTGCTTAATGCTTGTGTTGTTAATAGAGATAGAATTGATGGGTATAAAAATTGTGGCCTGCTAGCATTGTCATGTCTTTATAGTTTGATGTTTTTCCTAAACTGCACTGCAATGTTCCTGACTTTTAAGTATTTCAAAATGCTAAATGGAAAATTTCCAGATTCTAACTTTTTAAAGATTGAGTAATAATTAAGTGAGTAATTTAAGGTTTAGTTGAAAGCAAGATTGTGCAGAAGTTGGCTTTCATTTTCAGAAATGTTAACTGGTTTGTGACACTTTATTCTTTCAAAGGATTAATATCTGAAAGATAAATGGTGGTTTTTATCTGCAACCAGTCTTGTTATTTAGTTGTTTGAGTGGGCCGTATGACTATCACATAACAAGAAGTTGAACTCTGCTCTCTTACCACTGTAGTTATCTAGGTTGTTGGATTGTTTTTGTTTTCATTTTTAAGATTACTGTTTTGATTTCCTTTCAACTTTATAAATGTTTTTTTAAGGAGAGAAAAAGTTCTGCTTAGTAAGACTGTTAGAATTACTGTGTAAGGAATTGAAGTGGAAAGTAAAAACACAAATTCGCCTATTCTCTGTCATAAAAGATTATATATAACTTCAACTAACATGATGATGTTTGCTTTTGAAATTCATTTTACCTGCCTATATGGGGAATTGATATAAATTAAGTATGTTGTTGCCAAATTTTTTTATATTATCATTTCCTTACCTTAGTATCTGTCATTGTGGTCATTGAGATACAATGGAAACTCACTGCCTTTTGATGCTGTGAAATTTTCTTATTCTCAGATGTTTTTTAAGTTGATACAAAGCCATGATACCTCTGTTGAATTTATAAAGCCTTCTTAAATGTAAAATAGAAATAGTTGTAAGAGAGGGAGGTTCTTTACTCAGTTAAATAAGTTGTTGGAAAAGTGCACCATGGTGGAAATAAAGTGCCTCGACTTCTCCAGAGTCCATAATTGACTAAAAACATGTAGCAACAGGTAAGTGTTCTAAAACTATGTTTGGGTGTGTGGGGGCAATGCAGGGTAAAATAAATTAGATTTAAAAAATAGAGTAAAGAAAAAACAATGGTAGAACAGTAGAAGGTGAAGACAGACATGTAGTAAAAACTGATTGCAGATTTGACTCTAAACGTCCTAGCAGATGCCTCAAAAAGGAACACATGAGAAATTGCTTCTAAATTGTAAAGCATTACACAAATTTTCATTGACATTAATTGTACTATGAAAACTTCAAAAGAAGTTGAAACTCTAGGAGTTTAAGGTTTTGCAATCCTGATCATAAAGCTGTGTTCTCAAATTTTTTTGTAAACATTTGAACATACTACGAACATCAGATTTTGTTTTTGCACTCCAAAAGGCTGGTGCTTTTCCTTTTCAGTTTGCTGATGGACATTAAAAAAAACTTACTAGTGCAAAATATTTTTTTCCTTAAATATATGTAAGGGTGAATCTTGAGAAGTATAGCTCTGTATATGTCTTAAATCAAAGGTTCTTCTCACCACAAATTAAATTGTAGCCTAGTCATCTAAAAATATATCTTACTAGAAGAGAAAATAGACCCCTGTTTTAGAACAGTGAGAAGATAAAGTCTCTTTGTCATGGAATTAAATGTATAATTTTCTTCATTATTAAAAATCAAACTTCCTTGTCATGAAGCACAGTTATTTCAGAACCAAATTACAAAATTGTAAATATTATCACAAAAGTTAAACATAGTCATCTCACCTAATAAGTTATATTTAATTACTAAAAATACCTTCATATTTAACAGCCGAGCAGAAAAATAGTACAATCTTTACATAAACTAAAATGGCACATATTTCTATAGATAATTTCAGAGATCCTGGAAGTTTCCACCATATAAACTTGAACTATGTATTTGAGCATTAACTTAAAACTAAGCTGTCAACATATATGTAAATATGCTGTTTTCAAAAAGAAAATTTAAGGCCCCTAAGAGGAGTAAAAATGCACTAACTGTTTTTCCAAATATTAAACTGCTAATAACCACTTCTCAAAAAATCCCTGACTATATAAAATATATCATGGCTTAGAGAATTTCTTTTTTTAACTGTGATAGTGATGCTGAACTCAGGACATATGGATATTTACACGATCTATAAACAGTGCTTAGAGGAATGCAGTTCCAAGATTATCTGTGCTATATAACGTAAGTGTTCTGTTTTCCAGTTATTTACTGATAAACTCGCACATAACATTCTTGGTTGTGACAGCAGCGTCTGTAAATTGTCAGTCTGATTCTCAGGCCTGGATTCATCCTTGCATAGGTGTTCTACCAGATCGCAACACCAGGTGTTTCGGGTTTCGCTTTGGTTCGTTATGTGATGCAGGTTTAGGTGATGGAGCTTACAGGGCTCTGATCTGGAGCAAGTGGGTCCCATCAGCACACAAGAGCACGCCCTCTGCGGTGGAGGAGGAACAGCCTGCAGCCGTGTCTTTCAGTGCTTTGGGATTACGTCTTTGAACACAGTGTGATACCGTCTCCGTCAGGTGCACACGGGCATCAGAAATCTGCTGGTCGGATCATCATGGTTGTGGCCTTGAGCGAGTAGCCTGACCCTTTCCAGTAGTACCACTTAATACCGTTGAACTTATTTGTGTTCTGCCTTTGTGGGTAGTACATTCCGTTCAGGTTGGAAGGGCCACATGCATCAAACCACCAGCCTGTAAAAGTGAAACAGAAGGAATTAGGAGCTAGGTAATGCCAACTCTCTCACCATGAAGGTAGCAGTACTCAGCCTAGCTAGTAATCACATTCCATGCATTTAAAATAGGCATATGCATGTTTACACCAGTGAATTCATAGTTCCACTATGGCAAATGTTTCTGTAAGCTTTATTACTCCTTTTCTCTTGTGCTTCGTGGAAAGGCCCAGCATCCGTAGGCAGGGATCCTCCGCAGTCCTGATTTGGTGAGCACACGGCACTTAGGTACTTATAGCATGGAGGGTAAACATCTGAGTAACTGTCCATGACTCTCTTTGGGCCGGGACTACTTTTCAGTCCAGCAACATGGTGGGCTGGACTCATGCAGGCTCCCTTCCCCCTACTATAAAAAGGTTTTTTGGTTGAACTAGGACTCAAAATGTTAGGTAGTCAGTGGAGCTAAAGAGAAAGGAAATCACTAAGTTCCAGAGATAAAAGGGGAATTTAGAGCTAGAGTGATGTGCTCACTAAGCTAGAGGTAGGGACAGGAGGGGTGCCCAGCACAGCCGGGTGTGGGAGTGGACCCCATCTACACCTTGATCCCTGGGCTTGGCCAAAAAACAGGAGCGTGCCAGGTGCCACGGTTTTTGAGAGAAAGGAATGCAGTCATCCTCCCTTATCTGCAGTTTCAGATACCTGCAGCCACCTATGGTCCAAAAATATTACACAGAAAATTCCAGAAGTAAACAATTCATAAATTTTACATTGCATGCCATTCTGAGTAGCATGATGAAATCTCCCACCATCCATCCACTCCATCTTGCCCAGGACGTGAATCATCCCTTTGTCCGGCGTATCCCGCTGTCTGTGCCACCCGCCGTGAGTCATGTGGTAGCTTCTTGGTTATTCGATTGGCTGTCACAATCTTGCAGTGTTTGTGTTCGGTCACCCTAATTTGACTTAATGATGGCCCCACGGCGCAAGAGAAGTGATGCTGATTCTGATATGCCAAAGAAAAGCTGCCAAGTGATTCCTTAAAGTGGAAAGGTGAAAGTTCTAGACTTAATAAGTAAAAAAAAAAAAATTATGCTGAGGGTGCTAAGATCTACGTAAGAATGACTCTTCTGTCTGTGAAATTGTGAACAGTATATTGTTATAATTGTTCAGTTTTATTCTTAGTTATTGTTAATCTCTTACTGTGCCTAATTTATAACTTAAACTTTATCATAGGTATATATAGAAAAAAAC
Source organism: Eulemur rufifrons (assembly GCF_041146395.1). Classification (NCBI taxonomy): domain Eukaryota; kingdom Metazoa; phylum Chordata; class Mammalia; order Primates; family Lemuridae; genus Eulemur; species Eulemur rufifrons. Next base: position 2,444,936 of record NC_090994.1, read on the forward strand.
ATAGTCTATATAAGGTTCAATATTATTAGCAATTTCAGGCATTCATTGGGGGTCTTGGAATGTATCCCCCACAGATAAAGAGAGACCACTGTAACCTTGATTTACATGTATAAATCTGAATAAATCTCAAAAACACTGTTAAAGGGACACATACAGTATGAAACCACTTATATTAAATGTTAAAATAAAGTGAATGAAACTTGACTCTCGCCTACCCAAGCGGTAGGTAGGGAATGGCATTGGTAGGGCTGCTTTAGCCTTACTTATAATGCTTTATTTCTTAAATAAAAAATCTAATGCAAAAGAATTTACATACGTGATGTTTACACATTGGTTTATGAGCACCAGTTATTTCATCCAGGTGCCTAAATTCTGTTACTGGCAGTAACAGTTGATGACTTGAGTTGCTTCAGATTAATGTAGGTTTGATAAGAAGTTTGTGTGAATTATCAGAATCCTTCACATATTCAGGAATATTGCAGATTCATAGGTCAGCTCCTTCTGGAGCTTGCTGTCCTTAACCGTAGAACTTGCTGTCCATGCACAGCCTAGCTGCTCCCTGGGCGGGTCCATTCCCGGTCCACATGCTGGCTGGAGTCTGACCTCCTCACGGTCAAGACCACGCTACTTTCTCTCTTGGCTGCTTTTCTCCTCCCCAGTCTCTCTTCCAGTTCCATTCTCAGCCCCTCAATCTTGATTTGCGCAAATAAATATATTGTCTCCTTGGTTATTAATGCAGTTCTCCTGCTCTCTTGAGTAGCTCACCACACGCGGGTGGTCTGAAAACCACCGCCCTCTCACGGAGAGAGCTGCGTCCCGCGTGTGGGGATGGCAGGCGGGAAACAGCAGTAGGTGTATGTGGTCTCTCCACCAGCCCCTTCCCCTTTTCCAGCTTTGAAAAGGATTATTGTGGTAGGATAAGGGAGACAGCAGCTTTTTGCAAAGCCAATATAATCGCTTTCACTCAATGACATCATTATGGCTAAAAAGGAAGACCTGTGTTACCAAATCGTAATTATGTTATCTCAGGAACCAGAGGATTGATGTTTTAAATGGGATCTAATTCTTTCAGTATTAAAGACATGAAACTTAAAAACATGAAAATTACTGCACTTTATTTTCATAAATAAGTCCTCCTTTTGACTGTAAATGGTGGTTCTTATAGTGTAAATACACTATAACTTGGATCTTCTCCTTGTTTTATGCAGTAACTAGTGTTTATAAAATATATTAACCATAGTCTTACCTTTGGTTTTCCTAGATGCGTAATGCATTGATTTTATACAGTTTATGTTCTCTACAAAGTAAACCTTGCCAATTTTCTTGTTTACCTTTTCATTCAGTTTGTGCTATTGGCAGAGTTTTTGTTGCTGTCTCAAACCCATCGGTGTTTTCAAGAACTAACTTGACAGCATTTGTCAGATTTTTTTCTTGTCTCAGTCACTACTAACTGGTTCTCATTAGCCAATTTCTAAACTTTTAAAAATGGGAAGAATAAGTTTTCCAACAGTTGGTTCCTATGACTGAACTCTTACATGTTTCTGAATACCAGTCTAGCTATTTTAAGTCACTGCTACAACAGTCTTGCATATGGTTTTTATTATCATTTTTAAAGTAAGCTGATACTAAAGGTAGAAAACATGAAAGGCCTTAATTTAAAGGAGACAGTCACTCATTTTAATTTGATGTGCCAAAAAAGCAGGCTGGTTAGTTAGTTTCTTTGTGTTTGTAAGTGTTTGCTATATATTAATGAGATCTTTAAAAAAAAAAAAAAAGACAACTAAAAATTTCCTGCATGAGAATTAAATTATTAATTGGAAATATTTCTATAGTAATGAATCTAGATCCTTATTTTGGTTGTCATTTTGAATTTTTAACCTTTTTAGTGAAGCAAAAGGAATTAAACCATCTCTCTGACATCTAATTCTGATCAGGCATGCACTTGAGAGCTTGCCGAATCTCAGATGTCCCCGTCCTCGCCAGTGGTAGGTCGTGAGGAGACATAGTTGGCCTGCTGACAGTTCTAGCTCCAGATCACATTCTCACTGAAAACTTAGCAGTCTACAAAAGTGAAAAACAAATTGACCTATATCAAGCTAGTACGCCTATTTATGAAGTTTTGGACATTGTTACCAATCACAGTTTGAAGTCCAGATTGCCAGCATTTCACCCTGTGAAACTGTCCCTTGCCAATACAAATAGGAAGAGAGAAAGTCATCCCTACCTCCTGTTAGCATTTGTGAACATTTGCAAATACATTTGTCGTTGTCGGCATCCTTTGTGCTAAAATCATTTCCTGGTTGGCTTATGCTGCTTATTTTGCCGGCTGTCCCTGTAAGTCCTTTAAGGTGAATCCTGTAAGCATGCAAAGGAAAAAAAAAAAAAAAATGTAATTGGCTTGGGTTGTTGATTTACCGTAGTGGAAAATTTTTTGTAATGAAGAATTCCATTCTACAGAAGCGTGTTCAGTCCTGGTTAGTGTACGAATGCATACTCTGAACAAAATATTTTGCACTGATATAAACAGGAACCAACTTATCATCAAATCCTTTAGAAAAGAAGGATGTTTTCATGAAACCTTCAACACATATCACTTGCACAAGCATCAGCAGAGACCGCAGGGCCCTGTAATTTATTTTCCTGCTGCTTTCAGATAAACAGAAGAGAGGGAAATGCAATGTGAGGGGACCACTTCCCAGGTCTGCGGCCATCATCCATTTTGAAACGAGAGTCCCGAGTTGACTGGACAACCTCAAACATCATCACTGTCACTATGGGGTGGGGAGGGGATGATGGAGAAGGCAGCAGACAACAAGGAATGATCACTGAGTCTGGGGTAGAAGTCTACAAAATGGTGGAGAAAATAAATCCTTACGGCTGCTCTGCCTCGCCATTCAGAAAGGAACAAACATCATACTAAGTTCGACACTAAATAACAGCCCATACGTTTAAAGTAAACATGCTCCTTGACTTATGATGCAGTTATGTCCTGAGAAAACCATTGTCAGCTGAAAATATTGTAAGTTGAAAATGCACTTAATACACCTGACCTACCAAACTTCATAACGTAGCGCAGCCTATCTTAAACCTCGGAACACTCACCAGCCCACAGCTGGGCAGAACCACTGACCACACAGTGCGCCGCAGGGTATCTGTTGTTGCCCTGTGGTCGCGTGGCCAGCTGGGAGCCTCAGGTTGCTGGTGCTGCCCAGCATCGTGAGAAAGTATCGTACAACATATGGCTGGCCTAGGAAAAGATCAAAATTTAAAATTCAAAGCATGCCTTTTATTGAATATATATCCCTTTTGCACCATCATGAAGTTGAAGAATCCTAAGTCAAACCATAGTAAGTTGGGGGCCTTCTGTGTTGAAAAAAGTACACTTACATCAGTGATTAAACATCAGTGATTTGTGTGCCAGTGAGAAGAATACAGGGGAGGAGAGAAGAAGGTATTTTTTTTTTTTGGCTTTTTATTTCTTATAACTTTGCTGAAGAGTCACTGATGCAAAAAAAGCCCGTTGGCAGATGGTTCAGGACAGATCAGAACAGGCATTTGCGTAACGGGGTGTGCCCTGGCACCGTGCTGGCTCACGGAGTTCTGACCCTCGGGGCCGGGCGTGTTGAGTCCCCACGTCCTGGTGGAGATACAGGCACATGAGGAGCCAGGGGAGGCTCCTACAAAGAAAAATCCTGCAGTGGCTGCAGGAGAATTGTACTTTAAGCCCCCCCAATGATGCTCCTCTTTGAAAAACCTGCTGACATTTGCCAACTACTACCTTGGAAGTGCTCAAGAATTCATGTGGGCACAGAGTGCAGAGAAGAGAGGAAAGGTTTACTCAGTTCCGTCTGCTGACCAGGCTGGGCCAGGCACTTACACAGGCGTGTGTATCGGGTGCTCGTAACACCCCCAGAGACAGGCAGCATCCCTGTCGTCACATGGAAAGTCATCAAGGTGCAGAGCTGTGAACTTGTCCAAGGTCAGACCTTGTTAAGCTGTGGAGCGACTCCTGTGCTGCGTTTCCGCCCTGGCGCACTCCGCCAGGGGCGTTTGCTCATTGAGGAAGAAGTCGTGAAGCTCTGGGGTGAGGCCATGTGAAAGGGAAGTTCCCTAAGTGTGGGTGCTAAGTTACTTTGGTGTTAATGACTTACATTAAAAAAATTTTTTTAATATAGTAGCCCTGGAAATTTCATCATAAGGCATTGACTGGACATCTGAAGCTCAGTGTTTTCTTAAATGTTTCAGAAGTGACACTGGCCCTAGCTCAGTCTCTAAATACCTGCTGCAAAATGTTAATACAGTAAGTTTTCATCATCGTTGGAATCCTGAAACACTCTTCTCCTTCTCAGCCTCTCCTCATCAGCCCTGGATGGGGTCAAGATGAGCCACCAAGCCTGCCTGTCCTCCTGGTCACCCTCCTGCCTCCTTGCACCAGAGCAGTTCTCAAAGCAGAATAAGGGAGAATAGTATTTAGTACGAGTCTCCGTTGTAAAGGTTGTCTGATCTTAGATCCTTCTGTGCCCACTGATTTGAAGTGCTTTCTTTAAAACTTGGTTGTTAAGAATAGCCATGTTCTTGGAATTGCTTTACATTGGTACAAGTTGATTTTATATAACAGTGGAGTAAAGAGGTAAGGCCAACATTTAACAATTACATCTCAGTGTTTATAAAAAAACTGCTAGAATGTGTATGAGAAAGAATCAAATTCTATCGATGCATTTATCTACTTCTTACAACACGTACTTTTCAGTTTGACATTTGGGGAACATTTCTTGAGAGAAAAGTCTTCGCCATTGCAAGAACACGTTTAGTCCCCTCGAAGTTGTCCTATCACATTAGCATCATGTTTTATTAGGATAATAATTTTTAATGTAATATCTATTTTATATTGCCAAGTAAATTAAACTAAGCTTTAAACCAGTGTGTGTTTTTTAAATGGCATATCCAAAAATTGATTGCATTTCTAAAGGAAATATCAGTTAAGAACCATCTCAGTTTAGAATATTTTTATAATGTCAGCATACAAGGGTAATGACCCATTTTGTAAAATCTTCTTATACAAACAGTATAATCCTTAATTTTTGTGTTTCTTTTTTTTTTTTTTAATTCCTCTGTTGTGGATCCCTAACTGTTGCCAGTTGAAAAAATATTTAACTTGGAGGTAAAACAATGACCGACCACTTGTGTCTCAGAATTCATTGAAGTTTTGATCTCTTTGGAGTCAAGTTGGAACTGCTGCGAGGCCCAAACACCTATCTTTTCATTCATCTCAGTTGTTGCCTCTGCAAGGGAGCCCGTTCTTTCTACAATGAGAGCTGACGGAATATGCTTCACTGACTTTCTAAAAGTCACGTCAACGTTTATCTGTTTTCCAAACATGCTCCTGAATTTCCATCCACCGTAAAGCAGGACTCACTGGGCATGGTGTGGTTTTCCGAGGGCTGATCAGGCAGCTTGACTCTCAGCCCCTTCTCTGAGCCACCCATTGTGACCCTCCCCTGGGGACCCTGCTCAGGGACTTTAAAATCATATTTACTTTGCAGGCTGTTCAGGTCTTGGGATTTCTGTTGAACAGAGGGTCAGAGTTGGGCATTCGTTCAGACGGGACTCCAGGCCAGCTGATGACTGTTTTCTGCAATGTTCGTGTTGAACTTCCTTTGCTAATTTCTGACCGCAGAGTAGGTATTTCATAATGTGCACTCCAGGATCACCAGACACCACCAGTCTGTGCTCGTGAGACTCCCAGAGCAGTGTTGGTGACTTATCCATTTTTAGACCAATGCCGTTGGTGCAGCCCAGCACACGGTCTCACTTTTCTCTCCCCTCACCGTGGCACGTGCATTTCGGACCACCTCCATGGGCACTGTGTACTAGCATAACTGCATGTGGCTTTACCATGCTTGTCTTACACAGGAGATTGCCCAGTGCCTCTGCTGCTCTGTCTCTACTCTGATGGCATTTTAGAGCCAGAAAGTAAATTCCTGGTCAAAGTTGCCCATGCTGTTATTCAAGATTATTGCCATGGAATGGGTAGAGACAAGGCAGATACTAAGAGAGTGCCGTGAATCGGATGTACTTACAATAGGAGAGAGTTGACGAACCGTCCCACCTAATCCTGCCATTTAAAAACTTGGCAACTAGTCCTGACTTTGGAATTGAACACAACTAAATGAGCTTCAACTTAAGAAAGATTAATTTTTAAAACCTTTTGGAAGAAAACAATATAGTCACGAGTACCCATTTGTTGTGCTATTCATCTGTTGTGCTATTCACATGACACATTATAACAGGGGCATTTAACATTAATTTATTCTCCAAATAGTTATGAATGCCCATTATCTGCTAGGCTTTCAAGGTACACAGCAAACACAACAGACAACATACCGTCCTCATGCAATTTCCTTTATATTGTTGTAACCAAAGTTAGAATGTTAAAACCAGAGAAGCTTACATAAAGACAACAATAACTCTAAGAAACAAGATATTTTTCCATTCAAGACAGTCTAAGAGTAGTTTAGATCTTGCTTAAACCAATGTGGTTCTCACTTTCTGGAAAAATCATTCAGGAAACCCTTTAATTTGTTTCAATTACAATAATTTACTTACCTATAATTGAGCTCTTCACTTGAGAGATAGAAATGTTCATACAGTGAGTAAGCCTCATTCCCTTCCCAGTCTTTAAGGTGTATTTTAAGGACATAGCGTTGCTGATTAGTCAGCTGTGAAACAAACTCATTTCCCAGCCAGTATTCTCCTGAAGGGTTACCAAATCCCTGGAATCCAAGTTGTAAAATTCAGTTATTTCATTTATTTTCTTTACGTATTTGAAATCAATAGTCCATCAATTTAACATAGAATAACTATCCGATAACAGAAATTACACCTGATACTGTGAAAATTCGAGGTCTTTCATATAGGAAAATAGATCTTAGAAAGGTCAGTTTTAAGAAACTAAGTTTTCCTAGAAGAAAATTAGCGTTAGAATAACTAGAACTATTTGGGGAACCACCTGTAGAAATATAAGTATGGACAGCTACATTTATAAAAGTGTGAAACAGCTGGCTTACCAAAAAAATGCGAGCCTGCCTTTAAAAATAGGCCGAGCATTCACATGCCTTTATTTTGAGATATAGTTTACATGACGCCAACCATTCTTTAACATGGAGACTAAAACACGAGTTTGAAGAACCCTTTAGTAAAAAAACTAAGTCAAACGTTTTTGGTTAGTTTTGGATTTGTGGTTAAGGTTCTGCAGGTCTTGAAAGTTAGTTTTCACGAGGGAAATGACTTCTTTTCACATGGTTTAAAGAATATTCATACCATTTTATATTCTTTCCAAGTCCTCTGAAAATCAACACTGCCATCTTCACGTCGCTGAATAACTGTCCATCCGCCTCCGCCGGTTTCCATGTCACAGTAAGCCTGCTGGGGGGATGCGGAACGTGGGTGAGAGAGGCCGTCATCTCGAGCAACAGAAACAAGACGAATGTGGGCACCTAGTGTAGGACTCATGCTGATAGGGTTCTCTGGGATAAGACACAGAGTAAATCTTTGTGGTCTTCTAAGAAACAGATGGTTTTAAATACATTGAAAATGGTGGATTTGAAATGATGATGAAAATAAGCCGTAATATAATATGAAGTGTTGCTAAAAATATGACTTGTCATCTCTGTTCCAGACTACAGACCCTACCCCCAGAGCTGACCCAGAGACCACTGTGTTTTAGAGGTTCATTGTGGATGGGACATCTTGGCAGACAGGTCCCAAACCCCACCTCTCCCACCTGTAGAAAACCGTCGACTCGCGTTCACAGCCTTGAAAACCCTTCACACTAATTGCCAGCCCCGTCAGCTCTCCAGAGAGCTGTGTAAAGGAGATACTCCTTCCCTGTAGAATTTCAAGACCCCTGTTGCATTCTCATGCTGTGGAGCTGTTAGGTTGCATGTGCGATAAAAATCAGGTTTCTCAGCTCATCCCTGAGTGCAAGGGCCTTGGCCCCGGCACACTGTGTGAGGTACATGCCCCAAGCTCGGCCTGGCAGCTCTGCCCCACAGGTCAGGACTCCAAGCTCCTCTCCACTTTGCTCACCGCCCGTGGCGTTTCTCTTCCCAACTCTTTATTTCTACACTTAAACAGGCTCCGTGAGTTTCAACTTTGTCCAGAACACAGAATTCTTGCTTGGGCTAAGAGCATACATGCTCAATTTCAACTCAGCTGGAGTTTTATTATGAAATTAAAAACCCTTGAAAATAAGATTACATAAATAGTTTTAAATAATGAGATTATAGTAGAACGAAAGAGTTTTCCAGAAAGGAAGATAATTTCCCTACAGCATACAAAGTAGGCAATATTAAAGTTAAGGTTCAAAACCAGTTATAAATATTCCTCCTTTGTTGTTCTCCATGGTCTTTTTGAGTGTAACAGAGACAATCTTGACAAGACAAGTTTAAACGCCAACGGTTCCGTAGTTACGAGTTAGAATCCTAAGCATGAGAGCTAAAAGAGAGCCAGGAGAGCGCCTAGTCCTGTTCCTTCATGTTATACATGAGGAAACAGGGACCCAGGGAATTAAGCAGCTGCCTAACATCTCGTTGCTAGAGGAACTGCCCACAGAGCAGCCTGCTCCACTGTTCCCATCTCTCCAGGCAGGTCATGTGGCTTGTGTTACCTTCCTCAGTGGGCCTCATGTTTGGAAAGATATGTGCCATTAAAGAAAACTACATTTATTAAGAAAACTATTTCCCCATTTTAAATTAATCACACACAGAAAACGGATCTGCTGAGGGCACCCCTTAATATTGTCACTCCTCATGGATGTTATTATCATCGTTAGCATTGCTACCCACCACTCTCTTCCAAGCACTATGCCAGATACTTTGCATATATTATCTGCAATGGCACAGCAACTCTGCTGTGATAGCACAGTTCTGCATTTTTCGAAAGGGGAAAAGATTTAGTAAGGTTAGATTAATTTGATCATTCAGCTATTAAGTGGTATATAGGATTTGAATAAGGTCTTTTTAACTCCTAACTGTGTGATATTTTTTCCACTACATCATGCTGCCAAAAGCAGAGAAACTCGACCCTTTTGTCGGTAAGCCAAAAGTCCCTCCACACAGTTCCAAGTTGAAATCAGTTCATGAATAATACTGCCTTGTGTTTGCCTGTGGTCAACAAAATGGTCATTGCTGCTCACTTCTGTCAATATGTCTTTTTAAAAAGCCATTTAGCAAACCAGCTGAGTAAGCTGCATTGGTTTGAGGATACATGTGTATATATGGAAGTTAGTTCTCCTATATCCTGAGTGGCATAGCAATGTATTGAAGGGACTGGTATGGTTCTGAGTGAGCCTATCCTTGTTTCAAGAGTATTTGATACTTCGGTTTCAAAGTCACTATTATGAAGTTACTGATATTTAAATGTGTGCCATCTCTCACTCAGAGAACGAGTTTATCTTGTTATGGTAGTCAGAGGCAAGACTCTCAAATGTCCAAGAGTCATTACCAGTAGACAAAGGATTTGTGCCATATCACTATTCTGTTTGCATTAGTGATGATGATAAGGTTGTTAGAATGTTTTCTTAAGACTTCATCCAGATTTTCTTAAATAGGATTTATAAAAACTGGAGTATTGTGGTTAATTGGGCCATGAAACTTGCAGAGAAAGACAGTGATCAAATAGAGTTATCCACATAGCCAGAAGATACTGAGTAAAAATGCTGAAATTTAATAGATTATATCAAGATCAGAGAAGCTGAAGTCCTCAGATACTGCCTAAAACCTCAGTACTCCAATTACAACGAACCTGAGGGCAGTTAATACATTTCATTAGCACACTGTTGCATGGTTCAGAAACCTGATATCTTTCTGCAAAGTTTGATATTTTTCAGCAAATAATGCTTGAATTAAATGCTGTGCTTCAACTCTGAGGCCATGGTTAAATGACTAAAGAGCAAACACAGAGATAAATGTTAGGAGTCAGGTGTCCTGTGAAAATTAGGGAAGGAAACTATTATGTCTCTAACTAGCAAAAGCATACTCTCATGTGTCTGATAAATACCATCTTGCAGTATCTCTCTTGTACAAAAACCTAATGAATTTTTGAAAAATGAAGTTGCAGTATTTAGGTCTTTTGGGAAAAGATCAGCCCAAAGATCTATTGAACATTCTTTTCTTGAATTCGATGAGCCAGGGCAAAATTGGGTACCCTGCCATGCAGAGAAGTTATCTAGTAAACTGTCTCTGGAGACAGTCAAAATGATGACACCTCCCATTTACTATCCCAAGACCTGTCCTAGGTGCCACACCTGTGTTGTCATAACCTCCAAGGTTGAGGGTATTTTCGTCATGCTGCAGATTAGGAAACTGAGAGCTCAGAAAGCTTACATGACTTGCTCAGAGCCACAAATTGGCAGAGCCAGAATTTAAACCCAAGTCTATCTGACTATCTCTCCTAGATCAGATTGTGAATTATGGAATCTTAAGTCTGGAAGGGAATTTAGAGGTAAGAATCTAGGCCATTTATTTTAGAGATGAGAAAATTGCGGTTTTTGAAAGATTATTGTTCCCTGCTGTGTAAATGAGTTACTTTTACTGCAGCGTTTAAAGGGAGTATAAATCCTAATGTTTCCAGCCATGACCCAAGACTCATATATAATCCCAGAATACTATATATTTGCATCTTTCTGCAGAACATTTCAGGCAATCCTCGGGGGTGCCATAGTACACTGGGGTGGGAGCCCCACACTAAGGCAGAGAAACATTTACTTAGCTGTGATGGGGCTGCAGCTGAGCAGCTGCCCCTCCATGGCATCCAACTTTCACACATGACACTCCTGTCCCCATTATCACCAGATTATCACAAGACCATGCCAACAGCTGGTGACAGACAATGGCATGCAAAGAACTGTCATAAAAGCCAGATCGCAAAGGGGATTAAAAGGCTTGGTCTAGAGCCTGTTAATTGCTTTTTCATCTGCAGCAGGCTGTTTTGTTTTGTGGTGTTTTCCTCCCCCATGCACCACTTCCAGGGCGCTAGGGACATTAACTGATTTACAAGGTTGATTTAACACAGCGTGAGTGAATTAGAAAGAGTTCTTTGGAAAGTATTATCTTGAATCACACAATATTTATCTTTTAAATTCATAATCAAGGTATATGTTACTGTTTCAAATTCCAGGTCTTTAAAACCCTAATGCTTGTATTTTTAAAGTGTTTTTCTTTGTTTCTTCAGAGTAGAGGAGGGAAAACAAAAGAGTTTTTCTTTGATACCATGTTAAATACTTAGGATAATAGTGAGTTCAAAGAGATAATACTTCCAGGAGCCTCTAAAATATCTGTTTTGATACAGTATCCAGTGTATTTTCTATAGTTTGTGTTGTTTCAATATGTAGCTGCTTTTGCATTTAGGTGCAAACATATTCATAGACATTTAATATATAAAATCATCCAATATGTATATAACACTTCAGACTGATTCTCATAGAATATCATTCTACCTCATCAAACCTCTAAGAGAAGCCACATTGAAATATTCCCTGGGAAAGTGATTTCTTTTTCTTTTTTTTTTTTTTTTTTCTTTTCTCATCTAAAGTTCAGTGTCTCCCAAAGCAACTTTAGGATAATTCAGCATAACTAATAGTTATTGAATTAAGCTACGTAGTTGCTTCTCCTGATGGTATGTGCTGGTTGTTCATTCATGTTACACATAGAAATTGAACAGGCACATTCAAGTAATCTCCCGGTATTTAAGAAGAAAATGCATGTTCTCTTTGATGGTGTGTTTTAAGTCTTTCAGACTGCATTAGATGAGGTTAGAACAGCCTGCCCCAGAGGTTCTTATAGTGTGGACTACAGAGTCCCCACGTCCCTGAGACCATGTCAGCAAGTCCACAAGGTCGGAACTATTTTCAGAACATGAAGACGATACTGTTCTTCAACATCATGTTGTGGGTAAAGCTGCTAGCATCCTCGCCTGAAGCAAGTACCAAACTGTTCAAGTCACTGTATTCTTTAGTCACACACACAATTTAAAAAAAGAAAAAGCCAGTGTTATTTAAAGATATCTTTGAGAAGCAGTAAAAATTATTGTTATTAAATCTCTACTGCAGAATGCATGTCTTTTTATTATTCCCATTTTAATGATGAAATGGCAAATATATATAAATCACTTCTGCCTATCAAAGTACCATGGGTATCTGAAAGAAATCACTTCTGTGTGATTGTTTTAGTTGTGAGCTGAATGAGCCTTTTTGTTGTTCATCACATACAATTGTTGCTTGAAAGAATGATCAAAAGACAAACTATGTTTATTCAAACTTCTGTTTTTAGAAGATATTTTGTTTAAAATTAATGAGATGAGTCTGGCTCTTCAAGGAAAACAACTGATAGTATGCATTATTCAAGCAAAATGCAAGGAGAATATATTTTTGTGGAAGATAAGATAGATATTTCTCTGTAATTAATATGCAATGTCAATAATCTATGTGCCACGTTTGAACTTAGAGCCAGTGGCCCGCACTGTACGTGAGGTGGCTGCTCACTCCGTTGCTCTGCACGGAGTGAGGCCAGGAGGATCACGGTGTGGGAGTTCTCCTTGGTCATTTTTCACTGCCTGTAATGACCTGCTTAGGGACAGAGTTAACAATGGGAGACTAATCTTACCTTGGTCTCTTCTGTAGAATTAGGAAACGTTAGCGTGTAGATGCCGTTAGTGGTAAGTCCCGATTTGAATACTTCAGCACAGTCTCTGAAAATGATTTGTTCTTCTTTGGCAGCAAAGGGGTTCTTAGCTGCTTTTGAAAAATAGTAAGGATTTTAATGGAGTTCATGAAAAGATAAAAATTTTTTATTTCAAGACCCAATCATTTGGTGAGTTTTATTACATTTGAATTCTTATGATAAGCACAAGAATATGCCAGTTTTTTAGCCCTTCCAAAACAGTTATTCTTTCAGCCTGTATTCCTATTAATTCTCAAAGATTGTTACAAATGATCCAAGCTTCCTTTTTTTATCATCAACTACACAAACCACATGAATGCAAGTACTTCATAGACAGCTATAATAAATTATTACTTTTTAAAAATCTTCCATCTTGAGTAAAATAGGACAAACTTATTACAGAAGAATAAAAAAAGAATGCACCCAACCAGTGCCACCTCTGCGGTGGCTCCATTGCATCCTCCACTCTTTTTTTTTTTTCTCTTTCTTTCTTTTTTTGTTTGTTTTGTTTTGTTTTCTTTCACATAGCCAAAGCCAAGTCTTAATTTTCTTTAAAGTATTGGGTGGAGACGTTTAGTTTTCTTTGCGTTTTTAGCAACTATACCATAACAGTTGCATTGAAGAGGAACATAATGTTGATTTATCTGAATCTTTGGAATTCTTCTTCTAAGTCTAAAAGTTCTAGGGCTGTGAATTTTATCCTGCTCTCAACATTTGGACTTCCCATTCCTTTCTGGCCACATTAAAAAAAAAAAAAAAAAATACACAGTGTATGTGTGATGTGTGTGTGTGCGTTTATATTCTCGAAACTACATGTATTCTATTCCTGGGCCCTCCGGAAGCCCAGGCCTCCCTGGCTGGACGGTGGGTGGGCAGCACAGGCCGACGGAGGGTCACCGGCAGGGAACCTGCTCTGTTGCAGGTGCTGTGTTCTTTCTGCCAGAGTCTGGGCTACACAGTTCTCTCTACTTTGCCTCATCAAAGGTGGCACCTCGCACTGTCTTGGTCCCACCAGACAGTGTCAGATGATTGCCTCTCCCTTTTTCTGTGAATGTGACAAAAGTATGATTTTTCTAGATTACGAGAGAGCGAAACTCTAGCTGGAAAGCACGCACTGCGCTGGCCCCACAGGGCCGGCCGCCTCCTCTCGTCAGACTGTGCTGCTGTTTCTGTTCTTTGTTTACTTGTTTAAGGAGGAGCCTTTTTTAAGTGTTTCTGTTAAAGCTGGGGTATCAGCACGACCCAGGGAAAATGTGGGAACGTATTTCTTATGGAAGTGGAGAATACGCCTCCATGATTCATGTGCGAAGCTGTCGGTGTCAAGAGAGTGCAAGTTGAAAGGACTTTCTGAAATAAACCATAGTATGAGCTAGACCCAATTTGTTTAAGCCAAAAAACTCAAAAATGCCACAGAGATTATATATCACATCTTTAATGACCAAAGATGCAGCCCTTCTTCCCTCTAATATCTCAGAGAAGCTGAAAGGTAAAACGATAAAGAAGGCAGAATATATGTACAGACCTGATGGGAGAAGGGAAGTAGCATCTCTTACGTGCCAGTTTATGCCAGCACTGGAAGTATTATCTGACTTAATCTTCACAACAATCCTGTGGGTCCAGTATTGTTTTTCCCATTTAAAAACTAAAGAATCTAAGATCTACTGTGGTTTGGTAACATGCCCAGCCCCATCCATCCAGCTAATGATGGAACTAACTCAAAAGAGGCTCTTTACTGCCGTGAATCAAAAGTATGTTTGGCGTGTTTTGCCTCACAATAATTAATTACTGTCATATATATTTCCCCTCACCCCTCTCTTCCTTCTTCTTTTTAACTGGTTCTATATCAAGACCCTGTAGAGCTTTCATATGGGATATATGAAAAAGAGCGCCTTTTCCGAAAGATGAGAACGTTTTCGAATTTGGGGAGTTTCACTGACTAAAGGTTATTAAAACCGAAGAAAAAATGATATGTAAACTTTACTTACAGTTTGATGTTGATATCATAGTCAATAAATTATGAACTGTCTCCATCAGATCGTGTTGCTGCTTTTGAAGAACTGAATTATTCACTGTGGCAGTCACTAATTGTTTTTCTAGTTCTTCAATGATGGAATTTTGCTTGGATACTAACACCTGCAGCTGATCTTTCTCTTCCTTTATGGACTGTAGTTGAACTATGTGCTTGTCTTCCATATCCAGCACTTTCTTTTCTAGGAAACTTGTAAGGAAAATAATTGTTTGTTAGTGAAGGGTATTCTGATTACCTTCAAAGCCAAGTGTTTTATAAACATCTAATCATTTTCATAATTCTAATAAAATCTTTTATATTTGAATTTCTACTTCTCCAAGGCACTCTGTTAAGATGTTATAAAAGTTATAAAGTAATAAGATGTTGCCGTGGCCCCAAAGAATCTCTCAAACTTGCTGAGATTAGATATATAGATATGTGTGTATATGTACACATACATAGAAGTATATATCTGTGTATGTATGCATACACATATACATACACACTGGAAAAGATACCCCCCTTCTGAGCCATAATAGGTAGAAGACACAAGTATTACAAGCATCAGATGCTGTAGGAGTTTACAAGAGGGAAAGTATTTTAAGCTATAGTGCTCATGAAGCATGGAAAAAAATGTTGTGAAGTTTAAATTTAATCTTATTTAAAACTAGATTTGAATTATGGGAAAATTACATTATCAGTCCATGTAAGTTAAATGGGGACTGGGAGAAGGAAATGTGAAGGATTTAACTTGAAAAAAAAATGTGGAGGATCTTTTACGCAAGAATGACCAGAAAGCACAGCAAACTACGGTATGGTTGGAATCACTGTTCCATACATTGTGAAGCTTTGACATACAAAGAAATTTCCACGTGACAGTTCAAAAAAATAGTGCAAGTTGTTGGCAGTATTTCAAAGTAGCTCACTGAATAGCTGACTTAGTATAGCAAAGTTTGCTTTTCCTAAGCAATGTGTCCAAACTAAGGAATGAGAGTCATACTTTTTTAGGTGAAAGGCAATATGATTTAACAAGTATTAACAAAGATGACATGTGGGTGATATAATTGATAATTTTAGCATTGTGGCATATGAAATTTGAAACCTAATGGGGGAAACAGTATTCAGTACTAGGGTATTTTTCACAAACTGGACACATCCTAGGTCTCTTAAGAACATTATTATATTGGCAAACCAAATAAAAGTAATCACCACCTCCCACATATACCCAGAATTACTGCAACGTACTGAAGAGAGCATTATTAAGTAAGGCCATTTTAACTAAATGAAATTAGTGAGATTGTTATAGCTCAATTATTGCTCTCAAACCTTTACTGCTTTGCAGAAGAGAAATTTTAAATATGAAAGAAAAATAGTTGCATTAAAAAAATCTAACTGCTTTTCAAAACCCTAAACCAATAATGAGTTAAACTTGATACCCAAAGAACAGAAAATAATTATTTCAGCTTAATTCTTGATTAACAGTAAGGAATGATTATAAGACAGTAAGTTTATCATCATTTTGGTTAAGAAGAATAAAGAACTATTTAAATTGTGAAATAGAACAAATATATTGTTATGAGCATGCTCCATGTCATATATACATGTCTTGATTAAAAATAAGGAAATAAGCACACTAGGTATGTACATAAAATTATCCTCATATGTCCCCAACTGGAATAAATCTGTGAAAACAAACCTCACTTATCACCAAAAAATTTTTTTCTATTTATCTTGGGAGGTTTTCTATATTTTATTTAAATATTAATGCAATCATATGGAATGTTAACTTTTGTTTTTACCTGATCACATGTTTTAAGAGGAAGTATTGCATCATGAAACATGCATTGACTTACACATTAGTGTAGCTTCCCCTGTTGTAGATCATTTTGCTTTGGAAGACACTAAGTCCCCAAAGGCAAAGAAACTTGGTCAAGCTGGTATTAAAATACCTAGGTTCATGTTACTTTTTCTCCACAACCCTCCTAGCATTATTTTTTTGTAGATTAATGTGCCTAATATTGAGGCAGACTTTGGAGGCTTCTGCAAGAGAATCCTTAAGGAGCCAGAGAATGATAAACAAAATAGAGAACTATATTAGAAGGTCCTTGTCAGTTCAGGAATTTTCCCTGCACCCTCCCCCTGCCCTTCCCTCCTAAGGTTTCTGATCCTTGTAGTGGACATGAAGAAATCCATCATTTTGAGAATTCATCATTGGAGACAAGCTTTCATATCGGAAAGTATACAGGTCTGAATTTTTGTACTATTATTACCTGTTCTTATCTTGCAATTTGTTTATTTCACTGGTCTGATCCAAAATCTGTTTTTCCAATTTGTTTGTAGAAAGGGAGTGTTCTAGAAGCTGAAGTTCAAGTCTCGTTGTCTGATTTAATACCTAAATATAACAAAATGAAATTCCTATTGATCATTTTAATTAGTTTAATTTTATAGGTTTCCTTTCAATTAAAGTACCCACACTATAGGGAAACGTAACTAAAACATTATTTATTAACTCAAATATCTTATTTTGGCATATTTTTCATTTTCAGAAAAGGCTTGAATGTCTTGGATTACATCCGAGTATTTTAAACATTTTTTTTCCCATCATGTCTTTATTTTGGAAAGTGGTTAATAGTTCTGGACAGTGGTGTTTGTGTCAAATAATAGAATGTTATTTTTCTAGTTCTGCCGTATTTTTTCATTTCTTTTCATGCAGTGAGACAAGTGGGAATATAAAACAGTCATATTTCACAGATCAAAAGTTGTTGATAAATGAAAAAATATTTTCTCTCGTCTCAAAACAAAATGTTGTTCTCATATGTATTTGTTTTTCAGTAGACAAGGGGATTAGAAGTCACATGCTTCCATTATATAAAAATATAGCTGATTTTTGGTCTGGCATTTTCTAGTCTGTATCCACTTGTAGCCTTTTATTTTTTCTTTGCCATTTTTCTTTTTCCTATTTTAAAAATCATTTCCACCAATCAGGAAACAATAAAATGTCAATATAAAGTGGAAACTGAGTTCTGCTTTGTGGGCCTTTCTGACATACTGTATAAGGTGTAACATCGCCTTTCCCATTGTATGCGAGCAACTTTAAAGACAATTCTTTAGTGTTTGGCTGCCCTTTAGCAGGAAGAATCGATTACTCACATCCTCTGTGTCATGGTTATTCAGGATGTGATATCACATGTAAATGCAAGTCAGAATTGTTGCCAAGGAACCAGGGACCTTGCAGGAAGCATTGTTTGCTGGGTATCTTTATGTCATTTGCAAAAGCCTTGGTCTGGCCCCACAATGTAGGTTGCAGGGATGGTCTTGTCCTCAGGCAAAACTAGTTTAGTTCATATCATGAAAACTCTTCTGTAAATGAATAAAGTCCTTGGCCAACATAAGGATTCAAGTTTTAATATTAACATCTGGAATATAGATTTGATTTGGCCTACATCTTCTTTGGGTCCAAACATACTATGTTGTTATTGTGTTGTTCATTTTGTTTTTTGAGACAGGGTCTCCCTCTGTTGTCTAGGCTAGAGCGTAGTAGCATCATCATAGCTCACTGCAACCTCACACTACAGCAATCCTCCTGCCTCAGCCTCCCAAGTAGCTGGAATAACATGTATGTGCCACCATGCCCAGCTCAAACATTCTATGTTGGTTATTTCTAAAAGGAACTAGAAAATTGAGTCTCCTGTTTAATTCATAAGGATTATTAAATGAGTAAAATTTGTGGGAGAGGCAGGGAAGGATGGTGGGCAGGTGACCCAGGAGTAATCGTTGCATTTTTTAACGTCACTTTCCCGAAGAGTGTCAAACAGCTAGACAGGCCTCAGGGCCTCCGTCCGTGGGCGACTGTTATGTTATCCAGGTCAGGTCACTGTCTCTTTGCGATCTCAGACCTCCAGCCATCTGCCATGGCCCAGTTTGATAGCCTGTCCTTCTGGATGGCTAGAAGAACCTTGATTCTAATTAGGTATTTTCATATTTGAATTTCAACCTTTTTCACACCATCAGTAACTGCTTTTACCTCCTGGGACTAAATTTTTAGTACCTTATGATCCATTGTGTACAATATTCATTTATGTTTTTCTTAAACTGTTCTGCTAGAATCTTAAAGCCGAAAGAGAACTTAGCAATCGGTTGTCTGGCTCAGCCCTTTATTTTGTAGTTCAAACCACTAAGGCCCAGAAAAGGTAAATGCCTTGCTCCTGTTTATCCATCTGGTTCATGGCGGAACTGGAACCGCCATGGAACTCAGGGCTTTTGCTTGCGGTCACGCACCGTCTGTGTTGCAGCACGGTGCCTTCCGCTGTTCCACTTGTTTCCTTCTCATTAACTCATCCCACAAACCGTGTTAACAGTTCTCTGAGATTGAGCTTTTGTTTCAGCTCATGCGTCAGATTCAAGGACCCAGTTTCTAGCTCTCTGCCTCAGTGCTTGTCATTTCTCAAATGCACAAAGAGTTCGGGGCTTAGCAATGAAAAGTGCTATCTAGAGTCCAGAAAATACCACTGAGGCAGAGTTAGCATTTACCCAGTAGTAGGTGTGTATGGCATGAAAATTACTTGGATGTCCTTAGCAGAATAATTGTAATTTAACCTCAGTCTTAAAACTAAAAACATATTTACTGATTTGAAATTCATAACTAGGCATAATTTCTTATAAATTCATCCGTTTTCTCCTGTAGCTGTGCTTTTTTGTGTTGTTTTGTTTTCCATTATTTCATGGAGTAATCTCACGGCACGAGTGAGTGCTAGTGTTTCAGCCGACAGGACCATCGTGCGTTTTGCAGTTTACGTTTCGTTACTTACTTGGGCTTCCACGTCAGTCAATTTCCGTGTCTGCTCCGCCGTTTGATTCAGCAGGTTCGTTCCTATTTCTATCATCACAGCCGTCTGGTTCTGGACTGCGTTCTGCTGCATCTCCACCATTTCCTTTTTCATGCTGTCCTGGATGTAGTTCTCAAGCTAGGGAGGAACAAGTGTCAGAAGGCAGCCGTTAGTCAAGTGCTCAGAAACCTTCTTCCCAAACATTTGTCACCTTTCCCTATCCTTAAAAAAAAAAATGTCAATTTAAAGACCTGTCCCTTGCCGTCATTTTGAAATCTTACTGGGTTTTTTTTTTATCACTAGCAGTGTGATAAAATATGGTGTGATTTTATTTTTACTCAAAATCTAGCAACTTATTTACATCACGTGCAAGAGTGAGACAAACTGTTTGTTGTCGCTGCGTCCTCCAGAAGTCCAGGTCGTGGCAGGCCAGGGGGTGGCCAGGCCACAGCTCGGAGCGGGGCAGAGGGCGGTGAAGTGCACCAGACGGCACACGCGTGTGCTGCTGTGTCGTCGGGTCTGTTCTGCCAAGCTGAACCTCTGTCTGCGTCATGCAAGAAACGGAAATTTCGTACTGAGAAGCATCACTATTTCTACCACATTCTTCTAGGCTCTCAGTTTCTCGAAGTACAGACTTCAGACGATGCTCTAAGATGGACTATGAGGAAAGGAGCATCTTTCGATTTTAACCACAACCTACAGAACCACCACTGTGTCCCGCACTCCATGATGCCCTCCCCCACTTCCTTCTTATTGAGTTCATTAGACCTCAACAATGAACTTTTCCTAACTTGTATGAGTTTTTCACAATTTCATCATTTCATATGTCAGGCAAACTTTAATCCCACACTGATCCATTTACCACTTAAACATGTCATCAGATTGGTTCTTCTCCCCCTCAGTTACTAGGGAAGATGGACATGCCAACTAATTTTAGTATTAGCTTATGCACAAGAAAATGAAGAAGCTAATTCCACTGCCATAGGTATAGATATCTATGGTGGTAAAATTACAGAATTGAATATAAACGCAGGTCAGCCTGGTACATGGGAAGCGCACGTGGGCTTGGAGTCAGGGAAGCCAGCCCCCTACAGCCTTAGGCTCTAGGTCTAAAGTTGCTTAACCTTTGGGACCCCAGTTTCCTCATATATAAAATAGGGTTTCTGATTGGTCAGAGAAGTGTTTTATGGACAAATTAAGTTATGCCTTTAAAGTCATTGTGTGTGCATAACTCCAGGTGCCTAACATTTAATTTTCTTTCTTCCTTTGTTTTTAAATAGTGATCTAATGGTAACCACTATTCCATTCATTGGTCCAAAGTAGAAGCTCATGAGGACAGAAACTATATTTTTATTCCTTTCCTACGTAGTGTAACAAAATTTTTATTAAGTTGGACGTTGATTATAAAACTGCATCTAGTGCCTTTCTTTAAAACTTGAAATTCTCTGCAGAAAAACCATCCGTAGAGTCAGTCATCAGACATGATTTCTCCCAAAATATTAACTGCTGAATAATTCTGTACTGTCTTTAAGTGCGGGGAAAATGGAATGGGAGGGGTGGAGTTTCTCAGAGTTCAAGGGCTTCTTTGCTGATGCACTTGACAGAATGTGTCTTACGATTGGTATTTTACGGTTTGGAGGTTAGGCTGGGGTGTACGTGTGCTGTTTCCATTGCTTGTGTGTCATCGATTCCACACTCCCTCCTAGTGCCTTGTCTTGATGCCAGGGGTCACTCTCTGGTGACCGTCCTCCCTTAGCTACTAGGCAGATAAGTGAGCGGGAAGCATGACAACCTGCGTCCCCAGGTTCCATATCTGAGGATTCAACCAAATTAACAAAATATTCAAAAAAAATTAAGAAATAGAATATGACGATACAACAAATAATGCAGGTTTTAAAACAATACAGTATAACGACTATTTACACAGCATTTATATGGTACCGGTATTAAAAGTAATCTAGAGATGCTTTAAAGTATACAGGAGGACTGCGTAGGTTATATGCAAATACTACCACATTCTACATAAGGGACTTGACCTTCGTGGGTTTTTATGTCCTCGGGGATCTTGGAATCACTCCCCGACAGATACAAAGGGATGAATGTGCTAGAGCTCTGAACACTCCTAAAATCATGTAGTTGAAGCCTTTACTTTTCCATATGGATCAACATAGAGAAGACCACCATAAAAAAAAAAAAAATCAAGTGCTATTACTTGGCAGGTCAAGGGCCCTCTCTAGTAGGGCTTCATAAAATCTGAAATCCCCAAAACCCTTGTTGTCCCTTCAACAGGGCAAGCTCAGGCTTTTTAGTGTCTGTGATCTTTCTTAATTCATTCTTCTTCCTCACCCGCCCTTTTAAAAATCGTAACCTCTATGATCACAATAAACTATTTAAAAGAATTCGTAGATAGCAGTTTGCAATTCTCCCCTCTCCCCTCATCGCCAAGGGAGTAATGGAATCTTCGAGGTTGACAGTTAAAGCCGTACGTCATCCGGATAGGTTGTCTTTGTTACTCTTAACACCCAGCAAAGATAATATTTGAAAAGATTTATTTTGGGAAGTTTGGAACTATGAAGTTATACTCAAGCTGGAGTTTAGCTTAAATTCATACTCAGAAATAATAATTTACAAAGTGGTATAAATAAAAAGTCTTAATCTCCTTATTGATTTCAGTACTTAAGGGCAGAATAGAAATTATCCTGTCTTTTGTCACTCTGTATCACATAACTCGAGAGGGAAAACGGCTCCCCTAAGACCCCCTCCCCCTGTGTCTAGAGCTCCTGGGTCAAATGTGGCTCCATCCATCAAGAGACAGGAGAGGATTGTTTATAATTTGAAAATATAAGTCAAGTTTCAACTTAAAATCAAACTTAAGAACTTTAAAAGACATACAGGCCTAATTTCTGAAAATAACATTTCCTAACTCTATTCTCATATCTTTAAGCTTGAAAACAATAGAATGCAAAATACTATTTAAATCACCCCTTTTCAGTTTTTCAAGATGACATGGGTGGGTGAGACAGAGTGTGTGTGTGTGTGTGTGTGTGTGTGTGTGTATTAGTCTTACATGAAAGCAAATTACAGATATATGTATATATGTGAAGTGTGTATTTGTATACAGATATTATGTATATAGTATATATGTGTGTAGTGTCTACACATGTTATTTAAATAAAGGGAAATTCTGTGTGATACTAACTAACTGAATTGTCTGGGGGAAAGATGGAACAGAAAGAGAAATATCAAGTAGTAGATATTTTGTGTTGATTTAGAAAGATATGTGTTCTTACACTTGAAGTATTGAAATTAAATTAAGGTTTTAAGATAAATGAGTGGCATGACAGTTGGGTAATCTTTAAAAACAAGGAAGAATACTATGTATTTAGCCCCAGAAACAATAGCCACAGTAATGACCACAATGATAGTTAACGTTCCTTGTGATGCTTCAGCTGCTGCGTGACTCTCTTGCTTGGACTCCAGGCGCCTGGCATCAGCATGGGCAGAGGCACTGCCGAAGACTGGGACACCCTAAACAAAATGTTAGTTCAGCCCAGAGGCCACGTCACACTTTTCCTGCCTGTTAACAGCCAAAAATGATACATCTTAGCATTGGCCTGAGTGTGCCAGTTCCAAGTCCCACAGGGCCTTACAAAACAGACCACCTGCCACTCAGGTAAGGCCCATTGTTACCAACAGAAAAGCCTAGGATCAACGACAACCAATGCCGATTTCATCTTCTGGGAGCATCCTGACAAATTAACATGGTTTTTCCTCCAAGGAATAGTAGTAACCTTTAGAGTCAGGAAGACTATGGACGTTCATTTTACACATAGTGTAAAAATGACCATTTCTGAGTCACGATCTCCCATTTAACGCAGCCCTTCCCTAAGTTGCCACGTATCCAGGAGCGTGAGACCAGACCTAGGAGAGAAGCCCATCAGGCTGATCCTCACAGATAAAGGAAGCCTGAAATTTCCCCGTCTCCTGACCTTGATGGATTAGGTCTTTTCTAGTTTATTGCCCTGGAATGTCTTTCTGTTTAGCATCCTTCTTATTTTTACTGTCTTGACTGAGACCCAGAAATATAGAAATCTGCTCGTTGACATTCCATTCCAGCATAAGGAAATCTTGGTACAAGAAAAAAAAAAAATGAGGTAAATAAGCTGTCGTCCACGGGCAGCGTCACACTCTGCTCCCTTCCGGCAAATGTTTCCCATCCTTGTCATCTGCACTTTGCTGCTCTCATCAAAGCAGTTTGAAGACACGTGAAACTCCCTCGGGAGGGGACATGGTTCTTTCCCACTTCACATGTGTGGCATGTGAAACTGATTCACGTGTGCAGGAACGTTTGACATCGCCTTCTCGTCTCAGGAGGTTTACACGGTGATGGGGATTTGTGTGGGCCCGAGGGACTCGGAAAAGGTCCCCTGCGCACATGTGAAAGGACAGCCTGCGTCCATAGTGTCTGCTTCTTAATGGATCTAGCGCTCTGCAAAGTGTGGAGCCGTGAGCTGTTCTGCTTTTCTCAGCACTCAGACGAATTATCCTAATTCAACATTTTAGGGCCGTTGCTAGCATCACAGTCGCACGGGTGGTTCCTCAGTGTTATTTGATTTGCTAAAAATAGTTGCACCCCAAACACAGTCTTTAAGACTTGGCAACACATGGAAGCTCAAGCAACCAGAATAAAATATTTTAACATGACATTTATAAATTTTTAACACGGAATATGTTCTGACGTCTTTTATTACTCTCCCAGCATTTTTGAATGATCGAATGTGACAGGGGGAAAAAAAGTCCATTTGTGAGGCAACTATGGCAGATTGATTCCACCTTAAAATGTTTCTCTGGCCATCTTCCTTCTCACCAAGATTGTCATCGTTGTTTCTCACACCAAAAGAAAAGGACTCTTGAAACTGGCTCCGTAAAGGAAGACGTAGGTAGTACAAGAAAACTATCCCCAACTTGCAGATTCTGATATTGATCTCTCACCAACTATAGATGTGGGTTGAGAGATCATTTCTATTTATTATTAATAAATAAAGTTCGGTGTCCTCATCCCTTTTCATTAACTAGTTGTTGCCGATCTGAGTGACCTAATTTTCCTAATAAATTAACCAATAATTTGAGGTTTCCTTGGAAACACTTTGCCTTATGGCATTTCAGTCTAGAAACGAGATATCCCAACTGTCTCTCTCCCACACACACAGGATGTTTTCTCTACCTCAGTTATTCCCTTCTTCCCACTCAGCCTCCACCATCCTCTCTCTTCTGGAGGGTCACGCAGCCCCCAGCTGCCCTTCCGCTATCCCACCTTCGGAGTCAGGAAGCCAAGTTCAAATCTGATCACTCTGCATCTCTCCTGAGTCCCTGCACCTTTGCGTGAGGACAGTGTCCAGATGCCTTCCCTTGGCAACAGGCACCATTTCTGACCAACGCCCCAGGATCTCTGGCCCCATTCCTGGGTGCGCTGCCCCCAGCTGCGCCTGCTGCCTGGGCGGCCTCGTGGCCCGCCCTTGCCTCTCCTGGAGTCCTCTCCCCCCTTCCCGGGATCACCCCTCCCCCACTGCGCCCTCCTCAAAGACACTGACTCATTTGGGGTTTCATTTTGATACTGAAAACGTTTTGTATTTCTTTCATTTCTTTTTAAATCTCCTGATACTCTAAGTGAGATTTCCTGTTTGCTTGGGATACTGAAATTCTGTAACCATTCTACATATACACCCTAGTGACAACAGGCAAAACATTTGCTCTTGTAATTAGTTTGAAAACTTGAATGCAAGATTATTAAATCCAGGGATATTCTGTTTGGAAGGCTTTTGACCTAATGTTCTTGGTTCCCCGTCATGAGGAAACTCTGAAATATCGTTTGAGGTCTCCGGACAGAAAAGTGGCAAAACTGGGCTTTCCTCCCCCTCCTCATAGAGTTTGGGGTTTTTTGTTTTGTTTTGTTTTTTTTCTTTTAATCTGAATATTTGCTGCCTAAGCAGTTGAGCACTCAGCGGTAGTGACAGAGGCTGAGATTAAAGGGGAAAGGACCAGGAGATGTGTGTCTTGGGCAAAACTTTGTCTTCTCAACCCACTTCGCAGGAGCCTGGGGTAGGTGCGTTACCCACAGGTGAGAGGTGGTGTTCAAATGCCCTGTGAGCTGGGAGTAAGTTTTTCCCTGTTTTCTCTTTGTGTTGATACCAGCCTTGAATTTACAAAACCTAGAAGAGCCCCTGTCCACACTCCCTGCCTTCCACTGACTCTTCTGACAGAGCTGGCCCTTTCCTTCCACATTCCACTTAAGGCCCTGTAGAATCGGGCCCCTGGCCCCGGTTCCCCAGCTGGTTCCAGTGACTGCTCTCCATAAGCAAACCTGCCTTCATCCACCCTACCCACGTGGACCCCACTCACATAGGGCCTTTCAAGCACTTCCTATAACTAATTTGTTCTGGTCTACCCTTTTTACTTTTTGTCTGTTGATTTGCTGTGACTTTCTGACATCGTGTCTAGATAACCAAGTCCTTTCCTCCTTTCCCTACTGTAAAGAGACTAAGAGTTCACTTGTTGACCGCTGTAAACTCAAAGATGAGGGGGCGGGGGGGGGGGGAGCGTAGAGCTGCAGGCCTCGGCTGGTGCATTCTAAAGTCACCAGTCCATCCCCCTCCTCCTGTGACAGAGACAACCAACAATAATTTGAGTCTATCAGTGCATCTGTGCCCCTCAAATCCTGTCTAGTTTGTTCTTATTTGCGATTCTAACTACATATGCCTTTCATGATTTAGTTGGGGGGGTGTTTTTCACATACACTCACATCTATTTTGTGTGCTCCTCATACCATTACTCCAAAATCTAAGAAGGAAATATGTTTCTCCCCTCCAAACATTTCAGTCATTTTCTACTGAAAAAGTGGCTATTTCTCATCAATGGCAGCCCATTTTAAATATGTGTAGGTTTAAAAAGACTGGCATAGTAACCTCATATAAATTTGCTTGGGCATTTCATATGGCAAAAGGGGTCACACTGTACACATGAGTGTCCCTTAGAGAGTGTATATCTATGTGCCCACGTCTGTCAGGGCTCAGGCTCACAGCACCTTACAGATGCTGACGCTTGCAGATATCTGCCTGTAAGTTGAGGAGCAAATAATAATGCAGCAGACATTGTAAGGTCATTTATGCCTTTATGTACAGCAAGAATAGGTAAAGCCAGTTACAATTTCACTGTGTGTGTTTGTGTGTATCATCTCACTGGATTCTCACACTGCCTTAGCCTGGGTTTCCCCAAAAGCTGAGCCAGAGACAAAGGCAGGCATGCAGGAAGTTTATTTAGGAAGTGGTCCCAGAGCAGCGGTGGGGGACAGGCGAGGGAGGCCAGTTCACACGTGTGGCCTCAGTCAGCCTCACAGTGGCAGCTGGCGAGAGGCCCCATAGGACCCTGTATCTCAAAACCATCCACCTGGGGCAAGAAAGAGAACTCCGATCCCTCAGTGGGTACGGACAGCCCGGTGGGCATTAACTCTCCACGTTTTGGGGTTGTGCTTGCAGGCGTGCTGAGGAGGTTCCCGTGGGGGTCCCAGGCCTCTTAGAGTGGAGGTCTCGCGGGGCAGGGGGCTGGGGTCTGTGGGAGGCCCAAGGCGGGGCCTGTGCCTGGGATGGCAGGAAAAGGAGGTGGGGCCCGGGGGATTCCAAGTAGCAGCAGAGGGTTTCTCTAGCATAGTGGGAGGCCTATGGGACCCCTTCTGTGAAGGAGAAAAGCGGGACTCAGAGAGCTTCTACACCTCACCCCAAGTCCCGTGGACCCTAGTGTGTGGGATGTGGTGGACAGGCTAAGAGGAGCGATGCTGGGACCCGCATGGAACGGGAGCTTGTCTTTGTAGCTGCAGTCAGCAGTTTGCTGCAGCGGGTGTGTTGGAGAGCAGAGTATGGCAAAAGCAATGTTCTAAAGAAGACAGCATTTCCAGTAGACTGGGGAAAAAGCAAGGCTGCAGACAGGAAACCGAGGCTGAAATCATCCTGAGAGGAAGATAGAACATGAGCTTGGCAAGGCTGTCACAGCCAAAGCCATTGAGAAGAAATTCACTTTAACCTCAGCAAATACCTGATTACCTGTAAGATACTCTGCAGACTTCTGCCATTTGTCTGTTTCTTGGGATATTTTGTTAAGTTCTCAGCTTAGAACTGTGGTGCCCAACCCCCGGGACCACGGTCTGTGACCTGTTAGGAAATTGCCTCATCACTGCCTGAGCTGCTCCCCCACTCCCACCTCCAGTCTGTGAAAAAATTGTCTTTCATGAAACCGGTCCCGGGTGCCAAAAAGGTTGGGGAACCACGGCCTTAGAAGATATGAGTAGTGTTTCCTACAGTGGTAGAAAGAAAATATAAAACTACTCTCTTTTTAAAATGCACTGAATGATAAATGGTTACAAATAGAAGCAGTTGAAATTCAGCTCACAGAATGAGATTGATGAATTTGGGCTACAGTATACCAAGTGTTTCTTTTTTTAATGAAACTAAAGTGTTCTTACCCTTCTGAATTTAATGTACATTGAAAGGAAAAAAAAATAAAGTGAGCAAATATCTTAGTGTCTTTCTATGCCAGGTAGAATCTTTGAAACATGTATATCTACAGATACATATGCATACATATGGCTATGCTTGTGAGGGGGATGTGTGTGTGTCTTTTTCACTTCTCTATGGAATAATAGACATTAGAAGCTTTGGTGGAGGTTGAGGGAGGCTTTAGAAACCAGGGATATTGTTGAACCGTCACTGTATGAATGAGGACACTAGGCCCTGGGTGGCAGTGCTAGCTGGTAGCAGAGTATAAATTAGCACCTAGTCTCCTAATGCTTCCTCCAGTACCCTGACCACTACACGAATGTGCCTGTACTTACGTTAAAAAAAATGTGCTACCTGAGTTTGTTAACGTTCTTACTTTTTTACTTCTGTGATGAAGTATTCAGATCCCAAAGGCTATTTGGGCCTTTTCTCTGTCCTGTTTCTGCTGTCTCTTTCTGTATTATGTAGGTTTGCTAAAATCCTGGATGGATCTCTGTGGACAAAGTAGTGTGATCCTCTTTGAAGCAGGTTATTTTTTTTTAATTAAAAAAACTGAATTTACTCAGTCACAATGACTGTTGTAGATAGATGGCTAAAAAAGGGAAAATGCTAAAGAAATTTAAATGATTTTTTTTCTAGAAGGCACTTTCAAGGCAAGCTAGTTTTTGCTGTCCTTTATAGGGACAGCAGGAAGCTTATGTTGTTTCTGTTTAAACAGGGAGAGGATTGGCCTTGGGAGCGTGGATGGGAATGCTTGAGAAATCTCAACTGGGCGTGCCTGCCTGCTGGGTCCTGCTGCCTCGGGACAGACCCCCCCACCCCAGCTGAGACCCGCTCCTGCCCTTCTCCTCTTTCCGCTAGCACCCAAAAAGTGGAAAGAATTCCAGTGGATAGAATTTTTGAGATAATATTGGAAGATGCTCAAAATACACAGGCTTAATTCACATGAAACTCAGTGGGAACACACGCCATATTTTATATATGAAGATGTACTGTTGACCTGCGGATCAACAAATGTGTTTTAACGGTTCCTTTCTCAGTGTGGGTGATCGCTCTGCTCCGAACTGTTCATATTCTCTTCCCTGAGCACCCTTCTCTCTACATTACCCAGGGTTAGAGTGAACGCACACAAACATACTCGCATATTCTCCAGCGATTTGAGAGTCCCAAGACTGGCGCTGTGGGTGGTGGGAGCACGCGAGCCCGCAAGCTTCGCGCTCTGTCTGCAGAGTAAAGCCACCAAGCCCTCAGCGAGAGTTGCTGCGGTGTAAGGCCGGGAGATTTTTAGGCAAGAAATATAATCTTTTCATTTTGATTTTCATGTGCATAAAGCTGTAGGTGTAGCTTTTATAATTTAATGATTTTTATAACCACTAAAAATGCTTTTCTGAACTATTTAGGAGGGAAAATTTACCCCTTCTATTCAATTAGATTTTCTGTCCTTTGACCTCTGGTTCAGTTCCCATTCTTCTAAGCATTTAAGGCTACAAGCTTTTTCATATTTCCATATTTATTTACATAATTTCAGTCCCCTTCTGTGCACATACTTTAAGGAATTGTACATCTGCCTGTGCTTTACAGAAGCTAAAAGTGACCAATTTTTTTAACTCACATTAGAAACATGAATTTTTCGTTTAACAAGGCTATGTTGTGCACATTGATCTTTAAAATTGTAATATATTTTTAAACATTTTAACAAACTTATTTTAAATCTGATCAGCAGTAGGATTTTTTTTAAATAAGAAGCAAAGGCAAAGCAATATTCAATACCTAAATTATGTGGCAAGACATAGAATAGTATGACTTTTTATTTTCTATTTATAACTCTTATCTTCACTTCTTGATCTGAAATTTGATAGTGTTCACCGTTGAAAATTCTGATAGTTAAGCTGGGACCACCGTTCATTTTGGAAGGCCACAGAAAAGCCCGTAAGCATGTTCTACTTCTGTCTATGGCTCTCCATCCAGCAAAAATGTTCTGAAAACCGCATGTGCTGTGTTCTGTGATGACTGTCGTTCGACTCCACTGAAAAGAGACTGGGAGCGGCCAATGGTGATTATGGCTTTGGGCAAATCATCGAACTTCTATAACAATTATGTCTTTCAAGGCCTCCTGACCCAAAATAACAGAGTGTTTTACTACAAAATATATGTTGTATCAAACTTCTTTTTACAGAATACCAGTTCTAGGGATGATGTTGTTTCTAACTCATTTTCAGAGGGAGCGTATCAAATTTTTGTCTCAGGGGTGTGTCATTCATATATTGAAGAGAAGGGATCACTTTCTCTCCGACGTTTGAGTAGGAACAGACGTGCAGCATTTGGCCGTAAAATGAACACGTCCAGTGGCATTTAAAACACGCTTTATTTTATTTGTATAAGATTACTTATCCTAAAGTAATTTTTGCATAAAATTGCACTTTGAGAAGGAATTCATTTAAATAAAAGCATACAGATGGCATTCAGAGTTATACTTTGTTGAAAAGGACCTTTCTTATATACTGACTTGCTGTATATAACATCAGTTGAACTGCCCAAATCAGGAGGAATTGAAATATGTTTTGTGGCCTATTATATGATTCCAAATTGAACCTGCTAAATAACATACTTTTCGCTAGTTCTTTTCTCACAGTAGAATCGTTATTTTGATTTGTAAATGTTGTTCCTTGGGGACTGAGATGATGTGCTAACACCCGGCAATTCAGCTTTGTAAAATGACATAATGGATTGCTGTTCAAATTAAATGCAGTCACAGACTTCACACGGAGCTAAAGAAGCCAGGCAGGAGTACTCATTATATGATCTCATGTATATAAAGTTTAAGAATAGATCAAACTTATGATGGCGGTAGAAGTCAGAGTAATGACTCTCAGGTGGGAAGAGTTTGGGGGCTGCAAGAGGTTATTAACCGAGACGGGCCCTGAGGGAGCTTCTAGGGTGCTGAAAATGTTTTATATGTCTTGATCTCGATGCCAGTTCAATGAGTGAATCCGTATTTTAAAAGTTTGTCAAGCTATAAATTTAAGGTTAGTACACTTTATATATTTCCTGTGTTTTATATCTCAATAAAAAGATTTTTTAAAGGAAAAATATCTAAAAATGAAATGCTTGACAAATTTGGCTGTGACATTATGACCCTAATTACTACGGGGGACTTTGTCTGCAGCTTTCATCTGGAAGTATCTAAATAATGCCTAAAGAAATGGACTTTGGAAAAGTAATTTTAAAGTGACTATCTGCAGAGAACTGTGGATTAAACCATTGCAGCTGCCCGAAGAGGGTTAAAAGTATTCAGTTAGGTAAACTGGTAATTTAACATTCCAAAACAGATTCTTCCCAGATCGAGCATAAAAGGCATTTGCTCTTGGAAGACCAAGAAAGAATTTATGCAGTTCCCATTAGTCTAAAAATAAATAATAAATAAATAAATGTCTGAGTCATATATTGCATCTTGTTGGAGTTCAGTGGCTTCAGTGTAGGAAGAAAATGATTTCTGCTATGGATAATTGTTCTACGTCTTGCCCATTGGAATGAATACAGAATTGCTCTGATAAAAGTGAAATACATGAATTGATTAAATGTAATTCTGCTTGGAGTTACTCCAATGCAAGTGTTTCTTACTTTTGAGGAACAGTATAAAAACCTGAACAAAATAGCTTTATTTGTGTTGAATTAAGTTGGGGAAGAAGTTGTATTTGTGATTTTTGAAGGTGTTACTGAGTCATCGTTAAGGTTTTGGAATCAAATACACCTGGTGTGGATCCCAACTTGGCTCCTTAGGAGTTACTGGCTCAACACTTTTAAACTTCACATTTCTCGTTGGTAAAATGGATACATAAATGCCTACTGTGCTTTCTTAGTGTGAAAATTAAATGGAACAAATTAGCACGGTTCCCAAACTGTGTGCTAAGGCATCCTGGGTCCCTGCAGCAAACTCATAGGAGCAATGGGAGATAGCTTAATTATTCAAGGCAAACCAAACAATACTCAGCATCTCTCAGCCACTGGAATAATAGCTTGAAGTAACTCGAAGTTTCAACACTGTTAGATTGGGCCCCTGTACAAGACTGGGTTTTTGGTAGTTGCTGATGTAAAAAGCAAGTACTGCAGGAAAATCAGCATGGAGCTTGAAGCATGTAGGGGTGGCGGTGCCCAATCTGATCGAAAGTTTGAGAAGCCGGGCAGTGCCTACCTGGCAACTATAGTCCATCCACAAGTCACTGGGGTTACTTACGAAAATAATAAAGTATCATTTATTTCTCCCAATTTATATGTATTTGTGTTTCAAATTGGTTACTAAATTGTCAGGACATAAATACATGAGCTGTTTGAACCTAACTACTTAGTAAATGTTAACGGTCAGGTGTTTCTGTTGGCCTAGAGGTGCTGTGAAAAAATAATTAATGAGACACTAAGGGTGCAGTGAGCTGAGAAAGTTTGAGAACATCTTGCATAGAACCTTGCATTTCGGAGGATGTAAATTCAACCCTCTTCCTCCCCTTCCCCCAATCCAGATATTGTCTTTAATTGTAATCGCTGATTTGATACGCGTATTGGAAAATTAATAAGAAGAGTAAATTGTACAAGACCTTCAGTAAGACATATACCTCAACATTTTCCTAATTTCTGAAACCATTAAGAAAAACAACCATGTTCCTTGCAAGGCAGTTGGCTGGCACTGCATCTCCTTTTAGGCAAACAGCTTTTACAAGCACAGCGGACCTCAGGAGAAACATTCTGAGAGCCACATGCATGTGTTCCATGGGGTGCCGTGGTTGCTGCCGGGCAAATGCATTTTTGGAGGCGTAGGGGCAGTGCGGGATGGTGCCAGTTTTAGAAAAGTTATGTGGCCCATTTCTGCTTGTAATTTATGGTTTGCACGCTTGCCATCCTCACTTGTTCTAAGATGAACTAGTTTTATAACATTGTTATACAGAAAAGCCAAATGTACTTGAACACCACAGCAATTTGGGAAGTAAATGTCCAGTGTGATTCTCCAAATGCTTGTGGTGAAAGTACAAGGGACTTGAATCATTTTCCCATAATTAGTTTCAGTTCTGGAGGTCTGCCCCCTCCCTTACCCACTTGCCTTGCATTGCACATCGATTGCAATGGAAGCGCGTGGAAAATTCCTATCCCCTTTCACTCCACTGCAAGAGTTATAAAAAGCATGCCATTCAGAACTGACTTTTTCTTCTGCATGCTTGAATTTTTACTCACAACTTGAAGGGGGAAAAAAGTCATTTCAAGAGATATTTCTCTATTTATCAATGGGTGAGGGGCCGCGGCACCACCTTGGGCCACCACAGAATGACTGGCCCCGTTGGCTTGCTTCATCATCAGGGGGTGACAAGACAACCGACAGCACCTCTTTCTCAGAGCCACAGTGACACTTGAGAGTCCCATCTGACTGCCCCAGGCAGTGGGAACAGAAGTTCACATGCCGGTGGGAATCGGCCGGCTGAGCACAGGAAGAAGGCAACAGCGGGGCAGAGGGTTTCCTATTGTTGGGTTGGTTTGTTTGTTTCAATCAAAATATGAGTCATCTTACCCCCATTTTTTTTTTTTTTAACCAAAACTCACTGTGGTTACTTCTCTAATTTGGTCTTGACTCCTGCAAGCCAGTTTAATTTTTTCAGTGGTAGTGCATTCTTGAACGCCTTCCTCAGTTGAAGAAATTTAGTTTGAAACTGAAGTGGTCCAAGTGCCAGCTTAAACTTTGCGGTTTAGCGTCTTTATTGAATCCCCCTGGCGGAAGGACCTACACTGGAGTTTTGGCTGCTCTTTGGGAGTCAAATTATGAGTAGTTGGTTCCACTGGAATCTTGGCCCTCTCCCGGAGTGGCGTCAGGAGGCCAAGGCCAGAACATACATGAAGGCTGTGTCCCAACGCCTTCCCACACCCCGGGCGCTTCCAGGTGGTGCGTGATGACCTGGGGCACTCTTGTGCTCGTCCTGACCCCCAGCCGTTAGTCCCCCACAGCTTGGAGGCCTTTCAGGGAAAAGTCCACACTCGCCTAGGAAACCTCCTAAAAGTGGCAGTGGTCACCTCAGAATTGGGATTTGGATCCTCATCTTCAGCATCATCCCAGGGGTCCCCAACTCTGCTTCAGCCAACTGGAGGGGGGCTCCGGGCTGCTCATGGCCCCCTCACCGTGCACTTCAGTGGTCCCAGTAACTGGTCAGGAAGCAAGATCAGGCCACTGAGGGGCTTTCATAACAATGACCGTAAATCATATAAGTTGAAGCTTCATACTATGTAGAAAGATTCAAAAAAGAAAAGCAAACCCGGTGCTCACAGAAGCAAGCTGTCATCTGTCCCCTTTCTTTCCCATTGATTGTTGACGGAGTCCGTCTGTCTTTAGCCATCTGTTGTGCTTCAGTATTTCCTTGTTTGCCTCCGCTTGTAACCTGAGGGTAATTACGTTTGACCAGTACTTAAAGTTAATGAAACAATCTATTTCTCAAAAGTTTGTTCTGGGCACCTCGGGAATAATCACCAAGACAACCCCTCAATATATTTTCTGAAGAGTGGATTTCACTAGAAGGTGGGTTAGTCTTGGAACTCACGCAAGGCAACTTTAAGTCAGTCCAACTGTATGGATTTCAAAGATAGCAGTACAAGAAAAACCATACACAGGTTTGTACAATTCGGTTTTGAAGTGTTGACCTTCGTAAAAGATCATGAATGTCAGTCTGCCATGGATACGTAAATCATGTTGTACAAACACCGCACAGTAATGGGAGAGAGCAAATTTTATTATAACATGCACAAAAACATGGGTAAGTGACAGAATTAATAAAGCAGGCCAAAAAAGAATATGTGCTGTACTGTTCCAATTATATGAAGTTCAGAACTTAGCAAAATTAACCTAAGTGGGGCGATAGCGTCAGGGTCAGCCTGGGGGAGCTGCCTGCGGTGCAGAAGACCTTCTGTGTCTCGAGCTGGGTGGTCATCACACGGGTGTGTGCAGATGTAAAAGTTCGTCAGGTCGTACACATACAATCTGTGAATTTTATCCTGTGTGAGTTGTACCTCTGGATTCTATAAAACAGAGACCTCACAGCTCAGAGTTGGAGGCACAGCTATGCCGGCAGCTGGGCCCACGCAAAGGCTGGGGTGGGCCTTGCCCAGGGAGTGTTTGGGGAACTGGGGGGTGTGTGCAGTGGAGTAAGTTCCTGCTCTTCGAGGCCTATTGTGCCTGCCCTTTATTCCTCCAATGAATGCTGTCTTTGAAAGAGTTAGATTTCGGTTTTATACCAGCTAATGTACTTATTCATGAATCCCTCCCCGACCCTGAAGGCCTGGCCAGGCCCTCGCCCTGTCTCCACACATAACTGCTGCCACGGCTGCTGGATGCATGGTGTCTCGTGACAGCAAAGGGTGGCAGCTACCACAGATGCTTCACCAGAGCTGCAGCCGTATGGAGGTTTAAGTCACTGGGGCGTCCGCATTCTGCTTCTCCATCTAGGGTCCATCTCTGGGAGTGAAGAAGCACAGCTGGGGGACGGGTGGACACCGCTGCCCACCGCAGGGCTTTGACACCGACAAATGGGTTGAATCCTGGCTCTGCAGGCTACTGCCCCTAGGACCAAGTCACTCAACGTCCCAGCACTTCTTAACCTTTCCTCAGGGATAAAATGGGAACACTCATATCTACCAAAGTTGGTCTTCTCAGCATTTCCCAAATTGCCCACATTTGTCCTCACCCAGGGTGCTGGGGATGCTCCTCACGTGACGGTTGTGTGCAGAGGCACAGTGGCAGGTGTTGGAGGTGAAGTCTGTCGGCGCTCCTGATCCACACAAAAGGAGATATGGATTTTTTGGTCTCAGTCTTTTGAAAATATGTTATATTGTCAGAAGCTCTAAAAAGAAGAAACTTTATTGTCGTTTTGCTATGTACCTTCTAATAGCTCTTTGAGCCTGAGTTTCTTATCTATAAAGGAAGAAGAGGGTATCTACCTTAAACGGGCCATTGCAAAGTTAAATGAGACAGTGCAGCCACAAGTGTGCACCTGATAATGCCAGGCAGGTGGACAGAGAAAGGATTGCAATTGAGTAGGGAGAGTTGTTTATTCGTGAAATATTTTTTTCCTTTTTTCCTTTCTCACCCAAGACTATTTTGATAGTAGTAGCATTTTGGGGTAAAGAAGCAGAAAGGAAGAATGACATGCCATCAGTTACTCCTACAGCGTGGCTATGAAACCTTCATGGCCTGGGACAGGCTGGTCATGTGTCATATAATTATGTAATTATATGTATTATAGATTGTCCAGTTAAAGAAAAAGCATGCCTGGGTTTATTGTGTTTGTTATTACTCAGAAGGGAACCATACCGTAGTTGAAAATATGGACAATTAATTATACATCACAAAATAACCAGTTGTTATTTGAGGGGATGATGTTCTGATTAGTCATGATTTTTAAACTTGTAACCTTTTTTATCCCAGCCATCACCGTTTTACAGAACATGTCGCTGATTCAGTTAAAAATGGTTCAAGTCAGGAATTCCTGTTAACACATCATGATGTTGAAGTTGGATGTGTCTTTTTTTTTCCCGGAAATTTAAGACTATCTTCCTTAATATTTAAAAATAGTAAGGAATTTTATACACACACTCCAAATGTTAAGCATAGATAATTACCTTGTGGTCAGAATTTGATGGTTTTATGTTATTCGGCAAAATATAATAACATATTCTCTCTAGCAGCATTTTTGCACCAAAATTTCCCATTAAAAAGACCAGTTTGTTTAGGGAATTTTTAAGCCACATCTGTATGTAATAATTTCTGAAGATTCTAAAGAATAGTCTAATAAAACTCAATACCTCAGCTATCTTCAGACTAATGTTTATAATTATCCAAGAATTGATATCATCTGTTAATTCCAGAAATCTAATGGCAGAAAAAGTATTGTCAGGAACCCAGAGAAAATCAGAAGAAATGGAACCTCTTAGGAATTCAGAATCTTTTCCACCAAGATATGCAGCTCGACTGGTTTAACCCCCACATGCTTGCTCAGAAGGTAGTTTCGGGCTACCCTGTGATATTCATTTAGTTCCCGCCTTCTGCTATATAAAAACAACATGGCAAAGAGCAGCATTGCTTATAAGTCACTGAAACCTCAAACACACTTCATGATAAGGGGTGACGATTTTAATGTAGGCTGCAGGCCCCGAATATCACCTGTGAGCATGGTAGGAGGGCGGGCAGGGCAGGTTGGAAGTTGATGTCCTGTAATGGACAGTTCTGGAGCACAAGCTCTACAGAGAGTCTCATATGATATACAGAATAAAGACATTTTACACGCACACTTATAATTGTCCTTTTTGGTGTTGGGAATTCATTATCTTACAGAGCTGAGATGTACTTTGAGGTATATAACTCAGAAGGTGTAGAAGTAAGATCATTTAACCTGATAAGAATGAGTGGAATTATAATCTTTAAGGTGAGATATAGTACTGATCTTGATAAGTATGTTTCTGGAATTATTAAAATTAATTATAATCATAGTCCCTGCAACTGTGTAGAATCTTACATTTCCAACACACTTTAGCATGTATCGTCTTATTTGAAGCACAATAATCTCACCAGGTCACTGATGTAGGTCAGAAAGCCTGTGTCATTTCTGAAGATGTACAATGATGATTTTAGCTAGTCAGTCAAATAATGCAAGGGGTCACTAAACAAATGCTGTACAGTTATTCCTGCTTTAAAAAAAAATGAAAGAAGTGAAAGAAGACAATATGAAAAGGCTACATACTATATTATTCCAACGATATGACAATCTGGAAACGGCAAAATTATGAAGACAGTGAAAGGATCAGGGGTTGCCAGGCGTCACTGGGGAGGGAGGATGCAGGCAGAGCACAGAGGATTTGTAGGGCAGTGAAACTTTCTGTGTGACACTGTAACGGTGGATACAGGTCATTATACATTAGTCCAAACCCACAGCATGCACAACACCAAACATGACCCCAAATGTAAACTACGGACTTGGGGGATAATGATGTCAGTGTAGGTTCATCTGTCATAACAAATGTACCTCTCTGATGCAGGGTGTGGATAATGGGTAGGCTGTGTGTGTGCAGGAGCAGGGACTATGTGGGAAGTCTTTGTCCTTTCCTCTCGATTTTACTATGAACCTAAAACCGTTCTTTAAAAAAATAGTCTTTTTTTTTTTTATTAAGGTCATTTACTACATATAAAAAGGAGCAAATAAAACAACAACAAAATTTTATTCTGTAGCTTCAGATCCCACCAGTGAACCTAAGCAGCTCTCACTCAGGCCTTCCTGTGGTGATATATTAATAGTTAAAAGTGCAGATGCTGACACCCTGGAAAATAATTCCAAAGGCATGCTGGTCTCATGATCATAGCATCCACTTCATGTGTAAATGTGCTTTTTTAAAATATTTAGATGATTTTGAATCTGATCACGTCCAAAACCTCTCTTCGTTTGGTGTAGAATGCCTTTATTCAAACTGTGGGAGAACACGCAAACACCACCCCCTTTGCTCTAGTTTGGCTAAATTCCTGAGGCTGGCTTGGACCAGAAACGAAATCCCTGAAATGGTCTCAATCTTTTCACCTCTCCCTTCTTCCTTCTGGCTGGTGGTCCTGAGGGCCTCAGAGACCCCTCAGGCAGAGGAGAATGGGCACCTTCCCAGTTCCCTTTCAGCACATCTCTGAGCAGAACGGCTAGTCAGACTAACCGGCCTCATGAAGTTGCACACGACTCAGCCAGTGATACCGAGAGCATGGCCGCCTGGCTGTGGGTTCACAAATAGACAATTTCTGACATTTTTTTTTTCCCTTTTGCTGTTGAATGCAAAATATGCAGGGATAGCCAAAGCAGAAATCTTCCATGTGCAGCGTGTTCAGTCAATACTGATTGTTAGTGACATACAGCGGCAAACCCACAGTTCAGGTTTAACCTCTATCCCTGGAATTTGCTGGAACAATCATAATGAGGGTGCTAATGTACGTCCTGGAATACCTAGCACTTATCTTAAGACAGGGAGATATAGGTGGTATCAAGTAGTCAACTAGCATTAGTCTTATCACCAAACTAATCACTGATTAAGCCACCTGGATAGCCCACCTCAAGTCAACAAGAGTGTTGACATGCGGAGCAAGTGTTGACAAATGCCCAGTGGGGCAGAGTATGACAAAGGTGAGGAAAGGCAAGGCTGGCTGCCTGCTTCCTTTTACGACTGTTCATATTCTCTCCACAAAAGGTCAATAATGATTATACTTATTCAACACACAGAAAA
Source organism: Eulemur rufifrons (assembly GCF_041146395.1). Classification (NCBI taxonomy): domain Eukaryota; kingdom Metazoa; phylum Chordata; class Mammalia; order Primates; family Lemuridae; genus Eulemur; species Eulemur rufifrons. Next base: position 2,484,309 of record NC_090994.1, read on the forward strand.
CGATGCATTCTCTACAAGACTGCATCAACATGATAAAATAATCTATTTCCTAAGACCTCTATATCTTAGTATCTCTTCCCTGAAAAAAAACCCATTGTCCATAAAAATTATAAAATTACATATTAAAAAATGACACATTTTTAATGTATATTTTTTAATTTGTTGATTTTTTAATATTAAATTTTGACTATAAAGACTTTATAGTGTTAAGTTGTCAGGTTAACATAAAGATTTCAAAAGTAATTCCCAGACATGTGAAAAATTGTTCAAAGGGAGAACTGAGGCTGATTTTGGAGCAAAGTAATTACCATCAGAGCAGCCCTATGGAGAGGGAGGGTCGACAGAGGTTTTAATTAGGTTCTAGTTGAATTGCAAAGATAATGATTTTAGCTGGTAGAAGGAGTGTTGCTGGTAAAAGGATTAGGTCCACTTCTCAGGAGATTTTTAATAGGTTTCATGTCTTTTGTCAACTGGTGCAAGCCAGGAGTAGGACAAAAAAGAAAGGTGATTTCATGGGGAAATATCTAATTAAAATATTAATTCAAAGACAGCCAGCTAGCACACCTGACCTGTAGCCCAGGTGGTGGAGGGCAGAGTTCCTTCCCTTATTTTTAAACCACATGTAAAACAGTCACTTAAATCCCAATAAATTGTTGAAACTTTTATTCTAAAACATTATCCATGAATTTTTTTTACTGTTTTTATTTACATCAAATCATTTGACTTTACATCATTTTCTCATTTTAAACATTAACATAATGCCAGTGCCCAGCCAAAACCATCTATAGAATGCTAGGTGGACGGTACACTCAAGTAGTCTTTAAACTCTAATAGCAGGAAGGCCACTTAGTACTTTTCCGAGACTGAATTTTATTGGCCTGATTTTCAAGTGGTATACTGTGAAATTCAGGATTTCACTCTCTGTCAACTTCCATAAAAGGGCTGTAACTAGATGTATGGTTCGTTAAGAATTCCCATGTATACTTCCTCTTGGTGATCACATAATTTGTTTTTACCTTTCTCATCTACAAAATAGAATTTCATGTCATTACTGTATACCTAAGATATTCCCAGCTGCTTTTTTGTGTGTTCTTAGCAGCTTTGGCACCATCCTCACACAGAAAGGTTGGCCTGTCTCACACCTGTCTGCACTTGATAATAAAGTTGTGCACTCAGGAGCCACCACCTGCCAGGCCTACAGTTCCAGGTGCTCCTGCAGGCCCTGGAACCCCCCGTGCTTGTCTGCAGACTGCAGTCATAGGTGGTGGGAACTGCTTCCATCACTGACTCCAGGTGTCAACCAGTTCCTTAACCTCTCAGGCTCCCTTCTTTATTTTTAAAAAATAAATTATTGGATAGGTAATTTAAAATAAGTACTATATAGTAAGTATTACAGTACATACAATATGTTTAAAAATAATTGTTTGTGTGTAGACACACACATGTACGCATTCAATATTAGGAATGGTTATTTTGGAATGGTAGAATTATACATAGTATTTACGTTTTGTACCTTCTTTGTATGTTTTCTACAATAACCATGTATTACTTGGGTAATCAGGAAAAACGGCCATCCAGAAACAGTTAATTGATTTTCCTTTTGCAAAAGGGTTTCCATGCAGTGACCAAAGGGTTTAACATTGCCCCCACTCCGACGAAGCATGTCTCCCCTGCCCCCCAGGGCAAGACTCTTGGGCATTTTCTTCCCCCACTGACTTATTCCGGGCACTCAGAACAAACACTGCCTGGACACGTGGAAGCCCTCAATAAATATTTTTTGAGCAAATAAATAAACTTTAATGGCTCCTGCCCTGAACTGGTCACCCCCCAGGAGGGGTGGGAGGGGCAGCGTGGTATTCACTCACTCACGTGAAGAACTGAGAAATGATGTTGTGCTGCAGCACAAATCGTGTTCATTCACACTCCTGTCACAGTTTTCTGCAGCCCTCCCAGCCCCGTGGAAAACTGCGCGCGTCAGAGGAGGGGATATGCATGCTCTCCCATGTTTGTTTTTCCTCTAGGCGATCTGTGGGAGACCTCCGAAATGCAGAGCGCACTGGTGTTATTGTGGCCCATGCTTATGAGGGATTTAACAAAATAGACAGGATTGCCTCTACCATACCTGTGTTCTAGAGATACTGTTGGGGCGAAATGAGGTGAGGTGTGGCAAGTGCTTTAGAGTGATCCAGTGCTACCCCCATTGTGATGTTCCTATGAGTGGCTCTCTTTATATCAGAAGAATTTTAGAATAACTTAGGAGGAAATTCTCATTGGCAGTTTCCTTCAAGTCAAAGTAGGATGTAGTGAAAACAGAATAGGCGTCAGCTCCCTCAGTGGGCTCCGTCTTATTAGGGTAGATCTCCTCGGTTGGCCAAACGAAGCCTGTTTTAAAGTCTCCATTGTATAAAACAAATACCACATTTATACATAGAGAAAGAATAGTTTGCCTGCTGAGCTGTCATTGTCATTAATAAAAATATCTTGCAAATGTTGAACACCTGATTTGAAAACACTGGTACATGTTCAGGATTCATTGTATATACCCTCTCGATCTCAACGCAGGAAATCCACAAAGCTGCCCAGGCCCTCCTGTCATTGTGTGACCAGATATGGAGGGACATAAACAACCTCCCTTCGTCCCTGTCAGTATAATCTCGCCCTGCACTGCCCCTTTCCCTCACCTCTTCACTGATGCCATCCCAGATGGGGTCCCAGTCTCTCCCTGCCATACACACGCACACCCCTTTAATCCATATATTCCTCTACCTCAATCTTTCAAATATTGCTCTTTTTCCCTAAATAAAATGTTCTCTCCAACTTGTCATTTGTGATCCAAGAAAGATTATGATCATGGTACATCACCACTGTACATGTTTTAAGAAGGAAAACCATATGTTTTGATACTAAATTTGTCTCAATAAAGGGCCAGTATGAATCTCTAGGTGCTAATCTTAGAGAAAAGGACTGAAGATTGGGAGGAGAATCTATTTCCTATTTTCTACCACTTTAATAGTTTGACTTCTTTTTTTTTTTTTTTTTTTTTACCTTGCCCATAGCTTACTTTCATGATATTTTTTTAAGTTATCCATGTGGTGGTAGGGTTGAGTTGAACTGTTTTCAAGTACAAATATACAAAATTTCAGCTATTTTATGGATTAAAATAAGTATCACAGGCCAGCACAGCCCAAGCATCTGAACACCATTTATAAGACAATTACCCTCTTCAAGTTTCAATACAATAACTGGGTTATAGATAAACTTTTGGATTACAATCTGCTTGTCAACTGTCAAGAGCCATATTGATTAAAATCAACAGATGTTCAAATTTCAGTATTGAGACCATGTGGATTATCTAATGTTTCCTAAGGAAGTAAGATATTATGGATGTCCATTTCCTAGCTCTAGACTCTGCAAGCAAATAATCATCTCCCCATAGTGTGACACCTAACTAGTTAATCCAGTGTGTCAGACAACCCCATTTAATATGCAGAGACTGCCTGAAAATATATTATATGTAATATATATCTATAAACATTTATTATATTTATATACTATGCATAGTAAGCATATATTATATTATGTATTTCACTATGTAGTAAACTGTATAATACTTGCACTTTTCAAAAAAATATTTTGCACTTCCCCTACCATAGTGAAACTTTGTTTCTTTATCCCTCGCTATAACAATATTAATAGGTAATTAATATAATAGCAGTTATTTTCCTACATTCTCAAAGAGGTTAATCAGCTTATCTGAATACACAAAATTTGCTTCTAATATTAAACACAGTCATATTTCATGATGCAAGATACTGGAGTACAGCAGTGGTTCTTCTCTCAGTACTACAGGAGACCAGTGGCTAGGGATATGATGGGATTTTTTTTCTTTCCTTTAATGAATCAATCTCTGGGGCTTAGGGGGGTTGCTTTTTTGTTTTGGTTTGCTTTTTGATATACAGCCAGGGAGCATTTTACAGCCACATGTGATTAAACACACACACACACACACACACACACACACACACACAGTTCCTGGCTAGGGCGGGGTGGGGCTGGTGAGATGAGCTATCTGTGAGCCACTTGTGATCAGTTTTTCCCACTGACCGGAATTATGTTTCCAGGAGCATAACTACATTGTTTCCTACACATAAATCAATGAGTGGCTTTCATACTTTATTAAAAGGATGTATTGTTAACACTTTTAAAGAAAGGGTTGCAATTCAAGTTTACAGTTTCCAGCCTGTACTTGTGTCATTTTAAAAAAATGTAAGATGGCAAAGGAAATGTTTGCATCAGTTTAATAAGCATTAGCTTTATTTTTCAAATCGTTCTGTTTTAAAGTGTCCATAGGGTTGGCAGTTGCTTATTAAATATAAGGCATCCATCATTGTGAAATAGTTGTTTACTTCCTTTGCATATTTCCTCTTATCGGAAAAAAAAATCCATTTGGTCTTCTAGCAAAATACAATCCACTTTCCTTTGTTATGTGTGAGTTTTTATAAAGCATATTTGTTTAATATCCCCCAGCGCAGAGGTTTAGAACAGTTGCAGGATTAGCAAGAGAAACGTGAGATATAGTAGCCTCTCAAGTCATCACGGTATGTTTGGTGTACTATTATGAATTTATCTTATCCTTGTTTAGCCTCTACACAGCAAGTGAGCCTTCCCCAGTCCTGTTCCATTCATATTCCTCTGCATTCATTCAGAAGTCTGACACTTCCTTTGCCTGGCAGATTAAAGCGGCAGAGTGGGATCTTTTGATGATGTGCAAAACAGCTTTCTTAGACTAAGCTCCTTAGGCTATGCTAACCACTCAGAAATTGAACTACTACTCATTTGCCCTAAAATTCACCAGAAGCTTAGTCTTATTTTCCTTCCTGACAAGTTTTTAAATTTTTTTAAAGCTTAAATGGTTTTTTTAGTGGGGGTTTTGGTTGTTTTTTTTTTTTTTTTCTTGTCCTTCATTTTTAGTAGATCAAGGAGAGAAAGGAAGTATGGGGGGGGGGGTTGGAAAAACAGCCCAAAAGAAAATAAGTAAAACAATGAAAAACACAGAATTGTGCTGCTGCTTTCTGTGCTACCCCATCAATAGGTGTTAAGTTGTGATGTTGATCCTTTTTATTATGTGGCTTATCTACCATTCCATTATCTATTATTTTCTTCATTTACTAGAAAAGCAGTGTTTATTATCACAGGTGACACAACACAGAAGAGAAAACAAGCAGAAAGGTTACATTTAGTCACTTTAAGTGGGTTTCATATTTGCTTTTTTGCCTTCATTCCCAAGCCAGAAGCCCATACACCAGGGGAGTGAGAGCACAAATTGTCTTTCTCAGGTGCACACGGCTGAGATAGGCCAGGAAGAACAGGTGCTGAGCCCGTGAAAAGATAAACATTAAGTCACTTTTGGCGAAACAGAATTTAGCTAAAGAAGGACCCTTGAAAATGCCCTTGCTTTACTACTGTTCAAATATTTACTAATTGAACCTGGAAGGAAGAAATTTTGGTCACCTCACGTAGAATTCCTTGTCCTTTTCCATCTTTAAATGATGTCTCAAAGACCCAAGAGAAGGGGGTAGTTTAAGAAAGAAAGGTGAGCTTTGCTTATGGGGTTTCAGGTATATCTAGTGTGGGCTTAATTAAGCAAATGCAATTTAGCAGTCTTGCATTTGGCAAAACATTCTTTTATGTGTCCTGAGTGTTTATTTTAGGAGATGACCTGCCGGTGGGGCAGATTAGAATGTTTACTACGATGTGACTTTCATCCCTCACTGCGGCTCTGTGAGCTGTTACCCATGCCAGAGTAGATACGGGGAGGCTGTTAAACCCGAGCATGACAATTTACAAAGAAATAGGAAGTCTGAGTTAAGCAGATGTTTGGGATACGGTTTGCCTTCCACATATCTGAACCTGTGTTGCAGCATACTTTCGAAGCTTAGCGTTACCATTTGCACATCTATGAATTATTGGAAGATTTTCAAAAGCACACCACAGTGACCTGGGAAAGGAGAGACACATACTAGAAGTTTAGCCAGGAGCTTATAAAGACATTGCCAATGACTCACATTACATTATCTCTATCCGACAGGTCTTTTTGGCAAGTTTTTATTGTTTTCTATTCTTTGATTTGAAGCGATCCCCCACCCCTTGTCACAATGAGTGGTGGTGCTGGAAGCATTCATTCATTTAGGCGCACGGCTCAAGTAATAGTTTAGTCGCTTCCTCTCTGAAGGTAGGGAAGTTAATGAGAAACACAGATTAGGATCCAAGAGCTATTCTGAGATTAAGATAAGGTGTTCTAACAAAAAGCTTACGGGGAAATGAAAGGTTGAGAAAATAATTATACTTTTGGGGTGGGGGAAGTGTTAAATGAGGCTCACTAACTTTTAAAAGGTTTTGTATGGCTTGAAATCATCACATCACGTTCTCTGCCGTGTAAGCATTGTGAATGCAAGCATTGTGAATGCAATGTCATCGTTATACTATTTACCCATCAATCTATTTACGCATCTTGTTTAAACACCCTTTAGAATATATATAGTCTATATAAAGAAAATTCCAGGGTCATTTGGGGTTTTGTATGAATAGTTCCCATGTTTACATGTGAAAATGATCACTGGTGAAAGAAAACCAGAGCTTTCCATGTCCTATTTTGGTTACACTCTCTGTAAAAAGTCTATGAAACAGTGGAATCATCTTAGCCGGGAGAACAAACTGTCAGACCGTCCTGTCGTGGCATAACTGGAGCATAACCGTCCCACGTGGGGACGCGTTCAGAGCCAGCTGTTGGAACGGAGCACTGGGGCCGCAGTGCTGAGTCCCTGCGGGGACTTGGGGAACGTGCCCTCGTCTCCAGATGGCAAGCCCTTCGGGGTAGAGCCCTGAGATTCTGAGAAACATGAGGTCTGCTTTATTTAATTTCCTCTCATTTACCAGGAGTCACAATCTATTTCAGTAAATAAATTCAGGAAATTGGTAAAGCACTCTACTCCGCCGGTTGTGTATGGGTCCTAGCATGGTTGTCACATTCTTCCCGGCTCCCAGGCTGTTCACAGCCCCCCTCACTTGCCCGTGGCCAGCTTAGGACGCCCCTGGGAATGGATGCTTCTGAGCTTAAAGGACATAAACAAACAGAACAGCGCACTAGTTTCGCGGAGCAGTGCATTTCCTCCACTTTGTTAGTAAAGATTTCTAATTTTAGAGATTTTTCTATATTGATTCTGGCATTCTTTTCAACTAATCCTTTTCGCTTTTCACCATGGGACTACTTTACACCCTGGGATAAAATAAAAGAAATAATCATTCATTCTGGGGCACCAGCAACCAGCTCTCCTGCCTCTAATCCTTTTTATCCTTTTTTTTTTTTTTTTTTCTTTTTGGTTATCAAAACCCAAGCTGTGAGCTGATCTTAGTAGCATCAGTTGTGCCCAGAATCAGACTGATTTTTTCCTACCTTCATCAGCCACTGCGTGTTGTTTTCCATGATGTTCTCCAGCACTTGCAGCCTCTGCACGGAGTCATCGTAATCCAGGGGCGCGTCCCTCTGCACAGCATTGGACACATAGGAGCTGGAGGAAGAGCGGCAGTTGTCCATCTCTGGCAGGAGGAACGTGTAGCTGCAGGAGCCGTGCTGGACCTGGTACTGCCTCTTCCCGATGCTGTCCATGCTCTTCCGAAAGTTATTGTAGGCTGCGGCCAAGACAAGATCACAGCTCAAAGTAAAGAAAACAATCTGCCACATTCTTTCTTTCTTCGGGTAATAAACCACCAGCTTAGCAAACCTCAAGGCACATTCGAGTCCAGAGTCCTGAGCTGCCGTCTGAAAGGCAGGGCTAAGCTGCCATGGCTGGGTCCATCGACGAAAAGTCTTCTTTTTCCTCCTTTCCCAGTGACAAACTTGGTTTTCAATGCTGCCTTCCCTGCCGGCATGCAGTGAACTGTCAGATCGCGGTGGGAAGATCAGTCCTGCTCACTTGGGAGGGCTGCATTCGCTCTACAGAGCAGCCTTCTTGCTCCTTTGTCTCTCTCTCCCCCCAGATTCTACAGTGTCAGTATCCGAATCAATCACTTTCCTTTCCTTATATGATAAGTTGATAAGAGCAGCCAGACATGTGCAGCGAGCTGCTCCGCCCTCCTGGCTAACCCGTTATCTTCCTGTAGGGGGTCACTAGCCAGGCAACAGGAAAAATCAGCGCAGAATGCCTGCTGTCCAGCCAGGACTGTATATTGCAGAAACCCTCTGGGAAAAACTGATCAGTTACAGCACCCCTGGGCATTTCCTAGGCACCACCCTAATTAAGTATTTCCTAGAGAGAGCGGTTGGTCTCTTTTGTCTGAAACTGATTTCACAGTGCTAAGCTGGCAAAATATCTGAGGTAATAACTTTAATTTTAAAGTACAATGAAAGTTCCTGTTTTTTCCTTTAGGAATAAAAATACTACAAATATGTCAGGACTTGGGTTTATTTTTGTTATTACAAATAAAGAGGAAGAAGTTTGGCTCTTGTAAACTCTGTGCCTTTGCATAGGGAAAAAATAGTTTCACTGGTATTACATGATTTTTGAACTATTAGCTAAGTTACAAAAAAATTTTCATTTTAAGAGTTTGATAGGAAGATCTTGCTTTGTTAAATCACATTAGGAAGATCAGTTTCTGAGCTCTGACATTTGTTTTAAACAAAGTAGCCACTTCAGTATTCAAAGTAAACTCAAAATATACTGGACTGATTAACAATTCATTGAATTACTATGGAGAAATCAGAATTTAAGTAAGTATTGAGAGAGGAACACTAACTTGTTTATAACATCAGGATTTATTTAAATCTGATCATTTTGTAATAATGTATTATCAATTACATTAGTCCCACGCAGTGTGGGCAAATCACTTCTTTTTAATTACGCTCTAGTGTCCTTATCTTTAAAATTCAGGGGTTGCACTAACTTCCAAGACTTTTCTACTTCAATTCTATGATTCTGTAAGTCCTACTAGTTACTTCCTTTAACAACTAAAACTCAATACTTCAGAGATTAACAATATATTAACTCACCAGCCCAAGTATACGTAGGGAAAAAACTTCCAGCCTTTGCTGTGATCTGTTTATCTCAGTGTACAAGATTTATTATTCCCGGTGAGAGTAGAATATTTGCTACACTGACTTAGTGGACCACATGTACCCGTGAAAACCAAGTATCAGTCTGTATTATGCAAGACCAACTTGCAGAGGATTAAAGAAATATGATTTTAATTCATAGGTGAATGTAGAATTAGTACACCTAATTTTTTTTCCTTAGATCTGTTTTCAGGAGACCTAATTAGACCGTTTAAAAAATTCATCCTGTCAATGGACTGACTCCCAAATTACTTCTAGAACAGGGGTTCTTAACCTGAAGTCCATAGACAGAACTCATGGGGCTCATGAGCTTGGATGGAAAAAAATACTTACCTTTTTCACTAAGCTCTAACTGAAATACAGCCTTTCCTTTATCTATGAATAGTTAACAAACAATAGTGTCAATATCTGTGACTTTCTCATCAATTGAAATCATAGATATTTTTATTTCCTATCACTTACACTTAGCACTACATTGTTAATATTAAACCCATCCCTAGATCTTGTTGTTGAATATTTGAATAAAACGGCACGGATCATCTTCTGAGAAAGGGTTCTCTGGCCCAGGAAAGCTAGAATGCATGCCCTTAGAAGGGTCACATTATAGAAAAAAGAGTTTGATTCCACCAAGTTCCTGGTACATGGTTTCCACTAAGGAAACATATTGGAGAAAATATGCCTATTCAGACAACGAACCATAGAGCAAAGCATGTATATGACAAGTCTTGAAGATTAGGCCTGTGTTAGAACCCCGGTTCTGTGTGACCTCCAGCACATGCTTAACTTCTCTAAGCCTCAGTTTCCCCACTTGTAAAACAGAGATCATCCTTTCTCTATAGGGTTTTTAGGTTTAAGATGATATTTAATCCTAAATTTTACTTAGGAATATTAATTCCCTCTTATAAAGGCACTTTCCATCAAACAGAAATCAGTTCTTCTGACCTCAGATAGTGTAATTGTGCTGTTCTCTGACTGAATGTGAGGCAGTAGCCTAGAGTGCAAATTTTTCTTCAAAATTTATTTCCTGTTTGAAAAAGCATATTATAAGATATGGATATTACATACTGTCTTCCAGGCAAGTGGGGTGGTTTAAAAGGGAGAAACAGGAATAGGACATACTACCAGTACTTTTTGCCTACCAGTTTTGTATCAGACACTCTGCTGGGCACTAGGGTTAGAGATTAATACCGCTGGGTTTCTGACCTACAGAAGCTGATGGTGTATGGAGGGAAAGAGACCTGTAAACAAATAGAGTGTGGTAAGAGAAAGAACTGTGAGTACCACAGAAGGAAGACGATGTTGCTTGAAGGGGGACCCTGGTCGGGCATGCAGGTGGCATGGACCCTGTCCTCATCTGGTCCCTCAAGACCAGAACATGGAAGGAGCAGCTCTTTGTAGATTCCTAAATGGAAACTACTAGAACCGGAGAGTCAGGAGAAGCTCTAGTTAGATCAGGAGCCAGCAAACTTTTTCCGTAAAGGGTGAGATAGTAAATACTTTGGGCTCTACGTCCCTGGCCCAGCCACTCAACTCTGCTGTTGTAGCACAAAAGCAGCCGTTAGACAACACGTAAGTGGACGAGCGTGGCCGGGTTCCAATAAAGCTTTGCTCATGGATATTGACATTTAAATGTCTCCTAATTTTCACATGTCATGAAATATTCTTCTCCAGACTTTTTTTCCAACCATTTAAAAATGCAAAAACGATTCTTAGCTCACAGACCATTAGAAACCAGGCGTGGGCAGCAGTTTGCTGACCTCCCAGTTAGAATGGGGGTCTGCCAGGGGTATAGGAAGTGGCCAGCACAGTGTGCACCATGCACAGCCAGCGTAAACAGGGAGCTCCCCACTGCCTCGGCCCTCAGCGAGGCTTCGTTCAGAACGGGGAAGCATGAGACATGCCAGGGAAAGGGGCAGGATCATTGCCCAAAGAGAAAGTGCCTCTTTGAAGCTGGATATGGAATGCAGCTTCCAATGTGGGGAAGAAGTACTAGGAAAATGGCCTCAGTGGAGGGCACAGGCCGCATTGCAGGAGCAGCGGAGACACTGGTGTGGTCAGACAGGATCTGCGAGACCACTGACCAGGGCAACTTGGGAGAGCCAGCAGGAGACCCTCCAGGGAGCCTGGAGCCCGTGTGCCATGGGCCAGGCCTTCCTGCTCCCTCTCACCCAGGCCCGGGGGGAAGAGGCCAAAGGCAGCTCAGAACCCCCTCCACTCTCAGGCCTGACTGCAGGTCTCAGAACTGCTCATTTGCAAGGAAAACCTTGGGTTTTCTTCAATGACTTGTAGACAGAATAGTTTATAGCAGATGAGGCTATACAATGAGAAATATTGTTGCAGGCTTCCCAAAAGCACCCTGCTTACCCAGCCTTTTTTTTTTTTCCCTAATAGTTCTGCTGAACAGCTATGCACAGTGTTATTTTCCTAATAATGTTTGTTTTCTCCCCCATATTGTATGTCATCAGCTAACATTTCAGAGGCTCCCATTTAGTCTCTGTAGAACTAAAAGACCAGTTACCTACACCCCTAAAGAAAGAGATCGACATTACAAAGGACCTCTGTGACTGGCCCCGTTGCTTCATTCCGCCCTGTTGAACAAAGGCCCTAGAACCAAAGGGTGTCCTGAGGGCTGTGGCCTCTCTGCCCACCCAGCCCAGGAGAGCAGGTCGATGGTGGCACAGACCTGCTGCTATCTGGGTTGTGGAATCAGACCCCACAGCCCAACAGAGGCTCCAGGGCCCCCAGAGCAAACCGTATGGCTGTTACAGAAGCCAGAAACCAAAAAGGGATGCCTACCTTAAATCAGCGCAAAGTGGGGCAGCCCCCAGCTGTGGGTTGCCAGAGAGGATTTGCAAGCAGACCCAGGGGACCTCTGCTCTTCTCTAGTGGGCCAGTTTGATACTCGGTATTTAACCAGGTCAAGGGATGGAAGTGGGACCACCAGCCTGAGCCAGGGACAGAGGTGGTGTTGCTTTCCCAACCTAGAACATCCCAACAATACACCATGACTGCGTGCTTTGAAAAAGCCCTGCCTAATTGAAAAACACGCGGAAAGTGCTCAGTTGTATTTAGAGGCACATTGGTGCCCTGGTTTTACAGGGTAGTTTGTGCTGGGGTGGTTTCCACTCAGGCCTGGGCAGCCCCACCTGAGCCAGTCTCCCGCCTGCCCCATCAGCCCACCCACCTGCCGGAGTCTGCTGTCCTCACACCATCGCTGCCACAGGCTTCGGAGGCGGTGACTGGGGCAGGCTTATTTGGCCAGCCTGGCTTTAATTTTTGGAAAATGACCTGTTGGTATATGAGGAAGTCTTAGTGCTGAAATACTCTAAAAAATGAAGGTCGGACACTGTGTTTTGATTTAAGCCATTTGCAGATGGGCACACTTGGGACTCTAGGGTGCTTGGCTAGAATCAAAAGGGATGTTTGAGACATCTTGGCCATCTCTTCTCTCTCCCTGTGCCCAGCTTAAAATTGGCTTAATAAAAGTCAGTCATTATATAGGGAAACCATTAGAAAGTTCACTGGGCATACAACTGTTGTTAGAGAAAAAGTTATTTTTGCTACTTTTTTCCACCCAAATTATATGTAATAATGAGAACTAAATAAGCAGCCACAACTGGCCAAAAAATAATCATAATAATAATTCATCTTTCTGAAAGCAGGCTCCTTATAACAGTTATTCCTTTAGGTGTCTCACAGGTGATCTCTGTTTCTGCTCCATTGTGATGTATGTGAACTGGATTTGAAGAACCACAATAGGAGTCTAGAGCCATTCTGCAAAAGCATTGGTGCGTCAGCTGTTGCCACGCTCCAGAGCTGCTCATCAGTTTGAATTAATATTAAACCCTGATTCTGGAATGCTATGATTTTTCCAGCTATGGGTTGTGAAAAAAATACCAAAGGAAAGCCCCTTCAAGTTACTGTAAAGATAGAAGTAAAGGAAGAAAAGTATAAACACACATGTGTAAACATGTAAGGTAGATACAGCAGATAAGGAAAGCAAAGCTCCATGAGGTGAGAGGACAGGAATTCCCTGAGCCAAGTGCATCTGTGTGTCTTTCTTTTACATTAAAGGTGATGGATTTAAGGAGAATTTAAAGCAATAATTTTACCCTAATTTTAACATGGCAAAACTCAACCTCCTTTGGAGAGGATCGAGAATCACCGCCTAGTACTGGCTGTCCTCTCTGTGCAGCACAAACACACATCCCTCGTGACAGAATCCATTTTGCTACCAAAGACTCTCTGTGGCCTTTGGTCATCTTGAGCTGGAGCCACTGGGTCTTGTGTGGAAGCCGCCGTGCATCACATCACAGACCTGTGGCATCTGTGGACAGGGACCGTCCTATTACCAGCACAGAAACCAATTCGTTAATGCAGAATCGACGTCAAATTGTTACATGCTATAATAGCTTAGGATGGATTTGCCTGGAAATCCAATGTATTGTCTAATGCATCAGTTAAGCTTTACATATACATTCTGTATACATTTTCATTGTTTTGGTTCAAACGATTCTTTTCTGCTTTCTTTGCGTCTTTAATTTCATCCAATGGAGATAGCTGGAACAGTGTGATGTACATTTTGGAACAGAAAGTTTCTGAGATGAAGTACGACGCCTAGTGTAGCACTCTTTCCTGTTCTAGTTCCAATTAAATGTAGCATTTGACATAAAATAGCTGAGCCGGTATATTTAGAGTACAAATTAAAGGCCATCCACTTGGAATGGGGCATTGGCTCCATAGAATTCACCTTTGTAAGAGGTGAGGAACTGTATATTTTGTTAAAATAAGTATCTGACTGCCAAAGGAGGAGAAAAAGCTCTTTGCCAGATGTGTTTTCAGGCCACTTCCTTTCCTGGGAAACAGCCACTTCCCCTGCATTACCAGTTGTGTTTTCATTCCCGGGTAGATAGAGTAAGTGCAGCGAATTAGAGGACCGATGCCTCCAGAGTGTGGGCCTTATCTCTGACAATTATCTTCTCGCAGCTGCATAACTTCTGTTTGACACAGAACCACAGAAACTGTTAGTGGGTTCATACTGAGGGAAGGATCGGCATTATTAATATGAGAAAATCTTTTTATTGTTCATGTGACTTCTCAGGTGCTTGGCATTCTTATTTAGGTGACAAGTTCCAAGTACTCATTCATTCTAACTTATCTGAGTGTTTACTGTGAAATTATGTCTGAATGACATTTAGAAAGGACAGACTTTTTTTTTTTAAGGAAACTTAAAAGATTCCTGTATCTTTTACAGTTTACACTGCCATGAACCAGGGTAACATCTGCTAAAGAACTTTTTATATTTTAAAGCCATGTTGTATATCATATGTAACCTTAAGGAATTTGAAAGGAAGAGCTTTTTATTTACTAGTGACTTGGGTAATATTTCACCATAAATTCCTTGAATTTTTTGGAATATTTTACTTTATATAATTCTCCAGTTATAAATGTTTTCTCCAAACGGTGTTTGATTTTTAATGTTTTCATTCTTTAATATTTTTATGAAATATTTTATCTTCCCGTCACAAAAATGCCAAAAAAAGATACAAATCACAACTTTAAAAAGGCAACAGATAAACTTCTAAAACAATAGATGAATGCATTAGTCTGGTAATATTTCTGCCAGTAATTCTGCGTCCTGTTTTCTCCCTGTAGAAAGAAATGCTAAACATTTTTTCCAATGGATTGATGTCAATGTTTATTCTCTACTCATGACCTAGGATAAGTAAAATAAAATCTTTCCTTCGACCAACACAATATTTCATTAGATACTGAGGTGGGTTGATTAGTTATAGTTTTACATCAAATGTTCCTAAATCCATTTCAACAAAGTTGTAGAAAATTCAGATTCTATTGCCTCTGAAAAATGTGCCCAGTCTTTGTCATAACCATTCCAATAAAGAACTGTCTAAATTTCTTACAGAATGAATTTATTTGAAAGTGGCTTAATGCCAACTAGATTAGTCTTCATTTAATCTAAATTTATAAAAATTTTTATCTTAATTATTGAGAAACTTTTTTTAAAAAGATAAAAATGTCACATGTACTATTTACATTAAGATATATTATCTCTCTTGGTTATAGGTTAACATAAATAAAATTGCTTATGTCAAAAAAGTAAAAAAAGCACATGACCTTCTTTTGGTATTCCTGTCCATCTGGCTGACTTAATATGAAAAAATCTTCCTGTGGGAAATTAGGCTTGATTACAGAGTTATATGTACAAAAAGTAGTTTTTGAAGGATTTTATTAGATTTATAATAAATAGTTATACATAAAAGAAAGTGATGTTTGCTTTAAGTGTATAAAAATACTCCATTTCATTCTTGTCCCCTCGTGAATCTTAGCTGTCCGATGATGGTTCAAACCTTTCATAATAATCTAATTTGTATATTCTCCACTTTTTCTCTTAACTGCTATCTCAAGCAATTTGTTTGGTATTCCATTAATAATAACCATCCTTCCCCAAAATGTTCCATTTCAAGAAAAGGGTCTAAAGTCAAAGAAAGACTGATACAAAAGAGAAAATAAAAGGAAGTAAACTATACAAAGACTGTAAAGAGAGGACATTTATAGCAGTATTAAGGTACCAAGTTCCTGATATCTGTTTCCCTCAAGAAAAAAAATTCAACAATGTTTTTTGAAAACCCAAAACTATTCTAGTAGAATATTTACAGGGAAAAAAGTGTTTTCCCCCAAAATCCTGATGCACATTTCAATGACATTTTTAATTTATAGATCAAAAAATCTTACTTGGCTACAATAAAAGTTATTAATAAAACAAAAATCTGCAAGAGATGGTACCCATTTGAGAATGCAAATATCAAACCCACTTGTAATACTCACTGTCTCCCTCTGCTGGTCTCATAACAAGTGACAGGCAAAACTATCCATGTTGTTAATAGAAATGATATAGGTAATTTAAAACCTAAGTTATTTGCAGCTAATATAACCTGGAATGCTTTCCAGCTTCAATGCAAAAGAACATTACCCTATATGCAGAAATTAAACATCGATGCGTACACACATGCACACCGTGAAAAAATATTGTTAAGCATTCATTTAGCATACACAGGGCTAGGAGCTTTTTCTGTATTCTCTGGTGATAAGGTTACTACTATTGTGATGGCAGAAAATATAGAGGTCTGTACTGACTGCCTTCATAAGGAGTGAATTTAGAGACCCAATCCTGCTGGCAGCAAGTTTACAGTCTGACGAGGCAGACAGATGTTTCCACATGCATGGACATTGTTGCACAAGGTGCCGGGTAGCACAGGTGGGAACACACGCATGGGAAGCTCCTGAACCAGGTGGGGGCTCAGTGAGCAGCAGGAAAGCTTTCAATGTTCGTTTAGACCCAAATTGTTTGCTCATTTAAAAAGAACATCCTGCACCCTTCTCCCAGCTCCCCAAACAGAGAGACCAAAACCAAGGGAAATTATATTCCAGGCTAAGAAAATGGCTTGTGCAATTAAAAAAAAAAAAAAAATACACGACCATGGAACTTAAGGGAAATGAACCATAATTGAGCAAAAAATGGGAGGAAGGGGGTAGACCTGGAGATGCCACCTGGAACTAGCTCCCAGAGTCTGCTTAGGAACTGGGACTGTTCCTGAGGGGACATAGGGCCAGGGGAGTGTCTGAGGCAGGGGAGGGGCTGCAGTGCACAGGGGAGAGTGGAGGAGATGTGATTTGAGGCAGGGAGACCAGAGCAGAAGCTTCCACGGTAATTCAGGTCAGATGTTACAGCAGCCTGAGCTGGAATATTAACGCCAGGCTCGAAAATATTTAGAGGGACAGTCAGTTGTAGGCCTTCTAGATTGGTGGGCTGTGGGGATTCCAGTAATGGGATTGGTTTAGTATTGGGATTGACTGTTCCACCTAAAACAACGAAAAATGCTGGGTAAAATAATTTAAGAATCATTTTTAAAGCATCAACAAAATGACCAGAAAATAAACAAATATCAGGTCCGAATTTAAGTGAAGGCAGGAGTCAAGTGGAATATTAAATAGCTTTTCCCTGAGTCATTTGCCAAACCTAGCAAACTTGAGCCTACTTTTTCAAGGCCTGAGTGACCCACACAGATGGGAGAGGCCAGTGAGAGACCGCCTTCCTGGAGGACTCTACCTGCCGTGTCCAGGTGAAGCAGGATTACACCTGCCCACCCCCAGCCCTCCAGAAGAATTCAAGAAAATGCGCCGTGACATTAAGCAGAACCAGAAAGGGGGAACCCATCCCTGAGAATTGTAACTACGAGCTCACCCTGTTTAGTTTTACAGCACAAATTAGGTGGTCGGACAAAACCATGGTGAATTGTTCTAAAATGGTCCCAGGCTGATAATATTAATTCCCCCCACCACCACCGCAGATTTGTGGTAGAAGCAAATGAGAACCTTTCTGAAAGAATACACCTTCCTCCTAGGCCTCAAAAAATTCTTACAGACAACTTCCCAGGGAAAACGAACAACTCACAAAAATAAATAAGCACACAAGAAAACACAATGCCATTAGCAAAAATCAGCAGAAAGAAGAAATAGCAAAAACAGACTGGCAAAAACTTCATATATGGAAGCTGTCAGACACCTTTTATAACATAAGCTACTGTATTAGTTTCCTAGGGCCACCGTAACAAAGTACCAAAACCGGGTAGCCTAAAACAAGAGAAATTTATTTTCTCACAGTTCTGGAAGCTAAATGTCTGAAATCAGGGTGTTGGCAGAGCTCTGCGCTCTGCAACCTGTAGGGAGCCCTCCTCTCCCCCTTCCAGGTCTTTGGCGGTCTTCAGCTCACAGCTGCAGGGCTCCGGTCTCCGCCTTCCCTGCCGTGTGGCATCTCCTGCGTATGTCCTCTTGTCTTCACGTGGCCATCTTCTTAAAAAGACACAGTCGTATTGGATTAAGAGCCGCCCCGCTCCAGCATGGCCTCATCTGTACCGGTTCCATCTGCAGCAAGCCTAGTGACAAGGTCGCTGAGGTCCTGGGAGCCAGGTTTCATATCTTCTCTAGTGCGTACCATTCTACCCAAAATACTTACCATGTTTAAAGAGAGAAAATTTTGAAAATACTTAAAGGGGGTAGAAAACTAAAGAAGAAAAAAATCTTACAGGTTTGAGATGAAAACGTAAAGAACACAGTAATTGAAATGTACTGTTCGAAGATCGTGTTTAACAAGATTAGACACACCTGAAGGGTGACTCGATGCATTGAAAGGTGAGTCAGAAGTCATCGCAGGTGCAGCACAGAGACCAGGCGTGAAGGGGAACACCTGCAGGGTGGAAGGCGGGGTTCTGGCCAAAGTCCGGCCGGTATTCCAGAAGGAAGAGAGAGGGAAGACCACAGGCAGTATTGGAGGACATCATTGCTGAAAATTTTCCCAAAATGATGAAAGACACCAAGCTGCAGATTTCAAAAAGCAACAGTGAATGATAAATACATACATACATTAATTAATAAGATTGGATAAGGCAGCAGAAGGGAAGAGTCAAGAATCACTGATTCTCCAGTTTCTGCCCTGGCAGCCGGACAGACAGATGGTGACACTCGAAGGTCCGGGGAGGAGACCTAGTTAGGCAGGGAGGTGATGGATGCAGCTTCGTACAGGTTCAGCTTCAATCGTGAAACATCCAGGTAGAGCTTGCCTATTGATTATGTGGGTCGGAGCTCGAGCAAGCCGCCCGGGCTGGAAGCAGGGAGACCTGTGTTCATGATCAATCTCAGTGCCAACCTCAAACGATCTTTAATATTGAACAGGGTATGTAAAGAATGAAGAACAGCTTTGTAAATTGCATAAAGCTTAGCGAGCTGGGTTTTTCTATTTACGGTGAAACAGCAAAGCGGCTCTGTCATCAGTGACCCTTGGACAGTTTCACTGGTGCAGGCTCTGTTCTCTAGACTTCAGCTCCAGAAGAGACAGATAGTGAGGGTAGATAAAGAAGACCTACTCTGGGCAGTAAAAAGGTACTTCATAGTGCCTCTAAGATGTTGCAAGTGATTAAAAATAGAATAAAATCTATAAGATAGAATTATAGCATGGCAAATTTTCATACGTTTGTCATTCGTTTGAGGGCCTTTGTTGTGGCTTGAATTGTATTCTCCAAAAATTCCTGTGTTGAAGTCCTGATCCCCAGTACCTCACAATGTGATCTTATCTGGAAGGAGGATCATTGCAGGTGTCATTAGTTAAGATGAGGTCAGATGGCATAGTGAGGGCCCCTCGTCTAACATGACTGGTGTCTTATAAGAAGATGCCATATGAAGGCAGAGACGCAGGGAGAACACCATGTGACAATGAAGGCAGAGATCAGGGTGACGCTTCTGTTAGCCCAGGAACACCAAAGATTATACCCACCAGAAGCCAAGGGAGAGTCCTTGGACAGATTCTTCCTCATAACTTCCAGAAGGAACCAATCCTGCCCCACACCTTGATCTCACACTTCTGCCCTCTGGAACTATGACAGACTAAATTTCTATTGCTTAAGCAAGTCAGTTTGTGCTACTTTGTCACAGCAGAAGTCCTGAGGCTCCTTAATTGCAGTCAGCTGGTTTAAGACTGTCCTTCATGCAGACCCTGCCCAAACACCGCTCCCTGCTTCTCCGCAGGAAGGATGGAGCCCCTGCAGCCGGCTGTGCCAACCCCAGGGCCCCTGCACTTGTCCTCTGCAGTGGCATTGCTGTGAGGTTAGCTGGTGATGGCTCATTATCTCCACTAACCTGCGGACTGGTTAAAGTCTGGCATCACCCCTTGTTGGATGGCCGCCCCTGTTGTGGAAGGATCTCTGTGCATTCATCTGAGCTGCACCTGCTCACACAAAGGCAATGGCATATGTGATGAAATCTGAGAGATGCCAGTGCAGGCCCCTCCTGTTCTGCAGAACTATTTATCTCAGCTACCTGCTGCGACAAGGCCTCCTTGGCCATCGAGCCTGAAAGTCCTGCCACTGGAATCGTGCTCTGGAGGAGTCGCAAGACACTCCCTTCAGCCCCCGCCCTCTTGGGTTCCCATTGTATTAAATAGTAGACGTGGCCAGGGTGCCGTGACATCGTCCTAAGCCCTGGACTAACGAACTGAATTAATCCTGGTAGCTGGACGCTGCTCACTTGGAGCATCTGCAGTGCCCGTGCCACGGCCTCCTTGCTCAGGGCTTCTGTTATCCACACTGTGGTGCTGCTGGAGTGTTTTAAACGGGCCTCTGTCTTCCAATCACCACATGTGCTCCAGAGACTGGTGCGTTTGGTGAAGCTGCTAAATGTATAGGCCAGTAGCTCCAAACAAGTAAATTATCAAATGCACAGCACTTGATGCAGAATAGATTGTCCTTGGCAAGCACATTCACATATTCCAAACATACAGATGACTCAGATGGCTGTCTAATAAACATACAAGAACTTAAATAATTTGAAGAAAGTGTTGTCCTTAAAGATAATTTTTCGAAATTATATACACTTACTCTGCTGCCCCTATTCAAAACACATTTAGAACTTCTCTTGGACAACTGCCATAAGCTGGGGGCCTTGCATTTGAATATCTCCCATGGTGATAAATCTTTGCTCATTAAAGGCAGGATAATTTTTACTATGCCTCAAAACTGCAGTGCTGTGTTAGGTTTAGCAGGTGGCTGAGCACAATACTGTAATACTATGATCCTACTGGTTTTCCATGTTGATTCCTTTTATTCCGTTTGACAAATGTGAAAGAGGTTTAGCTAGTTGTACAAGAGATGCAAATTAGGGCATCTTCAATGACCTTATAGTCTAGAAAGATCTTTAGTTGATTCTCATTAATTTCACCACCGATCTAAGCGACCCAGAGCCTAATTAATCCAGAATTTGTGTCCTCCACCTACCTCCAAAGTAGCTGTAAGAAAAGTCGGACCCTTCTGAGATCGAGTGTCGTGGGAACAGTTCTCCTTTGCCTGTGGACCCTCCCATGAGACAGCAAAATACCTCCTGCATCTCTGAATTTGAAATGAGGTGTTTCCCTGCCATGTTTAGGGAGAGCCTCACTCCCCTACTGAGTAGATCAGAAGTGATCTCTCCTTTCACCAACAGCTAAAAATACCGTACTGGCACTGTTTCCCAGACACTTGACCGTCCTGATAAACATTTGGACCATGATCTGTGAGAAGAATGAGCCTGAGCCACTGCGATGGCTCATGGGAGAGGGAAACGGGTGGAAATTCTTTCCCAAACTGGTATTTCTAGGAAAACATTCAGCCAGAACCTGCAGCTGTTCGCTATCCAATATCAATTCTAAACAACATTTTAGTTGGCAAAAGAAAAGTGAGAAAACAACACGGCTTGAAGCCTAAAACTTTGGGAAACCCCTGTCCATAATGTGCTTATTTAGGGCTTAAAAATATGACTGTTTTCAGAACATAATAACTAATATTCAACATTTCTCTGCCTGTTTTCAGAACATATTTCAATGTCTTAATAATTAAAAGGGAAAAATACTTGATCATTTTATAACCTAATCTAGATTTCACAAACTATATAATTAATTTTCCCCCTTTTTCAGAATAAACTATTTCATGACCACCAAAATGCCAGTAATGTGGAGAAAATAGAATAGTCAATAGTAAGTCAGCAATACAAAACTCTGCATGGAAGATGTGTACCTTGGACACCTGTCAACCAAGAGCAACCCAGGGAAGCCGTCTACAATTTCAAAAGTACCGTCATCTGCAGAGAGGAGAGTTACGGCTAAGCAGGGCCTCCCGAAAGCTTCTCAGTGCCAAATACAGGCTCATGCAGGGTCTGAGCAAATGTACCACTTCTCAACACTAATCCCCAGGCTTGTCTGTAATTGAAATCTTCAGATTGGTACATTGAATTTGTAATCAAAAGTCACATATTGATTTCAAAATCAATACTTTAAAAATAATACTATAGCCAGCTGCAGTGGCTTATACCTATAATCCCACACTTTGGGAGGCCAAGGCAGGAGGATCCCTTGAGCCCAGGAGTTCAAGACCAGCCTGGACAACCCAGTGAGACCCCATCTCCAAAACAAACAAACAAAAAAGTTAGCCTTGCATGGTGATAGTGCACACCTGTAATCCCAGCTACTCGGGAGGCTGCAGCAGGAGGATCACCTGAGCCCAGGAGTTTGAGGTTGCAGTGAGCCATGATCATGCCACTGCACTCCAGCCTGGCCAACCCTGTCTCTAAAATATATATACATAAAATAATACTACAGAATTAGAAGCTCCGGAGGGGGAAGGACTCTCAAGTTCATCTGGTGCAGCCACCCGTCCGAGAGGTGAATTCCTCTTCTTTGTGAAATGTTTATATTCATATCACAATCTAGGGTTTAGTGAACCATAAAAAGTTAGAAGTTAATGCAAACAAAAGTCATCCACAAAACATATTTCAGCTGATTTAAAAGGAGACATAGCAGATGGAGATTATTGTGAAAAGAACTCTCACTGGACTAATCCTTTTTTATTTTAATCTCTGCTTATCCCAATCCTTTTAGCTACGTATTCAATACACTCCAAATCTATGATAAACTTGTGACCAGAACACAATTCATTCCAGCCCTAACTCTTTCAGACCATTATAACTGAGGGAGGAAAAAAAAATTAAAAAGGGTTACCTTATAAAGCATTTCTCAGTGTTGGCTATAACTTCACTTAATTTCTTCCAGAATTCAACAATATATAAAGCAGTTTGTAGTGATTTTGTGCAGTGACTTTATAATACAATGGTCCTGTCCTGCTTGCATTTTCCAAATACAGGCATGGTCTAACAAGATTTAGCTATTTTGGGAAGTCCTTGCTTGCAAACACAGTTCTTCTGATAAACAGGTTGGGTCCAACTGTGTCCCCTAGTTACACACATACCTCATAGTTGATTAACAAATAGCAAAACAGAAGCAATCTCAGAAGTGCCCAAGAGCCTTTAAAGGCCCAAATAAAATATAGCATACTTCCTGCAGCGTCTTATTGGCAGTTTTGACTAGCAGGGCTCAATGGATCAGTAGTGTGGGGACACAATAGGACACATGTTGTAGAAATATGAGCTATTCTCCAGCAAGTCCACTTGAGTGTTGGTGGCAAAACTATATTTTTCTGATATTTTCAGTCTAGTCCACAATGCTTCTGTTTCCTGAATTTTTCTGTGGCAAATAAAGGACTTATTCAGTAATGCAGAGACAGTTCTCCTGGTTGGGGCTCCGCAGGGAGTGGGTTGGGGGTGTCTGGCTAGTGCACAGCCAGGTGAGACACTGAGTTCCACGTGGGGCGAGAGCTTCCGTTGTCTGGGGAGCTTCCTGTTTGAATGGGACGGTTTGGGTGGACACCGCAGGGAAGGGGAATCTGCATGTGTCACCACAGCTGGAGGCGCGGCCCCAGCCCTCGCAGCTGCCTGAGAGCCTCTTCCCGGGAGCACAGGCTCATCCGGGTGCCTGTGGCAGCTGGAGCCCGCGTCTCCGCCCATGTCTGCTGCCTCAGTTTCACTTTCAGCTCCTAAGACACGCGACCAGGATGCTCTGGAAGCTTTCTCTAACTCCTCCCAAGGTTTGCCTTTCTGAATGTCGAAAATAAGAGAACTCTGTAAATAGTTTGTATGAGTAAATAGTAAATGGTTTTTTTTTCTTTTATGAAAATGTATTTGTGACGCCAGGCATCGCTTTCACCTTGGTCGTTTCAACGGATTCCCACACACAGTTAATGCCCTTCCTCCTCGATTGTCCATAAGGAGAGAAAGAAAGTACATGTAAGTGGGTTTTTTCCTCCTCTTTATAAAATATATTCTGGTGGCTAAACAACCTGGCCTACACTTTATGCTTCCCGAGCAATCTCGCCACGGGGTTGCAGGGCAGGTTTTTAAACACAGAAGTTTAGTTTCTCTAACAGGGAAGCTGGCCCAAGGCTCAGCAACGGTGTGCACTTTTCGACTGCACCTCCTCACGTTAACCCAAGTTCGCTCATAGATGTAACTGCAAAGGTTGTTCTCACAGCAAACAAAGCTGTCTTTCCTTTAAAAGACAGTTGGGCAGCAATACAGCTGGAACCAACTAACTTTCTCAGGCCACTCCAAGGAGATAGTTTTGCGTAGACAAAATATACTCCCTGCTACCTGCCCCTCCTGTAAGGGTGGGTCCAGGGCCCACCCTGTCCTCCTCCAGCCTCCATGTGCTTCCTTGTGTAATAAATAACCTCCGCAGTCGCAGGGGCCCACTGGCGCGTCCTGCAGCGTGTAACTTTGTACGGAAAGAGACTATTGTTCTTTCAGCAAACGGTTACCAAGCATGTGCTCAGTGCCAGTCACGGGGCCTAGAACTGCACGTATGAGGGCGTTTCTGGCCAAGAGAACACAAAGTAAAGGCACACAGGGAGAACGCTCAGGGTGTACCGAGTACACCGTGAACACTCTGGAAGGACCAGGGGACATGGATAAAGCCCGGAATGGAAGATTGAATGCTGAGCTGAGAGCTGTTGGTTTCTGCGGGCGACAGGAGCCCTGACAGCCTGTGAGCAGGTTTTAGTAAGACTGACCTGGCAGTACTGTCCAGGGTGGGCTGAAGAGATGAGAGATTTTGACACACCTTCTGAATCTTGTCACTGGCTTTGGCCTAAACCTCCCACCATACAGACGTCCCGACTTCACGTTCCCCGTGATGGTTCCTATCCGAGGAGGGAAACGCTCCTAACAGAGCGTGGCGGTGGGAGGGGGCTCCTCAGCCCGCAGCCCGGACATCGGCAGTTTCCTTGCCTTGCCACCCCGCACTTGCTCACCCAGAGTAGGGACCCGCGCTTCCGTCTCTCGGTGTTGGAAATGGCCATTTATGGTTGCAGATGACGTGTACTGATTTGGCGTGAGTGTGCTCTGAACATCTCTGGTGGTCTGATTATATAGAACAGAAGTCCGTATGATGCCTCTTTTATGAAAAAAAAAAAAAAAGGTTTTTTGAAAGGAAAAATGACTCACTGAAGTCTGGCAAATATAGAGCCCTTACAATTAACTTCTAACTTGGCCACGTTGAATTCCAACTGGATGTCCTCAGACTTTTCTATCACAAGATACGGTTTCTGGCTTAGAATCTGTTTTGTCTTGTGTTATTTCAGCTAACGATTCTTGTTCCCCAGCTTCATTGGGTATAATTTCCATACAATAGAATTCACCCTTGGCGTGTGGTTCAATGGCTTTTGGCAACTGTGTGAAGTTATGTGATCATCACTGCACTCATGATATCATAGAACACTATTAATTCCTCATCTGGTGCTTGCTAGACATTTGACTTGTTTCCAGTTTTTAACTGTTATGAATCTGCTTATGATTTTGGCATAGATTTGTATATAACTGTACATCACTTGGTAATTTTTCAGAAGAATAGCAGTCTTGGGACCTGGATGATTTATTGTAGTCTCAAAAGTTCCCAGTAATAAGTTTGCAGCCCAGTGCAGCTTTTTGTTTTTCTCCTGAGAACAGGGTCTTGCTCTGTCACCCAGGCTAGAGTGCAGTGGCGTCATCATAGCTCACTACAACCTTGAACTCCTGCGCTCAAGCGATCCTCCTGCCTCAGCCTTCTAGGTATAGCTGGGACTACAGGCACACACCACCACGCCTGCTAATTTTTCTATTTTTTGTAGAGACAGGGTCTCCCTGTTGCCCAAGCTGTTCTCAAAGTCCTGGCCTCAAGCAATCTTCCTGCCTCAGCCTCCCAGAGTGCTGGGATTATAGGCGTGAGCCACCACACCCAGCCCCAGTGTTTCTTTATAAGATGCATTATTACTTGCAAGAGTGCTTTGGTAAATAAGAAAAAAGGCAAGTCCATGTGGAGACCCTGTCCAGAGAGCCTAAACATAGACTAAGCCAAAGGACGGTGAGTTAGCAATACCCAGAAGCATGTGGCAGAGACAACTCTCTCCCTTGACTCTCCTGGTGATGATTAGTGCTGAGTCTGAGCGCTCTGAGCACGCGAGTGTCCGCTGACGGACGTGCTGGAGACAGCCCCACCTGAAAAAGGCCTTCCAAAACAGAGGTCATGGAGTTCAGGCTTACTCCAGTCTGACACAGCTCTGAACCATTTTGTCTTAAGCTATTCAAAGTCTGGCCATCTTGGGAAAATAGGTGAACGAATTTTCACTTTGCCAAATGAGGGTACACAGGGGCACTGAGGGTGTGGAGTGATTATGGTGTGGGGGGTGTGGTGCTGACCGTATCCCCAGGGCGAGGGCTCGAGGCAGGCTGACACCCACCTGGAAAGGCACGACCACACCGCACTTCCGCCTCTGCCTCTCCAGGGAGAGGAGACCAGCTGCCACTCCCAGCTGGACTCTCTGCTTTGAGAGCCAGGCCAACCAGGCAGCTCTCAGTCTATTCAGTGAGTAACCATTGCTGGAGCAAGAACTATACATTCACTTAAAATGTTTTTTTTTTTTTTTTTATGTATAAAACAGGATGGCAGCAAAAAGAAAATTGAGAATATTCCACAGAGAAGGAACTTTGTGGTTGGAACGAATCATTTGATAAGCTCTTTGGGGGAAGCATGAGCCTGTCCCTCTCCCGAGGGCTGGCTGGAATTGTGAGAGAGAGATCTTCCCGGGAGGCTGGGTCCACCTGGTTTCTCAGAGGGGGATAAGTGTGTTTACAGCTGCACTGGACAGCTCAGAACGATAGGAATGCGCCGAGCTGCATCTCTGGCGGCCACCTTCTCTGTCCATCCCTTCCAGCGCTCACCTGCCCTCCACATAGATGCAGAACACACTCGCTTATCAGCGTCAGTTCTGAATTACTAAGCTGTCAGCCTGTCCACGGTACTTCTCCGTCGTGGCCACACCTCACGTGTCCCTTTCCTCCATCTGCCCGTCTCTCGCCAGCTGCCCTCGGGCTGGGGGTGCACTGCAGTGTCTGCCACTCGACTGGGGACTTCCCGCCAAACATAACTTAGCTGTTACTTACAGACCATCAGAAAATAGTGATCAACAGGGTAGAAAGGCAGCAATTGCAGCGTTGAAAGAATGGAAGGGTGATTGTTGAAAGCATTCTTTTGCTTTTACAAATAGATCTTTCCTAAATAATCACTGTATGAAAATTAGAGTATGAAATCAAAATTCCTAGATGATAAACTGATAGCAAGAATTTTGCTGAAACACCTTCCTCCCATAGTCTCGGGGAAGGCAGGTTTGTTCCCTAGTGACAGATAGTAGAGAAATGTAGTGACATGGGGTAAAGTTGTTACAGAGCTCAGACCTTGACGATGGCTTTTTCACTTAGGAATTCTCTTTTTTCCCCGTCTTCTTGAAGAACAACTGATACCTGAATTTATGGGAATCTTTTTTTGCTACAAAGTGGGACCACGATAGTGAGTGAGGAATATTTATGTTATACTTCCTCTCTTTCCTCATATTTTATGACTAAGGACATTGACATGAAAACAGGATCTTTGTATCCAATGAGTTCATCTACTGCCGATTTCCCACCAGAAATTCCAGGCTTTGTGACATCAATGTGTGTTGCTCCGGGTGTCATTTGAAGAGCCGGCATCTGGAAATGATGAAATCCTGAACAATAAAGTTTTTGTTTTCAGGAAGACAGGTTAGTGGGGAAGGGAAAGGATGCTAAACTTCGCTGAGCGCCTACTGTGTGTCAGGCTTTTCCGTGTTTCATCTCATTGTGATGTTTTACTAAGCTGTGCAATAAGAACAAACAAATACCCTGTCAGAACTTTCCCAGTTTTCCTCAGTGGTTTCAGATGTTGCTGTGGCATTTGTCGCCACTGAATAAATTATGTGGAAAGTTTCAAGGATGTATTTATATGCTTTTGTACCTTGTCATAAAATGGATGAGATGTGAAGACACAGCACTATGCACTGGATAATTTTATATATATATATATATGCTTATTGAGATGAAAATAATTCAAGAGAAGTCTCAATTTGTAAAAGACCATTTTTACTTTAAAATATCTAAAAGACATGCATTAAAAAGACATGTATTATCCCCAGAAATTATCTCGCTCTATTGCACTTCAAATGCTGCCTTCATTTTAAAACTCTGTACATCAGAAAGTTCTTTGCAATAGCAAAAAGTGGGGGAGTGAGGAACACACATTCACTAGAAAAATGAGCAAATCGTGCAGAGGTGAAAATTATTTTGCAGAGTTTCCAATAGCATGGGAAAGTGTTATAATGCTAAGTGGAAAAAATGCAGATTGAACTACGTAGTAATTATAGAAAGAAATTAGCGTGAACACAAAGCCGAAATGGCAACTGAGGAAGGAGTGCAGAGGAGTAACACTGTCTTAAATATGCATCGGCCTGTAATCACTCCGTGTGTGAAGAGTGGAAAACATTTGGTTTGTGTGTTCTGGAATGTGTCGTAAGCAGTGTAGCCAAAAACTAAGCCATGAACAAAAAGTAAGAAGGACCCTGGGTGGGAAGCTGAGGAGGTTGGCGTTTCTCAAACTCCTGTCAAGTTGCCTCTTGGCCACCAGAGGAGAATCTGCTGGTTCCTGGGTTTAGACTGACCAGGGGGCTGATCTGGAATCTGGCTCTAAAACCAGTTTTTCTTGCAGGGATGTTGTATGTCCATCTATGTTCAGATGTTGTCACAAGCAATAGATTAAAAACATAAAAATAAACAAAAAATAATAGTAACTTTTGAAAAATCAACCTTGAAACACAGTGTAGACTTTTTGAGTTTATTTCCGTACATTAACTTTTTCTGCTCTTCCTGTAACTCTGAGGTGGGTATGATGGTGACCTCTGCCTCAGAGATGAGGAAATGGAGGCTGCGTGAGGTCACATGGCCTCCGCACAGGCCAGTGGGGACCAGCCCCGGTATCAGGCCTTCCCACCCCAAGGCCCTGGTCTTTCTCCCACACTGAGATGCTTCGCTCAGCACCACAAGTAGTTAAAATCGTTCTCATTGGCTACATGCCTACCTTTTACAGTGACTATACTTACTGTGTTTTTGGCTACATCATAGTTGAACTCCAGGGCTATTGTTTATTAAGGTCTTGATCTCACGTGGTGTTTGCAGTTGTCAAATGTTGAGTTATAAACTCTGGTAATGTGATTCCTCACTGTTGGCCCATGAAGTCAGTATATGCATAAATCATGGAAATTTTCCCGGTGAAATCACCCCACGTGTGGAATGGTGAGAAGAACATGGATATTTTTCTCTCCTTTCCTCTAGGTTTTAAAAAACCTCAATGTCATGCAAGTATATACAGAACAATTAAAATAGTATAATAGCTATGCACCCACCAGTCAGCTTTGTCAAATCTTAATATTTCATTATAGTTGTTACCATTTTTATTTGTTTTTCATAAATAAAATATCATAAATATCACAAATTATGACCCAGCGTGGTGGCTCACACCTATAATCCCAGCACTTTGGGAGGTCGAGGCAGGAGAAATGCTTGAGCCTAGGAGTTCAAGACCAGCCTGGGCAACATAGTGAGACCCTGTCTCTACAAAAATTTGTTTTAAAAATTAGCTGAGCATGGTGGTGGCATGCACCTGTAGTCTCAGCTACTCAGGAGGCTGAGGCAGGAAGATCGCTTGAGCCCAGGAGTTTAAGGCTGCAGTGAGCTACGATTGTGCCACTGCACTGTAGCCTGGGCGACAGAGCAAGACCCTGTCTCAAAAGAAGGAAAGAGAGAGAGATAAGGAAATACTATAAATTTTATAGAATATTATTAACATAAAGTTAAAGCTCCCTTTACATCTCTCCCTACCCAATTCCATTCTTCTTCCTCCTCCCTCTCTAAAAGTGACTGTGGTCCTGAATTTGCCTATTATCACATAAACATATCACGTCATTTTTATGTGATTTTTCACACAGGTTCTGTGCGTAGGGGTTAAGTGCACTAGTTCTGGAGTCAAATGCTGTGGGCAGCATTGCAGACTTTGGCACTTTCTAGAAAGTGGATAAGGTTCTTCCAAGCCTCGATTTCTTCGTCTGTTCAATGGGGATAATTCCCGCCTGGCAGGGTTGCCGTGAGGATTAAGTGAGACATTGCACAGCTCCTGGCAGATGGTGAGCGCCTGGTAAGCGGTAGGGGGCGAAGCCATTTCAGAAGAGATCACATGGGAGTGTGACGCTTGACCACTTCTCAGTCCCAAAGGGAACCGGCTTAGTAACAGAGTCCTTGAGCAGTGAGCAACCTCAGTGCCCCTAGAGATGTCCCTCACCTCCCCTTGGCAGCTAAGGAGACTGAGTCCCCGCAGAGGGGAGAGGTGAAGCGGCTGGTCTCACTCAGGTCTTTGTTGCTGGCAGAACAGGACGCTGGCCTGAGCCCCTGCTTCAGGGCTCTTTCCCCGACACCGCATGCCCCCCCACACCCCACACCACACCACCAGTCATTTAAGAAGACATCTGCTGAGAAGAGCCAGCTTCTGCTTCTAGTTTATACTGGACTGCCCTATATTGGGTGTAAAGACTTGTTATAAATCTCATTTGATTATAATTCAAATATATAATGATTTTCCTGCAACAGTCAGTTTCTCTTTTTTTAAAATGAAATTCACTCTAATATTTAGGCTATATTTATTTATTTTAAAAGTAATCTAGGCTCTTGTTTTTCTCTGTTTCACCCCAAAATAAACAAAGAGCTTTATTCTTGCATCAGACAAATTGCTGTCTCAAGACTGTGGTTCAGATACTATTTTTTATGGAGGGATGTCTTTGCTCCGGTTACGATGAGGTTTCAGGCACCTCTGTGAATCCAGCTTGGAAGGGGATGCTGTCGATGTTTCTCGACGGAGGTGGTCCTGTGAGATTGCTGCACAGGACTTCTCAAGGGGAGACAGCCCTTCCCTTGGGAGATACTGTCGTTTACGAAGACTGAAATCATCCCACAAAAGCAGACCTCGGTTCCTTTCTTCCTTCTTATGCAACAGTGGCCACCCCTTCAGTCAGAAGGGCCCCAGCTGGCGCTGTGGTCAACCTTCAGGTAGACAGAAGCCTGGAGGGAAGACAGGTGATGGACTGCAGGTGTCTTCCCTGCCATCTCCTTCCTTCTGTGTCCTCCCTGGGTTTTCCCAGGCCCACGTTTTCTCACCGTCAGTGCTCTGACAGGGGGCTGTCCAGGCAAGGCTGCATTTGAGCAGGAGGGTGCTGAGGAGAGCTGGGGTGTGGCCATATGCTCAGATCGGACCTGACCAGGTGTGTTCCTCGTGCAGGATCCTGGAGAGTATTTATGCTAAAGAGTTCTCTGTTTTAAGAACATTCAACAGAGCACATGAGCCGGGTCACAGAATGGGACGAGTGTTTGACCCAGAGCACCTCATGACCATGGCAGTCACCGCTGTGGAATTTTACCAGTGTTTTCTTTGCAGTCTAGCACAGGGATAGGACACAAAAGGGCTTCCACTCCCTTGGATCATGTTAATCCTTCCCAAAGATTCACTCATGGGCCCTCCATGGAAGGCTCCTAGGGCATTACCGCGAAACAAGAACCCTTGGTCATATCCAGCCAATTTGGAAACAGTGATGAACGCAGGATCTCATCCATCCATGTTCCTGGGGGAGTCCTGGACTCGGAGCCTGCTCTCATCTGTAGGTCAACGACTGGGCTTCTTTCTGTAGAAGACAGTAGTGATGCTACAAGAACCTCAGTGTTGTCTTGTCTTGCAGGGGATTGCAGGGGCAGAGGACATTGGCCACCTACCATCTCTCATTTCTACGATGGTAAGAGCCCCCTCTCTGGGTGTCAGAGAATCAGGCTGCAGAAGGACCTGGTTTAAAGAGTAGAAGAGAGATTATTTTAGCTCCCTCTCCTCCGGGGCTCCACAGTGGTTTTAAACTTTCTTTAAGGCTGAAGTTTTTCTCAACTACTCTTGACTTATTATAAAAGAACCTTTTGCAAATCTTAAGACAATATAATCGTCAAGAACAGGAGTTGTGGCCGAGTCTTTTGCTAACTACCTTCCGGACTTCAGGTCGAGTCTGTTGCTCACTAACTCACTGACTTTAGACAAGTCGCTTTATCTTTCGGATCCTTGTCCCCCTCAGTGAAGGAAAAGGATTCGCGGAGTCAAGAGCTTGTACCGAGCACCCGCTCCATGCAAGGCACTGCCTGGGCACTTGGGATGGTGAGGATCCTGCCCACAAGGAGACCGCGTTCCAGGGAGGAGACGGGCAGGAATGAACGAGTGGGGAGAACTCGCAGGGCGCGTGCTGTGGAAGAAAACGGGATGCAGCCGTGGAAGACAGGTCTGCAGTGGGGTCAGGGTGCACAGCACCAGACTGTCCCGTTGAAACGATGAGTGAGTGTGAAGAGGCGAAGAAAAAAAGAGCCTGTGAAAGATGAAGAATCTGAGAAATAAATTAATAATGGTCCCGTGGAAAAGTTCCTTCTTATTTATTTATTTAATCAAAAAATACGTTTCTGCGTCCTTCAAAACAGTTTTCACGTGCACTTGGCACACCTTCCTGGAGTCCCACCATTACCTGTGTTATCCATGCTGAAAAGAACAAGCTGCAAGTAACACATTTTTTATCTACATGAAAAGGGTATTGGAAGATATTCTGACGGTTTTCTTGGGCTGTGGTCTCTGCTGACTAGCTCCCACCTGCGGCAGTAATGAAAGAAAGGAAACAGGCAAGACACAGAGCTTGCGCCCGTCGTCCTGTTGTGCCTCAGGACAACGTCAGACATCGGGAAGGAGATTCCCTAACGACAAGGCTGAAACGTAGACTCTACTGCAAGTCAGTTACTTTGGCCACAGGTGGCCAACGTGCCTCGTACGATGGGCTTTATGTGCTTGTGCCGAGTGCACTGGAAATCCCGGAGATGGTGCAAAAATAAAAAACAGCGAAAAACAGGTCACTCTCGGTCCAGAACAGTCACCCAGCCCTGCCCAGAGTTCGGCTGGACGGGAGGACCCAGCAAGCTCAGCGCTTGTCGTGGCTGGGAAGAAAGGGGAGTGAGGAGGAGTCCCTGTCTCGTTCCTGCTCTGTCCATTCCTGGTGTGCGGTGGGTGCTCACATCTTCCGCCTCCCGAAGGCAAGGACAGACCCTGCTTGTTGGTCTTTCTGCCCCAGCACTTGACTAGAGCCTTCCAGTGAGTGAGGGTCAGTGTTTGAATAAATGGTCACGTTGCCAGTCAACGTTAGCTCAGTGTGTCTGCAAGGAATTAATTACACCTACGTGCCCCACAGCGGGATGAAACTTCCCGGGCACAGAAACTGGCCATGGGGTGGGAGGGAGAAGAGGAGGATGGTTCTGGGATGCAAAGGCTCAACGGGGCATCTAAGAGGGACTCGCTGCAGCAGGGAAGATGGAGCCAGGCTGGGGAAGGAGCTCTGTGGAGCAGGTGCAGCAAACAACACGACAGGACACGGAGCGGCTTTCAGAATCCCACAGTCAGGAGCAGAATTCGTGCAGGGAATGGAGGGGTTGGGAAGCAGAAGCCCCTGAAACCAGAGGCAGAGCCTATAAGAGGGCCGACCTCGGTTCTCAGCCTCGCACAGGGGAGAGAAGAAACGGGTGCCGTGGGCGGGCAGGGAATGCAGGTGGCCAGGCCCACCATGCCAGCAGCTAGGAGGGCAGCTCCACAAGGCAGGGAGTAGGCTGGGAGGTGGGTGCCCCCAAAGACCCTTCTCTGACAGGTGCGGAGCAGGCTTTCCCCCTGAACATTCAGAAACAGCAATTGTCGTTTCCCCAACACGCCCCCACTGCGCAAGCAAGCACCTGCCCTCGTGTGTGCCCTGGGTCTGCAGGTGGCTGCAGAACAGACATGGGGGCACCTGTAGGTGCCTCCTGGGTTCTCACTCAGAGAAGGACCAGAGCAGGGGCCGTCCCTGCAGGGGGTGGTGATGGAAGAGCTGAGACCTCCCAACCCACCCCCTGCAGAGGCCTGGGAAGCCTGCGCTTCAGAGAACTGATCACTTCTGGATGCCTCGGCTTCCAGTTTGACACACTGCAGAATGTGACTTTCCAAAATACATTGCTTTTCAATTAAAAGAAAAGGAGCTTTTGCTCCCATCTGAACCCAGTACTAAGTTGCATGCGTGCAGACGCACACAACCCCCACTTAACTGGGAAGACAGGGAAAGCAGTGAAAAGATCATGATGACTTCTGATTAGTTAAGCTGTGTATTTTAAAAAGCGTTAAACCTATTTAGATGGCACTTCTTAGCGCGAATTTGCGGCCTTTAAAAGTCTTGATAAAAGTGAAAATGTAAAGCGGTCCTGGGAATTGAGAATATTCCTTTCAACTCAGGTTTCCACGGCCATGAATAGAACGGCCTCTTCCTAATCTCAGTATCTTAAAAAGAAACCTTGATGTTGTTACGTGATTACCTAAAAGGAATGCCTTCCTCTCAGGACCGGAAGGATATTTTTAAGAGAATGTTAAGCCTGTGACAGGAATTATTGATACCTGTGGAATTTTTTTTCAAGTGACTCAGGCTTACTTTAAGCCATTACCTAGGAATTAGTCAGGGACCACATGACGCCAGTCCCCAAACTGTTTAAAGTAGAGCATAACTTAGTGAAAGAATGAAAAAAACGAGGATGTTCTTTTGTGCATTATTCTCGTCGTGATGAATGATGCTTGTTTTCCTCTCCACTTTAATTAGAATGTTTCTACATTTGCCAAAGAAAATGTTGGAATGGAGACAAAAAGCTGAAATTATAGGAACAGGGCTTGATGTAATAGCTTATTTGTAAAGGAAACACAACTTGTTTGGTATTTTATTGAAACAGGAAGTTCAGAACCTTAGTACACACAAGTACAACAAATTCTCAGGTGCTAGTTGAGTCATCTGTTGTTGGAAATAGTCGCCTGGTAGTTTTCCCCTGATTTACTTTTTATCTTCATTTTGTTTTTCTGAAAGTAGTGGGGGTAGGAAATTACAGAGAGATTCAATCAGAGATTGTGTACGTTGAAAAAAGTCAGCGATCAAGATTAAATAAATAGAGCAGGCGCAAGAACTCTCGCCTCATGCCTATATTAATATATGCATTTCTGCAATTAACCTGTGTACAAAATGAGGGAAGCCAAAGAAAAACAACCATTTGCCTCAGTGCAATTACTAATTCAAAGGCGACCGTTAGTCCTCAGGATTGTATTGGAGATTAATAAAGATGGAAAGTATTGTGGTTTTACTCCTTTATGTTCAATTTGCTATTAAGTGGTTGCAGGAGCTGGTTAATAGTCATAGTATTAAAAAGTTAGAGAAATGTCTCGCACAGAGTGGGTATAGACACAGAAAGCTTTAGGTTGGAATTTCCTGAGCTCTTCTGAAAGACCAGGCCAGGGCACTGCTGTAAAATATGCAAAAACTGCAGTATTTTGAAAACTCGCTAGTGTGCTGCTTCTAATGGAACTCAGTGAAGGGCCCACCCAGAGTGTCCAGGAGTTAGGGTCCCTGCCCGGGATGCCCAGGCCTTCTCTAGTTGGCCGTGGGATGCTAGCCTGGCCGTCTCTAGCCGTCTGCTCCACAAGCTCCAGGTGTGGCTGGTATTCCCGCTGGAAGCAGCGGCGCCACTTTTGGTCGTGTAAGAGCCTGCCACGTGAGGTGCGTTTCCAGTTGCCCACTCTGTGGACAGGGTGCGGCCGTGTTCCTGGAGCTGGGGCAGTGCAGTCTGCCCTCCCCATGTCTTCTCTTCCTAGCCTGGCCAGAGACTAAATAAACCTTGTAGTTCCATAGTAGAAGTTTTGTTTTAGTTAGGTTTTTTTTGTTCATTGACTAAATTACACTCAGCAAAATTGATCTTACTATGAAATGAAAGGATTGAACCTCTATGAGGGTTGTTTTGTTGTTGTTGTTGTTGTTTTTGACATTGTTTAGATAGGCAAGCAATGCAAGAGATACAGAGAAAATTCAAGAAATTCTGCAGGCTGCAGGTGGAAACTGTGCCTCCAGACAGACACCTTCAGATCCTTTTACAGCTGCTGGCTCCCCCCCAGTTGTGAGTGCATTGACCAGACTTGGCCTAAAACCACCGGACAGACATGTCACCTGGGAAAGGGGAGCTTGGTGCTCCGCACAATGTGACGCACAGTTTGTAGTTGTGTAGTGATGCACCATGCAGAGACAGAGCACAAGGTAACCAGGGCCCGGGGCAGGAGAGCCAAGCTCGTGCAGCCCCAAGACTGGAGACCGTCCGTCTTTAGGCCTGGAGGCTGCAGAGCCCCCGGCAGCTGCGCTTTGCAGAAGCTTCTTCCTGCCTCTTCCACCCTCTCAGCTCTCAGTTATCTTTGTAAAGTATCTTTGGAAAACAGATCTCATCAGGTTATACTTTGTTTCTAAATTTTTAGTGATTTTTTCCCCTTGTCTGCAAGTTCAAGTTCAAACTCCTGGGCAAGACATTCAGTTCTTCTCCCTAGACTTGCTTTCCTCACCTTCCCCCCAGCTGCCTCCACACCTCCCTCTCTTCCCACCCAACGCCAGCTGCCTGCGCAGGACCACTCACCTCCGCGCCCATCTCCCCGCTGCCAGGCCCGCCATCCTGAGCACGGTGTCCCCAGCCCGTCCTGCATCATACTGAACACACTCGGCACACACCACACACAGAACATATACACACCACACACACCCCACAAGCACACACATATACACAAAACACTGCACACACCATACATACACACACAACACACAAACACATCATACATGTACACGTACTCAACACGTACATGCACACCACACATATACACACAATACACACAAACGCAACACACACTTATATACACTCAACACATACCACACATACACTCAACACATACCACAGGCACACATATCTACTACAAACACACAACACACACATCAAACACACATATTCACACTCAACACACACTGCACATACACACACATCCCCTTCCTTATTATCTAAGGAATAAGCTTTTCTGGGAAGCATTCCCCAGACCTTCTAGAAAAATTAATTTCACCCTCTTTTATGTTTCATAGTAGTGTTTTCATTTCACCAGTGTTTTAAATACTATAGTATAAAAAAGATAATTAATGTACCACAGTTTAACTGTTTAGGTATGTCTCCTCTGCTGGGTTATGAGCTTCCTGAAGGCACTGTCCACACTTTAAAAAATGTTTTAATCCTCTGCATTAAACACTGAAGACTCTCTGTAAATTCCTGAGCTAAAATTGGATCTGATTGGAAGGAGGTAGCAAGGAACAAAATGCCGTGTGGGCAGAGTTTAGGAAGACCAGTGTCTTTGAGCAGAAGGATTTGAGACCGGAGCTGTTGGTAAGGACAGAAGGGAGTTAGGGAGTTAGGAATTTAGGGGCCCGGTCAGTTGTAGAGGGCCTCAAGGACCAAAAGAGAAGTAATGCATACTGTATCTGGCAGGGTTTGAAGCCAGAGCGGGACTCGTGCTTGTGTTTTGTGTGCACTTCCACGGCAATGAAACAAAAGCAGATGGAGGTAGAACTAAGAGTCCCAATGAGAGGTGGTCCAGCCACCAAGTGTGTCCATGCAACATGGGAGCCACATCAGTGTCCCTGAAGGTGGGAGGGAGAACCCAGGGCCCGCAGGACTGGGTGGGAGGGGGAGGGCCGGCGGCAGGGAGGCGGCAGGGCTATGCTCCTACTCAGAGCCCCGGAGTGGGGAAGGCTCCTGCCTCATGGTTCATTTCCTTTCCTTAATACACAGTGAATTCCTGGTCAGCCTTTGTTGTTGGCTGGTTTGGTTTGTGCTTTCCTTGTTGTTTACACCTCCAGGTATTTGTGGGCAGATCTTATCTCCTTCCCTCTGAGTCACCTCTTGGCCCAACTCTGCATAGTTTACTCTTTTTAACTCTGCTCCTGGGTCTGACCTCTGCCCACTCTCTGAAGCATATCTGCTTTTTGTTTTCAGATTTTATTCCATGTTGACTATTTTAAGAGGTGCAATAAACTAAATATAGCCTGGCAAGTATGGGCTTGAAAATGAAATTCAAGTGTGTTTGTAAGTGTGTTTAGGTGAACATGTGTCATGTGTGTACATGTGTGCACGTGGGCAGGGGGGTCAGTGTGCTATAAACCCAGGGCATCAATCCCCTGGCATCATTGCTTACACTTACTGCTCTTCTCCCCAAACATTAGTCTGCAGCCTGTATTCTCTCAGTTTCCCCAAGAATCAATCCATGCAAAATTACAAAAAAGAAAACAGGGTGAAGATCAGAAAGTGATAAATGCCCACTGCCTGACTCCGCTTTAGTAAACATCCGTTTCTGTACAGTCCCAGGGCCTATAGGAATGTGCTTATTTTCATGGTCCCTTTAATTTGTATAGTTTTCAAAAGAGCCAGCTCTATTTTGTCTTCAGTTTTCTCATGGGTGGTTGTCTAGGGATGGGGTGATAATTGAATGCAAAGGGACATGAGCGAACTGTTTGGAATGATGAAAATATTCTATATTTTGGTTGAGATTTTATTACCTGAATTTGTCAAAATCATCAGACTTTGTACATTTCGTTGTTTGTAAATTATACCTCACTAAAGTTGATTTTAAAAGCTACACACATACACATCACTAGGAAATGAGGGTGTTTGTGCATTTATGTGAATTATACTAATGCATTCCCTCCCCAGAAACACCTGCATTGCAAGGTATAACTAATGTTGAAGGAGGTAGGCAATGGGGATTTGGGGACGGAAGTAGCTTCCCCACCTTCAGTAAATTACATAGGCACTACCTACTTACAGGGCTAAGGTTGGTTTCAAATAAGTAATGAGAAAGTAAGTTAT
Source organism: Eulemur rufifrons (assembly GCF_041146395.1). Lineage (NCBI taxonomy): Eukaryota > Metazoa > Chordata > Mammalia > Primates > Lemuridae > Eulemur > Eulemur rufifrons. The sequence goes on from NC_090994.1 coordinate 2,523,064, forward strand.
ATGAGGTTTTAAGAAGAAATCCAAACTGGGACTTAGTCAATAACTAAGTCTGAAACCATCGCTGATCACTTGCATACTCTTGACTTCACATCAAGCCAGCATGCTGTTTGCTGTAATTCTATGTTACATTAAAAAGAAGGTCTACTAAGGGATCCTATTTCCATGAAAATAATGCGCTTTTTATAATGCTTGATTTGCATGTCAGTTTTAAAACTAATGTGTCGAAAATATCAGGGATTTTTTTTCTTTTACCTATATGTGACATTTGTCTCCTTTGGTCTTCCCCACTCTAGCCAGTAGGAAACAGGCTCTGAAAGGTCACACCGCTGTCTGCTGGCGAGCTGGGGGACGGGGCTGGTGCCTGATCTCGGAGCGCCCCTGTCTCGGCCCCCAGTGCTGTCCTAGTGCAGCAGAGTGGCTTTCCAGTGCACGTTGCTCCTCGGCAGAGCCCTGGTCTCAGCCCAGAGAAGCCAGCGGATGTCACCCACTGGCCTGCCATGTTCCAGGCAGTAGAAGAGCTTTTGGAAGAAAAGTAGAAAGTGGATCGTTCAGATCAGCTCTCTGTTTTAGACTCCACTACCCTAATGATGAGTTATAAGATAAAAACTTCCCTAATAAACCTCCCAGACCGCGTGTGTGGGTGGGTTAAAATACGATGGAACGTGAGAATGAATGTCTGAGTTCTCCAGCATACTTTTATAATACGAACAAAGTTTCTTAGAATTATCAAGTTAAGTGGAATAGAACCTTTTGAAATTAGCTGGGGGGAAATTGAGTTGGCTAAGTTTAAAGGAGTAATAGAAAAGTAGAGATCAGGAGGAACCACAGCATCAAAAATGTTCAAGTGGAAAGAAAATTAGGAAATTGTCCAGTGCCGTCCCTTCATTGTGTAAGGGAAGCGCTAAGGACGAGAGAAGTTGCCATATTGACAGTACCTCGTGTCACCTCATGAAGAACCAGTTACTCCTTGTAAGCCCAACATCACCCCTGCAAGGCTCAGTGACATGGCCCTGCCCCAGCTGGTGTTCGGAGACCCAGAAGGAACCCAGGCCTCCTGGCGCCCGGCCCTGCTTGTTCCGAGCCCCCAATCTGGGATTGTCACTCACGTGGGGTGCATTTCGTATCCCTTTTTCCAAATGTTGACATTTGGACCTCTCCCTCCTGAGAGCTTGTCGCTGCCCTTTCTCTCCTCCTGCTCCCGTGGGACTTCACATTCATTGCAAAAGGACTTGGTGCACCAGGGGTAAGTGTTGCGACCAGAGCAGGAACGCAGGGAGTCCCTGCCTTTCGCCCTGATGGGTTCCCCAAAAGCCTGCTGTGAGGAGAACGAAGGGTTGCGTTTCTGACCAGATTCAGCAGCAAATAAATCATGGAAATAAACAATATATCCTTAAGCTAGGATATAACACTATAAATCTCTAGTACCTTATAAAATAATAATGCTATGCTTTGAGTGGCCGTACTACGGATGCCAGACTCTAGGCAGGGGCGAGGGTCGGTGGCCACTGGCCTATGCCTTCATTGGAAAGAGGTTGAGAGATAAAATTTTCTTTTTAAGCTTTAGGAATTACAGGCATTTACAGACATTATTTTCGCAAAAAAAAAAATTTAAGCTAATTTGCTTTTTAAAAAACATAAATCCAGATTGGTAAGTTTTGTTTTAATAAAAAAATTGTAGACAAGTTTTTAAACTTTTGATAAGTCAGTGGTTCCTACAGGCAGACAATAAAATGCTATCTCCAAAAGCATTACCATATTCCAAAGAGTGCTTTTCTCATACTTTGAAGAATATGCCCGATTATAAGTATATGGAAAAACAAATTCTTGAAACCTTGAAATGATGACATTGTTTCCATTTACTTGTACTTAGAATAATATATCTAAAACATCTAGTAACTCTCAAAAAAAGGGGAAAAAAGCTTTTAAGAAATCAAATATAATTCGTCCCAATTCAAACTTGAAAATTCACAAGTCACATTTTATATATCTTGGACCAAAATATGGCCTTAAATAAAAGCTTCATTGAAACCTGACCTACATTAGGTGTGTGGTCATTTTCTATTAAAACAAGAACCCTGCCCTAGTTGGAGGGAACTTCCCTAGGTCCTGCAGCCCAAGCCAGGGACTGTCACCCGGAGGGAGGAGAGAGGAGGAAGTGCTGCTTCCTGCCCTGCCCTCCACCCGAGCAGCACCCCGCTGAATGGAGCCTTCTAGGAGAGAGGAGGATGCTTGTGAGAAAGCCTCGCGGCCACAACCAAAAAGAATCAGCAGCCATAGGAAACCAAGAGGTTGATGGGGTTCAGGACTCACCATCCTCAAATATGGCCCCTCGGCATCTGCGAAAACTGCAGAAGCAGGAAGGCCACTCTCATCTTCCCCTCTCCCTTCCCCCCAAAGCAGGTCATCCGAGAGATTCCCTGCCTCTGCTCAGAGGAAAGGAACATCCTTGTCTCTGAAGACACAGGAGCACGCAGAAGAGTCTGAACAAACAGGCCTTGCTGCATTCATGACCATTAGGTCACATACCCTTTGTCCAACCACACGTCCCCACCACCATGTAAATACACATGCGTTTGCCTGTTTCTTCTGGTCTTTCACTATGAAGGTTCCTGTGTCACATGAAACTTACATTAAATACACTTGTGTGCTTTTCTCTTGTTAGTCCATCTTTTGTTGTAGGGAGGTGCCTCGGCCATGAGCCTGGCAATGGATGAGGAAAGAATCTTTCCTCCCCTACAAGGCCCAGGATGCATTTGGCGAGAAAGCAGCCCGTTGACCCGGTGGAGTGGGGAAGGCCAGGCTGACCATTTGAATACCAGCCTCGTTCAGCCCCAGGAAGTGAGGGTTGGCAAGGCTGAGGGGAGCGCACACCTCCAGCAAAGTGAGCTAGAGCCCAGAGCAGGACTCCAGCCTCAGCAGAACTGGAGGGCAGGCCGGAAAGGACAGGCAGAAGCTGACCACATGCCAGGGTGGAGCAGCAGACCCTTGATTGGGGCCCAGCACAGTCAGACCCTCCAGACCTTACCTGCCACACCTCACCTGCCAGACCATGCCTGCCACACCTCACCTGCCAGACCACACTGGCTGTTGGCAGCCGGGCTGAGCCAAGTCTCACCTGTAGATGAGCAGGAGAGGAAAGGCTGGTGGTGGCCTAAAAACAGTCCCAAAAGAGTAATGCAGTGAGAATTGTAGAATTATATTCATAAAAAAAAGGAAGCTCATATTTACTGGCATGGCTAATTTGTTTTAGAATTGAAATTGCATTAGCTGAACTGATTTGTTTTCATGATTTCTTCCTGGTCCTTCAAGCTTTTTAAGATGAGTCCCTTCTTTTATTCTTTTTTGGTAGATGGGTCAGTGCAGGGCAGTGATGCCCACTTGGTCAGTGCTTAGTCACAGCTGTCTTCTAAGTTCATGGCTGTCAGAACTGTAGTCCTCACCACCACGAACCCGCTTCGCCAAACCCGCTCGCTGTTCTGAGCATCTCTGAGTCTAATTCGGGGCTTCACTCTCATTAGAATCACCAGGGGAGATTTTTGTAGCTCCTGCTACACTGGCCACACCTTGTTTAATTAAATCAGAATGTTTGGGGTTGGGGCCCAAGTTACTGGTATTTTTTTAAAACTCCCCAGGTGACTGCACTAGCAGTCATGTTTGAGAACCACACTTCTCGTTCTTTCTCAGCCTGGACAGCCCATTAAATTTACCTGGGGAGCTTTAAAAAAATCACTAATGCCCAGGCCTCACCCCACCCTACTGTTCTGACTTAATTGGTGTGGGCTGAAGCCCCTGAAACAATATTTTAGCAGCTTCCCCCGTGGGTCTAAGGTGCTAATAGAACAACAACTAGTCCTCCAGAGAATGAAGACCCACAGAACACTGTAGGAGTATTGGGGTGGGGCCCTTTTCAAAATTTTGCTTAGAACCCCCCAACTTTGATTTACACTATGGACCCGCTCTAGTATTTTTATGAGGTTTACAAATTTCTTGCCACCTACCAGACAATTTTTAAAGGATCAAATAAAAGTTTCTATAAAACCAAGGAGTTATTTCCCTATGTTATCATGATTTTTGAAAAATGAGAATTAAAAGCCATCAAAGACAGCAGAACTAAATGTTGTTGAGTAGTTCCTGTTGTCACTAAAGCGTGTGGAAAGGACCCGGAGCAGTCGGCCTTTAAGGCACTAAAGAGAAAAAGAACCTGTCGTGTTCAACTTTTGACATGTTTCTTGCAGTTGTTGAAAACTATGAGGCATGAAGTCCAGATTTATGACTTTTTAAAAAGTTATTTGTGGATTCCCAAGACAATTATGTTCCCATCACTTATGTAGCCTTTAAAAAAAAAAAAAGAAACTCAAATGACGCTTTAAAAAAAGCCAAGTTTGGCACACACTGAGTTCCGATGTTGGTTGAATAGCATTCAGCAAAAGTAAGGGAAAAATGCATTCTGCCTTTGCTTAACTTATGGTTTATCCTGGAGAAGAGACAGTCCCATTTGGAAAAGTTAAACTAGGAGTGATTCTCCTTACACACTTTATTTCACTTTTTGCATAAAATGAGAATTTGAGGAAGACGTCTTGGGAGAGTGAATCCCTTCTCACTTCCCAGGCCTTTCCTGCCATACCCACTGACAAGATCTCTGACTTTATTTTTGCTGGGAGTCCCATCGCCAAAGCAGTGTCACCCACACATCACCAGGGAAACCAGCACTGTGACAGCCAGTCAGGGCCTGCTTTAGCACACCCCTCCTCTGCCCTTGCTGCATTTACTTTTTGTTTTCTGTTTTGGTTTTTTTTGTTTGTTTGTTTGTTTGTTTTTTCTGGATTGGTTCTTTGGCATCTCTCTCAACTTTTATTTCTGAAACATTCTAAAACATTGTAGTGTTAAAACCAAGGCCAGTTACATAAACCATACTCCCAAGCTTGACAACACATGCTTTTGCCCGAGGCCTTTACTGCCAAGAGCCATGAGGATTCTCTAAGTCATTTGCACCATTTTTACTGGCCTTTAGAGTCTCCTCGCTCTGACATGTCTTGTCTCCGTTATCAGACTGTTAACTGCTCCGTGCTTCCAGTTCTCCTAAATAGACGCAGATGTGTGGGGTCGAGTGGCCAGAGGGCTCCCTCCTCCTCCACAAGAGCTGGGATGGGAACCAAAGACCCTCTTCACGAATCCTCAGGGCGCAGTAGAGATGGGGGGTCAGTTGTCTGCGATCTAGACTCCACTTTCTTCTTTATCAGCTTGTCACTTGGGCATGGTAGAAGAATTCTTTAGATGAGCATACATATTTTTAACTTCTCCAGAGGCACAGCGATTTTCCTTGAGAGTGGGCTGCCAGGGGCTTCTTCGTTGCTGCCTCCACACACCTAGTCCAATCCCATACCTGGCCCTCATGAATCCAGCAGTGCCGGGCACGTGTTTGATGGCTGGAGCAGCGAGATGAAAGATGCTCCACAGCAGGTCCGGGAGCCAATCATCTGCATTTTGGCTCCAGAGAAACTGAGATCGAGCCAGGTTATGTAGCACAAGGTCACAGAGCTGGCGGATGGAACAGGCAGGACACCATATGCAATATTCATAAATGAAATCCCAAGAATTTGCAAAAAATCCAGTTTGAAGTTAGACTATGGAAATTCAATGAATTCAGACCTATTAGGAAGAGAAAGATGGTTCTAGAATAGAAGACCTGAATATCTGCAATGACTGTCAAGGGACTGATGGCTGTAAGACTGTCGTACTCTCAAAGTCAGAGGTTGCTGGTCATTCCTGGGCTCGGAGGGTCATGTGTTTTGAGGCAGCATGTTGTGCAGTCAGGGGCATAGGCTGTATACCTCGTAAGACAGGTCTGATTTAAAAGCCTGTCCAGCACGTACCAATATGGCACCTTGATCAAATTACTCTGAACCTCACTTTATCAACTGTAAATCATACATAATGGTAGTCTGTGCCTCACAGGATTTTTGTAGCAATGAAAATTGGATATTTCTTGGAAAGTACTTAAAATAGTTTAGCAGATATGCTGAATGCAAATACTCAGTAAATGTCAACAATTTTTATTTAATATCTTAATTGTTAATTTTAACAACTACATTATGCTGCCTTCCTAATATCAACGAATGGGGTCACTGGTTATCAAGTCATGCAAGCCGGAATCCCAGGAGCCCTGCTCTCTGGGACAGCAGAGGCAGAGACTGGCACAGTGGGAGGAGACAGTGTCTGTACCCAGGTTGTGGTGTGACCGCTGGCCTTTATTGAGCTATTTCCTGAGAGGGAGGCATTCATTGCACTTGGCCTACATTGTCACTCGTCCAGAATTTCCGCGAGGTGGGTGTTATGACGATTTACACTTGTAGGAGCTGAGACCTATGACATCTAAGGACTTATCCAAGGCCACACAGATACTAAGTAACAGAGCTGAGACTTGAGCCCATGTCCTTCCTAGAGCGGCTGTGTCATTTGGCCTCGAGGAACAGGAAGGATGAAGAGGAGGCCAAACTGGGAAGGAATTGTGCACCCAATACCTCGGCTTATGAAAAGAAAACACAAGAGAGATGGGGACAGAGAATGGGTGGAAGGCCCCATTCGTAGGCTGCCTCAGTGACCCAGAAAAAAAATGACTGCAGCTTGGCCTGGGTAGTGACAGTGGAGTGGAAGATAAATGGGTGATATCAAGTGATATTCAGGAGGTAAAATCCACATGTCTTGGTGATGAATCAGATATGCAAGGTGAGGGAAGGAAAGCTGTCCAGAATGGCTCCTGAGCTGCTGGCTGGTGTCCCTGGCTGGTGTCCCTGTCTGGCTGGTTCCGGTGGTTGAGATTCTGAGGGCAGCGATTTCAAGGGCAGCAGTCACACAGCTTGCCTGGGTTGGAATCCAAGGCTCCTCACACCCCAAGTTACGTGACCTCATGCAGCTTAACGCTCTCTGCGCCTTATTCTCATTGGTAAACTGGAAATAACAACAATCTGGCTGTAGTAAGGTTATCTCAAGGATTTAATGAACTAATTCATAGGAAGTGCTTGGAAGTGCCAGCTGACAGTAGTCTGTGATGACTGTCAGCTGTTATCTAACGGGGCCAGGCGGGGACTGAGAGCACGAGCTGAGCTTGAGCCACGCTGAGTCTGCAGTGCCGGGTGTCAGCCTGGAGGAGGGCGGGCAGGCAGCTGGCTGTACGCCCAGAGCTCAGGAAGGCCCCGTGTTAAAGACGGAGACAAGACGTGTTGGTCCCCTCGGTGAGAGGGACGGATTTGGCTGGAGGGAGACCCATGCTTTGTCCACGTGGTCATCCTGCCCCACACCCCAAGGTATGTGGGAATGCCGGGCCAGGACTCAAGAGAAGCTCTGGATCCCTGTGTCCCAGACACTTCCTTGTACTCACCATGTGGCTTTGTGCTCCCAACTTCTCTAGGCCTCAGTGCACTTATCAGTCAGATGAAAAAGTTGGAACAGTATAATCCCTGTTAGTGCCAAAGTATTTCATTCTAAATGTGAGCAGCTTTAACAAATGTATTATTTGAACCGCCCTTTTTTTTTTTTTTTTTTTGAGACACAGTCTTACTCTGTCACCCAGGCTGGAGTGCAGTGGTGTTATCGTAGCTCACTGCAACCTCCAGCTGCTGGGCTCAAGTGATCCTCCTGCCTCAGCCTCCTGAGTAGCTGGGACTACAGGTGCGCACCACCACGCCTGGCTAATTTTTCTATTTTTAGTAGAGACGGGAGTCTCACTCTTGCTCAGGCTGGTCTAGAACTCCTGAGCTCAAGCGATCCTCCCACCTCGGCCTCCCAGAGTGCTAGGATCACAGGTGTGAGCCACCGCTCCTGGCCTGAACTGCTTCTTAAACTGAGCCATGTATACCTTGATCTTTCTTGTGTGATACATCTACTTATTGATAACTAATTTAAAACAGGTTAATAATAAAACAAACAGATACATCACAGTGTAGAATGACAAAACACAAGCCCATAAAGGAAGTGTACAAGGGCTGCCTTGGGCTCTGACATCAGAGTCCCTGGGAGGATGCCGGGTGCACAGTTTGGGGGATGCCAGCCACAGCGATATTAAAGAAACTCTAAGTTACAGTCAGGTGTCTTCATTCATGACATCTAACTTTTTCTTAAGCTTTTTGAACCATGTTCTTGGCTTCCGGTTAGAATACCCTTTGAAAACTTAACCTAAACCTCACTTCTCTTTCCTACCTCGCAGGGTTTGGGGTCAGCTCTTACTGTGTGCTGGTCCTTCCCGAGTTTCTAGTTTAGCTCTGAGTCAAAGCCATGGTCTTCCTCACATCTGTTTCCGCTCAGCGATGACAAAACTGCCCAAAGAAAGAGGAAAAACAGCATCTGTCTTCTTCCTTTTTAGCTCCTGGCTTAAGGCTTTCTTCTTCCCCGTGATGAAAAACTCCAGCATCCTTCTGCTTAGAGAGTGCGGGCTCCAGAGCCACTTCCAACAGGAGGAAGGATTTAGAGCCTGTTGTCGCTCCATTTCCCACACAGCCCGGGGGGCTCCCAGGCCAGAAGGCCACAGAACTGTCTTCACGCCCTCCTGAGGTTATTTTATGCATCTTTCAGCCCATTTTCCCAAAACTAAGAACAAGGGGTGTTGATTTTTTTTTTTTTTTTTTACAAAAACCCCTTTCTAGATCTTTCATAAAGTATTTCACTAACAGTTTTCAAATTATAAAATTCAAACTTGGAAATGAGATCAACCACATTGTGAATTCAGAAATATTTACCCTAGAGGAGGATCCAACTAGATTGTGCTGAAGTTTGCACACTCTGTGACTATACTAAAAACCACTGTGCTGCACTTGAAGCTTACGTTACTTAGCTCTTTGCCTATTAGGAAGGTTTAAGTATTGCCTGTTTTAACTCTGAGATGCATTGACTGTAAGGCCGGCCAGTGTTTCCTAGACCACTCAGAGGAAGATGCTATCACTGAAAACTACAACCCGGCATGCCTGTGAGACACACCCTTCTTTCCTTCTTGTTGAGATGGGAGAGTGCATCTTAGAACTGTCAGGGGGTTAAGGAGTGATTTTAAAGGTGAGCCCTGCCTAGCAGGAAAAGCAGGTGCATTAATTGAAATCCAACCCCCAGGGCTGGAGTAATGAACCATCAGCCCTCTGTGGGATTTTACTCCTTGGTCATGGATAAACAGCTGGGATTCCTTGAAACTAGAAGCAGTTGGGGGGAATTCTGTTCTGCTTAGCTTTGTCAACAATGTGGTCTGCCTTGGCTAACTTCTAGGTAAATAGATTTGAAGGGTCTGAGCTAAAATCTGTTCAATCATTAGCTTTTCTGGTGAAGACACAAAAGCAAACACAGGCAACGTGTTTTAAAGCAAAGCTAATGTCTCTTCTGCCTTGACCAGCAGGCGGTCAGCAGCGGTTCTCGTCCTCTGCAGCCGGGGGCTCAAAGAAGAGCTCATGGCAGGTACAGATTTCTGCCTTCTGCAGGCTGTCTGCTGACTTATATATACACAGAAGTATATGCATGTAGGTATGAATGATCACCTCAGGTCACCATTAGCAGAGAAAAGTGGAACTCTTCTGAACACCCAAAGTCACCCTGACTGCTGACCTGTGCTATTTACTTTGGAGGCTACTTAACCCTGGAGCAGTCAGTAAACTCCACAGAATCCCCTTTTCTTTCAGGATTCTTTTTAAAGAGACACCTTGGGTTCTGTAGGAAGAAATGTGTGCCTCATTGAAAAACTATACTTTTTTAGACTGCACACCCTGCCGGGTTATACGATCACAGCTTTCATTGCCTTGAAGCTATTTTATGACCCAAAGTTGTAAAGAATTGCTGGCGATGCAAACACTCTCGTCAATGGGCAGGAAATGAGTTCTGTCTGGTGGAAGGAATATTCCCTCCCCCATGGAAAAGCCAATTTTTTTGTCCATTTTCAAGTTCATTATCTATAATGAATGTTATAAATCTATAATGTGTTATAATCTATAACTAATCTATAAATGGTGTTTTTCAGATTCTCCTTTGAACCAGTTATCACATCTAAGTTAAATAAAATGAACACACTTTTTTTTTTTTAATTTTAGAGACAGGGTCTTGCTCTGTTGCCCAGGCTGGAGTGTAGTGGTGCAATCATGGCTCACTGCAGCCTTGATTGAACTCCTGGGCTCAGGCGATCCTCCCACCTCGGCCTCCCAGGTAGCTGGAACTACAGGTGTGCACCACCTTGCCTGGTTAAAATGAACAACCTTAAGTGTTCATTTTATATCTGTAAGAAAGTTCCAATTTTATTTTTTTTAATTATCTTTTAGATGTTTTTAGCTAGAAACGCTTAGATCAATATAGATGAGCCTGATTATCTCTGAGGTCCTCACTGAGGTAAACTGTGTGTTTAGAATAACAGCCCTCCCACTCTCTCTTGGGTGGACCAGGTGACCACAGCTTATCAATAAGAAGGGCCACAGTTTCACACCCTGGTTCTCGATGTTTTCCACTGTCTACGACACTCTTCCTGACCATTTATTTCCATAACAGCTCATTAAAGCAAACTCTAGACACTTCTTTCCCCCCAACCTAGTATAATATGTTTTGGGAATGACCGTAGGAATTCTGCTTTTGTATTACCTCATTCACCGGTCTAAACCGTGGTGCTGTATTTACAGCATTTCTTATTAATAGATCCTGTAAAAGTCATTTGCTGCCAGGAGCCCTGGAGCACCTTGGATTTAATGATGCTCTGCCAGCGTGACCGGTATTTGTAGAACATTAGGCTCTCGCTTTCACTTACACACGTCATCCACGTTCCTTAAACAGGATTTGCAGAATGTAGGTGCAGCTCTCCTCACTCTGTTGAACAGTTGATTACTTTTCAAAATTTTGTTTTAGAATTTGTAACAATTCAAATGCCTACACATTTTTTTTTTTTTTTTTTTTTTTGCCCATAAATTTGTTTCCCTGGAGTTTTACTTACTACTGCTTCAGAAAGTGTCAGTTTTACGTCATTGATGTCATTATCTTCACTAGGTCCTCAGAATTCTAAATTTACCCAAAAATATGCAACCTTGCATTCAGTCTGTTCTCTTCCCAAGAAAGGACGTCAGCTTCACGTTAACCTGCTCTAAATAAAGAAGGAAATGCTTCCGCTTTCTGATTCTCCCTTCCATCTGCCCCACAGGTGTGCCGACGTGAGCGCCATTGGTGTGAAGGACAGTACCGGGGAACCCTCTTTGCCGACCAGCCAATGCTGTTCATCTCGCCAGCCAGCAGCCCACCCAGGGCCAAGCTGCGTGAGCTGGTGCACCTGTGTGGAGGCCGGATCAGCAGAGACCCCCGCCAGGCCAGCATCTCCATCGGGCCCTACAGCCGAAAGAAAAAAGCGACAATCAAGTATCTGTCAGAAAAATGGATTTTAGGTAGGAATCTAGGTGCAGAAACCACTGTTTTGTGGCCCCTGCCACATGGACAGGTTTCGAGAAGGGGGAACTTGGTGTCATGTTCACACCCCTTCCGTGCGGCTTGGGGGCAATTGGGTTGATGTCTGGGTTGACAGAGTCGTGGAATTATCCCCCACATTCCTGCTCTTTCCTGTCAGCTGAAGTAGAGTCCACAAGGACACTGGAAGTCCGATTAGACTTCACCCGCTCTTCTTCCCTAGCACATGTGAAAAACCCAATCTACCCAAAGCCGCCCCAACCATGAGCCCTGAGCACGGGCTCTGCATGCGTCACCCCGAGACCGTCTCTCCCAGACGGCCTTCCTGCTCTGCTCCCCGGACTCCGGGCAGTGCCAGCTGTTATGGCCGAAGCCCCCTTCCCTGTCATATCCCCCTCCCAGGCACACTTGTGATAACTCCTTTTGCTGCGTGTGCCCAAAGTGGTGTTAAAGACATACAAGGAGATACCTCTTTTATTTAAAAAGTCAGCACACTGTCACTGTAAGGTACAGGTTTGGCGTTGATTCAGGGTGCAGTCGTGCCAGGCGCCGCGTGGATTCTGGAGGGGAAAAGGTGGTGGGAGCTCAGCCCTGACTGTGGGAAGCTGTAGCCCAAGTGTGGTTACAGACAGGCAGCGTCTGTCATGCCACCTCTGGGATGCTGGCGGCAGCTGCCCGGAGGACGGGTATGGAAGGTCGCGAAGCAAGGACGGCCATCGCAGTGAGCAGGTGCAGGGGGACGGGGCGGCAGCACTTGTGCAAGAACTTTCCTCCCTGTGATGGGGCCGCATGTGGCAAGAGGACCTCAGGGCTCCACTGTGGAGTGAACCCCACTGCCGCCTCCAGAGAGTTTTGTTTTGTTTTGTTTTGTTTTTATTTTTTTTTATTTCAAAATTTTACAGAGGTACAAACGTTTGTGTCGGGCAGGTGGGAGGATGGAGGAGGGGGTGGGTCAATGCACACCCAATGGGCGCGGTGCGCACCATCTGAGATGAGCACACCTATAGCTCCAACTCGGGTGGTGCAAATGCAATATATGTAAAAAATCTTCCAGAGGGTTTTAAGAAATGCATTAGTCTGCTTGGGCCACCACAGCAAAATACACAGACTGGGAGGCTTCAACAACAGACGTTTGCTTTCTCACAGTTCTGGAGCTGGAAGTCCAAGATCAGGGTGTCGGCAGGTTGGTTTCTCCCGAGGCTTCTGTCCTTGGCTTGTGGACGGCTGCCCTCTCCATGTCCTCACGTGGTCTTTCCTCTATGCGCACACGTCCTGGGGTCCGTGTGTCTGAATTTTCTCTTCTATAAGGAACCAGTCAGACTGGATTAGGGCCTACCCTAATGAAATAATTTTAACTGAATTGCTTTTTTGAAGGCCCTATCCTCAAATGCAGTCACATTCTGAGGTCTTGGGGGTTAAGGCTTCAACAGATGAATTTACGTGGGACATAATTCAGCCCATAACAGTGGATCACTCCAGTTTTAGTACCTTTGGCCAAAATCCTTACATGGCTTCTCCAGAAGTACATTTTCTCTCACTCTCTCTCCTCCTCTCTCTCTACCTCTCTCCATCTCTCCTTCCCTCTCTTTCTGTGTTTTTCATTCAGTCTCCCTTCTGTGTGCTTTCACTTGTCTCTAAATCCCAAACTTCTGGCTTTTCTCACCCCTTGTTAGACATTATCCTTTAATAGATAAGTAGATACCATGTTTGTCCAAGTAACGTGCATACAATATAGAACCACAAACATTTTATGAATATCTTTGAAATGACTGAGGGCCATCCTTTGATATATTTTAAAAGTATGGCAATCAAAAGTAATTTTTTACTATATGGTACAGAGTAATTTATCTTCTGCCTGGAAACTAACTCCAAAAAAAACTATGATTTAAGCCACATTCCAAAAGCCAAGAGGCTGTTTACCCTATTCTAAAGGCCAGGACTATAACCTTCAAAACATCCTATGTTCTGAAGCAGAGGTTCTTATTTGATTTTTTTTTTTTAGAAAAGTGTATTATCCAGATGACACTGACTGCAGACCCGAATTGCGCTTTAACAAAATGTCTCATTCAGCTAACGGAACTGTGCCCATGATTGATATCAACAGCTAATCTGAGAGTCTGGGAACGGCACTGAGCACAGGCCCGAGTCTGGGTCTGCGCTCACATTATCCCCAGGCTGGGTCACCTTGGCGGCCCCTTCCTGTTGCTCACGCGTTCTTGTGTACAAGTCACGCTCCATTCAGCTGCCTGCTTAGTTCCTCCGGTTGTTTTGCCACCCAGCACTCCTGCGGATGGGATTCTAGGAGGTGAATGTCTACCCGCCTAACCCCAAGGTCTAATTTTTGCAAGGCCATTCAGGATTCTCTGAGTTTCAGGGCTGGGCTATGGACCCCAGCTTCTTTTTCTTTCCTCTCCCGTAACTCATGTCCTGTTTCTGATTTGTCATTGATTATGCCATCCGTGTGTGCCCTTGGCAACATCCGGGTATTGTGTGTGCTGCAGTCCTCACCGGTGCGCTACGAGTCCCCCTGACTCAAGGGCCACCAGCCCTGAACACTGTGTGTCCTCCCCAGCCCGGTCTCTTCGGTGTGAGACCATGTATTTTTCAAATATTCATTAGTCTATATTTTTCTCTTTGTGAATTGAATTGCAGTCTAATAGCTTCAGCTGTGTACAAATAAAGGAGATTTAACTTTTAGGTCTTATACATACATGCATAAACCTACAGAACATATGGCCCAGAGCATTGCATTTCCTGTCTCATCCAGGTTTTGTCTCCAGCTGCTTCTCTGTCCTGAAGGCAAATCACCTATTCTCTCTGGACCCGACTTGCTTTATCCATAAAACAGGGCATAACCTTGCCCTGCTTACCTCACGTGACCATCAAAGGAGGTAACACAAGAGAGTGCAAGATGCCCTGTGTTGGCAACACGTTGTCGAGAACTCTGAGTGACAGTATTCGTGGATGTGTCCAGTAGTCGTTCTCATTCCTGACCCTCTGACAAGGCAACATTGTGTTTTTTGAAAACCTTTTTCCTCCCGTTAACTTCTATTATAATAAACACTTCCCTAGAGAATATTTTATTCTCAAAATGTTGTGAGATTAAAATTAGGAATCTATCAAAGTGTTTTAAGGCAGCGATTGAAAAGAAAGACAGTTATTTTGTGATAAATTATAAAATCAATACTCAGAATATATAAATTAAATTTGTTCCAACTGAAATATCAGCTGCTGTGTAAAGTAGGGTCCCTGGGAATTTTAAGAGTAGTTTGGATAAAATAGTTAAAAGTCTTAAAAGTAGCTTATTGTGTTCACTTTCAGATTTGTAATTTACCATCCAAAATGAAAACTCCAGGGTTTGTTTATTTTTTATACCTTCATATTATTCCTACATTTTATGGTCTTGTTTTGCAGATAATAATAAAGTCATGGGGATAAACAAGCAGGAGATTGTTTAGCCACAAGAAACAAGAAACCTCTCTGGGAAATTTCTTTTTTTTTTTTTTTTTTGCCCAGAGGAGGTGGACACCAAAACCGAGTGTCTTTCCCCAGTCCCCTGACATCTTAGCACCATAATTCATCAGATAAGCCTTTCATCCCTGCACTGTCTGCATCTCAAAAACAATGACCCAATGTTTATGAGCATAAAAATTATTAATGATTATCCTATTTATAAGAATTTCTTCTGACCTCGCTCTGAGGTGACCCCTCAGCATTCACACCCAGCTTATCCCCGAATGCCGCATGCTGCTGGCATAGGACAGGGAGTGGATGTGCGAAGTCACCAAACAGGACTCAACATACAAAATTTAAGCCACACCCTCCTCATTTGCTCCACGGAGAACTTCATATATGCCGTGTTGCCTTATAACGAGGTTATTGGAACAGTCCTGATTGTGTTCCCAATTCACTCCCTAGGGTCTGCTTTCCCTGAAACAGCACTGTACTTGGGCCAAGATTCTTGATGAATCATTCAACTGAAAGGAGAAATGGGGATTTTTGAGAGAGAACACACTTTCGGGCACTTGAATATGTATGGAAATAAACAGGAAAACAAAAATCAAAAATCAATTCCCAGCACTGGGAAGCAAAATGTTACTTTTACCTGGTACTGATGGTACATATTGTATTTGAAAGCATTTTCTAATTATTGGACTTCCCTCCAAAACTCCCATGAAATATAATTCCCATTTTACCTGTCAAGAAATGAAGACCCTGGGGTCTGAATGAACTTGGCAAGGTGAGAGAGTGAGCCCGCGGGAGGAGCTCTGAGCCCGCAGCGCAGTCTTCCCGGGGCTGCGACGTTTGTGCCGTGGTCAGCTCTGTCCACTTTCATCCCCTCTTGGTGTTATCACTAAGGCCGGTGTGGCCCTTTCTCATAAGGCGTGTTTCAGACGCCCCTTTATTGTCTGGGCCGAGTTCAAGTGAGAAGACATACATTTATGCTATTGTGGGAACGTAATGTAATATCCTCAACAGCGTTGCCAAGATAAAAAAAGTGTACCCTCGGCATGACTTCCCTACAGCTTATGAAGGGTATTCGATTTGAATGCCTCCCCATGTGGATGTTTTCAGGAAGAAGATCCCTGATAGCATGTGGGCCTTTCTCATTGCTAGCGCCGGTCGCTCATTGTTTCCTTGACGGCTGAGCAGAAAAATGCGGCTCTCACATGTGGCCTCTCGGGAAGCCTCAGGCCTTCGGGCTTCGTGGTGAAATAGATCATGAGGGTTGTCCATGGCATAGATGAGGAACCGGTCAGTCAGTCAGTCGCAGAGAGGGGAGGCCGTCTTCTGCTGAGGGGGAGCAAGGCAGAGGAGAGGGAGACAGGGAGGCAGGTCCGCCCCGGCCAGCGCCCCTCTACACAGGACAGCCTCAGTCTATCCTCACCACGGTGTCCAGACCCACAAGCTCAACAACCACTCAGAAAGTGATTGTAGAATTTTAATTAAGATAATGATTTCAGACAGTATGCAGAATTATTTGTGCTCTGAGTTATTCTGAAAACAGATGACATCTACCAAGGTAGAAGTGAATGAGAACCAAAACTAATAGAATTTTATAACTTTGACATCTAATAGGTTCATTAATAGTATTTTTTTTAAATTAACTGCTAGCAGCTAAGACAGCATTTTAGCATTAGCTTGGGAAAAATACGGAAAGAGTGTACTCAGAAAGTGAATTTCTAAGCTTTCCCTTTAATTACATTCATTGGTCAATTAATGGTCCTAGATGGTTATCTTTGAAATTTCCTAACTTGTTGGGTCCCGTTTGTTAAATTTACACCAACAGAACTCAGCTCACTGGATGAAGTAAATTTTATCAGAGATGTAAAAGTTAAGAAGCATATTAATAGCAGGCAGGCAAGCAAACCCAAAATAAAAATTTCTCTGCGCCCTAAGCCAAAGGCACATTCCTCAAGCCTCACTGGAGTCAGCTGTATATTCACCTCAGAATAGGAAATATTGTAAACATGGCAACATTTTATATCCATTAGAAATGTAGTCAGTCACTGGTTTGGGAAGTCAAACTGGCCATTTATATGCTACTGCTAAGCATTTTGGTTGTGACATGTTAACTTTTCAATATTATTTTGCTGTACAATTCACAAAGCCCTCTGCAAACATTCCCTTATTTAGGGGCGAAGGCTCAAGTGTTTAACAACCACCCTGCATCTCTAAGGATCAGAAAGGTTAATGGACACAAAGAAACTTCAAAGCTCAACCTCCTAATGGGACCTGTCAGTAGTTTTAGGCTACCTCTGCTCATTGATCTAGTTAATTAATGCTTGGGGTTACCACTGTAAGAGAGATTTTCTTGTGTCTTTGGAGTATGTTGAACTTTAGTTGCTTTTTGTTGTTGCATATTAGGTGGTGAATGTTGAGCATCGTAGAACCTAAAGTGATAGATAGGGCTTGTGTTAGGGCTGAATCGGGTCCCCCAGAATCCGTATATTGAAGCCCTGCCAGTCCTTAGAATGTGACTGCATTTGGAGATAGGGCCTTTAAAGAGGTGAATAAGGATAAAAATGAGGTCATAAAGGTGGGGCTCTGACGCAATATGACTGATGTCTTTGTAAGAAGAAACACCAAAGATGTGGCTGCACAGAGAAAAGGCCATGTGAGGCCACAGTGAGATGACCATCTACACACCACAGAGAGAGGCCTTCATAGAAACCAGCACTGCCGACACCTTGATCTTGAACTTCCAGCCTCCAGAACAGTTGTCCTCCAGCTGAAGGGTCCGTCAAAAATAAGTTTATTCCATGTACATTCCCCCAAATGTGACTTTGTTAATTCAGCCATGCCGCCAGGAAATTGTCTTTAGATCAATGAAGGGTAAATATAAAAACACTTCCTTGCACAGCATACTAGCAGCAGTGAGCAGCGGTTTTCAAACGGAGTTTGGCATAAAAGATGCTGTATGTGCTGGTGCCAATGCATGGAGCACGAGGACTACAGACACAGTTGTGTGCCTCTGCCATAGTCTCTGGCCGGGGACTAGGTTCAGTGATGATGATGAACAAGGTGGTGACTTCGAAGGGTTCTATATGTCAAGTGAGAAAAAAAAAATTGATGCCTGACCTCCTTGCATAGGCAAAAATTGTACCCTCAGGGTCTATCAGTGACCTGGAAGAGGTGGATACCGAAGAACTTTCTGACGTCTAAGCTGATGGAGCTCCAGCTGTTTATTCACTGACTGACGGTGAACTACCCGAAATGGTTCTGAATCAGGGTAATGGTGACAGCAGTGACGATGAAGATGACACCGTCCACACTGCCAGAAGCGTGCCTAAAGACAACGTGTGAATGTGTGATTGAAGGCTCACTGAGGGACTAGAGCAGCGTGCATTCGTAGCAGAACAAGGAATCATGTCAGTTTACGCAATCAAAGAAGAGACTTCTAAGACAAAAACTGCTGTTAATGAGGCAGATGACTCTGGAGGAGACATTTAAAAAGCCTCCTCATCCCTCAGGGACCTGCTGCCTGGTCCCTCAACTGCTTCTGATGTTTCTTCTGACCTGGAAAAATAAAATACCGTGTATAGTCCCCTTTTAATCAAAACACAGCATCAGAGGTGGACACTGGGAGCCTGCCGCCATCTGCCGCGGCTGCCAACAGCCGATCCAGGCGTTCCCGTGAGGCCCCCAGGCTGCTCAGTCACCCTGAATGCTGTATTTTTTCACTGTATTAATGGTATGTCAGTTATTGCTAAGTACTTATGTGTGAATCAGTGTACAAAAATGAGTGCTTATCAGCAGCATATAAATCCAGAGTCAGGAATGATGGTGATGCCAAAAACCACAGATTATCCATGTGGGTGGCTGAGGTAGTGACGCCTTTGCTTTCTGGGGCTTCCGTGTGCACAAACTTTGTGTCATGCACAAAATTATTGAAAAATATTGTATAAAATTACCTTTAGGTTGTGTGTATTAGACATAGATGAAACACAAATGAATTTTGTGTTTAAACTTGGGCCCCATCTCACAATATTCCATTATGTATATGCAAATATTCCAAAATCCAAAACTGGAAACAGTTCTGGTCCCAAGCGTTTCGGATAAGGGATACTCAACCTATAACATCATTTTACTCACATTTCCTGGATGGCAAACAAAAGTTGGTGCGCTGGGAATCACACATAAATGACAGACAGTTTTGTCTATCGTGGCCCAAATCCTTGATATACCATTAGAATCGGTATGTAAATGCCTCCAGTCGGACATCAGAACAGAAAAAAAGGTTGAGAAGTGCTGCCTTGTTAGAGCCAGCTGTTTCCTTCAAACATACCACATGGCATCAGGTCATTCATTCATTTACTCAGTCGATATTTACTGAGCACCTATTGTATGTCACATGTATTCCAGGTGCTGCAGGTACAGTGGTTGACAAAACATGTACAGCCCTTGCCCCTGTGGGACATATATTCTAAGGGAGAAGGCAGACAACAAACAGTTTCTTTATAAATCCTTAAGGTGGTGAGTGTGATGACGAAAACAGGATATGAGCTTCGAGAATAGCCAGGGGATGGCTTCTTGCAGAGGTGCTGCCTTTAAGCTGAGACCTAAGGATGAAGAGGATGGACTCGTGTAGATCTGCGGGACTGGCCTTTCAGGGGACAGGTAGCGTAAAGGCTGAGGGGTCAGGAGAAGCCGTAAGTCTCGGGTGGCTGAGAGGAAGGGAGAGCAGATGGAGTGGTAGGAAATAAAGCTAGAGAACTAGGCAGCTCCAAGGCCTCAACAGCCAAATGGTAAGAAGTTTGGGTTTTGTTCTGAGCATAAATGAAGTCACCAAAGGGGAATGTGCTCTGATGTTTTTAAGTAGTAGCAGAGAGTGTGATTTTAGCCCCTTGCAGTGGCTCAGGTGATAAATGATGGTAGTTAGGACTAGAGTAATATCAGTGGAGGTGTTTTGAATTTGTCAGAATGTAAATATAAATTTCAGAGCCAGTTGCACTTGCTAATAGATTGGATGTGGCGTATTAGAGAAGAAGAGGGCGGGTGCAGTGGCTCATGCCTGTAATCCCAGCACTTTGGGAGGCTAAGGCAGGAGGATCACTTGAGGCCAGGAGTCTAAGACCAGCCTCGAAATATAGCAAGACCCCATCTTTGCAAAGAAATTTAAAAAATTAGCTGGGTATGGTGGTGCACACCTGTAGTCCAAGCTACTCAGGAGGCTGAGGCAGGAGATTTCCTTGAGCCCAGGAGTTCAAGGCAGCAGTGAGCTTAGATCAAGCCACTGTGTTCCAGCCTAGACAACAGAGCAAGACCCTGTCTCTTAAAAGAGAGAGAGAGAGAGAGAGAAAGATCTGAATAGAAGACCTGAGTTCCAAGAATCTAGGAGAATGGTGAGTGAGGTATCTAGAAACCTGGACCCAGGGAGAAGTGCTGAAGGAACTGTGGTTTATTCAGTCTTCAGTAGAAGAGCCTACTGTGCAAAGCAGAGGAGATCAGTGGGTGAAAACTACATAGGGAGAAAGGACTTCATGAGCACTCATTAGCTGCTGGACTCTCCCGATAAGGGCTGCCTGAAGTCACGAGGCCCCAGAGACTTGGTGACCGTCATGTCATGTGAAGTGGAAGGGATTCCTTCACTGAGGGGAGATCTGGCTAAGTGACCACGGGTGTGTCTCCCAGCCCTAAAATTCTTCACTTATTTTGATAAGGGAGGACAAAGTTCCCAGCAGAATCCAAGTGTCTTTGAACTCTGTGCACACAGTACCATTAGCCACACCCAGCTTTTGGCAGTGGCAGTTTTGGTTCAATAAAGTGACTGGCACACCATACTGTGAAAACTTCATCTTGGCAGCATGTTGATTCCATATCCTAACCCTGAGACCACACAGAGACATGGCCGGTAAACTTTAGCTTGTGTATGAATGTGCGCCAAAGACTTGTTAAATAACAAGGTTTAAAAAAAAAAACTTTTTTTTTTTCAAATTAAATTTCATGGAGCTGCTCAAGTGCAGTTCAGTTTATTATTCGCATCTCTCTCCACCAGCTAGGACTGGCATCACCCTAACATCTGTCCCATGGTCACATTTTACTGGGTGTTTGGGGATTGTCCGTAGGAGGTGACATTGGAATTTGGGGATGTGGCTATCTTCAGATGCCAAATGAACTTGGATAGAAATCATTTTCCTGCGTGTGTTTACAGTTTTGAACTTGGAGCTGCGAGGGGCTCCCTGGACGTGGCTCCCAGGCTGTGGCCATCACTCAGATGCTCTTCTGTTCTGACCCCAGGGTGCTGACCACGCACGCGGTCACAGCACCCACCATGATGACGCCACTGCGCTCTAGCCTGAAAGAGTGAGACTCTGTCTCAAAAAAAAAAAAAAAAAATTCTCTCTGACTCTTGTCTTTAACTTGTTTGTGGTGTCTTAATTGTTAGCAAGGTTTTAGTTTTTAATTATCATTTTTTATAAAATTAAATACCTCTCTTCCTCCATGTCATCAAAATTTAGTGGTTTTTCTTAGAAAGGTCTTTTCCATGCCCTAAGCTTTAAAAATAGTCTCCTATATCTCCTATTTATAGTTTTTAAAATGTTTAGAGTCTAATCCATGTGCATTGTGTTTATTGTATAATGTGAGGGGGCCATGTCATTTCCTAAGTAACTTATTTATTTTTCACTGATTTATAATGCCTCCTTGGAGTCACCTCTTAAATTCCCGTGTGTGTGTGGGTGTGTTTCTGGTTATTCTCTTGCATTGATCTCTCTAGTGTATCGGGCAGGGAACCTGCGGCCTTGGGGCCCCACGTGGCCTCCTGGATCCTTGAGCGTGGCCTTTTCACTGAATCCAGATTTTTTTTTTTTAATCCAGATTTTTAAAAGGATTTGTTCTGTGAAGTTTGCATTTGGTCGAGGGGCTGCACGTGGGGATCTGGAGGGCCACGTGTGGCCCTGAGGCTGTAGGTTCTCCACCCAAGAAGAAATTTTTGGATTATATTGAATGTTTAGATTGATTAGGAAAGAGCATCATCCTTTTTGCAGTTTTTTTCTGACTTCCAAAAATGACATCTAGTCAGAACTCTACATGTAAAAATTGAATCCACAGAGTTTTTAAAACGTAGAAGAAAATATGTTTGAAGTAGTCGTTTATAACCTGGGTATAAGGAAAAGCTCTCTACCTAGCTGTGATCGAAATCTAGATGCAATAAAACAAAATATTGATATTATTTGAATACATAAAAAATTTAAAATTTTTCCATGGCAAAAGTTTGCATAGGAAAAGTCAAAAGGTAAATGTCAAACTGAAAGAAAATATGTACAACATATCACAAATAAGAGACATGTAAATGTAAAATGTAAATCATAATAACTAGTTCACTGTCATGGAGAAATTTAAGTATCAATAGTATGCCTAGTACTAATAATTGTTATAATTATATATGATATTATTAATTATACAATTGTGTGTGTATTGTATATTATATATATGAACATATATAAAACAAAGATTAGTGTGCCTCCCTCCTGAAATTCATCTGAGATTCCCTCACCGACTCAGACCTCCCATGTGGAAGCACGTTTGTTTTGAGAAGCCAACAATTAAATTCTGGGATGCTGTCCTGAACTATAACTAAGAGGAATCATTTTTCTCTCATTTTTTTAATATTCATAGAATAGACCCATTTTTCCTTGTTGGTACCACACAACCGGCACAGCTTTCCATCTTCCATCTGTCATCAGTGTGACTCCTTAAGGTCCTTCGCATATGATTGTATAATTACAATTATATAACTGGACAATAATTGCTATTAATTAATCCACCTTGTAATCCAATCGGCGCTGACAATGGGTTTCATTCCTTTTTCATTCTAATAGCGAGACTAGAATTGTGAGCAATAAACTCTCCAGTATTAAGAGCAAGAGATCGTTTCTAGCCTAGGTGCTAGTTACACCTGCGCTGATTTATTCAGCTGCACCTGCAGCTCTATCTAAAACCTGTTACAGCTTATAATTTTCATAAAATAATCAAGTTCCAAACTGACAGGACTTTAGAGCTCACCAGTCTAGCTTCTCTGATTGAACTATGAAGAATTGAGTTTTAGGAAGTGTGCTTATTAACTTCATACTCCATATAAAATACCCATCCCAGGTAGACAGAATAACACAGCCTAGTATTGTTGTTAGTGTCACGATTAAAACTGATTTGTACATTTGTCTATACTCTGCCTCGTATCGAGAGGATTTGAAGTAGCTGAGATTAGACTTCAGGCCTCCTATGCTGTAGACTGGCAGGTGTCCCACCCTGCCCAGCAGAATGTTCTGCGTGGTGGGAACCACCTCTGTGTCCTGTGTCTCACAGGACATGCAGTTACTGAGCACTTGAACTGCAGCCAGTGTGACTGAGGAAATGAATTTTTAATGTTATTTAATTTTAATTTAAGAAGTCATGTGTGCTGTATGGACAGGTGGGCATATGAACAGCACAGCTCATGACCATTTAAGAGTTTTTAAACATGGTTTCGTGTATTTATAAAAAGCGGATTACTTTACCGTGCAGCTGGCTGTAACGCATGCCAAACTGCTTTCCCCTCTCTCCCCAGATTCCATCACTCAGCACAAGGTCTGCCCCCCTGAAGACTACCTATTGCTGCAATGATGGAGACCTCATCGGCCCGTGGCAACTGCAGGCAGCTCGCCAAGCTATCTTTGGACGTTCAAATGAAAAACAGCACTGTGAAGGGAAGGAGCTGACTTATTAAAGATGACTTTAGATATCATCGCCTTTGCCTTGTGAGTGTTGTGGTTTTTATCTTAAGAATTCCTTTGTGTGACTTTCTGATGACTGAATTTGTGTTTCAGAGAAGCGTTAGCTGGTCCTTTCTGGGCCTTTTCTGTATAATACCAGTCTTTGTATCTTAGTTTTTTGTTGTTTTGTTTTGGTTTGGGTTTTTTTGTTTTTTGAGACAGAGTTTCACTCTGTCACCCTGGCTTAGAGTTCAGTGGCGTCATCATAGCTCATTGCAACCTCAAACTCCTGGGCTGAAGCGATCCTCCTGCCTCAGCCTCCTGAGTAGCTGGGACTATAGGCACGTGCCACCACTCCCAGCTAATTTTTGTATTTTTGTAGAGATGGAGTCTCACTCTTGCTCAGGCTGATCTAGAACTCCTAGCCTCAAGCAATCCTCCAACCTTGGCCTCCCAAAATGCTAGGATTACAGGTGTGAACCACTGTGCCCGGCCTGTATCTTAGTAATGATCATAATTAAAAGGTCACCAAACCTTTGTCTTTAAAGCACTGTACTGTCAAAGAGTGGAAATTCATTTAAATTGTTTTATTACTGAGAACAATCAAAGAACCCCCTAAATTTCTTGGCTGAGACTCTTAAGATCTTCATGAACATATCATATACTAAATATGAAGGACATTCATTGGTTATTAAAGATACTGTTATGTATCTGAAATGCCTCTCAAAGTAATCAACAAGGACAGGTGTGGGGTGTGTTGCACAGTGACGGTCTGAGGGGCCCTACTTCTGCAAGCTGAGTTTATGGTGAGCAGAGCATCGCCGACAAGAGACCACGGCCTCCACTGGCCACTTAGTGTCCCCTAGAGGAACTTGGCAGCTGGGAAGGATGTGTGGAGACACTGATTGTCGGATCGCCTTCTAAACAAGAGAAACGCTAACTCCCAATGAGGCCGAAGGTGCCAGTAAAACCTCCTCGAGGTCCTGGTCCCTCTCCGTGTTGTTTATCTGTTGCTCATCTCAGCTGTTGTTTCTACCTCCAATAACCTTCACGTCCCTCCACAAATACAGTGGATCCACCTCTAGAACAAACCTTCGAGAAAGGAGGTAGTCGTGCAGCTGGGCGTAATGAAGGGTTTTCTCCTGGTTTTGAAATAATGTCTGTGCCCTAATCATCCTCTCCTGATACTCATCCTCTGAGGCAGTTGAACTCCAATACGGTCCACACTCTGACGTCCGCCCTCTTCACAGTGTGTGTGTTTCACGCTGTCCACAAGCATCCCGGGCTTGGCCGCCTCTCAGCTCAGGTGTCTGGCAGAGCTCCCACAGCACCAAACATTCCGAGGAGCTGACAAAAATTGTGCTGACTCATGCTGGGGACAAGCCGCAAAGAACCTCCATCTCCCACCCCATCAGCCACGGGTGCCACCTCGCCCTCTGCCCACCCAGGCCTGCGCCCCGATGCTGGCCAGTGGCCAGTCCAGATTCTCCCTGTAGAAGCTCAATGTTTTGTGAGGACTGACTTGTGCTGGGCGAACGCTAAGCATTTTATAGGTGGTGCCTCTTGTATTCTCCTAACAATTCTATGAATTGGTTACCGCAGGTCTCTTCTGCAATCTCTTACCCTAAACATATAGGGCTAAAAGTTCTCAGAATTCTGATTTTTTTTTTTTCTTTTTAGTTTTGAAAGGTGTATGGCTCTCACCACTTCTATTAAACATTGTACTAAAGATTCTACCCAGAGAAGGCAAGAAAAAGAAATTAAAGGCATACAGATTGGATGTGAAGAAACAAAACTGTTTATTCTCACATTATGTGATACTATCTATAGCAATTATAAGACATGCAAAAAAACCTACTAGAACTTATAATAAATTTAGCAAGATTATAGGATACAAAAAATCAATATATAAAACTAACTGAATTGTATTGAATTTTCTATATACTATCAATAAGCAATTCAAAATGAAATTAAAAATACAGTTCTAGCAGGGCGTGTGCCTGTTGTCCCAGGTTTACATTAATCAACTGGGAGATTAAAAATAGGCACAGAAGGGTGAGGTGGCTGAGAGCAGGACTCTGGCCAGACGCTGCTGATGCTGTTTGAGTATCAAGGACTCACTCAGAGCAACTCAGAGGGAGATTATGCGTTTATGTTCTATTTACTTCTGAACTGTAATTAACGATTTTATTTAGTCTGGGGATCTCCCAGCTCAGAGTCACCAGCAGTGCCAGCCATACATGCCCATCCCTGAGCCCACCTAGCTGGACGAAGTCGGGACCCCTGGGAGAAGTGACTGGTTACACAGCACCCCTGGTGACTCACGCACCCAGAGTCTGTGATCTTCCAGCTCTGCTCCTTTCCGGGGAAGCTCTCACAGCCTCGGCTCCTGAATACCATCACACCCAGGCCTGGGAGGGTGAAATCAACATTCTACAGCTGGTCTTTTGAGGAGAAAAGGACCACAAAGGTACTTATTGCAAATAATTAAGATAATGAGATTCAACACATAAAAGCAAAATGTGTGAAATTCTGCCACACCACAAAATAGCCCTATTTTATAGAGTGTATCATTCAGTACTGTGTATTATATATATCAAGGCAGGCTAATCACTATGGGTGAACATAAACAGCCAGTTCATTTCCCTTTCTCTGTTTATGTGTAAAGTCATTAATGGTTTATTTTGCTTCACATAACAAGTGGTGACTTAATTGCCGAGTGAAATAACAATCACAAACATTCATTTTTGGTCTTGCCATTACTTCCTTATGTGACACTTCCTCTAATTAGTTGGAGGGAATCACATTGAGAAGTATAGGTTTTGTTTAGAGAGAATGTAAAGAAAAAAAAGAAACACAATGGTAAGTTTTTGCTTTCCAGATATTGGGGAAATGGTAGAGTAGTTGTAATGACCTAAAAACCCTTCTGCTACAACATGCCTAAAAATACTGAAGAAAATATACAAGCTTCTTTTTATTTATTTTTATTTGGCTAGAAACATAGTCTCACTCTGTTGCCCAGGCTGGAGTACAGTGGAGACATCATAGCTCACTGCAGCCTCGAACTCCTGGGCTGAAGCCATCCTCCTGCCTCAGCCTTCTAAAGAACGGGGACTACAGAAATGCCCCACCACGCCCGGCTAATACTTTTATTTTTTGTGGACATGGGGTCTTGCTATGTTGCTCAGGCTGGTTCTGAACTCCTAGGCTCAAGTAATCCTCCTGCCTCAGCCTCCTAAAGAGCTGGGATTACAGGTGTGAGCTACCACACCAGGCACAAGCTTCTTTTTAGATGTATTGCTGAGCACCTAACAAAGAAGGGAAATCCCCAGGGTGTGGAGCCAGGAGGGAGCCAGTCTGGGCTGAGCCTGGGTTGGGATCCCAGCACTGCCACCCAGGGAGGAGAGAACGGGCTCTGGGGAAGCAGGAACCTGGATTTTAATGGCAAACGGGGTCAGCAGATGAGGCTGTGGCCTGAGAGAAGTAAGTGGGATTGGAGCTGAGACCCACTAAATAAAACCAAAATTCTAGAAGGATATAGACCCAGGCAAGGAGGAGACTAGGGAAAAACTGCACAGGTTGCCAAAGAAGCCAGACTGTCTGGCCCAGAGCTCCAATCAGGGAAACTAAGAAAAAAGAAACTCAACAAGTTTAGCACGATTGCTTTCTTATAGGTCATGTTTTCTGAACTAACAGCTTAGAAAATCAACGATAGGAGGAAGTCCAAAAACTATATCTTTAGGTTTGAAAACATACTTATAAATAATTGATATATCAAAAGAAATCACAATGGAAATGAAAAAATATGTAGAACTGAAAAAAAAAACTTCTGGGATATAGCTAAAGCAATAATTAGAGGGAAATATATAGCCATAATTGCTTATATTAATAAAGGAAAAAACACCTAAAATTTTGTTAGCTAAATATTGAATGAAAAAATTAAGGAAAGAACTACATAGTAAATCAAAGACAGTGACAAGAAGGAAAAAATAAAGTGGATAGAAATTAGCAAAGTAAAAATATGGAAAAAAGGTAATCCATTAATCAAAAGATAATTATTTGAGAAGACTGATAAAATAGGCCAATTTCTGAAAGTTTGATCACGGTTAAAAAAGAGAGGAGGAGCAAAACAATATTAGGCATGAAAAGGGAAACATAACTGGTTGTAATTTAAGTGTTATGTTCCCTATTCTTGATTTTAATTCTTCTACTACTTTATTTAAAACTATGAAGTGCATCTTTTGTGCCAGGAAGACAACATCTACTTTTATTCCTCCAATATTTGAACTGTCAACTGAGACAATAATTAAAATTATTGACCTGAAGCTAAACAAGAGCATACAAATATTCTTCAGGCTAAGCTATTATTTTATTTGGTATGAGTTCCCGGGTTAGCCATTAACATTTTCCCAAAGCCTCAGGACCTTCCAGGGACTAAGCTCCACCTAGAACTGTAAGATACTGGCAGCAGCTGTCACTTTATTAAGCTGGTTTCAATTTTTTAAATGTTTGGACTCACAGCTTATCTATGGGAACACATAATTGTTCTGTCTTTAATAGTCCAGAGAGGAGATTTACTGAAAAAGTTCATTTAGTATCCCCGTCCGCAAGCCAGCAGATGAAATCTTAGCCAAAGCTCATGAGAGAGGACTCATTAGGAGGAAAGCCATCCCCAGGGCTCGCCGGCCGTCCCTCCGTCCATCTGTCAACAGCAAGACAAGAACAGCGGCTGCTACGGGGGCCCCAAGAGAGCAGGAGAGGAAGACGCTGCCAGACCGCAACGCTTGGCACCAGAAGCCAGTTATCAGCCAGATAATGTGCTCAGCCAGCGATGTGAAACCCAATCATTAAGTTATCGGGAACTGGTCAGAGAGAAGAAAAGGACTCTCTCCCTGTGTGTGAAGCTGCGATGGCGTGGCCAGGAGGGCTGTGACTTGCAATGCCACAAGGTTTGTTCCCATAACAGAACTGGGGACGCTGTGTGGGGACAGGGCCGACAGGCACAGTAGGAGGGAGAGTGACTGACATCACGGGAGGGGTGATGAAAGTCTGTCGCCTCCTCTTGCCGCAGAGCCCAGAAGAGATTGTGGAGGCAGAGGCTCGAGGCTGGCAGAGGAATTCAGTTATTTTGAACTCTTTGGCATTTTGCTTTTCTTGAGCAATTTTCAGCCTATCCTTTTGAAAGACTGATTAGATTTAGGAGCCACTTCATAATATCCTTTGAGCCCAAACTAGACTTTAGCACATAACTTTTCTGTGCTGAGGGAGTTAGGAGCTTGCCTTCTGCACTAAAGGAGCAAAGAGATTTGGACAAATGATCCCTGTGGTCTTTGCCATTGATGGACTCAAGCGAAGTTAACCTGTCACCAGAGGCAAAGGGATACTATTTTTAAAACGTGGGAATCTTTTCCATATTTTTGTTAGAAGCAAGAATCTGGAGGCTTCATCTTCTCAGAGGCCCCATCCACACCTGGTCTTCCCCCCCTGGGATTCATGGGGACGGCTCTGCTCTCTCTCTGCCAACACTCAGCTTCTAGCAAATGCCTGGGATTCATTCTCACAGAACAGAAATAGCTGAGGTTCCTGAGACGCTTGTTGAGCACCTGTTCTGCATCGATCATTGTACCAGCCTGCAAGGGCCAGAAATGACCCAGACAGAGCACCTGCCCTCAGAGAGCTGACAGTCTTGAAGGGCATAAGGTCAGAAAACAAATTGTGATGCGGTGTGATGAGTTCATTACAGACCAGGTAAAGAGACATCTTTCAGAAAGAGTGATTAGTTCTATATGGAAAGGGGAAGGGGTAGGAAATGCTGAAGAAACTGACACCTGAGTTAGGTTTTTAAGGAAGCACAGGTGTTCACAGAGTGGAAAAGAGACTCGGGAGGCTGCCGGGCACAGTCCCAGAGGTGTGGGAGGCCTGTGGGCTTCGGTACCGCGGCAGCTTCCAGCGGGAGGGGCGGGCAGGGGACCCAGGTCGGATGTGGGGTTAGCTGGGTAAGAGGAGCTCGTAATTTTCCAGGGAGAAGTGCTGAGGTCTGGACCAACTGCTCCTGGAGATGGAAAGGAAGAGATGGATGGGAGAGCTACTGGAAATGGAATTAACAGGACATGGTGGAGGAGCTATGCGGGGAGCACGAAGGCAGAGTTTAGCTGGGTAGGTCTGGGCTCGGGCTTAGGGCGGCAGCACTCCCAGGGGATCCATGTCTCCGTGGGAACCGCTCCCTGAGCTAAAGGGAAACAATATATCCGTGCTTGAGCCAGCACAGAGCACCAGGAAGCACAGTTCTTGTTGCTAAAGGCAAGCGTCAGGAAAGCGGGGGAAATGAGGCGCAAAACTTTGTATTTCCTAACTATGTTTTAGGCATAGTAGACATTCCAGAAAGTAATGTTTAGGTTTCTAAACTGAGCCATTTGTGTTGTACAAGAAGGTAAATTAGTGACTTATGTTTCCAACAAATAATGAACATTACAATAGATACCTAAATATGCAGAATGAAATATAGGGAATTTCCTTTTGGATAATGGATAAACCAGTAAGAAAGTTGGAGAAATACTGTAGGGCTGGAAATAAAATGACAGATATGGGTAAACATGGAAGCCAAGGATGATCCTAGTGACCAAGAACTCTGTGTGTGTGTGTGTGTGTGTGTGTGCATGGGGGGTGTGCAGGGACAGGGAGTTAGAACGGAGGCAGGATAAAACTGGCACTTGGAGCAGTTTTACTACTAGGAAGAAGGTTAAAAAGACGGAAGGATAGCTTCTCCACAAAGACAAAAAATAGCAACAGCCTCAGGCACCTGAAAAAAGCAAACACCTTCCTGGAACAATGTCCCCATCCTGGGCTTCTGACTGTTCTCACAGATACCATCACACACACACACACACACACACACACACGCACACACACACACATCTAAATAAATCATCCAGGCGGTCATTAGGACAAATAAGCAATAGGACTAAACTGAGCAAGATTTTAGATGTTGGCATCATCAAACATCGATGATAATTAAGTGTTCAACACGTCAAAAGAAATAAAGAGAACATAAAAACATGAGAAAGGAGCAAGAACTGCTCCAAAATGATAAGGTCGAATTTAGAAAGAACCAAATGGACCTTACAGAAATGTTTGTAAACTTAAAGTTCAATAGTGCTTAAATCTTTCTGAATCCTCACATAAAAATAGGACAGCAAAACCAACCCAAGGTCTTCTCATGAGCTCCGAAACACAGTCAGGTAGGGACAAGTCACCACCAGCCAAGCCCCACGTGGTACTAACGTCTGCACAGGAGGGAGAAGAAGGGAGCCATGGGGCAACGTCCTGGGCCTGAGAATGGTAGAATCCTCAAATTGCTGACAGTTATTACTCAGAAGAACAGCAGACCAGTTTGAGAAAGGTGCCTGGGTTTTGACAAATCCAACAGCATGTGAGCACAGGGGCCCGCAGTGGGAAGGACTGAAGAGTGCTGGAACCAAATGGCAACCACGAACTCTCAAAACCGACCCATCTGAGTGCCAGGCTAGGCCAGGGCCCTACCCGGAGGAGAAAGCCCTGGTTGTGGAATCACATCAATCAAGACGGGCGTGGACACTCTGTCTCAAAAAAAAAAAAAAAAAAAAAAATCAAGACGGGCATGACCAGGTCAGCAAATCTCTTCTGCAAAGGACCAGAGGGTAAACATTTCAGGCTTTGAAGGCCATTCTCTTGTCACTACTAGCTCCGCAGTTATTGTGCAAAAGCAGCCGCAGACGATACCTAAATGAATGGCCTTGGCCATGGGCCAATAAAACCTTATTTACAAACACTGAGGTTTGAATTTTATATAATTTTCATGTGTTACAAAATAGTATTCTCTTCTTTGTTTGTTAGAACCATTTAAAAATGTAAAAACCACTCTTAGTTCACAGGCCACATGAAAACTGGTGGCAAGACAGACTTGGTTTTCCAACTCCTGGTTAGAGGAAAAGACGCCAGAAAACCCAGAAAGGAAGCGTCCTTGCATTTGAACCATTACCAACAACCACGGAGGAGGGAGCTCTGTGAAGCTGGAAGAGCCCTCCTAAACCATGCCACATCCTAAAAGTTCAGGCACACTAACTTCACATAAAAACAAGTAACAGAAAATATCAAGGCCAAATCCCAAGTTGTTATAAGAAAAAGAGACTAATGAGCAGAATAACCTCCCTACTGACAATAAAAGCATAACACAAAGACACGGCCTTGCTGAGGCTCAGAAAATGATATCCCAACACAAAAGCCTTAGAAGCAAGGTTTCTCCCTGACCTTCTGCCTTCCTGTCTCGCACCCCTCCTTCTCCCCCCAGGCAAGCCATAGAAACTAGAATTCCTTTCCCTCAAGGTGGATCATAAAAACCAGAACCCTTTTTCCCAAAGCCAGCCATAAATTCTAAAACTGTGACTCGGAACTTCCCCCGACAGTTGGCCATAAGGAAGTTAAGACCCTCATTCTACCTTATTCCAGAGGGGTCCTACCCCGTACCTGAGAGGAAGGAAAGCTGCACAGGAGGCCAAGAAGAGTATGAGCAGACAGGTCTCGCTGCGTGTGCCCACTCACACCCTTTTTGTCCCATCACATTTCTACACAGCTGTCCCTGCTCCATCAAACCTGAGCACAAAATGGGATCGTTCACCCTGCATGTTTGGGTCTTCATTCTGAAAGCTCCCATGTCACGTAAAACTATGATCAAATAAAATTCCTATGCTTTTCTCTTATTAACCTGTCTTTTGTTATAGGGGTGTTAGCATAACCCTTTATGGGGGGGGAGGAAAGGGATCACCCCCTCTCTGCCCCTGTAGCCACAAAACAGATTAAAACCTATTTCAGAACAAGCTGATAGGCTGTGAGAAAATTATATAAGACATGAAAGAACATGCGAATCAGATTAGAAAAAGTCATTGATCGGGAAACAGCATTCAGGAAAGAATTGGAAATTTTAAAAATGAATTTCAGAAGCAAAGACTAAACTAGACAGAACACAATAACAAGTAAGCACAGTATGCAATGCCATAAGAAAAATAGAAAGTTTTAAAAATAAAAAAGAATTTTAAAAGATGTCAGGAAAAGTGACAAATATTGAAGATTGGCCCAGGAAATCAGACATAGGAGTTTTTGAAGAAACCAAATTTTAAAAGAAGAAAGAAAACCTGAATACTAAAAATGACAATTCAAGAGCACTTTACTGAATTAGAAAAAAAAAGATTTGAAGCCACATACTGAAAAAGTACTCCACATACCTGAAAATATCAATTCAAAATTGTATTATATAATTACTCAACTTTAAAGAAAAAGAAAAAAGCCTTTGGATATTATATTAGTGATCATCATGGGAGTTTTGGTCTGCTCAAAACTGGGCTGGTTCACCCCTCCTTAGGCAACTTGGTGGTCCCCACCCCCAGGAGGTCACCCTATTGATGCCAAACTTATTTCAGAACCCGATCGGCACAGCACACTACAGCCTAGAACTCCTGGATTCATGCAAGCCTCCTGCCTCAGCCTCCCGAGTAGCTGGGACTACAGGTGCGCACTACCACGTCTGCCTGGACATTATATTAGTTAGCTAGAGCTGCCATAACAAAATACACTTAGTGAGTTGCTCAAACAACAGAAATTTATTTTCTCACAGTTCTGGAGGCTGGAAGTCCAAGATGAAAGTGTTGACAGGGTTGGTTTCTCCTGAGGCTTCTCCCCTTGGCTTGCAAATAGCAATCTGCTCCCTGTGTCCTCACACGGCCTTTTCCTTGTGCCAATACTGGTGACATCTCTGGTGTCTCTTCCTCTTCTTAGAAGGACACCAATCACATTGGATTAGTGCCCACTCTTAAGACCTCACGTAAACTTCCTGACCTCCTTGAAAGCCCTATCTCTAAACACAGTCACAGTGAGGGTTAGGGCTTCAACATATAAATTTTGGAGGGACACGATTCAGCCTATAACAGATATTTTTAAAAAGTGTGTGACTTACGAAGAAAAAAATGAGATTATCAGACTTTTTGATAGCAATGCTTTATGTCATAAAGAAATGAAATAACGTAAATTACTCAAGGAAAAAACATATGAGACAAGAATTTTTTATCCAGCAAAACTGAATTTAATTATAAAATACAGACAAACTGCTATCAACATGCCAGAACTGAGAGAATACTGTGGCCGTTAGCCTTTCCTGAGGACTCTACTAGAGATCAAGCTTCAGACGACCAAAATGAGTAGAGAGATGTTGACTTACACACGCGTGCACGCACACGCACACACACACACACGCACACACGTATTACTGAAAGAGAAAGATAGTAGAGTATGTAACAGCTACGGGCTCTGACAATGTCGATATTATATAATACAACTATTCCAAACGGGGAGGAATGGAGGAATAAAGGGAAAATACATGCAAAAAATTATATTTTCAGTGATCATATTGGTAGTAGAATTAGCATTATTATTCTGAAAAACTGTTGTGAGTGTAATTTGGCATAAAACAAATGGGTTTTATGAGATGTTCTAATTCCATCCTCTCCTGTGTCTTTGGGAATTAGATTCTCAGATGTGAATAAAAGGAGATACTGATGTAATCAAGAAGAGGTTGGCTCCCCCTTAGTGCCAAAATTGTAGTATTGAAATACCATTTCTCACTAAAAAAATAAATCAAGGCTTCTTGGAGAAATGGCTGATTTCAGACCTTCAAGAGAAAAGTATGAGATGAGTCAGGAATATCTTATCACACCAAATAGCAAGGAGGCCATCAAAGACTACTAAGGTAATGTCAAAAGGACCCAGGGGCCAACTGGAAGAGGCTCCCACTAAACAAAGTGGGACACTTTGAGCTTTAATACTAATAAATGCAGTGGGTTGAAACACCTCAAAAATGCTTTATCCATGAGTTCTTAGTGCTATTGAAAACGGCAGGGATGAAAGGGAATGAACACACGACCTTGAAAACTGCCAACCAAAGGGAAGCAACAGAGCATCTATATTGCCTTCCCTTTATAAACTTATCACCAGGCAAACAAATGGTAGATAAGGGAAAGCGTATCTTCATAAAAGTATTCAAACTAATAAATGAAAAATAAATGATAGAAGATTCCCCTTTGCAACACCATAAATGGAACCAGATGCTAAGCGTCAATATCAGTGACTGCTAAGATCACAAAAAAGAAAGGTAATCAGACATCATATGTTTCTAATAGTTTTTGTTTTTTTCCTGATAGTTTCTTGACAAAATGATTGAATCTGAGTGTGATCCAGTCAGTGGATTCAGCCAGTAATTTCCAGGAAGTGCAGAGGACAGAGAAACATGCTGAACTCATGGCATCAGTATGCAACCACCAAAATCCACATGGTGAGAAACTATACAGACCAAATGACTGTGTCCTTCAAACGATAAATTGGACAACTGTAAGGGAAGGAAGGGAACGAGGAGGAATATATAGATTTTAAAAAGACAAAGTATATTTCAAAAATTCATAAATAGCCAAGGGTAAGAAAAAGCATTTAATGAAAATGTAACCTGCAAATCAGACACAGTGTAAGAGAGAATTTGTAAACTGGAAAATATATCCAAAGAAATTACTCAGAATGCATAATAGAAGGAAAAATAGAAAATATGAAAGAATAAAATGAAAAATAAAATAGGAAACTCCAGCATAGGTCCATTTCAAGTTTTAGAATTTAATGGAAGAGTCGTGGTAGGTTCAAACTCCTGGTGCAATATTCAGTTTCAGCTCAAACACTTCTAATGTCAGGGCCTCTCCTATTTTGGGGACACTGAGATGGCACAGCTGGGGAGGATTAAGACTTGAGGGGCTTAAGAAACGGAGTGAGGCCACAGTGGCCGTTGGAGAGGAGGGAACGGAGCAAGTGGATGTGGGGGCAGATCAGGACCTCTGCAGCCCCACCAGTAGGAAAGTGCTCCAGGGTCAGAGCTGTGGATGACGGGGCTGCAGTCAGCTCGGAAGTGGCACAGGCTGGGGCCCGCAGGTCAGTTGTGCAGCTGCCAGGACATCCTCACGGTGTTTTTCAGCATGGCAGAGGGATATCTGGAACCTCGTTCTGTTCCTTGCATGCCCTCGCAGAGGTTCAGTGAGGCTCATGTGGCCATTGAATTGTACCTGAGCCAAGGGCTCCAAGGAGCCATGCAGCTGTGACCTGGCAGGCAGGGGAGGTGGCCGGCAAAGGCATGATGCCCTCCATGGGAGCAGGGATTGCCAGAACAACCTCTCCCACAGCTGGGCATCTGCAGGCTAACAGGAGGCTCCCTGGGGGTACTGGTGATACACCTGGGAAGAGAAGTCTGGTGGACAGTGGCCCAGAGCTTCCCGAGCCCCTAGAGTCGGGGTGACTACGGGGCACGTGGAACCACCAGCCAACTCAGCTTGGACGTGCAGCCCTGCTCATCCCTCCCAGCAACCAAGCCACCCCTTGGAAAGAGCTTCGGGTCCCACAGGGTGCACCCAGGCACGTGGGGAAGACAGGGAAAATGAGTCCCCCACCTCCAGTGAGGCCCAGAAAAGTAGTGAAATTCTGTTCATTCTAGAAAGGGGGGGTTGGGACAGGGTCTAGGGTCCCACATCCTCAACCTTATAGCCACGTTTGTCAGCAATCCAGGGACGTCCCCATGCCTGGAGCTCCCAGAGGCACCGTACAGATCATAAAAGGGAGGAGGGAGGTTAGCTTCTCCTTCCCTCTCCTCCCGCCATTGGAAGAAAGGCAAGGTCTGGACTGAGAAGACTGGGACACAGTCAGGAGAAGGAGAGAGGGACTGAGCCAACGTGGTGGCCACCCACGTTGCACAGCCAGCGTGGTCTCCCGCCACCCTCCCTGTCCCTTGGCGAGCCTCCTCCCACCACCCTGGGTGCCCAGTAAGGCTCTCTGTGGTCTGACATCACCGCCTGCTCAGACCAGCCCGTGATACCCAGATTTCTAGTCCCCAACTGAACTTGCATTCCTTGCCCATCTTCCTCAATGATCTGAGTAAAGCAATTCATAGTGAGGTTAAAAAGTCACCTGCTTTTTAAGAGACTAGTAACACAGATGAAAGGGACTAACTGGCCCCTTTTGGTGTAGGGGTTTTGCTTCATCATCTCACTGACCCAGCAGAAGCGCCGTCACAGAGGAAGAAGTGTCTGCTATTAAGGGTTAAGTCACTTGCCCAAGGTCACCCACTTCTACATGGCAGAGGGGAGATTCAAATGCCATCTCTCTGATTGCAAAGCCTATGTTCTTTCCAAATATTAATACATTTCCAGGAGACAGAATATGTGAGAGGACTCCCTCCTGCAGGACGGAAAGGCCCTCTAGGTATCCGTTACTTTGGGCTCATGGTGTTTTGCCTTGCATTCCCCTCGTCCCCGTGAAACCCACGCGTGGGGTTAGTGTTGCAGCCACATACGCTCTGGGGCACCCCGGGGAAATCTCTGCCACAGAGAAATTACTTGGAGGAGGGAGCGTGGGTTGGCACAAGAAAGGCACAATCGCAGACCACAAATGGGCCAGCCCTGCGCGGTTGCAGCATCTTGGCTGGCCCGCCGCTCCCCTTTTAGAGAACCCGCTAGACACGGCTTGCCAGCAGGTACCGATTAAGCCGCAGTAACTAGTAACAGCTTCTGAGGGAAAACGGGGGGGGGATTTAAATCAATTCAGTACATTGAGTTGTTACCATGTGAATGTTCTCAAACCAAAATGCCAACTTGGAGATTATTTAGAATTAACTAATAATATGTTGCTACCTCTGCCAAACGAGATAAGCTATCCCTCGGGGATATAATAACATATAAATGGAGTATGCTTTTCGTGAAATGGATGATAGTCTCAAAGTCATGAGTACAGGCAAAAAAAAAATTCGTGAATAGACTTAAGAAAAGATAAAATGATGTAAAGAATTAAATATTCCATCTAAATTGAATTATGTTAATACAATAAAACTAAGCTGTGGGGATTTTGTGAGGGAAATGGAGTTTAGAATCTCACTTAGGTTCACAGTTGGAACCCTACAACGGACCAAGAAATATGTCACATTATTTACTGTTTTCGAATTTAATAAATCTCCAGCTCACCATGATGTTCGGAGACAGGAATGTCATAGTTCTCTGAATTCCCTGGTTCGTATGGTTAACCAGAAACCCTTTTTGAGTTCAATTCTCGTTTTTGAAAACCTTTCAAAAATTTTCCTTTGTTTTCTTGTCCTAGTAAATACAATGTACTCACCAGAGAATCTTTATTCCAGAACCTCAAAATTACCGTACCATGCTCTGTTTGTGGAAAGCCTGAGAGATTGGGCTGAATTTATAACAACTCTGGACAACAGCCTGTTGCTTTTTTTTGATAAGTGTCTGATAGGAATTCACTGAGTTGTGAGTAAACCCTTCCAAGTAAAAATGTGGGAAGCAAAGCCAAGGCATCTATTTGAAGTTTCGGTGAATTCCATCTTGATACATAAAGGCCCCTTGAGTTTCCCAGTTCAATTAAATACACACTTGCTAAGCACCTCTTTGAGGGGGAAGTTTCACAAAATAGGTACTATCCTGGCACCAGAGGAGCTCGTACAATAGGATAAATAAATAGCTGGGATACGCTGTCTTTCCTATTTTATGGAAGTAAAACTTTCCCTCTATCTGCCTAGACTCCCTGTGTCTAACTCAGGCAATCAATAAGTCCCATTGATCCGACTTCAAAAAGACTCACGAGTCTCTCCCTTCCCCTCCCTCCTTGCCGTCACAGCCACAGCCCAGACGCTCATCATCTCTAAACAGCCTCTTGCAATAACCTAACAGGTCTTCTTGCCTCCAGTCTTGCCTACCCACACCTTCTGCCACACTCCTATCAGAAAGACCTTCCCAAACGCAAATTTGACCTCACTGTTCTCCTGCGTAAAATCTGACGGCTCTCTCCGGGGCTCACTAAATTCAAACTGCATTCGTTTGAAATATCCAGCTTCTCACTGACGCATCCCCATCCCCGTTTCTGGCATCATAACCATCCCGCCTGTGTCTCACACCATGCCCTCTGGTCCGCATGGATGGATAAATTACTGTCTCTGCAAGTGCCGTGCACGTGTATCTAGACACCTTTATCAGCGCTATTTCCTGCTTCCAGAATGGCCTCTCCATCCTCTTCCCTCTGTCCAGAAATTTCTTACGCATTTTTGAGACTCATTCAAGTGCCGTCTTCCCTACTGCTCACCCTTACTCTTGCCTCTTAATTCCTGTCCCTGCTGTACTTAGATATACTTCTATCTAAGGTGACAGATGCAAGTACAACTATTTATTAATATTTATCCTAGTCTACCAGCTGCTCTGGCACAAGGATCGAATCTATTTTATGAAACCTCCCTGTCAAAGAGGTGCTTAGCAAGTGTGTATTTAATTGAACCTGGAAACTCCAGGGGGCATTTATTTATCAAGATGGAATTCACCGGAACTTCAAATAAATGCCTTGGCTTTGCTTCCCACATTTTTACTTGGAATAGTTTACTCACAACTCAATGAACTTCGATCCAGTACTCATCAAAAAAGCCTCTAAGAGGCTTAGAAAGAAAGATCATGAATTTGAATTTGCACCAGGTCCAAATGAAGTGCTCTAAGAGGCAGTTGGATGGATCACTGCATGACTGAATCCCCCGTGAAAAATCTCACTGCCAAGTTAATGACTAAGACAAGTGTAATGACTACGTAATACTAAATAACACAAATGTTCAACATCAAATATGTAATCTGTAAATAAACCCTGAAAACCCACAAAACTCATTTGCCACTCCCAACTGAGAAGTCTGAAGATGTGTGCTGTGCTCAGGCCTCAGTTTCCCCACTATCTCAAGGCTTCTCTGAACTCCTACCTAAGCTTGCCCGAGCAGAACCTCATGAAACAATTATCTTTGATCCCCATTTTATCTCCCAGTTTACACTCAAACTTGTTGATTCCTTAACAAAGAATTCTCTCTCTCTCTTTTTCTCTCTCCTTTTTTTTTTTTTTTTTTTTTTGGAAAATGCAGTGAATAAGTTATATATTCTGTTTAGTAGAAGTCATCTTCCTCTCCTTGTCTATTCTCATGTGCTGATCATGTGCAGTTCTCCAGTCAATTCTTCAAGGCCTCCAGATGCCCAGCGTCCTACCCTGACTGTATTTAGTCATTTTAGGCGAGATGTGCTGGGCAAGTCCTCCCCCCACGTGAGCTAAGAGTTCAATCTCAGCTCCATACCAGGACCCGGCCGTCACTACCAATGACCACGGAGATGTACTGGATTGCTTATTCCTTAAAAAAAAAAAAAAAAAAAAATAGCTTTCTTATCGGAGCACACAAAACAATTTTATAACAAGTATTTAAGCACCACATGCAATCAATTTTTCCGTATAAAATAGGGAAGATAACTTCATTATTGCTTTAGTTGTCCTGTTAAATCACTTTGCTCTAAGGTACAGGAAGCAAGGGATTCCTTCAAGGATTTTGCCAAAGCAGCTGCCAGGGCACAACACGTGAGAAAAATCAATCCAGTGTAAAAGAAGATTTGTTGGGAGAGCGAGTCCAGTGAGGCTGAGGACAGAGATGGCTGGGTGGATCACTTGCTTTCTTGTCACAACTCCAATTCAGTGGATCTCAACTCTGGCTGTGGGCCAGAGTCACCTAAGGAGATTCCTTTTTTCTCCAAAAAAATACTGTGCCTGGGCTCCCAGTCCCAGAGATTCAGTGGGACCTCCCACCCCCGGCGTATACTTTTGGAATGGTCATCATTCTGGTGCCTTTTATTCATGACACTTGAAAAACTAATGACCTCTTAGAAGAAACCGAAAATAACTATAAACATGCATTCATTTAGCCAGCACGTGAACACCCAGAGCCTCCGGGCCAAGCGCTTTGGATCCTGATCTCAGCCGAGGATGTAAAGCCCCACGTGGGTTCACCTGTGCGAAGGCCAAGTCTGCAGGGTTAGCTGCTGCCCCACCGAAGGCTTCAGGTGGTCTCCTTTAAGGGAGCTCACGGCTTCTGAGTGAGAGCAGCTGTCTCTTCATTAACCAGCTTGGATTTCCTTAAAACTACTCTTAGACTTATTTTTGGTGGGGGGCTGGGGCAGTAGAGTTGCAGATATTGTCTACAGGTTTGGGAGATGGGCTGTAAGCAGGATGATGTGGTCCTCAGAGCTTGGTCCAGTCCACAGAGGGGGTGGAAGGAAAGGGAATGAAGCCACTGGCGCTAGGGGGGCCTTGCAGAGAATCTGGCCCAATCTTTCATTTCAGAGCAGAGGAAACAGAGACTTAGAGAGGTCAAGTGATTGTCCAGAATCACTCGACATGGTGATAGCAGAAATCGAGTGAGAACTTCAGGGCTCCAACTTTCCACCCCAGGTTGCTTCTGGTTAATGCAGCACGTGTGGCTTCCAGGGAAATCGGAAAACTCTTCAACAAGAGAAGACGAGGTTGCTGAGGAGAGGTTGCAAGGATGCACGCAGACACGGCGCGGTGGCCACAGGAAACGAGTGCTTCAGATGGGGCTGCTACAGGAACAAATAGAGAAGACGGTGGCGTCAGAGGTGGCGTAAGACAACATGCACTTAAGAGGCAAATGGGTGGCGTGTACAGCTAGTGCTTTGGGAGGTGAAAAAAAAAAGGAACCACTGGCACAGGTGGATGGAAAACAAGTTATTGGATAAGTTTTATCCTCCAGCCTAAAGGGTGAGACTCACTAGGAGGTTTATATTGTGTTCTTCTGTGATACCACTCAGGCAGCAGAATTGAATTTAATAAAAAAAAAAAAAAAATGGGAACCATAGTTGAAAAGGTTTTGGTGTGTTTTGCATTTACAGTTGCATTTTAGAGGCTTGATATTTCTGTTTAACCTGACTGGCACAAAATCATATTGAGTTCTGCAAGTTCTACTTACAGATGTGCACTTACGGTGATTAATAACTTCTAGTAGTTAAGTGCGACTTTGTGTGCAGTGTGTGCAAAGAACCAGTTGTTGAGGCAGCAAGAAGATTTTGTTGTGTTTTCCCACCACTGTATTTATCCATTCTTAATCATCCCTAAATTTTTAGACACAGCCAAAGTTCCCATTGTTATTGAGGCAAAATTTTTCCCTCGATTGGAAGAATTTCATTTTTAACATGTTAACTCCTCAACAAGGCCAACTGAGTCTACTTCTAAAAAGATGCCCAGATATGTCCCTTCCTCTCCCTCCTCATTGGCCACTGCCCTCGCCCAGGCTCTCGTAAGCTCTGAACATTCTGTGGCAATAACATTCTAACTGTTCTTTTTGCCTCTAGAAAATACATATTAAGAAAGTAACACAATGAAATGCCTAAGGGTCAATAGATTATATATTCCATTGCATGAGTGCAAATTCTGTGCCATATATTCAAGGCCAGAGAAGAGTTCCATGTTATAGTCTGGCAGAACTTTCAGAAATTGGTATTCCTCTGAGCATTGTTTAAAGTCTGCTGTTTGAAGTTCGATGACTTTATCTGGCCTTCTTTTTATTCTGATGATCATCCAGTATTGGAAATTCACTACCTTGTGTGCAAGTTTTTGTAAAGCCGCTATGCTTCCCATTTATTAGAAATCCCATGTGCTACAGATAGAATCCAATTTGTGGATAACTTGAAAACATAAGAAACCCAAACAGGAATCACTTAATTGGAGAAAACATTGCTCTTCTCAATTTAAACAAACAGGTTTTTCTTCTTAGCCAAAATGTATTTATTGTCATTTCTACATTTACTCTTATAAGTTTCTGGTTATCATAACCACAGAGAGACAGCTTATTAGTTTTAACTGCTGGATAAAAGCATGTAGCATTTTCAAGATTTCTGGTTTCACCCTTTTAACCCAAAGAAAAACTATAAATAGATGGTAAAGTCTGGGATTTCCACAGCTAAGTGCTGCTATAAATAGTTTTAAACATTTTCCCACTTCATGCTTTCTAAAAGAACATTCTCCACTTCCTTTCTTGGATAACCTCTGGGAATAGAGGGAGATCGCATTCAGAATTTTATGGAGGAAGTTTAACAAAACACTTTTAATGAACCTTTTAGCAACTGTAAACATCCCTCAGATATTGAAAAAATGAAAAAAAAATGATTTAACAAATTTGTTCATGTAAATGGATATTTAAATTTAAATAGATTTCTTTTTGGAGAAATGCATTTTAAAATTAAGCTGTTAATATTTTTGTCCATTTTCTCTTGTTTCTGGGAATTTTCTTCTAAAAAACAAAATTAAGCCAAAACCTGATCATTCCCTTAACTTTCTTATTTAACTTAAGTGATATTTATTCCGATTTTCTTCAGAACTTAGATTAGGCACTTTGGTGGCTACAAAAAGAAAGAAATATATTTCTTTCTACTTTCCTTACACATTAACATCCAGCAAAAGAGGATCAATTCACCTCCGTTGTCAGGAGTCCAGACTATCTATTTCCTTTCTTAAAGAATATTCATAAGACACCCTGTAGAACAGACACAGAGATTCTTCATTCTTTGTAAAATCCCTGCCATGCAAAGCTTTCCCGGGGCGCACGCCTGCGGCCCTCAGAGCGCAGCCAGCGCAGTGCAGAATTGCTATGCTAATGCCTGCGTTCTAGCAACCTCTGCTGGTGGTTGTTTCCGACTGGGAAGAAAGTAGAATTAGCCAGGCTTCCCAATGGCAGGTAAATTAAGCAAAGAAAGAACAGCGATGAAAACAGGTCATATTTGTGAGACTCATGTCCCTGCTTTATATTTTAATTAAAAAAAAGGCAATGCAACGGCTATAAATGATTTTTAAAATATTAGTGATTTTAAAAGATTAGATTTTTTTTTTAGCAGTTTTAGGTTTATAGAAAGAAAATACTGCATGTACTGTACACACAGTTCTCATACAACCCCTTTTACCCCTCATGCACTCTCAATTTCTGCTATTTTTAATATCTTGCAACAGTGTGGTACATTTGTTACAATTAATGAACACTATTGACACATTATTATTAACTAAAGTTCATAGTTTACATTAGAGTTCACTCTTGTGTTGTATATTCTATGGGTTTTGTTGTTTATTTTTATTTTTAAGGGTCCCTTAAGATTCCATCTGGCAGCCAGGCACGGTGGTGCATGCCTGTAATCTCACTATTCAGGAGACTGAGGCAGGTAGCAGGATCACTTGAGCCCAGGAGTTCAATTCCAGCTTGGGCACCACAGTGAGATCCTGTCTCAAGAAAAGAAAAAATTCCAAGTGAATTTTAGGATGTGTTTTTCTATTTCTATATAAAAAAAAAATACCATTGTATTTTGAAAGGGATCACATTGAATTT
The DNA here is from genome assembly GCF_041146395.1 of Eulemur rufifrons. Classification (NCBI taxonomy): domain Eukaryota; kingdom Metazoa; phylum Chordata; class Mammalia; order Primates; family Lemuridae; genus Eulemur; species Eulemur rufifrons. The sequence goes on from NC_090994.1 coordinate 2,566,951, forward strand.
GTAGATCAATTTAGGTAGTAATGGCATCTGGGCAATGTGAAGTCTTCTGGTACCTGAACATAGGGTGTTTTTTTCCCCGTTTATTTATGACTTCTTAATTTCTTTCAATAATTTCTGTGTGGTTTTCAGTGTACAAGACTTTTGCCTCCTTGGTTAAATTTATTGCTAAGGATTTTATTCTTTTGATTCTATTGTAAACGAAAGTGTTTTCTTAATTTCCTTTTCAGATTATCATTGTTAGTGTATAGAAATTGCAACCGATTTTCGTGTGTTGATTTTATAACCTGCAACTTTGCTGAATTCGTTTATTAGCTTTTGTTCAGAAACGTATTTTGTCTTCATTTCTGAAGAACATTTTTAATGCATGTAGAATTCTGGGATGGCAGGGTTTTGTTGGGGGAACTGTGTTCAGCCTGCTTGTTTTTTTCTTTCAGCACTTAAAAGACTTCCATAGTCTTCTGGCCTCCATGCTTTCAGAGGAGAAATCTTCATTTTCCTCGTTCTATATGTAATCTGTTGTTCTGTATCTAACTGCCCCTCCTCCACATTCTTCCTGTTTTTCCTTTTGCAGTTTGATTATAATATTTCTTGGCACAGGTTGGTTTTTTTTCCTTAAGTTTATCATGATTGGGTTTCATGGAGGTTTATGGTTTTCCCCAAATTTGGTAAGATTTAAGCATGCCATTATTTTTCAAACAATTTTTCTACACCTATTTCTCTTCTCCTCTGGGGCTCCGAGGACATAAATGTGAAACCTTTTGATATTATCCCACAGGTCCCTGAGGCTCTGTTCATTGTTTCTAAAACCTTTCTTCTCTCTGTACTTGAGATGGGTGATTTCTACTGGTCATTTGCTCATGTCCTTCTCTGACAGCCTCCTTCTGCTATCGGGCCCATCTAGGGAATTTTTTTGTACTACATCATATTTTTCAGTCCTCACAGATTCATTTTGTTCCTTTCTATCATTTCTATTTCTTTGTTGAAAAGTCATTTTCTATTGTTTTATTTATTTCAAGCATGGTTATAATAGCTGCTTGATGACGTTACTAATTTCTTTATCTGGGCCATCTCATGGTTGGCATTTGTTGATTGTCTTTTCCCCCCAGAAATGGTCATTATTTTCCCAGTTCTTTGTATACCAAGTAATGCTGCATTATGTTATATGTTGCACATATTGACTATTATGTTGCGAGAATCTGAGTCCTGTGTGATAATGCAGGTTTTCTGTTGCTTGCTTGAGTAGGCAATCAGCCTGTTTATGCTCAGAGTGTAAGTCCCTTTCTGCCTTCTGTGGGCAGTGTTTCCTGTCTCTGTTATGCTTCTACGGGTCTGTTCTGTGCATGACAGCTCGGGGTGATCTCAAGATGCGGGTAGATTCACGCACACATTTAGGGGACAGCCTTCTCCGTTCTCTTCTCTCTGGGATTTCCCCCACACTGTCCGACTCCCATGGGCCCCTTTGCCCAGGGCCTCTGACCATAATGATAGTTTTCTCTTGGGGTTTCAGCTGTCCCCACCACCACTGTGGCAGGGTAGCTCTGCAAGGTGAGCTGGCATCGTGGCTGGGCCAAGACAGAAAAAGGACAAAAAGAAAAGAAAACAGGGATTTTTCACCCCTGCACTCTTCAACTCCCTGTTCTCTGGTCAGAAAGAGAGGGTTTTTCTTGGAGTGTTTGCTGTCTGTGTTCACTGAGCACTCTGCAGCTCAGCTTGCCTTGCCACGCCACGCTTGGGTAAAGGGCAAGAGATGAAAGGAAAATAAACCTGGAAATTCACTAGTATTGGTCATTTTTCAAGTTTTTATTTCTCTCCTCTATCAAGTTTTATTTCTCTGCCTGCTATTGTTAGTTTTTCAGAGTCTTCAAGTAGCTACTTTTTGTATTCTCGCTGTGAGTTGTAATCAGTGAAAAAGTTAGGTACTAACATATGTTTGCTGAATGAAAAAAAAAAAAAAAAAAGTCTGGTCTATCTCCCTTAATGGACTGTTAGGTCTATAAAGGCATGAATCATGTCTGTCTTCTGTAACGTGATATTTTATGGTGCCTGGTCCAGTGTGGTACACAGTAAAGTCAAAATAATTGTTGAGTTCATTAATATTGGGCAAAGCAGAATGAACAACAAAATATCGAAGTAATTTCAAAAAACAGAATTTAACCTAGAATATACGTGTGAGCCTCAATGTGAGATAATGTTGTGAGAATGACGTTATCTTTTTCAGGCTTGAGATTAACAGCAAAATCTCTAGAAACATCAGCGTTCTAAAAGAGTTAAACGGAAGGATTTTTTTTTTTTCAGTTATAACATTAAATAATAGCGCTCTTGGCAGAGAGGATAAATCTGAAAGTAATATACTATTCAGGAAACAATAGGAATTGGCACAGATTTTCAGAAGAGAAAAAAAAAATCACTTAAAAATCCAAGCTTTAAGTTTTGATAACAAAAATAGTAATAATGTGTGTTAGAGAAAATAAAGGAAGCCAGGAAGCTTATCATCCCCTCTAAACAATGCAGAACAAAAAGCCTGAAAGCCAGAGACAATGGGCGCTGTCCTTTTGAACTGCTCTTTGAGGTATGGGTGCCTGTCCAAATGAAGCCGTCAGAAAGACCCCGCAGAAGCCGGATAATAAAGTGGTCACAGGCCGAGGCCAGAGACGCATATCTGGGGTCATCTGTGCAGACAGAGGAACACTATATAGGAAGGCTGTTGACATCTCTTGGCAGAGCAGAAGGGGACTATTACGGGGTTTCCCTGGTAGATGGAAGAGTGACTGCTGTTCAGGCACAAACAGCCGTTGCTCAAACGCTTTGTCTCCAGTGGGCGTGTTTTCTTTACAGCAAAGAAAGGAATAGGGGATAGGAACATTTCCAAAATATCTATCTGTCAACGGAAAAGAGTAATGTGTTTAAATGACAGGAGTTGTCAGAAGAGTACAGATTGGAGAAATGGTATAGCTGAATCCTAACAGTCTTGTTATTTCAGAACTTTCTAAATGGTTGATAAGAAAAAAATGTTGGAATGAAGTGATTTTCAACACTTGTTTTAAAGCAATGTAAGTCTTTGAACACTGACTATAACAACACTGTCTAGCATTGAAAGTAATGTTAAAAAATTAATATCAGACTGTACAACTAAAAGCTAATAGTGGAAAAAAGTTTTAAAAAATCATTTAATTTTGTATTTATTTATTTATGAGACATGGTCTTGCTTTGTCACCTGGGCTAGAGTGCAGTGGCACCATCATAACTCACTGCAACCTCAAACTCCTGGGCTCAGGCGATCCTCCTGCCTCAGCCTCCCAAGTAGCTGGGACTGCAGGCACTCCCCACCACACCCAACTAATTTTTCTATTTTTTGTAGAGATTGGGTCTTGCTCTTGCTCAGGCTGGTCTCTAACTCCTGGCCTCAAACAATTCTCCTGCTTTGGCTTCCCAGAGTGCTAGGATTGTAAGCGTGAGCCACCACACCCGGCCTAATTTTATTTTTAAAGGCAGGCTAAGTGTAATGTGGTATTTAGGATTGGATCCTGGGCCATTCCTAGCAAACAGCAACAAGTATTCTTAGATCAGACAGCCAAAGAGAAACAGGTGGCGAGTGGTGAAGAGCGGTGTTTTCCTATTCCTAGAATACTCAATGTCCAAGAGACAGTTAAGCCAGCTCAGAAGCCCAGTAATGCCTGGATTTGGCAAGCCCATGAAAGAGCCTTCTGCCTGGTCAGCGTCCTATAAAGAGCATGAATTAAAGGCAATCATTGCAGGTGCCATTATTACGTCTTATTTATTAAATTATTCTCTGGTCTTAAATATAAAGATTACTGTCACTTCTCTTGGGCAACTTTTATGGACACTGGGCTCTGAAAGCTTAGTACCTACTTCAGCCTAAAGCTGTGGCCCGACCACAGAGAGATCTGCATGACACAAACCTCATCTGGTTGTCACCGCACTTGCCTGTCCTCATTTTCTTTTGCCTCATTTTATTACGTGTTTTGTTCTCCAATCTGCACGCATCATCATGAGTCACGGTATAGCTTCTTTGTAACAAGGTCAAATGCAGGCATTCGTAGCTCCACCCTGGGGAAATGTTCTGAGAAATGTGGTGGTGAGGCAACCTTGTTGTGCAAATATCACAGAGTGTACCTACACACACCTACGGTGTAGCCTCCTACACACCTCGGCTATAAGGTACAGCCTGTTGCTCCCAGGCCACAAACCTGTACAGCATGTTCCTGTACTGAATACTGTGGGCAACTGTGCTACAATGGGAAGTATTTGTGTATCTAAACATAGAAAAGATACAGTAAAAATACAGGATAAAAGACAAAAAACAAATAATACACCTGTATAAGGCACTTACCACGAATGGAGCTTGCAGGACTGGAAGCTGCTCTGGGTGAGTCAACGAGTGACTGGTGAGTGAATGTGAAGGCCTGGGACGTTACTGTGCGCTGCTGTATACTCAGGCTGCACTAAATTTATAAAAAATATTTTTTGCTCAGGCCGGGTGCAGTGGCTCACGCCTGTAATCCCAGCACTCTGGGAGGCCTAGGGGGAAGGATTGCTTGAGCTCAGGAGTTCGAGACCAGCCTGAGCAAGAGTGAGATCCCATCTCTACTAAAAAAATTGAAAAATTAGCCAGGTGGTGTGGCGCATGCCTGCAGTCCCAGCTACTTGGGAGGCTGTGGCAGGATGATTGCTTGAGCCCAGGAGTTTGAGGTTGCTGTGAGCTACAATGATGCCATTGCACTCTACCCAAGGCGACAGTGAAAAAATTTTTTTTCTTCAATAGTAAATTAACTTTAGCTTACTATGACTTTTTACTTTATAAACTTTTTGACTCTTATAATAACACTTAGCTTAAAATACAAACACATTGTGCACCTGTATAAAAGTATTATCTTTCTTCCCTTATTGTTAATTTTTAGTTATAATAGGTACATAATACTTGTATATCTTTATGAGAAACGTGATGTTTTGATACAGGCATACTATGTGAATTAATCAAATCAGGCTAATTGGGGTATCCATAGCCATCTCCTCAGGTGTTTAACATTTCTTTAAGAACATTCCAATTCCACTTTTTTAGTAAAACATGTTCTTTCTTTATAGCCTCATTTTATGACATTTTTCTATTTTTAAAAATTTATTATTTTTTTTCTTTTTAAACTATTTTGCTTAAAACTAAGATACAAACAGGCAAATAAGCCGAGGCCTACACAGGGTGAGCATCACCAATATGGCTGTCTTCCACCTCCATGTCTTGTCCCACTGGAAGGTCTTCAGGGGCAGCAACAGGCGTGGAGCTGTCCTCTCCTGTGACAGCTGTGCCTTCTGCTGTGCACCTCCTGGAGGGCCTGCCTGAGGCTCTTCTTGAGGAGGTGTCACTCTTTTCAGAAGCATGTCCCTCACGGTTGGCTTGATTTGTTTTTGGTTTTTTTCACCACAGATTTGTTTGTAAGCAGATAGGACACCTGTAAACATTCCTCTCTATTAATGCCAACCTTTCTATGCCCCTTTTAAGGAGCTTGTTGAGGTCTGCAAAAGCTTCTGCTAAACCCTTCCCTGCAAATTTTCTTGGAGGTTCTTTTTCTTCTCCGGCAGTTTCCTTTTCTCTTGCTGCTTCTTTAGCTCTGCGTTCCTGTTCCAGTTCTGGCAACTCCTCACTGGGCAGGTCCTCAAAACCACCTCTGTGTCGTCCTCCACGCTCGTGTTAGGGCTTTCGGCCATCTCAACCCCAGCCTTGTCGATTTTTGCAACCTCCTCATCCTTGGTACAAGAGAAAACGATGCCATCGAGAGATGCGGTAAACACCAGATGTGTGAGTACCCAACAGCATGGCTTCTCTAGAGAGCTGAAAGTAGTTTGGGCGAAGAAGCTTAGGTTAGAAGAAGACAAGTGAGGAGATAAGGTCTAAGGAGAGAGGCTTAGAAGAGTCCCAGACGGAGGAAGTCAGGAGACAAGAATTCCAGTGGTTGGGGGTCTGCCTTTGAGTAGTTTTAGGTGAGGATCTAACTGGGTTTGGGCACATGAGGGGTGGGCACAGCTAGGCAGAGGTCTCAGAGTGAATCTGAGGCACAAACAGCTCTGCGATAAGCACCTGTTGTGTCTATTGTCCTGAGAGGGCTGTTTACGCAGAGGAACCTCCTGGTGTGTGAGAAGGAGTTAGCGCCGCCCCCCCCCCCATTGTTTAGATAAATAAAATTTTAAGAGATTCCCAAAGAAAACAACAAAGTTATTTACTGGTTTACAGCCTTATCTTCCTGGACAGGAATTTCCTGGAACAAAGAGTGAAGTCCCTTTGGAGTCAACTTAGTCCTGATATTCTGCAGCACACCTGGGCACAGACACACCTGGGCACAGACCGCCCCCCCCACCCCCCGGGCACAGACACGCCTGGGCACAGACACGCCTGGGCACAGACACGCCCGGGCACAGACACACCTGAGCACAGACACGCCCGGGCACAGACACCCATGGGCACAGACACGCCTGGGCACAGACACGCCTGGGCACAGACACGCCCGGGCACAGAGCCCCAGAGGAGCCTTCCATGGGAGCTCAGTGGGCGAGAGGTGGTTCATGATTCAGCCTCGTAGGTCACAGACAGGACACTTGGGTTTTATTCTGAGACGAGAGTGTGGCAAGCAGAGAAGTGGTGTTTGCTGGGTAACTGGTGTAAGTGTAACACAGCACCACACACTGGGCTGCTTAAACGAGAGACGTCTATTGTCTCAGTGCTGGGTGCTGAAAGTTTGGAAACAAGCTGTCAGCAGGGGTGGTTCCTTCTGAGGGCTGAGAGGTAACGTAAACCAAAAATATTTCACTCCAGTATACTTCTTTGACGTATTTTGAGGTGACTGTTCAGAGGGCCTGCAAATGCAATAACAGCTCTGCAACGCTGTCTTCTGTGGGGGAGATTTGCATCTGCAGAGGAAATGAAGCGAAGTAAACAACACATGCAAGCAGGCTTTCTCTGAAGCCCCCCTTGTCCGGATCTGGGAAAGATTCACCGAGAGCCTGACGTTTTTAAAGGTCTGACAGAGAAACATATACCACCAGCTACCGCCTATTCCTCCGAGAGCTGCTGCCAGCAGGTTTCCTCTGCATAACAAACCACCCTCGACAGCCAGGCCTCCTCTTCCCCCCACAGCACCTGTCTTCCCACCGTAACCTGTTTTGCCCTGATCGAAGCCCCCATTCTTTCTGTAATCTCAAGATGGTAAAAAAGCATCCACCATCTGGCCATTTTCTTTGAGGTTTTCCTATTTTGTATGACTACTTTGCCTGTATGCATATTAATAAATTTGTATGCCTTTTTTCCCCTGTTAATCTATTATTAGTTTTGTTTTATAGATTCAAATTATCAAACTTTCAGGGGAAAAATTTAAATTTCCTTGCAGAGGAAAGGAGCTGTTGCAGCTTCTGTATGTGGATTGTAGGTGGCTGTCTTCCCCCGTGACTCTCACCTCATCTGCCCCATGCAGCTGTGTGTCCAAATGTCCCCTTCTTAAAAGGAGTAGGGCCCATCCTAATGACCTCATTTTAACTTGGTTATCTCTGTGGAAGCCCTATGTCCAAATAAGGTTACATGCTCCATTGGTGGGGGCGAAAGACCTCACTATATGAATTTGGGGAAGGGGCACCATGCACCCCTAACAGCTGCTGTGTGTAGGGTATTGTGAATGGGGGGGCAAGGATGGAAACAGGGAGACCAGTTAGGTGATGACGGTTGCACAGGTAAGCGATGATGGTGCACTTGGATGTATTCTGATGGTGAAACCTGTGAAAATAAAATTTAAGTGTTTCTGGAACTCTAAAAATATTTTAAGTCTTGAGAGAGAAATGTGACTGTAACTTGAGTTATGCGGCATGTGGTTGTAATTTCTGTTTTTCAGATTATAGATGAACTCTCTCTTAAGTTGTTTTTTGTTTTATAAATGACCAGGAGAGATGGGAGACCAGACCTCCTCGCCTTCCAATCACTGGTCTTTGTTATAGATAAACTGCCTTCTTTATCGTCCTGTACCTGACAGATGGCGCAAAAGACCCCATGACTACTACATCTTCAGTGTAAAATGTTAAACATACCTTTCCCTAAAAGAATAAAAAAAGACGTCCTCAACTAATCAGATTATTGTAACCATACATTAAGCTTTATGTAAAAGGATGTTAAAATTCTGTTAAGCTTCATAAAGCTTATCTCTAGAAACGACCCCAAACTTACCCATTTGGACACACGGACTTTCATTCTTTGGAACGTTTGCTTCCTGGGTGACTGTCTTCAAACTCTGCACTTAAATGCATTCTCTTTAAACTAGATTCTGACTCTTTTGATTATTTTAGGTTGACATTTTGGTGATCATGAAGGAAATCAAAGTGAACGTTTGGTAATCCCTGCTGCTTGTCCAACAAGCCAGCCTTGATAGCAACACAAAGGACTGTTGTTCACCTGACCTCACTGGAGCCAGCAGGGGTCTCTGGCCTGGCTCCTCTCGGATTTCAGATCTCCGGTGGCTTTGGTTAAAATGCAGACCTTACTCCAGCGACCCAGTTCCACACTTGACAGAACTAAAATTAAAGCTCTGCTTTAACATAAAAATTTCATTTTTTATTCTCTAAATTGTCTACTGCTCACAGATTGATGATTTTCACTTTTTCTCTGAAATTAAGGGTTATTTATTAAACTACTCATTGGAGTTTATGAGCCTTTTCTCTCATTCTAATTTTAGTCAGGAAAAAACCAGTTTGTCTTCTAAAAAAAAATCGTGGCTTAAACAGAATTTATAATTTTTTTAAAAAAACCTTAACTTCAAAGCTTGGTTCATTTGACACATCTAAAGTCCCTTTTTGAGTGACCAAAACCAAAAAAAAAAAAAAAAAAAAACCCTTTCTATAAAACCAAAGGTAAGTCCCTAAGATAAGAGACATTGTTCCTCTTGGCTAAAAGACACTTTAGGTGACTAAGGTCTTGATTATTTTAAGTTGACAGACAAATAGAATTTATTGGGATGAGGAAGAGAAGAGTGACTGTAAGGTTTTTAGCCCCAGTTGATTAAACTTGTTGCTTACTCAACTCCTTCTCAGCCCAGGACCTTTGTACTCCACAGAGAGGCATTTCCAGACCATACAATTTAAAGGTGCCATTCCACCACTCTCTGTCACGTCACTCTGTTTTAATTCGTTGCTTGCCCTTATAACTTGTGGTGTTTTTATTATCTGTCTCTCACCACTGATGTTTAAGTTCCACTAAAACAGGGGCCTACTTTATCTGCCTTGTTCATAGCTGTATTACCAGATCCTAGAACAGGGCTTGGCACATAATTAGCGCTCAAAAATTATTTATTGAATGAATGAATGATTTACAGTAAATCATTCCTCACCTCCACGTTGCTCTCAGCAGGTGAGGAACAAGGAAACTTATGGGATAACCTCTAGGTTTCTAGCATGGATAATAATAGATAAAAGAATAACCCACCTCAAACTAGGTTTAATAATAGAGATTTGGGCCAGGACTTTGGGAGAGCAAGGAGGGAGGATTGCTTGAGGCCAGAAGTTCCACACCAGCCTGAACAATAGAGTGAGACCCCCGTCTCTACAAAAAAAAAATTTAAAAATTAGCCAGGCATGGTGCCACACGCCTGTAGTCCCAGCAGCTCAGGAGGCTGAGGCAGGAGCACAGCTGAGCCCAGGAGTTGGAGGTTGCAGTGAGCCAGGACAATGCCACTGCACTGTGGCCTGGGTGACAGGGCGAGACCCTGTCTCTTACATAAAAAATAAGAAACAAAAACCAATAATAGAGATTTGTTTGCTCATACAAGTAAAGGGTTAGAGACAGGTGGGTTTGACAGTTGGTTTGTTTGACCAGCTTGATGATTTCATCAAAGGCTTCTTGTTTTTCTGTTTTTCTGCTCTGCACTCTGGGCATCAGCTTCATCTAAAACTGGCTTCCCATAGCATGGCATTTACAACTTCCTTTAAAAATAATAATAATAAATCCATTATATGTTAAAATTTCATTTAAAAAACTTTTCAAAAACAAATTTAGTTAAGAAGAGTGGCACTGTTTTACTTTTTTCTTTTTCTTTTTTTTTTTTTTTTTGCAAATCTCTTTACTATCTGGCTTAATAGCATACAGCTGGATTCTTCTAGCTGCTTCTGTGTTCATTCAATCTGTTGCCATGATGCTTTTTTGGTTGACGCTTATGAAGAAAATGTGGCCTCATACAGCTACGTAATTGGTAAAAGGAGGAGTATTTTTACTCCTTTCCAGATAATGTGACTACTTTTCTTTCATATTACACTAAAACTCAGGAACTGGTAATTTCTTCAAGGTTAGTAGCAACACAGAGTTTGAAATTCCATCAGTGAAATTTCTGTAGTTACATTATAACCCATTGGCACATCTTGTCCTTTGAAAGAACCATTTACTCATGCCTGATTTTTAAACATCATGCATTGTTTAGAAAATATTGTTTCACTGAGTTATGCAGATCTTCCAGATGCTGACACACACAGTGATCATACAAAATTGAAAAAATCACAATGTCTGTTACTATTACCACAGACCTCATCAGAAAAGTCTTCAAGAACTGGGAAGGTGTGAAGCTCATGGAACAATATAAATTTTCCAGAATTCAAATTTTCATTGGAAAGCTCACATTTTATTACTTGGCAATAATACCTGTTTTCTTTGAAGTGATAGAATTTGTTCGTGTTTGAGAATACGTGTGCCAGAATCACTAGTTTAGCTGCTAGTTATTCGTTCAAGTAAAAATGATGTTCCATGAAAAAAGGAGCTCATTCGGCTGGAAGCTCAGAGGTCTTTCCCCCCAGTGGGCTCTTGTTCTTTGTTTTGCATCCTGTGTGCTTCATGCATGCCCCATTTAGTCACACAGAACATTAACAAGATGTGTCCTCAGGGGCTGAGATTTAATCAAATATTTTTGCTGCTTCATTGAGGATAGTCTCGAGTGAAATGAGTGTTTTTGCCATGAGTATGTGGTGATGAAGAATGGTGGCCACTGTGACCTTTTGGTGTCACTGCCTTAAAGTGGGCTAAGGTGCTATCAGATTTACCCGCCACTGCAGATTTAACACAGTGAAAAAGGAACATGACATTTCAGTACAACTGGGAAGGTACTTTTTGCCTTGGACCACCTGAAAGGGGCTTGGGGAGCTTGAGGGGTTCACTGTCCTCGACTGATCATGGCCCATCCCAGGAGGGTATGTGGGGGCAACTTCCCCCACAGCACATGAGCTGTCTTGGGAGGGGTGGCTTTCTGCATGAACATCTCAGTGATCTCAAGGAGGGAACCGGGCAATGGTCTGCCAAACAGTCCACCGCATGCATGTGTAGGAGGGCAACTAGCAAAGTACACAGCTGTACCCTCTGGGTAAGAAAGCGGGACTGGGGACAGCCTAAGCGAGGGAGACTTCCTCATTTCATTCAATATTTGAAACAGTATTGTTTAAATCTGTTGGAACAAGAATGCCTTCTTGTTTTATTTGTACAAATAGAAAAATAAAGGCATGAATGGGAACTGACCAAAGAGAGACACAGTACTGGCTACAATTTAGCAAAGTTGTCTGTGGATAGATAGGAGGTATTCTCGTTCAAGAACTTTCCATTCCTTCACAGAGACAAACAAGTTTCCCTTTGCTTGTAAGCGTACTGCATTCAGATCAACACCCTTCTGTTACCACGTAGGAAGGTCGATTTACAATACAACTGATTAGGTTACATTCCAAGCCCCAGTTCAAGCCCATTCAATTTGGGTTCTCCCCAAGGCCCCAGCTGAGATCCCACAGCACCCAGGCTGAATACTCTGCAGTTTGAGCACAGGAACAGTGCGTTTATTCGGTTCTGCTTCGTCAGATGCTCTGTGGAGATTCCAAGACCCCCTGAGAATCAACACTTTGTGGTGATTATTGGCCTTAGTATCATCCCAAGTAAAATCTTATGCACCTCAAGATTGTAAAACTTTTATCCTATATTTTTCCTACTACGGTCATGCACTGCATAACGATTATAATGAAGCTGACATTTCTATTGGCTAGCAATATCCTAGCTGCCGTAACATTGTAGCACAATTACTTTATTTTTTATAAACTTAGCGTGGCCTAAGTGTACAACGTTCATAAAGTCTGTACTAGTGCACAGTAATGTCCTTCACATTCACTCTCCACTCACTCACTGACTCTGCAAGTTCCATGGTAAGCACTGTCTCTGGGTGTACCATTTCTTATCTTTTCTATCATATTTTGTATCTCAAGATTTCTGTAACCACTTTATTTTCAAAATGTCATTTACAATTTATTAGAACTTTTTTGTAACTATTTAAATTTACGATAAAAATTTAAATATCAACTTAAGAATGTGTGAAAGGAATACACAGCATACTTTCAGGGGCACCTAAAAAAATTAAAAAACAAAAGTGTGGCCCATTCCAGGGCTCCACAGAGTCCACACTGCTCTCTCAGCTTCAGGCCTCTAACATGCTACTCTCCCTCGGAAGGCTTCAGCCTCACTAACTCCTAAGCTTTGTCTTAAATGGCAGTTTACCTGAGAAGCCTTCTTTGACTCCATGCTAAATTAGATCTCATTGATAACATGTTCCCCTGGCACCACGAACTTTCCCTGTCATCCCACATGTAACTCCATGTTAAGTGTTGCCCCAGGGAGGCATCAACAGAACCAGTCTTTTCAGGTACACCCCTGGTTCCCACAGTCTGCAGGTGTCAGCCAAAGAGGTCAGCTGTGCTCTTTAAGCAGCACCATCCACCTGCAGCGGAGGAAAACGCAATCGGATTACAAAAGGTTTACAAAAGTAGGAGGTAAGGAAGCAGAGGCCAAGGGTGTGGGTTAATTATCAATTACGAGGTGTGGATGGAAAAGGGAGAAAAACAGAGGGGGGCAGCGACCTCCCTTTCTGTGACTGCTCACAGGAAGAGAGGTGCATGAAGAGCTCAGAGAATAACCAAGGAAGTCACAGAGCTGGGTTTGGAGCGAAACAGGGGACAAGAGGAACTTAAATTCTCAGTGTCTCCAAGCCGAAACAGCACACAAAAGTTTACAATTTGGTGACTAAAAGTAATCTGTGATAATTCACACTAAGTGCCATATTTACACATATGTACATTTATTGACTTTATACGTATAAATCTTAAGGTGAACACAGAACCTGCTTTCTCTCTTTAGATATTTTTTCTAATGTAGTGATGTCTGGTCTCAGTTAAAGGAAACATAAGTGGCATTAGTTATGCACACTATACACGCCCATGACTTTTGCCTTCCCAAACTAACCCTAATTTTTCTTACAGTGTAGGGCACTAATTCCCACAAAAAGGGAGAGAAACGCTGTTGAAGATCTTTCTACTGTGTTGTAATTCCTGTTCGCACGCAAATATTTATAACCTGAGCTATCTCTATTCATCTGGCTTTGTCCCCAAAGATCACCATGTACTAGTCACCTTACCTGATGTTAATCAGGTATGAAGAAAGTAGCTACCATCCTGGCCCTGATTAGAACTTTCCATTGAAATGCCTTCCTGCCTAAAGCTACTCCACAGGCTTCCATTATGGAAAAATTATTTTAACTTAAAGCATATGGCATTCTTTCAAACTGCAACTATCCTTGAGAAGGGTTACATATTAAACCACTTTTACTACAATCAAAGGGGAGTAGAAGGATCCAGAAGACCTGTGGATCTGTTTGTACATCAATAAAACAGCTGCCCTGCCTTCCTAGATTTTTGTGAAGTTCATGTATGGATGCATTTTATGGACTTTACATTGTACACGCAAGCACTTTACTGCACAAATGAGGCTCCTTAAAAAAAAAACCAGAAACAAATCAAAACAGCAAGGCGCTGGGGCAGAAGACTGAATTTTGAAACAGTCTAACCAAACACACACTGGGGAAACATCCTTGTGAAAAGGTTCTTCAGCTGTATGTAAACATGTAATTATCATCATGACAGTGATGGGGGAAAAAAATGGGGTCTAAACCCGAAACACCCAGGTGGACAGGCAGGGACCGAAGGGAGGTTTTCAGGGAGGTAGGCGAGGAGCTGGGGGCCCCCATGCTGGGGCCCTCGTCGTGGGGAGAGGGTCAGGGCCCCGAGCTGCTGCGAGCTGCCGCCGCTGTAACTGCTCCAATTCTGTCCTGCTGGCCTTACCACGGAAAGCCCGAACACACTAGGTGATGCATAAGTCCTCTTAACTGAAGCGATGGCGTCCGCGGCCCCCAGCGCCTTGGGGGATCGCGCACGCCGAACGCTGGGGTGTCCCGGTTGCGGGGCACAAAAGGCGCCCGAGGGCCCGCAGGGCGTGCAGCCAGGAGATGCGCGTCCCAGCCAGCCCAAGCGGCCTTCACACCAGCCCGCGCACGTCCCGCCGCAGGACAGGCAGCTGCCGGTCCCCTCCTCCGGCCGGCGCCCACCCACGCGCCGCTCAGCTCCCCACGGCCTCCTCTTTTCCCGCGCCCGCAGCCGGGCCTGCCCAAGGAGCATGCGCAGTGGCCAAAGCCCGGCCGTCCGCGCCCCCAGGTAGTTGTGGGGCAACTGTCGGCCGACCTCGACCAACCAGGGGACGTGATATTGCCGCGGAGCCCCGCCCCCGGCGGGGGACTATGGTGACGGGCGGCCAATCAGGAGTCCCGTTATTGCCGCGGAGCCACGCCCCCAGTAGGGGGCTTTGGGTGACGGCTGAGGGTCATGGGGTGTGAGCGCTACTGAGCTACCGAGCCTCGGAGGAGCGCGGCGTCTGCTCACCTCGCGGCCGCGAGCGGCACACCGGCCCTGCACTCGCCCGCCCGCCCCTTGGCGGCGGCGCGGCCCATGCGGCTGGGGGCGGGGGTCGGGGGTCGGGAGCGGGCGGCGGGCTGGGCGTCTGGGTGGCCCGGGCCCGGGCGGTGAGGGGCGGCGGCTGGCCCGGCTGGGGGCCCCGGGCGCGGAGAGCAGGCGGAGCCCTCGGCCGCCGAGCCGGGAAGATGCTGCTGTCTCTAGTGCTCCACACGTACTCGATGCGCTACCTGCTGCCAGGCGTCGTGCTCCTAGGCACGGCGCCCACCTACATACTGGCCTGGGGGGTCTGGCGGCTGCTCTCCGCCTTCCTGCCCGCCCGCTTCTACCACGTGGTAGACGACCGGCTCTACTCCATCTACCAGCGCATGGTGCTCTTCTTCTTTGAGAACTACACCGGGGTGCAGGTGAGGCACTTCCCGCCCTCGGCGCCTCTGCGTCCGCCTGAGCCCTCGCGGGGCGCGCGGGCCTCCCAGGTTGGACCCCTCCCCTCCCAGGTGGTTTAGATCGCTCGGGCCTGCCTGGCGGATCCAGCTTCAAAAACTCGTGCTATCACCCACTCTTCCACCGTGGGGGAAGTTTCACGTTAGGGTTTGGCCTGATGCTTCCTCGCAGGTCCACCGAGATCTCTAGGAAGCTGTAGGGACATCGTTCTGAGGCTCCCAGTGGGATCATCCGCCCCTCGCCCGGGTCTGGTGTCACTGTCTGCCTGGGTGCTTAGCAAAGTAGGTGCAAGTGAACATTTTAAGTAGGGCAGGCATTGGCCCAAAAGGTGGTAATGTAACAGGGTATGTCCGCACCCGGAAGTGCGCTTTTAAAGTGACCTTATCTTGAAACTGATTGATGTTGCTGTTTGGGCTAGGTTTTGGGTTCTTCCCAATACAAGTGAAAGATGGGCTAGGAAATTAATACATTGTTACGGTAGAAGCCTTACTGTAGATACCCTTCTTGCCAACTTTAGGCGTAAGTACGTGGGTGATCTTTTGTCTGATTACTTTCTTACTGTTTCTATGTAAAGGTTGGATTTGTAGGTTAAACTTGACAAACAAAAGTAGAAGGCCCTCTTCACATGAATTATTTGAAGTCTCTTAAAAAAAAGAACAATTGCGAATTTCCCTTTTATTTCTCAGTTTAAAAGAAGAGCTTTATGCTTGGTTATTCCTAATGTCCAAGAAATAATTTTAATTTTCTTGGTGGGAGCAGGGTAGAGTGGGGTGGAGTGAATGAGATAGTTTGGTTTTGTCCTTTTGCCTTTCTTTTTTCCACCTACAGCATCTGTTTTCACTCTGTGGTCAGCCAGCTACTGTAATGAGTTTGCAGTTGCACTGCTGATTGATCCTTGATGACTCTGAGTTTGCCCCAGCTGGGGGTTGTTTGGGGAGGGGGGGTGGGGGGGTGGGGACTAGGAGAGGCTAGGGCCTCCACTTAAACCACTATCTGTGTTTCCTAAGGAAAGAAAGATCACAGTTCCAGATCATGGTTCCCTGGTATTTGACTTTTAAAATGGGCCTCCTTTAAAATTTTCAGTAATTCAGGTTAACGTTTTCCCCTTACACCGTTATTTCACCGAGTTTGTCTAAATGTATGATCTTATCATAATTATTTACTTTCACATCATATGACAGCTGGCCTGGGCTGGGATATACGCTCAGAACACAAAGTCAGTCTACCTGTGGTGAGTTATTTTAGTGTTGTTTAAAGAGTACACAGTGTAATACAGAATATACCATTGAAGTACTTTGTGTTTGGCAATTTCTTATTCTTTAAAATAATTGTGAAACTTCATAGTGTTCCTGAAATTATATACCTTACCTTATATGTTGCTGACTACAGATCTCTATTTTACTTCTTGATTTCCCAGCAAGTGGTTTTTAAAATATTTAATCTATTGTTTTTCCCCGTTCTATTGTTCCAATAAGTGGACCTAGCATCCAGAGATAATCTTCATGTATTTATGAAAGGATATCTGCGGGCCCTTAAGTATAATTTAGAGTTTTATTTAACGTGTGTCCCTTGATGAAATTTATTAGGAATCCTAGAACAGATTGGCCACTGATCATCAAATGTAGGTTTTGAACATTTAATAAAAATGTAGAATTGGGAGTTTTTAGTTCTTGCCCTTTTTTTTTTTTTTTTATTTGTGGCAAAGGGGTTATTTGCTATTTAGTAACAAAGAACAGGGTATTTTTAATATGTTAGGGTCTTTTTTTTGGAATTTGGGTTTCCTGTGTAGACAAGTCTACCTTCTGATATTTTTGATAGTTTCCCTGAAGATTAAATCACTAGGGGAATAAATAGCTATCTTCAAATGTAAGTCCCAAAGGAAAAAGATTTACAGGGACATTTTGTCACCTTCTTACTTTTTACCTATTATTTTTCATAATTGACTTTGTCATTGAGATGTTTCAATTAAAATTTTAGCTTGCTTTTCCTGTTTTGCTAGTATACTTTTTTCTTTACTTGAATTTTTTTAAATCAACTTTCGTTTGCAAGGCTAGTGATGATTCTTTTGTTCTTCATAAAATATTGTTGACTCATTTCTGAAGGAAGTTTTAGTAATTTAAGAGGATATAAGTTTTCAAATAAAAGAAAGTTCATCAAGTTATAGACATTAAAGAAGGATTTTTAAATTAGAACTTTTTTAAAATGACGTTTTTATGCCTTTTAACTCTAGGTTTAAAAGAAGTGGTTCATAGTAGTTCTTGCAGAATATTTTCTTTTGCATAGAAATTTTAAGCTGAAGAGAAGTAGGTCCATAAAGTATGATCTGTGCTTGACAGGTAAAGCTGCTTCCGACAAGTTTACGTGGATGTTCCATTGGATTCTAGGTATCATAAATACCTATTCTTCCCTATTTTCATATGTATCTCTGAGAGAGAAAAAAAATTTTAGTCAGTATTGCTAAAATTATTCTTTACAACTTGTTTATCCTTTTAGGTTCTTCCAGAGTCTCTCATTAGTACTGAACGTCAGTTGGACACCTCCTTCACCATGTATTCCTTTAGAATGTGTAATAAGAATTTTATGTTTCATTTATTTCACTTAATTCGATACTCATTGAAAATCAACATTTTCAAATCTTTGCTATTTTAAGAGGCATTGATTCAAGTAACAGCTTACTTTTCCGTGGTTGCGAAAACAGATCACCTCAAACTGTGGCTTAAACCAACCATATTCTGAAGGCCAAAAGTCTGAAATCAGGGTGTAGGCTTAATTAGGTTCCCCTGGAGGCTCTAGGGGAGAATCTGTGTCACTTTCAGCTTCTGGTGGCTGTCAGCATTCCTTGACTTGGGGCCACATCACTCGAGTCTCTGCCTCATAGTCCTTGCCCACTCTTCTGTCTGTCTCGCATCTCCCTCTCCCTTTCTCTTACAAGGACACTTGTCATTGAGTTTAGAGCCCACCTGGCTGATCCAGGATGATCATCTCAAGATCTTTAATTTAATTACAACTACAAAGATCCTTTTTCCAAATAAGAGAACATTCCCAGGTTCCAGCTCTTAAGATGTAGGCATGCTTTTTGGGCAGGCCACCATTCAACCCACTACAATAATGAACTCCATAGTTCTGCCTATTCAATATTTTATTATTTCTTTGTTTAATGTTGCCCTACTTCTTTAGATATTTATATATTAGGTTATTAAGTATGAAATGTCCGATTTCCTTAAATACTAAGTTTGACAGTTGATATCTCTGACATTTCATTTTAACATTTCTTGTTTTATTTTTATTGTGAAGGTACATCCTCAGTCTTTGAAATGCCCGTTTTGGCTTGTGATTATCTTTCAAAATTTTTTTAGAGCAATTTTTATGAAACCATGCCTAAGTAAAAAATTCATGTTATTTTTTAATATAAGTGCCATCGAAGAACCAGTCCAGTGCAGACAGCTCAAAATATCAACCAAGTGTTTGGGAAGGATGTTGCTAATGAACACACAGTACTGTTGATGGTTTGAGAAGTTCTTTTCTGGTGATTTTAATCTTTAAAATGAGCCATGTGGGTAATCTGAGACCAAGGTGGATAATGATGAACTGAAAGCTGTAGTAGAGGAGAATCCATCTCAACCTACACGTGAAGTAGCAGCAAGGTTTGACGTTACTATTCCAACAATATTGGACCATTTGAAACAAATAGCAAGGTAAAGAAGCTGGGTAGATGGATTCCTGATGAATTACACCACGAGCGTCGAAAGAGAAATCATCTTGAAGCTTGCCTTTTTTAAGCTGTAATGACATAAAGGTGAATCATTTCTGCACTGTATTGTTACATGTGATGAAAATCAGATTCTTTTTGATAATCGCAAGTATTCTGGATGATGGTTGGATAAAGGTGAAATGCCAAAATGGAATATTCACCCAAAAAAGGTAATGGTGTCTGTTTGGTGGTCCAGCGCTGGTATTATCCACTACAGCTTCACGAAACCTGGTCAGTTGATTACAGCGGATGTCTACTGCACCCAAATGGACAAAATGATGAAGATGCTTGCAATTCAGCAACTGAGAGTGGTCAACAGAGACAGGCCAATCCTCTTGTAAGACAATGCTTGACCACATGTCTCACAAACAACGCTGCTCAAACTACAGCAGCTGGACTTGGAAACTCTCTGTCATACACTGTATTCACCAGACCTTGCACCAACTGACGACCACTTCTTCCAGGCTTTGGACCACTTCTTCTTGTAAGGAAAAATATTCAATTCTCAACAAACTGTGGAAAACACCTTTTGTGATTTCATTGCCACTTGCTCTCCAGGCTTCTTTGCATCTGGTGTAAACAAGCAAGCTACTGTTAAGATGGCAAAACTGTGTCCATAGTTAGGTAGCTTAGGCACATACTTTGATTAATTGTATGCTGCTTGTTTGAGATATAATAAACCACACGTTTGATTGGAAATCAGACATTTCATAATTACCTAATATTAAAGCATTTTGTTCTCTGCTTTAACATGCTAAAATGAGCCTGGTTTTCTATGTTAAGGTTACTTTTAAAATAGTTTGCCATAATCTTTTAGTTATTACTTACAAACTTACCTTCACATAGCCAGCCCTTAAATATAGCATTTGATTAGTTGTCTTATTTTCAAAACCAATCTGCATTCTGTATAAAACCAACTTCTTGCTCATATTTTGGTGTTCCTTTAATTCTTAGCTGATTCTGAAATTACCACCTTATAATAGTATACAAAAAAAAAACTGAAAACCTGGTAAATTAGAGGTATTATAACTTCTAAGTTAAGACTTTATTACGTATAATATGGTATAACCTTGGCATTTGGTTTTCACTTAAAATCTATTTGGGATAGAAAATATCTTGAACGTGGGATGTTTGGAGACCATGTGTTTATCCTTGAGGTGGAGTTTGAGGAAAACTTGTGGGTAGCTAAGAAGAAAATGGGTGTACTGGCAGAGCAAGTGGTTAGGACTTGTGAGAAGGCAGTGGAGGCAACTGCAATGTTGTCATCTTTAGTTGAGGTGAAACTAGATTTATCCTACTTTCTAGCTGAGAATTCTATCCTAGGATTCTAGGTGTATCCTAAATGTTGAGATAACTGCATAAGCAATAACCCTAACAGTTACGACAAACAATGAAAAATCTTTTTAACATCTTTTGTGAAGCTGATAAAAGTTAACATAATTTTTTCAAATGTCAGAATTCTTTTTTCTGTTTCTTTTTAAAAAATTTCTCTTCCTCCATTCCAATATAGTATACTAAAAACTGATTACTGATATTTGCAGGCTGAAAAATTACTAATACCTAATAAATTAATCAATTTATTCTTAAAATCAGTAACACTTGGAATTTACTTTAAAATATATTTTATATTAATGGCTCTGACTACTGGTCCCCTCTCCCTCAAATGCTAACGTAATATAACAATAAAATGTGAAATTCTTAGTGTACATAAAATGAACTTAGCTTTTCAACTGACCTTCAAGTGTAAAATAGTTTGAAAAGCACTGGAAACAAGATAAGTTTAAGACTTTTGACATTTCTATAATATGCTCAGCTAAAATACTCTTCACTTCTCTAATGATTCATACTTTTAATTGAAATGTTGTTCCAAGTTTCTCAGAAACAGTCTTTTTATCTGGAGACCATTTATAACTGGTTCTTTCTTTCTGTAGTGCTGACTTATCAAAATAGTCCCAAACTCTTGAGTTAAATTTATATTCTGAACCTTGCTGGAAAAGTGTGAACGTACTTGTTTAGAGTGGGGAAAGGACCTTACAAGTCATCTATCTAGTTAAACCCCTTTTATCACTTCTGAATTCTTTCTGCATTTCTGGCAAAATGTTGCTTAGTTTTCTCTAATATCTGTAGTCCTAAAGAGGATATGAATTGTAGTTTATATCCTTAATTTTATTCTTCTCTGCTTACTTATTCATGTGAAGACCTGAAATAGATCTTCCTTCCTTCCATTTAGCTGAGAGTAATCAGACGGGGCAGGTTTGGGTGTGCCCGTCCATTTGCTTGTTGAAGCAGAATTATAAAGACTTTTGCTACAGGAAATTAAACATTTCCTAGTCAAATACAGTTCCAGTCAAAATTAGGTCTGGCTAGGGAACTGGTTAACTTACTAGACTTACAAGAAAATCCTAGAGAAATGTAATTAGGACTTTATTTTTACACATTTTATAAACTGTGAAAAACCAGTTATTTTAGGTTGCATTTGTGTGCAGTTTTTAAAATTTTTCTATTTTAAATCACAGATGCAATAAAACTTGCAAACATAGCCACAATATTTTGAGAAAGTTAAAAGTTTCCCTACTCCTACACCACATACACCCTTCCCAGGTATGTCACAGTTTGGTGCATAACTTTAGATTTCTTCCAAGAGCTTTTAAATTAATGTTTGAATTGTGGGAAGATTCCTCCATTAAGTTACCTTCCTGGATGGGTTTTATGGTTCAGTAGCAGTGAATACACCTGTGCACCTATGGGGACAATTCTGTGCCATTATGATTGAAACCAAAGGAAAAAACGACTGTATTTACATACTTCCCCTCTTTTTTAAATTTGTCTAATTTTGTGGAGCAGAACAGTTGACGCTTCTTAAATGGAATTAGAAGTTAATTTTTTCCTACTCAAATTGAAATTGTTTACAGCTGCATTTTTGTATAATCAGACTTTCTGAGGAGGGGTTAGACTAGAAAGCTGTTTCTCTTATTCATTAATCACTTAACACAGTTTTGAATTAAAAAATTTGGATAATAACAGTTTAACTTTTTTTGATGGTTGCAATGTTTTAGGCATTGTATGAAGTAGTTTACATAGTCTCATTTATTTCACTACAACCCTATGAGGAGTAGTTACTATTACACTCATAGGTAGGAAAAAAAATAGGTGTGAAGAGGTTAGATACTTTTGCTCAAGTTCTCATAGTAGGGTTATGGAGTAGGATTCAAATTCAGGTCTTAATCAAATCCAATACTTTGAGACCTATGTTCTTAGTGACCATTATGTTACAGTGTAGGGGAGGAAAAACCTTACCCTCCCTCTTAGGGTGACTGGGGCTTATGAATTAAGAAACAGATTACAGAAGAAAAAGCATACAGATTTTTATTGATGTTAGTATTTTTACTTGCACAAGGTCCTTGGAAAGGAGGTGAAGAGCCAAGAAGCAGTTTATATGTGATTTTAACAAAGGACAATAAATTGTAAAGAAGTGACTAGTCAGGAAAAGAAGGTTTCAGCTCCTAGGGGTGGTAAGTTGTGGGAAGGTGACTAGAAAATGTATGGTAGATAAGGATTGTTTAGTAATGTTTGTTATGCGGATTTATATTGGCGGTTTCTGGTCTTCCTAGTAAGGGACAGGGGAACATCTTTATAAGTGGAAGCATACCACCTTTACTCAGGGCAGTTCATGCTCTGCCTTTAGGCAAAAAGAGGGAGAGCAGAGAGCTCTTCCTGTATCTGCTGTTTCTCAATCTGCTGTCGCCTTCAATTCAAAATAATCCTTGTGCCAAAGTGGTGTGTTTGGGGTGGCATAATCTGATCTCTTTCAACAGCACCAGTAAGGACAATGAAACGTTCTTTTTTTTTAATCATCATATTTCAAGTTTTGAATGCTGAAGCAAATGGATATTACTGAGATAAAAAGTGTATTTTTAAACAAAGAATACTGTATATTTAGGTCTCTGCACGCATTGTTAGGTGGAGGGTAAGGTGTTAAGCATGTGATTAGATTTCATTTAACTCCCTGCTTTTAGAATACAAAAGAGACAGTCATCGAGTAGTTTATATATCGTGGGAGCAAATGCAAACAACATAGATATGATCAAGGTGAAAATAGTTTACATCTAACCCGGCCTTCTTGTGAAAGCCAGTTTGTGCATGATGAACAAGTTTGACTAAAGCAGAATAATAGCTAGTGTGTCAGGTGCAATGAAGATAATTATTCAAAAAGCAGTTTTATTGTCTGCCTCTTAATAAAAAGAAAAAAATTTTTTTTTCTGTAAAGGGACTTTAGATGAGTTTTTAAAAAATGGATGAACCTAAGGCAGTTATGAAGAAACAATTATGAACATAAAATTACTTAATTATGTAAAACAAAAGCCATATGTTTTCATATGCCTTGTTTTGAATGAACAAATTATCTGCAGCATACATTAATAGAAGCAACTAATGTGATTTGAAATATGAGTACTAGAAGAGTCACAGAGTGATGCCTTTAAAAAGTTGCTGGTGCATTTAAAGTTTTTTACATTGAAAATGAGGTGTAAAGGAAAAATGAGGTATGAAAATCTTAGGACCCTCCCCCAACTCCTTATGCAAAAGGGAAGGTCAAAACCAGAGGTTGAGTCTTTCAATACCCGCTTCCAAACGAGTAACTGTTACTAACATTATGCTCCAGCCAGATCCCTGCAAAAGGTAAAAGGCCTCAAGCAACTACAAAGGATTGTCCCCTCAGATCATTCGTAAGGAAATTCCTTGCTGGCCCCCCACAAACAAGGATGTGCAAATTGTAACTGGGTCTGCAGGCTAAGTCTAGCTCCTAAAACTAAAGTCTGTTGATCCCACACTAACAATGTTGCGTGCAGGTTTATCTTCCCAGGTGCAGAACAGAGACAACATCAAACATCCTTCCACCTACCCAGGGACATCTGCATGATTGATGATTCCTTTACTCCCTTTTTTTCTCTTCTAACATTCTCCTTATCTTGTATAAAATACAGATTTCCTGGGTCTCACAAGAATGTAACCATTTTGTCTCAATGCGCACTCCCCCTCCTCTGTTTCTTTCCATATGCCCTATTGTTGAGCCTAAGAAATACTGATTTATAGAAATGCCCCCTATATTTTTAGAGACAGAAATGATTTCAGGAGTCTCGCAAGGCTTTGCCCTGAGTGTTAGTTCTCACATCAAAAGCTGCCTCCCTCCGGAGGGCGTCTCAGTGGTCCGTAGCAGCTGCTTTCCAAGGTGACTCCGCAGTCCAGGCCTGTGGCTCTCACCTGCTTTGAAAGACAAAGGAGGTCTTGCATGGAGCCATGGGATGGGGAACTGATCAACAACGACAGGCCGCCCAAGGTGAGAGCTGATCAGAGATAAAAGCTGATCAATAAGATATGCCGCGGAGCCGGGCCCAGACGGAACCATGCAGGACAGCTCATGCTTGACTTCTGAAATCTCTGTTCTAATACACAATAACCAGAGCCACGATGTCTCTGTTTTTGCTAAAGTGATAGCTTTATCTTAAAACTTAGAAGTTTGCCGTAGGAAGATTTTATAACCCTTTGTTCACCTACATAGAGTTAGTTAAGGGATCTGTAGAAGCCTTTTGGAAGACTTTGAACCTAAATCGAACTACCTGTTATTATGTAAATCCTGTTACCCCTGGCAACCAAAGCACCATACCCATAAATACCTGTGTAATACGTCAGTCAGGGTTGCACCTCTAACGGGGAAGGGGTGTAACCCTCCGAGTACCCTCCCTTTGCCTATCCTCATAAATCTGTACTTTATAAACTATATTTTTGCCTCTGTGTATTTATTTCTGTTTCCTACTATTTTTTCATCCTTTGTGACGACCCCCGTCTGAGGGACCCGATTTTTTGCTGGGAGCGCAGCTAACTCCCCGCACCCCATCTCCTTTAAACCCGAGTTCCCAAATCTAGCTTTGGAAAAACAACCACAGATTCGTCTGCGGTTTGTTTTTTCCCCAGTGCGTCCTCAACTTTGGCTTAATAAACCTCCACTGATTGAGATCTTTGCCTCAGTCACTCATTTTGGGTCGTTATGGGTATGGCTTTCCTACTTTGACAAATAAAAGTGCAAACTTGTCAATGGAAAGTAACCCAAACTCTGTGAAATAAAGAGGTTTATTCTGAGCCAAATATGTGCTACCATGGCCTGGAGAGCCATGCCCAAGAAGCCTTGAGCAAGTGGTCTCCCCGTGGTTGGGTTACAGTTGGCTTTATACATTTCAGGGAGATAGGATTACACAGAAAGTCAGAAATCAATACATGGAAAATATACGTTGATTTGGCCTGAAGTGGGTCATTACGAGTTACAGGTGGGTAAAGTTTAGAGCATCTTTGCTTTGTAATTGGCTAAAGAAATGAAGCTTTGTCTAAAGGCTTGGAATGTTTTACGATAAGGAGGTCTGTTAATCAGCAACAAGCCATTGGACATAGACTCAATAAGTAATCTGTTAAGTAAATTGATGGCCTGAGGTGTGGTGTAAGCTTTGTCTTGCGTAGCCTTAGGCGTGTCAATGAGTTACACAGGATATCTCCAAGGAGGGAGGGGATCGTGAGGGGGCATATCTGACCCCCCTTCTCATGACCAATAACTCAGCTTTAGGATATTTCTAGGGTCTCCTTGGGCAAGAAGGGGTCCATTCAGTCAGCTGAGGGGCTTAAGATTTTATTTTAGTTCACAAATTTAATGATTCAATAAACATCTGTTGGAAACCATCTGGGTGCTGGGCTCTGGGGGTAGAAAAATGATGACACATCTATCACTGAGGAGCCGATAACCCTAAGGGGTTATGACTTGTGAATAGGGTTAGGTACAGTGTGTCCTGGCTGCACCTACAGGAGTGTGAACAAGGTACCTCATGGTGCAAAGGGAAATGATTAATCCTGGGAACTAACTGGGTTAAAAGGTGCAAAGGCTTCAGTGGGTGTTACCAGCCAACCAGGCTTTTTGCTCATTGCTCAAGAGGAAGCCACTGAGACAGCAGAGTTTACAGCAGAAAAGGAGTTTAATATCACAGGTGCCACTCGGGGAGACAGGAGGCATTTCTCAAATCCATTTCTCCGAGAATTTGGGAGCCAGGGTTTTTAAAGATGGTTTGGTGGGCAAAGGGCTAGGGAATCAGATCTGCTGATTGGCTGGGAATGAACTGTTAGGATGGGGAAGCAGAAATTGTCTTCTTGTGCTGAGTCAGTTCCCTGGTCATAAGACCAGTTGAGTTGGATGCTTGGCATGACCCAATCCTGGTCTGGTTGGGTCAGTTGGTCCACTGTAATGCAGGGTCTGGAATGTATCTCAAAGACCAGCCTTAGGTCTCACAGGAGTGATGTTGCCTGTGGGAGCAACAAAGAAAGTTAAGAATCTTCATGACCATCAGCTTTGTGACTCCCGAATAGTGAGCAATCATAGGAAAGCAAGCTAGGGGACAATGCCTGGTTATATGTGTATTTTAATCAGGCCCCTACCACAGTTCCCGCCTCTTTTATTAATTTTATAAAGGGCAGATTCATGGGGAGGTAAATAAATGAGGAAAAGCTGGTATAGAGATGATTACAGTGAGGTAGTACAGATACGCTTATAGGTAATCACAAAGTCTAATAATTTTTAAGGGTATTTTGTAAGTTCTTAAGAATTTTTTTAATTTAGAAAACATTACAGCTATCTTAGTCATACACTTGCTAATAAGACAGTAACAACTGTCTTATTTGTTTTGAAAATCTGTGTTTGTCAATGAAAATGTTTTCTTCTCTTCCATATTATAATAAAACTTAAGAGCAAAGAAATAACCTTTCACTGATGAATGGAAGAAATTTGAAAATTTTAAATTAAAGTGAAATGCTCGTTCACCTTTGGAGCCTTGGAAGTGAAGGAAATAAAGGACCTTAAAATTTGTGTATATTTAATTTATAAACATTGCAACTATGTATTCCTTTCTTTGGTTAATCAATGTCTATTCAAAGTACTTAATAATTTGTATCTATTCCATTGAAGTTTATAGTTCATTATTTCACTTACTTAGCTTTTAGATCTTTTGAAGTTTTAAATATGAAGGACTGCTCTATTTTTTAACTTATTTCTGTTGAATTCCAAGTAATTTGTAGCTTAAGTGATAAATGAAAAATCTTAGAGAAGAGGCTGTCATCCAGGTATCTACTTTGAGGTCCTAAATTATGTTTTGTCAGAGGCTTTCCATCTTCCTTTGCATTCCAGTTGGAAATATCTTTTATTTCAGTAAGATACTGTGCATATTAAAGAAAAATCTTAAGTGTAAATTTACATATGTGTATATATATCTTCAAGGCCTATGAATAAAGTATCTGTGTGATCTAGTAGTTGAACTGCATTTTCCCTGTTTACCCAGTTGAATTCATTCTAGATACTAGTGAAGATCTATTTTAAATACTGAGCAAGTTTAACTTTGTTGTTGGGTTAATCATGGAAAATATTGAAAATAATGAGTTGTATGGAAGCCATTGAGAGGTGGGGAAGATTAGTGAATCTTATAGGGATTACAGAGGTGGCTTTTTCTTTTTTCCATTTTTTTCATAGTGTAAATACTTTATTCCTTGCATTGATGTATGTATTAAACATTGTGTGCACTTTATAATTGTTTTTTTAAAGCTGGGAGAAATTCATTGGCATAAGTAGTAACATCTACTAAGAAGAGATGGCTTTTTCTTCGAAGCTTTTAGGTTCATACTTGTGTCTAATAACAAAGGTAGAAAATTGTGGCATTTTAAGGCTAGCAGAGTGGTATAAAGAGTGAAGATGTGGAATATTCGTAAGCTTGTGGTGCTATTAACTGATCCCGGGTCTTTGGCAAGGACTTGGTTTTCATAGGTAAAACCAGACGGCTGGGCAGGTGTCTTCACATGTCCTTCCGGTGCCGATGCATATATTGTGCATTCTCCACTGGGAATTCCTGTGTCATCCCATTAGGTGATTGTGTTTATTTTTGTGCTTGCTTTTCTACTCTCACCAGGCTTGTTTTATTTTAAAATGAGATGTATTTAGTTTTATAAAAGACAAAATTTGCAGTGCTATGTTTTCTGTCGTTGGTGCTATAATTCTGTGAAAACAGCCTTTTAGTAGCTTATTTGTCATCTACCTTCAAGGGCTGCAGCCCAGCAGTCTCTTAACCACACTTGGCAAGAAAGGGAAAATCTCATCCCTTGGATGGTTCAAATATTGCCTTCAGCTTGGGGGCCGGCCAGGCCTGTCTCCAAAGAGTGGTATTCGAGTTGAATCAGTTAAACCTTGGATATCCATCCTATCTAAGAAAGTTAAGCCAGAAATATTCTGCCATCTGTCTGCAAAACTTTTAAATCCAGTGCGTGCCCAGCGGTCCTGATGTGGTTCTGGCTTGTTGGGAACAGAATGGGGGTTGCTCATGGCCAGAACCTCATTTTTTTAACCCTGTGCAGATCAAATTGTTGGTGTTATTTATTTACACAATCAGTAAACTTTACTTAAAACAACTCATTGAGCAAATATTTAAACACATTATGTACATAGCACTGTGAGATTTTTCTAAGGAAGTCAGTAGAAACCTCAGTCTCAATCCTTGACCTCCAGAACTTTGTATTATCTCGTTGTATTTATCTGCAAAGATGTTGGGCTAATGTCCTTTTCTGTCTTATGTTTTTAAAATATTAATGAATAGTGTCATGACCAGAAGATAATCCCTATGAACAAGAGAGATTTAAAAACCTTTAGCTAATTAATAATTTTGCATAGTCCATGATACAAGACACAGAAACAAGAATGCCCTAAATAAAAAAAAAATACCACCATTAGCAGTCATTTCTTTTGGAGTTTTTAAAAGTGTACACCCAGTTTCTTTAAAATTTTTATTATGAAATATTTAAGACGTACCAAACAGCAGAAAAACTAATGTAGGTACAAGGGACACCTGTGTACCCACCACCTGGTTCAAGAAATAAAATGTGACTGGTGGACTGGAAGCCCCACTGTGTGCTCCTCCCGTGTGCTAGAAGTCACCTTACTCCTGAACTCTGTTCTTCATGGAGATAAAGTGAGTCCTAATCAGGGAACCATGTTTCCCTATTACTTATAGAATAAAGTTTTAATCTTCAGCATGGTACTCAAAAGACTTGAGACATTCTTGTTCAGAGCCTCCCTTCTGATCTTGCTCCAGGGTACCAACTCAGCCACGACACTGCTCACGGACCAGAACAGGCCTCCAACATTACTGCTTCCATTTGGTCTTATTTTCATGAACATTTTCTCTTCATCTAATCTGCTGAAATCACACCTAACAAATACTTCCTGTTCTGCAGTTTATAGTTCTTTAAAATAAGATGTACTGTATTTTCATAATATTTGCATTATGTCTCATTATATTTACTGTGTGGGCATCTCTCTCTTCCACTAGATTGTAGGCTCTTGGAAAGAAGATTTATCTTATGAACAGTGCTTTATATATTGTTAGCAATCAATAAATGCTTGTTTTATTTTTCTCTTGGGGATATTGATCAGTCTATTTTACTTTATGATCATTAACCTGCCCAACGCTTAACTGCATTATAAACATGAACTCTGTGGTTTCTGGGGCTCCTAAGGAAGTCTATTTTTGGTAATCATGGATGGAAATATTCAAAATATCAAAGTAATGTTTCTTTTTGTTTTATCTTTTAGATATTGCTATATGGAGATTTGCCAGAAAATAAAGAAAATATAATATATTTAGCAAATCATCAAAGCACAGGTTTGTATTTCATTTGCATGAAACTTAGGTTTTTCTATACGTGGTACATGGGCATTCAAAATAATCTTATATATTTAAATGAAGTGGATGTTTTAAAAAAATGAATTTTCTGTGCAGATATTATATCTATCCCTATATTTTTGTGATTCTACTTTTTGGAATGTTAGGAATGTGAAAGCTATGAATTTTGCTAAATTTGCCTTCTCCCTCTGTTGGATGTAAATAAGCTATTTTTTTTTTACTTTTCTTCCCTTGTTTCTTTGAGTAGCTTTTTTAAATAGTCTGTTTATTCTTTTTGTAAGTGATGTTTCTAGCAGTGGAATTGGTGGGTCAAAATGTAGATACATTTTATGTTTTTTATTGTTAGCCTGCAGAAAGGTTGCACCACTATGTGAGTACTCATTTCCTAAACACAGTGTTTATTGTCTGCAGTTCCTTTTGCTTTTTAAAATGTGTTTGGTTTATTTCTTCTATCAGAGGAATCATGGAAGACTGGTCTCCAAAGCAGTACAGTATATACTTTAGATTAGATTAAGGTACTTTTAAAAAACTTTTAAAGTAATTATAGAGTCATAAGAATTTGCAAAAATAGTACATTGAGTCTCGTGACCCCTTCACCAATGTTTCTTTCAATGGTGATATCTTAATATAACTGTAGTACAGTATCAAAATCAGAAAATTGACATTGATTAAGGTACTTTTAAGTACTCTAAATAATTCAGTCCAAAAAAGATCCCACTTCATATTTTTTCATACCTTAGCTACTTTTGATGCATACTTCCTAAATTCCATTTATTACTTTAAAAAATATAGTGCGTAGAAGCTCAAAGCTAAAAAACAATCTGATCAATAATACTCTTAATGGAAAATCACTTGTGCCTGTTACTTTTCTTTATTTTCTTCCTGTCAACTGTCTCTTCATGATTTTGTTGCTTTTATTACCATCTATAACATAGGTAATGTATAGAAAGTAAAAGAAGATGAAATACATTTTTCTCAATTTAGCATATTAATGATGACATTCAGATTTATAGGACAAGAATGGAAATTACAAGCGGTTAATAGGAATTTTGATGTATCTGTATATTTCTCCAGACTTGATCACATGAGTGGCTCAGACTATTTTATCTAATTACATTAGTCAAAAATAGCAAAACAATCAGCCTGTGGTTAGTGTCTGCTTATAATTCTGGCCAGTCCGGACGTATTGGCCTTTTTACCACTAACACAGTTCTCCTATTCCTGTCTTGCTGTTGATGGACTGTTTCTATCAGAGTTCAAATATCCAAATAAAAAGGATTTATGGGCCCAAGACAGGGAATGGCTCGTGATAGATTCGATTCCCTCCAAATTTCCTGTATATTGATTGACCCAGTGGTTAATTTCATGTAGAGTTTCCTTTCTGTTTAACAGCATTCTCTTAAAATTTCTTATTCGGTTTCCCTGCCAACTTTCCTTTTTCCAGGTTTCAGTGTAAACACTGTTGCATTAACAAAGCTGTGGTCCTGGCACTGATGTGTGGAATAAGTACTTTCTGAACATTGCCGGAGGTGGTGGTAATAGTAATAATGATGATAAAACAACTGCTGCTGTCGTCTGTGTGCTCACTATGTGTTGGCCTTCATCTACATTCCCGCAGAGTGAGGACTTCTGGGAGAATGCTTGTGAAAAAACAGATTTTTAAAAATTCTTGTATTTGGGACTAAAAGATACTATGAAAACCATGATCTTCTTACTCAGCCGGCACAGACCTGAAACAGTTCCGTTTCTCAGTTTAGAGAACCACGTCCCCTCCCGGCCCCCGCCTCTGAGCCTCGGAGCGCCTGTGGCTTTCCAGCACTGCTCCTGCGCCAGAGCCTCTCGCCGTCGGCCTTCAGGATTTGGGAAGGCTGCTTTTTCTATGTCTTTTAAAACTCCATAACTTGGGAAAATACCAAAGGCGTGATTTTAAATTACTTTAGAATTGCAGGCTTTAGTGAGTATGTGATGGAGCCTTTTCCTAGAAAAATGTTCACATAAAAATTTGCGTATAGTTTTAGGGTTCCAGAGGCCCCCAAAGCCTAGCCGAGGACGTGGGTCATTGGCCTGTTGTGTTTAGGTGCTCTTTTAAACCCTTTTGAGATAGTAAGAGTCACGATGGAATAGTTCTGAAAGTGTAATTGGCAGAAAGAGCATTTCAAGGGCTGCTGTTCTGCTTAGACTTTCTAGGCTGCTCTCTGCTCCGCCTGCCAGAGTAAATGAGCTCCCTGGCCTAACTAACGTTCAGAGGAATTGACATTTAAATCAGTCTCTCCTCCCTTGTTTTCACTCGACATATCCTTGTTGTCTCGACATCCTTAGTCTCTGTTAACTTATTTCTCTCCAGAGTCAGCAAGGATATAGTGGCTGTTATTCCTTTATCTGCTTTTGACACCTTTTACCTTTTCAGTCTCATGAAATACTCCCTTTTCTTGGTTTAGGTGTCACTTTCCTTGACTAACAGTGTGCATGGTAAGTAGAGTGTCATGAAAAGGCATAGGCTGTGGAGTCAGAGAGACCCTGCTTTGTATGCTGTTTGGCCCGAGAATTTCTTAACCTCTCAGGGCCTTGCCGGTAAGGTGTGAGGATTACGCAGGCCATCTCATAGTCCCTGTGGGGTGCCTGGCCCATAGATGGCATTAACAGTGGTAGTGATTATGATCGTTGGAGCCAACAGCACAGTGCTGGCTCCATGGTAGGCAAGTGCGTCATGTGCAGTATCTCTTTCAGACCACACAGTACTCTTACGAATTAGGAACTGTTGTTACATAATGGTATAGATGAGAAAAATCTTGCTGCCTCTCCTCACTGCCCTCCACTCTCTTCCAAGTTAATGGGAACAATGGCACTGTTTTGACTGGATCACTATTTAAGAATTCTTACCATAGCCAGATTTATTGATATTTTAATCAAGTCATTCATGCCAGAACACAAAATATGAGTAGTTATTGTAAAGGTAATATGTTACCATCTCACCTGTAATCTAGTGTCACCTATCTGAAACCTAGCTGAGAATAAACAAAAACTAAAAAAGATAATTTCATAGTAAATATTGATGACACAAAGCTTGTGTCTCTTGACATTTGTTTCCATTAAGATTTTCAAGTGTAAATGGCGGAGCCCACGGCAGTGTATTATGAAAACGACATATTTTGGAAATCTTGCACGTTCTCTTATCAAGTACTTGGAAGGTGCATCTGAGGCCATAATATTAATATAACTATGTCTGTTTTAGTATTAAAAATGTATTTTTTATCCTTCCAAACTGTAACTTGTAGCAGGAAAAGGTGCCAAATTTGGCTTTTAGCTTTTATTCCAAATATGTTTCTAAGATGTACTTTTGCCTGGGAACCATACAGAAAGCATACAAAATTAGTCTTAGAATTTATTCAGTTTGTTTATATTAGGTACAGTTATAACTGGCTGATTATATGGTTTCCAAGATATGATCAGAAAGAAATGTGCTTATCAGTAATTATTTGATCTGAATTAGAGAGAAGGGGCTGGTGAGAGGGCTTCAACAGGAAGTTATATGCACCATAGGGGGGAAATCTTTGCAGGCAATATTCTATTTATAGGGGGCCATAACAAAATTTATATATATAATCCTAAGCCTTACATCATCAAGAGAAACTTAATTTGTGAATAATAAACCCTGATTGAAAAGGTTTGCATAGTAATCAACAAAAATATTTTTCTAGGTGAATTTTCAGTATTTACGTGGCTCTTTGGGGGTAGTCTATGTAGCATGGTGCATTGTCTAAAGGATTTCACGTAGCTGAGAGTTAATCATCCTGTAATCTGTGGAAAACTGTCCATTTTGGTTAAAACTTTATTCTAATTCCTTTAAATCCCCAGCTTTTATTTCCTACAGTTTTTTAAAAACATTTCCCCCTCTGATTCACTTCTTCTGTTCTCATTTTCGTGGCCTGAACACACGTGTGATGCTAAGACTATATTCTTTTCACAGATTCATAACAATTTTCTTTCCAGGTATCCCGTCAGAGAATTCATCTGTAGATTAACTAGAAAAGTCTCCCTCACATCTCTTTAAGCCGTATCTCTGTTTACCATCTTCTGCACCCAGTTTGCTGCTTTCTATTTGTTTGCTCTGCTAAGGGCCACTCTCTGTTGGGAATTTCTTCTGTTTTAAAGCTCAGCTAACTTAATTCTAGGAAGTTTTTGGTGCTTTTGTTATCAGCTTGTTCATACCTTCTTATTCTTATTTTTGCAACCTTTTGTTAAAAGCATATCTATAAAATTATAGTTATTAGCAGCTGGGGACCATGTCCCTTGGTTATGTAAGGAACACGTGTATTAACCTACCACAGTTTTAAGGCACGTGAGACCTTCGTTGGAATGCCATTACAACCTAGTTCTGAGTCCTAAAAACTCATTAGTAAAGATAGTGTCCTCACACCTTTTGTTGAACGTATGTATACACACACACACACACACACACACACACAGAATAGTTGCACTTGACAGTCTCATTTAGCTATCTTCCCCCTTTTTTGTTAAAAAAGAAAACATCTTTGTTTTCTAAACTTTAGGAATCAGAGAAGCCCATTTTATTCCACATACATGCTGCCGTTGGATAATTTTGGTGTTTTGTGACTTTTGTGTTTTATCCCCGAAACAGAAAGCCTTTCAATAAATATTTTTAAAAAGCTCCCAAAACACAAGAGTTTATATTTTCAAAATATCTCGTAGTGATTTAGAGTAATTTTAAACATTCTAATCATAGTGTTTTCAAAACGTATTGCTAATACAGTCCCGTGAGGAGACTTGCTCTGTTTCTATGGAGGGGACGCTGGGGCTGACGGAGCGCTCACGTATGCACTGGCACCGACTGCTTCTGTCTTTGCAGTGGACTGGATTGTTGCCGATATCTTAGCCATTAGGCAGAATGCTCTCGGACATGTGCGCTATGTGCTGAAAGATCAGTTAAAGTGGCTTCCATTATATGGGGGTTATTTTCCGCAGGTAACTTTGTCCATGCTTTCTCTTTACGTAGTGTATAAAAACTGTTATATTTTAAAATTTAACATGTTAACATATTTATATAAATGGAAGGGTTTTTAAGTGGGTTTAACAGCATATTCTAAATTGAAGTAATTTTGTTTGGTATTTTTAATGGTGTGTCTTCATATACATGTCTGGGTATCCATATGCAGTTGTCTCTCGACATCTGGAGGAGACTGTTGTCACGAACGACCCCCACAGATGTAAAAGTCCACACACGCTCAAGGCCCTAATGTAAAGTGGCATAATTTTTACATGTGACCTAGGCACACCCTCCGGTGTACTTTAAATCATCTCTGCTTTATGATACCTAATACAGTGTAAAAGCCATGTAAATAGTTGTTACGCTGTATTGCTTTCTTTATTTTTATTTTTTGTTACATCGTTATTTTTTTTTTCCCCCCGAAAATTTTCAATCCACGGTTGGTTGAATCTGTGGATGTGTAAACTACGCATATGGAGAGGCCACTGTAATTAAGATAAATGAAAGAGCAAAAATACAAATGCACAAAAAGTCAAACAGATTAGAAAATTTAACGGCATACAATACGATAGGCTATTATCTTAAGAAACTAATTATAAAAGTAATTAGTGATTTGTATGATATAAAAAAACCTCGAGCTGTATGTGTAAAGTACTTAGCATGAAGAAATTTATTCTCTAGCTCTGGAGGATAGAAGTCCAAGATCCAGGTTTTGGCAGGGTTGCTTTCTCTGGAGGCCCCTCTCCTTGACTTGCAGGCGGCAGCCTTCTCCCCGTGGCCTCACGGGTTCATGTCCCCATGCATGTGCACCCCTGGTATCTCTTCACCTTCTTAGAAGGACACCAGTCACATCGGATCAGGGCCCCACCTTAGGACTTTCCTTAACCTTAATTATCACCTTAAAGTCCCTGTCTCCAAATACAGTCACAGTGGGACTTAGGGCTTCAATATACTGATTTTGGGGGAGCACAATTCAGTCTGTAAGAGTGCCACATAAATATCTGTAGCTAGGCCGATTTTTTTTTTAAATCCCTAAAGATTATGTGTGTTGACATTTTAAAGACACTTTTTAGTGGAAAAATTGGAGGTTAAGATCCAACCGATTGATCAAGATTTTTATTTTAAAGACTGTTTTCAAGAAAGCAAGCATTTTTATTTTAACTCTCAACAAAAATGTTCATGTATTTTTCAATACAATGTAACATACAGTTTTATTTGAATTATGTTGAAACAAGAATCTTTAGCTAAATGTTAAGATGCTAATATTTAAATGTATTAAATACAGTCCAAATTCTGAAATATTTGTTTATTCTTTATTCTTCAGAAGTAAAGTTGCCTTTTTGATGACTACAGTTGTTGGTTATTGTAACAGTAAATCCTTTTTCCCTCCCAATTTTTTTTATGTGGCAGCACGGAGGGATCTATGTAAAGCGAAGTGCCAAATTTAATGAAAAAGAAATGAGAAACAAGCTGCAGCGCTACGTGAACACAAGAACTCCGGTAAAAGGATGCCCATTTTGATTACTTTTCTTATCAACTCTCATTTTTAAATTTAAGAATTCAATTAAAAATCTAAGAATTATTTTGAAAATACATTATCCCATGTGTAATTAATAATTCAGTTTTGTTGAAGCAACAAAAATCCTCTAAATATAGGTAAGCATTTTTCTTTGGCCATTAGAAAGATTGTTGTAGATGATTAGATCTTTTGCTGGTACTTGTCAATATTGACCTTCAAGAGGAATAAAAAGGACACTTAGTGTCCCTTGGAGTCTATAAATAGAAAACAGAACTGCACCTGCAACCCTGTTTGGAAGCCACTTTAAGAGCTCATCTAACTCCTTATCTTCTTTAGCATCAGATTTAGTTTTAGAAGCAGCAGCTGTTCTCTGTCAGTGTGAGTTTGGATTTCTTGTATGTACTGACTTACTTGAAAAACCAAAAAAGTGTAAATATCTACAAATGAAAAATTATTCAGTGTAAATATTATTTTATAAAACTTTGCTCCCAAAAAGGTGGGGGAGGATCTCAGTCTTGCGTTTGCAGAATGCTAATTGCTGCCGGTGACTTTCCCCAGGACTCCCTGCCAGGACAAAGCAGCATGTCATCAAATATGATAATGGGTTCTGAAGACTATCATATAGATGAATAAAAAGTTTGTATATTTGCATGGAAGGTGAAAATGGAAAATTTTCAGAGATACCATTATACCAGTATTTCATATGAAACTTTGGGAGAGTTTAATCCTAATCTGCTGTACCAGATGTATATAGGTAGACAGTATCGTCTGGGATATGGTGAGAATGGATGAAATAAACATGGTTTTCTCCCGTGAACTCCTTCTATCCCGTATTCTGTTTGTATTTGAAAAGATTTCATATGAGTGTTTTATTTATGTCTTTTGGCTATCAATCAAAATTATTAGTATAGTTTTTTATAACTTAGTTCTCAAGTTAGAAGTTTTTTTGCTGTATAATTTTAATGTTTCTGTTTCTACCTTCCCAAGCAGAGAAGTGTAAAAGCTTAGACTAATTGGATACTTAATAAACATCCAGGTTAATATTTTCCTTTATTTGCAAATACATTATTTCAAGTTCCATTTATGTAACAAATATGAGGTTGCTTATAAATTAAGTCATTTAAAGTGCATTAAGGAAGCTCTGTAACAGGAATTCTGTGTGAACCTTTTCCAGGGTGAACACTCACTACCTTTTACATGCTGGAAATTTAGATATTTATATATGATTTTCCTCAAATTAGATGTACTTTTAGTGTTGATACTTAAGGGTACTGAGTTCTAAAATTTGCACCTTTTAAAAATGTCGTATTATAGGATATT
Source organism: Eulemur rufifrons (assembly GCF_041146395.1). Lineage (NCBI taxonomy): Eukaryota > Metazoa > Chordata > Mammalia > Primates > Lemuridae > Eulemur > Eulemur rufifrons. The sequence goes on from NC_090994.1 coordinate 2,604,540, forward strand.
TGGGGGAAAGATTGTTTTATTAATTGAAGCTTTATGCAAGTAAGTCAGGGTTTTATGGCCAAATTTTTAATTAGAAAGCTATTAGCATGTAATTAAAAATGTTTTTAGATTCTTAATGACTGATATACCAGTGAATGTAGGACTGCATTTTAAATATAGTCTGTATTATGTTCAGACTTAATTGTTGCATATTGATGGTTCTGCTTGAAATGAAGGTCATAAATAAAGGAATATACTTTTTTATCCCACCATAGGAAATGCTTAGCATTAGTGTGGTTAGCATGGTTAACAACAATAGCAGCAACGACAAAGCTCACATAAAATAAACCAAATTTTCTTTATGCCCCACAGATGTATCTTGTGATTTTTCCAGAAGGTACAAGATACAATCCACGACAAACAAAAGTCCTTTCAGCTAGTCAGGCATTTGCTGCTCAAAAAGGTAAGTAGAAATTTGACTGTATTTGAACAAATGGCTTTTAAAGATAATGACTTTTTTAAGTTTTCTTCCTGGAGAAGATATGTATGTTTTATGACAATCGAATGGATAAATGTATTCATTCCTTGAGTGAATGTATATATTATCTCTTAGGAAATGAAATTTCTTCTCCTTAATTCATTTGCATGCTATTACATATGTCTAAGAGATTAAATTCAAGTGCTTGGTACAATGCATATTCCTATGCTGTGGATTTCATTAAAATCTATGTAGATGGAAACTTTTCCTACAGTGTAGGTTATGTGTGAGTTTCTATTTTGCAGGTTGACAGACCTAAGTTGGAATCTAAACTCTTCTATTAGCTATATGACTGCAAGTTGCCTGATGTTACTGACCTTCAGTTTCTTCATCACTCTCTCTCTCCTTTTTTTTTTTTTTTTTTTTTTTTTGGAGATAGGGTCTTGCTGTGTTGCCCAGGCTACAGTGCAGTAGCACAATCTCAGCTCACTGCAACCTCCGGCTCCCAGGCTCAGGCAATTCTTCTGGCTCAGCCTCCCAAATAGCTAGGACTACAGGCATATGCCACCATACCTGGCTAACTTTTTTTTATTTTTTTTGTGGAAATGGGGTCCTGCTGTGTTTCCCAGGCTGGTCTCAAACTCCTGGCCTCAAGGAATCCTCCTGCCCTGGCCTCCCAAAGTGCTGGAATTACAGGTGTGAGCCACCACGCCCAGCCTCTTCATCTCTTAAAAAGATATATAGCTTATGAATAGACCTAAATCTGTGTAAGAATTAAATTAGAAAATATGTGAAGTTCCTAATAGAGAATATAACACAAAGTTGGTTCACAGTACTTGGAAGCTATTAATGTCCTCAACAGTGGTAATGTTTTTAGTACCCATATTTTAGAAAATTAGATAATTGATACATAGTAAGCTATGCAGTATAACCCAGTTGGGAAGTATATAGTAAACAGTATCTATGCTGTGTTCTCAGAGCTGTCTTTTGAAGACTGGCTGTGAATTAGTATAGGATCTCCATATGTAGATCAGCAAGCACTTGCTGAGCAGGTGTCTTGTTTGTGATGTTATGCCAGGGTCTGTGACAATGGGACATTCTGCAACAGTGGTGACGTTCTTTATCTGCTCTGTCCAGTCTGCTGGCTCCTACCCACGTGTGGTTGTTGAACATTCAAAATGTGACTAGTGTATCAGGGGAAATGAGCTTTTAATTTTATTTAATTTTATTTTAATTAAAATAAGGTGGAACTCTTACAAGGTGCTTGCAAGAGAAGATATGTCACATGTGCATGAGATCATTTGTGACAATACATTTTTAAAAAGTTTGTTTATTTTGCTCCAGGTACACATACCTGGCATCAAGGAGTGGCTCGGGAACAGGAGGGTTCAGTTTGTCTCCCTGTCTGTCAGTTCCCCTTTGACTTTTATCTAGTCTAGACGTCATGGTCTTGCATTTCAGTTGCTCTTTTGCAACACCATTGTCTCTGTTGCCCTTTGCACACTTAAAAAAAACGCTCTCCCTCAATTTTACATTTTCCTCTTGATACCACTGTTTCCCCCTTTCATTAACAGCCAAAGCCTTCTGCTTCTAGTGTATTCCTCAGAAGATTTTTTCATTTGGTCATAATGGGTGGAAAAAAGATTTTTTTTCTTGGTTTTGTTTACATATTATTAATGGCTATTTCTTATTCATGTCACAAAGCTGACTTTTTCAAACCTTCATTATAACTCTTCTATTTTTAAAAAATATTATCCTTACATCTTTACTTTCTTACTAACTTACTTAGATTCTAGTAATTAATTGTTCTTATTGAATACCACAGGGTGATTCTTTGAAACTTTGGACTTAATAAAATTGGATGAACTCTAATAGCAAAGAAGGAAGTGCTAACTAATTTGACAAATAAATGTTTTCCAGCTTGGTATACTATTCAGATTTTTGTTATAAGTTTGTGAATAAATTAAACTGCTTTTGCCCTGGGGACTCGGTCAGATATGTGGCTGTGGGAATCTTTTTCTTTCCCACACCACCCTGCATTTTAAAAATTCTTCTGTGGGACAGTCCCACCATATTGTAGCTGTTCTTCCTTATGCAGCTACTTTTCCCTGGAGAGAGGCCGGTAGAAAATTCAGGCTAGTTTTTTCTAGTGTATTTTCATATCTCCTTTTGAGAGCTACTGTTTTCTTTTAAATTGTCAGTAAAAAAATTAATCAAGGAAAAGGGGGGTACTAGGAAACAGGAAGGGAAGAACAAATCCTAATGCTAACAGTCACACTAATTAGGCCGGGCGTGGTGGCTCACGCCTGTAATCCTAGCACTCTGGGAGGCCGAGGCGGGTGGATCGCTCAAGGTCAGGAGTTCGAGACCAGCCTGAGCAAGAGCGAGACCCCGTCTCTACTAAAAATAGAAAGAAATTATCTGGCCAACTAAAATATATATAGAAAAAATTAGCCGGGCATGGTGGCGCATGCCTGTATTCCCAGCTACTCGGGAGGCTGAGGCGGTAGGATCGCTTAAGCCCAGGAGTTTGAGGTTGCTGTGAGCTAGGCTGACCCCACGGCACTCACTCTAGCCCAGGCAAAAAAGTGAGACTCTTGTCTCAAAAAAAAAAAAAAAAAAAAATAGTCACACTACTGAGTATGTGATGACTTTTAGACAATTGTAATTATTTCCTCAGTTAAAGCTTTTAAAAGTATATCAGATATACCTAAGAGGATTGAAATCATATGTTCATACAAAAATTATTGATGTGCAGCATTCATATAAGTTTATATGAATGTTCATAGCAGCGTTATTTATAATAGCCAAAATGTGAAAACAAACCACATATTCATCAACTGATAAATATGGTCTGTCCATGCAGTGGAATATTATTCAGCCATAAACAGGAATGAAGTACTGACACATGCAGCAACATGGATAAACCTCGAAACAGTGTGCTTAGTGAAAGAAGCCAGTCACAGAAGGTCATATACTGCACGGTTTTATTTCTATAAAATGCCCAGAATAAGCAAATTCGTAGAGACAGAAAGCAGAGCAGTGGGAGCCAGGGCCGGGCGGCGAGGGGGGTGCAGTGTGTGCCGACACTGCGGGGTGTCTGTCTGGGGTGATGACAATCGGAAGTCTGGAAGTCGATGGTGGTGGTTGCGTGGCTCTGGGAGTAGACCTGAGACCACTGAATTGTGTCCTTTAAAATGGTGCATTTTAGGTTATGTGAATTATGTCTCAATTGGGGGAAAAAAAAGAAGTATACCAAGAAGGTAGGTTCTTCAGTTTATCCTAAAAATATCAGGTCAGCTTTTCACCATCTGTGGAGCATGTCAGCTCTCACTTCAGATACGGTACACAGTGGGGGTCATTTAAGTGACCCTCTCCCCCCATCTCTGTTTGAACAGAAGTAGAGCTAAAGGAGTCATGGACTCGGAGTCAGAAACTATGAACTGTACTTCTAACACATCTTGAGAGACTGCAGGCAGATGCTACCACGTTTATTCACCTGCCAGAAACGAGGATAATAATGTTTGCCCTTGTCAGGGGTTACTAAATTGAAGGGTTTCCAATAGGCCATAAGCTTCCCAAGGTCCAGTTTTTTGACAGCTTCCAACACAGTGTCTTGTGGGTGTAGATATTTAATGAATATATATTAAATGAATGTTGATTTAAATAGAGGAACGTGAGAGTGCTTTCTAAACTCAAAGCCCTCGAGATGTGAGGTTATGGCATTAATATTTTATGGTCTGTATACTTGTGGAAATTTAAAAATGATTTAGATGTTGAACTTAATGTATTATATTGCAGAGGTGTTTTGTGACTAGTTTATGGCCACACTGAATCCACTTCTCTTTCAGGCCTTGCAGTATTAAAACATGTGCTGACACCACGAATAAAGGCAACTTATGTTGCTTTTGAGTCTATGAAGCATTACTTAGATGCAGTATATGATGTTACGGTGGTGTACGAAGGGAAAGATGACAGAGGGCAGCGCAAAGCATCCCCGTCCATGACTGGTAAGTTCGTTTCCATGTATTTGAAGCTATATGCTGTATGACATGTATAATTCATATATCTATGAATGTATAGTTTATTTTTTTTAAATAGATAAGTGTACTTTCCTTCACTACATTTACTTGATGTGTTTTTCAAGGGGCTACCAGTGTGTAACAGTTGAAATTTCATTAGTCCCGCTAAGTTTGGTATTTCTTGGCTGCCCTATTAGTCCTTTGGACTCACCAATTATCATTAATGCAGCGTCTTTCTACCCAAAGTTCATACACAAAGCTGCATACATCAGAGGACGGAGTGAGGAAGGGGAGCCCTCACTCAGCAACACTGAGGTGTGCATTAACGGTCAGTGCTGATCCTTAAATGTAGTTTTCATAAGACAGTTGAGTGTGATTTTTTTTTTTTTCTTTTTTCAAACGTGCTAGGTTTTAAGGACCTTTGAGCTATTGTCTATGTCTTTGTCAGATATAATAAGGAAAAAACAGAAATTTAAATGAGCAGAAGAGTTTAGTTAAACATAACTAAAAGACTCTTGACTATTGGAGAAATTTAAACATTGAAATAGGAAAACTGGGAAGCGTGGTGTTTCCATCCTCTTTTCTAAGTATCCATTTGAGCTGGAGTCGAGAGAGAAAACACTGGGCTTGCATTCTGTTTTGTCAGCTGGTTGAAGTAGAACTAACATGCCTGTCAGGGTGCTTGTGCCAGCAGGATCCCTTCAAGGCAGGTCTCCAAAATGTGAACCACCAGCATAGTTTACACTGCAGCCTGCTCCTGCAGCATTCCTCTGAATTCGATGTGCCTTAGAAATTTTATAGAATAACATTATTAGCAACAGTGAAGCATTTCCAGAAGTAAACACTATTAAAGTATTTAGAAGTTAGCAAAGAGGGAAATTATTCCGCCCGGCCTTACACTCCCGCTGTTTGGACACAGTGCTGTGCACCATTAAATTATCTAATCCTGTATCGCGCATACTCCTTAGGGGCCAGGGACTTCTCCAAAGTACAGCTGAGAGTGTAGTTGTAAAATGATTAATCTATTAAATAATGATTAGATGAGGTTCACTCAAGCTTTAGAAGAAAAGCTCTTGGACTGAAAAAGAGCGTAGCCGCCTATAGCTGGAAGTTAGGGAGGAGGGGTGAGGCCCAGGGGACTGTGTGGCCTAGAAATTGGTTACTGTGGAGGGAAAAAATCTAAAGTAGTTACATGTGAAGGGTGATTGCGCTCATAATTGCCTTTAACACAGAGTAATTGTAAAGTAGAAAAATAAGGTATTTTTCATTTTATATGTAATTTTTTAGAATATATAATGCATCAGTTTAAAAATTAACCCTATATGAAGTCTACAGTGAAATGTCTTCTCACTTTCCGCTCTGTCCCCATCCGTCTGCTCCCCACTTCCCTCTCCCAACAATAACCACTTTTCTCAATTTCTTGTGTATCGTATGTGCAAATTTAAGTATACATTTTTATTCTACTGTCCTTCCCTTCTTATAAAAAAGGTAGCATATTAGTATTTTTCTGTCTTTTTGAACCATTGAAGGAGTCCTTTACCTGTTTTCACATTTAAAAACAGACATGCATTTAGTTCAGCAAGATTGTCATTAATTTATTAAGCATAGTTCAAAAAAATAAGATTAAACAAATTTTTATTACTTATGAAAAATAGATATAATCCCCATAATAATCTTTTTTAAATGCTGCTTTTGGCCGGGCACAGTGGCTCACATGTGTAATCCCAACACTTTGGGAAGCTGAGGCAGGAGGATAGCTTGAGGCCAGGAGTTGAAGACCAGCCTGGGCAACATAGCAAGACCCCATATCTAAGTCTACTCTTACCTCACAATTGGTCTCAGATGAAGCCTTTCCCAGTATATTTGCTTTCTAGCTCACAGTGCTTTCTGCTGCTGTGGCACAAAGTACACATGCCGCGGTGCTGGCGCTTGGCCCGTGGTTAATCTTTATCTCCCTCTAGCTGCATTCAAAGTGCCTCAAGGAAGGGCAGCCCCCCGAGAGTTGCACTGCCCAGGTTCTCCTCCCACCACTGCTTGTTCTCTTCCACGTGTGAGCTGACCGTGTGGCTTTGGAGTTGCCACTGCCCATGCACATTCATTACAAATTGCCTTGTTTTGAAAAGATTGGCTTTTCTAGCTGTCCACACCCAGATGCCACAAAGAAAATAAAATCTATCACATTAATCAATTAAGGATAAAGTATTTCTACAAGGAAAAAAAATACCCAGAGTCGAGTCAAGGGTGAAGACAAACTGGGAAAATATTTGCAACTTAGATCATAGAGAAAGGGCTCATTTCTTTAATCTCTAAAGTGCTCCTACAAACTGATAAGAAGATGACCAATAACTCAAAAGAAAAATGGGTGAAGGATAAGAACAAACAGTTCACAAAAAATGTTCAACCTCATTCATAGTAAGAGAAATGCAACTTTAAACTACAGTGGGACATACTAATTTTTTTTCCCATCAGATTGGCAAAAATCTCAAGGTTTGTTAACAGGCTTGGTGGGTGAGATTAAAGTATTACAAGCACTTTTATACTTTGCAGTTAGAATGCAATATAATATAGCCTCTGTAGAAGTTGTTTTAGAAATGTCTATCAAATTTACAAATGCATTTATATTTTGAATTTAATATTCCCACTTCTGAGTCATTATTCTACATGTATACCTGTGCACATAAGAAATTACATGGTTTTCCTTGTAATGTGTTGATTTTAATTGTGAGGTGTGTGACTTGTAGCTTGAAAAATCCTGCTCTTATTGTTTATATAAATTGGTTAATATTATGATCTAGTAATACTCTACTGTAGCTTCAGGTTCACCTTAAATTATATGAAGTCTGATGTAAGTTGAGTTAGGTATAAAATTCTATAACTTGTAATGTTCTAAGTATTTTGTGGCCAAGTTTCCTGAGTGTTAAATATTATCTCTATGCATTGTAGGCTGTCACTTAATATTCATATTTTATGTCTCAAGCACCAATTTTTCCTTAAAGTTGCTGTACTATTATTTATTTATATGCCATAGCCCAGTGTTTCTCAAAGCATTGTAGGAGGATTATAGTTGCATTAGAATTACCTGGAGTGACTGCTGGACATGCAGGGCCTCAGCCCCACTCCAGGTTGCTACCCAGACTCTGCAGGTGAGAGCCAGGAGGCTGCAGTGTGTGTGACCTTGCAGGGATTCTTGTGATCGCTGGGGTCTTGTGGCTTAGGCCTCAGTGAGGCCTCCTGTTGGTTGTCGAGAGAGGCATGTCCTTTATCCTCCCAGTCTGTGGTGTAAGTTTCATTTTAAGGGAGGTATAAATCACAGCCCAAGTGGGCATCCTCTCATGGTTCACTTGTTCTTGTCATCATGGAAAATGTCCACTGGGGCAGGGGTGAGACAGGGTAGCCTGGCTATCATTGATTTTTTTAAAATTATATTTCTAAAGTAGGTGGTGTACCACAAAAAATTGTGTGCTTAAGGACATTTGATACTCTACGTATTTTATACAATTCTAGTTATGTTTTTTCTGTTGATATTTCTATATTATAAAATATTAATATAGGTTTTATATTTTATGCTCTTCAGTCTCTTAGGAATATTTCTTTGTTCTCCGAGGAACTTAAATATGTTAATATTCTCACTTCTCCACAAAGAGCCACCTACAGAGGAGGGAGTTTCTAGGCTCAGGTTTCTTTCTTGTCTTGCAATAAATACTGGCCTCATCCTGTGTACATCCCAGGCTGAAAAAGGCTGTCTCCTTTTTTTCAAATTAGCATGTCTTAGGAACTGCAGTTATGTAGGGGCTCATAGCTATTCCACAGTAAGAATTTTGGTTCCTGAACCAAGTATATATGTTAAGATATGGCAAGTATCAGGAAAGGAAGAAGGTGGGGGGTACCAGTGATTAGAAACCAACAACCAAGTCACGGAGGAGAGGTAGCGGCTCACCCAGGCTTGTTTTGGCTCTGTAGCAGTCGATGTGAGAAGCTGACGTATCAGGCCAGGAACGAGGAGTTGAGAATTATTAAGTGCCCAGTTGTTTGCCAGGTCAGGATGTGTAATAGTGAACCACACTTGACTGTCTCTGCCCTGTGGAGCTCACCGTCTGGTGGGATGTGTGACAAGTGATACGCTGGGACGGGAGCTGGTGGTCTGAAGGAAGACAGCGGGTCTGGTGGTTTGGCATTTGGGGATCCCTTTGGAGAGTTGGGTATGGACTTACAGTAGGGTTAGGGTCCAGTTTCCTATCCCTGGGCTTCCCATAGAACTCACAGTTGTGTGAAAAATAACATTTGATACTATTGATGATTTAATGACTTATGTAACTGTAGTTGATTTGGAAATTACAGCATGTTCTTCTACTTAAGCTTGAAACCAAAAACCACCGGTTTATAATTCTTATTTTTTTAATTTTAATATTTGCTACAGAAAGAATCTGTACTTTTTAAAAAATCATTTTTAAGCTTTTTTTTTTTTTTTTGCCTTTTGGCCTTATTTTCATTACGTTATTTTATATAACTATGAATAGTATTCTAAAATAGTAAACAATGAAATATTTTTGTTCTTTGTTAGAATTTCTCTGCAAAGAATATCCAAAAATTCATATTCATATTGATCGTATAGACAAAAAAGATGTCCCAGAACAGCAAGAAGATATGAGAAGATGGCTTCATGAACGTTTTGAAATAAAAGATAAGTGAGTAACAGCAGTTCCAGCACTTCAGAAACTTTTGTTTCAACAAAACTTCACTGTAGTAAACAATTTGAAACTAACTTAAACAGTTTCATTATCTCAAGAATGCTTTTTATAAACTCAAGTGAAATCTTGTTCCATGCTTATCTGTTCATGTTTTAAACATTACTTTTACAAGTCACACAGTATTTCTTGGACAATACTATGAGGTAAGATTTAAAATTAAAAAAATAAAAAAAACCACACACACAAAACTTCCTGATGTAAGATGCCTAAGTCTGCCTTCTCAGATGAGATGTCGTGGTGTGATGTGTGAGGACCAGCCGTGAGGCCGGCCGCGCGTGGGAAAGCACAGCTCTGGGAATAGAGGATCGTGTCTGCCACACAGATGGACACGGTGCCACACTACCTGTTGGAAAAGGAAAGGGCAATTGAAATATCTTCTTTGTGTTGTTAGTATTTTGCAGTTTCTGGAATTGACCTTGTGTTTGCCCATGCTAATGTCACTTTGGAGCAAACAAAAGTGTTGAACCTTGCTAAGAGTTACTTTTAAGTAAATGAAAGGCATATTTGTTTCTTCCTTTCTTTTTTCTGGTTCAGGTTCTCTCACGATGAAAGGCATTTTTGGATACCTTTTAAGTGAGGCTTAGCGTGAAGAGGTCAACAGTGGGTGCAATATGCCACTTGCTAAAGAGAGCCTTGAAGCAGCAAGTCACGTCAGTAGAGTACATTAGAGTATCTTTGATTTGACTCAAGAAAGAAATTTTAGAATTTTCTTTTCTTTTTAGGAAGATAAAAAGTGAATCTTATAGGTTTAGATATGATATTTACAAATTGAATTTTGTTACATGAAAATATTTTCTTAGAGGAAAATTTCAGTATATTAATTTACTGTTTTCCTGTCAATGAAAGTGTTATCCTTTCTGATGTGTGCCCTATTTTTTGAAAGATATGTTTTGAACATCTATGTTTTTATCCTCTTTTTGACAAAATGTATCCATTAGCTGTAGGATGCACCATTTACTAAGACCACACTGAAAATTACGGTTTTCTAGTTTTTAAAAACATTTTTTAAAAATACTTCCAAAAGCATATTTACATTCAGAAATTTTACCCAAGTGTTTTATTCTCCTAATAGGAGACTGAGATTGTTCTTCCTTTTCTTACATAACAGTAAAATATTTCCTAATTAGCTCTTCTCATGGGTTAACTTTAATAGGTGAAAATTATTAAAAGTGTAATAGGTTGAAAATGAAACTTTATGTTAAATTTCTATCTTTTATTGACTCTCAGTTATACATGACATAACAAGCCAGCCATTCGGGACCACTTTGGCCGTGGAAAAAAATTTAAAAGTAAGATCTGTATATATTAACATGAAAATCTGTTCCCAGAAAAAAGACTGAACACTGTATTTAATATCACAATTATTTTATGTTATAGGTATTTATGTGTCTTTTAGGATGAATCTAAATATTTTAAAACAGTGGTTATCTCTAGCGAATGTGATTTATAAAGCAATAGAAGGACTTTCCGTTTCTATACTTTTGTGTTTAAGATTATTATATTATGTTCTGCTATTATAACTTTACTTATTTTAAGTGAAATAGGAAAATGAATTAACTATGCTGTTTTTCTTCTTTCACCTGCTTTTATAATTCCATAGGACTAAGGGCTTTTGGGGGAAACTCCATGTACAGTTGGTTCTTCATATCCATGGATTCCAATCTATAAAAATTTTATAGATTGAAAGTTTAAAAAATAAAACATCCCAATAAAGTGACATATAACCATCTATTGTGAAATAGCTACATATACAATTCATATATACTATCATAGAGCATATTAAAGATATTTTAAAAGACTAGAAACTTCTGTTAAACTAAGTCTCTGGGTGTTTCTTTTTCATTCTTATTTTCATACATACATAACTTCTCCAGTACAGAGTAAGTACCCAATAGATACTTGTTGAATTGAAATATTGAAACGACAAAAACTGAAACTTTAAATTTTTCCATTCTGGCCCATAGGATGCTTATAGAATTCTATGATTCACCAGATCCAGAAAGAAGAAACAAATTTCCTGGGAAAACTGTTAATTCCAAATTAAGTATCAAGAAGACTTTACCATCAGTATTGATCTTGAGTGGTTTGACTGCGGGCATGCTTATGACCGAGACTGGAAGGAAACTGTATATATACACATGGATATATGGAACCTTGCTGGGCTGCCTGTGGGTTACTATTAAAGCATAAACAGGGAGCTGTCTCCAAGCAGTGGGATATGCTACGTTGTCTGTTTTTGGCGGCTGCACATTACATCAAATTGTTTCCTGAATTTAATAAGAAGTGTAAATAAAGCCTTGTTGATTGAACATTGGATAAAATAGAATTTGTGACTAGAGCCGATATGCAGTTGGTCTTGGGCAAACATACGTGGTTTTCTAACTTTAGCTCTGGAGTTCCTGGAGAGGTAGAAGCTAAACGGAGTTTCTGCTGTTTTTTACATCTCCCTTTTCCCATGAACTAATGACAACTTCACAACAGAAGCTTAGTAGGATTGTATAATTTGTTATTGTTTTGTAATTCAGATGGCTGTATTTTTTAACATTAATTTGCAGCATATTTCACTATATTTGTTATTTTCAATTTATTATAACTTGACAGTTCCCAAACCCTTATCACTAAGGTATTTAGTATCTAGCAGCTAGGTAATATTTCATTTTTTGTTTAATTTCTGCAAGTCAATGAAAGAAATTGTATTTAAGTACTGAAATGTTCAAAGAAAAGGGCAAAAAATTGTTCATGGGGTAAAAGCTGTTTAACGAATGTTTTTATTGTATTGAATTATTAGCCGATTTTACTCATTTTATATTTGCAAAATAACATTTCTAATATTTATTGAAATTGCTCAATTTGCACACCCTGTACTCTACACAAAAGAAAATGTATAAAATATGAGAAGTTTAAGTTAAAATTGTGACTGATTCATTGTAGCAGAAATTGCCTAGCTTTTTGAAGATTTAAGCAATGCTAAGAACTTCCCAACATCTGTGCCATAAGTGCTGGAAAACATCGTTTCCTTTTTTATAGATCTCTCTCAAAGAAATCCGTGTGAACCTTTGTTGGACCCTGAGTTCACAGAATTTTGAGGTGATGGGAGCCAACTAGATTTACTAGCATGTGCCTTTCACCTACTTCTTTTTGATTTAGCAAAATATTTAATTCAGAAGTCACTTGTGTGTCACCAAGGTAGACTTCCACTGTGTTCTGCTCCTTTTCCCTTGGATTCCCGCCAGCGGTGCCACTCAGCGGCTGCACACAGACTCGCAGGGAAGAAGAGCCAGCCGGCGTCACCCTGCTTCACAGCTGAACTCTTTAAGCCCTTGTGAGTGAGCTTCGCCAGCTGCTGCAGGGGCATTTGGCATCTGTCTATGTCAAGAACTTCACCTTCTCAAGCCAGTGAAATACAGACTCGATTCATCAGGCTGAGTGAATTTGTTTCTTTCCCATTTAGTTTTAATGGAATATCACCTCGGAACAAGAGCTATGTTCCAGGAACCAAATCCCACAATTTTCAGTCATGGAACAATACATCCCGTGGGAGGAAACATTTTTAAAGCGTGGTCTGCTGTATTTTTATGGTATAATTTAAACCTGATTGCGTACTGGTCCTTTAAGTTAGCATTTATGCTTATCACTAGTGGATTTTTTGTTGCAAAATTCGATCAGTGACCCAGATGAAACACACCACTTGAATCATGATAAACAAAATGAAAAAAAAATAAGGGAAATTTTGTCTGACTGTGTTACGCTTCTTCTCTGAAACCAGAGAATCAGCCATTTCAGACAACGTCTTTGAAGAGTTGTGTGATGTGCATTGGTTTGTGTATGTCAGTGTGTATGATCTGTGTACACATACATTCGTATACACTCAGGAGACGGTTGGCCTAATTATAAATGGGGGCATGTGTAAAACTTAGGCAAAGTGTCCTCATGCTGAATTGTAATTTTCTCTTACCTGTAAAGTAAAATTAAGATCAATCCCACGTTTTTGTTAAATACTTTTTTTTTTAACAGTACTAAATTTATAATTTATTTCTAACCAGGTCAAAATAAATGGAAATTGTGGAACTTATTTTGAGTATCATAGATATGCTCCAAATTTAAATTTTAAGAGGCGTTACCATTGGAATTATGTGGATTATAATGCATTTTAACAAGGCAAAGTAAGATCACTTGAATATCATGTTTCTTAGAACTTATATTCTCTCAAAAGGTCTATAAAATATGATAGTGGAAAAAAGTTCTGTATCAAAATGTTTGGAAAATCAGAAGCTTCTCCTTAACATGTATCGATACTGACTTGAATTATTATTTTCTAAAATTAAAAGACCTGTGCCTACCTGTAAATCTTTTCACCTATCACTTAAACTTTTGTTTGTATTGTTGATTTATGGCTTAGTTATTAGTTTCTCTTTATAAGAATGCCATCAATGTGCATGCTTTTATGTTTTTCAGAAAGGGTGTGTTTGGGTGAAAGTAAAAACAAAAAAACAATAAAACCTTTCACTGTCTCTAACGTCTGTGCTGCTTAACATTTTTTTGATCCAAAAATTCACCAGCAATCTCCAATTACATAAAATAGGCTTAATGACTGGCCCTGCATTCTGAATTTATAAAACCGTAACATTTTTAGTATTGAGCAAAGTTTTTAAAAATACATTAAAATAAAATTGTGAAGCAGTATATCATTTCGGTTATATAAACTTATCTAAAATTTACAAGATGCATGGCAAGTATTAATTGCTTGGCAATTCTGTAATTATTTAGCAATCTCAGTGAAACATATCATATGCCTAAAATTAGATTGGTGAGTAAAAGTGCCAATCTGGCTAATTTTTATACACACTAGTTTCATGGTTCATTTCTATGTGATTTTTTTTCATTTAGAGCAGCAACAATTTTCCTTTACACAAGTTATCTAAGCTTTATTTTTTCCTCTGTAATATTACATGGTTTATAATTACATTTTCTAAAGTCTGTGTCAAGTGGTCTAACTAGATTGACCATAAAAAAGGGGAAATACAGTAACGTATGAGGGCTGTCGGAAAGTATCCAGCCATTGTTAATATACTAAGAGAAAGGTACTACATGGTTGGAGACCTCTGGACTGCCCTCATATATGTTAATATAAAATTTGTCCATCAAGTATAGGCACAAAGTAACTCCCAGATACATACCAGACCCACATTTGAGAAGACAGAGAAATATTTATCAAAGTATTTTGTGTACAATTGCAAGTGTATAATGAAAAAACTTTAGCCTTAATTTGTTTTTGAAGCATTTAGATTGAAGATTGAGTAAAAAATTTTCTTGGCAGATAGATATTCCACATGCCTTGTAGTGTTACATACCTTTATAAGCAGGATTTTTCTCCCTTTGGGGCCAGTTTTTGTTATAAGCAAACATACACTTTTAAAGAATAGCTAACTTGAAATATTGTTACCTTATATTAGGTCATTAAATATGAAATGTCTGATTTCGAATCAAAAGTGCAGTTTATCATATCTCAAACAAGAAGCAGTACAATTGAAGTATGCACCTAAACTATCAACACAGTTTTGCCATCTTAGTGGTAGCTTGTTTATGCCAGCAGCAAAGACGCCTGGAGAGCAAGTGGCAATGAAATCTTCACAGGTATTTTCCACAGCTTGTTGAGAATTGAATATTTTTCCTTGCAAGAAGTGGTCCAAAGCCTGGAAGAAGTGGTAGTCAGTTGGTACAAGGTCTGGTGAATATGGTGGATGACAGAGTTTCCAAGTCCAGCCACTGCAGTTTGAGCAGCGTTGTTTGTGAGACGTGGTCTAGTGTTGTCTTGCAAGAGCATTGGCCTGTCTCCAATGACGGATCTCCGTTGTTTAATCTCAAGCATCTTCATTTTGTCCAGCTGGGTGCAGTAGACATCCACTGTAATTGATTGACCAGGTTTCATGAAGCTGTAGTGGATAATACTGGACCACTGAACAGACACCAGTAGCTTTTTTTGTTGAATATTCGGTTTGGGACTGTTTCAGCACTTCATCTTTATCCTACCATTGTGCTGAATGCTTGCAATTGTCAAAAAGAATAAATTTTTCATCACATGTAACAATGTGGTGTAGAAATGGTTCACCTTTATGTTGTGACAGCAAAGTTAAGCTTTGAGACGATTTTCCCTTCTGACACTTATTTAATTCATGAGGAACCCAGCTTCTTTATCTTGCTGATTTGTTTCAAATGGTCCAATATTGTTAGAATAGTAACATCTTCCATCATACTAGTCCCTGGTGCCAAAAAGGTTGGGGACCACTGTGTAAGTGGGTTCTGCTTTATACTAGAGCTAATTTTGTTTGTTTGTTTTAGGTTTCTAGCATGTTGTTTTAATGTGGTGTGTGACAAATGCAAACTAGACATTGTGAAATGAAAGTATGCAAAAAATCAATCCCAAACAATGTATCTCCCTGTCCTTGTGTGCTAATATCTTTGTTTCCATATCTCTCCTTTCTCTATTTCTAGAAGTTGAAATAAAGGATATTAGATGATGAATCAATCCAATACAAAATATCCTTCTACATGTCTGCATACCTGGTAATTTCTGGCTCTATTGTTCTAATACGCTTTTATTCCTGCACCCGTTCTTTCTGGTTGGCTGAGGGAATTCAGTTCCTGGTACAGTTTATGACTGACCGCCGGCTCCGCTGCAACATGAAACTGGCAAAAGAGAACTTAAATTGTGCTCAGCCTCACGGCAGTGCAGTGAACCAAAATAATGGGCTGAGGGTCAGGAGATCTGGAGTGGTGGCCAGGATACGAGTAGTGGTGGTGGGTCCCTTCTTTCTGGACTGCAGCATCCTCTAAGACACAAGCTGCTAAAGATCTTCCCATCCTACAATCTCATCCTGAACACAATTCCCAGATGTTCTCCCAGCCACCTGGGCCTGATGCCCCAGCCCATCTTCAGCCACCCCTGCCACCTGTCTCTCCAAGCAAGTCGACTTAGTGGTTTCTTCAGCCTCTGTCTTGATCCACTTTCTCTCTGTCTTCACCCCCTCAACACCCCCCACCCCTGCCCCAAACACACACACAGTCGCTTACCACGGAGCTCTGGGCCAGTGCAGCCAATGGCTTTCCCAGTCATGCCCTCTGCACCAGCCCTCTCCAATATGGTAGCCACACTCCCATGTGGCTGTAGAGCCCTTGAAATGTGAGATGGGAGTGTAAAATGCATACCAGATTTTGAAAAATGAGTACAAAAATATTAATAAAACAGTTCATTAATCTTTATATTGATTACATATCATAATACTTTGGATATATTGTGCTCAATGCTAAAATTAATTTCAGCTGTTTTATTTTTTTAAATGTGGCTACCAAGAAATTTATTATTGGGTATGTGTCTGACATTATATTTCTCTTGGGCAGACCTGATATGCGGGATGACTTAAAGGGCAGCAACTTTCATCCCAACTTCTGTATTTCAAAACTGCTACAATTCCTGGCACATATTAGGCACTCAGTAAGGGTTTAACTTAATCGATAGATATTATATCAATAGATATAATTTGAGGTGACATTTTAGGGTTAGTTTAATCATAGTTATTAAATATCATTTGAAGCTTTTCTAAAGCAATTATGTTTAAATGTTATAGTCTGAAGTCAACAAATTATTTTAAAAAGTAAATGTTATAATCAGTACACGTTTAATACATGCTATAGAAGTTATGATTTGGAAGAATTATCCAGGAACTATTGGTGTTTAAGACAAAGCACAACCAAGAAACAAAGTCTGAAGCAAACATGAGAATATTGAAATGGTCCCATCTGGATTGGGGTGACAGTGGATACTGTATCATAGTATTCTTTGTGTGGGTTGTTTTTTTTTTTTTTTATATCTTTAAATTTTTTCCAAATTAAAAAATGTCAAGTAGACTTAGGTTATTTTGTCTAGAAATATCTGAAGGTGATTTGATATTACAATTACTAGTTAAATATGTCACCACTTTTCCTTGATAACTAGTCCAAGCATAAGTGGAATCAGTAAAATGAATGACAATGACTATTATCAGTAAAGGCTACAGATACTCCAAATAGCTATTACTGAGAATATTTGCTTGTTCTTCAATCTGCTTATAATGAAAAGCTAAAATTTTGTTACTTCTCTCTGCTTCATTCTTCCCAAAGGAAATTACTTGGGATGAATTGTGTTCACCCCAAGTTGGGAGGAATTGCTTTGCAGAGCTTGTGGGAATTAAGCTAAACCGTTTAATGTACCAGGCAAAGGACTGGCACAAAATAAATGGTAGCTGTCTCTAAACATCAAGACAGTGAGTGCGACCCCTTCGTTGCCAGGCGGTGTGACGGTGCAGACTGACGTACAAGGACTTAGCAGGACTGCCCGGCACGCAGTGGGTGCTCCGCAGACACACTTTCCCTTCTTCATAATAAAAATCTTGGAGTCTCTTTAGGAGCTCTATAAACTCAGACCCTGTTCTGGCTTTTGCTCGGGGAGCCAACAGCTGATGGCGGTGGGGGAGGAGGTTAAAATGAGTCACCTCCTTCCAGCTTGGGGA
The DNA here is from genome assembly GCF_041146395.1 of Eulemur rufifrons. Lineage (NCBI taxonomy): Eukaryota > Metazoa > Chordata > Mammalia > Primates > Lemuridae > Eulemur > Eulemur rufifrons. Next base: position 2,622,313 of record NC_090994.1, read on the forward strand.
GAAGGATCTATTTTACAGGACCTCATTCTGTTTACTTCTGTGGTCTCTCGGGCTGGTGACCGGGAGGATGGTGTGCTGAGAGCTGGCACCTTTACTCTGGGCCTCTACCCCTGGGAACGGGGTGGGAGAGGCTGAGAAATCAGCCCAGCTCTGCCCACTGCGCCCCTCGGGGCCTCACAGAAGCTCCACCGCAGCCTCTGTTGCTCCCTGGTCCGCGGATGAGGGACCAGGGGCTGGGGAGGCCCAGTGGGATCGCAGCTGGCCCAGCCGGGAACTCCCACCCCAACGCTCACCCTTTATGGTGTTATCGCCCCACATCCTTGAGGTCCCACCCAGGGGACAGCCAGCTTAGAGACTTGATTCCAAGGGCAGCCTAGAGGCATAAAGGGGAAGAGAAGCAACTGGTATTTAATTTGGAGCCCTAAACACAGGAGAAAAGGCGCAGCTAATAGACGGGATCAGCGTTCCCTAAGTTTTCACACTAAATGCGACTTCAAGCCTGTCTCCACCTACCCCGTGCACCGCACCTGCGACAGCCCAGCCGGGGTCGCGGGGGGCCGCACGGGAAGGGACTGGGACTTGGACCCAGCAAAGAGCCGATTTTCTGGATGCCGCCCACCCCGCTTCTGAGCGTTGTGTTTACAAAGTATCTTCCTTCAGGGGATCCGTGGCTCGGACAAGCTCCTGAGACCCAGCAAGGACGGGCTGCGATGCCCGCGTCCTCCCACAGTTTTTCTGGGCTTCTCTCTGCTCCGCTCTGCAGCAGCCTCACCTGGCGGGGAGCGAGGTCGACTCTGCTGTTACTCGCCGCAGGTGGTGCCAGAGACAAAGCGCGGATTTGGGGTGAGCCGTGATTAGATCCGTGCTCACTCCACTTGGGGCGTGAGCCTCCTGGTCCCCACTTCAACGAGCCTGGTTTGCTCATGGACTTGGGGGCGTGTCTGAGGAGGCTGAGCGGTGTCTGCAGGGGACCTGTTCCACGCGGGCGCTGGAGACCCGCCCAGGAGCGGAGCGGAGCTGCTGGGCAGGCCGCAAAGGAGCTGTCCCTGCAGGTCCCCTCCGCAGCACTAGAAGCTGCCCAGACCCTCAGCCCAGCCTGACCACAGACCCTCCTGCTGTCTCTGCATCTCCATGACAAGTCAGTCCTCTTTCCTAGGCCCCAAGCCTTGCATAGAAACAAAAGGACCCTTCGTTGAGCGAACAAGCACGCGCCCAACACACCCTCCTGCCAGGTGCTCGCACGTGGTTCTGAAATCACGAAAATTGTTGAGATGAGTTGTGCCCCCACTAAATTCTTATGCTGAAGCCTGAACCCCCCAGTCCCTCAGAATGTGACTGTATTGGGAGACGGGGCCTTTAGAGAGGTAATTTGGGTAAAATGAGGCCATATGGGTGGGCCCCCCCCCATCCGGCTGGTGTCCTTACAAGCAGAGGAGATCAGGGTGCGGACTCCGGAGAGGCGGCCGTGCACAAGCTGGGGACGGAGGCCTCGGGAGGAGCCTCCAGAACTGCGAGGAAACAGATTTCTGGTTTCTGAGCCCCGCAGTCCGAGTATTCGTTGCAGCCGCCCAGGGAAGCGCAGGGCGTGCGTGAAGTCCATGGCGGAGAACGATCACCTCGGAGACGCTGCAGCGCCGTTCTCCGAGGGACGCCTGTAAGAGTGAGTTAAATGCTTTCTGAATAAGTGATTTATTAGATGCATCTGTTAATTATTTTGCCCTCTGAACAACTGAGAAGGACTGACACCGCCAGGTCCTTCCGCCGGCCTGTACGGCACGTCCCCCTTGGCAAACTCCGGCTCGTCTCTCAAAACCCAACTCAAGGGTTCGTCCCCCGCAAAGGCTGCTCTGTCTCCATAAGCTGAGCTGATCAGCCCCTCCTGAAAGCTGTCACCCCTTGTGAACCCCAGTGACCGGCTTGCTATGGACAGTTTGTGTCCCCTCCAAATTCATAGGTTGCAGCCCTCGTCCCTAATGTGATGGTCCTTGGGGGTGGGTCCTTTGGGAGGGGATTAGGTTTAGATGAGGTCGTGAGGAGGGGACCCCGTGGTGGCATTATTCCTAAGCGTCCTCAGGAGGGGGAGGAGACTCCAGAACTTTCTCTCTGTGTCTCGTGAGTGGACAGCACAGGAAGCAGCTCTGCCTGGGCTCTACCCCACCTTGACACTGGGCTTCCAGCCTCCGGAACCGTGGGGAGCAAATGCGTGTCGGTGAAGCTGCCGAGTGTGGTATTGTGTTACCGCAGCCCGAGCTGTCGCAGCCACAGGTGACGTGTCCCGGCTAGCTGGGGGTTTCCGGAGGGAGGGGCTGTGGGTCTCTGCACCTGGCCAGAGCAGGGCTCCCGGACGGGGTTTCCTTAGCACAAGTTGAATTAATGAGCTGCCAGGATGCGGCGGACCATGGCCCAGGCTTGAAGCCACCGAGGTTACGTTGTCTAAACTTAGGGTGTTACTGCTTCAGTTCACTTCACTTCAGAGGCAGGGAAAAAATAAAAACCCAAACAACAGGTAAAGCTTCTCACCCCGGTATTTCAGGGGGTGAGGGGACGCGTCTATCTTTATTTGATGAGAAGACCAGTCTCAAAGGTGATCAAAGTAAGTGTCGGGGAAGCTGGCACGTTACTGCCCTACCTTCTTCCCCGGCGTCCTGCGGGCACGGACCCCAGAGATGGGGAGTCACAGCCAGCTCTGAGCCGGCTCCTCCTCCTGCCCCGGCCAGCCCGCTGGGTCACCAGTCACAGCCACGTGCCCGGAAAGACACTTTCCACAGGACGAGTTGAAAAGGTGCCACTTTTCTGCCCGTCAAAGGACGAGCCCACCTGTGGTCCTAAACGATTTACAGCCAGCCTCGTAAACACCCGGAGCTGGAGCCCGGCGGCTGTCTCTGGACCTGCCCGGTGGGAAAAGGCCCCTCCTTGGACCCAGAGGCCGTAAACAGCTCCACTTCCTGCGGGGGCTGGAGCAGCGACGGGCCACACTGATAGGAAAACAGAAACCAGCCTGGCTTCCGATCGGAGCTCTTGGACTGAAAGCGACTCAGCCTGGAGAGGGGCCCCAGGGCGCGGGTGGCGCACCCTGGCCCTGCTGTGGGTCGAGTGGGGGCTGGGGCCGTGGGTCTCGTGCACAGTGGTCGCCTTCTGGGGGCCGCGGCGCTGGTGATGGCTCTCACCGAAAACATCCCAGCTTCTGTGACCCACTAATTATTTTGGCATCCTACTTTTTCCTAGGCTAGCTTCCAGATTTAGTACACTTATATTTGGCCCTTTTTTCCTTATTCCTTTTGAAATTCTCTTCTAGATTTGACTTCCCTTCCAGCGTCTTTCCTCTAAACTGCCCCCGGCGAAAGTGGGGCGCCCCTTTCAGTGGGGGGAGCGCACAGGCCAGGGACGTGGCACCATCTGGTGGTGAGCAGAGAGCGGCCAGCTCAGCTTTTGAACAGCTAGATATCAGTCCAAGTTGTTAATCCAATGAGTTGAAATACAAACATTAAAAGAACGAGATGGGGTCTGCGGCTCACGCCTGTAATCCCAGCACTTTGGGAGGCCGAGGCGGGAGGATCAACCAGGAGTTGGAGGCTGCAGTGAGCTATGATCATGCCACTGCATTCCAGCCAGGGCAGCAGAGCAAGACCCTGTCTCAAAAAAAAAAAAAAAAAAAAAAAAATAGAAATACAAAAGCAACAACAACTGACATTGTGAGTGGTTGGCATTTCGTGTGTGGGGAAGACCCTGCAGCTGCCAAGGAGCCAGGCCCTCCGCCGAGGTCTTCCCTCCTCCCCTGGGCCTGCTGTGAAAGAGAAGCTGTGAGTGGGGCCTCCTGCTTTGCCTCAAGGGTGACTTGTGTCCTTCCCCTTCTCCCTGGTTCCTTTCCTGCCTACTGGACAGAACCTACTTTTCCCGCCGGCTTTGCTGTGTGTTCGGGGCACAGCTGATACTGTGCCTCAGTCTGTGCCAGACGCCTCAGCCGGCAGGGACAGAAAACAGGACGAGTCTGTCCCTGATGGTCTGGTCGTTAAGTCTCCCAGGTCCATCCTCCTGAGACTGAGGTCATCTGGGGGGAGCCCAGAAACTTGCCTTTTTATACTTTCCAGGTCGTTCTGACACAGGTGGCGGCTGGATGTCGGGGCGAGCCCTCTGGGGAGGGAGATGGCTCTGAGGGGTGACTGAGGGCATTTGGGGCCGTGCTGCCTGTCCCTGACCTCACATCGCTGCCAGCCCAGACACTGCCATGACTCTCACGCCCGTCAATTGGGACCAGCTCTTCCAGTTAAAATACAACGACTGCCTTTTGGGCGGTTTAGGGTTTTCTTTTCTTAAAGGAATATCCCAGCGACAACCTACTTAGGTCAAGCTGACAGGAGGTGGAGGAGTTGGTTTTCACTCTGTGCAAAAGCAGATATTTCTGCTTTCTCTTTGGGCACCAGAGGACAGAGACTTGCTGCAAACACAAAGCAGGGGGACAGGCTCCAGGAGCTGCCGAGAGAGGGGATCACAGGGGCCCTGGCCTTGGAGTCCTGTGGTGTATGGGGATTTCAGAAGCCACGAGATGTGGAGGAAACATCCCACGATGATGCCTCTTCTAGTCATCACTTTGCTTTCACAGAATGAGAAATAATGCCCCTGAACCCACAGGGCAAGGTCTGGAGACAATCTCGGGAAGCAGCGCATTGCGGAATGTTATGAAACATGGTCAGGCCCACGTGTCTGCACACATGCACGTAGTCCCACGTGTGAACTATACACGGTAGATCACGATCCTTGGGCTTACCGTTAAAGTGTGTTCATGTCTGCATGGAACAAGGCTGGCAGAGGACAGAAGAGTCCTGGGGCCACATGAGCCCTCTCTGGAGCCAGAGTCCTCTGCAGTGGAGCCTGGCGTCCCTGCCGCTGCTGGCGAGCCTCTCTGAGCCCTGGGGAAGAGCTAACAGCCGCTTTCTTGTGAGTTGTTGGGGAACCAGCGAAAGGTGCGTCATGCCTGGTACACAATGTGCGTGACAAAGGTTGCTATTGTTATCTGAAGACAACATAACTCATTCAAAGAGTCCAAGGAAATCAAAGGAGAGATATTGAGCAGGTAGATTTTTCTGTGAATGAGAAACTATCATCTTTAGGCTAAAAGCAAGAACTGTTTTATTGTTCTCTTTTTTGGGCTCAGTTTTCCATTCAAAAAGAAACCTTCCCAAATGTAAGGAAGCCAATGAACAAATGGAAATTTACAACTGCTGGGCGTCACTGGATGGGCAGGGCTCTCTGGGGACAGGGTGGAATGGCATTGCTTCCCGGGACTGGACAGAGTGATGCAGGCTGACTTCCCATCTGTGACGCAATGCTGTGAGGACGGTTCCTGCTGGTCTCCGAGTCCTGTGTTGGTGTGACTGCTTACAGTCCACACGGAAAAACCCCATGCAGCAGGGGAAACCAGGCTGTGGGATGCTGCACAGCTTATGACCGTCAGGTGCATTTCCCAGTTCATGTCCCAGGAGCCCAGTCGCCACAAGCCTTTGACCCTACTGAGAACACGAACGTCAATCTGGTATAGCTGGAGTGTTCCCAGTCCCGCCACTGCAAGCCCATCGCGGAGCCCACTCATGAGTATCATTAGTCTTATGGCTCACAGAATGCACAGAAATTAGCCTTTGCACAGGCAGCGTGGTTCAGAGATTCAGCATCGGAGCATCTGGTTTTAAATCCTAACTGTTTACAACTTGTGTGATCTTGAGCAAGTTCTTCTTTTTCAGTCTCCATGTATTTGCATGTAAAAATGAGGTGATAAGAACTAACAGGATTATAAGGAAGAATAAAACCAAAGTATATGAAGCTCTCTTGTGCAATGCTTGGTGTTTATATTACATATATATAAAATATGAATAGATGTGTCTATTAGCTGCATCTGAGTATATGGGATAAAAAAGGTTTAACATATGAGTAATATCAAGATTGCCAGGGGCCGGGCGCGGTGGCTCACGCCTGTAATCCTAGCACTCTGGGAGGCCGAGGCGGGTGGATTGCTCAAGGTCAAGAGTTCGAGGCCGGGCGCGGTGGCTCACGCCTGTAATCCTAGCACTCTGGGAGGCCGAGGCGGGTGGATTGCTCAAGGTCAGGAGTTCGAGACCAGCCTGAGCGAGACCCCGTCTCTACTAAAAATAGAAAGACATTATATGGACAACTAAAAATCTATATAGAAAAAAAAAAAAAAAAAAATTAGCCGGGCATAGTGGCGCATGCCTGTAGTCCCAGCTACTCGGGAGGCTGAGGCAGTAGGATCGCTTAAGCCGAGGAGTCTGAGGTTGCTGTGAGCTAAGCTGACGCCACGGCACTCACTCTAGCCTGGGCAACAAAGTGAGACTCTGTCTCAACAAAAAAAAAAAAAAAAAAAAAAGAGTTCGAGACCAGCCTGAGCGAGACCCCGTCTCTACTAAAAAAATAGAAAGACATTATATGGACACCTAAAAATCTATATAGAAAAAATTAGCCGGGCATAGTGGCGCATGCCTGTAGTCCCAGCTACTCGGGAGGCTGAGGCAGTAGGATCGCTTAAGCCCAGGAGTTTGAGGTTGCTGTGAGCTAAGCTGACGCCACGGCACTCACTCTAGCCTGGGCAACAAAGTGAGACTCTGTCTCAACAAAAAAAAAAAAAAAAAAAAAAAAAAAAAGATTGCCAGGGATTGTGGAAACCCAAAGAACACACTTTAGAACATTTGTAAATATACTGTTTGTTGAACACTTCCTATTTATTTGATAAAGTAGGTCAGTGCCCAGCAACATTGTTACTGAGGGTACAAGAGAAGTAGTCTATTTCCTAGACGCTTCCGGTAAAGTATCTGGAACTTCGGGTGTCTGTTACTTTTTAAGAATAGTGACCTCAACAGGTTTTTATCCCTGCATGAACCGTGCCCAGGATAGACTAGACTTTAAGCAACAGTAGAAACTGTTCAATGGTTCCCTTATTTAGTGTCCCATAAAGCAAGTGGTGTGGGTTGTCTCACTCGATTATCTCAGGAGTTGTTACCATCCATCCCTCGCTTGTTTTAAATAAATGACATCAGAGAAGCTGAGCGAGATCAAAGACCTTCCACAAAGTCACAGTGTTACTAATCTTGGTGCTGCCAAAGTCCTTCTTGTTTTAAAATAACTTCCCAGGTTTTATCCCAACTCCTCTTCAGCCACGTCACGTACACAGGCACATTTGTCAGTGGCGTGTGGGAGAAACGACCTAGAAACCCCAAGTGGACGGGTCTCAGGCAGGGGTGCTCTGCAGCTGCATGCTTTTGAGAGCTGAAAGCCAACATTTCTTCCCCATTCCTTGGTCAGTGATGCCATGTTGGTGGCTTGAAATCGGCCACGGTGGGAGCATTTACACCGTGATAACTGGCAAAGGCTACAAATCGGGGCTCCCCACGCCCGGGCCAAGAGCCAGCTGCACGACGCCAGCACACCACGGGGTCGAGGGTTGGCTCCCTGCCCTGCTGCCTGCTGGCTGCGAGGCCCTTGGCCATGGGGAAGAAACCAGAACAAATGGTCAGACAGAGCCGGTCCCAGTCCTGGTCCTGCCAACTGCCAGCTTGGGATGTTGGGAGAACCTCTCGGTCTTCTGTTACCTGTCAAATGGGGTAATAAGACCAATGTGAGGACCAGGTTGAGATGATGCATGTAACATCCTTAGCACACTGCCTGGCTCAACCGATGACAGCCACAGTTTGATTCTGGGGGTTGTACTCACCTGTATAATTTAGCCCCCCTCCTCCGCAAAAAAAAAAAAAAAAAAAAAAAGCCCTAACTGAGGTTGAGAGGCTTTGATTGTTCTAACCTGCTCTCCCCTTCCTCCAAGGAGATTCACGAACTCTCTGTCGGCTTTAAGCCAATAGCCACCCCACCTCCTTGTATACCTCCCCAGGCACAAAGCAGGGGCCACGTGATGTGTTTTTGCTCTTCCAATTTTCCATTTTCCAGGCCAGGACAAATCAAGAGGACTTCCCAAACACTGTGCTAGGAGAGCAGCCACACGACGCTTAACAGCCTGGGCCCGTGCGGGGAAGACAGGATGCACATTGCGATGCCGGGAAGGAGGCGCCAGAGTGAGAATGCCCGCAGCTGCGGCTCCTCCCGATGCCTCCTGTGCTCAATCCAGTTCAGAGCAATCGCCTCCTCGCCGCCCACCAACTGTGTGACTCGGCACAGGGACAGCTCCTTGTAGAGTTTTTCCAGCTGATGTCATTCCTCCCGAGGTCCCCCGTGGTCCCAGCTAACACACTGTGTTCCACAGGCACCCAGACCTCCACCAGGAGGAATTTTTGGTTGGGTTTTGTGACAGTGACTCAAAGGCCCATTTGTATGAATATCTGGCAAAGATCCCAGGCCCCACGGAGGCCTTTCAAATTGGAGACATGGTGGAAAATTAAGCCCTGCAGGTGACTACCTACCTGCAGAGAGTGAGACCGGCTGGTTAGAGGACTGAACATATAAACCCCTTGAGGGAATTGAGCAAGCGTTTGCTTCTAGTCTTCTCCTAGGCTGCCTGGCCGAGGTTGTGTCAGCCAGGTGTGCTGCGTGAAGTTGTGTGAGCTGTGTTTTGCAGCAGGTGTCTGGCTGAGGGAAAGATGGAGCTAAAATCCACCCAGACAGGGGAGCCTTTCTCTCCCTGTAAGAACTGGTGGTGAGTGCGGGGAAGGGGAGATCAGGAGAGGGTAGGTTTTGCCCTTGAGCAACTGACGACCCAAAGCAGGGAAGAAGCTAACACTGAACAGGACGTGCTCTCTACGGTATTTCAATTTCATTTCTTTCTTTTTGTTTTTTTTTTTTTTGCAACTAATTCGTATTGGGAGTCTAATATGCAAACACTGTGGTAGGCACGTATGTAAAATCTCAAAACGGCTTATGTGCTCCCTGAGAGACAGGTGTCAGCGTCAGGCTACTGCCTGGCCAGAGGCCGGTCACCACTTGCTGGGCTGCCTGGCTCGGAAGCCCAGGGCGTCCCTCCACACTGCTCTGTCCCTCCTGGAGGTTGCTGCTCAATGATGCCTTTTGCTTTGCACCCTGCATTCATAGATATTATGTACATTTTCAAATGAAAATAGTATCTTTCTGTGAAGAGGCAAAAGCATTATGAGAAAGTATCTTGAAAATTGCTAAGTATTACAAAGATGGCATTTTGAATGACATCATTAGATATTATCGTACAAGGTGTTATTGTTACCTCTTGTTAGGTTGCAGTAAATGCATCCTAAATGTTTTTCTTTTTTTGCACATGGACCAACTTGGGAAGAGGTGGGAAAGGAAAGAAAGAAAAAGATTTCTTTGACAAGCTCCTCCAGGCAGGATATTCAAATTGTATGCAGTTGGTAATGGTGCTACATCCAGACAGAAATAAGACTCATTAAAAGAGAATTTACTTTAAAAAAAAGATACTGATCAGGTGGGCACAAAAATCTTGACCCTAATTGTCAAGTAGATCCTGCTGCATCCACTGTCTGGCCCTAATGGAGGTCCTTTAACCCAGCTGTCCCCAACCTTTTTGGCACCAGGGACCATTTTCATGGAAGACAATTTTCCCATGGAACTGGGGGCAGGGATGGTTTCAGGATGATTCAAGCAATTACGTTTATTGTGCACTCTGTTATTACTACCTTGTAATATATAATGAAATAATTATGCAACTCACCATAGGGTGGGGACCCTGCTTTCGAAGGATGCCTGAGAATTCCATGAGGAATCTGCCCTCTAGAAGGAGAACTCGATGCTGTTTAAGGGAAATTATGAAAATATTCATGTGTAACAAACGAATCATTGAATATGAAATCATTTACAAATGCTGTCTGCCTCTCCTCCTTCCCCACTGTTTGGGGAACGGCGAGTCCTTCTAGAGTCGCACTGAGACGGAAGGAACCATGGCTCAGCTTGGTTCGGGTGTCTAGGGCGGAGCCTGGAGCATGAGCCACATAGGATGGGTGCCCAGGCTGTGGGAGAGAAGGAGCCGTCAGCACCCTGCAGTCAGTGGAGTGAGGGGCTGGAGCTCCGGGCAAGGGAGCACTCATGGGGAGCGAGGAGTCAGAGGGCAGAGGGCAGAGGGCAGGGATCAGGGGGAACCCTCTTGGGTCCAGGGAGGAATTGGCCAGAACAGGAGAGTCAGAGACACAGGAAAAGAGCTGGTGAATGATTGGCAAGGAGGTTACCTGTCCCCAAGTGTGCGGCACAGCTGGCAGTGCCATTTGGTGGCCCTGGGATGGGGTAGCCGGGAGGGGCCAAGAGAGCCGTGTGTGGAAAGGAGGTCAGAGTCTGTCCTGAGCCCACCGTAACCCCGGCGGCTGGCGGCAGGGGCGAGAGGCGGGGATGGGTCTGGGAGGAAGCGCAGGCGTTAGGGGAGTTCCACCCACAGGGTCCCATCTTCCCAGCAGGGCGGGGGTTTCTGTGAAGGCACAGAGGACCGTGCTGGGGGCACTTGCTGTGGGAATGCGTTAGGGACTACGGGCCGGTGACTCAAGCATTTCCCCAAAGCACCAAGAACCCCACTTAGGACAAAGAGGGTGCATCTGCAGTGGAATTAGTCGGGGTGCTGCAGTTTGAATGCGTCCCCTCCAAAATGCAGGTGTCCCCCGTGTGGTAGTGCTGGGAGGTGGGGCCGTTCAGAGGCGGGGTGGCCGGGAGGGCTCCTTCCTCGTGACTGGGATCACGGCCCTTCATGCTTCGCTGCCTGAGGACACAGTCGTCACCAGACACCGGGCCGCCAGGTGCCTTGGTCTTGGGCTTCCAGCCTCCAGAACGCTGGGGAATAAACTCCCCTGTCTGCTGCATTCTGTTAGAGCCGCACAACACACTCAGGCTCGGGGACACAGTGGCGCAGGGCGGGTGAGGTCCCTCCAGGAGCTCACATTTTAGCAGAGTTTTAGCCCACGCTGTAAGTGCTCAAATGCTGGTTCCTTGTGGAGCAGGAACGTACTTGAGAAGATAGCCGGTTTTCAGCGGGGAGGACTCGGTCGCCTAGCTGGACTCCGGCCACGTTTTCCGCCTCACTCAAGGACGAAGCCGCTCTCTCTGTGGGGCAGGCTTGGGCATCCCAACGACTTTGACCCACGTGCCCCACGTTCCGCTCACTCTTCTGAGGTGACGGAGGGCAGAGACCGGGGGAGTCATCACAGTCTGGGACATCCTGGTCATCCGAGGACGATGGCGTAGCCTGAGTCATTGCTTTTCCTTGAAGAAAGTGGGCGATTGCTCAGCCCCTCCGGTCCCTTGGCTCTGCCGTAATCACAGCGTTTCGAGTTTTCCCAACTCCCCGTCTGTGAAAATGCAAGGATGCGCCCTGGGAGGCAGTCAACACGTCAACCCCCAAAGAGGGCAACTGGTTAAAAGCAGGGGACAGTGGGTGTCCGTCCCCTTGGGCTGGCATAACAAAGGACCATGGACTCGGTGGCTTATAAACAACAGAAATTTCTTTCTCTCGGTTCTGGAGGCTGAAATCCAAGACCACGGCACTGGCAGAGTCAGTGTGTGGTGAGGAGTCGGTTCCTGGATCTTAGATGGCGCCTTCTCCCTGTGTCCGCACGCGGGACGCAGCTCTCTCCTCTTTCATCCCACCCGTGAGGGCTCCTCCAACGCCCCACCTCCTGGTACCATCACACTGGGGCGAGGAAGTCACCAGGTGAATTCAGGGGAAACACAAACATCCGTCACACAGTGGAAAGTGGGTTAGGGCCACTGGGCTCAGAGGACACCTGCCCAGCTCAGGCGGTAGCAGGGTCCCTGGGACTGACCGGCGGTGAGTCCACCCAGGGTGAGTGTATTCCCTTTGCCTCCCGTCCCCCAACCCCCCCCGGGACTAGAGCCACCCACCCCGCTGGCATCTGGACACCAGGGAGGCTTGAGCTAAGTCAGAGTCTCCTGGACTTGAATTTTCCTCCAAGGACGCTGTGGTGTCCCCGCTCCTGGGCTGCCCACGCCTTCCTGCCTCTGGAGCTCGCCCCGGGGGACCAAGGTTGTTCCCAGGGCTGGAAGACTTTTCCCTGTGTGTGGCGGCTGGAATGTCCCCGCTCGAGGCTGGAGGGGGCGGCCAGACCTGCCGTCGTGTCCAGCAGAGGCTGAACCGTTGGACTGGCACTGCCGTAGCACAGCAAAGTGTGTTCCTGGGGACTTGGGGCCTCGCCGGGGGAGGCTGCTCCCGTGGGGCGCCCGTGAAGGGCAGAGCGTTGTGGTGTTTTTCTGGGCATGTTCTATGGGTTGGTTTGTGTTTGGTGGATATTTTCCTTGGCCTGTCACCAAACGCAGCTTGCCTTGAGGTGGAGGAGAACCCACTTGCTAACAATTCTCAGGGACAAGAGGCCAGCGAGGGGACGGATCTAGAGGCAGAATCCCAGGGCGAAGACCGCAAGGCGGGTGAGAGCCCTGAGTGGGTGTCTGGTACTACCTCCTCGTCCTGCCTGGATCCAGGCAGTCGCCCTCAGGCCTTCAAGTCCTGCTGCGGTGCCTCCTCCCCCAGGAAGCCTTCCTTGCTGTTCCCCACCTTGTTACCCACACTTCCCCGCCCCCTCCCCCGGGTGGGATGTGTGCTCCACACCGATGAATAGGATTCGTCCTTTTGAATAGTTTTCTTGCCTGTGAAGTTGGTGCAAACCTGTCTTAACATGCTGTGCTCCAGAGACGCTGGGGTGGATGTTTTCTAAGTTCAGGGCATCTTTCTTTGTTTTTCTAGTTTTTTGTTTTTTTTTTTTAACAGACCTTTAAAAATAGTAGTTTGAGGCTCACATCAAAATTGAGAGGAAGGTCCAGAGATCTCCCATAACCCCCTAGCTTCCCCCATTGTCAACAGCCCCGTCAGAGTGGGGCAGTTGCTACCCGACTGTGTGATCACGGAGAGGCTGCCTGACCTCTCTGGGCCCCTGCTTCTCCTCTGTGAAATGGGGGGAACCACAGGACCTGCTTTACAGCGTCGTCTTGAGTGGTAAACGTGCTAATATTTAAAGTAGTGCAGAGCCCGGCACCTATGAAACTCTCAGAAAAGATGAATTGATGGTGACAATGATTATTCAGTTTTCACTTTGAAAGAATGACCAAGTTCCATTAGTCTGAAGAATCGCTGAGCTTGGGCAGGACAGCAGGTATGGTCCTCCTGTGCCCAGGAATGTGAAGCTGGCAATGAGGAAGCCCCGTGCGTTGTTTAGCTGCAAACAGGTTTCCTAAAATAGATGCTTAGGAGCTTTTGGACAATGAGTAGAAAAGGTTAAAACTAACCAGCCAGGCCATGGTGGCAGCTCAGCAGACCTGAACCCCCAAAGCCAATATTCGCCTGGAAAAATACACAGTGAACAACGTAAGAATTAAATTTAGAGATTAAGAAAAATCACTGAATTTGGGGACTTTACCCAGGAATCGAGCTCGAATGTCGGCAACGGGGCCACCTGGTTATCGGGAGGCGGGTTCCTGTGTTGCTCACTCGCTTTCTCGACGCCGGCCAAGGCCGCCCGGGCCTGGCGTCTTTCCTCACGCCATTAACACAGACAGCTAATGACGTGCTGGCATGGGCCCAGGGAAAGGCTTGTTTAGAGCACTTCCTCTCCACTTCAGCGGCATAAACATGTATTCTGGGTTTGGGCTATTTTCCAAGTTGGATTACATGATGATAAACAACAGGTTTTTTTGGTGAGTAAAATTTAAACTGGGTACTTTGCAAAACACAATTAAAAATAATATTTGGAGAAACTATTAAGTAGAAAAGTTAGAGACATAAAGAATTGTCGGTGGCTATAAAAATGTTTTCCACTAAGCCGCTTGTTTATTTCTTGATGTTAGGAAAGGCCCGCTTGGCCACATTTTTGACTAGTAACCTGTATTTCCCATACATCAGGGGACTTTCTTCTATAGACTATCAATGATTATCTATCTTATTTTAAGGATAAAGGGGAAAAGTGAAAAGTTCAAGAAATCAGTAATGATCTGGCTTGCATTTGCTGAGAAATTCAGAACAATGTTCACGACTACAATTTACAAAGCAAATCAACATACTATGGAGAAGTAAATTAACCCAGAATGACAAAATGGAAGGATGGTTCCCATGTAACCTCATAAATTTCCTGCTTGATGCATTTCAAGTCTCTGATTTCTAATAAAATTCTCATGAGAACAAAGTATTGCTCCATAAAAACTCCTGAATTCTCCCCATGAGAACTGGCTGGTTTATAAGGGCACATGGGTTCAAGGCTGTGGTTTATTTATTAAAAATTTCTCAGTAAATATATCATGGCCCACTGGATAGCGCCCCACAATTGCGGGGAGGCCATGTGTCATTGCTGCTGTCCCCAAGTCTGAAGAAAAACAAGAAGAAGCACGTCAGGAACTCTCTGAACCAGAAAAAAACTGGAACCTTCTATTTTTCTAAGGGAAGTTCTAAGGTCCTTTTATTTACCTTTGACCCCAGGGGACCTCGTGGGAGTTTCACATTTGCCCTACGAAAGTGTGAGCGTTCCTGCCCAAATGGTTGATCAGCTGATTGGGAGTCCAGGGAGCGGCAGAAGGGAAGCCTGGTTTTGTCCCTGTCCCTGTCTGGGTCAGGCATCTCCTGGGGAGGACGGGGCAGAAAAAGGTTCCTGACTGGGTCTTGCGAGCGCTTTTGAGGGATTTCAAACGTCCTCGAGAAAAGACGTGTATCGATATGTAGTCACAGAGATAACGGATTCACGGCTCACTCACCTCCCCAAGTGCCTGGAAAAATATATTCACTCACGTTGTGTTTTTCATCTGGGCCAGACACTTGGCTACGAGCTTGACAGGTTTTACCTCACTTGATCCTGCACGTGATGCCACGACACGGCCGTCATTTCCACCCCCGTTTCCCAGAGAGGGAAACTTTATGCTGAAAGGTGAAGTCACGCGCCCCCGCCAGGGACAGAGCGGGAAATTGATCTCTGCAACACCGCTGCACACAGCCACAGGACGAGACTTTGACAGGGATGCCCCCCAAGGAGAGTGGCGTGAATACCCTGGAGCCTTTCTCGTTTTGACCCTAGGTGTGCGGGACCCTCTGCAAACCAGCCCACGGGTTTGCAGCTAACACGAGCAGCGCACCTGTCACGGGTTAGACGCTGCGCTGTGGATCACAGCCGGCCTCTGGGATCCTCGCGGCAGCCCACGAGGAAGGGGAACCTCGGGCTTCCGCGCCACGTTCTGCCTCTGGGCCCTGACGCGCGAGAACTGAACTTGGCATTTCCGGCACCGGGTGCAGCCTTGGCTCACGGAGGCTCAACCCGGTGTTTCACTCGATGAGAATGTACTTTGGCCTACAGCTGAGAAAGCATGATTAAAAAAAAAAAACTTTAATCGATTTTAATTTTTAAAGCAGTTTTAGGTTTACAGCAAAAGTGAGAGAAAGGTACAGAGATCTCCCATATACCCCCGGCCCCCACCCCCAGCCTCCCCCATCACCAATATCCCCCATCAGAGCGGTGCGTTTGTTACAATGGAGCAATGGATGAACCTGCGTTGACGTGTCATTATCCACAGTTGACATTAGGGGTCACTCTGGGTGCTGCACAGTCTGTGGGTTTGGGCACATGTATCTACCTGTACCTGTATCTATGGTTACAGGGTCACACGGAATCGTCCCACGGCCCTAAAAGTCCTCTGTGCTCTGCCCCTTCATCCCTCCCTCCCTCCGACCCCTGGAAACCCCCCATCCTTCACTGTCTCCATAGTTCTACCTTTTCCAGAGTGTCATATAGTTGGATTCACACAATACGTAGCCTTTTCAGACTGGCTTCCTTCACTTAGGAACATGCATTTAAATTTCTTCCTTGTCCTTTCGTGGCTCGAGAGCTCACTTTTTAGTGCTTCGTAACATCCCACTGTCTGAGAGGAGCACACTTTCCCCCTCACAGCACTGAAAGTTCATTCCAGGTCTGTGGAATCTAGAGCTGAAGGTGGGACACCACAGCCCCTGGTGGCCCGTTCTGGAATTCTCTGTCCCTGAAGAGATGCAGAAGATGACATCCTTTTTCTTGATGACAACAGCGACGGGTCCCCATAGTCACCATCAGCTGACCCGACCCCACGAGGAACTGTGCGTGACAGTCCCACGGCCGGGCAAGCTGAGCTTCCTGCACTATCGTCAGTGCTGACTTCACGTTTGAGGGAACTTGCTGTTGAAAAGGGACAGCCGTCCCACTGCTTTTCAGGGAAGACGATAACCGCATTTGAACACCTGATTGTCTTCGTGAACCCTCAAAAGCACCACTCCAGGCAGGCGGGCCGCGTGCTGGGAAAACGCAAAACGTCCTGCACGTGCTGAGCCTTTCACAAGTCCCGTGGTGCGCGCCACGGAGGCGTCTGAGTGTTGGACTGAAAATAACCGGTTGAAAATCAAGCCCCCAAGTTCATGGCCAAGGACGTGAAACGAAGCCAGGGCGAGCGCAGGAGCCGCGGCAGCGCGAGAGCGCCACCTGGCGCCCACAGGGCAGCTGCGCTTCCAGCTCGGGTGGCTCTGAGTGTCGCTCGCTGGTGGGTCCCTCGCTCCACTCGGCTGGGAGCCGCAGGTCGCAGCAGCTTTGGCCCTTAAAGCAACGGAATGTGAAGTTGCTCCATCGCCTGCACCTGTTTCACCTGCGCGCTGCAGAAGGTCCTCATCCTGGGAGTCTGCAGGGGAGCCCGCCCCTCCCAGCTTGGAACTGTGGCTCTGCGTTGCCAGGAGTTAAAAGGGAGAAGGCACTCGAACATTTATTTCAAACCTAAGTCAAAACTAAGCCAGATTAAGCTTTTCACTGACAGTTAATGAAAGTAAATGACTAAAACTTCCGAACGTTTTTATAACCTTACAAAATTCACCTTGGGCCTTTGTCTACCTAACTCCTCATTTATCAGATTACTTCCTGGGGGAACACACGCACACACACCCCTCCAAATTCTTAGGACGTTTAGAATGGAAAGTTGGGTCTGATAAAGTAAGCCTTTGTCATTCACTGTGCAGTGGCTGTCATTTAAAACAACCAAACAAAAAATCAATAACTAGAATTGGTCACCTTTTCTCCACTGTTCCTAGAAGTTATTCGGGTAAGAGCGGAAGACAGGGGCCTGGCATTTTTGGAATTCCTGCTCTGTTTGAGTAGGAGCTGCGTTAGCCGCTCCATAGGGGTCATTTTGTCAGTCCTAATAGTGATCACCTGTGAGTCTCTCAGTCCGGGGAGGGGCCTGTGTCCCAATCCCCGGACTCCATGGAGGAAGCCTCTGCGTCTTTGTGCGGTACCAGGTCGCCAGACGAGGGCAAGATGTCCGTCAGTGATTGAGTGACTTTGGAGCACTCACTGCAAACCACCAGCGTAAGCGCGCTGGGACCCCGCGGGACGCCGCGAGCATTTGCCGTGGGGTGACCTGGGGGAGGCAGGACAGGGGCGCAGGCGTCCCCTTCGTCCCTAGTCCCAGGCAGCAGCAGACCCCTGGCGGAACAGGACGACTCCCTGGTTCGACCCTCTCTGGAAGGCAGCCGGGAGACTCGGCCTGAGGAACCGAAAGAGAAACAAAAGGAAGGCCCCTACCACTCGGGCGACACGGTTCCCATCCACGGTGGACACGCGCAAGGAGTCCTCAACCCCCCCAGACCGGCGAGCGGGGTCCCCGTTTTACAGAGAAGGAACCTGAGGCTCCGAGACATTAAGTCAGTTATCTGTGGTCACAGAATGAGCTAGAAAAAGAGCTGGGAAGAGAACCCAGGTCTCATGGCCCACTGTGTTCTTCCCTCAAAGGCGCCGTGAGCCCAAAGCTCCTTTCTCCAGCGTTTGGCCAAACTTCAGGTAGAAGAAGAAGAAGAAAAAGAAACGTAAACCCCCTGTCTTTTATCCAATGCTCCATATTTTAAGGTAAGTTAAAGGGCAAGTGTCACCTTTCAATCCCAAATTTTAGAGCCTGAATGATATCCTTTAGTGGGCCTTGGTTTTTTTTGTTTTTTTGTGAGTGTGTGTGTGTCCTCTTAGTTTCAGCTTAAAGGACACGCCAAGAACAGAAATCCGTACTGTTTATTTTGTTCCCAATCTCATCTTCCCCTCTTCCCTTCCCTCCCCCCACCCCCAGCTTTGCCAATTTGTAAACAAATCAGAAAAAAATCCCCAATGGGCTGAAAACCTGTCCACGGTTTACTCCAGCTGGAAAGAATTGTGTTCCACCGAGAGTCAGACCCATTTACAATGGAAACCCTGACGGGCAATGCTGTAATTATGGTCTCGCTATAATGAATGTATCCGTGTGGTCAAAGGCATGGCTTTTTCCATGGTATTTTTCCATGGGAGATTTCCTCCCTGAGAGATGTTAACTTAAAATCTGGATTATAGCTTTGACTTTAAACCAGGATCTCTCCTGGCATTGCTGGAGCCTGAAGTTAACTATTATATTGACTTTGGTAGTCACGATTAGCAAGGGAGAGATTAGATTGAGTTTTGCAAGATTAACAGGGGGTGGGGAGGCGGGAGCTCGGTGGTGTAGGATTGACTTCGGTAAACTCCCAGATTTTTAGCCAGGGAGTATTTTCTTTCCTCTCTGACTTGGTGGCTACGTTAAAGTGGAAACGTTGGATAGGGCTGTCTGGTATTAGGGTGACCAACTATCCTGATTGGCCTGGGTCCATCCGGTTTTAGCATGAAAATCTTGCACGCCGGAAACCCCTCAGTCCTGGGGAAGCCGGGCAGTTGGTCCTCCTAAATCGTACGGAAAATAGAATCAAGATTCGGAGGACAGCAAAGCATTAATAATAAACAGTCTATTTTAAAGAAAGCCACCAGACTGAGTTTTAAAGTAAGAGCCTTTCTTGGTGCCTAAAAAAAACCTGAGTGGAACCAGCGTTTAGCTTGGGAACCGATTCAAGCAAGGGCTCAAGGGGAATGTTAAAACCTCATGCTCGGGGTGGCAGAATGTAATATGAAAAACCGAACAAGCCATTGTCGTGCCTAATAATTACATGGGTTAGCAGATGCCGGGTCATTCGGGGGCAGGAACAGAATGTGGCATTTCATGGGTATTTGGGCCCTCCCACGAGGCCACCCAGGGTCTCACTTCTCCAAGCTTTCCCTAACAGGCCCTTGAAGGTTCTTTCAAACCCTCTTTTCTCTACGCTGAGAAGGCGCAGGGTGCAGGAGACAAGGAATGTGGGGCTGCTCTGCGGGGCTCAGGGTCCCCATCCAGGCCCTGCTTCCCCGAGCTTCTCCTTTTACAAAGCTCCCAGGCTGTTCTTGCTGCCTTTCCAAGTACTGTGGAAACCGCTGATGTTTAGGAATTGGTAGCCTGAGTGAGGGTAAAGGAAAGGAAGAAATACAGAATCAAACCCGGGGCGAAAATGGACTTTGCAACGGCCAGATGAACCCCCTTCCCCCCGCCCCCCGACACTGTGTGGAGCAGCAGGAGAAAATGTGCATCAATTTCACAATGTCAATCAATTTGGTTTTTGTAAATCAAGAAGATATATGAAAACAGATCCTTCGGGACGGGAATGTTAAACCTATTTCTGGCTTTATGAAGCCTGAGCCTTCGGCACACGTGCAGAACCTGTGCTTGGATTTGTACACCCCGAGCCTCTGGTAGCTGTGCGGTGACCCCTTCTGTGGCTATAACTTCCACCGCTGTGAAATCCAGGGTCATAAGATGGAGGAACAGGGAGGGCGAGAAGATAGCGGCCTGCTCCTGTTCTGTCCCCACGTCCATGGAAAGTGTTTCCTGCCCCGTGGAAGTCGGGCGTGTTGAGGCCAGAACCTGGTGCAGGGTGGCAGTAAGCTGCAGGTGTCCCCTTGTCCCTCTGCCTCCAGAAGGACGTGCCCAGCCTGGCCCCTGCCCTGTTGCCTGGGGTGCAAGCTAACCCACATCTGTAAGAGGAGCCTGCTTAGAGGACCCATGAGCAACACACGCGTGCCACTTTATGCCACTGGGGGTTCGTTATATGTTGTTTGTGATGCGACTAAAACTAATCTAGCCACCTTTAAAGAAAGACCCTAATCCAACTAAGAGTCATAGCTGATTCTTTTTCAGATATGCTGCTCCCTGTACAAGATAGCTGTAAAGGAGTCTGCAAAAATTATCTTCTGTCTAGGCTTTCTCCTGTTGTCACGGGACGACAGAAGATGTAAAATTTCCAGTCTTATTTTTCTGCTTCTTACTAGAAGTGTCTACAGTGAGCTGTGTTGACAGGCCTGCAAGGGCCGTAGGGAGGTAGCTACCAGCAGTCCATTAGCTAAGGAATAAATACGTACGATATTGTATCTTCGTGTGCATGAGGAGCGGACACACACGTTTTAAGTGGCCACGGCTCGGGGGCCATTTGTGCCGAGGCCAAGTGCTCTGCAGCGTGTGAAAGGCGTCCCCAGGGCGTCTCTGGGCGGTAACCGTGCCAGCTGTTTCCAGCCAGACTGACTCTCCGCCCGCCCTGGGCTATGGGAGCTGATTTTTATGGACCGCGTGGAGACTCCGCGTCCTTGGCTTCCGGTTAGGTCTGGCCGTGGCTGTACGCGTAGGAGGGGGACAGGGTGTTAGTTTTCTTGGCTTCCTCACGCTGGTCACTGTGGGTTGGCTGCGGCCCTCACCACCAGCACAGCCGACCAGGGCCCCACGGGCAGCAAGCGCTCTCTCCTGGCCTGACAGCGTCCCCCCAGCCCCGCTCGGGGCGGTACAGCACATCGGGCTGCTCTGCCACCCTCCCGGGTTTCCGCCGGCCCTGAGTCTGGGCAAGACACAGCGGCGAGTGGGGGGAGGAGACGCTGGGGTGAGGAGTGACCCTCAGTGTGGAGCCTCGGGAGAAGCCCCAGGGGACTAGGAGGGAAGAAATGGAGGGTGAAGGGGTGTGAATAGAGGGAGAAGGGGTGTGAATAGAGGGTGAAGGGGTGTGAATAGAGGGTGAAGGGGTGTGAATAGAGGGAGAAGGGGTGTGAAGGAGTGTGAACAGGTGTGAATAGAGGGAGAAGGGGTGTGAATAGAGGGTGAAGGGGTGTGAATAGAGGGAGAAGGGGTGTGAATAGAGGGAGAAGGGATGTGAAGGAGTGTGAACAGGTGTGAATAGAGGGAGAAGGGGTGTGAATAGAGGGAGAAGGGGTGTGAATAGAGGGAGAAAGGGTGTGAATAGAGGGAGAAGGGGTGTGAATAGAGGGAGAAGGGATGTGAAGGAGTGTGAACAGGTGTGAATAGAGGGAGAAGGGGTGTGAATAGAGGGTGAACAGGTGGCAGTGGGGGACCAATCTGGGCACTGCTTGCAGAGACCTGACTCCTGTGTCAGCTTTCCCTCCCGGGGGGTCACTCTCTAGGGACAGAGGAGGCCACCCCTGACGTGCTGATGTCAGTCTGTCAGATGGGCTGACGCAGCCGGGGCGGGGGCGGCTCCTGTCACACACTGGACCTTGCTCAGCCCCGTCCTTCCTCTGTCACTGCTGAGGAACATACAGGCAGATCTGAATGGGTTTGGCTGGACCCCTGGACAGCGGGGCCACAGTCTGGTGACACTGTTGTACCCAAAGTCCGCAGCCGCCTGTGTGCTGTCTCTGATTGGCCCGTGTGGCTGGCAGTGAGGATGCTGATGGTCTGAGCACGCTCTGCGGAAAACATTCGCACACGCCTTTGCGTGCCAGGCTGAGTTACCCCGCGCTTCCTCTCTAGGGCTCTAACGTTGTCCCTGAACCCAGAGGTGTTTGGAGAGGATGAAAGCTACCCACCCCCAAGCGGTACCCAGCCCCCCGAGTGCCTTTCTCTTTGGTGGTTTGTGATTGGACTTCCTTAACCAGCCAGGAAGGAAGGCAGAAAGAAATGCCTACCCACAAGAGCACTTTTAAGAGGAAGAGTTAGAAAGAAACAGAGTACAAAGGCAACAGGAAGTTTGCTTCCGTATGTCGGATGAGCTTAAATCATGGACAGTGTCTTACGTCGAATGCAGGAGGGTGTGAAGTTTGGACACGAGGAAAGTGGGGTGGGCGGCGGTGTGGGGAGCTGGCGGAGAGTGCTGGCTGGCGCTGTGCATGGGACAGGAAAGCGTCATGTTGGCTCTGCCTGGGAGATGCGGGGCTCTCAGAATGGCACCTGCATTTGCAGTTCTGTTGAGGATTGCAAGCACACGGTGCTCCAGAAAGAGTTCACATTATCTTATGATGAGATTTCATAAAATTATGCAGTTAGAATGCCTTTTTTTAAAAAAGAGATTAATATCCACTGTCAGAAAAAGCTAGTTGTAACGAGAACCCAGAATAAAATGGAGTCTGGTTTCTGCCTTTGAGTTTCCTAGAAGCCGCGGTAAAAAGTTACAGTAGGGATCACTATAGTTCATAAAAGCAGGTGACTTTGACAGAAGTCTTTTCTCCTCCTCCCCACTGTGTTAGTCTCTCCTCTGCGCGTGAGGCGTGTGATGTTCACAGGGCCCTTAGAAATCACCCAATCCTGTTCCCTTATTTTTCAGGTGCGCAGGAGGAGACCGAGAGGGGAAGGGGATGCGCCTGAGGGCAGAGGTGTCACAGGTGGGATTCCTCTCGTCACTGACCCAGTGACCAGCAAGACTTGCCGGCCTGTTGTCTTATCCCACGTGACTGTGGTCAGATGAAGAAACTGGAGTCTTGTTGCGTCTTTTCTGTGCCGCTGCAGTCCCTCTGGAGGGACTCAGACTTAGGGGTGGACGTGAGGCAGGGCTCATCGGCAGGTCTCCTCTTTGGCAGTGACATCTGTGGGCCCATGGTGGCATGACGATTCAAGTCCCCTGTGGGCTCCTGACTCTCCCCGTGCTCTGAGCTACCCGGGGCTCGCCCAGTGGAGTCTGCACAGGGGCGGGAGCCTCTGTGTGGGCCCGGGCCGAGGATGGGGCTGATGTCGGCCAGGGTGACAGGAAAGGGCTTAGTGATGGGCCGAGGCCACACAGGTGGGGCAGGGCTGCCCTTCCCCAGTCTCCTCCTAGAGTGGGCCCTCTGGGGAGTAGCTGGCTTGCCTTCTTGGTGTGGGGACATGGCCACTTCTGCGGTGGCACTGAAGTACAACGTGGAGCTCTCCTGGCCTTCCCCCGCCCTGGGCTGCCCACCGGGTCCCCACCCCTGTGCGGCAGGAACAGCCTCGGCCCCCTCCTCCAGGCTGCCCTCTCCCCGGGTGGCTGACAGCCTCGGGGGAGTCCCTTTGTCCTGAAGATCGCTGGCAAAAGAGAGGTAACTTGAGGTTTCCAAAGGGTCAGAGTCTGCTTTAGGGACACCTTCAACCTCAGAGCCTTTCTCTAAGGTTGGGGGGTCACGGGGTGAGGATGGGGGCTCTTGCTGGGAAGACAGGGGCCTCCTCTGCACACTGTGGTGTTGACTGAGCCCCCAAGAGCAGCCAGGACTGTCGTCTCCAAAGGCTGCGTTGATCTTGGACACGTTTCCTGTTTTTAGGGCAAGTTTCACCAAC
Source organism: Eulemur rufifrons (assembly GCF_041146395.1). Classification (NCBI taxonomy): domain Eukaryota; kingdom Metazoa; phylum Chordata; class Mammalia; order Primates; family Lemuridae; genus Eulemur; species Eulemur rufifrons. The sequence goes on from NC_090994.1 coordinate 2,645,662, forward strand.
AGCCAGTGGTGGTGACTGAGGAAAGAGTCCTCCCCGGCAACGCGGCTCCCCGGCCCGGCCTCCGGAGGGCCCGGCTGTGGGCTGGGGGGCTTCCCCGGGGGTGTTGGCTCGTAACCGTCCCCTTGGCACGAGACCGAGCTCTCGGCTCTCCCCGCTCTCTCTGCCGTATCATCCGCTGCGGTGCCACAGGACGTCCGTGCCAGGCCCTGCCGGATGGCCGCAGATTTTGGATGGAGCAGGCTGTAATGGACGACCAGCGACACGCTGCCTGAGAAAGAAAACAAGGAGCACAAGGTTATGTTCTTTGACGTCCTGTGTCCTCCCCGTGGTTTGCAGAGTTGCAGGTTCTGAGCCTTTTGAGTAAAACAACATAATTTGGGATCCAAATTAGGTCTGTTGTTGGAGCCTCAGAAATGGATCTTTGGGGAGAATTTAATTAGGCTCCAGCTTCTATGAACTGCAAACCTTTCTAAACCTAAACAGGTGATAACACAGCTTGAATCCCGTTGGTTCTATGCCTTCTTCCTTGAGGGCAGCTCCAATCGGGCACTCTAGACGTGTTTGCATGTGCGTGTGGATGAGTGTGTGTGCACATGCGTGTGTGTCTGTGTGTGTGTGTGTATGTGATGTGTGGTAGAAATGTAAATTCTGCTTTCAAGCAGCTGAATCAAACACTCAGAGTTCAGCCATCAGCACGCCGGCTGATGGGCTCCAGAGCTGGAGGGGGAGGAGGTAAGAAATAACCTCGAAAACAAGCAAGATCCATGCAGAGGTTAATCGCTCTCATCAAAAACCCCGTATCAAGGAATTTCCATGAACAACAACAACACCACTTCCTTTGTGCATAAACATCTTAATCACACTGTTGTCAGTGTATTTGGGTCAGAAGTGTTGACTGCTGCAATAATTTCTTTAGCAGAGCGTTCCAGTAAGCCTCCCACGTTATTTCCAGTTTCCTGTTGTACTGGATGAAGTGCCTGGTTTCAGGGTGCTCATTATAAATGGCACAAGACCTGAAATAATATCTGCCGGGGCCAGGAGACCGCGGCGTGACAGTGCTAGAAGGACCCGGAAGGACGACCTCCGCGGCTCCGCTCGGGTGCCGGGGGTTGGGGGGCCACGAGGCCTGGACGGCGACTGGCTGGGCTCGAGCCCGGCAAACAGAGACAGAACTCCTGCGTGTTCAGTGCTGCCTCTGCAGCAGGCCCCGCTCAATTTCTGCACAGTTTTGAATTCTCACAACTGCCGGGTGAGGGACATAGTGTCACCTTTTACAACGAGCCGCCCCAGGCCAGGAAAGATGAACCAAGGCTCCCACCACAGAAGCCCTGTCCTTTGCAGGTTATTGGCTGTAGCCCCAGGTTGGCATGCAGTAGGCGCTCAATAGGGGCAGGAGGTCCTTGGATTGTAATTGGTGAGTGATCTGCTCAGGACCTCCAGGCCCACCTGGGGGCCAGGGCGTGCCGGGAGAGGCTGGCTCCAGCCTGAGGGCCCTCCCACCCCCAAGGGCGCCCCATCACCACCCTCCTGCGAGCGTGGGTCATGCTGAGAGTGACAACACCACGCTGGAGCAAAACTGGGAGGGAAAGCAGTGTGGTGGCTCCCAAGAGCATGCCATCTTGTAGGAATGGTGTCAGGCATCACGTGAGACGTGCAGGGCTGGCCTGGACGGTCCCACCACAGGCCTGCGGGAGGAGGTGGCTGTGCTGGGAGACTTTTTATGCTCCGAGTGTAGGAGAGGAACGCTGTGCTGAGCTCACACGGATCCGAGAGGCAAGGCCAGCACCGTGGGCATGGCATAGACCTTGGCGCCATCCACTCGTAAAAGGTGGTGGTCACCTAAGCTGCCAGGCGCCGCGCTGATGCCCGCGTCGGAGCTGGGTTTGAATCCCAGCTCTGCCACCTACAAACCGTCTGGTCTTTTGGAGGCTTAACCTCCTCTGTGTCTCAAGTCTAAACTGGGGAAATGACAGTGCCCGCCTTCCTGGTGCGTGTGGACGTGTAGCTTGGCCGCTGTGTCAGGAAGATGCAGGAGCTCCCTGAGGCGGAAGTGGGAAGTCATGTCCCTGATCCTGCAGGGAGCTCTAGGGAGGGAGCCCCGTGCACGAGACATTTTGGGCACAGGTGGAAAGCACAGCTGGCTTGAGGCTCCGAGCACAGCCGAGCAAGGCAGCCAGGGCAGAGCTCAGTGGCTCGTGCCTGGTGGGGACAGCCTCGCCACCCCCCACGCACGGAGCTCCATCCCTCAATCTCCAGCTCACCCGTGTGAGTTCGGCTTCCTGCCCTTTGAGTAAGAAAATAGATTGGGGAGAACGACACGGATAAGAAGGCAACACCAGGTCTTACCAATGAGAAAGCCAGACAGGACCCCCGCTATGGTGCACAGGCTGGTCCACGATGCCCCCTGGAGGAAGTCCGTGGCCAACAGCAGAAGGATGACATTCTCCAGCAGCATCACCTGTGGGGCAGAGGGGAGTCACCCCACCTGGACAGGTGCACGCCGCCACAGGGAGCTCCCCGTCCTGCGAGTCCAAGGCTGTCCCCTTCAGTCCCCCTCTGTCTTCGGAGGCCACGGGGGCGCCCAGGCTGGCAGGGCCCTCCCAGAAGAGGGCCACGGTCCCAGTGAGACCTCTTAGTTCATGAATCTGTCTGCAGAATCACAAATGCCCAGGACACATAAGGGCCCCACTCAGAGGTGGCGGCTTCCTTCGACCAGCCAGGCTGGGCTGGGAGAGGACACCTTAGTTTCTACTTTATCTACTTCATCCCTCCTCGTGCTAACTGCAGGCACGTGTTAGTGTTATAACACAACCATTAAACATCTCTGCAGAGCTCGTGGAGCTGGAGTCACAAACTTTCATAACAACTTAGAATTTGTTTTTCCTCCAAGTATTTGCTGCTCTCAAATCATGGTTGAGATGTGGCAAAATCATAACATGTAACCAAAATGTTTGTACCCCCATAATTTCATGAAATAAAAAAAAAAAAAAACACCACCGCAAGTATTTGCCGCTCTGAAAGCAAATCTGCCGTGCGGCCACCAGGTGGCAGCAGGGAGACACCACACCCTCAGCTCTTGCAGAAAAGGTTCTGCACGCACACCCAGCCGGCTTATTCCTAATAACTCTGCTTTCCAATGTTTAAGTATAAAAATATATTTCTTTACTAAAATAAGTAAATGAACTTGACACAACTCAAAGATGCATTTAAATACTGTGTATAAAACGTGAAAAGCGCCTAAATTATAATACTGATTTGCTAAAAGTCTCCAAAAGATTTGCCACGGCAATTCCTTGGTTTCATTTTAACTCCGGACAATTCAAATACGGAGAAAAGTATAAACTTACGAGAAGCTGCCTGGTAGTCCTAAGAATGACCCCCTCCACATCCCTCTGTGTTTCTGCCTATTTCTGTACCCAATGGCATCGCCCGGCAGCTCCGCACGGAGACCCTGGAGTCTCCACTCCGTAACCAGCTACGTCCCGCCGGCTGTCTGGTTCTGTGGGTTCAAATTCTGAAGTTTGTCCCGACCCCAGCACCTTTTCCCTGTCTTTCCTGCCAAAATGTCAGCTGTTCCTGATGATTTTGTTATTGTCCCCAAGATCCGAAGATACCAACAGGGAAGCCAGAGGAGAGAAACAAGTCCCTGCACAGACTCTTAGGGGGAAAAAGCTCCCTACATTTGTCCAGTGAATCAAATAACTCTAGAGGTCACTGCTTTGGCCTGGGGACATATTAATACTTTCATTCCTTAAGCAAAGCTGTTGAGCCCTTAAAACTCAGACCTACTCCAGGACACCAGCCCACGCTCCTTAGAAGGGGATTCCCTTCTGGAGTTAAAGGAAAAAAAAAGCAAGAAAAGAAAAGAGCAGAGTGGCATTAACTCTTTCTCTGCCAAAGAATACAATTTACCCAGAAGGAGTCACTTCCTGTCGGGGCAGAGCTTCACCAGGGACAGAAACGCCCGTCAGCGGGTGGAGGGTCCATCCGAGGACAACGCAGGCAGGGTCCCCGGCCCTTGCTGAGGTGCGTCAGGGAGAGACCTGGACTGGAAGATGGAAGGCCTGGGCCCGGCCTTGGCAAGGTCACCGTCAGCCGTGCCACCTCCCCTCTGTGGGTCGAGCTCCTCAGCTCTAACGGGGGTCCTCCCAACCCTGTGTGCTGAGGACACCAGGAGAGTCTGTCTGTCACACTGAAGATACGCTAGAGATGTTCCCTCACCTGACCGCACACCTTCTCCTGGTGGGAGCAGCTTGGGGACACTGAGTAAGCCTGAGTGAAGATGGGCAGGTGTAGAGGGCAGAGGGAGGGAGCCCGTCTGCCAAGGGCCCCGTGCACGTGAGCACTGGGTCCCCCGGGGCCACCAGGGTCCTGTCAACACTGCCAGAAAGTGTGAGCCCAGATCTGCGGCCCCCTTGGGAGGCCGGGGCGGGGGGGGGGGTCTCTCTCCTCTACACTTTTCTCGTCTCCATTTCTGGCCCTGTGTATCTCTCACGGCTGTTTCCATCTTTTCTTTCCTTTAGAAAGTGCATTGCCCTGTTGCAGTTGGCCCGTTAAGTCGTGTCAAACCTCCCTGACACCATGAAGGGAACGCATGAACGAACAGACAAGTGATCCTCACACGGCCACCGAGAGCTGGATATTGGGATTATCCCTTCACAAACACGCAAACAGAGGCCCCCAGAGACCCCCCAGATATCTGGTGACGCTGTCGGGATTTCACGCGAAGCCTGTGCTGTGTGCCTCTCTAGCCGTGGCTCCCACGTGCGTGGGAAGGAAACAAGCAGGGCCTGGGCGCAGGAGTGACAGGGCCCAGGTGAGGGGCGGCCCGGGCGGCCGGCATTCCCCTCACTCATTACCGTCTGCTGCAAACCTGGGTGCTACCGTTTGTAGAGAACAGGGGTTTCCAAATGCTACTGGGAGGCCAGTTTGAACCTCACGCTGTCATTTGCTCCCCACCTGCCCCCCATGGGTCCGGAGCAGGTGGGCGAGGCTTGGTGGCCCTGGGCTGGGGCTTCCAGACATGCACCTGCTGCTGCTTTTTCCAGGACCCCCACGGGGCCTGGGCTCCACCAGCCTCTTCCCCTGTGCCACTGTCCCGAGGGCCAGGCCTGGCGGGGCTGCCGGGGAGGGTCCCGGCACCCTCGGCAGAAGGCAGTGCTTTCGGACGCAACGCAGGGCACAGCTCAGGGGACTCAGGCATCTGGCAGGTCCCACATGGGGTGGGGGGTGCACTGGTGCGTCCCCCACGTGACCAACACGAGCAGACACGGCAGTGGGCACACCAACCTCCTCCTGAGCTCACCTGGGCGTGGGCAGGTGGGGCCACATAGGAATAAACCGCTTCTGCAAATGGATGAGAAAATCCACGTTCCATTTTGTTCGCGTGTGGGTCATGTGGGCTGGGAGGCTGCTCTGCACGACCTGGGACCTGTCACGCGTGACCACCCCACCCTCCCCCCACACGGTGACAGGCGTGTTATCAGTCTCAGTTTTCAGGTGTCCTGTGAGGCCGTGTGGCTCCGCAGCCCACGGGCTCAACTAGCTACACGGGTCCTGAATACGGCAGGTGGCCCGGACACTCCTGTCCTGGCCCAGGGCCACCTTCCTGCCTGTCTCCATCCTGGGCGCCGCCTCCCCCGGAAGGTCTCCTCACCTGTCACCTCAACAGTGGCCACTGCTCATGGCTATGCTCTGCTGGCCACTCGCGTGTATTTTCTTATCTGATCTCCACGAGGGCCCTGCGGAGCAGGTGGGTCCTATTTAATCTTCGCAGGAACACGGAGAGGTAGACGACTTACTCTTAACGTGCCGATGAAAACACAGGTTTAGAGAGTTTAAATCCTTGGCCAGAGTCAGTCCGTAGCAGCAGCCGGCACAGCTGGGGTCCGGGGCGAGGTCGTCTGACTCCAAAACCCACCCCCGACCCACCTGGCCGTGTTTTCCCCCCTTTGCTCGTCACAGTCGGCTCGGCTCATACCCTCCGGCCAGACGTGTCTCGGGCCACCTTGCCGGGCAGTGGCGTGGCGGGTGCTCCTGAGCCCAGACGTTTCTCTCTCCTGGCATCGAGCCACATTCTGCCTTAGTTTTTGGTTATTCGCATACTTATACTTACCGAATATTATGAATTTTTAAAAGAAATGCATAGAAATCTCCTCTGCTGGACTAGAAGCAACCTGGAGACAGGCATTCGCCACCTTCGTGCTTCTCACACCCCTAGGACCACGCCTGCACCTCGGGGTACACACGGAGTGAGAACTGCGGTGACCCGAGAGGACACTCGTGTGACATAACACAGGGCAACTGTGATGAAAGGAGAGGAGCCGATGCAGAGACGATGTCACCAAATACACCACACGTCGCCAGCCACCGTGTGGCAACAGCTGATGGCAGCTTCCTAGTCTCAAAGCCCGACGTCTCTGTTCAAGGCTGTGATGCCTTTTAGAATGTTTTCTAAAACTAGCCTGTTCCTTCTTCTCTAGGTATGCACGCACACCCACGCACACGCACACACACACACACACACACTACATGCTATGTGTGCCGTAAAAGTCAGGATTAAAGAGAACTGCCATCGCCACTTGCCAGGTAGAACGTGACCATCCTGTTTCTGGAAGGGCTGTCCCAGAGGTTCAGGTAGCAGAGGATGTACACGGCCCCCACGAGCAGGTTGAACAGCCTCCAGTGGCAGGTGCTGTCGACAATGTCACTCTGCTGGGCCACGAGCCAGAAGGTCATCACCAGCCAGTGGGCACCTGGAGAGAGGCGGAGGTCAGGGTCCCCGTGGGGACACGCGTGGAGTGAGGCGAGGACACAGAGACCAGGGCTAGAAGCTCTCGTCTCTGCTCCAACCACATCCTGCTCAGCATCTAAGAAGAGACGTCAAATCCCAGAAGAGATTCGGGGGGCACAGAAAACCCACCCAATTTACCTTTGTACGCATTATCCCACTTGACGCTTATAAAGGGCATTTGACCTGAGGTGAAGATGAGAGAGAACAAAGGCCAGCTTCAGTAACGCTTACCAAATATTACCGTGACGGACTTACGCCCTTTTAGTTCCAGAAAGTGTTTAATGAGGCAGTTGTAAAACTGTCCACTATTTTTCAATTGTTACTACAAGAGCTAAAAACCTCCACACCCAAAGGAAAGAACTCTACGGGGTCTAGCTATAATGTTTATTTCTATATTTTAAAATAAATAATATTCTGGAATTCAAGCTGAGTTTTAAGAAAGGAGAAAAAATTAGCTAATCTCTCTTTAGGAGCACATTTTTTTTTTTAAATTCTCTTTTCTGCCAATAACTGTATTTAATGTTTGCTGTAGGCCCAAGCGCCCAATATTTCTCAATGTCTCCAGTTCTCTTAAAACAAGAGTACACTGTTCCTTCTTGCAGAGTATATTCACTGGTGACAGAGAAGATAGTTTTCCTTGGCAGGAACACACAGGCCCTATTCAGGGAGCCGCACAGCCAGACAGACTTCCTGTCATCACCGGGCGCATCTGTGTGCAGCTAGACTGCGGGAGGAGCAGGCCTGGGTTCAGGGGAGCTGTCCTATTTGGAACAGAGGAGATGTCCGAGATTCAGCATTCACAGGAAATGGTGCACTTTTGGAGGCTGTGAGCAGTATCGCTATATACTGTATATTTTTGTACTGCGTAAGGGCAGTGGGACCCTGGACCTCCCTCCTGTTTGAGTGACAGCTTTGCTACAGAAAAGATTTCAGCCTACGGCACAGAAGAGTCTTTGGGGCAGTCCCACGCTCCAGGGTTAGCTGGGACTTTGAGGGCTGGGATGTGTGTGGCAGCGTCTCTCCAAGACAGCAGCACATATTCCTGCTCGCCCTGGACACTTACTGCCCGGGAGCTGGAGTCTGCTCCACCGCGCTCTTGAATCTGGGCTGGCCACGACTGCTTTGGCCGGCAGACTACACAGGAGCACTGTCGGGCGAGCTCTGGGCCTATTTTTTTTAAGATTGGCAGATTCTACATCTTCTCTCTTGGAATTCACAGCTGCTAAGTACGAGCCCAGGCTACGTTGCCATGGGAGGACCACAAGGTGCCCGACACGGAGAGAAGGCACCGTCTGTACATCCAGCCCCGTCAAGCCTCTTCGTGAATCCAGACACCTGCTACCCGGCTGCAACCACAGAGGCTCCCAGCAAGAAGCACCCAGCAGAGCCCAGCCAGGCCCCGAGAACTGCGAGGATGGTCATACGTGGTTACGTTTAAGGCACTCAGCTCTGGGGTGGTTTGTTTCACAGTAACAGATGCCCAGATTGTCGGCTCAGCTTACCTCCAACAACCAGAACCCAGACGTGGTAGGCCTTGTAGAACAGCACCAGGCTCAGCACGCGGGTCCCCAGCATGCCCATCCTCCAGAGCTGCTGGCACAAGAGCGCAGCCCACGGCGTGGCCAGGGGGCCCGGCTTCACGAAGTCCATGAAACGACCGTAGGACACCAGGGCCCAGGACAGAGAGGACCAGGAGAACAGCGCGCTTAGCCCTGCAAGGGAAGCAGAACGACATGGTATGCGCTGAAGGTTCCAAAGCAACGACACCACGTGAAGAGTCATTCATGGCACTTCTTTAGTGGGACGCGGAACCTGGCTCCACGGAGGGTGTCACTAACCAAGCACCCCGACTGGTGGTAGCCTTAGGGCTCTGTGTCTGAACGCACCTGTCTGTACGCGGGAAGGAGGAGGACCCTCGGGGGATTTCAGTGCAGGAGGCACCGGGACGGCGCTCTTGCCCAGCAAATGGCCGGGGCTCTTCCTTTCTGTGCCCTTTAAGAAAAGTGTCCCAGGGCCTGGTCCTCTAAGCCCTCTGCTCCAAGCTCTGTTTATAACCAGGCACATCCTACAGGACTCTGAACACAGTCCCATCCGAAATATATTAAATACTTTGCTGTTCGATCCTTATGAAGAAGGTTTAATAAAAGAACTAAAACCAGAACAGCAGACGGTGTCAGGCCTTTTGATAAAGCTGGGTGGGAGGCTAGTCCGGTCCCATACTTTAAGCATTTAACTGATGTGTATCCAACTGGGGACACCCAGCAGAGAGGGCAGAGGCGAGAAAGGAGGGGAAGGAGCGGAAGGGACGGGAGGGGAGCAAGAACCAACAGAGAGAAAGAGAGAGAATGAGACTGTGGACGCCCGGGAGAGTGAGAGCCGGAAACACACATTCGCTGGGGGCCGAGTTGCTGTTTCCACGCGGCTGTCGGGATGGAAGCCTCTGGCTGCGCTAAGAGCCGTTCTAGGGACTGAAGATACAGGAAGACCAGATGCATTGATTTTACTGAGATGCTGTCTTCCCGAGGGATTTCCGGGGTAATTTTGATCATGCACAATTTCCGTCTTGCGGACTGACTTCAGAACCTCAGACAGCCTGTGCTCTGTGGCGACTCACCGGGCACGATGTCCGTGAGGTCTGAGGCTAGAAAGATGTACGTCTGCAGCAGCAGGTGAGGCCCGGTCTGCAGCAGGGCCTCCAGGAGGCGCAGGGCGGACAGGTCGGCCTCCTGCAGCCACAGCTGGCCCAGATGCGGAGCCGCCCGTTCCTTCCGCAGCGCGGTCCGAGCAGCGTCCCAGTGGCTAAAGAGCAAAGGGCACCGTTAGATCCCTTCTGTTAGAGACACGCAGCATTCTAAAGACCCTATGTCCTTACCAGAGTCACCCGGAGCCACCAATTAGGCGGTTGCATGTGGTTCAGGAATCCCTCTGTGGGATCCATTCTGATGCAAGTCAGGCTTGTGCGAAACACAGTTGTTTTGGCTCCCCCCAGCGGCGCTATTGCCAAACTGCAATTGGCAAACCGGATTTGCTTAAAAACATGACCCTGTCCGGTGGGTTTCTTTTGTGTGTGTCTGTGTGAGAACCCAGTGTGCTAGGTTCAGAATGAAGAATAGATCCACCGCTTTCTATTTTAAATTGCAAAGCTTTCCTCTAAGTAAGTAGATTTCTGGTTTTTTGGCTTATTTTTAATCTCAGAAACACTGCAAACCACGTGGCTTCTTATGCCTGCACAAGCTGTTATAAAGCTTAAAGCCGAATGTGTGGCCCACCCCTAATAATTGCACATTCTGGCTTTATCCTGTTTCCTAGCATTTCATCCCTTTCCCTGGCTTTTCTCATTTTGCCTCTTTTTTTTTTTTTTTTTGACTTTTAAAATTATGTGTATTTTTCTTAGTCACCTTAACTTTTTACTGAAAATAAGAATAGATACATGACTAGTTTTTCCTAATTTCTAATTTGCACGTCTCTCTTCACTGATCCCTATTAGTTCTTTAATATATATCCGATTATTCCAATTAGTTTTTAAATATACACCAGGAAATCACAGCATCACTGAAGAAGCTTCTGGAGCACATGGGGAAGAAAACATGTGCCCTCCACTGTCGGACACCTGGGGAAGGCGGGGGCCTAGATGGGGCTGGGGCGTCCCCACAGAGTCTCAGAAGGCAGATTTATTTGATGATTACTCAGGAAGCTCCTCCAAGTTACTGGCTTACCTCTCTTTGAGCTCTGGGATGTTTGCTTACAGTAGCCGACTCACTTCTTCAATCAGCTGTCTGTCCTCGAGGTCTCATACTTTCTGCCTAGACAGTCAAAGCCGAGTAGAGACCCACAGCCCTTACGGACTTGCTACAGGGCTGGGCGACCAGGGGAGGGGATGGAAATGGCAGCCAGCACTCAGGGGGGACTCTAATCCTACAAGTCTGATGAAAAGACCCTTCTCTGCTTTCTGCCCGGTACCCGGGGTCCAGTCTTTTCCAAGGAACGGCACTGCTTGAACACAAAGTCCCAGTTTTCGGCAAAATGGCTGTGGCTGCAAATGGCACTTTGGTGCCTTTAGAGATTTAGGGTCCAACTCTGGGGGCCCAGTGAACCTGGAAGTTGCTTGAGGTCTTTTTTGGAAGAGATTCTGAGACTCTACTGAGGGTGGGACGGCGTCACTCCCTGCTAACACTGATTCTCTTCATCGGGCTCATACATCAGGCTCATTTCAGCCCCTCCAGAGAAAGCCGCGGGAATGGTGTAAAGGCATAAACCCCAGAACACGGAACACCACCTGGCAACGACTCCTCGAACAGCCTTCCAACCCTCTGCGTCTATGATTTAATAATCACTGGAGCTGCAGGGCTTTGCTGCTCTGATCCCCAATTTTTTCTCCATTTAAAAAAATTCCTATCAACTCTATGGGAGTAGGAGGTAGCTGAGAGCTGAAATGTGCCCTTGATAAACTCACCGCCATCTCTTCTGAGCTTCCTGTACCCAGACACTCCAGGTGAAAATGAGCCTCACCTGCAGAGGGGGCCTGTGGACCACAGGTCAGACCGCCAGGCCCCAGACCCACCCTGAATGCCTCTTTACAGAAAAGAACTGTTCCTGGCTTCCAGGTGATTTCTTCTTGCAACAAAAGCCTGAAACAAATGTCACCTGGCTGGCTTCACTGTCTAGTCTGGGGTTAATTAAATCTATGCCACCTTCCTGGACGAAGGGAGCAGGTGTGTAACTGGAACTACCTTAAGCAAGTGGCCCTAAAGGCTCGGCCAACGAATGGAAACAGTAAAACAGAATTTGAAGACAGGAAAAAGCTTTTGTAAAGTCAACAGCTGCATCCAGAAAGAGCCCCCCGGTTAAGAGACTCTCAAGGCAGCGCAGGCTGGATGAGGGGATGCCAATGTCAGAGAAGGGGTTTGAGAGCCTTCTCCCAGTCCCGAACTTTCAGGACCTTGAGGATGGAAGGCCCAGGGGAAGAAGAACCTCCTGCTGCACACGCACTCATGCTCCCGAGGCGAAAGGAGGCCGCTGTCCTTACCGCTTCCAGACGCCAAGCTGCAGGAGGTGCAGCGTCAGCAGCGAGCAGCGCCCTCGATGCCCATCTGCTCGGAACCACAGGTAGCTCAGGCCCTGCACCAAGAAGCCGGGCAGGAAGACAGAAAGTGCCAGCCACCCCCACAGGCGCCGTCCCGTGGTGAAGTAGTAAACCACTGTGTAGAGGCCTGGGGAGAGAGTGGTGAGCCAGTTATTGGAACGATGGCGTGAGCCTGGGTAACTGCTCTGTAAATAGTTTTAAATTTTCTGCATATCTGATGTTTTTGACATCTTAAAAACCTTCCTGGCTGGGGAGACACTGCCCCTCCCAGGGCTAGCTAATTCTTTGAGGTAGCAAAGGGCCCAGACAGGAGCACACCTTTGGTGTGCAAACTAACCTGTCCGGAGCCACACCTCCTGTGTCTGGCCATAGCCCCAGGAGACTCTGCCTTGCACGCTCCACCGCCAGGTGTCAAGCAACCAGGGACCACCCTTATGGCCCAAAGTCTGCTGGAATTATCTAAACTAGCCAGTTCTCAACTATTCACCCTGTCCTGCCTTTCCGAGGAAACCCCAGCAATGCCTCTCGCCTTGACCTTCCTGTCCTCGGCCTCCTGACTTCCCTGGTGTCTTTCCTGTGTGGCCCTGCGTGGCGTGCCCTGCCTCCTGTCCTGGGACCTGTGGGGCTGATAAACTTTGCTTTCCTGAGCCTCTCCTGTGTCTCCTTTTGTGGCCACATCTGACTGACCAAATCATTAAAACAAAATGAAAATGAAACAAAAGTCACCAACCAACACAGTGTCCCCACTGCCAGCAAGACTCTTGGCTGTACGCAGCCCAGGGCCGGCAGAGCCTTAGGCAATGGAGACAGGCAGGGGTTGAAACACAGTGCCCGGGCTTTCCAGGGTGCTCAGACCAGACACCCTGGTCTGTGAAAAGTTGCTGCTGGATTATACACGACAACGCGTGCAAAGCACCCGGCACCCAGTAGGTGCTCAAGGAATTAGAAACCTCTTTTTTTTTTTTTTTTTTGATGATGGCAGGATAGAGCGACACAGTGGAGAGAATCCACACTCCCCAATCAGTAAGTCAAACATACTGAACTGTCACTACCTGCCACATCTGTGCTACACTCTTGACACCGATTGTCACAGCTCATTCTGTGAGGTCGCCCCTGGCCATCTTTCACATGGGGGAGAACTCACTTAGGGCCCCAACAACAACCCCATGGTGGTGCCACCCACTCCTGAGGACTGGATGCGCGCGACAACGCAGGCGGGTGCGCTGGCAGACGCGGTACACAGTCACCCTTCCCCATGACTGCTAGGTGGGTTTTCCAACAGAGAAGTTGTCGGTGGGTTCATGCGCACAAGCAGCGCCGCCCTGGGGTGCACCTGCGAACCCCGCAGCTCTGGACAAAGGGGTCAGGGCTCAGGCAGCCATTCTTGTTCCCCAGGCTCTGTCCAGCGCTCTAACCACCCTGAGCGTCCTGCCACACACTTGGCCCACCAGGGCCTCCCGGGCGCAGAAAGCCTTTGCAGGAGTCACCGCCCTGCCGGGCTGGAGAGTGCTGGGGCCCCGGGCGTCGTGGGCTGGGAAGAAGGGGAGGACCCGTCCGCGGACCATCTGGGGTGGGTGTCGACACCCGGGGGTCCTGACTAGTCTCAGCCCCTCCCGCCAGGGCGCCGGAGCTTGCAGCGCTTTGGGACCAACGTCACGCCGGCTCCTCCCAGGTGCGCATCCCGCCAGCGCGCCTTGGGAACAGCGGGCCAGCAGGGACACTGTGCAAACGAGTAAAGGTCGGAGCCGGCCACCGCGGGTCCCAGAGGGCGTGCGTGCAGAGGAGGGGGCGCGGGGCATTTGGCGGCCTCGATACTGGAGCCTCATTAATGTCCCCTCCCCTCCTCCAGTGACCCGGCCCAGGAAGACACGCGCTTCCCCAGGGAGCCCGGCGGAAGTGGGCGCAGACACCCCGGCACCGAAACAGTTACACGTTCAAACAAGAACGGCGCGAACAGCGGGGCCATCTTGCTGCGCCTCTGCCGGCCCTGTCCTAAACCCCGAGGCCGCTTGGGTGCGGAGCCCTGTCCCCCTCCTCCCGCCATCCCTCCTGCCAGCCGCGGAGTCCCCCTGGGCGGCCGGGGGCGGGGGATAGAAGGCGCAGCCAGACCCGCATTCGATGCATCCCGCAGCCACAACACTTTGCAAAACTCCTGCTGGAGGGAGGAACTCTCTCTGGAGGGAGGGGCGGGGTACAAGACCCCGGCTCCGCGGGGGGGGGTCGTGCATTCGCAGTGGGGAGCCATGCATTCGTGGGGGATCGTGCAGGGGTGGGGGGAGCCATGCATCCACGAGGGATCGTGCAGGGGTAGGGGAAGTCACGCATCCGCAGGGATCGTGCATCCGTGGGCATCCGCTGGGGACTGGGTGGGCGTGCAGGGCAGGTGGGGTGGGGGGGTTGGAGGGTGGCTCCGCCCGCGTCCAGCCACTGGCGGCGCCGCACTCACGCGCGCTCTGCTCGGCCGCCTGCAGCGGGGCCGAGAGCCCCAGGAGCCCCGCGTGCATCCTCCACGCCGGCTGCTGCCTGCGCCCGCCCCTTCCCCTGCCCGCGCCCCGCGCCGGGGAGGCTTCCGGCCCGAGACCCGACCGCGGGGGGCATCGCGGCCTGAGCCCGGCGCGCGTGTCTGGTTCAGGTTTATCCAAGTTGCTCGCAGGGGAGGGAGGACCGCAGGGTCCTGGCTGGGGGGGGAGGGGGGTGAGTGTGGGGGAGGGAGTCCCGCTCAGGTCGGGCCCCCTAATATGGGCAGGAGCGAGTTCTGCGCTGATCCCTGACTCTGTAACGGCCGGGAAAGCGCTTGGTGATGTGCGAGCGGTTAGTCGAAGTATTTAAACTGTTCCCGCCTCTGGGGCGGCGGAAAACAAGTCTGGTAAACCACTAGTCAGAGCGAGTGTGCATCTGTCTATGTGGAGTTGCATTAGAACCTTTAATTGGGTGTTTTTGAAAACTTACGATTACGTGGCCAGAAAAACAGGGGGCACGGGACCTGGCGTCTTGGTCTGCATCTCACCCACAAACCCACCCCGGCCTCTGTCCTCACAAAAGCTTTGTGCAGATGTGCTGGAAGCTTCATCAAGATCCCAATTATGTGTAAGAAATAAATTTGCATATTGAAAAACCTTTTCTTAGGAGATGCATATTTATATATCATATATATGAAAAATTATTCCGACATTTGTTCAAATGGCCAGGCAGACTTTATGCAGGACCATGGCCAAGGCCGCAGGGACCCTGCAGTGGGGTTTTCCCGTGGGGGAGGGACACTGGGCTCAACTCCGGATACAAGAAGGAAAGGGGGGGGTTACAGCCCAGGCATGGGGTGGGGGATCGGAGGATGGGAAATTTCTAGGAGGAGACCTAAGGCAGGAGGGGGATTTTGGCTCACCTGGCCAAGGTGATCAAACACCCCTGGGGTGGTGGGTGAGGAATTTTTTCAGATACTGAGGGTGACACCCAGGTGGGGAGTTCTGGTTAAACTGGCTAAAACTAGACTCTAAGGCAGAGACCAGAGACCCAAGGTTGAGCCTCATTGAGCGGAAAGCTCAGAGGAGGCTGATGAGGGTCTGGTCCAGGAGAGGCTCTTTGTCCCACATGTTATCTGTCTGGTTTTCTTTGTAAGGAAGAAACGATGCTTAGTCGTGGTGATGGATGAAGCTGGGGGCCTTTGACTCCAGAAACGGGCAGTTAGCCACCCACCCTTCCTTTCCAGAGGTCACCTCTGAGCCACCGGCATTGCCACTTTCTGTAGAATCTCACTGCATTGATGGTTCTGTGTCTAATTAGTTGGTGCACCCTCTCCTTGCCTACAAAATCCCTGCAGTAGAAACATCTGCAGTTGAGGAATTTACCATCTTGAAGACAAAAGGGTTCGCGGATCCAGGTGAACCTACAAAGGAAGCAAACCTATAAAACTCTAAAAGGTTGATTTCCCTCTGCTAAAATAAAACCAGAGTTCAACGGCTTTGGTTCTTCCTTATGGTTTCAATGTGAGTCTTATAAATGACTTTATTTCCTTGAGGATAATGTTTATCTATCCTGATAGGCCCCCCTCCCCGCTAGTTTTCTATTTTTTTTCAACTCGTTTTTCTTATTATTATTGTTATTTTGAGATGGGGTCTCACTCTGTTGCCTGGGCTAGAGTGCAGTGGCATCATAGCTCACTGCAACCTCCAACTCCTGGGCTCCAGCATCCTCCTGCCTCAGCCTCCTGAGTAGCTGGGACTACAGGTGCACACCTCACGCCCAGGTGCTGTTTTTCTATTTTTTTTTTGTAGACACAGAGATCTCACTGTTGCTCAGGCTGGTCTTGAACTCCTGGCCTCAAGCCATCCTCCCATCTCAGCCTCCCAAAGTGCTAGGATTACGGGCGGTGGGGTGGGATGAGAAGGGGGCCTGAACCATCTCATCCTGGTGAGGGCTTTCAGGAGTCCAAGGACCCTCCTTTTTTCCTGGCCTTCCAGGTGGTTTTGGAAGTATATTTGTTCAAGGGAGGAGGATAGAAAACATTTTAGTTTTCAGTTTGATAGTTTGATTTACAGAGGTTAAATATTAGTCACTTGGCCTGTGCGTCTCTGTTTGTGTTCTTCCCAGAGTCTCCAAATATTTGTGGCGGGATGCAGGGAAAACCGCTCACTCCTCCCAGGGCTGGCTGCGGTTTCCTGCCTCCGCCTGCTCAGGGGTACAGCTCTCCCCAAAGCCCAGGCGTTTCCTGAGGTTCCAAACCCGGGATCTTCTGTTCACATGTCCCGAAAGCCCTCGCTTTCCTTCTCCCTCCCATCAGCGCCGGCTCCTTCTGCAGGGCTGGCCGAGGGGAGGGGTGTTTCTGTACTCCTGCATTCATCGCTCAAGGTTTATCTGCCCTCTGAACTTGGCTGGAAATTGTTAACAGATTGTGCAGGGCTGTTCTGATCTTACCTTACCTAGCTTGACTCAGCTGTCGCCTCCCTGTCACTTTACGATGCACAGCAGCAAACTGTCCTTGCTGTGCCTTTGCTCCCGTGCTGTTTGTTGATCGCAATCTTCTCACCTGTTTGGCCGGCCTGACTCCTGGTCACCTCCAACATGCCTTCGCTCACCCCAGGGTCTTTCTCGTCCACAGTTGCTATTTCCCATGCGTTCAAAAAACACTGACCCTATTCCTGTCTTTGCATGTTCTGTATTATATTACAGCTTGAATTAATTTCGAATTCCAATCTCACATCGGTAGATGAATTCTTTGAGAAAAGCAATTCAAAAATTATTTTTCATTTTTTTGTGTCCTTGACACTTAGTGGAGTTCAGTTCCTGGGATATATTAGACACTTACCCATGTTTGTGGAAAGCTCATCATGGCCTACTTTCTAACACTAAGGTAACAGAAGAAAAAAAATACAAATGTCATTTTTTCAAACCTTAAATATAATTTTTAAAAATCTTTGAAACAGAGTTATGTTAATGATTTGGTCTGAACATTATGGACTAATTAGTTTGAATTTTTTCATTTTCTATTATAACACTAGTCCATTTTATAACAGAAAAGTTACATATAAACAAGACATAAAAAATACAAACTAGAGAGAAAAGTCTGCTAAGTACTACTACATTAAAATTAAGAATTGTCTTTATCCAGAAGACATGATAATGGAAGAGAAAACCAATTCAAAAGTGGAGGAAGACATTTTTACATAGATAGTCTACCAAATGGTAGTATTCAGACAACATTTTAAAAATTCTACCAATCAAAAAGAAAGATCTATATTATTTCAAAAAGAAAGATGTATAACTATTTACATATATATTTCTATATATCTTCATTCAGAGACATGAATTGGCTTTTCACGGAAGTTAGCACAAATAATCTAATAAATATATGAGACACTCAACCTGAGTACTCAGGGAAATTTAAAGCTCAATGACATTGCATCATTAGACACCCATGAGGTTAGTAAAAATTAAAAATCTAATAATATCAAGCATTGGCGAGGAAATGGGCTATGTGTCTAGCCACACAAGCTTCAAAAACATGTAAAACCTACTAGGGCAGGGGTCCCCAACCTATGGCGAGTTGTATCATTATTTCATTATATGTTACAATGTAATCATAATAGAAAGAAAATGCACAATAAATGTAATGTGTTTGAATCATCCCAAATCCATTCGCCTCCCCCCACCCTGCCCCCGTCCCCGGTTGGTGGAAAAATTGTCTCTATGGAAACAGTCCCTGGTGCCAGAAAGGTTGGGGACCGCTGTGCTAGGGAGATTCAGTGGAAGCCTAGGCAGGTTCCCAGAGGACGGCTGGTTCAAGGGCAGAGGCTGCTGGGCAGGGCCTGCACCGCCACCTGTGGGGGCCAGAGACCCTGGTCCTTGGGGTTTCTCCTAGGTAGCCCCGGACCTTTCACTCGGGAGAGCAAGTTTCCACTCCATACTCAACACTGTTTTAGCAATTTTCTCTGGTTTACTTTTTTCTGACACTTTCAAAGTCTTCTTTTTCGATTCCATTTTATTTTTGTTAATTTGGGAAGAAAAGTCCCATAAGTTCATTTGGGAAGAAAAGGCATCTTTACAATACTCAGGCTTCCCGTGCAGAAGCTGATGTGTCTTTCCATTGAATGAAGCATTGCTTTGTGTCTCTCTCGAACATTCTCTGTCTTTCCCATGTGGGGCTTACGGATTTGCTGTTAAGATTTCTTACAGAAAGTGTATGTCAGTTTTGTTTTTGTTTTTGTTTTTTCTCATGAATGGGATTTTCCTCCCATTTCATCTTATTTAGAAAAAATGTTTCCTAATAGACATATTTGATAACTGAAACATCATAAGATAAAAGGAAAATATAGAGAAAAATAAATCACAAGTAAACACAAGACCCAGAGAAAACCAGCATTTGAGTACACCCTGTGCTAAAGATGGTTTGACTCATAATTTTTTGACTTTACAATGGGTTTATCAGGGTATTAAATGCATTTTCTGCTTAGAAATTTTCAACTCATGATGGGTTTATTGGAATGTAACCCCATAATAAGTTGGGGATAATCTGGGTTTTCCTCCCTTTAAGTGTAGTTTTACATGGTAGCTAAGTTTTGTCCTGCTTTTGGTTTTACACATTATGTATATTCAAAAGAATCACCATAAGTATTTTGACTTCATAACTATATATTTTTTCTGATTCTGTAATGTTTAATCATCTAGTTATCACACAATTAATCAAACCATTGCTCCATTTGTTGGGGTGGATTTAACCACAGGCAACCTCCATCCAAACTCCAGCCAATTAATCTGAGCACCCAGCTTCAGGATCAAAGGACAAAAGTCAATAGATATCTCAAATTGTAGATAGGATTTGTCTCAAGCTTCCTCAGTCCTTTGCCAAGTATTAATGCTTATATTATTATTGAATATAATTGTCCCAGGGAAACCATGAGATAGCGACTATCATTAGTAATTTCTCAGTTCTTTACTTCTTGCATTTCTTAGATATGTTTAGGGCTAATATGACAATAATCTTTTGTTTCTTAGAATGTTGGTACAGTCTTTTCTTTTTTCTTACTTTCTGTGTTTCTCAGTCTGACATCTATAGATATTCGGGAGTTTACAGCTATGGTATTGGAAGTCTAAAAAAGGCAGTGTTAGGCTTTGCCCTCTGCATCCCCAGGGTCTCCCCCTGCCCGTCCTTCTCCCCACCCTCCCGCACCCCCCTCCCCTGCACCGTATCATCCTCGTGCCTCTTCGCAGCTCAAAAGAATCCGGCGAAGTTTATGAGGCGCCATTGAAAGCGGCGGGACGATTGGTCACTGGGACAAATGTAATCATCCTGTTGGTTTTTGGAAAATTCGATAATGGGGAACTGGCCATTCGGAGATTTGGGTTGGAGCTTTGAAGAAAGGACTCAGGGCCAGGAATGGGCGCTGGGGCATTGGAGCCGCAGGTCATCCTTTTGGCCACGAGATGGCGCCCCAAGACAGTGAAGTTCGGACCCGGACGACACCGCAGGTGCCTCCTCTTCCACTAAAACTGCAAACAGCTGGTGCCGGAATCCCAGGGTTTTTCAATTACAAGGTGAAACGCAGGTGCTTACCCGAAACTGCAGGGTGAGTTAATGGGCGGAATCTGACTTAGGACTCCCTCATTGAAAAAGGTCAGGTCAACACGAGTGTTGAAGGAGGAGGTTCACCTGCAACAGTCACTTGTGAAGCTTCTCTGAGCCCCGTAGCCAGAGGGACAGTGGCCCGCGGGTGGCACAAGGGGCCTCAGCACGCCCTCCTGTGTAGTGTCCAGCCTCTGCCGCTTTTCTTGGCCAACTGGGAACAGAGCCGTTCCTGGGCAAGTATAGAGAAAAGGAATGGATTTTAAGAGATTCACAGAAAAATACACAGGAATGAGTTTTGTCGAATAGGTTTAGAATTCAAGTATTTTAAGAGGTTAACTTGCAAAGTCGTCTTTCAGGAGGAAAGCGGGGAAAGGTTAGGGGTGCACTGTGTGTATGCGCGTTCCTGCTAATCTGAAACGCCAGCCCTCCCCGGCCTGGGAATGTCAATGGTCCCGGTGCTTGTTTGCTCAGGGAAAAGTCATTGCTCAGGATTTATGAGCCTGTGGGTTATGGGACGTTTATTATGATCCTCTCCGATTGTTTTCTCTGTTGTGACAAATGCCCAATCGTGGTGTTGCCTATAAACATGAAAAGAATAATCAGCGTTGAAAAGACCAGACTAAATTCTAAAATTCTTGCCTGTCTTTCCTTCCTACTTTATTACTTTTTTCTTTCTTTCCTCCCTTCCCTCTTTTCTTCCTTCCTCCCTCCCTCCCGCCCTTCTTTCTTCTCCCGCTTTCTTCTCTTTCCTTCTCTCTTTCCTTTCCTTCTTTATTCTCTTTGCTTCTCTCTTTTGCTTTTTTCCTTGTGAAATGATTTGTCTTTTTCTTACACGTTGTGACATTTTAATTAATTACATCTGATTTTCAATGTCATATTACTCCAGACTACTTCATTGAAGCCTTTTCTCTCAGGTCCCCTTTGAATGCATTGCCACCAACTGTCGCGTTTCTTAGCGAGTTTGGCACTTGCTGTCTTTGTCACTAGGCTCTGTGGAGCTTCACTGTCCCACTGCTCTCCTCTCGCTGTGTGGGGTGCAAACCTCTCCCCCTCTCTACAAGACTGGATGTGATTCCTCGGCCTCTCTAAATTGGGCTCAGCTGTGGCCTGAGAGTCGCTGTGTGGAGCGTGGGTTCTGCTGGGGCAGAGGGAGGACCAGGGCAGGAGGGGCTGAGGGCAGGGGGCGCCGGGAGGGCGTGGGGGCTCTAAACACCCACTGCCTGCATTGGAGGATCTGTCAGTTTCTGCGAGGGTCGCTGTGGGAGTGGCTGGACCTAGACCATCTAGTTGGCATGTCATCCTGCCTCTCGTTAGAAGGCCACCTCTTGGGTGAGGTGATCTGAAAATACATAAGTTGAGGGGCATTGCCTCTGATGGGGGTGATGTGGGAGGGGGTGAGCCCGAACCGTGACTGTGGCATGGAGAAGCTCTGCATGGCCCTTTGGAGAACCAGCAACGGCAGCCCATGCGGGGTGGACTCCAGAGAAGCGTTGAAAGCAGCCCGGTGGAGCGGCGACCTCGCCAGCCTGCGAGAGGTGGGCCACCTGAGGGAGCAACTGCTCTGCACCCCCACGCCTCGGTGGACTACGTCTGAGGAAGACAGAGAAGTGAGGTGCTCATTCCCAGTGCCCCATGGCTCAGGTCTTGAGGCCCAGGAGAGCTTTGAATAGGACGTGAACTTGAAGTTTAAAAATAGACAACCCTACACCTAAGGAACCGGAGGAAGCTTCTTTAACAGCTGACAATTGGTAAAGAGTTACGGACTTGGACTGCGAACCTACCATGAGCAGCTTTTGGAAGAAGAAACCATGCCAGGTTTGTGACCCAATGAGCTGCATCAGTTATAGCAGTTTGCTGAGTGTGGGCTCATAAATATTTCATGGCTCAATTACCATGTTTGCCATGATTTAAAGGGAGGAAAATAGTGGCCTGAGAGTTGTAAGCCCTTGTCCAAGAAGTCACACTGGTGAGTGATGGGACAGGGACATGGACCCAGGTGTCCTTTGCTTCGGCCACTCTGGTTGATTTCTTGGCTGTTCCAGCTTCAACTGTGATGGTCCTTTCTGCTCTAAGTCTTCTGGGTTTCCAGCAGCCCCCGACTTCTGTCTTCGTGCACACGTGCTCTGACTCATCCCTGAGTCAGTCTGTGCCACTGTGGGAGGCTCTTCACTCCACAGAAGCAGAAAAACCAGCTTGTGAGTGACAAGGCCAGACGGAGGCAGTGGAGGAAACCGTGTGTGGTTGGGCCGGTCAGGCTCCTTGCCATTGACTGGCTGGAGGGATGACTCAGGCGAACCTTCCAACAGCTGCACCTCCAAGAATGAGATCCAGCCTAGGGAGGGGGCTGAATTATAGCTACCCATGAATTATCTCATCCAATCCTCACACAAGCCTGGGGGGTAAATTTATTCTCCTCATTTTTATGTACCTGAGAATGCCAAGGGTTAGAGAAGTTAAGTAGTTTGTCCAAGGGATAGGGCTGTCTGACTTGAAAATCTGCCTGCAGTCCCCTACGCCACCCAGATTTTGAGGTGACCTACTTTGGTGCCGTGTCATGGACACAAGGACAAGAGATTTTCTAATGGCTGGTGGGAGGAAATCTAAGGCGAGATGGACTCACACAGTGTAAGGAGATGAGGAAAGCAACTGATGGGGACAGAGGACAAAAATGGACCTTACGCTCTGGCCAAGGCAGAGGCAGGAACCCTCTGGGGTGAGAGTGTCGTGCCATGGCAGCCACCTGGATGAATGCTGTATCTAACCACCCTCTGCCCTGGTTCCCACAGAGCGGAGTTGCTGGGCTGGTTATTACACTATTGTCTCTCAGCCCCAAGCTCCTCCTCAGTTCCTGCTTTCTGGTGTCGGCCTGCCCTGGCCAGCCTTGCTGTGCCCACAGGGACAGCGCAGACAGGGTGTGAGGCTGCAGGGCACACGGCTGCTTCCTGAGTTTCCCTCTTATGTCCCCAGCAGCCCTGCCCTGCCCGTTTCTCCACCTGACAGCAGGTTTCTTCTTTAGCTGGATCTGGTTTTGAAGATTTTTTTTTATTTCAAAATTTTAAGGGGTACAAATGTTTTAGGTTACATGGATTGTTGTTGTGATGGCTATAGGTGTGCCCATCACCCAAATAATGTTCATAGTACCCATTAGGTTGGTTTATTCCCCCCCTCTCCCCTACCCCACGCTTGCTTTTCACTGGGTTTTGCTTCCCTCTGTGCACAGCAGTGCTCATCAGTTAGTTCTGATTTAATAGCGAGTACATGTGGTATTTGCTTTTCAATTCTTAGGATACTTCCCTTAGGAGAATGGTCTCCAGTTCCATTGAGATTGTTGCGAAAGGTATTAATTCATCTTTTCTTAATGGTTGAATAGTACTCCGTGGTACACATATACCATATTTTATTAATCCACTCATGAATTGATGGGCATTTGGGTTGTTTCCACATCTTTGCAATTGGGAATTGTGCTGCAATAAACATTTGAGTGCAGGTGTCTTTTTGATAAAATGACTTATTTTCCTTTAGATAAATACCCAGTACTGGCATTGCTGGATTGAATGCTAGGTCTACTTTTAGTTCTTTGAGGAATCCCCAAAACTGTTTTCCATAGAGGTGCTAATTTGCAGTCCCACCAACAGTGTATAAGCATTCCTTTCTTTATGCATCCATGCTAGTATCTACTGTTTTTAGGCTTTTTAATAAATGCCATTCTATCTGGGGTAAGGTGATATCTTATTGTGGTTTTTAACTTGCATTTCCCTGATGATTAGTGATGCTGAGCATTTTTTCTTATGTATATTGGCCATTTGTCATTCTTTTCATGATAAGCTTCTGTTCATCTCTTTTGCCCACTTTTTATTGGGTTGTTTGGTTTTTCTCATGCTGATTTGCTTGAGTTCTTTGTAAATTCTTGTTATTAACCTAAGTGGCCTTCGTCCCAGGGATGCATGGATGGTTCAACTCATGGAAATCAATAAGTGTGCTTTATCACATAAACAAAAGCAAAAACAAAGACCATATGATCATCTCAATAGATGCCAAAAAAGCATTTGACAAAATTCAGCATCATTCATGATAAAAACTCATTCATGATAAAAACAAATGAGGCATAGAAATCACATATCTCAGAATTATAAAAGCCGTATATATAAGAAACCCATAGCCAACATCATATTAAATGGGGAAAAGTTGAAAGCATTCTCCCAAAGAACTGGAACAAGACAAGGATGCCCACTGTCACCACTCCTATTCAACATAGTGATGGAAGTCCTAGCCAGGGCAATCAGGCAAGAGAAGAATGTTAAGGTATCCAAACTGGGAAAGAGGAGGTCAAACTATCATTCTTCACCGACAATATGATCTTGTATCTAGTAAACCCAAAAGATTCCACCAGGAGTTTCTTCTGTGGTTTGGGATTTTAAAAAAAATCTCAGGATACAAAATCAATGTACATAAATCAGTAGCATTTCTATATAATAATCAGAGTCAAGCCAAGAGTCAAATCAAAGACTTAATGCTACTCCCAATAGCTGCAAAGTACATAAAATACCTAGGAATATACTTAATAAAGGAGGTGAACCATCTCTAGAGGAACTGTGAAACTCTGAGGAAAGAAATCATATAGGATGCAAACAAATGGAAAAACATATCATGGTCATGGATAGGTAGAATCAACATTGTTAAAATGTCCATACTACCCAAAGTGATTTACAAATTCATCACCATCCAGGTCAAGTTACCTGCTTCACAGATCTAGAAAAAAATAATTCTGTGCTTTGTTTGGAACCAGAAAAGAGTCTGAATAGTCAGAGCAATCTAAGCAAAAAGAACACAATAGGAGGCATCACAGTACCCGACCTCAATCTATACTACAAGCATATAGTAACCAAAACAGCATGGTATTGGTACAAAAATAGAGACCTAGATGAATGGAACAGAACAGAGAACCCACACATAAAACTGTCTACCTACAACCAACTGATTTTTGACAAAGCAGACAACAATGTACAATAGGGAAAAGAAGTCCTGTTCAATAAATTGTGCTGGGCAAATTGGATAGCCACATACAGAAGAATGCAACAGGACCCCCACCTCTCACCGCTCACAAAAATTATTCCAAGATGGATAAAAAACTTAAATCTGAGGCATGAAGCCATAAAAATTCCAATGGAAAATGTAGGAAAACAACTTCTAGATATCAGCCTATAATTTACACACAGGAGGTGGATTTGCTAAATTCACTCCGTTTGAATCACTGTCAGTATGCATGCGAAGTCTACTGCCAGTAGGACTCTACCAGACCTCAGGGCACAGAGAGCTCTGAGACACTCTAGGCTGCTCCCCAGAGACCGGATGGAGACCTGGTGTGAGAGGTGGTGGGAGGTGCGGGGTGCATGTGCAAACAGAGAGTGCTCAGGTGGTTTTGGTGGCTCAAGGGGAGAATCTAGTGTAAAGAGAGCCACTCAGGCACAAACGTGGGGGATGGGCCTTCTGGGAAGCACAGATTCTAAGGAATGAAAGTCAGTTGCAAAGTGTAGATGTTTGGGATTGCTTATAAAAGTGCAGTTAACTTTAACAGAATTCCAGCATCTTTCTATGTAATGCTTAACGCATAGTTACAAAGATCTTATCAGCACAGGTGGTTCTTTTCTTTTAGCATAGGTGTGTCTCACATGCCACGCTGAGGAGGTGACCGTCACTGGCCCCTGGTCAGGGGGCCCTCTGTTCTGATTTGGGTGCAGGACAATGAAGGAGGGAGTTAATCTGTAACAAAGGTCCATGATTGGGGGGGGGGGTCTGGTCTCTGGCCTCTGCTAGTCTTTACAGAATGAGAACAATGACGAAGAGAGTTAAGCTATAATCTAAGAAGCAGAAGTTACAACTACGTGTTCTGTGACTCAGACCTGTCACATCTCTCTCAAGCTGTTTTGGGATTCCAACAGCTTTTAAATTTTGTTTATTTGCACAAATGCAAACAGAGATTTGAATATTTGGGCTAGGAAATGTCTAGCAGTGCCTGGCACATGCATTTTAGAGAACTCTGTAAGGCTAATGGAGGACAAATATCCAGAAGGGTTTAAGGTGCACAGGTGATGGACAGGAAGTCCGTGCCCTGAGCAGAAGGAGAGTGAGAGCTGGAACATTGCCCGGGAAAGCCCCCAGTGGGAGAGGCTGTTACTATAAACCCCGGTGCAAGTTACCCAGGAGGGAAGCAGGTGGAAGGGGTGTGAGGTTTATTGAATTTAAAACATCAGGGGAAAGTGAAGCTTTGCCCAGGCTGGCTGCATAGGGAGCCACAGTGATCATCCCTCCATCCCTGTGGCCATTGCCTGGAGCACATGGTGGGGAGACTGAGTCAAGGGGAGGCGATTGGCTCATTCAGGCAGGGGTATTAGCCAGTGTGTCAAAGCCAGGTGGAAGTCTAGCATGTTTATAGTTGCCATGTGTGTTTCCAAACCAAGTCTATCATGCCCAGTAGAGAGACGGCCCCTGCCAGTGTGGGGTGGGGAAGGGCAGGGCTGCTGGGGAGCACTGAGGGCAAGTGGGTTCCACCCAGGTGGCTTTCAAGTCCCTTTTAGATGAGTTTTTGTTACTTGTGGAAAAAAGATCAGTCAGGTCAGCCCTGACTGACCCCAGGAAGAAATGGTTCCAGCAAGTGTCCCCACATGTTTACATGGTTTTCAGGAAACAGCAAAACAAAACTAAACCACAACAAACAGCAGCAGAAACCCACTGAAGTAAGACCCTTTATTTACCTTCCGTGGGCATCTAGACTCCAGGGGTAGAGTGAGTCCCTGGGCGTGGGGAGGGGACGCTGGCGACACCTCCCCAGCAGCCTGGTCGGTGGGACCGCTGCTAGCTGGGGAAAGAGGCCTGCGTGGGCTTGTCTTCCTGGAGGCTGGACTAGGAGCAAGTGCTGTTCCAGGGGGTGGGCTGAGACCACCTGTCTGTGGGAGGTGCTTCGAGGAATGGGTCGCCCAGCTCACAGGGCAGCAAGGGAGGGCTGGGAGCACCAGGGAAGGGCGAGACTGAGGGAGGAGGGTCAGCTCCCAGCCTTGTCGTAGGTCCCTGGTTCCACCTGCACCTGGACGAGCTTGGGGTAGCACCTGTCTCCATCCTGTCATAGGAATGTCCTCGCCCTTTTCAAGTTCCTGTAGGTTATCGAAACACAGACATTCCCATTCCCTTCTGATGTATCGTCCATGGATTCTCTCACTGTGCAGTGGCAGGATTGAGTGGTTCTGACAGACGCTGCGTGACTTGAAAAATTGATAATATTTGTTATCTGACCCCTTGGAGAAAAATGTCTGCCAACCCGCGTGCTGCTAAACCACTGTTGTCATTGCTCAGTGCCATGCGGTGACCACTGGTGAGGCTCAGGTTTAACCCCCTCCTAGTCATTAACAAAAATGTTATCAGGGTCAACTGAGGCAGGAAGACTGTTTAACACAGGAGCCAAACAAGGTCTCTCTTCCTCCTCTTTCTGTAACAGAAAGCACTCTTTTTTCCTCATGCCACTGGTTTCTTGGAGAAACTAGGTTATTTTTCCCGTGGGATGTTTTACATCTGGATTTGACTGATTGCTTCCTCATGCTGTTGTTTCAGTTGTTTCTCTCACCCTTGTGTTTTCTATAAATTAGTAGTTATGTCTGGAAACTCAATGAGTTTCAGGCTCAATGTCTTTGGCAGGAATATTTCATAGATGGTGCTGTATTTGGAAGTGGGGACTTTGAGGGGTGATTGGATGGTGAGGCTGGAGCCCTTCTGGGGGGGATTCGTGCCCTCATAAAAGAGGTATGGAGAGCCCCCTCGCCCCTTCTGCCACACAAGGAAACAGCGAGATGACCATCTGTGAGTCAGGAAAGTGGCCCTCACCAGACATAGAATTGGGCTACGGAGCCTCCAGAACTGAGAAAGAAGTGTTTGCTATAAAAGCTGCCCAGGCTACGGTATTTTTCCCGCAGTAGCCTGAATGCACTAAGACACTACCCAACCCACTTCCCCTTTTACTTCTAAATTTCGATAGTCTTTTATTGGTTTCTTTCATACCTTTATATAAAATGCTTATGCATCCATTTCTTATGCAACAACTTTGGAAACATCCCTGATCTCCCACCAGAGTAAGACAAGACAGCACTCCCTCACCCCTGCCCCTTCTCTTCTTCCCTGTCCCCCCTTCCAACTGCCACCGGTGATGCTTTGGTATTTCTAGACCGGTAATGATCACGTTCTAATCTGTAACCATCACAACATCTCTGTGCGTCGATGTGAAGGTTGAAAAGTAAGAAATAGTTTTTATATTTGCACCAGAACTTTGTTGTGGAGATGCTCTCGAGAGGCTTTTCCATGTCCTGTTTTGGTATGACATTATCATTTTGGGACATTTGTGCTGCTCCTTAATCATACACTGCCACACACGGGGTCCCTGTCACCCCCAGCTAACTCGCTGTGGAGTCCTGGTCTCCTGCTTCCATTTGTTCTACATGTTCCCTAGGTCTGTGCGTGACCCCCGGGGGATTTCACCTTTCATCAGTCTTGGGGTAGAGACCATGACCGGCCTGTGTCTGACAGTTGGGGCACCTTCTGCCATCATAACCAGTAGACTGTCAACGTGCAATGACTGAGCCCAGAAGTTGTTTTCTGGCTGACATGACAGTTTACTAAGGGTATCTATGGGTAGTAACTGACTCTTTTCCTCGTCAGCGTTTAGTGCTCAGGCTTTGCCCACGTGAGGTTCTGCCTCATCATGGGTCCTCAGTGGCATGTGCTGCGTCATCAGCCTCACGTGGCCTCTGCATCCCTCACGTGCCGGTTTGGTGGTGAAACAAGTGGACACAGCGCTGCTCCAGCCCTGAGTCCCTCCCCGCCCCAGGCGGGCTCTGCGGTCCGGCCTGTCTCAGGTTCCACCCCCCACACCCTAACCCCCCGACCTGCTAAACCTTTTCCAAGGGAGACGCAAATTTCATTCTGCTCTGAGGAAGGCAGACTTCGAAACAGTCTTCTTTATTAAAAGAATGGTTCCAAACAGTTCACTCGGCTGCTTCGCTGGTTCTGCTGCTCTCGCCCATCTCACTTGCAGCACTTGGCCTTCTTCCTGTAACAGGTGCCGATGAGTTTGGTGTAAGTCGGGCACAAAGAATAGAAACAGATTCCTCCGTTCTTGTGGCACACGTAGTGGTCAGGTTTTGGGATGAGTCTTCTCAGGAGGATCCCTGCACGGAGGAACGAAAACACTTCAGACTCATGGCTGGTGGCCACAACGATGGAGAACATTTGGTGACAGTAGGACAAGCAACTCTGCAAAGCACGTGAGTGTGAGGAGTTTTGTCTTCCAAGAAATTTGCAGGTGATTGATCTCAGGGGCTGGGAAGGGACTGAGTTGTCAGAAGCGCTCATTCCGTCCAGGATACGTTCTAGACACCCAGGACGGACGTGGGGGCTGGGAGATGCAGGGAGCTGCCCGTGCCTGGCCTGCATCCCTGCCGGGCTCATTCCTCTGCTGTTCAAGGGGACAGCTCCCAGACCCTGAGGGATGGCCGGATTGCCTGCCACCTGCTGAGGACTGCAGGTCACTCAACCTGGGAAGTTCTGCTGCTTGTCCCTCAGGACGTGGAGGCAGCCGTCCTTGGCTCACGTCAGCCCCCGCCCTGGGATGGGGCACCCCGGCAGGTCCCGGAGCTCACCTGGGGCCACCTGGGAGAAGAGCAGGCAGAGCGTCAGCAGCAGAAGGCAGGGTGTTCGCATGGTGGCAGGCAGGCTGGACCCAGGGTCTCAGAGAGGAGGTGAGGCTTCCCCGGAGGCTGAGCTGACAGAGGCGTCCAGAGGCCGGAGTGTGGCTGTATTTATGGGGCTGGAGGATTGCACAACCTCATAGACAGAGCTGCCAGGAGGTGTCGCAATCCAGAGTGAACGTCTAATAACTAACCCTCCTGTGGTTCGCCCCGAGTAGCGTGCCAGTCATGTGGCTCGTGGTCTCTGTCTGGCTGCAGCTGGGTTTGCTTTTCAGCCTGGGGAGCTGGAGTCAGCTCCTCCTGCCTGGTGTGTTTGGTTTCTGAGGCTGGGCAGTCGGATGGGCTTCCCAGGAAAGGCCACTCACGCCGGCACCACTCCTGGGGAGGAGAGGACACGGGGGAGCCCTGGGCAGGGGCTGCCGGCTCCCAGCTGGTGCCTGTCTCTTTGGTTTGTGTTCCTGCACGATGACCCCAGCCTCCCCTCTCCCTCATAAAAGCCATCCCGGCTGTCCTTCAGTTAACCTCAGGGATGAGGTTGGCTCCCGAGGCCAAGGCTGCTTTCTCTTCCCTCTCCTCGTGCTGCACTTTCTCTCCCAGTGACCAAACTTTCTCTTTTCCAAATAGACGTGTGTTCCCTGGAAGTTTCCAGGTATGGCTCCCCAGAAAGTGAGGTCCCTAGTGTGGCCCCTGGGGGCGGGGACCTGGGGTCCAGACAGGCTGACCCTGTAGAGCGGCAGCTGTAGAACTGGGCTGTTGTGTTGGCTACTCTCTAAGGATCCCTCAGGTTGTCCTTGGTCCTAAAGATTTAAACAAGTGTTTTATTTGTCACTGATTTTCTTTGTAATTCTCTGAGCAGCTCTCCTGATGTCTCAGGCAGGGGCAGCTTTGCAGGCCCCCGAGGCTGGCTCTGGCCTCCCAGGCAAGGGGGGAACTGAGTCCGAGGATATTGGGCAGCTCCTGGACCACCCGGGGCTGGAGAACCCAGCTGGGGGCTCAGCTTCCAGGAAAAATGTCCAACCCACGCCACTGAGCTGGCCTGAGCGGGACCCTGTGCTGCAGCCACTGTGCATGGGACACCCGGAGCAGACTGACCTGCAGCCACTCCTGCCACCAGCACGATGCCCTTGTGCACCAGGACATGCACCTTCCAGATACTTCCACTGCACTCCTGCCAGAGAGACAGACACAGAGATAGACAGAGACAGACAGACAGACAGGGACAGAGAGAGACAGAGACAGAGAGAAAGACAGAGAGACAGAAGTCCCCAGTATCCCACCAGCTCCTGGTCCATGCTGGACACCATGCTGACACCGAGGCAGAGCCTCCGTCATGGGACCAGGTACAAGGGACTCTGGAAAAGCAAGTGCATTGTTGGGTCCTTTCTGCCTCTCACCAAACTCTAAAATTGGAGAGTTTCCCCAAAACTCAAAGAGTATAAGGTATTGGGTGAACAAAACAAATAATGAGATGACTACATTCAAATTCATTAACACATTCGCTGATTGAAGCACGTCCATTTGCTCCTGTTATGTGCTGGGAAAATCTCTTAGTGGCTTGGACTGCAGCGAGGGAGAAGCTCACGGTGGCCTCCCGCTAAGGGCACTGGGGGCTGAGTAGCAGACAGGGGTTGGACGCGGCTCCCCAGGCACTGTGATCTCGAGCGGCAGGCAGGGCCCATCCGGGGGCTCTGGAAGGTGCCTGCCCAGCCCCAGGAGGTCAGGAGTCCTCCAGACCTTAGGCCTTCACCAGCCTCTTCGTGGTGGGACCCTGCTAGCTAGTTCATGGGGACAGTTGACAGCGGGTGTTTGGGAGAAGTGGTTGGACAGCTGCCTGGAAACAGAAAATTCCCTGGAGAAAAACCTGGGAGGAGGCTGAGCAATGTCTCAGCCCAGAGTGGCAATGAGACCCCTCTGCTGGTGTCTCCCTTTCTGTTACCACGCGCGGGTGCCGCAAAGCCCCGGGGAGGCAGTTAGCGTGGAGCTCGGGGAACTGGCTCTCCAGGTGAGAACACCAGGCTGTCCATTTCCTTGCCTGCGTCCTGGGGAAGTTTTTTTCAATTCTCTGCACCTGTGTGTTTTCCTTCTTCAAAAGGGGATAATATTACCTAGCCAAAGAGCCAGCATGTGGGATAAATAAGATAATGAAGTGAAACACCTCCCAGCATGACTGGGACGGTGTGAGCCGCATTTGTGTCTCAGGGTGCAGGGAGTGAAGGGAATCTCAACCCAGGAAAGATAAACTTGATTTTCAGGATTCACTTTTTCTGCTCTGAACACGGGAGGCCCTTTGTTTGTTGAGGTTATGTCCGCAGAGCCTCAGCCTGTGATTCACTTGCTGGTTTATTTCTGAGCAGGTCACCTCGATTCCAGTGCGAGGCCTCGGCCTGCTCCGCCCGTGTCTGTCCACGGTGGGTTGGGGCGAGAGAAGGGACCGATCCCTGGGTCCCTGGGGACGAGTGGGGCACCACAGCCATCGCCGAAGGTTGACGTGCCGGGGCTCTCAGAGGGGTGGGAGGCCCAGGTGGGATCACAGGGAGGCCCCTCCAGGAGCAGGTGCAGGAGAGGAATCGCACAGACAGGGCGCGGCAGCTGCCTCGGTGTAAACCGTTGGTCTGGAATGAGGTCCGGCTGGAGTCCTGGCTTCGTGGCTCACGGTTAGCAAAGGCCTCTGCCATCGGGAAGGGCCCTGCTGGTGGGCACTGAGCAGGGAGATTGACGGGTGCTCTGTTGGCAGAGAGCACACAGGGCCCTGACCGCCCAGCGCAACATGTTAATGGGACAAGATCTTAGTAATTCAGCTCCAGGATTTGTCTAGAGCAGAACACAGGTGCGCTCAACTAAAAGCTCACTCCCTTTCTCTAAAAACCTGTTGTCTTCCAAGGTTTTGGATTTCTAATAATGAAGTCTTAGGTGGCTTTTGCTCATAAATTATGATCCATCTGTGACCTAACAGAGGACATACATGCAGGGGACATAGGTGTTTCTCCCAGGCCTTCATAGTATGATGATTTAAAAAGTTACCACTATCTTTCAGTGTTTTTGTATACGTCATGTATTTTCCAAAGAAAGTAGGCAGGGAAAAGTGTATGCAAATTGGGAGCTGACTTGAAATGTTTGTTTCCATGCAAGTTCTCATTCTCAACATTGGACAGAATCAGCTCTGTTGCTTAAACCGGAAGTTGGAAAACTATGACCCTTGGTCACATCTGTCTCACTGCCTGTTCTCGTGAATACGGTTTTATTGAAACACAGCCATTCCCATTCCCTTCTGATGTATCGTCCATGGATTCTCTCACTGCGCAGTGGCAGGATTGAGTGGTTCTGACAGACGCTGCGCGACTTGAAAAATTGATAATATTTGTTATCTGACCCCTTGGAGAAAAATGTCTGCCAACCCGCGTGCTGCTAAACCACTGTTGTCATTGCTCAGTGCCATGCGGTGACCACTGGTGAGGCTCAGGTTTAACCCCCTCTTAGTCATTAACAAAAATGTTATCAGGGTCAACTGAGGCAGGAAGACTGTTTAACACAGGAGCCAAACAAGGTCTCTCTTCCTCCTCTTTCTGTAACAGCACTCCTCCTTTGTCCTCATGCCACTGGTTTCTTGGAGAAACTAGGTCATTTTTCCTGTGGGATGTTTTACATCTGGATTTGACTGATTGCTTCCTCGTGCTGTTGTTTCACTTGTTTCTCTCACGCTTGTGTGTTCTCTAAATTAGTAGTTACGTGTAGAAACTCAATGAGTTTCAGGCTCAATGTCTTTGGCAGGAATATTTCATAGGTGGGCTGTGTACTTGCTGTTACATCAGCACAGGAGGCCCGTGAGTGCCTGGTGGTCTCAGCTTTGGGGAAGGCCAGACTGACCGACCACTGAGTGTGGCTAGTGTCAGCCTCAACCCTCTAATTTCAAGTTCCCTGTGAAACTCCTCACTGAATTGCTCTAAAACAATCTGTGAATGATTGTTTTAGATCTATGAATGCATTCAGGGCCACAAAATGGTGCTTTTATAATGCCAGCATCCCTTCTTCATTTATTAGCTGTGAATTTTCTATAAAGAAGATAGTTCCTTCATTTCACTATTGTTTACACTAAAATACAGATTGTACTGGAAATGAAGAGTAAGTGCTTGATCTCTTCTTCTGTGGTCCGATGTCCAGAGTGATAAGTTGGTGCCTCAACAGACTCCAACTATACACCAAACTGCTTTTTGAGTATCATTATGAACGCGTGGATTTTTATATATTTGGTGTGTTTCGATGGATTGTAGTCATCATTCACTGCAATGGTAAAAGAGGTCCCATCTTTGGCCAGTGGGATCCCCTTCAGTTTGGAGCTGGTTTTTTTTTTGGTGTGACCTTTCGGTCTTTGATAGCTTCCCTACTTTCTGGAACAATAAAACATTCCAGACTTATCTTGTATGTTTTATGTTCTAGACCTGGAGTCTGCCATCTCTCTAAGTGGTTCCTGGTTCTTTTTCGTGGGAAAGAGCATGTAGAGGCCGTGTCCTGAGTGCTCGGGATGCGTATTTTTACTGCACTGTCATTGCATTGCTGAGGGCAGAGGCTAAGAAATACGTACTTTTTGTTAAGAGAGGAAAAAGTCATGAATTTATAGTGATAGTTGTAATTCAATTTTAAGATCATAGGCTTTTAACGTAACCTCTTAATTTTTTTGAATCTTCTCTTATACTGAAAATCTTGGTTCTCATGTTTAGTGTTCCTTTTATCACCAACCCCCCCCATTTTTATTTGAAAAATTTCAGACGTATGTGAAAGTACAGTGCCGAGGATACCTGTACACCCTGTCCCTAAAGCCACCACTAGTGATTGGTTTGTAACATTTATTTGCTTTGAGCCATTTGAGAGGGAGTTTTGGGTCTCATGGTATTTCAGCCCTGAGTCCCTCCCCCGCCCCAGTCAGGCTCTGCACTCCGGCCTGTCTCAGGTTCCATCCCCCACACCCTAACCCGCCACACCCTAACCCCCCACACCCTAACCCCCAACCTGCTAAACCTTTTCCAAGGGAGATGCAAATTTCATTTTGCTCTGAGGGAGGCTCATTTCAGAACAGTCTTTATTAAAAGAATGGTTACAAACAGTTCACTCGGCAGCTTTGCTGGTTCTCATGGTCTCACCCATCTCACTTGCAGCACTTGGCCTTCCCATGGTAACAGGTGCCAATGACTTTGGTGTAAATCGGGCACGAGGAATGGAGACAGGTTCCTCCGATCTTGTGGCACATGTAGTGGTCAGGTCTGTGGCCCAGGCTGGTCAGTAGGCCGACACCTGCACGGAGGGAACGAAAACACTTCAGACTCATGGCTGGTGGCCACAACGATGGAGAACGTTTGGTGACAGTAGGACAAGCAACTCTGCAAAGCACGTGAGTGTGTGGAGTTTTGTCTTCCAAGAAATTTGCAAGTGATTGATCTCAGGGGCTGGGAAGGGACTGACTTGTCAGAAGCGCTCACTCGGTCCACGGGCTGCGTCACCTGTGGCCAAACACAAGCCAAGGCTGCCCCACAAGCTTCTGAGTGGGGTGTTCTCCTGCCCAGAGACCTTACATGGTTCAGGGAATTAAAATGATTCCCCAGATAAGTTTTCTACCCCATCCGCCACCCCCCAGACCTCACACCCTCTGGTTTCACAGTGCGGACGCTGGGCGACCCCACGAGCACGTCCTGCACTGTGCTTGTTCCCTGCGGGCAGGGGTGCTCTCCCCTCTGCCTCGAATCCCTTTGTTCCCACTGTGCTCACCACCGTTTCTGCTGAAATCTGTGACTGTTTATTGTCCGGCTGCAAGTGTGGTTACTCTCTCAAGTTGTCACAGTTTTATTTACCGAGAATTCATTTTTCTGTCCTCCCAGTGGGGGGGGACAGAAAAATCTCATAATTGGAAAGTGCCCTTCTATTTCTCATTTTCCTCCAAGGCCTTCTCCATCCTGTGCATTCTTCTCTGGATGTGGCCAAGTTTGTCAACAGACTTCCTAAAGTTTGAGGCCTGGAATACGTAAACAGTACCTTCCATGTGTCCCACCAACCAAGGGCCAAAGAGGCTTCACTTCTCTAGTTTGGCTCACAGTCGAGCTGTGCTGTCCAATATGGTAGCCACCAGCTACGTGGCTCATTCACATTTCCATTAACTGAAATCACACTGGCCACACTGCAAGTGCTCGGTGGCCGTGTGTGACTAGTGGTTGCTGCATTCCCTGGGCAGTGCAGGTATAGACCATTTCCATCACTGCAGAGCGGTCTACTGGACTGCGTTGCCATGGCGAGGGAAGAGCATTGAGAGGCATTCTGGTCCCACCATCCCTTTACTCAGGGAAGCCTGTCAGGCCAAGGCCACTCAGCTGTTCACATGGAACAGTGTCCTCATCTCCAGCTGTCATTCTTTCTCCACGTCATACTGCTCTTATTGATGCTGTCGGAGACTGAACTGGGCTTTAATAACCTCACCACATTGTTGACCTCAGGTAACCTCAGCACATTCTACCCAGCAATAAATAAGACACAGGGTCTAGCCTATACAAACTGTTCCTCAGAATAGGAAAGGGAGAATACTCAGGGTTTGACGCCAATGTGGCCTTAATACCAGTATCTAGCCAGAACAGTGATGGAAGAAAAGGAAAAGAATGTTACAGGTCAACCTCCTTGATCAACAGAAAGTAAAAAACCCTCAATAAAATATCAGCCCCCAGAATAAAAACAGGTTCATCATATTTCACAAATACAAGGTTTCATGTAACATTTGAGATCAGTCAATGCTACGAACAATAAAGAAGAAAAATCCTACGATTATTTCAATTAATGCAGAAAAAAATTGAAAAAATTCAGCATTGATTCAAGATAAAAACTCTTAATAAATTTAGGAACTGGAGGGAACTTACTTTATCTGATAAAGAACAGCTACAAAAACGTACACAAACTGTACTTTTCATGATCGCACATTGGAAGCTTTGCATTTGAGGTTGGCAACAAGATGAGGAGAATGGCTCCCACCGTTTGCACTTGACATTGCATTTGAGATACCAGGCAGGGGAGGAGGGTAAGGAAAAAAGTATAAGATATAAGGGTTCGAAAGGCAGAAATAAAATTGGCACTATTTACAGACATTATGGTTATATTAATACATAGACAGTTCAAAAGGGATTAAGCAAGCCAGTTCAGCAAGTTTCCTGTATATGAAATCAATATACAAGAAAATAAAATCAATTTTACTTCTGTACATTAGCCACAGCAGCAAAAATGATATTAAAATTAAAACACCATATCACAGAGCATAAAGTGTCAAACACCTAGTTGAATCTAAGAAAGTATGTGTAATACTTCTACGTAAGGCTTAGGACATTATGAAATAAGTTGAAGAAGACCTAAATAAGTGGAAATGCTATGTTACGCAGTTGAAGGTTATTTTTTAAAATGTTATTTTTTCTTAAATGAATCCTCATAGTCAACCCAATACCATGAGAATCCCAAGAGGTTCTTTCAGGGAAAGCTGACAAGCTGATTGCAAACATTACCTGGAAATTCAAAGGACCCAGAATAGCCAAGACACAGCTGGAGAGCACGCAGGGAGGACTTGTTTGACGGGATTTCCAGGCTGATTGTAGAGCCGCTGTAATTAAGGGAGTGTGGCCATGACACAGGGCGGATCAATACACAAATGGAACAGACTCAAGAGGGCAGAGAATGCTCAGGCAGGCTCGGAGAACTGATGTGTAACAGCTGTGATGCAACAGAACAGTGCAGAGAAACAGCTTGCCCAGTCGCTGGTTCTGGGACAATCAGATACTCACACTGGAACCAGAAAAGAACTTGACCC
The DNA here is from genome assembly GCF_041146395.1 of Eulemur rufifrons. Lineage (NCBI taxonomy): Eukaryota > Metazoa > Chordata > Mammalia > Primates > Lemuridae > Eulemur > Eulemur rufifrons. Next base: position 2,683,150 of record NC_090994.1, read on the forward strand.
TTACTTCACACCAAACACACACACACACGTACAAACCATCACCGGATGGATGATAAGCCCAAGTGTGAAAGGCAAAACACCAAACTTTTAGAAGACAATCCTGGAGACTGTCTTCATTTTCTTGAGGTAAAGAAAGATTCCTTAAGCGAGATCTCAACAGCACTAACTCTAAGAGAGAAGCTTTGACACATTTGACTATGTGAAACTCACCATCTAAACCTCTGTTGAAGGAAAGTTTCCACTAAGAGAGTGAAAACATCAAGACAGAAGAGATTTGTAATATGTATAATATGTATATAATATATAATATTCCATACAGAATACACAAAAACTACTGCGGTTGAATCAGAGACTCTGATAGAACATATGGCAAAAGACAAACAGGCATTTCACAAAGAAATTCAAGTGGCCGATCATTGTACACAAAGCATTCAACTTATTTTTTATCAGGCAAATGCAAATTAAAATTTCCAATGAGATACCACTAATCTCACAAGATTGCTAAAATTTAAAAATGATCCATACTATTTATTAAGTGTTGACGAGGATGTGGAGCAAGGGAACCTCTCATCCACTGAGGGTGGGAGTGCAAATGAGTGTGGACAATTTTGGAAAACTGTCTGGCATCATCTATAAAAATTGCATACGTGCGTATCCCGTGATCCGGCAAGGCCACCTTTTGGCGCACGGAAATGGAAGCATACAGGTTCCGTGTGGCCAACGGAAACGCGTGCACAAACCGAGCTGTGTCATGAGTCTGAATATTAATGCGGTAGAAGTACAGGCAATATAGAAAGTTACTGCCATAAAGGTCAAGCGAGCGGCTCCCCGTGGGGGACGGAGGGCGTTGTCACGGAGGAGGCTCCAGGAGGGCTTCCCAGGTGCCGGCAAACCCCGTTTCTTACCTGCCTGTGGCTATGGGGGCGCTAGCTCACAGCTCACTAAGCTGTCCCTTCACGCTTCACGTACTTCCTGGATGCACCTGATGTCTTACAATTTAAACAATTAGTTTAGAGAATTGTTGGAAACGTTGGAAACACAGAGAGGAATCTTTGGTCTTTCTATTAAAGAAGCCATGAAAACAAAATACATTTATCCAATTTAAAAAGTATGTATAAAAACAGAGTTGCTCCTGCAAAGGTCTCCTTCACGCTCCCAGAGCCGGGGACCTCCTGCGGCGTGTGCAGCTCTGGCGTCCTCTCTCTCAAGACCACACTGGTCCCTTTCTGTCCACTGCCTGGGCACATGGGCTCCCTGTGTAGCTCCCAGCTCCATTCTTCTCCCCACCTGCCCAAGAGTGACAGCGCTCCCTCGGAACCTGAACTCGGTGCTCATTCTCGTCTCGGTCCTCACTGCGCTGGACCGAGGACTATGAGCTCACACATCGCTGCGCAGCCTCTGCTGTTCCTCCCCCCATGGGGACATGGAGAAGAGATAACACACTCACAGTTAAGAACGAAGGACGAACAGATGTGCGTGTGGCGGGCAGGCCTGCGGGGAAGAGAGGATTGTGCCGGTTTCTGTGCTTGCGGCTAAAAAAGCGACTCCTTCCCACACGCATTTTCTAGGCCAGCTGCACTGGGTTGTCGATAATCCTGCCTAAGCTCACCTGAAACACCAAGTGCTTTTCTAACCGAGTGTAATGATGGGTGTTGGTTGCAGGAAGGACGTTGTAATTAGGTAGCTGGAAAGGAACTAGAAACTGCGTGCGGATGGGTCACCCTGGGAGAAAATGAGAGGGAGGGAGGGAGGGAGGGTTCACTGCCGCGGGCACACGGCAGGCTTGACTTTTGTGGTGTCTGAAAATAACTCTGAGAAAATGAAGAAGGGACGACGATCTTCGTGTTACCCAGGAAGTCTAATCCCGCCCAGGCCAGACGGTCGTGGCTCCAGGAAGAAAGATGTCAAAGGCTATGAAGCAGAAGATACGCTGGAAACACAGAGAGGAATCCCTGGCCTTTATATTGAAAACAGCTGTGATGGCCGCGCGCGGTGGCTCACACCTGTAATCCTAGCACTCCGGGAGGCCGAGGTGGGTGGATCCTTTGAGATCAGGAGTTCGAGACCAGCCTGAGCAAGAGCAAGACCTCGTCTCTACTAAAAATAGAAAGAAATTATCTGGACAACTAAAATATATACAAAAAATTAGCTGGGCATGGTGGCACATGCCTGTAGCCCCAGCTACTCGGGAGGCTGAGGCAGGAGGATCGCTTGAGCCCAGGAGTTTGAGGTTGCTGTGAGCTAGGCTGATGCCACTGCACTCCAGCCTGGGCAACAGAGTAAGACTCTAACTCAAAAAAAAAAAAGCTGTGAAAATAAAATATGCTAAAGAAACTTTCAGAGAAGGAGAGACAGGAAGGGGAGAGATGCTGTTGATAATTCTTGTGCTTGGTCCCTACACTAAACCCACCTGAGCCCCATGTGTGGGGCTCTAAGAGTGGCTTTGTATTATACAATTAGAGCTAAACGTCAAGTTGTGGAAGATTAGGAGAAGGGAAAACCGGAGAATATAAATTTCTTGAACTAAAAGACCGTCAGGCTGAGGCGGGCGAGAATTGCCAAAACGGCAAGTGTTTGGGGAAGATGAGGCCGGAACTCGCCCCCTTCTCCCACCGGGACTTTGCCAGCGGGAAAGCAGGGGCTCCCAGCAGGTCGGGAGAGCCCCCGCGGGGTCCACGTGACTGTCGATCTGGGCCTGTGAGGAGCAAATGCAGACACAGGTGCACAATCTGGATGTCACAGTAGTTGCTGTGGCCTCCCCCACCCGCACTGACAAATAAATGGCCTGGCAGGGGGGAGCCACTCGAGGTGGTCACAGGTGAGGGATTAGCCTATGGGACCCTCTGGGCTTTGGTAAGTTGACACAGGCTCTTTCCCCGGGTCAGGACAAGGTGACTGTTGGCAGTGGTGCCGGGGGCAGGACCCAGGATCAGGTGCGTCCCTCCCCTTGGGGATGTTAAAACTGAACCTGAGGCGCTGGGGTGTGGGGAAGGAGCAGTCAGTGGGCGCTGGACAGGAATGCACTTGACTTCACCTCTATGAGTATTTTTAAGGTATCTGGGGATAAAATCAAATATAAATGCCACGCCTGCAAAACAAATAACAAAATTCCAAGCCAAATTGGAATATAACACAAGACCCAAGGCTCCCTTCTGCATCCAGGCAGCCAGGAAGCCCCTGTTTCCTGAGAAACTGACGCTGGCTGTTCATAGTCTCAACCTCTTACTAAGTTCCTGAATGTTTTCATGCAATTCCTAGATTATCCCTGAGCTAGATCCCTGTGACTGGTGACATACCCCAAGGTCTTTGGGAAGTGTGGGGAACACATACAGGATTTGGAGTCAGAGCTGGCGAGTCTTTGAAAAGTCAACCTCTCTGAGCTTCAGTATAAAAATATCTACAAAAGCGGGGTGCAATCGTAGTCCCTGCAGAATGGAGATGCTGGGGCATTTGGTGGGGCGATGTTCACAGAGCTGCTCCCGTCAGCTGTGAAGGGCCACCTGCAGTTTCTGTGACTGGTGTTGTGAGAGCACCTGCTGCTTCCCAGGAGCTGCTCTCCAGGCGCCTGTGTCTGTCCCAGCTCGGAGGCTGCAGGGCCGGGTGTCCCGGGGAGCCAGGAGCAACTCTTGCCGGGTGGAACCCAGAGGCCAGAGCGTGCACATTCCTGGGAGCTGTCGCCAGAGGCCAGAGGCGGAAGGAATTAGAGCAAGCAGCTTGGGGTGGGGATTGCAGGGCGAGACGCCAGGTGTGGGGCAGGGAGGGTGGAGAGTGAAGGCCATGGCACCTGCGGGCTGGGGACATTTGCCTGCCCCTCATGTGCACGGTGAGGAGTGGGGCCCGGCTGTGCAGGTGCGTCCCTGGGTGGTGGAGGGGAAGGGAGGGAGCTTGCTGAGGAAAGACCACTGCCCGGGTCAGCAGGTTGGGCTCACTTTGCTACTCTGAAGTGCAAGTGGCCTGGGAAAAAGTGCGGTTGGGAGAGAAACTGCTGTGTTGCCAGGAGGACGCCCCAGCTGCCCCCCAAACCCCTCCTGCTCTCCCCTAAGCGGCCTGCACACCGCAGACAAGCCCATACCGGAAAAGCAGTGTCCAAGTCTGTCACTCTCCTGCTTTGGAAACCTTTAGGGACTCACCTGAACCCAGACACCTGTCCTGCCCAGTGGGGCCTCCTTGATTTGGACCCAGCCCATCCCGGGCCCCGGCTTGCGGGAATCCCGGCCCCTCAACACCCCCAGTGCCCCTGGGCACACCCTGGTCATCAAGAGGCTGCACTGTGCCCACCTCGGAGCTGGCGCCCGGGTCTGAGTCCCTGAGCTGCCTCCTGCCAGTCATGACATTGGGCCGGGTTATTTGCCCACAAAGTGGCAATAGTGACTTTTGTTTTCGTTCTTCTATCTCTGGGCTTTCCCATGTGCTGTCCTGGCTGTCCACCCGCCCCTCCCCTACACCGGTTTGTCTAATTCAGGGCTGCACATTCAGGTGCCCCGAGCAGCCGGGTGCTTCCTGGAAGTGCACAAAGTGGGCTGAGGGAGGCACCAGGGAGCGGTGGGGCCTGCGGGGACCCGGCTGTGGGCAGCCGTCTGCAGGTCACTGTTGCCAGGGAGGGAGGCTGCGCAGCTTTTGCTTTTTAGAGAAAATATAAAAATCAGCACTATAGGTGACATATCCCAATTTTTAAGTGTTGAAAAGGAATTAATGTTTGTTTCAAAACCATGCACACCAAAACGACTTCCATTTTTCGTTCACTTCTCAGCCTCCGCAAGAGAGCCTTTCCCGACCCCTCCAGACCAGGTCAGCTGCCCGGGCACCCCGAGCTTAGCAGCGTTTCTCAATGCCATTGCCATGAGTAGGAACTATATTAATGCGTGGGCTTTTCATGTCCTGCTCTGTTCGGGGATGGAAGGTCAGAGATCGGGCTCCTGTGTTTTCCTGGCTCTTCCCCCATTCCCCGGCAAGGCCCGCACACGGTAGCTGTTCACTAAAGATTTGCTGTATTGGTGAAAGGACAGCCTGAAACTATCTGATTTCCAAAGGCCTCTGCCGGGTTCTTGTCTAGGTCCTCAGTCCCCTTGTCGTTTTGTCATCGTTCTGTGTTCACAGAAAGGCCATTTGCACGAGATAAAAGTGGGCAACCCATTTTCTCTCCCGATAGAGTGGAAAACTGCTAAAATAGAACATTAAGTCTTGCGACCTCTGTTCACCTAGTGTCCAGTGGGCCTTGACTTCTCCACGTGTGACACGACCGGGTTGGACCAGACGAGCTCTAGCGGCTTCCCCAGGAAGGGGAGTGGACTGATCCCTCGGGAGGGCTCAGGGTGGGCCATGGCATGTGGCCGGGACTCGAGCTCCGCCTTTGAGGAGCGGCGCCCGGCTCACCCCTGCTCTGAACTGCCGGCTGGGTGTCAGGACAGCTCTGTGGGTGTGCAAACCAGGCAGCAGCAGGACACTGACAGCGTGACACCACTGCCATCAGAAACGGCGCCTGAAGAGTGAAGCAGAGTCCGGGCAGGGCTGCCTGCAGCTCAGCCCAGGGTGCAGGCTGGGAAACCTACATGTCCTAATGCAGAGGACACTCAGACCAACACATGACACCCCAGTGCCCTTCCCTGGGGTCCTCCACCACGTGAATGTTTCGGGACAGCGTGGCCCCTTCCAGGTGGTGCTGGGCCTGCAGGGCCCCTGGGTGCTCAGAGCTGCTAGTGAGTTTAGTCCTCCCTGTACACCCTTGGAAAAACCGATTCATTTCCTGTTCTTTGAATGAGATGCTCATAATCATATTTAGATGTTACAGACTGAAAATAAAACTCTTCCTGTTAGCAGAGCGGCTCTCAAACTCTCTGGAGTTTGGACCGAACTACTGTAAGACAGAAATTTCTTGTTGCTACTCAGTAAAAACACAGCCACACACCTGAAAATGAAAGCTGGGAGGAATGAAACGGTGTGCACCCTTCCTGCATGCTCGGGCGTGTGCTGGTCTTTACAAAGCATGGCTGCCACTCATTACATTGAGTTCCCTACCTCTGCAGTGGGTCTCCGTTGGCAACGTGAAGAGAAAAGCTCTGCTTTTAGAATGTTATCGTACCCAGTTTTCAGATGGGAAAACTGAGACATAACTGGGGTACATGAGGCCTATCTGTAGGATGAAGCGATCGCCTGGAGAAAGGACAAGAGGATCATGCGGAGAATTTCCAAGCTGCAGTGCTTTTAGAGTCATCTGCCCCAGCCCCTCCTCTTGCAGATGAGGAAACTGAGGCTTAGAAACATGTGACTTGCTCAAGGTCACTATGTGAGGGATGCAGCTAGGATAAAACGTGTCCCTAGTTCTTCCTGCAGGGTCCCACTGTCACACCAGGAACGCGTCTGCTTTGGCCCAGAGAAGCCGGCATCTTGCAGCGTGCTGGGAAGTCCCTTCCCGGAGCCTGGGGAGATCCCTCGGCTGGAGAGTGTGGATGGGTTTCTTGGGAGGCGGGAGACTCCCCGTGCAGCCTGTCTGCTGCACCCCGGGGGAGTCCAAGGCACCAGCCCAGCTGGCCTGGTAGGTGGGGGGTGGGGGTGGCACCTTGCCTGTGGCGGGGCACCTGGGAGGCTGCACACAGTGCCCTGGGGGAGGCTGGGGCTGGCACCTCTCTCTGGACAGGAAGCTGCCTCCCAGCTTGAGGAGATGTCTTTCAGGAGAAGCAGTCACCCCGTCTACGTAGGATATGTTCTAGACACCCAGGACGGACATGGGGGCTGGGAGATGCAGGGAGCTGCCCGTGCCTGGCCCGCATCCCTGCCGGGCTCATTCCTCTGCTGTGCAAGGGGACAGCTCCCAGACCCTGAGGGATGGCCGGATTGCCTGCCACCTGCTGAGGACTGCAGGTCACTCAACCTGGGAAGTTCTGCTGCTTGTCCCTCAGGACGTGGAGGCAGCCGTCCTTGGCTCACGTCAGCCCCCGCCCTGGGATGGCGCACCCCGGCAGGTCCCGGAGCTCACCTGGGGCCACCTGGGAGAAGAGCAGGCAGAGCGTCAGCAGCAGAAGGCAGGGTGTTCGCATGGTGGCAGGCAGGCTGGACCCAGGGTCTCAGAGAGGAGGTGAGGCTTCCCCGGAGGCTGAGCTGACAGAGGCGTCCAGAGGCCGGAGTGTGGCTGTATTTATGGGGCTGGAGGATTGCACAACCTCATAGACAGAGCTGCCAGGAGGTGTCGCAATCCAGAGTGAACGTCTAATAACTAACCCTCCTGTGGTTCGCCCCGAGTAGCGTGCCAGTCATGTGGCTCGTGGTCTCTGTCTGGCTGCAGCTGGGTTTGCTTTTCAGCCTGGGGAGCTGGAGTCAGCTCCTCCTGCCTGGTCTGTTTGGTTTCTGAGGCTGGGCAGTCGGATGGGCTTCCCAGGAAAGGCCACTCACGCCGGCACCACTCCTGGGGAGGAGAGGACACGGGGGAGCCCTGGGCAGGCACGGCTGGGACGGTGTGAGCCCCATTTGTGTCCCGGGGTGCAGGGAGTGAAGGGAATCTCAACCCAGGAAAGATAAACTTGATTTTCAGGATCCACTTTTTCTTCTCTGAACACGGGAGGCCCTTTGTTTGTTGAGGTTATGTCCGCAGAGCCTCAGCCTGTGATTCACTTGCTGGTTTATTTCTGAGCAGGTCACCTCGATTCCAGTGCGAGGCCTCGGCCTGCTCCGCCTGTGTCTGTCCACGGCGGGTTGGGGCGAGAGCAGGGACCGATCCCTGGGTCCCTGGGGACGAGTGGGGCACCACAGCCATCGCCGAAGGTTGAGGTGCCGGGGCTCGCAGAGGGGTGGGAGGCCCAGGTGGGATCACAGGGAGGCCCCTCCAGGAGCAGGTGCAGGAGAGGAATCGCACAGACAGGGCGCGGCAGCTGCCTCGGTGTAAACCGTTGGTCTGGAGTGAGGTCCGGCTGGAGTCCTGGCTTCGTGGCTCACGGTTAGCGAAGGCCTCTGCCATCGGGAAGGGCCCTGCTGGTGGGCACTGAGCAGGGAGATTGACGGGTACTCTGTTGGCAGAAAGCACACAGGGCCCTGACCGCCCAGGGCAGAGGCCAGCGACCCTCCTGGGAGCATGACAGTCCAAGGGAGAAGGTGACACCTGAGTGATGTCTGAGGGCAGGTGAGCTGAGTGTGTACTAGGGATACGGTGGGAGGACAGCTCAGGCGTAGCAAGGACCAGGGCCAGCGTCTAAGGGGTGTGTGTGTGTGTGTGTGTAAGTGTGTGTGTGTGTGCGTGTGCAAGCTTTTCAGTGTCATATCGAACAGTGTTGGTTTTCTTCTCAGCTGATGTCCCCTCCCCAGCACACGACTAATAGCAGCTCCCATTCTCCTCCGTGTCTAGAAACAAGCGAGAGGCCTCAGATTCCTCATATTTACACGGCTCGAGGCCACATCTGGACGGTCACCTCTACATTCCTCATTGCTTTCTGGAAAACGGTCATCATTAAAAAATTGTATGGTAGCCAAGCAAAGTGTTGGTTCCTCTTCGGAGAGGAACTTTGGGTTTTTAAGTTCTGAATGTTTCCTTTTGTTTCGACACTGTGCATGTAAACAGTGGGCACAGTTTCTAACACTTCCTCGTTCCCTTCCCCACAGGAGACCTTGATTAAGGTCCATCAAGGTCACGTCCTCGGCCACGGGTCTCACAGGCCACCATGCAGGAGCTGCTGTGTCAGGTGTTTGTCACACTCGGAGCATGAGGCGTGCAGGTGAGGGCAGGTCGGTGGGGCTGCGCCTGCCTTGGGGCCCCTGTGAGAGGTCACAGGGGACACGTGGGGCCGGTTCCAGCCCCAGCTCAGGCACTCCCCAGAAAGTCCGTTTCGGCTGCACAGGTTGGAGCCGGCTCCTCGGTGTCCGAATGAAGGAAGGTGAAGGGCACAGCCTGTCGGAGCCCCTCCCGGGCCAGGCACGATGCCACCCTGAATGAATCTCGTCCGTGCCCCCGTGGGGACGTGGGAAGGGTGCTGCCGGCATCTGGTGGGTGGAGGTCATGGATGCTGCGAAATCACCTACAATGCACAGGACAGCGCCCTGCTACTAAGATTATCCAGCGCAGAAGGTCAATTGTGCCGCGGCCGAGAGACCCTGGAAAAGGAGAGAGCAAAGTCTTCACAGCCAGACAGTTCTAGGTTCAAATCGAGATGACGTGGGTTGGTTCTGTGTGGCATCCGGGTTCTGGGAAAACGCATTCTTCAAGGCACCTGGGCTAGAAGAACCTCTGGACAGAGGCCGTCTGGGCCATGCGCGCAGGAAGAGTGTGAGTGCCAGCAAAGTACCATTGTGCCCCGCAGACCGGGTGGCCGTGGGCAGGAACTGATGGAGGAAGCAGAAAGGGCTGTGTGGGGGCAGGTGGCGAAAAGCCATTTCAGTTGTCAGCACCTGTTGAACACCTGGTTGGAATAAGGATATGGATTTTCTAGGAAGTCCCCCAGACTCCCATCGGGCCAATGACACAGTGAAAATAAGGGACTGGGTGGGGGAGGGAGGGAAGAAGTAGCAGGTTACGCCGTCTCCGTGAGACCTCAGCCCCCGCAGCCAGGCCTTCACCTGGGATGCCAGGTGTTCTGCTGGCAGGTACCGGGTGACTCTCTTGGTGAGTGGCAGCCCTGACTGCCCTTGACGGCTGCAAGAGTCTCAGTTTCTCCACATCTTCCCAATCCTCTGCCGTATACTTTTGCAGACATCCTATCTCATTCTTACAACGGCCCAGCAAAGCCGGTGACAATGCCCAATTGTAGACAACAGTCCGGAGGTACGAGACAATCTTTCCAAGACCAGCAGGGAACTAGGGGTCCCACTTAGGCTTTGGCGTTGGCTGAGTTAGTGAATTAATGCACGTAAACTTTCAAAGTGTAAACTCTCAAAGAATGTGGCTATCATCGTCCTCCCGAAAGCTGAAAATTTGCTGCCAAATATATCCTGCTTAACAGGCATTTTAAAAATCTTGTTTTTAACACATTTACTCCAACTCCCTTTTTTTAAAAAAAGAAATTTTTTAAATTGACCAGTAAAAATTGTATGTATTTATAGTGTGCACCATGATGCTTTAAAACATGTACACACTGTGGAATGGCTAAGTCGAGCTAACTGCCACAGATACTTTTTTTTTTTTTTTTGTGGCGAGGACACTTAAAATCTACTCTTTTAGCAATTTTCAAGTATACAGTACATAGTTACTAACTGTAGTCATCATGTTGTACAATAGCTCTCTTGGGCTTATTCCTGCTGTCTACCGATACCTTGTATCTTTTGACCAATATCTCCCCAATCTGCCCCCACCTCCACCAGCTTCTTATATTGAGGTGGAACAGTGCTTTTCACTAGGGAGTCGATATTGCCTCCTAGGGAACATCTGGAAATGTCTGGAGAGATTTTTGGTTGTCCCAACTTCAGGGAGGATGCGATTGGCATCTAGCAGGTAGAGACTAGGCATCCCTCAATTCCCAGGACAGCCCCCCAGGACAAGGGGCATCTGGCCCAAGGTGACAACAGTGTCAAGGCTGAGAAAGCCTGGGTAAGCAGGTAGGTTGTACCTTTTGGCTTGATATGATTTATTGTCCTGCTTCTATAGGTGCGGTGACCACATAACCTGCTCTCTGTACCATGGTGCACCCCGGTTCCAGGAGCGTGTACTCCAGTGTATGATTAGGAGAAACCATGGGGCTTGATCTTATCAAAGATGATTAACAATGGAGCACGCCGTGCACGGATTTCTTTCCTTTTACTCACTCGGCAAACAGGTACGGAGCCTCGGCTCTGCGCCAGGCTGCGCGTGTGTGGCTGGGATTTTAGAGATGAGAAAGCCTACCCACAGGCCGCCCAAGACACACAGGTGGCAGGGACAGTAAACAAGGCCTGCCCCCCACGGGGAGAGATAAGCCCCGTGGAGGTTAGGGGCAGGATGTTCCTGCTCTACTTCTGAAGTTAGGAACAATAACATATTTCACAAAGAAAGCTGGTGACAAAGTCTCTGTATGCAAATTGCCAACTGTGTTAACAATGAGCTTTTCATCTAAATAAAGATGCCGTGAAATACTCTTGAATAGCTAAACAAAATTATTAGTTGTTGCAAATCATATTACTTAAATTTTCTAGCGTATTTAAATCTAGTATCAGTAGTTCCTTATTCGTGGGTATTGGCCGATGGCCTGCAGTGTGTCTGGGGTCTCTGAATCTTGGATCTGCAGGAGGTGCTGGTCATCTGTCCCCTAGCACCAACACCCCTGTCCCTTCCATGGTGGGCCTGAGTCAGGGTTTGCCACGGTGGTGGACTCCTGTGAGATTTGGAAAATGGTGGTGGAGTGGAAGGTTTCGCAGCCTTCCCGGGAACAGCCTCGGCCGTGGGGGCGCTTCTGCGACCTTGGGCTGCGACCTTGGGCTGCAGCATGGCAGACACTCGCAGACCTCCTGCTGCGCGGGCAGCGGCTCTGCTTTCTGGCGTCATTCAGATGCATTCACGGGGCAAGGTCCCTTCCCGCCTAGAGCTTTTATTTTATTGGAAGAGGTTAACCTGGGAGAGACAGACAAAAAACCCATGAACTGTATACGTGTGTGTGTGTGTGTGTGTGTGTGTGTTTGTGAGATGTGGTGTCAGGCAGGGAGAAGTGTGTGAAAAAATTAATCCAGATAAGAGGATGGAGAAGTTAGCTTCCAGGGGGCGTCCAAGAAGGCATCTTTGAGCAGAGACCTGAGGGCTGTGTGAAGGGTTGAGGGAGAGCTGTTTGGTGATCAGCCACCAATATTGCAAACACACACACACACACACACACACGCACACATGTGCACACACACACATGCACACACACACACCCCCAAGCCGACTGGCGTTCTCTCTCTTCCCCTGTTTTGCCCAAGCACTCAGGAGTCACGGTGCCTGCCGCCCACTGTCCTCCACCCTGGGGGCCCCTAACGCAGAGCCTGGCAGAGAAGCCTGGAGGGTGGGAGGTGACAAGGTCTGGGGCAGTTGCTGCAGATCAGCTCAGAGGACGCATTCAAGATGAGACACAGACTTAGAGAGGAGCCAGGGGCATCAGGGCTCAGAGGGAAGAGAAACACTGGCTGGCTGGAGCTCCCCTGAGCCCGCTCCGCCCCCAGCCCCGACGCAGGCCCTCCGAGGGCTGGAGTGAGTTACGGGCTCACGGTGCAGCCCTGGGTGCAGAGAGGACTTGGCCTGCTGCGCGCCTGCCCGGCCCTCCCGGCTGCACTCGACTCTGGCTGGAACTCCTGTACTTGGAATCCGTAAGTTTGCGGCATGGAAAGAATGCCTTCCACCCTTCCTTGCGAACTCCAGCCCACGGGGTGTCCGTGGGTACAGGCAGGTGGGGTCCGTGAGTACCCCAAGTTTGCCTCTCCAAGTCTCTGTCCCCACCTGGGTGGCTGAGGGTAACCACAGCCTCACAGGGGGGCTGTTGTGGACACCAAGTGAGCTAGGACGCAGCCTATCCGTGTCTCCCTCCATGTGGCCAGGCTTGCGGCCACAGCAGCACAAGAATTTCTGGCTTCAGTATCTGGGACAGTGAATTCCAGACCCCGCGTGGCTAATTATTAGGCATGTGACCACAATCGCATAAATGAAGTGCCCTCATGGCATTTCTTTAACTGTAAAACAACACCTGCTCTGCCTAAGACCGGATGGCAAAATCTGGAAAAACGCTTTACTAAACACAAGTTTGGAGTGATCAGCTGCACTGGGCCTGGGAAGCTGCGATGGAAAGCACTTCATATCTCCCTCCGGCAGGGAACGTGAACTCAGCCCAGGAGCCAGAGGGACGTCTCGTCTTAATGGAAAGCTTTCCATGCAGACACATGGTGGCTCTTGCAAAGCAGGGACCAGGCCCTATTTCTTACACCTTGTGCACTCTCAGAACTTTTCACATAGTAGGTGCTCAATAAGCAAGCACTGAATGAGCGTGGCAGTGGGCAGTTTAATTGCAGAATGAAAATAATTCTCGGCCAACAGCAGGGTTGAGACACCTGTGCAGCTGGAGCCTGCGGGCTACGTGGTCCTCGCTCACCCCAGTCATCTGCCCACCCGTGGGTGCCAGGGAGGGGCCCCCTAGACCTGCAGTTTCCCCTTCTCCTTAAGCCCCCATTACCCACACAGTCACAAACCTTCTGAAAAGTCTTCCAGAGCTTGCACAGGGCCAAATCCCAAAGGTGCTGGCTCCGTGACGGGATCTTTAAGGGGAGTGGTGGAGACAGTGAAGACTTGACTTCCGTTGTCTTTTCCTGCAACACAGTCACTAAAAGTTACTCTAAAGTGGGAGGAGCATGCTGCTGGGAGAGTGAACAGAGGGGCGCCAGGGATCACCTGTGTTCTGGGTACTTTGAATATATTTTCTCACTTAATTGCAGAACCCCAGGTCCGAACAGCACCAGGTCAAAATAAAGGGAAGTGATACAATTCATGAAAGCGGTCGCTGTTTTTAGGGATGGGGTAGCCGTGGCGGGCAAGGACCATCCAAATGACCATGCGAGGTGATGCTCAGAGAAGCAATTGTGTTAGCAGGTGGGCGCCTCGGCGGCCCAGGGACCAGCTCCTCCCTTCTCCTGTTGAGCTAACTCAGCTGTGCAGAGGTCACTACATTTGTCCTTCCTCCAGTGCCGTAGGCTGTGTGCATGTTTGGCCAGCAGACCCTGGCTGAGCTGCACATGGCCAGGTAAGGGCAGCAGAGTACACGGGAGAGAGAGAATAATCTAGATCCAGGTTGATCCAGAAGCACAGCTTGCAAATGGTGTGAGATGCAACTAAGAGTCGCTTCGTGGAGGCCCATCTCAGAAACCACTTTAAGGACTTTGGGCTGTTCCCTAAGGACAAAGGGATGCCATGGAGGTATTGAGAAAGAGGTGACACAATTAGTTTTCATTTTAAAAAGATGCGTGGGAAGTGGATTGGGCCAGGAGCAAGGAAGATACAAGGAGACAAACTGGGTGGCTGTTGTGACAAGCCAGGCTGCTGGAGACTTTTACAAATTTATTTTGTTCCCTGTTTTTTATCCCCTGAACCTGGAAGAGTTCTTGGCCCAAGGCAGATGCCCAGGACATGGTTAATGAGTCCACATTCGATTGCTGGTTTAGGAGAAGTGGAATGTGGGTCCCTTTTAATGACAGATCACACTGCTGACCAAATCTCCCCTTGGAGTTAATATCTCCAGTGGCTCTGGAGGGGGAGGGCCTCCCCTGGGCTTTAGGGCCAACTGACAGAGCACAGTGGAAACCTGGGTATCACAGGGCTCAAAGGTGAAGGTGGGGTCACCTGGAATTCTCCCTAACCGGCTGATCAAGATCTACTGGTTGATATTAGAATGTTACCTGTTAACTTTGGCCAGTCTGACGACTGCGTGTCCTGTGATTGCCTCTTTGCGATGAATCTCCCAGGTGTTCATTGAGCTTCTTGTACCTGGATATCTAAATTTCTAGCAAGGCCAGGGAAGTTTTCCTCAATTATTCCCTCAAGTAGGTTTTCCAACCCCTGTATGTTTTCTTCTTCACCCTCAGGGATGCCTGTAATTCTTGGGCAAAAGACATAAACAGAAACTTTTCGAAAGAAGATAGACTAATGGCCAATAAACATATGAAAAAAAGCACAATGTCACCAATCATTAGAGAAATGTAAATCAAAACTACTATGAGATATCACCTAACCCCAATATCACCTAAAACCCAGAATGGCTTTATCAAAAAGTCCCAAAACAATAGTTGCTGGTGTGGATGCAGAGAGAAAGGAACACTTATACCCTGTTGGTGGGACTGCAAACTAGTACAACCTCTATGGAAAATAGTATGGAGATTCCTTAAAGAACTAAAAGTAGACCTACCATTTGATCCAGCAATCCCACTACTGGGTTTTTACCCAAAGGAAAAAAAGTCATTTTATCAAAAAGACATTTGCACTAGAATGTTTATTGCAGCACAATTCACAATCTCAAAGATGTGGAATCAACCCAAGTGCCCATCAATTCGTAGTGCATTAATAAAATCTGGTATATGTACACTATGGAGTACTACTCAGGCATAAAAAATGAATTAATACCTTTTGCAACAATCTGGATGGAACAGGAGACCATCCTCCCAAGTCAAGTATTCCAAGAATGCAAAAACAAACACCACATGTCCTCACTATTCAATTGGAACTAATCGATTAGCACTCAGGAGCACATGTGGTAGTAAAATTCAACAGAAGTCATGCAGGTGGGAGAGGGGAGGAGGCGATGGGTGAAATCATACCTAACGGGTACAATGCACACTATCTGGGTGATGGGCATACTTATAACTTTGGCTCAAGCAGTACAAAAGCAATCCATGTAACCAAAACATTTGCACCCCCACAGAATTCTGAAATTTAAAAAAATAGGAAAAAAAAAAGAATGTTACCTGGAGGGATGACTTCATGTGTGCGTTTTCTGTTTTGGGGAAAGGAAGTATATTTGGGAAGGGTGTGCATCCTTTGTTCAGCTCTGGGAGTCCTGGAAGTCATCAGGTTTTGAGCAGGTTGCACCCAAACCAGGCTGCATTTCGCAGCCAACACGGCTTTAGAAACAGACCAGCTGCACTGCTTCCGAGACACGTGATCACGGGCCACTTACTTAACCTTTCTATGAGTCAGTTATTTCTGTCTATAAAATGGAATAATCCTAGCGCCTATTTCATAGAGTGGTTCTGAGCAATGAATGAGATAATATGTGTGATGCTTTAACGTAAACCTGGCACAAATAAGCGCTTCCCTGAATGTTAGCGATCATTACTTCTGCTGTAATTAAAGTAGAAATGAAAAGAGTAAGACCCACTGGAGCTGGCCATTCTGGGGCAGGAATTCTAGTCCCACAGGTATCAGCACCCCTGGGTAGCTCATTCTCTCTTGCTGACGGTTTCGTGTGGAATGTCTGCTGCCCACAGACCAGCTGGAGCAGGAATGGTGGAAGGAAATCAGGAGACGAACTCCAGGTGACAGGTATGAAAGTTGTCTGACGTCTGCAAGCTGTTGCTTGGCGTGCCTGGGTGAGGAATTGAGGGATTAGGTCAGGAATATCTTCAAGTTAAGCCTTTTCTGCCTTGAGGTGACTGTATGTGACGGGGTTCCCAGAGTAGTGGCATAAGCCACAGTCTCCCAGCAGACTCAGACGTGCCATGGAGGCTGGGTGGGTGGTGCAGGGTTTGAGTTCAAGCCCACGTGTAGTTACCTGGGCAGACACATCTTCTACTCGTCCATATGGTTAGGGATCCCACTCTATAAAACGTAAGCCCGATGCATTCAGCGGCTTTCACCTGGTTTGTTTATTGCTGTGTCCCCAGCGCTGAGAAACTGGCCCAGCTCAAGAAATATTTGTTGAATGAATGAATGCTGATTCATTTCTTCAGCAATCCCTTGTCTAGTGAGAAGGCAGAGGGTGTTGCTTTTCAACTCTCCCCTCTTCAATTCCTCCAAATTCCACTTCTTTTACTGGGTTTGGCTCCATTTCAAGCCGGTGTTTTGTTTTTTGTTTCTAAATCGCTTTTTTATCTGTCGTTGGCAGGCTATTTGTCCCTGGATGATTTACTGTCCCGTATTGTTTTGCCATTATTTGGTTTGGGACGGGTTTGGGACGAGACTGTGAGTTCTTTGCTGGAGGGGCCACGCCTGGGAACCACAGAACTTTCCGGTCCGAGGGCTCCGAGGAAAAGGAACCGAAGCTCAGAGAAGCCAAGTCACACGAGTGCTGCAAGGCCCTTTCTGTGTGTGAGTGGCCCTGCGGCTGCTTTTTGAGGAGACTGCTGGCCTGGTCCATCCACGTGCTCTTAGCTCTCCCCCCTGGGAAGCGGGCGGCCTTCCCCAGAGGGTGTGGCCTTCTAAGAGGATGGCGACCTTTCCCCAAAGCTCATCAGTTCCAACTGACTCACGGTTAGAAGAAACCGGGCGGCCTTTCCCGGAGAACGTGGAGCTTCCGCATTCCAGGCGTCTGTCGGGAGTGGTCCTTCCGACTCCTGGAACCGGCTCCAGGAACGACAATGCCTTTTTGCAGGTCTCGTATGTTTCAAGTGCTCGGGCCAGTAAGACTTGCCGACCAGAACCTTTTAACCTTCTGATCCACTCCCTTTTGAGTTGCTTTTCAGAAACAGCGGACTCTCCGTGCAGCCGCGCGGTCGCTGCCAGGCCTTGCACCCCCTGCTCGTTCGGAGAAGTCGGGATGAGCAGCACCCGCGGCCGATCCTGCCCAGGACCCGCCGAGCAAGGTGCTCCGCGCAACCCGCATGCGCGCAAGGCTACAGTGATGGCGATGAGCACCACCTGGCTCATTACACCGCTAAAGTCTCCGCCCTGGGAGGCGCTGACCCGCCATGTTTTGAACTTGCAACACCTGTGTCAGCACGCTGTCTCACTGCGCGTGCGCACCCCGAGCACACACTGCTGCTCGCTCACCTCGTGCATTATTCATGTCACCTCCACCCCCTGACTCTTGTCGGTCGTGTGGCGGATTTGAGGCGGTCCTGCAGTCCTCTCACCTCCTGGCTGACGTCCTCCGCAATGCACTTCCTTTCTTCCCTGGCTGTCCTCATGGTCTCGGTAGTTGGCTTTCGGTGCCGCAGGCAAATGAGCCTGCAAAGAAAACCCCCTTTGCAGATTCTTTCCCGTTTCCTCCACCCAACACGTAGCACAGCTGCACGAGGGAAATGCTCTGTCTCATTCTTTCGGGACTTTAAAAATTATCCCTGGAATAAGCCAGACTGCCAGGGGGACATGCAGGGAGCTATACAGATGACATTGGTTTTCTTCTTTTTCTTTCTATTTATATATCTTCTTAAAGAGCTGAACTGTGAGTCTACTTTGAGTGACATTATGACCATCAGCGTGTGAAACCCTCTGTGTGAAGGTTGGTGAGGACACTGTACCCAGCACTACGCAGCGAACAGCTGGACTTTGGGAAGATGAAAGGTGTTTCCATTCAGGAAGGAGAGAGAAACCAATCCCCAGTTGTAGGAGAGAGTTTTGTCCTAACTGAATAATTGATTTAAAAAAAAATTTTTTTTTTTTTTTTTTGGAGTAGAACGACAGGCAACATGAAAGTTGTAGGGAGGAAATGTTAATGTGAGGTTCTGAGCACAAAGTATGTAGGAGGTGACAAGTAGCTTCTTCTGGAGTCACGTGCCAATGTGCCCCATGAGTGCTGGGAGAGAGGATGGAGTCTTGCTCCTGGCAATTTTCCATCCTTTGTGCATGGCCGACATCCTTAATCAATCACAGCACGGCTGATTTCCTGAGTGGGGCCTCGGGATTCTTCCCCACGGGGCATTCTCTCCAGCCAGGCTGAGCGGGGTAACATGAGCTGGGCCGCGACTGAGTGGGAGGGAAATCTGGCCACAGCCGTTCTGTAGGGGCGGCAGCCTGCGTGGTCTAAGATGCAATAATCTCAAGACCTGGGGTCTGGACAGGAAGGAATCTTTGTCCTCCAGGGAATCAAACAGGCCTCAAATTAATAGTTTGAGCTTTGCCTCAACTAGAGGCTGGAATAAAGCACAGATTTGGCATTTTAGCAATCTCCTGTATTTACAGGGGTCAGTTTTCAAAGCCCACTCACAGATAGTATCTCAATTTTTCTTTGCAACAACTCTCTGAGAGGAGAACTACCTTAAATTTTATAGATGAAGAAAGTGAGCTCGGGGAAGTTTCCAGTGGCCTTCCCAGACTGCATGGGTGGTAAGTAGCTGAGCTTGGACCTGTGTGCACTGGCCACTGAATACGAGCCACCAAACACGGGTCGCTTAACCAAGCCCACTACCCCCGAGGCAAAGGCCAGAGAAAGAAGCCTTGGGAGAGAAGTTGCAGACAGGAACAGTCTAGAAGGGGACCTTCAACCTGGGCCCTGCTGCTCACGGATGTGTGTGGTGTGATATCCCTGCCCGGTGGACGCTGCCCCCAGCTGCCAAAGTCACTTTTCTGAGCTGTAAACCAGACCATGCCATTTCCCTGTCCATCACTCTGCTGTGGGTTTCCACGGTGCATTGCGCTTGCCGTCTCCTCTGGGTGTGGCTGTCAGCCCATGGCTGACCACGCAGGGCTCCTCCGGCCACTCAGACCACGCAGAGGCCTTTCCTGATCATCTGGAATGAACACGACGTGGCCCCCACAGCTCCCCGGCCGTGCCCGCCATACGTCGCTGCTTTACTTTCTGAACTCCTCACCCTCCTCCACTCCCTCAGCCGGCTTTGTTTTCCTTGGCAGCGTGAGTCCCTACCCAATGTTGAATTTCATGTTTAATTGTTTATAGTGGACATTCGCTTGTTTAACTGCCTGCTCTCCACCTACGCAAACATCCCATAAAGGCAGAGGCTCCTTTGTTTGGGTGGTTGTTTCTCTCTCCCATCGAAATGTAAGCTCTAGGGGAGCTGGGACCCTAACTGTCTTGTGCACCCTGTATCCGCAGTGGCTAAGGCAGTGCCTGGTGCCTGATAGACCCTCGAAATACTTTTTTAAAATGAGTAGGAAAAAATAGGGCAGGGTTTTGAATTGCAATAAAGAGGATAGACGAACAAAGACTTCAACTTCTCCCACCCCAGCCCTGGACAGAGATGTTTAGATCCCTAACTTATTTGCATGAGGTGAGATATGAATCTAATTTTATGTTTTCTATAAAATCTATTTTATGTTTTCCCAAATGACTACCTAACTGTCCCAGCACCATTTATTAAAAAGTTTATCTTTACCCTGGTGCTTTGAAATGCCACCTTTGCTGTATACCTACATTTCCGTCTGTCTGTATGTGGGTTTGATTCTAGAGTTCCTATATCGCTGTGCTGGTCTGTCTGTCTATTCCTACACTCGTGCCACGTTGTTCTAATTATACAGATTTTATGGTGTGTTTTAATGTCTAATAAGGGTCATATTCCTGTGTAGTTTTTTTTCTCCATTTTTTTCAACCTGTCCTTGTATGTTTGGTTTCTACCTGAACTTTAGTATCAGCTTGTCTAATTTCATAAAATTGTTTATTGGTCTTTTGTTGTGATTCCATTGGATTTGTAAATTGACTTAGAGAGACCAATATCTTTATGCTGTTCAATCACGCTGTCCACGGATCAGGGCTGTCGTTCTGTTTGTGACATTCCCGTCTGCTGCATGTGGGGATGTTGAAAATGTTCTTAGTGGACAAGACAGGGACACATACGCTCACTCTGTCTGCAAATCTCACCCGACTGGTGCCACACCCCTCAGAATGCAGCTCAGCTCCAGTTCTAAGGGCCACTCCCAGCAGCCTGTCCACGTCTCTTTTAAGCACTCGCCTGGCAATTTTGTGGCCATGGGCTTTTCTGTTTGTGACCCCAACTCAAGCTCTAGGAAGGCAGGAACTGGCCTCTCCATCCCAGGAGCCCCTGCATTGTCCCTGACATCACGGGGACTCAGCAAACATCTGGTGAGTGATGAGGAAAATGGACGCATGACCAGCGAAGCCTGGAGTCTCCTTTTCATGCCCCAAAGTCAACAAAATGACACAGGATGGATAAGTAAGAAGGTTCCTTCAATGGCTCCCACAAGACACATTTGAGCAGAGGAAGTGATATTACTCAGACTATATTGACTATATTTTCTTATTTTCTGAATTCTTGATGCTCTGGAGTTTGGGCTCTTGGTTCTGGAGGGACTGCCCCTCCCAGGGTGAGCTAACTGCTAGAGACAGCAGTCAACACCCCGTGAGCACACTAATGCACGAACTAACCGATCCAGAGCCCACACATCCAACCGCCTTCTCTATCAAACGCTCACACACCAGGTGGTTTCCGCCTGCCCTAAATCTCCCCAGAGCCAGATTCCAGACAACTAGGGGCCACTGCTATAGCCCAGAGCCTGCCACAATTCTCCACGCTCTCCAACCCTAAGCTTACTCAGGGTACCTGTGCCACCTCGCCCATTCCTTCTCGCAGAGCCCAAAGTGGGCTGTCTTCCTCTCGCTGCCTCTGGCGACCTCGTCCTCCCCGTGAGGCTCTGCATGGCGCCTCCTGTCTCCGGGGATCTGTGAGGATGAGATGAACTCTCACGCCGGTGCAGGCTGCCTGTGCGTCTCACCATGCCTGATTGAAACAAACCCAGACACATTTTTAGAACACAGACGTTTTTCTGATGCTCTTTTGGATCTTCAAAAAAATGAATCCAATGAGGCCACACATTTGCTATAACTAAGAGGTGGTGATAAACCTCAATGAGCCTCTCTCTGTGCAAATAAGTAAATAAGCATAAGAATGGTTTGGAAATCTTGGCTGAGCCAAAAATAAAAAATAAAAAATGTGTCTGGTGGATTTCATGCTGGATGATGGAAAAGCAAAATGATGGCTATGGTTCAAAATTTTCTTGCTACAGAAGGAAACAAGACATGCACAGTGTTTATTGGCATTTAATATGGGTAATTTTTTGTTTAATGACAAAGAACAGCAAGTTACTATAGAAATGGAATAGTGATTCTCTTTGTTTAATAGCTATCGGCACACACTTGTCATGAAAAGTGTGTACAGAGATTATTTTTCTTTTCTCTGTATTATTATTAATATGTTTGTTCTAACTCTATTTATTGAAATGTACTTTTGTGTTTGTTGGATCTAATAATAAAAATGGGACTGATTATTTGTAGGCCTTTTAAAAAGAGTTGACAGCTTGGCCCTCCCCCAAAAAAACAAAGACAAGAAAAGAAAGAGAAAAGGTCTTCCAGGAGGGAACATTTGAGGAGCGTTGCTCGGAAGGAGGTGGCCAGAGGAGGGGAGGTAGTCAGCCCGAGACTGGGTGCCAGGTCCAGGCGGTGGCATCATTTTACCGCTCGTGTCCCTTGGGTCCCTGAAAGTGCTTTCTCTTTAGTGGGGGCTACGGAGAAATGAGCGAATCCCATCCCTGGGTGTCACGGAAACAGCATTGCCACAAGCAAGCAGCCCTGGCTGCCTGGAGTGGGGGCCGTGCCGGGCCACCCCGCCCCACACTGTTGGGATAGAAATGAGCCCTCCTCTGTCCCGGGGGGGGGGGGAGTTCTCCTCCTTCCGTCACTGTCCTCAAGCCTTAAAAACCCGTGTCCCTTATGAATAACATGAAACCCCACACGTATGCCCCGTCCCCCACCCAGAATTCTAACTGGCTTTGCTGCATCATCTTGTCAGCACAAGACAAGCTTCTAATCTTTCTGGAAGCTTGTGTTACAAAAACAATTTTTTTCCTTACATTTGTGAACTGTAGATGATACTGTAATGTCGACTATGCTCACATATGTTCAACAGTTACCCTTAGCCTCGCTGCCGTGTTCCCTCCGAGGGGCGCACACGCTCCTGCTTGCTTGTCACTGTGGAGTCCGTGCTGAGGATCCCGGGAACACGGAGTTTTCCTGTTATTTTGACTGTGTGTCTCCCAGGGCTGGCGAGCTGGGTCCGGCGAGGAGGTCGCCAGAGCTCCTGCTTCTGCTCTCTCCCCATGCCCTGCTCGCCCCCTGATGGCCTCTTTTTCTATTTCTTCTCCTTAGCCCGTCTCATCTCGTGGACGGGGAAGATGGTAAGAACAGTGACAACCGCCCTCAGGAGGGGGTAAAGCCCCTGAATCCTGCAATGATTAACTGTCTGCTGACTGGGGTCCAGGTCTGCCCCAGGGACTAGACCCCCAGAGAGCAGCAGGGCCCATCTTCAGAAAATAACAGACATTTGTTCCCCGAGCATATTGCATGAAAGCACTGTGTCTTTTCTTTTTTGAATGTTAAAAAGTAAATACTCCAGCAGTTGGGAAGCAGGAAAATAGAGCAGGGTCCTAATGATCACTATCAGCCTGGACCCAGGACACACACTAAACACACAGACTCGCTGTGACGAAGCCGCGGGAACAGAGGAGCATCAAAGGGACCTTCAGGCCAAGGGCAGCCCTCGCCCTGCCAGGCAGACGCCCACTGGCCCTCACTGCAGGCTGGTCTCGCGCCTCCTCCCACAGACCTATAAACACAGGCCGACTCCTTGCTCCGCACACTCGGCTCCTGCTCTCCCTGCTCCAGGTGACCCCAGCATGAGGACCCTCGCCCTCCTCTCTGCCCTCCTCCTGGTGACCCTCCAGGCCCAGGCTGGGCCCCTGCAAGGGAGAGATGAGGAGATCCCACCCCAGGACCTGCCCAGGACAGAGGACCAGGACATGGCCATCGCCTTTGCAGGGGACGAGAGCTCAGCTGTCAGAATTGCAGGTGAGAGACCCCAACACTGCAGAGCTGGGGCGACTAGAGAGGAAACCAGATTCCTCTAGAATCGGTCCCAGCAACTGACTCTGTCTCTTTAGGTGATCACCTCCCCAGGCCACAGTTTCCTCCAGTGTATCCTGAAAAGAAAGAACCATATGATATGAAGGCACCTTTTTACTCTAAAGATTTTTGATTCTATGACAATTCTGTGAAATCCACTAATGTCATGATATGTAGAAACATAGCGGGAGTCTCTCCTGCGTCGCAGACGAGAGCCCAGTTTAAAAGAAACGTATCTTAACATGGTCTCTTAAAGGGGCTTTAGAGACTGGAGACGGGCCTAATGGTGTGTTCAGATGTGTGTGTGACGGGGGAGGGGAGCAAAGTGCTGAGAAAAGGGGAACAGGTCTCAAATCCTGCTGCGTGCACCACCGCGTCTGTGTTTGTTCCTGTTGATTGGGGATGATCAGTTCTGCCTGGTGTGATGTCACCAACACGATGAACCCCATTATCCACCGAGTACCTGCACGGGGATTCCCTTTACCACCTGCCTCCGCCCCCAGTCCTAGCGCCCGATGCTCTCTCTGTGTCCCCAGGCTCAATCAGGGACTTGACCTGCTCCTGCAGAAAAAGAAGATGTCGTTTTCCAGAGAGCGTCTCTGGGAGCTGCCTCTCCGACGGCGAGGAGTACCCATTCTGCTGCCGCTGAGCACCGAGAACAGAAAACCATGAGTTCATCGTGCGCTTTGAGACCTAGAAGGAGACTTTTATTCCTCCTGTTCCTTGTCCCCCACTTCCTTTCCTCATCTCAAATAAAGTCCTTGTAGCAATTTCCCTGTGTTTTAACGTTTTGACATTTGATATGTGTCTTAGCAGAGACTCTTTGGAATGCGAGTACTAGAATTTTAATTCCAATATTTTAAAGAAAATACTGTTCTAAATTCTAGGACTGTTGGGGGTGAACCTAGGCTTCACAGGGAAATTGATATTAACACTCCAATGAAGCTCTGGATCTCTTCACTGACTTCCTTGTCTTTCACCGTGTGTCATTCGGATGTGAGTTTCTCTTGACCACAACTGTCATGTGTCAGACAAAGAACCACGGTCAGCTTCACATGTACGCAGTGATAACACTGCCATTTCTCAGGGGAGACCATCATCTTTCCGGAAGTGCTGGAGGTTTACCGAATACACCTAGATCACACATTTGCCTTTTAAGCCCTGCCTTGGTGTCAGCTCCGTTGAAACAAGGTTAGCTGAGTTAGAACATGTAGCCCACCGAGACACGGTGAGCAGGACAGGAAGCACAGGGGCAGCACACTAGTAAGAAGTCCGTATCAGTACTTTCCGGACATATCAACTAAAATCAGAACTTTACAATCATAAAGTTGTCTTCACACACACAAAACGTGCATGCACACTTCCGCGACTTCTCTTCGCGACATGCACTCTCTTTGCCTTAAAACTGCAGAGAAACCGACTCTGCCTGTCAAATACAGCTTCCAAGGGCTACCGGGAAAAGGGAAGTGAGGGAGAGCATTTCCCCACGAACCCGAGTCCCTGTTGGTGCTGCAGGTGCCGAGGTTCTGACACCCGGAACAGAACGTCATGCACAGGTGTGGGGGAAGGCAGGACAGGTGGGTGTGGGGATGAGGAGGAGTCCTGGCTCAGAGCCACGGTACGTCCTAGGATGTCTTTAGCTCCCCCTGCTGGTAAGCCCAACCACTGCCCACCCCAACATAACGCACACATTTGGGGGCTGAGTCCTTAGCAGCTTGTCTACCTCTCTTCCAAGAGGACACGCTCACTGACCACACCTGGGGTTTCCATGGGGCCAGTCTGACGTCTAGGGGGGCTGTGATGTGACTCTTCCTCCTGGCTCTCGTCTCTTTCTCTCCCCCAGACACTCACTGACCCTTGAACACTCGTCCAACGTGTCCTGCAAACGGCCTTTCAGGCCCTGAGCACGGAGCCCCGGGGAGGAGTCCAGGATCCGCCTCTGCATCTGCTCTGCACCTCCTAAGTCCAGTTTGTGAATCCACAACACATATTCAGACAAAAAACATGTCTGTGCATGTCATAGCTACTCTCATCAGAGTGGTTGCTGATAAAACGCTCCAAGGGGTCCAAGAGTAACAGGCAGAGCACAGCTGGCAGATAAAGGGAGAGTGTTTCAGGTGGGAATATTCACCATCCCTGATTAAAACAATCTGATGGGCCCAGACATCGCTGTGACCACCACCATTAGCTCAACTGCCCGGCCCCAGGGGAAGGGAGCAGGTGTTGTCCACGTCCACTCCACCTTGACTCTGAGCAGGTCTCAGCCCCAGACGCAGGGTCCGCCTGTCGGAAGATGCAGCCCAGGGGTCCAGGCACCCCACTGAGACCCTGCCCAGCTGGGGAGACACAACACAGACCTCAGGGAGGACAGAGTGGGTCTGTGTCTGACAAAGAAGTGGTCCCAGCTGCTCCCCCTTGTGTAGAGGTGAAAGGTACATATTGGGATCAGGTGTCAAGGCCAGACAGCTTCCTTGCCTTCCTGTACCTGCCACTAACTTGAGGTCATGAGGTCCCTGAACTAACTCTCTGTATTGTCCTAACTGTCCCCTGGGCCAGGCTGACCGCATCTCAGGGCATCTGTACCTGCCTCCCTCCTTCAGCCCCTGGGGTCTCTGCTACAATTTCAGTTTGTCCCTGAGGTCTTTCCCAATTTCCCAATGGTAAATTGCAACTGGTTCCTCCTGGGGACCTCAACCCCCCTGCTTCCCCTTATTTTAACTGAAGAATTTTAACCCATCTCACATTCTATGCCTTTGACTATTTTCTGTAGCATTTGTCTCCTTACACTAGGAGGGAACTGCACGTTTTGCTCTTCTTTGTAACTTTGTACCAAAAATCATTGAAGATTTTATTTATAGGAGAACATCATGGGTACACTGTGGCTTCAGGAAGCTTTAGGATTTTAGAAAGAAGAAGCCATCATGGGTGGATTGGCAGGGAAATATTTCATGGTGAATCTCAAATTGAAACGTAAAAATGTTTTTAAGGTGTATAGATTAAAAGAAACGGTAGAACTGATTTTTTGGGGGGGGTAGATTATGGCATCAGGGCTGGAGATATGCAGGGTCAGTTTCTAAAGCCACTGGACTTAGAGAAACTGATGTTGCAAGAGGGGAAGATGGAACAGCATTCCAAGCTGATATCTTGAGAAGCGTCTCTCAATTCGAGGGCAATGCACGAGTTCCATGCACGGCATGTTTCTTGCCTACGTACCTGGCATCTGCATGTACCATTCAGATGGGAAAATGAGAAGGGTTCTGATGACTTTCCCTGAGACACACAGCAAGTAGGAGAGCGAACTCTGACATGTCTGTTCATATCATAGCTACTCTCACCAGAGTGGTCACTGGTAAAACACCCCAAGGGGTCCAAGAGTAACAGAGAGAAAACAGTTGGCAAAGAAAGGGACAGTGTCAGATAGGAATAGCCATCATTCTTGAATAAAACAATCTGATGGGCACAGACACTGTTGTGACTACCAACATCACCAAGAACTGTTCCGACTCAGAAGGGAGCAGGTGTCTATTCCGTGCAGATTCTGAGAAGGTCTCAGCCCCCGATGGAGGGTCTGCCTGTGTGGAGACACAGCCCAGGGGTCCAGCCACCCCACTGAGACCTGCCAGGTGGGCAAACACAACACAGACCTGAAGGAGGACAGAGTGGGTCTGTGTCTGACAAGGAAATTGTCTCAGCTTTTCCTCTTTGTAGCAAAGTGAAGGTCATGCACTGAGATTGGGGTGTGACGTCCAGGCAGCCTTCTGGGTGTCCTGTACTTGCCACTGATGTTCTCAAGTCCTTGAACTAACTCTCCATATTGTTCCTAACTGTGCCCTGGGCCAGGCTGACCCCATCTCAGGGCACCTGCACTTCACCCAGAGGGACACCAGTTCCTGGGGTGTCAGCTAAAATTTCAGTTTGTCCCTGAGGTCTTTCCTGACTTCTCAATGGTAAATTGCAACAAGTTATTCTGGGAACCTCAATGCCCTTCTTCCCTTTATTTGTAACTGCAGAAGTTGAGCCCCTCTCACATTCTATACATTCGACTATTTACTTGCTGTAACATTTTTCTCCCTACACAAGGAGGAGGAGCTGCATGTTTTGCTCATCCCAGTACTGACATGACCCCATGACACATAATAGGTGATCAATATATTAATTCTGATTAAATTAATTATTCCCAACCTCATGTGATATTAGAAAATTACATTATTTTCACTAAACTGCACAGAAGAAAGCCAAAATCTAAAAAGGTAAAGCAGTTCATATATCTAGTCTGTGCGACTGCTACTTTGAAAAAAACTAATTAAAATTGCTGAAGACTGAAATATAGGAGAGTAACATGGATACAGTTGGCTTCATGACTTACTAGGACTCTAGAAAGAAGGAAGAGACCGTCGTGGTTGGGGTGGCAGGGAAATAGTTCTCGGTGACTCTCAGAATGAAATATACAAGATGTGAAAATGTGGGTAAAGTAAAAGAAGGGGCAGAGCAGCAGTTTAGGAAGAGAAAATGGTATCAGGACAAGAGAGAGGCAGGGCCAGGGCCTAATTGCATTGGATGTGAGGAAAGGAGGTTGCCAGAGAGAAAGATGGAACAGAGTTCCAGGCTAACAAGCTAACAAGCTCAGGAGCATCTGTGATTTCAAGGGAAGGGCCGACGCGGGCTGGGACACGCATGTGGACTCAGCCTGGACGCAGGCGCACTGGGGGCATCACGCTCCGCTGTCCCTACTACACCTACACAGGACAATGAGAGATTCAAACCCTAAGGACAGCGATGCTGGGGAGACGTGTGATGGTCTCCAAACGACCAGGACACTTGCCCAGACTCAGATAAGATGTGAAACTGATTGCTGACAGGCATGTAGCCTGTGTGCTGACTGCAGAGCTATAGGATGGCATCTGCCTTAAATAAGCAGCTCCTATGGAAGGAGAATGAAATAAAGGATAAGTCAGACGTGGAGCATCCCTTGGAAATGTCATTTTCCAGGGGGAGGTACCCTGTCTCTGTGGAAATACAGGGGCCCAACCTCCCTGAGCACAAATTGGCAAACCCAGATGGGCTAATCCTACCGGCCAACCGCCCGCTAAGGCCATCCAGTGCCGTCCCGGGGCTCAGCCCGTGTGCCCACGCTCTCCTGCTGCCCGTCAAGAGCGCTGCTTCCCTCCCCCCCTCCCAACCGCACAGTCCTGGCCCCTATTGCAACAGTCTTCAATAAACCATTCTTTGCCACTTCTACAAAGTGGTGCAATTTTTCTTGTAAAGTACAGGCCATCGGCTTGTTGGTGTTGTTATTTTCTGTTTGTTTATTTGAGATTCTAAACTCTGCTGACAACCTGAGCAGAACGTAAGAGACAATCAGTCCCTAAGGTGAGGTTGGTGCACCAAGTCTGCTGAGGCTGCCTGGTGGTTGGAGCAGTCACAGGACGGGCTGCCATGGTGCAGATGGAGCGGGGCGACTCTCAGGACCTGCCCTTCATCTTCCTGTGGAGGGAGGAGGAATTGGATCGTGAGGGCGTGGGAGCAATGGAGTGAGAGACTCAAGCCTTGTCTCGGGTGGCAACTGCCACATCAGTGGGGTCAGCTGTGACTCTGCGGATGGAGAGTGTTCCTGCCATGTGACAGGCCCAGCAATTTCACGGTCTGAGGACATGGGCAATGGTCTCAGCCCAGAATATGAACAAATTTGGGCTATTTTGATGAAATGGCCCCCAGGGGATGATTTTAGATTCTAGTGCACTATTTATTAATATATCTCCCTTTTCCCCACACATGGTCCCATCTACCCCACTGTGAAGAGGAGAAAGATGGTGGAGTCTGACATATTAACATACACAGGCCTGCCTAGCACTCCCCTCAAACAGCCCAGGAGGGACCACATGAGCTAGAGCCTGCACATCCCCCACCCCGTGTTCATCCCACTCCCGCTGGGTGCAGAGTGGCTCTGAAGCCTGCCCAGAATTAGTCTGAGGACAGTTTGGGCTCAACACGAGGGGACATGCTAATAACAATCTCTCTGCTGCTCTGGCAGCCTCCTGGATGTCCCCCCATGAGACATTAGGTCTCAGACAACAATCTCATGAGTCCTTGACCCCGATGGTCCTAGACAGTCATTCAGCATTGAGCTATCTATTGGCCACGCAAGGAGGTCTTTGTTCCCTCCGGGGAACCACAGGCTGCACATGCACCGTTAACTCAGGGAGAGTCCAACAGGTGTCACCCGCGAGCAACACAATGCAGGTGGTGGACAGTGTCTCCCAGGTGCTCTTCAGTGTCCCTACTCTGCCGAATGGCTTTGATTTGCTTTCATGGTTAGACCCCAGGTCTGGGGAGGCTGGTTGAGAATGAGATTCCAAATTCTCTATCGCGTGTATGTTGGCATTTTCATCCTACTCACTTTAAAAAAGCATGCAGTGAGATATGTAGACCAGGCTTTCCAGGTGGCTTTTAATATTCCCTTGGTCCTGGTAATTGAGCCTCAGCCAACAGCCCAGGCACCGTGGGGTCCGCTGCCTTAGGAGTCAAGGAGAAACCATAGTTTCCTTCTGCCAGGCTTGGCCAAGGCTGAGCAAGGTATAAGAGGGGTCCCTGTGTGGAGCCCTGTTTTAACCCTACTTTCATGCTAAATTTCTTGTCTGCTCTGGTGACAAAGTTGTTTATAGTACCCAGTAGAACTGCACTCCAGCCTGGAACACAGAGAGAGACCTGTCTGAAAAAAAAAAAAAAAGAAAGAAAGAAAAAAAAAAGAAAGAAAGAAAGAAAAAAAAAAGAAAGAAGGAAGGAAAAAAGAAAAAAAGAAAGAAAGAAAAAGAAAGAAAAAAGAAAGAAAGAAAGAAAAAAAAGAAGGAAAGAAAAAAGAAAGAAAGAAAAAAGAAAGAAAAAAGAAGGAAAGAAAGAAAAGAAAGAAAGAAAAAAGAAAGAAAAAAAAGAAAAGAAAAAAGGAAAAAGAAAAAAAAGGCAAAAAAAAAAAAAAAAAGGAAAAAGAAAAAAAAGGACCAAAAAAAAAAAAAAAAGAGAGAGAGAGAGAGAAAGTACCCAATAGAAAATAACCCCACGAAATTATGAAACCTCATCCCAAATGACCCTTAAATAGGGAAGTCTCCTGCTTGTGTGTGGTGGCTGTTGCTACAAGAGACTTGGGACAGAGGACTGCTGTCTGCTCTCTCCAGTCACCCTCCTAGCCTAAGGATCTGTAAGTAACAAGAAAACTTAAACTTTCACATCGTTATTTCCTCACTGAGGCCATGCCCACAGTCTGAGCCCTGACTGTGAGGCCACCCCAGAGAGACCCAGTAGGTGCACCTCCAGCTGGTGCACATCTTTCTGGGGCTCTGGTGGTGCCCCCAGCTATGTTAATAGAGAAACTCAACGATTTTCATTCAAAATACATGTGCCCTGCTTGATGCTGCTTAAAACATCCTGTTATTTATATGTATCCTAGATATAACATACCTAATAGATAAATATATGTATAACAGAGAAGTCTACTTAAATCCTTGGCCCTTCTATTCTTCAGATTATTTGTTGTTTGATATTGAGTTGTTTGAGTTTTGTATGCATTCAGATATTAACTCCTTCTCCAATGTATGGTTGGCAAATATTTTCTCTTATTTTCAAGTTTGTGTTTTCACTCAGTTCACTGTTTGCTTTGCTGTATATAGGTTGTATAGTGTCATGCAATCTTGCTCATCTATTTTTCCTTTTATTGCCTGTTCCTTTGCTGCCATATCCAGGAAATAACGCCCAGATCAATGTCATAAGCTTTATAACTCCTTGTTCTCTGAGATGTTTTATGGTTTCAGGTTTTGTTTGGGTATTCCATCTATTGTGGGTTGATTTTTGTCTATGGAGTGAGATAAAGGTCCAAATGTAAAATATATCAAATCATAAGGTAGTATTCATTAGACCAATACAATTTTTAATTGTCACTCATACCTCAATAGAGCTGGAAATAATAAACATATTTTTAGCCCTAGATTACCTTTTTATCTATACCTCCCAGAGCTGATTTCCGTAACACCTGGTGAGGTCCTTGTCCTCTGTACATTGGCCCCAGCAAGAGCCTCCCCTACCTCTTCATGAGAATGGTAATGCCCTTGAACCCTACAGTGAATTAACTCTCTACTCAAAAGGAATTTAGCACTGATTCCTTCTGGATCCTTGAGTGCAGGCTTTTGGCTGAATCCAAATGTTAGAGAATAGATGCTTTTAATAAAGGGATTTCCTCTGCGAAGTCTGGACTCGGTCCAGGGGCCACATTTGGAGATCTGAAGGGGCACATGTGGCTTGAGGCCTCTGGTTCCCCAGCCCTCTACATCTGCAGACAGTAGTAGCGCCCACAGTCAGAAAACAAGAGGCATTTGTTCCCTGGGGTTCTTGAATGAAAGTACAGTTTGTTTTATTTTCTTGCATATTAAAATGTAAATAGTCAAACAGATGAGAAGGAGAAAAAGAGAGTAAGGTCCTTATTCCCACTATCAGCTCCAACGTAGTACAGACATGAAAACAGAGATTCATACCAGAGTCGGGCTGGGAGAACAGAGAAAAATCTGACGGACCTTGAGGGCATAGGCTTTCCTCACCTGCCCCCACCCCCTCCCCCCAGAAATCCATACCTTTTCCAAGTGAGAGGGTTAGAGGAGGCTTGTTGGTCCTGTGCCTCCTCCCACAGCCCTGGCAACACAGCTGACTCCTTACTCCACACACTCGCCCCCTGCTCTCCCTGCTCCAGGTGACCCCAGCATGAGGACCCTCGCCCTCCTCGCTGCCCTCCTCCTGGTGACCCTCCAGGCCCAGGCTGGGCCCCTGCAAGAGAGAGATGAGGAGATCCCACTCCAGGAGCTGCCTGGGGCACAGGACCGGGACTTGTCCATTTCCATCACATGGAATGAAAACTCCATTCCTCAAGCTCCAGGTGAGAGACACCAACATGGCAGAGCTCCAAGGTCTAGAGCAGAAGGACAGGAGACAGGCTCTGGAATGAGCTCTGCAAGGGTCAGTGTGACATAGGTGACGTTATTGAGCATTTATGGGCCTTGATTTTCTCGTCTACACATTCCACAGTGAGACCCAGATAAATTTAAGAGACCTTCTTTCTTCAAGACTTGTGATTCTAAGATAGCCTGTGAATTTGCTAACTTTAAGATAAGGAGAGACCTACTGACTAGTTCTTCCTGGTTTTGAAACACTAGAGATAATCATAAAGAGAACATTTTACTCTGTCTACAGAGGAGCTCCTGGAAATTGTAGGCTGGCCTAGGGGAGCGTTCAGATGCATGTGTGATGGGGGTGGGAACACGGAGAAGTGAGGACTAATGAGAACGTGTGCATAACCCGGTGTGTGACCCATACAGCTGCTTGTATTTATTCCTGTTGATGGAGGCCGTTCATACTCCAGCTGAAATGTAGCCAGCATTGCACATAAGCCAGCATGTAACTCCTCCAGAATTATCTTCACCATCACTGCTGACCCCAGGACTGAATTTCTGATGTTCTCTCTGTGTCTACATGCCTAGCGAGGAGCAGGTACTGCGCTTGCAGACCATTCTGCTTTCCCTGGGAACGTCGCACTGGGCGCTGCCTGCGGATCTTGTCAAAATGCTGCACCTGAGCGTGGAGAAATAGAGGAAAAGCAGTTCATCCTTCTCTTGGAGAGCTAAACGACATTGCTGTCACTCCTCTACCTTGTCCTCAATTTGCTTTCGCTTCCCAAATAAAGCCCTTGTTGCAAGATTTCCGTGTTTGCATGTCTGTAATGTTTACACGTGTCTGAAACAAGACACTTCGGAATTAAGTGCCGAAATCTTACTTCAAAAAGTTTGAGCTAGATACGGTTTCAAATTCTAAGCATTTCAAGGACGAACTGTGAGTTCACACAGTTGATGTGAAAGCTCAGATGAGGCTGCTGATTTCCGCATCTGCTTTACTGTCTTTTCACTGTGACCCATTAAGTGTGGATTTGCACTCAAAGACACCTCCCCTGTGTTATGAAAATAACAGTCCTGAGACTAAAGTGCAGGTAGCGATAGCCTCATTAATTCCAGGGAGGTACCACACTATATTTCCCCACGTGTTGGAATTTTATTGACCCGTCCCCGATCACCTATCTGTCTTTTAAGGTCTGGGGTTGCATCAGCTCCGTGGAAACAACTGTACTAAAGATTGTAATGGGTGACTAACAAACGCATGAGGAGTGGAACAGAAAGCACAGGAGACCACCCGACAACATCTCCTTATCAGTATCACCCAGCCACATCTACAAAGATCAGGGTTTCATATATATGAAGTGGGTTTTCACACACGCAAAATGCACACACCCAATTCATGAACTCCTCTTTGTCACATGCTCCATCTTGGGTGCCTTAAAACTGCAGAGAAACTGATTCTGCCTGTAAAATGCAGCTTGCAAGGGTAGTGGGAAAAGCGAGGTGAGGGAGAGCATTTCTCCAGGAACCGGAGTCCCTGTTGGCGCTGCAGGTGCTGAGGTTCCCATACCCAAATAGTCGTGCACATCTGTGAGCAAAAGGCAGGAAAGTGGGTCTGGAGAAGCCACAGCAGCAGGAGCCCTCTCAGACCCTCAGCATATGCGCTGGGACACCCAGAGACCCCTCTGCTGCTCTGTCTGCCACTGCCCACCCCAACATACGCTCCACATTTGGGGTTTGTGTCCATATGAGCTTATTCTCCTCCCATCCAGCAAGACACACTCACCGCCCAACCCTGGTGTCTGTGTGGGCCAGTCTGACACCCAGGTGGGCTGTGACTCTTCCTCCTGTCTGTTGTGTTTTTCTGTGTCACAGACACTCAGGGACCCTTGGACACTCGTCCAACATGTCCTGTAAATGGCCTATGTGGCCGTGACCACAGAACCTGCAGAGCACACCAGTGTGAGCATTTCCTCTGCCTCTAGTGGTTCTAGTCTGTGATTCCACAACACATGTTCAGAAAAAGAACATGTCTCCTCAAGTCTTGGCTATCAGGGCAGTTACCAATAGAATACCCCAAAGACACCAAGCGTGACAGAGAAACCAGTTTGTAATGAAAGGGACAGTGTTTCAAGTCAGGCTAGTCATCATTCTCAGCAAAAACACTGTGAAGGTCCAGACACTGCTGAGACCACCAACACCAACAATAAAGTCCCAGACCCAGGGGAAGGGAGCAGGTGTCCTCCCCGTCCACTCCGTGCAGATTCTGAGCAGGTCTCAGCCCCAGATGGAGAGTCTGCCTGTGTGGAGACACAGCCCAGGGGTCCAGCCACCCCTCTGAGACCCCACATGGCTGGGGAACGCAACACACCTCAGAGAGGACAGAGTGTGTGTGTCTGTGTCTCACAAGGAAATGGTCTCAGCTCTTCCCTCTGTGTGGAAGGTGAAGGTCAAGTATTTTGATTTGGGGTGTGACAGCCAGGCAGCCTTCTTTGACTTCCTGCACCTACCAGGGACTTGAAGTCGGGAGGTCCCTGAACTGAATCTCCGTATTTTTCCTAACTGTTGCCTGGGCCCAGCTGACCCCATCTCAGGGCATGTGCACGTCACCCAGAAGGACATCTGACTCCCTCCCCCAGCTCCCAAGGTCTTGGCTAAAATTTCAGTTTGTCCCTGAGGTTTTTCCTGATTTCTCAATTGAAAATTGCAACCAGTTCCCCCAGGGAACCTCAATGCCCTTCTTCTCTCAATTTGTAACTGTAGAATTTCAAACCATTTCACATTCTATACATTTGACTACTTGCCTTCTGTGACATTTGTCTCCACACTCTGTGAGGTAAGCTGCAGGTTTTCCTTGTCCTTGTACCACAGTGCCAACGTGATTGCCTAACATGTATTAGGTGATCACTAATTTCATTTTCTTTCAATTGATTATGTCAAACATCATATGACAGAAAATTACATTATTATTACTAAACTGCACAGAAAACATCTGACACCTACAGAGGTAAAGCAGTCCATGTGTCTACCTCATGTGACAGCTACCTATAAAATATTAATAAAAATCATTGAAGACTATATTATGGGAGAATATCGTGGGTAAAAAAAGGAAGTATTAGGACTTTAGAAAGTAGAAGTGATTGGAGTGGATTTTATGATGAATCTTATAATGCAACATGTAAGAAGTTTAACACTTAGAGACATTCAAGGAAGGGGCACAGCATCATTTTATGTAGAGAAAATGGTTTCAGGACAGGAAATAAGTTCTGTCTGGGGATAAGTTCTAACTCTGCTGAATTTGGAGGGGCTGATGGGAGAGACAAGGATGGCATAGGATCCAAGCTGATGTGCTCTGTCAATTCAAGGGAAAGGGGCAGATGAACCATGGAACGTCCCTGTCCATGCTGTGTGATAAAGGCGCAAAGCCTCACATCAACTCCCAAGAGTGGATTTGCAAAATCCCGAGGGGAGGCTGCGATACCCACGGGGGACTGTCACTTAGCAAATGTGCTGACCGTCAGCAGCTGTCCAGTTCTGGCCTCAGAACTACCAAATAACGGCCACCGCTTGCAGCATCTAGCACTCTAGATTGCAGAAAACTTAGAGGAGGGAATTAGGCAGTGGTTAAATATACGGAATTTGCCATCAGCCTTGTTGCCTAATCTTTTTTGACTTTGAGTAAGGGAATTAACCTGTTTAAGATTTATTTTCCCACCTGTAAAAAAATTGGTTAATGACAGTAGGTACATAATAGAGTTAATGTGAAAATTATTTATTACGTTGGAAGAAAAGTTCTTGGTAATCAATCAATATTAGCTCACGTGAGTACAGTAAATGTTTTTATATATCCTGAGAAGACTTCCTGGCATACAGCAGTTATCCATTTAATGCCACTTCTATGTAGTCACACAAGGATGTCTTCCTCCCACCACGAATGGTCGGGACACACTTGTGTTCTCATTTTACAGAAGACGACACTGAACTCCACAGGATTTGAGTGTTGCATTCAGGGGTAAAAGGCCAGCATTCAAGAGAGCTAGAAACCCAGGCCTCCTATTTTCAAACGACTCCAGAAGTTTATGGCGTTGTAAAGTTTGTGTGGATGAAAGACCACGACATAGGAAGTGTCCACGTTGGTGCCTAACCCCAGTCAAGCGACACAGTGGAGCAGTCAAGCCTTCGCGTCTTCCTTGAAGGAAGAACAGGATTGGGACGAGAGAGAGGTCAGACCCCAAATTCCAGGTGTGGAGAATGGTGTGAAGAAGGAAAGGGTGAGAAGCTTCGAATAGGACCACGTGTGGATCGTGCAGACTACAGGACGGGGAATGGCTAAGGAGCTGGGAATGGAAATTGGGGCTGCGAAGTGTCCTGGAGATGTCACGGACACACCTCGTCATTGTGAACGTGAGGACTTCGGAACGGGGGCGGGGTAGTGGAGACGGAGCTGTCAAGTGAATCCGGGACTTCCGAACCCGAGCCCAGATCTTACCTTCGTCCCTCCATGTGCCCAAGGTCTGTGAGGCTTCAAAGCCACACCATGGGCGCCTTAACGTGGGACAGGGGTGCATCTCTGCGGGTAAGTGCATTTCAAGGCGATGGCTCCACGCAGGACTTATTCTTTACTTTCTTGCCTGCCGCCCCCCCCCCCCCCCCCCCCCGCACGAGCTGCTTATTTAAGGTAGAAGATGTCTTGCAGATCTTCAGTAAACACAGAGGATGTGCATTTCAGTAATCAGGGTTGGGTGTTGCTCGAGGCCGAGTTGCCTTGGATGTTTGGTGCCCCTCACGGGTCTCCCCGCATCTCTGTCGTAGGGTTTGCATCTCTCATTGCCCAACCTGGACTATAGTAGCAGAAGCCAAATGGGATGCTGCCAGCCAGCCTTTCTCCACCGTGAGTGAAAAGGATGTTCCATCTCTCACCTGCCCCTTCCCCTTGAATTGAGACATGCTTCTGAGCACAATGGCCTGGAATTCTATTCCATCTTTCCCTCTGGCAACATCAATTTCTCTAAATCCGTGGCATTAGATTCTCACCCTGCGTATCTCCTGCCCCGATACCATTCTTTCTACCGAAATAACTGCTATATTCCTTCTTTCACTGTATGCAACTTCTAAATATTTTTATGTTTAAATTTGAAATTCACCATATAATACTTCCTTGCCACTGTATCCATAATGGCTTCTTCTTTTTTTTTTTTTTTTTTTTTTTTTTTTTTTTTTTTTTTTGTTGAGACAGAGTCTCACTTTGTTGCCCAGGCTAGAGTGAGTGCCGTGGCGTCAGCTTAGCTCACAGCAACCTCAGACTCCTCGGCTTAAGCGATCCTACTGCCTCAGCCTCCCGAGTAGCTGGGACTACAGGCATGCGCCACCATGCCCGGCTAATTTTTTCTATATAGATTTTTAGTTGTCCATATAATGTCTTTCTATTTTTAGTAGAGACGGGGTCTCACTCAGGCTGGTCTCGAACTCCTGACCTTGAGCGATCCACCCGCCTCGGCCTCCCAGAGTGCTAGGATTACAGGCGTGAGCCACCGCGCCCGGCCTGGCTTCTTCTTTTTAAAGTCCTGGTGCTTCATGAAGCCACATTGTATCTGTGATCTTCTCTGATAACATAGTCTCCAATGATTTCTATTGGCTTTTTTAAAGGTGGCTGTCACATGACTTAGATACCTGGACTGCTTTACTTCTCTAGGTTTCAGATATTTTATGAACAGTTTAGTAATAATAATAATACAATTTTCTGCCATTATGTGATGTTTGGTATAATTAATCAATTGAATCAGAATTAATTTATTGATCACCTGTGTAAGGCACTAATCTAGACAATGTGGTAAAATGATGAACAAAACATGCAGCTCCCTCCTAGTGTAGGGAGACAAATGTTACAGAAAGTAAATAGTCAAATGTATAGAGTGTGAGATGCGTTGAAATTCTACAGTTGGAAATAAAGGGAAGATGGGGGCTGGAGGTCCCCAGGGGAAACTGGTTGCAATTTTCAATTGAGAAATCAGGAAAGGCCTCAGGGACAAAGTGAAATTGTAGCAGAGACCCCAGGAGTTGGGGGAGGGAGCCAGGTGTCCTGGGTGAAGTGCAGATGCCCTGAGAGAGGGTCAGCCTGGCCCAGGCCACAGTTAGGACGATACTGTTAGTTCAGGGACCTCACAACTTCACGTCAGTGGCAGGTGCAGGAAGGCAAGGAAGCTGTCCAGCCTTGACACCTGATCCCAATATGTAACTTTCACCTCTACACAAAGGGGAGCAGCTGGGACCACTTCTTTGTCAGACACAGACCCACTCTGTCCTCCCTGAGGTCTGTGTTGTGTCTCCCCAGCTGGACAGGGTCTCAGTGGGGTGCCTGGACCCCTGGGCTGCATCTTCCGACAGGCGGACCCTGCGTCTGGGGTTGAGACCTGCTCAGAGTCAGGGTGGAGTGGACGTGGACAACACCTGCTCCCTTCCCCTGGGGCCAGGCAGTTGAGCTAATGGTGGTGGTCACAGCGGTGTCTGGGCCCATCAGATTGTTTTAATCAGGGATGGTGAATATTCCCACCTGAAACACTCTCCCTTTATCTGCCAGCTGTTCTCTGCCTGTTACTCTTGGACCCCTTGGTGCGTTTTACCAGCAACCACTCTGATGAGAGTAGCTATGACATGCACAGACATGTTTTTTGTCTGAATATGTGTTGTGGATTCACAAACTGGACTTAGGAGGTGCAGAGCAGATGCAGAGGCGGACCCTGGACTCCTCCCCGGGGCTCCGTGCTCAGGGCCTGAAAGGCCGTTTGCAGGGCACGTTGGACGAGTGTTCAAGGGTCAGTGAGTGTCTGGGGGAGAGAAAGAGACGAGAGCCAGGAGGAAGAGTCACATCACAGCCCACCTAGACGTCAGACTGGCCCCATGGAGACCCCAGGTGTGGGCAGTGAGCGTGTCCTCTTGGAAGAGAGGAAGACAAGCTCAGGAAGAACTCAGACCCCAAATGTGGTGAGTATGTTGGGGTGGGCAGTTGGCGACAGAGCAGCAGGGACAGTATGGCCACCCCAGCACATACTCTGAGGCCCTAAGAGGGCTCCTGCTGCCGTTCCTTCCAGAGACCTGGTTTCCTGTCTTCACTCTCCAACCTGCATAAGGATCTGGGTGTCAGAACCTCAGCTCCTGCAGCACCAACAGGGACTCGGGTTCCTGGCGAAATGCTCTCCCTCGCTTAGCTTTTCCTGGTACCCCTTGGAAGCTGTGTATTACAGGCAGAATCAGATTTTCTGCAATTTTAAGGAAACCCAAGAGAGTACATGTCACAAAGTGCAATTGAGGAATTATTCATGTGCATTTTATGTGTGTAATGACCAACTTTATGAAATCCAGATCTTAGTAGATATGGCTGAATAATATTGATAACGAGTACATCCTAGCAAGGTGTTCATGTGCCTTTGTTCTACTCATCATGTGTTTCTTCCCACCTTCTTTAAAGTTGTTTCAGTGGAGCTGATACAACCCAGACCTTAAAGGACACGTATGTGACCTGAGCCTGTTCAATAAAACTCCAACACTTGGAGAAACAGGGTGTGGTTTTCCTCAGAATTACTGATGCTACGGCCGTGCGCGCTTTAATCTGATGACGATTGTTTCCCTAAAACGCGGGCGGTGTCTTTCTGAGTGAATCTGCTCTAAAGGCGTCACAGCGAAACGACAGAGGAGACACAGACAGCAGCGGCAGCATCTGCACTTTCGTATCAACGTGTGTCTGAACCCACAGTTCCTCCTTGAAATTCCTTGAATTGGAAGCTGTATTTTGTTCAAAGAGCCTGATTTAGGTTTTGGATACTTGGATTCTAATAGGTCTCAAACATCATATGCAAAAGAGGGACAAACACAAAAGTCTTTGCACCAGGACTTTATTTCAGGTGAGGAAAGGAAATTGGGGACAAGGTAGAGGAGTGACAGCGATGCCCTGTAGGTCTCCAAGTAAGCTATGACCTGCTTTTTCTCTCTTCTCCACACTCAGCAGCAAAATACATAGACATCATTACGGAAGTGGCAGGTCCCCATGCGAGTTTCCCCCTCGATGCAAGCTGGTCTTCTGCAAGCGCAGGGCATGCTCCTCACTAAACATGTGGACACAGAACATTGGAAATTGAGTCCCGGGTCAGCAGCGATGTTTAAGGGAATTCTGGAGAAGTTACGTGCTGGCTTACGTGTAATGCTGGCTACATTACAGCTGGGGTATGAACAGCCTCAATCTACAGGAATGAAGACACACAGCACAGTGGGTCACACACGGGGTCACACACACAGTCTCAGTAGTCGTTACTTTTCCGTGCTTTTGCGCACAACACACATGCCTCTGACCACACCCCAGGCCAGTCTACAATTTCTAAAAGCTCCTCTACAGATAGAGTCAAATCTTCTCCCTGTAAGTAAATCTACTCTTTTAAATCCACAAGGAATGAGTCAGTAGGTCTCTCTATACCTTCAACCTAGCACATGTCACAGGCCATCTTGGAATCAAAAGACTTTGAGGAAAGAAGATCGCTTAAATTTATTTGGGTCTGTGTGTTGAATGTTTAGATAAGAAATTCAACCACTGTTGATGTTGAATAAAGTCATCTAAGTGACGTAGACCCTTGCAGAGCTCATTCCAGAGCCTGTCTCCTGTCCTTCTGCTCTAGACCTTGGAGCTCTGCCATGTTGCTGTCTCTCACCTGGAGCTTGAGGAACGGAGTTTTCATTCCATGTGATGGAAATGGACATGTTGGGGTCCTGTGCCCAAGGCAGCTCCTGGGGTGGGATGTACTCATCTCTCTCTTGCAGGGGCCCAGCCTGGGCCTGGAGGGTCACCAGGAGGAGGACAGCGAGGAGGGCGAGGGTCCTCATGCTGGGGTCACCTGGAGCAGGGAGAGCAGGGGGCGAGTGTGTGGAGTGAGGAGTCAGCTGTGTTTCCAGGGCTGTGGGAGGAGGCACAGGACCAACAAGCCTCCTCTAGCCCTCTCAGTCAGAGAAGGTGTTAATGTCACTGGGGGGGTGAGGAAAGCCTGTGCCCTCAAGGTCCCTCAGATGTTCCTCTGTTCTCCAGCCACCACTGTGGTGTGAATCTGTAATGTAGTGTCTGTACCATGAGCTGATAGTGGTAATAAGGACCCTGCTTTTTTTTTTTTCCTGTTTCCCACCTGCTTAAATATTATTTTTTAATATTCACAAAAGAAAATAAGCAGTGCTTTCATTCCATAACCTCAGGTAACAAATGTCTCTTGTTTCCGAATAAGGAGCCTGCTACTGTCTGTAGGTCTAGCCCCCGGTGCCGCACCTGATCTCCAGTGTAGGAGAGAGTTAATTCACTGCAGGGTCAAGGGCGTTACCACTCTCATGAAGGGGTTTTGAGTTATGGAGAGAGTAGGCTCCTGCTGGGGCCAGAGCAGAGAGGACAATATGTGAAATGAGCTCCGTAAGTTATATTAATAGATGAAGACTTGGTCTAAGATGGAAAATATGCTTATTATTTCCAGCTCTGTTGATGTATGAGTGACAATAAAATTTTATGTATCTAATGTATGCCACCTTGTGATTTGATACATTTTACATTAGGAACTGTATCTCACACCACATGCAGCGATCAACTCAGGATGGATTAAAGACCTAAACATAGACCTGAAAGCATAAAACTTCTAGAAGAACAATAGGAATAAAACTTTTTAATATTGATGTGCAACATTATTTCCTGGAGATGACACCAAAGGAACAGGCAGTAAAAGGAAAAACAGACTGGTGTGATTGCATGAACTATTAAGTATATGCCCAGCAAAGAAAACAATCAACTGAGTCAAAAGGCAACCTAGAAAATAAGAGAAAATATTTGCAAACCATACATGGGATAAGGTGTTAATACCCCAGTATATAAGGAACTCAAACAACCAAATAGCAAAGAACAAATAATCTGAATTAAAAATGGGCCAAGGACCTGAATAGACTTTCCTATTATACATATATATGCTTATTTACTAGACATTCTATATGTATTACACATATAAATGAAAAGAATGTTTTAAGCAGCTGTTTTAGTCTCTATCAGACATGTCAAGCAGGACCCGTGTGTTTTGAACAAAACACTTTGAGTTTCACTATTAACATAACTGGTGGCACCACCAAAGCCCCAGGCAGACATGCACCAGCTGAGGATTCACATGCTGGGTCCCCCTGCGGTGGCCTCACAGTCAGGGGTCAGACTGTGGGCATGGCTTGAATGAGGAAATAGCGACGTGCAAGTTTAAGTTTTCTTGTTACTTACAGATCCTTAGGCTAGGAGGGTGACTGGAGAGAGCAGACAGCAGTCCTCTGTCCCAAGTCTCTTGTAGCAACAGCCACCACACACAAGCAGGAGACTTCCCTATTTAAGGGTCACTTGGGTTGAGGTTTCATAATTTTGTGGGTTAATTTCTATTGGATACTTTTTTTCTTTTTCTTTTCTTTTTTTTAGATATAGGTCTCTCTCTGTATCCCAGGCTGGAGTGCAGTTCTATTGGGTACTTTAAAGAACTCTGGCTGCCAGGGCAGATGAGAAATCTGGCGTGTAGCTGGGGTTACAACAGGGCTCCACGCGGGGACCCCTTGTCTATCTTGCTCAGCCTTGGCCAAGCCCAGGCAGCAAGAAACTATGGTTTCTCCTAAGGCAGTGGACCCTGCAGTGCCTGGGCTATTGGCTGAGGCTGAACTACCTGGACCAAAGGAATATTAAAAGCCACCTGGAAAGCCTGGTCTACATATCCCAGTGAACATGTAGTTAAGGTGACTAGAATCAAAATGCCAACGTTTGCACAGAGGAGGATTTGGAATCCAGTTCTCAACCAGGCTCCCCAGGATCTGGGGTCTAACCATGAAAACAAATCAAAGCTACTCAGCAGAGTAGGGACGCTGGAGAGCACCTGGGTGACACTGTTCACCACCTGCATTGTGTTGTTCACAGGGTGACACTTGTTGGACTCTCCCTGAGTTAACGGTGCACGTACTGC
Source organism: Eulemur rufifrons (assembly GCF_041146395.1). Lineage (NCBI taxonomy): Eukaryota > Metazoa > Chordata > Mammalia > Primates > Lemuridae > Eulemur > Eulemur rufifrons. Next base: position 2,726,275 of record NC_090994.1, read on the forward strand.
AAGTGGATCCCTGGAGGGAACAAACACCTCCTTGCTTGGCCAAGAGATAATTCTACACTAAATAGTTACGTAGGACCATTGGGTCCAATGACACTTGAGATTGTTATGTGAGACCTAACGTTTCTCAGAGGGACCTCGGGAGGCTGCCGGGGTGGCAGAGAGATTGGCATTAGCCTGTACCACCTGGTGCTGTGCTCAAACACTGTCCTCAGACCAATTCTGGGCAGGCCTGGGAGCCACTCTGTGCCCAGCAGGAGTGGGATGAACACGGGGTGGGGGCTGTGCAGGCTCTAGCTCCTGTGGTTCCTCCTGGGCTGTCTGAGGGGAGTGCTAGGCAGGCCTGTGTACAGTAAAAATGCATCTGTCTCTACCATCTTCCTCCTTCTCGTAGTGGGTTAAATGAGACCATGTGTGGGGAAAAGGGAAATGTAATATTCACTCCTGAGGCAAAAAACACCTAAGGCGAGGTCGGTGCACCAGGACTCCAGCAGGTTTGCACCGCGGCCTCTCCGCCAGGAGGGCTGCAGCTGAGTCAGCCCAGACTCAGCCCGAGGGACGGGCGCAGCCCAATGTCAGACTCTCAAAGTGGTGCCTGGGGCCCGTGACCTGTAAAGCCTGGGCCCCACTCAGGCGAGGAGCATGGGACTGGAAAATGCTGTCTGCTCAGGTCTCAATCACAAGAGCAGCTCCCAGCAGGGTGCTGGGGACCTTCCCAGGAGTGCAAGGTGGCACCTGGGCTCCTCTGTCCCTCCTCAGAGCCGTGCAGTTCCCCGGTAGTGAGGCTGCCAGAGAGGTGCCCAGGGCGAGCCGCTGCAGGCTTGGGTGCCTGTGGGATGCCACGTGGGTTCCCTGTCTGGAGCGGCATCTCCGTGCAATCTCCAGGCAGCTCCTGTGTTAGTCCCAAGACCTGCGTGGGTTGGGGGTTCTCTTGTAGCCAAGATTGTAAAAGCTCGTCTCAGGCTGGGAGCCTGGGGGTTTCGCTCCGACTGTTTCCCGATGTCCACAAGCTTCTCCCGGTTCTTAGCCAGTTCTCGGCTGGCAAGTTGCCCTGAACCTCTCCTTGCCCACTTTGGCCGCTTCCCATGGCTTCCCCAGTGGTTCCCAGTGTTCTCTCCTGGACAATCTGTTTGACATGCGAACATCTGCTTACTATTCTGGTCCCTCTCCCTGGGGGAGGCACACACTGCCTATGACTAGATGGCCACCGTGGAGACAGCTCTGCCCCGTTCTTGTTCTAAATCCCTGCCGGGGAGGCACAGGCAGAGCGGGACCCAGACGTGGTGCAAACCTGCACCCTCAGGGACAGAGTCAGGGGAGGGGACATGGCCTGGGGGTTTGCGGGAGCAACGGGGAGGGAAGAAGGCGTTTTCTCCAGGACGATCAGCTATGATGGCCACTTACACATGGCTGTCATTCACGCTGATGTCACATAAAGACAGTGACAGGGGTAAAATCAAGAGGAAGAAAGAGAACAGAAAGTGAAGTCATCAATGTAATTCATCCTTTCAGTCCTTGGATCAAGTGTTTTCTGAAGCCCGAATTCCTCCTTAAAACTCCCAGGTGCGGGAGTCACAATGTTGACACAGCTCGATGTGGTTTCTGAACTTTGGATCCCAGACTCCAACTAACATGCATGGTGCACTTCGAACACGCCAGTCCCAGAGGACTGTAAGTGAAGGTGCTCCAGTGCTCCAGGAAAGGACGGGAAGGGCAGACTGCGGCTTTTCTGGGTGCAGCCTGGACAGCGGCACCCCAGGGGACCCTGAGGCTCAGCTGTGTGAGAACCACCCATCGGTGCCGGTGCCCAGGGAAGGAGGGACGCTGAGTGAGAGGCTGGGAAGACAGCGGGTGAGGTCAGGGCCCGGGAGATTTGTCCCTGATGCTCAGAGATGGAGGAATTCTGGCTGGGGGCAGGAGTAAGGGGTGGCTGTGGGGTGCAGGGCTGGGACAAAGAGTAGAACGGGTCTCTGTCCTCTAGGAGGTCACAGTACAGAGAGGCTGGAGGGGGAGCAGCCAGGCCATGTTAGAGAGCAGAGCCTTCCCCCATGATCGTAAGTGCCCTGGTGAGGCACAAGGCTTTGGGTAGCAAAGGGAAAATACGGAATGGAGAAAAGCGAAGGAACATTTTCTCATCCTTACATTCTGGTCAGGTTGTAAGCAGAGTTTAGAGCATCAAACAAACAAACAGAAAATAATAATAACAATAACAATAAGCCAATGTCCTTTATTTTAAAAGAAAAATTGCACGGGAGATGTTGTAGAAATAGCAAAGAATCATTCTTTGAAGACTGTTGCAATAGGGCCCAGGACTCTGTAATAGGGACAGAGGTGGAATCAGCGTTCTTGAAGCCAAAGGTGGAAACGGTTTGAAATTCTACAGTTAATAAAAAGAGAAGAAGGGGAATGGATGGGGGAATTTTTTGCAACTTAAAGTTGAGAAATCAGGAAGCATTTCAGTGACAAAGAGAAATTGTAGCAGGATCCCTGAAGATGGGTGAACTGTCCCTGAGATGGGGTCAGTCGGGCCCAGGCCACAGTTAGGACCATAGAGTTATTTCAAGGACCTCATGACTTCAAGTGCTTGGCAGGTACAGGAAGTCAGAGAAGGCCACCTGGCGGTCACACCCCAAATCTCAGTGCATGACCTTCACCTTATACACAAGGTGGAAGATCTGGGACCATTTCTTTGTCAGACACAGACCCACTCTGCCCTCTCTCAGCTCTGTGTTGTGTTTCTCCAGCTGGGCAGGGTCTCAGTGGGGTGCCTAGACCCCTGAGCCTCATCTTCAGACAGGCGGACCTGCGTCTGGGGCTGAGACCTGCTCAGAGTCAGCGTGGAGTGGATGTGAACACCTGCTCCCTTCCCTTGGGGCTGAGCATTTGTTGTTGGTGGTGGTCACAACAGTGTCTGGGCCCATCATGTTTTTTTTTTGTTAAGAATGGTGAATATTCCTATTTGACCACTGTCCCTTTTTATGCTAAGTGTGTTCTTTCCATCACTGTTGGATTCCTTGGGGCATCTACCAGTCACCACCATTGAGAAGAGTAGCCATGGCTTGAATAGCGATAGTTTTTTCCAGACGTGGGCTGTGGAATCACAAGCTGAAACTGCTCGGTGCAGAGCAGATGCAGAGGCGGACCCTGGACTCCTCCCCGGGGCTCCGTGCTCAGGGCCTGAAAGGCCGTTTGCAGGACACGTTGGACGAGTGTTCAAGGGTCAGTGAGTGTCTGGGGGAGAGAAAGAGACGAGAGCCAGGAGGAAGAGTCACATCACAGCCCACCTAGACGTCAGACTGGCCCCATGGAGACCCCAGGTGTGGGCAGTGAGCGTGTCCTCTTGGAAGAGAGGAAGACAAGCTCAGGAAGAACTCAGACCCCAAATGTGGTGAGTATCTTGGAGTGGGCAGTTGGAGACAGAGCAGCAGGGACAGTATGGCCACCCCAGCACATACTCTGAGGCCCTAAGAGGGCTCCTGCTGCCGTTCCTTCCAGAGACCTGGTTTCCTGTCTTCACTCTCCAACCTGCATAAGGATCTGGGTGTCAGAATCTCAGCTCCTGCAGCACCAACAGGGACTCGGGTTCCTGGCGAAATGCTCTCCCTCACCTAGCTTTTCCTGGTACCCCTTGGAAGCTGTATATTACAGGCAGAATCAGATTTTCTGCAATTTTAAGGAAACCTAAGGGAGTGCATGTCTCAAAATGCAACTGAGAAATTATTTGTGTGCATTTTATATGTGTGAAGACCAACTTCATGTATATGAAATTCTTATTTCAATAGATATGGCTGGATAACACTGATAAAGAGTATTACATACTGAGGTGTTGTTTCAATGTAGCTGATACAACCTCAGAGCTTAAAAGGCAGATGTGTGATCTGGGTCTGTTCAATAAAACTTAACACTTGGAGAAACGGGGTGTGGTTCCTCCTCAGAGTTAGTGATGCTACAACTGTGTAAACTTTACTCTGACAACAATTGTTTGTCTCACACATGTGAGTTGTCTCTGGGAGTGAATCCACTCTAAATGGCTCACCATGAAAAAAACAGAGAAGTAGATCGGAGATCAGCAGCATCATTGGATATTTCCTATCACTTTGTGTCTGAATCCCTTATTCCTCCTCAAAATTCTTAGAATTGGAAACTATAGCTTGTTCAGAAAGTTTGATTTAAGATTCTAGTACTTGCATTCCAAAGTGTCATATCAAACATCAAAGACATGCAAACACAGAAATTTTGGAACAGAGACTTTATTTGGGACAGGGAAAGCAAATTGAGGACAAGGGAGAGGAGTACGGCTCTCCAAGCAAATTATGAACTGCTTTTCCTCTGTTCTCCATGCTCAGGTGCAGCAGAATGCGTAGATATTATTACGGAGGAAGCAGGTGCCAATATGACGTTCTCCCAAATTGCAGAATGCTCTTCTGCAACTGCAGCTCACCAGCTTTCCTAGGAATGTGGGCACAGAGAGAGCATCAGAAATGAGGCCCGGGGCCAGCAGTGATGGTGAAGATTATTCTGGAGAAGTTACACGCTGGCTGTGTACTTCTGGCGGCATTACAGCTGGGAGTATGAACAACCTCGATCAACAGGAATACATACACACAACAGTGTGGGTCACACTCAGGGTCATACGTGCATTCTCGTTAGTCTTCACTTTTCTCTGCTTTTGTCCACATCACACATGCACCCAAATACACGCCAGACCAGTCTGCAATCTCTAAGAGCTCTTTTATAGACAGAGTAAAATGTTCTCTTAATAATTATACCTACTCTTTTAAATCTGGAAAGAACTAGTCAGTAGGTCTCTCCATATCTTAAAACTAGTACATTTCAGGCTATCTTGGAATCAAAATTCTTGAAGAAAAAAGATCTCTTAAATTTAATTGGGTCTTAGTGTTAAATTTATAGATGAGAAAATCAAGGCCTGTAGATGCTAAATAAAGTCACCTATGGGACATAGACCCTTGAAGAGCTCATTCCAGAGCCTGTCTCCTGTTCTCCTGCTCTAGACCTTGGAGCTCTGCCATTTTGGGGTCTCTCACCTGGAGATTCAAGAATGGAGTTTTCATTCCATATGATGGAAATGGACAAGTCCCGGTCCTCTGCCCAAGGCAGCTCCTGAGGTGGGGCCTCCTCATCTCTCTCTTGCAGGGGCCCAGCCTGGGCCTGGAGGGTCACCAGGAGAAGGGCAGCGAGGAGGGCGAGGGTCCTCATGCTGGGGTCACCTGGAGCAGGGATAGCAGGAGGCGAGTGTGTGGAGTGAGGAGTCAGCTGTGTTTCCAGGGCTGTGGGAGGAGGCACAGGACCAACAACCCTCCTCTAACCCTCTCAGTCAGAGAAGGTGTGCATGTCACCGGGCGGGGGGGGGGGGTGGTGAGGAAAGCCTGTGCCCTCAAGGTCCCTCAGATGTTCCTCTGTTCTCCCAGCCACCACTGTGGTGTGAATCTGTATTGTAGTGTCTGTACCATGAGCTGATAGTGGTAATACGGACCCTGCTGTTTTTTTCTGTTTCCCACTAGCTTAAATATTTACTTATCAATATTCACAAAAGTAAATAAACAGGGCTTTAATTCAATAACCTCATGGAACAAATGCCTCTTGCTTTCTCAGCACAGGCCCTCCTACTGTCTAGGTCTAGACCCTGGTGACAGACTTGAATTCCAGTGGACTAGAGAGCTAATTCACTGCCTGGTTCAAGGACATTACCTGCCTGGTAAAGGTGTGTTTGAGGTTACGGGGTGAGTAGGTTCCTGTTGGGGCCAGTGTGGAGCGGACAATGTGCTCCACAGGCTTCAGTGAGATACAGATAAAGAGTTGGTCTGAGGCTGAAAACATGTTTATTACTCCCAACTCTATTGAGGTACAAGTGATAATTAAGAATTGCGTATATCTAATTATACTAACTTATGATTTGATGTCTCATACATATGAGCCTTTATCTCACACCATATACAACAATTAACTCAGAATGGATTGAAGACCTAAACATAAGACCTGTAGGCATAAAACTTCTAGAAGGACAATAGGGATGAAGCATTTTGACATTGATCTGGGCATTTTTTCCCTACAGACAACACCAAAGGAATAGGCAATAAAAGAAAAATAGACAAGTGTGATTGCATCAAACTATAAAGCATTTGCACAGCAAAGGAAACAATCAACTGAGTGAAAGACACCTAGAAAATAAGAGAAAGTATTTGCAAAGCACGCATGGGATGATGATGGGTTAATATCAGACTATATAAGTTACTCAAGCAACTCAATAGCAAGGAACAAATAATCTGAATAAAAATGGGCCAAGGCCTGAATAGACTTCTCTATTATACATATCTTTATCTATTAGGTATGTTATATCTATTATATATATAAATAAATAAAAGAAAGTTTTGAGAAGCTATTATTGGACATGTCAATTAGGACCCATGTGCTTTGAACCAAACTCTTTTGAATTTCTCTGTTGACAAAGCTGGTGGCACCACCAGAGGCCCAGACAGATATGAACCAGCTGGGGATTCAGACACCAGGTCCCTCTGGGGTGGCCTCACAGTCGGGGTCAGACTGTGGGCATGGCTTCAAGGAAATCACAATGTGAAAGTTGAGTTTTGTGTTACTTACAGATCCTTAGGCTTGGAGGGTGACTGGAGGGAGCAGACAGCAGTCCTCTGTCCCAAGTCTCTTGTAGCAACAGCCACCACACACAAGCAGGAGACTTCCGTATTTAAGGGTCATTTGGGATGAGATTTCCTAATTTTGTGGGTTAATTTCTATTGGATGCTTTTTTTTTCTTTTTTTCTTTTCTTTTTTTTTCATAGAGGAAAGGCCTTACTCTGTGGTCCAGGCTGAAGTACAATTCTATTGAGTACTTTAATCAACTCTGGCAGCAAGAGGAGATGAGAAATCTGGCGTGAAGCTGGGGTTGCAACGGGGATCCACGCAGGGACCCCTTGTCTACCTTGCTCAGCCTTGGCCAAGCCCGGGCAGCAAGAAACTACGGTTCCTTCATGACTCCTAAGGCAGCGGACCCCACGGTGCCTGGGCTGTTGGCTGAGGCTGAATTACCTGAACCAAGGGGATATTAAAAGTCACCTGGAAAGCTGGATCTACATATCCCAGTGAACATGTAGTTAAGGTGACTAGGATCATAATGCCAATGTACACACAACAAGGATTTGGAATCTGGTTCTCATCCAGCCTCCCCATGACCCGGGGTCTAACCATGAAAGCAAATCAAAGCAGTTCGGCAGAGCACCTGGGTGACACTGTCCACCACCTCCATTGTGCTGCTCGTGGGTGACACCTGTTGGACTGTCCCTGAGTTAACGGTGCACGTGCAGCGTATGGTTCCCTAGAGGGAACAGACACCTCCTTGCTTTGGCCAATAGATAGTTCAAGGTTGAATGAGTGTCTAGCACCGTCGGGGCCAAGGACTCATGAGTTTGTTGTGTGCAACCTAATGTCTCATAGAGGGACCTCCATGAGGCTGCCATGGCAGCGGAACAATTGCTATTAGCCTGTGTGACCTGGTGTTGTGTGCAAATACTGTCCTGAGACCAATTCTGGGCAAGTTAAGAGCCACTCTGTGCCCAGCAGGAGCGGGATCAACATTGGGCAGGGGATATGCAGGCTCTACCTCAGTGGTCCTGGTCCCCGGGACTGTCCAGGAAACCAGGGCTCCCAGCCAGACCGGGGGAGCAGCTCTCCCTCCCGGGGCCCATTTTTCTCTGGGATGCTGCCCCAGGGCTTCCTGGGGGCCGTGCTCCTGTCCTTGTCTCCTCCCGAGTCTGCAGCTGGGACAGGGCAGCCCAGGGCCCATCAGGTTCTCAGTCTGTGCCAAGATCTCAGTGGTCACTGCCTGCTCCTCCCCCAGCTCATTCTCAAACTCTAAAGCTTGAATAGAACAGGGTGGTTTTTCACTTGGGGTCCCCTTCACATTTCTTTTTGGGCTGCACCAGCACCTTGGCAGGGCTCTGCGGTTTTAGCAACCAAGGCTTTCCATCTCAATGTCTTGGCAAGACCATCCCTTCCGTGTTCATCCAGCACCAACCCCAGCCTGATTTTCCCGTGGATTGCCACCAAATTCCTCTGTTGAAATCTTAAACCCAAGGTGACAGTATTTAGAGGTGAGGTCTCTTGGAAGGTGAGTAGGTCAAGAGGGCAGAGGGCCTGGGAGCTTTGTCTCTGATGCTCAGAGATGGAGGAATTCTAGCTGGGGGCAGGAGTTAGGAGTGGCCCTGGGGTGCAGGGCTGGCACAAAGAGTAGGGCGGGTCCCTGTCCTCTAGGAGGTCACAGTACAGAGAGGCTGGAGGGGGAGCTGCCAGGCCATGTTAGAGAGCAGAACCTTTCCCCATGATCGAGAGCGCCCTGGAGAGGCACGGGGCTTTGAGAAGCAAAGGGAAAACATACCGAATGGAGAAAAGAGAACACGTACTTTTCTCATCCTTACATTCTGTTCAGGTTGTCAGCAGAGTTTAGAATCTCAAACAAACAAACAGAAAATAGCAACACCAACAAGCCAATGGCCTGTACTTTAAAGGAAAAATTGCACCAGGCGCTTTGTGGAAGGTGCAAAGAATGGTTTATTGAAGACTGTTGCAATAGGGGCCAGGACTGTGCGGTAGGGAGAGAGGGGGAAGCAGCGCTCTTGACGGGCAGCAGGAGAGCGTGGGCACACGGGCTGAGCTCCGGGACGGCACTGGATGGCCTTAGCGGCGGTTGGCCGGTGGGATTAGCCCATCTGGGTTTGCCAATTTGTGCTCAGGGAGGTTGGGCCCCTGTATTTCCACAGAGACAGGGTACCTCCCCCTGGAAAATGACACTTCAAAGGGATGCTCCACGTCTGACTTATCCTTTATTTCATTCTCCTTCCACAGGAGCTGCTTACTTAAGGCAGACGCCGTCCTATAGCTCTGCAGTCAGCACACAGGCTACATGCATGTCTACAATCAGTTTCACGTCTTATCTGAGCCTGGGCAAGTGTCCTGGTCGTTTGGAGACCGTCACACATCTCCCCACCATCACTGTCCTTAGGGTTTGAATCTCTCATTGTCCTGTGTAGGTGTAGTAGCAACAGTGGAGCGTGATGCCCCCAGTGTGCCTGCATCCAGGCTGAGTCCACACGCATGTCCCAGCCTGCATTGGCCCTTCCCTTGAATTCACAGATGCTCCTGAGCATGTCAGCCTGGAACTCTGTTCCATCTTTCTCTCTGGCAACCTCCTTTCCTCACATCCAATGCAATTAGGCCCTGGCCCTGCCTCTCTCTTGTCCTGATATCATTTTCTCTTCCTAAACTGCTGCTCTGCCCATTCTTTTACTTTACTCACATTTTCACATCTTGTATGTTTCACTCTGAGAGTCACCGTGAACTATTTCCCTGCCACCCCAACCACGATGGTCTCTTCCTTCTTTCTAGAGTCCCAGTAAGTCATGAAGCCAACTGTACCCATGTTATTCTCCTATATTTCAGTCTTCAGTGATTTTAATTAATTTTTTAAAGGTACCAGTCACACAGACTAGATATATAAACTGCTTTAGCTTTTCTTTCTTCTGTGCAGGTTAGTAAAAATAATGTAATTTTCTGATATCATATGATGTTGGGAATAATTAATTTAATCAGAATTAATTTATTGATCGCCTACTATGTGTCATGTAGTCATGTCAGTACCAGGATGAGCAAAACACGCCGCTCCTCTCCTAGTGTAGGGAGACAAATGTTACAGAAAGTAAATAGACGAATGTATAAAATGTGAGATGGGTTCAAATTCTACAGTTAAAAATAAAGGGAAGAAGAAGATTGAGGTTCCCAGGGGGAACTTGTTGCAATTTGCAATTGAGAAATCAGGACAGACTTAGGGGACAACATGAAATTGTAGCGGAGACCTCAGGAACTGGGGAGGGAGAGAGGTGCCTTTCTGGGTGAAGTGCAGATACCCAGCGATGGGGTCAGGCTCAGGACACGGTTAGGAACAATAAGGAAGATATGTACAGTTAGGAGCAATACAGACATCCTGAGGTCCTTGACTTAGTCCTTGAATTTGTTTGCTTGAATTAGTTCAAGGACGTCAGGACTTCAAGTCAGCGGCAGGCTCAGGACACCACAGAAGACTGCTTGGCCTTCACACCGCAAATCTCAGTGCGTGACCTTCACCTCCACTCAAGGTGGAAGAACTAGGACCACTTCTTTGTCAGACGCAGACCCACTCTGTCCTCCCTGAGGTGTGTGTTGTGCTTCCCCAGCCACGTGGGGTCTCCGTGGGGTGCCTGGACCCCTGGGCTGTGTCTTCAGACAGGTGGACCCTGCGTCTGGGGCTGAGACCCGCGCAGAGTCAGCGTGGAGTGGATGCGGAGCACACCTGCCCCCGTCCCCTGGGTCTGCGCATGTGCCGTTGGTGTTTATGGTGACAGCGGTGTCTGGGCCCTTCAGATCGTCTCTGCTGCGAATGGTGAATCATCCTGCTTAAAAACTGCCCCTCTCTTAGTAAACTGTGGTCTCTCTGTCACTCTCGTGTGTGTTGGGGTCATTCTACCAGTGACCACCGTGATAGTATTAATAGTAGCCCTGACTTGAACTGAGAGACTCTTTTTCCAAACACAGATCCAGAGTCAGCGTGAGTGGCTCGGGGTGGACTTCTCTGCAGGGTCTGTGGTCAGGTCCTCACCGGGCGCTTACGGAACACGCTGGAGGGTTGGAGGGTTGTTCGTGGGTCAGTGAGTGTCTGGGGAAGGAAAAGAGGAGAGACAGTTGGAAGAGTCACATCACACCCCACTAGGATGACACTGGCTTTGGGCAGTGAGCGTTTCCTCTTAGAGGAGAAGAGGAAGACACTCAGCAGGACACAGACGCCAAGTGTGGCGTGTCTGGTGGGGGAGCTACGGCTGTCCCTGTGCACACTCTGTGGATCTAAGAGGGCGCTCTTGTTGCTGTCTTTTCCCAGACCTGATTTCCTTCCTTCCCTTATCCATGTGCGCGCTGTGTAGGGTCCCAGGTCCTCAGCACCTGTAGCACCAACACGGACTCCAGGTGCTCAGAGAAGTCTTTTCCTTCCCTTCACTTCCCATGTACACTTTTGAAGCTGCATCCTGCAGGCGGAGTAAGGACCTTCTCACTGTTAAAGCAACTCAAGAGTGTGCACGTGCAGTGGAGCAGTGTGCGTGTGTATGCAGACAACTTTGTTTCTCCAGATTTTGTATCTATGGCTGGATAACACTGATAGCGCGTATATGCGAGCGTGGTGCTCCTATGTTTTGTCTGCTCATTATGTCTTCCTGGACAACCCATTCCGATCTTAATTAAACTTGTGTCAATGGAGCTGGTACAACTCCAGGTCTTAAAAGGCAGATGTGTGAGCTGGATCTATTCAACGTAACTCCAACATGTTTGCAAAAGGGTTTGAGGTTTTTCCTTAGACATAAAGATGCTATAACTGTGTGACCCAGACGCTGACAGTGATTGCTCGTGTAACACATGGGAGCTGTCCTTGCGAGTGAGTCCACCCCCGGTGAGGCTCGGGGAGCAGGGAGGGAAGCAGATGGAGAGAGCAGCCGCGTCACTGGTGCTTCCATATCAATTTGTGTCTGAAGCCATTTTCATCCCTGATAGTCCTAGAATTCGGAATCGCATTTTGTTTAAAAAGTTTCATCTAGGATTCTGGTACTTCCATCCCAAAGGGTCTCAACTAAGACACATTTTGATCATCAAAGAGGTGCAGACACAGAGAACTTGCTATGAAGGCTTTATTTGAGATGAGGAAAGGAAGTGGGGGACAAGGGACAGGAGGAGTTAAAAGTTCCCTTGAGGTCTCGCAGCACACGATGAACTCATTGCTCTCTGTTCTCGGTGCTCAGCGGCAGCAGAACAGGTAGCGGAAACCAGCGTAGAGGCAGCTACCATAGATGCGCTCTAGAATACGACAACTTCCAATTCTGCAGTAGCAGGTCAAGCCCCTGGTTGAGCCTGGGGACACAGAGAGAGTATCGGGCGCTAGGAGTGGGGGCGGAGGCAGGTGGCAAAGGGAGTCCCCATGCAGTCATGTGCTGGGTTGAGTGGGTTTGTCATATTGGCGACATTATAGGTGGCGGCATGATTGGTTCCAGTCATTCGGAATCAATACACACAGCAGTGTTGGACACACACGGGATTAGAGTCTCATTCTCACTTTCTCACCATTTTGCTCTCCTGCCCCATCACACCCACGTCTGAACACACCCTTCGGTCTGTCTCCACTTTCTAAAGCTAGCGTAATAGACAGTGTAAAGTACGTTTCTTAACGTAAAGTGCAGCCAAAGACACATCCCAGTATGTTTCTACATAGCAGAAAATCAGTGAATTTCATAGAGTTGTCTTAGAGTCAAAAATCTTTGGGGAAGAATATTCTCTTGATATCATCTAGTTCTTTCTTTTCAGGATACACAGGAGGAAACTGAGGCCTAGGGAGGCGATCACCTAAAGAGACAGAGCCAGTTGCTGGAACTGATTCTAGAGGAATCTGGTTTCCTCTCTAGACGCCCCAGCTCTGCAGTATTGGGGTCTCTCACCTGCAGCTCTGACACCTAAGCTCTTGTCCCCTTCAAAGGAGATGGCCATGTCCTGGTCCTCTGCATCGGGCTGCTCCTGTTTTGGGGCCTCCTCAGCTCTCTCTTGCAGGGGTCCAGCCTGGGCCTGGAGGGCCAGCAGGAGGAGGGCAGCGAGGAGGGCGAGGGTCCTCATGCTGGGGTCACCTGGAGCAGGGAGAGCAGGAGCCGAGTGTGCGGAGCGAGGAGTTGGCCTGTGTTTATAGGCCTGTGGGAGGAGGCTCGAGACCAGCCTGCAGTGAGGGCCAGTGAGTGTCTGCTTGGCAGGGCGAGGGCTGCCCCTGGCCTGAAGGTCCCTTTGATGCTCCTCTGTTCCCGCGGCTTCGTCACAGCGAGTCTGTGTGTTTAGTGTGTGTCCTGGGTCCAGGCTGATAGTGATGATAAGGACCCTGTTGTATTTTCCTGCCTCCCATCTGCTGGAATATTTACTTTTTGATATTCAAAAAAGAAAAGAAACAGTGCTTTCATGCAATAAGCTCGGGGAACAAATGTCTCTTATTTTCTGAAGATGGGCCCTGCTGCTCTCTGGGGGTCTAGTCCCTGGGGCAGACCTGGACCCCAGTAGCAGAGAGTTAATCCTTGCAGGATTCCGGCATTGTCACCCTCACGTGGGAGGCTTTGGAGGGTATGTGGTGAGTAGGTGGCTGCTGGGCCCTGTAGTTCCAGCTACTTGGGAGGCTGAGGCAGGAGGATCTCTTGAGCCCAGGAATTTGAGACCAGCCTGGGCAACATAGCAAGACCCCACCTCTTAAAGAAAAAAAGACTATGTCTTATCTATTTTAAAGATAGAACTTCTAGCACTATGCCTAACAGAAGTGGTAAGATTGAGCATCCCTGCCTTGTTCCTGATCTTAGGGGAAAAGATTTCAGCTTTTCACCATTGAGTATGATGTTAGCTGATTTGCCCTACGTGGCCTTAATTGTGTTGAGGTACATTCCTTTTACATCTTTGTTGAAGAGATTTTATTATGAATCGATGTTGAATTTAGTCAAATGCTTTTTCTGCATCATGTATTTGTGAGTTTTCCAAGATTCTTCCTGTTACGCATTTCCGGTTTCATGTCATTGTGGTCAGAAAAGATATTCAATATGTTTTCAATCTCCTTAAATTTGTTAGGACTTGTTTTGTGGCCTCACATGTAATCTATCCTGGAAAATGTTCTTTTTGCCCTTGAGAATAACGTGTATTGTGTTGGCATTGGATGAAATGTTCTGGATAAGTCTGTTATGTTCATTCATAAAAAACTAGCCTTAGATCTCCGGGTCATGAGTGAGGCCAGGAGGAATGTGCTGTGGGGACCATCGGCCAGCAGGCCACCCCTCCTCGGGAGGCAGGGGCCCTGGACCGAGGGGGTGGAGAATGAGAGGCCCCCCTTACCCACGGAGTGTCTCGGGCCTGCCAGAGCCAGAGGCTGTGTGCAGGGGAAGTTTCCTCCATACCCAGGTTCTCTTTGCCCTCTGGGCTCCAGACGCTATTACATGGTTGGAAGAGTTTGTCCTTTGGGACCCATTGCACTTTGTGAACTAGCTCAGGGATGTATCTGGACAAAAGACACGAATGATGTTTGTCTCTCACTGTCTCATTGGAGGGGAGAGAGGTGAGACTTTGCAATCACTGCAAAGACTTCATGAAGGGGGAGGTTGTGGTGGGGGAATTGGGGTGTCTCATGACCCCTGGGGAGAAGGCACCTTTAAACAGCACCTCCTCATCTCACAGGCTGCTGGAGCAGGGCTTCTTCCCAAAGAATGTTCTCCTGTCCAAGATTCTGCCAGTGCTCTGTGCTGGTGAGCAGTGAAGCCCCTGCGCGTTGGCATCGGGCCTAGTCTACTCCATCCGCTTAGCAGACTGGGCAGCCAAAATCTGGAAAAGATCACCCAGGGAATGAGTGACATAAGAGAAAGTTAAAATTTGGATGGTATTGGATGATCGGCTGAATGAATTCAATGGACTTTGGGGTTAAGAATTTAGCATTCAAAGGCATTGCTGAGGCTGGAGCAATTTTGACAGGCTGTGCACAGCAGGAGCTTAGGCTAAGAAAGCCTCCAGTGGCTGCTGTCCGTGGCCTGGTCCTCTGTTCTTGCCTGTGGGGAGACTGTTCACAGCATTAGCATCCTGCAAGACCTCTGCTCCTGCACCCTCCCTGCAGCCTCTCCTTGGTCAGCCAACGGCAGGGCTCTATTTCCCAGAATCCTTTGCAGATCAACCCTTCCAGGTGAGACTAACTTAGATCCTGGAAACGGGCTTCCTGCAAGGCCGAGAGGAGGCTATTTTTCCGGTTTTTCCAGTCTGCCTCTTTGTCCCGTAGCCTCCTTTCACCTCGACGCAAAGGTCCCACAGCGAGGTAAGTGGCTTGCGCCTGGGTGGATTAGGACACTGTCTTGCTCTCGTCCAGACTGGCTGGAGGTGGTCAGGGAGGGAGATCTAAAGATGTCCTGGCGCTCCCCGACTTCCTGCACCTCCCCAGCCTGCCGTGGGAAGTTGCCAGAGCAGGGCGTGGTCCTACTCGTGGAGATTTAGAGGACCTCAGGGGTTACCCCGTATCTTGAGGCTCGGAGGCTCGGAGCAGAGGGCTGACCTGGCCGGGTCCCCTCCCTCAGGAGGGGGGCATCAGTGTGGATTCCAGCTCTGCCATGTATTAACTTTGACTTATTACTGTGCAAGCTACTTAACCTCTGTGTGCCTCTGTTACCAAATTCTCAAAAGAGGGATAAGGAAAATAGCTATTATATAATAGTGGTATCCACCTCACAGGATTGTTTGAGGATTAGAAGGGATAAGGGCAGTGAATGACCTTCTTAGCGCTGTTCTTGGCTCGTAGGTGGCAGCCGAGGAGTGTTAGTGTCATTTTTCACTGATATTTAAGAGATCTTTAAATTTCCCTTTTGGTTTCTTCTCTAACCTGTTGGTTGTTGAGGAGTGTGTTGCAAATAGCCCCATATCCTGATTTTCTTTCTGTTACTGATTTCTAGTTCCATACCATTGTAGTGAGAAAAGATTGGAGATGATGTCAGTCTTAAATTTGTTAAGACTTTTTTCGTAGCCTAACGTAGAATCTATGCTGCAGAAGGCTCTGTGTGTGCTTGAGAAGAATGTGTGTTCTGCTGCTGTTGGATGGAATGTTCTGTACATGCCTGTTATTTTGTTTAACATAAGTATATACTTATATGCCGTATAAGTATAACCACCCCTCCTCTACTGGTTTCCATTTGCATGGAATTTCTTTTCCATCCCTTCACTTTCAGTCCACGCATGTCCTTAAAGCTGAAGTGAGTCTCTCGTAGGCACCATAGAGTGAGTCTCTTTATTTCAATACATTCAGCCATTGTTACGTCTTTTGATTGAAGAATTTATTTATTAATTTTTATTTCAAAATATTATAGGGGTACAGATGTTTTGGTTACATGGGTTGTTTTTGTACTGCTTGAGACAAAGTTATAAGTGTGCCCATTTCCCAGATAGTGTACATTGTACTCATTAGGTATGATTCTACCTATCCCTTCCTCCCCCTCCCACCTGATTGATTGATTTCTGTTGAATTTTAACTTCCTATTGTGCACATGAGTGCTGTTCCAATTCAATAGTGAGTACATGTGGTGTTTGTTTTTCCATTCTTATGATACATCACTTAGGAGAATGGTCTCCAGTTCCATCCAGATTGTTACAAATGGTGTTAGTTCATTTTTTATGGCAGAGTAGTACTCCATGGTATACATATACCACATTTTATTAATCCACTCATGAACTGACGGGTACTTGGGTTGATTGCTTCTTTGTGATTGTGTATTGTGCTGTGATAAATATTCAAGTGCAAGTGTCTTTTTGATAAAATGACTTTTTTTCCTTTGGGTAATTCACTTACATTCAAGGTAATTGTTGCTAGGTAAGGACTCACTATTGCCATTTTGTTAATTGCTTTATGCTTGTTTTATAAATCCTTTGCTCCTTTCTTTCTCTCTTGCTGTCTTTCTTTGTGATTTGATGATTTTCTGTAATGGTACACTTTGATTCCTTTCTTTTTATATTTTGTATAAATAACTATTATAGGTTTTTATTGTGTAGCTACCATGAGGCTTATGTAAAACATTTTCTAGTTATACCAATTTATTTTAAACTGATAACAACTTAGTTTCAATCTCACTTAAAAAAAAAAAAACTTTACACTTTTACTCCTTTCCCCCACAATTTATGGTTTTGATGTCACAATTTACATCTTTTATGTTGTGTTTTTCTTAACAGATTATTGTAGCCATGGTTATTTTTGATAGCTTTGTCTTTCAACTTTTATACTAGAGATACACACCACCATTATAGTATTTGAGTATTCTAAATTTGACTATGTAATTACTCTTACCAGGGAGTTTTATATTTTTGTAGGTTTTCATTGTTACTAATCCTTTGTTTAGGCTTGAAGAACTCCCTTTAGCATTTCTTATAAGGCAGGTTTAGTGGTGATGAACTTCCTCTGCTTTTTTGTCTGGGAAAATCTTTATGTCTCCTTCATTTTTGAAGAATAGCTTTGCTGGGTTAGGGTGGAACTTGTTATTGACCTCTCTGTGTCAATTTTTTCTTGGAAATACTACTTTAATTTAGTAGATCAATGTCTTTTTATGACCTGAAATTCTTTAAAAAAAAAAAAAACTGTATCTTTAAAATTTTTCCAGTTTCCTCTTGGAGATGCCAAGAATGAGAAGTAACTCTCCAGGGGGTCCCTAGGCGAGTAGGGTCTCTGGAGCCACAACCTGGGTTTTCTGACTCTAAGATTAGTGTCCTTTTGGCGAATCCAGACTCTTGACTCAGTAGTGATGCTCTTTCCCTGACGAAAGACTTAGAGTTCTGATTAAGAATTAGAAAAAAAAAAAAATTAAAAAACAGAAGAAAATAAAATGTGAAAAAGGAAATATTGGGGTATTTCCTTTGATGAACACCTTTTAATAATATTCTCAAGTGATTTTTGTGGTTTCCAACCGAAGAGCTTTTTCCAAATCCATTTATTCCAAATGCATCTTTATGGAGTTCCATCTATGTACTGTCCTAGGTGCTGAAGGTATCACGCCCTTCACCTCCTCTCAGAAGAGTTAATTATTCATACTTCCCTTGACACTGCCCTCCTACTCTACTATTCACTGAGTGGTTAAATCATGGGTCCGGTTATATTTTAACACTTTGTTTCAATGTCTGTCTCCCCTAGACACACTTTAAGGAGGAGCTGTTCCTTATCATTATGACTCTTTTTTGTTTCTAGCATGTCATACTCTTTCTGACTTATTGCCCTCTGCCCTGAGATCTTACATTTTGTTCACCATCTTAGCCTTAAAGGAGTTCCACAATTTCACAGAAATTTGTTTTCTCATTCTTCTCATCTTTTCCAAGTCATCTAGCTGTCATGGTCTTGGTTTTCCTGCTTAGGATGAGAAGAGCTGGCCTGGGCGCTGTCTAAGTCTCCTCCAGACGTAGCGCTTTGCCTGATGCTTTTCACATCTCCTGTACGTCTGGGCGCCCGCTTAGCTCTTGGTGGTGGGAGTAGCTTCCTCATGACCTTCCTGGGAAGCAGTGACTGTGTTAAGAGCTCCAGCATTTTAGTAGGTTCCTGTCCGCTGAAACTTTTGCTTCTTAGCCCAGCCCACTGCAGGGAAAAACACATTTACAAATGCTAACAAGGGGCCTCATGCTGGTCCCTGGGCCACTGCCAGGCACGTGCTGCTGGTCTGAAACCGCAGACTCAGTGGTTTCTCTGGTTCACTAGCACTGGCGTAGGCAGGGCACAGCCTGGCATTAGTGGCACCTTCACAAACAGGCACTTGAGAATGAAGAAGAAGCTGAGCAAGCTGCCCCACTGCCCACCAGAGGAGGAAGGGGTGAGTGAGTGCTTGGCAGTTTGCAGACTGGGAAAACTAGCCCTATCTCACCATTTTGCAGATAAAGGGTCTGAGCAGAGCCAGGACCTACCTAGGTGCCCTAAATCTTAACGCTATATTATATTGCGCTTATTAACGCTTGTCTATATTCTCTGTGTCATGTTCTCAAGCTCCCTGAAGCCGTTTCTCTGGAAGAGCCTAGGCTACGGGAAGTGGCATTGCCTGTGATTAGGAGCCTGGGTTTGACTCAAACTTGAGTGGAATTCCCGCTTGACCTCGCTAGAGATGAGGTCGTCTTGGTTCATTTCTAGAACAGAGTTGTTCTAAGGATCGTCTTGAAGATTAAATGAATGATCCTGTGGAACGCCCGGCACAATTCTTTGCTCACAGAAAGGGCTCAATGTCTGGTGCTGGCATTACCTGGCACGCTGGACGCTCATTTCCGAGTTCGACCCTGTGCTCCCGAAGACTGGAAGCCCCCATCTACCTGTGTGGGAGGATGGATCTCATTATCTCATTTGCATTTGGCTTAAAGTGAAATACACTTTCATTTATTTATTTATTTATTTCAGCTTAGTATGGGAGTACAAATGTTTAGGTTACTTATATTGCCTTTGTCCCACCCGAATCAGAGCTTCAGGTGTCTCCAAAATACACTTTCTTGATTTCACATCTTAAAGAGGGCACTGGCAGGTTAGAGATTCCCCTGGGTGGACAAAGAGGCAAATGAGAGGCTCAGAGTCTTCTGTTGCCAGCCCTGAGTTCTGAGCTCTGCAGGACAGAGAAGGGAGGCTCAGGGGAGCAGGATGTCCGCACACACATGAAGGGCGAGCAGAAGGGGGAGCTGAACCCCACATCTCTACGGTTCTGTGAAATGTGTTTCATGCTTTTAGGTGAGAGTTATTCTGTGAGAAGCCCAATGCCGAGGAGACAGAGTAAACAAACTCAGTCTGGGGTTTTCAAGTACTTGTCGTCTCAAAAAATAAGAGGTCAACAAATAATAGAGGCTCCAACTGGCTCATGATGTCAAGGACTCATGCTGTTTTCCCAGCGAAGATGAGGTCGATTCAGTAAGACCCGCTGTGTCCAGGGTGGCCCTGCAGCGCTCAGAACACTGTGGGCAGAGAGCTGGGGTGCAGGGAGAGCAGCCCGAGTTTCCTTTTCTGATTAGGGAGGAGACAGCAGCTGCGCGGCAGCCCCAGGCTTGTCTGCCCAGAGGCCCGACCTTCCAGAGTGCACCTGCCGGGGAGCAGACCCAGGCCTTGACTGCCCCAGGTGCAGGGGAATTCTGCAAGGGACCTACATGACGTCTCTCTCTCTCTCTCTCTCTCTCTCTCTCTTTCTCCTCTTCCCCGCTCCCTTTTCCTTCCCCCCCCCCCCCACCCCTGGCCTTTTTCTTACTCTTTTTCCCTTTCTCTCCCTTCTTCCCTACTTCCTTTTTTTTTCTACTTTTCTTTCATTAAAATATCAACCGTCATTATGTTCATCTTAAGATTTCTCACCTTCCCTACATCCTCCAGAAATTTCTCTTAGGGATTACAAACAGTAGTAGCCTTCAATATCCCTAGATCCAAAGTAGCTTTTCTCTGGCTCTAACCTATTATATAGAAATCATGACTTGAACTTAATCACCCCGATTTTGGATCCTAAAAGGGGGAGGCTCAACCAAGGGTCCCAGAGGCAGCATTTTTTTGTGTGTGTAAGCATTAAAATTTTCTCAATTCCTTCCCCAGCTACAGACTCCTTTGTGATTCCCCAAGGACATCTGGGCTGAAACACAACCTGTGCTTAATGCATGAGTTAAAATTCTTAATCACGTTCTGGAAGAAAAATCAAAGGCCTTCATGGAAGAAATCACATGCGTCAAAAAACTACTGAAACGTCTATTTTTGAAAAAACTAATTGTCTTGTTTGGTTTTTGGGTATTAAGGAAGTTGATCTTTGACATGAGAAGGGAAGAATAAGAGAAACAAGAAAGAAGAAAATGGGGGCAATGGGGCAGAAGTAAGGCGATTTTTGCGTTGTGGTAACTGGGACAGAGTTCTGCAAATTTAAGGGATATCTACGCAGGCTTGCTGGGTAATGTCATTTTCACATTTCTCATGTGGCCATCTTTCTTCATTTGCAAAGTGAGTAGGTCGCGTTAGATGATCTCTGAAGGCTCCCGTAGTTGTTAGTCAATGCAGTTAGATGAGGAGGCAAAATGATAATTATCTACAGATTTATGATTTTATGATTGAAAACCTGTTGGGAAGGAACCACAAAAAATCAAAACTAATGAGATTGCAACCTGTGGGCTAGTGATCAAATTAGGATATAAGATCAATAGCTTTCTCTATGTAAATGGTAGCCAATTATGAAATACAATGAAAGAAGAGTGTGACTCAGAGAGCAAGAGAAACCGTAAAATACTATAGTTAGAAATAACTAGAAATAATGTTACAAAATTGTTTTGAATCCACGTGAAGAGACATCTTGAAGGGTACCAAAAGGATATGTTAAAATAAGACAAAAAACATGTAAAGTAAAATTTTGTTTTTAGGAAGTTTCCATAATCTCCATGTTATTTTTTTTTTCTTAAACAAAATCTGTAATTTTTTATTTTGTTACTTTGTAAGACTGAATCATTAAGAGTAGCTATGGATTCTGCAAAAGACTGCTAGAAGCTGCACTAGTTAAAATTGCGTAGTGCTGGCACAAGAGGAGATAAACAGGGTAGGGGAGGGTGGAATCCACTCCAGGAGCCAGGAATACCCAGGCACTTGGTATCTGGCAAGGTTATTTAAGTGCTCAGAAATGTTATAGGCAGCAAGGATGCAAAATGTCCCATCTGTCCTCTCTAGGATGTCCTGCCATTCTCTGTACATCAGGGAGGCCTGACATCTTCAATTCCTTAGACTCCTGTGTGATGCTGTTTCTCTGCCATACACAGAGTCAGTTTTCTACGAGAACAGAGACATGAACCCAGACATGCGCCTTTCACATGAGATATCACAGAGAGAGTGCGGAAATTTTTGTAGGCTCAGGAAATTCATACTTTTGGATGGGATAAGAAACAGGTTTTCATGTCATTGCTGGGAACTCAAGTCTGTCATGACTTTTCAGAACAGCCTCCGTCCTAGGGCTGAAAGAATTAAGGACAAAACTGACCAGGAATATAGACACAATTAGGTAAACACACAAACAAAACAAATACACTCGAGGGAAATCAAACGTGAACAGTGCAAAAAGTACTCACTGAGAGTAGCCATGCATTTGGCTACTACATGAGCAAGTACAAAGTAGAAAGCAAGCCAGAAACCATTTCTGCAACAAGTGTGACAAAAGAATAATGACCTTAAACAGGCATGGAGTTCTAAGAAATCGATAAGTGAAGATGAGTGACCAGGCAGAAAAATGGTAACAAGACACAAAAATAACCAGTGAATATTTCAAAAATGCTCAGTCTCAGAAACAATCATTAAAAGGTATATTAAGACAAACAGGAATGTTATTATTCATTCATATGACTGACAAATATTAAAACAAGTGATAATAATCATGGTAAGAATAGTAATAGTCAAAATATGCTTCCGTACATATCAGTAAGAGGATAAAGTGGTACAACAGTTTCTAAAGTGGGCAATGGGGCAATGTGTATTAAAACTTGAAATATGTATAGTTGTTGACATGCCATTTCTAGGAATTTATACAAAGTAATAGTCACTAAATTTAAAGAGATCTACACAGTCATATAAATGTATGAAGCAAATATATTTGAACAAATATTAAAATGTTTCCAAGATATTATTTAAATAGAAAAAAACATGCAGTGGAGCTGGTTACAAAGTATGAGTCTACATAATATTTTAAACGTAAAACAAATATTTACATGATTTTATTTGCAAAGGAAAAGAACTAAAGCACTCTGAATTGTAAATAGCGGTTATAATTGAAGGGAGAGGCTATGCATTTTTTTTTTATTCTCTACTTTTTTACATTTCTCTATTATTTGGAATTTTGCAATATGTAAGTATTACTTTTTAAAATCAGAAAAATAACAGATTTAAGTGCAAGCAAATGATAAAATTCAAATTCTAAGAATAACATGGGTATATTTCTCCACTAATTTTTAACCGGTATGAACTTTCTTCCCTTCACATAGATCCTCTAGGAAGGTAATAACTAACCCACTGCCCTTTTGGCATTTTTGTTTAAGGAGCCCTGGGACATCTGATCAGCTTGCCTCCAAATCTTTTCCAATTCCTTTCTCATCTGTGAGGGACCGTCCTCCACTTTTGTAACAGCTTAACTCTGGGTGCTACCAGTTACCTTCCCACGCTGGGCCTGTGCTTCACGGCCACGTCATCTTCCTATGATGCGGTGGGAGGAGAGGGGGCCTCACACCCAGGTGTTGAGAGAAGAGCAAGGCAGGTGGCCTTGGGGATTAGGAACAGTGCCAGGCGGGCGAGTCCTGCTGGTGGAGGAGCAGGGCCTGGGGCAGCGAGAAGTTCTTCTGTGTGCGGATCTCGGATTACTACGAGTCCCTAGACAGAGAACTGCAGCCTCCTAACTTCGTCCTCGTGGTTCTTACCGCCAGGTCTTCGGGATCCTCGGCTCCGTGATGATGAGATTCCACATTTTCCTCACCGCTCTCTTTGCCATCTTCCAGGTACTGCCCGGTAAATACCAACCATCATGCCCGTTCTTGTTATTCTGTCTTCCTTTCCCTAAGTCAACAACAATTGGAAAGTAAAGCCACAGGAAGCTACTCAAAGGCCATCGCTACACTCCAGGATAACTTATTGAGAAGTTTAAAAACTTCCTCTGTAAGTGGCTGTTGTGCCTTCATGGCATTAAAAGTCTTGTGAGGTGGTTATTAATATCTTCTACTCCCCCCAACCAATGAACTGGATGATTTGAGAACCAAGTCTATGGACGCACCTGATTAGCATACACCAGTGTGGGGACAGAGATCCTTTCTGTTTGCCCTGACTCGAGACCTCTTGTCATTCTCACCACAGTAGGGACTTGAGTTTGTATGAGAATGTGAGAGTTGGGTTGGGTTACGTTGGGAGGGCAGGTGGGGCACCTGGAGAGACATACCAGGCAATAGGTAGTGATTGTGTGACACGCCCAACACACCAGCCAATGCCCCGTCACTCCCAGAGCAGGGTCGACAGTTCTGTCGGCAGTTCTGTTAACAACGATGGCATCTTACGGCAGAGTGAGAGGGTGAAGGTCTTGGAATCAAACCTACTTGCTGCTGTTGTTCACCTGGGAACCACGGCGACTCCGTCCAGAGGGTGAGCTCTCTTGCTTTCCTTTTTGGTCTTTCGGCTTCATACAAACATCTTTTCGGATTTCAGGCATCACTCTGGCGCTCAACTTTGAAAGACCCTGCTACCTGCGGGGTGGGATCTGCCTGAAGCAAGGAACCCCAGACTGTGAGCCCTTCAGGGGACCCTGCCGAGCTTTCACCATTTGCTGCAAAATACGGGGGAGGTGAAGGAGGGAGCCCAGTCGAGGAACAGGGCGAGGGTCTGAAGTGCACCTCCTTTTGTCCCAACGAAAGCAAACAATACTCAAGTCTAGATAATTGATTGTTTTACCAGTAGGATTGATTAAAGGAAGATTTGTTTTCCATAAAGGGGTCGGCATTGCGTGGGAGAAAATTATATGAATTAAATTTATGTTATGGTTTAAAGTATGCAAAGCATTTTTATTCACATAACATGTTTCATTCCCACCATTTTGGTTTATAAATCCCATTTCACGGATGTAGAAACCAAACTCGGCTAGGTTAAATAACTGGCCCACGATCTCACAGTCAATGAATGGAGGAGTCTAATCTAAAACTCTTCTTTTGGTTGTTCTACAACTATCTACCTACCTGGAAGGGAGGCTGGAGATGAACGAATTCGCCACGGTGGGGTGAGGAGGGGTGAGGACAGGGACTGGCCTTGGGGCCGTCCACTGCAGTGGGTTAAGTGCTGAGGAGGAGGAACCCAGTGAGGGAGCACAGAGCCGGGGGCACTGTAGCGTTAGAGACACTCAGGAGAAGGGCACAGGTGTCCAGAGAGACTTCCTGGAAGAGTCAGCCCCAGGTGGAGATGTGGGCAGAAGCCGGTTGAAAGGTGGGAATTCCAACTGCAGGTCAGAAGGCTTATGTTACGAGACTGCCGTCCCGGGATAGGCATGATTATCTGCGTCTTCCTTGGTCACTCTTCTTGTCTAGGTCTTGTCATCACCTGTAGTGTCCTGAACAAGTCATCTCCCTACATGAGCATCAATTCCTATCTCTAGTGCGGGCGTAAGCCTGGAGGTGACTGTTGCTTTCTGTAATTTACAATGTAAGGTTAGGGGTGTGTGTGTGTTGAGGGTGGGGAGGGTAGAAACAGGAAACACTGCAAGGTGCCTGGGAAGGTGGAAGATAAAGAGAAAGGATAAGAGACACTAACATTTGACCCAAACCTAAACAATCGCAAGGAAAAGAAAAAAGAGTTTGGTTGGCATTCGATGACTAATGAACAGAACCAACGGTAATTGGGTCCCAATCAATGAAGAACTAAAGAAAACTCCGTGCAGGTTTGCAGATGAGCAATGGATTATTATCAGCTGTCAATCAATGTTTAAAAAAGTATCCTGGTAAAATAAAACTCTCCTAGTTGGTATGAGTTGATGGGACGGGGATCAAAGAAAGTGGCAACTTGATTTGACTTGAATTATTTCTTGTGAACGCCCACATTAAAAAGGGAATTTAAGCTTAACCATTCAGAAGCAGCCAACAAACTTTTAATTGTATCATTAAGGACTTTCCAATGGAATTGATCAAATAAAGCAACCTTATAACTGGAACCAATCAAATATGTTCTTTGCATTATGTCTATGTTCATCCTATAAAATTCCCCTTGCATTCCCTGGGTGGACCTCCCAATTCATATCTGGCTGGGAGCTGCCCAATTCATGAATCGTTGTTTGTGCAAATAACCTCTTAAAAAATTTTTTTCACTGTGCCTCAGTTTACCTTTTTAACAGTACATTAAAATATCCTCATCAAACATAATACTTAATGATGAAATGTTAGTATTACATCCTTTGGGCTCAGGAACAGCACATATGCATGCTATCATTGCTACTATTTAACATTATAAAGGAAAAGCAATAAGGCAAGGAAAATAGATAAAAAAACATAAAAAATTGGAATGTAATAATACTCGTTTTTTGCAAATGATATAATAATCTGCACAAATCACAGGAGAGAATTTATAGATAAATTATTACAATTAATAAGATAAGTTAGAAAGATTGCTGGATATAAGAGCAATATAAATAAATTTAGATTTATAAACAATCAACATGGACTAATAAAAATTAATTTTTATGGAAAAACTACTTATACCAAGCACAAATATAAAAGTTAACAAGAAATAAATCTAAGAAAACATGTGCAAAACCTTTATAGAGAAAATTATAAAATGTTAACAATAGATATTAAAGGGACCTAATACATTTTCATGGATAGAAAGGTTCATGGTGAAAAGATGTTACCTCTCCTCAACATTAATCTATAAATCCAATAAAATTACAATAGCAATGCCAACAGGATTTTTTTTCTAAAGCTTGAAAAGCTGCTTCTAAAATGTTTGTGAAATAGCACGGAACCAAGAATTTTTAAAATGGTGTTTTAGAAAAAGAAAGAGTTGGGGATCTTCTAGCCAGATGCCAATGCTTAGTCTAATGCGTGTGGTGATGTACTGGGATATTACTGCAAGCACATGCAGGTGGAGCATTGTGACAGGTGTGAGCCTGGAAGCAGGCCAACACGCACGTGAAATGTAACAGATGATGCGGATGACGGGAAAGGCCATTAAATAAGTTTTTCGGGAACAATTCACATTACTGACGTAAAACTGATGCACCAGGTGAATGATGTTCCAGGAAGATTTGAATTACAAGAGATGTTTTCTTAGCTAAACATTACGAAAGAACTGAATTCGACAGCCATGACATAATAAAACATTTTAATGTCTTATGTTATTCAATAAAACTGCAAGGAGGAAACAATGAGAAGAACAGAAAGACCCCGGAAGATTCAGAACCAGTGGGCACTTTACCTACTTCACGCCTGATGCCTCCGGCAGCCTCTGTGTCTGAAAGGTGTTTGAGGCATGACTGGGAGGCGTGGAGGTCATGCGTTTGGGGAACGTTCCACCCTCTGCACAAGCAGGTCTCTGAAGAATCGCTTCCAGTGTGCCCCCATCCTGAACGAGACTCATGATCATTGTTCTCCCTTTCTCAGAGAGTTTACCTTGCACCACGCGTTCCCAGGGGAGAGAGGTTCTTGCAGAGACACAAAGTGGGAATTTTAAGGTCTCGGATACGTTGGGTTCACGTTCTCCTTAGCTACACTGACCCCTCTTCATACCCAGTTACGAGTCCTGTGGCCGTGACCAGACATATCCCCCACTAATCCCGAGATCCACTACATGTTAATACAAAATGGGAATGAAAATATCCATCCCTTATAAGATTGTTGTGAGCTTTAGATAAGTTAACAAGTGTGAATGGGCTTAAAAGTTCTAAAGCACCATGAAAATGGTTCTTATTGTATATTATTTATAGCAGTTAACATGTATACGTTGTTTTATATATTTTATATGAAGTACCGAAGGCCAAGCTAATAAATAATAGGGTAATGCTACCAACAAAGCAGAAAGTGGAGGGTGCAGGGAGCTAGGAATGAAAGAGAGTTGTCTCAGCCTGAGTCAACACGGGCAAAGGGGACACGCCAGAAAAAAATCAGGCCCGGTTCTAATCTTGTGACCCATAGAAGACTGTGAATATTCAGCAATGAGATTGTCTCTTTTCAGATGTAGTAAGCATTTTGGGGAAGGTTCAAATGCCATCATTTACAGTGACTATCATTTACTGGAAAGTTTCCGTGTTTCAGTCACCGTACTAAACCATATTTATCTATGCTCTCATTTTGCCTCCATTTCAACCATATAGAGCAGGTAACATCACTATTCCTATTTCACTTTACAAATACGAAAGCTGAGGCTCGCAAAGTCGGAGGGTGTCCAAGTTCACGTAATCACTGAGCAGTGGACTTGGAATTGGAAACCTGTCTCCCTGTCTCCTCGTGCGATGCCGGCCCCCAGACAGCCCTGGCAGCTGTTAACTGTCTAATATCAGTTTATGTTTCGCTAAATGCTTTCACAGACACTGTTTTCCTTAATCGTCACTAAAATTCAACCAGCATTTCCTGGGCACACTATCAGTAACAGGCCTGGGTGACAAAAAGGTAATTAAGGCACTGATCCCACTTTCCTATTTATTTGGGGGGAGTGGGGCGAGGCAAGAGAGAGGGAGAGGGGGAGAGAGGGAGAGAGAGATGGTTCTTATACTGTTCAATAAGTGTAATCACAAAGGCAAATACAAATTACGTTGGAACGTGATATCCATTCACTTTAAGAATAGAGCATTTCATTTATTTAATTTTTTCCCAAACACATAAGCAAAGTTCATTAAAAATAAAATAGCTAAACATTTCTGGGAATGGTGTAGGGCTATGAAAATAATTTTATGTTAAAAATATGCAAAATAATAAAACAGTAATTCTGGAAGCTTCAAAACCATGGCCAAAGATAAAAACTAAAGAACAGAATCTTCTATTTTTAAGGGGCTCTAATCAATTTGATCATCACGTATTTATCTTTATGAGGGAAATGAGTAAAGCGTCTAAATAAGATGAACAGAAAGAAAGAAAGGAATTCTGGCAAATTCTTTTTTAACTTTGCACATTCTACCCGAGGAATCCAGGAGATGGCGTTTCCGCCCACGTTTTCTTGTACACCTTAGACTTGCACTTCAACTCTTGGACAATAGCAGACTCAAAACCCCTTATCTCAGTTTGCCAGGGTTTCGGGGAGGAGTCCTGAGGGCCGTGGAGTGAGGGAAGGAGGCTGGCAGTTTCATCTTTAACTGTATAGATTTTTATTTAATTCACCTGTTGTCAGCTCAGAGCCTCATTGACACTTTATCTTTGCCCTGTGTTCCAAGCCCACAGCCTTCTTGGTTTAGCCTTTCAAAAAATAACCTGTCCACCGTCCACTGAGGTGGAAGCCGGAGTAGGCAGGCAGGGAAGGGGATGTCAGGGTCAAACTCTCCTCCTTCAGCCTGGCATCCACTCCCACCTGGGCCAGCCCCACCCTGCCTCCGAGCCGTAGGTTCCCGGGGCCTCACCCTCCTCAGTTCTCCTGGGGTCCTGAGCATTTACTGGCTTGGTTCCCCCTCATCCCGCTTTCATTTTGTAGGAACTTGAGTTTGCTTTTTTAAGGCCTGAGTCAGCCTCCACCTATATATCCACTTTTTGTAATATTTAAATAAACTTTTAAATTTTAGAACAGTTGTCAATGTGTAGAAAAGCTGTAAAGATCGTACAGAAAGTTCCATAAACCCCGTACCGTTTCCCCTTGTTATTAACATCTTACATCACCACGACACGTTTGCCATGACTGAGGAACCAACATCCGGGCATCGTTACTGACTAAACTCCGTACTTTGCTTGGATTTCATTAGTTTTTCCCTAAGATCCTTTCTGTTCCAAGAACCCATCCGGAACACCACATTACTTCAGTCATCATGGTTCATTAGTCTCTGGGCTGCAAAATTTTCTCAGACTTTCCTTGTTTTTGATAACTTGACAGTAATGAAGAGTACTGCTGAGAGGTTTTGTAGCATATTCCTCAGTTTGCATCTGTCTGACATTTTTCTCATGATGAGACTGGGGTTTTGGAAGAGCTGTCCTTCTCTCCATTTAGTTATTTGTTCACATCAATATGCACTCGTGGGTATTTATTTTATTTGGGGGGTTATAATTAAAAACTGTACTTTTTATTTATTAGGTGGTTCAGTTTTGGCCATTGGGAGATCTTTCAGGTTTCTGTCTTGCTCTTTGAATATGCTCCACTTTTTGAGCACTTCCTTACTTTCTGGCACTACAAGGGGCTCCAAGCTCATCTTGTGTTTTCCCTGCCCCGGTTCTAGAATCAATTAGTTCTTCAAGGATCCTGGTTCCACTTACTGAAAAATAGCATTTAGAAACCAAGATCTGAGCACGGGGTATATACTCACTGCTACTGAAGTGTCACTGTTTCTTGTTTTTCTAAACGGTTAAAGTTAGGAGGCATAATAGTAATATTAATTCATTCACTCCTGCACACATATTTATGTATCTGTCTGTATATATATTTTAAAACTCCATGAAAACCTCTAAGAGAAAAGATGATTAAGAAATTGTAACCGGAATGTTTTAAAACGGGAGACATAGGTTACTGGTGAATAGTGGGTTTTCCAGTCTAATCAGCAGCCTTCTGTAAAATTCAAATCTTGTCTATGCTGAAAACAATTCCTTGGGTTCTAAGAAAATGATTCTAAAGGAATCTCACTATTTGGAAAGATGCCATTGGAGAGAAGAAGAACTAATCACTATCTCTCTAAGTCTTGGTCCTCTGTAAACCAGTGGGTTGATTTTCGTAATGTCTGAGTTCTAATTCTATGGTTAATGCCTAAGTGCCTCTAGTTCAGTCTTTCTGCACCTTCAGGCCCATTTGATCAACTGATTTCCCTGGCTTTTTAACAATCAACTGGGAGCCACTGCTGGAAACTCAGGAGTCATTAAGGGGCAGAAATATAGAAAAGTGAGAACAAAATCTCTGTGACTTCTTACATATAATCAATACACACATGCACACGTGCCCTCCCCCCCACACACATGCAAAGCCCTTATACAAAATACAAAGATTCCTGGACATGTCTTGTAGACTGTCCATTTCGGTGGTTACAGGTGCAGAAACTGAGACCGAGAAAAAGAAAGGCCTCATCCAAAATCAGCCAACTGCTTGGTGGTCTGACCAAACGCGGAACCTAAATTCTCCCTGCTCCGGCGCTGTGATGTATGCGCGCCCTCAAAAAGGCCAGATGCAGGGTCCACGGGGGACATGGCGCCTTTATTAAACAGCAGTCAGAGACCGCGAGTCTCTCGTGCTACCCCGAGGACGCTCGGGCTGCAGCAGCTACAGCCGACAGCAGTGTTTGTAGCGGCTCTTGCATTCTGCGGGCAGGATGGAGCAGCCGTGGGTTTTCTGGTGTCTGCAGGCACCGCCTATCTGTTCACATTCTAGAGGTTTCCCCTTTCTTTTGTGCCCTGCAAGGAAAGGGGGGGTAAAGAAACAAAGAGAGAAACTATCGTTTAGCCACAGTTACTAGAATCCGTCTCGTTTAGCAGGGGTAGGCAAACGGCAGTCCCCGGAGCCCAAACTCGCTCTCTGCCTGTTTGGGTACAACCTGCACACTTAGAAAGGTTCATACGTTTTTGAATTGTTGAAAACAATTCAAAGAAAGCGTTTGATGACACAGGAAAATTATATAAAATTCAAATTTCAGTGTCTATAAGTAAAGTTTTATAAGACAGCCACACCCATTTATTTGCATATCGCTGTGGCTTCTTTTTGTACTACAAAAGGCAGAGATGAGTTACGACCTCATTTTTTTATAGGAAACGCTTGCTGACTGCTGCAGTAGTCTCTTTGGATTGTGCCGTAAGATTAGGACTATAATTCACTTCTTTTCACATGTTCTCCATAAAAGCTTCCTCAGGTGCCTTCCTGCTTCTCAGGAGGGCAGCGCTGCACAAGTACCGGGTGCAAAGCAGGCAGCAAGTCCTGAGTGAATGAAGGACTGAGGTGTCCTGCGGGATCCTGCCTCCCAAATCCTCTGCCTCCCACGTTCTGTGCCAGGTGAATTGTTTCCTAAATTGCCATCCTCTATATGCCACAGCCACGGCTTGTACCAAACACCTGTCTTCCTAGGCTCTAGTGAGTTAGGCTGTAAAGAAAACAATATGAGACCAAGAAAGTTGACTTTAGCAATCCAGAGAGGACGTCTAAAGAACAAGAGAGAGAGAATGTCAAACCACCACGAGGAAACAATAAATAAGAAAAGTGATTCCATCAGAGTTTATGGCTTTTAAAGTCCCTGTGTTGTATTCTGTCATGGGATTACTTTAATAACACAATAATAAAGTCACGGTGCTGTGATAGGAAACACACTCAGCTAAGAATTAGAGGACTTGGCTTCTGAGTTTTGCTTCACCACGACTATGGTTATGGGCAAGCAGGTTTTCCTCCGGGAGCCATAGATTGTCCTAATTTTCCGTAAGAAGAGAAGGATAACTATAGAGATACAGATGCGGACTCACATCTCCACCTGCAGCCGTATCCGTATCTACAGCTGCCTTTTGTGTGTCTCTGCCTGTCTGCACCAGTGATCTTGTCTGTCTTCTCTCTCTCGCTCTCTCTGTCTCTTTCATCTCTCTCTTTCACAGCCAGGCTGTTCACCAGGTAGATCCGGCTCTCTGTTTGCTCCACACAGGTAGGATTGTCTTCCCACCTTTGTCTGATTTGGTGGGGCCAGGAGACTTTTTTGGAGGATAAATTTTGAACAGAAGTGCTGTGTCCTTTCAGGCCTGGAGCCCTCAACTGTCATCGTTAGACCCGGAGCCCTTCACCTTGCAGCCTCCCCCACGCTCACTCTGTCGGCAGCGGCCGAGCAGGTGCAGTGAGCACAGCAGCCCTGTGGCCGTGCTGAATTTGTGCCACAAGCGAGAATCAAAACTTTGCTCTTTTAAGACGTCAAGATTGGGACGTTGTTTTCACAACAGCGTGACCTGGCCCATGCTGACGTGTGCAGAAGGTTGCTGTGAAACGTGAGACTCCTAGTTAAATTTGAATCTCAGATAATCAATGATTAATCTTTTAGTAGAAGTATGTCCCCAATATTGCATAGGACACACGACACACCCTTACTAAAAAATATTCATTGTTTATATATAATTTAATAAGTAAATTTATTTTCTGGGATTGTTGAGTATTTAGTAAGATTATAGTCTTTGGAACCAAACCAAACTGGGCTTGAGTTTAGGCTGTACTACATACATTCTTCATGACTTTGAACAAGTTATATCACTTCTCAGTCTCATCTTTAAGGCAGGGCCCAAAATACCTACCCCACATAGAGTGTTATGAGGAGTGTACATGGGATAGTATGTTAAAAAGTCTTTGTTGTGATGTCTGGTAAGGACAAAGTGGTCAATATCATTTGCTATTGTTATTAGCGTTGTTGTTTGTGTTCACATGGAAATGGTTTGTAAGCTGTGAAGCCCACTTTAAATGTTATCTATTACAATTACTAGTTATATGTGTTACCTATCATGACTACTAGTTAAAGATAATTTTAAGAAAATCTTTTAAATTTCTTTAATCTTCCTTTCCTTATTTGTACAACGGAGTGTGTTGCACATGCCGTGCTACTTTCAGCAATGATACTGTTCAGTCCTTACCTGCCCCGGTGCATCCCTGGATGACGCACCAGCGTGGCCCACTCCAGCTCCAAGGGCATCCCCCATACCGTCCCTCCAGGGGGACTCACAGCTTACCTGATGCTGTCTGGGTGAGACACACAAGGAGGAGAAAGAGAAGGAACAGCAGCCTCATGATGGGAAGTGAGTTGTCAGGATTATGACACGACCTGGCAGTGTCCGAGGGTGGCTCGTTCTTCAGGGCACATCAATGAGGACAGGTGATCTGGGAGAGAGCTTGAAAAATTCAGCTAGAGGGGGAAAGCTGACATCCTGATACAGATATTCAAACAGGGCCTGGGTGTAATCTGAGATGATTCATCTATGGACACATGATTATAGATGCAAGTTTCCTCTTGTCAAAAAGGAAGGGCTTTCCAGGAAGTCTGCATTTATTTTCTAGTGGATTTTCATTTCTGTTTATGGCTCTGAGGTTAGGTGCCTTTTTTTTTTTTTAGAAGAAATTATTACAAAACAGTGATTTGGGGTATCCATTCATTTATTCATCCACCCTCATTTCATGTCCCTGTCTCTGTCAGCTTTCCTTTTAGGAATACAAAAGAAAAAAAATCACCCTTTTTAAAGGCTAAAAAAGGAGAAGAAATTTTGTAAACGGAAATACCTTCTCTCTTTTTTCAAGTTCAATAATTCTTTTGCTACTCAATTAAAAGAGAGAATGGACCTACTCTAGGGCAGCTCTTACCTTGCCAACATCTTGTGTGGATCACAACAGGGCAAGACTTTATGGGCCAGAGAATTCCTTAACACAGGCATTACCCTGCGTTCTTGTGGGAAAGGAAGTAAACAGCAGAAAGTGTACAAAGGAAAACACTGCGGTGCTTCTTCCTCTCCTCTGCCCACCCCCGTGTTGCTTTATATTGTTTCTAGTCTCTCTCCTCCATTATACTCGGATTTTCTAAAGTCACAGGTGCTGTCTTATCTCGCTTTCTCAGCACCTTGAGCAATACCTGGCATCAAGAAGGTATTCAAATATTTGTTTCAATGAATGAGTAGTTGGATGAAAGAATCGATATGAGGATGAATAAATGGATGGTGGGAGGGAGGAAGGAAGGAGGAAAAGGAGTGCTGTGGTCTGAAGGTTTGGATGTTTGTGTCACCCCAAATTCTTATGTTGAAATACTAACTCCCAAGGTGGTGGTATCAGGAGGTAGGGCCTTCGGGGTGATTAAATCATGGAGTTGGAGCCCTCAACCCCAGACGACTCTTCTGAAAACCTACCTTGCAGTTGGCTTCTCCACCCTCACGGCTGAATGCTGCCTGTCTGTCCAGGCGGGGACACCTGACGGCAGCTGCCCATTACCACATAATGAGGGGTCCGATCAACAATGGGTGGAGGGAGGGATGCATGAGGCTGTGCAGGACACATCATGGCCCTGTGGACAGCAGTCAGACTGGAGTGGCACTGAGAGAAGGAAGAAAGTGGGGACTAGGTGGACACCTCTCTTAAAGAGTGTTGCCGAAAAGCTGCACAAAGACAAAAACCAACAGCTGAAGTGCGGTGTGTGTCAAAGAAGAGGTGTTTGGTTTTAGTTTTTAGAGATGGAGTAGAGGAGGTGAGAGGTGGAGCAGGTGAGAGAAGGGATTGCTGGAGTTCTGTCCATGAGTATGCAAGAGAAAGGGGGTCCAGGACCCAAGTGGAAAGTGGGCTTGGACCGGATCATACCCAGCCCATCCTGTGACTCGGCAACTCCATGATTCACAGAGAAAACCAACCTTCTTTGATGCTGAAATCATAAAAACATTCCTCCTGTGAAGCAGGCATTATAAGACACTTAGAAATGTCATGACAATAAAACACTGATTTTTTTTTTTTAGGATAAAGCTTACAAGTAAAAAAAAAAAATTAAAATTCCAATAACAAAAATAAGATTTTAATGAACAGTAAACCAAATCACGTTTAAAATCAGATAAAAGTTAAAAAATAAAATAAGCTAAAAATAAAGAATACAAGGGGTATAACATATAAGAGATAATTAGATTAAGATGAAACAAAAGCAGTAAGATGAAAAGGTAGAAGCATAGGAAGAAAAATTTATTGGTATTAACAAATAGGAATTCAGCAGTGGGAGGAAAAATTTAAAAATTGAAACTATTAATATAAGAAGTAGAATAAGGATTTTGGAAGTCAAGTAAGGGCTTGACTGTTGAGAAACAGATAAAAGAAAAAAAAGTAGCTACAGGCAGCAGCAACAGAGTGAAGATCTCCAGCTGTGGAAGATAAGCAGCCTCAGACGTGGGTGCACCCCGCTATTGCTCTTCTCTTCCAGGGGCTCCTGGATGCCATGTAAGCCCCAAGTGCTAACCCCCCCTTGGAGTCACTCACCACAGGTTTCCCTGCACCTGTAAGAGCTGCACATCTTAACAGACTGTTTTTCTCTTGTTAATCTGTCTTTTGTCAGTTTAATGTCCGTGGTCCCAGCCACAGACCCGAGGAGGGTAGAGGAAAAACACTGTCCCTCCCCACACCCCTCCTGGATCCTAGTCCCTGGCAGCCTCCGTAACAGCCTCCTAGTAAAAAGCTAAAACTTTTTATTTTTAAAAACGTAGATTTATTTAGCACTTATTTTCCTTCACTTCCATATTATATGTGTCCCCAAGGGCCTAATCTTTTAAAATCAAATGTCTACTGTGTATGCTTAAACAAAAGAGCAATTTCTTCCTAAATGAAAGTTAATTATCTGCCTATTACGCAGGAATGAATGAGATAGTCAAAATCAGCATTTTTTTCCTCCTTTTGGGCCCTTATAGAGCCATTATTTTTTCACATGAAATGAATTTTAGAGTCCAATCTTACTCTAAAGTCCCTGAGCAAGTAGGCACCCTCCAATGCAGACCTCTCTGCTGGTAAAAAGCGACTCCCTCACTTTCTGTGCTGTGTTTCCTCTCGCTGCCCGGTTGAGGATGTTTGCTGCCCGGACTCCAGGGGAGCTGCAAGTTGAGTACGTGCATCCACCTACACAAGGTGTTTCTAGTCTGTGTGGGGACGGATTCTTCATGGAGAAGCTCTACAAGCCTCAAGGGATTATTTGTGACCTCAACTGAATATGGCAGTATATAACATACATATTGACTAAAGCGCTCTGTAAAATACGCAGTCAGGCACTTAAAATTGAAGCAACATGGCGGATTTGAAGCAAACAGAGGTACTCAGCCGAGGCTGAGTAAGAGGTGTCTGTTGCAGGGAGCAGAGCCGGGAGCTGCTCAGAGGTTGGGAGATTTTATTCACTTGGTGGGTTGGGAGTGGCTTCATCAAGGGAGTGGGGGGTCCTACTGGGGTCTTGAAGGGTGAGTCACACTTACCGGGATCTAGTTGGTGCAGGAGCTGGCATGGCAGGTTGCGGGGATAGCAGGGCAGATGCATGGTTGACAGGAAAGAGCGGGGCATGTGGGAAGATTGGGGTCCAATTGACTCAGAGCCTAAAATCTACAAATGTTAACAGATCGTGATGAGCCCACAAATTAAGTGTGGTGCGCTGTGGTGCGCTGAACGCTGACATGCAGAGTCTGTAATCCAGAGGCCGTTGGGGCTCCCTGACGGCCACATAAACACCACACCATCACCAGGAGGTTGGGGTCCTTGGATTTTGAAGAAAGTGATTTAATTGGGTTTACATTTTGTAAATAAACCTTAAGGGAACAGTTTCTCGCTCCGTCGTGGTCTCAGCAGTGGGCTTTTTTTCCTCCTATTTCAATCTCCTGCAACATTTTTGTCTGGGCAGGAAACATCTGCCAATCTCTTCCCAGTCACTGAGGCAACTGAACGGAAAACAGTAGCCTTCTTGCCCAAGGCAAGATAAAGGAAATAGTCCTTTTGCAAAGAAACCTGGAGAAAAGGAAAAAGCACAGAGAGAAACTCAAGCACCACTTTGGGAAGATCCAAACACGCGTTATTATCCCTCTTGGTAAACTCCTGG
Source organism: Eulemur rufifrons (assembly GCF_041146395.1). Classification (NCBI taxonomy): domain Eukaryota; kingdom Metazoa; phylum Chordata; class Mammalia; order Primates; family Lemuridae; genus Eulemur; species Eulemur rufifrons. The sequence goes on from NC_090994.1 coordinate 2,763,036, forward strand.
GAGAAAAGCTTCTATCCAAGGATGGGGCTATGTGATCATAATGATTTGGCCTGGGATTGTCACTTCTTGTGGCTCATTTTCTGACGAAGGGATTGGCACTTGTGTGTCTCTAGAGATGCCTATTCTCGATGAAACAGATTGCGGAACACTCTGAGGGTGGCAGAGGGGTTTGGGCCACTAGATGGGTCAGGTAGGAGCCTGTCAGGGGTCTCATGCAAATCTGTCACCTTCACGAAAAAGTGAACTAGAGGCTACAGGAGGTCAGTAGTTACGAAACACAGGTCGGTACATCCCAAGTTGGAAAAAGCAAACAGGGGTCCATTTGTTTTCCTTTTTCCTGAATCACTTGGTTAATTAAGTATTTGAGCTTAGGCAGGAAGAGAAGACGTAGTAATTGTTTTATAAACATTCAATTTACAAACATTTAATTGTCTGAGTGCTATCAAGGAAAGCTAATAAAGTTATAAAAACAAGAGATTCACGGTATTTCTTATTTCTAATCTTTCTTCTTCTCAAGTACTTTCTTTCCCTCTTTATCCTCCCTCCCTTCCTTCCTTCAATTCCTTCTTTCCTTTCTTAGTACTCTTTGTCTCTTTTTCAATGCCCCGCGTTGATTTCTTTTTTCACTCCTGCTGTCAATGCCAGCACAAGATAACAGAAGATGTGGTCATCAGGTAGGTGATGCTCCAGCTCGTCTGCAAAGCAGAGTGTGTTGGGGGACAGGCAAGAGACCACGTGGGGGCACCAATGGCCAAGGTTTCCCATATGAGGTGTCCCAGGCATATTATGAGTTTCTCTAGGTGGCAAAAAGCTCCCCCATTTAATTGTAAAAGGATATACTTGTAAAAGGATATACTTATAAAAGAATAACCTGAGTTTCTATCCTTGATATAAAGTTAATTCTTCTGCTTCCATTGAAATCAAGGCACCTTATTTATGCCTCACGCAGAGATCCGCAGCCTGGCCGAGAGGCCACGGGGAGCCTCACGGGTATTTCAGGCTGGGAGGAGAAAACACAAAACTCTGACATCTCAAGGCCTCACTCACCTTCAGTGTTAAAGGCAGGGTGCTCAGCTTTAATGAGCAGTTCAAATAAGCTGTTCAGTTTAGAGAAGGAATGAGTCACAGACGGCAGTCTGTCCTCAAACTATGTCGACCCTCTTATTCCTCAGACCCGTCTTACCTGGAGCGAGTAGCAAGGATAAAAACAGCAACGTGAAGAACAGGTCGCGGATCCTCATGGCTGATGCTGACAACCTAAGGGACAGAAAGGGATGAAGAGCGAGGTGAAGTTTTTCAGTTTATAAACACGAAAGGAACAAGGTTATTGGCAAAAGCGATGTTTGCAATTCTAGTAAAATTACACAGTGATGAAAATGTAGCATCTTTCCTTCTAGAGCATATAACATGTCACTGAACCAATTTATGGTCATATGCCCCAGCCACCACTGTCCCACTTCCATCTGAGACGCAGAAAACATACCCACGATGGAGTCCTTCTGAGGACGGACGTGCATGGGAGGGAGCTAAGCTGTGCTTGTCTCCGTTTGGTAGCAATCCTAGGATGACATGTGGCTCGGATTTAATTCGTTTCCAAGGTGGCACTTTTCTGCTCTTAGTTTTCTGTCCCCCCCCCTCCCCGCCCCCAGAAACAGGAGACAGAATGAGGCCAAAATGGTATTCAATTCACTATAGCTGGGGTATGAATCAGGACTTGGTCAGACCAAGAATAGATACTCTTGGTGTTTGGATAGGACCAGAATAGGTTAATTTTTCATCCTGAGAGAAGGGAAGAAAGGTGAGCCACCTTCAAAGGGAAATGACCCCATGGCTCTTGGATTTTTATGTAATGTTAAAATCTATGTGAAAGGCCCCTTAAATTCAATGCTAACTTAATACTATAAAGATTATGAATTAAGACGCTATCTCCCTTTCTTATCTTCAGAGAAAGAGAAGGTTGGGATAAAGTAACAGACTGGATTGCTACCTTCTTAATGTCTCTGACACTTTCTGTGCAAATGAAGATTCTAAGAATCTTCATCTACATCTATGACCTCAGGTTATTCATGAATTAGAATCATTCACGGCCGGAACTCAGGCTTTGAAGACAGCTCCATGTTTTGTGGGGCAGAAATTTGCTCTGTTTTTCTTAGGATAGCCCTTCGGAGGTATGTGATGAACAATAAAGAATTAAACCTTGACCTGTAAGGATACATCCCCAATAGTACAGGTTTATTCCTATCATTTCTACTGAGAAAATGCTTTTTGGGGTAAGGATCTCCTGAAGATGTGAAATCACAGAGCAGAGACAATATGCCCTCCACCCCCAATCAAGACTGGACCTGTTTGTCATAAATTCCAAATTACAAATCTGAAATAAATAGGTCCTTCACGTAATACTGAGCTCAGGGCACCCCCCGAAAGACAAAAAGTGGGCACATATCAAGTGCATCTGTGTAGAACATTATATAAAGTTCAGTAAAATGTCGATAATTTATCATTTTTTCTCCTTCAAACAAATGCAGGTTTAGATCATTTGTGCTACTAATTTTATCCTCGGTGCATGATTTGAAACTAGTATACAGTCTGCCCTTCGTATCTGTGGGCTCTGCATCCATGGATGCAACCGACTGTTGATCAAAAATATTGTGTCTGGACAGGTACACACTTTTTTGTTATTATTCCCTGAACAATACAGTGTAACAAATATTTACATTGACATTGCCTATAGCATTGACATTGCCTTAGGTATTAAAAGTAATCTAGAGATGATTTAAAGTATATGAGAGGATGTGCCTAGGTTATATGCAAACACTATACCATTTTATATCAAGATGCCCCGACTTGGGCATCTCGAAGCATCTGAGGATTGTGTGATCTGTAAGAGGTCCTGGAACCAGCCCCCCATGTCTTCAAGCTCACTCATTCTTTCTTCTGCTTGGTCAGTTCTGCTGCTGAGAGATTCTGATGCATTTCTCAGTTTGTCAATTGAATTCCAAAGTTCCAGAATTTCTGCTTGATTTTTTTTTATTATTTCAATCTCTTTTTAAAATTTCTCTGATAGGCTTCTGAATTCCTTCTCTATGTTGTCTTAAAGTTCATTGAGCTTCTGCGGGTCAGCTATTTTGAATTCTTTATCTGAAAGATCATCTATCTCTATCATTCCAGAATTGGTCACTGGTACCTTGTTTAGTTTGGTGAGGCTGTGTTTTGCTGGGTGTTCTTGATGCTTGTGGATGTTCGTTGATGTCCGGGCATTGAGGAGTTGGGTATTTATTTTAATCTTCACAGTCTGGTCTTGTTTGAACCTGTCTTTCTTAAGAAGGCTTTGCAGGTATTCAAAGGGAATTGAGTATTGTGATCTAAGTCTTTGGTCACTACAGCACTACCAGCACTAGGGGTGCCCCAAGCCCTGTTACAACTCTTGCAGACTCCTGGTGGTAGTGCCTTGGTGGACTTTGGTAAAATATGGGAGAATTCCCTGGATTGCAGGCAAAGATTCTCACTATCTTCCCTCACTTTCTGTGCTGGGCTGCTGCAGGTCGGGGAGGAGTGATGTGGGCACTCCCTCATGGCCACCAGCACCAGGTCACACCTGAAGCCAGCCCAATCTTACCTAAAGCCTGTGATGACTGTTACCTGGCTACCTCTGATGTTTATTCAAAGCCCAAGGGCTCTATAATCAGCAGGCGATGAATCTTACCAGGACTGGATCCTTCTCCAAGGAGTTATTTTGGAACTAAACTGCATTTGCCCGGAGGTAGATTATATGCACATTAAGCCAAAAGTTAATATAAAGAAATAGCTTCTTATAAATACAGGATCCATCACATGTCATGATTTAACTACCAACCCATCCTAAGGAGAGCGGGCAGGGCCAGATAGGTATCTTGCTTCTTCCCCTTACAGTCTCTGGTGACTTTCTTTTTGACATTTGCTCCCCTCTTTTTGCCTTCCACGCTACATTATCCTCACTTCATTGTGCCTTCAAAAAGGACTTATTTTTTTCATAGCATTTCCTTGAATCATATTATATCCAGATGCAAGGAAATCCTCTGTCCCACTCAACTTTGCCATGGAATTTATAATTTAGGAAGCAATGTCTCCCCTCAATGACCAGTATGTAAATGAATAAGACAAGGTCCACACCTGTAGAGGTCTCATAGCCAAATGGGGAATTAAAAATTTACCCACACGTGCACGAGGCACAGTTAAGTAAGAAGCATAAACCACAAGCAAGTGAGCCCTTGTGCAGAACGGAGGGTAGAGGCTCTCTTGGCGGATCAGCCATGGCTCCTTGAGGGAAGTGGATTTGGGTTGGGAGCTGATGAAGGGGGAGTGTTTTTGGGGGAAGATGTGGAGCAGGTAAGGGCGTAGGAGGCGGGAGAGCAAAGCACACGTCGTAGGAAAGTGCCGGGACTCAGCGGGGAAGGTGGAGGGACCCACGGACCGATGCTGACACACCTGGGAAGCGAGCAGGTCCCCCATCCTTGTGTGGGGGCCTAAGAGGATGCGCTAAGGCTCGCGGAGATCAGCCCGCCCCACACCAACACTGCGTAATCGCCACAACTACTACAAGGCAAGATTCTTCGTCTTAGAACAAAGGAGTTTAATTTGGTTTACACGTCAGGTGTCTTTGCTGACAGAGCCGCGTGGCCACGCGGGTCCCCGGCGACTTCCTGGCTCATTTCTTCCTGCAGCATTTGACGCCGGGGAAGCCGCAGGTGCCGATCTGCCTCAGTCTTGAGGTGCAAGAAATCGGGACACACGCGCCTTTATTCCGGAAGCAGCTGACAGGATTTGTTACATCTTTGGAAAACCCTAAAAGGAAGTAACAACAGAAAAAGGGTAGTAGAGTGTTAGCATTCAAACGTCGTGTCAGAGAGACACCAACCCTGCGTCAGTGTCGCCTCGCGTCAGCCCTGAGGGGCTTCCCTTCCCAAGCCTGGTCTCCTTCCGCCATGATGGTGGGACCGGAGTCCGTGATTGTTCGGATCTGAAATTCTGACGGGGAGACCGGCACTGCCGTGGGTTGAGGGGAGCCTTCTTGTCCCGGAATCGGAGTGTTGGGGACTCCGGTCTCCAGCGGGGTGAGCGACTGGGGCCTCCAGGGGGAGCTCTAGAAGGTTCTGCGGGAACTTGGCGCCACCGCGAGGAAGTCACCTCAGAGCTGCCGCGGCCACCCCGCACAGCCCAGTCGTTCCAAATCGGAAACCGCCGGGGAGCGTCTATTTTTAACCTTTGGGTTTCCAAGTCCTTTAGTCCTTTAAAATAGTTGAGCTGAGGAGAAAAAGATGCAGCTCAAAGGGCAGGAATTGTTTAATGAGATCTTAATACTGAAGTAACTTAACGACTAAAACCAACAATGAACAGGAGACGTAGACGTTCATGATGGATTGTTTCTAATATTTCAATCCGGGTCTAAATCTCTTCCTTTCTCTCCTGCTTCCGTCCTCCGTCCCTCCCTGGTGCTGTTCCAAGCGTTGGAATGTTGCAAGGTCTCCGGGACCTCGCAGAGCACCGTTGCTCTTCCGTCACCCAGGACCCATAAACAAAATCGCAAAAATGAGTTTTTTTCACCATAATTTCTACCTGAGCCGTTAGCTCAGTTCTCAGCCTCAAATTTTCTTTCTGCCTCTCTCCGCCTCTCCCTTCCACCCTCCTTCCTTCCTTCGTCCTTTTTATTCCATTTCCATAATGTCAAGGAGAAACAAAGGTTAGTCATCCAGTTTTAAAAGTTGCTGTCAGCAGGCTGTCCTTGCGCCGTGCACCAGGAGTGGCCCCGTAGAAGGGACATTTCTTGAGGGCCTTTCATCTGAAGAGACTAAGGGACGGAGTGTCCCAAACAGAAGTTCTCAAAGTGTAGTCTGAGTCTTATTATTCTATGGAATTCTTTAGGTTACTCAAATCTACACTGTAAATATAAAAATTTATAAAATGGCAGTTTGTACTTCTTTCTTTGGATAATATTAAAATTTCTTATGTTTATTTAAAAAAAAGTCACCTAACAGACGTTTCAACCCTGGTCTAAGCAGGGTTAGCATGAGGAGCAGGGAGGGGACGAGATTGACAAGCTATTGGGCTCCTTCGCGTCGGCCTGGGAAAGGCTGTCAGGTGACCCCTGAGAGCCTGGGTGCTGACACCTGTCAGGTGTCCACTGAGGCCCTTAAACTCCACTCACATGGAAGGAAATGGTGCCTGGTTCTCCTAAGCAGGTCACACAATACACTCGGTCTGAAAGTATACTGAGAAGAGAGAGAAAAAGAGAGACAGAAGGAGACAGAGAGAAGAAAGAGGCAGAGAGAGGGAGAGAGAGAGAGATTGGTACCGGGGGCAGAGAGCGAGCCTTTACCCCGTTCTTTCCGTCCGACTGTCCCTATTTCCCTGGCCCGCCTTACCCGCAAGAGGCAACAGGAACACTAAGAGGACCGTGAAGAGGAGATGCAGGATCCTCATGGCGCGGGCTGGTGAGCTCCACCACAAGCTGAGACTGCGGAGGAAGTGGAGCTTTCCACCTTATAAAGGCCCAAGCGCCCGGTCACCAGGTGTCATTCCTCACGGGCACTGCCGGTAATTACACGGTGATTGCAGCTGGATATGCTACCTGATGCGTCAGAGCAGTGGCCCTCAGAGAACAAAACACACTCAGCAGCTCTTATGCAAACCAGGACAGGAACAACCCTAGGTAATCCCTTCCCCCTGCCCTGGGGACCAGCTGCTCCTTCCTGTCCAGCTCCATTCAGGGCCTGGGCTGTGGATGGGGAGAGACGGTCAGGCCTGGCTCGTTCGGGGACAGATTCAGGGCGTGTGGCCTGGAGCTCACCTGCCTGCTCCCTGGAAGATTCTGATTTTCCTGAGAGTCTGGGGACAGTCTCAGGCCAATGGGACATGAGATAAATGCTGTGTCCCCAAACCTCTTACCTGTAACCGGGAGGGAACTGAGGCTGTTTCTCTGTGGCAAAGCGCTTCAGTCCCCCAGGCAAGGTTGGGAAGTCCCATTCCTACAGCCACGCTTTCGGAAAGCAAAGTCTTTCACATCTGTGCTTTCAGAAAACAAGGTTTCCCAGCAGTGTGTCCCTGATGTGAATTAGCCAAAGCAGTTTTTACTGGTTCCCATTTCTGGCGGCAAGGCTGGCCTTCCGGGCTTGAGCGCTGTGCAGTCGCACAGGGACCTGCTCTGAGAAGGGACTGGACGTGGTGTAAGGCTCTGCTGTCACTATCTTGACCTTCTTAATAGTTTTTTCTCGGAACTTATGTTTTGTAAGTGAAGCTCGAGACAACGGCGTATGCACATGGACAGAGTGGATATGTGGGGAGACATGATGTGCAGGCCCAGGGCTCAGGGCACAGAGGGCAAGGTGCGTGGGGACAGTTGACCTGGCTTCCCGGGGCACCTTAGGGCTGGTAGGACTGGTGGTGGCAAAGGCAGCAGCAGCAGCAGTGGCCTCAGGCCGGGGTGGGTGGGGGGGGAAGGAGGATCTCCGTGTGGGGCTGCAAGGAGACCTCTGTGCTTGTCCGTCCCGGGTCACCCCTGGAGCATCCCCACAAATACTAACTCCCTGGCCCGACGCCTGGACAGGAACCGTAGGTGTTCAGAGGGCAAAGTGTCAGCAAATCATTGCAAAACAAAAGTGTGCACATGGACATTGCAATAAAGTATACCAGGGAGTTATTAGAATTCTTCAGAGAGTCTAGAATTTTTCAAGGAGTTATCACAGGCTCAGAAGAAAAAAGTAAATTTATAGAGATAGTCACGTTCAACAGAGAAGAATGCTATTTTTATATGAAACTTCAATCAATTTTTAACAAAGACAATCATTTTAAAATTAATGTTTCCTTACTATTAAAGAAACAGCTCTAGAGTGCATAAACGAGAGTTTTGAACTTTTGGTCTGACTTTTGGGCCTCTGCAACTTATGGGGAACGTCAGAAGCAGCATCAGAATTCCATTGGATAAATTCACATTTAAAATTAAATTCATCTAGACCTTGAACTTGGACGAAAAAAGGAAAAAAATTAAATTCAAACTTACATGAAACTGATTTATTTAAAGAGTTAAATAGTTTTATAAAAATAGCTTTACAAGAATCATCAGTTCTTGAGATACTAAAATTTGTTTCATAATAAGATATCCCAGTGACGTCACAGCTTATAAAACACTCCAGCAACATGTGCATCATCAGATTCTTCTCCGAAGAAAAAATGAAGTTACTCAAGGTAGGAAGTTTGATGACCTTAATGAATGAATTGGCAGAAATGTGGACCACAAAAAAAAAAAAAATGTACGATTTGTCCAGATATCCCATTAATAAAATATTATTTATTCTATTAAAATTATGACACTAATTTTTTTGGTGATTTATATGATTATGTTGTGATTCCTGTATAACCATTATCCTTGTTACATTTTATAAATAATAAAATATTTTTAAAGAGAAAGTTTTATCTCTTACTGCTTTTAACACCTTTTTTTCCTGTTTTAAACAAGGTGCCTGCATTTTCATTTTGCACTGAGCTTTGGGAATTTGGCAGTCAGCCCCGCCATGGCCATTTTTATATAAGTTATCTCATTTAATCCTCAACAACAAACCTGCCAGGTAGGTATTACCCAATCATGCAGATGAGGAACCTGGGATCTAGAAAGTCTCAAAGGTATGTCCAAGGTCACCTGGCTACTAAATGTTAAGAGATGTAATTGGAAACAAAATCCATCTCTCTTCAAAGCCCATGTTCCTAACTGCCAGGACACAATCACCGTGGTGTTCTGGTAACTACGCTATTTCTTTCTCCTGCAATCCCAAAGCTAGAGTACTGCTCTACCACGTGGCAGACTCCCACGGAGGTACTGTCATCCTCTCTAAGCACCTGAGCTCCTTGGTGAATTCAGAGCCTGTCGTGCCCTGACCTTGCAGGAGGTGAGCCAATGACGGTGTAATTACTACCACCTTGTGGCGGCTCTTTGTTGACATCACCCTAAAATGCAAATCTATTCTCATTTTCCTGCCCGCCTGAAGTGTGGGTGTGAGTACACCTGAGGCATCTTGTAATTTCTTTGTTTCCCCTTAATGAACCCAGTGAGAGTTCTAGCAATTTTATTGATCTTCTCAAAGAATCAACTTTTATTTCTTTATCTTTAATGTTCTGTATTGTGTGTTCATTTGTTGATCCACTTTTATAACTTTCTATTTACTTTCGGTTTAATTTGTTCTTTTTTTGTCCCCCTCCAGTTTCTTAGGGTAGAAACTTAGATTGTTGATTTGTAACCTTTTTTTCTTTCTATAGTAAAAACATTTTAAAGTTATGGTACAGAAAGACAAATATTTCATTTTCACACTCATATATGGGACCTAAAAAAAAAATTGATCTCAAGGAAGTAGTGAATAGAATGGTGGCTACTAGAGATTGGTAAGGGTGGTGGAAAGGGGTAATTCTTTTAAATAGAAGGAAGAAGTTCTGATGTTCAGTGGTACAATGGGGCAACTATAGTTGACAATAGTTTATTGTATTTCAGAATAGCTAGAAGTTTTCAAATGTTCCCAACATAAAGCAATGATGAATGTTTCAGGTGAATCATGTCCCAGTTACCCTGGTTTGATCATTGTATGTTGTGTGCTTGTATCAAGATGTAACATGTACTCCATGAATATGTACAATTATTATGTATCAATAAAAAAATTAAACAAAACAAAACATTTTAATGTTATAAATTTCCCTCTAAGTGCCACTTTTGCAGTATTCTCACAAATTTTGGTATGTTGTGTTTTCATTTTCCATCAGTTTGAAATATTTTCTAATTTCTCTTGTGATTTTTGACCCATTACAGACATGTTCATTAATTTCCAAATATATGGGGATTTTTTCAGATATTAATATCTTTCTGTTATTGATAGCTTTGTAGATTCCACTGTCAATAGACACTATATTTTGTATGATTTTAATTTTTTTGAGACTTGTTTTATAGCTCAGCCTGTGCCACAGTGGGTGATATTTTCCTGCATTTGACTGTTACTGGGCGGAGTGTCCTATAACTTTCAAATAGGCCACACTGGATGACACTGTTCAAGTTTTCTCTATCTTTACTGGTATTTTTTTTTTTTTTTTTTTGGAAAAAAATCTATTACAGGGAGAGAAGTGTTGAAATATCTAATTGTAATTGTTAATTTGTCTATTTCTTCCCTTGTTTCTATCAGTTTTTTAAAAAAATTTTGAAATTCTATTATTAGGTACATACCAATTTAATATTAATGTTTATTCTTGGTGATTTAACCACTTTATTATTAGGAAAATTATCCTGCTTTATCATTGGTAATGCACCTTGTTCTAAAATCTACTTTGATTTATAGCCAATTAGCCAACATAGCCATTCCTGTCTTCTTTAATGTTTCAATATTATATCTCTTTCCATCGTTTCGCTTTTAACTTAACTTTGTCCTTACATTTGAAATAAAGTGGTTTTTTGGTAAGCAGCATGTATTTGGGTCTTGTTTTTTTACTGAACCGACAATCTCTCTGTTTAAGGAGTGTCTAGAATGTTAGCAACACACTTCATTCCATCACAGAGAGCCAAATTTCTACCTGGCATCATTTTCTTTCTACCTGAAGAAATTCTTTTTTGATTTTATAGTGCAAGTTTGCTGGTGAGGAATTGTCTTAGCTCTGTTGTTTTTGTTGTTATTGGAAAATGCCTTTATTTATTATCTAAAAATATGTCTACCTTCATTTTTGAAATATATTTTTGCTGGTATGAAATTCTTAGGTTGGCATATTTTTTCTTTTGGTACTTAAAGATACCACTCCATCCTGGCTCGCACAGGTTTCTTGGTGACAAGTTTGCTTTAATTCCTCTTTTTGTTCTGTCAGTAATGCGTCTTCCCTCAGGCTGCTTTTGAGATTTTTTCTTTATCACGGATTTAACATACTTGGATTATGAGGTACTTGGTGTGGTTTTGTTTATGTTTATTCTATTGGATGTCTTTGAATACTTAATTTGTGTGTTGATGGTCTCACCAAATTTAGAAAACAGCTGTTATTTCCTTAACTGATCCTGTTGCAACTTCTTTCTGACTCCAAACACACACGTGCTAGGTTGCTTGATCTTTGCACAGGGAGTCACTGCTAATTTTTTCCAGCCATTTTTTTTTCCCTTTCTTTCCTTCATTTCTTGATTTGTCTGTACTAATATAGACTCAGGCTTACTGGTCTTGTCTTCTGTAATGTCACATGCCATGAACCGAATTCAGAATACTTTTTATTCAGATACTTATTTTTCAACTTTGGAAGTTCCACTTGGTTCTTTATATCACTCATTTCTCTCATTATCACAAAGTTTTTCTCTTCAACCTTGGACATATTTATAAAATTTATGATAGCTCTTACCCCTCTTTCTGATAATTCCAGCATCTTTATCATCCCTGGGTCTGTTTTTCCTGAATGACGGTCCCCTGGTTTGGATCCTATTTTCCTGCTTGCCTGCATGTCTAGTAATTTTTGATTGGATTCAGTACATTATAAAGCTTAAATCGTTGAGTGACGGATGAGGTTGTTTCCCTTTGAAGACTGTTAGACTTTATTCTTGCTCACATTTAAGTTTCTTATAGATCAGTTTGGTCCTTTCAAGAATGGTTTTTAAAAATCTGTCAGAGTAATTGCACGACAGTTTAACCCAGAGCTAAATAGCACCACTGCTAACGTGATACCCCTCCGAAGACACTGAGGTCTCTTCATTATGCTGGTAGGAATGGAAATTTTTCCAGCCTATGTCTGCTCCAGAAATTGTCATCCAATCCCTCAGGGTGTTTTAGTTTTCCTTTGGCCTTGTGAAGTTTTACCCTAAGCATGCTCAGCTTGGAACACAGCCCAAGATTGAAGGGCCCCTCTCTAACACCCCACAACACTCAGGAGCTCCGTGTCCTTTCAGACACCCCCCTCTTTGATCTTCTTCCCTGGAAATGGGGGTGTCTTGTGTTGTGTGAACTTTGATCTCAGTCTCCTCAACGCCGCAGGATTGCTGGTCTCTGTCTGAGTCTTCCTCCCTGTGTTGGCCTGGAACCTGCCCCTGGAGTAAGCCAGGGGCTTTCGTAAGTCCCACTCCACTTGTCTGTTGCACTGCTTGCTGTCCAGTACCTGACACCTGTTGACTGGGTCCCCCATTCTGTGCTGTCAGAGGGCAATTCCCCTAGCACTTAGTTCACTTTGGAGAGAAAGTGAGGACCAGGTTCATCACTTTCCATCCCTCTTCCTGAGAGCCCAGATGTCTTGTCTTTTCCCTACAGCACGTTGACTGGGGGGCTGGTGTCAGGGATGAGGGACCACCCGCTTCATTTCCTGGGATCCTTCAGTATCAACAATGAACGAACACTAAGTAAACTCCAGTGCCTCCAAATCATTTGAAGGTACTTCAATTCGATAGACGCTTGTTAAGCAGCTTTCACGCTCAGGGCATTTTAATGAAACAGTCGGGCAAGGATTAGGACGAGGTCCTTGCTCTTAAAGATCATGCAACCAAGTATGGAACTTGGCAGTGGGCAATGTACACAGTGCAAAAACCAGGCAGATTCGTACACAGAGGACTCGAGGCAGATCCTTGTGGTGAATCAGAGCGTTTGAGAAATCAGCTGTGTTTTTGAGGAGTTAGAATGAGAGACAGCCCCGAGGGATGATTTAGAATTTAGAGAAGAAGATGAGGGCGTGAGTGAGTGATTACACGTCAGCTATGAGGTCAGCCAGGGCAGAGGCGTGGGAGAGGGCAGCGCAAAGGGAATATTTGGGGAAGAGCCAGGTCCCCCATTTCTCTGAGGAATAAGGCTTCCAGAAGGCTTTGGGATGCCCCCGAGAGATGCATTAAAGCTTTGGAGACAGGTTTGGTGCAGGGACGCAACTCTGGGTAGAGAGCCTGGGAAGCTCAAAGGCAGGTGACGAGAAGGAACAGGGAGTTTTTCAGGAGAATGAGAAGTTCAGTTTCCCTGGGGCATAACACTTACAAAAGAGGAATAGAGCCGATGACACTTGGAAAATAAGTTTAGGCCCCTTGTAGATTCCCCGAGAATATTCTCCTTTATTTGAATAAAAAGTCAGTCCTTAAGGTTTTCTTCGTTGTTTATTTGGTAACAACTAACACAGTAGCCATATTCTTTTTTAAAAAAACTCAGCCTTCTATTTTATTAAAAAAAAACCATGTACTTTGATTTTACTTTTATAAGCTTTAGAAAGGTATTCTCCCCCTTTACAACATTTTCTTCACATTTCTGGAACTGTCATTTCTTTCTCCGGCAGCACTTTCGGCCGCCGGAAGAGCAGCGGCCTATCTGCTCCTCCCTGGGCAGGCAGCTCAGCACGGCACAGCGGCCCCCGCGGATCCTGCAGTAGTACCTCTGCAGCGTGTTTATGAGGCCTCCGTCACCTGCAGCGGGAAACAGCACGCCGGGAGTGCCTTAGGAAGGCTTAGAGACAAGTCGAGGCTTCTGGAATTCCCAAATAACTCATCTGTTGCCTCTCTTTTATTCTTTTGTTTCCTTCTCCTTTGTCCTTTTTTTTTTTTTTTTTTTTTTTATAAAATCAAGAGGAAAGTAAAGGTAGAACTAAACCACCAATAGACAATGTTTCCATGGGCCACACTTAGCTGGCCCAAGCCACAGTGGCGTTGGGGACATGGCATGGTCCCCGTGCCCACCGCAGGAACAGGGAGGGCTGGGGACTGTGGGGGCCTCGGGTCCCTGCCACAGTCAGACTCCACCACTGCGCTTAGGAAAACGGGCGTCTGTGCTTCTGTCCTCAGACAAAATCAATCTTCCCTGTTGGTGTTAAGTTTTTTAATCTCTTTCTTCATGTTTCATTAACAGATATAACAGTCTTCCCATGGAGAAGAGAGCAAGAGGCAGGTTTTGGGTGCTAGTTAGTCTCTTAAGAGTGGAGCAGAGAAGACCAGGGATTGGGTAGTTTTCAGACCAGCTTTAAGGTTCTTGGTGATTCTAGTTGGGAAAAATCCACGGGGCCGCCCCGTTCCCACAGGAGGGACCCGTGTGGTCTCAGGCCATCTGGAGAGCACAGTCTGACTCTGGCTGTGTTACTGAGCTCTCCCTGCTCTCAGCCCTCCCGGCTCCCAGCCCCCTACCTGGAACGGGCATCAGAAACAGGATGAGCAGCGTGTACAGGAGGTAGTGGATCCTCATGGCCGACAGGCTTCTCCGCGAGCTGAGACTGGATGGGAAGGTGTGCTTGCTCACTTTATAAAGGTCCCAGCCGCAGGTGGAAGGAAGCGATGGCTGCCATTCTTGCAATAGTACAGTGATGACAATATGACATATTTCCTGATGTGTCATACCAGGGCCACTCACCACACAGAACACACCCACTCGCCTGGAGTCAGTAAGAACCCCATGGGCGAAGCAAGGGCTGTGGAAGCGTGGCTGTCCTGCCGTCCTCCGGGCCCCACGGCTTGCTCCTGTCTGGCCCAGATCCGGTTGTGGGTTAGGATAGGGTTCGGGTGGGCAAGACTGGCCTCCTTTTAGGGATGGTCTCGGGGCACGTGGCGAGGGGCCCACATGTCTGCGCTGTGGTACTGTGAAGCTTTCTGCCTCGTCCTACAACACTGGGAGAATGAGACCCTGCTGGGGCCCAAATCGGTCCAACCCTGGACATATTCAGTGTCTGGAAATAGGACTGGCTTTCAGGTAGGCAGGGAAGGGGGACAAATGAGCTGTCCTCAAGAGCCCCCGACCCCAGGGCCCTTGGCCTACGATGCAGTGCTATAGTTTGAGTGAAGCATGTCTTACTTTTCATTACTGGAAAACTACCGAATTTATGAATCAAGAAGCTGTTTAATTTTACTTTGTTAGAAAAGGAGAATGCTGGGCTGATCTATCCAGTGGACTGGCATCTGCCTCGGCCGCTGACACTCCTACCAGGGCTTCACATGGACAGTTGAGACCTCAAGTTCCTTTTGGCCCGTGGGCTTTTGAGGCAGCCCAGGGATCAGGGGAATTCCACTGGATATAGACTCAATGTTCAGAGGGTAAGCTGCTTAAAAAAAAAAAAAAAAAACCCTCAAATTATTAGATTTAAAGGTTAAGACGTCCAATCAGTGGGTTACATTTGCTGACAGACTATTTAATTGGGAACTGAAGTCACCATGACGTTGGCTGGCTGTTGCATCGTGTGGGTGCAATTATAACGGGTCCACCAGGGATGCGAAGTGCGTTAGTTCCAGGAATGCGTGTTCGGGATGCTGGTGCACCCATCACATGCAGCGAGCAAACTCCTCCTATAGGTAAGGACAAGTCCCCTCCTATAGGTAAGGACAAGTCCCCCGTGCTCAGCGTCGGCGGGGGTGGGGGAGTGAGATACAAAGAGAGACCCGTTCTGGCTCTTTCTCTCGAGAAGCTCCAGGTGGGTTCAGGCAGGTGGGCAAACGGTCAAAGAATAAATACAGCGTGGGCTCTGATAAGGGTTGTCATCACGGTTCGAGCGCAGGGCTGTGGAAATGTAAACGCAAGGTAATTCCTGCTAAGGGTGGGTTTCGATAAGCAGATATAAGAAAACTTGGGAGTTGTAGATGCTTCTTTCAAAATCTAACTTTCCTCTCAAGCCGAGGATTTGAGACAGAGCATTTGGAGGTATTTGTAAATGGAGGAAGGAGGTGAGTGCGGCCGGGATGGGTGTTGGCTTTGGGGCCGTACTGTGTCTTACACAGGCGAAGAACACAAGGGTGGGGTGGGGTGTTGCAGAGGATTGGGGCCAGCTCTCAGCCGGGGTGCAGGGCTGGAGTCATCAGACCGTGAGCTCGCTGGGGATGACTGGCCCTTCCCTCGGGCACACCTCCACAGGTGAGCCCTTGGTCCAACCTGCTCCTTCAGAACAGGGAGGCATTTCTAAAACATTACCACGGTTTCATAAGAGACTCCTTGCCAGCTAATTTGGACGCTGGGAATTGGGGATTGGGTGGTGACAGCCAACCTTTTCACGTCTGGGCACCCTCCTCACTCATAGAACTGATTTTGAGGGGTATTTCTGTGTTTTAAGAAAATTATAAAAGTAATGCATGTTTCTGGCAAAGCTTAAACAATAGTAAAGAGAAACTGTCCTTCACTTCTTCTTTGCCTCAGGGGACCACTAGTAACTGGGTTGTCCCCTTTTTGGCTCGCTATAACCCTTTTTTCATGTCAAACATGTTTGTGGCCTCTGAAGCGATACAGTTACACGTGTTGAGTCTCAGTGCTAACAAGAGCCCTGTCCTGCCACTGTCTGCCCCCGGGGGCTTGAGTCACAGGGCTCGGAAACGCAGACCCTGCAAACTGTTGTCTTTTTTATGTCAGACTTTTTTCTAATCATTTTTTAAAATTCTGTTTTTAAAACACGGAACAGACATTCGATTGATCTGAGCGTTTGGCTGAGAGGCGGAGCCACGTGGAAGACAAACACCAGGTTTGGAGCGCAATGCCCGGCCCTGTCGTTTATTACGTGGGTTTACCTGAGTAAATTATCTAAGCTCTTTGAGCACCTGGACCTCGGCAGTAAAGCACAGAGAACAATATACGTGCTGTTTAGCCCACAGAGAAAGCCCTGTGAGCTGGCGATGTGAAAGGGACTCGTAAACGGCTAATGACCACACACGTCACCCGGTGTGTCACCCACGTGACCCTCACGGAGGTGTCGGTAATGATATCAAGGTGGCTTAATGACTGTGGCGTGGGCTCCTAGCGTGGAATCCAGGATGTCACCTCTTCCCTTTGTGTTGACATAGTCCTACCGAAGAGACTCCTTGGGAATAAAAGCCACTTTTCCTTGCCAGCTAATTTGGGAGCCGGGGATTGGGGACCGGGCTGCCGCAGTCCCCACCTCCTTTGCTGCTGCACTAATCTTGCCATGACCACCGTTACGTACGTTCTAAAGGTAAAGGCAGGCACTGTCCCAGTTTTACAGACGAGGAACCCGGGGCTCGGAGAGGGTGCGTGCGGCGCCTTAGTAACCGGCCCGGTGTTCCCGCGTCTGCCCCCAGATCCCGCCCGTGCCTGCTTCTGTGCTGTGTAGGGAATGGACACCTCCAGCTGCCCTGCCCCCTGGGTGCCAGCAGACTGCCCAGCAGAGGCGCTGGCAGAAGGCAGGAGCCAAGGAGAAGCAAGGTGCTTCCCTGCCTGCACTTCAGCAGCTGCCCCCGCTGTGGCTCAGTTCCGGCCAGAAATCGTCGTCTCCCACAGTCCCAGCCCCCACAGCACGCCTGCAGCTTCTCCTGGGTGGTCGCAGGCAAGCGGTGGGACTATCACCTACTTCCCGCCCTTGTCCTGCCAGCCCTAGGAATGGCGGTGTCTTTCTGCTGCTGTGAATCTGAGGTGACTCACCATCCACTTTGTCTTCTCCACTCTCCTGTCCCCTCCTTAACCAGTTCCCTACGTTCACTTCCCCCCATTGAGATCACTAAGTTCATTTGTTTCCCCTCTGTCTGCACAGTCTAGCTCCAAATCCTCACACTACTAAAGTTCTGTTCATTCTCCCCCCCGGGGTGGCACTGCTGGGTTGTCATCGGCGAGAGTGATGCTTTGCTGCCCGCTGCCTCCTTGTGTTCTTGACCAATCTCTCAGGATCTAGCGTAAAGCGGGGTCTCTGGCATGTCCTGGAGTTGCCCGTCGCCGACGCTTGACTGCGGCTCCCTGTTTCCACGGTCTCACGACTGTGTGTGCTTGTGTGGTGGCCACACGTGTGAGGCAACTCCTCGCATTCTGACCTTCTCTTCGTCCTGTTATTTTTGCTTAATTACCTCTAAAAGAACATAAACAAGGAAACAGAAAAAACAATTCTCCTCGACTGTGGAACAATAGACTACCTTTCCTTCCAGAAAGTTAATAAACTGTCAGCCTTCGGTCTGAAACCCTCCCTGGGAGTGTTACGTGTTGCCATTGTTATCAGGTCTCCGCAGAGGTTTAAAATTCAACTCAGCGCCTTGCTTCACTCGCCCTGCTTTCTACATATTTCTTGATAGCACCTGAGCTATGACTCCAGCTGTAGAAGATACTGTCTTCCCTTTAAACCCAGGTCGGAGAAAGCTGCTGTACAACAGGGGGACGTGGACCAGGGATGCAGAGGTTTTATTCCACGCTGGGTAACGGAGTTGTCCGTCTCCACCGAGTCTTGTGGGCGGGGCTGACACTTTACGTTAACTGCAGGCAGCAAACTTTCTTGGCATTTTTGCATCTTGCGGGCAGGTACACGCATTGTAGGCCCTTTGGCTTCCTGCAAACACCTTTAAATTGTGAGCAGCCTATTTGATATTGTGGTTCAACTGCTGTACAAAGAAAAGGGAGAGAGCAAATGTCAACATAAAGGCAAGAAGAGGGTGTGTGAAGAGAGGAGAAGGGGGTGGGAGGGATACAGAGGCTGGGGGCTCAGGACGGTTTGGGGAACAGTGAATAGTCTAGTCTGGCCAAAGCCTAGTGGACAAGCGTGTGGACAAGTTTGCATTTGATTTAGCAGATACGTGGGGGCCACGCCACGAATGCATGAAATACTAGGCCTAACATTTATTTATTTATTTTTGAGACAGGATTTTGCTCTGTCACCCAGGCTGGAGTGCAGCGGCATCATCACAGCTCACTGTAACCTCAAACTCCTGGGCTCAAGCGACCCTCCAGCCTCAGCCTCCCGAGTAGCTGGGAGAGAAAGTTGTGCATACCATTAAGCCAATGAACCTAGTGGTTACTCTTTCAAAATTCTCTGTGTTTTATGGACCATTTACATAACCTACTTGCAAATAATGCCAGTCAGTGACTCTGGGAGCTTGGCCACTGTGGGACAGGCTATCAAAGCCCAGGGAGAGTCACCGGGACCCAGCTATTCTGCCCCACGCCGGTTCGCAGAGCAGCTCCACACAGTCCAGAGGGAAGAGGCTTCCGCCAAGGCGCTGCCTGCTTTCTCTGCTCGGGGACTGTGCCCAAATCCTGGTTCAAGGACTGGCGGGGAAGGCGGCCAGAGCACGACTCCTCAGTGATCTCACACTGACAGTCACTGAGACTCTGTGTTGGCCAAATGCTAACAGCCCCACCCCCAGATTTCTAGTCTTGTTTTCTCAATAGGAAAGATAACTTAATTTGAAGAGACGGTGTTTGAGGCGTCCTTTGGCTAAATCTACAAGGCTGCTTGTCAAGGCCTCCAGGCCCACCGTGTCCTGCTTGGGTGCAGTCATTCCCCAGTGTTGTGCAACTGGCCCCCCTAGTCCAGCGAGACTCAGCGTCGGCCCACCCGCGCCACCGATGACAGGCCACCCCACAGGACCCCACTCCCGGGGCCAGAGACACCGCTTAGCTTCGGGGAAAGCAGCACAGACTGGCAAAGTGATTCCACGTCCGTGTTCTGCACCAGCTGTCCCCAGAGAGCTCCTCCCGGCTCTTCCAGAGACCTCCTAGTTACCCTCCGTGACTTCCGTTCACGGAGCACCGTGCTTACCCCGTGTGGCCTGGGACAGTGCCACAAGAAGAGCAAGAAAAACGGAGAGAAACTGCATGGTGCGATGGAACCTCTGAGGACCCCAGGAGAGTGGAGTCAGAAGACGTGTTGTCCCCAGCGCTGGGCACTCAGGCGGCACCTACGGTGTGCAGAGCTGGAAGAAAAGCAAACAGATCACCGACGCTGGAAGGGAATAGGCCACTGGGTTTGCAGAATGAGCGTTCATGTTACAGTCAGGCCAGAGCTCGGAGGGCAGACTCTTTCCCTTGTGGATACAATCAAGTGCACTCCTGCCAAAAAAAAAAAAAAAAAAAAAAAAAAAAATGGTGTCCTGAATTAATACAGCTTTTTTTCTTTTTTCTTTCTTTCTTTTTTTTTTTTTTTTTTTTTGTTGTATTACCTGTTTTTCTTTGGGGACTTAGAGGATCTTGAAGGTATCCCTCTTAAGTAAGGAAACACTTGGATAGTTTAGAAAGCATAATTTAAAGATGAAGAAGACATACAGCCGGCTCTAAAAATCAGTCCTCGGTTTCACTGTTCCCCGGGTGGCCAGGCGGTGCGGCCAGGGTTAAAGGCAGATCAGTGCCATGATTCGAGGTCGCTGGGAACAGGCAGCATGTGCGCCAGAGCTGCTGCCTTTACTCACAGCCAGAGAAGAGGGAGAGTGCCCAGAGCCAGCCCCTTGCAGTGCATTCGTCCCCCAGGGCCAGCGGTCCCCTCCGTGGCCGAGGCTGGCGACGTTATTGGGAGCACCCACTTCCTGCTGCGGTGGAAGGAGCAGAGCCCTCCCGGGGGGTTGGGGTGTGCAGTGCAGGAAGCTGGGGGCAGGCTGAGGGCCGTGGGGACGTATGCTGGGGCTCGCAGAGGAGCTCACACTGAGTCTGAGCAGAGACAGGTGTTCCCAACCTAGGAGACCCGCCCTGCCCCGGCCACGTGGCTCCCAGCCCCGCAGGGAAGCCGCGAGCCCCCGGCCCACGTGGAGCAGCGCAGGCACCTGCCTTTCCCGCACTTCCCTCGCCACGTGCTTCACCTTAATGGGAGTGGAAACAGCTGGACCAGCTCTCTCCCAATTGTGCTTCCAGGTTCCCGTCTCTCCCTCAAGTTTTTGTAGTTCCACCTGTTCTTGGCTTTTCCTTTCTTGTTTCAGAGGGAGCTCTCCTTTCCCTGCCCCTTTCCCCGTGTGTGGGAGCTCAGGCTGCACACCGTGGGGCACTGCTGCCCTCCTGGTCCTCCGCACGGCTCTCGGCTCTCGCGCTCACCAATGTAACATTGTCATAGCAATGACAATGATGGTGATGGTGGTTATCTTCCCCCTCACCCTCACTGTCATCACAGCTGACATTTGTTGGGCACACACTATGCTCTGGGCACTGTGCTGAGCAATTTATATGCATTTATTTCATTCGAATCGTGCAATAGTTCAATCATGTTGATACAGTTTTCTGCACTTCACAGAGGAAGAAACAGACCGAGAGGCTGGATAAGGCACCCAGGCTCCTAACTTCACGTTAAATTCTTACTCCTGGGTCTCTTCTTGTGCCACAGGACCCTCTACGTGGTTATCTGTGCCTCTGTGCAGATACCACTTGCCCCATTTTCCTGCCTGATCTGTGTGTCCACTTGAAGACATTATCATCTCGGTAACACCTTGTACCTCACCCTCACCCCAGCTTGTATTCGGTCTTCTCCACTGCTGTAAATATCACTTCCACTTCCCAAACCGCTTGGCGACAGAGGCTGGAAACCAGCTTCCCTCTCATTCTTCTCTTTTCCTAATTGCTCAGATCCAGTCACTCACTGCAGCAGTTATTTCCACACAGCAGTTTGCACGGTCGGCAGCCCACACACCAGCTCCTCCTGGCCCCGAGCCCCCACCCCATGGAACGTGGCCCCTCCCTACGTGGCATCTGTGCAGAGCGTGTTTGCACCACTCGGAGCATTTGCCAAATTCCATGACGAATGCCGTGTACCTTCTGTGTACCTTCTGTGTACCTTCACCATCTTTAATAGATGTGTCTTCTCATTTGTGTCTTTATGTTAACAAGAAAGTAGACACTCAAGCCCTATGTTGCTTTTTACCCTCTGATTAATAGGAAATATTTCAAACTAGGATGTTCAGGACAAGTATCACAGAGAAGAAATCATTCCAGAAGATCAAGGAAGTGGAGAGAGCATCGGCAGGGAAAGCAAAGACTACAAAGGGTTTGCAGCAGGAGATCAATGTGAATGAATTTATGGTTTAACACAAAATTCACAGCGGATACCATATAGGGGATGGATTAGAGGGTCTGGAGACCAAAGGCCGATAGACTAAGAACGCAGGGCTGCTGTTGTTCCGTGAGAGCCACCAAGAGGGAACTAGGGGAGGACACAGGCCAGGGAGCCACCCATGTTCCGCTCAGGGGACAGGCAGACGGTGGTCTCACTAATGAGGATAATAAAAGCAGTGATGCCAGTGGGAGCTCAGGGAGACACGATCCAGGGAGAGAGAGGAACAGGCTTAAGATATGATACTTTTTTAACGGCTCAAACTAGTTCAGGAATTTCAAGGCTTAGCAGCCATGGGGAGCTGCACGCTTATTCCTGAACTTTCTAGAATCACACTCAAAAAGGTGGGCGCTGACTCTCCTGACTCTGAAGGGCAAAATCAAGAAGGGGATAAGTATGTAGAAAATCTTATAAGGCTGCCCTACAGACAGTTTCCTACCCACTTGTCAGCGATATTTTCACTCCAAGTAGAACGAAGCGCACAGCGGTGCCTTCCCTTCTGTTCACACTGTGAGGCTCTAATCGGACCCTAAAGTTCCCCGCCCTGTCCCCTGTCCGGGTGAAACTTACCATGCAGAACTCTTGCCACCAGCCCGCACAGTCTGCTGGCTGCATCTGTGGGCAGGGCTCTCAGGCTACAGGTGGCTCTTACAAAACAATCGTGAGGTCAGCTCATCAATGGGCAGGGAGCTGGGCTGGGGAGGTGATGTATCCAAGGGCAAGAGGTGAGACTCCAGGGAAACGTTTTTGGTTTTTTTTTTTTAACAAGGCTTCTGTCACTATCATTTAATCAGAACTTGTCATTGAAATGAACCTGTTGGCTGATGCTGCCGTAGGCCATGGGGAATTTTACACATAATGGCCGGCATCTATGGAGATATTATTACATACACAGCACTGTAGTTGTTGTTTTAACGCATTTTTTTTCCGACAAAAATAACGTGAGGTCCGTATTAGAATTTGCATTTTAAGAATAAGAAAAATGAAGCGAAGAGAAGTGAAATAACTTTCAAAAATTCAAATTTGGAGCCCAGGACAATCAGGCTCACGGATTATGCTAAAAAGCCAGTCTGTCATGTCAGGTTATTATAAATACAAATGTGTTCTATCCACCTGTTTGTCAAAGGTTTGGGGAGTGGGGTTTCCCAGTGGAAAGCGACGCCTGTATGTGGTGGAGAATGAATGGGAAGGGACCTGGAATGGAAGCCACCGGTCACCCACCTGACCCAGGCCGCAGAGCTACTTCTGTTTTGGGAACTTCCAGACAACTGTCTCGTGGGTTTTCATACCGTGACATTTACAGCGCCAGAGCACAGAGAGATATTCAATCAAATAATGATTTGTGTCTCTCTCTCTATCCCCTCTTCTGTATCTTTCAAAATAGTTTGTGATTGCGTGCGTCAGCAACTAGCAAACCTCTTCTGTCAAGGGCTGGATATTTTCAGGGTTTGCTGACCACATGGTTTCCGTTGCAACTACAACTCTGCAAGTGTAGTGCAAAGGCAATCACAAGCAATCTGTACACAAATGGCCATGGCTATGTTCCGATAAAACTTTATTCATAAGACTGGGTGGCACTTGGTTTTGGCCAGTGGGCCATAGTTTGCTGACCCTGGCCCGCATTTGTGAGACAGTGAGTGTGACAGGCAGAGCCCGTGACAGCCCTGTGATCCCACTTTTGTGAAATGCTGACATTCATGCCCCTGTGCAATTCACTCCTTTTGATTCTGGGCTGGCCTTCCTGATTAATTTCTGATAAATAGAATGTGGCAGAAGTGATGAGATGTCGCTTCTGAGATTAGGTCACGAAAAGACTGAGTCCAGTGCCGGCCGCTCGCTCTCTGGCTTGCTCTGAAGGAAGCCAGTGCCATGTTTTGGGCTGCTCTACAGAGAGGCCCCCATGGCAAGGAACTGAGGGGGTCTCCAGCCAACAGCTAGTGAGGAGCCAGGACTCTTGATCTAACGGCCTGTGGGGAGCTGACTCTTGCCAACAACCACGTGAGTGAGCTTTGGGAGGTGGGCCCTTCCCTTTGGAGCCTTCATATGAAAGTGCAGCCCTGGCTCCTTATTCCCTCTCACTGGTCTGGGCTCTAGGGAGCCACTGGAATGATGCTTGATCTTTTTTTGAGATCTTCCCTAAAGCAGAGAAAATGTGTTCTTTTATCATCCGGTTGTGTCTTAGGTCCAGGACACTGGCCACTTTTTGGCTCCATGCGCCCTTTGTGAAATGCTACTGTGTCTAGGATCTAAAACAAGTTCTGCTGCATGGGCTTCAGGGAGATCCTAGCTCAGAGCCTGGGCAGGACGCACATTTGGTTTGCTGCACTCTTATATTCTCCCCTCTCTCTGCCTCACGGCTACAGGCCCTCTTATGCCTCCCTCCACCTTTACAGAAAAGCACACACTCCCTTCTGTACACACATAGACACACTCACACACACAGGCTAAAACGCACATACAAACACATTAGTTTCATACCACTGTGGTCAGAAAAACATACTTGGTATAATTTCAATGTTCTTAAGTTCATTGACTTTTTTTTTTTTTTTTTTTTTTTTTTTGCCTAACATATGATCTATCCTGGGGAATATTCCGTGTGCACTTGAGAAGAATGTGTACCGTGCTGCTCTTGGATGGGATGTTAGTATATATCTGTTAGGTCCATTTGGTTTATAGTGTTGTTCAAGTTCACTATTTCCTTATTGATTTTCTTTCTGTGTGATCTACCCGAGGTTGAAAGTGGGGTATTGAATTCTCTCAATGTTATTGAACTGTTATCTATTTCTTCTTCCAGTTCTGCTAATATTTGCTTTACACATTTACAATTGTTTTATTCTCTTGATGAATTGACTCCTCTTATCATTATATAATAAGCTTATTTGTCTCTTGTTGCAGTTTTTGACTGAATATCTATCTTGTCTGCTCTCTCTGGTTACCATCTGCATGGCGTGTCTTTCCCACCCCTTCACGTTCAGCCGGTGTGAATCCTCCTACCTAAAGTGAGTCTCATGTAGGCAGCATATAGTTGGATCCTGCTTTTTACAAATCCATTCAGCTGTTCTACATCTTTTGATTGGAAAATTTAATCCATTTACATTCACGGTAATTTTTGATAGATAAGGACTTACTATTGCCATGTTGTTTTCTTACTGTTTGTAGCTCTTTTGTTTATAAAGTTGATGTACTATTTTTTCCTCTTTGTAAAGTTCAGATCTCAGAGTATATTTAAGAATATCACACCATTGACTAGTTGCTTGCTAATTCAATCTCAAAACTGCCAGTCTCCTTTAAGTCAGGCTGTGTGTATTTCATGCCATCCCGTGCGACAGCAAGCCAAAAATGTGTCAGTTCTCCAAAAGATATTGGAATCTCCTCTCCTATTTTGTGGAGGCAGAAAGGTCTGGGAGTGGAAATCAGTCCCCCCAGCCCCCTCTCCTCAGGCTCTGTCCTCTCTCACACAAGCAGGGGCATGTTGGGATTCCCTGGGATTTCTCCATATTTAAGGGACAACATCTTCCAAAGGGAAAAGAATTTTTCACTAAGAGATCTATGTGGGCTCTTCAGCCAAATAAATAAGAGAGCTGTTTCTTTCCCTAACCTGCATTTTCTTTGTTCTTGTCTGAAGGTCCTGACTTCTGCTCACCTTTTCCAGGAAGACAAAGCCATTTAATTGGCTCTAACTGGAAGAATCCAGCTTCAGCGCCTCCCGAGGTACAGAGAGAGGGTGACGGTGTGCCTGAATTATCCCAGCAGGCATGAGGCGGAGCAGGAAGAAACCAAATGCAAACTTCACCGAACAATGAGTTTCTAACTCTTGGGTAAGTGAGAAGCTTCTTAGTAACCAGGGAAATATTTCCTTCCTTGCTTTGGGTTAGGACTGTACAGTCCTCAAAACCTAACACCTGTCCTGGGGAGCGGTACGGATGTTCCACTCACAGGTGTCTGAGCCGATGAAACAGGCTCGTCTGGACTTACCCTGGCGAGCGTGCATGGGGGACAGCCTGGGGGTGCCCTCGAGCCCTCCCTGGACGAGGGGCCTCTCGGGGAGCCCAGCCCCTCCAGCCTGGTGTTCTCCAGAGCTCGGGCATCACCAGACACCAGGACTGTCCTGCCGCGGCTCCAGCCCGTTCAGCTAAATAGAAAGAGGAGCTGGACCAACACAGAGGCGTCCTCACTGCGGGGTGGGGGCCCAACAGTGGAGGGGAGACAGGAGGTGGATGAGGAAGGACAACTCAGAACACACACGAGGCCACTGGGAAAAGACGGGCTTTTTAAACAGCCTCAGCAAAGAGACTTTCCTTTTGGAATCCAGAGAGAGCATACATTTGCTGGGCTTTAAATTTTTGACCTTCTCCCATGATCTCTCCAGAAACTTCAGTAAAATGTGCTGTTGGTCCCGGACAGGACTGTGTAGGTGTGTGAGGGAGTTTGAGGGAGCTGTGGCCGGGGCAGGATCACTGTGGTCCCAGGGAGGGGACACCACCTGTGGCACGGAGGTGACCACAGCAGAGCCCCAGTGCGGGGGAAAGCGTGCGACCCTTGGGAGGGCGCAGGAGCCAAGCACATCGTCCAGGAGGAGCCACAGCTCTGCCCCTTGGGTGACGGCGCTCAGCTCTGGGTGCGTGGAGGTTGTAATCAGGCACCTTAGCAAAAACAGCCAAGGATCCGCCCCGACAGGGAGGCCAGATCCCTGTAGGAGGCACTTTGGCATAAAATGCAGCTTTTAAAAGCTGCAAGGATGGGACTGAGAACCACAGGATGGGGGAACACGATTCCTTCAGGGTGAGGGCACTCCTCTGGCTCCGAGACGCAAACCCTGCCTGGTGGCTGGTCACCGTCTCTGCACCCCGAGCTCCTCCCTGCAACCCCACGGTGACACCAGCAAAGTGAAATGTGAAGCTTTTCCAGTTCCTTTGGCTGCGCTCCCCGGTGACGTGGGCCACACCCCGCGTCAGACACTCGGTCCTGTGAGTCACCCTGACGCCGCCGTCAGCTGCTCCCGCAGGCGGGATTCCAGGGAGCCCAGTGGCTTCCGAGTGCTGGGAAAGGACCCGGCCCCTGCTCTGTCTCATGGCGGGAATTTGCATTCCTGGTGCCTCGATTGCCCTCCCCGTAATCCCAGTCACGCTGGAGTCTGCGGGGCTTTCCTCCCCTGGGGGGAGGACACGTGAGTCTTGTGGAAGGATCGGATTGGATAGGGAGACGCCACCTCTGGAGAGGAAGAGGATGGAGAAGCCCAGTGAGGCAGAAACGCTCCCTTCTCAGCCGTAGCGTTTTCCCTGTTGCCAGGGACTGGCTGACACCCCGGGCCCCCTGTGGGGAGCCTGAGGGTCCCGTTGCTCGCTGGCTGCTATCTGGAGCCCCCTGTGCTGCCTAACTCCGGGCCTCACAGCCCACGCTTCCCTCCACGGGTGCCCGCACCCCTGCTCCGGGTGCTGAGCCAACCGCCATGCAGCAGCGAGGACAGAGACCCTTTGGGCCTCCCCACATTTGGGGGATCTGGACTAGGTCACCCTTCCCGATGCAGCCACCGGGCTCGTTCTTAACTTCCCTCCTTCATGTCTTCCTCCCTCCCCCTTCTTCCTTCTTGCCACAAGTATGAAGTAGACTCAGAGCTAAACGTCCAAGGAAAGTTGGTGCCCAGGGTGCAGGCTCTGGGTGGTGCTCGAGTGTGAGGACAGCAGACAGCCTAGGCAGCCACGGGGTGACAGATGCCAGCTCCAGGTGGGGCCGTCTGCGAAGGAGGCACAGGAAGGCCAGAGCCACCTGCCGGCCTCAGGGTCACTTCCTGGAGAAAGTGCGGCCAACGTTGAGGCCGGGAGGGGGAGGAGGGGAAACGTGGGCAACAGGACACGGAAGGTACAAAATCTGGGACACAGACGAGCAGGTGAATGGAGGAATTTAACGCTCTGGCCGGTTGGAGATTAACAAGGTAACAATTTTGCTGGGGAGTTCAGCAGGGGCTTCCCTGCAAGGGTCTCGGAGGTGCTGTCGGGGTGTCTGGGGCAGGGAGGTGGTCAGATCGGGCTCCAGGACGCTCAGCCCGGCTGCCGGGGAGGGTGGAGCCCCAAGCCCATCATCAGGGACACTCCTGCCTCTCGGTGTCACCCGGCCTTGGTTTTGCTCTTAGGCCAAAGCTGGCTGCTGAATCCCTGCCCAGGGGCTGGGGCTTGGGTCTGCACTCCAGGACCCCCACATCCCACCGGCTTTGGGAGCCAGCGCTGACCCCATGGAGCTGAGCCGGCCTCATCAAGCGAGCAGTTCCCTCCTGCTTTCCCGCGCTGTGTGACGGGGGAGCCTGTAGCCCCTCAGGCCCGCGGGAGCCTGTGGCTCTCACACCTGAGCCCACGCTTCTCCACCCTGCGGCCCGTGTCGGGAGATGTTTGACTCAGGAGTCCCGAGATCTGAGAAGGTGGCAATTCAAGGCCTCAATCACGGGCTTAAACCAGAATGTCTGTGCCTCCAGCTCCTTCAAGGTTTTGAGTAAAAAAATATAGACGACGGGTTCAAACTTGTCCTTGGAATGTCACACAGCAGCAGGAGAAGCCTACTCGTGCCGACGTGGAACCAAGGGGTGGAGACGTCTGAAGGCACAGTCATTCCTCAGCTGCCCCTGGGCCCAGGGCTCTGACACAGCGAACGTCCCAGCTTCTGGGACATCTCATCAGACCCCCGCCTGCCTCCTTTCCCGTAGGACTGGCAGGGGTCCCACACCTTAGTCTTAGGGCAGCTCTTAAATGCCTTCAGGTGGCTTTCCGGGGGCTGTAGCAGCAAAAAGCCCAGAACTCATTTCCTGCCTTGCCCCAGTCCAGAAATATGTGAGACTTGGCAGAAACTCCAAATTCCTTTCACGTATTTCCAGCGAAAGGAGGAGAAGAACAGGCGGCTTCCAGCCCCTTCCTGCCACTCTGTTGGCTGCCCGGGGCAGGTTTCTCAGCTTGGGTGTGTTTCCACTTCCTTGTCTCTACAATATACACGGCAGACCACGTATACAACGTGAAAAGCAATTTGTAATATGTGGTCTTCTGACCTTGGGAACACCATGACCCTCACAATCACTATTTATTAGGAACTGCAGAGCTAGCAGGGACATTGTGAGTGGACACCTCACCTCCGATATTTCATGGAAGGAAAGTGGGCCAGGCTGGGCCGTCTGGGTCCACCGTCGACCTGCCACGTGACCGCAGGCAAGCCTCTTGAGCCTTCAGAAAGACGTAGTAAAAGTCTCTGCTGACTCCCTGGCAGGCGTGAGCAGAGCTTCCTTACGTAGAAGCTGTGTGGCTCTGGGTGAGTGACCCCACGTCTCTGAGCCTCAGGCGTCCACCTGTGCTCTGGGTGTCTTCGTGCCATTCCATAGATCAGCTGCGATACATGCGTGGGGAATGCTGAGCGCAGAGGCTGGAGTGGAGACGGCATTCAGTGGGCACCAGGTAGCTGGTAGAGCTGGTGTTGCTGGCATAGCTTCAGAGCATGCCAGGCCCCTGGGAGTTTAGTGCCTGAATTCATCTGCACCTGGGCGCTGGGCAGGCCTAGTCTGAGCTCTGCCGCACCCGGGCCCTGTGCTGTGCCGATGATCTTAGAGCATCCCAGGGGCCCCCCTGGGCAGCCACGGGGACCACCAAGCCCTCAGTGACCCGTCTGTGGGGCAGGCGATTCCCCCATGTGCATCCTCAGACCCCCCAGCTGGCATGGGCACGTGTTTCCCTGCAGGTGAGACGTGTGACTGAGCCTCCACTGGAGTCCCCTGCAGAGCAGCCTGTGGGTGACCTGACGCACACCCAGCGCCCCCCGGAGGAGCTCTGGCAGCAGCGAGTTGCTCCGGCCTCCGGCCACCCTGAGGACTCTCTGCCTGCGGCTGGAGCTGCTTCTCTACAGAGAGGGAGGCAGCCGAGGGCCATGAGTGGGCCTCTGAGTGTCCGGGGCTCTCAGTGTCCTTGGGTGAGCAATAGATGATCGTGGTAAACCAGGTTCCTTCCAAGAAAAGGACATTATTTGTGTTACAGGGAGGGGGGTTCTGAAGGCAGTTCCCAAAGAGGAATTTTAATGTTTTGAGCTATTGCAGCATCATTATTAAAGCACATGGGCTGTGGTCCCCCAAGAGGAACACCTCAAGGGGTTTTCTTGTTTGTTTTGTTAAAATCCCACCTCACCCCTGCATTGCTGCAGTTCCTCAGCAGAGAGCGGCGCTTCCGACGGTGGGCGCTCGCCTGGCAGAGCTGTGCTGCCCGACTGCGCCCGGGCTGAGGTGCGAGGCGCGGGGCTTGGCTTGGGGGCGTTCCCGATGGGATTAGCACGCTGCCTCCCCCACAGTGCTGCCGTGGGGTGGGACCAGGCAGCAATAAATCACCTTCAGAGACAAGACCTCGCCTTTCGGTGCAGCCTGTGTCTGCATTCAAGCATTCCAGGCGGTGGGGAGGACGGGACTGGCTGCCCACATCTGAAGAGCCCCGAGGAACTCTAAAAGCCGACAGATGTTGAGATTGTTGGTGGGGACTGGTTCATGCACGGGGGGTTTAAAAACCCTTTCAGGCCACAATTGCATAGTGAGGCGCCTTGTGTAAATGTGGACACGTGTGTGCATGCGTGTGTTTAGATCACTAAGTTCCACCACCCACATGGTATTCACATGCGG
The DNA here is from genome assembly GCF_041146395.1 of Eulemur rufifrons. NCBI lineage: Eukaryota > Metazoa > Chordata > Mammalia > Primates > Lemuridae > Eulemur > Eulemur rufifrons. The sequence continues at coordinate 2,793,367 of NC_090994.1, forward strand.
TATGTGCTATTTCCACATTGAAAAACGATCTCAAATCACTTTTGCTATGTCTTACTTGAATCAAGCAGATTCAACATTAGATAATAAAATGAATCACCCATATGGTCCTAACACTCTGGTTCACACGGAATTTTATGTGTGCTTTGTCGTTCTAAATCAACGAACACAAAATTCACGTCCAAATAGCCACGGAGGGGCCCAAGGCTCCGTGAGGCCGACCAGGTTTGCAGATTCAGGACAAGGACTCAGGCGTGTGATTCCTGGTCCAGGGCTCTTTCCATGACACCGGGTGGCCCATCAGAGAGGATGGTTTTGTTAGATGACCTTCTGGGTCCCTTTCTGTCTATGATTCCACGAGGGAGGGACAGAGGACGGCACCTGTGATGCCGTCAGAGGGGAAGCCTCGGGTGCAGGCTCAGGGTCCAGGTGGGCACCGCACGGCTCCCCCAGCCCTCGCTCTGCCAGGTCTGTGCTGCCCCCCTGCAAGCAGTTGGTGAGTGGGCTCCGTGCTCTGTGTGAGGCCGCGTAAGCCAGGAGACCTGACGAGGGCTCTGTCCCCCGTTCTGGCTGGATTTTAGAGGCGAGAGCCCCAGGGGGAAGGGGAGTGGCTGGAATGAGAAGGGGAAGGGGGTCAGAGAAACCCGGGGTTGTGAGAGAAAAGACAAAATACAGACTTCAGGCCTTGACAAGGATGCGGCCACGGTCACCGTGCCATGCCCGGGGTTCTCCAGCCCTTGGCCCAGAGAAGACAGCAAGCAGTGCGTTGAAGACCTGGGACGGAGACTTGGATCAATGGATTCCTTCCTTTCTCTGTGTCATGGCCACTGTTCCTGGCTGGTCACTGAGGATTTACCTGCACCAGACGCTGTCCCAAAGGAGCTTCAAACCCAGAGGGAGGAGCAGCCACATGAGTCAATAGTGGCAGAGGAGTGACCACCTGTGACAGGCTGCACCTGGGGCCGAGGGGCCCAGACACAGAGCAGTCGCTTCTCTGTGCAGGGATTCGGGGAGGGGGCCGGGAGGCTTCGGAGTGGAGGTGACACGTGAGCTGGTTTGAGCGTGGGGAGGGAACAGCTCTGCCACAGTTACCGCATCATCTCCGGAAGCCGGGTCCCTAGAGGTACAGAGGGGATCGTTGCACTTAGAAGAAAGAGCCGTGTGGAAAGTGTGAAGATTTGCCACGTGGAGCACACTGGGCTCCCACTGGGCCAGGCTGGGGCTCCAGACCACCACCCGGGGCCCCCTGCTCCTCCCGGGGTGGGCAGAGGGTTCGTGCACCTCCTCCCGCCTGCCCCACCACCTGCTGAAGTTGTCTCAGAGCCAGGACAGGGCAGGGCCAGCAAAGCCCCAGGCTGACAACAGACCCAGGGCCGAGGGCGGAGGAGGACCGGATGGGGAACACAAACACTGCCTTCTGTGTGTCTGCCTGCTTAGGATCATGCTTGAGCCTCTCGTGTAACTTCCCGGACACAGAGTCCACGGAGCACACCACGGGACGAGCCAGGGTTAGGTAGAGCCCACGGAGCCCGCTCGGAGGCCCCTGCTCTTCTGCTGGGAGCTGCTTCCTGGCCACCCAGGTGCCCAGAGCTGGGCCACCCTGGGCCACAACTCCAGAAGGCGGGCGGCAGACGCAGGCAGCCTCGACTTCTCTGTCTGGGCTGCTGGCCCGGGCCCTGCTCTCAAATGAGAGATGCACAGTGATGCTTTAATAAATATCCTCATCAGTTCAGTCTGAACTGAATTCAATTCGTTTCCACAAACCTATAGTGAATGGTTACTCTGTGCAGGGCAGGAAGGGATGGGACACCGTGTCAGTGCCGAGGAATCCAGGCCAGAAGTGGTAATTCAGGCTCGGCTCTGGCTCCAGTGGCCACTTTCCTTGGCCACTTGGACCGGTTTCCAACCGGCTTCCAACCCGCTTCCAACCGGCTTCCCACCGGGTGGCAGGAACAAGCCGCAGGCATTGACGGTGGCAGCGCGCCCTCTCGTGGTCAGTGTTGGTATCGACGGGCGGCCCGCTTGGTCAAGGGAGTTTCGGACTTTGAAAAATAAATAGCATTTCAGAGAAATTTCACATTAGAGGAAGATAACGTTTTTCACAATGGAGGCCACGCCAGGCCCAGTTTCCACCTTAAAAATGTTAACCCAGCTTAAGGCCCTGTTAAAATCCCCTGCTGGCCCGTCCCGGGCCCTGCCAAGGGTTCCTTAAGAGATCCTCACGTGACAAGGCCATGGGACAGGCCCCGCCCCTCGCCTCACCTGGCGGAGAGCTCAGGTGAAGCGCTGACTCCGCACCCACAGGCTCCCTGCGATGATTTGTGAGGAGCGGGAGGCCAGGCGCAGGGGCCGCTGCCAAGGGCACCTGCTCAGCAGCCTGTGGCCCCCTGTGCTTTGGGCACGGACACCCCTTCCTGTTGTTTTCTACCCCTGGAGGACAGATCTGTCGCTGCAGTGGTGGCACTCCCGGCTGAGAACCTCCGCCCACCCCAAGGCGCGGGCACTTGCGGTGCTTCCCACGGGAGCAAAGGCTCAGCCGAGGCCAGCGCCCTCCCAGGCGGGCACTTACTCCGGCGGGTTTGGAGCAGGTCTCTACCCCTGGGGGCAGGAGAGCGGGCTCTACAGCCATGCCTGTGCTGAAGAGAGGTCCCCTCTGTGCAGTCCCAGGGGTCTGTCTGATTATATTTAGAAAATAAAAAACTGGAGTGGGTTTAGAAGAGGCTGGGGAGAGGCCAAAGGCATCATGCCAAATATGCACTGCAGCCTCAGCCGGGAATAGAAGACAGCGAACCCAGACGTGCATATCCTGGGTGACTCTTCTCAGCTTATTCATGAGCAAACTGGAGTCAGGCAGTCAACAGAAATATGAAAACAAAGTATCTCATCAAGCCCTCAGTCTAGAAATAGCTTGGCACAGGATCTCTTGTATGTCAGCACATTTACTTTTATTATTTTTTTTACATTCCTTATTTGTAATTAATATTCACTATGCTTGGAATGACTGGCTCAACAAACTCGAGCAAGATCTTGAGAAAAGTAAGGAGCAAAGGGCGTTGAGCACTAAAGAATCTTCACGTACAAGGGCCCTACCTGGCTTCAGTTGCTCAGAAATATGCTCTTTAGAAGCACCGTGGAAGAATGAACCCTCGATTGATTAGGGGTGCCAGGATCCCACGTAGGAATTATGTGCTTAACCCTACGATTTTCATTTTCCTTCCATCCCCAAAACCCCCATTCATACCTTATTACACACTCCGTAAGACTGTGTTATGAATCAGCTGAGATAATCTAAGAGTACATGTTTGATAAGAATACAATCCTATCAAAATGTGACCTGTTGGTGTTATTCCTTGAGGAGGCTACGGAAAAGGGATAAGGATCGTCACAGTCTGAGTCAATAAGCAGGAGAAGATGAGTGCCGGGTGTGACAAGATGTCACTAGGTGAAAAAGAGAGTCACAGATCAGTTGCATTTCTGTCCCTCTGAAACTAAGTTTATAGCTCAGTTTCTAGCCTATCACCATCTCTGGATAGGTAAGAGATACTCCCTGGAATAGGAAAAGAAAGTGGAATATTACAAAATTCTGGGAAGCCTTATAAAAAAAAAAAAACAGAAAATGGCAAGGAAAGGAAGCTTTTAAGAAAATTTTTTTCATCAGACCATCACCTTTGATGCTAGATTCATTCAACAAACATTTATTGAGCACCGTCGACAAGCCACCCATTTCCTTATGCCAGCCATGCAATACTTCAAATCTCGCCTTTCGGGAGCTTCCATTTTAGATCCCACGTCAGTCAGCCTTCTCTGGCGTCTCTTTTTGTCCTTCCTCTTTATTTGGTGTGCAACACCTATTCCAAGGATCGGAGCAAATGTCACCCTTTTTCTCACCAGAATGGCAGAAGAAAAGCCTGCAGGTCCCATGTTGCATAAGGCAGATGGTATTTCTAATTCCAGGTGGAATGTCCCCTACGGATGCAACACAACAGAGTGATCTTTAATTCATGGAGTGCAGAAAATACAGAACGGCCTCAGCCTACAGCCAGACTCCAAATGTGTATCATCTTCTTACCAAGCTAAGTATCTTTGGACAAATCCCAACTTAGCTGAGCTTTAGTTTCTTAGCTTTAAAATACAAACAATCATTTCTATGTCAAAGCATTGCCAGGAGGACCCCAAGGTGTGCTGCACAGGAGATCACCTGGCCTCGCGGGCCCTGAGCAGCCCAGAGAGGTCTCAAGCTCTGTGGCGAGAGATGTGCATTAAGGGAAAGCACATTGGGAGTTTTGGAAACCAGAATGGAATGACGGGGGCGGGTCTTGGTCTCTAGGAAAACTGGAAATAGCTCTGATTCTCAGCTTACGGCCCAATCTTTAATTTTATGCCGTACAATGAAATGGAGACAGACAATAAAAGTCCTCTCCCCACGTGTGTGTCGGGACGTGTGTGCTTGTGAATCAGATATGACCACAACCACCTGAAGTTCCCACAAGGAAAGCACTTTGCACAAGAGATGCTCGAAAGAAAGGTCTTACTTATGCCGGGTCTGCAAACACGTATCACAACTTCAAAAATAACACAGTGCTGGTCTTGCATGATTATAAAAACAGCCTTGCACAATAGCCCAGCTCCAAAAGGGGCCCACGCTATTATCCTGGGTCCCTTCATCCCTGCCACGGCTCAGCGGGGACGACAAAATGAACAGGTGGGTCTGCCTTTGCTTTAGTAAAGATCCAGAAGCCACCAGCCTAAAACTTTGGAGATCTGGATTCTAGCCTTACTTCTTTGAATAACTCAGTTTCTCTCCTTGGATAATTTAACTGGTTATGCCTCAGTTTTCTCATCTGTGACATGGGTTATCTGTGCAAGGTGGGAAAATATTTAAAGTGTGGAGATCTCCTATGACCATAACTATCCATTGCCTAGCGGTGAATTAGCACTTTCTCTGGGCTGCGGTTTTCCCCTTGTGGAGTGTGGGCTGCTAGGGAAGATCTCTGATTCCTGCCCAGCTCTGACATTTGTGTGACTGTAACTTCCTTCTGGGAACCTTTCCCAGACTGCAGATTGCAGCAAATGCTTCTGGTTTGCAACAAAGACGCCCCTTTGACTTATGTTACGACTCTCACAACTCTCACGTAGCGTTTACGAGCTCTTCATGGGGAAGATCAAAATGGCCCAGGGCTGAGCCCCGGGGGGGGAGAGGCCACCTGCGCCCACTTACAACACACAGACACAGCTGCGCCCTGTCCACGCACCGACACGCACGTGAGCGGGATTCCTGCCCCACCCTCCCAGGGCCGATCAAGAGACGTTTACCTGAGTTGGTTTGGAGCACACAGACGAGAACAGCAAAAAGAAAGACGACCTTCATAGTTTCAGGTCCCCTCGGAACTCCCTGTCCTCCTGTGCAGGAAAGCAGGTGTGACGAGTGACGGGATGAAGTGGGGCGGAAAAGGAATAAAATGGGACATTTATAGGTTGTTGAGAACACTGCTCAGAAACGAGCATATTTATCTGCTCTACTGAGTAAGGCTGTGGGCAGAAGGTACTGACTACTCTTCCCTTTCTGCCTAAAAATAGACAGGCTTCTTGGTGTCTTGAGAAGCAGAGGTGGACCAATGACTCGATGGCTGTATGGAGGTTGAGGAGGAAAGAGAACCGGCATCGAGGGGCGGCCGTGTAGCCGGGAACTGCTCTGGGTGGCGGCGATGCAGTTGTCAGACGTCCTCCCTGCCTGCAGGGGGATTTCGGTTGGGGCAGCGGCCACCACAGTTGAGCAGATGAACAGGCGACGACCAGGCAAATGGCTCCCAGGAGGTTACCCTGCAGAAACTGGGGCCCCTGTGCCCCAAGAGACGTGCACAAGAGTGTTCGCTGTAGCATCATTCACTGCAGCAACAGAACGCAGCCCAGAGAGCGTAGCACGACAGTAATAAAACAAGTAGTGTATTTCCACAAAGCAACAAAAACAGAAAATGACAACTATAGATGCATACAGTCACATGGATGAACCCCACAAAATTATGCTGAGAGAAAAAAAACCAAATACAACGTATTATATTATTCTAAAAATTTGGCAGAACAAACATATGTGTTCATTAAAATCCAAGATGCTGTCTGCTTTGGGGGAAGAGGGCGGATTCTCCTCTCATTTGACAAAGTTTCCCCCTCGAGGGGGTGGCAGGGAGCACCCGGGGCCACAGCTGGGACATGCTCCACCAGAGCAGCACAGAGACCCCTGAGAGCGGCACGCAGGGCTCGTCCCCATAGGGAGGGGCCATCAGAGCAGAGTCCGCAAGTAACTGGCACATTGCAGCCCCTTGGGCAGGCAGGTGGGAGGGGATGACTAGAATTCACTGAGGGGGTTTCAGAGCTCAGAGGAGGAGGAGGGCTGCAGCTGAAAGAGAAGGGATTTGGGAAACAGATGGAAGAGAGAGAACAGATTCTCTGGAAGGCTTTTCTGGTGTCCTAACGGCTTTAGAGGACTGGCCAGATGCTTCAGCCCAGCACGCACAGAAGCATTTAGACCTCACAGAGCCATTTAGTCAGACCCCTCCAGGGAAGCCCCTCTGCCTGGTATCGGGGCTGCACATTGTTCCCTGCAGCCGGGGTGGGTTCCCACCGTGCTGTCCCCAGAGGCAATGCTAATGTTACTCATCTTGCTCCAGAGAATTATTTTGGTTTATCGAGAAAAAGGCAGACCCTGCTTTAATTCAGTCTCTGTTCATTAAGGCACACTAACTTCTATTTTTGTTCTTATTTCTCGGGGAGATTCCCTGGGTGGAGGAGGGTCATTTCCCGTGACCTGAGAGACAAGATTGAGCCAGGGCAGAGCAGGCCACGCCTGCAGGGCTGTGGTGACCACCACACTTGGGGACAGGAAGAAGAGATTAGGTGTGGCCATCACTGAAGTCACAGGAAGCCAAATGGGGACGGCACTGACTGAGCCTGCCCACGCCATCCCCCCAGCAGACTCCCTGGCTGAATCAGAGGGATCAAAGCCCACGGAGGTGCAGTGGGCGGAAGGACACGGTGTGTGGCAGGTGGGCGTGCAGAGCAGAACTCGGGGCAGCCAGGTGTGTGATCCCGGCCCCGGGGTGGCCCAGAGTCACTCAGGGCACAGCTGGTGTCCATAAAGCCCCTGGTTGCTTAGGGTCTCCACTAAACAGCTTCTGTGAAAAGAACAACAAAGTGTAACTAAGGGAATTGCTGGTTCAGACCCGACCTTGAGAAGACATTACATTCATTCTCTTGTCTCCAGGCAGAACTGCAAAAACTACCACAGAATGGTAGAAAAAAAATCATTTTTTACCTATTTCTTACGAATCTCAGAGTAGGCTCCAAATTCTCCCTAGGTAATATGCTTTAATGCTCTATCATCTTAGTGCCTGGGAAGTCCTTTCTTATGTTAAATTTAAGACTTCCTTGGTGCAACTTAAGTTTACTACAAAATGTCTTTGCCTGTGATCAAAGGATGTCTATATATTTAGCCTTAGGCATATTACTTTTGTGTTTAAAAATGCATATTTAAAATTTAAGAGTAATGCAATAACTTGACAGGGTGCTTTTAAAGATAAAAATAATTTAAAATCACCGCTAATCTTAACATTGGAAACTTTATCATTTTTGGATGTATTTTTCATAATTAGTTTTATGTCAAATTTACGGACCTTGGAATGCTGTAATTTTTAGGAGAGAAAACTACCTTGAATATTTTATCGTATCCATTTTAATGGTGTTTCATTGCTTTTATATTTATTATACTTAAGAAATATCCCTTTAAGTCAATGTTCCATAGTTTGCTAAGATATTGCTCTGTTTCGAACATTTAGATTTTTTTCCCCAAAAAGTTTATGAACATATTATTGTTATTTCCTGAGGATAATTTCTGGGAAGCAGAACTGAGACAACAAAAACAAGTAGTTTTTGTCTTGCGGGTATATGGACAGATTGCTTTACAAAGAGGTGAGACAAATCGCTGGGGGTTCTGGTTTCATATGTAAGTGCTAGTTTCATCAGACCTTCCTTGTCCCTGGGCATCAGCCTGGAGTGAGTGCGCCTTTGTGCTTTGAGACTTTCACACTGTTTTGCTTCTACCAGTCATATCTGCTACTACTAATTAACCTCTCATTTGCTGTTATGCTGAACTTCCCCCCATTAACTTAGCAAACCATACTTTCATGTCTCCAGGCCTTCCTAGAAACTATACCCTCTGTTTGGAAACCTCTGCCTCTCTCTCTCTCTCTCAACTTGATAATCCCTACTCAACCTCCAAAATCCTTCTCAGATTTGCCCAGGAACTCTTTGTAAACTATCTTTTGTTTATCTGCTGCACACATTTGCCTAGGGTATATCCACATGGATATCGTATGTAGCATTTATTGTTTTTATTTGTTTAGATACTTGTCTCCCCACATATATGATTCATGTTTCCAATTGGCTTCATTTCTCATGCCTAGGACAAAAGTAGGTTTTCAAGAAATATTTGTTAAATAAAAGAATAAATTATTTGAATGCTTTCCTATGACATTTTATTACATACACATCTACCAGCATAAGCTAAGTCACTTTCTATAAGATCGCGGTAGCATTTTTGTCATTTATTTTGCCACGATAAAATGTTTAGACTGTCTGGCACGAATGGTAACTTCAGTTCCTCCCTGCTCAGAAACTTCTCAGAAATCCGGGACTGATAATAGCATCGTGGCCTAGGAGTACAGGCAGGTGGTCGAGCTTGGGCTTCTGCGTCAGCAACATCAGCTCCTACGTAAACAGCAGGCATCTTTCTTTTTAGAGCAGTAGCCTACTTGTGTTTCCATATAGTTACAAAATTCTTGACAGTAGCCTTCACTTCTCTTGCAGTTGACAACATAGAAATTTGGTTCAGGTTCTGTATGAAGAAATACCCAACATTAGCCTCTTAAAACGAGCTCAAGAATCAAACAGTAAATTTAAAAAACAACAAAATGAAAACTACAAAAAAATAAAAGAAAAGAAAAAAGAATCAAACAGTGGTCACTTTAGCCCTTAGGAATATGGTAGGATGGCAACGGATAGGAAACACCTTTCTGTAGCTCAAAGTTTTAAGGTGTTTGTTCTTTTTTTTTTTTTCCTAATCCTGCGACAGATAATCTAGTTCTGAACTATAACATCCACACCAGATAGATAGCTCTGCTCCTTCTAAGTCTCTTCTAACCAAATGGGAATAACAATCCTGTCTCATAGAAGTGCTGTTAGACCAAATGGCGCTTGCCCGGTGCTGGGCCTGTTCCTGTCTGCGGTGCAATAATGGCTTTTTCTTTCCCCTTCCCTTGGGCGGAGGACGAGACGAGTGAGTCCTCTGTGACGAGGGCAGCTGTGCAGGGATGGGATATTGGACGGGCTGCTGCAGGAAGCCACACTGCTGGGACTTCATCTGCTGGTTTCGCCAGCGATCGGCCAGCACGCTCTCGTCCTCCGGGCACTTGCCACCGAGCTTCTGACCCGGTCTCTCCTGTTTCAGGTCGGCAGTGAGTTCGGGATTAAGGACGCATCTTGGAAACTGCATCTCCTCCAGCGCTGTGGATAGGAAGCTGGCCCTGGACGGGGTTTGGGGCAGACCAGGAGCCTGGCCCTGTTCAGCGAAGTCCAGAAGAGCGTCCGTGGGCTCGTTGCCCTTTGTCCTCCCCTGTGCTCCTCCTCGCCCAGCAGACGGACAGCACAGCCTGTTCTCTGCCCGCATCTCCAGGGAGCATTCCCTGACCCTCATTTGGCAGCCACATTTGGAAGGTAGTCAGTGAATTGTGTGGAGTGACTGAGCCCCGAAGCCCAGGGAGCGGGGGCTCCGGCCTGGCAGGAGGAGAATGTTCTTCCAGGGCCTCCCCCAGCTGCTGTGTTTGGGCGAAGTCAGGGATTGCAGACACGGCCTCAGGGAAGCTGCGTCTCGGCCCCGGGACGCCCTCAGTGGTGCAGCCCAGAAGACGCGTCAGACCCACGGGGTCCCGACAGGCAGGGAAGCCCGGGCCACCCACACCGGCTTCCCCCAGCACCTGCCTGCCCAGCCACCTTCCCTGTACTCCTTCCCTCCGCATCTCCCGGGGGATGAACTTGTCACACGCTTCGGTGACCGACTTACCCTCGTAAGGCGGGGTACGCGGCGGTAAGACGTAGCGTTTTACTTGGCGGTGTGACGAGTGACCAGGCGACCCTTCCGCGAGTTCTCTGGGCCCCGCAGTGCCTGAGAGGTTAACATAGCGGGTTCCGGACGGTCCTGTTGAAGCATAAACACCAGCACGGCAAGTTCGGAGCTCTCCGTGCGGCGGACCCGTGAAGACGCGGCACCTGCGCTCGTGGGGCTGAGCGCACGCGGGCGAGGGGACAGGCAGCGGGCGGGGGCCGGTGCCACTCGCGTGCGCGTGTGTGGAGAGAGCAGGTGCGTGGCGTGTGAGACGCGTGTGCGGTCAGCAGGGAGCCTGGGTCCCTCATCAGAGCCAAGCTGAGCATCTCTTGAGCTCCCCTAAAAGCCAGTGTCCCTCTCTGGAAGGGGCAGGGGAAAGTTAAAAGGACAAGGAAACGGCGTCGGGGAGGGACCCTCTCCGTGGGGAAGCCAGTGAGCTCAGAGGCTCCTGCCCAGGAGCACCATCCGGAACATGTGCCGCCCGACGTCCTCTCTCCCTGCCCAGCCTGGACTCCCATTCCCAAAACGCCCACTGCAGAGGGGTCCTGGCACCCAGGCCCAGGCCACCTTTCTCTTTTACCTGGAAACAGCAGGGCCACAAGGAGAAGGCTGGCAGAGGGAGGGAGAGATGGCTGCTTCATGTCTGCTGCGGGACCGCAGCCGGGAAGGGCGCAGGGTGCGCAGGCCCAGGGCTCCTTTATGGGGCTGGGCCGGGCGAGTGGGCCCGGGGCGTGGGCGGAGCCGCGTTCCAGTGACGGCTCATCCTGGGGGACACAGGTCAAGGCGGTAGCGTCCCACTGCTGCAGGGACAGACGCTCGAGCGGTACTTCTCAGAAAGTAAATAACATGCCTGGATGCCTTACGTGGGTTTGGCGATTAAGAAAGAACAGGGGGAGAGAAAGAGAAGAGTAGCAGGAAGATGAAAGGTCTGGAGAAGCAGAACAAATGGGTCATTTTCATAAAATCACCAGTTTCCTCAAGCGCTTCTCAGTAGCCCGGTATTCATTAAACAATGACTTAAGTAAAGCTGCCCATAGCGCTTCTATTCTGTCTGCTGAACATGCTTATTTCAGTGCAAAAAAAGTCATCAAACCTCCCAGGTAGGACTTGGTTTCAGAAACTGTCATTTCCTGTCATTCCTTGTGGCCTGCTAAAAGCCACATCTATCCTGAAGGGAGGCGGAAGGCAATGGCAGAACCCATTACAGAATATGCTAATCGTTGGTTCAAACTCTTTTTTTTGGTCCATGCAACTTATAAAAAATATTTTTTTAAGCTGCTTAGTATGTGGGATCTTGATTTACTTGAAGCAAATAGGTGAGCTACAGTAAAATGAAAGAGACTCCTTTGACAGAAAAGATGATCTGCAACCCCCATCCCTGAAGGATCTTATGGGAAAATGCAAAAGTGTGTGTGTGTGTGATATTTTCAACACCGGAACATCCTCTTTCTTGTCTCCCAAGTGGCATCCTGTTAAATCTTGGAAAATATAAATGTGAGAATGGAAACCATACTGGAGCCCAGTTTGGACGCAGAGGTATTCTGTGGTATCAAATGTGGATTCTCCTACTGCATTTTCAAATGACCCAGTGGAACTTTCTGTGGATGAGGCTCACAGAAGAACGAAGCAAAGGTTCTATGTAGATCTTCTTATTCTTGAAATTTAGGTTGTAACATGCTCACAAATCCACCGGGACTGCTAGGACCTCATTTACATAGGCACAGATCCCCCTCCAGGGAAAAGAACTTGATGTATGGAAAAGATAGACACAGATATTAAAGCCCTCTTTGGAAAAGAAGTGGGGAAGAATTGCACGACAGGAGAGAAAACAGCTTTTGGATAGTGATAAAGGGATTGGCTTAGAGAACTGCACAAAAATATTACTTGGTGTTTTTTTTTTTTCTTTCATACAAGGAATCACAAAATGAATTGTGTCTTCAGAAGGCAATTTGATCTGTAATGCCTTCAGCCATCCTAAGAGCACTCTTAAGAAAGTATGTAAAAGAACACTGGAAATCTTCTTACATGGGTTCTGAGGAATAAATATCTTTTCTGGGTAATAAAACTCTTAAAAACCTACATTGTTATCATTTTAAATAAATCTGTGGAGGCTGTCAATGCTGACACAATAATCATAAAACTTTAGAACTGAGAAACGTCTTAGAGACCCAGCCACTGTTTTAAGAAGAAACCAAGGATGGGTGAAAAGGTGACGTGTGCGTACGTGTGAGTTCAAGACTGAAGATCTGGCCCCGGCTGTGTGCACGCTAAGGTAACAGAACGGACTGCAGGTAAAATAAAGACACACTCAGAGTTAAAGGGAAAGGAAGAAAATTCCTTTGGAAAAGAGTGGGAACTCTTGGTGGTCACAGACATAAGAAGAATATAATTTTTCACAGGAAGGGTATGTTTTCTCCCTGCTGCTTTTATTCTTTTTGCTTAATTTCTCACAACTGCAAAGCATTTCAACTCCTTCCCAGTCCTCCTAAGGTGATTACTTTTTCTCTTGGATTCAGCCGCAAAAGTAGCTCCACTGCCTCCCAAGGTCTGCTGCCCATGAGTCCACATCCGTCTTTCACTATATCACACTGGGAGGACTCAGGAATCTCACCCTGTCACCTGGGCTAGAGTGCAGTGGCATCATTGCAACCTGAAACTCCTGGGCTCAAGCAATCCTCCTGCCTCGGCCTCCCCAGTAGCTGGGAGTACAGGTGCACACTACCATGACCAGCTAATTTTTCTATTTTTTGTAGAGACGGGGTCTCACTCTTGCTCAGGCTGGTCTCAAACTCCTGAGCTCAAACAGTCCTCCCGCCTCGGCCTCCCAGAGTGCTAGGATTACAGGCATTAGCCACCTCACCCAACCTCTCACCTTCTTTTTCGTAGAGGGGCATCCGTGTCGATGTAAATGAGTCCTAGCAGTCCTTGTGGATTTGTTAACATATTACAGCCTAAAATTCAAGAAGAAGAAAATCCACATGGGAATCTCTGCTTTACTCTTCTGTGAGTCTCCTCCAGGGTAACTTTCTCTGGGTCACTGGGAATGTAGTAGAAGAGTTCAAGGCTGATTCTACAGCAACTTCTGAGCCCAGACTTGGCTGCCGTGTGGTTTCTTTCCTCACATTCATGTTTTCTGGGATTTAACGGGATATCACTTGGGAGGCAAGAAAGGGTTGAAAATCTCACCCCCTGCACATTTGCATTTTCCAGTAAGGGCCTGGGTGGTGGATCTGCTCACCCAGATATTTCCTTGCTCAATCTTCAATTTCTCTATGTCTCTTGTCTCTGTCTACTTCTGTCTCTGTCTCTCTCAAGTTCACATATTAAAAAATGCATAAATTATAAAATTAAAAATGTCCAAATAATCCTTCTTTCTGTTGATTTTCATCAGGCTAATTTCAAAGGGTTACTGATCTTCCATTGGGAACTGCAGCCTTCAGATCTGTAGCCGTTCTTCGGAGAAAGAACATAAGTAGCAATGCTATTGAATTTCTGATTGTGTAATGTAGTACATCAACTATCAATGCTAAACGCATTAACTGTTCATATTTCCTGCCAATTCTGGAAGCAACAAAATAGAGAAATGTACCTTTGTTCTTTTACTATTAAGCTATGATACTAAAATAGTCTAACTTTGTAATTCCCTTTAGTGCTGAGGGTAGCAGTTCATTAATATGACTGTGAATTGTCATCGGGGAAGTGCTGTTTTAGCGTCAGCCCCTTTAGAAAGTGAAAGGATGGAACATCGGGGCAGCAAGCAAAACTCAGGCTCTTCCGGGAAAGCCAGGCTACAAGGCCAGCCCAATTCTACCTGACAATGAGGTAGTTTTCCTTTCTGCATGTTGTTACCCCTCCAGCTGCTGGTGGCGCTGATTAAAGCCTGGAGGAATCCTTGCTCTGATCTTTGTTATATAGGGAAGTACAAGATGGCCTCTCTCTCGGCAACGTATTAAACTGAAATTTAAAAAAGAGACAAAAATAATTTTAATGTGGGGCTAGAAGTTGAGTCTGTGCTTGTAAGTATTGTTTAGTAAAGTGGCCGTATTGCAGAAGGGAAAATCAAGGCACAAACCAGTTAAGTAACCTTCGCAAGGCTACTGGCTGAGAGTAGGGCTGGGACCCCAGGCTCCCCGAATTTGATCGCGCCGTGCTGTGCGGGCTCTGATTTGCACCTGACTGTGGGGTTGCCTAAGGTCCTGGATGATGTTAGGAAAGCCCCTGGTCCCTCTCAGCCTTAACCTCCACACCTAAAAGGTGAGGATCATGTGGTTACTCTGCATCATTCAAGAGCTTATCGTGAGGATCAGAAGAAAGTATGTATTGACAGGACTTTGTAAAAGATGAAGAATAATGAAGGGCACCAACACAGCATAAGAAACAAGAAAGCAAGTGCCACATAGCCCTATAGCACATTCTGTGCTCTGCGTTTGGAGTGTTGCATCCTTGGGGGCTGTTTAACAGCTTCCTCCCATCGCTGTGATTGCAGTGCTGACATCTAGAGGCTGGCCCAGGTTTGCATTCCATTTTTGGCTCAGTATGTTAGAGTTAGGAGAGCAAGGAGACGACATCACCTATGCAACAGGTCTTGGAGACAAACAAATGCAGTGTGTGGACCTTTTAGGGCTCTGATTCTAAGAAAGCACCTCCTAAAAAGGCACTTGTGAAATAATCAGCATCATTTGAACACTGATTGGCTATTGCATTATGTTAAGGATCTAGCGTTGACTTTTTTCCAGGGATGACAATAGTATCTTGGTAATATTTTTAAAAACAGTCCTTTTCTCTGAGTTATACATTCCAAAGTACTCTCAGATGGGCATCCTTGAAATAAGTTATTATTCTTTGAAATAATCTAGGAGGAAGGAGATTCTCAAGGGATGAAACGAGATTAACTACACGTGGAATTCAGGTGAGAGCTACACGAAGGTTCATTATGCTGTTGTTGGCAAAGAGGGCACAGTCCGAAGGTGAGGTGAGGATGCTGCTGTACCACGCCTGGCAGCTCCTACGTGGCATTGCAGGTGGCCTTTCTTGCTTATTTTAAAACTACTAACATTCATTGGCTAGATCACTATTTCCCTATGTGTCTACAAAATGGTGATACTCCTCATTTGTTACCTGGGTTACTTTTGTAGAGAGAAGCTTTTCCTCATAAACCATTTAGTGACCCTGAAATATGACGTGACAGGGACAGGCAGGTCAAATGTTTCATTACTCCCCTTCCTTTAGCGGTTTCTAGGGTAAGGAGTCTGGATGTCGCCCACCCAGCACTGCCTCGCGCAGGGCTGCTCTCTTCTGCCCTCTGCTGGACGGGACGCCACACAGACACCCACGTGGTCAACCCCTTAAGTCATGGGGGAGTCCCCAACCTTGTCATCACACCTCATCTCTTTTGTTTTCCTCCTCCCACGTCTGTTTTGAAATATAGACCTTGTATTCCAAACAAGGTGCACTTAACATCGATTTATTTTCCATTTTAACTAACAAAAGACATATATAACTGTGGAGCAGAACTTCTGATCAGAAAAGAAAACCAGTATTATTAAGATAAATTGATATCATTCAAACCAAAACAAATGACGTTTTACTTAGGTTTATTGCTGGTTAGATATACATAATTTTTTTTTGTCCAGTTTTTAAGGTGTCGGAAATCACGCCTAACCTGCGTTGCCATCTTCCCTTATCTGCGACCCCAGAAGGCTGTGAGCTGTGCTCTGCCGCGACCCCTACGTCGCTTTGCGTTGAGTGGAAGCTCCGCAGACCTCGTTTGACGACTGGATTCTTGGTTGCACGGGGCACGCCCTGGCCGCAAGGCCTTGGGCAGAGAAGGCACAGAGGTCGTGCTTTAAGCACGGCTGCGTTTCAGTGTTTCGTGCTATGCAGTAAGCTGCTGCTCCACTTTTTCAAACAGCACGCAGAGGTGTTGGGACACCTTCCAATTCTGTATTCCTGGCTTTGACATTTCCTCCGGCAGCGAGCAGTACCATAGCCGCATATTCTGTCCACTTCAAATTCACTTCTCACTAGACAACAGGGTGAGTCACCACGGTTAATTGTGCCCCAGCACCAAAAGGCGGGACTGGCAGCAGGTTTCTTCGTGGGAGAGGTAGAGAACCCTGGAGCTGGGCGGCCCAGCTCTTCCCAACACCCCGACTCTCCTCCGCTTTCCTACCTGCCTGACTTGGCCCTCTGGTTCCCAACCAGCATGGCTTTCTTTCTTGAAAATAAAATCAGTCCACACACACCTCTTTTTTAAAATCCCTACAACAGTGTACCATTAGTTTTTGATTAAATCCAACCAAGCCCACTACCAGGGTTCCAAAGCTACCTTGACCTCACCCACCTCTGCCTGCTACTTTCTCCCAGATCTGTGGTCCCCCTCCCCCCAGCTCTGGGCCACACAGCAGGTGAGTAGTAGGTGAGTGAGCAAAGCTTCCTCTGTATTTACAGCCGCTCCCCATCACTCACATCACCATAAGATCAGTGGGGCATTAGATTCTCTTAGGAATATGAACCCTACTGTAAACTGTGCATGGAGGGATCTAAGTTGTGCTCCTTGTGAGAATCCAACACCTGATGATCTGAGGTGGAGCTGAGGTGGTGATGCTAGCGCTGGGGAGCGGCTGCAAATACAGATTATCATTAGCAGAGAGGTTTGACTGCACAATAAATACAATTTGCTTCAATCATCCTGAAACCATCCCCCTACAGAACAATTGTCTTCCATGAAACCAGTCCTTGGTGCCAAAAATTTTGGGGACCTCTGTCCCAGATCATCTTCCTGCTAAGGCCTTTTCTTAGCCCACACTGCAGAGGGCAGTCTGACCTGGCCCCCAGGGGATGGCTCCCATCTCTGCACGTCACTCCCTGGCCCTGGAGGGCCATCCGACTCAGGCTTTGTATCTTGACAGGTTCTCTGTCTTGTGATCATAGGTTGAGGGAAACCTGTCTCTTGATAAATAAATTATTATCATATTTTGACAAACCTGGAATATGCTGATAGCAGGATTTTATAGAAGCATCCATGAGAAATGACCCAGGAAGACAGGACAAGGAAGGAGTAAGCTAAACACATACCCTCTGAGAATAATGATTAACCCATGTGAATCACCGCAGAGACCCCATCGGGAAGAGGGGAAGGATGCACGTGGGGCTTCTGGGCTTCTTCAGAGCCTTGGAAAACTCAGGGAGCAGCTAGGGAGAGAGGATTGGGTGGGCTCTATGAATCCTAACAATTGGTTTGGTCCCAGCATGGCTACATGTGTTGAGCAACTTGGGGAAAATTACTTCCACTCACTATACTATTGGCTCAGCTTTTAAAAGGAGGGACTTAGGTTAGATGATCTCTCATATCCATTCCATATCCAATATTATAAAACTGTATGCTTCTTGGTACACAGATTAACATCGGAGTCAGAAGATTGCTGACATCTCAGTCTAACTGAAATTTCCTTAGCAGACTCCAAAGACACCTGCTATTTGCGTTGTTAATAAATTATGGTTTTGCCTACTAAATTCACTGCATTCCTTTTGATCCTAATCCTCTGACCTGATATGAAAAGTTGTAAAATTTAGAAGGACCCCTTTCCGTGCAGAGCAAAGCTGCTCAGAAGGAGGCAGATGGGAGAAGCCATCTCATTCCACAAAATCAATGAGGAATACCGGCAGCTGCCCTGCAGTGGAGTAAATGTGGCTGGTGGGTCCCCATCGCTAAGGAGTCCAAGAGGAACTGCCACCATGGGCAGCCAGGGGTCAGTGACATCTAAGAACCCTGATTTCTGCCTTTGTCTTCCTCCCTAGAGCCGTAGGCCTCACGGCTGGGAGGTGTGTGTGAGGGCTGCCACTGTGTTTTACTAATGGACCCAATGAAGACAAAGCGGTAAAGGCTGGGATGGAAGAAGGTTGCTGAATCCTTCAAGTTTTTTTTTTTTTTTTCCTAAATCAAGTTTTTCTCCCCACCTCTCATCCTTTGCCATGGTGTATATTTCCAGCTGAGGGCCTCTTTTTACCTGGAGGATCCTGGGAGAGCAGAAGAGAAATGGCCAAGAGCAGCACAGGGATCCTCATGGGGCGAGGGCTGCCGGACTGAGCAGGGGCAGGTCGGAGGGCATCACCCTGGGCAGGACAGGGCGGCTGTCTTTATGGGCAGTGCTGCTCCTGAGTACTGAAGCTTATCACAGGCCGGCGTTGCCTGGAGCACCAAGACGCAGGGTGAGGGGGCGGCGTTGAGGCATTAGAAGTTTGAGTTCAGCAGAGTTCAGGGCAGGGAGAGTGAGTGTCATGTGGGAAGCCCAAGTCACATTTGCCTCCCCATCTGAAACAAGAATTGGATTAGATGATCTCTGAGATAACCTTCGGCCTCGACATTCTGTGATTCTGGTGAAAGGACTTTCTGTTCTGTTTCAGTTAAACTGGTATGAAATTGTTCCAGGTGGGTATCAGTCAGGAGCTTCTTGTCGAAAATATTGGTGTAGGTAAGTGGGGCTAAAGTTCATCCCTCCCAAGATGCCTCTGGAATAAACTATAGGAATAAATAAACACGTAGTGTCAAAAAGAAGCATGGTGTGGGATGCGAGGAGGTCATGAATGCACGAGGGGTCTCAGCACACTTCTGGGACAGAAAGGGTGTGGGGTGAGAATGCCAATAAGTGACAATAGGGAATACTTTATGGTGGGCATCGTCAGTCATCAAAGGGGGCGATGTCTGGCCACAGAACAGCAGACTGGGTTGGAGCTCAGAACAAAAAAGGGGACAAGAGTGAGAAGAGAGGTTAAAAGGGGACGCCTTATTGAAATGCTGTATTTCTAACAATGGCACCAAATCACATGTGACCTTACTTACCTTTACCCTTCCAGAGAGCATATGCCTTTGGATGTAATCCCTGCCCCCACCCCAGGCAAAACAGACAGAACGTAGGCTCCCAGGATTTGCCCTTAGGGAAAACACCAGATAATTTATTTTAAGGAAAATTTATGAAGTATTTTAGAGGAGATGAAAATGTCCAGTTTTGAAAGTTGACATTCTAGAATAAGCTCTCCTCATTCTGGAACACAGGTTAGACAAAGCCCGGAAACAACACTTTGCTCCCACATCCTAAGCAAAACCAAGCCGTCAGTGTGTCCCGACCAGAGCTCCCACTTAGGTTCTCCTTACACAGTAACAGGACAGACAATCAGAGATCGCCACATGTCCCAGTTCTGGTCCTCCAAGAAGCAGATAGCAACATGAAGTAGAAAGGAAATGAATTTATTGGGGAATGCCTATGAAGGACAGAAGAGAATCGTGCTGACTGGAGAAAAAGCCAATCCAAAAAGGTTATATACTGTATAATTCCACTTATATGACATTTCTAGAAGGACAAAGCTATAGAAATAGAGAACAAGTTAATTTTCCCAGGGTAAAGAAGGAGGTGGAGGTGAGAGGGAAGTGGGTGTGGCTCTAAAAGGATAGCACAAGGAGCCCTTGTGATGAGGGAAATCCTCTGTATCAATGTCAATATCCTGGCTGTGATTTTCGCTATAGTTTTGCAAGATGTTGCTATTGAGAAAAATTTAGTAAAAGATCTGGGAATCTCTATGTATTATTTTTTTTGCAACTGCATGGGCATCGACAGTTATCTCAAAACAGAAAGTGTAATTAAGAAGTACTTTGTCAAAGGGTTATTGATTCTAAGAGGATTGAATACCTTGATCTCGAGGAATGAAGATGGAAGTAAGGCGAGGTTTCCATCCCAGGGGGGAACTACACTGGATCTTAAGCATTAGGAACATGACAGGAAATTCTTACTTAAACTAGATAATTGTCTTAGTTCATTCATGCTTCTATAACAAAATACCTTACTTACACTGGGTAATTTATAAACAATAAAAATTCTCTGCTCACAGTTCTTGTGGCTGGAAGGTCCATCCTTCCTTCCTGCCTTCCTTTCTTCTTCCTTCCTTTTTTCCTTCTTCTTCTTTTTCTCTCATCTCAACAGGTTGGTTAGGGCCAACTGCCTGTGTGCAAGCTAGAAGTTTGTTGATTTACATTCCCTATTTAAGAAAAATATCACATGACTTTGGAAGAATTTCTTTACTCCAAAATTATACAAAATAAGCCAGGGTGGTGGGACTCTAAAGATTAGGTAGTCACGTTCTCCCTTCCAAATGAAGCATTTGACAAACTGATCAAAGACAGCCATTTATTTTTATTAAAGTATAACAAGAAGAAGCTAGGTCATTGATGCTTCTCCCGGAAGCTCGTCTTCAAAATTAGTCATCTTCGTTATCGCTCCCACATGGCTGGTGAGGCACGCAGCAACTCAGGAACTTCGAGCAGAGAGCAACAAGTTCTTCATTTTTATGACAAAAATGTGTGCATTGCCCATTAAGCTTCTTGCATTTCTCACCAAAAAATTCATTCTTGGCTACACAAGGGAAGGAGCCACGTGGATTAATTCTCTTTCCAGACATGTCTAGATATCAGTTATGTAATGAGTTGGTGAAGATTTCTTTACAAGCTGTCACAGTGCCATACCCTGCAGTTAGAGGAGATGGCTGGGGAAATATTTCCTATTTGATATTTCTGTCTTTTTTTCCACCCAGGGTGAAATGCCTGGAAGAACAGATTTGTCTTCCAGCATTTGAGATTAGGCTGTGGGGGGGCTTTGGGAAACACACACTATCAAAATCTGTAGAGGTATTTATCAACTTGTTCCTACAAACACCTCCAGAGTCCATGAGTTCAGCAATGGACTCTCGAAGATCGCTACTTGCTGAGAGCAGAGCAAGAGCTGAGATTGGGGTGATGACTCAGACTGGATAAATACATAAAAAGGAAAAAAAAAATGTTTATTATTGTAGACAGAAAGTAAAGGAGCAGCCTGGAAAGGATTTCTTCTTCATATTCCATCAAAACACCAGCTGTAGACAGCAGGTGCTTTGGAGCGGGCAGGAGGAGTATGTTGGGAATGGTTCCTTAAGATTTTTCTAATATCATTTTGCACAGTCCTGGCCTCAGGACTTGATCAGTAGCAATAACAAGAGAAGTCTGCTTCAAATTAAGGACAGTCAACATATCTCATCAGAATCAACATTTTAGAGTTGCCTAATTTGGGTATATGTAATGAAGCTGTCAGATGTACAGAGATTGCATTTAACATCAAAATATAAAGGTGCCTAGCGGTACAGGAGCAACGTATGTAACCTGCAATTCTGTATCCCCCATAACAAGATGAAATAAAAAAAAAAAAAAAAGAAAGAAAATATAAAGGAAAACTGTATAAAAAAAAATAAAAAAAAAATAAAGGTGCCTAATTCATATCTATGTGAAACTTAACAACCAGATGGCTTAGTTCCAGCATATGCGCTAACCATTATTCAGGGTCAGTATCTCAGTTCAGAAGTATAAATGCCCCGCTGTTTCAAAGCTTAGTGAACCCTGGCTTCCACTGCAGCGGTCTATGTTCTTTCTGCCCTTCTGTCAATAATGTTGTGAGGCTATCTCGGGCCAGAGCTGCAGGACCTCACACTGACAAGAACCCTTGTACTGGATCCAATCCACAGGGATGACTCAGGCAGACTCAGGAAGTAAAGGGTGTTGGTGCCCACAGGCTTCCAACGGATCATCCCAGATGCCCATGTGGACTGTGTGTGTGTGTATGTGTGTGCGCATATGGTGCATTAATACGTTGGTTTCATTTAAATATCTTAAATAATTTTATAGTAAATAAATTTGTCTTGTGTTGACTCATAATGAGTGATCTGAAAAGGACAACTCTGGTCAGTTTCCAGTGTGTACGTCAACACCAGTGGGGTGGATGTAGCCGGGTTCACTGTAGGTCCTAGAGCCTCATATCCTCACACAGAATCTATTCACATGGGCTTGCCACAAAACAGCCGGTGTGAAATTTCTGAGCATTATTCCCGGGATAATGTATCACTAGCATCTGGCACAAATTTGGACTTTATCGTGGGTTCTGAGAAGCCCTTTCTTCAGCTCTCTGGTACTTTGGATGAGTATAGTCTTATGCCTTAACTGGAGGCACTGGAGTTTCCCAGGAGCAAGTGAAGAGAGCTCTGACATGGGGAGGGCATCTTAACTGCCTCTCACTGGGGCAAAGCAGAGTTGGCCTCCACTCCTGGCTTCGCCCTTGCCTGTCTGTATGACTCTGAGAAGCTGTTTAGCCCATCTGAGGTGCAATTTATGCATCTGCAAAATATATGTAAAATGGACGGTCCAAACCCAAAAAGATGCCCTGAATACCATTCAACGGAAGGTAGGAAAGAATTTTCCTTAAAGGCACTGGCTTGGAGAATTAAAGGCATTTTATGTGTAGTTTTTATCACAGCACGCAGTTTATGGTATGTAACTAAGGAACATCAGTGTAAGTTACACTGTTTCATCTGGTGCCCGCCGAGGTGAATGCATAGGTGTCTCTAAGCTCCATTCTTTTTCTCTCCCATCCTTTCCTTTCTTTGTCTCCCTTCCTTCTCTTAATCTCTACCATAACCATATCTTAAAAGGTCCTTAGACTGCTACCCTTGCTTTTAATTTTTTTCCCAGTTTTTTAGGGGGCACCAAAAGTTATCCTTCCTGGCCATCCTTTATTTCTTCAAAACTGTGACAGCCCCTCCCAGATAATAATGGAAAACGCAAGGGATTTATGGAAGAGGCATTAGGGTGGAAGTCTCCTCCTGCAGCAAATGGTCCCCTTCACGGCCACCGTTTCAAGGGTGCCTTTGCACGCCAGGGTTGGTCACGCCTGGACGCTCACTGAGGTCGACCCTCCCTCTGGAACACCACCTCTGCTCCCCTTCCCTGTCAACATACACATGTTACCTGGGGCCACAAAGAGGAGAAAAGCAGAGAGAAAGATGAAAGTCCTCATGACTGGAGGGTCTTGAGAGAGCAGCACAGTGTCCATGAGAAAGGGCCATGAACACCCACATTTATACGTTTCTCCAGAACAAATGACATCTTGATCAGTGAGGCTTGTCAGGGTTGAGAGTCTTTCCATGCTCTGCTGAGTAGAGCCCACAAACCTCAGTGGGTGTCACTCCATCCACAGCGTACCGTCTTGCTGACTTTGGCAAGTTCCCAAGAAGGAACATCGGGATGACAGTTTGGATTTCTAAACCTGGCCGTGCTCCTTAGCATCGGTTAATCTTATGAAATACCCTGGGAAGCACGTACCATTTTGTATCTTTATTTTAAGGATTAGGAAACTGAAGTTCAACAAATCAAGCAACCTATCCAAGGTCATACACTTGCTAAGTCCATCTCTCTGACTTCGTAGTCTTAACATTTTCTAATTATTCTGTTTTGCATTCTAGGAATGAAGAACAGAAATAGAGGCAACTTATTGGGGGGGGGGGGCGGAGTGATGTGAATATGACTTTTGATGCCCATGTTTTTAATGAATTGAAAAGATGTGGCAATCACGGCTTTCCTCTCTGAAGTGACGTTGTCACAGGCCCAGGGATTCAGAGGTAATTTGAAAAATGACTGTTCCCCCTCCCTTTCTCCCTGTGGTATTTCTGAACAACAAAAATGAAAGCTAGGAAAAGAAGAATCCACATTGATTGAGCTTTTAAGGGTACCAGGCCCCCGAGGCATGCCACATGTTCAAAACACTTTTGCATCATAATCGTGCTAGATAGATCCTTACAACAACCTTGAGAGGCTGCAGAATTTGTGAGTTTCTTCTTATTTGCATCCAGAAAATGGAAGCTGGAAGAGATGGAGTCATTAGCTCCTTATCCCTGGGTGACTACGGCAGCCCCGTGAATAACCCCTGGTCTCCCGACTCCCAGCCTGGGGTTCTCACGACACCAGTTAAACTCCCCCGAATGTACGGCTTCATGGGCGTCCAGGGCCATTATCCATGATATCAGCCCTTGATCCTGAGAAATGGGGCATATAATTGTGCTTCCTTTATTGATTCACTTCACTGACCAAGAGCATATCCCATTACTTTTAAATATAAATGAGCCTCTTGTTCTCTCAAAGAAATCCCAAACCTCTATTCTAAAGAGTCTTCCACAAAGATGGCCCTGAGCAGGAAGACGCTTTATTTTGTTTTTGCGTTTTTCTTCACTTTGGCTCAATTGCCATCAGGTAAATGCAAATTGATGAGATTTTGATGGGGCGGATCATAAAGTTTGAAGAATTGTCTAGTACCACCCTGAAATTGAGAGTAAAGGTCCACCCTCCATGGTGCCTCTCATGGGGATTTCTTGGACCTGTCATGGCATTTTCCAAGAGCAAACTGAGTATGATACTTTACCTTTTGTTTGTGTTAATTTGGTCTTGCTGTGGTGGCCAGGAGTGCTGGCTTGGGAAACAGATTGCAACTCTGTGATCTCCCATCTCTTGACATCCCATGTCACGTGTACAGTTGGGAATACTGTTTTATACAGTTTTTTTTTTTCCTGTGTCGATTTTAACTTTCAAAATGTGTGTTGTTTTGAATTTAGGGTGCCAGGCAGGAATGGATTACACCTACTCATTTCCAGCAGGTAGGTTAAATCCCGTGCATATAATTTTTCCTTTCTTTTAGAAGCTCTGGCCCTGTTAGCTATTGCTGACTTCTGGAGAGAAAGAGGGGTAGAAAGAGTCGTGCAAATAGAATTGTCTGAGATCTCAGTCCACTAACTCTATTTTCTTCTTTTCCTCTTGTCCCCAGTATCATATTTGGATTTTTCCATTTCACAGACAAATATCTTTATTACTGGACTGCAATTTGGCCATAGAGATTTGTACCCACTGGCTCTTCCCATTAGCTCATGATGCTAACTAAACTGAGGTCATAGATTTAATCTTTTACCAGCCAGTTAGCACTGCTCTGAGAACATGCCTGCCCATCTCTCACAAGCTCATCTCCTAAATCTAGTAAAAACAAATGCATGCTGTTGGTCGAAGAAGGCTCCAATAACAGAGTGACTCAGTGAAACCTCATCATGATTACAGATGAGCTATTCATAAGGAAGAGCCCACGGATCTTTTTTTGTGAAGTCATCTTTTACAGAAAGAAAGCACATTGTAAACTGAAAGAAAAATTGTAAAAAAAAAAAAAAAAAAAATTAGAAAGTGTTTAGACGGAATTTCAGAGTAAGAAATACTCAGGTTGCTACTAGTCACTGAGTGCCTGTTATGTACCAGACACTCTATTCAACAACTTTACAAGGATTGTGTCATTTAATCTGCAAAACGCCCCTATGAGGTCGGTACTATTATGACCAAAATATTCTCACATAAATGATTCCATTTGACCACTAAACAGACTAAAAATGTAGTCAGGTGCTTCTAGAATGCCCAGTAGACAAATGAGAAAACAGACTGAGAGTTTACTGAGGACATACGAAGGTCTGTGCAGAAAGCGTCCAGCCATGTAACCACTCCTGTTAGATTAACAATGGTCGGACACTTTCGGGGCAGACCTCGTACAAGGGCCAAACAAGAATTGAATCTTGGTCTCTTAACTCCATCTTCAAGCATCTTTCCAAAACCTCATGGTATCCCTCCCATTTTCACCTAACAAACTTCACAGGGGTGTCAGGTATGTATTTTACAGTTCTGTAATACATATGTCATTTTTTTTCTGCCCGTGGTTTACTTTTGCTCCATGCAAGATTCTAAGCACTTGGGGAGCAGGAATTGTGATTATTTCTTCCTTAAGAATTAACTCTCCCCAACTCCATCCTGCAAAAAGCAGGAGCTCTTTGAAAAATCTGGGCTGGTTCTTGAAAATATTCTTTATAATCATCCATACAAACCCTCCCTTGGCTGGTGGCCTTTGCCATGTCCCCCGTTTTTAGAGAGTTCCCGGAAAGCCGTGTCAGCAGCTCTTTCTTGGCACAGGGGAGTTTGCTGTTTGCGAGCCGTGCAGGCTTGGTCGGGGCAAGTGCAGGAGGATGTGCTTGGAGGATGAGAGGACTAAAGGACGCTGCAGGCTGAACTTTTTCTGCTGCCAAAAGAGGATCTTATAATCCAGACCAACACTCTTCTGGTCTTAGGAGCAGGACTGGATGTTCGAGGAAGGTCAGGAGAAGTTACGTGGCTTCTCCATGTCACACAGTGAGTGCGTTTCAGGACCCTGCCCATTTCTTTCTCTGTTTTGTTTCTTTGCTCATTTTTAAAGATGATCTAAAAAAAAAGAAAAAAAAAACCCAAACAAAACAAAACAACAAGACATGAGAGGATACCTAATAGCTACCCACTTAATCAGATACCACTACTCTATATTTGTGGAGTACCTTATAATTTATAAATTCTTATTTTGTACTTTTCTCATATGACCCAAGATTACCTTATAAGGTAGCTTTTATTATTCCTATCTCTATTTAAAGGAATGGAGACCTAGGAGGCTGCTATTTCCTCAGGGCCATAGCTGGGAAGCTGTAACTGATGTGAATGCCACAGTCATAGTGTGTATCTATCTGCATGTATTAATTCTCACATAATTAATAGATAAATGGAAGTGGCATCCACATCTATGTTAATGGAGTTATAATTCTATTGAATATAAGAAGCTCTTTTTATTCATGTCATTTCTTGATATGTAAATCAAAGCATTCACCAATTCTAGTACTTATGCTGTATTTTTAAAACAACTCACATCTACTGAGTTAATGCCTAGGCGCCAACTTTGCATTTCTCTTCTTGCCCATGAAAGAAAATGGTTACAGATGCATTTAAAATGTTCAGCGCAGAATGTACATAAATGATTGTATAACTTTTGCCTTATGAAATAAAATTTGTAGCTTCACAAAATAAAGGTCAAAATTACCAGTCCTATGGCCAATGACTCAAACGTGGTCAGTTTTCGCACAGGAGACTGAACAATATTTTGCTTAATATTTGGGCGAATCCTTTGTCTCTTTGTGTTCAGACCCATCCTTTGTCCTTTCCCCGCTTTGCTCTGTAAAATGGGAACGATGCAATTACATTTTCCAGGCTTCCTGACTTCTGGCTGGTGTCAGTCAAGGCAAGCGTCTCCCAGGAGAACGGTAGGTTGCAGAAAGGGTGGACTCAGGGAACTTCTCCCCCACTCTCTCTTCTCTCATGCCCACAGGAAAGCCCCTGTGTCTGTGTCCTCAGCTCTCTCCCGGCAGTCCCACTGCAGGTGCAGCTCCTGCCAGCCCCACTTGCCCTTGGTTTCCCCCACACCATGGGGTAGTAGGGGTTCCAGCTGCAGCTATCTTTAGGGTTGCCTCATCACTCCATCTTTGCGTTTCCAGCTTTTCCAACAATTCATGGTCAGCTGTCCATATCCAGTTCTCTCCATGGAACAACCTGGTGTGAGGACCCTTTCCATGTCTGGACCCTGACTCATTTAGCTTTTAGGTTCACTCTCTTTTCAGATCTATTTACATATTATCAGTTGTCTTTCAATCATGAAACCTAGAGTGTTTCTTTCATTTGCACAGGAATTACCTGAGGGAGGTGGGAAGTGTGATATCTGGTCTTAGGAGCCCACAGCTGAGCAATCAGGTGGCTTATAGGGAGATGCTCTTCCTCCCAGGTCTCCACAGTGAGGATGCAGCCGCTGGCTTTCAGAATATCATGCAACTGGGATATTCCCCACTCATTTCAGATACCACATTGCTTGATTAAAAAAAATTAAAATTGTCTGGACCCTTATTGAAGTTTCTTTTATGGAAAGATTCATGTACATGCCTCAGAGCCATACAAAGTGGTATTTCAGTGGTTGTGCCCTGATGTGACCTTCCTAATAACCTTCTGTAGTTCAACGTACAGCTGCAGAAGACACCGTTCATGCATGCTCACCTAGTCACAAGTCATCCCTCTCTCTTTCTCTTATTCTCTCCTCTCTTCTGCCTTGGCTCCCTTTTAGGTCTTTTCCATCTAATGTCCCCCTCTTCCCTGAGACACCCAGTCCTTCCTGAAGAATAATAAAGTCTTGACCTTTACTAATTTCTTGTTATGTGAAAGTTCAGTTTTTTCATGTGTCAACTGGAGGTTGATGGTTTCCCCGGATCAGTTAATTCCGTGGGAACTTAAAGGGATTTCTGGTTTCAGTTTTTACTGGAGCTGCAGAGGGGAAGGTCTCGGAATGGCGGGTGGGTCAGAGGTAAATGGATGAGAAGAAAAGAGGTCTACTGCATGTGGTTTTCTCATAGACTATCTCCACCCTACATAACTCTCCTGTTTAGCATGGCTTTAACCCAGTTGATTTTTAAAATTATAGCCATGGTCTCATTATGCTAACCACATATTACTCCTTCTTGGCTCTGGGTTTCATTTCGAAGCGTCCTCACAATATCTGAAAGGGAATGGCAATAAGTATACAGCAAGATTGATTGGTCAGTTTTGGCTGAAGCCCCAAAAGATACAGGAGAAAACATTAACATTAATTCCCACATTCCCAATGGAGGAACCAGATCACAAATGCAGGATTAGCAAAGAAGTTCACCACGAAAAGCATCTTGAGACACTTACCTTCTATGCCTACTTGAAGGTGTAGAAAAAAGCTAAAGAAGCCAGGAAACAAGATTTCTTTGCACACTGTGTTGGTGTGCTGTGATTGTGACTTCACTCTGCCTCTCATGGGGAAGCATGAGAAAAACATCACTTTCACACCAAGCCTTATGGGATGGGCTTCAGGAAGGCTACTTGGAAATTTCAGCATGGTGGTGCATTGTGTCTGATGCATCCAGAAAATATCTACAGGCAGAAAGTCATGACCAGGCCTGCCCAGGATGGCAGGACAAGAAGTAGGCAGCAGCGGGAGTAGCCACAGTGGTATGTTAAGCATGACAACAGGTGTGATTCCCATAGACCAGATGGATGCTACATGAGGTCACTGGGTTGAAATCATCCTGAAGGAAAAGTACCCTAGGATGTGGTATGTTAGGGCAAAGAGACTCAGCATAAAATGGTATTAAAGATGTAGACCTGGGAAGAGGGGAGTTGAGGTAAATTCATAAGAAATCAACTAGAAAGAATATTAACCGTTCAGGAAACTGCAAAATGCTGTGACCTGCTCAGGAGGCTTGAGAGAAGACATAAATTTACCACCAAAAGAGATTCACCTTAGAATGCTGCTGTAGTCATTTCTTTCACTGTGTAACAAAGAAGCATGGACTTAGCAGCTTAAAACCACACATATGGTCTCACCAATCCCGCAGCTCAGAAGTCTGTTTGTGATGTGTTTAGAGTCCCTGCTCAGGATTTCACAGGACTGAAATGACAGTATTGACAGGGGCTATGATCTCATCTGAGGCCAGAGATCCTCTTCCAAACTTGTGTGGCCAGAAGCCAACCCGAACAGCACCAGCAACTAAGGGCTGCCTAGCATTCCCTGTTCCATGGCTCCTTATAAAACATAAGATTTAAATAACACCACAAACAAATTAGACCTCACAGACATGCATGAAACACTCCTGCCTCAGCCTCCCAAGCAGCTAGGACTGCAGGCGTACACCACCACACTCAGCTAACTTTTTCTATTACTTAGTAGAGATGGGGTTTCACTCTTGCTGAGGCTGATCTCGAACTCCTGATCTCAGTGGACCCTCCTGCCTCGGCTTCTCAGAGTGCTAGGATTACAGGCGTGAGTCACCATCCTCAGTCATAATTTGGAATAAATTAAGAGGCAAAATATTATTTTATTTTTACTCAGATACTTATTTTTATTATACTTTTTAGTCTAGCTGAAAGTCTAAGTTTTTAGCTGGTATAATTTCTCTTCAGCCTAAAGAATTTCCTTTAACTGTTCTTGTAGGGAATTTCTGCTGGAGAAAAATTCTTTTAGTTTTCTTTGAAAATGTCTTTATAATTCCTTGATTTTTGAAGAATATTTTTTTCTGAATACTGAATTGAGGCTGGCAGTTTTTTGTTTGTTTTGTTGTTATTGTTGTTTTCCTTTAGCACGTTAGGGTGTTGTTCTGTTTTTATCTGACCTTTAATTTTCTGGTGAGAAGTCAGTGGTGTTTCAGTTTTCTTCTGGACAGAATGCGTTACTTTTCTCTGGATGCTTTCAAGATTTTCTCTTTTTGTTTGGATTTCAAAAGTTTGACTGTGATGCACCTAAGCATGGCATTTATGCTCTCTAGGGTTTGATGAGCTTCTGGTTTTCAAAATTTATGTCTTTCACCAAATTTGAGAGTTTTCAGAAATTTTTTCTTGAATTACTTTTTGCTCTATTCTGTTTCTTGCCTCATTCTGGGATTCCAATTACCTATTTACTATAGATTTTCATAGTAGTAGCCTTGATGGCCTGTTTTTTAAATCATTTTGCCACTTTGATCCTCACATTGTATAATTTTTACTGATTTACTGAGTCATTATCCTATCATATTCACTATTTTATCAAATCTAGTCAGTCAATTTTTTCAGGTATTATGTTTTTTAGTTTCAAAATTTATTTATATTTCCTATTTTCTGATGGGATTTTCCATTTTTTAAAAAAACTTATTTCAAGGGAATTTCCTTTACCACTTAGAGAATGTTAAAATGGGTGTGCTAAAAAAATAAAATGAGTGTATTGAAGTCCTTGTCTGATCATTTCAGCATCTAAGTTGTGACTGATATGTTGAAGAGAATTTGAATACTGTTATGTTTCTCTGAAGCTTGTTGTGTTTTTGTTTTTGTTTTTGTTTTAATAGAAAACTAACTCAGTGAAATTCAAATTGCAAACATGGTCATGTCTGTGATGGGCAGGAGCTCAAATCTTCCTGTTCATTTGTTGCTTTTGTTTTTAACTAGGTTGCTTTGCGTTGGCCCTGTGTGTGTGTGGTACATGGGTTAGCAAGAGTCAGGGACAGAGTTTGTGCAAAGAACCTGGAGCCCGCCTTCTCTGGGTGTCCCTTTCAGTATTTTTCAGTGGCTACGGCCACTCTTGTGTCCAAAGTTCAGAAAGATAGAATTTTTTTTAGCTTTAGCTTCCTCATGCCACACTGAAATCACACAGAACTCACTCCATGTTTGTCCTTTTAAACAAGTTTTGCCTTTTCTCCAAAATATGCCTGCTTTTATTTCAACCTTCAGGTAGTCCTTTTTTCCCCCCCAGAGTCTTCCTTGTTGTTAATGGGAGGATTGGTCTACTGGAAGCTCACTGGAAATGAAACCATTCACTTTGTTTGTAGTCTTTCAGTCTTCAGTAGTCTTTCTCCTACTTAAAATCCTTCAATAACTTTCCTTTGATTTTAGGACAAAATTCAAATTTCTTAATTACATATACCTGCGCAGCTTAAGTACACACGGTAGTTGCCTAACAACGTTTGTTGAATGAATGCTATTTCCATGAAATACAAAATATGGTTGTATTTAATATAATGTTGTCGTCCTTAATAATATGCTACATCTGTATAAACTTTGAACATTTAATAATAATCCATTTAATTGCTTGACTATTCATGAATGTCCTTAACTGGACAACTTCCAATGAATAAATCAAACACCACATATACTTTGAGAATCTACTGTTGCAAAGCACTGCTGTGAGGCATGAATGGAAAAGAAGGATGAGAGGCAAGTTGTTTTCCTCTATGGAGCTTGCAGTCCAACTAGGGAGATACCTTGTTTTATATACTATAACTTTTGCAAAGCAATTGCACCAGCCACCAATTAATAACTGCTAAATAAATTTTATAAAAGAGTAAGTTGTATGTAAATATTAGCTAAGGAGAAAAAGGTGGCAATTACAGATCTTCTGGACATGGTGGTACGTACGACGGGGCTTGCAGGAAAAAATAGGAGAAGTCTGGGCAGAGACACAGGATAGAGTATTCCAGGCAGGAAGGCAGCGTTCTCTGCTTTACTGTCCCATAAATGTGCTTTAGGTAAAATCTGATCTGTCAGCCCACACATTGTTCAATGGAGCATGGAAAATAGCACTTCTTAATGAACATCACAAACCAAAGTTGACTTCCAGCCCGTTCGGAGCAGTAGTATGTGTTTTAGTCAACTTCCCCTGATAAAGAGCTGGATTCTAGCTAATGCACCTTCTTCGCCATCTCTCCACTGATACCTGGAGCCATGAGAATCTTTTTCTTAATGTTTGCTGCTCTCGTTCTTCTTGTTCAAACTGTCCCAGGTAAGAGGGAAATCTTTACAGAGGTAGGGATGGCAACCTGTACAGGGTCTGTCTTTTGAGAAGAAAGCTCAACTTTTACAATAACTCATGATTCATCCCGGTGTCCTATAAATGTCCCAAGCCAACCAGTCACTGGAAATCTTTCCCTGAGCCCAGACATAAAACAATGTCACTACACTTACCCAGACCGCCTCCAACCATAAGCGTGTCTATTTAATTTCCTAATAGCTCTACCAAGAGGTTCAGACTTATTTTACTTTTAGATGTCTTTTCTCCTTTTGTAATCTTCAACCCAGCTTCAGCATATGCTAAAGTGATTGCTTCAAAATGAGAGAAAAAAAAAAAACAGAGGCAAATGCCAAAGGCTTATGTTAATTAAGAGAAGGACACCTTTTGTAGCCTAAATTAAATGAAAGTTACATTAATAGTTTCTTTAAACAGCTATTTTTTTCATGTCTGCGTAGTTGGTCCAAATCTCTCATCAATAGATTATTTCAGACTTTCTTTCTGGCTCTAACACACTGATGGAAAATTACATCACTGAAACCACTAACGTTGCAATTCGGGTGCTCTTCAGTCTTTAAGTCCCTTGAACTGGTGTCTCTTTGCTCAATATAGTCATGACTCTACTTCTAAGAAACTTTTGTGTCCCTATTTTCTCAACTATTTTCCTTTCTTCTGTTACGAAGCCTTTCCTTCTTAGAGGCTCTGCGTGTGTCATAAAGCACCCTGTTCATTTCCTCCTGGCTTCCTGAATTTCTACATGTATTTATTACACATTCCAGGCTCAATAGTCCTAGCAAACAAATAGATATCAAATGTCCGCTTGCCACTTATGAGAAATTGCTCTAGCCGCTATATTAAAGGCAGGTAAAAGGAAGAAGTAAAAATATAATTAAAGCATGGTCCCTGGCCTTAATTTTCTTTAAATGTATTAGTCTATTATTTCTGTGTTGTTCAAAAATAGGTTGCACAACATTGTAAATAAGCATTTAATACATTTAAAATCTATAAATAAGTGAATGGTCAAGATAGGAGGATGACAAGTAACTTTAATAGGAAACAATTTTCATAAATGACACGACAGATGCAGAGTACAAAGAGAAGGGGCAGCTTGGTTCTAACTGGGAGATTTGGAAAGGCTTTTGGAGAAATCGTATTTGCCTTGCATCTTTGAAAACATACAGGACTTGAACTAAAGAACAGAACCTTGCTCTACACATGTGCCAGTGATAAAAAAAAAAATATATATATATATATAGAAAAATAAAAGTTTTTAACAAATAAAAAGAGAAAAAATATAAAGAACTAAACCAAGGAATAATGCCCCCATGTTTGATAATAATGCCCCCCTAATTCTACAAGTCTCACTTGTAAAATTGATTCTTTAGTTTCTGCCCTGAGTTTTCTTTCTACAGATGTCAGACAATGTTCTAGGCCAGAGAAACTCATTTTAAGCTGTCTTCCCTACTCTCCTTAATCAAGATTTAAAAGATTACATAGGAGCAGCTCACATTTTTCCACTCCTATTTCATTTGTCCAAACTTATTCCTGTGGCCATACAGAAACTAGGTGCTGACATTTTAAGTATCCATGTGTCTAGCTAAACCCAGAGGTTCTACTACTAAAAGTCTGAAGGGAAAAAAAATGACTGTTTGGAGACAATTTCACAATCTCTCTCTTCATATAACTGCTTGGATAGTGCCAGGCACATACATGTCAGAGTTAAATGTCATTATCATTGTATTGTAATTTGTTCTTTTCTTATTTTTCTTATTCTCTGCCCCGATTCAGTATTTGAACACTATATATATATATATATATATGTATTCCATGTCAGTTGATTGTCCAGATGCCTGATAAATTTCAGTGATCTATAACTCACAATATCCTCAGTTCTCCTTCAGCTTATTTAAAATTTTTCCCTTATTTTAAGCAGAAATCCCTGCAATTTCTTTCCACTGGTCTCAGCCCTAACTTGGACATTAACAAACCCAACATCTCTTCCACATGGTAATAATTCAGATATGTGGCCAGTGACATGCACCTTTTCCCCCCAAAGTTGTTCTCTCCAAGAATAAGCACTGCTCCTTTTGAGACTGACATCTCTTTCAATTATTTCTCCTCCTATTTCTCCTAAGAATATATTAATATATTGCCAATGTAAAACAAAACTCCTTTTTTGTAATATGTTTACTCTCTTCAACTTAGTCTCTGTTCTGAATGAATGCACATTGCCTATACCCCTCTAAATTTGTTTGCCAGAGCTACACGCATGACCACATTCATGTTCTCTGCAGAGCAGAGTGACAGGACTAGCACCATGTTGCTTTTTTATGTTTCCACCTAAGACTGTGAAACTCCAAAACCATATGCCGAGGTATCTATCTATCATAGATCTGCCTATAATGTAATAACACAGTGTGTAACCTTTGCTAAATATCATAAACTATTAATTTGGAGATATGAAAAAAATAGTTTGTTAGAAATAGTTGTTTATTGGAATTAGAAAGTATTTTGCCACCCTCCCAGGAAGAAACATTCTGTTTCTATATAACATAGATATAATTTTGGCAGAGGGAACTCTTTTTTGTTTTTCCTAATTGGCTACCCAATGAGGACATTGATTATGCTGTGCTGGGGTCTGAGCTCAGACGTGACTATTCAGGTATGATCCCTAGGCTCATAGCCTGTGACTCAAGGAGATTTGGTCTTGGGGAATTTTGAATTTTTCCTGGGTGATGTAATTTTGTCCTCCAGTAACCAATTAATAGATAACTAAAGACTAACTGCTTTCTTCACCTAGCCAGGGGAGAAATTCAAAGAAAACTGCTTTGTCGGAAATTGAGAGGTCATTGTCAAGCTGAATGCCTCACCTTTGAAGACCAGATTGGGGGCTGTAGAGCAGAATTAATACCATTTTGCTGCAAAAGAAGACGTCTTAAAATCTAAGCAATAGCTACAAGAATGAAAGAGGTGAAGATACTCTGGCTGTGGTATCAGTGGGGAAACCTCTCAGAATCTTCTCTTTGACCTCCAGATTTCGGATTCTCTGCAGTTGCATCATTCCAGTGTCTCATGCTACAGGGAGATACCCTCCCTAGGCCGTGAACTTCTCCAGGACAGGCACTATGTCTTGTTCACCTTTGCACCCCCAGTTCCTGGAACAGGGCCTATTAATATTTTTGTTGACTGATCAAGTGAGTGAGTGAATAAATAGATAAAACAAATATGATTCTTTTTTTTTTTTTTTTTGTAGAGACAGGGTCTTGCTGTATTGCTCAGGCTGATCTTGAACTCCTAGCCTCAAGCGATCCTCCCACCTTGGGCTCCCAAAGTACTAGGATTACAGGTGTGAACTACCACGCCTAGCAAGAGTCTGAATTTTTAAACAGCTTTTCCAATTAAGTCTCCTGCACAGTAATGTTTGAGAGCTATTTATTGGTCATTGAACAGAAGAGCATCTGAGATTCACATATGAGCACTGGTCTCTGTGCCACACCTCAGTTAGTGGCAGAAATAGAGAATTAGAACTCAAATCCAGAATTCCTGGCTTTGCGTCTAGTGCAATTTTACTGCGTTGTCCTTTACCATTTGAAGAGGAGTGTTGATAGGGAATGGCTAAAGGGCTCACTTGCTTGCTTAACTCAAGGAACAGAGCCCAAACTTTAGTAGGGGGAGACAGATATATGCCCGGCAAACTCACGAGCAGTGTGGCAAGTTCTACAACCTTACCTGAGACCTGTGGGAATTTAGAACAGGTGTGGAGGGAGCAAGTAATTATGATTGGAGTTACTGGAGTCTGGGGAGGTTTCCCAGACAAAATGCAACCTAGCCTACATCACTTAAACTGAAGGATTGCTGTTGATAAACCTCTATTCTGTTGCCAATATATTGGTAGTTTATGTTCCCATTTGACAATTATTTCTATTCAAAACTGCCCACTTCCATTCTTCTGGAGAACTGGATGCCCAAAATAATGACTCTCTGTCCTCTCATGAAAGCCATTCTGCCCGTACGAGTCACCTTTGTCCCTGGTGATCCTGACTGAGGTATACAAAGGTCCTTATTATCCAAACAAGTATATCCCACTGGCCCTGGTGAGCTGCTGACCACAATGAAGCCATCTCCTGCCTGTCTCTACGGACACCTTCACCTGTGAGGACTATTAGCATTTTCATTCACCACTGCTTTTTTTTTTTTTTTTTTCCATTTCACTCTTTTTGAAACAAGTCTCACCAGGGAACACAAAAAGGGTGTGTAAGTCTTGGTAAGTTTATAGAACCTAAGAGCTTGAGGGAATCCTACCATGGGACAAAATCTCCAATATCCGTACTCTGAGAAGGGGCCCCGTGAGAAACCGGAAGTGCCAATGCCGGAGAGAACTGCAGTCACGTGACCCCGGCACATGTCCCCCAGACTGTGTGGCCAGGCGCTGGGTCAGGTAAAGATGGACGTATGTGAAGTGCACTCAGGGGCTTTGTAGGTGTCTGGAACCAAAGGATCTGCGTGATAGAAAATGGGGCATTTTCCTGATAATTCTTTGTTTCTGAAACCCTTCTGCTTATTCTCCAAGTCAGTGATTCTAAGACACGGGCAAGAGAGAGCCACGGGAAAGCTCCATGGCCCCGGGAAAGTGGGGTGATGCAGGCCTACTTGAAAGGCTCTCTTGGAAAACCAACCCATTGCCCTCAGTTCTGCTGTTCTCTGGGCTTGACTCTGTCCCTGTGAGTCTATTCCAAGTCTTGGCTCTGCCTCTTTTTTTTTCCAACCCCTGGTCTTCTCAAAGAGACCCCACACCAGGGATCTGAGCTGACCCTGAGACCGAGTGGCCCTTTCACATTCAAGGTGGGAGCAGGGACTAGGGGTAACAACCATCCTGCCCAGACCTGCCTTGAAGCTGCTCTGAGCCAGACTCCCCACCTTTGTCCAAGGAAATAACTGGAAACATGAAAGAACAGGCCAGTTTCTAAAACTCCTGCTCAAGTATGTTCCAGGAGGAACAGACAATATCAATGCACTTGAAATCAGATATTTGTTTATGTTTTCCTGAGGAACGAAGGCCCTACAGTATGGTGAAGTGTATAGAGTAGACACAGAGGAAGCAGCAGTGCTGGCTTAGTGGTGGTCATTATAAAGGGAAGGAAAATGAGGATGACAGTGGCCACGGTAATGGTGATGATTTTCATCCATCAGGCATTGCAGCCACATAGACAAATAAGACATAGCTTCTACTGTCTAGGAGCCTATTAAGTCTTCAATTAAATGATTCTGTAAAAATCACCCTATATACCATTTTACTCAGTGAAGTTATTAGATGTTTTTGTTACCCTAAAAAACAGAAGAACTAGGAGCAATTGTGAAAATTGCAGAGAAGTATTTCCATCAAACAAACAAACAAACGAACAAAAACCTTGTAAGAAACAAAACTATTAGTAAATACGGGCTGCCACAATGAGATACCACTACGCAATATTAGAATCACGAATAAATGTATTGAAAGTCAGTAATAAGTAATTTAAAAAACAATAATAAAATATCAAGTGCTTGAAAAAGTGTGGAACAACTAGAACTCTGTAACATCTTTTGGTGGAAATGTAAAATGATGCAGCCACTTTGAAATAAAGCTTGGCAATTTCTAATAAAGTTAAACATCTACTTAGCACATAACCTAGCAATCCCTCTGGTACACGTTTACCCAAAAGGAATAAAAACCATATTCACACAAAAATCTATAGCACATGTTTCTAGCAGCTTTATTTTTAATTGTCAAAACCTGGAAGCAACCCAAATGCCCCTCGATAGGGACATGGATGAACACACATGGATCAGCAAGATGGCGGTGAGCTACTCAGCAGTTAATAGAGATGTACCACTGACGTGCACAACGTGTTGGAATTATAAGTAGATTATACTAGATGAAGCTAGCCAGATTTAAAAAAAAAATTATATATCATGTGATTCCATTTACATGACATTGTGGGAAAAACAAAACTATAGAGACAGGAAACATGAGTGATTGCCAAGAGCCAGGGGGCTCAGAGAACTTTTTGTGCTGATGGAACTGTTTTGTACCTGGATTGTGGAGGTGAGTACCTACCTGTGGTAATTACATAGATTTGTCAATTCAGCACAAGAATGAACACACACACACATCCACATTTACACATAAACTATATATTCACAATAAACATGGGGATTTGAAACAAATGATGTGTTGGCATGAATCTCTACCCCAATGGCTGGAAATAAGCTAATTTCATGAAGAGCTTCTCTGTAACGTGTCATAAACACTTTGCAAATTAACTTGAAAAATGATTTCTATTTATTTTCAAGGGGTTAATATGTTCTTTAAGAAATGAGTGTTGTAAGCAATATAATCCATAGGGTTTTAGGAATAGTAGTGAGGCTAAGTTATCTGCAGACACCACAGAATCATTCAGTGTCAAAGTTGGAAGAAATCTCATAGATGATCCAGTCTAATTGTGTCATTTTACACAGAAGACATTTATGACTGCTCCCCCGTCCCCCCCACCTGCCTGAGTGAAGTCCAATATCACAGCATGAGCTGGTTGTCAGTGCCAAAAATACATGTTAATATCTTAACTTCTACTCCTGTGTTCTTCCCATGGCATCCCATGTGGAGGTTATGTTGTACTGTTTCCCTTGTACAGACTTTCTAGTAAAGTCAGGGGGAAAGCTGCCACCACATCCAACTGCATTAATGTGGGAGCACATAAAAATGATGATTTCGATTTACAGTACCGTTGTCATCATACAACAACACTAAAGGTTCTGGTTGGTTCTTCGTACATACCCACCATTTATAATATATGGGACAGATGGAGTAACTACTTCAAGGCATTAAAACAAAGGTGGCCAGTATGC
This sequence comes from Eulemur rufifrons, assembly GCF_041146395.1. NCBI lineage: Eukaryota > Metazoa > Chordata > Mammalia > Primates > Lemuridae > Eulemur > Eulemur rufifrons. The sequence continues at coordinate 2,832,445 of NC_090994.1, forward strand.
ATGTTCTGAGATAGAAAGTGTGTCCACAGAGAGCAAACCTGGAAAAGTGGAATGAGCTTCAGGACACAGGGTTGTAAATCTGTCCTCACCCCTTCTTCTAATTAGTAGGTGACCTTCCCTTCTCTGGGTCTTTCTTTCTTCAACTGTAAAACAAAGTTATTATAATAGACTAGATCACCTGTGTGATCCTCCTAACTCTGGGTGCCTCTAAAGCAAATAGAAATAACACAATGTATTCACAACATATAATGCAAGCTATACAGTTCACTAAGAAAGAACTAAAAAGACATAAAAAGTGAGACAAGTGCCCATATTAATCAAATATCTTCAGGTGACAGAGAGGTAAGAAATGAGTGGAGCAGATGAGATTTAAGAAATACTGACACAGTTTTAGGAGTGACATCAGCAAGATGGTGAGACAGGAGGCCCCGGATTCGTCCTCCTTCCACAGACACTGTGAATAAACAGCTACACACAGATCAATTCTTTCTGAGAAAAATCCAGAAACTAGTTGAGAGACTCCTGCACACTGGGCATCTGAGAAAACACTCCCATCGAAATGGAAAGTTAGATGAGTGGCTTCAAAGAATAGTAGAGTTCTAATTCAGTCAGGGCAAAGGCGAGAGAAATGGCTAATTTTGGTTGGAGTTCAGTGAAGGTACCTCTGTGAAACTGACATTTAAACTAAAACCGAAATAAAATTTGTATGGGGTGGGAAGGGTGTCTGTGTGGACTGGCCTAGGAATGAAGGATAGCAATCGTGCCCTGTAGACATGACAGCAGTGTTGTTGGTTTTGTGAGGGCATATGAAATATCAATCGTTGGGTGTCTGCTGGAGCCATTAACTATAGCTGGAGAGTGAAGTAGTGATTTTTACACGTCGAGGAGAGAGACATGCAGGTAATATCCTAAGATACAGTTCATTGTAGGTGCATGTAAATTTGTCAGCAGAGATGATAGCTCAGAAATGGGATCCAGAAAAGTTTGGTAACTTTCAATTTAGAGACAGCAAAGTACAAAACTGAAGCAACTGAGTAAATGTGAGCCTACTAAGTCCCTGTGTGAAAGGAGGAAAATAGGGGATTAGATTGACTCTAGAGACTTTCCAATAGTCTTCAGGACTCAGATGCAGAAAGCATGGTGGAAGTAGTGATTGTGTGAAATGTCAGAGAACCCTAAGAAACAACTGGTTTTGAAAATGAGGTCATGGTTTTATTTTCTTTGTTTCCAAGTATTTGGGGAGATAATTGGTGATGTTAAGATTTATTTACAAAAAAATTCACTGGTGGTATTTGCAAGTCAAAAGGTGATGGGAATATGAGGAAACTGCATTTCCATTGTGAAAGGTTAGGAGAAAAACTGGACAACATAATCAGAAGAGATTTTTGTTTCAAGATAAAATATACATAATGACCTGGAATGATGACCTGTTGATTTTGAAAACATGGAGAGATTCCCATTAAAGGAGATTTTATTCATAATTAATATAGTCCTTGACAAAACAGGAGAGAAAGGGACTTAATAGAAGCATTTGGACTTAGCCAGACACAACATGACTCTTCAGTTTAATAGGAGAGGAGGAACAAATGGGGATGAATGTAGGAATATTTGTAGATATTAAGGTGATAAACTTAGTTATTTTGTTACATTATGTACTTCATTTGTGTTATGGGCTGAATTGTGCCCCTTAAGTTCAGCTGCAGTCCTACCCCACTGTACCTCAGAATGTGACTGCATTTGCAGAGAGGGTCTTCAAAAAAGAAATCAGCTTAAATTGACATCATTAGGGTGGGCCCTAATCCAATACTGATTGATTGATTGTTGTCTTTATAAGAGAAAATTAGGACACAGACTTGTAGGGTAGACCATGTGAAGACACAGGAAGAAGACTACCACCTACAAGCTACAGAAAGAATCTTCAGAAGATCCTAACCATATTAACCCCTTCATCCTGCACTTCTGGCCTCCAGAATTGGGGGGAAAGTTTCTGTTTAAACTACCCACTCTGCAGTACTTTGTTTTGGAAGCCTTATCTAACTAATCCAATATGCTTTAATCAGAGGTAATCTCATATTCTGAAAAGAGTAAAGTAGTTGAGGATGTGAGATTCAAAAGGCAGGAGATACTTGAAATATTTATGGAGCATAGAAGAATAATTTATATAGCAAAACACTGTAGTGCTGTAGAGTTGACAGGCATCTTTGAAAGCCACAAGGAGTACTGATTTTGTGTTTAGACAGGGATCTATATCTTACTACATGCAGTTAAACGTAGTCATGGAAGAGACAGGTACATGGAGTGGGATGGGTAATTTTAGGAGTCACCTTGACTGGATTAAGTAATAGCTAGAGAACTGGGAAAGTATTAATTCAGGTGTGTCTGTGAGGGTGTCTTTAGAGAAAATTGGCATGTGAGTAAGTGGATTAATTCAGGAAGATCCACCCTCAATGTGGGTCAGCATAATCTAATTGGCTGGGGGCATATATAGAACAAAAAGAGGAAAGGATTTCCTGTCTCTCTCACTCCGTTAGAGCTGGAACACTTTTACTTCTGCCCTCGGACAGGCTTCTGCTCCAGGCTCTCTGGCCTTGGGACTCCAGGACTTACACCAGCAGTCTCCACCCGACAAAGTTCTCAGACCATAAGCCTCAAACTAGAATCACACCACAGCCTTCCCTGGTTCTGAGGCTTTGGGACTTGGGCTGAGACATCCTACTGGCATTCCAGGGTCTCCAGCTTGCAGACAACTTCTCCTGGGACTTTTCAGCTTCCATAATCACGTGAGCCATTTATCTGTCTGTCTGTCTGTCTGTCTAACCTATTGATTCTGTCTTTCTGGAGAATGCTGGCTAATGCAGATTTTTGTACCAATAGTGATTCTAGAGGACTAGAATTTTAAGGATTAGTTTCCTTAATTGGTTTTGGAGTTTCGAATTGGTTCTCTGATTTGATTAGACCTACAAATGCTAAGGACTATATATTTTTTTTATTTTGAGACAGAGTCTCACTCTGTCACCCCAGGTAGAGTGCAGTGGCATCATCATAGCTTACTGCAACTTCTAACTCCTGGGCTCAAGCAATCCTCCTGCCTCAGCCTCCCAAGTAGCTAGGACTACAGGCGCACGCCACCATGCCTGGCTAATTTTTCTGTTTTTAGTAGAGATGGGGTCTCGCTCTTGCTCAGGCTGGTCTCAAACTCCTGAGCTCAAGCAATCCTCCCTCCTTGGCCTCCCAGAGTGTTGGGATTACAGGCGTGAGCCACAGCACTAGCCAGGACTGTATAGAGAGCACTGAGAATCCATGGCATGGACTGTTTAGTGACATATATAAAATATCTGATACTCCTAATCATTCACTTATAAAAGGAAGGAAACTTGGTAACTCTATATGATGCCTTCAAACATTTGTGGAAAACCAAGGAATATAATGAAGTTGGTAGGTTTTTCTAATGTCATGGGATAAAGTGATGAAATAAAGGGATGAACTCAGTGATTCAAATTTCTGGCTCCAGCTCCATAATAGCCTAAGCTAAGTGTGCCCTGAGCCAGAATTTTCTCCTGTAAACACAGGGCTTCAATTGCTAAAAATCAAACACAAGTCCTTATCACATGATTGGCTGAATTACAGCAAAAGTTGAGCTCTCAGCCTTGCAGGGTGTCTACTATTAAGTGAGGGCACTGTTTAGGAAAGAATGAGATCCTGCAAGTTGGGGGCAAGGGGACATGTGGAAAGACCCTGAGGAGGCTGGGGACACTGAGCTCCTAAATTCTGATGAATCTCATTTGTCAGTAGAAGTGTCCTCCCTACCCCCACCCCCACCTCTGTCTGAGGGAATTAACTCTGCACTGCCTGAGGCAATGGCAGTGGCCTCCCCCAAGGCAGTTGCCAGTCAAGACAAAGATGCCTCTTCTCAGGACCCACCCAACATCCCTCTTTGCTTCTGACCTATAACTAGACTCAAGTGCCCACAGATCCCTAAAGGTGAGGTACAAAGTATGCCCCATGAGGATGTGTGCTGCATTCCAAAAGAACTGTTTGAATTTTGTAATTTATACAAGCAGAAATCCAGGGAATATGTGTGGGTATAGATATTAAGGGTGTGGGATAATGGTAGAATGAAGATAAAGTTGAATCAGGTCAAATTTATTGATTTGGGCCCACTGAGCAGAGATTCTGCTTTTAATGATGCAGCTCAGGAAGTTAAGAAATGTGTAAATGGTTGGTTGGCTGAAACGTGGATCAAACTATGGCCCAATGTGAGAAATTTGTAGATGTCTGATCTCTCTTGGTTTTCCATAGAGGAAGGGATTCATAGGCTAGGGGAGACTGGGACCTACTCACACATGCTGGGAGGGTTCAGAAGACATTTTCACAAATACTTTGAGAAATAGATTTGGGAGGGAAACTTCAGCATCCCTGACAAGCTCTGTGATTGCTCTTCTCTGAAGGCTGGAGCTTACAGTGGGAACCACAGTCACTCAATTGGAAAACTTAAAGACAATGGTAGTAAAACTTTCATGTCAAGTGAACACAGTCTAGCTTGAATCATAAAAGCAGAGAGTCATGGCCCCTCAATCAATTACTAGAGTGGAGCCAGTTTATAGACCCAGAGCTCTTTGAATGAAGGAGGGGGCAGATTGTCCCCACCCCCAGGAAGGACCCCAGTACACTACTGAAAATTTATACTGTTAAATCCTTCTCCCAACTTTTCCAAAAAGACCTATGGACTTTTCCCAGAATAACTGCATTGTGAGAAAAATAATCAAACTTTCAAAGAATACTGGACACTGGCTCTGAATTGACACTGGATCAAAGAGACCCAAATGTCACTGTGGCCCTCCAGTTAGAGTAGGAGCTTGTGGAGGTCATGCAGTCAATGGAGTTTTAGCTCTGGTCTGACAGTGAATCCTGTGGATCCCTGAACCCATCCCATGGTCATTTCCCCAGTTCCACAATGCGTGAATGAAACAGACATAGCAACTGGCAGAATCCCCGCGTTGGTTCCCTACCTTGTAGAGTGCGGGCTATTCTGGTGGAAAAGGCCAAATTGAAATCATTAGAGCTGCCTCTACTGAGGAAAACAGTAAGTCAAAAACAATAGCCCAAAAAAGAAAAAAAAAACAATAGCCCATCCCTGGAGGGGCTGTAGAAATTGATGCCACCATCAAGGACTTGAAAGACGCAAGGGTGGTGACTCGCACCACTTCCCCACGCAATACCCCTATTTGGCCTGACCCTGAAGAATGACAGTGGATTATTGTAAGTTTAGCAAGTGGTAGCTCCAATTGCAACTGCTACGCCAGATAATGGTTTCATTTTTTGAGCAAACAAACATCTCTGGTACCTGGTAGGCAGCTACTGATCTGGCAAATGCCCTTTTCTCCATATTTGTCCTTCAGGCACCCAAAAGAAGCAGTTTGCTTTTAGCTGGCAAGGCCACAATACATCTTCACTGTCCAACTTCAGGGATGAATTAACTCTCCATCCCTACGTCACAATATAGTTGGCAGAGATCCTGATTGCTTCTCCCTTCTACGAGAAGTGACACTGTTTCATTGCACTGATGGCATTATGCTGACTGGACCTGCTGAGCATGATGAAACATCCAGCTGTCCTGCTCCATCCCATCTGAGATGTAAATCAACCCTTTGTACAGCTTATCCAGGCTGCATGTGCTGTCCACCCATCAGTCACTTAGATTATTAGCCATTGTTGTTAATCTCTTACTGTGCCTAATTCATAAATTGAACTTTATCATAGATCTGTATGTATAAGAAAAACCAGCATAGTATATATAGGGTTGGATGCTATCCATGGTTTGAAACATCCACTGGGGGTCTTGGAACACATCCCCATAGAAAAGAAGGGACTACTGGGTATGTGATGGGACCTGAACAGGTCCTTAAGGTGCTAGTAGGTTACCCAAAGAAGTAGTCTAAATGCCCATGGCTCCTACTTCTGCTACACTGCTTTCTCTCTCTCAGCCTGTACTGTGACCTCCTGGGGTGTCCCCTACAGTTGACAGAGGAAGAGAAGACTAGGGCTTGGTTTACAGATGGCTCTGAATGATATGCAGGTGCTGGACAGCTGCAGTACTACAGCTCCTTTTGGGGACACCCCAAAGGACAATGATGCAGGGGGAGTCTCAATGAGTGAACTTTGGACAGCTGGCTGTACATTTTGCTTGGAAGGAGAAAGAGCCATATCTGAGATTATATACCAATTCATGGGCTGTAGCCATTAGTTTGACCAGATGGTCAGGGGCTTTGAAGGAATATGATTGGGGTACGATGATATTTCACTGTGGCTTTGATTTGTATTTCTCTGATAAGTGATATTGGTCATTTTTTACTCTTTCATATACCTCTTGACCATTTGTCTGTCTTCTGTTGAGAAATGTCTACTCAAGTTCTTTGCCCACTTATTGATGGGATTATCATTATTGTTATTAATTACTGTTGTATTTGAGTTCCTAGTATATTCTGTATTTCAGTCCTTTGTCAGATGAATAGTTTGCAAATATTTTCCCCTATTCAACAGGTTGTCTTTTCACTCTGATGACTGTTCTATTTGTTGTGCAGAGGGTTTTTTTAGTTTAATATAGTCCTATTTGTCAATTTTTGTTTTGTTGCTTGTGCTTTTGAGGTCTTAACCATAAAATCGTTGCCTAGGCCAACATTCTGAAATTTTTGGCCTATGTTGTATTCTAGTATTTTTATAGTTTCAAGTCTTACAATTAAGTCTTTAATCCATCTTGAACTGACTTTTGTACATGATGGGATAGAGGTCACTATTCTGCATATAAATGTCCAGTTTTCCCAGCACCATTATTGAAGAGGATATTCTTTCCCCAGTATATGTTCTTGAAATCTTTGTTGAAAATCAGTTGGCTGAAAATACATGGATTTATTTCTGGGTTATATTCTGTTCCTACTGGTCTCTGTGTCTGTTTTTATACCAACACCACGCTGATTAGGCTAGTAGTATAATTTGAAGTCAAATAGTGTCATGCCTCCAGCTTTGTACTTTTTGCCCAGGGTTTCTTTGACTATTTGGGCTCTATTTTGGCAACCTATGCATTTTAGGATTTTATTTGTCTATTTGTCAAAAATGGCATTGGCATTTTGATTAGGATTACAGTGAATCTGTGTAATTTTCTGGCCATTAGGCCATTTTTGGCCATTTTAAAGAAAATGGGAAAGGTTTTGTTTCTCTCTTATTTCAGAAGATCTTTATTAGATAAACTATTCTTTGGTGGCAGGTTTATTTTTCCCTTTAGCACTTGGAATATATTTTTCTACTCTCTCCTGGCCTGCAGGGTTTGTGCTGAGAAATCTGCTGATAGCCATAATGGGACTCCCTTCAATGTGATACACATTTTTTTATTCCTTGCTGCTTTCAGAATTTTTTTTTTATTTTTATGGTTTGATTACTCTTTTGGTTGGCTTTGATTGGAGATCTCTGAGCTTCCTATAGCTAGATCTTGTTACCTTTCCCAGATTTTAGAAATTTTCTGCCATATTCATTTAAATTTGCTTTGGGACCTATTTATCTTTTCCTGTTGGAACTCCTATTATGCCAACTTAGGTTTCTTGATGGTGTTCCATAATTCCCACAGGGATTTTTTTCCTTTTATTCCTGTGACTGGGTAATTATTATGAGGGGTTTTTCAGTCATTTTATCAATCTTGCTTTTCTCGTGATTCATTATTTGTGATTTATTAGTTTCTTCTGGTGGTCTCACTTTTCTGATTTTTTCATAATCCTTGAGTCCTTACCTTGGTGCCTGTGTGTTTGAGAAAATGGCCACCTCTTCTAACCTTTCCAGGTGTTCTTTGGTGGTGATAAGCCTTCACTATTTACTTTAGTCTGGGATTCTGGATGAGCCAGCTGACAGCATACAGACAGACCTTGCTGTCAGGATTTCTAGCTGGGTGGGTTGCTGCCTATGCTGTGAGGCCAAGTGAGATATACATGTTTCTATCTTTATGGGCAACCACAGCCATAGCCTTATTGCTTTTGCCCTTGGGAAAGGAAGAGTTTCCTCTGCGTATATCTTTTAGAGTATACTGCATGAGTCTGTCTTTGGAGTGGGGGTCACAATAAGGTTAAAGTCTGGGGATTCACGATAAGTTGGTCTGGAAATTGTGCACAAGACTGGAGTCTAATGTTTTCTTTCTCCATTCTCAGCTTTGCCTGCCTAGTGCTTAGACTATCTGTGTGTGGAAAGCCAGAAGTAGACTGCTTGCGTGACATTCATTGACAATGCAGCCACTGGTGAGTAGGACATGTTTCTTTCTGCTTAAATTGCACCAGTATTGCCAGAAAGTGAGCGGGCTTCCCCTATTATGATACATGTTCTAAGTGCAATAAACAGCTATTAAGGATCAGGGCTTCGGTGACATTTCCCCACAACTCTGGGATGAGTATCCTGGGTCAGGAACTCATCTATAACTAGCCTTATTCCTAAATTATATAAATTTATCCTAGCCTCCACTAAGACTGTATATTTATAGAAGAGATCAGAGAGATTTTCTTTCTGTCATAAAAACCATGGTCTCATTGGGAAATAATTGACAGAGTAACCATATTATTGGCTGCAATGGGCTTAAGATTGTGATGAATGAAGGCCATACAGATGATTAAGGAATGCCCATTTGCACTTGAACTATAGTCCAATAGGGAGGCAGGTGTCTCCTCAAATGAGTTTAATCTAGTATGAAAAGTCCTGGGTGAGATCTGTGCAGTGTTGAGGAGAGCATGAGAACATTTAAGGCTAGAGAAGGCATAAGCATCATTTCTTCAGATTTTTTTTCTATTTCAAACTTAAAGTTTTGATAAACATATTTGTACTTTTGAAAACTTCAAAGACAATACCTAAAATTCTCATTGTCAGCCTTGTCCCCATCACACTACTTCTCTCTATAATTAATCTCATTTTTTTCAAATTTGGTAACTGGAATAACGTATAGGGAGTGTTTTCTTAATTGTGGCTGTGAATTCATGAGAAGGAGTCTAGTAGGTAGAGTAAAATTTAAGCCCTGTGGAACTTTTTGAGGAAAGAGATAGACCAAAACTAATACAGAGACTTCTTTTGCCCTTGAGCAGATAAACAACATAAAGATAAAAGAGACATTGATAACTGTTGCTTGAAAGACCTAGCAAAAATTGAGAATAGAAGGCCTCATGCCTCAGGAATGGTCAGAGTAGGACTGTCCTTCAGAACAGCTGGTGCAGAGGTTCCTGGTTTGTGCTGCTGAACTGTCTTTGAATCTTATTTTGTACACTTGACTCAGGTAGAGTTGAGGGAGACTGCAGTCACAGATCCTAAGTTCTATAAGAAACTTGTTGAGTTCTGAAAAATGTTTAAGATTGTTCCAAGGTTCTCTGTATTTTTAATGAATTATAGACTAATGGTTTGTGTTTAATACTTCTTTTCTAAGTAGGAAACACTTCATAAATTAATATACATTAATTAATTGGATCTTTTAACACAAATCAAGTTAAATCAATTTGGTAAATGAGGAACGTATGGTTCATTTAGTGGAATAATTTAACCATAAACATGGTTGAAAAGTAACAAGTTATGATTATTGTTTGCCTTGTGATGAATCTAGAGTTACTTGAAATTGATGGGGAAGGAGTTTCAATTATGAATTTTCCAGTGAAAATTTTATAATTACCTATCTGGGAGTCATAATTACTAATCTGTTGGAAAATTTCCAAGTTATATTTTACAACAACTCCTATTACAGCCCTTTCTGATAAAGTTTGATGAATTTAGAGTGTGTTTGTCTCTGTAAATGTATTTGAAAAGCACAGTGATAGCTCAGCACTGAGAATAAACTGGCTGGAGCCCCAAACACAGTTTGATATTTCTACACACAATGTTACTCCCCCTTCCTCAGTGCTGTCACCTCAACCTTACCACTCTGGACATTGACTGGGAATGCTTTATCTAGACCTGAATGTCTGTGATGTTCTAGGAATCAGTGACCTTGGAAGATATAGCTATAGACTTCACCCAGGAAGAATGGGCCTTGCTTGACACATCTCAGAGAAAGCAGTACAAATATGTGATGCTGGAAAATATGAGTCACCTAGTCTCCATTGGTGAGTATATCAACATTTATGTATTTCTGTACAATTGCATGTATTCATTCAGTTCTTCATACATTCAACTAGGATTTAGAACATCTTCTCCCCATTTTGTCTCTAATCTCTGCCCTAATTCTTTAATATCCCTTATAACAACATGAGATAATGTTTATCACTTCAATAGAGTGTAATCCTGACCACAGTTTTATGTCTTTCTTGCTACTCAATCTCCAACACTGAGCATAGATCTGGAAACTTGATGAATATTTTTAAGTGCAAGAATTAGTGGATTAAATATTTTCTATATAACTATCCTGTTTAATATTCTGAGGCTTGAAACAAGATTAGTAAAATAATGAGCATATTTTTATATACATAGAACATAGATTTTTATTCTGAAGATGTATGATTGTTATATTATATTGGAAAATAATATCTACCCTACATTGGAGATATGTATTTTTCTCATTTTGGTAAGACTGAGGATTCTGCATTCTGTTATTCAGCTGAGTCATGGACATCAGCATCCGTAGAGCCTTACTGTTTGGGGGCAAATAATCTGGATTTTTTTAAATCTAAGGACAGACCTTTGATGTTTTCTCTATTCTAGGCATTGTTACCTGGGCTAAACTTTATTGTTCCCATTCCTTCATTATAGTCTGGCCTAAACTTGATGAAAATGCATGATAATTAGCACATAATTTAAAATTGATATACCTTTTTTCCATGAACAGGGTATCCACTCCACCAATTAGATGTGATTTTGCGATTGGAACAAGGAGAAGAGCTGTGGAAAGAAGGGAGAAAATTTCTTCAAGGCCAGAGTCCAGGTAAGCAGAAAGGATTAGGAGGTTCCTGATCAGTGACTGTGTGAGCCTTTAAAATACCAACTGAAGATTTTAAGTGAGTGATTATTTTCTAAAATGAATATATATTAATGGGCAAAATGCCTCAGATGTTGTCATTACTTGCATGTTTCAATAATTATTCATATTTGCCTACTATTACATTTTGTTTAGGGTAAAGGATATTCATGTACTTGTTGGAGTTAAAATTTCATACTGATTCTTCTCCTGATACTTTCCTTTGAAGATTTTCCATTTATTTATCTAGCCAACATCTCATCTCCATTTTACTTTTTTCATATTTCAATCCTGAAAATCTTCTCTAATTGTCAGTACTTTAAAATCTGTTTTTACCATCTACAGTAATCCTTCATTTGACATATTTGCCCCATCTATGTATAAATTTTTAAAACATACTAGCATGAGACTTGATTATTTTGAACGTTTTTCTTCCCCTGACGCGACTTTAAAATATATTTTTTCAATTGTTTTAGGTGGAAAAAGTTCCCTGAAAAGACAAAAACTGATATTCACATACCATGTCAGCAGGAAAGGCACATCCACCGTCATGCCAGCAGTAAGTATCATGGGTATGAATACTGGTCATGCAAATTAAAGATTTGGGAATGGGATAAGTTAGTAATTGAGCATAATCACCTGACTGGAATTGATTAAGTACTAAGAACTCTGAGCAAAAGTTTTTGGATAGTTTGAGTTTAGTGAATAAATTAAACTTAGCTCAAATTTATAACTTGAAATCTTTACAAAAAGGAAACAGAAACATTGAGGAGGTATTGCTTAAATCTAAATATTTGAAACACTGCAGCCTTCACAATTAATCTGATGAATTCTATGGTTAGAATGCTATAAAAAAATAAATTATTTGTATATGCAGAGAAGTAACACACTAAAGTATTTAATTAACATTGGAAAGATTTTAACTGGAATCTGTGACTGAATGATTAGGCTTGTAAAGAAAAGAATGTATGGAGGCATGTGAGAAAATCATTAATGGCCTTTTATCTCCTTCCCCAAATCAGAAATCTCACCCTCAAGAGGATCCTTTTGAACTGAATAATTTGGCAGAAGATTTCACTCACAGGTCTTTATCGATTCCTCAACATTTGTTAACTCACACCACAAAGAAATCCTATGTCAGAAAGCAGTGCAGAAAATCCCTCAGTGACATGTCATGCATTAGTCAAGATAAGCAAGTTCTTAATAGACATAAATCATATGAATGCCATCTATGTAAGAAATCCTTTGGTAATAGCTCTAACCTTAGACAACATGAGAGAATTCATACTGGAGAGAAACCATATGAATGCCAGGTATGCAGGAAAGCCTTCAGTCAATGTTCTCACCTTAGACAACATGAGAAAATTCACACTGGTGAGAAACCATATGAATGCCATCTATGTGGGAAAGCTTTCAGTCAAAGAGTTGTCCTTAGACACCATGAAAGAATTCACACAGGAGAGAAACCATATGAATGCCACACATGTGGGAAAGCCTTCCGTCAATGTTCTCACCTTAGAAGACATGAAAGAAATCACACAGGAGAGAAACCATATGAATGTCAACAATGTAGAAAATCCTTTAGTAGTAACTCTGGCCTCAGACAACATGAGAAAACTCACAGTGCAGAGAAGCCATATGAATGCCATGTATGTGGAAAAGCATTCCGTCAATGTTCTCAACTTAGACAACATGAGAAAACTCATACCGGAGAGAAACCATATGAATGCCATGTATGTAGGAAAGCCTTCAGTCAAACCATTGTCCTTAAACGGCATGAAAGAACTCATACTGGAGAGAAACCGTATGAATGTTATCTATGTGGAAAAGCTTTCATTCAAACTTCTATTCTTAAGAGACATGAGAGAACCCACACCGGAGAAAAACCATATGAATGTCATCTATGTGGGAAAGCTTTCAGTCAAACTTACCCTCTTAGAAAACATGAGAGAACTCATACAGTAAAGTAGCCATAAAAATGTCATCTATGTGGCTGGGTTAAGTGTGGGCAACATAATGAGACTGGAATCTAAAATAAAATCATAAAAATAAATTAGCCAGGTGCAATGGTGTGTACCTATAGTCCCAGCTATTTTGTAGACAGAGAGACATTGTTGCTTGAGCCCAGGAGTTTGAGGCCAGGCTGGGAGATATATGGCAAGAGCCCATTTCAAAAAAAAAAAAGTCATCTAAGTGGGATGCCCTTCAGTCACCATTCTTCCTTTAAATGATATAAGGGAATTCAACAATGGAGAGAAAATGAGAAATGTTTTCAGAAAATATTCTGACCTTAGATAACACAGAATTCGAAATGTAACTGACTTGGAAAAGAATTCAGCCATAGTTTAAACATACTAGAATATTAGAACCTTGAAGAAACATTGTCTGTAATCAATGTGGAAAATCCTTCCATTATCCCTACTCCTCAGTTGACATAAACACATTCATTTATACGTATGATATGTGTATTAGACCTTTAGTGGTTTGATCATAAATGGCATGAGAGGGCAAACTATAAATGTATTGAGCCTGTAAATATAATAAAAGTTTTCAGGAACAAATCAAAACTTTAAACACACTAGAGGACTTGTACAGCACAGAACTCCTAGTTCTGTAATCAGTATGAGAGTGATTTTATAATTTATTGTTAAGCAACATGAGAAAACTCCACTTGGGGAATCAATTAGGTCCAGAATAATTTAAACATTCAGCCAAGCAGTAGCCTTGGTGTACAGAAGAAATCTTATTGGAGGAATAACCTGTTAAATAAGAAATAAGAGGAAAGTCTTTACTTGGAGTGTAAAACCTCCTGATGAATACCAAACACTTTATAATGGAGAAGTTATTCAATGAACAATAATGAGAAATACTTTATTCATAGAGCAGCAGTTGTGGCACATGAGATGATTCACACTGGACAACATCCTGTCAGTGTTGAGCATGAAGTAAAGTTTTCCATTTTCATTTGTTTAGCCAACCTTAACATTCTCATGCTGAGGAGGTATCAATCATAAAATATACTACATTTTATATTAGACAACTGGCATTAGGATAAACAAACAAGCAAACAAATAAATCATGTTAAGTATCTCTACCCTACTGTGTGTGTGTGTGTATGTATGTATGTATGGATGGATATATATATAACCACAGAACACAAGGACATTTTTGGAGCTGAGAGATATGTTTAGTACCTTGGTTGTGTGGTGATGGTATCTGGGGTTTATTTATATGTCCAGACTCATCAAGATATGTATATTAAATGTATGCAATTTTTGTATGCCATTTATATCACAATAAAGGTTAAGAAAGAAAACTGACTCTAATATTTTTGTAATGAATTCTTTAACATACAATTCAGCAAGTCAGAATTTTCAGAAAATACCTATCTATGAAAAATATGACATTTAAGAGAGTGAAGTTATTGGGAATACTGAATGTTGAATTTTAAAAAATTATATTACACTTTTCAATAGATTAATACAATATCTAAATAATAAAACTTGTTGCTGAAAAATCTAATATATTGGTGATAATCTAGTTTTGTATGCAGTTCTAAACACATAAATTTGGGTCTGCAGTCCTTGACATGTGGGTAGAGATTCAGCCCTACTTTCTAAGTCTCCCTTTTCTCCAAAAGACCTCAGCTGTGTCCACACAGCTCAGCTACACTCATTCCAACTTCCCCTAAACACCAGCTGGCACCATCTATCCCAGAGGGTGACACAACAGGGACCTTCAACCCCACTTGTCAGATTTCTCAAAGTGCCATGACATGGATGTATCAGGGAATTGGGAACAATATCAAAGCCATATAGTATTTACCATTGAGTGGCCCAAACCTTGTTTTTGTCCCTGGGCAGCTAACTCTGGCCAGAGAGACAGGTATCTTTGCCTTCCCAGCCCATGGAAGATTCCCTGGATTTTTTCACTAACCCTTCTGAGTTAAGTGGAGGCAGGAATTAATTCTGTAACATATATTTTATCAAGGTCAGTCCTGACTTATGACACAGATAGGAACACAACTGTTCTCCCTCAACAGCAGCTCAGATGATAAAACAAGATAAAAATACCCTAGCTTATCAACCACCATGTAGGACCTTCTTGTTATTAATTTCCTGAAGAAAAATTTAAGTTTACACAAAGGGAATCTCCCCTGCTTTCACCTCAGGGCTAAGATATGTATTAATGTTATCTTTCTGCAAACCTCAATATTGAACCTAAACCTAAAGGGTAAATACTGCCAGAAGATCAACTGGGCTGACATATGCTGTTGGAAAATTGAAAAAATCTCAAACCATAGGCCTAACCGAGGCCAAGTAAATGAGCACATTGCTGAGTAAAACTGATACATCAGAATTTTTTAAAATTTCCCAAGTGATTTTACTCTGCAGCCAGGGAGGGACAATGTAGAAGAGAAAACCCCTGTGTCTGTAATTAATGTGGGAATGCCTTAGTTTATTGTTAAATAACATGAAAAAACTCCACTTGGGAGAAGACTTGGTCTGTGGATAAAGTGAAAAATATTCTACCAAGATGATGGTTGTTGTGTACTAGAAAACTCTATGAGGAAATAGTTGGTAAAACAAGAAATATGAGAAGAAAGGCTTTACAAGGGTAGTGAGTCCTCTTGTGAAATATCAAATACATCCTACGGGAGAAGTTATTCAATGAAAAATCATGAGACATCCTTTATTCATAGGGCAACACTCCTTGCACATGTGAGGTTTCACACTGGATGAAAACACTCTTAGTGCCACAAAAGAAGGAAAGTCCTCAGGGACCATGTATTCCTTAGTTAACATTATCTCACACTGAGGAGATATCAATCCTAGAATCAACATGGGTAAATCACCTGCTAGATTTCAGGTCAGAAAACTGGGTCAAGGACAGGGAGTGGACTCTAAAAATACACCTTTAACATAAATTACCAAATAATTCAGAATTCTGAGAAAATGTCTATTCATAAAAAATGTGGCATTTAAATGTATTGATCTGGGAATATTGAGTGCAGAATGATGTAAGAAATTAAAATGCTTTTCAATAGATCAGTACTTGCAAATGTATTTATTGTAAGCAATAAAACCTGTTGCTGAAAAACCTAAAAGGTTGATGGAGCTTCAAGTATTAATTATGAAGTTCTAACACAGAGATTTCGGATGATCATATCAATTCCTATGAATTCATCTTGCTATAAAACAAGAAAATGATCAAAATGTCAGTTACAGCAATAAAACCCTGGAACAAGAGGTGCCAGATTAAATGTTAAATGACAGCATGGGGATAGCAATTGTCAAAAATCAAACTACAGTAAACTGGCATTCCAATTCCTGCAAAATAGTATTCTCTGTTACTCTCCATCTCTGCTGATGTGTGAATCTTTCTGTGTGTTTCTGTGTCTTTCTCTTTCTGTCTGTCTCTCAAACACACACATGCACATAAACACACACAAACATATACAAAACACCCCTGCCTTCCACCCCATCCTGAATTCAGTAGATGACATATTAAAAATAGATCAACCAACTTCAAAGTATCAGATTTATTGCTAGTGACTCAAATGAAATGTAAATGAGTAAATTTTATGCAATTAGGGGAATTTTAATACTAATTAGGTAACTAATTATAAAAAGGACTTATTCTACTTCTTACTATAGATTATTTTTTCTGGTTTATTTTATATCCTCTTGAATAGATTTTTCTCTAGGCTAGTATGGGGTCCCATTTACTGATGATGGTTAGGAGGGTTTCACTGCAGACATTCATACATACAGCTGGTCCCCATTGTACTGTCTGGTGTCCATTTGAAGGATGACTCAGCCAAAATGTTCTCAGCCCCCTCTGGAAGCCAGGACAAGTTTAAGACTCTAAGGGTAGAAATTCTTATACAACCTTTTATTTTCTTAAATCAAATCCAGCAAACACAGCATATAGCATTTGGTAATTTTTTCCATATTTAAGTTTTCCTTATAAGTCTGGATATTTGCTATTTAAAATTTAGTTTGAAATGCAGATGAGCTTTACCTTTGTTCTTCTGAAGATATCTTTATATCATTAAGGAAAGACTGCACGTAGTTTTTCATGATAAATGTTGCAATCAGGACAACTAAATAAGATATTAAAACAATGGGGCCAGCCAAAATCACAGGAAAAATTATTCCCACAGTATTTATATTTCCAAAAATATCCCAACATTCAGGTACAGGGCTCATTTTCCCCATTCACCAAATGAACTCTTTCCTGACATTCTCTATTATCTCAAATATACAAAAATTTAAACATTCTTCACACATAAACACCAACACACATTCACCTCATATGTAAATGTACACTAAACACAAACCCTCTTCAAATAGAAACTTTAATGTGTCACCAAGGCCAGATGATATGCACAAACACTCTCCATTGCCAGATGCACAAGCCTATGCCTTTCAGCCACACACATAAACCATAAAAACATAATAAAAATGACACATCTTCAAAGCTCTGTAGGTCGCCCTGCCCATTACTCTCCAACAACACACTCTGAAACCTCTTTGGATAACCCGTCCAAGTAACTATTACACGCGATGCCAGTAAGAGACACAAGGAAAAATAAATATCATCCCTGCATCTCCCATATAAACTCCAAAATTGAATATTTAAAACTGCTAAGTTGATTCACATGTATTTCACATTGTCAAAATTGAAGCGTCCCATACTCCTTCAACAACTGACTCTCCAAACACATCACAAACTGCAAACCCTCAAACTCAGTAAAAATCCAATCTTCTCCAATAATCTTGCAGTGGGGACTCTCACCCCAAAATCCAATATACACATATGCACACGTTGATTAATATGCCATGAACTCATCCATATAGAAAGTCACCCTCTGCATTACCTCCCTACTCACATTGCAACACAAAATATTTCCCTATGTGGCCTCTACACTGGAAAGTAGGGCACACACCACGGGACTAGTGTGCACATAGCTATCCCCGAACTCTTCTTTTCTCGTGAAGGGTGGGAGAATTCCCCCCAGGTCTAGGCTTAGAGGCTCCTTGAATCAGTGGCTGGAAAGGGGAGGCCTGAGGAGAAACAGGGCTGAGCCCTACAAGGGCACGAGTATGAGGTGAGGACGGAGGGCGGGGGTTCCCAGGACAGGGCTGGGGTCTGCAGAATCCCTGGGACAAGGCTATGGCGCGGTGTCCTGGCGCTGCCCTCAAGCATCCAAGAGGTTCCAGAATCTACTTCCCGCGATTAGGGACTTTCTTCGTGGTGAACAGTGGAGAAGGAGAAAAGAACGAAGACGGAAAGGCCAGGACAGTGCCCACCTTTGAGCTATTTTAACTAAAAATGGACGCGGACCGTGGACCCCACAGCGGAGCGACAGATCTGGGAGCGTCCGAAAACACCGCGACGCTACCGCGGGCGGGTCTGTGGCTGTAGGGATTGTGTAGCCCGCGGCGAACCGTGGACCCAGGTGCAAAACACGGGCGACAGGGCGCGCAGGACCCGGTTGTGAACCAGAAACACTCAAACTCACTCTAGCAGCAAAAGTCCGCTTCCAGGTCAGCAGGAAACTGGTCGTTCCACAGGGACGGGACCTAGACGCAGGCGCAGTGCGCCTCCCTCCTGGCGTTTCCGGGTCAGTCTCTACTTCCGCCTGGTGGATCCTGAGACTTCCGGTTTGTCTCCACGCGATTGTGTGGTGTGCGCGGTGGGTCTGGGCTTCTTCCACCCACTTCAAGCATTAATAAAATGGTTCTCATGTTTTATGGCAACAGCTTATTGTTGTCAGGCAATTTATATTGTTCCCTCCGAACAGCGAAAAATCGGTTGACCTTAAAGGCCATTTCCGTGCACGGATGGAGAAGAGGCGCTGTCTGCGCAGCCGGTGCGACTGCGTCCCCGGGCTCCGGGGGGCGACGGGGGTCGCTGTGGGGGGTGGGGAATATGCAGTTGCACGTTCCGTCTGTCCTAGACCCCGGTTTCCATTGCCTTTCCCTGTTCACCGGAGCGGTGGAGAAGGAAAGCACCGGCTCAGCCGCAGGGACTTCACAGGGCCAGGACCTGGGCAGTGAGGGCGGAGGGCAGAAAACTGTCTGAGAAGAGCAAAATTACTGCCTGTTTATATACACACATCTACTTTTTACTTCCCTTCTTTGCACTTAGTTCTTTTTCTATTTCACACTTGAGATGATTTTCAATTCAAATACTTTTAAGGTCAATATGAATTATATCTCATAATTTAATTGATTCATTAATTTCTATATACTTTGTAATTTTTGTCTTTACCTTTATTCCCAGAGTATCTCAAAAGTTATTTTAAATTAGAAAAAATGAGTTATTTTAATGTATGTTTTTGTTTTCTATTTATGAATATTTCATAGCCAATATGGATAATGAGGCTTCTAAAGTGTATACTTCTGTGGAGCTATGTGGAAATTGCTTTTATCTAATAAAAAATTAATTTTTCAATATTTTTAGGAACATTCAATAGGGAAGTCTATACTTTCACATAAATATTAAAAGAGTAGTAAAACTGGATATTCAAATTTCGATAGCCTCATTTATACCCTTAATATATTTTAATGTGAAGTATGTGAGTTTATAGTTACTTTTCTATTTCTGGTGGACATTGTTAAGTTTGAGCTACCTAGATTGTAGCAAGAACACTTCCCAGTTGTTCATGGTGCTGAAATTTCTCAAAGATTATGTCCCCAAAATGGTACCCTATTGGTTTTCCCATAACTAAATTCTCAGTTTCTCAACGTTTTAAGTATTTTCAGAAAGTGTTGAGTGTTTCTTCTCAAATTTTGGAGGATAACTTTCTTGTAGGCTAGATATTAGAAAGAAGCCTGTGGTTCCTACAGAGAAGAGGCAACAGCCTTGCCCGGTGCCATCCCTGTCTGTCTCCAGGGCTGAAACCATTTCCCGAGATCAGCTCATTTCTCTCATATTTGTTAGTAATTGGACACAGATTCAGTAGCCAGGACTGTACACAATTTGGTGATCAAGATATCCAGATATCTGAACCCCTAATCAATATTTTTAGTACCCTCACACTTTTCATAGGATATAACTCTGCCTGTGTAAATCACTCAGCCTCCCACTTACCTGCATGAATTCTGTGTTCATTTTTATACACAGCATGTGCCTGGGAAGCCTCAAGATTAACAGAATTGTTTCCTCTTTAGTTCACGTGAGGTACATATTGTTTGGAAGCACTCTAAGGGAAGCTGATCCCGTAAGATGAATGGCAAGCTCTTTCACCATATCTCTGACTGTTTCCTTGGCTGGGATTAAATCAAATGAGTTGGAGTGCACTCTATACATATTTTTTCAATTTATATTTTCCTTAATGTATTACAGTCTTTCTTAAAATGAAAATACAATGTACAGGAATCCCTGGAAAAACATCCTCACTGAAGAACTAGTGCCCTTTACAGGGGAAACTATAGCCCGACCCATGCACAGTGGTTATAGGATGGCAAATTGGTGGGTTTCACTAAGATGAAGTTAGTCTATTGTTCTGTGGTGGAGTCTTACATCAATTCTGTTCTAATAAAACCTTCCTGCATCCTGAGCCCCTGATACCTGTATTTGCAAATCAAAGAAGATAAAGACCCACCAAAATAATTCAAATTTCAGGATGCCAAGCAAGGTGGACCATTGTATTCATTGACTCCTGTGATCCTTAGAGGATTTTAGAGGGAGAGAATTCTTGTGCATCTAGCCTCTTTTTTAATGGAACTGAAGACCCGGGATCTGTGGTTTTTGTCAAAATGCATGAGACACTCAGTAATAAGGCAGTATTTAGGCCATGGGACAAGGTTTTAGGAGTATAGAGATATAGCCTCTGACTCAGGCTGCATGAAGTCAGGATCTTTTCAGAGGGTATGGTGGACTGAGTGTGTTCCAACCTTCAGTTCCTTTACTTTGATCTTTTCACGGACCTCATGAGCTCAACCAGGAGGCACCTTGTGCTTAAGAACCAGAGTCCTAAAGTGTGAAAGAAACACTCCTGAGAAAGTGGCTTGACAGGGAGGAGGAGCTGTCATTTACCCTTCCTCAGAAAATCCTTCTCTCTACAGAGCCATACAACTTTTCTTGGTCTTAGTAAAACTTTCCTGTCAGATAGAGATTGGAGCTAGCAAGGGATTGATGTGTTATCCTTGTCCACCACCTCCAATGGTTCTTAGACAGTGCTGGGCATTTGGATGATGTGGACAGTGTTTAACAGTGCAGATTCCCTAGCTGTATACAGACACTGGAAAGTGTTATCTCAGGGGTAGGACATAAGCATCAATATATTTTAAAGCTCACTAACTGCTTTGAATGTGAATCCAATTGAGAATAATTCTGCACGCACTGCTTACCACACTTTAGTTTGCATAAATATCATTCAGATATATTGTTAGTATGTACATTTTGATTCATAGGGGGTGGGTTTTACCTTATATTCTGTATTTCTAATAAGGTGCTACCAAGGTTTTCATTACTCTCACTTAGTTAAACATTGATGACTGTAACTACCAAGAAATTGAACTGAGGTGTTTTAGAAATTAGGCCCTTTGCAATATAGGAAGACACCAAATCTACAAAAAAAATATATATATATATATATATATTAGGCAGGTGTGGTGTCACCTGCCTGTAGTTGCAGCTGAGCCAGGAAGATGTCTCAAGCCTTGGAGCTGGGGGTTGCAGTGAACTGTGATCTTGCCACTGCACTCGACCCTGAGTAAAGAGTGAGACCCTGTTTCTGAGGAAAAAAAGAAACCAAAGTACCTATGTCATATTGGGATGAATTTTATTAACATTGAAACAGATTTAAAAACTACAGCTTTATAGTGAAATTTAATAACCATATACACACAAGGTCAAATTTAATCATTATACAATAGGAGCAACATATCTACAAAACATGTAGACTTTCTAGCCTACTGTATCCAGAGAACACACCATTAGACTTAATTTGATAGCCCACCAAAATACATGGAACAATCTATAGTAGATGAAGGCTTGGAAAAGTAAAAACATCATACGTGTCTTGAAAACTTACTCCTATTTCAATTAAAGTGTCACTATGATTCATAGATATCACACAATACCAAAATGCAAACTATCCACAAGTGAGAATAAGTATGAACGTAGCACTAGAAAATCCTGACACCCCATAATAGATCCCATACTCTCTAATAATCTCACAGTAGAATCCTACATTTCAATACCTAAAATTCAGAATTCACAATAAATTTCATATGCTGTAAACATCTGCACATAGAAAGTTCCTTCAAATGTTCAGAACATTTGCAAACCCAAAAGAAAGTATTTCACACGTGTGGCCTCACCCTGGAATGTAGCCACCACTAACCAATGGCTCCAGGTTCATATAGCCAAACTAGACCTCTTGATTTGTACCTTTCTTCCTCCAGTAGTGACTGTGTGTGTGTGTGTGTGTGTGTGTGTGTGAGTGATTGCGCATGCATGAATTCTCATATTACTAGAACACAACCAGAGACCTTGTGCCCTGCTTGTTCTTCCTCTTGCTACCTCTGGCCCTCCTACCCAGACAAGGGACTTTGCTAATTTTCAGAGACATCTGCTCTGTTTCTTCCTTGTCTGATTTCTGCAGCAAGTAATTGTCCTTTTTAATCTCACTCTTGTATTTTGGTGGATGAATCATGACTGCATTGGAAGGCAGGGTTGATTCTATTTTCCTGATGTTGAATTCAGACTTCGGTCAGTTTTGTTCCAGGAGGCACTTCCACTGATGTAAGGAGAGTTCTCTAGTTGTTGTTTTTTCCAAGTTTTCCTCGAACTCAGGAAACTTGATGCAGGAGTCACTTTTGAGCTTTCTCTGGGTTTCTCCCTTGTCTGTGTCTTCAGCCCCAAGGGCTCTTGGTTTCTCCCCTGTTGATGCATGCTCACTGTCTCTCTCCAGTTCACTCTTCTGGATATAAAAGAGGAGGTAGGCAGGTTGACTGAGGACAGAAGAAATGTCACAGGTGGTTACTTTAGCATCATCCATTTTGTACCACTGGCCATTCCCAGCTTTGACATAGCAGAAGTAATGTCCACTTTGACAGCTCCTCCCAGCATGGACTAGCACAGCATAGAGGAGGTAAATAAGTGGTCCTCTCTTCTGCTGAGACATGTATGGTTGCATGTCAAGACACTCGGGATATTGCACTTCTTTTGCAATTTTGTTGCCTGTGATATCAGAGAACCTTTTCAATACAAGGATGAGGACCTTGGAGGCAGTGTGCAAATTCAAGGACTTGGAGGCAGGTACCTTCTTTAGACAACTACTGCAGTCATAGGCATTCTCTCCATCCAGGTGTTCGGGCTTTACCAACTGTTGTAAAGCTTGGCTCACATTAGGAGCTGCTTCAATGTCCAGGGCAATGTCCAGGTACGGGTCAAAGGTGTCTGAAATGCCATGGCAGTGGAGACACTTGATTTGAGACCTCCAGTACCCTCCAAATATTTGATGGATTAGGGTTGTGTCCTCAGAGTGACCATCTAAGGGCTTGTGCCCAGACAGACAAGCTTTCTTCATGGCATCCACAGTGAACATCAGAAACTCATGGGCATCTTCTTGCTTGTATCTATGGAAGCCAGCAGCCAGTGCAAGTGAGGGCTTGATAACCTGGCCGGGCTGGTGCAGTGCCCGTGTAACATGAGCTTCCATAGTGCACAGCATGCAGAATTTCTGATGACGACAGGTTAGAGAATGCTCCTGGGACAGCATATAGTTGGCAAGGGGTGGTGTGTATGTCAGACACTGCAGGGCAGCATTCATGTAGCAGGTGTTTCCCACATTCCAGAGCCCAGCACCAACCTCATGTCTCTTCCACATCAGCAGAATTTTGTCCCTGTGAGCCAATTGCTTTGTCACAGGAGCCTCTTTAGAATACAGGTCGGGATCTGTTGGGAATAACAATGATGAGTACTCAGGTGGGTAACGACTGGGGTGGTGTTTAACATCAGCTAAATTTGGCTGAGAAGTTTTGAGTTTTGGAAAGACACTGAAAGGAGACTCACCTGGCCTGTGGAGTGAAGCAGCCTCCATGTCTCCAGGAGTAATGATTCCAAGGCTTCCCAGCTGGGATCTCAACTGGAAGAAGGACGCTTCCTCTTCTGAGACTATCTTCAAATGGCAGGTTTGTCTCCACAGCAGCCATTTTATGGCTCATCCAACTCCTCACACCCACTCACTAGGTACAAGATGCACCAATCAAGTCCAAGCACTTAATCGGATTAGGAGGCCTCAGGGTGTGTTCTCTGGAAATCCCCAGATAATCCAATTAGCGCCATCCCCATTACCATTTAGAGAACACCTGGAGCAAATTGAACTATCAGGATTGTGCATAAATATCCTGAGAGAGGAACGGGGTAGGGTAGTGGGCATATATTTGTTTTAGCTCTTTGAAAACAATAATGGAGGAACATTAGATATTAAATAAGAAGTTGGACTCACACTTCCTGATTTTAATTCTTCCTACAAATCTATAGTTACTAAGGCATAATGGCACTGGTGGAGGGTCAGACACAGAGACCAAGGGAATAGAACAGATGGCCCAGAAATAGCCCCTCCTTCTATGATCAATGGATATGGATGCTTGGTACAAATGTATCAAAACCTTTCAGTGTGGAAAGGATAGTGTTTTCAAACAGTGCTGCTGTGAAACTTAGATATCCACAAAACAACGTAAATTTCCCCTCTCATCCCTCAAGTTACAGAAAGATGCTTCCCCTTCTCAGACTTCAAATTGCAGGTTTAGTCATCTCGTCAGCCCTTTTGTGGCTCATGCCTCCCGCCATGGCCAGCATACCCACCCACTAAGTAAAAGGTCAACAATTAGGTCTAATCCATTAATTCCCTCAGGGGTTTTACAAGAGGGACTTTGGTATTCTGGTGAGAATCCCATGGGCCTTATCCACATTACAATTTATTGAACACTTGAAGCAGATTTAGATATCAGTATTCTCCATAAATACGCTGAGAGTTCCACTGAGTTGGGGTGATGGGTATCCCTCTGTCTGCCTTCTTCCAAAAGAAAGAGAAGGAATAAAATGGGAAGAAGTGACATGTGTATGTGTGTGTGTGTGTGTGTGTGTTTATCCATACTTCCATGCATTTACATTTTCAAAGTACTAAAATGCCTTAGGATGCTGAGTAAGAAGAAGCTGGACTCATCCTTCCTGATTTTATATCTTACTACAAACTACATTAATAAGTCAATGTGTTGCTGGCATAAGATCAGACCTAGAGATGGAAGGAACAGAATAGGTAGCCCAGATATAACCCCTGCCATCTGTGATAGACTGGTTTGAGTGATTGATACAAGGGTGTCAAAACTTTTATGGAGAAAGTGCAGTCTTTACAAAATACAGTGTTGTGAAACTTAGATATCCACAGGAAACCCTAAAAGTTAGACCTTATGAAAAATACTACACAAAATAATAAAATTACCTCACACAAAATACTAAACTTTATTCTGAAATTAATGAAAGACTAAATGTACATAGTAAACTATGAAACATTTAGAAGACCATATGGGGGATGTGTTCATGGCATGGAATTTCTGGGGATTTCTTGGATGTGACACCAAAGAACAGGCATAAAAGAAAAAAATAAGTAAATTAGGGTTTATCAAAATTAAAACTTTTATTCATAAAGGCCACTATAAAATGAGTGACAATAAAACACATAGGATGGGAGAAAATATTTGCCAAATATATATCTGATAAAGGACCAGTATGTGGAATATTAAAACTTTTCTGCAACTTAAAAAAAAAAACAAATTAAAAGGAAAAAAAGTATAAAATAGACTTAATGAATTCATAAAGAGATGTTCAACGTCTTTATTTATTAGGGAAACACTAATCAAAATGCAATGAGATAATGCTCTGCTACTGTGAGAGTGGCTGTTTAAATCAATCAATCAATCAGAGCAGAGATTAAGTGTTGTTAAGGTTGTAGAAAAATGGAATCTCTATACACTGGTATTGAGAAAGAGAAAATGATGAAATTCCTGTGCAAAACCACATGACCATGCCTCACAAAATTAAAGACATAATTATCAATTATCACATGCTCCAGAAACGTCACTCCTATGTATACAGACAAAGGGTTGAAAAGCAGATGCTCAAAGAAATATTCATGCATCTTTGTTCATACTATCAAAGTTCACAAAAACAAGGGTGAAAACAACCCAACTATTCAACAGTGGATGAATGGATGAAAAAAATTGGGTGTTTGTGTGTGTGTTTTTCTGTGTGTGTCAATGTAACATCATTTGGTCTTAAAAATAGATAAAGTTGTCTATTTTCAAGTTGCTAATGGAGGAGAAATGGTGGAAACAAAGCTTCTATCAGCCAATATTAGAGGGGTGTAAACAGCATTCACTGTGTCTGTACAAGTAAGTAGAAGATGGAAATGAAAGTGCAAGAAACAGAGCTCCATCTGGCTCTCCAAAGGCATTTTAGGAACAATTCTTTGAGGCACAAGGCAAGGTGAAAAATCAGCCAGTCACCAAAGGACAAATACTTTAGGATTCATGGCATATGAGTTTTCTAGAGCATTCTTATCCACAGTGACAGAAAGAATTGTTTGGAAGGACTTCCCAGAGGGAAAATGTGGAGTTAAGGTTTGAAGTTTACAGAGTTTCAGTTGGGAAAATGAGAGGTCGCTGAGATGGATGGTGGTGAGGGTTACACCTCAAGGCGAATGCACTGAGTGTCACAGGATCACACTCAGAAATACAATTAAAATGGTATGTTTTATATTAAGCACATTTTAACTCAATAAAAATGCAAAGTGGAAGATGAAACAGGTATATGTACAAATATTTATTTTTCTTACAGAAAGTATATGCTCTTAAAACTGTGCAGGTATACCAACGCATTGGTTTTCAATCTACTGCAAAATGGCAAACAACAAAGTAGGGTGCTTCGTTTCTGGAGACCATTAATTGAAATGTAATAGGATTAAGTTAACTAGGTTAGGTCACACCTACAACTGCCAACCCATGGAACTGTATAAAAGTCAGCGCGGGCAGGCCTCCCTCAGTTCCCCTATGCAGGAGTCCCGGCTGCTGCATCACACCCAGCAGAGATTTTCCAGCGTGAACTCAACTCCTCTGAAATCCTACTGAAGGACAGGAGGTGAACACTTGGATTTCAGGTTGGTTTCTTTCACCAATTTGTTTTTCAGACTATACTTCAGAAAAATACTAGAGTGAAAAATATATATATGTATATATATGTAACATTGTGGTTTTAACTTATGGGATAAGGGTTTTTGTCCTTTTTAATTGTATTTCTTTGAAAAGAGACATAAAACACTTCAGTTTAATATCAATTATTTCATAAAAGTTCACATTCTTAAGCAAATATTCCCAGCCCACTGATTTTGTGGGTAGACAGATAAACAGTTTTGGAAAGTTAGTGATTTTGGCCATGAACATGTGAAACCTAAATATTTCATTTGTTCATCATTTATCCAAACATATTCATTATGAATTTATTTGAAATTAGATAAGTAGTGGGGCTCTGAAGATAGAGTAGTAATTGAAAGGCTGTAGACCACAAACTTCCAGTTTAGTAGGAAAAGAAGTAACATTTGTATGTGATTTTTCTGTTTGGAAACGGTATGTTTTAATGTCAAAATGACAATTCAAATTTTAACAGCTCATTATTAAACTGATGAGATTATCAGCTAAAGGGAAAGGGAATCCACACAAAAATTTACAGCAGTTCCCCAGAGAGAATGAAGTGCTGAGCTGAGGAGCCTGGTGGGGTAGGGGAGCAACGTCAGAGGTTTCCATCCGCTGTGTTCCTAGTGATTACTGGGCACGTTCCCTACCCTTCCGGGATAGAATCCAACCTTCTTCATTTTGCCAGAGAATTTTTAATTTCAAAAGGGTTGTTAATTCTGACTTCAGCCTTTTTGTGTCTGGCTATCTGAAGGAAGTTTAGATGAGCGTGAAAAAGGAGAGCTTATGGATTCATAATTAGGAATAGTCAAAGGGACACTTGACTTACAATTCTGCAATTAGTCTCTTAGGGAACACAGGCACTAAATAAAATTGCAAACAGATTAATGTATAGTGATATATTGGAAACTAGGTCAAGGTATCTTTTACCTACTTGTCTTATGTTCGGAGCTTAATATGCTTGGATCATTTTCCCCAAGAGATTCATTTTGAACTGTGATTCTCATGAACAAATATGTATGATTTTAATATTTAAAAAGTGTAGCTGGCCTTCCTTGTCCATCCACTTCTGTGGATTCAACCAATTGCAGATTGCAAATGTTCAGAAAATAAAATTTCCACAAAGTTTCAAACAGCAAAACTTGAATTTACACTGCAACTGTAAGTACTATGTTGAATCCACACAAATGAAGTGTGGTGTAGACATGTTATTACGTGTATTATAAGTAAACTAGAGATGATTTAGAGTGTTTGGGTTGATGCGAAGAGGTTATGTGCACATTTTACATCAGAAACGTGAGTATCCACACACGTTTATATACCCAGGGGATGTAGGACCGATCCCGCAAGGATACTAGGGAGGATTGTACAAAAGAATCCCACAGAGAATAATTATCCTGCCCAACTAATAAACAGAGTGTGATAGAAAGTGAATATCACTAACACAAAATCCTACTGGATTGGGGATGACTCAGGGTAGAGGACACATAGCACCGATTTTGATTTTGAACGGATGAGGCTGATTCTGGGGGTGCCCCCACATGATGGAGTTATGTGGACACCTCCCCCCTGAAGGCCCCTCCCATTATATAATCCGCAGCACAAGCCAATCACACCCGGCCCTGCTGACCAATCCCTGGGCTCTGTGCCTTCCTAAGGACTCCTAAAGGACTTGCCAGAGACCTCACTCTCAGAGCACTATTCAACCTGCCACAGGCAGGGAACACTCTCTCCTCCAGGCCCTGGCTGTGTGTGCCCAGCTGGGAGCTGACATCTGTCCTTCATTTAAGGTAAAGATCAAGGATTTTCAAGAAATAGGATAAAGACTGACGTTGGCAGACACAATCCCGTGCACAGAACCTTTACCATGTATGGTTACCGACGCCCAAGAAGCCCCAGCGAGTCCGGGACCCGAAAGGAGGCTGACCGTGCAGGAGAGAGCAGGTGTGTTTGAGTGTGTGTCTGCCTGGGGTCCCCAGTAGGTTGACATGTGACTGTGAGTGTGTGTGTGCGTGTGCACACATGACTGTGTGCTAGAGAGCCACGCTGGGGCAGAGATGGCATCCTGGAATGCCATGACGTTGAATGTTCTGAATGAGGACAGCCGGGGAGGCGTGAGCCCTGCAGAGTTAGCCCCCTGCTCGGGGGGCGGCGGTGTTGGGGTGCGTTTCCGTCAGTGGCCCTGTCTCGGGTTGCCCCGTACTGTCAATCCACGTCTCCTCTCTAAATGGAAGTCGTGTCTCCTACGCATAGAAAGGACTAGCGTGGACATGATCTAAGTGTTCTACCTCGTGCTCCTAGGAGAGGCAAGTGTTCCCACCATCTCTACTCCGCACACACTCTAACTGCATAGATGCAGGGGTCAAATACCCAGAATAACAACTTTTCCCACTAAAGTCCGCAGACCAAATGACATGTCCCCCCTCTCATGTGGGTGAGCTCCTGAGGCAGCAAACTGCTTCCTGTGGTCACCACCCTTTATCACATGCCACCCCTGACTCAGGGAAGACCCTTCAGAAGGGGCGAGGGTGAGGGGTGGGCTTTAGGGCACATCGAGTGCGGAGTGTATTTGGAGTTCAGGGGAAGTGCATGTGGCCGAGGGCCCCAGTGAGAATGTGGGCTGGCTGACAGATGCAGCTGTGAGCTGTGAGAAGGGACTCCGTCACTGTGTGGAAGCCTGACTGGTCCCTCTCTGTCCTGCAGCTCAACTCCTGCAAGAGTGAATCCACCCAAACGGCAGCAACTGGAACAGCGTCCCAGGACAGGTAAGACATTTTCCCTGCTTTTCCTGAAGTTCCCACCGCCTGGCACCAACAGTCACATGCACAAAGTCATGAAAGGAGAGGGCGCTTCCTCCAGGGTGAGGGCAAAGGCATCCTCGGTCCTCGTGGCAGATGTTCTGTGAGTGGCTTCCTGCAGGTCGCACCCTTAGCCCCACACCCTGCAGAGCCACAGCCTTTTCCCTCCCTCTGCTGTCCCCACAGGTGCAGAATCACCTGCAGTTGAAGGAGCTCCTCACTTGGATCCATGCCAGCCCCTGGAACCAGCCCAGGTGAGTTCCTCTTTCCTGGATGGCAAAGATTGGACATTGCTGCCTAAAATCCAGGGTCGAGGGGGCATACAGGGGTGTGCATTTCGGGAGAGTCAGCATGACAGCAAACTGTGGGAGGGAATTGGTGTTTTAAAGTAGTAGAGGGTGCAGTTGCTGGTGGGTCCCTCCCCATCAGCACCGTCTGTAGCCTCTTTTGAAGTGGGAGCACTCAGGGCTGTCTCTCCACAGGAGCACTGTGATTCCAGCACAGAGGCGCTCATGGTGGTCCTGGAACCAGGGGCAGGGCTGCAGTTGAGCCTGGGAGAAGAAGTCGTCACCCTGGTCCCGCAGACAGCCATGCAGGTGACCCTTGGAAATGTGGTCCTGGTGGTGGTCCCTGAGCATGTCCTCAGGTCACTGGAAGGTCGGCAGTTACTCGTGGAGACCCACTGCATCTTGCCCTGCCCTGCTGATGTCACCTGGGAGTTCCACATTCAAGATGGAGACGCCCCGGCCGTGGGAGCAGAAGAGATGCTTGTCCTGCAGGTAGAAGAGGAGGCTGCTCCCCTCGACCTCCAGCCCTTTGTGAGGCCCCCTGGAGACCAGGTTGCTGGGATCAGCCCTTCTCTCCTGATGACCCCGTTCTATGTTCCATGCTTCCTGATGTCTGGCCCCCAGCGCTTCCCCCTCCCACCCACTCCTAGTCCCGTGAGACTCCCTCGGCCAACCGACGGCAGCTTCAACCTCCGTGGTCTGGAGCCTGTGCCCAGCTCTGCCCTCCGACCTCTGCCCCCTTCGCCAAGTCCAGGGCCCCGGATGTGCCGCAGGGTTCACTATAGGCCGCCCAGCAGAGCACGGCGATGTCTGTTCCCAAAGTGATGGACCCAAGAGCCACCCTGCTTTGCTGGGTCAGGGATTGACCGAGTCCCTGTCAGTGCGCCCCCAGGACATGGAGGGAGAGCCGTACCAGTGACATCTTGCTTCTCCCTGGCTGTGACCTGCCATCATTGCTTGTTCTGGGCGTCAGAGGGCCCCACACGCTGTAGGGATGGGGAATGGCAGGGATTTAAGATAACATGTTCCTGTTGCACTTGGCACACAGTGTCCCCTAGAATTTCCCTTCCTGACCCAAACACATGGGTCACTCCACAGACGCCCTGACAGCCCTGTGTGAGAGGCTGCTCCCAGCACTCAGCGGCCAAAAATTCTTCTGAACACAGCGGCTCATTCCCACGGTCAGCACCGCCCCTCCACCCGTCCTTGTGCTGCTTGGTCTGTAACACGGGTAGTAACAGCTAATGGGGTGACGGATACCGCATTTGATTAACTCACGTCGTATACCTGTATGAAAACATCACATGTACCCTATGAATGCTTTCGACTCGTATATACCCATAAAAATTAAAAATAAAAATTTTTAAAAACATTCGGGCTGTGATCGGAATGTGTGACTGCTCTGTCTTGCTTCCAACTGACACACTCCCCTCTGCCTTCGGAGAGATTGTGTGTCCATTCACTGTTGCCTTTGCTTTGTTGTTTTTTTGGGGGGTTTTTTTGTTTTTTTTTGAAGACAGAGTCTCACTCTGTTGCCCAGACTAGAGTGAGTGCCGTGGCGTCAGCCTAGCTCACAGCAACCTCAAACTCCTGAGCTCAAGCGATCCTCCTGTCTCAGTCTCCCGAGTAGCTGGGACTACAGGCATGCACCACCATGCCCGGCTAATTTTTTCTATATATATTTTTAGCTGTCCATATAATTTCTTTCTATTTTTAGTAGAGGTGGGGTCTCGCTCTTGCTCAGGCTGGTCTCGAACTCCTGAGCTCAAACGATCTGCCCACCTCGGCCTCCCAGAGTGCTAGGATTACAGGCATGAGCCACCGCGCCCGGCCCTTTGCTTTGTTTTTGATTCTTTTATTTATTCTTCTTGTGCTCATGGACTAACAATTGTGTATCTCACAAATTTCTTGGCAAAACTGGGGACATAGATTTGAGCGGGACAAAGAAGTTTCTAGCTGTCATGTAGGGAGAGGGCCACGCACACGGTAATTTCACATGATGGAGGAAATAGGGACTTGGCACCGTGGGTGGGGGTGGGGGCATCACTGTATTTTGAAGCGAAAGGGAAAGGCTCTTCCACAAGGTACCTTGTGAGTTGAGACCTCAATGTGATTTAGACTTAAGGATCCTCGGAATGAAAACACTACATACGCATTTAACCAAAAGTTATGATCCACCTTGACTACAAGGACAGCATGAGGAGTATCGGGTGTGTGTCCTGGTGCAGGGTGGATCTGGGGTGTAACTATCAGTATGTGGATCAGGAAGGGAAAAATTCATATAAAAATGAAAAACTTGGAAGTGAAAAATGAGGATTTTACTTATCAATAAGAAGAATGGTCTAGAAGAATTGAAAGAGTTCAAAGCACTCTTGGCATAAGTCAAGAATAGCCCCTGACCTGGTCCTGGCTTTAGAAGGACCCACTGTGGCAGAAATGATCACACCTCCCCTTTCTGATTACTTGGCTTCAATTTCCTGCAAAATGTCACCAAACTCCTTCCAAAGTTTGCAAGGGCTTTTCTTGGGCTCCTCCTCCCAAGTCCAGACTGGGAGCCAGTGTTAGCACCTGTAGTCCTGGGGGTTGGCCCAGCTGGACACTTACCAAGGGTTTGGACAGAGCAGGGCCCAAACTGAGACCTGTGTGCAGTGTTTATCATACTCAAATATACATGAACTTCACTCAGAGACATTGTTCAGATGCACATTTTGATGCACTGGGGCCGGCTTTTATTTCTGGGTTCTGTATTTTAGCAAAGCTCTAGGACCTGCAATGTTCTGGATATTCTCAGGTAAATGGAGCTTGATGATTACGACCAACAAGAAATTGATTGAGATGTTTGATAAGCAAAGCACCTATTTGATCTGCCATATTACGATGACTTTTATTAACACTGAAACAGATTATAAAAAGATGCTGTACAATAAACTTTAATAATGAATATACCACATCAAGAGAATATCCCCCATAACTGTTTTCAGTGACACATGTCCACAGATGAAGACTCTTCTTTCAGGACAGGAAACAGTTTAAAAAATGCAGGTCCCAGAGGTGAGTTCTCTACGGAGAGTTTCCAAATTTCAGTCACTGACACATCAAATACAGACTGATTGCACACTGTGATGAGGCACAGTAATCACTATAGCTCTGTGAGCCACAGTAAAGCCATCTTGTATGCAGGCTAGTGCAGCCATCTGTGTACGGACTCACTGTTGTGTAAAGTTAAAAAAAGAATACATGAATAACAGAAAAAAATTTATACAGTGATTCACTTGTAAGTGATTGTTTAAAATCATTAGGTGTGTATAGTTACATTGTACTACACTTGGCAGTTCCCTGGAAAAATGTTCCTTGGATGTTCCTCAAGGAAATGTTCCTTGATTTAATGGATGCTATTTGCTTCTGTAAGTTTGCTTGCTTATGAATTATTGTAATCAACATGTTCTTAGCCATATGTGTATTGTTAGTATCGTTAATGGTGAAGGTATATAACTGCTGCTCACTTTAAGATCAGGGCCATTCTCTGTCTCTGGACTTTCCCAGGACAGGGATGGTTGTTGGCCAGCTAATAAAGACTCCTAATTTGGCTCAATTCGGTCTTTAGGTGGTCATTTCTCGCATCTTAGGCTATAACACACACCTTCCAATTTATATCACTGGTTAATGCATTCCCCCATGTCTTTATTCAGTTTATTATACATATAACTTAACTAAAATAATTTAAATGCTAGTTTGATGAGTTTCGTTTTACATGCAATTTGAGTTTACTCAATTCCAAAAGCAAATGTCTGTCTGTGTCCAGCATGACCTGGGGGCCAACATCGGCACAAGCTCCACAGTCAGGGAAGGCGATACCCTAGACAGGGGCTGCTCCTTCCACGGTCCCCTCCTCAGCACAACAGTCCCATCTTAGACCATGAGGCTGGAGGACGAGTCTTGCTCCACCTGGTGTCTCACTCTGAGTCACTGTCCTCAGAGGACAAAGAAACCAGAAGGTCCTCATACAGGACGCTCAGTGGGACCTGGGCACAGTGACCCTCAGACTTCTCTGGGACTTGAGGGCTCCGAGCAGGAGGGCCTGGCTTCTCAGCGGGCAGGGAAGAGGGAGCCAGCAGGAGGCTGCAGCTCCACTGCCCATTGTCCAGTCTCCTGAAGGCCATCCTGAGGGGGAGCAGGGCTGGGTGACGGGAGACGGGGC
Source organism: Eulemur rufifrons (assembly GCF_041146395.1). Classification (NCBI taxonomy): domain Eukaryota; kingdom Metazoa; phylum Chordata; class Mammalia; order Primates; family Lemuridae; genus Eulemur; species Eulemur rufifrons. The sequence continues at coordinate 2,866,899 of NC_090994.1, forward strand.
TCGGTGCAGGCCTGGACAGGGTTCAGGAGAGCTCTGCTCTGTGGAGGCTGCAGGTGAGCGCCAGCTTTCTGGGTAATTTTCAGCTTGTTCTCTTGGGATGCCTCTTTCAGTCCACATGTATTTATACTAAGTGGAGACTGAGGGTCTGATGCCCCAGCTCAGCACTCTGAGTGCATTTATTGCAGGCTGAGAAAGGGCTGAGTCTGAATTGATTTAGGGATTCTGACAAAACTGGATTTGGGCAGATATCTTACTTGAGGCTGACTTTGGGATCCTGGATCATCTGGGGGTTGAAGGCCACCTAAGGAACTTCAAGGGAACAACCATGAGGTCCATTGCTGTCATATTCACAGGAGGCCAGTGTCCTGGGGACAGTGCAGGAATGTGACAGGGGCATCAGGGGTTGACACTTGCAGTTTCTTATTTTGTCCAGCAGCTTGAAGAGGACCTCAGCTCAGTTCTTCTCGTGGGAGACACTGCAGGACAGATGGACATTATGGCACTGTCTTTACAGGTGAGAACAGGGTCAAGGACAGATTTTATCTAGTTAGTGTGGAGAGAGATTGACCTGGGAGAATAGTGCTGGCAAAGACACCTAAATAGAACATCAATTCGGGTTTCCTCTACATCAGTGAAAGAGGAAACTCACCACATAAAATGGTATGGGTCATATAACAGAAGAAAGGGCTTGCAGATGGGCAAAAACGTGTTATGTCCCTTTAAAACATCCCCTTGCATCCCTGCCTCAGGCTAGTGGTCTGGAGCAGAAGAGGAATGTGTTTTGTTTGTTGTGCTATAGGAAATGATGGCTCTAGGGGATTGTCTGGGTGGAGGTCACAAGACCACCTTGAGTGAAGATTGGATTAATCCGGTGGAGGTCATGAGATTGCTTTAGCTGAAGATGGGATTGAACAGAACCCTTAAGGCAGGGCGTGGTGGCTCATGCCTGTAATCCTAGCACTCTGGGAGGCCAAGGCGAGGCGGGTGGATCGTTTGAGCTTAGAAGTTCAAGACCAGCCTGAGCAAGAGCGAGACCCAGTCTCTACTAAAAATAGAAAGAAATTAGCCGGACAACTAAAATATATACAAAAAAAATTATCCAGGCATGGTGGCACATGCCTATAGTCCCAGGTACTTGGGAGGCTGAGGCAGAAGGATCACTTGAGCCCAGGAGTTTGAGGTTGCTGTGAGCTAGGCTGACGTCATGGCACTCTAGCCCGGGCAACAGCATGAGACTCTGTCTCAAAATAAATAAATAAATAAATAAAGCTCTGTACTTCTGCTCAGAAGGGGGACGCTGGGACTTTGAGACAGGAGTCTCCAAGTCTTCTCATATGCTGGCAAATTAATAATCTCTTTCCTTCTCCTAAAGCCACTGTCCACATTCTTCTGATATGGCCTTGGGAACAAGTGCCGAATTTTCAGTAACAGTCACATAAAACAGGCAAAGAAATACCAATGGTCATTTTAATGGCAAAAGTATCTCAAATTTGTGAAGAGAAAACAATTTTGAATAACAACTTCATAAATTTTCTCCATCAGATCGAAGATTATGACAGTTTTTCATACCATGTCCTGTTAAATAAGTTGAAACAAGCACTTTTATTCAGGGTTTTACAGAATAGAGATGAATATGTTTTCAAGGAAGTTTCAGAGGATTGTGTTTTCCTGGAAAATTTGAGAATATTTATCAGACTTTATCAGATTTTCTCCCTTATACGATTATACCTTTAGGAGGCATCTGACAAAATCACTTCTACATGCCTCCTCTAGTACATTGCTGGCACACATACAGTTTTACAACTAAAGAAACACACGAAAAATGACATCAGAAGAATAAGCAAATGAAAACTTAACCCCACAATCTAGAATTGAATTGTTAGCTGAGTCTTCACACTGAAGGGGTTGGGAAGGGTGCAGATCTGGGTCACTGACTGGTGAGGTGGGGCAGGGACCCAGGGCAGAGCCTCACCCTCAGATAAGGGAAAGATTCTGTCAGTTCCATCCAGTTTTGCTTCTCAAGGAAAACTGGCAGATAATGTCTAATGATTGAGGTGGCGGTCAGGACAACTTTTGAAGATATGAATAATATGTAGCCAAAACCCCAGGAATTACTTGTGCCCAAGGCGTTTGCATCTCCATGAAAACTTCCATCACTAAGGCAAAGGGCCTCTCATCCCCAATTACACAGATTCTCTCCAACCCCCAAAAGCCTACGTATCCAAATACTGTCTGCATCAAAATCCAAAGTCTGACCAAGGGCGAGGGACGTGCACAAACCCCTGCAGTCTCCTCTTGTACACCACCCACATCAACCATGACATCAATATGATCAACACAACCAGAAAACTTGTGCCCTGCTTCTTGCTATCTCTGGCCCTCCTTCCCAGACAGGGGACTTTACCAGTGCTCAGGGACATCTGCTCTGTCATGTTCCTGGCCGGTTTCTGCAGCAGGTAGTTGTCCTGCTCAGTGTCATTCTTTGTCAGCTCACTCCTGTACTTCAATTGATGAGACATGACTCCATTGGAAGGCAGGGTGGATTCTATTTTTCTGAAGTTGAATTCAGGCTCTGATCGGTTTTGCTCCAGGAGGCATTTCCACTGATGTAAGGACAGTTCTCTAGTTGTTGTTTTCCCGAAGTGCACCTCCAACTCAGGAACCTTGATGCAGGAGTCCCTGTTGAGTCCCCCTTGGGTTGCTCCAATATCTGTGTCTTCAGCCCCATGGGCTCTTGGTTTCTCCTCTATTGACGCACGCCCACCGTCCCTTTCCAATTCACTCTTCTGGATGTAAAAGAGGACATAGGCATGTTGACTCAGGACAGAAGATATGTCACAGGCGGTTACTTTAGCATCATCCATTTTGTACCACTGGCCATTCCCAGCTTTGACATAGCAGAAGTAATGTCCACTTTGACAGCTCCTCCCAGCATGGACTAGCACAGCATAGAGGAGGTAAATAAGTGGTCCTCTCTTCTGCTGAGACATATATGGTTGCATGTCAAGACACTCAGGATATTGCACTTCTTTTGCAATTTTGTTGCCTGTGATATCTGAGAACCTTTTCAATACAAGGATGAGGACCTTGGAGGCAGTGTGCAAATTCAAGGACTTGGAGGCAGGTACCTTCTTTAGACAACTACTGCAGTCATAGGCATTCTCTCCATCCAGGTGTTCTATCTTCACCAACTGGTCCAGAGCTTGGTTCACACTCTGAGCTGCCTTGATATCCAGAGCAATGTCCAGATAAGGGTCAATGGTGTCTGAAATGCCATGGCAGTGGAGACACTTGATTTGAGACCTCCAGTACCCTCTAAATATTTGATGGATTAGGGTTGTGTCCTCAGAGTGACCATCTAAGGGCTTGTGCCCAGACAGACAAGCTTTCTTCATGGCATCCACAGTGAACATCAGAAACTCATGGGCATCTTCCTGGTTGTATCTATGGAAGCCAGCAGCGAGTGCATGTGAGGGCTTGACAACATTTCCAGGATGCTGCAGCACCCTTGTAACATGATCTTGCATAGTGCACAGCATGCAGGATTTCTGATGATGACAGGTTAGAGAATGCTCCTGGGACAGCATATAGTTGGCAAGGGGTGGTGTGTATGTCAGACACTGCAGGGCAGCATTCATGTAGCAGGTGTTTCCCACATTCCAGAGCCCAGCACCAACCTCATAAGGTCTCTTCCACATCAGCAGAATTTTGTCCCTGTGAGCCAATTGCTTTGTCACAGGAGCCTCTTTAGAATACAGGTCGAGATCTGTTGGGAATAACAATGATGAGTTCTCATTAGACTGGGGTTGTCTTTAACATCAGGTGAATTTGGCTGAGAAGCTTTGAGTTTCAGAAAGACATTGAAAGGAGACTCACCTGGCCTGTGGAGTGAAGCAGCCTCCATGTCTCCAGGAGTAACGATTCCAAGGCTTCCCGGCTGGGATCTCAACTCGAAGAAGGACGCTTCCTCTTCTGAGACTGTCTTCAAATGGCAGGTTTACCTCCACATGAGCCTTTTTATTGCTCATCCGACTCCTCACACCCACTCACTAGGTACAAGATGCACCAATCAAGTCCAAGCACTTAATCGGATTAGGAGGCCTCAGGGCGTGTTCTCTGGAATTCCCCAGATAATCCAATCAGCACCATCCCCATTACTATTTAGAGAACACCTGGAGCAAATTGAACTATCAGGATTATGCATAAATATCCTGAGAAAGGAACAGGGGTGGGGTGGTGGGCATATATTTCTTTTAGCTCTTTGAAAACAATAACGGAGGAACATTAGATATTAAATAAGAAGTTGGACTCACACTTCCTGATTTTAATTCTTCCTACAAAGCTAAGGTTACTAAGGCATAATGGCACTGGTGGAGGGTCAGACACAGAGACCAAGGGAATAGAACAGATGGCCCAGAAATAACCCCTCCTTCTATGGTCAATTGACGTGAATGATTGGTACAAAGGTATCAAAACCTTTCAGTGTGAAAAGGATAGTGTTTTCAAAAAATGCTGCTGTGAAACTTAGATATCCACAAAACAACGTAAATTTCGATCATTACCTAAAACAATATCACAGTTTAAATCAAAATTGATGAAAGAATAAATGTAGAAAATAAAGTATAAATTATTTAGAAGAAAGGCAGGGCAAGGTGGATCTGGCCTGTCATGCCAGACTCTGGGAGCCTAGGCCGGTGGATCGCTTGAGCTCAGGAGATGTAGACCAGCCTGAGCAAGAGTGAGACCCCATCTCTACCAAAAATGTTATTAGTAAAATTAGTCCAGCATGGTGACACAGTTCTGTAGTCCCACCTACTCAGGAGGCTGAGGTAGGAGGATTCCTTGAGCCCAGGAGTTTGAGGCTGCAGTGAACTATGAACTCACCTCTGCACTCAAGCCTGGATGACAAAGTGAGATCTTGTCTCTAGAACGATTAGGAGGAGGTGACAAAATCAATATGGTGTAGCCTGGGAAATGGGAGCATGGGGCTTTGGCCCACACGCTCCTTTCAAGACAGTTCTTTACGACCACAAAGAAGGTTTGAGTCTGTATCTTTGTGTGTAGTAGATTTCTCCTCCTTAAAAAGATTCCATTATGCATTCAGGCATCTCAAATTAATACCTGAGAATTAAATAAATTATTTGAGGCCGGGCGTGGTGGCTCACGCCTGTAATCCTAGCACTCTGGGAGGCCGAGGCGGGTGGATAGCTCGAGGTCAGAAGTTCGAGACCAGCCTGAGGAAGAGCGAGACCCTGTCTCTACTAAAAATAAAAAGAAATTATATGGACAACTAAAAATATATATAGAAAAAATTAGCCAGGCATGGTGGCGCATGCCTGTAGTCCCAGCTACTCGGGAGGCTGAGGCAGTAGGATCGCTTAAGCCCAGGAGTTTGAGGTTGCTGTGAGCTAGGCTGATGCCATGGCACTCACTCTAGCCCAGGCAACAGAGCGAGACTCTGTCTAAAAAAAAATAAATAAATAAATAAAAATAAATTATTTGTAAAAATTAAAAAAAAAAAAAGAAAAAATCCAAACTAAAGTGAGGAAACTATTTAAATAGACATCTCTCCAAAAAAGATACACAATGCCCAATAAATCCGGGAGAGCTGCTCAACATCATTATATGTTCAGGAAATACATATCAAACTATGAGGAGATACTGCTCCATTAGGTACTCCTACCCACCCCATTAGGTAGGCCAAGCTAACATAAATCAAACAAACCAATCAACCAGTGAGAAAATAAGAAGTTTTGTTAAGGATGTAGAGAAATAGAACTCTTAAATATTATTACTAGAAATGAGAAAATGGTGCAACCCTTGTGTAAAACAGTATGGCCACTCAGTAAAAACATAAACCTATAATTACTATAGGATTCAGAAACTCCACTTTTATGTACATAAATAAAAGATTAAAAGCAGGGATGGAACATATTTGTAAACAATTGTACATACTAGCAATATTCACAAAAGAGAAAGGTAGAAACAATTCAAATATCCATCCGTAGTTGAATCTATAAACAAAATATGGGGTGTGCTTGTGTGTGTTTGTGTGATATAATATCCTTTAGACTTAAAAAAAATGAAAGTGTTTATTGACACACTGTTAAGGAGGATATTTGGAAATAACACAAGTGTCAACCAAAATGAGAGGGGTTCAAACAGAATGCCCATTGCTTCTACACAAATGGGCAGTAAACGACCATGAAACTGAAAGAGATACATGTGGGTCTGTGTGGCCATCTAGAGACTTTTTAGGCATGATTATTCGAGTCACAAAGCAAGATGAATACTAAGCCAGGCTACAAAGGACAAATAATTTATAATTCATGTCACATGAGTTTTCTAGATCAGTCACACCCATAGGAAGAAAAATTGTGGTTTGCTAGAGATTCTGGGGAGAAAAATGTGGAGTTCCTGTTGAAAGCTGCACAGTTTCAGGTGGGGGAAATGGGAAGTTCTGGATGGATGGATAATGGTGATGGTGGAATATCATTGTGAATGTCCTTGATGTCACAAAACCACACACTTAAATGTAATTAAAATGGTATATTTCCTGTTATATATATGTTAGTACAGTAAAAAATACAAGGTGCAAACTGAAACAGATATATGTACAAATATTTATTTATTCTTACAAAAAACATATTCTTAACACCATGTAGGGGTACCTATATTTTTAAAAAATACTTCCAACACAGTAAACAACGAAGTAGAGTGAATTGTTTCCAGGACAATTAGGTGGGATATAACAGGATTAAGTTGATTACGTTAAGTCACACCTACACTTGCCCACCATGGAACTGTATAAAAGTCAGCGTGAACAGGGAGCCTCCCTCAGTGTCCCTTACTCAGGAGTCCTGGAAGCTGCCTCACACCCAGCAGAGATTTTCCAGCATGGACTCAACTCCTCTGAAATCCTACTGAAAGACAGGAGGTGAACCCCTGGATTTCAGGTTTGTATCTTTAACTAATTTGTTCTTCAGATTATACCTCAGAAAATTAGTAGAATTTAAAAAAAAAGTGATATTGTGGTTTTAGCTTATGGAGTAGCGGTTTTTTTTTTTTTATTGTTAATTGGATTTCTTTGAAAAGAGACATAAAATACTCCAGTTTAAATGTCATTTATTTCACAAAAATTCACATTTCTAAGGAAATATACCCAGCCTCCTGACTTTGTAGGTAAACAGCTAAACAGTTTTGGAAATCTGGTGGTTTTCTCCGTGGACACGAAAGGCTAAATATCTCACTGGTCCTTCGTTTCTTCAAACATTTCACTGTGAATTTTTTAGAAACTACATAGACGGTGGGGTTCTGGAGATAGGGCAGTAATTGAAAGACTGTAAACCATAAACTTGCAGGTTAGCAGGGAAAAATATCATTTGCCTGTGAATTTGAGTTAGGAATTTGCATATGTTAGCATCCAAAGTGACAGTTCAAAAGTTAACAGGAAGGCATGTTTGATTGCTGATTTTCAAATATGTGTGCTCCAGGATTGTGGATGAAAATTTTCTGCAGCTTCGATGGTTTGGTAGCTCTTGGAAAATATTGTCTTTGATTTCACAAACGAGGAAAGTGCCCTAGGGCTTTTCAAACTCTTTGGAATCAACCCTTCAAGGGGAAAATCTAAACTGACCATTTCTATGTGTCTGGTCTAAGGCAGGGCCCTGTCCTGGGGATAGGGAATGATGGGAGAGGAAGATAACACATCAGTTAATGGGAGGCCCCTCTGTGAGGGAAGGTTGAGCAAGTGGTTGATATGACTTCCTCCAGGGGAAGAAAGTGTTGGGAGGATGTTTTTCACTATGTGAATTTATAGTGCTCTTCACAATTTCTTTTTTTCATTCAGCGCATCCAAAGGTGAACTCCCGAGGAAGTCTGACCTGAAGCTGCCAGGAGATGAGGCGGATGGCAGGTCACTACCCACAGCCTGAGAAGAACACACTCAGCAAAGCCCCGACCATGAGGAAGCAGCAGAGGGGACGCTCAGGGCCCAGGGCTCCCCCACCCGAGAAGGAGAATCCCAGGGTAAGTGGAAACGTCTTCTTTGGGGATCAGGGGACACATGCACCTCAGAGCCGGGGACTGATCATAGAAAATTCTCCCACCATGACCCAGTTTTCTTTTCCCATCCAAGGGAAAAGACTAAGCAGGCAGGCGAGCCTATCACAGACTCTCAGGAGGGAACTCACTTCCCAGTGAGTTCAGGTGCAGCCAGGATGTTGTCCTGGGGTTCAAATCTGATTCGTTGTCCCCACCCCTAGAACCTTCACTCTCTCCTCCTACTGTCCTTCCTAACGTGGGCTTTGGGAAATGACCTCCTGTCTTGAATATCCTATAGCAGGTCACTGGGTACTTGTCCAGGTCACCTCCCTAAAACCAATATTCAGCTCTGAATGCAAAATCTGTCCTTTGATTGCCCTTGGACAGCTGCCTGTGATTGCTGCTGACTCGCTCCCTGACCACCGTCCTTCTCACCCACAGGCGACGTGCAAGGACTGTGGGGCCTTTGGACACACGGCCAAAAGCACGAGGTGCCCCATGAAGCGCTGGAATGGAGCCCTGGAGCCACAGCCCTTGGGCTCCAACAGGGGGAAGGAGAACCTGCTGCCACAGAAGCCCCAGAATCTCCAGAACCCAGTGGCCCTCAACCAGAGTGAGAGGGACAAGGAGCAGAGACCCAGGTGAGCCATGTGGGAGGCGTAGCTGCTGCCTGGGCACTAAAAGCCCAGGAGGAGGTGTCTCTCCACCTCACACCACGTGCACAGCCTTGTGCAGGCAAAGACAGAAACACTGGGGACAAAGACACAGGAGGTCCCTCTCTTGCAGGTCTCCAGGCCCAGGAACTCTTTCTACTCCTGGAGATTCAGTAAGGGTGAGGGGCCAGGGCAGCTGTTGAGATTTTGCACGTTACAGGCAGAAAGGGCATGGAGTCTAAGGCAAAGTCCTTAATGGGAAAACCTGCAGGGCTGCCTGGAGTAGGGGAGGGATCCCACACGAGGGAAGGTGCAGAATTAGGGCAGGTCACAGGGCATTCACACCTGTGTCACACCCAAACACTCAGTGGGCCGGGGCCCCAGGAAGGTTTCTCCCACGTGTGGACAGGAAATCAGTGGGTTTTACTCACACTGTTTGTTCTGCAGGCAGGAGCAGCAGCAGAGGAAGGCTGTCCTGAAGACGTCTCCCACGAGACCCCGGGGGAGGCAGCTGCAGGACTGGAAGGAACTGCTGCAACCTTGTGCCTACCTGAGGGTGAGTGTACCCCTGGCCCCCTGCTCCTTTTCTCTGCTGGGTCCCCCTGCTGTGTGTCATTGCAGACCCTGCTGTGTGTGCACACTCTAGTCCTTACCCCTCTGTGTGAAGAATTAGTTTATAGTCCTCTCAGGCCAATATCATTCATTTCTTTATACTTTTGAGATTCCATTTTGCCCTTTTCTTTGTTTTAGTAAGATTATTTGCAAGCCTGCTAACGATATTCCTGAGAGGCATATGGAAAATTTTAATTTGATTCCTCCAAAATGCAGAATATTTCTTCAAGGAACATGTATCTTTAAAGAGAACAAATTTTCTCAAATTGTGTGTTATATTTTTTAACCATCCAACTGACTTCAAAAAACACTGGCTGGACACACTTCAAGGAAGAGTGTATGACAGGTTTTCAATGTTAAACTTAATTAACAACTGCATATTTTGAAAGACTTATTTTCCAGTGTGACATGAAAATATACCAAGTTAATTTTTTAATTTGTCTTACCTTAATCAGCCTAACTGGAGTACCCATTTATCTTTAAAAGATTGTTTTTAACTGTTTTATTTTGACATTTAATGTTATTTGCTTCTTGTTTTTTCAGTTGGTGGATTTTCATTTCCATTCGCTGGTGAGGAATTTCTAATGTGTTTTTTCTTTTCCTACAGATCCCCACTAGGCCAATGCCGGTCTACACAGCCAAGAAGAGGCCTCTCCTAGACCCTCTTCTTACTAGTCAGCCACCTGTCAAGAAATCTGACTTGAGCTCTGTGGGCCATTCATTGTCTCCCATCACAAGCCCTGAACTGAGCTCCTTCTCAAGTCCTGGACCAAATAGAGGACAGGCAGGGGTTCTCACAGACACCCCCGAGCCTCCATCCAAGCACTATGGCCAGGACCCTCTGGCCTTCGACAAGCTGGCACACAGCTCGGGTGCCCAAGGCTCCCTCGGAGCTCCCCAGGCTGCCTCCAAAACCCCTGGCTTGGGAGAGGTCCTCCCGCCCCAGGCAGGAGCCACGTGTCCTGCTCTGATCTCACAGCCCTGCCCACCGCCTGCCACACGTAGCTCGGGCCAACACTTCAATCTCAACATCAGGGCACCAGGCAAGAGATCTGCCCAGAGCCCCATCCAGACTTGCCAGCGTCCCCAAAAGAAACCGAGACACAGCCCCTTCCAGGCCCCTCAGAAGAGCACTCGCAGACCGGAGCTGCGCCCTCTGCAGGCTGACCAGCCTCCACCAAGAGCAGCTGGACTTGAATCCAAAGGGTCACCTCAGTTGACCAGGAAGAAAGCAGCCCAGGTGCCCAGCGCTGAGCTGCAGCCTCCACAGCACAGAGCTCTCCTGAACCCTGTCCAGGCCTGCACCGAGCCCCGTCTCCCGTCACCCAGCCCTGCTCCAGGCCAGCCCCTCAGGATGGTCTTCAGGAGACTGGACAACGGACAGTGGAGCTGCAGCCTCCTGCTGGCTCCCTCTTCCCTGCCCGCTGAGAAGCCAGGCCCTCCTGCTCAGAGCCCTCATGTCCTAGACTCGCCTGAGGGTCACTGTGCTCGGGGCCTACTGAGCGTCCTGTATGAAGACCTTCGGGTTTCCTCCTCCTCTGAGGACAGTGACTGGGAGTGAGACACCAGGGGGAGGGAGATTCAGCCTACAGCCTCTTGGCCTGCGAGGGGACTGTTGTGCTGAGGAGAGGACCGTGGAGGGAGCAGCCTGTGTCTGGGGAATCACTTTCCCCAGCTGTGGAGCTTGTGCCAATGGTGGGACCACAGGTAATAGTGGATGCAGACAGACAGTGGTTATGTGAATTTCATAAACTCAAAATGCCTTTAAAGTGGGACTTATTTACAGGCATATAAAATATTTGTTAATGAAGTTCATTGTGTAAGAAACTGAATTGACATGTGGGAGAAAAGTTGTGAACTCTCATGTGAACAGAAGACTGAGAAATTTTTCTGTACTTTGGTCCAAATGACTACATTTGGGGGGTGTCTGGGTGATGCCTGGGGTCTGCATCTCTGAAGCCCTGGCCTGTCCCAAGGCGAGAGTTTTTGACTCTGTAGAAGTTCTCAGGGGAAACCAGGGTTGGGATATTTCTCTTGGCCTTCTACATTGTGGTTTTCTAATATCACTGTAAATATTCTTTTTCAGTTTGCTTCGGTGTTAATAAAATTCTCACACCTATAACATGTTGTATCATATTTTTTCTTCTTAGCAATGCAAATTATTTTACAAATTATTTCTATTCATGGAAGTTTATTTATGTAAAGTAATGAGGATGGTGGCAGGTCCTTTGGCTGATTAATAATTCAGAATCTAAGGTAAAATTCATCTCCACGGCATCAAATGCCACTAAAAATGGGAGATGAGCCTGTGGATTTACATGGTCACGAGGACCCTGGTGCTGCTGGCGCTGGTGCCAGCAGACCCCACTTCTAGCTGCACTGAGCTGGGAAATCCAGTCCAGCACATGGGTCTCCACACCCAATCCTCACCTCACACCCCAGTATAAATAAGCTTGGTTGCCTGGGAAGGTCACCCATTGCCTCACCAAAAGTTTACTTTGTTTTGATGATTCTTAATAACTCAGATAAAAATAGGAGTCTGAGTAAGGCAGCCTTCGGGAAACAATATGCATCCCTTCATTAAAGCAAACTTCACTGGGCATCTACTGTGAGTTCAGGTGTTTAGGGCACACCGGAGAGTTTAATTCTCCTACAGCTCCTCAGAAAAGAATATACATTCCATGGGAGGATTCATAATGGATAACAGACTTAAACCTAAGACATGAAACTGTGAGAATGCTGTAATTTTTTGTAGAGGCTGGGTCTCGCTCTTGCTTAGGCTGGTCTCGAACTCCTGACCTCAAGTGATCCTCCTGCCTCAGCTTCCCAGAGTGCTAAGATTACAGGCATGAGCCACTGCGTCCAGCCTGTGTGGAATTTCTTTACACATTTCCTTGTTCTGTCTGTGTGATTACTTATGTTTTGTATAATTATAACTTCATCTTCACAACTTTTTTGTTAATCATTCATTTTTTTCTGTGACTATTTGAAAAACTCCTTTAAAAAATACATGTGGTTTCTTGCTTTTAAAGATACTGTTTAGATCTGCAAAACAATCAAAAAGGAATAGGCTCTGAGTATATTTGAAATTAATATTTGGTTATTTTAATTGGCAGGGGAAAATAAAAAGGTGATTATGAAGCTGGAACTGTTTAATATGTATATTCTAATGTTCTTAGATACAAAAAACTTTCCTTTGGATGCCTTTCCTAGTTTCATTTCAACCTAGGCTTAAGAGGATCTTGATACTCTGAAAATACAATTGGTGTTGGAATTGGTATAAGAATCCACCACACTCTACAGCATTTCCACCTTCTTCGGCAGGTAGCAATTGTATCTTCTGTTACTTTGCAGGTGTCTCTTCTGCAGATGCCAGACAGATTGAGACAGTGGCCTTCAGAAGACGCCATACCACTTCTTACTGCAGTGGGAGAGATCCAGTCAGATAATTAGTCAATGGATGGAGTATTAAACCATATGCGCTCTTAAGTAACAGAATAATTCTTGTATGAGCATTTCCATTAAATATGTGGGGAAACACGCTGGACAAACGATACAGTTTCTTCTGCTAGAGCCTCCCCCATTCTGGCCCTCATGTTCACTCTCTTTCTTCTTTAACCAGAAGCTCAAATATTAAGAAAAAAAAAACCTTTTTTTTCCTGTAATTTTTGGCTATGTCTACTTTAGACTTCAAAATGAACTTTGGTAAATATCAAATAAAACAAAAGAGGATGGAAAAAAATGTATGTCCTAAATACATTAATTTCTTCATTACTTTACTTCTTTATGTGGGTCTTCAACAAATACTGAGTGTCTACTTACCAGGTATTTTTTGTCCTAATAATAGGACAGTAAAAATGGCAGAAACATTTCTTAATTCTCACAGAACTTATGTGCAATGAAGAAAATCTAACCATACCAAAAATAAGGGGTGGGAAACCTGCGGCCTTCTATTTTAACAAAATCTTTCTATTTTTATTAGCACATTTTTGTTCATCTGCTATATTTTTATTGTATATTAAAAACAAATCTAACATTTGCTCTGTAAAATTTGGATTTGGTCAAACATTGAACTTAAAGGACCTAGAAGGCCACATGTGGCCTTAAGTCCACAGGGACCATCCCTTGCTTAGTTTGTTTGGAGTACAGCAAGGAAACCTGTGTGGATGGAGCAGATTGGAAAAGGAATGAGTTTTATAAGAATAAGGTGAAGAGAAACAGGATGAAGATCGTGTATGGCTCTAGCTCACTGAAAGCTTGCAGATGCATGTATCTGATGTGGCAGTTGGCTCACTTCACCTCCCTTAACAATCCACGTGGTAATTCTTCTTTTAAATGTTTACTGTTTGACCTTTTTTACCTCCTTTCCCCCATGTCATTTAGATAGGGCTAAAGTGAAGGTTTCAGGAAAAAAGATTGTGTGGGAACTCGGTTGTGGAGCTAGTCTAATGGCCAAATAGAGGTATAAGTTATGCTGTTGGATAATTTATTACAAGCTTGGAGTTCAGAAGAGAGGTCTGGCAGGAGAATTTAAAAGGACGGGACAGGCTGAGACCCCCAAGGAGTGGATGGAGAGACAGAAGAGGACCAGGAATGGAGCCCTGGGGCTCTTTGATGCAAAGAGTTATGGGAAGAGATGAAGAAGCAGCAAAGGAAACTGAGGAGGTAGCTCCAGTGAGATGGGCTGAGAATCAAGTGAATGTGGTACTGGAAGCCACGTGAAGACAGTGCATTATGAAGAAGGCATGACCATTCACGTCAAACGCTGACGACAGGGCAAGCAAGGTTGCAGTGAGAAATGCCCACTGGATCTGGCAACGTGGAGATTATTGGTTACTTTGACAAAAGCAGTATCAGTAGTAGGGTGTAAAAAATGGGGAGAATGACTGGGATGTATTTATGAGACAACGAGAGGAGAGGAATTGGAGACAGAGAGTATGGATAACTATTTTAAGGTGCTCTGCTGCAAAATGGAGCAAAGAAATGAGGTGACAGCTGGCACTGGAACAAAAGCAAGGAAGTATTTTTTTCTTCAGATCAGAGAAACAACAGTGTATTTGTATGTTGATGGTTATAATCCAGTAGGAAGAAAACTGACGATATAGTGAACTGTAGCGGAGAAATTCTTAAGTACACAGAGGAGATGGAATATAGTGTACACATTTATAATATTTTTAACAATTTTCTTTGAATCTCTGGACATCTGTTGTGATGTCAACCTGAGATGTCATTCCTGAGATGCTTATTTTAAATATGTTCTTGTTTTTTTCCGAAGTGTCACCAGATTATTATAAAGTGTGTTAGTCTTTCAAAATGCAGCTTTTTTTTGTTGACCTGTTGTATATTTTTCTTTCTCATTTGTTTCATTATTTCATATTTTTGCATTTATCATTTTCTTCCCTTTATCTTCTTTAGGTTTACTTTGCTGCTTTCTTCTAAAGTCCCAAGAGGCATGCCTAGCCCATTAACTTTCAGTCATTTATCTTTTTTGCATCGTAGTTACGTGTTATTCATTACTGTGTGATGAACCTGTAACACACCATGATCAGCACATCTTGTGTCTTTACTCGTGTTGTTTCACTTGTCTGATGTTCCTTTAATTCTCTTCTCTAGTCCTCAGGTTCACTTTGCAAATCATTTTTTATTTATAACCATATACTGTCATGATTTCTTTTGTAAAGTCTGTGTTATATTGTTTTTGTTTGTTTGTTTATACTTTGCCCAGTCTCATAAAAAGAATGAGTTTCCTTCTTCTGAAACTCCATGTTGCCAAACAGCCATTCTTTAACTTCTCACCTATCTTGGAATAATCATTCTTTTATATATTTGTCTCTTCCCATAAACCTTTCAGACCCGGTGCAAAGCACTCAGCACTAGGTCCACCCATCTCTCTGACCCAGCACGTGATTATAATAGCAGATGTTGCTGCAACTCAATTCTGTCACATCTAACTGCCTACAGAGAAATTTCCACACCTCACCAAGGCATCCCAAGATACATAGTAAGGATAAAGCAGAATGTGATCTCATTGGGCAGTTAGGCTAATGGTAATAGAATGGTCTCTTTCCCCTTTTGCCCTGTTATAATCCTGAGGAAACTGTTGATATTAGGTTTCTGAACCCGTAGGGCTTATTCCAGGATCGTGTCTGACCTGCCAGGGAGCTTCTAAACTGCAGGTCCCTAGAGCCAGTTACGGACTTACCTGAGGGTAAGAGAGTCAGGAGGAGGAGGAGAGTGGAGAGAAGCAGACGGAGTCTCATGGCTGCGAGGCCACTGAGGAGAGGCTTCGCCGCGGTGGAGCCTGAAGTTCCTGAGTGTGGCAGGTCTGGGGCTTTTTATGGTGCTGCCTGGACCTGTGGTTTGTTCTTGGTTAGTAGAGCCTGACAAAGAGAGAATATCTGAGTCCCCCACAGGAAATCTCCAGGGACACAAAAGGACATAAACGTGGCGATAACTCAATGGATGAGAAAGCAGTTGGTTATTGTTCTTCCTTTCCCAAAGTCTCAGGATATGTGCACCGTCAGCTGCTTTCTTTGCTGTTTTCCCCTTGCACCTGTGTCAGTCATTGGTCACACTTTAGACACCTATTGTGTGTCAGGCAGCACAGTAAGAGCTTTTACCTTGGACTAAAATTGGCCTTTTGCAGCCAGAAGAGTCACATGAGATTAGTATGCTATAGAGGATGAACTGTTGCCATGTCTTGCACTATGTGGAAGATCACTCTTGAATGTCCTCCTATTGTGGGAATTCTTGCATTCTACTGTGGGTGTAGAATCTGACCTCATTTCTTGATGATGAATTTCTTGACGTCAGGAATCATATCTTATTCTTCTCTGTATGTGTATCTTAGAATCTGACTCAAGTCTTAGCATATAATAGATATTCAGCAAATGACTGAGAAATAAATGATTGAGATATAGCTATTTCCCGTCCTGTAACCTGTTTGCAGAAATTCGTTATTACCCTCAGTTCACATGTCTTGGAATCCTGTGTGCTATTTTGCTGCAGCTGGCTCTGTTGAGCTTAAATTTTCAAATCACAAAGGAGCTTTGTAAAAATATGGTGTTCTGTTGCTCATTTAGAAGAGTTCAAGTCACATTATGGGCATTTTATTCTTATTAATTTTTTGTTTTTAATTTGTTCTTTGCTAGTGAACCTTGTATGTTGCATATTGTGGGCATACTGTCATTGCCAGCTATTTGCTTTAGAAACAAATGTTAGAGTTACAATAAGCAGTACAGATTATTTTGCTTAGTCACTTACCTTACAGATGAAGAAATGAGACCAAGGGAAAGGAAGACCAAGATCACCTAGTGATCTACTGAGGAAGGTGGAAGAGACAGGGCTAAAGCTTGGGCATCCTGAGCTACATTCTATTTCCCCTTCTTACTCCTTCTCTGTATTCTCCTCTTCTCCCCCAGCCTTTCAAAAAAATTGCACTCCTGCTGCAAATGTCCACCTAAGGACACCCAGAGAGGACCCCACCTTCCATGCAGACTGCTGTCTTTGGCAGAGTCCTGTATTCTCTTCTCTAGTCTTGTTGCATTTTGGCTCTATTTTGATTGGGTGATTATGAAAACAAACAAAAATGAATTAGGTTTTCTAAATTTGGAAGTTTTAAAGCTTGATCAAAAGCATCGATTTTTCTGGGGATATGAGTACAAAACATATATTTTAAAATATTTTAAATTTAGTTTTAAAATCCAACCCATATGTTTAACAAGGGTGACTATTTAATAAGTACTGAGCAGATGGGTCTTTAGCAATCAGAAGGATAATTATCTTCTAAGTCGAAGTCACCAGTTTTGTGTGCTACTGAGTTAGTATAACTGCATATGGCGTCCCCTTTAACCAGTCTTCGGGGAGTCGTACGAGGGAAGCAGCACGACAGAACCCAGGGTGGGATGTGCAGGGAAAGCCAGGAAGGAAAGAGAAGCCTTCACTCTGGTACGGAGTCCACTCTTGAGGGAGGCACTTCACTTTTTAGGGCCTTAATTTTTTCCTCTATACAACAAGAATAAGGAGCTAGATCATCTTTAAGGCCTCTTAGAATCTTGTCACTGACCGATTTCACAGTGTCTGCAGTCCTCATAGCTTCTCTGCTAATTGTAACGAGGCTAACTGATCATTTGTTTTGTGAAAAATACTTCTGTATTTGTTTAAAAACTACTCATTCTTCTCTTCTTAAAAATGAAAGCATTTTTAAGGTAATTTATAAAACGTTCAATGAGTCTCTCACATATCAGCTCTTCACACTGTGGTGGGGTAGCTTAGCCCATCCATGGGGGTGTAGCTCTCGATCAGCCTGTCCTTCCTCCCCAAACCCATGTGGAACGTGGGATGGAGGACACACTTCACACGCATGCAAAGACACAACACACACACTCGATTACCAAGGGAAAGGTGCGGAGGAAAGCCTGGGACGGACAGCTCAAAGACTGCATATTCACTGTGGCCATGATTTTCCTTCCACAGCCTGATCCAGGGTCCCTAAGACTTTGCCTTAGGCTTTCAAGCCTTGTGTTACTTGTGGTTTTCAGCTTTCTTTTGGTCATATGTTGTTTCTCTAATAGTTCTAATTAATAAAACCGCTTTTTCATCCTGTGCCCATGCTGTGTTTTAGGGGCTTGCTAACTTTTCCCTGGACTATACAGCCGTCAAAGCGACCAGCCTATGGCTTCTTGGGAGTCAAAGGTCCTGTGTTTTTGTTCTTTGCTTGTTTCCTTGTAAGGGCCCCACATACAGTGGATGCTTAACAAATATCTGAAAAACAGAACTGGTTTTCTACCTCTGTTCTCTTCCCAACTCAATCTCTTCCGTTTACTTCTTCCAGATTAGTTTTCCTGAAGCAAAAAGGGCATCATCTCACAAACCACCCCTCATCTCCCAGACCTGAGGGCCCAGCTTCCCATTAACACTGTGTAGCCCTTCAAAAGTTACCAGCACAGATTAAGACAGGAAGGTCTGGATTCACCAAGAATAGGCATGCCTCCCATCATATTTTCTGTTGTAAATGTTGGGTAATGTCTTTTTTCAAACAACATAAAGCACAGGCATTGACCGTTCCTGAAAATATAAAAGAATTGTCCACCCTCTCACATATCTGTAACCACTTTCTGACTCCTTCCCAACCCTCAAGTTCCTGAATTCTACGAAAAGATAAGAAGATATTCCACCTGATGAAAGGCAGTAAGTTGCTTTCTTTTTTGGATCTGCATATTCAGGAGTTCCAGGCAATTTCCTGATCTATTTTGGATATCTGGTCACTTCCATGGGTAAAAGCAAAGTGTCCTACACACACTATTCTAAAGCATGTCCGTGCAAGGTGCCTTACACCTGTTATTCACACATGCATGCTGTATGCAGAATACACTCTGTTGGAAGTTCATCTCTGGTCCCTGTGTTTAAAGTTCTACGTTAGAAGACTAGACGTTGAAAAGGAAAAGGGAAAGCCAGGAATTGGGATGGAGTCTTAAGGGACAAAGTGAAGCCCAAGGGACCGACAGTATTATGGGGCAATGGTTTAGAGATTTTTTTACACTACAGTAATCTTTTCAAGGAGATCCCTGCCCCCCGCAACCAGTTCCTTCTACCTGAAACCAATATGGCTTTCAAGTAGCTCCTACAGAAGTGAACTGGGATAAATCACTTTTTCTGAAAGGAAGTAAAGGAGTTTTGCAGACAAATGTTTAGTAGAATAGGACCCTATTTTTTTGTTGTCAAGATCTAGAAATTGCTAGTAAACCTGTCTAACTAAATTCACATTTAGTGATGCAGTAAAGAGGGTTTTGAGCACTTGAAACACACTTGCCTTCATTTCATCTAACAGAGTTGCTGCGGAGAACTAATGAATCAGGTGGCTTGAGGAATCTCGGCCAAGGGGTCTTCTAGATTCCCTACGAAACCCCCTTTTAGCTCATAGGTGATGGTGATTTCATTTTGCATGTTGGATCCCTGTAAAGTCTCACGCACTCTACTCTTACCAAGCCTTCTGCAAAGTGTATTTTGTTACCTGGTAGAGAATGGTAAAGAGGGGAACAGGAATCCTCATGGCTGCAGAGAGAAGGAGGCCTGGCTTCATTTCCAGGAGGTGGAGAATACTTCCATCTGCGGCTCTCTAGCGCCAGTGGAATGTTTCTGTCTGGATACTAAGTGCCCGTCTGTGCTCATTAGTGATGCTCATGGACAGAGCTGCTCTATGTGTGCAGAATGGCTCTCATGGGAACACTGAGAGTCCTTGTTTTGTTGGACATTCAGTTCATTAGAAGGATGTGGGCGCACAGTTTGACCAGAAAACCTTGTTAAGTAGGAACATAAGCTACATAAACGTTTTGGCAAAAGATTAAAGTTTGTGAATAAACATCCATCCACATTAAGTTACAATGAGTTAGGCTATGTGGAGAAACCAGTTGGTTTAGTTAAGGACTAAACATTTTGTTAGCGAATACTTCCCAGACTTAACTAACCTTAATAACAGTGAATCACCCTACTCGCTCCTGATCTGAACTTCACATCGGGGAGAAACTATACAAAGGCTGTCTATGTGGCAAACCCCGTAGTTAATATTTTCACATTATACAACATGAGAAAACTCACAGAGGAGAGAAACCATATGGATGTCATGTACGTGGAAAAGCCTTTAGTCAGTGGTCTATCCTTAGATGACATGACACAACTCACCCTGGAGAGAGACCATATGAATGTGATGTGTTTGGGAAAGCCTTCAGTCAACAATCTGGCCTTAGATCACACAAGAGAATTCATACTGGAGAGTAACCATATAAATGCCATCTATGGGGGGAAAGCCTTCACCCAAAGTACTAACCTTAGGCAACACAAGACAATTCACACTCAAGAGAACATTGAGAACGTCTTCTGAAAATATTTTAATGTTAGATGATGTGGTACTATAAATGATGAATGTAAGAAATTCACAAGGTTCTGGCCATAGTTTTAAAATCTAAACACACCATAGGACTTAACTGAAGAAACACTGTAATCAATATGGAAGATCCTTCAGGTATCCTTATTCTTCACTCTATACAAGTAAATTTACATGGAAGGGAATCCAGTATAAATAACATCTATGTAGCAATAACTTGTGAGTGGTTTGATCATAGGTGACAGAAGAGAACCAAAGCTGTCAATATAATTAATTTTAAGGTATTGAGCAACAGCTATGACTTAAAAGACACCAAAGAACGTGTATAAGACAGAACCCCTATGTGTGTAATTGTGGGAATGCCTTAGTTTATTGTTAAATAACATGAGAGAACCCCACTTGGCTAACAATTGGTCTGTAGATAAGGTGAAACAATATTCTTCCCAGCACCAGGCTTGGTGTACACAAGAAAACTCTGTGAGGAAATAGTTGGAAAAAGAGGAAATATGAGAAGAAAGGCTTCAAAACAGCAGTGAATCCTCTTGTGAAATACAAAATATGTCATACTGGAGAAATTATTCAGTGAAAAATAATGAGACATCCCTTATTCACAGAGCAAGACTTCTGGCACATGTGAGATTTCATACTGCATGGAACACTCTTAGTGCCACAAAAAGAGAAAGTCCTCACTGATGGTGTATTCCTTAGTTAACACTGAGTTTCTCACACTGAGGAGATATCCATCTTAGAATCAATGTGAAGAAATGGCCTGGTGGACTTCAGGACAGAAAACTGGGTAAAAGACAGAAGGCAGACTCTAAAAATACACCTTTAACACAATTTATGAAATCATTCTGAATTCTGAGAAAATGTCTACTCATAAAACTGTAGCATGTTGATGTACTCATCTGAGAATATTTAATGCAGAATGATGTAAGAAATCAAACTGCTTTCCAATAGTTGCAAACATGTTTACTGTAAACAATAAAACCTGCTGGGAAAAATCTAATAGATTCATGGAGTTTCAGTATAATATTTGCAACTCTAAGACACAGATTTGCATGTGTTCTCATTGGCACGTGGATGGAGACTCAGCACTCCTCTCTGAGTCTCTCCAGCCTTCAACAGCTTTTTCCACACCGCACACCTTCTCTCATTCCAAGTTCCACCAAAGCCACTTGTCTCTTTCTAGCCCTGGAGTTGACATAACAGGGATCTTTAGCACCATTTGTCTGGTTCCTCAGAGTGGCATGACTTCGATTTAGTCGGGAATTGAGGGCGGCATCAAAGAAATCTGGTATAAACTGTTGTTTTTTTCTCTGCTCCTGAGCAGCTTCCTAGGGTCAAAGAATAAGGAAACTCTTCTCTCCTACTTCACAGATGGCTCCTTGTATTTTGTCTCTGAAGCCTCTCTAAGCGAGGGTAGGAGTCAATCTCATGACACCACAAGTTGTAGACAGGTCACTTCTGAGTTACGACACAGACAGGGACACAGCTGTGCTCCCCTTACTGCAGCTCAGAAGGTAAAACAGCAAAATAAAGCTCCCCAAATCTACAGCCACCACACACATCCTTCGTATATTTCATTCAATGTTCTTATCCACAAACAAAATGAACAAAGCATTTCTTCTCTGCTTTGAGCCCAGAGCCTGGAAACACATGTCCTTCAAAACCCCCATTCTGAACCTAAACATCAAAGGAAAATCTCTCAGGATACAAACTGGGATGATTTGAGGTTTTGACAAATTGGCAAACTCCCCAAACCATAGGCCTTCCAGAGGCCAATTAAGTGGATGCTTCCTTGGGTATAATTAGTACATAATTATTTTAAAAATCTCCACAGCAATTCTATACTGCAGCCAGGGTTTATGTCACGTTGCCTGGGAACGCAGGGAACAATCAACCCCAATCCTTGACATCCTGGCTGGAGAGGCAGGGGCTGGGTCCAAGCAGGGGCTCGCATTATATTGACAATTTAATCTATTTACTTAAAAATTTAATTTATTCCCAGCCAGTAGCTGACATTACCTGTACTCCTGGCCCGCAATAAGATGTACTATTTGTGCTGTAAAGTGGTATGGATTTGACACATGCATAGTGGCAGGTCTACACCATGAAAGTATCCCACACAATTCTCTTATTCTACCTCGTCTTCCCTACACACAGAGAAAATCAATCCATTTTGTATTCTGACCTCGTATTTTTCTTATTATTTCTATCCACCTTCCTCAAAGGAGAAGATACCGTGCTGCACTTCCATTTGAACTTCCAAAATTAAAGAACTGAAAAATCTGAAAACCAACATTCAGCGATTCCAATTCAGCTCTTGCACTGTGACACCAACGCCGGCAGATGGCGCCAAGGCCGGCCTTTCGGGACCACATTGGCGCATGCGCGCTCCGACCGCGGAAACCCACTCTGGCTCTATCCCGAGGAAAAGCTCCCAGCACTGAGCCCTGACTGCCTCTGAAGACGACCCGAGGCTTCCGCGGGTGGCTGTAGGGATAGAGGCGTCCGAGGCCAACGACGGATACAGATGCAGAGGACGGGGCTATGGGAGCGCCGCAGAATACGGCTGTGAGAATTCTTATATTCACTCGGGCAGCAAAAGACTGCTTCCGGGTCAAACTTGTCGTTCCTCCGGGACGGAGTTTAGACGCAGGCGCGGTGCCCCTCCCTTGTGGTGTTTCCGGGTCAGTCTCTACTTTCGCCTGGTGGATCCTGAGACTTCCGGTTTGTTTCCACGCGATTGTGTGGTGTGCGCGGTGGGTCTGGGCTTCTTCGACCCACTTCCAGCATTAATAAAATGGTTGTCATGTTTTATGGCAACAGCTTATTGTTGTCAGGCCATTTATATTATTCCCTCCGAACAGCGAAAAATCGGTTGACCTTAAAGGCCATTTCCGTGCACGGATGGAGAAGAGGCGCTGTCTGCGCAGCCGGTGCGACTGCGTCCCCGGGCTCCGGAGGGCTCCGGGGGTCGCTGTGGGCGGTGGGGAATGTGCAGTTGCACGTTCCATCTGCCCTAGACCCCGGTTTCCATTGCCTTTCCCTGTTCACCGGAGCGGTGGAGAAGGAAAGCACCCGCTCAGCCGCAGGGACTTCACAGGGCCAGGACCTGGGCAGTGAGGGCGGAGGGCAGAAAACTGTCTGAGAAGAGCAAAATTGCTGCCTATGTATATATACACATCTACTTTTTACTTCCCTCTCTTCATTTAGTTCTTTTCTGTGTCACACATGAGATGATTTATCAATTCAAATACATTTGACGTCAATGTGAATTATAGCTCATAATTTAATTGATTCATTAATGTCTGTATTTGTTATTTCCCATTTGTCTTTATTTTTATTCCCAGAGTATATGAATAATTATATTAAATTGGAAAAATATGACTTTAATCTATGTTTTAGTTTTGTCTTTATGAATATTTTATAGTCAATATTGATAATGAAGCTTATAAAATGTATTCTTCTTGGGAGATCTGTGGAAATTTCTTTTATCTAATGAAAAATTAATTTTTCAATATTTGTGGGAATACCTATTAAAGAAGTCTATACTTTCCCATCAACATGAAAACAATAGTAGTGGTTTTCATTACTACCAGGTAATTAAACTTTGATGACTACACCTACCAGGCAATTGATCTGAGATGTTTAGAAATTAAGCCCTGGGCAGCACAGGGAGACCCCAACTCTACAAAAAAACAAACAAACAAACAAACAAAAAAACAGAAAAATTATCCAGGCATGGACTCACTGGCCTGTTTTTCCAGCTGAGCCAGGATGATGTCTCAAGCCTTGGAATTGGGGGTTGCAGTGAACTGTGAACTTGCCACTGCACTTGACCCTGGGTAGAGGGTCAGACCCTGTTTCCCAGGAAAAAAGGAAACCAAAGTACCTATTGGATATGTCATATTGGGATGAATTTTATTAACATTGAAAAAGATTTAAAAACTACAGCTTCACCACCAAATCTGATAACCATATATACACAATGTCACATTTATTGACTATTCAATATGAGCATGTATCTCCAAAAAAATGTAGACTTCCCAGCCTATTACATCCCAAGAACACTCCATGAGAATTACTTTGATGACCTACTAAAATACATGAAACAATGTATACCAGTAGAAGGCATGGAAAAGTAAAAACATCATACCTATCTTAAAAATCTACTCATATTTCAATTAGCGAAAGTCATGAACATGATTTATAGATAGCCTACAACACCCAAAACCAAACACCTCATGTCTATCCACAAGGGGTAATACAGCACAACTAGAAAATGGTGAAACCCAGTAATAAATCCAATCCTCTCCAATACCTTCACAACAGAATCGTACAACTCAATACCTAAAAGTCAGCAATTCCCACTAAATTTCGTATACTTTAAACATATGCACATACAAAGTTCCTCCAAATGTTTGAAATGTTCAGAACACTTGTAAATGCAAAACCTGGCCGGGCTGGTGCAGTGCCCGTGTAACATGAGCTTCCATAGTGCACAGCATGCGGAATTTCTGACGACAACAGGTTAGAGAATGCTCTTGGGACAATATATAGTTGGCAAGGGGTAGTGTGTATGTCAGACACTGCAGTGCAGCATTCATGTAGCAGGATTTTCCCACATTCCAGAGCCCAGCACCAACCTCATAAGGTCTCTTCCCCATCAGCAGAAGTTTCTCCTTGGGAGACAATTGCTTTGTCACAGGAGCCTCTTTAGAATACAGGGGGAGATCTGCCTTAGTTGAAAGTGATGAGGTCATAGGTAGATGAAGATTCCAGTGGACTGTAATATCAGATGAATTTGGCAGAGAAAGTTTGAGTTTTGGAAAGGAATTGAACCGCGGCTCACCTCCCCATTTGAGTGAAGCAACCTCCATGTCTAAAGGAGTAATGATCACAAGGCCTCTCCACTGGGACCTCAAGTTACAGAAAGATTCTTCCCCTGAGAGACAGTGACAAATGGCAGGTGTTCTCATGTCCTCAGCCCTTTTATGGTTCATCCAACCAACGAAACCCTCCACACAAACCAGGCCCAACACACCCACTCACTATGTAAAATGTGCAGGAATTAAATCCAATCCATTAATGCCTTAGGGGTTTTACAGTGGGGTCTCTGCTATTGTGGTGAAAATCTGTGGGCCTAAATGACAATACTACTTATTGAACACCTGAAGCAGATTTAGATATCAGTAGTCTCCATAAATACGCTGATAGTTCCACTGAGTTGGGGTGATGGGTGTCAGGCTTCTTCCAAAAGAAAGAAAAGGAATAAAATGGGAGGAAGTGACATGGGTTGCCTGTGTGTACGTGCATGTGTGTGTGTGTGTGTGATTGTCCACATTTTCATTCATATACATTTACAAAGTAATAATATGCCTTACAATACTTAATAAGAACCAATTGGACTCATACTTCCTGATTTTAAAACTTACTACAAACCACATTAATTAAGTCAAGTGTGTTACTGGCATAAGATCAGACAAAGAGACCAAACCAATAGAACAGATACCCCACATAAATCACGGCGATGAATGGTGGACTGCATTGAATGATACCGAGTGCCAACAGCTTTCAATGCAGAAGAGAAGCCTTTACAAATTAGGATGTTGTGAAACATAGATTTTAAGAAGAAACCCAGAAAGTTGGACCTTACACAAAAAAAAACACAAAAAATAATAAAATTACTTCACATAAAATACTGAAATATAACCACAAATTAATGAAAGATTAAATGTACAAAGTAAACGATGAAACATTCAGAAGAGCATATGGGGGACATGTTCATGGCAGGGGATTTTCTGAGGAATTCTTGGATGTGACACCAACAAACAGGCATCAGAAAATAAATAAATTGGGATGTGTGAAAATTAAAAGTTTTATGCATCGAGGCCACCATAAAACGAGCGACACTGCTACCCACAGGATGGGAGAAGAAATTTGCAAAGTATATTTCTGATCAAGAAGAAGTATCCAAAATATTTAAAAAAAAAATTGTGACTTCAAGAAGAAACAAACTAAAACCCAACAATATATAAACATAGACATTTTACGAGAGAAGCTATAAAATGGCCATTGAATTCATAAAGGGAGGCTCAACATCGTTATCTCTTAGGGAAACACTAATGCAAATACAAAAAGATAATGCTCTGCTCTGCTGAGGGTTGCTGAGATGAAATCAGTCCATCAAAGCAGAGACTGAGAACCATTGTTAAGGATGTATTAAATTAGAATCTCTGCACTTTGCTATTGAGAATGAGAAAAGGATGAAAGTCCTGTGAAAAACCACACGACCATTCCTCACAAAATTCGATGGGTAATTATCATCTAAGCCGGAAACGTCACTCTTGGATACACAGACAAAAGCTTGGAAAGCACACACTCCAAGAGATATTTGTATACCTTGGTTCCTACTAGCGAAATTCACAAAAGCAAGGAGTGAAAACCACCCAAATACTCAACAGTAGATGAATGGATGAAGAAAACTGGCTGTGGGATGGATGGTGGTGAAGGTTACACCTCAAGGTGAATGCACTGAGTGTCACAGAATGCCAAAGGGAAATACAATTAAAATGCTGCATTATACATTAAGTACATTTAAGCTCAATAAAAATCCAAAGTGCAAGGGGAAACAGGTATATGTACAAATATTTATTTTCCTTACAGAGAGTACATGTTCTTAAAACCATGCAGGCATACCAATGTATTGGTTTCCCATCTACTGCAAAATGGTAAACAACAAAGTAGAGTGCTTCGTTTCTGGAGACCATTAATTGAAACGTAATAGGATTAAGTTGTTTAGGTTAGGTCACGCCTACAACTGCCAACCCACAGAACTGCATAAAAGTCAGCCTGGACAGGAAGCCTCCCTCAGAGGCACTTGCCCAGGAGTCCCGGCTGCTGCATCACATCTGGCTCCACTGCTCTGAGAACCTACTGACAGACAGCAGGTGAAGGCCGCATTTCAGGTTTGTAACTTTCACTAATTTCTTCTTGCGATTACACTTCAGAAAATTAGTACAGTAAAAGCAATATATGATGTTGTGGTTTTAGGTCATGGGGTAGGGTTTTTTGTTCTTTTCTTTCTTCCTAATTGTAGTTCTTTGAAAAGAGACCTAAAATATGTCAGTTAGATGTCAATTAGTTCACAAAATTTCACATTCCTAGGGAAATATACCCAGCCTGCTGACTTTGTAGGTAAACAGCTCAACAGTTTTGGAAATCTGGTGGTTTTGTCCGTGGACATGAAAGGCTAAATATCTGATTGGTCCTTCGTTTCTTCAAACATTTCATTGTGCATTTTTTTAGAAAACTACATAGACGGTGGGATTCTGGAGATAGGGCAGTAATTGAAAGACTGTAGACCATAAACTTGCAGGTTAGCAGGGAAAAATATCATTTGCCTGTGAATTTGAGTTAGGAAATGGCATATGTTAGCATCCAAAGTGACAGTTCAAAAGTTAATAGGAAGGCATGTTTGATTGCTGATTTTCAAATATGTGTGCTCCAGGATTGTGGATGAAATTTTCTGCAGCTTCGATGGTTTTGTAGCTCTTGGAAAATATTGTCTTTGATTTCGCAAACAGAGGAAAGTGCCCTAGGGCTTTTCAAACACTTTGGAATCAACCCTTCAGGGGCAAAATCTAAACTGACCATTTCTATGTGTCTGGTCTAAGGCAGGGCCCTGTCCTGGGGATAGGGAATGATGGGAGAGGAAGATAACACATCAGTTAATGGGAGGCCCCTCTGTGAGGGAAGGTTGAGCAAGTGGTTGATATGACTTCCTCCAGGGGAAGAAAGTGTTGGGAGGATGTTTTTCACTATGTGAATTTATAGTGCTCTTCACAATTTCTTTTTTTCATTCAGCCCATCCAAAGGTGAACTCCCGAGGAAGTCTGACCTGAAGCTGCCAGGAGATGAGGCGGATGGCAGGTCATTATCCACAGCCTGAGAAGAACACACTCAGCAAAGCCCCGACCATGAGGAAGCAGCAGAGGGGACGCTCAGGGCCCAGGACTCCCCCACCCGAGAAGGAGAATCCCAGGGTAAGTGGAAACGTCTTCTTTGGGGATCAGGGGACACATGCACCTCAGACCCGGGGACTGATCATAGAAAATTCTCCCACCATGACCCAGTTTTCTTTTCCCATCCAAGGGAAAAGACTAAGCAGGCAGGCGAGCCTATCACAGACTCTCAGGAGGGAACTCACTTCCCAGTGAGTTCAGGTGCAGCCAGGATGTTGTCCTGGGGTTCAAATCTGATTCGTTGTCCCCACCCCTAGAACCTTCACTCTCTCCTCCTACTGTCCTTCCTAACGTGGGCTTTGGGAAATGACCTCCTGTCTTGAATATCCTATAGCAGGTCACTGGGTACTTGTCCAGGTCACCTCCCTAAAACCAATATTCAGCTCTGAATGCAAAACCTGTCCTTCAATTGCCCTTGGACAGCTGCCTGTGATTGCTGCTGATTCGCTCCCTGACCACCGTCCTTCTCCCCCGCAGGTGAAGTGCAAGGACTGTGGGGCCTTTGGACACACGGCCAAAAGCACGAGGTGCCCCATGAAGCGCTGGAATGGAGCCCTGGAGCCACAGCCCTTGGGCTCCAACAGGGGGAAGGAGAACCTGCTGCCACGGAGGCCCCAGAATCTCCAGAACCCAGTGGCCCTCAACCAGAGTGAGAGGGACAAGGAGCAGAGACCCAGGTGAGCCATGTGGGAGGCGTAGCTGCTGCCTGGGCACTAAAAGCCCAGGAGGAGGTGTCTCTCCACCTCACACCACATGCACAGCCTTGTGCAGGCAAAGACAGAAACACTGGGGACAAAGAGACAGGAGGTCCCTCTCTTGCAGGTCTCCAGGCCCAGGAACTCTTCCTACTCCTGGAGATTCAGTAAGGGTGAGGGGCCAGGGCAGCTGTTGGGATTTTGCACGTGACAGGCAGAAAGGGCATGGAGTCTAAGGCAAAGTCCTTAATGGGAAAACCTGCAGGGCTGCCTGGAGTAGGGGAGGGATCCCACACGAGGGAAGGTGCAGAATTAGGGCAGGTCACAGGGCATTCACACCTGTGTCACACTCAAACACTCAGTGGGCCGGGGCCCCAGGAACGTTTCTCCCACGTGTGGACAGGAAATCAGTGGGTTTTACTCACATTGTTTGTTCTACAGGCAGGAGCAGCAGCAGAGGAAGGCTGTCCTGAAGACGTCTCCCACGAGACCCCGGGGGAGGCAGCTGCAGGACTGGAAGGAACTGCTGCAACCTTGTGCCTACCTGAGGGTGAGTGTACCCCTGGCCCCCTGCTCCTTTTCTCTGCTGGGTCCCCCTGCTGTGTGTCATTGCAGACCCTGCTGTGTGTGCACACTCTAGTCCTTACCCCTCTGTGTGAGATTAGTGAAAAATCCACTGGGACCAACTGATTCCAGTATATGCATTTCCCAGATGCCATTTTCCCTATGTCCTTGCTTTAGTAAGTTGACTTCCATGCCAACCAACGGTATGTGTGTAGGGACAAGGGGAAATTTTTTATCGCATTATTCCCACAGGCAGAATCTTACATCCAGAAACATACATCTTTGAATGGATGAGTATTCCCAAATTCTCTATCTCATCTCCTTTGCCATCAAGGTGCATTCTGAAGAGTGTTAGGTAGTTACACTCCGTGGCACGAAATAGGTTTTTCAAATGAGTCAAGAGGGGACACTAATTGAAAAAATGACGTCGTGGAATATGACCTAGTCACGTATTCAGTTCATTTTGTAACTGTCCTGTCCACCTGAGTTTGAGTACCTGTCCATATTTAAAATGACTGCCCGTAATTACTTTACTGTGACATTTCAGTTGACTTCCTCCTTTGTTTCTTTTCACTTGGTTGATTTTCATGTTCACTTCTTTGTGAGGAATTTCTAATATGTGTGTTGTCTTTTCCTACAGATTCCGAGCAGACCCATGCCGGTCTACACAACCAAGAACAGGCGTCTCCTGGACCCTCTCCTTGGAAGTCAGCCACATGCCAAGAATGACATGAGCTCCACGTGCTCTTCAGTGTCTCCCATGACAACGCAGGGACTGAGCTCCTTCTCCACTAGTGGACCAAATAGAGGACAGGCAGGGGTTCTCACAGACACCCCCGAGCCTCCATCCAAGCACTATGGCCAGGACCCTCTGGCCTTTGACAAGCTGGCACACAGCTCGGGTGCCCAAGGCTCCCTTGGAGCTCCCCAGGCTGCCTCCAAAGCCCCTGGCTTGGGAGAGGTCCTCCAGCCCCAGGCAGGAGCCAAGTGTCCTGCTCTGATCTCACAGCCCTGCCCACCGCCTGCCACACGTGGCTCGGGCCAACACTTCAATCTCAACATCAGGGCACCAGGCAAGAGATCTGCCCAGAGCCCCATCCAGACTTGCCAGCGTCCCCAAAAGAAACCGAGACACAGCCCCTTCCAGGCCCCTCAGAAGAGCACTCGCAGACCGGAGCTGCGCCCTCTGCAGGCTGACCAGCCTCCACCAAGAGCAGCTGCACTTGCATCCAAAGGGTCACCTCAGTTGACCAGGAAGAAAGCAGCCCAGGTGCCCAGCGCTGAGCTGCAGCCTCCACAGCGCAGAGCTCTCCTGAACCCTGTCCAGGCCTGCACCGAGCCCCGTCTCCCGTCACCCAGCCCTGCTCCAGGCCAGCCCCTCAGGATGGTCTTCAGGAGACTGGACAATGGACAGTGGAGCTCCAGGCTCCTGCTGGCTCCCTCTTCCCTGCCCGCTGAGAAGCCAGGCCCTCCTGCTCAGAGCCCCCAAGTCCCAGAGAAGTCTGAGGGTCACTGTGCCCGGGTCCCACTGAGCGTCCTGTATGAAGACCTTTGGGTTTCCTCCTCCTCTGAGGACAGTGACTTGGAGTGAGACACCAAGTGGAGAGAGGCTTGGCCTGTTCTGTGCTTGGGTCCAAATGACTGTACTTGGAGGGTGTCTGGGTGATGCCTGCGATCTGCCTCTCTGAAGCCCTGGCCTGTCCCGAGGGGGGGGGGTTTGACTCTGGAAGTTGCCAGGGGAAAGTAGGGTTGGGATATTTCTTCGCCTTGTACATTGTAGTTTTCTAATGGCACGTTATAAAAGTCAATTTGCAATTTGCTTCACTGCTAATAAAATTCTCACATCTATAACATGTTGTGTCGTACTTCTTCTTTTTACCACTGCCAATTACGTAGAATTTATTTCTCCTGGTGGAAGTTTATGGAAGGTAATGAGGACGGTGGCAGGTCCTTGGGCTCATGAACCATTCTGAATCTCAGGAGAAATTCATCTCCACCTCATCAAATGCCACTAAAACTGTGGGACGAACCTGTGGATTTACCTGGGTACGAGGACCCAGCTGCTGCTGCTGCTGGTTCCCCAGAACCCCCTTCTAGCTGCACTGAGCTGGGAAAGCAGGCCCAGCACCCGGTCCCCCCACCAGCCTCACATCCCTGGACAATAAGCGTGGTTCCGGGGTAGATGACTCATTGCCCGCCCAGAAGATCACTTTCCTGTGCTGAGTAATAGTCAACTCAGATAAAAATAGGAGTCTGAGGAAGGCGGCCTTTGGGAAATAATGCAAACTTCCCTGGGCCCCTGCTGCGTGTTCACACCCTCCTCAGTGTGCACCGCGTGCTGGGAACTTCAAGCTGTTAAGGGACTTATTCCACAGCGGCTGAGTGAGGAATATCCATCCCATGGGAGGAAGGAAGAGGAGGGAAATGGGAGGGAAGAGCAGGGCATGAGTAGACGCTGCAGAGTGTGAGGAAAAACGGTCTCTGCTGCTGATTCTGCTCTCAGGAGTAGTGAGCTCCCAGCTCCCCTCACAGGTGCAGGATTCTGAGGACATGACGTGATAAAAATGCCAGGTTGCTGCTACCGATGCAGCAGAACACACACTCCAGACATAACCCCGGCCACGTGTGTTGGACTGGTCGGAATCACTCATACCAGGGTGTCAAAACTTTCCAGTGCACGAGAGCAGTCTTTCTTAATAGGGTGCAGTGAAACTGAGATATTCAGAAGAGTGCAGAATGTTGGACCTCACACAAAAAACTACACCGAAAAATAAAATCACTGGACACAAAATACTGAAACAGAATCTGAAATTAATGAACGCAGAACTGTACAAACTAAACCATGAAACATTCAGAAGAGCACATGGGGGACATGTTCATGGCAGGGGATTTTCTGAGGATTTCTTGCACGTGACACCAACAAACAGGCATAAGAAAGTAAGTAAATCAGGGTGTGTGAAAATTAAAAGTTTTATGCATCGAGGCCACCATAAAACGAGCGACACTGCTACCCACAGGATGGGAGAAGATATTTGCAAAGTATAGTTCTGATCAAGAAGGAGTATTCAAAATATTAAAAAAAATTGTGCCTTTGAAAAGAAACAAACTAAAACCCAACAATATATAAACATAGACATTTTACGAGAGAAGCTATAAAATGGCCAATGAATTCCTAAAGGGAGGCTCAACATTGTTATCTCTTAGGGAAACACTAATGCAAATACAAAAAGATAATGCTCCGCTCTGCTGAGGGTTGCTGAGATGAAATCAGTCCATCAAAACAGAGACTGAGAACCATTGTTAAGGATGTATTAAATTAGAATCTCTGCACTTTGCTATTGAGAATGAGAAAAGGATGAAAGTCCTGTGAAAAACCACACGACCATTCCTCACAAAATTCGATGGGTAATTATCATCTAAGCCGGAAACGTCACTCTTGGATACACAGACAAAAGCTTGGAAAGCACACACTCCAAGAGATATTTGTATACCTTGGTTCCTACTAGCGAAATTCACAAAAGCAAGGAGTGAAAACCACCCAAATACTCAACAGTAGATGAATGGATGAAGAAAACTGGCTGTGGGATGGATGGTGGTGAAGGTTACACCTCAAGGTGAATGCACTGAGTGTCACAGAATGCCAAAGGGAAATACAATTAAAATGCTGCATTATACATTAAGTACATTTAAGCTCAATAAAAATCCAAAGTGCAAGGGGAAACAGGTATATGTACAAATATTTATTTTCCTTACAGAGAGTACATGTTCTTAAAACCATGCAGGCATACCAATGTATTGGTTTCCCATCTACTGCAAAATGGTAAACAACAAAGTAGAGTGCTTCGTTTCTGGAGACCATTAATTGAAACGTAATAGGATTAAGTTGTTTAGGT
Organism: Eulemur rufifrons; assembly: GCF_041146395.1. Classification (NCBI taxonomy): domain Eukaryota; kingdom Metazoa; phylum Chordata; class Mammalia; order Primates; family Lemuridae; genus Eulemur; species Eulemur rufifrons. The sequence goes on from NC_090994.1 coordinate 2,900,271, forward strand.
TAGGTCACGCCTACAACTGCCAACCCACAGAACTGCATAAAAGTCAGCCTGGACAGGAAGCCTCCCTCAGAGGCACTTCCCCAGGAGTCCCGGCTGCTGCATCACATCTGGCTCCACTGCTCTGAGAACCTACTGACAGACAGCAGGTGAAGGCCGCATTTCAGGTTTGTAACTTTCACTAATTTCTTCTTGCGATTACACTTCAGAAAATTAGTACAGTAAAAGCAATATATGATGTTGTGGTTTTAGGTCATGGGGTAGGGTTTTTTGTTCTTTTCTTTCTTCCTAATTGTAGTTCTTTGAAAAGAGACCTAAAATATGTCAGTTAGATGTCAATTAGTTCACAAAATTTCACATTCCTAGGGAAATATACCCAGCCTGCTGACTTTGTAGGTAAACAGCTCAACAGTTTTGGAAATCTGGTGGTTTTGTCCGTGGACATGAAAGGCTAAATATCTGATTGGTCCTTCGTTTCTTCAAACATTTCATTGTGCATTTTTTTAGAAAACTACATAGACGGTGGGATTCTGGAGATAGGGCAGTAATTGAAAGACTGTAGACCATAAACTTGCAGGTTAGCAGGGAAAAATATCATTTGCCTGTGAATTTGAGTTAGGAAATGGCATATGTTAGCATCCAAAGTGACAGTTCAAACGTTAATAGGAAGGCATGTTTGATTGCTGATTTTCAAATATGTGTGCTCCAGGATTGTGGATGAAATTTTCTGTAGCTTCGATGGTTTTGTAGCTCTTGGAAAACATTGTCTTCCATTTCACAAACCGAGGAAAGTGCCCTAGGGCTTTTCAAACTCTTTGGAATCAACCCTTCAAGGGCAAAATCTAAACTGACCATTTCTATGTGTCTGGTCTAAGGCAGGGCCCTGTCCTGGGGATAGGGAATGATGGGAGAGGAAGATAACACATCAATTAATGGGAGGCCCCTCTGTGAGGGAAGGTTGAGCAAGTGGTTGATATGACTTCCTCCAGGGGAAGAAAGTGTTGGGAGGATGTTTTTCACTATGTGAATTTATAGTGCTCTTCACAATTTCTTTTTTTCATTCAGCCCATCCAAAGGTGAACTCCCGAGGAAGTCTGACCTGAAGCTGCCAGGAGATGAGGCGGATGGCAGGTCATTATCCACAGCCTGAGAAGAACACACTCAGCGAAGCCCCGACCATGAGGAAGCAGCAGAGGGGACGCTCAGGGCCCAGGGTTCCCCCACCCGAGAAGGAGAATCCCAGGGTAAGTGGAAACGTCTTCTTTGGGCATCAGGGGACACATGCACCTCAGACCCGGGGACTGATCATAGAAAATTCTCCCACCATGACCCAGTTTTCTTTTCCCATCCAAGGGAAAAGACTAAGCAGGCAGGCGAGCCTATCACAGACTCTCAGGAGGGAACTCACTTCCCAGTGAGTTCAGGTGCAGCCAGGATGTTGTCCTGGGGTTCAAATCTGATTCGTTGTCCCCACCCCTAGAACCTTCACTCTCTCCTCCTACTGTCCTTCCTAACGTGGGCTTTGGGAAATGACCTCCTGTCTTGAATATCCTATAGCAGGTCACTGGGTACTTGTCCAGGTCACCTCCCTAAAACCAATATTCAGCTCTGAATGCAAAACCTGTCCTTCGATTGCCCTTGGACAGCTGCCTGTGATTGCTGCTGATTCGCTCCCTGACCACCGTCCTTCTCCCCCACAGGTGAAGTGCAAGGACTGTGGGGCCTTTGGACACACGGCCAAAAGCACGAGGTGCCCCATGAAGCGCTGGAATGGAGCCCTGGAGCCACAGCCCTTGGGCTCCAACAGGGGGAAGGAGAACCTGCTGCCACGGAGGCCCCAGAATCTCCAGAATCCAGTGGCCCTCAACCAGAGTGAGAGGGACAAGGAGCAGAGACCCAGGTGAGCCATGTGGGAGGCGTAGCTGCTGCCTGGGCACTAAAAGCCCAGGAGGAGGTGTCTCTCCACCTCACACCACATGCACAGCCTTGTGCAGGCAAAGACAGAAACACTGGGGACAAAGAGACAGGAGGTCCCTCTCTTGCAGGTCTCCAGGCCCAGGAACTCTTCCTACTCCTGGAGATTCAGTAAGGGTGAGGGGCCAGGGCAGCTGTTGAGATTTTGCACGTGACAGGCAGAAAGGGCATGGAGTCTAAGGCAAAGTCCTTAATGGGAAAACCTGCAGGGCTGCCTGGAGTAGGGGAGGGATCCCACACGAGGGAAGGTGCAGAATTAGGGCAGGTCACAGGGCATTCACACCTGTGTCACACTCAAACACTCAGTGGGCCGGGGCCCCAGGAACGTTTCTCCCACGTGTGGACAGGAAATCAGTGGGTTTTACTCACACTGTTTGTTCTGCAGGCAGGAGCAGCAGCAGAGGAAGGCTGTCCTGAAGACGTCTCCCACGAGACCCCGGGCGAAGCAGCTGCAGGACTGGAAGGAACTGCTGCAACCTTGTGCCTACCTGAGGGTGAGTGTACCCCTGGCCCCCTGCTCCTTTTCTCTGCTGGGTCCCCCTGCTGTGTGTCATTGCAGACCCTGCTGTGTGTGCACACTCTAGTCCTTACCCCTCTGTGTGAGATTAGTGAAAAATCCACTGGGACCAACTGATTCCAGTATATGCATTTCCCAGATGCCATTTTCCCTATGTCCTTGCTTTAGTAAGTTGACTTCCATGCCAACCAACGGTATGTGTGTAGGGACAAGGGGAAAATTTTTATCGCATTATTCCCACAGGCAGAATCTTACATCCAGAAACACACATCTTTGAATGGATGAGTATTCCCAAATTCTCTATCTCATCTCCTTTGCCATCAAGGTGCATTCTGAAGAGTGTTAGGTAGTTACACTCCGTGGCACGAAATAGGTTTTTCAAATGAGTCAAGAGGGGACACTAATTGAAAAAATGACGTCGTGGAATATGACCTAGTCACGTATTCAGTTCATTTTGTAACTGTCCTGTCCACCTGAGTTTGAGTACCTGTCCATATTTAAAATGACTGCCCGTAATTACTTTACTGTGACATTTCAGTTGACTTCCTCCTTTGTTTCTTTTCACTTGGTTGATTTTCATGTTCACTTCTTTGTGAGGAATTTCTAATATGTGTGTTGTCTTTTCCTACAGATTCCGAGCAGACCCATGCCGGTCTACACAACCAAGAGCAGGCGTCTCCTGGACCCTCTCCTGGGAAGTCAGCCAAATGCCAAAAATGACATTAGCTCCACGTGCTCTTCAGTGTCTCCCATGACAACGCAGGGACTGAGCTCCTTCTCCACTAGTGGACCAAATAGAGGACAGGCAGGGGTTCTCACAGACACCCCCGAGCCTCCATCCAAGCACTATGGCCAGGACCCTCTGGCCTTTGACAAGCTGGCACACAGCTCGGGTGCCCAAGGCTCCCTCGGAGCTCCCCAGGCTGCCTCCAAAGCCCCTGGCTTGGGAAAGGTCCTCCAGCCCCAGGCAGGAGCCAAGTGTCCTGCTCTGATCTCACAGCCCTGCCCACCGCCTGCCACACGTGGCTCGGGCCAACACTTCAATCTCAACATCAGGGCACCAGGCAAGAGATCTGCCCAGAGCCCCATCCAGACTTGCCAGCGTCCCCAAAAGAAACCGAGACACAGCCCCTTCCAGGCCCCTCAGAAGAGCACTCGCAGACCGGAGCTGCGCCCTCTGCAGGCTGACCAGCCTCCACCAAGAGCAGCTGGACATGAATCCAAAGGGTCACCTCAGTTGACCAGGAAGAAAGCAGCCCAGGTGCCCAGCGCTGAGCTGCAGCCTCCACAGCGCAGAGCTCTCCTGAACCCTGTCCAGGCCTGCACCGAGCCCCGTCTCCCGTCACCCAGCCCTGCTCCAGGCCAGCCCCTCAGGATGGTCTTCAGGAGACTGGACAATGGACAGTGGAGCTCCAGGCTCCTGCTGGCTCCCTCTTCCCTGCCCGCTGAGAAGCCAGGCCCTCCTGCTCAGAGCCCCCAAGTCCCAGAGAAGTCTGAGGGTCACTGTGCCCGGGTCCCACTGAGCGTCCTGTATGAAGACCTTTGGGTTTCCTCCTCCTCTGAGGACAGTGACTCAGAGTGAGACACCAAGTGGAGAGAGGCTTGGCCTGTTCTGTGCTTGGGTCCAAATGACTGTACTTGGAGGGTGTCTGGGTGATGCCTGGGATCTGCCTCTCTGAAGCCCTGGCCTGTCCCGAGGGGGGAGTTTTTGACTCTGGAAGTTGCCAGGGGAAAGTAGGGTTGGGATATTTCTTCGCCTTGTACATTGTAGTTTTCTAATGGCACGGTATAAAAGTCCATTTGCAATTTGCTTCACTGCTAATAAAATTCTCACATTTATAACATATTGTGTCGTACTTCTTCTTTTTACCACTGCCAATTACGTAGAATTTATTTCTCCTGGTGGAAGTTTATGGAAGGTAATGAGGACGGTGGCAGGTCCTTGGGCTCATGAACCATTCTGAATCTCAGGAAAAATTCATCTCCACCTCATCAAATGCCACTAAAACTGTGGGACGAACCTGTGGATTTACCTGGGTACGAGGACCCAGCTGCTGCTGCTGCTGGTTCCCCAGAACCCCCTTCTAGCTGCACTGAGCTGGGAAAGCAGGTCCAGCACCCGGTCCCCCCACCAGCCTCACATCCCTGGACAATAAGCGTGGTCCCGGGGTAGATGACTCATTCCCCGCCTAGAAGATCACTTTCCTGTGCTGAGTCATAGTCAACTCAGATAAAAATAGGAGTCTGAGGAAGGCGGCCTTTGGGAAATGATGCAAACTTCCCTGGGCCCCTGCTGCGTGTTCACACCCTCCTCAGTGTGCACCGCGTGCTGGGAACTTCAAGCTGTTAAGGGACTTATTCCACAGCGGCTGAGTGAGGAATATCCATCCCATGGGAGGAAGGAAGAGGAGGGAAATGGGAGGCAGGAGCAGGGCATGAGTAGACGCTGCAGAGGGTGAGGAAAAACGGTCTCTGCTGCTGATTCTGCTCTCAGGAGTAGTGAGCTCCCAGCTCCCCTCACAGGTGCAGGATTCTGAGGACATGACGTGATAAAAATGCCAGGTTGCTGCTACCGATGCAGCAGAACACACACTCCAGACATAACCCCGGCCACGTGTGCTGGACTGGTCGGAATCACTCATAACAGGGTGTCAAAACTTTCCAGTGCACGAGAGCAGTCTTTCTTAATAGGGTGCAGTGAAACTGAGATATTCAGAAGAGTGCAGAATGTTGGACCTCACACAAAAAACTACACCGAAAAATAAAATCACTGGACACAAAATACTGAAACAGAATCTGAAATTAATGAACGCAGAACTGTACAAACTAAACCATGAAACATTCAGAAGAGCACATGGGGGACATGTTCATGGCAGGGGATTTTCTGAGGATTTCTTGGACGTGACACCAACAAACAGGCATAAGAAAGTAAGTAAATCAGGGTGTGTGCAAATTAAAAGTTTTATGCATCGAGGCCACCATAAAACGAGCGACACTGCTACCCACAGGATGGGAGAAGATATTTGCAAAGTATAGTTCTGATCAAGAAGGAGTATTCAAAATATTAAAAAAAATTGTGCCTTTGAAAAGAAACAAACTAAAACCCAACAATATATAAACATAGACATTTTACGAGAGAAGCTATAAAATGGCCAATGAATTCCTAAAGGGAGGCTCAACATCGTTATCTCTTAGGGAAACACTAATGTAAATACAAAAAGATAATGCTCCGCTCTGCTGAGGGTTGCTGAGATGAAATCAGTCCATCAAAGCAGAGACTGAGAACCATTGTTAAGGATGTATTAAATTAGAATCTCTGCACTTTGCTATTGAGAATGAGAAAAGGATGAAAGTCCTGTGAAAAACCACACGACCATTCCTCACAAAATTCGATGGGTAATTATCATCTAAGCCGGAAACGTCACTCTTGGATACACAGACAAAAGCTTGGAAAGCACACACTCCAAGAGATATTTGTATACCTTGGTTCCTACTAGCGAAATTCACAAAAGCAAGGAGTGAAAACCACCCCAAATACTCAACAGTAGATGAATGGATGAAGAAAACTGGCTGTGGGAGGGATGGTGGTGAAGGTTACACCTCAAGGTGAATGCACTGAGTGTCACAGAATGCCAAAGGGAAATACAATTAAAATGCTGCATTATACATTAAGTACATTTAAGCTCAATAAAAATCCAAAGTGCAAGGGGAAACAGGTATATGTACAAATATTTATTTTCCTTACAGAGAGTACATGTTCTTAAAACCGTGCAGGTATACCAATGTATTGGTTTCCCATCTACTGCAAAATGGTAAACAACAAAGTAGAGTGCTTCGTTTCTGGAGACCATTAATTGAAACGTAATAGGATTAAGTTGTTTAGGTTAGGTCACGCCTACAACTGCCAACCCACAGAACTGCATAAAAGTCAGCCTGGACAGGAAGCCTCCCTCAGAGGCACTTGCCCAGGAGTCCCGGCTGCTGCATCACATCTGGCTCCAGAACCTACTGCTCTGAGAACCTACTGACAGACAGCAGGTGAAGGCCACATTTCAGGTTTGTAACTTTCACTAATTTCTTCTTGCGATTACACTTCAGAAAATTAGTACAGTAAAAGCAATATGTGATGTTGTGGTTTTAGGTCATGGGGTAGGGTTTTTTGTCCTTTTCTTTCTTTCTAATTGTATTTCTTTGAAAAGAGACCTAAAATATGTCAGTTAGATGTCAATTAGTTCACAAAATTTCACATTCCTAGGGAAATATACCCAGCCTGCTGACTTTGTAGGTAAACAGCTCAACAGTTTTGGAAATCTGGTGGTTTTGTCCGTGGACATGAAAGGCTAAATATCTCATTGGTCCTTCGTTTCTTCAAACATTTCATTGTGCATTTTTTAGAAAACTACATAGACGGTGGGATTCTGGAGATAGGGCAGTAATTGAAAGACTGTAGACCATAAACTTGCAGGTTAGCAGGGAAAAATATCATTTGCCTGTGAATTAGAGTTAGGAAATGGCATATGTTAGCATCCAAAGTGACAGTTCAAAAGTTAATAGGAAGGCATGTTTCATTGCTGATTTTCAAATATGTGTGCTCCAAGATTGTGGATGAAATTTTCTGTAGCTTCGATGGTTTTGTAGCTCTTGGAAAATATTGTCTTTGATTTCGCAAACGGAGGAAAGTGCCCTAGGGCTTTTCAAACACTTTGGAATCAACCCTTCAGGGGCAAAATCTAAACTGACCATTTCTATGTGTCTGGTCTAAGGCAGGGCCCTGTCCTGGGGATAGGGAATGATGGGAGAGGAAGATAACACATCAGTTAATGGGAGGCCCCTCTGTGAGGGAAGGTTGAGCAAGTGGTTGATATGACTTCCTCCAGGGGAAGAAAGTGTTGGGAGGATGTTTTTCACTATGTGAATTTATAGTGCTCTTCACAATTTCTTTTTTTCATTCAGCCCATCCAAAGGTGAACTCCCGAGGAAGTCTGACCTGAAGCTGCCAGGAGATGAGGCGGATGGCAGGTCATTATCCACAGCCTGAGAAGAACACACTCAGCAAAGCCCCGACCATGAGGAAGCAGCAGAGGGGACGCTCAGGGCCCAGGGCTCCCCCACCCGAGAAGGAGAATCCCAGGGTAAGTGGAAACGTCTTCTTTGGGCATCAGGGGACACATGCACCTCAGAGCCGGGGACTGATCATAGAAAATTCTCCCACCATGACCCAGTTTTCTTTTCCCATCCAAGGGAAAAGACTAAGCAGGCAGGCGAGCCTATCACAGACTCTGAGGAGGGAACTCACTTCCCAGTGAGTTCAGGTGCAGCCAGGATGTTGTCCTGGGGTTCAAATCCGATTCGTTGTCCCCACCCCTAGAACCTTCACTCTCTCCTCCTACTGTCCTTCCTAACGTGGGCTTTGGGAAATGACCTCCTGTCTTGAATATCCTATAGCAGGTCACTGGGTACTTGTCCAGGTCACCTCCCTAAAACCAATATTCAGCTCTGAATGCAAAACCTGTCCTTCGATTGCCCTTGGACAGCTGCCTGTGATTGCTGCTGATTCGCTCCCTGACCACCATCCTTCTCACCCACAGGTGAAGTGCAAGGACTGTGGGGCCTTTGGACACACGGCCAAAAGCACGAGGTGCCCCATGAAGCGCTGGAATGGAGCCCTGGAGCCACAGCCCTTGGGCTCCAACAGGGGGAAGGAGAACCTGCTGCCACGGAGGCCCCAGAATCTCCAGAACCCAGTGGCCCTCAACCAGAGTGAGAGGGACAAGGAGCAGAGACCAAGGTGAGCCATGTGGGAGGCGTAGCCGCTGCCTGGGCACTAAAAGCCCAGGAGGAGGTGTCTCTCCACCTCACACCACGTGCACAGCCTTGTGCAGGCAAAGACAGAAACACTGGGGACAAAGAGACAGGAGGTCCCTCTCTTGCAGGTCTCCAGGCCCAGGAACTCTTCCTACTCCTGGAGATTCAGTAAGGGTGAGGGGCCAGGGCAGCTGTTGAGATTTTGCACGTGACAGGCAGAAAGGGCATGGAGTCTAAGGCAAAGTCCTTAATGGGAAAACCTGCAGGGCTGCCTGGAGTAGGGGAGGGATCCCACACGAGGGAAGGTGCAGAATTAGGGCAGGTCACAGGGCATTCACACCTGTGTCACACCCAAACACTCAGTGGGCCGGGGCCCCAGGAAGGTTTCTCCCACGTGTGGACAGGAAATCAGTGGGTTTTACTCACACTGTTTGTTCTGCAGGCAGGAGCAGCAGCAGAGGAAGGCTGTCCTGAAGACGTCTCCCACGAGACCCCGGGGGAGGCAGCTGCAGGACTGGAAGGAACTGCTGCAACCTTGTGCCTACCTGAGGGTGAGTGTACCCCTGGCCCCCTGCTCCTTTTCTCTGCTGGGTCCCCCTGCTGTGTGTCATTGCAGACCCTGCTGTGTGTGCACACTCTAGTCCTTACCCCTCTGTGTGAGATTAGTGAAAAATCCACTGGGACCAACTGATTCCAGTATATGCATTTCCCAGATGCCATTTTCCCTATGTCCTTGTTTTAGTAAGTTGACTTCCATGCCAACCAACGATATGTGTGTAGGGACAAGGGGAAATTTTTTATCGCATTATTCCCACAGGCAGAATCTTACATCCAGAAACATACATCTTTGAATGGATGAGTATTCCCAAATTCTCTATCTCATCTCCTTTGCCATCAAGGTGCATTCTGAAGAGTGTTAGGTAGTTACACTCCGTGGCACGAAATAGGTTTTTCAAATGAGTCAAGAGGGGACACTAATTGAAAAAATGACGTCGTGGAATATGACCTAGTCACGTATTCAGTTCATTTTGTAACTGTCCTGTCCACCTGAGTTTGAGTACCTGTCCATATTTAAAATGACTGCCCGTAATTACTTTACTGTGACATTTCAGTTGACTTCCTCCTTTGTTTCTTTTCACTTGGTTGATTTTCATGTTCACTTCTTTGTGAGGAATTTCTAATATGTGTGTTGTCTTTTCCTACAGATTCCGAGCAGACCCATGCCGGTCTACACAACCAATAACAGGCGTCTCCTGGACCCTCTCCTTGGAAGTCAGCCACATGCCAAGAATGACATGAGCTCCACGTGCTCTTCAGTGTCTCCCATGACAACGCAGGGACTGAGCTCCTTCTCCACTAGTGGACCAAATAGAGGACAGGCAGGGGTTCTCACAGACACCCCCGAGCCTCCATCCAAGCACTATGGCCAGGACCCTCTGGCCTTTGACAAGCTGGCACACAGCTCGGGTGCCCAAGGCTCCCTCGGAGCTCCCCAGGCTGCCTCCAAAGCCCCTGGCTTGGGAGAGGTCCTCCAGCCCCAGGCAGGAGCCAAGTGTCCTGCTCTGATCTCACAGCCCTGCCCACCGCCTGCCACACGTGGCTTGGGCCAACACTTCAATCTCAACATCAGGGCACCAGGCAAGAGATCTGCCCAGAGCCCCATCCAGACTTGCCAGCGTCCCCAAAAGAAACCGAGACACAGCCCCTTCCAGGCCCCTCAGAAGAGCACTCGCAGACCGGAGCTGCGCCCTCTGCAGGCTGACCAGCCTCCACCAAGAGCAGCTGCACTTGCATCCAAAGGGTCACCTCAGTTGACCAGGAAGAAAGCAGCCCAGGTGCCCAGCGCTGAGCTGCAGCCTCCACAGCGCAGAGCTCTCCTGAACCCTGTCCAGGCCTGCACCGAGCCCCGTCTCCCGTCACCCAGCCCTTCTCCAGGCCAGCCCCTCAGGATGGTCTTCAGGAGACTGGACAATGGACAGTGGAGCTCCAGGCTCCTGCTGGCTCCCTCTTCCCTGCCCGCTGAGAAGCCAGGCCCTCTTGCTCAGAGCCCCCAAGTCCCAGAGAAGTCTGAGGGTCACTGTGCCCGGGTCCCACTGAGCGTCCTGTATGAAGACCTTTGGGTTTCCTCCTCCTCTGAGGACAGTGACTTGGAGTGAGACACCAGGTGGAGAGAGGCTTGGCCTGTTCTGTGCTTGGGTCCAAATGACTGTACTTGGAGGGTGTCTGGGTGATGCCTGGAATCTGCCTCTCTGAAGCCCTGGCCTGTCCCCAGGGGGGAGTTTTTGACTCTGGAAGTTGCCAGGGGAAAGTAGGGTTGGGATATTTCTTCGCCTTGTACATTGTAGTTTTCTAATGGCACGGTATAAAAGTCCATTTGCAATTTGCTTCACTGTTAATAAAATTCTCACATCTATAACATATTGTGTCGTACTTCTTCTTTCTACCACTGCCAATTACGTAGAATTTATTTCTCCTGGTGGAAGTTTATGGAAGGTAATGAGGACGGTGGCAGGTCCTTGGGCTCATGAACCATTCTGAATCTCAGGAAAAATTCATCTCCACCTCATCAAATGCCACTAAAACTGTGGGACGAACCTGTGGATTTACCTGGGTACGAGGACCCAGCTGCTGCTGCTGCTGGTCCCCCAGAACCCCCTTCTAGCTGCACTGAGCTGGGAAAGCAGGCCCAGCACCCGGTCCCCCCACCAGCCTCACATCCCTGGACAATAAGCATGGTCCCGGGGTAGATGACTCATTGCCCGCCCAGAAGATCACTTTCCTGTGCTGAGTCATAGTCAACTCAGATAAAAAATAGGAGTCTGAGGAAGGCGGCCTTTGGGAAATGATGCAAAATTCCCTGGGCCCCCGCTGCGTGTTCACACCCTCCTCAGTGTGCACCGCGTGCTGGGAACTTCAAGCTGTTAAGGGACTTATTCCACAGCGGCTGAGTGAGGAATATCCATCCCATGGGAGGAAGGAAGAGGAGGGAAATGGGAGGCAAGAGCAGGGCATGAGTAGACGCTGCAGAGTGTGAGGAAAAACGGTCTCTGCTGCTGATTCTGCTCTCAGGAGTAGTGAGCTCCCAGCTCCCCTCACAGGTGCAGGATTCTGAGGACATGACGTGATAAAAATGCCAGGTTGCTGCTACCGATGCAGCAGAACACACACTCCAGACATAACCCCGGCCACGAGTGCTGGACTGGTCGGAATCACTCATACCAGGGTGTCAAAACTTTCCAGTGCACGAGAGCAGTCTTTCTTAATAGGGTGCAGTGAAACTGAGATATTCAGAAGAGCGCAGAATGTTGGACCTCACACAAAAAACTACACCGAAAAATAAAATCACTGGAAACAAAATACTGAAACAGAATCTGAAATTAATGAACGCAGAACTGTACAAAGTAAACCATGAAACATTCAGAAGAGCACATGGGGGACATGTTCATGGCAGGGGATTTTCTGAGGATTTCTTGGACGTGACACCAACAAACAGGAATAAGAAAGTAAGTAAATCAGGGTGTGTGAAAATTAAAAGTTTTATGCATCGTGGCCACCATAAAACGAGCGACACTGCTACCCACAGGATGGGAGAAGAAATTTGCAAAGTATAGTTCTGATCAAGAAGGAGTATTCAAAATATTAAAAAAAATTGTGCCTTTGAAAAGAAACAAACTAAAACCCAACAATATATAAACATAGACATTTTACGAGAGAAGCTATAAAATGGCCAATGAATTCCTAAAGGGAGGCTCAACATTGTTATCTCTTAGGGAAACACTAATGCAAATACAAAAAGATAATGCTCCGCTCTGCTGAGGGTTGCTGAGATGAAATCAGTCCATCAAAACAGAGACTGAGAACCATTGTTAAGGATGTATTAAATTAGAATCTCTGCACTTTGCTATTGAGAATGAGAAAAGGATGAAAGTCCTGTGAAAAACCACACGACCATTCCTCACAAAATTCGATGGGTAATTATCATCTAAGCCGGAAACGTCACTCTTGGATACACAGACAAAAGCTTGGAAAGCACACACTCCAAGAGATATTTGTATACCTTGGTTCCTACTAGCGAAATTCACAAAAGCAAGGAGTGAAAACCACCCAAATACTCAACAGTAGATGAATGGATGAAGAAAACTGGCTGTGGGATGGATGGTGGTGAAGGTTACACCTCAAGGTGAATGCACTGAGTGTCACAGAATGCCAAAGGGAAATACAATTAAAATGCTGCATTATACATTAAGTACATTTAAGCTCAATAAAAATCCAAAGTGCAAGGGGAAACAGGTATATGTACAAATATTTATTTTCCTTACAGAGAGTACATGTTCTTAAAACCATGCAGGCATACCAATATATTGGTTTCCCATCTACTGCAAAATGGTAAACAACAAAGTAGAGTGCTTCGTTTCTGGAGACCATTAATTGAAACGTAATAGGATTAAGTTGTTTAGGTTAGGTCACGCCTACAACTGCCAACCCACAGAACTGCATAAAAGTCAGCCTGGACAGGAAGCCTCCCTCAGAGGCACTTGCCCAGGAGTCCCGGCTGCTGCATCACATCTGGCTCCACTGCTCTGAGAACCTACTGACAGACAGCAGGTGAAGGCCGCATTTCAGGTTTGTAACTTTCACTAATTTCTTCTTGCGATTACACTTCAGAAAATTAGTACAGTAAAAGCAATATATGATGTTGTGGTTTTAGGTCATGGGGTAGGGTTTTTTGTTCTTTTCTTTCTTCCTAATTGTAGTTCTTTGAAAAGAGACCTAAAATATGTCAGTTAGATGTCAATTAGTTCACAAAATTTCACATTCCTAGGGAAATATACCCAGCCTGCTGACTTTGTAGGTAAACAGCTCAACAGTTTTGGAAATCTGGTGGTTTTGTCCGTGGACATGAAAGGCTAAATATCTGATTGGTCCTTCGTTTCTTCAAACATTTCATTGTGCATTTTTTTAGAAAACTACATAGACGGTGGGATTCTGGAGATAGGGCAGTAATTGAAAGACTGTAGACCATAAACTTGCAGGTTAGCAGGGAAAAATATCATTTGCCTGTGAATTTGAGTTAGGAAATGGTATATGTTAGCATCCAAAGTGACAGTTCAAACGTTAATAGGAAGGCATGTTTGATTGCTGATTTTCAAATATGTGTGCTCCAGGATTGTGGATGAAATTTTCTGCAGCTTCGATGGTTTTGTAGCTCTTGGAAAACATTGTCTTCCATTTCGCAAACGGAGGAAAGTGCCCTAGGGCTTTTCAAACTCTTTGGAATCAACCCTTCAGGGGCAAAATCTAAACTGACCATTTCTATGTGTCTGGTCTAAGGCAGGGCCCTGTCCTGGGGATAGGGAATGATGGGAGAGGAAGATAACACATCAGTTAATGGGAGGCCCCTCTGTGAGGGAAGGTTGAGCAAGTGGTTGATATGACTTCCTCCAGGGGAAGAAAGTGTTGGGAGGATGTTTTTCACTATGTGAATTTATAGTGCTCTTCACAATTTCTTTTTTTCATTCAGCCCATCCAAAGGTGAACTCCCGAGGAAGTCTGACCTGAAGCTGCCAGGAGATGAGGCGGATGGCAGGTCATTATCCACAGCCTGAGAAGAACACACTCAGCGAAGCCCCGACCATGAGGAAGCAGCAGAGGGGACGCTCAGGGCCCAGGGTTCCCCCACCCGAGAAGGAGAATCCCAGGGTAAGTGGAAACGTCTTCTTTGGGCATCAGGGGACACATGCACCTCAGACCGGGGGACTGATCATAGAAAATTCTCCCACCATGACCCAGTTTTCTTTTCCCATCCAAGGGAAAAGACTAAGCAGGCAGGCGAGCCTATCACAGACTCTGAGGAGGGAACTCACTTCCCAGTGAGTTCAGGTGCAGCCAGGATGTTGTCCTGGGGTTCAAATCTGATTCGTTGTCCCCACCCCTAGAACCTTCACTCTCTCCTCCTACTGTCCTTCCTAACGTGGGCTTTGGGAAATGACCTCCTGTCTTGAATATCCTATAGCAGGTCACTGGCTACTTGTCCAGGTCACCTCCCTAAAACCAATATTCAGCTCTGAATACAAAATCTGTCCTTCGATTGCCCTTGGACAGCTGCCTGTGATTGCTGCTGATTCGCTCCCTGACCACCGTCCTTCTCCCCCACAGGTGAAGTGCAAGGACTGTGGGGCCTTTGGACACACGGCCAAAAGCACGAGGTGCCCCATGAAGCGCTGGAATGGAGCCCTGGAGCCACAGCCCTTGGGCTCCAACAGGGGGAAGGAGAACCTGCTGCCACGGAGGCCCCAGAATCTCCAGAACCCAGTGGCCCTCAACCAGAGTGAGAGGGACAAGGAGCAGAGACCAAGGTGAGCCATGTGGGAGGTGTAGCTGCTGCCTGGGCACTAAAAGCCCAGGAGGAGGTGTCTCTCCACCTCACACCACATGCACAGCCTTGTGCAGGCAAAGACAGAAACACTGGGGACAAAGAGACAGGAGGTCCCTCTCTTGCAGGTCTCCAGGCCCAGGAACTCTTCCTACTCCTGGAGATTCAGTAAGGGTGAGGGGCCAGGGCAGCTGTTGAGATTTTGCACGTGACAGGCAGAAAGGGCATGGAGTCTAAGGCAAAGTCCTTAATGGGAAAACCTGCAGGGCTGCCTGGAGTAGGGGAGGGATCCCACACGAGGGAAGGTGCAGAATTAGGGCAGGTCACAGGGCATTCACACCTGTGTCACACTCAAACACTCAGTGGGCCGGGGCCCCAGGAACGTTTCTCCCACGTGTGGACAGGAAATCAGTGGGTTTTACTCACACTGTTTGTTCTGCAGGCAGGAGCAGCAGCAGAGGAAGGCTGTCCTGAAGACGTCTCCCACGAGACCCCGGGCGAAGCAGCTGCAGGACTGGAAGGAACTGCTGCAACCTTGTGCCTACCTGAGGGTGAGTGTACCCCTGGCCCCCTGCTCCTTTTCTCTGCTGGGTCCCCCTGCTGTGTGTCATTGCAGACCCTGCTGTGTGTGCACACTCTAGTCCTTACCCCTCTGTGTGAGATTAGTGAAAAATCCACTGGGACCAACTGATTCCAGTATATGCATTTCCCAGATGCCATTTTCCCTATGTCCTTGCTTTAGTAAGTTGACTTCCATGCCAACCAACGGTATGTGTGTAGGGACAAGGGGAAAATTTTTATCGCATTATTCCCACAGGCAGAATCTTACATCCAGAAACACACATCTTTGAATGGATGAGTATTCCCAAATTCTCTATCTCATCTCCTTAGCCATCAAGGTGCATTCTGAAGAGTGTTAGGTAGTTACACTCCGTGGCACAAAATAGGTTTTTCAAATGAGTCAAGAGGGGACACTAATTGAAAAAATGACGTCGTGGAATATGACCTAGTCACGTATTCAGTTCATTTTGTAACTGTCCTGTCCACCTGAGTTTGAGTACCTGTCCATATTTAAAATGACTGCCCGTAATTACTTTACTGTGACATTTCAGTTGACTTCCTCCTTTGTTTCTTTTCACTTGGTTGATTTTCATGTTCACTTCTTTGTGAGGAATTTCTAATATGTGTGTTGTCTTTTCCTACAGATTCCGAGCAGACCCATGCCGGTCTACACAACCAAGAACAGGCGTCTCCTGGACCCTCTCCTGGGAAGTCAGCCACATGCCAAAAATTACATTAGCTCCACGTGCTCTTCAGTGTCTCCCATGACAACGCAGGGACTGAGCTCCTTCTCCACTAGTGGACCAAATAGAGGACAGGCAGGGGTTCTCACAGACACCCCCGAGCCTCCATCCAAGCACTATGGCCAGGACCCTCTGGCCTTTGACAAGCTGGCACACAGCTCGGGTGCCCAAGGCTCCCTTGGAGCTCCCCAGGCTGCCTCCAAAGCCCCTGGCTTGGGAAAGGTCCTCCAGCCCCAGGCAGGAGCCAAGTGTCCTGCTCTGATCTCACAGCCCTGCCCACCGCCTGCCACACGTGGCTCGGGCCAACACTTCAATCTCAACATCAGGGCACCAGGCAAGAGATCTGCCCAGAGCCCCATCCAGACTTGCCAGCGTCCCCAAAAGAAACCGAGACACAGCCCCTTCCAGGCCCCTCAGAAGAGCACTCGCAGACCGGAGCTGCGCCCTCTGCAGGCTGACCAGCCTCCACCAAGAGCAGCTGCACTTGCATCCAAAGGGTCACCTCAGTTGACCAGGAAGAAAGCAGCCCAGGTGCCCAGCGCTGAGCTGCAGCCTCCACAGCGCAGAGCTCTCCTGAACCCTGTCCAGGCCTGCACCGAGCCCCGTCTCCCGTCACCCAGCCCTGCTCCAGGCCAGCCCCTCAGAATGGTCTTCAGGAGACTGGACAATGGACAGTGGAGCTCCAGGCTCCTGCTGGCTCCCTCTTCCCTGCCCGCTGAGAAGCCAGGCCCTCCTGCTCAGAGCCCCCAAGTCCCAGAGAAGTCTGAGGGTCACTGTGCCCGGGTCCCACTGAGCATCCTGTATGAAGACCTTTGGGTTTCCTCCTCCTCTGAGGACAGTGACTCGGAGTGAGACACCAAGTGGAGAGAGGCTTGGCCTGTTCTGTGCTTGGGTCCAAATGACTGTACTTGGAGGGTGTCTGGGTGATGCCTGCGATCTGCCTCTCTGAAGCCCTGGCCTGTCCCGAGGGGGGGGGTTTTGACTCTGGAAGTTGCCAGGGGAAAGTAGGGTTGGGATATTTCTTCGCCTTGTACATTGTAGTTTTCTAATGGCACGGTATAAAAGTCCATTTGCAATTTGCTTCACTGTTAATAAAATTCTCACATCTATAACATATTGTGTCGTACTTCTTCTTTTTACCACTGCCAATTACGTAGAATTTATTTCTCCTGGTGGAAGTTTATGGAAGGTAATGAGGACGGTGGCAGGTCCTTGGGCTCATGAACCATTCTGAATCTCAGGAAAAATTCATCTCCACCTCATCAAATGCCACTAAAACTGTGGGACGAACCTGTGGATTTACCTGGGTACGAGGACCCAGCTGCTGCTGCTGCTGGTTCCCCAGAACCCCCTTCTAGCTGCACTGAGCTGGGAAAGCAGGTCCAGCACCCGGTCCCCCCACCAGCCTCACATCCCTGGACAATAAGCGTGGTTCCGGGGTAGATGACTCATTGCCCGCCCAGAAGATCACTTTCCTGTGCTGAGTAATAGTCAACTCAGATAAAAATAGGAGTCTGAGGAGGGTGGCCTTTGGGAAATAATGCAAACTTCCCTGGGCCCCTGCTGCGTGTTCACACCCTCCTCAGTGTGCACCGCATGCTGGGAACTTCAAGCTGTTAAGGGACTTATTCCACAGCGGCTGAGTGAGGAATATCCGTCCCATGGGAGGAAGGAAGAGGAGGGAAATGGGAGGCAGGAGCAGGGCATGAGTAGACGCTGCAGAGTGTGAGGAAAAGCGGTCTCTGCTGCTGATTCTGCTCTCAGGAGTAGTGAGCTCCCAGCTCCCCTCACAGGTGCAGGATTCTGAGGACATGACGTGATAAAAATGCCAGGTTGCTGCTACCGATGCAGCAGAACACACACTCCAGACATAACCCCGGCCACGTGTGCTGGACTGGTCGGAATCACTCATACCAGGGTGTCAAAACTTTCCAGTGCACGAGAGCAGTCTTTCTTAATAGGGTGCAGTGAAACTGAGATATTCAGAAGAGCGCAGAATGTTGGACCTCACACAAAAAACTACACCGAAAAATAAAATCACTGGAAACAAAATACTGAAACAGAATCTGAAATTAATGAACGCAGAACTGTACAAAGTAAACCATGGAACATTCAGAAGAGCACATGGGGGACATGTTCATGGCAGGGGATTTCTTGGATGTGACACCAACAAACAGGAATAAGAAAATAAGTAAATTGAGATGTGTGAAAATTAAAAGTTTTATGCATTGAGGCCACCATAAAACGAGCGACACTGCTACCCACAGGATGGGAGAAGATATTTGCAAAGTACAGTTCTGATCAAGAAGGAGTATTCAAAATATTAAAAAAAATTGTGCCTTTGAAAAGAAACAAACTAAAACCCAACAATATATAAACATAGACATTTTACGAGAGAAGCTATAAAATGGCCAATGAATTCCTAAAGGGAGGCTCAACATCGTTATCTCTTAGGGAAACACTAATGCAAATACAAAAAGATAATGCTCCGCTCTGCTGAGGGTTGCTGAGATGAAATCAGTCCATCAAAACAGAGACTGAGAACCATTGTTAAGGATGTATTAAATTAGAATCTCTGCACTTTGCTATTGAGAATGAGAAAAGGATGAAAGTCCTGTGAAAAACCACACGACCATTCCTCACAAAATTCGATGGGTAATTATCATCTAAGCCGGAAACGTCACTCTTGGATACACAGACAAAAGCTTGGAAAGCACACACTCCAAGAGATATTTGTATACCTTGGTTCCTACTAGCGAAATTCACAAAAGCAAGGAGTGAAAACCACCCAAATACTCAACAGTAGATGAATGGATGAAGAAAACTGGCTGTGGGATGGATGGTGGTGAAGGTTACACCTCAAGGTGAATGCACTGAGTGTCACAGAATGCCAAAGGGAAATACAATTAAAATGCTGCATTATACATTAAGTACATTTAAGCTCAATAAAAATCCAAAGTGCAAGGGGAAACAGGTATATGTACAAATATTTATTTTCCTTACAGAGAGTACATGTTCTTAAAACCGTGCAGGTATACCAATGTATTGGTTTCCCATCTACTGTAAAATGGTAAACAACAAAGTAGAGTGCTTCGTTTCTGGAGACCATTAATTGAAACGTAATTGGATTAAGTTGTTTAGGTTAGGTCACGCCTACAACTGCCAACCCACAGAACTGCATAAAAGTCAGCCTGGACAGGAAGCCTCCCTCAGAGGCACTTGCCCAGGAGTCCCGGCTGCTGCATCACATCTGGCTCCACTGCTCTGAGAACCTACTGACAGACAGCAGGTGAAGGCCGCATTTCAGGTTTGTAACTTTCACTAATTTCTTCTTGCGATTACACTTCAGAAAATTAGTACAGTAAAAGCAATATATGATGTTGTGGTTTTAGGTCATGGGGTAGGGTTTTGTGTCTTTTTCTTTCTTTCTAATTGTAGTTCTTTGAAAAGAGACCTAAAATATGTCAGTTAGATGTCAATTAGTTCACAAAATTTCACATTCCTAGGGAAATATACCCAGCCTGCTGACTTTGTAGGTAAACAGCTCAACAGTTTTGGAAATCTGGTGGTTTTGTCCGTGGACATGAAAGGCTAAATATCTCATTGGTTCTTCGTTTCTTCAAACATTTCGTTGTGCATTTTTTATAAAACTATATAGACAGTGAGATTTTGGAGATAGGGCAGTAATTGAAAGACTGTAGACCATAAACTTGCAGGTTAGCAGGGAAAAATATCATTTGCCTGTGAATTTGAGTTAGGAAATGGCATATGTTAGCATCCAAAGTGACAGTTCAAACGTTAATAGGAAGGCATGTTTGATTGCTGATTTTCAAATATGTGTGCTCCAGGATTGTGGATGAAATTTTCTGTAGCTTCGATGGTTTTGTAGCTCTTGGAAAACATTGTCTTCCATTTCACAAACGGAGGAATGTGCCCTAGGGCTTTTCAAACTCTTTGGAATCAACCCTTCAAGGGCAAAATCTAAACTGACCATTTCTATGTGTCTGGTCTAAGGCAGGGCCCTGTCCTGGGGATAGGGAATGATGGGAGAGGAAGATAACACATCAGTTAATGGGAGGCCCCTCTGTGAGGGAAGGTTGAGCAAGTGGTTGATATGACTTCCTCCAGGGGAAGAAAGTGTTGGGAGGATGTTTTTCACTATGTGAATTTATAGTGCTCTTCACAATTTCTTTTTTTCATTCAGCCCATCCAAAGGTGAACTCCCGAGGAAGTCTGACCTGAAGCTGCCAGGAGATGAGGCGGATGGCAGGTCACTACCCACAGCCTGAGAAGAACACACTCAGCAAAGCCCCGACCATGAGGAAGCAGCAGAGGGGACGCTCAGGGCCCAGGGCTCCCCCACCAGAGAAGGAGAATTCCAGGGTAAATGGAAACATCTTCTTTGGGGATCAGGGGACATATGCACCGCAGAGTCGAGGACTAATGGTAGAAGATTCTCACACCATCACCCAGTTTTTTTTTCCCATGAAAGGATTGTGTGGCCGGAGGCCTTTAACTGGGCGGGTGGGTCCATCAGAGACTCTGAGGATTGTCCTCACTTGCCTGTAGTTTATGTGCAGGAATTTTCTCCCTGTCTGTATACTTTTCATGTTCCATTTGCCCTTTTCTTTGTTTTACTAAGATTTTTTGCAGGCCTGCTAACGATATTCCTGGAGGAGCATGTGGAAAATTGTAATTTGATGCCTCCAAAATGTAGAATATTACCTCAAGGCACATGCATTTTCAAAGTCAATAAGTATTTTCAAATTGTGCATCACATTTTTTATCTACCCAATTGACTTCTAAAAAGCATTGGCAGGATACACTTCATGGAAAAGTGTACCACAGAGGTTTTTAACCTTAACCTTGATGAACAACAGACAATATTTTCCAAGACTGTAATTTCTAATATGACAGGAATATATATCAGGTTAATTTTTTTTTTATTTTTCTTGCACTAATCAGCATAATTGTAGTACCCATTCATATGTGATTGTTTTGAATTTTTTTATTTTGACATTTAATGTTATTTTCTCCTTGATGTTTTAATTGGTTCATTTTCATTTTCACTCGATGGTGAAGAATTTCTAATGTGTGTTATCTTTTCCTACAGATCCCACGTAGGCCAATGACAGTCTACACAGCCAAGAAGAGGCCTCTCCTAGACCCTCTTCTTACTAATCACCCACCTGTCAAGAAATCTGACTTGAGCTCTGTGGGCCATTCAGTGTCTCCCATCACAAGACCTGAAGTCAGCACCTTCTCCGGTAGTGGACTAAATAGAGGACAAGCGGTGGCTCTCACTGACTGTCCCAAGCCTGCATTAAACCACTATGGCCAGGACTCTCTTATCTTTGACAAGCTGGCACACCACAGGCCAAATGATGTCTCCCTTTCAGCTCCCCAGGCTGCCGCAAAAATCCTTGGTCTCAGCCAGGTCCTCCAGCCTCAGGCAGGAGCCAAGTGTCCTGCTCTGATCTCACAGCCCTGCCCACCGCCTGCCACACACAGCTCAGGCCAAGACTTCAATCTCAACATCAGGGCACCAGGCAAGAGATCTGCCCAGAGCCCCATCCAGACTTGCCAGCATCCCCAAAAGAAACCGAGACACAGCCCCTTCCAGACCCCTCAGAAGAGCTCTCGCAGACCGGAGCTGCGCCCTCTGAAGAATGACCAGTCTCCACCAAGAGCAGCTGGACTTGAATCCAAAGTGTCACCTGAATTAACCAGGAAGAAAGCAGTCCAGGTGCCCAGCACTGAACTGCAGCCTCCACAGCGCAGAGCTCTCCTGAACCCTGCCCAGGCCTGCACCAAGCCCCATCTCCTGTCACCCAGCCCTGCTCCAGGCCAGCCCCTCAGGATGGCCTTCAGGAGACTGGACAATGGACAGTGGAGCTCCAGCCTCCTGCCATCTGCCTCTTGCCTCCCTCCTGAGAATCCAGGCCCTCCTGCTCAGAGCCCACACTTCCTAGAGAAGTGTGAGGATAAGTGTGTCTGTGTCCCATTGAATGTCCTCTTTGAAAACTTTCATATTTCCTCCTCTGAGTACAGTGAGTCAGAGTGAGACACGAGGCGGACGGAGACTCAGCTTCCAGCCTCATGGCTTAGGAGGGGACTTTTGGGCTGAGGAGGGGGTGGTGGAGGGAGCACCCTGGGTCTGGAGAATCACCTTCTCCAGCCTCAGAGCTTGTGCCGATGGTGGAACTCCTGATAATGTTGGACACAGACAGACACTGCATGCTTGAATTATGGAAACTCAAATTGTGTTGAAATGGCACTTATTTAACAGGCATTTAAAGTTTTTTTTAATGAAGTTAATTGTGTAAGAAACTGAGTTGACATGTAAGAGTAAGTTGTAAACTATCATGTGAAGAGCAAACTGGGAAATGATTCTGTATTTGGGATTTGAATGACTGAATTTGGAGAATTTTTAGATAATTCCTGTGAACTGAATCTCTGAAGCTGTGCCTGCCCTCAGCAATGTCCCTTGCCTGGACAGGGGGGCCAGAGGTAGCAAGAGGAGGAACAAGCTGGGCTTGAGGTCTCTGGTTCTGTTCTAATAATCTCAGTAGGACAAGTGACCCCTGTGAGAGAACACACACACACACACACACACTCAGTCACTAGCCAGAGGAAGAAAGGAACAAAGGAAGAGGTCAGGTTTGTGTATATGCACCTGGGGCCCCTGGGCAGTGCTGGCTCCATTCCTGGACGTGGCCACATGTGCTAAATACTTTGTTTTGCATTTGCAAGTGTTCTCAACATTTCAAACATTTGGAGGAACTTTGTATGTGCATATGTTTAAAGTATACGAAATTTAGCGGGAATTGCTGAATTTTATGTATTGAATTGTATGATTCTGAGGTCGAGAGGACTGGATTTATTACTGGGTTTCATGATTTTCCAGTTGTGCTGTATTACCCCTTGTGAATAGACATGAGATGTTTGGTTTTGGGTGTTGTGGGATATCTATGAATCACATTCATGACTTTCACTGATTGAAACAGGAGTAAATTTTTAAGATAGGTATGATGTTTTTACTTTTCCATGCCTTCTGTGAGTATAGATTGTTTCATGTATTTTAGTAGGTTATCAAAGTAATTCCCATGGAGTCTTAGGGGGATCAAGTAGGCTGGGAAATCTACATTTTTTTGGAGATACCTGCTGATACTGCATAATCATTAAATGTGACATCGTGTATACATGGTTGTTAAATTTGATTCTAAAGCTGTAGCTTTTAAATCTGTTGCAATGTTAATAAAATTCATCCCAATATGACATATCCAATAGGTACTCTGGTTTCTTTTTTTCCTGGGAAACAGGGTTTGACTCTTTACCCACGGTCGAATGCAGTGGCAAGATCACAGTTCACTGCAACACTCACCTCCAAGGCCTGAGACATCATCCTGGCTCAGCTGGAAAAACAGGCCACTGAGTTCATGCCTGCCTAATTTTTTTTTTTTTTTGTAGAGCTGGGGGTCTCCCTATGTTGCCCAGAGCTTAATTTCTAAACATCTCAGATCAATTTCTTGGTAGTTCTAGTCATCAAAGTTTAATTACCTGATAGTAATGAAAACCATTATTATTGTTTTCATGTTGATGGGAAAGTATAGAGTTCCTTAGTAAGTGTTCCCAGAAATATTGAAAAACTAATTTTTCATTAGATAAAAGCAATTTCCACATATCTCTCAAGAAGAATACATTTTATAAGTCTCATTATCCATATTGACTATAAAATATTCAAAAAGAGAAAGCTAAAACATAGGTTAAAATAATTCATATTTTCCAAACTTAAAATAATTTTTCAGATACTCTGGGAATAAAGGTAAAAACAAATGGGAAATTACAATCTATATAGGAATTAATGAATGGATTAAATTATGAGCTATAACTCATATTGACCTTAAAGGTATTTCAGTTGATAAATCATCTCCCGTGTGAAACAGAATAAGAACTAAATATAAAGAGGGGAAGTAAAAAAATGTTATGTGTGTATATAAACAGGCAGTAATTTTGCTCTTCTCAGACAGTTTTCTGCCCTCCGCCCTCACTGCCCAGGTCCTGGCCCTGTGAAGTCCCTGCGGCTGAGCCGGTGCTTTCCTTCTCCACCGCTCCGGTGAACAGGGAAAGGAAATGGAAACCGGGGTCTAGGACAGATGGAACGTGCAACTGCACATTCCCCACCGCCCACGTCGCCCCCGGAGCCCGGGGACGCAGTCGCACCGGCTGCGCAGACAGCGCCTCTTCTCCATCCGTGCAGGAAATGGCCTTTAAAGTCAACTGGTTTCTCGCTGTTCGGAGGGAATAATATAAATGGCCTCACACAATAAGCTGTTGCCATAAAACATGAGAACCATTTTATTAATGCTTGAAGTGGGTGGAAGAAGCCCAGACCCACCGCGCACACCACACAATCGAGTGGAGACAAACCGGAAGTCTCGGGATCCACCAAGCGGAAGTAGAAACTGACCCGGAAACGCGACAAGGGAGGGGCACGGCGCCTGCTTCTAGACCACGCCCCTGCGGAACCACCAGTTTCCTGCCGGCTGGAAACAGTCATTTGCTGCTGGAGTGAGTTTCAGCATTTCCGGTTCTCAACCGGGTTCTCCGGGCCTCATCGCCCCGTCCTCTGCACCTGGGTCGGCAGTTGGCCTCGGACGCCTCCATCCCTGCAGCCACCCGCGGAACCCTCGGGTCGTCTTCAGACGCAGTCAGGGCCCATGACGGGGAGCTTCTCCCTCGGGATGGATCCACATTGGGTTTCCGCGGGCGGAGCGCGCATGCGCCAATGCGGTCAGGCAAGGCGGACCTGCACGCCCTCTGCCGGCCGTGTTAAGACAGTGCAAGAGATGAATTGGAGTCGCTGAATTTAGGTTTTCAGATTTTTCGGTGCTTTAATTCTGAAAGTTCTCAGAATTCAGAATGATTTGATAAATTGTGTTAGAGGTGTATTTAAAGAGTCCACATTCTGTTTTTGACCCATTTTTCTGACCTGAAATCTAGCAGGCCATTTCTCCACATTGATTCTATGATTGATACCTCCTCAGTGTGAGAAACTCAATGTTAACTAAGAAATACATGATCAATGAGGACTTTTTCCTCTCGTGGCACGACGAGTATCTCATGAAGGGTGAAACCTCACATGTGCTAGGAGTCTTGCTCTATGAATAAAGGATGTCTCATGATTTTTCACTGAGTAACTTCTCCAGTATGACATATTTTGTATTTCACAAGAGGATTCACTGCTGTTTTAAAGCCTTTCTGCTCATATTTACTGTTTTTCCAACTATTTCCTCATAGAGTTTTCTTGCACACAACAAGCCTGGTGCTTGGAAGAATAGTGTTTCACCTTATCTACAGACCAATTATTCTCCCAAGTGGGGTTTTTTTCATGTTATTTAACAATAAACTAAGGCATTCCCACATTAATTACACACATAGGGGTTCTGTCTTATACATGTTCTTTGGTGTCTTTTAAGTCATAGCTGTTGCTCAATACCTTAAAATTAATTATATTGACAGTTTTGGTTCTCTTCTGTCACCTATGATCAAACCATTGACAAGTTATTGCTACATAGATGTCATTTATACTGGATTCCCTTCCATGTAAATTTACTTGTAAAGAGTGAAGAATAAGGATACCTGAAGGATCTTCCATATAGATTACAGTGTTTCTTCAATTAAGTCCTATGGTGTGTTTAGATTTTAAAACTATGGGCCGGGCGCGGTGGCTCACGCCTGTAATCCTAGCACTCTGGGAGGCCGAGGCGGGTGGATCGCTCAAGGTCAGGAGTTCGAGACCAGCCTGAGCAAGAGCGAGACCCCGTCTCTACTAAAAATAGAAAAAAATTATATGGACAACTAAAAATATATATATAGAAAAATTAGCCGGGCATAGTGGTGCATGCCTGTAGTCCCAGCTACTCGGGAGGCTGAGGCAGGAGGATCGCTTGAGCCCAGGAGTTTGAGGTTGCTGTGAGCTAGGCTGACGCCACGGCACTCACTCTAGCCTGGGCAACAAAGTGAGACTCTGTCTCAAAAAAAAAAAAAAAAAAAAAACTATGGCTAGAGCCTTGTGAACATTTCTTACATTCATCATTTATAATACCATGTCATCTAACATTAAAATATTTTCAGAAGACATTCTCAATGTTCTCTTGAGTGTGAGTTGTCTTGTGTTGCCTAGGGTTAGTACTTTGGGTGAAGCCTTTCCCCACATAGATGGCATTTATATAGCCACTCTCCAGTATGAATTCTCTTGTGTGATCTAAGGCCAGATTGTTGACTGAAGGCTTTCCCAAACACATCACATTCATATGGTCTCTCTCCAGGGTGAGTTGTGTCATGTCATCTAAGGATAGATCACTGACTAAAGGCTTTTCCACGTACATGACATCCATATGGTTTCTCTCCTCTGTGAGTTTTCTCATGTTGTATAATGTGAAAATATTAACTACGGGGTTTGCCACATGGACGGCCTTTGTATAGTTTCTCCCCGATGTGAGGTTCAGATCAGGAGAGAGTAGGGTGATTCATTATTATTAGGGTTAGTTAAGTCTGGGAAGTATTCGCTAACAAAATGCTTAGTCCTTAACTAAACCAACTGGTTTCTCCACATAGCCTAACTCATTGTAACTTAATATAGATGGATGTTTATTCACAAACTTTAATCTTTTGCCAAAACGTTTGTAGCTTGTGTTCCTATTTAACAAGGTTTTCTGGTCAAACTGTGCGCCCACATCCTTCTAATGAACTGAATGTCCAACAAAACAAGGACTCTCAGTGTTCCCACGAGAGCCATTCTGCACACATGGAGCAGCTCTGTCCATGAGCATCACTAATGAGCACAGACGGGCACTTAGTATCCAGACAGAAACATTCCACTGGCGCTAGAGAGCCGCAGACGGAAGTGTTCTCCACCTCCTGGAAATGAAGCCAGGCTTCCTTCTCTCTGCAGCCATGAGGATTCCTGTTCCCCTCTTTACCATTCTCTTCTTTAGGAGCCAAGTTCTACCAGGTAACAAAATACACTTTGCAGAAGGCTTGGTAAGAGTAGAGTGCCTGAGACCTTACAGGGATCCAATATGCAAAACGAAATCACCATCACCTATGACCTAAAAGGGGGTTTCACAGGGAATCTGGAAGACCCCTTGGCTGAGATTCCTGCAGCCACCTGACTCATTAGTTCTCCACAGCAACTCTGTTAGATGAAATGAAGGCAAGTGTGTTTCAAGTGCTCAAAACCCTCTTTACTCCATCACTAAATGTGAATTTAGTTAGGTTTACTAGCAGTTTCTAGATCTTGACAACAAAAATATAGGGTATTATTCTACTAAATATTTGTCTGCAAAACTCCTTTAGTTCCTTTCAGAAAAAGTGATTTTTCCTAATTCACTGCTGTAGGAGCTGCTCCAAAGCCAGAGAGGTCTCAGGCAGAAGGGACTGGTGGAGGTGGTGGGGTGGATTACTGTACTCTAAGAAGATTACTGTACTCTAAGAAGTCTCCATACCATTACCCCATAATACTGATGGTGCCTTGGGCTTGATTTTGTCCCTTAAGGCTCCATCCCAATTCTTGGCTTTCCCTCTTCCTTTTCAACGTCTAGTCTTCTAATGTAGAACTTAAATGGAAGAACCAGAGAGGAACCTGCAACAGAGTGTATTCTGCATCCATCATGCATGTGTGAATAACAGGTGTAAGGCATCTTGCACAGACATGCTTTGGGGTAGTAATGTGCAGGACACTTTGCTTTTAGCCACGGAAGTGACCAGATATCTAAAATAGATCTGGACATTGCCTGGAGTTCCTGAATATGTAGATCCAAAAAAGAATAAGCAACTTACTGCCTTTCATCAGGTGGAATATCTTCCTATCTTTTCGTAGAATTCAGGAACTTGAGGGTTGGGAAGGAGTCAGAAAGTGGTTACAGATATGTGAGAGGGTGGACAATTCTTTTATATTTTCCAGAACTGTCAATGGCTGTGCTTTATGTTGTTTGAAAAAAGACATTACCCAACATTTACAACAGAAAATATGATGGGAGGCATGCCTATTCTTGGTGAATCCAGACCTTCCTGTCTTAATCTGTGCTGGTAACTTTTGAAGGGCTACACAGTGTTAATGGGAAGCTGGGCCCTCAGGTCTGGGAGATGAGGGGTGGTTTGTGAGATGATGCCCTTTTTGCTTCAGGAAAACTAATCTGGAAGAAGTAAACGTAAGAGATTGAGTTGGGAAGAGAACAGAGGTAGAAAACCAGTTCTGTTTTTCAGATATTTGTTAAGCATCCACTGTATGTGGGGCCCTTACAAGGAAACAAGCAAAGAACAAAAACACAGGACCTTTGACTCCCAAGAAGCCATAGGCTGGTCGCTTTGACGGCTGTATAGTCCAGGGAAAAGTTAGCAAGCCCCTAAAACACAGCATGGGCACAGGATGAAAAAGAGGTTTTATTAATTAGAGCTATTAGAGAAATAACATATGACCAAAAGAAAGCTGAAAACCACAAGTAACACAAGGCTTGAAAGCCTAAGGCAAAGTCTTAGGGACCCTCGATCAGGCTGTGGAAGGAAAATCATGGCCACAGAGAATATGCAGAGTCTTTGAGCTGTCCGTCCCAGGCTTTCCTCCGCACCTTTCCCTTGGTAATCGAGTGTGTGTGTTGTGTCTTTGCATGCGTGTGAAGTGTGTCCTCCATCCCACGTTCCACATGGGTTTGGGGAGGAAGGACAGGCTGATCGAGAGCTACACCCCCATGGATGGGCTAAGCTACCCCACCACAGTGTGAAGAGCTGATATGTGAGAGACTCATTGAACGTTTTATACATTACCTTAAAAATGCTTTCATTTTTAAGAAGAGAAGAATGAGTAGTTTTTAAACAAATGCAGAAGTATTTTTCACAAAACAAAAGAGCAGTTAGCCTCGTTACAATTAGCAGAGAAGCTATGAGGACTGCAGACACTGAAATCGGTCAGTGACAAGATTCTAAAAGACCTTAAAGATGACCTAGCTCCTTATTCTTGTTGTATAGAGGAAAAAATTAAGGCCCTAAAAAGTGAAGTGCCTCCCTCAAGAGTGGACTCCGTACCAGAGTGAAGGCTTCTCTTTCCTTCCTGGCTTTCCCTGCACATCCCACCCTGGGTTCTGTCGTGCTGCTTCCCTCGTACGACTCCCCGAAGACTGGTTAAAGGGGACGCCATATGCAGTTATACTAACTCAGTAGCACACAAAACTGGTGACTTCGACTTAGAAGATAATTATCCTTCTGATTGCTAAAGACCCATCTGCTCAGTACTTATTAAGTAGTCACCCTTGCTAAACATATGGGTTGGATTTTAAAACTAAATTTAAAATATATGGTTTGTACTCATATCCCCAGAAAAATCCATGCTTTTGATCAAGCTTTAAAACTTCCAAATTTAGAAAACCTAATTCATTTTTGTTTGTTTTCATAATCACCCAATCAAAATAGAGCCAAAATGCAATAAGACTAGAGAAGAGAACACAGGACTCTGCCAAAGACAGCAGTCTGCACGGAAGGTGGGGTCCTCTCTGGGTGTCCTTAGGTAGACATTTGCAGCAGGAGTGCAATTTTTTTGAAAGGCTGGGGGAAGAGAGGAGGATACAGAGAGGGAGTAAGAAGGGGAAATAGAATGTAGCTCAGGATGCCCAAGCTTTAGCTCTGTCTCTTCCACCTTCCTCAGTAGATCACTAGGTGATCTTGGTCTTCCTTTCCCTTGGTCTCATTTCTTCATCTGTAAGGTAAGTGACTAAGCAAAATAATCTGTACTGCTTATTGTAAATCTAACATTTGTTTCCAAGCAAATAGCTGGCAATGACAGTATGCCCACAATATGCAACATACAAGGTTCACTAGCAAAGAACAAATTAAAAACAAAAAAATTAATAAGAATAAAATGCCCATAATGTGACTTGAACTCTTATAAACAAGCAACAGAACACCATATTTTTACAAAGCTCCTTTGCAATTTGAAAATTTAAGCTCAACAGAGCCAGCTGCAGCAAAATAGCACACAGGATTCCAAGACATGTGAACTGAGGGTAATAACGAATTTCTGCAAACAGGTTACAGGATGGGAAATAGCTATATCTCAATCATTTATTTCTCAGTCATTTGCTGAATACCTATTATATGCCAAGACTTGAGTCAGATTCTAAGATACACATACAGAGAAGAGTAAGATATGATTCCTGACGTCAAGAAATTTATCATCAAGAAATGAAGTCAGATTCTACACCCACAGTAGAATGCAAGAATTCCCACAATAGGAGGACATTCAAGAGTGATTTTTCCACATAGCGCAAGACATGGCAACAGTTCATCCTCTATAGCATACTAATCTCATGTGACTCTTCTGGCTGCAAAAGTCCCATTTTAGCCCAAGATAAATGGGCCATATGGTACTTGACTAGTTACAGATAAAAGGAGGAGATATTAATATAAAGCGTAAGGATCAAAAACTCAATTTCAGCTGGTTTCTACCAAGTGCTCAACACTTAGAATGATCATTCATTTAAAAATAAAAATACTCTTAAAATTATTTCCCAATTCACATTTTAGGTAAAAATAGGGTGTTGCATATTTAATCTTCACATCCATTAACTAATTCATTTGTGACAACTAAAGAGGTAAATTCAACCTAATGCATTTGGATTTCAGTTCAATTCAATTCAATAGGCATTTATTGAGTGTATCGTAAATGCCGAGTACTGATTTGAAGCTATTGAAGAATCAGTCTCTGTGTTCCACAATAGGAAAAATAATTAGAAGCACTGGTTTGGATACCTCTTTTTTTGTCAGCAAAGAGCTACAGAAGTTGTCATGGAAATGGTACACTTTGTCAGACATGGAGTCCGTTCAGAATTAAACCAGTTTTGAAACTGTGGTCCATCCTCAGAACAGTGAGACGTTAGGATATAAATCCAATACTACTCAATATTTTAAACTAGTTGTTCAGCCTTTAAGAAGAACCTGAATGTTTCACTCCTAACGTATGCAGTGGTGTCTAGAGCAAGACTGCAACCTCAAAACCAGCAGCAGAGAGGCGAGGAGTAGATGAAGCCACAGGATGTAACAAATACAGACACACACGTATTTGTGTGTTAAACATGAAGGAAAAGTTTTCCCTTCCCTAGAAAAACGTCCTTTCTAACAATTACCTTAAAGTATATAATCATTTAGATCTATATTTAAGTTCCACTTTTGAAAGATATATATATATATAAAACCTAACATACATATTTGTGTGTAAATGTGTATGTGGAGAGAAAGCAGGGGGAGAAAGAGAGACATATTATTCTTCTCTAAAAACTTTCTTCTACTCTAGGAAAATCAGCAGTATAAGACATGATATTAAAAACAAACCAGTCTCTGCCATGAGTGACAGAAGAAAATAAGGAGTAAGAAAAATACACAGGAGTGTACATGCCCTGGAACTTAAAAAGATGGGGGGAGTGCTTCTCAGCTCCAGCCTTTTGTTACTTAGGTGCACCCAATATTGTCAGATTCTTCAAGAACACCAAAAGATTCAAATTTTTGTGTAACACTAGATTATTAAGTATTCATTTAAGAAATCAAATAACAATGCAACCAAAAAACATCCACACAAGATTGCTTCCAGACACCGTATCCCACCTCCATGTAATTCAATGAAAATCCAGGGAGACTAACAGGTGGTGCAATAACCCTCTTCTGTGTGCAGCCAGGGGCGAGTTCAAGGAGATCTGTGAGCGTCCAAATGGCTCCTGCCAGGAGTTCTGCCTCGAAACAGAAATCCACGTTGGGAGATGTTTAAATAAGCAACACTGCTGCCTGCCCCTGGGGCACCAACCTGGCATTGAGAGTACTACACCCGACCATAAATGAAGGTGGAGCCTTTTGTTCTTTTGCATGTTTTATATTCTCCCTCTTTGTCTTTGTCCTTTTCTTTCCACGGGGATTCTTACTGAGTCCTCGATAAAGAATAAAGCGAAGCTAGCAAACACAAAACTTATTTTAAAAATTCCTGTTATATATGATCACTTGATGACTGTTCGGTTCCTTGCAAAACCCATCCTTCTATCTGGTCTGGATGCCCTCCTGATTGAACATGACCTGGGGGAGGGTGGGGAAACTTTTATTATAGCTATTTTGTTGGGGTTTTTTTTTTTTTTGAGACAGGATCTCCCGCTGTCACCCAGGCTGGAGTGCAGTGTCATGATCACAGCTCACTGTAGCCTTGAACTCTTGAGCTTAAGCCATCCTCCCTCCTGCCTCAGCCTCCCGAGTAGCTGGGACTACAGGCAATCACCATCATGCCCAGCTAATTTTTTACTTAATGTTTTGTAAAGACTGGGTCTCGCTGTGTTGCCCAGGCTGGTCTGGAACTCCTGACCTCAAGCAATTCTCCCACTTTGGCCTCCCAAAGTGCTTGGATTACAGGCGTGAGCCACTTCTGCAGCCTCTTCAAAAGCAGTGCTCTGGGTCTGTCTGTGAATTCCTGGCAGAGATGCAGGGAATTTCTCTAATTCCTGACTTTCACTGGGCATGACCAGTCAGCACTTTTTCTGTCTCATGAACCACTGCTTTGCCTTCCTATGGCTACTGCAACAAATTAACACAAATGTGGTAGTTTAAAACAACAACAATTTATTATCTGTCAGCTTTGTAGGTTAGAAGTTTGGCAGGAACCTCAGGGGGCCAAAATCAAGCAGTCAGCAGTCAGCTCCCTTCTGAGGCTCTGTGGTTCCCTTTCTCCACCTTTATTCCAGCCAACGGTGGGTTAGGTTCTTCTCACATCCCATCACTCTGAATTCATCTGCTTCCTCTTTCATTTTCTTAGGACTCTCATGATTGTATTGGGCCCATCTGGATAATCCAAGGTAATCTCTCTATTTGAAGGTCAGCTGATTGCAGCCTTCATTCCACCTGTGGTCTCAATTCCCCTTGGCACGTACAGTGACACAGTCACAAGTTCCAGGGATCAGAGCATGAACCGCTACAGCGGAGAGGGGGCATTATTCTGCCCACCACAGCCACCAAGTGTTTCCTCCACACGTCATCATCTTGTTCAATGTAGACATAGTTTTAGTTGCTTCCTGTGAAGACACTCTCATTGATAGAGTTTTCTTTTGTGTAAAGTTATGGAGGCCTCGCCCTAGTCATTGAAAGAGTATAGAATCCAGATATTTACAAGGATATTGACTGGATTTCATGCTCCGCTTTGTCTGATCTGGCAAACAGGGAATGTAAAGTTGTGCCACTTTGGCCCACTCAAACTCTCAGAAAGTCCAAAACGTTGGACTCAAACTCTCAGAGACTTATACAAATTCCGACCACCTCTGCTCTTGTAGAACTGCCAATTTTCCTCAGAGCTACTCGGGAAATTACATCACCAACTGACCCTTTAATATATTTTTGCACTGTATGTTATTTACTCCTTGGGGCAAGCACCTGCCTGGAAGAGAAGCAGCTGGGACAAATATATTAAAGCCATCACAATGAATTTCATTCTTCCATTGTTGGGGGAGCTTCAAGGTGGCTGAATAAAGGCCCCAGCACTCACCTCCTCCACAAAGACCAAAACCGAGAGCAGACAACCACACATTGAACAGAGCACCTAAGAGGGAACACTGGGATTCAGCAGGGAAGCGATGGGGAACCTCTGAGAGAAGCAAAGCAGCCAGGCCAGCCAGGACCAACGCAGGGATGGGAGTCCCCAGTGTGGGGAAGGCAAGGGAGAGGTGCCCAGTGGTCCACATCCCACTGTGGACTCCCTGCAGCCTCAGCCACGGGAGAGGCCCTCAGCCCTCGAAGGCCCTGAAACTGGTTTAGGGAGGTGCCTGGAGTCCATGTGACAGCACTGTCCCGGAGAGGGAGTTCACACTGGGTCCTATACACTCCCTGAGACCCAAACAGCTGCAGCTCGGCACCATTTGGATAGTCCAGCCCCCACCAGACTATGTCCTGCTCCGGGGCTCAACAGCCCCTTCATCTCCACATCCCTGGATCTCTGCTTACATCCCCCCACATCCACCCAGAGAGCTGTAGAGTCTCCACTTGGGCTGGACCCAGCAGTGCAGCCTGGCCCCCAGCACTCTGGCCATGCAGTGTCCTGTGCCCTGGGGAAGGGGCAGTGCAGGGCACCACAGAGGCTGCAAAGGGAGCCAAAGTGTGCACTTTCCAGAGGCTGAGAGCTGCCTGCCTGGGGCTGCTCCCACTGACAGCAACTCTGGCCCCCAGCAGCAGGGCCACCACACACCTGCCATCACCTCCAAAGGGCCTGGGGACTGGCCTCCCTGGGCATTGTCCCACGGCCTGAGGACAGGCCCACCCCAACCACCACAATCACTACCACCATCCGAGCAGGCTGTCCAACCACCTGCTCACTGCAGCTGTCCCTCACACACACTACTAGGGCACCTGGGCTTAGGCCCACTTGCTGCTGCCACCACCAGCACCCACGCACATTGTCTGCGGCTGGGGGGTTAAACCAGCATCTTGCCACCAGCAGTGCCTGCACACTCCATCAAAAATCCCACGCTGACATACAAAGAGAAAATATAGATGCTAAAAACACAGTATTCAAGACTTGTGGGACAATATCAAATGGTCTACTGTATGTGTATTTAGAATCTCAAAAGGAGGAGAAAGAGAGAACAGGGCAGGGGGAATATTTAAAGAGATAATTACTAGAAAACTTTCCAGAATAAGGAAAGACATTAAATCACAGATTCAAAAATCTGAAAAATTGGATAAAAAATGCTCCAAGCAGTATAAATCACACACACACACACACACACACACTCGTGCATGCATGATATTCAAACTGCTGGAAACAAAATAAAACAGAAAAAGTCTTAAAACTAGCCAGAGAAAAAAATTGCATACTGAGAGATAAAGATAATAATTACGTCAGCTACTCATGAGCAACTATGCAAGCAAAAAAAAAAAAAAAAAAAAATGACATCTCTTTAAAGTGCCAAAAAAAAAAAAAAATGCTAACCTGTCAACTCAGAATTTTCTATCCAAAGAATACATTATTTTAAAAAGTGAGAGAGGCCGGGGGCGGTGGCTCACGCCTGTAATCCTAGCACTCTGGGAGGCCGAGGCGGGTGGATCGCTCAAGGTCAGGAGTTCGAGACCAGCCTGAGCAAGAGCGAGACCCCGTCTCTACTAAAAACAGAAAGAAATTATCTGGACAACTAAAATATATATATAGAAAAATTAGCCGGGCATGGTGGCGCATGCCTGTAGTCCCAGCTACTTGGGAGGCTGAGGCGGTAGGATCGCTTAAGCCCAGGAGTTTGAGGTTGCTGTGAGCTAGGCTGACGCCATGGCACTCACTCTAGCCTGGGCAACAAAGCGAGACTCTGTCTCAAAAAAAAAAAAAAAAAAACATATTACCCCAAAACTTAGTGACTTAAGACAACATGCTTTAAAAAGACAAAAAGTTAAAACAGAAAGAAGAAAAACACAATATCTAATAAGATGATAGATTTTAATCCAATCATATCCATAATCATTTCACGTATGAGTTGTCCAACACAACAATTAAAAGGTAGATGGTGTAAGTGGATAAACAGGAAAACCCAACTACATTGTGGTCTACAAGAAATTCAGTTTATATGTAAAAATATTTAGGTTAAAAGTAAATGGATGAAAAAGATATACCGTGTAAATACTAGTCAAAAGAAAGTTGTAGTTGTTAGTTTAACATCAGATAAAATAAACTTAAAAACATGGATTATTACCAGGGACATAGATGGACATCACATAATAGTACCAAGGTTAATCTAATAAGAAGACATAAAAATCCCAAATATATGTGCACCCAATAATAGAGCTTTAAAATACACTAAGCGGGGGGGAGGAGAAATAGCTAAATATGCACTTACAATTGGAGAACCTAACATTTCTCTTTCAATCATAAATAAAATAAAAGCACATAAGTTCGGTGGAGGCTAGAAGACCCAGAAAATACTAACCAACTTAATCTAACAAATATTTACAGAAAACTTCATATAACAACAGCAGAATAAACATTGAAGTGTGCATTTACCAATATAGGCCATGTTCTGGACCACAAAACAAGTCTTGAAAAAAAAAATGATCTAAGTCATACAAAGTATGATCTGTGACCTTAATAGACTTAAACTAGAAATTAATAGCCAATATTTTTTAAAATTCTCAGATATCTGGAAATTAAACAACAAACTTCCAAATCAAAATTAGTGAGCATTTTGAATTGAATAAAAATAAAAACACAACATATCAAAATGTGTGGAAGAAGGTAAAGTAGCATTTTGAACTAAACTAGTTGTATCCAAATGCTTATATTAGAGAAGAACACATTGCTGGAATGTCAATGATACAGTTTTATTTATACTTTACGCCCATTCTCTGAGCATTCTCATCACAGAAATGATCCCTGTGAGGTAATGCACGTGCTAATTAGCCAGACTTAGTCATCCCACAAAGCATGTATACTTTAAAATACCATGTTGTAGGCAGTGAATACATACAATTTTGTATGTCAGCATAAAGAACAAAATAAAATAAGTTTTAAAAATCAGTTATGAGAATTTGCTGTATTCCTCCACCCACCCAGAACACAACCTTCCAGAATGAGCATAGCTTCCACCCCCATAACTTTCCTGTCCCTTTGAGGCTTGGCACAACTACAGGGCAGATAAAAACCTGGAGGAGACCCAGTCATGCAGAAAAACCTGCATAATTCTCTCTTGTAGTCCAAAGTATACAGTAATGTTCACACAAAGAATCTGATTTGTCTCTGCACCTGACATATTCACATAACCCAAACTTTCCCTTGGGTTCATTCAAAGTCAGCTGCAATCTGACAATCCTAGAGCCCAACCTAACCCTGAATTATTAGTTCAAATGACTAGGGAGAAAAAAAAAAAATCTGGGATGAGGATTTAGATACTGTAGACCAGGTATTTCCAGTGGAGATGGTTTTGCCTCTAGCACATAACTGGACATGTCTGGACATATTTTGGGTTGTGACAACCAGAAAGGTGCTGCCAGCATCTGGCAGGTAGAGGCCAGGGATGCTACTACACATCCTAGGAAATGTCAATAGTGCTGAGATTTGGAAACCCTGCTGTAGGCTTTGCACAGTGATAAGGACCAGAGGCGCCAGAGGAAGACCAATGTCCTGCCTCAAGAGCACGGTGTGATCTTCCTAGGGAACCCCAAGTCCCACCTCTGAAGAAGTGCAGGCCACTCACCCACACCCACCCCTTTGGCATGCGGTGTCTTTACTTCACAGACACGCAGCACATGAAAGTGATTCCTGGATACGCCAGCGTAATTGTTAACATGCTTATTCTTGCATATGGTTTCTCTCTTGTTTTTGCTTCTCCATCTTCTGAAAGTGTCTAATTTCTGGCTTGATTAGCGTCAGATCTGATTGCCCAAATGAATCTGACTAAATTCATTCCCCTAGTTTTGTACTTTTCTTTATATTTTACCCTGGAACATTGCTTCTCCAGATTACTTAAAATCTGTCAGAGAAATTACAAGTGAGTTTACAACACAGTCACTTAAAACACCTGCGTGTCAAAACAAAAGTGTGACGATTCAAAACATAACACTGCTCTCACTATGGTACCACTGTTTCCTGTTGCTGCTGCTGTTGCCACTACCTTATCCTATATGTCTGTAAGATAAACAGGTCTGGGCACCTAGTGGATATGTGGAAAAAGAGTAATGATGCAGACTATATTTCATCGTAATTGATAGATCAAGTAGGTGAAAAATACATTAAAACCAAGAATAAACTAAAACAATGGTTCATTAGGTAAAATCTAGAAGACTTAAGTTCAACTCTAAACATTGATAATGTAAGACACAATTTAATTTCTATTTTCCACAGAACATAAAGAAGAATTGGCTATAGAAGAGCCCTCCTGAGATCCTCGATAGTTTCTTCTGAGTAGCAATAGCACAGACAAGGATATTTTATCATAATGCAATGTACCTGCAATTTAATAACAAAATGAAAACTAAAATAAGTAAACAAAGTAATTAAAACACATCCTTAATAACCACAAGGATAATGAAAATATTTCTTATACTGGTTTACTGTTCAGATAAGCTAACATCACTCCTACACAATATTTAGGATTATGACGTAAAATGTAAAATTTTATTCTACTAAATTGAATAGTCCTGACAATGATTCTCTTCTGTAGTATATCCACTTAAACATGATTTCCAAGTTCCCCACTAACAAAAGATCACCAACACCACCCCTTCCGCTCACAAACACAAAATGATACAAATTTAGGGAGAAACAGAGTGAGGGAAAGGAACTCTTAAAGACCAAGCATTAAGCCAAAGGTGACTGTTTTACTAAGAAAAGACTAAGATATGAGATATGTAATCTTATGTCATATCATATGCATATGAATAATAATGTTTGTACACTTGCCTTGCTGAAAATATACTTTAAACCAACTATCAGCACCATGCACAATGATGAAAGAAGCAAGTATTAAAATAAGGATTTTCTCTACCTACAAATTAAAATACTTTAAATTGCTCTGAAAATCCTAGTCCCTGTAATTAGTCAAAAGAAGGGTATAAGAGTAAATATATATTTTTTAAAAAGAAAGAAAGTAAAAGACAAGAATTGTTTCGTATTTGCTAATGAAATTTTTTTAGTGAGGGAAAAATATCCACTAAAAACTTATACAATCCGTAGAGTTGCAGCTTCTGACATAGCTCCCTATAATCCCTGCCTCCTGGTTTTCATGCCCTTGTGTCGTCCCCTCCCCTTGAGTGTGCCCTGGACCAACTGGCTTGCTTCTCATGAATCAAAGACAGCAAAAAGTGATGGAGTTCGCCAACTTGTGATAAGGTTTTAAGAGACTAAAACTTCCCTCTTGTTCTCTCTCTCTCTCCTCTCTCTCTCTCTGGTATTATCCCTTGCCCTCTCACTTGCTTTCTCTGGTAAATCCAGCTACCATGTTGTAAAACGCTCTACGGAGAGGCCCACACACCAAGGAGCTGAGAGCGGCTTCAGTCCAACAGGCCACGAGGAACTGGATCCTGCCATCACCATGTGAATTAACTCAGAAGCAGATCCCTCAAAATCAAGCCTCGAGATGACTGCAGCCTTGTGAGAGACTCCCAACCTACAAAAACTATAGGATAATACAGAAATAATTCCTGTACAATAATTACAGAAACTATAATTACAGAAAAGTTGTTTCAAGCCGTTGTGTGTTGGGTTAATTTGTTACGCTTCAATCAGTAACCAATAAGCAGAGAGAATTGGGAAAGGTCATTAACTGAAAGTTAACATTTAAAATCAAATAACCAGTCAGCCAGAAACGTTGATGCAAATTTGACCCAATTAAGAGAGGCATGAAGGGAGAGGGATGATGGGAAGGGGAGATGAGAAATTTTTCCAGAAAAATGTTAAGTGAAACAGAGACTTAATACCGCATAAGAAAATGCAGACATTCTTCATTGTCATAATCTAATGTAGTTTTGAAAATATAATAGAAAATGTATGTCTAGATAACTGGATCCTATATTCTTTTCCTACAAATTGAAAAAATATTAATGAGTTACCAGATTATTCAACTAAAACCTTAATGAATTTCACCAAATATTATGAAAATCTCTATTTATTTAAATATTCATGAAGAATTTTAATATCAAGCATTTAAAATGCCAATTTCCTAATTATTCAACATAGAACACCTTGGTAAATACATATATGTAACAGTACACACAACATCTTACAGAAATTATATTTCCTTCTGCCCTGCAATCAATAATGTTGGAGT
The DNA here is from genome assembly GCF_041146395.1 of Eulemur rufifrons. Lineage (NCBI taxonomy): Eukaryota > Metazoa > Chordata > Mammalia > Primates > Lemuridae > Eulemur > Eulemur rufifrons. Next base: position 2,940,060 of record NC_090994.1, read on the forward strand.
GGGAATAAAAAATGAAATAATATGGTAAAGGTATAGAATGAATGCAAATAACATTTGGCAAAATAAAAAATAAACGGGATGCTATTTTTTCAATGGCCAAAGGTATGGTTGCCTGAGTGAGGTTTGATGGTGCAAGGAGGGGGCTGGGTGGTGGGGGAAGGTGAGCAAAAGTGAAACAGCAAAGCTGTAAGTGAATCAGAAGATGCACTGATCCACCCATGTCCAAACCCAAATAGTGGGCCGTCTTTTTTAAAGCCATCATTTCATTGAAATATAAACATTCATAAAAAATAAAAATCTATTTTAAAAAGTCACAATATCTAAAAAGAGGCTGAAATATGCCTTCAACTTAAAGTGTGACTGACGCAGGTGCAAGGGGAAAACAGCAAAGAAAGCAGCTGGCGGTGCGCATATCCTGAGACTTTGGGAAAGGAAGAGCAATAACCAACTGCTTTCTCATCCATTGAGTTATCGCCACGTTTATGTCCTTTTGTGTCCCTGGAGATTTCCTGTGGGGGACTCAGATATTCTCTCTTTGTCAGGCTCTACTAACCAAGAACAAACCACAGGCCCAGGCAGCACCATAAAAAGCCCCGGACCTGCCACACTCAGTGTCTTCAGGCTCCACCGTGGTGAAGCCTCTCCTCAGTGGCCTCGCAACCATGAGACTCCATCTGCTTCTCTCCACTCTCCTCCTCCTCCTGACTCTCTTACCCTCAGGTAAGTCCGTAACTGGCTCTAGGGACCTGCAGTTTAGAAGCTCCCTGGCAGGTCAGACACGATCCTGGAATCAGCCCTACGGGTTCAGAAACCTAATATCAACAGTTTCCTCAGGATTATAACAGGGCAAAAGGGGAAAGAGACCATTCTATTACCATTAGCCTAACTGCCCAATGAGATCACATTCTGCTTTATCCTTACTATGTATCTTGGGATGCCTTGGTGAGGCGTGGAAATTTCTCTGTAGGCAGTTAGATGTGACAGGATTGAGTTGCAGCAACATCTGCTATTATAATCACGTGCTGGGTCAGAGAGATGGGTGGACCTAGTGCTAAGTGCTTTGCACCGGGTCTGAAAGGTTTATGGGAAGAGACAAATATATAAAAGAATGATTATTCCAAGATAAGAGAGAAGTTAAAGAATGGCTGTTTGGCAACATGGAGTTTGAGAAGAAGGAAATTCATTCTTTTTTGCCCGGCTGGTCAAAGTATAAACAACAACAAAAACAATATAACACAGACTTCACAAAAGAAATCATGACAGTATATGGTTATAAATAAAAAATGATTTGCAAAGTGAACCTGAGGACTAGAGAAGAGAATTAAAGGAACATCAGACAAGTGAAACAACACGAGTAAAGACACAAGATGTGCTGATCATGGTGTGTTACAGGTTCATCACACAGTAATGAATAACACGTAACTACGATGCAAAAAAGATAAATGACTGAAAGTTAATGGGCTAGGCATGCCTCTTGGGACTTTAGAAGAAAGCAGCAAAGTAAACCTAAAGAAGATAAAGGGAAGAAAATGATAAATGCAAAAATATGAAATAATGAAACAATGAGAAAGAAAAATATACAACAGGTCAACAAAACAAAAAGCTGCATTTTGAAAGACTAATACACTTTATAATAATCTGGTGACACTTTGGATAAAAACAAGAACATATTTAAAATAAGCATCTCAAGAATGACATCTCAGGTTGACATCACAACAGATGTTCCAGAGATTCAAAGAAAATTGTTAAAAATATTATAAATGTGTACACCATATTCCATCTCCTCTGTGTACTTAAGAATTTCTCCGCTACAGTTCACTATATCGTCAGTTTTCTTCCTACTGGATTATAACCATCAACATACAAATATACTGTTGTTTCTCTGATCTGAAGAAAAAATGCTTCCTTGCTTTTGTTCCAGTGCCAGCTGTCACCTCATTTCTTTGCTCCATTTTGCAGCAGAGCACCTTAAAATAGTTATCCATACTCTCTGTCTCCAATTCCTCTCCTCTCATTGTCTCATAAATACATCCCAGTCATTCTCCCCATTTTTTACACCCTACTACTGATACTGCTTTTGTCAAAGTAACCAATAATCTCCACGTTGCCAGATCCAGTGGGCATTTCTCACTGCAACCTTGCTTGCCCTGTCGTCAGCGTTTGACGTGAATGGTCATGCCTTCTTCATAATGCACTGTCTTCACGTGGCTTCCAGTACCACATTCACTTGATTCTCAGCCCATCTCACTGGAGCTACCTCCTCAGTTTCCTTTGCTGCTTCCTCATCTCTTCCCATAACTCTTTGCATCAAAGAGCCCCAGGGCTCCATTCCTGGTCCTCTTCTGTCTCTCCATCCACTCCTTGGGGGTCTCAGCCTGTCCCGTCCTTTTAAATTCTCCTGCCAGACCTCTCTTCTGAACTCCAAGTTTGTAATAAATTATCCAACAGCATAACTTATACCTCTACTTGGCCATTAGACTAGCTCCACAACTGAGTTCCCATGCAATCTTTTTTCCTGAAACCTTCACTTTAGCCCTATCTAAATGACATGGGGGAAAGGAGGTTAAAAAGGTCAAACAGTAAACATTTAAAAGAAGAATTATCATGTGGATTGTTAAGGGAGGTGAAGTGAGCCAACTGCCACATCAGATACATGCATCTGCAAGCTTTCAGTGAGCTAGAGCCATACACGATCTTGATTCTGTTTCACCTCACCTTCTTTCTTATAAAACTCATTCCTTTTCCAATCTGCTCCATCCACACAGGTTTCCTTGCTGTCCTCCAAATAAACTAAGCAAGGGACGGTCCCTGTCGACTTAAGGCCACATGTGGCCTTCTAGGTCCTTTAAGTGCAACCTTTGACTGAATCCAAATTTTACAGAACAAATGCTAGATTTGTTTTTAACATACAATAAAAATATAGCAGTTGAACAAAAATGTGTTAATAAAAATAGAAGGATTTTGTTAAAATAGAAGGCCGCAGGTTCCCCACCCCTTATTTTTGGTATGGTCAGATTTTCTTCACTGCACGTAAGTTCTGTGAGAATTAAGAAATGTTTCTGCCATTTTTACTGTTCTATTATTGGTACAAAAAATGCCTGGTAAATAGAAACTTAGTAAGTATTTGTTGGAGAGCCACATAAAGAAGTAAAGTAATAAAGAAATTAGTGTACTTAGGACATACATTTTTTCCATCCCTTTTTGTTTTATTTGATATTTACCAAAGTTCTTTTTTGAAGTCGAAATTAGACATGCCCAAAAATATAAGAAAAAAAGGTGTTTTTTTTTTTTTCTTAATATCTGAGCTTCTGGTTAAAGAAGAAAGTGAGTGAGCATGAGGGTCAGAATGGGGGAGCAATGGTCCACCCTCTTTGGGGAAGCCTGTAGCAGAAGAAACTGGATCATTTGTCCAGCATGTTTCCCTACATATTTAATAGAAATGCTCATACAAGAATTATTCTGTTACTTAAGAGTGCATATGGTTTAGTACTCCATTCATTGACTAATTATCTGACTGGATCTCTCCCGCTGCAGTAAGAAGTGGTATGGCTTCTTCTGAAGGCCACTGTCTCAATCTGTCTGGCATCTGCAGAAGAAACATCTGCAAAATATCAGAAGATGAACTTGGCGGCTGCCGAAGAAGGTGGAAATGCTGTAGAGTGTGGTGGATTCTTCTACCAATTCCAACACCAGTTGTATTTTCAGAATATGAAGAACCTGTTAAGCCTAAGTTGAAATGAAACTAGGAAAAGTATCCAAAGGAAAGTTTTTTGTACCTAAGAACATGAGTATATACATATTAAACACTTCTGGCTTCATAACCAGCTTCTATTTTCCCTTGTCAATTAAAATAAACAAATATTAATTTCAAATATACCCAGATTCTATTTCTCTGTGACTGATTTGCAGATCCAAACTGTATCTTTAAAAGTGAGAAATCCCATGTATTTTTTTAAAGGAGTTTTTCAAATTGTCACAGAAAAAACAAAAGATTAACAAAAAAGTTGTGAAGATGAAGATATTAATAGAATTGTGGTTATTAGAAGGTGGGAAAGAGAGGGGAGGGGAAGATAAGGAGAGCTTGGCTAATGGAAACAAAATTACAGCTAGACAGGTGGAATAAGTTTTAGTGTTCTACACTGGAGGGTGACTATAGCTAACAATATTGTATATTTTCAAATGGCTAGACGGGAGGATTTTGAATGTTACCAACACAAAGAAAAGATAAATGTTTGACGTGATAGATATGCTAATTACCCTATTTGTATACATGTATCTAAGTATCCATTGTATAAATGTATCAGAATATCACTCTGTATCCCATAAATATGTACAATTATTACATGTCAATTAAAAAACTAAAAATTACAAATTTTTGAAAAGACAATGAAGGTTGAATTTCAGACATGAAAAGAGATCTCTGATGACATCTTTTTAGCTTTTAAAGTGCAATGCAAGTAAATTAAAAGACAATGATAACATTATGATAGACTGTAAAGGTCACAAAGGTGTTTCAATACTGGTTCAATATCTAGAAGGCAGACATTAAGTAATTGAGCACAATATAATATCCATGGTTTTAAAAATCTTCAAAATTAATTCATTAATAAAGAGAAATGGGATGATTAAAAGCAATTAATGCCAAAAATGCAAATAAAGATGAACAAAAATAAATAAGTACAGTAAAAATTAAATATATGATTTTCTCATTTAAATACTAAAGATTTCATATTATATATGAATAAATAAAGTAAAACAAAAACAAAATTGAACTCTATGTTGTTTTAAAATAAAGAAGGAAAGATACAGAAAATTTGAAATTAAAGATTTGGATGATGTTATACTATGCACAAGCTAGCTAAAAGAATGATGAGTTAGAATTTACATTCAGTAAAATTTATTCTTTGTAGACAATACATTTCAACAAATTTGACAAATGTGTATAGAAATGGAGCCACCAAAACAATCAAAGCATTTGCATCTTCCCACAAAGTTCCCTTAAGCTCCTTTGAGGTCAACCCCTCCCCCTCCACCAAGTACTAGAAACCATTGATCTGTTCTTTCCCTCCATTTTTGCCTTTTCCGTAATGTCATATAAATGGAATCCTACATTACATAACATTTTTTAATGTTTTCATGTGCTTATTAGCCATATGTACACATTCCTTGGTAGAATGTCTGTTCAACTCTTTTCCTCATTTTTTATTGGGTTGTTTATCCTCTTATTGTTTTTTTTTTTAATTTCAGAATATTACAGGGGTACAAATGATTTGGTCACATAAATTGCTTTTGTACCGGGCCCATCCCCCAGAGAGTGTGCACTGTACCCATTAGGTGTGATTTTACCCATCCCTTCCTGCCCCCTCCCACCTGCTTGATTTCCAATGAATGTTATTTCCATATATACACATAAGTGTTGATTGATTAGTCCCAATTTAATGGTGTGTGTGTGTGTGTGTGTGTGTGTTACATGTGGTATTTGTTTTTCTGCTCTTATGATACTTCACTTAGAAGAATAGTCTCCAACTCCATCCAGGATAATACAAGAGGTATTGGTTCACCATATTTTTTATGGCTGAGTAGTACTCCATGGTATACATATACCACATTTTATTAATCCACTCATGTATTGATGGGCACTTGGGTTGTTTCCACATCTTTGCAATTGTGAATTGTGTTGTTATAAACATTTGAGTTCAGGTGTCTTTTTTATAGAATGTCTTTTTTTCCTTTGGGTAAATACCCAGTAGTGGAATTACTGGATCAAATGGTAGTTCTACTTAGTTCTTTGAGGTATCTCCATATTGCTTTCCATAGAGGTTGTACTAGCTTGCAGTCCCACCAGCAGTGTATCAGTGTTCCTACTCTCCACATAAATGCCAACATTTGTTGTTTTGGGACTTTTTGATAAAAGCCATTCGCACTGGAGTAAAATGACATCTCATTCTGGTTTTTGATTTGCATTTCCCTGATGATTAGAGATGTTGAGCATTTTTTCATATGTTTGTTGGCCAACAGTCTATCTTCTTTTGAAAAGTTTCTGTTCATGTGTTTTGCCCACGTTTTAATGGGGTTGTGTGATTTGTCCTTGCTGATTTGATTGAGTTCTTTGTAGCTTCTGGTTATCAGCCCTTTATCAGATGTAAAACATGCAAATATTTTCTCCCATTCTGTAGGTTGTCTATTTGCTCTATTGATTGTGTCCTTGGCTGTGCAGAAGCTTTCTAATTTGATCAGGTACCATGTATCTATTTTTGTTGTCACTGTGATTGCTTTTGGGGTCTTCTTCATAAATTCTTTGCCTAGGCTGATATCTAGAAGAGTTTTTTCAATATTTTCTTCTAGAATTCTTATAGTTTCATGTCTTAGGTTTAAGTCTGTTATCCATTGTGAATTAATTTTTGTGAGTGGTGGGAGGTGTTGATGCTGTTTCTGTCTTCTACATGGGGCTATCCAATTTTCCCAGCACCATTTATTGAATAGGGATCCTTTTCCCCAATGTATGTTTTTGTCTGCTTTGTCAAAGATCAGATAGCAATATGAGGATGGTTTTATATCTGGGTTCTCTGTTCTGATCCACAGGTCTATGTCTGTTTTTGTGCCAGTACCATGCTGTTTTGGTTACTATAGCCTTGTAGTATAGCTTGAAGTCTAGTAAAGTGATACCTCCTGATTTGCTCTTATTACTTAACATTGTTTTGGCTATTCAGGGTCTTTTCTGGTTCCATATGAAGCACAGAACTATTTTTCCTAGATCTGCAAAAAATGATGGTGATATTTTCATGGGGGTTGCATTGAATCTGTAAATCACTTTGGGTAATATAGACATTGTTGATTCTGCCAATCCATGAGCACGATATGTTTTTCCATTTGTTCACATCCTCTGCAACTTCTTTCCTTGGTATTTTGTAGTTTACCCTACAGAGGTCTTTCACATCCTTAGTTAAATATATTCCTAGATATTTTATTTTCTTTGTTGCTATTATGAAAGGTATTGAGTCTTTAATTTGATTCTGAGCTTGACTGTTGCTGGCATACATGAATACTACTGATTTGTGCACATTGATTTTGTAGCATGAGACTTTGCTGAATTTGTTTATCCCTTCCAGGGAACTCTTGTCAGAATCTTTGGAGTTTTATAGATATAAGATCATATCATCAGAAAGAGTAATAGTTTGACCTCTTCTTTCCCCATTTGGACATTTTTGATTTCCTGCTCTTGTCTGATTTGCTCTGGCTAGGACTTCCAGCAAAATGTTGAATAGAAGTGGTGATAGTGGGCAACCCTGTCTCGGACTGCAAGCTAGTACAACCTCTAGGGAAAATAGTATGAAGATACCTCAAAGTACTAAAAGAGGACCTACCATTTGATCCAGCAATCTCACTATTGGGTATTTACCCAAAGGAAAAAAAAGTCATCTTATCAAAAAGACATGCACTTGAATGTTTATTGTAGCACAATTAACATGCAAAGATGTAGAAATAACTCAAGTACCCATCAATAATGGATTAATAAAATGGGTATATGTACAGTATGGAGTACTATTGAGCCATAAAAAAATGGTGAATCTTTTGCATGTTACCTTTTGTAACAACCTGGATAGAACTGGAGACCATTCTTCTAAGCGAAGTATTGCAAGAATGGAAAAACAAGTATCGCATGTACTCACTATTAAATTGGAATGAATCAATCAACACCCATGTGCACATATGATAATAAAACTCAGTGAAGACCAAGCAGGGGGGAAGGGGGAGGAGGGGATGGGCAATTTCACACCTAATGGGTACTATGCACGCTACCTTGGTGATGGGCACACTTATAGCATTGAGCAAATCATGTAACCAAAACATGTGTACCCCTGTAATGTTCTGAAATTAAGAAATAAAAATGTATGTATAATTTTTCAAGAAAGGATATCACTCTGACACATTTGAAAGTTTACAAATTAAAAAATATATCAATTCAGGGAAATATGCCATTAAGCAATTGATCTGTAGGTAAATGAGTTTTAGGTAAATTTGAATTATGGTCAACTGATTCTTGATAAATGGTACACTCCTAGGCTCTCAATACTTTGTTGATGTATGGTGGGATGGGGTAAAAGGTTAGGGAATCTCTTTTTTTTTTTTTTTTTTTTTGAGACAGAGTCTCACTCTGTTGCCCAGGCTAGAGTGAGTGCCGTGGCATCAGCCTAGCTCACAGCAACCTCAAACTCCTTAGCTCAAGCGATCCTACTGTCTCAGCCTCCAGAGTAGCTGGGACTACAGGCATGCGCCACCATGCCCGGCTAATTTTTTCTATATATATTTTTAGCTGTCCATATAATTTCTTTCTATTTTTAGTAGAGGTGGGGTCTCGCTCTTGCTCAGGCTGGTCTCGAACTCCTGAGCTCAAACGATCCGCCCACCTCGGCCTCCCAGAGTGCTAGGATTACAGGCGTGAGCCACCACGCCCGGCCGGGAATCTCTTTAATAGGGTCTTTTAACAAGACATGGTTATTGAGGACATAATGTGCACTTTTCACTGTCTTTGACCTTATAGCTCTCCTGATCTCACTACCCTTCTTATGTGAGATAGTTATAGAGGATCAATAGCAGATGAGAAAATAATAGTTTTCAGCGTTAACTAAGTGTATCCACCTTTCAGATGCCAATAAGAACATTGTACACACATGACAGAAGTTTCTCTTTTAAGGAATAACTTAATGAAAAATACTCTTTTACAAATGGATCTTAGGCAATTGTCCCTATTGTGGAAAAGAATATTTTGTGGAAGAGTTTCCTTGTCAGTCAGAGGACTTGGGGTGATAGGGACCTTACATACTCACATGACCTTACTCCTTGACCCCCTTTAAAAGAAGATTGGCTAAAGTATTAACCTCTGGTCAAATTGAGAACGCATAAAAAAAACTGTTAGCCATGTGGTTTCCTATGATTAGGTTAATTTGTCACCAAATTTAGAGACTCCATGGTTTGGAAATATTCCAGTGGAAGCTGTTTTATTTCCTTATTTGTTAAGCTTCACTGACCAAGAGGAACCTCAGGCCCCCAGAAGCAAATAAAAGGCCCCATGTTTCACCATCCCTGCTCACTCATCTCTCTACCAGGCACTCAACCATGAGACTCCATTCCCTCCTTTCTGTTTTCCTCCTCTTTGTGACTATAATATCAGAAGGTAAGACTGGGAATGATCGTACAGGTAGGTTTCTTAGGAGGCCCTATTAGGATGTTCAGTTATATTGTGGCCATCCTAATGGAGACTCCAATGCACATCCTTAGGGATTCAGAAGTCCACCATGATCATCTCCTTTGGAATTGATGAGGTCAAAATTGAGAAGCAGGGCTAGCAGTTCTATCAACAGAAAATGGGATCTAAGGCCTCCATAATTAGAAAATGGGGCCCAATTAAAGAGATAGAGGTGTAAGGGTTTTGAAATGTGACTTAAACCTTAGTAAATAAAGCAAATAGCTATCAGGGCCCCACTCTCCAATAAAGAGAGTGAGGATGCCAGCCATTAGTTCAGACTTGGGTAGAGAATGCAAGTGATACAGAATCTATTGGTGAGGAATATTTGTAAATGGTAGAAGTTAGGTAAATAAGACAGAGCTCAGCAAGAAAGGATTGCATCAAGTTATAACAGAGCAACAGAAACTTGGGAGCAGAGGAATTTGGAAAAAGTATAAACAGTGGTATGAAGAAGCTTCACTGGCAAAATTTTAGGCATAAGAAAAATAATATAGGAAGCATTTTAACAATCTTAGTTGCATCCTTATGGTCCATGATTCAGAGGTTTGAATACCAAAATGTAGAATCAAAGTGAAAAGAGAATATAGTCATATTCAGATTGTTTCATCCAGATCCTGGAAAGATCTGATGAAATTCTTCTCTCCATTGATAATGTCCATATCCCTCAAAATAATGTCAGTGATCACTGAACATAGATTTCTTCCTCGGTTCATCTCTGACATTCTTTTACATACAAAGTTACTCAACTATTTAACTGTTGCCCAATCTGTGGACATCTCAGAATCTACCTGACATATGGTTGTCTCCTCCTGAAGGAGTTCATGTAATTAATTCTCATTTGGTTCTAAGCTTCAGTCAGAAGACACACCTGAAGTGAGACACATGTGTAGTGACATATAATGTAAAATTATATGATGCTAATAATTTAAAATTATACAGCAATTGAATGGTCAGTTTTTTCACTGCAGATAATAGAACCCACCATGTCCACATAAAGAATATGATTTTACTAAGGTCACACAGGTAGTGGCAACACTGCAGCTAGAACCAGGTATCTTTAATCAGGGTCAATATTGTTTTCATCAATCCACAGGTGTGGGTATGCACATAAAAATGGTAACCCTGATTTTTGTCAGACATTCTGTCTCAAAATCTCCTAGTTAGATATGGAGTAAAGTAAGAAATGCTCTGTGAAATAAGCCAATCACAGAAGACAAAAACTGTATGGTTTCACCTATACGAGTTACCTAACATAGTCAAAGTCATACAAACAGATAGTAGAATGGTTGTTTCCAGGGGCTGTGAGTAGGAGGAAAAGGGCAGTTGCTGTTCAATGGGTATAAGTTTCAGTTACACAAGATGAAGAGATCAACTCACTGTATAGCATTGTGTCTGTAGCACTTCAAAATTTTTTAAAAAGATAGACCTCATGTTAAGTGCTCTTACCACAATAAAATAAAGAAAAGGTGAAGAACAGGAGGTTATTGGAGGTTGGAAGCAGAGTTATTCTTCCCACAAATATGACAAGAATCTTTCAGAGGCCAGCCTTTCAAGTCCTGACATCTCCTTCCTCCAGGACAGGCAAGATCATCCCTCCTTTGTTCCTCCCAAATCAATAGTACCTGGAGGATGGATTGTAAAAAGCTCCTATAATTCTATACAGGAGGGAATTACTTTCAAAAGCCCAGGTGTCTTGTGATCAGAGGATATTAAAGCCACGTGAAAAGGTCAGAATGCCTTACTTTTGCATATTGAGTTGTTCTTATACATATTATGAAATTAGATCCAGAACGCTCTTTGGGTAAAAGAAAAGGAATTTCTTTGTTAACAGCTGTATGTTGTCTCTTAGTACTAGATAGTTAATTGCCAACCTATCTGCACAATTTAATACTAGTAGAATCCTCAAAACCCTGATTTTAATCCCTGCTATGACCTTGGGGTGTTTAGAACCTATCAGTTGTCTGAAATCAATCTGATAATCTTAGAAACTTTTTAAATGCTGTATGAATTTTAGTTCACAAAATTTCTTTTGAGGAGAATTGAGTGGCTAGATCATAGTTTTATTAAAGACATTTATCAAAAATATATAATCAGGTGAAAAAAAATCACTGTTTTCATGAAGAAAATTTCCCCAAAGAAACTATGTAACTGAAAATATTGATTTATTAACCTAGACTCTAAGATGTTAAATAATACTTGAATATATATCTTCATATATCCTTACATTTCTCCAAAAAAGAATCTGTGGTATCCTAGAAAAGATTGGAAACATTTATATATATTTATATATACATACATGCACACATATACATGCTGACAATATAGGCATAAATATGGGATAAAATGGCATAAATCTTCAATTGATTCATTAGCCCCCTGAGAATTAGGACAATGATAGCATTCTTCTAACAGTAACTTTGGGTAGACTTTGGACATCATAACATTTAAACAGATCACATTGGACAGGTCCAAAAGACAGCTTGGGCCGGGCGCGGTGGCTCACGCCTGTAATCCTAGCACTCTGGGAGGCCGAGGCGGGTGGATCGCTCGAGGTCAGGAGTTCAAGACCAAAAGACAACTTGAAGTCTACCTTATGTATAGAAAAGAAAACTACCATTTTATTTTTTGATCGATAAAATTCCAAGAAGAGCCTATTCCATCCAAATTCTATCTATTACCATCACCGGAAACATTGAGAAGTTAATAACTCAATGAGTTCTAATACTAAGGAAGTCATGTCCTTTTAAAGATTAGATGAATATATTCCTATAAGGTCTTTTATTTTAGTGTGATTTTACGTTCTTCTCACTTCATCCACAGAAATTTATGTTAGACTATGAATTGAGCATCTACATTGTTTCTTTTTTCAGCAACAATTATTAAATATGTATCCTTTCTCCAAATCCCCTGTGATATAACCATTATGACATATTAATATCATGTAAATTCTGAAGTGTATTAGAGAGCCATTCTCTTTTATTGCTCTAGATATGTATTCTTTTACCAGTAAGTCTAAAAATAAATGCCAATAAATGGGAAGAAGTGCCATTCTTCATAAGCCAGGCAATTTTAATATTATCTTCTTGACTTGAACTACTGCACTGGGCATGAAGCTAATGTTACAATCATTGGTGAAACAGAGATTATAACTCTTGGCTTCCTGCTCAGAGAATATCTCCTTAAATTAAGCTTCATTTAGCAGGAAGCACAGCCCTGGTGGGATGAATTGTCCCATTCCTTTTGATTGATGCAAGAAGCATCTTCCAAGCAGAGAAAACAGCACTATCCTAGACTAGTACCAGGAGGCTGAACTTTACAGTGTAGTGGGTTATGATTCTCTACCCTGCAGGGAGAGAGGTTGGCTCTCTTGGTTTCGGTTGAAGACTCACACATTCCACCTCGCTCTGCATAGGATGCCTCTAAGTTCATATACAGAGGCCTCCTTGACACCATACTCTTGCCACTTTCTGTGTCTCTCCCAATACTGATAACCTTTGATTTTAGACTCATTTAAAAACCTGACAATCTTACCAGATGTTATACTAAATGCGTAGATGAAGTTATTAGAGGAAAAATCAACAGCTGGAAGCAGGACTGCTACGCTGCTGGGTGTGAAGCCTGTGCTCTGTGTAGACAGTGAAGCTGGGCCACTGCCTTCCACAAATGGCTGGGGAGATTTCAGTTCTCTCCCTGAAAGACAGCCACTTTCTCTTCCAGAATAGTCTTGGCAAAGCAGAGGTAGTATTACAAGATATCCTCCATCTCCTCCATTGTACTGTTTTCTTGCTACACAAAGACCCTGAGTTTATGCACTGCCAGCTGGATAGCAGAGTGTAATACCAGTTTGAACCTTCCAACAAGGGTAGGACACAGTCTTGCACAGGTTGTGAGCACTACTCAGTTCCAAAACACTGTATTGGTTTATCTGGCTAAGGATATTTTTCTACAGAGTGGAGAAACAATGAGAGCTTAGTTTAAATACAAAGTGATTATAACAACAACAAAAAAGATTCAGAGCCACAAAAGCATCAAACTGTGAGTCAAGCTGTAGAAGTTGGGCAGCAACAAATGCCAGTCAGGGTTAGTATCTTACAGGATGGTAAAAACAAAGTGACACACAGGGGGTGTTAATAGGATGGTGAGGAACGAAAATCTATTAACGAACATAAGCAGAAATGTCTCTGTGATGTAATGCCGACTGTAATTCACTGTGGAAAGAATGAACCTTGGTTGGTGTGGAGAAGGCAAGAGGAAAAGTACTGAGCATAAAGGAAACTACTGTATTGGAGCACACACTTAGCCACGTGCATCTCAGCAGCCAAACAAATTAAGAAAACATATGGATCCACTTAAGAGAAGATACCTGTCAGCTCTGAGAGGAATTCTCTTCCTGTATCTATATATAAGGAGCATGGAACAACATAGGAAGGGTATTTCTTACATAGTCCTGAAGTGGGGAAATTAGTTAAGATAAAAACTGAAGGCTTGGTAGACTTTCTGAAAAAGGAGATGAAGATGAGAACATGTACCATATGATACGGATGATGTAAGCACAGATGGGAAGGTGGAAGAATAGGTACTTCCCTTGAAACAAAGCTTCTTAGTGGGGGCATTGTTGACATTTGGTGCAGGGCAGTCCATCAGGTGGAAAATTTAGCAATGCGGTGCCTCACTCACTAAATACCAAAGACACCTTCCCCAGTCGTGGTGGCAACAACAGTCACACACATTTTAAAATATACTGCTCCAGATGAGAAAAAGCTCTCTAAAGGCTTTTAGAAATCAGCCTGTCCCCTCCAAGATGTGTATAGTCCATTCTCTTGGCCCCCTTCCCTAAAAAATGCACAACTTTTGTCTAAGTGTCTGATAATATCTGTTCCATTCCAAAACCATCCTTCTGGGGGTTTATTGCTTTATGTACATTTCCAATAATTTGATGGTGAATTGATTATGTTGTCAAATCTCTTCCTGTACAGGAAAGACTGGCGTTATTCCAGGGCTAAAACAGTGTGTTATTTTGAAAGGAGTGTGCAAAGATGGAGGATGTACCAGCCTGGATGATACCATTGGTGTATGTAATTATGAAAAAAAATGTTGTAGAAGGTGGTGGGTATTGAATCCTTATCCAACACCGGTTCCCAAAGGAAAGTCTCCTTAGAGGGGAGCAAACTGTAAGCACTTCGAATTCCAGAATGGATGGATACATTTTGCAGGCACCTGTTTAACCCAACTTGTTCTTCTCCCTTGATTGGAAATAAATGTTGTTCTAATTCCACATGTACTGATCCCTGGGGCATTCTACAAGAATAAACTAAATAATAGAGGAATCTCATACCCTAGAGGTATTTATACAAAATATGATTTTCTAAGAAAAAAGATAAAGTTTAAACTTTCAAATAAGTGTACACAATAGCAGTAAGTAGTGTGTGATTATATGATTATTTGGAACATCAACACTCTTCTTCATCTGGTTCTGAAAAAATATGTCATTTTTGTTACTAATAGAGACCTACTTGGAGAATATGGGTTAAAATCTGTTAATCATGTGGCCTCGCTAACATTGCACTTGAGAATTAGGCACACTACTGACCCCGTCATTCGGACACGGAATTTAAGTAGTTCTCCCTTCCTCCGCACCTTGCTCCTCTAGAAGTAGAATACCTGCTTTCTACAAGTAGAATCGCCAGGGGGAGCTAGAGAGCTAAGTAGTTAACTCAGCATGCCCAATTAACTCTTTCCAAAATCACCATCTAATAACTTGACTTTCTGGGGCTAAGAAAATTAAAGGGCAAGAAAGCATCAGTGAACTGTGGAACCACTTTAAGCAGCTTAATATATGTGTATTTGAAGTCCTGAAAGAGAAGGGGCAGAGAAGAAAATATATTTGAAGAAATAATAGCCAAAAAAAATCCGAATATAATTTTAAAATAAATGCACAGATCTAGTGAACTTTAAGTAGAAAAATCATGAAAAAAACTACATCAAATCACATCTCATATACTTTTGTAAGGTTTTTATATTACATGTAAAGGATTATAATACCCAGTAATAAACTGTGATAAATTAAAGAGGAATACTGTGAATGCTAAAGTAATCGTGAAAATAACATAACAAAGAGTTGTATCCAACAACCAAAAAACGAGATAAAATGAAATCATCAAGACTACCTAATAAATCCTAGCACTCTGGGAGGCTGATGTGGGCGGATTGCTTGAGCTCAGGAGTTTAAGACCAGCCTGAGCAAGAGCAATACCCCATCTCTACTAAAAGTAGGAAAAATTAGCTGGGCATGGTAGTGCACGCCTGTAGTCACAGCTACTAGGGAGGCTGAGGTAGGAGGATTGCTTAAACTCAGGAGTTTGAGGTTGCTGTGAGCTAGGCTGATGCCATGGTACTCTAGCCCGGGTGATGGAGCAAGACTCTGTCTCAAAAAAATAAATAAATAAAAAGAAGAAAAAGGAAACAAAGAACAGATAGGATAGGAGATCAGTAAGATGGCTGAATAGGGGGTCCCCAGATCTCATCCTCCTATAGAAAACTGATTTGGCAACCATCCATAGAAAGAAATGTTTTTGTGGGAACTTTAGTACCCAGTTAGGAGGTTATGACACTCCACTAGAGCCCAAGATCAAGGAAAGTTGCTTTGAGAAAGCAGGTCTATGCCCCTGGTAGCTGGTCAGCCAATCACAAACTTGACTGTGAACACAGAAACAGCACCATCCATTCACCCACTTCAGCCCTGCTTATACATGGTCCCAGATGTGGCCCCACATGCCCAGGAACCATGAGGGAACCACACTTGCCTTGGCCCCCAGTAACAGGTCCACCAACCACAAACTTAATTATGGACCTAGAGACAACCCCAACTGATCATGGACCCAGGTCCAGCCCAGCTCACCCACAGGGCTGGCTCTAGACCTGCTGGTTTGTGGACTAGGAGGTAGGCCCAACTATTTACAGTATATACTCCAAACACATCCACCCACAAAAATAGTTCCAGCTCCACTTACTCATGGACCCAGTGGCCCCACACAAAAATCTCAGCAGTAGGCCTACCCTATGACACCACCAGCTAGTTATTCTTCAGACCATGCCAGGCAATCAGCCAAGAATCTCTGACTGGGCTGACTGATGAAGGTCTATACCTGCTGAAATCAGTCTGGAAAGACTGGAAGACTCGACTGCTCCTTCAAATGCACAGACACCAGTGCAAGGTTACAGGGATTATGAAGAATCAGGCAAATGTGACACCACCCAAAAAACTAATAAAGCATCAATAATAGACTCTAAAGAAATAACAATTCATGAACTGCTTGACAAAGAATTCAAAATAATCATCTTGAAAAAGCTCAGTGACTATAAGAGAATAAAAGTTGACAACTAAACAAAAAAAATCAGGAAAATAATTCATGAACAAAAAAGTTCAATAAAGTCATAGAAACCATAAAATAAGAAGCACAGAGAAATCTTAAAGCTGAAAAATACATTGACTAAACTGAAAAATTCAACAGAAAATTTCAATAGCAGACTTGAGCAAGCAGAAGAAAGAACCAGTGAACTCAAAGACATGACATTTGAAATTTCAGTTAGAGGGGGAAAAAAGAAAAAAGAATGAAAAAGGATGAAGAAATCCTACAAGAGTTATGAGACACCATCAAGTAAACAAGTATAGGCATATAGGAGTCCCAAAGGAACAGAGAAACAGAATAATTGGAGAAATAGTAACTGAAAACTTGCCAAACCTAGGAAGAGAAATGGAATACCAGATTCATGAAGCCTACAACAAATTTCCCAGCTCTGTGTATGCCCCTGACCCATGAGCTGCAACCATTCAAAGAATACCCACGCTCCAGATGCTGGCTCTGTTTTGTACTGTACCTGCTCACACCTCAGAAACC
The DNA here is from genome assembly GCF_041146395.1 of Eulemur rufifrons. Taxonomy (NCBI): domain Eukaryota; kingdom Metazoa; phylum Chordata; class Mammalia; order Primates; family Lemuridae; genus Eulemur; species Eulemur rufifrons. The sequence continues at coordinate 2,957,205 of NC_090994.1, forward strand.
AGACCTACTGCGCTAGTGAACTAGCTGGTACCCTAGGCCCTGGAGCCAAGATCTTTCTCCACGTATCCATACTTCAAGCACCAGCTCAGTCACCATAGACAGCTAGTCCCCACCAAACTCCAGAGCAACTGTAATTCTGTGCAAATTCATGCTCCTGACCCCAGCTCCCTGACTCTTCACAAGCATGTGCACCTTGCATACTGTTACCAACGCAACAGCAGGAATGACTGCATCCCAGGCACCATTGCCATTACTGTCCCAGACCCCACAGCCATAGTCATTCCATATGTACTCATGCCTCAGTCATCAGCTCTATGCATACTCCACAGGTGCCACTCATGAGACACTAGTGCTAATGCCACTGTGAGCAGGCAAGCAAGCTAGACTCAGTGAGTGCAAAGAGGGGTACTTTCAGATACAACTTTCATGGTGGGAGGAAAAGGCATTGAGAGGACCTTAGCAGCCAGCCATCACCACTGAAGACCAAAAATACTTGCTACCATTGCCAACATCCACAGTGTTGGCTACTGAGGATCCCTGAATTTTTTATCAACATCAACCTCAGCTGACAGAGATGCATAGACATTACAAGCTGTAATATTACACAATGTAATACTATTCGTCCTTTTTTTAAAAAAGGAAATTTTGTCTTTGTGAAAAAATAGATTAACCGGGATGACATAATACTAAGAGAATAAACAAGGTACAGAAAGACAAATACTGTGTAAACTCACTTATATGTAAAATTCAAAAATAGATGAACTGATAGAAGCAGAGAGTAGAATGGTGGTCCAGGGTATGGGAGTGAGGGGTAGAGGGGAGATGTTGTTCAAAATCAAAGAATACAAATTTCAGCTTCCAGGAGGACTACGTTTAGAAGATGTATTTTACAACATGGTGACTATAGTCAGTAACAATGTATTGTATACTGAAAAATTGCTAAGAGGGTGGATTTTAAATGTTTTCATCACAAAAAAAAATACGTATGAGCAACAGATATGTTAATTAGCTTGATTTAGCCATTTCACAATGTATACATATATCAAAACATCATGTTATACACCATAAATATATGCAACTTTAATTTGTAAATTAAAATAAACATAAATATTTAGCTTTGTGCAGTGGCAGTATCGTAGCCAATGAGGTTTATCTGAGGCGTGATTATTGCTAATTGAAAACCTTTCCCAATGACAAAAAAAAAGAAAAATATATAAATAAATAAATAAACAAAATCTTCCTATAATGCTGAAATAATCAAAACAGTGTGATACTGGCATAAGGACTGAAATATAAACCAAGGAAACAGAATAGAAAGCACAGAAATAAACTTTTGTATTTATGATCAGTCAAATGTTGACCGATGTGCTATACAGAAAAATGTATTAGTGATTTAGCAAAAGTAAATTCACTAGAAAGATGAGGGAAGATGTCAGCAACCTGTGGGGTAAGAAGTGAATAAAAGACAAAGAAATAGAAATAGAGTGTGCAGACCATTATTTTCCTGAGAGAAAAGGGGAAAAGTTAGAGTATTAGGTCAAAAGCAAACTAAATACAACGGAGGCAATTTTGTGTTTTGTTTTTGAAGTACAGGGACGTAAATATATTCATAGACTGAAAGAAAAGAAACAATGAATTCAGAAAGGTTTCAGGAACAAGAAGCTAAAGAGATAATTAATGCAGCAAGGACTCCAAAGCTTTCAATACTGCCGAGTACGGGGAAGGAAGGTAAACTATGAATACTTGATTATAAATTATTTATTGAATATCGAGTGCCTTCTGGAGAGCTATGTCCAATAAAGCCCAATAATTTCTAGGTCAAATTTCCTATCTAATGATAAATTACCTCCTTTCTTCTTCTGCTGTGACAACTTGTACTTGATAGCTATCTAATTTTCTTCTCTGTGTCCTTTTAAGGACAGGCATTGTCAAAGCACCTTATCTTTCGTTGCTGAGGCCCTGCACAATCTGGTCATAAGCTCGCTTTCAGCTCTCATCTGGTCCTCACCAGCCCACCCCCAGGAGGCAATGAACCTTCCTGGGACCCTTCCTTTGATGTCCCTAACTTCCAGCACTTGAGTCACACACTGTTCTTGGGTTTCCTGGGCAGCATTCCAAGTCTGCCTCTTGGCTCCAAATGTATCAAGCGGGGAAACAAATATTCATAGAAAATATCAAAGAGTCACTGAAAATTATGCCCTTAGTGTTCCAGAAAGGACTTCAATTACTTGTTCTCATAAATTGTATTGTTTTGCAACGTAAACTGTACTTTAGCCTTTCCTCCCGATCAAGAAGACAAGAGCTCCCAGATACACGAGAAAAATCGTGAATTTGTAATCAGAGATGCTAAAGATCCTAGGTCATTCTGGTTTCAGTAAATGAAACAGTTATCAATAACCAGCACACACCCTAATGACCCTAAGATATCCCTTTGAGTTTCTAGGGTGCTGGGAGAGGCTTGTGCCCAGGTGTCACTGCCCCAGCAACCCAAGAGGAGGAGATCCTGAATCCAGGCTTAGGCAAGGCCATCCCCAAGGCTTTCCTTCCCCTCACTGGCCCTCCTTAGACTTGTGAAGACTTGTGGAGTTTGCCTCTTCCAGGACCTCCAATAAAGGTACCACAGCCTCCATCAGTCCTCCATCCCCGATTAAACTGAAGATGTCATTTTCAAAATCTCATTGCCTAGGGAGGACCTTAAACAATGCAACAACCTATTCTATTCACTGAGATTCTGAAGGAGAACCCAGAGGAAGCCATGACAGAAAGGAGGCTTCCTTCTTGGTACTAAGAAAAGTTACTTAATCTGGAGTAATACCATCTAGAAAGTTATGCCGATCAGAAACGTGCATGTGCTTTGCAGGTTCTAAAGTTGATATCCTTCCTCATACCTCCTGTAAGCATTCCCTAGGCCACCCAAACTGCTGTGGGTTCCTTCATGTTCATTTCCTTGGTGTCTAAGGGGTAATTTGTGCCTTTGTCAGATATATGCTCATGTTACATTGCCACTGTTTGTTACATATTATTTATCTTCCTAAGTGTACTATAGATTCTCTAAGTCCCACCCGCCTTTCTCTGATTCCTCTCACATTACATATAACTATGCAGTGCAAACAATTTGTGTTAAGTTGGGTTTTAAATATAAAAATTTGGGCCAGGCATGAGGGTTCATGACTGCAATGCTAGCACTGTGGGAGGATCTCTTGAGCCCAGGATTTCAAGATCAGACTGGGCAACATAATGAGACCCTATCTCTGCAAGAAGTAAAAAAATTAGCCGGTCATGGTGATCCACACCTGTATCCCAACTACTCAGGAGGCTGAGGCAGGAGAATTTCTTGATCCCAGGAATTCAAGGCTACAGTGAGCTATGATCATACCACTGTACTTTAGCCTAGGGTGACAGAGTGAGACCCTGTCTCAAAAAATTAAATATAAAAGAATAAAAATAAATAAAAAGTAGTTGATCTCATTCAGTTGATTACACAGAGAGATAATCAAGGTAAAGCTTTTGTATATCTCAGTAGCCTATGTATGGTTTCAAATCTAATCTCATTGCTTAAGTATGCTAACATACATTCCCAAAAATATTAATAAACAGGTATGCTCTTGCATCAAGTGCTTTTCTTCCTATCATCAGGTAAATAAATGAATATTTTCCTATGTAAATGTTACCTTAACTTTTACAGTTTCTCCAGGAACCATAAGAGAATGTTGATTTTTCAAAGAATATCTGTTCTGCCTTTACTATAGAGAATCCTTCTAAGTTCTGTGCATTCTACTGTTTTTGCCCACACCCTGTCAGCACTTGATAAATGTATTTTGAATGACTAATAGTCATGTCCATTGTATTCTGTCTCCTGATATAAAATCTCATTGAAACACAGAAATGTTCTTGCTACTGAAAGGTTCAATAATCATGCAGCAACTCACCTCTTGATGACTAAACACATAAAGAAGTTCTCTCCATCCCAGCTACTGATTTTCCCTGACTTCCCTATCCAACCATGAGGGTCTTGCTTTTTATCCTTGGAGTCCTTGCATTGTTGTCCATAACTCCTCCAGGTAAGACAGAAACCTTTCATTCCAGAGTTATAAAAATATAAATGAAAGGAAATACGAGGTCTTCCAAGAGGTTGAAAATAAATTAGACAAAGGCAGATTTTACTATCCCATGAAGGCTGCTCAGAGGATTGGAGAGTTGATACCAAGGACATCAATAAGGTGGTTCCCTTTCATGACTTAACCTGTTGTGAACTTTAACTTGAGAGTTGTGCTGGATCAAAAGCTGGCAGGAGGACGCACACAGAACACGGACATTTGGGGAATGAGAAAAGTGGAATGTGAGTGATGACTAGAAGGGCTGGGGGTGAACAGGTGAGTGCTTCGTCACAGCATTGCCCTAGACCCACCAAATTACACCAGGGCTAAAGGAGAGAATTTGTTTCTGTGTCAGCAAGGAAAACCTTCCCAGAAGTTCTCCAGAAGAGGTTTACATACACACCCCAAAACTTAATCCCTGACAAAGAATTGAAGAAGACTATTATTGCCTTAGACTAGTGCAGATTTATGTGCAGGGTATCTAGAAGGGTAGACAACCAAATTAGGACTTGGGCAGCAAGAATGAATGTTTATCGGCTAAGCATGTATATCTATATGTACACTGTTCTTTAGTTTTGTCACATAGCTTTAAACTTTGTATAAGTGTAACTACATAGTATGTATTCTTTGTATCTGGCTTATTTTACTTCATATTACATTTATAAAATGTATCTATGTAGCGGTGTGCAACTGTAGTTCATTAATTTTTAATACTATATGGTGTTCCATCATAGTATGCCACAATTTATTTATCCATGTTACTGTAAATAAACATTTAGGTTATTTTCAAGTTTTGCCTGCTACAAATGCTATCACTGCTATAAATTTTTTAAATGATTCTTCTTGCCCATGTGCACACCTTTTTAATGGGTATAGACTTAGAATTTAAACTGTTTGCCACAGGGTACATATTTTTTCAACTTTAGGAAATAATGCCAAAGAATTTCCTGATTATTTGAGCAAATTTATGCTGCTCCAGTGTAGAAGAGCTCTTATTGGGCCACATCCTCATTAACAGTTTACGTTGTCAGGCTATGAAATTTTATTCTTCCAGCAGATGTGTGGTGGTACTCACTGTAGTTTAAATTTGAAGTCCTAAATTACCTATAAAATGGAGGGTAATTTTATTTGCTTATTGGCAATTTTGATATCATTTCTTGAAGTACCTGTTCAAATATTTTGCCCAGTATCCATTGAGTTATTTGTAATATTCTCATTATGTATATATGTATATTCATTCATATTTACTGGATGCAAGCACTTTATTACATATCTTGAAAATACTTTCTCCCACTCTATGGCTTGCCTTTTTACCCCATTTGTTATACCTTTTTATGAACATTAATGTTAATATTAGTGTAATCTTAATATAAATGTAGTCCAATTTATCAGAATTCTTTTTAATTTAGCGCTTTTAATTTTTTATCTCTTTAAGAAAATCTTTCTCTACCTAAAGGTCATAAAGATATTCTTCAATATTGTCTTCTAGTAGCTTCATTTTTTTACTTGTCATATTTAGATGACAAATCTCCAACTTTTATTGATTTTTTAAAAATAGGGATCGATGTTTGTTATTTGTTTTTCCCATATGGGTAGCCAATTTTCCTAGCATACTCAATTAAAAATATATATACTTTTAAATGACTTATAGTGACATCTTTGTTTAAATCTATTGTCAATATATGACTGTCTGTTCTGGCCTATCTATTTTATTGATCTATTTGTCTCTCTTTGCACAAGTAGTTCACTATCCTAATTACTGACAATCTGTGATGACTTTATAACTGATAGAGTAAGATATCTACATTTTTCTTTTCTTAAGATTATCTTAAATACTCTTATCTCTTTGAATTTCCATATAAAGCTTAGAATCAACTAGTCAAGTACAGACACACACACAAACACAATAATACAATAATACAATACAATAATACTAGGGCACATCAATTCCCCACTTTCAGCAACGGACAAATCACCCAGAGAGAATATCAATAGGGAAAATATTGGACTGAACTATGCTTTATACCAAATGGTTCTAACAGACATGCACAGAACATTCCAACCAACAGCAGCATGATATATATTTTTCTCAGGTGCACATAAATATCCCCCAGGATAGATCATATGTTAGGCCACAAGACAAATCTTAACACACTTAAGAAGACTGAAATTACATCATGCATCTTTCCCAATCACAGTGGTGTGATAGTAGAAATGAATAACACAAGAAATTTCAGAAAATTCACAAATATGTAAAAATTAAACAACAAATAGGTCAAAGAGAAATTAAAATGGAAATTTAAAAATATTCTGATACAAACAGAAATGCAACATACCAAAACTTATGATATGCAGCAAAAATAGTGCCAGGGGAAGTTTACGGTAATAAATGCCTATATTTAAAAAATAAAAAAAAAATTTATATAAATAACCTAATGTTACACCTCAAGAAACTAGAAAAAAAAAAAAAGAAAGAAAAAACCAAGCCCAAAGTTAGTGTGAGAAAAGAAATAATAAAGATCAGAGCAGAAATAAATGACAAAGACTGACAAAAAAGAAAACAACAATAAAACTCAGAGTTGGTTGTTTTAAAAGATAAACAAAGTCAATATAACTTCAGTTAGAATAATTAGGTAAAAAAGAGAGAAGACCCAAATAAGTAAAATCAGACATGAAAGAGGAGACAGTACCATGACACCACAGAAATACAAAAGATCATGAGGGGTTACTATAAATAATGATACACCAACAAATTGGATAACTTAGAAGAAATGGATAAATTTCTAGTAACATACAACCCCTCAATATTGAATCATGAAGAAATGGGGCAAAGGGATAGGGGGAAATGCCTGTTGACCAAAAAGAGAGAGAACTAGAAACCAAAATGGGATATTATGGCTTATAGGATCCTCTGTGTATCCCAGTAACTTCTTCAGGAAAGGAGACACGGCCTTGAACTGAATACACTGGAAAGCTGGAACCAAGACCCAACTCCCTCTGACCCCTTCTCACTCTCAATTAATGACATTTATTTTATTTCACCAAGAAAATAGAAGCAACCAAAGATAACTTCTTCATTTTTCCATCACCGTATCGCTTCACCTAATTTTATCTTTACCTTTCTCTTCACTCTCTGATGTAAGGTTAACCCCTCCACTTGTACACTGGATTCCACCCCCACTCACTTTTGGAAGAATTTCACTCCAGAAATTAAACATTCTTTCTTGCATCATGAACCCCCATCCCAACTGGATCACTCATTTTAGGCAGAAATAGGCAATAATAGTTCTCATTAAAAACTCTGTTCCTTCCCAGCTACTGCCCATTTATCTGCTCTGTGTACAGAAAAAATTTTCATTTGTCTGTATTTAATATCTCTACTTTCTCTCCCGCATTGTTTTTTGTTGTTGTTTCTTTTTTTTGGGGGGGGGGGCGAACTATCGCTGTTATTTTTAATTTATTATGAAATGTTTTAGACATTAAAAAATAAGTAACATTGTATAATATAATTTGTCTTCTCTTTTCAAAGGCAGAAGCGCACATTTTAATGCCGCCTGTCCTCCAGGACGCCATGCTTGTAGAATGAAGTGCAATACCAATGAATATTCAGTTAGATACTGCGATGATTGCCGCATCTGCTGCAGAATGAAGAGTGTGGAAAATAAGAAAAACTATAAGTGGTGAAAAGTCTAACTCTATCTTCTTCGGACTTCAGAAGAAAAAAAAAAACTAAAAATGTCTTAAACTCTCTTGTCTAAGAACAATTAATATGATGGATGAAAGAAAATTCATAACAAATGCATGTTTAGATGGTCAGGTTATAATAAACATTAATTTTATAAATGCTTACACTCTACTTTCATGTGCGCATTTTTACACATTTTCACTTCTTTAGTTTACTTCCACAACCACATTGTTGTTTCACCTGGAGTACTACATCCCAGCCCCACCACTTAGTAACGGTTTGACCTTGGGCAAGTTATTTATTCTCTCTCTATCCCAGTTTCCTTATCTATAAAATGGGATAACAATAGTATCTACATTGTGGTATTGTGAGGATTAGATGAGTTAGTATATGTAACGTTCTTAGACAGCACTTGACCCTATTGTAAGCACTCTGTAAATGTTAGCCATAACTTCACGGAGCCAGAGAACTTGTTCCACCCTATTGCTTTTTGAAATTTATTGAATCATTCCTTGGGTTCTAAGATATAGTTTATATATTTGTTAAAATTTCACGTGGTTTTGAAAATAAGGTATATTTCTGTGCTTAGGAGATATACAATTTTATATAAACACAATCTATTACGAGAACATTATCCTACTCCAGTAATCTAAGACTGGAACACCAGTAGTGAGGTCTGAAAAGAAAGAAGAGATGCAGGGTGGATTTCAGAAGTAGGATTTCAGAAGATGTATTGGCCATTCGATATACTGAGGGGGCATGAAAGACGGTGCTGAGATTTCCAACCTGAAAAAGAGATAGCTTTAGTTTATCTCAGTAAACTAGAGAGGCCAGAAGAGAAAGTTAGGTTGAGAGTGGGAGGAGAATCAGTAAAGAGATGTATCATGTGAGAGATATGAGTATCAGTTCACTAGGCACATTTACAAAAGTATAACTTTATTTTTCTATAAATTGATAGTTCCTATTATGAACCTTATTCCTCTTGGTCACAGAAACTTAAACTTAGCCAGTCCAGAGTTCATCACATCTTCTCCAAGTTACTTTAAAGCTCGGAGGAGTTAAGCAGTGAGGAGGTATCTGGAAGAGCATGGATTATATTCACATTACTAAAACATCCTCATTTTCACCTGGCCTTCAGTCACTAGCCTAGGTACAGCTGCTGAATTGCCTCCCATGCTTACTTTTAATAAAATTTTTAAAACTCTTTGGGTGAGGCTCCTTCTTTGGTGCACTGGACGGTTCTGCTACTCATGCATCATTCTAGGTCATCAGATGGGAATATTCATGGCTTTCGCCACTTTCATGCTGCTCTGAGCCACAGTTAGTTCTGCTGCCCCCTTTCCATGCTGGGGAAACACAGGTGCCCTGCGCTCTTAGATTCTACCCAGAGCTTCTGTCCCCCAGTACCACTCCCATTTTCCTCCCATTATCTGAATCCCAGGATTGCAGATAAAAAAAAATAGTGACCCATCACCATATAAGCTGTCCTCTGTCCTCCGTCCTTCACCCTGCAATTCTCTCTCTGCCTCTCCTTTATTCAAGACATGGTTTAGGGACTGAACCATGGTCTTAATTCACCTGCATTCTCCAAAATATGTCATAAAATCTGAATACAAGAGTTCCTTCCAGTACTCCGTGAAAACATAGTCTTTGGAAAGGCAGAAGCCGGCTGTTTCCTTCTCTGTTGTTGAGGGCAAGAAGTACACGATGTTTAGAATACAGTAATGATGAACTAAGTTTTTGGACTTTCGAAAACAGGAAAAAAAAAAAAAGAAGATGAAATGTTTTAAAATGTTTTTAAAAGCAATGGAGATCTAAAAAATCAGTGAGAAATTTCCCAAACAAAATCCAGGCGCAGCATAGTTAGCTCCTAGGAGGGCTTCCAGTGATCTCTGTCTCTTGGGATTTATGCCAGTATGTAACCCTCTCCCCTGGAGTGGAGCCCAACACAGTGACTCACGTCTAATGGACAGAGTATAGCGAGAGTGATGGGACGTCATCTTCAAGATTAGATTACAAAAAGACATTGACTTCTGTCATGCTCACCCCTTCTTGCTCTCTTCCATGGCACTGATAGAAGCCAGCTGCCATGCTGTGGTCTGCCGTGTGCAAAGGTAAACTCGGTTGGGATGTGCAGGAGGCCTCCAGCCAACAGTGAGCAAATACAGACCTTAGTCCAATGGCTCACAAAGGACCGAGTCTTGCCAACAAGCATGCGAGTGAGGTTGGAAGCAAATCCTCCCCTGGTCAAGTTTGCAGACGAAATGGAAGACCCAGCCCACATCTTGACTGCAGCCCTGTGAGAGACCTTGAGGCTGAGGCACCCACTTAATCCAGATTCCCTCGACCCCAAAAATCCATGAAATAATAAATGTTTAGTGTTTTAAGCTGCTAAATTTTGGGGCTACCTTGCTACAGAGCAATTGATAGTTAATTCAAAAAGAAGAACAACTCTCAGAGTTAAGCTCTGACATCAAGATGATTTTATTTAGAAGCATTTGCTGGTGGGTGGGGGGAGAGGCAGCTAAGAGGCCAAACTGTACTTTTAGAGAGCAGGGTAGGGAAGGCAGGAGGGCGGGTGTAAAGGGCGAACAGAAGATGTCCAGCACTAAGGATTACAAATGTGACTTACACAGAACTCTTGCCTTGTAAGAGCTCAACTGCTAATGTAAGAAACATGTATAAACAAAGCAGCCCACCAAACAATGTCGTAATTGTAAAAATGAAGTACAAATTGTGCCCTTTATAATGGGCCCCACTTTCCTCGAGATGGTCTGCACATGAGGTCCTTCTGAAAGCCAAGACTCTGAAGTTTTCCTTTTCCTAACTGAAGGAGGCTTTAGCTTGCAAGACCAAAGGCTGACAGTTCCTTCAAAATGAGTGCTTGCATTTAGGTTGCTACTCACTCAGGACCACCTCCAACAGGAGGAAATTTTAGCCAAGAGGGAAATTAGCCAAAAACTGGAAACAATCAAATGTCCCATCACTGGGTGATTGGATAAACACATCGATGTATATCCATACAACAGTTCTCAGTGATGACAAACAATGCACAATTGATACATGTTATAGAATGGATGAATCTCAAATAATTATGCTGAGTGAAAGAAACCCAACAAGAAAGAGTACATAATGTATGATTTCATTCACATAAAATTTCAAGAAAATACAAACTAATCTATAGTGTCCCGCATAAAAAGTGGTTGCCTGGAGAATGCGGGGTGAAGGAGGTGGCTCAGGAGGGAAATATTACAGAAGTCATGAAGAAATGTTGGGCGGGGCATGGATATATTCATTATCTTGAATGTGATGATGGTTTCACAAAACTATACATATGTCAAGATGTATCAAATTGTATGCTTTTAAAATATTTTCTATTGTTTACTGTATGTCATTTATACTTCATTAAAGATGTTTTTACAAAACAGTGACAATTATTTAAGGATGACCTTGATGAAATTTTGTGCATTTAGAATTACTATTTACGAAGAGTTTATAGAGACACTGATATGTAGTATATATCAAGTTACAAAAGAAAGATACCTAATTACAAGGATATTAAGTTTATAACTATGCAAAATGAAATATTAAACAACAAACTAGGCATAGATGAAACTCTAAGAAATGCACACGTTGTCTCTGAGAGAGAAGGTTCAAGTGTAACTTTTCCTTCCTTATCCTTGTTAATATTTTACAAATTTTCTAAAATTAGCATTTTAACTTTTGTTGTAAAATAAAAACTGAACACAATTTAATTTTATTCATTTAAAAGAGAAAAAGCATATGGTTCTCAGGGCTCCATGAATACTTTTGGAAAGCCCAGGTCAGGGAGCAGCGCCTTTGTGGATGGAAAAGGCTGTCAAACAGGAAAGGGCTGTCAGGTTTACAGCTGCCTCAGGGGTGTTCAGTGTAGCGTGTCTACCTCAAGCAGGGCTTGCCCCTGACCTGAGAGGTGCACACAGGAGGGTATGCTCAACCTCCCCTGCTGTCTGTTGCCTGGTGGCCAGTCTCAGACCCTGCCAGCAGCCTCCTCAACAGACGCTCCTCCCAGCCATGAAACCTCTCCTGGTTGCGATTGCCTTTCTCTTCCTTTCAGATCCAGTAATGGCAGGTAAATGGGAATCTTCCTGGGGTAGAGATGCTTCATCGGGAATAACAATGCCACTAAACAACCCTATAAATGTACTCCCGCCATGGACCTTTTAATTTGCAAAGTAGAAAAAGCATCCACCAGCTTTGACGTCAGCAAGAGCTAAGCTTGAATCTTGGTTATCCAGCCTGTGAGCTGTACAACTTAGGGCAGAGGCCTGAGCCTCTCTGAGCCTTAGTTGCCTCATTTACAAAATGGAAATAAAGAGTCTTGCAAGGATTAAATGGGATAATGCACAGAACAGGCCTATACATAATGTGAAAAGTACCGGGCTCGTGACAACTGTCATTATATTTTCATTACTAATACCTGTCCTGTTTTGCCACCGTGGTTCTATCTCTAGTTCAAGAACATGTCTGGCTATAATAGTCAAAACCAGCAGATAGGGATAAGACAATTTGCTAAGCTTTCTAATATACCAAATTGCTTACAGTTAATGTATTGTTTACGGAACCCATAGTTACATGAGAAACAGATTTGGACCCGCTTGTTTCAGGGAATTACTGAGCTTTCTGCGATAGGAGAAATGGCTGATCTGATGAGGCAGCAGCCAGGGAGACACGACCGGCCTTGTCCTCTAGCTTGACCATGTTCTTTCTGATTTTCAAAGTCTCATCTTGAATATTCTCTTCATCTGACATTACTGACTGAGTCCCGATGCTCGTGCTGCGTGAGCATAAGCCTCAGGGCTAAGTGAGCCACGTGACCCAAATTTAAGGACGCGCAGGTCCCAGGCCTCTTGAAGCTGTGGATGGGACCAGCTCCCCTGTGGTTTACGGCAAAGCTTTTATGGCCCCCAGACCGTCAGCGACCCCATCTGGTCTACCATATCCCCCTGACTGCCTTATAGTTCCCACAGCATGTCATTTCCATAGGAATTTCTCGTCTCGTTGCATACACCCTTGTATTTCATCTTCCCGAAAGTGTTACAGATTATCCTCTTGGGGTTCCACCTTTATGACCTTGTTTGACTTAAATTACCTCCTAAAGGCCCTTTGCCCAAACATAGTCACACTGAGGTTAGGGTTTCAGCATACAAATTTTGAGGTGACACAATTCAGCCTATAGCACTAGTTCATTTTTTTTTTTTTCAATTACAGAATCCTTCTGACCAAGTCCCCTTGGAATCCAATTGGATAAAAATCGAAGGCCTAGTCATTCGATAGTCAAAAAGGACCTGTAGTGAATTATCTTTCCATTCACTTTCCTCCCAGGTTTAAATCTATTGTCATCAGAAATGTACAAGGAATGCTACCAAGGCGGCATCTGCAGACTTGAGTGCTACGGCAGTGAAATGTTAGTTGCCTACTGCCCGTTTCAGCTGGAGTGCTGCATCACGGGCAATCCTCCACCCTGACTCGAGGGGCTCCTGGGTGCCACCGAGCCTGAAGGCCCTCAACCCTCCCATCTTCCACCAAGCCAGGAATTCAGATCATACGGTGACACTGTGATGTATCCACAACTGTTGGTTTTCAGTATTTTTTATAAGGCACCAGAATCTTACAATCTCAAATTTGAAGAGCTGAGCTGTATGTAGGCTTCTTAAAAAGAGCTAGGCTTTTCATGAAAACAACTTAGAATACATTTTCTCCCTTCAAAATACTATCCAATGCCCTCCTCAGTGCCTATTTCTCCCTCTAATCATAGACAGGATATATTAATTGTTTAGAGAGGCTTCAACAGAAACATCTTCCTGCCCCACCAAACCTTCAGCTCCCCATTTATCTTTTCTATGAACCTCCCATCTGCAGAGGAGCAGATCTGCCCTGGCCTTCAGACTACCTTGCACATCTCTCCTGCTGACCCTGAAGTTCTTCTTGAAACAGAAGGAGAGAGGCCCCCTTGTGATGTGCTGTCACAGGAACTCCTCATCCACCTCCCTAGTGTCAGTTGAGCAATGGCACTTTCCACGTCAGTTCCTAAGGTTCAGCTATAGGCCATAAGACTGCTCGGCCGGGGTTTCATGTTGGATCCTCAGACACAAAGTGACCACCACCGCGGCTGCCCATCATCTGACCCCACTGGTTGGGTGTCACCCGATGGGTCGAGAAGCTAACAACATGCTGATCATGTTTCTCTATATGTGTTACTAATAAACTATCTAAATCCATTTGGACTCATTGTTTTCCTTACCAGCCAACCTTATGAAGGTGTAACAGGAAAACACAAGGATGCAGCAAAAGCAGTTCTAAGAGGGAAGTTTATAGCAATAAATGCCTCCGTTGAAAAAGAAGAAAGATCTCAAATAAACAACCTAACTTTACACCTCAAGGAACTAGAAAATGAAGACCAAACTAAGTCCAAAGTTGGCAGAAGGAAGGAAATAATAAAGATCAGAGCAGAAATAAATCAAATAGAGAACATGACTCGGCTATGTGTATAATCACCTTTGTCCCTTCCTTGGAAGAGTCAAAAGAGTTGAGTCAGGTCTCAGGATGTAATCTGCACAGGATGGATATTTCACCCATCACAGCAGCTGGTGTTTGTTTAAAGCTCCAGACTTTGATGGCGTCACTTCCCAGGAGTGCGCCAATCAAAAGCAAATCTATTCTTCTTCTTCTTGTCATATTGGGAGCAGCACTTCTCTCTCCCTGCCTTATTCTTCCTGAAACCTATTCAAAAGAAGAAAGGGGCTGAATCTTTATTAACTTAAATATTTTACCTTGCTTATGATGAGAAATTTTAATAATACATAAGAGTAGAAACATGTTTATGGCCTGGTCATACAAAACAGTACAAAATTTCTTTAACCACGCATTGTAAACTGTAACATACTCAATATTTCAACTTAAATATTTTTAATATGACTTTTCTTTCATTGTTTTCAATGTCAAGTAAGTATTCCTTAGTAGGTTCCCAAGTAGACAAAATTAGACAACCCAATAGAAAAATGGATGAAAGTCTCAAGCAGGCACATCACAAATAAGAGTAGCCAAGTGGCCAATGGACATCTCTGAAAAGGTGCTCAGCCACATTAGTCATCAGTAAAGCACAAATTAAACCACCATAGTTCATCTTTATATATTCCCTAGAATGGGGAAAAAAAGGCAGAAATTACTAGTTTTGGATGAGGAGGTAAAGCAACAAGAACTCTCAGCACTGTAGTTGGGAGTATAAACTAGTACAACCAGCTTGGAAGACAACTGTCTAGATAAATTAGACAATTTATCTAATAAAACTGAATATATGCATAGTCTGTGACCTAGCAATTTCACTCCTAGGTATATACCCACAGAAATACCTACCTATATGCTTCAAAAAAAAACACGTACAAGAATGTTCACCATAGCACTATTTACAAGAGCCCAACACTGGAAACTACAGCTATGATCACTAGAATATTCAAATAAGTTGTGATATCTTCCCCCACGTAATACAGTATACCACTGAGAATTATAAACGACAATTAAATGAAACAGATGAATAAATATCACTAAAATAATGTAGAGTAGAAGAAGCCAGACATGAAGAAATACCTACTTTATGATTCCATTTATATCAAGTTCAAAAACAGATGCCAGAACCTTCCTATTAAAAGTTGGGCTAAGACAATTCACAATTGCAAAGATACAGAATCAACCTAAGGACCCATCAAATGAAGAGTGGATAAAGAAAATGTGATAGACACACACACACACACACCCCCCATGGAAAACTACTCAGCCATAAAAAAAGAATAGAATAATGTCTTTTGCAACACCTTGAATGGAACTGGAGACCATTATCCTAAATGAAATAAGTCAGGAACAAAAAACCAATAAGTGTCATCACATATAAGTGGGAGCTAAGCTATGGGTACACATGGTCCTACAAAGTGGTATAAAGGACATTGGACCCTCAGAAGGGGAGATGGTGAGGGGGGTAAGGGATGAAGAACTACCTATTGAGTACAATGTACGCTATTCAGGTCGTGTGTACACTAAAAGGCCAGACTTCACCACCATACAATACATATATGTAACAGAAAACCACTTGTACCACCTAAATCTATTGAAATAAAAAAAAAATGGGCTAGGAATTATCCTGTGTGGCATAGTGACTGGTAGTGTCCGGGATGTTGTAATTTTCTCTTCCTGATCTACTTGCTGCTTATACAGGTGCAATAGATTTGTGCAATGCATCAAGATGCTCACTTAGGATTTGTACATTTTTTTCTAATTGTATGCTATACTTCAAAAAAGTTCTTGAGAGTTTGGATGAGTAATAAATTAATAAGAAGACAGAACACTGAACACAAGGAGTTTAATTAGGAGAGTACTTCCATAGGAGAGGCAATAAAGACAAAACAGCCCGAGATTTCAGATAATCACAGCTATTTCCCAACCAGTATCGGTAAATACTTTTTATCTATGCAGCACAAATATGAGGTATCACACAAAATATGATACTCTTCTCCTTTCGAACACTTTTTCCGGCAAGAACCTTGCAATCGCCAACATGAAGCAAAGATTCTTCTTATGTATATATTGGGTCCACTTCTAACTGCCAATGGAAACAGAGGAAAATGCACTGTTAGTGTCCTGCAGTGTCACGTTGCCAGGGAGAAATGAGACTTAAAGCCATACTCTTAATTTTTCAATGGTAAATTGGACATGACCTAAGATAGCCAAGACATTTTATGGCTAGAAGCTCCCTTTTCACCTGCTCTTACCTTATTTTCCAGAGGCTTTATTATAAGCCATGACATGAATCCACAGCTACACAAATCACTCATCAACTATGTGCCATTACTGGGGTGCAACAGATTCACCTTCGAACTATTTGCTATAGAAAGAACATTCAGACACTGGAAGAGTCCCAGGAATCTGCAGGGGCCCCATATCAGGAGACAAGCAGGGTCTGGAATAGCTATTCAAGGTAGCTTGTGACTATCAAAGCACCAGCATGAAGGAAAAGAAAAGATCACCGAACTGGAATTTCAGAAGCCTACGGTTCTAGCCCAGTATTCTCCCAATAACATTCTGCATGACTTTTTGTCAGGTGCTTAATTGCAGAGTACTTAAGAGCATCCTATGGGATAATGAGCATGAAATGGTTTGAAATACCTGAAACATATACCTAGATCTCTTGCTAGTGATTTTCCTAGACCTTAAAACCTAGGTGCCTCTGGACACCAAGTCGGGGGTGGGGGGGAGGAAGAAGGAAGGTGGTTCAAGAGGTGACGGATGTCCCCGAGTCACCCACTGATCACCCATCCTTGCATGCTAAGCCTATCACCGTCTCCACCCCATTGCCCCCATGAAACCATGTGTTGGGCCTTTGTGGTGTGAAAATAATTAATGCATGAAAATAATCAATGTGGTATGACCAAGGGCCATTAGAAAGCAACCTTTCCTGCCATGTGCTTGCTAGCTCTGGGGCACCTTTCTGGGAGCAGAGGGGTCCAGTGTGGAGACAGTGCAAAATATCCAGAGGTCCTGCCAGCCAGAACAGCAGCAATAGTCTCGACATGATCTTCATCTATATCTGTCTTTTAAATCCTTCATACCAGGCCCTTGAGTGATACATTTTAAATATGAAGGTTTGAAGCAAAAGGTGGGAGCTTTCTGCAGACCCCAGAAAACCACAAGCAATTTTGAGAACCTCTACTTTAATGACTTAAATGGACGCTTCTCTGTGTTACCAAGTTGCTTCTTTCTGTCCAGAGAACATCAATTCTGACCCCTCAAACTGATTATCCATAGGATATCATTATGCTATAAGTTAATTTAATACATCTCAGCAATGAGCCCTGTTTGTGGATTCTGCTTAGCAAAATATCTGCCTTGGCTTCTAAATGAGTGAAAAATAACATGGGTGGCCAACTTGGGAAGGCAAGTTCTAAGAATCCTCAAGGAACAGCCTCCCTCTCAGCCCAAGTCCTCCGTGTCCTCTAAAGGTATCATCTTTTTGCTCTGCCCCACTTCTGCCAAGACCATCACTCCAACCTTCCTGTCAACTTTCACAGACTCCACAGACCAAAATCTAGAACTGGTTTCTTCTCGGAAGAAGCCATCTTCTATCGTGTGTCCTTAGCATCTTTTCTCCATTCCCTAGAACAGCCCAGAGTGTCCACCTCTGCTCACGTTCCTCCCTCTTTCAGCTTCCTTTGTCCAAGCCCTGCTTTTTTCTCACACCCCCTTTTCCTTCGCTGTTCCTAATTCTACAGGGAGGGGCTTCTGTTTTACCTGGTGGAACACAGGAGAGCAAGACAAGGACCACAAGGACCAAGAGCACGCTCCTCATGGCCATACCCATAAGCAAAGACGCAGCTGAGATGCAAGGGCGAGGCACTCCCTGTGTAGCTTTGGAGAGATGGGGAGCTGCATGGCTAGTGAACCTTTCAGAACAAGAACATCTGCTTGCTCCACTGAGCTGTCCAATCAGCGACAGGTGTTTGAACATGGCATCTCACCATTAAGGCACACTTCCTGGGTGCCACTTGTGTGCTAGCAACTGAATTCACAATGCGTAGCAGCCCTAATCTAGGCCCTGGTAGGATGCTGTGTAGGTGCCTTTGCATCCTCGTTTTACATCCATTTCACAAATGCATATAGTGTACGGAGAAGTATAAGACTGCCTGATATAGTTGACAAAGGGTTTTCAGTACTAATTTTCTATATATGTATACTTTCAGAATGGCATTGAAAATCGACTTAAATAATTCCAGCTTAGTTTTAAAAAGGAAAGGACTATACTAAAGTCCTTAATAGAAAGTTATTTGCGGTTACTTAAATAATATAATGATATTGCTCTATATTTTTCCTTTTTTGCATTATCCTTCCAGGTTTGTATTTTTAATTTGTTTCTAAATTTTTTCATTGACCCATTGATCATTCAGGAACATGTTGTTTAATTTCTAAGTGTGTCGTTTCCAAGGTTCTTCTTTTTATATATTTCTAATTTTATTCCATTGTCTTCAGAAAAGGTACTTGATATGATTTTGACTTTTTTGAATTTGTTGAGACTTCCTTTGGGGCCTAAAATATGGTCTATTCTGGAGAATGTTCCATGTGCTGGTGAGAAGAATGTGTATTCTGTGGCAGTTGGGTAAAATGTTCTGTAAATGTCAGCTAGGTCCATTTGGTCTAGTGTATAGTTTAACTCTGTTTCCTTGTTTTTCTGTCCTGGAAAACTCCCATTACTGAGAGTGGGATGTGGAAGTCACTTACTATTATTATATACCAGTCTGGCTCTCCCTTTAGATCTATTAATATTTGCTTTATATATTTGGGTGATTCAGTGTTGAATGTATGTATATTTATGATTGTTATATCATCTTGCTGATTTGATCCCTTTATTATTCTATGGTAACATTTTTCATCTCTTTTTAAATTCTTTGACTTGTAGTCTATTTTATTTTGTATAAATATGGCTACTCCTGCTCTTTTTTGGTCTCCATTTGCATGGAATATCTTTTTCCATCTCTTCATTTTCAGTCTCTCTCTCTCTCTCTCTCTCTATATATATATATATCTGTCTTTATAGGTAAAGTGGGTTTCTTGTAGGCAGCATACAATTGGT
Organism: Eulemur rufifrons; assembly: GCF_041146395.1. Taxonomy (NCBI): domain Eukaryota; kingdom Metazoa; phylum Chordata; class Mammalia; order Primates; family Lemuridae; genus Eulemur; species Eulemur rufifrons. The sequence goes on from NC_090994.1 coordinate 2,976,640, forward strand.
TCTTGTTTTATTCACCCATTCAGCCACTCTATGTCTTTTAATTGGAGAATTGAGTCCATTTACACTCCGTGTTGTTATTAATAGGCATGGACTTACTACTGTCATTTTGTTACTTGTTTTGGTTGTTTTGTAACTCCTTCCATCCTTTCTTCCTTCCTTCTTTCCTTCCTTCCTTTTTTCCTTCTTTCTTTTTCCTTTTGTGGTTAAGTAACTTTCTTTGGTTTTATGTTTTGATTTGTTAATTTTTATTTTTAATGTATCTATTATAGGTTTTTGCCTTGTGGTTACCATGAGGCTTATAAAAAACATCTTACAGATATAACAAGTTATTTTAAACAGATGACAACTTATCTTTTACTACAAAAAATAGAAACAAACAAATGAAAAACTAAAAAATTCTACAATTTAACTCCACCTACCCTCCATATTTTGACTTTTGGTTGTCTCAATTTACATATTTTTATATTGCCTATCTTTTAACAAATTGCTGTAGTCATTATTATTTTTGATAAGCTTGTCTTTTAGTCATCAAATGAGAAGTAGGAATGGTCTTTGGGGATTCCTTTGTTTTTGATGAGTTTCTTTTCTCTTGTTGCTTTCAAAATTATCTTTGCCTTTGACTTTTGACAATTTGAGTATAATGTGCCTCAGAGTAATCTTCTTTGGGTTGATCTTGCTTGGAGCTTGGAATTCTTGAACTTCAGTAAATTAGATATCCACATCCTTCCCAGAATTTGTGAAGTTTTCAGTCAGTATTTCTTTAAATAAGTTTTCTGCCCCCTTTTCTTCTTCTGAGACTTCTACAATTTGTATGTTCATACATTCAGTGGTGGCCTATAGGTTCCCTGTGCTCTCTTCACTCTTCTTCTTTTTTCCTCTTTAAATGGCTAATTTCTTTTCTTTTCTTTTCTTTTTTTTTTAAGACAGTCTCACTCTGTTGTATGGGCTAGAGTGCCATGGTGTCAGCCTAGCTCACAGCAACGTCAAACTCCTAGGCTCCAGCAATCCTCTTGCCTCAGCCTCTCGAGTAGCTGGGACTACAGGCACACACAAACATGCCCAGCTAATTTTTTCTATTTTTAGTAGAGACAGGTTCTCACTCTTGTTCAGGCTGGTCTTGAACTCCTGAGCACAAGTGATCCTCCTGCCTCAGCCTCCCAGAGTACTAAGATTATAGGCATGAGCCACTGCACCCAGCCTAAATGGCTAATTTCAAATGACTTGGTTTTGAGTTTGCTAATTTTTTCTTTTGAATGATTGAGTCTGCTATCGAAGCTCTCTACTGAATTTCTCAGTTCTATTATTATATTCCTTGGTTCCAGGATTGTTGTTTATGTTTTATGATTTCTATTTCTGTAGTAAACCTCTCACTTTGTTCATGCATTTTTTAGTTGTGTAGCTCTGTTTTCTTGCATCTCATTGAACTTCTTTAAGATAATTACTTGAATTCTTTTTTAGGAAATACTTAGATCGTTTCAGCCTGGGAGGAGACCATCTGAATTCCACAGCACTCTATGACCAACAAATTGTTGGACACGGTGAAGAGCCCTCTGTCTTTAAGAATGACAAAATATATGGAAATGTACTCTATCTACCAGATAAGCCTCAAAATTAACTATAACACAAACCAAGGAAGATCAATGTAGGATATGTGGACTTCAAACCCATATTAATAAAAAAAAAAAACCATTATTCTCTAGCCAGACCTTTGCCAATGTAATTACGAGCATAGAATACTCCAACTATTTCTATCCCCTAACAGGGTACAAGGGGCTCCACAAAGTTCCCTTGCTACAAAGAAGCTAACATAAGAATATTTCAGTGACGTCTGTGCCTCTGTGCCTTTGCTTCTGTGGATCCACTGAATATCCCTGTGATCCCTCTTTCCTGGACTTCTAGATAACTCCTACTTACCCTTAAAGATTCTACCCTGGAGCGTCATCTCCAGGAATCTCTTCCTGCTTTCTCCAAAGCTCAGTTTGGTGCTCCACAGAATCCTGTACACAAAACTATCCTAGTTCTTACCTCTTTATATTAAAATTATAGACTTACAGTCTCTCTCTGCTCCAGGTGACTGTGAAAGAAAGAATCTTCTCTATTCTCTACATCCCTGGAACCCAGCACAGGGTCTACCATAAAGTAGTGTACCACAAATGTTGGTCACAGTGAACTGAACTAAATCTCCCGCCCTTCTCCTGATCTCTGGACCTCTCCCCCACATCCATAGTGATCGTAGCCTTTTGGTCTGTGTCTTACTTATTGCAGATTTACTTATTGCAGATAACTAACTTCCCTGGGTTCTCCTATCAGCTCTATAGGGCAGAATGAAGCGACACTGCAGCCCCAATCACCCACCCCAGCTCAGTGAGAGAGGGGTCCCCATCACCTCCTAGAAATGTTAAGCTCTGGGATCCCCGCATCAGACATAAGAGGCTACCTCCTTGCACTGACTCTGCTCTGCCTTCTGACTTTAGTGATTCCGGCTAAAGGGATAAGTTTAAGATAAGCAGGGCCTTGGGAATGTATCCTAGACCTTCTCTAGGGCTGTGCAGGGGAAGAGGGAGCTGAGGATCTGCTCACAGGTACAAATAAGGCTAAATATTTGTCACATGCCAGATTTGTAACCAGCATTGAGGAATTGTCCTGTGCAACCCTCGGTCATCCCCAGGATTCCACGGAGGTAAGGACAGCCTTGCTTGTTACACTTGTGGTAAGAAATTTGAGGAAGGGGAAGATACTGAAATGCCCAAAGGAATGAATCACGTCCCATAGACAATGTGGCAGAAGCCAAGGAAGAACGCAAACCAGCCCTGAGGACTTTTGGGCACAGTCCCAATGGCGCCAGGGCATTCAATCTTGAAAGCAGGGGCTGAGGTCTTTCTGCCCTGTGTGTGCCCGCAAATTGGTTCCAAGCCATCTCCTCTCACAGAATGTCCTAAGACCCTGAACACAATCAAATCTCACCGAGGGTAATAAACTGATTCACCTGGTTACACAGCCCCTTCCAGGCAGGTGTATTTCTTGATCACTTGGGACAACCAGACCTTATTTCCCTCTCTGAAATTTCCCAGGTACAAAGAGTGATTTCTTTATTGATCTTGTGCCTGAATATCTGTTATGTGTGACCAGTTGTATTCTTCCCTCTTGGGTCTGGGCTTGGGTTTTGGTCTGAAGTCACTTCTCACAGCCTGTAGGGTCTCACGGAGACTGACATAATAATCTTAACCCTCACTCTGAGTTCTATCCGAGTACACGGTTAGAGGAACACTGTGAAAGAGTGGGGAGTTCTGGATCAGTCCTGAGAAGGACCAGAAGTCAGAGCAGCTTTGTCAGCAACCAAGGAGTGTGTTCAGGCTCTTTACTCCTCTGGGCTGAAGTTTCCCAGTTTTAAGGGGCAGGAAGCAATATAGGAAATCACTTTTACTCTCACCCTCTGACATTTCTGGGTTCTCCCATCAGCTGTATAGGGCAGAACGAAATGACACTGCAGCCCCAATCACCCACCCCAGCTCAGTGAGGGAGGGGCCCCCATGGCCTCCTGGAAATTCTAGGCTCTGGGATCCCCACATCAGACATGAGAAGCTACCTCCTTGCACTGACTCTGCATTGCCTTTTGACTTCAGTGATGCCAGCTAATGGGATAAGAAAATAAGACAAGCAAGGCCTTGGGAATGTGTCCTAGACCTTCCCCAGGACTGAACTCTTCAAGCTGACTATTCTCTAGGAGAAGTCTGGGTATAGGGCTACCTGGGAAAATGCAGTGAGTCATCCTGAAGCCACCTGTGTCATGTCACTATGCTCTGTTACGAAACTTGGAGCTCCTGCCCAGAGCCCCTGACATTACCCCTCTCCACTCCCAGTCTCCTAAGCCCCTGAGATTAACCAGAGATGTTAAGGCATAGGAGCCCTTTGTGCCCACTGGTATCTTCTGGGATTAGTGGGATGAGGGAATAGATCCCAGGGATTTTCACTGGCCTCTAGGAAACAAAATCTCTCCAACTTTATTTTGGGTAATGTGTTCATTATAACATGAGTATACCAAACACCATGCAGTCCATGAAGGCAGGCATTCAGCAGGGTATACGTCACAAAAGAGAAGAATCAAGGCTAACAGCATAGTGATTCTGTTGTTGAAAGAGAGACACATTACTAAGCAATCACTGGAGTCCCTTGGGGAGCCTCAGCAAGGCAGGACCCCCAGAAAATACTCCTGGGAAGGATATTTTTTGAGCATCTATATTTGATTCCTATCTGACATTTTTCCAATTAAAAAGCTGTGTGTCTGCTAGAAGAAGTAGATTTTCATTTATTCCATCAAAGCCTGGGAAGAGGAGGCTAAGGGAGTGCTGGAGAAGGGAGGAAGTTGACAGGGGGGCTCACAGTCTGCAAGCCTTTTTGAAGGAAAAAAAAAAAAAAAAAGACGACCTTGTGCATCAGGAAAGCACTAGCTTGCCAAATCCCTCCTGTTCTTTTTTATACATCTCTCCTCACACCTCAGCCATTAGGGAAAACAGTCTTGAGGTTTCTCAGAAAATTTAAAATTGTATATTGGAACTGAACAATTCAGTAAGTGGATTGCAGGTGGTGGGAGCTAGGTTTCTTGCTCTTAGGGTGGGGATTTACGGATAAGCAATGGGAGGAGGCTAGGATGACCAAAGTGACAATAAATTAAACTTGGAGATACCCATATGAACTCATGTTTATCTTAGTATGGGTACAGACGTTGACATGCAGAAAACATTACCGATATGGGCATCTGTATGGTTAGCATACGCACATATATTTTCCTTCTCTGTCGGCTGAGAAAGTCTAAAAGAAATGACACCCCACTAGCAAGGAGCACACCTGGTGCCAAGCCCTTGTCTTCTAACGCCAGTCTCCACTGAAAGGAACAGGGATCCTTAGGACAGAAATATACAAGATGAGTCTAGAGCATTTTATAGTGCCAGAAAGTAAGAAAAGCCCTTAAAAAAAAAAAAAACTACTAAGAGTATAACACAAGAGCCAACTGAAAGACTTTCCTGACAGTGTTGCAGGGTGCTGAAAAATTAAAAAAAAAAAAAAAAAAAAAAAAGACTTCCCAATGGTTAAAGCTGGAATCATTTGAGCAACACAATAAATAGAGCAGTATTGGATGAGAACTCGAAGTATAAAATAATTATTCATGAGCCTATACTGATGCAAGTGAATTGATTGATCAATGGTAGCAAAGAGACAAAGCTCTAAGCAGAGGAATTTCAAACAATTTATGTAGCTACTCCATCCTCCAAGACGGGGAGCATAAGTCCCCACTCCTTAAACGTGGGCTGTGCTGAGCCTACGAAGACGACAATGTGGAAGGGAGTGGGAGAGGAACTTCGAGGTGGAGAAACCTGACAAACACAACCTCAGATCACCAGGGATAACTCACACCCACAGCATGTACCCTTAACAGCGTAGGACGGAAATGGCACTTCCTCCCCAAACCCATAACCCCAGTGTATTCACGAGAGAAACACCAAATTCCAACAGAGGACACCCTAGAACATAAAGGACCAGCACTCTGCAAAATGGTCAAAGTCATCAAAAGCAGAGAAAATCTGAGAAACTGTCACAGCCAAGGGGAACCGAAAGATACATGACAACTAACTGTGAGATACACTGGATGGGACCCTGGAACAGAAAGAGGACACTAGGTAAAACATAAGGAAACCTGAGTAAAGTATGGATTTAACTTAATAATGATGATGACTGATTGATAGAATACTGATATAGAGAGGATACATAGATGAGACAGAGAGATAGATGGATAGACACATCTTATTTAAAAGCGTGTTAAACCCAGGATCGAGCTATAGCAGTTACGGTGTGGCATTAGTGCACATAGAGACAAACAGAGCAGTGGGACAGACTAAGGTTCCCAGCATGAGACTCACACATACATGGAGCCTCTGTTTAAAACAAAGGTGGCACATCAAGATGGTGGAGAAGCAACAACCTTTTCAGTAATTTTTGGTGTTGAAACAATGGCATTTCCATATGGAAAAAGATTCAATAGAATCCCTACTTTATACCGTACACAAAAATCATCACAGGTCATTAGAGCTAAATGTGAAAGGCAAAAAATAATAATACTAAATAAATAAAAATAATATAGGAAATAGTTTCCTAACCTGGGAGTAGGGAAAGATTCATAAGCAAGGCCCAGACAATTAAGAGAACACGTGTTAATGGAAAGATACTGTGTTAGTTTCCTATTCCTGTTGTAACAAATTACCAGATATCTAGTGGCCTAAGACGTATTTATTATCTTACAGTTCTGGAGGTTGGAAATCCACCATGGGTCAGCAGAGCTGTATTCTGGAGGCTGTAGGGAAAAAAAAAATCCATTTCCCTGCTTGTCGCACCTGCCGGAGGCTGCCTGCAGTCCTCCGTCTTCAAAGCCAGTGGTGTAGCCTCTTCAAATCTATCTTTCTCTCTTTCTCTTATTATCTCCCCTCCCTCCCCTCCACTCTCACCCCTGCTCCATTGTCACCCTCCTTCCCTCCCGCCTTCCTCTTACAAGGACCTTTGTAATCACATCGCACCCACTCAGATCAGCAAGGCCAATCTCTACATCTCCAGATCCTTAATTTAAGTCTCTTTTGTCATGTCAGGTAACACACTCACAGGTTCTGCAGATGGGGATGTGGACATCATTGAGGCCACCACAGATACATTAAGAAAGTAGGATGGCAAGACACACTGGGAGAACATATTTGCTGCACGTAGAACTAGCAAAGGGTTTGTATAAGGAAAATGTAAGGAACATCTGCGAGCTATTTTTGATGGACAAACCAATAGAAAAAAAAAAAAACGGCTAAAAACTTGAATAGGCACTTACCAAAAGAGGAAATACAAATGACTAATAAATACACAAAAAGATACTCCACGTTATTTTTAATCAGAGACCTCAAATTAATCTGCAATGAGATATGTAAATAGAAAATCAAGTCTCAGGGCCACCCCCCCAACTCCTTGTGCAAAAGAGAAGGTAAAAGCTCAGGCGCCTGTGAAGAGCTGGCCCCACAGGTCACTCATTAAGGAAAGTCCTTGCTGACGTCCCATAAGCAAGGACATGCAAGTTGCTCCTGTGTCCAGCACCTAAAACTAAGGCCTGTTGGATCCCACATTAATGACGAATGACACGTTTATCTCACAGGTAACAGAGCTGGAGACAAGACAGGATCAGATATTCATCCACCTCCCCAGGGACATCTACATAACTGATGCTTCCTTCACGCCCTTATTTTACATAAAATGTAGATTTCTTGGGCCTCACAAGATTGTAACTGCTACCTCATCACCCTCCCACGCCCCACCTTTTTCCTTCTCTCTGTTGCCTTTAAATTGCTGAAGGTTCCAATTTCCGCTTCAGAAAACCAGCCACAGCTTGTCTGCGGTTCATGTTTTTCCTGGGTGCATCTTCAAAATCTTGGCTTAATAAACCTCCATGGATTGAGACTTTTGACTAAGTCATTAACCTGGGTCAACAGCTACCACTGAATAACTACCAAATGTCTGAAGTTTATAGGTCTGACAATACCAAACAGTGCCAAGAACGTGGAGTAACCAAAGATTCTTAAACATTGCTGATGAGTATACAAATTAGCAAAACCACTTGGGTACACAGTTTGGCATTTCGATAAATTGAAGTTATGCACGCCCTGTGACTTAGTTATTTCATTCCAAGGTATCTACCCTGCAGAACATACCTGTCTTCTGCCCGTGTGCACAGAAAGTAAGTACAAGAATATCCACAGCCGCACTCTCGGTAATCGCTAAGAAAAAAAAACTCAAATACTTGTCAACAGTAATAAATACTTAAAGTAGTCCATATGCTGCAATAAAATCTAACAAATGCTACACAGAAAAAATGCAGATACATCTTAAGAACAGAATGAAGGAAGGGAAGCCAGCCACTAATAATGCATTTGTGCTGCCATTTCTATGTAGGCCAAAAACAGGCAAATTAAACTACACTGTTAAGTAATTTTTTTGGCTTGTGTAAACAATAACTGAATATGGATTAGATGTATTTTTTTCCTGATTTCAAAACTTATTACTACTTTTTTTTTTTCAGAATATTACATGAGTACAAATGTTTAGGTTACGTATATTGCCTTTGCCCCGCCCAAGTCAGAGCTTCAAACATGTCCATCCCCCAGACGGTGCACACCGCACCCATTAGGTGTGAACATACCCACCCCCTCCTCTCCCTGCCACCTGCCCCACACCCAGTGAATGTTACTTCCATGTGTGCACATAAGTGTTGATCAATTTAGAAGGGAACCATAAAATGGAGCGGACGTGTGAGGAATCTCCAAGTCAAAGCAGCGGTTCCCTTACGGGGAGGAAGCCAGCAGTGACTGCCCAGCGCACACCCAGGCCTTCTGGTGCTGGGGAAGTTCAGTTGTCTCGATCTGAGTGGCGTTGACACAGTGTTTGCGTCACGTGACATTGCTAAGCTATGGATAGGATTTGCTTATTTTTATTTATACATATTAAATGTCATCTTTCAGCAAGGATTTATTTTAAAAGTTTAAAAGCAGAAGCCATGAAAAAAATAAATTTGCACATGAGGAAAAACAAGCGGAGAAGTCACTGCACTCGGGAAAATCCTGGCTGGTGAATGACTGTGGAAAGGGTAGAGAAGGGTCCTCCTCCTCCAACATGGTAATTCACTAGATGTGCACGAGAAAGAGCACGAGAATTCTAGCCAACTGAAGATAAAGGAAGAAAACATCAACAGAGCAACACCAAAGGGAGGAAAGGGAGCAGATTTTAGTTCCCTGGAGACTTTTCCCAACAGGACCTCGGGCAGGAGTGGGGCACACTCAGCACCATCAGGACAAGCACCTGCCACAAGGTGAGGTCAGTGACTCATTGACAAGGACACACGTGGGCGTGAAGGAAAGGGCCTGTCCTGACCACATACCGATCTGCTTTTCCAGAATTGTCTAGCAGGGGGCACAGATGTATTTAGAAAATGTTAGGTTCAGGCTTCCCATATTCCCTAGTACGTGATTGAACAACTTCAACTATAAGGAGGACAGAGTTCTGAATCGAGAATCAAGAGACCCGAATCCTTGACCCAGCACCACCACGGCGTGCACCCTTTCTCTGTGAGCCCTGATTTCTCCAACTCTAAACGGATGGGGCGGCCTGAGCCTGTGCCACGCCTATTAGCAGATGGTTGGGATAAGATCTGAACTTTATGGGCAGGGACCGTCTGTCCCACGCAGGGTCTCCTGCAAGGGAATTCCCAGCCCCCACCCAGCACTGACCTACTTCCACTCCACTAATCCACTGTCTCTGCCCCACTCCCATTCCCACCCACAGACGCGCCCTCAGCTCTGTAAGCATCGCTGGAACCCAGGACAAAACTCTCTCAGCAATATTTTGCCTTCACTAACAAGGTATTTGGGGAGGGTCCATAAAGGAGAAAGGAACACAGCTATAGTGGTGGAATTTAATATTAATAACAATAACGAGTACCCTAATGTATACTGACATGAGTGCAAAGCATTTTGTAAGCTTTATCCCATTTCATCCTCAAAAAACTCTTGCAATGCACTTTTTGAGAAGAGGAACCTGAGGCTCAGAGATGCTTAATAATCTATCTGAGGGTCTGAGCCTGCCAACAGAGCGTAACCAACAAAACTGTGCTCTCCTGCCACATTACGGACTCAGACTCCTACAGTCATTGGCCACTTGGGTACAAGCCTGCCTCAAGGGGCAGAACAGAACCAAAGTTAGTGCCTTCTCCACTCTCACTCATCCATCACTACCCCAGGGGTAGTGACCTAATGACCCTTCCACAGAGCCGGGTCTTTATAGCTGCAGGGAAGCACTGCCTGGCTCCACTGCGACACTGGGCATCCAACCTTGCACACAGCACTGAACTGGCTCTTCTTGTGAGAGACCAGAGGAGGGTTCCAATCCAGCAACTCCAAAAAGGGAGCCTCTTCAAAGTCCCCAAATCCTAGCCAACATTTCATGCCAGCCATTTGGAAGAAGAAGTCCATCTGTGAACTTTTCTGGGAACTTTTTTGCAGCATCCGCCTCCAGCCAGGTAAATAAATCGGCCACCAGAAACGGGAGCTGTCGCTTTTCCTCTATTTCTGAGCACGTCTCTCGGTCAGAGCAACAGCTGACCTTGAGACGCTCTGTTTCTTGGAACACAGCAGGAAGTTCTCACTTATATTCTGTTCAGTCTTAAATTGAGCCTGTGTTTTATAACATCACTTCTCCGGGCTCCTGTGCTCTTGGTGGGACTCCAGAGGAAAGGAGACACAAAGCAGATGCTTTTCCTGCCGTTTTTGTATCAAATGACATTTGAATTGAGAGGGGAAAGTGTTCGGGCCTGGGCTCAAGGATCCTGGTCTTTGGTCCTGTCCTGCAGGTAGGAAACCTTCTGGCCTTCGCTGGGTGCCTTCCTCTGCTCCAGCAGCACTGATCAGCCCAGTGCTCTTCCTCCTCGAACCCTGCAGAGGCCTGTGACCTCCCGAGTCTGCCCCTCCAGAAAGAGCAAGGCCAGTGTCCAGCCCCACCCAGCCCAGGCCAGCTCGATAAAGGAGGCTCCCAGCAGCCACCCCCACAGTTCCAGGTCCACACCCTCCTCCACCACCATGGGTCTCTATCTTCCCGGGTTCCTCTTCTTCCTGGTGATCTCACTGCCTTCAGGTAAGATGGTGGGTAAGGAATTGGACATGACAGCCGGGTTTCCCAAGGATCAAGGCCCTTAACAACCCTACGGGTATAATCCCGGCAGGGGGACACCAACATGGGGCGGGGGGCGGGGGGCCCAGGTTAGGGATGTAGGTGAGTGGTCTCCAGCTCTTGCCCTGCTCACCTGTTGCTATGGCCTGAAGCTCCACCAAAGCCTGAGAGAGGGAAGTAAATTTCATGACACACACATCACTGTGCAGCCACCCAAATTCCTATTTCCCCCCAAACCGTTCTGGTTGGCCCTAAACTCAGCCACCTCGCTGAGATGGGATAAGAGGTGAGAGAATGATGTTCAGGAGGTAAACCCCACAACAACCGGCCATGCACCAGGAAGCAGACAGGCCCAGAATGTTTCTCAGCCTCGTGAAGACTGATTTTCCTTTTCTGTGGTTTGTTTGTTTGTTTGTTTGTTTTCCTTTAGGAAACGGTCTGTTTGGGAATGATGGAGTAGAATTTCGTACTTGCAGTAAACTTGAAGGCAGATGTTTCTTTGGTTGTAATCCGGGATGGCAGTGGATTGCTTTCTGCCATAACATTTTGTCTTGTTGTAAAAAGATAAAAAAAAATGTGCCCCCCCAAGCCAAAGATCCATGGGCCGAATAAACCTCCTGGATCTAATTAAAATGACACCTGAATGGCTGGAAGGACTGAACTCACAATCTATGTGGAAAGACCCGAGAGCTCATTAACAAGCCAAGGACAGCGGATGGGGGACAGATTCTGACAATTTACTGGCAAAATTCCAGAAGTATTTTGTAAAGGGGGCACAGCAGTGACATGCATCTCCTATTGTTTTTTCTGCCCTCCCATCTCCAATCACTAATTCCTGTTTCAAATTCAAAGTCAACTGATTAAAACAGGTTCACAGGCCCAAGGGATGACACAGTCTGAGCATAAAAACAATAGCTTACGGTGTGCCAGTCACTCTCTTAAGTGGTTTAAATACATTAAGTCACTTAATCTTCACAACAAAATCGATGATTCCTCCCATTTTGCAGATGAAGACTCTTGTCCAAGGTCACATAACAAGTAAGAGTGAGTTAGTACTGGGTTTGAACCCGGTCTTGACCCAGTATCTTTACCGTTGAGCTGTACCGCCTCTCAACCGGTAAGTACAGGAATCTAGCTGGATTGTGTTCCAATGCGGAGTTGGGAACCCAACTAGACCCCTGGAATGGCAAACTCCTCAGAACTCATCCTATGGCTTAAAGCTATGAGGCTCCTGGTTGCCAAGTTGCATCTGTGGCTCTGTACTCAGGGGCTTTAATGAATCAAGATCAATGTCACCCTAAGATCTCACACACCAAACATTACTGTTCTCCCACTGTGGTGAAGCAACGGCTGTACATACCCACACCCAAACATCCAGCTGCCCTCTGGGTGGCGCTGTTCCAGCAGCACTTCCTCACATCCATGCCAGTGTTGATGGAGGGGCAGAGGCCACAGATCTTCATGAAGGCCCTTGTCATTCTTTGCTAAGGAAAGAAAATGGCAGCCGAGTTACAAGATCTCCCTTCTCCAAGGAGGTACCTGGAGGCTCAGCAGAGATGACCTGCCTGCTCAGAGCCCCCGAACCTCTAACCCCCAAATTCCAGTGAAAAACAAAACCCAGAGATCACCATGACTCCAGAAGACTAGCTTCCAAGGGCATTGTGCTTTAGCCAGTCCTTTTGGTTATATCTACAGTGGTTCCGTGGTGTCAGGCTACCTGTATTTGCTCATTTCAACCCACTCGCTTACCAAAAAAAAAAAAAAAAAAAAGGACAGTGGTGCAAAATTCATGGAGTAATATAAAGGTAATAAAATTAACATAAAAATAGAAAATAAAAGAGAAAACTGGATAAGGGGATAAAGAAATATTCTTTTTTTTTTTTTTGAGACAGAGTCTCACTCTGTCGCCCAGGCTAGAGTGCCGTGGCGGCATCATAGCTCACTGCAGCCTCAAACTCCTGAGCTCAAGCTTCCTCCTGCCTCAGCCTCCCAGAGTGCTAGGATTACAGGTGTGAGCCACCATGCCCATCCAAAAAAGAAATATTCTTTCATCAGATTTTGAAAGGGTCCATAACTCAAAAAAGGCTAAAAATCCTAATCCTTGTGGTTCCTAAGACCATGTCACCCTGAGCTGAAGGAGGTGCTGCTCCCACTCTGACACTGAGGTGCGGAATAGACACAGTTCTCTTCGGCAGAGTGCAGAGGGGACTGAAACACTGAAAATTATTTTTGCTGAATACCCACACATGAAACAAATATGAGTTCTAAATGATCACACACAAGAGCCATGATGTATTCACCTTGTGGCCCACTGAGGGGTTCTTAGAGAGAGCCACAGGTGCCAGTCCTCACTCTCCACCTCCCAGGGCAGCCAAGAGGAAGGCCTGTGATTTAGGCTTAGCACATCAGACCTCTGTCCCCAGGAATGTGACCTGAGTGAACAACATCACCACATGAGTACCACTGGGGCATCATCGGTCTCTCCTAGCGCACTGATTGCTCCAGGACCCCAGTGTGGCAGCACAGCCCTTCGGAGCTCCCTGGAGTCATGGCCATATTCCAGGCCTGTTCAGTGAGGTGCAGATATGTTCCCGGCACACTCCCTTTATGCTTGAAATGCCCAGAGTTGATGGCTTGAGACCAAGAAATCTGAACGACACTGAGAACTCTCGCTGTTGCCTCCCCATATGCTTGCATTGGCAGTAAATGAGGTGATGTAGGAGCTGATGTATGTCATATTCTCGGCACTGTGTCATCTGGCTTACATGGTCCAGCGTGGTGCTGAGTTCCAGGATGTTAAAAAAAAAAAAAAAAAAAGATGGGGAGTACTTTTGTGTCCACCTTTGGGGAAAGTCATTAAAAAGGAGGCCACCTCTCCCTCAATGTGCACACGGCCAAGCCAGCACGGTGCTGACGGTAGAAACCAGGACAAGCATCACACGTGCCAATCAGACCCAGCCCCCAGCCCACACCTTGCGATAAAATTATTTTTCCAGAAACAAACTTGGAAGTTTAAGGTTTGGGTTATGTATTCATTTGTCGGGGCTGCCATACCAAATTGCCACACATTATGTGGCTGAAAATAACAGAAATGTGTGCTCTCAGAGCTCTAAAAGCTACAAGTCCAAAATCAAGGTATCATCTGGGTCAGGCTCCCTCCGAAAGTCCTAGGGAAGAATCCTTTTCCTGCCTCTTCCTCGCTTCTGCTGGTCGCTGGCCATCTTCTGTATCCCTTGGTTTACAGCCACATCACTCCAATCTCAGCCCCAGGGTCACACAACCTTCATCCCTCTCTGCATGTCTCTGGGCTTCACGTGGCCTTCCTCTAAGAATACCAGTCATTGCTTTGGGGGCCTCTGATGCAGTCCTAATCCATATGACCTCATCTTAATAATCACATCCACAACGCACCAGCAATTCCAAACAGTCAGTGATGACACACTTGGAGGGGCGGAGCAACCACTCCCAACACTCTCCATCTCGACATGCTGTCACCTAGAGCCACAGCCTCCCATCTCTTAGAATTACACATTTCCTAAAACACTCCATGTCAGAGCCCAGCCCTCTTTGCCAGAATAACATTCTTTCTCCCCCTGCTCTAGCTGCTGAATGCCCCCCATTAAGATTACCTCTACCTGGGAGCCCTCAACCTTGATGGGGTCCTGCTGTCCCCTTCACCTTACGACCTGATGGTGCCCGATTCTCTGCTCTGCACCTGCCATAGAAAATGTGGAAATTGCCAGAATAAAAATGGAATCACTTGTATTTAAAAACCCTCAAAAACAGAGCTGGGGCAGGCCATGAAGGGAAGGTTCTCTTGCACAAATGCCTGAAAACAAGAACTATCAGAACAGACTCTGCAAAAACCACAACCTTGCACAAAAATAATACTGCTGTAGGGACATCTCCCAAGCAATTGCCTGTCCAGTCTCAGAGGTACCACCCTTGTTACTGATTCTGGTAGTCGAGGATAATTATCTCAAAAACTTATGTAATGCCCCTCATTTTTCCTTTTAAAATCTCTGTCTCCTTTTGCCTCCCCAAATGTGCACATAGCTCGCTTGGCACACTGTATTCCCAACGCAATGCCCTGTTACCAAATAAATAGCACTTTCTTTTAGAGAGTCTTTGTTCGTTATTTAGGTTGACAAAACCCAGCCTACAGAAGATAATATAAGCTTGAATATTAATTGCACCAACTCTGGGACCTCGAGCTACTCTAGTAGCCTCTCTGAACTCCAGGGTCCTTGCCTGTAAAGGGGGAATGACAGACACTGTACACACTTGTGAAGATCCAGAGGTACTCTGTACTCGACCCTCTGAAAGAGTCATGCAGGATGAGCTGCTTGGAGAAGGGCGGTTTAATAAAAAAAAAAATCGAAATCTTTACTTCTCGATAAAAATAGCAGTAAACCCATTTACCTTTCTTTGCACTATATATAATAAATATTTATAACCAGTCCTGCTACTGACGGCCGAGCCGAGGGCGCCGAGGGCAGCGCAGGGGCTGGGGCGCGGGGACCACCACTGGGCAAGGACAGCTCGATGACATCCACGCTGCCCGGGAAGCTCGCCCACTCGCCCACGGCGGCCACTCCTCGCCACGTACCTCCGCCCTCCTCCTCGCACTGCATCCGGCAGCTGCGGTGCATCAGCTGCGTCTCTCCGGCTCTCGCGCGGCCTGCGGCTCCCCGGGCCCAGAGCTCGGCTGCGGCTGCGCAGCCTCCCGCCGCTCCAGGTCGCCCCCTGCGCGCCCTCGGGGCTGAAGCTCCAGGCCCATCGGGCGACCTCAGGCCCCGGGAAGTCCAGCGGCGACGCCCAGGCCCTGGGGCAGGCTGGGTGGCCCGGGCAGGGTAACCCGGGCGCCGACAGGGCCGAGAGGCCCTGCGGTGGACTCTGCAGGGCCGTGTCGCCGAAGTCCAGGCCGAGGCCGAGGGCCGTGGGTGCGCGTCGGGGGCCGCGTCTGGGCTGTGCGTGCTGGGCAAGGGCAGGCCCGTTGCGCCCCTCGACGGGCTGTCCAGCTTGCAAAGCTTCAGGGCCTCGCCGGGGTCCGGCCCCGCTGCCACGAGCTGTTGGCCTGGGCCACGGCGGGCACAGGGCACTCCCCGCAGGCGCTGGGGCCGCCGCGCTGCGGGTGGCAGGGCCTGCGGGGTCGCTCAGGTGTCCCCGGCAGGGGCCCGCGTCGCCCTTCTCGCCAGTACGCCCGCAGCAGCCCAGAAAGTTGCAGCTGGGCGACATGGACGAGCGCCTTCGGGAACTTGAGGTGAGACTTTTCGTTTTGTCTACTGTCACCATTTTCATTATCTTTCTCAGCGCAAGCCCAGCCCTGCGACCTGGGCAAACGCTGGACTAGGCCGGGCTGGCACCGAAGGGGTGCCTGGAAATGCGCGGGAGGGATTGTGGGAGCAGTGAGGTCACCTGCTGTCCGCGTCCTCGTCGCCCGGGCGCCCGAGAGCTTCCGGGCCCCGGAAACGGGGCCACCTGCCCCTCCGCTTGCCGGAAACGGGAGCGGCTGCCCAGCGTTCCCGTGTGGCGCGGCCCTGAGGACACGTCTACGAGTTTGCCGGAGTAACCCTGCAGGGAGATGAAGCCGAGAAGCTTGCACCAAGAGTCTGCCCTCAAGGGGCTTGTAAACAACGCATGTTTATGAAAGTTGAATAACATGAACGGAAGTATGAATGGAAACATTGGATGATGGCCGTTAATCTCACCACGATGTCTCCGTTCACTCTTCCAGCCTGCACTGTGCCAGGCGCTGTGCTAGGCCGCGGGGAGGCGGATGAACAGGCCGGCACTGCCGCAGGGAGCTCCTGCTCCAGCCCGAGGCCGTGTGAACAGCGTCTAATACTTTCGTACCAGGACCTCAGAGGGCGCACAGAGACTCGAGGGTCAAGGCAGGACAGAAAGAGGAAGTGGGGCACCTGAACCACCCCTGTACGCCCTCCCTCTTTCTCCCACCCATGTGGGAGAAACACTTATCCCAAAGGATTGTTGGGAAGCTTAAATGAGAAATTTGCAAAGCACAGGACCTGACACATAGTAGATGCTTAATAAATGATATATTGATTCCAAAAAACCTGCTTACGAACACGACTCCTGACCATTCTGTGCAATTCAGAGTAATGTTATTCCGTCCAAGGCAAGAACAAAGCATCCCAAAATTCATCTGTTTCTTCGTTTGTTTATGTATTCATTTATTCATCTAACAAATATATAATTCATGACTACTATGTAAATAGGCATCCCCAAAATAAAAAACCATGATCTCTGTCCTCTTTGAGTTTATAGCATAGTAGAGGAGATAAGCCCAAAATAAATAAATAAAAATAAATAAGCAAATGAGTAATCACAAAAATGATAATTGTTTTGAAGGAAAGGTACAGGAAAATATTAATATATGTGTGTACCTGTGTGTGCACATATATTAAGTACATATGTGTACATGTACTACACAACCTATGCATCACACCCAGATCAAAATAAAGGATATTCCATCACCGCAGAGAAATCCCTCATTCCCTTCTCAGTCAACAACCCCACCAGAGACAACTACTACTCTGAATTCTATTACCACCAATTAGTTTTGCCTGTGGTTCAACTTCATCTAAATAGAATCATACTGTATACAGTATCACAGTGTCATGTGTCTGACTTCTTTCATTCAACACAGTATTTATGAAATTCAATTAGCCAGGTGTGGTAGCACACACCAGTAGTCCCAGCTACTCGGAGGCTGAGGCAGGAGGATCTTTTGAGCCCAGGAATTCAAGGTTGCAATGGGCTATGATGACGCCACCTCACTCTAGCTCCGGCAACACAATGAGACCCTGAGAAAAGACAGAAAGAGAGAAAGAAAGAAAGGGAAGGAAGGAAGGAAGAGAAAGAAAGAAATTCCTCCATTATGATACATGTAGCAGTAGTTCATTCCTTTTTATTACTGCACATATACCCCAATTTATTTATCCATTCTCCTCTCGATGAACATTTGGTTTGTTTATACTTTTGGGTTATTAAAAATAGAACTACTGAGAACATTTTTGTGCATCTATTTCTTTTCTTAATACATGCACTGATTTCTCACTAAATACTGACAGTTTCCAAAGTTTGTCTCACCGATTTAACTCCCACAGCAATGAGTGAGAGTCCGGTTGCCATACATCTTCACAAACACTTAGCATTGTCGATCTTTCTAAAGTTTCACCCTCCTGGTGGGCGTGTATCTCGTTGTTATTTTAATTGCATTTCCCTAATAAGCACAATGTGAAGCATCTTTTCATATGTTTATTGGTCATCTAGATAACCTTGATTGTAAAGTGCCTGTTCAAGTCTTTTGCCAATTTTTATGGGACTATTTGCCTTTTTATTATTGATTTGTGGGGCTTCTACTACATCTGAGTTTGCAGATACATTTACAGTAATGAAATGATCTTTACCTGCTTTCCTTTCATAAAGCTCCCAGAGCCCTGTGACGTAGATAAGCTGTAGGCCTATAACGAAGCTGAGGACGGAGCCCAAAGGAACTGGGGTCTCCTTCCTCCCCGGCCACTGTTTGCTGCTCCCCAACAGGTAGTGATGCCTACCCATTCAAACCTGACCTGGGGAGAATGAGAGAGGAGTTGGAGAAAAAATTTAATATCACAAAGTGCTATTAAATTGTTCGTCTTTTCTTTTATTTATTTATTTATTTTATTTTATTTTTTTTTTTTTTTTTGAGACAGAGTCTCACTCTGTTGCCCGGGCTAGAGTGAGTGCCATGGCGTCAGCCTAGCTCACAGCAACCTCAAACTCCTGGGCTCAAGTGATCCTACTGCCTCAGCCTCCCGAGTAGCTAGGACTACAGGCATGCACCACCATGCCCGGCTAATTTTTTCTATATATATTTTAGTTGTCCATATAATTTCTTTCTATTTTTAGTAGAGACGGGGTCTCGCTCTTGCTCAGGCTGGTCTCGAACTCCTGACCTTGAGCGATCCACCCGCCTCGGCCTCCCAGAGTGCTAGGATTACAGGCGTGAGCCACCGCGCCCGGCCCGTCTTTTCTTTTAAAACAGTGAATAGCTGAGTTGTTACCATGTGCCAAGTGGAGGAAGTACATGATTATAGCTCTTAATTATTAAATAAATAAATAATCACGACTTATACAGACCAATTCTAAATAGATTATGGGGCTGAAAGACACCAAACCGTATGAAAGCAAAAACTACTTTTTCACGTATCCAAACAACTCCTGCTGTTCTGCACGCCTGGCCCTAACCCAAAGTCGTCTTCGCCTTCCAGGTCCCTGCTCTGTGGGTGCTGCAAGAAGCATCCCTTATGGACCATGACTCCTTCCTGCCACCAGGTGGCAGACGCGGCCCGTTTTGCTGTCTCTCTTGGCCTTGGCGCAACTGCTTAGGGTCCAACGGGTTCCTGGGAGAGGAGCTGGCCAAGCCCCTGTCTTTTCTAAAGTCCCGCTGGAGAATCAGTTATTTCCTTTCCTTTGAGGTCCTAGTGCTCAGCGCCATACTGAGCACAGAGTCAGCATTCCATACCAAGCAAAGCACATACAGAGTTCCGGTTTTGTAAGATAAATTCTAGAGATGTATTGCGTGACAATGTGTGCATACTTAACACTACTGAATTGAACGCTTAAAAGTAAGTGGTTATGGTGTGGGGCTGGGTGCGGTGGCTCACGCCTGTAATCCTAGCACCCTGGGAGGCTGAGGCAGGAGGATTGCTCGAGGTCAGGAGTTCGAGACCAGCCTGAGCAAGAGCAAGACCCCATCTCTACTAAAAATAGAAAGAAATGATTTGGACAGCTAAAAATATGTATAGAAAAAAATTAGCCGGGCATGGTGGCACATGCCTGTAGTCCCAGCTACTCGGGAGGCTGAGGCAGAAGGATTGCTTAAGCCCAGGAGTTGGAGGTTGCTGTGAGCTAGGCTGACACCATGGCACTCACTCTAGCCCAGCCAACAGAGCGAGACTGTCTAAAAAAAAAAAAAAAAAAAAAAAGTGATTATGGTGGCAAATTTTATATCATGTGTTTTGCACCACAATTAAGAGTAAAAAATTAAAAAAATAAGTCAAGACTTTCTTTACCCAACCCCACCCGGAGGTAGCATGCCCCCCCCCACCAAGTCCTCATGCATCCTCTAATCATTTCTATCAAAGATAATAGCAATACAAAATTAAAAATCAAATTACATTAATAAAGGCTTGCTCTTCTCTCATCCCTCTGATCTTGCCTTGCAACACTCTCTGTTGCTGGATTTGGGATGGGAAGGGGTGACCTCAGCACAGTCCCCCAGGAGTCCCTTCTCCTGGGCAGCACAGGGTGGACCAGCAGCAGCTGCCGCTCCCTGCAGACCCTGCCTCCACGTGCTCCAGGTCCTGCCTGAGGACAGTGTGTGCAGAAACGGGCGCAAAAATAGTGACGGTATTAAATGGAAAGTAGCTGCCCAGTGCCAACTCCGGGTTGGCCTTCTGGACCCAAACTAACTCTGTCACCTCTGTGTTTGCCATTTGTGTTAAAAGCTTTCGCTATCTCTAGCCTTGGAAATTTTCTTCCCTGGCAAGCACTGAATTGCCTTAAACTAAAATACAGCCATATCTCAAGAATTCCTTTTTTCTCCAAAGAACCCCCTTCCTTTCTCATTGCTTTTAAAAATATATAGGAATAACAATAAAAAAAGAGGCCCCTTCCTTCCCACTCATCCTCCTCCTCCCCTGGTGGGATTCTGGGCCTGAAATTCCAGGGCTGGGTAAGAAGGCTGCCTGCAATTCAGAACTATCTTCTTACCTCGTCTTCCTTTAAACCTTTTAGTGGTTTTTTAAAATGTTGATATATGAATAAACTAAGATTGTAGGTTAAAAAATGCAACTTTCACAACTATATCTACTATAATAAATGCTTCTATAAAGTCTGGTATCCAAGATGACTTAAAGCAATACCTAGAGTTTATTTATTTATCTGTGTATACATTTGTTTAGTTTGTAGAGACAAGGTCTCAATATGTTGCCCAGGCTTGTCTTGAACTCCTGGCCTCAAGTGATCCTCCTGCCTCCGACTGCAAAGTGCTGGGATTACAGGCATGAACCGTCTCTCCCAACCTGTATGTAAATTTTAAAAGTGACACTGGGAAGTGAAGCCAAATGGCCTATAAGCACATGAAAAGATGCTCAGCTTGGTTAGTCCTCAGGGTGATGCAGATTAAAACCTTAGTCAGACACCAATACAAACCCACCAGAATGGCTAAACTTAAAAAGACTGACAGTGCCAAGTATGAGTGAGGATGCAGAGCAACTGGAATCCTCTTACGTCGTTGGAGGAAATGCAAATAGGTAAACATGCACACATGTACACACACACACTAGGAAACTGGCAGTCACCACTAAAGTTAGATATAAGCTTACCCTAGGACTGACAATACACTCTCAGGCCTGCATCCAACAGAAATGAGTGCATATGTCCATCAGAACACGCGAACGGGAGCGTTTGTGGCAGCTTTATTCTTAATAGCCGAAACCTGGAAATGCCTACCGACAGTTGCATAGATGAATAATTGTGGGATGTTGGAATATTCTTTCAACAGAAAATACCCAACGTAAAAAGGATGAACTGCTGCTACTCACAACTTGCAAGAGTAGGGGTGAGTCCCCCAGACATCGTGATAAGGAAGAAAAGACAAAGACAGAAGAGCAACGCTGCACGAGTCCATTTACATGAACTGCAAGAACACACAAAACTCAGGCAGAGCCAGAGCAACGGTGGGAGGGACACTGAAAATGGTTCTAGAGCCCCGTCTGGGTGGTGTGTCCACAGCATATGCATTTGTAAAAGCCCATCAGTCTGTATACGTAAGATTTGTGTACTCTGTGCTAAACCTCAACGAAAAAATTGCCTGGCGCTAGGAAGCGTGCCACATTTCCCATCATAAAAATGAATCGGAAACCCAAGCTTTGCTGAGGTCTAGATAGAAAACTTGCAAACTTCAAGAGGCTCCTTCAAATTGCAACAAATAACAGAAGTGTCTGCAGAGCAATGCAAGAGTTTACAGTTTTTTGCACGTTAGACATAGTGGGAAAAAAAATAGAGTTTACAGTTTTAAATGCCGTTTAGGTTCTTTTCATCTTCCTTAGAATTATAAGTATATGTTTCAAGATGTGCACGCACATCAGTCCGATCACTGATTGAATCATGCAAAACATCAGCTAAATGACATTAGCAGGAGACCTGCGAACGCCCCATCCTGACATTTCAGCCGCGCTCTCATCCTCTCCTCCTGGTTTCCCAACAAAGCACAGGCGCTGGCGGCTAGCCAGGCCCTGCCCTCCATGGCCCCTGCCATGGGCACTCCCCAGACAAGACCCAGTCTTTCCTCCCTGCGGCGCCAGCCTGGGAAAAGCAGACACAGCTCAGGCCCTGGTGGCCCCTCCGCCTGCTCCCCCAGCCCTTCCCTTCCGTGACACCAAAACAGATGACTTCATTCGAGGGACCCAGCTCCTATCAGCCGGCCAGGCCTCCGGGCTGGGGGCAGGAGGGAGCACCAAGTTAGGGGCCAGCCTGAGCTCTGGTTACTTTGGCACAGGCAGGGGCTCTGTGGAGTGTCAGCCGCAGCCTTCAAAGCAGAGGAGCCATGGCCTTGCTCTGGGGGTCCCTGCACCCGGGCCAGCGCTGCCCTTGCACGTGGCCACCTCTCCCGGCCTGACCTCCACCCTCCTCCACACTGTACCAGGGTGCACAGCAGCGGAGCCAGGCACAAGCAAACAGAAGGCGGCTCCCTTCCAACAAGGTCTCTAATCCTAGCCCTGGGCCCCCACGACACTGACGCAGTCCATTCGTCGTGAGTCTCAGTGCAGTCATTTTCAATCCAGCGCAGGAGTTAAAGTCTCCATCACTGTCTAGACGCAGGCGTCCACCTCCTCGATGCTTGGCCCACTTCTTTATGGCGTCGTGTGTGACTATGGAGGGCCCTGCAGGGGGCGTGGAGAGATCTGCTCAAGCAAATGATGGCCCCAGGAAACAGCCACGTCCCACCTGGTCATGTCACTGCTCTCGTGGCTTCGCTGCTGGTCTCTTTTTCCAATTTGGTCCAATGCTTTAAGGGTGCTGGTTACTGCCCTGGCCAGAATGGAGCTCACGCTGTCACCTGTAAGAGGACAGGCTCTGGCTCCGGAGCCCGGCTGCTGGCTTCCCACAACCACATCACCTCAAGCAAAGCAAGTCAGCTAACCTTTCTGGACCTCAGTTGTCTCATCTGTGAAATGGGGACATAACTGTTACTATCTCAGAGCATTTCCAAAAGGATCAAGTAAATAAATTATTTATCTTTTGCCCAGCATGAAGTCGTAAGCACTCAATAAGTGTGAGTTGTGTTTATTACCTGGGCCTGTCTGGCCATGGTGGTCTGTCATGTGGGGGTCTTGATAAGGTGGTTGGCTTCTGCCCCCCTACCTCCATACCCACCAGTTTGACAGCACCACCCTTTGAGTATCTGAACATGGACTCTGTGAGCCCCAAGGCATCCCTGGCCCCTGCGTGCTGGGCTACAGGACTCCCGTGGGCCCTCTACACCCTTGCCCGGGGCAGGACACACTGATGCCCGGTGCCCAGGCACGTCTAGCACCTCCTGACTTCAGAGTCAATAGATGGAGAAGCGGACTTTGCCCAACACCAGGAAACAACTAAGTCGTTCCTCTTCTGCATGGGAGGGGACAGGTGCCAATAGGCGGAGAATGTGCCCCCCGGGAGGCTTCCCACGTAAATATTGTCCCCCAGGTCCTCACCTGGAACCCACCTCCCACGCCTCTCCACGGGCGCCAGACCAGCGTGCTCTGTGCAGACTCTGAGCAACTCTTCATCCCTTTGTGGCCGGGAGTCATTCCCAGGGTAGACCCTGCTCCTCTCTCTGTGAGGTTGGAGGTGGACAGGTGGTCAGGAGGAACCCCGGAAGCAGGAAGGACCTGGACACTGTTTCTCATCAGATTTCACTGTCTTCCTCATCTCCTGCTGCGTACCGCTTCGTGGGGCTTCCTGCGTTTTTGTTAGGCTTTTCTCTTTCCCTATCCTGACTCGAACAAACTACCTCCCCCGTAACACCTCCACCTGTTGAAAGGCTGTGGGATAGGCCTTTCTCTTGTGGCTGGTCCTGATGGTCATGTTTTAATGATGAGAATGAGTATTAGGCCAGGTGTGGTGGCTCACACCTGTAACCCTAGCACTCTGGGAGGCCGAGGCTGGAGGATTGCTTGAGCTCAGGAGTTCGACACCAACCTGAGCAATAGGAAGACCCATCTCCACTAAAAATAGAAAAATTAGGCAGGTGTCATGGCGCACACCTATAGCCACTCCGGAAGATCACTTGAGCCCAGGAATTTGAGGTTGCAGTGAGCTGCAGTGACACCACAGCTCTCTACCCAGGGCAACAGAAGGAGACTCTGTCTCAACAACAACAACAACAACAACAAAACGAGTATTGGCAAGAGTGCACATCAACAGAACTGCCACACTTTGCTGGGAACAGCAAAAACTGAAACCACCTTTTTGAAAGGCAATTGGACTCCACAGTTCAAAACACTTGAACCCCAAAAGTACTCCCAGATGTTCTCCTGGACCCTCCTCTCTCATGTCAAGACTCACATCTGGCTCAAATCCCTTTTTGGCCGAACCCCAAATCCCCAGCTGCTCCCCTGGGCTTCACTTCTGCTCCTGGGGCCATTGTTTGTGGTCGGTTTTCCCCACACTTGACATTAAACCCCAAATTCTTTACAGAATGTTGGCTCGGACCCCCTCTCTGACTGTTCCTGGTCAGAGCTGTGGCAGGACGCTCCCGAGTGACAGCCCCTCGTGTCTGAGCACATGGCACCAGGCACACAGCTGCCTGGGACAGCAGGTGTGCAGTAAATAAGAAAGTAAAAGTCTGAGAATGTGGGGGCCTCAATCGGAGGGGGCTCAGACTGTTTCTAACTTCCTCGACCGGAGCTGAGAGCATTAGGCTTGCATGCGTGTAACCAGCCCACAAAGCCCACCTCCCAAACAAGTTGCCCCTCAAGTTCACCCTTGATGTTTCTTTTCCCTTTTTTAACCACAAGACATCTGGATGCCAGTGTTGGGGGCTGAGTAGGGTATAAATGTGACTTTCTCTGGCCACTCCCTCGAGGGCTGTACACGGGGGTCCCGTCCCCAAGAGCACACTCTCGGGAGCCTCTGGCCTCCTCCCCCAATGGGGGCTGCCATGTGGAGCAGGCGGCCAAGTCCCTAGAAACGTGGCCCCTGGCCAGGACGCCAGATTTCAAGTCCGGACACCTGGGTTCTTCACTTCCTGGCTGGGCAAACCTCGAGTGAGTCATTTAACCTGCATACGCTTCAGTCTCCTCATCTGTCACAGACATATGAAGCCCTGCTCTTTCTCCCCTCCAGGTGGTGAGAACCACTCGAGACCGTCGTGGGCAGCCTTCACCCTGAGATCACTGGGTTTCCCAGCAGAGTCTCATGGGCTCCGACCTGTCCTCCCCAACCCTGGATGTGGGGACTGGGGGCAGTCTGCCCCCCTGGCCTGGGCCAAGACAGAGCTGCCTGGCATCACAAAGAAGGGAGAACCCACCCACCACCGCAGGTACAGGACGCATAGAAGAAATGACTCTAAATGGCGATCGGTGCACCCAGGACAGTAAATATCAGACTCAGCTTCAGGAATACACAGGGAGAGACAGAGTCTAGGATTACAATGCTGGAAGGAGCCTGGAAGCTTCGCCAGACCGTGAGGTCCTCGAGGGCAGGAAGGGGCTCATTGTGCTCTGCATTCTCCAGGGCTGCTGAGTGCCTGGCACACAGTAAAGTGCTGAGAAGGCTGCACAGCACAGGCTGAGAGCTGTGGGGAAGGAGGTGCACAGCGGAGGAAGGGGGAGGCTCGTTTTCATGCAACATCCTGCCCATGGACCTTGGGAAGGGGAGAAAGAGGAAAGGTTGCACACTTGCTGCGTCTGTAAGCACTGAGCCATTTTGCCACCCTCCCTCCTGCTGTGCCATCTGGGCCCCCACAGTTATTCTAATTAACATGCTGCCTTCACCGCCCTGTGATGCAGGCAGCAGTCAGGTTCCAGCAGGTCCCCAGCAATGCGGCAGTCACAGGTTTAACGCCTCCTCCCAGGCCCCAAGAGCACCTCTCACCACCGCTGTCTATGCACCTCGGGTCTGCTCAGAGCAGCACACTCCCCACCGGACCCGGCACAGCCCCGGCGGCAGATGCTTCTCAGGAGGGGCGGCAGAGGCTGCGGGGACGCTGTCAGGCTGGTATTATTGTCCAGGCCCGGGAGGCCACTTATCTGGGACGCCCACACGGGGAAGTGAGATAGACCAGCAGCACTTTCCCACTAATATTCTTATCTCGACTGGAAAGAAGCTGTGTTTGTGTGTGCAGTCGTGCATGTGTGATTCGACAAACTCCTCTGTGTGTCTGTGGGCATGTTTCTCACCCCATGACTTCTCACCACATGGGTGTATGTTGGTGTCGTCTTAGGACTTGAAAACAAAGCGTGAGTCTGTGAAGCATGTCTGTGTGGGAACTGTCGGGAGTGAAGTACATGGCAGGGGGGACATGAGAGGAGAAAACCAGCAATCGGAGGGGAAAACGTTAAAAAATTGAAAACAAACAATTTTGGTGAAAGGATGAAGAAATGGGTATTTTCACACATTGATTATGAAAGTGTGTGTTGATACAGTCCTTTTGGAGAGCAAAATGTTCAAATGTTGAAATGTTAAATGTGTCTTTCTCTTCACTGGTAAATCTACCTTCCGTATCTACTCAAGAGAAATCTCGTCTCACCAGAGGACAATTGAGATGATACATTTATCTATTGATACTTATTCTCATCCCTCGTTGGTTGAAAGCTGCTGCCAGAAGTGTTAACAGCTTCAAACTTGCACTGTGTGAGCATAAGCATGGTGGGCTTTGCAGTGCTGGTGAAAGCCCACCCTCAGAAGAACAGAGAGACATCGTGGCATGTGGTTGAGAAGGGATGTTAGCGTCGTGCAGTAAATTACCCACCACAACTGCACTAAATCAGGTGGGTCGAGGGAATCGGCACAAGGTGCCACCAGCATCTTCAGATTTATAGTGAAACTTCTCATTGTATCTTTCATGTCTCTTAACCTCACTTTTGTATTTTCCATCTCTTTTTTGCTCTGAGCCTCATATGTGGCGTTTTTCTGCAGGTCTATATTCTCATTTGCTAATTTTCTTTTTAGCTATATTTAAACAGCTCTTCTTTCTCATAATAATATGATCTTATGGTTTCTAGTTCTTTCCTCTCTCACATAATTATTTATTCTCTTTCAGATTGTCCCATTATCTCAATCTCTTGGGGGTGGTAATCCTGCCGTTCATCGTGTCTGCTGAGTCTCTAGCAAGGTAGGCTATTTTCCTATGTGTTTTGTAATTTATTGTATGAACATATTTTCAGTGGGGATTTGCCCCACTCCACCGCATCACCCTACTGTGGAAATCTATAAATCCATTTACTCTGGGAAGAACATTGTTCTTCCACTCATTTTGTTATTTGATTCTGCCAGACACTCCAGGAGGGGTACCATAAACTTGGGACCAATTTTGTCTATTATAGTAAAATATACATAACATAAAATTTACCATTTTAAACATCTTTAAGTGTGCAGTTCATTTGTATTAAGTAATTTGCATTTTTGTATAACCATCACCACCATCCACCTCCATAACTCTTTCATCCCAAACTGAAACTCTGTACCCGTTAGACAATAGTTCCCTGTCCCACTCTTCTCTAGCCCCGGGTAACCACTACTCTACTTTCTGTCTGTATAGATTTGACCACTTCATGTACTTCATATAAGTGAAATCATAGTGTTTGCCCTTTTGTATCTAGCTTCTTTCACTTACCACAGTATCTTTAAGGTTCACCTATGTTGTAGCAGGTATCAGAATTTCCTTCCTTTTTGAGGCAGGATGATATTCCATTGTATGTATACGCCACGTTGAATCTGTCCATTCATCCACGGATGGACGTTTCGGTTGTTTGGGACCAATCGTTGAATGAATTTCCCAGCTGGGGATTTGGTTTATCACATGGGAGATATTTTTCCCACCTAGAGCCCCGGGCAAACGAAGTCCCTCTCCCCAGTGAGAGGGGGGGTTCCCATTCGCTGAGCAGGCAGCTTCTCAAGGGCTCTGACTTATGCAGGGACCTCAGGCCCAGCTGCCCTCTCCTACAGAGCTAAAGCCTCATCACCTGTCCCTGTGAGCCTCGGGGCAGTAGAGCCACCCTCCTGGTCCCATGGCCATTGCTCGGGATCTGCCCCACCTCGGGCTGCACAGCGATGACGCTCCCACTACCACTCGGCTATCAGTTCCCACTTCATCCCTGGCACCCCAGGATTCCCCCTTCTTGCTTTGAAGATGTGGTTTTCAACCTTGGCTCATATTAGCATCAACTGGGGACTTCTGTTAAAATCCCAGGACACGATCCAGACCAATTACATTCAAGCCTCTGGCATAAAAAGTGAGTTTATTTGTTTTAAAATATAGTATGTATGAGGTACCCGGATATGTAAAAAATCATGAATGTGTAATCCAAATTGTCAAAATATGGTGACCCTTGTTCTAGCACTGCCACCTTTGTTAGGTGGCTTCTAGACAGTGGTCCTAAGAGTGGAAGGTTGTGGTTTATAATCTTAAGGCTGCAACCTTAATACAGAAATAACATTGCCATTTTAGCTGCCTCCTCCGGCCTCCTGCCTGGGATCTTCCTTGCAAAGCCCAAACTCGGTGCTATTAACGGTGCTATTGACATTCCATGCCGCATCTTCCCGTGGAGGAGGGACCATTTTTCAACAACAGCAAATAAATGGGTCTGCTCCGTGCATCTGCATCTTGCCACCTCTGTCCAAGCGTCGTTGTTCTTTAGCCCACGCATGAGTCTTTGGTTGCTGGACCAACTCCAGGAACCCTATTAATGATAACAGCAGCCAACGAGTATTAAGAACTTTTGCTGTTAAACTCTCCGGTATCTAAAGAATGAAATGAAAACAAAACAATGAATCAACTGCCCTCCTGCCATCGGGGGCAAGAACCTGGACCACAGATTTTCCATTTTTGTTTTTTATTGCCCTTACATAAAGTATACAACATATAATGAATATAAAATGTATATGATATATTAAGTATATCATATAATAAATATGTACTACATAATTATTATATTATTATAAATTATTTTAAGCATAGTTTAAAAACAGCAAAACAGACCCCAGTATGACCACCTGAAAGAGTCTACAGATGTTGGTAATACTTTGCTCCATTGGCTTCAGTTTTTCTTGAAAGAAAAACCAAGTCCTCACAGATACAGCTAAAACCCTTACCACACCCCCCCATCCCTACCCAACCCAGAGGTAACTACTATCTTGAAATTATTATATTTATTATTTATAAGCATATTTTGTACTCTTTCTACACGTGCGTGTATTCATAAGTAGCCCATAGAATTGCATGCGTTTAAATTTTTTGCGTCAGTTAGATTGTGTGGGAAGGAAGGGAACGACGGAAGGGTGGCGGCGCCCTGCAGCGCCCGCGCGCTCCAGCGGATGTCACTAGAGTCCCGGCGGCGACAGTGCGGTTTTCCCTTCTCAGACACCAGTCTAGGATTCCCTCTGCGCCAGCGTGAAGGCTCCTTTGCAGTTTGACGCTGCTACCTGTGAGATACAGGATATTTTTCAAATCTTAAAGCAACATTGGAAACAGTGATACCGCAAGTGATAATCTCCCTGCTCTGAGGACGCGGGCGCGGGCTGGTGGGATGGGAGAGGGTGGCAGATCCCCGCATGTCACACTCCGACTCCTGTCCGTGGACACTGGCTCCCTGGAGGCTGCTCTGGGCAGAGAAAGAAAAGGGGGGTCGTGGACACGCCCTAGTGGGGCGCAGGCGGGAAAGGCCGGCCGGGGAGATCCGTGCCCCCCGCTACCGCCTCCCGCAGCAAACCCGCCTCCCGCCCATCCCTGCGCTGCGGAGCAGCCCTGAGCTGCACAGGCCCGGGCCACCTGCTTGGTCACACACAGGTGCAAAGTGTCGATATTTTGAAAGTGGGTGTGGTTTGTTTTAAGGCCCAGGAAGGCTTTGGGGGCGTCACCCGTCAGCGCAGGGCGCTGGAGAGGCTGGGAGACGCCCGGGCGCTGTCTGTACTGCGATGAGCTTTGGCTCTTCGCCTTCCTGTAGACATCGCTTGTCCTGGTGACTGTGTGGCCTGGAGCCCCGCAGTGTCCCAGGCAAACCGCAGAGGGCTCTGGCAGCCGAGCCACAGGGCTCCTCCCCGTGGCCCCTCCCTGACCTGCCCTCTCTCCGGCCTCAGGGCCCGGGGAGGCCCGGAGAGGCCGTGGGAGTTTGGCTACCACTATCCGGCCCTTATCACCGCCAACGCCGAGGCTGACACTGAGCCCACTTAGTTCAATGACGAGGAGCCGACCCGGGGGTCACGCCTGTCTCCAGAGAGCCGGGGCTATCTCGGTGACCTGCGGAAACCTTGGCATGAGCTCATGTTTTCTGACGACAGAGAGGACCCCCGCCATATCTCTGCCCCGCACCCCCACCCCCAGCGTCTGGCATGAGCCGGGCGAAGGCTCCACCATTACTCACTGAAATAGCAACACTGATAACTGCTGCAGACAGAATACATTGATGAATTTCCATTCAGAAAAGCTCCTCCCGCCCTCCCCTCTGCCTGCATGCGTCCCCGCTCAGAGGGACACTCGGGTACAGGACAGGGCCTTTCTCAGACACCGCTCAAACCGTCACCGCCCAAACCGTCACCACCCACCACCCCAGCCCCCATCTGTCTATGAACCCTTGGAGGGTGTTAATGCAGAAAACTCCTGCTACCACGTACTGTCACCTCATTCAGGAAAATGTCTTGGGGACAGAAACTTCGTTTTATTCATCTGTATGTTACAAAATCTGCCATGGCCTGACCAGCAACAGGTTGCTCAATATAAATAGGTTGAGAGTTTGAGGCTGCAGTGAGCTATGACGCCACTGCACTCCAGCCAGGTGACAAAGCAAGACTCTGTTTCTAAAAAAAAGAAAAAGAAAGAGAAGAAAGAGAGAGAGAAAGAAAAGAAAGAAAAGAAAAGAAAGAAAAACGAAAAAGCGCTGGGCAGGTTGACAGAACACAGGAGTAGGAAGCAGGTCACCTGGGTTGCTGGCCCTGACATGACTTTTGAGGGCCTTTGGGCAGGTTAGGTTTCTCTCTCTGGTCCACTTACAGTTACCTTATACAGCTTTTTTTTTTTTTTTTTTTTAACTTTAGAAAAGTTTTTATACTTTATTATTTCTTTTTTCTTCCTTCCATATATATCAACCACCTGGTAACCTTATACAGTCTTAATTTCTTTGTCTGTTAACAGGAGCATTTAGTGCATCTGCATTTAATGTCATTACTGACAGGTTTGGGTTTAAATCTACCCCTCCTTTTGTGATTTTTCTATTTGTCCTGGCTGTTCTATGTTTGTTTTTCTCTCTCCTCTTGCCATTACTTGATTCGATTAATTTTATTCCATTTTTTCCCTCTACTAATCTGGAAATTATATGCCCTATTTTTATCATGATCACCCTAGAAATTAAACATGCAGAGCTAACTTCTTATCAAAGTCTGAAGTTGAACACTATGTTCATCCCACTCCCAACCTAACAATCTTACAATACTTTCTCTTCGCTTACCCTCTGGCTTATGAGCTATTGCTTGTATTCCAATTTTTCCCACTCTTCTTTTAAACCCCACAAAATATTATTTTTTTATTATTATTGTTTTGAACAGTGTGTGTTCATTTAAACTTACGCATATATTCGCCCACTTTTTAAAATCTCTATTCTTGCATCTCAGTCTTCCCGTCTGGAATTGTTTTTCTGTCTGCCTATAAAATTCCTCTATAAAGACTAATATAGGAAAATTCCTTCTGGCTTTATTTATCTGAAGATGTCTTTATTTTGTTCTTATTCATAAAAAAAAATCTTCACTATACAGAATTTAAGTTGGCAGTTATTTTCTTTCAGCACATTAAAAGTATTTGATTACCTTCTAAATTCCATTATTACCTCTTTTTTTCTCTGGCTACTCTTAAGATTCTTTCCTTGTTTGGGGGTTTCTGTAGTTTTACTAATGTGTGGATGTATGTTTTATTTATTCAGGTAGGTATTTATTCTAGTAGACTTGAAACTGTGGGTCAAAATCTTTTCTCAGTTCTAGAAAGTACTTAGCTATTATTCCTTAAAATATTGCCTCTGTTCTATTCTCGCCTGTCTCCTTCTGGGACTACAACTAAACTTATCCCATCTTCTATATTTCTTATCCTTTCCTCTCCATTTTCCATTGTTTTGTCTTTTCATGTTGCATTCTGGATAATTTCTTCTAGATAATTTCCTATTCACTAATTCTCTCTTTAGTTGTGCCTAATCTGCTATTGTGCTCATTCATTGAACTTTTAGTTTTTGGTTTTTGTATTTTTCATTTGTACAAGTTTTATTTGCTTCCTTTTAAAATCTGCTATGTCACTTTTGACAGTTTCCTGCAGATATTTTCTAGCTTCTCTCTTATGTCTTTGAGCATACCAATGATGCCTTTTGTGGGTTTTATTTTTGAGGGGCAAGTCTCTGTCTGATTACTCCAGTAGTCAAAGTATTTGTAGATCTGCTTCTTTTGTCTGTTCTTTCTTCTGGTTCTCCCCACAGTACTTCTGTGTGTGTGTGTGTGTGTGTGTGTGTGTGTTGCGCGCGCGCGCACCAGGTTATCTTTTATCTTTCATTATGTACTGCTCATTCTACTTGAAAAATTATTTATAGCAATAATTTCAGACTCAGGATGATACTACCTTTCTCCAAGGAGGATTTTGCTTACCTCTGTTAGGTGCCTGGGGGGTTGTCCCCCTCCAGACCTACCCTGACCCAAGTTCAAAGTTTAATGTTCCCTGGACCACCCAGGTATTGAGAATTCTACTTGCTAACCCCCACAAAGACTTGTGTACATCTGGTTTCCCCCTACTCTAGGGCTGGAGCCCTTTGTGACCCCAGCATATTGTGGGAGAAATTTTCTGGACTTGGGACCGGGAGCGGTGGCTCACGCCTGTAATCCCAGCACTCTGGGAGGCCAAGGAGGAAGGATCGCTTGAGGTCAGGAGTTCAAGACCAGCCTGAGCAAGCACAAGACCTCGTCTCTACTAAAAACAGAAAAATTAGCCAGCGTGGTGGCGCATGCCTGTAGTCCCAGCTACTCGGGAGGCTGAGGCAGGAGGATTGCTGGAGCCCAGGAGTTTGAAGTTGCTGTGAGTTAGGCTGATGCCATGGCACTCTAGCCCAAGCAACAAAGTGAGACTGTCTTAAAAAAAAAAAAGAAAAAAAGAAAGAAATTTTCTGGACTTGGACTTTTATTTCTGTCCTCCATCATCCACAAGGCTGTCAAAGGCCAAGAGGCTGGCCCTGCTTCGAATACGTGAGCAACTGGGGCAGGTCAAGTCCCCTCTGTTAGCCTCAGTTTCCCCATCTGTAAATGGACAGAACATCCTTGTCCTGCCTACCTCACAAGTGGACTGAATCTCCTACTAGACGGCAAATCTGCAATGCTTTGTCTCTAAAGCATTTTACAAACTCGAGTCTGATCCTGCCCCTCCCGCCCCTCCCTGCCGGCCACAGCAGCAGCTGCAGACCCTTCCTGGCTCCAGAGACTGGAAAATGCTGCCCAAACCAGGATCCTGCCGCAGTTTTCACCCCAATTAGTGTCCCCTTCACACAGCCCACTTCACCCTAGATGCAGCCACGAACATACTAAATCTTTCAGGGAGACTTTTTCGGGGTTCACGTCCATTCATTTGTTACACTGGCAGTCTGAACCCTTCCTGTACACGTCTGCCCCACGCTGGCCCCTGCGGACATGGCCTCTGCCACCGAGGGAAGAAACCCAGCTCAGCAGGGCCAGGAGGGATCAGGACAGCAAATCAGTAGAGCAGGGGGCGGGTGCCCAGAGCAGGGAACACCTGTGCCAAGTCCTAAGGATGACCACGGTCTGCCCAGCACAGGAGGGCAGGAAGGACACACAAGTGGAGCAGCCTGTGCCAAGGGCACAGGGGAGAGGGGAGAGGGGAGACTCGAGCGGCGGGGCTGTCCCCAGTTCACAAACCGGAGCCACCCCTCACCCTCCTTTCCGGGGAGCCCTTCTGTTTCCAGGGACTCGGATAGAAGGTCCTCAGAACTGTGACAGAGAAGCCGAAAGTCTGAGACCAGGCTCCATGTCAGGTCAAAACCTCGCGACTTGTTTCCCAAAATAGGGCTTCTTTGCTTCTTATCCGTGTAAATGCCCCAACATCTTCCCATTGGCTGAGACCTACCAGGTCAAGCCTCCAACCTCTGAATCTTTCCTTCCTCCAGCCTGAGCTTGCTGCCACACCCCCCCCAACCCGCCCACAGCCAGGGGCTGCAGCTGCCCCCACCAGCGCCCCCCTCTCAGCTCCGTGTCTGCAGCCACGTCCGGCCCCGGGTGTCCCCGAGGAGCTCCCAGGCCAGGGCCACTGGGGGTGCAGGCAGCCTCGTGGGGAGACCACAGGGAGCCTGAGGGTGCCGGGGAGAGGAAAACAGGAAGGTGGAGGTGATAAGGAGAGAGTCTCAAGGGAACTGGAATGTATTTTTAAAAACAGCAAGGTTTGGGGAAATCCTGGCCTGAAGAATACATACAGTGCCTGGTGTTCAGGATCAGAGTAAGGCTGGCCCAGAAACACCCTTGGCACAGGGCCGGGGAGCACGAGGCATCTGGGTGCCGCTGGGAGGAGGCTGGCCCATTTGATCATTCGGTAAGACATGTATCGAGGGCCTGTTCCTTTCATGTTTTGCACAAACAAATCTGTCAGGTCCTGGTGAGCTAAGGCACCTGGGGAGCCTCCAGGTTTACTTTTCCTGAACAGGCTGGGCACACAGCTGCCTCAGGGCCTTTGCACATGCCTGCCCCCCTGCCTGGAGTGCCCCTCCACAGATACCCACGCACATCAATCCTTTCCTTTTCCTACACCACCCAGTAAAATGCCACCCTCCCTGACCAGTCTATTTAAAATTGCAGTGACATACATCCCACCCCACCCCCAGAGTCCCTACCCTGTCTGCCCAGGCCTGCCCCTCGCATCTGTAGAGCCTGGAGCAAGAATAAAAATGGCGGTCGGCCGCCAATCTCTCCTCACCCCCATTTCATGCTGCACCTCGGACCCACGTGAATATCCCACCTACATCCCCAGCAGACAGGTGCCTCCTGAGCGTACCTTAGGCTTACAGGTACATACACCTGGTTCCATTCCACCCTATCAAGGTCAGGCCTACGGGAACCCACACAAGCCCGGACAGGGGCTCAGCCCCACTCGAGCAGGAACATTTGAGGTCCTGGGTAAGCAGAGTGAAGTCTAGAAACAGGTTTTGGGCTCCCAGGGGCTGCATCCCCTTGGCCTGGCAGACTCCTGGCCCTTGAGGAGCCTAGGGCAGTGTGGGGCCTAGGCGAGAGGTCCGTCCTGCCCAGGTCTCAGGATAGGTGGTCCTCTGTTTTTCTCCACAGCACTTAACATCAACTAACAAACTATGTATTTTGCTTAGTTATATTGTTACTGCCTGAATCCCTCCAGTAAAATGTAAGCCCCCCAAAAGGCAAAACTTTTGTGTTTTATTCACTGTTATATCCTTATATTCTCGGTACTTATATAACAGTATCTGGGCAAGGCTCGGTGGCTCATACCTGTAATCCCAGCACTTTGGGAGGCTGAGGCGGGAGGATCACTTGAGGAGTTCAAGACCAGCCTGGGAAACCAGCAAGACCTGTCTCTATATAAATTGTTTTAAAAATTAGCCAGGTGTAATGGCACGTGCCCATGGTTGCAGCTACTCAGCAGGCTGAGGCAAGAGGATCACTTGAACCCAGGAGTTTGAGGCTGCAGTGAGCTATGATCCTGCCATTGCATTCCAGCCTGGGTGACAGAGCAAGAACCTATCTCAAAAAAAAATAAATAAATAAGAAATAAAAGTATCTGGCACCTAGTAGGTGCTCAATAAATTTTTGTTGGCTAAATAATGGATTGGGGGTTTGAGAGCCCACGATAGAAGCCAGTCTAGGGTCCCCTTATCTTCATAAAACTTCCTTGTTCTGCAGAGGGCTTCTAGCAAGAAGAGTGACAAGGTGCATGTCACAAAACTTCTTTTCAGATCTACAAACCCTAGAGAGGAAACTCTAAGTCTTGCTCTTTTAGAAGAAAGCTAACTTTTGGTGCTGATAGCGCTCCCACAAACATGGTGAACATGTCTCAAACCTGCCGGACTTTGTCAGGAGGTGTGGCCAGCACCAACCCCACAGAGTGACACAGCAGAGGAGCTGGGATTCTCTGATGCCCCAGGAAGCAGCGTTAGGACAGGAAGCAGAGTGGCTATGGTGGGCAGACCAAGCTGGTTTTCCGGAAAAAGGCTGAAACTACAAAGAAGATTGTCTGAGGTGTGTTGAGCCCAACTGCACATCTGAGCGAACCCTGGCTACCAAGGGACACAAGCATTGGAACCGGGAGGAGACAGGAAGAGAAAGGGCCAAGTGATCCAGGTCTAAGCGTCACCTTTTGTTTTAGTATGAAGACAATAAACCCTTCGGGTTATGTTAAAAATAATAGAGAAGATAGTTAGAAAGATGTAGCAGTGTATTTTAATGTTCACAGTTATTTCAATGCACATGCACTTCCTGAGTGTTGCGTTGTGACAAAGATGTTCTCCTTGACCAAACTTCAGCCGGCCTGCCCTGAGCCCTCCCCCGGGCTAGGCCTCAGCCTCGCCCCCCAGCCCCCACCCTGCTCTGTCTCTGGCCAGCCCAGCCGTGTCCTAGCACAGAACACTAAGTCAGTTTATCGAGCATCCCCAGCCTTTGCCTCTGATCACCCTCCGTAGCTCATAAAGTTCATCATCCCCACCCTTGACGTCTAACACCTGGGCCTGCTTCCAACAAGATCCGCCCCCCACCCCACGCCCCCGCCCTGATTATCTCCTCTTAGTACTTTTTTATCCCCTGACTCCTCCTCCCTGCTCCTGCGGGGACAGGAGGGTACCAAGACGGACCTCGCGAGGGGACTTGCCGTCCACCAGACACAGCCCTGTCCACGTGGACGAAAAGATGGACACGTAAGTCTCAACAGAAGTCACGGAGGCAGCCTCGGAGTGCTCCAGGGGCCTGTGTGTCCCGGTCCGGGTGGGGAGAAGGCGCCTGCCCCGCCACCCCGCCCTTGCCGCGGGTAGTCGGCCGTCGGCTCCCGGGCGGTCGCCTGGTGGCGCTGTGGGCACGCGGGCAGCCCAAGGGGCCGCGCAACTGGAAGGACCGTCCTGAGAGCCCCACGGGGCCGCGGTGACGTGGAGCGGCCCAGCCCACCTGGGGGCCTGGATTAGACACAAACACGACCTGGGGACCTCAACAGGAAATCGGTGGGTCCAAGCTGTCCCCAACAGGATTAGGATAAGAAAACAGAAAAAAAGATAGACCTGAACCATGATTTCGAAGCTGGAAAACCGTGGGAGGTCGCGACCGTGGGATGTTGCAGACAGCCTAGGGGGAGGGGGGCTGGGCCTGGGTCCCCGCCCGTGGGACAGTCAGGGCCACGGACTGAGCCCTGGCGCCTCCCCCAGCCTCTCAGAGCCCGGCTTAGTTTAACTGTGAAATGCAGACACTGGCCAATGCCCGTCCCAGCTCACAAGGAAAAAGTATCAAATCATTGCATGCTCAGCAAAGGCAAGGATTATTAATGTCATCATCCTAGTCATCAGCATTGGTAAAAGACCTCTCATCCGGTGCCCCGGGGTCTACCACACCTCTCTGAAACAGCAAAATCACCAAACCGATACTCCAGCCACTGCCGTTTTACATGGACACCAATTTGGAGATGGGGCCTGGAGATGGAGGGGATGGAGTGGGAGGGGAAGATTAACAAGGGGCTGGAGAAAGTTTGAGCAGGTGACAGGTGTGTCCTGTGTCTTGATTGTAAGGACAGTTTCAGTGAATATACATGGGTGGAAACGTGTGGAAGTGTACACTTTAAATACCTGCAGTGTATTGTATGTCAATTATACCTCAGTAAAAGCTGTAGTTGTTTTTTTATTTTTAAAAAGGAACAAACTATTGATTTTGATTGTAGTTGCTCAAAGCACAATAAATCAATGAAAATTCACAAGTCCATAATGATACTCAAAGAAGAGAAAATAAGCTATTACAAATTATCTATTGTGTTGCTATTTGAGATGACTATAAAACCAACTCCTTACTTTGAAAATTAGTAATTTAAAGGGAAGGAATTTGAATTTATTCTACTTTTTCAATAGGAACTATATTTATGTCGATAAGGAAAAGCCGTACTTTACAGGAAAAAAAAATGCCAGCTAAATAAACATTAAAAAATTGGACACACAAGCAGCTCTAAGCAAGAAGCTTGGATGATATTAAGGAATTGTTCGTTTTTAAGTGTGATGATGTTAGTTTGACTATATTGGGAAATGTTCTCTTTTTTTAACATACACTGAATGCTTAAAATTTTTAATTCATCAAATACCCCAAAACCAAAATCTATGGTTATGTTAATTTTTTTCAATGTTTGCATTATTGATGGACAGAAACCCTTGAGTCCGATTTTTATGATAAAATCAGGGAAACCTAAAAGCTTCATGCTGTCAGATCCTGGGACCCAGCGAACACCATGAAAATGCTCTATCTGTGTTGAGCGTTTTTCAGCAAGCAACACTGACATCCCACATTGCTAGGCCACACGGGTAGGATCCGCCCAGGGCCCAGGACAGCCCGGTCACGCCGCCTCCTGGTGTCCACGCCCCTGCGCAGCAACTCCCCGCAGTGTGCAGGGCCGTCCTGTGCAACCAGTGGGATACTGCAGAGATGACCGTGTGGCTTCTGAGGCAAGGCCACAGAAGACATTGCAGCTTCTGCCTTGCTCTCTTTAGCTCACTCACTCTGGGGGAAGCCAGCGCCATGTGATGAGGACACACCAGCAGCTCAGATGGAGAGAAACTGAGGCCTCCTGCCAGCAGCCAGCACCAGCCTGCCAGCCACGTGGGACGCAGATCACCAGCCTCAGTCACACCGTCGGTGAACGGCAGCCCCCCACAGCCATCTCGACGGATTCCCTGAGGGACCCTGGGCCAGAACAGCCCAGCTACGTGGCCCCCAGATCCCTGAGCCACAGAAACCGTGAGATCATAAGTGGTCATCGTCGTTGTACTAAACCACAAAGCTTTGGCATGAACTGTTGCTCAGCAAAAGAGAACGGATGTAAGTAGTGATGGGCAAAAGCACTGAACAGGGGACAGAAGAGCCACATTTCGGTTCCTGCTCCTCCAGTGACTCCTGGGCCATGTTTCCTCCTGGAGCCTCAGTGATCTCCTCTAAAGGAGAAAAATGAGCATGAAAACACCACTGGCCTCGCAGGGTTGTTGAAAGGATCAAACATAAACAAAGCCCCTCACACAGTGTTACGCCCAGGGAAGATGCTTAATAAATGCTGGTTCTCTTCTCTAACTGCACCTCCCACCCCACACTCTCCCTCTCGGTGATAGATCTTCTCAGATGGGCTTGGGGTTGCTGCGGGGGCCAGGTGAAGCCTGTCTTTGGACTCTAGAGCACTAAACACCTGCTGCTGTTAGCTTTGGAAGGCCTGTCCCAGGGGAACGTGCTTCCTCTGTTGGAGGTTAAAGTCGGGGCCGCTGGGCTCCGTTTTGGCTTCGGTGTCACGTGGACGAGGCTGGAAAGTGCAGAAAGTCTGTTCCCTGCTGCTGACGTCAGCCCCACATGCCCTCTGTTGCCAAAGAGCTGGGCTTCAAAAAGCTCAAACTCCAAAGTAGATAAGGCATGTGATTCCACGTCAGGAGACCCTGAGGTCATCGTGAGGGCCGGGGGGGTTCGGAGAGGAAGCAAAAATGCAAACGTGAAAGATCTTTTGTAAGGACTTCTGAAGAAACAGCGGAGTTCTGCCGCCCTGCCCAGTCCCTGCCCTGCCCTGCCCCAGGCCGACGGCCACGGTTCAGCAGCTGCTCCCTCCATCCGTACCTGCCCTCACGGCCTCCCGGGATGGGGACTGGCTGGTGGGGCTCAGCTGGGGCTAAGCAAGCAACCCTCTTAGATCACGCCATGACCAGGCCAGGAACTACGCAGACTGAGTTTCAGAGAAAAGAAAACAACCACCGTGACTTGGCCAAATTGTGCCTTAAAGTGCCTGTTAACAAAAGGTTTTGCTCTCTGAAATGTTGCCTCGAAATCTGGATTTCTTTTGTCCCATTTTTCCTATCATATTTTTCCATAGATGTGAACATAAACACATTAAAAATGTTTTGGAAAATAACATGGGAGAAAATCCTTCTGAGTTCTACCATCCCCTGTGGATTTTAGCTCACATGTTCCTCTTTTTCCCTAGGCAGGGGTGGTTTTTATTTATTTATTCTTAAATTTTTTTTAATTTTTAAAATTTAATTTTTAAATTTTTTTAGAGTCGGGTCTCAAAGCCTTCCCCGAGTCTGAGAAATACCAGCCGGCGTTGGTGTGCTCGGGCCATCATAATTAAATACAGACTGGGCGGCCTCAACAGCAGGCATTTATTTTCTCACAGTTCTGGAGGCCGGAAGTCCAAGATCAGGGTGTCGGCAGAGGTGGCTTCTCCTGAGGACTCTCTCCCTGGCCTGCAGATGGTTGCTGACACTCTAGGCACAGCCCACCAGCTGCAAGAGCTCCTGCTGCATGTGCCCACTCACGAGCCCTGGGCACGCGCCTCCCGGCTGTCCTCCTTCCTCGCTGCTCCTCCTCGGTTTCCCTTCCTGGTTCCCCCTTGTATGGCCAACCTTTTAACCCTGGAGCATCTTGGGGCTCACTTCCAGGATGTGTGGGCTTGGGGTTTGGTTTGGCTTGCGCTGTTCTCGCTACACCGGTGAACTCTCCGTTTCATGGCATTAAATGCCACTTATACGCTGGTTGGTTGCAAACTTGCATCTCCAGTTCGTCTCTCCGCAAGCTCCACACTTAGCTCTGTTCCTCCTCTCTGGGCTTGACTGTTTAGGAAGGTGTCTTATTCTTGACATGTGCCAAACCGAGCTCCTCGTCTTCCCCCTACAAAACTTCCTTCTCCGAAGTCTTCCCCTCCTGCGTTTATGGCAGCTCTATTCTTCCTGTTGCTCAGGCCAAAAAAAAACTTGGAATCATCCTTGAATTTTCTTTTTCTCTCACAGCCCACGTCCAATCCATCAGGAAGGCTTGTTGGCTCTGCCTTCGGAGCGTTCCCACGTCTCACCACCTCCCTGCACCCTCCGCGGGCCCAGTCACCACCTTCTCTCCTAGCCCAGGGCAGCAGCCTCCTGAAGCCAGCCTGCCTCCGCCCCTCCCTGCCACCTGGCTCAACCCAGCACCCAAGGCTGCTGTTAGAACCTAAGGCAGGGCAATGACAGCAAATGTTCTACGGCAAAGAAAAAAAAACAACCTGAGTCAAATCATGGCACTTCTCTGTTCAGAACCCACCCACAGCTCCACACATTCAAGTAAAAGCCAAAGCCCAGGAAGTGGAGTCGGGGGGCCGGGGGCTGGGGGGCTGGGAGCTGGTGTTCAACGGGTGCAAGTTTCAGCTGGGAAGATGAGAAAGTTCTGGAGATGGATGGTGGAGATGGCTGAACCACAGTTGGGAGTGTACTTAATGCCACTTATACTTGAAAAACAGTGAAAAAGGTAAATTTTACGTTATGTATATTTTACCACAATTTTTGTTAAAAGGCCCCTCATTCTCTGGTTCCCTTGTATCTTCCCAGCTGTCTTCTGCCATTCCTGGTCTCGGACATTCCACTCGGTCACGCAGGCCTCTTCACTGTTCTTCAAACACACCAGGCATTTGGGGCTTTTGCACTTGTTAACCTCTCATCCTAAACCCCCCTAAAATACCTGGATGGCTCAGCTCCTCCACGCGTCCCCACCCCACCCTGTCCAAACTGCAAACCACCCCCTCCACGCCGTCAGTACTCCCATCCATCTTCCTTGTTTTAATTCTCTCCATAGCTTAGCGGCATCTGACACAACGTATTATCGTTTATTTGTCTTTGTTTATTGTCTGCCTTCTACCAGCACGAGCTCCGTGGAGTGGAGATTTCTGCCTGCCCTGTGTACGGCTGCGTCCCAGCTCCTAGAAGAGTGCCCGGAACATTGCAGGTGCTCAGTAAACGTCCAAAGGAGTATTTATTGCAACATTGGCAATATTTTTTTTACAAAAACTAAAAATATCATAAATGCATGACAAAATTATGGTCTTTCTGTACAAATTCTTCTGCAATCAGTAAAAAAAAGTGGGTCATGAAAACTATATAGAGAAACAAAGGGAAAGGTCTGAGCAGAGTGCAGGTGATGTGTGCATGACAAGGACATAAAATATGTCTTCAGGTGGTCGAGAACTTGCAGGAAAGCTACAAAATGAGAATAGTTGTTAGGGTAGTGTGATACTTTCTTTTTCAAAACAAAATCGGCATTATTATTGATTATAAATGATTAGCTATCATTACAGTTTGAATATACGTTTCCGAAATGCTTGGGACCAGAAGTGTTTGGGATTTTGGATGTTTTTGGATTTTGGTATAATGCATAATGAGATATCTTGGGATGGGATCCAACTCTAAACACAAAATTCATTTATGTCCCAAATACGCCTTATATATATATATATAGCCTGAAAGTAATTTTATACAATATTTTAAATAATTTTGTGCATGAAACAAAGTTTTGGTTTTGGGGTTTTTTTTTAGAGACACATTCTCTCTATGTTGCCCAGGCTGGTCCATCCACTCAATGCAACCTGGAGGTGCAGGAAAGATGCAGGTGTGGCCCAGACCGGGAGGGGGTGGGGGGCAGGCTTTGGCCAGCAGAAGGAGCCCTTCCAGCTTTACTGGAGGAATGAAGAAAAGGGAGGAGGCCTTGGGGTGATCGTGGGGGCAGACCGCAGAGGAAAGTACACTTGTTTGTCACCTCCCTGTGCGTGATCCTCAAAGCAGAGAGCGCAAAGCGAACATCTGAGGGCCCTGAAGGCTGCGGGGCTGGAGTTGCCTGGGCCCCTGTCAGTACTGGCCGAGGAGCTGGGGCTCCCAGAAGCCTCCAGGGTCAGGGCATGACTGTCCCGCTGTACTTGGCCTGGTCTTGACGGTTCCGTCAGGGTAAAGAGGAAGTTCTGGACACCAAGAGCAGAGACCACACAAAATGCTTTTGCAGTCTTATTGGTCCTTGTCCAACGTGCCGTGATCCCATGCAATACGGGGAACTCCCGCGCTGAGGGGCCTCTTCACCGCCCGGCTGCACAGGGTCCTTCCCACGGGCCCGCCCTGGCCGAGGGTGCACGTGTGACCGGCTGCCTGGCCCCTGCCGCCAAGCCCTGGGGGAGCCACCACACAGCAGCTTTGAGTTCCTTTTCTTCCTTCCCCTGGTACAGAAAGGGGCTCATGAAGACAGCCTGTCATACTTCTCTTGCCTCGTTTACAGGAACGAGGGGCTAGGTTTTGATTTTTTAACTGTCTAATTGAAACAGGAGAAAGCAAGCGTAATTTGTAGACCCAGGGGGCTTGTGCAAGGGTTTCTGCAGGCATGAGGCCTCCTCCTTTCTCTGCCTGGCATGTTTTCTGGGACAGGGGAATACACATCTTGGTGAGGCATCTCAAGGCCAGACAACAGTCCCAGTTTGGTTCCATCTGCTTCCCAGAGAATACTAAATTTATTGCATAGTGAGTGCCAAGGCGTTTTGGGCCCACTAGGGGATTGGCTGAGGGGCTCCATGGACTAATTTAGCAGGAGGGTGCTGGGGAAGGCCAGGACTGAGGACGGAGGCGGGGATGAGTGTTCAGACGCCCACATGCAGGGCCAGCAACTGGACCTGAGCCAGGCAGAGATGCACAGGGCGCCACCTCTCCCTCCCAGAGCTTTCCAAGGCAGCAGCACTTATGCCCAAGTACCAAGAAGGCTGCTGGCAAGGTGACCCCCGAGAATCAACTCCGGCAGGCCTGGGAGAGGGAGAACTCACTTCCCACCTCCGGGATCAATATCGCTGCGGGGAGCAGACGCATTTACTCTCAGCCAAGTGCCCAGGTAGAACGGAGCGAGGGGAGGGCATTTGAAGTGCAGGGAGCAGCAAAGACAAAGTCAAAGGCGTGGCTATGAGACGATGATCTTCAAATGAGAACGCCACACCACGTCTACTGTGGCTGGCATTCCTTCCTGGTGCTAAACCTCCCTGGCCACGTCTAGCGCTCTTCCTGGCCA
The DNA here is from genome assembly GCF_041146395.1 of Eulemur rufifrons. Lineage (NCBI taxonomy): Eukaryota > Metazoa > Chordata > Mammalia > Primates > Lemuridae > Eulemur > Eulemur rufifrons. Next base: position 3,020,695 of record NC_090994.1, read on the forward strand.
GGTTCTACGGTCAGAAGCTTCAGAGACAGAAATCCCTCTGTCTTTCCGTCTAACTCAGAGGTCGCTTTGGTAAAGCCTTCCTGATTCTCCCAGTTGGAGTTCCAGTCTCTCTCCTCTCCCTCCCTAACGCAGCATTGGTGGGCGCCTGTGCGTGCGTGTGCACATGTGTGTGTGTGCGTGTGCATGTGTACATGTGTGCATGCGTGTGTTCAAGCACTGACTCATCCAGCGTCCCCTGACTAGAATTCCGGCTCCTTGGGGACGGCCTCTGGAGCTCACTTTCTGCCCCACCCCTTGTTGTCCCAGCACCAGGCTTGAGAAGGGCCCTGGGTCTCGGTTCCTGCTTTGACCAGATTTGCTGAGTCCCAGCCAACAAGCCTCGTCTGTGTGCCGACCTCACCGCTGACCAGCTCTGGGGCCTTGGGCAGGTGACCTCACTTCCTGCGCCTCAGTTTCCTCATCTGTTAAGAGGTCTTAAAGGGTTGCTGTGAGGACTAAATGACATTGTGTATGGAAAGGACATGTCAGCCATGATACCATTTATGTTTACTTGTTATGTGTATACCAAAGATATATTTTACAATCTGTCTGAAAGTTCCAGAGTCCTTTTCGTTTTGTACCCAGAGATAAGAACTGGCTTCAGTGGCCACAGCAAGAGACTGGCCTGCCCTTGGGCTCACAGAAGAGACCGGGACCATTCTGGAAAGAAAAAGGAATTCCTGCCATCCTCTATGCAGCTCAAACCACAGATGAGGCTTTTAGAAATCTATAAAATATTTAGGACGGGGCCTTTGCTACATTAGACTTGTCACAGTGCGCCAACATTTTTATAAATAAACCAATATTATTATTCATAATAATAAAAGGGATGACTTCATTATCCCACCCGAATGTGGGGAGGGGAGAAGTCGAGTGATGTAATGACAAGTCTGAACGTTAGAGATTTGAGCAAATAGACCCTTCTCTTTCTAGTGCCGATGATCTTATTGCCTCCTAAAAAAGCCACACCTGCATCTTTGTGGGGATGGCTGTCCCCATTCCCCCGACCTGGTGGCAACACATTTCTGCATATTCCAGAGCAGCAAACAATTTCTCAGAACGCCTCGCCCAGAAAAAGTATCTGAGGGCAGACCCTGCATATAGGGCAACGCTAACAGGCATTTCCTGTTTTTCTTTTCCTGACATTAGTGAGCTTGTACTATGAAACTCTGAAAAATACCGCTATCTCCTGCCTTCTCCCCCTGGAGGAATGACCAACTCCCAAACCAAGGACACACTCCGGAGTCAGGAGGGAAGAAGTTGCAGACGCCCGTGATAACGAGCACTGTGAGGGCTGCAGGCTGAGTGGTGTCCCCCCGCCAAACTCAAGTGTTGAAGTCCTAACCCCCAGTCCCTCAGAATGTGACTGTATTTGGAGATGGGGTCTTTCAATAGGTGATTAAGATACACCCAGGTCACGTGTGTGGGCCCTAATGCAATATGCCTGGTGTGCCTACAAAAAGAGGAGATGGGGACACAGACACACAGAGGGCGACCACGTGAGGACACAGGGAGAAGCAGCCATCTACAAGCCAAGGACAGAGGCCCCAGGAGAAATGAAACCTGCTGACACCCTGATCTTGGGCTTCCAGCCGCCGGAACTAAGAGACAGTAAGTATCTGCTGTGTGAGCCGCCCCGTCTACGGTGCGTGTTACGGTGGCCCGGGCCAAGTAACACGCCTGGGACATTTCATTTCATCCTTGTCACTATCCTGAGTCTTTTATTCTATTTTGCAGAAGAAATCAAGGCTCAGAGAAGTCAGTTAATGTGTCTCAGTTCTCACAGTGAATGCCAGAGCCAGGATTTGAAATCAGGTTTGTATTGTTGCAAAACCCACCTTCTTTCTACCACATGGAGCTGCCTGATAAAATGAATGTGTCGCTGAAAATGCTGTAGAAGCAATTCAGTCCTGGACCAGTCATCACCAGATCTCCCAATGGGAGGGATGTCTTGCGAGTACCCCGGGGAGGCTGAGCGACACTCACTTAAGGCCTGGCCTGGCTGAGCGCCACCCACAGCGATGTCACGTGGGCCTGGAGACCGTCGGGCTGGAGACGGGGACTCCAGCGAGTCCTCAGTACTTGAGTCCATCTGTGGCTTAAGTTTTAGAGCCGCAGAGTGTCCAAGGGCAAGGACAGGAGGCAGTCGGGGCTTGCGGTGTGGGTGGGGGCAGCCCCTCTCCTCACGGAGGCAGAGCGTGGGGGCTGGCACCTAACGATGGTGATTACAAAGGTGACCATGACCTGCGGCTTAGCCCCTCTGCTCTCCTGCGCACCATGCCCGGAGTGTGATGCGTGTTATTTCTAATCTTTGCCTCCACTTCCATCATCCCTGTGCCACAGATGACACAGAGGATGAAACTGAGGCTGGGACATCGGAGAGAGTTGTCCGAGGAGGGACCAAAGGGTCGATGGCCCTGGATTTGAGCTCACCTGTGCTGGCCCCACGGCCCGTCTCCCCTGCACCACCCTGCCGCACCCCGGGAGGAATCACAGGGCGCCAGAGATGGACCTGCACAGCTCGGGCGGCTGCTCCCGGAGACCCCCACGGGGACCCCCAGGAGGCCACGGAAGCCTCTTCAGGAGCCAGGGGTGCTGCAGGGATGTCCTTCACCCAGTTAAAACAAGTGTCCAGCAGGAACGGGCCAAAGGTGACTCAGGGAGAGCACAATCCTGCCAAGCCGTGAGTGGCCCCTGGCACCCCACCGTGCCTCTGCCCCACGCCCATGACCCCCCTCCGGCAGGCAGCAGGGGCCTGGGGAAGCCGCGTCAGCATTGTGACCATGGTGTGAGGGTGGACCCCCTGGGTGAGTGCCTAGGTCAAGTTTGTTGACATCTCTACCGAGAGGTGATGTCACTCATCTGGCTGTGCCTCTGGACAGGCAGTGGGGTAGGGGGCTCGGGGCCACCCACTTCACCTGGGGCTCAGCTCCATGGCGTTCTAGCTCAGGTGAGCTGGTGTCCATGCTACTTCTCTGAGCTTAATCCCCCGCAACTCTCTACGAGGGGGTGAGCTGTATCGGCTCTGAAGACCACTGAAGCTCCAGTGTTTGTGCATCCCGTTCCCTGGATTCCGCTCTAACTCAGAGCAGCTGCACCAGGCTTCAGAGTCGAACTTTATAAATCATGCATGTGTCCCTGCATCGATCTTTCAGCCGACGTCCACTAAGTGCTCCTGTGAGCCAAATGTAGGAACGGCTACGGAAAGCCCTAGGAAAAGAATGAGACAACACTTGATAACCCAGTTTACCAGACCCCCGAAGGTCTGCAGCCCTGAGATGAACACCACGGCGGCTGGCTGGGCCAGCTGATCAATGTCTGCCTCCCCACCTAGAGCCTGAGTTCCACTCCAGTCGGGCACTGCCTCGTACAGTGCCTGGCACACAGCTACAAACACTGCAAGCCTAGAGAAGGACACTATCTTTACATTCATACAGACATGCATGTATCATGGGGTGTAAGTCAAATGCCACGTGCATTTTTAAGATGAAAAGTTTAGGTCACATTTGCTCTCAAGGTGGGTATGTCTTTCGAACACAGTCACTGTCCTGGGAGAGCTCGTGGGCATGCCAGGAACCAGGCAGGCCAGCACAATGTCGGGTCCGTAGGCACGCACGACCCCACCTGCAGTCCTGCCCTCACCCCCTTGGTTGGGCTGAGCAATGTTGGCACCCTGAAGACACTGTTCTAGAGAAGTGAAATTAAAAGAGAGAGTACAGTCTCAGACTAGGAACTGGTGCGGGAAACGTCGCTAGCCTTGTGAAACCAGATTGGGCAGACGGGACCTCGTGGTATGAAAGTCGGGAGGACTGCGCCTGAGAGAATGGGGGAGGCCGTCCTGTGGGGGACAGGGAAGAAGTGGGTTGTTTTGCCACAAAAAGGAAGGGGAGACATCTGAGAATGGGGAAGAGAAAGCACCAGAAAGATGGGGAGGTCAGGACCAAATGAAACCCCACCCAGCGCAGTCACGGAAGGACATTTTGTAAAGAGCTGCCCGCGTGCTGGGTGCAGCTGGGTAGAGCTCTCCCAGCCCCGGTGTCCACCCTCCAGCCTCCAGGAAGGCCTACTCGGCTCCCCGTGATTCTGACGTGTGTGGACATCGGGCAAGAGGCTGAGTTTTTACAGCTGGATCAAAGCATGTTCCGCTGGCAGAACATGTGGCAAGAGTGCGCCAGGTGGGAGAGGAACAACCACAGCCTTCCACCGCCCCCGCCCAGCCCTTCCTCTTCACCTGGAGGTTTGCAAACACCTCAGGGACAGCTTTCAACAACTGAGGCCAGGCAAATGGGAGGTTTCTGTCCATTTCTCCTAGATCTAAAGGGAGGAGAGGCCCCAGCTGACAATCTAAAAGCCAAGCAAGGAAATAGAAAAGAATAAAAGGGGCACATTAACAGAGCCCAGATAATTTTGCCTTGATTAACTCGGGTTCATCTTAGACGCACAGACCCTGATTCCCTTCCTGCCCTGGACTTGCGCTGACTCATCAGGAAGGCTCCTGCACGCTCAGCCTCCTCCCTCCCCCATCTGGCCCGGTGCTACCAGCCGCTCTGACGACAGGCCCGGTCCTGCAGAACCCGCCTCCGCAGCCGCCTCCCTCTGTTGGCAGCAGGCTCCACGCTTCCGCGGGTTCACTCTGCAAACCCCACCTTCCGTGAAGCCCCCGTTCCAGCTCTGAAGGCTACTTCTGGTTGAAAGGCAGTAAACCCAAGCTGCCATTGAGTACACTGAGCTGAGATTAACGATGTGCCCTGCCCCCATGGAATGTTCAAGCCCTTCCCAGCTCTTGTTGCAAAACTCCCTGACTTCCCACGTGCTCGCTGATGACTGATCCACCACCTCCCTCCACACACACACACCAGATGGCTAACAACGAAAAAATGCTTCGTGTGTCCCGTCACAGACACACGTCAATTATGTCTTCTCACCTACACCTGCCCTGGACAAACAAGCAAGGCTGGACACCCTGGGCAGGTAAACATCTGGGAAAGCAAATGGGTTCATGTGTCAACATGGATTTGTAAAATCCAAAGACATCCTTAAGCCAAAAGCAGAATTTACAAATAATAAAAACACTTCTTCAAACAAAGTCTTACTTTGGTTGCCCAGGCTGGAGTGCAGTGGCATCATCATCGCTCACAGCAACCTCAAACTCCTGGGCTCAAGCGATCCTCCTGCCTCAGCCTCCCAACTAGCTGGGGCTACAGGCGGGTACTACCATGCCTGGCTAATTTTTCTATTTTTTGTAGAGATGGTGTCTCACTATGTTGTTCAGGCTGGTCTCCAACTCCTGGCTTCAAGCGACCCTCTTGCCTTGGCCTCCCAAAGTGCTAAGATTACAAGTGTGAGCCACTGCACCCAGCCAAAGATGAGTAAATCTTTGAAAATTATTTATTGGCCAACTACAGCAAACATGCCAGTGTTTCTGAAATCTGTGGACCGTTCTCCGTTGCCAATCTCACTGACATCTAAATGAGCCAGAGCAGTGACGATGCATTGAAATGGGACCAGTTTTCTCTCTACCTTCCCACAGCGAAAGGAATCTTATTCGGAAACTCCTCCTGCTGGCCTGTGCTCATGAAACACTCTCGTTCGGATCGTGGTCTAGACCAAGGATGACTGAGGAACGCTGCATCGGGGGACTTCCCAAGTGTCACCCCACCTTAGCCACAGAAGCTGAGCTTTGCCAAGTGGCCGGTGGGTACTCACTGCTGACAGCACAGAGCTGTTTTTCACCGACAGCTAAGTCAGTATCTGTCCCTAGGGGAAATTTAGTATCTAGGACAAAAATGCTCTGAAACATTCCATGAAATGCCAAGGTATGGGACCCAAAGTAGACACTTCAATTCTCTGTTTCTCAGACCTTCTTTGCAAGCTTCTCGGCAGGCTTGGGGTGAGCCTGGGGACGCCACTGTGCAGAAGGTGGTGACTGTGATCTCAGCGAACAGGCAGGAAAAGTGCTGGGCTGAGTCAGGAGGCTGAGCCACATAAGTGTCCTGTGACTTTGGCAAATCGCCCAGCTTCTCTTTGGTGTTCTCGTCTGTGAAATGCCTACCCCACAGGTTGCTAAGAAGCTCCAAGCAGAAAAGTTTATGAAGATGAGAATGCATTGTAAACTGCAAGGAACTACGGCAATGTGAACACAATCACATGTGTTTTCAGTGCCGTGATCTGGAACAGAGCGATGGCAGCTAATGTTTACCGAGTTAGCTCTGGGCTGGCCGCTGAGTCCCTTAGGTGTATTAACTTTCTTAATCTCACAACAGCTGCAGGAGGCCAGCCCCATTGTCACTACCATTCTGCAGATGAGGGGAGAGGTCAATAAACTTACTTACACAAGGCACCACGGTCGTGGAACCAGGATCAGGAAGCCGTGGCCCAGACCAGCTAGAGCTCACCAAAACCATGTCCTTTTCCTGGGCACACAGTAAACCAACTCTGTGACATCCAGACAGTTTTCATCAATGGAACATATATACCGCTCGAAGGCTAGGGCGGGTTTTGAAGACATGAGAGTTTTCCCCATTCTCTCTCCCTTCCCTTGAGCAGGGACCTTGGAGTTCAAGTGTAGGAGATGGCAGTGCAAGAAGGACTCATGAAGCAGCCCAAGTCCCTCAGGGACATAACAGAGCAGAGCATCTGCCCCCTAACCAACCCTCATGGCCTCCAACTTGAATAAGAAATTAATTGGCTGGGTGAAGTGGCTCAAGCCTGTAATCCCAGCACTTTGGGGGCCCAAGGTGAGAGCATCACTTGAGCCCAGGAGTAGGAGGTTACGGTGAGCTATGATGATGCCATTGCTATCTACCCAAGGTGACAGAGTAAGACTCTGTCTCAAAAAAACAAACAAAAAAAGAGTCCTTAACGGGGACTATTGAACCCTCTTTTGACTAAAGCCAAAAGTAGCAAGTACTACCATTTAGGATGGCTTAATGGTCTAAAATTAGACAGTAAGTATCAGGAAGGTAGCTAGACCAGTATGATATGTAAAACCAATGAAGATACTGGATGGCAATATAAAAATCTGAATGAATGCTATCTCTAATTATAGCATTAGGAAACAACACAAAGATATTTTTTAATGAATATAGGAAAGATTGCTTGCTATTGCACTTATCTTCAAGGAAATTTACTTTCATTACTAACAGATATGCCACCTAATCACATGCAGTTTATAGCACAGTTCCCCTTTAACTTTCAGTTCCCCGTGTCGTGCCTGTCACATGACAGATTCTCAGCTCATGGTTATTGAGTACTGATAGGCCTTTGCCCCTTGGCTGTTTTGTGCGCACCACCCTGTTGAGACATAGCACTACCCTGTTGATGTAAAAATGTCTCCAGCCAGTTTTTCCTCCAGGGTCTTCAAACAGCCTGCCTCTTCTAGAAAGGTCCAAAGCAGCCCTCTCTGCCGGCACAATACTACGGGCTGAATTGTTCCCCACCCCTCCAAACTTCATACGTTGAAGCCCTAACCCCAGGACCTCAGAACGTGACTGTCTTTAGAGGTAGAGCCTTTAAAAAGGGAATTAAAGTGGGTCACTAGGGTGGGCTCTAATCCAATCAACTGGTGTCCTTCTAAGGACTGAAGATAGAACACAGATACACACACAGAGGGATGACTGTGTGAGGACACAGTGTCTTAAAGCCAAGGACAGAGGCCTCAGGAGAAACCAACCCTGCTGACACCTTGATCTGGGACTTCCAGCATCCGGAGCTGTGAGACAGCAACTGTCTGTCGTCGAAGCCGCCCAGCCTGCGGAGCTTTGTTACGACGGCGCCAGCTAACTAACCCGGGGCGGGACAGAGCCTTGCTGTACGGTTCTGCTCCTGGAGCAGCTGCCCCCTCCATACTCCGCAGTGAGCTGTCCACACGCAGCATTTTCCAGAAAAACTGCTCCCCAGACCCGCCTTAGACGAAGTGTCCAAGTTGCTATGCACGGGTATGGCAGGGGCACGCACCAGGGTCATGGGAACGCCGGTCCACACCCCCAGCCTCTAACCCACGGGGTTCCTCGGACTGGAAGGTGCTGCGGAACGGTCAGAGCCGATTCACAAATGGGGGTAACAGAAGCCACCGCACCCCACGATGGGGAGGACTCACTGAGGCGGAGCAGCACAGGTGCTGGTACATGCTGGCTGCTCTCCCTCCTCCTTTCCCTGATGGCATCTTGGCTTCAGTGGTATCAACAAAGAATGATGTCAACATGAAGGGAATTTTAAACTCCAGTCCTGGTCATTCCAGTAGATCACACTGTCTACCCGATGCGGAGAAGGGATGACGTGACCGCTTGGGGTCTCCCAGTGAGTTCCTACATCACCACCGCTGGCGTCTTCATCAGTCACCCAAGATAATGGCTGTGCAGCCTGGGACACACACATCCTCTGGGAGCAAAGCCAGAGCGTCAAGCCTTCCTGGGGCTACTCACCCCTTACTGTTTTTCTTGCACAAACAGCAAACCTCATTGAGTCACTTTGTAGCCACCAGAAACGGGTTCCTTGGACATGGACTCACCGCCAGGCCCCACTCTGGGTGAGCAGGAGGTGACTCTGCAGGGCCTCGAGGTGGCCCAAATTGTGCATTGACACTGCTTCTCCTCTCCATGGCCCGACACCGGCCCCCGACAAGCAACTGTGTCTACGGAACGAGGCCCCTGCTGCCTTTGGGCAAAGAACCCAAGGCTGGATTCAGGACCAGGCGCTGCACACAGAGCCTGGGAGGGCCCTCTCCAACCAGAGCCTCAACTCCTGAGTGCATCACCCCACGCGTCACTTCAGAACAGCAATTCCCAGCCCTGGACAGATGTGAGAATCACCCAAAGAGGGACTTTTTAAAAATGCAGACTCCCAGGCCTGACTGGGGATCCATTTTTAGAAGTTCTTCAGGTCCAAATTGTCCAAAGTTGTGAAAACGAGAAATAGAGATTTGAATATATTATTTAAAGTTTCAAGGGAAACTAATTGAAAAACTGAGTGAGGTAATACATTTATTCTACGTGGAGGATGCTGAGTGAGTAAACCCAACTCTTCCATGGTGAGGAGTCCGTGGCTGGGGTTAAGCAGAAATGGCTGTGAGTGGCGGCCACACGCTTCAGGGGCTGCGGGCGTCTGCTCAGCCCCTGGCCCTGCACTTGGCTTCATGCCCAGAAGAGCCATGTGCAAGCTGAGGTCCCTGCAGTACCAGAGGGGCTGTCATCCCTTTTTCTTCTTTTTCTTTTTTTTTAGAGATGGATCTTGCTACCTTGCCCAGGCTGGTCTCAAACTCCTGGGCTCAAGTGATCCTCCTTCTTCAGCCTCCCAAGTAGCTGGGGTTATAGGCGTGAGCCACCACACCCAGCTTGGGCCACCATCTCTTTTGCTTACAGTTACACAACTGTGCTCAGATCAGGATAAGCCAGAAAGGAGACACTGTATGAGAATAAGAGGTACCCTTCTGGAAGCCAACAGAAAACAATGCAGTCAGCCTAATGAGACTATAACCAGGAACTTACAGGTTGACTGGAGTCAAGCTGCTGTAATTTGCCTCTCTCTGGCAACACAAGAGAAAGAGTCACACCAAAGAAAGGGAGCTGTCAGGAGGAGGGAGGAGGTGCCTGGGTGCACAGCCCATGCCTCCTTGCTGGAAGTAGGGGAATGAAGGAAATGAAAGGAAAAAGAGGGAAGCAAGGAGAAACACAAATGAAAAAGACAATGCCCTGTCCCAGATCAGCTTAGAGTTTTGGTTTTGATTTTGGGTTGTTTTTTTTTTTTTTCTTTTTTTAGACTGGGTCTTGCTGTGTTGCTCAGGCTGGTCTCGAACTCCCAGCCTCAAGCGATCCTCCCATCTTGGCCTCCCAACGTGCTGGGATTGTGCCACCTCACCCAGCCAGAAGGATGGTTTTTGTGAAGTCATTTTTATTTTAGATTTTGTTTGTGTGTCGTAGGCTTATAAGACTTGAGCTTTATTCCAATGTGTTGTTATGAAAATTTTCAAGGTACAACAAAGCTGAAAAAATTTTACAGTGAATTTTACAATGAATACTGTGTATGCTCAGCACCTAGACTCTACCATGAACATTTTACTGCATTTGCTCTATCCCAGATCTGCATATGCATTCTTATTACTCCCCAAAGAAATCCCACACTGTTTAGCTACCACCTGCCAGACCTCCCATCTCTATCCCGTCAGCCTGAGACAATCACTAATCTACTCACTATCTGCCTACTCTCTTTCCTGCAAATGGAATCATACAATACCTGGCCCTTTGGGGCTGACTTATTTTACTCAGCCCAATGTTCCCAAGGTTTGTCTATGTTGTAGCCTGTGTCAGTACTTCGTTCCTTTTTATAGCTGAATAATATTCCACTTGTGGATATATGACTTTTTGTTTATTCACGCATCAGTCAACAGACATCGGGGTTGTTTCCACCTTCTGGCTATTGCAGATAATGCTGTGAACATTTCGTAGAAGTTTTTGTGAGGACATATGCTTTCATTTCTTTAGGTGTAAACTTAGGCCTTTTTTCCAGATGTTCAGCTGGCAGAAAGCTTTTACATATACAGGTCAAGGCCCTTCTGTACATTCTGAGAGGTAATTCTCTGAGCCCAGAACCTGTCGGGTGAAGCCAAAATTCTACTCAACCTTCGAGGCCTGTTTCATTCGTGCGCTCACGCAGTGCGTATGGGTTCATCTTCCACTGTGTGCCAGGCACTGTGCTCGTGCTGGGGAACAGTGGCAGCGACACGGGCAGACATTCTTGCCCTATGGGGCTTAAGATCTAGTGAGGGCAGGAAGGGAAACAAACAAGGAAATACATGGTGTGTTACTTTCTCCATGAAGCTTTCCTGGATGCCCCAGGAAGGGTCCATTTCTACCCTGGTAGTAGCAGTAATTTGTTTTTCTTTTGTTTTATTTCAAAAGCCATTTTTACCTCTATAACGACACTGATCCCAAATGCCATAAAATTGAAATAATGCTTGTAAAGCACTCAGCACACCCCCGTCATGCTGTAAGGATGAGAGAGGTGAGAGGGAGAGAGAGTTATGTATCACGGTTGTATCTGTGCCCTCCCCATTTGTGCCAGCTTATGAGCTCTTTACGGAGTTCTAACATGATTTGCTGTCCGCATGGAAGATGGCACATCTAAGCACGGATGTGCAGGCCAGAGTCCCTGGCTCTCAGGATAGAACTGGGGTAAGCAGGCCGTTGGGACCACCTTGACCCAGAGCCGCCTTCTCCACTGGGGTCATAAGTTCCTTGGGTGTCCCACTCAATTGGGGCTTAGTAACCATGTTTGGACTCCAGAGACTTTTTTTCCCCCCTTCCACTCTTATCCTCAATTTGGTCCCGTCCAGGTGGGGGGTTCGTGTGTCCAAGTAGCTCCCCGATGGGCCCTGGCGGGCTCCAGGCAGCTGCGGGCTGCAGCAGAGAGCCAGGGGTGCTCGGAGTCTGCCAGGGCCGTACCCGCTTTGCAAGGTGAAAGATTAGAGAGGCTCCGGGGTGTTTGGAGTGGGGGGATCTTGAGCCACCCCACCAGCTCCGGCAGCCTCTCTGGGGACTCCCCCAAAGAAACTCAAAGTACTATAAAACTGTTCGCTGCGCGCCCACTAGCGAACAGGTCCCCTGGCACCCCTCTGCCAGATTCCTGCCCCTAAGGTCTTTCTCCTCCTCTACAGGAATTCTGACGCAGCCCCTAGATGGGTGCTTAGTGGCGCAGCTGCAAACGTTCTCATCGCTATCGCTAAAAGAGCCTTCAAAGGCTACTCCGTGGGGCCGAAAGCTCATGCCCCCGGCCCCAGCCACGGTCCCTGAAAGGTTGGGACGCGACGGCGAGCCCCTCCCCGAGGCAGGGATGGGGCGCTGCGTCCCGGCGGGGGCGGCCCCCCGGGGTTTCTCTGGGCTGAGTGGAGGCCCTCAGGACCACCCTGAGCGACGTTCCCCCACCCCTCCGGCCCCGATCCGCAGGCTTCCCCCTCCTGGAGGAACCCCTCTTCCCCGGCAGGCGCGCGCCGGCCTCGGGTCTGCGCAGCGGGATGTCCAGGAGCCCGGGCCGGGGCCGGGTGGCCGAGGGGTGGGGGTGGTGGCGGGGAGGGGGTTCGCGGGGCCCACCTGGAGCAGGGGCGGGGGCGCGCGCGCGGCGGCGGGCGGGAGGCGCGGGGACGGGGGCGCGCGGCGCGCGGTCACGTGGGGAGTCGGCGGGCGGGGCGGGGCCGCGGGTAAATAGGGCCGGCGGGGCGCGGAGGCCGCTGCTGCTGCTGCTGCTGGGGCGCCGGAGCGGACCGGAGCGGACCGGAGCGGACCGGACGGGACCGGACCGGCAGCGCGCGCTCGGAGGCCGCAGGCCCGGGTCTCGGCGGCTGCGCTCGGTGAGTTCGGGCGGGCGGCGAGCCGGGGCGGGGGCGCAGCGCCAGCGCGACGGAAGTGACCTTGGCCGCGGGTGGGGAGCGGCCTGGGCCCCGGCACCGGGACGGGCCCCTCTGCGTCAGCAGCCGGGCCCGCGCGCAGTCCCGTGGCGTCCCTGGGAGCTGGCTGGGGCGGGGGTCGCGGCCGGAGGGGAGCGGGGGACCCTCGGGCCTGTCCCTGCCCGGCGAGCCAGAGTAGCAGGGCGCGCGCTCCGCAGAGTCGCCGTGATGAGAAAAGCAAAAAACAAGCAACTCCCGGGCGCCCTCCCCTGGGGCTGTGCTGGTGACCCCGGGCCTGGGCGGCCGGTACCTAGGACCGGGGACTTTGCCGGGGAGCCCCGAGGGAGGAGCCTGCGAGGAGTTCGGCCCGGGCCCTGCGATCTGGGGCTGACATCTCGCTCCCAGCCCCTCGGCCTCGGTGCCCCACGGCATCTATTTTGGGGGTTTTTCCTTATGCCAAAGGGTTTGTCTGGGCAACTTTCTGCACATAACCCCACACACTTCCTGGGACCCCAGAAGGCAGGTCCTGTTGAAAACAGGAACATGGGGTGGGGTGGAACCGCAGGAAGGGTTAAATCCAGAAACAGGAAGAGACACTAGGCAGAGCGCATAGTAGGAGATTGGATGGGGCTTGCCCAGTCCTCCCTGGAAGTGGGGGAGGAGGCCACTCCCCACACCGGCCCTTCTGTGGGAGCCAGAAGCAAGGTGAGTCCCTGGGGCAGTGCCACCCTGCTCAGTTAGTGGCCCTGGAGGCCCCAGAATGTGGGGAGGGTGGCTGGGCTGGCCTGGTGGGCCGGGGGAAGTGAACTGGACTTGGCTTCTTAGTGGGCCTAGGTCAACCCCTTCCCCAGGCACCACGGAGGCCAACAGGCTGGAGCAGGGAAAAGGATTAGAGCCCTGGCCTCACATTTACTCCACCTGACGGGCTGGAGACCCCCACACCTGCAGAAGGGGGGAGGGGGTTCAAAGGAAGAACTAGCACCTTTTGGTATCCTGGAAAATCTGACCCCAGGTGCCTCCCACCAGAGGAGAACGCAGCTGAGGCCACTCATCCTGATGAATCCCTGGATTCCGAAGATAAGGTGAGGAGCCCCAGAAGGCTGTTGGCTTGATAAAGGCTCCTGTCCTTTTCTTCCATGATGTCCTCTCCTTAGGGTTGCTGCCTGTTGGCTCTGGTGATGATGGTGACCTAGAACCCTTGAGTTTCACAAGGAAAGGGGATGGGCCGCCCACCCTGTGTGGCTTTCCCAAAGGAGAGTTGGAGGTGCCCTGGAGAAAAATGGCTTCCACTCTTTTAGGGTCATTTGTCCCAGAGCTGGGGGTGTTGCCTGGTGGAAGGGTGCAGATCCCACAGGCCCAGGTGGCAACACAGGCCAGACAGAGCCCTGGCTCCAGCAACTCTTTTTGATGTTGGCTCAGAACAACCCTGTTTCCAGACTGGTCGGGCGGCGAGGGGTAGAAGCCCTTTGGCTCCAGGTTGAAACTGCCCATGTGGTGCTGATTTAGCAGTTTGGGCTGAGGTCCTTCTTGTAGACGGGTTCGTTCTCTTCTTTCCCTAACCACTGGGCCCGGGAGCTGGAAGAGGAAGTTGCACTCATTTTAGGGGTAAAGGATATTTTTGTGTTGCCCTTGGCGGTTGGATTGGGAAGTGAAGGGGAATCACATTTCAGAGGCACCTTGGGTGTTTGTTGGGTGATTTTTTTTTTTTTTTTTAAATGTGGTAATGTGTTGTGATTGTGTAGAATATCCCATCCTTGAGAGATAAGGACTTGAAATATTTAGAGGAGAATTACAGGTCTGCTGCCTAATGGTCTGGCACAAGGAAAGTATTAGAAATATGTTGAACTGTATGAAACAGTAATTTTTGTAGATTGGAAAGTGGAAAGTGGGCACTTTCCTGTGATTCATATAAAGGGGGATGGTGGTGTTGGCCGCCGGATGCAAGTGAGGCACGTTGAGGTGTGTGTTGTGCTTCCTGGGTATTGGGGTGGCAGGTGCAGCCTACACCTGGCATCTTCTCAGCATGCATTCCAGGAGCTGCCTGAGAAAGGCTGTGTGGGAGGTAAACCTTGAGTCCTTGCGTGGCTGTTAGTGTTTATGTGCCCACCCTAGTCTGTGTGGGGCAGGAGATGGAGGGCTCCAACCCCACTACTTTTAACTAATCCTCTCATTTTTTAAACTCAAACCTTACCCTCCCCTTCTACAGACCTGGGACCCCAAGTCTCAGGCTCATCTGGGGTCAGGGTGGGTGGTTCCCTCTCTGTGGTGCCATGTCAGTTTCCACTCCTGTGCCTGCCTCTGCCTCTTCCAGAGGGGCCTTGTACCCCCACTCGTCTGCTGTTTCTCTCCTTAGGATTCTCCTGCACTTTTTTTGTCCTTTTAAAACTCTATCAATCTGTAAACAATGTTATTAAAATTTATACAACTCTGTTTTTACTGCTTGTATCCTTTTTCACTCATGTTTGTGAGATTTCTCTAAGTTGATAACACACAGATCTAATTCATTCATCTGAAATGTACAACAGTATTTATCTACTGAGGGACAGTCAGAGTATTTTTACACTGTTGCTCACACTGTTACAAGTAAATATCGTTGTATCTCTCAGACACTTCCCAGAGATTCGCTAGGGTAAAAGCAGGAGAAGTGGAATGAATTGCTATGTCATAAGGCGTGTGCATCTTCCATTTTGCTAGATATTGGGAGAGTGTTGTTCCCTGTGGTTGTATCAATTTACACCCCCAGCAGGGTGGAGAGTTCCTGTTACTCATATTTACCAATACTTGACATTACCAGACTTTACGTTTTCACCAGTCTGCTGGGTTTGAAATGGTATACCTCTTTTAATTTTCATGACTAGAAATTCGAAAATTTAATTCTTTGCCCTAGGAACGCACTGATTAGTGAAGTTGCTCCTGTTTTTGTTGTTGGTCAGTGAAACTTCAGAAGGTGTGTGAGGCATAAGTGCTGGCTGACTTACTCTTCCACTTTACAGATGAGAAAACTGAGGCATCTGGAAGTTTGCAATGTGGTTGGGATCACTGAGATCACTGTGGTGGAATTTCACCTAGAACTTGATCTCCTGACAGTTATCTGTCCCTGCCTAGGGGCACACAGTCAGGGCTTGCGCTTGGTCTTTTCTCAAGCCTCGTATTTCCTCAGTCTTCTAGAAGATTGAGGTCCTTTCCCAGCATTGTGAATGCCGTGTGGTCGGGAGTCTTGGCTGTGTTATCTGTCTTGACCAGGCCGATAGCTCCTTTGATCTGGTCATCAGGATAATCTAGTGTCACCAGCAAGCATGGATGGAGTAGGATGGGACCTGTACCACCAAGATAGTGAGCTGACCCCGCAGAGAGCACTGTCAGAGACATCTAGATATTCTGCCCTATGAGACCCAGTGGGGCTGGGCACTCCATGACCCTCTGACCTGCTGACCTGGATTTGGGCAGGATGTACACACACACACACACACACACACACACACACACAGAGTCATGCGGCTTCCTGTCTCTTGCAAATCTTGGGAGGGTGGTGCCAACCAAGGGCTTCTGCCATTTGGGGGTTGCTAGGAGCCATCTGCTGCCCATTCTCAGTCCACTTAACGCTGCTGGTGTGGGGTGTGCTTTAGTCTGGCAGTCTAGATAGCGGAACCCATCAACATTTAAGGCCTTGTCACTAATGGTATGTAATTTTTCATCCAAACTGGGATACTTTTGAAAATAAAAATAATTACTCTGGGACAGCAAATGTTAGCTGTCCTGTGCGGTGGGAGATGTCTGTTCACCCTAGCAGTGACGGGGGCAGTTTTCGCAGCCTGGTGTGTGGGAGGCACTTTCAAAAGAGCATCTCCTTTTGTCTTCCGTCGGCCTCATGAGGTGAGTCTCTGTTCCTGGGGCCCCAAGAGGAAAACAGGACCAAGCTGACGAGGCGAGGCCTTCCCATTGCTCGCTCTCCTGTCTGCCAGGCCCTCCATGCCCAGCGTAATCTGGCCTGCAGTGGAGCCGGGCACAGCCGTGCTCCTGCAGGCTGGATTAGTGCTCCTGCAGTGGGCACTAATCTCAGTGAAATCCCAAAGGATCTCTAAATGCTTTTGTAAAGCAGGCCCAGGGTCCCTCAGTATCAAACAGAGACGTGGTGAAGCAGCGTCTCAGTAAGTCAGTAACAGAGCCGGGAGCAAAAGCTTCCAGAACATTCCAGAATGTGGACTACCCAAATTGTTTGCCACCAGCAATTAAAAACCATTTTTAATTGCGAAAGGCCTTCGTAGTGCTCATTGTTTTAAGCCCACGGTAGCGATTTTCACCTGTGTGCAGGATGTGGGGTTGCCGCGGCTGATCTGAAGCTGCGTTCCACTCGTGGGCGTTGCAGCAGGTGTTTTCCAGGCATGTGGAGCTGGGCGGGCCCTGCTGCACCTGGTGCAAAGCAGTGACTGGCTTTGGATGGGTGACTGGCAGGTGGGCAGCAGCGGGACGCAAATGGCCCAAAGGTTATGTGGTGCAGGACCTTCCCTCTCCTGGTTCCCCGGGAGCCTCCAGGGCGGGTCGGCAGGGTTGCTGCCTCTTCTGTATCACACGGCAGTTGCCTGGGGACCATCTCTGCAGGGAGCCCCACGCAGGGGACAGAGAGGCAGCTGGTGCCTGATGGTAAGGAGACAGATGAGACCGAGGCTGGGAGCCCTTTATTTTCTTTTTGTTCTTTTTTGAGAGAGGGTCTCTCTCTGTTGCCCAGGCTAACGTGCAGTGGTGTCATCATGGCTGACTGCAACCTCAGACTCCCGGGCTCAAGCCAGCCTCCTGCCTCAGTCTCCCTAGTGGCTGGGACTACAGGTGTGTGCCACTACACCCAGCTAATTTTCCTATTTTTTGTAGAGACAAGGTCTCGCTCTTGCTCAGGCTGGTCTTGAACTCCTGACCTCAAGCAATGCTCCCACCTCGGCCTCCTGAAGTGCTAGGATTACAGGTGTGAGCCATCACGCCCAGCCCTGGCCTGTTTTGTTCTCAATTTAAACCTAATAAACCAAGAAGCCAAGCTGTTGAACACTTTTTCATTAGGAGCAAAAACATAAAACGTGAAATACCACATCAAGGCTGTGTGTGATTCAAACTCAAAAACGAAAGGTCTTGGGTCTCCTTCAGGTCTGCCCAGAGCATATTTGAGATCAACACGCTCCTGCTCACCACAGGGCTGCCCTGGCGTTAGGGTGTAGCTGGCCAGTTGAAGTTGGGGGGACCGGAAGATCTGCATGGTCTTGTTTTGTGGGTGTACTGAAGTGCTCGAAAGTTGAGCAGCATCTGCCTTTAATGGCAGTGAGAAGGAAGAGAAGTTTTTATGGAAGAGAAAGAAACTCGTAAAGTTCTCTGGCAAGTCCCACCAGGTCCTGATGAAGATCCTCCCACCTTTCCACCTTTCCCCGGCCCGGAGCCACTCTGCTGATCCGTGAGGCACAATCTTCATTTGCTGGCTACTAGCAGAACGTAGGCGCCCAATTCTTTTTGATTCTTTAGCACCGACTGTGAACGAGGCTAGCGATAGGTTCACGGCACCAACGGGCAGGGAAGAGACAAATACTGGACGAAAGACTATTGGAAATTCATTCACTGTTTTCTGTGTTAGCCAGGAGATTGCAATTGGCTTATTTGGAAATTTTAGGTTTATGTCTCTAGTCTCCTTAAATCTTTTCCAGATTTAGAGTCCCGTCTGCCCCAGGGCTTGTTAACCATGCAAGAAAGCTTTCTTTAGCAAGCTTGGGGCAGCCAAAACCAATTCTTCAAGGATGTCAGGACTTAAAACCTCCTGTGACTTGGCATCAACTCCCCTCTTTCAATGTCCATTTTCTCTCCCTCCAGAGTCCTGAGGGCTCTGTTTGTCCTGGGAATGGCTTGGGTAGTCGGGGAACAGTTTTGCCACAAGAGGGGGGTGTTTTGGTTGATAGGATCACCTGGCCACACGTTCTTTTTTTTGCAAATGACAGCATTCTACAGAACTTCAGTGGAACATGTTTTCATATAAACTGTTAAGTGCTCTACAGGTTTGGAAAGGAAAGAAATGAGCATAGCCCATTGTTTTAAAGCCAGAGATTAGCTTGGAAAAGGGACAGAGAGGGGCCGTGGAACCCAGGTTTGCGCAAGCAGCCCAGCTGACTAAGGACTAGAAATGACATCTGCCTGCACGGCTCTTCCACCGGCCACATCCTGAAGCAGGGGCGGCGGTGGGGAGTGGCATGCAAGTGTCCTCCTGTTCGGGCCTCCTTCCCTTGTGAAATAAGAACTTTCTGTTCATCATCTCCTGTAATTAGAGACACAGATCAAAAAAAAAAAAAAAAAACCACCACGACAGAATTGAGAAATAAAAGGGGAGTGTTTGCCTACCCAAGGGGAAGCGAAAGCGGGTTGCTGTTTCATGCCACGACCCCATGACTGGCGTGTCCCATGACTGGCTTGTCAACAGCACAGTTTTCACCATCTGCATTTGTCCAAGGTTTGGGGGATTTGTAGGGTTGTGGAGATAGAGAAGGGTGTCTGGGGCTCAGTGGAGTGAGATTGCCACCACTCTCAGGGCATCTGTGTCTGTCCTCTCTAGGAGGGGACAGTTTGGCTTCACACTCTTTGGGCTCTAAGCAGTTAGAAGCCCTTTTGGATGCTAAATGTGGAGGTTAATAGAGGTTAAAAAGCTTATTTTAATTCAGACTCTTCTTGGGGATGTGGAGGTGTTGGAATAGGTTTGGAGTGAACTGGAATTACCTGGGGGCTCAAGGTGGGCGCGGGGGGCGGGGAAGGGGTGAAGAGAGGGACTTTGCTATCTTGTCAGTGCACCCCAGGCACGTGTAGGCACTTCAGACCCCTCAGTTGATTCCCAACTTTCACCTGGAGGCGCGGTGCTCATTAGCTCCGTTCTACAGGTGGTGAAAGCGCGGCTCGGGGAGGGGCAGGGCCCCCGAGTGCCAGCCAGTGGGCGACAGAGCCAAGACCAAACGCAGCCTCCCGACTACCAGCCCCAGAGCTCGTCCTCACTGCCAGCCACAGCAGCTGGCGGCCTCTTGAACCCCGGCCCAGGTGCCTGCAGGGGAGGAGCAGAAAAGCCCAAAGTGCCGCAGCCTGGGGCTGGGGGCTGGGCTGAAAGGTCAGCCGCTTCCCCGCGCTCAGCTGGTACAAATGGGCTGGGGCTGGGTGGCGGATGGTTAGGGTTAGGGCTGCCTCCGGCTCACAGTCCCCATCGCAGGGAGCCTGGTGATGACTAGGGAGCGTGAAGGTGACTGCAGACACGGGCAGGACCTGCAGAACCAGAGGAAAAGAAGGGTGAGTAAGTGCAGGGATGTCCCACTGCTATGAAGTGGCAAGGGGGCCCCTCGGGCCGCAGGAATGGCCACGGCACGTGGTTGTACAGGAGCTGAGAACCGTTTGCAACATGGGAGGTGCCTGTGTTCCCTGCCAGCACAGAAACCAAAGAAATCCTTTTAAAAATTCAAGTTGCCGTGGAAACCTCCTATTCTGCACTTGGCTTATTATTTAACATCTCCACAGACGCCAAGCCCCAGGGGGGCACCCAAGGACACCCCTGTTTGATGTTTAGGAGCATCCTGACCCTCAAGGTGCTTCCTGAGGATGTGGCCGTGTCCCTGGAGCAGGGGTGGTGAGCCTGAGCGGTGGCGACCCTTCCTACGGGGATTCTAGGGTCTGTCCGCCCATCAGCGTGAGCCCCCACCAGCAGGGAGTGGGCACCCCGTGTTTCTGCACCAGCTCCTCTCATCTTGGAAGGTCAAAATGCCACGTGTTAGTCAGAAGATGTCACTAAAAAGAAAAGAACCCGGCTGCTTCGCTTGTCTGTCCAGGAGACACGTTTCCCTAGGGGTTTGGAGGCCACAGGGGTCGCTGACACGTATGGCCATGTGGGACCTGCCTGCCCGCGAGTCACTGAAGGAGGGAAGGCTAAGTGTTTTGAGCAGAAAGTCAGTCAGCCTCTTTGGTGCAGGGGAGATGATTGGAAATACACTCGAGGGATCGTTAGAAGAAATGGCCTTTTATCAGTTTGGTGGCTTAAGGTCTTTGGTAACACTGTTACTGTTCTTCCTAAAAGAAACAAAACTTTGAAATAACAGGAACATACTCATAAAAAAAAAAAAAGCTGCAAGTACCAACATCTTGGTAAAAATAAGAAAAAAATAAGGAAAATGCAAAAAAAAAAAAAAAAAAAAGCAAAGGCAGGTAGTGAAAAATAGCCTCCCTGCTGCAGTTCTGGACCGCTCCTGCACCCTCCGTGACGTTCCCCCACAGTGGCAGGAATGCACCTGTCTGCGCGTGTGCTGGGCTTAAGAGGCTCATCCGCTCACATCAGCCCATCATCTGCAACTTGATTTTTCCCACGTAACAGTGTGACTTAGGCGTTTTACTGTATCAGTGCAGTATGATTCACTGCAACTGGTTCCTTTCCTAGTGGCTACTTTGTGTGCTGTGTAGCCATTTACCATGATTTAACAGTTATTCTCTGTTATTAGACACTTGCTTTGTTTCTGGTCTTTTGCTAAGACAGGCTAGTTAGTGAACCTCCGTGTACCTGTATCTTGGCATTTGGGGGCCAGTATATCTGTGGGATAAATTTCTAAGTGTCACATTGCTGAGTCAGAGGGTGTGCAGATTTAGAGATTGACAGGTGTCACCCGGGTGGCCTCTCCGTGGTGGTAGCCGCCCCTGGGTGCTCACTGTTGACGCTGGCCTCTGTTGCCCCACGTCCTGAGCGCCGCCGGGAAGCACCAAACTGTCCAGCCTTTGCCAACCCCGTAGGAGGTAAATATCACCTTGATTTCCTCTGCGTCTCGCTGAAGGTGTTTTGTAATTTTTTCTGTGCAGTCACTGGGTATCCCTTTGTCATTTTTCTGTTACGCTGTTTCTGGTTTTCTGGTTTTTAAGAGCCTTTTGTACATCAAAGAAATGCAGCCTTAAGTATAGGTTAGTACTATTTTTTTTTTTGTCTTGTTTTAGAGAGAAACTTTTTATTTTCATGCAAACATTTCTCCTTTAAGGTGGTGGTTTGTGCCAACTGTAGGCTTTCCTTTAGTATTACGTTTTTAAAGTGCATTGATTTTCTTCGTAAGACTTTTAGATTGTCCTTAAGTAAGACCCTTGTTACATGTGGCCCTTTTGTGAGTAAGGAGTCGAGGGGAGAGGTGCGGCCGTGCATCCCGCCAGCTGTCTGCACCGCCCCTCGGGTGTGTTCACTTCCTCCGGCCCCACCGGGCTGGTGGGGGGCGTTGTGCACTGATTCCCGAGTGGAGGGTGTGCTTCTGAGGGGTCTGCTGGCCGCTTTGTGCTTTGCTCCTGGGCCAGCATTGCCCCGAGGTTTAGAATACATTTTGCTGCCCCAGAGAGCTGGCTTCGGTCAGAGCTCTTCCAGAACATCTTGCTGTCCTCACCTGTTTATCCTGCAGACGAACTGTTGCTCAACCTTAAGGCCCTGGAGGTCTGGGGTGGGACACCCCCCCCCACCTCAGCCCCACCTGACCCAGCTTTTGTTCGTGGCTCTCACAGGGCCCAGGAAATGCTTCTTGCTTTTGTTAGAGCTGCCTGCTTGGAACAGTGACTCATAGTTCGAGCTGGAAATCGCTGGTCTTCTGACTCACAGGCAGGTCCAGGCCTAAAGGGCCGAGGCATTGGTGTGATCGGCTCCCTTCTTGAAAGCCTGTCTCTGAAGCCGGAAGCAGAGCCCTTGGCTGACTGGAAAAACCAGGGATCCCAGAAGGCTGGTGCCACAGGCCAAGCCAGCTGCGCGTCCTCAGTTCCCACCCGGCCGGCCGCGCTGGGCTTGTGTTTGCTGTGCCGTGTCGGATGGGCCCGTGGGTTTCACTTTCTCACCCATTTTTCCTCTCCCTCCAGCCCTCCACTCGGGACACGGTCACACAGACGCTTTCCTCTTTCAGATGCCTAACTCAGGAAGTGTCCTGCCAAACTTTGCCCCGCAAATCCAGGAAAAGCAGTTTCGAAATAGCCGAGAGGGCCCTGGGCCGGGTGCAGCCCAGCATGGCCCCCCCCCCCCCCCCCCCCCCCCCGGCTTCCTCTCGCAGACGTGCACATGGTCGTGTGTGCTGCGGGCGCGGTTGGGACTTGGAGGTGTTTGGGGCTCTCTGCTGGAGCCAGGACGACGCCCGTGACGGTGCCCTCGTGTGGGTTGAGCACCGGGCCGCGTGACGGAGGAGCACCCTGACGTCTCCCGTCCTTTCCAGGTGGCTCCAGGATCCAGCTTCCAGCATGTGGCAGCTCTTGGCCTCCCTCTGCTGCCTGCTGGCCCTGACCAGCGCCCGGAGCAGGCCCTATTTCCACCCGCTGTCGGATGAGCTGGTCAACTATGTCAACAAGCAGAACACCACGTGGCAGGTGGGTTGTGGGGCTGCTTCCTGCGGACGTCCCCTCTGCAGGCCGGTCTGCGCATGCCAACTCCAGGGACAGGGTGGTGGCTGCAGCTGTGGCCCACGGGGCATTCTGTCCTGGACAGTTGAAGAATGAACTGACCCAGAGTCGTGGCAGCTCAGAGCCACGCCCCCTCCTTCCTGCCCCGTCCACACACCGGGCAAAGCCTGTGGAGGTGGCTCATCGGTCCTGGCCCCCTTCCGATTTCTGCCCAGCCCTGACTGGGGGGACCAAGAAATGAGGAATGAGCCATGTTCAGAGCCAGGAAGGGTCTCTTGTTGTCAGCAGGTCAGAAGAGACACCCACAGGTCTGAGAGCTGTGCTGTGCCCAGATGTCACTCCAGGCTGTCCCCTAAGTCCCATCCCAGCCTGTCTGGGGAGTGCCCCAACCCTCCTGTCTCCCCTGAGCTGGGCGGGACCCCTGGCCTTCCTGAGTCAGGGCTGTGTGTGGGCAGCGTCCCCACCCACCCTCTCCCGGAAACCCGTCTGGGGTGCGACTCTCTTCCAGGCTGGACACAACTTCCGCAACGTGGACACGGGCTACCTGAAGAGGCTGTGTGGCACCTTCCTGGGCGGGCCCAAGCTGCCCCAGAGGTGAGTGCCTGCTCCCCCACACCACGGTCACGTGGACAGTGGGTGTTTGTTCGGTGCGGTGGGAAGGAGGAAAGAAAGCCCTCCCTGGCCTCAAAGTCTCACTTCCCCCCAGAGCTGCAGGGCCTCAAGAACAGCCCGATGATCTGCCATTAGTGTTTTATTTTTCTAGAAAACTCTGCTGTGGACATTTTCATGCAGATATTACTCTTTTAACAAACATTGGAAATGTCTGTGTGAAGATGGGATGGTTAAGTTATAGGCACCCGCCACCTACACAGCGGTGACGTTATTACAGGTGACATGAGGAGCCCAGGAGGAGTTTAGGATTGGCGGGTAGGGTGGGGGAAGCCAGAAACACTGTCTGGACCCTGTGGATAAAACTCTTGAAAAATATTCATTAAATAAACGAAGACAGAAGCATGCAAAGTAGTAAGTTGCATTGAGCAACAGAATTAGGTTTTGCTTTGTAAAATTCCAAGGGAAACCTCCCTGCAAGCTGCTCCCATCGTCTTGTGCTCATTCCTTTAGGAGCTGAGTGTAACCTCGTCCAGAGTCAGCTGCTCTTACCCAAGGGCCTTTGCAGGGGTGGGAGAGTGAGTCACAGGATGAACGCTTGTAACCAAGACCTTCCTTTCTCTAGAGTGAAGTTTGCTGAGGACATGAAGCTGCCTGAGAGCTTTGATTCTCGCGAGCAGTGGCCCAACTGTCCGACCATCAAAGAAATCCGAGACCAGGGTTCCTGTGGCTCTTGCTGGGTAAGGCCCTGCTGGCCGGGGGACACCGGCAAGGAGCAGTCTGGGGGCTTGGGGTGGGACCCACTGTGACCAGGCAAGTTACATAAACTGTCCGAGTCCAGTTTCCGTTAATATAGAAGTGATGCTGCTCCCCGTGGCCACGCGTTATTGCAGGGATTAGGCAGAGTGACAACAGTGCCGTGTCCTGCAGATCGGAAGCCCCTGTACACGCTGGTGGAGGTGTTTCCCTTCTCTGACCCGCTATATGGTTCTGTGACATTAAGCACATTCCCGTTGTCGAGCAGTCGTCACCCCCATCCACCCACAGAACTCTTCTCAGCTCCTCAGACTCAAACTCCGTCCCCATTAACACTGACTCCCCAGTCCCCGGCCCCTGGTACCCCTGTTTTACTCTCTGTCTCTATGAATTTGATTCCTCCAGGGACTGCGTGTAAGTGGAGTCCACAGTGTTTGTCTTCTGAACAAGCTGTGTATTTATGTTTTAAAGAAAACCCCAGATGACATATTTCAGGACTGAACCGAGTTCCCACATAGGTTCAGGGTAGATTGGCCTCTTGCTGTGAACCTGAGTTGGAGCCCCAGGAGCCTGCCCTGGTGTTGGGAGAGACTAGTCTGGGGTGCGCGCTGTGGTCCTCGCAGGAGGAGGGAGGGCCACAGTCCCGGAGTGGTGGCCTCCTCACCTGTGGGGGACTTGTTCCTACAGGCCTTCGGGGCTGTGGAGTCCATTTCTGACCGGATCTGCATCCACACCAACGGGCACGTCAGCGTAGAGGTGTCCGCGGAGGACATGCTCACCTGCTGCGGCGGCCAGTGCGGGGATGGGTGAGTTTGGGGTTGTGCCTCCCACCGCAGGTTTGGCACCAGGAGACCCTCAGCCCAGGCCCCTCAGGTGGAGAATGACTTGGAGGACTCCCTGGAGGAGGGGAGTGGTAGAGTCGGAAGGTGTTTCCTTTGCTGAGACAGCGTTGAGGACTTGGGGAGTCTACAAGGGGGGCCTGGCCTGGCTGCTGCTTTCTGGGAGGCACCTGCAACCCGGCTGGCCCCCCAGATCTGCACAGGCCGTGCGGGGTCCAGGGGGAACAGGAGATCCCGTCTGGCTTTTGTCTCGCCTGCTCCCTTTCCTGCTCAGGGAAATGTAAGCACAGTGGGGCCTGTTTCCTTGTCTGTAACCTGAGGGTGCTCAGGCTGGTTGCACAGAACTGAATCCCTCCCTCTGGTGCCTGCCAGGGCCAAAGTCTGGCCTTGGTTCTACAGTGGTCAACCGTGGCTGCAGATTATAGAAATACCTGGGAGCTTTAAAAAATGTGCCTGGAGGCCAGACGCAGTGACTTGAGCCTGTAATCCCGGCACTTTGGGAGGCCAAGGCAGGAGGATCGCTTGAGGCCAGGAGTTCGAGACCAGCCTCAGCAACATAGCAAGATGCCAGCTCTACAAAATATATAATACAAAAAATCAGCCAGGTGTGGTGGTGCATACTTGTAGTCCCAGCTACTCGGAAGGCTGAGGCAGGAGGATCACTGGAGCCCAGGAGTTGGAGGCTGCAGTGAGCTATGATTGTGCTACTGTGCTCCAGCCTGGGTGACATTGGTAAGATGCTGTCTCAAAAAAAAAAAAAAAAAGTGCCTGGGGCCTAACCCCAAACCAGTTCAGTCAGAGCCACTGGCATTGGTGGGTTTTTGTAAGTACCTCGGAGAACTTTAACGTGCTGCGCAGTTGAGAATCTCTGTTCTGGAAAGAAGGGCACATGTGGCCTAGTGTGGCACAGACGTGAATATGAGAGTCTGTCGTCTCGAGGGCGTGGATGATCCGCTGGCAGAAGAGCATCTAGGGAAGATGAATTGGGAGGTCTGGGGCCCTGGGGGGACTGTTGGCCAGTTGTTGGAGGCAGCGGTGGATCCAGGAGTGACCCTGGGCACCTGGGTACCAGGCGGAGGTCTGGGAAGCAGCCAGAGCCTCCCTCACAGTGAGCTTAATCTCTCTTAGCTGTAACGGCGGCTATCCCTCCGAAGCTTGGAACTTCTGGACAAGAAAGGGCCTGGTTTCCGGTGGCCTCTATGACTCGCACGTAGGTGAGTGCACCCGCGGCCCCTGCCTGGCCAGGTGGGTTGTATAAGCGGTGAGTCGTGATGGCTTCGTGCTCCGTTATAAAGTGAGGGTTTGGGGCAGAGGGCTGGGCTGAGAGTGGACAGACGAGCCAGTCCTCTGTGGCAGGACCTGCGGGTGCCTAGGGGGCCTTGGTGGGAGCCGTAGGCTGACGCCCCGCCTGCCCTGTCTCGGTCCCCTTAGGCTGCAGGCCGTACTCCATCCCTCCCTGCGAGCACCACGTCAACGGCTCCCGGCCCACGTGCACGGGGGAGGGAGACACTCCCAAGTGCAGCAAGACTTGCGAGCCCGGCTACAGCCCGACCTACAAAGAAGACAAGCACTACGGTGAGGAAGGTGCCGGGGCCCAGGAGCCGCCGGCCTTCTCCCTCACGCCAGGGCCGTGGAATCCGAGTCCGGGTCTCCCCGGGGCGGAGACAGGAAGGATGCCCTGTCTCGCCAGGGGGAGCAAGCACACCCCCATTCTCTGCCTGTGCCACCCTGAACTCGGCCTGAGAGCTCCCAGGAAGGGACCAGACCCCTCAGTGTACAGGGAAGTGACATGCGCTGGAGCCCTGGGGTACCGTGGCCTCTGCCAGGGCCTCGTGCTCGCTGCTCCTTCCCTTCCTCGCTCCCAGCCCCAGCCCCAGCCCCGTCCTTACACCCTCGGGGACGCCTTCCTTGAGCTCCCCTGGCTGGGGATGTCCCCTAGGCACACAGTCCTCCCGGAGGTTCCCCCCCACATCAGTGCCTGGGGAGGTGGAGCTGCAGGAGGCCCTGTCACCACCCCAACCCCCGCCTTGGCTCATCTTGCAGGATACAGTTCCTACAGCGTCCCCAACAGCGAGAAGGAGATCATGGCCGAGATCTACAAGAACGGCCCGGTGGAGGGAGCCTTCTCTGTGTACTCGGACTTCCTGCTGTACAAGTCAGGTGTGTGCCCATGACCGGCGGCAGCAGGGGCCGGAGGTTTGGGGTGTCTGAGATCAGGTGCCAGGGCAGTGCAGGTGGCCGGCAGGGCCTGACTGGGCAGGAAGGCAAGGGGGCTGGGGAGGGCTGCGGGCCCCCGTAGGCCTGCCGGGGTCGGGCCCCGCGATTCCGTGCAACCGCAGCCCCGCGGCCTCCCTGCGTCTCTGCACGCAGCTTTCCCAGGCCTGCTCCAGGGTCTTCTCTTTGGCTAGTTCCTTCCCAAGCCTCGGAGCCCAGCTCACACGTCTTCTCCGTGGAGCCTGCCCCTCCCTGGTGGCGGGTCACGCCTGCCTTTCCCGCACGGCCTTCCAGTGCTTCATCAGCACCTTATAGCAGCAGGTCGTTTGTGTCTGGACCGAGTGACCCGTTTTATTCATCTGTGTCTGTGCAAAGCCCCAGCCTCGTGCCTAACACCCGTGGGCTGGGCAGTGCTGTGGGACCCACGCCAAGGAAGTCCCATCCGCCCGTGCTCTTAGCAACCCCTACTGCCCCTGTCCCACTTGCCTCCCACTAGACTGAGAGCCCCAAAGCTCTCAACCCTCATAAAACAAGGACTGGACAAAGGAAGGTGATCTGGCAGGAAACAAATACCGTCAAGCTGGTGTTTCTCGGCACGGTCCCCACCTGTGTTAAAAGCTGCATTTCCGGTTGGGCAGTGATGCCCCCCGCTGGCCCGCAGCCTCGGAGCAGCCAGCACAGCCCGTCCTGCCCCACCTCTGCGGGGGCTCCCGGAGCAGCAAGGTTACGACTCCATAAGCCGCGTAACCCTTTTAACAAACCCTTAGGTAGCACCCCAGTATGTAAAACAGATCATTGGTCATTTAGTATTAAATTTGTTTCATAAACTAGAATGTATTTATTAGAACTTTTATTTTTAAAGTCAACCAATAAGCACATTTTTTGAACTCCATTTTAATAGTCACTTAACACACTTGAGTGTGTTGGGATTTCAAAAATATATTTAATTCCCCAATGTCGTGGGAGCCCCCAGAGCCTTCTCGTGGGACACTGGGGTTCCAGCACTTCTCCGTGGGAGCCTGTTGGTCCCTCATGGAACCTGTCTCTCCTGACTCGGGGTGGCCCGCGGAGTTGGGGGTGCTGAGGGAGGGGGTCT
This sequence comes from Eulemur rufifrons, assembly GCF_041146395.1. Taxonomy (NCBI): domain Eukaryota; kingdom Metazoa; phylum Chordata; class Mammalia; order Primates; family Lemuridae; genus Eulemur; species Eulemur rufifrons. The sequence goes on from NC_090994.1 coordinate 3,049,019, forward strand.
GTGGCCTGGCCTCAGTCTACCCGGATTTCCCTCCTTCAGGGGTGTACCAGCACGTGACTGGAGACATGATGGGCGGCCACGCCATCCGCATCCTGGGCTGGGGGCAGGAGAACGGCGTCCCCTACTGGCTGGTTGCCAACTCCTGGAACACCGACTGGGGTGACAATGGTGAGTGCCACCCCCTTCCTGCCAAGAAGAGGGACCTGTGAGCCAGACTCAGTGGCTGTCTCTGCCGAGGCTGGCCTCTGAGCTCTCCGCAAGGGCAGAGTCTGAGCCCCAGAGGGCGTGGTGCCTCCCTGCCACAGCTCCCACTGCCCCGGGTGCCATGTCTCGGGGGGGGCCTTGTGGCGTTAGGGATTGACCACTGGGCAAACCCTGGGAGCCGCCAGGGCTTGGTGGCTTTTAGGGATGGGTCTGAATATACTGACAAGGGTGGAACCCACGGCACACTTCAAAGCACCTTCTTTTCTTTCCCAGGCTTCTTTAAAATCCTCCGAGGACAGGACCACTGTGGAATCGAATCAGAAGTGGTGGCTGGAATCCCACGCACTGAGCAGTACTGGGGCAAGATCTGACCTGCCGGGGCCTGTCTGGCCAGCCCTGGGGGAGATGCTCCCTAAATTTAGCCAGGGACGAGATGGGGTAGGAATATTTTTTCTTCTTTGAGTTCACATGAGACACAAGAGGTTTCAGATGGGGCCTGCGGCACTGGATGGGGCCCAACCTCGCATCTGCCAGCCGGAGCTGCCTTCCAAGGAGATGCACCCCAGTCCCAGCCTGGTCCCTGGACTGAGGGTCCCAGTGCGGACGTCAGACCGCGGAAGCCACCGCCCAGCGCACAGCGCGCCCTTCCCCGAGGCCGGTGCTGTAGCAGCGCCTGCGGCCCTCCCCACCCGCGCACCTCCAGGAAGCAAGGCAGACGCCTCGTTCCTAACCAGACGGCCAGTTGCCACCTGTCAGCAGTACCTCTGAGCACGCAGCTTTCTAGATTTGTGACAGGTTCAGAGAGGTGGTGTGGCAGCCCTTCCTGGGGCCCCGCATCTATGAAGCTGTGCAGCGTCACCAGCCCTCTCTGGTCTTGTCCTTGGCATGATTCCTTTTTAATAGAAATTTTATTTTTTGCGCACCTCAGCTGCTCATGTGAATGAACGAGTCTCACAGTCGCAACAGCTGCGCCGCTTTACGGATCTCCCGAGGGTGCGGCTTGAAGCACCGCGGTGCCGGTGACTCGCGTCTGCCACTGCCACCATGGAACTAGTTTGGGAGGAACCAGCTTTTATTGTTCTTTCAAACATCCCTGCTTCACCCTGTCACTTTAACAAGGAATGTCTATGCCAATAAAAGGTTTCTCCTTCACCTTGAAGTCTGCTCTGATGGCTCAGAGATCCTGTGTCGCTGCTTGGGGACTTGCAGCTCCTCAGCCCAGACGGGGTGCAGCCTCATTTTAACCTCTCACTGCCCCAGCCCTGTTCTCTAGCCACGGCATCTGCCTCTTCATAGCTCCCGTCATCATCAGCCCTTCTCTGTAAATCCGTCCCGAGCCCCGATGAGCCTGCCCTGCTTAGAGAGGTAAGAGCAGCGCTGTGCTCCTCCGCACAGGCGTGGCGTCGTGGGGAGCTCACATGACCACGATGCCACCCCACTGCAGGACCACCTCTCTCCCTAGGAGCCCTCCACTGTTGGTATGGGCTGGAGCCGGCCCGTAGGTGGTATTTTGAGAGTTCCCTATGCCACCAGTTGCTGTTCTAGAACTATTCCTTGGCACAGATGGCCCTGGTTGTCACAGTGAAGTACACCAGTTCTGGAGGGAACAGAGGAAACTAGAAGCGTTCAGCGCCCACTCCACTGGCCGCCTGTCCGGATAGCTCGGTATTCCCTGCCCCAGCCCAGCACGGGAGCCGGGCTGGCAGAGGCATGGGAAGTTTAGCTTCCGGTGCACTCAGAAGTCAAGAGTCAAAAGCTCCATCAAATAAACTCAAAACCCCGGTGAGCACTAGTAGGAAAAGTTTATAATGCTGATCATAATACTTATAAAATGCTTAGGGCTACCGAAGCCACAAATTCGTAATCTCTTTATTCTTACAATTTCAATTAGAAGACATTCATAACCTCAAAAAAGTTCTGAAATAGTTCTGCCTGCTCCCAAACCGAGTTGAATAATTCCATTTCCATGCTGTCTTCCCCCGCCCCACGCAGTACCCACCTGCCACTCCGTCCCTACCCCTGGCTGGAGCAAGCCAGGATGCACTAAATGAAGTGACAGAATGAACGGGGGGCATCTGCACACTCGGCTTAAGACAGAGAAACCTGCCTTGCAGTGTTTATGGTTAGGCTGGGTCTCAATGCTTATAACTGTCACCAGTTCAATTCAGTGGTTTCTTTTGAGTGCTTTCCAAGCCAGGAGACAGATGGAGGCGACGATGCCTTTCTAGTCTTCACCTAGAGAAAGGCATTCTCTGCAAAGACAGGCAGTTCAATCTTCGCCACTCTCAAACATGCCTCAGAGAGCCATACTCAAGAAGCGGTCCTAGGCTGGGCACAGTGGCTCAACATTTGTAATCTTAGCGCTCTTCAAGGCCAAGGTGGGAGGATTGCTTGCGGTCAAGAGTTCGAGACCAGCCTGAGCAAGAGCAATACCCCCATCTCTACTAAAAATAGAAAAAATTAGCTGGGCATGGTGGCACACGCCTGCAGTCTCAGCTACTTGAGAGGCTGAGGCAGGAGGAGCCCTTGAGCCCAGGACTTTGAGGTTGCTGTGAGCTAGGCTAATGTCACGGCACTCTAGCCCAGGGAACAGAGTGAGACTCTGTCCCCGCCGCCCCCACCAAAAAAAGAAATATAGGATGTCTAAATAAATTTGAATTTTGGATAAGTACATTTTTAGTATAAATGTGTCCCATGCAATATTTGGGGTATAATTCTAAAAAACAGAATTGTTTATCTGAAATTCAAGTTTAACTGGGCATCCTGTAGTATCTGACAATCTCAGTAGACAAGATACTTAGAAGGAAAACAATCTTTCAAAGAGCTTGAGAATGACGAGAGCTGAGACCTTTGTACAAGTCAGTGATAACAGAAAAAATGACATAGCTGTATAGCTGGAAGAGACCTAACAGATCACCTAACTACACACTTCAGGAAGTCCCACAGCTAATGACTGAGTTGGGAGAGAAGCTTCCAGTATGTCCACCACGACCAAGGCTTTTCCCACCAGGCTGTCCTGTGTCTTACATGAACTTCAAGAGAACTAAATCTTAGATTTCAACACATGAATTTGTAACAACCTACCTTGAAACTTCCGAGTTTTGGGGTTTTTTTTCCCTCAAGTTTCGGTGCTTAAGTTGCTGGGAAGATACTGAGTCTGGCTTACGGCTGGCTGTACTCCATGGGGCAGGTCACGCTGGCTTCAGCATGGTGACAGATGTGTCTAGTGCTGAGCCTCAAATGAACCAATTAACTCAAGTCTTCCTGGGCCCAAGCTAAGCCCGTTGCCTGGGAGCTGTCAGTGTCGCAGGAAGAAAATCAGCATGTTTATAACAAAGCAAACCCAACTCGAACCCAATCACTGTCACCACACCCAGTGGCTGCAGAAGAGCAGACTATATGCTGTGTGTATCCAGAGCATTAATGGCTTCTAGAAAGCATTTTAATGCCCTCGGACATGGATTACCAATCCGGGGCTGTGTCCCCCTCGCCCACGCTGGAATCTGGTGACGGGGTATCACACACCTAGCTGTGCCCGGGCAGAGGAAGGTAAAACCCGTGGCAGAATCCGGCTGAGTGCCATGCGGCTTTCAAGCCAATCCCCTGGAAGCATCTCCCGCCTTTCTTGAGAATTCAGTGTATAAGCTGGTAATTTAAGAAAAGAAAAAAAGCTGGGGGGAAAATTTCTCAGCGCAGATAAGAGAACCTGCCCAAGTAGAGCGGGCTGGCAGGGCTCGTGTGGCTGCCAGGTGACGGCGGTGAGGCGACACCAGTCCTGTGGGGCCGGCCAGCTGTGCCCCTTCCTGGCACTGTCCTCACTGGCTTCACGGTGGCTGCAGATGGCCACTCGTCCCTCAGTCACTCCGTTCTTGAGCTCCGTCCAACGGCCACGGAGGCTTTCAAGTGAACTGCACTAGACGAACGCAGACTAACTTAATTCTTTCTCACAAAAATTTCCTCGGGTGAGCACTGTGGCTCTCGCCTGTAATCCCAGCATGTGGGAGGCTGGGGTGGGAGGATCTCTTGAGGCCAGGAATCCAAGACCATCCCGGGCAACGTAACAAGACCCGGTCTCTACGGAAAATAAAAATAAAATGAGCTGGGCTTGGTGGCACACCCCTGTAGTCGCAGCGACTTGGGAGGCTGAGGGGGGAGGATCGCTTGGCGCAGGCCCACGAGTACGGTCGCAGCGAGCTGTGATCACTGTGCTCTGGCCTGAACACCAGAGCGAGACCCAGTCTCTAAAAAATTAAAAAAAGAAAAAGGTCTCCTCAGAAATGTCTGCCTTTCCTGGGACCAATCTAAGACGGGGCTGAAGGCAATCTTACTGTTTCTCTCTGAAAGCTAAACTCCCTTTGGATGAGAAAATAATGCCAAAACACCCAGAATGTCATTCCTGGCCTTCACATGCACAAGCTAGCCTGCACCCTCAGCAAACACGGAAGTATCACCTAGAACTGGAAACACATCCACTCCACTCAGACCACTTAAAACAGAATGATGAGAAAAATACGAACCAACAGAAAGAAAATTCACTTCATTTTCTACTATGATGAATATTCAAAGGTTGCTTCAAATTAAATACATTTAATTATAACTCCAGGCAGGATTCACACTAAATAAGACCTCATAAGTCCCATATGCAGCCATGTCACCTAATCTGCAGCACAGAACACTCGGCCATCGGCACAAGCAGCAGAAGTGTCACCACCCCAAGTACCAGGCAGCTGAGAGCCGGCAGCCTTTCATATATTCTTCTCCACTGCCTCTCAGCGTCCTAAAGGTTGCAGCCACACAGAGTTCTTTTAGGGATTAAAACGGGAGGAGAAAAATAAAAGGAAGCCAACAATCATCCCTGAAGAAAAAGTAAATCCATTTCCTGGCGAACCTCAGCTTGCAGACCACGTCCGCATCAGTGCTCTCCAGTCTGGACATAGTCTTCTGTGACCTGGGAGAGTGTGCTCAGGTACTGCCAGCTCAGGGCAGCCAAGAGCATGACAAATGACAGGTAAATGGGGGAGTAGTGGCTTCGGGAGATGAGCTGACAGTTGGGAAGATTCTGCGTCCTGATCGTGGAGATGATTTGTCTTGTTTTACTAGAAGATGGATCCGAGTCGGGGATTCTATGATAAATCTGTTAAAGAAAGAAGAAAAAGCGGAAAGTGCTACATATTGAGTACTAGGTGCTTTATAAATATTTTCTGTGGTTACTTCTCAAAACAACCCTCAACAGGTGGGTATTTTATGCCTATTTTTCCAAGGAGGAAACTGAGGCTCAGAGAAATGAAAGTGACTAACCCAACGCCACCCAGACGAGCCACCCTGATAAGGCAGGGATGTCAGCCCAGGCCTGCCAACCACAAAGCATGTCCTTCCAAGCAACCAGGAGGCACAGGTGCGCTCGCTGTACTCAGGAGCTCCCGAGACCCTTGAGGGCGGTGGCTGCGTCACACCGATCCTCATGTCCCCAACACCTCAGTGCCAGGCAGGCAGGAGGTGCCCAACAAATGTCAGCACAGTTCACTCTGGCTGGCGCGGTAACATGGAGCAAGGGGAGATACTGGAAAGACTGTACAAAAGCAACTTAGGAAAACAGGGCCTGTGGGGGGGGGGCACAGCTCGGTGAAGGACGGAGCGCAGATGCAGGGACTCCTGCCAGCCACCCTGGCGTCCTCCATGAACCTCCACAGGCCTCCGAAACATGCAGACTCCATGTCGTCTTCTATGTCCCAACAATTACGCCTGAGCCGGGCCCTCTGCACCCCTCATCTGACCTACCCCGGCCTCCAAAATGAGTTCCTGTGTCTAAGCTCGAAGCCTAAAATCTGCTCGTCTGTTCTCCACACTCTCACCAAAGACCTAGAACCTCTGCTTGATACCCCGTGGCTCCCAGTCACCTGCAGAATAAAGTCCGACCTCTGCAGGGCGCAGCACAAGGCAGCGCAGAGCTGGTGCGGCAAAGCTGGTGCGGGTGGGGCCCAGTGCACCCCGCCACCTCCCTCTTCACACTCCTGCCACACTGCTGCCCCAGACTACTGCGCGCTCCTGTTCCTTTCTCCTCCCACATTCCTTGACCTGGCTCTTGCCTGTCCCCAAGTCTCAACTCCAGTGTTACGCTTCCTAGAAAACCTGCCTGCACCTCCAGATTGGGCCAAGCGCCACCCTCTGGGACATACATCCTATCTTACCACTCACGTAAAAATGGCCCTTTTGCAGCTGTCGCCCCAACTAGACCACACCTGTCTCATTCCCCATTTTGTCCCCAGCCCAGCACTGCCTGTACACAGAAGGCCCTCCATAAAGGTTTACCGAATGTGGCTCAGGCCTGTAATCCCAGCACTCTGGGAGGCTGAGCCAGGAGACCAGCCTGAGCAACAGTGAGACCCCAACTCTACTAAAAATACAAAAATTAGCTGGGCATGGGGGCACGTGCCTATAGTCCCAGCTACTCGGGAGGCTGAGGCAGGAGGATCGCGTGAGCCTAGGAGTTGGAGGAAGAGTTTCAGGCCCATTAGCGGTTCTCGTGGGGGGAGGTGGCGATAACCTGAACCAGGACTGAGGCAGAGTGTGGAGAGGACAGAGCAAGTATTTTTTTAAATAAGCTTTTTACCCCAAATTTTCATTACATAATGGATTTTTTCCCCACCAACATATCCAATGTTCTTGCCACCCTCCTTCCCAGAAAACACAGCTAGAATTTAATACGAGGAAATAAAACAACATGCTCACAGGACCATGCTGAACGTGCTGCAAAGGGCAGCTACAGAGAGAAAACAGGTGGGGAGGAACCACCATCTCTTCAGTTTTTTTGAAAAAATGTTTAGATGATGCAATTCTGCTTGCAAAGACAATTAATATAAACATAAAGTAAACAATCAAAATTCCTTCATGCTCCTCCTCCTTGGCCACAGGCTGGTGTACTTTTTGACCTTTTGCTATGTCCACATAAGCCAGTATACATAAACACATAAAATGTCATATATGAGTATATTATGTAGAATCATGTAGAAATATATGTGAATCTATATTGTGCACATAAAATTATACACAATTTTAAAATCAATTATAAACATATTTTTCTGTAATCTGACATTTTTAACACCAGAACCTACAAAATGATGTCATTCTTTTTTTTTTTAACACAAGCTGCTTCGCATGAATGTATTAAATTAATAAATTCCCTACCTATGAGGATTGAGGACAAAATGCTACACAAACATCCTTGCAGGTTCCCTGGTTATTTCTGTAAGACGAAGTCCTAGAGCTGCTGGGCCAGAGACCGACGCACACAGGTTTCTGATGGGTAGGAAAGAGGAAAGGCAGAACCCGCAGCACGCGAGGACGCCTACACACAGGGCAGGGGAGAAGGCAGGGGACTCGGGGATGTCCCCACGTTGTCTGGATTCCATGATTAGGTAGATGGTGATGTCATTAACAAAACAGAAAAATAAGAAAGCACCCGAGACGAGAGCAGAAAGCACTGATGCAGAAAGAAGTGAAATCAAGACAGAACCCCAGGAAATACCAGCGTGCAGGGACCAGGTGGCCACAAAGGAGCCAGAAGGGCACAGGAGCAGAGAGGTCAGAGGGCCACTGTGTGGACACTGTGCCGCGGAAGCCAAGGGAGGAAAGGGCTTCAAGGAGAGAAAGAGTCAAAGTGCCAAATGACACAGTGGGGTCAAGGAAGATTATTAAAAAATTGATCATCAGATTTGTAAAGTAGGAGGCCATCATCAGATCACTCTGGTAAGAAAAGTTCTATGGACGAGGCAGGAAGAAAAGCCAGGATAGAGTCGGCTGAGACACAAGTGGAAGTAAGTGACGTCAAGTTCATCTACTCTTTCGAGACGCTTGGCTGTGAAGGGGAGGCAGAGGAGGAGGGAAGAATCCTGCTGTGATCACTTTCTGAAGTGGTGGCCTGGGCACGCATACAGAGAGGAGCTCGGCTTTGGCTCTGGGAGGGGCGAGATCTCGGGGAGGCAGCAGGGGTACCCCGGCGCAGCAGGTACAGGGGGTCAGGCCTGCACGGGAGACAAGGCAGAGGGGGGCTCAGAGGGATCTCGTCCTTCCTCTTGTAGTCAGAAGGCAGAGTCAGCTGGGACGCTCAGAAGAGGACAGGGACACACGGTGGTGCTTTTCAAACTTTGTGTTCACAGGAAATCACCTGTGGATCTTGGTAAAAGGCCGATCCTGTCAGAAGACCGTAACTCAAGTTCTAGTTCCAGTATTTATTATACGCTGGGCCTTGGGCAAATTATTTGATTGCTCTGAACTGCACTGGTGACGGTAACCTCCCGAGAGATCACGATTAAACGGTATCACGGGAGGTGATAAACTGCCCGTGAGGACACCGTGCATCTCTGAAGCCAAACCGACCCACGAGTGCAGCAAAATTCCCAGGTAGATTTATCTCAGAAAATACCATATCGTGGGGGAGTAATCACTTGCTCCAGTAAAAAGCAAAACAAAACAAAACCAAACCACCACCAAACACCCAACCCAGCTTTAAGAGAGAAAACTACGATTTGCAAAGGGCAAGAGAAAAAAATTGGTGGGACGTTTAGAATTGGTGTGGTGTACACGCATGTGGTGTATGTGGCTTAGCCTTTTAAAGCGAGGCCGAATGTTAAAAGGCATGTATGTAGTCACAGTGCTGCATAAAAAGTTAATTAAAGCCATGAAACAACTCTGTAGCTTTCTTTTAGAAAACACAATTCTGAATGTATTTTCAGTTGTTTTACATTTGATAGAATTGGTCTATTTTATTCTAGCCAGCAGTGATTTAAGCCAAAAAAGATGTTTTTTTGTATATAAGCATTCGTAAAGTAAGACACGGTGACGAGAGAATTATCTTAGAAGCCATCCTCCTGCCTGTCGGTGTCACTGCCTGTCTCAGGCTTGCACACAGCAGGCTCCTGGCAAGCAGGAGTGGGGACGGAGAGGAGGAAGGAAAGCCTGCCGAGGGCGCACTGGGGTGGCCGCCGCGTAGGCAGTGGGGCTCCGTCTTGAAGAACCTCCGGGGAGCCTTATGCAATTCGGGGAGCCTTATGCAACGCGGGGAGCCTTATGCAACGCGCCGCTGAGGAGGCGTGGGCACCCCTCCCCCGCCTCCTGCGTTGTGTGTGCCCAGTGCCAAGCATTTCCTGCAGCTGGTCAGAGGCACTAAGTGGCTACTGCCACTTGGTAGGAAGCCAACAGGAATATAAGCAATGAAAAGTGACTAGAAATTTATTAACAACTCTAAATTAAACCAGGATGTTTTAACAAGGCTTCAGGAGAGAAGTTGAACCGGCGTTCATCTAACTCTGGACTTTGGGCCGCTTGCGTCAAAATCACCTGGCCTCCTTGTTAAAAATGCAGACTTCTGGCCCCATCCCCTGGCCTGCGTTTATCAATCTCTGGGAAAGGGCTGGGAATCTGCATTTCCCAACAATCCACCAGGTGATTCTCGTAAAGCCAGAAGTTTGAGAACCACTGGTATAGGTCGTGGGAACGCAGAAAGCAGATGGGGAAAGGACCAGGCCAGGTAACGGAAAGGAAATACAGAAGAGAAATGACAGGGTGGCCGAGGAAAAGAAAGAGGCAATACGGACCAGGGCACTGTCTCCTTCTCTGTACATTGTCATGTGACACCATAAAACGTAAGGCACAGCCTACCTACCAAATAGGAGCTTCCTAACCTAATCCGTTAAGTCAGAACGCTTGGAACACCCTCAAACGCCACCTCATTATTTGAAAACACGTAAGATTTATCCTCTCAGAGCAACCGAACAAGCAATGCACAAATATCAGACGATAAGATCAGCACCAAGTTGTAAATTTATGTACTAGCCCCATTCCTGGGTTATTTTGTGTCTCCTAACCTTATTTTTTCGTTTTACTCTCTCACCTACTTCCAGTTGGTCATCCTGTTGTATTTCGTGTATAACCATAAGCCACCTTATATCCTTCTGGGAAAAAGGTTTATTTGGAATCAATCCCGGGTACTCAAGTGAATAAACACAATAAATTAAAAAAAAAAAAAAAAACCTTTTTGGAGAACTCCAAAAGCATTTTAATATGCCCTCCCACGAGATAAATAAGGTGAACAAATGAAGAGAAATCGTGGTTGAGATCAGTCCCTGGTAAGATAATTAGTGGCACTTTGAGCCCTCCTGACGGCCAATTCTAACACACACGCAGGACAGCGCTTGTTGCTGTGAAGTGACAGCGTCACATTGCAGGGGGACTCCCCTGGGCGGAGCTGGGAGGGCCAAGTGACCTTTCAGGTGCTTCTTTGCCACGCCTCACCCCCACACCCCACTAACCTGAAAGCACGCAGGTTTTACAAACTTAATTATTCAGGTCTTAATTCCCTGGTGAGCCATAAAATTATTCAGTTTTTCAGGGACCTGCCAGTCTCGGTCGAGGAATCGTATCTGCTTCTCAAGGGCGGGCTGTGACAGATTTTTCATCTACACACCTGGCATGTCATCGAAGCCAAATAAACACCTGTTGGTTCGACAGGGGACACAGAGCTACTATAAACGTCTCCTGGGCGGGGACGAGCCCTGTGCAACACGCACCACAGCAGCTCCTCTGAGCCCCAGCGGCACTTCCAGGCCTCAGCAGGTCACTTTCCACAGTGGAATATACAAGCAGCCCGATAATCACTTAAAAGTCTCATGTGTTGGGGAGGCATGGGCAATGTATATAGCCTGATCTTTTGTACCCCCTTAATGAGCTGAAAAACAAACAAAAAATAAAACAAACAAAACAAAAAAAAAACTGTAAAAAAAAAAAAATCCCCCCCAAAAAATAAATAAATAAATAGAAAAAAAAAAAAAAAAAGAGGCTAATCACCTCCATTTCTCTCTATCCAGAAAAAAAGAGAGTGTAAATTTGGCACCATCACATGAATTTATTGCCATGTGTTAAATGCTCCCCCTTCAAGGTAAATAGTTGCAGTTTTTTGTCTCTTTAGTCTGAGTCACTGTGAATAACTCTTTAAGACCAGTGACCTCTGTGTTTTTGTCACATCAGAATAAAAGCTTAGAGCTGATTCAAAAAAAAAAAAAGAAAGTCTCATGTGTGAACATCTTAACTTCCCTTACAGCAAGAATATTAAAAAAACCACAGGCAGATTCTGATTCTGCAGGTTTGAGCAGGGCCCAGGATTCTAACGCTCCCCGTGTGTGGCAGCTGCTGCCCGAGGCGCACTTGCGCAGCGCACAGCAAACAGGGCCTGCAGAGCCTGGCCGTGCTCTAGCCTGACCAGAGGGAGGGGACAGGCAGCATCCAGAGACACAAACAAGACTGCCCTCGCCAAGGAATTCTCTTTGGCAGGGAGGAATGAAGGTTTCTGGCTGTCTGCCTGAGCATTTATTTCTATCCCAAAATAGCAGGTTGATCTTCTCCCAGCTGACAGGCATCCAGGCTGATTTGCAGCTAAAGACAGAGCAGCGTCCACCTGCTCGGGAGGGCTCGGGGCTGCAGGCCCACTCCTCGTGTAAGCACTGGGGGTGCACAAGGAGGTCCCCTTTAAAGTCCCTTCCAGGTGCATTCTTGCTACAGCCAGTCAGTCCAGAAACCGGACAGAATAAATGTGTCTTACTTTCTTACTGCAAATGACTTGGTCAGGGAGGAGAAATAGGATCAGTGTTAATATCCGGACACCTGCAAAACGCCATACCACTTGTGACTTCATACAAAAAGTTTTCCTTTAAAATCTTATTTGCAAATGTCCTTGTAATAAGTGCTTACATTAAAACCAGTATCAGATTCTATTGTTTCAGACTTAGAAATCTTCAGAGTTTTCTGAATCAAATCAAATAAGTTTAATATTAACATTTCCTCCAAAATACCTTGAGTTTCACGAGTGTAACTTTAAACAAAACAACTGATGCCCTAAATCAGACGTCAGCAAAGTTGTTATTAAAGGGCCAAAAAATATTTTTAGCTTTACAGGCCACTCTCCGTTGCAGCTACTCAACTTGGCCATTATATCGCCAAAGCAGCCACAGACAACACATAAACAAATGGCTGTGACTGTTCCAATAAAATGTATTTACATACACAGGAGGCGGGCCAGCTGTGCTTTGCCCACCCTTGCCCTCAATCAAACTGTGAATCACAACTAGGATTTAATTCCAACAGTTAAGGAAAAGCCAAATAAAACCTGAGTTTTAATATAGTACTGGCCACAAAATTTTTAAAAAATGGTTTTCTAAGCCTGAACAACATAGCCAGACCTCGTCTCTACCAAAAAAAAAAAAAAATTAGCTGGGTGTGGTGGTGCATGCCTGTAGTCCCAGCTCCTCAGGAGGCTGAGGCAGGAGGATTGCATGAGCCCAGGAGTGTGAAGCTGCAGTGAGCTATGATTGCATCATTGCACTCCAGCCTGGGTGACAGAGTGAGACTCTGTCTCAAAAAAAAAATGGTTTTCTAAAACTAGTGATCCAAATAAAACTGCAAAACCAAACATTGTCTGAACTACATACTATATATAAAATGTTTCTAATTTATATAAGATGAAGACACAGAGCCTTGAATGGTACTATTCCATATTCAGTTTAGAAAGAGTAACTGAACCCCTTGGAATAGAGGTTAACAGCACAGGCTCTGATGCCAGACAAACCAGGGTCCAAATTATGGGTCTAGTCATGAGGCTGGGGCCTCACATCTCCCCGAGATTACTGGAACCCACCTACCTGCCACGCCAGGCACAGTAAGCTCAAAAGAAGTGCTGGCTGTACGGGGACCTGGAGAGTCTCACTGGTAGCAATTTTTCGGTCGATGGATGAATACTTTCATCTAGTTATTAAATGAATGTTAGGATTTTTCTAAAGATTTGGTCTTCTCTTAGACCTTCTGTAGGTGCCTCTGACAGAAATGCTGATGTCCACAAGTTGTCAGAAAGTAGGGAAGAAATATAAGCAGAATGTGCAATATGCAAGAAAAATTAGAAGAAATAGTTGAAGAATTATGTTCAGATGAAAACATGGTTGCAAATCATATCCCTGTAAACATATGATAAGGGGACTGGAGGGACACACAGAACCATGGACAGCGGTCACCTCTGGGGAGGGAGCACAGGCTACCAAGGAACAAGGCCTTTTATGTTTTCATAGACTCGGCAGTATCTAAACCCCAGCAAGGGCATACTTGAGGGCCACAGCCCATCCCGGCCTCCACTCCCTCGATGACAGTAGCCACCATCCCTGCCAGTTATGACAATCAAAAATGTCTCCAGACATTGCCCAATGTGCTCTGCGGGCAGCGGCAAATCACTTCCATTTGGAACCACTGCTCTAGGGCCTACAGATTAGAGAGAGTTCTAGCCTCTAAGAAATAAACTTTTTGAACCTAGTCAAACCCCTCCACATTTAGAAACTTAACTTGCACAGGTATGTTTTGTTTTATAGGGTGGCTTTGGCATTTGAAATGAAATTTTCAGAAAAAAGCTTAGAAATAATTACAACTTGATGGCTGTCCTTTGCCTAAATTCCCAACTGTGGTTTCTAAATGGCAGCCTGTGGTGTGATGGAAAGTACTAGACTCGGGGTCAGGACACACGGATTGCAGTCTGAGACCCGCACGATCATGTGCTGCATCAGCACACATAAGCCTCAACTCCACGTTCCTCACATGTGAACGAGCAGCTCGGTTGGCCTCTAACATCATCTTCCAGCTCAAAAACCGTGATTCTATCAAGGGCTCCACCCCACAGCCCTGCTTGTCTCCTCTCACCAGAAACCGTTCTGGGGCTACGTGCTATGCACTACACAGCCCCGAACAATCAGCTCGGCTCCTGTGCTCACACCTTCCTCCCAATAAAGGGTACCAATTCCTGTCTGTCTAGGTCATAGCATAGTCAGTTGTTAGGGTCATCTAATGTCCACACGTGATATGTTTAAATATCTAATATCAAAATATGATACATTTAAATAGCGCCATTCTTTAAAGAATAAAAGCAGCTACAAATTATCTAGGTAGTTAAACGAAAACCCACCTCTTCCATATACTGGTATATTATAGCTTTCACAGCCGGCATATTGGTGGCGTCCATCATCAGGGTCACTGCTTGCCCTTTCCGAATCTTCACCACCCCTTTGAACACCTGCGCGTTATTGTAACAGGCAGCCAGAGTAGCAATGGCCATCACCTACCGGTAACAAGGAGAGGGTCTTAAACAATTCTGTGGTTTAGCCACAGAAGTTCCATTTTATTTGAAAAGAACAAACACAAGCAGGTCCAACATTTTCCATGATAAAGCAATGGGTGATTAGATCTGAAATATATATTTCAAAATAACATCTGGAAAGAATTTTCTATTTTAGCTGTTTTTCTATTTTCCCTATGAATTACATTCATTGTATACTAAAAAATAATGCCGGGGGAGGGGGCACCAGAAAGGGGGTGATTCCCTGTGTTCAAGGTAAATTATTTCTAGGATAATGGAAACCTAAGACAGGCATCCAGATTTTAGTTTCAACCACCATTCAAAATTGTTCACTAGGCCGGGCGAGGTGGCTCACGCTTGTAATCCTAGCACTCTGGGAGGCTGAGGCGGGAGGATGGCTTGAGGTCAGGAGTTCAAGACTAGCCTGAGTAAGAGCAAAACCCCCGTCTCTACTAAAAATAGAAAGAAATTATATGGACAACAAAAAATACATATAGAAAAAATTAGCTGGGCATGGTGGCACATGCCTGTAGTCCCAGCTACTTGGGAGGCTGAGGCAGGAGGATTGCTTGAGCCCAGGAGTTTGAGGTTGCCATGAGCTAGGCTGACACCACGGCACTCACTCTAGCCCGGGCAACAGAGTAAGACTCTGTCTGAAAAACAAACAAAAACAAACAAACAAAAAAACAACAAAATTGTTCACTAGAACAAGATCGAACCAAGTTTCCAAATCAGTTAAACCCTGTGATTTTCTTTGCTTATTTAATATCTGAAATAATTGGTAAAGGTGATTAAAAGTGTAAGCTCCTAGAATATCGAGGGGCTAGGTCCAGAGGATCAGGTTCTCTTACCCTGAGTCTAGGAAAAGGACAATAATAATTAGGTGCTTAGACTTTTGTAGTATAACAGCTTCACCTAAGTTTTACCCAGCGCTCCCCATAAATCTAGGCCAAAGCCCTCAACTTAATTGTGAAGATAAGGATCTGTGCAGTTTAGAATAGTGTGGAAAGAAGAGTAAATCGAGGAGGAAGGCTCTGGAAAGGAGCAGCCTTAAGCTGAAGCCTGAGGAGAGTGTGGTGGTTAGGAGGGAAGGGGCAGGCCCTGAAACCCCCAGCACAGGGAGATAAACTGGAATCATCTCTTTAAGGAGTCATATCCTCAAATAGAGCAGAGCAAAATCCTCCCTTACCATCACCCTGTTCCCCTGGCCCCTACTTCCCACATACACCAAGAGGAGCCCCATGCCATACCTGTGGAATGGCACAGAAGTTAAACACGCTCTGGTTTCTGAGCCTGGAAAGGTAGGTGATGACATCTGGGATGTGGTGCAGGGCATTGGTGATAAGTTCATTCAGGCACTGGACGGCCAAGTCAATGTTCTCAGGTTTAGCAAAATCCCCCAACTTCTTAGCATACCTGCCCCAAACCTAGACAGATAAGGAGATTAAAGAACAAGTCAACATGTGCATGGCGGAGAATTTACATTTTAATCCTTTAATTTACATATTAAAGGATAGTTGTGGATAAGAACTATGATATACAGTAACATCTCTCTTAGCTGCTGACTCATTCTTCACCAAGATTACATCCATTTTAAGCTCCATGCAATAGCTATTTTGACTACCAGTCAGGGTTCAATCGCAACCTAGGAGTCAAGTATTTAGGGAAAGTGCCCCTTAGGGACAATTAGTGTAGCAGGTGTAAGCAATACTTTGATGACCTCAGACTAAAGAGGTCTCTAGTTACTCAGAGCTGTTAGTCTACACCTGAAAAAACAGCCAGCCATATACAAAATCAGCCACTACAGTACTGCAGGTTAAATATTAAACATTCTCAAAATGGCCAGGCCTCAAAATAATTAATATTACATCCCCAATTCTGATAAGAATGCTGCTGAGAAGCATATCTGTGAAAATGAGCTGAGCCTATAAGTCCATCACCTCCCTGGATCCTGGTAATACAAACATAAAATAACACCCTTGATTCCAAGAGTGGGATTTGGTTTGATGATTTTTAATGATATTATTTAGAGGATTCTCTGAAGCTTGCAAATAACTTACTTTTATTCTTGGGCAATTCTTAAGCTTCCTAAAAAATAATGCTTATTGTAACTAACTCTACACATTCCTCAAAATAAATGACCAGGCCTAAAAGGATTCTATTGAAAGACAAATTTGTTATCCATTCTTAATTTGCACCTGAAGCCACCCAAATTGATGGTACTAGGTTATTCTGCAGAACCTGGAGAAAACAGTTAACGAACCTCCACGTACTCATCCAGCTTCAACAACTGACACATGGCCAGTCTTGTTCCAGCTACACCCCACTCCTGGATTACTTTAAAGTAAAGCTCTGATGTATCATTTCATCCACAAATACTTCCTTCTGAATTCCCCAAAGATAAGGAACCTTTCTTGTACACATGTCTAAGATTATTTTTCCCCAAACACCCTGTATCTGTTACCTCTTGAGGCCAAAACTCTCTCCCCTCTTGCTGGTCTTCCAGGTAATCCCGGATGATGTTTGTTTTCTGCAGAAACAGGCCCATCGAGTTGGCACGTTCTTCATCTTCACCAACTAAGGGGTCTTCGAACTCTGAGGCCGAGAAGAGACGGGAAAGGCCAATTCCCACCAGCCCAGCAACGTAGTGGCAGTACTGTGAGAGAGAATTTTTAAAGCTCTTTAGTAATGAAATCTACTAAAATGGACACACTAGAGATCAGTAGCTACAAAAAAAGCAGGTTCCAAACAGAATGTATAAGACAAGTTCTATCTACTTTGGCCTCGTTTAGTGGTAAGCTCTCTAGGACATGAGTAATTTCATTCATGGAATATTAGATACTTTAAGTCCCTATAAAGTGTTTATGATGAGACATTCGATTTAAATAGATGAATTGTAAAACCAGAAAACCTGGAACCGGTGGACAACTTTTCCTCATTCTAACTTCATGATGGACCATCAGCTCTGCCCTCCTCACCACACTAGGACAATGTTTTACAGAGACACTAACCTTGTCCCACTCCTGTTCAGAGGTCACGTGTTTGTCCAAAAACTCTGCCATCCCAATTCCCATTCTCCGGCAAATGTCAGCAATCACTGTTTGATATTTCTTAGCCAGGTTTCTAAACTCGAGGGAGATCTGAAATGGAGACCATAAAAAAACAAAACTGTGCATGGCACCAAAGACCAGAAGGCAAAGCAATGGTGGAACTCATTACTTATGACTCCCAAATGGTTCACCTGCAGGCCTCATCTAGGTCGTGCTAGCTTTCTACATATTGAATAATAGGCTCAGCAAATTTTACAAATATTAAGATAGAAGGGTCTAAAAATGCCAATGTTTCTAAGACTCAAAAGAAGATTCAAAGTCTCATTATACATTCATCTTTCCAATATATAATAAATGAGATGCTTCAACATAAAGCTCAGCATAAGGGTAAGAATTTTAGGGAGAATGGCCTATTTCAGACAAACCTCATTAAGGCAAATACTCACTTGTGCAAACATGAACTGAGCACTTCCTAGGTAACAAGCTTTGTCCCAGGCACCAGGGCTGGTGCCTCAGGGCAACAGACACACAAGCCCTTGAAGAACTTACATTCTAGTGACATCAGCCAACCATTTTCTCCCATCAGTTCCCCAATTTATATCCTGAAGCTGTGGTGTTCCCCTCACTGTAAGGCTATACTTTTTAATTTCTTGAACAACTCAACTCAATCTGAGACATGCTGCCCAATATTTTTTTCACAGCCCAAGCCCTAATGCAGAAAAGTAGTACTGAGGTTTTTAAAATTTATTGTTACCGTGCAAATATCTTGTTTCAGTTCAAAGTAGTGCTATAGGTTATCAAAATACAATATAAAAACACCATGAAAATTCTTAAAATGTTAAAACATTAAAACAGCCTACACATACACTACTGAAAACAGTGAACAGACTTTGTTAAAGATCACAAGTGTGAGATATACTTGGTTTGTGCTTACAGAAAGGTTAGAAAAACTTCCTCAGGAAACATTTAAAATTAAGGGAAACCAGCTGGTTGCAGAGCACCATAGGAATTCAGGAGCCTAATATAATTTATGACTTCTCTGATGCACACCAACTCTTAAACCCAAAAAACCCATAAAATCAATTTGGTCTTTCCAGAACTCAGTTCTTTCCAAAAGGCTGTTCTTTCTAGAACTGCTGTTCAAGCCAAAGCCAACAGGTTATTCCTTTGTGGATTTAAACAAACTAGCAACTCTACCAGGGGTTATTCTAATTCCTGAATCTCCCCAGAACTGTTCCTTCAACAGATCCTTGGCCAGACCAGTTCTATTTATAAGAGAGGAGAGGCGAATGAGGGCGGGGAGGAGGAGGAGCTTAGACTGAAAAACAAACCCTCCAAAATAAACACTTTCACTTCTGAATCTGACCTATCCTCTTCAACAGCATTTTGGTATTTACTACATTATTATGTAATTCAAAAAGTGAAAACAAAAATATCCAGGAAAAGGTGACAATGAATAACCTTATGTTTTCCCAGAAACCCGGGGGAAGAAGAGCTTTGCCGACTCCACACCCCGAGCCCTGTTTCGTATGTTCTCTGGGCACAACAACAAGCTCTGCTGCGTGAAGTGAGCCAGAGCTCACCTCCCCGCTCCAGGTAACGCTGTTCCACAACCACAGTGGTTTCTAGGTTCTCGGATCACTTTCCGGTGATCCCAATTACAGGAAGGAAGGCCCCCATGGTGAGTCTACCGGGATGATGGAGAAATGCCAGACCCCAATGGGCAAGGGTGGCGGGGCACTTCCATTACCTTGTAAGTACAAATCCCCCTAATCATTACCATACAAACCTCAGGAATATTATGATCAAAACACTGGGTGAGCCTACATTCACCTATCTTTAAAGTGTTTTCTGTTTGTTTGCTTTGTTATTTTTAAGCATTTTTTAAAGAGAGAAGAACATTTGCCAGTGATTAAACACAAGGATTCTGGGCCCAGACCTTCTGGATCTGAATCCTGATTCTGCCACTGAACTTTACAGGTGATCTTAGGCAAGGTACTTAATGTCTCCATGCCTCAGGTGCCTCATCTATATAAAATGTGGATAGTAATAGTATTTCACGTACCACGTAGTTTGCCTGTTAAACTACATTTAGATCAAATAACAGTAAATTAACAATGAAATATATTTAGTAACTGATTCAAAGTAAATTGCTCAGTAACTATATTCTATTATTGCTATTATCACTTAAAAATAACCCTGTTTATTCCTTCAGCTATGTTTAGAGGTAGAGCTCTAAGACTTCTAGCTTTCCACTAGTACCAGGTGAGAAAGATGTACAGTCAAGTGCCACATAATGACGTTTCAGTCAAGGACAGACTGTGCACACGATGGTGGTCCCATAAGATTCTAATATTGTATTCTTAATGTACCTTTTCTATGTTTAGATACACAAATACTTGGCTGAGGTGCAGAGAGGCTATGGAACTGCCCCCCAGGTAATAAGTGGGCAGTCGGGCTTCAGCCTTGGCTACCAGAGTTCTTAACCATCGGCCTGCTTATTTTACCTCTCTCTACAAGTCCGAGGGCCAGCTGACAACTACATTGCCAATTAGAAACACAAGGGTATGCAGGAGAGATCAGTAAGTGCACTAACCGTTGGGAAATCCTCCAGCACCTGTCGATCTTTCTCCTTGCTCTCCATGAACCGCCAGTCTGGTTCGTAAAGGAAAGAGTGAAAGTTGTGTAGCAGTGGGACCTTCTTCTCCACACTGATGGTCATGTCATCTTCCAGAGTGTCCAGAGCTCGGAGAACCAGATAAAATATGCACACGGCATTCCTTTACAAAAGGAAAAATATATTAATTTGTGTCAGGCCTAAGCCTGCCTACAACCTTAACTCTATAGAACTATAAGGGTATCCAAAGCACTTCATACTTAAGGAAACTTTACGCTAGTAAGCTACATTTCACTAATGTAGAACAACTACGCGGAGACCAAAAGACCAAATGTTCAGACTGAATTAATATTTTAGTATATGTGCTGCTGAAATGAGCACCCAAATTAATATTTTGAAAGTAGAAAAGAAAGTCAAAAGGCACAATAACTTCTCAGTATAAATACTACCACATATAAAGGCAATTGGACAAAGAGATGTAAAGAAAATTGGAAACCAAGAAGGGGGAAGGGTGAGGTGGGGTGGGGGTGACGGATAAAAATTTACGTATTGGCACAATGAACACTGTTCTGGTGATGGGCACACTAAAAGCTCTGACTTAGGCACTATAAATGTATCCATGTAACAAAAACATTTATACTCCCTTAATATTTTGGGGGGGGGAAAGCAAGTGTGTATAATTCATGTGCACAGAGGCAGCCTCAAAAGAATTAAGCCAATATGTTAGAAAAGCAAAGTAGTATAAGGGAAGCCAAGGAAAATGCAGAACCTGCTCAGAGACAGATTCAGCTGCCAGGACTAAAAAAAGTTAATAAACATCACCATCCCCCCATACTTCTCTGAAAAAGCCAGGCCTGCAGGGACATTATTAGATGGCAAAGTGCCTGGAAAGGCATTCTAAAGTAAACACATGGACTTTGCAACCGAATATCGCTTTCACTCAACACAAAGTGCAGTGTCAAAAAAGTAGCTTGCAACGACTCAAAGGCCCCTGGAAGAGCGTCCCTCCCCCAAGCCAGAAGCACTGCCTCGCCACTCACCTCATTTCCCCATCCAGCGCCTCGATAACGGCCGCGAAACTGCGGCTGGTCTGATTCAGATACTTGTAGCAAGTTTTCAAGCTGCTGCTGAGCGAGTCCTGCGGGCAGAGAAGACACACGGCGGTGGGAGACGTCGAGGAGCAGGAGTGGGAGTGGGAGTGGGACAGGCGGCTCCACAGCCTGGGGCAGCCGCTCTCCCCGCTAGGCCAGTCTTTGCAGAGCCAGGGGGAGGGTACCGGGGGGCAGCCCCGCGGCGGGGTGCCTGCGCCCGGGCTCCTGGGCGCCGCGGCGGGGCTCAGCACCCAGGTGCGCTTGAAGAAGGACATGGCCTTGGTGCCGCAGGCGGCTGCGGCCATAGGAGTCGCAGACCCAGCGGAGTGTTTCCTCCATAGACGCGAGCAGAGCTGGGAGGTGCCCACAGAGGGGCGGGACGGGCTTCCCCCAGCTCCAACACAAGCTGGGCGGGCAGAGGGCCCCGCAGGCCACACACGTGGAGGCCATCGCCCCCCCCCCCCGCTGCCGGCCCCGCCCCCCGCAGGCCCCGCCCCCGCCGCGGCTCGGAACCCCTTCCCCACCTGCCTCTCTGGGCTGGCTGGCTGGCCCTTGTCACCTGCACCCACAGGCTGCTGCTACCGAAGCCCAGGACGCCTTGAGAAGCCTGCTCTTGCTCCCAGTGACAGTTTCTCCTAGATCCAGCTGCAGTCAGGCTCCGGGGAATCCTCTTCCCAACTAGGCCAGGACTTGGGTACTTAACGCGTCTGTCTTTGCATCGCCCAATGTTAACAAGAGTCTTGCTGAGTTGGTTTGGCCAGAATCCCCCAACCTCAGTATCTGATCACCAGATCCCGTCCCTCTTCCCCATCATCCCCCAGGTGAGGCCGACCTTCAGCAGGGATCCCCCTTCCCCACGTTTCCTCCTAATAATTTCCCATCCACACGACCAGCCCCACCCCCTCTATAACTTCCTACTTTTCCTTGTATTTGGAATTGAGCCCAGTTCTGTACCGAGGTCTCTTTCCCCCATTGCAATAGTTTTTCTGAATAAAATCTGTTTTTACTGCTTTGACTGCTACTGTCCAATTCTGGTTTTTAACACCTGTTAAGCTTCTACTGTCCTCTGGAAAGCTAACCATTCTTTTCTAGATTTCTTCTTGTCTTTCCCTTTGAAATTAATGAAATGTGGTCAGCTGTTTCCTGAACTTTACTCGTCCCTAAGGCAAACAAGTAAGGACTGTGTTTTTCCAGGGGGAGAAAAAGCCTTATTTTCAATGCAAGCATATCAGAAAGAATTACTGTTTGTGTGTATTTTATATAGACTTTTTAAAGAACACTTTTAGGTTCACAGGGAGATTGAGCACGAAGTATAGAGAGTTCCCCGTGTACTTCCTTCTCCCCCGTGCACACACAGTCTCCCCACACTCTTTTTAAGAGAGAAATAGGAAACATTTGAAATATCTAACAGATGAGTGGTTAAAAAAATATGACATATCCACTGGTAGGAAATTCCATAAAGCCACTTCAGAATGTTAACCACCTGGACCCTGGTGGGGGGTTCAGGTGAACTACGTTCTTTCTATTTGTATATATTTCCTTTATTTCTTACCATAGATGCACATTATTCTGTCAAAAGAATAAAGCTTTTTTAAAAATCACATAATCCTGAGAATTTCATTTTATTGCCATTTCCAATTGAAAATTATTAGTAAAAGCTAACATTAATATTTACTGAGCACCAAACATTAGCAAAACACAGTGTCTGGCACATAAATATATTCAGTAAAGAAGCTGGGTACGATAGCACACACCTGGAATCCCAGCACTTCGCTTTGGAGGCCAAGGTGGGAGGATCACTTGAAGCCAGGAGTTCAAGAGCAGCCTGGGCAACAAGCAAGACCCTATCTCTACAAAAAATAGAAAAATTAGCTGGACATGGGAGCTACTTGGGAGGCTGAGGTGGTAGGATGGCTTCAGCCCAGGAGTTAAATGTTGAGGTGAGCTATGATGACGCCACTGCACTCTAGCCCAGGAACAGAGCAAGACCCTGCCGGAAGGAAGGGAGGCAGGCAGGGAGGGAGGGAAGGAAGGGAAAGGAAGGGAGAAGAGAAGAGAAAAAAGAAAATAACAACTCTGGACTGAGCTGCAGACCAGCTCTCCACACAACCTGACTGTTGTCAGGCCACAACGCTTCCTTGTGCACTGCCACGTGTTTTAATCTTGAGCTCCAACTAATGGTGTTGATGTCTACCCAGAAGTTTCAATAAATGCAAAGGTACAGCCCCAGTGGCTTTGAAAAGCAATCATCTTCAAGAATACTACCCCTCCTTCCTAACACAGCCCTCCACTCCGACAGGGAGTGCGCTAAATAACTTCCCTCCCAAATTACCAAGATTAGTGCAGGAAGATGCAACTATTAAGCTATGGAAAACACTACTCATTGTAAAAATTTCCAGCGCTTGATTCCCAGGAGCTGAGGGGGAGCTCAGGCTGCTGTTGCCTGTCCCCCGAGGCTCCCGATGTTTTCTGTTGCTGTCTGAGATCTGGCGCACTCCCAAGAACTCTCCACCAGGAGAACACAGGGATGAAGGGCATTAAGAGAAAGCGTGAAGGGTGGCCAAGACCAAACTCCCAGCACTGGGCTCCAGCCTCATGTGAACAGCAATTCCACAAGGGAACAGCTACCAGCCCTCCCTGCAGCCTCCTCAGGAGGGGAAAAAACAAAAAACCCACAAACTTGAGAACTGAACTTACATAATAACAAGATTAAAACCCCCTTCATTAGGCTCCTACTCCATGCCACGCACAACACACTCATTACCTTTAATCCTTACTAAGCCCTTTCAGAAAGGTCTTACAAGCCCCCGGTCCACCTGAAATCTTCATGGCTGGATCCGTAGCAGAATTTAGAATTTTTAGTGTTTCAGAAAACAGGCAATAAAATGCACATACAGCCCCAGTCAGTTCAGTTGTGTTAAGTACATTCACACTGTTGCACAATCTCCAGAACTATGTCACTAAGTTTTGGGGTGGCTCATTACTCAATAAAAGCTAACTGATGCATTGAGATAGCCTCAGAGCTTAGCCCAGTGCCTGGCAAGCAATAAGGACTCAATAAATACTATTATTATTATTACTAATTTGGTTATTCTAACTCCCAACATAATCTACACCCAATATAATCTCTTCCCACTCCCCTGCCAAGTTAATATTCCAAAACTATCACTTTCATCGTATCATCGCTCTGCTTTTGACTATCACCTACTTGACTGAATACAGCCCAGCTTTCAAAAGCAAACACGTACTGACTGAGCTTTCTGCTTCTAACCTACCTTCTTCACTTCCAGCCAGGGCGGCTCCCTTATCATTCACACACAACTCAGTCCTATCTGTGCAATTTGGCTTTTTGCAGAGTATCTATCCTTCCCACTAATCTAAACCCAATGCCTCTTCAAGGCCGTATACCTTACAAAGTACTTTTCTCATGTTTTCTGAAAACCCTTCCCTCTAAAACACTTCCACTTCACTAAAATTTCCTGCAATCAAAACTTACTTAAGATTACTAGATTTCTAGATTATTTTACTTTTGTACACTGTTCTGTTAGACTGTGAACATGCTTAGGATAGGCATTTTCCACATTGTGTACCTCACACTAAAGTGTTCAACTTCTAGCTGGATCTAGACAATCTTCTGCTTAATATATCTCTGTGGTCCATCATCTTAATTATAAGCAGCATAGTGGGGCTCTGGAGTTAGAATGCAAGGGTCAAAACCTGGCTCTGTCACTTAAAAGCTGCTGCGCCTTAGACAATTACTTAACCTCTCTGTGCCTGTTTCCTCATCTATAAAACAGAAAAATAATAGTACTTCCTCATAGGGTTACTGGAGGTTTAAATAATGATAAATGTAAGGTGTTTAAAACAGTGCCTAGCATATAGTAAGTGCTAAATAAATGTTGGCCATTGTTATTATGATATCTTTTATGTAAAAAGTAAAAATCTAGGCTTTAAAAGTCTTTCAGCAGGGCACCATGATGGAAGAACAGGTCCTGAACAGGTACAATAAGGGATCTGAACTGTCCCCAATCCTAAATCCACAGTGTGACTTAGTCCACAGCGAGACTGCCTGAAAAAGTCAATGATCACTGTTTGGGGGTGGAGGTGGGGTGAGATGAGGAAAAGGGCTTTAATTGTATCTGGACATTTTATCTCTGAAGAAAAAACAATGGACACAAAGTGGTTTGATATATTATTTGTACCATTATTTGTTTGAAATATTTTGTATTTAAAAATTCATTTTTTAAGGTAAAGCAACCTTGAACTATGTTAATTTGAAATATTAGCGTCCACAAGAAAGGAATTTCAAGTTCTAAAATGGCCAGACAGCACCTAAAGTACTGTGCAGTCTTGGATGCTAGACTTTAAAGAGATCTGGTCTCTGGTAAATGATCTGGAAAGGGTAACATAAGATGAATAACTGAAGAAAGAATACAGAACATTTGGCTTGTATATCAATATTCTTAGAGAGAATATGAGAGTTCTCTTAAAATACTTCAAGTGTTGTATTACAAAACAAGGACTGGACTTTGTGGCTCTAGAGGGAGAACAAAGAGTAAAGTTCAGCCCACTGTAAGGTAACACTTCCTAAAACGCAGAACTATCTGGAAAAGGCCTGCGCAGTCACCGAAGGTAATGAATTACCTATCACTGGAGGTGTTTAGGAAACTGTACAAACTGGATTATAAAAAAGTGATTCTTAGTTTTAGGTCAGAGATCCCTGGAAGAATCTCATTACAGACCATTTCCCCCCTACTCCCAAAACGCACAAATGCACAATAACAAGTATTTTCAACTAATTTCAAAAGAGTCCCAAGTAAGAAATCCTAGTAAGAATCTCAGCAAGGCATGGGAGCAATTTAAAGCTGTATTTCCTTTAAGTATCCCTCAAAAGACTAAACCCCATCCCAGAAGTGATTTTGCCCCTTTCCGTGATTTCTTATAGCATTTACTGTATTCTGCCACATTTACTTAAGTTTACCTTGTTTAAAAACCCAGACACTTCTTGAGGGCAGGGCACTCACCCTTTGTGCATTAATTCATATTCACATGTACTGACAAACTATTATGTTTGAGGCACTAAAGACATGTCACATCAAATAAGGTTCCTATTTTTAAATAGCTTAAAATCCAGAATCAAATACAGAATCTTAAATCTGAAAAAGACTTTGGGACCATAAAATCAATACACAAATAACCACAAGACTATATGGGGTGCTTGCTATAAGGTGAAACAGTGCACAAGAAAATGGTTGAAGTTCACAGGTAATAAGAAAAGACGTCTTCAGTATGGTGTCTTCCTAAGTATTCTATGAAAAATTGTATCACATTTTATTGCCCTGACAAGATGGTGCGCACTTCGAGTGCCTTATTTGTCTACACATACCATCCTGCTGTGCTGCACCCAATGTACTTCCTAGTGTGGGAACAGGAGTTCAATAAACATCTGCTGAATGGTCTGTAGAGGTGGCACTCACTGCAGCTAGAGCTTGAAGGATGAGGATTCTGAGTTATGAGATAATGGGGAAAAAAATTTTTTTCTGATGGAAAATTAAAGCGTTTTAATAAAGAAAACCAACTAAGAGTACATTTAAATAAAGTACAGTATTTGTGACATTTCCATTGCAGAAAAAATTAAAAGCTTTTGATACAGCTTGAATGAACGTGTCTATTCATTCAATAATTATGTAAGAACAATTTTCTTGTTGGAATAAATACCTTCCTAAGCATCCCTTTAATAAAGGGTACAGGAGGGAGGCAGACGAAAGATAAATAAAACCAAGTCCTAGCCTTCAGGCAACTAACAATCTAGCTAATCGACAGACGTACAGGTAACTAAAAAGCACTAAAGAGCAGGTATGTTATTAAAAACCGCAGGGAGCACGGAGGATGAGGCAACTGACAGCAGGAAGGTGAGTGAAACTTAGGGAGGAGGTGGTGTAACCAGGAAGCGGACGGATGAGTAGGATTTCATTCCTCTCCCATTTAATTCGCTCACATAATCTCAGTTTGGACACACCAACGCTCCCCGAGACAACGAAATATGAAGCAAAACCCCTGAAAACCAAGGCTGGCAGGAGCAGATGCGTTTCAAGCCCCAAGACCACCTGGAGGGAGAAGGCCTGTGGGAGGGCCAAGCCCACCCGGGCCGGCGCTGCCCTCCGAGGGCACAGGGCCCCCCTCGGCCCGGCCCGGCCGCCCAGACCCCAGAGGCCGCCGCCGCGCGCAGCTCCGCGCCCAGCTGGAATGCAGGACGCTCGGCCCACCTGGTCCATCTTGGGCATCACCTTCCGCCGGCCCCCGATCCGGAAGCGCAGCAGGTTGTAGAACTCCTCGGGGTGCCCCAGGCACTTCACGAACTCCATTGTTGCGGCGGTCTCCGGAGCCTCGCAGCTCACCTCTCGGGTCCCTCCGGCTCCCACCGGCCGGCGGGAGCGAGCGGGCGGGGCGGCGGGCCGGGCGGAGATGGGGGCGGGCCCGGCGCGGCGTCGCCCCGCCCACCGCCCCGCCTCCAAACGGGCCTCCGGAGCTCTCGCGGCGGCTCGCGGGCTCGCAGGGTGGACTGACGGGCGTCGATTGGCCAGGGCCTCTCGCCCCAGGAGACGCCGGCCAATCGGCGACTGGATGAGCCTGGTGTGATGCCACCCTAGAAGCTCATTGGAGGGCGAGAAAGAGGTCGACGAGCGGGATTGGTCCCCTAATGGGGGCCTTGGTTTCCGTACGCTTGCTCCTGACTGGGAGCGCGCCCGCGGCGCGGTAGGGGTCCGGCAGCTGGGGCCACCAAAGCACAGGGCCAGGCGTGACCCCGGCTTGGTCAGGGTCCGCTTTTCAGGGGTCCGCCGCGGTTTCGTCAACAGGCCGCCCACATGCTCGGCTTTGTTTGCCCCTGCCGACCGGATTACCTCTTCCCGGGCGCGCTCGGCGCAGGGCCGGAGCCGAAGACCTTGGACCCGCGGACCCACCACCCAGTTGTGGGTCTGTGTGGCCGACACGAGAAATGGTCTCTGCACCGGATTTGCCCCAGCTCATGCCTGGCATTTTACTCTCAAGTCCTCTCATATCATATGCGTTAAAACAATGAATTTGAACATATATATTGAATATGCACATATGCACACAGATTGTTATATATTACGTATTTGATATATGTGTATATACACACGAGTGTGCACAAATATACTCTTCTAAATATAAATAACAATCTATTAATATTTTCACATCACCTGGCTTGGAAGTGGGATTATAAGTTAATGTAAGTTGTTTGTTTTTTTTTTAATGTAAATTTTTTTAAAAAGGGTAGGGGGAGACGGCCTCTGAGAAGTTGAAGATTTTCTCCAAGACTCCTTTGTAGCCTATAACTGACTGAATTGTGTCCCCCTAAAATTCATATGTGAAGCCCTAACCCTCCATGTGACTATATGTAGAGAGTCTTTAAAGAAGTCATTAAGGTTAAATGAAGTCATAGGGACACAGTAAGATTAGTGACCCTGTAAGAAGAGACACCAGGAGTGTGATTTACAGAGGTAACACTATGTGAGGACACAGCAAGCAGAGAGATGTCTGCAAGCCAAGGAAGGAGGCCTCAGGAGGAACCCACCCTGCCAGCACCTTCATCTTGGACTTCCAGCCTCCTTAGAACTGTGAGAAAGTAACTGTTGAAGCCACCTAGCCTGTAGTATTTTGTTATGGCAGCCCGAGGTGACTAATATATGGGCTAAGGTCAAAAGAATTGGCCCTTTTAACACATAAAAGAGATATCTAAGGTACAGAGACTTATCTAATGTACATATCTAAGTGTAAGATGTGTAAACAGGTGACACCTAGGAAATAGGAGGAAAGCAGGAATGACTTGGATACAAGGAAGGGAAAAGGATTTAGATTACCCGTAGGACAATCTGTGCTGTAAGGAGTTGCTGAAGCCGGCGGCCGCAGGATATGGTCTGAACAGACAAGAGAGAGGCACATGCACACACAGTGTCTGGAGCATCTGGATTCATGTGATACCTGGGGAAGTTCTGGATACAATGGGTTATAACAGTATTTTCTGCACTGTGTTTCAAGGAACAGGAAAGAGACAGTGGGATTTATGGTAAAAATTAGGTTCAGAAACACCATGCACCAAGTTTGCTTTCCTGTGGGATTTTTCAGAGCTGTCATGAGCTCCACGATGCTCCAAGAGGGGCTGTCTTGGTCCACTCCTGTGGTGCAGCTGTTGCGCCTGACAGAGGGCATGTGAGGTAGTGGGTAAAAAGTAGGTGGTTGTTGTGGACTGAATGTCTCCCTCCAAAATTCCTATGTTGAAGCCCTAACCCCCAGCGTGATGGTATTTGGAGATGGGGCCTTTGGGAGGCGATTAGATATAGATGAGGTCACGAGGGTGAGATCATAACATAGTCCCATAATGGGATTAGTGTCCTTAGAAGAAGAGAATGAGCCCGGAGCACTCTCTGCCCCACCCCACCTGGATTTGTGAGGACACAGTGAGAAGGGGGCTCTCAGGGGGAACTGAGTCAGGCAGCACTTGATCTTGGACTTCCCAGGCTCCAAAACTGTGAGAAAGAAAAGTCTGTTGTTTACGTCACCCAGTCTATGGTATTTTATGGCAGCCCGAGCTGATTAAGGCAGCAGCTCTGGTGCTTGTTAATTGTGTGAGCTTAAGCAAGTTCCTTCACCTCTCCAGACTTCAGTTTTCTCATCTATAAGGACAGTGAGTACCTATCTTCATGGGTTGTGCTGTAGATTGTGTGCAAGACTAAGCTAAGCAGTGAACACTCTGTGCTGGGTGAACACTCGGTGCAGGGTGAGCACTGGGTCCATGTTGACTATTACACAGAGGATCAGTCCGCCATAAAGTGGCTTTCCTCACTGTTGGCAACTCTCAATAATTTAAGACAGAGGAGAGTAAAGGAAAGCCAGAAACAGCAGCCACTGTTTTCTTTTTTTGTTAGTGACAGGGTCTTACTCTGTTGCCCAGGCTGGAGTGCAGTGGCACAATCATAGCTCACTGCAGCCTCAAGTGATCCTCCCACCCCAGCCTCCAGAGTAGCTGGGACTACGGGTGCATGCCACCATTCCTGGCTACTTTTTAAAATTTTTTTTGTAGAGATGGGGTCTTGCTATGTTGGCCAGGCTGGTATCAAACTCATGGGCTCAAGCGATCCTCCCACCTCATCCTCACAAAGTGCTGCAATGACCAGCGTGAGCCACTGCACCCAGCCAGCCACTGTTTGCAATTTCACTCCCACAGATCACTGTCTCCTCTGTGCCAGAGGCTGTGGAACAGAAGTGAAGTTCCCCTCTGCTTACATCAGGCCAAATCCCAGGGGCCTGCCTGGGGCAGAAGGACAGGTGTGCAGTCACCTCTGTCCCCTGTTCTTTTGAAGTCAATTCCTCAGGCCAACCCAGCAAGCCCTGGAAGGCCATCTTCACAAACAGCTCTGTCATTTATAGTTTAACATATTGACTGCCACACTAGAAAAAAATTTTTTTCCCTGGGGCCACAGTGTTTAAAACAATCCTTTCTAATTTGTTATTTTGTATTGTTTTCTGTGCATGAGTCATATGCAACACAATCCACGTTTTTAGAATTAAATTGTCGATATGAAGATTTTCACAACCAACCACAGGGTTTTGCTTCACGAGGCCCCAGGCTCAAAGCTGGCCTGAATTAAATACAACTCACATGGCAATGTGTTAAAACCCTTTAATGACAAATAAAGATGACAACAGAAAATAACAAAAACCTTTACATTCGTATGTCTGTACTGGTTTCATCTAGCAGTTGCCAACAACACGAGGAAGTGTTTCTCTACAACCCTCGATTTCTGAATTGTTCAACATATCTACAGTCACAAATATATCAGTTTAAGGACTAAACAAGTAGCTTTTCCGTAAAGGCCACTAGTCACACCAGGAGGAAGCCAGCTCCTCACCCCCCCCACCCCCCCCACCCCCGCCCCTTAGTGTCTCCGCCAGGGGAAAGGATCCAGGCAGGAGGCTGAACCCTCATCCCTGGATCCCTCCCGGGAAACAAAGAAAAAATCCTACTTTCCTGTTTCTCAAAATGGAGGGCCTTCAAGTCAACCAAAGTTTCAAAAACAAAACAACACCCTCAAAGCAATGCTGGGAGCACAGCCATTTCCCAGAGGTTTTCATTTTCACTGCCCTAATTGTCGCTCCAGGAAGGGAGGTTTTCCCCTTACCTAGTGTCGTGGTTTTTCTCAACTTTCACAACGGTAGAATGAGATAGGAAGAATGAACTAAACTAGAAAAGGAAAAAAATCTAACCTTCTGAAAACTCTGTCTTTGACACAACTCCGGTGAGATGAATATCAACAATGCTGACACCCCCAAACCACCCTGTCCTCTGCACCCAGCCCCACTCCCTGCCCACACGGTCCTCTCCGGACACTGAGGAGTCACGGTCACCAATGGGCAAGGTTTCATGCAGAGGGTCCCGGACGCCTTAGGAGAGGTGGGACTGCTCTGGCCCCTCGGGGGACAACTGGGGCTGGCAGTGTGGGCACCACCAGGTGAGCCTCTGGAACCCCCTGGGTGGCCCAAGTGCCTCCTTCATGACCTGATGCCCGGCGGGACACTGTGCTTTCTGGTAGATCTGTGTGTGCCGGTGTTTGCCCTGCAGCTTGCCCTGAAGCCAGTCTGTACTGAACTCCACCACGTGGTCCACGAGGGCCTCCAGACGCGAGGGACTCAGGAGAGAACCGAGAGCCAGTGGGTGGATCCCTGCTCTGTACAAGGCTTCGTTCTTAATGACGTTCCCTGAAAGCAAGCAGGGAGAGGATAAGGGAAGGAAACCGTGCACACGCCACGATGAAGCCATCCAACAAGTTAACGCAGTGCAGTCAGTGTGAGGGAAGCAGGGAGGCGCAGCAGGGAGATCCAGAGTCAGCTCGGCCTCGTCCTGGAGGGTCCCGGACACGTCAGCGATCTGCGTTCACTTCCCTGCCTGTAAAATGGGTTTGATCATTCTCCCCTTTAAGGTTGTTGTGAAGTGAAATAAAGCTCATGCACGGCCCATGTCACAGCAAAGAGGTTACTGCAAAGGGCTCAGGCACCTGACTGACTGGACTTAAACCCCAGCTCCACCAGACCTTCCCATGTGACCCTGGCAAGCTCCTCGGCCACTTCACGCTTCCCTTTCCCTATTTATAAAATGGATACAGCTGACCTGGTTTTTATGAGCAATAAATGAGAATTCCCTAAAAATGCTGAGCACAGTGGCTGGTACGAGCTCTCGATACATATAAACTGTTATTATTTACAATGCCAAGCATAATGCCCGTTACACAGAGAGGGTTTAGAAGGTGTTATTTTATTATTTTCCTACTTCTGCCTCATTCTCTGTGAAGCCAGCCTTGATCCCTCCTTCCAGAACCAATAACGCTCTGCAACGTGTACCAACGATGCTCGCTCGCTCGCTCTCTCTGTTTAACCTCCACTGGGCATCTATCACGTTCGACTTTAACTCGCAGTGAACTGAGTCCATGCTTGCTGGGCCCTTAAACAGTGATCTCAAGGAGAGAAGGTGAGCGTGGTAGAGGGCACCTGTTCAGTGTTTGCAGTGAGTGGGTGAATGACAATTGCTCTTTCCAAGATCATAATCACACTCTTACACAATTTCTCTCCAAAATTCAGTGGCAGAATACCTGATTCACATTCAACTGCACCTCTTACCTCTGAAATGTGTCCTTTGCTTTAGTTTCCTCATCTGAATAAAGGGAAAACTACTAGGCAACTACCCTACCAATAGCAGTAAGGGTGAAATCATGTGCCTGGCACTTCAGAGTTGCCTGAAAAATGCCGGTGGTTACTACTATGGTTACTATGTTATTAGCTCTCACTATATATACCCAAAAAGCCACTTCTGGAAGCCTCTTTGCTCCTGAGGGCATAAGGACTCCTATGGGTCTAACATGAAAATGCAAGGCCAATGGCTGGTGGCCCAGTGGGCCTCTTTGGACCCTCCTGAGATGAGCTAGGCCTCAGCAGAAAGTCACACCTTGGATACAGAGGTGATTCTGTCATCACTAACTGGCTCAGTTGCTTCCGCAGCCAGTTACAGGCACATGTGTTCCCCTGCTGTGTCTAACAAGAATAGTATGCTCTCGTAGTCCAGTTAATTAGCTGCTATATTTTTCCAAATTATTTAGTTCTTCTCCCCACCTCAAAATGTCACAGTTTCACTGCTCAGGCCACCTGAACAGACAGAGGGAAACTGCTTCTTCGAGAATGCCTTACAGGAACCTGATGTAGACTGAGTCATCTCTGTGCCAACAAGAAGCTCCACCTGCCCAGGAGCAGTGTCTGCTGGCAAACTCACTCCTCCGTTAGCAAACTGCACGAGGTTGAGTTGCTAGTGACACTGGTCAAGCACCTCCCCTGTGCCTGACACTGCGCTGGGCACTGGAGAATACAAGGACACACAAGACATGACCTCACCCTTTAGGAGATCACACTCCAACCAGGCTCTCAGGATGCTTGAAACAGATAACACAACTAGGGTGCGAAGTCTAAAGCCAGAGAGAGAAGTGAGAAATTGCCTAATCTAACTCCCTCAGTTTAAAAACAAGGGAAGTAAGGCTAATGAGATTAAAGGGCCACCTCAGGAGCAAGAGTACAGGCACAACGGGGATGGGTCTCAGGTCCTGTGACTCCCAGACAAGTGATTTTTCCATTAAGCAACTCTGTGGGGCTCCTCCCTGTCCCATCAGTCGTACCTAACCCTGAGAAGTATCTCTGGTCCAACAGCGTATAGCAGACAGGCTGAGCCTGGCGCAGGGCTTCCAAGGCTTCTCCTCGATGGAACTTCTCAGACAAGATGTCACAGGTGACTTTGACCACTGGGGGAGAACTCCAAGACATCTGACAATTATAAAATACCAGGAAGCCACCACCACCAAAGTGCAGGACCAACCTGGGAAGAAAGAACAGATCACATGTGTGCACAGTTACCACAGCACAATCAGATCACACACACATACAGATTGCATCTGAAGTCAGGTCACACATGTGGCCCGTGACTTATGATGCTTCCACTTACTATTTTTTGACTTTCCAACGGTACAGAAGTGACACGCATTCAGTAGCAACCATACTTGGGGTACTCATACAGTCATTCGGTTTTTCATTTTCAGCACAGTATTCAATAAATTATTTGAGATATCCAACTTTATTCTAAAATAGGCCTTGGGTTAGATGATTTCCCCAACTGTAGACTAATATAAGTGCTCTGAGCATATTTAAGGTAGGCTGGGCTAAGTGAGCTATGATGTTTGGTAGGTTAGGGGTGTCTGATGCGTTTTTGATGTACAATATTTTCAACTTACAATGGCTTCACTGGGAAATAACCCCATTATAAGTCAAGGAGTATCTGTACCACTATTATTGTACAGTCAGGTCACATGTACACACAAACCATTGTCATCAGACCACAGATACATGCAGCTTCCACTGTACAGTCAGGTCAGATGCACACACAGCTAGCATTTATCCTCAGGTCACACATGTGTGCAGCTTTCACAGTGCAGCCGCAATTAAACTGGGGAAGCTAAGTGCCCGTAAGAGAAAATAGACGGCTCTGCCAGAATCATAAACATCTCAGGACTAAATGGAGCAATTAAAACATATATATATGTATACATATACACACAGACATGATTATAGCAACACAGGTTCACAGAAGAAAATTTGGAAAACATAGAAAAGTCTACAGTTCAGGTGGTGTGGCTACCTGAACAAAAACAAGGCGCATTAGGAAGGAAAACAGAGAAATATAGAGGCTAAGGAGCCACCACACCCAGTCCCAGGCAACATTTATCAAGAAAGACAGAACCACATATACTCCCATGAGCTTCCTGATTGCCAAGGAAACCTAACAAACTTTGATAAAGAAACAATGGGCTATTTTGTAAGGAAAGACCATCAGACTGGAACCGGACCCCACATCCGACGGGGAAGAAACCCTAGATCTCTGTGTCTAGCCTTAGTTGTGTTCTCAAATGAAAATAAAAGGTCAACTTTAGCTGAGTGGGGACTCAGAGGAACACCTATGCATCGGATCTGAAGTGATTACTCAAGAGAAAATACACAACAGAAATTAAATCAGCAGGGATCTCCAGATGGGAGAGATGAAAAGTACAAGAGACAATGAGCAGTACTGGGTTTGGTAACACCTACAGTAAGATCTAAGTGGATCTTCTGATAGCGCAACTGAGAACTGTAAGGCAAGTGTTAGGAAAGAGTTTGATGCACAAAAATATTGTTCTCAACATTCATACGTTAAAAACTGGTAAAATCCTGCCCCTAAATTCAGGACACACTAGTCGAGCCATAAAATGCTCCTCAGACACCTTCCGCCCCCAAGTGCCACATTTGTTGGGAAACCTCTCCCTTCTCCAAGCTACCCTGGGGTGCAGACTAGTCAGTCTACATTCTGTCATCGGCTGGCACAGAAGTGGTTTCTCTCTCCTAGATAAGAGGGTCCTAGGGGGCAGGCTGGATATCCTCCTGAGTGTGACCCCACAGCCTAGGGCCACATGAACACCAGAGACCCCGCAAGGACCCAGACGGACACACCATTACCTTGGAACAGGATCCTTCCAGTCGCCTCTCTTGTTGGCTTTCTTGGCTATAGAGAACTCGTTCACCCAAACGCTGCCAAACAAACCAAACCTGACCTGCAGCCACCTCTCAGCTCCTCCTGCAGGGGTGTCTCCCCTCAAACACGCAGGGCCATCACTTCCTTGGGGAACAACGAGCTCTGCGGAACGAAAGGCTCCCTCAGAGGTCTTGCGTCTGCGGGGCCCCGAGGCCTGCTTCTGGTGGGCGGCCCGTTTCCCCCGTGCTCCTCTACACGGACGCTCCGGCTCTGGGTTGCTGTTACCAGGGGGCCCCATTTCTTCAGCTGGATCAAATCTAAGAAATAATTTCTTTCCATGGACCTAGAAGAAAAATGAATATATGGATCTAAGCCTTACGGACCCAGAAAGGGGATGTGGGGTGTGCAGACATTTATCCTATTGCAAATTTCTTCCTTCTTGCCTCTCCCATGAAGCTCTCCCAAGTTGAGGCTTCGAACCCTGCTAACATTTTGCTCTTTCGCTCCAGTGGTGTGAGCAGTTAGTGCATGGTTTTCCAAGTGATTGGAAGCAAGTGGAAAAATTAGTTAGCAACGAAATAGACTCGTGCTAGACAGCAGGGCCACCCTAGGGGAATGGCTCCCAACTTTTCATGGATTAGCTAAGAAATAAATACAAACTGTCATTTTTTCATCCCAACTTTTCATGGATTAGCTAAGAAATACATACAAACTGTCATCTTTTTCATTCAATTCATAATGTTTTTCCAGGCTAGAAATAACCGGAATGTGTACACATAAATTGGACTTGATAAAAATGGCAGCCATGAGAAGTCACAAATTAAACTAGAGCTAAGAGATGAAGTAACTTGCTTAAGAACACACAGCTAAGCAGCAGCAGAGCCCACTGATTTACTCTGCAAATATTTCCCAGCGCCTCCTCCGTGCCAGGCACTCAGCTAAGTGCTAGGGATACATTACAGCCCTGCCCTGTTCGCCTGTCTCCTCCACTCAACAGGTGGGACAGTTCAGCAATACGGGTGCAACAGCAGAACGCCCTGGAAGCACAGAGGTGGGGTCTCTCCCCCACAACCCTCCCAAAGCAGGCAGAGTAGGCTTCTCAGAGGACATGACGGCTAAGCAGAGGCCAGAGGAAAGACTAGGAATTGCCGTGGTAAATTGAGGGGACAGCGATGGGGGCAGAGTGGGGAGAAAAGACCTGTCCAAGCAGGGGAACAGCATGTCAAAACCATGGGCAGAAAGACTATTAGAGACAGATTTGGGGCAGGACAAGAAGGCTGGAGAGGAGGCAGGGGTCAGACCACAAGAGCCCCTTGA
The DNA here is from genome assembly GCF_041146395.1 of Eulemur rufifrons. NCBI lineage: Eukaryota > Metazoa > Chordata > Mammalia > Primates > Lemuridae > Eulemur > Eulemur rufifrons. The sequence goes on from NC_090994.1 coordinate 3,086,076, forward strand.
AGGGGATTCTGACTCCTGCCCAGGGCAAAAGTGAGCGGGTTTGAACCCACACCCGAAGGCTCTACCCCGTCCTTCCTTCCCTCCCAGTGGCTGGCCCTGTGGGCTCAAACATGGTTCCCAGCCAAGGTGCACATCAGATACAGCTGCAGCAAACGGAGTCCCTGCAGACCCTCTCAATGGGGGGGTCTCCAGCGCACACACGTGTTCTCTATAGTCCCACAGCTGAGCTGAGACACATCAGACTGGAAGGCGGAACTGCGCTCGGAAGTGACAGCCTGACATGTCTGGGGCAGATCCCAGGGGAGGTGCCAGCCCCACTCTTGTAGGGATGATGTGCTCACCTGGGTGTCCTGGAGCCACAGTGCCTGGAAGCCATCAGGGTGAAGCTTCTTACTGCTGCCCCCTGTCCTGACTACCTGCTGGCCCACAAAGGGGGACACCAAACGGTGAAATTTCCTCACAGACGGCCCTTCTGGCATCCCTGCAGGCAGAAATGGGCAAAGGAGGCCACACAGTCTTAGCTAGTTCCTCTCTAGTGTTTCTGATAGGTGCCAAGCTCCAAGCAGCCACTTTTGCCACCAACTTTGGGAGCATGTATGGCCCAAAAGGGAGCGTGGCTGGGACGGGGACAGGGTGTGGGGGGGTCCAGATCACAGAGAAGGACGCACTTCGGCAGGGTGTGGCCAGCTTCGCAGGAACAGTTTCCCTTTCCAAGCCCTCTGGCCTTTCTTCATGCAGCAGTTATTAAGCACCAACAGTGTGCTAGGTGTCACATCATGGGCACTGTCCACTTTGATCCTGTGGCAGGGGACCAAGGTGGAGAAGGCCATAACAGACACAAAGACAGATGTGGGCAGGGCCTTCCCAGGACCGCCCCTTGAGCAGGAGAGACGTTCATGGTCTGCAACCAGCGCACCGGGCACAGGAGCCCCCAACCTGGCCAGGGCACACTGCTAACCACCTGTTCCCACACCAGCATAAGACTCTGTTATGGTAACAACTGAAAAAAAAACTAGGTACCTGGCATGGTGGTATTCAGTGATTCTAAAAAACACATTTAAAAATATTTTTTAAATCTCAGAAATGAGGATGTCTCTTTACCATGTATGCATTCTCATAGTTTCACTAGCAGGACATTCAGAAATGTGTACCTTACATTGGATGGTGTTAGATTCAATGAACTGTGGTCACATTTCCCCTAAGCACACTCTCAAGACACTTTAGAGGGAATCCCAACACCAGACACAGGTGGCCTTAACCACTTCTCTGAGCCTGGATGCTCTCCTGGGAAGGAAGCTTCTAGAAACGCCTTCCTTCGGAATGCACCAAGACCCTAAAAATCTCCCGACACGTGCACATGGTTTTTTTTTTTAGGTATTTTAAGGGACCTGGACAGGTAGGAAGCTGCCCCTACAACAGCCTTAATAGGCGAGAGGCGGAAGGCGCCTGGCGGTCGATGGGGCCGCCGTGCCGCCCCCTGCCCTTGCCCGCGTTAAAGTGGCCAGGATGGGTGGCGTGCTTGCGGGTACAGGGTCGTCGCCGCTGTCCTCTCCCAAGGTCTCCACTCCCCAGGAGCGTCTAAAATGACTGCTTTTCCCAGCGCTTCCAGGGGCACAGAGACGCTACTGGGGGTCACCGGGGCCCCCCAGGAGCGATTGGGGAGGCACCAGGCAAAAGAATAATTTGACCAATTTGACCAAGTGTGCGGGAGCCCTTAAGAAACGCTTAACTTTTCTGTAGTTGAGTTTTCAAGCCAGAAAAACTCGTAACAAGATGCACCCTCCTGGTGCACAGGCCGAGAGGCCCCGGGGAGCGTCCGCGCACGGCCGAGCGGGGTCCGGGGGGCCTAGTCCCTCCCCGCGCCCCCTCTCTAAGCCGCCGCCGCGAGGCCACGGGGCAGCTGGACTCACCGGCTCGGTCTGCGGTCCCCGTCTGGCCCAGGCCCAGCACCGCGGCACGGCGAACACCGCAGCCGGAAGCACTCGACGCCGTCCTCGACGACGCCGTCCGCGTGCAGCTGCACCCCTAGGACTGAGCGCAAGAGGCGGGGCCCGTCTCGGTGGGCGGGGCCCGTCGGTGGGCGGGACCGTCTCGGTGGGCGGGGCTTCGGGCTCCTCCTCCGGGTGGGCGGGCCGCTCTGTCCTGCGGACGGTGCCCGGGCGCGGCCTTCGCCCCCCGCCAGGCTGAGCGCAAGAGGCGGGGTCCGGCACCTGGGGAGCCTTGCAGGGTTGGGGTTCTGCTCCCGGCGCGGGGAGGGGAGGGGTAAGCGTGGGATTCCATCCGCCCCTGGGGGCGCGCGCCCCTCCCTCGGGCGTGGGCGTGGAGCTCTGTCCCGGAGATGCAGCCTCTTCCTGCAGGGGGCGCTGGAGGCGGGGCCGGCTCGGGAGTGAAAACTGGAGTGGGAGCAGGGCGGAGGCTGCGACTAAGATTGGAGCAAGACACTCTGGGAACATTGGGTGTCTCACGGAGACAGTTTCAGAGAAAAGTCGATGGGTGCCTGAATGGGAGAACTTTTGGGTGGTTCAGGCAAAGGGAACTTTCAGTTGGCCCAAGGGAAACAGGTGATCAAAATTCTCATGAAGCTTTTTAAAAGCGGAATTTTTTTTTTTTGCTTTGTATTATTTGAATATTTTATTTGAATTTTTACTGTAAGCAAATTTTGCTTAAAAATGTTTGTGTATTAAGTTTTTATTTCTGAGAATAAAAGAGATAAAAATAGGCTATTTAAAGACAAAGAATGTTCCATTGATGTTAGTTCTCCAAGGAGGATGAGGAGCCAGCACTTTCCAGGAAGTCAGCAGGGAAGTTTGGGAAACTGTGGGAGCAGGTGCTGAAGAAATGTCCGGAATGGCAGTCACTATGGACCCTCGCTGAGGGGGCCCTGGGCAGGACGCGGCCAGCACAGGGAGACAAGCAGGGACGTGGCTGTGTCCTGCGGATTGAGAGGGAGTGGTACAAGTGGCCTTCCCGGGTGCCCACCTACTGAAGGGGCCAGGGCAGGAGGGCATCTAGGATCCTGCATAGAAAGGGATCCTGGAGGCAGAGGGGTGAGGCTGAGGGCATGGAGTTTGCAGGAGGGATCCCTCAGAAAGCCTCTGGTCTCCCTCTTTTTATATCTGGCTTTTCTGGAGAATAACATCCCTACCACAGGATTCTCCTGCTATGGGATCAGGCTCACCCCAGTGGTGGCTTCTGGAGCCCTGAGCTCCCCTTCCTGCAGACTGTCTGAGCTAGGAGGGAAGCCATAGCTACACTCCTTGCCTCACCTTGTGGGACGGAATGCCTGGTACCTAAGAGAGCTCTTCTGAGGCCAATGGGCTGTGTCATTGAGAAACCAAATGGTTCGCAGCTTGGCTCTGTCATTTATAATTATGGCTATTGTTTATTGAGCACATACTATGTGAAAGACACTGTTGTGAGCTCTTTACATGTATGATCTGATTATTTATTAGCTGTAGGAATACAAGCAAGTCACAATATCTCGGAGTCCGTTCATTAACTGGGTATCTATTTCATGGTATCGTACAGATATTATAAAGCCACACTTCTCAAACTTTCCTGTGCACATGAATCACCTGGGAACCTTGTGTAAGTGCAGATTCTGACTGAGGTCTGTAGCAGGGCCTGAGATAGTGCCCTTCCACCAAGCTCCCAGGAGATGCTTGTCCAGGAACCACACTTGGAGCAGCAAAGACATAGACCACAGTGCTCGGCAGTTGATAGGGACCCAAGAAATATGTGTTGAATGAATGATTAAATGAGTCATTAGGAAATACACATAAACTGTAAAGTGTTGTGCAAACATATGCAATCATTGTTCTTAGACAATAAGGCTGGGGAATCTGCCTGGAAAAGACAAGTAGCTGGAAGAGTAACTCTGTAGAGTAGTGGCTAAGAACACAGTTCCCACCCCAGACTGCCTGGGTCCAAACCCTACCCGCAGCTGAGAGAGCCTGAGCTAGTAACTTAACCTTCCTGTACCTCAGTTTCTTCATCTGTAATGTGGAGTGCAATGCCTACCTCACTGGTTACTGTGGGATTTACTGAGATGATTCACATACATCTCTGAGCACTGGGCCTCGCATATAGCAATAACTATACACTTTAGTAATTATTATTTTTCTGCCTCCAGGATTGGGGCAGCCCCCAAACCCAGAGAAGCCCGAGCCCCAGCACCATGTGGGTCAGTGACCAGCTTTCTAAGGGCCGCGGAATGAAGTGCTCCCCCTTCCTTTGTGCTCTCGGCTTCTCCAGCAGGGTTAGAGTTACAATGCACATGGAAATAGATTAAAATGCAGCCACCGCAAAGAAAGCAAGAAAGGGAGTGAAAGAGAAAAGCAGCAGGACTCAGGGAGGAGTCAAATCGCTGCTGAAGGTTGGGGGATTCCGTAGCCCATCGGGAGGGTCATGTGGCTCTAGAGGCACCTCACCAACACTTTGGGCTAAGTGAGGCTCCGGGGTCTCTCCCAGTTCCCCTGTTTTCTGGGCATGTGGCCGTGGACAGCAAGCCCTATTCCCCAGTGGCTCTAGGTCCTTCTTTCCTCGTGTTCAAGTTGGGAGAATTTGGAACCAAGGATTCTTCTGAACTTCTAGAAAGACACTGAAAGACTCTAGACTCAGGCTGTGCAGGGCTCCCCAGTTTGTAGATTTCTGCTCTTTAGGAGAGGCAGGGGTGAGGTGTGAAAGCGCAGATTCTGGAGTCAAATAGTTGTGGTTTGAATCCTGATTTGCACTTGGCTCTCTGACCTTCGACAAGTGACTTACAATCCATGGGCTGTATCTTTGTGTGAAAAACATAATTGGGAGAATGTGTGAATATTAATATTTTCTGTGACTATATGAAGCTACTAGCAGTGTCTCACATGCAGTAGTGCCCAATGTAGGTGCTTTTTGTTAGCAGAATTTCGGGTCTGATTCTAGGTTGGTGGCTTTGAAAACTTAGGCTACACTGGAGGCTGAAAGGGAGAGTAGGAGATCGCAGGCGCCCTCACATGGTGGGCACGTTAACTGCAAGGATGGTGCCTCCTGTCAATCTCGGGGCCTTCCTAGTGAGTGTGGGGGGCCAATGAAGGCTTCTCTTCCTCAGCTAGCTCTGTGGCTTTGGGTAAGTTCCCTCAACAGCAGGACAAGAGGACCAGATGACCTCTGAGACCTCTTAGGGTCCATAAACAAGTCAGGCATGGTGTCCCACCAATCCAGGCTTCCTTTTTCTTAGCAGGATTCAGCTTTCTTTCTGGTCTATTCAAGCTCCCAGACAAGGTATTAGAAACTTTAGTGATACTAACTTCCTCTATCCTTAGCAACTGGTCTCCTGTAACCCCATTGTACTTAGACCCTCCTGGAAGGAAGGGGGTAGCAGAAATTCCCCAGCCCTGTCCTTGGACGATTGTGCAAACAGCTAGATCTTAGGCTGCAGGACCCCCCTGGAGCCAAGAGCAGCTTCGGGGGCCTTAACAACCACCCTAGGATTGTTCAATGGCTTCACTTCGTAGCTAAACAGGAAGGTATACTCTGGGCTCAACTTGTCGCGCCAAATGCCAGGACAACCTAGGTGGAGCTGACCGGTGACAGACAGCCTTGCGGCTCTGGACTCAACCAAAGCCTCAAAGCAAGGATTCTTAACTTGGGGTATATGGAGAAGCTTCCAGAGTTCATAAAACCCCTAAAATGATGAGTGGGGTGCAAAATCTCAAGCTGTGTATACCTTTCTGGGGAAAGTGAGCACAGCTTTTATACATTCTCAAATAGGTCTGTGACCGCCCCCTGCAACCAAAGTTAAAAAAAAAAAAACTGCCCCAAATTGTGGAATTGACTTACTCCGAATGCTGTGTATGCGGGACCCTGTGGGAAGCCGCAGAGGTGTTCCAGTTCATAACCTGCAGCTCCTCTCAAACCTCCTCAGCACAGCTGGGTAGTAAGGAGATGCCGAGGTCATTTGATAGTTTTAAGAAAGCACACTGAATGAAGAACAGCATGCCCTGTTCTTCGGTGTAGCAGCGTGGAAGACCTGGAAATGTTCCCCACGAGGCCGCCTTTGCTGCGATGCATTTGCAGAGCCTACAGGCCATTCTTCAACAGCCCTTCATTTTTATTTATTTATTTGAGACAGGGTCTCACTCTGTCACCCGTGCTAGAGTGCGGTGGCATCAGTCTAGCTCACAGCAACCTCAAAGTCCTGGGCTCAAGCGATCCTCCTGCCCCAGCCTCCCAGAGTGCTAGGATTACAGGCATGAGCCACCATGCCTGGCCCACGTGGTTATGTTTTTTGGGTTTTTTTATAGACAGTGTCTCCCTCTGTTGCCCAAGCTGAGAGCAGTGGTGTGATCAGAGCTCACTGTAGCCTTGAACTCCTGGGCTTAAGCCATCATCCTGTCTTGGCCTTCTAAGTAGCTAGGACTACAGGCACGTACCATCACACCCAGCAATTTTTTCTTATTTTTTGTAGAGATGGGGTCTCGCTATATTGCCCAGGCTGTTCTCGAACTCCTGGTCTCAAGTAATCCTCCCACCTCACCTTCCTAAAGTGCTGGGGTTACAGGCATGAGCCACCGCACCCAGCCAGTTATGTTTTTGATCTATGAAAAATAAGGATAATTCAAATGATTATGCAGATAAAACTATTTCAAAACATGGGAACGGTAGTGGGGGTGGCAGCAGGGTAAAGAGGAGTTTGGCTGTGATAAGGCTGGAAGCCGCTTTAAGGAAGTCTCCAAGGAAAGATGCGTAGTAGACCACTCTTGGGCAAAGGGGGTTGGTACCACTGGGACAGTAATGCCTGCGGAATCCTTAAATACTACAGCAGCTCCTTTAAATTGGAAAGCCCGTGGCATTGCATTTACCCACTGCTTTGCTCAGCAGAGCCCAGGCCCTAGGCCTGCTTAGGATTCTGTTATTCAGGCCACCTGCCAAGACACACCTTAAATCAGGCGGGGCTGGAGAGAGAGCTATCTGGAGGGAAGCTCTAAAAACGCCCTGTCCAACACACACACATCGAATGACGTCTGTTGGGCCATAAGGAACTTTCCTTGGTGGTTGGTCCAACCCTCTCCCAGGAAACTAAAGCCTGAGGTGACCTGTCTGAAGTCACCTCGGTCAGTAGTGGCGCTGGGGTGAGCGTTCTTTTCGCCGGCCACTGCCACCTGCAGAGGACACCTTGACCAGAGCCCAAAAAATAAAGGGAGGGAGAAAACCGATGTCAGAAGCAGCCTGTGAGTGGCTCAGCAGAGAGGCCTCCGTGGCTCAGGAGTCCCCAGAAAAGGACAGCAGCGTCAACCTCCCAGGAAATCCCTCTGAGGGAGGAGAGAGGAGGAATACAGATAAATTTATTAGTTAAATACTGATTTTACAGCCATTTTCACCTTAAGACAATGTTAACAGGTTTGTGGGGTAGGGAGGATATAGGAGGTGGCCTTTGGGAAGAAAACAATGTAAATGATGATTAAAACAGAATCTGGGTTTAAAGATATTCTCTGCTACAGCCAGGAGGATTTTGGAGTGGGGGGCGGGGTGTTTTGGGTGGGCGTGGTAATGCCACAGTCAGCCGCAGCTCTGCTGATAACAAGGACATGGGACAGTCTGCATGAGCCCAGTGTCCTGGCAGGAACTGAGCACCGTGCGGAGGGGAAGGCGGCCAATTCCAGAAGGGGCAGCACCGGAGACCCTCCCCAGGCCCACCCTCAGCATCTTCTAGTGTCTTCTCTCGTGGTCATCTTCTTTCTTTCCATGAGTTTTATTGCATTGGTTTGCTTTGAATTTCTGTTGCCAAACCTCTGGCTTTTTGCCTCCTGGACAAAAGATTTCTGCTGGAGAAAGGATGCAGAGTCTGAGCACTTGTGGCCTCGGGCCGCCGGCTGGCCGAGAGGCCCAAGAGCGAGTTCTCGAAAAGCCCCTGCCCCCAAGCAGGACGGTGTTCGCCAGACACCGCTCCAGAAGGGTCTCAAGGCTTAGGAGAGTGTTTGCCAAGCTTGAGCAGCAGGACCCCTCAGTGTGTGGCGAGGTGAAGGATGTTGGGGCACAGACTGGAAGGGGTGCCGTCTGCTAAACTGCCGAGCTCTTGTTTCGCCAAGGGAGAGACACGTCCAAGCTGAATCGCTCAGAACAGTAGGAGGGATTTTTAGTGAAGAGGCCTTGGAAGTGGAGCGAGGACGAGGATGGAGCAAAGGATGAAGCCCGCAGCAGGGGAGGAGCCTGGGGGCGAAGGTGCCAAGCTGCGTTTGGATGAAGCTCTGCACTGTGGCGGGTGAAGTGGCCCCCTCGCTCCCCAGGAAGCGTTCGGTAACATCTGCGTTACGCCCAATGTTGTGGAGTCAGATTTGGCAGAGGGGACACGGGGACGTGCCATGCCTCAAGGGGAGTGTTGGGCAAGGGCAGGGTCACCCAGGGGGCCCGTCACATCCACGCACATGTCAAACAGGTGCCCTTCTTCAGGTCGGACGGAGTAGGGGTCCCAGGCCCCTGCCCCTCCCCACCCTCAGACCCTGGGCAGTGGAAACCCGATGGAGAAACCACCGTCTCAGGCCACAGCAGTGAAAGAGCGGGGGAGAAGGACATCTTGTCTGTCATCAGAGACAGGGTCGGGGGAAGAATGGGAAAGAAGTCTCCCACGCAGGGCACGGAGAGACGTCGTGTGCTCGCGGTAGAGGGTGGGCTCGTCTGTGTCAGAGTCTGGGTTCTTCCCAGTCCCGCACCTTGAAAAGGCATCTGAGAAAATCCAGCACCCACTGCCCCAACCAGATCGGTGACTTCAAGCGTCTTCCCAGTTGTTCTTCTGGAGTCATTCTCAGGCAGAGGAGCCCAAGCCTGGATCTCTGCTGTCCTCCAAGTCCCAGGTCCGTGCAGGAATTTAGGAGGGAAGAAGGGGAGATTACGCAGTGATTATGTCCCCGTGACTGTCAGCCAAGACCAGGCTGTTCCAAGAGTCCTGCTTGGAGCTGCCCTGCGGGGACTGGCTGACGGGAGACGCGTAGCCTTGTGGCGAGAGCTTCAGGGCCGAGAGGACCGGGTGGATGGAGGGCCCGTGGCCGGACATCGTGCTGACGGAGAACGTCTAAAAAGCAGAAAGTGCACGATGAGGCCAATAAAGTCACCCCTGAGGGAGGTCTGGGCTGGGAAGGGGAGCCCACTATGCAGGCGACCCAGGGATAGCTCGGTCCCCAGGGAAGGGCAGGGCAAGGGAGCAAGGAGCACATCTCTGTGTTTCCCAACCCCTGCAATCTGTGCAGAGGGCCTGGGTGACTCATCCGCTGCTTCTGAGTACAGTGCAAAACCAGGGCTGCGCCCCAGTGGGCTTGGAGATACTGTGGCTTCTCAGAAGGCTCTGACAGTTTATGACAGACATCGTCTACAATCCCGTCACCCTCACGTCTCCACTTCCAAACAGAGAGCCTGCCTGCCAAGCACCGGGTTCTCCCAGACAGTAAATAGCTTGTTAGGACGCGGCCTCTCTCGAGTGCAGAGGAGAGAGCAGAGTGGAGCCTGCAAAGAGAAACCCTGATCCCAAAGGAGGGGAACTGCAGGGAAGCAGGGACACCACCAGGTCATCCGCAAGAGGGAGCTGGGGCCACTGCTGGGCCATCCTCTGACACAGGCACGGAGCTGGGCCCCAGGAAATGGCATCCTGCCCGTGACCTCCCTGCAGCCCCCACCCGCCCGCCTGCCTTTGCCCACGCCAGGGGGCTCCTCCTGCCCCACCTCGTCCTGACGAAGTCCTTCAGGGTCTAACCTCCTGTCCCTGACTTAGGAGACAGACTTGCCTAGAGACACCCACCCCACCGCTCTGCCTCCCGTCAGCCCTGCATGGCAGTCTGATTCCGGCTGCGGTGGCATGTTCTCTTCCTCCCCCTCCCCCAGCACTGTGTGCGACCCCTGGACTCCCCTCTCCTTGTCTCCAAAGGCCGTGGCACAGAGGAGCTGCTAAACATTTGTGTGTCGCGGCTGTGTGTCCAAATGGCTGTAGCTTGCCGAGATGTTGTGAAACACGGCCTTGTGCAGATGGTCCTCGCCTGTGCGGTGTGGGGGACCTGAGGGCAGGAGGCTGGGGCTTTCCAGCCTGGGGGCCGCTCCTGCCCAATGCTAGCCTGGTGGCCTGGGACGCCGCAGCCCACCTCCCCGCATGCACCCGTACCTGGGACATGGAGCTGCCGTGCCCGTAGTGGGACGGCAGGCCGGGCTCTGTCTTGATGGGACGCATCTCTTCGCTGCTGCTGCTGCTGCTGGGGGCGTTGCTGGAGTTGCTGGAGGCGCTGCTGGTGGGAGGAAGGCTCTCACTGCCCGGAGGACCTGGAACAAGGCAGAGTCAGGACACCAGACCAGGGGCAGGGACAAATGCACGGCGGCCCTTTGAGACGGCCGGGAGAGGTCCATAATAAGGGCTTTATTTACGTTTGCTGGGGAGAGAAGCAGGGGTCCTTATCAGTGAGGGGACAACAATTCTCAAAATGGGGCAGAAGTTTCAGAATTCCAAGGGGACTTTTTCAGATGACGGGCCCACCTTTCCCCACCCCAGATCCCAAACACAAATTAAAAAAAAAAAAAAGAATGAAAATACTGTATGTCATAGGGTATGTGCAGTGGGGTCGCGGCAACCCCCTGTAATTAAATACATGAGTATTTCTACAGTAAAACACATGAGTGTTCACACTAAGTGAGATAAACAGAGCCTATCAATGGCCTCGTGTCTGTTCAGATTAGGTTTTGCTGCCAAATCTAGTTTCCTGGCTGACAGATCAATCTTTGGGGAATATGATTAATGGGACCCTGTCCTCCCAGATCCTGCCCCAAAGAGGATTGAAAGGAATTGAGTCTTTGAGTGGCCACAGCACCCGAGGCAAAGGGACCACATGATGTTCCTCTTTCTTTTAGGCCCTCGACTGGCTCGGCCGGCCCTGTACAGTCTTTGCAATTGGCGGTAATCAGGCCACAGCCCGAACTGAACCTGTTCCAAAAGCTCCCAATACACCCCCTGACAATGTTACATTTTTACTGAGTTAACTCATTCTGTCCCGAAAAGCCAGGGATGGACGATGTTGTCGTTGCACCTCGGCAGCCTGGGCTGGCCTGTCTGACCAAGGACACGTGATTCTCACACACTCTGAGAGCTCCTGACTTATTAGTATAAGTACATATAGGTCTTTTCCTCACCTGCTGGTGTCTTAGATTTATTAAGGTTCTTGGGCTTCCGTTTTCTCGTCTGAATCCCCTCTTTCCGCATCGCAAGAGGCCTGGGGACCTAGAGGGTCACAAGTCAATATAAATGGTTTTGCATTTGCACATAAGCTGCTACAGTATTGAAACACCCACTTGTGCACTGCGAGAAGGCAACATCTAAGCAACCTCTGCACAAACCTTGGGGCCGAGACAAGGGCACAGGCCCCTGGAACTCGTGCTGTGAGAAATCAATTCTATGTTAAAAATGTATCGAGCAGTGTGTTCTGTGGTGGGTCTTTTACTAGAGCCTGGAGGAGAGAATGAAAGACACGGTTCCTTCCCTCCAGAAGTTCACGGTTTAATGGGAAAGACAGACACGTGGAAACAAGCAGATTCTGGTAGCTGATGTGGGAAAACAGAGAAGAAACACTAAACGCTGTCCTGGGTGGGGGACAAACACAAGGCTATCAAGGAAGGCTTCTCGGCGGAGGTGAGGCCCGAGTTGTAAGAGGTTTTGAGTAGACAGGGGCAGACATTTCCGGCAGCAGTTGTGCAAAAGCCTTTATCATCCACACTCAAACATTGAAAATAACAAGGGAGTGCAATTAACAATTATGCTGGGGAAACAGGCCTGGGCGGTGACAGTCCCAGTGAGCCAAGACGTAAAGTCACTCTACTTAGAGCAAGCAGCTCTGCGCTGCGTTGGGCCTGGCTGGAGCCCGCAGTGGGGTTTCCACGGGAGGTGGGGAGCAGCAAGAGATTATGGCAAAGAGGCTGCCCTGTGGCCAGGTCCTGGGACAAACTATCTGTGGACAATGTTTTTACGACAGGTCGTCTTTCTAGTGTTTTTAGATATTGTGCGTTCCCCACATCTGGTTTCTCTTAGCCCAGGCCAAATCTTTTAGCCCTGGTCTGTTCCATGCTGGTCTACCACGTGGGATTAATAAAGACTACACCTGCAAATACGGAAAGAGAAGCAATTATTGCTTCAGAGACACAAACAGGGAATGGTTAAGAGAGAAATGCACAAGCGTACATGAACTTGAACTTGCCTCCTACCCAGCCGCAGATGAGGCGGCATTCCCACCTGCACCCGCCCATCATCTGCCTGGGGCTCCAGCCATTCCACATCCTTTCCCGCCCCCGGGGGGAGGGCATCTTCCCAACCTCTGTCATTTTAAAGCCCATCCTCAGCTCAGGAGAATTTGCCCTCATGTTTACCCCCACTCACTTAGGTACATTTTTTTTTTTTCAATACACATAACATAAAATTTACCACCTTAACCATTTTTAAGTGTGCTGCTCAGCTGTGTTAAGCACCTTCACATCGTTCTGCAACCATCACCACCATCCATCCCCAGAACTCTTTCCATCGTGCAAAACTGAAGCTCTGTACCCATTAAACCCGAGGCCCTGGCAACCCCAACTCTGCTTTCTGTCTCTATGGTTTGACTATTCTAGGGACCTTATACACTGTCTTTTCATGACTGGCTGATTTCATTTAGTATAATGTCTTCAAGGTTCATCCGTGCTGTGACATGGCCAGATGTCCTTCCTCTTTAGGGCTGAATAATATCCCACAGTGTGTACATATCACATTGTGTTTATCCATTTATTCGTCCCCGGACACTGAAGTTGCTTACACCTTTTGGCAATTGTAAATACTGCTGCTATGAATGCACAAATATCTCTTTGAGGCCCTCCCTTCAATTCTTTTGAATATATTCCCAGAAGTAGTATGTTGGGTCATACAGTAATGGTAATTTTAGGGGTTTTTTCTGTTTGTTTTGTGGGTTTTTTTTTTTTTTTTTGGATACTTACTTTACTTATTTATATATAGACAGGGTCTCACTCTGTCACTCAGACTGGAGTGCCATGGTGCCATCATAGCTCACTGCAGCCTCAAATTCCTGGGCTTAAGTGATCCTTCTGCTTCAGCCTACAAGCCTGGCTATTTATTATTTTTTAATTTTTATTTTTTTAGGGACAGCGTCTCGCTATGTTGCCCAGACTGGTCTCAAACTCCTGGCCTCAGGTGATCCTCCCACCTCAGCCTCCCAAGTAGCTGGGACTACAGGCATGCACCACCATGCCCAGCTAAATCATTTCTATCTGTAATAGAGACGGGGTCTCACTCTTGCTCAGGCAAGAGCTGACTTTTTAAAATAAAAAGCACTATATGATGGAGATTGTTCCATATCAGAATGTAAAGACTCTTTGTATTTTGAAAATATTAACCCTTTTTCTGATGCCGTGCACACTGGCTTTTACTTTCTTTGGGTGTCATTTCCAGACACTAATATTACATGTTTATACAATCCAATATATCCAGTTTTTCTTACGTGGCTTAAGAGCTTGAAGAACGTGCTTAAGAAGTTCTCCTCCTATCCCCAAGGTTAAAAAAAATACTTCCCCTTACATATCCTTCTAGTGTATATATTGCTCGGTATTTTTATTGTGTTTAATTAATTTCCTAGTTAATATTTTATTGTCTAATATTTTATTTCAAAGAAGTTTTACATTTAATATCTTTAATTCACCTATTTATTTTTGTTTAAGGTAGGAGGTGGAGGTCATGCTTTGCTGTTTTCCACATGAATAGCCAGTTATGGCAATGCAATTATTCTTAAACAAGCTATCCTTTTATGCACTGAGTCGAAACGTCACCTTTGTCACATATCATGCTACTATATACCATACATATACACGTACATGGGCTCCTCATCTGTAAAACGAGAATTAGAAGTACACAATGTTGAAGAAAGAAAAGACCAGCAAAGTTGCGAAGATTCCCTTGCAAATCTAAGTATCGTCGTTAAGAAGGAAGAAAGAATTCTAGTCTGAAGAGAAGACCAGTGAGAATGGAGAAATGGGAATGAAGGCGCGCGGCCGCCCTGCCCGGCAGAGCGAGGCGACGGGTGGCGGGTGGGGTCCGGGGCCACTTACGCCGTGGAGCTTCATGTAGAGGCCGCAGGCATTGCACACGGGCTCGCCCTCCGCGTTGCGGCGCCACAGCGTGGTGGTGGTCGTCTGGCAGTTGGCACAGGACAGGCCCACTCGGCGGGAGGCGGACTGCAACACAGCAGACAAGCCCTTCACGCCCAGGGCAGAGGTGGGCACTGCCCTTCTACCTCACGTGGAGCCTGGGGCCTGGGCCACCCTAGTGGTGTGAGATCTGTGACCGGTGACAGCACCTGACTCTCCCCCTGCCTGAGCCACTCCTAGGAGTGTGTGCGAACACGCAAACAAGACTTTTTTTTTTTTTTTTTTTGAGACAGAGTCTCGCTCTGTTGCCCGGGCTAGAGTGCCGTGACATCAGCCTCGCTCACGGCAACCTCAAACTCCTGGGCTCCAGCGATCCTCCTGCCTCAGCCTCCCGAGTAGCTGGGACTACAGGCATGAGCCCGGCTAATTTTTTCTATTTTTAGTCACCCAGCTAATTCTATTTATTTATTTATTTATTTATTTTTTAGGAGAGACAGTCTCGCTCTTGCTCGGGCTGGTCTTGAACTCCTGCCCTCAAGTGATCCTCCTGCCTCGGCCTCCCAGAGTGCTAGGATTACAGGTGTGAGCCACCGAGCCCGGCCAAAATCAAGATTTCTGCTGCCCGAGGAGAGTGAATTCGGGCACTGAAGACCTGGTTTCTAGTCCTAACTGTCATTCAGCATCTCACGAATAACCCGACTAACACTGGGCACTGCGGGCAGAAAATCTTCTTCCAGAAGCGGAACTAGCATTGGCTCCAGGTGCCGGGTGCAGGTGGTGGGTGAGGAACTACCGTACCCAAATGGGACCTCAAGAGAGGGAAGCACAAGGCTTGTTCCCTCTGCTCCTGCCTCCCTAATAGTCACAGAAACCAGTTGATGTTGTTCAAAATCAAATTACATTAATAAAGAGTACGAAACCAGGGGCCCAAAGTCTGGGTCCCAAGCCCAAACTTCCCTGCCGTTTAAGCTTTCTGGGCTTTGGGTTTTATCACCTGATCTGCTGAACAGGGTAGATAAAGAAGAGCCTCTGTTGAGGTTGCTCATAGGGGTGATGTGAATGGAGGAGACATTCAGGACAACACTGGATTGGGAACCAGGGAGCCTGGATCCTGGGTGGAGACAGGAGACTCAGTAGCTGTGTGCCGGGGAGTGGGGCCGTTAGCTTCTCTGAGCCTCTCTTTCCACATCTGCATATTCACGGGGTTGAACTCGATAGTCTGGAACCTCCTGGTAGCTCCAGCTAACCCTAATGGTGTGAGAAGTTACTATGGTGTTCCCACCCACCTAACCCCTCGACCCACACCCTTGAACTCCAAAATCCAAAACCACAGGATTTCCCACCAAGGAGGGAGCCCTGCAGCTGGGGGCCCGTGAGGTCCCTGCTTACCAGGCGGCGCTGGGGCTTGATGAGTGGCCGGTTGATGCCATTCATCTTGTGGTAGAGGCCACAGGCGTTGCACAGGTAGTGTCCCGTCCCGTCTCGCCTCCAGAGCGGGGTGGACATGGCCCCACAGTTGACACACTCTCTGCCTTCCGAGAAGTCGTCAAACATATCTACTGGGTAGGCAGGAAACGGACAAGAAAGACACAGAGGATTAATTCTTTGTTTATGCCCAAGCACTCTTACATCTGGGAAGCTAGAGCTCATGGAAATAATGTCCTTTCCTTAGAACGAGGGAAAGGCCACCTGTCCCCACGCCAACCTCAAGCCCTGGGGCAGCAGCTCAGAGGACATCGATGGGAAGTGGACGCTTTCACTCTGGCTGTCCCAGACACAACTCCTCCAAGCATGGGAAAAGGAAGAGCCCAACACAGGGATCACCAGAGGCTGGGCTGGGAGATGGGGTGCCCGGACTTCAGCCCAGATCTTGCCTTCAGAGCCTCTAGCCCCGGGCTCTCACCTAACACTGAGGTCCACTCAGACCTTTCTCTCTCTCTCTTTTTTTTTTCACCCTTTCAAAATTAAGATTAATTTTTCCTTTGAATAAAATTATAATAAATATTTACTTTAGGAAAATGAGACAGTACCAAAATATATAAAGAAAATATAAATCATCACCAATGTTATGAACATTTTATTCTATTATGTCCTTTGCAAGTCTTTATACGTTGGCATATTTTTGCCTAGTTGAGGTCAAGCTATAATTTTGAGCCTGTTTTAGGGGGTTTTTTTGGTTGAGTTTTTTTTTTTTTTTTTTTTTGCTTAATACCAAAGCATTTTCCCACTTGAGAAATTCTTTATGAACTCATTTTAGCTTTGTGTAATATTCTATCACATAAATGTGCCATCATTGAACTTATTCTATTCAACTATTAAACTTTATCCAGTTTTGTTTTGTAAATGCTGCATGTTTTGTACATAAATCTGTGAGTTTATGGTTATTCCTTAGAATACTCTCTTAAAAGTAGAATTTCGGAGTCAAAGGGACTAGATTTGTAAGTTCTCAGAATTTTCGAAACTGTCCTGCAAAAAAAAAGCCTTCACTGGTTCATCATTCCTACTGTGATCTCCATGTATGACTGCTGTATCATAGTTTGACAGTTTTTCTTGCTTCTTGGTACATAAACTATAGGTGCATATTATTGCCATAAGCAAAGTCACCTTAGAGCTGCTCCAACGAGCGCGGAGTGTTCCCCCTCCAACCAGAGGCTGCCAAGGTTCGCCACTCTCCTTCACTCCCCGCTCCCTGTCACCTTTATCTTCCATGTCTGCGGAATGTCACAACTGACAGCTTCCACTTGTGTCCATTCTCTTTGCCCCGGTCAGACAGGCCGGGCCAGTTTTCTCCTTCCCTGTGATCTATTGTACAGAAAGCCTGACTCAGAACCTCCACAAGTCTCTGACTCCCTGCTATCCTAATTTTCTGTCCCTAAACACAATCTACCTCGGTCTCCAGACCATTCTCGTCCTACCGCCAGAGGAAAGGTAGATGCTTCTCCAGCGAAGGAGCCGGGCAGCTCCGAAGGGAGGTGGCCTGAGCATTAGAGAGCCCTCCCTCCATGAGGACACAGCTCAGGGGTTCACGGTGGCACATTTTGCCAGTTCTGTGGCCCAGCTACCTGCTCTAAGGGAATGTGGGCTGGAGAAGAGGATGGTGGGGACTCTGGGTACACAAACAGTCATCTGCACCTGCAAACAGGCGGCCCTGTGTCCGCACCGAGTAAACAATGCGCAGGTGTGAGGGGCTGTTTGCTCAGGCCAGGGCGCTGCGCACAGCCGTCACAGGAGAGGCTATTTTTACACCGGGGTCACACTGAGGGCCCTACACCAAGGTCACCTGCCTTCATAGCGGCACATGAAACTGACTGCCATCCACGGCTTGCTCCCACCTGGACCACGTCAACACCGTCATCGCCACCTCCACTGCCCTTGCGTGCGGCCCGTCAGGCTGCTCCCTGATCCAGACCCGCCCGTGGGGAAGTGGAGAGGCCAGGAGTGCACAGCAGGACCGAGCCAGCCCGCACCCGCACCCGCACCCGCACCCGCACCCGGAGCAGAGCGCTGGCGAGGCGGTCATTTGATGGGTGTCTGAATGAACACTAGGTGGCGCTGCAGTCTCAAAGTTGAACCAAGACGCTGCATTCCAGCCTCCATCACGCTTGGAGATGGAGGACTTTTCAGATCTTTCCAGTCCAAACCTAGTGCAACCCTCTTCAAACACATTCAGAAGTGGATAGAATATTTAAATGAACTCTTATTTACCCATCATCCAGCTTCCAAGAATTTGTATTCAATCTTGTCTTACCTACACCTCAGCCCACTTTCTCCCATAGTGTATTTTTTAAGAAAATCCCAGACATTCTATCGTTTTATTCATAAATACCTTAGTACGCTGCTCTGACAGATAAAGATTCACACTCTTCTTTTAAAAATAAGTAAACCAGCTTCTTTCCTATGTTCTAGTTCATTTAAATCCCACAGTCAGAAATCTCATACTCTGTTCCTCTTTTTTGAAAGGGAGATTCCTTTTCTCTTTACATTCATTGTTTTGTACGCAGGGACAGAATCTTATTACAGGACCCAGAAGGAGGTCTCCTCTCTGCTGATCACTCACCTCCCACTGCTGCACCGAGGTTTGGCTCGGGAACTCCTGCGGGCTAGCCTCAGAGCCAGGATACACATTCAAGCCACTATCTTACTGACCAGGTAAAGTCACTGGAGGTTGGCAAATATGTATTTGTCACCTACAAATATTTACTGAGCATCTGCTATTTAATCACTCCGATAGATGTCACAAGGGCTAAGAGAGAGCCTTGCTCTCCGAATGCTGATGATCTAGTCCGTGCGTTGGACCTGCATATCTGTAGTGAGCAACATTACTCAACTCATTTCGGGAACACACCCTCAACTGAGTTGGTGACGGGTGGCAGACACTTGTCTAGGGTAGGAAGGGCAGACGCCCCACCCGTCCCACCTGCAGAGAAGTCCCACTGCCGCAGAAGGGCCAGGTGTGGAAGGGCCAGGTGTGGAAGGGCCAGGTGTGGAAGGGCCAGGTGTCACAACAGCAGCGGAGGGAAAATCAGACAACCCCTTACACCTCCAAATTTGTGTAAGTTTCCTTATTTTCTACCACAAAATCTTGCCATCCAACCTGCTCAATGAAATGTTACGTAAATTTTTAAATGATTATTATATAGACAATCCATTTATAGAAGAAAGTGCTTTCCCCATGATGTTAAATGAAAAATACAGCACATAAAATCACAGGCACCCTGATGGCAGCTAAGACTACTGGGTAGCAACTTTTATGAGTCTAGTTAAATTGTGTAGACTTTTCTTTTTTAGAAACACCATTCCATAGTGTCATAATTGACTATGTTAAAAAATCTGATTAACAAATAGAAACAAAAGTCTGTGCATTTGTACCCCTTAAATTTATACAAATAAAAAAAAATCTGATCACCCCAAATAGCTCCTGATCTATACAGTGGAGGGTACTATTTTTCCCTCTTACATCTGACGGGTATATATTTTTTTCCTGGGCTGGGGAATGGAGAGGCTGAAGCTCCAACCTTGATGCTTTGCACCTACTCTGGGGGAGGTGGGGGTGGCAGGCTGTGAGCCCCAGACCAGCACCACCATCTGGTGTGAACTTGGTCACAACTGCTGCTCATTCCTTCCTAGGAAAGGCACTGGGTGGGACTTCCCCCATGGCAAGTGTGATTCCTCTGGCAGGGGGCACAGCAGAGGCCTCTGACCTCAGCCCCACCCACCCGTGCTGGGCATCTGGGCACTCTTTCAGTCTCCTGGGAGGCAGTGGGAGTCCAGCCTGGAAGTGGGCGGCATCACCCCACGTTTGGAGGGCAGACTTGTAATAATAGTTGTAAAGTGCTTTGCAAATGAGAGGAAAAACTTACAACAATGGCTGTAAAGAGCTTTGCAAACATCACATGAGATAACAGTGATGGATTGTTGGGAGGCTGGGGCTGCAGGCTTGGGAGGGAGGGCGTTAGGCCAGGCACAATCCTTGGTGCCCGGTTATTGGGGAGGGGGGAGGACAAACAAAAGAGCTAGGAGATTCGGGAATCTGACCTTTCTCAAGCCACTGGGGCCAGGCTCAGCACTGCCTACGGCTCAGACTCCACCAAGTGTGCCTCTGCGGGCCAGGAACCAAGGGACAAGGCTGACTGTGTGGGACAAGGCTGACTGTGTGTGCGTAAGAGGTCTCCAGTCCTGCTCGTGGGGTGTATTCATTAATGATTATTTTAGAAATCAAAAGCACAAAACGAATTGTGTCCTAACCCCAAGGATGGGGAACAAACTCCTCACTTCCATCCATGTCCTGCTTAAAAATTAAAAAAAAAAAAATTTTTTTTAAAGGAGGACACAAACTGAGCCGTATTTCTTAGACATCCAGTACAGTATGGATGTGCTAGGAATCAAGGCCAACTACTCCTGTCCAAGTGCCTGAAAGAAAAATGTAGGGCAGGAGGTTGAAGGACCCCACCCCCGACTTCCTACAGTTGACGCAAAGGCTCCGACCTCATCCCTGACCTGTTCTGTCCCTCTTGGGGACCCACCCGCCCCGCTAGAGAGGGGTTAGCAAATCAGGGACGGGGAAGGAAAGGCAGAGGAGGAAGGGAGGGAGAAGAAGGGAGAGGCCAGGGGCCGGCTGGCAACACCCTCTGGGCACTGCACTAACACTGGGTTTGTCTCCTGCCTGCTGGGGAGGAAGCTCAGGCTGCCACTTGTGTGCCAACCATCCCACGGGTGCCACGGAGCCCAGTCTGTGCGTGTCCCTCAGACCTTCCCCCGAGCTCATGTTGGAGAGACCCTCGCCTGCAGCCCCGAGGCAGAGGTGATGCGCTCTTAGCTCCGCCACTGTTCTGTCGAGGGCATCGGAGCCCAAACAGTTGCCATGTGTCTGCTATACTTGCCTCTGTAGCAAGTGCTGGACATACAAATGTGTTAGAAAATTTGAGGCTAAATCCCTGCGTGGAGTTGGAGTTGTTTTGGTATAGCTGGGGATACACAACTCAAAACCAGTAATTACATTAAACATGCCAAATACATCGGGCCTGGGTCCCCTCCCTGGCTCCCAGCCCTCCACTTCCAGCTTCAGATCTTCGGACATTCAGGGAAGGAAGACACAGAAACACAAGGAAAAGTGCCCATGCCCAGCGCAGCTGGTCACTGCTACAAAACAGGCTGGAGGGAATTCAGGGAACCCAAGTGCGGGGGCTTCCTGGAAAAAGCCAGACCCAGCCTGAGGCTGCCTGCCCGGAGACCTTCCCCCCGGGGGAACCAAGTCCCAGCCCCACCCAGGTGTCCCTTGCTGAGCCCCAGCCGCAAGTCCCAACCAAAGTTCACCAGAGACTGAGCCTGGATTTCCTGACAGGCCCAGATCTGTCCTTGCGGCTGGCGCCAAGGTCTGGGGTGCGAGGAGCAGACAGCGCCGAGATTTTCCTGGCAGCTCTTGAGCCTCAGGTCTTCTGGGCTCTGTCAGGCTCAGGCAGACGCCTGCGATGGGGCCGTCGCAGGGGCCCGCAGGCCCCAGCCACAGGATGAAAGCACCTCCTGGGGAAGCTCCCACAGCCCCTGAACAGAAGCGGGTACAAGTTCTGGTGCGCCCTGCAGAGCCTGGGGCCGGCTCCAACCCCAGCATTCACCCAGGGACTAGCTGCAGGCCTGAGATCAGAGTGACGGAATGTGACTCAGGCTTTTAAAAAAAAATCACTATCAAGCAAGGACATTATGAAAGGAAGGAAAAAAAAAAAAAAAAAAACCACCAAAAACAAGGGAAGGAGGGAAGGAGGGACAGACAGAGGGAGGAGGACGGGTTGAAGAGCAAATGATAGACTAGAGGAAGATAAACCCCCTAATATGCAACTTTTACAAATCACAAAGAGAAGAAGAGCTTGAAGGCCCCACCAAGCAACCCGAGCCTTGTCGCTGAACGGACTCAGCGGGAAGAGTCAAGCATCTGTCTGGCCTCTGTGTACCCGAGGCTCCTCCTGGAAGGTCTAAGAACTTCCAAATAAGGACCTCCACTGCCCCCAGGTCTGTGTTCACAGTAGGGCCTGCATGGGGGGCTGGCCCAGGAGAGGGAGGGCAAGGAGGCATGTGTACGTGGTATAGAAACCGCGTCTGCCCCGGGCCACAGCGCTAGTCAACAGCAGAGCTGGGATGGAACCCAGGCGACTAGCCAGTCCCTTAGCCACAGGCCCCCCCAGCTCCTGCCCACAGACGCCTTGACCACACTCGGGCCCACCCTTTCCCCGGCAGCGGCTGCTGGCAGTTGTTGAGAATCAGTCTCGATACGACACGCTAGCAGGGAGGGCCGTAGGGCCCGTGCGTGCTGTTTTCCCAGCTCGTCTGATCTCAGAAACGTCCCAAGGCACATCTGTGTCAATGCTGCCTAGCTCACCCATTTGGGAAATGCGTCTTCACCTTTATCATTGTCGAGATTAGATTTTGAGGCCCTCAATGAACCCTCACACATGGGGATATAATTACAGCATGAAGATTTCCCCATAAAATGCAGGGTCATGGCTGTGATCCCAACACTTTGGGAGGCTGAGGTGAGAGGATCACCTGAGCTCAGGAGTTCAAGGCTGCAGTGAACTATGACAACGCCACTGTACTCCAGCCTAGGTGACAGAGTGAGAACTGTCTCTAAAATAAATAAATAAATTAAAAAATGCAGGGTCAGTCTCTAGCTCCCAGAGAAATATCTCAATGCACCTGGCCAATGCGCTGTGCAAGGCTGTCTGTGAAGGACACAGGCTGCTACCTTGCTCTTACAGGCACTATGGTGTCAGTCACCAAGAATGTGAGCTCCATAGACTCCCAGAAGATCATCACAGTGGTGGCCCCTTCCCGCCTGAGAGCCATGGGCTAGGACACCGTTTTAAAAGTAGTCAAAGGAGCAAACAAAAAGAAGGCAGTACTCAAAGATTGTGTTGAGCTTTAAATTTGTATTTCTGAAACTTTCCCTAATGCCGGTATTTTTTTCCCTATACTCAAAGATTGTGTTGAGCTTTAAATTTGTATTTTTTTTTTTTTTTTTTTTTTTGAGACAGAGTCTCACTCTGTTGCCCAGGCTAGAGTGAGTGCCATGGCGTCAGCCTAGCTCACAGCAACCTCAAACTCCTGAGCTCAAGGGATCCTCCTATCTCAGCCTCCTGAGTAGCTGGGACTACAGGCATGTGCCACCATGCCCGGCTAATTTTTTTCTATATTTTTTTAGCTGTCTATATAATTTCTTTCTATTTTTAGTAGAGATGGGGTCTCGCTTTTGCTCAGGCTGGTCTCGAACTCCTGAGCTCAAACGATCCGCCCACCTCGGCCTCCCAGAGTGCTAGGATTACAGGCGTGAGCCACCGCGCCCGGCCTAAATTTGTATTTTTGAAACTTTCCCTAATGCTGGTATTTTTTCCCTATAGTACTACATTTTTCCAAATACCATTTTGCCTCATTGTCACCCTCACCCTTTCCCCGTGGGGCCTCTGAGAGGGAGCTAAGTAAGACTAGTCCCCGTGCGGAGGAGCCTGGGTCTGTTTGGCTGCTGTGTCTATAGACAGCTTACCCCACCGTCCCCACCCCTGATACCTGGGACAAGGCTCTCCTTTCCTGCCACCCCTCAGGGATGACTAGGGAGCCATGTGACTCATCATCCAAAATAGGACACTTCCGAGGGGTGGGGAGCACATTGCTAATTATTCTGGAACAGGCTTAAACTCAGGACGTGCAGCTGCCCTGCTCGGACCTCTGAGTGTGAGGCCTACATTTCTGGCGAACGAACCCCTCCACTCCGGTTTCTCCCCCATGTCACCAGCTGATACACGGGGGCCCCGCAGAATGCCAGGAAAGAGGTGCGCAAAATCTCACAAAGCACTGTGTCCCTACAGTTCCCTGGGCTTCAGGCTGGGGGTCTAGGGCTCAGCCCCCAGAGCCCCGGCTGAGGTCAGTGACTGAGCATGTCTGCCACTCGCGGGCCTGTGCGGACCGTGCAGAGGGCACCCTCCCTCCCTGGACCTGCTTTGTGGAGAGGGTCAGCGCTGCACATCCAAGCCTTGTGCGTGGGGCGGCGGGAGGCTCTGGAAGGGCAAGTGGCACACAGACTTTGAGCCTTCAAGTGGTGTTTGGGCAATTCCGTGACTGCTCAGAGGAGGACAGCAAGGTCCAGAGACGGCGAGGGCCTCACCTAAGCTCCCATGAGGTTGGTGACCCAAGCCTCGCCCCCCAGCCCATCACTGCTCTCTGCTGGCTTCCGCCATCTGCAGCGCTCTGTACACATTAGAAACGCAATGCGCACTGACCCATGGACAAAAACCCAGCGCCCTAGAGCATCTCCCGAGGCAGCAGAAATGCCAGCAGGGTGGCAGGAATCCCAGGGCTCTGCTCCTGGCCTGCTCGGCTGCCTGGCCTCAGACACCACGTTCCTGGACACACGTCGTAATTCAGCTGTGAGAGTTATCTATGCATTGCCAGATACTTCCTCACGTGTGTGTGTACCATGTGTGTACATAAAATTATATTATATATAATAGATGGATGTGTATATGGAAAATTATACCACATTGCACTAAAAACCAGCCCACTATTGGTAGCAATAAAACTGCTCTAGTAATTCATTGGAATAAATATTTTAAAAGGGGAAATGTCTATTTTTAAGATGTTCCTGGCGAATACTGGAAACAACCAAGATGCCCAATGATAGGGAAGTAGTAAGAAAACGAAGTTGCAGTAAACAAATACGGAAATTTGAGTTGATTTTTTAAAGGGACCATGATTTTAAGATTTGTTTTCTCTTCCTATAACCGTATTTAAATTAGTTAAATAAGCAGTTAATTCCACAAGCATCTCTGCCTAAGAGTTGGAGGATTGGAGATGTCTATTTTATTTTCTTTAGTTTCCTGGGATCCTCCCAAGCCCAAAGCAAAAGAACACTTTCTCCAGCTTGGGCCCAGGCATCTCCTCACCCAGAGTGGCAGCCCCACCTGGGCTCGGGCATCACTACGGCGCTGACCATGGCTCCCACCTGCAGAAGGAAAGGGAGAGCCCTCGCCACGGGGCACAGTCCCAGCAAGTGTGGGAGTGTTCCTGCAAAGCTTAGCGAGAGCTACCTGCAGTCACGCTGTGGACAAAGTCCGCACGGGTCCTGGCTCCTCCAATTCACTTGGTGGTGAGGCCATCCCTCTCCAGGCCTCCTCCCAGCCTGCCTCTGTCGTCCCAGGGTGCCCTGGGAGTCGGGGAGGGGCGAAACAGGCACTCCAGGCATTGATGCGGAGTGTGACCTTGTCCACCATGGGGAAGGCAATTTGGCAATATCTTATCAAAAGTGTAAGTGCATATGTCATTTGATCCAGAAATTCCCCTTCTAGGAATTTGTCCTCCAGATGTACTGACGCTTGTGTAAACGGGCTTACGTACGAGGATATTCGCTGTGGCATTTTTTGCCCTAGCAGAGGACTAGAAAATCAGCCTATACTTTCACCAATAGGAGACTGGTTAATACAATCAGAGTATACTATGCAGCCATAAAGAATGAACGTCGTTATGTACTGACATAGAATTCTTTCCAGCATATGCTGCGAGATACTAATATTAGAAGCAAGATATGGAACAGCACATACGATATTCCCTTACAGAAAGAAGGAGAGAAGAATCTATATGTGGATGTGTTTACATATACAATAACATCTCTAGGATGGACTAAACTAGACGCTGATGACACTGGTTGCTTTCAGGGAGGCATCTTGGTGGCTCGGGGTATCCTCTCATGGACCGTTTAGATACTGAACTGTGCAAATGTGTTTCTTATTTGTGATAATTATTTTATATGTCAACTAAAGTAAATAAATATGCCACAGATTAGCACCATCACTGTTTCATGTCATAAGATTTTTAATTTAAAGTCAGGCAGGTTCTATTTTCTGATTTTTCCCGTAAGAGCATCTTATCTCCCAAATGGGGAAATGGAACCCATTTTCCAAGGGGCGCTCAGCTTCGCTCTGCTCCCCCGGCTGCCAACCCACCGGCATCTCCCGCAGCGCCCCCGCTCCTGTCCCGGGGAGCCCCAGCCCCGGCCCTGGCCTCTCTGGCTTGACTCTGATGCTCGTGATGGACACACACATGGTGCCGTTCCTTTGTTTACTAGGAAGACTGGAGGGAGATTTGGCCACGGGGGACTCGAACCAGGCCAGTCTGGGCCAGCGGACTTTGCAACCAGCTTGCTACAAGCTGGCAGAACGGACAGGAAATAGGAACAAATTGCCAGGACAGCTCCCTCTGGGACCCAGACAATGGGTCTGCAGGGAAAGGCTTTTCCTTCCAGGCCTGCGGCCACCAGGAGAAAACAACTTCCCCTTCACCTCGGGAATGGCAGCGGCGGCAGCCAGCCAGGGAGATTTATGGACTTATAATGTGACCTCTTTATTGCCCTGAATGCTAGGGAGGCATTTCAGGGGAGATTTACGCCTTTCAGAAGGGGAGGGGAGCAAGGGTGTAGAAATTTATACACGGGGACTGTTCCCCCCTCTGGGGGGGTTCTGAGGGATTACTTAATCAAACCAAGGTTAAGCTCCAATCGCCAGCACTTTACGTCTCCTTCTCCTGCTAATCCACCAAGTCGCCCCGCCACCCTGCAGGCTTTTCCACGAAATGTGGAGTCTAAGACTGAGCTGGGAGGGCTCCGTTTAGCTCTGAGTTCAGTTAACACAACACAAAACAAAACCAAAGATGGAGAAAACACTCAGCCACGCAGGGAGACTGTGCCCCTCTGTAACCACGGACGCTGGGCACACACGCAGTGCCTGTCTAGGCCTCGGCTATTCCTTGCAAAATGAAGGCGTTAGACCAGATGACTTAGATCCACCCTAGTTTGAAAACTATCCAGATTAATATCAGATCAAATGCTAACGCTATAAATTATTCTGCACCAGTGATTCTTCTGGCATTTAAAAATATATATATTTTTTAGAGAAGGGGTCTTGCTATGTTGCCCAGGCTGGTCTTGAACTCCTGGTCTCCCAAAGTGCTGGGATTACAAGCATGAGCCACCATGCCTGGCTACCTCCCAATTCATTCTTATATTTTTACACACACGTACATATCCCTCTGAACAGCATAAGTATTGTTTTGTGTGCTTTTAAAAATTTACATGAATGCATTCACACTGTATCTCACATTTACAAACTTGCTTTTTAAAGAATATGAAATATTTCTGTCACTGAAAAAATATTTATAACACTCTTGAACCCATCACCCAGTTTTGTCAAATCTTAACATTTTACCATATTAGCTTCAGGTTTTTTAAAGAAATAAAATACTGCAGATAACAGTCAACTGCTCTGGGCACCCCATCATTCTAGTCCTCTTTCCTTTTTCTTTTTTGCCTATTACTATGTTTCCCAGTTTTAACCATGTTGATACATGTGGATCCACTTTATTTATATGGATTTCTAGTTTTCCGTTATATTAATACGTCACATTTTATTTATTCATTTCCTTATTGTGTGGACTGAATTTTTGTGCCCTGTTCCCCCAAATTTGTATCTTGAATTCTTAACCCCAACATGATATTTGGAGGTGGGGCCTTTGGGAGGTGATTAGGACATGGGGGTGGAGCCTCACGAATGGGATTAGTGCCCCTATAGGAGACAAAGGGGGTACCTGCCCCCACCCCCGGCCCCCACGTGAGGATACAGAGGATGGCCTTCTGCAAACCAGGCAGTGGGCCCTCACTGGACACCCAATCTGCCACTGCCCTGATCTTGGACTTCCTGGCTTCCAGCACTGTGAGAACTAAATGTTTGTTCTTTAAGCCACCAGTCTGCGGTATTCTGTTATAGCAAGCCGAACTAAAACACTCACTGACGTATGTTCAGGTTGCTGTAATAGCAATGCTTCAACAGGCATCCTTGTGTGCATCTGTTAATACACACGATAAAAGTTTCTCTAGGATATACTAGCCCTGTGACAGCTATGTTCAAAAGTATGGGCCTAAAACACTTAGGCTTGGTTTTGGTGCTGTTTAACAATGAGCTGTTACACTGTAACGAACAACCCCAAAGCTCAGTGGCTTACAATGTTAAAGATCTGTTTGCTGTTCCCATTACATGTCAGCTGCACGTTGGCTGAAGTTCTATCATATGTGTGTTTCACTCTGGGATTCAGGTTGAAGCAGAACCTCTATTTGGGTTATGCCAGCCTCCCGGCGGGGGGCAAAAACTAATGGCAGAACCCCGCCGTGGCTCTTCATGCCTCGGTGTGGAAGTCGCACAGTGACTGCGAGTCACATG
This sequence comes from Eulemur rufifrons, assembly GCF_041146395.1. NCBI lineage: Eukaryota > Metazoa > Chordata > Mammalia > Primates > Lemuridae > Eulemur > Eulemur rufifrons. The sequence goes on from NC_090994.1 coordinate 3,113,954, forward strand.
CCATTGATCCAAGTGTCACGGGCTAGCCTGTATCGTCAGGGTGGTGGATGCAGTCTGCCCCCAAGAAGGGGCTCCCCCAGTAAGGGGAAGATCAGAGTGACGTGTGCTGGACACAGTGGGATCGTACCACACATACCTTTGGCAGCTTCGCTTCTTCGTGGAACGTATGTGTTTGGACATTTTTCCATATTGGCTATTAATATTTCACTCTTTAAGAGGATTTATTAGTTTTACATTGTAAAGCTACCTAACATGTACATTCTACTCCACAAATCCCACAGTTATTTAGCTGTCCTCGATATGTGAAAGGATCCAATGCTAACAAGTCTCTCCATCCATACCACAGCTTGCCCATTTCCGGTGTCCGGGCTGCACTTTGGCAAGTAATTCCCCACTGCCACGCTCACCAGGACTGCGGCGGACGCTGCTCCATTCAGTTCTGTGCCAGTACCTCTTTAGTTTGTTTTGATTTCTTGTATGGCAAGTTCCCCTTTCTTTAGTCTTCCTTTAAAAAAAAATTAGCTCGGCTGTTCTTGAACAATAACTCATCCATATAAATTTTGTAATCTGCTTGACAGACTGCATTTAAGAAATCCTGTTGAGATGTTTCCAGGGACCATGTGAAATTGATAGATTTGTTTGGAGGAGTTGGAATAAAGAATGCTGCTAAGTTTTCCAATCCAAGAATATAGTATCTATTTCCATTTATGCTTGTCTCCTTTTATGCCCTTCAGTAAAGTTTTATAGCTTTCTGCATAGAGATCTTACATATTTATTTACTGAAGTCGATCACTCTTTCCTCTGCTCATGATGAAAACATCACTGCTTCCTTTCCAATTTCATTTATAATATTATCAAAGAAATTTACTTCCGCCTGGAGATCTTAGAGGTATGGACCAGCTCTTAAAGTCTTTCCCTTATTGTGGTCTGAATTCCTCTTATGTTGGGCAGTATTTCCACAGATGAGAGTATGAGTTGTCTCCTAATTTCATGGGAAATAAAATTTTTACTTTATTCTGGGGGTTCTTTCATCCGATGTGGTGGTCTTCGGGAAGGAAGGGGAGGAAGCGTACCTTTCTTCTGTCTTCCACAGAAGTCTCCACCTGTTCTTCAGACTATACGCTCTTCTAAAATTCTTCCACCTGCTCTTCCTCTGCAGCCTTCCTGCTTAGACTAAACCACTGTTTCCATGAATTTTCATGACAATCAATCGCATCTATCTTGAATTACCTACTTTATCCTTGTCTTGCAATAGCGTCTAGACCTTTTGGTGTTATTTCACTCTTTTCTCTCAAACCACATTTTGGCTCTAAACCAAATTATAAGCATATAGATATATGGGTATATTTTTATTTCACACTTTTTCATTGGATTAGTTTTCTTTTCTCTCTCTCTCTCTCTTTTGCTCTAGCCTCAGAATTCTTTAGCCCAGCAAATATTTACAAATCAAATACAAAGCAGCTGAAGTGGAGCTTCCCTGCAACAGGGGGACACACAGAGCTGGGCTCTCAGCTTCTCCTCCTCTCACCCGCGGTACCTCAGCTGGATGCCGCTGCTCCCCCAGCGTAGTCTGATGACAAAAGGTCTAGTCGCCCATCCATCCTTTTACAAATAACTTTCACCTACTTGGCAGGCATCTTAGGCAAAGTGTGAAGCTAATATGGAAAAGCAATCATTTTTCACGTGTGTGTGTGTGTGTGTGTGTGTACAATTATTCCAATTTGATTTGCATGCCAAAGGAAATTATAAAGTGTATTCGCTTCTGTATTTTAAATATGTGACTTAAAATTTTAATGCCAATTATAAAACGTGATAAATTTGCAGGTCAAAACTGGCGTAGTTGCTTGCAGTCACATGTTTTTAAATCGCCATTTTCTACATCCACACCAAGGATGACCTTCTCACTGTTCGTGATCAGCCATGCCGATTCTTGAGCAAAGAGAAACACTGAAGAGCCAGAAAGGCAATCTTACAGAACCATGCTGCAGGGATAACTCTGTCAACTCCCACAGTAATACTACTTACACCTTTGGCCAAGGGCGGAAATAGAATGGGGAGTCAGGAGAGAGGATTTTACAGTTCACTCTCTATCTGCTAAGTTTTGTGCGGTCTCTCTTTTTCTAGTCTTTATTTTGAATTCGGTAAACTGCATATAGCAAAATTTATCATCTTAACCATTTTTAAGTGTACAGCTCTGCGGTATGAAATGCAGGCATGCTGTGGTGTATCCAATCTCCAGAACTCTTTTCATCTGGTGAAACTGAACTCTGCACCCCTTAAACACTAACTCCACATCCCCCAGCCTCCAGCCCCGGTAACCTCCATTCTACTTTCTGTCTGAGTTTGATTCCTCTAGGGACCTCATGTAAGTAGAATCATATAATATTTGTCCTTTTCTGACTGGCCTATGTCACCATGTCATGAAGTCCTCAAGGTTCATCCATGTTGTAGCAAGTGTCAAAATTCCCTTCCTTTATGGCTGAATGCTATTCCATGTGTGTACAGACCACACTTGGTTTATCTATTTATCTGTCCATGGATACTTGGGCTGCCTCCACCTTTTGGCTATTGTGTCTCTTTTAAATCAGTAACATACGCATCTTTACCAAAAAAACCCCAAAATTAAGAGCCAGGTGTGGTGGCTCATGCCTGTAGCCCCAGCTACTCAGGAGGCCAAGGCAGGAGGATTGCTTGAGACCAGCCTGGGCAACATAGCAAGACCCTGTCTCTAAGTAAGTAAATAAATAAATAAGGAATAAACATAGTGGCCCAATCTATTCATCAGATCCTGATCACTGAGGCTCCCCCGCTTTGCTGATCCAGCTGGGGAGACTCCTCAAAGCAGGGTCATTATAAGAATCATTCTTCTGGAAAGAAACTCAGAGGTAGCGGTGGCTGCAGTGTTATTCTCTTGCTGACCAAGAACGAAAAGATTAGAGGTAATGAAAGAAAACAAACAAAAAAGGACTAAAGGAAAGTCCTGTGGCAGCAAGATCTAGAGGAAGGACAGGCTGCCCTAGCCGCCCAGCCTGTGTCTGCCGCGTCCTACGTGGCACTCGGTCACGGTGCCCTGGCAGGGGAGGACGCGTGTCTGCTCCCAGTGCAGCTGATGCCAAGGATGGGAAGGGCACTCGCCCAGGAAGCCAGGCTGCCCTGGGTCTCGCTGGCCTCAGCCCCTCTGTGGCCTTGGGCAGGTCCCTGCAACCTCGGTGTCTTCACCTGTCAAAGGACATTGCAGCTTCTGCCCACAGGACAGTCGCTGGGACTATATAATAAAACAACGCCAGAGGAGAGCAGGGAATGCCATCCGGGCCCTGACACCACCGTCAAATGTCAAAACTTTCCCCAAAGCCACTTGGCAGGTTGGGCCTTCCATGGCCCGGGGACCCGGCTCCATCCGGCGCTTCCGTCCCTCCATGGGTCACTGTCCTCAGCCCCTGCACAGGGCCCAGACAAACCCCTGCTTCTGATAGGAGCAGCACAACTAGTCACCCCTCACTCTTTCCTAGTTTTCACATTCTAGCCTTATTCTTAGTAAAATCACTAGAAAGTCCCCCACACACGTTTTTACCATCACTGGCTGTCACAGAGCTAAGAGGTGTCTGGTTTCAGTTTGTTCACTTTCACAAAGAACGGAAAGTCCAGGCGGAAGGGGGTCTCATGCATTCCCGAGTCCCCAGGAGCAGCCTGTGAGGGCGCCCTCAGGACACACTCCTGCACGGGCACCACGGTCCTCCTGCCTTTCTCAGCTCAACCCAAATAGCTTCTGCAATTTTTCTTTTTGTTCATACCTCACCGGAGGCAGTCAGCTGGTCTGGACTCCCTCAGAATGGTCTTTGAGATAGTCCAAAGCTATGATAAAAGCCACTCTTCTGGCATCTATGGCCCCAGTTAGTCTCTGTTTATGTAAATGTGCCTTCCTACATAGAAGAAATCATAGTCAATAAGTTGGATATGAGGTCTATGGCCCTAACTGTGGCTTCATACTGAGAGAGAAGACAACTTCTAACTAATACAAAATCCTACTTAATCCAACTTGGCAGACTCCTATGCACCCTAACCATTATATCAGCAAAACCAAAAAGATCCTATCTTAAATAAGGTTGCCTTTAGTGATAGCATTTTAATGGTTGACTTACGTGGCTAACACTGGTAGATAGAGTACTTACTGCATGTCAAGTACTATGCTTTATGAACAGTATTTCCTAGCCTTACAAAGTAGCTTCTATTCCAATTCTATTGGCATGAAAACTGAGGAGCACCATAAGAGGTAAACTGCAATTTTTTTCTTTTTTGAGACAGGGTCTCACTCTGTCACCCAGGCTGGAGTACAGTGGTGCAATCATAGCTCACTGCAACCTCCAACTCCCAGGCTCAAAGGATCCTCCAGCCTCAGCCTCCCAAGCAGCTGGGACTACAGGCACAAGCCACCACACCTGACTAATTTTTTTATTTTTTGCAGAGGTGAGGTCTCACTGTGATGCCTACACTGGTCTCGAACTCCTGGGCCCTAGCGACCCTCCTGCCTCGGCCTCCCAGAGTGCTGGGATTACAGGCGTGAGCCACCGCGCCCAGCCAAAGCTAGAATTTTGAATGAGCTGTCTGACTGCACACTGGCTCCCTTAGCCACAAGACTCCACTGCCCCTCCTTTATCAGCTGCCAAATAATACAAAGCTGGATGTCCCAACAGGGAATATAAGCAAAAGTTCTGAAAACAAAGGAAAAAGGTCCGACTAATGTGCCCCCCCGCTTTGCCACAAACAGCTGGTTTTAAGGTCCACTTGGCCAGCTCTCGCCTTCCTGCAGATGTGTCCTCCCCTTCCTCCCTGCCCCTGCCCTGCTCTGTCCTAGGGAAAGGGTCCTCCTTATTAATGCCATTCCCGGAGATGTGTTTACACAGGGGAGGAAACTTAATATCAACATTCCCCAAAGGAAAGTGTCTTGTCACTTCTCTGAAGCACTTCAGGCATGGAGTGACCACCCTCCAAAATCAACAGGCACTTGCCCCTTTAAACAGAGTCTGATGGGAGAGTTTGTTTCTACAGGAACCTTTGTGTCCCTCAGCCCGTTTGTTATGATCAGGCTGAGAGGCACACACACAGCTCCCCCATGCCTTGAGAGGCTCTCTGGGAAGGATCCTTGGGAATCTGTTCAAAATGAGGAGGACGGGTGGGTTTGGTGGTTCACTCCTGTAATCCCAGCACTTTGGGAGGCCGAGGCGGGAGGATTGCTTGAGGTCAGGACGCTTAGACCAGCCTGAACAAGAAGAATGAGGCCTCGTCTCTATAAAAAATAGAAAAATTAGCTGGACATGGTGATGTGCACCTGTAGTCCCAGCTACTTAGGAGGCCGAGGCAGGAGGATGGCTTGATCCCAAGAGTTTGAGGTTGCAGTGAGCTATGATGATGCCACTGCACTCTAACCCAGGCAACAGAGCAAGACCCTGACAAAGAGAAAGAAAGAAAGAAAGAAAGAAAGAAAAGAAAGAAAGAAAGGAAGAAAGAAAGAAACCTCCCTCCCTGGGATTGGGGAGAAAGAGGTGTGGAGATTTACTGTTTAATAAAACAGAATTTCAGTTGGGGAAGATGAAAAGTTTTGGAGACAGATGGTGGAAATGGTTGCACAACAACGTGGATGTACTTAATGCCACAGAACTGTACGCTTAAATATGGTTAAAGTGGCAAATTTTGTTATGCATATTTTCCTACAACTTTTTAAAAAAATGCACGAAGCAAAGTAAAAGCCTTTTAGTCCGAAATTTGAATTGAAAGCACTGATACCAACAGGATGTGTTTTATCTTATCTTTGGGGTGGGAGGGGAAGTAGTTCCTAACTTTGCAGGTTGAGTGACTAACCCAGTAGCAATAAGCACAATTCAACTCTGAGAGTGGTCTCCAACACCGTTCCTCACTCAAAGGAGCCAGGTTTCTTGGGGAAATGGCCAAATCCAGGTCTAGGAGGAGAAAATGCATAAGAAGAATGTGGAATGTTTTGCAGGATGGACAGCAAAAAACTATCAAACTAACATTTTGTCAAAGGAGCTCAGGAGCCAATTTGAACACGTTCCCACTGGCAAAGATATGATAATCTGAGCATCACTCAGGGCACGTGGACAAAAACACATCACTTATGTTTAAATCCTTGAGTTCTTAATGATACCAACAAAGTTTCATTTTGTTGGTAATCTTGAAAGGATGCTAGGGAACTAATTAGCTATTTTGGACAGTGAAAAGTAAAGTGAAAGAAGCAAGCATTTATCCTGCCTTTCCTGGACAAACTGTACCTCAGGGGAACCAGATATTTGATCAGCTGAAATTTTGCTTGTTGTTATAGAAGAGTCCCAGCGAATGAATGACAAAGGAATGATGGCATTTGAATATCACCATTAGCAGTGAAATAATGGATCCAGGCAATGACCAGCCGTAGCTGCTGCCGTCACAGATTTCCATGAAAAACAGGGGACAGAGGAACATGTTCAATGTCATGAAGAGAATGCAGTCAACATCCAGTCCACGAAAGTGCTACAGAAACAGCCTCGTTTCTTCAGCAAATGTAATGCCAGAAAAACAAGAGGCAGTGAAAGGGGAACCTTAAGAGATGTATCCACAGAGGCAGCGCGTGGACTTTAGATACCGATTTGAACAAATTGTTAAAGAAAATTGAACAGGGAAATTTGAACCCTGACTGGATATTTAATGATATTAAGGAAGGACAGTTAATTTGTTAGTTTATTTCAGAGTGATAATATGGCACCGGGGCTATATTTTTTTTTAAAGCAGTCCTCTTATCTTTTAGAAATACAAAGTATTTACAGAAGCAATGACATGTTGTCTGGAATTTGCTTCAAAATAACATGGCATGGAGGAAACAGTGGGGGTGTAGATGACACAGCTGGTCACGAGGGATGACTATTCTACTCTCTACTTTTTCTTATGCTCAAAATTTTCCGTATGAAAAACTTGTTCAAAAGGCAAGAATTGAACTTAAAGAGTGATGGGTCAAAGCGAGAGAGGTTCGAAGTAAGAGCACAAGGCAGGTTCCTCTGCAGCTCACCTTGACCTCTAGGCCTCCTGGGAGGTGGCGGCCCTGGTGAATCCAGGGCTGGGGGTGGCTCCTCGCAGAACAGCATTTCCCCATTGTCTACACTGTATTCGTATTCGAGGCCACTCCCACCACCTACCTCACCTTTAGAGAAAGAACCTGGTGGAATTACAGAAGGCTGGGCCTCTGGGTCACACTAACCACGCCCTCTTCCTTCCCAGGGCAGGGACCCAGATTTGGGGACTAGAATTGGCCTGGGTTTTTGTCCCCTCTTCCCCCTCGGCAGCCTCCGTCCCCTGCTGCTGAAGCACATACACAAAATACTCCTGGAGAAGTGCTTTTATGTAAATCAGAGATCTTCCCCTGATAGGGAGCAGTGCGTAGCCCTGCCTGAGTGAGGCAAAAGAAAACCGAAAGCTGCAACTTTGAGCCTTTCTGCAACAGAACCAAAGCGCTCCTGGAATTCTGCTCACTTTTCAAGTCTTCTAGCATCCCCCAAGGTCGAGACTGAACTCCCGGGGTCTCTCTCCCCCTTTCTCACCCTGGCTGCAGACTGCATCCCTCAGAATGCCCTTCCCCGCACGCAGCAAACTCTACTCATCCTTTAGGACACAACGGAGTCCCCTTCTCCAGGAAGCCTGGCCTCGGCTTGCAGCGCCAAGGCCCGTTTTGGATGCTAAGGGCTCCGTGGAACCCAGCTATGCCCCGCAACTCTTCATACACTGCCCTGAAACTGCACATCCGTGTTGTACCTCCTCTACCGGATTGCAAGCTGCTGGGATTTGGAGGACACCTTGTTCATTTTGTATCTCCAAAGCCCGACAAGAGCCTAGCTTACAGGGAATGGGCAGAAATATTTCTTGGCTGGTTGATAGATGAAGCGAACACTGTGTGTGGTACTGGCGTTCATAAGGGAGCTCGACCCTCTAGGAACCTCCTTGGCCTCCTAGAACTTCAGACACTGAGTGTTTATTAATAGCAGCAAAATAAAAACCAAAGGAGCAATAAACTAAGACCACACTGCAGTCACTGAAACCATAGTTTCCCAAAGTTGATTTTACATTTCAGTGGTTAAGTATTTTATTATGTGTAAGAAAAAAAAAAAAACATTATTTCATCAAGCCCAAGATCAAAACCAAGACACTGTTGCTTAAAATGAGGCAAGTCGCCCTGAAAACCTACTTGGCACAGACAGCGTGAGTTCGAGTGTGATGTCCAGGAAAGCCCACGGAGACTTAGTGTTAACACGGTGTCTACAGCACAGAGAGAGACAAAGTCAACTCACAAGATTATCACGAAGGAAGCCAGAAGATGCTGAATTTTAAATATCTGCAAAGGGCCCTGGAGTAGCACTTCTCATCGTTTCTGCACCTGGCCTGACTTCTTCACCTTACAAATGTGGAAATGCAAGCCAAGAGGCACAGTGAGGCGCCCAAAGTCACACAGCAGGAAAATGAAGGCCCTGGCCAAGACTCCAGGGTTCCTCAGTGCCAGACAGATGTGCTTTCACTCCCTGTGGCTGCTGGGATCGCGGGTGCCCCTTAAGTAGCAAGCTGAGAGAGAGTCGGAGCCCCACAAATCAACACATCCTACAACGGGTTGCCTCATTCCAAGGGGCACCAATTTAAAACTTACAAATATGCTCTAGCTGTAAATTTGCTATAAATTATATACTATAAGATCGAAAAAATGTTTCCAGACCCAACCCTCACATTTGACCAGCTATCAGTCAATTGCTCATTTTTGCTCTATTTAAGGGATCAGTATTTAAGTAGCCTGTCTGGGTCACTAATCTTACAGAAACTGCCCTCAGTGCTGAGGTGACTTTAAACAGTAACTTTTATGACTATTTAATAGCGTAGATATACACATGCCTGCATATGTATGGTAACTAAAAATCAAGGATTAATGCCTAACGGTGGTTATCTTTGGATGGTAAGATTACCAATTATTTGCACATTGGTTTATCTGAGTTTTTTGTTTTTCTATATTAAACATACACTGAGTTCAATAAAAGAAAGATAATTAAAGTTTTACTGATACTATTTGAATAAAAATACTACTTGTTTTTTTTTTTTTTTTTTTTTTTGAATCCATCTTTGTCATGGAAACCATTTTCTTTTTTCCAATAACCAGTATTTTCCTGTAACTGTGCACTTCGTGGGAACCACATTCTTTATTTAGGGTCAAGTTAAGTTCTCCCTAAATGCTAGGGAAAGGTTTTATTTGTTGTTTGTTTTCCCCCCACCTACTCAATTTTGAGGGGTAACTAGTATTATTGCCTCTCTTTACCTGGTTTGATTTATGATCTTGGCAGTCAGGTCTTTCTTTCCTAGGTCAAAGAAAGAAAGAAAGAAAATGTTCTCCCCCATCCAATACCTGATAAAATATCTGAAAAGGTCACTGCAGACCTTGACAGAGACACATACAATTTCAACTCAATCTGATAAAACAACAACTAGAAAACTTTTATCAGAAGAAAAACGTAGCTTGCCATTTCCCAGCTCAATTGATGAACTTTTTTTTTTTTTTTTTATCTGAAATGACAGACACCGTAAGATAGGGAAAGCTGCAGATAAGAAACCAAATTGAGTTGTTTGAATCAGCTCCGATTGTCTGCCCCGGGTTCAAACTCCCACACCTGCTCCCAACGGGTCAATGGATGCCTCTTGGCAGGGTCCCGCGGGGTTTGGAAACATTGCAAAAGTGGTGAACTTTGAGACTTCAGCGTTTATTCTGTGATTATAATTAACCTGCTCACCAGTTGCTATTGATCGATTCTAAATGGAGGTGATAAAGTTTGACTGGATTTCTCGAAGTAGAAATGGAGATTTAAACTGGGGGGGGGTGGCAGTGGCAGGGGAAGATTAGAAAAATAACTTGGAACTGAATTCAATTTTAAGAAGCAAAAACTGGATTTGCCATTGGGGGGACCCCAAAGCCCATAGCTTAATAATCCTCAAAATTTCCTGCCAAATAATTTGGGGGGTAACTTCTTGATTTCTCATGCTGCAAAATAAAGTATGTCTGTGACTATTCAATGCAGGGTGAAAGGCAGCCTCGAACCCCACTCGCAGGGGCTTTTTGCAGACTTCAAACACACGGAATGGCTTACCTGTCTGGATTACACTCCTCCACTGGGGGTGGGGGGGAAGATATTTAAAAACATCTAGTTAAGTCTTGGCCTCCTGCAAAATTCGGAAGACCAGAAAACCAAATCCCTTCATTTGGATAGGAAGCTTGGGGAAAAAAAGAAGAAACTGGAATACCCTGTCTCAATTCTGATTACAGAGCAGAAATAGATAAAACCATCGGCCACCTGCCAGAAACAAGAAACAAGACGGCACACCGGTCGGCCGCTTGTGTTCAGCTCAGACCAATTCCGTGGGGCTCACTCCCTGTCTCCACCCATGGCCTTGTTCTCATCTTTCTCAAAATCAGGATTGTTGTGCCTTTCTCTGCTCCTACTGCAAATACATCTGAAATCTTTGGAGAAACGGGAAGATGGAGAAGATGGTTACAGATTTCTTTTAGGAAAGAGATTTTTGAGAGAGCCATATGGTTTTGCTCTTCTTACGCAGCCAATAGTCCCCCAGAGTTAGGAGAATCTTCTAGCTTGGAGGGTCTGAATTCCAGGGAATCTCTCTTTAATTCTCTGCACATCAGAATGGAGAGGCCGAAAAGGAGGTTCGTGCAAGGCTAGGATTCCTAACACGGCATCCCCCTAACTGGGAGTTCTGCGGTACAGAATGAGACCAGAAGGAATAACTCAGGAAGACAGTGGGCCTGGGAAGACACTAGTGGGAAGAAGGAAATACAGACAAGATGCTATACTGGGGACGACGGGGAACAGATTGGAGGGGCAGGTAATGAGAAATCCTAAGGCCTAAGAGTCCTTCAACTGCCAGGTACCTGGTTCTGAAGAAAGGGGAAGTGTCTTGCTCTCAACTCCAGCAGACGCAAACTCAGGGAGACGGCGGAACACACAATCCTGGATGCTGGACTTACCTGGGTCTACACCAGGGCTGCTGTCTGAGTCCTGTGGGAACTTGAGCAGGTGACTGCATCTTTCTGAGCATCAGTTTCCTTTCCAGCAAAGTGGAGATCGCAAGATCTACCTCTGGGGAGGACTTAAAAGTCCCTGCTGTCTGACAACTTCCTCACTGACCCGTGACAAAGGATCCAGCTTACTATCTACAATGGTATATTGTCCAAGATACAGGCTACTGTTCCTAAAACGTTGTTAGCTAGTATCCAAACATTAATGTAGCAAAACGTATTAGCTTATTTTATAGAAATTAAAACAGATACAAAGCTATTCCTATTATGAATACAACCCCACTGGTACTATCTTCCCTGTCTTCTTTAGAAGATGACAAAGGATTAGCTCTATAGACAGCCAAGAAAATCTGAGTAATTCATCCCTGGAGTACGTTACCTGAGGCCAGGTCATGGGCAATAAAGCAAAGCGATATTCATTCCCAAGAGAGCACCATCAACAAGCCAAGGAAAAAACCATTCTCCTTCCTTCTTCTTATGCAAACAGAAGCAGCAACATTTGCTACTGGCTTCACCTCTAAATTCAGTACAACTCAATTGTCTTAAAAGGACAGGCTTAAAAGAATCACCTTGCCCTGGAGGAAAGTAACTTGCTCTACACACAATCCCATGGTTACCCTAGGTCAGGGAGAAGGTCCACGAGGAAAGGTCACCACTACCAGGGGACCTTAAGAAGCCAAATCAGTGTGGGGGTTCCTGGGGGTTGGGATGTCTGACAATTGCTGACCTAGATGTACTACAAGTACCAGACTAGGATGAGGGCTTTTCCCCCCTTGGTAAAGCAACCTCCTGTGGGATAAGCAAAATCAAAAGCTAAATTCAGGATTTCAACTAAGGATGGTGTTGATCTGCCCAGCAGAATCTTGAGAACGAAGGAAAACCCCAAGTTGTTTAGAAAAGAATAGTTAAAAGCCTAATTCAATAGACAAATTATATCTTGAAGCACTTTTCCTGTGCATCCATAAACACTAAATATAGAATCCTTTAAAAAAAAAAAAAAAGAAGAAAAAAAAATACTTTCAGGAAGTTTATTTGTGAATACTGTATTGTCTATTTTTAAGAACTTAATTGGTTAAGTAGGTTTTTAAAAATTGTTAAGACAGTCACAGCGCTCAAAATTTCAAAGGGTTATTCACATACCCCTGATCATAGCAGCATTACTCACAATAGCCAAGAGCAGGGTGGAAGCAACTCAAGTGTCTACCCACGGATGAATGCATAAACAAAATGTGGTCTACGCATACAACGGAATATTATTCAGACTTAAAAAGGAATGAAATTCTGGCGCACGCTACAACATGAATAAACCTAAAAAAAAAAAATCATGCTAAGTGAAATAAGCCAGACACAAAAAGACAAATACTGTACGATTGCACTTCTATGAGGTCTCTACGGTAGTCAAATTCACAGAGACAGATGGGAGAATGAGGGTTGCCAGGGGCTGGAGGTGGAGTGGAGGAGGACTGGGAAGCTATTTTTTAATGGGTACAGAATTTTGGTTTTACAAGGTGAAAAAGTTCTGAAGATCTGTGACACAGCAATGTAAATATACTTAACTCAACTGTGTACTTAAAAATTGCTAAGATGATAAAAAAAAGTTTTTCAAAATCGAACTTAACGTTAACTTCCCTGTATTTTAAGTGTATCTTCTTTATTTAGTATATTAATAACAAAGCACAGACTGACTATAAAAAAACAGCTAAGATGGTTTTAAGAAGTTCAAAAAGTTCCAAGGCATACACGGTGAAAGTCCTTTTCCTACCCTTACCCCTCACCTACACATCACCCTCCCCACAGGCACCCAATGTTATAAATTCCTTGTGAGAATCTGCATTTACAAATCCTTTACAAATTTGTTCCAGAGCAATTTTCAAGTGAATATAATATTTTCTTCCCTTTTTTTACACGAAGAGTATAGTGCTACATACACCTCCTGCATTTACAAATGTCTTAGAGAGGATTCCCTACATTATGTAAAGAACATCATCATTTTTTATGCCTGCATGATATCTTGTAGTTAGTATGTGCCATATGTATACAAAAAGTCCCCTAATAATGCACATTTAGGTTATTTCCAATTTTGTTATTATGAGCAGTGCTGCAATTAACATGTGCTGGTGTATTTGTACAATCAGTTCCTAGAGATCAAAATTCCTGGGTCAAGTCTATCTGCTTTGTAACTTGACAGTTGTTACCAAGGACTCTCCATAAAGATTGAACCAATTTACACTCCCACTCCCACGCACAGGTATCAGAGTTCCTGTTTCCCCACACCTCAGAGTATGTTTGTTTTCTTAGTGCACTTAAGTAAGAAAAAAAAGGGGGACGGATGCAGAAGAAAGTGTTATCTACAACTGTCTCCTGTGCATCATTCTACCTGAGTGCTTAGAAAGCACCTAGCAAATGTGGCCTGACCTTCTGATGGGACACAATTGGGCAAGTGACAGGTCTCACTAGAGGTAGTGACACACCCATGACCACCCTAACACTCCTTCCTCATTCGATTGGTTCTCAGCTTAGCACGGCGGACCAGCCCCAACTCTGATTGACCTGAGCAGGGTGGTAACCGGAAAGTTAAACAACTTTGGTTTTCCTGAAGACTGACAAATTGTTCTCCAGCCAGACAAGCTACTTCAGAGTTGGTCTCACAGAGTTCTCTATACACATGAGCTGGCTCGGAAAGTAGCAGGCTTCCTTGATAAGCAGTTCCCAAAATATCCAGAGAACACTTCAGAGTTTTCCACTGACCTACGCCATCAGCAAACTCTTAGAACACCTTGAATGAGTGCCCCGCACTCCAAACCTAATGGGGCAAAACCTCTCATAAAGAATTCGTTTGGGTAACATTGAGCGAACTACGTGTAGTTCATTGTATTGTTATTTTCATAAACTTAAAGTGATGCAAAACCTTTGAGATCCTTTGAGAATATCATAATTGCTTGTTTCTCCATTACACAAAATAATTGTTATTTCATAGTAAAATATATTTTCCTAACCACTCCAGCAACCTCTACTACCAGGCTATATCCTTCAAGGCATTTTTACATATGATTTCCATTTGTCTTTTGTTCAGCCTTAAGTATTCCAAAGCATTAACTGATACAAAAATCAACTTCATTGTGGCATAATGCACATATAACAAAGAAATCCCATTTAACTCATTTCCATGAGTTTTGTGACATGTATACACCTATGTAACCACAGTGATTGAGTTCTTTAAAAGGAGATAGCTATGCCGACACTGCAGCTCACACCTGTAATCCTACTACTCTAAGGAGGCCAAGATGGGAGGATCACTTGAGCTCAAGAGTTCGAGACCAGCCTGAGCAAGAGTGAGACCCTGTCTTTACTAAAAATAGAATTAAAAAAATTAAAAAAAAAAAAAAGGAGACAGCAATATCATCCTGCTAGGCTGTTTCACAGGCACACACAGATCCCAGCTCTCGAAGTGCAAGAACTGTCTGCACAGCCCCCCTGGTAGGTGGCGAGGCCGCCTCTCTTGTGGGGCTTCCAGTGCCCAGGAGTTTGTTACGAAGACAAGCATATTCCCTACAGCATTTCCAAACAACTACAGTCATCGATGAGAGTTCTTCTTGAAACTAGTATCTGCTTACCTCAAGCAACACAAAGTTAAAAGGCCATAGGCCTTTTTTTCTTTTTTCTTTTTTTTTTCTTTTTTTTGGCTTTTAGATATTTGTACACAATCACCCTCTGTCCTGCTCTTATCCACCCCCAACCCAAAAGTCCTACTTCCTCCAATGGTTCCCCAAAGTTTCCAGAACCCTCTCCCATCCTGCCCACCCCTCCCTGAGACTCTCCAGTTTGCTTCTTAAGGGACTCAGCAGTCCTTCTGTGTGGTCTGACCAAGGCAGGGCAGAGTCCTGGGGCAATTTCCTCCAAGATCTCTACTCAAATATTTGCTAAGTGCCCAGCATGTGCCAGGCACTTAAATATGAGTAAGACTCTGTACCTGCCCTCAGTAAGGTCACATAATTCCATGAACGCAGCTTAATGAGCAATTGCAACAGTTGTTTGTTTCAGGGTCATGGCTCATATTGAACTTGGAATTAATTGAAGTTCACATACATTGCAGTAAGGGCAGAATAATTTCTTCCAACCTAGTTCAGGGCTTTACAGATGTCCCTGTTAGCTTTTATTACTTTGATTTTTGCCTTATTCTAATAACCAACATAAGAACTCTGGCAAGGTATTAACTATTACTAAAACAACAGCAGTTAATACTTCATAGAAAAATAAAGATGTTCTCTTATTTCTCCTCATTGAAATTAAAAACCGTTTCTGAGTTAAGGGTGAATTAGTCTGTATGGTTCAACCTGTGGTGATAAATATATTATTTAAAGAAAGGCAGGCTATGTTGTATTATTTCATGGCACTACACAATGTATCAGTAAATGAGAGCATATCTTCTCTTCTTCTTTTTTTAATTGCTGGTTCTTTCCCTGGAAAACTCCCACTCACCCTTCAAAACCAAATGCAGATGGCACCACTTAGGTGAAGACTTCCTGTCACACAGAGGAAGGAACTATCTCTACTTTTTCTCTTTCGCTCTCAGCTCATTACAAAACCACAAGGATGATGAGTCATTTACCCATTTTCACGTTGAGTGTTCAACTACCTGTGTTCATTGGGGACAGTCCCAGGTTTAGCACTGAAAGTCCCAAGCCCTTGGAAACACCTCAGTTCTTGACAAACCAGAAAAAAATGGTCACTCTACATGACAGCAAGTGACTTTAATAAAATAGCCATCATTTATGAAGGGTCAAAGCCAAAACTTCACAAATAATTTTTTTCAAATTTAAGACGACACTAAAAGGACTTATGATGGTCCCATTTTACAGAAAAAGAGGTGACCCAAGATCACATGGGGCACCTGGAATTGAATCGAGGTTTGCCCAGCTCTGAAAGCCTGTGCTCTGACCGCCACGCCGCTGCCTGGCCGTTTTCAGGCTCAGTGGTTAGTCCACACGGAGAACTGGAGGCGGTTCTCATCATCCTGCCACCACTCAGAGTCAGACAGTATGTGGGGCTGGTCCTCGCTAAGGCTGTCGGGCATTTACAGGGGCCCACGTGATGGGGAGAACATATAAGAAGCACATTTAAGTGCCACTCGAAGAACATGCAGAAGATCTGAATGCCAACAAATTCAACTCGCCTCATGTTCCCTCACAGAGATAAAGTGGCCCCTCTCATGGCTCGACCATTTAAAACTCTTGACTGTGTGCAGAAGAGAAAATTCACCCGCTAGGTCAGACCCCCAAGGCTGTCTTCAGGTGGGACTTCACAAACCGGTGGGGCCTGGGTCAGCTTGCCGTTTGTCGACACTGGCATTTGGGAAACCTTCCTTACTTCGGCACCCACCTGCATGGTATGGGTTACACTTTAAAATCTAAGTTCTCACTGTGTGCACGAACACGGCACTATTGTTTTGGTTTTTTGTACACTGCTGTGGTTGTAACGCTGACCACCAGAAAGTACCCTCCATCTTTGGGTTCTGAACCTCTCTCTTTTCCTTAACCAAACACCAAATTCTCAATCCAGGATTGTAGGCATTGCAAACTCCACCGCACCCCACGCCCAGTTAAAAAAAAAAAAAAAAAAGTGGAACTGTGGGGACCCTTCCTCCCTATTTTAAATCAGAGGCCTCAGAGATAGTTCTGGAGAGGACTCAGAGATTGATTTTCAGAACTTGGGGCCAAAGCGCCCCACCCCAGCGCTCCCGCCTCAGGCACGCATTGTATGGAGATGCCGCCTATCTCGAAAGGTCTATGCTGGTCTGGGTGGGGGTGGCACCTCCGCCCCTGGGGGGTGCCGTCTGGCTCCCCCGTGAGGGGGAGGTAGACACTAGGAGCCAGAGCCACAGACCCAGCCTCGGCGCCACTTCCACGGTTAATCAGTTTACCCGGGATGTGTATTTGGCTGGACCCCGCTGGGGACCTTCCCTGGCCACCCAGGGCCAGGGGATAATTTAAAAGCTCTTCAAAGCCTGGACCCCTCTCGGAGCCCGGCCAAGACTGGAAACCTGGGAGGGACAGGCTTTAGTCTTCAAAGTGACAACAAATGCAAAAGGATTTAGCACTTAGTAGGTAGTCAATAAATGTTAACTTTGTTTCTTAAGTCCGGGCTTCCCCTCCCCAAGAGCCAGCTCAATCCAGACCCGATCCTCCGTCCCTTCCTGCAATTCCACAAGACAGAAGTCGTTTGCATTTTGAACTAGTGGTTGCCGCTTCCCTTTCAGTACAGAGCCCCCTTCTCAGACCTCGGTCGGTTCATTTGCAAGTTGCAGGAAGTGGGACACCTTTGCCCTCCCTCCCGGGTCCCACATACGATGGAAATATTCAATCGCGCCCATCACGACTGTTATTTCTTTTTTTTTTTTTGAGACAGAGTCTTACTCTGTTGCCCAGGCTAGAGTGAGTGCCGTGGCGTCAGCCTAGCTCACAGCAACCTCAAACTCCTGAGCTCAAGCGATCCTCCTGTCTCAGCCTCCCGAGTAGCTGGGACTACAGGCATGCGCCACCATGCCCGGCTAATTTTTTCTATATATATTTTTAGCTGTCCATATAATTTCTTTCTATTTTTAGTAGAGGTGGGGTCTCGCTCTTGCTCAGGCTGGTCTCGAACTCCTGAGCTCAAATGATCCGCCCACCTCGGCCTCCCAGAGTGCTAGGATTACAGGCGTGAGCCACCGCGCCCGGCCACGACTGTTATTTCTAACCCTGGTCCTCAGAAGAAGAGGCTCAACGCGTGGAAGCGGCTCAGGCATTGCAAGAAGCCCCGCTGGCTTTGCTGGGTTCCCGGACACCACTGCCTGTCGCCCGCCAGCACCACGCTGCCCGGCTCTCGGCATCCACGGTGCCAGTTCCAGGTCAACCCGTCTTCCTGGCGTTTGCTTTGCTCCCTCCCTGCTTTGTTCCTGGTGAGACCCCCGACTGGGAGATCATCTGCCACCCAGGATCCTCCAACTGCGCAGCCAAATGGCGCAGAAGATTTCAGGTCCAAGCCCATGTAATCAGTCCCCCGCGGAGGACTCCAGGGAGGGCGAGGCGCAAATAGGCGCAGAAACCCGAGATTGCCAGCGTCCGCTGGGCTCCCGGGCAGCCTGCCCGGTGGTCACCTACTGCCCCGCGCGGCCCAGACAGACCTCACGTCGGGCCTGAGCTCCGGCCGCGCCACGCTCTTTGCAAAAAGGGATCTGGCGGGCAGGCCGGGCCTCACTCAGGAGAAACTGGTGTCCTCGGACTGTGACCTTCACTGCCACCACACCTCCAGCCCCACCAGTTTGCCTTCCCTGGAAATTAGATGTCATCAAGCAACTTCCCCAGACCCAATACACATTTGTGAAAACTTAAACGCCCCTAACAGGGCACGGACAGTCTCTGTTCCTGTCCCCCACCGACCCCAGAACTCGCGATCAGTACTCACCGAGATTGGGGTGTCGTCCGGCAGGGTTGGCCCGGCCGGGCAGGCTGTGCAGGACCGGGCTGTCGAAGGGGCCGGCGGAGGCGGCGGCGGCCGCGGCCCAGGACGCGCCCACGTCGGCCATGTAGGCTGGGTAGGGGCTGGAGTAGGAGCCCGCGAAGCCGGCGCGCCCGTACTGCTCGCGTCCCGCCAGGCCCGCGCCTGCCGCCCCGCCGCCACTGCTGTAGGCTGCGGCTTCCCGGGCAGCGGCGGCGGCTGCGGCGGCCGCCAGGGACCCAGTGGTCCCCGGGAAGGAGAAGCGCGGCGACACCGGCGGTGGGGTGTAGGCAGCTCCCTCGGCTCCCGCCTGGCTCCAGCCCGGGCTGCCCTGCTGGGTCCCGGGCCCCGCACCCGACGGGGCCGCACTGGAGCTGCCTCCTGAGGCTGCTCCGGACGCGGCGCCCCCGCCTCCACCCTGGAGGTAGGACAGACCCAGCACCGAGGAGGGCACCCGCGGCGTGGGCACGTAGACCGGCGAGGACGCAGCGCCCGCGCCGTGCATGAAGGCGCCGGGACCTCCCGTCTCGTAGGCCCCGGGCGGGGGGCCGTGGTTGGCGGCCATGGCCAGGCTCTGGTACATCGCCCCGCGATCTCTTGGCTTCGGAGTCCTCCCTCTCCCTCGCAGGTCAAGGAGTAGCGCGAGGAGAGAAAGTGACAATAATGTACGTAGGGAGGGACTGTCACGAAAACGAAGATCAAAAATCAAAAAGGGAAAAACCCAAATCGCTCAAAAATATATACGTATTAAATCCAGCATTGAGCAAAAGGATTCTAGGCTCTTGATTAGTCAGGAAAATCCCAAATTGAAATTTTGGTTGTTCCGGAAGCGGGTACAGGCTCAACCGAATCCACCCAGGGCCTGGAGGTCCGGAGCGCCTGCCAGAGGCAGAAGACGCGGGGTAGAGCCTCGCAGCTGCGGGTGTGGGGCACGGGCCTTCGGGTCCCCCACTCGTCACGCCGGGAGGCCTTGGTCCTGCGCCAGTCGCTGCGCACTGCCTTCGGGACACCCACGACCACAGGCACAGTCCGGCAGGCTGGCTCCACTCCGAGGGACCGACGGGCGCCTTCTCGCCTCGTTGCAGCCGCAGTCCTAAAGGAGGAACGACAGAAAGGAAGAAAGGGGTTCATCCCGGAGCTTTCAGAGCCCACTTTCTCCCTGCGTGGTGGCTTCTGCACTGCAAACGACATCGCCACCGGGAAAGGGGCAGCTTCCGAGGCCCGAGCCGCGGGAAGCGGCGGCCTTTGTTTGGCCCTAGCTGCAGGGAAACTTGGGGTTTCCCGGTTCTTGGGCATGTACTTATTGGTTGCGATCTATGTCAATTATTTTTGTATTGCTTGTCAGGAAGGACTTTAATTTTACCTTATTCTTCAAGCATTTTTTTTGCCACTAAGTCCAAGGGTTCTGGGGTTCTGCAGAGTGCCTGGGACCCAAGAAATTGCCCTCATCTCTGTTCCCTCACCTCTCCCCAAGCATTCCTGACCAAGACAGAACTTTAGATTGGGACGGAGGGAGGCAAGGATAAACTTTATACAAAACAGCAACTTAACAAAGTTTTGTTCCTAATCTTAAAAAAAAAAAAAACAACCTGGAGTCTAAATGTTTATAAATGAGCAACAGTATCTGCTAAATCTCACGAAAAGGGTTGTGAAACACCTTATGCATACTCTATACCACGCGGTCGTCAAATCAGACCAGCTACAAGTTTCTTGCAAATAGTTATATTTTAGATACTTAGAAGATTGCCTGTGGGAACCAGAAAAGTGAGAGGAATATACAAGTTCACTTTTCAGAACCGATTCAGTGGACCATTCTAATTCATTGACTGGGTTTTTCACGTAGAATCATGAGTGCACCCATATGCAGAATGGGAACACCAATGAGGATGCCTGGGAAGATGTTTGTAGGACTGGATTGTAAGTTTCCAGCATCCTGTATTCTGATGTTACCAGACAATTTTTCTGATAAAATAAGAGCTCCACGTTCTGAATCACCTGCTGTGCTCCAGGGCCTTTACTCCACAACTCCACTAGTAAAGGTGTCTCTTCTCATTTTACAAGAGGGACCTGGAGCATTGGAAAGTTTTGAAACTTGTCTAAGATCAAAGTACAATTAGAGAGGGGTGGGGGAGGGGACAGGATCTGTAGGGCTCCAGTGGTTTGAGGCTGTCCACTACACTCCCACTTTTCTCCTTAAGAAGAGGCTGCTACTCCTGACAATGGTTTCTTTTTTATTGTAATAGTAGATTTACGAGAAATCCAGGCTCTGCAACTTAAGGAATAAATTTAGACAAATCACTTAACCTCTCTCTGCAAAATGCAAATATTAAAGGTACCTATCTTGTAAAGTTATTTTCAGGAGTATAAATTAATATATGTAAAAGTACTTAAAAAACTGTTATAACAGGGAAAAAGAAAGTTCTAAGTAACAGTTGGCTGCATTTCTAATGCACCATAAAAAGTACCTCAGATGCAGTATGTACCATAATAAATGATCGTCTTTAGTACTGTAAAAATTCTGGAAATCAAATCTTTAGTACACACTATATAATGCTTTTCACCATTTTTGCAACATCATTAGTAATGATAATGGAATTAATGGTATTGTATTATATAGCCAAATTGTTAGTCCTAAATGCTTTATTACTTGCTTTCAAAATATACGATAAATTATTGGTTTGATGGTTATTTCCATCAATTAGGTTAAATTAGGTTAAAGGATGGATCCAAAACAGCTGACCTAAGTTCACCAACTTTTCTCTTCAAAAATAAAGGCAAAAAATTAATACCTCCTGGTAATCTCTGGGCTTCAATAAGTAAATGTATAGGTTTACCTTAATAAAATATCCACTATTTAACTTTTAAATCAGGCAATTGATCTATTTCATTGTATATATTTTTTGTAAAGCTCAATTCTTGCACTTCTAAAAGATAATTTTTTTCCCCTCATGTAACTTCAGGAAAGGAGATTCAGAATTTTGTAATCCGTCTTCCAGTATACGTACAGGTGCTAACTTGCAGGCTTTAAAATGTAAATGCTAAAAATGTTATAAATCCAACACGTGTCTTTATTACATTCTCTGCCTTTTCAAATGGCTGATACATTACCTCGGAGTTGGATCGCTGGAACCAAGTGGGTGGAGAAAATACCCCTCTCTACCTTTCTAGAAAGGCCAGAAATTATTCTCTTAGAGCGACTCTGGCTGGTTTCTGCCTGGCCCTGCTGTCCACAAAGGGAGCCCAGCAGCTCCTGAGCCTGGCAGAAGTCTGGCCTGTGCCCTGGTTTTTCTCCTTCTCAATACTCATCTCAGCTCACCCCAAAATCGCAGGCCCACAGGAAATGCTCTCTGCTTTCATGAGTTAGCCCACAGCCTTTTCCAGATCTACTTTGGACAGGGGGAGCGTTGAAAGCGCCCAAATGTTCGCGTCCGTTTACAGGACGTTGCTTCTCCGTGGACTGGCCCAGCGCCTCGGCTCTCGGCCTGCTGCACGGAATCCTGTCACACCAGCCGGCAGCAATGGAGCTGGCCGCGGCCCAGGAGGAGTGGGGGAGCATCATCCCATCACCCCAGTGAAACCTTTCTTTCTTTAGAAGCCCGAAATCTGCTCTTGGTTGCCTTCCTTTTCGGAGAAGCACAGGAAATACTTCCCCGCGGCCAGTCCCTAACTTCCCGGCAGCGCAGGCCTTGCTGCCCGGGACTTCCACCAGCCGCCGGTCACTCGCCACCCTCTTCCCCAACCCAACAGGCCTCTCTTCCCTCTTCCTGGTGGCAGTTCACCACCTGGGCAACCCACTCTCCCCAGAGTGACCCCTCAGCCCAAAGCCAAGAGACATAATACTATGGATCGGGGCGCTAGCCTTGGCCGGCGGAGAGATGTCCCAGCTCCCGGCCGGTTCCCGCTCTTGGCCAGTTTCACCCAGAAACAGGGTGGGTGGCTGGGGCTGTTAGCTTCGTTAGGGACGTTTGGCTGCCTGGACCCGAGACAGGAAGGCGAGGAGGCGCCAGAAAAGGCAGAAACAGGCAGCTCAACAGCCGCCCCGGACCTCGGAGCGCCTCCGGGCCCCCAAAGCCCTGGGGTGCTGCCCCTCACTGCACTTGGAGTCCGCAGAGTCTCTGGGGCGCGACACCCCTCCGTCTACGTCCCTCCGTCCATGTCCCTCCGTGTGCGAGCTGCCGTGCGGGCTTTCCCGGGTCAGTCGGTCAGGGTGACTTCACACGGCCACCACCACCGCCCAGGCCCAGGCCTGCGAGGTGCAAACCCGGCTGGAGAATCTGCGCCCTGGGGCAGCGATTAAAGCGTTCAGATGCACACACACAAAAAGAATCCAAGCACGTTTCGAACATCCCTTTCTGCTTGGCCCCCAAATCTTACTTGGATTTAAAGAATGTGCTAAGACCAAAATCAAAGGCAGACTGTCTTTGGCCAGTTTGGGGAGAGGAGGAGTGGCCAATGTCTCTTTCCAGCTTCCCACTACCTCTCTACCCCAGGGCAAACCAGCGCCGAGGAGCTTGGTGTTTCAGGGATCGCAGGAATGAGCAAGGAGAGGGAAGAACAAAGCCCTACCTGCCGAGGCTGGAGCTTCCTGGAGAACCGGCGCGCGCTCCCCTGGGCGTCCCCAGAGCTGCCGCGGCGACTAAGCTTCTCGCGGCCACAGCGCCGACCGCCTCCGAGTCCCCCAGCTAGTCGCCGCGTCCCTGGCCCTGTGCTCGGCTCGCGGGCTCTGACTGGCCGGTGCGGGTCACGTGCAAGGGCGGGGGGCGGGGGTGCGCTGCACCGGCGGCACCTCTGCGGGGCGCCGGGCTGCGGGACTGTTCCAAAACCTTCCCCAGCAGGCAAAGTCCAGGCTCCGGTACCTCCTGGGAAAACGCCTGGGTGTTCACCCACCGCCCAGCCTGAGGGCGATTGGGTTTGCGATTTTGCCCAGGCTCCGCTTTACTGAGTTCCCTCTCTCCTTCCCCGCCCCCCACGGCCCCCACCCAGTGGTTCCCGTCCAGCCGCGGTGGGCGAGGGGCGGAGCTAATATTGGGGAATTTGACCTCTTGGGCTCCACTCCCGATCGTGTGCGGGGCACTGGGTCACCCGGGGTGCCCGGCTGGCCTCAGGTTTCCGGGCGAGAGTAGTGGGGATCCCCGACTCCGGGGAGGTTCAGGAGACGCCCAGACTGGGTGCTAAAATCCGAGCCAGGAGACCGAAGCCGGCCTATTGCCTTCCCAGCACCCAGGGAGCCGGCAAGGCGCCAAGAGCCCCGGCTTCAGCCCTCAATTTTATGTATTTGGGCAAAACGTGCACCTCTTCCTGGCGTTGCTTCCCATCTCCCGAGGCGGCTTCCCCTCTAATCTTTCCCGGTTTTCTCCGCAGCCTGCGGCGGCCGCTGCAGCAACCCACGGGACACGGCGACGGCTGGGGAGCCCGCAGCCCAGGGGAGCTTCTCCGCGGAGAGGGCTCTTCCGGGGGCTGCAGTCCCCTCCCTGCAGTGAGGGCGGGAGGGTGTCCGGCCTGAGCTGGGAGTCTGGCGTCAGTGCCTGGAGGCCCCAGCGCGGCGGAGCTGCGAGCCGGAGAGCACCTCCGACAGGTCTAAAGGTTAATAGAGCAATCACAGGGCCCTATTACCGCGTAAAAATAACCCATCGATTACCGCAGCCTTCAGCCCCAGATAACAGCCGGCGGGTGGCTCTCAGGCTTTCGGTTAAACTTTTTTTTTTTTTTTTAAGGCCGCATGTCTCTCGAGTACAGGTTTCCCATACCAGATTAGAGGGATGGGGAGGGGTCCGGGATACCACCACCCTGGGAGAAACCCGTGCCTCTTGGAAAGAAGGGAGGGACACCCGCTTCCACGGTTGGAAACCAGTCGTGGATTCCCGGGCCGCGCGAGGACAACCCGGGAGCGAAGGACGACGCTGGGACGCGGGGCCGATTGGAAGGAAAGCCCCCATGGGATCGTGGCCAACTCCTGGGGATTCTCAGGAAAATCCCGGAGGAAGAACTGAGCGCGGCTGTGCGGGGAATTCTCTTCCCCGAACAAGGGGTGCGGAGATCCAGAGGGGCCCAAGCATAGGAGAGAAAACAGGCGGCGCGGGGCGCGGAGAGACTAGAGGCCTGCGCGCCCGCTGGACGCACCGAAGCCGCCCCAGACTGCAGCCCGCTTGCGCCCCTCGACGCCCGGAAGCTGGGGGCGGCGTGCTTAGGGTTCCCTCTCCCGCCTCCCCCAAATCCTAGTCTGCGCCTTAGCAGAATTTGGCGCGGCGGACCTAAAGTCGGGGACTTTAAGAGCGAAGGGGTTCTGGGATCCCAGAAGCCGACTCTGGGGAAAAACACCCTCCAATCTGAGCACCTTCAGACGCAGCGGGAAGGATGCGACCCCTGCGCTGTTTAAAACAGGTCCTGGTTCCACACTGGGGAGAGCCAGAGAGGCACAAAGCCAAGGCCTGCGCCAGGGGCCTGCAGAGCTTTCTGAAGAATTGAAAGTCTGGGCTTGGGCGAGTGGGAAGCTGCCCGTGTCCCGGCCTCTCTTTCCCCGCGGGGATTTGTGCCAGCGTTGCCCGGGGTCCCAGAGCTGCGTCCCACTCGCGACCCTCAGAGGACGAAAAGGGCTGAGTCTGGAGACCAGGCACTAGATTGCTCCGCAACAAGCCAGGGGATTGGGGCTTCGCATCTGGCGAGGCGGCCATCTGAGAGTCCTCCCCACAGCCAAGGCCACAGGCCGCTCCCACGCGGGCTCCTTCCAGCAGTGCATGGCCCGCCGCGCGAGGTGCGGTACCCTGCAGCGAGCCTGCACTCCCCACACGTCCCGCCTCCCTGAACCTCAGTCTCCTCCTCTGGATACTGGTGGGGACCATATCAGGCTCTGCTCTATGTGGCTGTTTTGAGATTCCCCCCCCCCCCCCAGGGTGGAAGAGGCTGCCTGTGCTTGGGGCTTGCTCGTGAGGAACCCGGGATCCCTGGGCCGCGGCTCCAGCCAGGCCCTTACCCAGGCCTCCCGCTGGCGCTCTCCAGGTGGGCTGAAACCTGTCCGGGAATATTCGCTCCCTCTGGAAGGCACCTGGGACAGAGAAAAGTGTGTTTCCCGTGGCTTATTTCTCTGGGCCCAGCGCCCCAACTTTCTCCCCGAAGGCCTAGGCTCAAGGACGGACCAGGGGTTGTTGGCAAACAGCCTGCTCTTTGGGGGAGTTTTCTTTTCCCTCGCTTTTTCCCTCCTTTCCTCCCTCCCTCCTAGCCGCCTGGGCGAGGCGGGAGCCGAGACTGTCCCGCGTTGCCAGGAGCGGGAGCATTTCAAGGCCTCGCTGGCCCCCGGCGGGAGGTTTATCCGCCGCCTCTCCGGGTTCCCAGGCTTCTCCCTTGCTCGGGAGGCCGAGGAAGGGGGGAGTGGGTGGGTGCTCTGCGGTCCAGACTCTTGGCTATTTTTAAGGAAGATGTCCCTGGGCTGGCCTGGGGAGGGTGGCCCAACCCCATTCACGTCCTCTTTCGGCTTTCCTTTCCCATAATCTACAGGGGGAATTTAACACTGTGAACGTCTGTGACTGCTTTGACTAAGGGCCTGTGTCTAAGGACCCTGCGTCAAGTCGTGAGATTTTAGACAAATAAGAATTACTCAAACGTACTATTTAAAAGACGTACTCTTAAAAAAAAAAAATCTCCAGGACACAAGAACAAATTGCGCTTCCCTGTTCCTTTAAGACTCTTGGGACTTGAGCCGGCCCATCCCCAGCAGTGAAAACTTGTGGGCTGCCTGTGGGGTACAGAGGGATCTGAACTCCGGTTCCTCCAAAAATACATATAAATAAGTAAACCGCGGATGCCGGAATTCGCAGAGAAACCAGCGCGGGGTTCCCGCGATTTTCCGGTGGGACGCTCGCGGGTTCGCTTTCAACCAGGCGCAAGACCTGGGGCCACAGTCTTGGCAGCCGCACCGGGAACAAAAACAATGCCTAAAAAAATCTGGGGGCCCCAAGGTCGCCAGAGTCTTATAATCGAAAACCAAAAACCCCAGAGAGAAAAAAGAAACAGAGAGGGGACTACAGAAGTCAACCCGCGTCCTGTGGAACGAACCACCCCAGGATGTAGATGGCCTCTGCGGGGCTGTGTGCAAAGGCTGCAGGACAGACGTTCACAGCGACCCGCGCTGAACGAATGCCCCGTCCTTTCCCGCGCGGCCTTCTGACTGCCCCTCTGGGCCCGGGCGCGGGTGGCACGATCCTCCTTCGTTCTGCCACCCGCACCCACGTGGCCCGCCCTGCCCCCTGCACGAGCCCCGCGGGCGGAACAGAGACCCGAGGTGCACAGCCCGAGCGTCCCCGTCCCCACTGATGGAAAAACGGAGAACGAACTAAGCTACAAGGCCAAGTAGACCTACCGTCCTTCACTTCTCGAGGTCGGTACCTCGGACACCCGGAATTCTTGCGGGGAGGGAGAAAACGTAGAGATCCCGCCCTGTCCCACCCGGAACCGAGCTTTGCACCCCGGTTCGATCTTTGGCCTCCCTCCACTAGACGCGGGGAGAGGAGAGAGCTACGCTTTTTTAATCGTCTTGCTTTCAAAAACACTATTCGGTGTCGCAGAGCGAAGCCACTCTCCCCCACAGACCCCCGCAAATGCTTCCTGGAGATTCCAGCCCTGTTGCTGGCAGTTTGCGGCACAAGCCCTCATATTTTATAGTCGCTTCCAGATTACAGGACGCTCTCAAATTCCATTTTTCTGTAGGGACAACAGCATTGGTACACAAGAGGGAGGGAGAGAAGGTGCTCCCATCCTCACCGACAAACGGGCTCACCGGACAGGAGAGGTTAGGGTGCTTGGCAGAGGTGGCCAAGCCTGCCAAGGCAGTTCTAGAATCTAGATTCCTGAGTCT
Organism: Eulemur rufifrons; assembly: GCF_041146395.1. Lineage (NCBI taxonomy): Eukaryota > Metazoa > Chordata > Mammalia > Primates > Lemuridae > Eulemur > Eulemur rufifrons. Next base: position 3,141,379 of record NC_090994.1, read on the forward strand.
CAGTTCTTTTTTTCCATTTTATTTACTATTTGCTTTTTACTGTAAAATATCTTTTAACTGTTGTCTCTTTTTAATTTTCTAAATTTCCTTTAATGAGCATGTGTGACATTTAAAATCGTTTTTTTAAAAAAAAAACAGTTCATGTCTCATAATCTAAGAGCCCTTGGGAAGGGAAAGAAAAATGAAAAGGAGTCTCTAAACATTTTTGCGAGGTTCGGGAAGGACGCCAGGCCCTTCTTGAATAGGGAGGGCGTGCTCTTGGGGGTCCCAGGGCAGCTGAGGCCAGGGCCCAAACCGGTCCTGGCGCCCACAAGTCGGGGCACTGTTGCCAGAGGGCTGGTGAGCCCTGAGCACCGGGCTCCCTGTGGCTGTGATGACGCCCTCAGTCGTGTACGCCTCTCTTCCCGCTGCCAACCTGGCTTCCTTCCCCCCTTCTCAGCCAAGGACCTCAGCAAAACAGCAGCAAGCAGGAACTACTGACACTCACGGCATCTGGTCCCCAGCCTGCAGGCTTTGGAGGGGCTGTAAGGGGGTCTTCTCTGTGGGTCCAAAGCTTGGGGATATCTCTTTGTGACATGGGCCCCAATTCTTTCACTTGTGGGCCCCCCCCCTTGTCTCCAGTTAGAGACTTCTGAAGTCACAGTGCTAGCAGCCCTGAGCCCAGAGCAGGAGCACCGTTTACATTCTTGGACTAAGTAAAATGTTCATTTACAGCTGGTCTGAAGGTAGTGAGTTATCTCCCTTGATTGTTCACAGTCAGTTATGGATCAAACTCCTTGTTCTACAATTTCCCCCTTCTCACTACTGCACTTGACTAGTCTTTTTAAAAAAATGTTCATTTACTTTGTTCATAGGTCTTTTGTTTCCTGGAGTTAAACACTCATTTATCTATGGTTGGTTGTCCTCACACGCCCGACTCACCTCCCATGTCTCCCACCACTTACCCCGAAAGGTAAGCTCTGTGAGGGCAGCATCTGTGGCTGGCACGTAGTAGGTGCTCAATAAATGTTTGTTGAAACTACATAAAGCATGCTAGTAGTGTTCCTCAAAGTTGCTGGGAGATGTTGAATGAGATGTTTCCCCAAAAGGGCCCAGCACACAGGTGTGCACCTTTGCCACCATTTCTGAGAGTAGGACACTGAAGCCCAGGCCAGAAGCAGAGGGAGTGGCCCAGTCTGGGTGGTGCAAATCCCCACTGTGGGTTCATCACCCACTCAGCCCTGCCACCACCACCTACAAACTACCCGCCAAGGCTAGGCTGCCCCAAGGAAACCCTGAGGTGCCTGGGTCCTGGGGTCTACAGGAAGAAGGGATTTCCTGGAGCCCAGTCATGACTGTGGAAGTTCAGCTGGGGAAACTGGCTAGATGCTGAGGCTGCAGGATTGGCAAGGGAGGTGGCAGGCGCTGGAGAGGAAGGCTGACAGCATGCCAGGTGCCCGGTCTTTGATGCTGCAGAGAGCCCAGACCCATGGATCCTGGAAGGACTGAGGGAGCAAGTCAGAAGTTGGGACAGAGAAAACCTCGGAGCTGGAGGAGAAACAGAAACAAGAGGAAGGAGAGAAAGGGGGGTGGGGGAGACAGAGGAAGGCAGGCAGAGACCAGGACAGAGAGGAAAAAGACTGGAGAGCAGGGGAGAGAGGACACCCAAGGAAGCCGGGGGAGACCAGGATTCACTCACTCACTCATTCATTCTACATTTATTGAGCGCCTACTCCGTGCCAGGAACATTAGCAGCATGGGTACTCAGCATGGAACAAGACAGAAAAATTCTGTCCTGGGAGCTTACCTTTGAAAAGAGGAAAACAGAAAATAATAAGTCAAATCATATGGAGTGTTTTTTTTTTTTTTTTTTTTTTTTGTTGAGACAGCGTCTCACTTTGTTGCCAAGGCTAGAGTGAGTGCCGTGGTGTCAGCTTAGCTCACAGCAACCTCAGACTCCTCGGCTTAAGCGATCGTACTGCCTCAGCCTCCCGAGTAGCTGGGACTACAGGCATGCGCCACTATGCCCGGCTAATTTTTTCTATATAGATTTTTAGTTGTCCATATAATGTCTTTCTATTTTTAGTAGAGACGGGGTCTCGCTCAGGCTGGTTTCGAACTCCTGACCTTGAGCAATCCACCCGCCTCGGCCTCCCAGAGTGCTAGGATTACAGGCGTGAGCCACCACGCCCGGCCAATATGGAGTGTTAAATGGTGAAAAGTGTTATGGAAAAAACAAAGCTGGGAGTGGACAGGCGGAGAGAGTAGAGAGGAACAGAGAGACCAGAGACAGAGAAGGGAGAGATGCACAGACCCTGACAGAGAACTGGTGACAGAGAGAAAGGGGCATCCCCAAGTAGACAAGCCAGAAGGGGTCCCGGCTGGGTGGGAGGAGGGGGAGCCAAACAGGGATGAGGTCCACCCCGACTTGAGGGCCCCCCCTGCCTGGCTGCTAGGGAAGGCAGTAGTTATGGGGACACCCGCTGCTGAAGCCCTACCAGTCACAGGACCAACGCACATCAGGGGCATGGTGGGGCCCCCAGAGACCTGGTGTTTCTGTGTCAGACTTCTGCACAAGTCACCCCTTTTCCCACTGCAGTGGTGGCCGGAACCTTTCCCCTGCCCCAGAGCCCGAGCTGACCCAGAGTTGGGGAAGATGCCCAGTCAGGCGCCACGGCCTGGCACGGCTGAGCAAGAGACAGGAAAGTGTCAAGGAAGCGCAAAGCCAAAGTGCGAAAACAGCATCTCACCCTGCAAGCCTTGAGGTCCAGGGTCCGCTGACAGGGGGTGTGTGCTGGGGCTGGGGGCCCTGGGCACCATGAGGACCCACTCCAGACAGGTCCCAGCCTTCCACGACCACCCCTCCCACCCAACAGCAGCAGGTGCCGGCAGGGAACAGCTGCTCTCTCCGTACCACTCACTGGCTCCAGCTCGGAGGTAGTTATTGTTTGGAAATAATTGGTTTCTTGCAAGAACAGAAAGAAGAAAAAGGAGGCATGGAGCTCGGAATAGCTAGAGACTGTCTTTTTTTTTTCTGTTAAAAGGGCATGTGCCGTATTCTGAACTGAGTGACAACTGCAGATCCTCTCACTCCATTTCTTTGTGGCTGGTTTCAACTTTCCCCCAGCTAGTCAAGTGCATGTGTGTTTGATGGAAGGACAAGGGGTGGTCCTCCGTTAAAGTTTGACATCTTCCACTGCCCCAGCCCTCTTCAGCAGAGGTGCTAATGAACAGCACATTGCCAAGGGGCACGGGACTACAGAGGGAAAAGCAGAGAAGCAAAGAGTCTGAGTGACAAGGAACGGACTGGCATGGCAATGAAGGGAGCTGGCAGGATTGCCCTGGCAGAGACGGAGGCTCAGAGCCACCTGGAGTCTCCGCAGACCTTACTCCTCCCCTCCCTCCCTCATGGCACAGCACTCACCACAGGGAGGGGGCCTTCCCCAGCGAGGGGCAGGATGCAGCCCTCCCCCATGCAGCCTCTGGAGGTCCCAAGTCCAGTTGCCTACAGTCTCCCCGAGTGGGTGGGCGGGTGGAGCTGGGAGCTCCAAACAGGCAGAATAACAGACTTACCTGCCTTATCTGTCCAAAGGGATGAGTTTCTCAATCCCTACATGAACAATTTGTCTTTATTCCACTTCAAAAGCTCTGAATTTATAGTCTCTCTCTCTCTACACACACACACACTCACTCACACACACTCACACACACACTCACCCCCTTACATACACTACTTTTTGTCAGGGAATGTGACATCCTTACTCCATTTTTTGAACTTGGCCCAGTGGATGTACTATTTGCAATATGCCTCAGGATAGGAAGAGTTAAATGGGAATTGTGTTTTCATCTGCAAAAGAATATTGCTGATATCCTCAACACCTACAGCTTGATTCATAATTGCCCCAAACTGGAAACCACACAAATGATCTTCAAGGTGAGGAAGAGGTAAACTGAGGTACATCCATACAACAGAATAATGCCCAGCAATGAAGAGCCCTGGAGTTCAAATACACCAACAACGTGAGCGAATCCTCAATACATTCAGCAAAGTGAAAGAAGACTCAAAACTCTATATACAAAATCCATGAATATGACATTCTGAAAAAGGCAAAACCACAGGGACTGAGAGCAGATTGGAGGTTGCCAAGGTCTAGGGAAGGGGGAGAGTTGACTACAAAGGGGGAGGAGGAAATTTGAGGGAGCGTGGGGACTATTCTAGTATCTCGATTGTGATGGTGGTTACACGATTTGTATGTTTGTCAAAACTCATAAAACCGTATACTAAAAGGAGTTAATTTACTGTATGTAAATTGCACTTCAATAAATCCAGCTTTTAAAAAAGCAGAGAGGAAAAAGTTCCGCTGATTCTTCAGCCCCCCCTCTTCTCTCCACCCTCATCCTGTCTTTAGCACAACTCCGCATCCCTGGTACATGTTTAACTCCCACCTCAAATACTTCAGAAGAGTGATTTATACACAAAAGTGAGCCTTGCATTTCTTTTTAAAGGATCCAGTTTCCAAGGTCGGTCATCCCGATTGCTCATCCTAATCCACAGGAATGGCCACAGCGGTTCATCCTGGGCACGGCTCCAGCCCCTATCTCAAGCACGTATGACGCCGACACACGAGCGCACGTACACTCACGTTTTGTGGCAGGCTGTGGGGAGGATGGTGTCAGATGGAGGGCTAGCCTGCTCTTGCGTCCTCGTCCTCGGGGCCAGAGCCAGACAGCAGAGGCTCCGGAATTGCTAAGTCACTTTCAACAACTCTGTGGCTCCCAGGCAGCTGCTCCCAGGCAACTTGATGACTTCCTGGGAGAGGATGAGGAGGAGCGGGGAGACCCAGTCAGTCGTGGGAGACTAGGTTTTGTCCAGCTGGTCTCATGCAGCAAGTATAAGCCAAGGCCTGGCCTTGAAGGAGGAACGTGTTTGCCGCTGAGAGTAGGATTGTATTTCTGAATGGACTACAGGCAAAACATTTGGTGAAAAGTGGTCCTTCCTGGACAAGATTGTATTCCACCCTCAAAACGGTGCTGCAGAGTAAGTTGCTCTGGCTCTCAGCTGCCTTTCATGATGCTCAGGTGGGTGGGCTCTCATGGGGGTAAATGGGTAACAGGAAAAACGTGGGCCCTGTGCCAGGTAAAACCACACTTTGTACCTGTATTACAGAAATCATGATCACGTGAGAGCCAAAAGCCACTGACTACCTGGGCCATGGAATGGCTTTGCTACATCTCCTCTTCAATAAAAGTAATAGAGAGAGAGAATGTTTTTGTCTCTTCCCAGAGTAATTCATAATGTCATTGTTTCCAACTCCAGTCAAATATTTGTGGTAATGGGGGGGAAAAAATGAATGTTAAGATTAACAGACACCCATGGGTCATTGGTTTTAATTTCAACCTTTGCCCTTGAATTAAAAAACCAACAACACCAAGAGAATACCACCGTCAACAAAAACAAAACAAAACTCCACGAAATACTGTGTTTCCTGTTAGAAACAAAACGAACAATTTGGCTTCCTCAATCTCTTCCCCCTCCTACTCCTCCCCCCATACTCTGATCCCCAACCCTGGGAGAGTTTGCTAATTAAGCAGGGGAGGAACCAAAAGGTGGGAAGGGAGATAGAGAAGTGCAAAGGCTGCAGGAATCTACAACTAGGAAAACCTGGTAGCACCACAAGGGAACCCCACCCCCGGCCCCACCAGGCCTTGGGTAAGTCGAGGGCAGCGGCCAGGTCCCCAGTCCTCCCTCGAGATGAGACTGGAGCCACGACCTGTGGGTTCTTTCAGCCTCCACCTCCTCTGGACCAGAATTACTCAAATTCCCTTACAAGTGCTGCAATTCATGTAACAAGCATTTATTGAACGCTTACTGTGTGCCAAGCACCGTGCAAACTTTGGGGATACACGGAGGAACACAAGTTTCCACGTTCAAGCCGTTCAGAGCCATGAGGAAGAGACTCCTGCAGACAGGAACAAGAGTGAGCCCTGGAACAGTCACACGCAGGAGGGAAACCCTGCCACCTCCTTGGGGGAAAGAGGAAGCAATTGAACTCAAGGAACATTATTTTTAATGTGAGGTGTTTCCCTCTTTTTTTTTTTTTTTTTTTTCCTGCCTGTACTATTCTTTCCTGACTTCAACACACATTCTCTCTCTCTCTGGCATGAGTTGAAGTCAGGGACTGGGGGACCCTGAGTGGTTCACGCACTGATAGGCCCTCCTAGAACCTATGACACGCACGACTTTGCCCACTTCACACATGCGATGCCAAACTGCACCTGGGTCACGGGTCCTGCCGAGTGCCCAACGTGGACGGCGCACGGACGGGGGGCGGGTCGGGAGATTTGGGCGCAGCCAGGTTTCCCACCATCTCCAGTGTGGCCTCAGACATGCCCAGGCCCCACTCTGGCCCTCAGTTTCCTCCTCTGTGAAATGCATGGGTTGTGCTAATCATTTCTCAGCTTCTTACAGCTCTTCGAAACAAATGAACGCGGCCTTAAAAGACACTGAGATTAAGCAGCGGCACAAAGTCAAGTATTTGTCGATGGGTGGAAAAATGCTGCCTCCGATCCACACGGGGCTGCTGAGGGTCCCAGCCCAGGGTGGGCACAGTTGAGTCCCCCTGGACCCCGCGCGGACGGCACTGCAGGCGCTTCCAGCAGCGCGCGGTGCGTGGCCGAGCGCAGCCCCCGCCGCGCGCCTAGGGGGTCCCGTCCGGCTCTCCCAGGGGGCCCGCGGCTCCCGGCCCCGCGTGCGCCCGCCGCCGGGCGTGATGGATGGCCGCGGGGCCGGCGGCCTGTCAGGCCTTATTGATGAGGTGCGCGCTGACGGCCGCCGCGGAACCCGGGGCGGCGGGAGGCAGCGGGGCGGCGGGCGGGCGCAGACTCGGCGGCGCTCGGGGTCAGCCCCCGGCCGGCGCGCCCGGCCCGGCTCCGCCGAGGGGGCGGCTTCCTCCCCGGCCTGGCGCCCGCTGCGCCGGCCCGGCTTCCTCCCGCTTCCCGCCCCGCGCGCCCCGCGTGACTCCTGCCCGGAGCGCCGCGCCTGCCCGGCGGACTCCGCAGCCACCGGGACAAACTCGGTCCGGGGAGGACGCGCGGTTCCACGGGAATCGCCCGCGCTGCGCGCCAGAGGAGACAACCCGGGACCAGGGACTATGCCACTAGGGTTCATTCGAGTTTTTATATAGTGACAGATAAGATAAACAAAAGTAAATACACATGCGAAGACGGTAAGGTCCTGCGGGCTTCTCTTTGTACATTTCTAATTTTCTCATTGACCAAGGCATCTTTACAAGAGTGAGCACGTTCTGATGGCTCTGCCGGAAAAGGTGCGTCGGAGCTTGGCTCCTTCCCCACCTCCCCAGCGTCGCCCTCGGTCTTCCCCACCTTGCACCTTGTTTTGCCTCATTTTCCCTCCCTCGCCGCCTCCCCCCCGCCCCCCCCCGGCCCCCCGCAGTGACAAGAAAGGCCGCTGGGCCCTCACCGAGGTCTGCCAGGCTGGAGAACAGGTTGCAGAGCTCCTGCTTTACCTGTCCTTTCTGCTGAAGGCCCCAAGGCCGCCTTCTCTGTTGGTGACACTAATGTGAGGATCATGAAAATATTACCTGCAAAGCGCTTCCAGCTAATGAGAATTAAAGGAGAAAATCAACACGGGGGACGATATGGAGCACTTAGGGACTGAACAGTTTTTTTTTTGGTCCTGCCCCAGCCCCCACTTTGAGTTGAGAGCGAACCCTGGGCGGGTGAGGACCCTAATTCTACCTTAGATGTGACCTAAGAACAGGTCGTCTTTTCTCTGGGGCACCTTAGACACAGGGGGGGGGCGGATCCCAGGTTGCTGTGACCCAGGAGACTGGATGTGGCATGCGGCTTTGGCTATGAGGGTCTAGGGGAGGAGGAGGGGAGCTCAGCGATCTGGGAGTCAGGATTCCTGGGTTCTTATCCCTCTTATCCCACCACTGCCACCAGATGAGTGCCAAGGCCACAGGCAAGTCACACCACTTCTCTAAGTCTTAGTTTTCTGTCTGCAAAATGGAGAGACCGGACTGCATTGTCTGCTGGTTCCCTTCCTGTGCAAACATTTTGTAACTCTAAGCTCCCCAGATGGATACCACCAAATCATGCCATTCTGGGCCTCAAATGCTTCCACACCACGGAGGTCATTCCTGGTCCCACACAGTGGAAAGGGGGCATGCCAGGGCTCTCAGTCTGAACTCACACGGAGCAGTGGGTAATGAATGTGTTCCGTGAGGGACTCAAAATAGGGGAGGCCCATTTGAATATGTGACATAAAAGGCTTGGATTGCAGATGACAACTTCAATCCATTTCCCAGGCAAGCACTTGTGTAACCGCGAACACTAGGCACTACTGTATGCCAGGCACGGTGCCAAGTGTGTTGCATGGGTTGATTTTCTCATTTATCTACACAGTCACTCTGTTTCCCCCATTTTTCAGATGAAGAAACTAAGGCCTGGGCTATTAAGTAACTTTCCCAGCTTAATTAACAGGTGACAGAGCCACGATTTAAACTCAAGTAAAAGATGCCCACGTGAGCAAGGCATTTGTGCGGTGAGGGATATACAAGGAGAAGGCAAGGGCTTTCTTCTAACACACACTTAAAAAAAAATTCCATCTCCATTCCACATTTAATCCCTCCACCCCTCTTCCACAGCTTCTAACATATTGTGTTTCAGTTTAATCGCTCTACAATCTGTCTACCTACCCCTCTCCCCCAAATTGCAATCTCCTTGAAGACAAAAATCCTATGTTTGACATCTTTGTGTTTTCCATAGTTTCTAACATACTGTGGACATTTTTTAAAAGTTTGCCGAATTGAGGGGGGAAGATGGAAGGGGTGAAGGCTAAAAATTTGCTTATTTGGCACAATGACCACCTTCCTGGTGATGAGTACACTGAAAGCCCTGACTTCAGCATTATACAATGAACCCATGGAACAAAAACATTTGTACATCCTTAATATTTTGAAATTTAAAAACAGCTTGTTGAATTGAATTCAGAAAATTGAGTTTCCCAACTTGTTCTTACATGATATAAATCCCCGTCCTTGATGGCTGAAGAGGTAGCGTTAGGGATGTGGCTGAAATGCATGTACTATGGTCCCTTCCACCGTGTGCCGACACAGATGCCACGTGATGTCTCATCAGCACCGTTGGGGGAGTGATCATGGCCCCAGGTACCTTTGTCCCACTTATCAGTCATGTGGCAGCCTCTCTCTGCCACTGATGTGGAGCCCTGGAGTTTCAAGGGACCTCAGGAATTCTGAGCTCCATCCACTTTTTAGCAGAGGAGGCGGTCAGGACCCAGAAAGGACTATAGACTCATCCAGAGCCACACAGCTATTTAGTGGCACAGCCAGGACCAAAGGTTCCCTGAGCCCCTGAGTCCCTGAGCCCCTGGCCATACCCTGTTCTTCCATTTCAACATGCTACTGTAGGAACTGATAACTCCCCTCCATAAATTGAACCCCAGGCCAAACTTTCCTCACCCTGATGCAATCACCAGGGTGAGAGGATTAGCGATAAGGCAGCCCTGGGCTCTGGGGGAGAGCCTGGGAGTCTGGGAACCTGGTTAGCGCTGCCCACGCCCTTTGCAGGGAGCCGGAAACAGGGACCATAGCCCAGCCAGGGGTGGGGGTGGGCGGGGGCTTGAGGACACCTTAAAGGTTCACAGATATTCAAAGCCACAGTCATTCCAGGCCCTCCTTAGACTGTGGATAAACCAAGCCCAAATGGGCACTGGGCACATATTGCATTTCTAGACTGAACATCTTCCCAATGGTCCTGTGGACTCATGAACACTCCAGCCTTAGAGATAAAGAAAATAAAGTAGCAAAATGGAGCGGGCCTGTGTGACAGGCAGATCCATGTTCTGATTGTTTAATAGAGTGATCCAGTGTCCCAGATGCCTGAGACAGGCCCAGTGGATGCCTGCTGTTCTGTGTAGTCATTCACATGCGTTCACAGGTAATTTCACAGAAGTGTTGTGGTCACCCTATGTACAAGTCACTTGAACGCAATGAGCCTCAGTTTCCCCATCTCACAAGTTAAGGGCTTTCAGTAAATAGCTTCCAAGTTCTTTTTACACTGGAGTATGCTCCAGTTTTGTGGATGTGGGGCCCAGCCATAAAAGCAATGAGTGGTGCTTGTCTGAAAAGACAGGGCCAGCCCACAGGGAGAACGAATGGACCTGAGGTTCCAGAAGGTGTCTGGGCAGCTGAGAGCAAAGTCACTTATTGGATTTGTGGCTGCTCTGTTCTTGACACTGAACTTTGGGCCTCAGGTCCACCATTGGCAAACTAGGTGTGATAAAAAACTAAAGTAAAACCAGTCCTTCTGAATAACACACGAGCATTCATTAGAGTTCGCCTTCCAAATAAATCATCTATGGATTTTATTCATTTTGGGTGTACTACAAATAACCGCTATTGCCGCCTATTGGTCCCTCATCCATCTCTCCACCAGTCTGTGCTTCATGGGATTTTTTGGATTAGGTTCTTAATTGGGGCCACCAATGCTTTGTCTCATTTTCTGCCTGCGAATTTTCCAACCCCATTTTCATGATAGAGAAACATGGGGGAGAAGGTGGTGGCGAAGCCACCTCTGCAGCGTGCTTCCTGCTGTGGCTGCCGGGCAGGCTTCTCTTCCCTCCTGTTCCCAGGCACATGTGCCCCTGTCCCCCACTGACTCTGGGCATTTTACAAAGTTTTCATCCCAAAGGTTCATGGAGTCAAGATTCAAGTGTGTGTGTGAGCTTTATTTTGTCACCTCATTAAGCTTAGAAGCTTCTTGATGGCTGGAATAGTATTTAATAATACTATAATCCCTACAGTGCTCTGCACACAGTAGGCACTCAATACATACTCAAAAGAATAAATCAATGATTGAATAAGTCTGAAGACCAACTATGGAGTTCTGTATAAGAAATGTGCCTATTTATGAAATGCAAATAACTTTCCCAAATACTTCTTTCTACATCTCAGGAGACCTCAGGCATAGACACATTATAAATGTTTGGCTTTGAAACCAATGTATTTTCACTGTTTTGATCTCACAGGTGTGGGGGCTCTTAAACTGCTATTTGTGCAAATTTCACTTTATAACTTGCACCTTGGAGAGGCTGGATGATAAATGAGAGATGAATAATTCCTTATTGCTACTTATCTACCGAATCTATAAACTAGTGTCAGCATTTACTCAGTTGGGTTTAAAGCTGTGCCCGGTATACTTATTAACCTGCTTAAAATAAGCCCATAAAAATGGGCTTGGTAGGCAGTTCTTTTAACTAATTTTTAAAAATGACAGTGGTCATTTTCCACTAACTCATGGAGTGACCTTTGGCAGATCACTTAACCTCCCTGGGCCACACCTGTAAAATGAAGGTGGGGTGGGGCTCAATCCACTCTGAGAGCCTTGTAGCTCTGCTAGTCTTGATTCCACGATTTTGGGGTGAGTAAGGCTCCTGATAAAACTTACTAGAGCAATTACAAATCAGTTCATATAGACCATCTCATGCATCCTTGGCATGTTTCTGGAGGGTGAGGGGGGCAGCATTTGGTAGTCAGAGCAGGGCATTTTAAGTTTAATTCTATTACTCATTAGTGGTGTGACCTTTGGCAGTGCAACATCTCTGAGTCTGTTTCCCCATCTATAAAATGGGTGTAATGCTCTATTAATACACACATTGGTTACCCCTGAGGGCTGCTGTGAGAATCTGATGTGATATATATGTGAAAGCACTTTGATAACCACCAATATTATTCATTGTCTCCAAGTTACAGATGAGGGCATTGAGGTACTGTTTGGTTAAGCAGTTTGTAGCATGGCCAAGGTAAGAATTGTTTGACTTCTCTCGTTCTATTTTGATTGTAGATGGAAATTATTACAGAATTATACAAAGATTGAGCACCTAAAATATGTCTCTGGGGTTGTGGGTGTCTCCTAAAAACCCGTGTCTGAGAAGACATTTCTGGGAATGCCAGATGCTACAGGGATGAGAAGAGCCGTCAGCAGCACTTAATGCACAGACGCAGGCGTGCCCGGGTTAGTAGAGAATGAAGCATTTTTCAAAGGCGAGGGGAATCGGCACCCTCCCAGCTGTCTCCTCAACCCTTGCTTTGGGATGTTTCCGCGCCATGTCAAGGACATACACGGTCTGCTAAGGCTTTGGGATTGACTCCCTTCAGAAACACCGTGCAGAGAAACTGGTTGTTGCTGCGAATTTGTTTGGCTTGCAGAGAATTCAGTCTGCAAAAGTGTGTGGGACTTGCCCCTGTAAGAATCATCCTCCAAGGCAGTTCCTGCCACCATGCAGCGCAGGGGGCTGGCAAGTGACATGAGGATAACCTTGGTGCCTGTTTGGGTCCTGTTTGCCTTGGCCACAGAGAAGGGCAGAGATGATCTGCCTCCATTCTATAGGAATCTAAACTTCTGTGGTTTGCAAAAATTCTATTCCCATTCCTTTATCTCTCACCCAACCAAGGCTAACCTCAAAGTTTAAAAAAAAAAAAAAAACAGTATAGAATTTAGAGACAGAGGCTGGGAGTGGTATTTTAAGTCCATATCCTGCACTGTATTCAGAATACAATGTGTTTGCTAAATGTTTATTTGCTAATTAGTAAAAGTGAAACTAATCTTTATCTCTAAGTTACTTTTATCTGTTGTTGCCTGGGATGTGTTCCATCAAGACAAAAAACTCAGGACAAGATCTTGGGAAGGTTTTGCAAGTTTATGGTGGGATTTTGTTTCTATTTCCTTTTGTGACCCTCTCTCCCATCTCCATCCCACACTCTGCTTGCAAAGGGAGAAGGCAGCCTTAGCCTCTGGGAAGGCTACTTATTTCTCTATAAGCTCAAATGTTTCAGTTTCAAAAACATTTATTAACGGTGTCTTGTAATTCATTTGGTCTTCCCTCCTGTTCTTAGCTTTAACTCTCTTGTCTTCACAGAGGTCTTCCTTTCTGAGCACCCGCTCTGGCCTCTCGGCCACCGCCAAAGGTCTGACTTTCCTCTCCCACCCAGACCCCTCCTCCTCTCCCTTGGCCGCGGGTCTGAACAATCAGCTCGTATTTGCAGCTGGGCCAGCACCTGGCCTTACATTCCACCACATCCTCCCGCCAGCAAAGGGAGTTGTGAGAAGAGGAAAAAGTTACAAGAACTTCGATGGTTGTTTTCAATTTCAGAAACACTCAAGGTTGCAAGGAAAATTCTGAGACAATCTGGATGGTTGGGAAAACATGTTTTAAAGGTGGTGGAGCTGGGGCTGGAATCTCTTTGTGGAAAAATCATTCCCACCATTCATGAACATCTCTAACCTAAAATCAGGAATACAGGACTATTCTTGGAGTCTGAGTCCATGGAGTTTTGGGGGGTACAAAGCCAAATTCTCTCGAAAGACAACTTTGTCGTCACAGCTCAATAGTCATAAAAGTCTTAGGAAGCCTGACATGTTTTGGATCTGACCAATCCTGCCCACCTCTCTTAAAATATTTCTTTTTTTCTAATTTCAAATAACATGAGCTCATTGTAGTTCATTTGGAAATACAGAAAAGTATAACAAGGAAAACAAAATCCATCCTTACACACACCGGCCAGAAAGAACCACTGAAAACATTAGGCTTCTCTCTTCTCTCTCCCCTAGCACACCTTTCACAGTATAGACTGTTTTGTAATCTATGTTTTTGTTTTTAAAATATGAGAATTTTCTGCAGTATTAAATATCTTAAGAAAATATAACTTAATAACCATGTTATAGATTTAGCATAGTTTATAGTAAATAAACTCTTACCATTCAGAATTTATTTCCTATTTTTCACTTTAATAAATAAATGCTTGATGTGTTCTTGACAAATCATAAATTTTGGTAAGGAAAGCATCTTGTAAACCTCTGCTTATTTCCTCAGAGTAAATTCCTATTACTGGAAAAAGCACATCAAAGAATATAAACACTTTTAGGGTTTTGGATACCCATCGCCAAATCGCCTTCTAGAAAGGTTGCACCTACAATTTTCACTACTGCCAATTTTGAGTAAGCTAATTAAAAATAAATTTTAATAATTTGTCAGGTAAATTTCTACCTCTTATTAGATATATGTAATTTCTGAAGAGTTTTGAAGTCACAAGAAACAAGACAGACAAAGCCAAACAAAAACAGGGGGGACATTAACCTCCAACTGAACACTTTATACTGTGGACGTTATCTCCGGGATTGGGGAAATCTGTCTGCCTGCCAAGGTTTATGAGGATTTTAAAATGTAAGAAACGAGGCTGGTCAGGCATGGTGACTCAGGCTTGTAATCCCAGCACTTTGGAGGCCAATGTGGGAAGATTCCTTGCCCAGCGTGGGCAATATAGCAAGACCCCATCTCTAAAAAAATATATAAAAAATTAGCTGGGCCTGATGGTGTGTGCCTGTAGTCCTAGATACTCAGGAAGTTGAGGTAGGAGAATCGCTTGAGCCCAGGAGTTTGAGTTGTGGTGAGCTATGATGGGACACTTCAGCCTGGGCAACACAGTGAGACCCAATCTCAAAAAAGAAAAAAAAGTAAGAAACAGAAACACAGAAATCTTATGTAGTTTGGCCGAGATAATATAGCCAGCAAGTAGTGGAGACGGGATTCAAATCACATTATTCGAACACTGGAGTCTAAACTTTTACACTGACCCAGGGACAACAAGATCCAAAAAGTTTCCAGAACATTCTTTGTAAGGAGCTCATTGTCCAGAAATTGCCTTTTGTAATCTTAGACTATTTACGAGGAGAAATTTTATCTTTGAAAAAGGTGTCATTCTCAACTTTTGAGAAGCACATTCATCCATCTTATTTTTAGAATATGCTAGAAATAGAAGTGAAATAACTTGCTCAAGGTCACCAGCTTGTAGGTGGTTGTGCTGGAAGGAGAATCCAGGCTCTGGCGATTCTTTGGCTACTGGTATGGTGTTTTCTCTGACCCAGCAGCAAATATTCACCATGGCAACCAAGGAAGGTCAGCTTGACTAAGGCCCATTGCTCTCGAAGTTTCCAGGGGTTCAGTGTCCAGCAACTGAGGGATCTCTACTCCTAGGGGAAGGCACAGGGGGTCAGAGGCCAGGCAGCTGGAGCTGAGGAGCGGGGTTGGCCCTGGGTGCTGGAGCCCTAACTCTTAAAGCAGAAGGCTGGACTCCGGGAGTCACAGCAGCTCAGGGTGCCAAGCTTCCTTACTCCCCCCAGGGAAAGACCTTCCTGTCCACTGGGCCACTTTCAAATGGGAAGCCCACTAGGAAGCTATCGGTCCCCGAGCTGGTGGAGAGCAGAGGTAGGTAGGGCCTGGCTCCCCTGGGGAGGGGATTCCTGCATTGAATGGAAGGCTGGACCAGATAACCTCAGGGGCCTTTGCAACTCCCAACGTCTCTGATTTGTATGTCTTGAGGGGAAAAAGTGAGCAGTCACGGGACTGAAATAGTTGATTTAGGGTCCCGCCCCAGTCGCCAGCATAGTCCTCATCTTGGGCAAATAATTTAACCTGTCAGTGCAAGGCACAATGCCTGGCGCAGAGTAAAGCTTTGTAAATGTTTGCCGAATGAATGAATGAAAGAATGGGTGGGTGGATTTAAGTCTCCCAAGTCTCAAGGAATACTGGTGAAAGTTGGACTCTTACAGTGCCCTTTGGTGAGTTTGAATGAGACAATGTAAAGCACGTTGAACTTCTTAAAAAAAAAAAAGTGGTCTCTCCAACCCAATGGGATTCTGTTTCCTCCTTACGTTGACAATGGATAGAATTATAATTTACCAGCATCAGTGAGCATAATATGTAGAGGTGAGTTTTGAGTCCACACTAAACTCTCTGTTTCATTAATCCTCCCCCAACCCTGCCGCCAATGGGGCAGCCCAGTGCCTCCCAGGGTGGGGCACACCGGCCCCCATCTCTCCCTCCTCCCCGACCCCGATAAATGCCGAAGTCTAATGGATTGTTCATGCTGCTGTCCAGATTAGATAGGGAGCCCTCGTTATCGTGGCTGGAGCAAACCCCAGCAGCCACCATGCAGAGGGCTTTCCAAGGCGACCGGGGAGGGAAGGCTGGAGGAGTCTAGAAGGTAGGAAAGGCCAGAGAGAGAGCTGCTGAGAAACCCTGGAGCTCCCAGGCTGTTTCCACCTCCTGACTCTTCCCAGAACTTTCTCTGAATGCCAAGTCTTCCCCCCAACCTCCCATAGCATTTAATGAAGCAGGTACCCCGTGTGGTACTGCTATTATCTCCTGAATTCTAGGGAGTAGTTCTCAGATAGTAACTGTCCAATTCTGCTTGTCAACCTTTGAGAAGCTAGGAACACGTGAAGGCACCCCAATTCCCTTAATAACTGAAGGGTGTTCTTGCAAACAGGGATTATTATTTCTGACCAGTGGGTAGTAACTTTCCTAATTTTTGTTCTTGAATCCTTGTAAAGGAGACAACTGACTTTCTGACCTCACTTCTGAATTTCCCGTGGTCAAGTTTTTAACCTGTTAATGATCTTGTTGCCTCAAGAAAAGTTTTGCTAGTATTTTTTAGAGTTAAAGTTTCCTGAAGAAAAAAAGTTCTCATGAGCAAGTTTTTCTTTCCCCCATCATTTTTTGAAAGCAAAAAGCATCTACTATCTATCAGCACGATGATAGAAAACAAAATTTTCATGTATGCTCTAACAACAAATTCTACATAAAACAAACAATAAGCACTGAAAATCATTATTTATCTACAAGGAGAGACTAACTGTTCTATCATAATTATGATAGAATTACTGTGGTCTAACAGAAAGCAAATAAAATCCTAGCTGGCGAACAAGGAAAAGTTATCTGTTTCTACCATATCAATTTCCTGTTAAATCTTTGTAGTTAGTGGGAAGCCGTTCTAAATGACATGGTGGGAGGAATCATCTAGCTCCGTGTTAAGAGGTTCTACAACATTAAAGAAATTCTACACTGTGTTCTTGAGTGAATCAATCTTAGTATCCATCCACCTGGCCCCTGGAAAATTATTTACAGTGCACGATTATTTAGAGGTGGAAATTTAAGAAATTCCTTAAGGGCAAACGAAATAGCTCCCGTGTAGTTTGATATTCAAGAATTAAAACACTTCACCAACAGGAAGGTTTCTGATTCATCAAACAAAACCTCTCCATCCAGTAACTTCTATACGCAAGCACTACAGCTGAATTAATAAAAACGAATTTATTATGAGGAATAAGAACTCCAGGTTGGGAAGGAAAAAGACCGAGCCGGATGCAGAGGAAGTTTTCCAAAGCGGAGGATGTGTTCGGGAGCTTTCCGCAGTCTCGGAATCAGCGGGGTCTGCCCCAGCCAAGAACAGGGCAAAGCAGAAAGGCACCGGGGTAGAACAGAAGGACAAATTATACGAATAAAGGACGAAGTAAGGGGGCAGGATTTTGATTAACCAAGAAAAGGAAACAGAATTAGGGAGAGGAGAGAGAGAAACGAAGAGAAAGAGAGAGAGAGGAAGGATGAACCGAGGAAAGGAGAAAACAAGAAAGTTAATACAATACTAAACGAATAATAAAAATCTTTAAGAACGGTGGGTCGGGTGGATGAGGGAGAAAAAAACACATCTCAGTATCTAAGGAAAAAGAGCAGCCAATCCAGGCAGGGGCCGAGAGCACCGAGCCCCGCAAATCTGCACCCGGCGCCTGGACCGGCCCGGGAGCGGCGTCTTGCGGGGATCGAAACTACCGTCCCGGTGTTGAGCGACACGTGGTCCTGGAAGGGTCTGGCCTGGAGTTTTTGTAAAACCGAGGAGCACGAGTACTGGGGATTTGTTGAGTCCGGGGTGCAGGTCAAGAAGTGACCAAAAGTGCCCGTCCCCTGAACCTCAGCGTGCAGAGGCCTCGGATCCGCTCGCTCCTGGACACGTCTTAAGTCCCCAAGCTGCACGACTTCGCTATCTCCAGCTCCCGCGCGGGTGGGGACTGTGCCTAAAATCCTAAAGGTCTTCGAATGGAGCCGAAGGAGATTCCTTTGGCGCGGTTTCCACCGCCACTGACCCCGCGCGCCGGGGGTGGCATCCGTGCCCTTCAATGTCCCTCCAAGACCCGGTCCGAGAAAGAACGGATTGAATCTGTGCCTTGCGGGCTGGAGGCTGGGGTCCACTGAGACCCTCAATTGCCGGGGTGAGAGTGTGGGGAGGCGATGTCTCTCCACAGGGGGATTTTGAGATGCAGGATAGCCTGGCGGGGGGGGTGGGGGGCATAATAACCATCGTGACCTAACACCTACTATGGTCTTTGGCCTCTTTAGGGCCCTGACTTAGGCAGTCGGGACTGCGAAGTAATAGGAACAGGGGCTTCGCTGCATTTCTTGCTGCCCAGGCGGCATGGGCAGCGACATTGGGGCTAGCAGGTCCCTCGAGCTCCAGCACGTGAAGAGGGGCGCACAGGCGGTGGGTGCAGCCGGGCTCTAAGTCTCCCCGCCCCAGGCCTTAGGTGCGCTCGGTGGGCGGTGGGGGAGGGGTCTCTGTCACAAAGGGCGACCTGAGAAGTGTCCCAAGCACCTCCAGGTTCGGGCTGGAGGTCACACTACTGACTGCAGCTCAGACTCTGCTCCCTGCGGCCTAGGCTTCCTGGCCCGAGCGCCCATCCGCGGGATCCCACGGCCAGGATCCTAGAGGACGCGAGTGTGGCACCCGTTTGAGGTCACCTGGTCCACGTGGCACCAGATTGGTTGAAATGCATTCAAAGCAATCCAGCTAGAGCCTCGCAGAGAGACGAAAGGAAGCGCCTTGGCCTCGTGGGCCAAGCGCAGGAAAGTGGCAGGAGAGTCCGAGGGTTCTGGTTATTTATTTGCAAAGATTCTGTGGCTCCAGGGGGGTTGTCATGCCTGTCAGCGGAGATCTTTCCAGCCAAGCCTCGCGTTGGTGAAGGAGCCCCCCTCCACCACCTCGTCCCCCAGCTGCCCACTCAGGCTTTGCACCGACGGTTCAGCCCGAGGGTCGGGGGGTTCCGGACGCTAAGCCGCCCCAGAGAAGCCGAGGCGGGAGCAGCGAAATTTGCAGTTCCCGGCGCCCGGTTTTCCCCACGGCTATGCCATTCCCAGGGCGCTCTCTTGGGAAGACTTCCCCGATGGGAGATGTTCAGCATCCGGTTCGAACCCCCTTGCTGGAGACCCGGCCGGCGCAAACCCTAGTCTATCTTCCCATCTTACGGGGAGCGGGAGAAGCAAAGCCCCGGTGCAAGAGGGGTTTGCAAGCTACCCAGCGACACGCAAAAGGGATCACAGTTGATGACTATTTAACAATACCGTCATCCTCTTCCTAATTTCTCTCACTTTGAGACACTTCTTTGCCTCTTTGGTGGGGGGGGGAGGACTGAGTGTCTCTGAGGCTTATTGTGTGTTCTTCATTATTTGGCGGTCTCCATCTCCCTCCCCAGCCCACCCCACTCCCGGCCCCTTTAAAAATGTTACTTTCCCTCCGCCTTCCCAGACTCCTGGCGGGGTTCGCCTAGCCCCAGCCCTAAGAGGGCTCCCCCGGGCATTTTGAAGGCCCGAGTACTTAGCTGGGGTGGGCAGGCGGGGTCGCCCCCACGCCGCGCGCCCCGCGCTGGCCCCGCGCTCGGCGCCGGGTTGGAACCGCCAGTCCCGGCTCCTGCTCCTCTCGGCGACAGCCTGGAGCTACGCTGCCCCCGCCCCGGCTCGCCCACCCCGCCCGGGCCTGACGCCGCCTGGTTTATTGACCTTAGATCAGCTTCGGGGCTTTATCAGACCCGGTGGGGGCGTCCCGCGGCGCATCTCCCCCTCCGGCGGCGGCGCAGCCAGAGCCCCTTTTAAGCTTGCCCAGAAACCGCGCCTTCCTGCCCCATCCCAGACTCCGAGAAGCGACAGAAAAACCGCCCGAATTCGTGCGCGCGTGGAGAGCCCAGTCAGGGCCTTCAGGGCCACGGACGTTTTCCTGGGCCGCAATTTCATCTGGATAACACAGGTGAAAGTGCCCCCCCCACACCAATTATTCGAATAATTGCCTCGAATCTTCACTTTGCGCAGTGTTTAGACAATTGGAGATTGACGGCTTGAATTTCTTCCATCTGCGTGCTGCCCCCAGCCCCGAGACCCCTCCTTCCTGCTGCCCCAACCGCCACGACTTCTCTGGACTTTACACACGCAAACTATAATTCTCTCTCCTGGAAATCACTTGGCAAATATAACAAGACATTAGAAAACCATTTGAAGTGGATATTTTACTGGGCTTGAGAAACAGAACAGGGAAAAGAGCCTTTCACTAACATTTCCTCAATACCAACCACACAAAACTGGCTTGAAGATTTCTTTCCCTGCCAGTGGAACTCGTGAAGGCAAAAGTACTTTCAGGGGCAGAGAAGGAAAAAGAAATATTTGTAGAAAATATTTTTTTTATGAAAAAGGAAATAAATGTCACTAAACATGAACTGTAAAAAAAAAAAAAAGATCACAGAGTGGGACTTCCAAATAGCCTTTACTCTAGGCTGATTTATCAAAATAAGATCAGCAGAAGGAAAACAGTTGCTACTACAACTAATAAAAAAGCCAACCCAATTTCGCGGTGATAAATCACGGAATTCTAGCAGCTTACGTAACAAGCCCTTCCCTCAGTTCACGTTGGCACTTCCCTGATTTTTCCAGCTAAAAACCTTTCCGTTTCTCTTAACTTTGGAGCCCACACAGAGGAGTGAGATTGTCAGCTCGGGGGGAAAATTAACAGGGGTAAGACAGCCAGGGACTCGGCCAGGGCAGAGATAACTAATGCAGATGAGTGTAAGTTTTGAGACAGCTTCTAAATTCACCCTGCTGGAAGCCAGGGGAGCTGCTGGAGAGGGAAAGACATCCAAAGGGGACATTTTTCCCATCTCTGCTTTGCAGAGCTAGTATTTGTAGTAAGTTCCCCGGGACTGGGAGGCTTTGC
Source organism: Eulemur rufifrons (assembly GCF_041146395.1). Classification (NCBI taxonomy): domain Eukaryota; kingdom Metazoa; phylum Chordata; class Mammalia; order Primates; family Lemuridae; genus Eulemur; species Eulemur rufifrons. Next base: position 3,162,267 of record NC_090994.1, read on the forward strand.
TCCACACAGTACCCAATTCCAGAAGAGCGCCTGCTGTGTCCTCCTGAGGCCGCAGGATTCACAAATGCCCTTGTCTGTTCTCACCCTTTGAGCATGTGGAGGAGATGCAGAAACCCTGAAGGTTTGGGACTCTCAGAGCCTGAGCTGTGAGGCAGTGCTTCCCACTGAGCTCAGGGCGCCTCATTCAACCCCCACCCGCACCTTCTCAAAGCTGCACCCCCCTTTACCTGTGTTCCTCTTTTTTTTTTTTTGGACTCAGCCTTTTTCTCAGCTACAAATAAGATTCAAAGCTCATTTGCCCATATTTTGGCTTTTTAAGAAGCAGAGGTAAGTTCATATGCAAAAGCGTATGCAACCAAAAGCACACAAAACCGGGCTCTTCACAGCACGCATGGGCTTGGGCAAGAGAAACATATTCGCTGCAGTCCACCTGCAAGACCCTCCTCCAACCCCCTTCCCGTCACAGGTCTGGCTCCAGAATGAATGCAAATTAAACCCTGCACCAAGCCTGGCTGACCCTTGGCCTGTGGATAGGCGCAGAAAACGCCAGATCCTGGAGGCCGTGAGACCGAGTCACTAGTGAGGCCGACAGGAAACGCGATGGAGACATTCCCACCCGGAAAGCGTCCTGAGCCAGGTCTGACGTGGGCCAGGAAAGGTTGCCTGGACTTCCCAAAGGGGTCCTTCAGAGGACACCCACCACAGCAGGGACCCCAGGGGAAAGCAAGGCGATCTGCACATGCGTGATGGGGGGTGGGGGGAGCAAAGGCGGAAGGGCCCAGAGACACCTGGCCAAATCCGTTTGATTTCTGGTGTGGTGTGTATTTATTTAGTTTTGTTCTTGAGACACTGATCATCCCCATCCATTCCCAACTGTTGGAGGGGGAAGTTGGACCAGGAAATCGAGAAACTAAAATGCAGCCCAGTTGTAAGAAAGAGAAACAGGAAAAGAAAGTGGGACAGGAAGCCCGGCCTCTGTGGCCTGGCCTGGAAGAATCCTACCCTTTCTTCCTGTCCGCAAAGGCCCAGAGCCTCACAGCCCCCCTGGCACACGGCTGAGCCCTGCCCTCCTCTCGCCCCTACCTGCCCTCTCCCCAGATTGCCACTTGGCGAGTTCCCCACGGGCCTACCCCCAGCATTCCGTCCAGGTGGGCCAGGGAGGGGACTCACCCACCGTAGGATCGGTGTCCCTGCAGTGTCCCTGCGGCTCCTCAAGGCCTGGGAGGCAGACTCTTCCGACAGCCCCTCCGCCCAGGGACTCGGGCTGTTTCCAGCCGGGTGGGAGGGAGACGCCGTGAGCTGCTCCCAGCTCCCTCTGAGCGCTCAGCTTTCCCTCGGAATTAGATAACAGGAAAATAGATAAGAGGAGTGGTTCATTAATTCAGCAAGAGCTTTTTTTGGTATGTGTAGAAGTGGAAGGAAACCCTGCTAGGGAATGAAGGCCTGGCTGGCTATTTTTTAAAAAGTCAACGTTCACAAGTTTCCAGAGATGCTTCTGGAAGGTCACCCAGAAGGGCAGGAGGAACCACCATTCATGCTCAGTTCCCAGTAGGAGCTTCCTCCTCCCCAAGACCTGCTCTGCCCTGATGTGTGGGGAGGGCTGCTTTGCGGTGTGTTGTGCGGTTGCCTGATGAGGGGAGAAGTAAGAACAGCTGCGCTATTCCTGGGATGGCCGAGAAAAAGAACAGAATTCTCAAAGCACTGCCCTTATAGCGTTTCCGGGCACTGCACAGCACAGGGCAGGTAGGCAGATTATATATTAGCCCCCCAGACGAGGTGACTGAGCTCAGAGAGGTTGGGAGTGTGCTTGAGGTCCAGCCACACAGCAACGAAGGGGCGATTCCTTCAGCTGATTCCTAACCCAGTGATAAAGAAACCGATGGCTTCTTAGAATTGGAAGAGACCTCGGAATTCCAACCTCCTAGCCAAAGCAGGAATCCCTGAGAGGCGATTATCTGTACCCTATTTGAATACTCCTGATGACAGGGAGCTCATTCTCCACAAGAAATAGAGGTGCAGCTCTGTGACCCCTGTACTGTGCCACCCCCCAAATGACCCAGGAAGGTGTAGAGAGCTGCGGCTGTGGTGTCATTTGAGGAACCAGGAAAAACAACCCTCCGGTGACAGGCCGGCTGTGGCCTTCTCTCCTCTCGTGCCTGGTTTTATTTAGGGTAGGTGTCCTCTGTGGAGTCGTTACCTCCCAAAGGCAGTTCTTAATCATAAGAAGAATAAACACAATGCCTTTCTATTTTAACATGTTTCCCAGTTTATAGTAGTCTCCCAGGATCCTACAACAATCTCTCCGAGACAGGGAGAGATCAGACAAGTTAATACTCGAGTCCAGAGGGAGACCCGGAAGCTGAAACAGAAAAGGTAAGTGCCAAGGAGCGAATGTGTGGTGGAGGGAACTAGGGAGGTGAAGGCCAGGAAGAAAAAGGGAATGTAGGAAAGGAACATGACTGTTTTTCTCCCTTCCAAGAATTTTCAGTTTTGAATATTTTTGCAAGTGATGAATCAGGTGTCCGTTATTGTTATCTGTCTCTGCACTCTTCCCCTGCCAAAGGACTTGTAGAAACTATGTCGCAGGGAGATTTTAGTGTAAAACTCCCTGTGGTGTCAGATCATTAACATTCCTGAAGAATGAGCTGGACTATAGAGGCCCAGACACAGAAGCGGGGCCTTCTCCGCAGGGCCTGTCCTTTCACTAGGACGGCGGCGCCTGGTTCTCACGGCGCTTCCCTCCTGGCCTTGTTGTTGTTATGGCAAAATACACGTAACACAAAATATACCATTTTAATCATTTTAAGTGTGAAGTTCAGCAGCACTTAGTACATTCACATTGTTGGGCAACCGTCATCACCAACCATCTCCAGCACGTGTTCACTTTCCCAAACAGAAACTGTCCCCATTAAACACCAACTCCTCCTCTGTCCCCTTCTCCCCCCAGCCCCTGGCACCCCCCGTTACTCTCCTTTCTGTCTCTGTGAATTTGACTGACCCAGGGACCTCACCTAAGTGGAACCGTGGAGTATTTGTCCCTTTGCGATCGGCTTATGTTGCTGAGCATCCTGTCCTCAAGGTTCATCTGTGCTGTAGCATGTGTCAGAACTTCCATCCTGTTTAAGGCCAAATGACATTCCATTGCATGTCTGTACCATATTTTGTTTGTCCATTCATCTGCTGATGGGCATTTGGGTTGTTTTTACCTTTTGGCAACTGTGGATAATTCTGCTATGAACATTGGTGTGTAAATATCTGTTCTAGTTCCTGCTTTTATTTCCTTTGAGTATATACTTAGAGGTGGAACTGCTGGATCGTGTGGATCATTCTATATTTAATTTTTTGAGTCACTGCCACCCTGTTTTCTACCCCGTATGGAGTTTTGATCTAAAATTTGGAGAGGAGGTCTCCATCCTCCTGTCTAGCAAGTAACTTTAGTGGTAAAATCCAAAGTCCACTTATCCCAGTTGGGATGATGTGCAGGGGCAGACTGCCCTGCCTGCTCAGAAGTTTCTGGGAAAAGGATGATTTTGCAGTAGGGAGGAAGGTGGAACATGAAGTTCTTTTGAGAATTGCATTGGAGCAGAGAGAACACTCGCTTCTTTATTGAAAGATTAGAGAGTAACTTTCTGCATCATGGCACAGGAATGAAGCCATCTGTGCTTGACTTTCAGTTCCAGCATCTCCTTGCCTCGGTCCTCTCTCTGCATGTGACCACTGGAATCTGGGGCCCTCATAGCATTATTGTCAAGGCCACCAATGTCCAGGAAAAAAAAAATACAAGTCATAGAGAACATCTTTTTGTGTTCCAAAATTCAACAAATGAAAACAATCATGGGAGTGTTATTGAAACTTCATGTCTTTTTTTTTTAATTTCTCCCTACATTTCTGAACTGTTTTTTAGGAGGTGAAGGGAAGTCCATTTTTGTCCTCTATGGTTTCAAACTTTCCAGAAGTTTTATATATTTTGAGGAAACTAAAACCCCACCGTCCTGAGGTCTAGGTTGGGGCTCTACTGATCCAGCCCAGGCCAACATGAATCTTCCCCTGGGAAAAATCCGAGCCCTATGGGTCCTCGCTGCCCAGGGTGGGGGAGCACTGGGTCACAAGACAGGCCCAGGGAACCCCGGGTGCGCTGTGGGTGCAGTTAGCACAGCCACCTGCCGGCCATTTCTGAGTGTGCCCTCCTCAGCCACGGCGGACTGTCTTGTGCGCCCCGAGCTCGTCCTAGTGACTCAGAGGGTCAACCCAGAGATGGGGACGATGATATCATTACTGATAACAGCAGCCAGAACTCTCAAAATCACTCAAAATCCATACCAGAGAGATGGTTGGAGAGTGACTTTCTGAGGAACGTGTGTCTGAGGTCTCGAACTCCTGAGCTCAAACGATCCGCCCGCCTCGGCCTCCCAGAGTGCCAGGATTACAGGCGTGAGCCACCGTGCCCGGCCTACTACCACTCTTAATACCGTTAGCTGTGGGCAGGAGGGGAGGCTTGCATGCAGCCCATTGACCCCGCTCTGGCCACCTATGCCAACCTGTGTCCAAGGCAGAAAACCCGTGGACAGCTGCCTGGCAGGTGTTAGCCCACCGTGCCCGCTCCAGGCCTGGGAGCTCATGGCTGTGCCGTGCTCAGCAGGTATCTGCTCCCATTGTGGTGATATTAATGCTGGAAAGAGTGTCCCCAAGGGACTGGGAATCCCTAAGTGACTAACTCCTGGTGGGTGGCACTTTATTTGCACCTGAGACTCCAGAACAGCTTAATGACTCTAGAATTACCTGAAGTCCCTGCAATGTGGGCTGAGGTGAGGACAATTTGAAAACACGTGGCCTGCTGGACTAGGTTCTTCTTCTCCTCTTCCTCCTCCTCCTCCTCCTCCTCCTCCTCCTTCTTCTTCTTTTTTGTTAATTATTATTTTTTTAAGCCAATACAGACAAAATGCATAGACCAGATTCTGCCTTAACTCCACATTTCCTCCCTGTTCTGACCCGTGCTCTCTGCTCCTGCCTGTGAGCTTCAATTTTTTTTTTCAACAAGACATAATTCATATACCATAACATTTACCTTTTAAAAATATATGATTCAGTGGTTTTTAGTATATTGCAAGGCTATGTAGCCATCGTCAGTATCTAAATATGAACATTTTCGTCCCCCGGGGCTATAGTGTGATTGGGTTCCATAGATGTTTACTGAAAGTTTCTTATAAAGAACCCTGGGCATTCCAGTTAGGGTGGGCCTTGGAGACGTGTCAGTTCCACTCCACGCTGGCCTGGCTTCTGGGTCTGCAGCCCCACCTGAGTCCCACTCCCTCCCTCCTGCCTCTGCAGGCCGACACAGGTGAACTGGGCCAGCCTCTGTCAACAGCAATGGTTTCCTGGGTTCTCATCAGGTACCAGGCACTTGTGCTAAGCCCTGTGTGTGTGTTCTCTCTTATCCTTTTACTAATTTTACAGCAAGACCTTGAATTCTGGTCTTCCGGCTTCAACCCCCATATCCTTCTTGCTGTGCCAAGCTGCCTCTGACCTGCTCATCACACCCTGCCTCAAGCTCACACTCTGCTAAGTAATGGGAACAGCTATTGGCATAGCAGCTTACAGTTTGTGAAGGGCTCACATCTGTTACTCCATTTGATCCTCCCATCGAATATTTCTCATACTTTCCCGCCTTTGAACCTGCTCCTGGGAGTCTCCCCGCACCAGGTCCATCTGATCCCAGACCCTCCGGTCACTGGGGAGACAGTCCAGCATTTTGTTATTCACACTTCACTGACATCCCAGTCAGATCAATGCTTTTTCTTGATGTTGAGGCTCAGTGTGTGCGTATTTGAAATCTCCTGTCTCTCATGTTTACATATAAATTGCATATTTGGGTTCATCTTGGAACATAAGGTCCGAAGGGGCAGGGACTGTCTGGTAATTTCCCTTTTAAGGGTCAAGAGGACTTCTGCGGACAGCTGGTTCTAGCATGTGGCCTCTCTCAACCCTTCTTTAAGCCACAGATCCCCTTTCCTGTGGGACATCTAACCCTTCCCTGTGGCTTGGGTATAACAAACTTTCCAAGTTTGGCCAATCTGAAGATCCACTCAGAACTTTCCTGGGACTTTCCAGCCAGGGCTAATGGTGAAAAAGCCATCTGTCAAAAAACAATCCTAAAATTTGTATGAAACCACAAAAGACCGTGAATAGCCATAGCGAAAGCAATCTTGAACAAAAAAAGAACAAAACTGGAGGCATCACACTATCTGATTTCAAAATATACTACAAAGCTATGGTAACCAAAACAGCATGGCACTGGTGTAAAAACAGACACATAGACCAACGGAACAGAATAGAGAGCCTAGAAATAAATTCACCCATCTACAGCCAATTGATTTTCAACAAAGGTGCCAAGAACACACATTAAGGAAAGGACATTCTCTTCAGTAAATGGTGCTGGGAGAATTGGATAACCACAGGAAGAAGAATGACACTAGACCCCTATCTCTCACCATATACAAACTCAACTCAAAATGGATTAAAGACATAAATGTAAGACCTGAAACTATGAAACTACTAGAAGAAAACATAGGGGAAATGCTTCGTGACTTTGGTGTGGGTAAGGATTTTTCAGATAAGACCTCAAAAGCACAGACAACAAAAGCAAAGATGGACAAATGGAATTACATCAAACTAAAACCTTCTGCACAGCAAACAATCAACAGACTAAAAAGACAACCTACAGAATGGGAGGAAATATTTGCAACTGTCCATCTGACAATGGGTTAATGTCCAGAATATATAAGGAACTCAAATAACCTAATAGCAAAACAAAAAAATCTGATTAAAAAATGGGCAAAAGACCTGAACAGACATTTCTCAAAAGAAGGCGTACAAATAGTCAAGTATAGGGAAAAATGTTCAACATCACTAATCATCAGGGAAATGCAAAGGAGATATCACCTCACTGCAGTTAAAATGGCTATCATCAAAAAGACAAAAGGTACGTGTTGGCAAGGATGTGGAGACAAGGGAATTCTTACATACTGGTGGGAATGGAAATTAGTAGAGCCATTATGAAAAGCAGTATGACGATTTCTCAAAAAATTAAAAATAGAACTACTATATGATTCAGCAATCACACTACTGGGTATATGTGCAAAGGAAATACAGTCAGTATGTTGAAAAGACACCTGCACTCCCAGGTTTACTACAGCACTAGCCACAATAGCCAAGGTACGGGATCAACCTAATGAATGAATAGGTCAATTCAATGAATCGATCAATGAATGAATAGATCGTGAAAATGTGGTATATAGACACAATGGAATACTATTCGCCATAAAAAAACAGTAAAATCCTGTTGTTTGTGATACAGATACAGAAAGACAAATATTGCATGATCTCACTCATATGTGGAATCTACAAAAGTTGAGCTTATAGAAGCAGAGAGTAGAATAGTGGTTACCTGGGGCTGGGGAGAGATTGGTCAAAGGGTACAAAGTTACAGTTAGATAGGAGGAAATCGTTAGGTGTTCTATCACACAGTAGGGTGACTATAGTTAATAACAATGTATTGTATATTTCAAAATAACCAGAAGAGAGGATATTGAATGTTCTTACCACAAAGAAACAATAAATGTTTGAGGCGATGGCTACGCTAATTACCCTGATTTGATCATTATACAATGTATACATGTATTGAAACATCTCATTTTACCCCATATGTATACATATGTATACATATATATATACACACAATTATTATGTGTCAATTAAAAATAAAACTTAAAAAAAGCCATCTATCTATTGGGGGGTTCCAAAATTGTTAGGATGTGCCTTTTTAGGCCTCACATATTTTGAACTCCTAGATTCAACTGTGCCTTTATTAGGCTAATTTGAATTTTTTTTGACATATCAAACTGAAAATGCTAACAACAAGCCACACGCAGAAAATAATGCATAATTCTCTTGACTGATAGACCCGTGCAAACGAGGAAACTGGCATTGGATAAACTGAATCTCCTGTCTTCTTATGGTTTGACAAACAATTTATATCAAATTCTAATTAATCAAGTCTGCCTTTGACATTAGTACATGTTCTGAAAAGGAAGAAGGTGGCATCACTGTTCTCCTCCCTGACTATCATCGTGTTCCATTACAAGAGACGTGTGCTGTTCAAATGTGAGGAACAGACTCTCACTGCAGCCCAAACACTCTTCCTTTTGCAGGCTTTGTCATAGGAAAGCCCCTGGGCTGATAACTCACAGCTGATTTGCATACACACACACACACACACACACACACACACATGAACTTTTCGTTTTGATCTAATTATAGATTCACAGGAAGATGCAAAGACAGCACAATCCAAGTATTCTTCACCCAAGTTTTTCTAGGGATCACATCTTACGTAATTATAGTACAATACCCAAACCAGGAACTGGATGTTGGTACAACGTGTGTGGCAACCCTAGGTATAGAGGGCCTACTCCAAGTGTTTTGGGGTCCAGGGATGGGGGTGTATGTGCTGACAGGGTGATGTGTGAATGGGAGGTTCCTACACAGGGCTGCTTGTGGCACAGAAGTATTCTGTCCAAAGTTTGGACACTATTAGCACACCATGAGAACTCAGAATTGAAAATAAGTGAATGTTTTATGAAGATGATATTTGAGTTGAGTCATGGTGGCTTTCCCTGAATATTCTCCATACATATAACAATATGTTGGCTATAACACCTGCTCTGCCTGCTATCCCCATAATTCTTGTCTTACTATTTGTTTTTGTCAAGTTACTAATGCACGTGATTCACTGATGTCTCAGAGCCTCCCCCACCTGTCAAACTGGCCTCTCACTAAACTCGGTGATAGCCGAGTCCATGAGGCCAATAAACCCGAGGCTTTGCGGGCTGGGGTGGGAAGGAGCCCGGCCACGCGGGGCCAGACTGAGTCAGTGTCTTCCTGGGAATAAAGTCTGTCCTTAGGGAGGTGAATGAACTCTGTTCTCACCCAGTTCCCCAGTTGTGTTCTCCTGGTCCCTCGGTGGAGACTGCATCCTCCTCCCCGGAACGGTTTGCTGTCACAGAACAGTTTGTTCTCGTTTGTTCAATAGTGATACCACTGCCCCTTTTAAATTAAAAAACACATAAATACAAACATTAAGCTTCAGGTTTGTACCCAAGAAAGGGGCAGACCCAGACCCAGACCCAAGAAAGGTCTGGAAAGACCCTGCACATGTAAAGCTAGTTGCCCCAGGAGAATGGCATGAAGAGATTAAGGAGTGAGAGTAGGGGGTGCACTTTATTTTATATTTTTTACATTTTATTTACTTCTGTATGGTTTGCCAAAAAAAAAAAAAAAAAAAAAAAAAAAGCGTTTACAAACAGAACATGATCATTTGGGACCGACAACAAAACAGTAACACTAGAAACAAATTTTAAAACCAAAACCCCACTCCCAGACACAACTATTTTCATTCCTTTTGCAACATTGTGTTTCCCCTCAACAATTACTACCCAGTTGTAGTCGTTGGATGCGTTTTGTGTTCTGCTGTGTTGCTTAACATTTGATCACACCTGTTTCTCTGCGTTGCTGCTAAAAAAATTCTTTCCAAGTCTCACTTTTCAGGGCAGGACTGGTGGGCTCTGAGTCACCGCTGGCTTGTAGCAAAAACTTCTCTTCCCCGAGCCCTGACCTAACCAGCTGAGGAAGGGGGGCGGTTAGTTTATCTTGGGCAAGTTCCTTCTTTGCTTTGGGCTTTAATTTTTCTTTTCCCTCGTAGAAAATGAGGCACTGGAAATAGGTTCTCCCTGGGGTCCCCTCCAGTTATCATCTGTTACCTTCATGAAGCACATCATAAATAACGATCATTTGGACATAATTCTCTGTAAATCTTTGTTTAATCCGCCAGCCTTCCTGTTTTCGAGATCCCTTGGCATAATGCAGTTCATTTATCCTCAAGATAGACACTGGCGGTAGATGCAGTTTTCCCGCTCGTAGATGGAGAAACTGAGTCCAGAGGTGTGGGATGACTGGGATGATTTATCCTGGTTTTGGCCTCTTGTCAGGGCGGTGCTGGGTTCGGCTCCCCTGTGTGAGGGGTGATGGATGGCCCGCGACGTCTCTGCCGAGTGGGTGACAGGAGGGGGCTCAAGTGCGATTATGAAATGGATCCATCACTCCCTGCCGCCTCCCTTCTTTTCCTCTTCCAAGTCACCATGGCTCTGGGGCATTTCTTCGGGATATGCTCATGAATGGACTTTTGGAGCCCACACACACACACACACACACACATGCACACACACAACGATTTGGTCACACCTAAGAGGCAGATAAAGGCCGCAAAAGGATCTGCAGATAAAAAGTCCGGTATCTGGGCAGGTAACACCCAATTACAACAGAGCAGTGTTGACTTACACTTTTCCTTATCGGGGGAATCAGGTATTCGTGTAAATCAGAAAAGGATTTGATGGATACCAGTTCACTGGAGTCTTCAGCTCACGGACAGGTTTGGCTAAACAAAATATATATTCTCCTTATCTGCAGTGGCGACGATCACTGCACCTCCCCGTCTCCCCTCCGCCCCTGCAAGCTCTATAAAACCCAGGGCCTTATCTAGAGTCTGTCATAGCCTCATGTCTTGCAGGGTCTCTGCTAAAATGACTCCGACAGCACCGCAACTCAGGCCCAGCCCAAGTCATTCTGGCAGACAGATGGTCTTCCCTTATCTCCAATTGTCGTGGCAATAAATGTCTTTTGCTTAAGTCACTTGTTTAGACTAGCCCAGGGGAAAAGGACAGGTACCCTGTCTCTCGATGGGAGAAGTCTCTAAGATCTGGAGTCTCACAAACTGGTCCTCTTGCTCCATGTGGTGTGAGGATCACGGTGCAGAGGGGACAGAGCCGTGGGAGCAGGTTGCTCCTCCCCCAGGTCAGGTTGGCTGCAAACTTGTACAGAAAAGGTAGTGCCACTAACAGCCCCGTGAGACAGGAGCCTTGGGCAGAGCAGGCAGTCTTCAGTTGGGTAATACAGAAATAAGGATGGGGACAGACACAGAAAGGTGAGGAAGGTCAAAGATGGGGGGGGTAGCCTAAATGAGATATAAGGAAGCTGCTGGAAGTTTGGTGACGCTTGTTGGAAAAAATGATGTCCTCTCTAGGGATTGATTGTTGGTGTCACGCAGACGACAGCTGAGGGTCACGAGGGGACGCAAGCCGTGGAGTTAGGGACCTCAGCTGGGCTCTGCTCCAACCTGCTGAGGGACCTGGATGGAGCCCCCTGCCCAGCTCTGCCATCCCCTTTTGTGAGCGGGGTCCCTGGTGCCCGATGCGGAGGGGCGGGAGGGAGGCCACACAGTCCCACTCTGCGCCTGCTGTGGGTGCACGTCCCTGGGACTCCCCAGGGGTGAGCATGGAGCTGGGGGAGCTAACCGGCCTGGAATTTGCCTTTTCTCTTGTCCCAGGTGCTCTCGCTTCTTAGGTACAAATGATGAGCTGGGCAGAGTGAAAAAGCCAGTCAACCAGCTGAACATCCTGTGAGAACTTGCACATCTCCCGCTGTCCGTCCAGAGCAGTCTAAGCTCTGGTTTCCAGCCGTGACACAGCTGCCCCGGGCTCCCTGGGTAACCTCTTCCGAGCTGCACGGGAGCGTCCACAGCTTCCCTCCGGCATTTAGCCCAAACTTCCCTTTCTTAGCTCGGATTTGATTTCCCTAGGGATTACTGATGTCCAGCATCTTTTCATGTGCTCGTTGGACATCTGTGTATTTCCTCTGGACATGTCTACTTAAGTCCCATTTAAAAAATCACATTTTTTTGTTTTCTTGTTGTTGAGCTGCCGGTGGGACCGCAGGTCTGGAAGGCTCCCCGGGGAGCACGGAGCAGGCTGACCTGCCCCCCGCCCCCAGCTTGCCCTGGGCTGCGGCAGGGCGGGGGTCCAGGGTGCCAACTGGTGCTTCAGAGGAGACGCGGAGGAGGACGCTTCTGGGAAAAGGCCCTAGTTTTATTCTTCTTCATTTGCAAATAAGGTGAGGGGGTCCTATAGAGGGGGCTTTGCAGGAAAGGGGGAAAAGGGTTTGGTGGCGGGAGAAGGATGTCAGCGGTCTGGGTTCACAGGGAAGGAAAAGGCCCGAGGGGTGCCGGGTCATGGTAGGGACTTGGGGCAGCTCCGGATGGTGACAAGTAACAAGGTGGCCCAGAGTCAGAGTGGGGAGAAGGGCTGAGCTGGGGTCGTAGAGAGTCCTGAAGGTGACTTCCCTCGGGAGGAAGTCCCTTTGCAAGCAGACGGGACAGGGCTGGAGGGAGCCTCAAGAATGTCGCAAGGCATCTTGGGTGCCTCTCCTTCTGTGGGTGAAAGGTGACAGTCTCACTTCTGAACTCGGGAAGCAGGCACCCTCCCGACCTCTCCCTGGGAGAGGGAGCACCAACGGCCAGTTGGTTATTCCGTTCTTTCTGATCCTGCTGTTTTATGGGGCCGTAAATGAGACCGCAGGGAATTAATAAAAAGGGCGGGGCCCAGGCAAATAGCAGAGTCCTCGCCCACGTAGCACTCACCGTCTAAAGGTGCACATGTTGCAATCTTGGGTGGCTGAGTGCGCCGGCAGGGCAGGGCGGAGCTGCCCCGGGTGGCCTGCGACCGCCGGCAGTGTTGGAGGCACCAGTGGCCTCTACCCTCAAGGAGAGGCTGAGGGAAGGGCATCCTCCCAGAGCCATGAGGGGACAGGTGGCAGCAGGTTGAAGTAGCTGCCCCAGGTCCTGGGAGCAGCTGGAGTGAAGCAGAGAGGCAGGGACCAGGAATCCATCTCCTTTTTCCTTTGTTTTGGAGAAGTATTGGGGTGTGTGGAGTTGGGAGGACGGAGCACTGTGCAGAAGAGCAGGAGGCCAGCGAGCACCAGGCTCTGGGCAGCAGCTGCCCAGAGCAGCCACACCCAGGAGGTCACATGGAGGCAGGACGCCCTCCCCGAGGGCGCCAGCCCTGGGGTGTTTGAGGTGTCCTCCTGGAGAGGAAATGACTTGGGCAGCTCTTCCTGGGAAAATCCCCCCAAGCAAGGTACCGAAACGTAATCCAAATGTTTGGGAACTTGATCAAGGCCTGGAAGGTCTGGAAGGGTCCAGGTGAGGACGAGGGCTGCTCCCACAGCGAGGACTCAGTGGTGGTGGGGTCACAGGAGAAAGGCCAGGGCAGGTTTGTCACGGTCCCCTAGCTCAGGCCACCTGGCTTTCAATCCCTCAACCTGCCAGGCCACAGCACTTAGTGCCAGGAGTCTTAAAGTCCCCAGAGTCAACCCTGAAAGACACTGTACCAAGTGAAATAAGCCAGTTGCAAGGGGACAGTGCTGTAGATTCCATTTGTAAGGGGTCCCTAAAGGACTCAAATTCATAGAGACAGAAAGTAGAACGGGGGTTGCCAGGGGCTGAGGGGAGGGGAAACAGAGTTAGGCTTTAATGGGAACAGAGTTTCACTTTGGGAAGATGAAAAAGTTCTGGAGATGGATGGTGGTGATGGTTCGTTCACAACAACATGAATTGCTTAACACCGCCGAACCGTACGCTTAAACACGGTTAAAGCGGTACATGTTATGTTATGTGTATTTTACCACAATAAAAATGCATGATAAAGCCCCTAAATTCACTTTGCAAGGATTTGGTGCGGACCAAGTGGGCTCTGACCTGATTTGGCTTCCTGACCCCGTAGATGGTGGCTGAGGGCAGCCAGGCCTCCGGCAGCATCTGGTCCTAATAAGAGGAGAAACAGCACCTGTTTCACGTCTGTCTCCTCCGAGTGGCACTCACACCTCCGGACTGCTCGCCTCTGGGGCAAGGAGAGGGCCCCGCGCTGAGCACGCAGAGCTGGAGCCCAGATGGGAAGTCCGGGTGGGACTGGCACGGGGGTTTGAGTGGGGCCGCAGCCTCTGCCCTCGGACTGGCCGGGAGAGGGTCTCCTCCCCAGCAAGGTGGGGACGAACGGCAGGTGGCCACAGGAGTGGAGCAGTATAGGAGGGGCCCAGAGGTGTCTCCTTTGTTTTGAGAAGCAAACAGAGGAGCTTGTGGCTGAGTGATGGAGCAGGGGCAGGAGCCTCTGCTTCCTCATCTGTAAAATGGGGATTTAGGACATCTTCTCACCCCCGTCCCTGTGACAACACAGTCCTCTACTCTGCCAGCCTGTGGATCAGTCCCCTGCCCCGGTACCGGGCAGAGCTCCCCTGGAGACTCCTCGGGAGGGTCTCTGGGGGAGGCGGCAGGACGTGGGCTGGCCTCCAGGGGCCGGGGCTCCCACCTGTCCACGCAGGTCTCTCTGCATTTGCTGCCGCCCTCTGGGCTGCCGCCCTCTCTGCTCTCCCTCACAGATGCCCTCGGTCCTTCACCTCCCAAAGCACCAGGGACGTCCCATTGTGCATGGGGCTGATTTTGCTGAAGTTCTGGGTGGAAACAGAGGAGATGTTTGTCTCCCAGGGCCTTTGGCCACAACAATGGTAATAATATCCTTGTTTGTGGTCCAGCTATGGCTAACTCCGGTAATGGGAAGCCTTGTAGGAGTAGCAGCAGCAGCAGTAGCAGTATTACTGATGGTAGTAATATTAATGGTAGTAACAGCTAACATTTATTGGGCACTTACTGCATCCTGGCACTCTCTCAAGAGCTCTACATATGTGACCTAAAGTCAGTGGTTTAGAGCAAGTTCCTGCAGGTAGATGCTTGGGTGTGAACTTAGCCCTTCCACCACTGGCTCCGTATCCTTAGACAAGTCACTTAAAAGCCCTAAGTTTCATGTTTCTCCAAAGAAGATTTACAAATGGCCAAGAAGCACGTGAAAAGATGCTCAAAATCACGCATCAAGAGGGAAACATAAGTCAAAACCACAATGAGATATCCCCTCTGACTTGGATATTGGTCCCCTCCAAATCTCATGTTGAAATGTGACCCCCACAGTTGGAGGCAGGGCCTGGTGGGAGGTGTTTGGGTCACGGGGGCTGGTCCCTGGGGTGGTGCCCTCCTTCCAGTAATGAGTGAGCTCTTGCTCTACTAGTTCCCACAAGATCTGATTGTTAAAAAGGGCCTGGCGCCTCCTCCCTTCCCTCTCTTCCTCCCTTCCTTTGCCATGTGAGGGCTGCACCCCCTCACCTTCCACCAGGACTGGGAGCTTCCTGAGGTCCTTGCCAGAAGTGGACGTGTGGCTTCTTATACAGTCTGCAGACCTGTGAGACAGACTTTGTTTCCTTGTATTAGTATCACCCAGCTATTCCTTTATAGCAACACAAAACAGACTAAGACAACCACACAGCCATGAGGATGGCTACTCCCAAAAAAAACCAGAAAATAAGTGTTGGTGAGGATGAGGAGCAGTTAGATCCCTTGTGCACCGTTGGTGGGAATGTAAAATGGTGCAGCCACTGTGGATCAGCGGAGGTTCCTCCAAAAATTAAATATAGAATTGCCATACAGTCCAATAATCTCACTTCTGGGTATATACCCAGAAGAATTGAAAGTTGGGTCTCGACGAGATAGTCATGTTCATAGCATTGCTACTCACAATAGCTAAAAGGTGGAAGCAGTCCAAACGCTGGAGGGTGGATGGTTAAGCAAAATGTGGTCTATACGTACAATGGAACATATTCACCGTCAAAAGGGAAGGGAATTCTGACACGTGCTGCAACATGGATGAACTGCGAGGACATTGCACGAGGCGAAATAGGCCATCCATAAAAGAACAAATACTATATGATTCCACTTACATGAAGGCCCTGGAGTAGTCAGATTCACAGAGACAGAAGCGGGATCACGGTTGCTCTAGAGGCTGTGGGAGAAGAAGAACGAGGGGTTAGTGTTTCGTGGGGATGCAGTTTCGGTTCGGGAGGATGAAGTTCTGGAGACGGTGGCGGAGATGGTGGCCCAACAGTGTGACTGTACCTAACGCTGCCGAGCTGTGCACTTAAAGTGGTTCATGTGGTAAATTTTATGTTATATGTATTTTACCACAATTTAAAAAAGAGAGAAAAAAACAAGTCCTAAGTTTCAATTTTCTCATCTCTAAAATCGGGCAAAAAGCCTCACCTGCCTCTGAGGGTTGAATGTTAGAACAAATCCAACATTCTCAGAAAACCTCCTGCCCACCGTCACCGATCGGTGATACCGTTGACGATTGTGATGGTCCTTGTCTCTTTGCTGGCCAGTGCGTGGGGACTGTCAGCCCTCGGGCACGGCTCTCTGGGCCTCAGTTTCCCCTCGGGAGGGGCTGCTGTGCTGAATGTCACAGCCCTCATTCTGGTCCTTGGGGACAAGGCACAATGAAGAGTCTTTACCATATTTGTTGATAATAGTGTTTTCTTCAGCCTTGGCTGCACAGTGGGGAACTTCATAAGAATATGGGTGCCTAAGGCTCACCCCGGAGGCCCTGATTTTACTGATCCTGAGGTGGCCTGGATCCAGGACTTTTCAAAGCACCCTTAGGGGGCTTAATGTGCAGGCGTGTTGTGAACCACAGCTGGCTGGGGCTGGGGAGGAAGCTCCAGCCCAGACTTGCCGGTGCTGGGCCCGGTCCGAGGGCTGAGGAAGCTTTCATGGTGTGAGGGCGGCTGCCTGTAAGCTGTTTATTACCTGCTTGAATTACTGGGTAAATATTGACCAGTGGCTCGGGTGTCCCGTGAGCTACCTGTTGTTTCCACGGGCGCATCCCTGGCGCAGTGGGGGCAGATGGGGCTGGTTGGGGCTCTGGACGGGCAACACAGAGGGGAAGGGTCCTCCTGAGGGACATGGCGCCAGGACCCTCCAGTGGAGAATTGGGTCTTTCCAACAGGCATGTCACCGTGCAGGAGAAGCCCTGGGTGGTGGGGCCGGGCTGCATTTTGCTCATAGGAACTGTGAGAATTTTGGTAGGTTTTTTAACCTATCAGAATCTCAGTCTCCAAATCTGGTGAGGACAACAGTAGCTGCCTGCAGTGTCACTGTGAGGGTGAGATGGCACCAGATGTAAAGAACCTATCACATAGCAGTCACTCAATAAACTGGCGTTTCCTTTTCCCCCGATGAGAGAACCAGCCAGCTGCCTGGCCGGCTCACCCTTCCCTCTCCCCTCCTCCCTCTGTCCTGTCCCCCGGCCACACCGGTCTCTGTCACATGAGGTTTTGCAACACCCTATGGTGTGTCTTCCTTCCTGATGAGATCGGGGCCTTGTCTGCCCCCACATCCCAAGCATCCAGCCAGTGTCCAGGGCATAGCGCATGCTCTAGACCCTTCTCAAAGGAAGGGATTAAATAAATAGGCCAGATTTTTGGCCAGATAATTCTTTGTTGGGGTCTGTCCTGTGCACTGTGGCACTGTAGCTGCGTCCCTGGCCTTCTACCTGCCGGATGCCGGGAGGTCATAACCCAAAATACCTCCAGAGGTTGTCACCTGTCCTCTGAGGACAAAACCCCCCAGTTGAGAACCGCCAGCATGGGCCTGCAGAGCTCCCTGAAGCTCTTGAAGTAACACTGCTGGTCCATCAGGTTATGAGGACATGGAGGTAGATTTTACTGGCGCACGAATCAGAGATAAAAACAGTAATTTTGGAGGCTTTGTCCTGAAGTGGATCCTGTTAGGAAACGGCTGTGTGGAAAGGGGTCCTTTTCTATTAATACGTCTAGGAGATTTTCCCCCCGAGATTTTGCCTTGAGTTTCCTATTAAATTGGGTGCAAACCCAGTGGGAGCAGATTCACGATCCTCGCTGAGCAGAGGCTCTGGCAGCAGCTGGGACTACGGTTTTCAGAAACCGCGGCGGCACCTGTTCCTCCTGCCTCCGGCTAAATCCCTTCTGATCCTTAACCGATTGTCTCCGCAATCACTTCGTCACTGAAGCTTCCTGAACATCAATGTTCTCAAAACGCTGTGTGCAAACCTCCCTTTGCTAGGACCGTCCGCAAGTGTCGGGGTCACCATGCATCACGTTTTATCCCTGCCACCTACCTCTGCCTCTCCCATGCGCAGCGCAGTGGCTCGAGTAAGTTCCCTCCTGCGTTGGTCCTGGCCACTCTGGTGGCCTCTTTCCATGGGGTGACAGGGCAGGTGTCTAAACTCCCTGCACTTTGTTCCTGCTTTTGTAAAAGCGGGGATAACACCCCCTCGTTATGGCCGTGAAGCAGTGAGCACCCAGAGTTCTCACGGGCCACGGCCCAGAGCGTTGCTGTGTAGGGACCAGGTGGCCGGAAAACCTGCCCTTTCCAATATGGAGAAAAATCTTGGGCAAGGAAGTTCCGCCCACCTGGGGAACTAGGACGGGCCCCCAAATCCTCCCTTCCAACCACATCACTGTCTGCTCTTGTCCACTGTTAAAAATCACATTCCCTCGCACAGGTAGAATATTGGGCCTTACCAATAGGGTTGCCGGATAAAATGCAGGATGTCCATTGAACTTGAATTTCAGACAAACAGCAAATAATAAATTAGCGTAAGTTATGTTTCAAGTATCACACAGGACATATTATACTGAAAATTATTCATTGTCTGAAATGCAAATCCACGTGGGCATCCTGTATTTTTAGGTGCAAAATCTGGCCACCCTACCTACCAGCCATTTGCATCTCAGGTGAGTACGTTGATCAGATCCTTCTCCAAGATCTGGTTTAAAAAGGAAGCGGATGACTGTGAAGCTCACAGAACTAGCTCTTTGGCGGTAACCAGTACGGGAGCCCCGATGGGTCATTTTGCATGCATTGGTTTGCCAGCTGAGTTTTATCTGTCATGAAGCAGCTTAAAAAAAATAAATAAATAAGGAAGCCATTTCCCACTGATCCTGCGGCTTTTATATGAAACATGTATGTGAGGCTTCTGTGCTGGCCCCTCTTCTCGAAATTTTTGGCAAAAAGAGCCATAAAATAGCTTCTGTGGAAATTATTTATTTAGTATTAATGTGGCAAAGCTAGGTCTTGGCTAGACATTTCAAGTAAACAGGATCACTCTACATGGAGTTGTTTGAAACCAGAGATTTCCTGTGACCCCCAGAGTTTTAACAAGAACCAGAGAAGTTGTATTTATAGAAACCCCGTTAATTTTACTCCCTTCCCCGTTTAATCCCAAATACAACAAATCCCAGGACGTCTGCAGACAGTGGCCCGTTTGACGGATGGGGCCAGGAGGCCATCCCTGGGTGCAGTCGCGCTGATGAATGGAGCCCGGGGTCGAGGCTGTTCCTGGGGGTCTGGGGCAGGTGCCGCCCGCGGGTGTACAATATTCTTAAGAAGCTGCAACACAATTAATTAATAAAAACATTAACCCCCAGCACACAGTGTCTTTTGGTCAGCTTTCTTGGAGGGCTTTGCAAATCTCTCCTGACGTCAGCGGCGTGGACGAGTTTCCCAGGCGGAGTTGCAAGCAGTTGTAGCTTTGTCATGCCCCTCCTGGAGCAATCCGTCATCTCCGTCTAAATCCTAAGCATGCCCTCCTGCTTGTGGGCGCTCCAAATGGCACAGGCAGTGGCTGTGTGACGAGGACATGACCGGGTCCCGATGGGGTGACTGCTGGTGACCCAATAGTGGTCTGGGCTGCGTGTTCTCAGGGGAACAGATGGGGTAACCTCCCTTGCAAGGAAGCAACGCATATTTCGTGTTCTGCAGTGCGTGAGAAGCACTTGGAGCCAATCTGCCGCTGGCAGCTTAGGTGCACTTGGCCCCAACCCTGTGGCACTGCCTGGGCAAGCCCCTGAGGGGCCAGCCTCACTCCCTTGCAGCCTCGGCCCCTGCATCCAGGTGCACCAGCTCCGGTCAGTGCTGCCAGCTGGCACGACTTTGGGCCTTTCACATCTTCAACCAGAAATCGAATCACACTTGTATTTCTTAGGGTCAGTAGATTCCCTGCAGCTTTGGGTTTATGGGAGGGATCCTTCTCATTCATCCTTCTGCCTTCTTGACCCCCCTTCCCCTCACTCCATGTCCTCTGCAAAGACCTGTGTTCCCTGGAGTGCCGGCCCCCTGGGGAGTGGCCACATCTGCTCCAGAGGCTTCTCTTTAGGTCCCCTCCCCACCGGGAAGCCACCTTCCCGGGCTCCTGGAGTTCTGGGGAACAGGAGTCTCCATCTCCTTACAACCATTTTTAAAAGATTTTTTTTTTTCAAAATAATTTCAAGCTTTCCAAAAAGTTGCAAAAATAGTACAAAGACTCCCCACGTACCCAGACTCCCCAACCGTTAACATCTCAAAACCACAGTCCAATGATCCAACTCGGGAAATTGATCTCCACACGCTTTATCTCATCGTCTATTAACAGTCTGCAGGGTTCATTCAGATTTTGCCAGTTGTTCCACGAGTGTCCTTTTTCTGGTCTAGGATCCAATTCAAGGCAGGCTCACACACTGTCACGTCACTTTCGTCTCTCTAATTTCAGGTTCTCGGGGAGGGGTCAGCATCCTTTTTCTGTAAAAGACCAGATAGTGAACCTTTTAGGCTCTGTGGGCCATCTGGGCTCTCTTACCCTGATGTTTATTTGTTCTAAGTGAATATCTGGCAAATCTTGGCCAATAGATTCTGCAGATGAAAAGAACAAGTCCCCAAAATAATATTTCCTCATTAAAAGTGCCTAACGACTGTTGCGTTTATTCAGTGTATTTTAAGCAAACGGCTCAGGAGGAGGAGGAGTGAGACCATGTCCATGGGCAATGGCCAAGTCCTCCCCAGCCTTGTTTTGGGCCAAGGGGAGCGACTTTGTCCCAAGTGGGAGCCCCAGCTCGGGCAGGGGTGCAGGTGGGTTCACAGTGCAGCTGGTCTGGGTCATCTGCCCGGGTCTCGGCTGGGACCCCCAATCAGAACACCTCGGGAGCAGGCTCCACTTCACATTTTCAGGTTTCTTCCCACCTTAGACTCTTCTTCCCCCAAGTGAGACCCTTGGAATCCCAGACAGGCAGAGTCAGCTGAGGACGGTGGGAGAAGGGAGGGGGGCAGCACTGAGCCCCCTTAGCAGTCAAAGCCAGCATTGTTCTCAAAGAGTTAACCCGCATACCAGGCTTGCAATTAGCAAGGAATAATGGGGTGTGATGGGTGCAGAACAAGGGCTGGAACTGATTTCCACCCTACAGTGAGAACGGCCCTGCTGGTTCCCTTCCGTGTTTCCTGGTGACTTGCCGCCGGTAGGCTCAGCGGAGCAGAAATCCTTGGGGTGGGGGAGGGAGCAATCTGTCTTTGAATAATTTAAACAATGCAGCACAGCCGGGCTAAATGGAGCTTATCAAATGTTACACCTCTTAAAGCTGCAATCAGAGGCGGCAGGATATTGAGTGTAAAGCCCTGGACTCTGCTCGGAGGGAACCTGAGGACCAGACTTGCTACTTAACCAAAAAGAAAGGGGAGGGTGAGAGGTGGCAGGAGAGAGAATGGGATCAGCTTTGAAGCCCCCGATCAGGCAGCAGATATCTCAGGACAGGACAGGGAGACAGCATTTACTGAGCACCTACTGTGTACAGTAAATGCTAGAGAAAACACAGATTGTTTTCTCTAACCTTTGCCCCAGCTCTGTGGGACACATGCTGCTATTCATATGTATTTAAAAATGTTTCTAACCTTTGCCCAGCTCTGAACAACACATGCTATTATTCATACGCACTTTAAATAGCGAAGCTAATCACTGGAGACTCGTTCACTCACAAATGTTAGAAAACCCTGACCCCAGCTGGCCTGAGCAAAGGGATTTTTTTCTGTCTCATGTGGCTAAGACTCTAGTGGACTAGCTTGATCCAGGGCCCAAGCGATGTTGCCGGGACCCGGTTTCTCTCCATCTCCTGGCTCTGCCTTCTGCTGTGTGGCTTCGGGCTCAGGCTCCTTAAAGAGGTAAAATGGCCACACTGATCCCTGCGTCTTCTGAGGTCCAAGCCCAGCGAGGAAGAACGACTCTCTGCTTTAAAAGTCTAAGCAGGACTGACTTCCAGTTCCAGCCCAGAGGGAGTGACAGAGACCATATGCACCCTCACCTTAGACAGTTAAAAACCAGGACACAATATGTGGAATGATGGTTTTTAGATGAGAAATAGCAGGCAGCGCAGAACAGGGATCCCTGAGGGAAGCAAAACAAGTGAGTTGAGACTTACCACTGCCGCCATCACTGCCTGGGGGGTCCCCAGGCGCAGCACACGGAGGGGAGCCAGGGTGGGGGCTGGTGTTTGCAAGGCAGTGGAGCTGGGAGTCTGGGGAGGCCGCAGCAGGAGGACCTTTGGAGAGAGCGAACAGAGGGAACTCTGGAAACCCGCAACGGGTGTTCAGCACAGAACTGATGGACACATTTGCAAGGAAATTCCTGGAACCTGGGGAGAGAAGCCTTTGAAGAAATGGGCATAATAATTCCCAGAGCTCACACTGATCAGGAATAGTGGGAAAACCTTGCAAGACATGCGGCATAGGCAAAGTACTCAGAAAGTGGTGGCCTTAACTACATATACTCACTTAATCTAGTGGCGATATGTCTAATCAGCCCTAGGCTTAAGCTGCTCTGGTCCCAACTAACAAATCTCAGGCAAGTCTTGAAAGGAATAAATGGTTTCTAAGTAGCTTAACTGGATCCCAGAATAAAAACTCAAGAACAGGCCGGGCGCGGTGGCTCACGCCTGTAATCCTAGCACTCTGGGAGGCCGAGGCGGGTGGATCGCTCGAGGTCAGGAGTTCGAGACCAGCCTGAGCAAGAGTGAGACCCCGTCTCTACTAAAAATAGAAAGAAATTATCTGGCCAACTAAAATATATATATACAAAAAATTAGCCGGGCATGGTGGCGCATGCCTGTAGTCCCAGCTACTCGGGAGGCTGAGGCAGTAGGATCACTTAAGCCCAGGAGTCTGAGGTTGCTGTGAGCTAGACTGACGCCACGGCACTCACTCTAGCCCGGGCAACAGAGTGAGACTCTGTCTCAAAAAAAAAAAAAAAAAAAAAAGAACAAAGACTATACAAAAATATCTAGCACCCAAGAAGGCAAAATTCTCTGTGTATTATGGTCAAATAGACATTGCCAAGCACACAAAGAAGCGAGAAAATATGACCCATCATGATGAGAAATACCAACCAATAGAAGTAGAAAATGATACAGGTGACAGAACTGGTAAACAAGGACATTAAAACAATTACTGTCAGTATTTTCTATATATTCAAGAAGACAGAGAAAAGCACGAACATTTTAGATAGAGATATGGAAGATATAAAAAGACCCCAAATAGAACTTCTCAAGATGGGAAAACAAACCAATAAACAATATCTGAGGTAGCAACTAGTTTGGGTGAGATTAACAGCAGTCTTGACATTGTAGAAGGAAATATTAGTGCACTTGAAGAAATAGCAATAGAAACTATATAAAATGAAACACAGAGAAAAAGACTGAAAAATAAAATAAAATAAACAACCCCAACAGAATATTAGTGAGCTGTGGGTTAACGTCAAGCGGCCTAATATACATATAATTGGAGTCCCTGAAGGGGAACAGGTGGACAGTGTCTTTGAGTTGCTCACCGCTACCCTTAGTGACTTGAGTAAGGAAGACGCTCTGTTGTTCAATACATGAATGATGCTGTTGCGTGTGACCTTGCATCTCTCCCACTCCATGAAGTTAGCCTAACAATGACAGTGACAGTAATGACGGTGATGATGATATAATCCTTCCTTTTGCCCTTGCCACAGCCATGTGACATCAGGGTTGTTATCCTCACATTACAGATGAGGAAACAGGCATATGAAGCCTGTCTGTCCCATGAAGGAGGAGCTGGGACAAATATCTGGAGGGATCCAATTTGATTGTATAAACTCACACAGTCTTGTGAGAAGCCTGGTGTGACGTGAGCGAGAGGACAGGGACTCAGGGAGCAGCCCTGGCTTCATCTCACAACTTGTGTCCACGGCAAATCTCTTCCCATCTCTGGAACTCATGTTTCCTGCCTAGAATACGAGAATGTTGGGACAAATTGGTCTTTGAGAGCCCTTTCACTGTGAGCACTTGAACCATTTGTATCGGTTCCTGTCACTGGTGTGTTCGTTTTTCCCCAGGGCTCACGTCACTTGGTGTGGAAATCCTGAGACCAGCTCACCTTTCCCAGTTGGGGCCACGTGACAATAATCATTATGTTGGAAAAATCTAGTTTTGTCAAGTGTCTACAAATACCTCCACTGCCAATTGCCAAGACACGGGGTAATATTTCTGTTGGATAACTGTCAGGATAGGAAGGGGACACATAGCTAGGTCGGGTGACAAATGGCTGAAGAATTTTTGGCAGAAGATTCTGAGGAGATACGACTCTGGACTTGGGGTGTATGAAGGGCGGCTATGAAGGAGGAGGGGCAGACTCAGCAGGGGCCACTGTCAAGTCCTGCCCGGCTCATACTGACCCTCTTAACTGCCCGTCCCTCCCACGGTGTGGACCCTGACAGCCATTTATACAACACCACCCTGTGCCCCTAGGAACGGGGGAAGTTAGTTTTCAAATGTCTCTTTTACTGGGCTCTTTTCAATGCTGACTACACTTTTAAGGACTTAAATAGTCATTACTAATTTTTGACAATAATAAGGAGTGTTTCTTCATGCATTCCCTGGTTTTCTGTGGATCTAAGAATTGCTGACTTTTCAAAATGTAGGAAAAAATTGTTTTTTGAAAGCTTTGGTTGGCCCTGGGAATAACTTTGTCCAGGCTGTTCTATACAGTCACCCTCAGTTATGTGGCATTTGTTCGTACATGAGACATTTGTAACATTAATAGTCTGATAAACGACACTCTTTGAAAACAAAACTTTAAAAAACGTTAATAATGTTTGACGACTCAAAAGCTGGGACATAGTTCCCTGGCTCCCTGAATAGAGAACATTATGACTTATTCGTGATGGCAATGGGTAGCACAGTGATGCCTCCGTGACCGCTGAGGTGTGTGAAGCTCTTGGCCCCTAAGCTGCATTTCCACGTCGGTCTGTTTCTCGGAGGTTACGTTCACTCTCTCACCCCTAGGCTGTCAGCTGTCAGTTTGCGCTCACATTGGCGTGCTCTCCTCTCCCTCTAGTGTGCTGTCCCTGACACCGTGACAAACACGCACCAGCACACGTGTGCACACACGCACTCCAGCGTGACCCCTCTCAGCTTGTAGGATTCATTGGCTTTTGTACCTGTGATCCTAACTGAGTGGATGTCATGCAGGCCACGGGCCGGGAAGGCCACAGTGTGTGTGCAGTGCGGATCTGCCCCCAAGTCCCCACCCCGGGCTCCTGGTCTGGTGTCCCCGCGAGCTCTCCCCGCCCCCCCTTTGATTCTGGCTCCTGAATTTCTAGCATAGTCCACACCCTGGTTCTGATTCTTGAGTTGCTCTTTGTGGAAGTGGATTCTGGAAATACATGGTCTTGGCCATCATCAAGTGCAGTTTTCCAGTTTTCCTTCATTCTCACAGTCACGTCTCAGGCATTCGACCCCCTCCCACCCGCCCAGCTAACTGTCCCACTCTGGCTTTCCAGACAGAGGAAGCTGCCCAGGTACAGGCATCTGGGCCGGGAAGAGCATGCTGGTGTTAGGGCACAGCAAGCAGCTCGAGATTCCCAAAGCGTGGGGTAGAAAGGAGGAAGGGTACATGGGAGAAGGATGTAGGGGCCGTGCTGTGGAGTAGTGGCTGTGTTCCACTAGAGAGCCTGGACTGGACTTCGTGAGTGATGGGGGCTCACTGAGAGTCAAAGAAGGGCACGGCATGGTCGGGTCTGCACGCCAAGAGCTCATGCTAGTGGTGTGGGGGGTCGTAGAGGCTGAGCATCTGGGTGAAGGCCGGAGCAGCGTTGGTGGGGGATGCTGAGGGTGCTGGCTCGGGTGGGGCAGGGTGAGAGAGGAGGGGCCCAGACGGACCCCAAGTAGACCTGGTGGGACCCACAATTAGCAGGGTGTGGGGAAGAGGGCGAGAAGAGGACCACCCCAGCCTTGTGGCCTGGATGCGAGTGCCGTCACTCATATGAAGATGGTTCATATTTAAAGATATCAAAGGTGCTGTTGGGATCGCAGGTGGATTCTGAGATTCGGAGCCATTTCCCCCATCTTCCCGGCCTCGGAGGGAGGTTCTGAACAAAATGCTTCCGTAAAGTTAGTCTCACGGTGGAAGTGAATAGTTTCTCTACAGCTTTCCCAATACACACACATCATGGACACACACACATGCACACAGACACATATGTACACATGCTGGCACACGCATACACATGGATGCACATGTGTGTGCACACATTGACACATGCTGATATACACATACGCACACACACACAGAGGTAACATCGACAGCCTGTGGCTGTAGAAGAGCTTCCAAGGGCCTTTCTTTCTTGTCCTTGCCTGGAGTTTGCAGCACTTGGAGAATGTCAGGCGTGGGAGGCCGTTTAGTCCTGGGGTAGGTTACACTCCCTCCACATACTTGGAGGGCAGCCAGGCTCTACAGGCGCTCGCGCAGCAGATAACAGTGACCTTGCTGGTGCGGGAGGACGGCCCAGCTGTGGCCAAGGAGCTGAGCTGGGTCCCTCTCCTCCCCGCTGCACCTGGGCCGGCTGGGATGTCAATGACCCCCATCGCGGTTGGGCTGCAGGGCTGCAGGGCCCGGGCCTGCGTGCTCTGGCAGGAAACACAAGTCTTCAGAGGAGGCTGAGGGTACAGCACTGGCCCTGCAAGGTGAGGCTGGAGAAGAGTCCAGCTCTCCCCCGGGAGCCGCAGGCTGAGGGTCAAACTCCAACCTCATTGCTCTCCGTAGGCCCCAAGCACGCCTCTCCAGAGGGGTGACAGATCTCCCAAGGCCCATCCCAGTTGGGGGTGCATCCTGCTCCCCACCACGGGGGCCCAGCCTGGTGGCCCTGACTGCAGCTTCACTGGGGTGTGCATGCAGAGGGCGTCCAAGAGTGGAACCACCCCACAGAGTCCTGGAGCTAGAAGGCCCATGGAGGTCATGTCATCCACAGAGTCCCCTCCACGTGACAGCCCCTCAGATGTTTGAACACAGCAGGTGTTCATACCTTCAGCAAATATTGGTAGGGCACCAGGCCTGGTGCTGGGAGCTGGGACAGACACAGGGTTGGCCACAAGCAGCCAGTGGTCCAGGGGAGGAGGCTGACAGCAGGCCCCGGCCAGGGTGCTGAGTAGGGCGAGGACCACAGCAACATGCAGAAGGCACGCATGGTGACCCAGGTAGGGGACTGGGCCACAGCACCCTGCCCTGTGTGGGTTGCAGGCAGCTGCAGACATGCAGGCTCAGGTGTGAGCCTTAGCAGGCCCACCTGGCCGTGAGGTGGAGCAGCAGTTTTGGGGCCAGGCAGTGGCGTGGCAGAATCCACGGGGCAGTGGCCACAGCATGGGGACTGACGAGTCTCCTCTAGACGTGCAGCTGCAGAGTTGGTGCAGACGGACGCTCCGGGGTGGGTCAGCTGTCCGTCTTTGACTTGGCTTGTTTCCCATTTAAGGCAAGTTCACGTGTGGAGCTGGGGATGGATTGATCGCAGCATTTTAGGTAAAGTCTGAGCACTGTGGAATATTCCAGAGCTTTGTCTTCCTCCTCCTACTCTTGTCTTCTCTGCTCCCAAGGTTGACATTGGCGACCTGCAGCCACAGCCCACAGGCAGCTCCCACGACACCTGCACCGTCTGCTGAAGACCCCGAACCTTCCCCACACCGGCTGTTGCCAGGCCACATCCCCGCTGTGGAACTTGGCAGTGGTGCCTAACATCTACCAGCAGGAATCCACGTTTATTGTTATTATTTAGACTTTTTCCCATGAAATTTAATTTCTGTAGATTCAGGGTCCCCACCCCCACTCTTTTTTTCCCTTTAGAGCAGGACCCCTGGTTTGGGAGCCTTGAGGTTTGGCCTCGGAGTTGACATGAGACTTTCAATCTTAGTTCTATCTACCATATAAATAAATAACGCCCTCTTTCATTCTAAAAAGGTTGAAAGAAGAATTTTATATTTAAAAAAGTTTCCTGTAGAAGCTACTGCCTGCGATATTTTTCTTTCACCTGAGGGAACAATGTGTTGCTCGTTGTATGGAACAGAGAGGCAGCGGGGCTGGCTCCACCCACCTTCCAGAAGCCCCAGTGGAACCTCAGGCTGCCTCTGGTGGACCCACTGGGCCAACCTGGGGAAAGACACAGTGTCGGAACTGGCCTGCCCTCCCGAAACACCTCCACCGCCTGGCCAGATATATGGTGGACTACTCTTTTCTGGAACCTTCCAAAGACCATATAAGAGTGTGATGGGAATGGGTGTGTGTGTGTGAAGCGGGGGTCGGGCTATCAGGGGTGGAGGGAAGGGAGCTGTTTGATTAATGGGTGTCCTGTGAACCTGCACATTTGCCCAAGGCTGCATTCCTGGGCTTTCAAACTGGGGGCGATTGATAAGCTGAGACCAAAGTCCTCCCTCCTCCCGGCAAGAAGAGCAAACAGGGCCACTCACTAATCCCAGCCCTGGCCTCTGGGGCCGTCTCTCAGCAACCAGCTGGCCAAGTGGCCTTTCACAGGCCAATCAATGAGGCAGCCCCGGGACCTCCGGGAGGCCCGGCCAGCTCGCTGCAGCCGGGCGGAGGGAGGCCCCGGCTCCCCCGACCTCCAGCGCATGGTCCAAAGGTCCAGGCTTGGCCGGCTGGGCCCCCATGACTGCAGCACCTGCCTCTCTGGTCTCTCCCACTCTTCCTGCAACTGTTCCCACCCGGGCAGCTTATCAGCAGGGCTGTCTCCAGCCCTCCGGTGCCTGCCAGAATGTTCTTCCCAACGCCAGCAGCCTGCAAGCTGCTGCCCTAGTTCCTCCTTCTTCAGGAAGCCTCCCCTGAGCACTCCAGCCCACATGGGGCTCTCCCTCCTCTGGGTTCCTGCTGCCCCCAAAGTCAGGCTCCTGGCTCGGCACGGACAGGCCTCCAGTCTGCTTGTGTGTTGCTTTGATGTCTCCAACTAGATCGTGAGCACTTTGAGGGTAGGGCTTGGACTTTGGGGTCACTTCCTGTGGGGAGCACACCAGTGGCTTTGGGAGGATCATACCGGTGCAGTGGGCTGGTGAGGACAGGCGACAGATCCAGGGGTAGAGACAGCAGAGCCAAGGCTCAGTCCCAATGCAGCATGGAGGGGAAGGTTCTGGAAGAGGCCTGGCAGCCATGGACTTAGGGCTGGGGGGAAGGATTATTTCTGGGGCATCTCAGTAGATCCCCGGGGGTGTCTTCCCAGCCTGTCTTCATCCCCCACTCTCCTCTCTGAAAACTGTTTCTCTTCCCGTGGGGGCCCAGGTGGTGGAATGGCTTCTGTGTTCGACTGGAGGTGACTGGGATTGGGATGGACCCTGCAGACTCTCTTCTCGGGAGAAGACGCATCTCTGTCTCTGGGCGTTTGCCGCTGAGGGGACACAACTGGCGGAGGGTCGGGGTGACTGCACAGGGAGGAGCAGTGAGGGCCAGGCGAGGAGGGAGGAGGAGGCGCAGGGGCAGGGACCGGGGGCCCAGCCTCAGGGTTCTCTTCCTGCAGGAATGGTCCGCGTGAGCCCTCAATGCGCCCCCGGGAGGTGGGCACGCTGTGGTCCCTTTACAGCGGGAGACTGGGCGGAGCGAGGTTAGGTAACAGCCCGACAGACAGACACAGCCGGTGAGTGGCGGACTTGAACGCTGCCCTGCCAGGTTGCAGAGTCCGGGCGTAACCCTCTTGCTCCCAACAACTTTGTAGATCCAGGCTCTGGTCTCTCGTGAGAACTTTCTCTGCTGCCCACGCTTCAGTTCCATGAGATACCAGAACTGTGATCAAAACTACAGTAACGAGTTTTGCTTGCCTGTGTTTCTATCCATCCGCCTATCTACCTAACCCGCCCATCCACCTGTCCACCTAACCTGCCCATCCACCCATCCATCCGTATCTACCTACGTAGCTGCCCAGCGATCAGCGATCACATGTTGACCCTGCCGAGCTCCGGGCACTGACGGGCACTGTCATGTTCTTCAGTCCCGCCCACTGGCACGGACCAGGAGGGACAGCAGGTGACTACATGGTACGGACAAATCAGTGCAGCTACTGGGATTCCCCTGTAGAAATGATTGGAAATGCAGATTCCCTGGCTCCTCCAGGGGATCCTAATTCAGATGGGTACAGGGGTTCAGGAATCCACGTTTCTAACAGGTTTCTGGAGGGAGTCCGATGTAGGTGATGCTCAGCGCGCACCTTGAAACCAGCAGTCCGGAGGGTGTTGTTCAAAGGGAGAGGGCGAGTGAGGCCTGAGATGGTTAAGGAGGGCCACCGGGGTCAAAGCCAGGCACTGTGACGTCCCTGCCGGGGCCTGGGGACCCTGGGGGAGGGTGGCTTGGTGGGGGAGAGCCTCACCTGGTGCCTCAGCCTGGGCAAGGGTGCCGCACCCTGCCGGGGTGG
This sequence comes from Eulemur rufifrons, assembly GCF_041146395.1. Taxonomy (NCBI): domain Eukaryota; kingdom Metazoa; phylum Chordata; class Mammalia; order Primates; family Lemuridae; genus Eulemur; species Eulemur rufifrons. Next base: position 3,192,563 of record NC_090994.1, read on the forward strand.
AGAGGAGCGTGCCAGCAGGGCAGAGGGCGTTTCATAGGAGCTCGGTGAGCAGAAAAAGGCCACAGTCAGCGTTTACGTGATAGTAATGACGTCACAGCAGCAGCAGTGCCCACTCCGCCTCAGTGGGGCTGGGTGACCTTCCACACACAGCCCTGGGGCCTACGTGGACCTTCCATGGGCGAGAGGAAGAGGTCATATCGGATGCCTGGTCCAGGATGAAAGCGTCACAGAAAACCCAAGGGCAACCAGGACGTCAGCGGGGACCAGAATGGCCGGGAACCCCGGAGATCTCGGGTGAACGGGGCGGAGAGGTCACCGCCGTCATCAGCAGTGACGCTGTCTGTCGCTCCCGTGCCACGTGCTGTCCGTGCAGGCCTTACTGGATCCTCACAGCGCCCGTCCTACAGCGGGGGGCGCCAGCGCTCCCCACGGCCTGTCCAGACGGCGAGAAACAAGTGTCGCGTGCTGCCAGGCTGCCGCTTGGGGTGGCTGCAGCCCACCCTGGAGGGTGGAAAGTCACCCGCTTATTGAGAGAAGACTGCCAGCCTTCCAAGACACACTGCCCCATTCAATTCACCCCTAAGATTCATAGGCCTGGACGAACCCCAGCGCGAGGGCACCCGGGGTCCCCTCACTCTCTCTTTGCAGCTTTTCCTGCAGAGCGGCCCCCACCTGGTGGTGTCTCCGGGCCAACCCTCCCCCCCCCCCCCCCCCCGCCCCGTCACCCTAGCCAGGCCTGCTCGTTCAGCCTCTGCAGCCTCCTCAGCCCCCGGCCCCCGCCTCCCCTCCCCGCCACCGGGACCCCTCTCTCCCACCCCCTCCTTATTAGCTGTGTGAACAGAAAAGGAATTTCTTCTGCTGTCCATCCTCTGCACAGCCTCCGAAGGGAGTTGAAGGACACGCTGCAAAGTGTGAAAAAAACAGGGCCTGAGCCTGCCAAGAGGGCCAAGTGGTTATTTTAATCATGTGGAACAGCCCCCTTTTCATGGAAAATTTTCTACTCCAACACCTGTGGCCATTAAAGGCGCCCTCGGCCGTCTTCCACCCTCGGTCCCAGGGGTCACTCTGCAGCCCAGGCTGCCTGCCAGCTCCAGGACTTCCTCCCGCTGCCCTTCCTCTCTCCTTCCCCATCCCTCCCAGCCGGCCTTGCCTCCCCAGGCCACCTGGAATGAACACTTCCCTGGATCAGGGTCCCTCCTGGGCTGGCTGCTGCTCTGGGACCTCCTGGGCCAGGTGTGTCTCTGTCCCTCTGCTGCCCCTGACTCCCCGCTTGCCGACCCCTGCTCCTGCAGACTCACCCCCACCCTGCGGAGGTCCAGAGCCTTCATTCCCTGGACGGAAGTGCCCCCACCCCGTGCCTTTCTCAACACAGAGAAAGGAGGGGTCCTAGGGAAAGGAAGTCACCAACCCTCTTTGGCTCCATTGTTCCTCTGCGTGCCCAGGTTTCTGTCCCAGAGTGTCCGTGCTGGCTCCGGCTGCAAGCGACCGTCACGGTGCTTAGAGACACAGCCTCGCTTTCACTCCACAGACAGTTCTGTAACCACTGCTTTGACAGTAAACCATACGTGATCAGGTGCTACGTATTTTGAGCCTAATTAAACAAATGCAATAGATATTTATTAAGTGCCAGCTGTGTGCCAAGGCTGACCAGCACCTGAAGATGGACAGACAGAAGACACTGTGTTTCTCCACTGTCGCGAAAAAGACAGACGAGAGTGATTTTTACAGCACAGGTTACGGCCGGGGAGAACAGATATTTTTCAAGTGCTGCAGAAGCAGAGGAAGGAGGGGTTCATCCTTCCTGGGGAAGGGGTTGAAGAATAGCAACAAGGGGGCTGTGATGTGGAAGGATGGGGACATCCAGGGTGGAGAGGACATTCCAGGCTCAGGAGCATGTGGTGACCCAGTCTGGATGCTCAGGTGACCTGCGGCTTCTCAGAGGCCGGTGGGTGTGGGTGCTTCATGCGGAGTCTAGACTTTGACAGGAGGAAGCCCCCGAAGGGTTTTAATCAGGGTTCGAGGGGATCAGAGTGGCATTCTGGAGAGACCCCTTAGGAACAGAGCTAAGACTGGCCTGAGAGAGGCAGGCTGGGCTGAAAGGCCAGCTGGGCGCCACGGAAATAGCCCGCAGGAGCCCCAGTGGTGGCCCGTATGGGCAGGAGCTGTGGGGATTTCGAGGGGGATTTTGGGTGTAAAATTGACAGGATAGAGATCAATCCTGAGGCGTGAGGAGCCGAGGATGGCTCACGGGCTTATGGCTTGAGTGGCCCACGGAACACAGGCAGAACGGTGTGGGCATCTCGTCGACGTCACCAGAGGCCCGTGAACCCTCTGTCTTCCCCGAGCCTGCGGGAGCCGAGGACAGGAGGCGGGGAAGGGGGAGGCTGGGCTGCCTTTCCTGCACGCGCCTCACCGCACCCAGATTCCCCGGCAGACATGGGGAACGGGCACCCGGGGTCCAGGCGGGCGGTGCTGGCAGAGAGGGAAGCCCCCTCCCTAGGCGGCACTAGAGCCGTTCTCCGAGGGCAGCACACGGCCCTGGGACCCCGAGGAGTGGCCACACCTGGCACATAAGCACCGGGGGGACCCGTGGCCTTTCCACGCCGCAGCCGCTCTCTCCGCAGATCTTTCTGGGCGCAGCTGCCGACGCGGGCAGAGGCTGGTCCCGGCTTCACTTTCGGGCACGGAGGAGACGGGCAACCTGGTGGTCTCACCCGCTTTCTCCCTCCAAATTAGTCAAGTTAAAAAAAAAAAAAAAAACCAAACTACGGACAGTTTAAAATGAATGTGTCAAATTAAGCAAGAGATTTATGTATATTGTAAACGGATTATATTGCCTGAGAACTAGAAAATACCAAAAACGCTGCAATGACAACTTATTCTTAACACGATGTTCATTGATATATTTTCAGCATTTTGTACTTGTGCCCCCGAACTGCGTTTGTTCTCAGATTTTCCTTCACATGGAACACAACCGACCAGCCACGTTCGCTTCAGCTGGAAGCCCCTGGGGACTCTTGTGGCTTCTTGTCTCAACTGAATTAAGTTCCTGAGCCCTAACCTTTCTTATCACCTGGCATCGGCACTTTCATTTCTGTTTGCTGTTTGGTTGGGTAACATAAGGAAGGAAAATGTGCTAATGGAATAGGAATAATGGCGTTAAGGAGCACTGCTGAACAGACAAAGACGTTGAGGAAGTGGCGAGGGTGACCTGTTGGCCGCCGGGCAGCCCCACTGGGCAAAAGTGCAGCAAGTTCTTCCAAGAAATGCCATGCAAAAGCCCACGATAGGCTCGCATGGGACAGCACATACATGTCCACGTGTGGAAGTGTGGGGCGATGACAGTCACATGTATCACAATGAGGACCACCTGGCTCTAATTTACAGATTTAGTTCTATAAAAATTCTCTTCAGTTTCTTCCCTTAAAAAATAGGAATAAGATGCCCAAGGTTCTGATTTGTGCCATTTGTGCAATTTATGATAGACGTCTTTACCCCGTTGTGCTCCACCAGCTCCTCCATCGACGGAGAAGCAGAGGGAGGGTGGAAAGTGCCCCACAGAGGGTGGGAAAAGCAGAAGAAAATTAATCAATTATAACATATATAATTGTTATATTTTTTTCACCCACCCTTCTTCCCTCTATAATTAATGCATTTTAAATGAAAATCTGTTGCCTGAGCGAGATGAGACTGGGAGGCTGTCGAAAAGCAATAACCAGAGAAGGAGGAAGAGCTCTGGGAAGTAAAATAAAGCAGGGAAAAAAGGGTTTTACAGGAGTGTCTGAACATGAAATTGAAGAAATCTCCCCAACAGTTGAACAAAAAGACAAAGAAATAGAAAATAGGGCCGGGCGTGGTGGCTCACGCCTGTAATCCTAGCACTCTGGGAGGCCGAGGTGGGCGGATCGTTTGAGCTCAGGAGTTCGAGACCAGCCTGAGCAAGAGCGAGACCCCATCTCTACTAAAAATAGAAAGAAATTATATAGACAGCTAAAAATATATATAGAAAAAATTAGCCGGGCATGGTGGCACATGCCTGTAGTCCCAGCTACTCGGGAGGCTGAGACAGGAGGATCCCTTGAGCTCAGGAGTTTGAGGTTGCTGTGAGCTAGGCTGACGCCACGGCACTCACTCTAGCCTGGGCAATAAAGTGAGACTCTGTCTCAAAAAAAAAAAAAAAAAAAAAAAAAGAAATAGAAAATAGGAGATAAAAGATGAGGCATTTAGATTACCAACCTAGGATGTCTAATATCCAGTTGGTAGAAGTGCTAGAAAGGAAATAGAGGAGACATGGGAAAGGGCAGAAATTAGCTAAGAAATAATAAATGCATTTTTCCTGGAACTGAAGAAGATGAGTTTTCAGATTGACTGTCCAGGACAATGAATGAAAAGACACGTGTTAAGTAGTAGCCACATGAGACTCTCCAACAGGGATAGAGATGTTCCTTAGAGTTCCCAGTGAAAATATAAGACGGTACAAAGACGCAGGGATCAGAATGGTATCAGATGTCACAAAAACTGAATGTAAGCTAGAAGACAAGGTAGGAATCTTTTTAAAAAATACTAATAAAAAATTATTTCCAACCTAGAATTCAGTACCTTACCAAATAAAAAATGTAGCCTTTCTCAGGAAGGTACTGAAGGAGGTATTCCAGCAAGGCAAAGGAGTAAATAAAAAAAAAAAGTAGAGGTCACAGCACCTAGGAAACAGGCTTACAGCAATATTTTTATTCTCAGAATAATCACTGATTATTATTTTACTCAAATATTATAATGTATTGGGAGGGTGGGGGAGAAAGTGTGAAGGGGAGGGCAGGGTGACGTTGCTGCGTGCTCATTTGCCGTGTGAGAAGCCGCTAGGCGCCATCTAACATTGGTAAATGAAGACACAACCACGTAAGTATATCATGCAGAAGCACAGAGGCAAATACAAGAGGCAGCAGCTAGGAAGTGACCCGTTTGGGTGTCTCTGGAGAGCAAAGCTGGGCAGAGGAGGGGATGGGAGGGAGATGGGAGACAGGAAACCAGCCTGGTGTCGTTGTTGCTGAATGTTGTTCTTTCACTATGAATTGATTTAAAATACAAAAACTATGTGCACACTGTACTTTGACAAAAAATTTTAAAAACTGCTATGAAAATCAGTGAGCCAAGTACACATGGGAGCCATTAGGAACACAATCAAGCAAGCACCGTCCAAGTAGCCTGGAGAGAAGAGGCCGGTGCGGGCCCAACCCCCACCCCATCTCCACCCCCACCCCAGCCTCTGCACCCTGCCCTCCCCACCCACTCTCCCATGCACCCCGCACAGCCCCCAAGCCTGCCCTCCCTGGCGCTGGGCCGGTGCCCAGACCCGGCGGGACCACCCCTCCCCCCCCCCCATGCTGCCTGTGGCCGCTGGAATCCCTGTCGCCCTGGGACTCAGCTGACAGCGACAGACAATGGTATTTCCCATCAGCCTGGTATCAGGAGCCGGCCTTATCCAGTGGTGTTTTTCTATTAGTCTCACACCCCATTGTCCACCCCTTATCACTGAAATGTTGATGTCATGCCTGGCTTAGAAGTGGTTTCTGCATCTTGCCGCTTGGACAGCTTGGCTTTAATTGGGGGAGGGGGTGGGGTGGAGGAGCCCATTTATCAGAATTCTCATGAGAATTCACCTCTTTCTTCCCTCCAGCCAGGGCCAGCGGGGGCGCCAAGGTGGGGTGGGTTCCCAGCCTCGATTCCTGGCCTTCTCTCTGCCCCTGGGTAGGCGCCCTGGTCTCAACCCCGCCGGCCACCCTTAGAGCTGAAATACTGAGGAAGGTGTGGGGACTCTGTGGGGCGCTTTTGTCCCACTGTGCTTTGGGCTGTGAGATATTTGAGACTTTCCTTATCTTTCTGGAAGATGGTGAGCTCTGGGTGGGGAGGCCACGCCACGCCATTTCCTTCTTCTCTGAATCTCCTGCAGCCCCTGAAGACCCCACCGGAGACTGTTCTTAGTAGCAGCCTGGTGATCACGTGAGGGGCTAAAGTGAACGGCAGCTGGAAGGTTCCATCCGAGAGCAGACAGAGAACCCAAGACCTGTCTTCATCTCCATCCCCCAACTCCTAGGAAAGTCCTAGGAATCTGGTCTATGCTCTCCCCACGTGCACAGGGAGGGGTGTGTGTGTGTGTGTGTGTGTGTGTGTGCTGGGGGGCGTGGTTGTTGGATAGCCCCCCAGGAGAATCTGATTAAGAGAGGATGAGAGCCTTCTGGGATGGGTAGGCGCTGCTGTGGTCTGCTCAGGTGAATCGCATAAGCTTTCCAAGGCTAGGAAAGGTGGGGAGCATTCTGGGATGGGTAGGCTCTGTCGTGGTCTGCTCAGGTGAATCGCATAAGCTTTCCAAGGCTAGGAAAGGTGGGGTGCATTCTGGGATGGGTAGGCGCTGCTGTGGTCTGCTCAGGTGAATCACATAAGCTTTCCAAGGCTAGGAAAGGTTGGTTGTAGCGAGGGCTGAAACAAAATAATTAAGGCGCTTAGCTTGGTGCCTGGCACGTAGTATGTACTCATTAAATGGCAGCTATTTTTAGTATCGCAATTTGTGGACTTTGGGGGACAGGTGAGCAGGGCAGAGTAAGAGTGGGTGTTGAGGCTGTTCTCCTGGCACCCCTCTTAGGTGGGCTGGGGAGAGAGGAGGTCCCCCCAGGGCCGGGCCAGCCTGCCTAGGAAAGTGAGCTTGTTGGCCTCAAGTTCTTGCCTCAACTTTAAGAAGAAAATAAATGCACACTGTAAGCTTTGCACGCTGCCGTTCCCCAAGGAGTCAACTGTTAATCTAACACACACACAAACCCTGCAGGCAGGTAATGCTCTACGCAAGGGCGTGAGAGGCTGATGCCGCACAGAAGGCAGCAGAGCTCTGGGGCGGCTGAGTGTTCAGCACCTCTGACCACAGCTCACAGAGGGGCCACTGGGCACTGCTGGGAAGCTGAGCCCCGGGTAATGAGCAGCGCGGCCTCCAAGGGGCGGGGGTCCACGCGGACATGCCAGATCCTGTGAGGCACTTGGGGAGGAATCTTCACACCCACCTATAGCTAATGCCTGTGGTTCTGGGTATAGCTAAGGAAGCTGCAGGGGCTCACAGAGAGCAAGAACGCAAGCCTCGGTCTTTTGGGTCCAAATCTAGGCCTTTTTCCATGACATCAAGTGACAGCAGATAAAGCACTTGACTTTGCCTCTTAAACACACATTCCTGGGAAGAAAGAGGCTCAGACGGCAGGGCAGGCCCGTCTGCTTGGTCCTGGCGTTTGCGGTGCCATCTTCCTTGTCAGGATCTGCCAGGCGCTCACGAGCACGGCCGTCCTTGGGGATCTTGGACTGAGGCGGCCAGAGTCCAGGACAGGGGTGGGCTACCTTGTCGCCAGTTCCAGACTGCATGAGAGCCTGGCAAGTTGCAAAGCTTGAAGGCTGAGAGTGACAGGGGAGGCAGAAATATTGCTTGTGGCTCGAAGGAGATGGTGCTTTTCAGAGATGGCTTTAAGCCAAGTAAATTCTCCTGCCCGAGGGACTTGAAGGGCTTCTAGAGGTCCCCGCTCTCCTCCATGCGGAGGGTGAAGTTTCACCAATGAGCTTTCTGTTTCTCCTAACGTAAGGTGCAAATATGTCTGGGTGGGCCCACACACAAATTCACGAACAACTCGCACGCTCGTCCGAGAGTGCCAGGTGCCGGCGGAAAGTGCCGGGAGACAGACCAGGGCCCACGGGAGAGGGCATGGGGACAGAGCACAGGCCACCTGCTCCACATTTTTTCCAGAACTTCCACTTTTTTTTTTTTTTTTTAGAAGGGGTGAGATTTCCTTTCCTGTCAAATTTCAGGTTTGGAGCACACGTTTCCTCGGCTGGTCCCTGAGGTTCAGGCAGCATTTCCGGGATGTCCCTTTGCTCACTTATGTCCCTTAAGCTTCAGTGGTCTCAGTGACTGCCTGTCGGGATGTGAGAGGGTCTGGCTGGGTTTCTTGGAAGATTCTTACAAACGTTGGAGCAGTTGAAGCCCTTCTCCCTTCCCAGAGCAAACAATTCTGCTTAGTTATCAGAGCCCTGTGTTAGCACACAATGCCCAGCTCCTCCCGGTAGCCCTGCCCCCTTTCTCCTTTGTCCCTCTGCCTCTGTCCTTGTCCTTCACCTTTCTCTCCTCTCTCCCTTGGGATCTGCAATTTTGTATGTGAAATAATGACTCACTCAAGAAACCAACGACTTAGATGAGGAAGGCACAAATTCTTCCTTGACAACTCACCTCCATCAGTGCCCCTTCCCATTTATTATCTTTCACAGAACGCTCAGTAGCGCTTACTGTGCTTCGCTCTGCCTCTTGGTTCATTTCTTGTCCCTCTGTCCCCGCAGCATTCCCATGGGAACGGGGTGCTCGGAGTGTGAGTGCATGAATGAATGGGTGCAAATGCCTGTGGTTCTGGGGAGGCCAGGCTGTGCCCTGAGCTTCTCAGGCAGGTTCCCCGGAGAGGTGACAGGTTTGAGTCCAAGCAGGGAGGCCGCCTTGGACCCAGAAAACGAGGTTGTCCTTCCCACCTCTCAGCCTCCTGGGTCCGCAGCCGGAAGAGACGGTGGGAACCGCTGAGGGTGGGGAGGGGAGCAGGGAGCTGAGGCTCAGAAAGGAAACCCCGCCTACGGTGTGCAGCGTGGCCTCCTCCAGGGAGCGGGTCGGAGCCAGGCCCTGGGTGGGTGGCCGCACCAGGCTCCTTCCCAGGAGCCGAGGTAGGGAGCGGCCTGGCACGCGCACAGCTGGCAGGACCACGAGGAACCGCTGCCCACGCTGGCGCCGCAGGCTTCCCCGCCGCCCGGGGGTTGCAGGGGAACCGGGCCATGCCTGAAGCTGCTTTCAGGCCAGGGGACAGCCGTGCCGCTGAGGGCACACTCGCACCCGCCGTTTAGCCTGTAGCGTCTCGATTCTGCCCACAAACACCCACGGAGGAAGTCGGGCTCCTAACAGCCCACCCTCCAGAGCCCCTGCTTTTCCGCTGAGTGCTGGACGCTGAGGCTGCTCGGGGACTTGCTGGAGAACGCGGGGTCTCCCTGGGCCCAGGGGTCGCCCAGAGTCCACGTCAGGCCTGAGCCCGGGCAAAGCCCGGGGACTGCACTGCCTGCTGCCCTCGCTGCCCTCGAGCACTTCCTCGGGCTCGTCTCCCTCAGCCCCGGCCTCCTCCCTGGCTCCGGGACCTGCGGTCTGGAGCTGGCCTCCTCTATCTTGTCTCCCGGTTTCCAGCTATCAGCCATTATCTGGCGTGATCCGCCCGGGCAGGCGGCAGGAAGCGCCTGAGGTCCCCTGTCTTTATTCTCTGCTCTTCCTCCTCCAGAGACAGAAGCAGAGGCAGCCTAGCAGACCTGCCGTTGCCCTTGGCTCCGTGACTCCCATTTCCCACTCTCATTTTTTCACAGGCTCCGGTTTTCCACCCCAGGGCCCAGGACAGTCACTTCCTCCCAAGGCTGTCGCCGGGCGGCGCGAGGCAGCTTCGTCTTATCCTCGGTGAGATCAGGGCAGCCGATGTGGATGTGGAGGCCCGGCCGCCGTCTGGCGTCTGAGCCCAGGATGGGGCTGGGCGGGCTCTGGCCTTCCTCATTAGCGGGGTCCCCACAGCCCTTCCTCTCCCAGGCGTGGCTGCGGCTCTGACTGTGGCTGCGGGAGTTGTTTGTGGTCAGAGAGCGCCATGCACGCATTCATTATCTCACTGCTCGCTCAGACGTTTACTGTGCGCTTCCTACGCTGCCGACGAGACCCAGAGATGAGCAAAACATGACCTCCGCCCTCAAATCGCGTAAAATTTGTGGGGAGCGGGGAGGTGGCCGGACTGAATCCGAGCCCTGTCATGCGTGGTGGATGTTGCTAAGTGCAGCAAGAGTGGGGACCAAGTGCTCTGAGCGCGTGGAGGAGAGAGAGGATGAGGATGGCAACGAGAGCTCAGGCTCTCCGCCTCCTCCCGCACCAGGCTCTGCGCTGAGCACTTGACCTGGGCAGGTGATTATCACCCCCAACTTACAGACAGGGAGACCGAGGCCTAGAGCAGTTAAGTGACAGCTAGTGAGAACAGGCCGGAACGCACAGGCAGAGCCCTGGGTTCCTTGAAGGCCCTGCTCACAGGTCACCTTCCGACCACCTCGCTCCCACCTCAGGCTGGGGAGGGAGAGATCCCTGCGGAGATCACCTGCTCAAGATACTGAGTTGTGTCAGGAAACAGTCCATTCTTTATAGGGGACAAATCCAATCTTTAGAAAGTTCTTTTCATCCTGAGTTCAAATACTCTTGTATCTTTCACTTACTGTCCTGCCTGGCCCGGTCTAAGTCTGCTCTCGCCCCTTCAGCAGCCTGGAGCCGCTTTGCCCCGGCGGTCAGCAGACAGACCCAGCCTGTGGTCCCCGCGTGCCTGCTGGCCCCAGCCCCACCCTGCAGGACGCCAGCCACGGGACTGGCTGCCTCTCAGTGGGCACAGAGCCCACGCGCTGGGGGACGCCACTCCCTTTCTCAGGGAGGGTGAGTTATTGGAGGGGAAACTCCGGCTCCCTGAGGGGCTAAATCATCCCTTGACTCAGACAGGAGCCCTTTGCCCCGAGAGAGAGCATTACTCATCCCGGCACCCCCGGGACCAGGCTCTGTGTCAGGGGAAAGCGCGGCTCCCCTTCTCCTCGCTCAGAAACCCATAAATCATCCTTATTAGAATTTCAGCTCTTCAGATAGACACGGAACAGCTGCCTAGAGCCGGGTCCCCCGAGTGCTTCTGGGGAGCAAGAGGGAATGTCTCGGGGGGTGACCAGGGGACCTGCCCCTCATCCCAGATGCCAGGACAACTCCCTCACTGCTAGTCTGGGTGAGACAGAAGGACGGAAGGGCTGGTATCCCCCAGGACTTAGATAGCCTTGGAGCGGGAACAGGGAGAGCCTAATTGTGGCTGTGACAGCCGTGTTCTGTTTACGGTGGCCGCCTTGTCTCGGGGCCAGCACTTGGCCAAGGCCTCTGCTTAATATTTCTTGGACAAATGATGTTGCAAACCTCTGCCCTGCAGCAATGCAGCTCTCTCCATTCCTCACCTTCCTCATTCGTAAAAGGAAAGAACTGGGCAGGACAGTCACGAAGGCTGCTTCCAGCTCTAACATTCCATGACACGGGAGGCCCAGGGGCCAGTGTGGATCGGCCACAGTTGAAATGCCAGCTGGTGCTGAGGTTCATTTGGCTGTTTCAATTGGAGCAGCAGGGACCAGTATTGACCACACGGGAGTTTCTGCAAACAGGAAGGATAGCATCAGGCTCATAAACGATCAGATTAAGGATCAACCTGCTACGTTTGGTTGTAGAGGCACAGCCAGATTCATGGACAGATCAGAGCCTTTTCCCTGGCAGTGTGAGGGTGGGCTGTGCCCATTTAGGGTCCAGGCAGAAGGCTCCTGAATTCCTGACTGGAGATGGAGCTTGGTTGACACCGTTGCAGGGAGACTGAGAACAACGCCGTCCCCAGCACACACATGTGGGGCAGCCTGGCTGGGCTGGTTATGGATGAGTACTTAGGAGTCCCCGATTACAGTCTTAACCATGGCTGCAACAGGCCGCACCACAAATTCTGGTGGGCTGGTCCCCAAATGGCCAGTGTGGGCCCCCTAACTTCCTAGTGGCTAGAAATCCACTCCAGCCCCTTGATAAATCAGGCCGACCACTGGGGCTGGGAATGTGAGCCGATGGAGGGGGGAAGTACTGGATTGGGAACCAGAATGCTTGAGTGCTCACCCCAGGGTGCACTCACCAGCTGGGTGACCTGGAAAACACGGTGGCTGATGTGCCATCCTTCTCTGCCCAGCCTCCCCACCATGATGTCCTGGGCCACCCCCACATCACAAGCTCAGCCAATCACTGGTGCACCTCACCATTCCAGCTCACTTAACCAGCTCACAGTGAAACCTCAGAGCCAGACTTCCCCCCTGGAATCTTGATATTCACCCCTGTGGGAAGAGGGGTGGGGAGCTCACAGTTGTTGAGTGAGGACATGTTTTCTCTTATACCATTCACCATAGCTCTTTGGTGCCAGCTCTCCATTTTGCAGATGAGGAAACTGAGGCTTGGTGGGGTTCTGTGACTTGCCCGAGCCATAGAGTTGGTGAGCGCCAGAGGCAGGGTGTGAATCCAGACCTTTCCTATTCCAGCATCCTGGCTCCTCTCCCTCTTAGGGCGTGAGGCTTTCGGTGACAAACAGTTGCACCGGCCCTTCTATGTTGGCGAGACGTGGGCGTGCGGAAAGGACAGCTCTGGGCTGGTCCTTTATAGACCGTGACTGAGCCTTACATCATTGTGCAAGATGTTATTACTCCCTTTACAGGTGGCAAAAATAGAGGCTGAAAGGAGGGAAATAACTTGCTCTGCTACTAAATGGTTTCAAATTCCATGCTCATTCTGACACCCCACAGGTGCGCTGGCGTGGCCCGCAAAGGCGTGGGGATCCTTGGTCAGCTGAAGGTCACCCCTCGCCCGGGGCATAGCCGCGGCCCGATATCTGGGGCGGGTGAGCTTGGCCGGCTTGGCCCAGCGTGAGGTCTGCAGCATGCGGGGTGGGAGAAGCTGGGACACGGCTAAGGCAGCCCCTGTGACCACTGCTGTCTCGTGCTTCATCGTGGCTTTAACAGTGGTCAGTCACATCAACAGGACACCTTAAAAATGCTGAGAAAGGCACTACTTTGGGGAACTGTGTTCAGAGAGTCGTACCCGTCTGTCCCTCACAACCAGAGGGTTGGAACCAGCGTGACTGCGAGAGGTCCTTTAAATCCCAGAGTGCCCCATGAGAGGGGGATCCAAGTGTCAACCCTGGGGACCCGTGGACTGAAAGCCCAGTCACCCAGTGCCCCTCACAGAGCCTCCTGTGGAGCTCTCCAAGGTCCTGCAAATGCTTCGACCTGTGCTCTGTGTCACCAGTTGACTATTTTTCCATCTTTGTCCTTGGCCTTCAGCCTTTCTTGACTTTAGACCTCACCAAACCTTGCCTGCCTCGCCTACAACGTCGTCCTCCTTCATTCACTTCCTGGGTCCTCTGACCTGAGCTCACGTGACCCCGTCCACAGGGCCTTGGTTCCCTGGGGTCTCGTGTGAAAGTTGCGGGGGGACGGAGCCCTAGAACCTGGTGTTCCAGACAGAAAGTGCTGCCCCAGCAAAGCAGAGCAGGCAGACGCTGTCCCTTTATCAAGACTCTTGCAGACAATCTGGAGGTGGGGCCTGCAGTGACACTCCCCCACCCTGTTCATGATGAACAGCCGGAGCGGCCCCCACCCCACTTCCAAGGCCACCAGCTGAGTTTGGAGTGGGAGCATTTGATCCCACCCAGGTGGGCACGGGTGGTAGATGTGGCCCCCGGGGCTGCAGCAGGGGGCCTCTGACCCACCCTGTGGTCCTCAGGGCCTTTCACCTCTCTCGGACAGCCCCAGAGCACAGCACACTTGAGGCCAGAGAAGGGATATTGGGAAGGACCCTGACCATCCCATGGTGAATTCTAAAATTATTTGTGTGTGTGCTATGGTATTCTGCTGTAGCAGCACAAGCAGACTAAGACGAGGCTCCGTGGTTTCCCACCACCCACCCGGGTAACCGGCCGCGGCGCTGCGCCCTCCGTGTCTCTGCCGGTTCGGCTCCCTGTGCTCCGGGCTCGCTCGCCCCTCTCCTCTGCTTGGCTGACTGTCCCGCCTTTTCCATCCCTTTAAATTTTACTCTGATTTTACCTGCTCTGAGCAGTTTTCCTCGATACGCCCCGTGCTTCAGCATCCCGGGTTCTGTGCTCCTCCGAGCGCCGTGCAAATGAATTCGCTCCTGAACTGCTCTGATCCTGTGTTCGACTGTGAGCCCTTGAGGGATTCACCAGGGAGTCCGTGCCACCCAGCCAGGGGCCTGGAGGACAGTGGCCAGGCAGTTCGTGCCGCTGGGGTTGAACTGAAGCCAGCATGAGCCCTGTGTCTCCTGGTGGCTTCAACACGACGTTTGTTTCCTCACGGCTCTGGAGCTGGAAGTCCTGAATCAAGGTGTCGGCAGGTTGGCCTCTCTCCGTGGCTTACAGACGGCTGTCTTCTCCCTGTGTCCTCACATGGTCGTCCCTCTGTGTGTATCTGTGTCCTCATCTCCTCTTTTTATGAGGACACCGGTTAGATTGGACCCTAATGACCTTGGTTTACCTTAATCACCCTTTAAAGGCCCGGTCTCCAAATACAGTTACACTCTGGGGGACTGGGGGTTAGTGCTTCCACATATGAATTTTGGGGGGACAATTCAACCCTTAACAAAGCCCAAGCAGGTCACACTGGTTGTGGAGCTCGGGGCAGGCTATGGGCCCAGGGCTGGTGGAGAATGATCTCAAGGGTCCCCCACTTAGGAGATGCAGGTGACATGTAGGCAAAGGCCTGGGTGCATCCAGGTGTTGCTGAATCCCAGGACAAAGGATGTGAGAATACCTCGTGTTCGGAAAAACAACCTGAGGTTGGGAGATGAAGGTGTCGCAGAAGAGGCGCATTTTTATTCATCACCACTAATAATTGCTTCAGCCAGAAGAGGGATCCTGAAGCTCTGCTCTGTGCTTGTTTTCTGACCTTGACCCCTAACTATCCAGGACTCACGGTCCGCGGGCCTGTCTCCCACCACCCCGGAGCTGTGCTTCCGCCCGCCCAGCCCACACAGCACGCAGCATCTTCAAGGTCTCGGGCTCCAGGGCAGGGGGAGGCCCCGGAATGGAATTTCAGACTAAACTTGCACTGGCGAGCTACCTCCTCAAGGGCACAGAGATGTCCCAGGGAGAGCCGGAAAGTTCTAGTTTGTTGTGCACGGAAAGAGGTGGTCCTGAGGAACAGCCCACCCTGGGAAAGCCCTGCTCCCGAGGGCCTGACCGTCTAGGACCCTGGGAAGTCACAAGGACGTTTGCAGGACCAGGGGCAGCTGGCAGCATTTTATAACTGCTGGTTTCGTGCCGCCAACATTGCTACTTTGGGAATAAGGGTTTGTTTTGTCAGGCGGTGGCTATTTATCAAGCATGTGGCAAATTCCATCTGCATCGTGATGTCCACGGCGTGGCCTCGCACACGTCGCCCATCGCTCTGCACTGGAGTGAGAAAGATTCACTTGCTCACGCTGCCCTCCTGCAGATGAGAAACTGAGGCTCTGCAAGGGGTAGTGACTTGCCCCAGGTGGAGAGGGTGGAGCAAGCCCTCTAGCACCTGGGACCTCTGCACCCCCAGGACCTCATTGATCCCCCCAACAGCTCTGAAAGGAGGATCCGGAGCTTTTCATTTCTCAGGGAAGCCAACGCCCAGAGGCTGCACAAGTGCCCAAGATCACACAGCCTGCCAGAGGCCGAGTAGACTTCAACCAACCCTCCTGACATCAGGTGTGGGCACTTTTCCTCCACCGCACTGCATATTTGAGACCGACCCCCTCCCCGGGAGAGAACTCACATGTGCCAGGCGCCCCTCTGTCGGCATCGCACGATTTCTCACAACACGGAGAGGGGGAAAGAAGGGGTCTGCTGCCTCGGACACACACGTGCTTTCAGTTTAGTTAAAAACGTCTGTTTTCTCCAACCGGAATGCACGCACACTGCAGGGCAGGGGAGCATCTCCGTCATCTGGGTTACCAAGGTGCTCCTCGAAAGGCTGGCCCGGGACAGCGTGCAAGGAATATACACTAACTTCACAGGCGATGACAAGGACCCGAGCGAGCATGGAGGGGCGATGCGGTGCTGGGAGACTGGTGGGGGTGAAAGCCCGGGAGGCGCCAGCTGAACTTGGTTTTGAAGGATGAGTAGGATTTCACCTGGGAGTGATGGAAACAAAATTAGATGTCAGGATAAATTTTCAGTTGGTGAAACCTGTGAGCCCTTAAATAAGTTCTAGTGGGGGGCGAAGGTGTGAGCTGTAGAGAAATTAGAATCGATGTCTCGAGGTTGCCACACGGGGAAGGGAATCGGTGGACATTAGCCTCGCGCCTCGTCTGTACCCAGTGCTGTGCCGGGCACTGGTGCACCGGGCTGTCTTTGCACCTGCCGCCTCCCCCTGAGACTCTGACAAACTGGGCCCTGCTCTGGTCCCAGAGCTCCTGGGGGCTGGAGGCTGGATTTAGCCCAGAGCTTTCTGCTCCCAAAGTTCTTTCCTGGGCCACCGGCCCTCCTCTAAGCCATGGGATCGGGTGGCCCTAACCACGGGTAAATGAGTTAAATGCCCCTCACAAATAGAGCCTTCTGTTTAAGCTCCAGCCCTCAAGGCCAGAATGTAAAAATAAACTCCAAGGCTTTTAACATTACAAAAAAAAGTCTTTTGAGCCTGTGGCCTTTCTGCTCTGCATTCTCCCAATCCACTCCTGTCCCTCCCACTGTCCTCCCTTCCAGCCTGGGTCACAGGAACACTCAGAAGCTCCAAGAGGAGGCTGGAGACGCTCCATCCATCACTGACCTTGGAAGGCCCCGGGGCAGGGCTGGGGGGCGGGGGAGGTGGGGGGGCCCAGTTGTTGCAGAGGAGGCTCGCAGCACAGTCCAAGCCGGGGGCTCCACCCCACTTCCCTGGGGGGGAGGCCCCCACTTTGGGGTGGGAAGGGAGGGGCACGGGAGGAGGGAAGATAAGCCTGTGGTCATTTGTCTTTTTAATTGGCTCAAATGCCCGGAGGAGCCGCCTTGTTATCCCGGCTCTGGGCTGGACTGGCTCCAAGCACCAGGCCGTGCAGTGTGGGGCGGCGGGGCGGGGCGGGGGCTGCCCTCGCCCAGGAGGGGCCACCTCTGCAGGGAAGGCCTCGGGGGACTGCGGCGGTGGGAGGTGGCTTTCACTTCTCCGGCATCTCAGAAATTTAAAACAGCGATTCGGTGATGGCGTAGACATAATTTAAAGGATCTGGAGCAGCTGAAGGACCCTCCTAGTCATTCTTCTGCCCGAGGGTGGGGCTGGCGAGGGTGGCCAAGGGAGGGGCAGCTTTAGAGCTTTCCTTTGGGAATGACGACACAGGCACTGTTACAGTGCCCAGGACAACAGTCCCTCATGTGTCCTAACTGTTTACAACCAGCAATGCCCTGTTGCATTATTTTCTTAGTTCGCTGGCCTCTGAAACAATCTGGAGAAAAGACAGCACAGGTACGCCCCTTCCTGCTGCAGACGGGGACACTGCAGCCCAGGCCCAGGTCTTCCAATCTACACCCGTGGGCTGGCCCCGCAAAGCTGTGCATCTCACCCCGGGGACACGGCGGATGCCCGGTGTGGTGGCCACCAGCAAGGGTTGTTGGCGCAGCTTCTAGGGGACAGACGGCTTGGTTCAAGTCCCCATTCAGAGCCATCACAGTGGGAGGAAAGATGTGTCGGATGCAGGGAGGAGGCTCCCAGGAGCTGGATTGGTCCAGAGAGGGCGCCGGGAGGACGGGTGGTCCCAGCCAGTGCTGGGCTCCCTCTCTGGCTCCCTCTCTACCTGGAACCTCCCTGGCTCTCCCCACAATGTCAGCTCAGGTGCTACCACCTGCTCTGCAGAGCTGACGCCGTGAAACACCCCTGGCTTGGGGTCCCCGGCAGGGCAGTGACTTCCCTCTTGGGCCCCTCTCCCTCCGGAGCAGCCCCCGGGAAGGGAGGCAGATGCCCCAGCAGGACAGAGGGGACATAACTCGGGGAGTGTTGGGTCAGAGAGGGAGCTCACTAAGGCAGTGTCCGGGAGGGGCGGCAGGGGGCAGGCTGAGGGGGGTAGGGAGGCCGGGAGCCCACGTTTTGCTTATCCGTTCATGCATCTATGGCCACGGGGGTTGTTTCCGCTTTTCCAAACCTACCCATCATTTATGGTCCAGTGCAAACGTCACCTCCTTCAGGAAGCTGCACTGCGCGTAGTTGTGGGAGGGTGGCAGCTGAGAGTCACCTGGGAACATGCGCTGGGGAGACAGCCTCTCTGCCACCCCAGCATTCCCAGGGGATCGCACAGGAGAGAGAGCAAAGGTCGCAGGTTGCCCGCAGCCTGTGCCATATTGGGGCCTGGGTAGCATGTTCCTGGCACGAAATCCCCTTGTTGGACATGACCGAATGAATCAGACCGATAGAGGGGCCTTTTCTTTCAAGAAGGAAACGTCTGTGTCAAGTTCAAGTCAGGCACCTCTGGGTTGGAAGCTACTGGGGGTGGGGGTGGGGTGGGCGCAGGCTGAGCCTCAGACCCTGGACACCGAGGTGACGGAGCCGGGCTCTCCTGGGTGCTCACTGGGCAGCACAGGGCAGGGGGACGGTGGCCTGGGTCATCCTGAAGCAGGTGTCCCCAATGCACGCGCAGCCAGAGCCTCCCAGCCTCTCCATCCTCTCCTGAACGAGGCGGCTGGGGTCAGGCCCTGGGAATGAAGGACCAACGCAGGAAAGAAACCATGGAGGCAGGGAAGGAGGCCACACGCACCTGGGAATGTGAGATCCTTTCTGAAATTTTGGGGAAGGATTGCTCTAGATGCCTATATATTTTTGTTTGCTTTAAAAAAAAAATTTTTTTTTAAATCACTTTGCCTTTTGATTGTACATCACCGACCCCTTCCCAACATCAAGGCTCCAGAGATTTCCCTCTCAGGCCCCACGGTGGAGTGAAGGAAAGAGTCACTGTGCGGGGGCGTGGAGGACCCAGAGCCCCCAGAGCACTGCATGAGCGCGCGTGAAAACCGCCTGGCAGCTGGCGGGGTGTGTCTTGGGGAAAGCCACCTTGTTCCAGTTCACACAGATGCCCTGTATGGGTTAGCGGTGGCCTGGGGTAGGATGAGTGCTGTGGCTTCGACATTACCTGGTTTTGCTTCACCACGTGACAGGTGTAGGGTGGGACCTGCCACTGGGTTAGTGACTGCCCCACACAAGATCTGCGGAGGTGGGCGATACGGGTTCTGCTCCACCCCAGAGAGGAGGAGGAAGACCAAGGAGTCGATAATGTGGGCAGACAAGCCTTGGTCCAACAAGAAAGAGCTTTACGGTAGTTAAAATGTCAGAGATTTATGGTAATGAGGTACCTGCCACCAGACGTATCCAAGCTTGTCTGGGTGATTATCTCTTAGTGATACTGTGGAAAGTCTTAAAACACTAACCGGGGTTGGGTTAGATGGACTCTCAGGATCTCTTCCAACCCACAGAGCCTTCTGGTCATTTTACTGTGAGGAAGAGGAAGACAAGATCTTGAGCTCAGTGAAGGAGGGGCTGTGCCTTGTTTGTCACTGACTCACCTGTCCCCATGGGCACATAGGACAACTATGTCAGATCTAATGGGCCTATTGATCTAACACGAGTCAGAGAGTTGGGATCGGAGCTGCTATTTGTACCCCGGGGGGCCCCTCCCACCTCACTGATGGCTCCCCGACCTGGGCTGGCATCTTGCGACTTTGGGTCTGTGTCAAGGAACCCCCCTCAGACACTGGCCTTCAGCTCCAGGGACAGAGGAGGGGAGGGCAACATCCCCTGGTCTCCCTCGGGGGTGGAATGAGGCAGGACTGGCATCAGCTCCCCAACCGTCTGCAGAGCTGGCCTAAGCCCAGCGGGGGCTCCAAGTGTCCTAAAAATACCAGTCCCCACCCCGATCCCCACGTCCAGGACCCCTGACAGTAACCATACGCCACCGCCACGCCACTCAAGGAAACCTTGGCAAATGTCAGCCACAGTTGCTCGTAATCTCGGGGAGGAGAGGCGGTGCCAGAAGAGACCAGCCCTTTATCCGCATCACCCAGATATAAACAGTATCGGGGGAAAATGGCAGGGAGATCCTTCTAGGCCAGTCTCCCGAACCCGCTCTCCCTGAGTGAAGGTCCCCGCAGCGCGGGGCCCTAATGGCTCCGGGAGAGGCGGCTTATTGCCCTTATCTTCGCAGGCAAAGGCTCCGCGGTGAAAGACGGTTTTGGTGCCGTGTTCTGGACGTCTCGGTAATCCTCTCATTTATGTACCAGACAAGGGGATCAAAGCCCCTGGGGACGCATGGAACATGCCAGGGCTGGAGTTTTACATCCATTAAAGCTGACAAATGCTTTGTCCAGCTGACGGGGCAGCCAGATAGCCACCCTGAGGGACCGGGGGCTGCCGGGGCTCAGCAGAGGTGGCCGCGTGGCCAGGAGGCGCTGGTCACTCGGGTGCAGGGACAGAGAGGACCCCCCCAACCCCCGTCAGCACCCCAGTCTTTGATACGGACGGTGTTGTTCTCTCAATCTGACGAAAAGCGCCCTGCGGAAAAGCAGGCCCACGGCGCCCTCCCAGGGACCCGAGGTCCTTCTGCGTGGACACCGCAGAGTCAGCCCTGATGGAGGGGCGGCAGGCCTGGGGTGGGAATGGGACATCCCGGGGAAAGGAGGGTAGCAGAAAGAGACAAGAAAGACGGTGAGAAATCGCCAATATTCTCTTTTACAAATCATGACTGTAGTGTCACCCACAGCCGGGCCTGTCACTGTCTCGGTCGCCATCACGCGCTCCCATTCTGTGGGAAGACAGAGGCCGCTCCTCATCCTCAGATACGGGGGCTAACGTGAGACGGTGCCTCTGCGTATGTGTGAGAGAGAAAGGGAGGGAGAGAGGGGACCTGCATTTAGCTTCAAACCTAACACATTTTCCTTTGGTTAATACAGATCCTTTGCTATCTCTTATCATTTATGATTGGGGTCATTTAAAAATCTTCCCCCGAGATTCAAAATGAAGAAAAGAGCGAGAGATAGCAAGCTAGGGCTGGGGAGAGCCCTCCCCCAGACAGCGGGCGGGAGGGTGTGCAGGAGGGGTCTGATGTGAAGCTCGCTGGGTTTTGGACAGAGGGCCGCAGAGGCTGGGCAGAGGAGAGGAAGGGGTGCAGGCAACTTCTTCAGGGGAGAAACGGGAGGGAAGGGCGAGAACTCAGTCCTGCAGATTTCGCCGTCGGCCACCAGATGGCAGCACTAGCCCAGAACAGCTTTGCTGCTTTTCTACAGCAACAAGCGCAGGTGGGAGCTGTGAGCAAGGCGCAGCGCTCAAGCGCCAGGACCTGCCTGGCTTTCCCACCCTCTCAAACAGGTGCAGGCCGGGGCAGTGGGCACCGCTCAGGGTGAGGGTCCGGGATCCCGGGTCTGAGGTTTCACGGCTGCAGGCCGGGGCAGTGGGCACCGAGGAACGGGAACAGGTGCTGGGGAGAGCGGAGGGGGCAGAGCCTGGAGAAAGCCCTAGAGCTACAGGGGCCCAGAACAAACGCGGCCGGGAAGCCAGGCATGAAAGAACGGTTTGCTCATTTCCTCACTGAGCACGCATTTGCTGAGCACTTGCTGCATGCCGAGCCCCGTGCTAGGCACCGGGCTGCAGCCGGGGACAAAGCCGACCGCTCTGGTGCGCTGCATTCCAGTGCCTCGCAAATGCCTTTACGTGTGGCCGTCTCTGGGGCTCAAAATGGGTCCCCCAGACCTAACGGGTCAGAATCCCTCCCTCCCTTTCTTCTCTTTCCACTAATTAACTAATTATGGGATTAAGTAGGTGGAACAGGGGAATGTGGTGGACAGAATATCTGGATTCTCCCTTGATATCACCGATTTCGCTCGGGAATTGGGGTGAGAAGCCGGTGGGAGTCGGGCGCTGCCCTGGGGGAAGGTGCCCACCGGGGGCTGTGGATTCCGCTGCGTCTTTGTCCCTGCCCGGACCCTGGGCCGCGTCGTCCTAGCTCAGACGCTGGCAGGAGAGGCCAGAAGCCAACAGAAGCAGCCCGACCCGAAAGGCTGCTCCACGCTGGTGGCGAGAAGACTTTCACAAAACGGAAACAGGGAGTATTTCACAGGAGGCCGAAAGGAATGGCTCAAGGTTTTAGAATTTCAAAGACTGGGACAATACGTGCAGAGTAGGGGCTTAGTCAACAAGAGGAAGGAAATGAGGAAGGTATTTAGAAAGAAAGGTAGAAAGAAGAGCGAGAATTTTGGTGCCAGACAAGTTGCAGTGCAATCGCAGGCACTTGCTTGCCTTGGTCCTTCTAAGCCTCAGTTTGCTCATTTATAAAGTGGGGATGAGAATAGAACCTACCTGCTGAGGTCAGAATTCAACAACCCGACCTGCCTCCCACACCTGCAGGGCGTAGTAAGCACCTGGACTCAACAGGCTCTAAACAAAGGCAGCCAACATTATTTTGGTGGTTGTGATTATAATTAAGTGAGATCCTCCTTGCAGGCAGGGCCCCGGGAGCGCAGCACCATGCCTGGTGCATCCACATAGCTAGTGAGTGGAAACCCGACCTGAGCCTTTTAGGGTCCTGTTGTGTCTGAATGTTTGTGTTCCCCCAAATGCATATGTTGAATTTTTGAACTCACATGGGGCCTTTGGGAGGAAATTGGGTCATGAGGGTGGAACTCTCAGAAATGGCACTAGTGCCCTTACAAGGGGACCCCAGAGAGCTCTCTGGCCCCCTTTCTGCCATAGGAGGGTGCAGCCAGAAGTCTGCAGTCTGCAGCCTGGAAGAGGGTCCCCCCCAGAGCCCAGCCACGTGGGCGCCCTGATCTCAGGCTTCCAGGATGAGAAATAAATTCCCAGGGTAGGAGCCACCCAGTCTATGGTACTTTATCACAGCAGCACAAGCTGATTAACACATCATGGTCCTTTGTAAAGTAACACAACGATACCCAGCTGGCCCAGATCTGAAGCAGCCTTTCAGCTTCAAGTTCTGTGACTCCATCATGACATTCTCTCCACTGACAGATGCCACAGACCCGGCCATCTCTGTAGCCCATCACGGGGACCCTAGCATCTCAGAAGAGGACTTTTGGAGAGGGCAAAACTTACAGGGGGCAGGTGCCGACTGGTATTGAGAGCTTTTTGTGCCTGGGCACTGCATTGGCACCTGCCATTAATTGAAAGCTCAAAACCATTCCAGGCTAAGTAGGGGGGAGGTAGAAGAGGAGACTAAAGTTCATAGCGGTTCCACTATTCAAAGGAGAATATGGGAGAGCTCCAGGAATAAGTAAAGAGCCAGGTGGGCAGAGTTCAGAGGACCTCCATCAGCATACCACAGGCACCAGGTGTGTCAAGGGCGCATCCGTGGGGCGCTGGGCCCTTGGGCCAGGCCCCCCTGGGCTGGGATGCTGCCGTTCTCAGAGAGGTGCTTCCCGCTTGTCCAGTTCTCGGTGAGGCTCGTTGTTTACACCATCTTCTCTGAGACGAGAGCCCCGAGCTGCCACACAGCCCCTCCCGGCCGCAGGGAGAGTGGACATGCCTGACCAGCCGCTGGCCCCAGCCTGACCCCCGCGACCTCACCATTATCACAGGGAGACAGTCCTGCGGTGGGCCCAGGACCACCAACGATGCAGCCAGGGCAGGGTTGGGGGGCCGAGAGGGAGCCTGGAGGAGGGAGCCCTCGGGCCTTGGGCCAGTCCCAGCTCCACCACGGCGTGGAAAAATGCCCGCTGCATGAACAGACAATCATCAAAGCGCTGTCTGACACCTACTGAGCACCCTGCAAACACAATCCCACCGTCCCAACAGCCCTGTGAGGTGGGTACTGTTATTATCCAGATTGCATAGCTGGGGAAACTGAGGCACATGGCAGAGACAGGGCAAATCGCTTGCCTGAGTTTACTGCCCCCAGGAAGTGGCAGGACTTACATCCAGGCCTGTGGCCTGCAGAGACCCCTGGAGCCCCCGCCTCACCCCACTGCCCTGGGCCGAAGCCCCCTAAAGTCCTGCCAGAGCCTTCCACGTGCACCTGCCCAGGAGTCCTGGCGTGACACAGGAGCTCGGAGCGATGACGAGAGGGTTGAGTGTGTTCATGGCTGGTGGGTCGAGTGCCCACCGCTGTCGCCCCAGCCCTGCCCCCTCAAGGGAGTGCAGCTGTCGTCTGAGAGCTCGTCCAGCCACGGGGGAGGGGACTCATCCAAGGCCACTGTGACCTCCCCTGGGGTGGGTTGGTGGTTGTGTTATCTCTCGAGTCCCAGCAAGGCTGGGCACAGCTGCGATTGAACTCAAGGGACCAGCCATGGAATCCTGAGCTGCACCAAGGTCATTTCCACCAGCCCCCTGCCTCCCTCCACAACCTGGGCTTTATGCTGCGGCCCCACCCAGACTGCAGAAGGGTGCACTGCGGCCTCAGGGGCTCCCCCCTTACGTGCTATTAGGCTGAACTAAAATTCAATTACTTTCGACCTACAAAAATGGAGGTTTCATATGGTTCACCTGATACTTGAGAGGGTCACAGTGACCTGACAGAATTTGCTGGAAAGCCCTGATTGGAACCCTCAAATCACACTGTACTCCAAGGAGGGTTCTGTTGTTCCCGAAAGCCAGGGGACATTGGATGAGAGAGCTTTCTAAGCGCCAGGTCCTGCCCCAAGTATTCGAAATAAACCTAGGAGATAAAACTATTATAAATTTTGTAAGAGAAAGCTGAGGCACAGAGAATTTAGGTAACTGCCGGAAAGTAGGCAGAGGTTGGCCAGGCAGACGCAGCCCTGAGGGTCAAGGGTGCTCTCTGCAGAGCGGCTTCCTCCACTCACAAATGCCATGAGAACCCGGCGGGAGCTGTGCTTTGTAACCAAGCAGGGACTGAACTAGGAACAGATGCCCAGTCCGAAAATCCAGGTGACTTCTCCAAAGACCAGATTCCTGCTCCCTAAGCTCATCAAGGGATTTTATCCAGAATTTTCCAAAGCTCCCCTAGCCCCAGGCCCCGCAGACTTCCCTAAGGTTCCATACAACAGAACCCCACTCCCTTGCAGTCGTGCCAACCCTTTGGAGGGGTCCGGGGAGCCGGGCCCCACAGACCGAACTCTGTGTTGTGGAGGTGAAGATTTGCAAAGTCAGGCTGAGCTGTTACTTTCAGGGATGTGAAATAAGCCAAGAGGATGAACCGAGTGTCTCATAGAACCGCTTTAAAGGACGAGGTTCGTGGTGAGCACATTCAGCAGGTTTCTGGAGGTTCTCGGGAGCTTTGCAAGTTTTTTCCCCACTCAGACGAAATATTTCCCCTTTACGCTGGGGTGGCAAATTCTATTTCCTCGAGGAGTGTACAAAAAAAGTTCACCTTGGCTTGCCGGAATCACAGACAGAGTTGGAAGAGACCTAACGTCATCTAATCTTGCCTCTTAATTTTACAAATGAGGAAGCACCGGTGACAATGGTGTTGATGACAATGATGATGGTACTTGGTCGCGGACACTGCTCAGCTGGGTCCTGGGAGCTTCATTTCCACTTATTGACGCATCAGGGCTCGGCATACATTTGACATCTCTCTCACTCCCACTCGTGGTTTTACTGTACCCATCGTACAGATGGGGAGAGTGAGGCAGGCGAATGGCACGGCTGAGGTCCAGGGAGGCCTGCGGTACCACGAGGCCCTGCTGGGGCCGGCCCCGCCCACTGCCTGGGAAATCCAGGGGACTCCCATTCTCCGTGGGTTAGTCACGTGTGTGTGAATGCCACTTCTCCCTGCGGCCACCTCCAGTGGAGAGGGTCCCTCGCTCCCTGCCAAGGGTAAGGGCACAGAATGAGTCACCCCAGGGGCGAGGGACACCGCAGGAGACCCAGGGCTGGCATCGACTGGGTCCAGTGGGACCTCCTGCTTTAGGCAGAAGTCTGTGCGGTGGCCCAGCCATGTGTTTGCAGTCACAGCACCCTGGGTCCAAATCCTGGTTCTGCCATGTGTTTTCTGTGTCACCTGGGTCACTTACTATCTCCGAGTGTTCCCTCATTTGGGAGCTGGGCACCCCAGTATCTACCTGTTAGGATTATGTAAGGATGAAAAAGAAAAAAGGATGCCCCCCGCCTGGCACAGGGGGTGGCCCACAGGAGGCACGCTGGGTGCCACTCCTGTCATTAGAGCAAGAGAGGGCCCTCCTTTGGAACTGTTCTCCTTGGGCGAGGGTCACAGCTGTGGCTTTGCTGCCGGTGGCCGGAAGTCCTTGTCCCTCTGCCCCCATTAGGATGCTGAGCGGAGGGTCTCGGCCACCATCAACTCAACCCGACCCGCCGGTCCTCTCCGCTGGCGGGTGCCGGCCTCCCGGGTGCTGGCGATAAGCCGTGATGGACTGGCCCCAGGCGCGGGGCAGGGCCAGGCTCCCTGCGGTGGGCTCTGATAACCCGGGGGAGGGCACCATGGGGGGAGGAAGTGGCAGGAACAGGGCAGAGGGGGCCAGTAGAGCCCAGGGCAGGACCCAACCCCGGGGTCACGTCATCCATTCTCTGCCACCAGGCACAATTGCACCGAACCATCCATCACTTCCCACCGGCCTGGCCTTTTTCTTCTCCAAATGCATTAATGCGTCTTCACTCCCAAGACGAAGCAACGTGGGACAGAGCAAGATGCCACGTCCTTCCTTATCCGCCTCTGCCCATTAACCCTGGCTGCTCCCTCCCCGGAGGTCGCGGGGCTCTCTTTGGTGGGTGCCACTGGGGTCCCTTTGCTGGACATTTACATATGTGTGTGTGTGTGTGTGATGAATGTAAACTTGTGTGTGTGAATTCCGCCATGTGTGTGTGTCTGCACCTTCCCCCTCACTTGCTACGTCTTGGTCAAGTTCCAAAGTCAGAACCTACTGAAGTGCCCACCACTGTAAGGGCAGGACAGCCGTCCCCAAATAAATGTGCCTCATGTGCTTAGTCTTCCCCATTGTGGTACCGTGCTTTTCCTTTGATCACTAACAAGTGGCTGCAAAAAGCATTGCTTGTTTGTCTTTGGGAACAAGGGCACGTTTTGCTGCAGGACAATTTCCTAGAAGTGCAATGACTCCATCGACGTGTATATGCAGCAACATTCTAGAAGCCAAAAATGCTTCCCCATCAACCTTTAATCACATTATACCCCTGTCAAACTCCTTTTTCTAAAAAGAGAAACTGTTTTGCCACATGGTCACCAACACTATCAGACATTAGGAGTCTGGCCATTTTTGTCATCTGATGGCAAAAAATTACACACCACTATTTATTAATAATTTGCCTTGTCCCATTTGCTGGTGTGACTGAGCCCCTCTGGCTGTATTATGAGCTGTCTGTGGTTCTCCTTCTCGGCCGATGCCGTGCTTATCATCTGTCCATCTGTCATTGGGCTGCTTGGGAACAGGAAGAACTTGTTAAGTTTTCTCTGCAGTAATCCTGTGTTATACAGCGCTGCAAATATTCTCTTCCTGCCTGACACTTGCTGTAGCTCTGCTCACAATGCACTTCTCGAAGTTTCTCTCTGCAGGATTAGCAGCAATCCCGTCCTACGCCCCTGGACGTTTAATCCACATTTCTCCCACTGAGATCCCATGAACATACTAACAGCTGCGCTCTGTTGAACACCCACCTTGTGCCAGGCTTTCTGCTGAGTCCTGGAGAAGCGTGGCCGGGTCCATTCGAGGCGAGTGCACTGGTGAGTGAACGTGCGTGACACTCGAGGAGGAGGCTCGGGGACCGACTGACCGCCTTGCAGGAAACCTCGCGGCCGAGCAGGACTTGAGCCCGAGTCCGTCTGGCCCCGGAGCCTTGACCGCTGTGCTTCTCTCCCTCCCACCCTCAGCCAGCTCTTCCTGTGACTCGACCCGTCCTTGCCTGACCTGACTGAGCGTGTCGTTTTGGGTTAACAGGTGACTAGGTGTGGGATGTGGACAAAGAACAATACAGCCGCTTGTCTCCATCCGTGTATGGAAAAAACATCCATTGAGCACTTTCTACGCACTGGGCCCTATGCCTGGCTGGGAGTGCTGTGAGGGACAGAGGGGACGGGGCTGACCATTCCTCAGTTTGCTTTATCGTTTGCTCATCCACTCAGTAAATACCCAGGGATGGCTGGGATGCAGGGACACCACACAGTAGGCGGGGGTGGGCCTACTGTGTAATGCTGGGGGCTAGAA
The DNA here is from genome assembly GCF_041146395.1 of Eulemur rufifrons. Lineage (NCBI taxonomy): Eukaryota > Metazoa > Chordata > Mammalia > Primates > Lemuridae > Eulemur > Eulemur rufifrons. Next base: position 3,220,318 of record NC_090994.1, read on the forward strand.
ATGAGCAAGGTGATGACTTCAGCCGTCACGAGGGGGCCTTGGAGGTGAGCAGAAAACACCATAATCAAGCAATGACACCAATGGCAAAAAGCTGGTGCAATTCCGTGATTTGCTCGCTAGATCCCTGGTTTGGTCACGTATGTGTAGACACACACACATACACACGCGCACGCACGTGCCCCTCCCTCCTCCAGCCCCCCGAGCAGCGGGCATAGGCTGTACCTGGCCCTGGACAGCAGGAGGGCGTGCAGCCCGGCCCCGGCTGTGCACGGCCGGGTCCTGGTGGTTCCTGGGAAAAGGCCACGCACAGGCCGGTGTAATGGGCAGGAGGCTAATTTTAACCAAGAGCAGCAGAGTGACCTTGGCACAGAAGGGAGGCTCCCACACAGACGCCCCTAGATGGTGCCCCGGCCCTTTCAGGGGACATCAGGCCGAGAGCAGAGAGCTCCCTGTGCCCTCCCACCTGCCCTCCCTGCTGTGGGCTTCCAGGCAGCGTCCCCTCCACCTCATCAGTCCTCAGTAGGCCACCCTCAGGCCCGTGGGGCCTGGCTCCCATCAGCCTCTGTCAGCCTCTGCTGCCCACGGGGGCTGGTGGCTCCGGGGCCAGCTGCTCTTTGGAAAGCAGGGGTTGGGACAGGGTGGGAAGGGGAGCGAGGGTCTGGCAGGCTGAGCTCCCAGGTGACCCAGGGAAGGTGCCGTCTGACCTGGGCTCGGCTCTCAAGCATGTTTGCGGGAAGGGAACATGCGTGTATTGACATCCTACTGTATGCACCGCATTATGCTTGAAGCTTTAGGTCCATCGTCTCAGTCCATCCCCGGCTTCCCTTTGAGACAGGCCTGCTGTGCCCATTTTAAAGATGACGAAACGGAGGCTCAGAGAGTGAAATAATTTGCCAGGGATCCACAGCCAGTAGGAGGCAGAGCCAAGAGGTGATATGAGCCCAACCCGACTCCTCCAAATCTTGTTCTTCTCTCACAGTGAGACCTGCAACAGGCAGGGGCACCAGGCCCGAGAGGAAAGCTGTGGGTGGGGGGAGGCTCTGCAGAGGCTTGGGACAAGCTCGGGCCGACCTGGTTAGGTCCCAGCTGCGTGAACGTGGCAGGTGACCTCAATCCCGAGAGCCTCAGTTTTCTCATCTACAAAATGGGACCAGTCACCGCATCTGCTCCTCAGGGCGCCCTGCAGGCTAAGTGAGGCGGTCCACACACATGAGGCATAACACGGGCCCACACGTGGCATTACTGGCATCGGGTTGCTTGTGCCCACGGTGGCACCCTGCTTCTGTGACGAGGGTGCACGTGAGAGCTCCTTAGCGGGGGGCCTTGTCTCGCTTATGGATGTTTCTCTTCAGGGTCACACGAAGGCCTGAGAGGTCACGGGGTCCCCAGCTGGACATATTCCGTATGCACCCACAGATTCTAACATTTCCCCCTGTGTCCTGGACACTCCCCGGGGGGCTATGTTAGGTCTCTGGCTGGTGGCAGGTGGAGCTGTTACTCCGAGACTCAGCAGCACAGCTCCCGACCTCGGGCAGGGGCCCCTGGCCACGCCAGCCCTGCAGGGACCACCGCAGGGACTCCAGCTGGAGGCTCCGGTCAGCCTGGCGGCCCCACCAGCACCAGATGTTTCTCTTCCTCCCCTCTTTTCTGCTGGGCCTTCGTGAACCTTCCTGTCATCCTCCAGGAGCGTTTGCTTAACCTTACTAAAAGGATTGCCCCTCCGGGGCCACCGACAGGCCCTGCACGGTCATGTCCGCCCGAGAGCACATTGAGCCTCAGTGCCCTTGGGGGTCCCCCAGGTGCTGACCACAGAGCCAAGCCTGGGACTTGGGGTTCGGCCCCCCACTTTTTAGGGACATACTGGTGAGTGACAGGCTCCGTGTCCCTGCTTTCCTCCAAAATGAAGGCAGCCACACAACCCAGAGGCTGCTGTGAGGACACCCCAGACCCCCGCACCAAGGCAAGGCGCAGAAACTCCGTTGCAAACTGTGGAGCGCTGTGCCCACGCACTTATGAGCAATTGCTTTAAAGACGCTACACTGTGTTCCATTCAATACAGAGCTATTCTGGCATGGTTAAGGAATGGAATTTTCCAGTGAACCAACTACTCAGCGGTGGAGAGTTCTCAAATATAAAGATTACTATTTTCCAGAAAAACCTGGGGTAAACTCTGACCTGCCCACCAGGAAGCCCAGGGGAGGACAGAGAAGGGGTGCGGCTGGGCACCGGCAGGCTGGGGCCCTGGTGGCACTTCCCACGGTGCAGCTGCGGGTCTTTGGGCAAATCCCTTATCCAGGCCTCAGTTTCCCATTTGTGAGAAGGGGAGAGTGGTGAGAGTGTTGGACTAGATGACTGATTTTTTAAAAAAGTTTTAAAGCCAGACTCTGTTCAAATAACCCTTCCAAGGCAACCAAATAAGTAGAACAGAGGAAGAGGAGTGGCTGAGTCTGAAGTCGGGGGGGGGGGGGGGGGGGGGGGGGGGGGGGCACGTCTGGCCGCCCACCTTCTCATTCCTCTGCCCCCTCCCGCCGTGAGCCTCCTGCTCCTGGGACCCGAGCAGCACAGTTGGAGAGGTCCAGGAAGAATGGCCCAGAGTGGTGGGTCCCGCTCTACCATTTGCCAGCTGTGTGGCCTTGGGCCAGTTACTTACCCTCTCTGGGTCCCAGTGTCCTCATCTGTAAGATGAGGACCATAAGCCCCACCTCTTGGGGTTGCCTAAAGCCCCATCCATTCTCTCTCTCGCTCAATCTCTCCCTCTCCTTTCTTCCTCCCTGCCCCTCTCCTCTCTTCACACACTCACACGTCTCACTTTCGGGCTGGGAATTGGAAGGCTCCTCATCCTTTATAAATTTTTTATGCGCCTAACAAAAGCGCACCGGAAACCGGTTCCGTTCCGGGCACCGCCAGGGCGAGTGCGCCCCCTGGTGGAGAAAACTCTCCTTCGCCCTTGGAGGCTCGGCGCCGCCTCCCCTTCCCCGGGACAAGCTGGGAGGCGGAGCGGGGGGCCAGCAAGGCGCCTGCCTCGCCTGAGAACTTGCCTCTGAGGATGTGCTGGTCTCGTGGGTTCTTTTCTGATTTTCCCAGGTTGTCACTTGCAAGCATCAGCTGGGCCTGCAGGGCCGGGACCTGACACAGACGGGCCCTCCAGGTGACCGGAGCCAGTCTTCCAAACCTCGCGCAGCCTAGCCCAGTGGTTCTCAATCCTGGGTGGACATTAGCACCAGCTGCGGACATTTAAAATATGCGGCTGCCCAGGCCCCTCCTGGAATCCCCGCACCGGTGATTCCAACGAGGGGCCTGCGAAAGACAAGGCTTCCCCACCCAGCCTCAGACCTGCGCGTCCCCATCTCTGAAGGAGAGGCTGCGGACGCTGCATGTTAAACAAAGCCTGGAGGTGATGTTTGCGAAACACTGGGTGACTCTTTTCATCTTTAAGGGAAGGCGGAGGGGTCCACGGAGGTGACAAGCCAGCTCCAGGCCTTGTGACTCCTGGACAGCCTGGGGCCCGAGTTGTGGGAAGACACAGAACGTACAACACAAACAACGAACGCCAATACAAACGATGGCCTTTAGTGAATAACAGTGTGTCAATCTTGGCTCATCAATTGTTAACAAAAGGACCACACGATTGCAACACTGTTACTTTCTGCTGTTTTTTCTGTAAACATAAACTGCTCAAAACATTCAGTCTATTATAAACAAAACAAAAAAAATAACTAGTAGAGAGCTTCCAGTGTTCCTTGGTGTCTCCTCCCCCTGGTCCCCTGCCGCGTCCTGGGCTCCCCTCCCTGCTCAGCCCACCGAGGCGCCCGGCGGCCGCGGATCTGCGAGGCGAGGGCGCCCCCTGCCGGCCCAGAGAGGCAGTGACCGCGGGGGCCGCGCTATCCCCGGGCCGCTCGTGCACGCCCCGCACGTCACGTATGCGGTGTCCAGGCTGGTCACTAGGAACGACGTGGAAAAGGTCAGACTCGTGACTTTATTATTCAACAGAGCCCAAGTGCCCGGGACAACGGTCCCCAACCTTTTTGGCACCAGGGACCGGTCTCATGGAAGACAATTTTTCCACGCACAGGAGGGGGTGGCGCTGGGATAGGCGGAGCTCAGGCGGTGATGCAGCCACGCGAGCAGCTGCAAATACGCGTGAAGCTTCTCACCCGCCACTCCCTTGCTGCCGTGCGGCCACACCCCCTTTCCTAAGTTTCATGGAAGATAATTTTTCTGCGGCCTGGAGGTTGGGGACCACAGGTCTAGGGGATCCCGTCCTGCTTCTGCAGCTGAAAGGCGGGGCACAGGGGTGGGGTCCCCGGCAGGTCAGAGCAGCAGGACTCGTGGTCATCTGTGGCCCATTTCCTGGCTATGGCACCAGCACAGGAGCCTTGATGACAGTCACTTAATGATGTGCCAGGTACTGTTCCCAACACCTCACTGGGCCTAACATCGTCCTCAGGACAAGACATACGACGTGGGTACCTATGTGGTCCTTCCCCATTGTACAAATGAGAAAGTGGAGGCACAGAGAGGCTAGTAACTTGTCCGAGGGCACACAGCCAGGGAAGGGTGGGCGGACTGGGCTCCTGCTTGAGTCCCTGACGCGACCCGCCTGCGAAGCCGCCTCTGCTTCTGGTTTCCTCGTCTGAGAGATGGGCGCCCCTGTCCCTGCCTGTCTTCCAGGCTCGCAGGGAGGTGACCCGGGCGGTGGGCCGGGGGGCTAGGGCTGCAGCTCGTACTGCTGCTCCGTGGCCGTGTAGAAGTCCTCGAGCACCGACTGCAGGAACTCGAAGGTCGGCCGCTCCTCGGGCCGGTTGCGCCAGCACTCGGTGATGACGCCGCGGTACAGCTCGGGCGGGCACGTGTCGGGACAAGGCATGCGGTAGCCGCGCTCCAGGTTGCGGATGACCTCGGGGTTGCTCATTCCTGCGGGCAGAGGGGACAGAGAGCCTGGGCGGGGGCGGGAGGAGGGGGGGCTGCCATCTGAGCGCAAAAGTGCCTGCAGGCACGGATCCCCACCATCTCGTGTCACCAAGCTGGTGCCACCTTTAAACATTTGATTTGCTTTATTTACATTTGATTGCTCAGGGAGCAGCTGGACATGAGGCTGTAGATTGTTCTCCTGAGTGTGGGGCTCTTCCTTCGCGGATGGGGCCCTGTCTTATTCCCTGCGATTGCCCAGGGCACAGCTGAAGCCTGTTCAGGGCGCAGGTGATCCCTGAACGCTCTTCCAGGGCCACCCAGCCCTTCTGACTGGGGGTGTGGGGGCTTCTGAGGGCCTGGAGTCCACCACTCTGCCTGCTCAAATGGGGCCTTTGGGGAGTAAACTTGAGTTCAGACCTGACCTTTACCTTGGTTCCAGTTTGGGGGGCCCCTGTGACCTCTGCTGGAGGAAGGGGACACAGCCCTGTGGCCCAGAGAGTGTGCATGAAGCGGGCAGGGCCCACCCTCTGAACAGCATGCCTGGGCCTCTGTCCGGGCTGCAGGGACCCCAGTCTGATACGAATGTGGCAGCCCCAGGCACCAAGGATGGGCCATCTGCCGCCAGGGCTGTCCCAGGAAAGCAGGGGCACGGCGAGAGCTTCAGGCACCGCCCTACCTGGGTATGGCACCCGCCCGTAGGTGACGATCTCCATCAGGAGGACCCCGAACGACCACACGTCTGCTTTGATGGTGAACACCCCGAAGTGGATGGCCTCCGGGGCGGTCCACTTGATGGGGAACTTGGCCCCTGCAGGAAGAGCCACGTGCAGCTTTGAGAGGTCATCGCTGGCCTCCCCTTCCCTCTGCCCCACCCCTGCTCTCCCGCCCCGCCTCTGGCCCCCACTGCGGGGCCTCACAGCCTTGGCCGCCGGACACCGCAGAGATGCGGCCGGAGAGTCACCAGGACACACCAGGACCCGTGACCGGGTAAGTGCAGACACGGGGTCTGCAGCACAAAAGGGCAATATGGACACCAACGTCACTTGCCGTCACCCCCAGTAGGTCTTTAAGAAGAGAGTAAGCGGCCTCATTGTGCAACCAACACGTGTTGCCATCCGGAATGGAAGAGTCTTTTCTGCCACATACAGGCCTTGTTTAGTAACAGGGACTATCACTTTAACTTGTCCATGGCTCAGTTAGTCCTTTCCTGCACAGCAGAGATGGTGACACATGACTCCTGGACCGCCTAGAGTCACCGTGAGGAAGGACTCACATCCATGAAGCCCTGTGACAGTGGCGGGCCTGGTCGGCATTCCCAGCAGAGCACAGGGCTCGCGTGGCCCTCCCTCCCCTTGCCCGGCTCTCTCAGTGGCCCAGCCAGCCTGAAGTTCCCCAAGGAACCAGCCGCATCTACCCTTCTCCTGTACGGCTGATTCATATGCTCGGCGAATCTTGCTTGCTCGCAGGCAAATGTATTCGACACCTCAGATCCTCTTGTGAAGTCGACTTGTACCTCACTTATATTAGCAGAGAAAACCGAGAGCTCTGTGTAGACCCTAATTCAGGTGTAAGGTTTGCGGCTTGTACATTAGAGCTGTGTTTCCCAAAACGTGCTCTGTGAAAGCCTAGTTCTGCGGGAGAGTAATAGGACCCAGGTGCAAGGAGACACCAGGTGAGGTGAATGTGAATTGTTTCTTTGCTGCAGGACTTCTCAGTGCCTTTAATATGCTGATGTGCATTGGGAATCTCCAAGGCAGGAAGGGAGATGAACTGCAGTTTCTCCAAATCTACCTTATCCTAAAGCCATTCCTCAGTGGGAGGTCTGGGGGCATTACTACTCTGCTGAACACAATTAGGGAAATGCTGGGCTAGAATTGTAGAAACCATAGTGCTCTCAGGTCTCAGCACATGGGGCTGTACCATGTAATATCAAGGGGCTTTGGGGAGTCGGGGAGGTTAGTCCCAAGGTCTCCCCTGCGGTTGTGGGGCTCTGCTCACCCTCCTGGGCAGTGTATTCACTGTCGATGATCCTGGCCAAACCGAAGTCAGCGATTTTGCAACACAAGGTCTCAGACACCAGGATGTTGGCCGCCCGCAGGTCTCGGTGGATAGAATTCATGTGCTCGATGTACGCCATCCCTTCGGCGATCTGAGGGAACAGGCCACAGGTGAAGGACAGTGTGGCGGCCTCCATGCCAGGGTCGAGACCACCCCACGCCCCTGCAAGGCCCCTGTGGGAAGCGCCCGCCAGCCTCTGCAGAAGCAGCCTCGCCCCCTGGCAAGGCACCAGGGGAAGGACGGCGGGGTGGGCGTGGGGGGTTCTGCTGCTGGGGAGGGAGCTCATTCTTGGAGGGGAGTAGACAGGGAGCTCAGCTGCTCCTCAGCTGGACAACCCCAGGCCCCCAGAAGCCCAGAACGGCAGAGACGTTGTCGTCAGAGATACGGGGGCCACCTGCGCCCTCCCCTCCTCGCCTCTCCTCCCAGGCAGCTGTCTCCCAGCACAGGGAAGGAAGATGGCAGGACAGAGGTGGGAGAGGAGGGAGGAAAACAAGGGAGGGGCGGGAAGGAGAGAGGAAGGCAGGAGGGAAGAGACAGGGTGTCCCCCTCCAGCAGGCTGGAGGCACTGCTCTTGGAGTCGGAGCCCTCGATGGGGACAGGTGACCTCCAGCTACCTCCTTCAGGGGTCCCAGTCCTGACCCAGGACAGGAGGGGAGTGGTCTCCAGGGCACAGGGTTGAGGCACACATAGGGTGAGGTGGCCACGGCTGAGGGCCTAACCCAGTACCTGGCCCGCGGTGGGCACTCAGGGCAGGAGCAGGACCCAGAGGGACAGGCAGCCGAGGCAGAGGGGCCCTGGTCTCTGTTCCCAGATCACCAGCGCTGGGCCAGCGATAGCAGTTTATGGCTGGTCTGGTGCCTTTTAGTCGAGGAAACTAAGGATTTATTCACCCAATTGATGGATGGAGAAACTGAGGCAGAGAACACAGAACCAATTCGCCCCCTTGGACCAGCTACCGCATGGAGCCAGCCCTGGAGCTGAGCCCGCTTCTCCTCAAGCTCCCGTTTGCACTGGTTCATGCACGAATCCATTGTCCCATTCACTCAATCACTGATTCCCTCACTAAACCACTCAGTCAATACACATTCGCCAGCACAGGGCTGTGGGGACACAAAACTAAACACTAAACACGTCTGACCAGCCTTTGACAGTACTCATTCCATTAGCTAATATTTATTGAGCAGCACTAAAAATACGAAAAACCCAAGAAGTCGAGGAGGGCCCAGGTCTGCTTTCAAGAAGCCACCACGCACAAAGCCACCAAGAACACGTGAGCTATGGGCTCTCTGGCAGTTTCTTGTCCAGGGAAACCTTAGTAGAAATGACATTTGACTCGGGTCGTGAACGCTGAGTAGGATTCCACCAGGTGAGAAGAGGCCTTTGTGGGCACTGTGGGCAGAGGTGTGGCACAGGGAATGGTGCCATCTGGCTGCAAAGTAGGGCACCTGGGCCTTGTGGGTGGGCCAGAGCAGCCTTGGAGGAAGGGTCCCGAGGGGCTTTGCATTTCATCCCACAGAGTAGGGAAAGCAGCACCCAGGAGGGCGCTGGGTTTGCGTGCACGCGTGGTGAGGGGTTAGCACCGTCAGAACAGAGTTTAGAAGCTGTTCTGAGAGGTTCTGATTTCCTGGTTTCCTAACCCCGGATGTGTGACCACATCTAGGTATTAAACCCAAATGGCCTTTCGCATCCTTACCCCCATGACCCAAGATTTCCCAAGGGCTCGCAGTGGGGACTGAGCAAGAGACAGGAGAGGGCGAGAGGAGGAAGAACGGGTGTGTCGCTGTCCTGTGGTTTGAAACCGGTTACCAGCACCCGTTTTCCAAAACCATCGCACCAGCCTGCTCAGACCGATGTCTGCTCACCTCAGTGGAAAAAGGCACCGTGACATCAGTTCCTGCACAATGTCAATAGCAGATGAGGCCGGACGAGGCGGGGCGGGCTGTGCGGGGCGGTGGGAAGGGAGGTTTCCTCTCTAAGGCTGGGGGGGTGTGTGCACCTCGCAGGGTGACCACAGACCAGAGCTTTTCTGCTGAGAGTTCTAATTTTAACGGCACACACACGGGGCCACCAGATGTGTTTCCTGCCAGTCAGAGCCCTCGGCTAAATCCTCGGGGAGGGAACATCCCTCCTCTTTGTTCTGCTCTCCACCTCATGCCATCTGGAAAGTTCTGCATGTGAACCCAAGGGACGCTGAGGACCAGTCCAGGGCAGCTGAGGTCTGGCCCTCGAGATTCCCTGATGGCAGCAGTAGGGGGTCCTCTAGGCTCAGGGAAGTGACGCCCCTGGCACCTGGATGAGACTCATGCCTGCCCATCAGCCGAGGGCCAATCCCAGGGCTGTGCGAGGACTTAGGGCCCCTGGAACAGGATCGACGTTTCCAGAGTCACTTCCTACAGGAGGCGTTTGTGGGCATGGTCTGAAGTAGAAATGAACACACCTGCCTGTACCATGTTATAATAAATGCAACTCTTGCCAACCCTATGGGCCCCCACAGCACCCGTCCCCTTTGCAGTAGAGCAGCCTCGTCCACCCCGGCTGCCCAGGGCCGAGGGCCCCTCCCCGGCTTCCTTGGGCTGCGTGTGGATGCGCGAGCAAGCGCAGCAGGTGACTTCAGGGACTTATGCCCAGAGGGAGGAAGGTGGGCTCTCGTCCACCCTGGCTGAGAAGAGGACAGCATGGTGGGGTGCGAACAGCATCTCAGACAATGAGACGACACAGTAAGACACTGGATGGGAGAAACCGGCGGGGCAAAGCCACCCGCTGCCGGACCGCACACATCTGTTTACGCATCTAGAAGGTTTTCTGTCCTTCACGGTCCATCCTAGATCTAACTGACACGCCCTCTAAGTAGTCGATTTTGTTACGAGGCACAGGGGAGAGGGGCTTGGCAGGTCACCAACCTGGGCTGACATGTCGATCAGTCTTGGGAGGGACAGTCTGCCACCTTCGTCGGTCTTCAGGAAGTCCAGCAGGCACCCTAGGACCAGAGAAGCTGCCACTGCACTTCTGCAGAGTGACCCGCCAGCTGTGCCAGGCTGTTCCAGGTGTCGGCTGCCCCCACCTGGGAGCAGGAAGTGGGCAGTGGCTCGCGGGTCTCTCAGCGCACCAGGAAGGAGGCACCTACGGCTGCTGAGCGCCTTATACATCACAGAAATGCCAACCTCAGGCCTCGCAGCACGGCTGCTACATTAGACAGAGGATATGCCATCGGCTGCCCAGAAGAGGTTAGGTCTCAGCCAGGTTCAGGGACCTATCCGAGGTCCCACAGCCAGTAGCTGGGGGCAGAACCCCAGTTCTGACTCTAAGGCCAATGCCCTTTCCTGACGTGACACTCCCACAGGTTGGCCTCGCTCCCTCAATCCTTGTTGACAGACACACGCTGCCTCTGGGGACCCAGTGTCAGTAAGAAAACATCAAATTGTCCCCTGGGCTTGATTCGGGGGACATGCACATGTCGCACATGGGATCAAAGGGCCGGAGGGACGCTCACCCGAGGTGTGGCCCAGAGGCACACAGGGGAGCCACTGTGCCCTCAGCACAGTCTCGGACTCTGGCCCCCTTGGTGGCGGTCATTAAGGAGCTATATTTGAGATCCTATAGGAGCGGTGGGAATCAGCGTCAGTGGGGTGAGAAGGAGGTCACAGGCTGAGGCCCACCCCAGGCCCCTGTCCCATGGAACCTGGCCATGCTGTGGGCCTCACAGGCTGCCTAGCCTGCCCTCTCCGCCCCCCTGTCGTAAAACATTTGTACAATTGTAAAAGGTCCCGTGGCTGGGAGGTGGCAGGACTGGAACTAGAGCCTGTCTCTGGACGCCCAGCCACCTGCTCTTTCGACTTTGCAAAGTTCTTTCCTTCCCAGCAGGCGTCCAACAGGGCTGGCCACAGAAGACGCCCTCCAAACACGTTGGCCGAACTGCCCTGAGCTGAGAGCACAGCTCTGTCACCACCACTCCTGTTTCTCATTCCCTGCCCTCCTGCCCCCATGCCTGGCCACACCCTAGGTCTGCAGGACACTGGCCAACTGACCCCTGGCCTGGCAAACCCGCTGCCCCATCAGCCTCAGGCTCCTCCCTCCAAGCCTGGACCCCACCCCCTCCACTGCAGCCCTGCGGGGGCACCACCTCTGGCCATGTACTCGGTGACAATGTAGATGGGCTCCTTGGTGACCACGGCGTAGAGCCTGACCAGCCTCTCGTGCTGCAGGGTCTTCATCAGGTTGGCCTCGCCCAGGAAGGCTTCCGGGGACATCGTTCCCTCCTTCAAGGTCTTGATGGCCACCTTCACGTTGTTTCTGTAATAGCCTGAGCCGAGGGAGGGGGAGGAAGAAGCCGCTCAGAAGACGGAGAGGTTGCTTGGAGGCGAGCCCTTCACCCAGACTGACATCGCTCCCTGGTGCCACCCCCATTCTAGGTGGGGACCCAAGGCCAGAGCTGATGGCTATGTGGAGCTTGCCCTGTGAGGGGGTGCCGAGCCCATTCTAGCCCCCTGGCTATACCCTGCTAGAGGGGCGATCTCACCTCCTTGCCCCCCCCCCAGGGTCTGGGTGGCCCCCTTTTGCCCTGCATGTAGCCTGCCTCCTGCCCCAAGCCCACCCCCTGCATAAGGGGGTCTCTCCTATCACGTGACAGTGTCAGGCACAGCCAGGGGGAAGGGGGCAGAGGTGGCGGGGCCTCCGCCCCTCCTCCCTGTGCCTCTCCTTAGCCTGCCTGTGTCTCCACACTCTCCCTGCACTCCGTTAGGCCCCCGTCCACACGGAAGGGTGAGACAATAACTCTACGTGCCCTTTGCCAGGACCGGTGCCTTGGCAGGGACCTGGCTGCAGGGACCCGGCGGCAGCTCCTGCCCGAGGCACCGCAGGCTTCAGCCCTGGGTGCTGGAGGACTCAGGGCAGACTCAGGATCCGACCCTGCAATCATGCCCCCGCGACATTCCAGGGATAAAACAAAGCCCCGTATTTTATATTCTGGGAGAGCCCATGGCAAGCAGGGACACGGTCCTCAGCTGCAATTGAAAGGCGAGGACACCGGGTCCTGGAAGTTAAGTGACACAGCCGCGAGTGGTGGCCTCGGCCCACAGTCAGACTGTGGAGTTCCGGTTCCGGGCTCACCAGGTCTAACCTGCTGCTCTGTCCGCGTGAGCCACAGCCACAAGGAATCATCCGGACACTCCGGCTCACACACAAGTCAGAGGCAAAGCCAGCTCTGGGCCCAGGAGAAGGAAGGAGGGGACTGGCTCAGGGGCTGGGAGAGCTGGATTCTACTCCTGCTCGACCCCGGTGACAAGTGACAGCAGCTGTGCTGTGCCTCCACGACCTCATCTGTAAAATGGGTAGACTAGCCTCTGCTCTTCCTCACAAGCCTTCATGGGGAAGGATGACGCACTGTTCAAATGCTCAGCCTTCTGTCTTCTGCAGCCACACCTGGGCTTCAGGACACCGGGTGGGGACAGGGGCTCCAGGCACGCACACACTCACCCATCCAGACTTCGCCAAACTGCCCCGATCCGAGTTTCCTGACCAGCCTGAGAGACTGCCGGGGGATCTCCCACTCGTCCTGGGCCCAGGGGTTTTGAGGAGCCAGGCTCACGCAGGGCACGGTCAGCCTCTGGCACAAACCGTCCCCTTTCTCTGCATTAGGGAGGAAAGGGTGGGGCTGGAGCTTCCCAGAGCAGCCAGGCTCTCCCTGGGGAGCCACAGTGTCCCTAGCTGTGTCCTCTCGCTCCCCAGCCCCTCCTCCTCCCCCAGCACGCGTACGCGCACATCTGTGTGCACACACACACACTCAGCTCTTCACATCTGCAGGTGTCACTGACCTGCTCTAAGTGTCACTGGACACATGCTACCGTCCAGGTGGCCCCATGCCCAGCCAGGACAGTGGATTGGGGCCACCAACTTTGAATCATTATCCTGAGAGTTGTCAATTCCTTAGGCCCAGCTTCGGGATAACCCCCACCCCCACCCCAGGTGGGACCAATCACTCACACAGTTTGGGATCTTAGTGACAGACACAAGTGCTCCTCTGGCACCAGCGCCCGCCCCCCCCCCGGGACACCCCTCTTACTGGAGTAGTGCTGCACCAGGGCCTGGAGCGACGGGAAGGTGATCCGGGGGGAGATGTAGTAGCCCCCTTCCTCCAGGGAGCGGATCTTATAGTGCTTGACCACTTCCCCCTGGGCGGTGGCGTCCTTCACAGACAGGGAGAAGGCACCTGGAGTCAACGGAGACACACGCGTGAGATGAAAAAACAGGGTTAGGATTTGGGCTTCATTTCAGTGCTTTGAAAAAGTTCCCCCAGTTCTGGTCTCCATTTCCACCCTTTCTATCCAAGTTCCTGCTTCCTTCATCTCTGCCTCGCCCTGGGAACCTTCCCTGCTGGCCCTGTCTGACTCTGCCCTGGGCATCCTCCCAGAGTCCCCAAAACTCAGCCAGGAGCCACAGAACCCTGCAGCAGGTGGGACGGTCCCTTGGCAACCAGGTGGACTCCCGGCTAGGCACCTGGTCGCTCAGGGCCCCTTTGCCATGGACCACTAGGAAATGTAGGGTCGTTGGAGGGTCGAGGAGCTTCGTGCCCTTTTCTGGCCAACAGGGTGGCCTCTGCTCCCGCAAGCAAAGAGCCCCGCAGCCTCAGGTACCCAGTCCGTGGCAGAGAGCACAGCAAGCTCCTTTCCAGGGGCCCTGTTGGAATTCATGTGCTGCTTGCCACACACACGTGTTTTGTCATCTAGCTTCATGTTTCCCTGCAGACAAGTGGGAGCAGGTGCCAGGGTTAGGCACAATTGAGGAGGTAAGAATCTCCGGCTGAGAAACTCCTTTCCAGGAACTCGGTGTTTTTACAACGTTCCTCTGTCCAACTCTCTGAGTCCCGCGGACCCCCTCCATGCTTATTTGGGGGATGGGGACGCCGAGGCTCGCAAGAGTTGACGCAGCAGAGCAGACCGGGGCTGGGGCTGGGGCTGGGGCTGGGGGGGGGCCCCGGTCCGCGCCCGGCCGGGGCAGTACCGCACGTCGCCGCCAGGGGGCGGGCTCGACGCCGCTTTCTCTCTCGCTCGGTTTTCCGCGGTCCTGTCGTCCCGGCTCCTCTCCCGTCGGAACCACCGGCCCATCTCGAGCCCCTGCTCCTCTCCCGCCCCCCCAGCCCACGTGACTCTCTCTCACCACCTGCTCGCAGGTGTCCGGGCGCAGCGTAACTGGCCACAGCGCACCTGGTCGCGCCCTGACCCCGCCCCAGGGCGGAGGCCACCCGTGTCCCCGCGGCTCGCACGGTGCCCGGGCTAAGGAGCCAGAGCTACGCCTGGTGCATTTCAGGAAATTCTGCACGGAGCCCCGCTTCCCACTGCACGCCTCCTCCCGCCCCAGCCCTGCCCTGCGGTCTGAGACGCTTCGGGACGCCCCCGCTGCTTCCCGGACAGCTCCCGGCGCCAGTGTCCCCGCCCTGCGCCCCCGCCCGGTGCTGTCCTCCCCCGCATCCGTCCTTCTCAGCGCCCCAACCACAGATAACCAAACTTATAGTCCAGTCATTGCTCCCCTCCTCCTCCTCCAAGGTCACTGTCACCATCTCCTCTCCAGGTAAAAACTGGCCACGGGCAGTAGCAGGGCCAGTGCGCAGCTCCTGATGAACAAGGCCTGGGACGTTCCCGGTCACCCCCTGCTCGCCACACTTCAGAGCTCCTGAGGATTCCGAGCCTCTTACATAACTCGCCCCGACGTTCTGGGCTCTGACACTTACTGCTGGTGTCAGGCAAGTCACTTCCTCTCTCAGGGGGCTCAGTTTCACCATCCGCCAAACCAGGGTGTGGCCTAGTGTCTCACGGATGGGAAACTGGTGGCAAAGGCGCACCAGGGAGCAAACATAGCAAGGCTGGGAGCAGCACGTTCCTCAGAGTCTGGAACTGGAACAACCCGGTGCCCACCAGCGTCAGAACAGCTCACCTGGTCACAGGATAGCCACACGCTGGTGCCGTGTAGCCACGAACGTGAACAGAACATTGCCAAGTGCAACTACGTGAATGAATCTGTGGCTGAACTGTGGCCCCCCTCCCCCCAAATTCTTGTGTTAAAGTCCTAACCCGCAGTGATTAAGGTGATTAAGTTAAAGCGAGGTCATTAGGGTGGCCCCAATCCAGTATGACCAGCATCCTTATAAGAAGAGATTAGGACACAGGCTCCCACAGAGGGACGACCACATGAGGACACAGGGAGAAGACGCCTTCCGCAAGCCAAGGAAGAGAGGCCTCAGGAGAAACCATCCCTGCCTACACCCCGATCCTGGGCTTCCAGCCTCCAGGACCGTGAGATGATAAATGTCTGTTGTTTAAGCCAATCAATTCGTGATGTCCAGTTAGAGCAGCCCAAGCAAGCTAACGCAGCATCTCAGACAATGGCGGGTGAACGGAGTAAGACACGAAAATAAGAATCGTGCGATTCCACTTGTGTAAAGCTGAAAAACAGGCACGAGGAGGCTGGTGGCCCAGAGGGAAGGCAGGGAAGCATTTCCATACAAGTCAGGGCAGGGGTTACCTCTCAGAGGGTGGGGGTTGGATCAGGAAGGGGCCTAAGTGGAGGAGTGAGGGGCTCTTGGATGTCTGGAATGTTCCATCTCTTGGTTACGGTTACACAGGGCTTTACTTATGATTACCTTAGAACTCATAATTGGACATTTATAATGCATGCAAGCTTTATATGTGTTTTATATTTTATAACAAAAAGAACATTGAGAAAGAAAGAAAGCCAAAGGCGAGAGAAAGTGAGAGAAAACCCCGGGGGTGGCGGAAATGTTTTGCTCGGTCAGTGGGTTCGAAGCTATGAGTCTTTGGACTGGGCATGGCTCTCCCATTCTCCACAATCACTACCCGCTCTACATCCCGGCCAGGCCACTTCCCACACGTGTGTCCCCTGCCAGCCTCTGGCTGAGATTGTCTCTAAGGATTCCTTGGGCTCCCCAGTCCTCTGATTCCCAAGCGTGGCTGGTGATTGAGGGTGCGGGGTGACACCCCTCCTCTGCCCCACCAGCCTCCTGCGGACATAGCCAGGCTGGTGGGGGGCAGGAGCCCTCACTGCCTGATTCCCGAGCACCTGGTCATTTCCAGCCCTGGCAAAGGGGTGACCTGTCCGTGGGGACAGCCTCAAAGCCAACTCCTAGAGAGGGCTGAAGCTGGGGGGAGACCAGGCCTGGAAGCTTCCGGTTCTCCTGGCCAGCACTGTCCCCCAGAACACGGCCTCTGAAAGGGGCTCCCCAGGGGAGCAGGGGAGGTGGGCGAGGCCACCATGCCTACCTTTGCTGGTTTCACTCTCTCTGATGAGAAAGGAGCCGGCCTTGTTGATCGGGGCCAGAAGCTGCCTCTCCGTCTCCTTCCGGCTAATAGATCTAAAGAACCACCTGGAAATGGAGAAGGCAGGCGGACCTCAGGGAGTGCCGTGCCCCTGCGGATAGTCTCACCTGAGCGCCTCGCTCCTGAGCCATCCCCGTCCCCAAGGAATAAGATGTCATCTCTGCTCCCAGGTCAGCCTTGAGCTGCTGCTCCTTACATGGTGACAGATTCAAAGCCCCTGTCCCTCCCCTCCAGCCAGGGATCGCTCACTGTGGGCGCACCCCCTTCCCCGTCCAAGGCAGAGCCTGGTCTTCGTCACACCGTGTGAGCCGTGAGCAGACTTTCCTGGGGCCCCGTGGGGGATGAGATGTGAGGGGTTAGAGGTTGGGACCTTGCTGTCCTGTAAGCCGGGTCCCCACAAGCCCACTCCCCTGGGAGCCCCGCCCACCAGAGGCAGCAAAGGAGGGGGGGCTGGGCACGGTGCCAGGCTCTGAGCCTGCAAGGCCATCAGACACCCATCCAGGACATCGGGACTGTGCCATCCAGGGCACTTAGGAAGGGACGGCTCTGGTCTCAGCTGGGCAGAGTGACTCGATCAGCCCCGCCCAGCAGTTTCAACGTTGTCGGGAGCCGGTATGGGAGCCTTTCCTAGCAGGTCTAATTCCCTGTCCCCTCCCTGCTGGGTTCCCTGGACTCCCCTCCCGGCCTCGCCCTGCACGGCTGAGGAGCCGCCAGCGTCCACCTACTTTTCCACCTCCAGGCTGTCCACTCGGGCCACGAAGTTGCTGGGCACGTAGCCTTCTCTTCCCGTGACCAGCGACTTGGCCAACCACCAGTCTCCGGTTCTAAGGGGTTGAAGTGAAGACAAAGATTCGACCATGGCTCCTCTGGGCCTGTCCGGCAGCCCCAGCCCCTCCACACAGTCCCTTCCCTGGAGGCAGAGGACGCGCGCAGTGGTTGGTGTAGACGTGGAGGGGTGCATGCGCGTTGGCGCTCTGGGCGCGTTTGGGGCAGGGGAGGAATTGGTACAGGAAGCCCGGCCAAGGCTTTCCTCGCTTGGCTTAAGCCCGTTTCAGAACTTCGAGAACAAAGTCAGGCCCCCAGGGCCCCACAGGACAAGCCTGCGGGTGGAGAGACAGCAGACTCAGGAGGATCTCTGGGACGCAACAATGTAAACAAGCTCAAGCTGAACTGGCCCAAGTAATCCTGGACGAGATTGTGTTTCTAGAGGAAGACAAGGACAGATACCACTGACACAAGCATAGGGCTCTCATGGAACAGCCCGGCAAGCACTGCTGGGACAGACGAGGGAGAGGCCCACATGCCCACGAGAGTCAGGAGGGCTACACGGAGGAGGTGGCATTAGAGCTGGGTTTTGAAGGATGCACAGGAGGTCGTGAGTGGAAACCACCTTGCCAGGAAGAATGTGCAGAGGAAGACGGCAGGGTCAAGCTTAAGGAGATGCTGGGCTTCGGGGCTGGGGCCAGGCCATGGGGATTTCTGGGGTCGGCCGCAGAAGGTGTGGTGGGTGGAGCGAGGGAGGGGGACTTTGAGGGAGTCCGGTGGGGACAGGGGACGGCGTCCCAGACACTCACCCCTTCAGGACCTGCAGCTTCTCCCCCTTCAGCATCTGCAGGTCCCGGTCGTTCACAGCGGCGTAGTCGTACAGGGCCACCACAAAGTGCTCATCTGAAGGAGCAAGGGGGCGATGGTGGGGCCGGGGTGGGTGTGTGGCAGGAGCCGTCTCTGGCCACCAAGGGGGTGGGGGTGCCCGGCGAGGCCCCTGCTCACCGAAGCTGAAGGGGAAGCTGTCGCCAGGCAGGCTGGCCGCCCGACCTCGTGTCTGCACCGGGACGGCTGCCCTCGGAGCCACCCGTCCTCCCTCCCGTCCCACTAGGAAGCCCTAAGGCCAGTACACGGCTCGTGTGACCAAACTGGTGGCAGAGGATTTGGGACGTCAGCTGCATGGAGGCAGCGACCGGCTGCAGACTCGAGTTCGGGGCCAGTGTTGGCGAGTCCCTCATCATCCGCCTTGTCCCTGTCCTCAACTCGAAGGCACCTCCCTCCTCTTCCCCTTCCCCTCTGCCCCTGCCAGCCTCCACCCCAAGGGGGTGGTCTTGGACTGTGGCAGCTGGTGCCACGGCCCCTGGCTGGCAGCTCCCCTGAGCCTGCCTGGCCCTCGGCCCTGTCGGGACCCGGGCTCAGGAGCTTGGTGCCGTCTTTCAAATGAGCACTGCTAGTGACCAGGGCTCTCTACACGGCTCTGGGAGCCAAAGGACCCTCCTGATAACATCGCCTGGAGGCCGTTTAGCTTCCCTGGGGGCAGATGACTCAGCTTTGTCACTGAGGAGTGACCTCAGGCTGGTCACCTTCCCTTCCCTGGAATGAGGGGGGTCCCCTGTGGTTCTAAGCTTCAAATGCTTGTGCCAAAGGCAGTCAGCTTATTTCTTTGCCCTGCCTGGAAGCGAAGGCTCTCCTGTCCCTGATGGAAGTGAACGGTGACCCTGCAGGGTAAGGGACACCAGGGGAGGGCACTGACTGACCTGGTTCCAGCGCTTTGCTCGTGAGTGTGACGGACCCAGGCTTTTTCAGGGGAGGAGTGTGGCTGACTTACGGCCACCCCTTCCCCAGTCCTGGGCAGAGGCCAGCCTGAGAGCTGTGTGGTTAGGAAGCTTCCAGAAGCCAGATCTCAGCCTGGGAGCCCTGAAGGCTGAGCACCCCACCCAGGAAGGCCGAGCTCATTCACCAGGGCACCCCCCAGGCCTGGCCACCAGAATACAGTGGCATCTGGGGCCGAGGGAGGGGGCTCGGGTGGCGAGACGGTTGGCAGGGGGCTCCCGAAGGTAGCTGGGAGGGAGGCAGAAAACACCCTGTCTTCTCTCTGCCAGCCCTCGAGGGCCCTGTCCCATTTCCTCAAGGAGGCTGTCCTCAACTGTCTACTGTTCCAAGGCCTGGGGAGGGCTGTGGGGCCTCAGCTCCCCGAACCACGCCCTTCCTACCTTCATCCAGGTGTTCGTCTGGGGGTGGAGGAGTGAGGTGGTTGAACACGACCTGGAGCAGAAACACACACTCTGAGTGAGCCCACACCCTGCAACCTGGGCAGGGCCTGGTGGGACCACACTGCGGACATGGCAGCTGAGTACCTGCGGGGTCTCCTCTGTAGGGAGACAGGAGCCCCCTTTGGAGGCTGCACAGGTAGGTTCTATACGCGCTGCGGCAGCTCCCTGGGTTCCAGTGCGGCCCTCAGACAAAGCCCAGGCCATCTGCCACTTTGCCCTGACCACGTATGGGGACACCCCAACTTTGGTGAGTGATGCTGTGGATCGGGGGAAAAAGCCCAGTTACCTGGGCTAAAATCCTTGCTCTACCATTAAAAGATGACATTGCAAAAGGATATTTGTTGACAAGGAAAAACATTTTAAAACTATGTTTCCCTAAAACTCCACAAATATATTTGTAGGTATATACCCTGTAGAAAAACTTTTGCATATGTGTACCAGGAAACACATACCAGAATGCTCTTAGCAAAAATGATAATAATAATAATACTACACAGTTTTAAAATGTAGCAATAACCCTTGTAACCAATGAGAGAGAAATAGACAAGTTACACAATGGTCGTGCAATGAAATTAATGAGCTATAGCTACATGCAGCAACATTAATAAATCTCACAAATATAATATTGAGCCCAAACCAGGTCTCAGAACACGTGCTGTGAGACTCAGTCAATGTAAAGCCCACAGTGTGAGAAATGGAATGAAATTCTGCTCAGTGGGGTAGACATCGTAGTGATACTAAAAAGCAAAGCTAAGGAATGACAACTAGATCTGGGGTATGGGGGCCTGGGGTGAGGAGGAAAAACTGGGGAGGCAGCAGGGGGACTCCAAGGAACAGGCCCCTTTCTGTGTCTGAAGACGGGAGGTGGCTGCACAGGTGTGTGCCTGCTGTTTCCTTTCAACCTGACACACGTGTTATCAATATTCTTTTTTATATTTCATATTTGTTGAATATAATTTTGAAGTAGCATGTTGAAAAATGCTGTGTCTAGTGCGGTTCCATCAGAAACATGAACACATGTCATAACGAACGCGTTGAAAAAGGGCCGCGGGGAAGAGCTGCCTCTGGTATCTCTGGGTAGTGGGATTGTGAGTAATTTAAATTTGTTTTCCATAATTAATATATATCATGTGACTTTTTAAAATAAAAAAATGCAGGCTCTACTACTTATTAGCTTATAACTTTGGGGAAATTGCCTAATCTAAGACCAAGTTTGCCCATTGGGTCATGTATTCATTGAACAAACATCTCGTCGGCGTGTGCCGAGTCCTGTGTTAAATTGGGATGTGAGTAGATAAGACTCGCGAGTTCATCTATGAACTGGGATTAGCAATCCCTCCCCCACCCCAGCAGGTCCCTGCTAGAGTAAAGAGATGACCGCTTGAACATGCCCCTGCTGGCAGACAGTACAGGAGAGGGGGGCCAGGTGTGACTCCCAACTGCCCCAAACCAAAAGGGGGTCAGTGGTCAGGAAGCGACAGGCACAGGGGTCACCTAAAATGCACCTTCAGACGTGCAGCGGCTGCGGAAGGTGTTACTGCTTTGTGAACACATCAGCACTGGCGGCAGGGAAAACGGATCCCCAGCCATAAAACCCTTTCACTTCAAATTTCACTTTCTTCTTTCTTTGGAAACTTTGCTGCATTTAAAATGCCCGTAGGGTTCCAGAAAAACTTGAGGGGCTGCTGGGAGGTGAGCAGAGGCACCCTCCCATTTTAGGATGCCCATCCTGGGAGAGCAGGCTCTGGGGGATGCCGGCAGCAAGGCCAAGCAGGGGGCGATGGTCTCCAGGAGCTTCTGGGGAGGGAGGGGACAGCAGACTTAGCTAAATGCCCTGACCCTTCCCCGCACACCCTCTCCCCAAGCTGAACTTTTTGACTTCTTTTTCCCTTCAAGGCCACCCTTGAGAAATGAACACTGGCTAAGAATTGCTGGGGGCTACTCAGGTCCGGTCCTGTGTGTGTATGTTGCACTGCACACTTGCTGTACATCACATATTGTCACATCCCTATCGGGAAGGCACTTTTGCTGTACCCATTTTACAGATGTGGAAACTGAGGCACAGGGGAACTAAGTAACCTGCTGCCTGGGGGGCTGATCACTCACCAGGGGCGGCAGCGGCGGGGGCGTCTTGCCCTGGGCGTTGACCTTCAGGGGACTCCATCGACCCTTGCCCTTCTCCTTGACCTGCCTTTTACTGCTCACCAGTCCCATCCTGTAGGGGAGCACAGGGCAGGTGATGGATGAGATGGGGGCCCCAGATCCTCTGGACAGAGGAGCTCCCCCAACCCCTCTGGGTGGCCAGTTAGAAAGCTAGGATGGAAAAGAGGGAGTGAAGACCTCAAAGTCAGAACACGGTTAGCAGAGGGTGGGAGAGCAAAGCCCGCGTCCATCCCTTCTCAGGGCCCAGAGAGGAGAACGGTCTCCTTTGTAAATGGGGGGTTTTGTTAGAACACGTCTAAGATTTCCTTCCCCAGCTCAGATGCTCAGGTGAGACGCTGCACGTTTAGAGCAGATGGATAGTGCAGAAGTCTAGGGTCAACTGCCGCTTCTCAGGGTAACATCAAGAGTCTTTTTTAGAGGTGAGAAAAGTTTGATCCAGTTTTTTCTTGGGTGAAGACTCTTAGAATGTCAGAAGTGGGAAGACCCCTAAGACCACGCCTCGGTCACCCACAGTCCAGGGGCTACGACCTGGGGAGGATGATGTGGAGGGTTGAAGAGCTCGCTCACAACCACCATCCAATCCCACCTGGCTCTGGAGTCCCGTCCGACTCACGGCCACACACTCCCGCGCTCACATCTGGTCCACTCCCGAGAGACGGGCATCACAGAGAGGAAACACCTGCGTCCCTGCTCGCGGCTGAACGGGACATTGTTAGCGGTGGTTCCTTTGGATTTATGCACCGTATTTCATCAATTCTAAGATGCATCTTTTTTCACATTTCAACATCTCTGAAACCAGGAGCTGTCTTATAATTGATGATGCTTAATAGTGTGATTGAGAGCAGCATCTTTTTTTCTCTTCTAGTGAAACAGAAAACAAACACTAGTCTTCCCAGCAGTGGTGTCTTAGATTCAATGAAACGCAGTCACGCATTTCTTCCAGAGCTTCCAGAGTTGAAAGCACATTCCTCATATCAACTCTCCTCAAACCCACTTTGAAAAAAAAAGACTATAATAATTTTGGATATAGCACAGAGCACCACAGAAATAAAGACTCCACAAGTATTTTTTTTTAGTATGCCTTAACATACAGAACACATAATACTTTGCATTTTTAAAGGACAACATTTTTTATATTTAAGTAGTTTCTTTACGTGAGTTCAGATTAGCTTTACCCCCAGATGAACTATAGTGCCAAAGTTACAAGCAGCACTTCAGTCTTCGGAGATTTGGGGTTTCAGATAGTGGATATGGGTTTGTATTAGGAATGGCTACTGATTTTTATCAGGTGCCTACATAGTATTTATCAATGTGATATATTTTTATTCTTCAATTTGTTGATGTAATGAATTATGTTGGTAAATTTTCTGCTATTGAAATATCCTGTGTTCCTGGAGTAAAAGCTATTTGGTTATAGTATCTTAGTCTTTTTGACACATGGCGTGGATGCTATTTGCTAATATCTTACTTCGAATGAGAATCTACATTCCCAAGTGAGATTTTCTATGAGGCATTGGCATTAGGGTGATGCCGGCTTCATAACATACGTTGTCTTTTTTCTACGGTCTTGAGTAGTTTAATAACATTGGAGTTGTCTGTCCTTTAAAGGCTGGATAGAACTCAGCTGTTAAGACGTCTGTTTCTGGGACCCTTTTAAATAACAGATCTTTAAATACATTTCCTATTTCTTCTACAGGAATTGTTTATTCCCATTTTTCCTTCTCCTTGTGCCAGTTTGATGACATATAATTTATAGGAGATCGTTGATTTCCTCTACATTTTCCAATTTATTGCCGTAAAGTTTTATGTAGTATTGTCTTGTCACTATTTTAACCTGTTCTCTTTCTCGATCGTGACTTCTTTCTTGGTCCTACTATAAATTAGATGTGCTTTCAATTATAATTATAATTTTTAATTGTATAAAATCATCTGAAGGTTTACATGCCCAAATAAAGTTTTAACCTAGCTTTGAAGTCATGAAAAAAGAAGACTATAATCAAGACAGCATGAACTTGGAATCAGAATAGACACTAATCAGCGGCGCGGAATAAAATGCACGTGAGTGTGGGCACCACATATATGGAAAAGGCGGCATTTAATAAACGGTGCTGGGGAAATGACTACCTACCTGGAAGAAAATACAACTGAACCCCTACCTCACACCATATTTTAAAAATTCCAGGTGTACTGATGAAAAACATAAAAAAACTAAAAACTATATCAGAAGAAGTTTAGGAAACTGTACATATAACCCAGAGTTTGGCGAAAGCTACCAATAAAACTAGGGTAGCCAGAAGCTAAAAGAAAAAAAAAAAACATATGCAAATTCGTAGACATTAAAAGTATTATATGGTAGAACAAACTATTCATGCAGTCAGGAGATAAGCAATAGACTCGGGAGAAGATTTGCAAAGTGTAAGGCAGATAAATGTCTATTTATGATATATACAAAGCTCACAAAAATTGGCAAGAAGTGTAGGATAGCATACAATCCACTCAGTAGAAAAATGTGTAAAGATTACAAATAGAAAGTTAATCCAACACAAACCCAAATACCTAAATAAACATTGAAAAATACTAAAATTACTTACTATTTGGAAAATACAAATGAA
Source organism: Eulemur rufifrons (assembly GCF_041146395.1). NCBI lineage: Eukaryota > Metazoa > Chordata > Mammalia > Primates > Lemuridae > Eulemur > Eulemur rufifrons. The sequence goes on from NC_090994.1 coordinate 3,244,426, forward strand.
GATAATGAAATATCAGATTATATTAACAAGATTGGTAAAAAAAAAAAAAAAAAGAAAGGAAAATACCAATTGTTGATGGTAAAGCAAGGGAAAATTGTATTTTCATACATTTCAGGTAGTATTTATTCTATTAACAGTTATTGTTATTTCATTTGTTCTTTCCTGTCCGTTTCTAGGATGAAACCTCTGTGAGGACTGAGATCTTTTACTCACTGTTGAATTCAAATTGCTAAAGCAATCTTGGCATAGAGTTCATGCCTACTAAATATTTATCAAGCAAATAAAATATGAAATATTACTGAAAGAAAGCGATCTTCCAAATTCTTATAGAAAGCAATCTTCTAACTTCTGTTGAAATAAAAATACACACGTATCTTTTGATTTTCAATCCCATTCTGGACTATCTCAGATTAATAAACCATCATTATATACATATATGTATAAAATGATGAGATATATCATATTTGAAAATGTTTATTGTAGCAACAGTTATGGCAACCAAAAAAACCAAAAAAAAAAAAAAAAAGCCCAAACCAAAAAACAATGTAACTGCTCACCAATTAGGGAATTGTTAAATAAATCTGTACTGTAAAATATTATGTAATTATTAAAACGAATGTGCTAGATCCTACCAGTAAGGCAAGAGGAATATCTACAACGTGCTGTTACATGAGAAAAGCAAGACACAAAGAGCTGTGTGTGACAATCCCATATTTGGAAACCCCAAAGAATGAAAAAAGAAACCCCTGGAGGCCTGTGCGTCTGTGCATGTGTTTGTGTATCACATGGAGGGAGGTTTGGGAGGATGAACCCCGAGCCATTTACTTTGGTTCTTGTTGGGGGAAGGCAGAGACAGAAAACAGAGGTGGAAGGCCAAAAATTTAAAAAAGCGGATTTTAAAAACCGTGTGTGTGTCGGGGGGCGGGTGGGTGTTAATGCAAAGCAGTGCCCAAAAAAAGGTATTTCCTAAAATATTGTTTATCTCAGGTGATAGGACTTCATGTGACTTTGACTTTCTTACTTGTCATTTTATATATTCCTTGAGTTCTTTAGCACTAAGCATGAATTATTGGTTCAAGCAGGAAAATAAAAAGAGAATGTGAAAGATTTGCCCAGCTACAGAGGGGCATGGGGCCTGGAGCCGCAGCCAGGGCTGTGCTGGGCCTCAGGACTTTCCTGACCTCTTCCGGCCTCCCTGACTCGGCCAAGGGCCAGCAGGCAGCAGCTTCTAGAATGTTCCCTGGACTTGGACTCAAGCTTCTGCATCCGCCAAAATAACCAGCCCTGTTGTCTACTTCAGTCCAGTCAACCATGTGACCACCAATTTTAAGCTTCCTGGGCAAACAATGTCTATCTAAACAACATAATCTAACATTCAAAAAACCTGACAGCAAGTAAAATTCCTAAAATTAAATGAGCCACTACTTACACTTCTTCGTCCTTGGACTCCTTAGCGATGACTGTCCATGGCTTTGAGGACTACTTAGGGTCTCTATGGATGCCCTCACCCCGTGGCTCTGACTAGAGGCCTGAACTCCCCAAGAGGCTGTGTGACAACTAGAACTGTCACTGGTGCTCCGGCCACACCCAAGCGGTTTCAGGTTGGGGGGAGCCAGGAAGTGCAAAAGTCCAGGCAGAAGCAAACTGCGACACGTGCTGGCATGGGGGCTCCAGGTGGCTTTGCTGCATTGAGGAGCGCTGTCCTCCTTCCCAGAGGGACAGTATGGGAGAAGGTGTGGGTCCGTGTGTGTCTGTGGGGGGTGGGGAGAGAAAAAAGAGAGAGAGAGAGAGAACTCATGTGTGCATGTGAGAGAACAAGCATGTGAATCCACCCATGTGTGTGTGCTTCTACATGTGTGTGTGCCTGTGTGCTTGTATGTGTGTTTGTACATGCACGCATGTACATGTATGATGGAGCCTGCGTGTGCACCGTGTGTGTACGTGTGAGCGTGTGCACGCCACAGGGGGAGTTAGTGGGAGGAGCGGAAGGTGGAAAGGGGGAGTCGCTGGTTTATTTGAAGCAGATCAGACCCCTCTGCAGGCTTTCACCAGAGCAGGGAGGTTTGCCCAGGGGGGATGCTCAAAGCCTGAACAGCCTCAGACGGACAGGGGGTGTGGTGGAGGCAGCAACTAAAAATAGAGAAACTAGAAACCCTTTATTTGCATTTGCCTGGCATGGCACGGTTGAAAAGCTCTTGGCAGATATGAGTTTTTGATATTCGTGATAGCATCGGTAGATTGGTTACAATTATCCTCAGTTTACAGCTGAAGAAGGAGAGGTGACTGTCTGGCGAAGGTGGCGCTGAAGGTGGCAGAGCCGGGAGCTGGAGGGGGTGGCCCACCCCCAGGGCTGCCTGGAGCCTGCTGCCCAGCCCCTGCCTGGGGATCCATTGCCTTTGGCCATAGTTCCCGCAACACCAGGGATGATCTCAAGAGCTCTGTGCTAAGAGACGGAAGCTAACCACACACTGTATGATTCCGGCTGTATAAAATTCTAGATAAGGCCAGGCCATGGTAACAGGAGGCAGATCGGCGGTTGCCGGGGTAGGAGGTAGTATAAGACGTAGGACGGAAGGGGCCAAAGGAAACTGACTGGGGTGATGGAAATGTCCTACAGTTTGATTTTGGTAGAGATTACACAAATCTATATAGTTTTAAAAACTCATAATTGTAATTCTAATGGATGAATTTTATGGGATGTTATTTACACCTCCTTAAAGGTATTTTTTTAAAAAAGAACATTTACAAGCTATTGAGGGTGTTGAGTTCTGCAACCTTGTAGAAAAAGCTTATTCCTGTCTAGACATCCCACATTAAGGCTTAAAGCCAGTGAAAGCACTCTTGCCCATGTGCATATACGGGGAAAATAAAGTCCACCAGGATGTACTCTAGAAACACGGAAAATATTTAAAAATGAGAATAGCATGAGATACAAGAAATACTGGCAGCTGAGCACGACCCCAAACACATAAAGGAAAAGAAAAGAGGCCTCACTAAGCCTTGATATTTGGGAAATTCTCCCAGAGATGAGAAATTCTAATGACATAGTATCACATGGCCTTCTCCACGTATCCAATTATTTTACTTGATTCTATAGAAAAAAAAAATGTACATAGTCATGCTATTATAGCGGCTGCTTTTCAACTGAAAAAATTTTAACATTAACCTAGTGATGAAGCACAGTAAAATTAACATACACACAGAGCAGAATATAAATATCATGAGCCTTAATATGTAAAAATAATCCTAGAACAAAACGTAGGATGTGAAGTTGAAAACCCTGTGCATATGTGGGGGGCAGGTGTCCATAGATATTGTCTAAAGTTAATAAAATCAAGATATAAAGATTTAAATGTATCATGGAAAATCATGAAGTCAATCACTAGAAAGATAAAAACTGACTGATAAAATTTAGGGGGTGGCGGTTCAGGTGCCAGGCAGGACGGACCAGAGGGCAGGTGCTGCAGTATCCTCTGGATCTTTCAGTGTAATCAGCCCAGGAACATTCGCAGTCGTGTTTAGGAAAGTTGCAAATGCAATGAAAAGGCAATTTAAAGACAAAAGCTATTACCTGTGCTCGCCTCTGAGGAAGGAGCGTCAGGTGTTGGCGGGACAGGCAGACTTAGTTTTCAGTTTATATCCTTTCGAGCTGTTCAAATTTTTAAAAACAGTATTCATGGCTAACTTACACAATGATAAAATCTAGCTAAGTAAACGAATGGATAGGTAAATTTGTAAAAGAATAGAAGAGATGTGAACTGGCAAAGAAAAATGTCTGGAATATACTATTGTTAAGTGCAAGAGTCAATTGCAGAATGCTTTGTGTAGTACGATCCTGGCCGTGTAAGAGGGAAAAAAAAAAAAAAAAAGGTGCGGGGAATCTATCGATATATTTGCAAATGAAAATACCTGAAAGCCTTTGGTGTGAATCAAACTTCCGAACAGTGTCACGTCTGAGGATTGCAATGCACAAGCAAAGGGACTGGAGGACTTTTTATGTCTCTGCTTGATTTGGATTCGACACAAAGTAAATAAGCTTGCATTGCCTAAATACCTTTTTTAAAGGTGAATTTAAAAAAAGCAAAGCAGGCAATTACTTAAGCAAATATATGTGCGTGTGCCGCTTGTACAACATTAGGAAAAGGCCGAGGAACAAGATAAGAGGGGTGACAGACATCTGTCCTTTTCATGTTCAGTCCGTGGTTGGGGGCCTGAGCCTCCTCTTAGGAACCACATTAAATATACTTTCCCTTTGACACAAATAATTTGCTTTTGGTACAGGAAATTCAGAATACAGACAGGAAGGTACAAATTACCTACAACACCATCATCTACAGATAAACCACTGTTAACATTCTCATATGTGATTTTTCCATAGCCTTCTTAAAAAAAAAAAAAAAAAAAAAACCAGGATCATTATCTACATCCTGTTTTGTGACCTGCTTTTAAAAGAGCGTATCATGGTCATCTTTTCCTGTTGCCACCTGTTTTGTCTGCAGCAAACCGTGCAAGGCTGCCGCGAGCATCCCATCACCAAGTTGTGCTGTACCCTTCTGAGTTCCCCCACTCCTCTTGCTACACACCAAGTTGTCTGCAATTTTTCAAATATCATAAACATGCTGTGAAAACGTCCTTGGCTCACATACGTCATCCTTGCTAGGTCTTCTATTAATTTTTGTTGAGGTTAAAATCCTACCAATGGAATTGCTAGGCCAAAGACCATAGGAGGGCTGTCCAGCAAGTATCCAACCACGTAACTGTTCTCATAATATCAACAATGGCTGGATACTTTCCCAACAGCCCTCGTACACGACCTGTTTAAGTCTCCCAGATATTTTGCCAGATTGTCCTTTAGGCATTTCAGACAGCAGCACATGAGTATGTATTTTCCTATACTTTGTCTAATAGGGGTTATATTTCTTTTTATCCTTTTTAAGTTAGTTTATAAAAAAAAGTTGCCTTTTATTTTTCAATCCCTTTTTGTATTAAGCAAGTAAGTAATACGCACATAGGAAATCAGAAAATTCTCATCTGTGCAAAGAAAACACAATCACTCACAACCCCCACCACCCATGGAAAGCTGTTATGAACATTTAATTTACTTTTCTATTAATATTTATCATGTATTTACTAACCGCTTATGTTTCTCATGTTACGATTTGGTCATCCATGTCTTCTGCCAATTTTACATTGAGGTGTTTGTTGTTTTCTCAGTGATATGCAAGAACTTTTTATATGATAACTGTTTAATGTATACATTAATCTGTCATAAATCTTGTAAATATTTCTCTCCACTACCTTCTGCTTTTTAATTTTGTTCTGGCATGCACTGTGCACAAAGGTATCATTTTTATCTAATCAACTTGTTAATCTTTGTCACCCTTGCCTTTAATGTTCACACTTGTGAATGTCTTCCCCACTCCCAGATGACAGAAATATACAACTATTTTCAAGTGTTTTTCATTATTGGCTATGAATATTTTAAATGCATAAAGAGCACAGAAACTAATGTAATAGCGCTAATATCAGACACTAATATTTTGTTACACTTACTTTAGTTTTCTTTCTTTTTCCTCCTCTCTCTTTTTATGTTACAGATACAAAAATACAGCTAAGGTATAATCATTATTTTCTCCTCTCTTTCTCTCCAAAAGTCATCATTATCTTGAAGTTAGTGGGTGTTGCCACCACGTATGATTTTGTATGCTTATGGCATGTACAAGTAGTCACAAGCAATACATACTGTTGCTTTGTATATTTTAGACTTTTACAAAAATGGCTTCATAATGTATATAACCTTTTTGCAATTTGCTTTTTTCTGGCAAAAAAATTCTGGTTTTGAGATTTGTTCATTGTGATACAGAGATCCCTATTTTTTTTATCCTATTCCACAAAATGAATAAACCTCATTTTATTTTATCCATTTTCTACTAAAGAACATTTTTCACAGTGATGAACAACACTGTGATTCCTCATACGTGCCCCTGTATTTAATTTACTTTGTGAACTTACAGGGCAGTGAGGTGTGCTCACTCCCTTAGTAGCTCTGCGGACTTCCAAAATGGTCTTTAAAGTGATTGAACCAACTTGTACTCCCATCCGCAATACCCGGGAGCTCTTATTTTCACCATATTCTTGCCAAACCTGGTATTATCAGACATTACTTTTTATTAAGGGGATGTGTGATAAATGGAATCTATTTGTTTTAATTTGTTTTACTTTGATTACTTTTGAGATGCACATGGGTTATATAGATTTTTTTCCTCTGTGCATGGCCTATTCATATACTTTGACTATTTAGAGAAATGTAGTTTTTAAAAAAATAAGTAATTTCTAATATCAATTAAACATATAATTTACCTTGAGATACGAGGGCTGCCCAGCCATGTATCCATTCTTGTTATATTAACAACGGCTCGATACTTTCTGGACAGCCCTCGTATATCTAACGGAATATGCACAAATTTGTATGGGGATATAAACTCTATTAAAAGATATTAAAGAAGTGCTCAAACAAAAGGAGGAATATAGATCGACCATGCTTAGGAGAACTCATATCATTGAGATGTACATTCTCTCCAAATCATCCAAAAATCAAATGTATTTTCAATCAATATTCCAAAGGGGGTTTTTGAGGAATTTCACAATCTAGTTCTAAAATTTTATGGATGCGAAAAGGCTCAAGAATAGCAAAGATAGCTATGAAGGAAAAAATATAAGATAGAGATGAGTCCCCTACTAAATATCAACACTTAACTAAAAGCCGCAGGGATGAAGAGTGGAGCTGGGAAAGGAACATAGAAACAGGATAGGGAGACGGGACGGAGGGACCAGACAGACACACAACATCGTACATGCCAGAGGGACATCACCAGGGATAGAATGAACCGTTCAACTGATGCTGAGACAACTGGTTTTCCACATGGAAAAATACAAATCTGTACTCTTAACTCACAACCATTCCCAACTATCGGCTCCAAATTGGTTAAAGATTTAAATGTCCAAGGCAAAACTTAGAACTTTTTGAAAAACGTAGAGGAAGATATCCTTAGAATAAAGATAAATGTTTATTGAATTGACAAATCAAATATATAATAAATTTGAATCGAAGAATCAAATATATAATTAAATTTTTAAAAAGTAACTCATCTTCCTCACTGATTTGCAATGACTTTCTTATCACATGCTAAATTCCCACACGTTCCTGGTCCTATTTCTGGCTTCTCTGTTCTTGCCTTGAACCACACATATTAATTATTCTGGTTTAGTGATACAGTTTCATGTCTTCTTTTCAAGACTTCCTACATCTCATTTTATTTCTTTCTCATTCATTTCTCCAACCTAACTTAAGACTGATTTTGACAAGTTAAAAATTCCTGTGTTAATTTTTATTGGTATTGAATTCAAATTCATATATAATTTTTGGAGAATTGGCATAAAAGGAAGCTATTGACATTTGAGTATTTCAGTTATTTGTCTTAAATTTCCCTGGAGGACAGAGACACCATCTTTGCTGCCTTTTCTCTAAATATATAGATGCTGTATTACTTTTTCTTGGTATATTACACTGGTTAGAATTCCCAAAGCAAAGTTGAAAAATATCAATGTTAGCAGGCATTTCTGACTTCTCTCGAATTTGGCTGTGGGCTTTCAGGAGACATCTAGGAAATTTCCCTTTACTCTAGGGTACAAGAAGCTTCTATAGGAATGTTGTTGAATTCTGCTGAATGTCTTTTAAAGCATGTGTCAGGACACTCAACAATTATTTTTCTACTTGGACTTACTGATGTGATAAATTGCACTAATATGTTTATTAATCTTGAATTCTCCTTTTATCATAGAATGAACCATACTCAGTCACGATATATTACATATCATGTTTGGCTCAAATTGCTTGTTTTTAGAAGTATTTTACTTCTATACCGATAAGCCAAATTTATTTGTAGATTGTATATGACCACTTTTCTTGACAAAACTCAAAACATTTTATGAAAATAACCTGTGCTCATTACAGAAAACATTTTAACTATAGGAAATTATAGAGGAAAAATTTCCCCTAACCCCAATACCCAGAAACAAGCTCTGTGTGTATTTCTTCTTAGTCTTTTTTTGGTGGGGAGGAAAGGGGTATGCACAATTTAAAATTACTTATAAAACTGAAACCAACATGGAATAGTGTTTAAAATGGAGTGTTGGGAGTGAAACAGCTCTGGATTCAAATCCTGACGTTACAATTTACAAACGAGGCCACACTTGTCAGCTTTCTTGATCTCTGTAAGTCTCATTTTCCCAGCCAGGAAAATCAAGATAATAAAACTACCTCACAGGGTTGTGCAGAGATTTAGGAAATATACATGAGGTCCTTGGTATAGTGCCTGGCACAGAGGCCTCTGGATAAATATTAACTATTACTATGTTGTACATAAACTTATCCTCCTGTTATCACTGAATAGTATAGCACAAACCTTTTTCATAGCATTCAAACCTATAATGAACACAATTTTAGAAGTTTCCCTGCTACGCGTGTGTGTATAGCATCATGTAATATTTGCATATAAATCATTGCCTACATTTCAGACTTCTTCCCTCTGTGCAGGTGCTCAGGAGGAAGACTGCTCTGGAATTGCTTTCCAGAACGGCTGTGACCACGTCAGCGCCCAACAGCCCCACACGATGGCTGCGGGGTCTCATAGCACCCAGGGGAGTCCCAGGGACAGTCTGATTCCTCCCCATGAGGGAACTCATGAACCCCACAACAGGGACTTTAGAGCCAGACCCTGTGCTAGGATGGGGGCCACAGAGGGGACCGGGCTCTTGCTCCGTGGAGCTTGCATCCTAGTTGACACGCCACGTGGGAGGAGGGAGGAGGGGAGGGCGGACAACAAGCACACTCCTGACCAGCGAGTTCCAGGAGGGGCAAGAGCTGTGCAAAAACCAAGCAGGGTGACAGACAGAGTCACTGCACGGGCCCTGGGTAGTCAGATGGCAGAGGGCCCTCTCCCGGGGCGAGATTTACCCTGGGGTCTGGGTGGCGAGGGAGGCTTTGCAAAGGTCTGGACGGGCAGACGGAAGAGCAGAGAGAGAAGGCCCTAGGAGGGCTTGGGCTGGCCAGGTCCAGGAGCAGCCAGAGCCGGCGGGAGGAGGGGAGGGCCCCAGCTGGGATTTCTTTCAAAATGCCATGTGTTTTAAAACAACACATGTTGGCGTGGGTGTGGAGAGACAGGAACACTAATACACTGCTGGTGGGACTGCAAACTAGTGCAACCCCTGTGGAAAGCATTATGGAGGTATCTTAAACAGATTCAAGTAGACCTGCCATTTGACCCAGCAATCCCATTACTGGGCATATACCCAAAGGAAAAAAGGTCATTCTGTAACAAAGACACATGTACCCGCATGTTTATAGCAGCACAATTCACAATAGCAAAGATGTGGAAACAACCCAAATGCCCATCAATACATGATTGGATTAGTAAGCTGTGGTATATGTATACCATGGAATATTACTCAGCTATAAGGAATGATGAAGATACGACATCTCTATGGTTCTCCTGGAGAGAGTTGGAACCCATTCTATTAAGTGAAGTATCCCAAGAATGGAAAAACAAGCATCACATGTACTCACCAGAAAATTGGTTTCCCTGATCATCACCTAAATACAAATCTGGGAATGACACCAATTGGATATCAGACTGAGGTGGGGGGTGGGGGAGGGGATGGGGGTATGCCTACACAATGAGTGCATTGCGCACCGTTTGGGGAGTGGCAACACTTGAAGGTGCTGACTCGGGAAGGGGGGTGGGGAAGGGAGGGATATATACCTCATGATGGGTGCAATGCGCACGACCTGGGGAACAGACACGCCTGGAGCTCTGGCTTGGGGGGAAAGGCGGTACAGGAGCAACATATGTAACCTGCAATTCTGTATCCCCCATAACAAGATAAAATAAAAAAAAAAATAAAAAAAAATGCCATGTGGAGCCATTGGGTGTTTCAGGCAGGGGCTGACTTACCTTTTAAAAAGATCACTGCGGCTGCTGCGTGGAGGAGGGACCGGGTGCAAGCTGGGAGCGGGGACACCAGGCGGAGGCTGCTACAGGCGGCAGGGCGAGAGGCGGCTGTGGCGGGGACGGGGGTGTTGTCAGGGGAAATGGGGGAAGTGGATCGAGATGGTGAGAAACCAGTGACCGCGTGACGGTGACCTTCAGAGGTGGCAGGGGAGAGACACCCCTAATCCTCTGAAGATTAGACTCTTCTGCTGCCCCCCGCCCCGCTGTGGGGTGTCTGCATCAGAACCCAGCGTCCAGCAGGCGTTCACAGGTAAGTTTTCTGAAAAAAACTGAATGCGCCGAAGAAACCCATGTGAAAATGGGTGTCCCAGCTGGGAAGTCTAAGCTCTGAGGGACCCACCGTCTCAAGAGCAACCGAGCTGGCGTCTCGCCTTGGCCGAATTTGTGCTTTGTGGGCAAAGACCCCCAGTGCTCACGCCAGCACACCTGGGACCTCGGAGAGCGGGGTTTTCTGCCTGAGTCACCCATCCGCCGGCTGCACTCTCTGCCCACCCCCTCCGCTCTCCCAGCCTCGGTTTCCTCTTCTGCAGGGTGAGCTCTGAAGTGCTGGCATCGTTGCATTGTCATCGGAGCAAGCCCTGCTCAAATCTCACTCTGACGACATTTCCTGAGGCTCCCCCGTCTCCTGCCTCAGTGGGCACAGGGCGGGACGGCCCTTGATGCTACGGGGGAGTGTACTTCTCTGGCTTTCCAGAAGTCAATCTCAGCTCAGACAGGTGACTCTTGACTCAGGTTCAGATTTATCAGGGCCTAGGGGAATAGGAGCCCTCCATGTAGCAGGGACAAGAGCTCTTGTCCTGGGCTGCACCACGGGCAGGCAGAGGCTCACAGACTGGCCTTGGCTGGGAAGGCAGAAGCGTCTTCTAGAGCCGAAGCAGTCCCCTGCCTTGTCGTGGGCTGGGCGGCCATGACGGAGCCCGTACCCACAAGGCTCTGCTCACTCCCACACACCTGAGACAAGTTCTCTCAAATACCACCCAGAAAGCAGGTGAGACGGGAGGAGGAAGCCTTCAGCTGTAACAGCAGGAGGCCTGGGAGCCCGGGAGCCTACAGGAGGCTTGGTGTGGGGGGGTGGGAGCCCAGGACACTCACACAGGAAAAGGGCCAGAGAGAGCGGCGGGTAGAGCTCAGAGAACCTACTGACAGCATCTGTCACCTTCAACATTGCCACCTGGACTTCTCATAAATCTCTCAGACTTACAATGGCCACAGCTGAGCTCCCCAACCTGTGGCTCAAGCCTTTCCCCATCCCTGTAGATGGCAACTCTCTCCTGTGCTCCACATACAGCCGCCACCAATCCACGCTGGCTCTCCTGCCAGCACAGCCAGGAGTGGACCCTGTCGCCCTGCCTGGCCAGCTGCCAGCCAGGTCCAAGTCGCTTTCACCGTCTCTGGGAGACTCCAGGCGGCTCCCAACTGGCCTCCACTCCCTCCCCTTCCCTCCTGCAGTCCATTTCCAAAGGGGCCGGTTGTGATCCTTGAAAACGTAGTTCATGTCTCGTCACTTCCCTGCTCGGAGCACTCCAGTGGCCCCCACCTCACTCACTGTACCATCCTAAACATTGCACGGCGGTTTCTCAACCAATGAGACATAGAATCACCCCAGGATCCAGCGCTTCCGCTTCTGGGTATAAACCCGAAACGATTGAAAGCAAGGACGTGAACAGGTAATTGTACCCCTGTGCTCATGGCGGCATTAGTCACAACAGCTGAAACGTGGAAGCCACCCACGCCAGGGGTGGGGAGAGTGGAGAGCTGCAGGGGGCGGGTGGGCAGGGGAGCGGCAGCTAAGGCCAGGAGTAGCGGCTCTGCACAAGGTCGCTTGCACCCCTACCCTCTCCACCCCATCCCCCTAACCCCTCCGAGCCCTGGGGGGCCTGCAGGGCCCCAGACTGCCTGGGGGAGGCCACTGCGGGGCTCTTGCCCGCAGCACCCGGGCACCCTTGTCCCCGTGTTTGACGTTCTGCTCTTGACTGTGCCTTTCGGGTGGGACTAAGACACGAATGGTTCCTTTACCTCCGTAAAGACGGAGGATGACGAGGCCACGAGTTGGGTGGGATAGGGGCAGGGGACTGGGAGCCCAGAGGAGGAGAAGGGTAGCTATTCAGACCCTGTCCTCAGTTTCGCTTCCATCCCCTGCCTGGGCTCCAGTGACCGTCAGTGACTTCCCAGGCCTCCCCTGTCCTTGTCCGCAGTGGTTGAATTGGGGACTACGGCTTCCAGTCCCTTTGGGCCTCCAGGGCCCCGGCACAAGGGCAGGTTTCCCAGCAACCCATATGGGATGCTTTGGCAGACGGGTGCCCTCCACGCCAGGCTGGAAACTGCGTCACGGTATTTGCCAGACAGCTTTATCTGTTTCATTCTGACACCCTGGGATGACGTGCTGGGGTGTCTCGCTTCTCGTCATCGGCAAAACCATCTGCTGTGTTCCTGCCACCTTTGGAAGGAGAGCGGATGGATGGTTTCACGCCAGTGAGTTGCGTGAGCTGTTATCATTCCTTCAGCAAACATTTTTTGAGCACTTTGTGCCAGGCAGGGCGGGAGACGTGGGGGATGGATATCTCACACACACACACACACACACACACACACACACACACACACGCAAGATTCCGGGCTCCCGATCCCTGAGCCAGCCGCACAGCGTGATCCCCGGCCCCGGCCCCGGCCCTGGGACCCTGCGTGTTCTGCCCGGGCTCAAGGCCAGGCGAGCCCAGGCCGTGAGCACGGAGGGGAGGGATCAGCAGGGCGATAAAACAAGAGAAGTAAATATTTTATCAAGGACAAAGAAAAACATCAAGAGAATCTTCCTTTCTTGAATAAATAATTTTTTTACAAAGGCAATCATGTTATGTTGCTCAAAAGACCTTAAAAGTGACTAATCTGGACTCATCTACTATAAGATTAGGCAAAGGCAAAAAAGCCAGAAGTGCTTGCACGAAAGCAAGTCCCTGAATGACTTTATATTATACGATTCAAAATATATGAAGTACTTGGAATAGCGCCTCGTACACAGTGAGCACTCAATAAATGTTAATTGCTATTATTATATTAAAAGCCTGGCACAATAATATAGTAGTCACCCCAAATCATCCAGAAATAATTCTATCTGTCAATTTACAAGCCTATAGGGATGAAAAATTATCTGTTGGGTACAAGGTACCCTGTTCAGATGTTGGGCACACTAAACGCCCAGATTTCTCCACTATACAATACATTCATGCAACAAAACCCCACTTGGACCCCCTAAATCTGTAGAAATAAAAAAAATTATAAGCCTGTGGGATTTGGGGCAAATTTGCTAAATCTCTCTGAGCCTCAGTTGCTTTATGTATAAAATTGGGGTAGAAATATATTTTCTGCTTGCCTAAAAGGAACAAATTAAATAATATAAAAGTAATTTGTAAAATATCAAGTCTCACATAAAAATCTCTGTTGGGACCCAAATTGTAAAACCTAAAAGATTGGAACCATTCATCTTTCAGGCTGTCCACATCCACGCCGGATGGCTGACGTGCCGTCAGAGTGATTTCAGGGCAGTGTTTATGAACGAGGATTTTTATGTGCTAATAATGATATTGATTAGACCCATGTTAAGAAATGATAATACATTCTGGAAAAGAGCTAACCAAACACTCAACACGATTTTCCTTGGTCTGCCTGAAGAACTAGACTGTGTTGAAGATGTAGCCCATCCGTCGCCAGCTCTGGGACTCTGTACCCATAGGTCATCCCGCTTCTTACGGACGGAAAACACAGAAAGCATGTCTGCCTTCCGAACTATACTCCTCCCAACCTCCGCAAGGGAAGGGGCTATTTATTTTTCAACTTTGTATCTTCAGGCCTCATCTTGGCCCTTGGAATACGGCAGATAAGCAGTCAATCTTTCTCTTCTTTGAATGAATGAATGAGTCAATCAATCAACCAATTAATCAGGGAAAACCCAAACATAAGAAAATTCCTACTTGTCCACCTTCCCCCAACACCCCACTGTGATGGAGTGCACAGTGTACTTGACCAGGACGATGGTAGAAGGACGTCATTCATTCCAAAAACAAGTGTTAGTCTACGTAACGATTATTGATCCTTAGCCAATACTTTGTGGCCAAGAAGGCACATGACCCTAATGTTTAATGTTGCGCTACATCTAAGATGCCCAAGAGGAAAATATAATTTGCTCCCTTTTGTTGCATGACTATTTGATATATTTCAGGAAGTGTTTCCTCTTTAATGACTGCCCATTTTCAATAACAACAAGTAGGTGATTTAGCAGAGAAGCAAGGAGAAAGTGAAATTGAATTATGCTCCAAGTTCTCCTCCAGGTATGCACACCTGGGCTTAAGGAAATTCAGGACAGGATTACTAAGAGGAAATCAAACACATTTAGGAAGTCAAAGTCACTCCCGGTGCCAGAGATTATCTATCATTAATAAAAACAGCTGTTTGAAGAAGAAAGGCCCAACTCTATTCAGGAAGTCAATGAGCAGAAGTCTCCCACCCCCCTGGGTGGAACTTTTGGGTTTGGTTTCTTGACCAAAGTCGCTTTTCTTGGCTCCTTCAGCCTTAGGCGATAACATTTCAGTTTGACAAATACAGCTCACCTCCTATGGTTAATGCTTGTAGCAGGAAAGAACAATTAACCAACCACAAATTTCTGTGTCAGTCTGACTCCCTGGTGAGAAATGCAAAGCTTGTGGGATCCATCTATTTTTAAAATGCCAAAACATTTCCTTTAGTTAAGAACCACGGATGGCCATAATGGTGGCAGAATCTCTTACTTGAACACATAGCAATTAGATTTGGTTTAAAAAGCAGAACTAGCGGGAATTGTCTTAACAGTGAGGCGCGTTAGCTTAGTGGGCAGGGACACACAGACTCAAAGGGAGACAGACCTGGGTCCAAATCCAAGCTTCATCACATGCTAGTTGTATGCCCCTTGGCAAGTACTTCTGAGCCTCAGTTTCACCATCCTTAAAAAGGGGATAGTATGTTCCCCATCCCATCACTGGACCTCTGTGTATCGGCACAGATCTTTAGATTTCTTTCATTTCAATCCCAGACTCCCAAAAGGGGGGAGGGGGAAAGAGAGAGAAGGTGGGGTTTTTTTTCAATTTTTATTTATTTATTTTTGAGACAGAGTGTTGCTCTGTCACCTGGGTTAGAGTACCGTGACGTCAGCCTAGCTCACAGCAACCTTAAACTCCTGGGCTCAAGTGATCCTCCTGCCTCAGCCTCCCGAGTAGCTGGGACTACAGGTGCGCACCACCATGCCCGGCTAATTTTTCTGTTTTTAGTAGAGACGGGGTCTCGCTCTTGTTCAGGCTGGTCCTCGGCCTCCCAGAGTGCTAGGATTACAGGCACGAGCCACCATGCCCAACACAAGAAGTTGTTTTTTTAAGCATTTTATGGACCAAAGCCCTCTTTGAGAATCTAATGAGACTACAGACATTATCCCCAGAAAATACACTTATCACATACATGTCAAATTTTGTGCCTGGCTTCAGGACCCCTCCCCCCAACAAAGCCCCACAACGACTCATGGACCTCTGATTAAAACCCTGATGTAGACGATAGGGCGAATGAGTCCAAAGCTCTGGGGTTTGTTTCCGTGTGAGTCATGTAATTTCAGAGAGGAAAGTCTGCTCTCTGGCCAGAGACCACATCAGTAACCCCGGCCAGCGAGTAGGGCTGTCGGGAGCTAGAGGAGAGAGACGCGAGACTCAGGCCACCACCGCCAGGACTGAAAACGCCATGCCAAGTTCCCCCACTCCACCCCGAAATGAGCACTTTGTCTCCCTATGTAATTGTCGTTCCCTGGAGGGATTAGGACAAAATCGCCTCCAGCCGCACATGTAGTTCTGAACAGCGTTGCAACAATAGTGTGTTATTTTGTTTTTAATCACCGTCTGGTACAATGGTAAAAAATATATATGGAAGCAAACTACATGTGCAATTGAAATGATGAAATAGAGCTCACAACAAAGCATCATGCAGCCTCAGATATGAGTGTCGTGGAGACACCAGCTGTGGGAAAGACGCCAAAACAGAAAGAAAAGAGCAGGACCCAAAGGGTCCCTTATGTCCTTATGCCTCAAGCAATGACAATCGTGTGTCCTATGAACCAAGATGAGCAGCTCTTAGCTAGAAACGCTAGGCTGGCAGAGTTATTGGTGACTTATAGCTGGTTTCAAAATTTTCTATAATTTTTACAGTTTTCAAGTCAGGAGACGTGACGCGTCTGTACGAAACCAGCTTGCCCTTCCAAATGGCTGTGGCCAAGCTGCGTTGTCTGCACGGCCCGACTCCCTCTGCCGCCTCCCTGGGGCTGGCTGAGCTGTCAGGCCGCTGGCAGACGCGGCAGAGCTCCTGGGCCCAGACAGCCACAGACCCCGACGGAGCCTGGCGGTCGGAAACGGCAGTGAGGATGCATTCAGCATGTCCAGCGCCTGCCCGGGCTCCTGTCGGGCCCTGCTCAGTTTAGGTCCCGGGCACAGAGACCAGCTCACACAGCAGGGCAAGAGAGTTCCACGTCTGAATCCACGTGAGCCTCTGATCTTTGGATTGATGTCACCCACGCATGGGCAGACCCGTGGTGGGGTGACTTAGTCCCTCAGTCTGCCAAGCCCAGGGCCTGGCCAGCTTCCCACTGGCACCCGCTGTGGCTGGAAACAGACCTGGGTCCCCACGGGTGCTGTGGGGTCAGCTACTCCCACAATAGCCACCAAGAGAAAATTGCCAAGAAGGTGCCTGCAGCATAACCTGGGGAAACAGTAGCATTTTCAACAGAGACCACCGGGACCAGTCAGGGTCAGCACCTGGGCCATGAGTGTGATGCCTCCTAAGTCACATGCTGGCTGCACAAAACTCTGACACCAAGGCCGGGTTGGCTCAGCCCCCGCTGGGCTCCTGACGACCTCCCTCACTGGCAGCTGGGGGAAGTGACAAGCAGGAACAGCACAGGGCCCCCAGCCTGCCCATGGTGGTGGCATTTCCTTCCCTAAGCTCTCAGCAGATGGGCAGGCTTCCCCTGAGCTCCGCAGAACCCCCTCCACCAAGGCTCTTCTGGCTCTGGACAAATGAGCTGCTCCCGCACGATGGCCCCAGAGCGCTGGCCCAGCCCCCATCACAGGTGCGTTTGGGTCGGAAGGAGTGAGGGGTGTACACGGATGACACCATGGCGACGCTCTAGTCTCTGTGTCCTTGGAGCCTAGCACGGTGTCTGGCTTCCCACATGTCCCCATAAGTAATGACTGACGCATGCACTGAGTCCCAGGAACTTCTGATGGGGGGGCAACAGAAGCAGGGAGCAACAGAGAAATGACAGGCCACGGCCGGGCCTGAGCTGCTGGGTGGGCAGGAAGGAGGCTCACCTAGAGGGGCCCGGGGAAGCTCGCACGTCCCAAGCAGCCACAGGGCAAGAGAGGCACTCTATGCGGGGCCATTCTTCAGGCAAGCTTGTGCCAGTGCCTCCTCGCAGAGTAAAGGTGTCCTTGGTCCCAGTGGCCCCCTGCCTGCAGCCCCCAGCACAAGGCCCCACGTGAGCACAGCCCAGAGCCTGTCGGGGGAAGAGCTTCCTGTATGCCCCAGGCTCCAGCCTCCCCTCTCGCGAGGGGTTCTATTTAGTTCTCACGTCTGTGCTTGGAGGTGGCTGCAACTGCGCCCACTCCACAGAGAAGGAGCGAGAACCAGGCAGACCTGCGGCTGGCAGGTGGCAAAGCTGGCTGGCATGGCTGGCACTGAGGCCCACGTGTCCCTCTGCATGACACTGACTTCCGGGAAGCAGGACACGCCAAGTGCCTGGGATGGCCTCTCTCCTCCTTCAAAGGCCCCGTCCCAACCCACAGGGTGACGGCACTGGGGTGTGAAGTCAGGGTGGTCATTAAGTCATCTATGCTTCTCCTCCCGCAAGCTCTCTTCCTCGTGTCTGCACCTCCACTTGCATTCAGGGTTTTGTCCTTGTGTCTTTCGCTCGAGAACCACATTACAGGTGCCCCCGTGGGGCAGGCCCCGTGCTGGGTGCTGGGACACAGAGGCGCAGGTAGGGCTTGTCCCCGTCCTTGAGGAGCTCAGGCCCAGAGTAGCCAACACAGCTGCAAACCAGAGCCCTTAGGATGTGCTGGAGTTTTTGGGGACACAGAGATGGGCTTGGGCACCGTGACAGCTGCGGAGACCTTCGAGCTGGTCCTGGACGTCAGAGCAAGTGCGAATTGCCTGGATGGGAAGGCGGGGAGGGGACTCCAGGCACGCAGGAACATGACATCGAGCATTCCAGAAACTGTGAGTGGCTGGTGCAGCCACCACACGGCAGGCGGTGGGGGAGCAGATGTGACAGGAAAGGCACTTCAGGCCCAGCTGTAATCGCCTCGCTTTGGCTGTGATTTTCCTCTGAGAGTTTTGTGATTCTCATCTAAGCAGTGTCTTCCTGCGGCTTCATAATTCTTTCTTCTTCCTCTCCTGCTTCCGAAGCATTTCTCTAATCTTGCAGTGGCATCACCTTTGAACAGGCTCGCTTGCTACGCCGAGGCTCGGGGAGGGGGGGACATGAGGGACAGGCCTCTCTGTCTCGCTGTCACCTCTCTGCACACCTGAACCCGGTGAGCAAGCGTGCTGGCTGCTGTGGACCCCAGGGCCGAAGGTGGGCTCACAGGAACTGGCCCCTCAAATCCCCCTCTGCATCCCGCAGGCCACAGTTTGCTCTCCGGGAAGTGCTGTCCAGCCAGCTCACAGCGCCAGGCGGGCCAGACCCCGTGGGCAGGGTGGAGCCCAGACGAAGGCAGATCCCCTCCGGGTGGGCAGCTGTGCTCCGAGTGGGCTCTGGGCCCTCACTCTCTCCGCCCTTGGCCTCCCCTGCCATCCTGGAGAGGAGTTGGGGTTGGGTGGTGAATTCTGGGTGTAGTTGTCAGACCTCCTTGGTTTCCTCTGATCAGTGACAGTGTCCCTGTCTTTCCTGGTTTTGCATGACCTTGACAGTTTTGAAGGTCAAATATGTTGCGGAATCTCCCTTGATTTGGATTTGTCTGAGGTTTTCTCATGATTAGACTGTTTGCAGGTTTGGGGAAGAATCGCACTGTAGCAGAAATTCACAATAGCAACACAACTGATCCCTGCCCGGGGGACCCTTGTCACCTGGTGAAGCCGGTGTCTGCACGTGTCCCCACTACATGGCTACTGTTTCTCCCTTTTCCTGCCCTTGGTCGGGGAGGGGGGGGGACCAAGCTCCACCTCTGGAGGGAGGAGAATCTCCACATATCACAGGGAGCTCGTCTCCGTAATGACAGATGATGGTGACACCGCTTAGGTCCCTGGCAATGTGGGCAGATGCGGGGGAATCACCGCCAATTATAAGACAAATGGAAAAGTTGCCAAAGCCCTAGAATTAAAAAAAAAAAAAAAAATCCTCCCAAAACATGTTATCTGTCCTTTTTGCAGTTGTTGTTTCCTGGCAAAAATAGATCTCTTGGCCAAAACGGTCACCATTATGTCTACACTGTTACCCTGCCCCCGAGTGTCTGAAAAATGGAACAACTTCATTAAACAAACAACAAAATAAAACAAAAGCAACAGCCAACCATTTGCCGTGAGCCAGGCACTCTCTGTCCCTGGGTCAGCTCTGCATGTCAGATGTCACCTCCTCACGAGGGGCCTAGTTCCTGCCCGGAGCCGTGTGTGCCCACCGCCCCCTCCCCGCGGCCGTGTCCCCTCCTCTCTCTGAGGCACATTCATTGCCTTTTCCAGCGTCAAGAGCCCAAGAAGCAGAACCTTCCCTGGACGGATGAACTTTCATAAATCAAAAAATCTCTCTGTTCATGGCTGTGGCAGAGATGGCATCCGCGCCCTCTTTCCCCATCTGCAGCACTCAGAGCCGTGCCCTGACCGCCCGCCCCATTGCAGGCCTCAGAGCCTGTCTGCACCATGTAAAGAACAGTCCAGAACCCGGAAGACGTAGAGCCCTACCTTGGCGTTGCTTCAGCGGCTTTCCACCATGGCTCTCCAGACGCGTGGCTTTCTAGCTGTCACCAGCAAGTCCCAACACCATCCTAAAGAAAAAGTGCATCCCCAGATGAGTTCTCCTCTCAATCAGTCTGCATAGCTCGTGGCTTCCTGCCGGCGGCAGGCAGAGGTGGCGGCAGGCAGAGGTGGCAGCAGGCAGAGATGGCAGCGGCAGAGGTGGCGGCGTCCCCGGGCTGTGATCAGAGCTGCAGCAGCTGCCCCCCAGGAGCACACTCTGCGGGGCCCCACCCCTCCAGCCACACTGCTGAAGCTTCCGTGGGCTCCCCGGGCCCAGGGGGTCGCTCAGCCCCAGGAAAGCGGGTGAGGAAGGACCGTAGGCGGCTGACCTTTCCCCAGCCCTGGGCCACCAGCAAGTTTTCCCATAGGGCTTTGGTTTAACGGCGCGGCTGGTGTTTTTCCTGCACCGGGTCTGGCAGAGCTAGCAAACCTCCAAGCTCACTCTACCAGGTTTTTTGTTCTGCCCTGTGGCCAAACGCTGCAGACCTCACGGAAAGTCTCGGGCTCTGCCTGGTGCCATCTGGGTGCGCCAGGGCAGCGGTTCTCTCAGCCTCACTGGTTTTGTTTTGCCTTTAAGTGGTGCTAATAACAGCCAGCTGACAGGAGCCCGGAGCACTGAGTGGAGGGATGGGTGTGAACGGCAGGTGCTCCGTAAAAGTTAATTCCCCGTTTTTTTAGAGCCAGTGGTTGATTCTGATCTCAGAGCTTTGTCAATGGTTCCACCTCACTTGGCTGTGAAAACTCACAGGAGCAGAGAACAATGGGGATGACGGGGAAGGACCCCAACAGCTAGAGCGGTGCCCTGCACCACCCCAGTCGAGGGGCCGGTGGGACCAAGAAGGTTGCTGAGACGACCTCAGAGACTTGCTGGTCCCGCCGGACACAGTGAGCCGCTGGTCAACCGCTTCTTAGCCATCCGTGTCTTTGATGCCAGCTCATCAGAGAAAGGCCCTGGGTGGGTTTTCCCCTCTCCCTGCGTGTTCTGGGACCCCTGAGGGTGGGTGTGTGGTCAGACAGGCCAGCGTCTACACCACAGTCCGGAACCGCAGCTTCCGCGTGGAGTTTGTTTCTCAGATTTGAGGACTAAGACAGTAACTCGCTGTGAGTCACAGGTAGGAAACAGCTTTTGACAGGTGTTCACAGCAACAATGGCGGCAGCAACATAGAGTTCGTGGGTTTTAAGGTGCTGTGGCCAAAGTCTGTTTCATTTCCCCAAATTGTTTTTGTGAGAATAAGTGGATTCATGTATAAAAAGTGTCTATTACAGTATCTAACACCTAGAAAACCCCAGATAACTAGCAGCTGATGTGAATGTGCCCAGTCTAAGTCCCAAATCGGATCTTCAAGACCGTGTCGTCTTCCATACTTGGTACCAAAGGGCTCGGAGCAGTGTCCAGAATGCTGGGCCTGCTCGGTACGTGGTAGCTGTTATTAATTTATTATTATATTTATTCACTTCCGGATAGCTAACAGTCAGACTTAAATGTTAAACACAAGTTGAAAGAGCTCCGAATTCCTTAAACTTAGGATTTTAATAGTTACTGATTTGAGATGAGGTTACTCAGCCTTAACTTATTTCAATTCAATTCACACAACAGACTTTTCCCGACGTCTACTCCGTGGGGAGCACACACCAGGGGCTGGGGGTGCAGATGCGAACAGGCACAGTCCCCTGCTGAGGGACTGGGGAGGGGTCCCGTGCCCAGATAATGACAGTGGGGCGTGGCAAGTGCAGGCACAGAGACCTCTACAAGGCACCAGCTTAGAACAGAGGTGGGGGCAGTAACTCTACCCCGGCCACTGGGGCAGTTACCAAGGAGACAGCTTTGGACATGAGTCCTGACAGAGCGTCCTGCAAACTCTCCGAGGCAGATCCCAGGGCTGACTATTTCGCTGAATGAGGATGCTGTGATGCTGCCTGAGTTGACTGTAATGTTTTGTCAGTGGGGCCTCAATACGAGATCTTAGGACAACTTCTATATCCTTGGAATTGAGGGTATAGAGAACGCAGTGGGGACCAGGAAATCCAACTTCCCAGGGAGAAAAATCCATCTCATCTGACTCTGGTTTATCCGTTCAAGGTCAGAGTGAGAGGGGGATGAGGATTTGCAGGGAGGGGAGGGTTACGTGTGCCGGCCTCTGTGTAGTCTGGAACAAAACCATCACCTCTCTGTCCACCCTCAACAGACAGAGGTTGGAAAATACAAACAAGAACAACATCAGCAGCAACAACAACAACAACAAACACACACACACACACACACACACACACGATGGATTCCAGCAGCCATTGGGAAAAGAGTAAGGACATGACCTTGACTGTGGGTTCCAGATGTCTGAGCAGAAGTGAAAGTTAATTTTGGCCATTTTCACCTTCCTGGAGTCCCAGGCCCATGAGAAAGGATAGAGGGGGGAGGTGGTAGGAGGACCCAGGGGAGAAGGGGAGAAGCAGTGAGATGTG
Organism: Eulemur rufifrons; assembly: GCF_041146395.1. Classification (NCBI taxonomy): domain Eukaryota; kingdom Metazoa; phylum Chordata; class Mammalia; order Primates; family Lemuridae; genus Eulemur; species Eulemur rufifrons. The sequence continues at coordinate 3,266,965 of NC_090994.1, forward strand.
TTAGGGGAGGCTAGTGGTGGCCTTTGTTAGAACTTTTGTTAGAGAACCTCAGGGGGGGTCCTCTCAGGGCTGGGCTGAGGCTAGACACCCAACTCTGAAACTCCCAGTTCAGTGTTCAGCCTCGTTGGTTTCCCCATTTATTTTTGCCCATTTGAGGTGACTTATGCAAAATTCAGTGCTCTCCTTCCATGCGTCTATGTCAGCCTCCTACGACCAGCACATCTCTGATGAAAAGCAAAAGCTGTGGGCAAGAGAATATTTAAGTGGTAGAAACATTAAAATAATTCAGCCCAAGCTTGACCTCAGGAATGGTGGTATACAAAATTCAGCAATTTCCTTTTGAAGAAAACAGGCATAAACCTAGACAAAATTATCAAAAAATAACCATTTCGGGGCACTGGAAAATGACCAAAGGCAGACAACAAACTGAGAAGTGTTTAATCTTAAAGAACTGCTCCTGTCCCAGAATGGCCGTGGGTCCGTGGTCCCCTTGCCTGAAACCCTCTGCCCCCAGCCTGGGCGAGGAAAACCACAGGTTTACTGGTGGGAATGGTGGACTTGGCTTGAGGGCTGTCCGTGAAAACCAGTAGCTGTACCAGGTGGAGGTGGCAGAATTGGTCTGGGATGGGGAGATGAGAACATGCAGTTTTATGGGTTAAAGGTCGTGGAATCTGTTCTAGACAGGAAGTGGAAAACTGCAGGTTTACTGGGCTGAAGGTTATAGTGTTGGTTCCAGTGGATAGAAGAGCAGCCAGAATTGTAATGAGGAGTAAGATCCTGAAAGTAAGAGAGCTGAGCCTCCCCTGTGCACCCCTAACTGCCTGCTAAAATATGCAAGAGGGGGGCAATGGGGTGTGGGAAGGGGGAGACCCAAGAGAGGGCAGAGAAAGTGAGAGCCAAGGGACACCTGGGGACTTGCCGATTTGAATGTGTTTCTCCAACCACACACAGCTCTGGCAGCAGAGGGTGGGAGGCAACTTTGCACGGTGTTTGAGCATAACCTCTGTCCAAATAATCGCCTGATCATTATACAGTGCAGGAACAGAGGACACCTTTAGAGAGTCCAGACTAAAAACAAAGTAAAATACTACTAATAAAAACTTCACCGTGGTATCAGTGGCTGCACACCATGGAGGAGGATGATTCTGCAGTTAAAGTCCAGATAAGTTGTTTAAAAAAAAAACCCAACAACTTTTAGGAAAGTAAAACAGAATCCACAATCATTGCAATGTCTGGATTTCAGCCAGAAATTATCAGACATGCAAAGAAGCAGGACAGTATGACAAGAAAAAACAAAATACTCAATAGATTAGGACAAGACTTCAAAGCAGTGTTATAGTTACGTTCAAGGAATTAAAGAAAAATATTCAAAGAATTAAAGGAAATTATGTTAACAATGGGTTAGCAAATTGGGAATCTCAACAGGAAAATGGAAATTATAAAAAAGAGTCAAATGGGATTTCTAGAGCTGAAAATTACAAAATTTACTAGATAGGCTCAACAGCAGATGTGAGAGAGCAAAAGAAAGAAGCTATAAATTTGTAGATATAGCAGTAAAAGTTACACAATCTAAAGAATGCAGAGCAAAAAGAGTTAAGAATAATGAACAGAGGCTTAGAGACCTGTCAGACATTGCAAAATGTTCAAACAAACTGTAACAGAAGTCCCAAAGGAGAGGAAAGAGAAAGAGGCACAGAAAATATGTTTGGAAAAAATGTTGAAAACTCCCCAATGTTAGTGAATACCCTTAACTTATAGAGTCAAGAAACTGAATAAACCCAAAGTAAGGTGAACATAAAGAGAACCACACCTAGACATCGTGTATAAAACGCCAAAAGCCAAAGAAAGGAGAAAATCTTTCAAGCAGAGAGAGAGAGAGAGAGAGATCATATTCAAGGCAAAAACAATATGAATGATGATTGACTTCTCATCAGAAACAATGGTGACTGAACGAGACCCCATCTCTACAAAAAATAAGAAAAACTAGCCAGGCATGGTGGTGCACACCTATAGTCCTCAGGAGGCTGAGGCAGGAGGATCGCTTGAGCCCAGGAGCCAGGAGTTTGAGGCTACAGTGAGCTATGATCCTGCCACTGTACTTTAGTCTGGGCACCAGCGCAAAACCTGTCTCTAAAAAAGAAAAAAAGAAAAAGAAAGAAAGAAAGAAAGAATGGTGATCGGAAGGTGGAAGGTGGTGGTGGAATGACATATTTAAAGTGCTGAATGAACAAAAACAAAAACAAGAACTGACACCTACAAAGTTACTATCCAATAAAACTATTTTTCAAAAATGGAGGTGAAATAAATGCTTTTCCAGATAAACAGAACTGAGAGAATTTGATTCTGTTGGACTTACACTACAAGAAAAAACTAAAGTCCTTCCAAATGAAAGAAGATGATATCAGGTGGTAACCCATTCACAGGAAGGAAAGAACACTAGGGATGACACGCATGTAGGTAAACTAAAAATATATAATAATAAAAACATAAAATATAGTGTATATGTATATGTTATCTTTTCTTCTCTTAACTTTTAAAAACACATGTGATTATTTAAATAAGAAATTGCAACCCCATACCATGGGTTTCTGACACATATAAATACAATATATATGACAATAACAGCATGGGGGAAGAAATAAAGTTATCATCAGAGCAAAATTTCATTTCTCACCAAAAGTAAATCAGTATTAATTTAAAGTAGATTATGATAAATTGAAAATGCATATTGTAATCCCTGGGGCAACCACTAAACAAAAAAGATTCAAAGAAACATAATTAAAAAATAACCAGAGAAATGTATATGGTATACCAAAAATATTTTAAAATATGAAAGTAATCGATGAAAAAGAATAGAGGAACAAAAAAAAGGATATGACAAGTAGAAAAAATAGCAAACTGCTAGATCTAAATCCAAACATATCATTAAATGTATGGCATAGCATTAAATGTAAAAGGATTAAAAACTCCAATCAAAATGCAGAGATTGCTAGACTGAAAAAAAAGTGTGACCAACTCTATGCTGACTACTATAAACTTTAAATTCAAAGCCACAAATAGATTAAAAGTAATAGGATAGAAAAAAATACACACCATGCAAACAATAGACTACAACTGTATACCTATATTAATAGTCGACAAAATAGACTTTAAGACAAGAAATATTACTGGAAAAAACTGGGTGACTTCATAATAACAAAAGGACAAACACAACCAGAGGTGTAAAAATTGTGTATATGTACTTTTTTAAAAACCCTAAAATACATAAAGCAAAAACTGACAGAAATAAAAGGTGAAACATATACTATACCAATTATAGTTGAAAATATTGATATTTCTTTTTCAATAAATGATAGAACAAGTGGAAAGAAAACCAGTAAGGATAAGAAGGAGTTGATGAATGCTACCAACCAACTTGACTCAACGTACATAAGCAAGCAGTCCACCCAACATCAGCACATTATGGTGTTCAGGGAACCTACATAAAGCTTCACCACGAATGACTGTAAAAGAAATAAAAGTATACAAGTATATTCTCCAACTGCAATGGAATTTTATTAGAATTCAATAACAGAAATAAATGTGGTAACTTTCCAAATATGTGCAAATTAAACACACACTTCTAAATAAGCCCAAAGAAGAAATTAAAGGGGAAATTAGAAAATATCTTGACCCGAATCAAAATGAAAGTGCAGCACATGAAATATCATGGCAGCAGCTAAAGCAGTACTTAGTAAATTTATAGATTTAAATGTTAATATTAGAAAGTAACAGGAGGACTGTCTATAATCCCTGAAAAAGAGGAGCAAATGAAATCCCATGTAGGCAGAAGGGAGTTCATGAGACAGCACAGAGCAGAAATCGATGAACTAGCAGCAAGTGGAAGAGATCATTGATGAAACCAAAGATGGTTTTGATAAATCTTTACTTACCAAGAAATAAAAGAGAAGATCCTATTTTCATTATAGAATCTCCAGAAGTTTTAGGAATTAGAAGTGAGGGTAAAAGTATGCTTAATCTCAGGTGTTCAATCTTTTGTGCTGTGAAAATAAAAGAAAAAAGAAAAAGAAGAAGAAAAGGTATGCGTATAGCACGGTGACTGGTGAAAGTTTGCTTAAGCAGCGAGATTCTACCCTCTCACTCTTCCTCTCCTGCTCAGCACACCGTGGCCTTCACCCTTCCTCTCCTCGGCGGAAGATTGGAGGCTTATTCTCTGTTGACGCTAGAGCAGAGGTGGCTCTCAATGGTACTTATCAGTACCTAAAGGTACCTCGCCTGTTGGCATATTTGTCATTGCCTGTCTTTGCTCACAAGTGCCACAAGAGGCCTTACTGCTCTTTTCTGTCACTGTACCCCAGCAAGCTCGAACAGTCCTTAGCTCATTGACGGTGCTCAGTCATAATTATTGAGTGACTAAAGGGATCCTCTTAGGAGGGTCTCACCCTCCCCATTTTACAGAGTTAAGTAAAGGAAAGAGCTGTGTCCAGGCCCATGAGCCAGAGAGAGGTGACGCCCGGACCAGATCCCAGGTCTCCCGGCCTGCAGCCCAGTTCGCTTTTCTCTCCAGCACTTGGCCTTCTGGAAAACACTTCCCAGCCTTCCATTCCACAATCCCACTAATGACTGGTTTGAGCTGGGAGCAGATGTTCTGGGAACTTCAAACCCTGTAGGCTGAGCTGCCACAAATCAAATTTTCTCAGGAATTAAAGAGAGCTCAGCCACATGGACAGCTCAGAAACTCCAGACCCTCCTGAGACCCCCCAAGGGACCAACCCAGCCTGGCAGGGGCCACCCCAGTGAGTCACGGCTGAGTCAGTGGACACTCCTTCAGGCCTGAATGCCCAGGAGGGTCCTGGCCTCACCCAGAACAGCAGCAGAAGCTGAAATGGAGCCAGGGTCACTCCGTGGGACACAGACCAAGCCCTGGGAGCATCAGGGCACAGGCTGGAGCTGGGTTGGGCACAGTGGCTGCAGAAGTTGGCATCTGGGCGTTCTCTCCGGGGATGTGGAGGAGGCTCTGGTTAGGGTGGGGAAGGCTGGAGGCCCCCAGGGGACCTTGGAACCTCCTAACTCACTGGGAGCCCCAAAGAGCTCCCATGACAATCTGAAATACTTCACTTTAACTTTCCATTCACAGATTGCCTCATTTCCTTGTTCCAAAAAACACTACGCAACTACTGTGCATCAAAATAAACCATTTTTAAAGAAGCTAGTTGGGGAGAGGGAGGAGCAAGGTGAAGAGGAAAATCAGAGCAGAAAAGTGCGATGGAGCTGGGAGCCAGGGCTGGGCCAAGGCCGGCTGTGAAAGCTTCTCCATGGCGGGGGCGGGAGGACCTGGGTCTGAGGTTTCTAGAACCCAGAGTGAAGACAACAGCACCACAGCTCACAAATCACAGCATTCACGAGAGGAAAACAGACCAGCTGCTCAAAGAAGCCCAGTTCTTCTGAGGCTGAGATCACAAAAAGTCCACACCATGTTCCGGAGTGTCCAGTGGGTCTCAACTGTATTTTAATCTTGATCTCTGCCTGATTTCTGTTTGGCCTCATCTGATTTCTTTTAGGCTCTGAGATCCTATAGGTCTGCATTGTTTGCATGGCTGGACTTCAGGTTCAGAGGGACATTTGGGGACAAGGTGGAACTGAGAGGGTTTTATGCACACACTCTAAGGTGCTGTGTTCTTCCAACTGTCAACAGATAGTTTTTCCCCCTTGGAAAACTTCAAAGACAATCCAACTTCTTCAACACCAAGAGCGTGAGATGCCCATGGTGGAAACAGGCTTGGGAAACTGAGGCCAGGTTGGAGAACAGGGAGAGGGTCCCACAGGCGGAAGGCAAACCTGTCTGTAGAGGAAGAGCCCTGGCGAGGCTGTCCTGGGCACAGGGGCTGTGGGGGGCTCGGTGCAGAGCCATCAGCCCCAGGCTGGCCTGGCCCGTCCTGCAGCAGCCAAGGCCTTCATGCGGGAGGCAGAGAGGAAGGGTTCTGTCCACTTGTGCATTCCGACAGTGTCCTGGTGACTCACCCAGGCTCCTGACACCAGGACACCTGGCTACCAAGAAGGCTGCCTCCCACTCTGAACATTTCGCTTTTCCCTCCCCTCCCGCCCCTCATGGGGTCATTGGTGGTGTTGGCGTTGTTCTTCTTTTTCTTCTTCTTCTTCTTCGCTTCCTCCTCCTCGAAACATTAGCCAGAAGTGATTCATCAGGGGTCCTTGCAGAAGTGATATCCGTGTGTCCATCAGCCTGTCCCCTGCACCTTGTTTTCTCCCATCCCCCAGGACAGCAAGTCTCTGTGCCTGCGTTTACTTCCCTGTGGACAGAAACACCCTGGTCCTAAGACGTGAACTGCAGAACGGCGGCTGACCCGGTTGGAGGGTGTACCGCCTTCCCGACCAGGAAGTGCTCTGGGGTCTGTGCCCAAAACCTGGCTGGACCTCGGGGCAGGTTGGTCTGCTCCGCGCTCTGTCCTGTTTTGCTGGTGTCAGATTCCAAACAGGGCTCCCTCGCGCTCGGAGAAGACAAACAAGGCGGCGAAGATATTTGGGAACTCTGCCAGCTTGATTGCCTAATACTTGCCCACGCCGTGCGTTAAACCGGAGTGAGCAAAGGCGCACCCGGGTTCAGGTGGCGCACAATCGAAGAACTGGCTGGTTCCCCGCACAGATGTGGTAAGAAACACTGCGCTCATTGTGTGCCTACGCCTTGCCAAACATTATGTCAGGCATTGTACCGGCATTAATTCTAATCCTTGCAACAACCCTCAATGGTAGCTATTGTCCCTGATGTGTAGTTGAGGAAACCGAGGCTCCAAAGACTAAGGGATTTGCCCAAAGAAGCCGGACAGCAAGACGCAGCGCGGGGCCAGAACCGCAGTGTGAGCTGCAGTATCCTTCCTCCCTCTTCCTGGTCGAGACGGGGCCAGGGAAGAAGGTGTGTGTTTCCCGTTTGCTTTAACATCTGTGGGGCGGCAGGAGGCTCTGTCCCCAGTATCTCCTTGGAGTAGAATTCCTGAGAAGGGGTTGAGCCACAGATGCGTTTTTTCCAGAATCCCTCCTAGCGCTGATTGACAAGCATTCGTTCTCTGTTACGACCTGGCCTTGCTCCCGGCTCTAAGCAAATCCTGTGCTCACGTCTGGTTGCTGTGCCCATGGCTTTGTGCCTGCGGGGTCCGTGTGACGTAGTATGAAGTGCCCAAGACTCAGAGTCACGCAGCCCTGGGAGCCCACTGCTAGCTGCGTGACTGTGCGTGAGCCCCTGACCTCGCCGAGTTTACAGAACTCATAGGGCACACAGGAGAATATTTCTCGACTCCTCCATTTCGCAGGGTCACCGTAGGCTCACAAGAGGCGATGTCTCACCCTTCTTGGGACTTCTCGGACCACTCTGCGGTGACTGGAGGGAAAGAAGAGCCCTGGGGTGGCCCTGCTCACTCCGGCCCACCATTATCCAAGCAGCTCCCATAAACGGGAGTGGCAAATAACGCAGGAGACCTCAGGAAGCCCAACACGGGCCATCTCTCCTTTTCAGTAGTGTTTCTTGACGTTTCTAATTACAAAACTATCCATTGTAGAAGACGAACATGAGGCTACAGAAGATATTTTAAATCCTCTGTTACCCTGCCACCCAGGGATAACCCGGGGTAATATTCACATACACCCTTCCAATCTTTTTTCTGTGCATATATATGAATTAGATATTAGAATGAAAAGTTTCATAATGTACATAGGATTTGGTGTGCCAATCTTACTTAGCATTAAATCCTTAGTATTTTCCCATATCATCCAATATTTTGGGAAAATAACATTTGTATGACTACATACAATTCCGTGCTAGAGACACAACTCCAACTCATTTATTTGACCACTCCGTGTGGTTTGACATTGGAGTTGAGCTGTTCCAACCCAGACTGCTCTTCCTCCTCCTCTTCCCCTTTCCTCCTAACCACGTGCTTCCTGTCCCAGAGCAGAATCAGCCCAAAGCAAGGCCCAGGAGGCGGGCAGAGGCCAACCGGGCCCCTGCAGCCTTCTTGGAGGACTCGGAGCTTTGAAGGCCTTTTAAGGGGGAGAAGCCTGGATCAGATTTCCATTTTAAAGAGTTTGCCCTGGTTGTGGAGGAATAACTGGCTTCCGAGAGTGGGTGCAGGGAGGTCAGTGCGAGGCTGCTGCTGGCAAGGGGCAGGCAGGCTGATGGTGGCTTGGGCGGGGCAGCGGCAGGAAGTGGGAAGGAGTAGAAGGAGTGGAGGGAGATTGAGGAGGTAGAATCAAGAGGTCTCAGTCAATGCTGTGACTCTCCAAGAGATCCCTGTTAAAATACCTGCCAGCTTAGAACATCAACCCATGCGCAGGAAGAGGTCGCTGCACTGGCAGGATGTCCCCCTGAGGGTCTCCAGGGAAGGCGGGAAGGAGAGAGAGTTGCAGTGAGCGGCATGGGCACCAAGGGGTAGCAGTGGGGCCTCGGACATCCGCACGGGCTGAGGCCCCACAGAACACACGCCCACCACTGACCCAGCCGGTGGCAAGTCGCTTTCCAGCCCCCTGACTCAGTTGCTACGTCTGTGCATGCAGACGGCGCCTGCCCTGCGCCCCCAGCGCTGTTGCGAGAAGGGCAGGTTAGATCACCTGGAAAGACCCTGGCGACCCTATGCAGCTGGGAAAGGTGCTTGGCGAGGTTGGGAACGAGGTACCAGGACGAGGCGAGCAGGTGTCTGGCCTGTCCGCAGCCGGGACTGGTCTTAGAGACCCGCCTGGGCCGAGTGGGCCTGGCTGCCGTCCTGCACGTGCCCCCGGGTGCCACAGCTCCGAAGCAGGAGGGACCCGGCCTTGCAGGAGAGGTCCATGCAGCGCGTAGGACTGGGCCTCCGGCCGGGGAGGAACCGCGCGCTCGGGCCAGGCCCACCCGGATTACTGCCAGCTCTGAGCCTCAGTTTCCCCGACCGTCTGCCGGAGACACCCACGTCTGCCCGCTGAGTCGTTGCGAGGGTGCAGCACAACGTTGGACGCTGGGACTGTCTCCGCCGCGGGTCTCAGGAATTCTGGGCGCCGGGGGCGGGGTGCGGGCTCTGGGCGCGGGGTCCCTCGTCCCCTCCCTCCCCCCGCAGGCAGACTGCTGACACTGGCACAGCCACGTCGCCCAGCCTGGGGGAAGCTGCCTTGGCTTCGGCTTAATGACGAGCTGGATGCGGGGTCTGGTTCGGCGGCTGGGCGGGCGCGGGCGGGAACGCGGAGGACTCTAGGACCCGGGCGCGCGCTCGGACCCGGGCGAGGGGCGGGGGACCGCGGCGGGAGCGCCCCTGAAAGGCTCGGCCGGAGAGCTCGGCCGTCGCCAGGCAACCGTCCTGACGCAACGCAAAAAAAAAAAAAAAAAAAAAAAAAAAAAAAAAAAAAAAAAGTCCCTTAAAAAAAAAAGAATAGTGCCGAATTCCCAGGAGCACGAGAAGAGGGAGGCGGGAGCCGGCGGAGCCGCGGCCGGAGCTGGGCGGCGGGAGCCGGCGCCGGAGGACGCGGGGACCTCGGCGACACCCTGGAAGGCGGCCCTGGGCGCCCCGAAGGTGGGTTCGCGCCGGGGGCGGGGACTGTCCCTGGCCTGGGAGGAGATGGCCGTGGCGCGGCGGGGGACGGCGCAGGTCCCTAGGGCTGGCAGTGCGAGCGTACTGGGGGGGGGACAGCCCCTCCCAAAGCTCCCTGGAGGGGACACCCGCCCGCCACCCACGGGACAGCAGTTCGGCCTCACCCGCTCCCGGGGCTCACGGCCCTCCCGGAGGAGTGGGGCAGCCGGGCTGGACCCCCGCCCATCTCCCTGCTGGGCCCGGGCTAAGATTCTGGGTGGAGATTTGGGGTCCGCGGTCTGAGAGGGAGGGGCCCCTCCGATCTCTCCAGGTCCACTCCCAGACAGCTGGCGACCTCCACGCCCACCCTGTCTCCTCTGTCTACTTCAGCCTCAGTGAGGTGGAAGTTTCTGTCCCCAAGGATGCAATCCCTAACTCAGGAAAAGTGACCCAGGGCCCTTGGGCCCGAGGGTGCTCCAAGGGCTGACACCCGTGAGATCTGAGAGAACCGTGCTGCCAGAGGGCCCTGCCGGGTGGGCAGGCCAGCCACGGAAGCGGGGCCTCCAGGCACCAGGACAAGGGCCACAGACCACATGGCGGGGCTGGTGTCTTCTTTAGCCAAGTCAGGCTGGATGTATTGCTTGTCTGAAAACCCCTTATTGCCTGTATCTGGTTTTTATTCCCCATTGTGCTGGGAGGCAGCTCTGTAGCGTGTGGTCCTCCTGGGGAGGATCTGGAAGGTGGGTTGGCTCTGGGTTGGCTGCTGTCTTACCCCGACAGGCACGTTCTCCCAAATCAAGTTTCCACAAACTCCCTGTCATTCCCGGAGAATCCCGGGAGAGGAGACCAGGTCCCCGTCCACTGGGCTGTTCCCAAAGTGCACAAGGGAGATGTGGCCCCAACGGAGCTTCTCTTTGATGCCCCAGGGGCAGTCCTGTCCCCTCACTAGGCAGCGAGGGGGAGTGGAGAGTGTGGGCAAAGTCCTAGGGGATCAAAGGTGGCCGTGGCACCTGTAGCCCATCCACGTCAGCAGGAGGGGAGCTTTGGCAGCGTGTTTTCGAGGAGCTTGGCACGATCTGTACTTTGAGCAGATGGAGAAGACAGCTCCTCTTTTTAAGAGCCTTTGCCTCATACACTGCGAGTTGGTCCCTTCATCCTCGCAATCGACCTTCGAGGGAACATCATTATCCTGGCCTTGCCAACGGGACTCCAAGAAGTTAAGCAACTTGGCGCAGCTGACGCGGCCGGTGAAAGAGCAGAGAGACTCAGCCCCACGTGCCTGACTCCTGAGACTCCGGAGACAGTGCTCTCAAAGGAGGCTGCTTTAGGAAATCGAGGTGCCTAAGGCCTGGAGAGGGGAAGAAACCATCACACCCAGATGAAATGAGAGCCGTGTGGCGGGGCTTGTGGTTCGGATGGTCCCATGGCCTGAGAAGGTCCCCTCCCATCTCAAGGGACCCCGTGGAGGCAGGAAGCCATTTCTTGCAGGTGCCGCCATCGGGCCCAGCCTGCCTTGACCCTCCTCGAGTGGAGCAAAAAAGGGGCCTTTCCTCACCTCCCGTTCTCCTTCTTGCCTACCCAAAGCCCCCGATTCCCTGTGCACTTGTTCCTGTCCTTCTGGTCCTCCCAATGACATGCATGGATTTCCACCAAATTACCAGTCCCCGCCCTCACGTGTACCAGATTGGCTTCCCTCCAAGAGGGACTCTGGCGGGGAAAGAAATTAAGGCCACGCCTAACTATTTGCTGGGAGGGAGCCACAGAGCCCCAGGCCAGTGAGGAAGAAATTACTTGTTAGGCTCCTCACGCTCAGGCTGGCTGTGTCCTCAGTTAAATCTCACCCGCAGAAACCCCCCTGGCCCTAGGGGGCCCTCTGGAATTCCCAGAGCCCTCTGGGAGCCATGCTGTCCCGAGGCAGGTGAGCGGCTGCAGAGGGACCAGTGATCATCTGAGCAGTTTGCTCCCTGGTTGACTGACCACGGGTGGGGCCCTCCCAGGCCACTGACTGGAAATCCCTCAGGACCAGCCAGGGTGGCTCTGACTGCGCCAGTGCACCCTGAGGTTTGCATGGGGACGACGGGGAAACAAGGACAGGCACGTCCTGGAGCAGACCTCAAGGGGGTGAGGGCGGCAGTGGGCAGGTGGGGCGCAGGGAGGAGGGGACTGGTGGGAAAGGCATTTGGAGGAGGTGGCAGGGGAGCCCTGCTGGCCCTGCAGTCGTCTGAGAGCTGCCCTCACCACTGCAGGCCAGCTCCTCTGCACCCCAAGCCCCCCACTTCTCTCTCGGGAGGTGTGGGTGGGAAGTTACCTCTCTCCTCCTGAGCGCCTCCACCCCCTGCATCCATCAGGCCATCCTGGGAGAAGGGAGTGACAGGCAGCAGCCCCGACTCCCCGGATATCTTTACAGAGACTGGGAGGGGACCTGGTTCAGCTTCTCCTCCCGGGGGTGTAGACTGAGCACCCATTTCTACAGGGCGCTTTCTGCAGTGTGGCCAGAAATTCCTTCCGGGGTACTCTGATCCAAATGTGGGACCCGGAGGGACAGGCCCAGCCAGAGCTCGTTTTCCAGGTCAGAGGGCAGGTATGTAATGGGCCCAGGCAGTGGCCCTGTGGTGGTCACAGTTTCAGGGCTCACAGAAGGCTGGGCAGCATTTCCTCATTCCAGGACGCCAGCAGAGCCTCTGAGCCGGCCAGCAGCAGCCAGGTCACCGGGGAGAGCTCAGTGTGATGACTGCCCAGGAAGGTTCTAGATGAGGGTCCTTTACTAGGAGGGCACTTAGGGACCTGGCCCCCCAAATCCACCATCCAGCTGACAGTGACACTACCTCCCAAGTCCTGTGAGCATGGACCAGTGCTGCACCTGGGGGTCTCTAACAGGCATGGACTGACCTAAGCCTTGAGTCACACAGGCATGACTGTCAGGTTTGGTTGTGTCATTGTTTTGTTTATGTGTTCCATGGCAGCCCCCGGGAACTTGGAGGAAGGTGAGGGCAAACCTCATCATCAGGTTTGCGTGCAGGCAGGCCTCAGACCAAATTCTGCCACACGTGTAGACGTTTTGAACAAATACCGTCTGCAAACAGACCCAGCAAGAGTCTGCAAGCCCTGTCCTGTGGGCTCAGGAAGCCCCGGCAATCTGTCTCTCTGGTGCCCTGACCACCCCGTCACTAGATCCTTCACCTGCTCTTTCCAGAGTCCAGGCTGTCTCCGAATTTTTTGGCCAATCTGCATCTCTTGAAAACCTCTATCTTCACCAGTGAGAATGCACTTCTAACGTTTACTTTGCTAATTATCAAATGCTTGGTGCCGACCAGAGATAAAGATGTGAAGTGTGTGCCCCAGCCACCTCTGGAGTGGGGACTTTCTGCTGTGAGGCTGTGGCCGGGATTGGGGTGGGGGGCGGGGTGAGTGTCCCAATTTGAATGCACCCCGGTTGCAGCTAGCCTAAGGAAACCCCACAGAACACCTCACTACGTTTGCAACGAATTTCAGGATCAATAATGCGCGTCCCGTCGTCCCCGCAAGGAGGCGTGAGATGGCCCTGCCCTCCAGAAGGTGGAGTCTGGGCAGGGTTGTGATGAGTCACTACCACCTGTAAGCAGAGTTCCGAGCTCAGAGTAAGGTGCTGTCCCGTGCGCTTCATCCAACTGCAGTAGCCGTTTCCCATCTGATGGGCTAAGGAGAGTGCCAGCCAAGCCCAGCCACGCGCAGGAGGTGACAATCCTCCTAGAGGTCTAGATAATAATGCACATCCACTTTCTCTCACTGGATCCTTCCCAGACTGTGTGGCAGGTTCCGTGTGATCCAATTTTGTGGGTGGGGACCCCGAGGCCTAGGGGGGTTAAACTGAGTGATCAAGGTCATGGAACTAGTAAGTGCCTGGCTGGCTTCAACCCAAGTCCTCCGACACCCAGCTCTGCCTGTCCGTAACCTGCTCCATCTCTGATTTCTTCTCTCCATGAGGTTGAACGTGGGCAGCTTCAGCAGCCCAGCTCTGTCCTGCTGAAGCTAACACAGGGAGGGACAGAGTCACACTCCCATTTTCTGTCCTGCCTGTGGGCACTCAGGCCAAACGTCCCCTCCAAGCCCCGGTGCCTGCACAGCGCTGCTCCTGCAGGCGGCCGCAGGTCGCTCTGGGCATTCCTGGCCAGGCGGAGGCCATGCTGGGATTCCACCGCGTCCTGCCCAAATGCCAGGAGACACTAAGGACCTTTCCAGCCGCGAGAGGTCTGCACGCCCAGGCCGAGGGTGGCGGTGCCCGACTTGCATACTCAGGCACACCACGAAACGTCTCAGAGAGTCCTTGTGAAACTGCCGGGCTTCAGAACTTGCAGCGCAGAGTAAAACAGAAAGCAGATTGTCGGGGCAGTTCCCACTTGAGCTGGAGTTTGTTGACTCTGCTTATTTGAAGTCGGAGCCAGTTACCCCATGGAGCTGAGTAGTCCTAAACTGGCCTTGTTTGGAGGCCGAGACCGACGCCAGTTAGTCAGGAGACGCTCCGGTGGGCCGGCCCGTGGGGGAGGGCACACATGCCCAGTGTCCTCAGCGGCGCGGTGGTGCCTGAGTTTCGGTCAGCTGAGAAACGTGTCCTGCTCTCAGGGCCAGGACACCCGCCCACTTCTGCGTTCCGCTTTCATCTCCGCAAATTGCTTTGAAGGCCACTCTGTGTCTGCCTCCTGCTCCCTAATCCCTGTTACCGCTGTGGCCTTTGGCGAGAGAAGTCCTGTGGTCACATGTGGCCACTGGCGGGGGCGACAGGCTGCCTTAGCCCAGTCCTGGGCATCCCTGCTTTGTGGAGCATTTTCCCAGAGGAGAACCGCTTCCTTCCCCACATTTCCCACGGCTTATTTCTCCCTCCCCACCTCCTCCGCAACCAAACTCGGATTCTCAGACACCTTGCTCCCTGCCTGCCGGAGCGGCACTTTCCCAGGGCCTTGCAGACTTGGAAGGGACAAGCCGGTGACGCTGGGTGTCCCAGCCTCCCTGCAGCGGCCCTGGGCTTTCTCCTCTCCTCTCGGGGAGGCCATAAATTAGAGCTGTGGCACCAGAGCCAGGGCCTCTCCCCGACCGACAGGGAAGCACAACTCTTTCTTGGCCGTTCTCTCGACTCCTTTCACTGGGCAGATGAAAGGAAAGGTTTCCACGCTCCCAGCTTCTTGCAGGAGCATTCATTGTCGTTGGCTCTGTGCAGCCAGAGCCCATCAATTATTCAGCTCGGATCTATCACTCTGAATTTGCAAAGGTCTCAGCAAGTACTTTTATAGATTCTTTCCTCATAATGTCCCAGTGAGACCAAGCAGGGTCTCCCTGCTTTCTAGGCGATAGAAGCAAGGCTCAGCTTGGCGTCAGAAGACTTGGGTCCAAGCCCAGCCAGCTGGCCCCACAGAGGGAGCTGTGGGGCCCTGGGCAAGTCTCTGGACCTCTCTGGTGTGCAGCGTCTCTGTGGGATATCTCAGCACGGCGCCTCCCTAGCCCGGGCCATAGTGTGTGGGGAAAAGCATGCGTACCTTGCAGTGGGATTATAAAGGCTTCTGATTGCTCTCGTCACTCCAGGTGTGGAAATGGAAGCTTCAATTCTAAGCTGAGGTGCAGCCATTTGCACAGGACACTGCACACCGGCTCCACTGGGAGACGTCCCCAGGAGCACGTGGGTAAGGGGGCTTTTCTCCCCGTCCCATGAGTGCGGCTCTGTGACATGGGGGTCGGGGTCCTGGGAGTGCTCCTGGGGTGGGTGACGGGGGGGGCTGCAGCTCAGTCCCTTCAGCACCACCTGGGAAGATGCAGGGTGGTGCCCACGGGAGGGATGCAGGACAGAGACACAGCTGTCCACCTGGCAGGGGCATCAGGAACGTGACTCAACAGTGGCTCCCAACAGGTACCTCAGGCTGGTGCAGAAAAGTGCTCAAAGGGACGAGTTAAGGGAGGAGGCCGGCAGCGACATTCAGAAGGGCATGGAAGGCTGTAGAATGAGGTGCTGTTTGAACTAGGCTCCCACTGAGTCCAATTCAAACACAAGGTTATCAGGAAAGGATCAGACGTGAAGTTGAGACCGGCTTCCCAAACCACCCCACCCCACTCTCGGGGGAAAAATGACTCAGCCCCTAGACAAATTCTGACTTTGAAAGTCTTACCCGTAACCCTGCAGGAGGCCTTGAGGGAGGGGGGAGTGAAATCCTCGGGAGGTGTGAACTACTCCAGCTCGGCTTGCTGGGAGGGCCCTGTGCTCAGGACACAAAAGCACAAAAGACAGGCAGCATCCTGCCCCTGGAAGACCTGGATGCTGGTCAGGGCGCCAGGACACTGCCACAGTTCAAGGTCAGGCGGGCCAGCGTCAGGGAGCATGGGGGAAGCAGGTGCTGGGAGAATTCCGAGAAAGAGTGGCCTGGAAGGTGAGGAGTCCTAGAGGGGATTCAGGGAGGAGGTGAGCCTCGGTGGGGCTTTAAGGCAAGGCAGGTCCTAGCTAACTGGTGAGGGCCAACGGCAGGACGGAGGCCAGGAGGTCCTCCTCATTCATTCGTTCACCCGCTCACTCACCTACTTGGCAAGTTCCCTGAGTGCCTTTGTGTGCCTGGCGTGGCTCTGAGTGCCCAGAAAGCCCCTGCCCTCCCGGAGCTTGCATTCTTGAGGGCGGGGCTCGCGGAAGCAGGGGATGAGCTCCAGGGAGAACCGGGGAGCAGGGGCGCTGGCCTCCATCTGGCGGCCAGAGCTGGGCTGTGCATGGGGTGACACTGAGCAGACATGGGAGTGAAGCCGCAGGTGTGTGACATCGGGGCTCAGCCTCTGCCTCCTTCAGAGGAGATGGGTATGTTCTCACGCTGGTTTGCAGCAGGGACGAGTAACCCAGGCAGCAAGTGGGTGGCTTCCAGGGAGTGGGAAGGCCAGGGCTGTCCTGGCTGGGTAGCCCGGGGGCTTCCCTGCAGTGGAGACCATGGTGCTCTCGAGGAAAACCCCAGGGGCACTGTCCTTCCTGATCCTGATACCACGTTGCACTCACCACCAGCCCCACCCACAGCCAGAGCATCCGCCAGCAAGGCAGCCACCCAGCGCACTTACACACACACACACACACACACACACGCCCAGCAAGGCAGCCGCCCACCGCACTTACACACACACACACACACACATGCCCAGCAAGGCAGCCGCCCACCACACTTACACATACACACAGCAGGGTAACCACCCACCACACTCACTCACATGCACCCACCAAGCAGGGTATCCACCACACTCACTCACACACACATACACCCCCCAGCAGGGAAACAACCCCACAGTACACACACACACACACACACACACACACACACCCCCTCACAGTCACACGTTTCAGCACCATTCATCCCCGCCACAAATACAAAATTGGGGCCAGGGTCTGGTCCCTGCAGGATGTCACCCCTTCATATTAGGGGCTCCAACAGCAGCTCTGACCAGGCCCTGGAATACAGATGAGCTGGAAGCGGGGAGATGATCTGCCAGGGCCAGACCAGCAGGGTCCCTCCTGCTCCGGTCACCATGGCAACCCCGGAGAAGGAGGGAACTGCTCAGGCAGCTCTGGCTCCTGTTAGCAGCTCTGTGGGGAGCAGGCTGTGTCCCTGTCCACTTGTCCTCTCGTCCTCTCGCTGCTGGCTCATCTGTGCTGAGGCCCGTCCACAGAGCACGGCCGGAGGTCAGCCTGAGCCCCTGGGCTCTCTGTGCAAGATGAGCATCACGTTCATGATGGAACCCAGATGGGAGGGCCTGCGTGTCCCAGACCTGCCGGTCCCAGGCCTGCCTCCCAGTCCCAGCCCTAGTGACTGCCCTCTCGCCACCTGGAGAAACAGGATTCATCTCTCTAGAGAAGGAAAGGAAAAGATGCAGGTGTGAGGAGTACATGTGTTAATACCTGTGACGGTTTTAGATTGACACCTGCTGGGTGCGCTGTCAGCCTCAGCTAACACGATGACATTACTGTTTCTCTGTCGTGCTCTCGCTGCGACCTGGGCACACATGACCCAGCCTGGGCAGATCAAGGAAAACTTCCCCAGGGAGGAAATCCCCGAGAACCAAAGGGCAGGAGGAGGGGAAGCGCTTTCCAGGCTGAAGGAGCGGCTTGTGCAGAGTCCCAGGGGTATGAGCGCGCAGCATTCAGTGGAACGGGAGTGTTGGGTGGGGTCAGAGAGGTTGTGTGTCACAGAGAGGAATGAAACGTGCTAGTGAAGGACACAGCCAAGGACAGGCACGAGCCCACGGAGGGAGGAAGGGAGGGAGGGAGTTGGTCGGCAGCCCTTTGCGTGTTCCCCGCCCCAGGAGCCCGGGAAGTGGGTTTGACAGTTTTCCAGGTGAGCAGATGAGGTCATAATGAGACAAGGTGTTGGCTCAAGGACCAAGCTGCACCCACCTGGCTCCTCCAGCAGCCGAGGAATTAGCTCATGGTTGGCAAAGCCTCCTCCTCCGAGGAGCCGCTGTGGGCCGGGGAGCCAGGGAGCGTGTCTGGGCAGCAGTCTCTGAGCAGCGTGGGTCCCCGGTGCCGGGACATCCTGCTGCTGCTGCAAAAACAGTTGACACACCCCACCCCCACCTCGGGGCTTGTCCTCGCTGCTGCCGGTTGGCCTGCCTGGTGCACGCCTGGGCCTGGTGGGATTTCGGGGTCTGATCTTGTTTCTCAGGATGCCCCGGGTCTCAGGTCTGGCAGCGTCCTTTGGCTTCCATCTCGGGCTCCGCCAGCCTCAGGAAGGACCTAGCTTAGATGCAGAGAAAGCCAGCTTGGCCTGGGTGCTGAGGGCCGGGCCCAGGAGTCCCTGGTTTGTCCAGCGGGAGGGGAGGCCTCTATGCTCTTCCAGCCCAGGAAGCTTCTAGCGGGGGCGGCGATGGCGTCCCTTTGTCCTCCCTGTCCGTCTTATCTGCTCACAGAACTCAGGGAGGGAGGACACTGCCCACCCGTCTGTCTGCACTTGCAACCTCTCCAGAAAGCTTTGCTGGGTATAATCAGAGCTGCCCTGCAGGTGGGAAGGGAGCCCTGTAGACGCGGCCGCCCCAGACACACTCAGAACAGATTCTGGCACCTCAGCCAAGAGGCAGACGGCGCCTGGGAGGGGCCCCAGGAAGCGGCTAAGAAGTCTTCACATTTGGAGGATTCTGACCGTGAAACTGCACGGAAAGCCCCCCCCCCCCCAGAGTATACCCCACATCTGCAGAGCACACTAAGTCTTCACAGAGTGCGTGCAAACTTCAGTTCTGCCAATCCCCGAGGGCCTAGGAGGTTGGTATCGTCATCCGCCTTTTACAGATAAGGAAACCGAGGCTTAGCAAGACTGACAGGACCCAGAGCCCGGCCCTCTAATCCCAAGTCAAGGGTCTCCATCTGGAGACGGTGGTTCTCCACCCTGGCTGCACACTCGGACCACCTGGGGGCTTAAAAACACGCTGCTGCCTGAGTCCGTCCCAGAGCAATTGAAGCAGAAGCCTAAGTGAGCGTAAGGGTGGGAGGTAAAGGTGGGGAATTGCTCCTCACGCCCCACCGCGGGGGCTGGCAGGCCCGTGCAAGGCAGCAGAGCGTCCTCTTCCGCTGCCGCCTGTGCTCTTCCTTCTTCGCGAGCACCTCCGCGCACATTGGAGAGGAGCCCCAGGACCTCCCTCGTGGCCCAGCCCCCGTTTGGCTTTTGCCACGCCCCCTCATTTTAATTCTTTCCCCTCTTGAGCTGCGGGTTTCCCAACGCCCCAAATAAGCAATCACAGCAATTAGTTTCATATCTTTCTTTCTTTCTTTTTTTTTTTGGGGGGGGGGCAGGGATTTTTTTAGACATATTCAAGTCAATAAAAATGTCTCTTTGTTTCCCCTCCCTTTCACACTCAGGGTGTCACCCTCTCCAGGCCTCTGGGCATCTCGATTTTGACATTGAAACTTTATCCTGGACGTCGTCCTATCAATTCATTCTCTCGTAAAGTTGCATTCCCCTGGCACAGATTGTTAAAACGCACCCTGAAAGCCCAGGGCTTCTGTGCTTGGTCCAAGTCAAACGTCCCCTGCTCTAATCTGCCCGACTCCACCTGCCTGGTCCCCGGGGACCGAGGACGCACAGGCTGCAGGCTCGGGTCTAATTCTAACCCGAAGTTACTGCCCCACCCCGTGTTCTGACACTATGGGCGAGAGCCCGGACTCGCGCCTCCCCACTGGGGACGGGAGGCCAGATCAGACCACGTAGCTGAGGTCCTTGCCAAGGAGGCTGCTGTGTGGGCACTTTAGGTAAACGTGAGAACCTCTTTCTAGAACAGTGAGTCACAGCCTCGCTCGGTTTAACCCTCCAGCGTGAAGGCAGCCGTCTCCTTCCCCCGGCAGCTGCCTCCTCTGAAGAGGTGAGGGGAGGTGCTGTTCTTGGAGACGGGAGCTGGGAGAGTGGCCTGGGAGACTGGCCTGGAAGAGCCGGGGCCAGGCCCAGGGGCTGTGTGGGTGGGGTGGCGAGGGCTCAGTGGCACCTGGACACACCTGTTTGCGTGACAGGCTCCGGGACCCTTGGGCAGTTGCCGCAGAGGTGAGACCTGTGCCCTCAGATCCAGATGACCTGGGCTTATCTCCCAGCTACTTGCTGTCCCTGGACCTCTCTGAGCCTCAGTTTCCTCTGCTGTGGAATGGCCGTGCCAGCCTCCCCCTGGCTGGGGAGGGATCGGGACTGACACGGTTCTCATCTTTCCCTCAGGGCCTGGCACATCTGCGCTTCCCCGAGAGGCAGGCGCTCGGTCTGCGCACACCTCCAGGACTGGTAGATCCTCCTGGCAAGGGCTGCCCCCTGGCTTCCTGCTGACACCTGCCTGTTCCTGCCTTCCGTGAAGCATGGCACCCACAGGATTCCGGGGCAAGACATAGCCCCGAAGACCCACGGCCGGCCCAGGAGGGCACTCTCTGTGGCTCGCTGCACCGTCCCTCCCGGCTCCGTGCCACCCAGCCTCCGAGACCGGCTTCCGCCCCAGCGATGCACCTGGGAGCTGTGGCCCCACCTGGATGAGGCCCTTCCAGAGCAAGACCCACCCTTGCCACCCACCGAGGCTCCCTCGCTGCTCCCCAGCACCTCCCACGTCTGGCTGCGCGGGCAGATCGTAGAATGTCTGTGCCCCAGATCCAGGTGGAAGAGGTGGGGGGCGAAGAGGGGCCAGCAGCAGCGGCTGCACCTCCCGACGACCACCTCCGGAGCCTGAAGGCCCTCACCGAGAAACTGAGGCTGGAGACCCGCAGGCCCTCCTACCTGGAATGGCAGGCCAGGCTGGAGGAGCAGACGTGGCCCTTCCAGAGGCCGGCTGCGGCTGCGGAGCAGGGGGCCAGCTCAGAGCAGTGGCAGCGTGGCGGGGAGGAGGCCCTGCTCCCTCGGAAAGAGCCCAGGCAGCATCTGTCCCCGGCCAGGAGCACCAGCCCGAGTGCTGGGCCCCTGTCCCCTGGCAAGCTGGAAGGCTTCCAGAGCATCGATGAAGCTATAGCCTGGCTCAGGAAGGAACTGGTGAGTGGCTGCCCCCTACGAGTCCCCAGAAAAGAGAAGATGCCATTCTATCTCTGTCTCTGTCTCTGTCGCTCTCTCCCCATGTCACTCCAGCCTGCCCTGTGTACCCCCTCTCCACCTCCCACAGTGCACACCTGTGATCTTCCTGTGGGCTGCAGGGCAGACCTCATTTCTCTGCCGTGGCCGGGGATCTGGGTGTCGATGGGCCCCTGATCGTAGGTTCTAATGGGGGAAGCAAGTGTGGCCACGAGAACATGAACTCGTGTTAAGGTGTCCCCCACCTTCCCTGACACAGCGCCTGGCACCCCGAACTGCTAAGGCGGCTCCCGGGGTGGAACTCCCGCCCTGCCGTTCACCCTGGTGCCTGCCTGTGAGTGGCCAAAGTGCTGGCACTGGCCTGGTGGCCGGGCACGTGGGGGGCTGTGGCCGGGGCAGGGCTGTGCAGGGGACACGGTAAGTAGCTGGGCTCAGCGTGGGAAGTGCTGTATTAATGAGTGGTGTGCAGGAGCCACCCAGCCGGGACGGGTCCTGCCTGGGGAGAAGCTTTGTGCACGGGCTGCGTAGGAGTCTGCCCAGGAGCCAGGGCTGGGACGGGCGTTCCGGGCAGAACAATCGTGAGCAAAGGGCATGCTGTGTTTGAGCTGGGACAGCAGCTCAGTCATTTTTCTGCCCATGAGCAAAACAGGTTCCCATCAGGGCCACCTCTCACCATGTGCAGTGACGGTGACTCAGTCTGAGAAAGGGGGTGGGGCACAGAGCTGAGTGCCCGACCCCTCCCACACCCCAGGGGAGAGTGGCTGGTGTCTGGCGCGGTGGTGGCTTCTCGAAAGAGCCAGGCACTGAAGCTACCCCTCCCCCAGCTCGCAACCCCAGACCCACCCGTCACCTGAGGCCCAGGTGACACCAGCAGAGCCAGGCCACCCTGGCCACAGGTGAGCCAGCAGTCCGGGGCCAGCTGCCTTCCAGAGCCAGCATCACCCTTGGGTCAGGGACTCAGATGTCTGATTAATTGGAAGCGCTTTTTGGTTCAATCCCTGATGTTGAGGCTGCTCCTCAGCACACACCACCCTGCCGCGTCTGCCTTGGGTACCTGGCGAGTGTCTGCTGTCGGCTCTCTGGGAAGACGGGGCACCCATGCTTCCTGCTGCACCTCTGGGGTGCTCTGTCGCCACCGGGTGCTTGTGGGGATGGGAAAAAGGTGCAGCTGCTCTCTGAGCTCCGGAGGCTAAACTGCTTTGGTTTGTTTTCATAAGGAGGAACAAAAAATATTCCCATTAATCAAGGACACCACTTGTAAGTTTTGGGTTCATTTGCGACTCTATTGCTTCTGGGAGCAGAGGCTTTTACTTCTAAATAAATTAGCTTTCCCCGTGGCCCCCTTTGGAGTGGGGATGAGAGAAGGAATCCTCCAAGGACCTCTTGGTTCATTCAGAAGATGCAACTCTGAGGCCCAGAGCAGCCCCAGTGCAGACCAGCAGGCAGACGACGTGCACTTCCGCCTGCTGCAGGGATTAGACAGTAACAAAGGCAACTTCTGAACTCTTTGGGTTGAAAACAGAGAGTTCAGCATTTGGACAACAAACACATTCTTAAGTCTCAGTCAAAATGTTAAACTTAATGCCATTCCTAATTTGTCATCTGTTAACTCATTTAAGGCATTTTCAAAAATGAGCATATTATTTAACCCTGTGAAAGTGGTTTGCATGATCTTTGCTGTGTTTTAAGCCTGGAATCAAGTTTCCTCGACCCCTGGGCAGGCCCTCAGGCTGATTTGTTAGCCTCAAGTGCAAATGTTGTCTTTTCTTCTTGCACGGACAAGGAAACAGACTGGAAATCTGTAACTCAGTGGTGTGGATGTTTTCCTTACATGAAACCAAGCACCCAACTCCATGGGGGTTTGGCCTCAGGGGATGGCAGCCCCCTAACCGTCCAGCGGCTCTGCCAGGAGCTGTGAGCACAGCCAGGCAGGTGGCTGTCAGCGCCCCTTGGTCACAGGCAGGCAGTGAGTCTGGCAGCTCCGTCGTGTGTCCCAGCCTTCTCAAGACCAGCGACCAGGCAGAGAGTGACTGCCGGATCTTGACCCATTTCTAAGGCAAGGAAGGACCCTAACAGCTCCCTCGGGGGTCAGCTCTCCCGCTCAGCTTGCAAGGAAATGACAATTGTACCTGACGCCCCCCAGGGACCTGCAAGCAGGTTGGATTTTCCTTCAGGCTAATGCCCTGGGGATACAGGAAGGTGGAAACCCTCAGAGCCTGTCAGTGCGACTCCTCCAGCTAAGGAGGCCTGACCTTCGCCCTGGAGTGGATTTGGAGAATGTGTCATCATCTGGCTGTGGCAGGCAGGACTCTGGGCCACCTGACTCCTCCAGGCTAAGATCCAATCTCGCTGTTGCCCGGACACCGACTCAGGGTTGGACGAAGAGGCCATTGTGCAACTCTGCTGGTTCCAGGCCACCCTGGTCCCCAGAAAGACACCGCCTCCAGCCTTGTGCTTTCCAGGCGGCCTCAGTAGGTGGCCGGCTGGCCTGGGGTAGGTGGGGGCGATGCTTCGGGAAGCGGGTGAGCTAGAAGGGCCTTGACCCAGAGCTGTGGGATTCTCTTCTGGAATCCAGAACATTTCACAGACGCCTCTCGCTGGGCTTGCCGTCAGGGTCAGCCGACTCCCCTGGCCTGGCCCTCGAGCCTCAGCGCTCGGGAGAGGCACCCGCCTTTCTGTCTTCTCTCCTCCGTCACACCCAGAAGTTCCCTTTGCCAACCTAGAGGATAAAGAAAGGGGATGAAAAAGTCTTCCGCTTGGTCTGTGCAGAGCCAGACCCAAAACCAAAACATTCCGGCTTCCCAGTGGGCTGCCTTTGTGGTGAGAAGCCCGGGTGCTGACAGATACTTGTCCTTTAGTTTCACGCAGGTGTTTGATCCCTGCAGACAGAGCCCCCAGGAGGGTGTTTATGGTTGTTAGAAAATGGAGAAAAGAAGCCTGACAAGTTTTAATGGCTTAGGGCTTGCCAGTGGCAGGAGGCCTGTAGACCTGGACCCAGTGGCCCCCCTGGTTTGTTTCAAGCTGGGAGTCCTCTCCCAGTTAACCCTCTCTTGCCCGTGCTGCCTGCTTGGCAAGTGCATGACTCTGGTGTGTCTGGGCACGGCCCTTGGAGGCCAGTGTCATTGTGTCTACAGAGTGGTGTGGCCAAGTGACAGGTCAGACTCACCGAGCACCTTCTGATGGGGACGGAGGGGAGGAATGTGGGGATACAGCCAGGTTAGCATCTCCCATCCAGGGAGCATCTTATGGTTCCCAGAGTTCTATCCCATACAGTCTCCTGTGCAAAGGCTTGGGAGTATTTGCTGCTCCTGCTTTACAGAATGAGCCTCGGAAAGAATCTAGGCCTCAGGGACAGAGGGGTCAAGTGACTCGCCCAAGATCATGTGCAGGATGTGGCAAACCATGACACAAACCCACATCGCTTGGCTGCAGACCCAGATCTCTTCCCTTTGTTCTAGACACTTCAGATGTTCGCGTCAACAGGGCCATGAGCTGTCAGAAAGCCTGTGTTTAAACCCTGCCGATTTCAGACCGGGTTGCTTGTAAAAGTCACAGCCAGTTGCTAGCAGTGCCTCATAACAGCCCTTTCACAGGGCCTGGGCAGCTGTTTCCTGACGAGGATAATAACTTGCTCAGGGCCATCCAGCCAGGCACTGGCTGGGCTGGAATTTGGTTCCCAAGAGAGCTTCTCGTCCAGGCATGTGTTTGCCCGGGGCCAAGTCTTCTCAGCGTAGCTTGGGGCTTTCAGCCTGTCGGCACCGGCAGCCTTCAGACGGCTCCTGTTCCATTCATCTGGGCAGACGCTGGCCTCTTAGGGGTTATTAAAGAATTTGTAAACAAAGATACCAGCAAAGGAAATACACCAGATTTCAGTGATCCATATTTCTGGGTGGTAACATTATTCTTTCGACTTTTCTGTAGTTTCCAAAATTTCTAAGATAGGTATATATTAAGTGTAATCGAGACGGGAAAAAATTATAAAAATAAAAGACCAAAGAAAGAAGAGTGCAAGGCTTTTTGCCAATGTAGTTGGTACACACTCTTCACCGTGTAGTCTACTGATAAAAAAGAAGGCATAGAAACTCCTAGAATAAGATAAAACTCACGCCCTCGGTCTCCAGACATTCCCACTCCACGTGAGAGGTGACCAGGCAGTCACCGCTCCCAGGAGCTGCACCGACCTGGGGTCGGGAGGCCCTGCCTCTCTCCGGACTGTCTCGGCTGGTCCAGGAGAAGGAAGGGAGGAGACGCCTGGTGGCTGCGCTCCACCAGGGTAACATCACACAGGCGATCCTGGGGCTGAACCAGGCAGGTGGGGGTCCTCTAACCCAGTCCCCTCTCCATTCAGTACAACCAGGACCCACGTTCCCTGAGTGCCTGGGCTTCGGTATGGAGTGCGGCAGGATCGTGTTGGATGGGGCAGGGCTCTTGTCTCTGAGGAGGTGACAGACACACGAACACGGTGGCATGGTGTGGCAAGAGCTATCCTAGAGGTGCAGAAAGCATAGCTCTGAAATGCTCCGGGGAGCTGAGGACCACACTGAGTGGTCACTGTGCCACGCACAGTGGACGATGAAATTAACCGGAGGGAAATATACAAACCCCTCACTTCCCCAGCAGGCAGGTCCCCACCTGCAAGTGCGATTGCTCTTACGCTTCTCCTTATTTCTCGTTCACATTTTTTCTTTAATAATCAAAACCCAGTTCCTCTGACGGACACCCCCCCAGTTATAGTAACTACGCACCAAGGTATCCGGCGGTGGCAGCCAGGCATTGGCTGAAAGTGCAGATCCCTCCCGGCCCTCCATGGAAATTCAGATTTCTCAAATCCGGGAGGTGCTGGAGGGTAACGAGTGCCCACAGGTGATTCTAATTCCACCGGCCCATTAACTGGGCCTGGGCGGAGTGGAAAAACCATAAAATTGGTAATTAGATTAGAGGTCAAATCCAATCCTACCACATCCTAGTTGTGTGACTTTAGGAAAACCAATGAACTAACACTCCTCGGTTTTGTCCTTGTAAAATGGGGACAATAAATGCCTTCCTGGCAGGGTGTCGTGGAGGGAGGATGGGGAGGACGAGCAGCTTTAGGGCCCTGCACACTCGCCGGGCTCCGGAACGGTCTGGAGCGGTGTTACGCACCTTTCTGCGCATCGCACCATTTAACACCCACAGCGATCTTTCCAGGTGGGCACGGTTACGAGCCCCATTTCGCAGATGAGAAAACTGCGGTTAAGAAACTTGCCCGAGATCAACCAGCAGAGCAGGAATTTGAGCTCAGACCTGCCCGATCTCGGAGCCCTGCGGAGAGTCTGGGTTCACGCCCAATGCCACGGGCCCGGCACAGGGAGCGCAAAGCGTCTGTTCTTCCCAAGGAGACAGGTGCGGGGAGATGGAGTGTGGCGTGGCCTTGGAGAGCACAGTGGCCTCACATGGGCCTGGAGGGTGACACAGAAAACAGTTCGGGAAGATGAACTCTTGAGTTCTGGAGGTGGGTGGTGGCGACAGGTGCACGGCAATGGGGATGCACTGACTGCCACAGAGCTGCACCCTTAAAACTGATGGCGATGGGCAATTTTGCATTATACAGAATCTACCACCATTTTTAAAAACTCTGGGGAAAAAAATGAAGCCTCTTAGCTATTGCTCAGGTTTCTACGGAGGCTGTGTGTGTTTGGTTTGATCACAGCAGAGTTACCTCTTTTTATTTTTTTCAGCTTATTAAGGGGGCACTAAAGTTCAGGTTATATATATTCACCCATCCCCCCGAGTCAGAGCTTCAAGCGTGTCCATTCCCCAGACAGTGCGCATTGAACTCATCACGCAGTTATACCCCATCCCCTCCCCCCCCACGCCAGTTACCTCGTAATCGGGGCTCCAGTTTGTGTTTAAGGTGTAAAGTCACCCTGCGGATATGTTTTGCAAGCACACCCTCATTTGTCACCGTGCCCTCTGTGTCTGTCCACCTCCCCGAGCTGGCAGAGGGCTGGTGTTTCCAGAAGGACCCATTGGTTCTTTGGGATTCCTGCTCGTGGGTCTGTCCCTGTGCTCACGCCTCTGCCCTGCCTTCCAGACGGAGATGCGGCTGCAGGACCAGCAGCTGGCCAGGCAGCTCATGCGCCTGCGCGGCGACATCAACAAGCTGAAGATCGAGCACACCTGCCGCCTGCACAGGAGGATGCTCAACGACGCCACCTATGAGCTGGAGGAGCGGGATGAGCTGGCCGACCTCTTCTGTGACTCGCCCCTGGCCTCCTCCTTCAGCCTCTCCACGCCCCTCAAGCTCATTGGAGTCACCAAGATGAACATCAACTCCCGGAGGTTCTCTCTGTGCTGAGAGGCCCTGGAGGGGCGGGGTGGGTGGGAGCCCAGGCCCAGCTGCCCCTGCGGGTCTCCTAGAGGCAGGGCTTCCTGTGGCTGGCAGCTCGGGGGGGCCTCAGGACCCATGGGACGGTGCTCCCCGGGGCCCCCAGCTGTGGTCCCAGTGCCTCCTGGACCAGCTCCCGTTTCATGCCCAAAGAGCTCTGCAGAAGGGCTGCTCCAAGCAGACGTTAAGGAGAACCTGGTTCCCAGCGTGATCCATCCCTTGGTGGCCCACATTCCTGTTTCCTGGAATCACTGGTGCTATGAACTGGGATTCCCACGGGGGGGCCCCCAAAGCTGTCATTCTTGCAGAAGGCTCCCCCTCAAGGGCCCTGGGGCTATTAGACACGTCAGACGTCAGACGTGCCCGTCTCCCACGCTGCTGCTGTCCTCTAAGTACAGGCTCGAATTCACCCTAAGTGGGTGACTCAGCGGCCTTGAAAGAAAACCCACAAGGAAGGGGAAATCAAAAGGAATGACAAAGTGGTGCTTGGGGACGCAGGCTGCACAGCTGCAGTCAGAGCCCTGGAGAGCCCTCGGTCCGGGCTGCCGTTGGCCTTCCACCTGGCATCACAGGCCGTGGGCGTCATCCCTGGGTGTGCCGGGACGTGTGACAGGCACACACCAGTGTAGCTTGGGTGAAGCCGGCACAGGTGCCCCCATCGCCTCCCCTGGCCACATGCACCAGTCACACCCTCCAGAGGGCCCCTTCGCTGTCCCCCCGCGGCCTCAGGGAGCCTGCCTAGGACACCCCTGGTAACTGAACCAGGCAAGGCCCTGGTGGGTTTCCCATAAAATCCTCCTGGAGGGGGTGCAACAGAGGCCTCCTGGTGGGTTCTGATGGTGTCACCTGCGTCACCTTATCGCCCTCCCCCGAAAGACAATCCGGGGAGCCCAGAGCCTGTCCTGAGTCTCCTCTGAGACCCTGTGCCTGACCTAACCACTAGTTTTCACTAAGACTGTTACTACTGTGTCGCTAACTTGTTAATAACTGTTTGGTTTTTGTCCAAATGGGGAAGCCAGTTGGGTAGGTCAGGTGCAGAGTTTAGGATCTGATTTAAGAGCTTCTCCCTATAAGTGTGAGGATCCGCGGGCCGAGACCTCGGCGGGCTAGAGAGTCAGCCTGGGCCACTCACCTGCACGGCGGAGTCCTCAGACCCTTTTGACCTGTGATGTCACCTAGCTGAGCCCTCTCGTTGATAAACGAGCGAAGTGAAGCTTGGGGAAGGAGAGTGGCTTCTCCAGGCTGCACGGCTGCTCCGTGGCTGTGGATGTTGACGTGTGGAACCGTTGTTCGTGATGCCTAGGCAGCTCATGTGTCAGTGACTTGAACCCCAAAGGTGGTCCCGATGCTTTGCCAAACCCACTCACTGTCTACCCCTCTATGCCCCGCCTCACTCGCACCCCCACACCTCCCGCTTTGCAATTCAGGATGTTTGGGACAACGGCAGGGCGGGGCCTGGACAGTGGGCCCACGGGGTCCCATGGTCTAAGCATGGTGTCTGGCTGCTCTGTGTGTCTGTCTTGTCTTCCTGCATAACCTCAGCGGGGCCGTGTCCACTCGCACCATGAGCTACACAGGGGAGAGGTTGCTTTTCCTTAGTGGGCCGAGAGTGGGCAGATGCAAGAGAACGGTTCCCCGTAGACAGTGAGGAACCTGGTCTCTTCCTTGTAATTTCACAGAGCCAGAGGGTTTATGCTTCATTCAAAGGTGGAACAATGTAGCCAGGGTTTTGCGTCCACCCTACTCTGTGCTCTGAGGCCCAGAGGACTGCACAGCTCTGTCCTGCTCAGAGCTCTACACGGGCACTGCCCGGGCCCGGAGGGCCCTTCCTCTCCTGTAGCCCCTTCTGGACAAGCACTGGCGGTCCAGGGCTGGCCCACACACACCCACCTACTCACCCTGCAGAGAACACGCCGTAAACATCCTTGAACCCACGCAGGAAAGCCCACCCCACAGTCTGAAAAAATGCCAGACTGAGTTTGGTTTTTCTTTTTAGAAATAGGTCATTACAGTAACAGAAACACCTGGATTCAGCCAAAGCCGAGAGGTTTTGTTGAGCGTGGTCCGTGCAGTTGAACTGGGTGCACCTGAGCCACACCCGCTCGCCTTGCTCTGTAAGAGGAGGCCACGATCGAGACACGTGTTGGGATAGGTTATAAGTCTCAGCTATTTTGCCCAATTTTATCCCAAAAGAATTTTATCAGGGCATGAGCAGGGGCGAGAGAAGGGGGTGAGCAGGGAAGGGAGTGGAGGGGAAGGCAGTGAGTTTCCCAAGCGCCGTGCAGTGTCCTCAGCTCCCTCACCCCTGCAGTGAGCACAAATGACCGAATCGACTCAGCCCTGTGACGTCCCTGCTCTGTGGGGCCTGCAGGGCTGGCCTGACCTCCACTGCCACCTTCCTTCACGTGTACACAGTGCTGTTGCCAGTTCTACCCATTATCCCTCCATCTCCCCGCCATGCCCAGGCTTCCCGGGTGTAGCACGCGGAGTCTCCACTGGCGCTGTCTCGTGTAGTCACATCTCCTGCCTTCGTGGGCTCAGGAGCCATCACAGAGGCCTGAGGGCCTGGGCAGGCTCCACCGGGCCTGGCCGAGCCCAAGACCCCCTCCCCGTAGCAATACCAAGTGCTATTACGTAATCGATGGACAGTTTATACTTTTATTTTTTATGATTATTTGTTTCTATATTGCTGTTAGAAAAAGTGAAATAAAAAATACTTCAAAAGAAGATATCCACACAAAGAAGAGAAACTGACTTCCTCCTAGCTTGTCCCTGTCACAGCACACGCAGGGCCGAGCGCCCGATTGAATGAAAGGATGGTGGATGGGTGGATGGATGTATGATTTTTGCAACCAGACCGGAGGTCTCAGATGGGCTATTTTTAAATACCCTGTTCACAGGCGCAAAGCAAACGGCCGCGGAGACAGCAAGGTGGTCTCCGAAGGAAACTGATTCAGGAAGAGGAACCTCACAAGTGTTTGAACGTATGTAATTTCTTTGAGGATCAACACTTGTGGTGGATATGCTAATTACCCTGATTTGATCATTATACACTGACTGTATCAAAACATCACTGCATGCCCATAAATATGTACAATGATGTGACAATTTAAAAAAAAGAAGAAAAGGAAGGTGACAGTGTTTGAGGGCACTGGAAAGTAGTCACCTGCCACGCGCCGCACCACTCGCTGCAGGAGGTAGATTGGTGTGAACGTCTCCACCTGCAGGGACCTGCCAGGAAAGAAGCTGTAAGACTCCAGGCAGCCTTTCGGGGTGCAGAGTTTTGCTAAACTGTGCGTTAAGCAGGGAGCCCCCAGGAGCTGGGCTTCTTACCCCCTGCTCCATGCAAGGAGGACCGAAGCACTCAGGAAGGGGTTGCCCCGAACAGCCAGAGTCCCATGGGAAATCTGAGTTAGAGATGACAAGAGGCCTCCTGGTCCCCCTCCAGGAGACTCCCCTGCCCAGGCGGGCCCAGCTCAGGGCGCTCACCTCCCACCCCCACCTGCTGCACTCGGGGCCTCACTGTGGGGCCAGATGGGACGGATGCCACTTCCCCTGTCCCGTCTGTATCAGTTGGGTGTGATCAGGAAAGTGGAGCCATCTTAGCCTTCCAGGAAGGGAAGGGCCTGGTTCAGGGACCCAGGGGCCTCCAGGACCAGTGGGAGGGCAGGGCAGGGGACCAGTGGGGACCAGTGGGGACCAGTGGGAGGGCAGGGCAGGGCAGGGGACCAGTGGGGACCAGTGGGGACCAGTGGGAGGGCAGGGCAGGGGACCAGTGGGGACCAGTGGGGACCAATGGGAGGTCAGGGCAGGGGACCAGTGGGGACCAGTGGGGACCAGTGGGAGGGCAGGGCAGGGAGCGTCTGGTGATTCACAGAGCTCACCTGCCCAGGACCTCGGCAAGCTCAGCGACAGCCTTTCTGGTGGGCGATTCTCAGGAGGTCTTCTGTCCCCACCTCTGCCTGCGGCCACCACTGGGAAAAATGACTTCACTTCCTGCTAGGGGATGAGTTGTGTCCTCCCCAAAATTCATGCTGAAGCCCTAAGGCCCGGTATCTCAGAATGGGACTGTGTTTGGAGGTGGGGCCTTTAAAGAGATAATTCAGGGAAAATGAGGTCACATGGGTGGGCCCTAATCCACTCTGACTGGTGTTCTAGTAAGAGATTAGGACACAGGCACGCACAGAGGGAGACCACGTGAGGACACAGGGAGAAGACACTGTCTACAAGCCAAGGAGAGAGGACTCCGGAGAAACTAACCCTGTGACACCTTGATCTTGGGCTTCCAGCCTCCAGCACTGTGAGAGAATAAATGTCTGTCATTTCAGCCACGCAGTCCGTGGCATTTTGTCACAGCAGCCCAGTGGGGGGCCACGGGAAACCACTGCTTTCCTCTCTGCCCTCCTTCCCCGCCCCTCCCCACCCCCGGCGTTTCAAGCCCACGTGGAAGTGACTCACGTCATTTCTGCTCACATTTCCTTGGTCAAAGCAAGTCACGTGGCCAAACCTGGCCTCCCAGGGTGGGGACGCGCAAGCTCACCCGGTGCCCACGGGCAGAGCGGGACTGGGACGTCGGTGGCGGGATCGCAGTGACCACCCGCCGTTCTCCCCCGCCCCGCCCAGGGCGGACGTGTGGTGTGGACACCTGGCAGCTCCCAAGACGATGTGGGGTCGGAGGAGGGTGAGGAGGAAGGATGACAACCTCCATTACTACTTTACGTCTCTCCTCCTGCTCTGAATACGCTCTCAGCGCGCACTGCGCCGGTACAGCGATGCGCGCCGTGATGGATAAATCTGTAGGGGGCGCTCGGGTTCACAGAGGGAGGAAAATCAAACACGGATAGGGCCAGCCTATGTCTGCAGGGACACTGGACGGGATGTCACCCTGGGGCCCAGCCTCAGCCAGGCCCAGGAATACCAGAGCCAGAAGCGAGTTTCTCCCGAGAGGTGGCACAGGGAGGTGGCACAGGCACGTCCTTTGCCCGAGGTCCTGCTGCCCCCGTGTGGCCACAACGGGCACTGCCCACACCTTGCCCTTGGTAGAAGGCGCGGCTCCCGCCCGGGCACCCCAGCTCTGCCGCCTGGACGGGCCGCAATGAAGCCCACGTCAGAAGCACCTAGAGTAGAAAACAGAAGGTGGGGAGAGAGGGGGAAGGGAGCAAGAGAAAGGGGCGGGAGGCCAAGGAAAGAAGGCACAAGAAAAAGCAGAAAAAGCAAAAAAGGAGCTTCTTGTTTAAGATGGGGACTCAGCACTCAGTCTGAGACCAGGAAATAGCCTCCCTTCCTGCACGGCACCTGCCTTTTTAGAGTGTTCTGGTCAATTCTAAGAACAGGACCCAGAAATCACAGTTCTGAGTTTGAGGCTGGGGCAGGAGCAGATCCCAGACCCAGCAGCCCGGCGGGAGACCCCAAGCCCTGACCACCTCGGCCGCACCAGCCGAGTGACCCGCCGTCACCGATGGCCACGTGAGCCCACTGCCCCTTCAGCCAAGCGGCGGCTTCAGGCCCCTCTCGTCCCCTTCTGCCCAGGCCTTGGCAGGTCACCCTCAGCCCACTGCCCACTTCCTGCAGGAGACAAAGGGACGGCAGGGCCACCCCCCCATCCCAGCTGCCTTCTTCCCACCCAACCTCCCTGCTCTGCAGAGCTGCCTCCATGCTCCTCTCTCTCTCTCAGAAAAGACAATGAACCTTCATGAAAATATTGCAGGGCTTCCCAGGAGGCAGAACTTGATTTCTTTTAAGCAATAAAAGTTTCTATGTAAAAGATTCCAGCCTAGTCTCTTTGTAGCAGACGAGACAGTGAGTCTCCCCGAGACAGACGGATGAGTGATGCTTTTCCGTGGAGTGGAAGAAAGGCGAGGAAGGACCAATTTTTCTTCTGGGGGGGCGCCCAGCCAGGCCTGCTGGCAGAGACGGGCCTCCCCACTCTCTGCTAAGATTGGGAGCAACGGGGGACAAATTGCACTGGGGCCAAGAAGCCTCTGGAGGAACAGGCTCTCAGCCTCTTCCCGGAGTCAAAGCTCCGGAAGCATCTCTGGAGCATTTCTAGCTGCCGGGATGCTGGCTCTGCAGGGGAAGACCGCATGTGACCCCGGACCGGCCAGAATGCAGGACACAAATGGGCCCGTCACAGGGGCTGTGACCCTGGGGGGATGATTGAGTCTCAGTGGGAAAGGGAGCGGAGGACGACAGGTTGCACTGATGGGGTGGGGCTCAGGGTTACGTCCTATGAAATAATAAGGAGGCCTGACCTATACTGACCCTGAGCTGGCGAGGTGGGCACAGCGCTGACGGCAGCCAGAGGGCTTCGCAGTCGGGGTGGGCTGCCCCATCACAGACAGAGAAGCAGGCTCAGGCGCTGACGTGACTGGCCAAGGTCACCGGCTCCTGGGGCAGGGCTGGGACTGGGCCGTGGTCTCCTGACTCCTCATCCGCTCTTCCCGTAGCGCTTCTGTCTCAGTGTTCCTGCCAGAACCGCCGCAGAGGAGGCCTGAGAAAACCAGCTCTGTGCCGTCTTCCTCCTGCAGAGTCAACAAAGGGTTTTGCAGACTTTATCGTCCAGCCCGTTGTGCTAAGGAGATCCTGCGGCGCCCCCTGCTGGAGAGACGGGACCCTGCGTGCGTTTTGTCAAACCGCTCGGCGAGGCCGTCTGCCTCTCTTCTTGGCATTGGCCATTGCTGTCGCTTGCAGTGCTGGCTGAAAAATTCAAAATCCAGCTGCTGTTTTCCACCACCTGAAATCTCCAATTGGAGCGCTCTGTCACAATTCAATTAAATGCTACAAGTACTTTTTAATATCCAGTATGGGCCGAGCGTTGTGTCAACTCTGAAGCGAGATGAAAATATATGGGTCACTTTGGTTTCATTCATGACATCTAGACTGCAACTCTCATCTTTTCTCTGCTCTGGAACCCAGCCCTTTATAAAGAAAATAAAATGGCCCTTATTAGCCTGAAAATAGTGCGATAATTTTATTAGTATTTTTAGAGACGGGGTCTTGCTCTGTCGCCCAGGCCAGAGTCCTGTGGCACAATCACAGCTCACTGCAGCCTGGAACTCCTGGGCTCAAGAGATCCTCCTGCCTCCACCTCCCGAGCAGCTGGGACTGCAGGCTCATGCCACCATGCCTGGCTAAATTTTTAAAGCCGTTGTTTAATTGGGGGGTTTCTTTCTGGTTTTGAAAAGCTACGGTTCCAACTTAATGTAGACATTTTCCCTGTTACAGTTGAAAAGCAAGAACCTGTCATCTCTTTCTGTCATTTGCTCCCATGTGTCAAAGCCCCCAGACTTCTGCACCTTCCCCTCTGGGCTTCACTCACTCCCAGAGCTCTGGCTTTGGTCCCTATCAGCCTGAAGCTAAACGCCTGGCTTTCTCTTTAACGGGGACAACTGTCTTCCCG
Source organism: Eulemur rufifrons (assembly GCF_041146395.1). NCBI lineage: Eukaryota > Metazoa > Chordata > Mammalia > Primates > Lemuridae > Eulemur > Eulemur rufifrons. The sequence continues at coordinate 3,301,777 of NC_090994.1, forward strand.
CTGCCCTGCCTCCGTCCTGTGAGTCAGAAACAAAAAGATCACATTCACAAAAGGCTGTCTGCTCCTTATCCTATAAATCCCCTTATGACAAGGTTCCCGCAATTAGATGTGTCTCAGTTTTCTTATTCTATGGTCCTGCTTGCTTTTCAGGAGAATTCGTCTCTAGTTACTTGCATACGTTCAATAAGAATATGTTCTCTTTATAACAGGACACAATTGGAAACACTAATGATATTACCAAGGCTTTGACTGGAATGTTCTATTTCCTGATATGACCAGACAGTTTTAAGGAACTAAGCTTGACTTTATGGAATGAATAAAGCCCCCCTTGGAAAAACTGGCCTGGCTTAAAAAGATTTCTAGCTGTACAGGTGAGGAAGGAATGTCATTTCCTGGCAGGCCCAGGAATCTCAGAATATATTGGGGACCCCCAAAAGAAAGGAATTCACCCCAATCTATAGGTATCGCAGGCAAAGTCTGATAGCAAGTCCTTGGCTTGGCCTCCTGGACTCAACTTCCTTGTCAAAAATTCCAGCGAAACAAATTTTAAAAGAGCCTATGTAGTCAATCACTATTTTTGTGGCCAAGTTTAGTGAGATTGAACTTATTTAGCAAAGAAATTACTCTCACTGTGATTATCTTTGTTAAAATGGGGGTGGCCGTAGAGAGAAATAATCATGTCTCAGAAGAAAACTATCGGCACTTGTTACTAGATCCTGGCTCACTGTTTTTGAGGTTTTTGTTATTTATCTACAATCTGCACAGGACCCTGAATTCTACTTTCTTCCAACATCTTACAACTCTCCAAACTAATGTTCCCAGTTTTTCTCCCACCCTTATGGTTTGGAATTACTGAAATTAAAACTGCCCTTTTCCTGAATGGATGATTTGATATAGACTTTGGCAAAATCACAACGGCTTATACAAGGCCATGCTTCACGCCTTTTCTTGCATGTACTACTCAGAAAGTTCACTGGGCACCACCTGACTCAAACTGTAAACCAGGAAAACCTGTAAACATGCCACTGCCTGCCCCCACTCCAATTAAAGACGCTTTGAGCCCCAAATCTAGAAACCTTTCTCAATTGGCTGCTTTCTGAACTCAAAAATTGAGTTTAGGCCGGGCGCGGTGGCTCACGCCTGTAATCCTAGCACTCTGGGAGGCCGAGGTGGGCGGATCGTTTGAGCTCAGGAGTTCGAGACCAGCCTGAGCAAGAGCGAGACCCCATCTCTACTAAAAATAGAAAGAAATTATATGGACAGCTAAAAATATATATAGAAAAAATTAGCCGGGCATGGTGGTGCATGCCTGTAGTCCCAACTACTCAGGAGGCTGAGACAGGAGGATCCCTTGAGCTCAGGAGTTTGAGGTTGCTGTGAGCTGACGCCACGGCACTCACTCTAGCCTGGGCAACAAAGTGAGACTCTGTCTCAAAAAAAAAAAAAAAAAAAAAAAAAATTGAGTTTATAGTTTATTATAACCATTAACTTTGGGGGCTTTTTGTTTCCATAGAAATTTTCTGATTAAATACCTGATTACTCACACCACATAGAAGCCTAAGTCTGACGGAAGCCCACCCGGAGCACTGCCTCCTGAAACACAGCGGTCAGCTATTTAACAGGACTGACCTTTTTTTGGGACTGAGAGACTGGTTCAGTGGCTTATGAGAAAATCCACCAGACCAATTTCTGGACTGTGAAACTTCTTGGGGAGGGAAAATGCAAATCTAGTGTTTTATTTGCTTGGATATGCATTTTTTAAACTCTGCAAAGATGCCTAAGAAACGAAGAATAAAGTTTACCTAAGGAGGTGTGGGAACTGGACAGTTGGAGGTCAAGGGCGAATGTGATATCTGTCACAGTGTCCTTTATTAGAAGCTCTCGTTCTAGGTAAACAGGTCTCAGAAATTCCCAGCTGCTTCTAGAACAGTAGAAATGTCCCATTTCAAGGTTTGCATAATGGCCACGTGAGCCCTTTGAAATGATAACTCTTCTGGCTGGTTTACCTTGACTTGTCATTGACCAGGGACTTGTTTTCTGTCTTATCTCACTTGAAACCCAGCAGGAGCCCTCAGGCCACCCCGCCCCGCCCCCCCCAACAGCATTTCCCCTTAAGAGCAGTGGGCCTGAGGCCCACAGAGCGAGCTCAGCTGCAGCCTCCCCTCTGGGGGTCCCTTCTTCCCTTGGGCCCTCCACCGTCTGACATTCTTCCATTGGGTGGCCCAGCATGGGCACGTCCCCAGGCCTGCCTGCCAAGCTCTTCTTTGTCAAGGGCGCCCTTTCCCAAGCCCCAGCTGAACGGTTGGCCACCCCTGCACTGTCAGGGAGAGGCGAGGAGGGACACCTTGGGGTGCGCTTCCTTTGCGCCCCACAGTACCTGCTCCATGTCCTCCCTGCCACCCTCCCTGCTCAGGAGAACTTCCCGATCCCTGAGTCTGTTCCCTCCCCGCCTGCCCACGTGCTGGGGGCTGGCTCTCCAGTCCTCCCCCTCCCTCAGCACCGCCTGCAGGGGGCCCAGGGGAGCTGGGTGACCGTCTCCTTCTCCGAGTCCTCATAGGAAAAGTAGAGCAAGAACAGCAGCCTCACAGGACGGGCGTAAAACTTAAGTAACTGACACACGTGCCGCCTCCTGCCGGGGAACAGGACTCCACGGACCCTGCTGGCCAGGTGCTCGATGGTGGCTGCGCAGGACTTCGCTTCACAGTGATTTGTTAAACTGTCCATTTTTGTTTTATGCACTTTCTGTATGTATGTTGTGTTACATAGTTTCAAAAACACTTTAAAAAAAGCAAACCTGTAGAAGAAAGTGTTAGGTGCTGAATAGATGCTAGCTTAGCTATCCCCCCCCAACACCGTCTCAGTTCTCTCCCGTCTTAGAAATCCCTCTGACTCTCACCTGTCTCAAGTATCTGTCCTTTCCCAGCCAAGCTCCTGACACAGCTGATCTAAAACTGCCACCTGCCCTGTCCCTCCGCTTTCCTTTCTGCCGGCGGCCGTGGCTGTCGTGGCTGAGGACACATCAGTGGCTTCCAGCCACAAACCTGGTCTCCCCGCATTTCCGGGGGCCGGCCCCTCGCTCCCGGCCTTTTTCCGCTGCAGAGTTTAACCTTGCAGCCCTCGTCAGTCTCCTCCTCGTGCACCAGGGCGCTCTGGATCCTATTCCAGGTGTCAGGCACAGCCAATGGCAAAGCAGTATCACCTGGCCTTGCCTTAGAGCTACCATTCCTCAGCCCCGCCCGAGAACCTGCCCTCCCAGCACCTACCTGCGCCAGGCGCTCCCCATCCCTGGGCCTGGTTCAGCCTCCCCCAGTCCTAGCAAGTGGGTGCTGGGACTGTCCTCATTTTACAGGTGAGGAAACTGAGGCTCAGAGACGCTGAGAAACTTGCAGTGGGTCACGTGGTGGGAGTGACGCGGTCACAGTGTGAAAGCCGGGCTGTGGGCTCGCCGGGCCGCACCTGTGCACGCCTTGCTGACTTTGCTTGTAGCAGAGCAGCGTTTCCCAGACCTCCCTGCGCACACGCCCTGCCGGCGTCCGGCCGATGCTCACCAGCAGGCGGGGCGGCCCGAGAGCGGCGCCTAGCACCTCCAGGTGCAGGCGCTGCGGGTGGGTGGGCTTGGCTCCCAGCAGGAGGGCAGGAGAGCGGACACAGTGCACGTAAATGCGACCCAGCCAGGAAACAGCTGCCCCCTCCCCGCCGTCCCCTCACCTGGGGGGCTGCCTCCGTCCTGCCCAGTGTGCGCAAGGACCTGAGACCGTGGAAACGTCACCGAAGAGGTGACGACGTGACAGGGACGGCAGGGAGTGACCTCAGCTCGGTCCTCTCAGCTCTGCAGCCTCCCAGATGCACAGGCTCCGGACACGGGGTGCCCCTGGGCCATGGGGCCGAGTCTCTGCTCTAGAAGTTTCCCTCCCAGGAGCAGTCACCAGGCCCTGCTGCCTTGGCCGGGCCTTGGGCCTCCTGGGGAACAAAATGTTCTTCGTCACACTGTGTCTTCCTCTGAGAAACAGTATTGGCAGCCCTCTGGGAAGGGTTTTTTGTTATTTTTCTTTTTTAATGTACATTCCCTCCCTCCAGGCTCGAGGAAGAGGCCACACACAGCCCTTGTCAGTCCCGGGCCTTCTCCCGCTAACGGTCCTTCCAAGGATTTGTGGGGGGTTGAGGGCTCTTCTTTAAAGGTCCTTTTGGGGTGTGGCTTCTCGGGCGCAGCCTGTGTCAGTGTCGCCCTCTCCCCTTTCACCGTGTGGCACACAGAGCACATGACACCACGTGTGCTGGGCACAGAGGCTGCTGCGCCTGAGGCCATGAGTCACCCGGGGGTCCCCAGGGCCAAGGTTCTCGGCATCTCTGCACACTGAGGAGCCCTGGATGGAGACTATCGCCACCCTCTCCCCAAGACACTCACTTCCCACACACTCTACTGATGCCACTGTCCTTGCCACAGGGACAGCCACGCATTCCAACCTGGTTATGTGGCCAGCGTGGCCTCCTCTCCCCCCACCTCTGAAATACAGAGACAGAAGCCAGGCCCTCCTGGGGCCTCTATGTGTCTTGGGTGTGATTTTGCCATAAATGGCTCCCATGGTGACTTGTAACCGCCGTGACGTGCTTCCCAGAATGCATCCCCGCTTCCCGGCCTGCGGCTCGTCTTGCTAGTCTACCCAGACACAAGGTGCTGCTTTCTCCTGGTGGCGGCAGGGGGACACCTTGCCACTGTCCACTGTGCCTGTTCTCTGCAGGCTCTGCTCGCACAGAGCCGGAGGGCTCCGTGGCGTTGACGCCACTCACAATTCCTGCAGACGCCCAGCTGGTGGCCCTTTCTTCTCCGCCCGTTGAGCCCACCCTGTTGCAATCTGGGGACGTTTGCCAACCACAGGCCCCAGGTGCTGACTCTGCACTGCTGCCCATGTCTGTGGTCCTAGGAGCTCGGGGGCCCTGCAAGGATCCCTGCCAGGGACAGAGATGTCCATGGGGCTAAGATTGGAAGCACGGTGCATCTTGACGACAGATGCCAGAGAGCCAGAGGCAGGATCCTGCCCTCGGACCAGCGCCCCACGTAGCCACTGCATGTCCTGGGGAGGAGGAGAGAGAGGGAGAAGAAGCCAAAGGGGCCTTGGTGACAGGGTGGCATTGCCCCCACCCCCTTCCTAGGGGTGGCGGCCAGCTCCATGGGCGTGCAGAGTGTTGACTCTGGCAGGAGGGTAGGATGCTATCAGCTCACAAGGTCTCAGCCTCAAGATACGGGCAGGGCGGCTGATAAGCTAAGCGGGGCCTGGGAACCGCGCCAGCACAGGTGCATAGCCCGCCCCGTTTTCCTCTGGCACCGGCAGCACCGGGGCTGTCGAGGACTGCCCGGCTCTCAGGCCTGTCACCCGGGCAGAGGGCGGGAGCAGGACAGCAAGCTCATACTACAGCCTTTTCGTCCACATACACGGGTGAAGACACCCTGACACCATGGTTCTTTATATTCTGGGATGGACGGGGACAGTTTGAGACTCTGATAAAAGCCAGCACCCTCCCTCCTGAAAAATGTAACGTCTAGTGTGCAGCTGGGCATTCGAGTTTTAGAACTTGGCCAAGGGCCTCTAGGTCCCTGGAGGAAGGGGCGTGAGATTCAGAAGTGCTAACCGTGGTTGAACACGGAGATAGAAGGAAAGACGGGACACCGGTCTCTCGGGGCCAGAGGAATGGGGGAAGATGCCAGATGCCAACACAGCGGAGTCAGGTGTCAGCTGAGCATTTTCAGGTGGTCCTGGCCTGGTCACCTGGCCAGCGGCCCCAGAGGATCATTCAAGACCAAGAAGATTTTTTCTAACTGTAGACTAATGTATGTGTTCTAAGCATGCTTAAGGTAGGTGAGGTTAAGCTCTATGTTCAGTAGGTTAGGTATATATATGTTCAGCGCATTTTTTACTTAAATTATTGTCAACTTATAATGGGTTTCTCAGGAGGAGACCCCATCTTAAGTCAAGGAGTATCTGTATTAAAATACAAACTATAAAACAAAGAACATTGTTTATTAGTGCAAAAGCGTCTTTCCGGAGAATTATAAATTGTCTTTACTGAACAGAAGTGTTGGAAACAGTTTCCGTGCAATTATATAAACTATCGAATGATCAACATTCAATATTACAGGGATCATTTTGAATCTTTTATTAAAACAGGAAGATTCTCAAAAACCATTCACTTCTCCCCCTCGAACAGACTCCCATCTGTTTCAGGACTGAATAAATATGTCAGCACAGCAGTTGGTTTCCAGAATTTAGTAAACATTGCAAAATTCGTTTCAAAGCATATGGCAGATATTTAGCCAATGTTCTGGGTTTTTCCCCCGAAAAACAACTATATGACAGTAAGAAAACTAGGAATTTTATGTTTATGCTCTGTGGCCCAGCAATCATAGCTCTAGGTTTCCAAGTCCAGCAGTTAAATAGTGGAATAATTGCATCATTATGACACGCCACTCAACGGGTCATGCAGCTATTTTTAAACGGCAAATATTAGAACTGCACTAACATCACTTGCAGTGTATATGAGAAGATTGAAGGATATTTTAAAACAGCTACTACATTCGGTGGCAAAAATTGCAAGTCTTTTCCAAAACTTTTGGCAATGTTGCTTTAGCACTACTTTTATAGCAAAAAACAAAAAACAAAAAGTTGGACATTCCGATCCTAGGTTGTATAAACACAGGTGGAAAAAAATAGGATACACACTATACTGTTAACATGTTATTAATGGGGAAGACAACTTTTTCAAATTATATTTTTTAAATTGTTTGGATTCTTAATAGAAATATTTTTAAATGAAAAGTTTTAAAGTCTTTTTTAAACACACTCATGCCCTTACCATAAAATGCAATAACAAATTGTCGATCTGGCCTATGCGAGTTAAAAAATACTATTAGCACCCACACCTACCACGATACGAGTCCAAAGCAGTGCAGTAACTTTCACTGCCCAGGGCCTGCCTGTGCCCTTAGGCAGTGTGTGTTGCTGGCAGTCATTAGGTAGTGCTGCTTGTGGACCGGCACAGAGGCACACCACGGCAACACCACGACGAAACACGTGGGCAGAACCAATAACCACACTGGTGATCCGTGCAAATCTACAAGATGGAAGACATCAGAGCAAAGCCAACCCTGGCATTCTTTGTTTAAAACCAAAAAACTATTTTTGTGGTTAAATCCACTTTTTCTAAGTAGCTCTTCACATCATTTCCAAATTAACCATAAAAAAAAAAATCCTTTCTCCCAACAGAAAGGAAAGCATTTTATAGCAAACATGGAGTCATTTTGTGGGACCCCAAGAGGTGCCCAGATATTGAGTGCTTAGACAGAAACTAATTTTAGCCTGAGAGTGCAAAGACGTCAGTGAATAGGAGTCGTCCATGAGAGTTGAAGCATTCCTTGCTTTTTCACTCTTCTTTGAGGTTCTCCCGGAGGTGCCTTTACAGATTTAGATAGATTAAAGGAAGCTATTTAGAACAAACCCCTCCAAAGCACCCCAGTTACAAGGTCGTCCTAGGAAACTGGTGGAAGCGCTGGAAGACCAGGGTCTATGAGACACAGGATCACTAAAGTCCGTGGCTTCTTCCCTTCTCGTGGAAGAATTAATTTCTTATTCCTTTAAGGTAATTGAGAATCAGGGAACTTAAGAACTGTTTTTCAAACCATAAACAGTAAAAATTAAAGCAGCTTTAAAACCCAATTATCTGCTGGGCGTGGTAGCTCACACCTGCAATCCTAGCACTTTGAGAGGCCGATGCAGGAAGATCGCTTGGGGCCAGGAGCTTGAGACCAGCCTGGGCAACATGGCAAGACCCCATCTCTACAAAAACCAGAAAAATTAGCCAGGCTCAGTGGCGCACGCCTGTAGTCCCAGCTACTCGGGAGGCTGAGGGGGGAGGTTTGCTTGAGCCCAGGAGTTTGAGGTTGCTGTGAGCTATGGTGATGCCACTGCACTCTAGCCCGGGCAACAGAGCAAGACTCTGTCTCAAAAAAAAAAAAAAAGAGAAGGGAAATGTGGTGTATGTCTATGTGCACACCATGGAGCATCACTCAGCCATAAAACAGAATGAAATAATGTCTTGTAGAGCAACTTGGGTGGAGCTGGAGGCCATTATCCTCAGTGAGGAAACTCAGGAATGGAAAACCAAATACCGCAAGTTCTCACTTGTAAGTGGGAGCTAAACTATGACACGTGGTCACACAGAGTGGAGTAACAGACACTGGGGACTCCCAAGGTGGGAGGATGGGGTGGATGGGGGATGTAAAATTACCTACTGGGTACAACGGACACTATTTGGGTGACGGGAACACTAAAAGCCCCGACCTCACCACTATATGATATATCCACGTAACAAAACTGCACTTGTACCCCCTAAATGGATTGAAAATAAATAAGAGAAAATTCCAAATGCATAACATTTTATTGTCATTAAGCACATAACAGAAATGCCTTGTAATCCTTGACAGCTGTTATCAAATATGCCCATGATTAACCTGTGGAACTGGAAGCTTTCCTTTCTAGCGATTTCACCTGTAGCACATCCTGAGGTAGCTGCAAAAAAGGTCGATCTGTATTTTCTATACGGTCACTGCTTCAGAGGTTTGGAGGAGTTCTTCTGAAGGCTCAATCTAGGAATGTCTAAAACAGGCTGTAAGCAGAAACTACTCTGTAGAAACAAACAGCGTTGTTCTAAATTGGTCTACATTAGTGGGCCGTAGCTGGATTAGAATAACCAGAAGTGCCTGGCTATGGGGTGGAGCCCAGGCCGGGGAATTACACTCCTGGTAATGACCACTTAGCTCACTAACAGGAGGGCAGGGAGAGAGGGCTCCCCACCACGAGTTATATCATCTTTAATATTCTTCCTTTCCTACAGATATGTCTTCCCGCAGAAAAATAAATTAGAAGTGATAATTGAAGAAATGTCAAAGCTCTTGAACACGATGCACATGGGATTATATACCAAACATTTTTTTATGTTCAGATGAGATAGCAAAGAATACTTTCATAGTAGGAGTCCGTCTTCGAAAGGCTGTAAAATGTAATCTTTGGTTTCTAGTAAGAGAATAATGGAGTACCAGGAGTGATATTTAAATTGGATTTAATTAAGTACAAATGCCACATAACTTCTACCTTCCCAGAAATGGCCGCTTCATCTTAATCAGGGAAATGGAAACTAATGACGACTTAGGTCTTCATTCCGTGGAATGTGTGTTTAGACAAATTTAGACAAATAGCAAAGATCGTGAAGTCCTCCCACCGAACCTACAAACATTTTGAAAATGCCTAATGTTAACTCCAATCTCCACCTAGCAGTTCAATATGAGCTGCCAAAATTTAGTCCAATTAGTCAACTGCAAATAGTACAGGCTCCTTGGGGTCCACAACCTCTGGGTGGTGACAGCTCTCCCGCGACAGGGGTCCGGGATACAGGAGCTTCTCCCTTAGATTCCTTCAGTTGGCCTGGGCCACTCTGGCGTCGGAACCGTGGAAGTTCAACATCGTGGTCACCAACTCTGGAAGATCGAAGTCGTGTTTCCACCCCCAGTCCTTTCGAGCGTTGCTGTCGTCAAAGTTCATCGGCCAACTGTCCGCTAGGAGAAGATGAGAGCAGCTCAAGTTATTCAGGCTCTAGATTTGCAGAATGGTCTAGAACATTTTATACAAAAGTCAAAAAAGGAAATTCCCTCTGAGTACAGCAGAGGCGCAGTAGAGCTTAGGTTAGGGACCATATTACGTGACTGTCAGGCACTGTGAATTTTCACGTATTAAAATCTCACGCAGGCTGGGCGCGGTGGCTCACGCCTGTAATCCTAGCACTCTGGGAGGCCGAGGCGGGTGGATCGCTCGAGGTCAGGAGTTCGAGACCAGCCTGAGCAAGAGCGAGACCCCGTCTCTACTAAAAAGAGAAAGAAATTATATGGACAACTAAAATATATATATACAAAAAATTAGCCGGGCATGGTGGTGCATGCCTGTAGTCCCAGCTACTCGGGAGGCTGAGACAGGAGGATCGCTTAAGCCCAGGAGTTTGAGGTTGCTGTGAGCTAGGCTGACGCCACGGCACTCACTCTAGCCCGGGCAACAGAGTGAGACTCTGTCTCAAAAAAAAAAAAATCTCACGCAACTTTGTACGGTAGGAATCTTACGCTCAAAAAGGTGCTCCCAGCCACAAATTGGCAAAGTTACAGTATTTAAAAACCCAGGGCTGTTTCCATACTACCTCAATTGCTTCCAGTTTTCCTTGCTTTGTGTTTATTTGGAATGGAATCATTTCCCCACTTTCGATGTCATTTCCCCAAATCGAAGCATCTGCTGGCTCCTTCTCCAGAAGGTGTCTGGACCCTCAGGACGGAGCCGTGCTCTCCTTAGCCTTCTGAGGTTTATGTCCTCCAGGGACTCAGTGAAGGCCGAAGCTGAATTTTGGCTTTGAGACCGTTTGCCACAAGGTACCAACCTATGGCCTGCCGAACGGCATCCACGTTGTACGTGATCTGGAATTCTGGCACGTGCTTGAGAACCTCCTGGGCCAGCTCCTCGGGGGTGAAGCTCATGGCGTTGATGTTGTAGGTCCTCATGGAGAGAGACTCGGCTGGGGCCTCCATGACTTCCAGGGTGGCCCTGAGGCAGTCGTCAATGTACATCATGGGGAGCCTCGTGCTAGCTTCCAGGTTGCACTCGAATTTGCCATGCTTCATGGCATCATGGAAAATCTGGACTGCATAGTCTGAAAGACAGTCCTGCCTGTGGGTTTTCTTATAACAAAACCACGCATGAGCCTCTATGATCGAGACAGCAGTTCTCTAATATTTTAGTCTCAGAACCAACTTAGATTCTTAAAAATTGAGGACTCCCAAAGAGACCTGATTAATGTGGGTTGTATCAATATTTACTGTATTAGAGTTAAATAAGAATTTTTAAAAATATTATTATATTTTAAAATGACAATAGGCCAGGCACGGTGACTCATGCCTGTAATCCTAGCACTTTGGAAGGCTGAGGCAGAAAGACCATTTGAGGCCAGGAGTTTCAGATCAGCCTGGGCAACATAGCAAGACCCTGTGTCTATTAAAAAAAAAAAAAAAAGTAGGCTGTGGTGGGTGTGCACCTGTGGTCCCAGCTACTCAGAAGGCTGAGGCAGGAGATTTGCTTGAGCTCAGGAGTTTGAGGTTGCTGTGAGCTATGATGATGCCACTGCACTGAAGCCCAGACAACAGAGACTCTGTCTCAAAAAAAAGTGACAATAAACCTATCATATATTAACATGTATGATATTTTATATGAAAAACAATATTTTTCCAAACAAAGAATATTTACTAGGAAGGCGTGTTTCACACTTTGTTAGTAAGTCTCTTGTCTGTCCTGCTATCACAAGCCACACAGCCTCCAGAAAACTCCAGTGTGCTGTCGAAAGAGGAGAGTGAAAAAGGGCAGTTGCATCTCAGGCTGGAGAGCTGTGGTGCGCTCCGGGATAACGTGTTTCATACACCGGAGATAAAAGAAATAGAAAACACTTACCAGTTGTTCCTCCCCCAGGTTGGGAGTCGGCTGAAATGATTCCAGGATATCGCAGGCATCGGAAATCTAATCCATACCGGGAATGATAATACTGTGACAAAGAAAAAACTTACTCCAAAAAAGATCTTTTAAATCAGATAGTGCAATGCAAAGAAATAACAGCCTTTTTCCTTTAATTGTATGTTAAAATATACCTAAAGAAAATGAAGATTTTAGAATTTCCAACAGGTGCTCATTTATCTTATTTATCTTCTTCAGACAAAGTTTCGCTCTGTTGCCCGGGCTAGAGTACAGTGGCTTGATCACAGCTCGCTGCAGCCTCGAACTCCTGGCTCAGGTGATCCTCCTGCCTCAGCCTCCCGACTAGCTGGGACTGCAGGTGCACGCCACCACACCTGGCCTCATTTATCTTTAATAAACAACTTGAGCTTTTATCTTCCAAGAATCGCCATTTTGGTAATACACTGGCACTGTGAATACTACATCAGCCTACAGTGGGATTTCCAAGGTTTCCTCGGAGAGGAGGTCCTGCCTCTGCCCTAAACAACCGTGCACGAGCACGTTCCTGCAGGGCCGCCTCGGACGCAGTAGCGGGAGAGCAGCAGGTGAGAGACCAGGACTGGGATGCATCAGCCCATGGGTGAGACAGCAACTGAGTGTGCCTACAAAGAGTGTAAAAAATAAAACCAAAAAAAATGTTTGAAGTCTTCCATAATAAGAAGGTTTATAGTCACCACTGATAACTAGCAATACGGGAGCCTGAAAGAGGGCTGCAGTGCACATAGGACAGCAGCAAAGGAAGGGAGGGAGGGGGCCACACACGGGGCCGTAAAAGTGCTGAGCGTCACCACGCACTGTGGAGAGGCTGCCACGCTGCCCTGAGCAGGTCTGCGGGAGCTACGGACGCCTGCCACCGGGCAAACACAGTGAACTAAGTGACCAACTCTGGGGGCTGGGATCAGGGGACAGGGTGAGTACCTGCAAGCATGAATCAGTTTGAGGCAAAGAGAAGGAGAAAGAAAACACCAAATCGTTTTGCCCAGGTGTACCACACTCAGCAATCTCGCCGGGTGACGCTTACTTCTCCCATGAGCTCCGCGTGGACCTTGGACACCCCATAGATGGTCCTGGGTCTCTGAATGCAGAGGTCAGGGGTTGGGTTCCGGGGAGAGGTAGGTCCAAAAGCCCCAATCGTGCTGGGCACAAACAACCGCACATTGTGCTCTGCCGCAGTGTCCAGAATGTTATGCAATCCTGAAATGCACAGACAGTATCACGATCTGAAAAAAATCTCTTCCTGCCAAAGAACTGGAAAAGCTGGCGAATGGACCATGTTGGGCCAGAGCCAGGCGCTTACCCGTTATGTTCACAGCTCTCGCCAAGGATACATTCGCTTCTCCCACCGCGCTGAGCAACGCGCTGTAGTGAAACAGCCAGGTGATGCGGTTGTTTACCACGATCTCGCGAAGATTCTTGTAATCCAAGATATCCGAATAAATAAATGGGCCTACGGGGAACACAGAGTGAAACCACAGAAGTGAAAAAGTTCGGGGTTTGAAGACTAAATGGACATTTCCCCTCTCCCCCATGGACTTGTGAATTTCATCGGTAGCAAATGGGTAACTAAACCCGCCAGGCACTACTATACAGCGCTTTCCTCGTGGAAGAATGACAAGCCCACCCCACTGGTGACAATACCTAATGCTTCTCCAGTACTTGTACGTGCCAGGCACTGTTCTAAGGGCTTTATGTACATTTCTCCCTCATAGCCTTTAAATAAAACAAATATATATATTTACATAAAAATATGAATATTTTTAAGTGACATATTATGCAACTTCTTTAATTCATAAACCTCACATGAGCTGTTGCTGGCAGCGATTCTGTAAGTCACCTCGTTAACTGTGCATTGAAAATTAAAGATAAAAACAAATGCCAGGCTCATCGCTCTCTTACCACTATGGAAGACGTGATCCGGGGGTTTCCTTATGTCGGACAAAATCACATTGTCCTTCCCAAATCGTTTCCTAAAGGGAAAAATCACAACACACAAGTTGGCAATATCTAGGTCCTAGGAAAACCATCTTAACCTAGGAACTGCAGTTTGCTGTCAGCCTCCAAATCCCTCCCTCCTCTTCCTCCTCCACACATACGCCTTCAGTTCTTCTCCCTCCCTGCCCACGGCCTGTCGTCCCTTTCTTCTCTCACCCCACTGCCAACCCTGTGACTCTATGTTTGTCACCGATTTCTTCCTAGTATCCCTAGAGTTTTTACCCCTCCCCTCTCTTATCCTTTGATCTTACAACTCTCTCCAAATCCCACACAGTTTCCTTCCAGTTTCCACCTGCACCTCCCTGTGCCCCAAACAGCTGGCAGCCAAGTGCTTCACGTGCAGTGACGTGTCTCATTGTGCAGAAGGTAGGAAAGAGACAGAGCAGAGGGTGGGTATGGAGGTGAGTAGTCAAGGGCTTGCGACACGTCTGTGATACTAGGAGGCAGAATGAAATGTATTTTAAACAGTCATTCAAGTATGATATCAAAAATGCTAAGGGACAAGAGGAGAGAGAAAAGATGGTTAAAAGGCATCAAAGGCAAGCATCACATACTTACGATCTCAGATTTTGAATTTCAAGTTTTTAGGGCTCTTACCTCAAAAGGTTAGCAAGCCCCACTCCCAGCTGGCCAAGGCCCCCTAGAGGGAGAAAAAAGTGATACTTTAATCCAAATCTAACCAGTCCCATTATTCCAAAACTGTAATAACTAAGACTATTGTTCAGTCTTAGCTAATTAGATAAAGTCCTAGGTTGGGCTGATATGATTGCTGCTCACTCCACTCTTCTCAGCAACACTGTGCAGCATTTAGAACATGCCCCGTGACTTCCTCCAGGCTAGGGCAGAGACCAATACAGGCACTACTGGTTTCAGAGACAAAACTCTCCCCAACAGGCAGTGGCTGAGAGGAAGAGGGGAAGCAGGAGCACAAGAAGAGAAAAATCTCTCAAAAGCCAGACAGGGGTCTAGAATTTTCCAGGGCAGGAATTTACACTGGGCCTTCATTATCTTGATGGGTTCAGAAGCCTGTCTGCTATGGGTGCCAAAAACATTCAAAACCAAATATCAGCCTCTGGTGGGATTACCCAGAATTCCATCCTCCAATAGAACTGGACTGAGATATGAAAGGGCAACGAGGAAGGGACAAAACAAGAAGTCATTTGGAAAAAGGGCAGATAACTGAATTGACAAGGAGCCTGTTAAGAGACTTAAAAATGGCCAGGTGCAGTGACACATCTGTAATCCCAGCACCTTGGGAGGCTGAGACGGGAGGATCACTTGAGGTTAGGAGTTCGAGACCAGCCTGGACAACATAGAGAGACCTCATCTCTCCAAAAAGTTTTAACCCATTAACTGCCATGAGACTTGTATTTAACTCACTAGTTTTGAGCCAGGGGCCTCGTGAAGCATATGCAACTCACACGTCTCTTTACCTTGGGAGACGCATGAACCATTTTTTAAGTTGCATATAAGTCATGCACAGAAAACAAGTTTTCATAATAAAACACCATGGCCCCAGGGAAAAAAAAAATTTTCTAGTGTGGCAGTCAACGTGTTAAAAATTAGCTGGTGGCTTGCACCTGTAGTGCAAGGGAGGCTGAGATGGGAGGATGGCTTCAGCCCAGGAGTTTGAGGTTGCAGTGAGCCAGGATGATGCCACTGCACTCTAGCCTGGGTGATAGAGTGAGATTCTGTCTCAAAAAACAAAACAAAACAAAACACAAAGCAACAGTGAGATTTCACTCACACACACACAAACACACACACACACACACAAACTGAGGAGAGTGAGAAAGGTATCAATGTAAAGCCAAGGAAAGAAAACCTGGCAAGAAGGAGAAAGAAAACATGTCAATCAAAATCAGAGGTGAACTTGTGCTGACTGGAAGTGACAGAGCAAGGTCTGGAGGGTACAGTCAGGTGCTAGGTATATTCAAGATAACGAGGATCAGGGAGCAAGTCTGATGGTGATGATGAGCTCAATGGCGATGACGAGTTCAGGCAGATGCTAACTTATCCTCTCTATTTCCAACACTCAAATGTGCAATAACAGTTTGGGATGAATGACACTGAGTTTAGGTTGAGGAGTTTGGCCAAGGGAAGGGGTGCCTGACTCTGGAATCAATGTTCTCCTCCTGGCACCCTTCCTATCCAGCAGCCTTCACTCCCAGACTGATCCAATATGGAAGGGAACCAAGTTCCACAGCAGCTGTTTGGTCCCCAGGTTTTTAGGTCTTTTCAGACAACAAAAAAATATTGTGCCAGAGAAACCAAGAACTGGCAAGAGTGATAAAATAAGGATTTTGGATTTGCAATATTCTAGAAAAAGTTAACTGTGGAAAGGGAAGTACCTGATCAATAAGGTTAGCTGCTCTAATTAAAAATGTTCTATTATAAAATATCTCCCATTCTGAGATCCATTTCATAGAGTAGTAAATAAATCCAGATGGTATCTGGTCAGCTTGCTTCTGCTGCGTTATCTGCTACAGGGACAAGCAGCATAGGGAGGTTCTGAAGGCAAGTTACACATTCCAAAACCAAAGGCACAATCGCACAGAAGCAGGACCGAAAAGAAAGACTCAAGCCACCCAAGTGGAAAAAAGAAAAAAAAAAAACCTGTAATTAAGACTCGTGGATGGTCTGTTTCAGAGAAAGAGGTGGAGTGGAAGCTGGCATCTGCTGGAATTTGCCGAGGGGAGAGGCTCAGGACGCGGACTGGCGGGCCAGACGCCCAACAGCCGCAGGCTGGGCGCTGCACTGCTGGGCCCACCACCTGCCTCAGCATCCTGACGACTGGCATTTGCTACTCAAATACCCTGTAAGAAAAAAGAAGCAGAGTTAACTAAAAAACTCTTATTCTTCCAGCCCTTCCAAATAAGCTCTTTAACTGAAACCAACACTAAGACTGTCGGCCAACGGGCAAAGCCATGTTTCTGGATTCAGGAACTGAACTGCTGAGTTGGCCGACAGGAAGCCCGTCAAGTGCGCACTGTGATACAGGGACAAAACGTCGCGCACGCAAAGTCCAGGCAAACAAAGGCTGAACGGAGATTTAGAATTGACATCGCACAATGCTGACGCCAACTGGGATCCAACGTGACAGAGGGAGTCCCTGCACAGAGAGCCACAAACGCCAGAAATACAGTCCATGGATCCTAGTGAAGGTTTTTCATCTTAACTACAACTGCTATCGGCGTGTCCACACATCCATCTCAGGGTCGAAGAGGCCCCGATTAAAGAACACAGTGCCCTGTAAGTCTTGTGTTGTCTTTGGAGCGAACCAGACTAGAAGAGCAAGTGGCCCCCAGAAATATTTAGTAGGCTGGGAATAATTTTTGTTGTATTGCCATCTCCTTAGAGAGGATCATTTAGAAAAGCCATATTCTCATTGTTTCCAAGATCACATAATACTTAGTTTAGTCTCTCGTTCTTCTTCCTCGTCGGCTTGACCACTGGCTGACCATGAACTCAGTTCTGGCCTTGAGAGGTCAGGATGGTCCGATCACATGGCTTGAGACTTCCAGTTTCCCCATTCTGTCCCCAACACCCATACAAGCCTGTCACAGGAGCAGCCCAGAGCCGCCCAGCTTGCTTTGCTGGTTCTGACAGTAAGCTTCCCGCCCTGCCTAGAGACAGGCCGATCACACGACCGACCCGGGCCACCTCTCACTCCCCTGTAAGCTCGCTCCTCACAGAAAGGGTTGGTGAGCCCTGAGAGCCAACTCTGATGTCCCAACCCCCTCAATATTATCTTCTGCATTAGAAAGAGAGAAAAAGTAAACAAAGCACAGTGGAAGATAGTTCCAGTAAGATCTCAGCTTGTACCCAACTCAGTGCCTTGAGTAGATTTAAGAGAGTAATTCTCAGTTAAAACACCAGAGGCAGCAACAGCTTTCATGCATTCCTTGATCATACCCCAACCCAAATTGAAGAAAACTAAAGGAAAATACCATCTTCTGAAAACATATGCTTTCACACCCTTTATGGGTCACGAGGGTTTGCCCTTTAATATGCCAAAATAAGGCAGGTAGGGCCAGGCGCAGTGGCTCAGGCCTGTAATCCCACCACTTTGGGAGACTGCAGGAAGATCACTGGAGGCCAGGAGTTGAAGACCAGCATGGGTGACAGAGTGAGACCCTGTCCACAAAAATTAGCCAGGTATGGTGTCGCATGCCTGTAGTCCCAGCTACTCAGGAGGCTGAGGCAGGAGGATCGCTTGAGCCCAGGAGTTTGAGGCTGCAGTAAACTATGATGACACCACTACACTCCAGCCTGGGTGACAGAAAAAGACACTGTCTCAAAAAAAAAAAAAAAAAAAAAAAAGGGCGGAGCCCCAGCATCTTCTGCTGGGTCAGTGACTCGTCCCACCAGGCTGTGTGGTCAAGCCTGTAATCCTAGCACTCTGGGAGGCCAAGGCGGGCGGATCGTTTGAGCCCAGGAGTTCTGAGCAAGAGCGAGACCCCATCTCTACTATAAATAAAAAGAAATTAGCCAAACAACTAAAAATAGAAAAAATTAGCCGTGCATGGAAGCGCATGCCTGTAGTCCCAGCTACCCAGGAGGGTGAGGCAGGAGGATCGCTTGAGCCTAGGTGTTTGAGGTTGCTGTGAGCTAGGCTGACGCCACGGCACTCTAGCCCAGGCAAGAGAGTGAGACTCTGTCTCAAAAAAAAAAAAAAAAAGAAAGAAAGAAAAGAAAGAAAAGAAAGCACGTGGCAGTAAAGACTAGACGGCTAGTGCAGTTTGGTACCACTGCCCTGATGCAGACCAAGGTGCCAGGAGGTTCACCTCGCGCTGCCTTGCACCATCATGGCAAATGCAACCCATTGTTCCTGAGTAAACCAGGAAATTCAAAAAAGTTATTCAACACTTTGGATATCTTGGCACTACTTGTGTTTGCTGCCAAACATTCACTAAAAGGATATATTTGCACGATGGCTTTAGTACTGATACCAGAACACAAGCAAAATGACAAATCTAGCCATACTTCCATTTATAAAGCAAAAAAAAAAAAATACACTTCTACAGTCAAGATAATAACTCAGTCTTCACGTCTGCTGCTAAATCTTTAATTTGGCAGTTACTTTATCATTGGAAAGTGGCAGTGTTGTGACTTCTTTCGAGGCTTTATCATCTAAACTAGGCTTTAGGGTGTGTTTCTCCAGCAGATGTGACTTGATACCTTATCCTGTTGGATGCTTCAACTTTGTCACTTCTAGTTTGAAAAGCTGTAACAAATAATTTTAGGCTTTTTAAAAGGTCATAACATCTGCAGGTAAGCCAGTCGATTTATTTTTCAAAGTGGTTCTGTGGCATAGGACACATACGGTCAATTACTGACACCCGTAAAGCTAAGGAAAGCTTTCACCATTTCTTTTTTAGTTTTGCCCATTTCTCTGGAGTAAATTCCTCTGTCAGGAAACTTGGATATGTTTATTTCATCTATTTCAGTATTTACAGGCACAGATGGTGTAGCTGTGAATTGAAAACTCAAGTCTTCTAGTATCCCCCTTTTAAGCCAATAATCTACCCTTAAACATAAAAAATAAATATCCTTTTGGAGTAAAATATTAAATTAAAAAATAATTTTATACTACTAAAACATTTAGAAAAGTTTTCAAATCAAGACTACAAAGTATACTTTTTGTCATTTTTCCATATAGGCACAGGAAAACTCTGATATTTCAAATTAATGCCTTATCAAAAGAAAATGAGGTCACAGAGATAATAACAGGTATAAGTGAAGACAGTAAATGCACAGAAGTACTAAGAACTGAGTTCTTCTCTGAAAATGCACATATTTATACCCTAACTCCACTACCTTAGAAGATTCTAGAAACAGAAGAATACAAGAGCACATGTCTCATTAACCATCAGAGGAAAAGCTCATTGCAAGTCATGTAGCCCCTGGAGAACTCCACCATATGCTTGTGAGAGAAAGAATGAAAAAGACAAATGACATCTCAGTAGTCTTTTAAAAATAGTTTTGACCTCATGGACCCTCTAAAAGGTCTCCGGGACCCCTCCCTGACCCCCCATTTCCCAGATCACACTTTGAGAACAGCTGTTCTAAACTAAAACTTGCTTTGTCAAGCCGGTTATTAAATTTATATAGAGAAAAACCATCAAAGAAGATTCTCATCCCTCCCGCTTTAAAGATCAAATGACAGCCCATAAACTTTCTCTCCCAAGCGCCTCCTTTAACTGCAAGAGATGAAAAAGAACAGATCAACAGACTCTCCTCCACACATATTTGCTGAACCCAGGCCTCTCTAGGGTGGTCATTATAGGACTTGTCCCACCTCCCCGAGTATACACTTATCTGCACCAGCAGCGGCTGAACTCTAAGACAGCAGTGTCACCAGGGAGCGAGGGGTGATGGAGATATAGATGCAGAGCTCAGCTGGTGTTGGCGATTGTCGCACATGGGTGGGTTTGTGAAGGAGTCATGGGTAATACCGAGGTCTCTAACTGGAGCTGCTGCAAGCCTGGGCCTCCCAGAGAAGCAGGTCAGGTGAGAAGATGAAGGAGTTTGGTTTCAGACATGTCGGTTTTAGGTGCCAGGAGACAACAGTTGCCTCTCCCAGGAAACCGTGGGGCACGTTGGGACTCACTCAACACCGTGTCCAAGAGGCAGACAGGAAGGAGAAACCATCAGGGGTTTGTGTACACCACAAAAAATCAAATGCCCCTGTCATCAGAAAAAAAGTTACTTCCATTTCTTGGGGTGGAAAAAAACTTAATTCAATTGTGATTGCTCTGAAGATAGATAATTCTGCCTTAGGAATATTAAAGAAAATTACCATTTAAAAATAGGCCTCTTCCTCCATATGGTCTCCATAAGCATAATACTGCCAAGGAGCTAGAAAATTCGCCCAGGATAGATCAGTAATGTCCGCAGACCCCGTGCAGACCCCTGTCGCGTCCAAACTCCCAGGCCCTTGTCCCACTGCCCTCATCTTTCCTTGCAGCCTCAGGGTCCCCTTTGTCCCCAGCCCTCACGACGGGCCTCCAGCTCCGCACTCAGCGAAACCGGCAGCTGCCGACTCCTCACTTCCAGCCTGCACCGATGGCCACGCCCACCGTCATTTTCCCACGCTTTCCTAGTCTGCCTTAAGGAGCAACGCCGTTTACCAAACAAGGTAGTCTCAGCGTTAAGTCCCCTGCTTCATTAAATAATAGCAAACGTTCCTCCAAATAGTCATGACCCAAGGAAAATTCAGGCACCTCTTAACTCTTGAGCACTGATGAAGCACCTGCTCTCCTGAACTCTTATTTAACCCTCACAGCAGCCCTGAAGCTGGAATCTTTTCGGCATTTTGCAGGATCAAGTGACCAGTCCAAGGTAGGCAGACACTGACGACCAAGAGGAGACACCCCCTGGGCCCCGCCGAGGGACCTTCCCCGCCTCTCCCCAAGGGAGCACCGACCAGCCCCGGGTTCAAGGCGGGCGCCCCGGCCTCGCCCTGGGAGCCTGGGCAATTACCTCGCCAAACCTCAAGTTCTCTCGCCCCCAAATGGGGCAATTTCAACACCACCACAGGGGGCTGCGCAGAGGATTTAATAAAAGCAGTCAACCCATGAACAGCAGCACTTGGCAAACCGTGCGGTAAAGGTAAAGGCTCCATCCACATGAGTTTCTTGTTTTGTTTTAATTTTTGAGCTTTACGTGGGGATCGATCCGAAAGCCAGAAAGGATTGAGAAAATCTCCTGGAGCTCTAAGCGTGAGCTACAGAGGGTCTCAGAGGGAGCTCCGGCTCTGCAGGACTGGCGTCTCCCTCCTCCCGTCCACGCTGCCCGGAGGGGGCTCCCGCGGCGCCCTGGGCAAGGGCCAGCAGGGGACGCGAGGACCTCAGCCTGGCCCCCGGGAAGGATGTGGGTCCCACCTTCCGCGGGAGACGGCTTCCCATAGGACCGGACGAACCGATTTTGTAGAAACAGCCCTGCCCGCCCCGTTCCCTGGTGTGGGGAGCCCTTCCAAAAAGCGGACGAGAGCGGGTGTCGCGCAGCGCCAGCCCTCCGCACCCAGCCCCGCACCGCCCTCCGACCCAGGCGGCTCCCTGGAACCGCGCCGCGGGGACACGGCGAGCGACCTCCGGTACTGACCTTCGGACGCAGCCAGCGAGATGCTGCGGAGCCCAGAGAAGTACGCGTGGAGGCCGGAGCGCGGCGCTTTTATGCTCGCGCCGCCCCGCGCGCCCCTCGGCGCACCAATCTGCGCCGGCTAGGGGCGGGCGCCGTCGCCATGGCAACCGTCCCTCCGCCGGACGGTGGCTGCACCCCAGCTCGCAGGGAGCCCAAGCCCACCGCGGGGACCTAGGGGCGGCGAGAGCCCTGTGGGATCCCCGCGCATCCCCGCGCGTGCGCGCGCCGGGGCAGGGAGGGCCACTCTGCAGGGGCTGACGCTCGATCGAAACGGGCCCCTCTGCTGGTGTTGGCTGCTCCCTCCGCAGTTGATACGGGCAAGGAATGCGGGACGCACTAGGGACAGCAGGCAAGGCTGGCCGAGGAAACGTTCCCGGACCGAGAGTCTGGAGGTCTGGTGTGGACAGACCTTGAGCGAGGCACTTCATCTTGGTCTCCCAAATTAGGCGACCTCCTAGACCACGGACCAGCGGAGTCCGCAGCGCCTGGGAGCCTGCTGGACCTGCAGATTCACAGGCCCCACCCAGGTCCCACTGAGTCGGGCTCTCTGGGGGGTGGGGCCCGCAGCCCCTCCAGGTGTCGCTGATGCTCGCGGTACCTGGAGAAGGCTCGGTCTGGGGTGCGGGTTCTCATACTCCACCGCGTGGCAGAACGGCCCAGTGCCCAGGCTGCGCTTCAGACCAAATGACTCAGAATCTCGAAGTGGGGGCGCGCAGGCGTCAAGTATGTTTTTTAAGCTTCTCAAGCGGTTCCAACGTGCTGTCCAGGTCACTGATCCACCGTAGGGAACTCAAGGTGTGTTCCTGGACAAAGCAGTGCCCACCCAGACCTGCTGAACCGGAGAATCTGCAGGCACCTTAGGTTTGGCGAAACAACAGCTGTTTTCTTCTGTCAATGGAAAGAAAGCCAAATTCTGTAAAATAATTTTAAAGAGATTTATTCTGAGCCAAATTTGAGGACCTTGACCCGGAGCCACGCCCTAGAGGCCTTGTACAAGTGGACTCGCTGTGGCTGGGTTACAGTTTGGTTTTATACATTTCAGGGAGACAGGGGTTACAGGTAAAGTCATAAAGCAATACGTGGGAGGCATACATTGGTTTGGCCGGAAAAGGTGGGCCATCTCGAAGGGGGGCGGTTATAGGTGGGTTTAAAGATTCTTTGTCTTGTAATTGGTTAAAGACAGGAAGCTTTGTCTAAAGGCTTGGAATGTTTTAACATACTTGCTGTTTATCGGAGATAAGCCACCAACATGTATTTGTTGTGTAAATTGAGGACCTGTAGGTGCGTCTTGCATACCCTTAGGCCTGTTAATGGGTTACAAAGGATGTCCCCAAGAAGGGAGGGGGCATGATAAGGCATTTCTGACCTCCTTCCTCATGGCAGGCAATTTAGTTTTAGGATATTTCTTTGGCCATGAGTCCATTTAGTCAGCTGGTGGGGAGGTAGCCTTAAAATTTTATTTTAGTTCACACTTCCAATATTAAGAATCTATGATTTTATGAGGTATGTCCAATTTTTTGTTTCACAGGTTAGCAAGTCCCCATATCTTCAGCTTTTCCTCAGATGACTTGGTCCCTGATGGTGGCTCTGCCTCTGGCACACATGACTGTGTGGACTCTGAAAAGACCGCAGTGTACTGTGGTCAGGGCAGTCTCCTTGCCTGGAGAATGTCACTCATGCAATCTAAAGTGACAACAGTTCCGTGTTCTAGCAAACTTCCCACGGGGGTGTGGGTTCTGAAATCTTGGCTACAGACTCTAAGCATCTCAGGAGACCTTAGAGGTTATTGAGGACTCTTTACCCACTTCACCGTGGGAGAGGTGAAGCCCCACCTGGAACGGTGGAGAGCTGGGCTCCAGGCCACAGGGCAGACCAGCACGCTGACCCAGGGAGCCCGTCCCCGCAGCACTGTCCCTTTCAAGGCACCGCACCACAGCGTGGGAGCTGTCTTTGGTTTTCCTCAAACCTCGTGGTGGGTCGAGATGCCAGTGAGCTTGCTGAGTGGGGTTACGGGTGGGGATGTTGCCTAGTGGAGCCATCCGCTGATAGTGCCGGAGGGGGAGCGGACAGTTACACAGACCGTGGCTTCAAGCTTTGCTCCTGAAGACAGAACAGAGAAAGGGCTGATTTCCAAGGGACTGAAAGGTGAGTGGTTTCTTGGCTACCTAGTATCTGTTTTCTCTCTTCCCCGTGGAAAGTCTGATGTGAATGTCATCGGTCCCCTGGCCCTCTTGACAAGGGCAAACACTGTCTCCAGACTTAAATCTTGATCTAGGTGACCAGGAGAGGCCCTCTGAGAAGGCCAGTCCTGCCAGGCGGCTGCCCGTGAGGCCCCTGGCTCCAGGACTGCCTTGTGTTCCTGCCTCTCCCAGGCGGGTTCTCCGGCCTTCCCAGCCGGTCTGTGTCTTCCTCCTATCCTTTGGCTTTGGTGGGCAAAGTGGGTTTCTGTAACCCTAACTTACACAGTGATAATATTCAGGATTTCCCTCTATTTTCAGGGTTGAGGTTGGTTCTCAAATCACAAACCCAAATAAAAAATAAATAAACATTCACTAGTCCATATTGATATAAGTGAACAATAAATAAATAAACGGGGATGGGGGAAGGCAACTTTTTTGCCCAAGAATTCCAATCAATAAATGTAGGAGTGAGGGAAATAGAAAATCACCATGGAAACACTACCACAATCACTGCTGCTGACAAGATCCTCAGACATGCTAAAGTTAGAGGGTGAATGCTTAAAAGAGAAGGGTATTTGTGTAGTCTCAGAGTATCTCTCCCAAAATAGATGTTTATCAATAACAAAGGGGAAAACGGTAACTTCCCAGTGAAGGAAACTGGCATCCCCTCCTTAATCCCGTGAGCAAGGCTTACCTCTCCGATGTGGCCAGAAATAAGACATGTTGACCTCACCCACCCCATATGATGCCCTGGGAAGAGCCTATCACCTTGACATTTTTCTGCCAACAATGCATAGCCTCAATCTTATCATGAGAAAACAGCAGACACCCCAAATGGAGGAACATTCCATTAATATGAGATAACCGACCAGTACTCTTCAGAAGTATCATGGTGATGAAAGGCACAGAAAGATAGGAACTCTAACAGATTACAGAGAACAAGACAATGCATTAACTGAGTGTCTGGTGGAATTCCAGATGGGATCCTGGGACAGAAAAAGAGCATTCGTGGATAACTGGTGAAACCCAAATCAACTTGACATATAGTTTGGTTCATAGTACTATCCCCATGTTACTTCCTTACAGATTGCTTCTCCAGTAGAGAATTGTACTATGGTTATATATTAATAATAAGACGTTAATATAAGGGGATAAAGGAACTGTCTGTGCTTTTTTTGTAATTCAATTCTGTAAGCCAAATGATCTTAAACTTTTAAAAGTATTTTAATTAAAAATGCATGCAGTAATATCTGTCACTTAATACAAATGACTAAAAATCTTCCTGACACATGTAAATAGGAATTTCCCTTGAGAAATACAGACTTTGTAGAAATAATGACCACCAAAGGACAGTCACGATGGGAGAAATTGTATTTGTTTAAATCTGAACTGAGAAAAACAACTGAACGTTGAATCAAATCATTGTTGTAAAATTTACATGGAGAGTAATAAATTCCAAGTAAAATTCAGCAAAGTAAAAATGAAGCAAAAATGAAAAGGAGGAGAAATGAATTCATTTATACAAATTGATTTCAGGCTTAAATTGCTTAATGAAAAGATATTTTTCTTTGCAATTAGAGAATATGAATACATTTATGACAATAAATTCCTAAACAAGGCATACCAAAAGTTTGTGTTTTTGTTGGTTTAAGATATCTGCATGTATAGTTAGGAAGAATGAACAAAACATGCAAATTCCATGCTTTCAAGATCCCACAGCTTTAAAATAGGAAGTGAGAGGCTCGTTTCTGTGTAAAGTCTAATAGTAGTGCCGGGACAGGGACTTATGTCCAGGACTAATGGAACTAAGGGCCAGGGAACATGTGAGTAAATTACATCACCAAGCCACAACTTCTGTCCTTAGTTATTTATTTATTTTTTTTTTAGTTTGCAGAAATTTACTAACATTGAAAGACATTTAATCTTCCCATCAGCATCCATCAAAGTGCTTACAACAAAAACCACTTTAAGCTACATTTCTGGATTTCAATTTGGATGGCACCTGGTAAACACACAATATTAGTTATTTTTTTTAAAAAAAGCAACGGGTTGTGGTTTTTTTTTGCCCACAAAGTGATGCCGTGTTCTCAGTGTAGCATATTAGAAGGCACACGATGTTGATGTCTCATCACTGTAAGGCTGGTGGCAGGCACCCCTCCCTTCCCTAATGAAAAAAGAGGCGGCTCCTCCTGTCCCTCGGTACCCTCCCCAAAACTTAAACAAAGAAATTCCTTACTCCTGGCACTGACATCTCCTGGCTGAAGAAGCTCCCATCCCCCAGCCCTAAAAACCTATATAAACCCACTCAGACTTCTGGGTGGGGCAGCTTCTCTGGGTACCATGGGTCCCGTGAGGCTCGCCCAGGTCCCTTTCTCAGGGCCTCGTTACCCCCACCCAGGAGCGCCCCAATAAATCCTCTTTACTTGTCCCTTTCAACTCTGTTCCTCTTTCTTTCTCTGGTGCCGGCTACTTCAAAGAAACCTTACATTTGGTGCCAAGACCCAGGAGGGGCGTTTGGCTGCACCAGCCGCTCTGGGGCCTTGGCTGCACCACCCCCTTCCGAGAACTCTCACTTTCTGGACCGGGACCTCCGCTGACTGCCTTCCAGTCCCTGATTGACGACCTCGGCCTGGGTGAGTCACCCCGTGTTATCCCAACCCGGACCCCCCAGGAGCCTCCGTTCCTTCCGGGAAGCTGTTCTCTGTCCGTTAAACCGTGGGCCCACGTCGGAGGCTCCCCAGTTCCGGGGCTGAGGCTATTTGGGGACGCCTGAATTCCTCTCACCCCTTTCCGTGCCGGCACACTAGTCTCGGGCGGAGACATCCCCCCAGGCTTTTGCTGCCTCCGTAGCCAGGATACTGTTCCTGGCTGTTTCCCCATCCGGGTTGAGGTGACATGGGTGACCAAAATTCCCCGTGGGACACCCCTGGGGTGTCTGCTGGCCAATCTGAAGGCCCTGGATTTAGGCATCC
Source organism: Eulemur rufifrons (assembly GCF_041146395.1). NCBI lineage: Eukaryota > Metazoa > Chordata > Mammalia > Primates > Lemuridae > Eulemur > Eulemur rufifrons. The sequence continues at coordinate 3,328,654 of NC_090994.1, forward strand.
GGCCCAAGTGCCTCATTCTTTACTGCAACACTGCCTGGCCAATGTATAAATTGGACAATGACTCCCAATGGCCTCAAAATGGGACTTTCAGTTTCAATATTCTGCAAGACCTTAATAACTTTTGTCACAGGAATGGCAAATAGTTGGAGATCCCATATGTCCAAGCCTTTTTCTGTCTGAGCTCCCATCCTTCTCTCTGTCTGACCTGCCACCCTGCACAAGTCCTCCTTGTGCTGGATCCCCCACCTCCCTCCTCCTCTTCTCCCTCTAACTCTCCACCGGACGTCTCTTCAGACGCCCCTTCTGCTTTCTCCGATCCACCCGACTCCCTCAGCCCTCCCCCTCACTAGACCTCCACCATACCCACAGGCGCCCGCCCATCCTCCCACATCTCCCAGCCGCTCACTGCCGACGTCGCCAGTCAGCCAGCACACTCGCTCCCACGCAAACCCCTCAGACCAGCCCCTCGTCTGTCCGTTACAGGAGGTGGCAGGCGCCAAAGGGCTTGTACGCATACATGCTCCCTTCTCCTTTCTGACCTTTCTCAGATTGAACAGCACCTAGGTTCATTTTCTAATGACCCTACAGCCTACACCAAAGAATTCTGTTACTTGACACAGGCATCTGACCTTACCTGGCATGATATTTTTGTTATACTATCCTCTATGCTTACTACTGATAAAAAAAAAAAAAAAAACAAAAAAAAAAAAAAAAAAACCACATCTGGGAGCAGAGGGCCCACCTGTTGCAGTGTGTCCTTGCCGGCCTCCAGGCCCCCGCCCGCCGTGCTGTAAATTATGACAAACTCAGGGAAATCACTCAACAGGCAGACAAAAACCCTCTGGCCTTTCTCAGCTGCCTTACAGACGCCCTTATCCAATATACCCGCCTAGAGCCTACCTCCCCCGCGGGGACTGCTGTCCTTACAACTCACTTTATTACTCAGTCCTCCCCTGACATCAGAAAGAAACTCAAAAAGGCAGAGGAGGGCCCTGAGACCCCTATCCGAGACCTGGTGAATATGGCATTTAAGGTTTTCAATTCCCGAGATGAACAGGCAGAGGCCCAAAGGGAGGCCCGTGTCTGCCAAAAGACACACCTGCAGGCCCAAGCCTTGGTTGCAGCCCTGAGGCCGGCAGGTCTGGCGAAACCATCAACTTCGTCTAAGGTGACCAGCCTCGCTCTACCAGGCACCTGCTTCAAGTGCGGTAAGGAAGGCCACTGGGCCAAGCAGTGCCCACAGCCACGTCGACCCACCAAGCCTTGCCCGGCATGTGGTCAAGAGGGACACTGGAAAAGTGACTGCCCCTTGGGACAGAAGTCCGGAGGGTGAGTCCTTCCATCCCTAGACCTGCCGATGGCAGCTTTGGGTCTGGCTGCTGAAGACTGAAGAGGCCTTGACTCGGCGACCCCGATAACCCTCGCCGAGCCCAGGGTAACAATCAAGGTAGTGGGTAAGGCAGTGTCCTTTCTGGTTGACACGGGGGCTACCTACTCTGTCCTGCCTTCCTTTTCAGGCCCTACTTATCCTTCCCAGGTGTCGGTCGTGGGTATTGACGGCAATCCCTCTGGACCCCCACCACCGGTCCCCTAACTTGTCTAATAGATGACCGTCCCATCGCCCATTCCTTCCTTATCATGCCCTCCTGTCCCACTCCACTTTTGGGAAGGGACTTATTAACCAAGCTGGGAACCACCCTCCACTGTTCCTCTGGAACTTCCGCTCTCCTTCCTCTCTCTCTCTCTCTCTCTCTCTCTCTCGATTCCTCAGCTCCGTCCACAGCCTCTCCCACTTTACCGAGTCCTACATACCCCCTCCCACCAGAACTCATAGACCCCCAGGTTTGGGACACCTCCACCCCAGTGGTGGCCACACACCACACCCCCGTCCTCATTCGACTCAAAGACCCCTCATCCTTCCCTTCCCAGCCACAGTTCCCTATTTCACCGACCCACCGCAGAGGTCTAAAACCCATCATAGAACGTCTTCTGTGCGAAAAACTTTAATTCCAACCGACTCTACCTATAACACACCCATTCTCCCGGTAAGAAAGCCAAATGGCTCCTACCGGCTAGTCCAGGATCTCAGACTCATTAACGAGGCAGTTGTCCCCATACACCCTGTGGTGCCTAATCCCTACACTTTACTCTCTCATATTCCACCCTCTACCACCCATTTTTCTGTCCTGGACCTCAAGGATGCTTTCTTCACCATTCCTTTAGACCCAGCCAGCTACAATCTCTTTGCCTTTACATGGGAAGGTCTCGACACGAACATGTCTCGACAACTCACTTAGACTGTCCTGTCCCAGGGGTTCAGGGACAGCCCCCACCTCTTTGGTCAGGCTCTCGCCCAAGATCTTCTTCAGTGCCCCTTACAACCAAGCACTATCCTCCAATATGTGGACGATTTATTACTCTGCAGCCCCTCATACTCTGACAGCCACACACACACACTGCCTCTCTACTCAACTTCCTTGCCTCTAAGGGCTACCGGGTGTCCCCCTCCAAAGTTACGCTGTCTAAGCCTATTGTCACTTACCTTGGACTTAGTCTCACCCCCACTTCCCGTCATCTCACTGTTGATCGCCAGCAGGCCCTCCGCGACCTCCAGCCTCCCACCACTGCGGAACAAATTCTATCCTTCCTCAGGTTCATTGGTTTCTTCCGACACTGGATCCCCAACTTTTCTCTCCTTGCCAAACCCCTCTATGAGGCGGCATGTGATGCCTCCACTGGCCCTCTGTTAAACCCTCAGGCTGTCTCTCGTGCATTCCTAAAACTTGTAGGAGGACTCTCTCCTACAAGCACCCCCTCTAAGACTCCCTCATCCTGAAAAACCCTTTAACCTCTACACGGATGAGCGCCAGGGCCTGGCCCTTGGCGTCCTCACCCAACCTCTGGGACCTACTCCCATTTCCACCCCAGTGGCCTACTTATCCAAACAGCTAAACACCACTGTCCGGGACTGCCCCCCCCCCATGTCTCCACGCCTTAGCCACGGCCACTGCTCTCACCAGGGAGGCCCTGAAACTCTCCCTGGGACAGAACTTTGTGTCTTCTCCACCCACCATTTACAGGATCTTCTGACTCACTGCTCTTTAGGCCTCCTCACCCCATCTAGACTACAGGAATTCCATCTCTTGTTTATTAAAAAATCCCACCATTACTTTATCACAGTCCCCGACTCTAAACCCTGCCACTCTGCTCCCCATTCCCTGTTTACCCTGTCCTCACACTCCTGCTCAGAAATGGTTGAAGTCTCCACTACCCCTAGACCCGATCTGTCAGACAAGCCACTTCCTACAGCGGACTTAACTTTCTTTGTTAATGGCAGCTCTGTCACAGGTAAATACAGCAAACGCCGGGTGGCCTATGCCATTGTCTCTGCCTCTCAGGTAATAAAAGCCTCCCGACTTCCGGAGGGCACCACCTCCCAAAAGGCAGAACTCATTGCTCTCACCCGAGCCTTACACCTAGCCCAAGGCAGGAGTGTAAATATTTACATGGACTCCAAGTATGTGTTTATGATGGCTCACTGCCATGCTGCCATATGGAGAGAACGGGGCTTTCTCTCCACCAAGGGCTCCCCTGTTATTAACGCCACCCTTATCTCCCGTCTCCTCAAGGCCCTTCACTTCCCCACCCAATTAACTACTCTTCCCTTCGTATTGGCACTAAGGGCCTCTTCCACCTCTTACAGCCTCTATTTTCACACCCTGCCCTATATTCTCTCATCAAAACTGTTTGCTCAAACTGTGACATCTGTGCCTCTGTTAACCCTCAAGGGGGCTTCAAACCCCCTGTATCCACCCACCAGATGCGTGGTTACCTCCCCGGACAAGACTCGCAGGCAACTTCTCCGGGCCCACGTGGACAGATATCTACCTCAGCCTCCGGAGACCGACTCAGATATCTCTCACACGGGTGTACAGCCTGGCGACTCAGTGGGTCCCACTAAACTCTGTTTTACTCGGACTCCTATGTCTCCTGGCCCTCACAACAGCTGCTCCTGATTCAATATATGTCTGGAGATTTAAGGTACGCGAAACCCGCTCCTCGGGAGACACCCATGTGGCTGGCTCTGCTGACTGCTCTCCAAAAGGCTGTCAAACGGCCCTCACCATTCCCCTGTCCCTGACATCCATTGACGGTGCCCCACTCCCGGTTCTATGTTACCTATATGACCAAACTTTTGACTATTGTCGGGAGCAGGCTGACGTGTATGGGGGGTGCCCTAAATTGTCATGCCACTTCCATAATACTAGATATCCAAAGGGATGGCAGGGTTATTATTATAGGAAATACGGTTGAGGACCTAACACATTCTATTTCTCAGACAAAAATAAACTTCAACTAGATATCCTTGACCCTTTGGGACCAGCGTTAGGAAATTGAAGTCACAGGCAAGGTATACTGGAAAATACATGACTATTACCCTTCAGCGACTATTCACGTCAGCCGTGAATATGTCCTGGCCCACCAGACACAGGTTCAAATATCTATCAATATTCTGGAAGCAGAACAAACTCTAGCAGGACAACTTTCCTCCCGCCCTGAACATCCCCCTCTTACCTCCTGGCTAAATATTATTCAACATACCCTCGCCTTCTTAAAACTCCTCTAAAATAATCTGTAACGTCTCCCACAGTTTCCTCTGTGCCTCCCTTCAGTGACTCCCTACTGGCCGCTGTTCCCCTAAACTTTTCTTACCCCTAAAAGACTCCCTCATCGGGTCCCTCATGCTCCACTCCACTCACTTGAGTTCCCGTATGGGAACCTGAGCCCACAGGCCACCTTATGCGAATCACATATACTTTCTCACCACCCTCACTGACCCCAACCTACAACTTCATGGACGCTGCCTCACTAACCATACTGTGACCACAACCATATCTTCTGCTCGGGGACAGTTCTTCTGGTGCAACGGAACACTTACCCGCTGCGTCAATATGTCCACCCTGGGTCCTTGTTTCCCTGTCATGGTCATCCCTCAATTAACTCTATACAGTGAGTCTGAATTCGGGTGGCTTCTCCCGGGACCCCGCTCAAAACGAGCCATCCTCTTGCCGGTCATGGTGGGTCTCAACTTGGTCTCCTCCATCGCAGCCTCAGGGCTTGCGGGAGGCGCCCTGGGCCACAGTGTTATTTCTGCCCAAGACTTTACAGATCGCCTACAGCTCTCCCTGGAAACCACGTCGTCCACGTCACTAACTTCCCTGCAGAGACAACTGACTTCTCTGGCTCAGTTTCTCCAACGTCGCCTGCAGAAATTATCCAGAGTAGCAGTAAACCAGATGCTTCTTCACCCCTACTCTCCCCTTCCAGTCACCCCCCCCACCAGCCGACTCCAGCCCATAGCCCCCACTACGCCCCTCAAAAGCAAGAAGTAGCCAGAAAGACCACGACGCCCTATTATCACTAAAAGGCCGGAATGTAAGGCTGGTGGCAGGCACCCCTCCCTTCCCTAATGAAAAAAGAAGAAGCCTCTCCTGTCCCTCAGTACCGGCCCCAAAACTTAAACAAAGAAATTCCTTACTCCTGGCACCGACATCTCCTGGCCGAAGAAACTCCCATCCACCAGCCCTAAAAACCTATATAAACCCACTCAGACTTCTGGGCCGGACAGCTTCTCTGGGTACCATGGGTCCCGTGAGGCTTGCCCTGAGGCTCGCCGGGTCCCTTTCTCAGGGGCTCGTTACCCCCACCCAGGAGCGCCCCAATAAATCCTCTTTACTTGTCCCTTTCAACTCTGCTCCTCTTTCTTTCTTTGGCGCCGGCGCCGGCTACTTCAAAGAAACCTTACAATCACTAGTGGTGTTAACTGTTGCTTGGATAAGGCAGCATCTACCAGCTTCTTTCGTTAGAAAGTTACTATTTTCCCCTTTGTAACTAATAAGTATTTTGTGGAAAGATACATTGACTGTATTCTGTTCCTCACAAACTTTCCCCCACTAGGTTTGCCATTCACTGATACTACCTAAAACAATGATTACTGTGATAACTTGCCAAATAGTGGCTTTTTAATTCCATCCTTTTTTCTACATTTAATGGTTGGCATTCTACACCAAGGATGAACTTTCTTTTTTCCCTCATTGATTAACTTACTTATTAATATTATAAATACTAACTGAATAGTATGTATTAAATACAATACATACTAGTTCTTAGGAGCTACCTGTGAAGTATTCAGAAGGGTCACGATGTCTGCAGCTTATTCACTATTTCAGCAAAATAACAATAGTAATAGACACGTGGAGTGTTAAAGCAAATGTGGAAAATGTTATCAATCATTAAAAACAGGTGAACAGTATATGGACGCTCTTGTACTGTTTTGCAACCTTTTTGTAGATCTCAAGTTTTTCAAAATGTAAGGTCAAAAATATATAGCAGTTTTAATTTAAATATTGTCAAAACCTTCACAAATATTTGAACAAAATTAAAATCAGCCTACAGATTTATCAGCACTTGGATATATTCAAATTTTATTACCATTGTAGAAATTTTACACTAGCATCTGTGCAAGAGCCCCCTAGGCAGAGGGAGAACACTACACACAAATACTACACGCTAATAACAGTACCATGTTTGACAAAACTGTTTCTTGATTTAGTAAACCAAGCTTGGCAAACCAGCCAACTCGAGCTAAATGATTCCAATTGTAGAACACAAGTGAACTTGTCACTTAGTGAACATTACAAATAATATTAAAAGTTTACACAGACTTACAAAAGTTCAGGATTTTCCCCTAAGACCATATATGTATATATAGACAGGTTCACAATATAGAAACCTGTACCTTACAGCACTCTGAGGTTTTAGCAAAGCATACGTTATAGACACATCCGCCATACAGTGCAATTTTATTGTGTAAGATATGAATAACAGTGCACTTAAATCCAAGAGTCACATTCAAATATATCAAGAGTACAATCAAAATACCTGGCTATTGAAATACATATTCTTTTTTTAATAAACTAAATTGTGCAAGTACAACATTCTTAGTGTAGATGGTAATCGATCTATAAGGATTCTAAACAGTGGGACTTAGGGTGTACTGTGTAGAGTAATTCACCTCTCCAAAGATATGTGCATTCTAAAAGTGAAGAATTGAAGTGCATTCTGTCTTGGTCAGATAGACACAGGCAGTGTTGTACAACTCAATTTTATTACAAATCACAAATACAGTGAATCCTTAGACTTGCAGACGGTTAAACACATGGCTCTAAAAGTCAGTAAGCTCTTCCCAGGAATTACTTTTCAGGACAATGTAGTGTTTACAGTAAGCGCCGTGATCCTCCACTAATTGAGCACAAACTACTATTCCACAGTGTTGTTCAAAGACAGAACGTTAGGTTTCTTAAAAGGGAAATTTAGACAAGTTTAGGCATTTTAAAACCCACTCCTACAATTTTAGAGGGTCTCTTTCGGTTTAAAGGAAAAAGATGCTGTGAATGGTGGATTATAAAGACCAAGTGGAGGTGAAAATAATTTTATTCAAGAAAATAAAAATCAGAAACTGATACTATAAGAAATTTAGCATTTCGTATCATCTGAGAATAAATATAAATGGAGAAATCAGTCTTTTGATGATTTTTAAGATGATGAAAAACATAAAAATACTATCTGGTAATAACTTGGGATACCACCTCTGGAGGGGGAAACAGATCTGGCCCATGTGAAAGGGGAAGATGTCACAAACCTGTTGTCTCGACGTATAGCATAAACCTGCACCGGACACACTGCATGCCTTCATTCTGTTAAATTTCAAAGCTTCCAGACAAGGGATCAGCTATTCTAAATACTGCCCCCCCCAGCTTTTTTTTTTTTTTGTCGAGGAAATACCTTTCTAATAAAGAGTGCTTACAATATCCCCATGCAGTTTTCATTCATTAAATCTGGAAATGGGCAAATGCCAAATGCCAAACCTTGATCTCGGGTGTAAAGGTCTGACAATAGGTGAACCAGATGACCCACCGAAGACTGACAATTAAAACAGCTATTCCTGAAACCAGGTAACTACAAGAGTTATGTCACTAACCAGATTCTGCAAAATGCAGCAAAATGTTACTCCTGTTTTTCACTTCAAGAGACTAAACTACTGGTCGAATCTTTTCCCTGATACTGATTTTTCACCTAACATAAACCAAATACTGACTGAACCAAAGACTAAAATCCCATTAAATTTTGTCGTTTAAATGAAGAGCATTAAGATTCCACCTGTAAATCAGGCCTCAAAATTAAGGTTTTAAAATCCCCCCACATGGGATTTGAAATTTATGTCTGTTATTGTCTTCCCAAGTTTTCTAAAAAATCACTTTAAAATCTTGCTTGGGTGGCCTAAGTTTTCTTAGAAATAAAATACATTTATAGCTTGTTTGAAACCTACTGGATTCTACTATTTCTGCTTGTTTTCTTCCCATTCAATAAAATCAAAATAAACAGTTTTGGCCAAACAAAGAGTTACTGGAAAATCCTGCTACCGAAAAAGTTTCAGGTTTTTTTCCTTCTGATTTTTTAAAAAAATATTAATTTAAATTTAAGGATTCTTGTATTGCTGATAGAGAATTGTAGTGATCCTTTGTATTTTAAATATATTTGTTGTGGGGCCTACTGCATGCATCCCCCAAATGAAAACCAGCCTTCACCATCAATTAGAGACGATGACTAATATCCACGCATCGGATTCTCTCTCACTGGATTGTTTCTGGCTCCTACGGGGCAACTCCCCAGTCTGCCTTCATCCTCGTCACTCACGTTCTTAATGCCGCCTTTATCAAAGGCAGCTTTCCGAACTTAATGTTCAATAGTTATCTTATCACGAGTGCATCCATTTTATTTATTCTTCTCATCCAAGGAAGGGTAGCTTAATAGTGTTACTAAAAACCCTCTTCAAATTCTATTGATAACGTACTTATTTCTGACAGAGTTCTTGACTTTGGGAAAACCCAAATATGTGCATTACTAGATGACCCTTTTGAAAGTTTATTGATACCAACGTTTATTTTTACAACCTGTAAAGAGATCTGAGGTTTGTACAATCCCTAATTGTGAATTAATACTAAAATGCAAACTTGCCAAAACAGTGAAGATTGCTGTCTCAATAGGAGGAGAAAAAGAAAATTGAAATAAAGAAGAAAAAGAGGAAAAATGCTAAAGCATGCTATTATTGTCCTCTGGCTCCAACATCAAATGTCCATCAGGAAGACAGGTATAAACTGATGGCGCATAATTCCCCCACGACCAAGAAGCTTCCACCCAGGGCAACATAAGCAGTGGGGATCACGTCTAAAGAAAAATCTCTAGACGGTTTTCCTGATGGGTCAATTAGTTGAGAAGAAAAACGTTCCTTTTCATTTGTAGTCTTGAGACAAAAATAGGAAAAAAACAAAAAGGTTTTTTGAACAGACACAGTAAGCACTGTTGAGGGGCCATAAAAAAGCTAGGCTGTCTCCTCTTATATAAAACTAAGAGAGATGTTTCCCACGACACAGAGATATCAGAACACTTCTTGTGCTCCTTGTCATACAACTTTCACACCCCAGATTTATAACTAAGAAAGTAAGAATAAAACTGGGCGTACAGAAGGTGGCAGGCGAATTTACCAAGAGTTTGGACTGTTGATTGTTGTGTGGCCTTTTGCTACAAGTCTCAGGAAGCAGAAAAAGGATGAAGCTTGGGCAACTGGAGATAGAAAGTACTCGGCTACTTTCTGAGCCTTCTGGATGTGGCCACAGATTTTGCTAGTTGATTTTTTTAAAAATTGTATTTTTAGCTCAATATATAGCTCTAAAGCAGGGTTCAGAGTGGTGTGTTCTGCTCTGAAATAGCTATATACAGATGGTGTGGGAATGGTATTAAAGATTACTCGTCAACTATCCTTTTAAAGGAAAACTAGAATTGATGGTGTTTGTTAAAACAAGCAGTGCCACAAAACAGAAAGGAACGTGGGAAGTACTGGACCACAACCGTTTAGAGTTGCAGGCATGAACAAACTAGCAGAACACGAATACAGCCATCGCTATTTCTGTAACACAGAAACATTTCAGATCTGTTTCTGATGTTTAAAACACAGAGCAGCATCGTATTCGAGAAACTTCCCCCCAGCCCTATTTGCCTGACGCATATGGACAAATAAGCAGGGGTAAAATAAGTCTGCAAAAGGCTCAGGACAACATGAAAATTTTCACCTTAGCATTAGTAAACCCTTAGAATACTTACAAATAAAAGAACACAATAAAACACACACACTCATGTATATATAAACCAGTGCAATAAGAACTTTAGACAAGGGCAGTGCATCTCTGGTTTACGAAAACCGTATTTGTAGCTTAATTATAACACATTAACTCTATTCTAAGTGATGGTTTGATTTTGATTTGACATCCAGTATTTTATACACATTTTATAAGTATAGTCAAAACTTGAAAAACCAATATAACAGTAACAATTCTCTATCAGTCACAAATTCCTACTTTAATTCTATATTGCACATATTTTTCAGTGTCTACTGTCAAAATAAATTTAACTCTTCTTATTGTAAATAACAGATGACTATCCCTGTTGCCCTTGTAGAAATAATTTGCCTTGAATAAGTACTCAGATTTTCCTTTCTTGACGAACCAGAATGAGAATGAGTTCAGCTTTGCTAGTCCAAAACTATTTTAAAGAGAATGGCTGCTTTATGTGGCATATTGGACGTGGCAGGTTAAACATAAAACGCTTTGTTTATCATCACTTCAATTTTGAAAAACATTTCTATACTCGGAGTGTTTAAAACTAACCATTTTTTTAAACCACCAAATATTCCCTACAGAGACTAACTGTCTCCTTGGCTGGTCTACAGCACTGTCTGCAAAGTGGACAAAAGCTTCGGAGGAAACGGAGTATAACACAAATGGCATTAAATAGGTCATCTATTTCACAAAAAATAAAATGACTAGCACCTCCTTCCTGCTCCCAAGTGAAGGGCCCTAACAGGCCACATGAAACGCGAGTCACGATGGTAATTTTCATCCTTACAGTCCTGAGAGACCCATTACACAGAGGGACCCACGTCTGCAGCCTCAAGTTCAAGGCTACTGGGTAAAAGTGAACTGAGGTGCACACGGGGAGACAGGAGGATGTAGGTCCAGGAAGGTCCTTACGGGGGACGTGGGGACACCTTTCAGGGACTCTCCTGCATCCCATCCTCTGTCTCCAGTTCTGCCAACTGCCTCCTAAGGATATTGACTTTTGCTTGTAATTCTTTGTTGTACTCAATGATGTTAACCATTTCTTCATAGGCTTCATCCAAATACTTCGAGGTTCTGTTCCAACGTAGGAAAATACCTATTGAATCCAGGAATGGGAAGCAGAAGGAAAAAAGATATATACAATGGCTTAACATTATATTTGTGGACAATATATAATTCCATGTATTATACATGCTTTTTTTCACAGCTCACATCTGTGCTTTATTCTGTTCTAAAATATATAGGAATCTTGAGGTACTGAAAAGAATGCAATTGTGTCCAAGAATTACTACTTATCTGTACATGGTCATTATTCTTCACAAAATGATCAAGTAGATAAAAATAACATTCTGTGATATATTCATGAAAACAAGCTGTTAATTTACAATGCCATACACTTTTCAGTTTTGCAATACAAATCATTTGTTTTTATAATTACGGAATTATATTTAGGCCTGTAACATCTCCTGCATGCGTGAAACCACTTTTACTAGAAAAGTGACCATTACAGTAAAAGCAGAACCACATAAATTGTTATTTAAAAGCCTAAACTTCAGCACATGCTCTGTCTCTCTCCTGGTTACTTGAGAGGCCGTCTTCCAATAATTATCCTCTCATTATGTACTAAAAAGAGATATTTTCTCCTCTACAAAGACCGGTGGTAACTATATCATGCCAAAATAATGCTTTAAAGGTATTTAAATAAGAAGGCACGAAAACCTTCTAGGTTGCCACACGTCAGGAGCTGCAAGTTCACAAAGATTTTATGATTCGTTAAAACACTTTCTATAAACCAACCTGTCACGGGCCCTAAGAAGCCCTTCTATATGTGCCCAAATACTACTCTCTATCAGAAAGAGAAAATAGAACCATAATCTTAAAAATTGATTGACCCGTGTTGATTTTCCTGTTACATGAGCCTATTATTCTTCAATACAGGAATTACTTAATATCAACGTTTAGCTGTTATGTAAATGTAAACAGCAGAGAGCCTTAGAGGCCAGAGAGTAGTCTCATTCGATGCACACACCAACCTAGGATTTTACTTAATACAGCATTTCTCCCAGCTTTAGGCTGCAGAGGCGCTAACCACACGCTGAAACCCTGGAGTCACAGGAATCCATCCTTACAACAAGGGTTTCCTTTCACCAGCTAATCCCTAAACTCCCAGTGGGGTTTGGCACAAACTAATTAAATCACCCTTCAGGCCATCCAGTTCCCAAACGGCTGGTCTCTCATTTCAGTGATTGAACGTGACAGTGGCTTTTAGGTAAATTGTCCCAGAAGTCTAAAACAACAAGTGTGGCTGCTAACCTCAGAAGTACAACCTGAAATGGAGGGAAACAGCGAACGGTAGAAATGCCAGGAGGAACAAGATGTGACAGCTGACATCCAGAGGAGACAGACACTGACTCGTCCCCAAACCCAGAAGCAAAGCGATCTGGGACCCTTCTCCACGAAGGGCAAATAGCTTTCTACACATGACCCGCCTCTGAGGGCACGATGTATTAGAACACGGTCCAACAACTGACATTTATGGTAATTCTGTTTCACTTACCAAATAGCTACTATTCTCGCGTGTATGCTTTATGCTGCTTACTACAAACATGAAGAAATATGGGCTTAATAACTTCAAAATGACTAAAAAGAAATTAAATGGTATTTTAGAATCTTTGTTTAATAAACAAATTTTAGATAGATTTTGTTTTTTTAAAACAAGTTACTTAAGGGGATAGGCTTCAGTAGTCTGAGAACTTAGTGGATGTAACAAACCTACTTTAGAATAGATTTGAAGATTAAGTATGGATCATTGTTGCATCTGAACAATGAGATACCTGCCTTACTGCACTGGTGGTATTTTGTGTCCATTTACTGCAATGACCAGCCACGGAACCTTCCACAGAATGTAACACAAGAACCCTGTCCTTAATGAACGAAAACCCTCTGGGAGGAGCTTATAATTTATTCATGTCCCAACTACCTACCAACTCTTTTATGCAAAAAAGTAATGTATTTCTTATCTAGGAAAAATAACCAACATAAACAGCAGTTTGTATTGAATAACTGCCATTCATTTCTCCAGTGGGGACTGACACAAAAAAGTATGACTAGGTAACTGAGCGTAAAGACAGAACCGTGCCCACGGGGACAAACAGTGGCGATCACACACGGTCTGAGGGGCACGTCTGGCTCACCATCGTCAACTCGTAACAGCAGCAGGGACTCACAGGCAGCCGACGCAGCCCACCTGATTGCTAGGAAGTTTGCGAAGGACTCATGCTTTACCTTCCCACAGCTGGAGACTCTGCGGAGCAACCGATGGCCAGATGACGAGGTTGTTGGCTTCAAAGAGAGGATTGGCGAATTTACTCAGCTCACTGGGCCGATTCACCCAGGACCAGAGAGACATGGTTTTCTGCTGCAGCTTCAACTTACATCTGATCAACAAAGAAAATGGCCATTAAAGCAATTAATTTCTAACAATCACTATTAAATGATCCTTTTAATAGGACAATTTCTTCTCTTTATATGACAGCAGAGAGAACCTAAGGCTTTTTTTTTTTTTTTTCGAGACAGGGCCTCGCTCTGTGGCACAGGCCGGAGTGCAGTGGTGTCATCATAGCTCACGGCAACCTCAAACTTCCCAGCTCAAGCGATCCTCCTGTCCCAGCCCCCGAGAAGCTGAGACTACAGGTGCGCACCAGCACACCTGGCTAATTTTTTCTATTTTTTATAGAGATGACGTCTCACTGTGTTGCTCAGGCTGGTCTCAGACTCCTGGCCTCAAGAGATCCTCCTCCCCCAACTCTCCAAGTAAGTGGGACTATAGGTGCAGGTCAATATCCCGAGCTAATTTTTTCTATTTCCTATAGAGACAGGGTCTCACCATGTTGTTCAGGCTGGTCTCGAAGTCCTGGCCTCAAGTCATCCTCCTACCCTGGCCTCCCAAAGTGCTAGGATTACAGGCATGAGCCACCACGCCTGGTACGATTTTTAGTAGAGAAACAAATTGTTCTAAAATAAAACTATTTGTCAGAAAACTCAATCAGCACTATAACTCTCAACAACAACAAGTTAAAGTCTCAAAGAAAGTGTCATCCAACTATGTGGTGACAATACTTATGAACTACACAGGATCCTCACACCCTGGTCTCTCTTACAAAGTGACCGAAACAACTAAAAATGAAATGTCCCCAGGGGGGCAGTGCACTCACCTTTCACTTTCATTGTTGCCCAGAAACGTTCCAAACTGGGAGGCGTAAGCGTGCTCGAAGAGCACGATGAGGAAATGCTCATTAAATTCAAAAGAACACGGGAACTGACGAAGTATCTGCCACACACAGTCCAAGAAGAGCAGGAACACAGGCGCCTCCCACTTCTGCTTGCTGTTGCAGTAGGCCGACTGCGCGCAGCGCTGCTGGAACGGGTGACCAGCCTGAGGAACAGACGGAAGTGACAGTCACATCCTACTGAGATCACCTTATAGCGTATTCTGTAAACATCACTTCACACAGTTACAACAACACTGCTATTCACTGGAACATCATATATATAATTAGGGTAGCTGCTATTTAGATTAACGATTTCTTGGTTTAAAGTAAACACTTCGCCAACTAAGGAAAAAGACACCACTTTCAAACCCTTAACAAGGCTGTGCGGTTCAGGCATGACCTCGGGAACTGCAATCGTCCTCGGGACAGCAAGTGGAAGAATAATGAACTCAAGTAATGACTGACTTACAGAATAAACCTTTCTAGGTCTGTAAAATTAGAGTAAAGTCAAAGAACATAAGCTCCTAGACACAAAACAGGAGACAACTGTCATCTTCCACCTACCTAAAACACTGCAGATGGTGCCGCAAGCTACCTAAGCCTCAGCACTAACTGAAGACAAACATGGGACTCTGGGAGACAAACTGTGAGGCCAGCTCTCATATTAAATCTTTAATTACATTTGCAAAGAGTTATTGTCTTGAAGAGATCATTACAAATTCTTTTATATTACAGACAAAGCTGTCCTTAATTACCCTCTTCTCCCAAAAAGAACTGGAAGAGTTTACCATCCACTGACCAAAATAAATTTAAGAATCATTTGGCCTACCTGCCCAGAACCCAAGTAGACCTTACCAGAAATCACACACTACTGGGTATTTCACAGACCTGCTTGTCCTTGGTTCCTTACACTATTTTATGTGACAAAGATATTGCCACGAAAATACTACAGTGGTTAATAGGATTTTGATACCCATTAAAATGGTAATATATAAATAAGCCAATCATACTCATTTGTTTGTTTGCTATGTACCACGAGGAATATAGTTGAATAGACTTTCACCAGATATGGAGGTAAATCTAGATGGTCCGACTTAAACAGAGATAAAGGTCAGCTGTCAGGCAGGGTGGTCATGGTATATATAAAAGCATTAATACATAATAAATTTGAATTATAACTAGAATGGCTAGAAATTCTTTTCTTTTTCTTTTTTACCAGCGATATGTCTGCTTTCAAGATATATCTAAGCATTCATTTCCAATTACAATTATTTACTAAGTTACACAGTGAACGCACATTCGTAAATTAATGTCTAAGTTGGAGGATTTCAGTCTGTTATGAGACCTTTATTTTAGTAGTCATCCAACATTACTTGAGAGCACTGTGTTGTGTTCTAGGGATAAACAGACGAACAGGCCATGGTTCTCTGACCTCAAAGAAATCACCTTTTTTGGGGTCTAGTTCAGGAAACAGGACACGAAGAAAATGGATCAATCTTATGTGAAAGAAGTTAAGGTCTCAAAGATTTCAAGAAAGCATGACATTTAGCTGGATCTTAAAGAAAGGGGAGGATTTCACCTGGTTAGGGAAGGGGCAGGAGGGGACATGGCCCCGTAGCGACAGGCCCACTCCCAGCCCCACTGCTGATGCCTTTATCTCTTACCAAGACTAAGCTTCCTCGCATTCCCCTGCATGTATCAAAGTACAGCCAACAAGAATCTGTTAAGTGAATGAGGTGCCAAGTGAACAATACAGGCAAAGAAAGATCCAGAAATGAGGGGAAGATAGATTAATTGCCCTGCAGAAAATTAAACACACAATTTAAAAATTTTAATCAATCAAAATTTCATGCATTATGTCAGCTACCACCAGCCAGGATCACAGTACCAATTACTAGCAGTTCCTCTGCGTGCCAAGTAGCTTTCTCACCTGTAGCCACTCTCTTTCTATCAGGGCCTCAAAACCTCGGATGGTCCTGCTTCTTGGTTCCAAGATGATCTGGGCCAGGGAGGTCACCTGAAGTGTGGAATCAATTCCTTCTGTCCCGTGAATCAGTATTGATGCTCCTTCCCTGATAGGAAAATGCAGAGTACAAATGGGATACTCCTGACATGGTCAATGCAGGCTGTCAACAGCAAACATTTATTGATTACATTTCGGACTTAGGCACTCTGCTCTGACCAGCAGAGTTTAGAGTCTAAATAAGGCACGTGACAGATGAGAACTTCTCTTGGGAAAAAATAAGACTTTCATGAGTCCCAGATTTCACATGGTAAGAATCCCTTTAAGTTGTAACAAATTTCACAGAACTTTTTAGCTAAAATTTCACTCACTTTACAAAAACTAAAAGGAGACCTTATCACAGAAGGCACCTACCTTTTCTGCTTTAATAGTTGACTGAACTTTTTTTTTAACCTGATAAACTCAGGTTTGTAATGTCTGAGAGATGAGAAAGGATCACTTTGCCGTGTAACAAAATTACACGCTTCCTTTCACTGATATTTCAAGAGTAAAGAGGTAAATTTGGTCCTCTGAGAAGAAATTTTAAAAACTTGTTTTCATTCTTTTTCACAGCTTAAGAAAAAGAAAGCTGGTAAAATAATAATTTAAGGATTTTACAGAAAAAAATAGTTGCTTTAGTAATTAAAAAATCTGTGTCGTAGAAGATACAAACATTAATTATCTATTGAACACCAGACTCTAGGCTCATAACTCATCAATAACTGAATGGTGTTGACAATCTTACATTTAACAAACGATCTGATCAGGAGATATGAAACAGGCACAGACTTTAACATGATCTATAAACACGTGTCTGGATAGGAGCAAAGTCTAGCTAGCGGTGCGTGTGCCATTCGGGAGCGCGGAAATGCACTTTACCTGTCAATGCACTGAGCCGCCAGGCAGGCGGTTGTCAGAATCTCTTTGATGTGAGTCAGCCAATTAGAGGCCTCCAGTTTACTGAGCCACCGGTCCATGTTATGTGCTTGCTCGTTACAAGCTTCCACGAGTTTGATTAAGCTCTCCTGAAGAATATGGTATCTTTTAAAAATAAGAAAAAGAAAGGAAAAAATTAAAAAAGAAAACAGGATATACAATGATCAAGGAAGAAACCAAACCAAAAATTCAGCCTCTAATATAGTCAAGAGCAAAAGTAGTTCAAAATATTAATACTATAAAAATATTTAACCCACTATACAGTAACTTGAGGATTAAGGCTTGAAAAACTAACATTTAAACATTGTTGCAAAGATACTTACAATGCCTACAGTGCTAAACTGTTCCTCATCTGAAAAGATTAAACCCAGTTCACGTAGCTGGATTATGTGACGAGGAGAGAGGGCCAGAGCCCTGCGTTTTGTGACAGATTACATCTGCAATCCTATTCCCACCCATCTAACACTAGACACATGGCACACTCAGCGGTGATACCCCAAACCAGCTTGGATCCCACTGCTGTTTGGCTCCAGCTGCCTCCCACCCACCCAGAAGCACTCAAACACCTCCCACTTAAAGCATAAACAACAGACTGTATAGGTTGAGAAAACAGGAGGAATACGTTTTGGAGATCTATGGTACAAGATGGTGACTACCGTTAATTATAACGTATTGTATGCTTGAAAATCGCTAAGAGCATGGATCTTAAATGGTCACCACACAAAAAAAGTAAGTGTGTACACTGACAGACATGTTAATCAGCTTGATTTAATCATGTCGCAATGTATGCATGTATCAAAACAGTACATTTTACATCATAAATATACATAACTTCTGTCAACTAAACCTTGGTAAAGCTGACTCAAAAAACCCCGAAAATCCAAGACACAATAAGATGCCCAGCCAGTAACTGACCCTAAACTAATGTGCAGGTTCATTTGAGCACTTTGACTTTTGGGACAGCTAAGGACTTACCCACTCTAATGAGCTTCAAATAAGAGTCCTAAATACACTTTATCAATCCACTCATGTACTGACGGGCACTTGGGTTATTTCCACATCTTTGCAATTGTGAATTGTGCTGCTACAAAAAAAATGGTGAACCAATACCGCTTGAATTAACCTGGATGGAACTGAAGACCATTCTTCTAAGTGAAGTATCACAAGAATGGAAAAACAAACACCACACGTCCTCACCATTAAACTGGAACTATTGATCAGCACCTATGTGCACACATGGAAATAACATTCATTGGAAATCAATCAGGTGGGAGGGGGGACGACGGGATGGGTAAATGGGTGAAGGGCACACTTATAACTTTGACTCAAACGGTACAAAGGCGATTTATGTAACCAAAACATTTGTATCCCCGTTAATATTCTGAAATTTTTTAAAAAAAGGAGAGGAAAAAAAAGAAAAGAGTCCTTACTATCTCTGGAATCTTTTACCTCTCAATGGACTTATGAATTCGCCTCCACTGAGGATAATGAGCTTCTTGTTCAAAGCCGCCTCCTTTGGCTCTAGCTTGCTGAGCCACGTTTAGAGAGCGGGTGTCAATGATGTAGCCTCGCTTTCCTGCCCTGAGGGTGGCATTTATGAGCTTCTCGTCTTCCTTGCACCTCCTCCCATTCGTGCCAGTGAGTGGCTGGCCACTTCGCATAATTACCTGCAAGCGTAATACAGCGGAAAATTCAACAGCAGTTGCTTTTAAAGCTTCTGAAAACAGAGAGAAGATTAAGGTATCTCAAAAACAACTGTGTGACATTTTGGAGATGGATCTGATCTGAAAACAAGAAAATATTGGCATGTAGTGACAATAGTTAATAACCGTAAAATAGATAAGTCTTGTACTTTTACACAATTTTTCTGCCTACTACCTCAAAATACTTCCACATGATAAATTATATCACCTCTTTAAGAACAAATACTGTAATTCATTTAGTCTGGGAATCAAATACCCAGCAGTCCTGGCCCTGTAATGAAGATAATAATGGTCTAGGAGCCAAAAAAAAACCAGACTTCAACCACACATACATAGGGTCGGCAGGTTTTAGCAAGAATTATAAATAGACAAGGCACCAATGGCAAAATTTAAAAGGTTACATGCTATTCTTCTCATTTGGGGAATCATTTTCAATACTTCAAAAGGTGCTTATCCATTATTTATTCTCCAGTGGCCTCTGCCACCCTTTTCAACATCCCAGACTTAACCATTTGTCTCCAAAGACGACCTGACCAACCATACATTTTGAAAGATTTGCTTTTGAAATCTTTTTTTAAAAACTCATTATCTATTATACTAACCTCTTCCCTGGTGAAAGGTTTAGAGTTATTTCAAGAAACCATCATTATAGACTATCATCTTAGCTACCCTGACCTTTAATATGACCAAGAAAGGTTACCCAGAGGATGACAACGGTTACCTTTCAGACGGCACCTACCATTCAAATAGATACAACACTATATTTAATATCAGTTGTTAAAATGCTTTATAACAAATCCTTCTGAGAGCAATTCTACCGAGCAAGCCTAATGCCACAGCAGTAAATTTTTAAGCATCTTTCTGTCCTAAATATCCATTTTTTGACATATTACCAGGGGAAAAAAGGAAAATGGAAGATAGCTATAACTCATCCACTAATTTATTAATGATTTCAAAATGAGAAGCAGAGTTTACTGACTGACAAAATGAGAGGGGAGAAAGAGATTTAGAAAGTACTTAGGAAATGAATACACAGTGAGCCCTTGCCTATGCAATCTTGACTCCCGTGTTTACCAAAGTTGTGACTAAATGACATTTGTCACTCTTCTCCCTTTGACAATAAAAATGTCTGCTCAATTCACCTTTCACACATTATTCTGGGCAGAGAAATTTCTCATTTTTCTGCCTTAAGGACGCTGCCGTAAGCATTATATACACACTAGCTTCCTTTGTACAGTGTCCTGAAGACAAATCTATCTGGGCTTTAAGGGTGGGAAGGATCGTGGAAAGAATTCATAGTCTTATCTTCAACACAGAAGACACCCTTTCCTGATTCTCTGAAGTTTACACGAAGGAAGTCCTAGTGGGAGAGACGTGGCCAATCACTACAGTGAACAGGTACATACAAAATTGACGCTTCTAAGAAAAGATCAAGCAGCAGAACTCCACACTTACCATTCCATTTTTTTTATGATAATAGCTCAGTACCGGGAAGCGCCCTCCATGTCGAAACGTAGCTACCTTCCGAAGAGCTTCATCATCAATGGATTTGGGGACTATGACGATGGGTGGGTATGAGGGACAGACAGCAAATTCCTTATTGACATAGCTTAGCCTCCACTCACTGGTCTGAAAAACACAAAATATCTCAAAGCTAAGCAAGTAGCTCAATGTCAAAAAATAACCTGAAAAATTTAAAAAGACCTTAGAGATCAACTTTCACTGATGAAGAAGCCATTGTATAAAAGTATACAATATAAAATTATCGAACGACAACTTATTTTAAACATCAGAACTGAAAACTGCAAAAAGCTTTTTAAAGTAAAAAAAAAAATTCAAATTTCAACATATTCCCGCAAATCTGAGTTGGCCAAACACACCTGCCATAGTTTACAGTAGGAGGATAAAGCCAAAAGGTACATTAGATGAACTATAAGAGTATTGTTTTTAAAATGCTTTCATAAGACACAATATCAAATTTTTTTCGCTTTTTAAAGTTATTTGTTATCAATTTTAAAAGATAGTTTCTAAAAGACTTATTACCAAAAAAGTGGTTGCCTACTTTCTGCTGACCCATCCAATGCCCTTCTCCCAAAGGCAACCATTTTCTACATTTTAAAATGGTGTTTAATTTCATTAAACAACAGCACTACACTGGTATTTCTTGAGTTTTCACTATTGCATATTATTTACTGATTTCCTACTACTCTAGAGAATGATGTGACTCTCTACCAATCTGCAATGCCACTTTGTCACATTGCAAGTTTCCAAATGTGCAGGGCTCTCTATGCAAATATGCAAACTGCTTAAACAATTAACCTAAACCCAAAAGAAAATACCTAGTAGAACAAAGTATTGAATCTAAGTAAAAGTAAACATAGGTAGGATCTCTTAATGTGAAAAAATGTAGGAATTTTATTTTATTTCACTAGTAACTTTAGTCTCAAAAAAGCTAATGCAACTTTACGCTACCTTTAAGTATAGTAATATTAATAGTTCCAAGCTACACTAAATGTAATGGGTACCATATTTTAAGAGAAATGACACATTTCTCAGAATGCAGCTTTGTCATCAAGCAATGTATGAATGTATATACTTCTTTTAAGCCTGGATGAGTCAGCTCCACCTTTCAGTCCCTTGAAAGGAAGTGATCATTTTCACAAGTACAATAAGGTGATGGGTTATTTCTCATTATCCGTAGTTCACAAAGGGTAACTCACAGCTGAGGAATAGAGCTCGAACTCCTGCTCAGGAAGGAACGAGTGCCAGCCGTCCTCTACCACTTCAAACATGGGCCGGTAGAAGAAAGGGTACATCAGAGTGATGGAGTCCAGGGTAGACAACGCCTAGGGGCAGAAAGAAAAGACAGAAAGGAAAAAGGAACATACCACAGTTTGAAACGCATTCTGACAATTGGTTATTAAGTAAATATGGCCGAATAATGATGGGTACCCAATATAGTTCTCTAACATTGCATTTATCACTCCATACAACTGTAGTCTTACTGAAGCTAATTTCCAGGCTTCCAGCATCTAACAAGGCACCGACACAAAACATACACTTAACAAGTGTCAACTGAATGAGAAAAGAACAAAAAGATGTACACACCAATTCTAGAAGAAAAATGAAATAACTCTCCTTGACACAATTTAATAAAGCTTAATGAAAAGATCCAAGTATTGCTGGGGATCAGAGAACATATAGTTTTTGGTTAGTCAGTAAGGTCTTGGCTCAAAATCCAGTTATTAGTTGTATAAATATGTGTAAATTATTTTAAATCAAGGTCTCAATAAAAAAGACTGACATAGGTTAGTGGCCAAGAGTCAGACCGCTGGACTCAAACTCCACATCCCAGCTGTGCAACAGCAGTTAAGTAACATAACCACTCCACGCCTTGATTCATGGCGGTACCGCCTTCGTAGGCTTGCCGGAGCATTAGGAGCTACAATGTACACAACAGGCTTAGAACAGTGCCAGGCACAAAATAAAATCTCAAATAACTTTGTCTGTTTATATGCTCCATACATGTAGAAACCCCATCGATGTTCAGTTCCTCCCTTCATAGAGTGATGCTCCATTTGGTCAGGTGTCATCCTGTCTTTCTGCTACACTAACCCACTCTCACGTTGGGACAATAACTCTACTGTCCCAAAATAAGCCTATGTTTCTCTGGAGCGCTTGAATTCTGGGTAACAGAACAGCAGGAAAGCCCGACTAGACGGGAGGAACAGACACAACACGCTCCATCACCGGGCAGGTTCATCCCCCTGGCAGGGGCTTATGGAAAAGAGCATTTCCGTGGCTGGACAAGACGGGCACCAAATCAACTAGCATAATTCACACTGCAGTAATTATGGAGACTGACCTGCAGGGGAGGAGGTGAAACAACAGCACGCTACTGGGAGGTGACGGTCTCAGAACCAAACCGAATGGACTCTCAGAATGAAGTTACCACAGGGGATCGGGTCACAGAAGGATCAGGCTTGCAAAAGCACGGGCCCGTGACTTATTCAGTAATAGACTGGACAGGTACTTCAGCAGTTTAACAAAAACATCTCCACCCAAAGTTATTTTTCTATCTGCCTATACATCAGGAAGCCTTCCCCCTACCAGCTCATAAAACAGAAAATATGGAGTAGCATGGCTATATAATCCATTATCCACTTCTACATACATCCATTAATATCTTTTTTTCCACTTCTCTATAGTCTTGGCTGCTGATGACACCAGACAGAAGCAGAACAGTCAGATATGGATGTCTGACCTCGGTCAGCGGTGCCATCGGTCAGTGCCACCACTATTCCAAATGCAAGTCAGCAACCACTCTGATGGGCAATAGGCATTCATATTTTGACTTGCAATTATCACTAGAGATAGCTCTTTTCCTTTAAACACATGAATGCTGAGAAAACTGAAAACATTTCGATTCCAAAAGGCAGCTGAAACTACACAGAAAAAAGCTTCATCAGAATTCTTGCTACAATTTGGAAAACTGAGCACTTGTCAGTTACTCTTCCAATGGGATTCTACGAGTGGCCGCGGAATGTATTTGGGTGTACGAATTCTTGATTACAAAGAACAGTTCAGGCCAGGCACCGTGGCTCATGCCTATAATCCTAGCACTTTGGGAGGCTGAGGCAGGAAGATTCCTTGAGGCCAGGAGTTTGAGACCAGCCTGGGCAAAACAGTGAGACCCTGTCTCTACAAAAACAAAACAAAACAAACAAATAAACCCAAAGAATAGCTCAACTACGCTATGTGAGAAGTTCACTTATTACTCCTAAACCATGTCAAGATGTATTCAGGGGAGGGTAAGGGATGGAGTGAGAGACTGTGTCCCAGCAAAAGGCCAGAGGCCAGGTTCACTATGCGTATTCACCGCGCTGTAAACCACCTTATAGATGACTGGTCACAAAGGCATAAGAAGAAAAATGTGGACTAGTCAGTGAAAATCCAACCTCATAACTGAAAAACAAACAAAAAAGCACATGTTCAATTGAAGTGGGCCAGTAGCATCTGCACAAATGACGGGACGTTACTGTAATTTATCAATCTAGACAGGAACTACATGTTTTCTCACTCAAGTTAAAAAATCAGGCCAAATCAACATAACTCATTACTTCCAAATAACAGATGTGTAAGACAAACAGTTCAGTTCACCTTCTCATTTCCTTAAGTAAAATTCAGCAAAGGCAGAAGAAACATGTTACATGTCATTATTCAGTACCACAACAGTTATTCCTCTATTTCTCTATCCCTATTTAAAAATCAAATGAAATCCTAGTTACAGATATTTAAGACTTTCTACTCCCTTTAAATGGCTAAGCCAATAACTTTTTGTTTTTTTGTGGACACAAAGCCCAGGTTAATCAGACAGAAAAAAAATCAATGTGTCTCTATATCTAAAAAATACTGTAAACATAAGGTTAATTGACATAATTTAGTGACAGTGATTTAAAATAAGGCAATTTATTTATTTATTTTTTATTTTATTTTATTTTATTTTTTTTGAGACAGAGTCTCACTTTGTTGCCCGGGCTACAGTGAGTGCCATGGCATCAGCCTAGCTCACAGCAACCTCAAACTCCTGGGCTCAAGCGATCCTACTGCCTCAGCCTCCCGAGTAGCTGGGACTATAGGCACGTGCCACCATGCCCGGCTAATTTTTTCTATATATATTTTTAGTTGTCCATATAATTTGTTTCTATTTTTAGTAGAGACGGGGTCTCGCTCTTGCTCAGGCTGGCCTCGAACTCCTGACCTTAAGCGATCCACCCGCCTCGGCCTCCCAGAGTGCTAGGATTACAGGCGTGAGCCACCGCGCCCGGCCTAAAATAAGGCAATTTAAAATTAAGTGTATACCAAAATAGAATAGAAAGAAAATAGTGTGAACTCTTCAATTTAAATTTTAAATTATTCAAGTAAATTTTTCTATTATTTGTAATCTGAACCGATAGTTAATATTGTTTATATAAATTTAAAGCAAACACTTCCTGTCCTAAGCAAGCTGATATATGGAAATTCAGATTTACTAAACACAAGCAAAAGACTAAAACCATTGGTGATAGCTGCTTTAGAAAAGAAATAACTTATAAAGTCCCACCATATATACACAATGGAATATTATTCAGCCTTAAAAAGGAAGGAAACTGTCAGGATTTGCAACATAGATGAACCATGAAGATACTATGCTAAGTGAAATAAGCCAGTCACAAGAAGACAAATACTATGTTATATATTTAAAGTAGTCAATTCAGCAAAACAGAAAGTAGAATGGTGGTTATCGTGGACTGGGGGGAGATGGAAATGGGGAGGTGTTGGTTAATGGGTATAGAGTTTTGGTTTTAAAGATAAAAAAGTCCTGGAGCTCTGTTGCACAACAATGCGAATACACTTATTATATACTACTAAACTGTACACTTAGAAATGATTAGAGCCTAAATTTTTTTTGAATAGGGTCTCGCGCTATCACCAAGCCTTGAACTCACTGAAGCCTTGAACTCCTGGGCTCCACCGTGGCTGGCTAATTTTTAAATGTTTTGTAGAGACAGGGTCTCACTATGTTTCCTAGGCTGGTCTTGAACTCCTGGTCTCAAGCGATCCTCCCACCTCAGCCTTCCAAAGTGCTAGGATTAAAGGCATGAACCATCAAGCCCAGCCATAGATTGTAAATTTTAAGTTATGTGGTTTTTTAACCACAATTTTAAAAAAAGCCTCACCATAAAAGTGTACTAAATGACAGAAGACCCTCACTTGGTAGCTGCTATTTGCCAAGTGTTATACTAAGCATCTACGTACATCAACTAATATAATTCTTACGACAGCCCTAAAAGGCAGGTAATGTTATCCTCATTTTATAAAAAGTAGGAAGCTAATTGTCAGAGAGGTCAAGTACTTTACCAGTGCTCACAAGCGACCAAGTAGTAAAATCAAGACTCAAACTGTGCTATTACAATAAGATTCAATAATCACATTGTAATATATTATTAATATTTCTACTCAAATTTCTAGGATTGCATTACAAAAGATATATTAGTATATTCAAGTAAAACAATTCCAATTCTAGCTGCTAATCTGGTAGAAAAGCAAACACTGTGCTCAATTAGCTCTCACCAGTGGTTTTCAATGTCTCTGAGGAAGCCCTTAGTGGGCAGGTGGGAAAGGTCAAATCACTGAGAGCTTCCCCCCAGGCAATACCTGCCCATCATAAGATGATCAAAACCAATTGTAACTGCATCTGTTTTACTGGTTTAATAAAACAATAGAAATTCCATAAAGCCATTAGAATGAAATTCTATGGAATTCCAAGCAATTCATGGAATTGGGGTTACTCACGTAAATGAGTAAATGCTGCTCTAAGTCAACAACATCCCATTACACTCACATAGCAGTGAATCAGAGTGAGGCTTTTCCTATCAGTTTTCACTATCTGAGTCAGAGAACATGACCAAATAGTTAACAAAGAAACATCAGAGCTGTATTGAGTCACAATACAACCCGTCAGATTTTGCCTCCAAAATACTTACCTCAATGGAACTGGCTATATTCAAACATTCCTCCATTCCAGGAATATCCAACTGTATAATTCGAAAATCTTTACATTTTATGATGATGGTACCCAGTGATCCCACGAATCTGTAAGAAATTACAAATCATGCTTAGGAACACATATATTCTGAACGTCAAATATATGATTATGTCTTTGAAAAGAGAATGTAGCTGTAATCGCTATCGTGTATTCAACTTTCGTCTCCCTGATTAGTCTAATTAGGAGACGAGTCTGCATCATTAAAATGTGAGCCGTAAATTATTTATGTGTATTTTTTTAAATTTCAGATACATAAAGTAATTCACATTTGTCTCATTCTTTTAATGGAGATTATTTTGGGCCTTACTTCAAAGAATATAAAAAAGGTGCTTAACATAAAATGATAAAAAATACATACCACACTAACACCAGTCAGTGCTAGCTATATTCCTATCAGACAAAGTAGGTAATGAGGAATATTATTACCAGGCATAGAGGCTTTTCATAATGCCAAAAGAGTCAATTCATCAATAAGACATAACAATCCTAAATGTATGTGCACTTAATAATATTGCTTCAAAATAAAGCATAAAGCAAAAACCGACAGAACTAAAAAGGAGTCACTCCACAATCATAGTCAGAGGTTTCAATACCCTTTCTCTCAATAACTGATAGAACAAGAAGTCAGGAAATACTGAAGACTGGAACAACACCAACCACCAATTTGACCTAATTTTCTTCCATCAGAGTTTGATAGTTTTACCCTTCATTTTTAGGTCTTTAATTCCTTTGGATTCTGCCTTTAAGTGCGCTAAGAACCCACCTTTGTTTTTCTCCATAGAGCAAAACAAAGAGATACCATTTCACAATCTTCAGACTGGCAAAAATTAGAAAGACAATAATACCAAATGTTGGTAAGAATCTAGAGCATTAGGACTCTCCTACACCATGGTGGGAAAGCAATCTGGAGTAGTCACTTTGGAAAGCAATTAGTTTGTGCAATTAGCTCAATCCTGTCCCAGGCACAATCTCAGAGAAACTCCTGCACGAGACTATAATGGGACACAAAAGAGTATGTTTATCAGAGTTGTTTGTGATAGGAGGGAGTTGGGGCTTATCTAAAAGGTCTGATAAGTAAAATGTTTTAGCAGTGAAATGAATGTACATACCGCAATATGAAAAGATCTTGAAAAAGAGTATTGAGTTAAAATGCTGAGGAAAAGAATAGAACAAGATCTACGACATAATCCCAATCAGGTAAATGAAATTCACAGACGCATCGTGCACACACCCACACCCACACCCAGCAGTGCTATTTATTTTACAGCAACACTTAACACGGTTGCCTCTAGGGATTGTGGATGAGGTGAGAAATGGGAGTGAAAATTAGGATGAATAAAATAATAAAAAACAGAGGAAACCTTTTAATGAATCAATCATGAAAATGATGAGTCATCAACTAAGTAGGATTAACTTTCTGCATCTGAGATCCATAAAAAGAAAAACAGATATAATTATAAAACTTGTGCCAGGCACAGTGGCACGGACCTGTAGTCCCAGCTACTCGGGAGGCTGAGGCGGGAGCATCGCCTGAGCACAGGAGTTCCAGGCTGCAGTGAGCTATGTGATCAGGCCACTACACTTCAGCCTAAGTAACAGAGTGAGACCCTAGCTCTTAAAAAAAAACAAAAAACAAAAAACAAAAAAGAAACAAACTTGTGGACAATGTTGTGTGCTGAAAGGATCAAATAAAATGATGTAAGCAATGTATATGAGAGTGTTCTATAGACTTGCAAAGCATTATTCAAATATAAGTTACTACTCGATATGAAAGGGCTTCTCTTCCTCTTATGTGGCAGAACTGAGGTCCAGAGAGGTTAAGAAGTTTGCCCAAGGGCACCTATCTAGTAAGAGGAAGAACTAAAGTCATCCTTGATGACTTTCTGGCTCACCCCACCTCCAATTCACCAGGAAGGCAGGGCAGCTCAATCTTCAAAATACAGCCCAAGTCGGACTGCTCGTGACCATGCTACTGCTTCCCGCTAAGTCACCACCAGCTTTTATCTGAACTACTGCACAGTCTCCTAACTGGGACTGCTGCTTCCACTCTTGCCCCTCTGCAATCCACTTTCTGCTAGCAGCCAGAATCATCTTCTAAAAAGTCTATCAGCTGCTACTTCCTTGCCTTCAACTCTCCCAGCGCTCCCACAACAAGCAGCATAGCCTACAAGGCCCCCAAACCCCAGTCTCTCCCGCCCAGACCCTCCCCCTCTGCTCACTGCACTCCAGCCACGCTGGCCTCTCTGTCTTCCCTGCCCACGCCAAGCACATTCCTGTCTCAGGGTCTTTGCATTCACTGTTCCTCTGGCTGGAATGCTCTTCCTCCCTTCATTCAGGTGTCACTTACCTATTCAAATGTCACCTGTCTTCTCTGAAATCCTCCCGGCACTCTATCAGCTCCTCTTCCTTTATTTTCCTTCCTGGCACTTACCACCTCACATTGTCATATGTATATTTATTTGTTGATTCATTTGATTGTCCATCTCCTCCTCTAGTTCATGAGCAACCTTGGTCACCACGGCTCTCACAGAGCCCAGACGGTGCTCGGCACATAGAAGACAGATGGAAGTAAATATGTCTTAAAAGCAACAATTAAGCAATCTGACCACTTCACTTGTGCCCTTTCCGCTGCACCATGCTGCTTCCCAGGAAACGTTAAGTGTGTGTGCAGTTTGTCATTTCTCCCCTAATAAATTAAAAGGTCCATGTCTTACATGCCTTCTTTGTGTCCTACAAAGCCCAGCACCTAGTAAATGCTAGGTAAATATGAAGAAATGAATGAGTGAAAAGTAACCATAAAAAGAGGTAAATAAGAAAGAAAAGAGAGTTGATGGTCATATAGAGACTACCAATTTGGATTCTTGGCACCACTGACCAAGTGATCAATCCTTTTGTTTACGATGTGTCTATGGGCATTTCGAAGGAGATAAACTGAATCAGATGTGAGTGCTGGCTTCAAAAAGCTAACATATATGTATCTGGTAAAATGCAAATTTGAATATACGCTTATGAAAAAGGTATAAAGAGCTGCGGAATTTCAAAGTGAGAGGAATTACTTCCAGTTATGGGGCTGACGTAAGACTCTGTGAAGGTGACGGCTCCACTGGCTCAAGTGAATACGGACAGAGGGCTAACAGGGAGACAACAGCCTATGAACTCCCGAAAGACAAGCACTGTGAATGTATTTTATTCATCTTGGTGTCTCTTTAATGCCTCACAAAATGTCTGGAACATAAAGGCACTCAATAAATGTTTAACGAACTTGGGAGAAGCAAGGCATTCCAGTAGGAAGAAGAAGTCAGTAAAATACAAAGATGAGAGAACTCGGGACGTATACGAGCAATAAATAGTGAGGACTGGCTAGTAAAAAGGGTTCATGAAAGGAAACGCAAGAAGGGTTCAGGAAAAGGAACGGCAAGAAAGAAAGTAGGTTAGGGCCAGAACATGGACTGACGAGTCTAGACTTTATATATCGTGCAGGCCATCAGAGACCACTGAAAACCTTACACAGCAAAAGGTGATTTGAAGGGTCTAATAAGAGCCCTCTGCTTGAAAAATAAATAAATAAATCTACCCCTGCTTCACCCAAACTGCTCGAAATTCTACCATTAGAAATTACTTTATTTTAAGGCATACCCTCTCTAGGAATTTTCTTAATATCCAAATTCTCCTGGGAGGCAACAGAAAACATTGCTGTGAGTCATCTATACTTTAGCGTTGGCCGGGCGCGGTGGCTCACGCCTGTAATCCTAGCACTCTGGGAGGCCGAGGTGGGCGGATCGTTTGAGCTCAGGAGTTCGAGACCAGCCTGAGCAAGAGCGAGACCCCATCTCTAATAAAAATAGAAAGAAATTATATGGACAGCTAAAAATATATATAGAAAAAATTAGCCGGGCATGGTGGCGCATGCCTGTAGTCCCAGCTACTCGGGAGGCTGAGACAGGAGGATCGCTTGAGCTCAGGAGTTTGAGGTTGCTGTGAGCTAGGCTGACGCCACGGCACTCACTCTAGCCTGGGCAACAGAGTGAGACTCTGTCTCAAAAAAAAAAAAAATATATATACTTTAGCGTTAATTGGATAATCAATTTGCCTTCTCCTGGCTAGAGTACACAGGGCCATTGAGGAGACAGGAATTCTGACTGCAGATGAAAGTAACTTTTTTACTTTGAGACACTGGCTTGGGAAGATAAAAAGTCTGCAGTACATACACACACACACACACACAAAAAAAAAAAAAAAAAGGTTAATTATAGCTTTCCTTGAGAGCCAACCCTGTTCCTTCCAAAAGCAGAAGTGAGTAAAGATGAGGTGAGGACCAGAGCAGTCTGGGCTGGGTGGCTCAGGCCGGTAATCCCAGCACTTTGGGAGGCTGAGGCAAGAGGATCGCTTGAGACCAGGAGTTCCAGACCAGCCTGCACAACATAGCCAGACCCTGTCTCTACAAAAAATTTAAAAATTAACCAGGCGTGGTGGCACACACCTGTGGTCCCAGCTCTGAGGCTCAGGATCCCTTGAGCCCAGGAGTTTGAGCTAAGACGGCGCCACTGCACTCCAGCCCAGGCAACAAAGCGAGACTCTGTCTTTAAAAAAAAAAAAAAAAAAAAAAGAGAAATAGAAGACACTATAATCGTCGTCAGTGGGAGAAAGCATTAAACTGATGACCCAGAAGGTAAGAAATAAGCAGGAATCTGACAAACTGAACATTTCTGAGGAAGAAAAAGTGGGTTTGTGGCATGTAGACACTCAGAACTACATGAGCTCTTTGAGTTTTCCTCAAAGTGGTAAATAAAGACTTTACCTAAATCATATCCAATCACAACTTCGTGAATGGTCATTGACAATCAGTTGCGATTCAAAGAACGTGATGGGGCAAGAAG
The DNA here is from genome assembly GCF_041146395.1 of Eulemur rufifrons. Taxonomy (NCBI): domain Eukaryota; kingdom Metazoa; phylum Chordata; class Mammalia; order Primates; family Lemuridae; genus Eulemur; species Eulemur rufifrons. The sequence goes on from NC_090994.1 coordinate 3,360,266, forward strand.
AAGAAATTTAAAAAGAAAATGTTGAAAATCCACCCAAATGGTGGTATGCACCAAAATGATAATCAGGATGGTAACCACGTGATAACCCCGAGCACTCCGACCAGACTGAACAGAACCCAGGTATCCCATCTGGACGGCTTTCTGCTTCCTAAAGCTCCAAACCTGAACCCAGGCCAGAGACGGCTCATTCTGCCGGCTACCTGCGACACTTGGAAGCGTGTCCTCGGGACCCCGCCACAGGACCCCGGTGGGATGGGCACTCACCGCTTGTCGATGGCGTCTATGTTTGAATGGAGGAGCCACAGCTCCTCCGTGTTGTCCTGCCGGGAGGACAGGATCAAGTGGTGGCCGGTCAGACACAGGGTCCCCTCGACGGCCGGGTAGAAAGGCCGGTGCAGCACCACATTGTCCACCCGCGGGGTCTTGATCAGCTCCGCGAACTCCATGTTCCCCCAGCGGCCGGGGCCAGGGGACCGCCGAGCGCCGGAGGAGCTGGGCGGTTACGCCGCCGCAGGGCGGAGAGTGACCCTGCGCCGGGCTGGCCGGAGGGGCGGGGCCGGGCGGGGAGGCTGGGCCCCGCCCCAGGCCAGGGTGGGCGCGGCGAGGCCTGCAGCCCCCGACACTGGCCGCGGGAAGTCCCGGGCGGGGGCTGGGCCAGGCCCGGCCTCTCTCCCGCACCGCCCGGTCTCCCAGGCCCAGGCCGCGGCCGCAGAGAACGCCGCTGTCACCTGGGCACCCGATCGCGCGTGGGCGGGCTGAGCGCAGGAGGACGAGGCTGCCGGACGGCCAGCTTCCAAGCCCCAGCCGCTAGGGACTCCTGGCGGAAGTAGCCGCTCGCACGGCAGCCTAGAGCTACTGCGGGCGGAAGCAGCGGAGTGGAAACTCGGAAGACGCGAGAGTCAGGTCCGGAAATTGGTCCCCGCCTAGGTCCGTTGGAAATGCCTCCAGAAACACAGCCAGACCCGAAGATTTGTGTTCCTACCAGGAAAACGCTTTTCTTAGTCCTCACGCCCTCCCGCCGCACGCTTCACCCCCCTCCAAATATTCCTCATCAGAAAAGGCCCGGGAAGACGGGACGACAAGAGGACCCTGTCTTGCCTCCCTCCGCTTGAGTGGTGTCCCCTCCAACGGCTCTTCAGAGCGTGGAGTGCCTTAAATGGTGACGATGTGTACGCCTTCGCCATGAAGAGATGGCAAGCATGGGATGGAAGCTGTGAGTGCGACCCCGGAGAAGCTGCCAGGTGTAAGGGCTGGACCCGGGGCCCCGCCTCAGACTCCCAAGAGCGCCGCGCCACGAGGTGTGACCTTGAACAAAGGGGGACAACCATAAAAAAGACGTGTGAGGGGGACCTAGGTAGATGTAGATACAGTGCACAGAAGAGGAAGTGATTAATGTTCTCCGATAGGGACACCCAAGTGACTTGCTAGCCGCCACCCAGTTAATCTGTAACGGAGCCTGAACTTCCACCCACATCTATGAAGTCCAAGACATTGGTGCATTGGTCACCACCGAACATCCTCCCCATTAGGTACAACCCAGCTGAACTGCTCCCAGACACGCCAATTATGCCAGAAATTTATTCAAATAATTTCTCTTTCCTTGTTCCTCTCCCACGCCCCTCACTGAAACTGACATTTTTAAATTCTAAAATAGGAAATAGAGGGGAAATACGGTTTTGGGTCTGCTGTTACTTCATTAACCTTTGAAATCTTCACCATTTAGTGCCTCAGAACAATGAGTTGGCCAAAATCTCACAGTATTCACAAAGTAAATTGCTCGACTTCACATCACCCGACACTTGTCCATGCTTTTTTTTTTTCTTGTCCTTTCTTAAATGTTTCCTTCTTAAAACACTTAATAATGTTGTCATAGCGGACAGCCCAGTTTAGCTTATTTGTCTGCAAAAGAAAAACAGGAACCAAAAAAGGAGGGAAGGAGAGGAAATGATTTATAAAGGTACTTTTTGAACTGGAATTTTTATCTTTTTCTTCCCTTACGTGGTTCATTATGACAATTACCAATTGTGGGAGGGAGACTTTAATTCCAGAGTAAAGAATTAGGGAAGGTTCTCTCTTCAAAGGAGAAGGCATCCTTTGAAGGATGAGTAAGGTTTACACTCTGAATGGAGTGTGGCCAAGATAAATGTCCAATTTAGGGATATCTGTTAGAGCTGGGGAGAAATTCTTCAGTAATTCCATTGCCCTTTTCTTTTAGTTTCTTGGGGGCAGGGAGAGCCTATAGAAAGACCATGGTGTCATTAAATAAGAAATGTTTACTATTCCATAAAGCCATAAACTCTTTTTGCCTGTGATAGAAAATTGTCAATATCATGCTGGATTGCTATAATGAAAACTATTATAAAGTTTCATTATAATGGAGAAAATTACATTTACTCTGGGTTGACGCTCAAAGCATGGAAAGCCCTTGAGACCTGAGGAAACCAAGAATTCAATAGTGAAGAATAGGGTTTGGGACGTGGTGGAGAGCACAATATGTTACTTCACTATATGAACAGTAGATGGCAGTGGAGTTCAAGGGTAATGGGATAGGCTTCCATTCTATTAAAATAATTCAGGAAAGCTGTAGTCAAACACATTATTGTCCAAACTGCCTGGCCATAAGGGTCTCAGAGGATTCCGATAATCCAAAGAAGATGAGGGTATTTATAATACATATAAACCACTCAACACCTTACGGTTGTTATTATATAATCACTCTGTGACTCTATTGAGATAACAAATGGCATTGATATATAATCATCTAGATGTTATTCTACCAATTAGTCAACTAGCTTTTATTAAGTGCCTACGTGGTCCCCGCTAGCACTATGGGGAATGGAAACAATAGATTTGACCCGGCCCCTGGCCTCGAGAGTAACAGCTGGTTTAGTGTCCTGCTAGTGTAGTGGCCTCAGGGCAGTTAGGCTGCACACAAGGCAGATGAAGGTGTCAAGAGTGATTGTTCCTGAGAGCACAAGTGGAAACTGTGTCACCTTGCAAGACTTAGACTCAGATGCTACATAACATCATTTCCACCATGCTCTGTTGATCTAAACAGTCACAAAAGCCCACCCAATTTCAAGACGATATAGACCCCGTCTCTCAATAGGAGCAGTGCCCAAGAATTTGCACTACAGGGAGCCTGTTGAGTGTGGGAAACATGCAGGTATGAATTTAATTTCCCCTGGACACACCGGCAGCTGGAAAGAAGAGTAAAGAGAATACTTAAGGGGCCGGGCGCGGTGGCTCACGCCTGTAATCCTAGCACTCTGGGAGGCCGAGGCGGGTGGATTGCTCAAGGTCAGGAGTTCGAGACCAGCCTGAGCGAGACCCCGTCTCTACTAAAAATAGAAAGACATTATATGGACACCTAAAAATCTATATAGAAAAAATTAGCCGGGCATAGTGGCGCATGCCTGTAGTCCCAGCTACTCGGGAGGCTGAGGCAGTAGGATCGCTTGAGCCCAGGAGTTTGAGGTTGCTGTGAGCTAAGCTGACGCCACGGCACTCACTCTAGCCTGGGCAACAAAGTGAGACTCTGTCTCAACAAAAAAAAAAAAGAGAATACCTGGAAAGTCAGCACACTCTTTTGGCAAAGTGCTTTTCTGCTCATAGCCATAATGAAATGAACTAAGAATATGCAATTACATATAATTGGGTATAATTAAAATACAGAGACACATCTAAAATAAAAGCCTGATTAAGAAGTAGGAAAACTAACTGGGTGGGAATGTCAACAATGCTAATTCAGTGATTACTGTTGGGGTTTATTTTATTGTCACTGACCCTACTCAGGGCCAGCGTCCAGTGAAATAGTGAAGCAACACCTGCCTGTTCTCAACTCTTAACCACACCTGCCCAGCTTCACGTTTCTTCCTTCCCCACACTGTTTAAGCGAAGCTTTGTATACAATGTTAAATGTGATAGATACTGTTATTTTCAATTCTTCCTTTCTTTTTAATAGACCATGACACACACCCCTTCAAAGCCAATATGGTAACCGCTGGCTCTTTGTGGGTATTGAACAACTGAAATGTGTCTAGAGAGACTGAGGAGCTGAATTTTCAAACCTCTTTGTATGTGTTTACATTATGGGTAGGTAGTTCTAGTTCTAATTTACCAAAGAAAGCCTTGAGTTTTATATGTCATGTATCATGAAAAAGATTCTTAAAACTAACTAGACAAATGGAACTAGTGTACTAGTTAACCCAAACTTGCCATGGCCTTCACAGGAATAAGTTGACATGATCAAAATAATACGTTGTCAAGAGGCTTTTGAATCTGAGGATGTAAAAATGCCCAATGTTCAGTGGTTGCCTTAAGTCACATCAGGAACTTCTGTTCCATCTACTGCTAACCCGAGGCCCCTTCTCCATGCTGCTGGAAGGGAATTCCGCCCCCCCCACCGCCCCCCCATCATGTCAGGAAATCAGACTGATCCAACACCCCCCTTTCTCAAAGAGCTCTCACACAGATGGGCCCCTGTTGTGAATTCTCTCTTCCCCATCTGAAGCCCACCTTTAGTGAAAGTACAAGTTACAATATACAAATGCTGGTCCTGAGCAGCATTTTTATTTTATTTTGAGAGCTATTTTTAAACTAATTAAAAGCTCTTCAATTAAAATAAAAAGTTTGTATTAATTTGTGAAACCTCTAACACTAGCTAATCCATGGGATACCAGATGTGTGGACTAATTATATCCCTAGTACAGCTAGCAAAATGGTGCAGAAATGCAAATAGTTGGGAATAGCCTGTCTCCCAAGGGAATTAGCAAACACAGTTGGAAAGTCTTTCAAATTCAATACAGCTCCTGTTTTCATGGTTTCTAGAAGTTACAAAGAACAGTAATGAATAAGATAAAGAAACTGAGACTCCCTTCAAAATGCAAAAAAGTTTAAGAAATTATGCCAAAACACATAATGTTTTAAATGTGTGGCCCTTTAGGAAAAACTCTCCAGCCCAAGAGAAACAAAATGTGAAATTTGCCTGAATGAGCCAAGCTGCAAATTATACAAGGGCTGTCCAGGAAGTATCCAGCCATTGTTAATATAATGAGAACATATTACATGGCTGGATATTTGCCGACAGCCCTTGTATACTGTAACCACGTGTGGGTATTTTAAACAGTTTAAAGACATTGGTCTTCTGAAAACTGAAACATCCAATAGTTTCCTTCTTGGAAAAGAAGATTTTCAAATGAGAAGATTTTTTAGTTAATTCAGTTATGAACATATTCATCAAAAAGTATATATTTTTCAAAATAATGTGAATATACTTAACATCTATAACATCTATATTTTAAAAAATGGTTAGATGGTTTAAAAAGGTATATATTACCCTAATTAGTATAAATAAAAAATTTAAAACCATGCTATGTATAAGTCATTAATGTATGTGTAAAAAGTATTTCTGTTTTCTAGTATTAAATTATATCTCTCTCCAAAAAGCTTTTGGATCAGAAAAAGAAAAAATGCAACTTTAACAACAAGATTTCTACTGATGATTTTTACAAGGAACAAAGAAATGCAAATTGCCAACAATCACTGGTCAGATGATGGCTTTACAAAAAACCCTTCTGTGTTAAAATTTGAAGTAAAATTTAAGGAATTTTAATATTAGTAAAAATTATATAAAAATCCACACTTTAAGTTCACTTAATATTCCTAATAAATTATACATTTTGGTTAAAGAGATAGGTATATATTTTCTCTTTGATTTATCCTATTTTATCACAAATACTATATAAATGTAACATTTCAGTTTATATAAGACTTTGGAATTATTATCCCACCACAATCTTAAATAAATTCCTTTTAATGGTTAGATAGGTTATCATTGCTAACACCAAGTATTTAATACTATCAATGTAAACATGTGTATTTAATTAATGAGAGCTGTGACCACTAATGTCCTCCTATGAAACACTGCAAATTATGTAAACCTGTAGAATCACTCCACCTTTACTGTCTGGGTAAGTTTTAAAGTGTCATATTTCTCTGACAAACTTTTAATAATAACAGTGATTATATTTTCTTTAATGTCAACTTAAAATACATTTTCTAAGATTTCAAATTGAGTTGAGACCTTTAATTATCAACTGAGGTAATCAGGGAGGAGTCATTAGGTATCTGGAAATTTTCCAAAGAAAAAAATTTAAATTTATAAATAAAGAGGAAAATCCATGCTCATGTGGCTTTGGCTTCTGTCTTCTTGACCATGTAAACACATACATTCTTTATGACACTAAATGAAGATAGTGCAAATAGACCTATTTTAAACATCGCCTACTATGCTTGATACGATTAGTTATGTTTATGAAATGAAAATTTGAAAGAGTTAAGGATTGTTTTTTTTTTATTTATAATATTTCCTTTTTTTTTTATTTCATCTTATTGTTATGGGGGATACAGAATTGCAGGTTACATACGTTGCCCATGTACCGCCTTTCCCCCCAGAGTTAAGGATTGTTGTCACCTCAATGTTTGGTGTGAACGTGCGTTTAAGCGTACGTTTAAATGCACCCAAGCCTAGGCGCTCAGCCTGGGCCCCCTAAACAGAGCCTGGGAGGAAGACTTGCGTTCAGGTCGCTTTGGGGGGAAAGGGGTCCCAGGGAGGAAGAGTGAGGGGCGGAGAGTGACTCGGGAAGGGGACACCCAACACCGGGAGGGGCTGTCACGTGGCCACAGCTAGGACAGCTGCTGCTGGAACCTCCGGGCCCCTCTGAGCAGCAGGTGGGGGGCTGGGGGTGATGAGGGGGCGGTCCCTACGGCTGGGAGTAACGGCTGGGGTGGAAGCCCCGGGGTGAAGCTGCTTCGTGGAAGAAAACGCAGGGGCAAATCTCCGTGACCTTGGAGCCCCAAGGCGCAGGACCTGGCTGGCATTCGCGAGGGGCCACGTGGCTCAGCGGCGCCCACGGCCCGGACCGCGGGTTGGTGGCGGTGGCCGAGGGCGGGGCGCCCACGCGGCGGGGTCTGGGCGGCACCTGACCGTGTTCCCCTCCTGAGACGCGATTTGCAATTTATTACAGCAATTTTAGGTTCACAGAAAAGCTGATTGGAAAGTACAGAATTCCCACGTATATCCCACTCCTGTTTCCTATTATTTACATCCTATTAATACATTAGTGTGGTACATCTGTTACCATCGATGGACAAATACGGATACATTCTCATGTTCTTTACCACTGCAGGATGGCTACAGTTAACAACAATGTATTATATAGTTTCAAATAGCTACCGGGAGGATATTGATCATTGCCAACACAGAGAAAGGATAAATGTTTGAGATGATGGATCTGCTAATTGCCCTGATGGGACCCCACACATCATGTGTATCACATCACCATGTGCCCCAGGCATGAATACGTACCATTATTTTTCAATTTAAAAAATAAAATTATACTTCAAAGATAAGATTTTCATAGACACTCTATCAAGAAAAAAATTAAACTTAATTTAAAAATACAAAAAATAAGACATTATAAACTAAAGTCTATAGTTCACATTAGGGTTTGCTCTTTGTGTTGTACAGGCTTTGGGTTTTGACAAATGTATACTGACATGTGTTCATCATGACTGTATCACGCAGAATAGTCGCACTGCCCTAAAAATTCTTTTCCTCTGGATTTTAGTTTACTTTTTGTTGCTTTTTCCGAGACCCAGCCCCAAATTCACAGCTTGACAGATTTCTTTGAATGTTCACCATCTTTGATTTTCCTGAAACGGCCTCTTGGGGGCGCCTTGTTGCACACACCCCTTGCTGGGGGAACACACTCTGCAAAGACCTTAGTGCAGTGTGTCTGCCGTTCCCACCTGCCCACCTGGAGAACAGCTTCAATCCACCCCACCGACAGCGCCTCACTTTTTGGAACAAGTTCTTGTAGCTATCGGGAAGGCTACTTGGGGCATTTACAAATTTTACTAACCAGATCTATATCCACTTTTCCCAAACTTAGAAAATATAAAACAGGTTAACAGAATTGTCAAAACCAAATTGGCTAATCTAACGGGTGGAATGAGACTGTCTTGGCCTTCTCTTTCATCTTTCAGACTCATGAAAATTCATTCCCTTGAACAAGAAAAACACTAAATCCTTATCAAATAGCTCCTGGCAGACCTGTGCATCTTACCACCATATCCCACAAGAGGACGCCACTTGGGGTGACCACACACCCCAGTTTCCCCAGGACAGTCCTGGTTTGTGCCTGTGGTCCCAGTACTTATTCCTACCCACCCACCTCCTGCCCCATCTCACTTTCAAAATTGTTCCAGTTTGGATGATAAATGACATGGTCACCCTAACTCTAAGTTGTTACATTCTGGTATTAATATTTCCACTTTTGTGAAAAATCAGACTGAGCTGTCCAGCGTTCTCATCAGCAAGTTGCCACTATCTTGTTCATACCTGACTTGGCACTGAAGGCTGGAGCCAGGAACTACAAACCCCAGGTGAGAAAAACCAGCAATCAAATCCAGGTGGAGCTGACTCTGCTGCTAGACACCGGCTCTGTGGGCAGGAAAGAATGTTGCTGCTTTTCCCCTGACGCTTTCTAATTTGGAGGCGGGAACATTGATTGCAACAATGCAAATGAGAAGGGTTAGAAAACTTGTCAGTTTGTCAATAGGTAACACCTGACCAAGTTCCATGGGAAGGTAGTTCACTCGTTCTTGAATCCTAAGTCTGGATTTCATAACAAGCATGTATCATGGGTATGGTCACAGCCAGAACGCACTCACAGCAAGGCTTTCAAAGGGTTTCCCTTCCCTCAGCCTGCCCCTAGGATGCACAGGCCAGAGCTTCCTCCAGCTTGCAGACCAAAGTTGGTATTTGTCAAGTGCTCTGAGGTCTTTCCAAATAGGGCCTCCTTAAATAAAAGGGCTGGGAAGGGCTGGGAGTGGGAAGAGATTGGCCCTGGAGAGATTAGGAGGCAGCAGGGAGCATGCATGCTGCCTAAGAGTGGCCCATCCAATTCACCCACCTCTGAGATTCTTCTGGAAGCACAACACTGACTGCTCTCCCAGCAGCGTCTCTAAAGCAGGACCCCGTTTCCTGCCAGGGCCGCCTGCCTTCCTTTCTTGAATAGCAGTCAACAGCCGGACACCTCCCAGAAAGGGAAGTGGAACGCAAACTGGCTGGGGTTTCAGACCGAGGCAGAGCTGGGATGGTTGACACCTGTAGTGCATAATCGCTAACACCACTCCTCACCTCCCTATACGACAGAATTGCTTTCACAAATATAACCAAGTAATCATCAGTAGCAATCATTATTTTCTTGATTCTGTAGTCTGTAGTTTCAAAATACATAATTTTTAAAAAGATTACATTTCAATTTTAATATTATTCAAATTTAGTAACACATCACATATGAACTAAATTTGTACTTTGTCGATGAAAAAACTATCCATCTCACAGTTCTCCCTCTGTTTTACTATTTGAGATTTTAAACACAAATGAAAACAAGTTTTTATCACAAAAGTAAAAGAACTCAGGTCTATTTCTTCATTGTTACGCTCACGGTGTGTGACAGTTTATTTTGAATCTACTATTTAAACTTAGGAGTTGGAGACAGTTGTTACTCAAGGAGCAAACCCCACCCTGGTGACATTCCTGAGCAGACAGGGACAAAATGATCGTGGCTGGGTCCACATGATGGCAGCTTCTGCACAACAGGGAATTCTCTGAATTAACTTCCAGAAACAATACAATTATTAATGATAAGAAAATGTACCAAATTGAAGCTTACCTATACATTGTTAAAATGCAATTGTACCTGCAGAAATAATTTGGAACTTTGAACAACAAAAGATTTTTTTTTTTTAGAACAGCATTTTATGACTGATGCTATTTAAAATTGCTGGCACATGGTATTATAAAAAATGAACGTTTAATCGGTTATATTATTGTGTTTAAATTCTCTACAACGATGCATCTCTTACTGCCTGCTCCAGGGCAGTCTGGCCCTGCGACTCTATCCTTTGCCACTGGTTTAAGGTGACCACCCGCACTGTTAAGCTATACTGCCTATGCATCTGTAGGAATTGTTTTAATTTAAACTAACAGTCTTGAAATTGAGCGTTTTAATTTTAGGTATAAGACTTCTCAAGGGTGATGGAAAGTCTGCTGGGTCCTTTTTCTCAGACATCAATGCTTAGGATTTTGAGAGCTTGAGTTTGGGGGAAAAAAAAAAACCCAACAGCTTCTTCAAGTTTCAGGCTGGTGTTTGGCGCCCTCCGGTGGACAGTGTGAAAATAGAACGCTCAGATACTTTACAAGTTAATAATCACTTACATTGTTTATTGCGTACAAGGCATTGTGCTAACTTTCGTGTGCATTATCTCATCCTTACAACGTCCTGTAAATTAGGAATATGATTCCAATTTTACCGATTATCGAACTAGCTCAGAGAGATCACAGCAACACAGCTTGCAAGTAGAATAGCAGAGCTGCCTCACTCCTGAGCCCTCCTGACACCTCGATCTTGGACTTCCAGCCTGAAGGAATATGGGGAAATAAATGTCTGTTGTTTAAGCCGCCCAGTCAGTGGCATTTTGTTATGGTGGCACGAGCCAAGTAATACAGCCCAGGAGAGACAATGACAAGGAGATCCGCCTGGGAGCCCATGCGGAAGGCTCTGGGTGGACAAGAGCATTGGGCAGGTGTTGTGCCAAGGACCATGTCAGGGCCTCAGGCTGACAGCCACTCTCAGGGGTGGGCAAAGCGGGAGGTGCCTGGTGCCGGGAGGAGGCTGTTCGCTTCTGATTGTGTAGAGTTGGAGTTGCCAGCGGACAGCGTGGGGCATTAGGTCACGAAGGTGGAGCCCTCGAGAATGGAACTAGTGCCTTATAAGGAGCTGAAGAGACCAGAGTTCTCCCTTCCACCTTGTGAGGACGTGGGGAGAAGATGCCATCAGTGGACCAGGAAACAGACAGACACCGAATTCGCTAGTTCCTTGATCTTGGACTTCCCAGCTTCCAAACCGTGAGAAAGAAACTGTTGTTGTTTGTAAGCCACCGTCTCTGGCATTTTGTTACAGCAGCCTGAATGGACCGAGACATCAGCTATTTGCCAGAACGGGGAGCGGGTGGGATCCGGACTGAGAAGAGTCAACTTGGAAATGAATCCAAAGACAGCCAGGCAGCCGGTGGGTGCACCAGGGCCTTATCAGTAGGACGGGTGAGCTGGGTAGAGATGGTGCCTGAGAGGTGACAGGTAAGTGTCCCAGAACCCCTAAGAGGGGTACAAGTGGGAAGGGGATCCAGGATGCAGGATTAACACCAGCAAACAGAAGGCTCATGCAGCCAGGAGAACATCGGAAGCCGCACAGAAATCCTCAGTTAGCTGGGTCCAGTCTTACTTGTGGATGAGCTCAGTAAGATCCTTCCAAATGCCAGTAGCAGAGATCTCTGAGCAGCCACCAACGTGGGCTCCATGTCCTGTGGGAGAGAAGTCAGCCAGGAAGATGCACAAAGCCCCTTGATGCGTATATGGAATATTCTCTGCACCACGGCAGCAGGGAACAGGAGCATATGTACCTTCCAATATACATCCAGGACTTTTGGTGCGTCAGACAGACATCTGTTCAGTGCTCTTAAGCACCTGCGAGCCACAGAGTTTCAGATGCATTTCTTAGCTGAGCGGAGTTTCTTTCCCACTGCAAATCACAGTGACAGAAGCGCAGACCCTTGTGGGGCTGCAGGCTGCTGGCAGTGTCGCCCTGAAGGCTGCTATCGAAGGAAAACATTCTGCTGGGGGAGTTGGACAACATGGTTTCATGTGCTCATTTACTTCACACCCATGTTTCAAGATCATTCTTTTCTGCTGGAAATGTCTTTTCACCCAAGATAATAGATGGAAGTTGTGAGCTGGCTGCAGCTCCCAAGTGACACTAGCACGTGTGCCGTGTTGCCTCATGAATCCCAGCCCCTCCGCTTTGCTTTTCCACTTTTCTTTTCTGGCTCCAAGGAGGAAAATTTTAAAAGCAAACATTACCTGTATAATATACCTCTTACTCACCTTCCTTCCCCCGACCTTTTTACGGGAGAAGCTGGAGAAGCTTCCGATGCCTGTCCTACTTTATTCTCTACCTGCAGGCGCATCCTGTTCACACCTGTGCCCTCCTCCCCTTCCCTCCTGGGTTGGCTGTCAGCGCTTACCTTCTCCTCCCTGGACCATTACAAAACCCTCACCTTCTCCAGGTGGTTCTGCGATCCTCAGTGATGCCTTAAATCCATCGTCCACACAGCAACCAGAGGTGTCTCTGAAACTGCAAACTGTCATGCTACACTCCTGCTTCATCCTTTGGCGGGTTCCCGTTCCCTAGGGGCTGCATCCAACCTGCTTGGCACTGCCTGCATCTCTCCCCCTCCTGCCATTCTCTCCCAACACTCCCTGTGGTTTGAAGCCGCTCTACTGATGCACGTCATTCTTCTACCTTCCCCAAATAGCTTTTCCCTTCTTGTCCACCTGGCAAACTCCCAGTCACTCTTTGGGACATGGCTCAAGCATTGCTTACTCCTGGAAACATCTCAGACCCTCCCTGTTGAAGTGATCACTTCATCTGAGATTCCCCCGCCAATGCTGACATGTGCTCCCGAGTGTCTCTGCTGTCTGAGGTCTTCCCTGCTGGACCGAGTACCTGGCTACAAGGACTAGCCCTCCTCTTGTTTGCAACGCTAGCATGAGTCCAGTGTTTGGCTCAAAGTAGACTTTTTTAAAATATATTGAGTTGAAAAGATACGTGGAAGGGGTCTATCCGGTTGGTGGCAACAGTATGTCCTACTCTCTGTGTTTATTGGGAGGGTCATTCCAATTCAACAAATATTTATGGACTACTCACTCTGTGCCAGGGTCTCTTATGGACACCCAAGATCCCCAAATGAACAGAACTCTATTCCCTCAGTGAATGAGCACACAGCCGGGCAGTGAAGACCTGCAAGGAATGTCACCAACACAAAACGGTAGCTATACAGGGATAGGAACAAAACGCTACACCCAAGGCTCTCAACCATGGCTGTGTATCCAAATCTAGGAGTTTTTAAAAATATGTATGTCTTTGCCTGTAGGTGGTTGTGTATTACTGCTTAATAAATTACCCCAAAACTTAGCAGCTCCAAGCAATGGCTGAAACCTTAACACATTGACTGCCACACTAGAAAAAGATTTTTTTCCTTGGGGCCATGGTGTTTTATTACAAAAGTAGAATTAAAAACTTTGAAAACAAAATGATCTTTTCTAATTCAATGAAACATTTGTTATTTTTTATTGTTTTCTGTGCATGAGTTATAGGTAATTAAATTGTCACTATTAATTGTAACACTAAGAACATCAACAAGTAAGATTTTCACAAACCAACTGCAGGTTCCCCCAGGGGGCCACCCATCACCTAACGTATGCTACAGCATGGCAGCGAGAGTCACCTGCACACCACGTGGCTCCCAAGGTAAAGAGACATGTGAGTTACATACGCTTCATGAGGCCCCGGGCTCAAAACTGGCATGAGTTAAATACAACTCACGTGGCAGTTAATGTGTTAATGTATCACACCACTTTTTGTGGGTTGAGCGTTTGGGAGCAGTTTGCCCAGGTGGTATCGGGACTGATGTGGGAGTCTCTCATGCAACTGTGGTGCAGACGTCAGCAGGGCTGAGTCATCCGCAGCCTTGCTGAGGCTGGAGGATCTTCCGAGGTGGCTCACGCACGCCGTCCCCATGCTTTGCTGTCTCCGACGATTAAAGCTTCACCGGAGAGCGAACTTTGGCAACAGCGTGAGGGCTGGTGTGCGGCTAGGATTAGGAGAGGATGCGGGAAGAGACTAGTTAGGAAGCAATCAGTGGCTCGTTTAGGAACTAGAGAAACGGCGATGGGAGTGGAGAAGCAGGGATGGATTTGACCAGCATCTCTGAACTCAGACAGCAGATTTGCTAATCTGGAGGTCGGGGGAGAAGAGGAGGGGAAATGAATAAACCCTGAAGAGAGGCTGTAGCTATTTTCTTACTCCTTTGCAGGGGGAAAGGATACCGAGGTACTTGCACTTAGTGTCGCGGGTACAGAGACCTTGCCTGCGGGTTTGGGAAGACGTGGGTTTTCCATGGCAGCAACGCAGACAGCGTATGTGGTCCTGTTGCCCAAAAGTCCCTGCGCCGTTTCCGAACCGGGGCGTCAGCCTCCCTCTCTGTGTTCCCACCCCTTCATGTCTTCTCATTTTCTGTCTCCCAGATTCGTGTTAAACGCAGAACGGTTCAGTCATGTATTTTTGGGCCTTAGCAAGGCTAATCCGCGCCCTGTGGACACCACTGTCCGGCACCACGAAGCTTATCCGAGACAGTTCGTCTCCGAGAGGAGCTCTGGCGCCAGTGTGAGGTGACGCACCTGCTGCTCCGTCGCAGAACTAAGGTCTCTCATGACATGGAACATCCACCTGCAGAGGCTCCACCTCCCACCCCGAAGCCTCCCTCCGATGTCTTCAACTGTGGACGGTTGCACTTATGTGTTGATTCCATGTTTTACTTTATACACTAAAACCTTTACGCAGCTCTCCAGAGCGTCAGCGTGGGTGGACAGTCACCTGGGGAGCTGGCAGAAATGCAACGTCCTGGGATTCCCGCCTAAAAGGTCCTTTTCAGGAGGCCTGGAGTAAGGCCAAGACGCTCCCTTTTTGACAGCTGTAACTACTCAGCCCTGTTCCAGATGGTTCTGAGGAAGGTGGCTCTGGCACCCCACGGAGAAGCGACACCACAGTGGGAGGTGAGGACACTGCCACCTCTTGTGCGGGGAGCCGGTTCCGCCCCCGAGGAGCGGCCCAGATGAGCATTTGACGTCGTGGTGGTTCTCTCTGCCAGCACCTCTGCGCGGGAGACGCTATTATTATCCCACTTTGCAGGGAGGAGGCTGCGGCTCAGAGGGATCAACTGCTCCGGTTCCCCGCGAGCGCTCAGCCCTTCATGGATCCGCTCATTCATTCCCGCGCCAGGCGCTATTCCAGGGCCCTGTGGGCGGCAGAGGAAGGATGTGAACCCAGAACTCTGAGCCCAGAGCCCAGGTCCCTTACCATGACGGCATAACGTCTTCCGAAAACACTGCGAAGACGGCTTCGTAGACACAGAAGCTGTGTGTGTCCCGGCAGAGGCTGCGGGAGGGGAGGCGGCTCCATCTGGCTGGCCCCGGGCAGTGGCACACAGCACCCCTGCAGGTGGCAGGTGTGGGGACAGCCCCTCGGACCCAGGCTGGCATGTGACCACCAGGGGTGGTGGGAACAGCTCCCGCCAGAGCTGGGGGTGCTGGGATTGGAGGACAGAGGGGAGGTGATGCTCCTTTTCTTCTCCCTTCCTGACACCTCCCGGCCTCTCCGTTGGCCTCTGCGTCCTTCCCCAGCCTCCGTTTTCTTTTCACTTCTCTCCCTCCCTGTCCTGGGAGGTCTGGGATGCTGTGGTCACAGCTGTGTCTCGCAGTCCCTGCAGCTGGGGCTGCTGGGGACCCTTGAGGGCCCTCTCGGGTTCAGTCTCACCCCTGGGTCCCTGCACCAGTCGTGACAGGTAACAGTGAAATATCGTTCACCTGAGCCCCACGTGAGTTCGCAGGACCAGGCAGGGAGCTACGAGAACACAGAGGAAAGTGAGATCTCTGCCCCCAGGACCCCAGGGACACAAAACGCAGAGGGAGATGGTATAAAGTGGGAAAATGATATGAGAGGTGCAAAGGGATTCCATGCAAACCTCTTGCTGTCCTCTCACCTTTCCTACGTCCTTGCGCCCTTGCCTTCCTTCTTGTCCACCTGCGTCGTCCTTGTTCACCTGGCTTCCTGCAGCGTTTAGCCTCGTTTAGACCCCGAGGGAGCACTGCCATCGTCTGGGGGGCTTGTCAGATGCAGATCCGAGCATCGCCCCTACCCCAGTGTGTCTGACTCCGCAGGTCTGGGACGGGCCTGAGCATGCGCATTTCCGACAAGCCGCTGCTGCCGCTGGCCGCTGGCTCGCCCCGTGCTCACAGTTACTCCCGTCCCGCTGATCTCGGCCCCAGCTCGCCTCTCAGCCTCTCCGTTGCAACCACAGGAGTTGTGTTTTTTCAGTAGAAATCTGATCATATTCTCTCCTGCTTAAAGTCGGTTAGCGTTTTTACCTTTGCTTGCCAGGGTCACATCAGGCCTTTGCAATCTCTCCTGCCCCGAACTCCGGCCGTGCTCCCTCGAACCGAGCAGACCTACTCGCCGGCCCTCTCTCTCCTGCCACTGAGGCTGTGTCGTGCTGTCCCTTCTCCCCGGGAGACCCTTCCCCGCCCCCGGGTCTGGCCACCCCCAGTTGTCTTCAAGATCCTCTTGGGCTCCTGCCCTGGGAACCTTTCTTGTTCGTCTCCACCTTCCACCCCGCTCACCCCCACCCCGTCACCCTGAGCACCCCTTGCCTGCAGGCGCTTGTCACCACCACACTGCATATCCTCCTGACCTTTCTGTCCACCCCCCACCAACCCCCTTTAGACTTCCAGCTCCCCAAGGGACAGGGACAAGCACACTAAACTCAGAGCCCAGAACAAGAGTCTTACCGCGGGCTGTTCCCACACGTGCCTGGACCACCCCTTCTCTGCCCCACGGTCCTCTGCAGGCCCCCACAGCACGTGCGTCCCTGCGCTCACTTGCTTATTGGCGACGCCAGGCATCAATCACTGCCACCGCTGTCCAGCATCCTCCTCCGGAAGCACCAGCCTCGAGCTGTTTTTGTTCCAGTCTCACCAAGACAAGGGACCGTATCGGTGCATCTGCGCTGGGCTCCATTGCCCTTCCTGCCGCCTGTCTACTGACCCGCCAGCACCCCAGGCCCCTTCTAGGGGGTGCGACAACCCGTGTCCCGAGAGGCTCCCTCCCCTCCGATGTTTCCAACATTGGTGGCAACATCCCCAAAAGCAAGTGTCCCAGCAGAGTGAGCCCTCCTCATCAGTCCGAGTAAACCTGCTGCACCGCCCCCCCACCCCCCTCACCCCCACCCTGTGACAGTGGGAATACCAGTGACAGGCGGGCTGAGCTGTATATGTAAAAAAGGCAAATATTTTTTCCTTAGCATTTTCAGCAGTACAATAGCAGCAGGCACTATCTTAAACTCTTGGATAATTTGATCTTAATTATATGGTGTGCAGAGGCACTAATAAGTTTACAAATCTGCCAGCGACACTAAACACATATGTCTTAGAAAATACCACCCTTTTCTTTGCTTATGGCAGGACTGGGAACTTGGGTAATTGTGAACAATTAAGGGGGAGGGACCAAATGGTGATTCCAGGGACGCCTCCAAGGATGCCAGTGGGAGCAACTCATCTGCAGGGGGGCGAGAGGCACAGAGGGCTGGAGGTGGCCTGGAGCCCAAAACTGCAGGGACTGATCCATTCACAGCTGAATGGGATCCAGACAAGTATGTCACGAAGGCCAGGAATGGCTCTGTCTTACTTCACATGGATACCAAGGGGCCTGGGGACAGCTTTGAGGGTTTTAGAAGGAAAACGCTGTGCAGCAAATGCAAGTTTCTGCACCGGCACCTTGTCCCGTGGTGGGGTAGAATGGCCCGGGCCTTGGCGTCGACAGCGTGTGCAATTCCCAGCTTGGCTGTGCCGCGGAACAGCTAAATGCCATCGTGCAAATCACTGTGCGTGTTCCCCGGCTTCTTCATCGTACAGTGGGGAAAATCTTTGCCTCCTAGGAGTCACGTTAGCATTGACAGGCACGTGTGAGGCCTCGAGCAGCTGTCCTGGCACAGAGTAGGCAAGCAGGTCGTGCTCATTCATTTCCTTCCCTGCCTCCTTCCTTCGCAAGTAGATAAAATGCTTTTATTAAGGTCACCTATGATTGGTCTATTTCCTGGTCTGTAGGAGGTACTTGATCAATATTTGCACAAGGAAGGAACCAGTAATAAGTACTGTTCCCTACCAAATCGAGAAACTCAAGCACAGAGAGGTTAAGTGACTTGGCCAAAGCACACAGCAAGTCGATGGTAAGCTGGCCGTTAGTCATAGCCTGGGCTTCAAATCTGGCACAATTCAAACTCGACACATAACAGAACCAAACTACAGCGTGGGACTGGGCTCTTGTCCCTGATCGCCATCCTGAAGTTGCAGTATTTTGCAAGAAAGTTTATTTCAAAGAGGAAAAAAAAAAAAGCAACACCCCAAAAGCTGAGGGAGTGTGAATGTCTGATTACAGGCGTCTTTGGATAAAATACAAACTTTGCTTCTGTGATGTGTGTGTTTAGGCAGATTAAATTCATGTTTGATTACAAACCCCAGGATAAAAGGAAAATAAATATGTTCATGAGCACTAGGAATTCCCAAAGGGAGGAAGAGAAAAAAAAATCATCAGTTAATACTCTTATTTCTGCCATCTCTAGGAGAGTCTAGAATCGATCCCACCACGGCTTCCTATGCTCAAAGCCCCTCCGTGGGTGGCTTCCACCTCCCCAGAACATTCTCTCTCCCAAGCATGGTGCCCACAGCCTCCTGTTCTGTCTGAAGCCCACGTGTTTTCTGGCGTCCTCTCTCCTACCTTCCCCTGCCACACCCACGCCTGAGCCACGCTCAGGCTGCCAGCTGTGCCCAAGCTCCTCCTGAGCGCTCCTGCCTGGGGCCCCTGCCCCTCCTTTCCTGAACCTGTTGGGAATACTAATCAATCTCTAAATCCCAACTGAAATGTATAAATCCCCCCAAAGTCCTTTCCTGGCCCCTAGGCAGGAAATGAATGTTTCCTCTGCGGTCCCAAAGCGCTCGGTCGTTTTCCTATTCTGTTCATCAAAATCTGCCTTTTATTAAAAGGAATATTACTTGGGAATGTGTCCGACCTCCCCTCTGAACCTGTAAACACTCTCTTGGGCCCCACCTTCAGTGTCCTGAACAAACAACGGGAATTGATGGAAGCCCGTTTAAATGCCCCAAATAGAGGCCTGGGTGAATCAGGCGTGGTAACGTCACGCACTGGGGCTAGTGCAGTCACTGAAAAAGTGAGGTGCGTGTTCGAAGGATACAGATGTCACGTTAACCTCTGCGTTTCCCGTACCCTGGCACGGCCCCAGCCACTCACCGAACAGTCCAGCTGCTTTTACAACTTGCCCTGTTCCTTTGCAGTGAGTTCCGTGGGGCCATGTGCATATTCTGCCCAGTGGAACCCGAGCACAGCCATTCTGCCAAGGCCAGGCAAAGCCCGCGTGTGACCCTCCAGACTTTCTTCCTTTGCTGTGGTGACCAGACAGAGCAGCTGCAAAATGGCGGCACGTCCATCGACCGGGTAGTGAGCAGCGGCGTGATGGTCATGTGCCTCCAGGGGACACTAGACCTTCATGTGCTAAGCTGCTGGGATTTTGGTGAGCAAAACACAAAACAGGGATATTTATACCTTCTTTGTGGGCTATTGTGACAATTAAACGAAGCTGCAGTGTATGCATGTATGAACCGTACCTGACACAGTGCTTGGCACAGAGTAAGGACTTAACAGATTCTAGGTCCCGCCTTCCTTTCTAGTCTCCTGTGTGGTGCACTTCAAAAAGTGTCCATTTGTAAATCTAGTTATTTCGCAGAGGGGAACTCGAGACAAAGCAGTTGTGATGGAGGGTTGAGAAAAGGTCCGCAGCCTGTGGCATTGCTGTGAGTGTCGCCCAGATGAGATGTCACAGCGCAAACCCTAGGAGGACCAGCGTGGGTGCAGAAGTGCAGAGCCCAGGGTGCCCCTAATTCGACAGCTTGACCTTGGCTTGCTCGCCCTCTCTTCTCACCATGGTGGGGCCGAGGACGAGGGGGACAGAGAGGGATCTCTGGATGTCCACCATGATGGCAGGGCAGAGATCCAGGGGCCATGTGTGGGACAAGAGGTTGCGAAAGGGGCTGGGCCTAGGATCCTGCAGAGAAAGAAAAGGGTCCCATTTAATCCTATTTGTCCTATGGGAGTTTTCCAAAGCCAGACAAAGGAAATCGTATCTAATGTCCAGTCTCCCGTGCAGACCATCCGGGACCGTCTTTATGTTCTTTTTTTTAACTCTGCACACACTTGGCTGCACAGATTTTAAGAAGGACAATGGCTGCTTTAATAGTGCTAATGGGGGGTGATGGGCGACTCATAATCTTATAACCAAAACGGCTCACTCATTGGTGCGAGCGACTGAAAGCTGGGGCTCGTTGGGAGGCACAGAAGAAAAGGACTCGCAGTTACTTGCCACCCACCCACTCCACGGGAGAGCTGTGTGCATTGACGAGGGGATGCCTTGGCGCTGTGAGCTGCCAGGAAAGACGCTGCTCTGCCAACCCCAGATATTATTCTGACTTGCTTAGGCAGAGCGAGAGGAGCCGTGGGGGTGGGAGGCTGGCTGCTGCATGTGGCGTTTTTCTCTGGGGGCTCCCAAGTTGCTTCAGGAGCAGAACAGCTGCTGAGAAAGACCCCAGGGAGAAGGAATGGAGCCACACTCTGGATTCTTACCCCTTCAAGCCCCTGGTCTCTGTAGGGTGCCTTGTTGTGGCTCCATGTGTCCCAGCTGCTGACTTTTAAACTTATTTGAGAAAGGACATATAGAGAACTTGCAAATAACTTAGAGCATGTTGGAAACACGAAACTGAGTAAATACCATTAGAGTAATAATGGAATGAAGGTAGAGCATAAACACTTTGTATCTTCATCCTTGCAAAACAGCTTAAAAGGCTTCCGAGGAAGGATTTCATTGGTATAAAGCTGTGGGTAGAACTATTGAAGTGCAGTTGGGTGGCATGAAATAATCACAATAATTATAACTGTCTTGCATCTGCAAGGCAGTTTAGAACTCACAAAGCACATTCCACGTGCTTCATCTCCTGCGATCCTGAGACACGGAACGCAGGTGGGTGCCACGGCAGGTGGCCGCGCTCCCGACTGTCTCCATTTCAGGGATAGGAACAATGAGGCTCACCGACCGAGCACAATAGCCAGTACAATCTTTCTGTTTCAAATCCATTTTGATTCCACCAAACGAAAAATCAAAAGCAAAATACAGCAAGAAAAATAACAAAGACGGATGGATACTCAATGATTAAAAAAAAAAAAAAGAAAAAACCAGCCTGGGAAGAGGTGAGAAAAGGCTTTGCAGAGAGAGCCTTCTGCAGGGATTTCTAAACAAATTTTGTTTTGTTCTCTACTTAAGGAAACCGTGGTATGGTTTGGTGGAAGGGGGGACACAGTCTTTTTTCACGTGGAAAAGTGGAACGTGGGGAACTATAGAGGCAAGACGGTATTTTGCTGAGCCAAAGAGACAATGGACCCGATGGGTGGGAAGAGGGGACTCTAAGATAAATTAGTGGAGAACCTCAAAGCCCATGAATAGCTTTAATTTAGCTCAAGAAGCAATTAGAAGCCCATGTAGGTTTCTGAGAAGGCACGCAAGAGCAGCAGCTTGAGAGATGATTCCCACGGTGCCCCAGCCACGCAAGAGAGGAAATAAATGCGTGTGCCACTGAGGAACATGGTGGAGGAAGGAATGATGTGACTTGGTGACACAACCAACTCCAAAGGAGACAGGAAGGAGCCACACTTGTATGCGGAGTAGTGGGTTGGGGAGGGAGGGACACGTTGGAGGCTGACGGTCAGAGTCACCTGAGAACTCATCCCCACAAGGAGAACCTCGTCCATCCTGCCCGTCTGTTCCCGAACCTACCGCCCCCCGGCTTCCACGGAGACTCTCCGGAGGTCGGACGTGTGTTGGGAAAAGTGCTCCAGGTGATCCTCACACAGGGTGCAAAGACATGGGGTAAAAAGTAACGGTCCATGGCCAGGAGATCTTAGGTCTAACATGAGTGTTAGTCAAACCAGAAAGGAAACCAACACCTGATAGGTGGAAGCCTGTAGAGAAAGCTCCAGAAATCCACGTGAAAGGAAGGCTTCCTCTTACGTAGAGAAGAGGAGGGCCACAGGAAGGTTCAGACAAGCAGCTCTCAGTCCTGGCCACCCGTTTCAAACAGTCCATTAAATCAGACTCTAGGGGTAGGGGGTGGAGGGGCCAGGGTGGTGACATGTTTTAAAAGCTCCTCGAGTGTGTCTAATGCAACCAGGGTTGAAAATAGCTGTTAGAGCTCGAAGGTGACAGTAACCCCAGCCTTTGCAGAAGGAGTGGGCAGAAGCGTCATGGAACGGACAGAGGCACAGACGTGGAGAAGGAAAGTATTGTGACACCGTACGTTTTTTTAAAAGAGAGATATGATATACCTACACTTTATTACAATTCCGGAGGGGGAGAATGGATGAAAGGAGATGCGAGGATTTCCAACACTTGGCTAAATTTCTCTGGGCCACGGGCTCCCACCCTTTTGCCTATGGAATCGGTAAGGCAACGGTCAATGAGTTTTTGGAAATGATGTGCTTGATAGCCAGCAAGACGATTGTCTTAATGACCCATGATATTTTTGTTTGTTTGCTTTTTAAATAAAATGAAGAGTGCCAGGGCCCATGTCCCTTCCAAAGTACCAAAGTAAGGGGTTGTCTCACCCTTGTTGAAGGTTAGGAAAAGAAGTGATTTTAAGAATGCCCACCCTTCCAAGTGAAGAAATAAAATTTGCCCTGTCCCTACTTTTTGTAACAGTTTCAGGCCATGCAAACATACATTTTATTTATTTATTACTATTGTTTGTAGATATGGGGGGTCTCTCTCTGTTGCCCAAGCTGGTCTCAAATTCCTGGCCTCACACGATCCTCTCACTTCAGCCTCCCAAAGTGCTGGGATTACAGGCGTGAGCCTCTGCACCTGGCCTTAAACATTTGTGAATATTTTAAATATCAGGGTAGGCATTTGAAAAAGGCATTCTAGTAAATGAGGTAGATCTTTGCCTCTTCCTTAAGTGGCCTTAATAATAAACTGAAGTTTATTTCACTGTGTATAGTTTTTACCGAATAACTTTATTTCTATTTTGAAATTAAAACGCAAATGAATAAAAGTTCATATTTAACCCTTTTAAAAACCTTTAAATCAAGTTGATTTTTACATGCATGTTCTTGGATTTTTTTCCCCCACCTTTCTTCTCCTGACACACAAACACAAGCACTGTTTCCAGATGGTCGCGCAAGTTTCGTGGTGGGTAGGAAGGCTGAGGAGCTGGGGTTTGCAGATGCATGGTTTATTTTTAGATGGCTTGGGTGGATTCCCTTCCTCAATGGCATATTCAAGCATTCATTAAATACTCAGTGGACCGGGCCTGGGGGGCACAGACATGAATAAAGTACGCTTTCAGCGCACCTAACCTTCCTAGTAACTTGAAGAGGGAAGTAGAAGACAAGATTAGTTTTTCTATTTTAACATAACGAAACTGGGGCCCAAGAGGCATAAGGGCATGGACTGAGGCTGAACAGGAGTGGATCCAAGGAGATCCTTCCGTCCTCGGAGTGGTGTCAAATCAAATCATCATATTATATGACATGTTTTGGTAACACCTGAATCACTGAGAAGGAGGTCACAACTAATGATTTGTACTGCTCTAAAAGAAACATTGACATTTCCATCATGAACTATTGTTTGGAGCTTTTAAAGCAGGGACTGAAAAAAAATGATAGAACCTGGTGAAGTGGTTACTAAATGTAGGGAAGCAAATATTGCATCCCTAGAAAAGACCTGTTTTCTGTTAGAAAAGATCAGAATGTTTTAATAAAACATTGTAATAAATGTGTTAAAAATGTTTTGATGAAACATTTTTCTTAAAATGCTTTTATAATTACAGACTCCTAAAAAGTATTAACTGAGCCAGAGATTATTAAATTCCATATGATTTGTACTTATATTTAAAAAATTTTGAGTGCTAGCACTGATAATTGATGATAAATTCATATTTTCATATAAAAGTACCTTGAAAATATTAAACAATAAAATACTAAAATCTTAGACCATAAGGAATCCTTCTGGCAAAACCCAAATCAGTGTTTTATACTTTAAAAAATTTCTGATCATATTCTTAAGAGAGCCCATAATTCTTTTTACTTTGTTTAGAGCTGGGAGGTCTCGCTTTGCCACCCAGCCTCCCGAGTAGCGGGGACTACAGGTGGGTGCCCGTAATTCTTTATATCTCATCCCACTCTTGAACTTCATTAAAGAAAAAAAAAGCAGCATCAAAATTTCTGAGCTATAGGACACATAAATAGTTATACCCCATTTTACCCGTGAGGAAACTGAGACGCAGAGAAGTAATTTGCCCAATTCACGTAGCCAAAAAGCGATAAAGCTGGGATTTTACTTGGGACCCACCTCAATGTAAAGTTCATGCTATTCCTAGGACACCCAGCGCTGAAGTGGAAAAACAGGAGAATTGCTCCGGTTTGTAGGAAGTAAGGTAGAATCCTTAGTACCATTGTGGGTACAAGTTCAACTTTGAAAATATAAAACATTAAGTTAATGAATTATATTTAGATTAATTTAAGAAGGTTTTAGGAATCACTTCTATCTAATGGAAAAAGGAAGACTTGTGGTTCCCCAGCACCCAGCCAGCTGGGCGGTTGCTTTTCTTTATTTCCGAGATAAAGCATTTTGCGTGTCACAGTGAGAGAGGGAAAAAGGAGGGAAACTGAGTCCTCTTGTCTTAGGAAAATCGTCTCTGGAGGTAACTAGTTTTAAATCCGTCAATCTGTGCATAACAGAATCTAGCAATCACCACGGGGTATTATTAAAGTTTTGCAGGTCATAACCTGCAATCACCTATGTGCTGGGTTGTCTGCCTTACGTATCATTCATGGCTCTTCTTCACCTGATTGGCTCATGCCACTGATAAGGTCACTGTTTTGGGCAGGGATCAGAAGACAGAAAATGTGTGTGTGTTTCAGGATTAAGCAGCACAGTATTTCAAAATGGAAGGAAACGACAGCTGACACTTCCTGTTTGCGTGTGTGCCGTGCAGTGCTCTACCGAAGGCTTTACCTGTGTCAGCTCATTGACTTCTTACGACCACCTACGTCCAGGTAGTTGCAGTCATTCTCATGTTACGGTTGAAGAAAGTGTGGCACACAGGGCCCAGGTCGCTTGTCCGAGGCCACGCATGAAGTGTGGGGGTGGCGTCAGGATTCAAACCCAGCCTGGCTCCAGAATTCTTGCTCTTACTGTCCGTAGAACATGAGTTTTCGTTTTGTGTTTTTATGACCCGATCGATACAGGATATGATGCACGGAGCCCCTTCCTCATCTCAACATTTGCAACCAACGTTCACTGGGCAAAGTAACATGTGAGCTGCATTGCAGGCAGGATGCAAGGCTGAGCAAGACACAGCCACGTCCTCCAGGGACGCTCAGACCAGGGAGAAGGCAGGAGAAGGACACAAAATGAAACTTTCTAAGTCATGGATCTACACTGGTGGCCCAAGAGCCGAACTGAGCAGGCTCACGTGTTTTGTTTGACTAGTACAGTGTGCGTGCCTGTGTGTGTGTGTGTGAGAGAGAGAGACAAAGAGAACCTTTAAGCATCCTTCACTCTCACCCAGTTCCCACCATTCCCCAAAAGTGTCACCAGGCAGCTTCCCACATTCACCCACCTGCTTGGTCCTTGAAGGCATCGGAGTTTGCGTCCCCCTGTCTAAGTGGATAAACGCGTTGTTGGGTTTCATCATTCCTCCATTACTTTCTTACATAACGATTGCTAGCGTCATGGTGCCCCTGACTAGATCAAACAAGTTCTTTTCAGAATAACAGGTGCCACCTCCAGGTCTCTGTGCTTTCTCTTTGCTAACGCTGTGTTTGCCTTTGTTCCCAGAACTATGCACTAGACTGATGGTTCTAATGATTTTTCAAGAATAATCCCTAAATCCTTTTCTTGATCTGTGCGCTAGAGGATTATTTTCTGCCCACATCATTGGACTGGCCTTCCTGCTCCCCAACTAATTATTAGTTTGTCTACATTAAATTACACTTGCCATCTGCTGATAAAATCTCGAAAGTCTCAAAGCCTTTCCCACTGCTTTCCCTGTTTGTTGCTGCTCTGTTCTGCCTCCGCTCAGCTGAATCAGCTGAAAACTGGAGGATTTGGTTTCCAATTCCTTCTCCCAAGCCTCTTGTCTAAAGTGGAACTTGTTTGTGACAATTTCCTACAGAAAAATATATATGTGTGTGTGTGTGTTTGTACACACATATAAGCTTATGGTTTTGAACACTTAAGACAAAAAAATTAGTATAACCAATCTTTCTGGAAAGAATAAAGAAAAGAAGTGAGAAATGTTATTTGGTGATTTTGAACAACCTCACAAATGGGTAATAAACTCATAAGATAATGAGTTTCAAGAGAGATACATAAAAAAAAAGAAAGAATAACACACAGTAGAAACATAAACAGGCTACTCAAAGCATAATATAGCAAAGTCAACATGAAACAAAAGAGCCTGGGTAACACGTTTGAATCACAGAGCACAAATTGAAATGTGGAAGAAATAAGGCATTGGCATTTAAAGTATCGAAATAATTCAATTCATTATTTTCAATTAAACAATTAAATTTCTATCCCAAGTCCTAATATGACAAGATTGGCAAGCTTTCAGCCTCAGTCATCCTGGGGTTGTCCGCCAAGGGATGTGGTAGAGTTCTGGGGTGACACACAGGACCAATGCCTCTGCCTTGGTTTTCTAGGGCTGCCACAACAAAACAACAGACACCGTCTCACAGTTCTGGAGACTGGAAGTCCAAGATCAGGGTGTCGGCAGGGTGGCTTTCTCCTGAGGCCTCTCTCCTTGGCCTGTGGAGGACTGTCTTCTCACTGTGTCCTGGCATGGTCGTCCCTCTGTGTGTCTTCTTCCTAATCTCCTCTATGTATAAGGACACCAGTCAGATTGGATGAGGGCCCACCCACATGACCTCTTGTTACCTTAACCACCTCTTTAAAGGCCCTGTGTCCAAATACTGTCGCATTCTGAGGTACTGGAGATTAGGACTTCAACACGTGAATTTGGGGAGGACACAACTCGGTCCATAGAAGGCTGGAACAGGGTGGCTCCTTCTGGCCATCGCCAGAGTCCACACAGATTATCTCCAAAAACAACTAGTTTGATCTAGTCAGGAGCATCATCACGCTAGCAATCGTTATGTGAGAAAGTAATGGAAGAATGATGAAACCCAACAACACATTTATCCACTTAGACAGGGGGACGCAAACTCCGATGCCTTCAAGGACCAAGCAGGTGGGTGAATGTGGGAAGCTGCCTGGTGAGACTTTTGGGGAATGGTGGTGGGAACTGGGTGAGAGTGGAGGATGCTTAAAGGTTCTCTCTCTCTCTCTCTCTCTCTCTCACACACACACACACACACACACACTGTACTAGTCAAACAAAACACATGTGTCTGCTCAGTTCGGCTGTTTGGCCACCAGTGTAGATCCATGACTTAGAAAGTTTCATTTTGTGTCCTTCTCCTGCCTTCTCCCTGGTCTGAGCGTCCCTGGAGGACGTGGCTGTGTCTTGCTCAGCCTTGCATCCTGCCTGCAATGCAGCTCGCATGTTACTTTGCCCAGTGAACGTTGGTTGCAAATGTTGAGATGAGGAAGGAGCTCCGTGCTATATGTAGTAGGAACCGGCTACCGGCAATTGCTATACCTGGTTCTCAGTGGCCAAGAAGTCTGAAGTTGCACGTCAAAAAGAGCTCATGCGTGGGCCCCAAATGCCAGTTCTGTGCTTGACTCACCCCACTGAACCTAATCTGCATGCGGTGTGTAAATTATTTTTGTCCGTGTTATGCATAAGTCTGCATCTTCCCTCTTCTGCCTGCTCCTCCCACCAAGCTCAGCCTCTCCTCATCCCACATCTTTCTCTTCCCTTCTTTAGTGTTATAAAAAAGGCATTTCTCAGTTGGTTTTTCCTTTGTTGTCTTCTCATCCTGGTTTGTTTTGCTCTTTCCTTTTCCCTTTTTCTCATTATATCTGTTGCAAAATATGGGAGACAAAACAACCTCCATGAGTGGTATCCTCAGGGAGCGCGATATTCTGGTTAGCAGAGTCCTTGTTTAACTGACATTCTACCCCTTTAAATAGCACAACCTTTTTCTGGTAGGTAATATTTCTAGAATAGATGAATAATGAAGAGGTACTTTAGGCTGATGTTAATGTTTGTTTACATGTTTAAATTCTGCACCATGAGCTCTACATAAAAGAATCTATATGACATATTTATAAAATATATGTAAATATATAAATTACAAAGCATGATAAAATGAATACCTGTGAATCCAACTGCCATCTTAAGAACTAGAACATTAAAAAAGCCATCGAAACTCCTGTTTTACTCCATGTTTCTTTGGTGCCTGCCAATCCCGCCTTAGGATCATTATCATGAGCGTCAGTCATCACTGCACAACACTACGATGCACAAGGTAACGCTTTTGTCAAAATATACAATAAGACTCTGAGTTGTTTCTTGCATCTGTCACCTCTTCTCCTTCCTAGATGCCACTGCTGAGGCACAGGCCTGGGGAGTTGGTCTAGACCATGACAAGAGCCCCTCACTTGTCTCTCTGTCTCCGTTTTCACCCAAGGTTGAACCAAGAGCTGAATGCAGGGTCAGGACTCTGGGCATCTTGGGGTTGCGGGATTCAGTCTACAGAGACAAGGAAATATTAGAATCGATTAGAAATATGATATGAATTAGTTCCATTTCCACACGACTCCCAATAACTAGCAAAATGTGAACTGATTCTATTTACCTGCTATTAGATTCCAATCGTTCTGGAGCAAATTACTACAAATTAAGCAGCTAATAAAACAATGCACATTTATTATCTCACAGTTTCTGTGGGCAGGAGTTCGGACACAGCTTGGCCAGACCCTCTGCTCAGCCTCTTACGTGGCTACGATGAAGGTGTTGGCTGGGGTCGAGTTCTCATCTGGAGGTGCACCTGGGGAAGAATCCACTTGCAAGCTCGTTCAGGTGGTTGGCAGAATGAATTCCTTTCCTTGTCGTTATATCACTGAGGGTCCCAGCTTTTTGTTGGCTGTT
This sequence comes from Eulemur rufifrons, assembly GCF_041146395.1. NCBI lineage: Eukaryota > Metazoa > Chordata > Mammalia > Primates > Lemuridae > Eulemur > Eulemur rufifrons. The sequence goes on from NC_090994.1 coordinate 3,389,187, forward strand.
TTTGGGGGCCCGCTCCCCAGTCCTGGGGGCCACCACAGTTTTCCTTGCCACGTGGGCTTCTCTGACAGGGCTGCTTGCTCCATCAAACCCACGGGGACAGTCTCCAGCTCCAGTCTGCCCAGATGAAGTCTTATGTAATGTGACATAATCCAGGGGAATGACATCCCATCACCTTGGCCATATTCTGAGGGGTCACAGGTCCTGCCTTCACTCAAGGGAGGGGATTACATAAAGGCGTAAACACCAAGAGGGGAATCATTTAGGGTTCATCTTAGTAGTCCGTCTCCCACGAATGTGTAAGACGGTGCTCTGGAGTAGGAAAAAAATCCTAATCAGGCAGATATACTTTGTTGGAGTTTCTCCCCAAAGATTATATGTGATTATAATCAGCTGAAAGTGGGCATTCAGTTGAAATTTTAAAACCAAATAATGCATTGGGTAGTGCTATTCAGAAGAAGTGACTTATTTTATTATCCAAATTTTAAACCCTTAAATATGCTTCTCCCTTAAAGTGCTTTAGTTTAGAAAAATCATAAAACAGAACTGATGAGAGAAAAAGAAGTATCTCATAGAAGGAAGTATGTGGCAATTTTTAAAAAGACAATTTGATTCTCTTTGGGCCAGGAAAAATTAGTCTGTTTCTGAATATGATTTTTTTATCAAAAGAAAATGAGTTTCTCCCTGTCTCCACTAAATAAATGTTGAACCACAGAAATACTGGTTTACAGAGACACAAGTTAATTAGTCATCCCAATGCACCTACTTGTTCTTCCAACTTCACACTGTCATCAAAGCTATTTGTCTAAAACACAAACTTGGTTTTGCTGCTTTTCTAATAAAAGCATATATGTCTAATAAAAGCCTCTGATGAATCCCCATTGCCTACAAGATCCACTTTAAAGTCTTAAGCCTGACATTTATGAATCTTCAAAACTTGGCCCCAGCCAAGTCCACAATTACCGCCTTCCCCCGCTTGCATGTTCCTTGCTGCACCCAGTCCTGCGGACACACTGTGCGGTTCCATGAGCCCCATTGCTTTCTCATGCCTGCCTTTGTACATGTTACACCCTCCACGTATGTGTCCACTCCTTTCTGGGAGTTCCAGAGACTTTGCTTCTAAGCCCTAAGGGACAGTGACGTATCTGCTCTGCTTACCATTAGATTCCTCAAGTACAGTACCTGACGCATAGTAAGTACTTAATAAATATTTCTTGAATACATGCCTCAGATTCCTCTTATTTAAAATGAGAGATTGGGCTGGGCATGGTGGCTCACTCATGTAATCTCAACACTTTCAGAAGCTGAGGCAGGAGGATTGCTTGAGTCCAGGAGTTTGAGACCAGCCCGGGCAACATAGTGAGACGCCATCTCTACAAACAATTTTTTTAAAAATTAGCCGGGCATGGTGGCATGTGCCTGTAGTCCTAGTTACTCAGGAGGCTGAGATGGGAGGATTGCTTAAGCCTAAGAGTTTGAGGCTATAGTGACCTATGATCATGCCCCTGCACTCCAGCCTGGGTGACAGAGTGAGACGTTGTCTAAAAAAATAAAATAAAATAATAAAATGAGGGATTGGATGAAATGATGGTTCCTTACAGCTCTAAATTAAAAAAAAAACCACAACATGATATAAGTTGAATATAAATAAATTAAATTATGTGGTAGAGATTCTAAAAGCTACACGGTTTCAGAGAAAGGAGACACTATTCTGTGCTTGAATAGTCAAGGATATTTTTGCTGAAGGAGGAGGGATTTGAAACAGATATTGAAAGATGAGGAGGAGTTTGAGTCCTTGCTAGCATGGCACCTTCTTCATAGTAGGCCTTCATTGAAAGTTTATTGATTTGAATTGAAATGGTAGATGGAGAGGAGAAGAAAAGACTGTGGATGAATAAAATCAAGATCAAAAGCTCCAATGCAGGAATGAGCAGGGTACATGTGGACAAGGACATTTTCCAGACGAGGATGTATTGTTGTCAAGAGTGAAAACTGACATTGGTTGTGTAGGTTGGAATGAGATTATGGAAGATCTGAAAACCAAGGAGTGCAGTTTGGATTTGGCATGATAGGCAATAGTGAGCCATTACAGATTCTCACTATAGGATCATGGATTTTTAGGGTTATTAGTCCAATGCTGATGAGCAGGCTGGATGGGCAGAGAGAATGAAGTCAGGGAGATTAGGTCGGAGACCTCGACTTGGATAAAAATAGTTCCTCATATTTTACATCTCTTTAGGGATTTAGAAAGATCCAATAAGCCTACAGAGAGAGGTTCTTTCCACAAGTACAGAAGACATTAATACTCTAATTTTACATGAGAACTGAGACTTAGTCTGGATTAGTCCAAATTCATATCGTTGGTGAATGGTAAACAGTAAACGCTGTCATTGGAATTGAAGCCTACTTTTGTTCTTAACCTCTGGGATGGTGAATTTTGTGTGTCAACTTGACTGGACTAAGGGATGCCCAGAGAGCTGGTAAAATATTATTTCTGGATGAGTCTGTGAGGGTGTTTCTGGAAGAGATTAGCATTTGAATTGGTAGACCTGAGTAAGGAACATCCACCTTTATCATCGTGGGTGGGCATTATCCAATCCACGGAGGGTCTGAACAGAACAAAAAGGCAGAGGAAGGGGGAATTTACTTCTGTTTGAGCTGGGACATCCATCTTCTCCTGCCCTTGGACATGGGCACCCTGCCTGAGCCAGTTCCTACACTCTATTTATCTATCTATGGCACACATATATAAATAAAATAGGTTCTGTTTCTCTGGAGAACCCTGACTAATGCAACTTCTAAGCCCATTGTTCCTGCCATTAAGGAAGAGAGAGAGAAATAAAGATTTCAAACACTGAAAATGAGTAATCTATGCAACTTCATAAGGTATGTGAATGCGGGCAGAATCTAGACTCTAGAAAAGACAGGCAGACAGACTCTCCCCGAGAGCCTCCCGCAGGAACCCTGCGGGCACCTTGATTTTAACTCAGTGAGTTCTGACTCCCAGAACTGTAAGATCAATTTGTGATGTTTTAAGCCACTACGTTTGTGGTAATTTCTTACATCAGCCATAGGAAACCAATACAGGGAGGACTACTATTTATTCAGCACCTACTGTGCGTTGGGCATTGGTGTCACAATAAGCTTCTGGGGGAAGCAGTGTGCTCACCATTTTACAAACAAGGAAAACAAATCTAAGAGCCAAAGTAACTGGCCAAAGTGACGTGGTAAAGAGCTGACCTGGGACTTTAGACTGAGTGTTGCATGAGCGCTTAGTCATCACACATCTGCGATGAAGGGGCAAAGTCCCTACGAAGCCTGCACAGTGACTTACCCACACCGTGCTGGAAAACCAGGAATAAGATCCATATTGTATAAATCAGTGGACCAGGGGGTTGGCAGCAGGGAAAAGCTTCATGAAGACCTGGCAGCACTGGGCAGGGGCTGGCCAGTGTCAACTGCTTATTAGTGGCAGCTGCTCTGCACACACACTATGTCATTAAACCCTCACAGCTCACCGTGGGAGGTGAATGTTATTCTCCCTATTTTTATGGTTGATGAACAGAGACCGAAGTTAAGAAAGTACCTTACCCCAAATACCATAGCTAGTTAATGCCAGAGCTGGGATTGAAATACAGAGCCTGCCTCTTGTGATTAAAAACAAAAACAAAACCAAAAAACTTTTATTTAAAACCAAAAAAGGAAGAGCCAGAGAAAGGCATAATTTCATCATCACTTGAAAGTGTATGATCCCACCACACACACAAGACTGTAACTGGCTTTGGGGCATGAGTGTGTATATAACTATTTGTTCTCTAGGGTGCTCAGCACATATTACAGGCGTCCAATATAACTAACCTCCCTCTCCCCTTCACCCTGGGGACCAAGCATGTGGCCCTTGGCCACACTCGGGTTAGCACATTCCTCCACCTGCTGCCCTGATGGCAAAGCCTCCCACTGCCTCCGGTACCAGGACTAACTTTCTAAGCTCCCCATCTCCCCCGTCTTTCCCCTCCAGCCCCACCCATGATCCACGCAAACCCTCGTCTTGCGGCCAGCCTGATGCCCCGAGCAGACCCTGGAACCCCTGTCTCACATCCACCCTCCCCTGTCAAGACCCCCCTCTGTCCACTGCTCCGACATTTTGGTGAACTCTCCCCTCCCCCACAACACCTTATTTAACTCTTCCCGCTCTTCTCCCAGGTCCTCCATTGCTTTTGTTACTGTTGCCTGGACCACTCCATTTGCACTTGCAGTAAAATAATGATTCCTTAATGTGGTTTAAATACCTTTCTCTTGCATCACACCGTCCTCCTTGGATCCACGCTCCTGGTTGCCATGATGCCACATGCTGGCCTTCCACAGGCCGAGGCGCTCACAGCTCAGGCCCTGGCATGGGGGATTCTGTCCATCTGGACCCCGCAGTCCACCAAGAGTGGCCCCTCCTCATTCCTCAGTGTCAACTTAAATGCCACCTTACAGTTGGCTTCCCGATCCCTCATGTTTAAGTTGATCCCTTGTTTTTATCGTTTAAAAAATCTCTTGGTTTTTAAAGCCTTTTATAAATACCCTCTTGTTTCCTTCATCTTAATAATTATTTGTTTCCTTGCTTACTGTCTGCCCCTAGAGAGGAAGCTCCGTGAGGCTCAGAACCCTGTCTGTTTTGTTCCCCGCACCTAGTATAGTGCCCGACATATAGTAGGGACTTAAATATTTGTTGATAAATGAATATATCCTATGTTCTACTCTCTACTCACTAATTGTACTAGATATGTTAGCATCACTTTGAAGTGATGTTATCTATTTATAATGCCGTTTTGTTAACTCAGGTTTGGGGGTGTCTATTTGCTGTCTTCAATAGGACTGTAATTTGTGGAAATTATCTCTTATATTTCTTTGTACCAAAGAAACTTAGATGCATAGTAGGCTTTTAGTAAATAGTTGCTGCATTAAGTTAAACTTAGTGTCTGCCACATTCTGAAATACTAGAACCAGGAGACATGTCTAAAACTTGAAGACATCATGGCAGGGTTTCATGTTGCTTGGGTGGTGGTGGTGATGGTTAGGGTCTGAGGTCAGCACCGTGCATGGCCCAGATTTTCTTTGCATCGGAGACTTTTCACTTTGCCAAAAGACCAACTCAGGCAGTGTCAGATCAGATCTCGTATTTTTGGTGGAGAACAAGAGAAAGGACTGGGCTGGAATCTGGAGGCCACGTGGTAGGACAAACACAGATCTTTAAATCCCCATGTCACACTTTGCCTGGCAAGACAATCACATGAGAACCTAAGGAACAGAGGTCCACCGTGGAGATAGTGTAAGAGATTTTCATTTCTTACTTCCCACTCAAGCTGGGGGCCGTGCTCTGTGCCCATTCTCTGAAGTGGCCTGTGTGACTTGATTTCTCACTGCCTGCTCCTCATTTTCTTTTGGCTGAGCACAAGCAGTTGATTTCACATGAGTGAGGTGCACGTAGGATGAAGTTACGCTGCACTCTGCTCTTTGGGGAGTTAACTCCTGAAGCTCATTGTCCTTACTTAGACAATACGGGGATAAAAATATAAGAAAGCTCAAGAAGAGTTTGCGTCAATTAACAGATGTCCCAGTTATAACTAGTTCTTAAGAGACAAAAATATTTACAAAATGCTCCTCGGGGGTGTTACTTTTAGAGAAGAGGTAGGTTTACCTACCCACTTCATTCCTCTTTCTCTGCGACGTCGCACCCCTAAACGTCCCCTAAATATTTACTATCTTTGTCCAATTCCTGCCCTTGTTCACACCATTTCTCCCTACAGCTAATCACTTCGTTTTTTTGGTCATCTTTCCAGTGTTGCCTTATGCAAATACAAGCAAATAGATAACCTTACTGTTTCTCCTTTCTTACAGAAAATGTAGCATACTCTATTGTTTTGCATCTTGCTCTTTTCTTTAGCAAAGCGTCCTGCAACTCTTGCTATATCATTAAAAAGAAAGTTGTCATTTTCCAACATCACTGCATCATATTCCATTGTGTGCAGGTACCACAATTTATTCAACTAGTTCCCCTTTGGGTGGACACTTGGGTGTTTTCCTTCTATTTTTTTTTTCTTGAGATTATAAACAAGGCTACAGTAACCTTATACACACATAATTTCTGATATGTGCATATTTGCAAAGTCCCTTAAAAGGGACTGCTGTCTCAGAGGGCAGGTGTGAAATATATAAAACTGCATTTGTAATTTTGATAGATAGTGCCAAATTCTCTTCCATAGAGACTGTACCATTTGTAGCACCAGAGACAAGGTATGAGAGTGCTTGCTAACACTTCAGTTCTTAACATCAGATGTAGAAATGTAGCTTCTAGGGATAATAGGTTCTATCAGACTACTCTGCAGTACTCAGAGAAGTCCTATTTCTACAGAAGTCAGTAAGACGCAAGGCACAGAACTGATGAGGTTGGCATCCACCTACCGTTTGAAACTTTACATGGGCTCAAAATAGAAAAGTCTTGTGAAAAATGTATGAGGAAGCCCCTGTATAATGTTCTTGCTGAGGCCCATTCCCATATTGGAACTTAAATATTCTGTTTCCTAGACGTGTATCAGTGTTATCATGGGGTCCTTCCTGTGGCTAATACAGTAACAAGGACTTCATTTAGAGGTGCCAATAGCTGAGTGGTTCAGAGCAATAGTAGACTAAGCAGCATGGGCTTTCCCTGCCTACATTCTAATCTATAGCCCCCTACTCCCAAGGGTGTGGCTCTGGCTGAGTCATTTGGCAGAACTGAGGCTGTTATCTAGACCATTAAAATGTGGATACTGGCCAGGTGTGGTGGCTCAGGCCTGTAATCCTAGCATTCTGGAAGGCTGAGGCAGGCGGATTGCTTGAGGTCAGGAGTTTGAGACCAGCCTTAGCAAGAGTGAGACGTATCTCTACAAAAAGTAGAAAAATTAGCTGGGTGTAGTAGTGCATGCCTGTAGTCTCAGCTTCTCAGGAGGCTGAGGCAGGAGGTTTGCTTGAGCACAGGAATTTGATGTTGCAGTGAGCTATGATGATGCCACTGCAGTCTAGCTGGAGAGATAGAGTAAGACTCTTGACTCAGATAAATAAATAAGAGGATACAAATGCCTTTTTGGAATGTTGTAAGATTAAAAGGAAAAATGACTGGGAGACTGCTGAATACATAATAGCATTCAGCACTAACTTTCCCCTTTTGCCTTTCTGAAAATAGTAGAGCATCGGAAAGAAAAACCCTAAAGTCTTCTCATTAGCTAAAATTTATCTCACAACTTCCATATGTCAAGAAGAAGCTCTAAACATCTATTAAATATCACTACACCTGCAATTCCAACATGATTCATTGTTTGGCTTCTTGATTTATATCAGAGCAGAAGTACGGGGCCAAAGTTGTAACTGACTGAACCACAAAAAACAGACATTTAAATAGTTATAAAAAACCACCACCAACACTGCTGCCAAGCAAAGGCCTGGGTAGGCACATGGATAGTCAGAGCCTCTTAGGTATTCAGGCCACTTCATGTCAAGTTGTCAAGAAAAGTTTAACTGTCTGTCTGGTGTGCTGGCCAGTGGGCAATGTGTCTGTTTATTTTCCCACCCTGTTTAACTAAGTTTGGAGGTATCTCTATAACACATAAATAAGTTTTATGAAGATTTACATACTAAAATGTAAAATACAATTTTGGGGGCACTTAAGAGGTTAAATTTCAGTTATGTGGAAAATTAATTTAAATTTTCACTTGTTTAGGCAATATTTATGGAGTTCCCACTATGTGGTTAGCATTGTGCTAAGTGCTGCACTTACTTGGAACACTTAATTGACCCAACAATTCCAGGTAAAAAAAGTACCATTCACAGCACAGTCCAAATTTATGTTAACCTTTCAGTGAATCTTCATGATAGGTTTATTACCATTTTAAATGATTTTAATTTTAGAACCTTCTGGGTTCTATAATGTATCCCTCTTCCAAAGAAGGCAGAAGCATAAAATTGTTGAAACAACAAATGTAAAGTTGAAATCACTTGACAGTCTGCAAATCTTATATATCTACTTGAAACTTTAATTGTAGTAAACACTTTTGACTCAGAAGCTCATTTGTTAGCCTTATACAGTGAGTGTAATTTACTTAGCTAATTTCACTACTAGCTTATGTTCTTTCAGGGCACAGAGAAATAGGAATCATAAATATGCCATTAGTGCCTGCTTTTGTATCTCATTTCATAGCCTCATAGCTTAAGTAGAGAAAATACATTTAAAAGCACAAATTAATTGCACCTATTTCCCAGAAGTAGTTCAAAATGCTTTCTTTTATTAGAGATACCAAGTCTACCCAATGGATTTAGATAGATATATGTTGGTACTATGCAAACGTAATAATAATGGTAATAAAAAATAATAGCAGTTATCATTTATTTAGTGCTTACTGTCTATTGGAAATCATGTTGAGAACTTTGAATGGATTACCACCTTATATCTGGTCAGCAACTTTTCAAAGGAGGCACTGGTGTTATTCCCATTATATTAATATAAAGGGGGAAACTGAGGCTTGAAGAGGTTATCTTGCTCACACTAGTCATTATTTTAGCAGAACTGAGGTCCAAACCTAGGCAATCCTACCCTACACTTATGCCATCTAAGATGTTATCCATTCATGTTCATTAAAGAAACAGAATTCCATCTATATGAAGAAATAATCTTTACCTACTGGCCTTAAGTTTTACTACCATAGGAAGCAAGAGGCTTAAACTATAGTATGAAATAAACGGATACAGTTATGTGACTTGTTTCCAAAAGCGGACTTTGGAATCACTCCCCCTGCCCTACATCTGGGGTAAAAATTCTCTATATGAGTACTTTCTCCAAAGTCTTTAGAAGTTTCACCTTGGTATATATATTCATGAAAAGTTGTGTTGTAAAATGTAGTATCCCCATCTCACCCTGCCACTCCCAAAACTTAATTAGGTGCTATAGTGTTAAATATCATATACATGAAAGTAACTACTGAAGTTGCCAAAGATACCTTTCTTCCATAGAACCTCAATGCCATGCAAATATTACCTAATTTGTCCCCATAACATTCTAAAGACAGTTATTGGCATTATTAGAAGATTTTACTGAAGGGGATAGACAGAATCAGAAAAATGAGTTCAAAAACCTAGGGAGGTCATTGAGAGAAAATCCAGGGTTTTTCTTTAACCTTCAAAATGTTCATTTCACCTAACCAGTAATAACTGTATCTTATGTAGTTTTGATCTGGCTTCAAATATACATTCACTGGAAGATCATTGTAATTCAAATCCATTCAGTGCTGCTTCACTTTTGTAATTTGTTAGCTAAGTTTAAGTAGTGTATGCTGCACCTATTTTAATGATATAGCACATAGATAACATTTTCACTCATTTAAAGCCATGTTTACTGACAGATCCTTGGCACCAAAAACAATTCTAAAAGGCACACTTTACACATTCATATAGCCCACACAAGTAATTGACACAGGTTAAGCCCTGGCTAGTTCTGAATTTTCCAAACTAAGGTCGTGGAGTTTTAAAATTGTACACTTAAAAAAAGTTGGTAGAAATATATTTTGATAGTGCAGAAAAGAAACTCAAGGTCACAATATGCCCATTCAATCCTCACTCCAATAGGTAACACACAACCAGGCTGATTTTTAACTGGATTTTGCTTGGAGTTTTCTTATGGGAGTCTTGGAAACTTTATTACAAAAGATGTTAAAGTTGTCAGTGACAAGAAAAACAGGGAGTCAACAGAGGTAAGAGAGGAGGAGAGGTGTCTAAATAGAAGTGAGAAGCAGTAATTTTGTGGGAATCTAAACTGACATGTACTTTTTAAAGACCCTCAAAATAACAAAAGAATAAGAGAGGAATTTAAAGGAAAAAAGAAAAGAAACAGCCAAAGAGGTGAGACACAGCCATTTAGATGGGGGGGGGGGTTGTCTAACTACACAATGAGGTCATCCTATCTCCCGGAAGTGACACGTAATCACCTGCTTTGCACTAGCTCCGCCCCTTCCCTCAAAGGTCCCGCCCCTCCGCCAGCGGCCGGGAGGGTGTTAGGGGGCGTTTCTCCAGGAGGAAAGCTGTGAGCTGCGACGCTGAGGAAGGGGACCCCAAAACGTCTGGCACTGCCCCCTCCAGGGATCATTTTGGACCGCCTCACTCGGCCCAGCAGGATTCTGAAACGCCGAGGGGTCAACCTGATGGGTTTCGGGGTCAACGGAAGAGGGGAAGGGGAGCCCTGGCGGGGAGAACCCCCCGGCCCCCCGCCCAGCAGCTGAGGCACAGGAGGGCGGCCATCTTGGCCGGGAGGGTAGGGCTGGGGAGCTGCGGGCGCCGTGCGATTGGGGGGCTCGCCCGGAAGTGACGCCAACTACCCGGAAGCGGAGGGGGTTCCCTGGCCCACTCCCCCCTCGTTCGTTTGCTCCCCCGCTTCCTCCCCGCCCCCCTTCCTTTCCATTCGTTTCCCCCCCTCCCCGTTCCCTGCCTTCCTCCCCCCACCCGTCCCTCCCCCCCCAACCTCCGGAGCTGGGAAGAGAGTCAAGATGGCGGCGAAATCCGATGGCGGTGGCGTGGGGGTGGGCTTCGCCCAGCTGCACAACCTGGACGAGGCGGTGGGCAGCGGCGGCGAGGAGGACGGGGAGCCCGGGGGAGGCGGCTGCGGCGGCGGCGGCGACGGCAGCGAGCCCGGCGAGAGCAGCTCGCTGCACATCTGCCACTGCTGCAACACCTCCTCGTGCTACTGGGGCTGCCGCTCCGCCTGCCTGCGCTCCCTCCTGGGCAGGAAGCCGCGCCGCAGCGCCGCCGTCGCCGACGGGGGGGACCAGCCGCTGCAGCCGCCCGCGGCCGCCGACCGCCAGCCCCCGACGCCCTCGGCCGCGCGGCCGCAGCCGCCGCAGGTGGAGCGGCCGTGGCTCGACTGCCTGTGGATCGTGCTGGCGCTGCTGGTCTTCTTCGGGGACGTGGGCACCGACCTGTGGCTGGCCCTCGACTACTACCGCAAGGGGGACTACACCTTCTTCGGGCTGACCCTCTTCTTCGTGCTGGTGCCGTCGCTGCTGGTGCAGAGCCTGAGCTTCCGCTGGTTCGTGCAGGACTACACGGGCGGCGGGCTGGGCGCCGTGGAGGGGCTCAGCAGCCGGGGCCCCCCCATGATGGGGGCCGGCTACGGCCGCCCGGCCACGCCGGGGGCGCAGCGCCTGTGCCGCCTCTCCGTGTGGATCTGGCAGACGGTCATCCACCTGCTGCAGATGGGGCAGGTGTGGAGGTAAGAGCACTGCGGGGGTGGGGGCGGGGGCTGGCGGGCCGCCCTGCGGAGGGCCCCTGCGCCCTCCAGGTGCCTCGCGGGTCGGCCCCTCGGACGGGCCCGGCCCGGGGGGCTAGAAGGAGGGGTTGGCCGCGCACTTCCCCTGGCGTCTCAGAAGGACCATCGCTTGATGTGGCTCCCTGGCCACGCCTTTTGGCCCGGGGAGGCCCGAGTCCTGCTGTTTGCCTCTCTCCATCCCTGGTTTGCACTCAGCGGAGACCCTGCCTCATCCTCCCCCCTCCTTCTCTGCAGACCTCCGTATCCCTGTTGTCCCTTTCCCCTGTATCCCAAGGTAACCAGCCGCTAGCGCCTTTTATCTGCACCCCGGCTCGCGTCCTGGGGGGGACCTTCCTCCCTCCAGCCGGTTTGCGCTCGGTTTTGTCCCCCGGTGAGACATCCTCCCCTCTTCCCCTGTTTTCTGTCTGCAGTGGCCTGTGTGGGGCCCTGTGGAAAAACCCTCGCTGCCTCTCCTTTAAGCACTCCTTTATTCCACGCCCCCTCCCCCCTTCCTGCAATCCCAGCCCCTGCGAATGACTCCAGACCGCTGCCCTCCTTGAAGGAAAAATGACTTTTTTTGCTGGAGTAGACGTGCCCTTTCCTTAGTGACAGGTAAAAATTGGATAATATGTGATGGGTGCAAGCGTTTGCTGTTAACTCTCACCACCAGAAAACCAATTAGCCACCTGGACACCTATTCGGGGAGAACAGTGTTTTTGGTAGCCAGGCCAGTGTGTAAGCGATTTGTGTTTCCACAGACCCAAGCTAGGCTTTGCGGCCCTTTCCCCTTTTGTAGATTTCCCGTGTGCCAGGTGAATCCCTCAAAAACCACTTGCAGGTGCTCTTTTTGCCAGGAGCCTTAAACTGACTTAGCTGGCTAAACTAAGGAAATGATCCCACTAAAACCTTGGTAAATCTGTGCCTTCCAACTTAAATTAGCTTGAGTGTATTCTGGAAGCAGTGAGTTGTAAGTGAGAGCATTTGCAAAAGAAAAAAACCTTGCTGGAGATAAATTACACAGGGACAAGCTCTTGAGTACATTGCTTCTGTGAGAAGACATTTTGCCTTGACTACCCTGACTCCTGTGCCCAGGTGGAGGCTTCAGGCACTCAATATTTCAGGTAACCAAGGTATACATACTCAGGTGAGCTGGAATAAAGTTCATTATCTTTTGAGTGGTTCGTCCAGATGTCTGTTCAGAATTTATTTAAGTAAACACATTTCAGAAAGCATGGGACTGAATTAAATGAAATGTGGAGAGTGAATGCAAGAAGTTTGTCCTACAGAATTGGCATGCAAATTCAGGGTAGGGGAGGTGAGGGTAATTCTTGGTGTTGTTGGTTCTCCCAGAGTTGTTTACTGGTGTTCCTAGGTTGAGCCAAGAACCTTTTCCCCAGCTGCATTTGTCTGCAGATTTTTTGTTTCCTGCTGATAAGTTTATAAGAAAAGAGAGAATAAAATAGAAGAAGCGCTGATTGATTAACTTTTAGCTGCTGTGAGCATAACTCGGGGTCCAATAAAATTTTGAAATATGGTTTGAGTTTGAAGTCTAATTGCAAAAACACCCCTAAACACCCAAATCCATACTGAATCAAAGGTAGTGTGTTTGATATTGGGGAAACCTTTTTTTTTTTTCAGTTTCTGGCTGGTAGGGTGCAAAGCCTGAAGGGGGAGAGGAACAAAAGTGTGGGGAAGAGAGCGGTTTTGAAATACTAGTAGAATTTAACAGCATGTATTTAATAACTAGGCTTCTGCTGAACAAGCCCAAGTCACCCATCTCCCTGTGTTAAACTTCTGAGTGTGGGCAGTAAAAACGTTGGTGTCAGGTTAAAATTCCTGAGAGAATTGTTTCTAATGGAATCTGTCATAGACATTTATTAGTAGTAAGCATTTGGGACATAATGAAATTGAAGTTCAGGTTCACAATCTTTTTAGGCAGAATAAATTTCCCCCCATTCACTAAACCTTAATTGTATTTGGGCAAAGTAGAAGGCTAGATTTTGGGAGAAAGTAAAAAGTACATTTTAAGTGTAAATTTAGCTTTTGTAGTTTATGTAAGGGAGTATATGTATTTTTTCTGGTCTCCATTTAACTTTCAAGGTCTGCAGTGAGATATATATATTTTAAAAATGTACCTGTGATTTATGTCTAACTTTTTAAAAGTCTTTTTTCAAGATTAGTATATATTTCTAAATATTTCATAAGGTTAAGGTATTAAAAGACATGCTAATTCAGCTAGGTTATTTCTTCTAACATCGCTCTACTTCAAAACCAATATTTCCTGAGGAATGATTTTATTTATTTGTTTCCAGTAGGCTGGTTTTGGTTGAAATACTTCTGGAGCAAGGTCTGCTCTCTTAATACCTACTAGGCATGTTGCTTGCATTGAAATCATTCATATGTAAAAGCTTTAGAGAAAGGTTTTTATTCTTTTCTTGTTTTAATCTCTTGGCAAACAATTGCTTGTCAGTGTGTATAAACATACATCATCTTTATTTTTACTGCACATCTTTTGGGGTTATAGTTTCCTTAATCATATTTGCTGTTTAAACTTTACTATTTCATGTGGTCACATGACAAAGATTAAGGTCTAGGAATTCTATCATTTGATTTGGGTCGCATTTCTAAGAAAAGATGTCAGTGAAGTTGTACATTGTCAAAACTGATTCCATTAGAACATGAATATCTGTCTCTTCACATGCCTTTGTTTTTTCTTTCTTTCTTTTTTTAGTGTAAACTTGTTTGACTCTTGCTTGGACAAAGCACAATGCCTTTGTGAGGTAATTTGGCTCCCCTGACGTTAAGGTGGTGCGCTTCTGTGCGTGTTGCCGTTCCTGTCAAGATGACAACTACTTGACATCTTTCACCGAATGACTTTACAGAATTTAAGGAAATATTTTTGGCTGGGCTGAAATCGGAGCATGGAAGAGTGGTTGTCTGTAGAATGATTTGGTATCATGAGCCTGCTTTTGCAGAGCATTAGTGTGTGATTAAGGTCTGTTTAATGCATGCCTTACCCTCACTAATTACTAACATGTACCTTACTATATAGTATTATTTGCTCTGTGTTTCAGATACTTTTTCCAGGGATAACAGGCATGAGTCACTCATGCCAGGAATATGACTCACATCAGGCTTCACTTTGTATAATGTTAATAGAAAGTGAGATCATTTTCTTGGAGGGTTTGACGCTTGGAACAGCATGATTTAGTTTGCATATTGCATTGTTGTATGAAAGTTTTTTCCTTCCGTGTATTGTTTAGAGGGTGCTTAGTGTGTTGTCCGTTCTCTTCAGAACATCAACAGTTCTTTGACTAACAGTTCATCGGATGTCATGATGTCGCAGCCAAATCATTACTCTCTCTTTTAATTATTTTTATGTGTGTGCACCCTTCTATTTTAGAGTAAAAAAGAAATTTACTTGAATTCCTTATAGAATTTGCCATGTTTAAGGTGAGCGTCAACTGTCCTTTATCTTGTGGGATGGGGTGGACTAGATGGTTGCCTTCATGGAGAAAACAGAAAAAGGCATTTCACATTTCATAATGGCACCATCAATCTGAAACCTTCTAAAGCTTCTAAAGTCCCCATTTTGAGACTTTGGTATTATATAGATTCATAGCTCTCTACATAATTGGCCTTCTCTTTCGCCCCTATATTTGGGATACTTGGTATATTATGTTTTTTTGTTCATGTTGAATATTTTAGAATAGTGGTTCTTAATTCTGGCCGAGAATAGAATATACTGCAGCTTTTAAAAAAATAAAATGCCTGGGCACAGTTGGACCTGCCGAGGAAGGTTCCTAGGGTGGGACCTGAGCAGTCATAGTTTTAGAAGCTTCACAGGTGATCATATGGGCAGCCGGGCTTGATAAACACTTTGGAATTGAGTTTCAAGGCTTATTCCATTTGGAGATGGATATTGGATTTGTGTTGTTAATAAATATGACGAACAATTGAGAAAGGAATGAGCTAATATCATGAAGTTTGGTCCCTGAACGGCACCATAACAAAACGACTTTACCTTGGAAACATGAGTGTCTGAAAGTACTTGGGCTGTCTCAAGGATATGCACTCATGGTACTCTGTTTTCTATTTCTTTGAGCCCAAGTATGAAGCTCATTATAAAAGGATTCTCAAATTCAAAGCAGTCTTCAATAAAGGTAGCCTGCGTCTTTGCCTTTTATAGGATACAAGTAATACATTTAGCATTATGTTGCATGTAAAAGGTATAATAATTTGGTTTAATTTTGAAATTATTCTAGTAAGTAGGCTTGAGGAAACATAACTGGGATTACAAATGGTGTTGGACTAAGTGATCTGTAATGTCCCTCTAGTTCTAAGATTTTGTGACTTACAAATAAGGAAACTCATTTGTGTGGGCCCAGGGTACACCAGTCATGGACACATTAAAAGATTATATACATATATTTATGTATGTGTGTAGGAAGTTTTTATATCTGCTTATTACAGGGTCAGAATCTTAATGTTATAAAAATAGTATTTTTCTTCCATTTTATCCATAAACTTAATGGAATTCTGGTTAAAAAGAAACTCAATGATTTTTCTTTTCTTTTTTTTTTTTTTTGCGACAGGGTCTCACTCTTTTGCCCAGGCTACAGTGCAGGGGTCAGTCATAGCTCACTGTAGCCTCCAACTCTTGGGCTCAAGGGATCCTCTTGCCTCAGCCTCCCGAGTAGCTGGGACTACAGGCATGAGCCACTGTGCCTGGCTTCAGTGGGATTTTTTGAGTGGGAACGTGAGTGAAGTTGATCAGAGAAAAGTATAGTTAAAATAACTTTGAAAAAGAAAACTGTTGAGACTTATTCTATCAGAAAGTGGATGTGCCATAACGTGTTGATAAGTAGACCATTATGCCACTGGCAGAAGAAGTAAGTGAATAGGTAGTGAAGGGGAATAAAGAATCTAGAAATAAATAGACATGTTTGTGAGAATTTAGTATATAGGTGGCATTTCTAGTCAGTGAAGGGAAAAAGAATTATTTAACAAATGATACTGGGGCAGTTGACTACCCAATTGAAACAAGTAGATCTCTACCTTATATAAACAGAAGTTCTTAAAAAATTAAAGATGTAAACATAAAATGTTAAACTGTAAAAACATTATAAGAAAATGTAGGGTGATTATTTTTTATAATCTTGCAGTGGGCAAGACCCTTTGGCACCAGCAAGGAAAAAAGGGGCAGATTAAACCACGTTACCATTGCCTCCTCTGGTTTATCCTCTTCTTCCTCTTCCCACCCAAAAATTCTAGAAATGGGTGACTGGCTGTGAGGGTAGGAGGGTTAAATTTAGACAGAGATACTGCCTCTAGGAATATGAATATGAAGAGAACATTTCTGAAGAATATTTCTTTTTTTTTTTTGGGAGAATAGTAACAGTAAAAACTTGACATTTACGGTGAATTTTCAAGGGAAGGATGAAAAAATGGCATGCTTTGGAGTAAAATTGCAACTAGTGATGAAACATAGTATTTTCAGAATGACCCGGGAACAAAGCATCAAAATTATAGAAGTCCAGTATTCCTGAAATCTAGTCAGGCATGTGTCAGAAATCACAGGTAGTTATTTCTGTCTTCAACCTCGTTTGCTTTGATTTTGCACACTTAATCCTTAAGGTCAGTCAGTAAAGCTTATGTAATGGGTAAATTCTGGAATGTTGGAAAGATTCTGTGGGATGCAAAAAGAAATAAACTGTGTCTCAAATGTTGCCATTTTTGCTATGGGATGGTTTGCTTTACAATGTGCTTTCTGCAAGTAAGTTTGTGCTTAACACTTTAGTTAACTCCCCATGATCTGTTTCTCTAGTTTCTTCTATTAATAGTCAGAAATTCTGCATTTATTTGGCTCTGACTTAAATTTTTTTTAAAAATCATGAAAATGTAGTCTCATTTAAAAAGTTCAGTGACTTTTGACTAATTGCCTAAAGACAATTCACTGTTTACCACTATTGGAGATATTATTAAAAAAAAAAAAATCACGGGACATAGCATGGAATAAAGGGAATGAACATTGAAGTTAAGACATCAAGTTTGTCATTCTGTAGGTTACAAACAATTGCTCGCCTCAGTTTCCTCATATTTATCAAATGAGGAGTTAAATTGATCTTTAATGTCCTTTCAATTTTAGAAAGTCCATCATGCTATAGATATCAGTTCTCTGAAAACAGTTTTGTTTTGTTTTGTTTTTTAGAGATAGGGTCTCACTATATTGCCCAGGCTGTTCTTGAACTCTTAGGCTCAAGTGATCCTCCCACCTCAGCCTTCCTAGTAGCTGGGGCTACAGGTCCATGCCACTGCGCCTCGCTGAAAACAGTTTTAAAGAAGGAATTTCAGACTTTGGTTTGCTCAATTAAAATATTTTTAAAACAAATGTATGTGTTTCCCAGGAGCTGATTTGAAGTAGGGAGTTCTGAGTCCTAGCATGTGTTATTTTCACTTAGTATTAAACAAATTTTCATTATTTTTAATGAGTTTGCTATCTGTATGGGCATTTTATGTATCTCACTAGTTAATGTTAAAGTTTATAGCAGATTAAACTTTCCAAGAAACTTGTTATGCTGGTCTTATCAGCTAAACTTGTGAATTTGCGATTTCAGCGATAAATGAAACTGTATTTTAAAGTGGTCTTTTTTTTTTTTTGTAATTTTATGTTTTAAATTTTTACTGTTAGGCTAAGCAATGCATATATCTATTTAAGCCATATATTTTGGAGGTTTTTCTGAATTGTTTACCAAGATTAATTTCTTTTTTGGGGGAAGAACCTCAGAATTACCTCCTGTGACTTATTGTTTCATATGTGGTCTTTAACTTTGAAAAGTTAGTTTGTAATTTTTTTTTTTAATAATAGCTTCTATGTCAGTTGTGAGCTTTTTTTTAGGAAATATTTCTGTGAAGTGAATTTTTCTCCCTCCTTAGATTAAAGTATAGGTTCTTTTGTGGCTCAAATTGAATTTTTAGGAAAGATGGGATTTGCTTGGAGGATTCAGTGCCTGTTGTTACAATGACATTAATGTAGTGTTCTACATAGAATTCAACATTAGATTTTCTTTTCTATATGTCTAATGTGGGTAGATCTTGGTATATTGCATTATTTTAAATTAGCTTAAAACATACCGATTTGTATTTTAAACAAGCTCTCTAGTAATTATAACTGTCTCTAAGGTTTAATAGCCACTGCTTTGCTGGATCTAGGACCCGAGGAGTTAAAAAAAAAAATCTGTCCTGAGAAGTTAGTATGAATCTAGGTACTGGTGGATTTTGAGTGGGTTGTTGGTAAACAGTTAATGAGTTTAAGTTTCATGTTACAGAGGAACAAAGATAAATACAGTGTCCCTCAAGGTCCTCTAGTTCCTCGGTTAGTATTAGGAGAGGACAGGTATGTGATGCTTGCAATAAACTGAGGTGACCACTACTATTGATAATACGTTAGAATGTGTGACTATAATTAAAGGAGAGTGGGAGAGGCGTAGAGAAATTACTGAGAAGGAAAGGAAACTACATTGAAAGTTCTGCTTTTACATATATTGTCTCATTTAACTTTCACAAGTGTTTTGTGCCCATTTTGCCGATGAAGAATTGGGTTTAGAGTGGGTGAGCAACCTACATAACTGGCAGCTGGTGGAGGAAAGTTTTGAAGCCAGATATTACTGGTGGCAAAATAGGCCCCGTTGTCTAAGTCAGAAACGCTTCTCGCTGCTTGTGAGCCCCGATGACTGAGCTGTGGGCAAACAGAATTACCTTATTTTGAGACTTTGCTGTTGTGGTTAATTGAAAATGAAGGAATGATATTTTGAACCCCTGGGGCCTCTTGGGGTACAAGCTGAGGTTCTTTGAGACCTCTGATTTCTAGTTTAATGTATTAAACTCCTCAGAGATTAGGGTAGGTTTGTAACTTGTTCATTATGACTGCGAATGTGATTCAAAAGGCTGAATAGTACCACTGGATCTGTGTCCTAGGACATTATTTTCAGTACTTCACCCCCTTGTCTTTCTCATGCTAGATGCACCTTCCAACCCTGCGATTTCCGCATCACACAGTGGAATATGTAGGTGTGAAAGTGCCCTGCAGGCTCCATCTAAATGCTGCGCCCACCTGTTGGTTCTCTGTTGACCTGTTGGAGACACCAAGAACAGCAGTTCTAGCCTTAAGGTTACAGAGCAGGTGTTTCCAAGCTTTTGCTGTGCATTGGAATCCCCTGGGGAGTCAGATACTTGGGTTCCACCGTAAGAGATTATGATCCAGGAGGTCAGGCTGGGCTCAAGAATGCATATAGTTTAAAAGCCCACGTTTTGTGAAAGTTCCCCAAGCAGTGCCCAGGTGAATGAGAAGCACTGGTGCGGGCTGATTCCTACCAGTATCTAAAGAAGTAGTTCTTCAAAAGAAGGGGCGTGTGCTAGAATCACTTGGGAGTTTTTGGTAAACTTAAGCACTAGGCATCGTAGATTCAGAGGGATGGCATGGATAAAAGAAGCTCCGCAGGTGATTTTAATGGAAAACCAGTATTTAAACAATCTGATTGGACCTTACTTTTAACTGGGATAGGTTGGTGAAAGTGTATATATTAGTCAAACGCTGTTGCCATATACTATGCCTGAGGTTTAGAATACTGTAAAGATGTTTAACATTAAAATTATATGACATATAATTGAATATTCCTTGGATTCAGAAGCTTCCTTTGGAAGTTTGAAGTACTTCAAGGTCATTATCGTGAACATGAATGATCACCATTGGTGCTCAGAATTGCCAGGTAAGGGGCATTTTATTGTGCTTGGAAAACTGATACTCAATCCAGAGTGAATTTTCTGTCTCATATTTTCAGAAATGTTATATTTGTTGAAATCAGTGCCAAGGAAAGGATTCCTAAAAAGAAAGTGGTGAATGAAAGGGGAAAAGTAATCTAATAGATAGTAAATGAGTGTCATTAGAGACAGGAATAAAGAGAGCAGAGAAGAAAAATGACAAATACATTTTGCTTGATAGATTCGTGGGCAGAAGAGCAAGGGGAGGGGAGGAGGGGGAGTTGTGCAGTGTTTGCCGCTGGTAAGGTGCCAGTGCCACGGTTCAGCAGGCACACCTGCGATCCACACACCGCCATGCTGTCCCTCTGAGCTCCATCTAGGAGTGTCCTGTGGCAGTGGCGAGAAAATCTGAGAACCCTTGTAACAGGGAAGTCAGGGTCAGAAATCCCATGGGACGCGGTGGTTGGCAGAGAGATGGGACCCGGGGTGGGGGTGTGGGCATGCCAAGGGCAGGGGAGGTTGGATGCTCTGCTGACTTGTGGTGCTGGATCAAAATGAGCAAAACTCCAGCTCTGTACTTTTGTTTGGGCATAAGGAATGCAGGTTTTGAGTAGTCAACGAAGTGCTTATAAGTAGCCTTCTACCGTATACTTAAAATGCTGCCCTTTTGCCTTCTGTAAGGTAGTTTTCATGAAAACTGGCTCTGAAAGAAAATATGCATTCCAATAAAGAAATTATATGTTCAAAACTTAAGCAACCTCAGATGGTTTGGGTTGGACCTAGTGGGTGAGGGTATGCCTTTGGATGGAAGAAAAAAGAAACTACAATAAAGGACTCATTACTCAGTTTGCAGATTAAACAAAAGTTGTCGAAACGAAGCTGAGTTAAAAGCAATTACATTATAAATTTAGAAAAATAGAGAATTAGAATGTGTCTGTAGTGTTTGTGAACTGTATTTGGGGTTTCCACTATTTGATAGGGACTACATAATCATTTTTAGGTAGTTTTTGAGATGTAGTAATCTGGGAAAGAGGCTCCTAAGCCTTTCTGGTTAAATAGGATGATTTTTGTCAGGCGGGTTCCAGGATTTTGAATGGGGCTCCATGAGGTTGGAGTGTGTCATTTTGCTTATTGCTTGGCATTTGCAACTCACTATTTCAATAGTGATAGACTCATATCTACTGTAATGTGATACACACGTTCCTGAAAAACCTCTCATTCTGCAAAATCACACACTAAAAATAACAGGGCTGTGGAAAAAAATAGAATTAAAGCCAGACTACTTAAAACTATGGAACTTTGTAACTAGAGCACTAGCAAAAACAATGACAATTCAAGTAAAAATACTTGCAGGTTTAACTTTACACTGACATTTGCACTCGGCATCATACCCAGATTGCAGGCCTTGTTTTATCCTGGGATATGCAGGTTCTTCTAGATGTCAGCTTTTACTGGAGGCCAAGTTCACCAGAATTAAAGCTCTGCTTCAGGGGTAGCCTTCATGTGGAAAGCACAGCAGATATTGAAGCAACTAAATCAGCTAATCATTAATTAGACAAAAGGAAGGTACTTTGATAAGATTTTCAGCATTTTTCTTTAAGTTGTCTTTTTTTTTTCTTTGCTGAGTGTTTCTCATTATTTATGAAAAATCTTGTCCTTGATAGCTTCAGAACATTAATACGCTGGGAAGAATTACTCATGAACCAACACTGCTTCGTTTTACTGTTGTCACTCCCATTTTGCCAGTCATGTGTGAAGGAATCCATGTTACAGAAGCATGTATTGTATAACTGACATGTTTTTGATGGTGTCAAGATGCAGCTCTTGAAAATGTCAAGGTTCCATTGCTTTGGGAAGTTCTAGTTTGGGAGACATCCTACAGTGCTTCAAGGTTAAGTGAAATTTATTACTCTTCTTATGCCTTGTTGGTCCTTATGTACAATAAAGAACGGAAGAGGGGCTACATTAATCCACTTTTAAATTCTGCTGCTGTTACCTGGTCATTGGATGCAATGCGATGGTGTCTCTATGCTGCATCTGCATTTGAACAACATATATGGAACAGGAACGGTTTTCAAATTTTGGCCCGTTTGAAATGTGGTTATAGTGATGTTTGAAATTGAAATTCATCTAAGGATACAGTAAACAGAAGAAAGAGCAACAGTAGCCAGTTGTCAAGGAAAAGACTGATGGGTAGAATAAACAGACGGCTTTCTGTAATATAAACAATCTGTTTTCATAGGATTTTCTCTCTTTTGAAGGATGATTGGGAGAACTTCCAAATTAAGTAGAAGTTGGTGAAACGTGAAAGGCAGCAAATCTACAACGTGTATGTTAGTGATTGTTTTACAGTTTGTTTCCTCAATAACTGTAATAACAAAAACGTCAGTGGCTTAACACAATAGGAATGTATTGTTTGCTGTGAGTGGTCGTGGCTCACGGTTGCTGTGACATCTTTTCGGGACTCACCAGCCTCAGCATTCAGCCAGAGGGAAGGGAGAGACCAGGGCTTCTTAAAAGCCCTGGCTTGAAGTGACACACATCACTTCTGCTAACATGCCATTGTCAGTGAAGAACTAGCCGTGGACTATACCTAGACCAAGGGCGGCTGTGAAATACAGTCCCAGCCCGGGCAACAGCTTTACAACATCGGAGAGGGAGGCTGCGTTTTGGTATTACTGTGTAGACCAGGTCCCCTCCGGATTAAGGGGGCAAGTGTATGTGTATATATATGTGAGATATATATATATAAAAACAGGACACCACTCCATGCTAGGGCTCTCACATACGCCCCCACACACTCAGACTGGGACCGTGTAGACACACCAGTGAACCGCACATGCACATCTTTGGGATATGGAGGGAGACCAGGGTACCTGGAGAAAACCCACGCAGACATGGGGAGACCGTGCAGGCTGCACACAGAGAGTGGCCCCAGCCAGGAATCGATTTTTTTTTTTCTTTTTTCTCATCAACTTTATAACTAAGTGATGGTGAACAAAACGATATTGGATGAAATGACGTTATTCAAGTTCCTGCTGTATACTAAAACATACTAGATTCTATTTGGTTTTTGTGTTTATAACCCCTGGGGTTAAAATGATTGAAAAATTGTTTACAAAGGTGTTAAATATCTAAACATGACTTAAATGTAAAACGGAACCTAACATGTTTTTATCAAAACATGTATGTTTTATAAGTTTTTATAGAAATCCATAAAATAATGTAAAAATAGAGATCTACCATTCTAGTTTTGAAGTTTTTAACTGTCAGCTGTTTTAAAATACTTGTTCTGTTAATTCTGAATGTATTTTCTGGCATTCTTAATTGGCTTTTAAAAATAAGGTTACTAATAACAGAAATAAAAATGTACATATTTATTTAGAGGCTATTTAATAATTAAAGTTCCTTTACATAATATCACCGCCAGTTGAGACTGTACCAGATGAAGATTCTTGTTTCTTCTTACAAAGCCCAAATCT
Source organism: Eulemur rufifrons (assembly GCF_041146395.1). Taxonomy (NCBI): domain Eukaryota; kingdom Metazoa; phylum Chordata; class Mammalia; order Primates; family Lemuridae; genus Eulemur; species Eulemur rufifrons. The sequence continues at coordinate 3,412,740 of NC_090994.1, forward strand.
GTGACCTGTGTGGGTAACAAGTAATTATTATCTTCAGACTATGGTACATGAGAGATTAAACTGCAAATTATAATTAGAATAAAAACTACACACTGAAACCTTTAACAGACTCTGTATGGTGGTATAGGTCAAATATACACTATGTATGAGATAATTTTTTTGTCTAGCTGATCTTAATGTAGTTTTAACACTTTTTATTATATTTGCTTATATTATCTGGTGCTGGCTTAGTCTTTCCCTCACTCTGGAATCATCTCTTGTAGCCAGGGGACATTATTGCGTGGACTACAAACAGTTCTGACTTGTTAGCATTGTATAAAGCCCCACTGAGTTTGCTCTAAACAAATGCTGTTACATACATTGCTTCTCAAACGTAATACTCCTGCTAATGTTATAATCCTTGCACTGTGTTTAAAACCTCATTCATGGGACTTTTCAATTCATAAGCCTACTTGAGTAGACTTTCCAGAAATCTTAGTGGACTTGTAGAAATATTAATCAACACAGGTCTTAGGACTTCTTCTGTAGACCAGATAACTTCACATTGTAGTTAATTCTCATTAGCACATTGTAAACTTGAATAATAATTTTTTTTAAAAATCCACCAAACAGCATGTCACACCCATTAGGATGGCTGCTCTCAGAAAACCAGAAAATAACAAGTGTTGATGAGTATGTGGAGGAATCGGAAGCCTTGTGCACTGTTGGTGAGAATGTAGAATGATACAGCCATCATGGAAATAAAGATGTGGGTGTTGGCTGGTCTGAAGGCAGTGAGTTATCTCTGTTGATTGTTCCCAGTTCCAGATGGGACTGCTTGTTCTACTCTTACCCCCTTCTCACTACTGAACTTGACTAGTCATAAGAAGAAGAAAGATGTAACAATGCTAAAGAAATTAGAAATATGTGCCTATTAAATACTTGTTCTTGTAAGTGAAATGGGGGAAAACTGTGGTCACTTTGTAATCTGTTTACGTGGTGATACATGCTTGTATAAAAAGATTGCCCATATTCAAGAATAAAATTAGCCGAGCATGTCATTTGAAATTGTCTAAAAGTCAAAACATTATCTAAAACCAATGAAATCTAAAAATGTTCATGTGAACTTTTAAGAAAGAAATTTTATTATGAAATATTATCATATGTAAGCTTTTGACTGAAAAGTTGACCATCCTGTGGCTGATGGGAACACCGAGTGTTGGCGGTTTCACTGTGCAGCCCGCCTCTCCCATCCCTCAGCGAAGACAGACGTCAGCCAGCCCGTTCACATCCACTCCAGACATGGACACGTCTCAGTGCTCTGAACTTGTTGCTGTCAGGTCAGAGACCTTCGCTGGTTCCTCTTTGTTCGTAGCATATACCCCAAACTCTTAAACCAAAAGTGTTAACTTATCAGTTAATAACCAGTGACTTGCTTTTTTGAGAGAAGCATCTGTTAACTTGCGTGACAGTTGTCCACCTTAGAATGGGTCTTCTCTAGCTGGATGCTTATTCTTTTTGGACAGCTGGACTCCTTTGGGCTCAGACAGAGGCAAAACCCATCAGAAAATGAAGACTAGTTAGACCGGAAGAAGAATTGACTTGCTACTTTAGCGGCTGTCTTTAAGCACTTTGTCGTTCTGCTTTTGTAAGTCCCGTATGGGGCCAAAATTGCCGTACAGTAAAGCTGGACGTTTTCTGTGTGATTCAAGCTTTCCCCCATCCCCTTTATTTTTTTTACCCTCTCAAATGTTTGGCCTTAAAAATTTGTTGTGGTTTTTTAAAATTTATTTCTCCATGGTTAGGGTATTTTGTATGCTTTGTTTTTCAGCCTTGATATGTATGTCCAAAAAAGTTCCTTTTTGGATAGAATGCAGGTTGTACTCTTTCCTAACTGATGACTGCCTGAAGTCACAAGTAAGACAGACTATTTAATGAGATTATCCATTTTTAATACTTTATGTTTTTGGGCCCATTTGTAATTTTCAAAGTTTCATAATATTATTAATCCTTGAGGTTGCTGCAGGTCCATCCCAGAGCTGATAAACTTTCAGAAGATTATACTAGAGTGGACTGATTCCTTGTTGAGCGTGTGAAGTTATTAGTTGGCCCAGAATACGTATTTGGGGTCTGCTTTGCCCTTAGCAGCGTTCATGAGGATAAACCCGTTCTCTGTAGGACGTTTCTGGCCGCCCTGCCTGGGGTTGGAAGGCCTGGCTCCTGCCTGCCACTGGGGCCCTGCGCTCTGCTGTTACCGCCCCAAGTGTGGGATCCCTCCCGTGTGGCTGCAGCTGATGAGGTCCTCGGACCTCGGCTTTCCATCTCAGAGAGGGCCTCGGGTGGGTGGACCATTAGCCCACTGTATTAATTTCCTGGGGCTGCCATGAGAAAGTACCACAAACCGGGTGGTTTGAAACAAAAGAAAATTTATTCTCTCTCAGTCTGGAGGCTAGAAGTCCGAAATCAAGGTGTGAGCAGGGCCCTGCTCCCCCTGGGTGGGGTCCTTCCATGCCCCCCCCCAGCCTCGGTTGGTGACAGTCAGTCCTTGGTGTTCCTTGGCCTGCAGCTGTGTGGCTTCAATATCTGCCTCTGTTGTAAGTGGCATTTTTTCCTCTGTGTCTGCGTCTAAATTTTCCTTTTCTTGTAAGGAAACCAGTCACATTGGATTAAGGCATAGCCTATTCCACTATGACCTTAACTTAATACATTTGCAGTGGCCTTGTTAGGTCACTTTCGGAGGTGGGGGCTGGCGTGGGTTAGAACTTCACACACGTTTTTGGGAGACACAATTCAACCCATCACACTCATGCTCTTAGCATAATGGGTTTTGAAACTTTTTTGTAATCGACGTCAGTATGACTAAAAAATGAAGGCAGTTTTTTTAATGTTTGGGTGTAGGTAACCCTTCGAGTAAGGGAATTACGTGTCCGTGAGAATATGCTGTAACGCAGGTTGTAAATGAAACAGGTAAATCTGTGGCTTCCCTATGGGATGAGCAGGAGCATCTTCGTGGCTGCGTGAGGCTGCGCAGCCTGTGCCGCTGACTGCGCGCTGTGACGAGTGGACATCCCGCAGACCTTCATTTGCCATCACTGTAACCTGCAGATAGCCTCGGAACTAGTTACTAAGTTCTCAGATCCTTAGTCTCCCCGTCTTTAGAATGGGAACTCTGCCTTCCTGCAGCGTGGTCCCAAGGTTGAGATGAGATGATGTGGGTGTCGCGTTGGCGTGGCGTGTGTGTTCCCTCTGCGTGGGATGCCCTCTCCTCCTCTGCGTCTCCTCTTGGCGTGGGCCATGCTGAAAGTGGCTGTCAGCGGCGCAGCTGGACTCTGTCGCTCTGCCAGCAGGAACATCTTGCTGCCAGGGTGCCAGACTTTGCCCAGTTTCCAACTGCCTAAAAATAGTCCCCAGGAAGATGGCCAGAGGAGGTCTCTTGCTCTGATTTAGTGGCTTTGTGGGGGTTTTTCTTTGAGAAAGATAATCCAGTTTTATAGAGATGTGCTACTTGCTGGTGGGCCTTAGGAATCCCGGCGGGTGCGGTGCCGTAGTGTCATAAAATGCAGTGTGACTGTGGGCCGACCTCGTCTGCCCCGCCAGGTTGGGCTTGGGGGGTGGGAAGTGCTGGGGGGCAGTATCTTAGCGTTTAGCAAAAGAACGTGATGTAAGATTTGGCTTGACGTAATTTTTAAAAAAGTAGCACAGCAAAGGAAACAATCAACCAGTGAAGAGACCACCAACAGAATAGGAGAAAATATTTGCAAACTACCCATCTGACGAGGGATTAATAGTTGGAATACATAAGGAGCTCCAACAACTCAACAGGAAAAAAATAAAACAATTTGATTAAAAAATCGGCAAAGGATCTGAATAGACATTTTTCAAAAGAAGAGATTCAGGTGGCCAACAGGTATTTGAAAAAGTGCTCAACATCATTAGTCATCAGAGAAACGCAAATTAAAACTATTAATACAATGAGTTACCTTCTCACTCCAGTTAAAATGGCTTTTATCAAAAAGGCAGGCAATGACGGATGCTGGTGAGGATGTGGAGAGAGGGGAACCCTGGCACACTGTCGGTGGGAATGTAAGTTAGTGCAACCACTGTGGAGAAGAGTATGGAGGTTCCTCAAAAAACTAAAACTAGAGCTGCCATATGACCCAGCAATCCCACTGCTGAGTGTGTATCCAGAGGATAGGAGTTCAGTATATGGAAAAGATACCCGCACTCCCTTGTTTACTGCAGCACTATCCACAGTACCCAAGATACAGAATCAGTGTGTCATCAACGGAATTGTGGACGTATACACAAGGGAATATTATATAGCCACGACAAAGAACAGAATCCTGCCATTTGCAACAACATGGATGGAACTGGAGAACATTATGTTAAGTGGAAGAAGCCAAAAACAGAAAGACAAATCTCTGATGTTCTCACTCATATTGAGGGCCAAATATTAAAATCTATTGTTCTCGGGGAGACAGAGAGTAGAATGATGGTTACCAGAGGCTGGGAAAGATCGGGGAAGGGGAATACAGTGGGGATGGTTAATGGGTGCAAAAATATAGTTAGATAGAATGGACAATATTTGATAGCACAACAAAGTGACTATAATCAAAAATAAGTTTAGGGTATACTTTAACTGAAAGAGTGGAATTGGAATGTTCCTAACACAAAGAAATGTTAAATGCCTGAGGTGATGGATACCCCAGTTATCCTGATTTGATTAATTCACATTGTATGCCTGTGTCAAAACATCACACGTACTCTGTAAAGATATAAAACTGTTAGTACCCATAATAATTAAAAATAGAAAAAAATTAGAAAATAGTATATACATTTGTTTCATAAATATAAGGATATTTTGGTAAAACGACCAGTTTACCAGTATATTTGAAACTATTCCCCCCCCCCCCAAGTACCAATATCATGCTTAAGTTTTCTTTTACGGGATTTTATTCTTCACATAGTGAACATAACAGATCTTCATTTATCGTTTGTTATGTGAGAAGCCACTTAGCCAATCCTTGGTTTCTGATTCTGTAGGCTGGAAATGATACTACCCATTTTACTAATCTTAAATGGTTACAAGGATCAAAACAAACGATTTAGACATATGTTGGTCAATTGGATTAAATAATTTCCCAGATTTATTTCAATTGTGAGATTTTTAAGTTTTTTGAAATTGGATAATTCGTAAAGGTGTTTTGAAGATGCTAAGTGTAGGGCAGTGGTGATAATGTCAGTTTGGAAACATTCAGCACACAAGCAGGGAACCTTGTAAAATAAGTTTTATAAGGTCATTCATGTTAGATTCACAGAGTAGTGTATAGTGCAGTCAATCTCATTCTTAGGGGTCAGAAATTAATATTAATTTATCAGGCTTTAAGTGCAAATCAGTCTCTCTCTCTCTTTTGAGAAGGAAAATCTGTATTCTTGTACTTGTGTTATGCTGTTTGTACAATTAAAAGAATGGATCATGAAAGTGCTGGTTAGCACCATGGGCACTGTTGACAGCCTGCTGAACAGTGTATTTTGGAAGGTATGATGATTATGTTGAGGTATCATTGACCTGCTAGGAGAAGAAGGCATAGTGTACAGAGTTTAAAAATCATATATTGCTTTCAAAGTGAAAAAACTATCTTCAAGTAGATAATCACAATTTTTTTTTTTTTGAGAACTTAGAACAGAGGGATCAGAGGAGTAGATTTTGCAAAGTCTTTCTATCCTCCCCCCCATATTTTTGTAAATTTTCACTTACCTGTCTTATAAAGAGGGAAGGGGAACCTAATGATTCTAACTTATTTTGGAACGTTGATTAAATATTCTCCTATCTAGAGGTGGGTTTGGGCATCTGAGAAGGCGGAAATCTCCTTTGGTTGTCCGTTCTCTGTGGCTCCCCTGAGTACTGTGGAGTGAGATGGTGAGAGCTGTAGTACTTGCTCAGATGCCTCAGTGAGAGCTTGAGTTGGAAGACGGGGAAGGGCAGGGTCTCACACTCTGAATCAGAGTAACTTCCGAGTGGTTAATGAGCAGCAAAGAAAGGCACTTTGTGTCTTTGCAACAGTTACAGCCACTCTGTTCCATGCATCAAAGGAAGAACAGAATGTCTAATTATAATAATCATCTAATAATTACAATATTTTGTATTCATTTTCTTTTAAAATCTATTTGAGTAACTACTAGCCTTCAGAAGATATTGGAAAATAGTATTTAGGCAGCAGCTGGCAGCTACCAGTGTTGGAGTCTGTGTGGTGCTCTGCTTGTAAAAGATTTCATTAGTTGGACATACATTTTGATTTCCTTATTGCGGCATGAGAACATTCTCTTGAGCAGCTGCTTTGGAAAGGGATGTACAATAAATATCTCCACACTTGTTTTAAATATGTGGGTTTTGTTGGAGTGTCGCTTGCCATCTGGAAGAGAGAGGAGTGAGTGGCCTACTCCTTGAGAAGGGTTTGGAATCCCCATGTGTGTTCCTAATGCTGTTTGAGGTCCCCTCTTCGTTTTTGTCCACCGAGAGGGGATAATCGACAGTGGTAGTCATTTTGTTCCATCAGAGCCTCAGCAAGTGAGCTGTATGGAACACAGGATTAGTAGAAATCAATAGGTATGTACCTGGTCAGTGGTGCTTTTAATGTTTAAAGCAAATGTTTTTCAGTGTTTGTTGAAACTTAGCATTTTTAAACAAAAGAAATATGTGATGTCAACAAGTCAGACAAAAAATACTGGTATATGTAAAATAAAACACCCCAGAGCACTCGAGGGTAACCCTATTAGTAGTAGGGTGCCATGTTCTTCCCTCGTTTATTTCCTATGTCCCATCAAATAACTAGCTATCCAAGTTACGTACGAGCAGACAACTTTATTCCAGGAATGACTTTTGGGTATGTCATAGTAATCACACAATAGTTCTTTTGAGACAGCAGTGACATTACGGGGCTGGGGGCTGGTGTAGAGTAGATGAAAGCTCTGCTTACACGGGGCAGCTGCCCAGGAAGGCTCATTGTCCAGGTGTAGTTGAAATAACAACTACCACCTTAAGCGGAGGGTCTCCTATGTGCAGGGCATTGAGTGCTTTATGTATGTATTACCTACTGAATCTTCCCAGCAACCCTGAGATGTAGGTACCGTTACTCCCATTTTACAGATGTGGAAACTGAAGCACAGAGACAAGTTAGCAACCTGTCCAACATCCTACATCTTACTTAGTAAGAGATTCCAGTTTAGCTAGTCTGGCTCCAGAATCATGCTCTTACAATGTTGTGCCATCTTTTAGAAACACAACTCTGTTCTGTGGAAGCTGTTATGTTTTTAAATCATACCTTTTGGTCCAAAAATCGGGTAGATGGAAATTATGAATGTTAATGACTTAAATACCAGATAAGAGATTTTATATAATTGATTAAATATATAACTTGAAACAGCTTCGCTGTTGCCAGACTGCTTGCAGGAATCCCCCTTTTGGATTTGCTTTGTTAAAGTAAATGTTTTCCTCGTGAATTTTCTGTAGTGTTTTATTCTTGGTGTCTTTCTTAGGCCTGCGTGCTTTCTGGCTTTTGCTCCTGCTGAGTAGGCACACATATCTGGAGACAGCCTTGGAGTGAAGGAAAACAAAAGCTTTGCAATTTAAAATTGATTTATGTGTAAGCTTTCTGTGTGGTTCAAAAAAAGAAAAGAAAAAGAACTACCCTGCTTTGTACCTTACCATCCTCAGCAGCAGGAAACCAAACTTATTTTATTTGGGGGCAGGTATGGGTGTGTGGAGAGCACTCAGAGCAGGGAGGTGGATGCCACTGTGATAACCAAGTGTCTTTCCCGAGAAGCTACCATTGATAAAGGGTACTTGTGCGAATCTAAAATTGGGAAGAAAACCCCCCCTGAAGATGACCAACTACGTGCCTTGGTGCAGTGTCTTAGTCTGTTTGTGTTTATACTTTTAGCAATTGAGGGACATTAGGTTGTTTCCACTATTTGAGTCTTATGCGCAAGGCTGCTCGAACTCATGTATGGGGTTTTGTGTGGACCTGTGTTGTAATTTTTGTTGGTATATACCTAGGAGTGGACTTGCTAGGTCCTATGATAATGCTGTGTTTAACTTCTTTGAGGAGCTGCAAAGGGCATCAGTTTACCGCTGTAATTTATTCTTTGTTCAGTATTCAGTACAAGACGTTAATAACCAGGAGCTTGTTCTACTCAGATCTGACATCACATCCACTAGAAGTTGCAGACTTCCATTTTTAAGCATCTACAAGAAAAATTTTGTTACATGTATCTGTGAGATCACAAAGACTGTTTTCTCTCTCCCCCCCTTTTTTATGTTAAAAAATTTATTGTAAAATATATTAATATAAAATATACTGTTTTAAGCACTTAAATTTTTATTGTGATAAAGTACACATAGCATAAAATTGACCATTTTAGCCATTTTTACACTTGATCTTAGCCAAAAGGCTGAGAAGTGATTTAGCCACTGTTGAGTGTACAGTTCACTGGCATTAAGTACATTCACAGTGTTGTGCGACCCTCACCGTTGTGCATTTCCAGTACCTGCTCGTTATCCCAAACAGAACCTCTGTAGCCGTTAGATACTGACTCTCCTCTCCCCCTTCCTCCAGCCTCTGGTAAACTGTGTCCTGTTAATACTTTCTGTCTCTGTGAGTTTGCCTGTTTTAGGTCCCTCATATAAGTAGAATTGTATAATATTTCTGTCTTTTTGTGTCTGGCTTATTTAACTTAGCATGTTTTCAAGGTTCATCCATGTTGTAGCATTAATTAGAATTTCATTCACTTTTTAAAGACTGAATAATATTGCATTGTATAGATATAGGAGGGCTGTTTGCGAAGTATCCAGCCATTGTTAATGTGTAATTTTCATATTACATGGCTGGATACTTTCCAGGCAGCCCTGTATACCACATTTTGTTCATTCATTTATTGATGGACATTTGGATTGTTTCTAGCTTTTGGCTTTGTGAATAATGCTGCCATAAACTTTGGTGTAAACGTATCAGCTTGAATTTCTACTTTTGATTATTTTGGGTATGTATTTAGGTTTAGATTGCTGGATCATGTGGTCATTCTATCTTTAACTTTTTGAGAACTGCCAAACTGTTTTCTACAGTGGTTGGCTGTACCATTTTATATTCCTACAAGCAATGTGGGAATGTTCTAGTTTCTCCACATCCTCACCAACACTTGTTATTTTCTGATTTTTGATTATGGTCATAGTAGTAGATATGAAAGTATCTCACTGTAGTTTCAATTTGAATTTCATAATGACTAATGGTGTTGAACATCTTTTCACGTGCCTGTTGGCTATTTGTATGTCTTCTTCAGGAAAATACCTATTCAAGTTCTTTACCTATTTAATTGGTTTACCTTTTTGTTGTTTAATTGTAGTTCTTTATAAATTCCGGATACTTAAACCCTTATCAATATATGGTTTGAAAATCTTTTCTCCCATTCTGTAGGTTGTATTTTTACTTTCTTAATAATATACTTTGATGCATAGAAGTTTTTCATCTCAAGTCCAGTTTATCTAATTTTTCTTTTGTTGCTCATGATTTTGGAGTCATAGCTAGTAATACATTGTCAAATCCAAGGTATAAAGATTTAACCCTGTATTTTCTTCTGAAAATTTTATGGTTTTAACTTTTATATTTAGGTCATTGATCCATTTTGATTTTTGTATATGGTATGAGGTAGGGTGCAATGTCATTTGTTTGCATGTAAACATCCAGTTGTATCATCATCTGTTGAAGACTGTTCTTTCCCCATAGAATGGACTTGGCACCCTTGCTGAAAATCAGTTGACCATAGATGTGTAGGTTTATTTCTTGTATTTTGTTGGTCTGTATTAGTCTGTCCTTTTATCGCCATCATACTGATTTGGTCACTATACCTTTGTGGTAAGTTTTGAAAATGGAAAATGTGAGTGCAACATTTTTTTTCCTTTGTTTCAGGACTATTTTGGCTATTCAGGGCCCCTTGAAACGAAAGTGTTGGATTTTGTCAAATGCCTTTTCTGTATCAACTGAGATGATCATGTATTTTTTTTCCCTTTTGCTCTCTTAATGTGTGTTACACTGATTGATGTCCATATGTTGAACCCTCCTTGCACTATAGGAATAAATCCCCCTTAATCGTGGTAATACTTTTAATATACTGTTAGATTCAGTTTGCTAGTATCTTATTGAGGGTTTTACATATATTTTCATAAGAGGTATTGGTTTGTAATTTTTTTTTTTTTTTTCCTGCGATGTCTTTAGCTTGGTATCAGGGTAATGCTGGTCTCTTAGAATGAGTTGGGAAGTATTTCCTTCTGTTCTTTGGAATAGTTTGAGAGGGTTGGTGTTAATTGTTCTTTAAAAGTTTGGTAGAAATTCAGCAGAAAAGCCATTGGCCTGGCCTTTTCTTTGATGGGAGGTTTTTGGTGGGGTAGTCAATCTCTTTATTTGTTATTGACCTGCTCAGATTTTCTATTTCTTCTTGAGTTAGTTTATGTGATTTGTTTTTCTAGGAATTTGTCCATTTCATCTAGGCTATTAATGACTTGTTGATGTACAGTTGTTCATAGTATTCTCTTATACTTTTTTACTTTAAGTTTGGTACTAATGTCCTCACCTTCATTTCTGATTTTCATTACTTGCATCTTCTCCTTTTTGTTCTTCTCAGTCTAAAGGTTTGTCAATTTTGTTGACATTTTCAAAGAAGCAACTTTTGGGGTTTCTTTTATTTTTCTTTTCTCAGTTTTTAAAAATCTCATCTCTAATGTCATTACACCTTTGCTAGCTTTAGGTTTCATTTTCTTTTCTTTTTTTGGTTTGTCAAGGTAGAAAAATTGGTTGTTGATTTGAGATCTTTTTTAACAAGTAGATGTTTATGCTATTAATTTCCTTCTGAGTACTGCTTTTGCCACATCTGATAAGTTTCGGTATGTTTTGTTTTTGTTTTCATTCATCTCAAGGTATTTTCTAATTTTTCTTGCAATTCCCTCTATGACTCATTGGTTTTTTTAAAGTGTTTAATTTCCACATATTTGAATTTTTCAGTTTTCCTTCTGTTGATTTTTGGCTTCATTGCATTGTGGTTGCAGAATACACTTTGTATGATTTCAGTCTTTTTAAATTTATTGAGATTCATTTTGTGGACTAACATGGTCTTTTCTGGAGAGTATTCCATGTACATTTTAGAAGAATGTGTATTCTATTGTTCAGTAGAGTGTTGTATAAACGTAGGTTAGAGTTTGGGCCCTGGATGCAAGATGTGTAATGTCTTTCTTGTGTTCCTTGGCTGCTTTTATCTTTGATGAATCATTTTGATACTGAATTGGGATTCGTTAATTTTTCAGGAGTACAGTCTAAGAGTAAACACATTGCATTTATTCTGAAGACCAAATTGGGGAAAAAATATAGAAACAGTTGTTAATAAATTGTGATTCCGACTTAATTGAATCTAAGGAGACTGTTACCCAAGAGTGTGTGCCATCTCTCCTTGCCCTCATCTTGTTAATCCAGGCTTAAACTTGAAACATAATTTGATTAAAATTCTCCCTAAAACCGTAGAAGGTAGTGGGCTGCACTTCTCTGCTTAAACTAGTTAAAGCCAAGGGAGAGTTTGGATTACTTAGTATTGACATGTTGCTTCAGGGGATTTTGGATTCAAGGCCTGTTTTAACACTCTTGGCACCCCTAGTCCTTTGATGTACTTACACACACATTATCTCCTTTGAACCTCCTGTTAGTGAGGTGAAGTGAGGTAGGCAGGTAGGGCTACCTTTATTTTACAGATTTGTAAACAAAGCTTCAGTGCCATTGTTTCTTAAGTCAGTGCTGGTGTTGGTACGGGAGACGGGTCTCAGGTGTCCAAGGCTAACGTTCTTTCTGATATTGCACATCTAACAAATGGATATTGAGAAATAACTACATGGTTAGAGAAGAACCGTATAATTAGAAATTAGTAATGGAAAGGAAAAGGGATTCCCTATGAGTCAAAGACCCACCTGTTATGGCATATACGTGTGTGCACGTGTGTGCATTTTTGTGTGTGTGTGTATATATCTCTGTGTGTTTTTAAAATTTATTTTGGCCATGCACCTTATAATTTAATGCTTAGTTCTTCTGAAAATAACAAGCCATATATGTTTTAAAATAGTGACTTACAGCAAGAACCTCTTGAATTTTCACTTCATTTCATTTTTTTCCCCTTTTTTCCTTTCAGATCTTTTATTTTCCCCACAGGAATCCATAGGGGAGAAGACTTAGAATAACATAAATGTAGGGGCAGTGAAACCGAGGGGAAAGGGCTAACGACAGCCCTGAGTGAGTGCTGGGAAAAGAGCCCGAACCCCAGGGGTGGAGAAAAGGAAAAGTCTAGCGAGTACCTGAGTAATTGACCTGGTTCCTAGCGGCTGCTATGACACACAATTGCAGAGTTTGAGATTGTAAAGGATCAGAGAACTGTGGGCTCTGCTTGAGGCACTTTCAAACCTCACTGCTCTGCCTGAATTGGAGTTGACGCCTGCGGGATGATTGACTTCCTGACTTTCTGGCAGTGAGTAGACAGACCCAGGAAGGAAGCGGGCAGGAAGCAGGGCTGGCCTGGCCCTGTTCATCTTCCCCCATTGGAGACAGGGGGCTTGCACACGTGAAACCCCCATGAGAGTGACTCCCCAAAACTCATTTCCACGTAGCCATTGAGGAGCATGTGTCAGAGGCCAGGCGTTGTAGCTCATACCCATAATCCCAGCAATTTGGGAGGCCAAGGCAGCGTCACCTGAGGCCATGAATTTGAGACCAGCCTGAGCGACATAGGGAGTGCCCATCTCTACAAAAATAAAAAAAAAAAATTAGCCATTCCTATGGTCCCAGCTACTTAGGAGGCTGAGGCAGGAGGATGGCTTGAGCCCAGGGGTTTGAGGCTGCAGTGAGCTATGATGACACCACTGCACTCCAGCCTGGGCAATACAGCGAGACCTATCTAAAAAAAAAAAAAAAAAGCACATGTCTGGAACTTACCAAGATAGCTGGGTTGAGGGATGCTTGTCTTTTTGATGTCTCTTTGTACTTTTGGCCTACGTTCATTTTTCAGTGAGGGCTGGGACCACAGAGAAGATTTAGAACGCAGTAAAATTCCAACCCTTCGTTTAGCCCTGGGACCTCAGTCAAGCTACTGAACTATTTTTGCCTCAGTTCCTCAATTGTTAAATGAGATATCATTCATACAACTACCTGATAGGGAGAATAAATGGGTTTATGTGCTTAGACAGTACCTAGCATGAAGTGCTATATAACTGTTATTGTTAGAAACTAAAAAAAAATGAGCAACAGACCATGCAAAGAACAAAATGATATATTCTACTCTGCCTGAGTAAGTGCCTCTACCAAATTCAGTCTGTATTTTGTTACTCACTATTAGTTTTTAAATTTTTGCCCTTAGTTTTTATTGCAGGACTTAACTTTATCATAGGCTTTTGTCTCTAGCAGATGCAGGGAAATAGTTACACATGTGACCAAGGAAAGGATATGGCTTACGCAGATTTAGGTGGATTGTGTGAGCTGTTTAATACTGTGTGTGAAGACCTGGGAAATGACAGTGTCAACAGAGGATACCAAGTTCCTGATGTGCCAGTCACATTTGCCCTGCAACAGTGATTACTTATGAGAATTAAGTGCATATGGAAATATACTTGGGGTAACACATTACCTAACAATATTTATTAAGTTTTTTGATTTTATAATCATTTTAAGTGGCACTGATTTCACAAGAAAATAATTTTAGGTTCTGATCACTTGTTTTTGGTATTATAGTTATTAAAGGGTTCTAGTTTCCTTGTTTTCATAAATAGGGGCACATATTGGATAAAATAACCTTTTTCTTTAAAGAAGAGCTGTCTTCTTTTTCCTTAAATGATATTTTTTGAGGTCCATGGTCCAAAAAGATTAGCTAGGCTGAGAACAGGGTAAGTGATGAATGTGTAAAAATGTCTGTGAAGTCTCAAAACGCTCATACTGTGTAGTTCTTCCGGGACTTGGCCATTGGTAGTGACATCTTTACCTACATTTGTGCAGTTGGTATATTTGAACCTAAGTGTAGAGCTTAAAACATTGTGTTAGCCATGTCAGCTTCTTGTCATCTGAGCATTTTATAAGCCTGCCTTCCCTGTCTATGCACATAGTGGGGGAAATAAAATTACATACATAGGATTGAGCACAGGGACCTGTGGTTAAACACTTAGTTTTTTTCTTGGTGTTGAATGTTATGATGTGGAGCTGCCCTCCCCCCCCCTTTTTTTTTTGAGGCAGAGTCTTATTCTGTTGCCCCAGGCTAGAGTGCCGTGGCGTCAGCCTAACTCACAGCAACCTCAAACTCCTGGGCTCAAGCCTCCTGCCTCAGCCGCCCGAGTAGCTGGGACTACAGGCATGAGCCACCATGCCCGGCTAATTTTTCTATATATTTTTAGTTGTCCAGCTAATTTCTTTCTATTTTCTTAGTAGAGATGAGGTCTTCCTCTTGCTCAGGCTGGTCTCGAACTCCTGAGCTCAAAGAATCCGCCTGCCTCGACCTCCCAGAGTGCTGGGCCCCTTTTCATAAGAGGGATTATGTTGTCCAGGCTCTTAATGGCAAGTAATGAATTAAACACAAAGGTTTTTAGTTGCTCCAGACTTGTGGGGAAAGATAAAGAAGCTCTGAGGCCGAGCTTCTAGGCACAGCTCCCAAAAGCTCCCTGAAAACCTGGACTGTCTGTCCTTGCCAAGCCCTGCCTACCACTGTCAGCTGTACCGTCCTGAACAACTTGCCGTGTTCTCCCGCTCGCAGGCCTTGTGGGTGCTGTGTTCTTTGCCTGGTGCGCTCGGTCCTCCTCATCTTGGCTGATGCTTCTCATCCTTCAGGCCTGATTCTGAATTTTACTTCAGTTTTTACTGATCCTCCCATCGTAATAGCCCTCAGACAGATGCTCCCACTCTCTGCTTCCGTTGCATCCCGAGTCTCCTGTCGTTGCCCCAACAGTTTGTCACTGTTGGTTGGTCTGTCTGTCCTCACTGCTCGCTGCATGGCATGCTGGTGGCAGCATAATACGATGCTTGAATGCAGGGAGTTGGGTGGATCAGATTTGAAAAGTCACTGATTACACATTTGAAGCTTTATGATCAAGAAATACGTGTCAGTTGCTGACTTTTAAGTTGTAATTTATAGTTTTTGTAATTATAATTAATTCAAAAGATTTTTGCTTCATTTGCGTATAACCCCTTGATAACATGTCTCATGGAACTTAGTGGAGTTTGGGTAACTGGTCTGTTTGCTAATAATTTTTTGAAGTTTGGAAAGAACCTGAGAGGTGTGTGACAGGGTAAAAAGAGACTCTTAAAAAACAAAATTTTTATTTTTGAATAACTTTAGGTGTACAGAAAAGTTGTAAATATAGCACAGAGAGTGTCCACATACTCCTCACCCACTTGTCCCCGTTGTTAATGTTACGTGGCTGTGACGCATCTGTCCAAACGAAGAAACCACCGTCGGCGCGACACTGTTAAACCCCAGGCTTTGTTTGGATGTGACCAGTTTTCCCATTCGTGACTTCTTTCTGTTCCAGGCTTCAGTCCAGGGCCAGCTCGCACTTTGCTGATGTCTCTTAGTCTCCTCCGGGCTGTGACAGTGTCCCAGGCTGTCCGTACTTTGCGTGGCCCTGGCAGTGTGGAGGAGAACTGCTCAGGCATTTTGTAGAATGCCCCTCACTTTGGGTTGGGCTAGTGCTTTTCTCATGATGAGGCTGGGGTGATGGATTTATGGAAACAAAACCACAAACGAGACATCCCCTTCTTATTACGTCGTACCAGGGTTGCATCATAGTCACATGTCCTTACGCGTGAGGTTAATCTTTATCACTTGGTTAAGATGGCGTTTGCCAGGTTTCCCACTGTAAAGTTATTCTCTTTCAAACCTTTACCCACTCTCTTCTTCGGAAGCAGTGACTGAATCTAGCCCACCCTCAAGGACTCTGCGGGTGTGTGCGCACGCGTGCGTGCCTCTGCATGAGTCATGGCAGGGCATTAAGCTCCACCTCCTGGAGCAGGGAGTGTTCACGTATGTCACTGAGGATTCTGTAAGCAAGATTTATCTTTTCTTGCCCCAAAATAGAGATTTTGATTTACCACTGTGCAGTCACTTTGTAGTATATTGATGACAATTTAATAGACACTGAATGGGTGTCTCCTGTGCGCCAGATACTGTGCTCATTTGGGGGGGCAGTAATTTTTAACTTCTTCGGGGGCACATGCCTCTTTGAGAAACTGATAATTGCTCTGGACTTTTTCCTCCCGAAACATTAAAATATACAATATTTTGCATATAATTTTAGGGATTTCACAGAACAGTGTCCTCCAGTTGAGCCCAGTTGAAGAGACGTGCAGCAAGGAAGTAGAATAGGATAGTTTGCTATCAGGGAGTATTTAGTTTTACTCTGGGTGAGAGGCTACAGAGAGATGTCATTTGAATTTGGCCTTGAAGAATGAGGAAAAGTTAAATCAACAAAAGGTTGGGAGAACATTCTAAGCAGACAGAACAAAATCAACAAAGGCCTATGCAGAGATGCACGGTGTGTTTTGGAATTGGTGCAGATTCTGATCCTGTCACAGTAAAAGATGAAGTGGCTGGGAAATGGGCGGCTAGATATAAAATCAGAGAGGCAGGAGAAAACATAGAGTGGAAAGAGAATTGGATAAGTTTCTCAATTTATAAATTTTAAAATGTTTAAATGACTTTAAATTTTGTACATAAATTATTTTCACCTTTGGTTTCATGGCTTAGTGATTACTACTTCACTTGCATCACGGATGCCTGAGTTCAGGAGTGAGTAGGAGGTGGAGAGATGCAGGCTGCTTTTTGAAGAAGTTTGGATACGAAAGGGTTTGGGAGTGAAAGGGCCTGGAGAGATTGGGGGTGCCCAGAGAAGCCTGTTGTGTTGTAAGTTGGGAGAGACCTGAGTGTGTTCGAATGAAAACAAGGCACCGGTCGGGAAGGAAAGCAGGTAGTTGAAGTAAGTCTGTAAAGATGGAAGGGTTGATCTTACACAGAATAGATACTTCATTACGTCAGGGGAGAATGAGGAAATAATCTAATTTGTACTTAATTGCTCGTATAGGTTGTATTTAGAACAATCAAACTCATAAAACTCACAGTTGGCTTGTAGGTAAGTTCAGCTCTGACCTCAACTTCCATCTTGCTCTTACTATATTCAGTGTGTTTATTTAATTTCTTCTAGTAATGTATTTAAGGTTTTTGCTAAGTTCTGGTGATAGAAGTATCAGAGTGTGTGTGCCCTTGATATATTAGGTTGAGGTAATTAAGGATATAGAATAAATAAAAGGATCAAAAATGTATGTAATGTGAGAAACTCTATAGCTTTTTCTTACACTTTGGGCTGCAGGCTTTGGCAAGATCACTCTATCTTCATGATTTTTTTAGGGTGCTGGGGGAAATGAAGTTAAAAATCTGGTATTCTGTCTTGTTCTAAATAGTTTATTTAGAAATGAATTCAGCTAGGTCTGCACTTATTGAGTCCTCATTTGACATTTTCCTTTCCTCTTAATAATTTTAGCTATAAGCTATGAAGATGACTAATTTCATGGTGACTTCTTTTATTTCTTTTCCTTTATCTTAGATGATAGTGTTAGTCATTAATTTCTAATCTGATAAATACTATTTATAAAGGAATTGAACCTTTTATGAGGGAAATTGTTCCTAAATAAAGCATTAGAATTTAGTACATGTATGAACATAGGTTTGACCCTATGCTTAACAAAAAAGAGGTTTTGGGTTGTTGTAAAGCCCTTTGGGCATGATATTAATTGACTTTGGAAATTAATTTAAAATGGAACTGCATTAGGCAGCCATTACATTTGCATTTATATTCTTTCTGCTCTAAATTCTTAGTGAAAACGTATACTCATCACTCACAATGCTCAAAACCTGCCTAGTATTGGAATTATAAATAAGCAATTCACTTTAAAGAAAGTTTTATTTTGTGATGGAAACATCCCTGTGTTTCAGATATTTGAAAAAAAAAAAAAAAATCTGTTGTGTTTTATAACCCCCATGTCAGGGCTCTGAGAGAACAATAGACCAACTTACATGATGTTACTACTCATACTGATTCCTCTTTGATATTATCAAAGTTTCTAAACTATATTGAGGTATTTTTAATTTTGAAAAGCAACAGTTGTACAGTTATTGGACCTAAAGTTATTCAACCTATGGAAAGTGGTCACATTTTCAGAAATTCTTGTTCTGTATGTTACACAGGCTATGTGCATGAGTAATTTCATATTTCTTCATTTCTAACAGGGGCTGTAGTTTCCTCATGCTCTCTATTGATCCAATAAATTGGTTTATTTGGGTCAATTGAGAGTAGTTATCCACAGGAAATGTTAATATTGAGCTCAGTCGTTCAAGTAGCTTTTCTTCTACTTTCACGTGGTTATTTTTACACGGGCTCAGTGTCTTCATTGCCTTACACTGTGATTGTTGGCAGTGAGTTATAATTCACTGGAAGATGTGGAGTGATCTATTTGAATTCTAATTATAATTCAAAAATCAGTAATTAAGTTCTTCCAAATAACCAGATTTAGTTAGTATTACTCTGGGATCATCGTCAGAAAGATGCCGTTTATTTATGTCAGTACCTAGCTGGTCATCCCTGACAGATCTGTCAGGAGTTTGGGCTATGTTGAAGCCCTGGTGACCAGTGATATTTCTGCTGAGTTATGGAAAGTAAACTGTTGGCTTAGGACTGCAAAAATGCGAAATGCTTCAATGAGGCTTTCCTTTGAATATCATGTTGGTGGTGTTCCTTGGATTTTGGAGCATTTTGGATTTCAGAGTTTCAAATTAGGGATACTCTAACCTGTTCTTTTTTCTTGTTTTTTTTTTTTTTTTCCCCCTCCCTTTCTTTTTGGAGTGTCAAACTTTGTCAAAACTTGTCTTTGTTTTGGGTATGAATAAGGTAGGGCTCCGGAGATGAGGACTTTTATTTAATTCCCTTGTGGAGTCAATAGGGAAGGTAGTTTTTGAATGTAAAGGAAGACAGAAGGGGCTTGGCAGCTTGGTGCTTTGTCCTCATCCAGACCCGGCTCAGATACTGCGACGTCTACCTGGGTGAGAGAAGGGCAGTTGCCCTTACGTAATTGCTGGGGGAAAGCGTCGGGGAATCCCTGCTCTGTAGTCACGCCGGTACCAATCCTCCTGGCTCCCTGCTGCCCCTTGGTGTCCAGAGTATCTGGTCGTTCATTTCCTGAGTTTTGAGTCTGCTTCCTTCTTCTTCACTTTTTTCTCAGCAGACTCCTCCGTCTGCTTTCTGCCATCTCAAATGTAGCCGTCTCTCATGTGGTATCATAGTTTCTCCTATTATCTTTCCTTCTGGGTTTATACCCTCTTGTTCCTTTGTTCGTTGGAGTTTTAGGAGGGAGCAGAGAAGACCTGTAACGCCTACTGTGTGTGTATACACACATCCCTTTTTATTGTATAATGAAACCACATTAAATAAATGTATAGCTGGTGTGGACTGAGTTGTTTCCCCCACCGCCCGAATCATATGTGAAGCCCTGTCCCCCTGTGTGACTTTATTTGGAAATAGGACTTTTAAAGAGGTGACTAAGGTTAAATGAGGTCATAAGGGTGGGGCCCTAATCCATTTTCACTGGTGTTTTTATAAGAAGAGGAGGAGACACCAGGGATGCACAGAGGAAAGGCCGTGGGAGGACAGAATGAGAAGGTGACTGTCTGCAAGGCAAGGAAAGAGACCTCAGCAGAAACCAGCCTTACCACCACCTTGATCTTGAACTTCAGCCTCCAGAACTGTGGGAAAATCAATTTCTGTTTAAGTCACCCGGTCTGTGGTATTTTGTTATGGTAGAGACCAATACAGTTGCTTAGCAAATTAGTATAAAGTGAATGCTCGTATATCCACCACCCAGAACCACACCAGGAAATCAGAAACTCCTCCATATGTCCCATCCCAATCACAGTCCCTTCCCTTCCTCCAAAAGTGACCCCTATTCTGATTTTCCTGATAGTTACTTCTTTATAATTTCTTTACACTTTCTTCACCCTAGTGTACATTTCTAAACACTATAATTTAGTTCTGCCAATGTTTTTAAACTCTGTCTTGGAAGTCTCTATCTTTTAGTCTGTAGGTATCACGGCAGCCATTTAACCCATGTTTTCCCGGTCTGCAATCCACTGGTGGAGTTCAGCATGTTCCTCTCTTTTCTTGTATTTCTGCAGATTGGCAGCTGAATCCAGTTGCTTGATCAGATTTGGCTTTAATCTTTTTGGCAAAATTATATGTTGTAATGTTTTGTTTTTTTTTGTCAAAAGACATTGAAATGTCTGGGTTTCACTCTTTTTTTGTGTTAGCTATTGATGCTCAATGCCCAGATTTATTAATTCATTAGAGCTTGTAAAATGCTGATACTTGAATTCTTTCACTTTGTTTTCATTTATTAACTGGAATAATTATATAAGAAGATGCTTTTCCTCATCTGCTATTTGGTTGTTGAGTTTATTTAGGAAAGTCAGGATAAATATTTGATTCTTTCCTTTTGTTGATACAATTTTCAAGTTAATAAATTGGTTCCCTGTCATCAGATGGTGGCCAATTCATTTAATTTCTTTTCTTTTTAAAATTACCATTGTGATGGCGGGGATTTCAGCATGGTTGGCAGGTTGCATCCATTATGGTTCTCATCGTTACTGAAGCTCAGACTGTGCCATCATTGGCCAACAGGAGCCTCCTTATATTGACTCCTGAGTACTTTTGATCTGACCTTATAGAAGCCTTTGATAGCTTTTTTGCTGTCTAATATGTCAAGATGTTTCAGGTTTATTGTTACATTTCTTGCCCAGGCCTAGAACCAGCCATTTATTCAAGAAGCCCTGATTTTATTTAATCAAAAAAGACATTTCCAGGCCTCTAGATGCTCATTATTATTGGGTTAACCGTTGTTTCTGGGCCTTCCCAATAGACAGAGCTAAGAGCTAGAGTGTCTGTGTATCAAAAATAAAATGTCTTGAGTTCATACTGATGTTTTAAATTCAAATTCAGAACTAAATGGTTTTGCTTGCTTGTTTGTTTTTTTGAGATGGGTTCTTTTTTTTTTTTTTTTTTTTTTTTTGAGACAGAGTCTCACTCTGTTGCCCAGGCTAGAGTGAGTGCCGTGGCGTTAGCCTAGCTCACAGCAACCTCAAACTCCTGAGCTCAAGCGATCCTCCTGTCTCAGCCTCCCGAGTAGATGGGACTACAGGCATGCACCACCATGCCCGGCTAATTTTTTCTATATATATTTTTAGCTGTCCATATAATTTCTTTCTATTTTTAGTAGAGATGGGGTCTTACTCTTGCTCAGGCTGGTCTCGAACTCCTGAGCTCAAACGATCCGCCCACCTCGGCCTCCCAGAGTGCTAGGATTACAGGCATGAGCCACCGCGCCCGGCCTGAGATGGGTTCTTATTCTTTTGCCCAGGCTGGAATGCAGTAGCACCACCATAGCTCACTGCAGTCTCCAGTGCCTGGGCCCAAGCAGCCCTCCTGCCTCAGCCTCCTTAGCAGCTGGGACTACAGGGGCGTGCCACCACGCCTGGCTAATTTAAGATTTTTTTATAGAGACAAGGTCTCACTGTGTTGCTCAGATTGATCTTGAACTCCTGGCCTCAAGTGATCCTCCTGCCTCGTCCTTCCAAAGTGCTAGGATTACAGATGTGAGCCACTACGCCCAGCCTTCAGAACTACATGTTTCTGTGTTTACTTTTTATCGAAGTATAGCAGATAAACAGAAAAGTGCAAAAATGTTATATGTCCAGCTTGGTAAATTTTCAGACAGTGACAGTTCAATTACAGCCATGTAACTGGCTCCCAGGCAGAACTTTACCAGCACTCCAGACCTCGTCCCAGTCACTGTCCACTCCCCATCCCGCCACAGGTAATCACTGTCCTGACTTCCAGTAGCACCTGTTGGTTATGCTGTTGGACCATTTCCATTTCAGTCCTCATCCTTTGAGAGTGTGGCTGGGGTTATCGGTCAAGGGCTGGGGAGGGACGCAGGCACCAATCTCCCAATACTGGGCACAGCATCCCCGTGATCCCCCAGTGGTGTCACCAAATGGAGCCCGGTGCTGAGGCAGGAGCAGTGGTCTGGGAGTCCAAAGTGTGTATCTGAATTGCTTCTCTGGGCAAGTGTCCTCTGAGGACTACAGCATGTTTACATAATCTCTTATGTATCACACCTCTGTTTTCTGCCACACGGAGAATCCCGGCTTCGCGGCTTCACGTGGTGTCTGTGCCAGTTCAGGCTGCTTAAAGGGCCACTAATCCCATCGTGGGGACTCTGCCCTCATAACTTCAGCTAAACCTAATTACCTCCCAAAAGGTCACACCTCCAAATCCCATCACATTGGGGATTAGAGTTTCAACACAGGAATTTTGGAGGGACACAAACATTTAGTGCATAATACATGGGATGATAGAATATCATGTAATTACTCACTACACATGGGAAGTCTCTGAATAACAATACTAACACCACCAGTTATGATTAAATATATTAAATGATTATTTTTTTTGCATATACTCTCCCCATTCTCCATATTGTTTTTAACAGTAACATAACACTGTGTCGACATATCATATAGCCTTACATAGTATAATCGCTCCCTCTTAACTCTCATTTTATCTTAATTCTGTAAGCAACTACATAGTTGACATTCACTGCAGTCCTTAGATACGTCATTGGTTTTCTGAAGCTTATTCTCTGGGAGATTCCTCGGGAACGGTTCTGAGAACATTTCTTGAATTCTTGCATAGTGATAACTTTCCCCTTGATACTTGAAGGTCACTTTTGCTGGATATAAAATTGTTGGCTTGCATTTTCTTTCCTTAAGTACTTAAGTATGTTTCTCTGTTTTCTTCTGGCATAAACTGTTGCTGGAAATATCCAGTGGTATTTTCCTCTCTAAGTCATATGTTCCTTTTGCCTAGATGCCCAAAAGACTTTATCTTGAAAGTCCAGTAAATTTTGGGGGGCCATGTCTGGTGTTGGCCATTTGGGGTTGATAGTCTCAGATACGTGGCGTGTTTTCTCAGTATATCACTTTAGGTCATTTTTCATTTCAGAAAAACTTTCCTTGAACTACAGTTTTCAGTATTTGTTTTGTTCCATTGGTTTGTTACGGGTTTAGAGTCAGAGACTTCCTGTTGCCTGTGTTAGCCCGTCCATGCTCATCTTTATTATTGCTCCTTCTCTTGGATCCTTTTTATCTTTTCATTTTATTTAAAACTTTTTCTCCTTTGAACTACTTGTTTCTCTTAAAACATTTTTGTATTTACTTGCTCTTCTGTATAATCTTCACTTCTAAAATGATTTTTTCTTTTATTTGTGATTCTTCCTGGAGCTTCGTTACCCTTTCAGAGCTCCTGCTGTGGGTTTTGCACAGGCAGCTTGAGCTCCCCCTCTTCCCTGACTTACCTCAGCCTTTTCTTTCTTCCATCTCTGTTGTTCCTGTTTTGCTCATTTTTGATTCCACCCCCAGCACTCTCTCCTGGGTGCTGGGCTCGGCCTGGAGCGGGGAGCCCTGCAGGGGTCGTTTCCAGAGAGTCCAGCCTGAACGCGTGGCTGCTGGGAGTGGGCAGCAGCCCTCCCCGGTGCAGCTGCTGTTCTGGAATCTGCTGTGCTTCCCAGCGAGTGCTGGTGGCCGCGCGGACACTGTGGTGCTTCTCTGCACTTCCTTCTGTGGGGTCGCCGGTAACATGGGCTGTGGCTGGGGGTGTCCCTGCCTGCTTGTACTTTGGGATCATGAAGATACTTGTAATCAAGTTACCTTGGAAATGATGTCTGAGTTTTTACCTGTTTTGGTTTTATATTTCATTTAGAGAAAATTATAATTTCCCGTACAGAAAAGTGAAGAATTTTATCTTACTTCACAGAGAAAAGAATCTTTTATAAAATAATAGCCTTGCCATGAAGGCCAAGAGAGTAAAATTGCCTGTTAAAGCTTTATAATTTGCATTTAATATGAAAGGTTAATGGTTTTATTGTGAAATTGCCATAGACTGGGTTAGAAAACTAATTGCTTTTATTAATCACTAACAAGTAACTGAAAATTATCCAGAATGTGGCAAGTAGCTAACTATATATTAGTGAATATGAATATTATTGAAAATTTCATCTTGAGGTCAGTTTTTATTATCAGCTAATGAAGTGGTCCAGATACTTCACAGTAAAAAGAAATTCTGACTTTGGAAATAAAAGTTATTTGTTTTATGTAGTTTTGCCTATTTAGAGAATATAGACTACTTCAAATAAAATTAGTCATTTTGTGGAAATTCAGAGAAAAACTGGGAATTGTCTTTTCTGCTATACCTGTCATAATCTCCCTTTTTTCCATCAACTTTGAAGCCCCCTTGGTTTTAAGAGTATTTTCATTTTGTTGTGTTTAAACTGGCTGCCTCCTTTGTTGCCTAGAGTGAGGGAAGACCTAGGAGGGGGGATAAAAATTAAATAAGAGACAGTTTTGCTTTGTAATACCTTCTCTGCTTAATTATTTTCGTAAGAATCTGAAACCAAATGTAGAATGGAAAACTAATGTTGGCAACCTTCCAAGAGCCCATACTACAGTTAAGACATTAAGTCACACCATTTGTGCAGTGGCAGTTTGGGTACCTGTGATGTGCTATATTCAATGATAATTGTTAACGTGTAGGAACTTGCTTGTAAAATGTAGTTATATTTTCTCACATTAGATGCTTGACTGGTGTCCTCTTCCTTAAATAAGGTGGTTCTGATTCTCACTCATACGTATACTAGTGGGAGAAGACAGTGGGAGAGCCGTACCGTCTGCCAGCATTTGGACAGGAGGCACAGCACACACGTCTGTCCTAAGTCAGTGGTTCGTTGTTGAGGTACCTGCAGGATCTCCATACGATCCTTGCATTTGTAACATTTTTCTGGAATGGATTTGAAGGGCAGGTGTAGCAGCTGTTAATGGCATGTAGTCAGTTTCTGTGGACGAGGCGGACTTTCTCGCTGGGAGTGTTGTTGACATTGAATACGTTGACAGAGGAGCCCACCTGTGCGCTGCCACCTGCAAAGAGGGATGGGGCTGCTCCCGCCTCGGGCAGGCCTGGGAGAGAACAGGCATGGTGGGTTTGCTGTGGGCCAAGGGAGGGTGTGTCTAGAAATTGGGTTTTGACTTAAGTCTTATTCTTTAGTCTGTTTAATATATCAGTCTTGTTCTAGTTTTTTTGTTTTTTGTTTTGAGACAGAGTCTCACTCTGTTGCCCAGGCTAGAGTACAGTGGCTTCATCATAGCTCACTTCAGCCTTGAAATCCTGGGCTCAAGCAATCCTCCTGCCTCAGACTCCTGAGTAACTGGGTCTACAGACACGAGCCACTTTGCCCAGCTAATTTTTCTGTTTTTTGTAGAGATGATCTTGCCATGTTGCTCTGACTGGTCTTGGACTCCTGACCTCAAGTGATCCTCCTGCCATGACCTCCTAAAGTACTGGGATTACAGGCAAGAGCCACTGCACTTGGCCTGTATTCTTTTTTTTAAAAGAAACAAAAGCAATCAAATAAAGTTTGTAGCCAGCCTTTTCACTTTAACAGTATAATAGAAATATCCTTCTGTATCATTAGATCTCATTCTACACCATAATTTTTTATGGTTGCATAGCATTTTATTGTGATTGTACTGTAGTTTAATTAGCTGATCTTTTATTAGGCCTTTTCTAATTCTTGCTGTTATAAATAACACCACAACAGACATTTTTGTGACTACAGTGTTGTGTACATCCACGATTATTTCCCTAGGCTAATTTCTGTTGGGGCAGAGTGTGTGTGTGCATGTTCAAATAATCTTCCTAAACGGTTGTGCCAATTTACATTTCCACTTATAGTAAAAAGGATCATGCCATCTTATTTCAAAGAAGTATAAAAATATTCCAGGTTCAAGTTTTCTGTTTCAATTTCATGAAAATCTAAGAAATGAAAATATTAATCCACACGTTGAGACAACACTTACTGACCGCTTGCCACTGTGGCTAGGAGACAGAAATAAGTGCCATAGGGTCGTAGAGCGTGCAGTTGTGGCATTTGCATTAGTCACTGCCAAGCTGTCCAGCAGTTTATGAGGCTACCCGTTTCTCTGCATCCTGTTTCTCTGCATCCTTGCTTATATTTACTAGTTGCAGCTATTTTAATTTTTGCTAATGTTGGCCAAAGATACAGAAGACAGAAATCCTTGTCCTCCAGGCCCTTCAGAAATTGGGACAGGGTGTCATCCAGCTGGACAAATGGCACACATTGTGGTCCATTGCCATGAAAGAGGTGTGAAAAAGGTGCTTGGGAACACAAAGGAGAGGGCATTAGGGGGTGGGTGGTGGACAAGGAAGGCATCGTAGAGGAGGGGATGCTCGGGTGTTCTGAGCATCCAGTGTAAGAGTTCTCCAGATGGGCCAGGAAGCAATGGTGTGGGGATAAAGCCACTTATGTCCGGCAGCAGCCTGTGCCTAGGGCTGTGGGCCTGAAGGATGCAAGGTACAAACGATTTGAGAATCAGGCTGTCTGATAGAAGATCAGGTCAGAAAGGTGAGACACCAGGTCGTGAATGGCCTCATAGGCAAAGTCATGGGGTCTAAACTTTATTTAGAGGCAAAGTCGTGGCTGGAGATGACATGATCCGATTTGGCCTGTGATGTTATAGAAAGCTTAGAGTCAGTTATGGTTTAGGTGTAGCATGGTTGTAAGACCTGACATTTTCTGGGGAAATAACATTGGTCTTAAGAGGAATCAGGCTCCTGGAGACAGAGGGTTGGGCATAGAGTATTTCAGCTTCCTCCCTCTTTCCAAAGTAAGGGGTGTAGCCTTGCCAGCACGCTTTTCCCAGTAAAGGCTGGTCTGTGGCATCCAGTTTTTTGCTGAGTCTTAGCTTATACTGTATTAGCATGTATTCCTTTTTCAGTTTCCCTGGAGAGTGTGTACTCAGAGAAACACCGTTCCCTCCGGCTCAGGGTCTACTCTGAAAGGCCTTGCGTGTCCACAAGGAGGAATTGGGATCCTTATAGTTTTTGACTTCTCTCCAGGAGGCAATTCTAGGGATATTGTTTACACACTTGGCCCAAGAAGTCTCTGACTTAGGTCCAGCATGCAGAGCAGTGATTTATTGTTGCAGTCCACCTCCAGCTTGCTTCTCACAAACAGGTGCATGCCCTGTATGAGGTTGGCACCATATTTATAGATTTATCAAAATGCGATTCTGGCTGGTTACAAACATGGCAGTCATAACACTTTAGTTCTGATGCTTAAAAGCAATAAAGCTTTTCATAAATGTGCATTTAAATTTCAGTTCCTGGTACCTTTTTGCACCCTCTCCTTTATGCGCTTATATTTAAAGCCAATTATATTCGTATGTTTGCTTCGCAGTGTGACTTGCAGCTCAGTATTTCTCTCCTGACTATAACATTAGATGTCAAGTGAATTTCTTTTCCTCAGTTTTCTGAACAGGTTTTTGATCTCAAAAATGTGTAAATTTACTTTTAACTCTTCTTTTTAACTTGTATATTTTTAGTCTGACTCGAGGCCACACCTTTTGTTCTTAGGGCATTTATTTCTGGCATTTCCATTGGAAGATTTTTTTTTTCCTTTGCACATGATAGGAAATATTACAGGTAAAGAGAAGTGTAACTAATAAAAATAGTCTTCCAAGAAAGGGACGGGACAAAACCAGTATGAAGAAAGTAAAAATTGAAGATTAGGCCATTACCAGGTATGACAAAAAGAGCTTTGAATAAGAGATTTATTTTAGGTTTGGTTGAGAGGATACTGGTGCGGACTGCAGAATAGTGTTGCTTAGACAGTATCTCTGTAACTGCTGTTCGGGTGGAGACTGACTGTGCGGGTTGAGAAAGAATTCTCAACACAAAGATTAGAATAGTTAGAGGTAAAAAGTTTATTATTTTACTTTCCCCCAGAGAAGGGTTGGGGGGAAGGGCTTGGCACAACAAAAGAAAGACAGGAGTCATGCAGACCCAAGCAACAAGGGGCTCAGGATTTTTATGGGGGCAAAGAGGAAAAAGAAGTTTATTGTGGCAGACTGATAGCAGGAAAAGTTTGGCTGTGAAGCTGCTGCGTCAGCTTTTCTTTCTTTCTTCACCCCACCCCCTTCTCTGTGAGGCTGTCTCATCAGAGTCCTTGGAATCTGGTCCTGGCAGGAACTGAGGCAATGGGTTTTCACCCTTGCTGTCTGCTTAGGGCTCTTCAAGGCTGTGAAAAGGAAATAGAGATGATGAGTCAGCCTTAGAGACAATGAGTTGAGCCCCAGGTGGTTAATCAAACACAACAAAGGGGGCAGTTGTGCTGTGATCTTTCCCTCCAAAGGGGCAATTATGTGCTGTGAGTTTATTCCTCTTACTTTGTTAGATAGTTTATTAGCAAGGCTGTCCTGTCAACTACCGCCTGTGACTGTGATGTATTTCCTTTGATTTTGAGGACATCTTATATCTCCAAGATATTAATAATTGATTACTTGGTTTTATTAGACCAGGGCTTTTCAACCTGTGGGCCTGGCACACCTGGGAGCTTGTTATTAATAGAAACACAAATTCTCAGACCCCACCTGAAGTTTGAGATGTACTGTATTAGAGCACAGAATATAGAGAAAATATGGCTCTTTGGGTCAACAACACTAGGGAAAAAAGCATATACAGTCGTGCATCACTTAAGGACGAGAGCGTGTTCTGAGAAATGTGCCATTAGACAATTTCATCGCTGTGTGAACATCCCAGAGAGTCCTTGCACAAACCCACAGGGTGTAGCCCACTAACCCCTGTGCTGTGTGGTGCAGCCTGCTGCTTCCCGGCCACAAACCTGCACAGCATGTTCCTGTGCTGAATACTGTGGGCAGCTGTAACACAGTGTTAAGTATTTATGTATAGAAACATATTTAAACACAGAAAAGGTATAGTAAAAATTCAGTATTATAATCTTATGGGACCACCATCATATACGTGGTCTGTCATTAACTAGAACATCTTATGTGGCACATGATTGTATATAAAAGGGTAAGCAAACAGTATCAGCTACCTTGGGGGAGAGAACCAGGGGCTAATGGCAAGGATGAAAGGAACCCTTCTCACCGTGTGCATTTGTTTACCTTTTCAATTTTATGCTTTAAGCCATTCAAAAATAGTTGTTAAAAATTATGTTTCTAAGGAATTTCCCCCTTTAACATCATAAATTTAAAAGAAAAACTCAAGAAAATGATTTCCGTCATGCACTCTGTTAATTACCACTCCCTTCCTTGTGTCTTACATCTTTCAAGCAAATTTCAGTTCCTAAATCCACACAGACCCACATGTCCACATAGAAATCTAAAGAGGTATAATCCAGATTAGGAACCTGATGGAAACAGAAAGAGGACACGGTTGATCATCTGTGTAACAAATGAGAGAGGCTGGGAGCTGTACAGCTGTAGGAAATGAAGGACGATCGCAGAAAGGAACCAGAGCGTGTAAATGCAGAGTTCAGTACAGTGTCAAGTATTTGGAATGTTTTTTTCATTGAGATTATGGCTATGAACAAGGATTACCACCGCAAGAAAGGAAGTCCCGGTGGGACAGAATCTCTAAAACAGGGTTCTCAGTTGTGTAACTGGTTTTTTAATAAGATGTGCTTACGTTGTATGTGATGTCATGACATCATTTCTTGGTCTTCTCAGAATTTGGGTAGTTTGACTCTAAAGTCTATTTGGGAACACATTTGTTGCCCCACAAGGTTAATGTTAACACGTGGAATATACTTAAAAGACTGAGGTTCTGAAACTCTGTCGACTCTAGTAGGTGAGTACGTGTGTGGATCCAGTGTTCTTTATAAAAGCTGCCTACATGGCTCCCGTGGTACTACTTCTCACGCCCCGTGGATTGTGTTGGAAGGCCCACAATCTTACCTTTTTCTGAAGATGAAGTGTTTTATACAAGGTTTTTGATGACCAACCTGTAGGCAAAGCACCCAGAGCAGAGTTAGGTTAGAGTAGCTTCTCAGTGGTTTTTTACATCATATTGGATGGGGATAGTTACGAAGTAGCCAGCAAGAGATTTAAAATAAATAGGAAGGAGAAGAGGCCGTGTCTTAGTCCTAATAGGCAGTCCCCAGCCTCTTATCCTGATGTCTGAAGAGCCCACAGCACCTGGTGCAGACTTGTAACGAACCCCTCTTTGTTTAGTCAGTACCGTTGTGCTGTGCGCGTGTGACATGTGCGTGTGACATGCGTGTTCTGGTTCTCACTCCGATCCTGGTGAATCCAGGGAGCATGGATGGGTGCTTTAAAGACCCGCCACACTACCACGTTGCTCTAGTGTAGATCCTGTTGTAAACACTTGCTCTTTGGGAAACTTAAAACCCCCAAACATAGGTCTTGACCAGTAAGTGAAGAGGAACCGAATTTTAACTGTTTGCTGAAAAATATATCATTTTGGAAGCGTTAAAAAATCTAAACTGTAAACTGAGAGCAAACAGCTTAACAACCCCAAAATACATACATACATACATGCATCAGTAAAACCAGCCACCCAGTAATTCTTCTTTTCCCTAAATGCTAACTGCTCTCTAGTTCTAGAACTGAAAAGGACCCACTTGTCTTTCTAGAAGTGTATGTTTTGCATATGTAATAAGTTTATTTTTCTGTGGCTTTGGAAAATTAATTTAGTTCTTTATTGTCAGGCCTTTTATGTAAGAAATGTGGCAGGGATTTGCCGTTCAGTCTGGAGCTAAGAATTCAGGCTGACACTTGAGCTTTGCACCTCTGATGTCCCTGCTCCTTATCTCCTGTTGTGTATCAAGCAGATGAGATTTCATTTGAAAAAGTAAAGACTGAATTGTTTTCGCACGTGAACTGGTGAAAATGGGAAGGATCATCCTTTAAAAACAGTTGACTTGGGTGGATAGAAAATATTCTTCTGTCCTGCTTCCCTTGTCCTCTCTCCCACCTCCATTTAAAAAATTAGATGTAAATGCAAAATTCTAAAATATAGGTTTAGTGTGAATTAAAATTCAGGTAGATTCAAGGTATTATAACTTATAAAGCATTTGCCTCTAAATGTATATATGCTTTAAGAAATGTCTTAATAGCACGTGGTATGTTATGATTCCTTATGCCCCATGAATATTCTCATTCAGCTCTAGAGTTACTAACTCTGAAAGTCTGGGCATCCGGTGGTCTCCCCGTGGAAGTGGACAGCAGCTCTATACTGCTTGATAACATTTAAAGCCAAGGGTGAACCACTCAAGAAATGTTTGATTGGTGATAAGGTTTTTTTTTTTTTTAAAGTACCATCAGTGAAACGGTGAAAAACCACTCAAGCACCTGACTGTACAGTGTCACAACTGCAGTGATAAACCTTAGCTTTCATACCAGGGTTGTTTTCCCGCAGAATTAGAGTCTTTTGAGGTGAAATTCACATAACATAAAATTAACCATTTAAAAATGAGCAGTTCAGTGGCATGTAGTACATTAACAGTGTTGAGCAGCTGTCGTCTGTCTAGTTCAGAAATACTTGCATCGCTCTCAAAGAAAACCCCATACTCTTCAAGCAGTTGTTCCCCATTTTCCTTCCCCTCTCTCGAGCCTGCTCCCAGCCTGCCCCCAGCAGTTTGCGTTCTATCCCTATGGATTTACCTATTTTGAATATTTCATATAAATGGGACTTTTTATGTCTGGCTTCTTTCACTCAGCATAATGTTTTCAGGGTTTATCCACCTCATGGCATGTATTAGTACCTCATTCCTCTTTATGTCTGAATAATATTCCATCGTGTGGATTTACCAGTCTGTTCACCCAGTCATCCACTGATAGACATTCGGGCTGCTTCCACCTTTTGGCTACTGTGAGTAATGCTGCTATAAATATGCCGGTACATGTACCTACCCTGTCACACAGCAGTTCTGCTCTTGGGTGTTTACCCAGTGAAGTCATATGTCCACAAACAGACATGCACAAGAATGTTTATAACAGCTTTATTTATAATGGCCCAAAGTTAGAAGTATTATATTTTGATTGGGGTCTTGATTACATGGGTGTGTATAATTGTATTGAAACCTAAGATCTGTTTAATGTCACTGTATACGAGGTCTATCTGGAAAGTATCCAGCCATTGTTAATGTAACGAGAACAGTTTTTGTGACACAGATGTAAGCTGGCAGCCAAGGAGAGTGGACTGGAATGTACATGCGTGAACAATGACACCCTCACCGTACTCGTCAGTGGGGCGCTAGATGCCATTGAGTGAGCATGTGTACTGTGTGGCTGTCACGTGCAAAATGACTGAGTAGAGCAACAAATCACATCAAATTTTGCATTAAGCTTGAACATTCCTCCTTGGAAACTCTTCGGATGATTCAGAAGGCTTTCAGGGATGATGCAGTGAGTGCAGTGCAAATAAAAGTGTGGCTCTACAAACACTTCAAAGATGGTCAAGAATCTATTGAAAGTGATCCACGTTCTGGAAGGCCTGCGACAAGCAGAATGCCTGAGAATGCTGAACGTGTACGGGTTAGGTTAAGAGACTGGGAGAACTGTGTGAGGTCCCAAGGTGCCTACTTTGAAGGGGACAGAGGCATCATTGTCATATGTACAGTGTTTCTTGTATCTTCTATCTTCTTCAGTAAATGTCTCTGTTTTTCATATTATAATATATGGTTGGATACTTTCCAGACAGACCTCATGTAAATTTTGCCTTAATTTAAAAGAGAAAATAGAGCAAACCATGAGTCTTAATTACAAGAAAACACTGAGGCATTTCTGGCTGCTGTACTAAAC
This sequence comes from Eulemur rufifrons, assembly GCF_041146395.1. Lineage (NCBI taxonomy): Eukaryota > Metazoa > Chordata > Mammalia > Primates > Lemuridae > Eulemur > Eulemur rufifrons. Next base: position 3,445,578 of record NC_090994.1, read on the forward strand.
AAACCAGGAGGACAAGGATAGAAGGAAATCAGTTTAGCAATGACCCAGGCAAGAGATGATGGTAGCTTGCTTCAAGATGGTAGCGATGGAAGTGGTAAGAATTGGTCAGAATCTGGACATATTTTGAAGATTGAACTAATTTGGTCAATTGGTGGATATAATGGATGTGAGGGAAAGAAAATTGGAAAGGATGATGCTAAGGTTTTCCACTGGACGGAGTTGTCATTTAATGAGCTGAGAAAGACTGTATGAGGAGCAGGTTTGTAGGGAAGATCAGGAATTTGGCTTTGAATATGCAGAGACTTGTTTGACATCTAAGATGAGCTATTGAGTAGGCAGTTGTGATATAGGAGACTGGAGTTAAGGGACCAGATCCATCCAGACTGGGAGGATAAAATTTGGGGTTGTCAGCACAGATGATAATTAAAGTCCTGAGATTGAATGACTTTCCCAAAGGAGTAAGTGCAGACAGCAAGGCCTGAGAACTGAGCCCGGGAACGCTGTAACTGTAGAGGTGAGGAGACGAGAAGAATCCCATGGAGGGGAGTGAGAAGCCCTGACCAGTGGGGTAGAAAGAAAACCAGAATAGTGTGGTTTGCACATTGCCTGTTTGTAATAGGAAAAGCTCAATAAAACATTTAGATTCTCTTTTACATGTTAACTTCATTTTGGTTTGTTTCTTGTTTAATTTTTTCCATATTAATTGGTACAGCCTTAAAGACTTTAATGATTGCTTAACTTATGTATTTTTTCCTCCATTGATAAATGCTTGTCATTTTCTGTAAAAACTGAAACGGAAAAATGAAATCTAATTTTAGTATGAACTATGCATGGAAACAACCATGTCCTCCTTAGTTAACAGTATTGAAATTGTAAGATAAAATTGCATTACTTTATCAAATTTAAACTGGTTAACATAAAATCAGTGCTAAAACTGTAATACAGTAGCTCTGTGGTGGACAGAATGATGGTCCCCCAGCAGTGTCCACATTCTAATCCCCAGACCTATAAATATGTTGCCTCCCATTGCAGAAGGGACTCCGCAGATGTGATTAAATTAAGAGTTTGGGGATGGAGCGATTGTCGTGGATTGTCTGGGTGGGTGGGCCCGATGTAATCACAAGGGGCCCTCTAAGGGAAAGAGGGAGGCAGGGCAGTCAGAGATTTGAAGGTATCACCCTGCCAGCTGTGAAGGTGGAGGACGGGGCCATGCGCCTATGAATATATGTGGTCCCTAGGAGCTGGCAAAGGCCAAGGAGTGGATTCTCCCCCTAGCGCCTCCAGAAGGAATGCAGCCCTTCCAGCACCTTGACGTAGCCCAGTGAGACTCACTTAGGACTTTCTGAACCCCGGAACTGTAAGATAATAATAGGTTGTGCTATTGTTAAGCCACCAATATGTTTGTGGTAATATGTTAATGGTAGCAGTACTACTACTCCAGTTCAGAAAAGATAAGTGACTTGTTTTAGACCACATACTAAGAAAAGAAAGTGGTAGAGCTTGGCCTCAAACTCAGCCAGTGTGACTCCAGAGCCCGTGCGACCGAATAGCCACCTCCAGGCCACTAAACCTGATGTAGCCTGGTGGACGTGGGCCATCTGAGTGTAGTGGGCTGTCAGGAAGGGAGCTGGTTAGTCCCATAATTGAGGTGGTTTTAATGATGTTTATCTAGGTACCAACTAGCATACCCTGTCTAGTACTCTGTTGTACTAGAGTATAACCCTTGTGTAGAGAATGATACAGAAGCCTGATTTACTCTTAGGTTGTTAAATGTATGTTAAGTAACTGATAGCTTTGATTTCTGTGTTTACCGAACAAACATTTGATGACAATTTGGCTTCCTTGGTGGCATGCCTACAGGGAAGGAATGCTTTGAGCAAATGATTCAGTTGTCTGGTTCCTTTGATTAGATATCAGTTTCCAAGGTGGTTTATGGGCTGTGGGGGTGGGAGGAGGTGGTCATACATTGGCCAAAGGACTCTAATATGGCTTGGTCCCGTGAGTTATAATCTTTACTTAACATTATTGAATCGGCATTCTGGTTTTAGTACAATGGTTTAGTCCATTGACGGTGAGTCCAGAGATGGCTCTGCTCGTTAATAGATCATTTTGCTGACCCTGTGAGGATTAGTCTCTGGATCTTGGAAATGCAGCAGTTTACTACAAGGCCTCTTGCGAGACATAAGATGTTTTCCTCAGGCGACAGGGCCCTGCTCTGCAAAGCTGATGAGTAAACATGAGTGAGTTTTTTGTAAGTTTGAATTTCTGTAGTTGAAAACCAGGAAAATGGCAAATACATACATTTTTAGAACTAAAAAAAATTCGCAACCTGGATAGGCTGGAAAGATAGGCAGAGAATAAGATGAAATATAGCATAACTAAGAGGAGAGTTTTGCACTTTATCATTTTAAAAAGTACCAAAGTATAGATTATAGAAGATTAGATCTAATACTTGCAAGAAAGACAAATAGATTTATAGTTTCCATCAAGTTTATTGTGAGTTACTAAACGGTTAGTACCAGGGAAGCATAGTGTTAGGTTGCATTGATAGAAGTGTAGTCTTCAGAGCACAGGAGATACTTAGTTTTGTTGTACTTGGCACTAAACATCTTAAGAGGGTCCTAGGCATTTAGTGAGGGGCTTTGGTAAACTGAAGAGTGAGCAGGATGGTAAAGTGTGTAGATACGAAGTCATAGATGTAGAACAGTAGACAGAAATGGGGATATTTAACCTGGAGAGGAATTAGGATTGAGGATAGGAATACAATAGTTCGCATGTACAGAATTTATAGTGTAGTTAACGAATAAGAATTTCTGTTATAAGATCTAGAGATCAGAATTAGTGTCAGTAGGCAGAAATTACTAAAAGACAGATTTTTATTCTGTATACCTGTAGCAAATGTTGGGTCACCTGTACAATCCCCTAACCTTTCCCCCTTCCTTCCTTCTGACGGAACGTTGATTTTTTAATCTGACCTCTCTGCACAGCTTTGTCTTTTGAGAGAGGCAGACCCCAGCTCGGACCCCAGATCTCAGCTAGTCAGGATGGATCCATTGTCCTTGCTGGTGACTGGCCAGATGTAGCTCTGGCCAATAAGACATGTACTAGTGGTCTTTGGACACAGCTGAGAAGATTCAAAGGGGAAGCAATACTCTTCCACTGGACATCATCCTGTCTGCACATGGTGCCTGGAATGATGAGAACCACCTTGAAACCATAAGAATGGCTAAACCAGTGGTGCTGATGGCAGAGCAAAACGGAGAACCTAGGCACTTGCTGATCTTGTTGAACCACTGAAATACAAACCTGGGTAATGCCTGACCTCAGAACTTTTTATTATTAAGCAATAGAAATAAATGAGTTGGCTTTTACTTGAAATAATTAATATATTGTCATGTCGTAGGTTTATCTTAAATTAGATAATCCCAGAGTGATTTCTAACGGAGCTGCTCTGAAATGGAAAAGATTGTTTTCCCAGGAAGCAGTCTTTTTGTCCTTGGAGGTATTAAGCAAAAAGTTGAATAAACATTTGATTAATTTGGGATTCCAGCATTGGGGAATGTTTGGATTAGATGGCCTTAGATCCTTTCTAACTAGAAGATTCTGGCTTTACCATTGATTCTAACTGCAAAATAATGAAGCAATCCATTGTTGAGACTTGGGAGGAGCTGGAATGCATTTGTCTTCTCCATTTCATGCCTTCTTAGCTCTCCCAGGATCTCTGCTTCCTTTGAGAGGTGACTGAGGAGCGCTGTTTCTCATCAGCTAAGAAGCCCGTTTTCCTTTCTCTGAAAGATGTTGACGGTTGCTTTATCATTTCCGGAGAGATGGAGGTGGGAAATAATAGTGTTTCAGTTGTAAAAGTGCCTTTTTATTGTTAAGATGCACTGATTTATGGAAAGAAAGTATCTTTGAATGGACGTTAGAAATTTTGTCTTATTGGAGTCACTTAAATATCTTAATCTTTTTAGCTTAGTTTTTCCTTTTGGAAAATGGACCAGTTTTTCCAGTCTTGCTGATACTGGTGGCTGTTGTGGGGACAGGGTGGAAATAGTAGTGGTGGCATTTATTAGAAATGTGTTGTACTGTTTGATTTCATAAGTTGAGAGTACATTCTTTTGAGGTCAAAATAAGTAGTTTATTATTAAATTGATGTCACTGCATGAATTTAACATTTTCCTGTTGCCATCTTGAAATCTGTAATAATTGTTTTAAGTACGCTACATTTTCACTGGGCACTAAGCCCTGGAAGTCCCGTAGCCGTCCTGCGGATGAGCATTTGTTCATTGCCTGCTTTCTCTCTTCCCTTTGCTTCCCGCTTCCTCTCGTGGGCTTTTGCTGCACCTCCCCTTCCCATGCTTTTAATTCTCTTTTCTTCCTCTTAATATCTAGTTATCTCAGCCAACCCCAAAGTGCTCCCATACACACAGAGTTTGGCTTTGGCAATTGTCTGATGAGTTTACCAGTCAGTTGCAGCACTTTCTTGAGCTCTGGCAAAGACTTTTATTCTACTTCTGCTGAGGAGCCTCTGTGATAATTTTCTTCAGCTTCCACCTGTGACTTCTGTACTTCAAAATATATACGTGCTTGTTTTTGGCCAGTTACATGTTTAATTGAAGTATAGCTGTGGACATTGAGTTGCCCCAGAGCTGAGTGAGTTACTGATGATCTCATGAGCCCATAGAGGTTAAGGGTAGGTGAAAACTGAGCGGGAGCAGCATCCTGGGTTGCTGTTTTGCAGATGGAGGGGCTTCCAGGTTCCTCATTGGTTAAATGAATCGTCTAGATAATATAGTAGCATTAAGGATTTTTTTTCTTCCTTCAATGATTAGAATATAATTTCATATATGCCAGGAAATTAGAATCATTCTAGTAGGAGAGATAGGAAATAATAAGTAAAAATATATTAGCGTAAATTGTGCTATGAAGAGAGCTCACACAGGACGAGGAAGGGGCTCTAGACTGGTTGGGTCTGGCTGAGCAGACAGGGCTGTTTTAGATGGGTTGGTCAGGGCAGTCTCCCTGAGGAGTTGGCATTTGAGCAGATACCTTACGAAGCAGAGTTAGCAAGCCATGGAAATTATACAGGAAGGGCAGTCCCACAAGAGAGAACACAAATTCAGATACTCTTAGGTGGGGACAAGTGGAGCATAATGAGGGAACTACAGCAATGTGTTTATTTCCAAATAATGTCTGCCAGTAAACTGAAATGAGAATAGTTTGTTTTGCTTTGTTTTGTTTTGGGGGGAAGGTGAAATTGGACTTCTTTGGGAGATTCAACCTCTTAAAAATATAAAATACAGTTATTTATATATAGAACTTATATCTATAGATAAATATATTCAAGTATCTTTATATATAGGCAAGTATCTTAAACTCTGCACATTTGAATTTTTAATCATCGTATGTATGAGCTGTGATTATTTCTATTCTTAGTTCCAGTGTGAAGTTGGTGTTGGTATTGTGGAAGAAACGTATCAGGCTTCACATTGTAGCAGATGGTCTTAGAGGTGAGGCGTATTTTTGTGTAGTGTGACTACTGTAGTTGACTCACCAATATGAAGTAGAAAAGCAGATTTCTGGATTAGAGTATTTGTCCCAAAAAAATTCCCTAATGAAAAATCTTTATGTTTAACATATAATAACTAGTATTTTTTCAAGTTAACTTTACAACAAGAGCAAAAGGTCTGCAATCAGATGGATGTTGGTTGTTGAGAACGTAAAGCAAGTTGTGAAGAAAAACATTGCAAATGGTTTTGTTTACGTGTAAGGCGTGGACTTTTAAAGTTTAGTCACTTAAATTTTAATTTAGAGTCTCAGTGAACTTGTTTATAACATTGGTAGATAGTGATTGTGTATTTTGTTTTCCTGCCGAGTTTTCCCCTGGGAAGGTAGCATTATCAACATTAGTCCTAAACTTTTGAAGATTATGCTGAGAGGTGGTTTATCTGAGGAAACTATAGGAGTAGATGGCAGAAGTGTGTTTGTTCCTCTAGAATGTTGTAGCTGGATGATATTTAGAAAGCATCCCCCAAAATTTTATTTGGATTTTGAGTAGTTTTTTTTTTTTTTTTTTGAGACAGAGTCTCACTTTGTTGCCCAGGCTAGAGTGAGTGCCGTGGCGTCAGCCTAGCTCACAGCAACCTCAAACTCCTGGGCTCAAGCGATCTTCCTGCCTCAGCCTCCCGAGTAGCTGGGACTACAGGCATGCGCCACCATGCCCGGCTAATTTTTCTATATATGTATTTTTAGTTGTCCATATAATTTTTTTTCTATTTTTAGTAGAGATGGGGTCTCGCTCTTGCTCAGGCTGGTCTCGAACTCCTGACCTTGAGCGATCCACCCGCCTCGGCCTCCCAGAGTGCTAGGATTACAGGCGTGAGCCACCGCGCCCGGCCGGATTTTGAGTTCTTACTGATACTCTGTTATGCTGCTTTTGTTATTTGGAAGTAGTTTATATTTTTCTGCCTTTGATAAGAACAACAAATTTGAGTTACTTAGTAACTAACTGGTATTTGTCAGAGCTCTTTGTTAAGATACTCATAGCTGTTTTAAGTTAGTTTTCCCTTGGAAGAAGTTCTGCACTGTTAATATTTTTAGCATTTAGCTAGCTACATATCTAATATTATATAATGTAGTCTGCTTAAACCAGTCTGATGAGAAGAGAACATTATTCAAAAATATAGAAAGAATGGTAATAGAAATAAGAATCTCAAATACTTGCCAACAGATCAGAACTCTCAGCTAGGCAATTATATTTGAAGGTCATGTAATATAAAGGATATAAAAGCACTTTGTAAACTCCAAATTTTTGTCCAGTACTAATTGACTTAAAAATGATTGCTTCGCCCTTGTGCACAGTTGGTGGGAATGTAAACTGGTACAGCTTCTATGGAAAACGGTATAGTGGTTCCTTCAGAAATGAAAAATATAATGGGATTACCATATGATTCAGCAGTTCCACTCCTGGGTATTTATCAAAAGAACTGAAAGCAGGGCCTCAAAGAGATATTTGTACACCCGCATTCATAGCAGTGTTATTCACAGTAACCAAAAGGTAGAAGCAGCCCAAATGTCCATTGTGGACGCACAGATAAACAAAGTGTGGCATATGTGTACAATGGCATATTACTCAGCCTTAAAAAGGAAGGAAATTCTGACACATGCTGCTACGTGGATGAACATGGGAGACATGCTAAGTGAAATAAGCCAGTTACAAAAAACTGTATGATTCCACTTCCTTGAGGTCCCTGGAGGAGTCAAAAGGCTAACGAAAGGCTTGTAGTCTTTGTAACAAAGCAATCATACTTTTCAATTAAATGGATATTTTACCTGAATGTCAGTTGTCTAAGTTTTATAATTATAACAGGGAGAACTATACCACTCCTATACACCCAGCTACTGTGGAAAAACAAAGAACAGCATAATCTGAACATTGTGTTTGTGGACTGATCAAATTATAATAGGCATTTGTATAAAGGAGTTTCTTGTTTGAGTTCATAAATATTTCACTACTGTGTAAGCAAATAAGACAATTTCAAATGTACTTCATAATAGGAAATCTTATTAAATATGGTTGCATTCTTATATTATTATTTTTTTAGTTTTTATTTTTTAAAGAAACAAAGTCTTGCTCTGTCACCTAGGCTGGAGTGCAGTGGCCCAATCATAGCTCACTGCAGCCTTGAACCCCTGGGCTCAAGTGATCCTCCTGCCTCGGCCTCCCAGGTAGCTGGCACTACAGGTGTGTGCTGCTACACCTAGCTAACATTTCATATTTTTTGTAGAGATGTGGTCTCCTTATGTTGTCCAGGCTGTTCTCAACTCCTGGCCTTAAGCAATCCTCCCACCTTGCCCTCCCAGATTGCTGGGATTACAGGTGTGAGCCACTGCACCTGGCCACATTCTTGTATTATTCTAATTAACTTTTCATCAGTCTGTTTTCTTCCAAGACCTGTTTGTCTACTATGTAGATTTTGAGCACATACTACATACAAAATATTAAGCTTAATACTGAAATGTGGAGGATACAAAAGTCAGTGACAGCTGGTGCTTTCACACTAAGGGCGGAAGACCTTTCTGAAGTTGAGCAGTCAGATGATGAAACCGAGAAGATTCTGTGGCTCAGGAATGCTCGGCTGGCCTTTAAGGGAATGGGAGGGGTAGAAGCCACACTGCCAAGGGCAAGTTAGGGTCATAAATAAACGCAGACCCCATAAAGTCCAACTTTCTTCTTGTGCCTTTTCAGACTAGCGGGTCTGGCTCTCGTGCTTGTTTTCTCTTCTTCAGCATCTTCTCTCCATGTGACCTTTTTCCTGATCCTCCAGGTCACCAAGCTCTCTTCTGTTTGAGGACTTCTACACAGTTAGTTCCCTGCCCCTGGAACGCTCCTGTTCTTTCTTATTCTTTGCCTAGCCAATTCCTGTTCAGCGTTTGGATCTCAGCTTAAATGTCATTTCTTCCCGGAGACCCCGTTGGGGCTGCTGCGTGAGGCCACACGGGCTGTGCACCAGCCTGTCTGCAAAGGGAGGGGCACCTGCACGGGTGCCGGTCTCAGTTCTGTCCCCTGCTTTCTGCGCTCTCAGAGCCCCGGCGTTTTTCCTTCATGACTGTTACCGTCTGCAGCACGTAAGCGTGTCTGATTATTAATGCAGTGGAGCCATCGGCTCCCTGAGGGCGGGGCCGCGACAGTTTATACCCCGAGGCACATATTCTTCAGTAAACATTTTTTGAATGTATAAACAAGCGTAGCTCTCGCTTGGCAGTCCCAGGGTAAAGAAAAAGGGGAAGAAAGACATTAGCTGAAGTGGCAGTGTGTTCCAGGCAGTGGGCTGTGGATGGATCTCAGGATCAGGAAACCTGGATGTGTTTGTAGGAAAAGGAAGGGAGCACGGAACGCAAAACGGAAGGGGAAGTGCGTGGGAGAATGCCGCGCGGGAGAAGGTCCCGCAGGAGCTATGTGACAGGGAAGAGTTGTCCTGAGGAGGAAGAGGCCAGTTTCACCCATAGACAGGAGGAAAGGAGGCAGAACTTAAGAGAGAGAAGGGTTTGGGAATAACAGAACCACCAGATACTAGCGAGGGCTCCAGTAACAGAGGTAGTACGAGTCGGTCTGCTGATTAGCCTCGGAGCTTTGAATTATGTGGCTTAATAGCTAAAGAACCTCGTATCTGATACATAATGCTGATGGAAACTTTTCAGAATCTTGTACATGCCAGTGGTCACACACCCGTGGCTCATATCAGAAATGATGCATTCAAATTGTTAGAGTCATTTGTCACTTTTCGGGGTGGAGGGGACCTGTGAGTGCCCAAGTCTAGTCGTGCCGGGGCGATTATGCCCCCTGTTGTCCTGCTGAGTGGGTCAGCTGTATGATGGAAGAATTCTGTCTCTGGCTAGTGTTGATTTGGGGCAATGTGAGAACTGTAGAGTGAAATGGGCAGATAATTTTGTAGTGCGTTTTGCTCTGCTTCCTGGGAGACTGATTGTCTTGAGTGACATTTTGCTGAGAAGCCTGGCCAGTTTTATGTGTTCTGTCTGTAATAGTAGGTGTCACATAAAATGGGAAGATTGTACTTTTGAAGAAGCTGGGTTTGGAGCCTAAGGTCACTGAATTAGTCTACGGCAACAGCAGTTTTACGGGGTTGGCCATGTCTCTAGGTGGGAGAGATGTAAAACAATTGATTATCGCAAACTTTATGGCACACACTGTGCTATCGAATATCCCATTAAGTCCTTAAGAGTAAACTCAGAGCCTGCGACATGCTCCTTCCTTAGTTATAGGAGTCAGGAGTGAAAGTATTCTTTGCACACCGTTGGACTTGGCGAGGTGGTGTGCGGATTGTGGAACGTTGCAAGAAGTGAGCAGTGGCCAAGGGAGAGCAGCTCGGTGCCACGCCGCGTGGGTCATCACCATCAGATGTAATATCGGAGCACCTCCTCCCTTAGTTCTCGCACTCAGAGCGGCTCAGGGTGGACCTGACTCAAGGCTGTCAATCCCTTTCCATGGCGAGAAACTCAATCCAGAGAAGTTTGAAGTGCTGAAATAGCAAAGCATCCTTGAAAAACATTCTTGTTATAAAAGTAATTGTTCCTCATACAAAAATTATATCGTAGACGTATGAAGTGATAAGTAAAAAGGCCTTTCTCCATTTTCACGTGCTTTGTTCCTTGTGTAGCCTTCCATAATTTTCATTTCCGTCCTGTATTCCTTCCCTCCTTCCTTACTCCTATCTTGCACTGCTTTACAACAATATTTTTGAAATGAGTGACATATAATCTGTTCAGCAACATTTATGCATTTATGCATTTAGTAATATACTTAGGATGATTTTCCATGGCTACAAGAGAAGTAACATTTTTTTAAACGAGCTTCCTTAACAGACAAGAGGATTGTTTTCCAGGTTTTTTCCCTTTTTTTTTTTTTTTTTTTGTTAAATATTAATACTGCTGTAGTATAGCTGTTATAGTCTTCTTGTACACATGTTTTTGTTCACTGTCAGAAGAATCTGAAGGATGTATTTCTGTAAGTGAAATTTCTGGGCCAAAAGCATGAGGATTTTAAAATGTTGGTAGATTATGCTGCTGTTCTTCCAAAAGTTAGTGCCAGTTTATACCTCTCCCAGTGGTCTATTCTAGTGCCTGGTCCCCACACAATTGATAATCATTGTCAGTCTGTTAGCATCTCATTTTGATTTGCATTTCTTTAGTTTTGATTGAGTTTGTAGATATTTTCATGTCTTTACTGGTCATTTTGTTTTCTGTAATTTTTGCCCATTTTTCATTGGATTGTTTCTTTTTCTTAGCAATTTATATCCATTTAACATTTGTTACAAATATTTTTTCAGTTTATTGTTTATTTATATTTGGTTTTGGGTGGGATTTTTTTGCCACTTATAAAAAATCAGTTGTGTCCTTTTTTGGCTTCTAGGTTTTATGTCATAATTAAAGTCTTTTTGCACTTTAAATGTATTTTTAAAAATTTTACCCACATTTTGCTCAAATAGTTTTACGGTTTCACATTTTTTTACTTTATTTTATTTATTTATTTATTTATTTATTTATTTTTGAGTCAGAGTCTCGCTCTGTTGCCCAGGCTAGAGTGAGTGCCGTGGCATCAGCCTAGCTCACAGCAACCTCAAACTCCTGGGCTTAAGCGATCCTACTGCCTCAGCCTCCCGAGTAGCTGGGACTACAGGCATGCGCCACCATGCCCGGCTAATTTTTTCTACATATGTTTTTAGTTGTCCCTATAATTTCTTTCTATTTTTAGTAGAGACGGGGTCTCGCTCTTGCTCAGGCTGGTCTCGAACTCCTGACCTCGAGCGATCCACCCGCCTCGGCCTCCCAGAGTGCTAGGATTACAGGCGTGAGCCACCACGCCCGGCCCACATTTTTTTACTTTAAATGTGGTATATCTGGAATTTATTTTGGCTTAAAGAATGAAGATAGAGATCTAACCTTAAGTTTTCCAAATGATTAAGCATTGTCTCAACACTATTTTGGGGGCATTCTGTCTTCTGTGGAATCCTTACATTGGAGATTTTCTGACTGTCCAATGTATTGTGTCCAGAGCAGCATCTAGACGGGGAAGCTGCCCGAGTGAAGCTGCAGGATCGCCATGTAGATGAAGGCTGATGGATTCTCTTAGGTTAGGTGAGAGGCATTTGTGTCAGGTGAGAACTCTTGGAATCTGTCGAGTGCTGGGAGGAGAAAGCCAGCTTCTGAGAGGGGACCTCGGTGTGGAGGTGCAGGTTCAGCCCCCTGTGTCATGGGGCTTAGCCCTCTCTGTAAACAAGATTCAGTCTAAACTAAGAAAAGACTCTTTGATGATGAGAATGCATTTGACATTGGGTGCTCTTAAATAGGATTTGTTTTTATAGAAATTTAACTCTGTAATTTGTCAAAATCTATAACTGTCTCACTAGAATTCATTGATCCTATTAAATGGGAGACCTCAGTGTAATATTATTCCTGAAGCGACAGGAGTTTTCCAAGTATACCTTAAGGCTGAGCATAAAGCTAGTAAGCTAAAAAGCGTCTCCTGAGCATGAAAGTCTCATCACTTCATCGGCGAAGGCCTCGACCGAAGTAGAAGTGGTGAAAGGTGTGGAGCTGGAAGAGCAGTGTCACAGTCTTTGTTGTTGCAGACTGGAACCGTCATGACAAAACATAAAATGATGGGGAAGAAGGCGGCGGGAGAAGTGTAGCTGTGACTGTCACACGGATGAGGGTGTGAGACTTAAGGGGAAAATCAGTCCCGGGTGGGCGAATGAAGCCTCTCGGCTACTTTATTATAGTTCTTGCCAAAGAGCAGCAGCAAGTAAGAGTTGGGAAGAGCTGTGGGTTAGAGTATAGCTTCTCTTCGTTGATGCAGGACAAATGGGAGATTTGTAGGTGAGTGAATGTTTAAGGTTTAAAGTAGAAAAGTATTATCTGTTAAATGTTTTCTCTGAAATTTACTGCAGATTTACCAAAAGTGACGTACATGGTAAAGGAGGAAGTGTTGACTGCTTGCAAATAAGGCCGGCGTGCAGCTTTCCTTGATTAACATTTGAATGCTTCAGAATATGAAACTTACAGAATCCCCTTGTGAACATCAGTGGGAAATGAATTTTCAGAGCGTATTGATTTGCTTAAAACCTAGATATGACTCCAAACAGTTCTTCTTTATTCGAAACATTTAAGCATAAATTGCAGTGTATTACTTTAAAGCATGTTTCTGAGACCTATGAACTTCAGTCAAACCATTTAACTTTGTAATATTTGTTGATATAAAATTTAGTTGGACCCAATGAAAAATCATAGAGATAAACTGACTCAGAGATGTGTTTACTGCTTTTGTTTTAAGATGAACATAAGGGCTTAAATTGAATCAGGTGCATATATTTTTATGTCTTTTGGTAATATAGCATATTCCCACAAAATTAAAGAATTTCATTGGCATGCATAGAACCAGCAGAGAAAGGCAAAACATTAAACAATAATGTCAGCATAGACTCTACTTGATAATTTATGAAATATATTTAACTTAATGGGCATATGAGTGGTATAAAAAATTTCGTAAAATATTTGTCCTCATTACACTGCAGTTAGGGCCAATTCTTTAAGTGTAACTTTGCCAGCAAAATTTCTGAATTTTAAATTGTGGCTTCCGTTGAACGAAGTACTCTTATATTAAGTGATTTTTGAAGGTGCTTGGCTGATTTAACCTTTCAAAAATAGTCCGAGGCATTATGTCTGCATTGTCCAGCAAACTACCAGCATTCTCCCAGTAAGAGAAAATTAATTTCCAGGATTAATGTAGGATTTTGAAAACATAAGCTTCACACTGAAGAGACAGACACATGATGATTTGAGGTTACTGGCAGCGTAAAGATTCAGGCTTCTCGGTGGATTTTGTTTTAAATCCTACATTCTCGTTCTGTTGTCACTTAATATCTACTGCCCTCCTACCTCTTGTGGAAATACTGTCCGTCTCCTTAGCATCATAGCCCACACTCGAGACCCAAAATTAGGACTCCAGACTCGCGGTGAAGTCTGGGACCCCGTCTGTCACGCTCAGCGTTTGACTTCCTAGAAACATTCAGTATTTGTTGAATGAGTGAATGCCTTACTTCGATTGGAGAAACAGGTTAATTTTCACGTCCCACGAGCATTGCTGTTGGAAGTCGGAATTCTGAATATACTAAAACGTGTTCCCGAGGGCCAGGCCGCAGTTACGGGGCACATCACACTTCCTTTCTTGCCCTGGTTTATATTTATATATAAAGAAGAGCTAAGTGGCTGTCTAATTTCATTAACGCTATTGCTGTATTTAACTCTGTAAAAAATAAATGTTTCCTCATCTCAGGAAATGAATGAAAGACTACTTTAGCTTCGTAGAACCGACTTGGAATTAAATTGTCATTCTTCCACCCAGCAGCTAACAGGATTCTTAGGGCACCCTTCCATTCAAAATAGGATTGTGATTCTCTGTGTAGAAATGTGTACATTTTCATTTTTCTGTGATAAAAATGGCTTCTAATATTTTATATTTTAGTGTCATGTTAGAGATTTCATTCCATGATCATTTGTTCATTCACATGTATTTTTATTTTTAGCTCTAAGCGAAAGACATGAGGCCTCAGCCTGAAATGGGGTTGTTTGAGGTCATCTGATTTCTGGCTAGAAGGTGTGGGATCGCCTCGTCCTGAAACCACTTCAGACCGCATGGTAACGGCAAAACCCGAGAGAGAGAGGCCTTCATGTTTTTCCATGTCTGTTTCCCTTCCCCAATTCCTTCCTTCCTTTTCGAGATTAAAAACTTCTTTAAGATGTATTAATAAACAAAAGGTATTAAACAACATATTAACATATCTTAACTGGTTCAAATGTTTCACAAAAGAGTTAATGTCATAAATCTACATGCTAATTTAATCAAACCTTTTAGAGTTGTTTGAACAGAGTTTTTTTTTTAAAACTCCAGTAGCTCCAGTGAGCTACTTAATCAGCAACAAAATATTTATTATATGAAAAAACACGAGTCATTAGGAATTTGCAGATTGAAATATTTTTTTTTTTTTTTGAAAACCAGTAGGATTTGCTCTTAAACAAAAGGGAATGCAGACTTCATAGGTTTTTCATACTAGAAAGTGAGGATTCTTGCTACAGCTTTCTTTTTCTGTGATAAAGAATTTTGATGTTTTCTGTATATGTGTCTATTTTACTTTTTAAAGTGTAAAGTGCCTATCGAGACTGTTAGCTGTACCAGTTAACTTTGCTTTAATTATTTTACACGTATCAGTTAACTCTGCTTTAATTATTACATGTTCAAAATATATTTTATAGTTGAAGGGAATAGAACTGGGTTTTTTTTTTCATTATAGTAAAACTTTTTTTGAGGGGGGCTCTTAAGTTTATTCCGATGGACCATGTCCCATTAGGTATGTTGAGGTATCAGTCCGTATTAGCAATTACTAGGCTTAGCTCCCCTAGGAATAGAATTCCAATAAGGTTTTTTGCTCTAGTTCAGATTTATTTACTAAGCCATTATTTTAAATAAGTAGTTCTTTATGTTATTTCATTTCCAGTACAGCATGTAATAGCAAAAGTAGTATCACAAGTTTACTTACATTTAGCCTAAATTTTGCATTTGTTTAATTGATGAGATGCTGAGAAAGTAAAATTTCACCCCATTCTGGAGGGCAAATGCTAAGGAACTGACATTTTTATTTTTTAAAAAAGTCATATATTTATTCTCATGTTTCTTGTAGAAGCTTGGTACTATATGTTACCTCATTTTTCTACAAACGTTATTTTCTTACCCTTCAATTTCAGATGTTGACTGAAAATTTATAAAATGTGTTCTTTTTCTTCTTGTATGTGACTTTCTGTAATGACAGGGAGAGTTCTTCACATGCAGTAAGAAAAAAATCATTTGTGAGCCAGCCGTGGACGTCGGGCCGGTGTAGGTTGGCTGGGAGAGCAGTGATTGTATCTCCAGTCTCCCCATTCATGCCTCACAGGCCAGCCCAGCCCTGTGCTAAAGAAACACAATTCGCAAGAAGTTGCAGAGTCTTTGTTTTACCGTGTCTCTGGAAATGTGAACTCTGAACTCTTAGTTTTCTATAGAATAGTTAAATAGGCTGGTCTAAATAATATGATTTTTTAAGCTCATAGTAGAGTTGTTTATGGATAGAGTTCACTTTTGTGTGTTAATGAGAACAATTACTGATGTTTTTAATTTTGGAAATTCTGATTTCTTATATTTACCCAAACAGAATTGTTTTTTCTCTTTTTCTTTTTCAAAAAAATCCTATCTAGACTGGCCCTTTTTGAGGTTAGAACTTTGAAGCACATCTTCCTTATTTCATGTGCTAAAAGTTAATATAATAGAGGCACAAAGACTTTAAGCACTGTTATAATTGACTTAAGTAGTTTCTACAGGTATGAGTTGTACAGGAACAAAATCTATAATTTCATTTATGCATCTCAATGTCTGACACCCTGATGATAGCTTTTAAAAATAAAGACAAAACTAATGCTACTTTAAAGCCTCAGATTGTACATGTGAAGCTATTTTGACCCAAAAAATACTAGATAATTAAATATGGGGTGCATATGAGTATAATTTAATACTTATTTTGCTGTACGTCAACTGTCTTGTTTTTAAGTAAACGTTAATGTTAGACTTAAGAGCTTATAAGATGAGAGAAAGCATTAATTTTAGAATGTTTTGAAAATTATGAAAGTAAATATTGACTTTTTCTAAGAAAGTCCTTTCCTTTGACATTGTTTAATTTTTTTCCTTTTTGTTTTTTAGGTTTGCAATTTTTTTTGGTGATGGCATGTTCAGAATCTTGGATCCCTAAGTTCAATATATTGGAAATATTTAGGAACCCTGGAAATAATGTTGTTTTCATATACGTGACTTACTAGGTGAATCAGTAGATTTAATAAAAGTATATAAAAGAACAGATATTATAATTTTGTGCTTCTAAATTGGCATGCATGTCTCAGATTATCAGCTGTCAGTATTAGTCTCATACTCTGCAGACAGTTATCTTCTGAAAGTTTTGGGGTTATCATGAACCTCACAGTTTCCCAGGCTATGTAATTCCCCACACCTATTTGGTCAGCTTCTTTCTGTCTGCCTTGGAGTGTAAATTACTTAGATCAGAGGCAATTATTGATCAGGAAGAAAGAAGAAGGAAAAAAAAAATCAAGTGACAATCCTAAAGGTAGTAATTACAAAATTTCAACCTGGAAGTGGTCTCACAATGGTCTATATTAAAATGTGCAAATTCTACTCAAATTATATCCTATTACACTCGTGGCAAAATGCTGCCAGGTTTCAAAAGTAGACATTACTATACAGGACTGAAGTGCCATCGGGGTAGAAGAGAGCAGTTGAGTCCCCTCCCCCACCTCCTGTTGTTGGGTGATGAATTATGGAAAGTAAAATGGCCAAGAGGCACAGGCCAAGTGAATGAAAAGGAAGGGAAGGAAAAAACCTTAATCTCCAGAAAGGAGCATTTCTCCTTAAAAAAATTGAAAGTTAACTATATTCCATGTCCCTGAACACTATTTAAAACTGTGGACTACTCTCCTGTAGACTCACAGTGTGGACTAGGGTATTCTTGACGATGGGAATGAAAGCAGAACTTGTATTGAGAGGAGAGTCAGTCCTTGAGTGGTCGTCTTTTTCTCTTGCCTGTTCCTGCTGGGATTAAGAGACTTGAAGAACATTCTGGGGCAGATAGTTATTTTGATGGTTGAATATGAGTGCCTCCCAACTCTTGACCAAAACTGGAGAGGATTGATTTTTAAGACCACATTGAGAACAACTTGGAAAATGATCAAGAGACCGCAGGGAACTAAAGAGACTGAGTCGTACTGCAGCAGAGTGTTCATGTCCTAGTTTATTGCAGGTTTTGTTGGTAGATTATCCAGTATTCCTGAAATTAGTACACTAACTTCTGTGAGAAGGTTTTGGAAGCTGAGCCCCAATACCTCGTCCCCCTTTTTGCTTTGCTTTGCTTTAAGAGCAACTGGCTGATGCACATTTACTAGAAGGCACAATGAAAACATTAGGTACGTTTTTTAAAAGTCAAGTTACATTTTAATCTAAGCGACTATTGCCTATTTAGCTGCTTTCCCATTACAACCGGTTTTTCAAAACTCTTATTCTGTGATACTTTTGTCAATAGAGGTGTTTCCTCTTAGCCAATTCTAGCCATAGTATTGACTGGGCCTAGGCATTTGATATACCCAGAAGGAATTAGCCAGGCAGGAGAAAACTTGGTCCCTACTGGAATGGATATTTTACAGACCTTCTTAGATTCTGAAAACTGTGAGTACGAATGAAAGAGACCCAAGAGGGGAAAACTCAAGAGCCTAAGAATAAAAAATGGTGGTGGGGGTGGGGACAAACTCTTCCCTCGCTAACCTGGAGTGCGCCCACCGAGGGAAGGGGACCAGTGCCCTGGGGCTGGTGCGAGGGAGCGTGCGGGCCTGTGGGGTGGCATTCAGACGGTAACTGGGGTGGCTCCCACTGGCAGCCTGCAGTGTTTTCAGGGTAGTGTCACGTGATTTTTGGAAATATTGATGCATTTCCTAACAAATGAGTTTGATTTAATTCTGGCATGTTCTAAATGGGTATGTGGCTCAAAGATTAAGTTAATTCAAAACAAATATCTTAGGTATTAGAGAAAATATTATAAATTAGAATCTTTTATCCCTGTTGTATAACTTTAGAAAATCACACAGAACACTGAACATAGTAGAGTACCGATGGCATGAATAGTTAGTGTTTGATGATTGCTTCCTAGAAAGTTCTAAATAAAACCTTAAATTTGTATTTAAATTTTATGTTGGTCTCAGATGTACTAGAAGAGCATTGTGGTGTGTGTTTCTTGGGGAATCTGTACCTTTTTGGGTCACTGCACTTCACAGCCTGACACGTCACTGAGAAATCAGAGATCGGACCCCGTGTACCCAGGGATGAACAGATGTTTGTGAGTTTAGGTGCACTGAGCCCATAAGTACACTGAGAAAACGAGCCTAAAACAACGGTTCTTTGTATGTTGGAAGGTTTAGACAAACTCCTTTGGAAAATCTCTGGATCCTTTTCCCGAGAAGACTCCACAGACCTTCATCTTTGCGCGGTTTCTGCGGCTGTAAGGACTGGCGCTGGCGGCGAGTCAGGAAACGCTGACCTACAGACCTCTTCGTTGGACTCCAGCCCGCGCTCCCACTCTGTTCTTGTCGCCCTGGAGTGGAGCGACAGATCTTCAAGGCCGTTTACCACCTTTTCACACGTAGCAGAAGCCACGAGTCGAGAACTTTGGAATGAAGTGGACCAGAAATCTCTGCAAAGGGCTGTCCCCAAGCCCCGAGAGGTGGACGTGGAGTCCAAGGCATCACGGCGAGGGGAGCTGCGGTCCTCCCCTCCTGCCGGTGCCGGGGGTTTCACTCCTAAGTTCAATATTAATGTCTTGTTTTTAAAATGAGCGTATATTTCTTCTAAAATTTCTAATGATTATGAAGGTTCTCTCCGTAAGTGTGACTTTTTTTCTCATGTCTTAGGGTATCAAATTCATGATGTAAAATATGTACTTCAAATTACAGTAGTAACTGGAAATTTGGGATTCTGTTGTTTTGTGGCTCTTGAATTTGCAGCTCGTTTTCAGGAAAATTGTCGAGATTCCCAGATTATTCCTTCTTTATTCCTTTCAGATTTTCTGAATGTGTGATTATTTCTGAATTTTATTGGTCTTATAAGTTTAGAGAAAACTATCTTCAGTTCTTATTTTGACACCAAATGGATGCATTTGATTTATCTAGTAGAAATGTGTGTCAACACGTTTGAGCGGCCCAGCCTCTCTCTCGGAATCTCACGATCACCCACCTGTCAGTCGTTCCCCGGGACATGCTGCACAGCACAGCTTGGCTGAGAAGGGCTTCCGGGAGATGAAGCAAACCGGGGAGGCTGGAGCACTGGGACCGAGTGCAGACGTGGAAGAGCTTCCTCGAGGACGACACGGCACATTCCGGAAACGTCGCAGATGGCATTGCTCTTGGCACACGAGACTGTCTTCTATGCATTGGACCTACAGACAGATAAAATAACCTCATAGAACATATTTTTAAGCAAAATACAGCTCCCGCCTCTGACACACTTCCGTCCGTAGTACAGCATGTTGTTGGTGGCCCACGCTCCTGGTGGGAGCCCGTGTCAGTCCGTGTGCCTGAAAGCTAGACATCATTCCTGCAGGACTTGAAGGTGTTTTTGTACTTTCAGAATGTCGTGTTTTAGGCTTTTAAACGTCTGCCTCACAATTTCAAGTGCCCTGAGAAAGGAGCCCGAAGTGACCCACGCCCTGGGGACCATTCTCTGTCCCTGCCGCTTGTCCCTGCTGTTGATTTAAATGTGGGGAAAACACCGAGCACAAAGGATTCTGATTGACTAGAATCCTGTCAAATCTATCCTGCTTCTCCTTCCCAAGTGGTTTCATTGTATTCCCCTTTCCAGCCCTTCAGCGTGTTGTCCGTTTTAGCCCCTGTGTCTCGAGGCAAGATGGAAGCGTCACCGCTCTCTCGGTCCATCTTCTTCCTGCCCGTCCCGTCGGCGTGTTCCGTCCTGCTGAGGACGGGGGTTTGCAGTTGCCCTACTGTGACGAGTCCACTGGTTCCCCTTCGTGTCCACCCCCCTTCCTGCATGTTCTTGTGGGGATCTAGCAGAGATCTAGCTGCAGGGATCCAGGTTTGCCTAGAAAAATCCACAGCATCGTATTTAAATGTAGCTCTGTAGTCGAGCTGTTGACAGTAGTCTTCGTTGCCCATCTCCGTGCTGAGCACTCTTCCCCGCCAACCACCATGCTCTTTCGAGGCCAGGAATGGACCTCAGCCTGCCCCAGGCATGGGAAGACCCGGTACTGACGTCTGCCTGAGCTTGCCGGTTCCTGGCGTTGTGCGTTAGTGAGCTCATTGAAGAGCTCCACGTTTCTCCCAGGCACTGGTAGAAAGTCATGTGCAGAGAAAGTGGTCGTGTCAATGAGATTTTGAAAGCAAGATTTGTCAAGAAATAGGCCAAACTTTTAGGCCCACATGAACCCACATTTGCTACCCAAGTGTGTTTTACTTTATAAAAACAAAAACTGCCATAACCTTTAAAAGTATTAGCATATTATCCCGACGTATTAAAAGTATATCACTCTCTAAATTTTTTTATGTGTAGTTTTCAGAAACACTGCAAATGCATTTTGTGTAAAAGAGGATATATTGTATAGAATCATGTTCTGACTCTGGCTCTAATAAAAGTTAAATGGTCTAATTATTTCAAACCCTGTAGTTTGAAATTATTTTTTGAGAAAAATCTTAAAGCATGGTACTATCTTTAGTTTTCATGTAATGTACAACTGTTCTCAGAAGCTGCTTATATGTGTTTGTGTTCCATGTACAGAAATATTGTAAACAGGGTCCGTGTATTTTCTCCAGTCAGCTGCTGGCCTTTCGGTTGTAATTACCAAGTGTTTGGGGTCGGGTGGCTGGAAGTGCAGCTCCAGCTTTTCTGTGCGTGTTGCAAACTTTGTCCAAATAAAGTAGCTTTGAACTCTGAAGGAGCTTTTAGTAAGTAAATTTTTTTTTTTTAAAAAAAAAAAAAAACCATGTGAGTTAAAGGAAATGAACAAAAGGTCTTTAAATATGATGATCTAAGTCAATGGTTTGCACCTTTTCTACCCAAACGGGAGCAGTAGTAGAATCTACAGGAATTGGGTGGGGGAGGGGAGCGTGTGGGACACAGTTTCTAGGGAGGGGAAAGGCCCCATCTGGGGTCGGTGGTGTGAGCCAGTGTGTGCATCTGTGTCCCGGAGACCTGAACCCACAGCCGAGGGAGTTTGGGTGCTCGGAACCTGCCCCCACAGTTCCGGAATGACGAGGGTGGGTGCCAACCTGCCACAAAATAGCAGAGAAAAAGACAGGGTGGGGACTTCATACTCCTTAAAGTTCTCCTTTAAACGCTCCTGTCCTCTCTATTGTGTGCCCTTATTTGTAATCCTGAGTTCTCTAAAGATATTTAAATTCTTTTTCATTGTCTGTTAAGTCAGAACAGGAGCTTCTCTTGGAACTGTACAATAAATATTAGCATTTTAATGTCTCAGTTCTGCCTAAAGGACCTGTTTAATTTTGTTTCTCTCATAACCCATAACTCACTAATTAGGGTGTCTGAGAACAGTTTGGGGAAGCTTAGATAATTATTATTTCAGCATTGCTGTGTGGTGGTGGGGGGGGTCACTGTTTTAAAAACCTAATATAGTATTAGCAGCAGTTAACAGCCATTATAGTATCATGCTGTTCAACCAATGCTTGACCAAGAACTCTTTCTGGAAATGTCTTGAACAGATTTCCGAAAGTTTTATGTGAAAATGAGCTGAAACCTCAGGTGATGCAAAGATCCACCACAACACGGGCTTTCAGGAAATCATTTGTATTATTTTGTGGATAATTTTTCAACCTACACAGTAGTCACCAACCTGCAAAAAGTGGTACACTAATAACCAAAAGTGATACATTGGCTAGAACTTGTATTATTCTTATTGCTCATCTATGATAACAAGTTTGAAATTGGCTTTGTTTTCATAGTCTTGTGTGACTAGACTATTTTTATTGATCATCTTTAAAGAACTAACTGGACAAAAGGACCCTGAAGGAGAAGAAACCAAGGGTGAATCCATGATGCATTTGAGCTGTATGGTCCATCACCTTCATCTTCCCAGCGGAAGAGCATTTTCCAGAAAAGTTTAAGCTAAATACCAATTTTTATGTCTTATCCACTTAAGTGCCAGCTGCTGTGCCAAGTGCTTTATATGCAATGTGTCTAGGAGCAAATCTCCAAGAAAGATACTGAGATTTCTTCCTTGGCTTCTTGAAGATCAGAGTTGTGTCCTTCCTACATGGGTGCTTGCAGGCAGGAAGTTGAGAAGAAGTCAGCGATCTCTAGGCTGGTTTACAATACTCCAGAGTGCCTCCCTTTATCTCCCGGGATATTGCGAAATTCTTACCGAATTGCTCATTAGGCATGGCTTGCCATATTCCACATGAAGTGTTTTCCCTAGAGACTTTTTCTTAGGAGACCCAATGTGAAATTATTAAACCCTGGGCTGTGATTAGTGAGGCAGACACCTGCTTTCTCTATTCTCTGGGACTTGAAAGCAAGAAGGAAATGGCTAAATAGAATGAAATGGCTTTGAGGGACATTTTGGACTTCATTTGCAGCGTTGCTCTGTGTCTTCTCCTGTGGGTGGCAAACTACCAGCGAGGGCTTTCGAATCTCACAACACCGGAAGGCACTACTTTGCCGTTAAAATTTTGAATTAAATACTTTGAACACTCAATTTTTGCAGTGGAGAAAAGATTATAAATCAATGCATCCTGAAGTCATTTCACCTAAAATGACATGACTGAAAATTGTGTAGATTTGCAGCTTTGCATTTGGAAGAGAAAGTACAAGTTTCTGTCGGTGGGTGGGTTCTTGATGATGCAGTTACAAGCAGAGGGTTCAGTCTTTCTCCGATGGCTCAGCCTTGCTCCAAAGTAAATTCCACTTTTAGTCAAATAACATCTCAGAAGTTTTCTCTTAGCAATTGGGATTTTCTTTAGCTCTTGAGTGGTTCTCAGTGGCCTTTTAGGCCCCATTTTGATCTTAGAAAACCACACCACAGAATGGGTTAGCATGCAATTTTAAAAGCCCCATTTGTGGAATCTTCTAGAAAATGTTAAAATATTGAGATTTTTTTTTTTTTTTTTTTTTGAGGTAGAGTGGGTAGAGTGCAGTGGTGGTGTAATAGCTCACAGCAACCTCAAACTCCTGGGCTCTAGCGATCCTCTCGCCTTAGCCTCACAAATAGCTAGGACTACAGGCATGCACCACCACACCCAGCTAATTTTTTCCATTTTTGGTAGAGACAGGGTGTTGTCTTGCTCAGGCTGGTCTCAAACTCCTGACCTCAAGTGATCCTCCTGCCTCGGCCTTCCAGAGTGCTAGGATTACAGGCGTGAGCCACCATGCCTGGCCCAGAAATTATTTAAAACCAACTTTTGAAACAACAAAATTTGTATTTCCCCCACCCCTACTACCCTTGCTTAAGATTCAAAAGAAACTCTAAAAAACTTTCTTCCTGTAAGAACGGAAATAGATGACAACTTAAGGGAACAGGATTTCTAAGTGGTTCTTCTCACCTAAGCAAGCAATAAATAAATTCTTCAAATATCCTAAAAGAGGTACGTTGAACTTTTCTGTAAGGACTATTTAATTGAAAACAGGAGCATAGTATGAATATGTATGAACTTGTAGTAATCCTAACCTATGAGAGAGCTTTCCTGCATAGCTCAGATGAGACAGAATTTTTGTCCTAGCTGTGAAAAATTACGAAAATACAGCTCTATGATGTGCCTTCTGACTTGTAATATCCTTAGAGTGAGAAGGACACACAGCATTCATAGCATTGGGGAAAACTAATGGCTGGTAAAAATAGGACCTCATGTTCGTCCCGGCCACTGGGTCCTCTAGCTCAGGCACAAGCTCTTAGGGTTCAGCAGTGCTGGTGTGACCTTTTACACATAATAAAACAGGTTCAAAGTGGCAGATTGCGTAAGGTTGTGCTAGAATGCAAGTTTTCTAACTCGCCATGGAGTTTGTGTTCTACCAATTCTGATTCCGTTGTTGTATCAGAAATATAGAAGTGGGGAGTTGGCAGAAGGGTGGGACCAAAATGACATTTTTGGAAACCCAGTAGGGAAAATGCACAAATATTTTTATTATTATTGTTACTATGTTTCCTGAGGTCTTACGAGGGAGAGCTAATGACTAAGGAGATAGAAAGTTTGTATGAGAGTTCTTACCACTTGTACCCAACAAGAAGACACAGCAGATGGCGAGTGTCCTTCTGCTGGTGACAAACTTAATTGACTGTCTTTGGGAACATCTGATTTAACTTGACTGTAGGCAGCCTTCCATCTTCCGAGTGGAAGTAGAACTTGAGAGCTCAGTGGAATTGATTGATGGGACTCTCTGTTCTTGTCATGTGGTACGAAAGACGTGCAATCATATGCAAGGGACTAAATCTCACTCAGAGTTTGCCATCCAGAAACAAAATGTCTTTATTCCAACTAGGTTTTAATTTTGTGTTTGGGTAACGTTCAGTGAGGTCTTGATGATGCATATTTTTCATACGGTGTATGCTGAGAAGTAGCTAAATAGTGCAAAACAAAGAGAGGAAGACGCCAGCATGGAAATCAAGTGTGACATTTGTGGACAGGGGCTCCGGGACCCAGCTGTTGACAGGTGGCCCTGCCTGCCGGGGCTGATGGGATGAGAGGCAGAGTGAACCTCATGTGGCCTTTTACTGTCCCGGTTGCTTTGTCCAGGAAAAGGCTGCTTGGTTAACGCTGTCGGTCCACCTTCCTTCTTTTCCAAGCTGTCTCTCTCCAGAGCAGTTTGCCACTGGGCAGTCCGGCGGCAGCACAGAAAGGTTTGATTCATTCGACACCTGGTTCAGTTCAGACCCACGGATGCCTTCATTGTGCAGTGCTCTAATAGTGTTTTGTGGGAAACGTAATACATGTTCGCTGCAAAACATTTGAAATTAAAGTATGAAGAAAACAAATCACTATACTACCATTCAGAGATAACTATTATTACTATTTTTAGTGTCATTCATGAACATGTTTTAACAAATTAATAGGATCACGCTAAGTTGTTTCTTCTTCTATTAAAGTTTTGTAATCTACTCTTTGACTTAAGACTAATTTGAGTGTTTTATGAAAATTTGAAATATTAAGATGCATTTTTTTGGCTAGTTGGCATTCCATCGGATGGATGTATATATAGTTTATTGAGCCAGCCCTTATTGGCGAACATTTGTTTCCTGCTATTTAATAAGTGTTATGCTGCACGGAAGACTCTTCGTACTAAATCTTTGCACACATCTCTGCTTATTGTTCCTTTAGAATAAATACGGAGAAGTGGAATTAGCAACTCAGAAGATATATTTAAAATCTGTTGGATGAATTATTAACTTTTGTCACTTGTACAGATATTTTCCCTCATTTGTTCTTTATAGTATTTTTTGACATTCGGAAAGTTTCACTTTTATCAAGTTTTTCAAGCTTTTATTTTATGCTTTCTTCTGCTTAAACGTGTCTTCTCAATCCTGAACTGACTTCCAAAGTTAGTTTTAATCATAGACTTAATTGGAAGACAGTGGAATTACTAATTGGCAGCAAGCACTTTGGAGGAAAATACAACCATTAATAAAATGTAGTCTAGTCTTAGCCAGATTATACATCAGAATCACCTATGTGAGTTTTAAAAATTACCAGTGCCTGGATCACATCTCAGAGCCACCGAATCAGGAACTGTTTTTAAAAATACCTTACACAGGTCCACAGACTTAAAAAGGAGCAGACCGAAGTTGCACGTGACATATATTTTTTGCTTGATTTTTCCATTAGATCTTATTAGCACGGTGGTGTGTTTTGCCACAGCCATTCCCATCTGTCAACCGTGGATCACAGTGCTGTTCTGGCTTCCCTGAGGAAGAGGATTTAAGAACAGCATGTGCTGGGCGAGCCCCCTGCAAAACTGCACTGGTTCTCTGAAAGCACCAGTCTGACAAGTTGAAATTATGTATCTGTTATGCACGTGATTCTTCCTGAGTTCTGTGGCTGATTTTCACGCCTGCCGTTTTGCACTACAGCAAGTAGCTTTTTTTTTTTTTTTTAACTTAGAACATACAACGTATTTAATACTACCTTAAATTTATATAATTCTTTTAAACTAGGATTCATTGCTCTTTGACGTACAGTAGAATCTCATTAAAAATGGAGCGTGGACCTTGCAGGTTAATTATTTGCCACTTGGGAAAAGAAACTCAAACCAAAAAATGGTTACTTATATCTCTGTACAAACTTGAACTGTGCTCATTAGTTAACATTGAAAATACATTCCTATTTCTCTAGCCTGGAGTTGCAAACTTTGTTGTTAAAGATTTTATAAGGAAATGTGCCTGTGAAATGACCTTTGTTTTTTTAGTGTCTGCCTGGTGAGTGGCGCTCTGTGCTTTTAAGGTGAGAGGGGAGCTGAGAGGGAAGGCACAGGCAGGCCCGGGCACTTAGGAGTCTTGGAGTCTAAGGAATGACAATGCTGACGATGACACCAATGACAATGACGCCAACACCGACGCACAGGAGTAGGTGCAGCGATTTAAGTCCAGTGTCTGGCAGCTGGTGGTGACCACTCCCCGAATGTCAGTCCCACCAGCCCTGCTCGGGGATGATTTGAAGTGGAGTGTTTGGGGGCTGGGGAGGAGGCAGAGGATCCCAAGAAGAGGTCCCTTTTTCTTTTTGATCAGGTAGAGAGAAATTATATGTGCCCCAAACAAAAAGTAGATCATATAAAGACCCTGAAGTACAAGGTGCTAAGTTTTGTGTTACAGATAACAAAGGTATTACTTAAAAAAAAAAAAAAAAAAAAAAAGGAGAGAGAGGCATGACTCTGAAGTAGTAATTACACTATTTTAATATCATTCTCAAGTATTTTAAGTATAAAATACTTAAACTAGAATTGAACACATCTTAGGTAATTTCAAGAAGAAGAAAAGGGCCACGTTGCGAGACACATCTGACCACTGGAACTGAGAGACCAAGCAGGTGTTGGGGTGCTAATGCCGCTGGCGCTCGGCGTGCAGGGGAGGCACCAGAACTGTTTGCAGAGAAGTTCTTGGGGGCACCGGGCGAGTCACTCAAGGTCTCCTGGGCCCCCGTTGTCTCCCATAACCATTTGGCCTTTCAGACCCCTGCCGTTCCATCATGAAAAACCTGTTTATTGATTATTGCGGGCCAGAAAAATTAAAGGGGGTTGAAAGAGATTCTGAGTTCTTTTCTGGCCCAGGTTCCTCCAGAATCTGAGCAAAATGAGCTTCTTGAGCGTCATCCAGGAGGAAGAGTTTGTCTTTGGGCTTCATGGCGGCCTCCGTGCTGATGGCCACAGGTCAGGACCACGGGCAGCTCCTGCCTTACGCACCATCAGCATTTTCTCCTCCTGACCTTTGACCACCCAGGACAGCCCCTGCGCTGCTGCGGTGTCCCTCACGTCACGCCTTCCCGAGGCTCAGATGTTTCCAGCCAGGGTCCTCACCTAACCCCCCAAACCTAGAGGGGAGGTCTCAGGTCAAAGCGTTCCGTGTGGGCTGTGATCTCAATGGGCTGTGACCAGAATGCTAAAAATAAAAAAATAGAATAAAGTAAAACATGTCTAAGTGCCCCACACCTAGTAGGGGTAAGGATTACTCAACATTTTTTAGTTTTACATTTGTCAGTGCACGTCCGTGCACACGAAGCGTTGCAGTGGAAAATGCATTTCTTTCTTGGAGTTGCGGTCAGAAAAATGTAAAAAGCAATGCTCACCCGCAGTTCCCCATTCCAGAGCCTGAAAGTTTTTTCTTAAGTTTGACACAGGGTCCTTTGGCAGCAAAGCGTGACCTAAAGTTGTTTATATTCATTCTTTATGCCACTTACTGTGAATATTTGTAACCGAACTGCAGAATGGAGTCGTACTGTGTCCCCCGTGGGTGTGTTGCGCCTGATTACTTTTCTAAGGGCCAAAAAGTTGTGAACCCCAAGGGTTTTTGCAGAAGAGATTGTGGATCTGTGTAAGGAATATGACAGTTTTCATTCATTCAGCAAGAATTTGTCTGGTGCTTACTGGGAGCTTGGCATTGTGCTGCGTGTCAGATACGGAAGGAAGAAAAGTGAGCGTGAGACGAGCCCTTGGGAGACTAGAGCTGTCCCATGGGTGGGAGGGACCTGGGGCCACCGGAGCTGGCCATCAGTTCCTTCAGTTTCTCGTTCTTTCTCTGGGTGGGCTCACCCAGCCCCGAAGGTGCGGGGATTTCTCTGCAAATGGCTTCCAAGTCGCCCACACCACATCCCCACCTCCTCTGCAGGGCTTTACACCAGCACTTCAGCACATTTAAAAACAAACTCCCACTGCTTCCTCCCATATTCCTGTAGCCTTAGTGGCACCTAACCTGGACACAGTCTTATCTCACAAAGTGTAGGCAAGTGTTTCAAGCAGTAATAACTCCTGTATTGCTGGTGGACGTGTACACTGGTCCACTCTATTTTGAGAGCAAATTAGCGATGTCTAATAAAATTGAAAATGTGTACACACTTATACATGTTTCATTGCCAGAAATATGCTTTGCAGCATTGTTTTTAGTGGCAAAAGCATTGGAACCAACAAAAAATATCTATGAGAAGGAGACTGGATAAATCGTGGATACTCATTTAATGAAATACTATATAACTGTTAAATAAACTAAAGCTACATTTGTATCATGGGCAAATTTGAAAAAAAATGTTGAGTGAACAAAGCAAACTATAGAATGTCTAGAGTATGAAACCATTTATATAAGGTTTAAAACATGAGAAGCTATTATTTCATATTTACATATTTACATGTAGCTATGCATATATATAGGTAAGTGTGTATCTAGTAAAAGGTAAAATACGCATGGGAATGGTTAACAAAAAATTCAGTGCAGTGGTTAGCTTGGGAAGGGGAACGGAGTAGATGCAGAAGTGTATAGAGAGAGCTTCAGTTGTATGTTAAGTGATTTATTTCTCAAAAAGAAAAATGGAACTCTGGGTGCAAAATGCTAAATTTTGATAAAGCTGGGTGGGTATACATGTGTTCCTTGTATTACTATTACCTTTTGTATCCTTGAAATTTTTTATTTTTATGTTTTTTGAAATATTTATTTATTTTTTGAAATATTTTATTTTTAAAAAAGCACTCAACCCCAGCCTGGTGCTTAGTAGTGGGTGTGTAATAAATATTCCTTTCCTTCCATTCAGAAGGTGTTTAAGATTTCATTTAGCTGACTGTTGAGTCCAGTTCCTCCAGACAGGGGGAACTCCATTCCAGCACAGACAGGGACCAAACTCCCTAGTGAGGCACTTGTGCCCTGTCCTCCCCGGCTGCAGCCTCCAGTTCTGCTCTGGTGCTTGCCCGAGTGAACCCATTGTCCCAGCCGTGGGTCCCGGGTCATGCCAATGCTTTCCTGCTCCTTTGTTGTGGCTCCTGTGGTTTTGTTGGCTGGAATCTCCCATCCTTTTATTCTGACTATATAAAACACAATGCCCCTTTCAAAGGCTATTAAAATGTCACCCCATCTGTCCATCCATCCATCCATCCATTTATTGAGCATCTTCTGTATGCAGGGCACATACAGCCTGCCCTGACTTGCTCTGCCACAGCTAATCACTAGTTCACAGAATCCCCATCTCGCCTTATGCCTCTGACATGGAATTTATCACATTAAAGTTTATTTGCTCTTGCTAGACTAGGCACTGAAGTGCAGATACCGTTCTATTCCATCTGAATGCCTTGCCCTTACAGGAACTCATTAAATACTGGCTGAAGGAATAAATGAGTTTCAGCTCGTGTGTCTCAAACATTGAAATCAATGTTAAGATTATGGTTTAATCCTCATCCCTTGAATCTAAATATTTAGTGTCTTCAGCTCATTGATTTTAACAGGAGTACCGGGTACTCCCTCCCATCTGTCACCTGGAGGAAGAAAGGGCGTTAGGTCCCACTCCAGCCACTCTGCCCGCACATTTACTGAGAATCCACAATGCAGGGCATCAGGTGTGATCTCGACTCTCCAGGGACTTTGCGTATAGTTGGACAGGGGAGACAATGCCACAAAAAATTAGGAACATGATAAAGCAGTGTGAGGTGTGGGTCAAAGAAGTGGAGCTGGCATCATGATCTGAAATCATCCGTAATGAAACAGCTTGTTTTACGCTTGACCGTGTAAGACTGGTTTTGAGAGGTTCATTCTTTTGCGAGAGGATCTGGGTCAGAATTATCATTTTATATCAGATTGGATTTCTGTTTCCAAAATCCTTTTTTTCCCCCCCTTGGCTCAAGTAGATATTTAACAGCATCTCTATTATATGCAAGCTGATACACAGGTGTGGATTTGAAGATGTCTTCTGATACCACAATGTTCCAAGGTGTGAGCCTAAAATATTTTCCTGATCTGACACCAAATAGAATTTGCTTTGCACTTTTTCCAACAGGTGTCTGTGAATTCTTGAAGCTACTAACCTTCCTCACACCCCTGCCTTTCCCATGTACTCCTGGAAAACAGTTTCCAATGTGACAGTGTCTGTATTTTATATTTCCAGCAATCAGTCCCATGTTGTTGGTTGTGATGGTTTTTCCTTATCCGGGGAGGCTGTTTGAGAACTTTAGCCTGGAAGAGACCTTTACGTAGACTTCAGTCTTTCCAGGGCAGAAGCCCCCACTCTGCCTTCTGCCTCTGCTTGGGCATTTCTAGTGACAGGGAGCTCACTACTTCTCATGGAAGATGAGCTTCACCTCTGAGATTAGACGTTCACAGGTTGTCAGAAGATGGCGGATTGGGCTCTCCCCAGGAGGGGGCCTACATAACACTCCAGGAAGACCCAGGTCCTCCTTGGAAGGTGTAGGATCTGCCAGCAGATCCCAGCATTTTGGGACAGTCAGTCTATCACAGCTTCTTTGGGTCATGCCACTGTTGGAGTCCCGGCCTTCAGAACGCCGGTTGTCTTCCTTCAAAGCCATCGTGAATGGCATCTGTCAGTCAGCCTGCTGGGTGGCAAATAAGAGAATCCAATTCTGGCTGTCCAGGTGCGGAGGAGGAACAGGAAGGACGAGCATGGAGGTGTCGGGGGAATGTGGGGGCTGTGTACAGATTGGACTGGAGACCGAGGGACAGGTGGGTGCACTTTGCACGAGCAGTGCTTTTTGAAGCCATGATTGTGAGCGCAGCTGGGGCTTAAAGGCTGAGAGTGAGTAAGGGCTTCACGGGCAGCGTGAGTGACGGACAGGAGCTGGCGTGGGTACGTGGCTGCAGGTGACTGTGAGTGGGAGGACTCTGCAGGCAGGAGCGATGTTCACACTGCTGAAGGACCCGCCAGTCAGAACAGACGCCGCCTTGGGTTGTGGCCCCGCCAGGTCGGGGGAGCCCCTCGGTGGTGGGACAGTGGTCAGTTGTGGGGTGCCGGTGGGCACCTTGGTTTACGTGTCGTTCACCAAGCAGAAGAGAGTCGGTTGGTGCTGAGTATCGGCCCTGCTGGTAGGAAAACACCGACAGAGATGCAGCCTCTATTTCCAGTGCTGCTTTGTCAGGGATCTGGGGTTGTGTTGTTTTGTTTTTGTTTTTTAAATTTGCTTTGCTTATTCTGTTTGGATTGATGGTGTTTGGATTGCATTGCCAGCCTGCGCCGGCACTGGGAATGTGCTCTCGTATGCCAGCCTCAGCCTCTCCTGCCAGCCAAGGGAACGCAGTTTGCAGAGTGAGACAAATGCGACCTGACCGCCTCCTCCATGAGGGGGGTGCTGTGTGACATCACCTGAAGCACTTACCTGTCCAGGGGATGGGCCCAGCGGCCCTTCCTTTTTAGGGACACTGTGAGGGCTCAATAGGACAACACAGCTAAAGCATCTAGCACGGTGCCAACCACTCCACTTATATCCCGGGATAAGCAAGACCTTTCAAAAAGGCGAGACTGGCTTGGAATCCCAGCTTGGCCACTTATTATCTGTGCAATTTCAGGCCAGTTAATTTCTCTGGGTCTCGGTGTCCTCCTCTGAAGAATGGAATTTCTACCTGTCTCCCAGAGTCGTGAAGGTTTAGGGGGGTGGCGTATGGCATTGTCTAGCGCAAAGCTTGCGCTGTAGGAGGAGATCAGTAGGTGGCAGTGATGATGATGATGATGTCTTTGCTTCCCTGAGCTAGTGTCTGTGCTGTCGTGGTGGTGGCGGGTGTTGCAGGTCAGTGTTTTCGAGGGGCGCTTGACATCACTGGGGCTAAAGATTGGGGGATGGCCCAGTGTCCTGTCCCAGCTCTGAGCGTGGACGCCTGCAGCCTTCCGTTCCCCGGAGCTCCCTGAGAAGGCAGGACTGATCCCTGCAGGACAGGACCGGCCAGGTGACCTCCAAGACCTCTGTTCTGTTTTTGGATATTTCTGGCATTAAATCTTCTCAGAGGATGCTGGCGGCAGCCGCACCGCTGCCTCTGTTAGCAGCAGACCAAGCTGCTGTGCTTACTTTTCATTTGAAGTCTCCCCTTTCACTGGAGAGGCAGCAGGATCTGGGGAAGAGATACTATCAGAGCAGGACACTGGAGCCGGGATCACATCCCTGCCTCTGCCGGGGATTTGCTTTGTAGCCGAGGTAAGTCACTTAACCTCACCGCATCTTCCTAGTGTGTGCAGCTTGGCTTATTGTCATTGAAAGCTTTTTATTCTTTCTGACATTTTAAACTTGTCGGTCTAGGGTTGCCTTAATGCGGACTGGGCAGGGCATGTGGTGTTCATCCTATAGCGATGACTTTTCAGTGACTGTACAGTAAAACGACAAGAGCAGTTCTGATGAGCATCTCTGCTGAAGCCTGCTGTTTATGAATAACAACGACATGTCATTCTCTAGCACCTACTGTGTGCCAGGCAGAACTCCGGGCTGGGGCTCATGAGTCCTTAGACTTGCAGAACATCCTGCAGGTCAGCCAAGTTCAATCTCTACGTCTGCCTGGAATGTGATTTTCTTTCTCCAATAACTAATTATATTTAAGCAACCATTTATAAACCAGTGAGCCAGTGCATTGGCAAGCGTCTGGAGCAGGGACATGAATTCTACTTGTTTTTCGAAAAGTATTTCCTTCATTTTTAAAGAAAGGAGAGACTCGAGTCCTTCGATTGCGAAGCTTGGAGTTTAGGTTAGTGATTCTCAGCCTCTGGTGAGCTGGTGAGAATGCAGATGCCTGGGTCCCGCTCGCAGACATTCTGACTCAGTGGGTTTCGGACGGGCCCTGGAATCTGCACCCTCGGAGCTCCCCCGCTGGTGTGAGGCAGGACGTCTGCAGACGCTGCTTTGGGAAGCACCAGTCTCCTGGGTGTGCAGAACGCCTGCCCACGGCGGCAGCCCCGACCAACACCACTTAGGGCATTTTCGTGATCTGCTCTAGGAAATGAGGAGAACTGGCACTTCCTGGATGCGTGGGACTGGGGTGAGGATTGATGCAGTCAACACACACACGCCCTTTCCCATCTGACGACGTGCACTTAGCACTCTCCGTGGGCTAGGTCCCCTGCAGGGGCTCCTTGAGAACAGGGACGGTGCCCGATGGCACCTGGCAGGCAGAGCTGACACGGGAGTACCTGTGAGTGACAGGATGAAGCTCCCCATGCAACATGGGGGCCCCCAGAGGTGGATCCGTGAGAGTGAAGGGATGAGCTCGTGTGACCCTGATGGAGACCCAGGCAGACCTCTCCGGGACGACAGGATGGGGAGACAGGCCTGGGGGCCGGGAAAGGCTGGGAAACAGAATCTGGAAGGAGGAGGTCGCCGAGGGGACCAAGGAGGGCTGGGGGTGGCCAGCCCAGGCGTAGGGACGGGCTGGAAGCTGAGAAGGGGGCAGAGCACTTACCCCGTAGACGAGGAGCGTCCCATGGCGTCTGTTGTTTGGCAGACACGTCCCAGGAGTAGCCGCCGTTTTCACAGGAGCTGACCGATTGCAGATGCGCGCGGAAGACAGAGGACGTTAGCGTCCTCGTCCATCCAGTGCCCGAGTAACCTCTCCCTTGCCTGGAAGCTGGCAGCAGGCCCAGCACCGACGTAGAAAAGAAGGGAGAACCTTCTCTGAGTCTTGGGAAATAGCTGAAATGTTACTGGCAAGTGCCTCTTTCTAGAAGGGAGAAAATAGATCCCACACATTAACTCTGAAAGCTGGTGAAGTCTGGTAACTTATTTCCCACAGACTTGGACTGAATGAGGAACCCGCCAGGCTGTGGGCGGAGCTCTAAATTTACACCTTCATCTCATCATTAAGATCGGAGACGATGTTTCATTAGCGTTAGGTGCTATGTAAATATGAACTACTCTCTGAATAAATATTTTCTTTCTTTTTTCCCCTTCCAAAGTTAGGATATGTTCTATGGTAAATAGTGCAATTCTTAGACACAGGAGAGGTTTATTTTAAAATGAACTGTATAAATCATATCTAAATTCTGGAAAGTGCTAAATGATCTAGCCTCGAAGCAATATAGTAGCTTCTGTTTATGCCCAGGAAAGTCAAGCGTGGCTGGAATCGTATGTGGCAAATTGCTGAGAACGGCTGGGAGCGGCGTCCACAGATGGTGCTCGGACCAGATTTCAACTCCCTCGCTTTGGTAAATATCGACGTCTGAAGTCAGAGTGTAATTGGGTCAGCGAGCGCCGGCTGCGGATGGACAGGACTGTGGGAAGCGAGATCTGGAAGACACCCAGGCAGTTCCCCATGTAACTCAGTGTCCAGCGGTGGAAACTGAGGCACGGAGGGGCGTGCCCAGGGCCGGGCGGTGAGATGGGACAGAGACAGGGCTAGAAGCCTGGACTTAGGGACCCCACTAGGATCTCTTTCTTCCCGGATTTCTGATTTTTTTTTTCTTTCAGTGTTACTTATTATAAAAATAATACAGTATTAAAGAAGTTAAAAAAAAAAGAAACTTACAATCTCCCTGTCTCAGGAGCTTTAAATATTTAAATATTTGTTTATTTGTTTCTGTATTTCCTTATGAAAATTTAAAACGTATAGTTGCAGTCATTGCGGGCATACCATTCCGTGTTCTCCTTCTTAATAATGTCTTCAAAATCGCTTCCCGCCATGGTGGTGTGTGGTCTCGTGGACCTTTGTTACCGTAAGGGCCTACCAGAGCGCTCGCTGGTGCTAAGCATTCCCTGCTCGCTGGGCACTTAGGTTGCGTTCATAGTTGCACTCTCACCCAGAATGCTGAGATAAACATCTTCATGCTTTGGCTTTTTCTCAGTGAACTGGTTCCTCGTCCTCCCTCCTCACTGAAACATCTCCAGGCTCCCACGGGGAGACGCAGCCCAGCTGGGGGGCAGCTGTGCCTTCTGGCCGGTGGGTGATAGGGGAGGTTGTGGCCCAGGCTGGGGAATAGCCCAGTGTGGGTCGGGGGGAGATGCAATAAAAATACATACAAAGTCTGATCCCAAACGAGGATGCTGCATCCTGTCTGTCGCACAGAGGACGTCAGCGTAAAGGAGAAGTGATGACACTCTAGGACGGGCGGCTTCCCGCTGATGGTCAGGCTGGGTGTCCCCGAAGCCTTCATGGGAAGCCGGTGGAAGTCACTTCTCAGGCCAGTTTACCCCGAGGCAGGGGTGGTGAGGGAAGGTCCTTCCTGCTCCTGCAGCACCCTTACAGGGGTCGCAGCGCGTGAAGCGGCGCGCGTGCGCAGTCGTGCACAGCCGTGTGCGTGGCGGGCGGTGGCAGTGCGCAGAGGAACCCGTGGGCTCCTGCCGGGGCCACCAAGCCTCAGAGAGGGGGCTCCGCAGAGTGGCCTAGTTCTACAGGGGCAGCCCCCGAGTGCCCCCGGAGACTTGCGGGTCAGAAAGCTCAGCACGGGGGGACCCTGATGCATGTCAGGTTCTGCCCGGTCCTGTTGTAGAAACTGCGGGGACGTGGGATTGACCCCCTGCGCCTGGCTCCTGGGGCGCAGGCTTTGCTCGCTCACGCTGCCTTCGTAGAAAGCTATAAATACGGGATATGCATATATAAATATAAATACTAAATGCCACCACCAGGGACGCCCCGTTTCTGGCAACTGAGTTCTGGAACCTTGAGTCATCAGAGCAGCAGCGTCACCCCATGCCCCACTCTGGAAAGTGTTAAAGGAAACTACAAAGGCTCTGCCCAGTGTGCCGGCTTGATCTGACCCGGGCTGTGTCCCGGTCAAGAGGAAATGAAGAAAGCTGGGGTCCCAGGGGCAGAAGGCTGGCTTTGGGGACCACGCTTGGAACAGAGGACTTTTCTTTGACCTCCCAGGTTGAGGTCGGACCCCTACTATTTCAGCTCAGATTTTGAGATTCACGATGGACCCCCAGTTGTTAGCAAGATCTTACAGAGCGGATCTGAGCCCCGGAGACACCCCCTGCAAGCAGGAGGGGACCACCTTTTCTTATGCACAGAGCAGAAGGCATCCCAAATTCCCTCTGCCCAGGTGACTGCTTCTGGCCCGACCTAGCAGCACATTCTGGCGGTAGAAGGAGCTGTCTCTGTCTGCAAAGCCTAAGCTGTCCCAGCCTGACCCCTGGGTCCCACTGCTGGGGCCACTGGCCATGTGTTCCCTTTGACATGCCATGAGGCAGCAGCCCGAGTGACCCTGGGGGGGACAGTGGGGCTTATGCTGATTCCTAGTGAACGGCTGCAAAATAAGCCCCTGCCAATTAGTGCGCATGAAAGCGTCTCTCTCTCTCCGTTGAGCCGACAGATATTATTCCTGTTTATATCTCCTTTGAGTGCAAGTTTCCCTTTCAACTTGGTGGTCAGAGCTCGGGGTGGGGAGCCGCGGGGACAGGAGAGAGAATCCAGGCTGGTGAAGTTACCGCCTGCTGGCGTGGGAATTTCCTGAGCTGCAACGGCCCCAGGAGAGGAAGCAAGGCAGATGCATTTAATTTTTTGATTAAAATGAATTAAATGTTCATGTTTTGATGTGTGATCAAATCGTATTTGAAATACACTGGGCCAAATGTATTTATGATGAACTGCTGTGCAGATAATGGAAATCATTTCAATAAAATTCTCATCCACGCTAAGACCTTAATCAAGGGATAACCTATTTGACATTGGATCACAGATAACTATGTAATTCTGCCCCTACAGGAATAGATTTATTCCATTTGGGTGATTAATGCATTAGGAAGCTGAGGTCATGCTAGAGCTAAAGCACGTCTTCTGGATTTCTCTGGCACCTTCCGGTTTTTGGTGGGAGCCAGCAATAGTTCTTAGAGTGTATTACTTTTCTTAAAACATCTTTGCTTTTCTCAGATTCTGGGCTTCTTTTTATCAAAACTGTGCCACTTTGCGGTAGATAGCCTGGGATATAGGGGACTGCCTCTCCTGGTCCCCTAGAACAGTGTATGTTGCTGCTACCTAAAGTTAATGGTTTCATTTTACTGGCAGTTTTGCAGCCAAGGGCTTTGTGCCCAGTAACCCCAGGCCACTGAGTTTTCTTCACGTCCTGCACGTTTTGTCATGTTGTCGTATGTATCTTGTTCTTCACTCTCTGTTTCCTTGTGAGTGAAATGGAGGTGATAATAGCTCTAGTCTCCTTTCCAAAGAGGTTGGCGGCTCAGATCGGGCAAACTGGAGAGTCTTGTGTAAGCCCCAAAGAGCAGCCAGGCACAGGTAATCCCTGGTGTTATTGCCTTCTCTCTGTGACCAGGTGATAGGCTTCTTGTGGGCAGGGGCTGTCTGCTCGGCCACCTGGCTGGACACAGCGGGCTGTGCAGGTGGCTCTGCCGACCAGCTGGGGGCCTGCCCCGCCTGTCTGTGTGACAGACACCATCCGGGGACATGTGTTGGCTTTAAATCTCCAGAGTTTTCACGATCGCATTCTGCTATTCAGAGAACAAGAATAGATGAATCGTTAAAATTGCTAAAATGAGCCCAATAATCAGGTCATTGGAAGCGCAGAAGATATCTCTTTTGACGTGCACTGATCTCTCTTTTCCTCCTTCCTCACCCTCTTTCTGCAATCTGTCCTTTCTCATAAAGAGACAGATCCCTGATTTGGCACATGCCGTGGCTTGGACAAATTGCGTGAGAAGAGATCTCTTTTCGTGAGTTGGCTTGGAAGCTATTTGATTATGGGGACTAAAAGACTAGGGAAGCACAGGGTTTTCTACTAAGACAAAGAACAAAAAATACACATCATTTTAAAAAATGAAACAAAAAGGCAAGTGGGCACTTTTTCTTGCTTTCTGGGGCGGGGTGGGGGTGATCTCTGCAAACACTTTAGGGAGTTGCCCACGTGTGGAAGACACTGAACTCAAACATCTCATTAGGGGTGTTTGGGGAACTTTTGTGATCATTTTATTTTTTACCTTTATTGGTTTTTTATTACAACAGCGTTACCTGGTCTTCCTAACAAAATTCTAAGAGGTCTAGAAAGTGCACCAAGGCTCTCCCTGTCTTCCTTGCCTCTCCTTCCTGGCTCCAACCCCTGCTGCCCGTTCTGGAGGAAGCTACTCGTAATCGCTGTGGTATAGACTTCCAGACTCTCCTACACGGATCCTTAATCAAACTCATGTGCAGATACACAGATTTTGTTTTACCAACACAGGGTAATAGTAGATGTATTGTTCTGTGACTTGCTTTATCCCCTGTGGACATTTCTTAAGTCAGAAATAGACATCTGCTTCGTTATTTTTAAAAGCTGCATTTATTCTATGGTTTGATGTCCCACCGTGCACCCAAACTGGTTCATTTGCCACCTGTTGCTGCACACGTAGGTCATCTCCCCGTCCCCACTTCCGACACGCACACCCCCTTTTGCCATTGCGGACAAGCCGGGAGAGGAGCAAAAGCTGTGCCCTTTGCATCTCCTGCTCAGAGGCCACTTTTTCTCATGGGGAGGAGGAGGCACTTTCTCCCTGGGAGCAGGTGGCTAGAAATCTGTCCTGTGTCCTCACGTCCAGCTTTCCACTGGAGGAGCGGAGCTCGGGCTGCAGGAGGGCGGGCATTCCTACCGTGCACCGGGCCCTGTTTGTCTGCTCTTGCTACCTGTCTGCTCCACCAGAGTGGTCCTGGGGTGGCCCAGGGTCCCTTTGCCTCGGCCGGCAGCCTGAGTTGGTTGGAATAGACTGGCTGGCTGTGCTGGCATCCTCTTCCTCTCTCGCTGTTCTGTGCATGCTGAGAACCTCCATACGGGCTCTCAAGAAGTGCTGGGACCTTCCTTGGAGTGCCACTGACACAGCCTTTGCCCTGTCATGGGGGCCGCTGTGTTGGGTGCTCTGTAGTCCTATGACTCACAGGAAGGGAGTCACAACCCTCAGGCTCAGTTAGGCCGCCCCCGTCACACTCCTATTGCTCTGCTCTTCCTTCCCCGAGCCTCCCCTTCTCTGAAACTCAGGGGACACAGCAGTGGGACAGGAGGGGAACACATGGGCAGAAAGGCAGACTGGAGCTGGCTTTGGGTCCCAGCACCAGTGTTTAGGAGCTATGTGGCCTTGGACAAGTGACAAGAGCTCTCTGGGCTTCATTTCCTCATCTGTCAAATGACACTCCGTAGGCTCGTGGTGCCAATCCAAGTTGACGATGTCAATGGAGTCTCAGGGCACATAGTAAGAAATTCAGTGAGGGCCAGCTCTCCCTTCCCTCTGGGATTCCTTCCCCTACTTTATCCTTCCAAATGAAATTAAAGAAATAGGTCTGCCTTCCCAGCAGGCTCAGTGAGACTCAATACATCCTGGAGCAAGGTACCAGGAGACGGGGCGGAGCCTGTTTCCCTAGAGAGCTCTTCCCACACCGCTGTCTGGAGTGGCTCGGGGTCGAGCTCAAGGTCAGTGCCGAGGCCCTTGCACCAGGGGTCATGGCTGGCTCCCCTCTGCCCACCTACAACCTCACCTGCCCACCAGGGCCAGTTTGGTGGCCAGTGCTGGGGACCCTGGGAGGCTTCTCCTGGGCCTAGCATCTCTCCTTTGCGTCCCCCAGGGTCCCGGTTCTGAGGAGCATGCGAGGGATCCCCCTCCTGTGACTGCAGCAGCAGCAGCAGACTATATTCGTGCTGACACAGATTGCAGCGGTTGCCATGGGGACCAGAACCTGCACCCAGATGCTTTCTCTGAGCTGGGAAGATGGGATGGGGGCTCCTCCCTGGGGAGGCTGGAGGTTCCTGCTCTGGGGGGGGGTGCAGGAGGGAAACAGAGCCACAGGCTCCTTCCTCCGCTAGTCCAGCTGCATCAGCCAAAGGTGACTGAGGGAGGACTGGGCCTTAAAGGCCATCTCCTCCTGGAGATTTGCAGTCTGTGTCCCCCGGCCCTGCCTTGGTGCACAGTGTGGCCTCTGACCCTCGCCCGTCCACCCGGAGCCGCCAGCTCCCTCCCAAGAACAGCTTCTTGGCAAAGGTTTCTACTTCATCTATTTTCACAACCTGCGATTGAACTGTGTGCAATGCAGGTATCAGAATTTAGTGGCATCTTTTAATTCTCTATTATTGATGAAAATTTTTGGTCTGGAAAGAAAAACTGGCTTTGGGATTGATTTTCAACAGTTTAATTCATCTTTGGTATTGATTGGCACGCATGTTACAGCAAAAGACTAAATCTGGGCTATTTGGGATGAACGGGGAATGTTACTACTGGAACGTCTGAGTTTGGGGCATTGTCCTGGGACTGTTGTCATCTTAGGGCAAATCTCACTCTGCCTTTTATGACAGCCTTTCCTCAATGGGTCTTCCCCACTTGTTTGGTCCTTGCTTTTCCATGAATCTGGGAGGTCTCGGACAAGCCACCTAATTATTGATTCATGATCCGTAAAATGGGGAGCTCGTTCTCTTTTGCCCACGACGTGCGGATGTTACAAAGCTCAAATGGAATCATGCGTGAAAGTGTTTTGCGAAATGCTGTATAAGTGTGAGCAGCTGCTTTGGTCGCATTTTTGTCCCATTGGCTTCCTGCTGTTTTTCCCGCTGGGATCCAGTAGTGAGGGGCTGGTGTGTTTTCGGGTGGGCAGCTTAGCGACCAGCTTTGGGGAGGGTCTGCTCACTCGTTACCTGGTTTATTTTATTTCATTGCTTTTTAACCTCTGTCACCACCACCCCAAATTGCCCCTCTCTGAGCTTCTCGCCTGCCAGGAAATAGGTCCTAAATCCTCAGAGTTTTTGGTTCCTGCCCACATGTGTGAAATCTAACAAAGCCAATGACATCTAAACGTACAAAAAGCGTACATTTGAGTGAATTTCTCAGCAGGGATTTGTGAGGTGTGGACTGAGAACATCTCTGTTCCACAGTCACGTAAACCCAGAGGGGACAGAGGAGTGGATGACAGTAAAGGAGACGTGGAGACCCCAGAGCGAGAACTCCTGGACCCCGGCAGTGATCTGAGCAGCCTCGTTACGTTTCCTCCGCGTTTCTGTTGCTGGGACACCCGGGCCCCGTACCCGGACGCTGAAGCCGCGAGACCAGGGCAAGGAGGGATTCTGCCTAAGTCATGACTCCACTTCAGAAGATCCTTCTAGGAAACACCGCTTGGGAGACACCTGCCGGGGGGTGGAAGTCATGAACCAGCCTAGTCTGTGCTTACCCATCCCTGGGTCCACAGCAAGGCCCTTCTGAAAGGACGGAAGTTCCCAAGGTTGACTCAGGTAGTTTTTCCACGAACTTTCATATCACAAAGGTGAGCCTGCCAGGGAGCCTGGGGTACACCTTGCACTACGTCCCCTTCTTGGAAATCCAAGTGCACATTAGTATGTTAAAGGTTCTGGGAGGTTCCATGGGGGAGAAACCTCGACCTCAGCACTCTACCCACTCCCTCTACTTTGTTTGCTTAGTGATCCTTTCTGGAACATTTTTTGGGAAATGTCAGTACTGATGGCACTTTGGGGCACTGCATGTTCGGCCTTGGGCTGGGGAAGATGGCACTTGGCTGTGGAGGATGACTCTTAGGTGACGGTTGTGACAGTCATCAGGGGAAGTGGAGGAGGAGAAACTGTGGGTGCAGCCACCTGCCTGGAGCCTAGTGACCCTGCGGTCTGTTGACACAGCCCCAGCCAGGGCTCCTGGGAGCCTTTCGGGAGAAGGGCTGCAGGTGGAGTGTGGGCAGGAGGGAAGAGCTGGCCTCCTCCTGTGGGACACGGGCCAGAGCTGTTCCAGATGCCACATTTTTTCCAAGTCAACATACTGCTATTGAGTCGGGCACTGAGGACACGAGGAGAAGTCAAACTTGACTCTGGACCCCAAGGAGCTCAGAGTGCAGCAGGGTGGCAGATGAGCAGCAGACAGACACACAGCGCTCACTCGTGATTCAGTCACGAGAGTGTATCAGTCAGCTCGCACAGGTGCAGCCGGAGTAACAAACAACCCCCACGGGCTCAGCACCTTAGACCCATGGCGGTTCTGCGTTCTGACTTTGTGGCGGCTCTCCTGCGTCATGGGAGGAACTCAAGTCTGCCCCATCTCTGCTGTCACTGTCACCAGCATCTTGGCAGGTAGGGCAGAGTGTGGAGAGGCATGTCCATGTCTCAAACGCCTTGGCTTGGAAGTGGCAGAGTCCTCTCCCGTTCTTGGGACCAGCCGTGTGGCCACGCAGCTGCAGGGGAGCTGGGCAGTGGGACCCAGGAAGAGGAGGAGACAGACTGGCAGCGAACCGCCTGCCGCCTCTTCCCCGTCAGCCCACAGCAGGAAGAGGAGCGGCACGGAGGAGGGGCGGGCGGTGGATTTTTCACCTGGGGAAACATTACCTTTGAAGAAACGTCTCATTGCCTGATCCACATCTAAGATAAATAATGTTTCACTAGGTGAGACATAGTTAATAACCCCAAAAGTATTTTATAAATTTAGAGTCATGGAATGTTAATGATCAAAAGGGACCTCCCCATATATTCCAACCTGACACTTACCTATGCATACCCCAGGTGCTAAGCTCATAGCAAGTGCTCGTGTTAGGCTAATACGGGATGCTGTAATAGATAAATGCCACAGTCTCAGTGGCTTCATAGGATTTAAATGTATTTCCTGTCCATGCAGGAGTCCCGTAGGGGTCAACTGTAGGCGGCCTTCCACGTGGGGACTCAAGAAGGCCAGGCCGCTCCATCCTCCGTCTCCAGGGGTGTGGAATCCCTCACCTCTAGCCAGAGCGTGGGGCAGGGAACAGACAGTCACCCGTGGGAGAACTGTACACGAGGCCTGGAAGGGACACTCACTTCCACTCACTCCCCATTGGTTAGGACTCAGTCGCGTGGCCACCTGACCACTGGGAGGCTGGGAGGCGCGGGCTGGCTCTGTGCCCGGGGAGAAGAGGGAATGGTTTCCACAAGCTCTTTATGTCACGGTATTTAAAAAAGAGTTTGTTCCGTAAAATAAATGAAACTCTAAAAACAGGTCACATTGGAGGGTAATTATGTTTGTTGTTGTGGGATTCTTTGCTCTTTTCAAGGATGCGGATAATTTGCTTTGGCTAGAAACTCT
Organism: Eulemur rufifrons; assembly: GCF_041146395.1. Classification (NCBI taxonomy): domain Eukaryota; kingdom Metazoa; phylum Chordata; class Mammalia; order Primates; family Lemuridae; genus Eulemur; species Eulemur rufifrons. The sequence goes on from NC_090994.1 coordinate 3,489,145, forward strand.
GTGCCTACAGTGCATGCCATCAGGCGGTCAGTCCCCGCCTCGCTGGGGTCCTGTGGGGGACCCGGGAGGCAGCAGAGGGACGGTGTTGATGAAATGCCTCCCGAGATAGCTCACGGGGCTGGAGGTATTGGTGTCTGCACGTCTGATTTATAACGTCTTACTAGGGGCTCGGGGGGCTAGTTGGGGCTAAATGAAGGAACATGCAACTCGAGGCGTCAACCTAGGGGGAGATCTGATTCTGAAATAAGGATTCTGTTTAGAGATCACACGTCCCGGTTGGCCCCCTAAGTCTTTTGAGAAGCCTGCGGCTCCCTGCACTTCCTGGGGTTCGGTAGTCTGGTTGCTCTCCTCGCCCACCTCCCCAGTGCTGGGCCCAGACAGCCCGGAGCAGGATGGGCTCCCGCCCAGCTTCTCCCGCCCATCCCTCTTCCAGATTGGGTCTTGCTTGCTGTCTGCTGCCGGGTCTGGTTTCTCCGAGCACGCTGGCTTTCCCAGCCTGTCTGTCCCGAGAAATCCTCTGCCTTCAGATCACTTTCTCCTGGATGTACTAGCCCGCTGCTGTCCTGGTTTCACCCCGAGACAATTTCTTCTGCCTGCTCTTCTGAGGGAGGCACGCAGCCCAGGGACACGGCGGGAAGCTAAGAGCAGCAGCAGCTAATCCTGGTCTGTCCTCGCCTGGCGCAGGCGCTGACTCAGGTGGAAGTCCTGGCACCGCCGCGATAGCGTCCGCCGCCCCTTCTCTCTGTTGCCAGCCCCCTCGTCCTCCTCCTCCATCTTCGGGCCAAGTAGGTTTAATGGGTTTGCCCTGCCGGGGCCCCTCTCCCGGAAGAGGAGAGTGGATCTTTAACCCTGGGTACTTCCACAGCACCCGGACAGGCCCTCCCAGCCCTTACCTTGTGTGTGTGTGTGTGTGTGTGTGTGTGTGTGTGTGTGGTGGGGGCAGCATTTCCATCTCTCTGATTGGGACTTGGAGTTCTCCAGCGTGGGACTGTCTTTCAGGGTGCGCTGAATGAGGAAGACTCACCCAGGCTCTGGGGTGGCCCAGACGCGCCTGTGCTTCTGCCAGGTGGGATTGTCAGATGATGGCTCCTAGTCAAAGTGTCCGTTCCCATTTTTACTGGTTCGGAATTTTAAAAACAGGGCCCTCTAAGTGCACTATCCTAGCCCCGGCGAGGAATCTTCTCCATCCACGGTGCTGTGGGGCCAGATTGGAACGTGGCTCTGTAGCCCAGCTGTCCACCTGGGACTGAGAGATGGGCCGTGTCCAGCCCCTGTCCCCGGCAGACACCGCCGTCAGGACACAGGCTTGCACCTGGCTCCAAACCGGGAGATCCTGAGCAAGTTGTTTCTCCTCTTTGAGCCGTTATCTGTAAAATGGGGATAGTAATACTCGCCGCTCAGAGCTGATACCAGGATTGGTATCGGGATTAAAGGAGGCATCTCCCTATGGCACGTGTATTAATATTGAAACTATTTTAATTGTGTCTCCTCATTTACGGAAATTGTTCTCTGCTGCATCCGCAGGGTCTTGTGCAGTGCGTGGTGCAGTAAGTATCTATTGAATGAACTGCCAGAGAAACACCAAACAGCCCTTGGCACACGGTAGGTGGGCATTGACTGGCAGTGGTTCCTGCCCATTCTGTCCCCCTCCTAGAATATGAGCTCCGTGGTGGTCTGAAAGTGTGACGTCCTCTTTGTCAGCACTTTGTAACCTCTTAATCCCCTGTATCTGGGGGAAAAAAAAATCCAAATAGTCCAATAATTGTGTAGAAGGAAGCCCCTGGGCACCGGAGAATCAGGTCAGGGTTCCCTGACTGTCCCTTTGCGAGTGTGCAGGAACACCCCTAGCTCCCGGCCGGCGGGCACCATCCAGGCACTGCTGGCTCTAGGGGAAGCGGGAGCGAGAGCCAGGCCTGGACACCTAGGAAGGTCCCAGCGGAGGCCTGAGGGAGGGAGGAGAGGGCAGTAGGGCGCCGGCTCTGCCCTCTCGGCACCAGCCGCCTCTCCAAAGCCGGCTCTCCGCCAGCACCGCCAGAGCCTGAGTCTCCCCCTTTACTTATGGCCGGAAGCCAGCACCCCTGGGACCAGAACTGGGGATTATTCTCCTGTATCTCCTCCTGCCACCCTGCCCAGGGAATGGCAGTGAAAGTGTTAACACTTGAAATGCACTTACTTACATCAGAATGCTTTTTTAAAAATGCAATTTGTTTTTTTTTCTGAGTGATTTTTAATCCAGACTTTATCACCTATACCTGGCCACTGTCAGAAAGGGGGATCCCCGGGGAGAAGCTGGACTTGAGGGGCATTTGGTAAAATGCTTAAGACCCATCCTGTCGCCCGCAGGGATACTGCAGCCGCAGGGCGTCTCTGGGGCCGCTGTGTGCGCCCCTCGCTCCCTGCTGGCCGCGCGGGTCCTCCGGTGGGGTCGGTGGGGTCGCGGCCTGGTCGGAGGCGGCTGCAGCCGGCGGCGGCGGAGAGGCCTTTGCTGGTCACGGCGCGATTGGTCCCCGCATCCCTCCTCCCGCGGGCGCCGCCGCCTGGGAGCCCAGCGCGTCCCTGTCCCCCGCGCTCGCAGCCGGTTGGTTTGTAAACAGACGCGGAGCCGCGCCGCCCGCGCAGCAGATGTCCCCGCAGCTGCCCGCACCCGCGCCCCCGCTCGAGCCCACGCGGGGCTGCGCGCGGCCGGGGACAGAGCCGGGGACGCCCCTCCGGCCGGGGGCAGAGGGGGAAAGCCCAGCCGCTGCCTCGGGGCGTCATTCTGTTCCCTTCATTCGTTCGTTTATTCATTCATTCAACAAAGATTTGCAACGTGCCGGGACCAGGCTGGAGTAAACCGGGAGTCGCGGTTCTGAGTGGGGGAGGACTGCATTTGTAAAAATAAAATAATAATTTTCTAGTAAACAACTCAGGTTAATGTGGTGGGAAGAACACGAGGTGTTAACGGGGGATCTAGACGTCCATCCTGATCCTATGCGTCATTCATTCGCAGTTTCCTCATCTGAAAAACGAGGGCCTTGGGCTGGGTGCACTTCGGGGTCCCGCGTTCTGACAGCCTGAGAGTCCATAAGGGACCCTGGACGTGTGTCATCCAGTTTTCCAAATCTAGGAGTCCTGGACCTGTGTTTGAACCCAGCCTTGCCATGTGCCGTGTGAGGAGGGCCGTCCCCTTCCTTCCCCGGCCTCGGTTTCCCTCCAGCGTGGGTGTGTGCGCTGCCCCGGTGGCGGGAAGGTTGCTGGAGCGTTTTCTTTGGAGGACGGTTCTCCCCAGCACTACTTTGTGGTGCTGCCGTGAGCATGCCTACTGTGTGCCAGGTTCTGTTTGTTTCGAAGCAGTGAACAAAACAGACAAACATTCCCCCCTCCCCCCCGCCCTCCATGGAGAGCTGACACTGTCGTTGGCGTGGGACAGAGAATACGAGAAATACATAAAATGTTAGGTAGTGAGTTAGGCAGTGACAGCGAGCTAAAGACAAACAAAGCAGGCGGGGGACGGGGGCGGGGGCGGGGGCTCAGTGCAGAGTGTTGCATGTTAGCATCGCTTATCGTTTCATTTGGGTGGAAAATAGGGCTTACGAAGTGAGGGCGGGCAGGAGGAAAATGTTTTTGTGCGTGTGTTGGGTCTAGGGGGGCCAAGAAAGGGTTTTGAGCCCTGGCACGCCTTGGCTGTGCTCTCACGGTGACAGTGAGGGGCTGCTCCTGCCCTGGGGGTGGTGAGGCCAGGCAGGAGCTGCCTGGCAGTGTGAAGGGAGAGAGTGGGGGCCCGGGCAGCTGAGCACCGGGCTGCAGACATGGGCCCGGGGGCACCTCGTGGGTGGAATCCGCCTTGTCTGGGGGTTTCTCAGCAGGGTGGCCAGCCTGGGCTGGGAGAAGTGAGAGGCAGAGAGTGTCATCCTCCCAGCCGGTCACTTGCCTGGAGCGTGGGAAGGCGGGAGGGGCGGGGAGGTGGATGCAGGTGTCACCCAAATCAGTGGCGATGTTAATGGTTGCACTTGTGTGGCTGTCTCTACAGACCACTCGGGTTCCAGAACCGGATGGCCTGTCCTTCCCCGGTCACCAGGAAGCTGGGGTCAGATGGCCAGAGGTGCTTTCGGAGAATGGTTGTCTTTAAGGTGCTGCCCTTGGGGCAGCTGGACATCTCTGCACCGAGTGTCAAGAGCATGGCATTTGCACAGAAATGTCCACTTGCTCTTGCGGCGCTTTCCCGGCGGACGTGGGGAATCCTTAGCCGGCATCTGCAGAAGAGCGTGTGCGCTGTGGAGTTCCGGAGCAACTGGGGAACTCGGGTTTAGCAACGTGGAGAATGGCAGGGAGATGGGGAAGGAAGGAACTTGTGGGAAATGCAAATCACAGCAATGTAAATAAAGAGCTTCCCAGTAAACGCATAAATAAAAAGCAGGCGCAGTCCCCCGGGAATAGTAATCAGGCTCCGCTGGCTTCTGCCTCCCCGCGTGGAGGGGAGCGGAGGACGCCTCGGAGCGCTGCCTCCAGCTGGTGTCAGCAGATGAGCCCCCAACAGCACCGTGTCACCCGGAGCTGGACCCTCACCCACGTCCCCCTGCCGGGCATCCTGCAGGAGGGAAAGGAATCGTGTTTCGGGAACAGGACTAAAGCCGGGAAGGGGCATTTCAGGTGAGCTTCCCGTCGTTGCTATTTGTAGTTTGGGTGAACACAGAGTGTATGGAGAGGGCTGTGTGAAGGAAATCGGGTTTTACGAGTAGGTTGTGTGCCCACAGCTGTGACCTCTTGTCCCTGTGCAGTGCACTCTGGGGCCCACCATGCTGCCCCTTCCTGGGGGAGGGGGGTCACAGTAAGGCTGTACAGGTCATTCTAGAAAACCCTGTGTGCTCTTCGCAGGGAAAGCCCTGGGTGAATCCTTGTCCATGCAGCTGCCCATCAGGACCAATTTGGGGGACACAGAAACTGACAAGCACCAAGTGTGAGGGGTTGTCCCTGCTCATACAGAGCTGTCCCTGGGATGGGGGACAGGGGCAGTGGGCCAGGCTCCCCAGAGGCACTGAGTGCGAGGTGGAGAGCATGCAAACGCCACCCCTCCCTGCTGGCTGAGGGGAGTCTGCAGCTCCCCCAGACCCCAGACCTCTGGCAAAGGCTCTTCTTGGCCCACCTTGGGTTCCATCCTTGGCCCACTCACTCCAGTTTTAGCAAAAATCCTTCTGGGTCAAGGTTTTAGCAGAAAATCTCCCACCCTTGATATCTGGTCAGATTCCTTATCCCCCGCCCCCCCTCCCAGGTATCTTATGGCCCTGGCCTGCCTGCTGCAAGACTCCCCCAGCCCCTAGGTCTCCCCCAAGTGTGCGTCCCCTGGCACCACCCTGCTCCTTGGCCATGACTCCCAACTTGTATAAGGTGGTCAGCCCACCTCCTCCTGGGATCCTCAGGGCTCCCGAGGACAGCAGCCCTGGCAGCCCCCACCACCTGCCCCTCACACACGCCAGCAACATCACGCCCTGTCGACCCCACACTCTCTTCCCCGCTTCCCAGCCACCACCCAGGGTAAGCAACTGTCCTGGGTTGTTCTCTCAATGGGGACAGGAATTGCATTTCCTAAAAGGCTGCAGGAAAGAGAAGTTACTGCAGATCCCTCCCAGAGCATGGTTGGGACAGGGCACCATGATGTGGGCATGCAGATATGCTAATGATTTGCCAGGTGGGTTGATGCAGGAGGGTCTTCTCCATCTGCTGCTGCTGGCTGATGGCAGCCAGGAGGCCAGGAGCCTCTGTCCCACCCACACACTCTCAGATAAGTTGGTGTATGTCTGCAATGTAAATGGCACCCCTCCCCAAGACACCGCATCCTTGCGCAGTGCACAACCTGAACTCTAGTACAAGGGTGGATTTCTTGTCCAGGGCACGCAGTCTTTGGGCTAGACTTCACACTTGGGCCTCATGGCTTCCAGTGGTATCAGTGGACAATTAGTAGTTAAGACTAATTCACCTTGACCTGTCTCCTTCTACTTCTGGTCCAAGGCCGTGTCCAGATAGAGGGAGGGGATGTGGCCCGCTCATTAAATTGCATCAAGCTGCTAACTTCATTTAGTCACCCACATTGCTGCCCCCCAGCAACCATGACAGCTTGTGCTCTTGGACCTTGCACCCTTCGATTCCCAGCTCAACCTTCCCACCATATTTTAGTTCTTATAAAACAGTATTATCACAACGCTGGAGGGAATTTCTTTTAAGAAACATCCACTGTGATTCCATCTTTGTAGCAGAGAGTTCCCATGTTTCCTCTGGAGCTCACCTGTGTACACACGTGTTTGTGCGTGGTTGGAAACCCGGTGTACACGCTTTGAGAATCACTGAATTCGATCTAGAGAGTAGAAAGGCCTAGAGAATCTCTCCGCCTCTCCTCTCCTCCCTGCTAAGGTGGGGCGGGGGTGGGGTGCTCCCCCTCCACTGGGCCGGAGGGTGTTTGCTGGCGGGAATGAAAGGGAAATGTGGACGGGGATGTTTCTATTTTTATCCACAAGGTAGCGCAAGTGAATCTTGGTCCCCGTGGGAATTCTCAGGAACAGAAGGCTAGAAACAGACTTGATCAATGAAAGCTGTTTCTGGAGAGAACAAGCCATTGATAAATTCCAGCGCTCCTGTCAATCAGGCCTCATCCGTAGCTGGGAGCCGGAGTCGGGGAGGACAGGCGGGAGGCAGCAGGACGCCAGGAGGAGGTTTCATGCAGCCAAGCCGTGTGCTGTGGCCATGGGAGCCCCAGCCGCCTTTTCCAGGAACAAGCCACCCTGCAGCGACACGGGGAAATGGAGCCTCAGTTTCCAGGGCGGCTTCGGAGCTCTCCAAAGCCCAGAGCCATTTACTTGCCCCAGAAAGTTTCCTGCCGCCAAGGCCAGCCACTTCTGCAGGGTGACCTCCAGCATGCTGGCCGGGCGGCAGTCACAGGATCTTGTCCTGACTCATCGCCGGCAGACGCCCTGTCCATCTCATTGATAAGAACCTGCAGCCACCGGCCACTGTGGGCCCAGGCAGCCAGCCAGGCCCGCTTCATTCACTGGGAGGCGGGGCGCTGGGGGGCAGTGGGTAGGACAGTGCCGTGGGGCGCAGGCTGAGGGGACGGAGGAGAGGCTGGGGCACTGCCAGGCGTCGGCATGGGGAGGTCTGGGGTTCCCTGGGACAGGGTGCAGCCCAAACCCAGGAGACCTGCGGCCTGCTGGGGCCCAAGAGTAGCCCAGAGGGGCAGCTCAGCCTCTCGGCTCCCTTCCCCCCATTTCTGCAGGTCTGAAGCCACTTGATCACTGGCGGTGTGAACCAACACACCTGCCTGAATCAGGGAGTCTCGTCCCGGACTCTGAGATTTGGTTTTTCCCGGCTGTCCCTGTGCGAGAAACGCTATGAACGGTGACTCTGATCTGACAGGAGGCCACTTGCCATGGACTGAATGTTCGTGTCCCCCCAACTTTCCTGTGCTGAAATCCTAACCCCAACCTGCCGGTGGGAGGGGTGGGTCCTTGGGGGGTGGTTAGTCATGAGGGTGGAGCCAGGAGGGCATCGGGCAGCAGTGCCATTGTGGAGGGGGCCCGGGGGAGCGTGTTCACGGCCAAACCTGCTGGGGCCCCGACCTTGGACCTGCAGCCTGCAGAACTGTGAGCAGTGAATGTCTGTCGCTATAAGCCGGCCAGGCTGTGCGGGATTTGAAGGGCCTGCGGCGGCCTGGACCCTGGGCAGGGAGGGGAGGGGGCCTGTCTGCACGTCCGCCTCCGGGCCTGGGTTCTCACGGCCCGGTCTCATCCCTCCTGGGAAACTGCCCGGGCTTCCCTTCGCTTCACGCGTCTTCACCTCCCTGGCTGGGGCCGCGCGGGAAGGGAGCGTGATGGTTGAAAGGCGGAATCCCCAGCCAGGTGGCATAAATAATTCAGAGCATCAGCGGTCGCGAGTTATGCTTTTAAGGAGCGGCTGGGAGGCGTGTTCCGCTAACGGCTGACATCCTTTTGCTCTTTGGAGAGCAGCTTCTCCGGGCTCCGTGCAACCCTGGCTCGGTGGTCTCCGTGCGCCTGCCGGCAGGGCCGTCTGCCCAGGGAGGGCCTGGACAGTCACTTGTTCATTCCACACGCGCGTGGTCAAGCCCCTGCTGTCCTGGCCGCTGTACTCGGGAAGGGTGAGTGCATTTTAGAGCTGGTGGGCGTGTTTGGGGAGGGGGGATGGGGTCACGGGCTGGCCCAGCCGGTCCCCAGGCTGAGACTCTTACCACCCAGCTCTGCTCCCCTTGCGCCCCAAGATCTTGTTCCTCCTGTTCACCCGTCCCGGGGCCGGCACTGTGGTGGTCTCTGCGCCAAGTTGGCACCAGCCATTTGTCTGAGGGCCTGGTGTCCTCGTCTTTAAAGGAACACAGGTACACGGAGGTCCCTCTCTGGTCCTCGCAGCCCATAAATCCTCACCCGACACACGCGGCGGCGTCGGTGCGGAGGGCAGGGGGGCCTCGCCGAACCCCGGGTGCAGAAGGCCGGTCGGAGTCCGCGGCACCGCCTGCTCCCGGGCCTCAGCCACCATGCAGCCCTCCGTCTGTCCTCCCAGGTCGCCCCCTCCTGCCGTTTTGCTCTGCCCTTTCCCTCCTTTCTGTCTCAGACCCGTAAGTGAGATCTGAAGTGGGTTTTCCCGACTGAAGTACGTCGGCTGGTGTCCTCGCTCAGCTGTGCGCTTGCAAGGCGGCTGAGCCGGGCGGTGTGCGCGTCCTTCCTCCGCCCCAGCGGCAGCTGTGACACGGCAGGCTTCCTCCTGCCGGGGTCCCCTTGGGTCTCGCTGTCTCTAACGGGGCCTGAGCCCACCGCGTGGCCAGGGGGCACGCGAGCTGGGGGCCGGGTTGTAAACTGAGTCGGATGGGGGCCTTCCCTACTGAGAACGGGTGAATGTCATCAGCTAGCTAAAGCCACAGAAGCCCCCCCGCGCCACCTCTGGCCCAACGGAGCAAAGCTAATTGTCCAGATCTCTGAAGTGGGGGTGAAATCGGTTAAGTTTGTTAAATGACTGAAATTACTTCTGAGTCCCTGAAGTATAGCCTTCCCTTCTCTCCCCAGTTTAGTAGCGTCCCCCACCCCCGAAACAAGTGTTTCCCTGCTGCCTGGTGAAATGACAGTTACAATGCCCATGTGTCCTTGGGTGGGTCACGTGACAACCCCCCCCCCCCATCCCTCAGCTGCGGAGTGGGAGGGCTGGCCTCAATGAGTAGATTTCTAGCATTTGAAAAGCAGAGGCATCTTTTTCTCAGATTAAATCCTACACAGGGTCCCCCAAACCAAAATAGATACAGTGTTTTTCACATAAAGGATCCCAGAGTTAAAGCTTAGAATATTCACTAGCTATTAAATCAGGAAATGAGAGAAAGGCTTATTTTGGCGACACACAAATTTGAAATCAGAGATGATGGTGGTTTGTTTTGTACGTTGGTTTCAGTATTCAGTCGTTTCCTTTTGGAATGTGTGTTTAATGCAGAATTAAGAAAATTCTGATCAAGCGAGCGGCGGTTGTAAATGGTGACGAGTTTCCTAACAGCTCAATTTATCACGGTCGGGCGGCTCCCTCTCGGGTGTATAACAGGTGCAGAAACTTGACAGGGCAGTGTTGGGTCATTTTTGTGTCACAGTAGAATCACTAAGTCATGTGCGTTCCTCGTCACTCGAGTGAGTGGGATCGTAATAAGTACAAAAGTCTACAGAAGGCACCGCCGTCCCCCGCCGGCTTTCACACCCCGTGCCTGGTGTTCGCTGTGCAGAGCTCGTGTGCCCGTGTGTGTGTGTGTGTGTGTGTGTGCAACAGGACCGGGCGGTCACGGAAGAACACAACAGCCACAGCCGTCTTCCAGGGAGCTCAAACCGGGATGTGACCTAAGCCGGCCCAAGTTGGCCCCCAAGGTGTCAAAATTCGATACCTAACTGAGAGTGTAAGGGCTGCTTTTTCATTGTGGTTTAAAAGCACAGTTATAGCAACTTAATGAAATTTGCTTCAGACTTATTTTAAACCCTCAAATGAACCCCTCCTCCAAATCTTGAGAGCAGTGTTTCTCAAATTTTAGCGAGCATCAGATGCAGCATGCTAAATTCTCAGAGTTTAGCGTGCGGTCCCCTGGAAGGCTTGTCAAAATGCAGACCCCGGGGCCCCACACCTCCAGATTCTGGTGTAGCAGGTGCGAGGTGGGGCCTGGGAATGTGCGTTCCTAACACGCTCCCGGGAATGAGGCTGTGGCTGGTGGCAGATTCAAGTACAGCAGTTTGAAAACTGCTTGGCCAGAGAAGGTCTCTGTGGGGTCCTTCCCAGTTTAAGCAGGGCACAGTGGCTTCCTCTAGGTCCTCCTCCTCTCGTTTAGGACATGGAGAGATAGGACTAGAAACTTCCCGAGGATCCGATAAGCTTGGAAACGCTTTCTCTCTGCCTGGTAAGGAGGGCCTTTCGCAGGTAACTTCTGCTCAGGTTTCTCACACGCGTCTAGTCGGACATGCAGAGAAGCACACGTGTAGGTAGAATCAGATCTGCTTTTTTCTTTACGTGACCTGTGGCATTTCAGGGAAACCACTTACTTCCCTGTCCTCAGTTTCTCTATCTGAAACTTCGACTCCCCGATCTCCTCCCTGGCTGCCCACAGGGTGTGGATCTGATGATGTTCTGTAAACGACTCTCCGCTGTCTGTACATGTGTCAGGAGCCATGACGATCAATAGCTGTGAAATCTTTATTGGCGCCATTTCTGGGCAGGACAGGACATGTCAGGCCTCCAAATTCTTCAGCAAGAACCTGCAGGTGGGTTCTGGAAGTTCCCCTGCAGAGCAGAACCTGCTCTCAGGCCACTTAGTGTGGGTCTACTGAGCCCCAGCCGACCTCCCTTGGGACCTTTGTCCCTTGGCTGTCAGACACGCCTGTCTGGGTGCAGCCATCTGGCCTCCATCCGCCGACTCTCGGGGGCTGCACTTTGCCCAGAGCCTGGAGCCAAGAGCTCCGTCCGTGTTTTGATCTCCCCAGTGGCTGGGGAGGGACCTGAGCTGCCACAACGCGAGAGGATGGCTTGACGATGCTGCTGATGCTGACGGTGACACCGATGACATGAGCTGGAGACGGGGTGCTACGTCATCGTTGTCATCGTCATCATCATCACCCGAGCAACCACCAGCACCACGCTGGGCTGGGCGCTGGACTTGCCGTCTGTCATAGACTCCTTTCGACCTCGTGGCAGCCCTTTAAGGTAAGTATAATCACCCCCCTATTACAGGTGGGGAAACTGAGGCTCAGAGCGGATCAGCAACTGGCCCAAGGTCACACTGCCACTAAACATGCGTGTCTGTGAAACTCAGAGTCTTCGGGGCACTGGCTGCTGGTCCCACCTTCTCCACCCACCACCCGTACGTAGCCTCTCCGGGTCTGGCCAGCACATCACCATGGGACCCCGAGAGCCCGTCTTAGTCATCACTGCGAGGAACAGGCAAGGGTGGCTGGGCCAGAGTCGGAGAAGGGGGTGCGGGGTTGGGACAGAGCGCAGAGCTCTGGCCGTGGAAATGGCGCACACTCCCTTCCAGCCCGTCACCGTCGGAGGCAGGAGGGAGGGGGCCTGGGGAGTTTGCAGCTGCCCCGCCAGGACCTGGCAGTCACGTGCTGATACCTTGAGGGGCCTGAGCTCAGGAGCAAGTCGTCTCTCATTCCATCAGCTTTGAGCTGCTGCCAGCCTGACCTTCCTAAGGTGCACATGGCTCCCTTCCTGGAAGGCCTGTGTGGCTCTCTGCTGCCCGTGAGGTAAAGGCCACCCTCCGCAGCCCTGCGTCTGGACCCCATGTGCTCTGGCTCCCCGGCCTTGAACCTCAACGTGGCCTGTTTCACCTGGAGCCCTAGACAAACGCAGCTGCTTCCCGTTCCCCATAAACGTCCTGGGCATGTGCCTGTGTTGTGCTGTTCTCCCAGCCTGCAATGCTTTTCTTTGTTTTGTTAAATGGTTGCTCACCCTTCAAGGCTCCAGCTGAAGTGCCGGCTCCTCCGAGCTGCCTTCCTGGGTCTCTGAGATGTTCCAGCCCCTGTTGCATTCCCTCCGCCCTCCTCCTCTGTTCGCCTCACCTGGCACTCACCCCTCCCCACGCGGTAGCTCAGCCCCTGGCAGGGCTACATGGTGCTCCTGAGGGCAGGCGTTTTGTCTGATGGGGTTTGGGTCCTGGGCTGTGCAGACAGTTGGCACTTAGCACGTAACTGTTGTATAATGGCAGGCCGTGCTAGAGCAGCAAGGGACTGCCCCTGGGATGTGAGGATCTGCTTCTAGTTCTGTCTCTGCCACCCCTGGCTGGCTGACTCACTCCTCTCCGGGCCTCAGTTTCCTCGTTTGTAAGACGAAGGTGCTGTGCTCCATGGGTGCTCTTCCACCTCTGGTGTACACAGACCTACCCAGGGAGCACATTTAAAATGTACGTTCCTGGGCCCCCTCCAGGGAGTCGTGATCTGGAGGTCTGGGTGGGCCTGGGTATCTGCATAACTCACACACCCAGAGGGTTTTCTGGTTCAGGTAGTTCTCAGGTGGCCCTTTGAGCGACTGTGGTTCAGGTAGACTTTGAGAAAGTCTCCTTCTGAGTCTGAGGGGCTGGTAGAGCTCTGAAGGCAAGAAGGGGCTATGGGAGGGTGCCCGCAGTGAGTGAGGCGGGGCCGTCCTCACCGCCACCACCGTCATCATCATCACCACCACCATCACCATCAGCATCATCATCATCATCACCATCACTGTTGTCATCATCACCACCACCATAAATATCATCATGATCATCTTCATCACCATCACCATTACCATCATCATCATCATCGCCATCACTATTGTCATCACCATCATCATCACCATCATCATTACCATCATCATCATCGCCATCACCATTACCATCATCATCATCACCATCACTATTGTCATCACTGTCATCATCACCATCACTATTGTCATCACCACCACCATCACCATCAGCATCATCACCATCACTGTTGTCATCACCATCACCATTACCATCATCATTATCGCCATCATCACCATCACTATTGTCATCATCACCATCATCACCACCACCATAAATATCATGATCATCACCATCACCATCACCATTACCATCATCATCATCATCGCCATCACTATTGTCATCACCATCACCATTACAATCATCATCATCACCATCACCATTACCATCATCAGCATCACCGTCATCACCGTCACTAATGTCATCATCACCATCATCACCATCACTATTGTCATCACCATCATCATCACCATCATCATCACCATCATCATCATCACCATCATCACCATCACTATTGTCATCACTGTCATCATCACCATCACCATTACCATCATCATCACCACCACCATAAATATCATCATGATCATCTTCATCACCATCACCATTACCATCATCATCATCGCCATCACTATTGTCATCACCATCATCATCACCATCATCATCATCATCGCCATCACCATTACCATCATCATCATCACCATCATCACCATCATCACCATCACTATTGTCACCACCATCATCACCACCACCATAAATATCATCACGATCATCTTCATCACCATCACCATCATTACTATCATCATCATCATCATCTTCTTCATCTTCATGATCACCATCCCTGTCACCATCTTCATCACTAGCGAAGCCACCCTTGCTCCTCAGCGCTCACCTGGGGACAGGGCCTGTGCTAATGTCCTCGTGGGCGGCACCTCCTTCAGTCTTCTCAAGAGCCTGGTGCGGTCAGTCCCTAGCAGGCAGGAGGCAGGGCATGGGCGGGGCGCCTGGCCGTGCCCCAGAGCAGACCTGGCCCCAGTGTGTGGTGGCCCCGGCTCCTGAGCCCGCCTGCCGCTGGGGTGAGCCAGCCCTCACGCGGCATACCTCTGTCGCAGGCCTGCTTCCTTCCAGACACCAAGTTTGAATTGGATCCAGGATCCAGGCCAACATTTGTTTTTCCTGTGTTCGCAAAACAAAGATTTTATTTTTCCTTCTCCCCAACCCCTTCCTCCCCAACCTAAACTCCTGTGAAAATAGCATGCGTAGCTGCGCCTCGGGCCAATTTGTGTCTTTGTGCTCAGCACACGCACTCTGTCTTTCACACCACAAACAGCTTTGCTCAGGAAAAATATGTTTTCTTTCTGCAAAACTGCCATTTTCGGGCAACACATAGAAGGCAAAAAGAGACTATTTCACTTTTTCTTCCTCTGGAAAAACCCACCAAGATGTTGTTTTCCTTGGCTTTTTCTGGAGGGGAGATATTTTTTGACAGCTTTCGTCGCTAATCTGGCTCTCAGCCCTACGTCTGGTGCCAACTTGTAAAGGAATCAGAAGAAAAACTAGATGAGCAAAGGCAAGATTCTCCCAGAGGGGCACCACCCCCCGGGGATCCAGGAGTCGTATGGGACCTCCGGGGCAAGCCAGCGTCCTCCCCCACCAGGGAGCCCTGTCTCAGCAGCCCTGAGTGGAGACACAGGCACTGCTTGGAAACAGCTGTGGCAGGGCAGGGGCTGCCTGCTGGGGGTCCCCATATGCGTTCAGTCAACAGACGTCCTTTGAGACTTTCTTATTATAGGCTGGAGACTGGCTGGGTGCTCTGGGGCTGCAAAAATAAATCAGACGTGGATTCTGCCTCAATACTTTCCAGTCTAGTACAGGAACAAAGATTTGCATATGAATTATTATAATGTTGAGTAGTAAACGAGACTTAGGCCCGGCACAGTGGCTCATGCCTGTAATTTCCAGCATTTTGGGAGACCAAGGTGGGAGGATCGCTTGAGTCTGGGAGTTCAAGACTAGCCTGGGCAACATAGTGAGACCCCATCTCTAAAAAAAATAAATAAATAAATTAGCTGGGTGTGCTGGTACATGAATGTAGTTCTAGCTACTCGGGAGGCTGAGGCAGGGGGATCGCTTAAGCCCAGGAGTTGGAGGTTGCAGTGAGCTATAATGATGCCACTGCACTCTAGCCTAACAGAACAAAATCCTGTCTCAAAAAAAAAAAAAAAAAAAAAAGTGAGATGTATCTGGCTGACGTTCACAAGCACTCTGCACGTGGATGTTTACAGCACCTTTATTCGTCATCGCTGCAACTCAAACCTGCGATGTCTTTCGGTAGGTGGATGGACAGCTGTGGCACGTCAGGACAATGGAATGTTATTCAGCTTTAGAAACAAACGAGCTGTCAAGCCGTGGAGAGACGGGGAGGTCGTATGAGTGGAAGAAGCCACCCTGAAAAGGCTACGTAGTGTGTGATTGCAACTCCATGACATTCTGGAAAAGGCAAAACTCTGGAGACAGTGAGAAGATGCGTGGTTGCTGGGGGTGGGGGGCAGGAGGGATGAACAGGCAGAGCTCGGAGGACGTGCAGAGCAGTGAGAACAGTCTGTGTGAGAGAGCAATGGTGGACGCAGGTCATGATGCATTTGCCGAAACCCCCAGAACGTGCAGCACCTGGGGTGAAACTCGCGCCAGCTGCGTACTGTGGGCGGTGCCGATGTATCTGCGGAGGCTCGTGGACTGCGGGAAATGGGCCCGTGTGGTGCGGGGTGTTGGCAAGAGGGAAGGCTGTGCGCATGTGGGGGTGGGGGATACCTTCCTCGCAATTTCGCTGCGAACCTAAAACTGCTCTCAAAAATAAAGTCTATCGTTAAAAAGCAAAACAAACAAAGTAGCGTGGCTGTGCGGACGCCCAGTCCTCGTTTCAAACGATGAATCAATGAAGCAATCATTTGAGCGTTGGCTGTGTCAGGACCCGCAGCATCGGGCAGAGGGAGGGTGGGCAGGGACATGCACCTCTGCACCCGGGAGCCCCTGACGTCCTGTGTGCTGACAGCCACTAACGGGGACTCCAGCACAGGGGCATGTCAGGCCTCGGGGCAGCACCAGGAAAGAGGAGCTTCCAGCCCAGCCTTGGGGGCTGTCCCCGTGGGCCTTGCAGGCAGCAGGCGGCGGACGGAGGGTGTTTTCAGGATGCGAGATACGAGGGGGACTGTCCCTACCTGTTGAACACCACATACCTATTCTCCTTCTGTTCTTTCCACGCCACGTCAGGGAGGTTGAGCTCCATGTTCCAGATAAGGACACAAGCATGAGGGAGCAAATGACTGGCCTAAGCCACACAGCCACATGGCGTGGCTGTCTTGGCCTCCGTCTGGCTGCAGGACTTTGAGCCACTGGCTTAAGACAGCCGTTGGCTCAAGTGAGTTGCCGAAAGCTATTGTGCTGTGACCTGGGAACAATTCATCACTCCTCTGAGCCTCGGGTACCTTGTCTTTAAAAGGCGGCTGGTGCCCGCTTTGTAGAACGGTGGTGACAATGAAATGGTGAAACGGGTGTGGATGCTGTAGATCCGTGTTGGCCAATGGGAAGAAACTGCACCGTAAATGCGGCCCACACTTGGGATTTTAGATTTTCTAGTAGCCACATTCAAAAAACTAGACAGAATAGGTGAAATTAATTTTAATTACGTATATTTTATTTAACTCAATATATCTGCAGTCACGTGCTGCGTAACAGCATTTCAATGGTGGACCACCTATACGATGGTGGTTCCGTAGATTATAATCCTGTGTTTTCACGATACCTTTCCTATGTTTAGGTGTGTTTAGGTACACAGATACCTGCCATTGTTTTGCAGTTGCCTGCAGTGTTCAGCACAGTAACAGGCTGCACAGGTTTGTAGCCTGGGAGGGACAGGCCATGCCGATAGCCGGGTGTGTAGCAGCTACACCATCCAGGTGTGTGTGAATACTCTCTACGGCGTTCACACAACAAAATCACCTAATGGTGCGTTTCTTAGAATGTACCCCATCATTAAGCAATGCATGACCATATAAAATGTTACCATTTAAACATGTAATCAATATAAAATTTATTCATGAGCTAATTTAATCTTTTGTACTGGTTCTTTGCTATCTGGTGTGTGTTTAACACTCAGCACACTGAATTCGGACCAGCTGCTTTTCAGGTGCTCGGTAGCCGCGTGTAGCCCGTGGCTGCTATACTGGGGCACGGCTGTATATAAATATAGGTGGTTTCTGTCCCTTCCTCTAAGGCGGGGACAATAGTATCACACCGAGAGCTTCACTAATAACTCATCCAGTTCACGCTCTACCTGGCGTGTATTAGTGTTACTAGATCAAGAGCTTTATTTCGTGCACCATGATGTATATTCATAAATTCTAACTCATGAATTCGCAAACTTGCAATCACAGGCCCATGCAAACACAGGAATTAGCCTTTTGTTCCTGAAGCAATTTGTGTTCACCTCTTTCGGCGTGCTTAGCGAGCCCGGTGTGCGTTCCAATTAGTTGTGTGAATTTCTGTCTCCCCATACGCCGCTCCCACTTGAAGCTTCTTGGAGGGGAAGGATGTGTCTCCGGCATCCTTTGTCCCCCGCCAGCCCCTCCCTGCACCCCAAGTGTCTAGCTCTCAGTGGGCCCTAGCGGGTATTCAGTAGGTATTTCTTGAACAGACTCTATCAACTAAAGGCATCGGCTCCTTTTAGAAAGGAAGCGTATTATAAAGAAAAGGCTCTAAAGTCAGATTATGTAAAAATGTGTTGAAAGGCAGCGGGGACATCAAAGGTAACCACCGAATTGAAGTTTTTGTTGGAACAGACATGAATCTGGTGGAGGTGAGTGCAGGGCTTCCTCAGATGGGTGTGTGCCGGGGAGACGGGGCAGGAACAGAAGAGTCTGGAAATCTGTCGCAGGCATTTGAACTTATGATGAAACCGTCCTGCTCACCCCTGCACGGCACGCTCCAGCTCCAAGGCCCCGGGAAGGGGGAGCACCTTGTTCTTGCCCTGCTCCCGTCCGGGAGAGACCGGGCCCCTCCGCCCTGCCCACAGGCTTTGGTTACTGGGAGCCACAGGGCCTCGGAGGTTACCACTGTGAGGGGCAGACCTTGGCCATCTAATGGTGACCGCGTGGCCGAGCCAGCCACGGCTGCTACCCCAGCCCAGGACACGCGTGTGGCTCTGGGAGGAGGAGGGACAGTCCAGTTCTGCACATCCCCAGGGCCCACAACCCCTCATCTGCACTGTCTTGGAGAGGGGCCAGTTCTAGATTCTCCACCACCCCCGTCTGCGACTCTGTTGTAGGCCTCCAAGGGGGCCCAGTAGATGAGGCACCTTCAGCTGGTGGCGGAAATGTGGGAGGGAGGGGACCTGAGAGAAGTAGGAGTGACTCAGTCCCTTGGGCAGAGGTGACAGCGCCAGCACAGGAGCAAATGACGTCCCTGAGAGACCAGGGTATGAGGCCAAGGCTGAGGGTGGTCAGGGGCTCGGTGGGGAGCAATATCTGAGCTTAATAAGTGGTAGCCGTGAATTTGTTATTGTTAAATGCTTACTATATGCCAGGCACTTTACTAGGCATTTTACCTGGATTACCTTGTTTAATCCTCAGAGCGTCCCTACAGCATGGGTTCTGTCACGTCCCCGCTTCACTGATGAGGAAACCGACTCATCGGAGGTTGGGACTCTTGTCCCAGGTCACCCACTGGGCCGGGCAGAGGAGGGGGTGGGAGGGTGCAGGCATCCACAACCCACAGTCTGAAACGAGGAAAGGAGTACGGCTTGGACGGAGAATCGGACACACGCACGCCTGCTCGAAGGGTGTTGTCTGCAACAAGGCAGAAATAATTCATTTGCATTTCAGTTAAAGCTGTGGGGAAGGGAATCCCTGAACTGCTCCTATGGAGCAAAGGATGGAAATGGGGAATTGATTGTACCTCACCTCTTATGACGACTTTAGGATGTGCAAAATGTCTTTGGCAGAGGGTTGTCCGTGTGTAGCAGTGCACATGCAGAAATACTTAGGGAGACCTTCCCGGGCACCCTCGTGCTTCACCCTGCCCTGTTCTCTCCTAAGGCTTTGAGTTTCCTTCCTGCAAATGTCCCTGCCTCTGGAGTCTTTGCGGACCCCACTCGCCTGGCTGGAGAAAGACGACGTGCCTGATGATGGAGACAGGTTCAGAGACACAGCTCAGGAGGGGACAGAACTCTGGTAGCTCAGGGCAGATATGATCACGGAGGATGGCGCCTCTGCAGAGAGAGTGCCTTGGGGAAACGCTAATGGAAGAATCTGCTCTCAAAGTACTGAAGCCACAGTCAGGGGAGGCCTTCTCTGCTTGTGGGGTTCCTTGCCCCCGAGTAGAGGGGGTGGGCTAGAGCAATATAGCCCTTCCCGCCACCTGCCTCCTCGAGGGACCTTGGTAGATTCTAAGATAGAAAACTTCTCTTTAGGAGCCAACTCCACCCACAGGGGCACCCAGCACCCAGGCACCCTCCTGCCCCAGCCTAGGACCCCTGCCACACACCCCCACAGTGTTTTTCCAACTGTAGCCCACGGATCGCCAGCATCAGGTGACTTGGGGGTGCTGGGAGGTGCCCCAGCCGCCACCCAGCAGAGCAGACACACGGGGAGGCTGCCTGCCCGCCCCACGCACTTTCTCCTGACTCAGGATTGAGCCGAGTTCCCGTCTCTGGTTTTGTTCAGCACATCAGAGGCAGAGACAGAGCCTTTGGTCTGGAGTTTGAGCAAATTGGAGCTGAAACTGTCTCAGCGGGTCACAAAGAGTGGCAGTGTCAGCGCCAGCCCCGCCGTGGAGGGGAAGGGAGCGACAGGCTTATTTTGTGTCTGGGGAAGCCGTGTCCTCTCTCCCAGCCCAGAGCCTGGCCCGGGGTTAGAGCCCTGCTCCTGCCCTAGGACACGGAGGACCTTACAGAGGCACCAGAGGAATTAAATATTGATTAATGAGATATTAGTAACCAACATAAAAGTAGAAATTATCTATTTTTGTGGGCTGCAGGGTATAGTTGAAAAAGCCCAAGCTTTGAAAATAAAAAGCTTGGGTCTTGGTGCCACCACTTCTAATCCAGGGCCTTGGGCAGGAGAACCTCTCTGAGCCTCAGTTTCTGCATCTGTAGAAGGGGAGTAATGAGCACCCCTCGTTTGGGCTGTAAGGATGGAAACGGATGACAGGGGTGCAATCACGTGACTTCCCTTCTTCCCCCGCTGCCTTCCTCATCCGTTCACTGACCACTTTGTTTGGGATTTTGACACTCAGTCTTTATCCCTTCCAGGTGCCCAAGACCCAGCTTCTGGTGTTTGCCTGATGTCGTCATGTGCTCTTCCACTGGGAGGGCCCCTCTGCCTTGAGGCACTGCTTGGCACAGTCAGGACTCAGTTCTCGCTTGCTGGGAGAATTCCTGAATGACTAGATGTTTAGAGGATTGGACGGGTGGGTGCGTTTCTGGAGGGATGGACGAATGACAGGAGAGTGGACCCGCACTTCTGTGTGGGGGCTGCACATGTGGCGTCTGCTCCTGCATTGAAATCACAGTACCTCGGCCAGCGCCCAGCTCCACCAAGAGCCCAAACCAACTCCCAAGACCTGTATTTGAAGTCCCTTGTCCTCTGCCTGCCCTGTAAGTCCTCCTCCAGGGAATTTGGAAAAAGCCCTTCTCAAACAGTGGAGGGACGGGGCCGCCGTCTCCTGTCATCTGCTCTGATGGGCCTGGCCCTTCCCAGGATGTGCCGTCCTGCCCGGGAGGAGGGGCCATTTCCCCTCCTCTCCACTGAGTTCTCAGTGGCGGCTTCTCAGCTGTTTATAACCCCCGCCTTCCTGCCATGCGCTGGCCCGGCTGGGAAGAGAGCACCACCACCTCTGATCGGATTTCTCTTTCCTGGGTTCAGGCTCGTGCAAAGGAAAGCATCCTCTGAGGTCACAGCTTCTGGGCCCCATGGGTGGCCAATCAATGCTCCTACTCTTAGCTGATGGTTGGAACCAATGAACCGTGTTAGCTTCTGCCTCCGGGGCTGTGTCTGCAGGCTCGGCCTGGGCACAGCTGGAGCATTCTTGGCATGTTCTAGCAGCCTGTTCCTGAGTCCTACCTCCTTTGCCTGATGCCGTGGAGGCCTGTCTCCATCCCGAGAGGAGCAGGCTGGGCAGCCCGTCTTCCTCTGGCCAGCTGCAGCTCCGAGGAGCTGGGATGGAGGAAGTACAGTTACGATGAGTGGTCCGGAAGTGCAGAGGCCGAGGGTCCGGGCCCCTCTGCTCTGGTAGCCCTGCCTCTCTGCCAGGGGATGGGGCCTCCCTGGGTGAGGCTGGGGCGTCAGCCCATCCAGGGTCTCCTCACTTGTCTTTGATGAAAGTCTTAGGAACCAAGGCTCTGGGGAGAGGGAGGATGCATTAGTGCCGTGAAATTCGCGGTGCTTTTGGCCCCGTGCGAGGCACTTCGAGGGGTTAAGGGACCCCAAAATGAGCAAGTCCATGCGTTTGCCTTTCAGGGACCATTTGCCGTGGGGATGGCAGACACTCTTAAGCCCGTGTGATACACGGCAGGCTCTGTCCCCTAATAGGGGTCCAAAACTACAGCCAGGAAGGAGGAAGAAGGAATTAAATTTTAACTAGGGGGTAGGAGAGGGGTGAGTCAGGGGCCCGAATCTTACCCAGGGAAGTGCCAGCCTGGAGTCCGGTGGTGGAGGCATCTGCCATCAGGCCTCCCCTCCGCCGTCACCCCTCCCGAGTTCCCGCAGGGCCGGCACTGAGATGCTGCCTGTCGGAGGCCTCTGCAGGTGAGCAGCTGCGCACGGCGTTCATTTCAGGAGCAATTTAGACATCCAGGGCTCATCAGGAAAGATAGGTATGAACCCAGCTCCTCGAGGTCGCTATGGTAACCACTTACATGGCTTAGCTGGTGGCAGGAAGGGAGCCAGGAGCCCTGGGGCTGAGTCACCCTGAGGGGGAGGCTGTCCCTGGGTGGGTGGGGGATTCAGGTCAGACAGGAGAGCCTGCCGGCAGCAGTGGGACCCTTCGACGTCCGGAGCTGTTCCTGCAGGAGGCTGATTGACTCTTAGATTGGCACATGTCCAGGGCTCTGAAGACCTGGCCCAGCAGACTGGAGGGTCCATCTTTTGTCACCTCAGCTGCCTGGGCACAGGTATGGCAGAGGAGATACGAACAGAAGAAACAGACTGGCTGTCAAGGCTCCGTCAACCTGGCCTCAGCTGACCCTCCCCTTGTCTCATCTCGGAGCACAGTGTACACCGTGGTACCCACTGTCACCTCAGGGTCCTGTGATCCAGCCCCACCAGCCTGGCCCCTGTCCCAGGAGGGACCAGGCCCTCCACTCGTATGGGCACGTGCTGGTACAACCGCCTGACGTGCCTTTTCTTCTCCTGGGGACCCCAGCCCAGCCTCAAGACCAGGTCAGATGCCTGCCCCTTCTAATAGCGCCTGTATTTCCTAATACCCTGTCCCTAACCCCTCCCAGGGCGCCTGTCACAGATCTGGTGAGGTGCTGTGTGGGTGTCCCTGATGCCCACCAGAATGCCAGCTCCTAGCCAGCAGGCATGTGGCCGGCTGGTCTCTGGGTGGCAGGCCCCGGCAGGCCCCGTGGTGCTGGCTGGACGAATGAGTGTGGCGGTGCGCGCAGGCCGGCCCCACAGAGCTGGAGATGTGCGCACACCGTCCACAGTCAGCACTGGGTACAGGCTAAGCTGCTGCTGTGGTTGGTTAGAGGGGGCTGCAGGCGCTTTACAGTTTGCACAGCCTAAACAGATGGAAACCCGCAGCTTCCTTTCTATTGAGTGGGTTGTCAAGGCCTGAGTACTGTCCTGGCCAGACTAGGGTCCTGCCTGGGTTTTCCCTTCAGGATATATATGTCCATCCATCCATCCATCCATCCACTGTCTATCTGTGGTCTATCTGTGTGCATGTGTATGTAATATCTATATCATCTACCCCTATCCTCTAGGTGTGTCTATCATCTATTTATATGTATCATCTGTTTGTATGTATCGTCTGTATCCAGCCATCTGTCGTCTGTACCATATCAGTCCATTATCCGTGTGTCTATGATCTGTCCGTATGTGTCTGCATGTATGCATATCTGTGTCATCTCTATCTGCCTACCACATCTGTCCGCCTAAAGGAATGGTGACTTGCTCAAGATTTGGGCCGTGGAGGGTCCGGAGATGAAAGCGAGGAAGGAACTGGGCAATCCGAGGAGGAGGAGGGGCCTGGGCGGCCGGCAGGGAAGCGTGGCGGGTGCGTGGGCGCAGCTTGCTGGTGGGGCAGGGCTGCCGAGGAGGGGGCACCGCGAGCTGGCCAGGATGCGCCAGTCCGGGCCGGGCCTGAGCGGCTCAGACGCGGGCTGCGGAAGGCGGGGGCGGGGGCTCCAGGGGTGATGTCATTCGCAGCAGTGACGAGGCAGGCGGGGGCATTGGGAACGCGCCCGCCCGGGACCCTGTGCGTCCGCCGCCAGCCCACGGGTGGTGCTCTTGGGGCACAGACCGGGACTTCCGGGTGACAGCTGGGGCCATCCCGGGTGGGAAGGCGCGGGCGAAGGGCCCCGGACGCCGCCGAGGGGAGAGCAGGGACTGCGGCTTCCGTGCAGAGGGCTCCGGAGCGGGTGGTGTCTATGCCTGGCGACCCTGCGCCCTGCACCCCTGCACCCCCGCACACCCCCAACTCCCCCGCCCCTGCGCACTGCATCCCCCCACACCCCACCCTCCCTTCTCCCGGCTCCCGCTGCGCTCTGCATCCCGCACGCCCCTGGCCTCCGGGTCGCTTTGCGGAGCCCAGAGCCTTCCCACCCCGCGCAGGACGGAGGAGGGTCCCGCCCAGGCATCGGGCTCTTCGTGGAGCTCGCCGCCCTTTCCTCGGCCGGCCGCGCTGCGGGGAGCTGCCCACCCCCTCGTGGGGTCTGAGGGGCCACCGGGCGGGTCGCCCTCGGGGCCGATGGGTGCGGGGAGGGGGGACTGGGGGTCTGCGGAGAGCCGGGTTGCTCCAGGACTTGCAGCCCGACTGTAGGAGCTGAGGCTTGGAGAAGGGCCTGGGTCTGAACTGCGGCACCACCGCGCACCGTGGGGTGTCTCAGCTTCCTCCACGGTCTCAGGTGGGTTAGGGACCCCCACGCTGCGCAGGTGTCTGGGGCATTCATGGGGGAGGGACCGTGTTCTAGACACATGGCAGAGCTGGGCGCCCAGCCGATCCTCTGTCCGTGCCAGCTTCCCCCTTCCCTCCTTCCATTTCTCACCCCACGCACTCCCTTCATCTCCCCACCCCCAGCTTTCTCTGCCTCCTCTTTCCTTCTGGTTTCGAGTCCAGCCAGGCTTTGGAGGGCCTGGGGGGCGGCCAGGCGCCACTTCAGCCAGCCCTGCAGCTTGCCTGAGGCGGGGGAAAGCCCAGAGTCACCTGGCCTGGCGCCCATGTCGTCTTCAGAGACTCCAGTGGAAGACATCCGTCTTGGCCAGGCCTGGCTGGGTTAGTGCCAGTCCCCCTGCCCGCGCCCACTCCCCTCCCACCCGGTACCCCTCCCTCCCTCCCGGGGGCGGTGGGGTTTCTAGCAGATGTGGGAGTTCCGGCAAAGAACAGCAAAGAGGCCCTCAGTCCATTTAGGCACATCCTCCTTGCTATAAATATTCCCCTTCCCCTAAACCTTTCCTAAATAATCTCGAAAATCTGGACAAAGGGAAATTAATCCCTTTTCAGGGACTTGGGCATCCCGGAAGTGCTCCGAGGAGTAAAAATAAAAGTGCAGCATGAGGGGATTTCAGAGCAATGCTAAGGAGGTTGAAACGGGAACTAAGCGAATTTGGATTACTTTAAAAAAGCAGCATGTAGCGCGGTGCCTTTCCTGGAGTGAACGCAGCGGGGGCGCAGCGCCCAGTTGCAGCTATTAGCAGGGCTTTGGAAGTGTCCCCACGCGCCTCCTCCCAGCTCAGGTCCTGACTTCCCTGGTCATAGATTAGTTTTGTCTGTTCCAGAAATTGTGTGAACAGGCTTCACTACATGCTCTTTCATGCCTGGCTTCTTCAGCTCCGCATCATGTTGGCAAGAATCAGCCAGGTTGTGCACGTGGTTGGAGATGGTTTGGAACTTGGGTAGCCTTCTGTACAAGACCTAGTTGTTTTCTCCAAGAGAGTGGAGGGCAGTTGAGGGGCCCCAAGCGGCCTTTCCTCACAGTATTGAATGTCTGCACTGTTGCTGTCGGGACAGAGGCCGTAACCCAGATCCGTGCTGAATGACCCACAGTCCTGGAACCTAAATTTCTCTTAGCAAATTGCCTTTCCTTTTCCCCAGGAAAGACTTTGAGCTGAGACTAAACCTGGAAAAGTGATGCTGAAAGGAAAACATCAAACAACCCCATTAAAAAGTTGACAAAAGACATGAACAGAAGCTTTTCAACAGAAGATAGGTTAATGGCCAATAAACATATGAAAAATGCTCAGTTTCTCTAATCACCAAGGAAATGCAAATCAAAACCACAATGAGATATCACCTAACTCCGGTGAGAATGGCTTTTGTCAAAAAGTCTCAAAACAAGATGCTAGTGTGGATGTAGAGAAAGGAACACATTCATACATTGTTGGCAGGACTGCAAACTAGTCCAACCACTATGGAAAGTAGTATGGAGAGACCTCAAAGAATTAAAAGTAGACCTACCTACCATGTGATCCAGCAATCCCACTGCTAGACATTTACTCAAAGGAAAAAAAAAAGACATTTTGTAAAAACGACACTTGCAGTCAAATGTTTATAGCAGCACAATTCACAATCACAGAGATGTGGAAACAACACAAGTGCCCATCAATATCTGAGTGGATTAATAAAATGTGGTACATGTACACCATGGAGTTCTACTCAACCACAGTATCTTTTGAACTAGTACCTTTTGTAATAACCTTTATGGAACTGGAGACCATCCTCCTAAGTGAAGTATGGCAAGACTGGAAAAACAAACACCACATGTCCTCACTATTAAATTGGAACTAAATGAGCGGCACTCATGTGTCCTCAGGGAACCCATGGGGGATTCTCCTGCCTTTAGGGAAAGAACGTTTTCTGGCCGCCACAGGTTAACAGTTTCCCTTTAAATATTTTCCTTTTGTGGTTAGTTCTGTGCCTCCTTTTGAAAATGTGATCGTTTTTAAAAACAAGAATCAATTTTCCCAGAAGGGGCGTGAAGGGCGGCCACATTCCTTCGGAGGCTTTCCTTCCTCGTGCACAATGAAGACTGAGATTACACGGGTAGGACAAACGCTTAGGGGCTCTGAAAATATGGACTATGCAAATGAGCTATTTAAGGACCTTTAAAAATGCTGACCCAGTCTCCGAGTATTTACTGGCTGTTAGAAAACGTGGGTCGTCTAAATGGGCATTTGGGGACCCTTAAACTCTCATATTATGATGGATCGAGAGGGCCTAACAAATCCCTTCTGGCCCATTAGGCTTGGGCCTGTCTGCCATTGTGAGTATAGGCGGGTGTGGGCAACGCTGAGTTCCTAGCAGTGGCCGGGGATGGCTTTGGGTCTGTACTGCAGGCCTGGTTATTGGACGAGGAGGTTGGTGGCCTCACAGGGACCCCTGGCGGAGTGGCTCAGGCATGGGTGGGCTGGAAGACAGGGCTGCAGACAGGATGACTAGTGGTCCCAGCACTTCTAGTCCTAGCAAATCGCCACGACTTAAGGAACCCCTCTGAAGTAGGTTTTGATTTTTGTTTAGTTCATTCTGCAAAGCAGGGGTAGAGAATGGGTATAAATATGAGGGTGCCAGTTTCCATGCCAAATGGGGGGTTGTTCTCCTGTCCCCACTGGTTCTGGGAGCAGTGGATTCATGGATGGTGGGGTTCCCCCCAGCTACCAGATCCCAGGCCAGATGTGGGCACTGCAGCTCGACAGAAGGGGGCATGTGTGGCATGTTTCTCTTAATGAATTCGTGGTGGCAATTTGCTGGTATGAAGAAAGCCTGTCCTTGCTGTCTGGAGCCCACCTCTGCCCCACCAGTGCGGAGCCCTTAGCAGCAGCTGGGAAGCCGGCATGCGAGTCTCAGGTAAGCATGCGGGGCCTGCTTCCTGATGCCTGGATTCTTCAGGGCCCACGTCCCTAGATCTCCTCCTCTCTGCTCCTCTTTACTGGGGAAACTCGGAGAAAACCACATGGTGGTTAAGGTCAGGCACCCCAGCCTCCTCCTACAGACCACAGGCGAGTCCTTTAACCTCTCCCAGCCTTGGTGCCCTTGTGAAACAGAAGTATTGGTGATATCTGTCACTTAGGCTCACCCTGCGGATTAAATGCCTGCTGGGTGGTAAGGTCTTAATACACATTTGCTTGGAAACCCAGATTCTCATTTCACTTGTGCCCAACCTGCTGTGTGTGGCATTGGGAAATTCACTTCCCCTCTCTGGGCTTCATTTCATCTTCAAACTGAGGAGTTAGGGACATCTACAGATGCATCAGGGCTCTCATGGCTTTTATGTGGCAAGATGCTGCAGTTCAGCAAGGTACCACCTCCTCCTTGGGGGGCGGGGTTGGGCCAAGGACGTCAGCAAGGCCTAGGATGACACAAGTCCAGAAAGTGCAGAATATTATTAGAATGGAGTGGCATTTAGTACAGGTGTTGATTAGACGTGGCCTGACGTGAGCTAAAATGTATTAGTTTGTGGTGGTTAATGAGCTGTTAATGCAGCACAGTGCCCAACCTTTTTGGCGCCAGGGACAGGTTTCATGGAAGACAATTTTTCCATGGACCAAGGGAGGGGAGGATGGTTTTGGGACGATTCAAGCGCATTACATTTATTGTGCAGTCAAACCTCTCTGCTAACGATACTCTATATTTACAGACGCTCCCCAGCACTAGCATCACTGCCTCAGCTCCACCTCAGATCTTCAGGCATCAGATTCTCATAAGGAGTGTGCAACCTAGACCTCTCACATTCACAGTTTACAGCAGGGTTCGTGCTCCTATGAGAATCTAATGCCCCTGCCGATCTGACAGGAGGCGGAGCTTATGCGGTGATGCCAGCGATGGGGAGCGGCTGTAGATACAGATGAAGCTTCGCTTGCTCCCCCACCGCTCACCGCCTGCTGTGCAGCCCGGTCCCTAACGGGCCACAGACTGATGCAGTCTGAGTCTGGGGGGTTGGGGACCGCAGTGTTAATGTGCCTATGGATGAGTTACTGGAGAAGGCTATTGAAGCCAAGATGAATCCAGAGAAAAGATTAAAACAAGATTAATCCAGAGAAAGGGGAGAATTGAAGGAGAGGGGAGGGCAGGGTGTACACGTGGGGGTGGGCGGGGATGTGGGTGGTGGGGACCTTTTCTAATGCTTACACTTCCTGGCTCTCCACTCCGTGGCACTGGAAACTCCTGGCAACGCTAAGATTGGAGTTCGGGGCTGCTGTCGATGATGATGATGATGATGATGATGGTAATATTAGCAGCAGTAACGACTACGCTCATAATGAAAGGCACTCGCCGTTACCGAACCCCTGCTCTGTGCAAATGGTGTTGTGAACACTTTACGTGTGTTAACTCATTTGTTCTTAAGGGATAGGTGCTATTGTGATCTCCATTTCACAAATGAGAAAAGGGAGGACCGGAAAAGTTAAGCAACTTCCCGGGTGAAATTTATCTGCACGGCAGTTTCCTAGCAGCTGAGGTCCCAAAGGGGCTTGGGAGGTCGTTAGCTTCCTTCCTGTCCCCATGCCAGCAGTCAGGGCTGGGGGTGGGCTATGGTTGGGGGGCGTCCCACAGCCTGGATGCCAGCTCGGGGGTGGCTCCTGCAGCACTGGCCCCGGGCACAGTTGAAGTGGGCGGACTCCTTCTCCATGTGCTTTGATGAAGGCTCTAAGGCCCTGCCTGCTGTGTCCCAAACTCCTCTTTAGGATCCTTAATGGGCATGAGAATAACTCAGGGCTCCTGTCAGGGACACGTTGGATGCTCCTGCCTATGGAAGCATCGTGGCTCCTCCACTGTCTGCCCCTGCCTGCCCCCACCTGCCCAACCCCTAAGCTCCCAGCACAGCACCTGGCAGGTGCACACCTGAGTTGTCGCACTGTACTGGCCCCTCTCCCCTCTGTGGCTGCAGCGGGCGACTCCCCTAGGACCACGCACCGCCCTCATGGAGGAAGGGGCTGTGGTGTGTATGGGAAGGAGCATGTTTGGAGCCAGAGTTCAAATCAGTTCTGCTGATGACAGCTGTGGGACTTCAGGCAAGTCACTTAGCGGGTCTGAGCCTCAGTTCTCTTATCTGTTAAATAGGGATAATAGTCTTGACTCGGTTGGGTTGCTGGGAGATGTAGAGGCAACGTATACAGTGTGCTTTGCAAGATGCCTGGCATATAGAAGGCATGGCAGGGCGTAACGGGGGTCACGTGAATGACGAGTGGGCACATCACTCAAGCCAGGCCGCGTGTACTGTGTTGTGATGGGAAGTGTGTCCTTGACCTCCTGTGACTATCTGGTTTAACTTCGCGTCAGTGTCATGAAAGAAAAAAGAGGTGGGGAGGGGTGCTGTTTTAGACAAAAGGACAATAAAGAAGCCTGACAATGGAATGGAATGCATGAGTATTGAAATTGGGTCAAAAAATTATTTTTAAAAAGCTATAAAGGAAATTTTGGGGCAAACTGGGAAACTAGGAATATGGACTGCTTACTTATTGTTACTGTATCAAAAATACCTTCCTTGGTTGGGATTCTAAAAAGGAATGTTGACTGAGTGTGCGGTATTCAGGTTTCCTTGGTTTTCCCTGAAGTCCTTTTTCTGTCCCAGGGTGACATCTGGATGCCACATTGCATTCAGCCATCTCGTCTCCTTGAATGCCACTAGACTCTGGCAGCTTCTCCGACTTTTCTTGTTTCTGATGACCTTGACAGTTTTAGGGAGCTCAGGTTAGGCATTTTGTAGAAGGCCTGGGACCAGTTTTGAATCCAAATGTGTCTTGTTCCAGAGCTCATGCTATTTTCACCAAACTCTATCTCTTTGCTTTAGAGGAAGAGTGAGACACACACACAGGCTGAGCTTGACTGATTTACTGTCCAGTGATTTGCCCAAGGCCAACAAGTTCCAGAACAGGTCCGACCCGCACCTATCGACTTTCCGGGAGAGGTGTAACGGGGGCCTTCTGAAACAGAGGGAGGGGACGGGGACCCTCGGCTGCCAGAAAGGCACAGACTGAGCCGAGGAAGGGGCTTGGGCACTGGGCGATGGCCGGGGCTGGGTGTCCAGAGAGGGTTCATGGAATCTCATCCGGGAATTTGCTTCCGTGCCAACCCTTTGCATTTAATTAAAAACAGCCTTCTCCACCTTGAGGAGATGGAGCAGCAGAGAGACTCTGTAGGATAGAATCGTGATGCTCCAATACAGGTAATATATGGGTGTTGAAGTACAATTGTGTGCTCGGCAAGGAAGAAACAGCACATTGGCACGCTGGTTCAGCCTTGCAAACCGTTTGGCTGCAGTGATCATGTTTCCTCACCAGAGGGCGCGAGTCGGGCTGCTCTTCCCGCCACCGCCATCACTTAGCTTCCAGGTCCCCCACCCAGGGAGGCCGGGTTCCTGCCCAATGTGCCTTCAGTCGTCGTGGTGTCCCTGGGAGAATCACGTCACCCCATGGGTCCGTTTCTTCTCTATCACGATGGCGCTGGGTTAGGTGTAGAGTCCCGAGGTTGTCCTCGTGGGTGGAACTAAACCTGCCGTGGGGAGTCACAGGGAGACAGTGGGCTCAGACACCTTCCTCGCCCACGTCCTTCATCCTTTGTAAGCCTGTAGGAAACACCAGCTTCCTCCTAGCTGGTCTTAAACCTTGGGATCTGGGGAGAAGCCTTCTTGTCCCTGCCCCACGAGGGCATTATGGGCTGGAGTGGAGCGTCTCACACTCTCCCGACTCACCTGTACCAACCCAGCCGGCACAGAACACGACACCTGCCCCCGTCCCCATCCTCTCTGTGCTGCCTGACTCTTGGGTCACATCTGGGCAACATATTTTCCCAGAATGTTTCATTTATTTCGGGGGCCAGGAGGAAACGTCCCCCCCAACCCCTGTAACATTGACTGAATTCTTCTCTTTTGAAACTAGAATCTGGTGACCATTGATTTATTTCTTGACATTTTTTGTTCTGGAAATAAAGAAGTATAAATAAAGGGAAAACTCTCACTAATGAGAGAAACCATCTACCCAGAAACCATCTGTCAACATCCTGCCTAGTTTCATTTCAGTATTTTCACACATTAGTGAGAACATATTGTAAATACTATTTGTATCCTGCGTTTTCCTCTTAACATCGCGTTATGCTGTGAGCGCGTCCTCAGTCGATAGGACAGGACCTGCTGCCCGCGTGTCGGGTCCATGTCCTTCGTGCTGAGGGTAAACTTGCTGCCGGTTTCTCGGCGGACGTAAGCAACAAACACCCTGATTAACCCTTCACACACGCAGGGTTCACAAACCCTTACGACTGCAACCCCCCTTCCCGATATAAAGCATGTTTGGTGGGTTCGACAGAGGAAAGAGAAGAAAATGTGCAAAAGTTTCTGTTTTCTCCCAAGCGGAGAGATGAGGGCACTATATACTTGACGTCAACCCGCAGGGCAGTCACAGGAGGCTTTACGGATGGGAAGCAGATTCCCGCGGGCAGATTCGGGGGTTTGACTGGGGTCACATAGCCCGTTGGTGGTGGCATGGTTGGCACGTCCCTGGCGGCCATGCTGCTTGGAGGCAGGAGGAACAGATTCTGCCGAGTCTGGGACGGGGTGTGTGGGGGCTGGGCCCACCACCAGGAAGGGGTGGGGAGATCATGGGTATAGGGGTGCTTGTCTGCGGGGAGCCCAGGGACAGTGCAGGACATGAGCGCCCCACTCGGGTGACCTGGACAGAGCCGACCCCCTGGAGCTCAGGGCCAAGAGCCCGCCAAGCTTTGCAGCCTGCTCTGCTGGGGACAGAGCCCAGGTGCCGGCCGCGTCAGCGCCTGCTCTTGTCCACGCTTCGCTCTACCACTCCTAATGAATCTGAATCAAATCTTTTTGACATTATACTCATAAATTTGAAGTGGAGTTTTTACCAGGCTTGTCAGTAAGATGGAGAAGGGAGGGTGAGAAGGAGAGGTGAATTCTAGGAATCTGGGCTATTTTTAAACACATCCTTGTTATTCTAGAGCTTGCAGGTCACTGGTACCAGAGAAGAATTCTGCGGATGTGACAGCTGGTGTTAAAACAATTAGACTCAAAATGACAACCAAGGGGTGTGTGTGTGTGTCTGTGGCCTCTGCTCCTTTCTTCTCCTTATATTTTGGGGGAACTTGCCGGGAAACATCTTGTACGTGGCCAGCCACACCAGGGAGAGGAGGGGGCCTGGGAAGGGGGTGCTGGACCCTGTCTCAGGAAGGCTGGGGCCCCCTGCTGCACGCTCAGGTGTCACCCCCGACCTGTCACCTCCCCTCCCTGGCCTCAGCCTTCTTTTCCGGGAAATACAGAGTGGTCTTAGAACCTCTGTAGACCTCCCTTCAGCTGTGGGATTGCGAAGGCAAGTGTGTCTGTGTGTGTGTGTGTGTGTGTGTGTTTGGTCGGTGGGGCAAGAGGGCAGAGTTAAAGGCAGATTTTTCTTATTAATCGCTTCTTTCCCTAAAGTCGGGCCCTCTCTCAGGGACCACAGCAGGTTTCACACCACAACATGCACACGCACACACGCGCACACACACACACACACACGCACACACACACAGTTTTCAGTCGACACCATTTCTAGATATAGAAGACAAAAAACTAAGAGAATGGGATTGGGGGTGTTGGTGTTTTATTCTCCTTCAAGGAGGAACATTGCAAAGGAAACCTGTAATTGGGAAAATTTTATTTCTTGCTCATAGCAGTAGAGAGATGTGTTCTAGTCATTCTCACTTAACCTCTGCTGTATGCGAAGAATGTCAGGAAAAAAAGCGGAGGATACAGAAAAGCAACTCGAAGCTCCCCCCGCATTAGCTGGGAGCGGTCACAGAACATTGCCAGCACTGGACAGAAGTGACCGACGAAGGAGAAAGTTTCTGACGCTCATGTACAGCCAGGGTTGCTCCCCCCTGTTCTGCACACCCCGAAGCGCCTCTCAGTAGAACATAAAAAGTCGTGATGAGTTACAGTGGCATATTTTGGTCAATATCTATGAAAACTATGATTGACCAGGGAAGCCGATGACAGATAATGATTACTGAGGAATGTATTTAGTTTTCCAGGCATTGCTTCCTTCAAAAGCTCTCTCTCCATTTATAGTTAGATGAATCTGTAGCATAGAATTCCAGAGCTTTGGTCCTGAAAGGAGTTTTAGGGAGGATCTATTTCAGTCCCTCTTTATCGTATAGCTAAGGAAACAGAGGCCCAAGGAGGCAAGGCCAGCGTGAGCTGCAAACCTTTCATTTGATTCAACCACATTCGCACAGGCCTCATCCAGCCATGCTGGTGTGCAGCAAGGAGACAGGAGGTTGTCAAAGAGATCCCGGCCTTGGAGCAAAACCAAGCATGGGGAAGGTGTGAGCTCTGTGGGAAATGCATGAATGGTGTGTTCAGGCTGCTGTTACAAACTACCGCAGACTGGGAGGCGTGTGAACAGCAGAAATCTCTTTCTCACAGTCCCAGAGGCTGGGAGTCCAAGATCAAGGTGCTGGCAGATTCGGTGTCTAGTGAGGACCTGCGTTCTGGTTCCTAGATGGCGCCTTCTTGATGTGTCGTCGCGTGGTGGAAGGGGTGAGGGAGCTCTCTGGGGCCCCTTTTATAACGGCACTAGTCCCGTTCATGAGAGCTCCGCCCTCATGTCCTGATCACCCCCCAAAGCCCCACCTCCAGATACGATCACTTTGGGGGTTAGGAGTCCCACGTACGAATTCTGGGGGGACACAAACATTCAGACCCCAGCAGGGTGATGCGTACAGAGTGTAACCTCTCTGACTTTACGGCGGGGCTGCCCTCCGTAGAGCACGTTGTAGACGTAGACGCGGGTCCCTCAGTCCTCACGGCCACCCCAGGCAAGTGCAGGCTGAGCCGCACCCTCTCCCGCCCGGGCACCGCCCAGCCCTGGGCCTGCCGGGTCTGGCGCTGTGCGCTCCTGCACGGGCAGGGACCAGAGTCATCCTCTCGAGTGTGCCAGCGTCACCTGGATCCGTGGTGGGTGGTGAGGAGAGAGGAGTTGGAGCGAAAGCAGGTGAGAGCTCCCGGGCCTGCCCGGATGGGGTTCTGGTGTCGGAATCCACAGTCCTTGTTGGAGCATCACCCCAATGTCCCCATGTCGTTCCCCAAAGACCAGCAGTCTCTGGAGGCAGAAGCCTGGCTTGGTCCAGAGGGACTCTCTCTAGAGCAGGGGTCTCTCCCTGGCATCGATTAGGTAACTGTGCCCAGAGGCATCTTCCTGCAGAGTCTCCACTGCTTTCCTGGGACTCTCAGAGCTGAGTGACTTCCTACCCAGGCCGGAGACCGGATCTGGGTGGTGCCGTATCCGGGTGGGGCGCCCTTTCCGTAGGATGTGGGAACATCAGGGCGCTCAGCCAAGGGGGCTGTCACGTGGAAACAGCCTGAGAAATCCCGGGAGACAGACCGTGGGGCACAAGGGATGAAAGCCCTGTCTCCAAAGGTGGCCTGAGAGTGGCTGGAAGGATCTGGGGCCGCCTGGCTCCCTCCCTGGAGGAAGGACCGCGCCTCTCCATTTTGCAGCCTCCCGCTGGGCGGGGCCACTCTGCCCTGGTCGTTTCGCCCTCTGGCTTGTCGCAGCCTCCATAGTTTTCCTGGTTTCTAGTTCAGCCTCGCAAATTAACACCCCCAATTCAACAGCTCACATATGGATTTTTCCTATCTCCCGCCTCTCACCAGCATGCACTGATGGTGCAGACAAAATGCTCTCTTGTCTACACAGCCTGCACGATCACGGATTCCTGAGGCTGTGTGCAATGTCGGGGTAGCCCGAGTCCCGCTTGCTGCGGGATTTCCTCAGACGATGCCGTCTTGTGACATAAGTAATGTGTCTTCTGTGTGTCCACCCATCTGCTCTTCCCCCAACCGCATACCTTTGCTGTCCTGCTGTCCTCGTCCTGGGCTGAAATGGGGTGGCATCGTGAACTTTGGAGTTAGACAGATTTTTATCTGCATTCTGGCTCTATTATTTATCAGTTCTGTGAACTTAGACGTAAGTTACCAAAATCCTCTGAGTCAGTTTCCTCATCTGTGAAATGGGCATGTTTTTCTCTTCTGTAGCTGTGTTGCTGATTAAATGACGAATGCGTGATGGAGAGGAGAATCTTCATGTGCATCAGTTTCCTAAGCCTTGGGGGCACCTGAGTGTGGAGATAACACATGGGTTATATCTGACTCTGATCGCAGAGTCCAGCTCCCAGATGGGATTCCTAGAGCCTCCTGGCAACCAGGCTTGAGGACAGGCACCATGCAGGACCACCTCTGTCCTTCCTATGGCAGGGACTCTTCCTGCTGCCCTGCCACTGACCCCCGCTAGACCCGAGCCCAAGTCCTATGAGTGTCGTGGGCGCTATGAGACCTGGAGGATTTAGCGGAGGGCCATCCTCAGGACCGGAGCCTGGGGGCAGGCCTGGGGACCTGGCCCAGCTGAGGCTGCCCGGAAGACAATGCAGTAACTTGGAATGACAAGGTCAGAAAGCATGTGACAATCTCACGCTGGACTCAGATTGGTGCTGACTTCCCAGGGTGCTAGTTCCCAGGGGTACCTGGCAGGGGGCTGGTGGGTGGGCCGCATGGCACTATGGATGCTTTGCTGAGGGACTTCAGCTCCCATCTTGGGGTTGGGGGTCCCAGGCCCAGGGGCTGGCAGGGCTTTCAGGGGCCCAGCCAAGGGGGCTGCAGTTTCTAGTGGGTTCCACCTGCAGCAGGTAAGTGCTGTGCCCGACAGGATCTAGGCCCTATGATAGGGGTGGATCGAGGCTTTGTGGGCACAAGGCTTCGCTGAGCTCAGGTCTGCAGTGGCAGAACTCACTCTGTCCCTCCCTGATTGGCATGGGGTGGGCAGAGGCTGCAGGTGTGGGGCTGTGCTGGGGGGGTGAGTGAGATGGGGAGCCCCAGCCCTGCTTTGGATAGCCAAGCTGGTGGGCTACTGAAACTGCAACACAAACATTCCAAAGGCCCACAGAGGAGGAGCCAGGGGGTCTGAAAGGGTCAGAGTCAAGTGGGCTGGGGGTGGATTGCTGGATAGCGAGGGGCTCCCAGCATAGGCTGAGCCAGGAGCTGCAGAGAGGGGAGACTCAGGGGCCACAGCCACTGGCCTCTCTCCTCCTATGCACCCCCACCTGTGCACCTGTGTCGGTAGCTGTAGGTGTGAGGGCACCTGCTCCTGGAACCGCTGAGCTCCGCGGCGTGTCCCACCTGAGACGCAGGCCCTGGGCCGCCTGGCTGAGGGAGCGGAGCGTCCAGAGGTTGGGACAGCAGGGGCCCGCCTCCTCCCCAGCTCTGCCCGGCCCCTTTCTTTCTTCTGTGACGTCACCTCTCGCCACTGGCCTCACAGCCCCGTCCCCTCGGCGTCCTGACTGCGGGGCTGTGCTGCGAGTGGTGGGTGCTGATTAAGACGGATGGATTGGTAAGAGGCATTCAATGTGACTTGAATAAAAAGCACCACCGCCTGGCCTGGGCACGCGGGCACGCAGCCAAACAGTGGCGTCACTCAGGAGATTACTTTACTACTGGAGCTTGTCCTAAAATAGCGAGTGCCCTTCCCTGTTCCATTTCAGTTGCTATTTATATCCATGTAGATACACACACACATATATATGCGTTTTTAAAAATAATCTTTTCTCTGTTTCCCACCTCCCCACTTCTCTTTCTCCTTGGTATTTGCTAGCGGAGATCAGACACCAGTTTTTAAAAGATGTGTAAAGCTCCCAGACACCGGGACAGGTGACATTCTCTGACCTTCTGAGGTGACTTGCTGCCTCCAGTCGGCTCGGGCGTTGGCTGGCGCCGTTCAGGAACTTATGAGATCATGGCGATGCGTTTGGTGGTTCTCCCAGGGGCTGTGGACGTGCCTCGAGGGCCATCTTCTCTTCCCACCTCCTGCGCCAGTTGTCGCAGCGTCACGTGTCTCTCGAAGACTTTCTCTCCAGACGCAGGAGTGACTTGGGGCACGGTCGCGGCTTGGCGAACAGGAGGGAGGAGGAGGAGGTCAGGGAATTTGTTCAAGGTCAGTGGCAAGTGGAGGCTCCGGGTCCTTTCTCTTGATGGCCAAACTAGGTCTCCCTTCACGACGGGAATAAGGGTCAGCGTTCCCGTGAGCACGTTAGATCCGTTTTCAAGGTGCACAGGTTGAATCCCGAGCCTGTCACTATGCGAAGAAATAGAGACCTGTTTAGAGGCAGTGCCAGTGGGTGGGCAAGAAAAGCGCATCTGCCCCTCTGCGTGGCGAGGGCATTAGGGACCATGCAGACACGAGAGCTCGGCATGGTCGGAGGGGTGGGCTTCCCGATAGGTGGGTTGTTCGTTCTAATAAGCAGCCACTAAAATCTGTCGGTCCCTGGGGTGTGTATATATGTGTGTGTGTGTCTCTATATATGGGGAAGTTTATTGTTAAATGGTGTCATATAATTTACCACCATCTATTAATTTCTTGTAACCTCTTTTAAAAACAATCAGCGACTCCAGAGCAACAGGCTGGATGGCGGTGACGTCATTGCCCTGCTGTTTATAGCTCCCATGCCCTGAATAGAGCAGATCTTGGTATTTAGACCACGAAGGCCGTCGGCAGGACTCGTGCCTAGTTCTGTGCTTCCTGCCGTACCTGTCACATGGCGGACTCATGACATCTGTTGTGAACCACCTGTTTATAGACAGGAAGCTAAAATGTGGATCCGGGATCTAAGCAGAGAAGAGAATTATCCAGTTCTGTGTTCCTACTGTTATTTTTTCACGAGGCGTTACCCATTTCCTATATTTGGAAGCAAAAACAGAGAGCAGTGTTTGAACCTATTCCAATCTGAATGTACGGTCAGGAGTGTAAAGAAAATGCCGTCTTACACAGGGTGGGTAGAGAAAGTGGAGGGGAAAGTGGAGATAGATATTGAAGAAAAATTACTGGAGACAGTAATTCTGCAACTCCACCTTTAATGAGATTTAGATTAGAAACCACGGTTCTGGTCTGGTCTGGGTCCAGAGGTTAACCACCGACTGCCCGCTCCAGTCCACAGAGAACCCTGCTTGAACCTGGGTCACTATTTGTACAGAAGGTTCCCTAACGTATGCTTTTATATTGATGGGAGCTGTTGTTTTGCCTCAGATTAAGACCTATGGCAACCCTGAGGACCCAGAAAAGATAGACTCATCTTGTTCAGGTCTTAACATCCAAATTAATCTTGAAATAGAACCTGCTTCTTTGGATAGGCTCTGAATCATAATGATATGCAGGCCAGTCAGTTAACCAAGGGAGCAAGGAAGAGCTAACTGGAATTTAAAGGGAGAGAGGAAGGTGATTTCAGCTGCAAAAAGGGCTGAGCGCTGAGAGCAGATCTGCACCACCGTGGGCTGTGACCATGGACAGCTCCTGCCAGGGCCTTTCAGCACCAGGGCCAGTGTCTCCACCCACTGGGGCCAGTGTGAAAATGACAGCAAGACATTCAGCAGCGGCCCCAACTCTTACAGCCCCCGGATGGAGACCCCATTGTACTAGGGCTGTTCTTTGCCACCACTGTATTGCCAATCACTCGCAAATATAACCTCTACTTATCCAAATACCTGGCTGTCACAGAACTTTTTGTTTGCTTGTTTTAATATAGTGGGTCTATCCTTTCTACAACCTCTCCTATGCAGTGGGGACAATGAGGTCTCTGCATCTTACAAGGCATGCACTGCTGTCTGGAAGACAATAATGACCTTCTGTCGATCACATGCTGAAGCAGTGTCCACCACCTGATTCCCAGTCTGGGGTCTACTCTGTAGACCGATTACCTGAATGCAGACAGATCAAAGACAAACCATATTCCATCGGACGCTGTTACAGGTAGCAAACAGAGCTCAGTCAAGGGGATACCAGGAGAGATGGGCTGGTTTGGCTAAATCATTTCTTTCCATGACATCTCTGAGGCTACTCCTCGTTCAGAAAGGGGTACTTTTTCTAATAGTCTGTGACCCAGACAGGATGTTTGCATGTGTACTCTGTCCCCTGAATCATCACAGTATTATTAAGAATACCTTTGATCACGTGTTCTATGCTAGGCACTAATAGCAAATGCTTTGCCTGAGTTATTTAATTGTCATCATCTCAATCCAGTGATGTTGATATTTGTACTGGCTCAATTTTTATGGATAAGCCTGAAATCTAGAGGAGCCAAGGAACTTAGTGTACGTTACCTGCTCCTCAGGTGGTGGGGCACACCTTTGAACCCACTCTTCCACCAGCCTGCTATATCAAAAGCTGTCATTTTAACCTTTTCTCTCCCTCCCTGTGACTTCTTTCAGTTACCAAAATGAATTTGGCTTTTAGAATTAAATCTAATATAGAGATCAGTCATTTGTGTGTCCTATGGTTTGTGATTTTGGGCTAGCTTAGGTTCTAGCTAATGGTGATGTCCTATTGTAATCGCTGTGTGATGGATCTTCTGGGGCCAAAGGAATGATAAGAGAAGTATTAGCCCACGTACAATTTCTGCCAGCCTTGTTGGTGTCTCACTATTCATTTCCCTTAACACAAGCAAATGACTCTTTCATTCACTCCTGTTCAACCACTGGGCTTTCCAGGTAACTGGGCTCACCTGGATATCACCCCTGTTAGGCATCACCCAGCGCCCTCTGTAACCGCCATGGAGCTCTTGCCCTCACTGGCTC
Organism: Eulemur rufifrons; assembly: GCF_041146395.1. Taxonomy (NCBI): domain Eukaryota; kingdom Metazoa; phylum Chordata; class Mammalia; order Primates; family Lemuridae; genus Eulemur; species Eulemur rufifrons. Next base: position 3,528,720 of record NC_090994.1, read on the forward strand.
CTTGGTACCCAGCGCCTGTGGTCATGGTGAGTCAGCGGAAGGATGCAGCTTGCCCTGGTGGTGTCCAGGGAGTGTCAGGGTCGAATCTCATTACCACTGTCAAGGAAGTCTTTGATGTGTCCAGGGTACTGTCCTCCACCTTGTGCTCTGAGTCACCTAGAATGTTGTGATTTGGGGTCTCAGGAAACACTCCACAAGCCACCCAACAGAAGGAGGAGTCTGCACCCTCAGTCTGAGAGATTCCAGATGCTGAATCCATAGAATCACGGTTCGCATCTTGTGAGGGTTGTTGGTTCTGTGAAGAAGAATTGGGGCCAGCAACTGTTTGTGGACTCAGCTCTTCCTTTGTTGTCCCGCACTGGTGCCAGTTTCTGTGGCCGTGACACGTTATCCTCCTTGGCTCTGAGCTGCTGACGTGTCCCAGAGCAAACCCGGGGTCGTCCCCTTGTCAGAGTAAATCATGGCATCCCCCCTCTCTCTGATCTCCAATTACATCTGCATGACAGTGGCAGGGTGGCCTCAGTTCTCCTGTCTCTGTGTACGGGGTCTGTAGGGTCCGCTGGAGATTTGCAAAGAATGAAAAGCGAAAGGTTGCCGAGGAGACCAGGATTTACCCAACAAAATGACAGAATGTCTCAGGGAGAGTGACTAAGTTCATTCATCTACTTGTTCACGCAACAAAAATTAATTGAGCACCTACTTTGTGCCAGGTGCTGTGCTGGGTGATTCTAAGCTGCTTCTGTGAACGGCGACCCACCCCCCTCCCCCCGCTGCCTCCCACGTACTTTGTTGTTGTTGTTCAAAAACTACCACAGCCCTCTCTTGCTGACCAGAGTTCCACCTTTTTGTAGGAAAAAAATTCTTGTAAAACTCCAGCCTTAACATCATGAAATACAGAGATAACGGTGTCCGTTTTATCTTTCATATGAGTTACAAATTTTTCCCGGTTGATTGGTTGGATGTCTTGATTTTATGGTACTTTTTTTTTTTTTTTTTCCTCAAGCAGGGATTATTTTTAAAAAACCACATTTGTAGATCCTTTTTTTTTTTTTTTTTTTTTTTTTTCCCCTTTCTGGGCATAGTGTTATATTTAGGAAGACTGTCTGAATGACGAGATTATAAAAACCTTTCCTATTGGCTTTCTAATTCTATTATGATTTCATTTCATGTTTAAATGCTTGATCCTTCTGAAATTTATTTAGCGTAGGTTGGGAAGTAGTTATCTGCTTTTCATTTTTCCAGATGTTTGACTTTACCATCATGATTTATTAAATAATTCATTCCCCCGAAATGCCATCTTTGCTATTTCCTGGGCTTTCTAGTCTGTTTCTGGTCTTCCTAACCTATTCGGCAGGTCTGTCTATATCTTATGTTCCACTGCTACACTGATTTCACTAATACGCAGCTTTGCAGTTTTTTTAAAAATCATCCCTTAGTAGTCTTCTTACTCCTGTATTTTTCCAGAAATTTCCTAAATATTCTTTCTCGTTCATTCTTCTGCGTGAATTTGAGAATCAGCCTATCTAGTTAAAAATCTATCGTTTTTTATTGGGATCACCCAAAATTTATGGATTAACTTAAGGAGAATCAACATCTTTACAACGTTGGGACTTCCTGTCTAAGAACACCAGGTGTCTGCCCCCTGTGGAAGTCTGTGGTTTTCCCCTAGGCAAGTTTAATGTTTTCTTCATACACATTTCTTGTGGAGTACATCCCTGCGTGTTTTATCTTTGGTGTTACTTTTATATTGGTGTTTTCTTTCGTTTGCTGGCTGTCTTCATTTGGAAAGCTGATGACTTCTGTTTGTTAGTTCTGCGCTCAACAACCTCGTGGCATCCTTTTATGGTTTTAGTCATGTCTCACGGATTCTCTGGAGTTTTCACCTGAAAACAATGATCGTTTTACCTCCTCCTTTCCAATTTTTATAATTCTTTCTGCTTGAGTTGACTTGGTACCTTCAGACCACTGGTAACAATTTCCAGTGTTTCCCAGATAAACACACTATGGCCTTTGGAGTTGAGAGAGTGTGTGTGTGTGTGTGTGCGCGCGTGTGATTGTATAACCATGTAAGAATTTTATTAGATTTTAAAGGCAAAACAAGAGTTTGATTTTGATTGAGAATGGATGTTGAATTTTATAAAATGCCTTTTTGGTATCTATGGAGATGATTGTGTGATTTTTTCCCCTTCGATCCATTAATATGGAAAGTTATGGTGGTAGATGATCTAATACCTGGTCTGTATTTGTGGTATACATGACTTATTTGTCTAAGACATGTCATTGTCTTACTGCGCTGCTAGATTCAGTCTGCTGATATTTTATTTAAGAGTTTTGCAATAGCATTTCCAAGTAAGATTGGCCTATAGTTTTATTTATGTTTTATCTTTTTTGGTTTTGATATCTATGTTACACTAGTTTTATACAAAGAATCTGTAAGCTTTCCTTTTTCTAGGCTCTTGAACAGTTTCAATGGTTTGCAGTTGTCTGTTTCTTAAGGATTAGAGAGAATTTTTCTATAAAACCAATTGGGCCTAGTTCTTTTCAGTGGGCTAAGCTCTGTGATAACTTTTTTTTCCCTATGACAATTCTTCTTTTACCTTTTCTGTCTTTCCAGAGGTTAGTTTTGGTAATTTGTATTTTTCCATAAGATAATCCGTTTCATTCAGGTTTACAGATCTATTTGTATACAGTGGAACAAATAAGTCTCGTGCGATTCCTTGAATGCCTTCTGTGTCTGTGGTGGTTTCTGCATCGCCGTTTCTTATTTTGCGTTTGTAATTCCTCTCTTTTTTTCTTGATTATTAACAATTTATTTATTTATTTATTTATTTTTTTTTATTTTTTTTTTTTGAGACAGAGTCTCACTCTGTTGCCTAGGCTAGAGTGAGTGCCGTGGCGTCAGCCTAGCTCACAGCAACCTCAAACTCCTGAACTCAAGCGATCCTCCTGTCTCAGCCTCCCGAGTAGCTGGGACTACAGGCATGCACCACCATGCCCGGCTAATTTTTTCTATATATATTTTTAGCTGTCCATATAATTTCTTTCTATTTTTAGTAGAGATGGGGTCTCGCTCTTGCTCAGGCTGGTCTCGAACTCCTGAGCTCAAATGATCCGCCCACCTCGGCCTCCCAGAGTGCTAGGATTACAGGCATGAGCCACCGCGCCCGGCCAACAATTTATTTAATTTTCTTCCCCAGAGAAGCAGATCTGGAATGTATTTATCACTTCCACATTTTAAAAATTGATTCATTAATTTTTAAATTCATTCATGTTTAACAATTTTAATTCTACCCTCTTCCTCTCCTTAGGTTTATTTTATGGCATTATTTTTCTCACTAGACCCATTTCAGAGCTTACCTTTGCACAACACTGTTTACAAACTGCAGGACGTTGTCATGTATTCTTTTACCTAATGCTACAACCCTGTAAGAGAATTGGCATGGACTCCCTTTGAACACACAGGAGGACAGGCGTGGAGAAGTTCCTGGCTTGTCCCGGCCTAGGAAGGAGCAGAAATGCTCGGCTCAGCCTTCCGGAGACCCCAGCCACGCCTCCCTGGAGCCACCTGTCCCTGTTGAACACCTCCTGGTCCTTGTGCCCGGCTTCGTGTCCCTTGGCCACTTCATCATCTGCATCCTCAGCAGGCTAAGGTCACAGCACGTGGGATCTTTGAGAAATGCCGGGGCTCTGATTCCAGCCACAAATCAGTTTGAGATTCTTTTCTAGACTTGCCCCCGGATCACTTCCTCGCAAAACGCACTGACTCTGGGCAGGTCTCTCGGGGACTGTTCACCAACTGCCTTTTCACCAACACCGACTTGACAATGAATAGAACACTGTCCCCAAGTCCCGACAGAGCCACTCAGACTCCTTCTCAGCCTGGTGGGTTAAACATACAGGCCCGTGTATGGATCGTGGAGAAGCCACGTGTCGGAAAGGGGATCACAGTCAAGGAGCATTGTACTTTCTCTTGTTTGCAGAGGTGGGACCCGAAGCCCAGAGAGCTGACCTGCCTGTCACTTTTGAATGCGTTCTACCATGACATCTTAGGAAAAGCGGGACACAGCGGAAATCTCCTCAGACTTCTTTCTCTCTCGTGAAACCAAACATTTCCTTTGCTTTCTTGGAAATGCTTTTCAACTGGGAGAAGTGAAAGGGAAAGTGCAGTTCTCGCCGCATCTTTTATTTCGTTTTGTAATACTTGGCTGCCGCGTGCTAACTCTGCCACCTGCCATTTGCCTGTGAAACGGAGCTGATGGGCAGGACGCGAGACAAGCGTGTCATTCGCTCGTGCAGACTTCGCTGTGGCACTTCCCACCCTTGAAGCCCCGCTGCCCTCGTGGAGGCTCAACTTAGGGCAGCAACGAAAGCTTCTGCGGTGACCACAGCTTTCAGCGCAGGACAGTTTGTTTGAATGACAGGAGCCTTGTTGTATACAGGCAGCCAGCCTTGGGAATTCTGCAGAGCCGTAATCTAAGCCAGGAGCTTTCTCTAAACACTTAGCCTTTGGGATAAAAGCACATTCGTGGTTTTGCCCCTTTTTCTATTAGCTATTGTTTGAGTTTAAGATGTGACATCTCTACATAGGATAGGTCCAATTTTTTTTTTTTTTTTTTTTTTTTTGAGACAGAGTCTCACTCTGTTGCCCGGGCTAGAGTGAGTGCCGTGGCGTCAGTCTAGCTCACAGCAACCTCAAACTCCTGGGCTTAAGTGATCCTACTGCCTCAGCCTCCCGAGTAGCTGGGACTACAGGCATGCATCACCATGCCCGGCTAATTTTTTGTATATATATATTTTAGTTGTCCATATAATTTCTTTCTATTTTTAGTAGAGACGGGGTCTCACTCTTGCTCAGGCTGGTCTTGAACTCCTGACCTCGAGCGATCCACCCGCCTCGGCCTCCCAGAGTGCTAGCATTACAGGCGTGAGCCACCGCGCCCGGCCTGGATAGGTCCAATTTTTTTTTTTTTTTTTTTTTTTTTTGTTGAGACAGAGTCTCACTTTGTTGCCCAGGCTAGAGTGAGTGCCGTGGCGTCAGCTTAGCTCACAGCAACCTCAGACTCCTCGGCTTAAGCGATCCTACTGCCTCAGCCTCCCGAGTAGCTGGGACTACAGGCATGCGCCACCATGCCCGGCTAATTTTTTCTATATATATTTTTAGTTGTCCATATAATGTCTTTCTATTTTTAGTAGAGACGGGGGTCTCGCTCAGGCTGGTCTCGAACTCCTGACCTTGAGCGATCCACCCGCCTCGGCCTCCCAGAGTGCTAGGATTACAGGCGTGAGCCACCGCGCCCGGCCGATAGGTCCAATTTTAATATTAACCACAAAGTGGTGGCACATTCACTGGAAAAAGAAGCAATAACCGAAGGATTAGACTTAGTTATAAGGAAGAAATTGCTGGAGACGAGGGTGGTCGGTCACTAGACCAGGTGACGGGGGAGCTGGGCGATGTCACTGCTCGGGCATCTTTAGCAGACGTTCTGTTACATGTTATCACCTGGAAAGGGCAGTTGACACTACACTGGGAGGTTTGTTCTAGATTTCTGGGCCAATAAATGTATTAATTTTTAGATTCAAGGAGATCAGAGGTTAGAAAGTGGCAGAATGTCTTTTGCTCTCAAACGGCTTCTCTCCGATCCCCGTGTTGGTGGGGCTCAGCGAGAGTTGGCGACTTCCTGGAAACCCTTCATCTCTTTCCAAACCCTCGTCCTCCTCACCCGCGCGTCTGATCACCACCAAGCCTTGTGGATGCTGTCCCGGAAATGTCCCCTCTACTTGGCCCTTCCTTCTGGTTCTTTGTTGTCTTGGTTGGGGCCACCATGGGCCTCCCCTGGAACACTGCAGCGGGTCCCACACCGCAGGGAGTGTTGGTGGAGTGAGCCCTGCCATGGCGGCTGTTAGTAACGCAGTCTCAGACAAGCCCTTGGCTCCTGTGTGTGCACCGCGACCCGCGACCACGAGCAAGTCCTGGGAGGAATCGCTGCCATCGTCTGTCTCCCAGGTGTTGTGTCGGCTGCTTCTTCACTCTTCACTCTGCTGTCCTGTTGCTGGGGACTGGCTGACAGCAGGGGGGTGGGAGCAGACAACAAAATCTGGGGGAGATGGGATAGGAATTTAAAATCAGAAAAGTATCTGCATTTACCTGGTCTTTTGTCCATATGAACTTAGAAAAGAGCAACGTTGGGTTCTTTTTTTTTTTTCTGCAACAGTTTATGGAGTCCTGATGCCACCTCATAGTGTCCCTGCCTGTGGTCCCTCCAGCCTCCGGCCGATTGGTCATGATCTATACAATGTATATAGGTAGAGAAGACAGGTGACAGATGATAGAGAGATGTCACAGTTCAATTCATCCATCATAATGCAGGCAACATACATGGACAGATGACAGGTATCACGATCCGTCAGTCACAATGCGTACAACACAGACAAATAGATTGATAGGTGATAGATCAGTGACAGATGACATATAGCATTGACACCTCCCATCACCCATGGGACCGGGTACAGACATCTCCACCTAGAACTCAGAGCTCTCCTCAGTCTGACCTCAGAGGGATTTTCAGCAGGGGTAGGATGTGCCCTGAGACCCCCAGAGCCCCACGGGGATGGTGAGCTCTTTCCCAGCTGGGCGCTCAGGGGATACTGTGGTGGGAGGTGATGCTGAAGACAGGGCTGGGTCTCCAAAGTCAAGCAGGCTTCGATCGGAGAAGTCGGACCATCGGGAGCCCTTCCAGGCAGGGGGGCAGGAGGGCTGTGTGTGTGCTGGGGGAGCCCAGACAGGCTGTGCAAGGCAGCAGGGTCATCTGCCCAGAGGGGACCGCCTCTGTGGGATGACACAGAGCTGCGGCCAGGCAGGTATCGGGACCACACCCGGGAGGCCTGGAACATCCCGCCAAGAAGTGTGGCCCTGCCCAGAGGCTGCGGGGGCCACGGGGTTTCCTCGGCAGAAGAGGGACACAGGATGAGGCAGCAAGTCAGCCTCAGGGGGAGTTGCCTGGGTGCCTCTGGGGTCGGAGAGGGTGGCAGCGGGACAGTGGCAGATGCTGAGGGTGACACCTGCGTCCAAGCAAAGCCCAGCAGGGAAGAGAAGCAACCAGACAGGGGTGGAGCTGGAGGGAGGGAAGGAGGAGCCAGGTTTCCTTCTGTGTCAGGCCAGAGACAGTGCACATCCTGCGTGACCACCTGAGCCCAGCGTCTTGGGGCGCCTCTTTCTCTGGAAGAGAATGTAGAGACCCCAGTACAAAGCCCAAGTGACAAAATACACCTATTTCCCGTCAAATCAGGCTTTAACAAATTGTCTTCCTCCTCCCCCACTGCGTGCCATGCATTATTTAATTTGTTTGAGATGGAGTGCATTTCACAGGATGTATAAATCCTCGGAAATTTATTAAGTCTTGACAAGAGTTATTGCATGTTATATTAAGTTTTTCAAATTGGTCAGTGTCGGATGGCTTAAAAATTATTCATTAGCACGTAACATTAAATACCAATAAATTGCATGGTATATTTATGAGCTATCTGTGAAAGTCATTAAATATGCATATCAGGCAATAAATCTATTCTCTCCCGTGAGTCTGTTCTGAGTTGTGGCAAGTTGGGGCTTCGGTGGTGGCGTTGGGCTTGCCTGTCACTGGGTGTCACTGGGACCTCGGGGGGTGCACGGGAACGAGAGGCCGGTCCCTTTCCGTTTCTGTCATCCCCCTAACAGAATGCAAAGGGGCGAAACAAGGGAGACCTGTTAGGTTTTATGATGTGGATCAAAACATCATGAATCTGCAAGGAGGAGAGATGTAGTGACAGTTTCTGCTCCAAAAGGCTATATTCTGGAGTCCCCTGTACCGCCACCAGTTGCCAAAGTGACAGCTGCCATTTATTGAGGGCCTGCTGTGCACACGGACTTTGCAAAAATTAGCCCATCCGATCCTCGCACGAACCTGGGAGAGAAACGTTATCATCTCCAATCACAGTGGCTAAGTAACTCTCCCGAGTTCCTGCCTGACCCCAGAGCCCCTCCCCTTTCCGCCACCCGGTCCTCCTCTCTATCCCAGAACCAGCCTCTATGATAGACCCTTCGAGGTGGAGGGACATTGGCACTTGTCCCTCTCTGGGAATGGTGACAAAAGCCATATTTAGTTGGGGTGCCCAGGCCCAGCGTCCTGGGTACTGGAGACTGTTCATGCTGGTTGGCTGGGGCCTCTGCAGTATCCACTGTTCCACATTTTGAGTCACATCTAGGGTTGTAATTTAATCTCATCCCAAAGTCCTGTAGTGATAGGGACCTGACACCGTCTGCGATCCACGGACAGAGTGCTTGGGTTATTAGAACTTCCCGTTTCTTAGCCTCTGCAGAAGCTCAGGGAGTTTCTCGTTGTTTTCCACATGTATTCCATTTGGCTGGCCACCGAGGGCAGGGTGGTCCTGGGGGGAGACCCGTGGGGCAGGAGGCATGGATGGGTTCTAGACTTTTCTTTGCTATTGAACACTGTCGTGGTTTCGGGCAGGTCACACTTCTCGGGTTCCATCTTAGCAAAGCGAGGGTGCTGGCCCGGACAACCTCCATGGTGCCGCCCGACTTGGGGAGGCCGTGAGGCTGCTCCTAAAGGGACTGTCCATGAGACAAGTCCCCTTGGGGATGCAGAGTCAGAAAACCTTATTAGCTTTGGGGTCTCTGGCGTGTCACTTGACCATTTTGGGGGCTTTCTTAGACCCTGGGAGCCTCAGTAGTGCGGTGGAGTGACGAGACAGGCCCGGGAGGGACAACCCTCTTCCGTGGCAGCAGTGACCAGCCACCTCCTGCATCCATGTAGCGGGTCTGGGTCCAGGTGAGCACCCTGCAGGTAAACTGAGGCTCCGGCAGCCAGGGAGGCCATTTCAGTTTTGAAAGAATGAAAACCAAATCCTCCTAGGTAGCCTGCTCCGGGAGAGAGATGGAGGTAGAGACAGAAACAGAGACAAAGAACGAGACAGTAAGCGAGTGAGCCGGCTTAGAAATAAGAAAGCCGCTAAGCCACTTCCATGGCTCTGTGACTTTCATCCATTCAGGAAAGAGACATGGCGGCCGCCTTGTCGCTCCTCCTGGACTGTGGGCTCTGACTGTTGAGGTCGCGGCTGTCTCCTTTCGCCCCCTGTGCCCACTGCTTAGCACACAGCGGACACCTGAGAGCGTTTCAATCCTGGCTCCCGGCTCCGGCCAGCGTTGCTACAGGGGGGCTTTGCTTCCCTTTCATTGGAAACTCTCCAGAGTGGATCCCTCCCTGTCCCCCCAGCCCACAGAGGAGTCACACGGACCCACGAGAGCATGCATCGTGCTGCCGCGTGGGCCGGCAGAGGGATAATTTCTCTCCTTTCAGCCGCGTGCCCAGCGCAGGCCGTGGGCGAGGGTGAGGGAACACTCCTGTGGTGGAGATTGCACGGCTCGGGCCCACTCAGGGGACAAAGGTTTGAAAGGCGTCTCTCAGCTGTTGTTTGCTTTGCATGGCGACTTCACATGCACCTGCTTTTCTGGAGCGCTGGGGATTTTGCCAGAGCTGCTTGGCTTCGTGGGCAGCGGTTGGCCTCGACCGCTGTGTTCTTTGCTGGGGGAAGCAGCTCCAGCCCCCTCAGGGCTGGGGGATGGGAGCAGCCTGGGTGGCATCACCCCCCTCCCCCAGCGTCCTCTACCCAGGCAGCCAAGGGGCTGTTCGGGCAGGAGGGCACCGGTTCCCCGCTGTCCCTGGTCCTGCAGGCGCGGGTGCTGCACAGCTGCAAGGAATCGGAGCCCGAGGGAGGCCGAGCAGCTCCCAGGCTCACGTGCCAGCAAGGGGCCGAGCTGGCATTTGAACCCAGCTGTTCTTTTTTTAGAATCGTGGTAAAATATACGGCACATAAACTGTACCATTTTAACCATTCGTAAGTGTACTGTCAGCGGCACTAAGTACATCCGCGTCATCCTGCCGTCCCTCCCCAGAACGTCTCCATCCCCCCCGCTGAGGCTGTCTGGGCTCCGACCCGCGTCCCCTGCCCTTTCCGCCAACACCTGCCAGGGGCGGCTCCTCTTCCTGCAGAAGCAGCTCCTGGAGAAGCAACGGAATCTTACTGGGGCAGCGTTTCTTGGCAAGAGGGAGAGGCACGAATGAGGACAGAGCTGAGAGGGTTTTCTTTCTTCCTTTTTGGTTACTGAAGTTCTTTTTTTTTTCATTTTGGAGACAGTCTAGCTCTGCCACCCAGGCTAGAGTGCAGTGTCGTCATCATAGCTCACTGCAACCTCCAACTCCTGGGCTCAAGCATCCTCCTGCCTCAGCCTCCCACTGGCTGGGACTACAGGCGTGCACCACCATGCCCAGCTAATTTTTCTATTTTTAGTAGAGACGGGGTCTCACTCTTGCTCAGGCTGGTTTCAAACTTCTGACCTCAAGTGATCCTCCTGCCTCAGCCTCCCAGAATGCTAGGATTACAGGCGTGAGCCACCACGCCTGGCCTGAGCTGTTTTCCAGGTGACCTGCATGTCCACCCAGCCCCTCACTGTCACGCTGTCCCCCACCAAGAATGGGGTGTGGATGAAATAAAAAATCACTGTCCCTGCAGAAAGAGACAGCCTAGCATGTGGCTGAGCCGCCCAGGGACTGGAGTCTGGCGGGGCCTGTGGCCCAGGGTTAGGACTGGGGCGGAGGACCCGAGCCCTGCGAGGCAGCACCTGCCTCCCTCTGAGCTGGTGGTCACAACCCTGTTACCCGCTCGCTGGTTTGAGAGGAAACTCAGGAGGAATCGGCCCGCATTGGTCCCTTCGTGTGACAGTGGCCAAGGCCCTTGCCTCTCTGTCCTCCCGTCAGCCAAAGTCCTCCCACTCAGGCCGTGCTCCCTCTCCACTCCTAGGGGGAGGTGTTCTGCACTCATTCCTGGCTCATTCATTAGTGCTGGAAACTAGTGTAGCGTTCTCTTCCCACCAACCTGTCTGCTGAGCCGCAGGATTGAGCTGCCGGACCCTCCGGAGCACTCACCCCTGCCTCCCTCCCTCCCTCCCTCTCGCCTCCACCCAGAGCAACTGGGAGATAATGAGAAGATACCTGGGCAGTTGGAAAAACATGTGTTTGAATCTGGCTTTATCATTCATTTGCTGTGTGATCTTAAGCAAATGGCTTAGCCTCCCGGAACCTCAATTTCCCACTTGTAAAAAAAAAAAAAGGATAATAATGTCCATAAAAATTAGATAACGTTTGGAAAGCACATAGGCAGGGTGCGAACAAGAAGTGGACACTCAAGAAATAAGAGTAGCCTTACGCCTTTCCTGGGCCTTGGTTTTCTCATCTATAAAATGGGGATAAAATAGGTTTTGGAGGACAGTTGGGAAGACTGAAAGAGCGTATGGGAAAGTCTGCCTGCTGCACACTGAGGCTCAGCTGATCATGCCCTCCTTCCTTCTCAGATTGGGGTCTGGTGCCCGTGGGCCCCTAAACTTAGGGGAACCCCTTGCAGGAGGGTGCATCATTATCTAGTTTACATGGTAAGCCTATTTCACAGGTAGGCAAACTGAGTCTCAGAGAAGATGCATGCTTTGCTCATAGGTTGTACTACCAGGAAGTATGGGCAGGAGGGGTCTCTAGATCGGTGGATCCAAACTGTCTTCTGCATCCTCGTCCCTGAGGAGCCTTGCTGGAATGCAGACCAATTGAGATGTGAGGCTCTGGGCCAGTGGTGCCAAGCACGACTGCACCCTGTGCTGACCTGGGAGCCTGCAGAATGCCGAGGTTTGAAGGCCACCCCCAGGGGCCAGAGTGCCATTGGGTGACTCTGGCAGGCAGCCACATTTTAGACTGTGCTTCTCAAACGGCAGCGTGCATCCAAATGCCCTGGAGGGCTTGGTAACCTCAGATTCCTGGGCCCCATCCTATCCTGAAGGTCTGAGGACAGGGCCTGAGAACTTGCATTCCTAACAGATTTCTAGGCGAGCTTGGTACCCCCGAGGAAGCTTAGAATTTGGGACGTTGAAGACCATCCTTTGGTTCCCAGGGGACCAGGTGGCCCACACCTGCTGGGCGTGAGACAGGTGCGGTGTGGACTCAGCCCAGACCAGATGCACCGTGAGCTTCTCTCCATCGCGTGAACTGTCGGAAACAAGAACATCTGTCCAATCGTTCTCACTTCCGTGTTTTGTGCGGAGTAAGAGTTAAATTGCCAGATCCCGTCTGACAGCCGTCTGTTGCCTGGGTAACACACTGCAGCTGCCAGAGCGGAGAGACGGCTCTGGCAGGCACCGAGCTCGCACGCTCTCAAGCCTCGAGTGAGTTGTTTGCTGTCTTGGTTTTCCTTCCGGAAAGAGAGTGATCTGGAACCGCTCCCAAGGGGCCCCTGCGTGCTTGAGCTTATCGTGTGAAACGACCGGGAATGTTCTGGGATCCCTCCTCCCTGCATTCGTGCAGCAAGTGGCTCTGTGTGCCAGGCGCTGTGCCACATGCAGCGGGCAACAGCAAGCCAGCCAGACAGCTGCCTCCGGGCCGCGCCTTATATGGGACAGTCCGTGGGGCCTCAGAGCCCCCAGGGCCCACGGGGCTCTGGGCAGGTTTAGCCTCACCCTGTTGCTGCACTCTCTCTGCAGTGAGCGAATCAAGGGAGCGTGCTGGTGTGCTTGTCACACTCAGGAGCCACCGTGGGCTTTCTCAGAATGGGGCTTAGGATGGACACTGTGTCTACAGGACCCAGGGACCCACCATCTTCAAGGCCAGAGCTTGCTGATGTGCAGATCCCGGGGCCTCAGCCCTGTGGTTTCCTAAGAGGACAGCTGGGAGCCCAACAAGCAGGCTCGTGGGGGCGTCCAGCCCCGTGGGTCCTTGGCCAGCCCTGTTAAGAAAGAGGGAAGGGAAGGTGATGGAAAGAGTAGAGTTTGCCCCCCTGTGAAAGAGGGTTGGAAAAAACTGTGTGCAAGGTATTGTGAGCTCTAGGTTTTACAGGGTCCTGGAGTGCTGGTTGGGGAAACTGAGTCAGAATGCAGTTGGCACAGACCCAGGCCATGTTGAGGGAGGAAGCAGCGTGGGGGCCTCTGTCAGGACTGTGGCTGGGACTCTGCTGGAGCCGGCTGTCCCCAGAGGGGCTGAGCAGAGGAGGAGCAGGATGTGTCGGTCTGGCGGCTGTGTTGGGTGCCCGGTCTACTTAACTGACTGTAGGGTCCAGGGTGGGAGCCCGGGGACCAGAGAGGATCAAAGAACAGGGTCAAAGGACAGTCGCTACTTGGAAATTCATGCAGGGACCAAAACTGAGATCCTACCCAGCTTCAAAACCAGATGAACAGAATAGCCGTCTAAAATGGAGCGGAGGAGATAAGAGACATTGAACCATAGCCCCCTTCCCAGTTGCAAAAGATGTAAAACATCATAAATAAACAAAAACACTCTTGTGCCTTCTAGAGAAAATCCTCCCTGGGCCGCAGCTCTGGGAAGAAGGGAGTCAAGTCCCACCTCGCAGGGCGCCAGGGGGGTTCCCTCTTGGGGTTCCCCCCAGCCCAACTCCCCGTCCTCGGGTCTGCAAGTCGGGGGCCCCAGAAATGCAGCACAATTGTATCACCCAAAGGTGGTTACGGAACAGAGCGGCATTTTTTATGTGGCTTAATAACCCCTCTGGTGTATGATAATATCATGCTTGGGCAAAAAGCATTTAAGCCCACTTACGGTTTGCATTTTCTTACTTCTTATAAAAGATCGAAAATAAGTCCCCCTGTGCTGTCAGGAGGGGCCACCTCCGCCCGCTCGGGCACCCCCGCTGGAGTCGCGATTAGGCCAAGACTCTCTGCATTGTACTCGGGAGAACGGCGCACAGTCAGACCGCGTTCTAAGTGGAGAAGGTGCTCGGCGCCCTCCCCCTGAATAAAAGGGGGAGCTTTTACCCTAAGGACAGCGGTGTGTAATTAGCCACGCATTTGTGCTGGATGAATAGTAAGTGCCCCCATTTTATTGTCAATGAAATAATGATTCCTGGGGCCCTCAGCGTGGTGGAAGGACCAGCCACACTCAGCGGCCTCCCTCCCTTCTGGCAACTTCCCCTGGGAAGGCAGGACGGCTCCGCCCAGAGTAAGAATGGCGGCGGGGTGGGGGGGGGGTGCGGATTGTGGGCAGATGAAGCAGCGGAGGCCCCAAATTAAAGAGCTGGAAGGAGCAAACCCGAGTGCACAATCCTGTGCTTCCAACCCGCCCGAGGCTGCGGTTCGCATCCTCTCAGTCCCCCGTGGTTTTGCTGGGCTGGGGCTGAGGGAGTGCTGTTTAAATGGTATCACTGGCTTCTTTTTTTTTTTTTCCATGTTATTTTTTTTTTATTTCAGCATATTACAGCGCTACAGATGTTTAGGTTACATGCATTGCCTTTGGCCTACCCGAGTCAGAGCTTCAAGCGTGTGCATCCCCCAGACGGTGCACACCGCACCCATGAGGTGTGAATATACCATCCCCTCCGCCCCCTCGCATCTGCCCTACACCTTTTGGAAAGACTCTTGTAGACACTGGCTTCCTTTTGTACTTAGAAAATTCCCAGCTTCCCTTTTGTCACCCATCTGGGTGGGGCCACAGGACAGAGGCTCTGCCCGAAGGGGCAATCTCGAGTTTCTCTTGGGGTTTCATCCTTCACCAGACGTGTGCTGTGCGCTCGGCCACAGGCCAGGGCCGTGTCTGGTCTCTGGCCTTCAGCGAGCCCACCCGACAGCAGCCCGTGGGCGGCCGGCTGGGGAGTCACGGTGAGCTCTTTCCGGAAGGCAGAGCCATTGGCGCCTCTGGACTCACGGCTCCCACTGTCACTCAGGCCACCACCTCCTCTTGCCTGGAACGTCGCCAATAGGCAGTTGGCCGCCACGCGGCCTCCAGCATCCGGGCTGGTTGACGCACCAAAGGCAGAGCGATCTTCTTAATTGGCAAATTAGATCTTGCTGCTTCGCTGTTTAAATCTTATCGGTGGCTTCCATTTGTGCTGATTGATAGAAAAATCCCAACTTCTGCTGGGCTTGGTCAGCTCCCTGCCCTCCCCTCCGCCTGTGCTCTCCTCACTCTCCCCTGCTCCTGGGCCCTCGCCCTCACCTCCGCGCTGGTTCCTCCTGGCCCAGTTCTGGCCCGTTTAACCTGGGCTCCCTCTCTCTCATGGTTCCTTTTCTTGAAAGCTCTTACTGTCTGTTCACTTGTTTCTTTGTTGACTTTTTACTTCCTTGCTCCTGCTGGAATGCAGGCCACCCCCCAGGCTCCTAGAGTCATTCTGGCCTCTTAATCGTCGCAATCTGCCCGTAGCCTGCGTGTGTTGAGGCAGGAACAGTGAGCGGCTGCCAGCGAGAGAGGGAATGAGAAGTCGGCCTGGGCACTCTGAGGCTGTCAGGCCTCGGTGTCAGACCTGAGGCTCTGGTCCTCTGTGACCTTGGGCACATCCTTTGTCCGTTTCCTTATCTATAAATTGGGAGTGACACCTCCGGGGCCCAACTGCCTTCAGGATCAAACAAGATGACACTCGGGAGTGGCAGCCGGGCTGACCCAGGGTAGAAATTCGATGAGTTTTCATTTTCTTCCTCTCTTGTGGCGGCGCGGGAGTCTTCCTGATCAAAGGAAAGGCCTCCGCTCTCGCTCTTGCTTTAATCATTTTCCTTCTTGCCTTTGGGGAACTCATGCATCACACACACACACACACACACACGCACACGCACACCCCAGACTGGGGCGCAGTCTGCCCAGGGGAATGCCACAGTGACGCCTGAGGTCTGTGGGTTAACGGGCCTGGAGGGCTCCCTTGACGTCCCCGAGGAGACCGTACCTGTGCCCGCCTGCTGTACCTGAACCCGGCTGCCGAGGGGAAGACCTCCGTGTGCTTCCCTGATTGCAGCTTCAACGGGGCAGGCTGAAGACAGAGATGGGCAGGGTGGGGTAGGGTGAGACAAGCACGGTGCTGGTGTGGATTTTAAGGGGGCTGTCACCAGCCCAGGGGGGACCCCAAAAGCGAGCACCACCTTAGAGTCTGCACCTTGGGCATCTCATTGCCTCACCCCACTTCCAGCTCTGGTTGCAGAAACAGGTTTGGAAGGAGCCGTCGACAACCATCTCCCACCCGTTCTCGGGTTCCTCCCAGAGCGTCGCTGCCGTCAGAACAGGGGAAAGAGCCCCGGTCATGTCCGTTCCAGGGACGGTCATTCCTGTGTCTCTTCCCCCTGTCTTCTCTGATGCTGGGTGTTACGGACTGAACACCCAGCATCATTTGTGTCCCCTGAGGTTCCTGTGTTGAAGCCCCAACCCCCACTGGGATGGCATTGGGAGGAGGGGCTTTGGGGAAGTGATAGGTTTAGATGAGGTCGTGAGGGTGGCACCCCAGTGATGGGATTAGTGTCCTTACAAGAAGAGGAGGGAACACCAGGAAGTTGGTTCTCTCTCCACCACGTGAGGACATGGCAAGAAGGTGGCCGCCTGCAAGGAGGAAGACGTCCCTCGCCCCTAACCAAATCTGTTAGCAGCTTGATCCTGGACTTCCCCGACTGCAGGGTTGCGAGAAATAGCTGCCTGTTGCTTCAGCCACCCAGACCATGGTGTTTTGTTACAGCGGCCAGAGCTGATTAAGACGCTGGGCAAAGCCTGTATCCCTGTAACACCCACCCATCGCCCCTCCGTGCCCTCCAGGGTCGTAGATAACCAGCGTCCCTCTCTACGTGGTGAGCAGAGGGCACCCCGTTCCTCCTCCACTTGTGTGGTCTCCAGGCCGGGCCTCGCTGTAGAGTGGGGTGGGGGGCCCTGGAGAGACCCTGTGACCAGGAGGAGGCGTCTGCCACGTGGGGGGTTCGGGGAAAGCCACGTGAGCCATCATTATCTCTGCGTGAGCTCACGTCCAGGGGGAGACCTGCGCAGCACACAGACGCCCAGAGCGACCCAGGAGGGCGGTCAAAGCCCAGAGTGTCGGCACCCAGGGGTCGCAGGCGCCCTGAAGGGGTCCCCAGTCTGCAGGTGGGCTGGGCCTGTTCTCAGGCTCGATGCCTCCCTGCTGACATGCAGAGGTAGCTTCGGCACAAAGGATGAGACCACTCCCCACCGCGGCGGCATCACTCCAGGCCTTGCTGCTGCTCCCCCAGAGCCCGGGGACAGTTGCGATGACAGCGCTGGTTCCTGACACTTCCGTTCTGTCTGTTTCCTCTCTCGGAGGCCCTCGAAATCTGAGTTGGACTTTCCCATCAAATGATGAGCTCACAGGTTCCTCTGCGGGACGGAGAAGGGGGAGTGAGCAGCTCCGTTTTAAAGATGAGAAAATGCGGGCGATGCGGGCACTGCCCGTGCCAGCGGGGACCCCGGCTGAGTCCGGGCTCTTGGCCTGTTTCCTCGCCTGCGAAAGGAGAGTGTCGGCGTGGGTGACGGTCACAGGCGTTCCCACCCCCCGCTTCTCTGACTTCTGCCCTGATGGGTGCCGGCATGCTGTGTCCCAAGTGGTGACACCTCCTTAAACGGCCCGCCTTGCCGGGAGGCGTCCAGCTGTCAGGACGACCCTGCCCGGAGTCACTGGACGTGGGCCCTCGGGGAGAACGGCAGCGCCCACCAGGCAGCCCATTGTCACTTTCGATTTAGCCAAATGAAGCACAGTGAAACCCAGGATGAACGTCCTAATCCCATAATTACATCAGTGGCGGCTCCAAAGAGCCAGCAGGGCCCCCGAGTTCCAGCGCCGGGTCCTCTGTTTCCCATGCTCTGCACAGATGGCAAGTATAGAACATTCCTTTTCCAGGTGACTTGGCTTGGTTGTCATCCAGGTGGGAACTGGAACCTCGTGGAAGAGCTTGTAGAGTCCGCTCGGAGACTATTTTGAGAATTCAGCAGTTAGATAAAGAACAGTAAGAGCTGTCCAGATTTTCTAACCTGAGATGAATGAGGGAAACTGAGGCCCAGAGAGGGCAAGTGACTTACCCAAGGTTACACAGCACAAAACTAGGCCAACACACTCTCCTAGGCACATGGGTTTCTTCTTTTCCTTTCAGTTCAGTAGATTTAGAAAACATCAGAGTTTACCTACAAACCTAACGACAGTTCACTAAGTTGTTTTTTTTTAACACGTTGGTTCAGTGTCATTTAGAGATTAGGTTCATTTGTTGCCTCCTAATGTGGTTTTAGTGCAAGTCCTTGGACCAAAACCAACTGCATCTGCGTGGAGTCCCCAGTCCTGGGTGTGGCTTGTTCTGAGGAGGGAGGGAGAGCCCCCCGGCCCCTGGCGAGCCCTGTCCTCCCACTGCAGTGGCACTGGGTGGCCGGGAGGGGTTGGGTCACCCTGCCAGAAGTGGGACTGGGCAGCAGAGCAGCACGTCGGGGACTCCTGGCGGGCAGATTCTCCATCTGTCCTGCGGTCCCCTCTCGTTGTCCTTCCTGTTGGTGACTGTACCAGTTTACAGGTGAGGCGATGGAGGCTCGAGGTGTCTACATGACTCTTGCCATCCCGGGGCTGCTCAGTGGGGATGACAGAAACGACCTGGACCCGTGGTCCCCACCCAGGGCTGCTGGCACAGGGCGGGTGCTCTCTGCTCCCAGCCTGCTCCTGGAAGGAGCTTGTGCTGCCTCTGCCCTGGCAGCCCGGGGAGCTGCAGCCCTTCTGCGCTTGGCCTGGGCGGGAGGTGCCCGTGCCACGCTGGCTGCAGCAGGCGCTGGGGAGCAGGGGGCCCCACCGGGCAGGCTGCACCGGGTGGCAGGAGGGGAAGGGGGTGGAGTCCCAGCCTCCCCTTCCATCCGTCCTACCGCGCACATATTCCTGCCTGGAACGAACGGAGAAGCCGGGCCACCCCAGTCCTGACCTCAGAGCTCTCCGGCGCAGCCCCATGGGCTACTTTTCTCCAGGAGGAGCCAGTGGGGGCCGTGTGGGAGGTGCCGTGAGCACAGCCTGTGGCTGCCCGAGTCCAGGCAGGCGTGGCGGGGAGGGCGCTGATGGCCTGCACGGCTGCGCTCCCGCTCGGAGTCTGCGGTGCTGCTCAGACTCCTCCTCCTCCTGGAATCTTCCGTGGCCCCCAACTGAGGTTAGGAGCTCCCTCCTCTGTGCTCTGAGCCACTCATGCTTTGAGGGACAGCATGTTCCTTGGCTCTGTGCCCTTGGATGAGTTACCTAACACTGCTTGCCTCAGTTTCCTCATCCGTAACGTGGGGATAACAGCAGACGTGCTGCGTTCGGCGCCTGTCAGAGCACTGGGGGTGTCGCCCGCTGGCCTGGAGCTCCTTCCGGGTGGGGCCCACCCCAGCTCCGTGCCCGGCACACTCTTCTCAGGTGACTGTCCTCAGAACGGTTGTGCTCTCCTGGCTGCAGGAGCCACAGCTTGGAGCCCTGGGGAGGGGACGGGGCCCAGGGCCGGTCACAGCACTTCCAGCCCTGCCTCTGCGGCTGCCGGACCCTGCTCTCCACCCTGAGCAGGACAGAGTCAGAGACCACCTTGCGGGGACCTTAAGGGGACAAGGAAAGGGTGATGCAGGTGTCTGTGAAGGGGTCAGGGGAGAGGAGAGGGCACAGGAACAGAGACCAAGCAAACCGGACGCCGCGTGGTGCCATGTGCCACGAACCCACCGTAAGTCACACGTGTGTCTGATGCCAGCGGCACAGCAGATGGTCCCCGACTTTTGATGATTAAACTTACAATTTTTTGATTTTATGATGGTGCCAAAGCGACACACATTCAGTAGAAACTGTCACCCCATTGTAAGTCATGAGCGGCTGTCTGATTTACCGTGAGGTTACTTCCCGATAAACCCTTCCTTAAGTCAAAAAATCGGGGGTCGAACTATCAGACGTTGGGGACCATCTATAATTGTATTCTTTGTCATTTTCCTTACTCTCATCTGCCGTGGGGCTGGCGGGACGGGCTCCGAAAGGGACGCTTCACTTCTGTTCCCTGTGTCTGCCTGCCCGGTAGGTAACCCGGCAGGGATCTTAACCCCCCGGGGGGACGCCGCTTCCCAGCCCCGGCCCGGGGTAGAGCTGGCCCAGGGCCCTGGGACCCTCATCCAGGGCACTGCTGCCACGGGGGTTGGAGGCAGAGCTGGTCACCACAATCGGCCCTTGTCCCCGCAGGTGGCGGAGCAGTGACAGAGGGTCTGTGGACTGCCCCGTAGGACTCGCGATGGGGAGGGACTCAGAACGGATCATTCAGCTCTCTGTTTCACCGGCAGGGAGGCTGGCGTCGGGTGTGGAGGGTGATTTGTCCCAGGCCCTGGAGCTGCCACTGCAGACGCAGCCCTCGGCCAGGTGCTCAGCCCAGGGCTTGTCCCGCCTTCTCCGGGGTCTCCAGAAGCAAACAGAGACGCTGTCGGGAGAGCAGCGGGACATGGGGCTCACTCTGCAGGGGCCGTGGTCCTTGTGCCCCCCTGCGTCTGACTCCGGGGAGCCTCCCGGGGAGGCTGGGCCACCCAGGGCACCCAGCAGTGTGGGCTCCGAGCTGTGGAAATGTCACTGGCCACCCAGGCTGGGGCTGTGCAAACTGCACTAAATGCCACCTTCTATTTCTGTCTCTAGCCCGTGTCCCAGGAAGGCCCCAGGCAGCAGCACGCATGCACCTGTCTGGCTTCCCAGACCAGGGCTGGGCTGGGCTGCGGCTGCGCTCCTGGCGGGGTAGGCCGGGTCCTGCCAGTGGCCACCGAGCTGGAAAGGTCTCTGGGCAGCAGGCCAGGCCCTCCCAGGTCTGCGGAGTCAGCCCAGGCCAGGGCTGAGAGCTCACCTGGTCCCAACTGCCCGTCTCACTGAGAAGGAAACTCGGGGGAGGAACTTCCCCACGGCCACACAGCCAGGACAGATGGCAGCAGCCCCAGCAGGAAACCCTGGAGGCCAGGGTCAAGTCCATCGGTGGCTGTCATGTGGGTTCCTTGGTCCAACGGCAGCGTTCACGGCTGGCCGAGGGTTTGAGACCCTGAATGATAAACACAGAGTTGCTGCAGTGATGTCACCGGGAGAAGCCTGCTGGCAGGAGTCTTTAGCTCTGATTTGGGTGAGGGCGAAGTGGCTTTCCCATTGTAGGCATGGCAGTGGTGACAACCAGCGATGGGCGTGTCTTGCCCGGTTGGAAGGCGCATGTGCTGGCTGGAGGGAGGGATCGGAGGCAGTCACTGCGTTCCTTCAGGGCTGGGGGCCGAGGCTGGGCTGGGGGGTGAAGCTTAGGGGCAAGAGAGGAGGGAGAGGGGGCACAGCACAGGCCCCCCAAGCCACTGGGGCACCATCCGGCTCTCAGGTGCCCGGCAGAGATGTGGGCTGGGCCAGAGCCTGGGGAAGGGGGAGGCTTTGCTCACCCCTGCCCTGGGAGCTCGGAATAGAGACATATGAACTTTCTAGAGTTCAAGGATTTTATTAACAGGTTGCCCAGTGTGTTCATGTATTCATCAGATGAACATCGAATGTCTAACAAGTAGCAGTTCGTGTACCTTGCATCGGAGATACTAATACAAAGATAAACAAAAAACCCAGAACTTGGTCTCTGTCCTTTGGGAGCTTTTATACTAGGGAACGAAAGGCATTTCTCCAACACGTGGGTTTGCCAAGCCGTGTTGATCTCTTCGATGAAGCTTTTTGCAACGTCCTGGAGAAAGGGGCAGAGGCCCGGCCCGACTCTGCTGGTGGGGAAGTGAGGCTGGGGCTTGGGGTTGGGGCCCTGCGACACTCAGGGAGGTCTGGTCCCAGGCCAGGGCTCGGGCCGCCCGCGATCTTGCCCCGACATCCAGAAAGACTACTTGGCGACACCTCCTGCAGCCGCCCCTGTTCCCTGAAGCTTGGGGTGCCTCCCCTGCCATTTCCCCCGGGCCCCTGGAGAGAAATGCCATTTCACGCGTGCTCTCTCAGATGTGCGCCCCGAGCCCGCCACCATCGCTCAGCTGATGTCAGGGACGTTGGAGAGAAGGCTAAAAATAGCCCCGGTTTGACGTGCTGCGCTCAGGGGCTGAGCTGGCGGCGGCCCCTCCACCTTTCCTCTGTGCAGCTGGAGTGCGTGTGGGGGGACGTAGGGGGTTTTCCAGGGCCAGCCAGGCTGGGGAAGGTTCTGGAGCCCGTTTTCATGCTCAGAGACCATGAATGGGAGGCTGCGGCCCCCGTCGGGGCTGCCCTGGTGCACTGTTACCAGCTGTGCAGGCTTGGAGGGCCTCGAGCCACCCAGACCTTGCATTTAGGGTGGCTTTGAGGGAGTCTGAAGGTGGGACTTGGGCTTGGTGATGGGTGCACTGCCCTGTGTGTGACAAACTGCCGGAGCTGAGAGCGCTCCTGCCAGGTCAGTGGGTCCAACCCTGTCCTCTGTGAGCTGTGAGTATTTGACAGCCCCAGTAGGTTTGTTTCTGTGTTCAATTGTCCAGGGAGGGTCCCCATGTCATGAGGCAGGGAGGAAAGGCCCCCTCCCCAAACGCCTCCCCCCTGAGGTACCCCTGGCAGTCACCGAGCCCCCCTCACCTCCTCCCTGGGTGTCTGAGAGGCCCAGTCACTGTGGCAGTTGGGACCAGAGCTGCATCCTCACGTGGCCCCAGCCACAGCCTCCCGTTCCTACAGAGCCAATTGCCTGGGGGTCCAGGGCCAGAAGGACCCCATCAGCTGGGAGCTGATGGCATGGAATAGCGCAAGGGAAGGGGCTGCCCTTCCAGCAGATTTCTGGTGGAAAGAATCAGTGAGTCTGGGGCCCCAGCCAGCAGGGGGACAGAGCAGTTTGCTGACAATAGGCTCGCTGGCTCATTGCAAAGGGGAAGCCTGTGATAGCTCAAGGCATGGCCTGTCACTCACTGTGTACAAGTTCCCTGTGTCCTGGATACATGACACTGCCGCTGACCAACACAGGCTCCTTGGCGGTGGGAAGTCCACGGCTGGCAAGACCCTGGGAGCCCCTTGAGGAGGGCGGGAGCTACATTGTGCGGTTTTGTACCAGCTCTGCTCCCAGGACAGACATCTACAGGTACCCGTGAAGAGCTAAAGTGAGAGACATCCTCTGCAGAACTCAGCCTTCCACCAGGGTTTGCCTTGACACTCAGGGGGTCATTTGATTTATATCTAAGAACTTTATTTTTTGGAACTTTAAATTAGTTCCATTTAAATTATGATATATATTTTTAAAAATTTTAATTTCCAATTGTTCATTAAAGTTTGTAGCAATGCAATTGATTTTTATATGCTGACCCTGTATGGTGAGACTTTGATGAATTTACTAATTAGCTCTATGAGCTTTTTTGTGGATTCCTCAGGGTTTTCAATCTAGACAATCACATCATTTACAAATAGGAACAGGTTTACTTCTTCCTTTGCCATGTATTTATATTTTCTGTATTTGTTTCTTTTTCTTGCCTTATTACACCAGCCAGGATTTCTAGTATGATGCTGAATAGGGGTGGTGAGAGTCGACAATCATAGCTTTGTTCCTGATCTTAAGACAAAAGCTCTCAGTCTTTTATCATCAAGTATGATATTAACTGTGGGTTTTTGTGAATGTCCTTCATCTACATCAGGTTAAGGAAGTTGCCTTCTATTTCTAGTTTTCTGAGAGTTTTTTTTTTTTTATCCTGAATAGGTATCAAATTCTTTCATTCTTTTTTCTGTATCAATTGATGTGATGTGTGATTATTAATGTCATAGGTTACACTGATTAATTACCCCAAGATAAACCCCGGTTGGCTCTGGTGCATCATTCTTTCTATATATTACTGGATTTGATGTGCTAATATTTTGTTGAGGATTTTTACATCTGTGCTTATGACAGTTATTGTCTGTAGTTGTATTTTCTTGGACCGCGTTTATCTGGCTTTAGTATCAGAGTAACGCTGGCCTCATAAAATGAATGGGCAAGCATCCCTTCCTTTTCATTTTCCAGAAAAGAGTGTGTAGAGTTGGTTCTGTTTCAACTTTAAGAGTTTGATAGAATTTACTATTTTTTTATTTTTTTATTTTTTTGTTTCAGAGTATTATGGGGGTACAAATGCTTTGGTTACGTAAATTGCCTTTGCACCGCCTGAGTCAGAGCTGGAAGCGTGCCCATCCCCTAGATAGCATGCACAGAATTTACTATTTTTTTAAAAAGGGGTTCTCTAAGCTTCAGGCCCCACAAACCTGGACTCACCCCTGTTTGGGGCTTTGAGTGTGGGTTGTTCTCTGCAGTCAGAGGTTTCAACACGCTGTTTCTGAGAGTGTCATAAGAAGCCGCCGGGGACTGTAGGCCCAGGTAGGCGAACCTGTTCAGCCTCCTGCCCCTTGCAGAAATCACTTATTTTCTGCCCCAGCCAGTCTTGGGCAGAGCCACAGTGAACTCCCACGGGGCAGCATAGTTTGGGCCTGAACCACGGCTGACTGTGTGGCTTTGGGGAAGTCACTTAGCCTCTCTGAACCTCAGATAAGCTAACAGGAAATGGAAGATGACAACTGTGTCTCCCTCAAAGTGCTAATATAAAAATGAAAACACACTCAGAGGACTAGAGAGTCCTCCTGGAGGCAGAGGATGAAGAGCTTTAAACAATCCCACGGCTTACACAGTAAGGGGAGGAGATGGAACTGGGAGGACATAAGCAGAGCGGACTGAAGGCAACACAGGAGGACAGCACCACAGGGAGCAGTGACAGCTGCCATCTGTGTAGCGGCTTCTGGTCCCCGGCCTGTCCTCGCAGGCGTTGCCTTATCTGAGGCCCCCGCGACCCCCTGGGGGGGTGCAGTTGCATGCATTCATTTGTCCGGCGTGTGCTAGACCCCACTCTGGACCTGGCATTGTATGGATAAGGACACTAAGGCTCAGAGAGGTCAGGGGATGTCCCCCAAGGTAACACAGCCATGTGGCAGAACTGGAAGGGAGCCCGGGTATTTGGGGCAGACTGTGCTTTTCCACTGCTGTGCAAGTTGGACGAAGCTCAGAGGTGGGGGACAGACGCTCCACCTCCGAGAGGTGAGTGGGCAGGAGCGGAGCGCACGGGCCCCGACGCCAGGCTGCTCAGCCCCTCGTGCAGCTGGGCAGAGTGAGGGACGTGCCTCCCCCCCACCCCCCCAACCCCCAGCTTCTGTCTGCTGTCGGCACAGTGAGGCCGATACTGCACCTACCCACAGGGCTGTTATGAGCAGAGCAGCGCCCGGCACGTGTGAGTGCCACACAAACCTTAGGGTTAGTGTTTGTGAAGATGCCAGGCCATCCCTTGTGCTCTGTGAAGCCACTCACGTAAAGAGGGACGGAATTACAAGATGCTGGTGGGAGCCTGCAGACCCTGCTCCCTCCTGTGCCGGTGAACACCCAGGGCCCAGCCTCGGAGGTGACTTGCTCAGGGTCATGCCGTGGTGCAGACCACAGGCCAGCCCCAGCTCTCTGGGAGAGCACACACGGCCTCGTGCATTGCATGATCCCGTGCTCCCGAGGGAAGGCTGGCGTGACAGCAGGTGACACAAACAGTGGAAGCATAGCCAGGAGGAGAGGGATGGGTGTCTCCTCTCCGGAGCTGCCTTCCTGGGGGAGGTGAGCTTCCCGGAACCTGCCGGGGGCGGGGAGAAGGGGTGGGCTTTGGAGGAGCAGCAGCCAGTCTTGTGTCTGCCGCCTTCCCCTCCCAACTGGCACCTCTGGGCCTGCACCCCGCATTGTCGCACAGGAGGGCGCAGGCCTGCAGGCATGAGATCACCGCGAGCAGCCTCCGGCGACGCTGAGGGTCTGGCGCCACCGTGCGGCCATGGGCTGAGGCTGTCTCTGCAGAAGGGACCAGAGGCCCAGCAGCAAGGGGCAGCTGGGAGGGTGGCCTCTGAGTCACCCAGACTAACTCTGGGTTTTACATGCAGGAAACTCAGATCCTCCGGGGGTGGGGGAGGGTGTCCTGGCACAGGGGTTAGAGGGCAGGCAGCGGAAGCCAGGGGAAATTGGGAGGAGGAGGAGGAACCCCAGAGCCTGGGGACAGCAGCAGCAGTGTGTTCGTGATGCCCGGAGCCTCCTGCAGCGGGGCAGGGCTTTGGGCGAGTTGTAGGCAGCAAACGAGGTCAGGGTACGGCCCGGTCCTGGCCCCGGCTCTGCCCCACAGGCTCTGAGTGGCTGAGGCTGGGGACGCTCTAGCATCGGGGTCCTCACCTATAAAGCCCAGACCTCATTATATTCCAAACCAGTACCCCTCGGTCGTCTGCTGGGGACCCAAGGACTTAAGGCTAGAAGGGGAGGTGCAGGAGGCAGAAGGGGGCGGGAATCCTGAGCTGGACCCTGACTTGGCTCCTGCCCTGGTGGGGACACTGCAGGCACGGGTGACCCTGAGGCCTGCTATCCAGACTCAGCTCTGATGCAACCCTGGTGCACTCCGGGCCCCGGCAGCTGTTTGCCAATCGGCTCAGGGAGGTGAGGCCCCGGCTTTGCCCACTCCCACCCTGGGACGCTCCCACAGAGGAGATGCGAGACCGGCTTCTCCTGGAGGCAATCTAGCTGAGTCCGCGTGTTCTGGGCTCATTGTCTTCCTTTGGCTTGGCCTTTGTGGGCAGAGGGGCTCGCGGCTCAGGGAAGATGGAGGTTAGAGGGGTAGAATCCTGGCAGGGCAGACCTAGGTGAACCTGAGCGTTGGTATTACCAGCCTGGGACCCAGATGGATAGGCTGAGTTCTGCTCATATAATTTCTCAGGCAGCTGGACCACTTGTGAGGCTAGAAAAAGCAGAGCCTGTGGCCTGAGTGTACCCCTGAGAGTATAGATTTGTGGTCTGGTTCCTGGTATGAGTCTATGGCCTGTGGTATTGTGAGCTGCAGGTGCCATATGTGGGGAGAGCTGAGTTTTGGGTCACAGGGGCCACCTCTGATCCGCCAGGTGCACAGCTGTTCCGGATGCCTCAGCCAGCACACCCTTGTCCCCTGATGCTCTGCCTTCCCCAGCTGCCATCACACCAGACCAGTGGGCCCTGTCACCCACCCTCCATTCAGGGTCTGACCACCCCCAGCCTCGCTCAACTACTGGTGACAATGTCTGCTTATGGGGCCCCTCAGCCGCGGTTACTGTTGCCACCACCTCTCCCAGGAGGCCCTTCCCTTCCGGCCCCAAATTTGACACTACTCCGCTCACCTTCCTCCCTTTCTCCTTCAGCTTCCTCCCACTTCTCTCTTTCTCCTCCCCTCCTGTCTATCTCTGTCTGTGTCTCTCTATCTCTCTCTGTGTCTCTCTTAGTCTATCTCTCTCCTCTCTCTGTCTCCCCCTCTCTACTGACCCTGTATCTTTACGATCAGGTACAACAGCCTTCCTCCCTTTCCTGAGCCTCGTCCCTGGTTCCTTGACTTTGTGAATTCACAGACAGGGGCCCAGAGCGAGGCCACACCTTGTGGGAAGTGACGGAACCTGGAACAGAACCAGAATTTGGTGCTTTGCTTTACCTCAAGCCTCAGTTTCTCTACGTGTTAAATGGTGATAACCGGACCTGCCCCAGGGGTGTGCCGGGGACCCCACGAGATGGCACACCTGGCAGTACCTGGCCCGGGGCCCGGCACACCTGAACCTTCTCCCACGTCCCTCCCTGATGGAGCCTCTGGGAACTTCGGAGTGCAGGTGGGGGGTGCCACGCAGGCAGCTCTTGGCTTTAGGGGGACAGCAGGGGACCTTCGGCAGCCCTCACCGCCGCTGCGCTGTCTGAGCTCTGTCCCGTCTCTCTCGGCAGGTATATCCGCACCATGTACCTGGGGATTCAGAGCCAGCGGCGGAAGGAACACCAGCGACGCTTCTACTGGGCTATGATGTACGAATATGCAGACGTCAACATGCTGCGCCTCCTCGAGACCTTCCTGGAGAGCGCCCCCCAACTGGTGCTACAGCTCTGCATAATGATCCAGAAGAACAGCGCCGAGACGCTGCCCTGTGAGTCCCCGCGCCCACCGCGACACCCCCAGGGCCCGCCCTCCGCCTGGGGACCTCTGTGGGTGCCTCCCGGTGCCTGGCACGTGCTGTGGGTACCGCCGTCCTGACCCTGAGTCCTCAGGACGCCCAGCCCCTACGGTGCCGCCGTGGCCCACCCCGCACACAACAGTGGCACGGGCGTTTCCCGGGCACCCGTGTGCGACCCTTTGCTCATGTGAGCGGAGCAGAGCGAGGGCCCTGGGTCCCCCAGTCAGGCACACCTATGGGACGGGGAGCCGAGGCCTAGAGATAGCGGGTGACAAGGCGGAATCGCTTCGGCAGCCACAGTGGCTTTAGGCATTAAACTGCGGTGCTCTGGCTTCAAAGCAAGCTCGTGTAGAAGCTCAGGCAGAAGCCCCGTCTGCAAAGCCGGTGGAAGCAGCTCTGCTGGCGCTCTAGCAGGGGAGGGAAGGGCTGGGCACGGCGACACGTGGGGAGACATCTGGGGGGATGTTATGGGAAGAAGACTCGCCGCAGGGGGTGAGGGAGCCACAGGGAGAGGTTGTCCACTCAACAGGTGAGGGACCTTCCATGCGGCAATGCACGGACTGCCTTGGGAGGTAGTGAGTTTCTCGTCACTAGGGACATTCAAGCAGAGAAGTTGCTGAAGGGACTCAGCCCAGAGGTTCCCGAGGGCGTGGTGAGCACGTGCGATCAGGGTAGCAAGGTGGCTGGGGCCGGGGGTCTGCCGTCCGTGCCCAGTTCTTCCTGGCCGTGGGGCCTCCTGGTCTCCTGGGTTGCCACCTCCAGTCCCCAGCAGCCGTTAGTGCCACCGCGCTCACGAGCACCCGTCGGGCTCCCCACTGGGACCCCACGGCCAGCGCGACATCCTCTCCTTCCTTTTCCCAAGCTGGCTGGCCCTCTGCAGGCTGCAGTGCCCTCGGGCGCTTATGCAAAAATGAAGTTTAATCTTAGAAATCCAGGCGGAGAGGACTGAGCTGTTCAGGCTGGCGAGCTCCACGGCGGCACCCAGAGCCCGCAGACCCGGCTCTGAACCCGGCGGCTGCCAGCAGGCTCGCCCGTCCCGTGGGAGCTCGGCTATCTGGCGAGGCCTCCTGTCCCATCTGCTGAGCGAGGACAGCCCTCTCTGGAAGCGACCCAGCAGAAAAGGGGCCTCGGGGCTTCCCTGTCTGTCCCGGAGCGGGGGTGGCCGCAGACCTGCTGCTCCTACACGGGGGCAAGGAGAGGGGCTGCGGGCCCTTGGACTAAACGCAGGGGAAGCCGGGCCTGCGACCCGCTCTGAGCTGAGGCCCGGAGCCTCAGTCCCACTGCTGGACAGGCCTTCAGGAAGCGCGAGCTGCACCTGGGAGGCAGCCACACACACACACACACGCACACACGCACACACGCCCCGGAGCCTCGTGGATACCCCGTCTTCATCTGCTTGGCCACGGGAGCCCCTGCCTCACAGGACCTCGAGAAAGACGCCGTGTGAGCCATGGGCGGCGCAGCAGCTCAGCTGGCATCGTTTGTTCCCAGCGCAGAGAGACTCACTCCATGGTTGCTTCCGGAGCAAGACCAGCGTCCCAGGGATGTGTGTGGAACCGCATCCTTGCGCCACAAATCCAGCCTGGAAGGAGCCCTCGTGGAAGTGAGACCCCCCCGCGCAGCAGCCCCTAGTGCAAGGATGAGGAGCCCAGTGACCGGGCAGTGTTGGGTGCCGAGAGCTCCCTCCTGCCCAGTGGAGCCCCCGCACCCCACCTGCCCTCGGCCCCCCAGGGCTGCTGCTCCCCAGCCCGGGGCAACGATGCTTTCGCGGGCAGATTTGCAGGCTCTGTGGAGGGACACCTTTCTCTCCCATCTGAGGCCTTATTTTTCTCAAAACCACCCTTGGGGAAGGAGCTGGCACGGACAAGGGGTCACACTGCGTGCCCAGAGGGCGGGTGAGCATCCCCCGAAGTTTGTCTGGAGCGCAGAGTAGGTGTCTCCTGAAACAGGGTCTGTGGTTAAATACGCTTGGGAATTGCCGGGCTAGACAAAGGTCAATGGCAATCTTTGCCATTGGGTTGTGGATCCCCAAGCCGAGGAAGAGGCCTGCAGCGTTATCGGGGTTTACAGGAGTGAAGGGCGCTGGTCATCTCTGAGCACAGGCTGCCTTGCGGGGCCTGGCGTCTTTCTCCCACTTCTACCAGTGCGTCCTCGTCACCAGAACATTGTGCTTTGCGAGTGGAGGCCTTCGTCCTCGTTTCCCGTGAACGGCTGCAGGAAATGTACAAGCTATACAGAAAATCAGTTTACCTGTCAGAAACTGGAAGGGGAGAGCGAAAGTTAGTGGACTTGGAAGGGACCTGTGGGTAGCACGGCCTCTCAGCCACACGCGTGCTTGGAGGGTGGCAGCGAGGAAGCTGGGCGCGACGCACCCCTGGTACCTGGCAGCGGTCTGACTGTGGCAAGTCACTGAGCCTTCCTGTTCCTCGGTTTTGTCATCTCTAGAATGGGGATGATATCAGTGGCCACCACAAAGTGTGGTGATGAGCATAAAACAACAGGACAGATGTCACGTGCCTTGTACGGTGTCTGCTGTTGGTGGTGGTGGCGCTTTTATTCGAGACGTACTTTCGGAACCGGACTCCAGGCTCTGCTAGTGAGAGCGTGGCTAACCGACCTTGCTTGCGTGGGCTTTGTGATGACCTCTGTCCGCTTGGTACCGTCAGTGCTAGGAGCTGGTTATAAGATCACTGATACTACCACTGTCGTGTTAATAGAGAGTTGTCCAGCGATTTGCCCAATGCCATCTCCCCCTCTTGCCATCTCCCCACCCGCTAGTCCTCACCAATCGCTCGGTTAACAGAACAGATATTTAGCTTGCAAGATGAATGGGTCCCCAGCATCCCCGTAAATACAGACTTAAGCAAAGTAATAATAACATACCATACAATTATTATGCCAGAGTTCTTTGGACATTCCAGTGGGCTCTTCCTTACGGCTGATGTCTTCAAAGTTTAAATAAAGATAAAAATACAGATATAAAGGGAGCACATAATTCTGACACGTCCCATTTACGCCGTGTGAGTCTTGTGTCTGCTCAGGCTTTGCTGGAGTTCTGGGCTGTGACGGGGTTTGCAAAATAGTCTGGTGTCATAGGCAGAGTCACAGGGCTGTGTGCAAATCCCAGCGCCACCCTGTGTCGACTTTATGACATGAGGCGAGTTCATTTCCTAACCGGATTTTCTCATCTGTAAAGTGGGTGTAATAACTGCTTTTTTGGATTGTTGGGAAGGTCCGGTGAGCTACACACACACCTTCACAGCACGTGCCTAGCTTATTATGGGTACTTAGTACAGCCTGCTATCTAGCAAAGATGCATTAAGCCGGCACCACGCCATGTGCTGAGGAACAGGGAACACAACAGGCGTGGTCCACACCCTCACGAATCTTCATTTTCTTGCAGTAGATGGCACAAAGACAGTCAGATGACATGTGATAAGTGCTTTGCAGCAGACGCACATGGTGCTGGGACCAAGGATAACCGAGGTGGGGGCGGAGGGTGCCTACTTTAGGCAGGAGGTCAGGGAAAGCCTCTCCAGACAGCTGCCGTTCAGGCTGAGCATAAGTGCTGCGGCCTTCCAGGCAATGGGAGCAGGATGTACAAAGGCCCTGGGGTAGGAAGGGCCCGGATTCTTCCAGAAAGTGAAAAGGCCCAGCATGGCTGGAGCTTGGAGGAGGGAGCAGGGGGGAGAGAGAGGAGGGGAGGAAGGCAGGGGCCCCATTGGGAAGGGCCTGGTGGACCCCGAAAGCTTGGGCTTGTCCCAAGTACAGCCAGAAGGACCCGCAGGAAAACTGCAGGCTCAGACTCACTGCGCAGGGAGGAGAGCGAGGGCTGAGCCAGGAGCGCCCGGCGGAGGCTGCCGTGGCGGGCCAGGCGCGGGGCTCCGGGTTGGGAGTGTCGGCAAAGGACGCATTGCACAGATTTGAGGTCTGTTCTGGAGCGCGAACCAACACGACTCAGCAGGAGGGCTGTGGCCCTGTGAGAAAGGAGGGTGGCCGCTCGCTGGGTGTGTTGGAATGGAGGGAGGTCTGTGGGAGAATGGGTCTGGGGGAGGGATCAAGAGTTGGCTTCATCGCCTTTCCTTACTTCTGGGGTTTTCCGATGGTTCCGCGTCAATATCGGCAGGGCTGGGGTGGGGAACTTGCTCTACCACACAGTGCCTGCCTCAGCCTGTTCGGTTAAGCCCTCGGTGAGAAGTCGTCCCGCGCACGGGGCTCTGACAACCGCTTTCCCCCATCGTCAAACCCCACCCGCCCTGGGCCAGACATGCCGGGGATGTGTGTGCAAAGACAGCCACCCTTCAGGAGTGTACGGTCTGCTGCTGTAACAGGCGTTTGCACGGGTTCTCTGGGAGCACAGAGGAGGGAGTAATGAACTGTTTCTGGGGCATCACAGAGGAGGTAACATTTGATCTGGGTTTTGATGGATGAGTAGGAGCTTTCCCAAAGGAGACATCTGGGGGGCTCTTCAGGGAAGTGGAATTGCAAGTGCCAAGTGCCAAGGGGCAGAGGCCTGGGGTGTGTGGCAGGGAGTGTGGGCCATGGTGGTGGCGATGATGATGATGATGATGGTGATGATGCTGGGGAGCTCAGCTGTGCCTACTATGTGCCTAGCATAGTTCTAGGAACTGGGGACAGAGACAACAAGAAACAGACGGAAAACTCTGTTTTCGTGGAACTTCTGTTTCATGTAGAGAGAAACAGGCAGTAAGCAAATTTCATTTTACCTAGTTATTAGAAAGTGAAACACCCCGAGGAAACAACAAAGCCAGGAAGAGCTTGGAAGGGAAGCAGAGCAACAGGGAGAACGGGGAGGGCTCCCTGGGGTGAGCATGGGGCCCAGAGGTACAGCAGGGGAGGGGCAGAGATCTGGGGGAATGGGCCCCAGGAAGGAGGTAGCTGTTTAGTAGAGGGGAGGTATCATTGTTATTGAAAACTTATTAGAAATTAGCAGATGGCATGGTAAGAATGATTTAGAGCCGGGCATGGTGGCTCACACCTGCAGTCCCAGCTACTGAGGAGGCTGAGGCAGGAGGATCCCTTGAGCCCAGGAGTTTGAGGTTGCTGTGAGCTAGGCTGATGCCACGGCACTCTAGCCTGGGTGACAGAGTGAAACTCTGTCTCAAAAAAAAACCCAAAAAAAACAAACAAGGTTTTAACAACCTACTTTTAGCAGAACAGGGTTGAGCTCTGGTTTGCAGCATTTGCCAATTTCTGTGGTGTCAATATTCCCCCTCCATGCGGATTTCAAACCTGCAACCTGACATCACATTAGCCAGCCCCCAAAATTCCTGAACATCGAACAGTTGGCTCCGGCACACACTGATCCTGCCTCTGGGGAGGGAACCAGCATCAGGCTTAGCTCTCTCCCTTACCAGCCGTGTGACCTTGGGCACGTCACTCTGCATCTCGGAGCCTGGCTCGTAGAAGGCATCGTGATGTTTGTTTTCCTCCCTCCCGGTTGCCATGTAGGACACCGCCTTTGCAATATCAGTCCCTCGCTGTGTCTCGTGGGTGGAGGCGAGGACAGGAGACAGTTGGTTATGCTTAGAGAGGCGGTGGACGAAGCTGCCTTAGCTTTTTCTGGGAACATTTCCAAGAAGAGCCTGGACTTTTAAAAACATGTAGGAAGATAGGGGGAAGTTTGACAGATGGAAAGGGAAGAATTGCCGTCTAAAAGGAGCTCGATGTGGGGAAAATACAAAATAGGAATTTGAAGAGCAGATGGTGGAGTTCCCCCAAACGTTGGCTTCACCGAGGGGGCGGAGGGAGGCAGATGTTGTCCTTGGCACACAGGGAGGCAAGTGGCCGGCGGAGCCCGAGTCTTGTTTCTGTGCATCCACAGCGGCCCGGCGCTTGGGGTACTGTGCCGTGGAGATTAGGTGAGTTCAGTGTCAGTGCATGGCCGTGACCACAGCCAGGTGTCCTAACTGCAGGTTCTGTTTCCTCATCTGTAAGATGGGGTCAATGTGCTCTGTGGCAGGGCAGGGAATTTGGTGAGGAGAGCATTGCCAGTGGGATGGCGTGTAGGCCCCCAGTTGCATTTCATTCGGAAATTTTAAGAGAAAGGACCAAGAAAAGAGGCTCTAGATGGACAGAGAATGGCGCTAACTCGCGAGGAGTCAGGGGCGGATGCCGGGGAACCCTGGTTGGGAGGAGATTGTACGATGACGCTTGGCCAATGACTGGTTGCTCACCGGTGGATCTGGACAGACTCCAGTAACTATCGATCGTGTTTTATTTGGTCTAGTTACAAGTGTCAAGTAGGCAGCGTTAGAAATAAAATTGCTCTACGGCAATTCAAGTATCAGTTGGAACTAGGCACCTTCAAACTCTCTGGACATTTGCCTGCCGGGGGAGAAATGCAGGGGAGAGGGCAGAGGCCTTGAAAGCCTCCCCAAACCAGTGAGCAGAGGGGTCCCCGAAGCGTGAGCCCCACTGCTGTGCGATTTGGCGGGAAGCCAGAGAAGGTCAGGGCCGCACGAGTCGGGGTCTAAGAGAATGTTGAGCAGAGGTTGGCTGGAGAAAGGAACAGGGGTTGTAGAGAGGCTACAGGAGACCAGGACGAATGAAAAATGTGGCTGGTGAAATGGGTGGGATATCCCAGTGTCCTTGGTCATGGGGGCTTTAGGTGGCAGATAGGGGAGAAACTAAATGGAGGAAGGTTCAGGAACGGGCTCCTGGAGACCTGGGGTGGGTTGAGGAAAAGGCAGGAGAGTGAGTCCAGTGCCTTCTCGGGAGAACAGTGGAACTTGGGCAGTGCGTAAGCCGCTGGTCTTCACATTGGTGATCCCTTCTAGGGCTCCTCTGAGAGCACAGGCTACTGGTGACAGGGACACCAATGCTGGCTGCTTATCCGCATGCCACAGGGGCACGTGAGCGTGTGATTCCATAAGACGGGACACGCACGGGCCTGCCCACGGCAGATGTGGCCCCCACTGCCAGCCCCCGGCAGAGCACCCCACCCTCGGCATCACCTTGAGCTCTGGGAATCCCAAATGGGGTGGTGGGAACGAGAGCTAGCTCTCCAGAGCCCCCAGTGTAGGGAGCAGCGGCCCTCTCCAAGTGCGGTTCCTGACTCTGTGTTTCTTTCTCCCTCCTCCTTTAGATCACGTGTTGGGCGTCTCCTCAGCCGGCAGCCCCACTGTGCCCCGCGGTCGATGCCCAAGGTTTTGACTGTGTGGGTTTGTGTCTCTCGGCAGGTGTCTCCTCTGTGACCTCCCTGATGTCCCTGGCTTGGGTGCTAGCCTCCTATCACAAGCTGCTGCGGGACTCCAGGGACGACAAGAAGAGCATGAGCTACAGAGGGGCCCTCCTCCACCTCTTCTGGCGCCTCTTCACCATCTCATCCCGAGTGATCTCTTTTGCCCTCTTTGCTTCCATCTTCCAGCTCTACTTTGGGATCTTCGTGGTGGTCCACTGGTGCGCCATGGCCTTCTGGATCATCCATGGCGGGACCGACTTCTGCATGTCCAAGTGGGAGGAGATCCTCTTCAACATGGTGGTAGGGATTGTGTACATCTTCTGCTGGTTTAACGTCAAGGAAGGGCGGACTCGATATCGAATGTTTGCGTATTACACGATAGTCTTGACCGAGAATGCTGCCTTGACGCTCCTTTGGTATTTTTACAGAAACCCGGAGACCACTGACTCCTACGCGGTGCCAGCACTGTGTTGTGTCTTTATTAGCTTTGTGGCTGGGATCGCAGTGATGCTGTTATACTACGGCGTGCTGCATCCCATGGGGCCACGAGTTAAGATCTTGGCCAGCTCCTGTTGTGCCGAGCTGCTCTGGGGCATCCCTTTGCCCCCCGATGTTGAGCCCATGGCGCCTCAGACCCCTGGGTACCGGGGGACCCAGGTCACGCCCACCAGAGCTGTAACGGAACAACAGGAGGATCTCACGGCTGACACTTGCTTGCCCGTGTTCCAAGTGAGACCCATGGGGCCCCCTACCCCGACGGGGCGTCCTTACCCAGAAGGGCCCCTCATTAAGATTGACATGCCAAGAAAGAGATACCCGGCTTGGGATGCTCATTTTGTAGACAGGAGGCTGAGAAGGACTATTAACATTCTGCAGTATGTCACCCCGACCGCAGTAGGCATTCGATATCGAGACGGACCGCTCCTCTATGAGTTGCTGCAGTATGAGTCTTCTCTCTAAGAGCATCTTGACCCAAGTTGAGAAGGGGACCTTAAGTTTGGTTTGCGGTAAACACCGCTTGCAAGAAATATAACCCTCCCTTCCCCCAATACACAGAACCACCACCACCACCACCACCACCACCACCGCCACCACCACCAACACCACCACTCCAAAAACAAAAAAATTAATAAGTCACAACCCCTTCAGATAAGCTTTCTTTCCAGTCGCTGTATGTATACAAAGATATTCTCTATGTTTTGTAAGTAAAAACAAAAAGAAAACCTTTCTTTTGTTTTTTACACATAAGAAACAGTATTGAAAAAAAAAAATCCCACACTATGGTTTATAAGGTGGAGAGGGAGGAGCTGTCTCCACTCCAAAAGAAAAAAAATTTTATACCTTACACCAAGTGTAGATCATTTATGGGATTGGTGCTGATTGAAAGAACAAAACAAAACAAAACAAACACAAACAAACAAACAAACAAAACCTTCAACTGCCTTACGCCCTTAGGTGCTGAGTTTCATTAAGTACTGTCACGTTTTTCTCACACGAAACTCTCCGGTGACTTTTGCACCAGGAGAGGGAAAATTAAATAATCAAATGAAACAAATCTAGAAACCTAGAAATGAAACAAAAACCAACCAACGAATACAATACAAAGCAATTATTCTTCCTATCTGATTATTTGTATTGAAGAAAACAAATTTACCAAAAGCAAAGGCATAGAAACCTTCCCTCCTCAGTGTCCCTCCCTCCGCTCCTGCCCCTCCCAGAGCCTTCTAGGAGCTCAAGGGCTATTTGAAACTCAAATGGCTGTAAAAGCTGCTTGAAGGTGACTATGTGCCATTTTAGCATTCACCTAGCAAGAACCACATCTGTCCCCCGGTGAAAAGCAAAACAGAACAAAACAACAAAGCCACTCCAATAATTCGGTAAGGACGGGACATTCTAAAGGAAATCAAAGGAGATTTCCATATATGTAATCAAACAGAATCAGTAATAATAAAACTCAGCATAGTAGCAAAAAGAACGACATCAATTTAAAGGCACAATACTTAATCAGTGACTGGCAACAATGATTTGTTCCATCATTTTAAGGCTGGGAACGGTATACATCTATCATACATGATATTGTATAAGGCCTCTTCTGTTTCCATTTGGTGGGAAGCCTTAAATTGATCTGGAAAGAATTCTTCATTTTTCATTTGTGCTTTTTTTAAAAAGAAAATAACACAAAGAGGAAAACTAGAATATATATATATATGCACATATATACATATATATATATATAAAAAGTCAAATTGTAATAACTGACCCATTTCAAAGACTGTTTGGTGCTTTTGTCTTTCACCATTGTGGTTGGCTGAAAAACAATCAGCTCACTTGGTGCATCTGGGTTGAATGGGAACTTTTGTATGTGTCGTATGTGTGTGCTTGTGTGTGTGTGTATGTGTGTGTGTGCCCATAGCACACGTATATGTGTGTGTGTGTCCCTGCACGGTCTTGCCAGAAATATATAAAACCGATATGAGAAGGACTCTGGTTACAGCTTGGTTGAGTGGAGTCTGGAGGGGTGGGGGCCGGGGAGGGGGAGGGGGGGCACCGGCCCATGAGCCCGAGTGTGTAGCGACACTCACACCAGCAGCATATCCCGGGGTCTTAGAGGCCGTGTTGTTTGGGTGAGGATTTGATTCAACTCTTTATTTTCTCATTGTACCAAGTTGAATTTCTGGAGGTGTTGCAAGTATGTTTAACCATTTTTTAAAGTTTTTGTTTCTCAAAGCATTGCTCCTTTAAAGAATATTTCTGTTCTAGGGCATCGTTTCAATCCCATTGTATCTCTCTACTTGGGCACAAAAAAAAAAAAAAAAAAAAAAAAAAGGAAAAGAAAAAAAATCACAAAAAAGATATATATATAAGTATATATATATATATATATATACACACACACACAATATTTTTAAGTAAATACTGTTAGTCTTTGTTGTGTGTAGTTGCGATTTTTTAAAAAATTCCAAATATAACTATTTAGGGTGCAAGACCTCACATCAGACTATTCTTAAGTTCAAAAACTGAAGAATTTTTTTTATGTTCGTGGGGTTTCTTTTTTAAAAATTACTATACAAAGAGGTCCTCCCCACCCCCTTCATTGTTTATCTAGATTTTTTTTTTTTTTTTTAAAAGAATAACTTTCAAATAATCAGTTGTCAAACTAGATGCTCCTTTCTTTGGATCTCCTTGATTTCATGTGTCATTCCTAAACTTTGCAGTGCCATCCTCTCCCCGTCCCTAACTGGGGGGTCCCCTCGGGCCTGCCTGGCAGGAAGGAGGAGGAGCCCCCCACTGTAGAAAGCAGGGCGACAGAGCACACCCAGGCCGTGGTGAAGACCAGGCGGGAGGAGGGACCGGCCTGTGGGCCGCGCGAGTTTTCTGGGAGTTGGGATCGGGCAGAGGCACTTTCCTTAGGTGCGTCTGTCCAATGTGCCGCCTGCGGGGGCGAAGCCCCAGCTCCGCTGCGTGCTCTGCCGAGGCTGGGAAGGTGAGGCCGTTCGTCTGTGGGGGGCGTCCCCTTTGGCTGGCTGGGGTCCCACCTCTTGTCTGCCTTGGGTCCGGGGCTTTGTGTGCCTAGAGCTGCGCCCGCGTCCCACCCTGGCACCCTGCTCCCCCCAGTCCCTCGCAACCTCCGCCCCTTCCGCTTGTTCGCCTGTTCTTGGCTTCATGTCCTTTGGCTTCAGCACAGCTGCAGGTGTAGTTCGCCTCCGCCAGTTCGCCACTCCTGTTAGTGCGCATGCGTGTGCGCGCAGGTGTGCGCACCTGTTCACGTTTACCTGAAACTCAGAAAGAGAGCAGTTGACGCTGAATTGACCTGGAGCCCCGAAAGTTGGGACGACTTCCAGCTCAGGGAGGGCCCTCAGGGCTGTAGCCACTGGGAACGAATGAGACCAGGGGACATTTCAGACATCCTTTATTTCGGCCCCTGTTGGGCCGCGGGCACACTTCTCCCTTGCAAGCGCGTTCCGACCCCGTCGCCGTCACGCCGGTACCTTTCCTAAGAACGGAAGCAAAAATAGACGCATGTGAGCAGCCATAGGGAAAGCCAGTGTTGCTGAGAAACGGGAAAGGGAAGAGAAGTTCGGAAAGAAATAGAGACCAAAGCCAGGGAGAGGCAAGACAAGGACGCGCCTGGCCTTGTCCTCTGTCTCTACAGCGTCATCGGCCTCCGGCAGCGTTTCCCACGTTTCCAGCCACAAGGAAACCCTCCCCCAGTCGCCCCAACATAGTCTCCCTGTGGCCTTCTCCTCCCCCAGGGGCCTGCCCCTTCCCCGGGCCTCCGTGCACACTCTCAGCGTCTGTCCCCACCCGGCAAAACCTTGGTCCTGAAAACCCAGATCCTTAAAGCCGCCCTGTGGCAGGTCGCGCTTTGTGCCCAGTGCGATGTGGTGGCCTCGTCTCACACTGGGCATCTGCATTTAGTCTGCCGTTTGCCTGAGCCCCCGGGGACAGGCCCAGGCCGCCCCAGCTACTTCCCAGGAATGCCCACCATGCGGTTTTTTTTTTTTTTAAAGAAATCTCTGGGCCCATTTCTCTTCTAGTATCCCTGATGAAAAACAACTAACTTGCAGTATTTAGGTCTGGCAGGGGGTACTCATGTTGGTACCAGGAGCTAGAGAACAAAATAAACTATCTCCCTTTCTTTCCCGAATGCTCCCTGACCCCGTATTCATTCCGCTAATGGCGTGGGAAATTTGTCTCTCCTTTTCCTTCTGAGAAATTGGGTAGCATCGCCAAAACACGGCCCCTCTTGTCAGCACCATTTCTCAAGCTCTGCTTCTCTCTTGCTCGGGCAGGTCTGCCTCTTCTCTGGGCCTTCACGGGAAAGGAAGCCTTGGTCCCCTCAGGTAATGTCAAAGCGATGTCCCCTGAGCACGTTGCCACAAGCCTGTGACATCTCAGACATTCTCTCTTAAGGCCACAGTGAGGGGCGCTACGAAGGCTTCAATCTGTCAGCTGAGCCCCCCTGGCCTCGCCTGCCCCAAAGTTTTCCATCTCGCAAACGCACTTCTCCACTCTGTCTCTGGAAGAGTCGCCTTATTCCGCAGGGTCAGGCTTGTCCCAACAAGTTGGGAAGCAGGGAAGCGATGGGGGACCACGCTCACCCCAAGCAGGTCAGGGCCAGAATGGAAGAGGCCCCATCTCTCTTGCTTGTACATGCCGCCACCATGACACGGCCTCCGCTGGGGATGAGGATGTTTCTCTATGGCCTGGGGGATCCCCCACCCCCCACTCCCAGACAGACAATCACCCAACACTCTCTGGTCCCTGTGGCTCTAACCCAACCCCACAATAGCCGTGGCTCCGCTGAGTCCCACGGTTGCTCAGAGAGGGCAGATCTTGTCCAGCCCAAGGTCGTGAGGGTGATTCTATTGGCTTCTCATGCTATGGGCGTCAAACCCTGGCCCAATATAAGCCTGATTCTCAGAAAGAAAAATTTACAGGTTTTTAAAAAAGCACCAAATTATATCATTTTTTCCATTCTTCCTCCCGTTTTACCCCTTCCCACTGCACAGTCATAGGCGCAGAAGAGAAGGTCTTGGATGCAGGGCTTGTCTAGAGCAGCATGGACGGGCCGTGGCCTCACCTCTCCCTACACATCTGAACTCCCTGCGTGGGTCCCCTGTGCCCGGGAGAGGAAGCTCGCCTTCTCCTTCCCCGCAGGGTGTGGGCTCAGAGCCTTTGCCATGCAGCAAAGGGTACCAGATTCTAGAAGAGCATGCAGCTGGGTGTGTTCTCATGGTCCTGGCTCTCTTGGAGCGGCCGGGTGGGGACAGTCACCTAGCATTCATTTGGCATAGACAGTAGTGTCTTTTGTGCCAAAGAAAGTGGCTCCTTGCTCAAAGTGAGCCCTTTCAGGCCTCGAATGTATGAGGACAGCAGCTCGGATGGTGGCTGAATGGTGGGCAGAGGGGAAACGCCTTCTGTACACTTATCTGATTTTCTTACCAAGAAGCTAAAATCTATTATTTCTTTGCCAAACTGAAAAATATTAAAATAGCAGATTTGGGTGGTGCTGGTAGGGGTGGGATTTAAATTTGGAGAGTGCAAAGGGGAGAGAGCTCATTGCAACTGGTTTGGCCGAGATCCATGTGACACTCCCAGGGTGGACTAGGAAACCGCCACCACCAGGGCAATCTGGAGGAACTCAAGGGAGACCTAGAAAGCGCTGCAGGTGTGAAATGGAAGGACCCTGAGGGTGGACCAGCCGTACAAGGAGCAGTTCCTTCATTTCACTCTCAAACATTTATCCATCACTAGGTCCTGCTGGCAAGAACATCACAGTCGCCCTATGGGAAACTGTCGCTGCTCTCATTAAGGTCTGGGTGGAAATGAGAGGAACACAGTGGGAGCTTCTTCACTTCTGACCCCTTTCTCCTCATCCCACACTGGAACAGCTTCCATTCCCACCACAGCTCCAGCTCCGGAACACGACAGCGGCAGGGCCGGCCGGTCGCAGCTTGCAAACCCCTAAGCTTGTCCGAGGGCCACCTCTGAGCATCCTAAATCAATGTGTGCCCGTCCCGATTTCAAAACGTTTAAAAACATAAAAAG
This sequence comes from Eulemur rufifrons, assembly GCF_041146395.1. Lineage (NCBI taxonomy): Eukaryota > Metazoa > Chordata > Mammalia > Primates > Lemuridae > Eulemur > Eulemur rufifrons. The sequence continues at coordinate 3,570,232 of NC_090994.1, forward strand.
GCAACTCTCCCCTCTCAGAGACTTTATTTTTCTACACCTCTCCCTGGGGAAAAAGATGATGCTTAATTTGAATGCCTGCAACTCTCACGCATTCTTAGCTATTATTTTAAAGATTTCATTTCTCACTTAAAATGCTGCATCTTGTGCTATCGGCCAAATACCAAAAGACAAGAGCGAGGCCTCCATCCAGCTGAGGCCTCCTCCTCTGCCCGCCTGGTCCTGTCTGCCTCTCTCCCCTCTCCCTGGCACCATCTGCTTCTTGCCCCCTGTGCCTTTCCTTGGCTGGCTGGCGGGACATGGCTGGTATGTTCTGGAGCCAAAGGTCGTGAGTGCTATTAATGACAGCCCCTGAGGGCAGCAGACGGATCACCACAGGAGTCCCCCCTGCTCGGGGCCGACACCTTGTGTCAAGGGCTAAGAATAGACCACCTCGGAAATGAGCAGACAGGACCTAGGGACACCTGCCCCGGGCTGCCCCATGGCGTGCAGAACAACGTGGGGGTCCCAGGAGGAGGCGCGGCCCTTGCCAATCCCTAACCCAAATCCCAAGACCCCACAGCAGAAGAAAGGGCAATCAGCCAACTCTTCTCTGCTCCTGCCTCCACGGAGGACTGCTCCTACGAACCCTTCTCAAACCTAGGAGGACGCAGACATCATTTTCCTTTGGTATGGTGCCATTTGGTAACCCAGTGAACATCCCTTTTTAAGCAGCCTTTGGCCACCTTTCACGGTGGAAACAGGCAGCTGGTCATCTATTGGGTGAGCTCGTCTGGTCCATTTGTCTGTCCTCAACATAGCTCTGGGATCCTCAAGCTAGAGTGGGCTCAGGAGGCTTGTTGCAGCTGAAGACCTCCTAGGGGCTCTTCCTTAGATGCAGAAAGATCAGGACATGTCACAGGCTGATTCAGGGTCCCCACTGTGATCATGGATAACTCACTTCACCTCTTGGTGCCTTGGTTTCTCCATCTGTAAAGTAGAGAGAAAGAAGGCCCACCTCTTCTCTCTCTCCTGCTCAGGGATGCTGCGAGGAGTCAGTCGGTGTTGCCTGTAGCAAAGCCGGTGGCATCCAGAAGCCCACGGGGTGAGCAGGGAGGACATCAGAACAGAAAGTCTCACGCACCTGTAGTTCATAGACACTTCACAGCACTGTGAACCCAGCACAATGGTCCCCCGGTCACCTAGCTTGAGCCGGCCGCTTGTAATTCTAACACCAAATCTCTTGACGTTCATTTTTCCTAAAGTACCCAAGAATGTATGGAGAGATGAATTTGAAAGCTGATGTTCGTTGAGCTTTGAGCAGACAAGAGATGGGGTGCATGGGGAACATTTGGAGATTGTTTTTAAGGTGGTTGAAAGCTCTTCAGGAAATATCTCTTGCCTTTGTTCTTCTGTATAGTCTTCGACCTTGAGGCTCACCTCATCAAACGGACTCACCTTCTCTTTCCCTCTCTGCAGAGTACAGAAAAAAATACCTTTGGTTTGTAAACAATCATCCCATCAGTCAAACCGTGGGTCCCGGCGGTGGGTCTTCATCACTCCCTGGTGTGCTTTGAGTGCAGCCTGCAGGCAGAGATTCAGAGACAGACAGAGCTGGGGAATATCACTATTTTTTTTTCTTTTTCTAAATCAGGGTATTTTTCTTTCTCATAATTTCAATTGGAAAAGTTAAGTTGAATTTATTTTTCTTTCCTTTTTTTTTTTTTCCTTTGACTATGGTTTGACTGTTAACAATTCTACTACTAAGATACACTTTGGGCAAAAAAAAACACAGACCCATCCTAAGAACTTCCATGTTTTTCTTAGGACCTAAGAGTAGGGCAGGTGGGAGCACAGGAGATGCACTCGCACGCCAGGCTCTGATTTCCTATTGGCTCTGAGAACCTTCTTGGGAAGGAAAATTCTAGAAGCTTCCACTGCTCTGAATCAATCAACCTGGCCCTGGTCCTTTTCTTGGAGTTCGGGTGTACTCTAATATAGAAATTCTCACCAAAAAAAAAAAAAAAAAAAAAAGAAAGAAAGAAAAGGCAAGAAAAGGCACTTCCTGAGCCTTGCAAAGGAATATAGAGCTCACACAGACAGGTATCACCTGCTGTGACCAAATTCTCCTGCTCCTTGACCATGACGCCCCGACCAGAGCTCCTGTCCCACCTGCTCTGACTCTGCTCTCCAAGGTCATTATTATTGTTTTGGCAGCACAAGGGACAGACCGTAGTTTGGAATTCAGTAATGACTTCTGTTCGATTTTGTATCTGAGTGTTCTGTGGCCAGGCCAAGTCCTGCTGGGATTGTTTATTTCCGCAAGGTATTTCTGATGGTAGCCAAAAGGAAGGAAGAAATGAGACCTCATGCTCAATTCTTCATTCTCATCAGCGCCCCCTTTTGACTGGGACGGATGGTGAATGGACTGTGCGGCATTTGTGAGTGAGAACTTGGAAGACGGACACGTGGAGCCACAGGGAACGTATGACTCGGTAGCTGGGTAGCAAGAATGACCCAGAAGACAGAGGAAGAAGTACGTGGAAGGAAGACGTTAGCAACCATCTAATCATTCCTTCCTGAGCTCTCTGGGGCAAGAATAGCGAAGCATATTCTTTTCTAACAGAGGAAATTGATTTTACGGAGTGACCTATTTAAGCATTATTATTATTTGACAAAAGTGGCAGAAAAAAGCATCTAAGGAAAGGGGAGGCACGTTCTCGAGAACAGATCCTGTTATTGGAAGTGAAAAATCCAGGATTCTATCCTGCTACACACCTGAGTCAAGTCACTCTTGGGGCCAACTTCTCTTTCTGTAAAATGGGAAGAATACTGTTTACCTACCTCACAGGGGTGTTGTGAGGATAAAGTGACTAATGTCTGGTAACGCGTTTTCAAGATCAAAGTATTACGGTAATCAAGTTTGCTTCCTATTTAAAATCCCATCTAAGCATTAATTGAACACCTACTGTGTGCAAGGCATTATGCTAGGTGCGGTGGAGGAAGGGAACATGATCTAATTCCTCCACCCTCTTTGGATCAGTGGATATGTTTAAAAGATTCCAAGAGGATAGAATAAGAGTTGTCTCAGTGTGGGTCAAGAAAGGAGTGCTCTGCTTTTTCTGCCCCAGAAAGACAACTCTCCTTCCTTCTGAAATATTTGGGCAAGAAGGAAGGACTTTAAAATCCTTTGGCTTCCATCAGAGAATGCTCTTCTGAGAAGCAAAGAAATACTGGTTGCTCTACTCCCTTTGCAGGAAAGTGAAGGCAAGTGTCAGTGAGCGCACCCTGTGACCAGCACATGAGGTTCTGTCATTTCAGTTGTTCCTCCTGGGTTCAGCTTCAGTTTGCCATTGCCTTTATCTTCTCTCTTCCAACCCAGAGAACGATCTGCTTATGCTGTCTTGGAATAGCTGGGTATTTTTGATTTGTTTGTTTCCTTGGAGAGTCTGGTACACTGTTGTTTGCTGGAAAGTCTTGGCTTCCAAAAGATAAGGGTCTTTACTAGAAAACAAATCAAAACGTGTGACTGCCTTTTTTTTTTTTTTTTTGGTGGGGGGAGTTTTTAATTTTTTAGCTGCCTCCCCTAAAACAAAGCCTCTTTAAATTTCTCATTTATTTTTCCACGTGCAAAAAGTTCTTCCCTTCTCAAATACACTCAATGAACCAAGTCTGGATGCTAAAATATTCTGAAATATATATAGCACATCTCAAATTATTCATAGAGTGTGGTGCTGGAGATTCACTGGTTGCTACAAAGCGCCAAACCACCCACTGAGCTAAGCAGGTTGGAACTCCAGCCCCAAAAGGAAGCTGCCTGGAAATGCCCTGGGAGCCTTCCAGCTTTAGGAATGCCCTCTCGGTATTACTAGGGCTGTCTCCCCGAATCCTCAGAAATCTTCCTGCCACAGAAAGAACATCTTCAGAACCCAGCGGGGGCTTCCTCTTTGTGTTAGAACCAGAGAGACACCACTGGTTATTTTAAAAATCATCATATGAAGCCAGGCTTTAAGGAAAGAAGAGAGTTACTTTTCCTTTCAGAGGGAAGAAGGGACAAAGAGAAAGGAGAGGTTATTTGATTCAAAAATGGGTCTTTTGTTGGGAGAAGAGACGGGGGATGCAGAGGTCCTTGATGTCCCCTGCATGGCGGGGCCACGGCGCCTTTCCTCAGGCATTCACGGTAGCGCTGAGACTTCACGTCCTTTTCGTTTTAAACCCAGGCCCGAGGAAGCAGTGGCTTCCGCTTCGGTGCTGCCCACCCCGATCATCCCGCGCTTTCCGCCTCTTCTCTGCCCCTCTCCAGCCTGTGTCCTGGCAGCTCCCAGACCTGGTGTCTGGTGCCCGCGGGCCTTCCTGCCTCGAGGCCAGCGCTCATGCAGTGGCTCCGGGCCAGCCAAATGCAACCCCTCTAGCCTTTCACTTGCCTTGACACCACGATTGCCGCATGCTTCCACCAAATACAGCCCCGCCGAAGACAGCAGTCATTTCACCCCTTGCTGAGACAGGCCTCCATCCTCACTAGGAGTGCAGCCTGCCCCAAGGCAAGGACAGGCTCCCTTGCTCCCTTCCTTTAAATCCATGTGCCTTTAAAAGGCGTGGCCCTGGGGCCTGGCTGAGACTTTATGGAGGGACAGATGGTGTCACTTAAGCAGTTGGGACACTCACTGATAACCTGTGATGCCACCATGGGCCACCAGGTGCACATGCTAAGTCTTCACAGCCTCTGGGCTACCTAGGGCATTATCTCCTCAAAATAACCACGACAGTCTGTGTGATGTGGTCGCTGTCATCTCCCCAGCCCCGCTGTTGACCCCTGAGCTTGTGGCGCCTGTTCCTTACTGATGGCTTCATTTGTATTTGTTTGGAATTATATTGACTATGAAATGCCCATGAGAGAAAGCACGAGCACATGGAAAACCACGTAAGCTATGAGGTGACCTGAGATGCTGACATTGTCATGAATCGTGCAGGACTGAGAAGTGCATGGCTCTATAACTGCATTTTAAGGGATTGATCACATGGAGATACATAAACATGCCAATCTTGGGCATCTATGTGTATCTACGTATGCACACATCTGTCCCTGTGTGTATATGTACATTTATATGTAGGTATCTTTTTCTTAAAGGGCTTAAACAGCTTGATGAGACAGAGTATTCCAATGTTTAGGGCTCTTGCCGAACTTGAAATAGACCTGTCCTAGATGGATTTTTCCTTTCTCCCAGGCACAGGGCAATGAAACTCCTGGGCTGGTCCCTGCTGTCCTTCCCTCAGTCCGTGACAGAAAGCCAATGGCTCCGTGTTGCTGGGATCCGAGAGGCTCCCTAGTTGCTACCAGTGTTCTCAGCAGGTCCACAGAACAACATGGGGACCCCAGGAAGCAGCTTTCTAACAGCTCCTTGTTTCTGGAATTGAAATCACACCCGTTAGCACAGCAGTCCCCAGAGTAGGAAAGGGAGGGAGGAATGGAGTTGGAAGTTACTGCTCTGAGCCTGGCCCGTGCTCGACGGTCTTTGGCCGCCTGCGTCTTTGTTCGATGACAAGCACAGCTTATCTGTCCCACTCCCTGCACTGCAGTGTCTGCGGGTGTGGCTGAGGCTGGCCCGGTGAAGCCACACGAGGACTCAGGGACAGTGACTGCCCTGCCCAAATACAAAGTCCTCCTGGCCACTCCGACAGACGGGAGGTATCGCAGGGCGATCACTGTGGGAGATCCATTTTGCGATAGTGCCTCATACTTCCCAGGGCAGCGGCAGCGGTGACAAGTCCGGGGTCTGTCAGACAGACTTTAGAAGAAACACAGGTGTGCACAGCATGAAAAGCCACTCTAAGCCCCTCCTGCCCTGATGACAGAATCAGCGTGACCTGAAGCCCAGGATGCTTGGTTATGCCGAGGACTCCTTCCCCAGAAAGCAAATGAGCGTTCTGGGTGAGCCGCAGGGGCTGCGTGCCCAGGCCGTGGGGCACGTTGAGCCCCATGTCTTCTTTCTTGAGTGGGATCCCGTTCTCAGCCTCGTCCTCCGGCTGGGGGAGAGAGGAGCCTGCCCACAGCGGTGGGACCACACCCGCAGGATGTTCCAGATCTAGGCAGGTGCTTGCTACAGTTGCCACCCGGAAGGCCTGGTGCCAGGTGTAAGGAGATCACAGGGTCTGTCCCCACCTGCAGATACCCTTTCACGCCCAGACCCCAGGAGCAGCTTTTGGGTCCCCTCCTCTGATCTGTCACCCATGCATAGTCCGTGTCTTCTGACACCCAGGGTGTGGCACGTGGCCAGCGGCACATGGTCCCCTCCCGCCATCTCTTCTCCCTTCCCGGTTCCAGCTGTGCCGTGGTGGTCCCAGAGCCACACAGGCAGTAAATTGACGCCCCACTTCCCCTATCACGGCCAACTGTATGCAAACTTCAGGCCCCCTCAGCCCCAGGCCCCGTCCCCAGCGTATGAGATTCCCATCCTCTTTTTCCCTACACAGAATCTTTTGTGACAAGACATGTTTTCAAGAAACCTACTTTCTTTTTTTATTGGTGTTACAGAAAAGTGGCTCCTTGGGGTAGGAGGAAAGAAATATGGAGAGGACAAGGAGAGATGACAGTGCCATCCCAGATGGTGCCACCCTGCCTCCCTAAATGTGGCGCCTTTCTTTTGCTTTAAAAAAAGTCTATAGATTTGTTACAGAAAAAGACAGATAAATGAAGGGAAAGGGAGCAGAAGGGAAAGACGAGGAGGAGGAAGAGAGAGAGAAATGAATCTCCTGAAATCCTATTGCCATCTCTTGGTGTCTGTGGGTTGTCACTGTAATTCGCTGTTCAGAGCAAATGCATTTTTCTCCCTGCACCTGGGCTGAGATTTCCAGCATTTTCTAAAGGCTCCATGTCTGCCTGAGAACGGGCCACGAAGCCCATGGGGATGTCCAGGGCATCTCTGCCCCGTCACTGCCCCTCCTGTCCCTCCACCAGCTTCAGGGGCCGAGAGGCTGGAATCTCATCTCTCTCCTCATAACGATGGTTAGTCTGGGGGATGTTTTCTTACATTAGTTTCCTTTTTCTTGGCTACTTTTCTACCAGTCGCCCTTCCTATTTGAACTCAGTGAGGCTGATGGCACTGCTGACTGACTCTTCCTAGAGCAAAACTGTTACTAGTTGGACTTCTCAGGTAATTCAAAGCTTTGAGTGCATAAAATTTGTAATTTTCCCTAAAGGGCTAACAAAACATTCTCACCACTCCCCTGCTCTCTGAGGCACTGGTTTGTGTGTGGATCTGCAGGTTTCAAGGAAGCAGAGTCATAAACAACATTGATTTTGAGATTCCAAATATTTCCTCCTCTGAACAAGTGATAGAGCAAGTATGCCTCCAGGGAAGGAAAGTTCTAGAACTCGGCAACCCCACGCTGACTGTGGGCACCCTAGTTTCACTAAGACAGGGATTTACTGCCCAAGTTTTAGTCCCCAGGGGAAACTTAGCCTTGTATCTAGCTAGGATCCTTTTCCTCTTCCCTTTTCCTTCACGTGTCTGGTCTTCATCGGCTCCTACATCCTGAGAAGAGGCGAGTGAGTAGACTATGGCTTCCAAAGCTCACATCACGTCTTCCTTTACTTCTGAGTTTTCTGGTGTTAAAAATGGTTTATAGGGAACTACAGGCTAAAAATAAAGCCCACCCGTTGAGCATCCCCGCATGTAGGTTCCTGGCTGCCTGCTGTTAAGCAGAGTCTCAGCCTACAGGAATGTGCAATGCTATGTAATCAATGCACCCCTGTAGATGGAGAAGGCTCTTATTCTCAAAGCATAATTTAATTTAACTGAGCACTTATTATATCCAAAACATCATCACTGCCTGTGGATAAAGCCAGAGGGGAGGAAGGTACTGAATGAAAGATCAGAAGGACTAAAGGCCGAGGCTCCACCTGCTGCTCCTGGCAGCTGGGACCGCACTTGGCCTTGGACTTTGGCAGCTGCAGCTGCAGGACTGGGGCAGCAAGAAGCTTAGTCAGTGGGGAGGCAGGGCTTGGAAGCCAGCGGTGTATTTCCTGTCCAGAAGGAAGTTCTAGGAATCCCCGGGAGGAATAAATGGGCAGAGACCATTCTCTTAAAATCACAGGCAGAGACTTCCACATACCTGTGTCTGTTGTTGTAGGAAGCAACTGGTGGAAAATAGCGTCAGAGGAGACCGGAGGGACGGGTTGGGGAGGGGAAGGTAGCTTCTCTCTGCCCCCTGAAGGGGCTGGAGGAGGGAGGCCCCTTGCAGATGGAGGACACAAGCTGTTGGTTTGCCCTGTTGTCTACGTACCCAAATAGGCTTGAATAAATAATTCAGATTGTTGAAAGGTGGTAGGAATCACTTGTTTTCTTCGTACTGAAATAGGAGTATCACTTTTGGTATGGACAAGCATCAGAATTTGAAAGCCAGTCTAAGCTCAAGGAAATAAGTACGCCCCCAAGGCTGCGGTGTCAGCCCCTCCTCCCCCGTGATGGCCTCCCGTCTTTGGGAGGAGGATTTGCCCAGGTTTGGGAAGCCGGGTCTCTGTGCAAGGAACCGTTTTGGTCCCAGTCCCAGGTTGCCCTATCTTGTCACCACCAGCTTGAACAGTGGAAAGCAAGCCCTGGGAGCCTGCAGGTCACACCAGCATGGCCAGTTGCCTTCTCTTCTCCAGCCAGACCCGGAGCCAGGGGAGGACGCTGTCCCCTGCCCACTCCCCCCCACATTCAGAACTTCCTGCACCAAATTCCAATTCCCCATTCCCGTGTGTAGCGTGGCCCCCTGCCTGGAAGGAGAAACAGGGGAAGGGACATTTCAAGGCCGGCAAGTATGCTAACAAAAGTTAGAAGGCCATTTAATACCCAACTCTGCAGTCCTCGCCCGCCTCCTTTCCTTCTCTGGTCTGTTAGTGGCACATTTAATTCCTGGTGCTCCTGATGGCCGACGGCTTCCGTGTCCATGGCCAGACTATGAGGATGGAGTCATGTCGATTCTAAGTCAACCCTCATGGTTCTCAGCTACGTGGACAGATGTGGACATCTGTCCGTCCTCACTAATTTAGACCCGGTGCTATTTGTGGTAAACTGTGCCTACGGATGTTATTTCCTTCCTTTTCCTTCTTTCTTTTGCAACCACGTAATCATGCTAGAAAGACAGATTTCTGTGTAGGACTTTCCTTAGCACAAGATTTTTGTCCTTTTTCACTTTTTTTTTTTTTTTTTTTTTTTTTTAGGAGGGCTGGGTTTCCAGTGTCTGAGATCTCCTCTCTCTCTCTCTCTTTTTTTTTTTTTACACTGAACTATTTTTCCTTTTCTATTAGCCAAAAAGAAAATTGTATTAAAAAGAACAACGTCAGGCTCTTTCTTCCCTCTCTCCCGATTAAGTTGGAATGGACAGACGTACGTGGGCCAGGATCTTTTGAATCAATGGCTCGAAAGACTTTTCTGTTCCCCCACCATGGCGAGGTCAGGCAGTGACAACAAACAATTTAACTTCTCCAAACCTTGTGGTGCCTTTTCCTGTGGTGCTTCTCTGTCGTGTGACTCCACTCAAGGCGGCCACTTGCAGCAAACAGCAATGCCAGGACTTTTCCTTGGTGTTATGTGCCAGTGCAGTAAAAGACTTTAATGTATACAGATATAAATAGATATAGATATAGATATATCACTATAGTTATGTAATTATATACTTGAGGTTCTGATGCAGCTTTGGTGGAAGTTGATCATTCCTCTGCAAAAATATATGCTACTCAACGGGAACTAATGTCTCTCTTGAGAGTACCGACATTTGGGCAGGGCACCAACAGATGAGATGGGTTACTCTCCGGTGATAAGTTTCCTTCTTGTGAAAGTTGCTGTCTCCATACATAACACAGAATGTTTGATAAGGGAGCAAAGCGCAGCTTCTTTTGAACTTCCTTTGGTGCTGATATCTATATATTTTTTTAATTCTTGGTTTGTTTTGCTTCCCCATTCATAGCCAATAAGCTGCTTTTCCAAAAATCTCAACTCACCCATCAAAGGTGGCAAGGGACCATTTGGGGATAAGGAGCTGGAAGTTGGGCCTCCCTGACTTCGTGTCCTACCTCAGACGGTTTCCTCTGTCACCTGCACAAGTTCCCCCAGCCTCAGTTTCCCCATCTAAAATGAATATCATAATATTTCCTGATCTAATGGGGAAAGGTAATTGAAAAGTATTAATTGGTAACACTGAATCACTAAATCATTATTAATTTGGAGACAGCAACTTGACATGTTTTTAAAATTTTGTTTGTATGTTGCTAAAATTTTAATCTTGCAGTTTTGTTTTGCCCGCCTCTCGTTCCTCCATCTCCACCATGTTTTCTGTCCTGCCTTGGGCAATACCTTGAGTATCGTGCAACGGACAGAGATTCATCTAGGGCGTTGGGTAGTGCTAATTTCTCCCAAGGGAACAACATCACTAATACTGTATAAGGTGCTAGAATCAAACCTCATTTTATATCCTTTGGTTCTTAGAGAAAAAACAAAACATGCAGAATTCTTTCTGTGAAGCCTTACTCTAGATCGTTATAGCCAACTGTTTATCCAAAAAAGTGAGAGAGAGAACAGAAAATAAAAATAAGATGCAGAGATTCTATATAAAATGTCACTAAAAGACCTTTGCTATTTCCTATATTAATGTAAACTATGAGATATATATATATATACACACACATATATATATATGCTTGAGGCAGATAGAAAGAATGGAAAATATACAATATGCTCATCTTTATTTTATTTTTAGGTTAACTTTTGGTATGTGCGCAAGAGAGGTCTCTGGTGGGGACGGGGTAAGTGCTGATGCCCAGTGTGACAGCGGAGCTGACTCATCTTCCTGTTCTGTTCCATATGTTATTAGAAGGAGTAGGCTGAATGAGAGGAAGGGGAACTAAATTAAAATGTGGATGTGCTTTTTAAATGTTCTGAGCATCAATGCTATCCCTCTGTGCTGTTTCTTCCTTATTCTAAGGTTTCTCAACGGCTCTGTAAAAATGTCGCTGCCTAGGTGTTAACAAATAACATTTACCTCAAGAAAGCTTAAAAAAAAATAAAATAAAAAGAGGCAGTTGTTTCTCCTCCCCCCATCTCTTAAAAAATAGTGACCCCCCCCCCAACCAAAATGTGAGACATTTCCACAGAAGTTCAATAAGAGAACAGAAGCATTTCTGGTGCTGTCCCTCATACCCCATGTTACCCCCCCCCCATACCCCTCCTCTAGTTACTAATGAAAGAGAGAATCCAAGAGATGAGTTTGGACAAGCAGTATGGTTAGGATGCAGTGAAAGTATATTCACTGCCCTTTCCAAGGCTGGCTGTGTCATTCAGGTGTTAGTGCTAGCATGCGTGTGTGTGTGTGTCCTGTACATATGTTTCATTGTATGAAATGTCTGATGGACAGAGAACAAAATACCGCAAACAGATATGAACAGAAAAAAATATATATCAAATGCTATTTTATCAGATGATGCACTTGTTCACCTTGATGAGAAGCCACTGTTTCACAACTATGCAATCTTGTAGTTTTTCTTCCTTCCCTCCTTCACCTCAGCTTTCTAAACTGTTTTCCATACCCCTCACGGATTTTTTTCCTTTGTACAAGAACCACAATATCCAATCCCTGGTTCAAGGTGAGCATGCTACAGTGATTCTTTTCCTAAATTTAAGAGCTCATGGGGGGAAAAAAAAAAGTTTCCTTTTCTTTCATTTGAAATGATTCAATGTAACCCCATTTGGCTCTGTGAGTGAACTGATGTATATTTTATGTTTCGGTTACATGTTTACAAGTTGTTTTCATCCTCTTCTTGGTTCAAAATATTTACTTTCTTTATAGATTCTACTTTTTATAGTGTATGCTTTGGGGCTGTGTTGACTTAAGGCAAGAAAAAAAAATTTGGCTTAAGTGGAACAATGAGCATGTGACCTCTGGGGTTGGGGGTGGAGAAATGGCGGGTCCCTGTGCCTAGAGTAGCACCTACATCCGGGTCCTGAACAAAGACCACGGCAGGGAGCTGGCGGACTCTGGGAAGGATTTGCCCTGGACGATTTATGTTCCTTATTTGTGGTAATCTACATGGAGTAACCTATCCCCAGAGGGTGAACTAGTATTTTCTGCCTTAGCTTGAGACAATGGCATCCTTTCCAGCTACCCAGTCTGTCCACTGCACCCAGTGCCAAACCCCACTTCCCTCCTGTTGCACCGCCACCCCCTACCCCCCTCCCCTGTCAGCCACTTGCCCGAGTGGGGTTAATGCATCTGCTTTCACTTTGAGAGTTAGGTAGGAAAGGAATCTTTGAGAGCCCGTGTCCAAAGTGCTCAGGAAGTCCGCCCTGGCTGCACACCCTTTGGAGGCATTTGAAACATCCTCGTAGCTGCAGAGAGCAGCAGGTTCTAGTGCATTTGCGAGCCACCCAAAAGCCAGTTCAGCTGAGCACACCTTGGAGGGATTTTTAGAAAGTCATTGAGGGGAAGAAGAGAGGTCACGGGATTACACAAAGCACAAACTTGGCAGGGGAAGCCCGCATGCAGAAAGGCAGCCTCGCAACTTCTCCGGCTGTCCGCACAAGTCTGAGTTTTGCACACAGTTTACAAATCTCGCACAAGGTGGCCGAGCCATCCGTGACAGTCTTTCAGAGAGAAATCCAGACACTGCCTCACTGCTCCAGCACAACATGCTTCCACCCCGGCTGGTGGGAGCTTCGATGAAATTCCTTTGGAATGAAGAAGGAAGTTGGTCCTTTGACGAGGTGCATTTCTTCCTTCCTTGCCTCCCCCGTTCCTACACATTCTTTTAGCTACTCAGGGGATCTAAACGAAGTGCTGTTCATTTGCTTTTGTCCTGTTCTGTAGATCATACCTGCTGAGACCCATCCCACAGGAATTTCTCACTCACTCTTTGGTTTTCCTCCCATAGGGGTGGGGGGATACTGTTACGCGTTGAGATCCTATTCTGGAGACCTTTAGGCCTGTCCTGGGCTCTGGCCCTGCACAACCAGCCCCCAGGGGTCTTCCCAGAAGCTGACTTGTCTTTAAGGCTCAGAACATCCTGAGGGAATCGGTTTCCGGACACCACGCCATTTCCCAACTCCTGGCCTCCCCACAAAGTGGCTGGAGAGTGGGAGAGGCCTCTCGGAGGTTGCCAAGGTCTTGCCCTGGGACCCTTGTCTTCTCCAGCCTGGTCCATCAGTACTCAGCCCCCTGCCAGGAGATGGCTTTGGGGATCCAGGGGCTCCAGGTCTTTCATGAGGTTCAGGGTTTGGGGCAAAATGAAGAGGCGCCAAAGGTTGGAAATGGTCTAGGCCCTTCCCTCCTCACCCAGGGCCAAACAGAATCCCTAACACCCACCTGGGGCTATGACCATCTGCCTCTCTGGGAAGGGCCATGTCCACCTCTGCAGTCTGTGGGATTGTTGTGTTTGGGCCACAAATCTAGACCCAGGGAACCTCCCTGTCCATAAGCCCGACAATGCATCACCAGCTCAAATGACACCATGCAGAGGAACGTCCTCCCCGTCAGAGTGGATGGGTCCCGTGGTGGGGTTTGGGCTGACTCTTTGTTATGTGGGTTCTTGCCAGCAATGGGCACCAGACACCCTGTAGGGCCCGTAGATATACAGTTCCAAATGCCAGGGCCAGAAAAGCCATGGCCCAGAGCCCCCCAGGCTGGCTGCTTCTAAAGAAGGAATCTGGTCAGAGATGTGTTTCCCCGATTGGAACAGGAGGCAGTTCTTTTAGAGGAAAGAAATGTTTAGGATTACTGGAGTCTCAGGAATGTCAGGTGTCAGAGTAAATCCAGTGTGACCTGGGAAGGCGACAGCAGCAATAGGACAAGAGAACTCAGGCCCAGGTAACATCCATCAACTGAGTGCCATGATGTGTCAGGCTCTGTGCCAGATGGCTTCGTACAGATTGTCTCATCTAAATCCTTGAGATGATCTCAGGAGGTGAGAAATCCCATCCCATTTTGCAGATGAGGAAACTGAGGCTCAGGGCGTCTCCAAGACTTGCACAGGGTCCTGTGGTCAGTCAGGGGTTCAGCTGGGGATCAGATCTAGATCTTTTGATTCTGGGCCATCTCCAGTGGTCCCACTCCTCTTCAAGGTGGGCTCCACCTTGTTCCCCTCCCAACGGCTCACAAAGACCAGATGGCTCGTAGTGCCTGGCATGGATTGTTTGGGACCAAAGCCAGGAAGCCCGGGCATTTTTGTTTCCATTCAGATGGCTAGAGAGGAATGGGAAACGTTTAGTGACGATTAATTAAATGAAGTATCTCCGTGGAAAAGGACGCTAGTTTTCCACAGGTCACCCTGAGCATGACCTCTTCAGCTAAGTTCTTGGAGAGATAACTTCCAGATAAATGAGTTATTTCCCTAAGGATCCATTAGAGGAGCTGAGTAGTCGGTGTTAGAACAAATTAAGAAATTTAAGCGTCACAGGGTCAGTTTTGAGTGGGATTTTACAGACCGCGGCCATTGCGTGGCAGCAAGGAGCCATTGTAGCCAGACTCCGTGCTGGGCCTTGCTTTGTCCAGGAACTCCTGAAGGCCAGAGTGGGAATCCCAAGCTCGCCTTGCCTGTGTCTCCTGAAAGGATGTGCTCAGGACAGACAGCGACCGCCTCCTGACCTCACAGCCTGGCCGTGCTGGAGGCAGCTGCCCGGCTTCACTGTGACCTGTTTTTAGGTCCTTTCCATTGGGCCCCGTGTTCTATGTTCAAAATTCAAATGTGAATCTTCACTTGAGAAGGATCTAGGAAGACAGAAGGAGGCCCCTGGCCATCGCCTAGGAGAGGAACGCACATCATAGGATCTTCAAAGGCCTTAGGACACTGCTGACACCTTCCCCTCTTCCCCAGACCAGCCCTCTCGTTGAATTTTCCAAAAACGCAATTCAACCTGGATGAGGCCCTCCACGCGCCAGGTGTCGTGCTCGACACTGGAAAGACAAAGAAGAAAAACTGTCTCTTAGGGCACTCTCAGTCCGGCAGGGGAGACAAAGCACAAATGCACGGGGCACCATAGTCTGGCTTCTGGGAGAACAGGGTGGTCCTGCCCAGCATTGCCAGCCTCCCATCCCAGCAACCCCAGGTGAACCAGGCATTCCACTGGGACCCCCACGTCTTCCCTCTGACCTGAGGCTGACCTGGCCTGCAGCTGTCCCCAGCTACTTCTCAGTAGACCAAATTCCACCAAAGGCAGGATCATGTCTAGAGGGAAAAATAACTATGACACAATCCAAGGGAGCTTGGTTCAGTTCAGCTTTCACAGATGTGTGTGAGCCTTGTTCCTTCCACATTTCATCTAACTAAGGTCTCCGGCGCCTTCTTGTCACTTATGACAAACCTGAAAGTTACTCGTTGGCTTTCTAGTTGGAGCCCTTGGGTCCCCATTTGCCATCCACACATATCTAAGCTGACCCCTCCTTGGCTGGTGGTCTCACAGCTCTGTTCTCCTAGTTACGCTTCAACCAGTTTCTTCTCCTCCTCACCCCGTCCTCCCTCCTCTCAGGACACAGACATGAGGACCAGGAGGAAATTCTTTCGATCTCTGCAGTAGCTACCACTGCCTGACAGTGCGTTTTACAGCAAAAATGCATTTATAGCTCAACTCAGGGCTGATGAGGGTCTTCTCAGTGGCCTGTTGAGCTCTGCATTGGAAGGGTTGTTAGTGGAGATGACAAGGAGGAAGAGACTATCCTAGTGTCCCCAACTGGTAGATGTTCCTTGCTTCAGGCACTGAAAGAGCAGAAGACCCCAGAAAGGAAGAATCCATGTGGCCAGACACTTCACAGCCAGTAGGTTTCCAAGGGTCCCCAAAGGCCAGCAGTTCCTGTCGCAGTAGAGATGAGGGATGCTCTAGGGACAATGAAGACACCCTGCCTCCCTTACTGTCAACTTGGCGCTGCTGAGTTGACAAGGTGCTCCGACCCCACCTGGCAAGAATACGTAGAACCACCCTGTGGGATGGGTTACTCCTAATTAGATAAGTTAAAATTACTTTTTTCCCTTGGGCACAAAAGCAAAAACGAAAAATTTCCTAATTTCACCAGGGTTTGCAATTGAACACATCTGATTCCCTGACTTTTAAAGAAAAAAAGATTTTTTTTTTTTTTTTTTTTCATTTTGAAGCAGGTATTTTTTTATGGGGCTTACTTTTGAATTTGAGATCACCGGGCTTCTGGCCCCGTGAATCAATGCTTGCTGCTGTGTCAAAAATGCATACATTGGTGACCACAGTATTAAGCCAAATTTAAACTCTTAGTCTCCTCCATCTGTAAGTGTTATGTATCTACCTCATTATGATTTTTTTGGTTTCCTGTGCTTTCGTGTTGTGTACAATGTCAGAGGTGAAATGTAGATAAAAATATATATATATAAAAATATATATTTTTTGCTTTGCAATAAAGTTCAAAGCTATAACACAGAATATTCATGAAATATCATAGCCTTTTATTGTGCTCTATCTTCTTAGTTGTGAATTGTCCTCGGGAGCCCTTTTGCTAATCCACTAGAGTCAATATTGTTGTGTTCGTCATTTGATGGATTATTCTAATTATTTTAACTGTACTTTTTCGACACATTGAATAAGACACTAGGATTCTTGAACAACTCTTGGTTTCAAAGGTGCTTTATTTCTGTGGACTCAAATGATCAAATGGAAAGAAAGTGTCTCTGCAGACTTGAATCTTCCAGATAAAACTATTGATCTCAACGCCATTGGGCTTTGGGTGTAGAATGAAAGGTTTGTGCGTAGGGGGAAAAAGGAAACATCGGTTTGGCTTTGACTTTTTTTTTTTTTTTTTTTTTTGAAGCTTTTGATATTGATTTACGTCCAATTTTCCAACTTCAGTTTCTTGGCATGGGTTATGGTACTCTCGGACTCCTAGCGTTCCTGTCTGGTGGGCTGCTTTCGACGTCTTGACTCTGCCGTTTTCTCTAGGGTGATTTTATGTGTTGCGCTATATGGTGGCGAACTATCCTGTGCCCAGCCCCCACCTCTTCTCTAAACCTTCTGGAACTCTCTTCCCTACCATGTGTTAAGAGGGACGGTGATTTGGAAAAACATTGGTAGTCCACAAGCCAGCGATGCCATAAAGACTCACGTTTTTTGGAAGAATCCTGAACGATGACGGTACAGTTCAAGGGATCTTGAATAGAAGGTGGATTGTCTGCAACTGGTTCCTTTTATCTGCGTGTTAGCTAAGCCCATCTAGGTCGTGAGCCCTAAGTAATCTGTGTGGTTCAACAACCCTTGTTTCTCTGTGTCTTTGGCCAAAATATGTAAGACTTTTCTCAGATTCATTCAATATGTTTTAAACAAGAGAAAGAAAGGTCTATACGTTAGAATAAAAGATCCTTAAATTATGATACTTCAGCAAAACCCTATAAGTATTTTATTGTTCCCCGGTTCCAGGGAACTAAGAGAAAGACGTCATGGAAGGAGGGGAAATCATTTCCACAAATGGCGACATTTCCCGTAAAATATATACAATACTATGGAAAAACGAAAAGACTTAAGATTCGATTTTATAATATGTTGGGTTTTTTAGCTTCCTTTTTTCCTTCTGATGATCATCAATAATTGCTGGTGTGTATTAATAATGGACATTTTAACTTGTATTTGGGGAGGTTTGCTTTGTTCTTTCGCAAAAGCTGAATCGGCCTTTAAAACAACCTGGCTCGGTTATCCTCAGCCTGTTCTTGGCTATTTCTCTCTTTTTATGGTATAAAGGTCTGTCTGTGGATTGAAATGCAGATAAAATGTGTGCTGAAGGTAGAACACACTGGTGTTCATTTGAAGGGAAAAAATATAATGATAAATATGTATTTATATATATATACATGTAAGTAGGTGAGTGGGAATATGTGATATATTCTCACACACATACACACACACACACACACACACACACACGGGCACAATGACAGTCTGCTTCCAAAGTTGGTTTTTTATTCTGAGGAATTTGCCACCTCACTGAGCTTCCCAAGATTCTAAGATTTTCTTTGAAATAATTAAATGTTTAAGAAATATTTGCTTTTTTTTTTTTTAGGTACTAGAAAGCACAATTCTTATTATTCCCTATTTTTTTTTTTTTTTTTGGTGACATATCACGGATTCAGAGGAGCCTATTTTTAGGTGGATTCTGGGGGAATCCTTTCTTGCACCACCACTTTCCACCCTCCCAGTGCCAAGAGCAAGTTAACTGCGGAGCCACCAGACCTGTCTGTCTCCCCATCATCTCGGCTCCCCAATTTTCCCACAGGGGAGGGCTTGTTTACCGGAGACCCTTTTGCAGTTTGAATTTCGGGCCGACTTCTCTCTCCACGCAGGTTCTGGGCCGTCTCCACACTTGGTGCCACCCTTCCTAGATGCCCACGCCCATTGCACCCCAGGACACAGGTAATGGGAACCTCAGAGTTAGCAGAAGGAATTTCTTGCTGCATCTGTGATGGAGACATTTCAGGTGTGTGTGTTGGCAGCCTTATGCATGGAGAGTTCAATCTATTTCTTAGAGAGGAAGAGTCCAAAATGGACCAAACTCTAAAGGTCACCATGGGAGGGGACATCACAGGTCTTTTTCTGACCTAGACCAGCCAGTTTTATTCATTAGTGATCTGCTTGCTCACGAGCAATGCTCCCTTGGTCGAGAGAGGATGCCTCGCATGTCGGAGCTGGTGTGGAAAAGGGGGAAAGGAAGTTGAGCTTCAGCTCATTGTAAAAAAAGTATCTTCTTCTCTCCCCTTCCTTTCTGTGCAGACCATGTCCCTGCAGAGTGGGCTGGGCCTCGGGCTCGGGCATCGTTGCTGAGTTGTTGTAGGAGGTCTCCCGCATTGCCATGAGGGTGCCGTGAGCTTTTCTCATCATTGCTAGTCTAGACACATCTTTGCTCCCTAGGAAAGGAGAAGGCACTGTCCCCAGGATGTGATCATTCCAGACAGAGGTGCTTTCAGTCCTATTAATGGTTGCAAGCTGCTCTGGGACTCCCAGGGAAATCTCCAGTTTGGAGTACACTTCTGGATCTCTAGCAGGTTGCTGGGTGCCCTGTACACGAACAACTATGCTTTAGGAACTTTGAAATCACTGGATCAGAGGCAGCAGGTGTATTTCAGTGGAATGTGGCAAATGATGCAAGAATTGCTTTCATCCTAAATTCAAGATGTTGTACAGCTGTGTTAGAGGCTTTTTGACCTTGGACTTCTCAGGCCACTTGGTCTTCCCCATGACCTTCCTTGAAAGGACAAGGTGGCAGATAACAAATCTATTTTACTCCACTGGAGTTTTCCTGCCAGAACAGTATTGCCACTTTAAATTCAGTCAATCATTTGACTATCAAATATTTGTTAAACACCTACTATACCAAGCACAGGGCTAGAACCATAGGGGATATAAAGATAAAACAAACCTCAAGACATTTAATATGAGAGAGATAAGAAGTATATATAAAGAACTATAGTACAGTGACTAACAGAGCCCAGAGGGGTGTCCGGTGCTATGGACATCCAAAACAGGAAGCGATACTTCTAAGTGAAAGTACAAGGGAAGGCTTGGAAAAGAATGGCATTTGAGTTGGGTTTTGAAGGATTCATAGGATACATGAAGATGAGTGACTAGGTCTGGCCACGCCCACATTCACGGTGCATCAATCACTTACGATGTTGATTGCTTTCTGACGAGAAAGCAAGACAATTTCCTGCAATGCATATTCAAGCCATACTGTGTCTTTCACTGTCTGTTTAACATTTACCTACCTTGTTAAAAGAATAGTCCTTTAGCTGCAGCTAGGTTAACTCTTGGTTTGGAAATGAGGGCCAGGAAGGGGCTCCTCCTTGTGGATAACCCTCTTTAAAGGCTTCATGGACACCCCCAAGGGCTGGGCTTGTGGGTGCTCCTGTGGATTCACGTGCACACTCTGGCTCGAAGTTTAATTCCCTGCAGCTCTGGTATGCCTAAAACCCATTGCTCCGCTCCTCCACGGTGGTGCGTGGTGGAAGCCGGGAGGAATAAGGCTTGAAGTGCTGATTTGCATTGATTGGAAGGTGTCAATTGACCACTTTACATTTGATTTCTGAAACAGCTGAGTTTTTGAGGCTAAAGGAAAGGAACTTGGATAATGAATAGAATTCCTAAAGCCCAGAGCTGCCCAAGAGACACGGAAGAGCACATCTGTTTCTTAATAAGGTTTCAGTTCAGCTTGACCTCATCTGGTCAAACTTCTGGAATATTTGAGGCCACAGCAGCCTCCCAGAATGAGCAGAGCCAGGCAGACCTCAGCCGGCCCTGGGCCCTTGTTCAGCAGCCCAGAGCTGTTTCTGTGGGCACATCACGGCCTAATGGGGGACTGAGCCTTTGGGATTTGGGGTAAGACCTAGTTTCTCCTATCATTTGTGTAGTGATTCCAGGCCTTTCTAGACATCACGAACAGAGTATGGAAAAGGAAGACAAGAAATATATATTTTTTCCTGACGCTTTCCTCAGCGGTCCCCATTCCTTGCCTGAGAGATGCAAAAGCACAAAGAATCAGGACAAGGGTGAGAACGTCCCTGCAGATGGATCTGTTCCTGGAATTGGTCCTTACCATTCAGATAGTGGCCTGGCCTTTGATTAGACCCCAGGTTTTCAGCACGTCTCAGTGGAAATGTAGTGGATGGCTGTTCCAAAACTTTGAACTTCCTAATAGAGCAAACAGGCTTGGAATCCCGCAGTCTGGTTCCTATAGTGATTCTGCTCCAGAATGTGCTACCCAAACCGTCACTCATTTCCGATTTAACTCATTTTGTACTGAGCACTTGCTTCGTGTCAATTTGCTAAGTGCTTTTCTATGTATTTTCTTGTTTAGTTGACCTGATTCTTCATAGTGACCTTCTGTCTAGAGAGATACAACTTATCACTTTATTTTACAGATGAGGAAAATGAGACCCCAGCAGTAGAATGATTTGCCCAACTGCCTTCGGTTAATCAGAGATAAAACCACGACTGTGGGCTGAAGTGTCTTGGTTGAAAATCCCCCGCCTTTTCCGTCACACCCCTCCCTTGCTTGATCAGTGGGGACATTTTACTTTACTTTTCTTCCTGCTGCCTAATTGAACCTTTGAGAAGTCACCCCTATATTTTATCTTGGCCTGTAGTAGCCAAGCGTGGCTCAGCCTGTATATAAACAACCCGCCTTGAGATGGCCTGAGAGTAAGAGCCCAGACTTGAGTCTTACATATGGAAAAGAAATCCTTTCCCTTATTTCCAAAGATTTTCCCTGAAAAAAACAGTGCCTAAAGTAGATCCTATGAGAACCCACTGGTCTTCTTCTGGTCTTTCTCAGGGGGCCCTTTTGGCAGGGTCTCTGCATGTTGTAGAGAAGGGATCGGGACATTGGATGGCATCATTATTTTTGGAGCCCAAACTGCTAAAAAGAAACCAAGAAGCAAAGCTCAGCATCTAACAAGAGTCGCTGCCTCCAATTCGGCTGGTCCAAAGTCCTGGGCTCTAACTTTGCTGCGGGAAGCTTACAAAGACCTTGGCTTTGCCCCAGGTCCACAGTCAAAACTGGCAGCCGTCTCCCTGAGGTTACAGGAAGAGATTTCTTCTCTTGAGAACCGAGAGCTCAGTCCGATTCCTGAACTCATGCACAGTTGATTCTTTCCTTCTTTAGTCTTCTCACTCATCATTCATCTAGCAGAGATCCCAGGCACGCGACTACACCCTGTCCCCAAGTGATTCACAATCTGGTGGGAGAGGTAAACTCTGCCCATCCAGGGCTGAAAGGTTAGACTGAAACTAATGAGTACAGATAAACCTTCTGGGGTTTAAAGGAGAGGAAACCAGGTCAGCCCCACTGAGCTCAGAGAGAGAAGAGATGATGTGGACACCATGAGCTCTCTGCCTTTACCTGTCCCTCTGAAAGACTGCAGAGCATTCCTCCTGGGTGGCACCTCCTGGGTTTAGGACACTAGGGACAGTCTATAAGGAAACAATTAATGCAATGTATCCCCTACTCTTCTGCTCCTTCCCCTAAAAGGAACCCGCAGTGGGCACCAATGTATTAACTCCCTTGACAGTCATTTGTAGAGGATGCCTTTGCAAGATCACCAGGAGTCCTTCTCAAAAGCAATGCTCCCTTGGGGAAAATGGCCTAAGCAGAAAGATAAGACAAAGAGAGGAGAGAGTAATGAAAAGATTCCTCTATCCTTGAGATAGATTGTTCTAGAAAGAAAGTCGGTTGCTTCACCCATAGTCATGGTAACCTTGGTCGGGGGAGTGGAGAATGGACCCTTTATTGCCCCACCCCCAGGAGAAATGAAAGACCTGAAACTCAGCATCCCGATCTCATTCCTAGCCGTCTTTTCCTCATGTCCACGGGCCACCCACGTGCCTCCGTGTGGAGCCTTATGGACGTACAGAGCTTGGCTTAAGCAACATGCTATGTGTAGGTACACGGATCACAGAGCACAAGGGAGAAGGATATTCTCTTAGGAGCAGCCGAGAGAGAAACGAGACACAGCAGCATGACACAGGGGCCAACACAGGCCTTGGCTCAGTCAACAACCCCCAGAGGTTCCCCGTGAGATAAGGAGCCCTAGGCCACTCCCACGAGGCCCCTTTAGGCCACTAACGAATTCTCATCAATCCCACTTAAGAATTGTTCTTTCTTTGTTCCTATTCCATTCTCATGGCAAGTGCTGAGATGCGTTTTGAGGTACTTGATCAAAAGAGTTTCTGAAATCAAGACATGTCACGTTCGTTGTATTCATTGCTTACTCCAGGTACCCATTTCCAAAATATTATATATTAATATTTACCCTCAAGTAAGTCCATTTTAAAGCCACAGGTTATGTCAATGGCAGGTACTTTTTTTTTTTTAAGTCCTCACTGTTTAACAGTGATCAGAAATAGTGTTGTTTGTTTTTTAACCTTCAAGAAATAGTTCTTGTTTCTTCCTTAACCTCCTTGTTTAATTCAGCAAACTGGACCTCTAAAAGTCCATCAGGAGTTTATCCAGCGATTTTTCTCTGAGCATGGCTGGGTAACAACAGGTTGAGAAGGACTTCTGTAAGCAGAAATGCAGAGTTTGGGAAGCAATGCTCTTGCATCCCGGGACCACAGAGAGCTGTCATCTAGCCCCGCCTCCCACCCCCCCACCCCCAAACAGGGTCACCCCTTTCTATAAGCCAGGCACAGCAGCTGGCATACTGGACTTGCCACCAACACACTCCACTCACTCAAGCACAGCTTTCTCTTTTGCAAAATGAAGACAATCCTCCCTAAGGCCCCTTGCTGTCCTAAAATTCTGTTATCAATACCCACTTATCCAACAAATGGGAAAAAAAATTAGCTCCTCCCTTCCTAACCTACGCTAATGTTTATGAGCATAAGAACCCAGGGAGATCCTCCTTAAATGGAAGGTAAACATCTCCTAAATCAAGTCACCATTTTTTCTCTTCCTTTAAAAGATGAAGCCAACTGCTCATCCTAATAGACATACTTAAATCATATATCTTCAAGGTAAAGAAAGACTTCACTTCCTCCAATCCCTTTTTGCTGTTGATGTCAAGCAGTTGAAATGTACTGGGGAGAAGACCAGAGCATTAGCTTGTCACCAGGTGAGAACCAGCCGTATTAGATGTTATTGGATGCACAGAGATTACTGACCAAACAAAATGAAACCAAGCAAAAAGGATACAGAAAATTATTAAACTTTGTTTCAAGGGAGGGTGTGACTGATGCTCATAATAGAGGTGGATCATGTTGTGCACTGCATTTCCTGAATGTGGAGTGCTTCCACACGCAATGCCTCATGGATCTTCTCAACAGCCCTGGGAATAATAAAGTAACGCATACCCAACGTGCAAATGAGGACACTAAAGTTCAGAGAGGTCACTCTGCCCGAGGTCACACGACCACAAGGGAGTAAGAGTCAGTGATGTCCAAACCCCTTCTCTTGAGAGTCAGAGGAGCAGCAGGCCACCTACCTCCCACCAAGGCCCTGGACTGACAGTGCCTGTTCTTCAAAACACCATTGCTGCGAGTGGGTCTCAGCCAGAACGGCTCCGTCACTAACGGGGAATACGACAGATAGTCCCAGGTACCGAGAGTGGGATCACAGCCTTGTCCTGGGGCATTTTCAGAACTCTTGGGGCATGTCTTTAGCTTTTAAGCCGTACTACATATCATCTCACTCCCTCATTTCATTCTATCCCTCTCCTCGTGTCAATACATCTGTGATCACAAACCTTCATCCATAGTCCACATGGCTCCAGTTCCCGTTTCATCTGCAAACTGTCAGATCAGAACTACACCATTTGGAGAAAGCTAGGCAAGGCTCTGGGGATTTATCTTGTGAATGACATGGGTGTTTGCTAAGGCCACCCAGGCAAAGCAACTTGCACCTTTAAAACTCTTCCTTGCGAGGGAAGACCCGTGGTCAGCAGTCCCTGCAGACCTCAGCTGGCTTAGAGACACCAGCCGCTTAGTGCGCGAGAGCAATGAGCAGAGGGTACCACCTCTGTACCCCGAGGAGCAGGCTGTGGGCTGCGTTTCGAGTCAGAGCTGGGCGAGGAGTACAGAGGACGTTTCTAGGACAACCACTTTGCGGTAATAGGTCATGGATGGGAACTGACCTCTGGGAAAGCGTAGTACGAGATGAGATTCAGAAGCCTCGTAGGGTAGGATCTCTTCTGGCCAAAGGGAAGAGCAGGTGTGAGCACCTTATGCCAAAAGCGAGGGACAGGACTCAGGCCTGATCTTGCCACTCCTAGGACAGACCATGGTGGGTGCACCTGCTGGGGGCAGCCAAGTGCTGGGGCTGAGCACAGCTGTGCCCCTCCACCCCTGATGGCGGGAACCTAGCCCAGACTGGCTGGCTCCGCAGACCTCAGAACAGGGGTCTTCCCCAGCCCCTTGCATCTCCTCGTGTCCCTCAACATGAAGGTGAGGACGGTCACCTGGTCACACCGCTCTGTGCCCAAAGGCGAGGCTCTTGGCGGAACGGCAGCTCTTGTTCCCAGATGTCCTTCTGGGTTCTTGGCCCTTCCCCTCTCCCCCCTTGCAGAACTCGAGACTCCGAGGGGCTCGATGGCCTTGACAAGGGCATCCATCTGCGAGATGAAGGCTCCTCTCCCCCCCCCAGCTTGAATTTTGTTCCATCTTCCTTTTCCGGGGGGGGAGGGTGACCCCGTTATGTTTTTCTTTCATTCCGTGAGGTGGTGCCGCTCCCTCTCCCAACAGACTGGGACAAGGGGGCTGAAGCACAAAACAGCATTGCCCCAAGAGGCTCGTGCTAAAAATTCCTTTTTCACACAAGTACAATGGGAAGAGCTCAGTGACGTGGGAAAGTCCACTCAGATCCTCCAGCCTCAGCCCCCCGGTTTCTCGTCCTTTTCGTGTTGGAATCTTAATACCATCTATTTATTACCATTTTTTTAACGGAGGAAGAACCTCATGCTAATGAGTTGTGCTAACGACACCGTTCACCTGTTCCTACTCGAAGGGGTGAAGACCGCGGCGAACTGTGTTTTACGTTCCGACATCCATTTCTTGTGCTGGGTTGATTTCAGACTGGTGCATTCTCACTTATCAGGGACCTCTGATTCTAGCAGAACAAAATCAGCTATTTACTCTAGTTACTGTAAGCAGACACATAACTTCTACTGTAATCTGAAAAACCTTGCGCTGTAATGGTTTAAAAAAAAAAAAAGCAAATCTTATTGAAACCGATTTTGTATTTTTTGATTACATCTGAATTTTCACATTTTTGTAATCTAACCGTGACACGGTAGCGCTTCCATAGCTTGTGTTCAAGGTCTTGTTTTCTTTCCAGGTTGAATTCTTGAGATTGTGTTGACGCCAAATGGTTAAGGGGCAGGACTGGGGCCTGGCTAGCCGAACCTGTCATGGGGGTTGTGTCTCCGCCAGATCACTAGCTGGCAATGGGGAGTCTTGCCTAGACGGAGCGAGCTGACGTCGCACTTCATTGCGTGAATTCCCACAGACAGTTCACATCTCCAACTAATTTACGGCCAACGGTTTTGGCCAAACCTTTGCCAAGGACTCTCTCAACTGAGCTGCCCGCCCCCCCCCCCCCCGCATTACCCAGCTTCCTGGGTAAGGGAGAACATTTTTGAGAACAAAACTTGTGAAATTAATTTGTGATTCTGATTTTTTTTCTTCTTGCTGGAAACGTGCTGGGATCCAGACAGCATGATGTTACCGCTCTTTCTGCTTTTCCAAACCGATACACCTGTCGTGCTCTTTTGTTCCTTAGTGAAGAAAATTCTAGACACAGACCTAAATATGAACTCTTTTTCCTCCTGTATTTCCGATTAGCAATTTTCCCTATGTATTCCTAACTTGTTGAAGTGTTTTCCTTCTTAGCATTGCTTCTCATATTTTACTTTATTTTTTTACTGAACAACAACAACAACAAACCCACAAAGGAACAAATAATCTCTTTCTCTTTTTCTCTCTTTTTCTCTCTCTGATGTGTAATGTTGTGTTGTCCAGATTCTGTATAAAAATATGTATATGATGTATCTGATATTTGGCAGCCACGGGCTGTTACTTTAACCAATATAATTAACAAAAATGCATAATGTTGGTGTTTGATTTTTTTTTTTACAAAAACAAAACAAAAACAAAAACAACCTAGTTAAGATGTTTGTGTATTTTTGCATGGTTAAAATGTACTTAGTGCATTGAGAAACGTCGTGCAGGTGCGCACCGAAAAGGCCGGTTTACTTTTTGATCCTAATGGTGATTGGTTGTTGACCAGACTATTGCCTACGATGTCTGTCTTTTTTAATTTAGCATATTTCTATTTATAACTCGTTTCAGTACTCAAGATTGAGCATAGTGTATCTCTCTATCTCTATTGTATTTACTGTTCCTTAAAACCAGGTTGTGGAAGTTCACGGCGTCTGGCGCAGATGTCTCCATTGCCGATTTCTGTTGAACTGTGTTCCATTCAATTCGCCGGACGGTCCAGATCTGAAGCTCCCCCAGGGCCCACGGACAAGGGCTGTCATCTCTCCTCCCAGAGGTCCATTCCTTTGAGCAGTACTGTGGTTTTCCCTTGTCATGGAACATCCTTTTTTTTTTTTTTTTTTATTATGATTATTAGTATTCCAAACCTAGTTATATAAAGGAAGAGAAAAGGACAGGAGGTTAAGCAGGAATCTAAGAATTATTTATATTTTATACGTAATAGTACATATAATATATTGTAGGTAGATAGGCAGACAGACTAAATGTGAATTAGGCAGACAAGCAATGGAAGATATTAAAGAGCTCAGAAAGAGAGATCTTGGGTTTTCCTCCCAGGAGCGTTGCCAGGTCAGTGTGAGAGCTGCAGGAAAATTGTTTGTCCTTCCTCGTGCCTCAGTGTCTCTGTGTGAGCTCAGGAAGTGCAGTGTGGGGTGTGGGGTGAGGGGCGAGGCATTGACATTTTCTTGGATCTTGAGTGCACTTTAAGCAAAAGTGGACCTTTAACTACCTAAGAGACTGAATTGTTGTATGTTTGGAGACAATGCTCGGGGCATCCCTTCTCCTCCTCTGAACACCTGGACCTGCTCATGTCTTGAAAGGCACAGGCTGTTCTGGTTCAAGGTTACCCTGGAGTCCACAGTCATCTCTTCAGCTAGGTGGCTCCCGCACAGCTTGGAAGGAGGAAGAACTGGCAGGCAATGTCTCTGGGATATGGAGTTGAATCTCTGGCCCAACATCCTATCTTTTCTCTAACTGAGTCAGAATCGTGGACTTGTTTTTTCCCCCGGGCACAAAAGGAGTTTGCCATTCTATATTTTCCCAGCCCAGACTCTGATAGACACCTGCCCACCGCCCCCATTGCTAGGAACCCACATACACAGATGATATCGGAGATACCTAGATAGATGTTTCTAGTACTTGTGTCTTTGCAGACACTGGCCTTTTGGCAGGATAGTGCATCTCTTTCCAAATGGGCTGTTCCCTCCTCCTCAAATCTGGAGACACAGCCAGTCCTCTGAGGTCTTGGGCTTGTTGGTTCTGCAGGGAAGTATCAATCCTGAAGGCCAACTCAGCGGGAACCTGTACTGTGATATCCACCTTTCTCACTCTTCAAAGTTAAGAGCTCAGAGCTCGAGCACTTCACAAGCATCTGTTTACTCACGGGCACTTCACTCCTCTGTGACGTGCCTGACTATGAGCATCAATCACATCATGGTCCACTGCCAGTGGGTGTCTTTCAAAATATTTTGTAATTTTCTTTAGGTTTGAACCCACTTCCTACTTCCCCTCAGAATCAAGCTTGGCTGCAAAGGGGCGGATTCCACAGACATGTGGCGAGTTCTAGTCTTTTCCTGCTTGGCTCTGCCAAGGCCAGAATTTAGAAGGAGCACGTGAACCTGCTGACAGGTCAGGAGTCCTGAGGAACCTGTTAGGAAATGCACTTACCATTCCCCAGGAACAAGACTTGCTCTCTTTGGATGCAAGGCTGATGGAGACCTTCACGATCCTAGAATTCAGCCCCTACCTCGCATCCATTCCAGACTGGTGTCAGTTCTCCAGGGCACAGACTGAACGTCAGAGAGGACCCCAGAGCACGTGTGGTCCAATCTCCTCCCTTTGCAGATGAGGAAACCGAAGCCCAAAGAAACACAGCTAGACAGAAGCAGAGCCACCCTCAGCCCCTCCTTCCCAGTGTTCCTTTGTCCCTCTCCTGACTTATCACCCTTAATGCAGAGAGTCCACCTTTTCATTTGTGCAATTCAGATCATGGTTCCCAAACTGTCATGTTTGATACAAGATCCTGGGAAAGGAACGAGCAGAGTTTATTCTCTCAGTGACCAGAGTCAATGTGGACACACATATCTACCTTCCCCTCCCCCAGCCCAGCCCGGTGGAAACTCAGTTAGGAGGGTTAGGGTTTTGGATATGCAATGAGCTGGCATCTGGTTTGTCTATATTTCTGTGGGACGAGGAGGAACAATGAGAATTAGAAACAGCAGAATCTAAGTCTATAACCTGTTCTTACCGAGTCCCCTGCTAGAAGAGATTTTCCTAAAACATCTCGGAGCTATCTGCCCATCTGTCCACACAACGCCCCCGCCTGTTGTCCAGACATTCCAGCCTTCCCAGATGTCTTCCGCTCCGGAGGCATTTTCTCTCTTTGGGAAGAGCATCCCACAGTTCCTTTTAGCGATCTGTTTCAGGAAACCCTCAATGTTTTGATCCAATCAAGTCTTTGTAATACTTACTATAAATTTCTTCTGGTTTTTCTCTCTTTTCATTTTCTCTCTTTTTCTTCTCCAGAAGCCAGAGTGTGTTTTCCTCATGCAAACAGGTAGACCCAGAATGATGCCTGCAGGCCTCCTGGCCTCACCTTCCACCTTAAAGGAGCTGGGAAGCCCCTGGCTTCCTCTCCTTTGGGAGGACTCTTTGGGGTTTCTGTCCCGAAGCTTACACAGATCTAACCTAGAACGTGTTTTTATTTGAATTTTTAAAATCAAGTCTGCCCTTGGCTCAGGAGGCACTAGATTCTGTGTCATCTCTGAGAAGGGCCGGGGGAGTCCTACCCCTTCCCCAGCCTCCAGGTCTTAAGAGTCTCTTTCTAAATAAAGGGAGAAATGTTTTTTATTCCAATTAGATTACAGTGCTGTTTCTTGAAAGACACCAAGTCCCTGAGTTGAAGATTTTTAAAGGGCTTTATTCCTTTAAAGGGCTGCTATTCCAGCCTTTTACAATCTCACACCACCTCCCCGCCTTTCATAAGTGACTCCCCCCGTCCCCCCTACCAGGCGCCAATCAATCAGGCTCCAGAAAAGATAAAATGTGGCCCTGGGCCCAGGAAGGACCTTCAGTGCCCTTTCCTGGTGGTGGCTCCCCAAGAAGAGGTGAGCAGCCATAGGAACTGCTTTGTCCCATCAGACAGCGGGTGGGTGGGCGTCCTCCCCAGGTGGGTGGGGGTCCTCCCCTGGAAGTGCTGGGCGGGGGAGCACCCCTGCTGGCTGTATGGGAGGAGAGAGTGCCCAGAATTGGCCAGCGCCGGGGCACTTAGCCACCCAGCAGGCAGCCCTGGCAAAAAAAGGCCCTGCAGCCGCCACCCCCAAGTTAGGGCCATAGGTCCCGAAGCTAATTTGCTTGGCACTAATAAAAGTCATTATAATCTATTCTCTTTAAACCAGAAGATGTGACAGAGTTTGAAAACATGCTATTTCATAATCCGGCTATCCTAACACAACTCTTTTCCCAGTGTGTCTCCCGAGTCCCCTGCTACTGTGGGTATGTCCTGGTAGTTCATGTGTGTGCACATTCTCTGCGTCACTGCAGTTGGTTCCAACCTGCAGGTTTATGTGTTACAGTTTGGTTTCTGAACTGTCGATCAGTAGAGCCCCTCTGCTCCCCAGTGTTCTTAGACCTAACACGGGCACGGCCAGCCCCGCTGCCAGCGCACCCGCTCGCTGCTCAAAGTCACGCGCAAACCCGAGGCTGCTGCTGTCTCCACTGAGCCCTGTGGGCACCCAAGAAGGGTGACCACAAGCTCAGCAAAGCAATAAAGCGCACTTGCTATTGTTGTCATGCTCCTAAGGCTAATCGGCAGGATTTTTAAAAATCGCTGCCTGCTTTGGGTAGAGCAGAGCTGAAGAACATGACGCTGATTTAAGAATGTGAAGCCCACCGACCTACCAATCGATCTGAGCAATGATCGTGAACTCGTGGCCAATCTTTTGTTGTCCATCACCTCCCAGGCTGGTGACCACATTTTCTTTATCGATTTATTATTGTAATTCTTAGGTTCCTGGATAAAATGCCGCTCATCTTTCTTTGGACCAAAACAAGTAGCTCCTATCAGAGGAAGGCCAAGCAGGGAACTGGTCCCAGACGCTGGCCGTGACGACCGATGTTTCTCCTTGCACACACTCATCCCCACCCCGGGTGATCAGAGCACAGCCTTTCTGTGCCGCTGCCTGCTCAGGCCCCAGGCATGTCACGGAGCGCCCTTTCTAGACCACCTTCCAGCGCTAGAGGGTGGAGGCGATTTCTGCCCAGTTCACCAGGGTCACGTGCGGGTCATTGGCTGGAGTGGTAGTTGTACCCTGTAGCAGCAGCCGCCCGGGAGCCGGTTCTTCGGCACTAGGCAGTCAGTTCACCCAGCATCTTGCCGGTTGGGCCAGAGTAACAGGCTCCCGCTTCCTATAGCACTTCGGGGCAACTGCCCGTCTTCTTCACTCCAGAGCACAGGGACAGGCAAAGGCTCTGTCTGTTCTGTTCCATCTTCTGGGCGTTTCCCTGTGAGTGGATCCAAGTCAAAGCAGCTTCTTTCAGAGACACCCCAGGACCTCCCGCTCCCATGGACATTGTAGCTGCCATTCCATCTGCTCTAGAGGAACATTCCTGAACCTGAACGGCCGTCCTCCTCTCCAGCCGAGCGTGGGTCTCGCTGGGGCATGCAAGCCTTAGGCCTGGCTTGCCAGGACATGGTGTTCGCGGCCACTGGGATGTGCCAGACACCGACAGCAAAGGTCCCGATGTAACTTCTGCACGAACCTTGGTGCTTCCTCCTCACCCTCGCCAGCCGGGTGGCCGCAGGAAAGATCCGAGACGGTAGGAACTTCGCTCCGTTTGCCCCAAGTCAGGGATGAGCCTCCTTTCCATGGAGCCGTCCAAAGGGCAAGCCCTGTGCTACTGCGTACTGTAAATCCAGAGCTTCAGGAGCCGAGGCTTCCTGTGCTTGGGGGGGAGGTAGCTGAGGACAAAGGGACTCCTTCCCACCTTTCGTTTACCTTCGATCTGGCTGAATTTAGCTGCCCTTAACTTCTAGTTTGCTAAAGTCCTTATTGCCTTAAGAACCACCTAATAAGCAGTCAGAACAGAAGAGAAGCCCCTCCCGTGGGATCCATTGTAAGCCTGTCCCAGTCCCCCAAATGCTGCTGTGCCTCAAAAGAGTCCAAGCTCTCCCCTCCCCCCGCCCGGTCTCCAAAGCCCAGGGTTCACCTCTTGCTAAAAGAGCGACGTTCCCGGGCTGAGGACAAACCCAGGACTGCTCAGGTGGAGAGATGTCCGTACCCCACTGTCCCCACCGTCACCCCGACTCCACCCTCAGTCCCCGCGGCTTCAGATCTGGACTCCTCACTCTCCTCCACCCTCCTCTCATCCCAGAGACCCTGCCCCCATCGCGCTCAGTGCTGTTCCTGAAGACCATCTAGACTTTTTTGTTCTCCGGAACATTCTACTCACCTTCAGCTGCAGCATATTTCTTCAGCCTCTCCACCAAGCTCTTTAAAATGAAAGGCAGTTGCTGTCTTCCCTTGGACAATAATGAATGTATCTATTGTAAGTGCAGACCATGCAGAGAAGTGGCTGGGTTAAGAAAAAAAAAAAAAAAAAAAAAAAGAGGGTTTTTGTAAAGCCTGTTTATTTTTTTAAGTCAAGTTTCGAGCATTTCTATTTTGCCACCCTTCACATGGTTTTGGGGAACCCAAATTGTATCAAGGTCTCATGCCAAAACAAGCCAAAAGTCGTATTCTTTACCTTTTTCCTCCATGCACCATGATTTCAATGATTGTTTCGGTGTCATTTTAAATGTTTTCTTGTGACATGTACTGACGATAAAAGTCATCTTGACAAAAAAAAAGATTTATACATGAATCAGAAAGTATTTATTTCAATTTTGTACCTTTCCATTTTAATACATTATAATGTATTGACTCAACTGAGATAATATAAACAGTTCATTTTAATAACACGTGTGTGTGCGTGCCTTTTCCTTTAAGCGTGGTGGGGGAGGGGCGGATAATGGTGGCGTGGAACATTCTGGCTGCGGTTGGGCATCCGTGTGAGCAGAGGGTGGTCTCTGACTGGACCAAAGGCTTCCTGCACCGAGTTGGAAGCAGCTGGCACCGGGAGAGGAAGACTGTTAAAGGGTAAGTGGGCGGTGATGCCCCCAGGTGTGCACAGCTCCCGCCAGGTAGGAGGAGCCCTGCACAGAGCCTGACTGCAGGCGACAGCAGAGGGTTGAGAGAGGGGCTGGGTAGGGGCAACCCCAAAGAAGCTAAGGGGACGAGAAGCTGGAGAGAAAACCCAGCGTTAAAAGTGAGAGTCTGGGGGTGGGGATGGCAGAAAAGTCCGGGGTTGTACTTTCTGGGTATAACACTCACTCCCACCCCCAATGCCTTATGCAAGAAATTCTGCAAATGAACCTTTGGGGCAAAGTGCCTTGAGACCAAGCCCCACTGACACGGAGCAAAAAGATTTCTTATGGTTCCATTAGGATTATTTGTTATGGCTGCACTCGGAGAAACACGGCATGGAATACAACCCTACTCATTCCGGACTCTTTATTGGATGTGAGCGGAAGGTGGGGCGGGGAGGGGCAGGTTGAGAGAGGGGGGGGCTGAGAGGGAGGGGGCAGGCGTCAGATGCTGCTGGGTCCGAGGGCTTGATTGAAACAGCTTTCAAAGCATATATGGCAAGTAAGGTGGTGGTTACATGAGTCTCACGATGTTATTCTCTTCTCTGCGTGCTTGGACATGTTCCATTTTCAAGAAGTGTCATTTGGAAGGAAAGGAGGAGCCCTTCTTGAAAGGAATCCCTGTCCTATCAGCCCTTTCCGCTTGGCAGGAGGCTGCCCCAGGGTGGGACTCCCCTGAGGAGCGGGGGACAAAGAGAAAGAGGGGCCTTCACCAGATGGGGGCATCCCGGACTCCGGGAGGAGAGAGGGCACTTTCTCAGCAACTGGCCCTTGCATTGACCTCCCTCAACTCCTCATTCTCTCCGTCTCCTTCCCTCCCTGCCAACTTTCTAACTTACAATTTTCTATACCTGCCTTCCCGGTACTTCCTCTCGAGGGCAGGCACCTGGAATGCAGGCTTGTCTTAGAGAAGAGACCACCCTAGAGGAAGGAAACAGCCAGTGGTGAGTAGAGGGGCCTCCCTGGGCCTCCTCAATTGCCCCCAGTCCCTCAGTCCCTCCTAGAAATGTGGGCGAGCCCTGGACAGGGGACTGACTATTAGATTGTGCCAAGCCCTACGCCAAGACTTCAGAAAGGAACCAGTTGCCAATTACACCAAATAAATGGCTCTTCAGTCCCAAGAAGGGGCAAATTGGGGGACACGTCTACTAGGAAAGAAACAGAAAGCCCCCTCCTGCCCACTCACTTCTCAACCTCGTATTAAATGAACGGGTGATCGTTAGCTTACAGAGGGTTCAGCTGTTTAAAGAGAGTTTGAGTTCTGAGGAAAAGACGTTGGGGGCTCCTACTGGTTAGTTTGGCTAAAATCCTTCCTAAATTGAGTTTCTCCCCTTTAGTAAATGTTTTTATCAAACCAGTTATAGAGAACCCCATTCTGAATTTTCGCTCTTGTGGAATATGCGTCTAGAATTTAAGGTTCTCCCCCTGTGCCAATGTGTAATTTTGCTGTGATTCCGGACCCTGTCTTAGTCCATGCGGGCAGCTATAACAAAATACCATGGACTGGGTGGCTTATCAACAACAGAAATTTATTTCTCACTGTTCTGGAGGCTGAAAGTCCAAGATCAAAGTGCTGCCAGATTCCAGGTCTGGCGAGGCCCGCTTTCTGGTTCATACACTGTGCCTCCTTGCTGTGGACAAGCTCCTTGGGCCTCTTCTCTAAGGGCACTAATGCTACTCGTAAGAGCTCCACCCTCAGCACCTGCTCAACTCCCAAAGGCCCACCTTCTCACACCGTCACCTTGGGGGTTAGAGTTTCAATGCATGAGCTCTGGGGGGGACAAACATTCAAAGCCCAGTTGACCCTCTTTTCTCTGTAATGCACAGAGACATTGGTGATTCCTTGTTCCCTTGTACTTGGTGTTGGGGACGGACTATTGTGGGCACACCCTGTAGCTAACTGGGTGAGCTGCTGTCCAGTTTGCACTTGCTGGCCCCTCACCCACACACAGGGCCCTCCACTCCCAGGAGGTCCCAGTGCACCACCCACCAGCTCTGGCCTCTGCCACGTAACCAAGCACCATGCAAGCCCATTTGGACACAGTTTTCTAAAGCCAGGAGCAGTGGAAGTGGAGCCATACGTCTCTCTGTGCCCTCTTTTTCCTTATCTTGTTTCCTTCCAGCCCCCTCCTCTGCCTCTTGTCTCCCAGGCCTGGCCTGACCTCCTCTGCCCCCAGATTCCAGCCCATTGATGTGAATGATGGGCCCTTTGCAGAACTTCAATGCCACAGGGGGGAGAGATCGCCCCTGGGGCTCAGGGTTGGTCGGCCTCATCGTCTGTGCCCCAAACTCAGGGAGCCTGTGAAAGAAATCCATGTTGGCGGGGTCCCACCTGACATTACTTTGGCTGCTAGAACTCTTAAGATCAGGGCTCCAGCTGCTTTGCTGCCCTGTGGCAGTCTTTTTCTCAGAGTGGTGTTGGGGACACACTCACTCCTGTAAGCTCCTAGCTGACTTCTCTCGCGCAGACAGACCCACAGAGCAGCTTCTCACTCTACATCTATCAAATGCTTCACTTACATCACTGCAGTGCCTTCCGGAAAAGACTCCCCTCCTCTCTCCTCCCCTCCCACACATCTGCACAGGGATTGCTAAACTGCGAGGCAAAAGTGGGTGCGGGAGAAATGTAAGGAGGGGAAGAGGGGAAGCCAACATCACCTGGCTACAGGAGACACCTTGGCCTTCAGAGCTGCTTCTCAGATACCCACAACATCCCCCTCAGTGGATGTTGGGAAGGGAGCACTGACCTAGCTCAATGCCAAGTTTTCAGGCAAGATTGCAGCCTGCACAGCTCACAGAAAATGGGATCTGGTCTAGTGCATAAAGAAGGGAAAGGGTTTCGGAGGCTCCTTTGACATGACATGTTATGCTTAGGAAAAACGTAGAACACAAAGGAATATTTAAGAATTTTTATATATACATTGAAAAAAATCCCAGCTCTATCTGAATTATACTGTGATCTTGTTATGCAAACTCTCCCCATCCACTGCCTTCAAAAGGGGGAAAGTGGCCTCGGGCATCTGGGGAGGAATTTTCAAACCTCTAGGAGGAATATGGAAAATCTGTTGGATCTTGTCCTCTCCCTGGCCATGACACATAAACATAAACCAAGAGCAGGAAAGAAAACACTTAGAAAACTTTCTGTTCATTTTTACGGGGAGTAGAGCTGGCCCCTTATAGACCCTGACTGAAAGCCTAGACTCATAAAATGATGTTGGATGACTTTAAGAGAAAAAATATATTCCTTTGGGAAATCAGCTCTGAATAGAGCATAGACTCCCAGTTGAGTTTTTTATCTCTCTCTCTCTCTCTCTCTCTCTCTGTGATTCTCCTGCTTGGTGAACAATATTCCTGGATTTGCTGTTAATGTTTGTGGTCCAATCGTGGCTGTCCTTCCCCCCACCCTAAAAAGAACCACCTCAGAGTCTGCTAGGTTTAGCCTGGAAAGTGAATGTCCATGTGGGGCTAAATAGTGCCCCACACGGGTCACTGTCCCTGGCCCTCCCGTGACCCCTGCGCTGGCCCACTCCTTCACTGTGATGCTCTAGTTTAACTCCAACAGGCACAGCTGGGGTGACTTGGAGCTTTCCAAATGCCCTTACTGAGGATCAGGAGAGAGTAACAGGGCAAAAAGTAATTATCAGATAATAAAATGGAAACAGCCGAGCTTCCAGACACCCCGCCCCGTGCCTTCCCCATGTGTTCTGAGCTATTTCCACCCTGGACCCTGTGGGTTGCTAGACACTGAGCCTGAGTCCCTCATTTCTTAGTTCCTGGCCTGGCTCCATATTGGAGGGCATCTTCTTACGGGCCACCCACTAGAATCCCCCTTCTCAATAGTTTGCCCACTTTTTCAACAAGGCCAGAAAGATGAATCCCATTGGGCAATTCCTTTGCCCATTTCTGTTTCCTCTGCTCTCAGAGACATAATTCTTCTCTCTGGTGACTCCTGTAAATAACCTCACCTTTTATGTGAGATCCCAAATCCACAGGGCAGCCTTATCCATGTAGTGCCAAGAGTCAATTATTAAAATAGTAGTTTCATCTCTGGGATCAGAATGCCTGGGCATTTTTTGGTTCTTACCATCTGTATAAACATGTTAATATCTCATGCCTTAGTTTTCTCATCTGTAATATAGACAATAATACCACCCATCTCCCAGGGATTTTGTGAAGAGTAAATGGAATAATACACATAAAATATTTAGAACAAGGACTCCTACATAGTATTATAATAAGCAATCTTAGCCATTATTATTAGTTAGCATTATACACTATTTTTCTCTTTGCACTGAATGCTGCATGCTCACGGCCAAGTTTGTAGCTCACCTTGAAACTTCAGCTGACATTTACGGTGTGCATCATTTTTATATGCTAACTTTATCCTTAACTAACCTTATTTTTCCTACCCATATTTTCTCTCTTTGTCCTGATTTCTTCTTATTTTTTAAAAAATCTATAGTTCATGTATTTTAGTAAGTCATAAGGCGCTTCAAGTGTTTTGGTTTTTTTTTTTTTTTTTTTGAGACAGTCTCGCTCTGTTGCCCAGGCTAGAGTGCTGTGGCATCAGCCTAGCTCACAGCAACCTCAAACTCCTGGGTTCAAGCAATCCTCTTGCCTCAGCCTTCCAAATAGCTGGGACTACAGGTGCATGCCATCACACCCAGCTAGTTTTTTCTATTTTTAGTAGAGACGAGGTCTCACGCTTGCTCAGGCTGGTCTTGAACTCCTGAGCTCAAGCAATCCTCCCGCCTTGGCCTCAGCAGAGTGCTAGGATTACAGGCATGGGCCACCGTGCCTGGACTGCCTTGCTTTCTATATTAATACTGAGAGTCTAATCTGGACTTAATTCCTTTGCCTTTGTTATTTATTCAACTTTAATTACAATCACTATTTTTCCTATGGACTTTCTCTTTAATAAAGTCTAATTATTGTACTATGATATGTCTTAAAGTTGATTGTTGTAGGACAATTTTCCCAGGGACTTGATGAACCCTTCCAATATAGATTCAGATGTTCCTTTATTTCTGGTGAGTTTTCTAGGATTAGAGTTTTAAACGTTAGTTTTATTCCATTGTTTTGTTTTTCTTCAAAGACTCCAATTTTATATGTATGTTAGATCTTCTTTGCCTCTCTTCCACTTCTACCACTTCCTAGCTGACACTTTTTTAAAACTTCTGTCTTCATCTCATTTTCTTTCCCTTAGGTGTTTTCTTGCCTTGGTTCAATATATTTTATTAATTTTTACTTTGGGCACCTTGTAATTCTATCTGTTCTCCACAGAGCAGCCATAGGGATCTTCTAGAAACTATAAGGTGTATTACCCCTACTCAAAATTCTTCCATGGCTTCCCATAGCTCTTGAGACAAAGCCCCTTTGTGGTAAGAGGGAATGAGCCTGAGGTAAGATGCACTAAGGGAGAAATTATCTTCCTGAAATCATATACCAACATTCATGGGACTTGGAAAACACTGACTTCCTGACCAACTCACTATTCTTCATTGTATGTAACTACCTTCCATTTTCTCTGGTATAATTAAATAGGTCTGTTCATTATCCTGAAGTGTCCATGATCCTGTCTTCCTGAGTCCAACTTCCTACTTTAATATTGTCCCCTATGTCACAATTTACCTGCTCCCTGCCGTGGCCGTGAAAATTCCATTCATTTCCATTTCCTCATCCCCCCTGGGTATTCACTGATAGCTATAAATGTCCTTTTGTTTCTTCTTTCTAACCAGAGGGGTTTACCTTGTTTGTCTAGATTCCTAGTTGAAGGGTTTCATTTAAAACAAAAATCTAGTTCTTCACATAGTTTCTTTCTACACCTGGGTGGTACTTTATCTTCCATTTATGTGGGGAAGGCTTCTGTCTGCACTGTCATCTGCAGTTCACTGGAGACTCACCTGGCCAAAAACATGCCTTTACTCTACCTGAAATTGTCACTGTCTGTCTCTTAACTGCCCTGGAGACAGTCACTTTACTTTAGCAAACATCTATGGAAGCCCTACCATACTGAAATCATTTTGCTAGGTGCTGGTATGAATACACAGATGGATGTGATAAAGACAAAGTTCCAATGTGTGGGCTGTAGTGGAGGAAATAAATAAAAACTTCTGCCTTGTTGAAGGCATCGCGTTATTTAAAGAGAGAACATTTTTCTCCACAATTAGTTATCCGCTTAACGTGGGATCCCGCAGACAGACCAATAGATGGAGGGATATCAGATCTATCTATCATCTGTCTATTGATATCAGAGGGCAGAGGTAGGCCGTGAAGAAGGGATGGGACGTCACGGTGCAAAGTCCTCCTGTCCAGCTGAGTTTTCCAGAATCCTTGTCTGCACGGTTCATATAACACTGACGGCCCTAAGGACGGCTGTTTACACACTTCTTCTCCCCAAGAGACTAAAGTGCTTGAGGGCAGAGTCCCGACCTCTCTCCCGTATGCACCACGCGGACATTTATTTAGAAGTCAACGAGGAAGCCGCCACAGGTAGTCCTCGCGCAGAGCAGTCGCTGAGCCCGCGCTCTAGGAGGCATCTGCGCATATCCAATCCATTCGTACGCATCCCGCTGTAGCCAATGAGCGACGAGTACGGCCTCCGCCTCCGCCTCCCGCCGGGCGGCCACCGCCCCGCCTCCCGGCCGCCGCGTGGCTCAGGAGGCCGTCGCGCGTCACTGACGTCACCAGCATGCGCGCCGGCCGCTGCAATCCACCTGGCCGACGAGTCTGGCGCTTGTAGCTTCTCTTGAGACAGCTGCTGCCCGGTGGCCACAGTCGCCCGGTCCGGAGGTCCCCGTGTCACAGGCTCTGCGACATGTCCATGCTGGCTGAGCGTGAGTGTCGGACGCGGCGGCGATCTTATGATGCCGGGGGCCGCGCGCGGCAGTGCCGAGTGGCTGGGGCCGCGGGTCTCCGGCGCGCCCTGGGCGGGGGCGTCAAAGGCCGGGGATCTGGGGGCTGGGGAGCCCGGCCCGGCTCGCCCTGCCCGCCGCGGCGGTTTGCCAAGCCGGCACTTCCCCGAAGTTAGCGGCAGTCTGACCGCGAGTGTCTCCCCGAGACGCGTGTCCTCACACTCAGACCTGGGATGTGCGCGGGGTTCGAAAGGGGGTCAGGATGTCGGGTCCTGGGCCTGGCCCTGCAGCCGCCGGTCCTATGGACCCGTACTGGTTTCTTCACTCCCCGGGTCTCAGCTTCCTCAGGTCAAAAACGGGAGGTTGGGCCGGAAGGATCACATCAGGCAGTGTAATCTCGTTATCGAAGATGTGTTGGACTCAGGAAAAGAAAAACAAACGGTTTAGAAATATCAAACACAAGAAGACAGCCTTTTCTTTGGAGGGGCGGGTTACAGGGCTAATGAGTAATTCTACGTAAGACTGACGGTTTTGACTTGGGTAGTGGAATTACTCCGTCAATGAAGGGTTGGCCGCAGGCCCCTGTCCTGCCTCCTTTTGCCTTTGACGTTTACCCTCACTTTGGGGTGAAGTCAGTAAATTTCCTGTTTCTGAAGAGGCTGTTTCACTTCTGAATGGCGCCTGTAGCTAAGGCTGCTGGCCACCAGATGGCAGTCGTGCTTTGGCCATGAAAAACCCGTCCTTAACTTTCTTTGAAAGCTGTGTAGTGAGCAATGAACCGAAACAGCTTATTTAACAGATCACCTGCACCTGCACGAGGGTTTGTGAAATAAATGCTGTCAGGCATCCTAATTTCTAGGAGGATGGAGCACTAGGAGCACGGTACGAAATGGGTCGGGCACCGCCTCTATTTTCCAGGGGCAGAAATTGAAATTCAGAGGAAATAATTTGCCCCAAGTCGTTGAGCTAGAAAGTGGCAAACTTGGTCTAGTTATCTGTACATCTTTATGTTCTTGCCACTGAGACCAGCAGTTTTCTACTGTTCTTAAATGGGGACTCATAGAAAGGAATATGTTTTAGGCAGTGAATCTGTGGGCTCTATTTCTTGGTCTGTAAAAATGAGCAGTCCAGATTAGAGCCTAGATAGTTAAGCTCTCTTCTGGTTCTCTAGTCTTTAATGTATACTTAATTCAGCATGCACTTGGGAACACTGGCCCTGGCTTTGCCATTCTTTTATGTCTATTTCCTTGATCAGTTTTTGTGAGGCTATTAAAAAACTTCACTTGTTACCTTCATCACTAGATTGCCTTAAAAAAATCAGTGAGATGTTGAACATGAAAATAGTTTGAAAAGTCGCAGGTGCTATAGAGATATAAAGTGCTATTAACATTTGTAGACATCAGTAGTTCAAATTGCTTTTCAAGAGAATATTTTCCGTTTTTCTCTCCCCATGATTATTCCAAATTTTCAAATCTTTCTCATGATATATAGTATTTTGTGTTGTTCTTTTTTTTATAATTTACTAAATTAATGTTTACAGCATTCTCTGTGATTAGATATTTAGGATTAGTGTTAAAAGGAAAAACCTTAGACTAGATAAATTTAACAGAGTTTGATTGAGCAAAGAATGATTTGAGAATTGGGCAGCCCACAGAACCAGAACAGGTTATAAGAACTCTGGCCTGCTACGTGGCCAGGCAGCATTTATGGACAGTAAAGGGAAGTGAGGTACAGAGGTAATTTAATTGGTTACAGCTCAGCCTTTGCATTTGCTGTATTTGAATCAGCTGGCTGCCTGCAGTTGACTGGGGCTCAGCTGTCTGCAATTGACTCAGGCTCAGTTGCTTGTTAAAAGAACATACTCCCAAGTTAGGCTTTCACTTAGCGTACATGCCAAGTTAGGTTGCAGTTAGTGAACATTTTCCCTTTGTTAAATATGCTGTTTCCTTTGTTTTCCTTTGTCATATGGATTGTATTTTGTTTCCTTTCATCACCACAGGCACTTTTTCTATTTTTTAAAGTCTAGTGATTTTCTTGGTGTTTTTCAAAAACATTCTTTATCCTATATTTGTCTAATTATTAAACGTTACTTTGTTAGGTCTCTCCAATGTAAGACAAGAAATCTAGCTTACACAAACTTCTCCCTGGATAAGACAGTAATTTCATTTATCATCCTCACTTTCCAGTCTTTATATAATTTGGTGTTTTAGACTCAGATTATTTATTGAGACATTACTTTTTTCAGACTCTTTCCTTTTCTAGACCAATCTTTGACACTTGCAAGTCATTACATTTTGTAATCAAATCACAATACTATAGTTAATGGATTTTTAATTCTCATTGCATTAAAATTTTATATTATATTGCAGTTTCCTCCATCTTGAATATGTCTTGAATTAGTTTTTAATAAAAATACATGGGTGGCGTATTTTGAACTCCTGAATATCTGAAAGTGTCTTTGGATAAATAAAGAGATGAAACTTCTGTCCCTGGCTCTTGGGACTGAGCACATCCTTTAGAGTAAGCTGAGTCCTGGCATAGGTCATGTGGTGCAAGCACAGAGTGACTGAAGTCCCTTGCAGCTGTTGTATGGGCGGTTTTTATTGGCGTTACCACAAAATGTATACTGACAGAACCATAATGTTAGATCTCCAAATAGGAGGAGGCCCCCACTAGAAGATAGTTAACCCCATTGTTCCAAATAGTGATTCTGCAGATTCAGGGCATCCTACCCTGAGGTTCAGTGCTATGCTGTATACACTGCCATTCCAGCTTGTGTCGGGAGTTCCCAAGGTCTTCCCCAGATTCCCTTAATTCAATTATCGTTCTTCCTTTTTGCCTTTTCTTTCCTCCCTCCTTCCTTCCTTCTTTCTTTTTCATTCATTTATATATTCATTCACATATTTATTGAGTGCCTGCTATGGGCAAAGTGTTTTTATACTTCTTGCAATGAAACATAAGAAAAAAGAAGACATGAATGTGAGCCTTAAGGAGATTATGGTCTAATAGTAAACATAAAAGATAGCTATAAATAACTGTATCACAGTAGACTGTTAAGTGCCAAAAAAGAAATCGATAGTTTATTCTAGAAGTTTACAGCAGCAGTCATGTGGCATTAGGGCATCCCCGTGCGACGGGATGGTGTCCCATCTGTAGGTCACTTGTGTGGAAGGTGCAGTTGCCTCTCCCTAGGAGCATAATGGCTGCTGTATATTGTGCGTTAGGAATAGAAGCTTTGAAGTCAGTAGGACTTTGATTTGTTTAAAGGGTCTGGTTTTCACTTGGGTATGTTAGGTAGATTTTTTTCTCT
Source organism: Eulemur rufifrons (assembly GCF_041146395.1). NCBI lineage: Eukaryota > Metazoa > Chordata > Mammalia > Primates > Lemuridae > Eulemur > Eulemur rufifrons. Next base: position 3,613,294 of record NC_090994.1, read on the forward strand.
AAGCCTCAGATTTTCTCATCTGCAAGGAGAGATGATAGTATCTACCCTAATTGGGTTACTGTGAAAATTAAGTCTAATTGTGGGTAGCGTTTGGCACATGATGCATCGCGGCGGAAGCTGCTACAACTGCTGGTGATGCCCGTGCTGGTGTTGGGAGGGGCCTTCACTGGCTGCCGATGGCTGAAGGTGGAAGGCCCAACTCTGGTATATTGAGCTGATTTCAGTTTGTCACATTGGGAGGGAACACTTCAGTTTTAATCTTATGAGGCCAATTTATATGTTGAGAATATACCGTTATTAGGGAAACCGGGATACACGATCCAGCCTATTAACATTCTATTGGATGTTGAATCTAACATCTGTATCATAATGTGTGTCATATTTTATGCAAGTGTGTGTGCGTGTGTCATGTATTAGTATGTGTGTGTGTATCTGTGTGGTATCTTCCAGATCTGAAATACGAATTGCTGATGAGATACTTCTTCATTTCTAGGTCGGCGGAAGCAGAAGTGGGCTGTGGATCCAAGAAACACTGCGTGGAGTAATGACGATTCCAAGTTTGGCCAGAGGATGCTGGAGAAGATGGGGTGGTCTAAAGGAAAGGTATTTTGGGGAACAGCAAAAATAATCTGAGCCATGCAAAGAGATTACAGATCGGGAGAAAAAACATCCTTCTTATGAGACTGAGAGAAGTTTATGTTTTGGATCAATAAGTAATTTTGATCCCAAATCAAAAATTTTCATGACCTTATGATAATAATATTAGAATTGGACATAAATGCCAACACTGTTTATCATTGAAATGCCGTGATTAGCATCTTTTGTAGATAGTACCTTTTAACTAGTTGCTCATGGAATCATATTTACCCCTCAGAGTTTTATATTTTATTCTCCTTTGTAACTAGACTACATTTTTTTTTTCTTTTCCTCACATCCTATTTATTTTTGACTCCAGTAGGGCTTCTACTGGTATCTTTCCACTTAAATGATTTTTGTTAAGGTCTTTAGTGGACGCATTGTTCTCACATCACTTAACTCGGTAGCAGCATTGGACATAAGTGACTGCTGTCTCCTTGAAATACTTGTCTTGGCTTCCACAGTACTGCCCTCTCTCCTGTTCTTGCTTTTACCTCACCAGCCATTCCTAAATTCATTGCTGTCTTTTCTTCCTCCTCCAGACATGTGATTGTTGCACCTCCTTGGGGTTCAGCCCCAGGCCCGTTGCTGTAGTTTGCTCCGGTGATTTCATTCATTCCCAAGCCACACTTTAAATTATTTGAGGTCAGGGAACTGCCATTTTTCTGTATCTAGTCTAGTTCTGTCTTCTGAGCTCCAAATTTATACATTCACCAGCTTAGTTGACATTTCCACTCAAGTAAGCATCTCAAAGGGATCATTTTTAGTATAAAACTCTTGATCCCTCAAATCTTTTCCTTCTCAAATTTTCCCCATTTTTGCAAATAATACCATCCACCCACCTGCTCAAGGCAGAAGCCCAGGAGTCATGCTCGCTCCCGCCCTGGTCCAGCCAGAGTCATCCTCGCTCTGATGCCCTCCTCAGCCTCTCAGCTGCTCCTCTGCCTCCCTTCTTTTTCTCCCCTGGCCTATTTGCCATACAATAGCCAGAGTGATCTTGTAAAATATGGAAATTAGATCAGGTCATTCCGTTGCTTGAATGACCAGTGGTTTCCCATTGTGTTTAAAATAAAATCTGAATTCCTGCCATAACTTCCAAGGTCATTTTCAGTCTGTCCTCTTCCTGCCATCTTACTTCTTCATTCATTGCTGAAGCTTTCCTGGGTACTGAGGTTCTCCAGTATACCGAGGTCTTTTTCACCTTAGGGTCTTTGCATTTGCTCTCCCCCTTACCTGGAACATCTTACTAGTGAGTGCTAACTGAGACAAGGGACTCGGAGTCCCCTCTGCCTGCTTCCTCATTGTTTTGTAAAAGTATTTGATGGAGAGAGCTGTGGACTCACAACACCTAGGACACCCATGGTGGGCTTCTGTCGTTGTGGCAGTGCTCTGCTGCTGAGTGTCAGCGAGAGGCATGGTCCACTAGTGTTCTCAGGGGCCTTTTGTTGCTCTCAGCTTGAAGAACTGTCATTGACGTGCACCCTTGGTATTACGAACATATCTTGTGGGAATCCTTTAGACTGGATCCTCTGAGGATAGTGCCTCGCTCTAGGTGTTTAGTAGTTAGTTGAATGCTGGAAGGAAGAAAGGTAATCTCCCTTTCTACCTGGTAAAAATGCTAACTCTTTGTGTTTAATCTCCACAGGGTTTAGGGGCTCAGGAGCAAGGAGCCACAGATCACATTAGAGTTCAAGTTAAAAATAACCACCTGGGACTTGGAGCGACAATCAATAACGAAGTGAGCAACGCGGTGCCTGCTGGGGGTTGTCCTTGCATGGCTGATTTCAGTTTTGTCAATATAAAAATTTTAACCCAGTCCAGTTGATTGATCCATTTTTAACTCCTCAAGCACGTTTTGGATAAATAAAGAGCCCCTGGCTAAGCTGGTGCTTTAGGTGAAACGTGCCGTCACTTTGCCATAATTATTGTGCTCATGGGTCCTTTGCTTGCTTATGCCTCAGAGATCCAAACTAGTTTGTTGCTAAACTTAGCAAAAAGTTTTATTTTTATAGAAATATTCATTTCAGGACAGAAAGGAATTTTTAAAATCTTTACCTGTGTTCCGATATAACATGTTTATATCATGAAAACTTGGTGGCATTTACTTTTAGAAATACTATAAGAAAGTGGTGTTTAGAAATACTACAAGAAACAAACACCACTGTCTGTCTCTGTCTGTTGTATACAGCAGTTGAATTTATTCACATTTCCTCTTGAACGCTGACACTTTGAAAATGTGGCACTGTAATTAAAAATTAGTGGCCTGCCATGTTTTTCATTTTCATTCCCTTTAACAAACAAGTGTCTAAGCTGAAAGTTTTGTTGCTAAATTTTTGCAGCCAACAGAATCTGGTAGAAAATCTGGAGGATTGCTTTAGGTAAACTGACTGACTTTGATGAGTTCAGGAGCTCTGAGTAATGGGTTGGAGCAGCTAAAATTTTCAGACACTAAGGAAAGCGTTTCTATAAAGTTGATTTCCAGTGTAGTTGTTGAGAGAAAGATAACACAGACATACTTATTTTCTTAGGAGAAGCGTTGCTCAGTAAACCTACTCAATGTGCATTTACCTTAGGTATTCTTAACAAAGCTTAAGAATGTGTATGAGGCAAATTCGTACATTGAAACCTTGTATGCCAGTGCTTTATATTGTTTGAAGATTCAGATTCTCTTTGTTATGATGAACTTACTAGTTAGTTAACCACTTTACAAATGGGGGCTCATTGATTCAGGGGACTTGAGGTCCTTCCTCCTCCCCTTCCCCAGAGTTTTGTAAAATTGGGGTCAGTACAAGTAATTAGAATTGGGCAAAATATTTTAAGTGCTATTTAGCAAGGCAGAGAGCTTCTAGGTCCCTAACTGCTCTTGTCCTTTGAGCTACATAATTTTCCCTAGTGAGAAAAAAATAGTAATTTATTTTGCTTCGTTTTAGTATTTTGCACACAGGCGTGTTGATGATTTGACTGTAGGTTGATTGTTGAAATCAGGGCCTAAGCTTCTAAGAATCCCCTTCTTAATACTGATCTGGATAAAGAACATTTTGAGTTTCTGTTTCTTGAATTCATTTAAATATATCAAATAGTATTTTGATGAAACATTTAAAATTTCATATTAACCACCAGATTTCCTTGAAGACGCAATTTATCTTAGTGTAGGCAAACTGTAGGCGTGCTGCTCATTCACTTTTTTGGTGTTTTCAGGACAACTGGATCGCACATCAGGATGGTTTCAACCAGCTCCTGGCCGAGCTGAGCACTTGCCATGCTCAGGACACAGCAGGTGGGAGGACAGAGTCGCTTTCCCTCAGGTTCATAGACGACATAAGCTCTCAGTGTATAATATTTTCATCAGCGTTTTTTGCTTTTATTATTTTTTTTAATTGGCACATAATTATACATGTTTACGGGGTACAGTGTGCTAGTTCAGTACGTTTATACAATTTATAATGATCAAATCGGGGTAATTAGCATATCTGTCACCTCAGGCATTTATTATTTGTTTGTGTGGGGAACATTCAAAATGTACTCTTCTAGCTATTTGAAAATATACAATAAATGGTTGTTCATTATAGTCACCCTATGGTGCTATAGAACTGTGGTCCCCAACCCCCGGGCTGAGGACAGGTACCAGTCTGTGGCCTGTTAGGCACCGGGCTGCCCAGCATGAGGGGAGTGGCAGTGAGGGAGGGAAGCATCTGTGTTTACAGCAGCCCCCCATCACTTGCATCACCGCGGAGGCTTTAGAGTCTCACAGGAGTGCAAGCCCTACTGTAAACTGCACATGCGAGGGATCCAGGCTGCGTTCTCCTTATGAGAATCTAATGCCTGATGGTCTGAGGTGGAGCTGAGGCGGTGATGCTAGTGCTGGGAAGTGGCTGCGAATACAGATTATCATTAGCAGAGAGGTTTGACTGCACAATAAATGTGAAGCCCTTGAATCATCCCAAAACCATCACCCCCACCCCCCAGGCCTTGAAAAAATTGTCTTCCATAAAACTGGTCCCTGGTGCCAAAAAGGTTGGGGACCACGGCTATAGAACACTAGAACTTATTCCTTCTCTCTAGATAGACTTTTGTATCCATTAGCCAGCCTTTGGCTATCCCCCTTCCCAGCCCCTTCTCCACCTCTAATAACCACTATCCTACCCTCTACTTTTATGAGATCAACTCTTGGCTTCCACAGATTGGTGAGGGTGTGCAGTATTTATCTTTTTGTGCCTGGTTTATTCCACTTAACATAATGTCCTCTGAGCTCCTCCATGTCTTGAATGACAGAATTTCACTCTTTTTTTAAGGCTAAATATAATGGTATTCCATTCTGTGTATGCACCACATTTTTTGTATCCATTCATTTTTTGATGGACACTTGGGTTGATTCCATATCTTGGCTACTGTGAATAGCGCTGCGATAAACATGGGAGTGCAGACATCTCTTGGTGATGTACTGATTTCCTTCCCTTTCCATATATACCAGTAATGGGATTGTTGAATCATATGGTAGTTCTATTTTTAGTTTTTTAAGGAACCTCCAAACTGTTTTCCATAATAGTTGTACCAATTTACATTGCCACCAACGATGTATAAGAGTTCCTCATTCTCCGCACCGTACCAGCATGTTATTTTTTGTCTTTTTAAATATTTTTGTGAACTCTTTATTGCAAGCATCATATATCTGAAAGTCAACTGATTAAAGCTGTTTCAAATATTCATTTCTGTGTACAGTTTAATGATGCTTTCATTGGATGAACCTTTAGCCCTAAGCAAACACTTTTTTCTCCATTAAGAGTTTGAGAATGGCAAGGTAAATCAATTCAGTTTATACCTTGAATAGGAGAGTGATCTTTCCACGGATGCTTGAGTATGAGTGAAAGATGTTTTGTTAAGCTCCACAGCATGGGAATAAATGGCCTTTTCAGTAAATGGTTTGGGGACAGTTAACTGTCCTTATAAAAAAAATCAAACTTGACCCCTACCCCATACCATATACAAAAGCAATTCCAGGTGGATTTATTAGCAAGAATATAAGTTTAACAATAAGGCTTTTAGAAGATAATGTAGAAGAATTAAGTAAAGATTTCTTAAACAAGACATATATGCTCCTGTGTGTTATGGTATTTGTCACAATAAAATAAATATAAGAACTACATGGGTCCCTTTTGGTAGACTTAAGTTAAAATATGGCATGTGTAATTTATGTCATATTAAAGCTGTAATGAAGGTTAATTAAAGAGTAGCAGATACAGCAATTTGAATATCAGGTATCAGTTTCTACCTTAATGAATATCTCATTCCTTCCTTATTGAGGAATATCCCAATGTAAGGTTGTGCCAAAGTTTGCTCAGCTATACATTCACACATTGAAGGACTTGTGGGTTATTTTCATTATTTTACCGTTATGAATACAACTATGAATATTGGTGTATAGGTTTTTGTGTGAACATAAATTTTCATCTCTCTTCCTTATTAATGAATTATTAATGAAGATTTCATTAATTTCTGAAGGGTAGCCTGGCCTGATCCATAGTACACAGTTTAAAAAAGATTTCTAATCATTTGATCTGAGTTCAATCATAAATGATGGGGCTCTAAAATTTTTAAGACCATTTGCTGTAAGACAGTAAGTGAGAATGGTTACATAGAGTTTAATATAATGCCTTTCATCTTTTTTTTTAAATCTTTTTTTAAGACTCCTTAGACAACAAGGAAAAGAAATCTTTTAGCCTTGAGGAGAAGTCCAAAATCTCCAAAAACCGCGTTCATTATATGAAATTCACAAAAGGTAAGATTAAGCGCTTCCTTATTTGTTGTTAAAATCTATATGTTTGTGCTGAGTTTCTTGAAGCATTTTTAGCTCCTGGCCAGCAGTGACGTCTTGTTGTGTGGACAGTGTGACTGGGCTGATGAAGCAGTGCTGAAGTCTCCGCGTTGACCGTGAGTCTTGTTAAAATGCAGATTCAGGTTCAGTAGATCTGAGATGGGCCCAGGTTAGCTTTACAGGAAAGATGGCATAGCTGAAAATGGAAGTCAGCTTACTATTTAAAGGAAAAGACTTTATGTGGCTAGGTTGGAAAGTGATTTTAATTTATTGCTCAACATTTTTAGCTACATTTTTCATTTCTTTGCGAGCTGAATGTTGGTGTTGAATAGTTCCTATTGTGCCAGTTGAGAGAATGACGGTCTGTATTGAGAACTCCAGTATTATAAATTGAACTCCCTAGCAGACCCTTGTATTATTCTAGTTTCTGTGTCACGGAGTGTTAACGTATAGGCATTCCAGGGTCATTGTCAGCTAGTGTTAGGGTGTTTGAGAGCTGGGTGGTCCATCCCATCTTCCTCCATCACTACCCGCCACGTGGTCATTTGTGTGTGCAGTTGTCCCCTTTAGCCACCAGGTGGCGGTCTTGTACTGGTTGGAAACAATTTAATTCGCACTTACCAACTCCCCAGGTGGTTTCCCATAGAACAGTATCATGAATTAAATGTGCTTTCCAGCCACAAAAGCCTACTTATTACACAATAGTCTTAAAGTATAATAAGTATGATGATGGTTATGTGGTGATACTTAGTCACCATTTGGTGGTTCTCTGGGAGGTGGGATGCGTGTTCCTACCTCCATATGCCAGGAAAAGCCCATCTCTTGCTTTAGTCTCGTTGCCATGGTGGTGGAGTCCTTACCTCCTGGAACTGCCTGGGCAGCAGGGGGAGCCGGAATTCCCACTGCTCTGAACTGTTGATGGTGTTTCTCATTTGGGGCCAGGACCCCAGTAGGTAAGTCTGGGTTCGGTTAGAGTGAGAGTGTGAGGGAGAGCTGTGCAGCGGGGGAGCTGGTGCCAGAAAGCCGCCGCTCCCCTTCTCCCAGCAGGTGCGCCTCCCGCGTTCCTCCTGCCTCCCTCTTCCTGCTTAGCTGCAGGGCTTCTGACCAGGGCTCCCCTTCATCCGCCCTTAGTCTGCTGCGGAAGAGAAATAGGCCTTGTTGGCCCCTCAGTCTTTGAGGGGAGGGTAAATGGTCATTTCATACCCAGTCCCTCAGATATCCCTTCTTTTTTCATTATACCCTGTAGAAAAAAAAACAGATAGAGCAGATGAGTGTTGTTACAGAGCAAATTAATGAAATTAAAAGTGACCTGTAACTTTTGGATGGTATAGCAGCCCTTTAAGCTTTTACTTTTGCAAATAGAATCTTCTGATTGTCCTTTAGTACCTGACTGCATGCGTGATTTCATCTGAAGCATTTGCTGAAGCTGGGGTAAAGCGCTTTAATCCACTTTAATCTCGTGGATGCCGGGAGTGTCTGCTTTCTATTTCTAGCTAAGCCACTCCCTTGCTGGGCGACCCTATCACACTGCTTGGTGCGCTGTGCCTTTGTGTTCTCCCGTAAAGTGAGGCTTGTGTGTTCTTTAGCCCTGCGTGGAGGGAAGGGGGAATGGGTGTGCAGGGAAGAAAGTTCAAGATACAGTGTCGGAAAGGTAGAAGGGGAGATGGAGTGGGGAGCTAGAGGACATGCAGGCTGGGACTAAGTAGAAAAGAGGAGAGAGGGGAGCAAAAACCCAGCCAGTGAAGAGAACGGTGATTGCCTGTCCAGCCCCAGCCCACAGTGAAGGCTTGTGTAGTCTCCAAGGTGGGCCATCTCAGATCACAGGAAACCTGGCTTCTGGCCATTGCTCTCTGGACAAATCTCCTGACCAGTTCCCTTCTTTCAGACTCAGTTTCCTCTTTTGTAAAACGAGGAAACATTTATAAGTCACTATTAAGGTCTAATGTAGGTTCTGTGTTACGATTTTTCAGAAACGACTCATTGTGTGGAACTTGTGCTTTTTCAACATTACAGATAATTAGGATTTTAGCCAGTGAGTATGCTCATAATAAAAGTAATTCACTTAGTTGGTGAGGATGATTAGAACTTCTATGCAGTCCCGGAAATTAAAACACAGGAAGATGGCATTTTTATATAGCTTGGTGAAGAGTGAAGATAAAAATTTTACTTTAGTAAGATTACAGTAGCAAATAGTGTTGTAAAATTTGTTACTAAGTATTGGCTATAGCATTTTAGTTCTGATATTCTGATATATATATATATTCCTTTCTGTAGCCCCAAATTTGAAATAATTTATTATATAATTTTAAAAGTCAGTTTTATCCATATTTGTTTAAAAGCCTAACTCCAACGTGGTTTCTTTTCAAAAAATGTCTGGTGAGGCTGTATCTGCAGAGGGGGGAAATGTCAATTTATACAAAACCATTTTTGAGGTTTGGTATCTATACAGTGAGATGTCGTCAAAAGAACATTGCTTTTTTTCCCCTCAGTTGTAATACAACGGGTGGATGAAAGTCGCACCCCCTGTAGTTGTACAGCTTCATCACAGGAATTTTGCAGACCTATTCACATAACAGTGTATGATATTTTATATGCTGCTTAAACAACTGCGTGCACACCGCATGGTCCCGGTGCTGGCTTGCTGCCGGGAAATACAGAGCTGTGGGCTTTGTGGCATCGTTACCCCCTCCCCACGCTTGGACTCTGGTCCTGAGGACCATTAAGTTTCCTCTTGTGATTCTCTGGACATTTAAATATTGAGTGGCACCATTTTAGGCTTAAAAAAAACTTGGACTAGATTATTTTTGGTTACTAAGATCTCACTTATTTCACCCCACTCTGATTTCCTGCTTTGCCAACATTACCTGCTAGTGGCATTGCCTTTATCTTCTGCCCTGGGCTTACTGTTGGTCCCATGTGTTTGAATTAAAAAAAAAAAAATCAAACTATAATATCATTTTATTTATCCTTCTTGATTGAAGAATGCAAATGGAATTTTCTAAACAGTTGAAGCTACCTACATAAACCTGAATTGTTTTGTATCTTAACAAACACATTTCTGCAAGCAACATTTCCTTGCCCTTGTTCCTCTACTCTGAGTAGATAAACACTACTTTTCCATAGATTTTTTTTTTGAGCCTGTTACAATACAGTGCTACACTACAGTTTTATCCTTGGAGCTTGTTGGGTTATTGCTTTTGCCTTTAAAGTAAGTGGCTCCAAATCACTGTGATTCTTAAGTTCTTGTGTCTATTTTTTAGAGTTTCATTTGCTTCCCATGTGGACCTGTATCGTAAATGTGCCTGACTGTAGCAGTAACGTTCCTCCGTTATGGTTAGCTACCCTGACAGACTGGAAACCTGGTAGTTATGATTACTAGACAGCAGCTAGAGTGATCCTGAGTAAAGCGCTCTTCTGTAACAGGATCTGCTCACCTTGCAGGGACTTTGCCTCACCAGTTTGGATACAAGAAGCCTTTCTTCCTGGTCTTGAAATGTTACGGCCAATTGAAGACTAACAGATAGATGAACCAAATCCAAATAGATAACATATATTTCCTGTTCTATTCAGTGTTTTATTATCATTTTCTCTAAGATATACGTTTATCAACAGTATGTGCTATGATTGGACCATAATTCAGAACTGAGACTAATAAGCTTTTAAAATTTATTTTAATATATATTTTATTCAAAAGTGGCCGTAGTTTTCTAATGTTTATAAACTATTCACCAGGACCATTAATTAATACCTATCTCAAAATCGCTTTCATCTTCACATTTTTGTCCACTTTTAAGTTCCCTTCCATTGGTCTCTGACTCTCATTTCTCCTGTGTGTTCTTGTTTTCCAGATCAAATGCAGAGCACATCCTGTAACAGTCCTGGTTTCTACATTTACTTAAGTGAACTTTGCTAAAGGATAAAAATTTCTGATACAAGACCCCATCACCAAAACTTTAGTAACATTTGTACCCTATGGGTACAGCTTACTGTCTCTACCAGCCGGGCAGCTTTCCCTTTCATTTTTAGATTTGTTTTTAATCTTTGTGTATTCATATTTTGACATCCTGTTTTAGAATTGTGATCTCACATGCAACCTCCCTTCTTTAATCTCTCCAGCATTCTTTTTAGTTGAATTGGTATAAGAGAGATCTTAATTTGCATTTCGTTTTAGGCTGTCTCTCCTATTCCAGAGGACAGGTTAGGGACAGATGGCCAGTGCACATTTTGAATCAAGTACAGCTCCCTTTTCTGAACTAGAACTGCCACCCGAATGTGCTCTGCAGTGGGAGATGGGTCGTGCCGAGGGCAGTGCTGCAAGTGGATCAGTGCGCCTCCTGAGAGTTCAGCCACCTCTCCCCGCCACCACCAATTGCTTCCCCACTTTTCTGCTTCATTTTCTGAGCTCCTGTCTGTAATACGCTTCACTCTCTTCTTAAGTAGCTTTATAGTGAGTCTTTTTGTGTAGGTTCTATTTCAGCATAAATGAGAACCAGGCAGGTTTAGTGTCTGGCTCAGGTAGAAAGGAGAGAGCAGCTTGTAGAGCCACGGAGGAGCCTGCTCCTGACGGCAGCAGGTCAGGCCGCCTGGACCACTTAGTCTGGTACTACTGCCTGTGAAACTGGTTTTGGCACCTGGTTTTGCATTAAATCAGAGATTGTTTTGTTTTTTAATTTCACAGAGTCACTGAGCAATATCATATTTTAACGCCCCAGTGATAATCAGTGAACTAGAACCTTCTGGCTCATGGTATTACATTGCCAGGTCAGTTTGCCGCAGGAAACCAAGAAGGCAAGTGCGTCTGTGACAGTGGAACCTGGGCCTCCAACCCCAAACTCAGAGTCCTGGGTCCGACCCAGACTCTCCCTCCCCCAGAGCCTCCAGACTTCACCTGGAGTAGTTACATTTTAAAGTGCATTTACCATGAAGTTAACAAATGGGAATGGATTTGGCCGACTGCTCACAAAGTATTATTGGGCAGAAGTGGAAATTCCAAAGAAGTGAATTTTGGATTAGTTGGTTTGTGGGTTAGAAATTAAGTTAAAGAGTTTTTTCCTTTTTTTAAAAAAAAAAAAAAAAATAAGACTCCTAGAGCCTTTGGACATTGTTTTTACCAGAGCCATTTAATTTCCTGCTCTCTTTATGTAGTCGTCTTCTAGTTAAAGATGATACATAGTGATAACAGTAAAGAACATTTTAAAAGGAAAAATCTGAACACTTTCACCCTTATATACTATTTTTACTTGCATTTATTCTTTTTAAATTTTCACTTATTGAATGAGTAATTATCGAGCTGTGTGTCAAATATGGTATGTTCTCATTTGTGTGCATCTGTGGGATTTGAAGCTCTGTGTCTAGCAGTATTTTTTATTCTATATTTTATAATACTCCAAGGAAGTAGCTCACGTCTCTTTGAAGTGAATGAGATCTAGTTTATAAATGGGGAACCCAGAGACCCAGAAATTGCACCTTGAAGCCCTACCAGTAGTAGTAAGGCTAGCATTTAGTTTTCCTTGCAGTCTATGTGCTCTAGGTCGGCAGCCCCCAACCCCTGGGCCGCGACCACGCAGTGGCCTGTTAGGAAATGGGGGCTGGCCGCACATCACCACCTGAGCTCCGCACCACACCCCTCCTACCCGACACCCCACACCCCTACCCCCGGTCATTGGAAAATTGTCTTCCATGAAATCGGTCCCTGGTGCCAGAAAGGTTGGGGACCACTGCTCTGGGTTGTTTGTACAATTAAGAGAATGTCAGGGGTTCTCATTCTAAAACATATACTTTGTTTTTAAATTTAATTGATTTTATTTATTAATGAAAGAGTTAAAATCTGTGAAGGAGGGAAGAAAGTCAATAGTTCCAAAATTGTTTATTTCTTTTCCAAAAACCATTTTTCTTTCAGGAGTTGTGTAATTTATATTTGTGCTCCTTATTTTAGAAAGAATGGTGTTACTGAAAAGCATCATGTTTTGTTTTTCTAGGGAAGGATCTTTCATCTCGGAGCAAAACAGATCTTGACTGCGTTTTTGGGAAAAGACAGAGTAAGAAGACTCCCGAGGTATCAAGTCACACACAGTTGATATGTTCTGTTTTAATACCATTTGATTTTCAGCTGTGTATAGGACTATTTATATCTATGAATAGTACTTTTCAGACAAAGTTACAAAAAATCAAAAATTTTTATAGGCTTCAATATAAAGGCTAAATATGATCCTCTCAATAATAATAGCTGGTGGATAATAAGTTTTACAAGGAATCTAGAAAAGGATATGTGTTATCTGCTTTTTTTTCCTGGTGTAAGGACTAAACTTGGGAAAGAATACCTATTGCTGATATACTCAAAGGGGAAGATATCTCTCCCATCACCAGGAGAGCGGGAGGTCGCACGCAGGGACTGTCTGCTTTGCCCAGGCTGCGTTACTCCATTTGGAATGTGGCTTGGGAGGAGGAGTGTCACATGCGTGCTCCAGCACAGCTCTGGTCCGCTTTAAAAGCATTTGGAGGCAGTGCTGGATCAGATGGGATTTAGACGGGGTATTTCCTCCATTGTACAATATTGTCTGCTTCAGAACTAGAAGATAATGGGGTGACTAAACTACACCCTAAATGGCCCAGGATTCATAATCCTAATCATTAAATTGAGCTATATAATATTGCATGGAATTTTTGTGCCATTTCCAAGTGTGAGAGTCCTGAATGAAGTTTGGATGTCAGAATATTAGGATTTTTGAAAAATGGATTTCTGGAGATAATGGGATAAAGTATTTAAAATTGGTATTGTCTAAGAAAATCTGGAATATGTGGTTGCTACAACTATTACTCAACTAATCTGTCACATTTATGTTCCTTTATTTCTAGCCAAGGCCCTTAGTGACTATAGAACAAGAACCCGCTTCACAGTCCCTTCCCCCTTCACACTCTGGCTCCTCCACTCTGCCCCGACAGCCCCCATGGTCGTGCCCTGAATCTGTGTATCTGCCCCACGTCCCAGCCGCACCCTGGCGCCCAGCCCTCTGCCCGCCCTCAGTCCTGGATCAGCGCTGCGCTGGCTCTTCCGAGTCCTCCCCTCCTCAGATTACTCGCTCCTCCCTTCCCCCAGCCCTCCTCTTCTCTAGCACCCTCTTTGAAACTTTACAGCTGAACAGATCAGGGAAGGACTTATTAATTGTGGGCTTTTGGTAGAACTTTAAGAGGATTTATGTGGTAAGGGCAGAAAGCTTTCAGTTGTAAGAGATGAGAGGTTTCTGTTCCTCTGGGGACGTCTATTTGATGACGCACTGGTGTTGGTTGCCATGAGGTTTTCAACACGATCTGTGTTTCTTGATGGTGGTGCAGTCACTCCTAACCGTATTAAAGCGAGGAGCTCACCTGTCTGAGGCGCTTCAGAAGCAGTTCCTAGGACGAGCCCAGGGAAAACCTATTTTGGTCCAATTGGTGTAGAGATGATCAACCTTGATATGACACGGTGTTTTCTGCAAGATTTCTTTCTAGTCACATCGTAATCTTTCTAGTTTAATGTTTTCTTCTGATGATGAATTAAATCCTAACTGTTGGTGAGGCAGTTTTCTACCAGTGCTGCTCGTGGTCTGTAGCTGTGGTTGTCAACAGCGATTGCCTTTCTTGTTGGAGCTTGAGCTTTGGAGCACAGATGCTGTGCTACTTGTGTGTTTTCTGGTCTCTCAGATGAGCTGGATGAGCTGAATATGTTTATATGCAAAAAACATTTACTCAAGCTCCAACAAGAAAGTAAAATTTACATTTTAAGCGTTTTTTTTCTTTTTGAACAAGGAAGAGATTTTTTTTTGTACGGTCCTAGATTTTAAAGCTTTTGGGTCAAGGACTCCTTTGAAAATCCAATGAACTCCGATGTGCCCACACAGATTTCACATATAAATGTTCTTTGTGAGCATAGTATGGGTGAGCTTTGGATTGTGTAGTGGAACACACTGTGCCAAACATCTGATCCCTTAATTATTTCGACTATAACATAGAGAAATAAAAAGAAAATTACATCAAAACACAACAACCCAAGCCCAACACAAGATATCTAGGCCACGTTTATGAAATTAAGTCACCCTGTCTATCCTGTCTCTGACGTGTACACAGCTATTGAAGAAACTGATCCCCTGTGTTTTACGTGTGGACTTTCGTGTCTGTCACATGCAGTGGACAGTGAACAATTTAGGACTCGTGTTCTCATTTCTGAGTCCCCAGCACAGGCTTGATTCCGGTGCTGGGCACGTGGCAGGGATTCGGTAAATTGGAGTCCTACTGTACTTCTCTTTCTAAAATATGGACTTCGGTTGTTACTCATCATGAAAATCATGGTTTGTATAGCTTCAGGGTTGATATTTGAAATATCTTTTCCTTTTGAAATGTTTAGGTCAATAACCATCTCTCTTCTGGGAGTGGCCATAGTCATGAGTCTGCCTCCCACACCAGGCACGTGTACTTGTGCGCATGGCAGGTTCTTCAGGAGGATGACTGAATGGATGTTTGCTTATGCCGTTTTATGTTTTTGCAAATCAATCCAATTTGCCAGAAATTGGCTTTCCGACCTTGCGTTTTACTCTAGAATACTTCTTCATAGCTTTGACTGTTTCTCATTGCTATGGAAGTTAAAGCATTCACACTGCTTCAAGGACTCAACTGTGACTTCATCCATGCTTAGCATTTCCTCAAGCTGCAGAGGCTGTTGAGGGGATGTTTCCGAGCTGAATCTGGCTGTTCGGAAGATAAAGATCATTGCAAATTGCCAATTGCCCAGAAAACTTCTGATAAACTGTGCTGTGTGAAAATGGCTGGTTGTACATTTCTAATTTACAAGTTCTTCCTTTCCACACCATCTCTGTGCTATATTAATTGGAAGACAGCCACTCTGGATTGGAGTACGCCTAAATTGGAGATGTATGCACTTTCTGTGGAGACAAAGAAATGATCGAATGTATTGAATTTAAATTACTAGGGCCCCTCGAGACCTGCAGCGGGTACTTGTGGCCAGTGCCTGCCAGGAGTTGTGTACATGCGTGTGTGTGTGTGTGTCAGAGTGTGTTTGTGTCTTTTCTCACTTGGTTTGTGAGTTAAAGTTGGAGACACTGAAAAACAAATTCCATTAGTTCCTATCTGGTTGAACTTCCTGCTACTCCTGTTTTTTTTTTCCTCTCTCATATTTTCCCTCCCCCACCTTCCCAGTTTCCTTCCTCTACCCAGCTTGTTTCCTGACTCAGCCTTATCACTAGAGAAAATACTCCCAAACTGTATCGAGGATTGAGAATGTGTTAACAACGGTCTTACTTCGTTTCTCTAAACAACATGCTTTTGGCATAGGCTCCTGGCAAGGTAGTTGTCAGTTTCTTCACCTCTATAACCTGGTTGAATTAGAACCTTATATTTTTTATACTTGCCCATGGGACCCAGTTGACGATCACTTTCCTTGAATCCTTCCGATGGCCTTTGCTTTTTGACCCGAGGCATGAATCCCCTTTCTTTCCCATTTCTTGCTGAGTATCCAGGCTGAAAACTACTTTTCAGGAGGCCCTTCTCTGTTATTTGGTTGAATTCACGGGGTATTTTGGACCATTCTTTCTTCTGGTTGGATTCAGTGCCTTAAGTGCCTATTAGGGAAGGTCACTGAGAAAAGAAGAGTCTCTTTTTTTTTTTTTTTTTTTCCCAATTAACTTTAACTTGAAATGTCTTTGAATTGAAGGCTATTTCTCCTTTTGTTCTAAATTTTCACGCTAACCCCTGTCTGTATGGGTTAGCCCGTCCAGTTTCATGAGTGCGTGATGGAGGATGGAGCTCTTCGTCCTGGGCCCACTCTGCCCACCTTCCCTCCAGACCCAGGCACCAGCATCCGAAGCCGCTGCTTTCCCAGCCGAGTCCTTCCGTTCTAAAGTCATCTTCAGTGAAGCTCATGTGAGAGGTCAATTTAAATTAAGCCCACAAATAAGCCAAGAATACCCTTGAGCTCTAACATTTACTTTTTCCAGCAACGATGATTTGGTAATCATCATTGGTAATTCTTGTCAGTATTTTGATCATTGATAACAGAATCAAGGTTCAAAAGAATCTCTCTAAGCTGGGACAGTTGGCCAAAACACTTTCACCTCTTTAAGTTGAAATTTTATGAAGATACGTATAGTCTCATTTAATACTGGAAAGATTTAATTTGGTAGCAGTTAGGTGAAAATTAAGGTAGAGGGTAAGGGCCTGTAACCTGCCCACCAGTTAAACCGTAGGTGGTGTGGCACCTGTCCTGAGCTGCCTTGGAGGGATGGTTCCTACCTGCTGAAAGCGGCAGGCTCTTTGCTTGTTTTCTGCGCTGCTGACTGAGTTTGAACTGCTCTGTTCGGACCTGGCCTCCATAATTTAAAGGAGTCCATTCGGAGAATGGCATTCGGGGACAAAGGTATCTGGAAGGAATGTAACACAGTAACAGATGGAAGAATTGGGTGTGTGTAGCAGACAAGCAGTCAGGAGAAAGGAAGAGCTAGTACTGATGGGCGAATTTTGTAGAAAGATTTCTGCTCAGAGAAAGGAGGCAGCAGGGGCTGGCAGAGGCAGCCAGCTGCAGCCCGCACTTTGTGGTTAGTTTCCTCTAGGATTTCCTGTGCTCAGCAGGAGTCTGCACTGAATGCATACTGCGCTCTTGCAGTTCCAACCTTCCCGATTCTGGAGGAAACGGTGCACATGAAATAATCCCATTTGAAATGGTGACTTGAAGTTTGACATCTTCCTAGACTACAAAGGCAAGCACGTTACTTGGATTCTTGATTCTCATATACTTGGGCAATTTTAGCTTTATCTACTTATGTTCTTTATCCAGGAGATGAATGTGAAAGGTCTTTGGTGTGTTCAAACAAGAAATGAAATAATCTTATAGTAAAATAGCAAGTCACCTGTGTTAGCAGATTTAAGACTCAAAGGAGTTATTAGAAATGTTGAGTGTCAAGATGAAGAAGTTACGTATCTTGGATGTTCCTATTTTATCTGTAAATTCAGTTTTCTTACCTATAAAATGAGAGTGTTGACCAGTGTGTTCTGTGGTAGATTCCGTTTTCCAGAGATGGCCCCAGCGATACCCCTCACCCTTGCCCCTCCTCATCGGGAGGCGGAGTGCGGTTCCCCTCCCCTCCATCTGTGCGGGCCTGGGATTTGATGTAGCGGAGGGAATCTAGAATGTAGCAGTGGGGATGGCGTGTGAGTTCTGAGACTTTGTTAGCTAGAATGCTCACTCCTGGAGCTTTTGTGTAAGTAGTCCAGCTGCCCTGAGCCCCCAGGCCATGAGAGAGCCCAGCACACACACCAGCCCACGTGGAGAGACCATGATAGGTGAGCTGCACAGGTGTCCTGGGCCTGCACAGAGAGAGAGGTGCCTGCGCAGCCCCCTCCTCTGCCCACTGTCAGCACCTTTTGACAACCACCCCTTGAGAGAGACTCTGAGCCAGAACTGTGCAGCCAGGTCCTTCCTCGAATTGCTGACCCACAGAAATAGGGTGTGATGGTGAAATGGTTGTTTCTGTGTTAAGTCACTAAGTTTCGGGGTATCTGTTACATAAATGTCTACAATGGCTCTGCTCTCTAAGGATTCATCATCCTGTGGTTCTGTGATTATACACTGATACCTGTATCAGTATATATACCTGGTGCATATACCTATAGATCTCTATGTACCTGTATATTACCAGTTATATACACCTGATAGAACCATCTTAACCAGTAGAATGAGGAAATCCTGTCATCTATTGAAATGTTCTATTCCTCTGGTTTCTTTTTAGAAAGACTTGTTCAGTGGACTATAGTATTGTGAACAGGCAATTTAGAGATTGATATGCCTGCGTTTGAGCTCTTGAGTAGTTTGAAGACTGTGCGATTTGGGACAAGTTATTTAACCTCTCTGAGCCTCAGCTGCTTCATTTATAAATGTGGATGATAAAAGATCTAGTAAGGATTAAATGATAAGCCACATAAGACTCTTAGCAAAGTACCTAGCACATAGGAAGTGCCCAGCGCACCTTAGTTGATGCCGCTAAGACCACTGTCATAATTATCATTAGTGCACTCAGATTTTTAAGATGGTGAGTACTTACGCTGAAACATAACTTAGAAATGAGAAATTTTAAATCTGTGTATCTGTAGTCATGTGCCAAAGAATATTTGATATAAACATACTGATGAAACTCACTCATTGCCAATCAGTCTTCCCCTTTCTTAAAGTCCTCTAGCAACGTGCCTTCTGGTCGCCATTTTGCCGTTACAACTGTGGAGGACTTCATAACGTGTCAGTTTGTTTTAATTAATGTTTATTGACTAAGGCAATAATGTTCCCTCTAATATATGATGTCCTCTATAATTTTGGGTAGAATTATAGATATTCAAAGTATAAAAAACTCATGGCTTTTAAAAAAATAAAACTGAGATAGAAGCTTCTTATCATCAGCAGCATTTACTGTTTGTGGAGATGCCACTGAATTTAATAAAATTTTTAAAATAGATTGGATGCTGTCCTTGTTCCCAAAAGATTTATAATGTTTTAGTACCTTTACAGTTTGTTTATGTAAAGATGGTAAGACCCCTAGGACAGACGTTCCCTTAGGATCAGCCAGTTGATGCCCATGTCTCAGGTAGGACTATTTCCATGATCATTCTGGAAATCAGTCTGATTCTCTTAACACTAGAAAGGGAAAAGAGATTTTTAGTGTTTGTTTCAGAGATGTAGTTGGCTAAAGAATGTTCTCATCTAAAGAGGGAGTGGACAGTGCAAATGATCCAGAGAGGCCATAGAAAATTCACCTTCGGGAGATATTAACAGTGGAATCCAATGCCATCTAAGAACTTAGGGGCGGTCTCCTTAGGAGGCACCAGGAGACCATTATCCTTACCTTTCCTTTCACTGAAATCCATCTGAGCACATCACACTCCTGGAGATGAAGCTAAAGCAAAACAGTAAATCCTTTACCAAGTATACTGAGTTTGAACCAGGATGATTTTTCATGCCTACTATGATGTTCACATCTGTGGATACTCTCGAAGCCAGATATAAAAGATTTTCTCTTACAGGTTACATACGTTTCTCCTCTTTCACAAGAAGTATAATGTGTTGGTACTTATACAATAATGAAAAAGCAGAGAAAACCTCAAAGATTTAACAATTTTAACCATTCTATAATTATTCATTGAATACCTGGTATGTGCCAACTATTACTCTAGTTGCTGAAGATGCAAACACACTAGGACTTGGTCCCCTTCAGGGAATTCGTGGTCCCCTGCTGGGGAGGTAGACGCGTAAACACCTTGAGCATAATGTCACAAAGTCTCCATCAAGAGTCCAGTAGAATCTGTTCTGTAGTGTCTTTTCCCCACAGCAGCTTGAGTGATCTTTTGAAAATGTTGTATTGAGATCATGTCACTACTTTGCCCAAATCCCTCCCAAGTTTCTCTGTCACAGTAGGAGTAGAAGCCAAATCCTTACGATGGCCTTAAGTCTCCCATGATCCGAGCACAATCCCCCCACCACACACACACATGTGGGTCCTGCTCATCCTGCCCTGCTGTGCCCACCTGCGGTCCCCACGCTGCCTCCTTGTTGGTGATGCTCTTGCCTCCAGTGTAAGTTCTTGGTGGCTCTTCTGCATGGAGTGGCTCGCCCCTCCCTCCTTCAAGTGCCATCTCTGTTGGGCTGCCTTGGTTACCCTATTTGTAAGTGAAAAAGCAAACAACACGACCAGAACTCCTGGCACTTTTGTGCCCTCTCCCTTACTTTGTCTTTCTTCATAGCCACGACCACATCTGATGTTCTCAGTGGTTTACTTGTTGGCTGTCTTCCCTCCGTAGATTGGAACCCCCAGGAGAGCAGGCATTTTTTGCTTGCTGGCATCTAGAACCATGCCTGGCATGGAGTAGGGTCTCATTAAAGCTTTTGTTGAATTGAATTCAGTTGTTGAAGTATGTTTTAAACAGGGTGGGAACACACACAGGGGACGTTAATTCGTACTGGGGATGTCAGGAAAAGCTACAGAGGAGAATTGGTGATTGAGCCGGGCCTGCAGGGCAGGAGTCCTCTGAGGCACAAGCACAGGAGAACAGAAGCAGCGTGAACGGTGGCTCGTCCTTGGCCTCGGACTCGCATGCCGGGCGTCCAGGCGTGTAGCTGAGTGTGTGAGTAGCCTGACGTCACATCAATAGTGGGGAAGGAAACAGTGATGTCCTGTGGTCTGTCTGAAGGTTTCCAAGATCCGTATAGTTATAAAGGCAGTGATAACCATGATGATGATGATGGTGAAACATGTCTGTGATCTCATCCGACACAGACTGCGAATTTATAATCTTGGGCTTATTTGGAGGCAAGAAAATAGTTTTTTGTGCTTCAGGGTGGAATTGCATAGCAAAGACCAGCTGCTTAGACTGGTTTTGTTGAGTGTACATGTTGAAGACGTGCATCTTGTCTCCCGCGCATGCTAATATTCACATCTGTCCTCCTCTGGTATTTGAACTTCTTGGTGCTTCAGTGCCCGTCACAAGCACAGGGACAGATAAGAGGCTTAGAGAACCCGTAGCACAGTGGGAAGTTGATGGCAGTGATTTTGGTGTGTGAACAGCACTTGAGATTGGGGTGCCACTGGCCTCTTCTAATTCAGAGCGCACGTGAGATCATCCCGTGAGTAAGAAGCATTACAGAGCTGGATTTTCTATTGAGCACAGCTTTTGATGAAAGGAAGAAGAGCTAGATATTGACTTTCTGGTGCCTCTTCTATCAGTGGTCTGTTAATCAACAGAGGATAAATTATTGCTCTTCAGAAACAGGAAAGGATACTCCTTGGCTTGAAGACATTTGTACCTTTCTTTTATTTGTCTTTTTTCTCTTTATTGGTAGAGGATCTTTCCTCTAGCCATTTGCTCCTTGGGGGTTTTGTTAAGGACTGAAGGGAAACTGAAGGCAGCTCTTTTGATTTATCTTCCATTCTTTCCTTTTGGTCACTCCACGGGGCTAAAATAGCCGAGCTGGCTTTAATGTGTCGCCATTAGAGACCAAACATTAGCTGAAATAAACCATCATGCCTCACAATGAAAAATGTCCCCTGATTGGCTAATTAATCAGTCAAAGGGGAATGACATGGCTCTCGGCTTGAGGGACTCTGCTAGAGAGAAACAGGCTTTTGATAAATGGTTTTCCAACAAATTCATATATCAAGGAAACTTAGTCATTTTTTAACTACAGTTTGTGTGACTGCAATTTTTTTCCAACTTTTCCTTTTCTGCTGTTCTTGCTGTTTAGGCTGCATTTTTGTGTTGTTGATAGAGAAATATAGGATTTTAGATATGAGAAAATAAATGGTTTCTACTTATTCGTGTCTGTTAGACTGATGGGTTTTGACTGTCTAGGTTTATCAGTAGGTGAAAATGAGATAGTTTTTCTCAGAATAATTTATGAAATTATCTTTTCCTGGCATCCTTCAACGTTAAGATCTCCAGATTCTTTTCCACGTCGCCTGGGTTTAAATCCTAGTTGCTAGCACTGGGCTACTGGACACGTTATTTCACCTCCCTGCACTTGAATTTTCACATCTTTAAAATGGGAATAATAGAGTCTCACCTAATAGGAATGTTGTGAGGATTAAGTGAGGTCACAGGTACAGCAGTGGGAACAGTGGCACATAGAGTATTTGATAAAATTCATTATTTTTACTCAAAGTAACATATGCCCATAAATGTAAAAAGCTGCATCAAACAGCTTAGAATGAAAGACAGCATTCTGCAGTCACACCTTGCCACTTCCACTCCAAGCCTCCTCCCTACAGCACTTCCAATGCTTTTTAAATTGTATGATATTACTTTCGTATTGTAAAATAATATCTTACATTGTCACTTTTTTAATGTCTTATAGACTTGTATTTTGGTAGATTAGGACTTAGGCCTTTATTCCACTCACATTACTGATGTATTATGATTATTCATTTGTTATTAATAGGTTTGTGTCTTTATGATTATGTAAATATTAATATTATTCCCTGTTAAGCCAAATAGTGTACTATTATGACATTTCCTTTCACAATTTTGGGCTGTTTTCTGATGGGAGACAAAAGGTTTCTATGACTCTGTGTGATTTTTCCCATATCTTCTAATAGCCTCTTAATAGCAAACTTTCCAGAGCATCAGCCGGATTAGATAATCTGCCAGCTGGGTTTGTCTCCCAGGAGACCTCCCTCGGAGGGCCGCCTCCTTCCTGCACACTCAGGGTGGTTGCTGGGTCGGCCGTACCCTGTCGTCCTGGGTTTTTCCCTCCACCTTGCTCCATTTAGCTTCTCTGTCCTGAAGCTTACTCATGACTCCTTACTCACCTTCCAGCAGTTTCTGAGAAGGGTACAGGTCTGAAAATCTCTATCTTAATATCATGGTACATTGTCTGGGTATAGACTTCTGGGTTGAAAGTCATTTTCTTTTAGAATTTTGAAGGTATTACTCTAGCGTCTTTTGATAGCCATCGTTGCTGTTCTTATTTCAGTCCTTTGCACAGACCTGTTGTCTGTCTTATCTTCAGGCAGTTTTAGAATCTCCTTTCCTTTGGATTCTAAAATCTCACAGGAATGTGAGTTGGTTGGGTGTTTTTATTCACTGGACCCTTGGTAGGCCTTTCAGTGTGAAGATTCATATCCTTTCATCAGTTCTGGAAAATTATCTTTTATTCTTTTTTTTTTTTTTCCCCTGAGACAGGCTCTCACTTTGTTGCCCCAGGTAGAGTGCAGTGATGTCATCATAGCTCACTGTAGTCTCAGGCTCCTGGGCTCCGGCGATCCTCCTGCTCAGCCTCCTTAGCAGCTGGGACTACAGGTACGTGCCACCATGGCTGGCTAATTTTTTCTGTTTTTGGTAGAGACAGGGTCACGCTTTTGCTCAGGCTGGTCTCTAACTCCTGACCTCCAGCTATCCTCCAGCCTCGGCCTCTCAGAGTGCTAGGATTACAGGCGTGAGCCACTGCGCGTGGCCTTCTTTTATTTATTCTTTCATTATTTTTTTCTCACCTGTTTCCTCTGGAAGTCATTAGTTGCATGGACCTCTTGGATTATTCCTCAGATTTTTCTTTTGCTTCTGGTTTTTCTATATCTTCGTTTTATTTTGGGGGAGATGTGGCGTTGGCAGGTCTCTCTGTCAGTGGGGTTGGGTTTCTCTAGGGAAGCACCCTTGTCTGGGGACAGGACCTGGGCTTTGGTGGTTGGGATGGGAAGGTCCTCACACTCACTGTGGCCTCCCCCCCGCCCTCTGCTGCATCTTAGGTCCTGCCAGCAGAGCCCACCAGCGTCAGTTTTTCCAGAGGCAGTACCTTCTGTTGCCTCACGTTTTTATTTTAGAGGAAAAAAATGATTGTTATTCCCCGTTCTGTAAATTTGATAGGGCCTGATGCCCAGAGGTATTTGGCAAATAGTTACTAAAAGAAAGGAAGGTAGAAACACTAAAAGAGAGCCCTTTCAAATCAAAAGAAAAATTTATTGAACTATTTAACAATCTTTTCTCTCATCAATCAATTCCGAAATGCAATAACTATTTTATCTCAGTAAACCTGGGAGAGTGGGAGTGGTTGCTGCTTTCAAATCCTGGCCCTGGCGTTTATTCCCATTTTAAAACAGAAACAGAAAAGAAAAACTTACTCTAATTACTACTCACATTTACTTCCTTCTAAGATGTGTTTAAGCGGGGCCCTGGGCTCATGCAGACTTCCTCCTCTACACATGCGTAGCCCCCGTCTCGTACTCCAGCCTGTAGGTTTGGAGCCCAAATAAGCCAGAGAAAGACCTGGCCTCGCAGTGAAGGAGATGTGCTCTGCCGTCACCCTTGTTCCCCTCGGCACGCGTGTTGCTTCGTGCTGGGAGTGAAGCACAGGAACCTGCTGAGAGCTCTGGGTGTCTAAGCGATGCCATGAAAACATGCCATTCCTAACTGACCTCACAGAAACGTGGAAGGGATCACAGAATGTGCTCCGAGCCTCCAGAAGTACATCGTCATTATTATTACCCTGACACGGACGCCCGTGTCTGTGACTCCCGCAGCCAGCGAGCTGTCTCTGTTGTACCCAGGTATCCTGTCCCTGGCTCCCATATCCCTTCCCACAGAAACAATGCAAGGTGTCCTGCCAGGAGAGACCGGCCTCACCTGCTGCAGGTTTGCCGTTCTTAGCAGCCGTAATCGCACAGTCAGGAAAGAGGATCCAGTGAGATGGAGTGGACAGAGGAGGGAGCTGGGTACTGGCGGGGCCTCCGCTTCAGGCTCGGATCCGTCAGCAACTCGCGTGTGACCTGCAACCGCAGCTTAACTTCTCCGGTCCTGAGTTTTAGCCGAAAGCATGGCCAGGTCAGTGCACGTGAGAACGGCGGTGACTGGATTAAACCCATGCCCAGGGTTGGAGGAAAACGTGAAAGCCCTAAACTCGTGTGTCAGAGGTCATCTTACCTCCCCAGAGTTGTGGGGTAAAGAGCTTGAGTCTGGTCTTCCATTTCTTTTCCCTTCTGACTCTGGCCCAGGCAGACATCACCAGGGCCCGTGGTCTGTGGTGTTGGCGCCCGCAGCACTTGTCCTGCTTTTCCATTCCTGCGGATGAACCCGTTCCTCCTCCTCCTCCTGAATTACAATCCCAGGTGGCCCCCCAACGCCACTTCTTCCTACTTTCAGGGCTTCCTCTTATCATCTGTTTTCTTGGAATACGTTCTTTGCTGGTGTTACTGTCCTGGCCAGTAGTCCCCAGTGTATGACAGTGCGAGCTCCCTTAGCTGGTACACCAGACCCTTGGCCAGCCTGCACTAGCCTGGCTCCTGCGTCTCCTGCCCCGATCTGTAATGCAAACCCACCGGGACCCTCCTCACCACACTGCAGGCCACTGCCTCCGCTTGCAGTGCCCGGGCCGCGTCCTGGCCCATTCATGTATTTGGCAGATTTTCACTGGGTGCCTCTGGGCTAGGCTCAGGGCTAGGCCCTAGTGATGCGGCAGTGAACAAAATGGGTGGGAATCACTGCCCCGTGCCCCCCAGGGCTTATGCTGTAGTGACGTCTTCATGAAAGGTTTCCTCTTGTCAGTCCCTCCTCCCGCCAAACTCTGCTTCTGTCTGGGTTTGCCGGTCGCTGTACGCCGCCTTAGCTGACACCAGGAGGAGCTACTGAGCATTAGTTTACACATTGCCTCCAGTTCTTAGCTGCAGTTCTCAGCTGGCAGAAGATCCTCCTGGTGAACTTACTAAAAATGCATATTGTAGGCTCTGGCTGGACACTAGAATGAGGATTTTTTACAAGCTTCTAGGTAACTGTGATGTGTAAGTCCGGAAACACTGACTAGGCCATTAGACTCAAAAGAACTCACCTTTTCTGAATTTAGAAACGGTGGCTTGCCCTTTGGAGACAGTTGCAGAAGCAACTGATGGGGAGATGGAAGGATATTAGTTTTACCACACTTGCTGCCAAGGGACTGTTCCTAAATACCCACCAGTGCAGCTTTTGAATTCCCTGTTTGACTCCGTTTATTCAGGAATCCTAGCTGCAGGATTGACTGATAAAAAATAATTATTTTTTTCTCTTCTTTAATAATTTGCATTGTTACATTTTCTTTTATATGTATCGAGTGTAAGTATGCCTTCATATTGACTTTTTATTTTTTTACTATGTACTAGTTGGAAACTAGTAAGTAACATGTCACCACAGTGCCTCATTCTGATGGGTTTCCAGTTATGTGGGAGGGACATAGACCTGGGAGGGGTGGAAGTCGCCTTTAATCAGTAACCGGGGGCTGCGCTTCCCTCAGTATTTTAACAACACACATGCACACACGTTTGCCCTCCACACACGATTGCTTTCCATGCACATGTTTGCTTTCCACACACATGGACTTTAATGGACATATAGCATCCTTTACCCAAGTCAGATGTGCTCTAGAGAAATTCAGGTGTTTTCCAAAAACCTGGGCTGAGCAGCTGATTCAGAGACAGTCCGCCCATGCCTCCCGTCCCAGAAGCACAGGCGCTGGCGGGGCAGTTCCAGAGTGGAGTCTCCGCCCGTCTGTTCTTCCCTCCTCGTGTAGCTCTCGCCTCCCAGAAGTCAGCTCAGTGCTTGATACCTCCTTTGAGAACACTGGCTTCTATCTGACTGGAGTCGCAGGTGGTGTGTACGTTATACTTGGATGCATTAGCCGGGTGACCGAGACTCCTCCGACACTGACGTGTCCGTGCACCCGTCGTCCCTCCCTCAGACGGCTGAAAGGACGGTAGTTCCTGGTGCACCATTTCCTAATTACAGACATTTAAAGAAATTACGAATCATTATATTTCTGTGAAATTATTCTGAGTTAATGTATTTCTGTGACTGAAAATATACCATTAGGTTTCTTTTTCTTCACATTATTCGAAAATACCAAAAGGTAGCACGGAGAGCTTTTTGTCATGATGAAGCACTAGGAATAAAAGTGCATTTCAGGTGCCCTCGTGGTCTTCTGTGTTTAGGTTTCTTCTAAATCTCTGATCAGGGGTTCTTTTTTTATTTTGAATAAAATAATAGTTTGCTAATACTAATAGTCCCCAAACTGCAGTAATCTGTGTGGCTAAGATCCTGTTTGTCTATAGAAAGCCTTTTTTTTTTTTTTTTTAAACAACTCTATTGTCTTCTATAACCAGGTGTTCAAAGCTTTCGTCGAGATCGGTAGAGCACCGCTGTTGGCTGGTCCAAGCTCTGCCCCGGCAGGCTGGAGCCAATGCGAGTGTCCATAGTGTTCAGCCCCACTCTCTTAATCAGTGAGTGCTTTCCTAATGATAATGATGCCTCGGGTGGTGTGGAGCTTTTGGTTTAGGGAGCACAGTCCCAACACTGTTTCCTTCTAGGTCCGTGAGCCACTCCAGCCCTGAGAGGTAGATACTAAATATGAGGAAGCTGACCCAGAGAGGTTGAAGTAACTTGGCCGAAGACTCGGACTGAAAGTGTCAAGACCTGTGCTCAAACCCAGGTCCCTTTCACTCCGTGTGAGCAGCATTCTTCCCGTCATCCCGCTTTTACTCTTCCACAGGTTAATAGAGGTTTCAGGCTGGCAGGAGACGGGCTGGATCCGCCTCAGTGGATTCTTGCCGTCAGCATTGCTGCAGGGCAGGCTTTCCCGAAGTGTGCTCCCCGGAACAGTGGGTGTTCGGGGGTGCTGAGAGTTGTCATGCCCCAGGCTCAAACACACTGGGGAAACTCCAGATTAAACATGTCATCATTTATTCCATTTTTTTTTTTTTTTTTTACCATATCCATCTGAGAGCCTTTTATATGGCAATGAACATGGTATATCTCTAAGATTTCTGTTTTGTTTTTGTTTTTTTTTGACTGGAACCCCTTTTTTACAGCTCTTAGAATAAGTTGAGGAAAGCTGCTGTAAGGGAAGAAATCACTGATTAAAAAAATGTAGGCAGAGTAATGGATTTTTATAACCTGTCTAGAGTGAACAAGTTTGCTTTCTAAGGCTTCCCATATCCAACCGTTATAAAAAGGAAATGTATTTCCAGAATAGAACTAAACAGAACAGCAACCTGGAAGACACGCCTAGCTAGCTGGGTCATCATTATAATAGAGAATTCTTGTCATTCCCCTTCCCAGTCTGCTCTCCCCAAGGTGCACTGATGGCCAAGTGAATTTTGTGACAAAGGCTGGAGCACAGGTAGGACATAGAGAACTCATCAGACTCTTGCACACTGTCTCCACTCTGGTTGAAATTAACCAAATCGAAACTCCTTGGTGCGCCATTTGGCCCAGGGGGAGCCTGTGCCTTTTTATATGCCTGAGGTCTTTGTCTTCAGATGAAGTTCTTCTCCCAAGCTGCCCTGCTACCTGGGTTCTGCTCATAGTTTCTTAGAAGCCTCTCTTACCTGAGCAAACAGACTACTTCCATGCATCCAGCAGTTATTGTACGTGCTGTTCTGAGTCATCTGCTTCTTTAGAAACCTTCCATCTCATTTTCCTTTGAACTTACTGGTTCTCCAAATCTCTAAGCTCTTTCACCACTTGCATCCGAAGTCATGAACCAGTTCCCTTTATGAAGCACCTGCACCTCTCTTCTGACTATAATGATTTTTCTCAAACTACCTTTAGGCAGTTAAAGCAATTCTCCATTTTACTCATCCATGCAAATTCTCTGTTCAGTTGAATGAGACAGAAGTGTAGGTATCGTGAAAAAACTCAAATGATATTTGTGAATAAGGGCCTTTTCGTTGTTTTTGGTGACTATCATGATATTTGACATTCCCTGGTACAGAGTAGATTTTAATTTAAAAAGTAAAATCACTTTAATTTTAACTTTACCTATTTAGGTAATACAGTATGCTTTGAGAGTCTTGTTTTTTTCCTTATAAGCAGTGAGTATAAAGTAAGTCATGAAGTTACAAGTTAAAGACTTATTTTTTACTTAAGGTGACATTGATTGTTGAACATTTTGCTGGCATCTTTAGAAAGAATCCTTTCTGCTTCATTGATTATAGCAGCTAAGAGAGTCTGGGAGTGGGCCAAGTTCTGTATGCAGCCAGATCAGAGAAATTTATATAAACTTATTTGGCTGAGGTAGAAGTTTGATAAGCTTTAGCCATGTAGATTTGGTGATTTTTTCCTTGCCCAAGTGATTTTTTGAGTGAATTAATGTTAGGATTTTTCATTCATAAAGCCAAGAAGCTGTTGAATTTTATTTTCTGATTATGTGAATGAATACCCATATCCTCTTTGGAAATATGTGGCGTGTTCATTTCTAGCTTCAACCCCCTTTATCACCACCTCCCTTCTTCAGTACTGTTCAGTTTCCCAGTCTGACATGTGCGGGAAGCTTGCCCTGAATAAATAGAATAGATAAATGGCCTTTCTGTTCCTGGGAAGAATTCAGAGCACTTTTTGT
Source organism: Eulemur rufifrons (assembly GCF_041146395.1). Classification (NCBI taxonomy): domain Eukaryota; kingdom Metazoa; phylum Chordata; class Mammalia; order Primates; family Lemuridae; genus Eulemur; species Eulemur rufifrons. Next base: position 3,642,621 of record NC_090994.1, read on the forward strand.
ATTTTATGTCACTAAAAACAAAATGCCATTTTAAATGTTTATTTACTCAAATTTTAGTTTTAAATCCTAAGTTTAATTTGAGGGCATCTTCCCACTCATTTAAAAGTAATACAGGCAAAGCATTTGTTCCTTTTTACTTTATAATACTGTTTCAATATATGATGAAGCTACTTTTTATGAATAAAAAAACTTTTCTATAAGGTTAAAGGAAGTATTTGTGTAAATATTTATAGGATATAAATATTTAGAAATATATTTGTAATATAAAATTTTAATTGTGATAAATTACCAATGAATTAAGCATTGATACTTTGGTCTGTATGAGCCCATTCCTAAAAATATTCCTTCATTGTCACTCCATAACTCATTATTAAAGAGAAAAATCAATGAAGAGAGTTATTACGCTAATGACAAACAACTGCTAAGCAATTAATACATTCATTTTTTTTTAACAGTTTACATTTGTTCAAATTTAAAACTATTCAAATCTTTGAATGCAGTTATCAACTTATATAAAAGGTATGCCGGGCTTCATAGTTTTTGCACACCCCAGTTGAATTATTTTGCCTCTTGTTTGAATCTGTTAATAGATACTCATTGCAATAATATTTGTTTTAAGTTTATCTTAAGTTAAATCTGTACAGGTAATAAGGAGTAAGCTAAAATGCTCGTAAGTGACTCATGTTATCATTATTTGTTATAACAACATTAACTGGATTCATGTTACTGCTCTGACAGAGATCCCTGAGGCAAAGTCACTTATAGGCTCACGATACTTTTATTTTTAAAAAATAGAGTTGTCTTTCTTTGGCTATTGAAGTTAATGGTTTTTCATAAGTAAAATTTAAGCAAATGCCTACACTCCAATGGACACGTGTGTCCTTTCTTTAGCATTGCCCCTTTGAAGCTTTTTGGCAGGAAGATAATAGTGCAGGTGTGAACATTTGAGCAAACCAAGCTCAGGAACACAACTCTTGTCTCAGGAAAATTTGCTGTAAGTAATAACTTGGTTTGAAATTTTTTTTGTAGACAAGCTAATGGAGGATTATATAGATGATATGCTCACTGAAATAGTTTAGGGAATGCAAACACTAGGAGACACAGACTTGGGAACAGCAACTCCTCAAGCTTATGCTTCTAGAAGCTCCTCAAGAGCAAGGACCATGCTTTTGTCATCATCACTTGTATCTCGACCCCGAGCAAAGTGCTGGCACATAGTGGGAACTCGACAGATTTTAATGGGGGTGGGAGTAGTGCACGGAGAAGCCATGGGGGAGTGGGATTCAGCAGATCTGGAAGTGGAGCGAGGCCTGCAGTCCGCTTCCGCCTGGGAGGGACGGGCGCTTGGTAGGGAAGAGGCTGAGCAGCGAACCGGCACAGGCTATGAGACGGGCATCTCAGACAACAAAATGATGTGTCTTGTGTAATCACACATATTTATAGAATTATATATAACACATTGCGATGTAAGTAATTCACACAGGCTCAGCTACACTGTGAGTAATACAACTCAGCCCCTCTGTCAGCTGCGGAGAAGATGGGGGTCGCTCATTCCCTGTCCATGCTCCGACGACCTGCCTGGTCATCAGGGGTGAGAAGCAGGCGCGGGCTGGAAGAGGGAGGCTGGCGGGAAGCTGGCCCAGGCTCGTCCCCTCCACGCCCCCACGCATGGCTCTGCCTTTCCATCCCCGTCCCCACCCGCATCCTGCTTTTCCCCAGCTCCTCCGTTCCCTGGGATTACATAATATTCCTGTTGGATCAGTTCCTGTTTTGCCAGAGAGAGGAATTGTGACTCTTTCAGGGAAAAACCCTGTTCTAACATTAGTAGTGGCTGCTGGTGGCCAATGTATGATCTCATAAGGGAAACCCACCGCTTCGCTGTCCTCTTTGTTCCTGTCTGAGTCAGCGCATAGATGGAGCAACCTTCTGCCTCGGTTGGCTTCCCCTCGGGCCTGTTTGTTCTGTGGGTCCATGATCATTTCACTTGGTGTAATGGAACTGCCAGTGGTCGGTGAGTGACCACTTTCACTTAGACCCAGAGGCCCTGGGTGGTTTACTGCACTCCAGGACACTCGCCTAACATTATACCGGAGATGTGCTTGACCCTTCACAACCCTGAGTATGGAGAAGTTTGAATGTATGTACAAGTAGAGAGAATGGTGACGACGACCTCATTCCAACTGTATTCCCACCCATGTCTCTCCCATTGTTGAAGCAACTCCTAGACCTATCATTTTGTCTGTACTTATTATAATCTCTAAAAGATAAGAACTCTTAAACACACATAATCACGGTGCCATTACCATGCCTAAATAAATCAAGCACCATTCTTCAATATCATCAAATCCAGTCAGTGTTTAAATTTCCCCAGTTGTCTTGTAAGTTTTTAGTTTGTGTACATGTTTGAATCAGGATCCCAACAAGGTCTGTATATTGCAATTAATCAGTAGTGTCTTTTAGACTCTTTTTACCTGTAGGTTTCCATTTCTTTTCTCTTTTCGCAATTTATTGTTGAAGACACTCGAGTTCCTTGTCTTACAGAGTTTTCCATTTTCTGGATTTTATTGATTTCATCTTCCCAGTGTCCTTCAATACACTTACTTTTTAAAGAAGCCCTACACTGACTCACTGTGTAACGTGAATTATCATCCCTGCTGGATCCACTTTTATCCTTAATTTCCCTCACATGGCTCTTTGCCAGGTACATGGATCCTGCTGTCATGTAACTTACAAAGTAGTCTGAAAGATAACAGTTAACTTAAGCTCCTCTAAAGTATTAATGTCAAATAGATACAAGTATAATGTGTCAAATATAGACATTTCTGCTGTAACACAATTTATGTGTTCATAAAAAATAATAAGTTCCACGTTAAAAGTAACAGCTTATGGGGAAAACTTGGGTAAGAGTCAAACTGTTAAAATCTATGCTTTTTGTAACCAGAACGCACATGTTGCCTACCACCCTGCCACGCACGCGCACACACACACACACAGTAATTATTGCCTCAGGAGAGAATTTTCTCAGACCAAGGAGACGACTAAGACAGTGGAATGGATGCGCTGGCTTGTGGGTGCTGCGATGCTAGGGACAGAAGTGGGGCACGATCCGCCCCCAGCTGAGCGCTCTTGGGGAGGGGGTGCTGGGGGCAAGGGTTGTTGCAGGTTGGTTCCCTGGGACTTGGCACGCAGGAAGCTTTCAGGACTGCTGGCTGGGGCGGAGGCAGAGGAAGCAGGGTTGGGCAGGGAGAGGAGCTGGCCGGCCGGGAGTCCTGGGCCCTCCGTTGACTCTGCAGGGAGCTCTGCAGAACTGCCCCAGATCTTTGGAGGGGGCTGGGCCTTTGTACCCCTGCCTTGACCAGTCACAGGGCCCAGCCCTCCTCTGTCCCCAGCAGTGACCTCAGGATCAGTGACAATATGAATAAGGGATGGGAATTATGAACCAAAGACACCAGTGGTGCCACATGCAACCTGGACACCTTCACTGATGAAAGGGACCATGTGGTTTTGTTCCTCACCCTGGCCTAGTTCTGCCATGTTCGCCATACAAAATCCCGTAATGTGGTAGTGATATACCCAGCCCAGAATCTTTTCAGGTAGCTAATCCTACCAGCTTTAATTTTATCTTCGTGGTAACAAACCTAAACACTTGTCTAGCTAAAGAAGAAAGAATTATTCTCAGAACATCATGTTCCTTTAGAATATGTATTACTCCTTCCTTACGTGGGGAGAGGGTATTGTACACACACTTATGTAGATGTACATATACAAGCAACATGTATTCACATACTGGGCACTTAAACATTGATCTTTCAACACTAATTAGTTCAGAGTTGTGAAAATTATTTGTATTCAAGACTTTTTTTAATCTGGGTTTGGGGTTTAAGAGCCTTTGTTCTAAAGGAAAAAACAGCTTCAACCCCAGCTTATTGTTCAAACTGTCCCAATGGGATTGCTATTATAAGAACTAATTGTAATTAGTACAACAAATGTTTGTGTATAAGTGAGAGTTGCCCTATTACTTGAAGCTACCTGAAAGCATTTTTATAGTAATTTAAATAAACATTTGCCTCTGCCTTAGAAGTTCTTTGTAATTCATACTATTTGTAATTAAGTCATTTGGATAAATTATTACCAAAACACTATTGAATGGAGTCTTAAGAGTCTTGTCAGTAAAGTATTAAACTAAGATTCTGACTTGTTAATTTGCTGGGCCAATCCTTCCTTCTTGCAAGAATAATGCAAGAAGCAGCTTAAACTTAGCCCTAAATTAGTAGGAGTTCACAACTAGCTCTAAGCATAGTTTAGACTATCTCTTGATGCTTATCTGTCATTAAGTTGTAATCTTATATAATTCCACTGGAACTAATTTATAACAACCGAAAATTTCTGTTTGAAACTCAACTCCTCAACTAGCCTAAAACTTTATGGGAGTTTTCCAAATAATTTTTTTCTCTGTAAGATTTAACTTATAATTTCTTTATGTTGATTAGGAGTCAGAGTGCCAGTAGGTTTTTCTGTTTGTTGAGATTTTGTTAATTCATATCTGAGGCTAACTGAGCCTCTAAGAAGTTTACTCAGGGTTTGTATTTCTTTGAACGGCAGCCAGTCTCTGCCAAAGAGCACAATCTGTTGTCCTTTGACAAGTTTATCTTTTCTGCATCCAAAAAAGTTGTTTTAAGCAAAGTAGTAGCAGTCATGACATCCAGCCTCCCGCCTCTGACTTTAGGCCAGAACGCCTTTTGTAATTCTCATTCTGACTCCTACAATCACACGGAAGTTCTAAGTTTTGCCTGACTGGTTTTGAAGCATCCGGAAAGCCTGAACTCCAACCAGCTTTTTAAGGAGTCTCTAAACTTATTCTATGTCTTGATTTCAGTACATCAGATTTTGAGGGGTTTCTTTTTCTACAAACAGAAAAGCTGACCTGGGGAAGCTGCTTTACTCCTAAGTCAGTCTGAACATTTAATGTTAGTGCCCTTTCTAGGATGAAGCTGTCTTCTATAGGAAATTGTGGAGTAGACTCTGGCAATCAGTAAAGTTAGTTTTCTCTTATTTCTGTGCAACACTGAAACTTATTTTAGACTCCTTATTAGAGATGCTTATAAGAATCTAGAACTGTTAGGCTGATACCTTGGGGGCACTTTCTTAAAATTAATGCATGAAATCAGCTATGAGTTGAAGTTATAAGAGAGCCATAAACAGAGCCTACTTTCCAGTCATTTGTGTTTTAAAACTACAGGATCAGGCTTGGGCCGACTTAGTATCTTTACACAAAGCTATCGTCTCAGTAATGCCTCCTTCAGGTAAACTCTCACTATTTTGTAGTTGTTCTGAGTAATATGACTTTAATTGTTTTCTTCCTACCCAGTTCCCTCTCCCTTTCCAATTCTTTTTCTACTTAGATGTTTTTCCTTATCATCCAATAGCATTGTTGCGTGACAAATGATTAAATGAATAAGACATAATCCATGTTCCCAATCTAGTCGGGAAGTGCAAGACATACACAGTCACCTGGAGGAAAGGCCTCCAGTGCTGCACCAAAGGATCGGGCGCATATGTCAGTGTTTTATAGTTTTCAGTATATAGTTTTTATACCTCCTTTGTTAAATTTATTCCTTTTTTTTTTTTTTTTTTTTTTGGTATTGTAAATGGGATTGTTTTCTTGATTTCTTTTTTGGCTAGACCCTTATATGTGTGGAATTTACCCCTGGTTTAGTGTACTCAAATCAATCAGTGTGATGTATCACATTAACAGACTAAAAGATAAAGCCACATAATCATCTCAGCTGACACGGAAAAAGCATTTGACAAGGTTCAACATTCTTTTCTTGATAAAAACTCTCAACAGTTTAGGTATAGAAAGAAAGTTCCTCAAAATAAAGGCCATTTATGAAAAACCCACAGCTAACATCACAATCAATGGGGAAAGACTGGAAGTGTTTCCTCTAAGATCTGGTAAAAGCAAGGATGTCCTCTCTCAACTCTTCTGTTCAGATCAGCCTGGAAGTCCTAGCACAAGCCGTCAGACAGGAAAAAGAAAAGATCACCAAATGGGAAAGGAAGACGTGTCATATAAAATTATCTCTGTTTGCAAATGGCATGTAAAAAACCACAAAGACTGTACCCCAAAATTTTAGGGGGTAGATGAATTTTAGGGGGTACTAGATGAATTCAGTAGAGTTGCAAGATACAAAATCGGCGTACAGAAGTCTGTGGTAGACACAGACGGTGACCTGAGTACTTTTGACACGACCCTGCGTGGTATTTGATATTTAACTGAGTCCATCCCAGTTTTTCATAAAGCAACACACTGCGTGGGAAAGTGCTGCGTTAGAAAGAAAGGCTGCCTCTCGATTGAACTTCTCGGCGAAACGTGCTAACCTGTAGCGCAGGGACACGTCTGGCAAGGTTCAGATTATGAGAGGACTGTACGGGACAGATGGTTTGGTTTCATCAAGGACTGTTACAAAAAACAAAAGAGAGAGGGGGATGGGAACCAGTAGCTTAAAAGAGATGAGAGACGTATTAACTAATCATATAAACATACGGTTTTTTATCTGAAACTGACTCGAGTAAATTGTAATAAATTGTAAGTCAATAAAGGCAATGTGAACACAGACTAGATATTTAGTGATGTTAAGGAATTTTTTTTGTCTTTTTATGTGGTAATACTATAATTATGGACTTTTCTTAGAGCTGTCATCTTTTAGAGCTACATACTGAAATACTTATAGGGAAAAGTATATGATGTCTGTGGTTTGATTTGGATTAAGAGGGGGATAATGGTTATATGTTGGTAATTGTTGAAGCTGAGTAATGGGTGCATTGGGTTCGTAATGCTGTTTTCCCTACTTCTCTGTATGTTTGAAAGTTTCCATAATTAAAATGTTTTTAAAAGAAGACTGCCAAATTTATATCACAGGTTGATTATTCCTAATCAGAAAGTATGAAATCTGAAACACTTCTGGTCCCAAGCTTTTCAGATAAGGGATACTCCACCGTACTTTCACCTGAGTTTGTTAGAAATAACTGCATCTATAACGAATTTTAAGTTTCCTTGCTTAGTCTGGATTCTTTTCCAGCATTTATATTTCCCCCTCCCAGTCTCTCCCCCAAAATGCCAAGATTCATAGGTGTGAGTTGTTGCAAAACAAAGCAACTCATCAACGACATGCTTCTGTGTGTTTGGAGAAGCGTCCCATAGGCTCACTTGTGTTTCCGTACTGTGGGGTGCTACTGTCCTGGCCCCCAGAGAATGCTGCTGGTTGAGGGAGGCTCAGGGGCCTGCGGAAGGCGAGAAGCCATGCCCTCCGCAGCCTGTGCTCTCATCCGCCTTGTGCTACGTGCCCAGAAGCTGGTAGCCCCAGGCAGTGAGGGGCAGGGCTCCAAGCAAGGAAAGTGGTGCTTCATTCCAACCGGAGAGGAAGTTCTTACAGAAACCTCGCTCCCAGTTGCTGCAGTTTAACAAAGATGCGAAATCTGTGTGTTTAAAAAAAAAGGCAATTGGTGTTGGGGGGGGTTGCTGGCAGCAAACGATTTTAAGATATATGAAGAACCTCTTCTCTACACCCCTGCCCGCCTCGCTCCCTCCAACCCCACGCCACTCACACACCCAGCCCCCCTTACGCTAGTTTAGTTCATTGCCAGCCATGTCTGCTCTGGAAAGTAGCAGGAAAAGCTGATAAGGTGCTGAGGACAGAATCTCTGGTCTTATCTCGCCCTAGCACCTGGTGCCGAGAGTGCATCCTTTTCCTGTTCTAGGACAGGAGACATAAACTGGCCATCTCCTGGCAGCAGGGACTTCAAACAGCGTTTGGAGCCTGCCTCTACTTTCTAGAGGAGCCAGAAAGGAGAAAGTGGATCATGGCTTTTTTGAAAGTTGTTTTAGTATCAGTAAAAATTTATGTTGTCTCGTAGGTCAGCAAACATAACATCATTATAAGACGCTCATTAAAAAAAAAAAAAGAAGAAGAAGAAGAAAAGAAAAAGCGGTGAGGAGAAGGCCTGCCAGACACCCAGGGCTGCAAGTCACTGGGCCGTTTTGTTTAGTTAGAGTTTCACCAGGACTTAGGTTTGGCCTGAAAAGATTATATTTGGGTTTTTATTTGTTGACAGATGAAGCAAATGGTTTTAAGAGCCTTTGTGATAATAAGAAATTGACACACGGATGGCCTAGTGTGGGAGAAGAGTGAAATACTGGCTCATTTTTCCTTCTGTCCTTCTCTGCTGCCAGGAAAGCAGAAATGACATTCTTTCTCAGGTTTCCATCCTGATGTCATGAGAGCAGGATGAAGAGGAACCTACCTTTGGGTGGGAACATGGGGAAGGGTAGGCAGAGACGGTGAAACTTTGCTTCTCAAGCTGTGGTCTGAGGAGAGCATGGTGGGGACCCTGTTGACTCGAGTTCCCCCCATAGTGTCTTTTTGACCCCACCAGGAAGGGCCAGAAGAGTGGGCCAGCCTTGAGGTCCACCCTTGAGTTCATCATCAGCCATCGTGAGCCTCAAAGAGGACCCAGTTTACAACTCGAGGCTTTACAGGATTGGGGAGCCCAGACTTGATCGTTTGTTACCATTTTTGGAAGAAACCGGTTGGCTGGCCAATTCTGTGACAGCCAATTCTTAGAATTCCAAAAGTAAACCACAACTTTAAGAATTGTGCATATTATATTATATTAAAGATCCAATTGTATTCACAAAAGTTCGTTACTCTCCTGTTGCTGAGTGCTCTGAAATTATCTAGGCTATAATGAACGTTAGAATTGTAATGGACCTTAAAAAATACATCCATTATTTTCCAAACTGGGTTCCATGGAGCTCTGGGAACCCCAGGGGCCTTTACCAGAGGGGCGGGGGGGGGGGGGGGTGGGGGTGGGGGCGGGGAGGCCAGGACATGAGCTGTGGCTTGCCCCAACCCCCCTCAGCCAGAGCTCCCCTGATGTGTTGTACACATTGGCCACATGTCTAAGATTTTATTTGAAGAAAAGCATGTGGTACTAAAACTGTTTGAAAAAAGTTACTAAGTAGCCCTGCTTCCTTGTCTTGCAAATGACTTCACCTGAGGCCCAGAAAAGCCGGTGACTTACCCAGGATCACACACTGTCAGCTGCAGATCAGATCTTTGACACTCAGGTCAATGCCACGGCTACTGTGAATTCAACGTCTGTTTTCTTTCCTTTGGTAGCTAATATTTTATAGCAATGCCATTCAAAGTATGGCCCATAGACCAGCCCCATGACAAGATAAGGACAGAAATTAAGAGTAAATTTTTAGAAACTTTTATAGTAGTTTGATAGTCATTTTTATAAATTAGGACTTGAGTTTCATATGACTTTTTAATATTTCATTTTTGTCTTATTTTACAATAATCTCGCCCTATAATGGATTGAAGATTTGAAAAGGCAAAAAACAAAACAAACCAAAAAAACTAATTCTTTACTCCTGATAATTTGAGAAGCACTGTGATACAGGACATTGAATTTCCAGACTTTGGGTCAGTGGGGATTACAGGCATGCTTTTTTTACAAAAGGTCTTGCTTTAAGGAACCTTTTTGAATTCTGAGCAGGTAGCGAGACAGTATTTCTTGTTCATTTTCATGTAAACTTTTAATATCTTTTTTTTTGGCTTATAGAATAAAATTTTTATAGCTTATGTAAAACCAAGAGAAGAGGTCATTATAGGATTAAATATTTCATAGCAGTAATAATATTTATTTTTTATGTGCTCCTTGGAATTATAACTTTAGTTTAATTGGTTAGAGTTTTTCTTGGATAGAATTGTTTTGTAATAGTTACTGTTTAGTTTCTCTCTGTCCTAAAAATAAATTATCCCAGTGTATTATCTTTTTTTAATTGTATTCCAAACACTTAACATGAGATCTATCCAGTATATTATTTTGTATCATTTACTTTTTTTATATGACTCACTGAGTTCAGAATTTAATTTGGTTTCCTAACTTCATCATCTTTTAAACATAGAATGATTTTGCCCTACCAAATTTGCTCCTAAAAATAATTTTAAAATATTCTTATCTGCTGTATTGATTTCCGGTATATTAAAAAGAGTCTGTGAAAATATTAGCCTTATGTAGTGTGTAAGAATTAGGAGGAGACATGTTTTTGTTAATCAACTGTATTATTGGCCTAAATTAATTTACCTTTCTCTTAAAAATACTATCAACTGATTATTCCAGATAAGTATTCATATTCTATTCTTAGTTTCAAAATATTTTTTTTTTTTTTGCTAAAAGGATTTTAAGTTCTCTAAAATCTTCAAAAACTGCTATGCTTTCTGTAATAAGGAGCCTAACTTTGAGTTGTCATGATTCTAAAGCAATTTTCAGATCTTCTGTGGAGTAAAGATGGAAGAGACAGGACACTCTGGAAGCCTCTGCTTCTGTGAGATTCAAGTTCTAGCTCCAACTGTTTATAAAAGCTGTTCATCCTGCCTCTGGAGAGCAGGGGAGGGAACCAGTCGACCTAGAATACTGAAATGCAGTCAATTTGGATTATTTTTAGACTTCACTCAAAGAAGCTGTGTCACATTGATCTTCTCTGGCTTTGGAGGAGCCTCGTTTATCTCCAGTGGTCACCGTGTTGTGAAATGTCACATGAGTCACTGCAGCTTCCCAAGCCTGAGGACCTTGCAGGGAGGCAGGAAGCCCGCTCCTTTCTCTTGCCCCTTTGCCCAGAGGCGGGATGGGATGACTCTTGTCTGCGATTCCATGTCGGGTACTTGAGACGTGGTTGTCACAGAGAGCCATCCTTTTAAAATATGTTTATGTTGGCTTTTCCTAACTGAGTGGTAATTTGAGTAGCTGACTAAAAGCATATGGGGGAGAAAAGGAAAAGAAATAAAATGAGCAGCTTTGTTAGCACCGGCCTTCATAGGAGGAATTTGGCATTACTATTATTTCTCTGCTGAAATCCGGTGAGGAGTGAGGTATCTCGTCCCTCCAGGTTCCTGTGTCTTCTCTGAGATGTCCAGTTCCTTTGAGTTTGTAAATTCCAGGCAAAGTTCTGGTGCCTAATTATTAGAAAGGTATCTCTGTGTACTTACAGGGTTGTTTAGAGCTCTCTTTGACATCAGATCACTTCGTAACCACACCTTTTCCTCGTCTACCATCCTTTGCTGCTTGAAAACAGCAGCAGTTAGCAGCCGCCTCCTGTTCGCTGGCATAGCGCAGGAAGGCAGGAATCTGTCACAATGCAGGAAGGCAGGCATCTGTCACTGGCCGGAGACTGAGCTCGAGGACTCCACCAAAGCCAAGCCTCCCCCGATTCTACCTGTGTGCATGCATGTGTACGTGTGTAGAAAGGTGTGAGTGTGTGTAGGTACACTTGAAAAGTATCTGTCATTTCCAAAAGTCAGCAGTACAGTAGTCACAAAAGCAGATCACATTTTATAATAAATTTCTTCCTTCAGCAAATACTTAGCACCTGTTATGTGTACTTGTATAATGAAAGAAAACAAATTTCCATAATTTTTTTACCTACAAAATTCAGAACTTACTTTATGGACACTGGTATTTGAAATTCATATAATTTTTTTTCATGTCATAAAATATTCTTTTGGTTTTTTCTTTTCCCCCCATCCCAACCATTTAGAAATGTAAAAACCATTCTTAGCTTGCAGGGTATATAACGATAGGGCCATGGCCATAGTTTGCCAATCCTGGTTCTAGAGAGAACCCTCTGGAAGCCCTGCCGAGTGGGCCTGTAATACACGCAGTGGGTTCCTGTACCTGTTTGCACCTTTGCTCACACCATGCAATTTCTGTATGTGTTTTCCAGTTGCATTGCTGCACAGTTCTCATTCTGTTACTTTATCTTTGCTTTTTAGCGCCACTTCAAATCAAAATGTCTCTTCAGTCTGTGGGGTTTTATATTTTTGACTCCTGTGATATTTGCTAATGCTGAAAGTGATTTTGTCTCCCAGGCAAATTCCCTAAGGCTGGTTATTATGGAGATTGTGTGTGTTTAGCCTAACTCCAGATGTGAGCGATGGATGTCTTGAAAGAAGTATAAGATTTCATACTTGAATAAACTTTTCGTGAGTGTAAAAATAGCTCTTTATCAGTGAAACACTGGATGGAAACCGCAAAGGAAGTGCAGACAGCCACGGCAGCACCGAGAAAAGAAGAGAGAACGTGCGGCCGTGGTGGCGAGTCCTGCTTCTGACTGGCGGCTCTGCATCGCTGTTGGTGGCAAACACATTTGATGACTCCCTGGAACCAGAGCTTTCCCGGCTTGTGTTTTCAGCCCAAGATACAATACAGGCTGCCCCTTACCGACTTGTACCAGAGCCTGCTGGTGGATCTTCCGTCCAGCTGCTTGTCTTCGCTGGATGAGCTGCCGCCTTTGCATCTGATATGCTCTAGAACTGTCTTCTCTCCAGCCTTTTCTCGTGATGGCAAGAAAGTTCAGCCCATTCCAGCACTGCCTGTGTTCAGCTCGTCCCACAGAAGGAACGTGACAGTTCCCACACCATACGGCACCTTGCTTTTTTCCAGTCGACTTATTCCCTAGAAGGTGGCTGTGGTAACATGTGGAGTAATAGACCAGAAGGAGAAATGGATGCAACCCTCGCCTGAGTTCCTGTGTGTCACCAAAGGCCACAGGCAGTCATTGTTTGTGTCATGAGGCAAGGTGGCATCTGAGGAGAAGGAACGGTTTCATCTGAGTGTGTACTAAAATGCTGATTCTCTCAGCATCCCACCCTTCCCAGCCCCTTCTCTGCACCTGCCTGACGTGCACACAAAGCATTTTGGTTCCGTGAGGGTGGGGGGAGCTCTTCCCAGCCTTGGTCCTCTTGGGTTTGGTGTCTGTGCTTTAGCTGAGAACTCCCCATGCCCTGTTCCTCATCAGAGAGGTCGTGTGAATACAAGCAAAATAGCAATGGTCCCTGTTCACAAGGAGCTTGCAAAGCGAATTCTACAGAAACAGAAAATAGAAGCAACTAATTGCTATTGTGGGTAGTAAACAAGAAAGGAGGTTCATGGAAGGAAGCAGTCTTGCACTTGGTCTTGAAGAAAGCTCGTGCGGGGGCCGGAAGAACATTCAAGGCCAGGGAACTGAGTGACTGGATCGTTCTGCCCCTCGGCTGGAGAAGGGTTTCCAGCGCACACACACCAGACAGTGGGTCTCAGTGGTGCCTTCGTCTTGACGAGTCACACAAAGCCACTGGATTTATCTCTGTCCAACATGGATGGATGCAATTTCTGCCTCCCAGGGATATGTGAAGAAATAATTTGGGTAGGTCAGAACTGTCCTGCTGAAAAGTTTGGAAAAGGTGCAGAATGTTCTCGCAATCCACTCACTTGGCAAACTTTCTTCACTTTTCACGGACTAACCCAGCACGCGCTGATGGCAGGCTGTGGCGGGAGGAAGCATCGCCCGTCACGAGCAGTTTGTTGCCCCGACTGCTAATCCACTGCCCGGCAGCTCAGGGTGTCTGCTCATGACGGGAAAAGTTCACTGAAGGATTACAGTTGTGGCGTGGCCTCTGTGTCTTAACGTGGAAATCAGAAAGCTTCAAGATCCGCAGTAACATGTGAGGAAGGCCGGCGAGCTGAAAGGCTTTGCCTCTGAAACTCCATCTCTGCGCAGGTGTGTTTGTCCTAAGTAGGAAGCTGTGTATGTACATGTAATATATGTATGTAATATGTGTGTGGTGCATCTGGCTCCAGATGCCTCACTGAGTTCCCTGCGCCGACGGCTTCGTTTCCTGCCCCAAGATGCTAACAGCATTCTGAGAGTAACAAAGGATCCTCTCTGAGCATTTTACTGGTGATCCATCTCACAAGAGCGAAGCCCTCTGTGAACCCAGAAGAGCTTGCACAGATAGCTCACTGAGCTGCAAAGCCTCCACGTCGAGCTTCCTAAAAGAAACAGAACAAACTCATAATTCTGTAGACACCTGAGAAAACTGGGCATTCGTAGGTTGGGGTATCAGTCAGGGACCTGAGAAGATTGTGGTGTGTTGTAATTGATACCTTGCGGGTCTCTCTCTCTCCAAGAGCATCTATCCTTTGCATCCGTTCTTTCTGTTTTCCTCAGTGATAATTCAGAATTGTCAGAGATGGGCTTAGGCATTAAGATCCTCCAGCTCCAGTCGTGGCACAGGGTGGGTACTCATGAACCACCGGAACCTACCTGTGCTGATGAGAAGGAGTCAGAGCGCTAATGGTGGACTGCAGCGCCGCGCGGAGCGGCTGCCCCTCCGCAGTGGAAGGGCACCTGTGGGAGTTGTCCAGTACCTGCCCGGCAGGGATTCGCACCTGGGTGGAAGGTTGGGCTTGGGTTTTACTTCCTGCTTTAAAACAGGCACACTTTGTCAAGTGAATTTACATGCTAATTTGACAGGTTATAAAACTCTTAAGGCTGGCTTCAGGCTATTTTTTATTTATATGAATTGTGAACTAGATAATGTAGTTTTTTTCCTCTTTAAAAAGTCTTATCTATTTCTGTTGACATTTTTTCCTGTATCAGTCAACTTACTTAGTCCCTGGATTGTATAATCAGCTGATATACATTTTAGCATTGGGATGGCTTAGAGAGCAAGGGTGACAAGGGAGTCTGTGTAGCGCGGGCGAGAGAGAATGCTGCGAAACTATCAAGGAGACTTCTGTTGCGTAAGTGGGCCACCGTCAGGGCGCTGTGTGCCCGTGTGGCTGTGGGTGTGCGCCCGTATGGAGGCGGGATCTTCCTTGTTCATCCAGCTGGGATTGGCCAGCACCAGGAGAGCCTTGAGAAGATTTTTCACTGTGCTGTGTAAAATGTCAGCTCTTTTCCAGGATTTGACGAACAAAAAGACAAAGCAGCCTGATTTTTGTCTCCTGGGGCAACTATTGTTTATTTTTCTGAAAATTACCTGATGGGATTCCAACAAAAATTGAATGCTAATAGGTAAAATTTAAACTTCTTCCCTAAACTTAGTTTCCACATATTCTACATTTTATATTTTGAAATTCTAAAGTTCAAAATCACATGATTTTGCTTTTTCAGACCAGAAGCTGAAAAAAATAAGGCTAGTATTGATTTGATAAGTAGTGATGTTGGTAAAGGTACCCTTTGGGTTTTGAGGCCTACTGTGTTAAGCAAATACAGGGTCTATTTACATATGTTGGTTTGTAATTAAGTTAGCTGCACAAGCAGAGCTTTGTTGGCCAAATTCAGAATAGTTTCTAGAATCCTGATTTGGAAATTGCTTTATTCAGAAACTCTTTTCCCACTCTGCCACCATGAGAGGGTAGAACAACCAGCCTCTTCCGGTAAGAATAAATGAATTATGGAAACCTAAATTTAGCATTATTGTTTAATGACTTGATTATTTTAAAAGTCTCTTTGGGGCAAAGTTATTCTAGACATTGACTTTATTTAAGGCATATTTCTTATATTCTTCAACTTGAAGGTGCTTCCTTTTTTACACGTTTTTATCACCTCACTGTCAGCCAGCCACACCCATGTGGTGTCACCAGCATTTCATTATTTATCCCAGCCTCTTAGGGATTTTCTCTTGCTCTTCAAGCTTTACAGTGAAATGTATTTATTTAAATTAAAATGTAAACCTCACTTAATCCCAACTATTATGTATGAGTAATACCTCAAATTTATTAATAAGAACAGGACTAACACAGTCATTAAAAAAAAAAAAAAGACCAACACAGTTACGAGTATGTGGTTTGTGTCGGAGTAGAGACGGGGGCATCTCCCTTGTCCCCTTCCCCAGCTGAGGGGGGGAGGCGGAAACACGTGCAGTTTTGGCTCTGGCTTGTTCTCTTTGGGAGCAGCTGCAAGGGGGGCCATGCTCTGTGTGGGGAGTGAAAGAAGGTGTCTCTGACAGGCCAGGGTCCAGGTTGGGACTCAGCTCCTGTCCTCTTGGGAAGGCTTAACCTATATATGTGGCATCTGAGTTTCTAGGTCAACATACACAGACCTGTGTAGTACATAATGGAGCTGAAGTCAGTGTCTAACAAAATCACAAAGCTACAGAACTTCAGTGTCCCTGTTTTTTATGGGAGACTCTGGGAACTTAATCACCATAACATTGTTTCTAGGGAGATGTTTATTCAGAATTTCATCTGGCAACTTGCCAGCTAACTTTTTTTTTTTCTTTTTCTTAAGACAGTTTCTCTCTGTTGCCCTGGCTGGAGTGCAGTGGTGTGATCATAGCTCACTGCATCCCCCAACTCCTGGGCTCAAGCAGTCCTACCTCAGCCTCCCAAGTAGCTGGGACTACAGGCACTCGACACCATGCCCAGCTAATTTTTTTCTATTTTTGATAGAGACAGGGTCTTGCTTTTGCTCAGACTAGTCTCAAGCTCCTGAACTCAAGCGATCCTCCCACCTCTGCCTCCCAGAGTGCTAGGATTACAGGCATGAGCCACTGCACCTGGCCCTAACTTCTTAAGTTATCTTCTGTCTGTTCAGCCTGCCACCCCCCACAGTACTTAGCTGGGGTGCTCAGGCCTCCCAGAAGGGGAAAGGAGAGAAAGAGAACCCAGCTCCCAGCTTCGTCTCCAAGTGGAGTCCTCCTGGGTGCTGTGAGGGCTGAGCTGTTGATGCTTAACTGCCTTTCAACTCTTTTGCCCACCTTAGGAAGATTCCAGCCCCTCCACTCCGGATGAGAACGAAACCTCCACGACGACCACCAGTGCCTTCACCATCCAGGAGTATTTTGCCAGGCGCATGGCAGAGCTGAAGAGCAAGCCCCAGGGCACAGCTCCCCGGCCCGACGTTTCAGATACCCAAGTGGAACTGAAAAGGAGAAAGAAAAGAAACCAAGAGAAAACAGGTAAAAGTGTGGAGAGTTACCCCCAACCCAAGGCCAAGCAGCCTGAGGAGGAAAAGTGCGAGGAAGAAGCAAGCCACGAGCGTCTGGCCAAGAAGAAGAGAGCCCTGACGGAGCAGCAGCCCGGACGCCCCCGTCGGGAGGAGAGTTCTGACGACGTGCAGCCCGCTGGTGACCAGGATGTGAGCCCAACGCCCACAAAAAGGAGAGAAAAGAAAAAGCTGCAAAAGCCAGTAGAGGTGGCAGTGGACATTGTGCCAGCTGAAACACCAGTAAAGAAGAAGAAGAAAAAGAAGAAAGGTTCCAAATGAGCTGTCTCCGGGCAGGGCCTCCGACCGCTCCGCCGTCCGGGCGCTGCCGGCAGCCGCCTTGGCCCGAAGTCAGAGTTAACCCCAGAGAGTTTGGGCATCTGTTAACATGCCGTGGGTTGCCGAGTCTCGCCCTCGCGCCGCACTTCCCCGAGTTATATTCCCAGGAGAACTTTTTAATCTTCTAAATCATGGCTCTCATAAACAAATAAATTTTTTTATAAACTCGGAGCCCTTCACCACGAGTGTTTATTCATGTCTTACGACTCCATCCAGTCGTGTAAGTGTGCACGCATGTGAGTCAGTGTCTCCGTCCGTGTTTGCCTTTGATTCCCTTCGGTAACAACGAATGGGGCTTCCTTCTGAAGCACTCGGTCCAATTAAAGGATTAAGAGGCAATAGCTTGGATTCAGATAGTTCCTTTTGTTCTATAGCCAACCATACATTTTTGCCAAGTAGGATTATATGATTACATTCCCAAATCAGAGGGGTTTTTGGTCCTGCTGTGTAGTGTTTGGGTTTGTTTGGGCAGACTGTTCTAATGCCCTCTTGTCCACTACGCCACGGCGGCCCAGCGTTCTCAGGTCTTCTCCCCACGACGGCAGAGCTCCAGACGCGGACGGACGCTGGGGACAGTGTCAGCTCTCAGCTCTCGTGGGAGACCTCTCGTGGTTCCTGTGCTGGATGTAGGTGGTCGATGCGTTTCCTTCGGGGGGTCCTGGAAGACGGTCCCTAGTGAGCTCTGACTTACTCTAATGATCAGAAGGTTCAGAAAACTGAGAGGCCGAGATCACAAAACTAACGTCAGTCTCAGATTGGGGCTGCCTTGTGGGAGGTCTTAAAAGCATAGATACTATATAAACAGTAAAAGACACCTTTCAGGCCTGCCCAAACCAAATGGTGTCGCCTCCTGGTGTTTGTGCCACCTTCTCCTGCCACACCCTGGCCTGTCTCCCTGTGTGTCGGCCACACGCCCCCTCTGGGGTTCACGCAGATACCTGCAGACGCCTCCCACCCTCCCTGGGACACAGAAGGAAAAGAAAGCGCACACTGAGGGTTAGAGGTCCAGCCCTGTGGTTTGCTCAGCCTGTGTCCTCTCCTCTGGTGTCTGTCTTCTCTTCATATCTTCCTTCTTTTCTTCTTCATCCTTGTCTGCTTTTATTGTCCCCTTCCCACTCTCCTCTTCCTTCTAGTTCCCAGTTTTCCTGTACCCCCTTTCCAGCTCCTGTGCCCTGTCCTGCCAGTCTCGAGGCTGCTTGGCCCTGCTCCTGGCAGTCCCGTCAGAGCAGCCGTGGGGCGCGGCAGAGAGGGAGGCACAGGCGGCGTGTTGTTCTCCACTTGATTTATAGATTGCTACTGGTAACAGGAACTAAAACTCGCCCACACTCCAGTGACCTTTTGCCCTTGATTTTAACTCTTGAGGTCAGACATTAGATAGGAAGCACAGTCCCCAGATTCTTGGAGTGGAGAAAGCACACGGAGAATGTTTGCTTTTAGTCTCTGAGGATACTGAACAGTGCTCATTGTTTAAAAAGACACACATGCACACACAGCCCACAGAGAAGATTCTTACAAATTCAGAGCCTGAGGACTCATCTGAGTTTTATCATGTGCCCCAAAGTTTAGAATCTCAGGATAATAAAGCCCCAAAGATTTTTAAAGTCACTTTTCCCCACAGAGGGCACATGCCCAAGTTATCTCTGCTTGTCCTGTCTTGTATGTGAAACAGATCCAGCACAGGGATGTATGCAAACCTAAAGGGAGCTAACTTGTAAAAAAGTATATATAAATGGTTTTTTTCCTATTATTTTATTAACTTTAACTGCCTTCACCAATAAAAAATGAGAGCCCGGAGAACATGCTGGATTCGTGTAGGCGTATTTAGGAGGCAGGTGAGTTGCATTTAGGCCATACGTGGGGGTGAGCGGCCGGGTAGGAAGAGCAGAGGAGGGAGGTGCAGCAGGGAGCTGCAGTCCTTGGAGTTAGGAATTCCCAGGCAGCTGTGCCACGGGTTTGCTTACATGCAACTTTTACAGAGAAGGTAGAATGTGGTGATGATGATTTTCATGGGCTGGAGAAAGGACTCCTGAATGGTTTCAAAATCGAGTGGGCAGCCTGAGAACCAGGTATGTGCTCAGCAAAGGTGAGCAGGGTGACCATTTGCCAGGAAGGAGATGGAGCCTTGTATTTTCTCTAGAAATCCTCAGCTTTCATGTCTCCTAGGTGTCTCTTTCAGGCCACTTAATTTTCTAGATCTCAGTGAAAGTTAGAATAATGAAACATATACTCTGAAAATTGCATTTTGTAGTCTTGATACTTTAATAATTATTGGCATATGAACCCTGTTTGCCTTGAGTTATTTCACCAGGTAAAAACACATTAATTTTGTAGTCTTCAGTGCTTTCCTTGGTATGGTTCAATTTTAAGAGGAAAAGTTGCTTCCCAGGAAAATAAGTGTCCACTGAAGAGGTTTCCCCATGCTGTCCTAAGCAACCTTCTTTCTTTTTCTGGTAGTTCTAATGAATAATGAATTATGATGTGAGGTCTTAGGTGCCTGGTTTTATTCCAAGCACTTTAAATAAATCAATTCACTGAATTCTCAGACAACGCGGTGAGGCAACCATTATCATCGTCCCCTCTTAGAAGAGTCCCTTTCCATTTTCATAACTAGATTTATAATTCCCTGAGAGACCCGGCAATGCTCGAGTCCCCTCTCTACCCCAGGCACAAACTGGCATTCCTTTTCTTCCGTCCTAGCTCCCGCCAAGTCCCACTTCACCTGATAGGCAAGCTTCCCTGCTGCTGACGTTCTTCAAATGTCATCGTTACTTTTAAGTGGGAATGCATGTGAAAGCAGCTGGCAGAGAGGGTCACAATACCAAAACCAGGAAAGGACACAACCAAAAAAGAAAACTACAGACCAATATCCTTTATGAATATAGATGTAAAAATTCTCAACAAAATCCTAGCAAACCCAATTCAGGTGCTTATCAAAAAAATAATCCATCACAACCAAGTGGGCTTCATCTCAGAGATGCAGGGATGGTTCAACATAGGCAAATCTATAAATGTAATTCACATAAATAGAAGCAACAACCAAAGACCATATGATCCTCTCAATAGATGCAGAAAAAGCATTCAACAAAATTCAACACCCTTTTATGATAGGAACACTTAACAAAGTGGGCATAGGCGGGACTTACCTAAAAATGATACAAGCCATATATGACAAACCCACAGCCAGCATCATAGTGAATGGGAAAAAACTGAAAACATTCCCACTTAGAACTGGAACCAGACAAGGTTGCCCTCTATCACTGCTTCTGTTCAACATAGTGCTGGAAGTCCTAGCCAGAGCAATCAGACAAGAGAAGAAAATCAAGGGCATCCAAATGGGAGCAGAAGAGGTCAAACTATTGCTCTTTGCTGAGGATATGATCTTATATCTAGAAAACCCCAAAGATTCTGCCATGAGACTACTGGAATTGATAAACAAATTCAGCTAAGTCTCAGGTTACATAATCAATGTACAAAAATCAATACCATTCCTATACGCTAACAACAGTCAAACTGAGAACCAAATAAAGACTCAATACCCTTCACAATAGCAACAAAGAAAGTAAAATACCTAGGAATACTTTTAACTAAGGAGGTAAAAGACCTCTACAGGGAGAAGTACAAAACACCGAGGAAGGAAATAGCAGAGGACGTAAACAGGTGGAAAACCATACCATGCTCATGGATTGGCAGAATCAACATTGTTAAAATGTCTATACTACCCAAAGTGATCTACACATTCAATGCAATCCCTATTAAAATACCAAGATCATTTTTCACAGATCTAGAAAAAATAATTCTATGCTTCGTTTGGAACCAGAGAAGATCCTATATAACAAAAGCAATCTTAAGCAAAAAGAACAAATTGGGAGACATCAATTTACCAGACTTCAAGCTATACTACAAGGCTATAGTAACTAAAACAGCATGGTACTGGCACAAGAACAGAAACATAGACCAATGGAACAGAACTGAGAACCCAGATATAAAACCATCCTCATATGGCCATCTAATCTTTGAATTTGAGGTAGTAGTATTTGTATGAGCTGCAGAAAATACTTCCAGGTACACTGCACATTAGAAATTCTCAATGGATTTTCTTTTCCAGCTTGGTCAAGAGATTGGTGGGAAATTGAGTAAGCCAGCTCCCTAAAACCTGTTTGCAAGTCTGTGAGAAAAGACAGAATTTCCTCAATTTGCAGAAAATATTGATACTGTGGAAAGATTAAACCCAAATGAGTATTTGTTTCCTAGCACAGGCCATCGCTCCACCTCTCTCCTCTTCCACCTGTTCACTGACTGGCAGGCGCATGCCAAGACCTGTTTTTTAAATAAGAAACAGCATCAGAGAAATGTTTCGGTACAGTGTCTCCAAGTGAGCTCAGCCCTTGGATCAGCAAGCGGCGGCTGTCTTTGGATTTGAGTAAGAACCTCACCATCACCCTATTTATCTCTCGGGTTCTGCAGCCACTGCAATTTGGAGCCTGTTGTGCTGGCGGGCGGGGTGGGGAAGGTCAGATTGGGTGCTCCGGTGTGATTTTATAGTGCTCGATAATTAATGAGCAAATTAGTACCATGTCCTAATAAAGAAGATGACTAAACTCCTTGCATAAAAGTATACAATCTGTTTAGGAAATGGTAAGTATACTCAAATGACATGCACATTCATAGAACCAGGAAGAGTGTGGAAAAGCCAGAAAAAGACGACAGGTAAGGAAGGGCAAGTGGGAACAGCATTGTGCCTGTGTTCTAGAGTGGTATAGATCAGCGGTCCCCAACCTTCTTGACATCAGGGACCGTTTTCATGGGAGACAATTTTTCCACAGACAGTGGGGGGGCAATGGTTTCGGGATGATTCAAGCATATTACATTTATTGTGTACTGTTCTATTATTATTACATTGTAATATATAATGAAATAATTATACAATTCACTGTAGGTTGGGGACCCCTGGAGTAGGTGGTTGGGTAGGTGGCTATGCAGCCTGCACGAGGAGCCGTTTCCTCCCGCCTGAGCTGAAGTTCTGTGCAAGCATTAGCAATGAGCTTTTAGGGAAAGCTGCAGTGAATTCTTTAGCTGAGGGAAGACTTTTGTAATTAGTTGTATGTGGAATGTTCTGTGTGTATAATCTATTCTATATTGGGTTTCCTTAGAGAAAAGTGTGTGGATGCTGAAAGCAGTTATTCTAAAAGCATTTACTGAACACCAATTTTGGGCTAAAGACCAATTCAAGATGGAGTAACTGACTCATTACGAGTCTCTCCACATCCTGGTTCTACCGATTTGTGTCACTGAGAATGGGCCACCATATGCTAGCATCGCCTCCTCCCGGCTGGCCCGTTTCTTCCCGTTAGCATTCATGTGAACCTTAATGAAGTCAGGCGATGAGCTGTGAGAAATTCTTCGTTCATTCATTATCTGACTTGAACCTGAGGAGCGACTTTCCTCTAGAATCTTCCTGTTAATATTTCTAACTCTGTGATAAATAAGCAAAATTATATTACCCACACTCCTCCACAGCGAGTGCATTAGAATGTGTTTTGCCCAAGCGGGGAGGCTCTAAGTGGAAAAGATCAGTCTGAAGACGGAGCCCAGCTCCCCTCCCGCCCCTCCTGTCACTGGCGGACCTGCTGAGGGGATGTGGCCTCCAGGGAGCCTGACTCCACCCACCAACGAGGGACCCCCTTGACCCTGGACGGGACCAAACAGAGGTATTAACAAACGTTAAAGAAATGGAAAACCTAACTCTAGCCTTCAGACCTTGGAGAGAGGAGGTTGTGAGCAGGCCAGGGTGACCTAAGCACCTTGACAGATGGATGCGTCCTTGTCTTCCACACTTGGCAGGTATGTGGCTCCCTGGGTGTGTGACTTCATTCCAGACCATCTGTCTTCCTGCTCCAGCTGTCCTGGCTCCGTACCACATACCACCCCTGCGTCTCCTCCTCTCCTCCATACCCCTGGTCCTCCTCCTCCTCCTGCCGACAACTGGTGTGAGAAGGAAACAGGAAGCCTTTGAATGTTTTTGAGCCATGGGTTCTGTCCTCACCTTCATTGTCTCTGTACGTTCTCTGCCTGTGTACTCGTGGCTGACACTGCTGCTTTCTGGACCGTTCCCAGGTCGCCATCTCCCTCCTCCACTGAGCTCAAGCTTTCCTCCTTCATCTCCAAGCCGGCCATGGCGAAGGTCCCCCAGATGCAGTGGGTCTGAAAGGCACTCTTGTTCATCCTTTCCAGGCTGCCTCCTGCGCCCCGTTACTGTTACGGGGTTCCCTGTGCTCTCATTCACTGTGGCTCCGACATCGAGAGTCATCAACAATTCAGCCCAGTCAAGCGTCTGCTACAGGCGTCCCGAGTAGGGCCTGGCCCTTGGGAGCTCACGACCCGGCACTGCCGCCCTCTGAGCCCTGCCTGCTCAGTGCTGCCCCACGCTCCAAGGCCAGGCCCTGCTTTCCATTCTCCCCGCCTCCTGCCCGTCACCCCCGATACTGCTTCCTGGGACCCCTGCCCCCGGCTTGCCCTCTCCCCCTAGTCCGTCACCGTGGCTCCTGCTGGCATCAAGCCCTGCCCCAGATGCCAACAACAACTTCCCCAGCCTGTCCTGCCCCGGCCCCTAGAAGCAATCTCTCCCTTTTCTGAGTTTTCATTGTGGTCTCCACATTCATGAAAGTCCACTTGTATTAGTTTTGGGATATGTCACTTTCCCCATTCAACTCTAGGGCCTCAGAAAGTGACGTTAATCTTTGTGTCTCTGTAGCACCCGGGACGATGACTTCCACACAGTAGGTACAGGACGCAAAGGAATAAAAATGAGCAGACTGCACCTGTGCTAGAGCCGTGCTCTGAAGGCCTAGGTGTGTCCCAGGACAAGGGCGTCTTACCAGGGATGCACTGCCGTGGCCACAGCCCCTCTGAGGTCCCCCTGAATCCCAACACTGTGTCCAGAATACATGAGGCCTGTCACCCAGCTTGTGTAAGAGCTTGGCTACGAATTCCTCTGCACTTCTCCCCTAGGGCCTTCCGTGTCACTGTTCCCTGGCCACTGGGATTTCAGATGACCTCTCTCCAGGGCCTTATTTCGAGTCTCCCTTGCTGTCGGATTAAATGAACAAGGGACCTAGCAGAATGCCTGACAGCCGCACTCAATGCATTTTCCTGTCTCCTGACACCCACAAGAGGAGAAAATGAAGCGGAAGTGCTCCAGAGGTTCTTTAAGGCAGTGAATCTGCTCTTTATGATGCAACAATGGCGGACACATTTCATTCATCTAAACCCCAAGTGTGCCACGCAAGAGTGAACCCTAATGCAACTGTGGACTTGGTGATGACATGTCAATGCAGGTTCATCGATTGTGACAAAGCACCTCTCTGGGGAGATGTTGGTAGTTGGGGAGGCTATGCGTGTATGGGGGTAGGGGGTAGATGGGAGTTCTTTGTACCTTTTCATTTTACTGCGGACCTAAAACAACTTCAAGAAAATAAAGTCTTTTCAGTCTTTGTTAACAATGTGAGCACACCTTACTGAAGTTGAGGAACCCAGACAGTCAGGAGGGCAGCTACTGTCCTCTCTCAGATGTGGCGGCAGGTGCCAGCAGTCCCGGTGCTCTGCAGAGTCTTCACCAGGGCTCCTGAGCCACCTGCTCCCGCCACTGTCACTCAGGACTGACCGGCTCCCGGGTGAGACACAGGGTGCGGTCGGGTCATCCTGGAGGCAGCAGAGTCCCAGGAAGGCGCAGGGCTCACAACTGGAGGTGGTGACCCGTGCGCAGGCCCTGGGGCAGAGGGTGGGGCAGGGTTGCGTTGACTCAGACTTCTCAGGTGACAGGCTTCAGGATCCTGCCCTTGCCCAGACTCCTAGGCAGCCCCACATGGGGCAAGTTGTTGCAATTCAGCCTGGAGGGATTACAAAATCCTACCGTGATGAGGCAAGGCGCTGCCATCGAGATAAACAAATGGGTTAACTGAACTGGAAGAGGAAGAACGAGTGATTCGGATTCATAAGCCAGTGAGCCTTCCAAATCAGAGGGTCCCTAAGACAAGACATCCTGCTCACCCCAGCCCTGTGAGAGCTGTGTTCTCACGTTCCTCATTTTGCTAAGCACCTTGACCAAGGTGGCCAGTTCACAAAGCGCAGGGGGAATGTCTACCGCACCACGCCACCTCCCCAAACTCTAAGCCCTTTTTGATCCTACTGGGGTTCAAGTTATGAATACTATGTTTGCTTTTTGTTTTTAATAACTGAATTTATTCTGTTCTACATGTGATTTAGTCCATTTTGGGATGTAGGTGCCTTCATACCAACTACAATTTGATTCCCAAGTAAGAGGAGAGTTACACAAAATGCTGTGGGGAAAGTCCCATCGGATGTGTTCGTTTAATCTTTCATTCCACAAACCTTAACTGGTTAAGGCTCTGCTAGGGCTGGGAATACAAATATGGCAGTGACATTGCCCCAGCCCTCAAGAGCTCACCATTTGGTTAACTGTATCACAAGGAAGATGTAAACCTATCTCTATTCACAAGTGACATGTTCTTATATGTAGAAAACCCTAAAGATTGGACACAATAAGAAAACTTCTACAACTAGTAAACAAATTCAGCAAAGTTGCAGGATACAAAATTAGCATGCAAAAATCAGTTGCATTTCTATTCACAAACAATGAACAATCCAAAGAGGAAATTAAGAAAACAATTCCATTAACATCCAGACGTGTGTCTAAGGCTGTATTAGACACCCCACACGCATACTCCCACAGCTGAACTGCCAGACAGATGACTTCTGCAGCATGAGTGACTCCAGGCACAACCAGCAGGAAAACCACCAGCTAAGCCCAGCCCAACTACTAACCCACAGCAATCCTGGGGGCGTGGAGTCCATTTACAATAACATCAAAAGAGTAAGATACTTAGGAATGAATTTAACCAAGGAGATGAAAGACCTGTACAATTAAAACTATAAAATGTTGAAAAAAATTATAGACACAAATAAATGGAAAGACATCCCATATTCGTGGCTTGGAAGGCAATATTATTAAGATGTCAATACTACCCAAAGCTATCTACAGATTCGATGCATTTCCTATCAAAATCCCAATGTCAGTTTTTTGCAGAAATAGAAAAATCCATCCTAAAATTTGTATGGTGTCTCAATTATCCTTGAGTAGCCAAAACAACCTTGAAAAAGAAAAACAAAATTGGAGGTCTCACACTTACTCTTTTCAAATATGCTGCAAAGCTATGGTAATCAAAATGTGCAGTACTAGCTTAAAGAGAGACATATATAGTCCAATGAAGTAGAATAGAGTCCATAAACAAATCCTTACATATATAGCCAAATGATTTTCAACAAAGGTGCTAAGACTGTTCCATGGGGAAAGAACAGTCTTTTCAACAAATGGTCTTGGGAAAACTAGTGCTGTTCTTTGAATGTGTCCCCCAAAAGTTTGTGTTGGGAACCTAATGGCCAATGTAACAGTATTAAGAGGTGGGGCCTTTAAGAGGTGATTGGGTTCTGAGGGTGGAGTCCTTGTGAATAGATTAATGCTATTGCAGGAGTGAATTAGTTCTCATGAGAGCAGCTTGTTCCAAAAGCAAGCTGAGCTTGCCCTTGTGACCTCTGTCTCGTGTACTTGCTGCTTTTGCCTTCTGCCTTTCTGCCATGGAATGACCCTCACCAGATCCCAGTGCCATGCTCTTGGACTTCCCAGCCTCCAGAACTGTAAGAAATAAATTTCTTCAAAATTACCTGGTTTATGGTATTCTGTTATAGCAATGGAAAATGACCTGAGACGACTGGATATCCACATGCAAAAAACTAAAATTGTACCCTAGCCTTACACCATATACAAAAATTAACTCAACATGAATGAAGTAAAACCACAAAACTCTTAGAAGAAAACATAGGGGAGAATTTATGACATTTGATTTGGCAATGATTTCTTGGACAAGAAAACAGAAACACAGGCAACAAAAGAAAAAGTAGATAAGTTGGACTTGGCAAAATTAAGGACTTTATTGTGTCAAAGGACATTATCAACAGAGTGAAAAGACAACTCATGGAATGGGGACAAATATTTGTGAATCATTTATCCAATAAGGGATTGATATCTATAATAAAGAACTTCTATAACTCAACAACAAAAAATGATTTAAAAAATAGTCAAAGCACTTGACTAGACATTTCTCTAAAGAAGATATACACATGGCCAATAAGCATATGAAAAGATGCTCAACATCACTAGTCATTAGAAAAATGCAAATCAAAACCATGAGATACTATTTCACACCTATTAGAATGGCTATTGTTAAAAAAGAAATAAAAGTGTTGCTGAGGATGTGGGGACAAATTGAGTCCTTGTCTTCAAATAAACTTTAGAATCAGTCTGTCAAAATCCACAAAATAACTTTCTGGGATTTTGATTTAAATTGCAGTGAATCTAAAGAAAAAGTTGGGAAAAACTGATGTCTTACAATATTACTCCAGAAAGTGGGAATAGCTCTTCATTCTTCTTTAATTTCTTTCATTAGAATTTTGTAATTTTCCTCATATAGATCTTATATATGTTTTTGATTTATACTCAGTATTTTAGTGGTGGGGTTTGGTGCAAATGTAAATGGTATTGTGTTGTTGTTTTTTGTAAATTTCAAATACCAATTTTTCATTGCTGTATATAGGAAAGCAATGAACTTTTACATATTTCCCTTGTATCCTGCAACCTTGCTATAGTTGCCTATAAGTTCTAAGAGATTTCCTCGTCTATTCTTTGTGATTTTTTACACAGATAATTATGTCATCTATTAACAAACACAGTCTTATCTCTTACTTCCCTATTTGTATACTTTTTATTTCCTTTTCTTGTCTTATTGCATTAGCTAAGACTTCCAGTATAATGTTGGAAAACAGTGGTGAGGATTATCCTTGCCGAATTCCTGATACTAACAGGAAAGCATCTATATTCTCACCATTAAGTACAATGTTAGCTGTAGAATTTTTAAAATTTTTTTAATCAAATTGTGGATGTTCTATTTTTAGTTTTTTGGATTTTGTCAAATGATTTTTCTGCCTTTATTGGTTCACTTCATCTAGGTTATCAAATTTGTGGGCATAGAATTGTTTGTAATATTCCTTCATTATACTTTTAATATCCATAGGATCAGTAGTGATGTCTCCTTTTTCATTTCTGATATTAGTATTTTGTGTCTTCTCTCTCTCTTTTTCTTAGCCTGGCTAGAGGTTTATCAATTTTATTTGTCTTTTCAAAGAACCAGCTTTTGGTTTCAGTGGTTTTTTTCTATTGATGTCCTGTTTTCAATTTCATTGGTTCTACTCCAATTTTTATTATTTATTTCTTCAGCTTACTTTGGGTTTAGTTTGCTCCTTTTTAGTTTCCTAAGGTGTAAGTTTAGATTATTGACTTTAGATCTTTCTTTTCTAATGTATGCATTCAATGATATAAACTTCCATCTATACACTTTCTCTGCATTCCACAAACCTTGATGAATTGTATTTTCATTTTCCTTTAGTACAAAATATTTGTAAATTTTTCTTGAGATATATTTTTTCAGTCATGTGTTATTTAGAAGTGTAATGTTTTATACCAAGTATTTGGGGATTTTCCAGCTGTATTTCTGTTATTGGTTTCTAGTTTAATTCCATTATAGTCTGAGAGCATATATATCATGGCTTCTATACTTTTCAATTTGTTAAAGTGTGTTTTATAGCCCAGAATGTTGTCTATCTTGGTGAATATTCCACATAAGCTTGAGAAAAATATTTATTTTGCTGATTTGGGGTGAAGTAGTTGATGGATGTCAATTATATTTAGTTGCTTAGTGGTGGTGTTGAGCTCAGCTATATCCATACTGATTTTCTGCCTGCTGGATCTGTCCATTACTGAGAGAGAAGTGTTGAAGTCTCCAACTATAATAATGGGTTCGTCTTTTTCTCCTTGCAGTTCTGTCAGTTTACTGAATGTATTTTGACACTCTGTTGTTAGGTGCGTACACATTAAGGATCGTCTTTGTTCTGCCTGCTTCAGTCAGCTGAGCGAAGCCTACAGGTACATCTTAAATCCCTGCTTGTTTTTAATGGCAGAAAGTTACTCTAAAGCCACCTGGGTGGATTTCTCCTAAATGAGCATGGAGAGGTTTCTGTGGGTTAAAAAGGAGGAGCTGGAGCGCAGCGCCTTGTAGGGACATGAGGGCGGCTGGCTGCCGGACTGCGGCCAGGTGGGGGCTGGCTGGCCTGGCCAGGTCTCCCGGCTCCCCAGGGTGCACGTCACTCGTGGCCGACAGGGTTTGCCCACTTGCTTTTCACATACCTTCTCCAGGACACGCCTTGAACTTCAGGCGCGCTCTGGATGAGGAAAGGTCCGGGGAACCTGGCGAGATCGGACCGAGGAGGGCACAGGGCGCGGGGAGTCGCAGCGGCCGGCTAGAGCCCTTTCCTCGGGCCTGGGGCTGGTGCGGGCGAGCCGCGAGCCTGGGCGCGCAGGGACCGCGCGGCGAAGGCACGAGGGCGAGAGCTACGTGCTGGGGCCTCTGCTCTGCCACTTGCAGCCACAGCTCCGCGAGCCTCGTCTGGGAAATGGGCCGCCGCCTCCGCAGGGGGTTGCGTGGAGGCGGGAGGAGCCAGTGAGGGGAACCTGCTTCGCAAAGACCGTCAATCAAGTACGGACAAATGCGTGTGAGCGGAGACGGTGACGGTACCGATTTCGACCTCCAGCCTGGTGTGGGGAGGGAAAAGCAACAACAAAACCCTTGCACCAAAGCTTTGCGGCGCTGCGCGGGCCTCGAAGACAAAGGCTGAGGACCCGCCCTAGCGCAGCCCCCGGCCGGTCCCCCGCTGCCACGGCCGCTGGTTCCCCGCTCAGGGTCTCTCTCTCCCGCTCCCTTTCCCCGCAGAGCTGCCGGGATTCCTCGCTTCGGAAAAAATGAGAAAAGCTCCTGAAGGGGAAAACTTTGGAGGCCCGACCGTTTTAACTTTATTTTTAAAATTTTCACCCACTCATTATGTTATATCTCACAGTTCATTACCATTACGAAGAACTTTTACAAACACTGTCAGTAACCCTATTTGGTCCCCATTTTACAGGTGAAGGAGCTGAGGCTGAGATCGGGTAAGCGAATTATCACCCCGCAGGTTAGTTGGGAGTTTCTGACTTCAAGTCCTGGAAGCCAGTGTTTGCAGAGCTGCGAAGCTAAAAGGAAGGGGAGAGGGTGGGCGGAGGGAGGGAGAGCGGGGAGGGGCAGGAGAGCAGGGAGGGAGGGAGGAAGGGAGGGAGGGAAAAAGAAAAACAAGAAATAAAAAGGCATTTAAGAGCTGAGGAGAGAGCACGAGTGACGTAATACACACCTACACACCGGAAGAATACGACTCCGGTCTGTGCCCCGACATGTCGGCTGCGAGATGCACACGCTGTGTCCACTGTGCCCCGCGTGGTCACACGGGGACCCGCCTCTCCAACTCTGCCCTCCGGTGCCTGCGGGAGTCCGGTCCCCTCCTGCCGCAGGGCCGAGGCGTCCCGCGCTGCCGCCCTGCGTCCCGACCCTTCTCGGCTCGGTCGTCCAGGGGCCGCGCTTCAAGATTCTCCGCCCCAGCCTCGGCGATGAGCCGCTGGACCAACAAGTGGCCGCGGCCCCGGGCCCTGCGCGGGCAAGAGCGGCTGTCGGGATGCCTGGGAGGGCGAGCCCTGGCCGTCCAGCTCGACCCTCCCAGACCCAGGCTCTGGGGCTGCTTGGGGCGTGCGCGCAGCTCTGGAAGGACTGAAGCTTGCAGTGACCAAGGCGGCGGGTCACGGCGACCTCGCGTCTCTTGGCACCGCCAGCACCAGGGCGCGCTCGCACACAGTTGCCCAGGTGAACAAATGCCTCGACGCAAGGGAATGAAGGAATGCAGGAGTGGAGCGAGCGAGCCAGCCGCGGGTTCAGGCGTGCATGCAATGGCCAAGCTCTGGACCGGACCCCGCCCGCGCCTGCGACCGGCGCTTAACGCTCAGCTCCTGGACAGCCTGGGCTGGCGAGCTGTCTCCAGACGAAAAGCAAGACAGTAAACGTTTGGAGACAACCACAACACGTATTCTCCCTGCCCGGCCCCATTGTTTGCTCACATTTGCCGTCGGCCTCTGGGTTCCGACACGGACTCGACCGCTCCGCGTTCCCTGGCCCTCGCGCCTTCTTCACCTGGCGCCCGACGCGGCCCCGCGGGTGCGCGCTCCGCCCAGGGGCCAGGCACGGAGGGTTTCAGGGGCTGGGGGCGGAAGGGGGACGCCCCCGCCGGGAAGGGGGTGCCATCCCCGCAGGCCTCTGAGCCTGCTGAGCACCGTCCCCGCCCTAGAGCGACGGCAGGGTCAGAAAGGGTCGGAGTTCCTGCCCGGGATCCTCCACGGTAGCTCAAGTCACGCAGTGGGACCCCCCTTTCCGCCCTCCCTAAAAGCTACCTGCCCCTGGCGGGGCGTGGCCCTCGATCCCAGGAAGGAGCAGTCTGGCCTCCGGCTTTTTCTGGAGGGATTTCTGGAAGAGGGCCCACCGCTGAAATGGCCTAGGCTTCGCGGGGTAGGGAAGTCCGCCTGGATGGCGGACGCACTTTGCAGACCGTCCCCGCTTGGTCCCCTGCGCCAGCCAGCCCCGCTGCTCCAACTCGGGTTCCAGGCGCCCCTGCCCTGCCCGCGCTGACCCTGCCTGCGCCCTGCGCTGGTCGCTGGGGCCCGCGAGAGCAACGGGTGGGGCGCAAGGGCCTGGGGTGTTGCTGCTGCTGGATCCTGGCTGGAGGGGAGGGAAAACCCAGCAATCTATTTTATGAGGAAAGCGCGGTCTCGGATGAAAATTATCCTGGCCTCTGGAGGTTAAAATTAGGACGTAAAAAATGGAGAGGCTGCAGTTTTGCGTCCACTTGCCCCACTTGCGGTGGGCCTATTGCATGTGGCATGCAAAGTACTGGTCACTGCGCGCTGGGGCAGTGAAGTCTGGACTTAAGGGCTTCGTGGTCTGGAGATGTATTAACGTCAGCCGTCGTGTGGAGAGTGGGAGCTTTCACTACTTTCATCTCACCGGAGCTTCACACAGCCGATGAGGTCAGGCTTATCACCGTCCCGTTGTAGGGTTAGGAAAGCAGCCTCCAGAGATACTGGCATTCCCAGAGGCACATATTAACCCACACACTAAGACAGGTTCTGACTCCAGACCCCACGGTCCTCCCACCACAATGCCACCTCCTTCCAGGGTCACCTCTGCGGAGCCCCGCGCAGGGGTGGCGCTAGGTAAATATTTGTGAATTGAATTCCAGGATCTAGTCAAGCCTGCTGTGTGTTATACAGTAGGGTGTGTCTAGGCCATATTTGCTCACTCACGTATTCATTCACTTCTTATTCCGTAGTTCTTGAGCGCCTACTGTGTGCCGGCGCTGATGGAACAGCCCGACTCACAGCGGGCGGGGTGACGCAGGAGCAGCAGCCCGCGCGGGACTGCCCTGAGCTCCAGGCCCGCAGACCCCTGAGTTGCCCGCAGCTGGGTGTAAGGGTGTCGGGACAAGGGAAACTGAGGGAGCTCCCAGGTGAACCCGAAGCCAGAGGGGACGCGGGAAGGCAGGAGCGGCTGCACTCGGAGCAGTGGGACTGCCAATCAGAGGAGAAAAGAGAAAATACAAGGAGAAAATTCCCCGAGAGAAGAGCTAGAGGCGAGGGAGCTGGAGACCCGGCCCTGGAGACTGGGGTGGCGGTGGCTGGGGGCGGCGTGGGGTGAAAGAGAGAAATCAGACGGCGGAACCCAGACGACAGCCACGCCCTCCTGAGAGCCAGGGTGCGGCGGGGCCGTCGGGGGTCCCGAGCGGGCGCTGCACTGACCCCGAGGCGGGATGCAGGGATGCAGCCCCGGCCCCAGCTGCACCACCGCCGCGGCGGCCGAACCTGGCCGGTGTCGGAAAGCAGTAGGTGTGTTCCCTTAAGAACGGCTCACTGGCTGCTCTCGGGATCCACGGTCAAGGTCTCTCGCGCCCAGGCGTTCCCAGCGAAACCTGTTTGGGCTGGGTTCTCCGAGGTTCCACGCGCGGGAGGAGTTGGTGGTGGCCCGGGGCAGGGAGCTGCGCTCGGGCTCCGCGCGGGCTCTGCAGCACCTGCGGGCCGGGAGCTGGCGGGGCGGGGCGGGAGGCGGCCCAGGGCGGCGGGGCGCGGGTCCCGGGCGGGCTCCCGGAGGCGGAGGGGCGGGCCGGGGGCGGGCGCGGGAGGAGGCCCTCCCCGTCCCTCCCCCTCCCGGCAGGTCGGAGCTGGGACCCGCGGCCTCCCGGGACGCAGGGAGGCGGCCGCGCCGAGACCAAGGGAGGGGCCGCGCCGCGGTCCAGAGCCATTGGAGGACGCGGCCGCCCGGAGCTGATAAATAGGGGACCGGGTCGCGGCTGCCGGCCAAGTTGGACGCCCCGACCCGTGCGAGGGCCAGGTCAGCGCCGGCCCCGCGAGGCGAAGCGAGGCGACCCGCGTGCGGCCATGGCCTCGCTGCTGGGAGCCTACCCGTGGCCCGAGGGGCTCGAGTGCCCGGCCCTGGAGGCCGAGCTGTCGGACGGTCTGTCGCCGCCGGCCGTCCCCCGCCCGCCGGGGGACAAGAGCTCGGAGAGCCGTATCCGGCGGCCCATGAACGCCTTCATGGTGTGGGCCAAGGACGAGAGGAAACGGCTGGCGGTGCAGAACCCGGACCTGCACAACGCCGAGCTCAGCAAGATGCTGGGTGAGCGAGCGGGCTGCCCGGCGGGGGGCGCGGGCGGCGGCCGGAGGCGGCGCGGGGCGACCAGGCGCGTGCGGCCGGGCGCTTGTGTGCCCGCGTGGCTGCGCATACGTGCGAGCGTGGGTTCGTGCGGTGTCCGGGATTCAGAGCGGGGACACCTTGGCGAGGCCTGAAGGGAAACTGCACCGCCGGCCGGGGCTGTCAGGGAGGTCCCTGCCCTGGGACAGGAGCCCGGGTCGGGGCCCCAGGGGGCAGGCGGGACCTGGCAGCTGGACGCCTGGCGACAGGGACCCGCGCGCTTGGACACGGCCGGGACGGAAACGTCGAGGCTGGGTGGAACCGGCGTTGGCTAGGAATATCGAAGCAGGAAAACTCGTCATTCCCTAAACTTCAGAACTGGGACAACCACAGAGGAGGGGCTGTCACCCACGAAACTATACTTAACGAGTATTTGTAAAAAGAGGCATTGCGAGAATGAATCCCTACTTTAACTTAATTAGTAAAATAACAGCAAAACTGTTTACTCCAATAGACTCGGTTCGTTAATCCATTTGTCAATTGCAGGAGTATAGACAGTTTGATTCGGGGGCTTGGGGCCGCCACTTTCTGCGCTGACCTGGCCGGGGCTGGGGACCGGGACCCTCCAGGCCGAAGGAGCCCAGAGTGAGGATGTTAGGAAGAAAAGCCGGAGTTCTTGTCGAGTTTCTTGTCTCTCGGATGTCCGGAGCTGAGCACTTTTCGGCCTGGACTTACCCCCATCTCTTTGTCCTTGCAGTCGGTTTTTATTCATTTTAACCGGTGAAAACCTTTCCAAGCACTTGGTGCACGCAGTGGGCGCCAGGCCCCGTGAGAAGGGACTTGAGAGGCAGGCCCTGCCCTCCGTAACCCCACCCGGCCCGGAACGGAGCCCTTCCTTTTCCGTCTGAGCTCAGGGCTCCTTCCCGGGCGGAACCCGAGCGCCGGTGGCCGTCCCTCTGCTGGCCGAAGCCGCAGAGACCAGACCCGGCTTAGACGCGCTGGCAGAGCGGG
The DNA here is from genome assembly GCF_041146395.1 of Eulemur rufifrons. NCBI lineage: Eukaryota > Metazoa > Chordata > Mammalia > Primates > Lemuridae > Eulemur > Eulemur rufifrons. Next base: position 3,677,511 of record NC_090994.1, read on the forward strand.
CGGAGGGCTGGCTTCAAAGGGCCCCTTGCCCAGGGCCCAGCCTCATGGCCAGCTGTCCTAAGGACGCATTAGTGGGACCGTGGCTTCCTGGGCCCCTTCCCCATTAAAAAAAATACAATAAAATTTATATTTTATACTGTGTTGGCATAAAGACAAATACATTAATATATACAATACTAAAACATTTTCCTTGGCCTCAAGGTTCATATTTTTCTTCAGATTTTAAGAGAAAGGAAAACATGTTTTTTGCAGATCCCTGAAAGTTTTTTTTTTTTTTGCTGGGCACAGTGCCTGCTGACCAGGCCAGCCGGGGACGGGAAACCGGCGGTGACCAGGGCAGAGCAGGCTTTCTGGTGCAGGCCCAGGCCAGAGGCGGCAGAGGAGGGAGGTCAGGGAGCCTTGGCCTGCAGGACTGAGACTGCCTGCTCCCGGGAAGAGGGCAGGCAAAGGGACTTAGAGCAGACAACGCCTCCTGTGAGCTGAGCCTGCTGCAGACTACGCCTAGGTGGGCGCCAAGGTTACGGTTCATTTTGCAGGAAAGTCACTGATTCCTTCTTGCTTAGCTTTATAGCCCCTGGCTTGGGCAAGGAAACCAAAACGCTGGTGCTTTTTAAACTGTGGACTTTGTACACCTGTTGGCAGGGGGACGGCAGGATGGTCACCTCCATCCCAGAGCTTGTTTTCTCAGCCCTTCCGCTTCCGACCCGTGAGAGGAAAGGGCTGGGAGTGACAGTCCCAACTTTTCCTCTGTAAGCTTCCTAAGCTTCATTAAAAATTTCACCTAGTCCCACTAGTATTTGTAGGATATTATGAATGAGAAAGTGCATAAGGACAATTAGGCATTTGGCAGCATTTAAAATGAACCTGTATTTTATTAATACTCCAGCATCGAGGAACATTTAGACACCGGGGTCACATTTTATATTCAGACCACAGACGAGTTGTGAGGTGCATCTGGATCTTGGGCCTCTTCCAACAGCTTTGTGGCCTCAGCCACAGGCTGGGAACCCATGACCAGCCCTGACTCCGGAGTTCCTAACGCTTTTCAAGTTACCCTTTTAAATGACAGCTAATGACGTTAATTAACAACTCCATAGAATAGTTATGAACATTCACCCAAGGGGTAGAACACCCTTAATAATCGTCCTCCCCAAGCCCTCAGCCCCTTTGAGGGCCAGGCCTGAGGAGCCAGCCGGTGAGGGACAGAGGACCGCTGGGCGTGGTTCTGCACCTGGCCCTGCACGGAATGCGCCGAGTGAAAACCAGGGGCCTCTTCTCTTGGACCTGAACCTCTGGGCTAGTGGGTCTCAGATTTTAGGATACAGTAGAGTCACGGGGAAGCATGTTAAAGATGTAGAATCCTGAGCCCACCCTAGGAGGCCAGAATCCGAGGCAGCCAGAGTGACCCTCAGAAAACACTGTAGCCAGAGGGATGCACAGTGTACACTGAGAGGTGACAGGGAGAGCTAAGGTGACTTGTGGAACAGACAAGCCAGCAATGATGAAGTTCAAGTGCAGCCAGCATTTAGCACCAGCGGGTTACATGCATGGGATGCTTCTTAAAGAGAGAGTTTGGAGCTGAGGAGTGTCACCACAGCTTTATTTTACGATGAGGGCAGCAGAGACCCAGGGAAGTGGGGGGTTTACTTCTGTCTGGAGATCAGAAAGCAGGTGCCCCCCACAATCAAAGGGTCCTAAACAGATGGCTGGAAGTAGAAGCTTGTGTGTGTGTGTGCGTGTGTGTGTGTATGCGTGCACGTGTGCCCGTGTGTACCGGTGTGGGTATGTGTGTGTCGCAGGCAGATGCTAGCCTTCCGGCCACAGCCATCCAGCAGGGTCCTATTTGACCTTCAGAGGTGAGGAATAGGCACTGGTTAACCTGACACCCTCTAACTGACTCACATCTGTGAAACTACTGATGGAGCCTGGGTTCGCGCACAGAAAGGGCTGTGACATTTAGGCCATAAGTAAATATTATAATATCATTTCCTAAGAGGCAGCAATAAGTAATGAAGGTAGGGAATTTTAATTAAAATGCACATGTGATAGGAACAGACCCTTGAAGGGTAACAAGAGCCCCAATCAATGTCATGGTCATTAGATATTTGTTTCCTGTTGCTGACATTGGGTCAGGTGGTCCCTTCGCTGAGGACCCCGCGTTGCTTGCAGCGTTGGCTTATCTGGTGGCTTTCACAGGAGAGGTGATGCATGAAGTGGCTTTGTGGGGTTCGGCCTCACTGTGTCTGCAGGACCTGGGCTGGGAAGAGGGTTCGAGACGTGCCCTTGTCCACTGTGTCCGTGAGCGGGGAACAGCGGGTAGAGTGGGGACCAGGCGGAAGGCACGTGTGGTGTGTGTGTGGCCGTGTTTGTGTGTGCATGTGTGTGCACGATGCTTGGAGGCACACGTCTGCGGCAGGTGCACACAGATGCTGAGTGTGGCCTTCTCTGCCTTGTGTGAGCAGGAAAGTCGTGGAAGGCGCTGACGCTGTCCCAGAAGAGGCCCTACGTGGACGAGGCGGAGCGGCTGCGCCTGCAGCACATGCAGGACTACCCCAACTACAAGTACCGGCCCCGCAGGAAGAAGCAGGCCAAGCGCCTCTGCAAGCGCGTGGACCCCGGCTTCCTCCTGAGCTCCCTCTCCCGGGACCAGAATGCCCTGCCAGAGAAGAGGAGCGGCGGCCGGGGGGTGCCGGGGGAGAAGGAGGACAGGGGTGAGTACTCCCCGGGCACCGCCCTGCCCAGCCTCCGGGGCTGCTACCACGAGGGACTGGCTGGTGGCGGCGGCACCCCGGGCAGTGTGGACACGTACCCATATGGGCTGCCCACGCCCCCGGAGATGTCTCCACTGGACGTGCTGGAGCCGGAGCAGACCTTCTTCTCCTCCCCCTGCCAGGAGGAGCAGGCCCACCCCCGCCGCATCCCCCACCTGCCAGGGCCTCCGTACTCACCGGAGTATTCCCCCAGCCCCCTGCACTGCAGCCACCCCCTGGGCTCCCTGGCCCTTGGCCAGTCCCTCAGTGTCCCTGTGATGTCCACCGTCCCCGGCTGCCCCCCATCCCCTGCCTATTACTCCCCGGCCACCTACCACCCCCTCCACTCCAACCTCCACGCCCACCTGGGCCAGCTCTCCCCGCCGCCCGAACACCCTGGCTTGGACGCCCTGGATCAGCTGAGCCAGGTGGAACTCCTGGGGGACATGGATCGAAATGAATTTGATCAGTATTTGAACACTCCTGGCCACCCAGACTCTTCTGCGGGCACCGTGGCCCTCAGTGGGCATGCCCCAGTCTCCCAGGTGACACCAACGGGCCCCACAGAGACCAGCCTCATCTCCGTCCTGGCTGATGCCACGGCCACGTACTACAACAGCTACAGTGTGTCATAGAGCCAGAGCCACTGCGTCCAGCCCAGCCCTCGATCCCTCTCCCTCCCGTGTCCAGGTTTTCCCCCCTTAGCCGGGGAGGTCCGGACTGCCGGCCCAGAGCCTTCGGACTAAAGCCAGACTGGGCTCTGCTGATCCAAGGGCCCCTCTGTCCCCTTCCCCATGGCCCACTCCCCCAGCCTGCATTTTGAGTATATTCCTTCAAATGAGCTTTCGTCGGCTACACGCTGGGAATAAGGCCATCAAGTTGCTGAGAGATGCTGTCTCCCAGTAGAGTGTTCACTGACCTCTTTTCCTTGTCCCCATCGTTGAGACACATGGTGACAAGCCCAGCAGCATTCGAACCTCTCCTGTTTTTGACATGGCTGCACCTGGTCTTTGGGTCCTGCAGGTGAGAAAGCCCCGGGCCAGGATTCAGCCCCAGTTCTGCTGTGGACGCTGGTGAGACTCCAACAGGCCCCCGCTCCCCATCCAGCCCACTCCCCATCCGTAAAGCGGGGGACAGACTTGCTAGCCAAGGTCCCCTCTGCTCCGCGGGTTTTCTGGTTTAGGATTCTCTCAAGGATAACTAAAGGAAAATGGGGGAATCGGACTCATTAATGAGCTCCTTAACATGCAACCTGGTGATAATTGTGTGTTCACGGCCCGAGGACACAAGGCTTGCTACACTCCCTCCAAAATGACCAACGAATTCCAAAAGGACTCTTCCAATTTGAGAGAAAGCGCTCATCCTGATTTGGGAAATCGGGGAAATTAACCAGAACGGTTAACTACTTCACTGAAAATGAGATTGGATTCAAGCTGCTTTCTTATATTTTTTACATAAATTCTTTCTTACCGTACACACGCTTCAGGGGAACACATGCAGTCTGAATCCATGCCGTGAGCGTGGGAGAGATGCCCCCACTCCACGCACACCCTTACACACGCGTCCACGCAGCCTAAATCAGGGATACTCTTATTAACAGCGGCAACTTCCGGCCAACTCCCTGTTCCCAGTGGCCCACACAGCCAGGGTACCTGAAAGGACTTTGCCACAAGGCAGCGTCACTGTCTTCAAGTCTAGATGTGCCGGTTTCTCAAGCAAAATTGCAACACTTTTCCCCTCTGTAGATGCAGAGGGAGTCCCCCCCCCACCCCCGTGTGTTATCCAGCACTCGCTCTCTCCCGTTCCTGGGATTTCTTTTTCTCTTCTTCCTCGCTCTTCCTCCACCCCCAAATTGGTCCCTAACTCACAGAGCCTCTGACTTAAAATCCCAGGCACAATCCCTCTGCTCTGATGGGAATCTGTCGCCCTCACCAGCCAGCTGGTTCGTCAGGCAAAGTCCTCAGCCAATGCTTAACAGAAAATTCTGAAATCAGAAACTCACTGTGTCTCTGAGTCCTGGCTGCCCCCACAACCATCTCCATTCTTCCGCCAAAACTCCTTTGAAGGAACATACCTGACAGTGACCTACAAGACAGTTGTTTGTCTTTTGATTTCAGCGTATTACTGCCTGTAAGAAATATGTGTTTTATATATCCTCCTATTATTTTCACCTTGTATTTTGTATTGTTGACAGATCCTCGTTTTTCCTTCCAAGAAGTCTTATTGTACAATCACCTATAAGATATGATTAATCTTTATGCTATTACTGTGTATGCCATTTGGTAATAAATAGTAAATCGTTGACGATATGATTGACTGGTGCACAGTCCAGAATGTGTATTAGTAATCTTGTAAAATAGTATCACAGACAGTAAGCTAAACTGTTCCATTTTTTTCTTTTTTTTTTGGTAACAACTATACAGGCTTTGGAACGGTTGTAGATATCGATTTGTTGGAAATATTTAATTTAAATAAACATTTTTGTACCATGACACTTCTATCCTTTGAAATAGAGTTTTGCAACAAGAAAAAGTTTTCAGAGAAGGCGTAAATATATCCAGTGCTACTTGTAGTAATTGGTCAAAGTGTTTTCTACATCGGCTTTTTATTTTAAAAACTTGTTACCTTGTAGGGGTGGTTCATTTACTTTTATGAATTACAGTAAAGAGGCAAATCCGCATTGTACATGCCGGAAACTGTTGTGATCGTTGACATGGAACAGAAATACCAACTCTGTGAAGAACAATTTTCTCCTCGAGCTGACTTTATACTTGCAGAGTGGAATGAAGTGGTTCAGGCTGTCTGAGGATTGAAAGTAAGTTTTGTCCAATTACTTGCTTGCTTAAGGCTACTGCACTTTTTTCTTCTTTTTAAGGCAGTCTTGAAACATACCTAGCTTGCTCTTTTTTCTGTGTGTTCATGGATGTGATGTCTCAGTGCGTCACGGGCGCTCGAAACTCGAGGGAAGGTTGTGGAGAAGGCAGGAGGGCCCAGGGAGGAGTAACTAAAGGATGCAACGTCTCTGGAGGTTTAGGATTAAAATTCCAGCCAAAAAGCGTCTGGGAAAAACTGGTTACTCAGTCCCCGTGCAGGTCACCTCTGTCTGGCGTCTGTCCACGGTGAAGCCGTCGTAACTTGTTCCCGTCAAGGGCAGCCTGTGTTTTCCCAGGCCCTCTGGGCCAAGGAGTGGGCCTCGGGAGGGCCTACATGGGCACATGTTCATCCTTCAATTTTGATCCTAATCTGCAGTCATTACGCTAATAGCGCTTTATAGGTGTACGGAGCTTTACAGAAAGTTTTATGGGCTCTTTCTCATCCACAGCCTCAGGTGGGGCCCGTCATCTACCACTGCACAACCAGGGACACTGGGACCCAGGTGGGAGGTGGCAGAGCGCAGCTCACCTGCCTGGCTGGGGGGAGCGGGTCTCAGCGCATCCTCAGGTACGACTGTTGGCAGCTGGAGGCCAAGTGCCTTATCATTCAGCGCTTCACCTGGCGGGAGTTACGCACTGTCCGGTTCACACCTATCACAGCGCGGGGAAAGAAAGAACAAAGAGGAAATCACAGGACCAGAGTTAGATGCGATTAAAGACCTCGATGTTCAGACCCTGTCACTGCGACCAGCCAGCGGTGGCTGTCTGCAGTGTCCTCGGCTGCCCAGAGCGACAGTGTCTGCCCAGGACGTGGTCCCTTGACAATGTCCAGTGGGCGTGTAACATTCCGGCTCTTACTGGGACTGGGGGCAGGAAGGCGCAGGGCCGCCCCTCCCCTGTGCTCAGCTGCGAGTGGATGCGTCCTGCCCGGGAGCCAGGGGTCCTCAGGTCCAGCTGGGCGCATCACCGCCGCGGCACCCAGGTGGCTCCGAGGAGGGTTCCAGCTCCCCCTCTGGGCCCCTCACTTGTCCCTGCACTTGTCCCCGAGTCTCCGTTGAGGCACAAAATGACTCCATTCAATGCGCAGAATGAGCTAACTCTTTCTTAACGGAAGCATTCAAACCGATGACTGCTCACAGCTGCCTTGAGTCTGACCGGGCTTAGCTGCCGCCCGCAACGGCTCCCTGCCGCACCCACTGGCAAATCCAGAGCGTCCCTTTCCCCACGCGCCGCAGCGGATGGCACCCTCCTCCTTGCCTTCTGGCCTGGCATGGCTGCTCTCAGCCTGCGATGTGGGAAAGTAGTTTCCGTCTTGAGCTTTAGCACCGGCTTCCCATACGGGGCAGGGCTGTCCTGCCAGTTGCCAAGGCGACCCGATCGGTTCTCCGGAGTCCCCCGGTGCACACGCAGGAGCTCCAGGGACAGCCGGAGGGTGTCCGGAGAGAGCTGGGACCTGGCGACGGGGTCTGGCTTTAACCATCACTGGGTTTTTATTAGGACTTGGGTGGTGAAGCCCTGAGCCCTAAGGAGGTAGGTAGTGAATTTGTAGGCATTTTGGAAATGGCAAAGCTTTGTAGACAGGCACCGGAGAGCTACTGCCTGTTTGGATTTCTTCAGTTTAGGTTGGTTTTAGGCCTGGGAGCTGGCACTAGTGTGAGAAACCCGGAGCCAGTGTTCCGTGACTGTCGTATCGGTGCTGATCGTGTGGGGAAAGGAGGGGAAGGACCCTCATGAAGCTGAGGGTCACAGAAGGACTCAGTTTCCTTCTTTCGGCACTGAGCTGGGATATAGTCCCTTCTTCCTCCAGTGAGGGTGGCCTCTTCGCCGTTCTTGGCACCTGGGCTTCTGTTTGATCCGAGAGTCCCCTACAGAGGGAGGGGTCTGCTCTCTGCAAGCCGGTCTAGCAAGTCCCCACACACGGGTTCTTCCTCCCACCTCCCCAAACCTCCTGCCCCGTCTGACCCATGTCCGAGGGATGCCGCCTGTGGACACGCAGAGCAAGTTGTCCCCCTCTGGGCCGGGTAAGCCTCACCCTGCAGGCTCCAGGTGGCCTTTTTTCCTTTTATGGGACCACGTTTGAGGCTCAGGTTGGGGTGCGGTTTCCGCCAGACACTCTCGGGCCTGCGTTCCTCTTGGTCAGAGACCGAGTGTCGTGTGGACATGGGGCCGGGAGGGAGAGACGATGCATTATACCAAGAGTGGGGGAGGAAAGTAGGGTCTCCCCAGGACCCACCCCCCTGGCCAGAGGGCCCCCTGTGGGTGCTCTTGGAGGGCTCCACGTAGGCGTACAGTGTCGTTTCGCAGGGGCTCACTCTGCCGCACCTGATGGTGGGTGCCCCAGCCCTGCTCACCGCCCTTTCATCTGGTCACTCGTCTCCTGTCTGTCTGGGGGGCCGTGGGGTGGCTCAGGTCTGGGACAATGGGGAGGGACCAGGAAACGCGAGACATATTCTACCCGGAAAGTCACTGTTTCCAATGAATGAAAGGTCTTTGCAGCCTCCGGGGGCGCCAGGGAGGCTGGTCGTGGTGTCTCAGGGGCTCTGGTGAGGAAACCCACTCGGCAAAGCTGGGACTTCTGGGCCGACTGAGGAGGGCAGGGCGGGCGGGGTGAGGCCTTCTCCCCCATCAGAGGCCCCGAGGAGGGTGTCACAGCTCCTCCGTCCCCTCCCGAGGAGTCACAGAACTTTCTTTTTCTTTATTTCTTTCCCTGGAAAACAGCAGCACCAGCTCACACATCAGGGCCCTTTGAAAGTGGGGGAAACTGTGTCCCGTCTTCCGACCTGCAGGAGAGCGGAACACGGGGGACCCGCTGGGTCCCCTGCTCCGGCCGTTCGGGGTGGCCTGATGCAGACGGAGCAGCTGCATTTTACGGGAAAGAACGTGGGGCTTGGAATTAGATTTTCGTCCCAGCTCTGTAACCTTGAGAAAAGGTCACTGAATGTTTGAGCTGGCGGGAGTCACTGTCACTGCCGACCCCAGATTCCAAGGGAAGGAAACAGAGGCCCAGAGAGGCCACGGTACCCGCGAGCGCAAGCGGCTGAGGGCAGAAGCCGACAAGGGGGTGGGGAGAGCTGGGGGGACCAGGGCCAAGGCAGGAGGGCTGGGCTGCTCCCCCCAAGGGCTCAGCTGCACCAGGTCTCGGCAGGGGCTGGGCTGGCGGCTGGTAAGGGAAGAGGGTGCAGCGGGAGGGGCGGGAGGCCCAGGGGGTCAATGTCTTCAGAGGACGTCCCAGGATGTTCCTTCTTCTGCTTCTTGAAGCCCAGCTCATGGTGGGAGCTGGCCCAGGAGGGCGAGGATGGGACGGAGCCTCCTGGAGTGGGGCGTCCCCACGTGCGCCTGCAGGCCCTTCAGGAGCAGGCAGTGGCTTCCTCCCGCCATAGCTGTCACGGAGATGCCAGCGGAGGCTTCCCTGACATCCAGGCAGTCAGTGCCCCTGTGTCATGTTTGTGCCGACCTTGCGTGCCCCGCCCTGCTGGGGCGGCCCTGGGCCAGGCGGCCGGGGTCTGGCAGGCAGCAGGCCCTGGGGACACCGGGGCGCCCAGCAGGGCGGGCAGAGCTCTGGGTGCCGGCCCTCAGCACACGCACTCTCGTCTGCAAGGAGGAGGAGGAGGCCGCAGGAGGGGCAGGAGAGGGTTGTGTTTTCCTGCCCATGGGAGCTGCTGTGACCAGGAGCAGGAGGATGTGGCCGGAGCCCAGTGTTTCCTGCCTGATAAGCCAGCCCCTCCCTGCAGAGCGCTGGCCGGGGCTGCTTCGCCTGCCGAGAGCCCTGCCCAGGGAAGGGCTGGCCGAGGAGGAAAATCACTTCTCCAGATTAGCTCTCTCGGGCCCGGCCTTCCTCCCCGCCCTGTCCCGCAGCAGCCGCAGGAAGCTGGCCTGGGCCCAGCACCCGGCTCCAGGCCCAGGGACCTGGCCGGTCTCAGGGCCCCATGGCCCAGGTCCCCCGGGAGTGGATGCCTTCTTGCTCCACAGTCAGCCACTTTCAGGCGCGACAGCGACTGACCCCTGCCTGTCTTTGTCAGACCCTGTGCCTGGCGTTGGGCTTAGAAAATCGGTCACTTCTTTCATGGTCAGTCCACGGGAAGCCTCCTCCCACCTGGGCAGGTGCTCTCTCTGTGTCTCACCTCGAGACACATTCTCTGAGCTGAGGGCCGTGGGTTTGAAGGCAGGTTGGCACCGGAACCCCAACCCTACAGCCCTGCCCTGATGAGCTGTGTGGCCGGGGAACACTCCGGCCCCTCTCTGGGCTTGGGTCCCCTTCTGTGACTTGAGGGGTGAGCCAAGTGGGAGCGGAGGGTCCTCCTCCCTCCCAGGAGCCGCAGGAAGGTGCTGGAGCCCCCAGAGCAGCCCAGGGTCCTGGTCCCGCCTAGCGGAGGCAGGGGGTGGCCAAAGGGGGAGCACTGCTTTCGAATGTCACCTCGGGCTGGCCCCAGTCCGTGCTCCCCTCGCCTGCTCCCCTCGGGGCCAGTCTCCTGTCCCGGGGGCGGGATGCGGGACGTGGCTCCAGGCTGGGGCGGGTTGTGGGAGGACGGGGCCGGGGAGGCAGGTCAGCTGGGCTCTGCAGCTGGGAGGGAGGCTTCTCAGGCCGCACTGCTGATGCCCTCATTGTGAGACAGGGACCGAGGCCCAGACGGCAGAGGGACCACACAGTGACACTGACGTGACCCCACCAGGACCACGGCCAGCTCTCAGACGCGGCCCTCAGCGCAGCCCTCCCACGGGCCCTGGCATCCACCCCCGACCCGTGCGTGGGTCCCACCTCCTCCCCGCACCCCAGACCTGCTTCTCCATGCTGATTATAAAGTCACCTGTGCACCCCTCCTGAGGGAGCTGGCCCTTGGCAATAAAAGGTTCACCAGGGGGGGTTCCCTGTGCAGAACAGGTGAGCTCGCACCTGCCTGGGAGACAACGTTTGCACACGTGTCCACAGAGAGCCGCATACGCACACTGCGTGCATGCCCTGCGTGCATGCCAGGCGCGTGGTCACACTCCGAGTGTCACGTGACCATCGCCCCACTCCTGGCGCAGGCGTGGCTGTGTCCTTCCACAGGTGCTCAAGCTGGTGCTGAGGCCGGGTAAAGGGCCGATGGAGGTCACGTCGCTGGATGGATGGGGACACCAGCTGTGGAGCAGGGCACAAACTTGTGCTGTTCCCCGGGGTCTTCACGGCTGGACGGGGGGAGACCAGACCCTCACTCTCCTCACTCCCCTCCCGGCTCCTGCCCAGCTGTCTCAGCTGCTCCCAGGCTGAGCCTCCACCAGCTGCAGCTGAGACTCGGCCCTGAAACAGCTGATGGGCGGGAGAAGAAGGTGGGGACTCACCGGGCAGCAAGACAGCCTGCAGCCACCCAGGGCCACGCGCTGCCAGAGCACGGAGAGGGGGCGGAAGTCTGGGGTCTAGTCCTTTTCATCTAATGCTCTGGGGCCTGGCCCCCCACGTGACCTTGGGCAAGTCTCTTCCCTCTCTGGGCCTCAGCAACGTAGAAGGAGGGACTCCAGTTTCCCAGGCTGGCGTGTCCTGGTTCTCTGAGCTGGTGGAAAGAGAGCAAGGAAAAGAGGAGCAGAGTTCCCCTCGTCTCTGCTCCTGGCCTCCGCTTGGCAGTGGTCTCTAGGGAGGTGGTGGGGGCTGTCCCTGGGCAGGGTCCGTCCCTGGGCAGGGTCCCACTGTGCAGAGCCACAGCAGGCGAGCTGCGGTTGCTGCATCTAGCCCCCCAGCACCTCCCGGCGCATCATCCCCTCCTGCCCTGGCTGCCCTGGGCTGCTGCCCAGCCTTCTGTCACCAGGCCATGGCATGAAGCCCCCACACACCTGGCCTGGCATGACCGGCCCTGGCCCTACCTCCTGGGCACACTGCCCGCCTTGGCCACATCACCTGATGCCTCCGCCTCCCTACGTGGGGTGTCAGGCTGACGGGATGGGGCAAGAGGCTATGTCGTCTGAGCCTAGCCTTGCAGATCCTCACGTAACCCTGGCACCCAGGCGCGCTCTCCCTGCCAGGCAGGGCCCGGTGCAAAGCCTGCAGCTGCTTCCCGTGGGAGGCAGGGCCACCACGCCCCAGGGACTGTCCACCCCAGGCCCGCCCCAGTCACTCACTGCCTGTCACTCTGAGCCTCTCCCCTTCCCACCCGGCTGGAGAGGTGATGGCTCCATAAGATTGGACAAAGTCACCTTTTTGTTTGACAACTTTTGCCTTCCCTGGTACTGCCAAGGCAGTGAGGCTCAGACGTCCCAGAGGGACATTCAGGGCCCTTGACGACCAGTCCCAACTTACCTGGCCATCCTCTCATCACCTGTCTGTCCTCACGGCACACCCTGTGTTCTGGGCACAGCAAATTTCCAAATAGGGTACATTTCCTCATACCCCAGTGCCTTTGCACAGGCTGTTCCCTCTGGCTGGAACACCCCCGCATTTTCAGCCGGTGGATTCCTACTTGCGTCTCAGGACCCGGCGCAATGTTCCTCTCAGAGAGCCTTTTCCACACACCCTGCATCCACGCAAGCCTGCCTCTCCCCGGGCTTCTGTGGCCCATCGTCTGCCTAGTCTCACAATCCTCCGGCACAGATGATGCAGGCTCTCATGTCTCCCCTCCCTCTAGTCTGGGAATGTATGTACCTGGGAAAGGCATCTCATTTACCTTCGAATCCGTGGGGCAGGCCCACAGGCACACAGTAGGTGTCCAATCGGTGCTTGTGGGATGGTCGAACTAGGGGCTCTGGTCTGCCCTCTGCTCTGGGTTGGATCTCAGACCCGTTGCTTCGTTTCTCTGTGCCGTGGTTTTACTCTCTGTGCGTTGGTCCTGCTCTGTGACGAGACATTCCAGATCGCGGGAGGAGACAGGGGCAGCGGGAATGGCCCGGGAGAGGCGCCATGGTGGGATGTAAATTCCCAACACCGTGGCCTCTTCCTGGTCCCTGGAAAGCGTTAATTTCACACCGGCTGGCCTGGGTCTCTGTCCTTGCCGGGCTGTGTCCCTACCCCACCCCTGGCCACCCGTCAGGAATGAAAGTATTTGTGATACTGTCCTCACCAGAGCGTGATAAGGAAGAAAATTTGTGCCACATGGGGAGACACACAGACACACACGTCGCAAAGCTGGGTTCTTCTCTTGCCCCCCGGGACAGGTCCTGAGGGGCTGGCGCTGATGGTAGCGTTGGGGTCGATCCCAAGCGCAAGGGTGCTGGTGCTGTAGTCATGAGGGTGCTAAGTCCCCCCTGGAAGTAAGTGCAGCTGTCTGGCAACGTACTGTTCCAGGTCCAAGAACAAAACCTCCCACGGTTTACTTTGCTATTAAGAAACATGCTGATAGTTACACGTAGGAAACTTGGAATTACAGAGACATGACGACAAAGAGCAAGAGGGGGTCCCCTATGAACTCGCCATGCAAGGACGCCTTCTGGGAATAGCTTGTTGGATTCCTTCTAGAATTGTTCTTTCTAGACCCATGGGTGTGCTCACAGGAATATCTTAAATATCTCTTAGAATGTTGGGATTGCATTGTTTTGGAAACTCCCCTTTAAGAAAGCGAATGTGGAGCCTGGTCGCCTTTCTGTGTCAACGTGTGCCCCACAGGGGCCCTTCTGCCGGTGGCTCTCCAGCTCCCGTGTGTCCAGACCCCCCACACGCCCTCCAGGTTGCGGAAGAAGCCTGAGTTGCAGGAAATGAGGACACACACCCTGTACCAGACAGCACTCCACCTGCCGGTCCTACCCGAGGGGCCAGGGATGCAGCCCTGACCCTTTCAGGGTTTCCCAGGCTCAAGCGGGGTCCCCTCTCCTGCACCCCCCGGGACCCCTTCCTGTGCATGTTTCCAGCAACCAAGAGCTTGTGGAGCTTTCTTGTCCCTGGCGTGGGTTATGGGAATAAGTGGGCCTTGTTCTCACTTTCTAAACTGAATTCTGTTATTCCCGTGAATATCAGTTTTCCAAGGACGTGTTTCCTGCTCCCCCATAATCATCCGACTCCCTCCCCGCCCGGCCCGTCCGCCCTGCTTGGAAAGGCCTCTCCACAGACGGCTGGGGACACAGGGACACCCACTTTCATTCCGCGCTGGGTGCCGGCGGGGAAGTGAGTTGTCGAGGGTTACAGGGTGAGTCAGCAGCTTGGCCTCGGCTGCCCCCAGTGCTGGGAATCGGCGCTGGGCCCAGGACTGCCAGGCCTGGCTCTGACGTGCGCGGTCTTGCTCAGGGCGGAAACCTCTCTTCCGGGGAAGGAGGGGCAAAGGCCCTGGGGCGCCCAGGCCTGGAGATGCCTCCCTTTGCTAGAAACTGCATGGGGAGCTTTTTGGGGCTATTTTCCCTGTGTGTCTCCTCTGTCCGGCTGGACTGTGACTACACAGGACGTGGTCTTCCTGTCTCCTGTGCCCCGAGGTGCAGCCCCTTCCAGCTCGCCGCTGGGGAGGACAGGAAGCTCGGCAGGGAGGCAGCGGCGTGGGCCTGGCCTGCAGCTCCTCCACCTTTCGGCTGAGACCCAGCATGAGCTGCTTCGTTCCCTGAGCCTCAGTTTCCTCAGCTGGAAGGACGGGACCCCTGAGAGAGCCGAGACCCCCTCACCGGGCGGAGAGGCAAGTTGGATTCCACCCAACGACTCAAAGCACAGAGGGGGCTTCCCTCCCACTTCACCCCGTCTCTGCCCGTCCTGGAGACAGGGCTCGGAGGCTCAGCCTCGTGTTCAGGGCCCTCAGCCATGTCCCCCTCCTAACCCTGTCGGCCCAGACAGGCTGGGTAGAGGGCACACAGCACCTCAGCAAAGATGCCACTGGAACCCAGCTACTGCGGGCTTCCTAAGCAAGTGCAGAAGCAAGACAGGCCCCAAGATCTAATTTTTGAACTTGGAGCCCAGGAGCCCCGGAAACCTCCTTCGCAGAAGTTCTGGAGCCGCTGGAGCCCCCAGGCAGCCTTGTCTCTGACCACTGCCCCACTCTGCCACCTGCTGCCACAATCCTCCCGACTCCAGCCTTAGCTCAGCTCTCAGCCCGCCCAGCCTCTCCCCAAGGCCGCCTGTTCCCCAGCCCACCCTCCTGGACCCTTCCCTGGTCCTGGGGTCCCTCCTGTGCCCGAATCCTGCCTCTTCTGTGACGGGTCTTGCCCCTGCGTGTCTGGGACTGTCTCCTTACAGGTTGCATGTGAGGTGTTCAGCCTCTTGTCTAGGTCGGATCGCCCAGAGGGGGAGGATGCCGCGTCAGTGTGGTGGCTGATTTAGGGAAAGGGGTGCACAGTTAGGTCAGGCAGGCCTGGGTCTGAATCCCAGCAGGTTACTTGTCGGCTAGGGAACAACAGGGGCATACCCGAACCCCTCTGAACCCCAGTTTCCTCATGCATGAACCTAGGATGCTGCAACAGAGCCTGGGGCGTGACAGGCACTCGGTGTGAAGTCAGAGGTCACTGTATTGCATTATTTTGATCCCCTCTGTGCCTTGCACATCCCAGTTTTCAGTAACTGCTTATATCCGTTGGAAGTGTGGGTTTCTGGGGGTACAGCTTCACAGGGGACCCTGCAGGGGGGGTTTCCTGTGGGAAAGGCCACCAACCTCACAGCCCTCCACCGGCCTCAGCTGTGCTGCAGGGACCTGGGCTGGGCACCTGGGCCATAGGTTAGGGTCTGCCCTGCCGATGACCTTGACAGTGACTTTGGAAACATCCCTTCCTTTCCCTGTTCCTTCACCTCAGCAGTACTATGGGGCGGCTGAAGTGCATTACTCTACGGTCCCTTCAGCTCTAATGTTTTATGATTCTGAGGTCAAAAGACCTTCCAGTCTCACATAAATTATCAAGCTAATATTTTATTCTAAAACTTCAGACAGAGTGGTAGAGGCTGTGTGGTGGGGAAGGTTACTGCTGAGTAATGGCTGTGGCATTAACTAATCGATTTGATCACTTAGCTGTTTATTCGGCTCTGCATTTGTCTCGTGTTCTGTGCTAGCGAGGCAGGTTGCAGATGGCGGCAAGCGCTTCGTCCCTCCCCGCACCGAGACGTATGTCTGTTTCCCACACCCTTGACTCCGGGCTAGGCCCGACGCTGCCTTAATGAATAGGACACCTTGGAAGTGATGCTCTGCCTGTTTCCACCCTTTTAAGAGAACTGTCAGCTTCCGTGTTTTCCTTCTGAGAACCCTGTCCCCATGCTGTAGGAAGCCCCAGCTGCCACGCGGAGAGGCCCACGTGGAGGAGAATCAATGTGAACAGTCTCAGGAACAACCAGCACTGGCTTGCCAGGCACAGAGGCCAGCTGTCTGGGAGGTGGATCCTTCAGCCCCATTCGAGCTGTTCCTGCTGTTGCCATGTGCGGCAGAGATGAACTGTCCACATGGACCCTGCCCAGATTCCAAAATCAGGACAGGAAGCAGTGGACATTTGGCACGTATTCGGTATGTAGTGGCATCCGTGTGAAGTGGGACGGAAACCACGTGGAACAGTTTTCTGTACCCTTGGCTGGAATCAGGGGTGAGCCCAAGAGACTAGGTGGCATCCCACAAGAGGTGTCCGGGATGACATGAACCTTTGAGGAGCTCACAGTCTCATGCCCCTTCTCAGCACACGGGCAGTGGCTATTCCAGGCAGCCATCGGCTCTAACCGGCTGTGTCCAAAGACGGAGGTTCCTTCTGGGCCTGCGCAACACCCACGGGCAACCTCCTCATTCAGAGTTTGAAAGTGAGTCTCTTCAAGACACCTAAAGTGTCCAACTGGTACCGTCCTTGAGACAGTAGCTGCTGGCCTGAGTTAGTGCTTCTTGCAAACGTCTTGGGCAGTGCTGCCCAGATTTTACTCACAGCTCTAGTCTTTTCCTAGAAAAGTTCCAAAATCTCTGTCTTCCTGCCTGGGCTGAACCCCTGCACAGAAACATTGGAGGCATTTGGAGGACAAAACGCTAAAGCTGGTTTGCATGGGAGGCTCTGGGAAGTTTCAACCCGTGCCTCTTCCTCTGCTTTGAGGTCAATGTAGGGGGCATTTCCAGATTCTACCGGAAATCTGAAACCCACAGGAAGGCTGAGCCTTGAGAAACACGTCTGGAATGATAAGGCCTGGATGACATGGTCTCATCGTATCAGAAGCCTGGATCAGGTTTAGAAAACCTATGTCCCCGTTCCCACTCTGGCCCCGGTGCCTTGGAACTGCAGCCGGGAGCCACTTTCTTAGAATGTTGGAGCAGGAAGGGGCCTTAGAAAGGACACAGGGCTACCTTGCTCCTCAGTGCAAAAACGCAGGCCCTGGGAATGGCCTCTGTTCCTGCAACCTTTCAAGTAGGCATAAAAGAACTTTACAGAAAGTGCCAGAAAGCCCTTTGGGGGACATTCCACAAGTAACACTGTGAGGCGCTCTAGTGGTGAAATGTTGATGGTGGATGTAAGTTTGGACTCTGCGTTTCACAATCGATGCCCTACTCAGTGAGAAGGAGGTGACGCTGCGGTTGGGGTAGACACTCTCTGAAGAGAGAGCTATGACCATGGGAAGATTCTGTTTTGTTCTGCTCAATTCACTCATCTGGGTTTGCGTGTGCAAGTTCCCAGGGGAGAGGTCCTGCCCCTGGGCCTGACATTGGCCACCTAAGAGTAGACGCCGTGGTCTCTCTGAGTCCAGAACAAGAGGGTGGCCTATCCCCAGGGACGACCACACCTGTGGGCAGGGTGCGACCTTGGCCACAGGGGCACGTGCTTTGAGGCCAGGGCGGGACCAGAGCTCCCATCTGGGAGACAGGTTTGCTGCTTCTGTCAGGGCTTCACCTCCTATTAGCCAAGTGACCTTGAGCAATCAGTCATTCCACCTGGCTGAGCCTCAGTTTCCTCATCTGGCGTGGCTGAAGCGTCCCCGGCCCTGCCTGTCTCGCTGACCTCAGTCAAGCGATGGGTGTGTGCACGGCGGCTCGCGCAGACAAGCCCCGGACGGCGGGCGGAGCTGCCCAGGGTGGCTGCATTAGGGGGAATCTCTCAGTCTCTCCGCTCCCTCTCGCCTGCCTCTCTCAGCCTGGCGTCCCAGCTGCAGGCTGCTCCGGCCTCCTGGAATCCCGCAGCCTCACAAGCCAGAGGGAGAGGACCCTGTGAGCCTCGGGCAGAAAAATCCCACAATCATCCCCCATGGCTGCAGGTGGGGTGGGTTGGTGAGGATGCGGTGCTTTGATTGGTCCGGTTTGGGTCATGTGGCCGTGCCTGGTCCAATCACTGTGGCCCAGGGCAATGGAGCACTCTGATTGGTGCACTTGGGGAATGTGCTCACCTGGGAGGCGGCACCGCGGCTGGACGGTCCCAGCAGGACCACCAGACTGTGCCTTCCTTTAGGGCACTGCTTGTGTGTTTTTTGTGACTTTACACATGAGACCTATTCCGGTGCCTGGCACAGGATAGGCACTTACACGTGCCTGTTGAATAGCTTTGGCAGTGAAGTTTCCGGCACCCCAGGGTCACTGAGTCATGCACCTGCTGTGGGCCTCAGGGCGCCTCGCCCCTGCCCCGGGACTGTTGTTTATTCCCCTGTTTGTTGGTGCCCAGCGTGAGCGCGTGCGCTGCCCACGGGTCTGCTTGTCTACCGCTGAGTCCTCAAGGCCTAACAGGGCCTGGTACCAATCATGGGTCAATGAATACTTGTGAAGGGAACGAATGTCGCCTGTCTCTGCAGCACAGTGTCTTCACGGATGGAGTCCGACCCTGTTATTTCAAGTTCCTCATCACCTCCTGCATCCGTCTGCCGTCCTCATTTCTACTTTCCACTCCTCTGGGGGCAGTTGTGACTTAGTACGTCCAGCAACCGATTCTAAGTGCATTTCTGCTTCTTAGGTTTGTCTGGTAGCTTTTACCAAGGTGCTAAGATCTACTCTCTCCCCACTTCATAAATGCAACTCAGCTCCATGTATAATAAAATATACATCTATAAAGTATTATAACCAGCCTCCTGGCTCAGGGTACGAGGACCCACGTGCTCTCTCCACCCCCCTCTGCCCCACCCCAGGCCCTGGGGGGCCGACCGGAAAGGGCTGCGTCCACCGGCTGCCATGTAGTAACCTCCTAACCGCCCTGATTCCTGGGGTCACAGCCACTGGGCAAGGCAACAGCTGCAGGACCTGTGTGGCTGTCTGCACGAGGGGCATAATGCTCCCCACCGCCCTGAAAGAGCACAGAAATGAGAGTCCGGGGGCCTGGGGCCTGGTGCTGGCTCTTGTGCCCCTTGCTGTGTGACTTTGAATAGGGACCGGACCTCCTTGAACCTTGAAACCCTTGACACAGGAGAATAGCCTCATCTCTCTTCTAGGATGTTATGGTGCGAGGGGGACCTTAGACACCACCCCACGGCCCCCACCTGACAGGAGAGAGAACTGGTGCCCAGAGGCAGGCGGGACGTGGGCAAAGTCGCACAGCAGACCAGCGGCAGAGCTGGGCTCAAAGCCGGGTCTCCCGACCCGGAAAGCGCTGGTTCCCTGCCTCAGTCTTGACAGTGTAGGTCGTCGTGGAAGGAGAGGTTTCTGGAGCGCACACGGCGGCTCTGCGTCCTCCAGCAGGGAGACCGGCAGGATGCACGCAGCCGAGCCTGCGTAAAGACGTCAGGAGGAATCCCAGGACGCATTCCCGTAACAGAACCGCTGTGTTACCTGCACGGCCTCGCAGGTGTCTGGGGCGCCCTCACTCTTACCTGCTTCCACCTGCCGGTGTTCTGTCTCCAGCGGGGCTCAGGCGCGTTGGCAAGTGAAGTCTCGCCCCCCTGAGAGCAGCGCTCTGTGCTCACAGAGGGGCACGGCGGTCGCCCATCACTCAGGGGAAAGCCATCTGGATGGGATTTTCAGGTGGCAGAAGGTGGTTTCCAAGACAGAGATAGGAGGGTGGGTATCGGTTTCTTTATTTCAATCGCTAGAAGTTTCTACCTACTGAGTGCTGGGCTCAGCTCATCACACTGCTCAGGATCGCTGGGACTCGTCCCCCGCTGGTCTTCAGGTGACACTGTGGGGACGGCTACTTCTTTGCCTTTGCTTTCTTTCCTTTGTTTGCTTTGTGGGGCTTGAGAGCCTCCTCCTGGCCGGGCGGGCCTGCGGGCGAGGGCGGGAAGGGGCTGGGCGCGTTGAGATGCAGCGTCTTCCTCTGCAGCTTCAGGTCCAGGATGTCGAAGGTGATCTGGATCTCGTACTGCAGCAGCTCCTTCAGGCACTCGATCTGGATGTGGATGGCCTCGCGGATGAGGTGCTCCAGGTCCTGCGGGGACGGAACAGGGCTGGTGACCGGGGCTGGGGGACGTCTGCAGGCAGAGCCGGCCCAGTTCTCACCGGGGCCCTGGCTCCCCGTGCGAGGACCCAGGTGCACTCTCCACCCCACCCCAGGCTCTGGGAGGCCGACTGGAAAGGGGCTCGTCCACCGGCTGCTTTGGCCTCGGCTTCTGGTTGAGTTCAGCCAAGGGGGGTCTCAGCAGGGGGCCTGGGGGGAGGGGAGCCCCCCACCTTCCTCCTGCCCTGCTGTGGGCTGGCCACAGCTGTGGTCCTCTGCCTGTGGCCACATTTCCTGTCCCCAGCCCTCTCCTGCAGCTGCAGCTCTCTTTCTGGGATCCGGTGGTCACTTCTTCTCCTTTCCTGTCAGGTCTAGGGTGACAGTCTCCCTGTTTGGGTGTGCCATTTGTTCCTAACCTTGTTCTGGGCCCCTAGGCTGGTCCCACAGTCCCTGCGAACTCTACTTTCTGGTCCGTGCAAACCCCATCTGGATACCACCATGCCATGTCCACCCTCACATCTCGAAGTTCTGGTGGCCCGCTTCATGGGCGGGGACAGGGGGACCTGCTTCAGGGAGTGGGCATGTCCCCAGCCAGCCAGCTGTGGGAAGAACACAAACTCAGCCACTGTCCACCACGGCACACAGGAGACCCTCTCGCTGGCTCCACCAGAATCGTGGCACACGGAGCCCCGAGACACGGAGCATGCGTGGCCCTGGGTGGCTGTGGCTTCCCTGCGCGAGCAGCCAGATAGCGGAGGGGAGTCTCCGTGGGGGCACATGCATGGGGTGTCCAGTTGTCCGTAATACACTTCTTTGAGATCATGTATTTCAACTTAAAATCCATGCAAAACTGTACGTTTGCCCCAGAATATCCCCCTGGTTGTTTTTACATAAAAATGATGTTCTTCCCTTAAATCTTTGGGAAGATTGTGCTCCAAGAGGATGCACAGTGTCGGGGCACACAGTGTGGGGGGCTTGTGCCCATGAGCTCTGCCAGGGGGATGCACGGGCAGCAGGGCCATGCTGGGGGTGGGGGGCTCGAGAGGAGCAGGCAGGGGCAGCCGCAGGGCTACGTGAGGCAGCCCCTCCTACTGTGGCCAGGCCCTCAGGAGCAGGATCAAGGTCCCCAGAAGGGGCCGGAGACAGACTGTTGCTTGGGTTTTGCTGGGTTCCCAGTAGATGTCTTAAGGCACCAAGATTACACGACCTCCCACGTGCAATTCATCCGGAGACTTGACTTCACACGGGCATCATCCATTCTGGCGTGTGTGTGTGCATGTGTGTGTGTGTGTGTGTGTGTGTGCATGTGTGTACACATACATAGCTTTAAAGCAGTACTCACTTCCGAAGATCATTTGCTGTTTGGCTGATGATTCAGAAACCAAAACCCTTTTGGAACACACGGGCCCTGCGACTCCCCACCCCCACGTGCACACGGACACAAGCACATACATGCACATACATGTCTCTGTGTTCAAAGATGATGCAACAAGGATGACTTCAGTGCCCGAGTACAGCTAAGAAAGTAATTTAGACTCTGTCGGGCACTCAAGCAGTCGGCTGCCCTGGCGCCAGGCCCGTCGCCATTACTGAAGGGCTGGCTGTGGGAGATGCTGGCAGCTGGGGCCCCAGGGGTCTTTACGACCCTCAAGAGGGCAGCCCAATTTCTTAGAGCCACACCCCAGACTCTTCTAGTTTCCTCCCTGGGCCACCGGCTCCACCCCTCGCCTCCCCTGGCCATGTCACCCTCCTTGGCCTGTCCTCGTCCCTGCCTCCTCCACCCCTTCCCCCCGGGCCTCAATGGGTGCTGGCTCTGTGGGCAGAGGAAGGGCATCGGGAGACTGCAGCAGCCCAGAGCCTGGCGTCTGTTCCTGCCTCCTTTGGTGAACGCTCACCCGTCAATGACGCCATAGAAAGAGCTTGGACTTCAGGGCCAGCCTGGCCTCAGTCCAGTGTTAGCTCTACCGTGTGGCGACCTTGCCCGGATTGCGTGAGTTCTCTGAGCCTCAGTTGTCCCATAACTAAAACGGCGACATGGATTTCTACCTTGCAGGGACGTTGTGTGACAATGTGCACGCAAAATCTGCCCTTCCACCCCCTCCCCTGTGTGCAGACGACGAGGTCCCGTATGCCGTGACCGTGGCCTGGGCCATTGCTCGGGAGGCCCAAATGCTCCCCGACGGCAGGTGAGCGGAGCCTCACCTGTCTCTCCAGGGCCTGGCGGGGCGTGGCGGGCGTGTCCCGGAAGGCCTCCTGCAGCAGGTGCTCCCGCTCCAGGCTCAGCGTCTCCTGCAGCAGCAGCATGTTGCTGCGCTTCTGTGCCTCGGCCCTCCCCAGCTCGGCCACCTGCTGCTCGTGCCTCCAGACAGCCCTGTCCCTGCCCTCGGCCAGCGGGAGGGGCTGGGGCGGTGCACACACCTCCACGTGGGTGACCGTAAGGTTGATGTCCTGGTCCTGGCCCAGGACATACTGGTAGAGTTTGTAGTGGCGGATGAAGGTGTTGTGGCAGTAGTCGCAGAGAGCAAGCAGGTGAGTGGTGTTGAACCGCCTCTGGTAATCCCTGAGCTTGTTCCCCAGGATCGTCACAGCCTCGGTAATGGAGCAGCCTGTGGGCACAAGGGGTGCAGAGTAAATGGGACAAAGCTGCACAGATGACAATCAATAAGGGCTCTGAACCAGACATTCTGACTCCAGACTATGATTCTGCATGACCATTCATTAGCTCTTGACAGCTGTGGAGTGTATAATGTTTCCCTTTTTACCTCGGCTTCCAGGAAGCTCAGACAGATCTAATTTTGTGCCATTTTTTTTACTTACATTTATCCCATTTTTTTCTGAGTGTGAGTATTTTCTTATATAAGCATCTCACTCCTTACCTGTGTTTTGTCTTCAAACTCCTGTTTTAAAGACTTCCTTTAGCTGTGCTTTATATTGTCCCCACCCTTTAGGGAGGAGATGGGGATTAAAAAAGGGATTCTGATATGAGGGGAGCAGGAGGTGGTTGGAGGGATGTCTAGGCTTGTGGCATGTGTCACAGAATTGGGCAAATTTTGTCTATCCCATGCAAAGGGATGCTGATGCTCTGAGGGCAGCAGCTGGGCAAGGCTCGGGGGGGTCCACCTTCTCCCGCCTTCCCCCTGCTCTCCTGTCCTCCCCCACTGCCTCCTGCTCACACCCTTCAGCGCTCGGTGTAGCAGTCGGAGGCAGGACTCTCCTGGTGTGTGAGCAGGACTTGACATACGACAGGGAGGCGGTCCGTGGAGGGTCAAAGCTGAATTATGTGCCTGTGCCTTGGAGGGCTTAGGGCAAACAGGGCAGGTGTGACTCTGGCTGGGAAGAAGTGCCAGGCGGTCCCGGAGGGGTTCCCTGGGGAGGCACTAGAGGAGCCGAGACGACCTGTGCCAGAGGAGTGTACTGGGCAGAGCTGGAGCAGAGCGGGGCAGGTGGGGGCGGCTTGTGCAAAGGGCCTGTGGTGGGAGGAAATGTGCCATGTGAGGGACTGGCAGGCGGGTGGGGGCAGGTGGCGAGCAGGCTGCAGGTCTGTGGGGGAGCCCCCCCGGCTGGAGATGCCCCAGGACGCCTCACCTTGCAATGGTGGCACCCCGAGGGCCTCTGTCTCTCAGAAGCCCTCCCTGCCCCTCACCCCACACTCCAGAGCACATATGACGTCTCACATCTTCTGTATTTCACATCTGTGCTCTGCTCCTTGTCATCGTGCTCCTGCCAGACCACAAGCTTCGCGGGAGTGAGGGGCTTCGTCTTTTCCCTTCACTACCAGGGCCACAGGTGGGAACGCCTGGCTGGCAGGGGGCTTGTCGAATGAACACGAGCCAATGGGCAGCCACTGTGTGTTTTAAGGGGGTGGGAGGCATGGGGGGCTTCATTCAAGGAGAAGCTGTTTAAGGAACAGCCCCAGGTACCAGGCGTGGGGGACGTGGCCTGTCACCAAGGCCCTCTCTATGGAGACTGCTGGGCGAGCACCGCAGGCTGAAGGCCAGGCACCCCGGACGTGGCAGGCGGGGGGCAGAGCCAGGTTCCAGGGAGCCGGTCCTGGTCCTGGCAGAGGGGGAAGAGGCCGTGTCGGAGGAAGGGCCGAGGCCAGGCAGGATCACCTGAGAGCAGGGCCTGGTCTGTCCTCACCGACTGAAGCTCTTGGCCGCTGCTGCTCTCGGGATGGCAAAGACCACCTGGCTCCACGTGCCCTGGGGTCCTGTCCTGTCCCGGTCCGCACTCAGAGGTGGGTGCCAGTGTGTGCGGGAGGTCTCCACCGCGAGGCCTGCTGACGGTCAGTCAGTGAGAGCTTCCTTGCAAGGAGCACAGGGGAGAGGGAGGGGATGGAGAAGCACAGGACCCACAGGCCCTGGCCCAGCCCGTGGGGGGGCACTAGCCTGGGGCCACCCCAGGCAGAGGGACAGCAGGGATGGAGGCTGGAGGTGAGCAGAGTGCAGCGTGGCTGTGTGCCCGGGGCCACACCCAGCTCCAAGTGTCTGAAAGCAAAGCTGGGTTCTGGGGATGGGGCTTGTGGTCTCCATCTGGACAGGGACACTCAGAAAGGCCCCGTGCGCCATGTGGAAGGCACTTCCGGGAACTTCATCCCGGAACCCCAGGACTTCCCAGGACGGGCTTCAGGCCTGGCCGGTTCCCCAGGAATTGCTTCCGGAATTTTGCACGCCCTTGTTTCCTGGGGTCAAGTGTGCACAGAGAGAACCGTCAAATTCCTGCAGGTTAGGAGCCGCGGTGGAGAGGCGCTGAGGTGGGGGCGGGGGCTGCCCCAGAGGGGAGGCGGTGGCCGTGAGGACATCAGGGGCGGCCGGCAGAGGGTGCCCGGGGGTGGGTGGCCGTGAGCTCTCCGGTTCTGATGGTCGAAGCTGGACTCCAGGCCTATGCGGGGGCGACTGTGTGAACCTCAGGGGTGGCTCATCGCACCTTCTCTGGGTTCCTCGGAGCTGAACCTGCCAGAAGGTACCCTGTCCCCCAGGCCTGGTTGTGCATGAGGCAGAGTCACCTGAGTCCTGCAGACGTGGTGGCCGTGTCTGCTCCGTTGCCGGGGCCGACCCTCGGGCTTGTCTGTCCAGTCCCCGGCAGCCGCGCACAGAGCCCAGGTCTGCACAGAGATGCCTGTGAGCCCCACAGTGCGACGCTGTCAGTGGGCGAGTACAACGTTCCAGGTGGCTTGTCACCTGGCGGATGCCCTACTGTGGGCGTGAGCTGTGGCCCGAGCCTAAGAGGTGACAGAGCCCGAGTGCGGACCTTGTCCTGGGTCAGCGAGGAAGAGCCCCTGGCTGCTTTCTGACTTCCAGCCCCGAGACGCGGCCTTGGCCAGTCCTGGGTTTCAGCGAAGCTCGTCCAAAGCTGGCACATGAGACGCACTTTCTTGGCGTGAGACCACGCTCCGTGGGCCCCGGGTTGAGAAGTTCCCGGTGACTCAGAGAGCAGAGGGATTAGTCTCGGGGAGAAGGCTCTGGCTGCCAGCGGGCAGACCTGTGCCTGCAAGTTGCTCTTCAATAACAGGGAGTGGCCTTCATTTGCATTGGCTGCTGGGAACTTCCTGAAGACGGTCCCCAAGCCCCTGGAGGCCAGCACCTGCGAGGGGACGGGCCACCGGAGTGGAGGAGGAGAGGAATGAGGAGGGGAAGAGCGGGGGAGGCCGGCAGGTGACAGTGCCAGGCGCCCCAGAATCAGGGCAAAGAGGCGCTGGGCTGGCTCGGGGAGCTCTGGGTGCCTTCCACAGCCCCCACACCCAGGGCCGGGCTGGGCGAGAGGCAGGGGCGCGACACTGTCCCTAAGGGGCTGGAAACGGTGGGGAAGGGATGCTCTTTCCGGGTGGGCCTGAGCCGGAGGACCAGGTGCCCCCGACACACCAGTTTGGTTGTCCCCATCTTGGCTCCCAGGGGAGGAAGCAGGTCGGGCTGCAGCCTGGCCCAGCAAACCTTTCCCGACACCTGGGCGCCCACCGGGCCAGCCTGGACAGTGGGAAGCAGGCGAAAACACAGGGCCCGCCACCTCCACCTGGCCCTGTCCCGTGCCCCCAGTGCTGCCCCACCCCCTTCTGCTCTTGGGAAGGCCACTAAACTGTGTCACCCCAGGGCGCCAGAGACTGTGACGCTCAGGTGTGCTCCTCTGGGTCAGGGCACTCTGACTGCACTGTGCCACACACGCCCGGGGTCACGTGGCCTCCCAGCCACTCCTGGCTCAGTGAGGCTGGTATACCTCATCCCCTCTTTACCCGAGAGGGAAACTGAGGCTCGGGCTGAGGGATTTGCTCAGGGGCATACAGCCGCTAAGTGGCAGAACCAGAACCCTCTCCACCATCCAGTTCCAAGAGGCTTCAAGGCTCTTTTTGTCGACCCTTGGAGGGGGTGCTGGACGGGGCGTCCAGCCCTGTTGGTCGCTGTTTTCCAAAGGACGTTCTGCGATAGGTATGTCAGCTGACCTTGAAGAACACAGGTCGGAGCTGCGTGGGTCCACGTATGCATGGGTTTTCTTCCTCCTCTGCCACCCCTGCGACAGCAAGACCTGGTCCTGGTCCCCCCCCCCCCTTCCTCTTCCTCCTCCTCCTCCTCAACCTGCTCAACGTGAAGATCAGGATGAAGACCTTCATGAAGATCCACTTACACTTAATGAATAGTAAATATATTTTTCTCTTCCTTGGAATTTTCTGAATAACATTTTCTTCTCTCCAGCTGACTGTGTCGCAGGAGGACAGTATACAGTATACATATTACACACCGAGTGTGTGCGCTTCAACCATCTGTGTTACCAGCAAGGCTTCTGGTCCGCAGGAGCTGTCGGTAGCTACGTCTTTGCAGAGTCGAAAGTTATGCGTGGATTTTTGACTACACAGGAGGTCGACGCCTCTTATCTACTTCATAGGGTTAGACAAGAGCAGGTGTATACAGTGCTTCCCACAGGGCTGGTACACAGTAAGCACTCAATAATGTCACTGTCATTGCCGTCGTGTGGTGTTCTGGAATCAACCCGGCTTTGTGGAGGGTGAAGCGTGGCCCTGGGTCAGGGAATCCTGCAGCCTTGACTTCCTCTGTCCAGTCCCCCAGGGGTGATGACCCAGAAGCTCTGCCTGCCGTGGTGGGCGGGGCTTGGGATGCTGGGGGAGGGACCCGGATGGCTGTGAGCCTGCTGGTCCCCAGTTACGGGTGAGAGCGGAAGGGACAAGTCCATCGTGCTGTACCCGCTGGTCTCCCCACGATCGAGAGTGCTGGATGGACCAGATTTCCCACACCCAATTCTAGATTCTTTTTTTAACATTATTTTATTTGATTAATTTTATAAGCCTACAGCACCTGGTATTCCCAGAGGGTCTCCCGTCTAAGCACCAACCAGGCCCAACCCTGATCTGAGATCAGATGAGATCAGGTGTGTCCAGGGTGGTAGACCCAAATCTAGATTCTTGTACTGACAAGCGTGTGTGTGTGTGTATGTGTGTGTGTGTGTGTTTTTACGCAGACAATGGGGCAGGTGATGAAAAATCAAGATCTTCCCAGAAAGCTCTGGCCAAGTGGCTGCTGCCTGGTGCTAAACTCTCAGGAAATAATAATGCCGCCCACCTACACTGGTGTGATACTTCGCAGTTTTAAAGCATTTAAAGTATCTGTCAACTTGTTTAATTATCCCAACCAATCTATGAAATAGGTATTCGCCACCATGTAACAGGTGAAGGAACTGAGGTTAGAGAGTCTATGCGGTTCGCCTGTTGTTAGTAGCAAAATCAGGTCTCAAACCAGATCCTCCGACTCCAGAGTGAGCACAGGACAGCTACGAAAGCACTTGTTAGGAGTGAGTGGAAGATACGTGAAATACACGGTGCTACAGTATGTCCGCTAGTATTTTTTAAATTTAAATTTGGTCTTTCAATTGTAAATATATATAGCATAAAATTTACCATCTTGACCATTTTTAAGTGTACAGCTCAGTGGCACTAAATACATTCCCATTGTTGTGCGACCACCACCACCGTCCCTGGCGCCCAGGCTTGAAACCTCACTCTAGTGTCAGCAGTTCTCCCAGTAACCTTCTCCGTAGCAAAAAGACCCACACAGGCCACGCACTGTGTTTAGTGGCCACGTCTCCTTAGCTTCTCTAAGTTTGGAAATGTTTCCCAGCATTTCCCTGCTCTCATGGCCTTACAGTGTTGAAGCTTACGGGAGAGTGACTTTGGGCAAAGCTCCTGATCGGATGTTTTCTCCTGGGTCGATGCTGGGTCCAAGTCTGTGCTGGAACCCATCCCATAAGGAAGCCGGCTTCTTCTCGTGGCCTTCTACCCGGTGGCACGTAATTCTCAGTGTGGCCTCTTACTGACGAAGTCCACGTGGACCCGTGGATTAAGGAGGTGTCTGTTGGCTTCTTCACTGTTAAAATATTCTTTTCCCTGTTGTCACTCATAAGGGTGTCGTGGGGAAGGTTCTTAGAAAGCCCGTAAATGTCTCCCTTCTCATCGAGCGACCTCCCCCTAGTTTCAGCACCAATGATGCTTCTCGGCTGAGCTAATGTCGCCGTGGTATCAGCCACAGAGGGGCTGCCCCGTACATTTGCCTAATGAATGAATCTGCATTTCACAGCCCAAGGGGTGGACAGAGGGACCACATCCCCTGGTGCCGCAGGGTCACCTTCCCGTGGGAGACACGCTGTCTCCACACACTCACCTGACCGCACCCCCATTCCTGCCCCAGCAAACTCACGCCTGCAAAGGGCGCCCCCAGACGTGCAGCAGGGCCGCACCTGACACAAATTGGGAGCCATTTGCAGTCTCCCAGGGGTCCATGAGGGGTTTCAAGCAGGGAGTGACACCTTTAGTTTATGTCAAGCAAAAATGAAACAAAAGCAAACACGAGCTGCTGGGAAGAGCTTGGGGCGCCGCAGGTTGCAGCTGGGCAGACCATGAAGACCAGTGAGGAGGATGCTGGGAGCCTGGGGGGTCCTCACCTTCCGGTGCGTGGGGAGGTGCGACGCTGGGAAGGCGGGAAGGCCCTGGCGGCCCCGAGGGCTCCTGGGGCTGGGCCGCAGGGGAGGCCTGTGAGCCCCTTTCCGCCCTCTCCTTCCCGGACGCCCCATACCTTTGGTTTCCCTCAGCAGCTCTTCTGTGAACTTGACCACCTGGGCCACCTCCGCCCACGGGAAGCCTTTGCCCACGGCGAAGACGATGCTGTCGTAGAGCGTGTCCAGCAGGATGCTCCTGCGGGAGTCCCGCACCTCGTCGAACTCCTCCCATTTCAGGAGTCTCCGCAGGTGCTCCCGGCCCTGTGACTTCTGCAGGGGGTGGTGTGCGGGAGGGGGTCTCGGGGTCAAATGCCATCTTACTGGCCGGAACACCACTGGGGGCCCCAGGCCGGTGCTCCAGAGCCCTGGTGAGTAAGCGGGAATGCGGGTGTACCCGGGAGGAATCACGCTTTGATTTCCAGGCAGCTTTGCCTCCCCTTCCTGGGGACTTTCTCTCCTTGCTAGCACTACCCTTTCTCCGTGGGTTCTCCCACTAGCCGCAAGCAGGCCTCGAGTTCTCAAATACGGTTCCTCCTCCCTCTTCCCTAAAACACAATTTGACTTTCCTCTGTGTCTACTCTCAGCTAGCTGCCCCAGACATATTGATCTGATAATGAAATTTATACTAAAGTGTACATGACTGATGGAGAAGAGGCTTGGTGTGACGCTTTAGCAGCAGGTATGAGTCTTGTTTGGTGAAAATTCAGGCCCACTGGCAGGCCAGGAGGGAAATACTGTTCAGGGTACCTGTTTTCCCTACCTAGAGGTAAGAACCCGTTTTACTTGAGAGTTTGGCTGGCCCTTCTAGAAAGGTTCTTACAGGTCACCCACAGATGTAGGAGAAGTAAGTGCCACTGAAAAGAAGGGATAAGAAAAGGTGTGGGGTGACGTGGAGACCCACTGCACGTAAGAGCGTTGCTCCCTCAGAGCAAGGGGAGGCTCTGGCTGGGGGGACCTTGGAGGACTTGGTGACACAGAGGGCCCCAGGGACTCCCCTTCCACTGCTGCCACTCTGCTGCCTGACCCAGGCGGACCTTCCCTGCAGCGCCCGTCTCAAAGCGACAGAAGCCCCGACTCACACTGCTGTGCCCGTCCACAGGGCTCCCCGGGGAGGCGGGCTCAGCCCCTCTGTCCCTCCACGCAGGCTCCGCTGCACCGCGGTCCCCACCGTGGGCCTGAGAAACGGCCTGGAGCTCAGACCCACGCACCTGTCACACCTCGGAGGCTGTGTGCTGGGACATGGCGGCCACTACAGGGTCACCTGAACAGGTGCCACCTCGAGCCCCCTCCAGCACCCCCCTCCCCAACCCCAGACAACTTCCTTTTAGAAGCCATGTTTCTCTTTCTTCACCTGAAACTGGAAGACTTCCTTCACTCCCTGGGGTGTTAAGAGTGCCATGGCCCCTGCATCCGGTTGCCAGGACACCCGGCCAGGACTGACTCAGAGTTTCCGGAACCCTGGGGGTGGCTGGGCCGGCTTTGTTAGGTCACCAGGCCTGCTTCTCGAGGGCATTCCTGGGCTTCTTTCCTCCCGGCCCCTCCTCCCCGTGGGACTCTGGGCCTCACTGCCTGCCCCTTTCCAGGGACCCCTACCCCCTTTCTTTCCCTGAAAACCCACCCTCCTTCAGGAAGGGAGTGGTCCTGGGCTTCCCTAGACACAGGAGCACACGCATGCACACGCATGCACACATACCCACTGCCTCCTCATCCTACATGTCCTGCCCCCTGCCTCACCTTGTTAGGATCTGGCCTGCACCCCCCTTCTTCATTGGCCAGTGGCATCCATGCCTCTGTGTTTCTGGAGTGGGGTGTCCCCAAGTGCTGTGCTCCAGCCCCTCTATGCCAAGATTAGGAGGGGTCCGGCTCCCTTTCCAGGCTGGTTTTCCCTTCTCTGTCCTGGAAGCCCCTGGCGCCCCCGTCACCTGGTGGGAGTCCTGCTCTGCCCTGCTCACTGCTGGAGCCGCGGGGAGGAAGCCTGGACGCGCTGGCTGGGCCTGGCAGACGGCTGCCCCGGCCCTGGCTTACCGGGTCACAGTGCTTCCCCCAGGGCGGGGTTGGGAGAGGCCCCGGCTGTGCCACCTCAGCCACCCTGAGCCACAATCCTCCCCCAGCCACACGACCCCGCCAAGGCTCACTTCCTGGCCCACCTTCCTCTTCCATCTGGTGACGATCGCTCAGGCCCTCACTGCCCCTCCCGGCCACACATTCTTGAGTGACGTTATCCAGTCCCAAGGTGAGGTCCGTCCGTTGCAAGCGACTCCCATGTTGGTGCGGTGGAGGTCGTCACTGTGCACAGCCGGGGTGTGCTGGGTGCTGCAGCCTCGCCCTGAAAGCAGGGGCTGTTGATAGTGCAAATCCTCAGACATGCAGGGGCCTCTGGGGCCAGGTGGGATTTAGCGTTTACTGGCTTTTCTCTCGTAGCTACGAGATGTCAGCTTCTCTGGGATTTCTTTGCGTCTTTAATACTGGCTAAGGCGGCAGCTGGAATATGGTAGGTGTTTTAGAAACATTGAGTCATGCATCTCGCGCGGATTGATACAAAGGCCTCCAAGGCTCAGGTTGAAAAGTTCTGGTCATGTTTTTAGAGCTTTGAATAGTTGGAGTAGGTTCTGTGTAGGACAAAGGCTATTTGACCAGGAAACCCATGGGATCACGGACATTTACACATGGCCGTTCTTAGAGGGAGGGCGTCCCTGCACCCCGACTGCCTGGGGCGGCCCCGATGTAATAGATAGTGCCCTGTTTCCCTCCCCAGAGTGGCTTGGTTTAGCTAATAAAGTACGTGGCCACCCCACGGAGAGGCCACTGAATCCACTCCCCTTATTTCGTAAATGTGGACCCTGAGCCCATTATATTTTCCCTTTGCTTGCAACGCTTCCCTGCATTCCCTGGGGGGGAAAAAGAGGGAGTGAAAGTTTTTAGCGCCCTTGTGTGCATATTCGTGTATCCAGACGGACCAGCACGTATTGCACACCCATGAATGCTATGCACCTGTAAAGCGCACGCAATAGATGTGAGCCAAATACACGCATCTGAAACATCTTTGTGCTGCCCGTATCCTGGGCTCTGCATTAGGAATCTGGACTTCAGCTGAGGACTACTGGGCTTGACAATGTTTGTTCCGACTTATTAAAATCACGTGGGCAAGCCCAGCCTTCACCTGTGGCTCCCCCACAGCCCACGCCCCCCGCCCCCCCTCCCCCCCCCCCCCCCCCCGCACACGTGGCTGTTCGGACCGACCTGCTGCGTGAAGCCGCAAGTGCGTTGGTTTGCGCAGTGATCGGTTTGATGCTGAACACCCATAAGCTGAGCCTTTGCTTCTTGGTGCCCACACACCCTCAATCCCAATAATTTCCATGGAGCTCTTTCACCTGATTAATTATTTCCAGTGAGGAAACTGCCAGGCGAGAGGTTGGAGTTCATCCCCTGCCTCCTGGCAGCCTTGCACTGAAACACGGATATTCTAAAAAAAATAAAAAGTTTTCAGCCTTCAGAGAGTAGGTTTGATAATTCCAGGTTCCTATAGTTCCCAGCAGGTGTTGCCGACATAAAGCCAAAAGGATCAATTGAGTCCGAAATGGGTACGAAGAGCCCTCCCCGGGGAGACTGGTTATTCAGCCCCGGCAGAGAGAACAGCTGAGGGACGGAGTGACTGGTGCGTCCAATTCATGTCTGACGCAGTGTCATCGTGTTTTCTGCTTGCTTCCGGGAGATGCCAGCAGGCAGCCCCACTTCCCTGCTGTCCGCCACTCAGGACTGGGGGCTCCTACCTGGCGCCCAGAGTGGGCGGGGCACTCCCCGGCCAGTGCAGGCTGGTCAGGGCCCCCCAGAAGACTGGAATAGGGTGGGAGCCCCTGGGAGGGCTCCCTGCAGCCCCCGGCCGTGTTAACGTCGTGGTGAGCATACTACCCTTGGGCAGAGGGCCAGAAACTGTGCGTGTAACCCCACTAAGCCAATTATCCTCCCTGCAGATGGCATCCCCCACTAATCCTCCTGGGTCGGTCCTAATCCAGCTCTCTTCCGGGGAGAGCTGCCGGGGTGGTGGGGCTCAGTGCAGACGGGCCATCTGCTTGAGCCCAGGAGGCTCGGCTCCTGCCCGACGACTGGGGCTCTGGGCTCCCAAACCAAGGGGAGCAGCCCCGAGGACAGGCTGGAGGAGGTGGGCCAGCCCCGCAGCCCAGCGGGAGCCAGACCCACTGCAGGGAGAGAGGCGGCGTCCACACCAGCCACTAGACGTCCCCCTGCGGCCAGGGGCTCAGGGGAGCCGCGCCATGCCCTTGTGCTCCCTGGAGGACGGTGAGTCAGCAGCCGCCTGTGTCCCTCGGGGTGAGTCACCGGAGGGGCAGAGCGTCTTGGCTCTGGGAAGTCACAGCAGAGCGGGAGGCGTTTCAGCCTGAGAGTCTGGGAGGGACGACTGGAACAGGATGCTCGGGTGATGCAAGGCCGGGTCTCTTCCCGCAGCCTGCCGGGCCGCTGGAGAGTAGGTCGTGTTCAGACACGGAGCTGCTGAGTTCAGGTTCCTGCTCGCTGATTTACAGGATGTTGCTATGACGGCCTGTCTGCTTCTCCCACCTGGACCCGGAGGGTGGACAGGCAGCCTCTGCAGCCAGGGAGGACCCGTCCCTCCCGAGGACCCTCCTCGGGCTCTGGGAGTGGAGGGAGGGGTGACTCCCACGGGGCGGGGACAGCTGGGGAGGGGGGGTGCCTTCTGGAGAGGACCCAGACTTCTCGCAGAAACCTCGGAAGAGCCAAGGGGTGTTGGGGTCCCTGTAAATGACCTCGCCGAATTTTCTCTACCTGGCCTCAAGGCCTGTGTCTACAGAAGAAGAAACTGAGGCGCAGGGAGATTAAGTTATGGGGGGGGCCACAAAATCAAACTGGGGTCTGCTCTTTTTATGGCCGTGACCTTCCCCAGGTGGGCAGGGCAAGTGCCTGTCTCCTGTCCCAGGTTTACTAAGGAAGAAACTGAGGCTTGGGGGGAAGTTGCATGGGAGCATAGATCCACGGCGGAGTCTAGCTCCTCCGACCAGGCCCGGCGGGGCTGCGGTGAACTGTCCCTGCACCTTGGCTCTGTACTTTCCCACGGAGCCACACGTTGCCACCAGCTCTCCCCTGGCTCCCTCCATGGAGGAGGAAGCCC
Source organism: Eulemur rufifrons (assembly GCF_041146395.1). Lineage (NCBI taxonomy): Eukaryota > Metazoa > Chordata > Mammalia > Primates > Lemuridae > Eulemur > Eulemur rufifrons. The sequence goes on from NC_090994.1 coordinate 3,711,443, forward strand.
CCCCACGCCCAGCTGCTGCACAGTGACCAGGAAGGGGCACAGCCCAGAAATGCGTCTCCCAGCCAGAACACCCCCAGCGCGGTGCAGCCCACGTCGTTCTTCATTTACCCTCTTAGTTCCGTAAACACTTCTAGAAATCCTCTTACAAATAGTGGTGAACAGAAGAGCTGGCCGCCATTTTCTGCAGCTTAGCGCTTAAACGGGGGTGCGTGGACGAGTGCACAGGTTGCATGTGAGTGGGTGTTTGGGTGTGTGTGCATGTGTGTGCATGTGTTGGTGCGTGTGTGTGTGTCTGTGTGTGGGAGGGGGAGAGCCAGTGCTGTGGACAGACCCCGGGACCTGCGGGCACAGACCCAGGCCTGCTTGGGCCGGCTGAGGGGCGCCCTGCTCCTGGGCCTTGGTTTCCCAGGTGGAGATGGAGGCAGTTGGACTAAACAAGCCTCCAGTTCTTTCCAGAGAGCCTGTGCATGCAGCTTCTCCGCTCCAAGTTAAATAACCCCAGTCCCTGAAACCCTCCCCTGTAAAACACATTTTCCAATCCTTTAATCATCCTGGTTGCTTTCCTCTGAACTCCCTCCAAGAGACCTGTGTCATTGGATAAGTATGTCGTATAAATTAGTCAATAAATCAGTCTGTCAACAGTATCTCTTGAGCAACCGCTCTGCGGCTTGCTGGAGGTGCTGGGCTGATACAATCCAACCACACAGGAACACAAAGCGTTTTCACGCTGCCTCAGACTAAGGGTTCATTTGTCCAGCAGTGGCCTGAGGCCCTAGGGACATGCTGGGAGGACGACGTTCCTTTTAATGACACTAATCTCAAAAGACGAGGGCTGTCCCCAACACGAATGTCTGCAGATGCTTTAAGTAGACATTAGCAGGGCACCTGCTCTGTTCAGAGCCCCACCTGGCACAGGAGGGTTAGAAAAATGAGCGTGAAGCTGTATCTGACTCCAGGGAAGGAGCAGGGACTCAAGGAGGATTTGTAGGGGGGTGGTGTTGGCATCAGGGGGCAGGGACAAGGGGGTCCTGAGGGGGGAGCTGGCCACCCTCACGGCTGCAGGTGGGACCTTGGTGTTAAGATTCGGGCTGCTTTGAAAGGTTTTTTCCCCCCAATATATCAGGATCGATCATAAAGTGAAGTAGCTAAAAGAATTCCGAATTTGGGGAAAACCAGACCTCGGTTTGAAGAGTGATTTCACCACTCATTAACTGCACCAACCTGGGGCAAGGCATTTAATCTTTCTGAGCCCCGATTCTCTAGGATAACTCGAGGATGGTTGTACCCAGCAGGAAGGATTATTTAAACTTAGATGACGTCACATGCGTAAAACGCCTGGTGCAGAGCGGGGAATAATCCACGTGGGTAATCTCCCGTGCCACCACGTGTCACGGATCCATTTCCGAAGAGGCCCTCGGCTCTTTTGTGTGGATGTGCATGTTGTCAGCCGCACCATCAGCTGGGGTTCTGAGTGCTGTGTGACGTGGACAATATTGCCGTCCACGCTTATTGATCCTAAAATAATGTCCTTCCACCTTGGAGGACAGTCTTTTATTCACAGCAGAGTCCGGCGTCGCTTAATGATGGGGACACATTCTGAGAAGTGCATCACTGTGAGCAAGATGAAGTGCACTCACACAGGCCCGGATGGTGCGGTCTGCAGCGCACCTGGGCTAGATGGTACAGCCTGGTGCTCCCAGCTGCACACCTGTACAGCGTAGCGTGTCGCCGTGCTGAATACCACGGGCCATCGCAACACAGTGGCAGGGATTTGTGTTTGTAAACATAGAAAAGGCACAGTAAAAATACGGCCTAAAAGATAAGAAACGGTACATGTGTGTAGGCGGCTCCTCCGTTATACTCTTACGGACCCACCGTCGTGTACGTGGAGCGTCACTGACGAAACATCTCTGTGCTGTGTGGGGCGGTGTGTTGTACTTCTTGTGATTTACAGTCTAGACCAATAGCTGTGAGCTTAGCGTTTATCCTAATGGTTGGGGTTCATGTTATTTTTTAGTTTAGCATCTGTTTGCTTCTTCCTGGCGGGCGGTGCCCAGGCCGGACGGTCCAGCCTGGCAGGGCTCCCGATCACCTGGGTGGTCGCTGAGGGCCACTCTGCTCGTGGGGTGGTGTTTGGAAAATCTGTGCTGTTCACCAAACCCCCGTGATTAGCATCTAGTAGCGGTTGCAGACTGAAGTTTGGCAGCCTCTGCTTTAGAGGACTCATAGACATTGTTTTGAATTTTTATTTTTTCCCTATTGATATCCTCATTTTCCAAAGAATGTGAAGCATTAGAGAAATCTGGGGGGTCAGTGAGTGGGGTCACCCCAGTTGTATGGAACATGTTGAAATAATCGCGCGTTGGTACAGAAATCTGGCAGACTGGCTGTTAGTGCTGCAGAAGCCAGATGGCCACTTGGCTGCGTTGCTCACCTTCCCTGGCAACCGCGGGCCCTGCAGCTGCGCAGGGCTGTACGGAGGGGTCACTGCAGCCCCCAGGGGCACTGGGACGATGTTAGAGGGGAGTTACATGGGACCCTCTCAGGGTGGCCTGGGTGGGTGCCATGTGGGGCCAGCGTGACGACTGCCGCTGCGGCTTCAGGGCTCCTCCCGGGCACCGGCTTCATGGCATCCCCGGGGAAAGCCTGAGAGAGGCGGGGGTTTGTTCTTGTTTCATTGATGGAAAAGGATAAAGAAACTGAGGTCCGAGGGTGGGGGTGACCCGATGAGCCAAAAGCTGCAGGGCGAGGGGCGCCCAGTTTTGCTGTCTCATCCTCAGTCTCCTGTGACATTCGGTTCCTCCCACTGCGTGGGTTTCCATGGCTCTGTCAACGTGCTTCTGGGACCGGAGGCCATGCCACACCGGCACCTGCCCAGGTGAGAGGCAGCCGTGCGCCCCCGGCAAGGAGGGAACGTTTGTCCAGTGCCCGCGTGAGCCCGTGGCCGCGCCAGGATCTTCTCTTTCCCGGTGCAGGGACCGGCTGTCATCTCGCAGGCAGGAAAGACCACATTCCAGCTCTTCCCAGACTCCTTGTACCTGGCAAAAGAGACAGACGGGAAGACAGCCTTCTCTCTCTCTCTTTTCCCCGGGACGTCACCGTAACTGCGTTTCCCTCCTTTCCGGGAAGATGAGCTTGTACCCCTCCTCCCCGACCCCCAGGTCTGCAGGCAGCTCGTGGCAGATCAGCCGTCCCAGGAAGATGTTGTTATTATTATCTTTTTTAGTTGAGGAAACTGAGGCTTGGATTCCTAGTTAATTTATCTAAAATTATATAACTAGTAAGTGGGAAAAAACCAGAATTTGTCCTAAGCCTGGGTGACTCTAAGCTTCATTGTGCCTTGTTTGAAGCTCTGCATTCAAACAAGGAGGGAAAAAAACAGGCGTGGTGGCGTGCACCTGTAGTCTCAGCTACTCGGGAGGCCGAGGCCAGAGGATCGCTTGAGTCCAGAGTTTGAGGCTGCAGTGAGCTTCGATCACACCACTTTACTCCAGTCTGAGCAGCAGAGTGAGACCCTGACTCTTAAAAAATCCATAAATAAATAAATAGAAAACCTCTCTGACCTGGTGCTTAAGATTCTTTTTAGTTTTTGTACTTTTTAAAAAAGTTGATCACAGTTTTGTCAGAGTGAGGCTTATGTCCACTGAAGCCCCCTTCCTTCTCTCCCACTGAAGTAACTGAGCAACTAGTCCCAGGGCCCCTGGGTGCAAAAACAATCTGTGTGTCACCCAAATAAAGCCGGGCTGCCTGGTGGCACAGCTCAGCCTGCTGTTAGGATCAAAGAGACACCATTCTTATATTAAAAAAAAAAAAAAAAGTTTTTTTAAACACAGCTAGAATCAAAGGGAAGGGAAGAGTTGGGACAGTTAACAGGCTTAGGGTGGATCACATGACCCACACCGCGGGGTTACACACACCTCTGCGTCCTGTCTCCCTCTTTCTGATGCACGAGACTTTCCCGCTCACCATGGGGTTGGGAGGACCAGACGGAGGCCAGCAAAGGTCCCCAGCGGAGGTGACGGGTGACACGTGCTTTCCCACCCGCTGCACAGCTGTGGCCTCTCTGTTAATCCGCGAGCAGCTAATAGGCTCTGCCTGCGCCCTTCTGTCTGGCCCTCGTTAGTCCGCTCTGTCCCGGCGATTCTAACCCTCGATCAACATGAGTGGAAATTTTTATTCAATTTTGTGAGGGGGAAAAAAAAATCAAGGGAATGAATGATTGCAATTCTTCCTTTAATCTTTCTCCCCCAACGTGAAACTGTCTCGAATTCCTGCTTGGGTCCCCAGCATCCACGGGCAGCTGCTATGTCGTGCTTCTGTTTGAACTTTTGTCATCAGGGGCTGACCAAACTGTTCTGCTATTTGGCTAGAATCTCTGGGCATCACAGTGCACGCGGAAGCGTGTTTGGAGGTGTTTTATCTGCACGGGCAAACTGAGCCGACGTTGCTGTGTTCACACGTGTAGTCCACATAGGCCGTGCCTGAGACTAACCAACTACTGAGATAAGCCTGACAAGGTGTAGACAAAGCAGGTGTTTTCCACCTGCCTGGACTTAGGACACGCTTCCCCAGACCGTGGCTGTCCCTCCCCAGCTGCCCGGGCCCCGCAGGCCCCCAGCCTCTGGGGCACGTGCCCTCAGCCCACTGTCCTTGCAGAGGGGACCCAGGCCTGGGGCTGCGGGGGAGGGTGGGGCCATGCCCAGAGCTAGCTCCTTATCAGGAGGATACAGAGTCCTGAGAATCCCCCCACCCCCGGGGTTTGTGTTTCCTTTCGGATCTCTGAGCATCTTTTGATCTTGAAACTAATCCATTTTCCTCTCTCTCTTCCTACTTCCCCCCTCTCTTTCCCCTCCTGACTCAACCAACCTAGGGATGTAAACTCCTATGTGGGCATAAGTTACCACCACCAACAGCTACATTAACTCTTTCTTAGCAGGAAAGCTCAGCTGAGCTACAATTAACTAGAGCATCCAGTGCATGTCAGGTAGATTGACTGAAAATGGGGAGTTCTTCTAACTATATATGTATATATTTTAAATTTTATTTATTTATTTATTAGAGATGGGGTCTTGCTATGTTGCCCTCCTGGACTCAAGCGATCCTCCCGCCCCAGCCTCCCCAGTAGCTGGGACCTACAGGTCTGCACCGCCACGCCCGGCTTTTAACTATAATTTTTATTGCTGCGTTTATTCCTTCATTTTGCCAGAGAAGGCTTAGAGGAGTCTTCTGGCCTCTGCATAATGTCACACACAGTGGGTGCTCATTACATTTTTTGCTTAATTGGCTTAATTTGGGAGCGTGAGGTCAATGCTGAGGAGGTCACGTGCTCTACTCTGGGGCAAGGGGGCGCCCAGTGTGACCAGGAGGGCTCAGCTCTCCTCACCCGCTCTGCGGGCCTCCTGCTCTTTCCTCTGCACGCTCTGCCTGTCTCTCTCCCTCGCCAGGGTGCTGCCCCTGGGGCAGCGGGTGGGCATGCTCTGTACCCTGCAGAGAGCGTCCCACACGGGGCCCCGCTGCCACGGCCTCAGCTCGGGGAAGGCCGGACCCGGGAGCTGTCACAGGCATGGAGAGGCTGACCCTTGTCCTGGTCACTGCAGCTCCAGCAGCTTCCCAGGGGCGTCAGAGCCCAGGCGGCCCCGGTGCTGGCCAGGTGGGCGGCGCTTCCCACCTGCCGCGGGTGACAGGCCAGGCCGGGCACGACCCAATCCCGGCTGAGAGCACGTCTGATTGCCTGACCGCCGACCTGCAGCTGGATCATCAGATGTGGCTCTGGGGAATAGGCTTGTTTATAATGCCCGAGACAAAGGGAGGAAGCTGACCGCAGTTACAACAGTCCTTCCTGCCGCCCGCGCCTTTCATCCGAGGAGGCTGCGGGGAGGCAGCGCCTCTGGGCCGGCCCGAGACGCCGTTCAGGGCAGGAAGGAGCCGTCGCTGCACAGGACGTGGGCAGGTGGGATGTCTCCATCCTGCGCAGGACGGTAACCAGGCGCAGAGAGGTAGATTCATTTCTCCAAGGTCACACAGCTGCCACTGGCACGCAGAGGGGGCCTGGCTGCTTCCAAACCTGCTTCTCGTGCCAGGCTGACGTCTTCCTGCTGCACAGGGCAAGGCCCACCTGCCCGGGTGCCCCCAGCACCCTTCCTCAAAACCGGGACAGGGGGCGTCCGGGAGCGCTTGGTCTAGACTCAGGAAGCGTGAGCAACGCAGGACCCATGAGCATTGTTGAGTCTAAATTACTTGCTTACAGATGTGGAAACTGAGGCCCAGACAGATGAAGCAACCCATCCACACCGAAATGACACTGAGGTGCCTTGCAGAAGGCGAGTTGTCACGGAGTTGCTGAATAAGGGAGGGACTCAGTGGCAGAAGTCCCAGCGCTGTCTCCCAGCACCCTCAGAGCACCTGCTGCTCTCCGGCCCGCGCCAGCCTCTTCCGTGGGGGCGGCTCTGGCCACAGGTCAATGCCGGGCCTGACCTCAGGGGTCTTCCAGCACCTGCTGACGCGTGGTGTCCCTTGAGGAGAAGAGACCCCAGGTGGGGTGGGTGGAAGAGCTGTAATGCCTGGGGATGGGTTTCCTCTGCCCGCAGGTGGGCTGGGGCCCCGGCCCCGTGGGTTCTGCGTGGCGGCTCCAGCAGTGCTAGTGTGGCAGCAACGGCAGAGCTGTCCCTGCGCCTGTAGACTCAGTTCCAGCGGGTCGTCCCCAGCCCTTTGCATGGCCTCCTAGCCCAGCAGGAGCCTGAAGAACCGGCTCTCTCCTGCCAGCTGCCCTGCCCAGCCCAGAGCCTCCTGCAGCCCCAGCAGGCGGCACCCAGCAGGGCCAGGCACGCTGGGGGCAGCCCCGGATGGACTCAGGAGCTAAGTTCTTCCCTGGCAGCAATACCAGACCCAGCCCCCACCTTCCACGCTCTGGCCGTTTTGCCGTCTTTGTGTTGATCTTCCCAACTCGGCACGTCACAGAAGGGCAGCCCATAGGCTTCAGAAAGCCTTGCCCGCGGCCCTGGTGGCTGCTCCTGCTTGGGCCCTGGGAGAGCAGGCGTATCAGCCAGTCTGCAGAAGAGAGTGGTAGACCTGTGGTTGAGCCCAAGTGAGTGAGCAGAGGTGTCAGAGAGGAGCCAGGGGACTTGTCTTCCACCAGCCATGTGGCGTGAGAACTCCACTGGCCCCGTGGCCCATCACTTCTCTGCCTGCTCAGACAGCTGTAGGTGTGGTCCAGCCTGACCCTCTGCACCATGTCCAGTGGCTAGGGAGCAGGTGAATTTGGGCACCTGGTCAGGCCCTCAGCCACCCTTCTCCACAGGCAGAGAGAGAGGGGACAGGGTCTCTAGAGTCATGAAGCCTGGGTTTCCCTCGCAGTGGTCGACGGGTTTTCTCATCTGAAAAACTCAAGGGAGATAGAGAGAGATGTCGTCCCTGCATCCCTCACAGGACTATGCAGGGATTAGACGCAACAACATGACGATGCCTTGTAAGCACCCACCCGCCCCGACACAGCGGCTGCTGAAGTTCATAGGATCTTACAGTAGGTCTGGAGAACTCTCCAGGGCAACTCGGGCCACACGCTGGAGGTTTGGAGCGTCTCCTGGTGCTCTGGGTTGAAGCCAGACTCAAGGAGACGTCCGCAGGGCACCTGTCGTTTTGCCTCTCCTAGGACAATGCATCCTCTGGGCAGGCTCGCGGCCCCCATGGCCCCCTGGGCCCCCTGGTGCCTGGCCCCTCGCAGGGGCAGGGAGGGGTTCATGCAGCTGAAGTGCACGCCACGTCTGGAGGGGGGTCACCCATGCCCGCCAAGGGCTTCCTCCGGCGAGGCTGATGTGATCTGGGGTGTGTGGCTTGTTCAGCCTCCACCTGCCCCTCCAGGTCTGTTCTTTGCCCTTTGACCTAGGAGTTTGACCTCTGTACTGCCTCACCTGCACCCTTGCCCTCTGGCTTCTGGTTGGGTTTGGCCAATGGAGCCACCAGGGGGACATCTGAGGGGAGGAGGAGAGTGGGGTCGGCGTCTTTGCTTCCCTGTCCCCGGCCAGGCCCCAGCTGTGGTGGTGCCAGTCCTCCTCTGCTCAAGGTCACTGGGTGGCTGCTCTGTAGCCCCAGCCCCCACTGGGCAGTGTTGCTGCCCCTCCCCCCAGGCACAGCCCTGGTGACAGCGTCACACCGTTGCCATCTCCTGGGCGCATCACTGTCCCTTGCTGGATGCTTGTTGGACACGCAGTGCTTGTCAGTCACCTCCAGCCTGGAGGGGGCCCCAGCCCAGCACGGCAGAGAAGCACGTCCAGCCTCAGCCCGGGGAGGCGTGAGTAGAAATTGACGACTCTGACTGGTGGGCTGAGTGGTCTCAAAAGGATAGGTCATTCTTGTCTTCAAATAATGTCAGAGCTGTCAAGGGGTCCCCAAATGCTTTAAACTCCTCGCACTGCCCTCATCGACCCTCTGTCCGGTCAACCTCAGAGTGAGAACCAGATGACCATTGTGGCCAATGAATGTTCATTCATTCGCTCATTCAGTCGTTCAACAAACATTTCCTGAGCACCTGCAAGGTGCAGTGTGCCATGCACCGGGGAGCCCCAGCTCAGTGGCTAGTCCTCACCCTCGCTGTCTCTCGTCCTGTAGAAGTAAGCTGTGTGCACACACAACAACGGTGCGGGCTGTGAGTTGGGGTGAGGATGGGGGGAGCAGAGGTGCAGAGCTGGAGGTGCTTGGGGGGAAGAGGAAATCAGGATGAGTTGGGGCAGCCCCCCGAATCTCAGGGGGAGAAAGCTGCATAAATCAACACATTGCACTGTCCGGGCAGCAGCTGACTGTTCGCCTGTGAGTTAAACTGGAAGGAGAGCCGGTCTTTGTTGATGTCCTCCTGTGTGAATATTGCTGCTTCTCCATCATCTCAGACCGACCACTTCCACCCACTTCCGGGAGGAGACAAGGGTGAAGCAGAACGTCCTGCAAGACTTTCTCCATCCCAGTGAGGGGCCACAGAGTCCAGGGTTACCCAGTTGTAACTAAATCTGAGCCGGGAAAATAGAGCACTCCCACAGTTCCTGCACCCCGGGGGCCCTCCAGGTTGCCTTATGATGACAACAACGATGACGGTTGTTAGGACCAGAGACAGGACTGTGAGAAGGCGACATCCCTGCCTCCACCCCCTCTCTGTGCTCTTTCCTTCCTCCGCGGGACCTGTCCTCCGGTGGCCCCACGCAGGCTCCCTCCCCCGCCACCACCGCCCCGCTGTGCGCAATGACCAAATGGCAAAAACATTCTCAAGGAAATGCACAGCTCTGCTGGGGCTCTGCTCCCTGGGCCACCGTAAGTGTCAGAGAAAGCGGTCAGGGAGTTATTCACTCTGCTCCCCTGGATCGGTCCCAGATCTGCGCTGGGCTCCGCTTCCTGTTTTTGAGTCCCCACTTGCCCTGGCCGCTTCTCCCACAAGGGGCAGAACCCGTAAGGGCCCATTGTCCCCGGTTTGCCTCCCACTGGGAAAGGGCTGCTTCTCTCCTGCCTTCAACCCGCCCGCCCTCGTGGAGGCATCCAGGCAGCGCTGGGGGAGAGAACCCCGAGTCAGCCTGCAAACCAGCTCCAGCCTCGCCTCTGCCATCTCGGAAGCGGAGGCTGGGTGGCAGGGACAGACCCTGGAGCGGTGCCAAGCTGGGATTGCTCCTTTGTTCCGTGGGGTTTCCCGGCCCCCTGTCCTCTAGGCAATTGTGCGGCCCGTTGAGATAATATTTACGTATGTACATAATCGCTTTGTAAATGAGAAAGAGCTTTGCACATGTCATTGTGTATTGTAAAGAAGTGCCCCTCCCCCGTGTGTGTGTGTGGGGGGGCGTAGGTGCAGTTGCCGTGACAACATCCCCACCTGCCTGCGTGCTCCTCCCCACAGGCCTCGGAAACACCCTGTGGGCTGATCTGGGGTGATCACTTTCACGACACCACGCCCTGCTCTGAAATCCACCAGGGTTCCCAACGGCAGCAGCTGCTCCATGGAGCCCGACCCCTCCGCTCCTGAGGGCCAGGCATTCGCTGTGCGCCTGCAAGTTCTGCAGCGGCGACGACCAGTCTCCTTTATGAACCTCCATGTGCGGGGGCTTCGTGTCGCATGGGCCAGCACGCCGTCGCCATCCAGCTGTGTCCTGTTCTTGCTCAGTGGGTTTCAACACTGGCAGACAATTACTTGGGGAGCTTCAAATGAAAAGGAATATGAAAAATACTTACTTGATAGACTAAAACATTGCTTGAAAATTTTTTTTCCCCCGAGAAGTGAACTTAGAAGTCATTTTACTAACAGAAACCCATGGCCCAGAAACGGCGAGTGCTTTGCCTGAGGTCACCCAGCGAGGTGGAGCCTGTGGTGGAGCTGCCTGCCCGGTGCCCCCGACTCCTGCTGCCCCGAGACCTGGCTTCCTGCACTGGGAATCAGAACGCGAAAGCAAAGCCCTCCACACCCCAGAACTGGTCTCGCTGTTTTCCCTCAATCTGTCCTTTGTAGCTCTCAAACTTACACCTGTTTCTCTTTTCTCCATTTGAATGCCAACAACGGCCAAGAGGGGCACCCCTGCCGTCCCTCCCCGTGTCCCGGCATCCTGTGCAGGTAGGGACAGTCCTGGAACCAGGTCTGCAGTGGGGCAGAGGCAGGAGTTGTTAGACGGAGGGGTCAGATCAGCTGCAGAAGGGGCCAACTCAGCCAGCCTTTGCCCCTGCCTTCCTCCCGCCTGGAATGTGGACGGGTGGCAGAGAGAAGAAAGGCCAGAGCTGGAGGAGGCAGCTCCACTCCCAGCTGGGGGCCAGGTGGGGAGCACTGGGGGACATCTAGGTAAGTGAGACACTCTCCAAGGGCGGGGGCTTTTGCCTAGCCAGGCCCCGTGACGGAGCTCTAAAGAACACCCCACCATCACCAACCAGCCTCCCCCTCAGGTGGGGCCTCGTCAAGGTATGTTAAGACAGAATGGGTTGGAGGAGGCGCTGACATTTCCTGAGCCACCTCAACGCCCATGCGGTGTGGACAGGACCACACAGGAGGGGAGGGTAGCTGCCCTTGGTGAGCACAGAGATTGGGGGTAGACCACTAATGCCAGGCGGAATGGGATGCGGGTCAAACTGCAGGACCCACGGCAGCCGTCTCGTGACTGTGAGGAGTCTGGGGAGGGAATGAGCAAGAAAGACACAGGGCGGAGAGACAGAGGGAGCCGGAGGAACGGAGCCTCCACACCAGCGTGGGAGCATCTATCTCTAGACTTCTTCTAAGAGGGAGGAAAATAACCCTCTGGCTGGGCTAAGTCATTTGGCTGGGAGGGTATCTGTTGCTGGCAACTGGGTTCAATTTGTGACGTAACAGCCCAAAATAGTGTGGGACCACTCCAGTTGTTGAAAGTTGAGCCGAGATCTGCCTCAGTGTCCTAGGAAGGTCCTGGCCATTCCTAACTCCCCGCTCTGCCTCCAGGGCCGCCCCAGGGAAATCTGGTCCCTCCCTCCTCTCCAGCTTCTCCCCGATCCTGCCCGTCTGCTTTTGCATCTGACGTCCTTGGCTCCACCCACCTGCGATTGTTTGTTGGACCCCGAGCCCCCTTAGTGGCTTTCTCAGCTGCTCAGGGCCACAGGCAGCCCAGGGTGTGCCCTGTCCGCGCACGTCCCAGCCCCTTGTCGGCCGTTTATCTGCTTCCTCCGTGCACTTGGCCTGGGGTCAGGCGAGAGCGTGTTCTGCCCTTGCCCTGTTTTTTACAATACCGTCCTACTCCTTGCTGACTTGACTTCTCACCCCATTCTCACCATCGCATGGTTCCCCAATTGTCATCGGTTTATTGTGCAAACCCGTGTCAAGCACTGACCATGTGCCAAGCAGAAGGGACAGAGACCAACCAGACCCACTTCCTGCCTTCAGGGCGCTCGGAGCAGGCGGCACATCCCGCTCTGCACCATAAGCCTGTGAGTCCAGGCCGTCTCATTAACCTACTTCCCTTGCTGATAAGCTGTCTAGAGAACATTAGCGCACACGCGTGTGTGTGTGTGTGTGTGTGTGTGTGCACTCGCGTGCGTGCTGGGGCTGGGGGGGCAGGGCAGGAAGGTGCTCCAGCACTGGCTTGTGTTTTGTTTTTTGACAGTTTCCAAGGATTCTACTTCCCATGTCAGTATCAGGTTTCTTGCAGTCCGGAGTCTGTTTTCCTGACTTGTCACAGATGTGTCCTTCCTTCATCACCAGACAGAACAGGAACCGTCACTGGGAAACTGTTGCCCGTGACTACAGGACGAAGTAGAGGGTCTGTGTTCACAAACGTGATTTCTTTTCTTCTCTCTCAGTTGCACCCTCAGGGCCCCACGGCCGGCCCTGAACTCTATTGAGTCACCCTCCGTATCATCCGTCCTCCCCCCGGCATCCTCATCTCCAAGGATCAGATCAAAGGTTCCTTAACCTGGGCTCCGTGGATCGCCGGGAGGGTCCATGGCTGAGCTGCAGAGGCTTGTGTCCCCAGAAATCATGTGCAGTATTTGGTGCATATGGGAATGTGCCCATTTTTCACGAGGGGCGTTGGTGTTATTCATGGTTTCCGCCGTAGTTTTGAAAGGGGGAGGAGTATTGGAAAATTTCAAGAATAAATGCCCTTGATAATTTCTCACGAGCTCTCCCCGACTCAAGGGTCATCACTGATAGCTCAGCCTCACGTGCTACATTTTCCTACAACCTCTGAGTGTAACCTCAGCAGCCCTGTGGTTTAACACCTTTGTTTTATGGTTAAGGTTAGCAGCAGCACAGAGAAGTCAAGTAACTTGCCCAAAGCCACCAGCTAGTTACTGGCAGAGCCAGAAGCAGCCGGTGCACTCGTGTGCCGAAGGGTGAGGACTCTGGCTCGGAAGTTCTGTCTTCTTTCTGGATTATAGATTCCGTGAGTTGTGAGCCAGAGAGGCGTGAGCCGGAGCCGCCACACGTGCCTCATTCTCTGCGTCCAGCTGAACACCTAGCTGGCACGGAGCGCGTGATCGCTGTTTGCTGCTGGATGGCTTTATGCCTGTTCATGAAAAGTGCTACTCCCGTCAAACCCCCTCTGCCCACGCGTTCTGCCATTCTCTACCCAACCCACCACTCAGCACCAGCGCGCACCTGTCCTCTGTGTGGAGCAGTGTGGTGTGACCCTAAACCCTCACCCGTGTAGCAGCTGGCTCAGGGAAGACGTCCTCCACCAAGCTGCCTTTCTGAAAAGGCAATTCACCCCACCCCCTTCTTTTAAATTTTGTTATTATTTTATTTTGTATTTTTAATTTTGGTAAAATACACATAGCATACAATTTACCACCCTAACAATTTTTCCTCCCCACCCCACCCCGAGTCACATTCCCTGCTAGGAAGCGCCCTGGCTTCCTATCGCTGTCAGCGCCCTAAATCAATGGCAGTCAGGCCTGATGAAGTGCCGTGGCTTTATCGTGACTGTGTGCCACGTGCGCTTGGCTTTGTGTCGTCCTGTCTGCGCTGACTGTCATACGTGCAGGTTTGGGGCTTTTCCTAACGTTTTAATATCTTTGAAATCGAGATGCATCTTGCTATTAATGGCCTGTTTTTGTCTCAGTCTGTTACCATTTTTTTCTTTCTTATCGGTTCATAAAATACTGGTGCTCTTACAACCCGTGGCAAATGCGAGTCGCTGGGAGGTGGTGTTGAAAATGGCTGCCTGACCCCACCCGGCATGTGTAGACCCCTGTGCCGGTGGGGACACCAGGACGCTGACCGGCCCTGCTCCCCAGCTGCCCGTCCCCGGCAGGGCTGGCTTTGGTGTCACTGCCTCTGGCTTTCTTCCCTCCTGTGAGCCCCACCTGCCCTCCCCCAGTCCTTCTTCCTGAATCCCCGCCCTCCCCGGTCTGCGACCAAACTGCTTCCGCCCCTCAGCCCACCCTGCCGATTCCTCCACCGGGCTGTCACCTTTTCTGAGCATTTCCTGTGACTTCTATTTTTTCTCCCTTTGCCCCTTAATCTGTTTTCCCTGCTCCCCGCCCCCACCGGGAAGGCCGCCTCCGCTTTCTTTCCCGGCTTCCTCCCGAAATCCCCAGCATCCTCCCCTCCCTGCCAACCCCACCTCCCAACCCCGCTGCAGACTCAGCTTCCCTGGCTCTGAGCGTGGGCCTGGGGCTTGCTGGGCCTGCTGGGACCCATTCAGCGCCAGTGGTGGGTCCTCAGTCTCTGTGCTCACCAAGACATCCACCACCGCTTCCCAGCCGGACCCCAGGGGCACCCAGGTGGCTCAGGAAGCTAAACGCCAATGCCGGGGCCTCCCCTGCCCCTTGTGCATGACAGCAGGGGAGCCGGGTTGGGGGCTGCTTTGGAGCTCAGGATGGGGCTTGGCTGGGCAAAGGCCCTCTGCCCTTGGAGCTCTCGCTCCCTGTCTAGATGTCCCTCCATCCCCCTGTGCCCTGCTGGGGACCAGACCCCCCGGCCAGCGCCCTGCAGCTCTGCTCCCTTCTCTTCCCTCTCTCTCCAGCGATCCCTTGCACCTTGGGTCAGCCTCCTCCACTGCCTCACACCCTCCCTGCGGGCCTCGTGCCCCAGGTGAGCAGTGGGCAGGACCTGTCTTCTCCCTCCAGGGAGGGGGCTTCTGCGATCACGTGGCCGTCCTGGCCCATGACGTGGTCGGGGAGCTCCGGGGGTCCTCGGTGCCCTCTCTCTGGGCCAGGCCTGGTGTCCACCTTGCTTGTCTGGTTAAAAGGGTCTAGTCTTCTGCTCCTGCTTGGAGAGGGAAATCTCATGACTTTTAAAGGAGGAAAACAGAGGGAAAAAACTAAGTATGCAACTTGATGTGTCCGCTGAGTGTTAATCCTTCGTTTGGCTTCTGAAGGCCTCTCTGGGATGCAGGAATGGGGCAGCTGTCCCCTGCCGTCCACTGGACAAGCTGGGGAGACCCGGCAGCCAGGGAAAAGGGGCTGCCAGCCAGAAGAGTGTGTGTCGTGATGTTCTGCTCTGGCCTGAGCCTGTGGCACAGATGGCTTTGCCTTCACACCAGGTGGCTCCTGCCTGCCCGCAACGTCCTCGAAGCTGCTGTCCTGGGGATCCGAGAGGGGCCCCCTGCACAGGAGGAGATGCAGGGGGCAGAAGCCCTGGGAGGCCGTGGGTTTGCTGGGGGACATGGTGACTCTGGGGACATGGTGATGCTGGGGACATGGAGTTGCCAGGGACATGGTCATGCTGGGGACACAGTGACACCTGGGACAAGGTGGTCCCTTCTCGGACTTTCAGTGAAGGCCACAGAGATGCTCACAGCTGCAAGTGAAAATGAAAACTGAGGTGGAGGAAGGGCCGCCCCCCAGGGCACTCGGGGGACAACTGCTTCCGGCCCTGCAGGGATGTCAGCTGAGGTCTAGGAAGAGCTGCTGCAGGGGATTAGTTGGGAGGGAGGAGGTTGAACAGCTAATTATAAAACTGGTGCCAGAGATGAGAGAGGATTACAAGGTCTTTTTGTGCAGCACAATTTTGAAAATGAGACAATTGTTGGTTCCCTTTGGACAAACGGGGACAAACGGAGAGGAAGGAGGGGAAAGGAGACAAGAGCCCACACCTGGGCACGAGGGAAGACGCCGTTACCTGTGGGTGCATGACAACGAGGGTCCCTTGTGGTTCTGAATCCACTGTGAGCTGGGGCGATGCCTCAACTGGTGTCATTGCTCAGCCCTCCAGCCTTTGCCAGGCCTGGCCCTGGTACGAGCCCCTGTGAAACAGCAGCATTGCTGGTCAGAGTGTATTTCCGGAGCCCCTGAGCTGTGCCAGGCCCGTGCCCTGGGGAGGGTGGGGCAGGCCAGGAGGAAGGACCTGCTGGGGAAGCTTTACTGAAGTGGGGGCTGCCCGGGCCCGGACAGCCAGGGGAGGCCCCACAAAGGAGGAAAGCCAGGGCAGGGTACCGTAGGACAGGGGCCACCTTGATGGCAGCACCTCGGAGCCAGGCAGCCCAATTGGAGGGGGCATTTTCATGCAGGAAAGAAGCAGGAGGGGAGGCTGGAGGCGGCGGCTGGGACAAGTGGGAGAAGCGCTTGAACTGCAGGATGAAGCGCCTGGGCTTTTCTGCAGACGCTGGGGAACCTCTGGAAGGTTTTGGAGCACAGGAGATGTCTGGGTGCAAGCCGGGTTTCAGGACAACTGGGCTGCAGGTGCACAGGACAGGGCGTGGCCAGGAAGAGCACGGGGAGGCTTGTGCAGAGTCCTGGGTGAGGCCACGGGCTCCACGCAGTGGGCAGTGGGAGTAGGCGAAGGCAGGGGCAGCAGGTCTGCGCCTCCATCTCCCAAGATGGCAGCCGCGGGCCGGGATAGTCAACTCTTGTTATGCACCTTGCAAAGTCTTTGGGGCATTGTGAGCGGCAGCATCATTTTATATTAAAGCAAACATCAACATGTAATGACGAAAACACACAGCGTCAGTGGTGGCAGGTCACACACACCGAGCTCCAAGTCTCCTTGCCTGCACCCTGTCCCTGAGGGGTTGGGGACCCACGCCTTCTGCTCCAGCCCCCTCACCTAACAGCTGGAAGGTGCGAGTCCAGAGAGGTGGGAGTCCCCCAGGGTCACACAGGAAGACCCCAGGAGAGGGGGCTTGCCGCCAGGCCACCTAGGCCCCTGCCAGGCGCTCTCGCCTCTGGGTCTCAAGGACCTCTCTTTACCCACCTCCTTAGGAGGGAAACTATAGCACTAAAGTGCTATTCAAGGGGGCTCAAGGTTGGCAGGTGAGGGTAAGGGGCAGCAGGAGGAAGGGGTGGAGATTGGTTGATACTTGCTCTATGCCAGGTGCTTTCTATGTGAAACCCCCTCATTGCTATAGCCACCATGCACGGCGACTGCAGCTGCGTTTTACAGACGGGGCCCCCAACCCCCAGATTACACCATTCACCTGTGGGACCACACAGGGCATACGTGGTGAGGCTGGGGTTTGAACTCAGTCTGTCTGATGCCAAACCTTTGGCCTTCCTCCTCGCCGTCCGAATGGGTCTGCCTGCCTCTGCCAGGGGAGTGAGCAGGAGGCCCCTCTGCAAAGAAGGGGAGAGACAGGAAGTGCAAACCCTGTAAGCTGCGCTGACCACCTTCTTCCCTTGACCTGTTACAGCCACCCGGGCTGCCACGCCATGAACAGCACCCTGAGGGAAGCCCAGGCCCCAAGCCACCGCGAGTGCCTCCTGCCCTCTGTGGCTCGCACCCCCTCTGTCACCCAGGTCGCACCAGCCAAGAAGATAACCTTCCTCAAGCGAGGGGACCCCCGCTTTGCCGGGGTGCGCCTGGCTGTTCACCAGCGCGCCTTCAAGACCTTCAGCGCCCTGATGGACGAGCTCTCCCAGCGCGTGCCTCTCTCCTTCGGGGTGCGCTCCGTCACCACGCCCCGGGGCCTGCATGGCCTCAGCGCCCTGGAGCAGCTGGAAGATGGCGGCTACTACCTCTGCTCTGATAAGAAGCCCCCCAAGACCCCCGGTGGGCCAGGCCGCCCGCAGGGGAGAAGCCCCTCTGCTCAGCAGTCGCGGGATTTTGAAGGCCAGCCGGAGGCACCGGGAACATCCTCCTCCTCGAAGGGTCCCAAAGCCCCAAGGAGGATCCTGCTGGTTAAGAACGGGGACCCTAGATTCCAGCAGATGGTGGTTCTCAGTCCCAGAGACACTCGGAACCTGGCGGCCTTCCTCAGCAAAGCCTCAGGTGTTCTGCACTTCCCCGTGAAGCAGGTGTACACGATCAGCGGGAAAAAGGTAGGCTGCTAGGCCTGGATAGTTCCTTGGAAAACTCCTCTGCACCTTGGGTCAAAATATAATCCTTAGATGGAAGGGGGAGGTTATTCCTTAAACAGAGGCACTTGATCACCCTGCTACTAAGTAAAGGTGAATAGGGTAGAGACATTCAGTCAAGCCGATTAATCCACAAGCAATTGTTATTCATATTTTTTAGCTACCATTTAGCGAGCACTTAGCACGTGCCAGGCACAGTGCCTGGAGCATTCTCATCGTCTTCTTACTCAGTCCTCTCAACAACCTATTTTCTCGAGAGTTCAGCGCAGGAAACTGAAACTACTCCAGGTCCCTCAAGCAGAAAGATATTTAATACAGGGCATTGAGGGGCTTCCCCGTCCTCGGGAAGCTGGAGAGTGAGCTGGGCCCCTCTAGGTGTGACACGAAGCACAAGCATTGGTCTCTGCTCTTGGCAGGTCAGGCCCTGAGTAGAGGTGGTGGCCACATTGGCGTGAAAGACGTGGGGTTTCTGTTGCTAGTTCATGTTCGTCTGCCGCTTTGCTTGTGAGCTGTCTGCATGCCCTGGGGAGGCCGGAGCAATAGGATGACTGTCACCCAGGGAGCAGGCCAGTTTGTGCACCTGATTGTCACCTTAGTGTACATTCACACGGGACACAAATGCTCTCACCCGCTGGGCCAATTCTGAGAGATCCATTCCCAGAACCTCCAAATGTCCCTGACACCACCCCCCACCCCCATCCTGTTCCACCGAGTCCCTGGCTGTCAGGTTGGACTGCTCTCTGCTGCCCACAAATTGCTATAGAACCTCTCGCCATTGCTCCTTCCGTGAAAAATATGCAGCCAAATTACACTGTCCCCTGGATCTTCCTTCCCCACTGTTCCGAGTGGCCCTCGGGCGAAGCAGAAGCGATGGGCCCAGATCCTACTGGAAAACACAGAGCAGACACCAGAGAGGACTGTCCGTTTGGGAAAAGGGTGGGACGAGAATCGGGTCCCCACATGGGAGCTGGAGGGCTTTCTGCTCTGGTTGCTTTAGGGAGCACATTTTGTGCGGGCAGAGCAACAGCCCAAAGGCTCTGAAGTCTTTCCCACCTGAGGCGTCCTGGTGTGGGGCGTGCGGGGCGTGGGGGGTGGGGGGTGGGGGCGGGACCTCAGCCCCCGGCTACGGGGAGTGGTGGGCTCCTGGGATCAGGGATCTGGGGTGAGATGTGCAGAAGTCAGGACAGGGCTGGAGAGATGGGCTCCTCGTCCCCCGGCCGTTGGGCAGAGGGCTTTCTGCAGCCGGGGCTGACTCGGGGCCCTTTCTCCTGCAGGTGGACTCCCTGCAGACCCTGCCGCCCGTGCTGGTGTGTGCCGGCCACGAGGCCTTCAGACCTCTGGCCATGGAAGATGCCAGAAGAAACGGGACTGAAACTTTATCTGGGCTGGCTTCAAGGAACAAAAATGGTGAGTTGGTTTTTGGGTTTCCCCAGTCTGACTTGCACTGGTTGGACGGTGGTTCAGCAAGGGCCGAGCAGGTTTCCCTTCCAGAATATTCAGGAAATCTGCATTTGGCCCCAAATCTCAGGTATCCCAGTCATTCTGGCGTCTCTCTTTTTTTTTTTTTTTTTTTTTTTTTTTGAGACAGAGTCTCACTCTGTTGCCCAGGCTAGAGTGAGTGCCGTGGCGTCAGCCTAGCTCACAGCAACCTCAAACTCCTGAGCTCAAGCGATCCTCCTGTCTCAGCCTCCCAAGTAGCTGGGACTACAGGCATGCACCACCATGCCCGGCTAATTTTTTCTATATATATTTTTAGCTGTCCATATAATTTCTTTCTATTTTTAGTAGAGATGGGGTCTCGCTCTTGCTCAGGCTGGTCTCGAACTCCTGAGCTCAAACGATCCGCCCACCTCGGCCTCCCAGAGTGCTAGGATTACAGGCGTGAGCCACCGCGCCCGGCCCCTGGCGTCTCTCTTGCCCTTTCCTCCTTCCCATCACCATCAGCCCTAACTGGATCGGACATTTGACAGGGATTTGAGACAGCAGAGTCTGGTATTTAAAGGGAGCAGGGAGCAGGAGATCTTGAACTTGAAGTCTCTAGGATCTAAAATAACTGTTACTAAGAACCACAGTGGGCACGACAGCACAGAGGCGATGGCCATGCCTGTGTGGCATGTCTTAAGCAACAGTGGTGCCCTGCAGAGGGGTCAGAAGGACAAGAACTAACCGTGACCGTTGATCTTCCACCCTCCACTCATGTGTCCAGCCCAAAAGCCTACACGGTGCCAGTCTAGGCTACGTTAGCTTAAAAACAACAGCATTATTTTAAGAAGCACAATTAACAAATGCAGAATAAAAGTTTAATCAAAATTTTTAGAAGGACGTTGGCAAATCTGGGGAGTAAACAAAGTACTGTCCCTTGTGAAAAGCTAAGAGAACACCAGCATCGGTCTGCAGATGGCTGGACGCCAGGTGCCGATGTGCGGAGACGCGTTAGCCCGAGCCCCTCCCCAGGGGAGCCCCCAGTCTCATTGGTGCTCGTGGAGGGGCAGGACTCGGCAAAGCCACCTTCTGCCCAGAGGTGCTCCCGGGCTCCGTGGGCTCAGCCTGCGCTGGCCCTGCCTCTTGCTCAGGAGCTGAGAGGCAAAAGCACTTACGGCCCCTTCTTTCTGCCCCCAGCGGCCTTTTCTTCTCTTCGTCATGGCTGGGGGGAGGCGCCACTAGCAGGACCTGACGCTGAGCTCTGGGTCCTTCCATGCAATCGTGTTTCAGCCCAAGAGCATGGTGCACGTTGGGGGATAAATCCCCACTGCTAATTGCCACACGCGTCACAGTTGACAGTCAGGTTTGCAGGCGGCAGCCTGCTGGTCTCGCCTCCCGTGCTGGGGTGGGCACGAGAAGGGCTGGAGTGAGCTCCGGGCACTGCTGCTCTGCCCGCCGGCTCTGCCGGCTCTCGAGAACCTACCCTGTGCCGGCAACTACGCAGGGAGTCACAGGCATGGCCGTGCGTCAGTACCAGCCTACCAAATCGGTAGGACTGCGCTTACTTTGCAGTTTAGGAAACAGGCTCTGCCGAAAGCCACCTGGCTGGTAAGTGGCAGGGCGAGGTGGGATTCAGGCTCAGGTTCATTCTGCTCCGCAGGTGCACAGATGGGCGTTCTGGAAGCGCTCTGCCCCTGCCGCGCAGTCCGGAGGCGGCGGCGCTGTCCCGGGGGTGGAGGGCTCACTGCGTCTTGGCTCTTCTGCCCTCCCTCACTGTCTGTCCTCTTTTCTCTCCCTCTTCACCGGGGCCAGGGAGCTGGGGGCCAAAGGCCAAGCGGAGCGTGATCCACGCAAGGTCCAGGCCGGGCAGCAGGCCGCGGCGGTCCTCCTTGCTGTCGGAGAGGTCTGGGCTCAGTGACCCCCCGGCGTCCCTGCATCGAGCCTGGGTGGGCCGTGCCCCCGATGGGCACCCTCAGGACACGCCTGCCCAGCCTGGCCCCTTGGTGGCCAGCGACGGCGTGAAGAAGAAGGTGCGCGTGAACGAGGACGGCAGCCTGGACGTGGAGATGAAAGTCCGCTTCCACCTGCTCGGCGAGGACACGCTCCTGTGGTCCCGGAGGATGGGGAGGGCCTGCGGGGAGGGCCCCGACCTGGGGGAGGTGGACCCCCTCTGCTGCGTGTGGGAGGGCCACCCTGGGGGCTGCTCGGAGACGTGGGGGCCGAGGCCCTGTGGGGCAGAATGCCAGGAAGCCTGCGGCCGAGGTGGGCAGTCGGGACCCAGATACGAGATCTGGACAAACCCCCTGCACGCAGCCCAGGGGGCCAGGCTGGCTTCTCGGAGGAGGTCGGGGCTGGCCCAGCAGCCCCACTGCAGGGGCCCCTGCGGCCAAGGGGCCACCCTCCGGGGGAGACGCTGGGACAGCGTCAGCTCAGCCTCTAGCTCCAGCCACCCCGAGGGCTCGGAGCCAGACTCCTCTTGCTGCCCCAGGACCCCAGAGGGCAGTGTGGACAGCGGTGGCCTCTCTGCCCAGAGCAGGGCCACGCGGGAAGCTGGCCCGTGCCCAGAGGCAGCGGGGCTGGGCAGCCGGGGCGCCAAAGCGCCTCCTTCTGCCTCGTCGGCCGGCGAGCAGGGCAGGCAGCACCAGGGCTGCTTGGGCGAGACAAGGGCTGAGACTTCCCAGCGGGAGGTCACCCAGGGAGGTGGCCCCAGTTCTCCCGGCCTGAGTCCCTCAGCTTTAAGGAACAAGGACCTGCAGACAGAGACCTGCGGGCAGGGCACCGGGTGCCGCCAGGCCAGGTGGGGGTCTCTGACGCGGCTGCCCCTGGCCCCCGGCAGTTCAGGCTCCTGGGACCCAGACGGAGGTTCTCCCCCACCTCCTGCCTGTGCCTCGGCCCATCGGGGGACAAGAAAGCAGAGGACCCGCCTTAGTGCCGTGGCCCCACCCAGCTCTCCTGGCCTTGGCCAAGTGGCTTGGAGAGGCCATGCCAGGCAGTGTCACCACTGCAGGGACACCCACTGCCTGCCGGACTCACCTGCAGCCCAGCCAGCACCCAGGCCTCCCGACCGAGGAGGGGCCTGCCCGGAGGGCCCGGCACGACTTTCCGAAAGCTCCTGGAGCACCCAGACACAGGCCTCCAGGGACCGGAGGGCCCCCTCCTCGGGCTCTCTGCATTCCCAGGACCTGCCCGCGGCCAGCAGTGCCAGCACCTCTCCTGCAAGCCACTCGGACTGCGCTTCTGGTTCCTGCCACGGCGATGCTCCCTCTGCCGGGTGGGCAGGGGACGCGGGGTCCAGGGTGGAGTCCCCGACTCCCGCTCCTCCCCACACACCGAACTCCTGCTCTCAGGCTAGGGCTGGCGGCCAGGGGACAGAGGCAGGGGGCACCCCCGAGCCTTCCTCGCCCTTGGCCCTGCAGGTGGAACGGCCTGACCGAGGGGAGGCAGGAGCCCACCGAGGCAACTGCTGCTCACAGACCGGGGAGCCCCCGGTGCAAGGGGGCCCCGGTGGCAACACACAGGCGTTGTGGGCACCGTCCTCCGAGGCCACCTGGGTGTGCAGCAGGTACTGCCCCACCCCGCCCAGGGGGCGGCCCTGTGCCCAGCGGCGCCCTTCCAGCTGCGGTAGCAGCGGCAGCTGCCACGGTGCTGCCCGGGGGCGAGGCGACAGCCGGCAGGGGGAGGAATCGCCTGCGGTGGGGTGCATGCTGGCCCCGGACCCCAGGGGGGGATCCCAGGGCAAGACTGCTGGGGGCGGGGGAGGCCGCGAGGAGCAGGAGGAGGGTGGCGGCGCGTCCCCGGCTGCTCTGCCCCACACCTCGCCAGACGCCGTGGTCCGAGAATGGCTGGGCAACATCCCGGAGGAGCCCGTACTCTTGAAATACGAGATGGTGGACGAGGCCACAGATGTGGCCGGGGATGGCCCAGAAAGCCCCAAGGAGGACCCTGGGGACGGCCGTTCCCCAGAAGGCCCAGGGGACCTAGCTCAGGCCAGGCCACAGCCCCCTGAAGGGGACGCCGGCGAGAACCCAGAGCCAGACGGGGCCCTCCCAGGGACTGGCAGTGCCTGTCCCTCATCAGGAGAGGGCCCTTCCCAAGGGGCAGCTCTGGGCGGAGAGCCCAAGGCCTTTGCGGAGGCCAGAGTGGGCGGAGGGGTGGCCGTGGGCCGTGCGGTGCCTCTGCGGGTGCTTCCCGCCAGGGTGTCGGTCTCCACGCAGATCATGAAGGCGCTGATGGGCTCCAAGCACGGCCGGCCCAGCAGCCTGCCCGAAGTGTCCGGCCCGGCAGCTAGGAGGCTCAGCCGCTCGGCCGGGGCCCTCATCACCTGCCTGGCCCAGCTGCACTTCTTTGACGAAGATCTGGGGTCTCCTGCTGGCAAAGTGAGGTTTGCAGACTCCCCGCGGTACCAGGAGCTGCTCAGCCTCTCCCGGGCCCTGTGGCCAGGCTGTGACCTTGGCCACAGCCAGCCAGACTCCAGCCTCCAGGAGCTCCCGTGGAGCCAGGCTCTGCCGGGCCTCGGGTCCCACGCCGTGACTGAGGACCTCACACCAACGTCCTCCTCTGGCGTGGACCTCAGCAGTGGCTCAGGGGGCTCGGGGGAGGGCAGCGTGCCCTGTGCCTCGGACTGTGTCCGGGGCCTGGAGAGGGTGGAGCAGCCCCAGAAAGCCTCCTGCCAGAGGCCTGATTCCAGAGGCTCGGAGAACGCGGAGCATCTGGGAAACCCACGGCCGAGCTGCTGCCCGGCCTCCCCCGACGCGCAAGCCCCCAGCGAGGGCCGGGCAGAGGGAGACGGCGGAGAGCCGGGGCTGGGCGGCCCCCCGGGGCAGGCGGTTGGACACGCAACGCAGGAGGAAGGGGTGCAGTTGGAGGAGACCCGAGGAGGACTGGAAGGAGAGGCTGGGAGAGAGGAAGGGCTTCCGGAAGAGGGCAGGGTGGGCCGTCCGGGTGGGGATGACGAGGGGCAGGAGGAGGAGTTGGGAAGAGCCTCTGCCCTGGCAGCGAGGACAGAGGAACCCACAGGGCCCCCCGGTCAGCTCAGCAAGAGGGACCCACGTGCCCGTGAGGATGAAAGAGGCCTCCAATTTGAGCCTGGTTTGGAAGATCCACCTGGAGCAGCCGGGGTGGGCCACGGGCAAGCCCCAGCCTCACCCCTGCGGGGGGCTGGCGAGAAGGGCACGCCCGTGGCCTGCGGCAGAGTGTCTCTGGATCCTGACCCCATCTGGGCGTCCGCGATGCTGAAGAAGATGGCGAAGGCCTTCATGGCCCACCTTGCCGGCGCCGTGGCCGAGCTCCGGGCCCGCTGGAGCCTGCAGGACCACCCCCTGCTGGACCAGATGGTGGCCGAGCTGCAGCAGGACGTGGGCCGGCGGCTCCAAGACGGCACCCAGAGAGAGCTCCGGCAGATGCAGAGCCGGGTGGGGCGCAGGGCCCCGGGGCCGCCCAGGGAGGCCCTCAGCGGGGAGCTGTCCTTGCAGACGGAGCGGCGCAGGCGCTGCCTCAGGGGCCTGCGCAACCTCTCGGCCTTCTCCGAGTGCACCCGAGGCCTGGCGTCCCTCTCCCTGGAGGACGGCCCAGCCCTTGGCACAGCCCTGGGGACCCGGCTGGGTGGGGTGGCTGAGCCGGAGGAGTTCTGTCCCTGTGAGGCCTGCATGAGGAAGAAAGTGAGCCCTGTGTCCCCGAAGGACACCGTGGGGACAACCAGGGCACCCATCAAAGAGGCCTTTGACCTGCAGCAAATCCTGCAGAAGAGGGGAGGCTGTTCCAGTGGGGACAAAGCCGAGGTGGCCCCTGAGAAGACACGGACAGAGCAGCTTCAGGAGGACCCCTCGAGCACCCGGCCCTCCCGGGGAGCTGATGATGGGCTGGAGCTGGGGCCTGGGGTGCAGGGGGAGGAGGGGCAGGGGAGCCAGAGACGCCGCAGAGATGACAGTTGCCAGCCGGAGGGGGCGGCGGGGGCTGGCTGCTGGGAAGAAAGGGAAGATGTGGCGGCTCCGACGAGGGAAGGGAACAGCCCGGCCAGTGTGGGCAGCAACCCGGGGACAGCAGAGGGGGAGGAAGCCAGGGACCAGGGCTCCGGGGGTGAGGACGGTTTGGAGGGTGAAGCCTCCGCAAGAGGGGACCAAGATCCAGCAGGACAGAGTGAAGATGCTGAAGGTACAGGGGCCCAGGAAGCTGACGGGGAGGGACGGCCTGGGTCAGGAGGGGGGACTCAAGGTGTGAGAGAAGGGAGCCCTCTGGTTGGCCCCGAGCAGGGCCAGTCAGAGGATGCTTCTGAAAATGGCAGGCCCGCGTCACCCCCCACCCCAGGTGGGGACAGCCCCCGCCAAAGCCCAGACCCCCAAACAGGCGCTTCCTCCTCCAGCCCACCCTGCCTGGGCAGCTGCTCTCAGATAGGCTCAGGAGACGGTGCCAGTGGAGACGCGAGAATCACTGAAGCTGAATCTGAGGAGGTCCCTCCTGCAGAGAGAAAAGTCACCAGGATGTATCCAGAAAGTTCTACGTCTGAGCAAGAAGGGGCCCCTTCCCGCCCACAGACTCCAGAGCAGGGGCCAGGCAAAGGTTCTGGCCTACGAGATGAGGAGGCCGCTACAAGCCGCCCCTCCACCGGGGTGGCGGGCAGGGCGGATGGCTTCGGCCAAGACGACTTAGATTTCTAGACAAGACCGGGCTGCAAGACGGCCTAGGCGCTCTGTGTTTGTTAACATTTGTCTACGAACCTGAGCGAGGCTCGGTCTTCTGCAGACGTGCAAAACACATGGAAAAAAGACCAAGGACTTGCCAAGGACACGGCCCAACCATGCTGTCCCTGGGTCCTAAATCCAGAAACTTCCGAGAGCCCCAGGGCCTGCCCCACATGAGCGGGGTGAGGAAGGTGATCTACAGATATGACCTGTTATCAGCTCCGTGGCTCCCCCGGGTTGGTCTGCGGAGCTCAGGACGATGGAACTGATTGGACTGGTTCCAGGAGGGGTTTTGTTTGTGTGTTTGCTTTCTGCTGGCAAGCGTTCCTCTCTTCCCTATTGATCTCCTGCTGTTTTTCTCCTTGGCCTCTCTTAGCTCTCACCTCGTTTGACTTTGAGGTGCTTTTGTTCAAGTCCTGAACATATCTGGTGACTCTGCAGATGAGAATCCTTGGGAAAAGCAGATAACTTCAGGGTCATTTGATAAAGTTTGTTCTCAGCCCCAAAGTCCAAATGTTTTTCCTCCATGCATATATATTTTTTTTTGGTAAGGGAAAAATTGGAAAATGCAAAAAAGCAGCAAGAAGGAAAAGTAGTCATCCACAATCCCATCACTCAGAGGTAACTTCTGTTAGCAGCGTGATGTATTTCCTTCCCCTCACTTTCTAACCATTTTATAGTTGAGATTACTCTACATATTTTTTAAAGTTAACAATGTAAGAATTTCCCCCACTTATCTTGAAATCATCATAAACCTATCTTTTAATATCTGAATACTGTTCCATTCTGAGACTGTAAGATATTTTACCATTTTCCTACTGTGGACCAGTTAGATGGTTTCCATTACTTTGTTCTTAAAACTCTTTTCCCTGAACTTCTAATTACTTCCTCAGGGTAGATTCCCAGGCATGGAATTACTGGGTTCAAGAATATTGACATTTTTAAGGCTTTTGATATCAGAATTGTTTTTCTAAAGGTCTGTACTGATTTACATTACCGGCCTACAATGGTATTGTCATTAAAAATGAGAGATCATTTGCTAACTGTACGGGCAAAAAACAGTACTGCATTTTAATGTGGTGCTATTTCAGGTCTATTTGATTACTAAAGAGATCAAAGTTTTGTCTAGGGTTTTAAAAAACTATTTGCACGTGAATTATGTGTGTATGCCTTTTACCCATTTTTCTACTGAGGTTTCAGCTTTTTTGTTTAATGAATTGATTTGCACGCACCCTTTATACTTAAAAAATTTCTATGTACCATTTGTGAGTTTTTTAAAATGCCCTCTCTCTACATTGTTCTAAAGCAGTGCTTGGACTGGGCTCTGTCCAGGTAGGAGCTCCTGGATGGGGCAGGGTTTCCTGGACTGGTTCTCACCAATTGCCTGCTCGTTCAGGGGTATTTATGGTATCCAGGTTTATTGAAATGCAATCTATGCTACAAGAACAGGTGTTGTTCACTGCTTGCACAAAGCAAAGGTTGGGTGTACGCTGTGTCTGGTATCTACAGATGGAGGAGATGTTCTTAATAAAATCTGACATGTTTTTAAAATGTCTGCAGAGGTGATTCTTTCAAGTTTTTACCATAAAAGCATAAATATACATATATATAAACTTTTACCTATTAATATTTGGGGGGTCGAGTGCTGCTGGTACTGGCAAAGGGCTGGTGGAGGCTGTACACTCGTAGCCCCCCATTAGCAGAATGAAGACCTGGCAGCTTAGCTGGAAGTCCCCAGTGGCACAGACCCCACTGTGGGCTTGTCTGGACATGGTGCCTTGCAGGCTTGAACAGCCCTTGTCCCCACTGGTTGGCGCGAAGCATCCTCTAGGCACCTCTTCTGGGATTTGAGGTCCCCAGTGACCCCTCAGAGATGCTGCAACCCCTTTATTTCACTCCCAGCTGCCACCCCACATGCCAGCGCCAGCCCTCCCTGCCGGCTGCTGGGCTGACACCCTGTTATTATAAAACGGCATCGTTGTCTCTAGCCCAGAGCTTGCAACGGAAGGAGCGTGGGGCCTGGAGTTGGGGGACCTGGGCCCAAGTCCCAGTGATGGCACCTCGGTTTCAACATCTGCGAAATGGGCTAGTAATGTTTTCCTGGCTGTGTTGTTAAGAAATAGAGAACATTTGAAACTTCATCTCGCATTTGCTGGAGCTATCTCGGTATTTTAATCACAACTGCTATGCGTTCAGTGCCTGCAATGAATCAGGTACCGTGCTAGACTCTTTACATAAATCAGCCCGTTTCACGTTCCCCGCACGTCTGTGAAGTAAGCAGCAGGACTCGTGATTTCCACAAAGGAGGCTTAGAAAAGAGACACAAACCCGCCCAGGCGCACACAGCCAGGGAGGCAAAGCCAGGATTTAAACACGGATCTTGCAGACTCTAAAGTCTACGTCCAGATTTTTTTTTTTTCTTTCCATTTTGATTCAGGCCCTGCAAATAAATAACTTAGCTAAAGGTGGGCAACACCTTGTGGAATGAATTTACTACCAAATAGTCAAGACTTAGGAAAGTGACTTAGATGGGATTTTTTGCCCAGCTGATTCCATTCCGCCCTAGCAATGTTCCACTTCTGTGCAGGTACCGGGAGCTGGAGATCAGCTGGGTTTGCAAAGCCAAGGGCTCAGCTGAAAGTTATCTGCCCACGGGATTCTCCTCCTAGTTACCAACTCACCTGCTTTAAGCCCCCAAATTGTTCTGCTCCTTACGTTGAAAAACCTTTGCTGTTAATGGACAACTCTGTGTTTTCTTCTGACTTGGAGATGAAGCCTTTCAGGGCCAGCCGCTAAGGTGGGGATTTTCTGCCTCCTTCCCGCTCCTTTCTCTGCGACAATCCACAATTGTGCAGCATCTCGAACACTGGCCCTGCCGGAGCCTCCGCCTGCCTCCGAATCCAGACTGAGCCGCCGAAGTGCTCGTGGTGTCAGCAGCAATGCAAGAGCTCTGTAGCCGGCGGGGTTTCCCCTTGAATGGTGGGGAAAGGGAACCAAACCCTTCTCTCCTCTGCCTGTTGTCCAGCTGGAGGGGATCAGAGATTCCAGCTCAAAAGGACCACCTGTTAGTGGTTGAGAGCCAAAGCCCCGTGTCCAGAGACTCTGACCTCATTGGTCTGGGCTCCCACATGGCGCTCCTGGTGCATGTCATGTTCAGTCGAGGTGGCGGATCACTGATTTAGTCTGACAGCCTCCTGAAAAAGTGATCTGCCTAAATCACACAGCCTTTTCCATACCCCACTCAATACCCCGCCCCAGGGCCAGGGGAGCCCTGCAGACAAATGCAGCACACTGCGAATCTGTGCCCCGTCACCCCTGCCAGGTCTCCCGCACGCCCCTCCCCCGTCACCCAGCTCCCGGAATCTGAGTCTCCTCCCCGAGGTCCAGTTCTGTCTCCAGAAGGCCCTGTCGAATGTGGGGCCCCTCTCCTGACCTCTGACTTCCCGCTGTGTCCCAGAAAGAACGGGGTCGCTTCCTGACATGCCAGGCTGACTTGGGAGCACCCTGCCTCGAGGCGAAGGGATGAGCTGGGTGACTTCTCCCAGCCCTGTCAATCGTGGCGGTTCTGAGAAAGGGCAGACCCGGGGACGGACGCCCGCGGGTATAACCCGTGCAAAGGTGGGAAGGGTGAGAGTGGGAAAGTGACTAATTTTCTTGGAAAAGGCTGAGCCCCACATTCCATCCCGTTCTGCCCAGCACGGGAGTGCGTCCTCTCTCCGCGAGAGGCAGGCCACGGCAGGACGGGCAGCTCCGGGAGATTTGGGGGACCCAGGGTAAAGAGAGTGCTTTGCGACTCTTTCGTTCTGCCATTCAGTAGCAATGAGCCGTCTCCCCTTTCCTACCCCCAAGCACACCTGAGCCCCCCAAATGCACGTCAGAGTCAAACCCACAAGCAGTTCCGAATTCAAGGGGTGAGGGTGAGGAGAGAAAGCGGATAAACCGAGTCTATTCCCTCCTGGGTCAAGGACGCGCCCCCCACTGTGAAGCTACGTGTGTCCATTCATCCCGGTCTGAGCAGCTGCTCTGTGCCCGGCCACGTGCCACAGCTGAGGATGCAGAGAAAACCACTGTCCCTGAGGTCCCCCGTACATGGGCCGTGTGTGGCCCTCCCTCCCTCGGGGCTCAGTGGTCAGAGGTGCCACCCTCCGACACAGAGGGGGAGTAAAACAAGAACAGTGGTCCCTCTCTGGGCACCGTGTCTGCAACGGTGACAGCCGAAAACTCAGGTGATGGCCGAGAAAACGGAGAGGTGCAGTGGAGTGGCCGCCCCGGCAACCGGCAGCCACGCAAGGGACGCGGCTTGTGGGTCTCTGGGCCGGGGGCAGTGGTGTGTGGCATCTCCAGGGGCCAAGGGCTGGAGCCAGGATGGGTCACGAGCTGAGGCTGGGGTAGGATGGGGTGACCCCAGTTAGGGGAAACTGCAGACAGGTCACACGGCATGCACATGTGTGCACACGTGCCTGTCTGTGTGTGTGTACGTGTGTGTCTGCATGTGTGCATGGGGGACAGGGGGCTCTGTGCAGAGCTGAGAGTCCCAGAGGTGCTGCCTAGTTGAGGAGGGGCCTTTGACGCCCCCCAGGCCGGAGACTCAACAGACACTCGACAGACACTCTCTTTGGAAGGCAAGAGCTTTGGCTGACGAGGGGGCAGGCCCGTGAGAGTCCTGCCTGTGTCCTCGGGGAGGACAGGGCTCTAGCCAGCCCAGCGGCAGCTCAAGGCTTGTCCCTGGCTCGAAGACCAGGGTCCCCAAAACACAGACCCAGAAGGAGGTGGCTGAGGACCTGAGAGAGGTGGGGGTGCAACTGGACCGGGCTTGTTTCTTGCAGGGAAGCGGCCATGGGGGGCAGGGAGCCAGGGCTGTCGGCATCACTGGGTTCTGGGGGAGGGAGTCCAGGCCACCACGAGGGGGTGGGCTTCTTTCTTCCAGAGGTTTCTGCCTAAAGTCTTGCAGCTGCCAGCTAAGATGGCTTCCTCAGTATACCTGGCCTCTCATCCATCAGAGTGACCCAGGGAGCCCACGTCCTCTAGGACTCAGCCTCCCCTTCCCAGCTCTGGGGCCAGGGACTCGAGAGACCCACCCTGTGCTTGGCAGCCACGACAGAGCAACCAGGTGAGAAAGGAGGGCATGCCCCCTCATCCAAAACACTCAGCTTCTAGGGCTGGTGACAGTGAGCCCTGGGGGCCTACTGCCGTCTCCTGATTCTCCGTGTCACAGGAGCACGGGACTGTGGCACCAGGAGGGCCACACACCTGCTACATCTGTTTTATCTCTGTGTCATTGGAGCTTATGTAGTCTGGCACCTTTATTTGAGAGATAAGAGTGCGGAGGCCCAGAGAGGTTGTGCCTCTGCCCAAGGTCACACAGCAGTCCATGCAGAGCCAGGCCCAGGAGCTGGGTTCCCTGATTCACAGGCTCCACGGGTCGCAGCGCACAAGCCTCAGATCCCGGCTGTGTCCCCACGAGGGGGCGGGCACAGAGCCCGGGCAGGGAGGGCAGCGTCCCAGCCTAATTAGACGCTGTCGAGGCGCAGGGACACGGGGCGGGGGGGGCCATGCTCGGAGATTAGTGCCCCTCCATAGATCATAGGCACGCCAAGGACATAATAAATAATCTGCCCAGAGGTTTTAAAGGTAAAAATCAGCAAACCATTAATAACGTTCCCGGCACCATACATCACACTGAAATCTTCCCATTACGCCGCTGCCCGAGCCGCTCGCATTTTCTCAGCTGCTCTTTCTTCTCCCCCTTTCTAGCATGTTCTGCTGCAGCTCCGAAGCCCCTCCCTGCAGGTGCTGAGCTGCGAAGGATGGGGTTTCCCGGCAGGTGTGTCCAGGTGTGGCTGCAGCAGAGGGATGGGGGGGTGCCCACTCCCTTTCCTGGGGCTCCAGGTTGCTGCTTCCACTTCCTTCCCACGGATGGGATGGGGCTGACAGCCACGTCCCCTCACCCCGGCTCTCAGGAGGAATAACTCCGTGGCCTCTCTCTCTGTGACCAAGGAGCTTTAATTAATTAACGCAACAGCGTCATATTAAATAAGACAAGTGCTGATTGCTGCATTTTCCAATCCCCGCCTGGCCCGCCCTCAGTCCGGGGACAGCAGGCAGCCAGCAGGAGCCCGGGGCCTGGGTCCCCAGATCCGGGGACACTGGATGTGCTTTAGCAGTGAGGGGACCTGCGGGGTCAGGGGAACGAAGGGCTGGAGGAAGAGGAGGGAGAATGGGGGAGACGGCTGTTGGCACATGGGCTGGGCTGGCCAGCAGACCCCTGTGCAGGTGACTCGGCCTGTGACGGGGGCAGCGTGAGGACACAGTGACAAGGCAAGAGGAGAACCAGCGGGTTGCACGGGAGTCTCTTCTCCGGCACAGGTCGTGAGACTTTGACTGAGTCACACCCACGTGCTGTCACTTCCTCAGCTGCGAAGCAGACACAGCCCTTTGCGGCGGTCCCATGCCATGCGTCACGAACTAACTCTTTAAAGGACATGCGCATTGAACAGCTTCTGACATCGCTGCAATGAGAGGTTTCTTGGTGAGGGATCTAGGCGAAGGCAGAATGAGAATCCTGTGCTCACTAATCCTTGCCTTCTGGGGAGACCCCTTAGTTAGGGGACCACTCCAGGGAGACTCTCTTGGCCGCGTGGGGAGGAGGGTTCTCGTGTCAGCTCTTTTGCGATAAGCTGGATGGCCTGGAACCAGCTCCTTCACTCTCCTGGGCCTGTTTCCTCATCTACGGACGTTCCCAAAGTCCCTTCCAGCTCCGAAATGCTGGGCTGAGTCACCCCTGAAGTTCCCACTGTACTCGCCGGAGTAGAGCCAGAGCCGCGTGCTGGGGGTCTGGGACCCCCCCGCCCTGGGCAGTCCCGGCTGGGAGCCTGGAATCGCCCAGCTCCAGCCTTTTCCAGCCTTGGCTAAGACATGTCCCTCTCCACGGCTCAGGGCTGTGTTCCCCTCCCCGTCCCCGACTCCACAAAGACAGGTCACGGCGTCCACCAGACTGCACCTACCTCACGTGTGAGCAGCCGCACGTTTCACAAAGCCCAGCCTGGGTTCCCGCGGCCCTGAGTGACCAGGGAAGAGGCAGGACAGGCCTGCTGTGCCCACGTGACGGGCGAGGAGGCTGGTATGGAAGGAGGGAAGGAGGAGCGGGCAAATCCTCCAGGGAAAGGGCCCCTCGCAGAGAGATGCCGGAGGACCGTGTCTTGAGAGCCAACAGCAGGGGCAGGATGGGCGGTTCTAACAGCGTCTCTCTCCCAGCAGGTGCCCCTGAAGGCTCAGCATCCTCCTGAGGCTGGTGGCACTTCCAGGACCGGATCATCCAGCCGCCCCATTTCCCATAGGGAGCCTCGATCCAGCCCAGGGTCCCCAACGGCACGTCGGCGGTCTTGAAGGCCCAGCTGGTGGCCCTGCCTTCCTCTGCACCTCCTGTGTGCCATCTGCCACACTCTGCTGCCCGGCAGTGTGGTCTGCGGCAAGATGCCAATGTCTCCGTGACTCAGTTTGCCCACTGGCCTCCCACTGACCTAAGTGTTTGTGGGAATTCGATGGTGTAATGGGTACATGGCATCGTAAATATGCAATAAGTTAGTTATTGTGACAGGTTGAAAACTATTTGGCTTCAGAGGTACAGGTTGCTGCTGGAGTTCAGCTGGGGGGGGGGGGGCGGGAATTCGCATTCGGTCTGGGCGGAGTGTTTGGGGAAAGGTGCCGTGAAAGAGATGGCGTGTGATGGCGTGTGCTCGACACCTTGGAGAACCGGGAGGGCTTTGGCAGGAGGAGGCGGGAGCTGGGGTGGGGGGGATTCCGGGGCAGGGAGCCGCCTGTCCGCAGCACAGAGGCCTGGGAGACAGGAAGGGTCCCAGTGCCCAGGCGTGGGGGGCGGGGCTGGCACTGTGGCCTGTGCCCGGCTCCCCCACGCTGGGCCACAGCCCCGCCGAGGCATCACTTCTGATGATATAAAACACTTGGCCAGCTGTCCCGAGAGACTCCGCCTTCCCTCAATTCCCTGTCACCGTGACGGACCCTCGACCCCCTCTCAGGCCTTGATGGATGGCTCCCAAGCTGGACTTCATACATCTCCGTCTTCCCCAGAAGCTGTGACACAAGTAATTGGTGTCACCTCTGTTGATTGCATG
This sequence comes from Eulemur rufifrons, assembly GCF_041146395.1. Taxonomy (NCBI): domain Eukaryota; kingdom Metazoa; phylum Chordata; class Mammalia; order Primates; family Lemuridae; genus Eulemur; species Eulemur rufifrons. The sequence goes on from NC_090994.1 coordinate 3,745,389, forward strand.
CCAAGTGCTGACAAAACAGCCCATAATAGGGAGCTCTGGTGCACTGCTCTTGATTGTGCGGGGGAGGGGCTGCCGGGAACTGACCTAGCTCGTCCCCGAGGTTGCGGGGGTGGCCCCAGCAGAAAATGCAAAGGTGCCCTGGTCCCAAGCTGGAGAATGTGCTAGACAGAGTCCCTCTAAACTGACACGGCTCAGTGTTTGGGACCCAGGCTTTGCCCCCACGGCTGTACCTGGGGTGTGACACACAGACCTGCCCCAACCAGTCAAGGGCCCCTTGGCATCTGGGAACATAGCGTCGGAGGCCCTCAAGTGTCATCTTCCCCTGGCTGCTGCCAGCAAAGCACCTGTCACTTCCCTTCACGGTTGATGCATTTAAGGTCAGGCGAGTGTCACTGACGAGTACAGACTGAGGTGTCGGTCGGCAAGGGTTGGTGTCAGGGGACGTGTTCACTGGGTACAGCCAGGTGACCTGCCTCAGGACTAGGTACACCCGACGTTAGGCCAGCCCTGACCTCCCTGGCCTCCAGGGTGGAGAAACAGCTGCTTTTTCGCAAGAGCGTGGCAGCCGCACCCCGGGCACGTGGCTCAGCAGAGGGGCCCGCAGCGGACCAGGGACACGCACGTGGGCCCTCCTGGCTGCGGCCAGAGGACCGTCTGCAGCCCCGCGCTGCCTGACACCTGGCCGAGTCCCGCTGACAGCGCGGTGGGCCGGGCACTGCGGGAGCTGGGCAAAACCTCTGGCCGTCCTCACACATCGACTCTGCCCTTGCAGACGGCAGAGAGCCCGACACACGGCCACGCGCAGCGGCTCCTTCCCCCGCTGTCCCTGACCCGCCCCCGCCAGCCCTGGAGAGAGGGAGCAGCAGGCTGTGGCCGCCGTGAGCCCCCCGGGGAGGGTGTCCACGGCCTTACACCACGTGCTGTCCGTGAGGACTCTGGGTGAGAATTTCTCTTTGGTGTTAGTGTCAGAAATGACACTTTGGTTTGTCTCTGTGTGTCTTTTTCTCCTTTCAAACAACCGCCGTGACAGACCGTGTGGTCCTTTTGTGACAACCGCCGCATCTGCAGCTCCCCGGCCGCGTGCTGGGCGTGCGGCTGCGGCTGGGACCCCGCTCCCGGCTCCACGTCCCTTCCCCTCCCCGCCTTCCTTGCCCCTCACCCGTTCCTGGCTATGACTCAGTTTACCCTGGTGTGCTGCGTGCATCTCACAGCTTGCTCTGAGTCCTTGCTGGCATAAGGTGGGGGGGGGCTGGGAAGTGACTGGACAGACGTGGTCTCAGCGCCAGGGATCCGCATGTCGCACAGGAAGGAGGCGAATCTTCCCTCCAGGCCCGTCGTCCGGCGCTGGGGCTGCCCCTCTGTGGTCTGTGACCCGCACACGTCTGTTCCATCCCTGCTGCTGCCGTGAGCCGGGGAGGAAACGGCCCAGCGCTCCTGCCAGCTGAGCCACCGGCCCGGCTGGGGCAGAGGCAGCGCCTCTTGGGGGCCACTTCAGCGTCACCTGCAGGGCACTCGGTCCTCGGGACAACTTGGTCTAGTGTTGGGCCACACCCTGAGGTATTTTGTCCCCCTGCTCCCCGAGACGGCCAGCCTACCTGAGTGACTGGCAAGGCCCACCTGGGTGTCCGGTGTGGACACAGCCGTTCTCACAGGCGGGGGGGCGAGGGGCCCTCCTGCTGGGCGCTGGCGGGACAGGAGGGCAGCGGAGGTAGAGGTCCCTGGGCCCCCTGGGCTCAGAGCTGTGGCCGTCCCAGAGCGGCCGGCTCCTTGCTCTGACGTGTGACCCCCGCCCTCCCGTGCCCGGGGGGTGGGGGGGCTGGAAGGGCCCTTCTTGGCTGCAGGACTCCCCATCTGCACCTGCCCCACCCGCAGGGAGGGGGCTGCCGAGGAGGGGCAGGGCTCGGAGCACGGGGCCCCCAAACGCCCTCCGCAGCGCAGTCTCCAGCCTGGCCCTGGGGACCTGCAAATCCTTCCTCGCCCCGGCCGCCTGGGAGAGTCCCCACCACCGGCTCATTGTCCCGCTCCTGCCACTTTTCCTCTGCGGCATTGTTCCCGTTATCAGCATCCTACACGCTGCAGCGGCTGCACAGGAGAGCCAGGCTGCCGCTGAGGCTGTCGCCCGGGCTGCGCCCACCGGCCCAGGAGTCCCGCCGCTGGCGGGGGCTGCCCTGCAGGCCTGTCTGGCGTCTCCTGTGCCGGGGTGGTGGAGAGCCCGGCACACGGCCGTGCTCCCTGAGGGTGCCCTGATCTCAGTGCTTGGGTGGGGGCAGGAAACTCGGGGCCCAGGCCCCCCACTTTCCAGCTGTGACCTCGGGAGGTGCCCGCGGTGCCTCTGGGTCTGTCCATCGGCGGGAGGCCCTGCACAGGGTGGAACCGCCATGTCCGTTCCCTTCTCTGCTAAGCACAGGCTGCCTGCGTTACCGAAAGGATCACAGAAGGCCGAGGAAAGGAAAACATTTTGTGGACTGTCCTTCCAGACGAGAGGGGCGTGTTAGGGCTGCTGGGTGGCAGAGGCCCAGAGCAGCCGCGATTTCTCGCGCTTTCTGAAGGGAGGGGTGCAGCTTGGAGCAGGCCTCCCATGGCCGCCACTGCCCACGGCTGGGGAGAAGGGGCTGGGGGAAGGGAGAAGGAGCCCCACTTTTGGTCTGCACTGGGCTCGAACATTCTAGAACTGGGTGGTACACACTTAGTAATAAAAAAATACAAGATACCCAGTTAAATTTTAATTTTCAAATAAAAATGCTTTTTAAAAATATAAGCATGCGATATTTGGTGCAGACATGCTTAAAAAATAAAGTTCTCAATCTCAAATCCAAATGTAGTTGGGCATCCTGTGTTTCCTCTGGGAACTGTACAGCAAGACCCCCGTGGAGGGTCCGGAATGCTGCAGGGAGGCCTTGGGGATGTTGGGACAGGGTGGGAGGAAGGTGGGGGTGTCCTCCTGGGTCTGTGTCATTCCCTAGAGTTTCTCTGGAGCATATTTTCTGGAGTCTTCCAGGGGACACCTGCAGGCTGGGCTGGCGCTTCCGGGCACGTCCGAGGCCCCCAGAGCGGCCTAGGTCAGACGTTTGGGCCCAGCCCAGGGCTCTTTCCTGCCCCCTCAGGGAGGGCCGAGTCTTGAGGGGTTGCAGGTACATTATGGAGAGTCAGTGGAGCTGGGACTGTCACCGGCTGGTCCAAGGAAAGAACCCAGAGAGGTGGCGCCAGCTCTGTCCCTCCCGGTGGCCATGTTTCGCCCTCTGCTGGCCAATACAGATATGACAGGGTTTGTCCCTGGGAAATTCACCTGTCGGATAAGCCACGTTTAGAGTTTCTGTTCCACTCTTTATTGGTTCGAGGACAGTCTGAATTGTGGCTTTTCTGCGAAGAAAAGTATTTTCGAATCTTGTTTCTCTCCCACTAGGTACATGCTGGTGCCCTGAGACACGTTCCCACTGAGGCCCGGCGTGTGGCTTAAACCTTCACCTCTCGGCACTGCTGGGCCATCAGCGGTGGCTGGAAGCCATTTCTGCACCAGGACAGCTAGCGGCGTCTGCCGTGCCACAGAAGTGACTGAGACAGGCAGATGACAGATGGGCAGACAGATCCCATTAAACCCAACTAAATAATCCTTCAATTCCACACCCCTTTAGCCAGATCCCAACAACGTCCTAGGCCACTCCAGTGCCACCCAACAATGGGGCAGGTACCATGGAGGGGAAATCAGAGGGGGCGGGAAACAACAGTCTTACCCTATTTATGAATTAACTATCTTACTTTTGCAAACTTCATGGAGACATGGCCGTGTGAACACATCTGTGGGGCTTTATCCTGTAAGGGACCCCAGGATTAATCCTCGTCACTTCACTGTAAACCCCCCACACTACACATACACCAAGGCCAAACCACAACACAAGAATGTTAACATTATCCACAAAACATTGGCTCCTATTGAAAGAACATTCAGTATTCCAAGTGTTTTGGGGACATTTTTTCCCAGAAGCATCGCCCGGCAAGAGTGATTCTGATGCGCGCATGTGTTTTATGGAGACCACACTTCTTACTTGTAAGCCCAGTAAATAATCAAATGCTCTTTATTTACTGTTTATAAGATTCTGGTTTACCCTGAACTCTCAATGTTGCAACAATCAATGTTGCCAACGTTCAAATTCAGCCCAATTCGTTCTGTCCCAACCCTACCCTGTCCTCCACCCCAGGGACATGAGCACACGGCAGCGAATGCCCCCAGTCAACAAGAATAATAGAGGGACGGCATCACGGGGAAGTCATTTGAGCTGCTGCAATGTGAGCTCAAGGTTCAAAGTCAGTGGAACAGAACGGGAGGAAATGCAACACAATGGGTGCAGGCTGGTTTCAGGGTTTCTCAGCAGAGAGGACGCTACCCCAGGCCTGAGTTCCTGAGCAGGGCAGGGAGCTCTGTGTGGACGTACAGCTGGCTCATCTGTCGGGCTGGTTCGGACTTGGTTTGCAGGAGACAGGAGAGCCAGTTAGATGACAGCGCTCAGGGCATCAGAACGCTCTCTTGGCCCAGGTTCGAGCGTGGATTGTAGGTAAACATCGCCCTCTACTGTTAGGCAGCCGCATCACAGCTCAGGGGCAGCCCGGCTTTCCCACTGGCCCCTCCACAGGGAACAGGTGGAAATGATGGTTTGATGCCTAAGATACCACACACCTGCGACCGAAACAGGAGTTTTCTGTCTTGGCAAGGTGTTTAGAGTCCAGCAATGGTTTGGGCTTCAAACAAGGCATCAAGATACAAGACTACTCAGATTTGGTTGGATAATTGAAGATAAAACAAAACCCTTTTTGTACCTGCTTAGATCTAGTGGATTGGCTCGGGCGTATATCTCACCACGTCAGGGCTTTGCCAGCGCAACGGCCACCCCTGTCAATCAGAGCTTATTCTGAGACTAAGATTAAGCACACCTGTCCCTCTGGGAACTCCAATTTTACCTAATTTAAGAGAGGTGAAGATCATTGACGCCCATGCTTTATGTAAATTGAAGTATCCTCCCAGGAAAACTAAATTTTCTTCTAAAGCTATTTGGAAGCTACAAGGCACTTGGTAATCTAGGATAACCGGGGCTCCGTCATTGAAGACACACACTCCGTGTCCATGTACTCTTGGCTCCTGGGCTCGCTGGGCTGCGGAGCTGTCACTCACACAATCCCCGTCTCTCCTCGGCCCCTCGCTGGAGGCTAGGGGAGCAGGCCAGCCCCCTGTCACCTGGAGCACGCTCGCTCCTCTCCTCTCCTGTAAAGTGACAGAATGGATTGAACTGGATGATGCCCACAGTATCTTCCAGCTGCCTGCGAGATCCGACAATCCCACAATCCCCCCCGTGTTTCCACCGCACTCCTTCGAGGTGGACCAGTCACCTTACACTACAGGGGAGAAAGCGTCCCAGCAGTGGACGTCTATCCCAGGTCACCTCTGTACCCAGGGCACCTACTGCTCTGTCTGCCATCTGTGTGTTAACATCTGAATAAATATCTACCCCCTTCCCGATGTCAAGGAAAACCCTCCGCGATCTGTGGAAGGAAGCCGAGCATTATGGATGATTTGACAAGCTGTGTCACTGGCTTAATTGGTTACATCAGGCAAAACTGCCTGAACCCAACTGTGTTTATGATGTTTTCAAGGCGTAAAAGCAGCAGGGAGACCATACCCCAAGGGATTCAGGCGTATTTTTCCATCTAAACTTGCATCCCTGGGGACTGCTCCCTCGTAAGCGTCCTCACGCAGTCAGGTTGGCAGGTATGTTGGACGCCACCCCATGCCAGGGACCGGGCTGGGAGGCTGTGTCAGCCCCAGCCAGCTCTAACCACCTGACTCTCCGCCTCGCCACCTCTCTGTTCTGACAGCGGCAGCTCTCCAACCAGACTCTTCCAACTGAGCTCCATTCATTCCCTCCCCTAAGCGCCTTGGCAGCTGCAGGTGGGAGGGGAGAGCCTGATAAAATCGAACAGGAATCCATGATACTTAACCAGGTGCCCAGAGAGCTTCTTTGCAACTCCCACGGGCATGGGAGCCACCCAGAACCGTGACAGAGAGAAACTGGAGCTGAATGTGTCTCCTTTGATCTTCCCTCTCCTCCATGGGGTCTTGGCACCCGGGCTCAGCGTTGACTGGAGAGGTTTGTTCTACCGTCCGACCGTGCCTCTGTAGGAAAGCAAAAACTCCAGCTTCCTCTGACTGCAAAGCAACCCTAGAACCAAGAAGACACTCTGCAGGGACAGAGTCCTGCTCGTCCCCCACCCCAACCCCAGCAGGTCTACATATGGGGACTCTTGGCACCCTAATCTATGCTGGGGTTCGGGTGGAGAAGTTGGAAAGTGACAAGCCAGCCTTAGTGTCCTGTTAAACCCACACGTGCATGTGCCCACACCACACACACACACGCACGCACACACACACACCCCTCTGACTGTAAATACAGGATTCAGCCTATAAAAGAAACAATAAGAGCTGGATTCAATGAGGTTCCCCGAGCAAACGGAGTGTTTGGGGTTTTGTTGGGATTCTATTGTGTAGGCTGGAGTTCCTTAATACAGTGAGACAGCAAGCAGCTTCCTGTTATGGAAACAGTCAAAGCCTGACATTCAGAAAGTCAATCTATGCAGCAACTGGATAAACAACCAAGATAACCATCGGCCATAATCGGCACAATAGCCAAAGTGGCATTGCTCGGGGAAGGGGGCTGGCGCGGACCCAAGCAATTCAGATGAACACAAGGCATCTCCTGGCGAACAATCCCCATTCATTGTGCCCTGGGCTTGCGCGGGCTGCGCCGTGCACCGCGGCGGGGAGTGTGCATGCTTGGAGCCCGGCGCTATTTATAGCCCACTGGCCGGGAGCCGGGTGCCTGGCTCTCTGTGTGGGGCACTGTCCCGGGACAGGTGTCCTGTCCTTGCCGGCACTGAGACCGGAGACAGCGCTGCAGGTCCTGTCACTCACTGGGGTGAGCTCGGCCAAGCCAGGCCTTGAATCCAGCTCTTAGTTCCTCCATCGGCAAGAGGGGCATCGTGACAACGAATCCAACTCTCTGCTCTGTTTCCTCTGAGGCTGCACAAATGCGGTGCTTTGATTCTAGAAGAAGGGGCAGCAGAAACAGCTTTATTTTCATAAAGTGTCATGGGGACTCCTGGAATTATTCGGCGGGACAGAGGGGAGACCAGAAACGGATCCATAATTTGTGCCTACCTGTAGTGTTCCATTCTGAAATCGAAGAGCAAAGTGGTTGTGATACGGTTCCAGTTCTCAAGGGGCAGGACTTGGCTTTTCAGAGCCCACATGGATCTTAGAGATTGTTCCGGGCTAAACACTGAGGCTCAGAGGGAGGGCGCGACTTGCCCAGGGTCACAGCACAAGTGGATGGCGGGGCTGGGGTGGGAGCCCTGGCTTTGTGGGGCTGTGACCTTCTCCCCACCGCACTCGGTTTCCACCCGCAGGGCCTGAGGTCGCAGCAGGGGCTCTGTGAGCTCCTGGGCTTTTCAACCCCGAGAGAGGCCTGACCAAAGGCCTTGCCGGGGCAGCCTCTGCATTCCGCGTTCTCCTGATCTCTGGTTCCACCTGCCTCCCAGGAGGAGCGTCCTCAAGTGCTCACAACACTAGGCTCGAGTCCTCGGCCTCCCACGGCTGCCTCAGTGGGCAGGACGGGGCCAGGCTCACGAGACGCTCCCTTCAATCCCTGCCCAAGAACGACCTCAGCTGGGCCAGGAGAAGCCGTGACCTGCCACCACACTTCATTCCTGGCAACAGCGCCTTTTCTGCCACCCAGAGAGAGCAGGGGGACAACAGTGAAGGCCACCCGAGGATGACTTTGAGCAAGAGATTCTCAGACCAAGAAAATCAGTCCTAGAACTCAAAGATCATAACACTTCCTGTTTCTACAGTGTGTAACGCAATTTTGAGTTCCTGCACACACACTTTGCAGTATGTTAAGCACTTTTGGATTCACGCAACCTCGACAGCTCCCCTATGTTGAGAACATCCCTTCATCCCATTTTACAAACAGGACCACTGCTGTCCACGGGGCTCAGTCACTTACCTGGAGCCACGTAGCCAGCGAGTCCCGCGGGCAGGATTCCAGGCCAGCCCAGAGCTCGCCGCACGCGATCTCCTAGAACCTCAGCTCCATACACCCTGCTCAGCTGCCACCGAGGAAGCCAGTGGCGGAGGGAGGAGCATTCACCCTGCTCACGACTGGCAAGTGTCACACTCGACTGAACAGTGCGGATTCACACTGACGTCTGTGGTCCTGTTAGTGTAAAAGTTCTTGAAAGGAAAAAAGAAATCTCTGCCATCCTGGTTCTCCAACAAGGCAGGGCCCGCTGTGGTCCACCCTCCCCCCGACGGAGATATCAGCTGCTGTCAGGCACTTTCATGGAATCATAAAGACGCCGCGTAAACCGACCAGCCAGAGGCAAAGGAGACCCTGTCCACGCAGCTCCCGCCCTGGGACTGCGTGTCATGGTCCTGGTTGTTTTTTTTTTTTTTTTTTTTTGCATTAAATATGTTCAGTTTTTATTAGATATCAACTATACTTCAATGAAGCTGTACAAAACCTCTATAAATGGAAAGATATACTTACAGTACTTCAGTGGAACATCGTGTGCTGTCAGTGCTCTACAAATAAATGTATAAATTCACCATCATCCCAGTAAAAATTCCAGAGAGTTTTCTGGAAAAAACAAAAACAGAACCAAACAGCGGTGCCCAGGCCCTATCCCAGAAAAATTAAACCAGAACTTGGGGCCTAGGGTTTTTTATGTTTTATATTTTTTTATTTGTTTTTATTGATGTATAATAATTGTACCTACTCGTGGGGTACGTGGCAATGTTGCAATACAGACGATGGATAGTGATCGGAGCAGGGTAATCAGCAGATCCATCGTCTCAAGCTTACTTCTTCCTGGGAACATTCGATAACCTCCTTCCAGCTCCTTAAAATGATGTAATATATTATTGTTAACTACAGTCACCCCACAGTGCTGTGAGCACTAGGGTTTATTCCTCCCACCCAGCTGTCACTCTGTGTCCTTTAACAAATCTCTCCCACCAGTGGCCTCTGTGCTGCTTTTTCTTCTACGAGATCAACTATTTTAGCTTCCACGGAGGGGTGAGAGTGTGTGGCGTTTAATTTCTGTTCCTGGCGGTCCTATCTTCTCCTCCCTTATGGGACTCCCGGCCCCGCCACGCCGGACCCCACGCCGTCCTCCTTGCTCTTGCCGATCGCAGACCTCGGACTCTGGTGTCCTGTGTGGCCCTGTGTGGCCCTGTGGTGCTCAGATCCAGCCCACGTGGGTCCAGGCCCCCCATGGGCAGCAGCCTGGCCTGTCCACACGGTCTCCCCGGCTTCTCCCGACGGCCCGAGGCAGCGAGGTCAGGATGCAGGGCAGCAGGGAGAGCTCGAGAAGCCGGAACCACTGGTGCCCAGCAGCGGGGGAGAAGTTGGACTCTGGGTCTGGTGCACACGATGTCACCCGATCCCCCAACCCCCCGATCCCCGATCCCCGCTATGCTGTGGTCTTAGGCCCTTCCTGGTCCCGACCCAGAGAAGCCAGAGCCGGCTCTCCTGGCGCGCTCTTCCTGGCGAGAGGAAGCAGAGAGTGAAACCGAGAATGAGTAACACACGCGATGCTTTCAGGTAGCGATAACCCGAGACCTGCTGTGGAGAATATGAACAGGTTTGGCAGGAAGAGGGAGAGAAAGAGAGAGAGAGAAAGAGCGAGAGGGAGAGAGAGAGGGAGGGAGGGAGGGGCCGGTGTGGGCCTGTCTCTACTGACTCTGTCCCTCACCGCCCCAAGTGCCCCCGAGGGAGCCGGGACAGAACTTCCTCAGCTGTACCTGTGTAGTGAGATATTTGCCTCTTCCTCTCCCCTGGGCACGAGATCGCCACCCTGTGTCTCTGGCCATGTCCCCCTTCCCTGCCCCAGAGACACCAACACAGTGGTCTTGGTGGTCATATTCTCGTCCTCCTTCCCAGGGGATCCCGCTCCTGCAGGGGTAGAGATTCAGCTCTGGCAAGGGTTGCCTGGAGCCCGGTCCACCCACCTCGCAGCCCTGGCAGCAGCCACAGGCCGAGTCAGAAACGCAGGTGCAAAACCACAACATCTGCACCGACCCCTGGTCACACCAGTCACCTCCCATCTCGCAGCCTTCCAAGAAGCGTCAGGATGGAAAGCAATCTGTGGCCAGCGCAGCCAGCCCCAGCGTGGGGTACATTCCAGGGACAGAGGGTGGGGCCGTCCTGGTTTGCACCTGCGGAGCTTTCTGGAAAGTGAGAGTCTGAGCTCAGTTTGGAGATTGCAAAAGTGGGAGTGATGTGGTTTGGCAGTGGGGAGGGTGGGAGGTGCTGCCCTGGGGGTGGGGAGCGGGAGCCAGCAGGGGTGCGGGGTGCAGGGAAAGGCCAGGCCCGCCTGCTGGGCTCTGCCACTGCACAGCAGGGCCTGACCGGAGGGTGGCTGGGATCTGCAGCGGGAGCAGGCGAGGAAAACCGTCTCCCAGAGGCAGCACCTGCTTCTCGCTGTGTTTTCTCTTCTTCCAGGTGAGGGGATGGCGTACAGCTGCCTCCCTTGGGTGGGCTTCTGGAAGGTACGCATGGCCCCCAAAGGGCCCTGGGGCCATGTTAGAACAGCTCAGTACAAAACTGGACGGGACATGAAAGAGTGTCTTGGCTAATTTAATTCCCCGACTTTACAGATGAGAAAACTGAGGGCCAGACGGTAACATTCTCCCTCAATGAAGACCACACGGCTGGTAAGTGGCTGCCTCGAGATTTGACCCATTTTTCTAGCATCCAGCAGGTGTTTTTCTCTACCACACTCTCATCTGCTCTGTGCTGCAGCCCTGAGCCCTACACTGGCGCAGACTGAAGGATGGAGGCCACACTGCACCTGGCTGTCCTGTCCTGCCTGCAAAGTCTCACAGTGGCCCCAGCCCCCCTCGCTCCCCAGAGAGTTGCAGGAGGACCGGGTTTCCCATGTTTGTTGTACGAGAAACTAAAGTCACATACGAAACCCGGGAGCTATTTCACACCCAACACATTTCCACAATGTGGATGATGACACTCAGCCGGCCCAGCATCTTCAGCGCTCCGCAGAGCTGACTTTCAGGGCCGAGAAGACAAAGGATTGTCTTCCACTTACCAGTTGTGAGACTTCGGACAAGCCATGTGCTTTAGTGTGTCCTCATCTCTACAATAATCTGTGCCCTTCTTACGTCACGTAGCTGCCAGGACAAACATAAAATAAGTAATGGGCACATGACACAGCTCTGCATTCACTCTGAAAGCTGTTTGTCATCATCATCATCATCATCATCACCCTCGTGGCCTGGGGGAACCGAAGATGTAGATTATCTCGGATCTCGGAATGCCCAACGCTAATTAGTAATTGCCGAGGGCCTTAGGCGGCTGATAAAGATGCGGCTCAGACACCTGGGCTGTCGTGGTTGGAACTTGCTCTGGGGAGGACGTCGGAGGGAGGACGGCGCCGGGAGGCGGGTGCTGTGCACAGCGACGGCTCAGCAACCTCTCCTGCAGGCAGGACCGGGACAGGCTGAGCGTGGCCGCGGTGGGATTTAGAGCTCACGGCTGGGGGTTCCTCCACCTGCCGTGGTGACGCTGCCACAGCAGACAGGTCCAGGTACTGTGCTCCTAGGGACCGCGGGGTCGGCTCTCTGCACACACGGCTCAGTGTTCCCCAGGCGGGGCCGACGAGACAGGCTCTCTGCTGGGCGGGGGGAGGTCAGGGCTGGTCCAAGGTCTCTTGTCCATTCAGCGAGTGTGTGCGGTAAACTGTGTACTGTGGGAAGAGCCAAGTCATCCCGATGTATTTCCTACTCTAAGAACCCTGCGCTGAGAACGACATGGCAGCACGTCTGAGCCTCTGCTCCCCTGCACCGAGGACGCGCGGCATTGACTTCCCGAGGCGGCGGCTTCCCGGGCGTCCGACAGCAGGAAGGCTGCTAAGGCTACGCGCAGGTGTGCGTTCTGTGGCCTGTGCCGTGCTGTGCTGCACTGACTGTGAGCCCTGCACGCAGGGCGGTGGACCCCAGCCCCGCGGTCCCCCTGCCGTCCCGCGGTGGTCCCCCTGCCGTCCCGCCGTGGTCCCCCTGCCGTCCCACCGTGGTCCCCCTGCCGTCCCGCCGTGGTCCTGCACCAGGCTGACTTCTTGCATCTGTGTGTCCCGCCCGGCTCGCCTGGGCAAAGCCTCCCTTGCCCTTCTGGCCAGAGTCACCCTGCATCACAGCCTGGTTTGGGATGGTGAAGGTGGCTCTGGATGGAGCAGGCCGTCCCAACCCCCTTGCTTGGGAACTAAGGGACATCCCCACTGTGGCAAGTGCCAAGCTCAAGGTCAGGGGGCGAGCTGGAGACAGCCTCCTGGCTCCTGACGCTGGCTGTCGGGACACACGCCTGGTGTTGACATGTCTGGGCCCTCACCGGCGGATGGGTCCTCTGTGGCTTCTAACCCTGGTCCTGCCCACCACTGAGGACCCCCTGGCTCCAGTGCCTCTGCCACCCACAGCTTGTGACCACCTGTGTCCGTGTGCACTGGGGTCCTCTCTCCTGAGCTCCCCTGTGGACAGTGGGGGGCAGCAGACCTTCTGGGGGGGCGACCTCCTTCTGTCCCCCACCCCTTGCCATCCCTTCGCTCTAGCACGACTCCCACGGGGTGGGCCGTGGGACCAGAGCTCACCCGTCACAGGGCCCCGGAGCCCAGGCCCGAGGGAGCAGGGCCGGGGTCGGGCGGGGGAGCCTGGGCAGCAGCGGCCAGCCCCGGCCTGAATGAATGGAAGTCCCGGCGGAAACACCTGGTGGGGACGGAAATCCAGGACAACTTTATTATCCCTGTTCACAGGTCCATTCAGACTATATTGGGGGCTTCCTATTTCCTCTGCTGGCACCTCACACTCATTCACAACAAGAAAGGCCATTGTGCTCCTGAGTTATGGGCCCAGCAGCCCCACGGGGCGGGCATTAAACACATCGGCCCCGAGACTTATTTTTAAAATCGTATTCCCTGCTGAGTTGCAGGTTCTTATTTTTTCCTCCTCCCACAAAGAAAACTTAAGGAGGGTAGTTTTGTCCCTACCGAGAGGGTGAAAAATAACAGTGAGTCCCTTTCCGACGCCCTTCATGGACGATCTTGTGGGCTCCCGAGAATTGGGAAGGGGGCGCCCAGCCCCAGTCCGGGGTTCTGGTCCCGGCTGTGCCCGCACGTTCGCTGGCTGGCGGTAGGTGAGGGTTTAACCCGACGGCTCGGGTCCCTCGTGTCAGATGAGGGAGTGGCCAGGCCTCAGCACCTGCAGTTCCCAAAGCTGTGAATACACATGGCGCACACTGAAGAGGACCATCTTCCTCCGGGCTGCGGCCGCGGAGAGGAGCCTCCATTAGGAGAGGGCAGGACCCTCCCTGCCTGCGTGGCTGTTCCCCTCCCTGCAGGGGTCGGCCCCCGCCCCTCAAATCACAGGCTCCAGAGGAGACCCTTCCCTTGGCCAGCACCCCAGGGTCACAGGAGACTGTCGGGGGCTGAGGGTGGCAATGAGAGCAGGCTCCACTTCTGGGAAGACCCTCCATACAGGGGCATCAGGGGTGGCAGCCCCCAGCCGGCAAGGCCCCCCGCTCTTGAGGTCAGTGCCAGGGCTGCTGCCAGGGCTGCTGAGACCCTCCCCTGACCGGGGGCTCCCGCAGCCTCCCTGGGGACTGATGGGGAAGGAGGGGTTTGACCAGCTATCAAGGGGGATTAGATAGCCAGGCTGGGAGGATTCTTAATAAAACTGGGCCCGGCAAGGACAGACATGGAATCCCTAAGGGGAGCCTCCGCAAAGAGAGGGCTCCAAGGAGCCTGTCTAAATTTTGGCCAAGCCGAGGGCTTTGCCATACCCCTGCCCTACACATGGCAGGTGGGTTTCCCTGAGGAAATCATGACTTTCTCCTCTAGGTCTCGGCGACCCTGCAGTGGGCCAGCTTTTCCTGGCTGGCAGAGGGCCCTCGGCTGGGGGGGAGTTGGGTCTGGACCCTGACTCAGGTGCCGTCCGGGTCCACAACCAGGACTGGGAGTGAGGGGGAGCCCCGGGCCCTCCCCTAACGCAGGCAGCGGGCAGCGACCTGTGTGGGCGGCTGGCGGCAAGCTGGCATCTTTTCCTTCTTCCTTCTCAGTTGATTACAGCTGAGAGGAGGAGCCACGTGGACTGCCTGCTGTCGGGGGGACAGGGCTGGAGTGGGACCTGCTCTCGGCTATCCTGCAGGGGCTCGGTGAATAGCAAATGCCTGAGCGAGTGACCGAGGGGCAGACACACAGGGAGGGGCAGGGGACAAGCAGGTGGGACCATCCACGCCCCCCCTCCTGTGTGGCAGTCCCCTGGGGAGGTGAGGCCCTGCAGGCTGTGGGACCCTCGGCCCACCACAGGTTCAGAGAAGAGCCCCGTTGCCTTTCTCTGCCTTCTTAGTTCTGTCTGGAGTTTTGCTAGTTTGGGGGTCACAGGAAGTGAAAAACAGAAAGGAACATCTGCTGGTAACCCTAACTTGCTCTTAGTCCCGACCTCGGTGGGTCGGATGAGAGCCAGCCTTGGGGTAAGACGGCAGAGCAGAGAGCTCCGGGGACAGGCGGAGGGAGGAGGGGACAACATGCTCCCAGTGCACGGCCAGGCTCTGCTCCCTGTGGCCCTCTCCGCAGGGGCTGACACACCTGCTGTGAGCCAAGCTTCAGGGTCACCTCCTCCTTCCCTACGTGGTAACATCCCTGTGTCACGACTTGGGGGTTCAGAGAGGTCAACTTTCCCTCAGTCACACAGCTGCAAAGTGTCTGATCCCGTATCCCAAGCCCTGGTCTGCCGGCCAAACCGCAAAACAGGGATAACACTGCCCACCCTGCCTCAGTGCCGTTGTGACACTACGTGGGGTGTGTCTGCGTTGTATTGCGGCTTCCTGGGATGAACCACGTCATTTCTGGTCAGAAGACACCCCTGTCACTATAAACCAGGGCGCTTCCTGCAGAAAAGCAAACAGACCCAGAATGAGCCAGTAGGAAACATTCCCAGAAGGACTGGGCTGCCAGGGAGAAGTGGATGCACACACATGCGTGCACACACACACACCTGCACACATACACATGCATACACGCACGGTTGCATACACATGTACACCCACGTGCACACACATATGCACATACACACACCCGTGTGCTCATGTGCACAACACATGTACATGCACACACATGCACATGCAAATACCTATGCACACACCTGCACACATACACATGCATACATGCAGGTTGCATACACATGTACACCCACGTGCACACACACACACCCGTGTGCTCATGTGTACAACACATGTACACACACGTGCACATACAAATACACACATGCACACATGTGTACACACACGCACACACGCAGTCACACACACCCACGTGCATACACACATATGCACACACGCATACACATATACTCGTGTGCTCACGTGCACACATGTATGTACACATGCACACACACGTGTACATGCACACACCTACACACATACATATACAGGTGCACATACACATGTACACACATACACACACAGCAAGGGAGTTTGGGGTGAGTGCTGGCTCCGCCCCCGGAGCCCTGCATTGCTAAGAAGACTCTTGCCTGTCTTTGTGTGGCCTCCGTGGTAGGGATTCACAGCCTTTCCGGGCCGTCACTGAGCCCTACGCATCCCACGCCCACCCTCCCCTCCCCATCCTCCCCTCCCCGCCCAGCTAGGCCCCTCCTCCCCTGCACCATCCCTCTCCCAGGAGGGGACCCTCCCTCCACTCAGCTGGTTTCCGTCCGTGTGGAACATCTCACTGCCCTTGGACCCAGGCCTGCCTGAGACCTCGACCAAAAGCCATGGATGGCCGTGAACTTCAGGCCCCCCAAAGTGCCAATGGATTGTGTACTGACGAGACCGTCAAGGTGAGGTCCTGCTCCCCCAGGGAAAGTTCTGGGCCTCTCCAGACCCCGCCCCACTCTGCAGTTTCAGATCCTGCTGCCCATCCCTTCTCGGCGTCACTCTGTCTCTTTGGCCACGTGGACATTGGTAGGATCAGAGAGCCTTGCAGATGGTCTCAGAGAGAGAGCACCCGAAGCCCTGGGAGGGAGCTGAGTTGTGTCCCCTGAAATTCACATGTAGGCGTCCTAGACCCCAGTACCCCCTCTGCTCCCGCACGCCACGGCTCTGCTTCCAGCGCGGAGCTCGCTGCTTTCCTGGGGCTGCACATCCGCCGCCCTGCCAGGGAGCAGCCTTCACTGACGTGAACTAGTTCTGCCCCTGAGTCACCTGGTGTAAACCCACCCCAGTAACAGCCCCCCTAGATCAGGAACCACGTCACGGTGCCTGGTCTCCAGGTCTCCCACGTCCACTCAACGGCTCTGCTTTCGACGCAACGTCCGGACTGTTCCTCGCCGGCAGCCCCCGTCTGCCCTCCACCTGGTTGGCCAATGTCCTCTTGAAGGCGTGCGTGCTCCAAGAGTTGGCCCTGTCTCAGGACAGCCCTGTCCTCAACGCTCCCTCCTCTTGCCCCTGCAACGCCTCCCACGTGCGGGCAATCTGGCCTTTCCCACCTAAATCTCCTGAATCGATGATCCCAGACCGCTTCTTGCCCGCGCTCTTCCCGGAGCCCCGTGGCTCTGTCCCCAGCAAACACCGGGAGGAAGGGGCGGGGGTCTCGGGCCTGCTTTGCCACTGGCTGCCATGTTCTTGGAGGGGACCCCCCCTTCTGCTGCTCTTCAAAGGGTTAACGGAGTCCGGAGCCCACAAGGCCGGTAGGAAGCTGGCTCCAGGGAAAGGGGAAGGAGCTCCTGCCTTTTTATCCGGCTACAATGCTGAAAGGGAGCCAGTTGGGGGGGCTGGAAGCCAGAAAACAGCCCCCCCAAATGGAACCATGAATGGGCCGCTCCACACAATGCGTGGGGCGTGGGGGGGGCGTCCAGCCTGTTGACAAGCAGCGAGGTCAGGGCCCCGCCGGCCGGCGCAGTAAACAAGGGATCACAATGCCCCCCTTTCCTCCGGAGAGGCAGCTCCTCTCCAGGCCCTGTCCCCTGGGCCCGGGTCCGTCCCTCATCCTTGCCGAGGTCTGTCACTGAAAGCCGCTGCTTCCTCAGGGAAAAGCCGCCTTTTGTGAGCGCTCACTTCCTCCTCCTGTGGGAACCACTGGGCCGTGCACACGTGGCCAGGACGTCTTTCTCAGGGGCCCAAGGTGGGAAAAGGGGGGGGTGCTGGCTGCAGGGCAGGGGGCTGCAACCTGTGGGCTGGGATTGTCATCACCAGGCCCGGGGAGAACAATGGGGCGCCCCCAGCCCCCCAGCTTAGCTTCCCTCTTCCCACAAGCCTGCTCTTTTGTGTGTGCTTTGGGGGAGGTCAGGGGAATTCTGTTGTTTGCTTTTGTTTCCCTTTTTTTGTTTTGTTTTTGTTTGGCCTTTGGCTACCCCCGGGCTTGGGGGGGGCAGTCTGGAGGGGGTGGCCCAGGTAGGGGGGCAGTGATAGGATTGGGGGGAAGTCCCAGGACTCCTCCGGGAGGAAATGTTCGGGGGGCTTTGTGAGGTGAGGAGAGCAAGGTGCTGGATGGCATCAGATGTCTCACTGCCGGGTGGACCCAGCCTTGGATGCTCTCGGCTGGGCCGTGGCTTAGAGTCCTGTGCACGGACGGGCGCCATTCTCCGTCTGCTCCCGAAAAGGGGAGGTGGGGACTTCTTGCCAGCCTCTGAGAGTCCTTGGGGTCAGTGCAGGAGGAAGACACACTGTTCCATTGTTCTTGGCTGTTCCTTCAGCCCTCGCATTGGTACGTGGGTCAGCATTGCCAAGGGCAGGAAGTGAAGCCCCTCTGCGGGGTCCCCCTACCTGGAACAAGATGGTCCAGGCAAACACACCGTCACAGGGAAGCTTGTTCTCCATCTGCTGCGTCCGCGGCCTCAGTTGCTGCCTCCAACCGCGTGGCATCTCCCAGCCATGATGCCGCTGGTGATTCCATCACTCTGCCGTCCCCGCCAGAGGTCGAGCCCGCCCTGGACAGCAACCGGCTGCCGTCTTGGTGTCCGCCCCCCACACAGAAAGCCACTTAACCCCTACTGTGACCTAATGAATGAATGAATGAGTGAGCACATTTTAAAGCCAAGCCAAGGGTGTCTCCACCTCACAAGGTCATTGCCTTAGGAGAGAAGGCAAAGGAGGAGATCAGTAAGGAGTCCTGTGTGCGATTGCTTCCTGTGCCTTTGACCTTCACTGTGAAGCATGACCTCTGCTGCTTGTTGAGCCCAGACGGCTGATAACGGATATCCTTCCACCTCCCTCCCAGAAGGAAGGGGGATTGGATGGCGCTCAAAGCCCACCACTCGCAGGACCTCGCGAGCATGCTCTGAGTAATGTGGCAGCGAAAGGGGTATTTCAAAGTGGCCCTGGGGGACGGCTGCGTCCCTTTCGGCTGGCTGCTGGGGCAGAAAAAAGTCTTAGTGGGAATAACGGATTTACTGAGCGTCACCTGAATGTGAAAGAAGACAGGACGACTGATCAAACACTCCTCCCTCAGGCTCTCTTCCCACCCCATACAAACGTGTTCATGCACACACACGTGAACATGCACGCCCACACATGCACACACACATGCACACACCACGCCCCCTGGAAGTAGGTCATGTGGTCAGCACAGCTATCAGACGGAAAACTGCTTCAGGAGAAGTTAACACAGTTAAAAACCCAGGTAACGTACCCCAGGCTAACAGGAATTTGGATGCAACACAGCTGTCGTCAAATATTCTCAGGGGGGTGGCAGGGAGGAGGGGGCAAGGCTGGGTGGGGAAACTACGGGCAGTCCTGACTCAGAAGGGAGGCAGAGGTCGGGTCCCTGCACGAGGAATGAGGGAGGACCCCTCGGGATGCTGGGACACAGGCTGGACACAGGCTCAGCTCTGACCCCCCCAACACTCAAATGCCATCACCCACCCTCCGAAATCCCACCAGCATTGCCCCTTCTCCACCCGCGCAGGCTGGACCCGGCAGCCTCCCTTCTCCCTCCGGAGACGATGAGCCTCACCTGGGTCCTGGCTCTGCTGTGGCCCATCCCCTCCCTCCCCGCCCCCTCCCTCTCACAGTAGTGAGGCTGGGATGGTCGGGTTGCTCCTGCTCAAGCCCCTTCAATGGCTCCCGTGGCTGCTGCAGGCGCCTTGCAGGGCTCAAAGGACAGGCCCAGCTCCATCCTAGCACTTACTACGGTGACAGGACCATCTGTTTGCTTCCTTCCCTGTCTGCCCCTGGAGGCCAGGGGCCAGCAAACGTGTTCTGGAAACGGTCAGGTAGGAAAGACTTCAGGCCTCATGGGCCATGGAGTCTTCGCTGCGATGACTTAGCTCTGTCTTTACAGCACAAAAAGCGTCCGAAGACAACACGCAGTGAACGGGCATGGCCGTGTTTCCGTACAGCTTGGCCTACAGAGGCAGGCCTGCCACTCCCGGGATGCCCTAGGTCTGCAGGCCTGTCCCAGCCACACCTCCCTGCAGGAACAAAGACCTGCTGCCTGGAGCCACTCTGCCACCCGGAGGCCACCTCAGGAATTGCAGCCCACCAAGCCAGTCCCACCTGAGCGGGTGGGGAGGGGATGGGGAAGGGAGGCGGCCAGCAGGGGAGAGGGGAGTGGAGGAGGACCAGGCAGGCCAGGATTTTGAAGAAAAGAAGTCAATTTGAGCAGCCGCTGTGAAATGCGCGTTTAGGAAGAATAAATAAACAAAATGTGGCATCTCACACAATGATAATTTAGCAATAAAGAGGAATGAAGCTCTGATATATCTATCACATCAATAAACCTTGAAAATGCTATGCTAATTTAACATTCGTGTACTCATGTATTGAGTTAGGTAACTGTCACCCAGAATGAAAAGAGTCCTGACTAATCCATGAACCCTAAGCGCGGTCCCCAGACCAGGGCCCCAGCCTGGCTTTCTGGTCCTTCTGTTCCCAGCCCAGCTCTGCTCCGCAGGCTCCGCCCCTGCGGGAGGCACATTCTCATACCCGCTCCTAGGGTTAAAAAATAGCATCTGTTTTATTTTTGGTACAAAATAGCTCTGAATAACACGTAGGACGGGAGGCAGAGCCAGAGCCAGAATGGGGGGCTGCCTGGCTCCGGGGGTCCCAAGGCTCGGGGGCTGTTTGCCTTCTGCTTCGGGCTCCTCATTTCCTGGGGCTCCAAGGGCCTTCCCTCAACCTGGGTCACCTTGCTGATCCAGAGGCTGTAGGTGGCCACAGCGGTGTATATCCCCGAGGTCCCCTTCTGGCCACAGCTCCGGCCCCAGCTGATAATGCCGACCTGGTACCACTTCCCACCGGGCTCCGGGGTGCAGACCAGAGGCCCCCCACTGTCACCCTGTGGGCGGAGAGCACAGTCAGCAGCGAGCCCACGCAAGGCAGGGCACAGCGCGTGCTTGGAGGAGGATCCCTCAGCCTGTCCTGCTCCGGTGGCCGAAGGACCTCGCCAAAGCCCACCAATGCCCACCCCATCCCAAGGGGCGTGCTGCTGTCCGGCTGGCTCTGGGAGTCACGGGGTGTTGAGCAGAATGGGGGTGTAGGGGACAGGACCTAATGTGGAGGAGGAAGAGGGAGGCTCGGTGGGAAACTGTCACTCCACCCGCAGCACAGGGGGACAAGACAGAGTGACCGTCACACAGGCTGAGGGAAGAGTGCAGACGAGTGTCGTGGGTCTTGTCAGATCAGAAGCTCTGGAAAGGGCTGGAAGGGGCAGGAGAGAAAATGGGATGCCAGAGTGCTGTTACGGTTCTGTCCCTGTCCATGTCCTTAAAAAGGTGGCTAGAATGAGTGGAGTATTCCACGAAGAGGGGAGGAGGAGGATTAGAGTGTCCCGGCCACGAGGCACAAAGCACGGCGTTATCTCCTTGCTTTTTTATCGACCCCGCCAGCTCGGGGATCTGGGAGGTGGGTATTTTGATTCCTATTTTGTAATCAGCACACTGAGGTCCAGAAGAGGTTCGATCGCTGTCACTTAACAAATCTTCACTGGGGCAATGCTCGTCGGCAGGCGTTTGGGAGGCGGGACCGCGTGGTCTTGGAGTTAAACGTGTGAACAGACAGGACAGTGCTTGCTGGGACGGGAGAAGTGTGACCAGGACGGGCAGCAGTGCAGCGGAGGGAGGGTCCTGCTGAGGGAAAGCCCTGTCGGGACAGCTTTTGGCCTGAGGATGCGTGGAAATGTGGCAGGTAGCGGGTGCCTGGGGAAGGGAGGCAGGGGGGGCAGAGGAGGTGAAAATGGGGGGTCTGACCCAGGGTGAGAGGGGGGTGGGAGGGAGAGGGAGATGGCTTGAAACCACCGTGCGGAAGAGAGCTGTGACGTTGGCACGCTGCCGCAGGTCTACTCTGATAACTAAGGGAACGATCGATGATTAAAATAGCCATGTTATCTCATCCATAAAGCAGAGTTTCGATTAAATGTTTCTGTGCATTCCTTTTTAGCTCTAGAGGTCTGTGATTCTCAAAGTCCAAGACTCTACGGAGTGAGATGAGACGTCCACACCCCCGTGGCGGGTACTGTGGTCAAGACAGCACCAGGCAAGCAGCCCAGGTCTGACCCTGAGTCAGCTCGGCAGCCCCTAACCAAACCGCCCTCCCGCCCCGCGGCTGCTGCCAACCCTGTCTCCACCTGCAGGCGCTCAGGGGCCTCCGGGATCTCTTTCAGGCGCCCCTTCCTCAGTGGCTGCTTGACCGACACCTGGCTTCCTCGGTTCGTTTATTTGGCAAACGTTCGTTGAGCATTAATCCCGTGCCGAGCCCTGCACTGGGCGCTGGGAGCTCACTCATGAGCAAGACCCGTTTCTGCTGGAGCTCGGAGGACGGGTAAGAAAACAGGCGGCTGCCGTTCGCTGGGATGACGGTTGCCACAGAAGGACCTTCGCAAAAGCATCGCATTGCTCGCTGGGGATGCGTTTGATTGTAAATTTTGCTTGACTGTGGCACTTAAAAATTTTTTTTAAATTGATTCTTTGAATTTTGAGATAATCGTAGATTCATATGCAATTGTAAGAACTCATGCAGAGAGATCCTGTACACCCTCAGTGTCCACCAGTAACATCTTGCAAAACTGTGGTACAATATCATGACCAGGACAGTGACATTGATCTGGTCAAGATACGGAACATGCCCGTCATCACAAGGACCCCTCCTGTTGCCTTTTAAGGGCCACACTCAACCGCTCCGGAACCCCAGCGTGGCTGTGGCTGTGAGTTTATTTCTGTGCCCATTGGCGGTCCTGGGTGGCAGTCTTCTCCGGCGTCCAGTCTGAGATATTTCGGAGATATACAGGAAACCCCGGGGATCCACAGCGGTGTCATTCCCAAGTATCGGGACCTCCGGCCAGTGCACCTTCTGCCCTGCACCTGTCAGCCTTTTGTTTCATTTCTCCATGTAACGTCCGATGCTTTTCACTGTTCTTAGGACAAGGGACCGGGAGAAATGTGTCTGTTCCATCCTGATCAGAATCACAAGTTTCAGTTCTCTATTTTTTTTTTTTTTTGCAATGTTTTAAATTGTCCAGTGTGTGGAGAAAACACAAGGTTCACGTGACATGAGGATGCATCGCAAGGGACCACGAGACCTGAGGCCGCTGCAGTCGCTGCTTCCTGCCCCTGAGCACCTTCTCCCTTCTCCTCTCCCTCCCGCCTCTAACCCTATCCCAGCAAGCCCCTCCCGAGGGGAGAATTACCAGTTTCCTTGCATTAAACCACCATAGATGAGACATTTTTGAGATCACGCATTTTCCAGACTCCTAATTGTCTATTCCCGGCAGAGACAGGATACCCGTGCACTAGCACGGTGAGCTGAGGGAGGGTCCCCGAGTTACCTGGCAGGCGTCGTAGCTCTCATTCTTGTATCCAGCGCACAGCATGTTTTTGGTAAGTTTGGGAAAATCCTTTGAACACTCCTCCCAGTCCGTGATGACCATCGGCACTTTCATCAGATCTGTTTTCATGGAGTTTTTATTGGCTGGTCCGGAGAGAAAGCACATTACAAAAGCCACTAAGGCAGTCAACGGACTGTGCCCACCATTGCCCAGCCCGGCCCATGTCCCCAGCTCCCATCCCCCACCTCCACGCTCCTCCTTCAGGTAACCGCACACCTGCAGATAGATCACCCAGACCCCCTCCCCCGGGATTTCACAAACAACTCCCCACCTCCTGGAATGAGTCCTCGCATCCAAAACCACATTTCTACTCCCAAGACGCCCAGCTTGACGCCAACCAGCCTGACGAACTCGACTGCTTGGAACCGGCTAGGGGCCACCCCCCAGCATCACCCCGCTGTCTCCACGCATCTGCCTGTCCCTACTCGTTACTACGTGAGCACCACAGGTCCCTCGCACAGGGCCGGGAGAAGCGGGTTTGCATCACGGCGAGAACTTTCGTCCCCCAGCAAAGGTGGGCTGGCCGAGAGCCTTCAGAGGGGACTGGGGGAATCTGCGGAGGTGGAGACCTCGTTAACTAGCCACACAGACATTCCACATCTCTTCCCTTACTGAGGATTTCCAACTGCCTCCTCCAGTCCTGCCTTCCCAGCAGTGCCTGGAGCCCCAGCCAGCGTCCCCCCACCTCCCCTGGTCGCTGAGCCCCCGAAATGCCTACGTCTTCAGGCCCCGGCTCGCTGCAAAGCAGCCCTAAGGATCCTCCATCCTGTGAGGCCCAAGCAGGGCTGTGCTGCTCCCGTCTGCTCCCTGGGCTGTTCGCTTTATGTTTTGTTGGGTTTTCTTTGGGGACAGTCCAGTGGGGCTTTCGAGATACCTTTCTACCCCGGTGCACATTCTCCTATCGGGGTCAAGTAACTGCACAACAACAAGTGACAACAGATTCATGTCTCAGAATGGTCGGGCGACACGCCAGGACCCTCACAGCCTCGCCCAGGGCGGGCAGCTCAGATGCCCGTAGGAACCAGGCAGGAAACATTCACATGTGCATCAACGCAGATGTTTGGAATAAAGAGTGGAGGGGCCCTTGGCTAACCGGAGAGTTTGCATTTGATTAAACACGCACGCAAGACGGCTCCGTGCTGGCTGGGGGGGACCACATCCGAGGACTGGCTCAGACCTGGCATCTCAGCTGGGGCCTAGGCACTCGGGAGGGGCTGAGACAGGGCCCGTGTGGCCTCCACTGTGGGGGGATTTGCTCCCACGCGAGTCCTGTTCTCCTCCCCCCTGCTCAGCTCTCCCCGTCACCCTCCTCCCCTCTCCTTCAGATTCCAGGGCTCTCATACCAGCGTCCGTCTGGCCCCAGCCTGCCACCCAGCACTCGTGCCACGTGGAGGGGCTGGGCTCCGCGGGCAGGCAGATGGGCACCTTCAGGTCACTGAGCGTGATCGGTGTGGCCAGCAGGAGCAGGGCGATGTCGTTGTCCATGTTGACTTTTTTAAAGTCCTTGTGGAGAACGGTGGTGGACACCAGCTTTGTTTCCACGTGTGAGCTGGTTAAGTCGTTGGTCCCCACCACGACGTTCAGGTCTGCAGGTCTGGCGGCGGGAGCCGGAGAGGGGTGAGGGGAGGGGAAGGGAGGTCACCAAAGTGTGCGGAAGTTTCCGTGCCTGAGAAACCAAAACCCCACGCAGTTCTAGGACCTTCAGGCCATCCTGGGGCCACTGCTCAGAGGCTGCGAGAATTTGAAAAAGGGAGAGAAGGTGCCAGAATGGCCCGTGAGCAGAACCCAGCTACGCCTCTGCTCCATCTCGGGTCCCAGAGAAGTGAACGCTGGGGCCGGGCGCGGAGGCTCACGCCTGTCATCCTGGCACTTTGGGAGGCTGAGGTGGGAGGATCACTTGAGGCCAGAAAAGTGAATGATGCTCCCAATACCTCGTCGGGGGCACTCGGAAGAGCCCACGAGAGACCGCCTGGCACAGATCAAACTCGCCTTCAGACAGGTCAGGCGTGAGGACTCCTATTTTACATCCATTGTAATTACCAACAATTTAGAGGCCCAGGAACAGAAGCTCATCTAGACCTGCCAGTGACCAGGCAGAAAAGATCTTCAGTAATCAGTCAACATTCAGGAAACCCGCTCCAGGCAGAATGGCCAGGAACTTTCCAAAGCCCATCCCCCAGTGTCCCATGGCGACAGGTGCCACAAGGTTCCTTGGTTAGGCCATGATGAGACGCTCCCCGGGGTTTGGGTGAACCTTTCTGTGCATCTTCAAACCTTCCCGAGACAGCAGAGAGCAGGAGTGGTGGAGCCAGAATTGAGGTCTTGCCTCTGGCTGCTGGCCGTGCACCGGAGGTGTGGCCTGACTCTACTGGACTTCAGTTTCCTTACCCATAAACTGGGCTTGTTCATTCTACCTGCCTCAGAGGGGCGTTGTACAGTTAAATGAGTGAATATGGGTAAAGTTGCCTAGCAGGGTCGCTGGCACACGGTTAGTCATCAGTAGACGCTAGACGTCCACCCACAGAGGAAACCCTGCCAGGCACAGTAGAGTGGGGGGTTGGATGCCCAGCAAGCAGCCTTCCGGAACTGGAAGGACGTCCTCCTAGAAGGGCTTCGATCTAGCACAGGCACATGGACCAAGCCCTTTGGCTTCATCAAGCCACAGGTGTGTCCTGGGGAGGTCCGAGTGTGGCCTCGGGGAAGCCACGTCATTGGCCCTGGGTGGGAAGGGGAGGGTGCAGCCCCAGGCTGGCGGGGCGGCGTGGGAGTCACCCGTGTCCAGATGGAGCCTGAGCAGCCCTAGGAATCCTCCCGGCGACCGGGTCTGGCTGACCGGGCGGGTGCCCGGGGTCGGGGGACCGTGGGGGGCAGCAGGGCTGGGCTCTTGGTACTCACGAGATGTCTACAGAGTTCAAGCAGTGAGCCGCCGTGAGGATCCACCACTTGTCCAGGATGGCGCCGCCGCAGAAATGCTCGTTTCCCACCTGAATACTCACCTGCCACGGGAACTCGCCCACCTCGGCCTCCAGCCCCCCTATGATTCGGGAATGCCGAGTTCTGCCCTCGTAAGTGGGTCTCTCCCCGCATCCTGGCGGAACAGAAGGGCGCGGAAGAGAAAAGAGGCCACATTAGCACCCACGGCGGGCCGGGCGCGGGGCTGGCAGGAGGCTCGTTAGCGGATACCCTGGTCCCCACGCTAGAGAGGAGCGCACCTGGCCCTCGGGGACACGCCTGGCGGCAGGAGTGAGACGGCGGACGCCTTATCGCGTTTGCGCCCGCCTGGGTCAGAAGCGCCGGCTCTGACTCCGCCCGGCATTGTGATCCCGGGAAAGCCACTCGCCCAGCCTGTCTCTTCCCTCGTGCCAGAGACATCGGAGGGAAATGCGGCCCAAAGCCAGCCCCATGCGGCAGGCAGAGCCACGGCCCCCCAGCAATGGCCCAGTTCTAAGGGGCCACGCCCCCAGAACCCGAGACGATTCTACCTTGGAAGGAAAGAGGGACTTTGGAGGTGGAATAAGGTTGCTAATCAGCTGGGCTCCAAATGGGGACATTATCCGCATAGCCGGGTGGGCCTCGGGGAACCACGAGGGTCCTCAAAGTGGTCGCGGGAGGCAGAGCGTCAGCCTGGGGAAGGCGGGACTGCGACACCACTGGCTTTGCAGATGGAGGCAGGGCCCAGAGAGGGGACCCCAGGCCTGACTAAGGGGACCAGGTGGACCTGCTGTGCGCTGGGCAGGAGGTGTGTGCAGAGGGACGGCCACCTGGCACTGAAGCCAGCCTGGTGTCGGTCAGGCAGACAGAGCCACCACCTCCCTGGAGGGCGACTTTGGGCAAATCCTCCACCTCTCGGAGGTTCTGAGCTCCTCACCCACACCCGGGCGAAGAGCAGAGACTCCACCGTGTGGTGTGGCGTTAAACGTGCGGAAGTACTTGGCCATAACAGCTGCTAAGCAACCCGGCTTCCTTCCAGCCCCGGCCACACCCTTGGTGAGAGATATGACCCTGGAGGGAGCTGTGGGGAGCTGACTGCAGGAACAGAAGCAACCTTGAACTTGATCATGCTAAGCTACACGTCCACTGTGCCTGCGGTTCCCACAGCCTCCCGCTGCAAGCTCTTCACCCTGAGTCACGGGACTGATGCTCAGCTCGTGCTGGGGACTCTATGATTCCTTTGGGGGTACAGTCTCAGGTTGCAAAACCCAAACTCAAGGTCAGACAGGTCCAACTCTGGGCTGGGAAAGAGAGGAGAAGAATGATAAGGCTTTTGAGGAAGGGACACGGGGAAACACGGAGCGATGGCCTGTGTCCTGAGAGCTGGCCTGCTGGTGGCCAGACAGCTAGTTACTGAGCCTGCTGTCCAGCCCGCCCTCGGCCCCTGTGCTCACCACAGGCTGTATGGGGCTGGGTGCGCAGGGCGGTGGTCCTGCCTGGACCCATCTGGGAGAGCTGCTCTGGCCACTGGGGGAGGGGTCCACGTACCGAGGAGTGCTCTCGTGGCTCGGGACAAGAGCAGCAGCACTGACAGCAGGAGCATGGCCCTGGGTGGTGCCGTGGGCCGGGGAGGGGACGGAGGCCAGGGCTGAGGGCAGTGAGGCCGGCGCAGCCCCCCTGCTCAGAGCGAGACCCCGGCTGGTGATGTCACAATGGGCTGCGGGTCTGAGAACCCAGACTGAGGTCACGCAGACTTCTTTTCCCGCTGATATTTTGCTTCTAAGATGGCTGCGCAAAGGGACCCTGTCCTTGAAGCCTCTCTTATCCCCACTTCCCCTCCCCCGGCCCTGGGCACCACCTGCCTCCCCCAGACCCTCATGGGCACCTCACTTTTAGTCCGCATCACACCCAGACCTTTCTGAGGCTCACACGCCTCCCCTTCCACGGGGCCTGTGGGGTCATGGCTTCTCTGTGACCGTGGGGGCGAGGCCTCCCTCCTCCCTGCCTTCCTTGAATGACAAGCACCGAGGTTGTGACTGAGAGGACATGGGGCGCTGGCTGTGAGTGAGCCGTGGAAGGGAGGGCACCTTGGGCTGCTGGAGGTTTCAGGTGGAGGTGACTGAACACCTTGCAGCACCGGTGAGCGGGGGCGGAAGGGAAGGAGCATGTGACTGAAGGAGCCAGAGTCTGGGCGGGGGCGGCTGAGGGGCTCAGGAGGGATGACTCGCTGTCAGAGGCGTCTCTGCTCCCTGGAGCACTCTTGTCCCATTTTCCACCCGCCCCCCTCTCCTGGTTCTCCTCCCGCTCTCCCAGCCATCGCCAGCTCCTCCTCCTCCTCCTCCTCCTCGTCCTCCGTCTGACCGTGTGCTCTGGGCACACACTATCCCTGGGCGACGTCACCACGCTTGCGACTCCAGTGGCCTGGTGACTCTCCAGTGTGTCCCCCACCCCCAACTTCCAGCCCTGGGCTCGTGTCTGCCTGCTCAGCCCGCAGAGCCCCTCGACCACGAGACCACTCTGTCGGGCCTCTCCAGTCCGTCTCTGCAGCCACTTCCTGCAAGACATTATCTCTTCTAGTTTCTTCCTCCCTAAAGTAACCTCTGTGCTATACCCGGAGTCATCTTTTAGTGCAAATGTTACCATGTGACCCATTTTAACTCTACCCCCTCCCCCACAGTGACCTTCGTGGGAAGGTCTAGATCTACTAACAAGTCTTATCAGGCCTTTGCAACCTGGTTCCAGAAAACGTATCAGTAAAAACTCACCTGAACACCCAGAGCTCTGCAGTCAGAGCAGACGCTCGCGTGGGTGTCGGGAGGGGAGTGTGCAGGCAAACCTCAGCCCGGCACGGCCCTGTGAGGGCGTCCTGTCAGCCACCACTGCAGGGGGAGCGCTGGACAGGCAAGGGCCTGACGGCCCTGTGTCCCATGCCCCTGCCCTGCTCTCTGTGATGTCACCCGGCCCACTCTGCCTTGCATTTGTGATGCTCCCCGACCCCAAAGCAGCCGCACCTGGCATTTTATCAGCTTTGGCCGGAGGCAAAGATTGGGCAATTCTGGGCTGGAATGACAAGAAGATGCTCCAGCTTGTAATCCCACTGCTCATGGCACTCAAGAGACACGCCCAGGAAGATCCAGGTCTGTGCCAGGCTTGCCCGGAGCAGAGACTGGGGAGAGGGCTGCCACCACTTCCCTGGCACCCGTAGAGTTGACGGAGAGGCCCCAGGGATGCTGAGTTCGAACAAATGGCTCAGGAAACCAAGAGATTATCCCTGATGACTCACAGTAGGTGTATCGGACTCAGTGAAGATGCCATCTAAAATGACACCCCGGGGTCTGGACCAGAGCTCTGCAAGTACAGGGCACCTGGCACAACAATTTAGCGACTGACTTTCCTTCTGTCTCTGCTCCCCTCTTGGTAAAAACATTAAGGACCCTTCTGGGCCCAACACCCTGGGAGAGGCGGCGGAGTCGTGGTGGAATAAGGCTTTATTTACTTTAGAACACCGGAATTAGATGACGTAATCTCATAAAACGGGGACTATTATGGGGCTGTCGTGAGGAGTAAATGAGTTAAAGCGAAGTTTGTTCTGTAGAGCCTCAGCTCTATGAAAAGCTCCGGGGGGGATGTTCTAGAGTGAGACAAGACTGGAAACGTCCCGTTCGATACTTTTTCTGTGGGATCACAGTGGATATCCACACATTCAAGGCGCTGCTATACCTTACAGTAAAGAAAGTGGTTTAATTTTACTTAATCTGGCATTTCTGAAGTGCTTCTGACCATAAGACCACCCTTGCCCCCACTCCAAGACTTACTGGTACCATTTTATATTGATTATTTTAAGAATGATCTGTTCCTACGGTTTCCCCATTTTGCCTATCCAGGTGAGTGTTTAAAGTGGATTTGCAGAACCTTTTTGAATTTTAATGACAATAGCCCTTTGTCTCTCGTATGGGATCGGCAAAATCTTTTCTCCTAATTCTTTAGTTCTCTTGCAACTTTATTTTGGACCAAACAGGAATTTAAAATTTACATGTGGTGTTTCTTTCTCTGGGTTTTTTACACCTGCATGGGATCATGTGATCACCAGCACAGACAAGATACCGAACAACTTAACTTCAGCAACTCAGCGAATATCCTCCACCCGCCCCTTCACGCACACTCTCTCCTCCTCCCAGCTCCTGGCAGCCGCTGGTCTGGTCTCTGTGCCGATATGACTGCCTCTCCACCCTGTCGCACAAACAGAGTTGTACACAGTGTGTGACCTTTTGAGCCTGGGTTCTCTCACTTAGCATAAGCATTTGAGATTCATCTGTTATTGCATATATCAATAATTCGTTCATTTTTATTGCTGAGAAGGGTCTCGTTGTGTGGACGTACTGCAGTTTGTTTATCTGTCCACTGAAGGGTTTCCAGTTTGGAGGATTGTGGACAGTCCCGTTGTAGACATTGATATACATATGTTAAAATGGCTAAAATAAAAAATGTTGATAAAACATGGTAGAGAAGAAATTGGCGAGTTAAAACCATGGGCTTGGGGTCGCAGGGTCTTGTGCTACGACACATGGACTAGCTCGTTAAACCTCTCATCCGTAGAACGAGGTACTGTGATAATCCCCGTTTTACAGATGAGTCATCAGAGGCTCAGAGGTAAGTGACTCCGCGGAGGTGTCACAGGTGACGCGAGCTCTCTTCTATAGGAGCCCAAGTCGGTGCTGACTCTGCTGTGTCACCTGACCTGTTTGGACCATCAGCCTCAGATCCCTCCTCGTGAAGTCTATTCCCGGAGAGCAGCTTCGAGCAGCTTCAGCTACTCTGTCCTGTCCTGGCCCTGTGACGTGGACACTCCCGCGTCTCTCACCCCCGGCTCCACCCTGACCTCCCACAGCCCAGGGGGCTCAGGAGGCCACCCGGCTGCCTGTCCGGAGCGAGGCAGCTCCACCCAGTGCCTATTGTGACCTCAGCGGTCAGGCTGGCTGTGAGCTCGCAGGCGGGGACAGCGTGGCCACCCCGTGTCCCTCAGCCTCCCTGGAAGCCCCTCCAGGGCCATGTGAAGACCAGGGCTGATGCGAGGGTGGCCGGGCAGAGGGGCCGTGCTCCTGCTGCAGCTTGCCCTGCTGCCGTCCTGGGCACGCAGCTCCCCGACACGTAGGTCTCTGCGGGTCCTTGCGGATGTGTCTGGCCGGGGCTCCCCACGCGGGGGGCTTGTCCCAAAGGCGAACTCCCGGCGGGGGCGGGGCGGGGATGGGGAGCCTCGTTCCTCAGCAGCCCCTCTCGTTAAGCGAGGGAGGAGCTCGGTGGAGAGTTTCAGAGGCATAAACGTGAGAATCATCTGTATAAAGGTGACGTTTGAAGCCAAAGAGTATAGAGGGAGAGGCAGCCCAAGGATTGACCCTTGGCTTTTGGAAGAGGACAAGAACTCAGCAGTCTAAGAAGAACTGGAAAGAACCTTAAAGATTGTTTTTATCAAATGCCCTCATTTTATGGGTGAGAAAACCAATGACCCCAGAGGTAACCTGTTCCACTTTGGGGAAGTTCCACAATGTTAATTTTGATATTAAGGCATATACGAATTCCTTCGGCTCCCGGGACTCCCCTAAATTTCACATCCACAGTGTTCAGATTGTGCAAATCAGCCTTAATTCTGTAATTTCCAACAAAGTGGAATACAGCGACAGGCAGAATTGTCATACTTCCCTCCACCAGATTTTTCACACTCACCTGCAGCTTCGCCCACCAACGCGGACCTGGCAAAGCCCGACCCCCCTGTTGAGGGACGCCCTGCAGGTGTCGGGAGGCCCATCTGAGCCTTCTTGCCTTGCATGTTCCTTTGACGACTCAGCTCCCCATGTGCTGGTCACTGACCTCTCAACGCGCGCTGAGACACCGTGCCAAGCCCTGCTGTCCAGGGCACAGTGGGGTATAATTTCAAACATGTGACTGTTCCCACCCTGGCTTCCTTCTGTGGGTGCTACAGCAAGATCTGGCCCCCAAGCTTGGGTTGTGAGTCTTGCTCCTCAAAGGCCCTCATGGGGACAGCCCTTCCAAGAAGCCAAGCCACGGCGAAGGCAGCGGCCTCTACTCCTCGTCATCACTCTCACACGTGGTGCCCGTGGCAGGCAAAAGTTCGGGGATCGCATTTGTTCGCTGCACCTCCCACCCGGTTTCAGCCTGGCCCAGCCCCTGCTGTCTGTGTGCTTGGGGGTGAGGAGAACCGGAGCTGATGCTTCCGCCAAGCCAAGCAACCTGGACTATGGGGCCCTGGCTCTTTCCTCCATCCTCCTCCTCTCTTCCTTTAGTGTCGTGTGGCCGACGAATCAGTGTGACACCTACGAAGATAGACATTTCTGGAATCCTAGGCGGGGAGCCTGCAGACATCACAGAATTTCCATGGCAGGTAAGAATTCTGCGCGATGCCAGCCATCTCTGCGGAGGATCTGTGCTCAGTGAGTGGTGGATTCTCACCGCGGCCCACTGCTTCACTGGAAGAGATAAGTGAGTATCGCCAACAGAACTTGTTCCAACCAATGTGGTGGAATACTTGCCCCTGGGTGCTTATGATTTTCCTAGGGTTTGTCAGCCAAAGGAAAAAATGCCAGGTGGCTAACTACAGGCCTGTGTGGCTGAAATCTACACTTTGCCGGGGGGATGTGAGCTGCTCCCCTGCGATGATGTTTTGCATATGGCAGAGTGGGCCCTAAATTGCACAGCAAACGTCCCCTGGACTTCTTTGCATCTTGCTAAGCGCATGTGGTCCTGGTCCAAGCCTCTGGAAAGTGCTGTTTCCTAAGCCTCTGCTCTCACTCAGGGAGACAGGTGGGCTGACAGCGGGCGTGGGGTCAGAGAGTTCTCGAAGGAATTAGGACCCCAGGGCAGGACTCCAGGCCTCACTGCGTATCAGAAGCTCCCGATTTGTGTCCACAAACCAGTATTTTTAGGAAGCTTCCCAGGTGCTTATCCAGTCCAGCCTTTCTTGCAAATCAGTTTTGTTTGTTGATGACGTGTGCCAGTTGTCTGTCCAAGTAACAAACTACCCGGCCAAGAGCCAGTCGCAGGGGACAGGACTGGACTCAGGGTCTGTCTTGTGCCAGCCAGCTGGGGCTCTCCTCCCAGCTCTGTGCCCCCGCACAGCGGGAGACGCCTCACGGCCTCAGACTGGTGGAATTATTTTCTCTTAAGACTCACCTTTTCCCCTGGCACCACTGACGTTTTTCTCCTTTTGTTTTGGAAGTTACAACCTGGTGATCACACACAGTGTAAGCAACTTCAGTGTCACGAACGCCACCGAGGTGAAAGTGGACAAGCTCATCATTCACCCTTATTTTGACAGCTGGTTGATGGAGAATGACATAGCTTTGCTCTTGCTCAAATCCCCGTTACCTCTGGGTGCCAAGAACGCACCCATCTGCGTTTCAGAGGTCACCGACATACAGAAGTGGACCAACTGCTGGGTGACCGGATGGGGCGTTACCAGTGAGTTATACGGGCCGAGCAGCCCGGGGCGGGTGGGCCCCTGGCGGCTGCTGGACCCGGAAGCAAACTCTGGAGGCTGCGCTGCCCCAGAAGTCGGCCTGGTGGATCCGGGACGTCACGTTCTCCCTGCGGGCCTCATCACGGGCCTTGTCCACACTGCGCATGGGCGCCGTCCCTCCCAGGCCTTCCTGGGCTCCTCGTGTGCCCGTATCGCCGAACACAACCCCTAAACAGGGCTCAGGGATAACCCAGGTGGAAATTTCCAGAGCCTGAGGGGTATCTTGAAGGAATTTTGAGGGTCATTTCGGTGGGCAAAGGGGCAGCAACGTGAACTGGGCTTCCAGACATTCCCCCCAATCTGTGTCAGCCAGAGCTTCCCTGTCCCATCGATGGCCTGAGTCCTGCTGTCCTGTGACAAAGTCCCCTGTGGTTAAAATAACTTGAAAACCACATGCTGTGTGAATCCTTCGATAGCTCGGTTGGTAGAGCGGAGGACTATAGTGAAAACCACAGAGCCAGGCCAAGGAGACGGGATAAACCGAATAGAAATTTTTCCTTATATTGTTAACCTATAACACACTCCCCTGCCTCTTCTCAGCCAACTCACAAAATAATCCCTTCGGTCTTTGTTCTTGGTAAGTGTGTCTCGCCCCCCCATCAGCAGAAAAAACACATTTCTTCCAAATGGTCAGCCCTGCTCTTCCAAATAGGCACCCAGATGGTTGTGTACCCACTCCAGTGCAATCCCAAAGCTCAGAGCTTTGGAATCACTCTTCCTTGTTGGGAATTGCCCTTAGAAGCTTTTTGGGAGCTTTGAGAAAAGGCCACCTTCTTCACTTAGAGTTCCTCCTACTTCGCTCAACACATATTCATCAAACGTCTTCTATGTTCCATGCACTGGGGACACAATACACAGAGAAGGAAACACCCCCATCTGTGGGAGGGAACATTCTAGGTGTTGCGTTCACTTCCTGCCCAGGCTGTGAACACCTGGCGGCTCTGACGTGGTTCAGGCCTGTCTTTATCTTCCCCGGGCCCCACAACGTAACTTACCATCATGGATGGGCCTCGTGTTCTCACGGATCTGAACAAAACACCTTCCCAGAGTCCTAGCTGGAGCCTGGTGGCTTCTGCAGGGTGGGACGTTGGTGCCCGCTGGCTGAGACTGATCTAGGGCCCAGTCCTGAGGAGCTCTGGATGGCGAGAGGGTGGGCTTGAAGTCTTCTAGATGCCCCTGTCAACCTCTCCCCACTCCACTGTCCCAGTGTGGGTTGTTCTCTGGGCTACAGGGAAGGTCCCTTGTCATTGAGGTAAATGACATGACACGGTGGGTGCTTGGCCTCAACCCAAAGAGACCACTCAGCGCTTTCTCTCCACCTGCTTCTCCTCAGAGCAGGATCGTAAGCCAAGCTTGTCTCCAGGCCTTCAGAAAGTCAACCTCGAGCTGATCAAATGGGAGACGTGCTTCCATACTCTGCCCCTCTTCACCAAGAACATGCTGTGTGCCGGGAATGCTCAAGGTGGAAAGGACTCCTGCCAGGTAATGGGGCTGATCCTGCTTGCAGAGGGGCGGCCAACGTCCCCAGGGTCACCAGACCCCTTCCTCCTCCTCTGGATAAGATGCTGGATGAGTGTCCTGTGGCTGCCGTAACAAATGACCACACACTGGGTGGCTCACAACAGCGGAAATGATTCTCTCACAGTTCTGGAGGCTGGACCTCTGACATCAAGGTGTCAGCGGGGCCCTACTTCCTCTGAAGGCTCCGGGGGGGGGGGGGGAGGGGCCCTTCCTCGCCTCTCCTAGCTCCTGGTGGCCGCCGGCAATCCTTAGTGTTCCTTGGCTTATCGACGCATCGCTCCAGTCTCTGCCTGCGTCTTCCCAAGGCCTCCTCTGTTTCCTCTGCTTCTAAGGACACCAGTGAATCAGTGGACGGGGGTTCCCTGCAATCCAGTATAGCCTCACCCTAATTGAACTCATTGCATCTACAGAGACCCTATTTCCAAATTAGGTCAGATTCTGAGGTTCCGGGTGGACATGCATTTGGGGAGGATGCCGTTGAACGCAGTGCTGATGTCCTGTAAGATCTTATGCGAACACATACTCCGTAGCCAAAGGGAGGCAGTGAGGGGCAGTGGTTAGGGGTGCAGCCTCGGAAGTCAGACCACGAGGCTCCCCTCCCGGCTGCTCTGCTTACTGTCTATTTACTGACCTGGGCAAGAGATGTCCCCCCTGCCTGGCCTTTTCAGATGTCCTCATCTTTAAAATGGGAACACTAAAAGTTCCTACCTCTTTGGGCTGTTATGAGAATTGAGTTAATGCCCACAAGCCCTGAGTAAGGTAACAGGAAATGTTAAATATATTGTTTTTTTCATCATTATCTTTCGCGGCTATCAATCCTCAATAGGGTACACACTGCTGCCACAAATACATAAAAGTACGGTGAATCAGCTCCATGAGACAGGCCTATTTCAGATGGGGAAACCGAGGCTCAGAGAAGCTGAAAGCCTTGCGGAGGACACACCAGCGAGATAAATCGCAGACCCAGAATTCTAACGGAGGCGTGCTGACTTCTGGGGTCAGGGCCACCTTTTGGGCTCCAGTAAAAACCCAGCTTAGTGATGCCCGGATCTGCCGGTCCGACAACCACAAACGCAGTGGGAGCTGCCGTTGAGCAGCTGCTTGCCAGGTGTCAGGACCTGGACTCAGTTGCTTCCTCCACCCCCGCAGCCACGCTGCAAGAGGGATAATTGTTCTCATCAGCATAAAAGCCGAGTCTGAAACTGCTTATGAAACTGCTCAAATTCACTCAGCTAAATATTCACACTGGGGTCTGAACCAAGGTCTGTTTGGCTCCAAGAACTGTAAGATCCTAACTGTGCTCTAACTGTACTGCTGTTCTACCTGACATCTTTCATGACAATCTGTTTTTTTTTTTTTAAAAGATCAAATAATCCTATTTCCTGGTTTTTGTTTGTTTGTTTGTTGTTTGTTTTCATTTTTTTTTTCTTTAGAGATGTGGTCTCTCTCGATCCATCACCCAGGCTGAAGTGCAGTGGTGTGAACACAGCTCACATCAACCTTGAACTTCTGGGCTCAAGCGATCCTCGTGCCTCAGCCTCCCGAGTAGCTAGGATTACAGGCACGAGCCACCATGCCTGGCTAATTTTTTTTTTATTTTTTGTAGAGACGGGGGTCTCACTATGTTGCCCAGGTTGGTCTCGAACTCCTGGCCGCAAGCAATCCTCCTACCTCAGCTTTCCAAAGTGTGAGGATTATAGGCATGAGCCACTGTGCATGGCCCTGTATTTCGATTTTTAACACATCATTGCGTGGTGCTTTTTTCCAGCTTTTTGTGTGTCGCTTAACTTTTTCAAGAATAAAGCTTTGTCATTCAGATCCTAGTTCTGTAAAATCATAATGATGTACGTACATTCACATGCCAGGATGTAGAAAGTTACATCTGAAGATGTCAGTGGGAGTCGCCTTTGCATGGGTGAATTAGAAGCATTGTTGATTTCATTTAGTTATTTGAATATATGGTAAAGAAAGAGCAAGAGGCATAGGCGGGTGTACAATGCAGAGGACATTCACCTCTTATATTTTGTTCCCAGTTGACTTGCCAAAGAGAAACCATTGCTACACGGATGTGTATTCTTCCCAAAATATTCTTTTCATATGCAATCCTGTGTGTTTATATATAGATTTACCTACCCGCATAGTTATATAATACATATAATCTTTATATATAGATTTATATATCTGTATAGAATATTCTTCATGTTCGCTTTGCATATCCGAATTTTCCAATTTTTTCATGATTACACTTCACTCTTTAATAGAATTTTTTATAAAGGTCCAAAAGGTTTTGGGGCATAAAAGTTACCATATTCTCCAATTTTCACATCAATTATGCCTGCTCTGCTTACCTGGGCTAATTTGGCAATCTTTTTCATGATGTTTTAAAATCTGTACGTTGTTTATCATGTAACATCTTAAATCGCAATATAACACTTGGACATGATATTTGTATCTTTTGCATTTTTCCTGTGTCAATCTGTGTGCCTACTGTATTTGCCCAATGACCTATTACGAGGAATAATAGGGTTTTTTTTTTTTGGTTTGTTTTTTACTTTTTGCTACTAAGAACAATATGGAAAGAGAAAAACGGGCCGGCTGAAAATGGATTTGGGGTGAAAAGGCAGGGGGTAATTTTGAAGAATTCTGAAAAATAACAAAAGTGCTCAGAGGCAAAATGGATTGGAAGACCACTCCTCAGTGCATTAACACTAATGCACGCGAGCTAAATCGCAGACCCAGAATCCTAAGGGAGGCGTGCTGCCTTCTGGGGTTAGCACTACCCTTAGGGTTCCAGTAAAGACCTAGCTTGGCCACGCCCAGATGTGCCTGGTCCAACAACCACAAAAGCAGTGGGAGCAAACACTGAGCAAATGCTTGCCGTGCATTGCACGAGAGTAGGAGACGATGATGCAGATTTCCTTTGGGAACCAAACTGTCGTTCGTCACGTTGCATTTGGCCAAATCGTTCGCTTCCTTTCCCGACAGTCACAGAACTAAAGTCTGCTCGTCCAAAGATACCGTAAGTGCTTGCTGCCTTGTGCCAGCTGCCCGCACCTCACTGGGCTACAGGAGTAACTTGCTACTGTCCCTTCCACTCCCAAACCACTTTTCTCTCCTAGGGTGACAGTGGGGGGCCTCTGGTTTGTCAGAAAAAGACGAAGAAAAACATATGGTACCAGCTGGGCGTCATCAGCTGGGGAGTGGGCTGTGGCCAGAAGGATGTGCCTGGAGCGTACACGAAAGTGTCAAATTACCTGCCTTGGATTAAGAGGGAGACGAGGAGGGCAGGGAAGCCGTACAGGTACGAGAGAGACTCCGGGTCCAGCGTGCTGCTCTCACCCTGGGCCACCTTGTTACTCTGTGTCTACTTTCTTTAAGATTAAAGACCGTATTGTCTTAAGAGCCAAGCGTTCTTCTGCATTTGTGCAATAAGGCAGAGGGTAGGTCCGGGTTGCGTGGAGTGACTGTCGGGTAATTGATCGTGCCTGGGCTAATCGGAGACCTATAGGAGCCCTAACAGGATGCCTGAGACCCACCTCACAGCCTACAGGTCACCTAAACCTTGGAGGCAGGTTCCCAAGTATAGCTGAGTCCTCTCACAGGGTCTGGAGGGAGCACGTGTCTACAGGGGGGGCCCGCAAGTGACCCCGGACGTGCTTGAGGCCTCTCGAGGTTCCAGTCTTCCTGCAGACCCACACAGCTCCTAAAGGCTTCACTGGCCTCTCTCTGCCCCTGTAGATGACCTCGTTAGGGACCGAGTCTAATTCTCAGCCTGGAGACAGAATTGGGGACACAGGACAACGTAGCCGGAGGGACTGCGTCAATTCGTCACCGCTCTCTCTGACCTAGTTTAGGGTCTGTCAGTCTGGTGGCATCTGCTCCAAGAGGAAAAAAACCTAACACATCAACACAGCCTGGGGGCGGGGAGCCGAGCTATTTGGGACAGGAGACGGGTTAGGAAAGAGGAAGTTTTCCCTCTGGGTTTTAGCCTGTTTCTTTTTCCACTTCTGTCCGTGAGCTCTGCCCTGATTCTGTCTTGTTACACGCCGGCTGGAATATTTGCACACAAGACGGCAAAGAACGCCAGTGTCATTAATTCCACGTGGGACGGAGGGTTAGAAGGGCAGGTGCTGGGCTTGTGCCTTCGCACGGGAACTGAGCAGCCTCCGACTGATCCTGCTGGGAGAAGAACCGGAGCCTCCCAGGAATGCTGTTATCGACCCGGTCTCAACAAGCAGCTTGTTCCCTTAATTCCCCTGCTTTTTCCCTGAGCACCTGCAGGGAGCTGTGACTCTCCACCCCTCTGAGCTGGAATAAAGGACAGTGATGGTCCTGGAACCGGATAACAAGGACATAACAAGGACAAGCGTCCTGGAGCCAGACCTGCCCGTTGCGCAGGGGTCAAAGGTGAGGTCGGATTGTACACGGCCCACGGCGCTAAGGACGTCACGTGTGCCGTCGTTAACAACCGGATGGGGGATTCTCACTGCCATTCACACTGAATACCAGGTGCCAGATACCGGTTTTGCCACTCAGCATCCCCCTCACCACCCTTCCGGGATTACAGCGGCTAAACTCTCGGGGCCGCCATTTCCTGCACGCGTCACGGCAACGTGGGTGGCGGCTGAGTCCTCGTCCAGGGTCTCACTTCACAGAGTGTCTGATAACTTTGTCACCTCTGGAAGTGCTGGATTAAGTGGCCCCAAGGGCCCTGCCCAGTCCTGTCACTCTGTGACTCTGATTCGGCCCCTCTGCAATCCCGGTTTCCGTTATCTGGAGCCGGCTCGTTTTCTCCGACCACGAGCGTTTGCAGAGAGTGTCGCCCTTACACGGAACTTTCACGCTTATCTCCTTGGGGTCTCGCGGCCCCGTGCAGGGCAGTCAGCACTCGCTCCTCTGCAGAGATGAGGAAACCTGGGCTGAGAAACACAAGTGCACTTGCCTGAGCTGCGCCCACCGAAGTGCCCGGATCTGCACGTCACCCCACATGGCCACGCGGACTGTCCTTCTCAGGCCACCCTGTTGTTGTTCTTCCTCTTGCCAATCCGTCGTGGGTCAAACCCAGGGCTCGGGCTTTGCTCTGGGCTTCTTTCCCAGGAAACCAGCTCCCCTTGGGAGCTCACCCAAGACCCTGTTTCCATACCGCCTGGTGAGAGGGGATCCTCACCCTCCGCCCTCGGCCCAGGCGCTGTCCCCGACCCACTGCAGGGCTGACCTATGATTCTGTGGGTTCCAGACACTTCGCCTTCCTGCTTCCCTTCCTCCACGTAGCCACGCGGTTTACAACTGCATTGCTATAAAGATGAATATATTAGCATACATGAAAACATTTTCTTTGACTTTTTTTCTTTCCAATCATAAAAGAAATTAAAGCGTTTTTGACCAGCCCCTGAAAGTGCTGTAGGCCCCAGGCAACGTGCCTGTTCCATCTAAAGCATAAGGAGGCCTTGCCTACATGGCCTTCCGTAGCCTGGGACGGGGAACTAGCCACGCAGAAGTGTTACAGGGAACAGGCCTGAGAGCTCACATAGGGCTGGGAAAGGTCCCTGTTTCCACCGCCTGGAGTAGAAATCCTCACCATGGACAGGGAAGTGGGCAGAGTGCTCCTAAGTGGCCTAAGTATTAGTCCTAGATTAAATGCTCCTCGGGTCCTATTTCACAAAGCTTAAAAGCAGGTTCTGAAAGGATCAAAAGGTTTTCAAGTAACTTAACTGTGTCACAGAATAAAGCTCAGGAGAACTTACAGAAATACAAAAACATCCAGCACCCCAAAAGGTAAAATTCGCAACGTCTCTGGCGTCCAATCAAAATGTACCAGGCATACAAAGAAGTGATAAAATAAGACACGTAATGAGAATAATCAATCAATCAACGAGAACCAGAAATGACACAGATGAGAGAATAGAGGAGGACATTTTAACGTATTATTATGAACGTATTAAATATGTTTGAGAAGCTGGAGGAAAGACTGAGCATGTTAGCAGATACAGAAGACACATTAAAGCCTCCAGTCGAACATCGAGAAATGAAAACCACCATGTCTGAGATGGAAAATACACTGGGTGGGATGAATGGCAGATTAAACATTGCAAAAGAAAAGATCAGTGAACTTGAAAACATAGCAAGAGGACAATTGGAGCTATCCAAAACGAAAGTTAGAGATTAAAAAAAGCTGAAAAAAAAAAATGATCAGAGCATCAGTGGACCATGGCCTTGGGTTCCCCCATAGGAGCAGGGGAGAGGGAGGCTGGAGAAATATTTGAAGATTTAACGGCAGAAAGTATCTAAACTTGATGAAAATGATAAACCTACAGACTCAAGAAGCTCAATAAAATCTAAGCTTGGGAAACACGAAGAACACTACAGTAGCCAACTGATTTTCAACAAATGTACAAAATCAATTCAGTTGAGAAATGATGGTTGTCTTAGTCCGTTTGGGTTGCTGTTATGAAATACCATAAACTGGGTGGTTTACAAAACACAGAAATTTATTTCTCACAGTTCTGGAGGCCGGGGAGTTCCAGATCAAGTCCCTGGCAGAGTCCGGGTCTGGTGAGGGCCTGCTTTCTGGCTCATAGATGGCACCTTCTCATGTGTCCTCATATTGTGGAAGACGCCAAAGAGCTCCCTTGGGCCTAACTTATAAGGACACTAATCTCATTCATGCGGGCTCCACTCTCAGGATGTAATCGCCTCCCCAAAGTCCTCATACCATCACCTTGGGGGTTAGGATGTCAACATATCCTTCCTTCATTTGTCTGCTTCAAGTGGCACTTTGCAAATTCCTCTGCGACTGTTTTCCCCGGCCTCTGGGTGTTGGATGCCCCTGAATTCTCTCTCCCTCCCTTCCCTCAATGAGCTCAACTGGGTCCAGGGCCTCAAATGCCATCCACATGCTGGTGATTCTTAAGTCCCTTTCTCGGATTCTTCCACACTCCAGCCCCAGGCAGCAAAGGGCCTCCCTCCACATCTCCACTGGGATGTCCCAGAAGCATTTCAAATGTGTTGTGGCCAAAACTGTACAATCCGTTCACTTACCCCCTGCCGCAAGTAAATAACATCCCCCCGGCATACGGTTGCTCAGGTTAAAAAACAAATGAGGGAGAAAGTGTTCAAAATGCCCCAATGGCTGCCCAATTATATAAACTAAAAATCCCATTACGACGTTCCTAAAAGTTTCCCTGGGATGTGGTTCTGCCCACCTCGCTGGGACCTCTCCCCGCTGCCTTCCCCAAGCGCACCATGCCAGCCCCATGGCCTTTCTGTCTCTCTGCAAATCCCTCCCTGGCTTGGGCCTTTCATACTTCCTGGGCCTTCTGTTTGGAACACTTTTCCTTCAAGCAACCAAAGCCCGCCAAGTGGGAATGCCAGCAGTCGCCATACCTGCCCCTCTTGTGTGTTCCCAGCATGCTGCCTTCTGTAGCTCCTGGTGTTGTCGGGATTGTCTGGTTGTCAAGTTCCACCAATTCAGCGACCTCAGCCTCTCTGACGGGCCCAGCTAAGCAGCCCTGCAGGGAACTCCACGGCCCCTGACACAGCTCGTCATCTCGGCTGTTCACCGTCTTCAGACCAGGCACCAGGACCCGAAATCAGCTTATCTGGTCGTTTGTTCACATGTTTATTGCTACGTCCCCAATGCCTTGTCTGGACTGCAGAGGTTCTTAGGGGCGGGGACTGAAGACATCTGCTCTAACTGGAATAGTCCCTGATGAGAGCAATGTGACAGGCTCTTAAAAAACAACTTTTCTTACTGAAGTTGCAAGGAGTTAGAGGTGTGCATCTTCGCCAGAAATTTCCATCATAACATTTCCCATCTGGGGGTGAATGACTATGAGGCTTTTTCCTTCCCAAGCTCTTTTGGAACCCTTAAGTCTACCTGACAGCACTTTGGAATATCCTCCCTAAATGGGGAGAAGACAGACGAGAGGCCAGGCGGTTTGCATTAACGGGCTGCAGGTTTTTATTAGAACAAGCATTTCCCATAGCTATAAGCGAAGCATTAGAATTCATCGAGCTGACTCAACTCTTTCCTCTGCACAGAGGGGGCTGAAAGGGGACAGACAGCCCCGTACAGGTGTCTAGGTCCCACAGAGCAAAGCGCCTCAGTGAATGAGCCACTGAGGCTATAAGTGTTTGCAAATCGTAAGGCACTGGGAGGGCAGGAGGGCACAGAGGGTCTCCAAGGTCCCCTCATCCTGCCCAGCAATCTCCCGGCTCGGTCCCTGGCTTCCAGGGCGGGCACCCAGACCCAGAGGGGAGAACACAGCATGTCTGC
Organism: Eulemur rufifrons; assembly: GCF_041146395.1. Classification (NCBI taxonomy): domain Eukaryota; kingdom Metazoa; phylum Chordata; class Mammalia; order Primates; family Lemuridae; genus Eulemur; species Eulemur rufifrons. Next base: position 3,788,570 of record NC_090994.1, read on the forward strand.
TATCTTCATTCAGACCCCGAATCATCCAGAAAACTTCCCAACTCCAACCCATCATAACTTATCAGAAGATCAATTACATTTTATCAACTTGTCATTGCACCTCCTGTAAATTATACCTCAATACACCAGATTTTTATAAATGCCTTTTGCTATTTGTGCATTTCCAAAAAGCCACTGATACATATCACAAAACCATCACCCAATTTGTTGAAAGCATTTTTGCAGGAACCTCCAGGGCCCAACACGTGGGGAGAAGTTATTTTTTAGTACCCAGAGGACAGGACACCCCGGTGCCGCCGAGGCCGCAGTAGCCGTCGGGGTTCTTGCTCAGGTACTGCTGGTGGTAGTCCTCCGCGTAGTAGAAAGTCTGTCCCTCCCGGATGTCGGTGGTGATGGGGCCGAAGCTGTGCTCCGAGAGGACCTGTGGGGAGAGAGAGGCACCGTCAGGCCCCGGGCTGGACAGAGGGCACCAGCGGGCAGGGGCTGGGGGGTGGCGCTGAGGGCAGGGGGCTGCGGCTTGGGAGGTGCAGTGGGTCCTTCCGGGTGGCTCTGCCCATTCCCAGGGGGGTGAATCTGGGCGGACGCTTACCTGGTTGTGCCTTAGTCGACTGGGAACTGACATCAGGCTTAGACCAGCTGTTTTACTCCGCAATTTATGCTCCACCCACCACCCCAGGGCTGCCTCAGTGGTGTGCCCTGGTTTGGACCTTATGGGTGTGTTTGAAACCGGCCCCAAAGCTCTCCCAGGGGAAAGAATGGGTGAGTGTGGCTCCCTGGTGTCCCTGAGGAGGACTGGCAGGGCTGCAGAGATGCGGTGAAGGGGAGGGGCAGGGAGGGCTGCAGCACCGCCCAGCACTGCCCCTCTGCCCATAGGCCCTGGCCCCCTCGGGTAAACAAAGGGTCCCCCCAGGCACTGTGGCTCTAGGAGCAGGGACCCTGCAGGATGTCCCTGCCAGCAGGGGGTCACTTGGGGTCTGCACTCTGAACTCCAGGCCAGGGCTGGTGAGGACGTGGCCTGAGGGTCTGTGTCAACCCGTCACAAGCCTCTGCGTCCTAGTTTATAGCCTGGTGGCATCTACCGCCAGGGCAAGGCACGTGTAAACAGGAATCGGGGAGGAGAGCAGAGCTATTTGGGGCAGGAGACGGATCAGGAAATAGACATGGCTCCCCGCGGACTTCAGCTGCTTCTCCTCCTCCCGATCTCGGCTCTGCCCTAATTCCCTCTCGCTGCAGGCTGCCCAGAGCAGTGAGCACGAGGCCACAGGGACTCAATCCCCGTTTCGCCGGCTCCATGTGGAACAGAGCTGCAAAGCAGGGTGGGGACTGGCCGGACCCTGACCGTCCACTGGTCCATTTGAGGTGAAGTCCCCAAACATGCCGAGCGAGTGCGTCCCAGGTTAGCGTTCAGCACGGTTCCCGGCTTCAGGTTTTCCTGAGAAATGTCGCCTAGTTCCTGAATCTCTGCTCAGCCCTCTGAGCCCCCACGAGGCCGACCGAGGGTCCCAAAGCCCAGCTGGTCCGGAATGAGAAGGACGACGCCCTCGCCAAGGGGGTGGACGGGACCCCACAGCTCAGCAGCAGCCGGCTTCCTCGCAGGGGTGAGAAATGCGGGCGAGAAGCCATTCTGACATTAGTTTTACAATTTATCGTAACCTAGCAGTCATCAAGGGTCTGCTGTAGGCCACACGCTGTGCAAAGATGTCACACCTGTTACTTAGCCTCACCACAGCCGCAGGAAGGAAGTGCTGTCATTGCCACCGCACGTGTGTCAGATGTTGTGCCTGGTCCCCAGCACTGCACAGGTGGGAAGCGCGGAGACCACATTCCCCAGGTCCGATCGCCACAAGGCCCCACGGTAGATTCCACCAAAGACAGAAACCCACGTGCAGTTTGCTGGGCTACGTAAACGGAGGAGCTGTTTTCTGCAGGGCGCAGCTGTGAGGACGGGCGCAGGTCCCTGCTGGGGGCCATCCCGGCCGTGCTCCTGAGAGCCAGTCACTCCTGCGCTGCAGGCCGGGAAAGTCCTCGGCAATGATTTCTGGCGATTTCTATCACTTCTTGATATCCTGAAATCTCCGATGCTTTTCCCTGCCCTTCACCCCAACAGCCCTGCTGACGCATCTGTAAACACCAAACTCCCTTCGTCAAACCCGCCCTGCTGCAGGTACCGCGAACGCTTTCTGTGTCTGCGGTGAAGCCCGGCTGGCACAGGCCTTGGCTCCAGACTGGTTTTCAGGAAACAACCTCAGTGCGAACCAGAGTGGGGCTGACGGACTGGCGGGGTTAGATGCACAGTCGGGAGCCACCTCCCTGGCCGTGCAGGACGGGCCAGCGCCCATGGACAGCAGGGCCCTGCGGTTACTCAGGCGACCGCTGGCGTGTGCCCGTGAAGACGCGCCCCCCCAAAGGCAGGCTTTGGATACCAGGCGGCTGTGAGGATGGAACATTCCGGTGAAGATGGTGAGTCTATGGGGTGTGCTCGCTGCTCGGGCAGCACTCGAGAACTTGTAGAAAAGAAAAAGCTAAGTTGGGACTTGACATTCCTGGCCCAAACTCATTAGGAGAACCAGGGAACTTCTACGACTGCTCTAAAATGATCTCTCATAGTTTGCAACTGTATCCAGTTTGCAACCAAATAAAAAGTTGGCTCCCAAGCGTCCAGATTTAGAATGCAAGTCACGCCCTCACTTAGTCTAAAGCCCAGAATAAGATACACCTTTGAGCCCTCCCTCCCTCCTGCTGTCCACACCACCTACTGAGAGATGTCACCTCCAGGTCCCTACGCTGTCACCTGCCAACACCTGCCTTCTGCCCAGGAGTTCACAGCTGCTGTCTCCAGGAGCCTCTCTAAGCCAGGCGTGGTGGGAAGAAGGTCCTCCCCTCACAGCCTCCCCTGGCGCGAGGACCACCCCAGGGGCAGCACCTGGGGAGCCTGGACGGCAGGTGTGATGGGGGCCCAGGCAGTACCAGCCTCTGCCACAAGATGGCAGACACTCCACTAAGAAAACCCTGGAAAGCACCGCGACGCACCCAGCGGAGACAGTGCCACAAGCTGCCCTCCCGCACCGCCAGTGACGCCTCCGGACAGGTTCGGCTGGGTGGCCGACAGCGGCCATGGCCACCAGGGCTGCAGTTAGCATGGCGCCCTCCTGCAGCCTCGGCTGCGGCTGTCCTCTCCACCCACCCCAAAAGGCGGAGACAGGAGGACAAAAATGTATGAAGGAAACTGGGTGTGAACGGAGACAGGAAAAGGGAAGGTCACATTGAGTCTCCTGCTGTTCCTCTGCTTCCTCCTGCAAGTCACTCCCCTCGGGCACCTCAGGGGATCCTCAGCTACCTTTCCTTACCAAAAGCTACAGTCGAATATGGCGTGACCCCTCCCCCTAGGGCCCGCAGGTGCAGTGAAGTTCTACCTGACTGTTCTGCAAGGTCAGAAACGCGGGGAGACCAGAGGCCGGCGTCAAGCCTGAGCCTCTGCGTTTTCCCCAACGGCAGCATCTCCAAAGGGCTTCCATGCTGTTGCCCAGGAGCCTTCCATGAACTGCAACGTGGGGCGGCATCATTCTCACCTCTCAGCTGGGGACAGTGACGCCAGGGAACACGGAGGCGTGGCCGGGCCACTCAGTCCAGAGCAGCAGAGCTCAGACCAGAGCCCTGTCTCCTCTTTCCCCGGCCCTGGAGTGAGCGCCTTCAGACAGGGTCACCGAGTCCAAAGTCACCATGGCCGCTGCCTGTCCCCCAGCGGTCACCACTAGCGGGGCTCTGGGAACGTGCGGGCATCTCCAGTGAGCAGCGAACATGTTCGGGACTGAGGACCCTAACTCTGATCCCAGTTTGAGGCCCCTGTAGCCAGGAGACGTGGCTGCGGTTGCTTAAGGGAAAGTCCCAGTGAGGAAAGACGGCACCTGCAGCTCCAACCTCACCAGCCTCCGGGTTCCGAAAGCGGATTAAGTCTGATCCAGGCAAACCCCATCTCCTCCACCCAACCAAAGAATTCCGCCTCATCTTCATGTTGGGCTTCTATGTAATTATTTGTAAAATATACTCTATAATGTGCATTTCTTTTTATTTAATAACTTTGTAAAATATTTTAGTGGCATGAAATTAGTTTCCCAGAACAGAAACCCAATTTATGAGTCTGAACCCGTAAGAAACTGGGGTTTGACCTCTAAGAGGCCAACCTGAAGCTGGGCTGTCCAGTCCCCTGGGCTGGACACGGGATGGGGAGTCGGTTCTTCACACTGCCCTCTAGTGGCAGCAGGGGGCTGGTACAGGCACATCTCTCGCGGGTTCCCACCTGTCCCTTTGGAACCGAGAGGCCAGGCCAGTTCCTCCCAGCTCCAGTTCCATCGAATCCCCCTCCGTCCGACACACACACACACACACACACACACACGCACACACGCCAATACCCCAGTCAGCAGTTTCCGTCCACAGGCAGCTTCTGGCTGACCAGATCGCCATCAATCAAAACTTCTGGGAAAGGATATAAAATGACTGGCATGGATATTAAATAAAACCACTAGGAAAAAAAACCACCATCTATTCCGAGCTGGGCGGAGGCTCACTCGTTTCCGGTTCAGGACAGCACAGAACCCGAGTGCCAACCCCTGCCCACAGGAGGGGGCCAGGTGCTTGCCTTCAACCCCAGCGGGGACCCCGGGCCAGCAGGGGCTCGGGCTTGGGGACAGTGGCACTGCCCCAGGAGTCTGTCACCGCTGGCGCACGCAAGTGGGACAAATGAGAGCAGCACAAGCTCCCTCCAACGGCAGCCCTCGAGGACACGGAGAATGCACAGAGGGGCAGAGGCCTGTACCAGGCCCAGTCGGAGCGCACCGACCCGTCCCAGCTTTGCGAACTCCCCGGGCGGGAAAGGAGGAAGGTGGTGACACAGTTAGATCTCACTTGGTCCATTTACAAGACCTGCTTATGCAAACTGTGGCCTCTGGATGAGCGTGTGGCGTTCTTGTGCAGTCCTTCCCAGACTGCCGTTCTGCCAAAGTTAGTAGCTTTCACGATCTATTCCCCCGTGCACCCTCGAGGCATGTCGCGGCATCGTCTGACCGTCAGGGATATTCCTCCTGGCCTGCAGGGCCAAACAACAGAGCTGCGAGCTGAGTTTTGTCTCTGCAGAGAAGGGGAGGGAGGAAAGAGTTCGGTCTGTTCACTCGACCACTGTAGCCTTGACCACAGGACTTGCCTGGACCACATGACTTGCCTGGAACACGTGACTTCCCTGGACCAATAAGCGGCGAGTGAAACTGACACGTGTCATCGCCAGGCAGAAGCTGTAAAGCACCAGCGGGAGCTTCCCTGCTTTTCTCCTTTGCCACAGCGACCGGCAGTAGCTGGTGACGGCTCCATCACTCTAGGTCCTAGTGTGAGGACCATGACAACTTGGGGGCACAGCCCCCAAATGCAATACTTTATTTCCTCCATCGTATCCCCTGGGCTTGGATGTGATGCGGAAAGTTTGGGAGCACAGGCACGGTTAGGCAGAAGTCCGCAGCAGCAAGACTTCTCTGCAAGGAAGTTCTTAAATTCTCCAACTTCACTTAATTAACGGTCTCAGCAGTCACTGTGGTGCATGGGCTACATGCCAAGGCCATGCCGGGCATGTGGGACGTAGGGATGGACAAGACCACCCCTGACCTCAGCAGGGCCCACAAGCGGTTACAACACACGCGCATTGAGTGCCCAGCAGGCCCCGTGCTGGGTGCTGGGGACGCAGCCTGAGGAAGGAGAAGTCCCCTGCTTCCAAGGAGTTCATGGTTTAGGAAGAAGGTCATACGACGAAGATGTCATATCCTGAGAGTGTGAAGTTGTAGCTAAAATGTGACAAAATGGGAGTGACTGAGGTCTCGGGAGTTTGGCAGAACTCCAGGGCAACTCGTCCTGCACCTGCTGAGGGCCACACCCCATGACCACATGCCGGGGAGTGGCGAAGACCTCTGTCCACCAGGATGTCGGAATTCTGCGGAAGGAGACAGGACATGTGTGACCATGAACATCCGCTGTGGGGGGCGGGCAGAGGGGACATGGAGGTGCTGCAGGTGCAAACAAACCTTTGCAGGCACAGAGGAAGGAAAGGTTAGCACATCTGGGAAGATGCGTCCTGGAGTGGGTGGACACTGAACTGGGAATTTTACAATGGGTGGGCGGCGTGAAGACAGGAAGGGTCTGCTCCTGCAACTCTGTCACCAAATGCCTGGAGAGGTGGTGACATGGAGGATAAACCTTCCAGGTGGGCTGGGGCTGGGACCCTGGGGCCAACCCGAAGGAAAAGATGGAAGCAGACGTGGAGAAAGAGGCCTATTTCTGTGTGCTCGTTTGAGGCCACCCAGCTACACGCTGTCCCTCCACCACCTGCCATCACAGTGGAACCACAGAGGGAGCACTTCAAGAGATGGAAGGAGCCATGTGCACCCAGGCAAGCTGGCAGGTGTCTCTGAGGCTCACCTGCTGGCCGGCAGTGAGGGCTGTAAGGCTGACTGGGCTCCGGCGGGGACCCCGGGGAAGTGGGGCTATTGTTTGCTCTCCCGTTGCTTCCTTGTTACCCTTTACCTCCCACTCCTCCCAAATTCCAAGCGCCATTTCCTGGGTGCAAGAAGAACGGGTCCTTCCTTCTCTACTGCGCACCTTGAAGGGTAGCGCCCCACCAGGCAGGGCGGGGGAGGGGCCTCCTGCGACCCCGGCCTGAGGAGGGGGCTGAGATGCTGACACCTCAGGCCTGAGGACGAAGCCCAGAGTCGTGTGGCCGAAACACGCCACTGCCCATTGGCTCTGGCCGCGCAGGGCACTCTCCACCCAAAAGATAGTTTCCATCAACCACGCATTCAAGGACTGCCGGTTCCTCTTGATTTGATCTTTCCTTTGAGATCTGTTGGTTTTGAAAAAGAATTCAAACGGCGTTTCCTATACACGTTTTCCTTTCATGGCTTTCATGTTCAGGAGACATAGATCTCTCTCTTCTCTGTGTAGCTCTCTGAGGGTTTATAATCTGCTTTTTCATACCTGCAATCAATTAACTACAACCTCTGTTTTTGTTAGACGCCTAGCATTTAGTACACAAAAGAAACCGCTTTTCACTTTTCAGAGAAGGCCAAGGACACCGGGTTTCACCTTGGGGAATGAAATGCAGATTTCATTAAAAGGAAAGATCCTTCATTCCAAGAGGGTTGAGTAGAAAAGAACTTAAAGCAAAATGTCAGCTGCTTAAGTTTAGAACAGTGAATTCAAGGAGGCAGAGGAACTTTTCTGAACACCACCATTTCTCATTTATAGATGAGCCGCAGCCACTCAGAGCTGCTGGAAAGACTGGTCTCAATTTGGACTGTAGACGGAGTGGTCAACCATCCTGGTTTGTCAGAGCCGGGGGATTTCTCAGGACGCAGAACTTTCAGGGCTAGAGCTAGGGCAAATGTCGATGGTTGGTCACCCTGATTGCAGAACAGTTAAAGAAATATCTACCTATCTGTAGGGCTGCTAGCAGAATCTTCCTGAACACAGAGAAAATTAACTTTCACCAGTAACTTAAAAGGCAATTGCAATTTCTTAAAATCCTCTTATGCTGAGTTTAAAAAATGAGACTTAGCAACTTTATTGTTTTTTTATTCACTGATTAAGACAATAAAAGTTACGCTCATTTCAATATTAAGAAATTAAAACCCCCCTTGAGACTTTCTCTGCCCTGGGGTAGGTTACATCTGTCAACTGCAAACAGGCCGGGCAGCTTGCGAGCAGAAATTCTCCCTTGGGCTGCAATATGTACAACCTCACACTATGTTGGCTGGGGCTAAGAATTAAACGATTGAGTCTTTTTTTTATTATTATCAAAGGAAATTAAAAATAGGACTATAAAATAAAATATGAGCTGTACGAGAAAATGCTCTTTAGATGTGGTTTGCTGTGATGATTTAGCATCCAGCCTCACATGGCTGGGCCTATAGGGAGACGCGAAAGAGAGAGAGAAAAGCAGCTTTTGTCAGTTTCCTCTAAAGCTTAAAAAACGACCCAGTGTGAACGCACGGCGGACGGCCCACAAAAGGCTGTTTCCCTGCGACAGTGTCAGTGTGACGTCTAGGCGCGGTTAGTGACAAGCGGGTGTGGCGTTCTAGCAGTTTTAGGCAGCAGCATCTCACCTTCTAAGCAGGCATCGCCGGAACACTCTGGCCTCTTTGGATCGTCTAATTTCCAATATAATAACAAAGAGAAAACATAAAACCCGAGTGGAGATGAGACGGAGGGATCTTATTCGGGCTGTTTAATCTTCTTAGCGGCGAAGTGCAGCCGGGATGTTTCTGAAAGGTGGAAGGAGAGGAGGGAGCGAGAGAAGGAAGGGGTGGGGGTGGGGGAGGAGAACCCCAAATAGGCCATGGGATTAAGTTCTTTGCCAGAACATAATGTTCATTTTCTCCAAGGCTCAGAACCGGTGGAAGAACTGCAACTCCCTCAAGAGAAGCTAGCAGGAACACAAGCTAATTATACAATTTAAATTTGCATATAACTGGCATACTTTCCAGTTAAGATGATAAGAACCCATGTTAACTAGAGTTAGGACAATAGCACTGTGTACTGAAAGTAGCATTTTGTATCTCTATGTTTCAAAGATTCCTTCTGACATCTCCGGGAGTTCCCAAACTGATCATGTTTGTCCAGAGGTTGGCGACCACAGGGGTCTGAGCTCTACCTCTGGTTCCACCAAATCACATGATCTTGAACATCTGACCTTGAGCTTGGCTTTCTCTTCTGTAAAATGCGGATAAGACACCTACCTCTCAGCACCATTTTGAAGGACAGACAAAATCACGTATTTGAAATAATACATTGCGTGAATTCAATTTCAGCGGCACTGCTCAAACCATGTCAGTTATTCTGCAATGCTACGGAATGTCATGCTGTGGGGGGGAGGGGGAGAGGTGGCAGGGATTATGCCCCGAGAAGGTGGGACCGTCTAGAACCCGCCTAACTGTAGCCCTATGCCACCCGCTCTGTGTTCCGCCGGCACACCCAAACGAGCGACTTGGTTTTCACGTGGCATCTGGATTTTTGGTGCTATGAAGCCACGGCCTGACTTTCCACACTAGAGTGTCGGTGGCACCCGGCCACACCCCCCATAGCACGTGGGTCCTGGATGTCACAAAACGCACAGCAAAGCATGGGATCGGTGCTGCCATGGGGAAGAACCCGGACCCAGGCCTCGGAGGATAGTCTTTTTCTTCCAACCTATTCTATGAAGAACTGTCTCGATCGATATATATTTAATAGGCCCACGTGAAAATCCTGTGTGTCTGGGAGACGAGGAGTAGCGTGTGTGTGTGATGACGCTCAGCCTTTCCTCCGTGCCTGGCTCTGCCATGCGTGCCGTGCACACAGCGTCCCACGTGGTCCCCGTCACAGCCCCTCTAGCGAAAGCAGTTTCTCGGCCCCTTTGGCAAGAAGATCGCTCAGCAGAGGAGACGCTCAGCAGGACTTGGAACCCGGGCAGCCTGGCTCCGGAACCCGGCTTTGCAACCAGTCAGCACACCTGCCTCCTTCCCTGAAAACTCTCCCTGTCCACGGTGTGACGGCGTACCTCACTCGCATTTCTTGTGACGGAAGAGGCTAACTTCATTTGCAAATCTGGATGCTTCTGTTGCACATTCCTCTTTAAGTGTCACCATAAAGATGTAAAATAAGAGTGGTGCAAGTCACTGATGCTGAGAACCTTGATTTCTGTACATCGCCCAGAGACACGGTCCTTTCTCTCGGGTGTGTGTTCCCTGCCAGGACCCTGGTTCTCTGTTTGTGATGACACAGTTTTTCTGCTGTAATTCTGACCTCATGATTTACCCTTGAAACAAAATTAGAATTTGGTGTAGAAGCTTGTCAGCCTAACGATTGCTTAAAATTGAAAGCCTAGGAGGTTTACATCTACTGTTTCTTCTTTGCAATCCTGTTAATCCACTCAAGGAGCCGTGTGTTACCAGCGTGGCTTGAAGACTAAGTGATCCCGGACAAAATTCTCAGCATGGAAACTTGATCAGACTTCAGAACGCAATGACCATGGGAGGCAGAAACAGAGTTAAAATAAAAATATAATAAGCGAGTGAGAATTTTAATAAAAACATAAACTATCCCATACTCCAGGCACTGTGTTTTTTAGATCGGTGATAATTCCTGCTCCATGTTTCTGTCCCCCGCCATTTCCTGGGGTCTAGACCCTTGTCTCCACTTGTCTGCTGACTCCAGCCTGCCCCTCACCACCCCCCACCCCAGAACTTCCAACACAACACATTCAAACCGGGAGCCATTCTCCTTCCCTCCCCAGAGCTGGTGGTCTTCCCCCGTTCCACCTCCTGGCCCACCGGTCCCCTGAGCAACACATGTCACTGACATCATCAACTCCCCGGTCTCGTGTCCCACGGCAAATCACAGTTGTCAAGCAAATCTCAACAGTTAGTCTAGAATGGTCTTCGAATCCACTCCCACCCTCACGGACACGTCCAGGTTCAAAGCCAGCTCCGGCCTTTGCCTGGGCTGTGGCCATAACCCTCCAGCTGGTCTTGTCAACTCCTGTGATGACCCTGAAGTCTACCCCTCCCCCTGACCAGGACCTGTGTGAGCGCCGGCATTTCATGTCCTCCCCTCTGCTATGAGACCCAGAGCTCTTGCTTATCATGTTTGCAAGGACAGGAAGCCAATGTCACATCTGACGAGGCAAGACTCAAGGCCATCCCCAGCGCAGGCCCCATCTGGGTTCCTTGGGCTGCGTATGTTTCAAGGAGTTCTCAGGTGGCTGCGAAAGGAGGCCCACATGAGACTTTTCCAAGAGATGAGGAGAACCCCTGCACCCCTCAAAGACATCGAAGGAACAAGCACAGAGCGGGGAAGACGTGGCTCCTACGTGAGAAGACACCACCTGTGTGCGCGAGAGTTGCTGTCAGGCCGCCTGAGGCCGGCAGGGAAAAGTAAGCCACGCACTCCAAGGAGACAACGCCAGTCTGCCCAGGGCCCTGCCGCCCACGCGGCCAGCATCTGACCTGCCCGGTAGAACTCCAGGCCGGCCGCTCTGGGGCGTCTCCCACACCCCTTCTCCCTTCCCGTGCCTCAACTGCCTGCTAGGATGCCACTCGCCTGCATGGCCCCCGCCAAGTCACTTAACCTTTCTCTACGTGAGTTTTCTCATCTCTAAAAAGAGAATGGCAATATTATCTTGTGGAGGCGTTAGTTGAAAAGTTATTAAACACTTCAACAGACTGTTATTCTTGTTACCAGAATAACACAGGGGCAGAGAGGTGGAGGACCTGCCCAAGGTCACACTGCTAACGAGTAGCCGTGACCACTGGAGACCACGCTCAGCCCGCCAAGCTGGGCCCCTCTCGGCGACGCTGGCTGAGAACACACTTCTCCCCGGACCCAACACAAGGGCCTCGTTCCTGACTCCAGCCTGGCTCACAGGCACCGGGCGGGCAGAGTCTGTCACTCCCCAAAGAACCAGCTGCAGGGAGAGTCATGAACAGCTCTCGCCCCGCTGGGGAGGAGCAGGAAACAGGTACATAGTTCCTGTTGTCCCATTGGGTCCTACTCAGCTCCCTGGAAGAGCACTCTGAGACAGCCTCACCCTGGGAGACGCCCAGCGAATAGCTCCTCTGTCACTCTCGTGCACGTGTATGTGTGTGCTTGTGTGTGAGCACGTGTGTGCATGAGCTTGTGTGTGAGCACATGTGTGTGCATGAACTTGTGTGTGAGCACATGTGCTCATAAGCTTGTGTGTGAGTGCATGTGAGCATGTGTGTGCATGAGCTAGTATGTGACCTGTCACTCTCGTGCACGTGTGTGTGTGAGCACGTGTGTGCATGAGCTTGTGTGTGAGCACATGTGTGTGTGCATGAACTTGTGTGTGAGCACATGTGCTCATAAGCTTGTGTGTGAGTGCATGTGAGCATGTGTGTGCATGAGCTAGTATGTGACCTCCGTCACTCTTGTGCACGTGTGTGTGAGCACATGTGTGTGCATGAGCTACTGTGTGAGCACGTGTGTGCATGAGCTAGTGAGCACATGTGCTCATAAGCTTGTGTGTGAATGCATGTGAGCATGTGTGTGCATGAGCTAGTGTGTGAGCACATGTGTGTGCATGAGCTTGTGTGTGAGCACATGTGTGTGTGCATGAGCTAGTGTGTGAGCACATGTGCTCATAGCTTGTGTGTGAATGCAGGTGAGCATGTGTGTGCATGAGCTAGTGTGAGCATGTGTGACCTTGTGTTTGTGAGCATGTGTGCGTGTGAGTGCACGTGTGCATTTTCCTTCAGAGCTCACCTCCGCACCTCATCACCCCGCTCCCATTCACATGATTTGCTCCAGTACCAAGTGGCAAAGGTCTGCCCTAAACAGTTATGGAAACAGGGTCCTTGGTGTCCAAGTTCCAGGGAAAGGAGAGTGACAGCCGAGGTGTCGGGGTAAGAAGAAGAAAACACGCAGGGCGTGGAGCACTCATTTTTATTCTCTCTCTCTCTTCAAGAATCTGGCACAAACAGCCCATTTCCTTCCTGCCAGTGATGGAACAGGGGTGACTTGGCGACCGTCTCGTGCCAGATGTCCCCCTCATCTGGCTGCCTTGGCTGGTGAGTTGTTTGGAAGGAGCAGCCCAAACACGGTGCAGGGGGGGGGGTCCTGCGGGGCTGCGGGCGGCAGAGCTGGGTGGCCCCTGGCAATGTCCTGATGCCCTGGTGCAGGGTCCCGCAAGGTGACGGGGCCACTGGGAAGGGCAGAGCCACCTATTCCCTCTTGGCGCTGTCCCAGCAGTGAGGCGGGCGCTGTGTCCCCTCTGGCACTGGGGCATAGACCTGTCCCGCTGTTTGACAGAGACCAGGCTCCTGATGCATTTCAGATCCTATCAACAGTGCAGCGGTACCCACGGGTCTCATCTGTCACACGCAAGACCGCGCTCCGGGAAACAGATGGGAGGGAACAAAGGGCAGCCCAGCCCCTGCGACCGGAACCCGTGACTGTGGCCGACTGTGGCCTGGCCTTCGTGGGCTCCGGCTGGGCCAAGCCCAAAGCCATCCGTGGGGAGCCGTGGGTGCACAGCCGTGCTGTGTGCCCAACACACCAGGGAGGAGACGGAGGGAGAAAGCTGTGCCTGGGAACAAGGACATGCCAGGTTCACAGTCTGGTGGCCAAACACCGAAGGGTGCCAGACCGAGGTGGGCAGCCCAGGGGAACGCGCCTGCCCTTCTACAACGAGAGCTCTGGCCACACCCGCCACCCTGGGCAGGTGCCGCGAGAGCAGAGCCCAGGACCGGGCTGCGGGTCGCACATGGGTGTGTGTGGGGAGGGCGGTGCAGCCGCGCAGCCTGCCAGCGAGCCCATGTTGGTCACCATCTGCCACGGAGAGCCCGCGCACCTGTCGGGAACAGCTGCTGACGGTGGTGCGTAGGTGAGGGAGGGAGCAGCCCCACCCCGGCTGGCCGGCCCCGCAGGACGCCAACTGCTCCAGGAAGCTCATCCACGCCCCGTGTGCCGGACTCCTGCACCGCCTCCACCTCCCCATGGGGGCCAGGGGACGTCCCTGTCCTCGCCTCCCTGGCAGCAGGCCTGACTGTCATCTGTCACAGGGCTGACACAGAATGCATCCAGGACCCCCGTCGGGAAGAGAAAGGTTCCAGCGATCTTATCCAGAGGTGCGAGCCCACAGCCTCCCCCGGGGAACAGCCCTGCCCACCGAGCTGTCTATGGGGGAAGAAGGGCGACATCTCAGTTTCCTGGCACTGTCAGGAACGAGGTGTCCTCCCTGCATGGACCAGGGGCTGAGGTGACAGACTGGAACATGCTGAGAGGGCTGGCGGTGCAGGGCTGGGTCCTCTGAAGCATTTTCTGAAGTTAAATTCATCAACATAAAATAAAAACCCTTAATGTTATGATGACATTTCATGAGGAATCTTTCCGAAGTGAGTTATGTGCTTCCCCGCCCACCGTGTGTTTAAGTATGGATTTATTATTCATGACGTGCTCACGAGTTGCAGGTATTTTACTGCGTTGTCTTCTTTAACGCCCAGACCATCCTCTGTGGCAGGTGCCTGGCCGGTCTGCCTTGGTCCAGGCCTGGCCCCCCAGCACGGCTGCTGCTAATCCCACCTGTGTCCCCCAGTTTCCACTTTGTGAGGCCTTAACAAAGGCCCCGATTGTGCAAAGCACCCGCGTGCCAGGACTCTGTCGGCCACAGACGCAGGTGCTGGAGGCTCTTCCGGAATGTCTGGCTCTTGAGTGTTGGAGCCCAGCTGGAAGCCCACTGCCCAGGGCACTCCCGGAGCCCCCTGGAAGTCCTCCCTGCCCAGGCTCTCTTATCCCGTGGGGCTGAGTCACCCCGGCACCCACTGGCCTGAGAACTCCACGGGAGCAGGGACACCACCGTCCCAGCTTCCGGTCGCCGCGCCAGGAGCTGCTGAGCTGCGCGAGGCACCACGCTTGCCTCGCAGTCAGCAGGACGGACTGCTCCTTGTCGGCTGGGTCGACCTCATTTTTCTCCTGAAACGTCACAAAGTGAGGCACCTTGCTTCTGGAATCTTCTCACCCGCTTTCCCTCTCTACTGGCTGGTGTTTCTTTAGTCTCACGTGCCAAGTTCCAGGAGCTTCTCTGGTGTCTTCGGAGGGCCCCCCCCAAGCCAGCCCCAGACGTTTTAATCCATGGCTTCTCATTTACAGGGGCTGGTAGACAAGGATCTTAAACTTTCTGCATGCCAGTGCCTAAAACCAGAGCCACGACAGGAGCCGGGCACGCTGGCTTTCGTGCTTGGACGTGGCCACTTGTCTTCTGGTTCCTGGAAGCTGTCTGCTCTTCCGGTTTCCGGCTACTCGGCACTCTGCTACCCAGGGCAGCATGCTTTGGCCATGGGTTTGGTGGCCAAAAACTTGCTAGGTGTGATCTCTTCACTTCTCAGAAACAAACTCCTCCAGATAGCAGCAGGGACCAGGTTCATCACCAGTGTGGGGGCCATTCAGTGCAGGGAAAATACAATTTTGTGTTTAAACCTCAAGTCTGGAAAATTCCCTACTGATTCCATATTGTATAATGAAGTAACTACACATACTGTGCAAAAGTTATTACTCGACTACCCTTTCGAGAATAGCTTGGCTGTGTACAACCACACATTTTTTGAAAAGGGTATTTCCTGACGCAAATGTGACTCTGCCTGTGCCAGGACAGTGTTTCTTTCCACTGTGACACTCCTGCACTTTTCCAGGCTGAATAATATTCCCCTGTGTGTACAGACCACGCCTCGTTTATCCATTCAGCTGTCTATGGACACTTGGGTCACTTCTACCTTAAAAAGGCTACTGTGAATAACACTGCTATGAACATAGGTATCCAAGTGTCTGTTTGAATCCCTGCTTTCAATTATTTAGGGTATCTACCTAGAAGTGGGACTGCTCGTAGGATGTAGCAGTTCTATGTTTAGCTTCTTGAGGAACTGCCCAAATGTTTTCCATAGTCATTGTAGAATTTTACACTCCCACCAGCAATGCACAAAAGTTCTAATTTCTCCACATCCTCACCAAAACTTACCACTTTCTGTTTTGTTTTGTTTTGTTTTGATGATAGCCATCCTATTGGGTCTGAAGTGGCATTTCACTGTGGTTTTGATTTGCATTTCCCCAATGATGAGTGGTGCTGAGAATCTTCTCATAGGCCACACTGGCCATTTGTAGATCTTGTTTGGAAAAATGTCTATGCAAGTTCTTTGCCTGTTTTTGAAGTGGGTTCCTTTTTTTGTGGTTGTTGAGTTGTAGGAGGTTTTTTAAAAATATATTCTGGACATTAATTCCTTATCAGACATATGTTTCGCTAGTATTTTGTGGGTTGTCTTTTTATACCTTTGATAGTGTCCTTTGATGTAGAAAAGTTTTTAATTTTGATGAAGTCCAAATTATTTTTCTTGTGTTGCCCGTGCTTTTGGCATCACAGCTAAGAAACCATTGCCAAATGCACTGCAAACCCAATGAAGATTTTCCTCTATGTTTTCTTCTAAGAAGTTTGTAGTTTTAGCTCTTCTGTTTAGGTCTTTGATCCACTTTGAGTTAACTGGTGTGTATGGTGTGAGGTAAGGGCCCAGCTTCCTTCTCTGGCACTTACATTCACTCACAAAACTGGCAATCCGGTCGTCCCAGCACCATCTGTTGAAAACACTGTCCCTTCCCCATTGAGTGGTCCTGGCACCCTTGTCGAAAATCAATTGACATGGATGTGAGGGTCCCCCCTTCCTGTTTAACACTGCCCCCGTACCCTTCTCCTCCTGCCACCACCCGGCAGCGGGACTCCCCCGAAAGGCCGACGGCCTCTGGCCCTGCGTCTCTCAATCGGATTCTCACTGTCTCCAGGCAGCAGCCCCCAAAAGCAGGTCCACCATTCCAGGTCGGCACGGATCAGCACGTCTTTATCTCGTCTCTCGCCCTGTTCCCACTCCTGCTTTTCCTCTCTTTGGTCGCACAGAGGGGTGGGGGGGACTCGATGTTCTCAGCTCCGGCCCTCATTCTCTCATCCCCACCCCCACACACAGCTCGGACAGGTCATGGGTCGTGAAGTCCTCCTGACCTTCTCTCTATTTCTTAATCTGTCTCCTCCCCTCCCCCCCCTCTCCCCAGGCCAGGCTTTCTCGTCATTTCTCACCCCAGCCCACCTTCCAACTCCGTGCCCAGCCCCACGCATTGCAGCCCAGCCCCGACAGCTCCTGCAGAGTGACCAGGTGACATGCCAACTCTCGCTGTCTCTGCTGCTTAGCGCTCTTCAGAGATTCCCCATTTCCAGGAATGTGGCTTATCACCCCACCCCCTACTCTAACACGCACACACCCTACCCCCCACCCAACACACACACACACAGCTCTAGAGTCACTGAAATGGCTGCGGTGTTTCCCATGGTTATTCCAATCCTTGTCACCTCCTCTGTGACAAGTTCTGGATTGTCCCTAAGACCATCCATCTGAAGCAGAGATGGTTGCTCCTTCACGTGTGTTGTGTGTCCTTGCAGCCTATTAGGAACAGCAGCAATAATCAATACCACCGTCACCATCATGACCATGTCCTCCACCACGTGTTGCCCCGTCTTACGCTCTGACACTGTGGGGGCTTCTGGAATACCCATCACAGCAGCCCACACTCACTGCTCTCTTGTCCACTTCTCCCTCTATTTGGTGAGAGACTCGAGGACAGGGACTGTCCCCTATTCACCTTCGCAGCCCCGGCACAGTGCCTGGCACACAGCAAGTGCTGATAAATATTTGCTAAATAAAGGAATGAGTGACTTCGAGCTCTGACTTGAAAGTTTTGCAGCCCTTGGAAAATTCCACAGTGTAGGCAGCTGCTCCTGTCCTCTGTGCAAATAGGCAGTTTATCAACCCGAAGGTTGGCAGCGGATTTGCTGAGCCGAACTCGGTGCTCGGGCTTCTTCCCAGAGCCATCCCTCCCCTCGAGTGGAGGCCGCATCTGCCTCTCTCGATGGGGGCTTCTGCCAGGGAATTAGCAGGAGAGGCGCGGCGCAGCCCCACCGCTTCCAATGCTATTTTAAAAGCAAATTCAGAAGCCATGGTGGTATTTTTTGCCCTTAAGAACAAGATGACTCCTTTGGCATAATAAGGTTAAAAAAGAAACAAAAAAACTTGGTACTGTTTTTCCTTTCAGCTGAATGGGGAAAAAAATCCCCAGTCTCCCAGTTCCAGCTGGCAGACCTCTGGATTCTCAGCTTCCGAAGAGAAGGGGAGCGGAAAGATCGGGCCTTAGCAGCTGAGAACTTATTTTTGGCCGAGCAGCTGTTGGAGGAATTGCTGGCAGCAGGCGGCGTCTCCCCAGCACAGGGCGGGAGGCACCTGCCACCGTCGGGGCGCAGCACCCCCGTCCAGGTCTGGGCCCCGCCGTCGTGCTGGCGTGGACGAGCCTGGCCGTCTCGGGGCAAAGGCCATCCCGGCGGGCAGGGCGTGCTCAGACCACCACAGTGGAGGCGGCAGAAGAACTTCATTGCTGGCGTCAAAGAAAGTCTCTCTTGACAAAGGACCGCAGAGCTGCTGCGTCTTGCAGTAAAGCCGAGACGAGGACCAGCGAGGGGAACTGCACAGAGGCAGAACGCAGCCCCTGCACTGTGAAGAAGGACTTTCTCCACGTTACAGGTCTCTGACAACGGGTGGCTTGCCCCAGAGCTGTTCAAAGGGGAATTTTATTAGAGGGGTCCCCCGACGGCATGGAAAGAACTTAGCTCCTTAGAGCTGGAAAGGCCCCTGCACTCCAGCTAGGAGTCGACGAATGTTGTCACTACGACAGTCACCCGGATAGTAGGGACCAAAATTTTAACAGACTCCAAAGTGCATTTATGCACCAAATTATAAATTTGTCAGTTTGCTCTGATTAAGCTGCAGAGTAATTACCAATCTTCTCTACCTGCGCTGAGTCTACACTGCCTTTCATGATGTTGATGTTACGGCCCAAGCTCAAGGATCTTCACATTAAGGAGAGGGAGTAGGGCCTCCAGCCCTGGTGCCCCGCAACAAGCTGTTATGAGGGGTTTGCTTCTCTACTTTTTTTTTTTTTTTTGTAATTTATAAGGGCAGGAATAAAAAGTCCTAAAGACTATGAGTAAGCAGAATGTTCTTCAAAGAAACCCTTAATCCAGATAGTCAATACTCCAAAAGCATCTTCACGTTCAATGTGGAATATTTTTAAATGGAAACTGAAAGCAAGAGAACGGGAATTAGGTAGAAAACAAGATAATTTCCACTGGCAGAGAGCCTTCCCATTCAAACCCAGAGGTCACCCTCCATGGGCCAGCCCTCTGTTAGCTACCAGCACAGACAGACCCGTGAAAGATGTGACCCCGGCCTGCAGGGGCCTCTGAGAAGCACCCTGAAGACGGGCCCAGCGAACGCTCCCGGAAAGAGCACTGGCTCTGAGGGGCCGCTACCCTAGAGCTCTGCCCACGCTGGGCTGCACGGACCTCTTCCCCTGCCAGGGCCCCTCCCCGGCCCCATGGACTCTCTGCAGGTCAACAGGCTTGTCCCCTTGCTGCTTTGATTTCAAACAAGCCCAATGAAAGCAACATTTCCTGGCTCCTACAAAGTACCAGGGTCGATATTAGGGCCTTAGAGGAGTAGGATTCAAAGGGGAGGAGCTTCTAAATATTTGCCCATCGGTCTGTGTGTACCTCTGCTTTATTCCACCAGCATCAGCGATGGCTTACAAAAATGCAACAGGACCAGGGGAAATATACATTTTAGGAGAAATATACATTTGGGAGACAAAGGTGGAACAAACACCTGCAGGTCACTCACGGAGCCCTACATAGTCATTAAAACAGAAGCACAAATTCGACCACATGGATGAAGAGGACACAGTCTCCAGGCTGCCAGGGGATGGAGAACTGTCCTTATCCAGGACTGTGTGAGAGCGAGGAGCCTGGGCCACAGCGATGCTCTTCGTGGTCACTGTCTGGACACTGACAGTGTTGGCACCCGAGAGGCCAGGTCTCGGAGCACAAAGGTCAAACCGAATCACTTTGGCTGCAAGGCTCAGGAAAGGCTCAAGAGGTCTCGTCTAAGTTGAGGACACTGCCAAGAGTCACCAAGTCACTAATCACTGCCGCCATCTCCGTGCAGGGGCCACGCCCCAGACCTTCCGCTCCGCTCGGCTTGGGCAATTTTATTCATTTAACAAGCTTGAGGTTCCAAATGAGGGCATGGTTTTGTAAGAGGAAAAACAAAACCAGAAGAGAAGGTAGTGGATACACTTCTAAGGGCAGCTCCCTTGATTAAAGAGACAAGGTCACACAACGGCTGAAAATGTGTTATCCTTCTAGAAAGTTCTAATCCAGAAACTGTCTCCAACCCACACCAGAAGTTCCCTTACACTTTAAGGAAAGCTAAAACTCTCTGCAATCATCCCCGAGAGGTTGGGCGCCAGGACGCACGTTCAGGGCATCGCAGTATGAGTTCTCGGTGCATAATCTTCAAACACCCATTTTCAATCTCATTTTCACTACGGCATTTCTCTGGTGTTCTTCCCAACAGTATTTCCATCTAACACACAGCCTCTTCTCGCTCTGAAGTTCCAAATATAGGAAAGAAGTTATTGAAATGTTACGGCTTCCTTCAAAGCTCTTGCAGCTCAACTTGTAAACAAAAAGGGAACGGGGAGGGGAGCGGAGAAGGGTCGCAGGCGCTGAGTGCAGGGGTGGCTTCCTCCGGGGCGTGTACCCAGGACAGGGCCATGGGTTACAGCAGAGCAGGGAAGATGGCCCCAGTAAGCAAAACAAAGCAGGTGGGGACACAAAACGCTGCCGCTAAGGGGGTGGGGAGTGAGCCACATTGGAGCTGGGGGTTCCAACAGAAATGTCACCGCACCACGTGAGGGCAAGAGTCGCCCACCTGAGCTCGCCCCCACTTGGAGGGCTGTGCAATGACTGTCACAAGCCAGAATCTTTGTGAAATGCCGTTCCCGACTGCAGCTTCTGCACAGAAAGGGCTGTGTGCTTAGAGCACCACTCTATATTTTAGCCAAAGACATGTGCCTCTGAAACCCAGGGTAGGACATCTACAGTCTCAAGGACTTCAGCATTTTTCAGGGTCGCAGGACAAAAAGAAGCTGAAAAACACCCTAGGAAGTCGGCAGACGCATCGTCCCTGGACTTCAGGGAGGCTTTCCCACTGTCCAGTAAGTATTCAAAGGTACCTTCCGTAGCTGGGATGCCCCAGGGTCGGTGAAATGCAGATGTTCTCGACATTTCTGGGTGCAGCCCAGAGTCCCATGTTTAGGTTTCTCTTCTCCCCGGAATGCACTGCCTCTCCCTACCCACCGCCGCCCTGTGCAAACACGTGTGTGCACGCGCACACGCTTCCACTGCTTGGTAAAAACCCTGCTCGTCTTTCAAGGCACACGCTTAAATAGGACCATCCTCCTGAAAGCCTCCCCTGCCCCTGCCCCAAGCTCCTTCCTGCTGTTCCTAAGCCATCCCAAACTCATCCTCGCGGCTGCGCTCACCACGTGGTTCCAGGTGCCCGTGTGCCATGTGCGTGCTGGCTTCTGCCACCTGACTAGGCGATCTCAGAGTTCTGTC
This sequence comes from Eulemur rufifrons, assembly GCF_041146395.1. Lineage (NCBI taxonomy): Eukaryota > Metazoa > Chordata > Mammalia > Primates > Lemuridae > Eulemur > Eulemur rufifrons. The sequence continues at coordinate 3,809,643 of NC_090994.1, forward strand.
CACCCGACAGAGCTGTTCAGGGAATCGAATGAGATGATATACAGAAAAGGGCTTTACGAACTAAAAATGTGCTTGTCACAAGACAAAACTCATGCAACCGTTTTGTAAACCCTACCGCGATAAGCAGACTTCCGCTGTTAATAGAATGTTAATTCCCTTTGCCGGGCTGTGTGGAGGAAAGGAGGGAAGGAAGGCTGGGAGCTCTATTCCCGGCTTGACACCTCGGTGTTGGTAAAGGATCAGGCCTTCGGGAACAGCTCCTTTGAAAACACACACTATTATCTTTGGGGACCACAGGGCTCTGGCTGCCAAAAGTACAGATGTATAGTGTTAACTTTGGTTTCTCTACAATGAAAACATGGAATGGCCCCTTTTGGTTTTGGAACGCTCAATGAGAAAGACTCATGATAACAGGAAAGATGAAGAGACTGATAAAATATTTAAATGTTATTATAAATATACGAGACCCAGATGCCATCTAGCTCACAGCTCCTGTCAGCTCCCTGGAAATCCAATGCTGACACTGGTCATGTTGTCTTAAGTGCTCTCCCGTCTGCCGCCTGCTTTGCCACAGATCGCAGGGGGCTCACACCACCCGCGGCACGGGGGCGCTGGCCGTGGGGCCACCCACATGTCCCGCTGCCTGCTGACCACACGACCACACCCACGGCACCCTCACGCCAGCCCGTCCGTGTGTGTGCATGATGCCTGCACGGTGACCACGTAGGTGTGCACACGCAGTGCAAAGACACCAGTCACAAAGCCATCTCGATCCAATCCAATGCCTGCTCGCCCATTAGCCTACCCGACACCCACGTGCTGACCATACGGGAACCAGCTGTCCGTGTGCAGGTCACAGACTCTACAGGACACCCGCATGCCAGCCAGTCCTAATTATTCGCAATTCCCAGGCTGTAAGCAAATCCACACGGTATTTCCAGGCCAGCCGTAGAACTACTCAGTCTGTGTTTGTACGACAGCCAAGGAGCTGTCCAGCTCCCGGACTGAGGCACCGGTCACCAGGCTGTGCCCAGCCTCTCACCATGTCTGTGCCGACCCTGCGTCAGGCACACGGTTATTGTGCCAGTGCCCTTCAAGATGGCATCTTTTTGCCTAGAACATGAGCCCACTTTTACGAAAAGCCAAGAAATCCCTTCTCAGCTCTACAGCAGGATTTTCTGTAATAACTTTGGATTCAAGTCTGAAAACTCCATTATGGAAAATTCGATGGCAGAGTAATGCGGTGAAATGTGCCCGACCGGTGACAAGGACACAAACGCCGGGTGCTGCACGCACGCTGCACGCAGAGGAAGGGCCTTGCCTCTCCTTCTCACACTGCACGGGGACGCTGGGGGTTCTGCTCGCCATTCTCCCCACGTCCTCCCCGAGCTCACGGCGTAGCCGAGGGCGGCAGAGGTGGCTCTGCTCTCCCTGCGTACGTCAGGGGCCCACCCGGCAGAGGACCGTTTCCGTAGGGGAGCGGTCCTTTGAGGTCAGCTAATTTGACCCTCCTGATATCACGGATGAAAAAACGGAGGGCCGAGGGGCAAAGCAGTGGCTGCAGGCCACGCTGCCGATTAAAGGCTGAAGCGAATGCACAATGACACACTCAGCCGCCAGATTAATTTTTAATTACAGAGTATGCTTGGCTACTGAGCGCATTTCCTGACAACAAAAAGAGCATCGGGGGCCAGATCCCGAGAGAGGGAGGAGGAGGCGAGGACAGCAGTGCAGCTCAGGACCGAGAGCAGCTGGGCGTGGGGACCAGCGCTGACGCTGACCAGCCACCGTCCTGCTCTGGCTGGCCGCTTCCTGGGCTGCACACGGAGGGAACAGCCTCTACGGTCCCTTCTCTCCTTGCGGCCAGGCTGACTCAGGGGCTCGAGCGTAGCCCTGGCATTTAGGCTGCTGAAATATAAGAGAGGAGGGGACAGATGTCTGTCGCTCGACTCTGGCCGGCCCCGAGGGGCACCTTCATGCCCCTCCCCTGGTCTCGCGGGTCTGGGGTCAACGCTTAGCGCCACGCAGACAGCTCGACCCCTCCCCTAAGACGCCAGCGGGGAGGCTGTGCTCCACCAAACCTCCCTGCCTCCTTTCCGGAGTTCTTCCCAACCTGAGAGTCTGAAATCTAAGCCTAAAATATCAACTTTTGGAAATGTAGACACCTGTTCCAGACACTTCCATGGGTCAGGGAATGTTCCCTGCTTGAAGAGCGCTGTGGCGAAATGTCCCTAGGAAGTGGCATGCGGTGTTTACAGGCAGTGCCGTCTGCGCACTCACAAGCCCATCTCCTTTCACGTGGGCAAACGCAGCCCTCAACACACGAGGGCAGGAGTTACCCTTCCGGGGCTCGAAGGCAGGGCGGGCTGGGAACGTGGGCGGCGCGGCTGCCAGGCGTGGTCGTGGGGAAGCGCTCACTTCTAACCTGGGTTCGCCTGGGGTCAGACGGCCACCGTGTGGCCCCGGGAACTCACCCAGTGTCCTCACTAGTGTCCACTCATGGATGGCTTTGTGCGATCTCTGGCAAATCCTCTTGGACTCACTAATTTCATTTATTAGTAAGAGGCCCACAGTTATTAATACGAGATGAACAGTATTTCGATACAGTTTTAATTGAAGAGATGATTGGGGTTCAATCACTGAGAATGCCACAGATACCTACAATAGTCCGCTAGGTCCCAGGCGGGACACGAGATATTGCAGACACATGGTGGCAGCTCCCCCTGCAGGGCCAGTCTGAAGAGTTCTGCCCACGTGCAGGTGAAGGGCTCAGACTTAAGTTGCCGCGAGCAGCAGGTGTGCCCAGTGCTGTCCAGACCTTGGGTCCAGGCCGTCGGCAGCTGCAGCAAAGACAAATAACCCCCTTTTCTAACCGGGTTCAGTGGGGTATGTTTCAGATGACATAAAGATTTAAGGGGGAAATACAAAAGACAGTGCAAAATGAAATTAATATTTTTATTAGAAATCACAAAATTATACTTCCTACAGAGTCAGATTATTGACACGTAAGCTTGAGAAACACACCCCTCTCTTTTTGCTGTTTAAAGCACCAGAACATGAGCTACATTTGAGAGCGAGCAGAATTCACCTTCAAAAACTCAGAGCACAGTACCTTGTGCTGTTTGTAACACACAATCTCACATCCTTAATGTCTTTATCCTTAAAAGTGGAGTTAGCGCAAGTCCCCACCTCTCAGCAGGGTCGAATGAGGTAACGTATACAAAAACAGGGTGACAACCAGGGCTCGCCAGCACACGCGAAGTCTCATTTTATCGTCGTAATTATCACTGCGCCTTGGTAAACCTCCAAAACGCTCCCCGAGTCATCATGTGACGGTGGCAGCTGGATGAGGATGTGCTTTAACTGGAAGTTCTCCGTTTGCCTCCTGCCACGCATGAGTGCTCACAGGAGGCCCCGGCTCGCCGTTGGGGGCGGGAAGAGGGACAGGAGCCAGGTGTGAGACCCAGGGGCGGGTGCCAGCAGCCCTCGCAGAGGAGCCTGATCGGGGCTGACAGGTGACCGCATGAGTCCAGCGTGGTCATCTGCGCTCGGCACGCCCGTTAACTGGATAATTGCCGGGCCACCCACTCTGTGCTTGGAAACACATGACCGCACGAGGATCCCTCCTCTTGGGGCTGTCCGCTCCCCACGGAGGCCCCGTCCCCTCACAGCAGACCCTGTGCTGGCCTGAACACATGGGCACAGAGCAGTTCCCAAGGCAGACAGACTGGCACAGCCTGGAGCAACAGGGGTGCAGAAGAGGGAGAGATGGGCTCTAACCGGGGGATGCGGTGGAGGTGGCGACGGCGCTGGGCCCGCAGAAGGTAGGACAGCACGACCGAAGCAGGGACAGGCACGGTGAGTCCCAACCAGAACATCTCCCCGCCTGCCTGAGCTCACTCTGTGCACAGCATGTGGGCCGCTCTGCGAACAACCTTGCATTTCAGAGAGCAGCGTCTGGTTGTGTGCAGTGGGACCACTAAAGTCTTCTCAAAAACGACTCCTGGCTCTAGTCCCTCAGACAACCTACAGGATGGGAGAAAATATTCACAAGGTATACAACTGATAAATGACTAATAATGAGAATCTACAAAGAACTCGAGCAAATCAACAAGAAAAAAAATCAAACAATCCCATTAAAAAGTGGGCAAAAGACACAAACAGAAGCGTCTCAAAAGAAGACAAATAGCCAATAAATATATGAAAAAAATGCTCCATGTGGCTAATCATCAGGGAAATGCAAATCAAAACCATGATGAGATATCACCTTATCCCGGTCAGAATGGATTTTATTAAAAAGGCAAAAAACAATAGATGCTGTCTTGGATGCAGAGAGAAACGAATGCTCATACGGTGTTGGTGAGACTGCAGACTAGTACCACCTCTATGGAAAACAGTATGGCGATTTCTCAAAGAACTAAAAATCGACCTCCCGTTTGACCCAGCAATCCTACTACTGGGTATTTACCTAAAGGAAAAGGAGTTATTTTATCAAAAAGGCGCCTGCACTCGAATGTTTACAGCAGCACAATTCACAATTGCAAAGATGTGGAATCAACCCAAGTGCCCATGAATTCATGAGTGGATTAACAAAATGTGGTATATGTGTACCACGGAGTACTACTCAGCCATGAAGAAGGATGTCTTAATGCCTTTTGCAAAAATCTAGATGGAAATGGAGACCATTTTCCCAAGTTATCCCATTATCCCAAGTGAAGTATCTAAAGAATGGAAAAACAAACACCACATGTACTCGCTATTAAATTGGAACTAACTGATGAGCACCTGTGTGCACAGAGGGAAGCAAAACTCGACGAAAAGCAAGCAGGGGGGAGGGGAAAGGAGGAGACGGGCGAAAACCTACCTAACAGGTACAATGAATACTATCTGGGTGACGGGCACATTTATCACCCTGACTCAAGCATTATAAAAGCAATCCATGAACCAAAAGACTTGTACCCCCGTAACACTTTGAAATGAAAAAATGAAGAAAACAAATCACCCTGCTAAACTTAAGACCATCTTCCCAAACCACATTACTATTATATTTCCAATATAATTGAGAAGTAGTTCTAATCTTTGGGAAACATTGAATTAAAATTTAAACAAACAAACAAACAAAAAAGACTTTTGGGAAAAAAACAAAAAAGAGCGCAGGGCTGGGATATAGAGGAAGGCGAACCTGGCAGCTGAGCCGGGACTGGGGACGGGGTGGCACAGTCCCCCTGTGGCCACCCAGGGCAAAGGCAGGAAGCAGGGCCGGGCCCCCCACGGTGGCCGCAGGGCACAGGAGGGAGAGAAAAGACACTTCAGGAAGGAAGGAAATTCGGAAATTCCATCAGCAGTTCCTATAACCACCCCCACCCCACGTTTTAAAAAGAATGATTTCATTACTGAAGTAGTAACAAGAAAGTTGCAGTTGGATGGGAGAACGCAGACCAGGACAGATTAATCTCACAGGGTGTTTAGAGCCTAACAGGTGTTTTTAAAAAATACCGCGAAGGGAGCTGGCGCTCGTGTTTAACCCTCACGCTGTAATTGCACCGTCTTACCGCCTCTCACCATGCCTCAGGAATGATCCGCAATACTCCTGGTGGAAGTGTATCACTGCTCAGTTCAGGAGACTATTACAGCAGTTCTCAAGCCTTGGCTACACGTTTCAAAACAGGCAGAAACTTTAAAAAACACCAACGCCGGGGACCTTTTCCTCCGGGAGGCACTGAGGGGACTGTCTGGACCGGAGCTGGGTGAGGATTGTTCTAGGCACCACAGATGGCTCCATACGCTGCCAGCGCCGGAACCAGTGCCTACCTCGGTGGTTCCCAACCGGAGACAAGCTCCCCCCTCAGGAGCCATTTGGCCATTTGGTCATGTCTGGGGGACATTTTTGGTTGTCACAGCTGGGGTGGTAGGGAAGGTACAAGCTGCTGGCATCTAGGGGGTCAGGCCAGGCATGCTGGTAAACACCCTACAATGCACAGAACGCCCCCCAACGAACACTTATCTGGCCCCAAATGTCCAGTGCTTTCGAGAAACTCTGTTCTCATTAAATATGATATTAGCTCCACTTGGAAAAAGGGGGGTTGTATTGTGTGTGTTATCTGGAGTTTGATGTCTCGGAGTTTGAATCCTGAGCAAGTTCTTCAACTTTTGGAAGGCTCGGATTTCCCACCAGAAAAGTGGGAGATACAATGGCGTCTCCTACCGTGCAGGACTTTTTGAAGCTAACGTAGGAGATCGCAATGCGCCACTCTGAAATCCGCCTCTTTGGCGTAAGGATTATTTTGAGAGGATTATTTTGAGGAACTGCAGACACAGGAGAAGCTCTGAAAACAGAGAAGTTACCCTTGTCAACCTGAATAACGAACACAGAGAGGCTCCCGAAAAGAAAATGATGTTTATTTGGGAATAGAACATTGCAACGGGAACGCACGCGCCACAGTGAACTATGTGCGTATTCAGGGAGGTAAAGGAAGAAAAGGTGCTTGAAGGAGAAAATGAGGAGGGTTACATAATGGTTTCGAAATAATTATCCTTGGCTATGCACAAGGGGAAAAAGAAAAAAACGTTTTATCCAAGGAAGTGAGCCCTTTCAAATTACCAGGCCCAGAGAGGCATTTAAAATGTAGCAGCAGTGCAGTCTCACTCCCCCTTGAGCTAAATAATTACCTCCGGGAGCCACTTGCTGTGTGGGCTCTAGACTGAGGCCAAGCAGCCATTAGATGTCACACAGCCTATAGTTCCACAAGGTATAGCCAACCCCAGCCAATGGTATTTCTGTAAACCAATGAGAATTCCAGACCAACAGCTTTTGTAATCATCCCTCCTGATTCATCCTTTGTTTTTTTTTTTAACAACTTGAGCCTCTCCTTTGTTCTCCGGAGCTCTCCTGAAAGCAACCTGGAAGTGTGTTCCGGGCTGCAGTTGTCAAACTTGGCCCAAACAAACTCTCTGTATTAATTCTGCCGCAGCTTCTTCCTTTTAGGTCGACAGCTACTAAGATCAATAACAAGGGTGATGCCCAATCTGAGTTGGACAGGGAGTTGCTAGACAGTTTTTTGGTTTTGGGTGGTGTTTTTTTTTTTTTTTTGAGACAGAGTCTCGCTTTGTTGCCCGGGCTAGAGTGAGTGCCGTGGCATCAGTCTAGCTCACAGCAACCTCAAACTCCTGGACTTAAGCGATCCTACTGCCTCAGCCTCCCGAGTAGCTGGGACTACAGGCATGCGCCACCATGCCCAGCTAATTTTTTTGTATATATATATTTTAGTTGTCCATATAATTTCTTTCTATTTTTAGTAGAGACGGGGTCTCCCTCTTGCTCAGGCTGGTCTCGAACTCCTGACCTCGAGCGATCCACCCGCCTCGGCCTCCCAGAGTGCTAGGATTACAGGCGTGAGCCACCACACCCGGCCGGTTTTGGGGTTTGTTTTTGAGAGTCTTGCTCTGTTGCCCAGGCTTGAGTGCAGTGGCATCGTCATAGCTCACTGCAACCTCAAACTCCAGGACTCAAGTGATCCTCCTGCCTCAGCCTCCCAAATAGCTGGGACTGCAGGCACACACCACCATGCCCGGCTGATTTTTCTATTTTTTGTAGGGACGAGGTCTTGCTGTGTAGCTCAGGCTGGTCTCGAACTCCTGGCCTCAAGCGATTCTCCCACCTCAGTCTCCCAAAGCACTAGGCTTACAGGCATAAACCAGCACACCCGGCTTGGGCAGATCTTCTTGCAGAAGTAGAGTGAGGTTGCAATGGGCTTTGTGCAAGGTTGTGGTTTTTGTAGTCTTTTTTGCTATCAGGCATACAAGCATGAGAACCCTCTCATCACGCCCTTCCCCAGCTCTGTTTGTCAGGGTTTTCTTAACATTAGTGACTCCTTTTTGGTTCTGACAACTTTCATAACCTTTTGGAAGGGAAATTTACATCTATAAAGGACATCTCCATTTGAAAGGGTGTCTCATCAAATGACCAGGAAATACTAACACTAACTACAGGAGAAGAGAAAAGACTAAAAGTCATCACCAGGCAGACAGATTTGCATCTGGGAGAGATGACCTGGGAGACTTTATCTGCATAGCAGCATAACCTTTGCTCAAGGTAGGTTCCGCCACTGCCTGCTCTTGCATAAATGAAACTCAACATATATTCATTTATAATTATTTTTAATAATTAGGTAACAATACATAGACACTTGAATGGCCCCTAAGTTCTGAAGTTTTAAGAGGGATTGGCCCGAGGCTGCCCATCCATCCCCCTGCCCTGAAGTGCCTACAGGTAGGGACCTAAGGATTCGGTGACCATAAAGAAAAAGGCGCCATCTCCTTCCTCTTCCGTGTCTGCAGTGCAGCATCGTCCTCCTCTGTCACTATGTGCTCTTAGTCACCTCTGCAGGTTCCTCTCTTCTGCTTTTATAGGACACGTCCCAGGTGAGTGATGACACTCACAACCTGCTCATGCCTGTGTCCCTCCCCAGACCAGTTACATGTCAGAAAAGGGGTGGGGGAGTTTACAAACCTCCACTGGTGACCTCGGTTAACAGCCAGAGTGGACAACCTGTGACCTGGGCGTCCTTAGAGAAAGCCATCCTGGCATCCTAACACCCTGCATCCTGCTGTCCCACCATCCCGCCATCCCGCGGGGCTGCCTGGAGAGGCTGGTGTGGCCCAGATCACCACTAGGGCTCCTCTTGCATTGTTCTGTCAGTATCTGTCCCCAGGGCAAGAGTTCTGCCTCTACATCCCCTGTATGGCCAGGTGCCCGGCAACGTTTCTGAACTGATTTGGAGGCGTCAGAGCAAGCAGGCTGGGGTCAAGGGAGATGCTCCTATTTCCAGGCAGGCGGCTGCTCCCGCTCCCCGTCTCTAAGGGCACAGAAGGCATCGTCACGTAGCTGTCCAGGTGGCACAGCCCTATACGTCAGGCCCTTCTAATTTAAGGTATAAGCTCTGGGCGCATGGCTGGCCTGAAACTGCCAGGCAAATGTCACAGCATTTGAGCATGTGCTTCCATGGAGCAAAGGTGCTCAAAAGGTCATAGATTTGGGGATGAATCTCGACTCTGCAGCCACCGCACTGCGAATGCGGTCACAGCCCCCACCCCCTGAGCCCCTGGAAAGGACTGAGGGTGAGCCTGTGAAGAGGGTCCCGAAAGTTCTTCCCACCCCTAACACCCTACGATGCTCTGACAAACAAATAGACAGGCTCTGCCCCTAGCTGTGCTCAGATGAAGCAGAAGTCCCCGAAACGAAGGTGGCCGTGAGCAGGAAGGAAACTCACAGCGGCGGCCATACTCAGAGTCATCCTACAGCTCCGCAGCCCGGGCTGCATCGACACAGATCGTGGAAAGACGAGAGACGCGGTTCGGGGTGGCCGGAAGAGTGATTTCAATCGCGCCTCCCGGAATAACGTACTTTAAATTCATTTTTATTTCCAGCTATCTGATATGGTTTCCAAAACATTTTTACAAATGTCAAACTCACTGTCAACCCGAAACCACCTGGAAGAAAATAACTGACAGGCAGCTAAATTAAGGAGCCATAATTTCGCTGAAGTGTTCCAGCGACCTTTTAAGCCACGAGAACCAAACTGAAATGACTTTACCAGAGCCCAGAAGCTGTGTGAGTTGGAACAGGCCGAAAAACCCTTTCTCCTTCACGCATTTACACACACACACACACACATACACACACACTTTGCAATTGAACCTGTGCGAGGTGAACTGGAACCTGTTCTCTTCACAGAACCTCAAACCCCCCATTTTGCTTCCTGAGCGCCGCTGGACACGCATCCTACCCAGGTGCTCCTACCAAAGCCTGCACCCCCTCCTCCTCTCCTGCACCTTACTGTGCCTCCCGACGGCAGCAGCGTTGGCTAGCACCCTCCATGGGACAGTCCTGCCTGTGCCATCAGCTGGCTCTGTGACCCTGAGCAACCTCCAAGCCTAAGATATTTCCCCTAAGGATCAGGTGGGTGAACAAGCTGTTCTCTCATGGAAGTTTCCAGAGCTCTAGGAAAGCCCCTCCTTCTTGCCCTTTTCAAAAGTGAGTGTCCAGGGGTTCTGTTTTCTCATCCAGCACTCCAGGAGAAGATGGAAGTTCTCAAGGGGAAAACACATTTGGGAAGCCGAAGACCTCAAAGGGAGCTGGCTGGGGAGGGTGGAGGGTAGGACCAAGGTGGCCAGGACACGTGAATCCACAGGGCAGGGACTGGGTGATGTGAGTCTGCGCTAACAGCCAGTTACCGGCAGGGTGGGGCCTCTCCCAAGCACAGCCTGTCCTTCCGTTCCTGGGAAGAAGAGTCCAGAAATGCCATTCATGCCCTTGAATGACCGTTAGTCCAGTCAAGTCCTTTGTCACCTGCTGAATCTGAAAGCAGAGACGACATATTTGCTGCATGAAATGGTAGCTAGTGGACCCCAAAGGCCTGTTGACCAGATTTTCACGAGATGCTTTGGCAAAGGCCTCTCCTGGCACCACCTTTATGACTCTACATCAGGTTTCCAAATGAGGGGCAGGTGTAGAATGACAGCCTCTGGTCGTTTTGCAAATGGGGCACTCAGAGCGTGCCTCCCTCGCAGCTCAGGATGAGCCTCTACACCAGCTGCCAGAGATGGAGCTTAACACTAAACGCAGTTTGAGGGACTTTCTGGGCACAGGCGTCTTTTCAAAACCAGTGTGGGTTGAGAAAAAGACCAAGGAGATCATGGCCTGGGACTCTCCTCCTGAAGACCCCACAGAACCACAGTGCTAGGGTAGGGCTACCTCCAAGTCCAGAGCCTCGTGAGCTCCTTCCTGGCACTGCTGGAGGCCTTGGAGAAGCAGCAGGGCGGGGAGGTGAGCAGCCCCACCTGCTGCAGCTGAAATAAAGACCTGCGGGTCATCCACAGCCAAATGGTGCGCAACAGCCTCGCCCCAGTCCAAAGGTCACTGGGGCAGTACAACTTCCACGAAGCCACTTAACCTCACAGGCCTCAGTGTCCTCACCCATAGTGGGCAGGAGGACCCCACCCCACCTGGGATGAAGTGGCTTAGTTAGCATTGCTGCTGTCCAACCGCACCCCACTTCTTCCGACAGTCACCTGCTCGTGATCTGCCTCCTGGAGGGCTGCTCTTGACGTGCCCTAATCCCCTGGGGTCCCAAGAGTGGCAGGTGCCCAGGTGGGGCAGGTTGCAGACAGACCCGGGGTGATTTTTCCAGCCCCTCTAGATGGCCATGACTTCAGGGGTCCCTGCCACAGTTTCTAGATCTCTAAGGAAAGAAAGGGTCTGCCCTGCCTCTGCTTTGACACTGTCGCTGGGGCAGAATCTATTGCCCTAACATTATGGGATGTGGGGGGAAGTGTCCCACCCTGTGGTTCCTCTAGCATCTGAAGAAAGAATGCCAGAACCTAGAACCCCACCCACAAGCACTGGGGGCATGTGTGTGTCCACCCCCACCAGCCTGGCCTCCAGGACAGCACGTAGACTTGACTCCAACGTGAAGGGTGACAGAAACCATGGGGAGGGACCAGCAAGGCACACCCAGCTCCAGGATCTGGGCCTCGTGGCTTCCTTCCTCCCAGCTCTTCTCCTGAAATGTTGTGGGGGTGCTGCTCCTTGGGCCGCTCCCTTCCTGGGAGCAAGCCCTAAACAAAAAACCTCCTGGCTACTTAGTCATGGTGAAATGAGAGAGGAGGTAGAGAATGAATGGATGTATTTTAGGAACAGGGTGGATCAGAAAGAAAAGGAAGGAGAGAAAAAAATGATGGCCTCAGGGTAAAGCTAAAAAAAGTAACATGGGAGTGTGGAAAGTGGGAAGGAAAGAACGCAATGGAGAACTGGTTGCATTGGGTAGAGGATCACAGACAGAAGGGAGAGGCTTGGGGGAGACCACTGGGGAAGATGCTGCCCAAGCATCCCTCCATACATCCATCTCTTCATCCATCCATCATCCATCCATCATCCCTCCATACATCCATCTCTCCATCCATCCATCATCCCTCCATCCCTCCATCTCTCCATCCATCCATCATCCCTCCATCCCTCCATCTCTCCATCCATCCATCATCCCTCCATCCATCCATCTCTCCATCCATCCATCATCCCTCCATACATCCATCTCTCCATCCATCCATCATCCCTCCATCCATCCATCTCTCCATCCCTCCATCATCCCTCCATACATCCATCTCTCCATCCATCCATCATCCATCCATCCATCCATCTCTCCATCCATCCATCATCCCTCCATCCATCCATCTCTCCATCCATCCATCATCCCTCCGTCCATCCATCTCTCCATCCATCCATCATCCCTCCATACATCCATCTCTCCATCCATCCATCATCCCTCCATACATCCATCTCTCCATCCATCCATCTCTCTATCCACCCATCTCTCCCTCCATCCATCCCTCCATCCATCCATGCATCTCTCCATCTGTCTATCTTTTCATCCATCTGTCCATCCATCCAAATCATATATTAAATACCTATTGTGTGCCAAGAATATTACTGGTCTCTGGAGACATGAAGATGCAGAAAATATAACCCTTAGTCTAGAAAAGAAAAGGAATTACTAAATGTAACTGCATATTCCTCTCTTGGACTGTCCCTAGAAGGGTCCAGAGTCCACTGTGGGCTAACCAGGATAACTGCCGGGACGGGAGGCTGCACCATCAGCATCTTTCATAGGTCCCTTGGGATATCCATAGAGAAAGAAGATTCAAAACTGAATTCTTACGATGCAACCGAGACAAACAGGAAGTGAGGCTCGGCCCCGTGGCCCATCCCGCCAAGCCCAGCACAGGGAATGTCCCCTCCAGTAGTCTACTCAAAGGCCAGGCCTCCTCCTAACTCGGCAGATGTTGTCCTGGAAAAGCTTCCAGCAGCAGGTGATCTCCTAGCTAAATCTTAAACCACAAGTAGGAATCATCCTGATAGATTAAGGGGAAAGAAATATTCTAGGCAGAGGAAATAACATATAAAAAGGCAAACAAAACAAGAAAAACCAGGCAAGAGAGAGCGTGGCCCACTCAGGCATGGCTGGGACACACAGGGGGGTGTGAGGGAGAGGAAACTGAACTTGAAGAGAGAAACCCAGGTCAAGGTGGAAATGGGCACTCTCCATCTTTCTCCTTCACCCTAGTAACCAACTTGTCGTTGCTGTTGAATGTGGCTGCTTTCAAGCCGGTATTCCCTCGGGTTCGTTACAGACGCACCTCTCCTGTCGCCCAGCCCAATCCGTATTTTTGTTCCTAATCTGCCCCTTCCGGGCGTCGGAGCCGAGCCTGCAATCCATGAGCTAAATAAGCAGGAACCTAGTTTGCCGTGTCATGAAGTTTGGATTTTGTCCCTGAAGCAATGAGGAGCCACTGAAAGGACACACATGCAGACCCACGGACAGGAGATGCCCTAAGGATTACCCTAGACCTAGTAACCCCACACCTGGGGCTCTATCCTAACACAACAATTCTAGAAGGTGCAGGGTTACCTGTCTGGCCTAAGAACGAGCATCGGTCTTGTCCACACAGAGGGCTACTGCTGGGGGGGGGCGGGCTGGGCAAGCCGAGAGGGGAGAGGACCAGGGTGCAGAGTGGGAGGGGAGGGTGGAGGGAGGGAGGTGGAGGAAGGGCTGCCTTCCTGCTGGGGGAGCAGGAGGCTCAGGAAATGACCAGACGGCAGACCTGGCACAGCGAGGCCGCAGGCCTGCAGCCCCACCCCCAGCCCGGCCCCCCTCTGCCGACGCCACCTGCGAGGGGAATGAGCCGAGATTCAGGTGAAGAGAATTCGGGGGAGCCAGGACTGTTCAGTCGCAATGCGTCACTGTAGATTTAGTATCTCTTCCGGGTTGGTTTGGTTTCTTTTTCCTTCGTTAAATGATCTTTTTCAGACAACCTCGTGTTGGGGGTTTACAGGGAAGGTCAGACCCTGGGCCCAGGAAAGCCCCGGAAGCCGGACTCACCCTGGACAGGCAGGTGACTCTTCCAATAGTGAAAAGTGGCAAGTCGCCAAGTGCCCAGGGACAGGGCAGCCATGCACATAAATGAAGCAGGTCACGCCGGGCAAAGGTTTTGCAGTCAATGAAAAAGACAAGTATGAAGGTTATGAAGCAAAAAAAAAAAAAACACACTAATAATGTTAAGTGAAAAAAGTACAACACAAAAATGTCTCTGTGTAAAATGATGCCGTCTATGTAAAAAACTATGCACGCAAATGGACAAGGACTGGAAGAGCCCAGAAGGATGAAAGCGGGCACTGCGGCTGGCAGTGGGCATGGTAGTTTCTAAGGCGTCTTTAATTGCTAAGTGTTGTCTTAGTAACAAGCTGCGGTTTTAAGTGAGAGGGACACACAGACGGGGCGAATGGGGTTGGTCTGTGCGGTGGCTCTCAGACTGGCCTCGGACCGCTTGCATGGGTTGCTGGGCCCCGCCCCCGGGGCCTCTGAGTCAGGAATTCTGGGTGGGTCCTGAGAATCTGCATCTTTAACCAGATCCCAGGTGCTGCCGGTGCCATTGGGACCACATTGAAAACCGCCGGGCCGGGCGTGGTCTCTGAGAGGGATGGACTCGGAGCTGTTGGGGACGGCAGGTGTCCACACAGACAGGCTCTCTGCTGGCCAGGAGAGGAGGCCAGCTCATGCTCCTATGGCCACAGTGAGCCCTGTCTCATCCAGCCTGTTCACGGTCAAGGTCGCCAACTCAGCGAGGTCACAGGAGATGCTGCCGGAGAGGAAGCTCCTCTGTGGCTTGCAGAGATCGGGAAATGATGATGGGCAGGCTCGCCGCCAGCCCTCCTGGTTTCTGGGGTGCCGCAGTGCCCACCTGCAGGGCTCCCCAGCGGACGCTGCTTTGGGGCAGCTGCCCACTCCAGAATCCTCTTGCTGGGCAATTGCTCTTCCCCGTGGTCCCTCAGAATCCAGAAGGAACACAGGCTGCTGGCGCCACAGGGACCCACGGGTGAGCTAACCCAACCGCCAGCTTCCTTATGTCAAGGCCCAGAGGGGAGGAGCTGGCCCGTGGCAGGGCTCCGCCCAGAACCCAGGGCTCCCGATCCCCGTTCGCAGCCCCTTCTCTCGCCTCTGCCCCGTGCTCTCAAGGGTCGGCGGAGCTCCTCTGTCAACGCTCAACCACTGACAGGACATCTGCCGGCTCAGCCATCTGGGGCCTTTCACCCTGAGCAGGTGTTGCTGGGTAGAAGCTTCTGTGCTGGGGCCTGGTTCTCCCAGTGTGGGGGTCACAGGCAGGCTGCCACCACCCGAGCTCCAACTGAGACCCTCCTGGACCACGGGTGCTGGCTGTGCTGGGAAATCTCCTCCCAGTGGGCCAGGACCTGTGTGAAGTGGTTCCCAGCTGGCCACCCGGGAGACGCACCCACTGCCACGCCCAGAGCTTTGCTATTCATGGCCCTCCTTTGACATAGCCCTTTGCCAGTGGGAGTCTGCACATTAAAGCAGCCCAGAGAGACCCAGGAGAGGTTCCCATCTGACGTTAGAGCCTGACATCAGGCAGCTCTGGTGTTATGAAAGACACATGCTGCTCGCTCCTCCGGCTCCAGTCCACAGGCCTCTGGCACTCTCCACCAGCCGTTCTGGGACTATGTCTCGCTAGGCAGAGGCAAAACCCAAAGTGGGAATTGTGGAGTATATTTCTGGGTAAAAACATCTACACCCCTTACCTCGACCACACCCAGAGGCCCCTCTCACCCACCAACCCACCCTGCAAAAGATACCAGAGAAGCTACGCCTTCTCACAGGGCCAGTCACGGCTACTGTGATACACGATTGCCGGGCTGCTAATGGAAAAGGATTGCTACTAGGAACATCAGAGGATTTGATTCTTAATAGCGCAAACTGTGCTTCGAGTCAGAGGTCCCACATAGATACTGGCAGAATCCTCCTCAGAGGGGATTCAGGCCACCTTTCGGTTTGAGACTTTGCCAGCCAAGAATGTCAGATGTAATTAACGTCAAATCATGCAGGCAAACTGGCCTGGTTTTCACCCTCTGGCTGGGTCCACCTGTATAGCAGGCAAATCATTCCAAAAAAACCTTGTGATCGTTACGTGCGGTAAGACAGAGAGAACACCGCGGTCCTGCACCCAGCGGCGTGCCGTGAACCGCCATTAGAAGCTAGTGCGTAACTTTGTGGCCCCATTTTACAGATGAGGAACCTGAGTCACTTCTAAGAAGCTTGAGTGGCTTACCCAAGGTCACACCATAAAAGGATCTGGGCTAACTTTCAGTCCTCTTGATCCCCTCCCCACTATACACACCTTAAAAAAAATTTTTCAAGCAAGATGTTTTTTGCCTGACTTCAGTGCAATGACACAGGAAAGACACGTAGTTGTTGAGGTTACAGTGAACTATGACCGCACCGCTGCACTCCAGCGTGGGTAACAGAGCAGGAGCCTGTCTCCTAAAAAAAAAAAAGGTTAAAAACCAGGAAAACAGGATTCCTTTGGGGTTTGAAGTATTTAATGGAGGCTAATATTTATTGAGCACTTACCATGTGTCAGGCACTATTCTGTGGCTTTACACCCAATAACTTAATTTCCATTAAGAAAGAGAGGAAGAGAAAACCACAGAAAGAGGAGAGGCAGATATGTGTTTGTACAAGTCAATTCCAAAAGTCCCTCGTCTATTCCAACACACAAGAGATCCCAAAGGCAAAATGGAGGGAGAAATGCAAACTGGTCGGACTCTGAACAGTGCAGAGCAAAGAACCTGAAGCTACCTCCTGCTAATATGTAGTGGGAAGGACACAGAAAGACCGACCTGGTAATTTTACTTGTCATTTACTAGCTGTAAGACCTTGGGCGAGTTATTTAATATTTCTGAGACTTAATTCATTGATCTGCAAAACTGGACTCATAACACCTTCCTCGTAGAGCTCTTGCAGGACTCGTCTGCAAGCAGCCAGCCTGGGACCCGGCACGCAGGTCGTGCTAAATTAATGGCTATTCACATCCCGTCCCCAGCACAGTACGGAGGCCCACGCAGGGAGGGGTCTTCCCAGCCCACTGGGGCAGCCAACCCATCTGATAACGTAAGGCCTTGGATTTGGGAGAGTCACTATTTTCCCCTATAATATCTCTACCCATAATCTCCAAATTATATTCTGTGAGTTCACTTGTGCACTTTCTTCTCATAAACTCCACAGGCAAAGCGTTCTGGGACCAAAACGATCCTAGGAATTTGGCCTGGAGAACAAAAGCCCATCAGCTCGCGGCGCTGAACATAAGGCAGCTTGACTCCTCGATCAATCAGCCTAACGGCAGGGGACGATGTCGCCACTGGTGTTTCCTGTGTTTGTAGGAAGCCAGTGCAGTGTGCGGGGGAGGGTAACGTGGCCATGAGTCATGCATCTGCCCTCAGACCCCACCCATAGTCTCTTGATGGGTTCTGAAAGCCCCTGGCCCGGCACTGACCCCACAGCCCAAACCTAACTTCAAAGGTCTTTACAGACACCTCCCTTCTCACCTGCACCTGCTCGGAACCCTCCAAAGGCTCCGCGTCCACCCCACAGGTCCACGCTCCTCCACTGGGCTCCGTCTGGCCCCTTCTCACGTCTCCTACTTAACCCCCAGAGCACATGATGTGTGCCCTCTGCCCGGCGTCCACTGTGCCCTGCTCCTGTGCCTTCAGTCCCGCCGGCCTCCTCCCTGGAGCACACATGGGCCATACCCAGCCCCCCGTTCAGGGGCCAGTGCCCACCCTGCCACGGGCAGCAGCACAATGCCGTGTCAAGAGCACCCGTCAGACAGCCCTGGGTTCTGGCCACCTCTCCCAGATAACTGGGTCCCTGGGGACAATTTCTAATCTTTCGGTCCTTGGTTGGCTATCTGGAAAATGACAGTAATGATAGTACCTACTGCACAGACTGGACAGAGGAACGATGAGATCGTCCTTGGAAACACGCACTCAACACACTGCTTGGCACTGAAACCTACACGAGAAATCCTACGTTTAGCATTACTGGGGTTTCTAAACTGGTTTTAGTTGCCTACCTCAACTCTTCAACCTTCAAAAATAGCAGCTATGATTTTAATCATTATCCCCTGACCGTTCCCACCGTCCCTTGCAAACCCTTGCAGCACCTCTAGTCTGTTTCACATCCTCCCATGTTATTCATTACTGTTTTCATATCTTAGTTTTATCTAATTGTCAGCTTACTCCCTTTGTTCACATCCAGAGAGAGAGAGAGAGAGGTGGGAGTAGATTCATTTCCACCGGATCGTTGTTTTTGTCGCTAGGAACACAGTGGTTGTGTAAGGCCGATTCTCTGAGCTTCGATTTATTTATCTAGAAGCAGAGAAAGCAGCACCTGCCCTATATACGTGTAACATTATTGCAGGGAAATAAAACACAGCGGCCCGTGCACCAGCATGCTGTAACTGCAGACACTCCGCGTGCGTGAGGAACCCGTTCATCTTATTTGCAAGCACAGTGAAAACACTCTCCACGGAGTTCACTCGGAAAATTACTCTGCACACTTGCAGCTCAATGAGGCCTGTGATTGTAATAGTCTATTTCTTAATTCCCAGTTGGACCCCTCTGGCTCGTGTGGCAGCAGCTGCCCAGCGGGGCCAACGACATCCAGCGGGAAAGCCCCGAGCAGCGTTTGGGGCGGAAGGCGGGAAGACCCGCTGCCTGGCGAGAAGCGCTGACGCGGCCCTTCCCAGGGCGACGGTGCTGCCAACACTGCGCCATCATCCCAGACTCGATTTGTCACGAGGTGGTGATGACAATCGCTTCGAATGCTTGAGATGGTATGGCATCGACAAGCCAGTTCTGCTTGGACCCCTGGGTGCATCATTCAGCCTCCGTGCAGGAGGAAACTTCCAGAAGAACTGGAAATCCGGGGAAACCTTACGGAATCACAGAACCATAGAGGTGATGAACTAGACCTGAGCAGACCTTCAGCAAGACTCACCGCCCTTCCTCTTGCGCGCGGGGGGGAGGCAGACGCGGGTACACATGCATGCTAGGAACCGCCACGGACCGCAGAGCAGGAAGGCACAGAGGGTCGGGGCAGAGAAGCGCACAGTAGCACCGGTGGGGTAGGCAGAGGGAAGGCAGCCTGGCAAGTTGTGTGCAGCCTTGCACGCCGCGCTAAGGAATCCAGACACCATCCTGGCCAGACGACCCATCTCCTCTTCTCCCTTCCCGACCGGCAGCAATATTGCTCTTTGCTGCTGTTTACTTCTGCCTGGGCAAAAAGCTGGGAACAGGAGACAAACAACTGCGTCACTCTCCAAGGGTAGGGACCATCTGGGGAAGGCTTGTGTCAACCTTGCGTTTGTCATACATGGGGTCGGAGAAGTCCGGGAATGAAACGCTGCCAGCAGGGGTTTGGGGACGAGGGCGCTTTCCCCACGTCCAACGTAAAGGAGAGCCCACGGAAGCAGAGGACGCGGTTTCTCCCACAACTCGAGCCTCCTCTGTCTTAGAGCTGCATCATCTCTAGAGGCCGAGATGACAAATTTACTTCCTTTCTGACTTTCAAATGCCTTCTGGTATTTATTTCCTTCCTGATCTTGTCCCAAAATAATATATCCTAACAATAACTGTGGAATTAAGTTTTCACCCGTCACCTATCATGACATAGAGAGTTCTGTGTCTTCGTAGGGGTTGCAGAGGGGGGAGGTGGAGAAGTGGGGTTTGAGAATGTCCCCAGGGGATGACAATGTGTCCTGGGTGAGCACCTTCAGCTCAGGGTGGAGTGGGATTGTGGACAGGAGACCTGGACCCTCCTGTAGACACATCTTCTCATGACTAGCCCACAAGCACGTGTTACAGCACGTCCCAGAACAAAATGCCAGCACCTTTTTTCTCCATGGCAACACTGGCACATACTTGCTCGGATAAATGTTCCCATGCTGGCTGACTCATCTGGCAAGAGAGCAAATCCACAGGCTGATCCGAAGCTGACCAACAGCACTTCTCAGGGAAAACCATGAGCATTTGTAACAAGCCACGCTCTCCCTGCTGTTCACCAGGGCACCTCCGACATGCCAGGTACGTAATGTGGACTGGAGGTGGCAAAGAAAGGAGAAAGGGGGTCAGGAAGAGAGAGAGGCATCTTACAATCTGTCAAAACGAGGGCTCCTAAAGGTCGTGGATCAGGTCTTTGTTCTCTGTGCTGATGGTTCAGGGGATGGGGTGGCTGCTCTCACAGTAACTATTGCTGGACGGATAAATGAATGAATGACAACTGACATTTCGTTAAAGGACAAGGGTATTTCACAGTGTAAGTGTGAAATCTCTTTCCTCGGAAACCTCAGGCATTGGGCTATTCTCTGCCTAACTTGCTATTTCCTGACTGGCCATATGTGTGCCATGCCGCCGTATGGAACCAAGATTTCCATGTGGAGGAATAATTCTCCTCCTGGGAAGCAGTGTCCACGGAGTGGGGGAAGCACAGAATTGAGGCCAGAAAATCTAGACTCACGTCCTGCCTTTGCCACTTACTGGTTATGTGATCTTGAGCAAGTCATTTTCTTTCTTTGAATGTAACGGTTTCCACACCTGTAAAATCGAGGACCTAATGATCCAGTGGTTGGGAGAATGAAAACAACAGGTGAAAGCATTTCACAGCTTCAAAACATGATACAAATGTTGCTTATTGAACCAGAAAGCAAAAACTGATGACAGAAGAAAAGTTCACGAAGGTGACCCTATTACTGAGGACTCAGCATCAAGTTTCTT
This sequence comes from Eulemur rufifrons, assembly GCF_041146395.1. Lineage (NCBI taxonomy): Eukaryota > Metazoa > Chordata > Mammalia > Primates > Lemuridae > Eulemur > Eulemur rufifrons. Next base: position 3,830,320 of record NC_090994.1, read on the forward strand.
CCACGTGAACAGAACACGCATGTCCAGTGTCCACCTAGGATCAGATGCCAGAACCCTGCCTGTGTGGATATTCCGTTATGAGCTTTCAGTCTTGTAACCACATAGGAGAATGAATGAATGATGTTCCCTCTCTTATCTGCTGTAAGTTACATAAGCGTGCTTTGAAACCTAGAAAACTGACGGATAATTCTCATATCTGTATTTTTGTCCCTACGACTGTGTTTAAAACCATTTTTGTGATTAATAGGCCCTAATTAAGTTAAATAATCGAGCTATCAATAATGCACAATAGGATGGGTGCTGGTGAGCAGTACCTGTCCCACATTAGTAAGTATTTTACTCTGTGCCCTATTTTTTAACTATAGTTTTCATTCTGAAATCAAATTTTGATATATTATAAATTTCTGTAATTCTGTTAGATTGCCTTTTCTTACTCTTTGATGGACTTTTAATGTAGGCAGCACCACAAGTCAAAAGCACACAAAGGTCAAAAGATGACAATTTCATAATTAGGTATGATAGTAACTTACAAAGATCAGTCGCTGTAGGTGGCATTTTGTTTCCTGTACTTATATTTAGTTGTGAAATTTCAGTGATCGATGGTTTCTTTGGGTACTTTGTCTGCAATTAAGGCACTCTACCACGAGGTGGCAGTAGTGTCACGATCATGCTGTGTCCAAATAAGCTTCTGTCTAAAATAGATTATTTCTTAGCTGAGAGGGAGATAGAAACCTGTTTTTCTTCCTTTTATTTTTTAAAAAGAACTCTTTATGAAAACAGCCATAATGCAGCAGCATTTAAAAGGCCACTTTAGCTTTTAATACTTAATATAAAGTAATATTAAATAGTTATGAAACTTATCTTAATAATTCATCTTTAAGTACTTCGTCACTACTTAATATAATTGCTTTTCCCTAAACACTGAATGCAGAGTTCATCTCGAAGTCATTGTGAATCCTGAGCTTGGATTCCGACACGTGCTCTCTTAGCTTTTGGATTTCATGCCCGTTGTTCAACACACCTGTGGGTGCTGTTCCCGATGCCGTCACTGGCACAGCTACGCCCTAGAACCACAGCAATTCTAGTTCCTTGCTAAGCGCTCGGTGACCACTAGAGGGTTTTAAAAACATTTTTCTTTGATTTTCTGGCTGTCAGATCAGCAAAAGGCCCTCAGAGTTTACTGTCCCATCTCCCAGGCAGAAGGGAAAAGTGGTGACAGACAGACAAGTATGAACGGGCAGCAAATACCATGAAGCTTACAAGGAGGAAAGGACATTCCGCTCTTCCTGGAGGGAGAAACATCCCTCCTGCCCAGGGGAGATCTTGAGATGGAGACACACACACACACACACACACACACACGCTTCTCATGGTTCCCTTAGTAACGCCTCTAACTCGGGGTCAGATGCTGTCTCACAACTGCTTTATAAAAGAGCTTTTATCTTTTATCACAGAACAGTGTGTCTTGCAAATAGCGTCTGGGCCAATAGCTACGCAGGGTTTTAAACGCCATCGCTGGAAGCGATCAGGAGTGGGACCACACCACGCTGGTGGTGGCGCTGAGTGTGGACACGTTTCGGCCCCTCTGCTGTGGTGGCCTGCAGCCTCAGCCCCTGGAAGGAGTCGCACTTTCATCTGTGGTTCTGCAAAGGGAGATACCTTTCAGCAAATGAAATGATGGTGTTGCATTCCGTCTTGTTTGTAAATTTTAATTTTTTTGATTTGTTTTAATTTGGATTCTTCTGATCAGATTTTCAAGGCTGGGCAAAGGGAGGGCTTAAAATGACTCACTCTATAAAAATACAGAGTTAAGAGTATTTTAAGCTTTAAAAATGCATCATCGCAATATGGAAGCAACCGAATTTGGAGTCGGAGTGGACGTGTGAAGGCGCACTTGTCCCACGATCCGTGGCGGGGAGGAGCCTTCTATCCCACGGCTTCACGACAGATGGCCATTCCGCCGCTGCCTCGCTCCATGGGAAGGGGCAGGGGACTCTGCTGCCCGGCAGCTGCATGCACTGGGAAGTCCTTCCTGACGGGCCAGCACTGGCCTCACTGCCACTTGCACTCACCAGGCGTGTGCTGTGCCCTGGAGACAGTGAGCACACCTGCTCTCCGGCAGGACAGCCACAAGCGTCTGCAACACAGCCTCCGCCCCTCCCTCGGGTTCCCCCGGGCCAGGCAGACCAGCTTCCTCACGAGGCCTTCCCCATCTCAGCTGCCCTCTGCCCGCTGTGCTGTAGGTGTCAGGGCACTTTGGACCGTCCCCAGTGTGAATGCCACCTTCCAGCGAGGCCCGGCCAGCTAGCGGCAGCGGAACCGGCTTCATCAAGATGAGCTCTTTTGCATTGCAGTCTGCCTCTGCTACTCACACCTGGTGTGACCTGGGGAGAAGCCACACCGCTGTGCTTGCTGGGCTCATCACTGCCAGGGTTATTAGTCATAAAGGGAATTAAGCTGTATCAGATAAGAAGACGTATAACACACTCATACAACGACTGGTAGCTACTACAGTGGGCCCCCTTATAAGTGATGGAGACATTCCAAGACCCCCAGTGGATGCCTGAAACCTTGGACAGTACCAAGCCCTTTATATACAATGTTTGTTCCTCTACATACATACTTATGGTAAAGTTTAATTTATAATTTAGGCATAGTAAGAGATTAACAACAACAATAACAACATAGAACAATTATAATGACATAGTGTAATAAAAGTTATGTGACTGTCATCTCTCTCTCTTTCTCCCTCTCTCTCTCTCAGAATGTCTTATTGTACCGGACTCACCCTTCTTGTGATCTGTCAATCTGTTAACCAAGAAGGCTCCTAAGGGACTAGCAGGCAGGTAGTGTAGACAGAGGGATGATTCACATCCTGGGAGGGACAGAGCGGGACAGCGTGCAATTTCATCACCCTACTCCAAACGGCGCACAATTTAAAACTTATGAGTTGTTAATGTCTGGAATTTTCCATTCAATGTCTTTGGACCATAGTTGCCTACAGGTAACTAAAACCACAGAAAGCAAAACCACAGAGAAGAGGGGATCGATGTGATCATAATGCCAACTGGAACACAGTGAAATCAGAAGGCTTCAGGGAAGCCGTGGGCCCTGGGTCTAGCGATCAACGCAACCAGTTAAGTCCTGTATTATCTCAGCAACTGACTCACTCGCTAAATGAGCATTAGTTAAGCACATACTAATGGTGCTCAGCACCCATGGTGCTCAGTAAGATGGAGCTGACCACAGGGAGTCTAGCAGGAAGGACAGACGCCCACAGCAACCAAGCCCCGCTAGGACGGCAGGTTCTGTTAGAGCTGCAGGTGGGGGCCGCGGGAGCACGGAAGATGGGCCCCGGTTCACACTAGGGGTGAGAAAGGGCTTCCAAGAGGAGACACCACTGTCTGGCCAAAACTCAACCCAAACCAAGAAATAACCACAGTTCCCATTGCTGACGTCCACATCAAGACCTGGCCCAGCAGGCATCTTGCCTGGACTCCAGAATGTCTGAGTACACCTGGGGCAAAGCCTGCCACTGTCCCCACTGCCAGCTCCCGGAGAATTCCAGAGAGGCTGCATGAGGCCCGGCGTGGGGCCACCCCGAGCCCTGCCCAGCCCAGGGTCCTTGCATCTTCCCAGCTCAGACTGCTGTGTCCAAGGCGCAGACTTCCAAACTGCAGGCAGGTGTCTCGGTATAAATATAGAGCCCTTTGCTTCCTCTGCCCACTCATAACTTCACACTTTTCCCCAAGCTGCCTTTGCCTGGAACAGCTTCCCTAAGAGAAACATGAAGCCTTTCTCTTTTTCAAAAAAAAATAAATCTCCTTCGAGCCCATCTGCTCTGGAAAGCCATCCAGATACAATGGTCGCTCTTCCCCTTAGGCTACCACGCCAGCATCGCAGGCTCCCAGGTGTCCCCCAAATCCTGCAGATGGACTTCCTTCCCACCTGTCTGCCCTGAAAAAGCAAGGGAAGGAGGCACAAAAGGTCGCTGTGGGTCGGTGTTGAGGACTAAAGGGGGAAGAAGGGCCTCCTGCAGCCGTAATGACGAGTCAAGGCTGGGGAGGGAGGCAGGAGGACGAGGGGGCAGAGGGATGTGCCCGGAGCCAGGAGCCCTGGGTTCAAAACATGGCTCTTCCATTAACCAGCATGTGACCTTGGTCAAGGCGTTCCACCTTCACACGTCTTAGCTTTCTCCCCTGAGCAGCCAAGAGGCCTGAGGAGCAGAGGCTAAGACAAGCCTCCCCTGCAGCCTGGGACTATGAAGACGCCCCCTCCCTGAGACAGGGACGACTGCTCTGGCCCTGTGCTCCTGTGTCTCCTTCCATCTAGAGCCAGGCAAGCAAAAAGTTAACGTTCTCAGTCTATAAGTAGTTCCTGCTGTTGCAGATAAAATTAAATGGCATGGCTATTTTGGTGGAAAATCAGGTAAAAAAACGCTGAAAAATAAACTCTCCCGTCAAATGCCAGTGCACCCCCCCCCTTGCCCCCCACGGTCTTTTTTTGTGCCCATTTGGTATTTGTTTTTAATTCTGGCTGATTGTCAATTTTAAAACCTGATGCATAGAGTGGCTTGCTATTCCGGAGGCGTTATTTTAAGATGAAACAATGTAAATTCTGACTTTGGATGGCAGATGGCTGGCAGTTCACTGTTTGGCAAACCAACTGGTATGGTATGTTGGAAATTCAGAGCAGCAGGAATGCGGCTCAATTGGAAACCACCACAGATGCTCCGAGGGAGCGGGGGAGGGGCGCAAGCTGGTCAGGAAATTAAGAACAGTACTCTGAGCTCAGAGGGGAAAAAAGATGATAATTAGCCGAAAGTTTGCTTCTTCCAGTCTGGACTTTTTTTTGTGGGGGTGGGGAGGGGGTGTGGGGGCTGCTTCTTAGAAAACCAGGAAGACCCTTACAAGTCAGCACAGCGTCCTAGGTGCCTGCTTGGCACATGGGCTCTGTCCCCGTGAGAAATTCCAAGGTGAGGGGAGGGCGGATAAAGAGAACCTCAAACCCGCGACTCAAGGGAGAGGCGAGAACGGCAACGCTGACCCAGGGCCCCGCTCCCGGCCGATCTTCAAGACAGGATCAGTGAATCGTGTTTCAGGGAGGAAGGCGGTTTCGTGGTTTAGGAAGGACCCACGCACGGGAAAGTGACGATTCCAGTGTTCCTACACCGGGGGAATTTCCCCGGACAGACTTGGAGGGTGTTGGTATTTCCCGTGAATTTGGGTTGTAAGCCCCAATGTGTCGGTGGTGTTCGGCACACCCGGCTGCGGCGGGACGGAACCCTGCTCACATTCACCCACCAGTTAAGGTCTGTTCAAAGTCAATGGAGACACAGAGCACTTTTAAAGAAGGTCACTCACGCTGCAAACCTCAAACTGTCAGATTCCTGTCAAGTAAAATGTCAAAACAACTCATTAGAACAGGAACTCTTGAGATATATATATACATATATATATATGTAGTGTGTGTGTGTGAAAATTGAGCAATTTTTCATTTCCTCCACATTCTGACTATGGCTGGAAGGCAGTGGGGACGTGTTTGCTAATGGCCCTACGATGCTCCTCCTAGAGCACCGAAAGCGAACAGGAAGCTCGGATGGCAAAGGGCGTGTGATGGAGACCTGCCAGGTACAATCTGGAGACAGCATCTCCCAAACCACCCTTGCATTAACGGTCCTCTGACATATCTGAGGCCTGAGGAGCCTGTTTGATGATTCCGAAAAGCAGCAAAACCCCCACTTGGGGTGTCCACGAATTACAACCTAACTCGGTTTAAAGCACCGCAGTCCTCATGACTGAGCAACTCACACGGGCAGGGATGATCCGGTCACCGCATTGCAATCAGGTATTCTGGCCAGGACAACAAGCTAATTAAAATTCCAATTCATAGCATAATTGCTCATCTGGACCTTGAGTAATGAGCGAAGGGTCTCTGGGCTTTAAAATAATCATACGAGTGCGCGTGTGCCGTTTCTCTAGCTGAGTGCGGTGAGGACGAACTCTGGAGACAGTGACCACTTCTCTCCCTCCTGGCACCCAGGGAGGGTGGGGGCACGCGGATGACTCAGACACGGATCCTGCCCTAGAGAACTTACAGTGGAGGGGAATAATAGCGCGTGGGGACATTCAGTGACAGTACTAGACGGAGCATGGCAGGCCCTGGAAGGCTACAGACCTAGCATCAGGGGGACACTGAGTTTCTAGTTCCTCACGGAGGGGCTATGGCCACGCAGGTGCATTTGGAAGGGAGGGCCCCACCCAGTCTACAGATCCCTCCCACACTCCACCATGGCCCTGGGGGTCCCTGCAAGGAGAAAGTGTCTCCAGACCTTCCCTTTATCTGTAGCCCAGAGGAGCCAGGCGTGGCCACGGTCCCTGGCAGGTTTCCCGAGGACCTGGTTCAAAGGCCTGAGAAGGAGCTGGAAGAAGGAGGCTCTCTGAAAATGGGCTAGGGACTGCTGAGCTTCGAATACAGAAGGACCCGGGAGACAAAGGACTCTCAGGAGGAAAGATAAAAGGGATGAGAGGAGGGACAGTTCTGGGGGGGAAATGTCTTGCTTGTTGTATCACCAGCCACTGCCATGTGAGCCACACCCGCGGAGGGGCCTGGCGAGGGTCCCTGAATACATTTCTTGTGAGTGCTCTTAACACCAAATGGATCAAAAAAAAAATTTTTTTTCCCCCAAGATGCTGCAAAAACAGCATGTCCTTCTGCTGTTTCACAAATGACATTTAAACAGCCGAGTGTCTCCAGGAAGGGGACAGGGCAGGACCAGGAGCACAAGAGCTGGGGTTGGGGAGTAAGTCAGCGGTAGCGCAGGGAAGGGCAGGGGGCTGTGTTTAAAAATTGACAAGGAGGAAAACGGCAGGGACTTATGTCCCAGGGAGAAACCAGGCTTGGCTGGCATGAGCTTGATTTTTCAGCCTTTGCAGCAGCATTTGACTAAAGGACCCCCATCTGAGACCACCCTACCTCTGGGGGAAAGGGTGAGGGGTGTCTGTCTGTGGATCCCAGACTCTGAGAGGACTGCCTGGCCAGCAGTCATGTCTACAGATGCAGCCAGGCACATACATGAAGGGAACACGGGAGGCACGCAAACCTCAGACACGGGAAGGGAGCAGAGTGTCTCTCTGACCCTCTGTCCCACCGCCCACACTGTCAAAGATCCAGGCCCACACTTTTGGTTTGTGTTTTTTTGCTTATGACTTTGGGTAGGATATTTCTGGTTTGTTTTACTGGCCATAGATAAATCTATATGGGGAAACTGTCCCCAGCAAGGCAGGAGGGGAAAGGGATGACGCTCCAGTCCTGGAGTGTGGGGGGACAGGTACCCAGGGGTATTTCTCTTCGGCAGGAGGTCACCCCAGTTAAGGACAACTATCTTTGAGCACTGCATTGTGCCAGGCACGAAGCACTTTGAATATATTATTCTATTAATCCTGTTGCAATGATGTGATGCGGGAGTTTTTACATCCATTTTACAGGTAAGAAAACGGAGGCTCAGAGAGGCTAAATAGCTTGTCAAAGTCTCGCAGCAGGGTGGGACAAGGCTGGAACGGAACACAGGTCTCCCTCATTCCTAAGTCCAGGAGTTTTCCTTTGCTTCCTGGGGGCGAGAGATACACACAAAATGAACCAACAATAAGAGCGATGAGGGAAAGAAACCACATAGCTCATGCGAAGGGAACCATTTCCCTTTCCAGGAAATGCAGGGGAAGATGGTGGGAAGGGAAAAAATACACCTTTGCCTTGAAGGATGACAGTGTCATGTGAAAAAATTGAAATTTTAAAACAAACGAATTAGGAAGACATTCTCCACATTACAAGAGTCACGTTTACTTAAAAAAATGATTTGCCTAAGAGTTACCTTAAGTAGATGGCTCCCCAAGTACATTTAAGAGCCAAATAAAAGTCTTTGGCTCATACGTTATTTTTTGTTTGTTTGTTTTTTAGTTTTGAGGGAGACGGAGGGGTTCCTGAGAAGACAGGGCATAAGAGTCCTCAAATGTTTCAAATGTGTCTCCTAGGAGTGGTTTTTACTTGTATCCAGAGTTTCCAGCCTTAAGAAATGCTAATAAAATGCAAGGACAGACTTCTGTACCCCCGACACCCAGGGTACACCATTCTTCCAGTAATGGGAGAGTCAAAGGGAAGTCACCTATTCCATAATATCATCCAGAGCTGCAATGACATAAAAGTGAGTTACAGCCTAAAACACTGAAAGAGACCTAGAATCCTAAGTTTAAGTCTCTCAAACAAAAGTTTACTAAACTTGAGAGACAGACCCCAGAGCGTTCGGGCCAAGGCAGACACGAGGCATTATTATCAGGACTCCTGACGGCTGAGGCAGGAAGACCTTGGCGAAATCGTCCCCAACACATTGCATTTCACAAGGCCTGCGATCTCAGGAAAGGCTGCATTGAGTGTCTCTTGTGATTATGTGTCCAGGACACACACTCCTCTCTTCATTACATGTTTCCGTGGGTAGCCCTGCTGACGGTGGCCACAGCTTAACCCCGGAGCTGCGGAGCCCTCGAGCACAGAGGAGGCCAAAGAGTCGTCCAACTGTATTAGCCAGGGTGAGGCTGTCTGCTGGGTTGAAGACTGCTTTAATTGGGGACCTATGCAAAGAGGCAGACACGTCACTACTGCACAAATTACCTTAAGAGACAAAGGTGCTGGGTGTCACAGCCCAGCAACGCCCCGTCCTGGTGGCGGATCACCGTGGCCGCGGCCACTCAAGCCAGGTCCATGCTGGTCACCTGTCGTCTCCACGCACAGGCCGCAGAGAGCTACTCTCCCCCACCAGAGGGTGGGCTCCTCCCAGATCCCACCCAGCAGTGTGTCCCTGCCCTCCAAATGAATATTTTCCAAATAAATTACAAATACCATGCATTGCCAAAAGCACGGATTTGTACCTGTTTGGGGCTGGGGTTCTGACACAGAGGTAGACGGTTCTGTGTCATTCCACAAACATGTATCGACTCATGTCGTGCACAGGACAATGTGTAAAGCGCTGCTTGATGTTCCGCAACGGCCCTGCCTCCTACCAGCTTAGCACCTCCCTGGGGGGCTCTGGGAAGACGGTAGCTATGGTGACACCTTTGCAATGCCTCAGAGAAGAAACGTGGAGAAATTAAACGTACAATCAACACCTCCCAGATAACATTTGCAACAAAACTAGGTGACAAGGTTTTCCCACGAACCCCAAAATACAAGCCAATGGATCAAACCCCTAATGGCCACAAGACATGCGTTTTACCGGCACCTTGTTAGAGACGCAACCAGAGGGAAGCAACAGGGATGGATCTGGGAGCAAAACACCAAACTACCCAACAGGTATTCCCTGGAGAGCACGGATGGCCAGGGTGAGTGGCAAAGCCGGGAGCAGCTCTGCTCACTCTAACCGTAGGAGCACGCGGAGGCCAGCGTTAAAAGTCCTGGAGGGAAGAGGCCGGAGCCGCGTCATTCCCAGTGTCATTCGCAGGAACTCTCCACGGACTCTTCCAGGACTCCGCTGCTGGGGTTGGAATCAAAACCGAGCAGGTAGAAATTACAGACATTAAGGAAGGAGGTGACCCAGACAAAAGTGGAGGAGGGAAACAGAAACAGGAAATCTCAGTAAACAAGCTGTGTGATTTTTTAAAGACCATGTGAAGCAACAGAAGATGGTGCACTGCCAGGCTAGAAAATCTGCATGAACTAATTCTCCTCCTGAAACTGCAGGAGAACTATAGTCACATAAAAATGCAAATTTTACTTTAGGGCCCCCATCTGGGGGGCTTGGTAGCAGAATGGGGGAAATAAAAGAAGGGGCGTCTCTGTGGCTGTGTGTCTTTAGGTCAAATTCCACACAAGGCCATTAACCAGAACAAAAGGAGGAGGAGCAGAAGAGCAGCCTTCAGATAAGGAAGGCACGCCAGAGAGACGGACTCAAAAAATGATCAAAATTGTAGCATGTTATTTTAAAATGAGCTAAAGGCCTTTAAAAATGATGTAAGACCTAAAATACCATTAAAAAATAATTTAGAAATGAAAACTAAGCTAGAAGGAACACAAAAACTAATACATAAAACAAATGATGCCTTAAAGGAAATGAGAGGTAAAAAGGATATAAGTTTTCAAAAATCAAAAAGAAATGAAGAAAAAGATAGAAAGTGACAAATACGAAAGATATGCAAAGAAGATCCAATTGAGGGAGAATAGGAGTCAGTCTCTGAAAAAGAAAACCAAGGCAAGGGAGCAGAAAAATATTAAAATGTATGACTCAAGACAATTTTCCTGAAATTAAAAAAAAAAAAGGAAAGTAAAACCACACATTGAAAAAGCATACTACAGACTATCAATCCAGAATGACCAACAGCACCACATAATCCAGTAGAATTCTTGGACTTTAAAAAGAAAGAAAAATATCCTTTGGGCACCTAGGTAAAAAGAATACATGACTTATAAGGAAAAGAAAATTGGATTATCACATGGTTTTTGACAGCGATGTTTTATGCTAGAAGAAACTGGACTATTTTCTTATATTTTTGAGGCTGAAGATACTCATGTTTATCATCCTTAAGAAAAAAGTGTGAGTTAAGGGTTTTATATCCAGCACAACTGACTTCAAGTGTGAAGGGCACAAAACAGTGATCGACATGCAAGGATTCGGAACATACTGTTTCTGTGAGATGAACACTTACTAGGGAATCTACTAGAGAATTAACTTCAGACAACCAAAATGACTAAGCTTGCATCAGCGTAAGGACAGTGAGTATTAAATATACAGCTACCTGCATAACTAAGAAAATGCGGATTCAGGTGACAGTATGTATTGGCTATACGAGCCAATAGTGCAAATACAGCACAACCATAAAAATTGGGAGTGGGTAAGGGACTAGGGAGGTAAAAAAGTGTTTAATTGTTTTCAGTACTTAGCACTGATGGTGGGAGCATTGCTATTATTGTTATTCTGAGACTATTGTAATATTTAGGGGATATTCTAATTCTAATTCTGTCTTTAAGAGCCAGGATTCTTGGCTGGAAGAAAGGAGGTACAAACACAATATAAAAGTACTGTAATATAAACATAATATTAAAAAAACTGTAAAAACAATACAGTTCTGATGCTGAGTCTGAAAGATCAGTTTGAACTCACAAAGTATTTGACATCACACACATTCACACACAAAGTACACCTGTGTACATTCTGTCCACTGAAATATTAGAAACAAAGACAAACCCAGTAGCAAGGTGTGTCCGTAGTGCCCAGATTGTGGTCTTGAAATACCTTTTCCAATTAGAAGAAACCAGATTTCTTGGAGAAATGGCTGATTCTAGGTCTAGAGCAAGAACCAGACAACATAAGCCTGGAGTATCTTCCCATACCAGATAGTAAGCAAGATACAAAAACTCCTGAAGTCACGGCAAAAGGACCCTGGAGAAAATTTGAAGAAGTTCCCATTGGCCAAAGATGGGAAAATATTAGTTTCAATAAACATAATACTTGCATTGGATTGAAACCCATCAAATATGTGTAAATCCATGAGTATATAATATCATTTCAAAAGGCCTAGCTGGTTACCTCTTAAGGATGACAGGAAACCAATTCATTATCCTGAAAAGTAGCTATATAAAAAGGGAGGCATTAAACATTTATTCTGCCTTTCCTGTAAGAACCGTATTACTGAGTAATCAGATAGAAAACGGATGGAAGCTTCTTCTGAAAAAAATCATCGCCGCTAATAAATGAAAGCAAAATTACAGAGTTAGGAGGACAGTGTTTTGCAGCGGAGTGAAGCACACCTCGGTGAAGTGATGGGTCCAGGCGTCGAGCAGCCCTGGCTGTTAACGTGCAGAAGGAGCAAAACGCTCACGCTATGTGCTTCCTGACGAAAAGCACCACGACTTTGACAAAGAGATTGAACTTGAGTCTGGCCGTGCCTCTGGGTGCAGCTGCCAATGTGCAGGAAACACAAAAGACAGAGTAACTGCGCCACAGTACACAGGCTTGCAGGAAACTGCAGATGAAGAACGCCGGAGTCCTCCCCCAGAAAAAGCTGTAGGGAGAAGCAAGGGATGGCAGGGAAGCTGCAGGTCTTGAGGGAGGCTTCAAGGACACATCATCTTTTTAAAACTGGGCGGGACTCAAAAATAGCAGTGAGGAATGCACACTGCTTTAGTCTGTTCCGGCTGCTGTAACAAAATACCATAGGCTGGGCATCTCACACACAACAGAAATCTATTTCTCACGGTTCTGGAGACCGGGAAGTCCAGAATCAAGGTGGATTTGGTGTCTGGGGAGGGCCTGCTTCCTGGTTCACAGATGGTGCCATCTCGCCGTGTCCTGGCATGGCGGAAGGGATGAGGGGTCTTGCTCAGGCCTCTTTTATAAGGGTGCTAATCCTCTTTGTGAGGGCTGATGACCTCATGACCTAATCTACCAAAGGCCCACCACGGGGTGAAGATTCCAACATATAAATTTGAGGGGGACACAAACATTTGGTCCCCAGCACACGTTTAGGTGACAAATCCATAAAGAAATGCATGTAAGAAGCTGCCATGACAGCTGGGAAGGATGAGGGTGGGGCACAGGGAGGGGGGCTCTTGAGGTGACCGGCAAAGTTCGGTGGCAACAAGGGTGTTTGCCTTACCCCAAGTCACTGAGCTTCGTGTTTGCTTACTGCTGCTTTTACAAAGATGAAAACAAACTTAAAAATTCCCCCAGGGATCAGTTTTACAACTGAGTACTTCAAGCTCTAGACAAAAGCCAAGGGACAAGGCTGCCAACTAAAGAGTTAGTAGCAGTGAATGTCCAGACCCCCGACTCCGCAGCCACCAACCTTCACGGCGCGGCCGACCTGATCCCAGCTCCCCAGACGAACAAAGGGGCTTCGGGTCAACAGCTTGGCCGTCTGGGCTGCTGGTCCCGTCCTGGCTGTGGTACCGCAGAGCGTCTGGGCTCCTGTGAGGTTCCTTGGGAACAAGCCCCTTTCTCAAATCCTAGTTTTAACGCTGGATACCAGTTTTCCTCTTGCCAAGACTCTAGGACCCTCGTCCCTATGAAACAAGGTCATGCCCTGTCACGTCCACGTCTCCAAGGACTCTCCAAGGTGCCACTCCGAACCCTGGTCCCTTGACTGCTGGGCCTCCCTGGCGCAGGCCATCTGCCCGGCTAGCCCTCTGACCACTGCCTGCTTCTGGAGCCCCTCTCCCGGACCACCCCCAGTCGTCTGCCCCGTGCGGGTGCCCATCTGCTGTCTGGGGCTGGAGTCCAGCCAGCCAGGACGTTCGGATGCTGCCTCTCTCCAAGAGCCACCCTGACTGTCCCTCTCCCACAGAGTGACCGTCCTGCTGCAGTCCAGGCCCTTCCCTTGTCATTGATGCACTGAAGAAATTCGTCCCCTAGGTGAGCCCACTCCTCCACCCTCACTGCGGTTTCGTTTTCTTTGACACAGCTCACCACCCAAGCCAGCCGGCTTTTTCTGTTCCTTCCACATGACTCAGAAGCCTCCAGGTCCAGAAACGCCCTCAGACAGATCATCCTTTTTAATGAGCTCATGAGTTTGGTTGGGAAATCGAGACGCAGAGAAGCGAGGGCAGGTCTGGCAGCTCCGCCATCCATTGGTGATAAGGCTCGTACCCGAACCCAGGAGTCTCCGACAGCGACTCTCTCCATGCTTCTCGCCGTCCATCCCTGGCCGCTGTCTCTTTGCAAACATGCATCAGTGCTCAGCACTTGCACGCAAGCTGCCGTTAGCTCTGTGCCAGGAACGAGGCTGGGCAGGGACAGGTGGCACTGGAGGGGCTGGGGGTATCTCTGGGTTGTCGGTTTCGATGAGGAGGTACACACAACCCTGGCGCTGACACAGTAAAGATTCAAGAGGAGGACAATACATAAACAGTGACCATACAGCGTGTTAAATGCCACAGCGAGGAGAGGACATCATGCTACTGACACGCACGTGTCAAAAGTCATAAAAGTCTGCATGCCCATGGACGCAGCCATTCCTCTTCTGGGAACTTATTCTAGGGAACTAATCGTGAATGCACGAAAAGATTCAGCTACAAGTATGCTCAGCGCAGCAGCGTTTATGGTGGGGAAATATTGGAAGCAACTCAACCAAACAATACTGGATCGGTTAAATAAATTATGGTATATCCATTCAATGGAAACTATGTAGTGATGAAAATAATATAGTAAAATTTCATCTAGTGGTATAATAAGATATTCATGAAATATTGATCAGAAAATGCCTATTATGAAACAGCATGTAGCTATACTATGATTCTATTGTCTAAGGTGTTTATGCCCATAGAGAAAAGAAGCGTATATACCAAAATGTTTACAAATATGATTAGTAAACACAATTTTTTATTCTCTTCTTTTTGCTTATGTGTTTTCTACAATAAACATACATCAATTGTATAGTCAAAAATTAAAACAAAATTCTATTCTGCCAGAAAGCTCCTTAAAAACCCATCCTATTCTGTCACTCTTGCTGCAGGTCCTCACACCGTGCTTAGGCTGTGCTCTTGCTACAGCTGGGTCTTGCAAACAATGTGGATTCCACCAACTTAAAGTCCAAAACAAATGCCATATAATTCAGCTAATGGTGTAACAAGACCTTCCGTGGGCTCACTTCTCTGCATTCTACAAGATGAGCTTTCCTAAGCACAGAAAATCTTCCTTCGGGGTTTAAAAACAAAACAAAACCAAACAATAAATTTAAACTCTAGTGCTAATCAAAGACACGTAAAACCAAATAAAGTGCTGTGTCACACTTACCATATTAGCAAACGTGAAAAGCAGCGACAGCAGCCGGGGCGGCAGGCTGCAATGAGGCGTACTGCCACACAGCGCACCGAATAGCACGCACGTTCAGAAGTAGCCCATTGGAAAAAGAGAAAGGGTGCATTTTAGCCCTCTTCCCAGCGCTGCTTCCCTTTCATAAGAAGGTCGTTTACACCTTTCAAGTTCTTTGCTTCATCTTTTTTCTTTATATTTTCTGAAATACGAAGTTTCCTACATGTTAGAAGAAATGGAAAAACAGCTGTTTATGTTTATGTTTATTATTGTCCTGTGCGGGATTCAAAAGAACTTTCCAAGTGGAACCCTGTCGTCTGCCTGGCACCTTAGCAGGGGGCGCAGGGGGCGGGTGCAGGGACAGAGAGAGACAGCCCTTCCCTCGGTCCGCAGCCCAGCCTGCGCTCCCTTCTTCCACTAAGCATCGCGAGGGCCTCCGGAGAACTGCAGGGCTAACACGACGGTCCAGAGCCTGCCCAGGAAACCGCATCTCACCACAGACAGGTCGGCTACCCCGCTCTGCAGTGGATGGGCTGCGAACACACAAACACAAGCCCCGGGTATCAAATCCAGACTCAGAGGTGGGAGGAACCTCAAAGAAGCCCCCCAGGCCTCCCAGGGCCCTTCTCCCTGCACTCCACGGGGGGGTCTGGTGGCCGTCCATAGCAGATCAGCGCAGCGATTTATTTTACAGTATTTACGTATATTTTGGTGAGTGTGCTAAACAGAAAGCTAGGTGCCGCTGAGTGGCTTTTCGTTAGCAGGACTGCAGGAAGCACTCTCTCCCCTACAAACTGGCTATCTGGAGCAGGCATCTCCTGAGAATGTTCCGTAGCGTGTCAACTACCTGAGCACCGCTTCGCCCCAGAGTCTCTGTCTCGCGGTGAGAACGCGTGTGGGTGCACACGCAGGCCTGCAGCTCTGGCCCATAGCGACAGGGGGAGGCAGGGAAAGGGACCGGGATGCTCTCTCCTCCTCTTCCCCCCGCCACCCGGAGCCGCAGAAGCGCACCCCAAAGACGGTCCGGAATGGCAACGCCGAGAGAGCAACGCGTCGCGTCAGCTGAGCCGCGCGGGATGCTCTGATATACTGCAAGGCGGGGCCGATTATTAAAAAAGAGAAGAAAAAAGATAGTCGAGGCCTTTTTCTCCCCCTGGTTGTTGTTGACGCTCCAAAACACTGGCTCTGGCACGCTTTCTGATCCCTGGAGTTTGATGCACGTTTGATTCACAGACGGCAGCGTGTCTGCAGCAGATGGCCTCGAGTTAATGAACACAAACTCATCACTTTTGCTCACCAGGGAAATGTGCAGCTCGATCTGATTTGTACTCTACAACTAAAAATATTTGAGTATTTTTAGGGAGCATTTTACTGAGACAAAATGGCACTTCAGGAAAGCGTTAAAAGAACAGAGACTAACCAGCAATTGCAGCTGCAATCTTCTACACATTGATAAGCCAGCGCCGCAGCTCGTTGTCACCGACATTAAAGTTCCACGCTGTAAGCCGCACAGCAGCGACAGCCTGTCCTGCTCTCCCTCCTCCCTCCTCCCTCCTCCCACCCGCCACCCGCCACCCGCGCTGCCCCAGGCGGAACTTGCAGACCCAAAGCACGACGGAGAGCTCATTCCAAACACCACATTTTCTCTTCTACATACCTGCAAAAGCGTGTTTCACAGGGCACACGGTCATTCAGATATTGTTTTCATGTCCTCTTATCTGTATGCTTTTATGTATAACAATTTTAGGATTTAGGAAAAAGTTCACCGCACAAGAGCTCTGTCTTGTCCAACTATGAAAGCACTTTGCTCGGCTGAGTGTTTTCCGGATCATCGGCACCAGCAAACAGAACCAACTGACTCCCGGTGACGGGTCAGGAAGCAGGAAGCTGTTGCATGCACACAGCACACTTTTTTTCTTGTGCAAACTCCCGTGTTTTCTGCTGTTTTATGTAGAAATCTTAGCGATTCGGCTCATGACCACGAAAGCCGGGGCTTTATAAGTCAGCTCGGTCCTCAGCTCTCTCCCAACACAGCCAACAGCCACACACGCGGGTTCTTTTCTCATTAAGCGTGACTGCTGGGTAGCCCGGGTGCAGAAAAGTTCCCACAGCCTGGAAACCCGGGTCTCTCCTAGGAGCTTATTAGGAACGGCAACCTGGGCCCCATCCCAGACCGACTGAACCCGAACCTGCATTTGAACAAGATCCCCAGGTGACTCACGTGTCCACGAAACTCGGAGAACTGCTGCTGTGCAGTTATCTTCCCGCGTGTGACAATCTTGGACCACAAGTATTCATTCGTACAGGGTGCACTGTCTACACGGGGAAGAAGTTTAGTCACCCAGCAGCCTTCCCTAGAAAGATGTCTTATAAGTATCAGATGTTCACGGAAACCTTTCGCTTTCTACAGAGATCATCTGTGCACATACAAGTCACTTGCAGAAGAAGAACACATCACCGTTCATTACGTGATGTCGTTTGGTAAAGACGAGCACAAACGAGAGAAGGTGAACTGTTTTCCCCCTGGAACGGAGGTGCCTGGAGACAGGATCCACTACCGAGGAACAGGCTTCCAGCAAAGCATCTCGAGTTGCCTCTGGCAGGATGTCTCCTGACTCCAGCCTTCTCCTGCTTAGGCAGCTAAATGAGGGTCTCTTTCCAGCCAATTCTAAAGCAGCTACAGAGAATGAACAGGAAAGAATGGTCTTGGGTGGTGGCACATTCTTTGTCACCTGAAGGGATGCCACAGGCAGGACAGGGCAGCGAGAAGACCTCTGGCTGCTCCAGACTCACCACTTACCCCTTCCCTGCCAGGCTGAGCATGGCAAATGGCTACAACAGTCTGGAATGATCCTCAGAACTGGAGGGAGCAGGAGGCCTCAGGGGGTGATTCTACCGGGGGCTTGGTCTGCTTGGGGCTGCCATCGAGTGTGGCCGCCGTGGCAACGAGCCACTGTGCCCAGGCCAGAGACAAAGGGTGAACGAGCTACACACCCACTCGGCCCAAAGGCCAGCAAATCCGACCCTGCAAGTTTGAGAGCCACCGTCTGGTTCCGGTCCAAACATTACAGCTACCACTAAGTGAGTTCTAATTCGATGAAACAACTATGACGATTCTGGACTCATTTAACTCAGAAATTCACCTTAACAAGATTCGCTGGATGTCCGAGTAGGAAGGACTTCACACGACCTTCTCATACACAGGTTTCAGATCCAAACGCCCTCAGAAGCCAGCAAGGACGGCAAAGGAGCTCTGGGAGAAGGATCTGACCTGCACCGTCCAACACGGTCACCACTGGCTGCGTGTGGCCGTGGGAGACTGGAAACACGGCCAGTGCACACTGAGAAGTGCTGTGAGCGTGAAACACAGGGTTTTTCGAAGAGGTAGTAACTGTCTGTGGCGAAGGGTGGGGACTAGAGCTAACTGGATGCCTTTTTGAAAGGCGTTAAAATCCAAACTCTAAATGAAGAAAAGAAGACTGCAGACCCAATTCCACTCCTAGGTCACTGGTTTGTGGCCAAGGATTTTACACAGAAAGGAGACGGGCCCCGAATGGACCCGTTAGAGAATGGAAACTCTGAAACACGAACCAGGGGCTGACCCTGGGGAGTGCATGTTGCTTCTTACAGGGGCTGAGCAGAGCCTAAGCTTCAGCAGCAGCTGGAAAGGAACCTGTGACTTTCGTGAGGCGCCTTCACCTCCCTGGAATGTGTGCCTGGAACATGGGGAGGCCCCTAGGTCCCCTGGGGCTCTAACATTCTAGCCGCCATGAGCCTCACGCAGAGAACTTGGGGTGAGCTGTCACAGACACTAAAGACAGCGGGGCCCGAGGGGCTAAACAAGCTGCCATGGGGAGACGCCGTTCTCTTAGAACTAAACTGTTAGCGTCCCATTTCATTAAATAAATATTTCCTGCTTTCCGATCAGGGTCAGGCCGCAGGCACTGGGTGGAGGAAGTTCACAAACACAACTCAGGCAGGGTCCTCCCCATCTTGCAGGTTGGCAGCGGCGGCCCACAGAGCGGGAGAGGGACCCGTGCTCAAGTGCGTTACGAGGTCACGGATGTCCGTGAGCAAAGGTGCGGGACCCCGCGCGGTAGCAGAGGAGAAAGCGATGCCAGAGAGAGCTGGGGTGGCCTCCTGGAAGAGTCGGGGCTTTAATGAAATCCCGAAGCATGAATAAAAAAGGAAAAGACATTCTAGGCAAAGGGAACAGTAGGTACAAAGGCCTAGGATGATGAAACCGGAGGACGGGGAGGAGCATAGCCCAGCAGAAAACCAGTTCGCCGCGTGAGAAGCACATATTGTTATTAAAACCATCTGAAATAGCTGCTTTGCTACTGCTGACAGCAAAGGTGAATCGCTGGCAGTATAAATGTTGATGCTCCCAAAGGCAATTTCTAAATATAAACTTCAGCAATTTAAACAATAAATGTATTCTGTTTTATTAGTAATTGTCTTAATTTATGATTATCATGTATAATTTGCATTATCTAATCACGGTGCAGAACGAGTCGATGTATTGCAGATGATTATTCTGATTTTGTAGGCACTCTTTTGATTCCCTTTCCTTAGGCTGGTGCTCTGCACGGTGCTGGCATTCTCTGAGTTGTTTTATCCTCATCAGATACGGAAATCCAAGAACCAAACTACCAAGCTGGGAGGCTTTTTCAGATGGCGTGAGCGGAGGGTGGGCATTCCCTTGTTTTCCACCACGCTGGTCTCCGTGACCGTTCCGCACACCCCTGCACCTTGTCCTCAGCACGCCTTCTTTCCCACAGTACCTCGAGAATCCCAGCTACATTTTGGTCCCCAATTCTGCCAACCTATCTCTCTTTCCAGTATGACATGTGACTGCAGAGTTTTAATGAGTAAGAAAATAAATATTTTAGGTGCCTTGGTAGTGTGAACTGAACTTCTACTAAAGAGAAGCCAATTATCCCCGGATATAAGTTGGGAAGTAGGCATTTGGCTATGCTACCCATAAATGCCTCAAAAAAAAAAAAATAAATAAACAAAAAGTCCTGGGAAGAGGACCCCAGCACATATTCAGACACAAAGCAATTTACTAGAACTACAAAAGGAAGGGCTAAATAAACACGGATGGTTCAGACACATAATTATTCTGCTACTCTGTCTATACAGCTCCTGATTTATAAGCAAACTCTCACCTGCGGGTTTGAATTCATCAAGCCCAAATCCATCTAAGGATAGACTCGTCTTCTATGTGGTTAGTCTAGATGCACAGACCAGTTGCATAGTTCATTCATTCAGGATATTCAGCCAGGATACACCTGGCTCTGTGTGCATGAGGGTGAGGGAGCCAACCAGCACTCTGTAGCCTGGCAGTAGAGGTGGATGGGGGCTGAGAGATCACTGCACCGGGGGAGGAAGACCAGAGAGGTGAAGGCACCTGCCTCCATCACACAGCTGTTAGTGCAAGGGACAGTATGAGAACCCAGTCACCCCAAAGCCATTATCTTTCAGGTGATACGTGCTACCTCCTGGACATGAGGACGAAGCTCCAGTCCTGCAGCTTAGAGATAATGATCACATGTCAGTTCTAGGCAAGATGCTGCTATTTGGGACTATAGAGTGTTCTATCTTCAAAGTGATCTTTGGGTAAATAAAGCCACAAGCAGTATCTCCAAGAGAGACACTCAGCAAGACTGAGGATGAATCCATTCATTCATTCATTGATGCCCACGTATGTCTAAATAGGATCCGAGACAGTAAAGCCCATAGATATAAAAAAAAAAAAAAAACCCCTATAGTTATTTATAGGATATTATTTAAAAATCTGTCTTTTGCTGTTATTTGTTTCATTGCTTGTTTGTGAAGTCTTCAAATTCACGTATACTGTTTTAACAATGTTAAAAATTTTGCAGCAGAAATCTACTGACTCGCGTGTGAGGGCCACTAGGGACCCTGAGATGAACGTAGTGTTACATTTACATGTGTCAAATAAAGAGAACTGGGTCACCTACCATCACTAAGCTCTCCCTTGAACTGATCAGTAGACGATTCAAGAGCGGTTTGGGAATGCGATTTGCAAATGGATGGCGCTACCGATGCATACATTTCACTTTGGGGGGGGGAAAAAAAGAAAAAGACAAACATATGCTAGAAACAAATTTTAATCATCATAAATCATGCTGCAGTTTATTCAACTGTAATAATACTATTCGTTGGCTCATTATGAGGCTTCATACCACCTTGAAAACACTGATCACTCCTGCATGACATACAGCATGGATTGTTGGGTCTGACATGTAAGCTAATTATATCCGATCTCAGCTCTGCCTTCAGCCTGTTGGGGAGGCAGACGGAGACGGTGTTCTCACCGCGAAGCCTGGAATCCCCCCGCTCTGCTGTGTTGCTGAGCCAGCCCTAGGGTTGTTGGAGAAGGAACAATTGAGACCACGAGATGGGGAAAAGCTGGTATGAATAGTAATTCCTGGGAGTAGTTACTGATACAATACTACAAATGTACTCCTCTAAGAGCTCATTGTGAAGTTAAAACAGGAGTGAGTGTGCATGTGTGTGTGTGTGTGTGTGTGTGTGTTGTGTGTGTATGGTGCTTATGCAAGATGCCACTCCCTTCCCATACATTATCTCATTGAATTTCCCAGCAAGCCTATGAAGCACATATTTTTTTATTATCCACATTTTATATATAAGAAAGCTGAGGCCAGAGAAGTTAAGAAACTTGCCCAAGGCCACAGAGCAGCAGAGCTGGGATTGGAGCCAAGCCGTCTTTCACTTGAGCCTGAGTCCCGAGCCACTGAATTGAGACATAGGGGCAAGCCCAGTGGGCAGAACCTCTAGGTTATGAACTCGGTTTGGCACCCGGGCTGTGTGAGCTTGGTAACATTGCTTCACCTCTCTGGGGCTCAGGTTCCTTGTGTGCAAACCAGAGAACTTGGCTGGGCTCTGAGGCCTTCCCTAGGAACCTTTCCCAGCTCTGTCGGCCGGTGACTCAATGCCCTCAGCTTTGACTTCTGTGCTTCCCTGTGGGGCAGATCAACATGGTGGAATAACCTGTGTCCTCAAGGCCAACAGTTCCGTGTGGCTCAGGGGCCCCTGTGGGCCCCCCGGATCTTTTCCAGGGTCCGCAACTATTCTCATAATCATACTAAGATATATTTCCTCTTTCACTCTTACTATCTCATGAGTGCAAGGGGACTTTTCTGGAAGCTCCACGAAGTGTGCTAACATCTTCACTAATGGCTGAGGGAATGAATATGTGCTTGGTCTAATTTCTGATATGGTAAATAATACACAAAAGTTTCTTAGGGTCCTCGATAGTTCTTTTAGTTTAAAGAGGTCTTGAGGCCAAAAAACCTGAGAATTGCTGCTCACGGTCATGCCTGCAAGACCAAGGGGAACAAAAGAACCTAAAATCTCTAACGCTGAAGAACAGAAGTTAAGAACAAAAAGATCGGTGCTTTCACTTTGCTTTTGCACAGCTGATTACTAATCAGACGTCTTTAACTCCCTGAATTCAGCAGCGCCGGCTGAAACACAGGGCTGAGGAGATGACAGTGGGAGAAGGCTCCCCCGAAAGCCCTTATGTCAGGGAGGAAGTGCTTTGGGAGGAAACAGTTATAAATGCGCCTTAGTTAGCACCGTCCTGACACACACCCTCCTCCTGAACAGCAGCGTTTAATGTCGAATCCCTTGGGCAAATCATTTGCCTCTTCATGCCAACTGCTGATGGAACTACAGACTTCACTGTAAACTGAACAGAATGTGCCAGAATGGAGGGAGTATGAGAGAAGGGAAAGCAACTCCCATGGCAGCTCAGGGGCTTGATATACATGATCTCACTTACTCTACATAATAATCCTCTGAAGTACACACAACTGACCCATTTTACAGGTTAGGAAACTGAGGCTGAGGGATTAAGTTAATTCTCTAGGCTCAAACAGGTAACTAAGTCTGTCTAACACCCAAGACTAAGTACTAACCTACCACCCTGAGGTTCCCAAACATAGCTTGGCATCAGAATTTCCCATTTCCTGGTCCCACCCCTAAGGATCCTAATTCAGTAGGTCTGGGAGGGGTTTTGGAATCTGCAGAGCCCTACGAATAGCTGACTTCTGGCTTGGCCTCTAAATTGGGATATGACCAGAAGAAAATCTAATTTCAATGTTTGGGGGCCTTTTCCCTAACCACTCTACCTGTTGGCTTTCTTTTCAGGGCCATTTTTTTCCTCAAAGAAAACACATTTTTATTATCTCAAGAGAATTGCTCTTTATGTGAAGACAAGTAGAGACTGAGTGAATAAAGAGGCTGCTGCAGAACGAGCCGGGTGTGGTGGCTCACGCTTAGTAATCCCAGCACTTTGAGAGGCCGAGGAGGGAGGATCGCTGGAGGGCAGGAGTTCGAGACCAGCCTGGGCAACACAGTGAGACCCCATCTCTACAAAACTAAGGAAGAGAGAGAGAGAGAGAGAAGCTGATGCAAAATGTTCTTACAAGCTTTAGTGGTTATGCATACCTGTTTAGGTTTTCGTTGTTCATATAGGTATCTTTGAAATTTCTTCCCCAAAACATGCAGGTACTTGGTAAACACTTTTTGAATTGAAACCTACCATCCTCACATATAATAATTCTCAATTTGACGGCTCACAGGCTTGCCACAGTGAGTGGAGTTGGGATACAAATTTTTCGATCATCAAAATCCAGCTCAACAACCCGGTGGTACTGACCTGGATAAGGCCGGACACTTTGGGGTCAGCTCAGGAGAACGGAGAGTCGCACAGAGCTCTGCTGGGAGTGGGCAGCTGCGGCCCCGTGGGCTCCGGTGGCCACGTATTCCCTGTGCTGTCTCTTTCCCAGTTTGTGACAGCATTACTGGCCACTCATGCTCACACCACACGAGACAGGTAATGGCATATTGACAGCTGCTATAATCATAGGCACACACAAGCCAGCCAGCACAGATGCTGCTGGCCGGTCCATCAGGATTTGAAGGAGGTGGAGAGCAGAGGCCTGGGGGGCTGGGGGCTGAGAACAGCACAGGGGGGCGGGCCACAGGGGTCCCCTGGCTCCCTCTCTTAAGTTGCCAGACAACCTGCACTGAAAACCCCACTGCATTACAGGGGGAAACCAACACACAAGAAACCTAAGCACAAGGAACAGGGTGGGCATTGAACTCATTTCACCTGTGTTGTATATGGCACCTTCTAAATGGATGCAATCCAAAAGTGGCCACTGTGGGACCTGAATCATGAATTAGGGCAATTCATGATACAAACTCAACTCTAATTTCAAGAGTGAGTTGCCTTCTGAAGAACAGCTAGCCAGGAAAATGACAGAAAAGGGCCTGTCTCCATGCTCAAAGAAAGGGACGGTAACGGAAGAATTTTACAAACCGCAGCTCACACGCCATCCCTGGGTGAGTGCCCGTGAGTTACGGCTTCACTCTGTCGCTGCGGGGCTGGAAAAGGCACGGGACAGAGAG
The DNA here is from genome assembly GCF_041146395.1 of Eulemur rufifrons. Lineage (NCBI taxonomy): Eukaryota > Metazoa > Chordata > Mammalia > Primates > Lemuridae > Eulemur > Eulemur rufifrons. Next base: position 3,854,582 of record NC_090994.1, read on the forward strand.
GAGATCAACTGAATCTTCGCCTATCAGCCACCCTGAACTTCGTCTCTGCAATCAAGTCATCTCAGTTCATAAGAACAAGGTAATAACCCCAGTGAATTCAAAAATAGAAAAGAGTAAAATGCCGGCTCTTGCATCTGTTAGAAAATGCAGTTCGGCAAGGACAGGAATCTTGCCTGTTGCTTGCTCCCCACAACCCCGATTCGGCGAAAGCCTTACATGTGCAGAGCATTTTCTGAGGACAATCCTCTGAACGCTCATAATCTGCCTTGACCCTCACAGCAGCCTGCAACGTGCTCAAGCAGGGCAGGGGTTGCCAGCTCCACTTCGCAGATTAGGACATTATAAAGAGAAAAAGTTGTATGAGTCACCAAAGCACCACAAAGTCCCTTACAGAGAGTTAGAAACTTTCAGTATGTAGGCAGCACTTCTCGGAGAATTTCTGTGTGACTTCTTCCCGGTGCCTTTTCAATCCTAAAATATTCAGTTTTTCTTTTCACCCAAACACAGTTCTTCTTTTAAACATTTCTTTCATTGTTAATATTATTTTTGATTGACAAATCACAATTGTATACATTCATGGGGTCCAATGAGATGCTGTGATGTATGTATACAATGTGGAATGGTTAAATCGAGCTAATTAACATATCCACCATCTCCATTACCCATCATTTTTTATGATGAGACACTTTAAATGCACTCTCAGTTATTCTGAAATATACGTTATTGACTACAGTCACGGGCTGTGCAATAGATCTCCAAGCCTCTTCCTCCTGCCCGTCTGGAACTCTGCACCCTTGATCGGCTACTCGCCTTTCCCCCTCCTCCCCAGCCTCTGGTAACCGTCTTTCTCCTCTCTACTTCTGTGACTTTAACTTCTTTAGGTGCCACATGTGAGTGAGATCACGTGGTATTTGCCTTTCTGTGCCTGGCTTATTTCACTTAGCATAAAGAACACAATTATTCTTGACCACCTTCGCCTCCTGCTCTATTTCCTCCTCCAGGCCTGCCTGTCTAGGCTCCCTCTGCATACACAATGTGCACACAACGGCTCACGTTTTCTCTCTTAGCCCTAATCCCTCACGCATGCTATTTGCCTTTTCTCCTACTTAAGGATATATATATATTTTTTCTGCTGCTGCTCTTTGATCGTCCCTTAGGTTCATTTCTCTTATCTTTTATCAACTCCCCTAACCCCTGCATTCCTGGGCCACCTAATTTACCTCTCTACTTCCGAGTCTCATTAGTCTTGCATCAGAAACACGGAGCCCTGCTGTCATAACAAAGAATGTGTGCGTTTGTGAGGACCACTTTACAAAATGATTTAGCAGAGAGAGGGGCATCTTGCTGCATACTAATAACGCTCTAATAATGTTTTCCTGCAGATGGCTGCGCCCAGGCGAGTTGGGTGGAGGCTGCAGTGAGCCCAGCACGGCTGACAGAGACCTGGGGAGGCACTGGCTCCTGGGAGAAGGGGAGTAGAAGGCTCAAGAAGGAAAATCATGAACCAGACGATGCTACCAAGGAAAACTCAACGATATGCAATATCATAATCAGAAAAACTGACCAACTTCCAGAAGCAAAATGGAATCGACTTGAACATGAATCAACATATATGGACTTAACTTGCTCTCTGTGGACTAATGGCAGACAGTCTTTTTGGACATGTCTTCAGTGTGACAAAGCGTCACAGGGCTACTGTTGTACCAAGGACAGTGATCCCATGTTGACAGCGCATGTACCTCACAAAGGGTTTGTAAATTTACCTTTGAACATGGGTGATTTGAATTGTGAAACCTGTACCGTAACACAGTGTGGACTGGCTGGTCTTGTTTTTGGTGGTCTATACCCTGTTTCCTTGGCTGTACCTGTGAATGGTGGCCTAGGGGCCTAGTGGCCAGGTATGACTCAGCTCTGCCACCAGAGAAAGGAGGCAATTCACTGGATTAGAATTTCTAAGCCTGTCTTTAAAAAGACATTAATTTCCATTTTGCTCCCAAATGTATTTGCAGCCGATGTTGAGTCTAGACGATAAACTACTTACAAAGGCCCTTCAGTTACCTGAACCTGGCCCAGAAATTCTCTGATTTTAAGCAAATATGTACACACATACGTATACATACAAAATGGTAAAAAATAACCTATGTCTAATGCATGAATAAACATAATCTCATTATTTATCATGTAAGGTACAATTCAGGGACCTACAACAAAAGTCCGAACCCCAGCAAGGGCTACGCCTTAAACAAGAGCACAGCTTCACTAGTTCACCCAGCACTGCCTCCTCCGCCGCACTTGCCCCATTCACACTGGGCGTTGAGTTTGGTCTGGAACCCAGGGGGGAAATTATCACACAGCAATTTCCACTGATGACTTTGCAAAGAAGCCAAATAGAAATGAAAATGAAAAAAAAAATGTATTAAAAAAAAATTTCCCTATCACAAGTGCTTGGGTGTTACACTCTGTGGATTCCTGAAACCACACAGCACCCTTTGTGTGAATATGTGTAAAAATAATACATTAGCGTTTAATTTAACCAAGTGTCTTTGGCATAATGATAGCCTCCCAACCAGATCCTTTTGTTTCCCACGCTTCCTTTCTTACTAGATCACGCTAATTTGTAAAAAGTTTTTGTTTGCCAATGTGTTTCTGCCACCGAAAGGAACCATAAAAATTCCTCCACCATTAGCACCTGATCCTGACAAATCGAACTCTAATGACACATTCTTATACAATGGGACGCTGGCAGGATAAAAGATGGCGAGAAACGGGAGGATTGACCTTCATCATCAGGCTCCTTCCCCACTTATACATAGGTGAGGGTGTGACACGTCCAGGAGGAACCCACCGGCCCACGTGCTGGGGTGGAATGGGCACATACAAAGCTCGGAAGCAGAGAACCGGCGTGTGCACCCTGGGTTCCCCCAATTACAAACCCTGTGACCTCAGGGGCATCAGCCTGTCTCCCTAGGACAGGGATTAGAACAACAGCCTCCCAGGCTCCCTGTACAAAGCAGATGAGGAGGGGGTGTCTGTGAAAGTGCTTTCTGCACCCCCAACTCCGCTGACCCCTGCTCAGTGTTGGCCCAACGGGGCCAGGTCACCAGCCACAGCCAAATCCCGACTGGTGCCCCAGCTCTGGGGACCGGAGGCTCTGGGTGTGGCTGGTACAGAGATGCCCCTCTCACTGAACAGCAGGGACCCCAAATCCCCAGCAGAAGGGAGGCCGCTGTAGTTCTGCTGAGAGTCTTTCTCCACACCTGTCTGGCCAGGTGCAAGATCAGGGTCACAGATTGCCCAGAGCACCGGGTCAGGATGGGAGTCACTTGCAGCCCTGAGGCCAGACAGTGACTCTGATCGCCTGGCAAATTCATAGGTGATCCCCATGAGGGGATGATGACTTTCAAAACAATCGGGTTCGGGTGCAGACTTCGCCATGGAACGCCGTCCTCCTTTTGCTGTGGCGTGGCAGGGTACGGTCGGGCGGGCGGCCCTCTCACCTGCGGTGGCCGTGAGCGGCGGGAAGGGTCACCGGGCCGAGTTTCAAATGCAAACACGCGAGGAAAACCGAGCTCGGAGGGGTTGGAGGCGAAGGGCGCGCCGGCCACTTTCCCCCGCCCGCTCGGCCCGCACGCGCTTGGCACTCGAGGGACCGCGACAGCGCCCTGACCCCGCGCGCCGCCGGGCCCTCCGCGCCCGCAGCCAATGGGCGGGCTCGCTCGCCGGCTGCCATGGCAACGGAGACGGCCCGGCCGGCCCGGAGCGCGCGTCACGTGAGCGGGCGGCGCGCGCGGCGGGGGCGCTGGGGAGGGGCGCGCGGGCGGGCGGCCCCGCCGTGGGAGGCGGGCCTGGTTTGAAGTCGGTGCAAAGCGCTAACGTCTGTTTTCTTTCTTCTCCGTGTCCTTTAAGCTCCAGACGCACACGCGCAAACACAAACGTCCTTTCATCTGCGCTCCCGAGGTGCGCGAAGCTCCCGGCTTTCGTGGCCGACATGAAAGCTCTGATCTCGGGAAGCCCGAAATGAGCGTCGCCGGCGGTGGCGGTGGCGGTGGCACGGCCGGTGGGAGCGGCCGGGAGGCTCCACCGCGGGGGTCGCGGGACGCGGAGCCACGTGGGGCCCGGACAGAATCGACGCGCGTTTGAAAAGGGACGCGCGGCCTCTGCGGGAGGCGCCGGGCCCTGCTCCCCTCGCTGCCCCCAAAATGAAAGGGCGCCGCGTCCCCTCCCCCAGTAGTCCTCTGATCTGTCATCCCGAAGGCCAGTCTATGCAGCCAAACCAGGGCAGGGCTTATAAATCTACCTGCTTGAACAACAAAGGCCCTTTTGTTGTCTCTAAAATAGACTCTATCCTAGCTGAAGTGCTGGGTTAAAAATGTCTCCGCTGCCTTCTCTTTCTTGTCCACAGAAATTAACGAATGTTTTATAGATAGAGACAGAGAGAGAATGAATCTACGTGTTGGTAAGATAAGAGGTGATATGCACCTAGGCTCTTTGCCTTTTTTTTTTTTCCCCTCCCTGCTTGCAGCCAGTGGGCGGGAACCTAATGGTGTTCCTGTCATCAGACCCCAGAAATCAGGAAGAGGAGGAAAAATGTATAGGTCCTGTTCCCAAGTGATAGATGAAAGGCACTGAATGTGTCCGAGGATGTTGCTTACAGCTGTTTTGCACTTGGGTTTAATGCACCTGACAGACATTCCCAGGGTGCCTGCTTCGTGCAAAGTACCAAAGATGCAAAGCAAGGGACAGTCCCACTCGTCATCCAGGAGAAGAGACGTGCAAACTCTCTCAATGGGTCGGAAGAAGCGAGTGTTGCAAGCCAAGTGCAACGAGAACACAGGGGGAGGCGGGCCCTGACAAGGGTCCTGGGGTATGGGGAGATGAAAAGGAAGACACTGGCACCTGTTCTGGGACAGACACTTTACATATGCACTATATCATATAACCCTTAGGACTCCCTGAGAAAGCCACTACGCTCTTGTTCAACAAATCAGGAAACCTAGGCTCAGAGAGGTTAACAATCCAAGGTCCTAGGACCAGCAATGATAGAGCGGTGAGGTCCTATGACCACGCAATGACAGAGCGGTGGCTGCCCACGTCATCCTCGTGCCACAATGGGGTTTTCGCTCCATCTACAGACTAGCAGAAGATGGATCCCTGCAAGGAACGCATGTGTGTGTAGTTACCATTTCCTGCTCTTCACCTAAGCCGTGAAGTTTGTGAAATCATGGGCTTCAAACACCCATTGTAGTTTTCCTGATACATATTAAAATAAGCACATAACAATTAAGATTGAAAAGATACATCTGGATACACCCTAAAATCATCTTGCGTACTACAAGGGTTGCAAGAGTGTGGCCCATGGAGAAATTTGAATTCATTCATTCAGACGGCACCCTGTGTCAGGCAGGGTTATTTTGTAGATACCTCTCCTAAAATGAAAATGTCTCCCTGGTCCCCACAAGAATGCTTTCTTCCGTCATCAGTCTGGCCAGTGTGTGGAATCCTAGGTGCTTTGGATGCACTTGAATGGGAAACAGTGAACATGAATAAAAGATCCATGTGGGGTCTGCACTGCCCCTGACTGACCCCTGCCACCACCCGGGGACGCACCTCCCCGCCACTGCAGCAAAGGCCTTGGGCCACCAGAGGGCAGTAACACAAACCAGATTTTTCATTTGGGCCGGAATGTGGGTGCGCACAGTTTAATATGTAAAGGCCATTATTACAAGCTTTGCCTTTCCCCACCCCCTATTAATGAACAAATGCCCAAGGGTAATACAGAGATTTCTAAATACAGTGCAAGAAAGGGCAATCTGTACTCATACGCAGGGAGGCTAACACACAGTAATAAGTGGAAATGAAAATAATCACTGAGATGCAACTAAACCAGATCTAGCTGTCTGTACGGCTGCATACACAGAAATATAGATGCCTGCCTCCCTGAAATGGGCACTTCTAAAATATTTATTCCCCAAGTTCTTATTTAGAGTTCATAATAATAAATCCGTAATTATAACCTCAAAGCTACAGGCAGGGTCTAAGAGGAATTTTATCTCCATTGCTGGGCACACAAAGGGGAATTTTTCTCTTTGACCAAGGTAAGTGAATGAATTATTCAAGGTCTTTCGATGGGCATTTCAAATCATAACTTCATGCTTTAAACAACAGCACAAATAAAAATTTTTTGAAAAGATGAAGAGCTGTCTAATCCCCGAATCAGAAAATATCAACTGACATTTACCCACGTTTAGTCAGGGTCTTCCAATGCAAATAAATGATTTTTCAGTGCTGGTGGAAACGGGAGTCTTTCGCTGCTTTGACCCGTTTTCAGCACTGCAGCACAGAGCACACGATAGGCTAAGAAGATACACTTCCAGCATGCAACCTGCCCATTTCCCTGGGAACAAAGAAACAGAAATAATCCTGCCATGCTCTCAGTTCACAACAGAAAAGAAGACTGGCTGATCCTATGTTTTAACAACGGTCGGGAATTTGAGGACCAGTGGAAAACAGCATGAAGTCCTCGTGGGCAGCCTTATCTCTGGAGTCACCCCCTTAAACTCTGACACAGGTGGCCCTCTGTGTCCTCGGTTCTGCATCTGCAGATTCAACCAAGCTCAGATCAAAAATATTATAAATACATAAAAAAATACAGCAATAAAAATAACACAAGTTTTTAAAAAATACAGTATGACTATTTACATAGCATTTGTATTATATGAGGTATTATAAGTAATCTAGAGATGGCTTAAAGTACAGGGAGGTTGTGCACAGGTTATATGTAAATGCCATTTTATATCAGGGACTGGAGCACCGGTGGGCTTTGGTATGTGCAGAGGGTCCTGGAGGCAGTCCCCTTGGATACCAAGGGATGAGCATATTTGTAAACTGCTTGACAGACAACCAAGTACTTCCACACAGTGTGGGTGAAAAGCTTATGGAATTCAGAGTCGAACGACTCGAACTCCCTAAATTTACTATTGTATCATCTTGGGAATATGAATGAACACCTGTGAGCTTCAGTTTCCTCATAAGCAGGTAGGAGAACAGATCCTGCCCTTCCCTCCTTGTGGGTGTGAAGGCCACTCTGCATATGGGAGAAAGTGCTGAAAACTGTTAAGATTTATGAAAAGCGTCACTGTTCTTATTTTCCCCATTTTATAAAAGAGCTACAGAGACTCGTCCAAGGTCATGGTCCGTGAAGGCAAAGCCAGGGTCCTGGCCAGGTGTTCTCCTCCATGGCTCCTCCGTGCAGCTGAGTGCACAAAACAAGGCTGTCTGGTCAGCTCAGGCTGCCATAACAAAATGCCACTGACTAGGTGGCTTCAGTAATAGACGTCTCTTTCTTACAGTTGTGGAGGCTGGGAAGTCCTCATTCAAGGTGTGGCCAAGGTAGGTTTCATTCTGAGGCCTCTCCTCTTGGCATGTAGGCCAGGTGTGTGCTCATGTGGCTTCTTCGAGCATTAAGACAGAGAGCAAGAGAGAGCATGAGAGCCTATTCTCTGGTGTCCCCTCTCCGGGGTCCGGCCTCCCAACCTCATCTAAACCCTAATCACCCCCCAAAGGCCCATCTGCAAACACCACTGCACTGGGCATGAAGGCCACAACATATGAATTTAGGGGGTGGGGACACAAATAGTCCGCAACAAGGAGAAACAAGATTGGCTTCTTTCTGTGCTACAGCTCCTCAGTTTGGGTCAGCAAATTGCTGACGATCTGCTAGGTGCCAAGCACAGTGCCAGGCACTGGGGACACCACGGTGAATGGGAGTCCCCCAGCAGCTTACTTAATGCAGAAAACATCAGAAGAATTCAGGACAGGAAATTCTATACAGAAAAGAACATTTGTCACATGGGAGCTTTTGTGACTGTATTTGGGACAGTTTATTACAACAGATCTCAACAAGATCTTTCCTGAGATAGCTTTGTTAAAAACAACTGTTACGTGAGTCTGGCAAAGAATCGGGACGTAATTAATATTTGATAAGGTAATTAATTTATTAATTTACTGAGGAAATTAGGGGAGTGTAAGGAGAGAAGGACATTTTCAGCCGATAGACACTTAGAACACAAAGGATCTGTTTGTATCTCTTGGTGGGGGCTTCTCAGGGCCAGTTATATTATGACGGTTATAGCATGGCTGGATGTTCATGGAGTATATTTAATTTCCCTCAGTTGGACTGGCATAATTAAAGCTATTTTCTGGATCATAAAACTGAAGGGGCTCAGCTTCAATTAATGCATGCCAGCGTGTGGATGTATATTTATATGTATTCCTGTGTATGTCGGGTATTTTTTTTTTAATTCTTATAACAAATCTATTGGGAAATTTCATTGTCCACACTTAGATAATTTAAAAATGAGGATCAGAGAGATTATGTCTGGGCTCAAAGATATAGTAAGTGACTAAGAGAGTCCTAGAACGCTCTTGTCAACCGCCCAAAAGGTATTTTGCTTACACACACACATACACACAGTTGTTTCATTTCCCCGTCTCCCAAACATCCTTTTAGCTCTTAGGACTTCTCTTCTATTATCATTTTCGGTATGCCACTTTATTTCTGAAGCAGTAGGGGGATAAAGTTGGGTCTTTTTTGAAGGCAGTGATATTTGAAAGGCGATAAACTTTTGCAAATTTTCACCTCTCTCTTCAAAACTAGATAAAGACCCCAAGAAAGAGAAAATCAAGTTGCATCCTCTGTGGGAAACGAGAGAGTGGTCTGTGTGTGGCCCTGGGGGCCCTGGGGTTCAGGGCCAGCCAGATGGCCCTGTCCCAATCCCCCAAATCTGTGAATGTTCCTTTACATGGCAAAGAGGTTGCAGATGTGATTAAATTAAGGATCTTGAGATGGGGAGATTATTCTGGATCACTTGGGGGAGGGCCCGAAATGCAATCGCAACTGTCCTTCTAAGAGAGAGGCAGAAAAAGATCAGATGCACAGAACAGGTGGCGGCCGTGTGGCCATAGAGACAGGGGCTAGAGTGCTGTGGCCACAGGCCTCGGAGGGTGGCACCCACTAGAGGCCGGAAGAGGCAAGGAAAAGATTCTCCCTAGAGCCCCTGGGGGGGCACAGCCCAGGTGGCACCTTGATTTTGACCCAGTGAAACTGATTCTGGACCTCTGGCCTCCAGGACCATGAAAAAATACATTCCTCTTAATTTAAGCCACCAGGTTCGTGGTGATTGGTTATAGCAGCCACAGAATATTAATGTGGGGATGAAAAGTCAGAGATTTGGCAAATTAGGGAAAGGAAGACAGTTTCATGTACCAACCACTGACTTAATCTTACTAAATATTGTTGAATGATTGTACTATTAGCAATTTCTGTGTCAAGAGAGTTTGCAAGAGAGGTCAAGAGCACTGTGGTTAATGGGGGAGTCCCTGCCTCCTAGCACCTAGTTCATGCCAATACCCTAGACCAGGCAGCAGTTCTCCAGCCTCTGGACTGAGTCTCTGTGGCAAGAGTGGGTCCGCATAGCAATCGAGTGTGAAATACAAAGAACTAGAAGACCATTCTTTTTGATGTTCATGGCAGTACAATATTGAAGGCCTATGGTTCAAAGAGAAGCTCTAGAAGTTCTCGAGCTTTATTAAAAGGTTATGAGCTTTGGGCAAGAATTAGACATGATCAGAAGTTACAGGTGTCTCGTGGGAAGACGGCGAAATGACCCTGTGGGACCTGGTAGACCACGCCAAGGAGTTCAAGTTTCATTCCAAATAGAGGAGGGAGTCATGGAAGACTTTGACATGGGAAGGGGAATGATCAGAATCATACATATGAAGCTCTCCCAGCTGCCCTGTGTGGGTGGTCGAAGTCATGGAGAGGCAGGAAGTCCAGTGGTCCAGGAGCAGATAGCGGTGGCTTAAACTACGATGGTGACCATGGAAATGAGAGAAGCAGGTGCGTCGGAGCTATGTTCTGGAGGGAGAATCTGCTAATCTGATTGACTGGAGGTGAGGGGCAAGGGGGAGGGATGAATCATGGGTGACTTCTGAGGGTCTTGCTTGAGCAAGTCCAATGATGGTGACTGGAAAAGCCGTCAACGGGTGGGGCTTGTCAATGGGGCTGCAGATCAAGCCTTCGGGTTAGGGAACGTCGTGTTGATGAGTAAGTAGAAATGACAAGTAGGTAGTCATATATGGAGATCTGCAGCCCAGAGGGTAGACCTGGACCATGAATTTGAGTGTCACTGACATAGAGGTGGCATTTAAACTTTGATGATAGAGAAAAGCAGCAGAAACTTGATAGCACAGCTAAGTAGGATATTTGGTAATGACAACTGCTCTCTCTCCTTCTCTCTCTCTCTTACACATGCAGCGGTCAAACCACAACTTTCCAGGGCTTCACTGGGGAGCGTGACATGGGGAGTCACTGAATATCTGGCTGCAATCTAAGTGGGAAGAAAATTAAATTATCAAAGATGAACCTTTCTTCTAAAAATTGCTAGCTATAACCTAATCATCATCACATACTGTTTTTTTGCCTTTCACTTTGGGCACTTTTCCTTAAAATGACACTGTATTGAGTATAGACAAACACATAGATGATAGATAATGTGCCAGATTGTTGAAATTTAAGATAAAATTATGGCAAATATTTAAAGATTATAGCTACACATTGAAGATATGGATGGATGAATAAAAGCTGAGAGACTGACAGAGACAGGTTTGCAACATACTGAGTCATTTAGCATTGGTCCTAGAAAGGTTTAATTCTTATTAGAACTTACCATATTGTAAAATGTATACAAAAGAAAACACTGCTTTTCTTCTCTCTTTTTAATGGAAGAAATATCCAGAGATGTTGTGCATGCTATTCAAAAAGTTTCAGGAGTTGGGAGAAGGAGCTAGGTCATGCGGCCAAGAGAACTATCTTTAGATTTACTGCCTTTCAAATTTCAAGAAACATAATTTGTCATGATCGAAAGATTCAATTCCAATCACATGTGAACCATGCCCAACCCCTACCAGAGACCATGTTCAGTTTGTGATATTAGAAAATGTTTTTCATGGCAGGTTCACTTGGGAGGTAAATTGTCCGTGTGTGATAATACAAAAACAATTAATAATACATTAGATTATCTCTTCCCATTAATGCTATAAGCAAATAATTCCACCGTGAAACTCTGTGGGGATTTTTTTTTTTTAAATGAGAGGGCAAGAAAAGATTTGGAAGTCTTTTCCTGGAAAGGCGAGAATACCACCACCCGCCACATTTGATGTGACGTCCTCCGCTCACCAAAGACGCAAAGCAGCTGTCAAACATCTGTGAGCAGCATCCAGCACTTTCAAGGTCAGCAAGCTCAGTGTGAAGTTCAAGTTTCACTCTGTGAGCCTGGATCCTCCTCAAGGCCTTGCTGCCCCTCCTGTACTGACGAGAAGTTCCCAAACTTCTTCAGCCGGTCCTCCCTCCCTGCGGTCCTGGGTGAGCCGGGTATCCACGGCCCAGCCAACTTTGCAGAAAACCACAGTTTCGATGGAAAATCACTTTTGGTTTCTGGCTCCTCAGCAGTACTGCACATCTAATTAGCTCAACAATTGGTCCCTGTGATAAAATCAGCTAATTTTATGTTCAAATGGCTGCTCTGTGGTAAGCAATCCTGTCACTCTGAACTTCACACATAAAGAAGTTGCTGAAGAAGCTGGTTACTAGGGGGTCACTGGGGGCGAACTAGTGAAGACTATTAAATTAGTAACCTAGTCAATGTTATAGTTAGTGCGTGGGGTCCCACCAGGGCTCAAACAAGACAAATTCCCAGAATGGAGGGACAGGGCCAGACCTTTAAAACGGAAAGCAGTATAAATAAAACGGAACGAGCCATCTGCAGAATTTCTCTGCTTTTAGAAATAAAACTGAATGTTTTTGATGAGATTATAGAGTTCTAGACCCTAATCCGGTAGTGTTAAAAATGACTCTCCCTAGATTAAACACCTCTGTTGTTTCAGGAGTCTGTTCAAGGTCACCCTAGATGTAAAACACTGGAGAACAGATTCCAGGGTCACCTCCTCAGCTCCCTGCTCTCCTTCCATCAGTGGTTAAAGGAATTAGTGAGATCTGAATCTCCCCTTATTTTGTAGACTCTAGTAGAAACCATATTACCGTTTTTTTTTTTTTTTTAAAGACAGGTCTTGCTCTATCATACAGGCTGGAATACAGTGGCATGATCATAGCTCACTGCTGCCTCCAACTCCTGGGCTGAAGGGATCCTCCTGCCTCAGTCTCTCGAGTAGCTGGGACTACAGGTGTGTGTCACCATGCCCAGCTAATTGTTTAAACATTTTTTTGTAGATGCAGGGTCTTGCTATGTTGCTCAAGCTGGTCTCAAACTCCTGGCTTCAAATGATCCTCCTGCCTCAGCCTCCCAAAGTGCTGTGATTACAGATGTGAGCCACTGCACCCAGCCCCACATTACTTTTTAAGGTTAATGTAAAAGCACAGATCAACTTCTTTATGGTATAAAAGCTGATAATATCACCTCTCGAGGGCATTGCAAATTATTGATTTCTTATGTGTGCACGTGTGTGTATTATCAATAATACCAATTGAATGAACCATTAGAAATTTATACCTGTATTAAAACTAAAACAAAGGCCTCAGGAATACATGAATGCATACAATTTTATATAAAGACACAGAGATACACACCTATATCTAAACATACCCATTATAGCTATGTATGCATATAAACATAGTCAAAGATTTACTAATTATATCAGTAAAATGTTTAAAACAGTAATTAGCATGTAATAAGTACTCGGTACTGTTATTGCTGTTCCATTATTATTGCCATTGTTATATATATACACACACACCGTACGTACAACCATGTTATATAAACTACATATTCTATCACTATATGATTGTAGCAGGATGTCCTGCTGAAAATTAAACTTGTGTTTTTCTTTCACTGCTCTAAGAGGTGCCAGAAAGTCACTTGATTGTGGCAAATCATCCTTGAGCCACTGCTGTCAGCTGCCTTCCCTGGACTGGGGCTGGGAAGGACGTCCTGGGGACAGTGGCAGCAGCACTCACACAGCCGCACCGCAGCCAGCACCCGCACGCCACCTCGAACACTCGTGGCCTCACCTGCCGCCGACGCCAGCCCCAGCGCGGCGCCCAGGGCCGTGCGGGCTCTCACACCCACCTCCAGCGCCTAGGCCCACACTCACACCACGTGCGTCCTGCCTCTTGCCCGGCACGCAGTCCCCGGAGCCTGCATGTGTGCAACCCAGAGCGCAAACGACATCCAGGGGCAATATGCCTGCTGGCCCCGCCAGCCCCCCCCCCCCCCCCCCCCCCCCCCCCGCTCCGGGATGACTGGTCACGTCATAAGGCTCCAACAACCTGTTACTGGTAGCAGAGGCCAACTCGTACTGGGTCCTTCTCCTTTTCTCCCACTGCCCCTGCCCCTGACTCCTGCTCCCCGGCACCACGCGCCCCACTGCGTCCCCACACACAAGCCTTCGGCTCGCCCTCTGCTTTCCACGGGGCCCAGGCTAAGATAAAAACCCCGGGTCACCTGCTGTGCACGGCGCCCAGTGAGCCCTACTGCTCACCAGGATGGGGTACGCAATGAGACGCTTTGGTTCTTGAGACGGAAACGACTTGTCCGGAAAGGGAAAGGAGGGAGCAGTTCCTGCGGCAGCACCTCCGATGGGCACGAGGACTCCACGGCCGTCCCCTGCCCTTGGGATAAGCCATGGTGAGGGTGGGGGGCAGGAAGCCAGGATGACGTGCCCCAGCCCCCACGGTGCGGCGCACACACCCACAATCGCCCCCAAGGGACTGCTGTGCTGCCTGATAGGGTAGCCCCTGGCCACGTGTGGCTATTCAAATATTAATTTAAATTAATTAAAATAAAATATTCTCTTCCTCCGTCATACAGGCATATTTCCAGTGCTCAGTAGCCACATGTGGCCAGAAGAGACCACTGCCACTGGCGGAGGGCGAGCGGTGCTGGGTTTCAGTCAATTAGCTGGGACAGAAACACCCAACTTCAACTCACCTCCCGGTGGAATCGAGGGCCAGTTTTATTTATGTGATACCATAAAAGAGATGGGACAGTATTTGTTCTCTGAGCTGGTGACAAAGTAGCTGTATGTGGTTATGTGAACAGCAGTGTATATCTGGATGTTGGAGGCATAGGAATCCCCAATATTTATGAAAAAAAATATATATAGCCTACTTTTAAAAGCCAATAAAAAAAATAGATGTATGTATATACGTATTTAATTCTCATATGCTTAGGTACAGAATGCCCAAAAAGCATTTGGTTAGAACTATCTAGAATGTAAGATTAACATTTCAAAAATCGACTGAAATAAGGGAGAAATGATTAAAGCAGCTAATTAATTAATACCTAAGTTTTATCTCCTATGGATATTAGTTATCTAAAATCAACATGGGTTCTGTTGCAAGCAAAAGGTAGAAACCGTACTGGGATGGAAACTGGAAGATGAGGGCTAAGTAGGCCTCTCAGTCATCACAGGGAAGGCCATGCCCTTTTGAACTTGAAGCCTCCACTGTGAACAGCAGGATATCATCTCATCTCAAGATATTCTAGAGGGAGGTTAACATGCTTCCAGAGCTGCTCAGCATTACTGTTGGTACCCTGGGGGATTACGAGTCATTACATTAGGCAATTTATAGATAGTATTGATCAGTTGTGACTTCTAGTAGGAATTACAAACGTTGCCTTTATAATTAAACATACTGGGATGAAACCAAATCGAACTCCTTTTTAAGTTCTTGGTTGGGGTGGGTCCTCTATGGGGCCCGGTGTGGCATCTTGCCTGGTGTAGGTTCCTCTACCCATCTCTCAAACGTAAGTGATCCTCAGGTACTAAGTCTTCTTCTCTCATCTCACCACTTCTCCCAAGTGATCTTATCAGTAACCGGGGTTGCATTGACTCAATATAAGTTGGTAACTCCCAATAATAATAAGGGCTCCTGTTTATTGAGCACTTACTACATGCTAGGCCCTGTGCTTCTTGAATATTAACCCAGTGAACAGTCCCAATAAGGTAGGAACGGCCCATGTCTCCTCCCAATAACTGCATGGATGCCCATATCATCCTCAAACTCCATTTCCAAAACTTACCTTCCCCACACATCTGCCTGTGCTCCTCTGCACCTTGGTAAAGAAAGTCACCAGCCAGAAACCTGTAGGTCACCCTGGACCCATCCCTCTCATTGACTGCCCACCTCCCGTGAGGTTCCAAGTTCCATTCGTTGCACTTCCTACGTATCCCTTCACCCCAGTCACACTTCTACCATCCCAGACAAAACTCCCATCATTTCCGGCCTAGAGTCCCACAGCAGCTGCCCACCTCATCCCTCTGCGTCCAGTCTGTCTTCTCTTTAATGCCAGCTATTCTATGGCTGTTGCCCTATGTCTCTGAGCATTGGAAAAATGGGGATAATGGGGCCCCCCTCATCCTCATAGATTCACTTGAGTTAAATAAGACAGGTGGCTTTCTAAGCGTCAGGCACCTGATGATAAGTTACACAAATGACATGAGAATTGAGACAATTTGATGCCAGAGGCTACATGTGTAACCACCACCACCAGTGCCCAGATAAGCCCACCGTTGCCGAAAAGCCAGGATGAAAGGGACAAGAGAAAGGATAATTTAAAGGTAAAATCTTTTCAGAACAGAAATAAGAGTGTATTCAAATTACTCCAAAATTTAGCAGCTTAAAAGAACACACATTCATTATCTCATGGTATCTGTGGCACAGCTTAGCTGGGTGCCTCTGGCTCAAGGTCTTCCATGAGGCTTCAATCAAACTGTCAGCCAGGGCTGCAGTCCCATCTGAAGGCTGGACTGGGGTTGGGGGGCTTCCACGCTCACCCACGTGGTTCTTGGCAGGCCTCCGCCCCTTGCCACGTGAGCCTTTACACGGGGCTGTCTCATGACGTGGCAGCTGGCTTCCCCCAGGGTAAGTGATCCCAGAAAGAGAGAGAGAGAGAGAGAGAGTCCCACGATGGGAGCCACAATCTTTTATTAGCCCAATCTAGAGTGACATCCCATCACTCTGTCATTCATTAGAAGTGCGTCACTAAATCCAGCCCATACTCAAGGACAAGGGACTACACATTTGCCAAGCAGACATCACACCAATAGGCTCCATCAGCACCTCCCTCGACCCTCTCAGCCCCTCAGAGCTGAAGTGACCATGAGCCGTGAGTCCTGCTACCTGCTCACTGGTGGACACGCCTCCGCCCCAGACTCCACCTCTCTGCCCCACATGGAACGAGTGGAGAACCCACACATTCCTGGGGCTGCTGCGTGCTAGACTTTTTGCATAATTCTGGTCTGTTAAGGGAAGTTTTAAAAATACAATGTAAGTTAATAGTGAAAATAATTGTTTTGTGATATAATGTATATATCTCTGAGACGTATTTTTATTATAATTCAATTTACTGCTACTGGCAAGAGGGCGAGGATTATGGTTGAATTCTGACCCCCACAAAAAGATATGTCGGGTCCTGACTCTTCGGAATGTGACTGTACTTGGAGACAGGGTTTCACAGATTGGATTAGAGTTGGCCCTGATCCAATAATGTGACTGGAGAGATTTGGACACAGAGACAGACACAGAGAAAGGGAAGATGATGTGAGCACACACAGGGAGCAGACGGGCATGGACAGCCAAGGAGAGAGGCCTGGGGCAGACCCTTCCCGCACAGCCCTCGGACGGAGCCAGCCCTGCCCACACCTTGATCTTGGACTTCCAGCCTCCAGACCTGAGAGACAACAGACTGCCCAGCCTGGGGTGTTTTGTCTTGGTGGCCCAAGAGCAAACTAATCCAGAGAGAAGAAGAAAAGAGAGAGATTCAGAGAGAGAGAGACAGAGACAGAAACTGTATTTTCTGTATTTTCACAAGTGACATATTCAAATGGATAAGCTGATTTTAAAGAGAAACGCATAGGAGCCTGCTCTTAAAATCGCACTGAGCGCGTCGATCAGGCTCTATTCCAAGAGGCCGAGAGAAATTTCTAACAGTTGTGCAAACAGAACACGACGCGAGGTAAAAGGAACCAGGCTCTCCTGTGAAGTCGGGTCGTGGCCCTAGTCACGGCGGCCCCTACCTTCTGGTAGTCATCCCGGGACCGCAGGGCCACCTCCATCTGCTGGGCCGAGGTCGCGTAGATGGCTGAGCGGTACTGCGTGCCGTGGTCGTTGCCCTGGCGCATGCCTGGGAGAGCGGAAAACAGAGAGATTACCAGGGTCCCCGGGCGACAGTGCCAGGCCCACCTGGGCAAGATGCCGAGGGGTTCTGACGCTTTTCTCGTCTGGTCTTTAGGACTGACGTGCTGCTAAGGGCTTGTTATAATTTTATCTCCACAGAGCCTTCTTTAAACAAGCGTGCAATGTATCTGTTTTGACTTGTCTGCTTTCATTATAACAAATATCTTTGAACTTAGGTCAATTTATCACAGGTCTTGGATCATACTAGATGCTCTATAAATATGTATCTTTATACGCAAATATTTAGGTAAGAACCTACTCCACCTATCACATGGAACATACTGCGACGCACATCATTTCCTCGGATCCTAATGCGACACCCTGTGTGGACGAAGGGGAAATGGGATAATGTGTGCAAGCGCCTGGCCCAGTGCCCGGCATGCGGGAGTCCTACACCTACGACTGAGGTCGTCCACCTGGTCCAAGGGAAACCTGGGACGTAAGGCAGCACAGCACACTGTCCCCCTGTCCCAGCGGCTGACGTGTGGGTGGCGTTCCATTTCTGAGCGAGCGATGGAGTCTGCACAACGCAACGGCCACAGCCTTACCGTAGAGCCCCTGTAGGTCCCCGTGTCGTAGTCAAATGGACCAGGTCCAGGGATTTAGAAATAAGACACAGAGACAGGATCATTTTTCAACCAGTCACACTCCAAGTACAGTAAAGGGAAACGGAGACCAGTAAGACAACCAGGTATTAGGTCAAAGAGGGGAGTGGGTAAGTTCACGTGACCGGGGGGAAGGGGCCCAGTTCTGGAAGACTGTATCGAGGCTGCAGCTCTTGTCCTGGAAGAGCAGCAGGTGGGCACTGAGGGGTGAGATGCTCTTCAGGAGGCAGAACAAAGGTAAGGCCCAGGGAACAGCGTGATGCCTGCTGGGACGTGGAAGGAACTGGAACTGCTTGCAAGAGCAGCTGCAATGCAGGCAGCAGCTGTGTCAAAGCCCTGAGGCCCCGCTTCTCAAGAAGATGAGCACTTCAGCAGCGAGCCTGAAGCCCGGATGAGAAAGACGGTTCACCGGGAAAAATGCCTGGGGGCTCCACAGGGTAAAACCCGGACAGAAAACCAGCATCTAGGAGTTGCTGCAAATACAAGACGCGGCCCCGTTTTTCTCCTCCCTGAATCAAGAAACAAACAAAATACTCGACTGTCATAAATTGACTTAAATGGGCTTTATGAGGCTGTTCTGCAGAGGGCAAAATTAGCCAAAATTACATTTTGAGAAAGGACAGAAAAATGTCATTGAGAGACAGAATAACCCCTAGATGTCTTTCCTTCTTCTGCAAACAAGTGTGTTCTCTCCAGTAAAAAGAACTCATCTAGTGCCAACTGTGTACTCAACACCGTGGAGGCCACAGAAGAATTAGGCCACAATCCTTGATCTCCAGAAATAACCCAGACGAGGGCGAGCGGGAGGAGAGCAGGCACGAGCTCGACACTGCACTCGGCTGTGCTAGGTCCTGGGTGTCACTCCTCATTTAGTCCCCACGTGAGTCCTGCAACAGAGATACTCATAACCCTCTTGGACCAAAAGGAAATTATGGATCAGAGACATTACGTGACCTGCCACCTGACATTAACTGAGGTCACACAGAGGGTAAATGGCTGTCCTATGATTTAAACCTCAATCCACCTGACACCAACACGCTTTCTCCTTTCCAAATTGATGCACAAACAGTTACAGCAAAACAATGGAAGACAATGGGACAAAGGGCTCCTGGATGTGGCGTGTAAGGTGCGGGGAAATAGGAACAAGCTTGGCATGTTCTGAGGACTGCGGAGAGGCAGGACCGGGTGCCACACGGGGTCTGGTGGGACATGAAGCTGGTCACTTGAGCGTGAGGCCACACAGGTATCTTGACAAGTCACACCTGGGCCCAGAGATGCATGGAAAGATCAGACTCGCGGGAGCTGCAGAATTCTGCGGAACGTTGGCTGAGTCAATCTTCGATGACCCAGAACTCTCTTCTACACAGTCTCAACAGACACTGCAAAGTTCACTGTGCCCTCCACTCGGCTTTGGAAAAACTAAGAGGATAAATTATGGACACTGTTTGGCTGTTTGCACATCCCAGGAAAGCAAGCAGTGGGCTTGCTGTGGGGGGGTGAATGGAGAATTGCTGGCTCAGAAACAACATCTTGTGCTTAAAATTCTCCCATAATACTCTATAAACTGATTAATGAGGACTGGGCTTTGGGGCATTCTTCATGAGGACTGACCTCTTGGCATCTACCAACTGTTTGAGATTTCTCCATCCACCTTCTCCGAAGAAGATTTTAAAGGGACAAACCACCCTGAGAGTGCTCTAAGACTTCTCTCCCTCTCGGCAGAGCTGGAGAAACCACTAGACAACAGAGGAATGTTTAATCCATACTGAAGCCCAGGAGACGAGTTTATCCATCCTGACTGGAGACACGAACACGGGACTATTAAAGGGAAGTTCACGCTGGGGGTTGGTGCCAGGTGATCACTTTGTGGGGTCCCAGGAGTGACCAGCTGATAGTGAACACCAGGGCAGGTGGGGACATATTCCTAAGGGTCTGAAATTACTACCCCACCTTAGGGAACTTCAAAGGAGCAGACGCATTAGCGGGACTATCCGCGTTGGTTGCAAATATAGAGTGGCTCCCACCAGGATGAACTCCACGTTCTTCCCTTCTACAGACTGTTGCTAAGAAAAAAAATGACCCCAAACCACAGTCTGCTGCAGCAAAAGGCCACCTGCATCTGGCAGTGGTCCAGGATGATGGCCTGAGTGGAAGACCCAACCGACGTGCTGTTCCAGGGTGGCCTCCTGCCTTCTGCTGGAAAATAGGGTCCCCGAGGGAAAGGCGAGCCTGTATCCCTGACAGTGACAGGCGGCACTTGTTACCGCCCACGTGAGCCTTCCTGGCACACCTGGCCCTTCCCTCAGGTGTTTGAGACAAGCCTTATTAATATGGAATGATCTTACTTTACCTCACTGAAAAGTTAATTCTGTCAATTTCAACGGATGGCCCATTTTAAATTTAAAACATTGAATAAATGAATGGACAGCCGTTGTTTCATCAGAAGGAAGGAAGGGAGGGAGGGAGAGAAGTCATCGAAACAGCTAATGATCCCAGAGCCCTCACGTGGGCTTTACTTACGTTATCCCAATTCTGCAAGTACCTGGAGTGTGACTATCAAACCCAGGTCCCAGAAAGCGAGACTAACACTCAGAAAGAGGTTAGGAGCCCGGACAAGGCCAGTGTTGCCTCTGGAACCATAGCTCCAAAGTCCATGATCTTACCCAATATTATTCCAATTTGTAAATAATATGTAATTTAAGTGAAAAAAAAAGTGAAATGTAGTGGACTATGAAAGATACTACGTGGCTCTCTTCTAAAAGGAAAGACCCTGTGGTCACTATCATTGTCACAATGTTCTCTGTATTTTTTCATGTGATGCATCTCAAGGGAGAGAAAAGCATATTGTTATCTAATAGAGGTGCCAAATATTCACTCGGTATCTAAAAACAAAAAGAAAGGTTTTGATTTTCAGTAAGGAGCAGGCATTACTTCTATGCTCATAAATAAATTATTTTGAAAAGAGGTGGTGATTTCTTCCTAAAAGGTAAAAAGTTATCTTAGTGTGGATTTTGCTTGTATGAAAGGGAAATTCTATTTATGACTGGCCAAAGGGGAAATATTTTTAATTATTGTATGTCTCCAAGAATATCTTCTGGGACTCAGTATCTCCCAAGTTTGGCCAAATAATGAAAGTATAAGGACACTTTCAAAATATTCAAATTGTTATGTCACCATTTTCAATCCGATTCTTAAAGTTTTATAGCAATGAGTCAGCCAAAGTTCCCCACTACAAAACATCAGGCATGCAAATGAGATTTACAGAATGTGTACATCTGAATCAGTCCGAAGGGTACATGTGCGTGCACATGCATGGAGCTAGTCCCTCATCACGGATATTGGTCACATTATGAGCAAAAGTAGCAATCAACGTATGATGCCTTTGTAGGTTCCAGGTTTGCTTACAGAAAAATACATAAAACACAAATGTACAAAAGTACATATAACATAAATGCATAGTTATTAAAGTGTCCACTTTATTATTACTTTGTTATAGATAACATACTATATAATGTGATTGTAATTATTTAATATAAAGTGAACACTCACATAACCATCCGCAATGCTGAGAAGCAGAGCACGGCCAGCCTCTTTCAGAGCCCTCCGTGTGTCCTCACTGAGGACAATGCCCTCACTCTCTCTAGTTGGTTTTTCTGACAATTTCCTCAGCACACAGACACATCCTGAAAAAACATAGTTTAGTTTGGTCTGCTTCTGAAATTTATGTAAGTGAAATCATACTGTGGTTTGAATCTTTCACTTACTACCATGCTTATAAGCTCCTTCCACTGTCTTCATTTTCACGGCTTTATAATATCCCACTGCATGAATAAACCACGAAGTATGTACACGTTCTCCTGTTGACGAACATCACCACCTTAGGTATAACAAAACACAGGTGTGTACAACAGAATACATGCGTGCATATGTGTAACAGAGTACATGTCAAGAATGTTCTGCAAGAAACATTCAATGCATGCAAAGAACATTCTTGACATATTTTCTGTTACACATATGCATGAGTTTCTCTTGAGCACATACCCAGAAATAGAACTGTCGGCTTATAGGGTTTGCGTGTCTTCAACTTAACAACATGCTGACCCATTTTTCCAGAGTAGCTGTACCAATTTACAAACCCACATCACTGCACAAGAGTTCCTGGAGCTCTAAATGTTTGCCAATTCGTTCAAGTCTGCTATGGTCAGACTTTTTACTTTTTGTCAGTCTGCTTGGTATGTAATAGAATCTCATTTGATCTAAATTTGCATTTGCCTGATTAATAATGACATTTTCATTTCATATATTTCTTCACTGTTATTTAAGTACTTTGCTCATTTTTCTATTAGTGGCTTGTCTTTTTTTTTCCCTGAAAGAAATCTACCATATATATTTTTAATCTTTTTTTAATATTCTGAATACTAATCCTTCATCAAATAAAATCTTCCTGTTCTTGGTAGTTTCTTTATGATGTTCTTTGATGAACCAAAGTTGTGAGTTTAATATAGTTGAATTTATCAAATATTTTTCCTCTATGGATTAGTGTTTTTTTGTGCCTTGTTTAGGAAATTCTTCCCAAACCCAAAGTCATAATGATATTATCTGCTTGAAGTTTTGCACATTTGCCTTTCACATTCAGGTCTTTAATCTACTTGGAATTAGATTTTTGTATATGGTGTGAGGGAGAAATCCAATTGGATTTTTTACTATAAGAATATCATCTTATCACTATTGGTTAAAAAGTCATTCTTTCCCCTGTACTATGAAATGCCAACTGTATCACCTGTCATGTCCAGAGACGAGTATGCTTCTGGGCTCTCTATTCTATTGCACTGGTCCATGCATCTGTGCCTACATCAAATTCACATTGTCTTAATAGCTGTAGCTTTATAATGACTCTTGGTATCTGCAAGAATAATTCCTCTCATCTTCTTGTTCTTAGGCAGCAGCATCTTTCCTGTTCTCGGACTTCTGCATTTCCTTATAAATGTCAAAATTAGTTGTTAAGATCACAAAAAGAACAGAAACAGCAACAACAAAAAACTGTTGGGATTTCATCTGGGTTTGCGCTGAATTTATAAAACAATTTGGGGAGAATTGATCGGTTCACAAACCCTAACCAAGACACAATATTGGACCTTCCAGCTGCTCAACCACTTAAGCCAATGCCACGTTTTTTTTAGTTTGGTTGGTACCAGTCGACTTCAGGGTACCAATTCCTGGTAAATAAATAAACCCTGAAATTCCAGTGACTGAACTTAACATAAGTTTCTTTCTTAATCATGCAGAGTCCAATTGGCGAAAAGAAGTTGGTAACAGTTCTGCTTCGTGAACTCTTCAGGCTGACAGTGGCTTAACCATCTCCAATATGTTGCTTCCAAGGTTTCCCTTGGCTTTGACATTTAGCAGCAGATTGGGATATAAAGAAAAAAGTTCACAGATCATGCAGGAGGTTTTTATGGGCCAGGTTTGGGAAGTAGCATATGTCATTTCTGCCTCGTTCCATTGGCCAGAATTCTGTCATGTGGCCACTGCAAGGGAGGATGGGAAATGTCCGGCTGGGGAGACGTGAATAGGCATCTGCCATGTTTTTCAGTCATTACACAGTTGCTTCTTTCCTTGACTTCCTGCATGAGCTAGGACCCCTCAACACAATGCTGATGAGTGACATTGCTGTATCAATGTTTCACTATTAAGTATGATGCCCGCTGTAGGCTTTTGTACATACTCTTTTTTTTTTTTTTTCTTTTGAGACAGGTTCTCACTCTGTCACCCAAGCTGGAATGCAGTGGCCTCATCATAGCTCACTGCAATGTCAAACTCCTGGGCTCAAGCGATCCTCCTGCCTCAGCCTCCCGAGTAGCTGGGACTATAGGCACTCACCATTGCACCCGGCTAATATTTCTATTTTTTGTAGAGACAGGGTCTCGCTCTTGCTCAGGCTGGTCTTGAACTCCCGGTCTCAAGCAAACCTCCCGTCTTGGCCTCCCAAAGAGCTAGGATTACAGGCATGAGCCACCATGCCCGGCCAGACACTCTTTATCAAATTAACAAAGTCATCTTTTATATGTGTTTTTTATTATCATTTATGAATACTGAATTACATTCAATACATTTTCTGCATCTATTTCAATAATCATATATGTTTTTCTAAAATCTGCTAAAGTAGTTAATTGCATGAGTTAATACTGAACTGTTAAACCAAGCTTGTATTCCTTGGAGGAACCTACATTGGTCATGATTATTATCTTCTTCTGTACTATTAAATTCAGTTTGCTAATTCTGATTTCTACATATGCGGTCATGAGTAAGATTGTCCTATAATTTTCTTTTCTTACATCGTCGAGTTGTGGTATCAACATTACGCAAGGATCATAAGATGAACTGCATCTCTCTCTAATCTCTGGAAGGCAACATGGAAGGTTGCAATTATTTCTTCCTTAAATGTTGGTAGAACTCACTGATGAAGCCATCTGAACATAGCGGTTTCTTTATGAGAAGCTTTTTAAATACTGATTCAATTTCTTTAATGATCATAGTCTAGTTTTGCTAAGCTGTATTTTTAAAGAATTTCTTTGTCTAACTTTTCAAATTTATTGACATAAAGTTACTCATAATGCCCCCCTAGTATCTGTAAAGTCTCCTGCATCTGTAGTGACATCCCATTTTGTATTCCTGAAATTGGACATTTGTGCCTTCTCACTTTTTCCTTGATCAGTTTCCCAAAGTTTTATCAATTTTATGGCCATTTTGAAATATCAACTCTTGGCTTTTTTTGATCCTTTCTACTGCATGTTTGCTTCCCATTTCTTTTAGATCTGCTCTTTATTATTTCTGTATTCTATACTGCTTGAGTTTATTTTGTTGCTGACTTTCTAAGTTCTTGAGACGGACGCTTGGCCTGGCCTTTCTTCTCATGTATGAATGGAAGGCTCCATGTTTCCCTCTAAGAACTGAGTTAGCTATGCCTTACGAGTTTTGATGTGTAGTATTTTAATTATCATTTGATTCCAAGTATTTCCTAATTCCCATCATGATTTATCTTTGATAAATAGGATACTTAGAAATTTTTAAATTTTCTAACATAAGGGGATTTTCCAGATATCTTTTTGCTACTGATTTCTGGCATAATTGCATCATGATGAGAGAAACGTGATCTACATGATTTTAATCCCTTTGAAACATACTGAGCCTTTCACGGCCTAGTGTATGTTCCGTGTGCAACTGAGAAGGACGTGCCCTCCCAGGTGTAGGGGACAGCGTTCTATACGTCCACCAGGTCCAGTGTTCTAATTGTGTCAGTCACGCTCTCTATAGCCTTCATCAGGCTCTCAAATCTCAAATTTTCTGGGATTTGCAAATTTGCTCATAACAAAGGTATCACTAACTCTCTGTGTACCTGTCTGGTTTACTGTGTTCCCTTCCATCTCAACCTGGTAATGCCTAACAATTTTGTCAGCTCTTTGACGTGATGATTTCAATACTTTTTTATATTTTATCCAACATTTTGAGTTGCTCCTGGTGAGAAAGTTGGTCTCAATAACCTAGCCTGCCATTCCTGGAACCTGGAAATTCTAGCTCCTGCCAATGTTATCAGCTCTGATTTTTCTCTTCTCTAATTTAGTACTCTTTTAGGTGAAGTAGAGTAATTCTTCTGACTTCATGTCTTTTTATTGATTTTATATCATTTCAAAGGAATTTATTCAAATTCTAAATGACCTAACCATTACTATTTAACGTATGTGAAATTCCTCCTGGCCGAAAGTTTTCAAAAGCCTGATTCCTCATCGTGCAAATCCCTAACAGGATTATAAAAGGATAATGAGCACCACAAGGGGTTCGAGATCACTGGATAATGTGCTGCTGTTTCCAGCCGCGGTGGGTCATGTTTTCGGCGCGCTAATAGTGTTGTATAATAACATGGGGTCGTGTGCCACGCAATGGAAGAACACAGGCTTAGAACTGAGCCCTTAGGTCCAAATTCCAGCTCTGTCACATAATGTACTAACTGGCTGGTGCCAAATCACATCTCTGGGCCTGTTTGTTTATCTGTAAAAAGGGTCTAAGGTTCACAGGTTACTTTAAAGATCAAATGGGATTATGGACACGTAAGCAGCTAAGTACCATGCTCAGCCCAGAAAAGACCCCCAGTAAGTCTTTCATTCAGTTTGGAGCCACAAAACCCTAACGACACGAGAAAGGCAAAGGAAAGATGTCAACTATAAGCTCTACAGCCTTACAAGGCAGGGGTTTGAAAGTGCGAGTAACACTTCTGCAAATAGCAAAGATGCAATGTACATGTACGGTAATGTTATGCAAGGAAAAGTACGACTGAAAGAACAATTAATAAAGAAAAATATCAGTTAAATTCTTTGTTTCATTTTTCTCGGTTTCTGAAATTCCTAAAAGAATGCAACCCCTTTCAGAATTCATAATGCTGGGTTTGGGTCGTTTTTGCATATTTGTGCAGCTGTTCCCCACTATCAGTATGCACATCTGCTCATTAGCAATACAATATAATTCCCACTGTCTAATTATTTGCAGATGATAGATTCCTTGTACATGGTCTAAAAAAAGGATAGTCCTTCAAAACTGGTGACTGTTTTTTTTTAAAAAAACTAACTTAAAAGGGTCAGCACAACCAAGTTCAGATATTAATTTGGCGAGTTCAAATCTATGAACACCAGTACTTAAATCGCCAAGTTGATGGGAAACAGAGGGAGACTGGGATTTTTCTCCCTCCAGTTAATGTTTCCCAGAAGACAGCACGGGGGCTCACTGCTCCAGAGTGCCCTGCGAAGAGACGGGCAGACCTGCTGAGGATGGAAGGGGCCCTGTCTCTGGGGACCTTCTGGAAACAATGCGGCCAGAGCAGTGCTTCATGGTGAGTATGTGTGTCTGGTTGGGGGGCATGTGGGGTCCAAGGGCATGGGATAGGGAGGTTCTCTAGTTTCAAGCACGGGCTGAGGAGCCCCACACGGTCCCCTACTCATGGCTCTGGAGGCCAAGACAGCCAGCCAGGGTGTGCCGGCCGGGGCCCAGGAAACAGCACAGGTGCTGCGGCCCTCTGGGCAGGCCAGGCCAAGCCTCCTGAGGACAAAAAGGAGCGTGGTGTTGGAGGTGCAGGGTGGGTGCGGGAGGGAGAGGGCTGATGAGGAGTTGATTGAGGATAAAGGGTTTGAACCAAGAATAGGAAACCATCAGGGGTAATCAGAGCACGAGCCGGGGAGAAATGACAGAGAGATGCTGGGATTCACGAAGGAACAAGACAAACAAACGGCAGCTGGTGGACGTGGCTCTTCCACAGGCGGCGTGAGTACAAAAGCCGCCAGACACCGAGGCTGACTCTACACCAGGCACCACGAGCGACATTGCCTCGTACATCCCGACACACGCTTAGCGGGTAGGAACTGTCTCCCAGATGCAGAAACAGAGGCTCGTTCACTCGTTCAACGAGAAAACGCTTAATCCGACACTTACCTTCTGGAGGGGTCAGAGAATAAACAAGAAGCAGGTAAACTGACAAATAATTCTACCTTGAGATACGCGTTAGGAAGGAAAGAGCACGCGGCGGTGGAGAAACACGTGGGGCTGGGGAGACCTCTCTGAGGATGGGTTGTCTTCAGCTGAGACTAAAGGACAAGAAGGCGCCGTCCCGCCGAGAGCTGTGGGCAGATGGAGCGGCAGGCGCAGGCACCTGTGTCTTCCAGGAGTGGAACAAGGGAGCGCTGCCCGCACACAGTGGGCACAGGCTGCGTGGGGCCTGTGGCAGGAGCCGGGGTTGGAGAAGCGGGCGCCAATCGGCTAGGCCCGGGCCGCGCTGCCCACCGTACGGAGTCTGCACATCATCCCCAGAGAAACCGGGCAACCAGCACAGTGCTTTGCGCAGGAGAGAGACACACCTTGTTCTGTGTTTTTAACAGGTCATTGTGGAGGGGAAAGGGCAGGCAGGCCAGGGAGGAGGCCGTCACAGGACCCGGGTGGTCAAGAAGACACGGAAAGAAACGAGACTTGGCCACGCAGCTCGTGCACAGCACTAAGCCACCGGCTTCTCTAACCCCAGAGTCCACACTTTCAACGACAGTGTTGATTAAAGACATTTTAATTAAGGGAATATTTTAATTAAGTTTTCAGATGGGTGACTGGGAGTTCATCACCAGCTTATAGTTGAAGTGTTAGTTAGGATATAGGTTCAGCTGTTGTAGAAAAGGAGAAAAAAAAATGACCTAAAATGAACCAAAATATTTATAGTAATTTAAACAAGGCAGTTCTTGCCTACAGAGTCCAGCCTGGCATGGTGCCAGTGGATCCTTCCGCTTTGCAGCTCCATTGGCACAAGGTGTGGCCCCCACCGCATGGGCCACGATGGCTCACACAACACCCCCACACCGGCGTGTCAGGAGGGAGGAAGTGGAAGAGAACACCCCTTCCTCCACGTCCACACAACCCCGAAGTGACACACCTTCGCTTCTACTTAGGCTCGGCAGTTAGAATTTTGACGTATGGCCACACTTAGCTCTCAGGAGTCCAGGGAATTTAGTCTTTACTGGTGGCTGCATACTTACTGGCTAAAATCCAGACACTACGCAAGTGGGGAAACCGATCGATCTTGGGGGGACTCAACCTGCCATCTCAGCCACAGGCCTCTGCAGAAAGGCTGCTGCTCCCGAAGGAGGACACGGGGACAGTTTCCAGGCCACACGGTCCCCTGGGAAGGCTCGGAGCTACCACGGGAGGCCCACACATCCAGCATGCAGCAGGCGTGACCTAGAGGTTGCAGAATGCACGATGTGTGCGAGCATTTCCGTTTTCCAGAGATACTTGATGTGGTGGGTAATAACATGGGCGTTCAATTTAAAGTGTAATTAAATGCATAGTAGCATTTTAGTATCTTTGCTTCTGAATATAAAGGCACATCTATTAACACGTGGGGGATCCATAAGAATGTCCGTCCTTAGAACAGGTCTTCCCAGGCAAGAAGCTTGGACCTCTCCAGTGCGGGGGAAGGAAAACAGACTTGAGCTGCGGACAGAGCTGGGTGCAAACACTGCCGTCCACACCACGCGCGACTGGGAGGCCTGCTTCTCTTCCGTTCAGTGAAGACAACGATCCCTACTCCATGGCGTCATGGTCAAGATTAAATGAAATTAGAATTATAAAACATCTGTCACTAAGGCTGGCCCAGAAGAGGAGCTTAATAAATGTCACTATCTCTTGCCCCCTCGGACAGAGGAGAGCGAAATGGGTTGCAATTGAGGAGTCCGATTTATGGGGTGAGGTCAGACAAAACTGGTCTCTGCCTTGTATACTTATGCCGTGGCCCAAGGCACACGGTCTGTGCCCTGCAGCCTGTGCAGGAATGGGAGGATTGAACCGTGCTATTCGTGCACAGAGCATTCTACTTAGGGCACAGGCCGGGCATGAGAGGCGGGGACCGGGTCTGCTTCTCTCGATTGCTGTGTCGGCAGCGAACTTGACCAAGGATCCACCAGCACCCCCAGCAGCACCCCAGAATGACAAATGAAACAGGGCTGAGCTCTCTCCCCAACAAGCACGAAAGACAAAAGAATCTCCCTGGATAGAAAACCCACACGTTAGTAGATGAAGGGTAAACATTTTCCTACAGAAAGAAATCAAGGGCAATGTGAATATAAAAATAAATATAAAAATCCAGTGAAATTATATTCTTGTATTGAGAAAGACATAACAGCGAGACCTAGCATTTATGTGGGACCTTACCCTTTTTATGCCATGTTCACATTATTTTATTTAATTCTTAGGATAATACTAGAGATAGTGTTATAGCTATTTCATAGCTGAGAGAAATAGAGGTTCAGATTGGGTAAACGTCTTGGCCAAGGTTGCCAAGCTGGGATGGGAACCCAAATCTCCTAAATCTCAGGCTCTGCCGTGCCACTTGGAGACTGTGGGAGTCTGGGGACCACCTGGTGAGGAAGGGGCACTTGCCGGTCTGTCCTCAGAAGCCCGGGGGAACTGTATCTGTCCCAAGAGTAAGACAGACAACCACGATAGGACGTACGAGCTTAAATGGCAGTATCTGAATGTTTCAACAAAAGTAGAGGACTTGTGGTAACTGGTAAATTCAGAGTAAATTCCTACTGGCCAAATGTATGACGATGCTGATAGGTCTGTTACTCCGCCTGCGGCTACTCCACTGAGTGGTGCCTCTCTGGACGCCCCAGTAGTGGCTGTGGAGTGACAGGTCTCTGGCCCCACCTATATCTTAAAGAGCCTGCACTTTTCAAGCTTTCTCCTACCAGCTTTGCTCCCTTCCAAACGGCAGACGGCGTGTGGGAACTTCACCTGCCCGTCCCGGCCGATGCCACGAGAGCTGCTTCAGCCCCTCGAAGCAGCGAAGAACACGCAGAATTTTCTCTGCTTAGCCCACGCCATGAATATTTGATTTAACTGAAAGGGGACTTTACGTTTCAATTCTTGCTGTTTCAACTCTAGAAAGAGCCTTGCCATCAGCAGGAACCCCACATTTGCAAATATGGTTCTAGAATACCGCTTACCCCACAAAATGCAGCAAATTGTAACTAAAAAATGTAAGTAGCCCCTTCAGATCCTTAATGATTCTACAAATGAGGGACTAAAATCTTTCAACGTGCTCATCAAAACACGCTTCTCTTGAGTTAGATTTCTGCGGAGAATCCCCTGTTTCCGGGACGCGTCCTCACATCAAAGGCCAACGCCTTCTCAACTTTCACTCGAGTTTTGTCTTTCTGTTGATAAGCGATTCTGGCACAGACAAGAGCAGCCCTCGAGTGGGTTTAGTAATTACTTACTCTTGTTTCTTAAAAGTCCACCTAGAGTGGGCTATCACTTCCCAGATCAGAGCCGCCACCACATCCAACATGCTGCTCTCTTCCGAAACATCTACTTTCTGAGAAGGAACAGGCCGTCTGACAACATCTTCACTCTCCTCCTCTGTTCTGTGGTTGGTGGCTTTCTTGCCAGGACCACTTTTCACTGGGAAATGTGAGGAGAGTTGCCACCTAATCTCAAGTAGGGAATTTAGAGGGTGTGGTCAGATGTGGGGTGTGGCGATGGCCACGTTCTCCTGCAGCCCGGCTCTCCCCTGCTGCATGCCCACCCTTCAGGCAGCGGGGGCTTCAGAATCTGGCCACAGAAGAATTACACACAGCTGCACGTTTAGGACCTGCAGGATTCCCTGGGAATACTAAATCCACTGATACGAGAGTTCTTCTGAACTATTTTGCTTTTAATGTTCCAGTGCTAACACATGCCTGTTTTAATAATTTCATGTTATAATATTTTGGTCTTTGGTCTTATGTGCATCTAACTGTATGTTCATTTGATCTCTGTACATTGGAATTTAACTATTTTTTTTTCCGATAGGGATATGTTTTCCATGTGCATTAACCAAGAGGCTGGACATTCCTGCATGTTCCAGACCATTCGGTGGTTTAGTACCACCTAACAGAGCACCCCACAAACAGAGAAGACACAAGATAAACGTCCTAAATGAATAACTGCCTTTCTCAGTAGCTTAAAGATATTGAGAGGGGGTGTGGTATGTTTCTGGGCCATATGTCCCAAATCCTAAACCACAATTCTTTATTCTGAATTACCAAGGAAACCACCAACAGGTCTTAAAGAAACAATTTTTAGCATCCTCCACCCAACATCTGAATCAATGGTAAAATTGTTAACCAAATGGTTTTAGACCTCGGATTTATAAAGCCAAAGGAACATGGTTAACTAACAGTTACTGACTATATTGACCACAGTGATTGTTTAGGTTGAATGTGTGGATTAGTTAGGAGTTTTGTTGTTTTTGCCATTTCTTGTAATAGAAACCCAACAAACTGGCTTAAGAAAAATAAAGGGGGAAGTACACAGTAGTCTCATGGCTCGGAAAGCTACGAGGGGAGCTCCCAGAAGGCAGAGCTGCAGAAATGAGAGGCCCTAGGGCCCCCTCCCTGTCTCCCTCTCTCATCCTCCTGCCTGGCTTCTCCTGCAGATGGGCTCTTTCTGCACACAGAGCACCGACACCCTGGCAGCCCCAGCAAAGGAAGACCTTTTGCCCTCATATAACAGTCCCAGGGAAGGACTCTAATTGGTCCTACTTGGTTCACACGCCCAATCCTTGGGTCAAACACTGTTGACAACAGGACAAGACTCTTTGGTTGGCCAGGCCTGCCTTATGCACCCGCCCCCTCGGCCAGTAGAGCAGGGCCTATTTCCACAAGGGTCATGGGAAACCTTGCAAGGCTTAAAAACAGATTGCTCCCATGGCACCTTACACTGAGCTGTCCGAAAAATAATAATGTGGGAAGACCATATATCTTGTGATTTAATATTTATGACAATATCAGGACTATTCTAAACAGGAATGGATATATGAAAGGGGAAAAAACTATCCTCCTACATGTGTAATTTGTCCAAAATACCAGTGGAAAAATGTATCACTCAACAATCAAACTCCATTGTCTGCAAACCCCACCATTAGCAATTTCCTCTTTTTGCTTAACATTGAATCCCAAAGACACTAGTGTGTGACATTTAACTGGATGACCTCAAAAATCTCTTCCAGCCCATGAGTCTATGAGCCCTATTAGACTCAAAATACCTGTGGAAGAAGAGTAGACAAAGGTATCACATTACTGGACAGTCTCTTGGGCTCAACTGTAACCCCTCCAAATTCATATATTAATGTCCTAACTCACAGAAGGTGACTGTATTTGTATTTTGATAGGGTTTTTAAAGAGGTAATTAAGGTAAAATGAGTTCCTAATCCAAGATGACTGATATCCTCACAAGAAGAGGAAACTTGGACACACACAGGTACAGAGGGATGATCACATGGAGACCCAGGGAGAAGACGGCCACCTGCCAGCCACAGAAAGAGGCGTCAGAAGAAACCAACACTTTAGACACCTTGATCTTGCACTCCCAGCCCTCAGAACTGAGAGGCAAAGCATTTCTTTGTTCTGCAGTACTTTGTCACGGCAGCCCTGGCAAACTGATACAGACAGTGAGCCAAGACTTCCAGAGAGGTGGCCGGGTGAGGACAGAGGCATGGTGGAAACAAACTTGACGTGTGGGGTCGGGGAGAGCAACAGGTTCTTTTAAGGTTCTTTTAAAGGTCCTATCCCCCTGAGACCCAGGGGCCAGTTCTAGCACACTAGTTAACTGGTATGTGCTGATGAACATGTCATAGATGGGTAAGAATTTTTAAGAGAGGGAAGTAGAGAAAAGTTGATGACAGATTTCACCCCCTTTGAAATTCTGAGAGTCTATTGGGACACGGCATTAGGATTGTCCAGACCCTAGGCCACAGCCGCGACCTGCGGGGCAGCCTGTCTCCTGTGCGACTTCAGGCTTGCCTGGGCTCCCGACGTGAGTCTCCACTGATCATTTTAGATCACTGACCTCTGCCCTCTGGCAATGCACCCTGGCCCGGGATGGTTCTTAGAACCAGCACCCAGGACCCACCAACCTGTGCTGCTGGGGGAATATTACGATTCCACCACGAAGCACATATGCATCTGGGAAAACACATCCACGCATCAGGAAATCGCCAACACCGCATACCCACTACACAAAACCCTGACACCAGAGGGAAAATATTTTTGTTAAACAGACTGATTGCTAAATGAACAGGGTTTGTGAAAAATCACATCTATTATATAGGACTTTTCAGTGCATAAGCTTCACAATATCAGATGATCACGTTGGCAAAGCAGGGTCTGTGGGGCTGTTAGATGATATCTGAAAATTGCTTTATTATCCAATATTACAATCATATTTGCCAACACGGAATTTTTCGCTTGTGTGTGCACTCAAATAAAATTTCTGACCGCCATTGTTTACAGCCCAAATATATTAATAATCTCCACATCACAAATTGCAAAGAAGACAAACGAAATAGTTAAAGAACGTGAGCATTGTGGACCTACTGAATACCACATTTTACCTTTATGTGTTTTTTATTTATCACCCACAGACATTTAAGAAAAAAATTAAACCTGATAACGTCAAAAGATGAGAAAAGCTAAACTCAGAGAAATAAAGGAACCATAAATCAAGAAAACTTTGGAGCTGCAGGAGAGACACTTTAATTTTGTAGACAAAAGACTGCATTAAGGAGGAATAATGCAATAATCAAAGGTGAACGGATCTCTATTGTCTGGCATCTTCCTCTGTGGGAATTTTCCCACCCCTGACAGCTGTAAGGGGGGCAGAGGCGCCGAACGTGGCTGCGCCTTTATTCTCGCACCCCCTTCCTCCCCGGCCCCTCCTCTCCTCCGTCAATAAACGTCTGCAATCATATTCTTGAGCTCCTGTGTGATTTCAAGGTTCATCTCTTCCATGCAGCTCAAACACTAATTATCCCAGCTGTAATTAGTAAGATAATTAAATACTGGCTCACTCATCACTCTACCTTGGGTCGGGTCGTGATTCTCCCAGAAGACCTTGAGCAGTTCCTCAAAGCTGATGTGTTCTGGCTGGTACACGACTCGGACGACTTCTGTGTGGCCAGTTTTTCCTTGAAAGAAACAGAACGTACAACCCAAATTTACGGACAACAGAAATTTATTGCAAGGTATTTGTTCTCAAAAAAACCCAACAGAACAAAAGCTGGAACTCTTGCCTCTGAAGGAAGGGGGGAAGCGTGGTTGGACGTTAGCTAACAGGCTCATCCTAAGTCTCTGCCGCCGGCTCTTGTTCCAGAAAAGCACACACTTCTCCTCTAGCAAGCGCCCTGCGATGGGGACTGCTACATTGTGCTCTAATATATTTTTTTGAGTTCGTGAAAAAACAAACGTGGGTTTTCATTTTCCATCTCACTCTTATAAAAATCGTATAGATCCAACCTGACATAAGTGCTCGAGATTTGAAACCCTGCAAAGGGGAAGGAGCCAATTTATTTTTATCATCTCCCCATGCTACATGCAGTGAGCTCAACTGCACTGCAGTGAGATGGTGCCAGATAGAGAAACCTGTAAAAAATAAAAAAATTAAAAAAATTAAAAACCAGGCTGATAACTCGTTTGCATTAGATAAATTAGTTAACGGAGGGACATACTCGGAGGGACATACTCTCTGTGCTGTTAGCACTGAGGCAAGGGTCAGAGGTAGATACCCAGAGGGGCAGTAAGCGTTTTCTCAGCCTAATTCGTCTCTGCGGTAAACAACCACGCAGCACAGGTCTCTGTGCAGGACCCCCTATAAGCAGGACCCTTCTCATAGGTGGCCCCTAAGGTTTGGGGATCAGGGAGGTGGCTGTTTGCAGAACCACTTGTACCTTTGGAATGCATGCCTTATTTTACAGTCTCACAACATGGTATTAATAAATAATGCACCCCTTCATGATGATATCATCTCTGTATTAAAATTTGTTTTCTGCCTCTTTTCAGTGACCCATGTGCAGTAGAGAATTTGGCCTTGCCCAAAGAGGGCTCTGGCCTTTGCCCTCAGCTCCTGGGAGATAATCTATGTCATATCCAATAGAAATGTCTGTTTAGGGCAGGGGCTGGCCACACTGGATCCTAGGATGGGGCCAGCTGTACCCAACAGCCTTAGGTGCAAGTCTCAGGGGACTGGCTGTGCCAGGAAGGGCAATCATGTGAATTAGGGTGGGGGCTTTAGATCACATGGTATCAGTCCACCTGGAGTCTGAGTTCAACCGTGTGGGCAATCGATCGATCGATCAATCATGCCTGCACAATGGAACCACAATAAAAACTCTGGACATTGGAGCTCAGGCAAGCCCCTCTAGTTAGCAATACTCTCTGCACATTATCACACATCAGTGCCAGGACATTTATACGTCCGAATACATGAGAGAGGAGAACAGAAGCATTTGGAACCTTCCCAGACTCTTCCCTATGCATCTCTTTCTTTAGCTGAGTTTGAGTAGTATCCTTTCCCTGTAATAAATCGTGACCATAAGTATCCTTCTAGCAGATTATCAAATATGAGAGCAGTTTTGGGAATCCCCTGGACTTGCACCTTAGTTTGCAAAAGTATTTTCCCATATATTCATTATCTCACTTTAATTATCACAAATGTCCAGCGTTGTAGGCAGAGAAGGCAGAAATCCTCATTTTACAAACCGGAAAACTGAGATACAAATACATTAGATTTGCCCAAAGTCACATGGCTAGTGAATTTGGGGGCCATAACCTGAAAAAACATACCTTCTGACAATTTGTCCAGGGTTCTGTTTAATACATAAAAGGAAAGAGAGCAAGCGGAACATTTGGAACATGGGTCCCCCCAAAAAAAGGAAATCTCTTTATTATCTTTAATTTGTTAATGTTTAAAATTGTTTTGACTGTATAGACAATATTTGCAAATAAAATTTGAAGCTTAGAAAATGTGAGGAACTATTTAAAAGAAAGTAAAAATCACCTGTACTCCTGCCACAAAAGCACTATCAATATTTTTTATGCATCTCTGAGTGCATTCCAGATGCGTGCGCGCGCGCACACACACACACACACACACTCACACATTCCATTATAATCATTATGGCAGGCTTTTCCCACATACAAGTATACTGTGAGTGTTTCCCCATGTCACTGAAATTTTTAGAAAACACCATTCATAATGACTACATAACACTCCATTAGACGGTTGTCCAGCTACTTACTGAATCATTCCCTGTCTTTGGGCAATTAAACTGAAATGTATTTTTTTCCATGAATGTAAATATTTTTCCATGCTTCCACGGCTGCCTCAAGCCATAGTTATATAAGTGAGATTTCTAAATCAATGTTTATAAACACTTTGAGATTTCTTAATGCATAGTTCCAAACTGCCTTTCAGCAAAGTTGGCCCAATTTTCTCTCCCCATTGGCAGCATATTTGAGGGCCAGCCTCAGTCACTATTATAATGTTTTTAATCCTTAGCAACTAATAGCTGAAAAACAGTCTCCTATTGTTTTATTTAGAATGAATTATTAGTGAGGTAAAAATACATTTCATGGTTGTTTGCAATTTTAATGTCTTCTTTGCTCTAATTTTTGTCATGTCCTTTTTATATTGGGTTATTAACTGTTTATACTAATCATTTATTATTGATTAATCCATACAGTTTTCATTCAAATACTACAGTAATTCAAGTTAGCATCTAAACAGATTTTATGTTAACAGATATGAAAATAATAAGAGTGAAGAGTTTGGGAAGAACATACAGTAAGTATAATAATCACGTTATTGAAAACCACTTTTGATCTACTTTAACGTCTTATTTTGTAATTTGAAATGTTTAAATGATTCAACTACAAGAGCATTAAAACTCTCTGAATCATAAAAATGGCAAGATATTTTTATAAATATGATGAAAATTTGGCATGAAAGGCACTGAAACCACACTGGAAATATAAGCAAAACATGTAAACAGGCTATGGACACGGGAAGAAATAAATGTAAGTCAAGACATGCAAAATGCCAACAAATAAAGTAAATGCATATTAAAACATTAACGTACCATCTCTTGTTACATTTTGTAAACTGCATAAAAGCATTCTAGTGCTGTTGAGGATACAATGAAATGGTGCCCTTACCTAGGCAGTGACGGGGTAAAATTACTAAGTCAGGTTTGAAACACCATTGAGTATGAGTATCGAGAGCCACAAAGGGTTCTCATTCACCCGGATTAAGTGATCCAGGAAATCTATCTCAAAAGTATAACCTCAAATAATGGAAAAGATATATATACACACACAAAATTCATGCCATCATTATCACAGTGGTGGTGGACTGTAAGAAATACACAAGTCAAACAAAAAATAAACAAATTATGGCATAACTAACATGATGAAATATGGAACCATTAAAATACCATATCCGAACCATAGTGAGAGCTGTTACTACTTAGTGAACAATAACAATATCCACCTGCTTCACCTACTTGTTGCCACTTAATTGCCCACAACAATTGTTTTCTATTGTGATAAAATGCACATAACACAAAATTTACCATCTCAACCATTTTAAGTGTATAGTTCAGGGGTTTTGAGTACATCCACAATGCTGCTCAACCTTCACCACCATCCATCTGCCAAACTCTGTCATCCTCTGAAACTCTGCATCCATCAAACATTAAGCTCCCACTCCCCTCTCTCTCCCACCCTTGACAGCCACGTTCTACTTTCTGTCTCTGAGAATTTGACTGCCCTAGGGATCTCATATAAGTGGAATTATACGGTATTTAACTTTTTGTGACTTGGCATAATGTCCTCAAGGTCCATCCATGTTGTGGCATGTGTCCAAATTTCCCTGCTTTTTAAGGCTAAATGATATATATTTCAGCCTGTGTGTGTGTGTGTGTGTGTGTGTATGTGTGTACCACATTCTGTTTATCCATTCATCCATCGGTGGACACTTGAGTTGCCTCTACCTTTTAGCTCGTGTGAATAACGCTGCTATGGAAACGGGTATACAAACACGACTCACAACAATTTTGCAAGAGAGAGATATGGTCCCCATCTTACAGATGAGGAAACCGAGGTCTCTCCACAGGTGTTTCACAAACAACATTCCACAGCCATCAGTAGCAGGATCTGGTCATAAGTCAACCAGGTTTTAACCAAAGGTGAAGCTCGAGCTCAGAGTGTGACCGTGAGCCAGGCTGAACAGAGAAACCTGAAGCCACCAAGGGACAGCAAATGTCGCCCAGGCTGTGGCCCAGATGAGATGTCATAGCATTGCAGTAAGTGATTCTCAGGCTGTTGAGAAAATTGTACAGGGTTAGGCTATTGTTTCATGACAGGAAAGATTTCCACTCACCAGCAAACACCTCCAGACATAATCTGGCACTGATAAAATATTATTTGTGGAGCGGCTTAAAGAAGCCCGGTTGTTTAAGACAAACTCCCACCATTTAAATGCAAGATGCATTTGCATCCACAAACAGCGCAGAGATGCCCTTGCCCAGCTCACCTTTAAGTCTCTTTACTTTATTTCTCCGAAGTAAAAGAAGCTGTGTAAAAATACGCAGTGCAAATGATCAAAAGGATTAAAGGACTCAGAACCTCTTACAGAAAATGCCTGCGTGTTGCAGGAACTGGCCAGTGTGCCGGGCTAATTTCATTCCAGCACCCACCTGCAAATACTTTCTTGTGTTTCCAGAGATAAAAGGCCACAGCTTAAAAATACTTTGAGCTGTGTCTTCACATCACCTCGTGCAAATAGCACCATAGGTGTGACGTGCAAACGTGCTTGTTAAGGATTCACAGCTGCATTGTAGCTGCTTTAACATTGTTGCTCAGAAATATCTTGAAAGGGAAAATGGAGAGGGTGACTGTCTCTCTGAGCATTTCTCCCCGGTGCCTGGCCCCCCAGGCCCAGAGCGGCTCCTTTACCTAAATGAACACAGGCAGGTGGACACAGACAGGTTCGTTCCAAGGCAAAACTTCCAAGAAGGGACATATGGGCATGTTTTGAGAGCAGAAAAATCAGGCACTCTGGGGTCATCTGGCTATGTGGAACCCAAGTCATTCATGGAACCAGGTGCTTTAAAGAGAACCCCAAGATAAGCTGGTCAGTTTTTACGGTCCTACAGCACAGCCTCCTGTCCCATGGGGAAAACGTTACCTTCCATTCTTCCAGATTGGTGTGATTAGTTTTTGCGAGCGTCGGGCTGGTGGGGAGAGGAGAGCGAGCAGGAAGCTGGCTACCCGGTGGATGGAACAGGAGAGACAGCCGGAGAGCTCCAGCAAGACACTGAGCAGGTGGTGCAGAGGGGCAATGCTGCGTGCTGGTGGCGGGGCAGCCCCTCAGGAGCCAGACGGCCACAGCTGGAGTCCTGGCTCTGCCACTTGTCAGCTGAGTGACCTTGGCGGGGCCGGGGAGAGAGGGCCAAGCTGGCTCAAACCAGAGCTCCCTGGCAAATGAGCTGTGCCTTGCCTTGGGGCCACACCCATGCTTGGAGGCCCTTTATGGACCTCAGGGAGCGGGCCACAACCCCCCTGCGTTTGGACACAGCACTTTACGTTCTGCAACGTGCTTCTGGATCCATGGACTCATGCTGGTACCACAGCCACCTGGAAGGCTGTCGACGTGAATGTTATTAGTCCATTTTGCTGACAGGTAAGCCAAGCTCAGAGCTCGTAAGACTGAAGTGAGCCCAAACTTCCCACAGTCCAATGCACCCCCGTCCCCGCTGCCTGTTCCACACCTGTCCTCTCTGTCCTCTGCCCAGGGGCCCACAGGAGCCCCTGCCTGGCCC
The DNA here is from genome assembly GCF_041146395.1 of Eulemur rufifrons. Classification (NCBI taxonomy): domain Eukaryota; kingdom Metazoa; phylum Chordata; class Mammalia; order Primates; family Lemuridae; genus Eulemur; species Eulemur rufifrons. Next base: position 3,894,666 of record NC_090994.1, read on the forward strand.
CAGGGCATCATCGGTGCGACCCCCGCCTCGTTTCCCCGCACTCTCCCCTGGTAGTCTACTCCCTTCACCCTGCAGCTCCCGTTACCCTCCGCCTGCAGCCGCCCCTCCCGCCACCTCCGGTCTACACCCTCCTCTGCCCTCAAGGTCCCCTCAGATCCTGCGTCGTCTAGGAGCTTCTCTGAATTTGGGACCTCGAGAGAGGCTCCACATGGCGGGACAGGCTCGGCCAGGGCATCCTACGGGAGCAGCTGTGCTCAGAGCTGGGCTCCTCCACTGAAGCACGTCCCCTGAGTCCCTCACGGGGTGGGTGTGCGGAGCAGAGGTGACCTGTGCAGCAGGCATGGCCCAGTAGCTGGCGCACAGAGGGGACCAAAACAATGATGTTTCCCTCCCCCGGTCCAGCCTCCCATGGGTTCTTTCTCCACACGGGGTCGGTCCCCGCAGTGTGACACTTGAGTGCTTGTTGTTTACAAGTGCTTGCTTAGTCTTCCCACACACACAGCTCACTACGTGATGAAAAGCAACCATGACAATGGCTCTTCTCTGCCGTCCCCAGGACTGGGCACATGATATGATCTTAATAAATACACAGGGGCCGGAGGGAGGATTTCTCATACTGGGTCTTCCCAGCACTTAGCCTCCATCTGGACAGGTGTGCGTGTGGACGCCAGCACGACGCTGCTCACCTGCCTAGTGGCCAGTGCCCAGGTGGGCCCACTCTGCTCTGATCCTCTGCCCCAACCACTGCGTTCTATGCAAACCTCACCACCTGTCCTAAAATGGACGCGGCCACTACCCAGGAAAGATCTTAGATGTGGCTAACACACCTGTAACACCTTCCTGTATGGGCCAACACGGTGTTTTATTTAATAGGAAATATTTATTGAATGTTTCATGCATTGTGCTCAGTGTTGAGTGCTGTGTGGTGACAAAAGTTAATATGGTGACAACATTTTACCATGGGCATTGCCTGTAGTCTGAGTCCAGGTAAGGAACTGCACTTTAAACTCAAAAGACCCAGTCTATTTTATTTATCCTATAGGCAAGAGGGAGGGGATAAGTGAGTTACAGTGATTTTTTTTTCATTAAATAATAACCATTCTTCAACTTCCCTCATCCTTTCCCTGCCGAACCGTTAAACCAAATCAAAGAGCACGCAAAAAGATCCAGGTGTTTGAAGGGAAAAAGGGGAGAGGGTGGGTGAAAAATACCTCCCCTTTTCCCATACAAGATTCAAAACACTACCTTCCTCTTGCTAATTAACTACAAAGAAGTAAGATGTCAGCTCAGTTTCATCTCCAGCTCCTGCAGATAGAAAATGTGATTTCCAACAATGTACTCATTATAAAAAAAAAATCCTAATACATCAAAATTGGATGCCCTGTGGAGTTCATTATAGGATTTGAGGAGTGTCTATACTGTCATTTTATCTTGGCTTTTTTTTTCTTTTGTCTCATCAGTCACTTAAAGTGTCCAACGAGAAACATAAGCTGTAAAAAGCATCCTGTTGATTGAAAAGTAGAAAAAAATACTGTTGGAGCACTCGCGATGTTTTGGGGGGCCCATCATGGGGAGACGTGCTGGGGAATTTGTAATTCTCCGGTGTATACTTTATATGGTCACTTCCTTCAGAGATGATGCTCTTGGAGGAGTGCTATACACAGTTGAATACTTGATCAAGAAAAGTCTTCAAGAAAGCAGTCAACTACACTCATTAATTCTTTGAGCCACTGGAGGTTTTCACTGCTACAAAGGTAACTAGCAGGGAAAAGCACGTAACTAGGGTAGCAGTGAACCGCTCACTAGTTTCTGTACCCAACCTGCTGATTACAGAGGCTGGCTTGACCCCCAGTGCCAACACTCTGAGCTGGTTTTTCCACTATATTAAGCTTAGGAAAGGACCAATGTGTTTGGGCTGATTAAAGCCCATCTTCTAGACTGGCACTTATTCCTGCCCTGCCATGAACTAGGCATTATGAGGTGCTAGCAAAACCAAGCAGGGATCACGGTACCCTTGCGGCCAGGACAACACACATAGTCGTATTCAATGGCTGATTCATAGTAGCAAGGGTATTGCACACTGAGAAACCATGACTCCTTGGTGCTACTAAATCATACACCAAGTTGAAAATGAAGTTTGCGTGCGTCTTGAGGTCAAATTATTTGCTTAATTCAGGTGATTCAGCAGGTGGCAGGGCCCGGTAGGTTTGATTCCATAATCTCGTGCCCTCTCCCTACACACATGGGAGCTGAGCCACTAAATTATTGCTACCAGTGACTGTCCACAGATCCAAATTCAGCTGTCATTTGATCGATATTGGGAATCTTTCTGCCTTGATTAGCAGGTCTTTGATGACAGCCAGTAATTAATGTAGGAGCCCAAAGATAGGCCCTGAGGAACACACCGAACGTTTCAACAATGAAGTGCTGAGAAACTGTGCCAAGGGCGTTGGCAATACAGTGAGAATATTTGATTTGGATGAATTACTTAATTTCTCTGCATCTCAGCTTCCTTGTCCACACAACAGTTATAAAAATGCCAAAAAGGCACGCTGTCAGGATTACATCATGTATGAGCACACGTGCACACATGCACACACACATGTGCACACACACAGAGGTTTTGTTAACTATAGAGTCCACTCATGCCTAGTTTCGCTGCTCATTCTCTCTGTCCCAGCCTGACGAGGCAGGAATCCAATAAATGTCAGCCTTGGGCTCGGCTCCGTGCACAGCGCTAAACCAATAACATGAGAAATCCAGAGATGCGCAAACCCTGAGCCTGCTCTGGGGAAACTCACTCAAACACTAACAACGTGAGACAGAAAGCGTTTGGGGCCACAGGAGAGTAGGGAGGCGCTTCGCAGTCTGCGGGGGGAAGAGAGCAGAGAAGATTTTGTAGACGGGTCTAACTGCACGGTGAAAAACGGGTGCAATTTAGACGCACAGAGCTGGGGGTGAGGGTGTTTCAGGTGTTGCAAACAAGCACCAGGACACAGTGGACACAGAGGAGGAAGTCACAGATTGGACAGGATGGCTCAGAGGAGCCGACCCACACCATTCCCCCTGGCGAACATGGTGGCTGTCGTCACAGCAGCAGAACGTCAGCAGCTCTCTCTGGCACGCCTCACCCTCTGCGCCACCGCTCAGGGACACGCTTACCACGTCGGTTGTGTTTGTTCCCAGACTTGTTTAGACCAATGGCACTTTATCTTACAATCAGAAGATTTAATTAGATATCACATACAGAATAAAAGTGGAAAGAGAAATAAGCTTTGTTTCTATTAAAAATTAATTTTTAATTTTGTTTTTAAAAAGAACAAAAATTCTGTCAACAGCAACATGGATGAGCTTAGAGGACGTTATGTTAACGTGAAACAAGCCAGGCGTGGAAAGACAAATAGTGCATGTTCTCACTCATTCGTGGAAGCCAAAAGAGTTGATGTCGTAGCATCGGAGAGTAGAATAGTGGTTACTAGAGGCTGGGAAGGGTAGTAGGACGTGGGGGAGAGGGAGAACTCTCAAGCTGCAGATACATCAGTAATGATTTCTGTGCTGTGTTCCCTGTCTCGGCCCTTCTGCAAACTGCGGACAACCGTACTTGCCAGGCACTTACCGCAGAGGCCGGGGAGAGGATCATGTTTGCAAAGCTTGTTAGTTTTTGTGGATGAAAGGTCTTTGATTAGTACAAATTATAAATTATGACTATTCATTAGAAAGGACAAATGAATTATTTCAGCTCCTAATGCGTCGCTGACATCCACGCGCTCTTGCACACAGAGGGAAAGTCAGAAAGAACACACCCTGTTCACAGCACCGCCATTGTGCGGAACCGTAGCCCTCCACCTTAGAAAGAACACTTCAGAGCAGCCTGAAAAACCCTGAAAAGTCAGTCCCATATTTCTTTGTCCCTTTATCTAAAAAGCAGGGGAAAAAAATATAATTAGAAATGTGGCTAGGAAGCCGTCACCATTGTGCTTGGTGATAAGCTTCAGATGTTTGCATCCCAGCTCAATAATAGCCGCCGTCTTGATCAGCGCCCTTTACAAAGCAGGCTGCTACTTCACAGGCAGGGTGGGGTCAAGGTTTCCGGCTCGGAGAATAAAGTAAAATTCCCCAGAGGAGCCACTCCGCAGAACCGGTCATTGTGTAGGTTTGATACCGTTTTCCCCTGTAGCACATGCCAGAAATCATCTCTTAAGGACCATTACTCAACTCTCGCGTTTCTCTGAGGTGTGTTTTATAGGGGGTACTGGCTCCTGCGTTCACCGCACGCGCATTGTTCCAGGAGCCTGCCTTCACAGGGCCACCCCGTCGGAGCCACGCGCGCTCGCTAGCGCAAGGGCTGCCACCTGTCAAGGCGGTGGCGTCCCGTCCGTGTGTAGGTGGTTACCTGCGAGGACGGGAGCTGGAGAACTACGTTCATGCCGGTCTTCTCCGTCCATTTTCATTACATCAGTCATTTTGGATAAGCACGTTAAACTTTGTGACTCAACATTCCCAGCGGTGGGGAGGGGTCCCCGAGAGCGAATAGGACTTGGCACATACAGATCTAAAGTAAGTAGTTTAGAGCTACTGCAACTTATTAGTGGTTTCAGTAGAAACTGTTTTTTCTGTGGTTTAACAAACAGTGTCATGGAGATAAAATTCACATCCTATACAATTCACCCATTTCCAGTGTACAATTCGATAGTTTTTAGCATATTCAGAGTTGGGCAACCACCACCACCATCAATTTTAAAACACTGTCATCCCTCCAAAAAGAAAATCCATACACTTTCGCTAACCCTTCACCTCCTGGTCCACGGTAGTGACTAATCTAATTTCTGTCTCTATAGATTTCCCTACTCTGCACATTTCAAATAAACAGAATCGTATGCTATGGGGTCCTTCGTGACTGGATTCTTGCACGTGCTCTTCAATGTCAACCACGTTGCTGCACACGTTAGTTCATTCCGCTGTATGCATACACTATATTTTATTCATTCATAAGTTGATGGACATTTGGGTTGTTTCCACTTTCTGGCTATTAGCAATAGCCACATATTGCTGCATGAACATTTGTGTGCAAGCTTTTGTGTGGACACAGGTTGTCATTTCCCTTGAGTATCTACCTAGGAGTGGAACTGCGGGGTCAAATAGTGTACTAACTCTACATTCAACCTTTTGAGGAACTGCCAGACTGTTTCCCAAGGTGACTATGCTACACTATTTTCCCTTCACACCAGCAGCATATGAAGGTTACCTTTTTTTAAGTTGTCTACGTTAAGACTGTTAGATGTCAATATCAAACAGGTAACTTTAAAAAAGTTAAATAACTCAAAAGTGAAAAAACACCACAATGAAAATACTTAAAACTGAATTATTAATATAATGAAAATACTATTGGGATACAGCAACAGAAATTTATAAATTCAGTTATATTATGAGAAAGAAGCAAAAAGTAAAAAATGATAACAAACTAACAAGTTAGAGAACAGAAGAACAGAAAGATATTTGAAGGATGGGACCAAAAGGGGAAAGGGAAAAGTAATGAAACACGAAACAAACATTCTATAGAAAGGATCATGAAGCCGAAAACTGATCAAGAACAAAAAGAGAAAGCACAAATAGAATTATATTACACATAAAATGCGGCCATAAGCACAGATGCTGCAAAGGTTAAAAAGATGAGAAAACACAGTAACAACTTCATGCCAAAAATTTCTTAGAAAACTGTAACTTTCCAAAATGGACCCAAAAAGAAGGAAAAAAAAGGCTGAATTATTATCATTTTTAACAGGGTCTTTTTCTGTTGCCCCAGCTAGAGTGCAGTGGCATCATCTTAACTCACAGCAACCTCAAACGCCTGGGCTCAAGTGATCCTCCTGCCTAAGCCTCCCCAGTAGCTGGGAATATAGACATTCACCACCATGCGTGGCTAATTTTTCTATTTTTTTGTAGAGACAGGGTTTTGCTCTTGTTCAGGCTGGTCTTGAACTCCTGGCCTCAAGTGATCCTCCTGCCTCAGCCTCCCAGAATGCTAGGATTGCAGGCGTGAGCCACTGAGCCCACCCTGAATTATCTTTAATAACTACTTAAAAAATTGGATTGTTAGTAAACAAACAAACAAACAAAAAACACTTTCCAAAAGGAAAATATCAGGTCTAGTTGGCTCTAAAGGTGAATTCTTATAGGACATTTGAGAAACAAATTAGCCACATCTTGTAGGAACTCCTCAAAATGATACAAAGAAGAGGTAACATTCCCACCACATTCTATAAGACCGGTACAACTTAATACTAAAATCAGATAAGGACAGTGCAAGAAGAGGAAAATTACAGGCTAATCTCATTGATGAGCAAACTGCAGAACCGCAAACTGAACCCAGCAATGTATCTCAAAGCTAAAACTTCATGCAACTTGGGTTTATCCCCCAAAATGTAAACAAGATCATGACAAGAAATTTTTCATGAAAATTGAAAAGCTGACTCTAAAATGTATATGGGAAGCAAAGGACTGAGCATGGCAAGACTCTCCTACAAACTAGTGGAAAACACTTGCCTTGTCAAGCATGTAATTAACGAGTCAGACAGTGCACGGATGCAGTGATGGCGAAATCAAGCTGAGAAACAAAGCAATGAGCCCAGGAAGAGGCCCATGCAAGTATGAAAATGTAGTTTATGACAGAGGTTATATGGTAGATCCCTGGAAAAACTGATCATTCATAAAGACAAAAACAAAATTTGGTCCCCACATAATGAACAAAAACCAATTCTATGTACATTAAAATTTTTATTGTAAAAGGCAAAACTCCTTCTGTCTTTTAGAAACCAACAGAAGGGAATATATTTATGGTCCTGGGTTAGGGAAATACTTCTAGGCAATATACAACATGTACAAACTATAAAGAGAAAGATTAATAAATTCGACCACATTAAAATCAAGAACTTCTTGATTTTAAGGCGCAATAAAGAATTTTAAAAACGAAATTCACCCAAGATGAGAAAATATTTGTTATGCATATAACTGTCAAAGGATTAGCAGCCAGAATATATAAAGAACTCCTTAAAATCAAGAAGGAAAAGACAAAAATCTCAATAAAATAATTAGTAAAAGATCTACCTGGATTTTCACAGAAGAGAAATACAAATAAGCCAACAAATATATGAAAATTATTTCTATCTCATTAGTAATCAAGAAAATGCAAATTAAAACCACAATGAGATACCATTTCATACCATAAAGTTGGCAAAAAAAAAAAATTACTATCTGAAATAGGAACATCCTACCTTAGAAATCAAAGGCTGAGATACCTACAACCCACAGGAGCCCCGAGACACACTCGCACACAGGCGCCAGGAGACAGGTGCAAGGCTGTTTAAGCAGCATTGTTTACAATAGAAAAAAATGGAAACAACTCAATGTCCATCTATAGAAAAACAAAAATAATAAATTGTAGTACGGCCATACAAAACAGCCATCAGCAGAAAAAAAAGGAATGAACTATTGTTACGTGAGTCCACAGAGAGGACTCCCAGGAACAAAATGTTGAGTGAGAAAAATAATTTATGTAAGGATACATACAGGATGGTACCACGTATAAAATGGTCCGAACAGGCAAAATTAAATAATGCATTGCTTTGGGATGCACAGACACATGGCCAAACTACAAAGAAAAGCAAAGGGACAATAAATAGCACATTCAGAGAGTGGAAACCGCCCCACCATTATGGGCGAAGTTCTAGTTCTTACAGTGAGTGATGGGTTCATTTTTATTAGGTTTTGCACCTTACTTATTTATTTTTCCCAGAACTGAGATATAGAAGGAAGGCTGTGCAATTTAAATTCACTTTATTGAACCCCTTTCATGAATCAAACACCTAATTTTCTTTAAAAATAAACACCTGTAATTTCCCTAGACGATCAGTCTTATATCTGCTCTTACCAAAAGAAACTGAGTATTGACCTTTACCGTTCATTTTAAGAGCAAGTTATTCCCAACATCTCACCTGTGCATTTAACGTCATTATATATACAGATACACAAGTTAATTACTAGTCTACTAAGTTGAAGTTATGCCATACCAGTCTAGAACTGAAAATAATCATTTTCATTACAGAGGCCGTGATGCAAACCTTTTTTCCCCATCTTCTGTTAAAATTTACCCTTCGGAAGCCTTAGTAAATCATAGAGCCTAAAACGTGACTTAGGGGTCGTTCAGTGATTCCGGGAGGGTCTCTGCTAGGAAGTTAACTAGGATTGCTTTCCGCAGTAAACTCTAAAATGAAGTAGGAAAATAAACCACAGGCAATGCCCTCGTGGGATGACTGGATTAATTAAAAAATCAGACCTTGAGATGGCAGTTGTGCTGCTGGTGGCTGCTGAGGTCCAAAGACCTCCAGGTGAAGGCCTTCCGAGGGTAACCCCATCCTCTTCCTCCAACGGGCCTGCTTCGGGCCAGGACGCTCTGAACGGGAGGGAGGGCGTGGCTGGCCTCCCCACACTCTGCTTTACCCACTTTCTCCCTCACTCTGACCTCTCCACGGTTGGGCCCAGAGAGAAAGGAGATGCGGGAGAGAGAGCCCAGCTGTACGTGGTGGGTGACATTTGTGTGTGCCAGTGGTCTGGGCTGAATAACCGTGTTCCCCAAATATCTGCAGCTGTTCCCACTTCCCATTAACAAGGTGGAAGGGCTGGCCCAGGATTGGCTGATGGGAGAAACCTGGGGCCCAATCTTCCCAAGGCGGCAGCTGAGCCGCGTTCTGTTTTTCAATCCCAAGCATCTGAGGTCTGTGCCTTCCAGGCAGCGGAGGACACGTGCACGCTCCTGAGACCGAGTTCTAAACGCACGGACCTTTGAGAGCCTGACCCAGCTACGGGTTCATAGAGCAACTCAGGGAAATGGGAGGCAAATGATGAATTTTTATTACCTTTTTGAATGATTTTAAAGCACATTTTAGTATCTGTGGGGAATGATGCAACGCTCCAACATCACATCTGCGCTGTGTGCGCCCATCTGCCCTCCCCACCAGCCTCTCCTGCTACTTCTCCCCAAGGGCATCCTCTCCTGACACTGCTCCTCACGCATGTCCGTGTGTCCGATGCTTTGATCGGGCTCACCTCCGCCCCGCCACCCTCCGTCTGCACCCTCCTGATTCCAGCCAGAAATCAGCTGTCACTCCTCTAGATTCTCAGAGCTCTCCCCCTGGACCTGTCTTGTGGCCCTCAGCACTTTCCACCTTAAATCAGCATTACCTTCTCTGCTCTCCTAGATGATAAGCTACTTGAATTACAACAAAGGTATGTCTCACAGACCTCTGTCCCCTTCATGGCATCCACACTGACAAGTAGGTAGAATGCCATTCAACAGATGTTGAAAGAATTTTTGTGAACACGTGTATTTTAACAATGCACGTAATTTATTCTTCAGAGATGGCAGAGACTGACAAAGAGGGTTTACTCACACATCTGATTTATAGGTTTGATTTTACAGTTATTTTGCAGTAAAACAAAGTCATGATTTTTATGGGGTTTTTTTTCAGAAAGTAAAAATATGCATAGAAATGCTTAGAAACATATTTTTAATCTGTGAGTCCTCATTAGCAAATCATATCTTTATATCAAGTCTATCATAATGAGGAAGACAAATTAGATCATCTAATAGCAACGCTTCTCTTGTGGCCCAGCCATTATTATGAAAAGGTTTGTGTTTTGTTACATTTTTATTTTGTTTTAACTTTTGCATGGTAATTGGATGGAATGTTTAAACATCTATACAGCTACTTGCTTATCCCTCTTGCAAAGTCTCAGAAGCATACTTTTCATCTACATTGATGTCTCTAAGTACCAAAACTCCTGTTCCATTTAAAATTTTTTTTTTTGTTTTTATGGAGATTGTTTTTAGACATATACCTTCAAATGAAACAGGATTAAGAAAAAGGAACTTTGGTTTATGTGTGTATGAAATAAAAACCATAGGAAAGGAACACATCTGGGGTTTTAGATACACACCAATAACCATCCATTTAAGTAGGATTTTCCTAAACTTGCACGATCACTGTACTTTGTGGTCAGCCAAGTGCTGCCACGCGGTCTGGCGGATGCTGCTGGCTGTCCACCCAACAGCTGTCCACCCCCCATGTTGTCCTTGCTTCTAGAAAAGGAGCTTGGGTCAGGAGTCAGGCAGTTGGTAGTTCAGGGCAGGCTGGGTCCCTCTGATGTACCACGGGATGTCCTGACTGTTCTAACTATTCGTGGCCCTCTCCTTCCCTTTCTCAGTGATTGGTTTAGGCGTGGGCACATGAAATAATTCTGGCCAATGAGATACACAGGGTTGCCTGCTGGGGGTACTCCCAGAAAACTCTTCTCCTTCTTACAAAAATGACACAACAATGGAGCATGAACCCTCTTTTCTTGACAATGGACACGGATGTTGCAGACGCAATGCCCGGAACTGTGGCAGCCGTCCAGGGCCAAGAGGAGACGTGCCAAAGCGGGGATGGCTCTGGGTAGAAAGAGAGGAAGAACCTGAATTCTTGATGATTTTTTTGAGCTACTGAATTAACTACCCTGGAACTTCCTCACTTTTAATTATGTAAAAAAGTACATGTTCCTATTCTTAAGCCAATTTTGGTTGAGATTTCTGTTACTTGCAGCCAAAAGTATTCTAAATAATCTACATGTTGGATCTCATTAAATCCTCACATCAGTGGTGTGAAGCAGGCTTTTTTTTTTTTTTTATTTTTTTTGTAAAATGAAGCAAATGAAATAGCAAAAAGTTAAATGGCTGTGCCAAGGTCACATGCCTGTAAATGGCCTAGCTGGATCTGAAACCGGGTCTGATTCCAAATCTGGTGTTTCTTCCAGTGAAACCTGATATCTCTCTCTCTCTCTCTCTCTCTCTCTCTCTCACACACACACACACACACACACACACTAGAGCAAGAGAACATACCGTCAAATCCTACTGACATCCTTAGCAAGTCCATGGCAAATAGCATCACAGAACTAGACTAGCCGCTGAGTACGAGCGCTAGTTCTGTCAGAGAGTCTGTGATTATGGTGGAACCACTTAACATGTCTCAATTATGAGACTCATAGTCTTCGTCTATAAACCGGAGCAAGAGAATTTGAGACACACATCTGAAAATATGAAGCGCTGCCACTTGTCCACAACGATCTGGCATTGTGGGAGACACGACAGACCAGACACTAGCTTGTCCCTAAGAATCTGTTTGTCTGAGACTCTGAGTCATAGATACTTGAAACAGCTGCAGAAGCACACGCAGGACGACATCACGCATTCGCGGATATGATGTCGGTGATAGCGTAATAGATGCTAAACACAGCACAGGATTCAAGAGTAGTAAGGACCCCACAATCAGGTGTCAAATGTCACTCAATAGCCACCAAAATATGTCATGTCTCTGGGTATTAAGTTCAACCATATGAAACTGTTACTATTCAACCATTTTTTACTACGAAAATGGCAATTTTGTGCATTTCATCCTTACTAGGCCTGGGGATGCATCAGGAAAAAAGGGCAGCATTGGATCAAACTGGGGAGTCAGAGATGCAAACCAGCCACGCAATACAAAGGAGGGGTGCTGGTGGGGTAAGAGCACAAGGGTGGGGGAATACTGGACCCAAGCTTGTGGGGACAGGAAAGGTCACCCAGAAGTGGAAATGCCTCAGTTGAGATGTCAAAGGGAATTAGCTTTGGTATTGCAGATTTCTTAAACCTCTGAGAAGTATGTTTCTAAAATGGATGTTTACACTTCCCTATGTTCACCCATTACATGTATCTGCAGAGCTGGCTATTTTATATTAATTAATTCCCTTAACAGAGTTATGTTCAGTAGCTATGTGGAAATCATGCAATGCATGCTTTAATCATCACCCCATCCATTAAGGTAAGAATTATTATCCCTACTTTTACTAATGAAGAGACAGGCTCAGACACCCAAGATCATGTAGCCACTTAGTAGCGGAGCCTGGTAAAAATTATGGTAGGAAACAACAGCATAGTGTGATCCCCATACAACCCATGACCTCAATTCCCTTTCCTCACTTTCCACCCCTCACAAAAATCAACTCCAACAAAGGATTCTTAAAATAATGATGAAAAGTGCTACCGTTCTTAAAATGATGGTGAAACAATGGTGGAATAATACTTAAAATAATGGTTATTTCATGCAAATCAAAACCACAATGAGATATCACTTAACTCCAGTGAGAATGGCCTTTATCAAAAAGTCCCAAAACAATGCATGTTGGCATGGATGCGGAGAGACAGGAACGCTCATACACTGCTGGTGGGACTGCAAACTAGTGCAACCCCTGTGGAAAGCAATGTGGAGATACCTTAAACAGATACAAGTAGACCTACCATATAATGTTTTAAAATACATATTAGCATATGCATTACCTCACATACTTATTATACAGAGCTTTTAATGCAAAAAAATATTGTGCCAATAAGTAGCCAAAGAACTATAAATTAGAGGGCCATTTATTTTTGAGAAAAATGAGCAATTAAAACTATATGCGGCCGGGCGCGGTGGCTCACGCCTGTAATCCTAGCACTCTGGGAGGCCGAGGTGGGCGGATCGTTTGAGCTCAGGAGTTCGAGACCAGCCTGAGCAAGAGCGAGACCCCACCTCTACTAAAAATAGAAAGAAATTATATGGACAGCTAAAAATATATATAGAAAAAATTAGCCGGGCATGGTGGCTCATGCCTGTAGTCCCAGCTACTCGGGAGGCTAAGACAGGAGGATCGCTTGAGCTCAGGAGTTTGAGGTTGCTGTGAGCTAGGCTGACGCCACGGCACTCACTCTAGCCTGGGCAACAGAGTGAGACTCTGTCTCAAAAAAAAAAAAAAAAAAAACTATATGCAATGATACTGAGCTATTTGAGGCTCTTTGACTTCTGGAAATGACCAGATTTGACCCAAATATCAGTAAATCTGGTCACTTATACTGTCCCCTTTGTGCAGGGAAAAAGCAAGAAGACTGCTTTGGAACCAGACCCAGTGAATCATACTTTTCAAATGGGGTAAGAAACCTTAGAAGTTGGAACTATAGAATAATAGAACGAGAAGGGATTTTAGAAAGTTTCTTCTGCAATTTCCTAATTTTAGAGATAAGGACACAGGCACAAAGAGGTCGAGTGACTTTCCAAGGAAACGTAGCTCTTTGGTGAGAAAAAGTAGAATAACTCCAGGTTTGCTGGCTCCCAGACCCGTGTTCCTTGGCTCTGATGACATAGAAGGAAGATCAAACTGCACTTCAGAAAAATACCTGGACATACACCTTCATTAGCTGAATTATAGGAAGGAGGAAAAGTGATTAGAATTATTACCATCTTAAATTTGCCAGGAAAATTTTATAAGAATAATTTCATTGAGCTTAAAAAATTATTGAGGACATGTTTAAAACATTGCCCTAATTTCTTCTGCTATAATCCACTGCCGTTATTATAAAAATCTAGGTCTCAAGTAATGAGGTATATACTTTCTTATTTAGACGAGCTAACAGATTATTTATAATCATCAGAATGATTATACACATCCAATTACACAGAGGGGAAAAAAACTCAAATCCCTTTTAATTCTACCTTTCTTAACCCTGAAGGATATTTCTTCCAGATTTCACCAGCTGATACAATTCAGATGAAAAAAAGATCCTTTCTTTATTACTTAAAGGGAGCTGTAAATCAAACGTAGACCTCAGGGGGGGTGGGGACAAAGAAAGAGAAAGAGGGAGGGCTCATTTGCTTATTAGGTTTCCATAAAAAATTAAGAATAACAAGCAGATCTCAGTCTGCCCACGACGGAAGCCTCGTATCAGTTGCTCCTGAAACACCGAAGGCTCGTCTTGCAGACGAGCGGCAATCAGCCCAACTCTCCACTGTCTCGCGGAGCTGTCTCGCACAGCTACGAGATGTTATTAATAAAGGACGAGATGGCTACAAATTAAAGCAAGCCCTGCTTAATCACATTAATCCAGAGCAAGTCAAAGGCTTCAATTTTCGAAATAATTTTGGGCTTAATGCCTTGGAGATGGGCAGACTGTTCCATTGAGGCAGCAGCTGGTCCAATTTAAGCTGCATTGTGAGGCCGGGATTGTCAGGTCCTTACAGAAACAAGGAAGCCTGACAGTTTTCAGGATGCGACCAAAACTGCTGAGACAAAGGAAATTGCAAGAAATTGAAAGGGCCCTGTAACAATTACAAGGCAGCCATGGCGGGGGGATTATATATGATTAACCGACTCGCGCTGTCGGGACGGGGCGGCGTGCGTTTTCTGCCACTGCACCAGGCCACAGAGCCCCAGACAGCTGCTGCAGGAAGCCACTATGCCGCGTTACCGACTAGAAAAAAGCCTGTCTATAGAGACACAGAGTAACCGCCACCATGGGCGTCACCTTACGTATGTTGCCTGTCTCCCCGACAGGGACGGTGGCCGCAATGACCACCGGGCAGCACTGTGCCCAGACAGGACAGAGGAGCCTGCCCAGCACCAGCAAGCACACACTGGCCAGCACTGGAGCGACAGAAGGGAACTAAACCCAGAGCACCAGAGGATAGGTTTGCAGCAGTGGGATTTTGATTTAGATGAGGAATTATCTTAATGATCTTCTATGCAACGAAAATAAAAAGGAGGTTAAAAGACAAACAAGTTCCAGGCTGTGGATGAAGAGAACTAATTTCCTGCTCCAGGTGTGCAACCTTGCCTGTGTGATTCTGGGCAACTCACGGGACCCTCTGGGCCCTGCTTTCTTCGTGAATTGAAGGTTCCCAGCTTCATGTCACGCAGCTTGTGACAGCGATGACCAACTGCACATTCCCCACGGCATCCTTGCACTCACGTACGTTTCCCAACTTGGTGGGAGACACCGTGGCATAGAGGTGAAGGGCACAGACTTCGCCTTCCTAGTCCCACCTCTTACTAGTCACTACGCTCGGTGTCATTGTCATTACTGATTTCACCACTGAACAACGAAGAGGCCCTACGGAGGCAATGCTTTTCACGGTTTCATTTCGGTCGTAGAACTCCAATGCTGAACAATTCCCATGTGTCAGAAAAGAAAATACACCCAGTAAAACAGCAAAACCAGCCCATTAATCCTCAGACAAGGCTTGAACTAAGGAAACAGAACACAGAATCATGAAAGACCCAATCCTCGTCTCAGCTCTCCTGCTTGGACAACTGCACGTTGCATTTCCGAAACTTCAGACTTGACTAGGTCTGGAATGACCCTGGAGTCATTTGGTTTATTGCATAATATGTTGTGTTTTCTCGTTTTAATGCCTTGGTCATAGGTGGTTTTATTCGGTCTCTTTGCTGATATTACGGCTATCTTGTTTGGCATAAGAAAACTTAGAATATAAAAGGCAGAAAATAAAAATTATTCTAATATTTAAACTGACTAAAAACAAATGCATTTTATGCCAGGTCTTTGATTAATTCCAATATTAACGTCATAGTCCTTGGAAGCCAAACAATAAACACTGGCCCGAATGACATGAGTTTTAATTGAGTGAAATGATTTCGCTGAGTTTTAAAGCAACTCAGAAGAGGACAGATGGGTGGACGGATAGGTGGAAGGGTAGACAGATGGACAGGCGTATGGATAATGCATGGATAGGTAAATAAATGGGTGGTCTGACCTTTAGACATGCAGGCACACCTCGCTCTAGGTAACAGAGGTGTGCCTGAAAAGTCCGGAGCTTCTCCAGACTGGAGTGGACCTTGGCATCACCCAGTTCAGCTCCTGTCCCAGCTGTAACCCCACAACTTGACAGAGGATGACCGGAGCCTCTGCTCCATCATTCTTAGAGTCAGGGGACCAGCAGCATTGGAGATATACATCCAAATTCCCCCTGGTATGCCAACACCTGCCTCCCTATAACTGTCCCTCGTCTTGTTCCCTCTGAGCAACACCTAACAGTGATTTCCTCCCTCCCGTAGCTGCTTTTCAAATATTTGAAAACAACTACCATGCTCCCCTTGCCTACCACGCATACCCAAGCTTTTGACTTAGCATTTGGAATTCAGCTTTCATAGCAGGTTAGACAGCCTTTGAATTTAACAGCAGTGCCAGCGGTTAATTCCTTGCCTCTCAGCTCCCAACCTGCCCTTCTTTCCCTGCTCTGGGATAATGGAGGTGGGCCTTGTAAACAGTCTCCTTCGCCAGATGCCAACGCCAACGCTTGGCAGCAGAGGGCGCTGCAAGGACACACAGGAGGAAGGAGATTCTCCCCCTCCTGGTTCCCAGGGGCTTCCTTCACCAGACCCCTGCGGGGTACGACTCTCTCCCACCCTCCCCTCCTGAAAAGCAGCTGCCTCCCACTAGGCTCAGGTGGGCCTGTTAGTGTAGCTGCTGCCTCGTCTGCAGGGAGGAAGCTGCCAAATCCAACTGCAGGTGCCAGGATCGTACCGCAAGCCTCCAGCTCGCATTTCTCAGGATCTGCTTATATGAATTTGAATAGCTTGTGTTATCTGCAAAATAACCCAAACAGATACAGTATATATGTCTACTTCCATTGAGAACACATTTATGTAGTCCATGATAATAATATAAATATTGTTTGTTTATTTATTGAAAAATTTTGATATAGTTATACAGGAAGAGAGGAGAGAAGATGGTGGGAGGCAGCATAAGAAAGCTAATTTCTAGCTATCGTTGATGATTATAATATTAACTATTACCATTATTATTATTATAAAACTTGCATGGCTTTTACTACCTACCAAGCACTTTACATATAGTAGTAACTCATTTAATCATTACAAGAATATTGTGGGAGAGGGAGGATAATATTATTTTCCCCATTGTACAAAAAATGAATTGAAGCAGAGCAAAAGCAAATTAACCTATCCAAAGTTGTACAACTACTAGGGGGTGAGAGTAATTAATGTCTGAAATGGGTAAACTGAAGAATAGAGGTAGAAATGTATTGTTTCAAGATGTGGATGTTACTAGTAGATGCAGCAGCTAAAATAAAGGAGACTTCCAAAGAGCAGCTTTTAAGGTAATGTAGAACAAGGAAAAGAAATACTGTTTTATTTTAAATGCGAGTTGATTTTTAACCATGTGCACATAAAGTTTGATAAAATAATTAATTCACCACAACTTAGCCTAAAATTCAAACAGATTCTATTGAGTGCTAACTTGATCATACCTATAATCTCAAATCTGTGTGCAAATTGTTTTTAAGAATGAACTTGACAACTATTTTGCTTTTACGGGGTCTACTTTTTAATAGACCATCATCCTTCATGGTTACTTAGATCAATCCTGAAACCCATCGTCTTCCTACGGTCATAGTTAAATTTGGAACATTAATATGTGATATTTTCTAGCTTTTGGAGTTTCTCCTAAATTTATAGCAGATGTGATCATTCATCCATTCCTTCACTCGACATTTATTTGATACCTGTTCAATGCCAGGCCCTAGTCTAGTCCTTAGCGATTGAAAGATGAATGAGGCAAAAACCTTTGCATCAAGAAATTTGCAACCTAGAATAAAATACGGAAATGTAAATCCATGCACTGTAGAATTTCTATTGGAAGTTGGTCTGAAAGCATGAATAAGAGCAACGGTTAACGTTGTGTGTCAACTTGACGGGGCCAACGTGGTGCAGAGACGTTTGGTCAAGCGCCATTGTGTGTGTTGGTGAGGGTGTTTCTGGATGAGATTAGCATTTGAACCTTCCTGTGTGGGTGGGCACTACCCAGTAAGTTGAAGGCCTGAATAGAACACTAAAGTTGAGTAAGACGGACTCCTGACTGATTCATTGAGCTGGGATGTTGATTTTTTTCCTGCCTTTGAACTCTAGCTAAAACATCAGCTCCTCCTGGATCGAGAGGCTGCTGGCATTTGGGCGGGAACTACACCACCAGCTCCCCTGTGCTCCAGCTTAGATCTTGGGACGTGCCAGCCTCCATAGTCATGTGAGCCAATTTCGTATAACTCTCTCTCTCTTTCTGGATGGATGGATATATATGTCATTCTATTGGCTCTGTTTCTCCGGAGAACACTGACTAATATAATGAGTTTTTGTGAAGTACAAAGTGAAGGAAATAATTCTAGTTAGAAGAAACACACTCTTAGCACGTTCTGGAGGCATGAAAGCACCCTTAGCTAAGGACAGAAAAGACTAAGGAAAGAAAAAAGCTAAACTGGAGGATTGAGAAAAAGAGTACTCACGGAAATTAAATAAATCACTTAATGAAATTCTATAGTAAACTATTTTATAAAAGAAACAGTCCCCTTTGTAATGCAAATAGACTGTCTGATAAATCTGATTTTTTCATAGAGATAAAACCATTTTTAATTGAATTTATGGGCAGGTGTTTCTTGCATGTAAAATGCACAGTAATCTAGGCCTAAAATTATGTGGCTATTTACTTATATTTTATAGTCTGCATAATTCCTGGAAAGATGGTTATAAAGAATTTTTACTGTGAAAGTTTTCAAACATACACAAAAGCAAAAATAATAGAAAAATAAACACCACTTACCCACCCACCCGCCAGTGGCAACAAGTACCAACATTTCAACATCTGTACCTCATCAGTCCCTTTCTCCTTTCTTTCTTCCTTTTTCCTTTATTTTGTAGTATTTTAAAGCAAATCTCTCACATCATTTTACCCCTCAATATTTTCATATATAATTGCTTTAAAAAAAAGGATATTTTCTTACATAACTGCAAAACCATTATCTCACCCAACAAAAGTGACAGTTACTCTTTCACCATTTGATTCCCGGGACATATTCAAATTTTCCTGACTAGTGTAAAAAAAAAAAAATGTCTTTTAGAATTATTTTTTCCCAATCAATTCCATCTGTTGGTCCACACATGGTATTTGGTTGTTATGTCCCTTAAATGTTACGTAAGAGAACGCTGTCCCCTGTTTTGTTAACATCTCACATACTTAAGAAACCAGGCCAGTTGTCCTTAGTGTACCCCACATTCTAGATTCACCTGCCTGCTGTACACAGTATGTGTCACGTGAGGTGTTTCCCTTTTCCTTTTATTTCCTGTAAACTGGATGTTATAAGCCAACCGTATATCTTCAGTGACATGTGTATTCAAATCTTTTGCCCGCTTTTTAAAAGTTGTTTATGTCCTTATCATCAAGTTTGGAGAGTTCTCCATCTAAAAACTTTTGTTCTTCTATGGAATATTAAAAAAAAAGAGAGAGAGAGAGAGAATGCATAAATGAGCTTAAAGTTATTTACTGCCAGAACAAAAATGTGCACCAGGCAGCTGAGGGTTTAAAATAAAATAAAGCTCTCTTCCAGGGATGAAGCGCGCTCCCTGCCAGCTCAGCGCTTCTGCGGCGGCAACGCCAGGCGGTGCGAGAGGCTCCTGGCGTCCCCCCGCGTCTGGAGGCCCCTCTCCTGCCACACGGATCCCACCGCGGAGCCTCCAGCCTGGCGTGGCGACCCTCTGCTTTTGAAGAAAAACCCACAGATCACAGAATCGGAGCTTTCCTAAATTCTTTATAGGATCATATATGAACGAGCTAATGATGTCACTTGTGCCGATACTCCATGCAAATGCTCACGGGATCCGAGGATGTCAGGTGCACCCACCTGTAGGATGCTCAGCTCCCCTGCCTGGCATCCCTCGGCACATGCGGAACTGCAGCTGCTCTGACGTGGCTTCAGGGACCTTACGCTGGGTCCTGGTGACCACACTGTCCTCTAGCAGCCCACACAAGGCTCTTGTGCATGACCAGCACCAAGCTGTCAGTCTCCAATCTGCAGAATTCTCTTATTTCTTCTTATAATTAAACTTGGATTAAAATTTCTATTACATGAATAAGGCAACTAGCAGATTACAGATTTTTTTTCCTACATGTTTCTTCAAAAGAAGACACACTTATAATTTCTACAGAAAATGAACAGAAATGTGGCTCTCAGCCCAAAGACATCATGTTTTGCCTTTCTTTTACATGGAGTTTTGCAGCTCTGTGCACTAACTTGAAAGAAAAAAAGCTACTGATAGGCAGAACTTTTTTTATTACTTGTAATAAGAGCTGGTATATAAGTAAACTTTCAAAGATAGATACGTAACAAAACAAATTTTTCTGATACTATTGCATTAAGGAAAGGCCAAACCTCCCATATGAAACTTGAATAAGTTTTTCTGTTCACACAAGAATATATTTATTCGATAGCAATTAAAAAACGTTTTTCCTTCACTGTTCAAACAATACTACACACATGCATCCTCTTCTTTGACACTCATAACAAGCCCAGAGCTAGCTGAGATCAGTTTTTCACAGTCCCATAGAGAGCAACTGGTAGCAGCGAGGCTGAGACCCAAGTTTTCTGTCTCTCAATCCCATGTTT
Source organism: Eulemur rufifrons (assembly GCF_041146395.1). Taxonomy (NCBI): domain Eukaryota; kingdom Metazoa; phylum Chordata; class Mammalia; order Primates; family Lemuridae; genus Eulemur; species Eulemur rufifrons. The sequence continues at coordinate 3,915,017 of NC_090994.1, forward strand.
TTGTCACTGTGCCCTGCTGACTCCCTGCAGGTGACACTTCACTGTTGTCCACACAAGTCTACGCCTGATGTATCCAGAAAACTCAAAGAATTTATAGTGTTGTCTCAACCCTACAAAAACGATCCAGTAATCAAGGGTAACGTAGGTTCTTCCCCCCCCCCCCACAAATAGGTCTATATCACGTCATATTTCTGATTCTGCTATAAGTTCTATTTCTTTAAGAAAAGAAATTCCGTTAAGCCTTTATTTTCCCACTGAAGAATAGTCGACAAAGGGATATCTTACAATGAAACCATTTAAATGATTCAGAAAACCAAGAATGGCTCACTCTGTGCTATCATTTCTTTGAACACAATGGTTGGAGCACAATTGTTTGGATGAATTCTACTTTTGCCCATTATCTGAACACGACGTGCGGCAGCAAATTGCATTTTGCGGTCACAATGCATCTACATTGGCTAGAACTCTATTTTCAACTGCCAATAAAGGCGTTGGAGCAGCATTCAGACCTGGAGACAAATGACTGAGCGAGGAGACGCAGAGAGCACCTGCAGGCGGGTTTGTGGGCTGCGCCTTATCTGTTTGTACTCATTGTGTTCGAATCTGCATCTTCTCCAGAAAACTAAAAAGAAGGGTCCCAAGAGGAGGGAAAAGGTTACTACTATAAAGTTGCCTTTGAATGGCAAGAAGTTAAATCGTACCTAAATTCCAGGAGGATAAACATGAAATACTTCTCTTCAATAGGTTGGCTCCGCCGGGCACGTAGAGACCCATTTCATGGCTTCATGTGGCCTATTGAGAAAATGAGCCCATCGTCTTGCTCAAAAGGAATATTTGACATGGCCACTGAGCCATATTAAAATCCCATGATGGTGCAAGAAGAACTCCTGGCATTAAAATATTTGAAGCCAGGGTTTTTTTTTTTTTTTAATTCTTTATGATACAAGCTGGTTTTATCAAAAGCTTAATCATTCAGCAGCAATTTATGGAGATCTGACTACATGGCGGGCAGTGTTCTAGAGGATGAGAGTGTCAGAAAAGAGGACAGTGTGTGAAAATGCACAACAAGGGACCAACTAGCCCGGGGAGTGGAGGGTGGAGTGCCGTGGACAGCGAACGCTTGTGCTGAGTGACGTCGGCTAAAGTAAAGGAGTAACGTCTGTCCCCATCGCTTCTGCTCTTTTTAGAAATCATTTTTCAGCACGATACTTTCCACCCAAATGTCTGGAGTGCCAATAAAAGCCATTTTATTAGATGAGAATGAAGTGTTCCCATTTGGTTGAAAGACAAATAAATGCATTGCTTGTTACAGCCAGAGCGGTGGGAGCCACGGTTACTCACCCACGTCCATCTCCGCCCTTGGCCTACAAATTCCGTTAACACAAGGACTGTCCTGCTCTTCTTCATATTTATTCATTTACTTGCTTATTTGTCAAACATTTATTAAATGGCACTAGGGTTATGAAGATACATTAGAGGTCTTGGCCCCTAGGCAGGGAGGGAAACCATCACCGTGAGCAGGAGGTGCGGGGAGGGCACTGTGCAAGCGGAAGGTGCCAGTGCAGGGGGAGCGGACCAGCCTCGGGGCTGGGAGGGGTGAGGGAAGGTCCCCGGAGGGAGTGATGCCAGTTCTCAGGACGCCTCCCAAAAGAACAGGTGCAAGTTATTTCTTCTACATAAAATGATTCGAGAATGCACGGCCTTCAGCCCATCATGAGAAACACTGGACCCACTGAGCACGTTGTCTGGGCGTACCCACGTGTACACTAGAAAGACACTCTTCTCCTTGTTTGGCAGACAAGGGAATTAGTGTTGGGAGAAGCTGAGTGACTCATTCCTGGTCCCCCGGCAGGTGTAAGGGACTGTCAGAATGCAAACATGTCCATCTGCTGACTCCAATTCCAGTGCTCCTCTCTATATAGCTACTGATTTCTGGAAGGCAAGCACACCTCTGGGGCCAGAGCACAATGGAAGGCTGAATACTAGGTCCCACATGGCGTTCCCGGGGTGAACAGACGAGTCCCTATCCCGGATAAGTGGCACAGAACCGCGGCTGTCTACCATGGTCAGTGGGGCAGTGCTAAGAATTCCTCTTCCTCCAATGATTACAAGGACAAGTACAGGAAAAAACAAACCAAAAACCAGATATCCCCACACTGCCCCTATTTCGTCTTCCCCAAATCCTCCCCTGTCCACGGCTGCTCTCTGTGACCGCAGCCCCCCTCCCACTGGGTCTTCACAAAAAGAACCCAAACAAACTTCTCTTTCGGCTGTTCTCGTGAATGGCAGCGTGAGCACGCCACATTGTTTGGGACAGCCATCCAGAGACATAATTACATGATTAAGCTCTGCTGTCCTCTCCAGGAAGTCTAAAGCACCGTAATTACCACAACCAGGAGGAGGTGGGGGCTAAACAATACGCAATCACTGCTGCTGACAAGGTCTGAGACTGGAGTCCAGGGCTGCGCCGGTTCCCAGTAAAGGGGGAAGAGACACACGTCTTACTCCATCTACGTTCGTAGCAAGAAACGTGACAAACTATAATCAAGAACATAATCAAGAATGTAACAAAACACTGATTGCCCTTAATGACCTTATTATTCTTTCATTAAATGTATTATGGAAACTGGGCAATGTATTTCAGTGGGTTTTCTGAGTGAGGTACGTATATAATGTATGGTTGACCTCTGCATTTCAACAGGATCGCACTGGTAGAAGGCGCCTCTCTCTGTCTGAATAAAGAGACCACAACGCCTTTTGCTATGGTGCACATGTGTCAAAAGACGTGCACCACATACAAACATTATTTCAAAATAGTTCTAAAAAAACTATAAAGCCTCCGGGAAAAAAATGGGAGAGAAGCTTTATGAACGTGGGTTAGGCAAAGATTTCTTAGATTTGACACAAACGTGTGATCCATGAAAGAATAAATTGATAAAGGTTGTCACATAGGGAGATGCAGAGTTGTCACAAAAACGCATATGGCACTAACAGAACGCCTGAACAGGCATAAATACCGTCATGGGATGACAGTGGGCTTTCCTCCTACCAAGGCGGAACCCAGGCCCTCGATCGAGTCAGGGGTGAGCACAGAAGCACTCGGGTCTGAGAACAAGGCCGCCGACCGTCTACATGTGATAAAGGCAAACGATAAATCCCCGACAACTCTGCCACTGGCAGTTTGAGTTGCTGTGAGAATGGTGAGGCCATTAAGAAAAGAAATGAGAAAGTGAGAAAGGGAAGGTAATCTGAGGGTGAGGGTGATCAAGAGTTTGAGTTTAGCCATGTAAAGTGATCAACACCCAACTCAGAACTGGTTTTATAATTAATCACTGAAAACACAGCCTTTTCAGACACTAGGCCTCAGGGTGGCGGGTTGAGATAAGTTTGTAGTCGATACAGCCAGAACCAGTAAGTAGACAAGACAAGCACCAGCCATGGGTGGACGACCACAGCTGGTGCCAGGATGCCCACGAAGTCAGGGGACCACAGCCAGTCAGCTACGAAGGCCATCACCAGCACAAAAGATCCAAATGGACACCACCTCAAAGAAGATATGCAAATAGTAAATAAGCAGATGAAAAGATGCTCTACATCACATGTCACTAAGGAAGTAGAAATGAAAACAATAATGAGATACCACTACACACTATTAGAATGGCCAAATTCCAAAACACTGACAACACAAAATGCTGGCAAGGACGTAGAGCCACAGGAACTCCCATTCATCGCTGGTGGCAAAATGGTACGGCCACATTGGAGAACAGTTTGGCAGTTTCTTAGAAAGTTAAAAATAGTCTTACCATATGATCCAGCAATCACGTTCCTAAATACTTATCCAAGTGAGTTGAAAATGTGTGTGCACACAAAAACCTGTACACGAATGTTTACAGCAGATTTGTTTATGGAAAACTGGAAGCAACTGCAATGTATTTCTTTTTTTTTTTTTTTTTTTTTTTTTTTTTTTTATTTTTTTTTTTTTTTTGAGACAGAGTCTCACTCTGTTGCCCAGGCTAGAGTGAGTGCCGTGGCGTCAGCCTAGCTCACAGCAACCTCAAACTCCTGAGCTCAAGCGATCCTCCTGTCTCAGCCTCCCGAGTAGCTGGGACTACAGGCATGCGCCACCATGCCCGGCTAATTTTTTTCTATATATATTTTTAGCTGTCCATATAATTTCTTTCTATTTTTAGTAGAGGTGGGGTCTCGCTCTTGCTCAGGCTGGTCTCGAACTCCTGAGCTCAAACGATCCGCCCACCTCGGCCTCCCAGAGTGCTAGGATTACAGGCGTGAGCCACCGCGCCCGGCCTGCAATGTATTTCAATGGGTTAATGGATGAACAACCTGAAGTACATCTATACAACAGATTACTATTCAGTGACAAAAAGATAGGAGCAGCCTTAACTGCATGTGGCCAAGTGGAAAACGCCCATCTAAAAGGGCTACATACTGCATGATTCTAACTACATTTTGCAATCGTGCAACTAGTAATACATGACATTCTGGAAAAGGCAAAACTAAAGGGATGAATAGTCGGTGCACAGAGGATGTTTAGGGCAGTGAAAGTATTCTGTATGATGCTGCAATGGTGAATACATATATTATATATTTGTCAAAACCCACGGAATGTACCACACCAAGAGTGACCCAAATGTAAACTATGGACTTTAGTTAATATAACATATCAATGTTGGCTCATCAATTATAACAAATGTATCATGCTAACGTGAGACGTTAATAACAGTGGAAATGTATGTGTGAAAAGAACTCCTAACGTGAATGTGTACATATACTAAATGTATATGAAAATGCTGAGTCGGTAGCAACTTAAAGACATGCCAGTTCCTCCTTTTTACCATCAAATAAAAAGGGTATTAATACGACCAGAGCAGACGATATTTTTCATGGTACACTATTACAGTGACCTACAATAGCCAGAGAACATGATTTTTGTTTTAGTTTAATACTATTTGGTTTTTAAATGATAATTCCATCTTGTATTTTACACTTTATTTTGAAAATCGAACCACATTCTGTAATTACCTATTTCCAATAAAGTTATTATTTTACATTTTTGTGCTTAGAGTAAAAATTCAACATTAAGAAAATGTATTTCAGATATATTTTGGATACCTATCAAATATCCAAATGTTATAACATTTCCTCTCTCAGCGCCATATGATTATAACATTCAGAAAGGGCATCATTAAAGTCAGGCCCTATAAAGATGAATTAAAGATGATGAGTCCTCTTACAACAGACATCTTTTTAAAAATACACAGAATGAAATTTCCTGTATTCCCTTATTGGATTTCATTTGCATTTTCCCCCACCAGTGCAAACTGCTGTTCGCTCTCCTTTCCCATCACGGGCACCTGTTTCTACCTCTGTGCAGGTATGTTGTCATTGGGTCAGCCTGATACGTCCTTGGATTTCCCAGCAGGCATTTGTGGTCCCTGGGTAGCCAATTTATGCAATGAATTGTCCATCTGTTGCCCTAACTCCGGGCTACGTGACCAGCCCATCTGTGCTTGTTGACATTGCGTGCAGCCTCGCTGGTGTGCCGCTAGAGGTGTGGGATGTTCTCCTGTCCCCCCCGCCCCCTCCACCTGTGTCTCCTCTTTGGAAACTTTGCTCTTCCTCTTTCCATTCATCTGGGGCAACTGCAGTTTTTTCACTTCACTTTCATCACTAACCAGAATTCTGTGCCCTGTACCGCTGGCCCGGGCATGGTAGCCCTAAATACTCTTGCTTATTTGTCATATGTGATCCCTCATCTAGAAGTGGATCTTTTATTCTGCTGCAACTGGTCCAATCACAGGGTGAGCCTCCTTCCTAAATGCCTCACCTCCACACAGCTGCTCATTTCTTCCATTTCTTTGCCATCTATTCTGACAGCTCGTGTAGTTACTGTGAATCCATTTAGTCTTGATAGTGTTTATTTCCAGTCCAAATTGGGAAACAGACCTAAATAACATGCTTGCATTTTCCTTTCTGGAACTGTCGTATCTGATGCATTCTCAGGGAAACAGGTCCAGGCTCCTTCTCTGGAGCTTCGTGTCAAGGTTATCAGAGGGCATGTACCAAACCAGGACCAGGAGCAACAGAACCACCCAACGACGAGGGCCCACATGCCGGGGAGAGGCGGGCAGAGCCAGAGTCAGGAGCGCCCATGAGCAGAGTGATGCCACAAATCCACAGGGAAAAGCCCAGGGGAGCAGCAGGCACCATTTGCAAAGGCGTGGTCAGGAGTATGGAAGACAAGACCCAGGAAAGGGTACAGAACACACCTGAATCTCTCCTCCGCACACACACACCACTTGCCTTTAGTCCTGCATCCCTAAGACAGCATGCATTCCCGGAGTGGAATATGCAACATATTATTTTCTGAACTTGCCCCAATCCCCAAAAGAACACTTTTCACCTAGTAAGTACTCAACAGACACAGGAAGGGAATAAGGGAAACGAGTCCCTAACTACCTGGTTTCACCATGAAGTGCACCTTTACCACCTGACTCCGATCATGTGTGACGTTCCTTCCACCGATCTGTGAATTAACTCTTCTGCACGTAATTGGATTCTGTTTTATAAGCTCAATGTTGACAGGGTGCTCCAGAAACCATAAAACTGTGAGATAAATCATGTCTCACCTTGCTACAGCCCAACAGATGCTGAAGTTTTAAAGTTCACTCATTTTTTACCAGTCAGTGGTCATAGATCCAAACCCATTTCTTTTCAGGGCATTGAGAACTTCGCTAGATTTGACAGGGTCAAAGGCAATGGAGGAATGTGTATATCTGAATTTTAAAAATTTCTTAGGTAATTGGCAAAGCCCTTTGCAATGTAAGGCAAAGCCTGGTTTCATCTAGACCTCCACTCTTTCAACCACTGAGGATGAGTTGCCGCCTGTGAGAAGGGTCGGAACTTACAAGGGTCTTTGGACTTTTCTTATGGTATCTTCTGATTCTTCATTTAACACATTAACTGCCATGTGAGTTGTATTTAACTCACGCTAGTTTTATGCCTGGGGCCTCGTGAAGCAAAACCCTGCAGTTGGTTCGTGAAAATCTTGTTGATGTCCTTATCGTTAGAGTCAATATTGACAATTTAATTCTCAAAATGTATGGCAGCCAATGTGTTCACGAGGAAGCATCACTCGAGGCTCAGCACCAGAGCCCCAGAGCCTGTCCCAGACTATCCCGTTGGATCCTCGGACTTGGCCTCATTCAATACATGATGGTGCCCAACAACTGTATTCAATCAGCATTGATTGGGCGCCTATGGGGTACTGCTCTTGGTGTTAGGACAGTAGAGAGATGAAAAGACACAGTCCCTACCCTCAAGGAAAATATAATCTTTACATAAAGGCAAGGAATCTTTACGTAAAAGCAAATCCTTCCCAATAGTTGAATGTTTGTTTTTCTTATTTTGGGAGGGTGTGGTACATCTTACTGAAAATTGAATTCTTTTTATTGTACCTACTCATACTTTCTCATTCTCTTTTAGAGAGACACAACAGAGTAGTTAAAAGCAAGGACACTAGACATAGACTGTCGATGTGTGCATTCTAGCTCTGCTGCCGACTAATCACGGAGGTTTAGACAAGTAAGAGAATCTCCCTGTGCCTCAGTTTGTCCATCTGTAAAGTGGGCACACTGGCATACTCACCTCCCCATTCAGCTGTTATGAAAATTGAAGAAGTTGTTATGTGTAAAGGATTTGGAATGATGCCTGGCACAGGGGACGTACTCAAAAATATCAGCTATTATTTTCTTTCTCCAAACACCAAAGCCATCAAAATGTGTACGGTGTAATCTCGTCATCTCATCTCCTACTTCTAACTAAGACATGCTGCGCTCACCTCTCTGCTGCATCGATCTGGCTGGAGAGATGCCATCAAACATGTCCCGTCAGAAAAATAAAATTATGTCCTAGGTAAGACAATGAATTTTGTGACCAAGGCAAGTCCCTTTCTAAATGAGATTCTACTTCTCATCAAAGCCTTGAGAAACTCGTCCAAAGATTGAGATACGATTGCCCTTTTTAACACCTATACTCAAAAGGTAAGTCATAGGGGTGCAGTAATTTTAAATAAATCAGAACGGTTTATAGTCACAAGCAGGGAGAGCACGCTGGCTGTCAAAGTGTCTAGTCTCCCAGTGCATCAGGACCCAAGGTCTCTGAGGCCAAATTTTCCCGGGGCAAGGGCATTCCGTATTTAATTGCTTGGTTTAACCTGGAGCTGGGGAAGGCCTGTCATCCTCCTCTTACCTCCAGGCTGCCTAAGGACCCTTCCAAGTCACCTGAACGTTTCCATCTGTTCGCGCCCATTCCTGACCATCCTGAGGGAAATGGTGTCACCACCTCCTGAAAAAACCGTTATTTGTCTACGAGCACTAACCGCACCTCAGAATGCGCTGGCCGAGAATATGGCACAACAACACTTTAGCCAATCTTCCTGTCGGATAGAACTAAAATGCTGGGTAAATATATCTTTTTAAAAAAATTCTTCACTGAGCTAGCGTGAAAGAAAGAAATGTACAGAAGCCAAAAACAAAGTGAAAATAAGAAACCTAGAAGGTATGCAGACTCCAAAGCTCGGAGTTTGTCCTGAACCTGCTTTGATAGGCTTCGGGGTGGCAAGGAGGCCAGGGGACAACCCTAGTGGCCCCTGAAGTGAGAAATCTCTTAGGAGACACCCCACAAAGCCGAACCTCCAGCCTCAGCCACGGGTGAACAGAGAAAGGCATCATCTGCCCACAGAAAGTGTGGCATGGAACTGTGCCCGTCTGAACGCTGAGACCCTACGGAGAGAGAAAAGATGCCTTCCCCCGAGATTCGCACCACCAGCCACCCGCCCGCGGCCGTGCTCTCCAAACTTTTGTCACTTATGTGGTCCACACACACAAAAAAAGTTTTAGTTTTAACTGCTTTGATGGACAAAGCCCCCAGGTGCTTGGCATTAGCCAGCAGAATCCTCCTGCGGCACAACTGCACCCCAACCCAGGCCCGGGACGCCCCGCCCAGAGTTCGTGCATTGATCAAGCCGTGGAAAGACGTGGCGGCAACTTAAGCGCACGTGACCGAAAGAAGCCAGTCTGAAAAGGCCACAGAAGGTGCGATTCCAACTCTATGACATTCCGGAAAAGGCAAGATTACGGAGACAGCGAACAGAGCAGCAGTTGTCAGGGTTGGGGGCGGGAAGGAGGGATGACGAGGCGGAGCACAGGGGATTTTTAGGACAGTGACACTGGTCTGTAAAACACCCCCATGGGGGACACACGTCCTGACACAGGGGTCAAAACATCAAGAATGAACTTAATGTCACCTACGGCTCTGGACGGGGAGGACGTGTCAGTGTGGGCTCCTCGGCTGGAACGAACGCGCCACCCTGGGGCGGGGGTGTCGGCAGAGGGGAGGCTGCGCACACGTGGGGGTGGGCTGTATGGGGACTCTGTACATGCTGCTCAATTTTGCTGTGAACCTAAAACTGCTCTTTAAAAAGTTTTATTAGCTTAGAAAAATTAAAGATTAAAAAAAAAAAAAGCCCAGTCCACTGTCCCCCACCCCCGGCTCCAGCCCCCAGGATGTGGTTTCACCATGTCACCACCCGACTCTTAAACAGTGGACAGATGATTTTCCCTGGAGCATTTTCAAACTATCAAATGCAACCAAACAAGACTTAAACAAAGTGACAGATTTGTTTTTTTTTTTTTTTTTTTTTCTCGTGCACAAAGATACACAAGTTCAGGCACCGGTGACTTTTTGTCAACCCACGTTTCCAGGGCAAAGCAGGTCTGCTGACAGGAGCACTGATGTCACAGTCGCCAACAGCTCCTTACCTCCCGGGGACCGGCGGGGAGGGAGACCTTTAAAAATGAATATGCTCAAGGAGCTGGACCTGAAATAGAAAATGGGAGGACAGGATGCTCCGGCCACTCGCTGCGAGACCTGGAACAGGAACGTCTCTGCCTGGGGCTCCTGGCGCGCCTGGGCACACCTGGGAAGGCACGGAGGAAGAGGCCCTTCTCTCTGCACGGCCTCCCTGACAGTCCCGTGGCCTCTGTCGGCATCCAACGCACAGCCCTGCAGCGGGCACTGGTGCCGCAGGAAGTGCGGGAGGCTGTCTGGTTCACAGCGTGTTTCAGCCCAGAGTGGAGCTGTCCGTGGTCCTCAACTGCTTTGCAGATGGAGCGCCTTGTGGGTCCTAAGGAGGCACCTCCAGGGCCAGAATAAAGAGGACAGTGTTGGGGGAAGCTTCCCATCAGAGCATCTTGGACGCTGTTTTAATATTAGGCTTCTCTGCACAATTTGTATCTAAAGAAAAGGTTCTAATGCTTAATAAAAGTTTCAGACATCACTGGAATAGATGACCTCTAAGGTCCGTCCCTCTAAAGAAAAAGAAATCCCGTGTTTCTGTAGATCACATTCATCCAAATGGTTCTAGACCACTAGACATTTTTTACAAGCCATTTTCAAAATTCTAGAAGAACTTAGCAGCTTATTTAATATTTTAAATTATCCTAAAAATCTCAAAGAAAGGCACGTGAAAATGCATTTATTGGAAATGAATGAAGAAAAGGCTTAGGAGGAAACAGTCTAAAATATAAACCCTGTTTTATTTCCAAGGCCAGTAGCAGAGACTGTCAATACCCTAATTAGCCAGGGGACACGCGGAGTGACTTTCTAAGTGATCTGAGCCCCCAGCACAGTTGTAAGCTGGAGCGTTGCTGCTGCTCCATCTCACGGGCCCGGGACAGGGATCAGTATGTGGAAAGTGTTGTAGATTACAAACCAACGATTAATATAAACTATTGTGGTATCTGTTGAGAGCATTATGTTATAAACTGTTCTCCTAAACCAAAGATGTCTACTATATACCAAGTCACCAGTTTTGGCAATTTTTTTTTTTTTTGGCATTATATTACAATAGTAATAAATCAGAGTGGAAAACACAACTTATCCTTAACTATCGGAAAGAAAGGAGAAAAAGAGGGAAGGGGAGGAGAAGGGGGAAGAAGGAATGTCAACAAAGAAAGGGGAAGGCATCAACTACTAATACAAATAATAATGTTCACGACATGTTGTGGGTAAGTGGTCCCTGCATCGGAATGCTCCTGCCAGAGAGACACCGCGCGGAAACCAGCCCTGTCCCCTGGCATTGCCTGAGAGACTCCTGCGTGCCATGCATCAGCGGCCGGGATTTATTAAGTGAAGCTCATCCTGTGGCTGCGGGACCCTGGCGGTTCGTAAATGACTCCCAGGCTGCCGAGGCCCAGGGGGGTCGGAGCCACAGTCCCAGCAAACGGCAGTGACCCCTTCCCAGGCCACTCCGCTCACGTCTGGGGGCTTCACTCCCGAGACGGGAGACCGTGTTTTTGCATGAGTCCCTCTTGTCGCAATTTTCAACTTGGCAGATGGGGCAGTAATTGACCCAGATATTTATTTTTAATGTTACTCAGGAAAAAAAAAAAAAAAAAAAAAAAAAGGAACCCTTATTCTAGGGCTCTAAAAATTGTCAGTCATTATGAAGTAATTAAGACCCAGCGTATCACATAAAATTCCTAGAGAAGCTCAAGCCCCCATAAGGTTATTTTCTCATATTACGTTATGGCTCCATTATATGTGATTTGAAAATATCAGTGTGGGCACATTCATCAGTTGCTTTCGCAATTACGTTTTCAGAAGTGCTTGCTATAGCAAATTCCTCTTAATCTCCCTTCTAAATCTTTGAGAATATAATCCTGAAACAATGAAAGAATAACCTATTTTTAGTCTGGGATGGGGATAAAGCCATGTTTTTATTATTGTTCCTTTCCATTTAATTTATTTTTCTTTTGCAGGGCCTATGCGAATTTCACCACCAGATATGCGGAAACATTGACACAATTTAACTACTTCAGGTCTGTCAGTCTGTTGACCTGTGATCACGGCACCTGTTCCCCAGCAGTGATTTAAGCTGCTCAAGGACAGAGGTGGATCGAACAGCCAAACAAGCTGGAGAATATTAAAATATCAAGGTCATATGAAGAACATATAGCACGTGCAATAGTCCTCAGAGAATCTATACATGTTAAAATTCACTCACCCCTTGCCCTTAAACGACTGAGAACAGACCCGGACATAACTGGAGTCTTTGGCCGGTGAACCCTACGAGGAGGGGAAGGCACTCACAGCCTCCTCCTACCATCTCAGGACGGCAGTCCCGTGGTGCCACCTGTTCTGGCACTTGCCAGCCTTCAGTTCTTTGAAGCTACAGAAAAATCCTCATCCTCTCTGATGTCTACTGCTGGATTTCGACATTCGGGCACACTCAAAATATCTCTAGCAAAATGTGCCCATGTCTATTTGCTTTCAGCTTTGAGAACCTTGACCGACCCGTCAGCATACAGGTCCCAGACCTGTGTGAGTGGGAGAGACCGTGTGATTTTGTCCAAACACTGCAGAAAAGCCCCCGTAGAGTCGCTCTGACTCTGCAATCTGTGGGTAAAGGACCCATGTGGGACAAAGAGCTGCTGTGGATTCAGTGACACCAAGTGAAAGCGTATTTCACTCATCATGACGCCATCTCCCTTGGACTTTGGAAACTGCAGTAGATACTTATTACGTATAAAGTCTACAGGCCACGCTTGGCGGACAAGTCAATTTGCAGAGTGTTTGGCTAACTCTGCAGGCTCTGGGGGCGCATGGCCCAGGCTGGGAAGCCAATCGGCATGAGCTTTGAAGGACGGAGGTGGGACAGCAAAGAACCCTGCACTCTCCTGCTCGGGGGTCCCTTTCTCAGTCCCCTCTCTGCCCCAGCTCCTGCAGGGTCCCTGCATTGTCACACCCCCAGCTCTGCTCTGGGCAGGATCGAACAGAGCTTAGAGCACCTGGAGACACAAGACCTTTCTGTTAGGAAGCCCCAGTACCCAATTATGGGGAAAAAAATCCAGCCCAACCGAAATGATAAGCAGGAACTAAATGACAAAATATTGATCACTTGGATCTTAACATTCAAACTCAGAGCCAGCCCCACCCTGAATCCTTCATCGCCAACCTCACCTGGGGCAGAATGGACACATGCCCTGAACTTCCTTTTAGGATTCTAGCCATGCTGTGGTCTGGGAAGACAAGTAAATTTTCAACCCTTCTACTCAAATCTCTCTGTGAAATCACTTTCTCCCTCTCTCTGCCTCAGTTTCCTTAACTGAAAAGAAAGTAGTCTTGGTGGTTTTCAAATATTTGAAAAAAATTTTAAAGATGAAACATTCGTGAGGACCCCAACACATAACACAGCTAGAAGCCGTGGATGGGTTCTCTGGGCAGCTTAAATGGTTGCTATTTGGTTCAAACCCTGTGTTACTTGTGGAACCCCCGCAGCACCCCTCTGGAGCTCGAGGGTTCCGTGGTCACCCAGTTTGAAAGCCACTGGGTGGAAGATGGTTAAAGTCCCTTCCAGGTCTGAGATGCCTTGACCTCCCCAGGACCAAGCCCCAGCTTCTGGGGTCAGCCCTGCAGAGGGAGGGGTGCAGCCTGTCAAGCCGCCAAGCTCATTGTTTCTGGCGACTGAGGTTTGGGACCAGCAGTTTCCCACTACCTGTATTTTCTCCATCAGGCAATGGGTCCATTCACTGAACTAACGTCTCGAATAGCTACGTGGATGGGGCAGCGGGGAGGTGGTGTTGTCAGGGGGAGTTGTCTGTGGTCCTAGGCATTATAACTGTAAGTCAAAGGTCCCCGCCCTCGAAGCTTGCTTTGTGCCTGTGGGTTTGAAAGAGAGAAGCACTTTTAACCTGCCTGCTACAAGTTCAAGGTCCAATTTTATGCCTAATGTAAGAGGAACAAAAAGCGATCAAATTGCTTGTAGCAAGAACTGAACACCAGAATTCTTCCATTTTCAGGGATATGTCAATAACTTGGTAATTTACCTTGACTGACATTGAAATGAGTACAATGAGACTGACTATGCACTAAAAAGAGATTTAATGTAGTCTGTAAGGAATTTAGAATGAGTTTTACATTGCTTGATAAAATCTGCTAATAACAGAACTCAGCCCTCCTTTGAAGAAGAATGGATCATTAATCCCATGTAAGATATGTAGACGTGTACTTCCACCCAAACACTTCAGACATTCAGTCAAACTAAAAAAAAAAAGAAGTATACTGAGTTGCTTCATATTAGTGGGGAAATTATTATTCAGTGCTTAGTTCGAGCTGTTAAGCATCAAGGAAACATCACGCATTTGGGGACGGGGTGGATATGACCTGCTAAGAACACAGACGAGGAGGAGGAGAAAGTGAGTCCCTTGTGCCACGCCAGGCACACACGCCCCGGGCTCACCCCGGCCCCTGCCAAGCGATGCTTCGTGACCCATCACTTTTACCTTTAACATGCCCGACAGCGACAGTGACAGAAAGTGTATGTCCTAGATTTTCTAGAATACTTCCAATTTGAAACAATTTTATTTTCAACCCCAACTCAATTGGCTTCATAAAGCAGCATTCCTCCCGTTTTACAAGAGAGGAAACTGAGGCTCAGGGAGTGAAATGCCCTGGACGTCGACACCCCTAGGAGGTCCCCTGAGAACCCCCACACTCTGCTCCCCCCAGACCAGGACTCCGGCTCGGGACTTCGGTTGGACAGTCGGCCTGACAACCCACAAGAGTCTTCCGTTGATAAGGAAAGTGTCTGGGCCTCAGATTTCCTCTGGCGATTGTGCAAATGTCACTCATGGGAGAAAGTTGTGCGGTCCCTTTCATGCCTCTGGTTTCGGTGCCACTTGGCTGTGCAGATTTCGACAAGCTTTTGAATAGACTAATAAACATGGAATTGTTCTGAACATCTGTAAGCAAAATATGAAAAGATATTACCCAGTGAATGAACATCCTGGGTTTTCTTGCCAGCAATGGGGTATTTGTATATTAGGCTAATGCGCTGAAATTAACCCAGAATGCTTATCCATTGCAGAATGTCTTTTCATATTTTCATCTGTACAGTCGTTATTATAAAATGTAAGAATAATTCTCTATCAGAGTATTCAGGAATCTGAATAGCTCAATTACTTCTAAAATCAATGTAGTAAGGCAACAGCAGGCCAGTTAATCAGCTGGTTTGCATAACAACTGTTGGAGGGAGTGTGTGCGTGCGCGCGTACGTGTGTGTGTGTGTGTGTGTGTGTGTATGTGTGTGTGTGTGCGTGCCTGTGTAACGAGAAAACCAGTGTCAGCCCAACTCTTTAAAACGCATGTGAGAGATCAAGCTTTCATGTGACTATAGAGAAAAGAATTCTGGAAGACAAGGACTAGGATTATTCAACTTCACCCCCTAAACCACCTTCCCCTAGTACCTGGTACAATGTCTTGCATGTGGTACATTCCCAATAAATGGCATATTTAATGTATTCAAGAAGGCCTGCATGAAACGTAGGCTCCTCAGGGCTGTTCATTCCAGATTGTGGGTTCTCTAGTGCCAGGCAGACACTGAGCTTGTAAGGAACACAAACGAGTGGATGAAACCTTGGACATCCTCTTAGGAACAGAATGGCGGCCGCTCAGACTTACGTCATTTCTCCGCATGTCCCAGAGACAGAGCAGAAGCACGTCAGAGCAACGGCCCCACAGACGTCTGTGGCCACCAGAGCTGCTGCCCACAGCCGAGCAGAGACAGGGTGCCTGGTACAGAAGCAGGGGGTGGGCGGCTCTCAGAGGGGTGCGGATTCAGGCCCAAAACATGTGGGAGAGGAAAGGTTCTCAGCCTGTGCAGGGTAGGCTCAGTGTTAACTGATGAGTGTGAGGAAGGGAAGATTACAGGAGAATGTTCACTTTGAAAACAGGTTTAAATGAAATCGTGGGCACGTGCCAGGGATGGGGAATCCCCCAGGGAAGGCAAGGAGGCAGCTGCAGCCTTTGGAAAATCATAGAGGTCTCGCTTCCAGCTCTCAGCTCTGAAGGCCAAAATTCCATTTTCATCATTTAATTCAACCTGAGGTTAGTTCAGTTTGGAGAGAATGACCTGTGCAGACTAAACTCACACTAGACTGAGATAGACATCTCAGAGTGGCAGTTTATTGACTTGGAAATGAGCATTTGAACTGTCTGCTTGACCAACCTGGTCGCATTGCATTTTCTTTCTGTAAATAATCTCCTCAGGAGGACAAAAGATTAGAAGGCTGGATCAGAATAGTACGGATCAGAAGAAGAGGTTAGTGATACAACTTAAAAGTGCCATGGTGCCAGGCTCTATGAGTCTGCTCAGAGCACCCCAGAGGTGCCACCAGGACCCCCCTTCTGTCCTGGCTTCCCAATCTCCTGCTGAGGCCCAAATTCTCCTTTTCATAGTCAGGGCATTCCATCGGTTTCCTCTGAAGTCCCACAAACCCAGAAACCAGTCTGTCCTCTGAGTCATTGCCTATGTCCACTCCGATTTAGTACAGGCTTATTTTATACTCCCATGCCCAATGGGCAACTTTATTCTTAATTCTTAAGGAGCTGCTATCCCCTTGTATCCTCTCCATATGTCAGTCTCGAGGGGCACCATGAGCTGGAGATTGTGCATCGTGAACAGACCCATCAGTGAGCCTGTCCGTGAATGCTCTGCTCAGATCTCTATCCGCAGCTCTCTGCCGGGGTCATCTCCTCTCTCAGCTGTTCCCAGAGGCTGTATCTTCTCTACGTGCCTAACTGCAACTCCAGCTCAGCTTTCAGAATTACGGGCCCGTCAGTCTCCACGTGGAAATACCGTGGAGACACGGATCGGCAACATGTGTTGCTTCTGCGCTCACATACATGCCCGCTCGCATGTCCCCGTGGAGGCTGTGTGCACCCACGAGAGGGGCGGGCGTGGCAAACTGGAGTCCGTGGCTCCTGGGCTGTGATCCTCGACCTGTGTGCCCACACGCTGCTCGTGGAAGCTTGGGCACCTGTCATCACGCCACGGGCTGCGGGGGCGGGTGGGGTAGAGCCAGCCCTGTGCACTGTGGCCGGCCCCTCCCTGTAATTCTGGCACCTGTCCCAAGATACCAAATGGTACGATTAGATTCAAGAACACTTATGTGTGAGAGAAGGAATTTGCACACAATCCAGGTCCTTCTGCTTCTTTTCTTGAAAAAAATAAAAATAAATTAAAACCTTTACAAAAGAGTCCTGGGTTGTGAGCAAAGTGAACTGCAAACACCAGGGTAAGCAATTTGGACGTTAATGTGAATACTAGAGTATAGACTAGTATTTCTGCCACAGTGAATGAACCTGGGCAATTATTACGTTTCTTACCAGAGCCTTGGTTTTTCTGTGGTTTTGTGTGTGTGTGTTTTGTTTTTTATCTTTCAACTCAGACCCCTCCAGGGCCGACTTGTTCAGCAAGGCTTTGAGCACCAGGGGCTTCTGAGGGGAGGCTCGCCAGTATAACCTGCTTTCTGTTTCCCCCACCCCTCTCCTCGGTCAAAAATCTTTAATTAGCTGGTTACCATAATTACTCTAGCTAGGGACCTTATTTGTTCTCCTTCCCTGCTATTCCCAGGGATCCGAAGGCTCTACCACTTCTGTGCCAGAGGGACCGTTCTATCATAGCTTCTCTCTGCCTTTTTGTTTTTCCCTTTTATGATCAGAACAAAAAAAAAAAAAAAAGGCCTAGGGAAAGAAATCATCTCTCCTTCTGCGTCTGGGTAAGACCCTATAACTCTCTCTCTCCAATCAGGAACAAGTTTCCATGACAACCATGCTTCCCAATGCTACCGCTAACTTAGCAGGTAGCGCTCATATCAAACAGAGAATTCTTTACCAGCCTCCGTGGTTTCTGTGCCTCACCACTGCCACGGGCCTCTCACACACCAGCTGTTTGCACGAACTGTATCTTAAAAGGGTTTTGCCCTTTTTCCTTCTAAACATAAGAAAGACAAAAACAAAATTCCTTGGCATTTTCCTGACAGCGATCATTAAAAAGCACACCCACATATTCGGAAGTACAGTAGAGGGATAGACATGGAAGAGGATTTGTGAGTTGGTGGAGGGAGCACACAGATGGGTGGAGAATGGCTGGGCTGTAGCGGCAGCCGGGTGACTTACACCCTGGTCAGTGGCATAAACTCTGGGCTGAGAGCTAGAGAGGGAGGGATTCCCGCCATGCATGACCTTGGGTAAGTTACTTATCCCCTCTGAGCCTCGACCCTCCCTCCGTACAAGACAGAAACTGAGACACTTCGTGGAACTATTTGGAAAAAAGCAAAGACAGAAAAAGTGCTTATTAGGGTGTCTGGCACACAGTAGGGATCCGACACATGGCAGTTACCACGTTGTTACTGTTCGGGTAAAGAGCTGAACTAGAAAGAGTCTGAGCAAATGAGTGATCACAATGTTCTAATTGATTATTAGCATCTTTCTGGTTCAGGAAGATAGGTGCAACAGTAGATATTTGGGGGTTTTCTTAGCAACCTTTTTCTCTTAGGCCATTAAGTCATGTCTGGCATTACAGGAATGAATCTATTCATTTCCATTCCTAAGACTTGAGAGGATACACCTGGGCGATCTCCAGGGTTCGTCGGAATCTCTATTTATAGCTCTGCCTGAGCGTTTGTTCAATTTTGAAACAGAAGCAAAAAAAAAAAAAAAAGAATAGATTAACCATTAAAGTATTTGTTCGAAATTCCACATTCTCAATACCAATCAGAATGTTTCAATTCTTCTCTAGAGGTAAGAAAAACAAGAAAAATGCATATTTGTATAATATTTTCATTGTTGTGCAGCTCAAATTTCATTTCAGAATCAGAATTCATACAGTAGCAAACAAGTCAACGCGCTCGCCATTCCGCAGGCTCCCACCCCCGGCTCTTCCCCGCCACGCTGCCGGCGCCTTGGAGAGCAGAGAGCATCCTCCACAAATAACACAATTCAAGACTTGACTTTAAAAAGATAAGACTGTTTACCTATTTTTTAAATCCCATTTCTGTCAATATGGTGGACTACAGATCTAGATAAACTCTCCCTGTTGAGACCTCTTAAGATGGTGAATAAAATACACTTTTAGAAAATTGTTTTAAATGCTACCCGAGCTGGCAGGAAAGTAAAGGAAATCCTTGAGGGCCCGAAACAAATCCCGACAGGTAATCTGGTAATCCAGCTAGAATTTGCCACAGGGGCGTCTGCCTATCCTGTTAGCCTAGAGCACAGGTCGGTAAATGTTTTCCTGCAAAGGGCCAGACAGAAAATATTTCAGGCTTCGCAGACCATAGAGTCTGTTGCAACCACTCAAGTCTGCTACTGTGGCATGAATGCACTCATATATGTAATATAATATGTAAAAACAGAAAGTAATAATAATGGGCGTGGCTGTGTTGCAACGCAAATGTATTTATACGGACAGGCAGCAAGCAAGATTTGGCCTCTGGGCCACAGTGTGCTGATCTGTGCATCACAGCATGGCTTTTAATGCTCTTCCCTCCAGAAAACATGTCTGGTCCACGTTGCGTCTGTCCCATGTGTAGACGGTTGCAGTAATGGTCCTGATTTCTCCACACTTCCCTATCTCCCTGCCTTTGGGGAGCCCATTCCACATGGACTCTGGGATAGACCACATGACTTGCTTTGGCCAATGGGATGATAGTAAACATGACATGCAGAACGAGCTCGTCCTCTCTTGCTGCTCCTGGGTTCTCTGCATCCACCACCGTGTGAGTTAGCGCAGTCCAGCGTGCTGAACACACACGGTCCATCGTCCCCATCATCTCAGCTGATGGTAAGCACCAGTTGCCAGATATATGAGTAAAACCAGCCTAGTCCAACTAGTCCCCACGCAACCCACCAGTTGACCAAAGCCACAGGAGTGAGTCCAGGGGAGACTAGCAGAAGAAACACCAAGATGAGCATAGCCTGATTTTGGGATCATCAGAATCATAAGCTAAAGAAATGATTATTTTAAGCCACTGAGTTTTAGGGTGGTTGTTCCACAGCAAAAGCTAAATGATACATTTCATAGGAAGTTTATCATCTTCTAAAAATACAAAGTGAGAAGCTAATAAGTATATTTACAGAAATGGTAAAGATTGAGGAAATATATAAAAATTGTATTTCCATTTTAAAGAACCTGTCACCCAACAGCAGGGACAAGACCTCCCTTGTTTCTCCTACTAATATGACAATGCAAATTCTTCCTACCTGAGCAGACTTCTTTGTAAGTAGGATTAGAAGTATAGCCTCCTGCAAAACCAACTTGAGTTGAATACACTCCTTTCAAGATCCAGAATTTCCTTTCAGCTCCCCAGAAACACCCCATTCCTTAAAAAAAAAAAAAAAAACCAATTAATCATTTATCCAAAATAAGACGGTCATTACACATCACCTGTTTAACTAGAAAAGAGAAGTTTCTCCTGTCATTTGGTAATCAAAAATGACTAAGATTTCCTTTTAAAGAAGGAGAGTTTATAATACTGGTAAATAATTTTATTTAAGGTTATTTGTATAGAAATATCTCTTTGCTTTAGCTATGCAAAAACTTAGAAAGCCTCAAATTTAATGGAGTTAGTAAATCTATACCTTTCCAAATAAGATAATAAAAGAATAATTGTATTTTATGAATAAATTCAACACTCAACTCATAACTTGAATTAACAGAAATTTACTTAATGATCAACTTTCTGGTCATGCTTTTTTTTAAAAAAAAAATATTTTAATGAAGAATTATATTACTAAATTATTTCTTTTAGTGGGAAAACTTCCCAAATCATCATAGATTGATACAATATTTGCAATTAACAATCTCACATACATCTTCAGTTTTTAAAAATTTTTAAAAATTTCTATAAACTTGCATGGAATACATCACTGCTCACCCAAAAAGTATATTTTTCTGAGTTCTATTTCCAAATATAATGAATGAGGGTGTGTGTGTGTGGAGGGGAGGCAGGGAATAACATCAAACTCAAAAAATGAGCATTCCACTCAGCTAGCAAACATTGATTTATACCAGTAGTTACTGAATCCCTTTGACCGTATGATAAAAATCAAGGCCCATCTCCCAAGAATGCACATCCTCACGCATAATGAGAATGCCGTGTTGCATTTCCTTGGGCGTCCAATAAAGAACCCCCATTTCCTACTGTAAGTTTCTAAATTGACCAGTACAACTGCTGTTCTGTGGCCCATCTGTGGATGTGAGCAAGATTACTGCCTCGCTCACGTTTTATACGGCTTTATGAAGTCACAGAGGGCTGCGATCTTGGGTGGAACAACAGTTGGTGAATTAAGATATGCCTTTGACTCCTGCAATCACTTGATTTGCTAGATTCAATGACAGAGATAAAAGAAAAATTACGAGTTTACTGAAATTCTTGACACTTGTTAATATTCTACATCAAAAATTCAAAGCAACAAAACCCAAAAAGCAATAATGTACAAAAATATTCCACTTGCTAAAATGTGAGAGGAAATCTGCTAACCAAAAACAGGTTAACAGTTAAAAAATATTGTAGAGCCAAATAATAAAATTCATTGCAGTAAAAAAATTACTGTTGTGTTAATACTGCAACATAGAAATATGTGTATGATTCTATCATAATTATCCCAAAGCTAAATTAAAAAGGAAAAAAACACAATTATGTGCATGTTTTTATTATAACTATAAAAAAAATTCACACCAAAATAGACTGGAAGGAAATATACAAAAGTTATTACTATGATTATATTACCATGGTGGCGTTTTAGGAATATTTTTTCATTGTTCAAATTTTTCCGTAATAAATTACTATTACTTTAAAAATGAAGAATACACACATTTTTAAAGAAAAGCAAAAAATTCAAAGAAATAACATAAGCACAGGCATCATTGGAGTTACACCCTGCTGTACCATTTTTCCTGTTCATAAGTGAATTGTTTGCTGCCAGTGAATATAAATAAATATTTATTTAGTGTATATAAAAATTAAGTATCTCCAGGACTCTCATGAATTGATTCACTATTAATTTCCCTTCGTTGGGTTCCCTGGGATGAGGCAATGAGGACAGGAACTCTCTGGAGAAGCCCAGGCAAAAGGTGAGCTGGGCAGAACGTACACAGCCACAGGCTCCCAGGAGCTTCCTTGCACTCCTGTTTGACAGGATGTTCCAGGCTCATCCTGTACATTTCCTACTCTTGACTCAGAATCAACCATTTCTCCAAGAAGCCGACTTTCTTCAAGTGGGAAAAGGCATGTCAAGACCATGACCTGGGTACCAGTGAAGCTTACTGCAAAGTGCTCAACCATGGGACACGAGGGGACCATGTGGCTGCAACTTCCCATCAAAAGCTAAGTCCCATTAGACTCGCCAAAGCACAAGGTCACATGGGAGCACCCCCGACCCATGCTAAAGTAGGAGTTGTACATCTGGGATCACACCCAGGCAGGGGCGGGGGCATGAGCAGACCACACAGATGGGCAGCCGGACCGCAGCTTCTTCAGTGCATAGCTCTAGTGGGGAAAAACAGATAACAAGCTCTGAAGATAATAGGGAGATGAGGGAGTAAGTTAGAAGGTAAAAAGAGCTATAAAGCAAAGAAAAGAAAGCAAATCAGGGAGATCAGGAGAGCTGGAGGGCACAATTTTAAATAAGCTGTCCAGGGTGGGGCTCACAGAGAAAGTAACTGCAAACACAGACCTGAAGGCAGGGAGGCAGCCCCCAACACAGACACCCAGGTAAAGGGCAGAGGCCACAGCCCTACAGAGGCACCGAGAAGGTGCCTGCTATGTTTAGGGGGCAGGAAGGAAGCCAGCGTAGCTTGCGAGGAGCGATCAAGCAGAAGTAGTGGGACACAAACCGGATAAGCCAGATCGCGTAGGACCTTGTGGGATCTACACAAGCCCACTCTGGCCGAGGACAGACTAGAGTGAACCCATCACAGAAGAGGGAAGCATCAGGAAACTGTGGCTCTACTCCAGGTGAGCGACAAGGGCAGTTTGGACCAGATGGCAGAAGAGAAGTCATGAGTCGCCATCATATTCTGGATATATTTTGAAGACAGAGCCAAAAGAATTTCTTGACAGATTGGGTGCAGGGTTTGAGAGGAAGAGAGGGTTATGGTTAAGTCTAAGATCATTGGCTTGAGTGTGGAACACAGTGGATGGAGTAGATTTATAGGGGAAGGTCAGGGCTTGTGATCACTCTAGTTTTCATGAGTCTCAATACCTAGTAGAGTAAGTCTTCTTAACTTCCACTTCTCCAAACTTTTCCTTGCTATTCTTGGCCTATGACTATACCAAATTTAGTTTAATACCAGCTTGTCAAATTCCATAAAATACCTTTTTAAAATTTTTAATTAGAATTATATTGAACTTACAGATTAATTTGAAAATATTTTGTCATATTGATAATATTGAGTCTTCCTATCAATAAATATAACATAGACTTCCCTTTATGCAAGTCTTCTCAGATATCCTTTGATATCACATTATAATTTTCTCCATAAAGATCCTATATATTTTTATTATAGTTCTATGTACCCTGTGATTTGTGGTGGTGTTATAAATATTATTTTTTCTGTTATACTTTTTTATTGCTTGCTTCTGGGTGTATAAAAACGCCATTGACTTTAGCATGCTCTCAATATAGCCAGAAAATGTAGAAAATTCTCTCATTAGTTCTAATGGTTTGTCCCCAGCTTCCCTTTGATTTCCTATATAGAAAACCATATTTTGCACAAATCACAGTTTTATATCTCCGTATCCAATTATTGTTCTCCTTCCTTTATCTCATCTTATTGTATTGGCCTAGAACTTTCCATAGTATGATGAATACTAAGGGTGACGGTGAGAATCCTTGTCTCATCTCAATATTAGTGAGAAGGCTCCAATAAGTATGAGGTTTACTGTGGGTTTTTGGATGACATCCCTTATAAGGTTGAGAAAGTTCCCTTCCATTCTTAGTTTGAAGAGCTTTTTATCATGCATGAGTTTTGAATATTAACAATGCCTGCATTCTTTGGAGATTATCATATGGCCGCCTCCTTTAATCTCTTAAGGTAGTGTATTATATTAATAGATTTTTTCTGAACCAGCCTTCAATAAATCTTACTCATAATTCATTTTAACACTGAATTACTTGTGCTATTTTATTTCAAATTTTTTCATTTATGTTCATAAGAAAGATTTGTTATAATTTTATTTTCTTGTGCTGTCCTTGTCCAGAATTGATATCAAGGTTATACTGGCCTCATAAAATGGATTGGCTAGTGTTTCTTCCTTTCCCCCTATGTAACGTTGCATTAGAAAACGGTTATTTGTTCCTTGAAGTTACAAAAAAATTTCCTAAGCCAGCTGGACCTTGTATCTTTGGAGAGAAGAAAGAGAGGAATTGGGGGAGGCTTTGTTTTGTTGTTATTTATTCGTATTTTCCTATTTCTCTTTCTGTTTTTAGAGATTTTCATTGCAAAACAAACCTTGGATTTCATTGATCCTTTTATTATCTTTTTTCTTTTTCTTTTCTTTTTTTTGAAATAGAGTCTCAGTCTGTCACCAGCTAGAGTGCAGTGGCATCATCTTAGCTCACTGCAACCTCAAACTTCTGGGCTCACGTGATCCTCCTGCCTCAGCCTCCTGGGAAGCTGGGACTATAGGCACACACCACCACGCCCAGCTAAGTTTTCTATTTTTCATAGAGACAGGGTCTTGCTCTTGCTCAGGCTTGTCTTGCGCTCCTGACCTCAAGTGATCCTCTCACCTTGGCCCCCCAGAGTGGTAGAATTACAGGTGTGAACCACCACGCCCAGCCATCTTTTTGTTTTCTATTTCTGCTCTTTCTTTTATCTTGTTTTGCAGTGTACTTTTTAGTCTGTTACCTACCTTCTTGATATAAACTATTAAGATTAGCTTATTTATTTTCCAGTGTTAATTTCAAGTGTTCTTTTCTACTATATGTATTTAAGGTTACACATTTACGTCTAAGGTTTGCTTTAGATACATCCAACACATTTAGATATGTAGTACTTTCACTGTCATTCTTTTCTAACATAATTTCCATTTCATTTCCTTTTTAACCCTTGAGTTATTTAGTAGTATACGTTTTTGTTTTCAACCATATGGCATGTTTGTTATATCTGTTTGTTATATCTTTTCATTTTGATTTCCAATTTTATTGTATTGTGTTACAGAATGTGGTCTTTATTATATTCTTTTGAAATTTGAGAATTATTGTATAACCTACAACATGGTCAATTTTTGTAAATATTCCATGTGCATTTCAAAAGTATAAAATTTCTCTCTCTATTTCTTGCATACACAGTTTTACAGACACTTATATATAAGCTTGTCAAGTCATTACTTGAATCATCTTTATTTAATTTTCTCACAGATTGAGTGATGCTGATTCATGGAGATTTAATTAAAATTTCCTTCAATGATTGGGAACTTTCCAATTTCTTTTTTAATTCTGTCAGGTTTTGTTTCGTATAGTTTTATGCTATGCTATTAGCATATACAAGTCTATTATTGTTTTATCTTGTTAGTATTGTTCCTTTTATTACAGTTTAGTATCTCTTTCTAAAGCTATTAAAGACTTTTGTTCTTAAATATATTTTTTTCTAATATTACGATCCCCACATTAACTTCTTTTGTATATATATCTGGAATATCTTCTCCCATTCTTCATTTTTAACCTTTCCATGTATCTTTGTTTGAGATGTATTTCTTGTAAACAGCATATTACAGGATTTTGGTTTGTGCCCAGTTTGATAATCTGAGTCTTATTAGTAATTTTAATATATTTACTGATTATTTATATACTTAAACTTATTTCCATAACCTTATTTTGTGTTTTCTACTTATCCTCTTCTTGGACTTTGATTTTATTCCCCTCGCTTTCTATCTTCTGTTAGTCTTTTTTCTCCTGACTTACCCCACGCCCCCCAACTACTGATTTCATCAGTACTTTCTTTATCTATTTTTTTTTTTTGCTATAACATAATTTAACAAGACATCATCAGTACTTCAAAGATGATACTCCATTGTCTTCTCATGTTCATTGGCACTGATAAGTCCGCTGTCAGTCTAACATCCATTCCTTTGTAGGTAATCTGTCTTTTCCTGTAATTTTTAAGATTCTTTCATACATCTTAGTATTCTGGGGTTTAATCATGACATATCTAAGTGTCAACAAATTTTATTTATCTTGCTTTGGGCTTAAGATGTACTTTTGATATGATGATTCATGTCTTTCTTCAGTTCTAGAAAATCCTCAGTTATTAATATTATATTCCCAAATATTGCTTCTCTACCATTTCTCCCATTCTACTTCTCTGGAACTCCTTTTACATGTCAGCTGAGACGTCTCAATTTATCCTTTGTGTCACTTATCTTTCAACTGATTGATTGATTCCCCTTTTCCCTGCTCTACCTGCATCAGAACTATTCACTAGAACCACGAACTAAGTCCTTTGTCAACTGGGTTCAATCTAAAAATTCCACCTGTAGAATTATTTCAATGGCTATTTTTTAAATTCTAGGTTTTATAATTAGTACTTTTATTTTGCCTATTTTCTGTCATACTTTCTTGTTGTTTCTTCATTTATCTCTTTGAATATCCTAAACATATATATTTTAAAATGTTTTTCAGTTTGTTCCCCCAAATTAATTTCATGAGTGAATTTGTATTTCATTTACTAATATTGTTGGCTTCCTTCTTCACATTGGATTATTCACACACTTTGGAGTTTTGGTTTTCAGGCTCATTTTTGGCCATTGCAGACACACGTGTGTGCAACCTTGGGCAGAAGGCAGGAAACAAAAGCATTTTCAAGTTGCACCTACATGAAGGTAATCAGAACTCCCAGGTTACCTGCCGTAGCAGGAGCTGTAACAAGAGACAGATGATCCCTAGAGAGCCTCAATTAGAGCATAAGAGGTATCTTTTACAGGAAATATCTAAATTGCTCCTTAAAGAATATTTTCTGCCAAGGAGATACTGATGATGGTGGTTTGAGAACTGTCCCTTGGAAGTCACAGATGCTATACAATCACTTGTCACTGCCACCACCACCCACCTCCAGGAACTTCTAAAAAGCCATCTACATTCTGTAGGAATAAAGTTTTGAATTGAAGGGAAAAAATGTCCAAACATACATCATGATTTAAGCACTCAGAGACTTAAAGAACATATCAAAATTACAACTGTGTCACTGTATCAGATTTACATTTTTGGCACAATCATCGCTTGATAAGAACTTATCAAAAGTCCCACTGGATATTTTTTATTTAGAATTACCTTTAGATTCCTGCATTTCTAGTCAAAGTTTTCATCCATCATTTCTCATGAATATCTCTGCCTGTGGGATTTTTTTATATTTGTGGGAATTATTTTATTTTCCCTTTGGATTTGTGATACTCACATGAAATTTTCAGAAAGAATTTTACAGAAAGTTCAAATTTTCATAAAGCCCTTTTGCAAAACATACTGACACTCAAATTTTTTATCTGACCAGTAAAGATCTGTGATTGTTAAAATGCCATTTTCTAAAAATAAGTGAGAGGCTGACCACTACAGCTCTCGAAAGGTGGTCTTCCAGACCTGCTATGTCCTTAGGGGTTCACGACACAAATTGGGTAGGGCAAGTTCTGCTAACTAGTATACCCAATTCTCTGCTAACTAGCACACCCTATTCCCTGTTAACTAGCATACCCCATTCTCCAACTCTTCCTGCTAAGGGTACCAGTGAATAACAAACCCTCAGACAACAGATGGGGTAGGAAGAGCAGTCTGTCTTGTCACAGTGGAAACCAACAGGGAAGCCGGCCTCCCATTAGAACATGTGCAGTCACCACATGTTCCTTCGGCGTCTTATCCAAATGCTCCCTCTCTTCCAGCTCTCTCCCCTACTTTTAGACTACACGCAGAACACAGTCGCGTTCACAATAATTCCCAGGGCTGCCTCCACCACTGGGATCCTAGAAAGTGAGACCTCATAGCCGGAGGGGCCCAGCCATCCCGCTCCGAGGCTGTGCACTTCGTCCCGGCTCCTTCAAAGCTGCGGGCAGTGTGAGGGCTAACAAAATCGCTTTGCCTGTTTTAGCTTGCTCTAAAGTATACACTTTACACTCTCCTTTTTATACTTTTAAAGCAGCCTTTTTCTATACAGTTCAAACCACATATCATCCATCTGAAAATGACTCTTAAATCGAGAGGCCTAACCCTTGACCACTCACCTAAGAAAACTTCAGAAAGGCAGACATTGCCAACTCCCTGCGGGGGGGGGGGGGGGGGGGTCTCCACCCAGACGGCTCCCTGACACCTGAAACTCATTATAGCTAACACCAAACTGATGCCCAAGCCAGCACCTTCTGATGTCTCTATTTGTTGTCATTGCATCGCCATTTTCCTAGGCCTTTAATAAGAAAGCTCAGAGTCACCTGTGTCCTCCCTTTTACTTGTCTCATCCTAAACAGTGACCTCATCTCACAAATTCTCTTTTCCCTTCCCAGCTGGATGGCAACAGTCTCCTCTTCCTCCAGGCTGGCTCCGTCGCTGTCGCTGTCTGTCTCCTCCCTTCCAGGTTGGCCCCCACCACACACACTCTCAGACATGTCATCTTCCTTCTCTGAAACCAAGAACCAACATTATGCAAGGGAATCTTAAAAGTGATAATGTCTTCTGATCCTATGACTCCACTTTGAAGAAACAGTGCTTAGGAAATATTTTTAATAGGCAAGCACTGATTTTCAGAAATGTTTCTAATGGCATTATTTATAATAATAAAAAATGTGAGACAA
This sequence comes from Eulemur rufifrons, assembly GCF_041146395.1. Taxonomy (NCBI): domain Eukaryota; kingdom Metazoa; phylum Chordata; class Mammalia; order Primates; family Lemuridae; genus Eulemur; species Eulemur rufifrons. Next base: position 3,943,714 of record NC_090994.1, read on the forward strand.
CCTACATATTCACTATCAGAGAAAGTATTTAATAAATGCTGATCCACCCATAATTTGGAATACAGTATTATGCATCCATTTTTCTAAGGTTATGTAATGGCATGGAAAAGTTTTCAAAATATAATGTTAAGAAGAAAAAAGCAGGATATGAAAGTGTCTGAAGAAATTTTTTGTATTTGATTTAATGTAAATACACTGAAAAACAGATTCAAGGGAAATAAACCCAAATGTTAAAAGTGGTTATCATTTCTGACTAGGGTCACAGGTGATTTTTATTTTCTTCTTTATACTCCTTAGTATTTTCTAGACTTCTATAAGCATGAATTCCAACTGTCATAATCAAAGGAAGTTTTTTAAAAATATCTATATAGATTGATTTATAAATAGTTTGGAAAACACCAATGAAGTGTTGGAATAATAGTTGTCTCTGGTTGTTCTCTTTTGTGTTTTTATATATTTACCAAATTTTCTCTAATGAGCATGTCACTTTTATAACCAACAAAATTAAGGCAGTTAAAACTCTAACACCCACACCCTTCCCTCGGCCAAACTGAACCTCTGTCCCATGACCACCCCCTGTCCTGGCCCACACCTTGTGTCCTCTGGTGGAAACCCCACCCATCCACCCAGAATCATTTCAGATACCACCTTCTCCCTAAGTCTTTCCAGAATGCCCACCAGATACAAATCTCTCCTTGGGACCCAAAGCATTGCCAAGTCCTCTTAACTCAGGTGTGTGCACAGTCTACCCTATGGAATGAGCACTGGCGTCCCTGTAACCCGCTCCCTAGACAGTGAACTCTGAACATGGAGTAAACTCCACCTCCCTGGAGTCTGTTTGCCTTCTGGCACCTGGCATTGCACCTGGCATACATGAGGCTCCGGGGGTGGGGCATAGGGGATGGGGAGGAAGGGCGGGGAGGAATCTGTTGAACTGAAATTCTTTGAAAATCTAACAGAATATCTTTATCAATGTAGTGATAAATGTATGTAATGCAGTTCCTACTAGAGGGATTCCTAGAAACCATTTCCTTGGAGGCTTTCAAATGATTATATGGGGAAAAATGTAGAGTCTCTCTGGATTCTGCCTATGGGGTTTCTCGGAGCCAGTTTCTCCATTTCTTGAGCATGTAACTTTCTAGTTACCACCCAACTCAGAAATCCCTTCTCTAACGACTACTTCTGAACCCCTAACCTTTTAAAAGCTTAACATTTCTTCACATATCTGCCTTCTCATTACCTCCTGCCCAATGTCACCAGCTGGGTCATGTCACCCCAAACCTGCAAGAACACAAGTCCCAACCAAGGGCACCATGCGTTGTGTGTCTCTGGGTCACACACTGGGACACTGGAAGGCTGAATTTGTCATCTGAAAAGTTATTTCTAACCACATTATTTCTAACATCCAACCTGATCACTGAATGATCTGATGTCTCTGTGGCATGAATTATAAGAGAACTGAAATCTCCTTTCCTCTTTTCTTCTTCTCAACTTTAACTGTGACTTTATAATTGTGATCAGTGGGCAAATAAAATTTTTCCTACATAAAATAAGTAACCTGGTATCCTTTTCCTTATATGACAGCAAGAAAAAGGAAGTTATGGGAAAGGAATAAAAGTTTGTATTTCCCAAATGCCTGCTGTGAGCCACACATTGCACTAGTATCCCTGGACACATGGCATCCCCCGGTAACCCTATCAGCCCCACTTTAAAGATGAGAAAACAGAGACCCAAAGAGGTTAGGTCACTTGTCCAAAGACACAGAACCAGGGCAGACCAGGATTCCGACCGAGGCACACCTGGAATTCAAACCTAATGTGCTTTCCACTGTGCCGCCCTGCGGACAACTCCGGACGCGGGTCTTTGTGGAAAGCCACGGACACCTGTAAGTGAGCTGGATTAGGAGCCGCCCCCCGACAGGTGCAGGGTTTGAAGGACAGTGCTGTGGTATCAGATTATTCACGACAGAGAGTTCAGTGGCACGTGAGAAATAAAGCGCAGCTCACGTGGATCCCGGGAAGGGAGCATGATTTCACGGAGCGCTCTATCAGAATGGCCTTTTCCGGACGGGCTTTTCCTGGCTGTAACTACAGCATGCATACAGTCAGCAGCACACCCAGTGTACCGTGTGCAGTGCGTTTCCCAGGTGCTCCTTCCCGTGGCTCCTTGTCCTCTTGAAGGCACAGGGTGACACCAGATGAGAGCTCTGAGCAGAACAACGAACTGTCACCCAAGTTCGGCCACAGCTGGACAGATGTGGGCCCTTTATCAGAAGAGGAACCTAGGCAGAGACGAGGGATGTCCTGGCTAATCTCTAGAAGGCAACTCCACAGACCTGAGTGACCCGGGACGAGAGGGGCCGGACCCAGCCACAGACACACACTCCCAGACACCCACTGTGTGGCCAGAGGCCCGGCCCCGCTGTTCAGCCACCAGGAAAGGAGGGGGCAGAAGAAGGGGGATTTGAAGGTGGATCTCAGCTCTAAGATTCTAGGATTCCCACCCAGGAAAGATGAACACCGGGCAAAAATGTAAGGTTTCAGCTTTACTTTTCCAAAAACCCACATCACATTAAATAATTCAACCAGATACCTTCATCACTACTCTTGCTTGAAAACGACAAAATTTTAAAATACCTGCTGCTGATAAAAGAAGCCATACAGCAATTAGAGGCTGATTGATATTTTCGGTACTTGATGACAAGTAATTACCTTCTGCCCACGTCAGGTCCTAATGCTGCTTTAATTTGATTAATTATTCTTTTCAGTCTCTTCCCTAAAATAGAGCATGCTCGTGTGCCCATGTACACTCGGCGGTGCCTTGGACTGTGATTACTACAGGTGCAGGTTTCTTACACACTTGCTGCCCTTCAGCCTCGGCCCTGGGCCCGTCCTCTGAAGAGCACTAGGTCTGCATTTACCCAGAGGGCTCGGGGGCTAGAATTCCAAGGCTGGAAAGGACCTTCGTCTTGTCTGGCTTGAATGCCCTGCGAATATTCGAAACTTCCTTGGCATCACAGTCGTCCAAAGTTCAGATTTCCCTCTGTCTCCTGAAGCAGCCCACTTCCCTCCCTGCAGATCTAATGACAGCTAGAAAAGCTCTTCGTACACTGAACCAAAACCCTGGAATGTTCCTTCCTTCGCTCTAATCCTCTCTCTTGAGGTCACAAATGCCAAATTTAGCCCCTCTTCCTCCCTAACAACCCGCCTGCCCTTTGGCCATTTGAAGACAGCTCTGGTGACTCCTTGGACCTCCTCTTCTCTGAGCTGCATCCTTCATCTGCTCCTCATGAGACACAGCTTTGTGTCTGCTCTCCTCGAACGTGCCCCTGCGTCTGCATCTCTTAAGGACAGGGAAGCCACGGCTGCCCCCGGGGACGGACCCTTGGCAGAGTCGCCACTGCACGTGCAAGGCCAGGCTCCTCACGACCAGCTCGCCGGACGCAGCACAGTTCTCCGGGCTGTGGAAGGCAAGAGGTTGCTGGCTGGACTAGACAATGACAAAGGATTAAACAGCCAGCAGCACCTCAATTCAAGAGAACCAAACTCCTCCTGAGCACATCAGGAAGCTGGGAGTGAGCTGTGGGACTTCAACGGCCCGACAAGTGTGTCCAACAGCTGGCCTGGGGCAAAGGAAAGAAAGCCTTAGGGAAAATAAATTAGCATTCAGTCTGCCAAAGAGGCATCCTTTAGTTATGTTCTATTTCCCAGATGTGTCTGTCCGTGGGCACTCCCTTCTCTAAGGTACTTGGAGCTTGATTTTCCCTTCGGAAGTGGGAAAGAGATCCACGGAATTTCAAAGAACAAATACCATGACATTTGCAGTGGGTGTTGATTAACGCAGTAGAATGATTTCAGTTGTAGCTCAATCCTGGGAGAAAACGTAGGATATATGGGGAAAGAGGCCCCAGAAGGAGAAATCTTCCTGAAAGGGCCCCAAGGCAATCTGCAGCCACAATGTGACCCTCTTCTTGGCTTTCCTGAGAGTCAGGAGAGCTTCCACCAAGGACTGAATCTGCACGTGGGGTCAGAGGCGACAGGGACGGGGGCCCCACGGGAAACATTGCGTCCTCACCTCATGAGTGGCAGAATTACAGAAATCAAAAGACCGAAAAGGGTCATTACATAAAAAGAGAGTTGAGACTCAAAAGATTGCTTAGGGGTTTTTAGGGGAGACCAGAGATGTGAACATAAAAAAATAAAATTTCTTTTCTCACAAAAGAAACGGTGCTGATCCCTCAGCAAGCTTGGTCCTGGCAGGACTCATCCGAGGATGTTTTCGCTCATCGTATGTGGAGCGTGGTTCTGAAATACCTTTTTGAGTTTGTTCACGGTAAGGTCTACCATGACCTATCACTGAGTCTTTCCATATTATCACGAACCCTGGCATCACGGCTGAGACCTGGAAGGGTGGATGCTGGGACCCACCCCAGAAAGACACCCACCGGCACGCCCCGCAGTTGCTCAGCGTCAGCGGGCTCAACATGGAAACCTGGCCTTGGCTTCCACAATCCTTCTTCTAAGTCTGGGGACACCAATGACACTCGTAGACGAAAAATGTTTGACATAATAACACCTAGTAATTATGGACACATAATGACACAGATTATGGATTTTTGCTGGTCCTCTGCACACAAGAGTTTAGGGAACGTTCACAGGTTCTTTCATCACATTCACACTGTTTGGGCCTCAGCTATGCCAAGCTAGATGTGGCTCAAACATGTCGCTTCCACCGAACGTGACTTCCTAGGGTTTCCGTGGTAACATTCCTCGTTATTCCTGGGAAAACAGAACTGGCCCTGTTTGATTTTGATGGCCTTAAGATAAAATGTGCACTGCACTGGACCTACGAAATTTCATTCATGGGAATTATTTTACTTTTATTTACTTTATTTTTACACAGCATCATTCCAAAAGATTTTGAGACTACTTACAAAAAAAACCATGCATGAGGTAGGGAGGAGATTAAAAAATAAGTGGGTCAGTAAATATCTCCCCTGCTTCAGCCCCAAAGTATTTGGCAGTGATGACCACGGGCAGTTTCACCCACTCTGTGGAAATCGGAAGGATGGAAAATGCACTCTGATAAATGTCTCCTGCTGCTCTCGAGCTCATTCCTGACGCAGAGCTGAGGCATGTGAAAGCGCTCCAGGTCAAACAGCCCAGCCGTTAATCTTCGCTATGGGCAGCATTCCTGAGCAGGTTTTGTAATTTCTTGACTGCTGATCCACTTTCACCATTTCAATATTTTGAAAGCACTGCATATTGGGAACCAGAAACTTCTCCAGCCCTCAGGGCCTCTGTAGAGTTGGTGTTTTTAATCCTGGGCTGCTGAGATGCAAACCCGCACGGCAACATGTTCCCCGGTCACAAGATCGGGGGCAAGAACAAGAGAGAGCGCTGCTCCTTAGGCACAGCTTTGCCCGAGAAACTACCTTCTGCCACCTGACTTGGTGCCTGCTTCTTGCTCTTCCCAAGTCTGTTGAGGCAATCTGTCTGCTGCAATCATAGTTTCAAGTATTCGACCAAATGGTTACACATTTCAATAGTTTGGTTAAATGCCCTAGTGAAGATGGTCATTCAGTCAAACTAAAGAAGTTTCCATCACTTGTTAAATCGCTTTTGACTTAACCAACTATCCATATCTGTGCTTCTGATGCACAAGTATACATGTAACCCATGCTCAGATATATGGAGCAAAATGATAGGAGAAAAACCAAGCATTTATCTTGTTTGCCTAATCAATCTGGATCTCACAGTAACCAGCTGATAAAGGGAAGTTTCTTTTTATAGAAATATTCCAGCTCATGCCTATAGGAAAATGCTAGAATAAGAATATCTTGCAGCCACTAATAAGATAATGGATTGAGGCAATGACCAGCAAACGGCTGCTAACGTCACCGAAAGAGAAAAAAAAGCAGTCATTAAATGACTTATACACCACACTTAGAGATTCTGATCAGGATTCTAACTCCCAATTTGTGGAAAATAGAGGACAAGCGTGATCATTCAATCCAGACTGAAGGAAACAGTATAGGATAAATTATCCAATTTCTTGAACAAATAAATTGCAAGGAAAAGAGAGAGAGAGAGAGAGAGAGATGAGCTTCTAGATAGAAAGAGACTAAATATATCAACTAATTGCAATGTATGGACTCTGGCTCATGATTCCAACAAATGGTTTTAAAAAGCATTTATGAGACAATAAGGGAAATATGGACTCACTGATATTTGATGATTTTAACAAAGTATTTTTTTAGGTAGAATAAAAAAATCATTTTTATCTTTTAGCGGTATCTTTTAGAGATAGACACTAAAATATTCCAGGATGAACCGATGAGGTAGCTGAAAGGTGCTGCAAAGCACCCGGGGTAGAGGAGAGGGGGTGCAGGCGGCACAGGTGAGGTGCTCCTGGGCGGCACAGGTGAGGTGCACCTGGGCAGCATGGGAACCTGCGGGGCTCGCGGCTGAGGCTTCGTTACACTAGTCTATTTTTCCGAGTTTGAATTTTTCACAGTGAAGAAGTAAAAAAAACATACTTTTTAAAACTCAACTAAGAGAAATATTGATAGAAAATTCCCTAAAGGATACCTAGTCCTGCGACTGTGTTAGATACCATGCAGCTAACCCGTGGGCTAAGCCAGAGCCACCAGCCGGGCACACTAGCACCTGCAGGGGTGCGTGGGCCGAGTTGTCCTGGGGGCGGGGTGTGGTCATGAGCCCACAGAGCAGAGCAGTGTGACACACGGCCCACGGGACCCCTGTGCTGCCCACTCCAAGGCTGCTGTCAGCAGTGGGGCTGACGCCCTCGCAGTACATGGTGTCATCCCCGTATGTACCCTTGAAAGAAATTTCTTCTCGGTTCTAGAATCAGGAATCTTTAGGATTCCCCCCAAAATTTACATTTTCAGTATCAATGAGTAAAACTGAAACCCATCACCACACCCAGTAGGATGGTTATAATTTTTTAAAAATAAATAGCAAGTGCTGGCAAGGACATGGAGAAGCTGGAACCCTTGTGCTTTGCTGTGGGAATGTGAAAGAACAGACATCGTGGGAAATGGGATGACAGTTCCTCAAAAAATTAAACATAGAATTACCACATGCTCCAGCGGTTCCACCTCTGGGTATATCCACCAAAAGAACTGAAAGCAAGGGCCTGAAGAGATGTCTGTACGCTCGTATTCACAGCAGCACTATTCACAAGAGCCAAAAAGGTGGAAGCAACGCAAGTGCCCACGGACAGATGAGTGGACAAACAAATTGTGGAATACAACATACAATGGAATGTGACCCAGCCTTTAAAAAGAAGGAAATTCTAACACAGGCCACAGGGATGCACCTTGAAGACATTACACTAAGTACAATAAGCTTGTCACGAAAGGGTAACTATTGAATGACTCCACCTATATGAGGCACCTAGAGTCAAATGCATAGAGACAGAAAGTAGAATGGGGTTATTCAGGGGCTAGGGAGGGGGAGTAGAGAGTTAGTGTCTAATGGGTAGAGTTTCAGTTTGGGAAGATAAAAAAACTCTGGAGATAAATGGTGGTGATGGTTGCACAACAATGTGAATGTACTTAATACCACTGAACCGTATGCTTAAAAATGGTTAAAATGGTGAATTTTATATTCTGCTTATTTTATGACAATTTTTTAAAAATGAAACCAACCATACAACCAACTGATCTTTCTTCATGTTGCTGCTAGGAATCACAGAGCCAATTTGTGGCCAATTTTTATAATTTACATAAGATTATGATATATATTCTTTTTATATTCCATGCACTTTCTTTTCGTTTGGCCTAATGTTTACCTAATTTTAATGTATGTTTTCTTGCTGTGTCTTGCATATATTTTAATTTTCCTTTAACCTATTCTATAACAAGGCCCAAGATAAATAATTGGGGAAAGTGAGAGCAAGAGAAAAAATATTATACTTTATATTATCTACATTCAATCCATGATGACTCAGTATTTTTCTTAAGAATGCTAGTTGGGTTAAAGTGAATAATGAGTAACTTTTTTAGTTTTTGTTGTTCTCCATATGTGTGTCTCTCTTCTTAAAAAAGTTAATTTTAACAGAGAAGCAACTGAAATATAATTGTTTCTCCTGCCCTCCTATTGAGTGTCTTTTCTCTATAGAAATTTAAGAGATTTCTCCCATATTTGTAAAATACATTAAATAAATCTCTTTCCAATGTTCAACTGCGATTGGGATCTCAGAGCCTACTTCCCGTCCCACCTGCGCTAGTACCCTGATGTGTCGTCTCAGGACACTCGGACCACAACCCTGGGAAGCAAACAGTCTGCCCTTCATTTTACAGAGGGGGTATGGCAGGCAGAGGGGGAAAGAAACTTGTCTAGAGTCAACAATGCTTATGCGACTCCAGTAACCTCTGGAAATTCTGAATTCTTTATAGACGTCTCCACAACTTTTTTGTGGGCAAGGATTTACTTCCTGGTTCTGACCTGCGTCCCCGTGGCTGAGGTTGATGGATGAGTGATCTCTCAATAAGTGAAATGTTTATTTGTGAAACATTATTTCATTTACTCCTTTCTATAGTGGGTTCAGTTGCACCCTCCGAGCACAGAACACCCCCACCCACGCTCTGCCTTCCGTACACTAAATATACGCCCCCCGTCGTCCCCCTTCTCTCTGACTCCATACTGTCCCTTTCTGGACCAGGACAAGGCAGCGGTACCACCCCAGGTGAGGCCTTACAAACCCAAAGCGATGTTCAACACCAGCTTCCAAAGGTCTCCTTCTCCTTCCACATATTATCTGACCTCTCCACCCTCGGGAAGCAAACGAAAGTTGAGATCATCATGTGCATGAAAAAGACACCTAAAATGTGTCTTAAATTATGTCTCCAATGACCACTTATCACCTAGTAAAGGTGCTTCGAGCTAACTGCAGAGGGAGGCCATTTCTGTTCCCCCAAGTGCACCCCCATTTAAGAAGTTTGCGCCAGTTAGCAGCCTGCTGTTCTAACAGTCTCACGAATTTGGATTGTTCGGCTAATTATGAACACATTTCGAAGTCACTCTTCCTGGCCTTTTTCCTGGAATGAGTGACTGCCACGTCGCAGCTCGCAGAACGGGCCTCCGTAGTTTCCAGTCAAGGTTCAGGGAGAAACATGCCACACCGGGATTCGGTTATTTACCAACATCACGTTGGACGCAAGCCGATGAGACGCCAGTATATTTGCCTTTGAAGGCTGACATATTGCCTGCTGCTTCCAGTGCTGTTTTCTTGGCCGGCAGACAAATAACTGGGGATGTTTCAAAAATCACCTCCCATTCGAGTCAAGGGGAAAAAATTTCTCGTGATTGGTTCATCTTACAGACATTGATCTCGCTCTCCTCTGGGGTACGAAGGCGAGTGCCCCAGCGAGGGGCCCATCTCCGGGCCTCTGACAGCCGCCTGCCCTGGGGTCAGTCCCTCCACGCAGCCATTCAAGAAAAGGTCCGGAGAATGCTCGGAACCTTGGCTGTCAACAGAGATGTGCAACGAGCCACCCACACATTTTCCTGATGTCTTGGGTTGGCTTTTGCTTCCCCTTGCTTGAAGAGCCCTAAGAGAATCTGACACAGAAAACATGCTTTCGAGTGGTTTGAGGTCACAGAGACACTACTGTCGGGCTATTGGGATCCTAAAAACCCACAACCACCCAAGTGTTCACGGATGTACTTCTGCTTGGTATTAATTTCTGAACATTAAGTTTCCTTCCTGCAGAACCTTACCTTGCACTAAACAGCCTAGATGTGCACTTCTAAATGACAGGATCAAAGCATTTTGAGTTAGGAGTAATTTTTTAAACAGCATTTTAACATTCTGAAACAAAGTAAATTCTCATTAGTTGAGAAGAAAGGATCTTAAAAGCTATACAGCCCCACTTCCCGTTGGTAAGGGATGATCACTCTATCTTTTGAATACCTCACACGAGGGAGAGCTTGCCACCCTACATCACGGAGCAGTGTTAGCAGGATATTAAAATTACAAATGTATAATCAGATCAATCCCTGTGCTTATTGAACCAGGTTTTACAAATATGAATTACCTTTTAATTTGAAGAAACTCAGAAAGAATAAAACAATCTTTATTGAGTAAAACCTTCAAAGTTAGCATAACGACTAGTGTTGATGCTGTATTACGTATAATCTAAGTCTACAGCATTGCAATTTTTCCACTCATTCACTTCATTTCATATACCTAAGCTCATTATTTTTCCATTTCTGCTCAACTCATTGTGTATTTATCATTCTTGGTGCAATATTTTAGAACATACAATCTCATTACAGGGTGACATTATATCCCAGCTGCCTGAAGCCCTCCGTGTGTATAACCCATTATTCCAATATAATGTTTAATAGCACCCTCTCCACTCTCAAAAGTGTCCTAGTTTGGGTGACAAATTTATGTTCAAGGATTGCAAAGTTTTAAACATTTTATTTTTTTTAATTGCACTAAAAATCTCCACGGATTAAGATTGGAATCCCCTGCCCTCTGCCTTCCACCCTTCTCAATTGACAAGCTTGTATTTTGAAGTGACCAGTCTTCTGGACTGTGGAGTATTTTTAATACGATGAGTCGCCCCTCCATCTGCAGAACCACCTCCATGGAGGGGCTGGAGCCCGGCCCTCTGCATGGACAGAATGGCCCACAGCCAACAGGATGTCACTTTCATTAAGATACCGAAAACTGGAGAAAACCTTTCTAAGACAGGCACAGCATGTTGGCAACAAAAGATGTTCTCCTGCCGGAGAAAGCATTCCCTCTGCTTGGCCACATTTCTTTCATCTCTGGGTGCCTCAGTTTGCCTGCCTACGAGAGAGCACGGTGCTGCCCACTTCACAGGGCCGTGGACAGGATTAAAGGGGTGAGAGCCACAGGGCGCTCTCAGCTGCCAGGAACAAAGACGGTAAGTAATTGAGAAACGCGAGGCTCCGCTTTTCCGGCTTGTGAGAAAAGGGCTCCCACCGGCTTGAAAGGCAGCATCGCGCGCGGGCAGAAGCCGCCCCCCGGGAGCAGAGAGCCTATTACCTCCGCTGCCGTTGTCCGACAGTGCAAAGGAGACGGGGCGTACGGAGGGGCCCGAGAGCTGTGGGGGCAGAAAAACAAGACCAGGAAAAAAAAAAAACGGACTGATGGACGACAAAAGAAAAATCTGAAAAACATGGACGTCTTGATTTAAAAATAATCTGTGAAGACTGTGTATGTATGCCAGGAACAGGTTTGAAAGGAACCATCTATATATTCTCTGATCCCTTGATGGAGCACATTCATAATTTTTCACACTGGAATGTCTTTATTCCACGTTCTTTCCATCCTTCTAATCTAAAAGGCCAGTGGGCAGTTCAGTGGTCCCTTGCGGAGTGGACTAAATTCCAAAGTTCCTATTTATACAGCTTTCTGCATTCAAATGATTAACCACTAGATAATGAAACTGTACTTGGTGACACTATTTTGGCATAAAATAGTAACACCCGCCCCCCCCCCCCCCCAAAGGGCTGAAGGATGGGTTTGGACAAGTACAAAGTGCCATCGTTTTGGGTAACTCAAGGTCAAGGAGTTGTAAGACGTTCTCCTGTTCATTAATACAGGCTACTAAAATCGAATGGGGGGAAAATCAGAACAGTAGGAGATGTTGCCCCAAGCAGTGTTTTCCCGGCAAAGGCTGCATCTCAAGAACCCTTCAGAGTAAGCACTCTGGGAATGCACAGAAGTTTACAAATCAATTTGCTAAATTGGCTTGGCTGGAAATCATGCTTTTGTGCGTGGATCCCGCTGAAAGGCATCTCTGAATCTACCAGGCCCTCCCAGGGCACTGTCAATGGATGCAGAGAGAGTCCAGGGACATCGTGAAAAGAACATGGATTCGGGGTCAATTAGACTTGGGCTCAAACTCTAGCTCCACCTACCTGGCCAGGTGACTCTGGATAAGTCACGAGATCTCGCTGAGAAGAGGACTGCATGAGCCCACCAGCCTTGCAAGGTGCTGGCAAGACGAAATGCCCGATATATCCCAAAGAGTCAAGCACTGTGCTAAGTTTGACTCTTGTCAGTGCAGAGATAACCCAGAATGGCAGAAGCTCACCCCCCGCAACCCCCAAAATCTCTCATTGCACTGTAGGCCAGGTGGACAAGTGACAGAAAGAGAGGACAGTTTTTGAGAACATTAATATGAAATGCTTGCATACACTTAACCAAAATAGGGCCTTAATTTAAGTATCTGGAAGAGCCAAACTGAAGTTCTAAAGTAAGAATTCTTAGATGTCAAACGTATTCCATTTTGTGATCTGTATAATTTTGCCTTTTGTATATCGTTAACTTGTAGAAATTATGCACATGATTCAACTCTTTCAAAAACACGTGTTGGCCTTTCACAGCGGGCTTCCCGGGGGCTGTCTACAGCTAGGGGGGCCTTTGGTCCTGAACACGTAAGAGGCAGACGCTAAAGGACAGAGCTGCAAAGGTCTCAAAGCTGATCCCATCACCCTCTCACTGCAAAACTATGGCTTGGAGAGGGGAAATTGTTTGCCCAAAGTCATACAACGAAGGCCTTGGGTTAGGATTTTTAGTAAGCCACTATAAGGCAAACCTGTGGCCAAAAAAAAAAAAAAAAAAGAAAAGAAAAGAAATCTTGCCACAGAGCCTTATTCCCTGGTATTTCCAATTCTATAGTCAATGTCATCAGCCCGTCTGGTATTGGGTCTGCCCTTCAGAAAAGAAGTTTTCCTCCAATATCACAACAGAGAGAAACCTGCTAAGATAGGTCAGTGTCATTTTACATTTCCCAATATGACACAGGACCTAGTCTCTAATATGTCTAGGGGTTGGCAAATCTGAGAGACTGAGAAAAAAAATCATCAAAAGGACCCTTTGAACATTATATACATATGACATTTTCTGTCCCATGGTAACAGACACCATGCTAGGATGGGAAAGTTAACAAATCAAACATTTTAGCACACGTTTTAGAGTGTCCATGATAAGCCTTCTACGAAATCAAATTCTCCACGTCAATTTCTGAGCATAATGATTTCTAATCACTGATGGGTGTGTTTTAAAAGGTGATAGCCCACACAGAGCAAGATTTACCAACAGTCAGGTAGCATTGGGCCCCTGTTTCGTAATTCTCCAACTGCTAATCCTCGCTGATTACCAATTCTGGTTCTGTCTCTGGGATTAAGGGAATGTTCTATCTTGAATGTGCTAATTTACAGACCGGGCTGTTCTGAGGCTAATTTCCAGTTCAAACACACTTCAATGCTTCAAAGCAATTTTGTACCCTCATAGGGGACTACCATCGGGACCAGAGTCATACAGAAGCTGCAAGAGACATGTGGTCAGGGGACCTCGTGTATTTTAGGAAGGGAGACATCACAGAGCCTGTCTAAAGGCTCACGGGAAGGAACCAGGGGAGACAGTTGAAAAGGCAGCTGAAATTCCAAAGGGCAGAGGTGGTGCTCCCCAGAAGTTGATTCAGGGATGGGCCCCAGGGCATCACCAGAGGGAAGGGAGGTAGGAAGGAGGTCCAAAGGCAGGCAGGTAAGGAAAGAGAAGGGAGGGAGAAAGAGAGAGACAGGAAGGCAGGCAAAGAAAGTGCCAGATGCAGAGACATTGTGAAGGGAGTTTAGGTGACATTAGATACGCAGGTGAGAAAACATGGATTAAAAAGGACCTCTTCACCAAATGGTTTGGAATTTTGCAGAGAATTTTACATATAACTATGCTCAACCACATAATTATATATTGGAGGTGTGCACTCTGGGATTGGACTTTATTCTGCCGAAAACATTTTTAATTAATGTTTTCTCTTAAGGAATGTGCTCAATTCGTGATGGATAAGAAAGAGATCACTCAATTAGATTGATTTTTGTGGAATAACAAGTCAAAACTACTTGATTCTCAGCCTTTAACAAAGTTATAGATCCATGTGGGGAAAAAAACGATCCCTCCTAGAACCCTAAATTATCAGGGTTAATTCACAGCGTGGACATAAGAAATAGCAAATACTCAGTTTGATATTTGGGTTGTCAAAGTGAGAAAAGAAAGCAGACTAAATTCTATAGAATAAGCTTTTCTGATCCCAGAAATTACTAAGAACTTGATAGTTTTTTTGGCTGTAATGACTTGTAAATATCTAGAAGAGCCCAGATTTTGAAGCCCTGCGGATACTTGCTAAAACTAAGAAATTTGGCACTAGTCTTTGCACACAATTTGGGTTTTCTTTCAGAGTTGATATCTTACCAAATACAGCCATCTGTGTTCCCTCTGGGAAAGGTTCGACTGTTCTGTTGCCATTGACATGATGTTTGGCTAGAAAAAAACAAGAAAGAAAGAAAGAAATGCAAGTTTAAGTGCAAAGTTCGACACACATACTAACACATGTCATTAAATGTGTCAATGAGCCTATTTCTCATTTTGAGTTACAAATGCACCAAAGCTCACCCTCGAGTTTCAATCATTTTGTTTTTAACCTCAGTTACAGAAGGGCCTGGAGACCATCACGTTCAGGTATGCTGATTTACAAAGGAGTGTACCAAGGGGCCTGAGCTTGTACCTGAGCTGGACAGTCGGTGACAACAGGGCCAGCTCAGCCTGAACACTCCCGACTCCTGGGCAGAGGCCCCTGTGCCAGGCTGTCCCTTGGGGAACAAGCGAAGCTCTGGGTTCCAGGCTGAACTGGGGGTGGCTTCCCCCCGAAGACTCTTCACAATGATGCAATCGGTATTTAAAATGAGAAGTAAAAAGAGCAGAGAACCATTGGGACCAATGTTGCAAGGAACAGGAAAGCAGAACATACCATTTCACTGCAGTCCAAGCACTGTTCCCAGGGCCTAACAACACCGGCTTTCTTAAGGGCCAGATGGATATTCCAGAACTTCTCACTGCCCTTTACCTCCCAGGTCCTCCCAACAATCATCTGCCCACCCTCGTGCGCTTCAAGGACTTGGAAATCATAAGTGACCAGGTCATGGTTTTCCAGCATTCATTTGTTCTCACAGCCCCAAACTGTCACCGATAGAGAATGTCTGAGCATGCCCCATCTCTGAGCATTTTAACAATATTCTCAGCAAGCTTTGAATATGAGCATTTATATAGAAAATACATTTAAAAAAAGGATAGCTAATACGCTTCACACTGCATCATCGAGTACATTGTGATTTAATGAGTCACACTGGATTGACCTAACGTGACCTTAGCACTAAAGCCAGGCCCTAGGGGTCTTAGGGAAGGATCACAGGTTCCTGCCCTCGAAGAGAGCACAGTTATCTTCCAGAAGTAAACATTTCAGAAACAAATGTTACAGAAAGCTCGTGATTGTGTGCTAGTCCCGGAATGTGGACTGAGGGGACTGCAGGAGCTTGTGGCGGAGGGGGAGCAAGTCAGGAAGTCAGAGCATAACGTGACGGAACTGCCACGCACTCGGGAAGTGATAAAGGACAGGCGAGGTTTGCAAAGACAAGGGTGGGCAGCAGCTCGAGCAAGGGCCGGAGAACAATCCAGCCTGGGTGCAGTGAAGGTGCTATGTTCACAAACAACAGCAATGAAGGACAGATTAAGACTGGGACCAGGTCGTGGACAGTCTCAAGCACCCATCCAAACCCATGGGGACCCTGGGCAGCTTCTGCAGCACTACTGCAAGTCCTTTAGACCCGGAAGGCTCAGGGGGCTCAGTCCAGTCCAGACAATCCTTAGGGATCCCATCAGCTCCGTGCAGGGGCTCCCACTCACTCTACAGTAATTATCCCTAGGACAGAAAACCTGGGAGAAGGCAAGGAGCTAGCCTGGGGTTCCCAGTGCAGGGTGGTGGGTCAGACCGGCACAATTAGCAGACACGTGATGGAAGCTCCCTGGTGACCTTGGCAAGCACTTACTAGTATGGGTAGGACTACTAGTTAGTGAATTCAAACAAACACGATGAGCCTCTGTGTGGAGGTCAAAGCTCTGGTCTATGGTCAGGACCCCATGGCCCCCGCCAGAGGTTTTGAAAACGTTCGCCTTTACCCACATCAAGAGTCGGAAACCCATTCAAACTCTTTACCCCACTAGTCCCACTTGTAAGAATTTAACCTAAGGAAAAATGCAAGAGGAAAAATAGGTGATGCACATAATATTTATTAAAGTATTACTTGTAATAATGAAATCTTAAAATCAGCTAAATAGCCAAACGTGGGGAAATTGCTTAGAAAATTATCATTTATGATTTGTCAAATGAGTGGAATATTATGCAACATATTTTAAATATACCATTGACAGATATATCAAAATGTGGAGAAATATGTGGCCTGATGACAAGGGAAAACAATCCTGTTGCATCTTCTATGTAGATTATAATGACAACTAATTAAAATATGAATACTTATGGGAAAGGACTAGCAGAGAAACACACAAAAATGAAAATAGGGAGATTATGCAAGATATTTATTTTTATCAGTTTCCTTTGTCACTTTTAGATTCTTATTGTCTAGGATGAAAATATGTTTGAATTAAAAAAAAAATCAACAAAATTATAGATTTTTAGATGTTTTCCACAGTAGTGGGTTTCAGGACTGTCCATCGAGGCTGTCTCTAGCCCAGCTGAAACACTACACGTCCCAGCACAGAGCACATCCTATTTCCCATCTGCTCCGGGGCACCTCAGAGCACTCAAGACGGCCTTGCATCCCAGTCTCGATTCTCTTCCGGCATCCCCTGCCTGGGAAACAGGCCCGCCAGCCTCCTAGTTTCCGTCATCCTCACCCCTTCTCTCTCCTTCACTCGCCGCATCTACTCTGACCCCGAATCTAGTGGATTCCACCTCCCACACATCTCCACCCACCCTCCTCTTCTTCCCTTCACCATTCAAACCTCCTCAGAGCCAACCATCGTGACCGCTCTGTCTGACTCCTACAACTGCCTTCCAGCTCTTCTACGTCCCTTCTCCAGCTCGTTCTGCCCAAAGCAGCACAATTATCTTTCAACAGGAAAAAAATCTAATCATGTGACGGAACCTTCCCAACCCCCTCGCACATCTTCCACATGGCTGCCCATTACTCTTGGGCCAAAGTCAACACTCGTTAGCACGGCCTTCACGGACCCACATGGTGCGGTCACCTGGGTACGTCATCTCTCTACTGCAGCCTCCCTGATCTCTTGGGACCACACACTCCCCAGAGCTGAGCTTTACACTTACGTCACCACTTGGACAAGGACCGTATCTAGCTCAGGGCCAGGAGGGGTTGTATCTCTTTGGGCCCACCATTCCCACAATCCTAGAGCAGCATATTGACACAGAGCAGGTGTTCAATAAGTATTTGTTAAGTTAATGAAGGAAATAGTACTAAGAAGTCTCCCTTTAGCCATTATAAAAGATACATTAAAAATATATATACACAGTGCTATGTTTCACTTGACGGGGACACATGCTGATACAATGTCACTAGCGATAGGAATTTCTCAGTTTTTATGCAGTCCCTTGTCAACTGAAACATTGTTATGCATCACATGACTGTAACATACCTTTATAGGTACATGTGTTCCTTATGTAAAAATAATCATTGAATATGGCCACTGAGAAATAGGTCTCCAGCCAGGTAGCTGGCAACCAGGAACTCCTCTGCTCCACTCTGGCAACGCCCACCCCTCATCCCTTTCCCATTTACCCTCTCCCACCCGGGACACTGGCAGTGCTGGGGCAGAGGGAAAGAACAGAAACGCCCGTGAACTGGAGAGGATGCTCGAAGTTCATCTGCTACTCCCTGCTCCCTGAAGAGGTTCCCCTGGGCCCTCTGTCTTGTCTTTTATTCCAGAGCCTGAGGCCAAAGATGACAGGTTCTATAAACTTGATTTTGCACTTTCTTTCTAAAATACAGCTGAGTGCTGTGGACAGGAGACACAGAACTAGCGGCAAGAGATAGTACAGTGGCCACGGATAGGAACATGGACTACGGAACAAGACAGCCCACCTGTGAGTCTCAGCCCTCCCCTTCCCACTCTTCGAGCCTGGCTTAGTCACCTAAACTCTTTTCACCTCTGTTTTGTCCTTTGTAACCTACCTGGTGTGTTGTTTGGGGAATTAAATAAATTAAATATGAAAAGCATTTAGAACAGCATCCAGTACATAGCAAATACTGTGTAACTGTCAGGCTAGTATTATCATCTACGTGTGAACTTTATTTCTCACAAGATTTGAGTCAGGAATGGAAAATACATGACATGTGGCTACACATGCTCCCCTTCCGTGCCCACGGCAGACATCACTAATCAACCACAGCACACTTCCACTATCCCCAAATGTTGCAAAATCCTTTCCCAACATAGCCCCCTACAGAGTGAGTCCCTTACTGCCTAGAGGTGGCTGTGTGATTAAACCGTTTTGCCATTCCTGGTCTACGTGAATAAAATAGAAAGATGGCCCAAAGGAAGAAGCCATTTCCTTCCTCATTTCTACATAATACATTGCAATAAAACCCCTCTGAAAATCTTCCAAACTCTATAAATAGCTTTAAAAGAATATGGGGCGGGGGCTCTGAGAGCTACTTTCCATTCCAGAATGAGAGAATGGTAAGCTCTTTAAAATCAAGCAATGGCAGTTCTATTCCTGGAAACCAAAGGCATTTTCCCATTGAAACTCTGCTAAGTATTTGGGTCCAAAGAACCAGAGATGTTTTAAACTGTATATATAGTTTAAATAAGATGTGAGGGGAGAGGAGACTAACCTGGGAACTTAAACAGCATTTATAAATTTTTGTTTCAAACTTAGCAGCACGTTTCACTGCAGAAATAAACAGAGAAGCCAGTCGGTGATCGGGTCCCAACGCCTGATCACCAGCAGAGTGTGCAGTGGAGACAGGACGGTCCCTGACAGGGACATGTGTTGCCCGGCCACAGCAGGGCGAATGCCTCCAATCTGGCTGGCTGGGCACGTGTCCCTGCTCCTCTCTCCGCTCCGCGGGGGCACGTTCCAAAGCCACATGCTCCAGGAGGACAACCTCTGCTGATGGCGATGACTCGTCCTCTGCCAAGGGTACATGAGGACGAAGAATAGATTTTCATTTATCTTGAAAGCCTGGTGCTTGAGGAGCACAAAGGTTAATTAGACTGGGTCAAAGTCAACTTTTGTAGAGATTTTGAAGGGGATTTGGAGGACATGCTCGAAAGCTTTAGGAGATGATCCTGATATTGCTTTTTATTTTGTTTTGAGAATGTCTAATGCACTTCAAATTTTATGACTGTTTTCTTTCTTGAAAAAGGGACAGTAGAACTGCTCACTCACAGTGAACCTGCAATGATGCGAATTCGGGGTGAACCAGCCAGGGAGGGGCTCCCTGTTCTGTGCTCAAACGGGGACAGCTAAAAGTCATATCTTCTGGGCGAGGCGGGTAGGGAGCAGTAAATGGCAGGTAAGTGCGGGACAGGAAGGTGGGTCCCCAGACCCTCAGCTTTCAGGAGTGTAGGTCCAGCTTCCTCCTGACTGGGTAGCCAAGGAAACACCACCTAACTGGAGATTCCAGAAACAGCGGCCGCTGTCCTGAGGCTCCTGGTCAGCCACTGACCATCCAACCAGCATCATCCCAGGACTGGAAGAGGTTTGGATCAGAATAAACCCTCAGAGCTGCTGGGCAGCAAGAAGTGTGTGCCCCTCCCGGCTGTGTCATTAGCCCCATGACGACCCAACCCACGCGTCACACCGCTGAGCCATCCGGACTGACTTACTGTATGTTACCCCTGGTCACTCGAGCTGTTACTAAGCTGATCAGCAGAGAGCAGGGCCACAGTGGGGCGTGAGCAAAGCACATCGATCTCCCTAATACGGTGGTAGAAGTCTGTCAATCCCAAAACAAAATATGGTCTCACTGTCACTCCCATTATCTGTTTCTTTGAGGCTTCCTTCTCAAGGTCACAAAGTCACGGTGTCCCACAGTACAAGTCGGACTGGAACTAAGTAGCGTTCCTATGTGGCCCACGAGCCCTGCCTTGGACCAGCCTCTCCGTGCCCAGTGGCAGGACCGTCGAGGACACTGACCCTGGTCCCGATCCTCCCCAAGGCACCCTCCACAGCATGTCAGGGATGATCTGATTGTCGCTCACTCAGATCTGGGACAGGGGCACTGAGGGGGAGAGGAAATGCACTGTGCTTCCACATGGTTTTCATCCCTCATAGTCCTGCAATTTGGGGCTACAGTGTTTTAAAGTGAAAGTTAACCAAGAGTGGGTTTTGCCCCAATAGCATGTTTCATGCATCAGGAGGGGACAGATGGGGATGGACATGGTGGTGGGTGAGTTTCCGGGTGGGACTGCTCAGCCCTGGGGCTGACCCTCACCCGTCCTGTGTCCCAGGAAGTTCCAGTGCTCCTTATAGACCCGTGAGGCAGGTGACAACAGGCAGCTGGAACCTGTGACAAGGAGAGACCAGACAGGGAACCTTCCACGAAGGCCATGATGGGAGTGGGACAAATGTTCCCAACTGCTGTGGACATAGAAAGTGAGCCTCACTCTCAAAGCTCTGGAAGGGGAAGCAGCCCTCACCGCCCTCCATGCATGGCGATCAGCGACTGCGTGCAAGTAGGGGCTGCCCCCCAAAACAAAAGGTACGTTAGGGATAAACAGGGGACAATCAGATGAGAATGGCGTAAGATCACAGCACTGAAAGCAACTCATGCATCATTCCGGACTTTCCCCTTGCGCTCTGACCGCTGGCCTTCCTCCGGTTAACCCCATCCACCAACACCAGACTCCTTCCTCCCTCCGCCCCAGGAGCAACAGACCTGTTGGCCAGTGAAGGAGCCGACACCTGGCCCAGGCAGCAGGGTACCAAAAAAAGTGTCCTACTCAATTAAGTAAAGAACAAAGTCACAGAAAAATGACAAGAAGGAAACCTGGTACAAACGTAATTAACGGCTGCCTCTGTATGCTGATTTATGGGTGATTTTTCTTCCTTCTTTACACTTTTAGGTGCTTCCAAATTTTCCTTAAGCAAGTATTTCTTTGATAATCAGTAAATTATAAGAAGTAGATGAAAAAAAGAAACTATTATAAAAAGCAACACTTGGAAAGGAAGCAAGCCAGCCCCTATGAGGTATATAAGCGAGCTGTAAAAATGTAAATGTGTTCCTTCGAGCCCCACTCCTCGGTTTTCTTTGAGTAGAAAGAAAATGAGAAAGCAGCCCACCTCTCTAACGAACGAGCAGCTTGTTTCCTGCCTCAACTCATAAAGGCTCAGCCGAGGGCCTGTTCTTTCCAGGGCTCTGAGTACCTTGAACCCTCTTGGCTTTTGCTAAGAAGCTGCCCGAGTGATGAGTGCTGGAGCTGTGCAGGGACTTGCAGAGGGACTCAGACCAGCCGTCTGCTGGCCTGTTAAATCCTTCGTCCCTGCCTGGGGCAGGGCTCCCGAGTGAGCTTATCAGCTGGCAGGTGGCCGTGCGAGGGAAGGGCCAGCAAGGGTGACAGCGGGGACCAAGAGTGTGTCTCTGCCCCAGGAAGTCAAGGCCCAGAGATCCACATTCCAGCCACATCCCATTGCACTTAGCAAACGGTTCCTGAACACGGTTCTGTGCCAGGCACTACGCTTACTGTCGGTGACACAAACAGGAAGACACAAAACCTGCCCTCTCTTACCCTTCGCCAACCTGCAGCACCTGCCCCACTCCTTAGAGCTGCTGATCAGACACGTGGGCGCGGGCTTCTGGGCCACCAGAACTGCCCGCCGCTCTCAAAGCATCCGCCACTCCCACCATCGTCAGACTTTCCCGAGTTCCCAATTCATGCGACATTATCCCAACAAAAGCGCTCCTTTATCGTGAATGTCATTTTTAGAAGAATTCCATTTTCACTTCTGTAACGCTTTTATTAATTACCACTTTAAGAACTATGTCTACCTGAGGTATCTGTGATAAGCACATGATATTAATTGATGGATAATTTCCACCTGACTTTTATGAAATGCCCCCTTCACACAAGCCATTGCTAATGACTACCAAAATTAGATAATCTTGAGAATAGAAATGACAATTAAAATGCGGTTATTTTAAGGATGAAAATCTACACTTCAGCCTGATACGTGTGACATCCCCGTGAATAACGATGTTGAGATATAGGCGCACGGAAATAGATGGTTGTAAACCCAAACGGGTTTCCTTTATACCAAGGCATGTGCTTCCTATTGACTCTGAAACAAACCTTAGGTTTTTAAGATGAATGTTAAACATACCTATAAAGAATCACATGGAAATCATACTTATTCTTGTTTTCAAAAATGTCTCCCTTCAAAGACGTGTAGGGGCCCGGCTTCCCCACCCACAGAGGAAGCAGAGTCACGTGCTCCCTCCCCAGCACTTGTTCACGTGGGCTCTGTCACATTGTAATAACCAGTGCGTGCAGTGCCCAGGCCCATGGGTGCAATTAAGGCACGAGGCCCACCGAGGCACCTGCTCGTCCTGTCATCACCCGGAGCCTAACCGTGCGCCTCTGAGCACCACTATAAATCTGCTTCAACAGGCAGGTCCGTGGGACACCATGGAGGAGAGGCGGCACATGGTTCTGGCGAAGCTCTGTGGTGGACAGCACATCTTTCTTTTGCCCCTTGTGAACACGTCGGCAGCCCAAAGCAGGTAGCACGTTGTCCCTTGATGGGACATCATCTGCCTGGAGGTTGCATGAAGAGCTGTCAGCTGTCAGCAGCTGAGCAGGAGTGGTCCAGGGGCTCCCCCTCCCTCCATGCACCCCTCCCGCAGACAGTGATAAATGGCCCAGCCTAATGCTCGGCTGGGCCCAGCCCTCCCCTTGTAGTCTGCCCCAGACCAACACCAGCCTCTGCCCCTGAACCTCCCATCAGCGCTACAAAGCTGGCCTGCTGCAGGGGGAGGTCAGACCCATTGGCTTTCTTGCTGCTGTTTTTTATGAAAAGGAATTCTGACTTTATTTCTTGATGAGAGCTTCTAATCAAAAATGGAACGTTTCTTGTTAGAAACCTTAAGGCAAACTTGTCTTGGTTCTCTTTTGACATTAGAAATGAAGAGAGAGCTAAATTAGGTGACTTTAGGAAGAAAGAAAGAGGAATCATCGCAGGTGTGGAATTTGCTCAGGCTGGCTGTTCTCCATTAAAAACAACAGGCCTCTAATTTATTAAACTATCATCTGCTGGTGGGGCTCAGAGGAAGATGACAAAAGATTCTAAGGGAAATAAAATATTGATAAAGAGATAGAACATTAACCTGGAACATTAACAAGGTTCATCACAGATTAGTGTCCACAATACAGGTTATGCTCAGGTGCAAAGATTGTCATCACAGGATTGTTTGTAAAAAGACTGGCACCAACCTTTTGCATTAAATAATCTATGCTGCGGAATAGTATGCACCCTTACAGAGAAAGAGGAAACTCTATAGTTACAGATATGGAACTATCTACAAGACACACTGTTAACTGGGAGGGAAAAAAATGAAAGTGCAGGAAAATGCACACCATATTCTACAATTTATTTTTTAAAAAAATAACTCTTGTTACTTTTTGACTTTTGTTCACGTGATGTATTACTTTTTCTAAAATAGAAATTAAAAAAACATTTTAAGTGTCTCCAGTCTTTGCTACCCAGGTGAACACTCAGAAGCCAGGGAGCCTCTTCCCAGGGCTCAGGAGGGCTGGCAGGCTGGGCAAGCAGCCACCGAGCTGTGATCAGCCTGGTGCTCAAGTGGCATCCAGTCCCAGGGCAAATGTCAAAGACAGTCCCATTTGTATCACAGGGTAGCTAAACTGTAACCTCACTTTAAAATTCCAAGTAATTTAGAGTACACTACAAGGCCTACAGATAGAGACATCACTCCATTTCCTCTCTAAAATTGTTCTGCTGTCCCCAGAGCAATGTGTTAATTGTTCTCTTTTTAACAGGGAAAGGATTTTAGGAGGATCCGCCATTCCAAATCTTAGATAGATTTAAAAGATTATTTACTAAAAAATAAGAGATGTTTCTGGGTTTACCCTTTTCTTATTTTAGAGGAGGGAAACAGACGGAGACTGAGACCAGAACATCAGCAAGTATTTGCCTTTCTGGAATTTGGTACTATCTGAATTATTTCTGTTCCTCCTGCCTCTTACTTTTTCTGTTTCTCTCTCCCTTGCAATTTTCCTCCATAACAGAAGCTAAGGATATTGTTAAATCTATTTTAGATGTTCACCACTTCTAATTCTAAAAGAAGTTGAAACATTTTATATTTCCCTAAAGAAAAAAATCAAGTTTTTACTATGTAGTCTTCAATTGATTTTCAATAAGTCAGTGCAATTTTTTTTTTTTTTTTGAAGTTCAGCTCTTACTAGAGATACAGCACATGTAAATCGGCTGCCCTGAAAATGTCTTCTAAGGACCTGTCACTCTGAGATAGCAGGCTTGGCCCCACAGCTAATTAAGGGAAGTTAAGATAACCCAGTGCATATTCATATTAAGAAACATAATGAACAAAATCTTCAACTCTGCTTCTACAAATGACACAGAAAGGCACTTTATCGTTTTTTATACTTGTCTTTCTATGAAACGGGGATGCAAAACAAAACATCATCACTTGGGGAAGTTAGCAGACATGGGGGTGGCTCTTCAAACACGCTTCTGGGTGCCCAACTTCATGAAGGGACAAAGATGAGAGACGGCGGTGCCAGGCATGCCTGGTTACAATGTCTTCCTTGAAGACGAGCTCCGGCAAACACTTGGGTATTCAAACGACGGGACGCTTCCTGGGTGGATTCTCTAACACCTGACTGGAGCACTGCTGAATAAGATGAGAGTCACGTCTGAAAATGTCACTCACGGGACAGCAGAGGCAGGCTTGCGCTGAACCCGCCCCCGGGGCCGGAATAGCGTCTGTCTCAGCAGGAAGGCAGACAGGCCTCCATAGCATATGGGCTGAAGGGGGCCTAAGACAGGCCAAAAAGGTTTCTCATGTACTAAATCTGAATAAGTACTTCTGGAAGCTCCTGATTAAGAACACGGAATTCCAGAAATGAAGGCAATGACTGTGACCCAACATACCTCAACTATCAAGGGACTTCAGTATGGGCCTTGCAGAAAATCTGATTTTGAGTACAATTATGTCTTGATAGGTCCACCAGGCTCTCAGTGCTGAGAGTAAATTAATCTTTATTTTCTGTCATTTTCTTTTCTCAAAAGGCTGATAGCTCAAAATGTAAACTATTATTGAGAAAATTTCTGGGGAGGACCTAATGGAACATAAGCAAGTCTCCAACTTAAAAGTGAGTCACATTTTTAAAGCATGTTTATGAGATGGATGTCTGAGATACAGAATTGCATAGAATTTGCTTTCCCACAAGCATGCTGCTATAAGTGGTGGTGAGCTGGCCCACAGGGGCCTACTCAACCCACAATGAGCCTCAAATACAGCTCCTTCCCAGGATCCTGGCCACTATTTAGGGACTACTGTTTCAACTGAGAAAATATATTCTGATTTTTACCCTATAACATCAAGAACATACCCTTTCATACTGGTCAAACTGGTTGCAAGCTGGAGGGGTGGGGGGAGGACATTTGACTACTTTCCCAAGTGGCCCAGCTACTAACCTGCCTGTACACTGAAATCTCCATATTGTCCTATTCATCACCATGAGAAGAGTTTTCCTTCCAAGAATAAGAGGAAATCTCTCACTGCACAATAACCACTGTTCAATTGCAAGGTAAAATTCTAAGTTCAGTGGTCTAATTTCATATTAGAAAATGGAGCTGGGTGGTTCTGGCCTCAGGGTCTCCCAAAAAGCTGCCACCAAGGTGTTAGCCGGGCTGTGGTCTCATCTGAAGGCTCAGTGGGGGCGGGTCTGCTCTCAACATCATTGTTGGCAGGACCCAGGGAGCTTGAGGGCAGATCCCCCCCCCAGTTCTAAATAGATAGCCACAAATTCCCTGCCACTTTTCTGTCAAGAGGAAGAACTGACTGCCTTTCCCCTTGAGTAGGGGCTGGACTTAGTAATTCACTTCCATTGAGAACAACACAGCAGTGACAGGCGGCCAATCCTGAGAGTAGATTAGAGGCTGTGACTTCCATCTTGGGCGTCCCCTGTTCTCTCTTGGATAGCTCGCTGCGGAGGAGCTGGCTGCCCTGTGAAGCAGCCCCTGGAGCAAGACGTGGAGGCCTGCCAACAGCCAAGTGAGTGAGCCTCGGAAGATAGAGCGCAGCTGACACGTAGGTTGCAGCCCCCTGAGGGCCCCCGATCCAGGGGCACCCAGCTAAGCCATGCCCAGATTCCTGACCCAAGAAAACTATAGGATAACAAATGATTATTGTCTTAACTTGAATTTTGGAATAATTGATTACAAAGCAATAGGAAATCGTTACACTAATGTGTTCTAGTAAAGGCAAAATAATGTAATTTTTTTGCAAAGGAAAACGAATAACATAAGCCAGAAAAATCAAACCATCTTTTATAAAGCTGATTTCCACGGAAAAAATATATTTCCAGCCTAACTGGTTTACAAATCAACCCCTGGAACATGACCCATTTCTAAGTTGGAGAGACTCTCTCTGTAATTTATTTTCTCCACAAACTTTGTTCCCTAGTGTGCTGGCATTGCTAAAACAGGCATTTCTGAACCACTAAAGTCTAGGGATAGTGTATAAAATATCAAAGTAGGGCTTTTAGCACTTTTGCAATAATTCTGGCAATTTTTAATCATTTGCATTATCCAAGGGATTGTTAGTTGCTTTTCCTGCTGTTTTGTTTGGGGAAGTTATCTCTCTGCCTCATAGGGCTTACAAAAACAATGAAGAAAAATGTTTTTCCAAAATTCCCAGGGAGGCTAAATTCAAATTCATGCCAAAGGCCTAAGTGCAATGGGAAGAATATTCTGTATTTCGGCAGGGTTTTGTTTGGTTGCGGGGTTGGTTAGTTGAGTTTGGGGGCTTTTTTCTTTGACTAGGCAGGTGTAAAAAGATTGTTGGGTTATTTCTATTCATAGTGATACCTGTAAAGAAATATAGTTTTTCTCCCTTTTCTATGGGAATAAAAATCAAATCTAAAAATTAAAATTGCTGCTGATATTAAGCTAGGTTATTTATAAGATGGATACTTCATCCATAAGCAGCTTAAGGTCATGGTACCTCTATTCTCAGTGGCAAAAGAATGGGATCCTATCCTGTGCTCACAGTAGCTTAAGAAATTCTAAGCAGAGCTAAACACCATGAAACACTGGGAGACTAAAGCTGGAGCTGATCATTTCAGTGACGTTGGAATCCGTTTTCCTGGTTTATTGATTGCTGAACTTTATTTCTTGCAGAAATACCACTCACCACACTCTGGTTTTCTTCACCCTCATTTTAGGTATGTCCCAGGTGAAAAACACATAAGGAGAGGGGGGTGAAGAAAGGAGAAAAAATACCAGTTGAATACACAGCAATGTCTCCTACCCTTCTTGAAAATGAGGACAAAACCCACAGGTCACAAAAGTCTCAGCTCAAATAGTGCTTACAAGGAATAATTGTGTAGCACTCTGCTTCCCACCAGGAGATGGAAACCACACAGTAGGTTAACAGGGGAATGAACTAGGATGAAAGGGCGGAGGGGGAGTACGCAAAAAAGGTAGACCTGGGAGGATTCAGGCTGTGGGAGAAAGTATGGTGGAGCCACTGGAAGGCAGAGAAGTGCACTGGTTTGGCCCAGCTGGAGCTGCTGGGTGAGTTTTGGCGGTTCTCTAGAATGCAGGTAGTCAGGAACCAGCAGCTGTGGGGTTCCAGGCACTGACAGGGACAGAAGGCCTTCAGAGCATCTGCAGAGGTGCTGGGCACAGCCACGGGCAGGGGCAGCCCAGAGGCTCTGGTTCCCTGGAGAGGGTTGCGGAGTTACCACCAGGCTGTAAGGTCGCAACTACATTCTGGGCCCATGACTGGGGCAGCCTGCACCCAAGGTCCTCGGGTCCAGACCAGGAATGGCAGGATAGACTTCCTCCAGCAATGTTCCCCCAGCGTCCTCTACTGAGAATGCTTACTGTCATGCTCATCTTAAACAAGAAATGCCAAAGAAATTCCTGTGTTTATCACAGAGCTTATACAGGAAGGTATATTTGGAGCTGAGAGGCAACAAATTAATAAGTGATGCACCTTAAAAGACACAAATTACCAAAACTGGCACAAGAAATAGAAAATCTGAAATAGAAAACTTCAGGCTCATGTATTTTCACTGGGAAATTCTAAATACATTCAAGGAAGAGATAATACCAATCCTACATAAACTCCTTTAAAAAACAGAGGAGGCGGGAACTTTTCCTAGCTCATTTTATAAGATCCACATTACCCTGATGTCAGAACCAAAGACACAATAAAACTATAGACAAATCTCCTTTATGAACATAGACACAAAAATCCTTTAATAAGATTGAATTCAGAAATTTATGAAATGTATAATAATCGTGGGATTAATCCAAGGAATTCCAAGGTGTTTTAACATTGAAAAAACTCAATAAATGCAATTTACCATATTAACAGACAAAAAAAGAAAAAGATCATCTCAACAGATGCTAACAAAAGCATTTGATATAATTCAGCATCTGTTCATGATTTTTAAAAAAAAAAATTCTTAGTAAACTAGGAAGAAAACTTCATTAAGGTATATCTACAAAAAATCTACACCTAGCATCATTTAATGATAACAGACTGAACGTTTTCACCCTTAAATTAGAAATGAAGCAAGTGTGTACACTCTACTTCTATTTGATATTGTATGGAGGTCCTAGTCAGTTCAAAATGTCAAGAAAAAGAAAAGTCAAAAAAAGAAAGAACAAAAACTTTATATGCAGACAGCATGATTATTTATGGATAAAAGCTATTTGTACTAATAAGTAAGTTTATCAAGATCACAGAATACCAGGACAATATACAAAAACAAACTACATTTCTACATAGTAGCAACCAACGAATGAAACTTGAATTTCTTTTTAAAAGCAGTACTATTTACAATAGCGTAATATAAAATGAAATACTTAGGGAGGTTTTTAACAAGCTATGTGTAAGAACTGTACCCTAAAAACTATAAAAATTGTTGGGAGAAATTAAAGAAGATTTAAATAAATGGAAAGATAGACCATGTTCATGGATTGGAAGACTCTATATCTGTAAGATATCAATTCTCCCCGAATAAATCTGTACTTCAACACAATGTTGATGAAAACCACAGAAAGTTTTTTTTATAGATATTGATGAGTTGGTTCTAAATTTTATATGAAAAATTGGAGACCTAAAATAGCAAAAGCAATTTTGAAGTGTAAATTGGAGCTCTTATACTACCTGACTGCAAGACTTACTATAAGTTCACAGTAATGAAGACAGTGTGGTGTTGGCATAAGGAAAGTCCCATCAATAAATGAGTGGAACATAATATAGAGAACACAGAATTTAACTCTGACACAGGTGCTGAGATAATTCAATCATAGAAGGATAGTCTTTCCAACAAATGGTGCTGGAACAACTTGATTTCCAAATGGGACAAAACAAACCTCGACCCTTACCCCACACCTAACACCAACAATTAACTTGAAATGAAATTGTAGATGGAAATGCGAAAGTGCCCACCACCTGAATGTGGTTCTCCATTCTTTTTATCTCATTCACTGGAAATGTTCAACTGTGGAAATCAATTAAAAACTAAACACTTTCTCAAAATCTACTTCTGCTTTTATCACTATTTTCACATCCTAACCAGTCTGACCACAACCCTTATAGAGA
This sequence comes from Eulemur rufifrons, assembly GCF_041146395.1. Taxonomy (NCBI): domain Eukaryota; kingdom Metazoa; phylum Chordata; class Mammalia; order Primates; family Lemuridae; genus Eulemur; species Eulemur rufifrons. The sequence continues at coordinate 3,973,416 of NC_090994.1, forward strand.
AACCTGACTGTTAAAGGATGACATGAGGGAGTTTCTTCGGAGTGATGAACAGTTCTGTAGATTTGTGGTTACACAATGTGATATAATTTCATAGAACTATACACCAAAAAAAAGTGCATGCAATAACTGGTGAAATCAAAATAAGGTCTGTATTTGAGTTAAGAGTATTATACCAATGTGAATGTCCTGCCTTTGACAGAGTACTGTGATTATCTAAGACATTATCATTGAGGGAAGCTAATGGAAAGGCACATTGGAACTCTGCACTATTTTTACAACTTCTTGTGGGTCTTCAACTATTTGAAAAGAAGTATTTTTTTTAATATTGTGAGGAATCCTAAACATATAAATATTCCCTAAGTTTATGAAATGTGAACTTACAAATACTCAAAGCTTGTAAAGCAAATGGAAAAGGTTTTCTTTCCCAGAATGTAAACACCAAAGTTCTGGAGTACTAACCTGTTCATTTAAATTAAATTCCATGAGTTCGTGGTCTACATGTGTAATCATTTCAAAGGATTTGGGTAATTGATAGTTGTATTTCTTTAGTACAACAGAACTACCAGAGAACCACCTCTGCATGGAGAAATAGCCAGAGTGTAAGTCCATGAAGGCAGGTAACAAGATGTTTATTTAATACAGTTGAAGGACCTTTTAAACTTAACTTACAAACAATAACAGCAAGCAACTACTGCTTGCTAGTAACACATAGTATGATCAAAACATTTGGGGAAGAAATACAGATGAAGAAGTTGTACCTTGTTGTAACAATGGATAATCTATCTAATTTTTTATTTCTCAGATTGCCACGCCCTAGTTTGTAGAGAAATATACTAAATGAATGTTCCTTCAGGCTGTGGAATGGTATTTCTGGAAGGGTGACTGTGTAAGTCAAGCAGCTACATGCTAGCCACTGCATTCCTAGTGAGGTTCCTGACATGTAACATGTAACACGTGACATGGGGCAGGGGTTTGAGGGTAGAAGATAGTTGGGTACTAGTGAAAATCAAGTTCCTTATTAAGTCTCCATATCCTTTCCTATGCTGCTTTCCAAATTCCACAGCTATGCATAACATTTTATGAAAGCTTTTACACTAGAATGCACCCAAGGGTGGGTAAAGAGCAAACTGGTCAAGACACTCCACGGATCACCTGCCAAGTCTGAGGCAACACCTGATCACTGTGAATCACCTGGGGACCAAATGTGGAAGGGGTCCCCAACCACGAAGTCGTCACAGCCAATACCCAGTGGCTGGTCATACCCTTTGCTGAAGCTCTCACACTGGGGACGGATTCTAAAGCCGTCCTCTGTAGTCGAATGGCAGGTAGCTGTGTCTTTAAAACCTAGTTGAGATGAAAAGTATAGCTAAAGTTGAAACTCAATGTAAGGCCCAATTGAAGAAACACTTCATGAAATTGTTCAGAAACAAAAGCAATCCCTCCGCCAACACTAAAAAGCGTGAATTTACAAGATCAACAATCAGAATGGCCGATGACAGCTCACACAAAAAGATCTAAGACTTATATTTAAAAAAAAAAAAAAAAACCAAAGCAAGACCTTTTTCTCCATACAGAGCTCAAAGACAAATGACACGTAGGATTTAAATCTAACATTTTCACTGAAGAGAAAATAATAGCACGGCAGGACCGACCTCGTGTCAGGCAGAGGCAGCTGCGTGCCTGGTGTGACCCCTCCTGACCCACCCATCACAGCCACCGCTGCCCGAAATCCCTTTAGGAGGTGACAGAGCTTTTCACCTCAGTTAAAGGTTTAAATTGTATGTCCTTCCAGGAGAACTAACACAGTGACAATTTTACCCAAAGGTAAATTATATAATATTACAATCCAATTAGTTCTAGAACAGGGGTTGGCAAAACTATGGCCTGCTAGCCAAATCCTATTTTTGTAGGGCCTGTGAGTTAAGAGTGGTTTTACATGTTTTTTTAATGGTTGAAAAACAATTAGGAGAAAAATATTTCATGACACATGCAAATTCTATGAGATTCAAATTTGAGTGTCATTAAATAAAGTTTTATTGGAACACAGCCACACTCATTCATTTATATATTGTCTATGGCTGCCTTCACTCTACAATGGCAGAGTTGAGTAGTCGTGACAGGGACCATATGGCTTGCAAAGCCTAAAATATTTACCATCTGGCCCTTTATAGAAAAATGTTTGCAGCCCCTGCCCTAGAACGGGGATAAGAAGAGGATGAGAATGTGAGGTTACAGGGAAAGCCTCTCTTTCAGGAAAGAGGTAAACACACGACAGGAAAAGGACCACGTGAAGAAAGACCGAGAGCTGGAGGTCAGACCTGGCTGGCCCTGCCGCTGTGCCCAGGTCTGATGCAGCAATGCACCACCAATAAGGGGCAAACGCAGTATAAGGCAGAAGGAACCACGATCGGGGGCAAAAGAACTAAATGTGCAAAACTGGTGGGTTCCACTTGCACCAGAACTTGGCCTTTGAGCAACTCACATAACCCCTCGGAGCTTCGATTTCCTCCTCTGAATAAAATGATAAGAAATAATATTCAGCTTACAGAGTTACTGTGAGAACGGCAAGGGGATGACTGCATGAAAGTGCTCGGTCCCCGCGTTAGGGCTGAGCCTTGAGAGATGACAGATTTCCATAGGAACACGGGGCTCAAAGGTCCAGAGCATAAAGGGAATGGTCCGTTCAGGCCCTCCTCTGGGATTCAGTAAAAGGTGTCACAGTAGCTGAAGCCAAAAAGGCAATGCAGGGCCAGACTGTGATGGTCACAAAGGACCACGCACACCTTTCTTCTCCTTTCCTCTCCTTTCGCTATTGCTTACCCCTCTCTGTTCCCGACCCTCTTCCCAGTGTCTCACAAACTGGTGAAATCACGTGTTCCTGGAGTCCCCCAGAGACACTAAGGGTCAAACTGTGTCCACAGCCCTAATTGGTCCCCCCAGTGTCATCTCCAGAGCATCGATTCTGAGGTAGAAACAGGCTTCTCTGCCTCACTCCACCCACTCATCATCAGATCGTTTGACCCATCTGCCCCCCATGCTTAGGCAAAGTCTTTGGGGAAAACCTCAGCTCCACAGCTGGTAGCATCTTCCAGCTACTGAGTGAGAATTAAATGAGATTCCTGGGACTCCAAGTAATTTATAACAAATTCTAATGACTGCAAGGCCCCAGCCATGGTACATACTGATGAAGTGCCCCTTGCAGCCAGCTGTCCCTCAATCACCAGTCATCCACGGGGGGATTCACGAGCGCAGAGGGCACAGCCACCTTCGGAGATGGGATCAGCACAGGCCCTGCAGGAGGGAAGGGCAGCCCTCCAGCCTGGAGATGGAGGGTCTCATGGTAGATGTTGAGAACACTTCCCAAAGCACCAGGCACGAGGAAAGAACAGTTAGGAACCGGATCTCAGCCCTGCAATAAAGATCATAAGGCTATGCATGCAAACTATTCGTTCTCATGTTTTATTCAACATCACTTACTTTCCTTCCCTTTGTTCACCCTTATTTCCCTCCTTTCTTTCCCAGCCTAGGTGATAAAATCAGGCTGTTTTTTGTTCAGTCTGAGCACTGGACTTGGAGTGGGAAGACCCAGGTGTGAATCCTGGATGCACACAGTTATCAGGTAGACGATCTATGGCTGTGTGTTCTTTGACACAGCCACTCACTTGTCTGAATCTAGCTCCCACATCCATCAAAGTTGGGTCATGCCTGCTCCACCTGCCTGCCAAGGTTCTCACGTGGATCAGGTGAAAACAAACAAGACGATGGACACCCTGAGTTTACAGTGTCAGACAGATCTAACGGGTCCTCGGGGTTGCTTTAAATATGTCTTCATCTTTCAAAATGCCTTGCCAGTTTCTGAAAGAATTGGTCAGGGAAGTATTTAAGATAATAATAATAATAATGACCCTGGAAGCCAATGTAAACCAAGTCATTTAATCCTAGTGTGGAAGGAGAAAGATTTTCTGCTATTTTCACTGAATTTAACATAGCAGGCAACCTTCTCCATCTCCAGGGAAAGCAGTTATCAAGGTTTACTGTTTCCAGGGACAGAAAACTGATTCCTTCTGCTTCTTTGAAAGAGGGTTAGAGTCTATAAATATCTAATGGGGGACTTAGAGGGGAGGGTGGGAATTATTTCAGAGGTTAGCTATATAAGGAAGCAGTGAGGGAACTGAAACACCAGCACCAATACCACCACAAACAACAACACAAACACCACCAATATCACCACCAGCACCACTGACAACAATACCACCAACACCACAAACACCACCACTGCCGCCTTCAATATCACCAACACCACCAACAGTGCGAGATCAGCCTGCCTCTCTGATGCCACACTGTCCTCTCCAGCTAGCAGAAAGGACATGCACCTGTATATCTAGGCCTGGGCTTCCAGAGAAGAGTAATGGAAGAAAATAAAGAAAAAAAATCTGGGGACAAATAGCATACCTACAGATAAGACTTCTATTCTACTCGCTCTGAACGTCTAGATTTTAAACCATTTTCACCTTGACCACCACTGCTCCAAGCGCCCAGACCCTTGGTCTGCCCTTGACTGTGGCTACCATGGCCTCCCAAGCACTGCGTGACTTCTTCGCTGTAGGATCCTGCCCTGACTCTGAAAGGAGGTCCCAGGTGGCATCCCAGCCACTTTGTAAACCTTCCCCTTCCTGATCATCATCACAGTGGGCCCCTGGCAAATGGAGGCCATAAGTACAGGCGACACATGACAGGTCTGTCTGCTAGTTTTCACAGTGCCGGTCCTGGGCATAACTGTCTCTCTCACCTCCTGCATCCCAGTGCGAAGGAGACCAAACTGACAAACTGTGGCCAAGACTGGGCGGGCCAAGGGAGCGCCAAGTGACAACCAAAAGCAGACAAAAAGTTAAGACCCAGGATAAGCTTAACTCTAAAATGAGGGTCCCCAACAGGGTGGTCTGTAGCCTCAGAGGCAGCTACGAAGAAAACCGTTGGAGACAGGTGAGATGGCTTAGCTGGCTCATGGACTGTGTTGTTTTAAAGACTTGCTCTAAACGATATTATCTGCTTCAAAGCATGTTGATGAAAAGGGGCTTAAACATAGACAACACAGGATTTCAGCTGGACAGGCTTAGGCAGAGCCTCAATATCTTGGGTCTCAAACAAAGCCCAAGATGGAACATTGATACCCCATTTTGATCCAGGCCTGGGGTTCGCACACAGTGGCGGTGCATTTAAAGTGCGCAGATGAACAGAGCTCATTGAGGCTGAAACTGCAAACTTAGAAACCACATTTTGCCGGCTTGCGGCAGGCTACATATAACCCACATACGGTCTGCTGCGTTGAAAGTCAGAAGTCCCAGCTCTGGCTTTGGGTAAGCCTCACCACCTCTTTAGGTTTCAGGTTCCTCATCTGTGAAAAATAAGGAGGGCCCAGGGTGATCACTAAGGTCATTTTTGCCTTAATATTCTATGAACAAATCCATGACATACAGCTGTGGCTGACAGCTTCTAGGGTAGTCCCCAAATAGCCTCACTTCCTGGTATTCACAGCCATGTATACTCACTTCTCCTCAGTAACCTGCTTCTAACTAATACAACATGGTGACATTGAGGGGATGCCAGTTTTGTGATTAAGTCACAAAATATGACTTAGCTGCCACAGCCTAGAGGATAAACCAGGCAGGTCACCAAAGCTCCTCCCTCAAAGACTTGGGGAGTCTGAGCTAAGAAAAGAGCTGTATGTAGGTGGGGATCACACGCCAAGAGAATGGCATCTCCTCTCCCCACCCAACCTTGCATTTCACCCAGATCTCTACGTTTTGAGAAGAGAAAATATTTTCTTCCATTTATCACCCCACTTGGCCCTCACCCCAAATGCACACCCATCGCAGAGTCAGGCCAAGGCACCAAGGTGTGGAGGCAGGAGCATGACCCACAGGGCAGAAGCAAAGCCTCCAGGGCACTCACGCTCTCAGGAGACCGCCCCTACCTGACACCATGCAGTCCCACCAGCTCCACCTTCCTCCTCTGTCCGGATCCCGGCCACCCCTCATCACCTCCCTTGCCACCCAGCTCATTCATCCCTTCCTCACTGGTGAAGCCCGTCTGGACCCCACTCTCTCCCTCACTCTGGGCTCCCCTCTTCCCCAGCTGTGCTCCACTGAGTGACCTCAGTCATTGTCTTAAATGACAATACAGCCACATCACCCTCAGCTTCCAGGTTCCCTGCGTAGAGGTTATGGGATTGCATTCGGTGGGGTGGCATGATCAAAATCATCCACTGTAGTTAAACAACAATAGCCTAAAACTGAAAACCCTCCCTTTAAAAGCTCTGTATTTCTGCTTATGATTAGGAATTGGTACTTTAAGATGGGAGTCTGCCATTTTCCTCATTTGCGGGCAAATTAATAAATCTCTTTCCTTCTCAAATCACTTGTCCTCATTCTTCTGATGTGGCCTCAGGGATGAAGGCCCCAGCGTCTGTCCCTGACCGGTCTCCTCCTGTCACTCACGCCTCCCTGGCCACGCTCTGTACTGCCTTGTGAACATGTCAAGATTATCACATCTCCCAAGGTCTTTGTACTTGCGTCCAGCTGCCTGGAATGTTCTTCCCACAGATACCTGCTTGACCCACTTTCTGCTTTTATTCAGGTTTCTGCTCAAACACTAGCGCTACAGAGAGGCCTCCTGACCAGCCTTTATACAATAGCATCCCCTTCTGCTCCCTGCTCACACTGTCTCCTGTTTTTAGTTTACTTTGTAATATTTGGCACTGTTTGAAATTACTAATAATATATATGTGTTCGCTGGTAGTGTTCTGTCCCCTCCTCCCACCTGCATGCAAGTTCAGTGGGGTGTAGACACATCCCCCTAGCAACAGTGCCTGGTGTTCAATAAGCATTTGCTAAATTAATTGTGGATTTGATAGGAAAGCCCAGAGAGGAAGTCAGGAATCAAAAGCTATCAAAGTCGAGGTCATAGGCAAGATGTTAAGTCCAACAAGTCAGGTGAGAGAAGGGATGTGGTCGGTTTCAAAAAATTGGCAATATTTGAAAGTAGTGAAGAAGCAGGTAGAGCATTTTAACATAGCTCTTAGTCCACTGTCTCTGGAAAACATCTGGTTTCCTGTCCTTCTCTTCAGCGCATTCAACTGAAGGAAACTAAAATACGATTCCAACAGCATCTGATTCTAAACAAATATGTTTAATATATACGACTGTGACATAAAAAGAAATACATATTTGGTCTCTGTCCCTGGTTCCTCGCATGGAGCTCTTGGAATTTCTGAGTCACAGGGCTGAGAGATGCATCTTTTGTTATTCGTAACAAGCCCCTTCCAACCCCACCAGAGTTTATGCCAATGAGGTGACTCCTGGAGGTGGGGGCTGGCTGCCAGGGCAACCAACCATGTGATAGAGGATTGCAACTTTCAGCCCCAGCCCCAGACCCTGGGGAGGCAAGAGGCTAATGATTTAATTAATCATGCCTACCTAATGAAGCCTCTGTAAAAACCCAAAAAGATGGGTTTGGGAGCTCCTGGATTGGTGAACACCTCAAGGTGCCGGGACGGTGGTGCCCAGAGAGGGCATGGAAGCCCCGCGCCTCTTCCCCACACCTTGCCCTGTGCATCTCCTGCCTCTGGCTGTTCCCGAGTTGTGTCCTTCACAATAAACTGGTAACACAAGCAAATCGTCTTCCTGAGTTCTGTGAGCTGTTCTAACAAATCATCAGACTTGAGGAGGGGCTGTGGGAGCCCTGATGGATGGCCAACTCAGACAGGAGTACCGGTGACAACCCGGGACTTCCAACTGGCATCTGAAGTTGGAGGGGGCAGTCTGTGGAATGGAGCCCCTTAACCTGTGAGTTCTGATGCCATCTCCAGGTAGTTAGTGCCAGGATTGAATAGAATCATTGGCCATCCTGTTGGTGTCTGCAGAGAACACGAGACATGCATTTGGTGTCAGAAGTGTTTTGTGAGCATAGAGGAAACAGTTTTTCCCTTAGAACAATTTCTAAGGGAAGGGAACTTTTAACTTTTCTGCATGTGAAAACCTTTACTTGGAAAGGGAGGGGTGTAGGGAACCGAGCAGGGTGGACAGGCACCAGGCCCTGTGCTAGCAGCTTCAGTGTCTCCTTAAATACCGCATCTCAGCCCACCAAGTCAACCGTGTCTCCGTTTCACACATGAGGAAGCGAGCTCAGCTGGGATTTGGAACCGGGACTTGAACCCAGGTCTATTTAACTCCTCAGTCCGTGTTCCCGTCAGATATGCCCCATCAGCTGGGGGGTGTATTCAGGCCTGGAGCAGAAACCAGGAATGTCGACACAGAAGAAAGCAAGGCAGAACCTTGCCAGCCATCAGGCAGAAAGCAACCATTCAACACAAACGTACGTGCCATTCCAAGACAAAACCTTGCCAAGACAATAACCTTTCTTTTCAGAATGACTGAAATACACAGATGCAACATGCATTATAATTATAAATGATAGACTCTGAGAGCTGAAAGTAACCATGGAGACGGTTTGGTCCCACCCCTTTACGGCAAAGATGAAGAGACCAAGTCTCAGAGCCCAGAGTTGCACGATTAGAGAGAAAAGATGGACTCGCTGTCCTTGGTACCTATTCAGTGTGCACATCCAAACGTTTGCAACTCCTATAAGAAACTTGAGAATTTTGCTGTATTTTTAAAAATAGACTATGATCCTGTCTTATCACATTACTACAGGGGCAAAAATAATTCAATTGTTAAAAGATCATGCTGACCTACGGGGCAGCTATGACACGAGACAGGGCACTGACTCACCACAGTTAGCAAAGTGAACTGAATACTTCCAAGGGAGAGACTGTGATAAAAAGGAGTTTTAATTCTTTCTGATGCCCCCGAATCAACAGGGCACCCAGACACTTGCAACCAGGTGTGAGTCCTGAGTCATGGTCCTCTAGTGAAGATAGAAAACCAACAAAATTACCAAGAAACTAACCACCAACAGCCTTAAGGAAGGAAGCTTTGCACTGGGCAGCAAGTCTGCAAAATAGGTTCAGATGCTGGTGCCGTCCTGTAGTTCTCAAATCACAGACAAGTTCTTCTTCCTCCTGTCTCTTTACCTGGTAAAACATTCCAGCATAGCAGCTTAGTTCCAACCCTCAAGAAAATTGAGAGCTTCCAATCTTTTGACATCATGGCCTACTTATCAACCTGGGTCAGTTGGAATTTCAACTGAAGAAAGAAAACCTGAGTTACTGAAATGACCGATACTGGCACTGATGTCTATGCAAAGAAAATGTCTGCTTTCCAGCACTAAGGTGAATATTCATTTTTCTTAGACAAAACATGTCTATCATATTTTCATCGCTACACTTGTAACTTTGGGGTAGTTTCTGGGATACAAAATTAGCGATATTGCAGTTAGCAGGTTTTTTTAAATTACTTTCATGCTTGGAATGCTATTGTTGTTGAACAGCTAAGACTCATTTGATTTTTTTTTACTCTCAGAGTATGTTGAACTATGCAAAATCTCTCAGGAAGTATGTACACCCCTGGGTCTTCTGATTTTCATACTCTTAGCTCAAGGACAATGCAGACATTTAAAATGTCATGGGTAATTAGGCAGCTTCTTTACAAATAAGATTTCTTGCTCTGATAGAATCACCAAGTTTGCCGGTCTCAGGAATAGATGTGCATTAGGAAGTGATCCGATGTAAAATATTTGTTCATGTTTCCGGAATAAAAGAAATGGGTGAAGTGGCGGGAAGGACACAAGCCTAAAACTGAGGTGACCAGGTTCTTGACCTAGTTTTAAGTGATTTTAGAGAAGTCACTTTACCTCTTTGTTTCTGTTTTCTCAACTAGGGAGCGAGAAGACTCCCTCCAGTTCTTTAAATCCGCATCTACCTCAATAGAGTTAGGCTTATCCTCAAAGGAAACAGACACTTTGCAGACAATGTGAACTTTCAACTTGGCATCCACAGCTTTTCTTCTTTCCAAGACTGGTTTTTAAGACATTTCAAGGCTGTCCATAGATCTACTGCTACAAAAAGTTTACCAATAAATAAAACATCAACAAATACCAGATACAAGCTGAGAACTGTGTTATCAAAAAAATCTTAGATTTCACTAATGGTACACATTGTGTCACCAAAACATGCAGCAAATGCCTATATGCAACTTGTAAGTCGATGCTGATGTAGCAAATAAAAGAGTTATTCCTACAGCCATTAGGGTAATAAAACATGACTATTTCCTCCCAAAGAAGGGGTTGATCATAACGCCCTGGTGAAGCACTATGCAGCCAGCAAGCACACTGGACTCAAAGAAAACATATCAACAAAGAATATCAAAGCTTGGGGATTTTTAAAAAAGCAACAGACGAGCAAATATAGTGTAACTAAGCATCTTGATTCAGAGAAGCATATGTTTTTTATCTCCCACCATATCCATCAGAGTGCCTTGCCGTTACAATTGGGTTCATAGAGTTGGTAAAGTGCATAATAATGTAGAGTTGTGGGACACAAACCAATCCCTCACCAATGAATCAGCATCAACCTGTCCTGAATTCTGTGAAGAGTTTTCGAAGCCACGAGAGGTACAGGCGTGGTTCATTTCCCCAGCACCGAGTTCTTCAACACCATAATGATGCCCCTCAAGACACCTGCCATTTGCAAAGACACAGGAGACTTATCGAGCCAAAGAGAAGAGCAGCACATAATAAACTGAACCATGTGTAGAACCATTTCTCGCCCTCAGCGAGGTCTCCACTGAGTAACAAGAGCTCCATCATCACCCTGTTTCACTGAGGAAATAGGATGCCGTTATAGCCCCACTAGTAAGTCTCCAGGTAAGACTTTATACTAGGAGGAAGCTAAATTACATAGGGCCATTTTCCAGACAAGAAGGAGGATACAGGTTAGTAAAAACAACTTGAAAACATAGCTATCAAGCTGATCGGAAGTCCCCATTGGAACACACTTCTGAAAGTGGTGGCTGGAGCCCTGGGTAGGGACGAGATTCCGCCTCCGGCCCCGTTGCGGCATTAATTGGCATGTGACCTTGTGCGAGCTGTTTAACGTCATGGGTCCAGGCTACAGGGCTGGAATATGAAGAGTATGCCCTTTACACGGAAGTCTCTGGAGTCAGATTTCCTCTGTCTTTATTCTTCCCATGCAAAGGGGAAAGAAGAAATCAGTACTTGTGGAAAAGTGGAAGGCTTCCACAGCTGAAACTTGAGGTAAGTTAATGACATGTGAATCTGAGCATTCATTTCTGAAGCCCACCTTGAGGATGGAGGCAAAGGAGCCCCTGACTTGGATACATTCACTAAATCCCAGACCTCAGCCTCTGGGAAGCCTCCCGGCACCACCCCAGGGCCACCACACTTGCTTTGTCCTCTGGGTCCCTTCCGTCCTGGGTCCTCGGGAACAGGGACCGTATTCTTCCTGGTACCACCCTGCCCACGGGGTACTCCTCGCGGGGCTGGCTCCTCTGAGACGGCTTGATGTGAGATGAACAAATGCTTCTGATTTTAAAAAGGACAGATTTGAAAACTTTTCCACAGGCAGTCTCTCCTGAAACTTCAGTTCTCATCCTGAATTTTAAAACCATAATGTGACATTTTAACATATGGCAAAGAGAGATGAATTTGAGATCGTTTCAAACCGCTTAAAAGATCTGCATTAAACACAGATTTCCATTATTACAGATCTAATAAGTCCTCGTCTCATCTAGGCTATCAGCAACAGAGTAAGTAATTACCATTCAACTTGGGCAGTTCCAGTCCATTAGCCCAATACTGATGACTCAGGAAGAGCCACACATGAGCACTAAATGCTGATAAAAGATAAAATGGAAGAAAATGATGCTGCCTTATCCCATTCTGCTACATCTATTATAAGGAATGAATCAAAAATAAATAAATGTGATGGAGTAATCAGTCCAAAAATAAATATTTAAAATATGAAATAGAGTTGTGGCTACCTAGATAAAAGCAGAAAGCAAAATGCTTCTTTGGCACCACAGCTTAGAAGAACCTTCAGTGGTCAGTTACAATGCTTACCTGTGTACAAGGACCAGATCTAAATGGTACCAACCACCTTCAAAGTGAAAAGCTTAAATAAGCTGGGTATTCATTCAACAAACTAGCCAGTGGGTCAGGCTCCACGCTAGGTGCTGGCAATATAAATGTTAATGAGACGCTGTTCCCTCAATGAAAGATTCGAGATGGTCATTTCAACCATACCCAAACTGAGGGTACCTTCCACCCAGCATAATTAGTTTTAAGTTCATTAAACTAAAATTTGTCTTTAATCCAGAATCCCAGTTATCAATCAGCCAACGTTTGCTGATCCTATGGTACATTCTTGACATTTGGGAAAATGCAAGAGTAACGACCACTGTGATTTGTTTACAGTGTACGTTCTAGTTGGGGAGATAAGACTAATAGACGTGAAACCGGGAACACAGAGCATACAGAGTCACACGTGAGACTGTGCTGTAGAAACCCTCAGTTCTGGAGGGAGTCAAAAAAAACAACAAGGTGACCACAGCAGGCAGGGAGGGTTCCAGGGCAGACGTGGGGTGTGACCTTCAGGGCCCGTCCTGGGTGCAGGTGCTCCTAGATGCTGCAGGGACTGGCATGGCCCAAGCAGAGGAGGGTGAGTGGGGGAAAGTCGTGGGAAAAGGGCTAAACAAGAAGAGTAGAACCAGACACGCAGACGGCAGACAGCGTTGAAGGGCGATGTGCAAGGTGGATCGCAGAGGATGGGGGAGTCAGAGGTCAGAGGCTGTAGGAATTAGTAATAACGTAAGAAGTGGCAAAGGCCACGAGGAAGAGAGGCAAGCTCAACAAGGCAGCAAAAGGACAGCGGAAGACGGCAGTGTGGAAAGATGAGCCGTATGGACAGGAACTAGAAAACAGAAGATGCCATTCGAAGAGGATGAGTTTGGTTTTTGACATATGCCATAGAAATTCAGCGCTGGAAGAGATCTCAGAGGTGAGCTCATCAGACAGTCCCAGGTGGCTGTCTGAGTGGGAGGTGAAGGTGCACAGTCAGTGGCTATGTCCAGTCGGTGGTGAGAGACAGGAGGACTGAAGGAGAGGGCGAGACTGCAGGTGGGGACCGGGGGAGGCTGTTGCCACAGAGGTGACAAGGGAGGCTGGGAGCAGGGGTGGGCCCAGGGGAGGGAGCTGACAGAGAGAAGATGCAGGATGGTGGGCTGGGGACTGAGCTCTCGGAGGGAACAAGAGGAGGAGTGAACGGGGAAGGTATCAGGAGAAGAGGCAGCCGGTGTAAGCAGGAGGAGAACCAGGACAGAGCCACAGATCCAAGAAGGAAGAGTTGTGGGACAGCTGCTTGATGACATCGAACACACTGACTTGCTCCTGGGCAAACTCCCAGGTTTCCTCCGTCCTGAGTCCACCCCCCGCCACCCCTTCGCTTACCTATATGCCCATGCACTTGGCCCACTTTCTCTTCTCTAGCTGCCACCATAAGCTCTTCCATCTGTGTACCTCATATCCACTCTGCCTCACAAAGTCGGGTACAGGCTCCCCACTCCTACCCCTCCACACCGTCACATCCAGTAACAAGCACCCAGCTCCCTTTTTGGAATGTGCAGAAAGCTAAGGCTGCTCCTGACTCCCTTCCCCGAAACCTTTGTTAGATAACCACATGGATGGGAGTCCTCCCATCTTGTCTTGTCCTAGAAATCTGCCCAGGCCAATGCCCTTGGTTCGGACACTGAGCCCAGCCACCGAGCCCACGGCACCCCGCGTGTCTCAGGCACCCCCAGTGTCTCAGATCTACGTGCAGTCCAGGTGTGTCTCTTTCTGCAGTAGACAAAAGCTGCCTAGTGTGAGTTAAATGTAAATGTAGTCATTTGCAAATGCAAATGCCCGGGATGGGACAGACTAGGAACACAGATGACTGCAGGAAAAACCAAAAGAGTGACAAGAAAACAGTGACAAAGAAGGGGCTGCAGATTGAGTTAATCAAGGCAGGATTTGGAAGACAACATCTTGAAAAGTTGAGCCTGGCTGCCAGCCCGGGAAAGAGACAAGCGGAAAGATTCCTGGGCACGGGGCCCACGGCGCGTTCGGCACACGCCGGAGGTGTCAGGGAGATGCCTGGAGAGCAGTTGTAGCCGCCATTTGTGGGCCATGCCTGGAACCAGCCAGAGGGGGCGACACTCTCAAGGCCCTGAAGCTGGAGAGAGAAGACCTGGCCGACTGCTGAGACAGGACAGAGGGAAACCATGACACTGGCTATGTCAACCTGCCTGGTCTACACCCTCAGATGCTTCACCACAGTGACGTCTTGACTTCACAACCACCGGGTGTGACATGGCTGGTACCATTTTTAATCTCTCACGCGGCGGAGAACAAAGTCTGCAGGCAAACACAGACAGCCTAGAGGGACCCTGGCATTTAACTGAAAAGCCAAAAACCACGTATTTGACCCAAAGGCACCAAGATTTTAAATAAAACAGTTTGTGCTGGGGAAGACTTTGAACAGAAAAAGGGCTTCTAGGACACAGATATTGCTGTGAGAATAAAGTAGCCTTCCAGAAGTGTGCTATTTTAAATGGCCTTTACACAAGCTCTCTTTCCACCTGGAACGAGCCTCCTCTCTCCTCTTCACCTTCCGAACTCTTCAGAGACCCAGCTCAAATGCCAGTCACCTGCCTGCTGTGTCTGCTGTGGTCATCCTACTTGGCGTTACATTTAGAGTGGCCGGTTCCATCTGTCCCCTTCTCACACAGAACCTCTTCAAGACTCTTACATCCGTCTTGGCAATGCAGCACCCGTGCCTGGCACATGCTGGGCTCCGACGTGTGCGGCCCCACAGATGAACGGAAGATCCCACTGAAGGCCAAGGGGAGCCACAGGTGACCAGAGCCCCTACCGTTTGGGGACTTGACCTCCTTCTCCTCCCTCGTGAGTCAGCTGTTTCCATCACGTGGGACACAGCACCCTGCCTTCTCTCTTGGAAATTCACTCCCACTTCCATCCCCAGTACCAAGTTGAGCTATTTCTTTGGCCCCTTAGCCTGAGTTATAAGTCCATCTTCTGTTTCAGGCCAAAGATAATATTCCTCCATAACTGGTCCCTGACCAGCACACTCCCCAGGCTCTGCCCCTCAGTTAATACCTTTCCGTCAGCCAGTTCCAGGCTAGAAGCCTGTCCATCTTTGCTTCTGCCATTTTTCCCTGCCCACAGCCCCACTGCCTCAACTGACCACAGCTGGGCTCTTCTGCTCGGGCTGCAGAGACAGCCCCAGAATGAGACCAGCAACACACGCCTGAGCCCAGCAACACATGCCTGCAAGCAGCCCCCGTGTCTTCTTGCTCTGACACCCTCCAGGCTCGGTTGGCACTTCCCGGGGCCTCCTAAATGGCATTCCTTTGCTGTTCTGGAATCCGTGAGTTCTTTTAGCAGCCCAGCACCAGCTCCCACGCAGGGTGACATGCTGGACACGCCCTTGCTCAGACCCACTGCCTTGTCCCCATCACCTCCCTTCCAGACACTGGCATGGAAGAAGTGTGTGGCCACAACCCTGCACACTTCCATTCGTCTGACCCCAGCCACAGTGGAGGGCCCTCCCGGTCCTCGTGGAAATCTTGGAATGTGTTAGTTTTTACATATTATTATCACTATTTTTATTATTACTATACTAGATGGAATATTACCTGTATACCCTCATCCCGTAACCTAAATTCCCCTGGTTCCATTGCCTACTTCAGATACTTCAGACTTCAGATACCACTTTCTCTCTTCTAATAAACAGCTTGTGACATGATACAAGAAATGCTTTGGCAAATCTAAACAATAGATTCAATACTTTCTGATTTCAAGTAGTTGTTCACAGAATTAGAATGCCATTATAATGACTGATACTTTGCACAAATTCCACCACCAGCCAAACAAATTGCAGAGACATTTTTAAGATGATTTTCAAAGTGTTTTCACATGGTTGAGTTGATGATTTAGCTTTTTCCAGTAATATAATTTTTATGTAATTAACTGGGTGATTCCATATCAGTAGTTTTCTGTGGCTGCCTGTGCTATCAAATAGGCAGCAATTTGGTCACTGGGGGAAGAGCAACACTGACAAATTAAAAAGTATATTTCTTCTTCTAGTTTTGCTCATTAATAACAGTTACTTGATGTCTTATCAACAAAGATATAAGGCCCTTGTTTTCTCTCGCAGAAACTAAAGGGTAAAAATTTGATAAGAACGTCTGTGACAAATTCAGGAAAATGTGGAGAGCTATTCATTTTCTTACAGTTCTATTTTCGAAAAGTAAGGTTTAAATTGGGACAATGTTCTTAAAAGGCTGGCTCTGACACTTGTTCCAGGGCTGGGGGAGTGTAGGGAGAGAAGAACAAGGACAAACTAGGAGGATGCCCATAGGAAAGAAAGATCAAATGTATCTAAAACAAATTAAAACTGACCCCCAACTAGCAGCTTTTTCTAACCAGACTACATCTGGCCCAGCCTCTCTTTCTCTACCCTTCAGCAGAATGTTAAAGATGGCGGCGGAGGGGGGGGGCGCACAGTCAGTTGTGGGCTTTAGCCTTCCCATCCACATGCCAAAAGTAAAACTGAATGGCAGTACTCTCAGAAAACCTACAGCTGGGCTGAGCGAGGTGGCTCATGCCTGTAATCCCAGCACTCTGGGAGGCCAAGGCGGGAGGATTGCTTGAGCTCAGAAGTTCGAGACCAGCCTGAGCAAGAGTGAGATCCCGTCTCTGCTAAAAAAAGAAAAATTAGCCAGGTGTCATGGTGTGCGCCTGTAGTCCCAGCTACTTGGGAGGCTGAGGCAGGAGGATCGCTTGAACCCAGAAGTTTGAGGTTGCTGTGAGCGAGGCTGATGCCATGGCACTCTACTCAGGGCAACAGAGTGAGACTCTATCTCTCTAAAAAAAAAAAAAACGAAAACCTACAGCTAGCATCATCCTTAATGGTAAAAGACCGAATGCTTTTCCCCTAAGACCAAGAACAAGGGAGGACATGCACTCTCACCATTCCTACGCGACATCATGAGGGAAGTCCCAGCTAGCACAATAAGGTAAGAAAAAAATAAAATTCACTTATATTGCAGAGGAAGAAATAAAACTATCATTATTCACAGAAGACATGATCCTGTATGTCTTAGTCCGCTGGGGCTTATGGAACAGAATACCATAGACTGGGCAGATCACAAACAGCAGCACAGTTACTTGTCCCTCAGTATCTATGGGGGATTGGTTCCAGGTTGTGATAACTTATTTCTTACAGTTCTGGAGGCTGGAAGTCCAAGATCAAGACACCAGCAGATTCGGTGCCTGGTGAGGCTCCACTTCCTGATTCATAAAGCACTGTCTTCTATTGTGTTCTCACATCACAAAGGGACAAGGGAGCTCTCTGGGGTCCTTTTAATAAGGGCACTAATATTGTTCATGAGGGCCCCACCCTCACAACCTAATCACCTCCCAAAGCCCCATTTCATAATACCATAACATGGGGGTTAGGTTTCTACATATAGAATTTGAGGGGAGACAAACATTCAGTCTAAACCAGTGCACACTCTAGAATTCTCCTAAAAAGGATTTGTGTGCCAAGCTGCACACATTCCCGCATGGGAGTAGGACAAACAATGCCTACACCTGAGACTCGCCCAGTGACATCTGAGCCGACCAGGATGATGTCCCCTTTGTGACCTGGAGGACCAGAATAAAACAGAAATCTATACATATTGATATTATTTGCCATACTAGGAATTCCACACATAAAATAACACAAATCTATAGGACCAAGATGATAAATAAAAGTAGTAATTGTTAACATGCGTGTGCCTGGTGCTGTTTGAAGCATTTTACACGTATCACCGCACTTGATACGCTCATGACAAGCCTGTGAGGTCGGTACTTTTGTTATTCCCATTTTACAAATGGGAAAACTAAGGGGCAAGGAGCATAGAGACTCGCCCAAGGTCACAAGGCTAGGAAGTAACACAGGTGAGATTCCAACCCAGACGTCGGGGTCCAGGATCCCTCCTGCCTCATCAAGATCAGGATCCGTCACGAAGTGCCACGTCCAAGTCCTCAGTGCTTTTCCCGTCCTGGCCACCCAGGGGTCTGTCCCACGTGCCCAGTTTTCTCAAATAACATGAGGGTCCAGAGCAGGCCCTTCTAAGGCACCAGAGATGTTCTTCTCCTCGGGGGCAGGGGTAGTTACGTGGGTACCCGGAATTATTCACTGAGTTGCATGCGCTCTAATGTCTGTATCTCTCACAAGAGAAAGCGGATCAGTGTTCACGCTCGGCCCCAAATGCCCAGGCTCTGAGCTTGTGTGGTTCCGCGTTCAGCTGTGTCTGACACACACCTGGGACACGGCACAAAGGTGAGGGTGTGGGGAGCCCACACCCCTGCCTCCTCATAGCCCTGTGCATTTGCATGCTGGAATTACTGCAGCAAAAGCTCCGCTAATCTCCAGGCTGGGGGACTGCTATTACCATGCGGTGCACACATGCATATTCATCCCGATTTAAAGGGAAGAAATAAGCCTCCCTCATGGTGCTGCTGATAAACAACCCCCAAAACCGTCCCCCTGTACCCAAACCAGACACATTTTGAAGCCCTGTCATACTTAAAAGTGATTTGCCCGTAAGTCTTTTACATGTTAATGACATTGTGCGTTGAATATGTCATTCCCGAGATCATTATGTGATTGGTTTCCATGTGATTTTCGGCACAATAGAAACGGACACGGCGATATTGGGAGCTGCTGGACACCAATCTCCGTGTTAAAGCTCACGTCACCGACATCGGAGCACGACAAGTCGGCTGCAGTGGAACCGGCCGTGTGTGTCGTCGGCTTGTTTCCAGACAAAACATTTTAATTCCTGGCGTGGGGCGGGTGGGGGGCAGGCAGTGTTGAAGGAGGATGGAGGGGAGGGAAGGGGAGGGGGGAATGGAAAAGGCATAATTAACCCAGAGCTAAGGTATTTGGCTCTACTGCACTTCTCCAGCTATTGCAAGACTGACTCCACCACGTCACCCCGCGCCTTTCTCTTAGGTGGGGTGAATACACCAGCTGTCCCTCAACCCTGGGAACACACTGGACCCACCCTGGCTCCCGAGCAGAGGGCCTGATTTAATTAGGGGAGCCGGGGAGGCTGGGGGGCTGCAGGGTAGGGGCAGACAGAGTGGGAGCAACCTAGACACAAGTTCCAGGTGATGCTAGTGTGCGTTCAGGGCTGCAATTTGGGGTAAGTCCACAGGCTCTACTGACATAGGAGAACCAAGAAGGCCACACAGCTGGCAGGCAGGGCTGGTCACCCACACCTAGAAATAAGCAAAAGCCCAGCTGAGATGGCGAAAATGCCACCGAGCCCTGAAAGTACGATCAAGTGAGTGACCAGGCTGGGGCAATTCAAGATGCCAGAGGATAAAACAGATCCCCAGCCCAGAGAATGCAAAACTTAAGCATGAGGCAGGGTCACTTGTCATGTAACTGTCCAACACACAAACACATGTGCATACACAAACACATACACACACTCATACAAATGCACATATACACTTGAACACACATGTTGTACAAATGCACACACATATGCACTCACACACACCACTGTGCCAAAATGCACCTCCTGTACATTTCTGCCCTTTACAGATAGTTTCATTGATTAAAACCCTTCTGAGTTCATTCTACCCTGCAACCTGAGTAACCAAACCCCCCAAACTTCCAAAAAAGCCTGTCACCACCACCACCCTGGCTTAAGCACACCCAACTGTGTGATTGTCTTGGCTCCTTCAAGTGGAGGCAGGATCACCTCTACTCACACACCTCTCTCCGATTATAACAGCCCGGGTTCACTCATGGCCTGAGGGGCCACCCTGCACCCACATCGTCTCAGGCACCTGCACGTGCCCCAGGCACAGAGGTTTGTGCCTAGACGCTGGAGTCACTGCCCTGGTTCAAATCCCAGCTACTCCGTGGACCAACCTCAATTTCAGACTAGCTGTTTGGCTTCTCTGTGCTTTGGTTTCTTCCTCTATAAAAGGGAGGTGACCGTGGTACCTAGCCACAGAGTTACTCAATACATCTTTTAAAACACAGAATGGTGTTTGGCACGTAGCAAGCATTTACTTGTCAGCAGTCATGTCACCCACCCTGCAACCCTGCAAGGGACTCCTCAACACCCGCAATTTACAGATGGGGACAGTGAGGTTCAGATTCCAGCTACCATGTCCTCATGTATGCGCTCTCACTTATAAGCCGTGTCCTGATGTGGGGGTTAGGACACAGACTCAGCCTACAAACACGGACACAGCTTTGTGAAGTATCTTTAGGAAATCAAAGCCATCTGTGCCAAAACTGCCACTCATTTCCTGCCAGATGGTCCAGGTGGGAACTCGCTGCAGTCCTCTGCCCCACCCACCCTGGTCTTGCCCCTGGCCTGCCTTCAGCCTGGGTTTATCAAAAAACCATCAGAAATCCATGGTCTGAAATTTTGTTTGAACATAGTACGAACGTTCTGTTCTGATAAGAGCTTGGGTTTTTAATTGGAAACCCAGTTTAAAAAAAAAAATGTGCTTAAGCCACAGAAAGTGGACACATTGCAGGAGAAAGGGGTGTTAGTTCTCATTAAGTTTAATGCAAAACAAATACATTATATTGTAACGCTATTAACTCTAATTAGATGGCAGCAGCTTGAAGAGTATAAAGGCCATTTGATCTTCTCAACCTAGGCTGCACATTAGAACTACCTGGGGAACCTTTTAAAAATATTAACACCTATACCTCACCCTCTCAGATGCTGATTAAACTGGTGTAAGACAGGGCCCAGGCATCGCTATTTTATTTTTTAAAGTTCCTTGGGCAATTTTTATGGGCAACTGGGTTGAGGATGACTATGGTAAAGGGCAGGGAAACTAAAATTTGTTCAAGTCCTTCTGCATCCCAGGCACGCACTCTGCTTTCAAATACAGTGTATTATTACCTTTAGAAATAAAAATTCTATTAGGATTTAGGTACAAGTATGCAATCCCATAAGTTTTCCCATTCTTTGTGACATTGGGTTCCTTATTAAATATTTAATGTTTTTCTTCGGCCTGTTGGGTGGTCCTCAAGAGGAGGGGCGGGGGTCAAACCAGCACAGCATAAAATTTCTAGAAAGCTCTATGACGGTCACTTCTTTGAAGACACTGATCTGGAGAAAACCAGCTGGCAGCTCAGGGGGGTCTTGTGCCAGCCCCAGGTTGTACACAGCCCACAGAGGGATTTTCACCCAGAAAGGATTTACACGAAATATTTTAATTAAGAGACTAGGTTGGGTAGGATAAGACGAGGGTTACGTTGAACTGTGAACGGCAACAGTTCAGGACTCGTGAGAAACATACCTGCTTACAGCTCAGACTCACTTTTCTCCGCATGTCCAGGCAAAAGTACTGTTCTGTGATAGAAGGTTGCTGTGGGAAGCATGTGGTTTTGAGAAGAAAAGAATTTCTTAAGATAACAGAAAAAAATAAAAGCAATTTAAGAGAAGGACTACAGAATCAAGCGCAAGGTCAGGCAGACTGGGCGAATGACTCCGTGTTTCCGGGGGTGGCCGCAGCAGCGCTAGTCTCCCTGGTGGGCTCGGAACACGGAAGGCAGAAAGGCTGGTTCTGGGCATTACAGCAGTGTCCGGCTCTGGACGAGCAGCAGCTGACAAGGCCACCACACTGACCGAGGCAAGGGGCAGAGGAGGCCCCACTGGTCTACGCGGTCCTCTCTCCTGCCCTTGTCCTCACGGGCCATTTGCTGCCACACGGGCACCCACTGTCCACCTGGACAGGGTCCGTGGTCCCCTCTGAGGTCCCCACCCAGCCCACCTTCCCCCTTCATGGCGCCTCTGGCTCCTACATTAGCCTTGCTCCCGCCTGGCTTTATCAATAAACAGACGGTCCTTTGATCTTGGACATCATTATCATGCCATAGAATTGTTTCCACCCAATGCCATACTGATTTCACACTTAATCTTCCAATTTCCGGTGATGTGCTGGCTTGACCTGATTTTCCAGCGTGGCACAGAAAGAGGAAATTTTTCTCTACACCCCCGTGAGGCACGATGCCCTCCCCGACCCAGGTAAGGGGCAAGACAACCAGCCACACGTCATGGCGCGTGACACGGCACCAGCAGCTGCAGTTGCTGGACAGGACACACGGCGGTTTCACACACCAGCCTCACTTGCTTCTCACAACAGCCGCGTAAAGTGGGTAGTGTTGACGAGGAAGCCGAGAGGACGGTAGAAGGTGACGTGTCCCACAGAAGGGTCTGCCCTGGGTTCTCAGCACACGCCCTCCCGGTTCTAAGGCTGCTGTAACAAACTGCCACGGATTTGGCGGCTTATGAGCAACAGAAATGCATTTCCCATGGTGCTGGGAAGTCCCAGAGCAGGGTGCCAGCATGGCCAGGTTCTAGAGCCTCCTTTTGGGTTGCAGGTAGCAAACCTTCCCCTGTGTCCTCAGGTGCTGCAAAGAGAGGAGGACAGCACTGTGGGGTCCCTTTTATAAGGGCACTAATCCTATTCAAGAGGGCTCCACCCTTATGACCTAATCACCCTCCAAAGCTCGACCTCCAAATACCATCACCTGGGGGGTTAGGATTTCAACCTATGAATGTTAGGGGGACACACACACTCAGTCGGTAGCAGGCACCATGATATTACGCGGACTGCCGTGACACGCCACTCTGTCGAGGCGGAGAGGGTGAGGGCTCCGGTCAGTTCCCCTGTATGTCCTGTGTGACCTTCGGCAAGCCACTTCACCTCTGTAAGCCTCAGTTTCCCCACCTACAAATGAGAATGATATGAGTGTCTACCACCCCATAGAGAGTTGTGAGAATTAAATGAGATGGTGTATTTAAAAGATTTAGCTACAGATTTCTCCTTTGCCACAATCTGACAAGGCCCCCTGCACCCCCATGGTAGCTCCCAGAGACAGTCCCTCCATTTGCAACGTGTCCAGCCCAGCAGGGTCGCCCGCAGCGCCATCAGAGCGGGCACCGCAGAAATCAGATACTCTGAAGGAAAGGGGAGCCCTGTTGGTGCTCGGTTAAATGCCCACGATGGTGGCAGGATGTGCTCAAACCACTCGCCAGATCCCCAAAGCCCCAATTCTGTGAATACCCTGCTCGAAATAAAACTAAAAAAGAGCCTTGCCCAGAGCTACAGGAGTAACATGGGCATATTCCCTTGCACACCACGTCTCTGTCTCAGGCTAAACTCTGTCACTTTGTTCATTCTTTAAAATCATCTCATGTCAGCGGAGCTTTCAGTGTGTTTCCTCCTTAAAGCTACCCTGCATCGCACCCTGTAACAAGTGGGAAAAACAAGTGGTGTGTTCCCATTTTAAAGATGGGGTGCCTGAGGCTGAGAGAGATCAGGTGGCTTGCCCAGGACCCATGGCTATAGGGGGCAGGGGCAGGATCTGCACACAGTTCTGTCCCCTCCAAAGCCGAAGGGACCTGGGGGAGCCTCATGCAGTTCCCTTGCTGCCCAGACACGGACACCGAGACCCAGGAAGTTGTGCCAGGCTGCAACTGCGCCCCTGGGTGCAGACCCGGGTCCCCTGCACTGTGTCCAGCACACCCTGTTCCTTCTTCGCCCACCTCTCCTTTACCAAAGAGGCGATTCAACGTCACCACTTTGTTGACATCGTGTAAAAGGAGGCTCTCCTAGGAGACCAAAGTGTTTCCCAAAATTGTTTCCTAAAAGAACAACTTTATTTATTTTTTTTCTCTCTCTCTCTCTCTCCTTCAAACCAACCAGTTTAAAGCTGCATAAAACCTGCCCTACTTAGCGCTTCGGTGGAAGGTTCGGCTTCTGCACGTGGTAAATCAAATTCAGCGTTACTGGGGGACCCATCACCCCGGCACCTAATGAACACAATCTATCAGAGCGGCGGCAACTTTATTGGGCAATTCCTGCCCAAGGAAACAGCAAAAACAGCCGGGGGGGGGGGAGGGGAAGCCACCAGGAATTAAATGGGGAAACAGATGATATTTAATTATATAAATATTCTCAGCAATGCTCTGAGGAATGGAATTATTGGCTTGCTGGGCAGCCCCTCATTGAGCCGGGCGGCAAAGCAGATTTACATCGCAGACTTAGTGTTTTCATTAGAATTTGTGCAGGCTGTATTTAGAGAGGGGGTGTCTGGAAGCTTGATGATACTGCGTGTTCGCAATCTGACGCCATGATATGGTGGCTTTAAGAGGAGAAGGGGAGGCTCTTCTCTTATTCATTCGATATTTACATTTTATTAGTGTTAATATTTGGCATAATTACATACAAAGAATTAGCAATGTTAATTAATGCTGCACTAATGCAGTCATAATTACTTCCATTTATTCTAGAACGTAAGTGAATTTATAAATTTATTTGGAATTCAATTGACTTCTTGGATTCACATTTTTTTAAAAAAATCAAGCCTATTTGCCAATCCTTTCTAACTAACCCTGCAGAGGAAAAAAGGTTGTCTAGAGTTTTAGCTAAACAAGACCCTCCTGCTAAATTTCATGAAATGGAAAAACAAAAATCATTTTAAGGCTGAGCCACGGATTTATCCTAACTATATTTCTATTCACTCGTTGGGTTTATACGATATTATTTTTAATCCACTTCCACTGTAATGGAGCTGAATTAAGTGGTCCAAGGAAAATTTCAAATGGACTTCTTTGCACATTTTCAATTGACAAGGTGCAAAGAATGAAAAGAAGAAAAGCACTTGATTTCAACACCTTGCTACGAATTATACCGACAGCTCTTCTAAAGGGTTTTAAAGACTTCAGTCATAAAAGTATCTTCCTAGGGGAAAAAAACAAGGGAAACAATATAAGCATTTTCTTCGAAATTTAACACTCAAAAGTCCAGTAAGAATTAACATTCCCAAATTAGGAATGTATCTCATTAAAAAAAAAATAATAAAACCCTGTAGGAACCACTAAATGGGTAAGATATTTGGAGATAGTTTCTTGTCAATGTCTCTCTTCATGGTATCCACCCATCATTTAAATCTACACAGCATGTTAACAAGATTTTTGCTGGAAATGAAGATTTTAAGAGAGAAAGCCAATCAAATTCTGCCTTACAAGAAGCAACCCTCTCCCCTCTACCTATACATACAAAAATGCTACTTTACTAGAAAGCTCTGTGAAGTGCTTTGACAGAGAAGTTATCCCGGAACATATTTCAATAAATGGAAATAAATGTGGTTTTTTTAAACTGTATTCTATATTTGGAAATCCAGAATAGCACTTCTATACATTTTACAAAAAGGGGAGAAACATCACAAACTGTCAGAAATAAGAGTTAAGCTCCCTCCACCCACCCCACCCCCAGGCCAGGGGATTTTGAGCCCCAGCCTGACTCTTGCATTTGAGTCCTGGATAGACTCAGAGGTCACCTAGTCTAGCCTGACCCCACGCCAGGCTGACACTGCCCCCTAGTTGGCACAGTAGCGGTGTTAGCGACCTCCAAGTGCCGGTTTTTCCAGGTTCTTGGTGATTGTGTCAGGAGAAAAGAATTTCAGGACACATCACATAAGCCAAAGCAACTGTTTTTACTGAAAGATTGAAAGTGAAAGTACACTCTGTCAAGAGCGAGAGAGCGGGCAGGCTCAAAAAGAGCAGCTGCACTGGCAGCAAGTGGCTTTTGGTCTTTCGAAGTGTTACTAATTGAGGGGAGGAATATACAAGGCTAAGGGGTTGGCTTCGGCTAAGAATTTGGGTAGCTCCTAAAATTGGATTCCCTCCCATTTTCATACTTTATATGGCTGTCTTGGAACTGTCATGGTGATCTAAGGGTGGAGAAATTTTAAAACCACAACGTAAATGGTACTATAATTAGCCAAAGTTCACGTAAGGTGACCTAGATAGCTAACAAGCCAGTTGAAGCTGGTTCTTGCCTGTGGTTATCAGTCCCCCTAGTTAGCTTCTGCCTGAGAGTTGTTTACAAATACCTGCACCCACTCCGCAAGCCCCTGCATCCATCTCAGCCCTGTCTCCTGGTGTTCTACTCTAACAGCAGCAGGAAGGGAGTGGAGAGCTGGCTTTGTCTTTCCCATACCTCTTCTCCTGTGGGAAGGGGACTGACACATTGCCCTGCCTGCAGGGGTGGGGCTCAACCTCATCCACACCCAGCTGAATGCTCAGCACCATCAGAGATCTCTGACGGATGTCTCCAGCTGACTTCTGCTCCACCCACACCTACTCCTCACTCTCCTGACTCCTGGGTTAGGCCTACTCCCCTCTTGGATCTCACACCACATGACCAATCTGTCAGGAAATCTCACCAGAATAAACCCAAAATCCAACCACTCCCTTCCACAGTGGCTCAAGCCACCCTTACCTCTCACCAGAATTACTGTACTGGCCTCTCAGCTGGTCTTCCTAATGCCATCCCAGCATATTCTCAATGCAGTAGCCAGAGGGATACTTTTAACCACAAAATCATATAGCTTTTTAATGGGGTTGTTTTGTTGTTGTTGAGTTGTTTGAATTCCTTATAAATTCTGGATATCAGTCACCTGTCAGTTGAGTAGCTTACAAATATTTTCTCCCATTCTGCAAGTGTCTGTTCACTCTGTTGATTATTTCTTTGGCTGTGCAGAAGGTTTTCAGTAAAAGTTCCAATTGTGTATTTCTGTTTTTGTTGCTTATGGTTTTGAGGTCTCAGTCATGAAACCATTGCCTACACCAGTGTCCAGAAGAGTTTTCCCTATGTCTTCTTCTAGTATTTTTATAGTTTCAGGTCTTATATTTAATTAAGTCTTTAATCCATCTTAAGCAGATTTTTGTATATGGTGAGAAGTAGGGGTTCAGTTTCATTCTTCTGCTCATGGCTATCCAGTTTTGCCAGCACCATTCACTGAATAGTATGTCCTTTCTTCAATGTATGTTTTTGTCAACTTTGTCAAAGATCAGTTGGCTGTAGATATGTGGCTTTATTTCTGGGTTCTCTATTCTGTTCCATTGATCTATGTGCCTATTTTTATACCAGTGCCACGATGTTTTGGTTACTATAGCCTTGTACTATAATTTGAAGTCAGGTGATGTGATAGCTCCAGCTTTGTTCTTTTTGCTTAGGATTGCTTTGGCTATTCAGGTCCTTTATTGCTTTCATATGAGTTTTAGAACTGTTTTTTCTAATTCTGTGAAAAATGATGTTGGTATTTTGATAGGGATTGCATTGAATCTGTAGGTTGCTTTGGGCAGTATGGTCATTTTAACAATATTGATTCTTCCAATACATGAGCATGGGATGGTTTTCTACTTGCTTGTGTCACTTATAATTTCTTTCATCAGTGTTTTGTAGTTTTCCTTGTGGAGATCTTTCACCTCCTTGGTTAAATATATTCCTAGGTATTTGATTTTGTGTGTGTGTGTTATTGTAAAGGTTATTGCCTTCTTGATTTGGTTCTCAGCTTGATGGTTATTGGTGCATAGAAACGCTACTGATTTGTGCACATTGACTTTGAATTCTGAAACTTTACTGAATTCATTTACCAAATCTAAGAGTTTCTTGGTGAAGTCTTTATGGTTTTCTAGATATAAGATAATATCATTAACAAACAGAGATAATTTGACTTCCTCTTTTCCAATTTGTAAGTCTTTTATTTCTTTCTTTTGCTTGACTGCTCTGGCTAGGACTTCCAGTACTATGTTGAATAGGAGTTGTGAAAGTGTCTTGTTGCAGTTCTAGAGGGAATACTTTAAACTTATTCACATTCAGTATGATATTAGCTGTGGGTCTGTTGTATATAGTCTTTATTATTTTGAGGTATGTTCCTTCTATGACTAGTTTGTTGAGGGTTTTTATCATGAAGGGCTGCTGAATTTTATCAATTGCTTTTTCTGCATCTATTGAGATGATCATAAAGTTTTTGCCCTTAATTCTGTTTGTGTGATGTATCACATTCATTCATTTATATATGTTGAACCATCCTTGCATCTGGAATAAAATCTACTTTATCATGGTGTATTATCTTTTTGATGTGCTGTTGGATTCAGGTTGCTAGTGTTTTGTTAAGGATTTTTGTGTCTACGTTCATTAGGGATATTGGTCTATAGTTTTCCTTTTTTGCTGTGTCCTTGTCTGGTTTTGGTGTCAGGGTAATGTTGGCTTCATAGAATGAGTTAGGGAGAATTCCCTCCTCCTCAATTTTTTTAGAACAGTTTCAGGAGGATTGCTACTAGTTCTTTGTACAGAATTTGCTTTTGCCATGTGATCTTTTAAAAAATTCTTTGAAAGTGTCATGCTATTTTAATTCCTCAAATTAACTGAGATATCAAATAAATCAACCAAGATTACGGTTGAGAAGAGTAAGGCCCCCAAATCATACCATCAGACAGTGAGACTGGAACTAGAGCCCCAGACTCCTGCGTCCCAGTTCAATTCCATTGCCACTGTCTTCTTTTCACACTTAAATACCAACCATTCAGGAGTGATAACTAGATCTTTATTATCATGAACAGCCTCAAAAAATGTAACCATGAAGCAGACTATTTAAAATGGTTTCTTTTCAGATATAGGCAGCACGACGATGTAGAATGAATATGTATTTAATAAAACAAACTAGAGTCAGATAGGATTGGGTTTAAATCTCAAATCTGTAACTTATTCACCATGTGACCTTGTAAAAGTCACTCAGCATACTGAGCTTGTCTCCTCCTGGTAATGTGGAGATAAGGAAGAATGAACACAATTTAAATAAAAAGCATAGCACATAGTAGGAATCAATACATGATGGGTATTTCTATTAATTCCTTTGTTACTTTACTTACCATGTAAAATCCATTTGATCTATTATGTAAACAACCTAATTTGTAAGGAATGAAGCTTATTGATAGAGAACTAGAAGAAAATAAGTACAAAAGCCCTGCTGGAAAATCTACTCCATCACCACTGATCAATAGAAATAAATCAGCATTCACATATCTACGGCAGGGGGTAGTGGAGAAAGAATAAGCTTGTCTTATAGAAACTATTTCCCAGATGCTGCCCGAGAACCATACCTCTATGTTTCTATAGGAAAAGAAGTGATTGATTTTTATTTCATCTATTTTCAATTTACCTGTTTTTTTATTTTGAAAAATTCCAAACCTACAGAAATGTTGAAACAACAGAGCACTAAACACTGATATACTCCTCACCTAGATTCATCAATGGTTAACATCTTGCCAAACCTTTTCTCTCTCCCTCTCTGCCTCTCTCCCTGTCTCTCTCTCTCTCACACACACATGCTTTCCTTTTACCAAAATATCCAAAAATGGGCTTAAGACATCATGAAATTTCACCCTAAATACTTCAACATGCATATCTCTCTCAAGAAAAAAGAGGTTCTCATATATATATATATATATATATATATAAAGAAAGAAAAAATAATAATTGTGTATCAAACAGGAGACCCACTGAATCCAAAAAATTGAAGAGAGATGTTTGTTTTGCCAATTCCTGATTTAGCCAATGTTTCTAAACACCCAGCCTGAAATAAGTCTGCCTCAGGATTCTTTACAGCCCTGAAATTCAGACCCAGTGACTCACCTTCCTGTCAAAGAGATGAGGAATTGGGCAAAAAGAAATTGACACCCATTAGTTTCTAGGTCTTAAAAATACCTCTTTATTATACCTCCCTTCTGAATCATAAAAACAAACTTCTTCAATAGTGGGTTTTACATTGGACATATTTATACTTTTATGACTCAAACCAATTTTACTTTATTTATATACACACATATACATATACGTGTTTATGTATGTATATACATATAATGTCTTAGATACACACATATACATATATTTATACACACAGCTCTATTCTCTGTATTTTTCAAGCTGAAATCCAATTTGCTGAATTTTCAAGGGGATTTTCCACTTCGAGACACAAAAAAATATGCTCACAACTTAACCATGCTTGATAAAGTTGCCAGTGCGGTAAAGTGAGCCATGTTTCAGAGCGGAGTTGTGTACAAATTAAAATAAAGTATTATTTTAGAAGAAGCACCCCTAGTTTTCTTTTGAATATAGTCTCACAACAAATTGGCCGTCGTAAATCAAGGAAGTAAGGGTCAGGTGATGGGACACTGATGTTGTGAAACTGTGCTAAATATTTCAAATCAGACAAAAAGGTCAGGTAATTTTTTCAATGACCTCGTCCTTTACTTAAGCGTCAAGACATGACCTTCTCATCAAGTGGCTCAGGTAGAATAAGAAATGAGATTGATAGATTCATCTCCCCAGTCTAATCTCACCATTGTTTTTCTTCAACAATTCTAAATTTTAGCCAAACTTGTGCCCTGATCCAATCCAAGCATTCTAATCCCCTCTTTCTGCTAGAATGTTCTGCAATCCCAATCTCTTCCTGTCTCAATCCTTTCCTCCGAGTAAGCCTCCTCCAGAAAGCCCCTCTGGACAGTCCCATAAACAGGCATGATTCCTCCCTCCCCTAACCTCCTCGTTCATGGCTCCCAGCTGGAGCAAAGAGTATGTTACGAATCATTATCTATGCCTCCCCCTGCCTCAGCCACCCCCACCGTCCCCTCCAAACACACTCATGCACACACTAGCGCGGGCTCCACAAAACCACCACCACCAGCTGTGTTCAGGCAGCCACGTGGATCTGCCCATGCCACACCCTACCCACCTGTGACATGAGAGATCACTGTTGTGTTCCCACCTCCCCCCCAGGTTCAAGGGGCAGCAGAAACGATGCCGCAAAGGGACGCACCTGTCTGGGCAGCGCAGGGAAGAGACAGCAGGAGCTGAAAAGAAGAGGGTTGTGTTTTTAAGCCCTGGGCACTTTTTATGCAGTGGCTTCAGAACAGGAGGAGAGAATGGGCCAGCTTTTTTTTGATATAAGTCAAATTACCAAGTCAGGCAAAAAAACAAACTCACCGATATCTGTCAATCAAACTAGGCCATAATTGCTATGTGAGGCTGCTTTTTTTGTTGTTTGTTTCTAGAGATTCGAGGTCATATATTAACACATTAATTGGCATTTTGGTCATAATTATCATGTATTAAGCTGTTGATTACATGGTTGCATTTTGAAATTTTTAATTGGTTTGTTTGGATTGATAAAAGGTAATTTGTTTGGGGACGATGTTTAAAGTTATGTATTTAATTATCATTGAATAGATAATTAATATAAAGTAGCAATAGTAAACAATGACTATGGTAATTATCACTGAAGTGCACATATTTGTACAAATATGATAGACTGATTTTCTCTCTCAAGTTGCATTGGTCTCTGCTCTGAGAGGGTGCACTGTGTCACTTTCTTCACAGATGTAATTAGCAACTTCTCTGTCTCATCCACTTCCTTCAAAGCCATAGGACAAAGGACATCCTAAAAGCCACATGGTGCACCGTTCTTCCCTCTTTGCAGATTATCCTCCTTAGTTGGCTCTCAGGCTCTCAGCATCCCGGGCTTTCAACCAAACCTTTTTACTAAAGTGTTCCTGTGTCATTAGGGTACTTTTTGTCCCCAGCCCAACAGAGACATCATAATCCAAGTGTGGGAAAGCCTCCCACTGTGGTTTAGCTAAACCTAGTAGAAAGACAGCACTTACCGTCAACTATTTGTGAATTGACAGATAAAGGTGGCAAAAACCTCTGTTTTTTAACTTGCTCTCCTAACCAAAACAAACAAATAATAATCCCCTACTCATGTGAAAACAATATGAACATTATGGACTGTGTTTTAAACATTCTGCCTGTTTGTTCATCAACAAAGTTGCCGTGTTACAGACCCAGGCTTCCTCCTCGTCCTGGGCCCCTGCCACCGCCTCCCACCTGGCCCCAGAAATATTCATGGTACATCCCAGCCAGGAGCAGGGCAGGGCAAACACTGTGGCCCTGAGCTCCACCATTCTCGGGTGGTGAAGACGTCACTCCTGGATCTCCCTGAGGGTGCCCAGGTGCTCCGGGGAAACTGCCTCTGCCCTCCCTTCTTGACCATCTCTCTGCCTCCACCTCCCCCGTCTGGGCAGAGTGGCAGTTCCATTAACCACTGCTGCCCAGGCTTCCTCCCTCCGCCTCCTCATCTTTCTTTCTCTGGCGCCGGCCACTCCAAAAAACCTTACAGTCACCATATAACAAATACAGTGAAAACCACACAACTGTTATTCAAACTCTCAACGGAGAAGAACCCAAACTCTCTAAAATAGTTTAAAGAGATTTCTTCCCAGCCGAATATGTGCAACCATGGGCCAGAGAGCCACACCCAAGACCAAGTGGTCTCGGAGTAGTTGAGCTATGGTTTGGTTTCATACATTTTAGGCAGACAAGAATTATATGTAAAGTCATTGTATGTTAATACATGGAAGACATACACTGGTCTGGCCTAAAAAGGCAGGACATCTCGAAGCAGGGGATTGATTAGGTGGGCTTAAAGATTCTTGGATTTACAGTTAGTTAAAGTGAACCTTTGTCTAAAGGCTCGGAACGTTTTAGGATAAGGAAGTCTGTTAATCAGGGACAAGCCCCTGTACATATACCAGACGTATACCAAGACTCAAGTGATCTGTTAAGTAAACTGGTGACCTGCAGGTGTGGTTTAACCTCTGTCTTACATGGCCTTAGGCTTGTTAATGATTTTGCATCTTATTGTTACCAAAACTAACTCCAAAACCAACAGGGCACAGCTAGGCATGTCTGAAATCCCTCTTCTCATGGCCCACAACTCAACTTTCAGGGTTTTTTCGGGGGAGGGGTCCCCTTGGCCAAGAAGGGTCCACTCAGTCAGCTGGTGGGGGTTGCTTAAGATTTTATTTTAGTTCACAAACATTAGTCTACCCAAAGTTTCCCTTCCCTCTCTGTAAAAAAGGGAAAAGAGCAAGGACAGAGCAGTGTTGATGTCATTGTGACAGGCACAGGGACTGACAGAGACCTGGGGCCGGGAGGGCAGGAGGAGGAAGCTGGGTGGACAATAATTTGCCACCAGCAAACGCAGTGCCCTGGATCTACCCTCCTCGCTCGCTCCGAGTCTCCACTTCCACTCGTCTTTCATCACTGCTCCTCAATGTGGTGAGAGGCAAACTAAGTGTCCAGAAGTGTCCAGTGTATTTTAAATACAACTAAGTTCCTATTCTTAATTTTATTTATTTTTTTCTTTTGCAACAACCCATTCCAAATGAACCTATTTTTAATTTTAAAAGCAACATTTTCCATTTCTCAATAAAAAAAGAACTCTTCAGCCCTAACCCAAACATTAAAATAGGGTGCGTCTTATTAAGGGTAAAATTTTAACACACGCTTTCATTGCTCACACCATTTAAGAAGATTCATCCCAACCCTGTGTTTCCAGAAATAGAATATTATCTGCAACTTTATCCCAAAAAGACTTCCCCTTTCCAGCTGCAGAGCCGAGAGGAGTCATTTCTGCTCGGTGCCTGCTCAACAGGGCTTGGGGCTGTCCTCAGCCTGGGGGACCCGCAGCGGGGTCACACCGGAATGTGGCAGAATTCACAGGTGCTGGCATAGCACCTCGGACCATGGGACACTTACTTCCTTCTCCAGCCCCTCCAAAGTCATTTTGCCTCCCTCTGGAGCTTTGCGTCATGGACTGGCACTGGGGACAGCTGTTGGGGTCCAGAGTCTCTATCCTGCTCAGAGTTGGGGGATAGCAAACTCCCACGGTGACAGTCCAGAGGGACAGTGCCCTGCTCATTTTATCTCCCCAGCCTCTGGCACGTGGGGGTGCCCCAAAGGCCGAGTGAATGCTGAACCCTCCAGGCAGCACAGGCCTTCCTGCAGGTGAGCTGGCGCCAGCCTGGCGGCCGAGGCGCTTCTCTTCCCAGACTTCTCAGTGCCCTACTCACAGTGCGGTGCCGGGAATCGGGGGTGGTAGCCTGTCTCCAAGATGGCCCCGTGGTCCCCACCTTCTGGTTCTCGTGTCCATTAGACCCCTCCCACTCTGCATCACGGTTGGTCTGTGTGACCAACAGTGTCCGGCAGAGGTGGCAGTGTGTCACCTCCCAGGCTAGGTTATGAAAGACACTGGCTTTCACTTACTCTTGGGTCCCGCACCCCGGGGGAAGTCAGCTGCCCGTCCTCAGCCCATTGTAAGGACCCTGGTGCAGGCCTACACGGTGAGAGGTTATGTGCTGAAGGTCTGGGACCTCCTGCCTGCAGCCAGGTGACAGCCACTGTGGAAGCTGATCCTCCAAATCCCCTGTTTGCACACTCCCCAGCCTCGGTGACCAGCCCCTTTTCTGGGGTCAGGGCCACATTTCCATTGCTTCGCCGGACACTTGTCTGCAGATGAGCTGCCGGCCACTCCAACCTGGCACACGCAAAACTGAGCACGTCACCTCCCTCCCACTGAGCACCCACACCCCCTCTGCCCCACTTGCCCCACATCCAGTGCCAGGCCCTGCTGGGATCCTGCCTTCTCTGCGTCCCTCCCATCTGTCCCCTGATTTCCACTCTCACTGCAACCACCCCTCATCTGCACCAGGGGAGGGTCACTTTGCCTCTCTGCTGGTGACCTAGAATGGCCTCAGCTGGCGTCCCAGCTCCCAGAAACCATCCTCCATACGTCCCGGAGTAGTTTTTTAAAGAACGAGCTAAACATGCCATGCCCTGCTTTAAAACTGTCCGTGGCTCCCTTTTGCCAGAAGCACGAACCTTTTAGCAAGACCTTCCAGGCTAAGGTACAGCCCCACCTGTCCCTGCAGCCGGAATACCCACGTTCAGCCCCTGCTCCAACCCTGGAGCTCTTGCCAAGGCCCAGTCCAACCCCCCGAGGACCTTCTGCCCACAACCAGCTCCATCCCAGACAGTCTGAGCTCATGCGTCGGCCGCATTTTTCATAACAGCTTCGTTGATATCTAATTCATATACCACACGACTGACCTATTTAAAGTACACAATCCAATGGCTTTTACTCTATTAAGAATTGTGCAACCCTCACCACATTCCATTTCAGAACATTTTCATCACCCCCCCAGAACCCCCATACCCATGAGCAGCCACTCCCCATTCTCCCCCGGCCCCCATTCCTAGGCAGCCACTAAGTCTACGTTCTGTCCCTGTGGATGGCAGGCGGGAGTCACTTCATTATGTAACGGTTCTCCAGTGAGGCAAGAGCAACCGGGGTGAGAACCTCTGGCCAGACCAGACCCCTCTCGGCTTTTGCTTGCGGGCTTCACTCTGCTGGGGATGCTTTTCTTCCGTTTCTGTGTTTAAAATTCTCCCCACACTTACTACCTCTCTTTTCCTCGGTGTACCCCTGCATTGCCCAAATAGCCAGGCGGAAAGGCCCAAGGTAAATAATGTGCTCTTCCTCCACAATCCCACTGTTCTTCGCTGCACTGGGGCCGTGTGGTCACTTGAGTTCTACTCTGGTCCGAACTGCACATTCCTAAACTGCAAGAACCACCTCTAACTGGACTCTGAATCCCCATAGTGACTACGGCACAGCATCTTCACATAGTAGGTGCTGAAAATGTATATTCCAAATACATAAAAATAGCTTACAAACTTCCCCACTGTTACAGATTTCAAACTAGAGGATACCTTAAAATCTATAACACTCAATAAATCTCCATTTTTTCTTAGTAATGATAATACTGAAATTATTACAATGCCAAAATCTTTACATACAAACACATGCACATCCATCTGCACATAGACACGGGTGTATGTATATTTGTGGGTGTAGGTATGCTTGTATGTGTACGTATATAATTTTTAAATTTCCGCCACAGTGAGCAAGGACAGTTATAATGAGACGCATGCAATTATTTAATCTACCATCATATGGGAGGCATCGTTCCTTAAAACATTTCAGGGAAACCATATGCAAAGAATTTTTTTTTTTTTAACAAAGGATTTTGAAAGCGGACAGGCCACGTGTTCGCATCGTCGGAATGTGTAAACAGCAGAAGCCCAAGGAGGCCACCCGCCCTGTGGATGGAGTGGTCACAAGATGCCTCTTCAGGGGACGCCCGCGTGGGCAGTGTAAAATGAATCATGCAGGCAGCAAGCAAAATAAAAGATCCAGACGGTACAGTCTTCAGCTGAAACACAGTATTCATCAATAATCTAGATGCCGCCTTAAAATGGATTAAATACACTTGAAAAAAATCACGCATAGTAATGTCGTGAAGAGCCTTATCTAACCTAAATGTCTTTTTTCCATCCTTTCTCAGTTGGTGTTTCTTTCCCCATGCGAAGCTCCTCTTCGCCCGAATTATTTTATTTCTGTTGTTTGTTCCAAATAAGGAACAGCCGATCCCGCCAGAACAGGTGCTCGGAGCGGACGGTCCTCTCCGCTCACTGTGCGCCCTGCCTCCGTCACTTGAGTTTGACTCAGCTCTGTCAGTGAAAAATTAGACTTCATTTCAGTATGCTAATAGCAATCTCTCCAAAACAATGTAATCAAGGCCTCATGTGCACCTATAATTTCATCCTTGACACAAGCCTGACAGCTATTTATTGTCTGAAAGGAAAAGAGGGGAGGGGGAGGGGGAGGGGAGGGGGGACTCCTACAAGCCCCCTCCCCCAGAACGAGCCCAGCAGCTTTCTGTTTGAAGGCAGAGTCTTTGCAAAGTCCAAAAAAATGGCAATAATCATGGGGTTTACATATGTCTTGTCTTAAGCAATCAAGGCAGAGAGTTAACAGAGAAGCACATTCAGATGTGCCAATTCCCAAACCGCTCACCTCTGATGAGCCAGCTGTGAGCCGCGATTGTCACATTATAATTTAGGCAAAGGGAAAAAAAAAAAGGCATCAGAATACACACTGGATCAACATAATTATTCACAGCAGGATGCTGCAGAATTAATTTAGCCAATCAGAATTATACTTGGGGGCTGGGCGCATTGCAGAGATCAAGGAGAGAAAGCAGGAGAGAGGGAGGGGGAGGGGAGAGGGGAGCGCTGTTTTCAACACCTTCCTGGCATTTGGATAATCCAATCTTGAATATATTTTGAATGCGTGTACGTGCAATGTTGTTTCTTTTTCATTTATTTACAAACACCTATGCAACACTCACGATGTGCTAGTCACCAGTCTAAGCACTTCCCAAATATTAACTTATGTCATCCCCGTGACTCTGAGGTAGGTACTATTATTAGCCTTGTTTTACATAACTGAAGCTCAGAGAGGTTCAAACACTCGCCAAGGTCACACAGCTAAAAACTGGCAGAGCCAAAAATCTGAACCCAGGCAGGCTGGCTCCGGAGGTAACTGACCAGCACAGTTTAAAGGCTCTTGCTCCTAAACAAAGCAATTAGCAATAAGAAGGCACACCATGGCTGGCAATGCACATTTAACCTATAGCATTAGGTAGCAAAAGGGTCACCCTTCCTATGTTCCTTTAAGCTGATTTTCCTAAAGATGGTGGCAATCGGGTACTGCTAAAGCCGGCTGCTATACTTTAGGGCTGTTAACCAACCTGTCGAGGAATTTTCAAACTGGGAAAAGCACAGGGCTGACCCCTAAGCATCACAGGGGGCTGACCCCCAAGTCTCCCAGGGCTCTCTGCAACTCACAATGGAACAGCCTCAGCAACGAGGGTGGCAGCTCGGCCTCCCCTTGCTGACAGTCTCCTAACAGAACAGCAGCAGACAGGAATCCAGGGAATCCAGGAAATCGACAGGAAGGAAAGGAAAAGAAAGGAAGAGTGGGCTGCTCAAAGAACAAGAGTTCAGTTAAACACCTGGCATTAAACACAGATAAAAGATTGAAGGAGAAATTGGAGGCCACGGTTGAAACAACTTTTGCCTGGATTTGTGTCTGCAGAGTCAGGTTTGCAATTGCAGGAGAGGACGCTCGCCTTTGCCGTGGGGACAGAGTGGCTTTAAACCAAAGCGGCCCTCTGGCTTCCCTGCTTGGAATTCTGTCGTGAGGGCGGTATCGCAGGAGCCAGGAGGAGCCCTGATTTCCTCGTGAGAGTTGGGCATTTGCTGCTCCTGGTAATGGGGGGGAAATGACAGGGAGCGACCCGGGGTTTTATGTCTGGCAATAATGTTTGATCTATGCCATTGTCAATGAGAACTGTGATTTAATCCATAAGGATATAGAGCCTCGTGATGAAAGGGGAATAACGACAAATCCTGATTAACAATCGCGGCTACACCAAAGCAGGTTACCATAGTAACAGGGCTGAAATTATACAACAAACTGGGATGCCATACCAGGCAAATTGCTCCATGAAGGGGCCCTTTTCTGAAAGCATTTGGCTTTCTGTGTTCTCTAAAAATTAAGATTCGAGCTCCTTACTTTCAACTGGTATTAGCTTTTCCTCTCTTTTTTCTCTAAACACTCCCTCTTCAGTTGGTCTCAGATAATATGAGGGATAAATATGTACGCACAGGAAATGTAGCAAACAATTAAGCACATTTCAGCTCCTCTTTCCCCTGAAATAAGAGGACAAAACAAAATTATGGTAAAGGGAACCTTCCTTTCATATCATTCTTTTGATAAAATCATGCTTAATTCCTTGATTGAGGGAACTGGGGAAGTCAAAGTGTGCCCCAGTGAAATATTCTACTTCTCACTCCTTATAACAAAGTTCTCTGGATTTGTGGGGGGGAAAGGAGCAAAATAAAAGATCAGAGTGGGGACTGGGAAAGGGAAAGTATTTCCTTTGTTCCCAAGGATGTTTAATTTTTAATTAGGATTTTAAAAAATAAGAACATGGTTTTAAAATAATGTTGTTTCCCAACGTTTACTCAAAGTAATTTCAAAAACTAAGCAGTAAGTGAATCTGCGTTGGTAAACATCACTTTAAAACTATGATGGCTATTATCGCAACTGACTTTGGCGGTGAACCTTTACAAAATAGATCTTATCAAATAGTCTAGGAAAAATCTACTGCATTGAAACATC
Source organism: Eulemur rufifrons (assembly GCF_041146395.1). Classification (NCBI taxonomy): domain Eukaryota; kingdom Metazoa; phylum Chordata; class Mammalia; order Primates; family Lemuridae; genus Eulemur; species Eulemur rufifrons. Next base: position 4,012,270 of record NC_090994.1, read on the forward strand.
ACACTCAACGTCCTCTTTCAGTTGCAGAGGAATATAAAGTGAGACGTTAAAAACAAACAGAAAAATCATCACCCTAAATATCCTTTTATAGGAGCTAAAGATCGAATGGGGGTTAAAGAAACTTAAATGCTACAGATATTTCATATTCCTCCTTCCAAGATAGGGGGAAAAAAAAAAAGCAGAGCCTCACATTTGTCAGGATTGTCACAGCTCCGGAAAGCACATATTCCTCAAGATTCAGGCACGGCTGTCAGTTTCCAACGCTGAAGGGCAGTGCAGCCCAGTGGAATGAACCTCAGGCACCTTCCCCATCACCTGCCAGCCGCAAAACCTCATCAGGACATTTAGCCCTCTGGGTCTTGGTTTCCTCATCTGGGAAATGGGCATCCTAACACCTACCTGGCTTGCCTACACAAGTTTCTGAGACAACTAGTAAAATACTGCATGTAAAAACATGCTGAAAATTGTGGGGGTATGTATTGTTAAATAACTGCTACATCTTGGGATTCCATTATTCAACACTGACTGAGTGCCTACTAGCGTTATGCTAGGCACAGCACCAGCATGACAATCCTGGGACACCATTTTCATCTCGTAAAAAAGATGCTACCAAGTTTTTATTGTCTCTAGCAAATTCTTATTGGCACTTTACACCAGGCCAACACAAATTTTTTTGAAAAGCAGATATTTGTCAAGAGGCGATTCCTTCACTCTGGCCCCGTTTATCTGCATGTCTTTAAGAGGCACACAACAGTGCTCACTGCTTTAAAGCCCTGATGCAAATTAGGTGCACAAGAGAAGTCAGAAGGTTGGGATATGACTCCAGGCAAGCTTAGCTCTCAGGTTTCTGTGCGTCCTCTGAGTACGTTTTCTTTGTCTCGGCTATCCTGTCCCTGCACTCCCACGTGGCCCGGTGAAGGGGCGAGGGGACATGGCCAGGCCTAGGTGGGTGACGTTGTACATCTCATGCACTGGTGTGGATTTTCCTTTTCCGTGCCAGACTCCTTGGGTTCAAATCTCAGCTCAGCCCTGACCAGCTGTGTGACACTGTGCAAGTCACGGGACCTTCGCGTCTCAGTTTCCTCCACTCTGAAGCTGGAGGACGGCAGTCGCACAGGCCTCCTGAGGCTGCTGGAAGAATCGTAGGTCATTCGGCGTAAGGCACGTAGAACCAGGCCTGGCACACAGTAGGTGCTCAGTAGCTGTTAGCTCTTCTTTCTGTGGGTGTTCAGCACTCAGGGGTCTCGCCTGGTGGCCAGGGCGTGGTAGATGGATCTCCTTTGACCCGAGCATCATTGCCTTGGATTTGAGTGCCTTGCACAGGACGGGCCCTCCGAAATCCACCGCGTTTGCCCAGCACCTCCTCTAACATCCCCTCGTTACCTGCCTGGCCTCCAAAAGGGATTTCCGTTGGGCAGCCTTGCACATGTTCCTGCATATTCATCTTTGGGTACCTGGTTCATTTTGTCTCTGTCTCTCACTCTGGGTCTTTGATTTTTTATTTTTATTTTTATTTTTATTTTTATTTTTTGCCTTTATTCCTGTTAAGTCTGTGTGTGTGTGTGTATGTGTGTGTGTCTGGATCTTTCTCTTTCCTCCTCTTTATTTTCATCCTCAACTGCTTTTAATTTCTATCTTTAGCTTTATTAAATAGAGTTTTATGTTCCCTGTTCTAATTTTTCAAAGCAAAGAAGTAGAATACATTTTTCTGTGAAAGAAACTGTTTCTTTTCATTTAGCAGACCTTGATTCGTTTTTCCTGTGCATTGGTGACATCTGAGAGAAAAAGTGTTCTCCACCCCTGCGGCAGAAAAATCCAAATTAGAAAATAGAAAAATTGGGAAATTATGCGTATTACAAAACGGTTCGTGTAGGCGTTGTTTGTCCATTTGTTTTGTTTGTGATATCAGGGCCTGGGTACAACTGAAAGTGAATTTATTATAGACCAGAAAATATTAAAGCTGATAGATTAAGGTAAAGCTAAACATTTAGGGGAAATGCCTGAAATCTGAAAGTGAATCAAACACAAAAACGGGAAATCTTTGAAAAACTAGGCAAGTGATAGGGTTCAGGACATGCCGCCCCAAAATGGGTCACCGTGGCATTTAAAAAAATGAGCAGAAGCAGGAAGGTCACTCTCTGACCTTTTCCCGCCTTCTCCCCCACAGCAGGTCATGAGACTCGCATGTGAGAGGTTTCCTCCCTGTACCTGGAGGGAAGGAACGCTCCCATCTCGGGGGGACACAGAGAAGAATCTTAGCAAGAAGGCCTTGCTAAGTTCTCCCCAGTTTATCTCCCCAGTCCCACTCCCTTTGTCCAGTCACAATTCCCCACACTGTCCCCTCCTCATCCAACTGAACGATAAACACGCGTGTCTTTGGGTCTTTCTGAAGGCTCCCATGTCGTGGGAAACTCACACTAAATAAATGTAGATACTCTTCTGTTAACCTGCCTGTTGTCCCAGGTGCTTCAGCTACGAACCTAGTAATGGGTGGGAACAGAAGTCTTCTCTCCTTACACAAATAGGTGAAAAATACAGGCACTTTATACACAACTTTCAGAAACACAACCCCTCTCTACTTTTCATACTGGGGATACGTTTATCAAGACCTGTGTCATGCCAAGACTCAAAAAATGCTGTTTTTAAAATAAGAAGTATTTTAAAATAAGAATATTGTTTTGCCATACAATATTCAAATAAGCTCTTTTATTCGCAGATTACATGTTCTTAGAATATATTAGCAAACCTGGCCCAATTAACATCATAACGTTCTCAGATTTCTTTCTGATGAAATATCAACAGTGAGGAATTCATAAAACATAAGAAATTCAAACCTAAGTATTCATTGGCATCTTCTACTCAGATACAAGAAATTCAAATTGCTCCTTCTAATGTGTTAGTAATGAAAACCTGTAAAATAACAGAATCTTGGATCTCAAAAGAATAGAGGGGTCTAAGGTATCACCCAACATAGAAGGCTCTTTCTAGGGGCCCAGGACTAGATGCCAGCCTCTACCTGCACATTTCTGGGGAAAGGAGGCCAGGGAACCTCTAGGCCACCTGCTCCTGGTGACCAGCTGTGGTGTTGTTGTAACTCTTGCTGCTGCTGCTGCTGCTGTTATTGTGAGAGGGAATCCAAACCTCTCTGGCCGAATTTTCCACCCTTAGGGCTTAGTTCTGTGCTGGCATAGTTGTATTAATATAGGTGTGGGGGGGTTGCAAGTAGCTTTCACCCAGATAAAATTGTGAAATAAATCAATATAGTGAGAAACCTTTTTCCAAAGATGATTGAGAAAGGGGAAAATATGTTTAAAGCCGTTTACTTCATTCAAGATGCAAATAGCTTAATTTTTAGTGCCACAGGAAAATACAGAAAAGCGAGCACCACATGTTCTCCTACGAGTGGGACCTGGGCTGTGGGTCTGCAGGGGCAGAGTAGAGTGAGGCACACTGGAGACTCAGCACGAGGAGGGTGGAAGGGGGGTGAGGGATGAGAAGTTCCCTGCCGGGGGCAATGCACAGTATTCGGGTGACAGATACACCTGAAGCCCTGACGTCACCACTACACAATCCATCCACCACCTGTATCCCCTAAATTCACTGAAATAAGAAAAGGAAGAAGAAAAGAAAAACAGCCTTTTCAGGCCCATGGGAATGATGACTAGAGGTGTTCCTGACGGGCTCTGCCTTCCGCAGTGGAAACGCAAGGGGGTCCAGTGTTAAACCCCAGAGGCAGCTGTGATGCCGCGGCTGCCTGCGCTTCCAGGAGGGTGTGTGCCTGGATCTGCGCGGGCCCCTTGGCGTGGTCCACGCTGGTCTCCACCGTGTAAAATGAAATGTGCTCCTGCAATGTACAAGTTTACTCTTATCCCCATTTTTAAATTTATAGCACTTTTAAAAATCACGAGCCACAGCCCCTGTCAAGATGTCTAAGTTCCACGTGGCCACCTACGGTCTGCACGCTTTAATTTCGTGGGCTAACGAGTCACTGGAGCACATGGAGATGGGTGAGGACACCTCCCTCCCCTCGAGCGGAGCACCAGGCTGCCTTTGCCACAGCTCCTCCCTCTACTGTGGAACTTTCTGTCACCTACAGCCCTGTGCCCAGCTTGACTGCAGGACCCCGTCAGTTAGGTTGCTTCTAAGTTAGAAACATCACATACAATATTTTTTCCTTAATGGCCTAAAATCTAAAATCAACAGGGGAAAGCAGAATATGGTGTTCCAGAAGCTACACAGGCCTTGGCCCCAGCCTCCTGCATGGCCCTAACTCACCCCAGGACTGCAGGCGGGTCCCCCCACCTCCCGCTGCCTCACTTACAAAACAAGGCAGTGCCACCAACCCACAGCCCTTAAGGATCCTTCAGGCTCTCCAGTTCCATGAGTGTTAGAGGAAACATTGGTGAATTTTACCTTTCTGCATGGTTAGTTATGCCTTTGTGGCAAGTCCCATGTGTTTTAGGCCTGTGACACATATCAGGGGTGTCCCAGTGAAAGTCCAGAACAACACCTGCCAGTTTGGGTCTGCACAAACGTATGTTGGGTTGAACCACATGAAACTGCTGATGTTTGTTTTGACTCTTTGCTCACAAAACGGCAACTTCATATGGTTCAACCTAAACATTCTGCTGCTGTGCATTGCATACACTTGGGATCATGAACCATACCTTTGCCTTACCCCAGTATAAATTTAAGTGTGATAATGTACACTGAATGCTGTAAATCAAATCCCAATATTATAAATTGAAGTTGTTAATATGACCCTTGCTAATATTACTTCCACTGTTTTCGGCACAGTGAAATTACTTCTTCCTATCTAATATATGATCGTAAAAAGCAGCACTTTGGGTAGAATGGAACTGGCAGGCCTCTATCACACGAGGCAAACCATGGCGTCTCTTTTGTCCCCTTAGCGGTTCAGGTTTCAACGGCTGAAACCCAGAATGATTTCTTCCTCCGCATCACTTTGCCTCTCTCTGCAGTAAGCAGCCCAGCCATGGACACTGCCTTCACCGAGGACAGGCAGGCGCGCTTACCTAGGACTCCGGAAAAAGAGAATTGTGTATAGAAAGAGCGAAGTATAAACACTGAGAGTAAAGAGTCAAGTCCTAAAATGATGGTGCGTATTTCATTAATCTTTGACTTGTATAATTCTTACTCCATTTTCCTCTTCACCTTAAAGCAAAGCTGAGGTCAGATGTTACACGAAATTTAAATGTAATTGTGAAATTATACATTTAAGTTCCTCAGTCGGTTCCCTTGGCAACAGCTCTAACTCTCACAGCCTACCTAGAATACAGAATACTCCAGAGCGAGAGTTCTTTGGGACGGATGCCTCAGAAAGCCCACGCTGCAGTCAGAACACAGCTTGTAAAACGGTATTTAAACACACACACACAAAAAAATGTCACGGTATTTTTAAGACAAAGAATGAAAGTGGGTTTATCATAGACATATTTCAACCAAACATTTAGTCTAGTTGCTCTGTTCTGCCATAAGAGAAGATCGCCCTCCCGAACATGGCACTGACGTGGGGTGTGAAGTCACACCTGGTCTGCTGTCCCCTGAATGACAACAGGCCACGGGCAAACTTAGACCAGAACCTGTGCAAGAGGACGAACCTCTTCACCAAAGGGTCCCCCCAGCAAGAGCCAGCGCTGACGGTGCCTTGATGTGCGTGTGAGGCAGGCATAGGTGTGCCATATCGTCACTGCATTTGAGAGCAACACACACAGATATAAATTAAAACTCTCTGTCCCAACTCGTGGGGCAAAAAAAGAATTTACCTGCAGTCTGTCTGCTGACTCCCGTGCACTCAGCACCGAGAATGTAAAGTGTCAGATTGTGTTTGCAACTGGTAAACATCAGGAGTGGAAAGCTATCCTTTTTCTTATTTTCTTACGTGGTAATAGTGACTGTCTTCTACGTGGAATTCTGCGAATTCACATCTACTGGAACAGTACAAAGGTAGGGAGAGTGGAAGAGAACTCGGGAGGCCAGCTGGCATGGGAAAGGCATTTTGTAATTTCTCACGACAGAAGTCGTTTAAAGACAGGACCTGAGAGGTGGCCTGAAGCGTCAGGGGAGGCACCTGCTAAGAATCAGTCATGACAGTCGAAACCATTTCTCGAGCATTTGCCGTGTGCCACGCCATGTGCATAGAACTTTGCATCCATCTTCTCGTGTCACCTAACAAGGAAGCTGACACTCTGCCTTACATAGGTTCAGGCCTGAAGGGCCTCGCAGTGGTTGGGCCACGAAGCCCAGATTTGAACCCAGTACGCACTGTTTCTAAAACATCTCTCCTGGAACATCTGGAGGGGAGAGGCCTAAGATCTGCTCATGCCTGTGGGCAGGGCCTCATCACTGAAGCACTGAGGCAGGAGCCAAGCAGGGCCTTCCTGGCTGGGGAGCCCAGGTGCCCCGTGGACTGTTCTCTTTCTAACAGGAATACGAGTCTCACAGAGTGGCCGTGAGGACTCAATGAGCTGGAATGCGCCGCACTCAGCACCGTGGAGCTACTGCTCCACCAACAGCAATGCCCTCGCCCCCACCGGTCCCCAACTCCAACCACCCTCAGCACCTTCCCCACAGCCCATGGAAAAACACGGTTCAAAAGGTACATCCCGCTGCCAATGGATCCAGGGACCACGGGCATCCTCCCAGAGCATCCACACCCAGCGTGGCCTTCCTTCCCTGAGATTTGGATGGTTCTAGGGCTTAAAAGGCACTTGTAGGACTCAGCTCCAAAGCAGGACCCCATACGGTGTCTGTTAACATATAGTACAATTTCCATGAGTCCAGACCTACTATAGAGCCTTCCGGTCCCCTAGCCCAAGTGGCAATATGCAAATGGCCCAGGCCTTACTCCCCTACAGTGTGGGATCCGTCCAGACGGAAAGGCAAAGACATATCTTTGTGTACTCACCCTGTAACTATCTACTTTATGACTTTGGAGAAATTCTTTAACCCTCTGACCCCGGCATAGTATCTGGCATACAGTAGGCATTTGGTAAATGAGTATCTTATTACTAACACACATCTCACAGGATTGTTGTTGGGCTTTTAAATGTACCGGGAAGTACATCCACATTTCTAAGTCAAGATATTGGAAAGTAGCCCTTAGTGTTTCAGGAATAACATTGGGGCTTATTGGTTGGCAGCATGGTCTTCGTACTTGGGTGGATTATACAACATGCCACTTTCTATGGACTAAATGTTTGTATCCCCCAAATTCATATGCTGAAGCCTAAATCCCTAATGTGATGGTACTAGGAGGTGGAGCCTAGGATCAGATCGTGAAGGTGGAGCCCCCATAAATGGAATTTGTGTCCTTTTAAGAAGGCTGCTTGCTCCCTCTTCCTCTGCTCAGTGAGAAGGTGGCCATCTCTCAACCGGGAAGTGAGCCTTCACCAGACACCGAATCCGCCAGTGCCTTGATCTTGGACTTTCCAGCCTCCAGAATAGTGAGAAAATAAATTTCTGTTGCTTAAGCCACCCAGTCTATGGTATTCTGCTACAGCAGCCGAACTGACTAAGACACCAGTGTGGCCAGACCCCAGACTTGGGGATGGGAGGCTCAAATAGGGCCAAAGATGCTATCGAGAATCTAATGACAAAAACGTCCAAGGGTGGCCTGGCAGGGCTGCAGCAGAGCACGGATTTGACATCGTTAATGTCAGATAAGCCCTCTTAAAGTCTAAATGTGTTTTGTGAAGGAGTAGACTTCACTTCTTTGGGTGAAATTCCCTGTTTACCGAACGTTCAGGACCACTGTGGCCCCAACATCATTTTTAATTTACGCATGGCTCGAATAAATTGAAAACAGCAGTCAACCTGGAGAATTTTACTGGCAAGGTGGGAGCAATTTCACTCTATCTGAACCATGGTAGAAGATAACGCATGTCAGTCTTCCTGTCTTTCCCTTTATTAATCAATTAGAAGACCAAAAAATTCAATAAAAAATCACATAAAAGGCTTATAAACATCACTCAGATCTTCTTCACCAGTCATTTGCTTTTGTTTAGTATAACTGGTTTTTCCATTAAAAGAAAATTAAATAAAATATGAGATGTTATTGTCATGGCTTAAGAGGAGATTTGGGGATTATACTTCTTAGGAAAGTGATCTCCGTCTCCTTCCTGTTTGTTCCTGGCATCCCAGCACTGCGTCCCAGCTCGGGAACACGCAGAGGCAGAGTCCCCAGTGGCTGGCTGCTGGGCACATGCTGGCCACAGGCAGTGAGGGACAGCAGGGTCTCCGGGATCTTCTAAACCCCGGGGTACGGAGGGGCTCCCTGGCATTGCAATTTCTAACAAGCTCCACAGGAATTTCTGTGGCCCATCAAAGCGTGAGGACTAGAATTCCGAGCCATTAATGAATGACCAGTGACTCCAGGTTCACTCTCTGAACAGTCAGGAGTGCACGCCAGGAACCGGCTACCCTTAGCTGTCCCACCTCATGCCACTCCTGTCATAACCTTTGCAGATGCTGTTCCCCGCATGGCGTGCCCTCCCCTACAATACGTCTTCTTTCTCCCTGCAAAGCTAATTGCTACCTGCCCAAATCCCACATAGTCTTGAAAACAGTTAAATACCATTTCCACTCTTTCCTCTATGTAGCTTTTCTTTGATCCTATCAGCCAGAAGTAATTTCTTCTGTCACTAAATTTTCATGTAATTTGTGCCTTATTTGCATCATCGTCGCCTTCTACCTTGCATCGCGGACAGGAACGCACAGGTTCCTCTCGCACTGGAGGGCAAGCTTCTGGAACGAAGAATCCACGTCGGACTCACCTTTGAGGGCGCAGGACCCGGCACTCGATAGGTGCCCTGTTATTCCGTGGAGAAGGAAACAGATAGGAAACAAAGGAACAAAGGAAGGAGCGAGAATGTGTGTCCTTTCTGATAACTTTTATAGTCCTGTGGTTTGCAAAAACAAGCTGAGCTTGCTCCACAGACCATTAACATTTCCATATACACACTCAGCCTGCTAATAAACGCACACGGAGGATTCTTAAAGGCCCTATAAGAAAGGGTTTATATCCCGGCTTTAGCATCTGTGGCATCTAAAACCTGAGAAGGCTATTCCTCGGAGGTGTCATTAGCTTTCTGTGTGCCTTCAAAGGCTCAAAGACAATTTGCTGGACTCCTAAGAATGCCAGTTTCTTTCCAACCCCTGCAAAATACATCTTAGCTACTGCTAGAATCGTCATTTGCTTTCTATGCCTTCAAAAGCACTGTGAGAGACACAGCCCCGTGCTATTATTGGCACTGTTGGTTTCCCTGTGTAATATCAAAGGAGCCCTCCAAAGTGTCTCTGTGTGTGCAGTCTCAGTGTGTGTGCGCAGTGACGCTAAGATTATTTTTTCTGGCAAAATGTCTTGCCCACAAAGCCAATCCAATTTTTATCTAATAGCTTCCCCATGAAAGAATGGGAAGAAACATCCACATAGCAACAGCCCTTATTTCATCCACACAAACAGAAAGAAAACAATGATGGCAACGCTCTAAAATCTGAAGAAATGTTAACATATATGCTCGGACTTAACGTACCCAGAATCTCATGGTGGGATCAATATACAGTCTACGTTTTCATCAAGTGACACCATTAGTCAGGGCACAGGCTCTCTTAACTTCCTCTGAAACATTATTATCCTTTTATGAAAGAATTATAAACAGTCTCTAATTCACAAAGTTGCTGAGGAATATTCCACACTGTAAAGGTACAGGGTTTCTCTATGGAGATGCTACTAGCATTTGGGGCAGGATAATTCTCCACTGGTGGGGGAGGGGACTGTCCTACACTCTGCTGACTCTTTAGCACCCCTGACAATGCCAGTAGCACTCCCCAGTCCTTGTGGTCACCAGAAGTGCCCCCTCCAACACCCCCACCCACATTTCCAGTCAACCAGTTCCTCCCAAGGGAGGTCAGTACTGCTGGCATATGGACAGAGGCACATGCACACCATTTAAAATCCAAATTGCTACCACATATCATATGTTACAGTATATACATATATATATATAGACACACGCACTGCATATATATATATATATATGTGTGTGTGTGTATGTGCATATATATATAATTTGGGAGAGGGACAAGGGACACAAGAGGAATGGAACTGATGTTTGCTCAACATCAACTCTGTGCAAGCCAGACACTCAGAGCTCTCACACTATAATAAGCAGGTTTGGACACAGATTCAACTCAGAACATTTACAAACACAGATTGTCTTTATTTTTTCCTAACAACTGGTACCTTTGCTTTTTTGAGCCTCCTGTGGCTCAAGGACAGAGAAATGAAGAGAGAAAACTTGACCCTGCAAATGCACGGCATTTCCGCCCCTCCTGACCCGCACGGTCCGACCCCGCGCATCGTGTGCTCTCATTCTGCTCAGGAATCCAGCCTCCTTCTCTCAGCCCGGCTCTCCCCTCCTCTTCCTCAAGGTCATGCATGGTGCTCTTGGTTCCCCAAAGCTGGCGGGTGGGGGGACAGGCATCTGCTCCAGGGTAAACTGAGGAAAATCATTGTTTCAAGTGACTGCTTTCCCTCATCATTTTATACATATTTTATTTTATTTTAAATTCTCAATAGGCCCAAACGATGTGTACTTTAATTCTCATTGTCAAGTGCGTCTTGCAAGTAGGGGAACCAAGCCCTTTTCGCTCCAAAGCCTGTGCTCCCTTCTCTTTCCACCTTTGCCTCTGCAATACCAGCCACAACCATCACCACTGAGAATAGTGATGAGAATTATAATAATGCCAAGGGGTGTCCCTGATAGGAAACGACCGACAGCACATTCATGTCTGATTGCCTGTTAAAAGGTACAGCCTCAGTCAGCCAGCAGCTAGAGGGATAGGGTGGTCTGTTTGATGGAATCAATTAGCCACCAGCAGCCTCTATTTGTGTAAAATAGAACCGGGAAGTGTTAAGATGCCATCTTCTCCTCTCAAGGGGCTTGCAAACTAGTGAGAAAATTAAGACTTTGAGAGATTGCACGTTATACAGTGTTAAGGCTTAAACAGGGCTGACAGTCAAGGCATTTGGAAGGTTACCAAGGAGACTGAATGTCTTCCTAAACTCCTGTCCTACAAAAAAAGTTTCTAAAATGTAATCATACAGCAAGCTTTTCATGATTCATTATAACATGTCCAGTGCATACCAAATGTTTGTGGATGAACGAGTAAGTGAGGTAATGAAGAGTACCGTTGATGGAGAGGAAGAGTTAAATAGAAAAGAAAACAGGTCTTTAGCGCTAGATAAGATACAGTAGCCCCTGCGCATTCTAGAGACTCGGCTGTATCCACGGGGAGAATTTCCCTCGTAAAATGCACAGAACACAGAGCCAAGCGGAGAGGTGCGTGCCAAGTAGCGCATTCTCCAGGCTCGGCCACTAGCTAAGTGAACCACACCAGCCCCAGCCATCATGCCTCTGGAGAATTGCAAAATACTATGAGTTATGGAAGTTCGTACATCTGAGAGATAGTCAAAATGAAAACCAGCAAATCCAGCGATGCCGCATGATCTCGAATGTGTTTTTGTTCAAGTTTCACCAGCATTGGAATTTAAACAGAAACTTTTCAAAGGTCTCCCGAAGGATGCGTGGAGAAAGAGAACGTGCAGGATCCGCTGTCCCCCTCTCCTGAAACACACCCCAGTACACAGGGGGGTCCAGCACCCACTCCAGTTTGGGGGACACTGCCCTGGATGAGAAGACTGAGTGGGCAGCTTGCCCGCATGCACAGAGAAATCATTCCACATGCGGACAATAAAAAAAAAATCCATTCTTCCTGAATGTCTGAAAAAAACATACCTGACATTCAGTAACATTTAAATTTCCACAGCACTAAAAGGATAAAAATACTGGATTTTCAAATCTGAATTTCTTTACTTGTACTTATATTCAAACTCTGGCTCTTTAAAATCACCAAAATTTCTTCTACTTAACCACAACCTTTCAAATTTTAGTCAAATTAGCTAAGGTAGCTCAATTCTCTTTTATCAATAAATACAAGTGTCTTAATCCCAGTATCAAATACTCATCGATTGTTTTGATGTGAAATAGTAAGCTGTAGGAAAGATCTCTGGAAAACATTATTTAATATGTCACCTTCTATTCATCTTCTCTGGGTGACTCTAGTCCCATGGTATTTACTCTTGGGAAACAAATCTACCCAGTAAAATGACTACTACACACAAGCACGATCTCTAAACAAAGTTCAAAAAGTGGGTTACCCATACAAGGGTGGGCACAAACAGTTCAGGTCAGTTTCTCGTTCATCCCATTGAACTCCATATATATTTTATTTGTTTACAAAACAAGCCACACACTGTAAAGACAAGAAACAAGATTGAACATAGTCCTTAACTTTAAAAACTTGAGTTAAAAAAAAAAAATCTAGACAATCACAACAGATACCCTATAAAGAGGACAGAGTACTCTGGAATTTACAAACCAAGAGTGACTAAGAATACAAAGCTATGCATTCCAGTGAGATGTCTGGCAGTGTCATCACCAAACTATCCCATCTGTAGTTAACTCGCAGGAGTGGGGAACCTTTTCACACTGGAAAGCTGTATTAATTTAGCTCTAATCAAATAAGGCCACATTCAAGAAATTTTAATTAGATATACTTAAAAAGGTACATTATTTTGTAAAAGTCTACTATATACTTAATAATTTCAAAAAATGAAAACTATTTGTTAATTTTAAAGTTAACTAACCTTTTAATGACTTTGTTGTGTCTGCCTTTTGTTGGAAAGCATTTGAATATAGGGTTTCAGCATGGAAGTCCGCAGTTTCAGCTGATCTTCTAGATGGGTATGAGTCATTTGTGACCTTAAGGGAATCTTGATTGGGGGCAGGTAGGAGAATGCAGATTCGCAGCAATAACCAGTTGAAAAGCAAGAAAGCATTTTTCAGGCATGTTGCCGAAGGCGTGGGTATTCTAACTGCATTTTTCCATATTTCAGTTGGATCTTTCTTAGCTTAAAAAAATGACTTTAAAATGTCATCTATTGAGAGTTCAATCAATTCCATCTATAGTTCTTTAGGTGCCTCGGTGATATCAACTAGGAGAGGCTGAAAGGCTAATCAAAGTCAGCAAACCTTTCACCGTATTCTCCAATTGATCGGTCTATAACAGCTGCATATTCTTCAAATCATTCGCATATATCATCCTGCTCATCAATGACCTTTGCTAACTGGGGAAAACGTTCATCCAAAATTTCCTTTTGAAGAAGAAGTGTTTTGAAAAAAGATAGCTGTTTTCAAAGTGCTTGGATATTTTGCCACGTATCATATATATAAACTTAGTTTTACCTTGCAAAGAAATAGTCAGATCATTTTGATTTGACATGACATCACACAGAAATGCTGCATTCCTAAAGAAATCTTTCAATAATTCACATTGCTGATTCTGTTCTTCATAAAATTTAACTACCTGTTCTCACAGAGATAAAATTTTGGCTAACACCTGTCCCTGCCATAGCCAATGCCCTTTAGAATGATACAAAAAATCCACACTGATACCTCATCCTTCAACTTTAGCATGTTAGGAAGCTGACGATACCTTGTTGCATTTGCACGAATATAGTTAACAATGCTTATAATTTGTTGCAAAGTGTCACTTAAAATAGTGGCCTTAGCACAGAGATTTTGCTGATGCAAGATACACTGAAAAGAATTGAGAGCATCTGGGTCTGTTAACACTTTTTTTTTCTATCTGTGCAATAAACCCTTCATGTTTTCCTGTAGTGGAAGGTGCACCATCTGTACATACACTCACTAAATTTACCAAATTCAGTCCAACTTCATGACATTTATCCTGAAAGTTGTTGAAGATATCTACTTCCTGTGTTCCATCGATAAGATTGACCAAAGAGAGTAACTCTTTGTTGCAAAGAAAATCTTGTTATGACTGGAATGAAGTATAAAACCTGTGTGGAGTCAGTAGTATCAGTTGATTCATCCAAAGTGATTGAATAATATATATTTTCCTTTTGAAGTATTGCATGAAGTTGTTCTGCTAAGTTGAAGGGTAATTCATGCTGCTGATCAGTTACAGTTCTCCTTCAAAGAATCGGCTGTTTGTACTTTGAAACGTCGGGGTCTAAGCATCCCAGAACTTCGACAATGCATTCTTTCACAATTTCTACATCACTGAATGGCCTCCCTTTTTTCCTGAGTATATAAGCTACTTTACAAGTCACTTCAGTGGCATTATTTCCAGGCGTTATTGCTGCTTGAAAGAATTGTCTTTGCTTTTGCTTTTCATCTTTTAATTTCTCCAATACAACCATGTGTGCTTCTTCATCTAATTAAAAATATTTGTGGCCCCTACGAGTGTTATAATGCTGATGAGCATTGAATTTCTTTCACTTTGATATTGCAGTATCACAAAGCAAGAAAATCATCTTATCTTCAGCAGAAACAAGACAATTTTGCAATTCCCAATCCTTATTTAAAAAAATCTGTTTTCTTCCTTCAGCATTCTCTTGGTCTTCCTTGACATGATGGGCTTTTAAGCAGACAGAATTAAAAAATACTGTCAAGCTGTGCAACTATTCACAAATTCCACTTCAAATAGAAACACAGTGCACCGATAACAGACTGGCGTACTTGACCCCCAAAAACTCTTGCCAATCAGCCTTGTGCGGTAGTGTCACCAGTCAGGCAGGGGATGTTAGAACTAAATCATGAGCGTAGCAGCCATCAATTTAGCCCTTATGGCTACTAATGTTCTAATTGTGCCAGTCAATCTGCGAGGATTATTTCACTTATTTTAATCTTTGGTATTTTAAATATGTTCATCTTAAAAATAAAATAGAAATATAAAAGATGAACAAAAATGTACTAATAAAACTAAAAGGATTTGTTCTGTAAAATTTGGATTCAGTCAAAAGGCTGCACTTACGGACCTAGAAAGCCACATACAGCCTTAAGGCCACAGGTTCCCCACCCCTGCTCTAGAGGATGGGACTTTAGGGGTGATTTTTACTTCCTTTGCATCTGGGGTATTATTTGGCTTCATTCATAGTAGGACTGTATCTTTTAGCAAAAATAATACAGTATTTAAAAAATAAAAAAGTGACTAAAACAGTCCATTTTGTCTGTTGTCTTCCCCCATTTACTAACTATAATTTATTAATTATAAGAACCTTGAATTCTTACCCAGTGGAGAGTGTCCCAAGAACAGAATGAAAGTAGTATGACTTCCAGGGTTTTCCTTTCTTTCCTCCTAAAGATAAATGCAGAGCCTTGCTGCAAAATTTGGCTCAGTTCTGTAGGAAACTTTGACCCTTGGTGCCTTTGATTAATCTCAAATCATAAAAGCCATGGCCAAGGCCTTCTGAAGGAGGTGATGGTTTTGTCTTAATATAAAACGACCAGAGGCACTAGTAACCTGATAGAGGATGATGCATGTTGTAAATATTAATAATAACACTAGTATCCATTTCTGGGAATGAACTTCTGTTCATCACTAAATGACAACAGAGGTTAAGATACTGTATCATCTATTATGCAATACCTTTGTGGACCAAGTGATATTTTGAACAACCAAAAATGTTTAAGAGGAAGAACTTTCATTAAAGACCTTGGGACAACTGTGATAGAAACACATAATGTCTCTGTCATTCAGCACTGCTCAATGGCTCCCCCTGTGCCTTCAAGACCAAGTTCGAGCACCATAGCCTGGTGGATGAGCCTGACCCTGAATATTCTCAGCCTCATCCCCAGCACACTGCGTATGCGCCTTCCCTCCACAGCCCACGGGTCCAAACTGATCCTTCTCGCCTTAGTACCAGCGCATAGGGTCTTCCCACTCCTGCATGCTCTCACTTCTCTCCCCTCCCTTCTCTGTAGCTAAATCCTATTCCAGGCTCATGTCAAGCCTTTGACTACCTGGGTTCACTTTTCTATGAAAACTTTGATCTGTCCATGCCACCCTGCAAGAAACTCTCCAAGCCTTATTCATCCAGATGTCCCAGCATCCTGGGCTACAGACATAACAAGCAGACAGTACATGTTTTTGGAAAGAATGACCTAGCCAGAAAGTTGCTCTCTGCTCCTCAAAAGAGCACCTGGCCCCCCTCACACTCCCTAGGATGTTCTGGCACAATTACTGGACTCATCGAGATCTGGAAGGCCATCACCATACACCTTCTGGAATCACCAGTGACCAACACATAGCAGCCAGTGCTTCATCAAATAGATGGAAGTGGTGAATTGCATCAAAGCCTCTTAGTTTGCATTTTGTACTTTCTTTCAATCTTACAATTTAATATCACTATTTAATCACAAAGTGAATTATCTTCCAAAATAATGAATGTTGACTACCTTTCTAAATAATAAAATATACTTTCCCAGCATATAAACCAATAGCTTTATTTTTACGCTATAACTGATGTGAAATTACATATCATGAATTATTCATGCCTTCCAATTTAATTCAATTATTTTTACTGAATTCATATCTAATCCATAAAAATGTTTAACTCAACCAAAAAAAAAAAAAACCATCTCTGCATCCTTGAATAATAGATTTCTCGCAAAATTTCAGGAGCGATAAGTGGATATTAGGTTTGAAATGGCAAGGCATGTTATAATTGCAATGATGAAAATGATTTTAACTATTTAACCATACATTCTATTCTATTTACTGGCTGATGTCTCATAAAGGAAAACTTATTTAATATCAAAGTACAATCACAGGAGCAGGAAGTGAGTCCTAGCTCCAATTATAGCACCAAAGTCACTTTTAGATTTTCCGTAAGATTCATAAATAGAGCAGGCAGTGCCCCCTCAAATGAGAGCAGATACCTTCCCAACTAAAAGCGTAAATGTTGTCCTTATACAAAAACAGATGTGATTTGCCCCAAAGAAATCAGAAAAGGGAAAACCACCATTCCCCTCTCCTTAGTGGAAACAAAACAACAACAAAAATAAATATTAAAAACTAAATTTAAAAGCTTCTGTACAGTGAAGGAAATAACCAACAGAGCGAACAGACAGCCTACAGAATGGGAGAAAATATTTGCAAATTATACATCCAACAAGGACTAATATTCAGAATCTACAAAGAACTAAAATATATCAGCAAGGAAAAAACAAACAAGACAAAACAAAAAATGGGCAAAATACATGAACAGAAGTTTTTCAAAAGAAGATAGACAAATGCCCAAAAAACATATGAAAAAATACTCAATATCACTAATCATAAGGGAAATGCAAATTAAAACCACAGTGAGATATCACCTTACCCCTGTTAGAATGGCCATTATTAAAAAGTCATAAAACAATAGATGCTGCCATGGATGCAATGAAAAAGGAACGTTTATACACCACTGGTGGGACTGCAAATTAGTACAACCTTCATGGAAAACAGTATGGAGATTCCCCAAAGAAATAAAAGTAGACCTACCATTCGATCTAGCAATCCCTCTACCAGGTATCTACCCAAAGGAAAAGAAATCATTTTATCAAAAAGACACTTGCACTCAAATGTTTATCACAGCACAGTTCACAATTGCAAAGATACGGAATCAACATAAGTGCCCATTAATTGATGAGTGGATAAAGAAAATGCGGTATATATACCGTGGAGTACTACTCTGCCATAAAAAGGAATGAAATAATGTCATCTGCAGCATCTTGGTTGGAATTGGAGACCATTCTCCTAACTGAAGTATCTCAGGAATGGAAAACACCACATATTCTCACTAACAAGTGGGAGCTAAATGATGGGTACACACGGGCACAAAGAGATGTAAAGGACATTGGAAACCAAGAAATGGGAGGGTGGACACGGGTGAGGGACAAAACCTTACCTATGGGTACAATGAACACTATTCTGGTGACAGGCACACCAAAAACCCTGACTTAAACATTATACAAGGTATCCATGTAACAAAAACATTTGTGCCCCCTTAATATTTTGAAATAAAAAAATAAAACACATGGACATTAACAGTATGTCTTCTGTGCTTGTTTACGTCATCAGGGGCCTTTAGACATAGTTGGAACCATGATTTACATATTTTTATTTCCCTTTACCATTTCCCATAGTTCGCTGTACATAGCTAACACTCAGTCAATGTTTGCTGAATAAATGAATAAAAGAATCATTACTATAAAGTATTTCCTAGAATCAAGGATGTACAACAGTGCTGATTATACCTGCCAAGGCAATGAAGTGAAAACCTTTCTCCAGCGTAGGAATTAGGAGTCAGAAAACCCACAGCTTATGCCCTGATCTGCCAACCAACATTAGCCCAAGGGGATAGTTAAATCCCAGTGGACATAAAATAACCAGAATCTTACACTAAAAGCCTATAAACACCTTTGATTTTGTGTCTGTCTCTTTCCTGACTGATGAAAATTAAACATCTCCTCAGAGTGATGAAGAGCTTCTTATGTTTTTGTTTACGTTCAACCTCTGGTATCTCCTGATCAAAATGGAACATTATATTTTCGTTAATTCAGGCAAGGCAGTAGAAACGCAGGATTTTTCTTCAGCATGGCAATCAGAGATTCATTCATGACCGAAAATGAGGGTAAATTTAGTTTTTCTCTGACAACATTTTCTAACTTGTTCATCAGAGCAGAGTCCAAGTTATTGAAAATTAAAATATCTTAATACTTGCATGTAACATTCACAGCAATCACAAAAAAAGAGTCTGGAAAGTATCTGCTTGATGTTGTGTAAATGGCCAAGCCCATGTATTGTTTTCACTCACACCAGTACCATCAAATTACTGACTATCCGCATATGTGTTATAAGACACTTTATTTGATCAGTAGAAGATATGATCCCAACAATTAAGATTCATTCAAATACCCAAAAGATAGAAACTTACATTGATATAAAGCCAGTATCTTCCCCCACTCCCAAAAGACAAGCCACGAGTTCACACCTACGCGGGGACAGAACCAGCCCAGGCCCCTCTTGCTACGCACATGCAGCTGGCCAGCACGAGGGGACGGGGACGGAGCACCTGCCACGCCCAGCTCAGGGAAAGCTGAGGATTTTTCAGACTGTCATTGGGGCCCCTTCTCAGAACTCTCTCCGCCCCGCACCCTTGTGGCAATTCTTCTCCATAAATGCCCCGGAGCACACTCCCTCTGCTCCAACTTCTCTCTAAACTCACCTGTCCTGTGTCCCATCCTCTGTCATGTTCTCTTCCCTTGGAAACCAACCTGGGAGTCAATCTCCAACAAAGCAGGAATGCCCAATTAGCACAGCCCAAGAAGTCCTACAGAGGAATCTGTTTTAGGACAGGACTCCTAGAAAGCACGAGGCAAAGAAGTACGAGGGGCACTGCAGGCACGCTTCAGCACAGCCGTTCTGGACAGGGTGCATTTCCGCACGCCTCATGTCGTCCCACGTGGCAGACCAACCACTTCACCTGTGACCAAGCCTCTACCTCCATACAGCCCACATAGAACTTAAACTTTTTTTAAACTCCACCATGTCTAGTTCATCTTAGCGGACCCTGCTCTATGCTCATGTGGCACCCTAGGCTTATAGCAACGGCACGTTATCACACAACATCAAAATTATTCATCTACTTGTCTGACCTCCTACCTACAACACCTGTAGACACCTCCAGGAGAGGAACCACCTCTTTGTCCTCTGTACCCAAGAGTCTAGCACAGCACTCAGCACAGAGCAGGTGCTCAGAGACTGCTTATCAAATGGATTACTTTTTACTCAGTATGTGAAATTAATGAACTATAGTATTAACACTATAACTTAACTTGAGCTTTAGCAAGTTAGTTACAAGGATGGTTCTTCCCTGCTTTGACACGCAGCTTGAAGCCATGCGCCCTGAGAGCAGAGTGTCAGGCTACTGTGTCAGCAGCGTCAACTCAGGGCAGCGGCTCCAGCCATGAACTTGTGCCTCGAGCCGCCAACAGGTAAGCGAGGCAGGAGGTGAAGGGGACAGCAATTATCCTGGCCCTGTAGTCCCCATCAGAGCCTGGTTTCATTCAAAAATTCATGTCTCGTTGTTTTAAAAATTGACACAGTTTACATTTTTGTTTATTTTCTATTTCTTAATTCATTCAATAAAGAGTTACTGAGAGTCAACTGTGTTCAGTTCTAACTGTTCTATATGCTGGGGATACAGGAGTGACTAAGACAAAGTCCTTGCCCCCATAGGGCCAGCCCAGCATCCTCAAATTCATCTCCCAGATCCGTGGGACCTCCTGAATCATGAATTAAATCTCTTGTCTACTCAGGAACTGAACTAACCCAGCTTATGGTATCAATCTTTTAGAAAACTTAGGAATGGTTCTGACTGCTCACTCTGTCAAATCCCGCAGCTGATCAGTCACTGCATTTGTCTCCTAGGGCTGCAGTAACTAATTACCACAATTTTGGTGGCTTGAACACAGAAATTGATTCTCTCTCAGTTCTGGAGGCCACAAGTCCAAAATCAAGGTATTGGCAGGGGGTAATTAGTGGTACCTAGGGGAGAATCCTTCCTTGCCCCTTCCTGGCTTTTATTTTATTTTATTTTACGGTTTTTGGAGAGGGTTTCACTCTGTCACCCAGGGTAGAGCACATAGCTCCCTACATCCTCAAACTCCTGGGCTCAAGCGATCCTCCTGTCTCAGCCTCCTGAGTAGCTGGGACTACAGGCATGCACCACCATGCCCAGCTAATTTTTCTATTTTTTGTAGAGACGGGGTCTCATTCTTGCTCAGGACAATCTCAAACTCTTGGCCTGAAGTGATCCTCCCGCCTCATCCTTCCAAAGTGCTGGGATTACAAGCATGAGCCACTGTGCTTGGCCCCCTTCCTAGCTTTTAAAGTGGCTCTCAGCAATCCTTGGCACTCCTGGCTTTTGGCGGCATCACTCCAATCTCTGCCTCTGTTTTCAGTGGCCTCTTCCCTGCATGTCTGATGTCCCTACCATTCCACAAAATCTAACCCCCACATGACTGCCAGAATCTCTCTTTAATGTTCTATGAATGTGTGCCCTCATAAAATATTTAATTCATCTCAAATTTATTTTGCTATCGGATGTGAGATGGGGACATTTTCAGTACAGTCAGCCAGGGGCCCCAACAGGATTAAAATCATCCTTTCACCTCTGATGATGCGATGTCATCTTTCCCTTGTAATAAGTTTTCATACTAACTTGGGTCTTGTGTTCCATCAATTCAGTGGCTCATTCTATTGCTAAAACTATACCATTTAATTACTAATTCTACAGTTTTTTGGGAGGGATAATGAAAATGTTCTTTCATTAGATAGTGGTGACGGCTGCACAGTTTTGTGAATATACTAAAAGCAACAATGTTTGAGGTAAAATTAAGTATGGCTGAATCTACATGAGACAACTATTTGCCAGAGAGAGAGACAGAGAGAGAGAGACCTAAGACAGCTTGGGAATTTGACACATGACCAGAGACTTGAGAGACGTTTGGTGTGACTGTTCAGTGGGACCCAGTCGGAGGCTGGGATTGAGGACACTCTGCCACTCTTATGACACAATAGCTTTGGAAACAATGGTGGCAACAGTGTGGCACAAAAACTTCTGACTCCTTCATTCACCCAACAGCCATTTCTCAAGTGTCTCCCACGTTGTGCCAGGTACAGCTCCAGAGAGTGAACATCCCCACACTGAGACACTTCCAAGCCCACCCACGCACCCCTCCTCTTAGAAATGAGGCACGATGTGTTAATGCTATAAAAGAAAAAAAAAATCCCCCCAAACCCTGTCCGATGGCCCCTCCCTGCAATGATTCCACTTGCTGCAGGAGTGGACGGGAGAAGAGATGGACAAATCCTACATGGAGCTAACCTGGGAATCTATCTCACACCCCTGCAGAACTAGCATCCTGTGGTTGGGGCTCTTGAAAAGGAGACAAGATTAAGCGGCCCCGTGAGAGAGAAACACGCAGTGGTGCAGCATCGCAGCGAGGGAAGGGGCGAGGGCAGAGGTTTGACTGGATGGAATGACTCACGTTCAAGGCCACCTAAGCACTGCAGAGGCCCTGAACGTGTCCTTAAGCACCACACTAGACATCATTCTCCACATATTCATGCACCACGATCAACCAGCCACATGGCGGGTTCCAAGAAATGACCGAAGCCAGATCCAGATGATCGAAGTAAATCCATCCTGTCCCTGAATACAGCAGAAACCCTGCTGTCCTGCTCAGGAATAAGATGCTCCACTGGATCAACTCAAGCAAACAGGAAGTTCTCAGACAGGCTTCACCTCTACCTAGGTCAGGGAAGGTCCCCCGTTTGTCAGACGGAACCTAGATAAAAATGTTACTTTCCCCCTTTGCACGCCACCCCACAGTAAAGAGGGAGCTACACTGGAGCAGGTTTGGAGGAAGCCATGTCACTGCACCAGGTCACTGCACCATGTCACTGCACCATGTCATACACAGAGGCTGCAATACACAAGGGTCACTTTTCAAACATGTGAAAGGCTGCCACGTGTCGGAATTCGATTTTGTGCTCTATGATCCCAAAGGTAAAAGGAGGATCCGCAGACGAAAGGAATAGGAGGAAAGACCACGGCATCCCAACTCAACGGAGTAACTTCCCAAAGGCAGCACACGCAGCCAGCCTGTGGGAAAGGGAGATCTCTATTGTGAAGACCAAGACAGCCACTTGACAAGGGAGAGGGGAGGATCAGAGAGGCGATTTTGCTAGATAACATTTAAATTATCCTCCAAATATGCAAGCCTGTGAAAAAGTACAGAAAACAAC
Organism: Eulemur rufifrons; assembly: GCF_041146395.1. Taxonomy (NCBI): domain Eukaryota; kingdom Metazoa; phylum Chordata; class Mammalia; order Primates; family Lemuridae; genus Eulemur; species Eulemur rufifrons. The sequence goes on from NC_090994.1 coordinate 4,035,013, forward strand.
GACAGAGAACCTTCAAAGGCACTCGCCAGACGATGCCATGAATACAAAGAGGCAGTTCCTGTTTGCGTTGTTTCTCCCAACTAAACCGTTCACCCCACTCGCAGCCGGCAGGGGAACTGACTGGGCCAAATCTCTCTGAGCTCCGGACACCCCCTAACATGCATCTTAGCGGGTAATAAAACGGGAGAGAGGCTAGAGGACAAGCCACCAATCTGGGGAGTCCAGACTTGTGAAAAAAAATCATCCAGAAACAATTAAGAATTGAGTATAATAAAAACTTGCTTCTGTTATAATCTGAACGAAAAAAGGCACTGAAATAGGCCACATCTTTCCTATTTCAAAACCAGCTTGGAAAAGATATTAACTACATAATAAATTTGAAGGTGCTACATGGAACAAAGAGCCTAAACGAGCCCCTCACTGAAGGCTACATCGGGACACCAGGCTGGGGCTCCGCAAATGTCTGCGGAATGCATGAATCACGTGGCTGCCACCAGACGTGGCCTCCCGTCTGAAAGCCAGGGACTAACTGAAACCCAGGATCTTGGGAGCGAGAGATGATACACCCTACCAAGGGCAGACATGGCAATTACATCCTTATGTCTTTCTATATGTGGAAGCCAAAAACTGTGGCAACCAATCTTTCACTGACTCGTGATGTTAAAACCCAGAGCTAGGTCAGGCCACGTCCAAGACTGGCTTTGGACTGGTCCCCTTGGACCAGTCTCCCGGACAGTTTGACAGTCCATGAAAAAAGATGTCAAATGAACTTCATGAAATTAATGACTTCACCTCCTCATTAAAATTCTTCCTCATATACACTGAACCACTACCAGAGATGAAGTTGCTTCCAAAACAGTAATGATACAGTTTCCAAATGCCTAAGTTCAAAGGCTAAAAATAAATCAGAAGGAAAAAGAAAGCACTTGTGCCCTATAGCATTTCAGCACTCCTAATATTGATTTAAATCACATTAAAATGAAGCCTGAGGGAGAAAAGGGTTAACACTGATTTAGTGTATGATGTCAAATACGGCTCCTTTGCCAAAGTGCTTATTTCAAAGGCAGGCGCTATATGCATTTTATCTCCTGGACTTAATTTGTGTTTTGCTATGCTGGACAATTTCAATGCCAAGAGGAAGAAACTAAGTGAGGAAGGGAATGCACTGGTCTGAACCTGGAGAGTTGATCTAATTGAACTGAAAAAAATTAAAACCCCTCTCCATCTGTTCAGCACACCTGCTGATGGAGCACTACCACAGGTAGGGAGGAAATCCATCAGAGACCAGTTATAAATAGATTTTTATTTCATCTGCTAAGAGCTTGGCAGCCGAGCTGGGAGGGCTGCCTACGCCGGCAGCCAGGCAGAAGCTCTGGGCTGCTTTTATGTTGGGGTGAAAGGAGCGGAGAGACAGAGAACGAGGGGGAAAAAAATAAAGCAAATCTCCCAACAACTCATTTGACAACCAACCAACAGTCATTAAGTTTGTTTAAAACGTGCCAGGCATTTCTGATAAGTGCTGGAGAGACACAAAGATCAATCACACCCCCTCGCGAGGAACGCTCAGGCTCTAATGGGAAACAGGTCCACCAATTGTTCACCGGGCAGAGTTTCTATGGGCAAAGTTCCCTTGTGGCATTTATAAAATGCGTCAAGAACAAGGAGTGCACTAATAACGTGATAGGGCCATAAGTTTCAGAGGATGAGGTCGATGGAAATTCTAAATGTACCAAAATGTAAATTAGCAAAAAAAAAAAAAAAAAACCCGCACGTTTTTGTGGAGAAGAGAAAGTAGCAGTTCTAATCTATGGACTGTCAGAAGGATAATAACTGGCGAGGGACATTTGGGCTCCTCCTCCTCGGGGTAAGGGGGTAAGTCGGAGGCAGCCACCCCTCCCCACACCCCTGCAGCTGCGGGAGCCAGCGGCACCCCAGGCCCAGGGAGAGCTCGAGAACAGCAGTGAAATGGAATGAACCGACAACAAGGGAAATGATGAAAGGATCTTGCTCTTTGAGTAAAAATGGAACCAACAGATAACTCAAGACAGGCCTGGGGTGAATATTTGTATCAGAGACTTAAGAGCACAGAGGCAGGGATGACATTTCCAGAAAGGACCGCTGAGAACAGGGCCGTGGGGGAGCAAAGGAAGATGTTTATCTCACTCGAGGAAGCGCAGGCTGAGGGAAGCCTTCCTGACACCCCTCGAGAATGCTGAGGCTAGTGTCGAGAAGATGGGGACCCCCATTCTGCCACCACCAAGGACAACGAGAGAGATGGGACTGGACTGCGGCAAGAAGACTGGGCTAAACACGAGGAAGAATTTCCTGACAGCAAAGGTTATTAAACACTGAGAAGGCAAACTAAAGGAGATTAGGGATGGCCTCTGGAGGTCTTTAAAAACGTAGAATAGCCTGGCAACCGTCCGGGGGTAATTTCGGTACAGCCCTCCCGGCCCCTCTGGCCTTTAGCGGGGCGCTAATTCATCCCCCAGCCTGGACAAGGCAGGCTCGCCACGGTAAAGCACTGTCACGCTCTGCTCCACGACGAGCTCTCAGAAGGAGAATAAGCATTAAGAAAATGGTAAAAGCTCTCTTGAAAGTAAAAGTCATTTTTCTTTATTTAAACAGCACTTTGTTTTTTTGTGATTTTTCTTTTCTTTTTCCCTTTTTTTTTTTTTTGTTTAACACTTATATCCAGAAATAGTCAAACAAAACTCATCTCCGCTGATCTGTTATTCCAAAGCATTAGAAAGAATCCAGGTGGAAGAGCAAGCGTGGAGCGTGTTCCGAGTCACAGACACACAGAACACCTGGGCCTCTTTGCTGGGCACCGCGTGTCACAGGAAACCGCCACCCAGAGATTCTGGGACCTGCTTCTCCGGAGGCTGAGAAAGGAGATTCTCACTGGTTTGGCTACAAGGAGGCAAACCAAATGACCTCCAAGATTCTAAAATTCTAGAGTCTTTATTTTCTATAGCCTTATACTCGGTATTATATTTAAAAAAATAGGAAAGTCTCACTCTCAGGGGTTCAAGTTCTCTATAATACATAGATTTTTATTCTCCCTCTGAGTTGAAGAGAAAAGGGGGGCTGAGGGACAGCAGGCTTTTCAACCAGGACCGTCTTCTCCTGTCATAACAGTCACGACACTTGCTCGTAGTCACCGGTGTGTGGGCCCTCTTGGCTACCATGCTATCCACTCCAGAAGGCAGGGGCCATGCGTTCTGTCCCTGACACAGCCTTGTCACTTAGCCCTCATGGACTCAGATAGTAAGTGCAGGATGGGTTGATCGGATGGACGGATGAAGGACAGAGGACTGGCCTAAGGACACTGTCCCAAGGGTGTATGCAGGGGCTGCTATAAAAGTAGCAACTTGCTATCCTCCAGGTGATCCCATGGCAGAGTGAACTCATGGGGGAAAGATGGAAGGGATTTGAGGCCCTCACTCTGGGCCTCAGTTTTCTCTCCTGAAATGTGTTTGAGTGTGTGTGTGTGTGTGTGTGTGTGTGTCTGTCTGTCTGTCTCATGGAGTTGCAGTAACCTAGATAACATAGAGAAAACAGTTTGTAATTAAATGGACAATAGTCGTTATTTTAGCACATTCTTTATTACAGTTGTCCATAAAACTTTAAACAGTGGAGGAACAGTACAGAGATGGTGACTGGTGCCAAACACTGATTCCAGGCAAGAATTCAGTAAGTGGGGGGAGGAATAAATATCAAAGCTAGACAATGAGAGGCCCCTTCCCTGGTTCCTAGGCCAACAGGCACTGAGCAAAGCACACGGCCACTGCCCTTAAGAAAGGCAAGTCTGCAAGATCCAGACCCCAAATCTTGCCTTATAGATTTGGGGTTGCGAGCCCACTCTTCCAGCAGCTGTTAATTTCCACCTAGAATTCACCCACAGCTGTGGCAAACCATCGTCAAGTGGTGCCAAACCGTCTGAACAACCAGGAAGAGTCCCTATCAGGAAAGGGAAGAGAGTACGTATACTTCCCACTCGAATTTTAAAACATATAAAATTACCAAAGTAGTTTCACATAAATAGTGGCTAGCGCGGAAAGGAGAGGGAGTGCTGCATACAACATCCAACATCCGCCCTGGCCTCCTGGTTTCTGTATCTTCTGTGTGTTGTTTTGTTTTGTAAAGTGATTTGGGAGATTAGGTGGGTTTTGTTTAGGTGGGACAGCCTGAGCAGAGTTGCTGAATAAGTGCTACTTGATTGCACAACAAAAGATACACAAGGAGCCTCAGCCACAACTTGCCTCAACAGTGTGAATTTCTCAATTAAGTTATTTTGTTAGCAAGACTACTGGTTAGGGGAAGGAGAAAGTGCTTATTGCACCGAGATTATTCACTGTATAGAAATCTCTGTAATCAGATCAACAGAACATTCTTTCTAAGGGCCTGAGAACTCCTATTTGGTAACGTTGCGGATGCAACAGGAATGTGCCCGTATTACTGGTGTGCTGAGGAGTCCCTGCAAATAACAAAACAAAACTTCACAGTCGTCCTTAGTTCAACTGATGGGAGACTGGGAACTAGGAATCTGCCCAAGATTTCGAGTTGACCAAAAGTCTATATGGAAAATAACCAATTTTATCCTCTAGATATTAATTAAGTGGGTAAAATTCTGATGCATTCTAAGAAATTAGTCCCATTAGCCTTCTCTGCCATATCCAAAAGCATGGACTATAAGTATGTATTATCACTAAAATCATTTTTGAAAATGAAAAACAAAAGCATTTCAATTTTTCAAACATACACCATAGTTTATTTCAAAAATTACCATAAGGAAAATGAAAAAAATAAACCAAAGATTGAGAAGATGGTTTCAATCCATATAATAAAGGATTAGTATATAAAATGTACCACAAATTAATAGGAATAAAACACCTCAAGAGAAAATTGTGCAAAGGGTATGAATAGAGAATGCACAGAAAAGGAAATCTAAATTGCCAATATAAAAAGATGCTCAATCTCTATAAGTAATAAGGTTTGCAAATAAAAATAACAGCAAAATATTTCCTTCCCGTTAGATTGACAAAAATTATAAAGTCTAGTATAAACAAATGCTGGTGAAGATGTAGTGATTTGATACCCTAGTACAGGAATGTCTACTGCTACAAATGCTTGCAACAATAATTTGGCATTATTGAGTAAAGCTGAAATATTCAACAACTTGGCTCCATTTCTGGACCCTTCCCTAGAGATCACACAGATGTGTAGGGTGGCCATGACCGCGAGGGTAGCACAAGGCAAAAATCTACATGCCTATCCACAGAAGAAGGGCTGGGATGAAACACTCCACAGCATGATCCCTGCAACACAGGTAAATCTCAAATGTCTAATCTCATTTGCAAAAGGATATAACAGTCCAAAACCATTTTATATAAGTTTTAAGACATGTAAAATAATAGTTATATTTTTATGGCTACATCTATATTTAGTAACACCATGTGCATGGAAATGTTCTTTATCAATTTCAGGGATGAAAGAATAGGCCTTAGTTATATCCACAACTAAATGTTTTATTTTCTTTAAAAAAAAAAAAAAAAAGAAAGATCTGAGGCAAATAAAGATGGCATTTGTTAACTCTGGGTAATGGGTACATGAGTATTCATTCTGTTTTATTTAGTACTTTGCTATGCATTGAAAAGTTTTTCATAATTAAACATTTCAAAACATTTTTTAAATATACACATATCCATAGTCTACCGGAAGGCACAGTGGAAAAGCATACGGAATTAGGTACATTGTCTATCTCCATCACCACCATGTGCCTGGGGTAGCTAAACTAGGTAATTACCTCTGGTGTGTGATATCCATCAGCTAAATTGCTTTCAGGCACATTATCTCATTTAATATTCTTGACAACTCTTTGACATAAGTGTTATGACAGCCCTTTTACTGATAGGAAAAGTCGACATTTAGAGTTCTGGAGATCTTCCCAAGATCACCCAGCTAGTAAGTGATCCGGTTACTGGGATCCCACACGTCATTGCTACAGCACAGACGACCAGTAAGAACCCTGAAAATAAATTATTCCAAAGACATTTGCACCATCTTTAAGGTCTGTGTTATCAACCTGAAACCACAGGTGTGAGTTAGCAAATGAAATGGAACACTTTACCACTGAAATTTTTAAAGCCTCCAATCAAAACCCATTTCTTCTATTTCTAATGCATTGGCCTCTCCTAAACATAAGTTTAAAAAGTCTGCTAAAACCTAGCATGTTAATAACAAAGAAAATGGAAATCTGCCTAAGCAGGCTTTTCTCTCCTTTTAAAAATAAATTTTCAAAGTTAATAAAGTGGAAACTATTATTTCATTTCTTAAAATCTTTTATTCAATGTGTTAATTGTAAACATATACTAATTTCAAGGAAGCTAGCGATTAAAGAGGGCTCAGTTCCTAATTTGAGAATTTAACTATCATTAAACAAGTTATCATACACAAGTAGTGCCAAAAACCTAAGCTAAATTTAAGGAATACACAGCTCAGACACTGTCCAGGCTATTGCACCAAGTACAAAACTAACAATAAAAATAACAATATTATCTAAGGGGAACCTGAACTTTACCCCCACCCAGCATTAATAAGGCACCAGCCCCTCCCACCCCAGGGTGGTGAATAAAGGCCCCCTGAGGAGCCTGGACTTCCACCCTGACCTCACAGGAGTGAGAGCTTGCCCCCTTCACCTGCTGGTACAGTGTCAGAGAAAGTTAAAACAGAAGGCTTAAATAAAATCTAGAGTCTCATAACATAATACCCAAAATGTCTGGATATAATAAAAAAAACACTTGTCATACCAAGAACCAGGAAAATCTCACCTGAATGAGAAAAGACAATCTGGCAGGGACTGTAAAGCAGCCATCATAAAAATGTTTTAACAAACAATTACAAACACACAGGGAACAAATATAAAAAACCAGAAAGTCTCAGTAAAGAAATAGCAGATAAAATACAATAACTAAAATTAAAACTCACTAGGTGGGCTCAACCACAGAATGAAGACAACAGAGGAAAGAATCAGTGAATCCAAAGATAAGAACAACAGAAATTGCCCAATCTGAATAACAAAGAAAAACAGACTTTAACAAAATGATCAGTGTCAAGCACTGGTAGGACTATAACAGAAGCTGTAACATTTGTGTCCTCCAAATCCTGGAAGGAAAGGAGAAAGAGGGAAGGTCTAGAAAAGTACACAAAGAAATAATGACCAAAAACATCCCAAATTTAGCAAAAGACATAAACCTACCTTTTCAAGAAAGGAAAGGTACCCTAAAGAGAACAAACCTAAAGAAATCCATGACAAGACACATCATAATCACACTCCTTGAAAACTAAAGACAAAGAGACAGATTTTGAAAGTAGTGAGAAAAAACTGAAATCCTACCTATAAGAGCAAAACAATGCAAATGATAGCAGATTTCTCATCAGAAATCACAAAGGCAGAAGAAGGGAGAAAGAAACCACCAACCCAGAATTCTATACCCAACAAAAATATCCTTTCAGGAATGAAAGGGAAATCAAGATATTCTCAGGTGAAGGAAAACAAAGAAATTTGTTGCCAGCAGACCCACCCTAAAGAATGGCTAAAGGAAGTTCTCTAAACAGAAATGGTAAAAATGCTTAAGAAACACTTTGTATTAGAAATTAAATATGGCTATTATATCCTAGAATATTGTATAAATACTATTTTATGTGAATAGAGTATTACCCTTATTAACACCCAAGAAAAACTGTACACTATAAAATAATTTATTGATGACTGAATGTGGTAGTTGAGTTATTTCCACAAAAAGCTAGACATCATGAGCTCTCTCAGTCAAGCCTCCCATTAGACCACTATCTATGCAGGAAAGTCAAACTCAACTGACATCATTTCAGATTATGAGTTTTTCAAAAATGTAACCTGCTATGAATACTAAAACTGTCTCTTGATCCAGCAATTCCACTTCTGGGGATATACCCAAAAGAACTGAAAACAGGTCTCAAAGGGAGAGTTGTACACCCATGTTTATAGCAGCATTATTCACAATAGCCAAAAGGTGGAAGCAACCCAAGTGTCCATCGGCAAATGAACAGATAAAGCAAATGTGGTATAGATACACAATGGAATATTATTCAGCTTCAAAAAGTAAAGAAATTCTGACACATGGTGCAACATAGATGAATCTTGAGGACATTATGCTCAGCATAACAAGTCAGTCACAAAAGGGTGAACACTGTACGATTCCACTTATATGAGGTCCTTGGAGAAGTCAATTCATAAAGATATAAAGTAGAATGGGGATTGCCAGGGGTTGGCCCCTCTTCTGGAGGAATGGGGGTTATTTTCATGGGTACACGGAGTTTCTGTTTTGCAAGATGGAAAGATTTCTGTGACTGGGTGATGGCGACAGGAGCATAACAATGTGAATGTACTTAATGTCACTGAACTATACATTTAAAAATGGTTAAGATGGTAAATTTTATGTCATGAATATTTGACCGCAATTTTTAAAAATTAAAAAAAAATTTAAATTAAAAAAAAACAGTATCTACCATTTATTATGTACTATATACAATACACTATGCTAAGAGCTTTGCATATATTTCCTTATTTCTTCTCCCAAAAACCTTTGAGGAAGATCACGATCCCAGTCTTACAGATGAAGAAACTGGGTTTATGTAACTTGGCCAAAGCCGCACAACTGAAAAATAGAGTCAAAAATTCACACTCACGTTGGTGGGGCTCCGAGGGCACTCTCTCTAACCTGTGACAGTAAAGGACTACTGGTTTCAAAGGCAGCTGTCCCCTGAGTACACCCAGTGGAAAGCACTCATGGGTCTCTGAGAACAATTGGATCCTATCAGGTACAGGACAATACTCAGAAGGGCTAATGGGAAAGGAGATATAAATGGCACTGACAGATGGAGAAGGCATCACTCCACAGGGACTGATTCTTCAACCTGTTCCACAAAACCTCAAGATCCATACATTAGGGGTATTCTCATCGTACAGGACCAAGAGATTCTCAACTGTAAGAGGAGAAATGTTCATCTCCTCTGTCTTAAAACATGGAATACAGAACACACAGGGTGGCTTTTCCCTTTTCTGCTTTCCTTTCCACTTGCTTTTAGAGAAATAAAATAACCTGAGCACAACCCGCAGCCAAACTTTTCAGCTGAACCTTGCAGAGCTGGTGCTGTTACTCATAGCCTGTTGGGTTTCAGAATGAACCCCTAACTCCAGGACTCTCTCAACCTCTTCCTTCACTTGACCTAAGTTTCTGCTCACTCATCGTTCCCTACTTCCCCACGTTCTCTAGAACTCTTCCGACCACATCTCCCACCCCACCTAGACCCAGACTCCATGGCCAGTTACCGGAAAGCACAGCCCTCCCCTGCCCCAGAGCCTGACCTTCTTCCTTTCCTGCTATTTCACGTCCACGCTTGGATTCACCCCCAGGGCCCCACCAACACCACAGGGACTTGGCACCTTCCTGGGGCAGATCAAGGCACAGGGCTTTGGCAGGAAAGTGGGGACTGAGTCTCAGCCCCACCCCCCTCAGGCACACAAATGTGCACGATGATCCTGACTCTGCCCTTCCCTCTCCCGGGCCTCCAAACACCCCTGGAGAAAGATCTAGAAAGATGCTGCTCAACATGAACTGGCTTCAGCAACCCTTTCACATGCCCTCTTTCCCCCCCAAACCCCCCACAATGATGCCTTATCCAAGCTTGACGCTGCCTGTTGCTGACACTCCAGTCCCACCCAAGACCCCACGTCCCCAAGTGCACCCCTGGGGCCTCCGCAGCTCCTCACGGGACTAGAGCTGGGGTGAGCAGAGCCCTCAGCTCTCTGTGACTTTCCCTCACCACCTTCGCTCCCTCAATCCCCTCAGCTTCTGTCCCGCACTTGTAAGAAATACTTTAAACTCACTAGGCAATTAGGCCACACTGCCACATGCTACGGTACAGTATCGGATCCTTTGAGAGAACGAGGACAGGGAGAATGCAAGACAATGGAGGACTGGCCAGAGAGCGAATGGGCGCACGGGGCCACCCATACCAGTCACGTCCCTATTTTACACTGTCTCCAACAACCACCTTGAGGGGGTCTAACGTGGTCACAAAGAATGTGGCCCTGTGCTCCACCCCTCCAAACCCACAACCAGCAACACACAGTCAAGATAAAACTGAGCACAGTGCTTTTTGTTTTTCAACATGATGGGGGGAAAAAATCCCTTAATCAAATAAGACTCAAGAAGAAAATAATCTGGCTCAACACTGGGTCTGCTCCACCAATGAATACTTATGAAGTGGCCCTCATGCACCTGTCCCTGTGCCTGGCATAGCTGCTGGGATCAGATGGGGTAAGAGGTGACAATATCCGGTAAACTGGAAAGAGATCTGCATTCGTCAGTTATTCTCACCCTCTCCCCCACCCAACTAGACTAGGAATTCCTTGTGGGCAGAAATTCTCCCCTTTGCCTGGCACAGAGCAGGCCCTCCGGGAGTAGCCGTTGAACAGCTTCAGCGCTGCACACCTGCGGGCAGACACTGCTCATCTCCATTCTACCATCCACCAGCTCTGGCATGGGCCTGGGCTGTCACGGCAGCCTCCGAGCCCAGCTCCCTGACTCACGTGACTTTTATCTCATTTTTAGAAGATGAACCTATACCCTCTTTTTATATTAGCGATCAACCGCATGGAACAAAGTTAGGCGCTCGAGCACACACGCACGCGTGCACACACACAAAATCACAAGAGAATACAGAAAGCGAACTGATGGGACCATTTAAAATGCACTGCCCCCTAGCAAACTTTCTTCCAAAGGGCCACGCTGGCTTAAACATGTGGGATTGGCCTCCTCTTCCTCCTCTGTCTAGTGACACAAAACAAAGGAAAGAAAAAACTTCCTCACGAACAGGCCACTGTGGTTTCCCCATGTGGCGGCCACACCTTCCGAGGTTCGGTGACACCTACTCTGATGACATACACACGACCCAGCATGTGGTTCAGTCTTCCCTACTTAGCTTCTTCCTCCCAGCGTCTGAATGGCTCACCTGATACATCTGTCGGGAGACTTGAACAACTCAACCATTTTGGACAGTAAGATGCAGCAACCAAAATAGTGGTAAAACAAAATTCCGATAGCTACATAGACCACAACTAATCTCCTAATTTTTTATGATGACACTCTGGAATCCAGATAACACTCTGGAATCCTCTGGAATCTGTACACTAAAAGCGAACACACTTTAATCTACTGACAAGAATCTCATTGCAGTACTGCCCTTTTCTACCTAGGCTTTTGGACTTTATTTTAAATCTATTCCCTCTTCCATCCACATGTGTGGCTTCCTTCTCTGTTACCCAAAATAACTCTGTCAACAAAATATTAGCATACTCAAGTGGGTGCTCAATAAACATTTGTTGAATAAATGAATAAGTGAGTGAATAATTACCAACTTCTGAACGAAGGCTCTCTGAAATGTTCATATGAGTTTATAGAATAATGTGCTTGCATGTTCAGGTATATACATCAAAATGGAACTTAATAATAGGCATCAAGTAGCAGTTAAATATTCATTCATTTGTCTTGATAATTCTACTTCAAAACATTATACAATCCAAACTACGATAAATATGTGCTGAGATCGAGTTCATTTACAATCAAAGTGTATTTATACACTTTAAAATAAGATTTAAAATATTAATACTAATATGGAAATAGTTAAGAACCTAAACGTTAATGTGTCTGTAATATCAAAGGTCTAAAAGTACAGAAATATGCATTATGTTACACCTACATGTCTGTTTCTGAAATATGTCATCAATATAATTTCTTAATCATACTTTTGAAACAAAGGTTGCACAAAGAAGTATCTATTACGCCCAGTTAACAAGGAGCATCTTCCTGGGGAACTTTTTTCGTTTTAAGATATGTAACAAGTAGGCCAGTGAGAATGTATTAGAAAATTTATTGAGTATAACAGCCGATATTTAGCAAATCTTAATTCTAATACACAATATAAAATGTAGTTTTACCAGTATCAAAAAATTTAATATTTCTTTAGGTATATTCTGGCATATTTGTTTAATTCACCTTCTGATCATACTGTTGGAAAATAATTGGACATAAAATAGTCTGAATATAAGTTTGTTCTTACTGAGTTCGCTGCAACGAAGTTAAGAAATAAGCTAGCAAATAATTCTTTCTAACTTTAAGGAAAAAAAAATTGGTCTTAAATAAACTAAATAAGTGACATATTTAGCGAGTCTAAATGACAAGAGGTCATGTTAAATGTTTAAGAAGTAAATGCAAGTAAATATAAATCGGTAATAAGGTGGTCGGTATTAAAACGTAGCTCTGATTTAAACTTATTTACCGAACTTTCTTTTTGTTTCATATATTGTTGTTTTTAGAAAAGGCATGAATGATCCTATAATCAGTTGGAAAAGGAAGACTGCAGCCACGCAAACGTTTCCTTCCCAGTGCCCATCAGCCCGTCTTTCATGTCTTGGCGTCCATTTTAGGAGTATCAGCGAGGTAGTGGATAAAGGAGCTTATAAAACAAAGGTTGTCATGTTGGCAACCCACATAAACATTAAGTGACTACATTTTATTGAAGATCAAAATGTTGATTAGCAACAAAAGTTGAAGAAAAACACTGAGGCTTAAGTATTCAAACACCTGAGTTAGATTTTTTTTTTTATATTTTAAAATCGTATTTGGATATTAAATGCCATTTTCAGGATTGCTGATGTGTCCCCACAATTTTATAAAAATCTTAAACAATTGATCCTTTAAGGTGCATAATAGAAATAGAAAGCTATACACAGTTTTTGTTTGGGGGTGTTTTTTGTTTGTTTGTGTTTTTTTTTTTTTTTTGGTCAAAGGATTAACAAAATCAATGATTACATACTCAAAACAAAAGCATAGATTCTGGAGCAGTCTTTTATACTGCCCAAAATGATTGCTGCTTATGCGAATACATACAATTTTCCTGTATTCTTTCAGGATATAAAAGAAAAAAGAAAAATACATGATTACAGGAAGTTATAGCCTAATCCTACAACTCAAACTCTCTTCTTTCGAAACAGAATGCTCACTGACAATGAGGGTACTCCACAGAGACACATGCCTTACAGATAACCTCTCCTACAATAATGCTGATTTTTCAAGAGCAGAACTGTCACAATCCACCCATAACCAGGGCTAACAGGAAGCATTTATTGTTAAGAAATTACACAGGAAGTATATATCTAAGTAAAACACCAGGTAGTATTAAAAAGAAAATCGATGAACTTTCCAGATCACCCTTCTACTGAAAACATTTTGAGAGAGCCAGGCTATAGTCATCGTTTAATTACAAAATCTAATCAACACTAAAAATAACGGAATTTTTCTCCAGGTATTTCAAACGCAGCTCCTCACTTCTTAGCCACAAGATTTAAATTTCTGTTCTCTACCCATTCCCAGCCATGTCTGCCAACATCATAAAATTACCTTTCATCATTTCCTTCTCACAATGAGAATTCACTAATCGCGTACATCTCTTAGACATAGACACCTCCCCACCCACCTCCCAAAAATGGTTCAGAGCAAAGACACACAAAAAAAATAATGACCAAGCTCACATTTCTTGTTTGCCCTTCAAGCGAAGTCTGGTGTCTTCAGCTTCCTTTCTGGTCTTCACTGTTGTCACTAATTGCTGGGGGGTGTAGTTTAGGACAGCATGAAGCAGCAGAAATAAAAGCTGTGGCTTTAAGAAAACGTTTTCTTAAACACATGGATAAAACAACTTTGACTCTGACTTCCTGGCTGGGTAGCATAAAATCTTAGAAAGGCTCCTTGAAAAAAGTTAAATGTCTACAAATGGGAAAAGAAAAATAAAATAAAATCTAAAAAACTTACGTTCTGAACACATTCCGAAGGAGGTCTGATTTGATTTGAAAGCAGGTTTGTATTGATGCACAAACTTTATTTTGCAGAAAATTAATATTCTCTCTAATGAGAAATCTGCCTTGCCATCTTCTATAGGAATCCTGTCTCTCATGGTATAATCATACATGCAAAAAAAAAAAAAAAAAAATCAAGTACAGTATTTCCCAAATGCATGGACACTGTGGAAGCTTCGTTTTGAAAAAGGCTTTTATTTCCCTTAATACTAGTGACTAAACATCATTGTATGTACCGACACTTTCAAATAGCCCAAGAGACTTAAAAAGCCTTCTAAGTTTGAAAACCAAAAAGTTCTGAGTTTTTCTGTACCCCAGGACGGTTTTCTTTCCTGAAGCTCAAGCCGAGACAGCAGACAAAAGAAGCTGATTTGACTGAGCTGTGCCAAGTCTTGCCTTTTTTTCTTTCCTCAGCTCTCTCTCTGCCTCTCTCTCTCTCCCTCTTTCTCTCTCTCACTCTTTTGCTCCCAGTATGGCAACCTTCCGAGCAGTCTTGGCGGAGGTCCAGGCTGTGCCAGGCTGTCTGAATTCTTGTCTCCAAAAGATGTCCTTTGCGGATCAATTAATACATTTGAAAACAGGAAACTGTGGTACGGTACCCAAATCCTGGCACCAACGGCATCGACTTCTGCCAAATCACCTTACGGATTTCATGGTATCCTACCTTTCGTAATCATTACTAACATGTTCCTAGAGCAATAATGGAGTACTACAAGCCATTCACTGCTCGGCGATAGGGAATCTGTTCCCTAGAAATGTCCACATGAGACATATGCACAACCTGCAGTAAATCAAAATTCTCCTGTGAGAAGAGATGTATGTAACTTTAATAAGCACCACATACTGTATTTCTTTTTATAAGACTTGCTTTCTCCTTGTCCTGCTGCAAAGAATCATGGGAGAATAGAAAAGGAGGCATGCAGATTAAAATTAAAACTGTATGCCCGAAAAAATCAGGCTTTATCCTATGGGGAATGAACATAGTGCTGATTGATCAGTAACTGTTATTTTTAAGGAGACTCTACTATAAACTTTACCTATTTAAAATTTTACTGGAGGGTTTCTTTGCAAAACAGAAATATCAATAAATAGGGAAAGAAAAAAACCTAGAGTGGATTTAATAAAATTAAGTATTTTTTTATATTTTGACACTTCAAGTTCCAACATAGTCACTTGTTTACTAAATTCACACCAGTATGATCTAATAAGCAGCATGCACACCTTCTGAAGCAAAATAGCCAGTCCATACTTCACACATTTACCTTAAGAAATCAGTTTTCCAATGATGCCTGAAAATAGAAAATAGGCGCACTCTACAATCACCATGGTTTCACAGAAAGAACCCAGAATAGTGAGTTCAAGTCCTTGGTTCTATCACACTCTCAAATTGCTTGACCTATTAATACTCAGTAATAAATTAATACTCAGTTTGCTCATCTACCAAATGCAAAAATCAATGACTTCCTACACCGTGCTCCCAAAATATTCTGTTTATACACATAGTATACCTTCATCCTAATTGTACAGTAGTTAATTGAGTATGTGTGCTCGACCAACCAAATGTGTCATCCTCACAGGCAGGGCCATGTGTCACTTATCTAAGAAAATGGAAAGTCTTGCACTGACCATTCCATATATAGGCATTCAACAAATCTATTAAGTGAACGAGTAATAAGAATGGATCACATAAACACTACTCTGAAGTTCTATAAACCAAGAAATATGACAGTAAAAAACAAAACCAGATATTACTAAATCCTAAAGTTGATAGTTAAGGGAAATGTTAGAGAGATAGCACAAGGGTTGGATTAAAGCACTAACAAAAGTATCCCATGCCATCCTTTCAAATAGGGATGATGAAATGTGGGCAGAACAGCAGTGAATTTGTAATTCATAATCAGCCTCCTGGTAGCCAAAGACAAAGAGGGAATCTTGAAAATAGCAAGAGAGAAGTGACTCGGCAGTAAGATCAACAGCTGATTTCTCATTAAAAACCATGGAGGCCAGAAAGCAGTGGGATAATATAGTCAAAGTGCTGGGGGGGGGGGGGAATTATCAACCAAAAAGTCTTAATCAGCAAAACCATGCTTTGAAAATGAAGGAGACATTAAGACATTGCAGATAAACAAAAACAGAGGGTTCGTCTCTAGCAGACCTGCCCTATAAGAAATAATAAAGGAACTTTTCCTCCAGGCTGAAATGAGAAAACACTAGACAGTAAGTCAAATCCATATGAAGAAATGTGAAGTATAAGTAAAGGTAACTGCAGAAAGGAATATTAGAAATGGTATAAATGTACTCTTTCTCACCAACATCATAAAGCTGTTGTTATAAATCTACGTTGATAAGCACACAATATCTAAGGACGTAATATGTGAGATTTAATAAGAGGGTAAAGGAGAAACAGAACAGAGCTATGGAGAAGCAAAGTTTTTGTATACTATTGAAATTAAGTTGGTGGGGTTTTTTTTCTTTCTTTTTCTGTCCTCTGTAGGCCAGGAGAAATTAAGTTGGTATTAATCTGAATTAGATTGTTATAAATTAAGTTGTTAACTGTAATCCCCAGGGCAACCACTAAGAAAATACCTCAAAAATATATAGACAAGGAATTAAAATGTTGCTCTAGGAAATATTTAACACAAAAGGAAGCAGAAATAGAAGAACAGAGTACAAAAATTACAAAGAGATACAGAATATATTAAAATACCAAAAGTAACTCCTACCTCATCCATAATTACATTAAACTTAAATGAATTAAACACGCCAATACAAGATATAGATTGGCAGAATGGATTAAAATTGTGAAACATGATCCAACTATATGCTATCTATAAGAGTCACACTTCAGATTCAAAGACACAAATAGGTTGAAAGTAAAAGAATGGAAAAAAAACATGTCATGCAAACAGTAACCAAAAGAGAGCAGGAGTGGTTATACTAATAGACAAAGTAGACTTTAAGACAAACCTTGTTACTAGAGATAAAGAAGGACATATTATAATGAGAAAGGGGTCAATTTAACAAGAATTACAACCATTATAAACATATATAACAACAGAACCCCAAAATACATGAAGCAAAAACTGAAATAATTGAAGGGAGAGATAGAAAACTCAATAATAATAGTTGGTACCAATACCCTTCATTCAATAATGGCTAGAACAACTACACAAAAGAACAGCAAGCAAAGAGAAGACTTAACCAATGCTACAAATAAAGTAGTCCCAGTAGACATCTACAGAACACTCCACCCAATAACAGCAGAATGCACACTCTTCTCAAGTGCACATAGAACATTCTCTAACAGACAATATGTTAGGCCATAAAACAAGCCTTAGTAAATTTTAAATGCTTAGATCATACAAAGTATATTCTCCAGGCACAATGGAATAAAAATCAATACAGAAAAAAAATTGGAAAAATCACAAATATATGAAAAATAAATAACACTCCTAAATAACTAAAGAATAAATGATAAAGACTAGAGTAGAAATAGATGGAATAGAGAATAGGAAAACAGAAATAGAAAATCAGACAAAGACATTGCAAGACTACAGGCCCTCGCCTCACACCTGCTAAAATGGCTATTACCAAAAAGATGAAAGATAACAAGTGTTGATGAGGATGTGGAGAAAAGAAAACCCTTCTACGCTGTTGGTGGGAATGTAGATTAGGACAACCATTATGGAAAACAGTATGGAGCTTCCTCAAAAAGTTAAAAATAGAACTACCATATGATCCAGCAATCTCAGTTCTGGGTATATATCCAAAGAAATGAAACCAGCATGTCCAAGTGATACCTGCACTCCCCTGTTCACTGCAGCATTATCCACAAAAGCCGAGATGTAGAATCGACCTAAGTGTCCATCAACAGAAAAATGGATAAAGAAAATATGGTACATATACACAATGGAATACTATTCAGCCTTTAAAAAGAAGGAAATATTGTCATTTGCAACAACATGGATGAACCTGGAGGACATTATATTAAGTGAAATAAGCCAGGCACAGAAAGACAAATACCACATTGTCTCATCTTTATGTGGAATCTCAAAAAGCCAAATTCACAGAAGCAGAGAGTAGAATGGTGGTTAACAGGGTCTGGGCATGGGCTCCAGGGAAAAGTGGGGTCAGGATTGGGGAGATGTTGATAAAGGATATAAAACTCTAGACAAGAGGAGATACGCTCAAGAGGAATACGCTCAAGAGACCTATTATATAACATGGTGATTACAGTTAATAATAACGTATTGTATACTTGAAAACTGCTAAGAGAGTAGTTTTTAAGTAGTCTCACCACAGGAAAAAAAATGATACCTGAGGCCATGCATATATGTTAATTAGCTTGATTTAGCCATTCCACAATGTATACATATTTCAAAATATGTTGTAGACCATAAATGTATACAATTTTCATTTGTCAATTTTAAAAAGGAATAAATAATAATAAATAAAAATTTAAAATAACACTACAGGCCAACATCCCTTATGCATACAGATGCAAAAATTCCGAACAAAATGCTAGCAAACTAAACCCAGAAACACATAAAAAGGATTATAAACTATGACCCAGTGGGATTTATCTCAGAAATACAAGATTGGTTCAAAACATGAAACTCAATCAATGTAAAATACCATATCAACAAAACATGGGACAGAAACCACATGATTATCTCTATAGACACAGAAAAGCATTTGAAAATATCCAATATTCTTTCATGATTTAGAAAAAAAAAAACACTCAACAAAATGGGGCTAGAAGAGGCCTTTCTCAACTTGCTAATGGGCACCTATGAGAAATCAACAGCTGGCATCACACTTAACACGAAAGCTTTCTCCCTAAGACCAAGAACAAGATAGGGATGTCTGCTCTCCTCACTTCTATTCAACATCGTACTGAAGGTTCTATATAGAACCTTCCAGAACCTAACCAGTTAGGCAAGAAAAAGGGGTAGAAAGCATCCAGGTAGGAAAGGAAGAAGTAAACCTACCTAGATTTATGGATGACATAATCTTAATCTAGAAATCCTAAGGAATCATCAAAAAAAAAAAAAAAACTATAACTAGTAAATGAGTTCAAATACAAAAATGAACACATAAAAACCAGTTGCATTTCTACACATTAGCAATGAACAATCTGAAAATGAAATTAAGAAAACAATTATATTTGCAATAGCATCAAAAAGAATAAACTACCTAAAAATAAACTTAACAAAGGACAAGGCACGTGCATGAAAAGTACATTGTTGAAAGAAATTACAGACAACCTGAGTAAATGGAGAGGCACCCATGTTCGTGAATTGGGGGAATTAATATTGTTAAGATGGCAAGATTCTCCAAACTGACGCAGAAATTCAACAAAATTAGCCTCTTACACAGAGTAAATACTCTACATTAACTAGACCTTTGTCTACCTGAATCTGCTTCAGGAATCTACCCAGCAAACTCTAGTGCCTCACTCGGATTTGACTTCTTGGTTCCCAGCCAACTGTGGCATTTCTGGTCCTACCCAAGCACGGCTCCCTCCCACCAGCTCTCTGGGTGCAGGCTCCTCAGATGGCTCCTGCTCCCCTGGGCACCCAGGCCCCCCTCGAAGCACCCAGTTACTTCTGTCTTCCCTCTCGTGTGGCCAGGCCCTAGTGAGCTCAGAATTCTGACAGCCAGCCCCCTCCACATGTCACTGAAGCTTCTGTTCCCAAGACTTGCCCGGCTCTCCGTGTGCACTGGGCATCCCAGCAGGCAGGCAAGGTCCCTCTCAGTACTAACCCAGGATGTGACTCACCCCTTCAGCACTGCTATGGTGTGGGTGTGGTTGGTGTGTCCCCCTCAATCTCATGTGGAAATCTGATCCCCCGTGTGGCAGTGCTGGAGGTGTTGGATTCATTCCTCTCTCCGCCTCCTATTAAATGGTAGCACCAAACATTGAATTGCTCAACCTGAAAATTCAAGAGTCATCTTGATTCATCCCTTGTCACCCACTAGAAAGGCTATAATGATAAAGACAGACAATAACAAGTGTTGACGAGGATGTGAAGAAACTGGAACCCTCATACGTTGCTGGTGGGAATATAAAATGGTAAACAGCTTGACAGTTTCTTAAAAAGTCTAACTTACACTTATCATAGGAACCAGCAATCTCCACTCCTAAGTCTAGGAATGATTGTGATAAATACAACAATAACTAATACTTATTTAGCACTTACTACATGCCACATGCTATTCTAAACTTTTATTTAATTTACTCTTCATGATAACAATGTCTACCTCTTAAGGGTATTATCAACCCCATTTTCAGGCTAGGAAATTGATCGTCACAGAGAGTTTGACTAGCTTGACCATGGTCACAGGGTTAAGAAGTGGCAGGGCTGGGACTGAGCCCCGGCAGTCTGTCTCCAGTCTGTGCCCCAAACCACCACAGCTGAGCTGACTCTCATGGGAAACTCTCATGAGAGCTGACTCTCATTAGGAAGATTTATCTAGCTAAGATTCGCTCGAGGAACTAAAAGAAGGGGAGACCAGAAGGCTCCTGCAACGCTCCAGGTGTCAGATCCCATGAGCCAGCGGTACATGGAGGGGTCACTGCCACTTCCCGTGGGCAGCAGAGGGCTGCAGGGCAGGAGCGAGGCCCCTGCCAGGGGGAACTGAAGGAGCAAGGCAAGGCCCGGGTCAGAGATGCAAAACCCATCCCGAGGAAGAGAAGAGTTGGGAACATCACCATCCTTAGGAGGCCAGAAGAAGTCAGAACCTGGAAGTCAGGTCAAGCTCCCGAAAGAAGTCGGAGGGTGCTTAAAAAACAGCATCCCAGAGTAGCAAAGTCGCTGAAGCACCAGGCCCTGCCCCCTCCATTCCCGGGTGGCCACCCAAGAGCCTCTTACAAGGTGACAATGCCCAAGTTCTTGCACTTCTCACTTCTAAAACGTAATATTGATATAAAGACCTCTCATTTATTTGTAAATGGATTTCAGGCCTTTCAAGAGTGCAAAATTTGGCTGTACCTTGCCCTAAACCCTGTTTTAAATTCAAAATACTCACTTAGGACTGGTATCTAATTCTCAGAGAAAGTATTTTAAAATTAAAATTAAGCAACACATTTAAATGCTATTTCTAAGCTTCTGACAGGTCTGAAACATCTTGAATACCGACACCATTAATCCACAGACATCAAAATTGTGTTATTACCTTAAATCTTCCAAAATCATTGTTTGGAGGGGGAAAAAAAAAAAAACCCACAGGATAGCAGATTAAATTGTCAGAATAAGAAAAAAAAAGAAAATCTCCTTGAAGAAAATTTCCTTTCCATGGTTTAAAAGAAAGACTCAAAAAATTAAAAACAAAAATAGCTGATCTGGAACTGCCCAATTTCATACTTAACTCAGGCTTTGTTAAATAAGCAGAAAAATTAGACATTGTAGGTTTGTATTCACTCTTGGAAAAATGTGATTTCTTATTTCCCAGGAGAAAAGCTTTAAGAGCATCAATAGATTGCTCTGGATATCAAATATTTCTCCATTATTGTGAGTAAATTATATTTGGATCAAAATCAGATGGATTAAATTTCCCTTAAAATACCCAGGAGATTTTTAAAATACAAGGAAATGTGTCACATATCCAAAAACAGTATTTTACCCTAATACCCCCATAGAAATGTCTCTCCATTAGAATATTAGCCAGAAACAAAACTAACATTTTAGATTTTACTGAATTCAAACTAACCTGTTAAAACTAGATCATTTGCCAATGCTAAAATGAAATTCATAATCTTTTGTGCCCTCTAAATATCCCTGAAAATATGGCTTTACATTTTTGTTTTTAATATGGAAAAAAATGCATCCAAATGAGTGATAACTTGGATAGGAGTCACAATTTTATTTAAATGCTACATATACAACAAAGAATGGAAATATGGTTAAGCGCTTCCAAATTCTTGATAAATGCATCCCCCTCCCCCATCAGTGCCACAAGATTCGAGGCTTAATTATTCTCATCTGTTATTTTTGTCTTCCTGACTAGACTCTAAACTCCTTAAGAGCAGAGATTATTAACTTTTTTAATCATCCATTAGCACCGTGCTGAGCACATCTCTGTGTTCAGTAAATATTGACTGAATTTCTACTCTGTTCAAGGCACCTTGGTAGGTGCTCCAGGGCTGACATGAGGAAGCCGACACAGTCCTTGCCTTCACGTGTGACCACAGAGAAGGACTCCCAAGCCCTGTCACTCCTCACCATCCCCTCCCCCACCTACCTCCTATTGGGCTTGGCACCCAGTTCAAGCCCCAAGGTCAATGTCTACAAAGTCCACGGTCTTTGTTTGGAGGGTAACTCCATAGGATTTAGAAGTCAAAGTGAGCCCCTCAGAGCACAGACGTTCGCTGGAACCCATGCCAAACAGAGCTGCTCCGTCTGTTTTGTCAGAGAAGATTTACATTTTCTCAGAAGGAGGGCTGGGGAGGAGGGCAGGGCAGCTTTGCCCTGTGAGTTGGGAAGAGCCAGGGAGAAGCCGCAGGCGCTGTGGGGCAGGTCGGCCCAGGGAAGGTCCCCTCTTTCTGTGTCGCAAGCAGTGTGTCCCCACCTCCATCACTCTGCTGGGATCTTCAGGAAAGGCTGGACATCCTCATGTGGGTAACGGTGGGGTTTTGGGAGAAAACGCTAAAGGGATCAATTCCATGTGAAAGCGACAGTAAGTGGGGATGCAGGAACCCAGAGGAGGAAGTAGCCATGAAGACACAAGCACATGCCCGCGTGCACACACACACTCGGAATTCAGAGAGACCTTAAGGATTGCTTCGGACCAGGTTACATCCATCAGCTATAGGATGCCAGGCTCAGGCCCCCAAAGGGGGTCATGAAAGGAGCCAGCAGCATCGAAGGAGGCCCCCTCCACGTGGAATGGTCCAGAGTGGCCTGTTTTGTCCTAATTCTCATACGATACCTCCTGATCGAACCCTTCCTGATGCTGCTGTAGGACTGCCCTCTGCCTGGATCTGCCTGGCCCTACCCTGCCCTGCGCCACCTCTGCTTCAGTCTGCGTGTGACATCCAGCCTCAGCCTGACTCTGTTTTCCATTGGCTGCTTCTCTATCAAGACCCACAGCTCATCAGGACTACACCTCACTGCGCGGCCTTCTGCAGCCTGGGAGACCCGGCACAGGGTCCTCGGGGGAGACTGGCCTTTGGAGGGGAAAGCTGTAAGCACAGTGCACACCCAGGGGACAGAGCCGCAGGCTGGCAAGGAACCAACCGCCTGCAAAGAGCAAGGGCCGCACGCAGCCCACGCGGAAAGAACCTGCGCTCCCCAAGGACACCATAGTGTGCTCCTGCTCCTGTGCGGTTTGCTTCAAATATTCAGATACAGAAAATAGGCTTGGTCTCTTTAAGAAATTCAGGAAGAAAATCAGATTTTCAAAAAATCTGTAACAAGCTGTCCCATCAAAATGAAATAATAATAAGGAAGGATAAAGTTAGTTCAGAGGCAGGGATATGGGTTCACCGTTGCCAGAGTAACTTCCTCCAGATTAAGAGACTGTCAAGAGAAGTCGGGACTGTATTAGCTGCTGGGCCACATGCCTCCACTTTCTCTCTCTCTCTCTGCCTTTGCCTTAAGGGGAAAAGAGAACAGAGAGAAAGACAAGGGGGAAGAAAGCTAGTGAGACCATGCAGGAAAGATGCAGGGCTTACAGCTACAATTCATGAGCTTCAGAGGAAAGGAGATTAATTCTGAAGGGAATAGAGGAAGTGCCAAGCGCAATACAAAGTCAGCACTTAAAATCACTGCAGGTCAGAATGGGAAAGGAATCTTCAGGACTTTTGCTTGTGAGCACTTTTTATAGGTAATTGAATGTGTGAGCAGAGAAGGTAAGTAAATTGCTCAAAGCTGCACAACAAATTAGTAGCAGAGCCAAAACCCAGAACTCCTGAGTCCACCCACCCTCAGTGGTCATTCCACGGGTCCACAGTAGCTTCTCACCTTGGCTTTGATGAGCAGAACAAGCCTGGCCATGAGAAAAAAGCTTTAAGTGGCTTATGGACATTGAAGGCTAGACCAAGAGTCCTGTGGTTCTTAGCTCTGAAGCACCAAATATGAAAGACTAGTAAAGGTTTTCCTTAAGGCAAGGGCGGAGGATTAGGGGGACCCAAACTTTCACGATGCAACACTTGGTAACTGTTGAGGTTAACAAGAAAGCAGCTAGTTTATACCAGGAGTTTGTGTCTTGACACACACAATCCTGCAGTAACAACTGAAAGGTAATTAGGAAGGGTTAATGCGTGGCCGAGGATGGATGAACAGGACCAATGACACCAACAGTCCCAAAAAGACAAGAAGCAGCTTCCACGCCCAGATTCCACGTGCTCCTGATGGCACCTGGGACAGAAGTGTGGAAACCCAGTAGCAGATGAGGGCTCAGAAACCTCAGGGGCAGAGAGAGGAAGAAAGGAGACCAAGAAAATATCCATGAATCCCCAAACAAAAGGGGACAGGTGGCCACAAGTGAGACAAGAATCCACAAGGAAAATGGCAAAAATCAGTACAAGTTTATTTACATGGATTTATTTTCTTCAGCATCCTCTCATATCTTCCTCCTCAGAATACACATGTTTTCAAGTCTCTCCCATCTTTAAAAACCACATCCCTTTTGAACTGAAATAACTGTGGCCCTATTTCCTCTCCTTTCCAGCCAAGCTGCTGGAAGAGAAGAGGGGTCTGCCTGCTCCCCACGGCCCCCCACCGGCCACATCACGGGCTCTGCCCTCTCCCCTCCCATCACTGTCAGCAAAGCCTCTTGGTTGCCAAACCCAATGGTTGTGGCTATGCCTTTCCTCTCAATATTCTGTCCTCGCTTGGTTTCTGGAACACTCCTTTTGCTTTTCTAAAGGCTCTTCCCAAATGTCTTTAGAGGCTCCTCACCCTCTGCTCTTAAACATTGGGAACCCACAACACCCCACCCCCGGGCCCTCTCCGAGCTCTAGTGGAGCTGTGCGCAGACACCTTCGGGAAAGGCACGGGCCCTAGGCAAATGGGCCCCAGAGCGGGGAGGCACTCAGAGGCCGACCACTGCAGCCATTGCCGTGTGGAGGGGCCCTCCCAGCCTCACCTGGACTCTCCTACTGACAGGGAGCTCACTGGCCCACAGAGAAGTCGGCCTGGGAGGTGGGGAAGGTGATGTCTCCAGGAGGCATGGAGAATGGGGGCTGCACACCTGCACACACATGTTGGCCACCAAGTCATTTGAGAGACTCTCTTTTCCCCAAAGGTGAGAGGAACATGGGCTTAAGTAATAATCTACTTCCCTGTCTCATGGGTGGATCCAGGGGCCAGTCTGTCCAAACGGAAGGCTGGAACTCAAGTTGAGCTCAAGGTCAGTGTGCACCTGAGGTTTGGCTGCCTCCCAGCCCCACACTGCAGCCCTTTCTGTGGGCAAGGTGATGTAACGTAGCCATCAGCCACTCTTACGAAATAGGGCGACAGCATGGCAGTAAGCTGTGCCCCAAATGTCCCCATCAGATGCACTGCATGGCGAAATAAGCATTCTGTGCCTCTGGCAGGAGCCAGGTACCATTCTAGGCTATTTCCCCATCGTGTCACCTATTCCCAGAAATATCCATGTGAGGCAGGGGCCACTGTCTCTGTTTTACAAATGAGAAAACAGAGGCAAATTCGTCCAAGGTCACATGGCTCATAAGCATATAAAGTGTGGTTCAGATTCGCTGTTCAAACATGAAGTATCCACCCAACCAACTGGCCCTTCATTACAGAACATGCCTCTGAATGCCACCTAGTCATACAGAAGCGGCAAACATCTACCTGTGGCCATGAAGGGTCCTGTAGAGAGAGGTAATAAACAAGCATCCATTTCCCAGCATCACACACCACAGCACAAATGAGTTTCCATATCTTAGTATTAAGAAAGGAGAGGAAAGTGGTACCCTTGGGAGAAAAATATGAAGGATGCTAAAGGAACACAGCAACCTCAATAAATCCAGAGATGAACACTGCTATGTGATCTCTGCAGTAGTTATGCTGGGACTGATAATCTAAAGAAAGTTCTTCGTGGAACTTGTCATATCATAAAATCACCTCTTGATTCTAGAACATAAAACAATGTCTTTTTTTTTTATGTAAACACAACCTTGGGGAAACTGCAGATAACTGTGGATCTTTTTAAGATATTTTCTTCTGTCACACTGGGAGCCATTTCCTTCACTCACCAATAGTCTTACATATTTGTAGGAAGACTTCTCTTCCATAAATATTAAATACAAATTGTAATGTAGAAGCTAAGAACTCAGCTCTCCTCTAATCCATTTGGAAAGGCAGCCACTGGGCACACACGAGCACTCATAATCAAATTTCTAAAGATGGATAGTTTCTGCTGGAAGGTAAGTTAAAAACATAGCATCCATTTATTGAGATTCATTAATATTAATATCTATTGACCTGCACTATACTAAAAGGATTTTATTGAACAGACAACTTCCAAACATGATATTACACAGAGGATAAGCTCAATCATTCATTCATTCATTTAACCAATAGTTATTGTGTAACATAAACATGCCTAGGTGCAGGGGACCCAAATAAGTCGGCCCCTGCTAAGTTTGCAATGCTGTTACAGAGAAAATATGTACATACATTAAAGTTAAATCACTACTATAGACTTAATAAAAAGACAACATATGAAGTCTTCAAACAATATGGCTGTATTCCAAATAAGTGGCAATGAAAATAAGTGCTAAGAATTCATAGGAGAGGATGGTCAAAATGGGTTGGGCAATAAGAGATCTCACCGAGGGAGGTGGGAGTGATGGGTAAGAGGAAGTTTGCAAAGAGAAGAAAAAGAGGTATTAATCAATACAAGCCATGTTCTGGCGAGAGTAGACTGGAATAAAATGTGTATACAGAGATGCAGAATGTAATGTCTCTACCAACTAATAATTAGTAAGTACAAAACCACAATGGTTTACCTTTCAATGATCAAAGAATAACGTGGAATTGTAGATGCACATATAAGTGATCCACATATCCACTCAATAAGTGAATGGATAAACAAACTGTGGTATATCCATACAATGGAATATTACTTGGTGATAAAAGGCAATCACCTATCAAGCTAGGAAAAAACATAAAGAATCCTTAAATCATACTGCTAAGTGAAAAAAGCCACCAATATGAAAAGGCTATATACTGTGTAAGTCC
The DNA here is from genome assembly GCF_041146395.1 of Eulemur rufifrons. NCBI lineage: Eukaryota > Metazoa > Chordata > Mammalia > Primates > Lemuridae > Eulemur > Eulemur rufifrons. The sequence goes on from NC_090994.1 coordinate 4,062,163, forward strand.
AAATATATAACATGCTGGAAAAAGCATAACTATGGAGACAGTAAAAAAGTTCAGTGGTTGCCAGAGATTCTTGGGAGGAGAAGATGGACAAACAGATGAAGCACAGAGGATTTTTATGGCACTGAAGCTATTCTGTATGATACTGCAATGGTGGATACGTGTCATTATACATCTGAAAAAACCCATAGGCTGTACAATAGCAATATCGTAAACTATGGGCTTTAAGTTAATAATAATGTGTCCATAGTGGCCCATCAGTTATAACAAATACACCCACTAAAGCAAGATGTTAATAACAGGGAAAACCTGGAGTGAAGGGAATGTATGGGAACTCTGCACTTTCTATTCAATTTTTCTGTAAACCTAAAACTCCTCAAGAAAACACAGCCTATTAATTTAAAACTAAAAGAACATATTAAAGATATACCAGCTGACTTGGAGATATTTTCATGCTGTACCTATTAAGTAAGAAAAGCAAGATGCAGAAAATAGAATCTGATCCATTTTTATCTTAATAAAACACCAGCAATGAATGTCTGTCTGTGTGTGTGGTTTTATGAATAAGGAGAAAGGTTTTGAAGAACGCTCTCCTTGGGTCTGAACACTGGTTAGTTGGGAAGTTGGAAGAAGAGGATAAAAAAACAATTCAAAACTTACAGATCACACTTTGAGCAAAGATATAAATAAGATTGAAGATTCTATAATAAAGGCCCCAAGGCAAGGAGGCACCACCTCAGCACAGGCTGTGCCGGGTCAGGCCCCACGGAGAAGGAGAAGGGGCTATTTCCAGAGCCACTGGAAGGAGAAACTACACACTGACAGCAGAGACCACGTGGTTCCTTCCTCATTAGTTTCATATAACCATATAAACAATGGCAAATCCTCATTTCCAAAATTATATCAATTTTGTTTATCAACCATCCTGTATGTCCTGAAGCAAATGTATACATAAAATGAAGCGTAAGCTTCAGCTCTTTAATAAGTCTCCTTATTCTGAAAAAAAATAATAACTGTCTGGTTTTTAATGAACTAAAATAGTTAAGGCTTGAGTTCGATCATTATATTAACAGAAATCCTTTGGCTCATATCTTATGCCTGGAAATTTATATGTATATAGCTTATTCCTTAAATCAGATGTGTGTTTGCCCAAAACTACGGCAGCAAACAGCTACGTAATCCTACCCATCCAGTGCCTAACCTTCACCAGAAAACAATTATTCCCTTTTATTACACGTATTGAAATAAATCCACACAGCTTCTTAATATGTGCATAATCCTAAAGAAGAAGAAAAAAAATCTTTTCTTTATTTTTTTAAAAAACTTCCCTGCAATGGGCTCCTCACCACCTCTGCTACATTCAGGGGACTGGTAGCTGGGTGAAGGTCGCTGCTGTGGTGTTCTGCGGTTTCCCAGCAACCGCGTAGGACTGTCAGGGACAGAGTGCCTGAGTTCCTCTGCTATGGGGCCACTGCAGTCCCCGGGCAGGGCTTCTTCGTGCCAGTGCACACATCTCGGCGTGCAAGGAATGCCGAGTGGTCAGCGAAACACTCCAGGGACCAGCCACAGTGCCTGCAGAGGGCTCACCGCAGGATGACGTCGTTCTTTACGCGTTGGTTCTTAGGAAGAGAGAAGGCAGTACAGGTTTTCAGCAGTTCGATGTTTTCTCCGGGGCTCGATTTGACAGCTGGCTACTCCATCCTGCAAACTCTAACGTGGTTTTCTTTTCATCTGCTAATGATAATACATTCACGATTTTTTACTTCAGATTCCATTTTCTCCAGCTGGAAAGCTTTGAATTCTCTGAAAGTATTTCATTTTCATGACTCTTCCCTTTTGGGGACAATCTGTTGAAATACCAGATTTTTTTTTCAGCAGGCCAAAGAATAATGTGTGGCCTCATCTGAACAATGCTTTTTAATTTTTCACATTGTATGTGACCTAAGCAAACTATAAATTTCCTAACAGTAAACTACAAATATTTTGTAAAAAAAAAAAAAAGCAAAGGTGAAATATGAAAAATTCACAAAGGAAAATTCAACACTAATATTACTTTACCATGGTAACATTTTTAAAAGAACTCATTTTATACACATGCTCTGGGAAGACATTCAGTGCTCTTAAATTTTATTCTTCATTTTTTTAAATGTAATGAAAATATATTCATTGAAACATATTGCCACTGCATTTCTTCCAGTTTCACTATTACCAGGCTTTGCTGTATTATAATGCAAATGTAATACACTTATTCAACAAGCTAGTGGATCAGAAATATACCCTGCTGAGAAACACCATAGATGCACTTGCACGAAATGGTACAAAAGTCCTACAGAAATATAAGGAACCATGTCTTTCTTTATGTTGAGCAATAACCTTATGTCATCTTTCTTGAGAGGCCCAGCTTACAGAAAAGGTTCCAGCTGGCCCAGAGGATAGGCAGGTCTCTGGTCAAGGAAAAATCAAGCATTTGGCATCATGAGTCCAAGTAGTTAAATATCTCAACAAACAGGAAGAGCATTTTGATAGGACATCCAGGAGGAAGTTAGCAGCTAGAACCTGAGAATTCTGGTCATGCAAACAGGGTACTGTAACCAAGGTAGGAGTTCAGAAAACATAAGAGAAAAAAAATAGCTATCACTGAGCACCAAATATAGGAAAGGGATTCCACCTTTATCTCCCCAATAAGAGACATCAGAAGGAAAGCACAAAACAGAGCTCCAGGACCCAGCTCCACCTCCAATTACAAGAGCAATCTAAGCTGAAACAGTTCCAAAAGGCAGTTTAGGAGTGGAAGAAGCTGAGTTCAGCCTTGAAAGAGACCCAGGCAGCCAGTGAGGAAGAAAGAAAACATCCTTTCTCAGTCCGTCGGGCTGCTGTAGCAAAGCACCCTAACCTGGGTGGCTTATAAACAACAGAAATTTCTTTCTCACAGTTCCAGAGACTGGAAGTTCGAGATCAAAGTGCTAGCAGATTTGGTGTCTGGAGGGCCCAATTTGTGGTTCACAGACAGAGCCTTCTCACTGTGTCCTCACATGGTGGAAGGGACTAGCTAGCTCTCGGGGATCTCTTTTATAAGGGCACTAATGCCGTTCATGAGGGCTCCACCCTCATGACTCCTAACCTCCCAAAGGCCCCATCTCCTAACAGTACCACCTCGGGGGTTAGGATTCCAACATATGAATTTGGTGGGGGGAACATAAGCATTTAGCCCACGGCCACCTGGGAGGAAGGAGCTAAGAGCAGGAGTCAGCCTCGGGGGTGGAAGCAGAGATCTGGAACACTGAGGTCAGCCGCAAGTTACAGGAAGTGTCTAACACAGGGATGAAGAGCATCACCACACAGTCCCCAGGCAAGGAACCACCAAGACTCACAGGAGGAGGACATCTTAAACACAGAGACAAGGATCAAAGATGACTGGGCTGAGGTTTGGGGGCTTTGAGAGGACAGAAGTGCCACCGACAAAAAACGGTGAATTAACACACATAGCCAATCTTTTGAAAGAGAACTGAATTACAACAGGACCTCTACATCCCATAAGTATTCTGAAATGGAAAAGTGGAACTTTTGCAAGATGAGATGTAGATTTCATGAGCCAAACCACAGAGCAGGCTGGATGGAAGCACAACAGGAGCTGGCCACCCACGAGGAAAAGGTGGAAAGAGGAGAGGCGCGGAGTGAGCCAGTGAGGGCACGGTGCCAGCAGATGCCAGAGACAATGCCAAAGCTGGACACTCCCGACCACTTACCCTCTTTTAGCTTAAAATATAAGGAGACAGATACAAGCTGAAATGATGGAACTGCTATCTGATGGTGACCCTGTGGCTCATTGGAACTTGGAGGTAGCCAAAGCTCTGGGCAGTGTGGCCAAACCTCAGCCCTGTGCAGCCCAGCCTGGGTGGCTCTCTTGACTCCAGGAAAGAGAAGGGAAGTGGTAGGAAAAGAGATGGCCATCCTGTCACAGGGCGGAGTGACGTGGTCTGCGCCTATCACATTTCAATTTGGCTGCAGAAATTCTGCCTAGCTAATAAAGTTTTCTGATGCAATAGGAAAAACCGATTATGTGGAAACCAGAAAACAATGACAAGCCCAAGCCCCAAAACCTTACCCCTCCCGTACTCTTCAGTGCACCGTGCTCCTCTCTGTTACTCGTTCCAACGCGTACGGCTATCCTGTGCCATAACACACAATATGTGTATGTCCATTATTCATGATACTGCCCGGAGGGGCCCTGCCTCTCAAAGAACTCACAAGGTAATATACTACAGCTGTTCAACAAGCAGTCACTGTCAGCCTACTGTGTTCCAGGCACAAAGAATAAGACAATTCCAGCCCTCAAGTAGTTCTCAGTCTAGTGCTGCACGTTCACAAAACATTAAGTATTGTGATGCTCTCAAATTTGGAATGCAGATGTCAGAAAGATGAAAGAGTAGCACATAGAAGATCCACAATTTTCATTCATTACCATTGATACCCTGAAACCATCTCTTGCAGAATTCAGTCTTTCATATATCACCAGAGGTTCAGTGATTTTGGCTGGCACAGGATGGCAGGACCAGCCAGCTGCTGCTGCATGGGAAGGGATCTGCCATTTGCCAAGGCAGAAGGGGTGGTCGCTGGAGGCTGCTGGGACCTTTACTAGGACCAGACCGAACTCAGCAACGAGGCCTCCGCTCTGGTCCTTGCTGAGGGCCTGGTGGCTGCTGGCTCCCTCAGGCCCATGCCCCAGGCTGATGTCTCCTACCCCAACCAGCCTATCATTCCCTGCCTTGGCTGCCCAAGGCAGGGGCTCACAGCGACTCCTCAGCCCGAGGGTCACAGGCCAAGACCCCACATGGATTGTGCTGAGCCTAGCGCCTTTTCCCCACCGCTGCTGAAGCCTAGCAAGTCTCTGCTCAGAGATTTAAAGACAAGGGGCTCCCCGCCCTTCATCCTGGACAGAATAAGAGTTTACCATTGCTCACAAGAGTAACTGGAGGCAAAGTCTGAGGAGATCAGCACAAATCCATCACCACTACTAGAAAAATGGTCTAGAGAACATGCCCCAAGTGTACACAAGGTCAGTTGTGTTAACTTCCCTTGTCACACTGGGCATATGATGGGCACACAAAAGGAGCACTTTTTGGTCTTTGTTTTCCAGCATTAACCATACTTTGCCCAATATCCATAAGCCATTATTGACTGCCTGGCGTGGGCAGCACCATTGGTAAAGTGCTGTAGACCAGAGGGTAAAGTAAGTATCAAACATCACCCCTTCCCTCCAGGAAGCCCAACATCATGTGGGGAGAGAAGACATAGACTGTGCAAGACCCATGCAACAGAACATCTCATCAGCAACGCGAGACCCGACAGAAAGGATTCATAAATGAGTACATAGTTATCTGTCCAGGAGAGAAGAAAGGGATCACTTAGGTTGGCAAGAAAAGAGATGGATTTATGGGAGAAATGGAATTAGAGCAGGGCAAATTTTGAGGAAGGAGTAAGATAAGTATATATGGACAACACAGTACTTTCCCCATGCAGGCATTTGCAGACATTTAATGAATGAATAAATAAAAAGATCAGAATGTGCAATCCACATGGGTATAATCATATGAGCAATTGCAGAGGCAGAACAATCAAACATGGAAGGCAGAAGATCGGTTTCTACAGGGACACATGGTAGAAAAGGCCAGAAGGGAGGTAAGGATCAGATTGTGGAACATATAGAATACCCTTATTCCAGAGACTTCAGGGAAACACCAAAAATTCTGGAACGGGTAAAATAATCAAAAAGCTTTGGGCAGGACACAAAGAGGAGAAATAACAATCTGAGTCCTACAATTTAGAAATTAATCACACATTGGGGAAAATTTTTCTAAAAGGAATACTGTTTTCTATTATTTTCTTTTAAAAATCTATGTACATCACTCACAATAAAAGAAATACACATAATGCCTTCTACATAATAGGAGAAGGAATTTGTCCCCAAAGATCTGTTCTTTGTATAAATGATGCCACCACAATTGATGCTTCAATAAAAATGAATATTTATGAAATGTAAAATGACTTGGATTAGCTTATTCCAATCTCACCCTCTAAATTTAGATTTTTAAATCACGCCAAAATGTAGATTTTGATTACAAAAGCAAGTTGGGGAAAAAAAAAAAAAAAAGATGTACTTGACAAGAAAAAGAAAGCAAAATTAAAAAAAAAACAACTTGAAATAAGTATGACAAAAGATGATAGAAAGGTGGTCAATTAGACTAAAAACAGCAGAGAGAGATCATCTTCAAAGTGGAGTTATTTAATTCAATAATGCAGTCACATTACAAGAATGAAAATTTATTTTAAAAAAAAGAAGCATGAAGTAAAAAAGTCTATGTGTCCCCTTTATCCTCATCTCATTGCATAGCCTTCTCCCCAGCTATTAGTTTCTTAGCTGTCCTTTCAAAGTTTCTTTATACATACATGTTATTATTTTCCTCCCTATAAGTTAGCATACTATATGCATTGTTCTGACCTTGCTTTTTTCACCTAGCATTACATCTTAGCAATCCCACTATACCTATTTATACAGATGTTCCAACTGTATATTCCTTTTTTTTTTTTTTTACAGCTGCATATTCCATTGTGACAATGAACCATAATTTATTTAACTGGCCCCTACTGGTGGGCATTTGGGTTGTTTCCAATCTTGGGCTCTTGCAAACAAAGCTGCAATGAATAACCTGGTACAGTCATCATTTGGCATGCATGCAAGTATATCCTTAGCATAAATACTCAGAAATTGCATTCCTGGGTCAAAAGGTATGCACATTTGAATTTTTGATAGATATGGCCAAATTGCCTTCCATAAGAGTTGAGCCAATTTATATTCTCGCCAGCAATGTACAAGAGTGCCTTTTTCTTTGAGAATTTACCAACACAGTGTATCATCAAAGTTCTGGATTTTTGCCAATCTGAAAAATGAAAAACGGTATTTGCATTCTCCTCATGATAAGTGAAGGCCTTTTCCATAAACTGTTAATAACCTTTACCTATTTTTCCAATGGATGTTGGTGTTTTTATTAATTTCTAGAATTTCTATTAATATAACTTCTTATACATTAAGGAGATTAGTCCTTCACCTATGATATGAGTTGCAAAGATTTATACTAGTTTCTCTTTTGACTTTGACTTTGCTTATGGTGATTTTTGCCATGCAGAAGACTTTTACTTTGATGTAATCTATCAATCTTTTACATCTTCTGATTTTGAAGTTATGGTTAGAAACCATAACTATTACCCACATCTAGATTATAAAGAAATTATTTTCTTATACTTAGATTATTATTATTATTTATTTTTTACATTTAACTAAATGGAAAAAGAGCATAGAATTTAAGACCAGAAACTCTAGAGCCAAACTGCCTGGGTTCATAACCTGTCTCCACTACTTATTAATTAAGTGACCTTGGATAAATCAACTAACTTCTATGGGTCTCAGTTTCCACATCCATAAATGGGGAAAATAATAGTTGCCACCTCATCAGGTTATTGTGAGGATTAATATGTTAGTAAAATACTACAGTACCCGGCATGTAGTACACTCAGTAAGTATAAGCTATTACTATCATATATCTGGAATTTATTCCATCAAATATTGGAATTTATCCTGGTTTAAGGTGTGAAGTACAGATCCAACTTTTTTCTCCCATATGGCTACCCATTTTTCCCAACACCATTTATTGAATATTTCATCTTTTCCCCATTGATTTGAGATGTCACCTTTATCATATGCTATATTCTCATATGTATTTAAGAACTTCTGATCTTTTTTCCTGTTTTGCACATCTCTAATTGCCCTATCTTATCTGACCACATTGGCTAGGACCTACAGCACAATGTAAAATAATATGAAATAATAACCAGTCACTCAAAGTAGGCCTATTCATGTTTTGATCCAATTTAGGTAGCCTGGGAGAAATTAAACATTAAAAAGTTTAAAGGCTTGAGTCTTACCTTCTTACAAAGTATAAATCAACTACTAGGTTGCCCTTAATTAAAAAGGTGGACGTTTCCTGAAGAATCCAAAAAAGGTAGGATTTCTTTTTCAAGGCAGGATAAAAACTAAGATGATAACACCAACAGTATCTGGTAACAGTGCACACCTGGTACTAGGTACTAGGCTGCACCCACATCCTTGTCTTGATCTGAACATGAATGGAAATCTCTAATGTTGCTTCATTAAGCCTAAAGTTGGTGTTTGGACTAAAATAGATGTTATTTTATCATGCTAAGGAAGTAGCCATCCATTCCTACTCTGTCGAGTGTTATTGTCAAGAATGGTTGTTAAATTTTGGTCAAATAACTTTTCAGCGTCTAGGAGACAGCTGTATCACTTTTCTCCTTAGATCAATTAAATGATGAATTATATGAATAGATTTCCTAATATTGACCCCTCCTTTTGTCCCATTTTGGGACTAAATCCCTTTGCTGGATTCTGTTCACTCATATTTATTTAGCAGTTTGCATCCATATTCATAATATGAGACTGGTCTGTAGTTTTCTTTTTTGTGAAATGTTTCTCGGGTTTGGTTTCAATGTTATAGCTGTTCCTTAAAAAGAATCTGGATGTTTATTCCAGTTTAAATAGCCTTGGAATTATCTGCTCTTTAAATATTTGGTAGATGTTCTCTGTGAAACCATCTGAACACAATGCTTGAGGAGGAGGTAACTCTTTGACAACTTTACTTCTTCTGTGAAAATCGAACTGTTTAAAATTTCTACCTCTTCTGAGGTCAATCTGGATCAATTATATTTTCCTAAAAATTATCATTTTCACCCAAATTATTTAATTTATTTTCAGAGGTGAGTAAATAGTCTCCTATGATTCTTTAAATTTTGTTTCTATGATTCCCCTTCTCAGTTCTTATTTTGTGTATCTGTACTTTCTTCCTTTTTGCTTGATTAAACTAGCTAATCATCTAGGAATCTTATTGCTGCAGTTCAATTTTTTTTTTATAAAAAGCCACCTTTAGGATTAATATAGTGTTCCACTGTTTTTCCATTTATATTTAAAATTCTTAAAAGAGGATACCTTCAGATGGTGTTCTACATCTGTTTCCACCCCCAAAAAAGCATCGCAACAAAAAAATACGGTAAACATTATCTAAGAATGTAAAGGCAAGAAAGCAGCAATTGAATTGGACTTGCCAAAGTTGTTTTAAATATCTCCAAATCCCAAACTACCTGATCCCACTTATACTTTGTGAAAAGATTCAATCCCAAACACAGATTAGTAATTTTTCCAATAAGCAACAAAATAATTAAATAAATAAAGGTTCCATATAAAAATAAAAGGTTCCATTGGGCTTTTACAATTATTAATTCATTGGAAATAAGATTTCAGTTCTGACTATAATGAACTCACGTTTTAACAACACAGGAGGCACTCTGAGGTTTTAATTACAAGCCTTCCACCTCCAGCCTATCTCTAACAATTGCCCACCAGTGCAATTCAACAAGTATGAATCCCCCTTTTCCCTCAGTCCCCAAGTTCTCAGAGTATTGCCTTGTGGTCAGGCACGGATGCAGAATGAGACCACCTCCACAGAGAAGGCCAGGTACCTTGCTGTGCACCCTACCAGCCAGCTAGGGCTGTCCAGAAGCCACCCGACCTCAACAGGGCATGGTGCAAATGAGGCAGTCAAGTTCAGTGTCAGTTTCCACCAATCACCAAAGTAGGCCTATTCATGTTTTGATCCATTTTAGGCAGCCTGGGAGAAATTAAGCATTTTAAAAGTTTGAAAGTTTGACTCTTGCCTTCTTGCAAAGTGGAGATCTATTACTAGGCCACAGTTTATAAAAGTGTGGAATTTTCCTTAAGAATACAAAAACAGTAGGATTAAAGCTAAAATGATAACCCTTAACACCAAAAGTATTTGGTAATAGTGCACACTTGATACTAGGCCAAGCAAAAGGCACCGAACAGACAGGCCTTGTCTTCTAAAGTCAAAAGGTGATGCTTTTGCCACAGAACTTTTGAGAGTCAGTGTGCAAATAACAACAGACATGGAGGTAATATAGAGATGTGAAGAGCTGTTAAACGGGAGGGAAGTTGCAGTGAAGATGGATTCAGCTTTCAAAACAGTAATATCAAGTCCTTAAGTTTCAAGTTTATAGCCACCGAAACCCACTGAAGAGATAACACTGCCCATTTCTGGGGCCAATCGGAACTTTCAGCAACCTGTCAAGGCAGGAATACACTCAGGAGTGGAGATTGAAACAGTCACAATCTAAAATTTAAATACTTTTGGGGGAAAAAGTTACACCAGACGAACAATAAGGACATATGCATTGCAGGCTTGGCCCTACACCAAAAAAGAGAAAAAAGTAGTTTACTGGCCCAGATACAGAGATGTGTCAGCGTACGAAAAACAGTCACAACTATATGAAAAGACAGAAGAACCTGGAAAGGAACCAGGTCCTGAGGTTTTTACAGTTAAATTAATCATGTGGAGATGAAATTTTTGGCTCATTTCTGAAATGTTTGTTAATCTTTTACCAAAAATGTCATCTATATACTAGGAAACTCATAGGGAAGACTTTGGTTAAGACAAAGCCAAACTAAATTTTGGTTAATCTTGATCTTGAACCAGTTTGGAAATATGATCAAGAGTTTTTGGTTTCTTCGGTTTTTTGGTGTGAGGACACAGAGAAGACATTGTAGTGTGTGAAGAGGAATTATAGTGCAAGCTAAGGAAGTTTGGCATTTAGAAAGCATTGCTTCTAAATGTCCATTTATGAGTACTGGATTGTGAAAGAATTTTTAAGATAAATTTATAGCTTTAGACAATCTGGTTATATATTATATACTTTTAAAGATAATCTGGACTTTTTTCAAAAAGGAATTTCTGAATTTGAGTCAAAAATAAACTTCTAAGGTTGGGGATGAGTTGGAGGTGAAACAACGGGGGACACAGGGAATAGAAACTGCTAAACAGGTGAATAAGAAACAGGTCACACGGTTTCCAGATTGCCTCTAATCCAAAAAATCTTCTCTAATCTCACACTGAATATTCTATGATACGACAAACCCTCAATATGATCTCCTCCTATACCCAGCAATTCTTTAAGGGAAAGAAAAATAGAATTCTTAGGAAATTTTCAAATGCTGGATTTCTTTGGCATAGAGCCATATGTAAAAGATTAACCAATACTTAATCCTCCAACAGCACTAAGGCAATAGTTTAAAAACTATAGCCCACGTGCATTAAAATCACCTGGAGGGCTTGCTTTAAAGACAGATTGTTGGGCTCCCCCCACCAAGAGTCTCTGATTCAGTAGTCAGGGGTGAGGACGTCCCCAGGTGACGGGGAAAAACTCTTAGAAAAGCCCTAAGGTAATGCTACTCAAAGTATGGTCCTCCTACTGGTGGACCTGTGCTGTCTGCGACAAAAATTGAGAGTAAGCTTTTGAACACTTTTTTTTTTTTTTTTTTGAGACAGAGTCTCACTTTGTTGCCCAGGCTAGAGTGAGTGCCGTGGCGTCAGCCTAGCTCACAGCAACCTCAAACTCCTGGGCTTAAGCGATCCTACTGCCTCAGCCTCCCGAGTAGCTGGGACTACAAGCATGTGCCACCATGCCCGGCTAATTTTTCTATATATATTTTTTTAGTTGTCCATATAATTTCTTTCTATTTTTAGTAGAGACGGGGTCTCCCTCTTGCTCAGGCTGGTCTCGAACTCCTGACCTTGAGCGATCCACCCGCCTCGGCCTCCCAGAGTGCTAGGATTACAGGCGTGAGCCACAGTGCCCGGCCTTGAACACTTTATAGCAGTCTAACATTAAGAGGCATCCAAGCACGTGATCATTATTCTAGTATCCCATTGTTACTGTACTTTCCCAAAACATCGGTCTGAGAAAGACTAAAAAGTTTCGGAAGTTTGAGAAACACTGCTCTAAACGGACAGCTCCGCACGGCTGATCACGCACGCAGCTCGGGGAGCGCAGGGTCGGGGGGACAGTCCTGGCGAGGGGGGGACAGCCAGGCAGCCCGGAGGACACCGGAGGCTGCAGACAATTATTGCAGCCGGAACACCGCCCTGAGACGCAATTTCACAACTGAAGTTTTCAACGTTCTGTCTCCTTCCGGAGCTTCCCGGGACAACACCCAGGGCACCACCGCTACAGGCGGCGGGACCCCAGGGAGGCGCACGGCAGAGGAAGAATGGACACCCCCACGGCGCCTTCCCCGCCCACGGCTCCAGGCCGCCGGGGCATCTGCCTCCAGGTGGGCTAGACCCACGTACGCGATTCCTTCAACGTGTTCAGTTTTGTTTTGGGCGGTGAGAAGCTAAACAAAGAGCGACAAGAGCCGGGACCCGAGCCCAGCGCCGCAGACTCCCCCGACGCCCCAGCCGGCCCTCCCTCGCGCCTGCGCAGACCCCAGACCGCCCGCCCGCCCCGGGCCGGCCCGCCGCTTCCTTCCGGGCTGGTGGGGGGACGAGCAGCCACCCGGGCTGGCGCGCATGCGCAGTGGCGGCGCCCGCGCCCTCGGCGTGTCCCGCCCTTACCGGCTACGAGGGTCGGCTCCTTCCGCCCCGGCAGGGCCTCCTGGGGGCTGACGATCTTGGAGGCCGACTCGCCCATCCTCGCGACGAGAAGGAGGCTGTGGAGGAGCTGGCGGACCCTCCCGGTGGCCAAGAGCATGTGCGGGCGCCGGCGGGCCGGTGCGGCCTCAGGAGAGCCGCCGCCTGCGGAGTCCGGGGCTGGCCGCGTGGGCGGGCGCTGCGAGCGGGCGGCGACCGCCCGGAACCGAGGTTGCCCAAGGCCGGGGCCCGGCGGGCTCTCCCCGAGGGCGTGTCCCTCCCCGGAGGGGGTGCGCGGTCCGGTGTGGCGCCCGGGGAGTCAAAGTTCGCGGGTGGGGAACGCGTGCACTAACTGCGCGAAATACGTGAAGCGGCTGAGGCCAAAAAATAGTGCTGAGCCTTGTGGTACAGCGTTTGATTTTTAGAGTTCGACTCGTTCGCCACCTCCTTGGCAGTTGTTCAGCGTGCCCAGGAAGATGTGAGAGGACCTGCCTTGAGGACAACTGGGGAAATGCGTGTCACTTTCCATTGGAGCCGTCAGATACAATGACAGATCATCAGAAGGATCCCTTCCCATTGATCCAAAGTGAAAACTAAGCACAAGTCTCAAAAAGCATGGAACAGGGAAGATGTGCTCAATGTTACGTTATATGTATACACATATATGCACACACACCTACATAAATATATTTTAAACCCATTTTACAGGGGGGAAACAAGGGAGCCGGGCACTAAGATCACCGTTAATGCAGTTCAGGTGAACTTAATGGTGCTGTTGGACCATTTTTGTTTCCCAAATCATACGAGATAACGTGTTCCTGTGACAAATGTTCAAACTAAATGTAAGGTGGTTGGAGCCAGATGGGAGGTATATATGTGAGACTTTGGTTTTACACAAATGTTCTGTCCAAGTAGGTGGATAGTCTCAGATGACGGAAGGAACTTCAGATTAGCTTCCACAGAAATGAGAAGGCTTTGACCCAACCCTCTCGTGGGTTTAGTTACCGCTTTGTTTTCATGTGGTCTGAACTGTAGGTATAATAAGGACAGGAGGATTAGCCCTATTATGTTATGAAATACAGTGTATTGCCAGACATACGACATTTAAAAGATTAAAGCGTTTATTTTGAGATTTAGATTTCCCCTGGGCAAAATCGTGCCTGAACTTACTTTTGTTTTGTTTTTGCTATGAGATTATGCCCAGTAGGTTCTACGGGCCTTTCTTGAAAATACCCAAGGTGTCCCTTCTAGACTTGTGAGGGCCTGGTCACTGTTAAGCATTTGAAAAAAGAAAGGCATTATGTCAAAGGAAATATTTTGTATTTTTTTATTACTGCCTTTTGATACATACTGATTTGCCTTTTCTGTGTTTTGTAGTTGATTGTATGAAGTTTAACATGTCAGAAATACTCTACAACTAAGAGCTGAAGAACGTTTTATGTTGAGATGTACTTAAAGTGAAAAATACACGTATGTGTATACATAGTATTTATATGTGTATAAATGCAAGTACTCCCACTTACACAGACACTTGAAAACTAAAAGAAATAAAAACAATGTTGCAGTTTTGTTGTTGGGGGTAGTGGAATTCTATTTCATTTTGTTTAAACTTTTGTAAATGTTCTACATTGTTACAGTGTTCTCAAGTGTTCCAATGGAACTGTTACTGTTATAATTATAAAAATAAACATTTTTAAAGAAATAAACATTTTAAAGAAAAATATACCTTAATTTATTTCAAAGCTTCTTTTCATAAAATGGGGGTTTCTTATGACATTGAGGGTTTTTGTTTCTTGAGGAGAGAATTAAATATGCTTTAGTGATGGTGTTTTCATCACTAGGACTTCTTTTCTTCAGATGACCCACCTAACCCTCTCTTTCTCTGCACTGAGGCGCTTTTTTTTTTTATTTTTATTTTTTTAGTCCATGTTCCTCAACCAGTACACACTGCTTTGATTTCTTATTTTTGCAATTATGCTTTGGTTGAAGACTCAATCCTGTTAAATGCCAGTTCTCTCCAAATTGATCTACAGATTCAACACAATCTCAATGAAAATTCCAGCAGGATTTTTTGTTGAAAAAGGCAAACTTATTCTAAAACTCAAGTGCAAATGGATTCTGCTGAAACTTGTATTTGTTTAGTAAATAATTATAGAGTTCATGCCCTGTGCAAGGTGCCACCCTGATCGTACACATGGAAGAGCAAGGCCTTATCCGAGGACTCCCAGTGCAAGGGAGATACATCCTACAGCCAGCCAACCACAGCACTGTACGAGGCAGACCCCAGTGTAGTCCTGTACATGGGCCTGCAGGGTTTTTACAGAAGGAAAGCTCGATTCTCAACCTCTGAGGTTGCAGGTCATACACATAGAGGGCTATGCATCAAAACTAGAAAAGAGCTGTCAATGCATGGAGCATGAACTCAAGGACAAACTGTGCAAAAAGACAGATTTCTTTCTCCTCCGAGAAGCATTCCAGCTCTTATCTCTATTCTCTATTAAACCATAAAAACTGCAGGAATGCCTTGGCATACTCAAACTGAGATAAAGCTTTTTTTGACTTTTTCATAAAAAGCCATTAAATTAGGTAATGAGACACCCTTATAAGTGAATAAATAGAAAGCTTAATATGACACTTCCATTTGCATACTTAAAACCAAGTGGCCTTATTTATGGTCTAAATGCAGAAGATACAAAGCTGCCTTACACATTTTAATTCATGTCATGGATTATTTTGCTAAATTTTAAGGGGAAAATAGAAAGAAGAACAACCATTGTTACTTATTGCTGAGCACCTATTACTCTCCAGCAGCATGTTAGGAGATTTACATGCATTATTTCTAACTTTTGCTCTGACTCACTTTCACAATTTGGCAGATGAGGACATTCAGGCTCAGAGAGGTAACCAAGCTAGCAGAGCTACCTATTAAGGAGAAGAGCCTGAATTCAAATCCAAGTTTTTCCAACTCCCAAGTTCAAGATCATTTTCCTTTATTAAAAAATGAGTTAAGGCCGGGCGCGGTGGCTCACGCCTGTAATCCTAGCACTCTGGGAGGCCGAGGCGGGTGGATCGCTCGAGGTCAGGAGTTCGAGACCAGCCTGAGCAAGAGTGAGACCCCGTCTCTACTAAAAATAGAAAGAAATTATATGGACAACTAAAATATATATATAGAAAAAATTAGCCGGGCATGGTGGCGCATGCCTGTAGTCCCAGCTACTCGGGAGGCTGAGGCAGTAGGATCGCTTAAGCCCAGGAGTTTGAGATTGCTGTGAGCTAGACTGACGCCACGGCACTCACTCTAGCCCGGGCAACAGAGTGAGACTCTGTCTCAAAAAAAAAAAAAAAATGAGTTAACTGGATCTTCATTTAAAAATTCCTCTGCTCTTAAACACTTACTTAGAAATTTGGATCTGAATGGAAAACAGAATGGAATGATTTGAGTGAAAGATAAAATTGCCTTCAGAGAACTTCCCAAGAGATTACCAGTTGATTCCCAATATCCATTCACCCCCTTTTTTGGTAATAGAACCCCCTAACCACCAGGTTGTAATTGGGTCCGTGCTATGCAGTAAAGATGACTAGAGATGACCATGTGACTAGGTGTGACCATGTGACTAGGTTATGGCCAATGGGATGGAAGCAGACATAATGTGTGCAATTCCCAGACCATGACCTTGGAAGGACAAGGTACACTCTCCTGACCCTTCTCCTCTCCCGCTGGCTGAAATGTGGGGAAGAGAATTCAAACTCAGGAACCACTGAAGACCATGAGACGGGAGCTGCATTTTCAGGGTAGCAGAGTGACTACATAGACTGAGCTAGGGTCACTGACATTATGGAGCTGCAATGTCACCCCTAGACTGCTGATGCATGGACTAATACATTAGTGCTATAGACCGAATGTTTGTGTACCCCCAAAATTCATATGTTGAAACCTAACCCCAATGTGATGGTATCAGGAGGTGGGGGGTTTTGGGAGTGATTAGATCGTGATTGTGAAGCCCCATGAATGAGATTAGGGCCTTTATAAAAGAGAGCCCAGAGAGCTCCCTTGCCCCTTCCACCAGGTGAGGACACAGCAAGAAGCTGCCATCTCTGAACCAGGAAGCAGGTCCTCGCCAAGCACAGAATCTGCCAATACCTTGATTGTGGACTTCCCAGCCTCCAGAACTGTGGAAAGAAATTTCTGTTGTTTATAAAGCACCCAGTCTATGGTACTCTGTTATAGCAGCCAGACAGACTAAGACAAGTAGTAAGAAATGAACTTCTGTTTTGGTTAGGTCACTCTGGTTTTGAGTAGCTCCGTGGTTCTCAAACTTCAGCATACATCAGAATCACACAGAAGGCTTACTAAAACACAGATTGCTGGCCCCCAACCAAGAACAACTGATTCAGTCATTTGGGTGATGCCCAGGACTTAGCATTTCTAACAAATTCCCAGGTGATGCTGGCACTGCTGGCCCAGGCAGCAAACTTCAAGACTCGCTGTTCTAGCTGAGCCCCCACCAGCGAGCCTGGCTCTCAATAAACAGCCTTGAGAGCCCCCAGAGTCTAACGACTGTTCTCAACTGCCTTCACCCATCCCAGGTTGCACACTGAATCCAAAACTAAAACTTTGCTCAGTGTTAGTTTATCTAAAGCTATCATTGCTGAATATGAAGAGATTGGAACATCCCACGTACAGAGCTAGGAAATGCAGTATATCCAATAGCACCTGATAGAATCTGTCGAACCCTCAAAACCTGGATTCGAAAACCTATATAATTGAAAACCTCTTTGCAGTCATCTATGAGTTTCTGGGATTACAATTAAAACTTTAAATAACTTTTTTAAATCTACATGTCAAATTACATTAAGCTCTGATTTTTAATAGTTCATCTTCCTGAGCTAGACCAAGCCCATTATCGAATCAGATCAGAAGCTGCAGAGAGGGTCAGGCACAGGAAGCAACAGCCAAAATGGCTAAGATGGAAAATGACCCCCCCCCCCCCACCAGCAGGGATGTTAAAATTGTGAGTGGCAGCGGTGCTTGGAAGATGACACAGACAGTGACAGGTTGAATATTTGGAAACCAGAAAACGTCAAAGACGATGTAAGAAAATGTGCAGGGAAACTTGTGTAACTCACACCGTTCCATGCCCAGGGCCTTTGGAAGTGTCCAAGAAGAGACAGCACTGAGCTTTCTCCCCAGCAGGGTCCCAGGTGACTTGTGAGCCCGCCTCAGCTGTCACCAGTGTCCTCTCACTGCCACCATCAAAGTACCTGACACTGCTGGCTCCATGCTTCTGTCACTCCCTCGGGCCCATGTTCCTCCTGCTTTAATCAGACTCCCCCATAGTAGCTTCATGCACTTTATCTCTGAACCCCTCTCTGAGGAGCCCAGGAAGAGAACCTTCAAGCTGGGTCAGAGAACAGTTCTGGGACAGGGTTCGGTCCTGCACAGATTTTGGCACATAGGAGGTAGTAAGTACTTAATAAATGTTCATCTTTCACTGCCTGCCTACTAGTAACAACTCACCCATGCCCAACCGCTTGGTGAATACAGCCAGCCTTTGCCAAACCTCCTCACCTTCATTAGAGAGGGTGACAGGCCAGATTAGTTTCCCCAACAAATGATCTCATATCATCATGAACCTTTCCTTCAGAGCTCCCATCAGAAAGATAACAGTAACACCAACCTCACAGGGCTTTTCCCTTTTTGTTTTCCTTTTATTCTTGGTGAAGATTAAATAAATTAATATGGGGAAAGTGCCTAGAATGGCTCCTGACACACATAGGAAGCCCTTGGCACAAGTTAGCTGTGATTATTATATACAATAATTGGTGTGGTTGAAATCCATCTCCTCCGCTGGACAGTCAGCTTCGTGCAGGCAGGGACTGTGCCCATATTTTGCTTATTATCATATCCAAAGTGCCTACTACTCTGTGCTGGGCACATAGTAAGCACTGAGTCAATATTGCCTGAGTGAACAAACGAATCACTTGTGGCATCTCCCAAGCCAACTACAAAGTCCCTACATCTTTCTCATTAATTCTCCAGGACGTCTAGTGGGCTTGATGCACTCCTTGTCTCCTATTTTGTTATCTGAGTGTTCTGAGGTTAGTACACAAATTAAACTCCACACACACACACACACACACACTCAGACTCACATCACAGAGGCCCCTCACCAAAGGATGCAGGTAGGATTTATTTTTATAAACACTATAATTTGTCAACAGTATCTTTTTCTTCTCTACCTACCTACTAAAAATGTATGACCATGAAACAAGATAATCCGAGGGAATACACTCAATATACTGCCTAATGCCTAACAGCTGTGGGTTATTATTATTGTCTTTATTATAAAGACATTACAAGCCCAGAGCACCGGACTGCCATTGTAGAGACTTAATATGCATTTGTTGAGTAAACGAATGAATGGCAAGGTGAATGAGTATACAAGCAGGGGCCTGGATTGTAATCTAGTTTCGAATTAACTAGTTCTGTGACCTTTGACAAGTTATTTTCTCTCTCTCGTTCTTCTCATCTGTGAAGTCAAGAGGGCAGGAGGGAGAAATCACAGGTTCTCTAAATTCATTGAATCACCAATTTTTTAAGCTGAGAGGGCAGTTGGCAGACGGTCACTTAGTAGGTAGTTCATCGGGTTCACCCAGAGTCCAAAGGCGTATCGGAAAGTCGTCCAGGTTTAATAACTTAGACTGTCAGATTCTTAATGCACAAAACAATACCAGTAGGCACATGTAGGCTCTCAGTAAGCTGTGTGTTGAATGACTGGAACAGTGAATGGCACGATATTATCTCATTTAAAGATGCTGTAGGTTGATTCTTTTAAAGCTTAATTATCAGACAACGTTTATTTGACTAATAGTTATCAATGATAATTCAATTAACTACCTGTACCAAGATAACTCAATCTGTTAATCCTACCTTTCTAGGGAATGTTTTTGCCTCCAGAATACATTTACCTTTTTTTTTTTCTTCAACTTGTTTTCTTCAACATGTTACTTTAACAAAATGCAGTTATTTTAGGGTTTTATTATTTTAACAGTTCATGTGTCATGTATAGATGTGTACAAGAGAAAGAGACTAGAAAGAAAAGTCTGAAGGGATATCTCCAGGATATTAACAGTAGTTATCCTGGATGGTAGAAGTACAGCTAATTCTCACTTCATCTTCATTCCTCTTTAATAATAAGCATGTATTATTTAACTCATAAAAAATAATAGAGCTGTTTTTCATAGTTCATTTATTAAATAGCCTGAACTCAGGGCACATAAGCACGGTGAACTACCTTTTTTCTTATCATAAAAATTGTATCATTCTTTGAGCACGTTGCAAGTATAAAGGAGAAAACATCAACTACCTCCTATTGTAGGTCAAATCACCCCACCCCTTACAGATGTCTGGGGGGGCGTCCCTCAGCTTTCTGCTCATTTCCAGTTATTAAAAATGAAGTCCAGTTTGGCCCATGCTTAGAGACTTCACTCGTGTCTAATACTTACTCCCTTCCCAACTCCCAGCCCAGCACAGACCCCGCTCCTCCCCCCAAAAGACATGAAGAGGAAAAGGGATTGCCTTTTCCTTCCTTCTTCTCCATTTTCTGGAATCGGGGCCAGAGAAGAAGGATGGAAGAAATGGAACAAGGCTTTCTTCAACTGGACAGCCAATGTGAGTCTCTGTGGGCTGCTCTGCCGGCTTCTCAAGTTCACAGCCAATGGCATAGGAGCCCTCTGTGTGGCAGGCGTCCCTTGCAGACCGTCTGGCTCAATGTTCAAGTGAGCCTCCCAGGCATGCTACCTCCTCGTGGGAGCTCCACCACCGGAAACCTTTTATCAAAAAGACACTTGCACTGAATGTTTATCGCCGCACAATTCACAATTGCAAAGATATGGAATCAACGTAAGTGCCCATCAGTTGATGAGTGGATAAAGAAAATGTGGTATAGATACCATGGAGTGCTTCTCAGCCATGGAAAGGAATGAAATCACGTCATCTGCAGCAACTTGGATGAAACTGGAGACCATTATCCTAAGTGAAGTATCTCAGGGATGGGAAAAAACAAACACCACATGTTCTCACTAGTAAGTGGCACACACGGGCACGAAGAGATGTAAAGGACATTGGAAACCAAAAAGGGGGGAGTATGGGAGGGAGTCCTGAGTTCAGCATGATACAATTCACCCATGTAACAAAAACACCTCTAAGCCCTTAATATTTTGAAAAAAAAAATTCAATTGTCCAATTTTAGTTTATGTTTGAAAAAGGGCTAGTTCCCTACTTATTGGGTTTCTTTTATTCAATTTTCATTATTGAATAAATACTTTTAAATCGCTAACCAATAATTATGTGCTAAGACAATAATAAAAATATGTTATGCCCTCAGCATTATGAGGAATCTTTTCTGAATTCCTTTACACTTACTTCAACTTTTTTTCAGAAGTTTGAAAATGATCTGATATTGAATATTTCTTTTTGTAGAGATAGGGGTGTGGCTATTGCCCAGGCTGGTCTTGAACTCCGGGCCTCAAGCAATCCTCTCATCTCAGCCTCCCAAAGTGCTAGGATTACAGGCATGAGCCACCATGCCCACTGATATTGAACATTTCTAAAGTCTTCTTTAATATATATTTTAAAAAGCAGATTAATCTGATTTTTAATGGTCTAAAAAGGTTAACAAATTTGCTATCTCGATGTTAATAGAACTAGAAATTAGGATCTCTGATTCATGGCTCTATCTTGAGCTAGATATTTGTCAAATAAATGAGAGGAATTATCTTTAACTAGGTTACCATTTCATTCTTTGCATTCCAAAATAATAAATAAACATGGGCTTGTTCCAAAACCTTCACATGGTTCACAGTATCTAGAGTAAAAAATAAAAAAGCCACTTGAACATATTCTACCAATGGCATATATCCTTCCAGATCTTTTTCTACATGGATTTATTTTTAAATTACCTCACTAAAACTTTTTAAGGTAATCTAATAGTTCTGACTCTGATTTTAATATGCAAATGCCATTTAAAATACGTTTGATTCAGAACTACCATAGTTCTTTAGGATTTTGCTTTGCTTTGTTTTGTTTTTTTGTTTATTTGGTTGCTTGCTTGCTTTTCACCCATTCTGCCTGCAGCTAACATGCAGGAATTTTCTAGGTCACAATTATTTTTTCACCAGCATTTCTCCTTGAAACAGTAACCAGCACTAGCACACAAAGAGGAAAGGCAATCTTTACTTCCAGTGTCTCATACATTTTTCCGTGGTTAGTAAGCTATACCTCACGTGGCATAAGTCTCTCAGAAGGTTTAATTTAACTCAGTAAATATTTGGGAACTCAATCGAATTTCAGTAGCTATTCTGTAACTCTCAAAGCATGTAGATACCGGAAGGTAGAAGAATAATACACCGTTTAATGTTTCCCTTTGAAGGTTGCAAAACCTCTACAAACTCGTTGCTGAAGTCAGGTGACACTGGTAAGTGGGTTTTGTTGGGTACTTGGATTCACTAAGGAGAGCCTTCTCGTTCCTCTCCCATCACTGCGTTTTTCATCCCAGATTTCTAAGCTAAAAAAATCCCGACTGGAAATAAATTCATTTCCTTAAGCCATCTGGTGGCTTTCACGTGTAACTACAACATCAACTAGCGGCCAGTCACGGAATTATCACACATGCCCAATACACGCGGGTTTGTCATTTTCTCACTCTCTCTTAGAAGATGAGTTATGATGAAGTGATACCCAAGTAACGTGGTAGAAATTCGGGAGAAGTATTATGGTTCTAACCTCAGGGCCTCTTGAATATTAAGAGCAACATAGTAAAGGCTATGGATGTTGGCATAAGAGAGAAACCATGTTAGTTTATTATAATTATATAATAAGACAAGCCTTATCGAGCATCCTGTAATATACGGAGCAGTGTGCCTACATTTGGGGGCTATAAAAACTAGTATGAGAGGGTCCACGTTCTCAAGGAACACAGGCAAAATGATAACCCAACAGTGCAAGTGTTATGACAGATGTGTCAAGGTAGAGATGGGGAAACCCCTGACCATGCGTCTTTTACCCCAGACTGAAGACCAGGGAATGGCCACTGTTTCCTCGTCAAATACACGACATATCCAAAAATAAAATCAAATTCATTTTTGGAATCAGCTCACATGGTGGTGGAGCTATCAGTGCATCGTGCAAGTTGGTATCCTACCTTTCGCAAAAGCCAAGAATATTCACATCTTTGTGTAATGTGCAACCCTCAAGGTCATGTTCTCCCAAGTTGAATAACAACGGGGGAACTAGGGACCCCAGGGTCAGTAGACAGGCTCCCAGGAGCCCATCTAACTTAGCCAAACAGCACCTGCACCCCAGGTCTTGAGGAGGTGGGACAGCACAGAGGACACAGAGCCTGCTGGCCAGGCTGCAGCGCACCCACTCTGGCTCTGCCGACACCTGAAAACAGGGCGTTACCGGACAAAGAGAGGGAAGAGCTCGTTCTGCCTTGGAAGGGCAGAGAAGGCTCCTGAGAGGCTGTGATGTTTCAGCTGAATGCGGAAGAGCGGATAGGAATTCACCAGACAGATACGGTGGCAAGGCCACTCCATTCACGGTGGCAAGGCCACTCCAAAGCATAAAAAAGCAAAGCTGATTTGGAGGCCTGCAGGTAATTCAGTACGTCCAGAAAGGGCATCGTGAACGCAGAGTGGTGAAAGCAACAGCCGGGAAGGTAGGCGAGAGGCTGCTCAGGGAGGGACATGCACGGCAGGCTCGGGGGGTGGGCCCTTTGCCCTGCAGACAACGGGCCCTCTAGAGGATTCAAGTAGGGCAATGATGTAATCATTTGCATTTTAGGGGGACCATCCTGGAAACAAGATTGATCATAGGTTGAAAGGACAAATGACAAGAAGGAGAAGGTCAGTTAGGTGGCAGTTAGTATATTCCAGGCAAGGCATTACAAGTGTTTCTCAGGTGACGCCAGTGGCAATAAAGATGAAAAAGCCGGATGGAACTGAGAACAACTGAGCAGGTATAATAATCAGGTCTTTGTGACGTGGATATAAGAGGTTAGGTATAAAGGGGATTTTAGGATGATTTGCAGATCTCTGGCTTGGAAACCTGAGGAAGGGGAGTTTCACCGAGGAGGTTGGGAGGCAGCAAACGAGCAAGTTTGGTTTTGGAAGCATTTGGGTTCCTACAGGAGAGGATTCATATCCTACAGGCAGCAGGATCTTCAGGTCTGAAACACGGTGGGAGATCAGAGTAGAAGATGTGAATTCGGAACTGATCAAGCATCAGTGCTGTGGGAAGATGTTACGATAGCCACTCTCAGAAGAGATGTGTTAAATAAACATCAAACAAATAAATACACATTCTTATATACACCTAAGTCTATACCGCAGGCGGGAGGACAGGAAGAAGCCAGCCTAGCATGTTCTGCAGAGCCTGGCAGTGAGGTTGGGGTGGAGGGGGGCCCAGAGAGGGTGAAGATCTGGTGTCACAAAGATGTTCTGGATCGTTCTAAAAATAAGTATTTCCACCAAGTGTGAGTCTAGCTGCATTAATATCTTATAACTGAAGTCACAGTGTTGCATCATCCCTGTCCAGGGCTAGTTAGCGCTTCTTATCTTCAGCCCTGATGGGAGCTCAGAGGCCTGGACCCGACCGGCACGATGGGATGGAGAGTGAGGAGGGACGAGGGAGCCTGCAGGTGCAGAGCTATGAAAAATGTGATCTCGGGTTGGGTGGAAATTCCAATCAAAGTCACCCTGGGGAAATACCAACATTATTCATCTGCTGGAACTTTAAATTAAAAGGCTACCTAATTCTTCCAAGGGGGTGGGTGGGGAGGCGGTTAGGAATTGTTTCCCCTTACATCAATAAGTCCATTTTTCCTCTCTCATCTTCCATCCTATTATATTGTGGAAGAAATTCATTCCAGTTAATATGAAAATGAGAAGCCAGAAATTATGAAGGATGCTTATGGAAGCAGCTCTAGTGATTCATTGAGTCTGTCTGTTGCTCTAGGTATCGATAATACACTTATTTTTTCTGTCATTTAAATGCTCTCAGTATCCATCTGCTCTGGGAACCAATCTGAACATGCCAGCATTATAAAGAAGGCACGAATGGAAAGATACTGAGCCCCTTTATTAATATTAAAAGCTCCATGTCACTTCCAGGGACTCAGTAGGGACCATCCTAAAGGACAGTAAGACGTGCACAGAGGAATAGTGTTGGGATAAACTTGACCCTTGTGGAGAAGAAATCTCAGCCCAGCCAGAAGCCAGCTATGGTGCACTTTTCCTTATTGAGCCGTCCAAAAGTAAAAGCTATATGCCTATTTCACCACACCACTGCTAAACGTTTATTATTATCTTTACCTAACCCTGGGGAGTAGGATAAACAAGAATTAGAGATTTCCCAAAGGAGACCAAGTACGTTCTATAAAACATTTTAACATATGATGACATATAACATTCCTTTGTTATTAATAATATTCTTTTTCAAATTATTTTGATTCTTCTTCCTTTATCATTCTTATTGATCTATTTTGAATGAATTTGTCAATTTTGCCCCCCAAAATCCTTTGGGGTTCTGATTGGAATCATTTTATACCTATGTCATAAGCTGGAAAAAAAAAGACATCTTTGGTCTTCCTATCCGTGGATGTGATATGTCTGTCTACTTGCTGTAATCTTTTTGTGTTGCCTCGTGAATTTTAGCGTTTTCTTTATGTAGGTCTACCTATTTCTTAAGTTTACCTTTTGTTATTTTACAACAGCTTGCTGCATTTACACCGTGTTCAAAAGTGAAAGCAGAAATGTCACATTTATCTGGACACCTAAGGAATGGAAACAGTTCTATTATGGTATTTTAAGAAATCACATATCACGCCTGTAATCCTAGCTCTCTGGGAGGCCGAGGCGGGTGGATCGCTCGAGGTCAGGAGTTCAAGACCAGCCTGAGCAAGAGTGAGACCCCGTCTCTACTAAAAATAGAAAGAAATTATATGGACAACTAAAATATATATATACAAAAAATTAGCCGGGCATGGTGGCGCATGCCTGTAGTCCCAGCTACTCGGGAGGCTGAGGCAGTAGGATCGCTTAAGCCCAGGAGTTTGAGGTTGCTGTGAGCTAGACTGACGCCACGGCACTCACTCTAGCCCGGGCAACAGAGTGAGACTCTGTCTCAAAAAAAAAAAAAAAAAAAAAAAAGAAATCACATAAAATGGAAGAAAATGTAGTAGTCATCTTTTGTTATTAAAAAATGGCTCATCTGATAAATTACATTTTGGTTGCTTTATGGAAATACCTACAAAATCACAGTGTGCCCATAGCAAATGTGGTTTTTGGAAGGGGACAGAGACAATGTATATTTCTACATTATTCATGATAGCCAAAAACTGGAAACGACTCACATGTTCATCCACCAATAAATAGATAAATGTGTTGCATTATATCCATAAAATGGACTACTACTTAGCGATAAAAGGGAATAAAATATTAAATCATACCACATGGATGAATCTAAACCATATAAATAAGGGGGACACAGTGACTTGGGGCTGCCCTTGAGGACGTAAAGTCCCAGGCAGGCCGCTCTGCAAATACAGGCCATTCAAAACAAAGTCACACAGAGCTGGACAAGAGGCACAGGGGTGGTGGGGGGTATCTGGAGAAGGCCCTCCATTTGTACACCTGCCTTCTCTCACTGTTGCAGTTTGAACTGTGTTCCCCACAAGGATATATGGAAGTCCTAATCCCTGGCACCTCAGGATGTGGCCTTGTGTGGCAACAGGGTTGTTGCAGACATCATTAGACAAGAGGAGGTCCTGCTGGAGTAGGGTGGGCCTTTTAACCAGTGTGGCTGATGGGTGGCCTCACAGGCAGGAGATGTGCAGTCACAGGGAGAGGCCACGTGAGGCCCAAGGCGGAGGCTGGAGGTCCTACAGCTGCAGGCCACGGAGCACCAAGGATTGCTGGCCAGCACCTGAGGCAGTAGAGAGGCAAGAAGGATTCTACCAAAGTCTCAGAGGGAGCCTGGCCCCGCCCACACCTTCATTTTGGACTTCTGGGCACCTGAACTATGAGAGAATCCATATCTGTTGTTTTAAGCCAGCCAGCTTGTGGTCATTAGTGATGGCGGCCCTGGGGAACTAAGACACTCCACTAGACTGGAAGCTTCTGGAAGACAGAGGCGGCGCCTGGCTCATGTTTCCCCTTCAGGGTTTGTCTCATCGCAGGCTGGGCCGGGGGGAAGCGCAGCACTGGGTTTAGGCATGAGGTCCCCAGAGTGGTCCCCCAGCCCTGTGCTGTCTGGGCAGCTCCTTTGACACGCACGTGCCAGGCTGGGCCTAGGCTAACACTGGAGGATGGAGGAGTCTTTCGCGCCTCATCCTGTCTGCGTGACGACCTGGAAGCCTGCTTGGGAGCTTCACTGGGGCTGGTGCTGCTGTTGATAACCTTGATGTTCCTCAGCCCCACTCTCCCGTGTGGAAATCAGCCAAACAGCTGTCCCCTGGGCAGCCCTCTGCCGTGCGCTGTCACAGACCAGTGAGGCTGCCCCTGTGCTTCCATGGTCTCTAGGGACCGAGAGCCCAGGTGGGACACGGCGAGTGGATCTCATTTATTTCTGTGTCTTATTTACTTCCAACCCCACCCCCCAATACCCAGTGCCTGGCGCACAATCAGATTCATGTGTGAGTGCTAAACTGAATAAGCCTATTTTAACGTTTAGCTACAGGTGCAAGAAAATTTCCGAATAATCCTTGGCATTCCATTTCTCAGCCAGAGCCGCACAGGGGCTCAAAGATTTGGTGTGTACATTATGTATTTTATAGGCGCCCGGCTCTAACAGAGAGGCTGGAAAGCTTGCCCTCCTCATTTCTTCACAGTTTATTATGCGGAAAAACATAAGCCTTCTGTTTTCCTGGGTTGTTAACTTGGCACCTCATTTCACGTAGAGAACTTGTATTAGGAGACACTACCTCTGTGAGTTAATCAGCCATTTAAAGAGCAAAACTGCTCGATGGTCTGAGCAACTCTCCGAGCTCATCCTCTGCGAAGAATGACTTTATAGGCCAGGTGAGGGGAGAGATTTATGAGCTGGGTGTCCGGTCATTTAATCCTCAAAACAATCTAATAAAGTTAGTCTAAGACCCACTTCCAAGGTGATGAATTGAGACTCAGAAAGGTTAAGTAATGAATTCAAGGTCACACCACTAATAAAAGACAGAGCCCAATGTCTCTGACTCAAAGCAGGGGGGATTTATTTCCTTATTTTTTAATTTATTTTGACAAATAAAAATGGTATACATTTATCGTGCACAACATGATGTTTTGAAATATGTGTACTTTTGGGGAATGACTAAGTCAAAAGAATTAAATATGTATTACCTCGCATACTTATCCCCGTTTGTGGTGAGAGCAATTTCAAAAGCCAGGGATTTTTATTTATTTTGTTATTTTTGTTATTTTTTCTACTTCAGCATATTACAGGGGTACAAATGTTTACGTTACGTATGTTGCCTTTGCCCCGCAGGAGTCAGAGCTTCAAGCGTGTCCGTCCCCAGATGGTGCACACCGCCCCCATCAGGTGTGAGGGTAAGCCAGGGATTTTTAAAGAATTCCATTCAGACTCTCCCAGTGATAGAATCTTAAAGAAATTAACTCTTGCTTTTTTTTACAAAAAGACTTGGAATTATTTGTCCGCATAGGTGATGTTCTGCACAGACATCTCTTGGAAGGTTAGACAGCGATTCCGATGGTGTTTCTGTTGTTCGTTTCACTTGGGGAAAGCTTCTAAGAAGCTTCCAGACTTCAGAACCCGAGAGACGTTCCTTTTTCAGCATTACTTCCGGTGGCTCTTCTTCAACTCTGAAGTCATTTTGAGTAAAGTGTGGAGAATAAGGCAGGTGATTAAACTGGCACTAATGTTTTAGTTCAAAAACACGGTTGGCTGTCAAGATACAGGCTAGATTTTCGGTGTGGGTCCAGAGGTGGACGAGGCGTGGACAAGTTCCTGTTCTGGGTGAGGAGCCAGGCAGGAGGGTCTGAAACCTGTCTTGTCACTTGCCAGCTGACCTCGAGCAAGTAGCTTGACCTCTCTGAGCCTGTCTCCTTCTCTGTAAAGCCGGACCATCGCCTATCCCATAGGGCAGTAAGGAGGATTGAGACGAGATCTCTAGAGCTGCCCCATGGAGTCAGTGCCTCACAATTGATAGCCATCCTTGGGAATCAAAAAAGACCTCTCAAAATTTTTGAATAATAACAATAACATCATTGATCCTATAGCTTGCAGAACACTCAGCCAGATGTTACACACATCCAGGAGTAGGGCAGATGGTTCAAAATGAGTGCTTTGATGTCTTTTGCATTTTCATGGGTTGAAAGCATTCCTATGGTTTGCAGGGAGATGAGCACTTACAACAGTTGCAAGAATAAAATAATGCCAGATTTAAGGTCTGATTGTCAGACCTCTATGGGTTTATCACTGCTCTGTAGCACAAGTGTCCAGGGAAAAGAAAAAGACTTCTGTTAAAATACAAGGAAACCCCACCCTTAAGCAGGACTGGGAAGTAACTGAGCATGGCCTCCTTCTCTGAAGCAGAGCTCACTCCGCTCCTGAAAGGATTGGTTGGATATTTATTGCAGAGCTGTACGCAGTCAGCTGCCTGGCAGGGATTCATATCCTAAGAGAGTTTTTTTTTCTTACAATATATATTTTTTCACTGCACTAGAAATATATGTTCCTTACAGAAAAACTAAAAATTGCTGACAAGCAGAAATAAGACTTAAATCATACATAATTCCACCATCTAGAGATAAATAATATCTGAGGTGAACATTCATTCGACTGTCACTGCATATTTATCTATTTTTACACAAATAGGATCACATTATATATGCAATATTGTAACATGGTTTATTAACTAAGCAATACCATGAACATCTCTCTATGTCAATAAACGTGCAGTGCAGTTTTCGCCAAATGATGCATCATATTCCATTAAAAAAATAACCCATACTTAACCAATCCTGTACTGTTGGATCCTTGAGTTGTTTCAAAATTATGCTTTTGCTACTAGGAATGATACTGTAACAAGGTCACCTGGGAAGAATGTGCTTAGTGAGAAGAGGGGAAGTAGGGACACAATGGCCCTGAGGACAAGGACAGTCCCCCCTTGGGATGAAATGGAGCCTAAAGGACAAGAAAGAGCAACAGAAAATAGAAAGGAGAATGCTGGTTGCCAGGGGCTGGGAAGGGGGACATGGGGAACGGCTGCTCAAGGGGCCCAGAGTGTCAGTCATGCAAGTTCTAGACACCTGCTGTATGAGACTGTGCTTAGAATCATCGATACCATGGTGTACACTTAAAAATCTGTTACGAGGGCAGATCTTACATTATGTGTTTTTTAACCACAGTGAAATTATATAATCATAAAAAGAGCAGCCAGAGAAGGAGAATGCAACCAGGCAGGAGGGATGTTAACAGAAGTCAGGGGAGGAGAGTTTCATAGAGGAAGAGGAGGCTGAACCCTGCAGTATTTGCCACCAGGCTAATAAATCGTCATCCATGGAGTCAACTGGATGTTCTACAAAATCCATAAATGCCACTTCACCATATTGTCTCCCAAAGCCTCTGGATGTCCCCCCCATAAAGGCAGCTGCCACTCAAGGGAGTTGGCATCCTGGAGATCAACTCTAGAGCCCGAAGCTGCTTTCTGGAAACTCAAGCCACTACTGACTCCTTGGCCCACGTCTGCACGTGTTGATGGGCACAAGTGTCATGTCTCTCGAGCAATGGCTTCCTTTCCTGGTGTTAAAGATGGGCTTGGCCCCCAAGTGACAGAGACCTGAGCCCTGCCCAGAGTACACTAGGCAGCTACTGCGTCACCCACACCCAAAGTGGCCAAAACCTTCACTGCCCTTGTGGCTGTCTCTTTACTACTGGTCTCATTTCTTTCTTTAGGGAAGTTTTTGCTTCTCCTTTGATATATTTAATGTTATTCATTAAAAATTATTGACTATTTCAGTCACATCACCGATAAATATTAGAAGATACAATTTTTTAAAAAAACCCAAATTGCATACACGCACAAACAAATACCTACCTGGTCAGGCCTCTTAAAATTAACCTACATCTTTAACACCGTTGCCAGTTCTATGGACGAGTTAATGCGTCCTAAAGGGTAGATCCCATTCCTTAAAGGGCGAGACTTTCTGGACTTCTCAGTTGGGGCCCAGGGTGGTGACTGCAAATGTCATTTGGCTAGGGTGACCAACTCATCCCTCGGTTTGCCCAGGAGTTGCCTGGTTTTAACATGAAAGTCCCTCTTCCTGGGAAACAGGTCAGTCCTGGGAAAACCAGTATGGTTGGGCAATCACCAAGCATCTGGTTCCAGTTCGGGTAGCTCTCTCTACCAAACCCAATCTGGAGGCCTGGTTTTTATTCTGGAGTTCATAATTCACTGACTGTGAATGAATCTCTAACTCAGAAGGAATTACATGCAGTTCATAAACAGTCAATATTTATTAAAAATCATAAATAAATAAATATACACATATATAAATCATAAAGAATGGCATAACTCCTTGGGTTCTGGCATTAACCACCATTCCCCGTCAGTGACTGGTGTAGCTCTTACTAGGATGCCTGGGGGATGTCCCTCATCAGCCCGATCCAGACCTTCCTCCCACAGCACACAGGGTTGGTGTCATAGATGACCTGTCTTCATTCATCCATTCAATATGTACATTGAACACCTACTATGTGCTGGTCATGTGCTGGGCACCAGGAATACAACATAAAACAAGGGACACATCCTGCCCTTGTGGAATCTATATGGTGGTTGAGTAGAAGGACAATAATCAAGAATCTCACAAGCAGATATGTAATTGCTAACTGCTACGGGTGCAATGCGGAAGTCCGGGGTACAATGACAGAGTACAGCAGGAGAAGGTCGTTATGTAGAGTCAGAAATAGCTTCACCAAGGAGGAAACACATGAGCTAGCCATAAAGGTTGAGTCACGATACAAATTAAAACTACAGTATAATATTAATACCACGTAACCCCCATGCATTCAAAAGTTAAAAACTCAGATGCAGCAAGTGCTGGCAAAGATGTGTTGCTTGCTGCTGGTGGGGTGTGCATCCGTTGTTACCTAATGTCCCTGAGTGGTGCCACCTCCTCCCTCCACACTCCGTACTGCCAGGGTCTGGACTCTGCAGACTGCATTTCCCAGGACCTCTTGCCTGCTGGCTTCCTGGGAGGTTCTGCCAGTGGAAGGCACAGGTGGGGATTAGAAGGCGGGAGGAAGAGGGAAGCATTCTGCTCCCGGCTCTGACCCTGGCTGGCCGTTGCTGATGAAGCTGGCCATGGCGGGGAGGGGAGCTGGGAGCCAGCAGCCTGGGCAGTGGCAGCACCTCCTTCAGCAGTGCCTGTGCTGCTTGAGGCAGTGCCTCTTTGGTGGCCCCAGAACCCACTGCAGTCATGTCCCACAGCAGCAAGCACAGGCTTGTGGGCTGAGCTCACGGGCACTGACAGCTTCTGATTTCTGGGGATCACTGAAGCTTCCTTTGGGGTCCTCCAGTCCCACCTTCTTCCTTCTGCTCTTCCACCCTTCTGGTGCCTTTGAAACCAATTCCTTGTATTATAGTCCCTCTGTTTGAAATACCTGGAGTGGTTTCAATTTTCCTAACTTGATCCTAACTGGTTTGACCGTTTTTTTCTTTTCTTTTCACAATTTTTTTATCTTGAAAACAAAAATTTACACATACATATGTGCTTCACCAACATTTTGCCACATTTGCAAATCTCTCTCTCTCTCTCTCTGTCTCTCTCTCTCTCTCCATATATCTACAGTTTTGCTGAGCCATTTGAAAATGAACTGTAGCTATATTGGCATTTCACTCCTAAATACTCTTAAGAAAGAATAAGGAAAGGACATTTTCATACATAACTTCAATACCATTCACATTTCCTTAATTAACGGTAACTCCATGGTGTCACCCAATATTCATTCTGTATTCAAACTTCCCTAATTGTCCCAAATACGTCTTTTACAGTTTTTTTTTTCAATCCAAGATTCATGCATTGCATCAGATTATGTTAGCTCAATCACTTTTGAAAGCAATTTGGCATTATCTTATGAAATGCTTGCTCATATACACCAGAAGGCGTGTAGAAATTGTCCATAGCAACGTAGTTCTTAAGAGAAAAACATGGAGACAACCCACTTGGAGGGGAGGGGAGGAGATGGAAGGCGTCAAGGTGGCTTCTCCGGGCCTGGCTCGGCGGCCTGGTGGACAGAGGTGCTTTCCCCACGTGTCCCACAGTGGTCCATTTGCTTCTGGTTTCAGAGTGCTCACAATTGCTGTTTGCGACTGCTCAAAATTCTCTCTACCGGCTTTGTGCCTCAAAAACATTAAGAGCATTTTTATTGCTCTAGTGATTTCTGTCTCTGTTTGCCTTTCACAAAACCAAGAAATGTAAGAAATGCTCTGTGGGTAATTCCCCTCCCATGCCAAAAGACTCTATTATTGGCCCTCACTCTGCACAATCTCTGAGCATCCTCAGATGGTGTAATGGCCTTTAATTCCAAGTGCAGCCATCACAGAGAGCTCATTTTTCCTATGGTTATGCCCTCTCTCCCACCATGAAACTCCCCTCTCTCTCCACCCCGACCCCCTTCCCTTGCTGCAGTGAGAGTTAAAAGCAGCCGCCTGCTGCCCCACCGGGATTAACTACTTTGTCCTTTCATGCCTTCTTACCTGTGTGGTTTCACATGCAGTGGTGGGACAGCTGCTAAGTACTTAGCTCTGTCTGCTTGTCGACGGTCTCACGAATATGAATGGCTTCATCCATCTACTATCAAATACCCTGACTTATAATGTGTCACCCTGCAGATTGTTTTGCTCTCCAGGTTGATGAAGCCTGAAGGATTAGCAAGGAGGAATAACAAATTGATGAATGCCTTATGAGAAACTGCTTATGGAAATTGTACCATACGCAAGCTTTCAACACGACTTCCCGACCACTGTCTTATCTGACGTGATCACACTGTCATGCCTGAAACCAGTTCCCCACTGTCTTGCTTACATATGTACAGCATACCTGTTAACAGTTCTAACAAAGTCAGAAGCTAGAAACTATGCCAAGTGCCCTGAGATTGACTCTTATAACCACAAAACTAAATGAAACTGTAGAACATGGGAACATGGTAGACCGTTTGGCATAATCCTTGGTGGGCACTAAATCTTTCATAAGAGGTTACACCAAATTCTTGGTCAAGTGTTTTGCGCTCTTATCCTCAAAGTGAAGATTATCACAGACCCCTTGTAATGGCTTAAAGAGCTGCTAGCCTCATCTTAAACCTTTGAAGAAACCAATAAAGGACCTCTCTTCATGGAAGAAGTACAAGTAGAATATTCTAGCATTTCTATACCCAGCACATGTGATAGCATGGAGATCGTCTCCAAAAAGTGACAGCCCCTCCCTGATTACAGTCTCCAATTAGTAAGGGGAGAGCAGAGCCAAGGATCACTGTTATTCATTCTGTGCGATGTTGTTCTTTGCAGTTTCCTGAGTCACACATATGACAGTGGTGACACTTGTTTCCTCAAGCTAAGTCAGACTGGGGTTGGCCAGTGATCATATTCACAGGAAGATTATTTTTGCTACTTTCCCTCACCCTCTAGGATAAAACCTCCAATACCTCTCAAAACTTCCTCAGTTACGTCTAGGAATTTCCAGAAGATGCCTTGTCTATGCTAGTGAATGAATTCTCCTGCTATGGAAGTTTGTGTCCCCCCAAAATTCATATGTTGAAATCCTACCCCACAAGGTGATGGTATTAGGAGGTGGGGCCTTTGGGGGCGATTAGGTCATGAGGGCAGAGTCCTCATGAGTGGGATCGGTGCCCTGATAAGATGAGGCCCCAGAGAGATCCCTCGCTCCTTCTGCCATGTGAGATTTCACCGAGAACACTTTCACCTACGAGGAAGCAGCCCTTGCCAGACACCAAATCTGCCAGGGCCTCGGTCTTGGACTTCCCAGCCTCCAGAACCACGAGAAATACATTTCTGCTCTTTGTAAATGTTTATAAGCCACCCAGTCCGTAGTGTTTTGTTATCGCAGCCTGAAGGGACTAAGCCATTCCAAATACCAATGGAATATCGGCCATGTTCATGCTTTTCTGATCCTGCAGGGATCTCTGCTACCCACCCCCCTGCTCACAGCCCACATAATGCCAATGTCACCCTCCTGCCTCCCCTCTCCGAGGTCCTCTAAGAAAGCGTGAATGGCGATGCCACGTGTGCGGTCCCCTCATTCCCGTGAAACGCCAGCCTCGTCTCTGCCACTGGTCCTGCAATGTTATGGCACTTGACATGCCCCAGAGCTCGCAACGGAGACACTCCCTTCTGTTCCCTTCTCTCCGCAGGACTCGGCATTGAAGAGAGGTCCCCCTCTGTGCTCTGTGTCAGGGCATCCCAGCATTCCAGACACCGAGGCACTGCTCTAAGGCCAAGCCAGTTCCCGAGAGTACATCGGGTCCCTTAAAAAATTGTCCTCTGCTGGCTCAAGCTACAGCACGGATGAACCTCGAGGCCACCATGCTGAGTGAAAAGAGCCAGTCACAAAAGGACAAATGCTGTGTGATCCCCTTTACGTGAGGTCCCCAGAGGAGTCAAATCCATAGAGACAGAAAGTAGGACGAGGGTTGCCAGGGGCTGGGGAGAGGGAGGTGACTGGGCAATTATTAGTTAGTGGGGACAGAGTTTGAGTTTTCCAATATGAAAAGAGTTCTGGAGTTGGATGCTGGTGATGGTTGCACAGCAACGTAAATGTACTTCATGTCACAGAACTGTGCACTTAAAAATGGTTAAAATGGTGAATTTTATATTATGTACATTTAATCATAAAAAAATTAAATAAAAAAATACAATATGTGTAACAAGATTAGACCCAAAAAAACCCCCACAACCCTGGCCTGTAGCAGGCCCACCCTACCAGGCGTCTGGACGCGTCTGGATGTGTCTGCTTCCTGGGAGGACACTCAGTTGCGGCTCCAGTGAGATCTCCAACAGCACCTAGATTCAAGGTGGGACAACGAGCTGTCCCCTCAGCAACAGAAAACTAGGTTATTGAAGGCCCACGGTCTCCTACCACTGTTTCCATACAGGATCTCCTTCCCAGAATCTCTGGGTAAATTTATATTTCTCTGAATTCCAAGAGGGGGGTGGCCAAAGTGTCATCGGGAGGCGGGTGGCTGCAGAGCCATCAGTCTTGCTTTCAGCTACACCATCATAAGTAAGCGTTCATGGGGCCAGCCTGCTGCTAACCAGAAATCACGGTTGCAAATAAAATAAATACTACTAAATTTGCACTCATTATACAAGTCCTACAAGTGGTGTTCCAAGAAACAACAAGTTTTGCAAGCAAAGTAAGTCCTTAAGTTGATTCTGCTTAGTACCGTAGAACCTACTCGTAAGCAAATCCAGATGTCACAGGATGTGAACACCACCCAGTAACGTTTACTCGTGTTTTCAGTGGTCTGAGTACTCTCTATAGTCTATAGTTTCTTATAAATATTTTACCAGAAAAAAAACTGCAGAGAGAATATGATATAAATGTTGCCATAGAATGCTTCCATATGAAATTATTATAGAAATTGATCTGAAATCTGTCAGCAAAAACAATATTGATTTCAATAGCAAAAGCAAAGTCAGGAAAAGCAAACAAAATATTTTTATCATTAAAAAAGGAAATGAACCTTAAATGGAGCAGCACGAACCCTACTATCCAATTTGAAGATGGTTTTGGATGCACTGTAATAATGCTACCCACATCAACACAGAGTGAAAGATATTTTTCTGCATCTGACATATTTGTCATGAAACAGATCAAACTATCAAACAGGGCAATGAATGTTTAGTATGCTCTAAAATTTTCATTTGAGAATGGCAACTTTTAAATAGTAAATATTTGTGATGTCTTTCAATTTTTTAAATGAGTTTTATCTGGTGCTAATGGTCCCTTCCTTCAGTGTTTTCTGCTATCAAATGTTTATATCAAGGAAGCATCATTTTTACATGTTATTGAAATATATCAGTTAATATAAACAAGGCATATATTACATGACAGTTTTTTCTATGCAGAAACCTTTTTATATAACCCCATCACAGGTAGATTCATGATTTATTATTGTGGTCACTCATCATTATTTTTAAATTAATAAAGTATTATAAAAAATTACAGAATAAGTTATGACTTGGAGAGTTCCTGGGGATTGCCAGTGACTTTGATTTCTCATTTTTGAATCTTGAGTAGTAATATCTGTCAGGAATTTGGAAATGCTATTTCCTGCCCATTTATTAATGCCACTCAATACAGAAGAGAGTTTGCACAAAGTCTAATTCATTAGTTCACATGAACTTCATTTGCATATGGGTAGACTCTAGTCTTACTACACACTGCGTAGCTGAGGGATTCACTGAAATTGAGAAATTACTTACTGTAAACTAGAACTTGCAGAAAATTCTTTCAAGTGGTCAAATATTAGGGCTACTTAGTAACTTTACAAAATAGTCAGACATTATATTTCAATATTTGAGATTTTGAAGAAGATAAAATTTTCTGATGAGTTTTTTCCTAATACTTCAAGAAGTTTTACTCATGGACTGCCTCCACTATGAGATAGTCCAATAGATAACAACACGGAATCTTTCTCTAGAAAAAGAAAGCACATTCTTTGTGACTGATGAAGTTCATAGTTTAAGAAATAATCTTGTTCAGCTTTTAAACTCACATTTGCTTATAAAAACTAAAATAAAAAGTTATTTAGCAGTAGCTGAGTTTATTTGAACCTATTAACTATATCAGCCTAGGGGCGCTACTGAGTCATTATTTGTCAATGTTCACTGCAGTTTGTCACGGCTTTATTGCCTCTCCCTTGCCAGGAATAACTTAAGAAAAGTGATTAAATACTCTGTGATAAACATTGAGGAGTAATACGTGTCTATATGCTGTTATTCAAATTTATTGCCACATCTTTAATTAGGACAAAACTTCTATAATGGGTAAAATATTGTCATAGCCTGGATTCCCTAGAAAGCAGAGCCTGAGGCAAGGATTAAGTCCTGGTGCTTCACTTGGCAGGTTCATTCCCAGATCAGCGAGAGTGAGAAAAAGGGGAAACAAGGCCAGGAGGGGTGGGATGCAAGGCAAGATACTGTATTTTGCAGCACTGGCCACACTTTACAACAAGCTGTGAAGTCACAGAGCTGACTCTTCGGCAGATGCCCCCATGGAGCCACACCCCTAGACAGGCCGCACAGAGAAACCGTAGCTTAGGACTAGCCATGGGAGGATGCAACGAACAGGAATTTGTATACCCAGCTCCTTCCCTTCTCCTATTTCCACTGGTCACAGTTTACCTTTGGGGATCGAAAAAATCATGCAGATTGAACAAAATATATTTGAAACAGTCAAAGATGAGAGACCAAGGGATGTTACTATGCAGCAAACAAGAAAACAGCAAACCAAAGCACTCTCTTATTTATACATTTTATCAGAGGAGGATTTAGTAGTGTCCTGCAAACCCTATTTAATTAGACTCATTTACATGATAGCAAGAGAAATAAGTTTTGTTCTATGCTGTTTTATGTTATTTCTTCCGCCTTTCTCTGTCCATTAGCTGTCTCTTCTTCATCTGGAAAGTCCTGTATTGTTTTTCTCATGTTTCATGTTTTACATCTTCTTAATTGCATTTTATTGTTTCTTCATTTGGACGCCCCATTTTGAATCACATCCACACTCATTTGAGTGCCTTTGTAGGAGGTGTGGAGTTAGCCGGGATGGGGAAGAGAAACAAAGCCAGCCCTGTCCTCAAGGTATTTCCTACCTAGAATGAGCAAGCACCTAGAGCTTAGGGCCAAATCTATTTAGCTCGCTCACAATCCCCGCTCATAGAGGAACGGTACCAGGTATGAAACGTCAAGGCATCTGACCCTCCACCCAGCACCGCCTCCCTACACCCCCACATGTAAAGCCACCCTTCGACAGGAAAATGGATGCACGAATTGTGGTATATTCATACAATGGGAAATTATAAAGAAATAACAAGGAACAACCTACAACTACACTCAACTACACAGATGAATCTCACACAATGTTGAACGAAAGAAGCGGACTTTAAGGGGTACACATTGAGTGATTCACATATAACAGGTACAATGCACAAAACCAGGCAGGACTGAGCTACGTCGGTAGAAGGCAGGATAGTGGTTACTCTGGGGATGGGGGGAGTGTGTAGTGGGGGGTCTGGGGGTGCTGGTGACATCCTCTTTCTCTGTCTGAGTGCTGGTTTAAACAGGTATGTATGTTCCGTTTATGAAAATTCATTGAGCCGCACGCTTATAATATGTGCACTTTTCTCTGTGTATATGTCAACAGAGAGGTGTTTTTAAATGTTACCGAAGTGTGCCCACCAATACAAAGTTTTTCTAAGATCGATAATAATTGGGCTCCCAGTTTTCCTGATTTTCATAGAAACAGATTAAGAATAACACTCTTTGTGACGAATCTCGAAAGGAGACATTACTCTGTTCAAAATGCTCACCTGTGTCTCCATAGCTAAGCCCCCTCCACATCTGGGCTGAAAGAGGAAACTGTAACCTAATTGATCTGGTTTTGTACCCTGCGCCCATTCGTAATGATAGGCTAATAGCCACAGGAAATTAGGCTAAAATAACGAAAACAGTTAAGTCCATTTTTAAAGGCAGAAAAGAGTGTGTGGCTAATAAGAGCTCCAAGTGGGGTGCTCGCTGAATGAAGCAAATGTGTTTTTAAATTATTTCCATTCGATGGTGAAGAAAAATGCTCTTTAAAAAACACTCACATCTTCTATTCTAGCAAACATAAAGCAAGAGAGATCTAATGGATGCACCACTAAGTGGGAAATGAACAACTTGCGAATACAAAAAAAAAAAAAACGAAGCACCTTGTTTCACGCATCTACACGAAAGAAATATACACGGAGTCAATTGTGCCAAATGAGCTTTTTTAAAAAAAAAAATCCCCTTAAGAAGCAACACAACCGAAAGGGAAACCGATTGAATTTTACAAAATAGAAGATTGTGTTCTATAGTTTAAGATCTATATTTAATTGGAAGTATTGAAGTGTTTGCACTTTCCTCCCACGTATATCTAGAGCATATTGTCGTTTACAACAATTCCGCAGGATCAAATTGCAAAAACGCAATAAAAATAATGCCGTATTATTACCAACCAAAAGTAAGCGTCGTAAGACCCAATTAGATACGTACTAAATCATGGCTTGACAGATATAAAATGAATCCATAGTCTATCCTAGATTTCAAACCAGGACTTAGGAAAATGGTTTAGAATATGAAATTATGGAAAACATTACAGTACATCAAAGCAAAGCAAGTTTAATTAGGCTTAGTTTGATAATTGCCGAAAACAAAGAACCTGTCTCACAGCGTAGCTGGTGTAAAATCCAGCAGTCAGTCCAGTTGATCCAAATTAAAACCTCCCTATCTACCATCCCGAATGAATCCTTTTATCTGAAGGCTACAGAGAACAAGGAATTACAATGCAGCTCAGAATTACAAAGGGTCGGTCGTTTTTTATTTCATCAGGGTTTGCTTTGGCTAAAACCTAACTATGTACATTTCATTTCTCTATTTTAAAAATATGGTGTATAAGGACTTTAAGGTAAACACCAAGAGGCTAACCAATGCCAGCAAAAGCTGGTAGCAGATCAGCGAATTTCTTCAGCATGTTTACACACACACAATCCAGTTCCAGTTTTCCCCATGTAGGAGTCACAGGAGAACAAAATTCATCATCTTACAGCCAGATTCTCCTCGAAATTATTGATTCTCCAGATTGGAAATGTAGAAATTGACCTCTCTGGAGAATGATAAAATCTCCTCCAAACTTAAATAGATTAGGAACCTCACGAGATTAATTGGGGCAATTATTGCTATGCTAATTTTCCAAAGTGAAAAACTATAATAGGGAATCAGGAAGCCAGGAAGAAAGAGGTGGAGAGGGAATGTTCTCAGATCTAGCTTTTCCCCCGTGCCCAGTCCAGACACTCACCGTCCACCACCAGGACTGCCACCAAGGTCTCCTCTCTGGTGTTCCTGACTTCAGTCTCCTCCAGCCACCCACTTCTGACACTCTCGCCTGAAGTACAGTTCTGAAAAATAAGTATGATTGTGTCATCTGCCCACTTATAAAATGCCACTGAAATTTTTTAAATTCAATACTCATATGAAAAACATTCAACCTCACTAGTAATAAGAATGCTAATTAAAACAGCAATTAAATATCATTTTTGCTTATCAAATGGACACAAATGTCAAACAAAAACATGATTAGTGCCAGCAAGAGAGTTATGGAAGAGGCGCTCTTATAAAAACCTCTAGTGAAAGCACCAATTACAGTAGCATTTTTGAAAATCAATTTGACCATATCAAATTATGAGCTCAAGAAAAAACATCATACACTTTGACCCCACTGCTAAGAATTTGTACTAAAAGTATTCAAAGATACGAACAAAGATTTATATAGAAGAACAATCATGGCGGGTTAAAATTGCCACCATTAGTTTCTGCGAAAGATGAACTTTAACCTGCCATGATTCATTAAGAATATGTGGCCATGAGGCCACCCAGGAGAGATGGGGCACCCCAGGGCAGAACTCGGAGCCTAAGAAATTCTACAGCTAGTGCCAGCTGTGCACACATTCACTGACTTGTCTCCAGAGTAAGAAAAAATATGATGCTAAGGATTAAGGCCATGGTGCAGAGGTAGATGAAAAGGAACAAATTGTCCTGATTTGCAGTGCCCTGCAAAGCTGCTGACACTGCATTCAAAAAATATATTGACTTTTTAATAATACATATACATAATAAAGAATTGAAGTAATATACAAAATAAAGTTAAAATTTAGCTCAAAGAGCACCACATGAAATAAATCATTATTAATATTAAATGCATTTCATTCCAGGCAGCACCCTACGCATACATAGCCTAGATGGAGAAATAAATACTTCTATAAAAATAGGATTATAATATAACCTCTATTTTTATTAAAAAGTATTACTTTTAATTTTACTTTAATTTGATAGAAGGACTAGAAAACAAAGTAAAACTAAAGGAATTACTGAAGTCTAGATAAATATTTTTTCACCACTAGAGATAGTATTTCATAAAACATCCCTCCAAGGTTAAGGAAAAAAAGACATTGGAGTCATTTAGTTTAAGATCTGTACACGCTTTAATTTTAGACAATATCAATACTGTGAGTCATGAAAGATAAGGAAAGTAGCACTTATATTTCCTTTTACCTTCTTGTTTTTATGAGCTATATTATTTTTCTTTTAATTG
The DNA here is from genome assembly GCF_041146395.1 of Eulemur rufifrons. Classification (NCBI taxonomy): domain Eukaryota; kingdom Metazoa; phylum Chordata; class Mammalia; order Primates; family Lemuridae; genus Eulemur; species Eulemur rufifrons. The sequence continues at coordinate 4,104,129 of NC_090994.1, forward strand.
GAAGTGTATATAATAATATTTACATTCTGCTCTGTCACCATAATTCTCACAGTTGTTTGGTCTTAGTTCTATATTTAAGTTTGTTGTTAAGAAGCAGACATATGTGCTAAAACTTTTCCAAGAAGCAAAGGAATGCTCAGCACAACAGTCAAGAGAGTTATGTCTTTTGTTTGAGGATATAAGGTGACGATGAGAACAAGGAGGGACAGATAGATCACTCCAATTGTTAGGTGGTATATTCATGACTGTTCATGTGTGTATTTCCAGTATGCTTTCATACACACATTTACAAAACTGGAATCACGTCATATTTGAAGTTTGATAACTATTGATACCTTCAAAATGCTGAGAGATAAATAACTGTCAACTTAGAACTATATACCCAGCAAACTATCTTTTAAGAATGAGAGTACAATAAACACATGTTCAAATAAACAATAATGAGATACCTTATAGCAGCAGTCCTCTACTAAAGAGATTTCAAAATATATTTCTTAGAAAGAAGAAAAATGACCCTAGAAGGAAGGTCTGAGTAAGAAGAAAAGGGAAACAAAGACATTAATATACACAGAGATAAATCTAAACTAATACCTTCTGTTGAAAACAAGAGAGAACACTTCCCCAACTTTCCTGAGGACTAGTATAACCTTGATACTTATGTCAAATAAAGGCAATATTAAAAAAGAAAATTACATTCGTATTAAAATCCCAATGATGTTTTTTGCATAAATAGAAAAATCCATCCTAAAAGCCACATGAAATCTTGATTGACCTTGAATAGCCAAAACAGTCTTGAAAAAGAACAAAGCTGAAGGCCTCACGCTTTCTGATTTCAAATATATTACAAAGCTACAGTAATCAAAACAATATGGTACTAGCATAAAGGCAGGCATATAGAACAATGGAACAAAATAGAAAGTCCTGAAATTAACCCTCCTGTATGTGGTAAAGTGATCTTTGACAAGAGCGCCAAGACCACTGAGTGAGAAAGGGGAATTTTCTTCAACAAATGGTGTTAGGAACACTGAATATTCACATGCAAAAGAATGAAGTTGGACCCTTACTTTATACAAAGTACAAAAATTACTTCAAAATAAATTAAAGACTTAAAATTAAGATCTGAAACTATAAAACTCCTAGAAGAAAACATGGGGCAGGAGGAAGGAAAGAAAGCACAGAGGGAAAGCTTCATGACACTGGATTTGGCAATGATTTCTTAAATAAGGCAATGAAGTGATAATAGACAAATGGGATTAGATCAAACTTACAAACCTCTGCACATCAAAGGAAAAAAAATCAACAGAATGAAAAGCAACCTACATACAGAATGGGAGAAAACATTTGCAAATGATATACCTGATAAGGGATTAATATCCTGAATATATAAAGAACTCCTACAACTAAACAACAATAAATAATCAACCCTATTTAAAAATGGGCAAAGGACTTGAATAGCTATTTCTCCAAAGAAGATATACAAGTGGCCAATGAGGATGTGAAAAGATGTTCAAAATCACTAATAATTAGAGAAATGTAAATCAAAACCATAATGGGATATCACCTCACATTCATTAGGATGGCCACTATTAAAAAAAAAAAACAAAATAACAAGTGTTGGTGAGGATGTGGAGAAATTGGAACACTTGTGCACTGTTGATGGAAATGTCAAACGGTGCAGCCACTTTGAAAAACAATATAGAAGTTCCTAAAAAAATTAAAAATATAGTTACCACAAGATCTAGCAATATTACTCCTGGTGGGTACCTAACCAAAAGAATTGAAAGTAGAATCTTAAAGAGATAGTTACACACCTGTGTTCACTGCAGCATTATTCACAATGGTCACCAGGTAAGAGCAACTCAAATATCAATTGACAGATGAATGAATAATGAAAATGTAGTGTATACATACAATGGGATATTATTCAGTCTTAAAAAAGAAAGAAATTCTGACACATGTTGCACCATCGATGAACCTTGAGGACATTCTGCTAAGTGAAATAAGACAGTTACAAAAAGACAACTACTGTGTGATTCTACTTACATGAAATATCTGAAGCAGTCAAATTCATATAAACAGAAAACAGAATGGTGGTTGCCATTGGCTAAGAGGAGGAGGAAATAGGGGTTGCTCTTCAGTGGATATAGAGTTTCAATTTTACAAGACAAAACAGTTCTGTAGATCATTGCACAACAATATGATTATACTTCACACTACTGAACTGCACACTTAAAAATAGTTAAGATGAAAGGGTACAAACAAGCAGTAAGATGAATAAATTCAATGTTTGATAGCAGAGCAGGATGACTATACTTGTAAAAATGTATCGTATTTGGGTGATAGATAACCTAAACACCTGACTTGATCACTGTGCGTTATATACGTGTAAAAAATTTCTCATGTTTCCCCATAAATTTTCACAGATAAAAAAAAATCATTAAAATGGTAAATTTTCTGTGTTTTTATCATGATTAAAATTTTTTTTTAAAAAAGATTAGATCCTTTTGTAGTTCATAAGCATGATGATTGGGTTTTCCTGCTCCTGTGTGAGATGTGCCTCCCTCTAACCCTATTACAATGTCAGCACATTACCTATCTGATGTGGAAAAAAAAAAAGAAAGAAAATTATAGGCCAATCTCTCTCAGGAATACAGAAATAAACACCCTAAAGAAAATACTACCAAGCCAAATTCAGCTTATAAAAAAAAAAAATCACATACTATGACCAACTTTGGCTTATCCCAGGAATGTAAAGATATTTAGCATAGGCAAATCTAAACACATAATCCTCTACATTGAGAAATTAAAGGGGGAAAAAATCACATAATCATCTCATAGATGCAAAAATAGAATTTGATAAAATGTAGCACTCACTCATCCATCTGCTTATTTCCTCTCTCACTCCATCTTCTGGTACGATTTCTCTCGCTCATTCAGTTCCAGGCACAATGGCCTCTTCACAGTTTCCTAAACAAGCTACACACACATGCCCACCTCAGTCTCTGCACCTGCTATGCCTCTGCCCGGGGCGCTTTTGCAACACTTGCGTGCCTAGCTCACTTCCTTGGCTTCCTCAAGCATTCATTCCAATGGCACCTTCTCAAGACCCTGCAGGGCTTACCTGATTCTGAGTATAGTCTTTTCCAGGAAACCTTGAATTTATTCATCCTCTGCCTAACTAGGGAGGAATTCTCCCGACTCTGTCCCCAACACCAATGCAAAAGAGCCATCGAAGGCGTCACTTGCAACAGAGTTAGACCTACTTGCTCACGTCCTCCCTACCTCCACTTCTCTGACCCCGGTAATAGAGAGAATGTATACAGACATCCCCTCAATTAGGTTGGCTCCAGATCTGGGCATATTTCAATTTATAGCACCACCTTCAGGAGGATATATACAGCATCAGGTTTAGGTACTGGGCAAGAATCTTCTTCCTTGGCTGCCATGTTTTTACATTTGTAGCATTGGGTGGTATTCTTTTTCTTATTTAAATGCTGCTAGCAATTTTTTAAAAATTGTTGTTGTTGTTCATTTCATCAGGTATCGTGGGAGAGTGATTCTGTGACCCGGTTTCACTCTGCCTTCTTTACCTAGATGTCTCCCATAGTCACATATTAACATTTTGATGCTGGGCTACACATCTCTATCTAGAACCTGCTGGTGCTGATTAGTGTCTCTAACTCAAGAAACTCTCTATTAGGGACAAATACAGGCACATTTCTCTAAAACGTATTGTCAGGTTGAAACCAAAATAGAATCAGGGTTTCAGAAAGAGATATATCCATTTACTTAAGTCTATGCTCAACAAGCACAACAATGAATTGGGCTTCTGGAGCTATAAAGTAGTCGATGCTGCCTGTGGAGCTTCCCTGAGGAGTCCACAAGATCCATTTTGTGATGGCTCCTAAGGGTCCTTATTTAGAGTCCTCTGTTGATCTGACCCAAATTTAAGCGCCCTTGTATTGTAAGTATCTGGAGTTACAAGACATCGAATTAATCAATCAATTAGTGTTTATCAAGAACCTACCATGTGCTCAACTCTGGACCCAGTGCTGTGCGAGACTAATGAAAAGTATCCAACCGTCTCTGGCCTTATGGAACCCACCAGTTGGGGAGATAAGATGTGTTCACCCAAAACAGTGTTTAGCAGTTCAAAATAGGGGATAAGTGCTCCACTCTGGGCTCAGACTCGGTCTAAAGGTTTGATTAGACTGATTAAATCCACTGGCAAGGCCCTGAGAGGTCATTTTGTCCAACTTCTCACTTCGAAGCACTCATCATAAATGCCTATTTGTTGAGCAGCCATTGCCAGTCATTAACGGATAACTGCAACTGACACTTTAAAAATGGGAAATTATTGGGCTCTTTGTGTGTAAAAGGTTTTTGAACTACCTATTAGCCAACCAGTTTTCCCTCAGAAGCCTATAAAACTGCCATTTCGAGTCACACTGAGTCAACCACAGGTTCATCAATGCTACACCTTGGTACAGGTGCACAAGTTATCTCTGTTGAGCAAGAGATTGGGCGCACCCAGCCCCACTACCATTCTACTTTCCCTAAAACGTAATGTGTGCCTGTCATCCATGAATCAGTGTCCATATTTTAAACATAAGTTTCAACTAGGGTGGCAATCCAGTATAAAAAGAAGTATGGAACCACCCCTGGGTTCAAAATCCAGCTCTGACATTTTTCTAGCTCTGTGACCTTGTTTCTCAGATTTCTTATCTGCAAAATGGAGCTGAGAAGACCTGCTTATAGAGGTTGTTCTGGGCATTAACATAGTAGTGTAGGGAAAGCATGGGGTGTTCAGTAACTATTAGTTCTCTTCCCTTCTTTATGTAAGAAGTTTTCTATGTCTATGGCCTTATAGGGGCCCACAAATTTTGGTATTCTAGGATTTCATTCTTTCAGTATTTCCTAAACCTTTGATGAGTCCACAATAGTGTAATGACTTAGAGGGCAGAGAGAATAATGAGATTAATGAGGTCTTCATGAAGAATATGAAAAACCAGAGTTGAATCTTAACAAATATTCAGGCTTTGAGTAGGCTGTAAAGAAAAGGAAGAAAAGGTTGAGCTGTAGCCTCCATGAGCAAAGTTGAGGAAGCGGGAATGGATGCACCATTGCATGGTTCAAGGAGATTGACAACCTGACTCTGGCAAGAAGGAAGACAAAGGAATAAACATTTTTGAGAACCTGTTATGTGTCACGCACCTTTGTGGGTTATTTAGGCAAATCATTGCATGCAGTCCTCCTAACAAGTCTGTTAAGTGAATGTATTAATATGTATCCATTCCACAATTATTTATTGAGTGGCTACAACTTTATCTGCAAAAAGTTAGAAGAAGCTAAGAAACTTGCTAAAGGCCATGCAGGCAACAAGTGGTAGAAGTAGAATTCCCACCCAGAGCTGCCTCCACCAAGCTTGTGTTTTTCCAGCTACAAATTGCTGCCCCGAAACAGTGTATAGATAATTAGAGTGAGGGTATGTGTTAAGTTCTCCAGAGAGAGAGAACCAATGGGAGAGATACAAGATGGACAGACAGAGATAATGATATGACTATGGAGGCCAAGAAATCCCACCAACTGCTTTCTGCAAGCTGGAGACCCAGGAAAGCTGACAGTCTAGTTCAAAGGCCTGAGAGCCAGAGAGCTGGTGCTATAGGTTCCAGGCCAAGTCTGAAGGTCTGAGAATTTCAGGGCCAAAGCCAGGAAAAAATGAACGTACTAGCTCAAGCTGTCAAGCGGAGAGTGAATTTAACCTTCCTCCACCTTTTTGTCCTAGTCAAGCCTTCAACAGATTGGATGATGTTCACCCACACTGGGGAGGGCAGTCTGCTTTACTCAGTCTTTCTCTTCCAGAAACATCCTCATAGACACACCCAGAAATAATTTTAACCAGATATTTGGGCACCCCATGGCCTAGCCAAGTTAACACAGAAAATTAACCATCACAGGGTATATTACCAAGGACCAGAAAGTAAGGTAAATGAGTCTATAATTTTTGCTATGGCTAATTAGAAGCAACTAGAATGTCCAGATACATAGTAGCTGATTATTCTAGTACCCTCTTAACAGAGTTATAAATACACTGGCTAGCCATGTACAGGTATATCATTTGCCAATGATTTCAAAAATGGTAAGATATAGTTTCTGTTAATGCAGATTGAAGGAGACACGGCAACTGAATGGAATACCCAATCCTACACTGGATCCCCTATTGGCAGAAAAAAGAAGAAAAAGAAATGTTTTATAAAGGCAGTATTGGATTGATTGACAAAATTGCAATAAGGATGGTAGAATAGATAAAAATATTCCATCAATGTTAAATTTGCTGAATTTGATAATCATATTATAATAAGGCAAGAGGTTCAGAAAAATTTACAAATATATGTACACATATGTACAGAAAGCAGGGGAGAGAGAGAGATGATGAGGGAATGACAAAGCCAATGTGGTAAGATGTTAATGAGGTTTTCTTCGTACTTTTCCTATCCTTGCACCTTCTCTATAAATTTTCAGTTATTTCCAAATAAAAAGTTTCAAAAAGAATGACATGGTATCTGTGGTCACTTTTATTTTTAAGGTTTCAGAATTAGTGCCTCAGTCAAATATTTGAGGTCTAAAGACAAATTACTTTTTGAAATAAAAATCTAGCATTATGCACTATTCTTTCTAAAAAATTAAATGTATCCAGAATGTGGGAAGAAATAAGGGAATTTAATGAGTAACTGATGTGTTCTAGGCTCTTGACAAATTTTCTCACGTAATCCTCAAAACAAGTCTTCACGGTGAATTGAATTCCCATTTTTCAAATCATGAAACTGGACTCAAAGAACTCAAGTTTCTAAGGTAAGTGGTGGAGACTGTATTTGAATCCAGGTCTATTTAATATTTATAGTGTTAAATCAAATGTTCATCACTATTAATAAGGTATGAAAATATTACAAGCATCTCATTATTTATATATAAAATAAAAATGCATTCATATAAAACATGTTATGTGTGATATTAAACAAGTGCTGGCCAATGTCCACCCTTTTCCTAGATTATCCTAAAATCATAGCTAGGATTATTTGTCATAAATGCATTGTCTTACACGTGTCCCTTCTGAAGCTTTGATGAATGAGGTGAATCACCAATTAAGAAGCTGAATCATGAAACCAAGCGAGTAGAAGATACAACAGAAACTCACGGCCAAAACCTTATCTGACCTCGACTGCTCACCTTACACATCACGTCCCAGTCATCACGCACATGCACGCATGCACACACATACAGGTATGCACATGTACACATATACACTGCCCACAGGTAATTGCACTTAGTCCCTTACTCCCAGAGTTCTCCAGAGAAACAGACCAATAGGGTATATGCAGATCCATAAAAAGAGATTTAGCATGAGGAATTGGCTCACACCATTATGGAGGTCAAGAAGTCCCACAGTTGTCTGCAAGCTGGAGGCCCAGGAAAGTCAGTGGTAGAATTCCAGGCCAAACCCAAGGGCTGAGAACCAGGGAAGGTGATGGCGTAAGTCCCAGTCCGAGTCTAAGGGCCTGAGAACCAGGAGTGCCAACGTCTAAGGGCAGGAGAAGATGGACGGCTCAGCTCCAGAAGAGAGAGCAAATGCATCCTTCCTCCGCCTTTTTGTTCTGTCCAGGCCCTCGTGGGGCTGGGTGATGCCAGCGTACATTGGTGAGGACAGATCTTCCTTACTCAGTCTACCAGCTAATCTCTTCCGGAAACCCCCTCACAGACACACCCGGAAATAATGTATTAACCGCTATCTGGGCATCCCTGGGTCCAGTCAAGTTGACACATAAAATTAACCATCTCACTCCCTACCCACCCAAACCTACACACTCCCAACTTGGGACACTGTCCTTCCCTCCCCATCACTGCCTGTTCTCAGAGGACTACAGGTGTCGGGACCACCCACTGTCCCATCTCCACAGGTAATTTCACCCAACAATGCACTTCACTGATTCAATTTCCTTTGTCACATTCTCTATTGTGATTCCAAACAGACTTAAATGATGTTAAACCAGGCTAAGAGTGTGCTTGGAGGGCATACAGAATAGAATTGAATATAAGAAGTGTCAATTATCATAGACCGGAGTTCATCTTTTCCCTGCCTTGGTGGCATTTGAAATTTTTTCTATTACTTATTTAGATTCCAATCTCTGAGCCTCCCTCTTCTTTCTCCAAGCTTCTAAGTCTAACAGATTTTTCTCAGCAAAATAACCCTTCAGTTACTACCAGGGACAGGCTGGTATGTGGGCTACAACAGATGTACAAGACAAGCTTTACAGGCATTTTAAAGGGTTCGGTGTCAAGATAAAATTTATCTAATGCAGCATTTCCTCCCAAGTGCAATTTATCATCCCTTAGATGTCGAACCTCTTATAAATATTAGATTTCCTTTTCTCACAAACCCTGTTTGTTATTTTACCCTTGGTTCAGGACAGGCTTTGAAATTAGATTGACTCATTTCATTTCTGCTTGTCAATTCGCTTTCTTTACTCCCAATTCTAATTTTTTTTTCCCTTTGCCTTGAAATTGAATGTATCTTCTAACACTTTGAAAAACAAAGTCAATTAGAATCTGACACTTCTGTGGAAGCTGTTTGTTCCAAAACGCCTTTTAGCACATGCACATTAATGAAGTGCCTCTTGGTGGACCCGCATCCTAGGAAAACTGACGGTGACTACAAAGTCATCCTGCGTGTGCCCAGGTGTGACAATAACTCTGATGTCGTGAGGCCTTCGCTGCGACTGAGCAAAGAGACCCAGATGCTTCTAAAGTTATTAAGTCCGACGATCATAGAACATTAGAGCTCAAAGCCACCATCTGTGTCAGCTGATTCCATGGTGGCAGGACCAGGGAAAGGCGTCGTGGTCAGAGAGCATGATCACAGAAAGGGATTATTGGGTCCTGACCCAAAGAGGACGCCAGGTCATGTCACAGTCGAATGTCCAAACAGGTTGACAAAGCCAGAGTCTCCTGTGGTAAGAGTTAGAAACGCGAGTGCATGACCAATGGACGTCAGAGATCAGTGGATCAGAAAAGCCCTCCAGGTGGCAGGTGAGGCAAGTGCTGGAAATGGGCCGACATCCTCTGCTGGTTCTATTCTTTCTAGAAGGGTTTGGAAGGGGCAGAATTCAGAGAGCTTCAGGTGATGGCTGTGCTGAACGGGCCCACCCACATGCACCACCTTGTGAGGCTTCCCTGGCTGAAATCAATCACTCGCTCCCAACACCATCACAGCGCTGTGTGGCCTTATTTACAGCCTTGAAGTAATGGATGTGCAAGTGCTCAGTAAACTGAAAGGCACCGCACAAATGTCAGGTGCTGGGAGGTTGGCAGGGGAGCGATAGATAATGCATTTCTTCCATTCCCGAGGCGGGGACCCATTGAGACAGAGATGCGAGCTACAGCCAGGCGGAGGCGACAGGCAGACTCATTGTGGGTAACAGCTGGCTCAGGTCAGGCCACGGTGAACCCCCTCACACTGCGCCCCTGGATTAGACACACCCACCCAGTCAAGGCCGACTGCACGCATGCTGGAGACAGGAGCAGAGCAAAGCCAGAAGGGTTAACTCGAGTCCCTCCACTTAGAAACACAAAGAGAGGGAAGCAGAAAGGCCGTTCACAGAGGCCTTCACAGAAGCACAGAGGACGTCCTGTGCTTCGTGCTTCAGGCAGGAATATACTTGGTAAGCTCTGGGCTGGACGATGAGGATATAAGGATAACTGAGATCTCAGGGAGCTTACAATCTAGTAGAAACTATTAACAATCCAAACGCAAGAGCCACACATGCATTAGGAATGGGGCGTTCACCCCACCCTGGTGGACTGGGGAAAGTTTGTTTCACAGAGCAGGTGATAACTGAGTTGGCTCCTAGACTATATGCAGCAGCTCAGCAAACGGAGAAGAGAAGAAAGGGAATTATCCCCAGCAGAGGAGGCAGCAGGGCAAAGACAGGAAAGCTCGAACCTTGATGGAATGGAATGAGACACAAACGAACACACAAAATCATGTGAGAATACAAAGATATATCCTATCACATCTTACTCTTACGTACACCAAGTTTGAAGGCCAAGTTCAGATTAATATCCATGCTGTTTTATCTCAAGAAAAAAAAACAAAATGATTTTCCTTTCTAATCCTACTTACCATATTTAATGAAAGCTTTTGGAGTTTGCTTTTCTTTCTTTATTAAAAAAAAAAAAAGTAAGTCTAAAAAGCTGTCTTGAAGGAGACACAACCTTTATGGACCCAGAGACACAAGTGGTTCAGTCATGGAGCCTTTTGCCAAAAAGTGCAGGTCAATAGACCATAGAAAACAAGAGGAGAGACCATACGTACTTGTGTTTCTTGGAATATTAAAGGAAATTAATAAAAATCCTCATTCTTATCCTGTTTACTTCTCTCATATTCCAAGTCTGGTCAGAACCTCTCTTATCAACGACCCCTTCCAAACAAATAAAACCTCTTCATGGAGGGACAAGGAACTCCTCCACCTTAATCATCCATGTCCTGACTTATATATTTGCCATACCTATGGGATACGTGATATATGTGAGCTAGGTAGATGAGAATACAAATTTCCATTCAATATGTAGAGAATTTGTCAGTTATTCAAGAATAAAATCCATATCCAAACCTATTTCCCAGGGCTCCCCATACATGGAAAAGCAAAACATTTCAGCTGCTCCCTCCAAGTTTAAATCTTCAGGCTCCTCTTGCATGCACTTGTCAGAATTATGTTTTTGAGCATCTTCCTTTGTCCTAGGGAATGGAATTGCCTCCATCTGTTATGTGAACTTTTTCAAATAAGCACTCTCCAAGTCTGAGGATGGTCTTGCCTATAAATCCTAAGATGTCAAAGTCATTTTATTTAATGGTTCCCATCACATCCGCTCCATCAGCCGCTTTCCCAATTCTAAGGGAGCCCCAGGGCATGTGCCCTTCCCCAGCCTCCTTGTCCTCTCCCTGTCCCCACCTGGCCTTGCCCATCTGCTCTTGTGCTATCTGTTAGACCTGATGACTCAGCTGGGCTTCACACCAGCATCCTCAACAAACAAACCAATTGGAACTCTTGACCAGAATGTTTCTAAATGTCAGCTTGTCCTCACCCTCCACATGCTGTTGCTTCTGTTCCCAAGAGCCCATTATTCTGCCACGGTTATGACTCAGAGCACTGAATTGCTCAAGGAAAAAAAACACGTCTGTAACAAAATGACAAGGAGTGGATGTATTTAACATAGTAAAAGATAATACAAGAAAAACAGGACCCTCAACTGAGAAGTGGGTAAACAAACAATTCACCAAAATTAACTATAAATGATGCACAAACTCAGGTGAAATTTTCACCCTCTCAAGCAATCAAAGCCATACAAATGGAAACAATGATAAGATAAAATTTGACGGCAAAGGTATTTAAAAGATAATAGCCAATGCAGTCAAAGTTTAGGGAGACAGATATTCTCACACACTTCTGGCAAATTGGTAGAATTTTTGATGAAAGCAACTTCAGTGTGTATGCTTCCAAGTTTAAGATCCTATCGCAAGAATAAAATGAGAATAAAAAGTGTATGCACGGCTACACAGCATTATTTGCATTACTCATGATTCCGTGTATTAGCAAAAAAATAGTAGTCTTAATGTCTATTTTTAGACAAGTGGTTAAATAAATTCTTATTGATGATGCTGATAAAGATTTTAATGCATAAGAAAATATGTTGTATTAAATGTACATATACATGTGTAGTGTAATTATGGAAATATAGGTAGATAAGCATAGAAAAGAATGAAAGGGAATGCACTAAAATATTAACAATGAGTTTAAATGATGGAACTGTGGGTGATCTTTTATCTTACCTTAACTTTCCTATTTACTCAAATTTTTGTTAATAAAAATGCATTCCATCTATAGTAAAGGGGGAGATTTTATTTGAATTGGAAATCAAGAGTTCTGGTTTCTAGTCCAAGTTTTATAAGAATTATCAGCTTTAGATAGTTCACATCGTCTCTCTGGGCCTAATTTTTCTGTTCTGGAAGTGTGGTGGCTTTGTCATGTGTCAACTTGATGAGAACAAACTGGTTCCTAAAATTCCTTTCCTTGTAAATTCCAGCTGGGACGGGTCTCCGTGGGGCAACCCTCAGTACTGAGGCTGCTCCACCGTCACTCAGCTCCTTGTTCTGCTCCTCCAAGTCCTAGACCAAGTGTGTGTTTGCCTCTGTGACAAAGGATGCTGGCTTCTCTTGTGGGACCCGCACACCATCAAGGTCAGAGGACACTTGGGTTGCTACCACATTTGGCCTATTATGAATAACACTACCATGAATGTGGGTGTACAAATACCTCTTCAAGACCCGGCTCTCAATTCTTTTGGGTATATACCCAGGAGTGGAATTGCTGGATCATATGGTAATTCTATGTTTAATTTTTTGAGAAACCATGATACTGGTTTGCACGGTAGCTGTACCATTTTACGTTCCCACCAACAGTGCCCGACCGAGGGTTCCAGTTTCTCCATATCCTTGCTAACACTTATTAGTTTACGGATTTTTTATAGTAGCTATCCTAATGAGTGGAGGAGATGTTCTTAATTTAAAAAAATAAAAATGCACCCAGGCGCAGTGGTGGTGGCTCACGCCTGTAATCCTAGCACTCTGGGAGGCCAAGGCGGGAGGATCACTTGAGGCTAGGAGTTCAAAACCAGCCTGAGCAAGAGCGAGACCCGTCTCTACTAAAAATAGAAAAATCAGCCAGGTGCAGTGGCCTGCTCCTGTAGTCCCAGCTACTGGGGAGGCTGAGGCAGGAGGATCACTTGAGGATCACAGGAGTTTGCAATGCGCCATGGTCACACCACGCTCTAGCCCGGGTGACATAGCAAGACCCTATCTCAAAATAAATAAATAAATTTAAAAATAAATTAAAATGCAAATAAATTTTAAAATTAAAAAAAAAAGTTGTTCTTGACTTTAAAAGCCCTCTGGGGAAAATTAGGGCACTGAGGAAGCAGTATCATCAGAATCAAGCCCTGCATTAATTCTCTGTCGCAGTTCCCTAGCATCACAACTGCTCCCCATCATCCCATTCAAAAGCCTAACCATCAACAATCCCATTTCTATATGCAGAGCTCCTTATTGCTTTGGTATTAAATATAAATAAAATACCTAATATTTGCAATGCAAATTTTAAAAATCAAGCAGAAAAAGAAAATGACACCCCCCTCCAAAGAACAAAGATAATTCAAGGCACAAAAGAGTACTAAAAACTACAAGCAGGCCAGGCGCGGTGGCTCACGCCTGTAATCCTAGCACTCTGGGAGGCCGAGGTGGGCGGATCGTTTGAGCTCAGGAGTTCGAGACCAGCCTGAGCAAGAGCGAGACCCCATCTCTACTAAAAATAGAAAGAAATTATATGGACAGCTAAAAATATATATATAGAAAAAATTAGCCGGGCATGGTGGTGCATGCCTGTAGTCCCAGCTACTCGGGAGGCTGAGACAGGAGGATCGCTTGAGCTCAGGAGTTTGAGGTTGCTGTGAGCTAGGCTGACGCCACGGCACTCACTCTAGCCTGGGCAACAGAGTGAGACTCTGTCTCAAAAAAAAAAAAAAAAAAAAAAAAAAAAAAAATACTACAAGCAAAACAAAATCTGTAAAACCAGGAATTATAGTCTATGAATAAATGAGCCACAAGGAAATGAGAAAGAGCTCCTAGAATTTGAAAATCTGGCTGTACAATTGCAGAAATTTTAAAAGTGCAATGGAAGAGTTGAAAGATACATTTGAGAGTCTCTCCTAGAATATAAGAAAAAAAGATTTGAAAATCATGAGAGAAATTTTAAGAGCAAGAGATTAAGTCATGAAGTTCAACATCAGATTAATAAGTGTTCTGGAAAGAGATAGAAAATAAAGCAGAGGGGAAGAAATTACCAAGGAAATAATACTAGAGAATATACCAGAGTTGAAGAAAGACACAAGTTATTAGATTAAACAGAGAGCCCACTAAGTACAGACTTAATGCATGAAAAAAGACCCCCTACCAAGACATGGCATTATGAAATTCCAGAATACCAGGGATAAGAAATTGTAAAAGAATGCAGAAAAAAAAAAAAGAAAAGAAAAAACAGGTTGCCTAAAAAGGCACAGCAGTCAGCTTGGCATCCGACTTATCAGCATCCCTGTATCAGGGTCACCATGGGGCAAGCTCTGGAGGAAAATTATTTCCAACCTAGAATTGTACATCCTGGGTGAAGAGAAAATGGACACTTTGAAGTAGACAAGAAGTCCAAAAGCTTACTTCCCATAATCCCTGTCTTAGGAAGCTAACTGAATATACAGCCCAGAAAAAAATAAGGGTATAAAACAAGAAAGAAGGCATGGATTCAGGAGACCAACCAAATCTAACCCAGTACAGCACAATGAGTAGAAACCCAGATTAGAACAGGGGGTTCCGGGAATTAACAACAACAAGAGAAACATGATTTAAAGTTTGAAAAAGTTGAGGCCATGACAAAGGCAAGTCCTGGAGTACAAAAAAAAATAATCTATATGAAATAAATGTTAGGCTCAATCCTCATTGAATGGCCACATAGTGATGACATCAGACCCACAAAGAATAAACCCAAGGGTGGTACTTTTGCACACGAGTGAACAACATTTACATGATCATAATAATGTCCATAATGCTTCCCAGATTTGAAGCTTATAAAATTGACATAAGGGAAAATCACGGGAAAATCCACGACGGTTACAGAGGAACCAGGTCAGAGAGAAACACAGAGAGACACAATCTGGATCTCACAATATCTAACGTAGAGTCCCTCGGTCACGCTGAGAGTGGATACGTTTTCCACAATGTAAGCCAGTAAAGTCTGCTTTGGAGTTGTGTTTCCTGAACTTGCCATTAAAGATGTCCAATATACACCAACTGTCCCTCTCCTTCACCTCCCACCCCACCTCGAGTTGGGGTCTTTGCCTTCCCATCTTTATAAACCTGCATTGGTGATGTGTCACATTGAGGATTTGTATGACAAGTTGAGAGTTCCTAGCTATGTGAGTTAATAGCATTGTTATTTAATTGATAAGTCCAAGTTCATTTAGCAATGCTGTCTTAAAAAGTAAGGACATATTGTTGCTTTGAAGAGACCGGATTGGGTACTGATATAGTTTGAATATTTGTCCCCTCCAAATCTCATGTTGAAATTTGATCCCTAGTGTAGGAGGTGGGGCCTGGTGGGAGGTGTTTGGGTCACATGAATCCCTCACGGCGCTGTCCTCACAGTAATAAGTGAGTTCTCACTCTATGAGTTCCCGCGAGAGCTGGTTGTTGAAAAGAGCCTAGCACCCTGTCCCCGTCTCTTTTGCTCCTTCTCTGGCCATGTGACGCACCTGCTCCCCCTTTGCCTTCTGCCACGATTGGAAGCTTCCTGAGGTCCTCACCAGAGCAGGTAGATGCTGGCGCCATGCTTCTCATACAGCCTGCAGAATCGTGAGCCAAATCAACCTCTTTTCTTTATAAATTACCAAGTCCCCAATATTCCTTTACAGCAATAAAAAATGGACTAAGACAGGTGCCTAAAAGTTGAGCTTCTGGGTTTAGGACCTCTCTGTAGCCATAACAAGAATATTCTTGAATCGAGCTCCAAAGCACTGCTGGATGAATAAAGTACATGGCTGTCTTTTTCCATTCTTAGAATCATAGAGTCATGGAATACCAGAAATGAGAGTGTCTTAGAGATCGCCCAGTCTAACATCCCTATTTTTACGTGTGAGAAACTGGGCTCCTGGGGGCTTCCGTAGTTTGCTCGGAGGACACGCAGAGGGTGAGTGGCAGCACCAAGGCTGGAATCTGGGTTTTTTCCGGGCTCACGGTCCCTGGCTTTTTGTGTTTCATCTTTGGAGGGGAGGAAGGGAGATGATAGCAAAGTGATACCGTCAAGTCTGCGGAGTCAAATAAAGAGCATGAACAGGGACACAAAGGTATCTTGAGTGACAATGACTGACCAGTGGGTCTCCCCAGGGGCCGACTGTGGCCGGTTCTAGCGAGTTCCGAAGCCCTTCTGAAGCTGCGATCTTGGATCTAGGAGGCTAAGACGTCAGGGCTGGCAAACCTTCCTGCATCTCCAGGTGTGCAGATGTGTGCAAGGACACCTCTCAGCCCGCGTGGAGGAAGCCAGCAGCATCTTGCCACACGAGTCAAGGCTCTCTGGCTCATATTCTCTGTGAAAGAAACTTTTTCTTACTTTTTCAAACCTAATCAATTGCACAGTACGGTCTTGTTTAAATGTTAGATAAGTACCTTAAAGAAACATCTAAAGGAGAAACAAGAACTGCCCCTAGCCTCACAACTCTCACATAATAACTGACTTCCTTTTTTTTTTGTTTGTTTATTCTCTTCTGGCTTTTGTCCATGTGCACACACATAATTCTGCTTGGTTGTAATCAGAAGGAGCATACAATTCTGTATTAAAGCAATAAAGTTTTAATGATATATAGATCTACAAGGCAAATGGCCATAAAGCAAAATTTATGTAGGTTTGTAAAGGGAAAATCCATTTTAAAGGAGAGAGTATGGAATAATAGCACATATTAGAGCAGTACGTTTGGGATAGTGCTTAGAAAGATTTTAATAAAATTTCTTCTCTTTCCTTTTTATATGGTTCCTTAACCAAGTCATGATGAAATAAATGTTATGTATGTTCAGCCTATATTTGTACCATTTGATTTTTAAAACAATCATGGTGCTTAAGGAGAGAAAAAAAAAACCATAGATCTTAGTGCTAGAAGGAAACTTAGAGATATTATTTCCAATTCAGTGAGAGGCAAATTGTCCATAGCACTTGGAATTATGTAAGCAAGGCCCAATTTTTGTATTCCTCTGTCTTGCCATGCAAATTCAGCTAACCTCAAGCAATAAGTGAACAAGCATTTATCTATTATTTACTGCATGTCTAGTGCTGGGCATTATTAGGTTCACAAAATGGTAGAGCCTTTGCCCACAAAGTCCTTACAAACTCTGAAAAATTGAGGCAAATATACATGAAACTATCAGTGAATTGGCCTGGCATAATATATATTTAATTGTCATTTTGTTTTCTGTCTATATTTCCCTTCTACCATCAGAAACATCTAGTTCTCGAGGCTGGAAAGTCCAAGAGCAAGGCACCAGCCAACCCGGTGTCTGGTGAGAGCTGCTTGGTGGCATGCAGACAGCTGCCTTCTCGCTGTGTCCTTGAAGAGCAGAGAGCATGAGTGAACTCTGGACGCTTCATCCCCTTATAAGGACACCAGTACCACCACAGGGGTTCCACCCCATGATCTCATCCAAACCCGATCACCTCCCAAAGGCTCCTCCAAACACCACCACACTGGGAATTAGGGCCTTGACATATGAATTTGGGAGGGGACATTCCGTGCAAAGCACCCTCCCCTGTGCCTAACCACTGTGGCTGACATGGGGGTTGCACCCAACATCCTCCTAGCAGCTTTCTTTTGCCCCTCCAGTTGTAGACTGTAAGCTAACTGGTCTTTCTCATTTCTGTATCTCGAATAGCAGAAGTCAGATTTTATTACGTGAGAAGACGAGGAGTTGCTGTGCCTCTTATAACTCTATTCCACATGGACACAGCAATGAGAAGGCTAACCAACACACATACACACTCCCCTTGGCTTTCTCCTCTGGAAAAATAAACCAGATTTCTGCTTCTCCCAGAGTGTGTCCTCTGAATGCATGCTGCTGTCAGAGTCCAGGCAGTCAAAGTGATAAGTCCCTGGAAACCCAGCTGAGTTTCTTCAAGTCTGTTTTGTTGTTGTTGTTGTTATTTCAACAAAGCACTGAAATGCCTTTCCCCAACCAAAACATCTTTAAGCAAATATTACTACTAATGCAGCTTTTTCATCCATGTGTTTACATGTGTGTAAGGAGTTCTGCTTATATCTGTGCAAGCATCATGTGTTGTACCTATCTATACCATCACCAGCATCCAGGAGTCTCTGTGTGCACAGTCCTTAAGCTTGCTCAGTGTTTGTAAAAATGCATGAATGCAGATGAAGGTTTGATGAAGGTCAAATATGAATACATAAATTCAAGGAAACATCTGAGAAGAGGGGAAAATATATCTATGCGTGCAGGAATCACACGTAAGAGGTTCTTACACTGAATTGTGAGGGTGGCCTTAAGAGTGTCTTGTTTTCCTTCCAGAGCTGCCTTAGAAGTTCTCTCTTATTATTTCCACGGAAAGGGGCCCTCGAGAACAAGGTTAGCCTCATCCCCTCTATCCTGTGCATTTCCCAAGGACAGAAATGGATCTTCTTCAACTCTGGCCACAGTGTAAAACGTCTGCCACAAAGGCGGTGCTCAGGGAAAAAGCCGGGAGAGAGGCAGAGAGGGAGGGAGGGAAGAAAGGAAAGGAGGAGGGAAGGAGCAGGCAGAGGGAAGGAGCAGGCAGCCCTGTTTGTCATGAGTAGACAATTAGCTCGTAGTAACAGAGCTGAGCTCATAAACCACTGGATAAGACAGGTAAGATCCGCCACTGGAGCAAGGGACCACCTCCCACCCCACCCCACCTCAACATCTTCTTGGTCCAAGCCAGCTTCTTCCTGACCCATCCATGGACCCTTGGCCCTCAAGCAGAGGGATGTCTTTGGTTTGGCTCCTGTGAAGCAGCCCTGTCTACACAGATGCCAGGTCTGCGGTGACAGGAACAGAGCACAAGCCTGTGAGCTGTGAGGCCCCAGTGGACTCCTTGAGGCCTGGCTTATCAGAAGGACTCTGGGCAAGTCCCTAACCTCCCCAGGCTGCACAGTAAGTGTCCTTACCCATTGAACAGTGCACTGTGTGATCTCTAAGATTCCTTCCCGCCCCGACTCCTGTGACACCCTGTGCCGGCCAGCTCCTCTCCTGCATTGTCACCCCAGAAGATCAGGGTCTGTTTGTGACCAAGGCCTTGTGAACATGGCCCTTCCCCTCCTCCCTGGGCTCTCAGCACCTACGTAGACCCACTCTGAGAGGAAACAGCAGATACCTGACCACAGGCAGGCAGGGTCGATACACAGGGGACCGCTACTCAAGTTCAGACAAGCACCAAGTCGCAGACTGGATACAGAGGTCAGCTTTGGAGGCCGCTCCTGCAAGGCTCTGCACAATCTAGTTAAATCCGCCCAATCCTGGGCCCAGTCTTCCTCGGTCAAGGACGCTTCTGGCTCTGCACAGATGCCAGCAAATCTTTCTCGCTTCCCTCCGCTCCTGAGAACGTCCTTTCCTCAAACATGACCCATTTCCTCTTCTCTGTCCTACTGCTCCCAGCCCGGGGCCCTGGTTTCTTTTCATCTTTTTACTAAGCGGGCGTAAGCAGACGGGCCTCTCTTCCAAGAGGCAAAGAGCCTTTTGCATCTATCCATCACGCGGACACATTAGCTGCAGTGATTAAAGATCTCTCGACCCACTCACATCTTCAACTCCCCAGGGCGCAGGGGGTTAAAGAGACGGGGTCTACTGCTTCCTCTGACACCGGGGAGGGAGACTGCGGGTGCAGATGGGGAGGAAGGAGGGCAGGCATCAACGAATATGAATGTTCAAAGCACTGAGGCGGGTTCCAGGAAGGGTCTCCAGGACGAATGCATCCCGTGCCTCTCCTAAAGGGCTTTTCCGTCTAGTGAGGGAGACGGACCGGTGCGCGGGATGTCGCTGCTAATTGGCCTAAAACATCCTGGAAGAGACACCTAATGCAGCTTGCGGAGGGGGATCCAAGAACCACGCATCGATCCCGTCTGGGGGAGGATCCAGATAGATGCCCAAGGGGAAGTAAAGACGTTTGAGACTTTCAGCTTTATTAGATGGCGGTGCTGATGCTCGGCACCTGTGCTGCACGTTATGGTTTAGAAAGCGCCTTCATCGTCCTCAGAGTCCACTGGATTCCATTCATTCGTGGGTACTGATACGTTTCAACAACGCGTAAGCCTACTCTGAACCAGGCACGTGAGCGTGTGTCCTAAAGTGCAGCATCAGGTCACTGTGGTGGCAAAAGGGAGTGTGGAGCCTGACCCAGGGTTGAGGGAAGGGAGAGAGTTTGGGGACAGAATTAAGGTAAGATGCCCCAGTAGATGGTACAGAGGAGCAGGTCGCGCTGGGGAGACAGAGGGCAGGACGGGAAGAGAACATGTCAGAACAACACACGCGAAGGCAGAGACTGAGCGTGGTCTCGGAGCACGGGGAGGAAAGGGGACACAGGACCCAAAGATACACGCGGGCATGGCATCGCCCTCAGGGCAACCCTGGGATCAAGGGCAGGTGGAGGTGACATACATGACTCCAAGAGCTTCTCTGAGATACACACAGCCCCACACGCCCACACCCGCAGCCCCAGATCCTGGGACGCCCAAGGGGGAGGAGACACCTGCTTCTCCGTGGGCTCGTGACTCCTTTTGAAAATAAAGTTGATTACTCTTCCCTCATGCGGTTCTGATTTCCTAGCCACAGCCCCTCCGTCCCCTGGGTCAGGATGACTGTCGAAAGGAATTTCAGCATCTCTTTTGCTCCCTAAGTCAGGGGAGGACTCTCCTCCAAGCGTCTGGCTTCCTTCTGGTTAGCACTGACCATGCCGGGCACGGGGCTACCCACCTGCGCCTGGAGCTTTGTGACCTGCCCTCTCTCACACCTCCTGCAGCCACACCATTAACGGGGCCCCTGCTGGACCCTCCAGTCCTGACCCCTGACCTGTCTAGATTTGCAATGTCTACCAAGCCCTGTCTACACCTCCATCCATCAGTCTCTGCACTACCTGACTCCAGAGCTTGGGATCGGGTTATTCTCAAGCCTGGTCCTAGCCAGGGCCACAGAGTGCGTCACCTGTCCCAATATGTCAGGACGATGCCTCCCCAGGTTCCAAAGGGACTACAGGATGAGTGGCAGTCTCTGCAGGGAGGGACTTCTTTCCAAACGTAAGAATTAGAATATACAAAGGCACACAAAAAAATAACAAGTCATAAGACAACGTGGAACTCAAGAAACTTCAAGAAACATGTCATGGCTGCAGCATGAGGCTTGCGGCAAGCGGTAGGAAGGTTGAGGCTGGGACACCAGCGTGGATCAAACCTTGGAAGGGCCTTACTTACAGAAGTCCTCCCCGTGGAATATAAAACACTCCCCACATTTGATAGTGTGGGGGGTCATCAGTCAGCTTCCTGGTCTCCGAATTGTTGGGCTTCCGCATCCTTAGAAAATTTCTCAATAGCCAAAGTGTCAATTAAAAATGAAGTTGGGTCCCCCTAACCAAGAGAGTGACCATCTAGTGATACCAGGGAGAGCAGGGGAGGTTGGAGTTGACATATATTAAAGAAACCAAATCAACAGGCCGTCGTGAATGTTAGGGGGTGTATTCGCTAAGGATACCTTTGCTTGCCAGAACATTCAGCACAAACCAGGAGTAAACAGAAAAGAAACTGGTTTGTTCCAGGAGTTGAAAGAGTCCAGTAGCACAGTGGGCTTCGGATGCGACCTGGGCCCTGACCTTGTGGCTCAGGTGGCCCCGCCGTCCTGGCTGCTGAGCTGGAGGTGTCTTCGTGGTAGCAAAATGGGCCGGGCTTGCCCAGACCTCCCATTTGTGCAGCACCTCATTCGAAACAAATAAGAAGCTTTCCTTCCTCCAAGAAATCCCACCAAAGTCGTGGATTTACTCTGTTTGAACCAACCTGAGCTGCCTCAGGGCCAGGGCAGGGCAGCACACTGCCACCTCTGTGGCAAGAGAGACGGACTCGTGACATGGTTTGTTCAAGGGCCTTGAACTAATCAGGGCCACCACTAGGGCTGGGGACAGCGTACAGTCTGCCCAGCCACGTAGCTAACACCCGGGGCCGGTGGGGGAGAAGTCATTCCCCAGACTGAAACCCAGGTGCTGTGAGCAACGGGAGAGTGACGGATATTGGGTCCCAAGCTGCCCCTTGTTGTGCTAGAGGGTGAGGAAGGTGACACCAGGTGACACCAGCGTTTCTGGCTCTGATGGCTGCAGATGTTGAACACCCTGAACACAGGCTAGAAACACAGAGAAAGAAGGAAGTTCGGGGCCGGGCAGAAAGGTGAAGGGGAGCGACGAATCTGTTGCTGAGTTGACTCAAAGACATATCAGTGGAGACATTTAATGTTCAATTCTAGAACTTTCCGGTAACCCCACACCAGGAAAACCACAACTAAGTGGCCCCACTGTTTATCCCGACACTGTTCTGTGTCTCTTTAGCATTTTGAAATACTCCACAGTTATTGATTAGCCATTAGTGATTCCCTCTGTCCCTGCAGACATATTTCCTCTGTCGTACGACGACCCTACAAATAACAGGAAACGGGGGTGAGCAGGTGCAGGTCGGAAGACAAAACATTCTTCTTAATGTGAGAAATTAATTTGTGGCTCTAATTGCCTCAAACTCCAAATGGGAAAAAAAAAAAAAATCCTCATTTTCCCAGCATTCAAAATAGAACACAGGCTTTCTCTGAATAAAGAAAATAATCTGTCGGGGTAGAGAAAGGACGTATGCTGCTAACATGCCAATCTTCCAACACTGGTAAGGAAAAGCAGGTTTAATTACATTCAAATCTGTATAGAATCATTTCTGAATGGTGTGCACAGGAGCCTAAAGGTCTAAGATTTCAGACTTGACAAGATACTTAGACAAAGACAGTGGGGAAAGAGCGAAGTGCAACGGGTCAGGGCGGAGGGACAGGATTCTGGACCGTGGTTCTGTCACGTGTATTAGAGGGCACCCAAGCGTAAACATTCTTGTGCTGCCTTTGGCATCTACGAAATCATCGCAGAAAATTGAGGCCAGAGTCTTTTCCCAAAAATATGTATTTTATCTTATAGAACAGTCTTAACGGTTGCTCTATGTGCCTGGGAAGGGTACACAGGGACATGACCCGGGATTTTCTAATTCACAGATGTCAAAACAGAAGCTGAGGGAAAGGCCCCATCTGAAGTGATCCAGAAAACCAGTGGTGACTCAGAACTTCATGAACTAGAGCCATATCGCAGCCCAGAAGCCAGGTCCCTGAGCCAGCACCTGACAATAAAAGGTGGTTAGCTCTCAGCCCACAGAAAACAAGCCTCCCATCGTCCCTTCCCCAGCCATCTCCCCCTCGAAAAAAAATCTGGAGAGAAAAATAATTTAAAGTCTCTCCATACATAGGAGCCCAGCAGGCATATCGGCTTCCAAGGGAGCATGAACAGGGAAGCACATGCGTCACAAAGTGTCCCCGTCAGAGGACACGTCGTTTTGGCTGAGCAATCCCTCTTCACCAGGGATGTTGCAGACAACTCAGAAGACTAAATGCCAGCCAGGCACAGTGGCTCACACCCGTAATCCTAGTGCTTTGGGAGGCAAGGCAAGAGGATTGCTTGAGCCCAGGAGTTCAAGGCTGCAGTAAGCTATGATCAGGCCACTCCAGCCTAGGCAACACAGCAAGACCCTGTCAAAAAAAAAAAAAAAAAAAAACCTAAATGTTTTAATAAGCTTTGAGGGACATACCCCAAGAGACAGCCACTGACCTGCAGCCGGCTGTAGACGTTTTCCACCCTGATGACCGATTGACGTTGTCATTGCAAATGGCCTCTACCCAGGTCCAATATTGTCTGGTGATGGCTAGCCTAGCAACCAGGGCAAAAGCACACTTCTATGCCTTCTCTCTTGCTTTCCTTTCTTTCCATTTCTATTCAGAGCAAAGCCACTTGAGGAACTCAGTTCTTGGTACCACGTGTGCCTCCCCACTCCTGTGTTGCATCTCCTGAGATCTTTAGATGCATCAAGAAAGCGCTGGAGACGTCAAAAGGGATCCTAGAACCTAGAAATTTATCAAGGCAGTAAACTGAAGCTAAAGTATCGATTCCATAAACAATCACTGAGTAAAATACAGCGCAGAGGGACAGGAATACTCCGGGCTGAGCCTGTCTTCCTTCCATTAGGAAGATGCTCAGACCAGAACGTTGCCTGCAGACGTCAGAGGGTTCCAGCTGGTGCACAGGGCAGTCTATGAGAGCCCTGGAGAGCCTCTCTGGCTCAGGGCGTTATGAAGACCACAAAAACATTGGTTGCAAATCAGTGACGGCACCATGGAATGACGATTACATATACTTTATTATACAGTTAATGTAAACATAATTCTACCAACAATACCAATAGGAAATATATAGGAGGGTTCTGATATTAATTTCCAATCTCCCCTCACAAAGCAACTAGTGAAAACCCTTTGTCAGATGCCTTTGTCTGGTCCTGCAGGAACTTATTTTCCTTTCACATTATCCAGGCTCTGCCGATCTCTGTGTCCCAGGCTGTTCTTGTTCCATGCCATTCTGTGCCGGAATGGTTACTTCCTGATATCAGTGTCATTATTATTAATTTCAGAAAACATCTGTCTCTTGGCCTCAGATTTTAAAGAGTCTGCATTGACTGTGGTTGCTTTTCTTTCAATGTTCTCTGTCCAATGCCCAGTTGCCAATAATGTATCACTCCAGGACTGGCTTTTTCTCCTACATGACTGTGGCTTTCTATCTCTCTCTAAATACCTCTGCCTGCAATCTCCGTGTTCCCCAAAATTCCTAAAAGAAGATTGTGAATGTATAAGCTTGCTCCTTTTGACAGGAATAGTAATTTGCTAGAAATTGTTTCCTTTCCCCACCTCTGCAAAGACGTTGACACTTTGCTACCTCTGACATGTCTTGCCTGTCTGCGGCAGCCCTAGGTTTAATTGTCTGACCCCTTCACATCCTCCGTTGTGTTAGAACAAACTTGCCAAATTTGCTCTTGACCCAAGCGAGTTCTCCTTGCACTCTGACTGTGGCAAAATGGTGTCATTGCATCAAAGACTAAATTAAAACCACGCAAGTTTCAAGGTTACATGATCCTACATAATGATCACAGTTTTGCCTTAATACACATTTTACTTCCTAGGAATTGGCTGAGGGTGGGTTACTATAGGCAGAAACTATTATGTTACATCTTTGGAAATCAAATGGATTTAAATGACAGAATCGATGCCAATAGAATATTTTATACCTGACTTGGTTTAGGTCTACATTTGATGCTTGTAACCCGACTACAATCCGTATGCAGGGTTTGGACCCTAGAGCTATAAAACAGCATTGTTATCAAGATGTATATGACGGTCCCACAGGCAAACTTGAAACAGTTGTCTCTAGGAATCAACAACCAATATTTGCTCTCAGCTAAAACATTTCAAAAGCCACTTCCAGGTGGAAACAACCCAAATGTCCATTGCCTTAGACAATTCTTGGATGAATAGATAAACAGAAGGTGGTCTATACCTTCTGTTCCGTATGGTGGAACATTGTTCAGTCTCAAAAAGGAAGGAAATTCTGCCCCACGCTGCAACAGGGAGGAACCTTGACAACATCATGCTCAGTGACATCAGCCAGACACAAAAGGACAAATACCATATGATTCCACTTATAAGAGGCACCCAGAGCAGTCAGATTCACAGAGGGAAAGTAGAACAGGGGTTGCCAGGAGCTGGGGCAGGGGGCGAAAGGAGCTGGTGTTGAACTGGGGCAGAGGTTTAGTTTGGGAAGATGAGAAAAGATGTGGAGATGGATGGGGGTGATGGTTGCACAATAAAGTAAATGCACTTAATGCCATTGAATTGTACGCTTAGAAATGGTTAAAACTGTGAATTTTCTTATATATACTTATCACAATTTTTTAAAATGTGACTCAAAAATTTCATTTCCAGTTGAGGATTTTTAATGTTCCCCAAAATATCTGGCTCTGTGGTTGAAATGGCCCCCAAAGGACCTAGATGCGTTGCCATGTGATCCTAACCACGTATGTAGAAGATCCAGGCATCGCAAATGTGGGAATATGGTCAAATCCAACTGCAAAGATTTCAAAGCCCAGAGCCACAAATCACTGATGCTTTTTCCTGGTTTCTAGACAAGCCCCCTAAAAGGCTTTTCCTGTTCCTCAACATTCAGAAAGGGATGTCTTACAGGTCAGCTTGGGAGGGGAGTAGACAGGCTAAAAAGACACATGCACAGCAAACACTTCCCCACGGCGACTCACAGTGAACTCTGTGCTCTGCTTTGTTGCCGCAGCCGACAGCCCCGGAAGCAGCATTGCTCGCTGCTCCCCATCCGCCCCGTCCGCCCTGTGCTCCCCTGACCCTGCTCACCTCTCTCCAGCCTGGGCACGCCTACGTCCTGCCCACGGAAGTGCACGGGCGTGAGGACGCGTCTGCCATCGGGGACCAATTACGCAAAGAAATAAAATATCTATGTACATACATTTTCATTCTTAAAGAGCGATCTCGAAGGGCCTCACATTACCTGTTTTATGGAACTGTTGAGGATACCAACTTCGAATGAGGTAAATACTCATCGTCACGTAGAAGCTGAAACGAAAATAAATCATAAATGAAATCCTAATGAAAATAAGTCCTTAAAACGATCCCCCCCCCTTTTTTTTTTAAATAACTTTGCAAATGACTCTGCATTTGATTTCTTGTCCTACCACTGACTCTGTTTCTCGAAGGAGTGAGATGTGGCGGAGAAAAAAAAAAAGAGAGAGAGAGAGAGAAGAGAGGATGGGCTGTAAAGCCAGAGAGATGACCCATTCCTGGCCCCGCCAGGTGACAACTGACAGCTCTGGCTCTCTGGAAGCCCAGCGGTCTATATTCAAATAGGGACCATAATACAGGCATCTACGCTGCGAGATTGCGGCAAGGATTAGAAATTGCACGTGAACAGCATGTGAAGCAGTGTCTGGCACATAGTAAGTGCTCAGTAAGTCAAATCAATGATCACGGTGTCTGATCCCAACCCAGTGGCATAGATCACACACCAATACCGTCCCACAGCTCCCACGCCATTCTCCCACTGTCCCTCGGTAAAAGGTGTCCTGCACACAGAATCTGGCCCAAATTCTTCATCCTTACACTATTTCCTGTTTTATCAGTGTGGAAAAATGGGAAAATAGCACAAATACAGTAAGAATTCCCTCATCAGTAAATGCTGTCAGGCTTGAACGCTCAAGGCTTAGATCTGACTTACAGCGATGTGTCTTGGCCCAATGACACGCTCACGCCCTGGAGACGGAGCCCAGGCCAGAGCACTGCTTGCTATTTCCTTTCTCACTGCCATGGTTCTCTTTCTTCTACCCATTTCCCTCCATTCTTCCCTTTCCTTTCTATCAGCTGTATTACCCAAAATACGAAAGACAAAGAACAGAGTTTTTTCCTAAGACAAGTCATCCTTTGTCATAGGAAATGACTGTGCATATTCAGAGGCGTGTCCTGTGGTCCAGATTTGGATCCTCCTGCTCAGCGTTGGTACAAACACCAAGGGGAACTAGACCATGCTTATACCAGACACCTCTGTCAACCCGTCTTCATGCCTCACCCTGCCCTTTCCCAGGGACTCTTCGCCCAGTGCTCCTGCTGAGTGCCAACGGCAAGTGACCACGTCCCCTCAACCATGGCTGGCTGGACCAAGACGATCACCTGACCCAAGCTGGGCCAGCCAGATGCTCTCTTGTAAGAATTGATCATCGAAACACAGGAATTCAGCTGTCCCCTTTGAGTTCTCACACTGGAACGTGGTCAAGACTCGGCATGTTGGGTCCATATGGAAGTGGAACTGAGAAATGTGCTCTGCAGAGAGCAAAAATGAAGCAGATACCCAGAGAGAGAAGTAGAATGAGGACATGCATAGGTAGGGGGAGACGGGGGGGGGAGCAGAGAGAGAGAGAGAGAGAGAGAGAGAGAGAAAGCCTTCCTGAGGGCTTTCCAATTGCTGGTTCCAGCCCTTCCTGAGACCAGGGAGTCTCTTCGGTCCTTGAGTTCTTTGACAGACACTTGTATCCTTCCGATGACTTTCTCTTTTTGCTGAAGCTAACTTGAATGGGTTTTGTTCCTTAAAGACAAAGAGTCTCTGAGACAAAGCTTCTCATCTCAGCCACTGACCCAACTGGGTGCTGCCATGCCCATCGCCACCAGCAATCCCAGTGGAAACCACTCCCCTGGAATGCAGGGGGTGGAGAACCAGCATTCCATGGAGAGCAGATCCAAATTCCAAAAGCACATCACACTAGCTTGGAGTAGCGTTTGTTTGCCCAGTGGTGTGCTGGTAAATGTCTAACAACCAGCTCTCCTGGGGGAAAAAAAAATTCCCAGTTTGGAGCATTTGCCAATTTCTGTGGTGTAAACAGTCCCACCGTGGCTGCTTCCAACGTGACATTGCCGAACACAGAGTCTGGAAAAGATATTCACAACTGGCTCTCAGGAGTCGGGATGAGTGGCTGTCTAGCCTACGTTTTCTGACTCATAAGTACTTCCTGGCTCTCTTTTATTACTTGGTCCTTTCATCCCACTCTTGGGCTAATGGTTAGGAGTGTTATTTGCTCAATGTCTTTTATTTTGAACCAATTTAAATCTCTTTTGGAGAAGGCATAGTAAAGCCACTTTTAAAACACAGCCTCACTCCTTTCTGAGACCCATAGTTGCATGCTCTCTCAAACACTAAGAGAATCATAATAATAATAACACTTCATTCTTGTGCAGAAGTTCACAGTGTCTGAATTACCTCCATGGCGTGCTACGGTGGCAAGAACACAGGCTTTGCCGTCGCACCAACTGCTTTGAATCCCTGCATAAAGGATGCACTTGGCAAATGTCAGATTCCTTCCACATGTACTGATTCATCTGTACCAAGTATCCACCCAGGCTGAATGTTGATAACGTGCATGACAGCCAAAACCAGCAAAGACTCCCGAACACAGCTGACAACTCTCCCAGGACTCAGTTGCCCCTTTTTGAAAGGCAGAGTCGACCCTTCAGCTGAGGTTGGAGGCCGTGCACCCCTGACTCCAGCTTTGGGAAACCTCACATGAGAGACCAGAAAGAAAGTTAGACAGCAAGTACCTCATTCCTTGTGTTCTACTTTGAACCAAGCTTGTGTCATCTTTGGTTTTGCTTGTAAGACACAGATGAGACAAAATTCACTGGAAATCATCTCCCTCTGGAGATTCCCAAAGGAGCACATCACCTTACCAACAGCAGGAGAAAGAAATGCCCTTCCCTGGCGTGCAGTGGGGGTGTCTCAATGGTTCTCCTGCTAGATTTCAGCTTCGGCTCAAACCATTCCCAGCTTCGCCTCTCGAGTGATTTGGTAATAACAAGCTCTGGATCATGAATCGCCTTGACCAATCTTTCCATCAACTCTCTCCACTCCTGACTATCCTACTCCCCTGGTTGTAAGAAAACCAAATGCCCCAGGCCCCACAGCCTTTGGGAACCAAGGAGGTAACTTTACCAGGAGTAGATGGCTCCCACACCCTGCCTGGAGAGCTTTCAAGTCTAGACTAAGACTTCCTCTTACAGCTTCTTCAGCAGGGTCTTGTGTTTGGGACAAGAGTTTTTGAAAATCCTAGCAACGAATTTCTTTAAGTGAAATCTCACACAAAGATCCTTAAAACAGATTTTAAAAAAAAAAAGTAGAGCTGTTCCTCTATGGCCTTTGAAGACTTTTTATTTTTCAGATCTCAAAAAAAAATGTTTTTTAATTAGAAATTGAAACTGGTTGAATTACAATGAGGGCCCCAAGAGACGCCTCCAGACTTGAGCCTTGGTCCCTCACTCATTGAGAGGCTGTGACACGTGTCCAGGAAGCCCTAGGGCTCCTCGGGCAGTTTGAAGGCCACTGTCTTTGGAAGCTCTCTCTGCCCGTGTGCAGGATTGCCCGAAGTGGATGGGGAGCTGGGGGCAAGAAAAGCAGTCAGGAACTTCCCGCAATCGCTCAAGTGAGAGACAAGAAGACTTGAACGAGCCTAGGAGACGCTCCAGGGATGAAGTCCTAGGACCGGGCAATCGATCAGATGTGAGAGTCATGAGGACAAAGAAACCTCTGATTTTTCAAGCTTGTGTAACTCAGAAAACGAAGGTGCCACCAGTGGAAATGGCTCTCAGAAGGAGACGGAAATAATCAGTGTGGTTTGGGACATGCATCCTATTTTGTTCAGAATAGTTTAGCTTCTCTCTTTGAACCTCCTGGGAGCACTTATCTACCTTAGAGAGAGGAGGTGACTTATCCACAGGTTCCCATAGGAAACTATGACCAAGCAAGGACCTCCCCACCATATGCCTCATGGGCAAACACCCACAAGACACAAAGCACAAAAATCTACTCCCGCTGAAAGGGACTAGGACTCCAGGCTGTGAGGTCTACTTACCCCAAAGTCATAGACAAATGGTCAAGATCATTCTCCCAAATAAAAAATGTTTCTCTCTCCAGGCTCAGCCCTTCTGGGTACAGAGTTTGGCAGCGCTGCTATCAGCCTGAGTGCTGTCAGATCAGATAGTTGACAAATGTTTACTGAGGGCCTACTATGTCGGGGTTAGCCTGGAGAGGCGAGACTACGGGGTCCCCTTAGGAGTCGACCAGCTGACGCACACAGATGGGGTCACCCAGACCACAGTTTGTTCTCCAAAGCGAGTTCATGTTCTTAGCTCAGAGTGATCCACAAACAGTGGCTTCATGCAGTTCTGACCAGGGACTCTGTGCTCCGTGACCCAGGCTGGCTGCACTTGGCTGTCACAGTTAGAAAAGCTGTCACGGAAAGATCTTCCGGTGCCAATCTTCCCTCTCCCTCTGTTTGCCACTGGATCACCGCGGAAGGCAGATGGCGCACTGCAAACACATCCACACACCAGGCAAATGTGAGTCGTGTTGATAATGGAAATCCAACATTGGGCACACCGTCACATGGGACCGGCTGCTGCCGTGAGACCGCGGCGGGAGGGTGGGAGGCAAACTTCGGAACGTCCTCGACAGCTGGGAGCGCAGCCCACAGAGTCAGCCTGCCTGGGTTTGGGTCCCTCCTCCACCCGGTACCAGCTGTAAACCCTCTCTGTGCCTCGGTTTCTACATCTCTCAGAGGAGAATGATGACGAACACCTCCCACGCTGGAGATGAGCCTGAAGAGACAAGAGCCACATTCAGATTCTAGCACAGTGGCTGCCACACACCGAATACATGGTGACTGGCGTTAAGTCCCATCCACGACAGGGTCCTATCACATGGTTTTCCACCCAGAATGTGAACACCTTGGTCAATAACAACGCAAAGGAATTGCACCGTGGCTGGGGAGTGGATAGTACTCTGCTTACCCTAAAGCCACTTCCACTGCCAACATTGAAATACGGAGTCCAGACACATCCTGTCTTCACGGACATCTGCGTGACCCATGTTCACTCTGCCAACACTCACCGGACACCTACTACGTCCAAGGCATCGTGCACCAAATGGGGACGGTGGGGGGATTTTAACCCCAAAGACAGGGCAAGCTTGTGTACAGCCAGCCACTGTGACCATGGCTCTGAAGACCCCAGGAGCGGGGCACAGAACAGGCTACGTGCACAAACCAAACGAGGCCTTGTTTTCTGTTTCTGCCTGCGGGATTAGCTAAGGGATTGGCAGGTCTTTAAATCGCTCCGAGCTGCTTGACCACGCGCAACAACAGACCTGCTACCGAATCACCCTGCCAAGCACGGTGCTGTTTATCAAAACAAGGTCTTAAAAATCTTTTCTTTCCATTTCCACTCTATTTCCTAATTGAGAACTAGATAATCCCAGGAGAAAAATCAGCTCTCATTTCTCTCCCTATCTCTTTCTGTCTGTCTGTCTGTCTCTTTCTCTCTCTCCCCATCTCACTCTGCTTCCTTCCCTTTCTCCTTTCTCTTCCTCCCCACATCCCACCCAGCTCTTATCATTTTAAGCTGTATGCATGCCGTTCTTCAGGGGATTAAAGTCAAATTTAGTCTTCTGCAATTATTATTACCAACCCCTTGGCTTATGAGATGCATTTGCCTGCATTTGTAATGCATCAATAACTTGCACTCTCTTCCACTTGTAAACAATGCAGTATATTAAATAGCCTGTGTCTAGCCTTGTGTTGAAACAGACGATAAATTAGGACTTCCAGTTCTCGGTTTTTACTGATTCCTAAACCTGCCAGTTACATGCCTGTCCGCCCCACTGAACATTCTCTCTAAAGCTGAGAATGCACAAAGCCCTTGTTCACCGTTCCTCCTGTCTCCATCACTGCTGCCGGCTGTCAGTTTCACACCACCAAGCAGATTGTAATTGGCAGGATGAGGTGCAGAAATTGGGAATGGTTTGAAAATGTGGTTCTCACCACACACACACACACACAATCCAAAATCTCTCTCTCTCTCTCTCTCTCTCACACACACACACACACACACACGCAGTCTCTCTGGCTTAAGACATTCCACAAATTTACGGACTTGATATGTGAAGCTTCTCATCAGAATCCACAAGGATGGCCCTCGTTTTCCAGCGCAGGGACGGGAAGCAGAGAAAGGAATCACAGTGCAATCAACACCCACCCCTGACCGAATCCAGCATGTGGCCTGCCCCGTCCTCGGTGGATGTTGCTTGGGGCACGTGCCCTGCTGGGGGCCAGCCCTTGAGCTCCGTCAGGAGGCTTCCTGGGATCTGAGATCTACAAGCTTCCCCAGAGTCACAGTCGCCCCGTCCAGCCTCGAGTGAGGTCCTGGAGCAAGCAGCAGAACTCCAGAAAGAGAAATCCAGGTCACAGAGTCCTGGGTAGTCTTTATGGAACTTTCCCATCAGAGAAATGAAAACTCAACATCCATCTTACCACCCAGTGCATTCCAACACCTACCATCCTTTTACAAATCCAAACCTAGATGGACTGGACCACCTAGAGCAGGGTTTCTCTACCTCTCACTATGGGTATTTTAAGCCAGATGCTTCTTTGTTGCGGGGCGGGGGAGCTGTCCTGTGCACTGTGGCATGCTGAGCAGCATCCAAGGCCTCTATGTACTAGATGCCGGTAACACTTTCCTTCCCCCAAGCGTGACAATCAAAAATGTCACCAGATATTGCCAAATGGCCCCTTGCAGGGCAAAATCACCCTGGCTGAGAACCGCAATAACAGAGTTACATACTTAGTCTTGATGTCTGCCCATAGGTACCGGATTTTAGACCCAGTAAGGACCAGGGAGTTCCTCCAGTCCTGTGGTTCTCAGAATGTGTTCCCCCAACCGGCAGCATCAGGATCACCTAGGAACTTCCTGGAAATGCAAATGATCGAGCCTCACCCCAGATACATTGCATCAGAAACTCTGGGGTTGGGGCCCAGCAATCTGTGTTTTAATAAGCCTTCTAGGTGATTCCGATGCAAGCTAAAGTTCAAGAACAACTTCAGTCTTCCAACTCTCCCTTTTTACAAATAGAAAAATCAAGACCCACAGAGGTCAAGAGACTGCCCCAGAGTCACACGGCTACTTTGAGAGCCAGATCGTCTACCTCCCCACCCCCGCCGGACCAACGCACTTACTGTCTGTTTGCATGTTTTGTGGGTGATCTCTGCGGCCCCGTGTGTGTGTGTCTCTATGGCTGTGGCTACCTCCATGCAATCTGGCATGCGTCCACACGTATCGGTTTGCCAGGGCTGCCATAACGAAACGCCCCAGACTGGGTGGCTTAAACACCAGGAATTTATCGGCTCACAGTTCTGGAGGCTGGAAGTCTGAGATCAAAGTGTTGGCAGTTCCGTTTCTTCCCAGGCTGCCCTCTTGGCGTGGCCACCCCTCTGTGCAGGCATGTCCCTGCTGCCCTCCTTTTCTCCTTATAAAGACACCAGTCACATTGGATTAGGGTCCACCGTAAGGGCCTCTTTTTACCTTAATCACCTCTTTAAAGTCCTTATCTCCAAACACAGTCACATTCTGAGTCCTAGACACACATGCCCCGGGGGGTTGAGGATTCAACATATGAATTCCAGGAGGGACACAATTCAGCCCATCACTGTGGGGGACACGAAAGACAGAGGCAGAGGCCATTACCACTGAGAGGCACGTCCCCCCTCTCAGGCCCACATCTCCAAACACAGGGTCAGTAACCTGTGACAGCCGCTGGCAGCTTGTCCCTTAATTTGAGGGCCAGTGGCAGGCACAGATCTTGTCAGGCAGATCTCAGGCAGGCAGAAACTGACACTTTCCTTCTTTCAGATGGGATGACTATAAAAATTCATCTCTTGGGGCTTTCCGGAAAACACACATGTTAATCCAGGGTCACCAGACAGACTATTTTTGACTAAGATTCAAACGGCCTTTGTGATTTTTTTTTTCCCCCTGCAACTGTTAGAATTAAAAACAGTAATTTTCACATCAGGTGGGCAAAGCCTCTGACCCCTAGTCTTGTATGAACATTAGTAGTTTAAAAACGAATGGTAAAATAAATAGATTTCCTAGCTCAGAAGCAGCTCTGAAGTCCTGTCTGATTTAAATCCTGATTTGAGCTAAGCGTGGATGTAATTGGGTCACCGTAGAAATGTATTTAGGAGGCAGAGTGACCCAGGCTACAAATGCACAACAGAGCTTGGGAAAGAACCCAGGAGTCCCAGCTTTGACCCGCACGGTTCTGTTCGGACAGGTTTCATCCATTTCAAATGGCCAACGGGGTCTTCCTTGATGGGGAGAGGCCACTCCTTGGCCTTGGGTTCCATAGCAACTTTGAAAGCGAGAACACAGAGGCAAGAGGAGAACAACAGGCCATCATCCTTTACCACCCAACACCTGAGATTTCTGTAACTAGATACGAGAAGATTTCAGGTGAGGAATGAATTAGCCACACCTGGCTAATTTTTTGTTTCTATTTTTAGTTGGCCAGCTAATTTTTTTCTATTTTTAGTAGAGACAGGGCCTCATTCTTGCTCAGGCTGGTCTTGAACTCTTGACCTCAAGCGATCCTCCCGCCTCGGGCTTCCAGAGTGCTAGGATTGCAGGCGTGAGCCACCGTGCCTGGCCACAACTCAAAAAATTAGAAATTCATTCTTGGCCGGGCGTGGTGGCTCACGCCTGTAATCCTAGCACTCTGGGAGGCCGAGGCGGGTGGATCGCTCAAGGTCAGGAGTTCGAGACCAGCCTGAGCAAGAGTGAGACCCCGTCTCTACTAAAAATAGAAAGAAATTATACGGACAACTAAAAATATATGTAGAAAAATTAGCCGGGCATAGTGGCGCATGCCTGTAGTCCCAGCTACTCGGGAGGCTGAGGCAGTAGGATCGCTTAAGCCGAGGAGTCTGAGGTTGCTGTGAGCTAAGCTGATGCCACGGCACTCACTCTAGCCTTGGCAACAAAGTGAGACTCTGTCTCAAAAAAAAAAAAAAAAAAAGAAGTTCATTCTTGTCTTATTCCTGATGAGAACACAGGTCTGCATTTCTCCTATAGCTGCTCGTCTTGACAATTCCTTGACACCAGTAATTATTTCTTGATTTAAAAAAAAAAAAAAAAAGAAACATAGAAAACTGTGGTCTCTATGGATAATCAGCACTTAAGTATATTTATTTATTTTCATATCACTTCTATTTCTAGCAGGTGAAAAGCAGTTATAAGAAAAACAACTTCCTGAGGGCCACCCAGCGAAAGGCTGCCAAACCTGACCTCCTGCAAAAGGCGTGGGCCCTTCCGGAACGCAGTGTGGATGAGTCTGTGGCAGGGCAGCTCCACACATGTCTGCGAGCTGGTGGCGACTGGTTCATGACAAGTAACAACAGAAATGGAAAATAAGCATTTGAAAACACTTACAACAATCTGACATAGTAATGTTATTTCTGTTGGCTCTAATATGAAAAAATTGGGATTTGAATTATGTCTGGGGTTTTTTGTTTTCTAATTCTTAGATGTTATTATATTTTACCAAAAATTATCAGTCCACAATGGGTTGCAAATATTTTTTAAAAGCCCTTCGCCACAGATATTTGAGAAGTCCTGATATGCAGGAAGGGAGATATCAGCTTGTTGTAAATAACAATAACTCATATTAATAGCATCATGATGTTTATCATATACCAGGTCCTGTTATAACATAAAGGTTTTCAACATAAGCTCATATACTTGTCACAACAACCCTGTCAGGTAAGAACTATTATGACTCTGATTTCACAGAGGAGGAAACTGAGGCACAGAGAAGAGAAATTACTTTCCCGCCACCACAGAGCTGGCCAATCCTACGGCTGAGACAGGAAGACAGGCAGCATGGCACTTGAGTCCATGCTAACAACCTCGGCCATGAAATAAATACAAAACAACTCGATGCATATGTAAATGGTAAAATATTAAAAAAAAAAAAATCAAGGAATGGTTAACACCAAAGCTTCAGAAGGAAGACATGTGTGGGAGGAAGGCAGGCAGGCAATGTGACTTGGGAGGGGTACACACGGCAGCTCTGACCCTGTTCTACACCTTAACCTGATGAGGAATGTATACAGGTGCTCATTCTACTATTACTCTCCAACTGTACACACACATTTTACACACTCTTTGATGCATATGATACATTTCACAGTTTCAACAAAGTTTTGAAGGAGTAAGCTGAGCCATCAAACAATGGCACCCACGGTCTCTAGAGAGGATGAGCGCCCCCTAACGGAGCGAACACGTTCAGCCATTCTCCATCCGGCACACAGCAGGTGGGAGGCAGAAGGACCTCGAATACCCTTCTATTCGGAGTCTAAGATTCTCCCTTAAGTCACATTCTGGAATTCACAGGAAGGAAAAAGCCCACATTACCTGAGATTTTGAACCAACCCCTTTATAAAATGATGCAGAATTAACATTTATGGCTGACAGAAATGCCTCACTTGAGAAAATATACAAGAGCACAATTTACAGCTGTAGCGCGTATTGAGGAACTCCTTGATGCCTTTCAAGAGCTTTCACCGTATGTGATTTATACGTTCAGACTGATGTGCATAATACGGGGCCCACTCCAGGAAACAGGTGAAGCTACTTGCCTCGGAGGAGACGGCAGTGAGATGTGTGTTTGTGCTACACAAGAACTCTTCTTGGTGCGCAGAGGGCTGGTGTTGCTAAGGGAAGTCTGGGCTTGGGGGGTTTGAACTTCTTTTGGGGTGTCTCGATGACAGCCACGTGAGATGAATACCTAGATCCCTAATCATCGACAAAGCTGGGTCGATAAGCAAGGCAGTTCAAGTAGCCTGTTGCTGAGAGGCTGCAGATTCCCGCAACCCACACCAAACCAGCTGAATCTGAATCTCTTGAGAATTGAACCCCAAAATCTGCATTTCTACAAATCGAATCCCCCACCCCATGATTCCGATGGAGGCTTTCTGGGGCCAGATTAAGACAATCAGGTGAATTCAAAGCAAATATTTTATAATCACACAAACCTGGGTTGAATCTTGTTCTTGCGCTTACTAGTCGTATGACCTTGAACAAGTTATTTAACTTCACTAGTCCCATGGGTAAAGCCCATCCCCCACTGAAGGGAAGATGGTTCCCCCAATCAAAGCACATCTGATTCTTCAACAGTCTGTGTGTAAGATATTGTCAATTCTCCGTTCCAATTCTCTGGAATATCAGCAGCAGCTTTAATTCAAAATGATAGTGAATCCAGAAATCCTACCTGGGGCTTCTAAGACTGAACAATGTTTCAGACACGTTACTCCATTAAAACTGACCAAGGGACAGCTAAGAAGTTATACACTTGCCCTAATCTGAACTCTTCCCGCGCCAGATTCTCATTCTAGAGCTAAGCAGTAAAGACCTCTGAGGTTGATGAAAACAATCTGAAGCTGATTCTCCCTCTCTCTGATTCTACACTGGTGTGGGGTGAGAAGAAAGGTTTTTATTCAAAAGACCTCTTGGTAAAATTACAGACTCATAGCTATAAACAAGAGCTAGTGAACAAAGTGAAGTAAGAGCTTTGTCACACTTGTTAATGATGTCAAGAAGAAATTTAAATAAAAGATTTTCCAAGGAGGAACAATAGCTGGAGAATCCATCCTCAGCAAGAAGTGGCACCTGACTATTAGGAAAGAGTTATGATTGCTGGTTATGATGCTTAACTTGGTACAGCGAATCTCAATGGATCCTCTGGGTAGATCTTTAAAATATCGATGGCAGACCCTACCCCCAGACCAATTAAATCAGAATTCCTGGGGGTAGGGCCGAGGCATGAGTATTGTTTAAAAGATCCCCAAGTGGTTCTAACGGGCAGCTTGGGCCGAGAACCGCTGCCTTCGTTAGCAGAGCTTAGTTACCTAAAGAGGTAAATGCTGCTTGTAGAGCAGTTTGACTTTTTTCCCTTGAGCACCAGAAGAATCATGTTGACTAATTAACATTTTTCAAACAACAGCAATGAATTAACTGCTGCTAATGTTCAGGCCATGGAATTAGACACGACTCCCGTACATCCGACTCATCTCCCCAGACAGATGCTTGGACGTGGATTTCCAAGCACGAGGGCTGGGCAAACAACAATCGGAGACAGACTGACCTCGGCAGAGCAAGCGCCATGAAGGGAGCAAAACCACAGAATCACAAGCTCATTTCCACATTCACTCAAATATTTAATAAGTGTGCCAGGCACCGCCCCAGGGGCTGGAGATTCTGAGATTAAGTGAGTATGACCGATGCCCTGACGGGAACTGGCAGTCTAGTGGGGAGAAGGAAATGGAAACAAACCTTCCAGCCATGCTATACGTGATCAAGACATACAGCAGGTGCTGGGGGCGCCCAAGGAGGAAGCACATGGTCCTCGGGACGACGGGTGAGGATTCCCGGAGAAGGCAAGGTGTGAGTTGAGTCCAGAAGAGTGCGTGGGAATCCACTAGGTCCGTGAGGACTAACGCCCAGGCAGAGGTGGGGAAGAGCGTGAGCAGTTCTGGGGACGACACAACTGACAGATGACCCTGGAGAGGCAGGTGGGAGGGTGCTTACAAAGACCCTTGCATGCCATTGGAACATTTTGACCACAACCTTGGAGGTGATGGGGGTCAAGCAGGGAAGTGACATGATCAGATTCCCACTTGGAATGATCGCTCTAGCAGTCTGTAGAACTTTGCGACTCAAAGCGTGGTCCACAGACCAGCATCGGCAGCACCACTGGGAGCTTGTTGGAAATAAAAAAAAACCCTTCAGGCCCCAGTTTTCTGATTCAAAATCAGAACCTGTGTTTTATTAACAACAAACGCCCCAGATGGTTCACGTG
Source organism: Eulemur rufifrons (assembly GCF_041146395.1). Classification (NCBI taxonomy): domain Eukaryota; kingdom Metazoa; phylum Chordata; class Mammalia; order Primates; family Lemuridae; genus Eulemur; species Eulemur rufifrons. The sequence continues at coordinate 4,143,203 of NC_090994.1, forward strand.
CACGTTAAAGTTTGAGACACACAGTGAAAAAGGATAAATTTTCACAGAAAGAGATGAACCTTATTGAAGACCATTTAGGAGACCATGGCAATAATTTGTTAACCCATTCCTTTAAACGATTTTTTAACCACCACCCCTGGGTAAGGACTCCGTGTACAAACCGTCCCCCAAAGCATCCAGTTGATAAGTAAAACATTCGAGCAACACTAGTACAGATAAGCTGAATTTTCTTACATTACCTTCATTTTCCACCAGATTAGCCAGAATCCTACGGACATAGACGTAGCAGGAGAACAGCATGTCACGCGCTCTGGAAGATGCAATTACATCTATTGTGGAATTTCAGATATAGATTCAGCCAGAGGAAGGAGAGGTCCCCTTTGTCTCATTTTAATGATGAGTACAGGCCACGATACTGGAGTCTTTCCCTGTGTTATCTCAAAGTGGGCACTGCCTTGATAGTGGAGACCCAGACTAAAGTCAGGTGTGAACTGTACAAATGCTGACTGTGTGTGCTGAGAGAGAGATCTGAAAAGAGAGATGGAAAGGTCTTTGGTGGAAAAAAAAAAAAAATCCCATCTCTGATCATGGGCAGTAGCGATGACGGACCAAGCTCCGCTAACCCAAGGCGCTACTTTTCATCAGAAAATGCCTTCTCCCAGAAGAAGTAAACCTTGAAGAATTTGAAAGGGGCAGTGTGGTCTACTATTATAGGTAAGAAGTCAGGGTGTTAAAAGGACAAACAAGCAATTAGTCTATAAATAGGCACAAGAGTACCTCATCTCTAACAATCAGGGTGTTATTGAACAGGGTGTACAAATTGGATTTGGGTTAAATTAAACCTATTTTCAGCCCATTCTGGAAATTTGCTATTTAAAGGAATCCTTTGTAAAGTGGATAATCACCCACTAATGAAGCTTTTGTTAAATCTGGAGTTCTACAAAGCCAAAGTTCCCAAACCGACTGTTCTAGGAAGCTTACCCCACAGCTATCTGGTGGAGGATGACTGGTCTCTGTGCCAGGGGACTGGGCTCTTCTAGGGAGCCCACCCTCAAAGGGAAACAGAGTCCTGCCCTTGGGGAAAGTGAGTGGGCAGACAGATAACAGGACACATGATCTGGTGACTGAAAGAGAACGTAAGACCTGGCAGTCAAGTGAAGCAGTGGGGGGTGGTGAGGAGGGAGACAGGGACTGGCTGGCAGCACCCGGGAAGAAGAGAGGGTGAGAGACCGCAGAGGATGGGGAGATTGCACCTAAATCATGACTAAATCCTTGTTTTTGTTTGTTTGTTTGTTTTTTGGGTTTGGTTTGGTTTTTTTTTTTTTTTGCAACAGCACCGCTCACCAATACTAAATCCTTCTTTGCTCATCTCTAACCTCAGGGTTTCTAGTGCTGGCATCCAGAACGTTTCAGAATTACTGTTAATCCAATTACCTTTGGGGCTTCTGTGAGTTCTTAACTGGCAAGAGGACATTCTGGTTGGAGCAATGTGATACACAAGTGATTTAGTGTTAATCAAGTGATCTTGCATATCTTGACTCTAAGTGCCAACAGGAGACAGCCTGCTATGCTGGACTTCTCGGAATGCTTTCCCAGAAAAGATGGAGCTTAAATGGGAAATTGAAAGATGGGGACAGCTTGGTAATTGGGAAAGGGAGGTAGGAAAAGGCAATCAGAGTTCAATCCAGAGGCATAGCCCCTTAAGGCGCATGCGCACTCTCTCTCTCTTTAAATTACCAAGCACAAGTCATGGACTCCCAATTAAAAAGATCTATCCAGCCACAAGCCTGGTATGATACTCCAAGATAGAGCCCAGGGTGGGAATCCGAGGACCAAGCAGTTCCAATTCCCAATAGCCACCTAGGATCGTCACATCCTCCTCAGCAACTCACACTGCCCACAAAGTAGAACCTCCTCCTTCCTGCATCCCAAGGCTGAATGAGAAGGAAATTGTACATTCATTCAACAAACATTTATTGAGTCCCTAGTAACATTGGGGCAGGAGGTCTGAGAATTACTCCTTTGCCTTTACAAAGGGTTTGCATTGGAGAGGGAAGATTGGGAGAAATCTTAAGAAACAGCTCTGCAGGTCAAAGAAAATCTAAATACGAGGAAGTAGATCTCAATTTAAATAAGTTGGATGTTAGCCAAAAAAATCTATTTGATCCCAGGGATATTAAACATAGCAATGGGCTCCTTCTACGGTGATAGAAATAGAAGCATTTCCAAAGAAGCCTTCCTGAGTGATGTGTGATTTGGAGGATAAGATACGCACTTGGGAGCTTCCTCCCAGGTATAGGGGACCCCCCCGGAGGCCTTTCTGAGGCTGTCAGCTTCACAGCCCTCCTGCTGCAGTGGCCTCCTCACCCTCCCACTGGGTCCCATGGAAGAGAGAGGCTGGGAGGTCTTAGAAAGGTGGGAGATACAGAAGCACCAGTACAATGAATCAAAAGAAAAATCAGGGATGAAAAAAAATCCAATAGATGGACCAGTGAAAGGGCCAGAAAGGGGATCAGTAGAGTAATAAAAAAAAACCAGCTCCATTTAGATTTCAACCAAGATCAGTACCAGCTATTTCTCAAAAGCTTTTAAGACTTCACGTAACTTAGCAACTGACCTATGTTTGGTTTTTGTTTTGTTTTTACCCATGTCAGTTTCTCAGTAGTTACTATGAGCAAAAAAAAAAAAAAAAAAAAAAAAAATGCTTAAGACCATGCATTTACTGAGAGATATGAAGCAAGGAATAAAAATTATGTGCTGTGTCCTGTTTGGCAAGGTTGTGACAAGACAGGACAGCAAAAATGAGGAGCAAAAGGACCAACCCTGGGGATCCTCAGAGGAAAACTCAAGGCCTGAAGGCTGTCCCTGGGATCCAGAAATGCTCTCGGGAGAACGTGTCTCAGAAGAAGGTCCCCGGTGGGACATCTCCTGGGGATGCCTCAGGAAAGAAGCACTTGCAGGTTTTATTTCTCACCTGTCTGTAAATCAGCACCAAACCAGGTAAGTAGTCTACACAGACTCCCTTGCTATTATATAGCCCATATTTCCCAGGCCAGCCCTTCCCCAGGACCACAGGGAACAGGAAACAATTCAGGCTCTTTTACATCTGACACGGGACCCCCATAAGAACCCTAGCCCTCCGTTCCCACCAGATTCTCTTTTTAGTGAAAGAATCTTTTTAGTGAAGAATATTTTGGAAGGCCCCAGCCAGTGAGCTTCCCTATTTGTCAGGGATGACTCTTGCTGGAATGGGAGAGAGAGCCACATCTCTCTCCCATAGCAAATCACAGCAAATCACACACACACACACATATGCACACATGCATGCACACGCACACATGTACACACATGCACACATGTACACACATACCCCCCATCTCTTTGCTGCTGCCACGGAGTCAGGCAGCAGGAGTTTCCTGTGGCAGTTGCAGGGACAGCTCCCAGGTTCCTCAACAGCCAGGCGGCATAATGTGCGTATCAGCACCACCGTGGTGGACAGCTCACAGCAGACCTGACCGTGGCGCTTTTCCTGTTTCTTGTTTGAGAGATTTGTTCAAAACTCTCAAGTCAGGTAAGGAAAGCAAACTTCTAATCGTCTGCTCACCACTCCTTTCTCTATGGCTGGAGGCAGAGCAAAGAAGTCTGGTGACTCTCTCTGGGCTTAAGAAGGGCTCTCACACTTCCCCCGAGGATGTCCACATAACCTGTCATTTTAGAGAGTTGGGCACCTGGAGATAGGTGATTTTTTTGGACAGGCTTAGACCTTAGTGATGCCACCAGGAATTCCAGGTCTTTCTATCTTTCCATTCTGCCATCCTCCACAGGTTGGTTTTTGTCACCTAATGGGCTCAGGGTAGCTGCCCTTGCTCCAGATATCACATCCATATTCAAGAAAGATAGAAGGGAAGTGAGAAGTCACTTCAGCAACACCTGTCCATTTTATTAGGAAAATCAGACAACCACTTCTAGCTGCGAAGGAGGCTGGGAGACGGAACATGTAGCTTTCCTAGACTTTGTAGTAAAAGGGGACAGAGGGGGACTAATGCAATTACCCAACACATCTGCCATAAACAAAAACCATAACTTGCTGGAGGGTACATCCTTGTCTTTACAATGGAATACGTCTAGCACTTAGAAGGATGACGTGCAGCTACTGGCACAGTTCTCGTGGAATACAGGACATACAGGCACATCGGACCCCAGGACAAGCACTGGGCAGTCCATCCTCACTGCAGGAGATAAGCAAACAACACTCTGGGTTACAAAGTGATGCTAATGTCTACAAAAAACTTTTGAGGTTAGGACAATGCACATTTATATCAACATCATAGGAAGCTTGAGTCCTTGGGCAGGCAGCTGAGAAGGGCACCTTAGCGAAAAGGGTGTCAGGATTGCTTTCCCACCAAGTATTACGAGGTCTCCAAGTGAAAAACGGGGCCAGTAATTTGGGGGGACAATTAGAGGTGGAGGTCGGTGGCTGAAGATGTGATGCCAGGGGCAGTTATCAACACTCACTGAGAGATCCAGCGGGGGGCCGTCCGCCTGCATTTCCCAGTGAGGAGCAAACGGGAGTCTTCATCTTGGCAGACACCTGGCTCCTGCTACCCTTCCAGGCGGTGATAGGTTTTGCCCTTTCCTGGGCAAAAAGGACTCCTAACCAAGAACTATTTCTGAACAACCTGTGTTGGAATGTCCAAGAGAATGAAGCTTCTTTATTCAGCCAACAGATTGAATCTACAACAGCTTTACACAAGGCACAATGGGAGTCCCAGAGAAACCTACAAGAAGAGAAAGAAGAAAACTTTTCTTGAGCACTAACGTGCTATGAAGCCCAATGTTAGGAGCTTTGCACCTGTTACCCCATTCGATTTCAGAGATCACTATCACAAAGTGAAAAGTAATAAATGGCCATGAGAAATACCGATGACAAGGATAGTAATAATCACAGAAGCTGACATGTCTTGAGTGTTTACTGCGTACCAGGTACTGTCCTAAGCATTTTGCATGCATTATCTCCTTGAGACAATGTACCATGGAGACATTTCTTGATGTTTCTCCTCCTTTATTAGTTTTCCCCTAATCGTCTTGGCTTCTATTAATACTTCCTGAGTTTCCTTCCGGGGGCCCCTGAGCCTGTCTTTGGTCTCAGTCCATAAAGTGATTCCGGGAAAGAGAAGAGCCTGGTGGACCTCCCGATAAGCTGAGAGCCCCCCAGAGTGGTGTGGGTTGGTGCCTTGACCCAGATGGCACCATCAGGGGAGAAGAGCAGGGAACAGCAGGTCCCTGGAGAACGGAGAAGGAACGCATTAAGGAGGGGGCATTCCTTAGGAAGTGATCCATCACCGTGACATTTAAAATGGAGGCGGGAAGAATCAGAGGACAGGGCAAGACAGGAAGCAGCTCCCTGACGGATGCCCAGAAAAATAAAACTGAATGAGCTCCTTGTGGTTCTCTTCCCTCTGACACCGCCCCTCCCCCCCCCCCCACCAAGTTTCCAGCCACAGACTCAGAGGCCCCTCCCAGGAACCGGGCGGTGAGCTCAGCCTGGCCCAAGGCAAGGGCTTCAAGCTTTAAGCCCAATTAGACTCTCCATTTGCTGCTTGACCTCTTGATCTCTTAAGTAGTGTCTACATAACCCCCGAAACCATCTTATCAGTTGAATCAGAAAATTCAGCCAGTCATTTACCTAGAGGTCTGGGCAACAAATCTCTGGACCAGTTTGAAAGGATGCTTTTATTGGATTGATTAAATTGACCAGATGTTTTCCCTTCATTTTGGCATGGCCTGAGGTCCATATCTGGTTACAGCACTAGCGCCTGGGGGTAGGGATGAATGAGGAATGAATATGCATCTTTTAAACCCAGAGCTCTGCTTACTGCACTTTGCTTTAACAAATGAGAGTGAGCCTACTAGGCTTCTGTGAACCAAATCTACGGAAAGAGGTTCCTCTCTGTTCATGGCCCCTCGTTAATAACAACTATAATTCACAGAGTACTTTACAGTTTATAAATCCAGCCTGAGCTAGAGCAAGACCCCGTCTCTACTAAAAATAGAAAAATTAGCCCGGCACAGTGGTGCACACCTGTGGTCCCAGCTACTCTGGGGGCTGAGGCAGGAGGATCACATGAGGTCAGGAGTCTGAGGTTGCTGTGAGCTATGATGACGCCACTGCATTTTACCCAGGGTGACAAAGCAAGACTCTGTCTCAAAAAAAAAAAAAAGTGACATACGAAGTTCAAATTATTCAGCTAAAGCAGAATAATTTCTGGAATAGATGCAAGAGGACTGTGGGATAAAACATGAGACTTTTCCAAGACTAAGCAGGGACTGTTGGTATAAGCCACAAGTGGAACGGTATTCCGACTGTGGCAGGCAGCCTCTAAATAGCCCTAAATCGTCCCCGCCTCCTGCTGTTCACACCCTTGTGTAATCCCCTCCTCTTGAGTGTGGGCTGGATTTATTACTCACTTCTAAAGAACCGAATATGGCAGAAGTGATGGTATGCCACTTCCAAGACTCAGTTATAAAAAGACTATGGCTTCCTTTTGGGGCTCGCTCGTGCTCTCTCTAGAGAGAGGCAGCCACCCCGTCATGAGGCAGCCCTGCAGAGAGGCTCACGCGGCAAGGACATGAGTCTTGCCAACAGCCACGAGAGTGAGCGAAAGCAGATCCACCCCCAGCCCGGTTGGGCCTCGAGCCTGCCCCCCGACCCGGGCCGACCACTTGACTGAAGCCTCGGGAAGGACCTTGAGCCAGAATCACCGACTAAGTTGCCCCCAACTTCCTGACCCACTTAGAAACCGTGATATGATAAGTGCTGGTTGCTTTCACCTGCTGTATTTTGGGGTCATTTGTAATGCGGCAATCAATAGCTAATACCCCAATTTTAACATGTGTCAACTGCCCCCCACCAGCTCTGATCACCTATTTAGATGTTTCCCACATTCGTTTAGATCTTAACACACATGTTCATTCAGTTCCACTATGACATGCATCCTGGTATTTCATACACATTTGGATGCTAAACACAGCACTCAAATATGAAATACCATTTAGAGGTGCACAAAAGCTCTCAGACGCTGTCTCGCCCCAGGTTCCTGAGAAAGCAGAGCCGGAAGCGGATCCCACGTGCTGATGCCTGGCCGTGGCCCGATGGCCGTGGCTCGATCCCGGGGCCACACCCGTGGCGGGGGAGAGGGAGTGAGGCAGAGGAGGGAAGCAAACGCAAGATGGTGTGTTACGGAGGTGGCCACAGCGTCACAGAAAAACACAGCCAGTTGCTTCGTCACACAGGAAGTCTTCGGAAAGACCATGCTATGGTCCAAATGTTTGTGTCCTCCCAAAATGGATATGTTGAAACAGAACCCCTACATTGATGGTGTTGGGAGGTAGGGCCTTTGGGGAGGTGATTAGGTCATGAGGGTGGGGCCTTCATGAGTGGGAGTAATGTCGTTACAAAAGAGACCCCAGAGAGCTTATTCGCCCCTTCTGCCATGGGAGGACCCAGTGATGGGACAAACTTCCATGAACCAGAGCTCTCACCAGACACTGGATCTGCCAGAGCCTTGACCCTAAACTCCCAGTCTCCAGAACTGTGAGAAGTACATGTCCAGTGTCCATAAGCCACCCAGACTACAGTATTCTGTTCTAGCATCCCAAAACAAGTAAGACACATGAAGCCACCTCACCTCGGACAGCCCACGAGGGGACCACAAAGCGAGTCATTCGTTTGCTGCCTCCTTCCTGTCCTCTCTTCCTTGGTCAAAGTTCATCCCATGGGACGGTAAAACCGCCTACGCTTCCAGGTTGCCTTACTCAGCTCCTCCAGACAGCCACCGGGGAAACCAAGTCCTGCGTCCCATGGCACGTGGTCAGGTCACCCAGCACGGCACTGTTGTGGCTGCCACCCCAGCAGACATCACGGAAGCCTTGCCAGAGTCTGGCCCTCACTCAGGGGAGGCTGACACAGATGGCAGTGTTAGGGGACGAGGTGACAGAGGAGGCAGCTGGAGTTCTTTGTTGATCAGACAGCCAAGAGCTAGAGGGCAGGTGAGACTGAGCAAATCAGGGTGGAATATAAGCTGGATCTGCAGCAGATGCACACACAGATGAACACCCACGCACGGGGATGCTACTGTTATATTTGAAGTGTGCGCACACACACACACACATCCGGGTGTTACACGTATTAACTCAGACTTTATTATTTGTCCCCAGAATACAGGGCTGAGCCATCCAGTACAGGAGGCTTAAAGCAGGTCTCTGTAGCTCTTAACAGCTTTGTTTCATGGAGGCACCCTTAGACCTCAGGGGAATTCTACTTTCCTGGAAACTTAATACTGCTTAATTCCATTGTCTGGTTTCACATCATGATGTCACCAAGAAAACAGGAAGACGGGAGCTGACTCAGGATGCGGATGCCCCTGAGACCTGATCCAATCCTACAGGGGCCCTGGCGCTGGGTTGTCCTCAGAGTTGCCCCAAATGGAGGCCGGAGGCCAGGACTCTGTGTTCCCATATCAGCCAGTCATTGGCAAGCCACCCCCTGATGGGGAGAAGAGGGATGTAACTTTGGATGAGACAGTTCCCCACTGCCAAGAGCAAATCCCGTCAAGAGATGCAGCTCTGAGCTGTTTGCAGCCAATGTTCCCAGTAGCCAAGGGACGGCGCATCAGCCCCACCGAGGGGCACTGGTGGGATGCCACGGCATCCACCCCAGTCTTCTGCCATCTTGACTAAACTCCCCATTTAAGAATTACAACTTAATCTAACCCTGGTTTTCCTCCAAAATTGATCACACTGATTCACCATACACTTCCCCCCAGAGTCAAAAGTCTTCCATTCTTCCACACAAGATTCCCAAGAAGTGCTTAGAATGATCATGTGATGGTTCTCTCTAGGTCCAGTTGACCTCGTGAGTCACTGGGTCAGGAGCCAGGCCACCGTCAACCCCAAGTTCCTGGAACCTTTTCCTTTACAAATACTCTGCGATTCAGATTTGACTTTCGTACCCACCATCCCTGGATTTGGTTGTCCCTCCTGAAGCAAAGGGGCCAACTCTGCTATTGGGTCCAGGCCAGGAGGACACAGCCCCTCTTGCTTCCCTAGATCTGAAGACACTAAGCAAAATAAAATCAAGTAACCTCACTCCTGGGTCAGAAAATCTCACAAGAATCCCCCAAATGTGGCCAACCTCCTCTCATCACTCTCCCTCACCTACCTTTATGCTGGCTCTAGCAGTGCCTGCTGGCACAAAGGGATGGTCACTGTGCCCACCAGACTCAATCCCTGCTCATGTTCTATGCCTTCCGGAGTCCCTGCTCCCTTAAACCAGAGCTCCTCCAAGTGCGACCTGAATGCTCTGGGGTCTGACATGGCGGGGAATGGACCTCCCACCCTGGGTTTTCTCAGAGCAGCTGATGTATTTTTGTTTCGTTGTTGTTGCTGATAATCTGTTTTATATACTGGTCTTTACATAAGATGCTTTCTGAAGAAAAATCAAGAAAATACATTCCAAAAATTCTCCTCTTGTTCAATATGCAAGTGTTTAGCATCAACAACATCAAATTGACCTCCATTTAAGTAACGTGGCTTCCTCTTTCTGAGCACAAACTCCCATCTCTCCCACACTTGCTAATTTCCCATTTTAACAAGGAAAATGTGGACTATAGAGCTTTTAGCAGTATGTAGCTGGCATTGAGTAACATCATTTTAAATAACTATATTTCAGATCTTTGAGTGAACAAATTTAAAGAAAATGATTGAATAAATAATAGAGGAGTAGCAAAAACCATGGAGGTGGTACAGGAATGCCAGCTACCCTCTGTGGGGCAGTTCCCTCTTGCTGACATCCCATCTGCAGTCCACCGTCCAAGCACCGCACGTGACAGTTCTCCACCCCGTTGTGCGTTAGAACCATATTCGAACCCAATACGTCGGAGGTGGGGCCCAGGAATCTGCCTTCTTAACGGGCACCGCCAGTGATTCTGATGCCTGATTACTCCTCCCAGAATATCAACCCTCCAGGTCCCCCAGACCAAGGGCTCCTTAAAGCAAACCCGTGTCTTCCTCACACGTCGCTGTCTACTTAGCACATAGCAGCCCTCAAATAAATATTTATGAAATACAGCCAGGCAGGTAAGACAGAAATTACACGAATGAGAAATGTCAAGCGGGGAAAGGTCTTTCCATTTTACAAATAGAAAGTAAAGCTCAGAAAGGTTAAGTTCCTCACGGATGGCCCGTGGCTGGTAAAAGGCAGGGCGGGGACAGAGGCCAAGTGTCTGAGCTCCAGGGCAGCGTCCTTTTCCTCGGGGTCCTAGACCACTGCCTCTTGCGTTGGCGGTTGGAGCAAGAGTTGACAAGAACTTAGAAGATCATGGGCATGTATTCAATTAGTGCAATTCACTCTTATCCACGGCATAATTTAAGCCTTGAATTTTGCAAAAGTATAAGGGAGATGTAGGAAGGAAGCCCAGACAGATCTGATGGCTGGAGGAAAAAAGGACAGCAAACCCCCCCCCCCCATTCTAATGGAGTGGTAGCAACTTCTTCAAAATGCACGTGCCAGGCATTGAACACACTCTGGGACCAAATAAATGCAATACCTTAGTGACAGAGAAGTTGCATCCCTCCCCAACGTGGAGAACGTGAGGACCTGTGTGGCCACCTTTATGGGCACCTATGTCCCTACTGTTAATGCCACAGTACGAAAGCTCACTGAACATGTCCCTGGGAGGCAGCACGGGGCAGGAGTGAACACGCAGCCTCCAGGGTTCCAATCCTGACTCTGCTTCTTACTGTGTCTGTAATCTTAGTCGATTTACTTAACATTCTCTCCACCTCCATTCTCTCAACTGCAAAATTGGGATAATAGTAGTTCCTACATCAAGGGCAGAACAGTGCCGCCTAACACATAGTAAGCATTTGATAAGCATTAGCGACTATGTTACATTTTTCAATAATCACCGAAAAAACACCTATGGTAGGCACCATGGGAGATAAAGAGCTGCCCAGAGGTGCGTTGTAGTCTGACGGAGGAGATGCAAAATGTACAAAAATAACTATAATTCAAAGACAGACAGTAAGGGTCGGGAGAGTTGTGCACATAAACAGTTACCATTTTGAGAGCATCCGCCCATGGGGTAGGTAGTCCAGGCATTCCCACTCGAAAAGCAGTAGAAGTAGGTGTGGAGTGTTTACTTCACCTGCCTATAATCACACACAGAGAGAGAGTTGCACAGCCAGGCTTTGAAGACTGGCTTCCGTCTCAAGCCCACCAAGCCTGTCCTCTTCGGCACGATACACGACACACACGGACTCCTAACGTGCTAGATTGTGGGTGCAACTGTGACAAGATTCTAAATAAACTCCCTCAGTGGGTCAACATTCTTCAGTGTTGACCTCACCAAACCCAACGAATTTCCACTGCATGTGCTAAACAGTCACTAATTTAATTAATTGCTTAATTAGATAGCGGGCTTATTAATGCATTAATAAGCCAATAATACCTAATTATACCTATTAATGCCAGCCTAATACTAATACCATGAGGCTGGAATTGGCACGATGCACCTGGTACCAAGAACAACACCTGGCACATGGTATATTATGGATTCAATAAATATTTGCTAAGTAAATAAACTTCTACTTTACACTCCTTTTTATGTTCATATGTTTTTTTAACATTTTTATTATTAGAGTTAGCATTTTGTGTGTAACTAAGTGCCTGCCCTCACAAGCACTACAAGCTCCCTGATGTTAAAACATCAGCCCTCTCCTAACCCTTCTACTAATTGGGAAAAAAAGAAAAAAAAACAAGGATCACAAGAAAAGTTTATCTGTTGTGCAATTCTACCAGCAGGCTGAGAAAACGCCCAGACCAGGCAAGGAATGATGCCGAGAACTTGGTGGGGGCAGGGGCGGGGGCGGGGGCGGGGAGGAAGCTGACGGACTCTGGAAAGAACAAAACTTCTACAGCAAAGAACATTTCAGCAGCCTAATTAAGAAAAGTGGACCGGGAATTAGAGATGCAGCCACCTGTCAAAAGATAAATTAGAACAGGTACGAAACCACTGACCCACTTTCTCTATGCTATGATCTTTAGTCGATGTAGCCAAAATGCAACTTATGTTCCTATCAGCTGGTACCCTGGGAAGAGAAACCATAATAACAAATCTTGCTCTAAAATATGGTCTGGCCTCTCTTTTCTTGCAAGGAAGGGTCTAGTCTCTGCACAGCACAAGCAGTCAGAGTTCTGGCAGGAAATGGGTGACAATGCAAGACAAGTAACAAGAGATTATTCACAAAGGCAGCAGCAATTAGAAGAAACTAACAAGGGATGGTGTAGTGCCCCGGGCTCAGCAATACTGGGGAGCCATGGCCACCCCGTGACCCAGATGCACAAGGGCAGGTATTGGTTGCCGGAACCTGGAGGAAGTGGCTATAGGGGGAGGTGCTTCCTACCAGGAGCTGTGGCCTTCGGTCCTTTAGCACAGGTGCAGCAACGCAGCAAGGAGGAAGGCAGAGGAATCAGTACCCTGCACCCTTCCTGGTGGGGGTGCCTCCCACTGGCCAAATCCACCCAGAAGCCAGAGGGCAAGGGGGACCCTGAGGCACAAAGCAGGGTGAAGGATGGAGACTGGACTACGATGGGGGGTGGGGTGCAGATGTCACAGGAGCTTTGGGTTCACACACCTCCCAGGTGTAGTCTCACCCTTCTCCCACCTGCTTTCTACCTGTGTGGACCCCAGGATCCCTGGCTTCTAGGTGGGTTTGGCCAACAGCAGAGACAAGAATGCGATCATGGTGCTGAGTCCTCTGGTTCCCCCCAGCTGGCGGAGTCCTCCAGCAGAGGGGGGCCCCCTACACAGCTCTCTCCCCCAGTCCCTTCAGATTATTGCACAAGGCTTTTACAAGGTGATATCTTTCTACAGTGACACATCCCCAGTTTTCAACGGAAGTTAGTGAGAAACTAGCATTTACCTACCAGAAACCCATTTTTACATTTTACAAACAAATTCTGTTGGAATACATACATTCCCCTATAGAAGGGATACCTGGGAGAGGGGGCGGTTCACGATAGCTCATGTTCATGACATTGTACAAGCAGGGAAACATGAGTCAGAGAGGAGCTTCCTCTCCGCAAGACCTCAGAGCTCTGCCACTGGCTGGCCCCTCGCTCCCAGCTTGAGTGAATGTTTCCCAACACAAGTGTTAAAAGCAGACCGGTCATGTAGCTTCGCCATTCAGTAAATATGGATGTTCATCTGAACAGGGTCGCAATACTTATTGTTCTTTCCCACCTTAGAAAAGAAAGACGCCATGGCTGTCCATTGCGCATTGAATAAAACAAAGTCCTGTGCTCGCCTCGGCAGCACATATACTCAAATTGGAACGATCCAGAGAAGATTAGCATGGCCCCTGCGCAAGGATGACACGCGAATTTGTGAAGCGTTCCATATAAAATAAATAAATAAATAAATAAAACAAAGTCCTCAGCATAAATTCCAAAGCCCTCTGAGATCCGACTCCAACCGGCTCTCTCTTCTCCCCTCCGATGAACACCTGCTGTCCCAGCTCCCCAGACCACGACACTGCTTCCCGTCCGTCTCTCCAAGGCCACGCACCCCTTCTGCCTGCACTGTGCTTTCATCTGCAGCCGTCAAAATCCTACTGGACACCCAAAGACTCATAGACAAATCTTCAAAAAGCTCGATTTTTAATAGCCACCAACTGGAAACCGCCCCAATGTCCATCAGAGGGGGGAGACATAAACAAGCTGTGGCGCGTCCATACAATGGAATCCGCTCAGCCACAAAGCACACGCTGCTGATACACGCACCCACACGCATGAAATCCAAACTCATTAAGCTGAGTGAAAGAAATCAGATTTAAAAAAAAGGATACATACTATACAATTCCTTTTATTCAAAATTCTAGAAAATGTAAACTAATCTGAATTTACTGAATTACCGATTTACTGAATAGCTACAGAGATCAGCGGTCGCCTGGGGATGAGGGTAGAGAAAGGGAGGGACCACCAAGGGGCTCAAGGAGTCTTTGGGGGAAGATGGACATGTATGTTATTCTGATTGTGGAGATGGTTTTAGTGGTGTAAACATATTCTGAAACTCATAAAGTTGAACTCTTTATGTGCGGTTTATTGCACACCAATTATACCCCAATAGAGTTATAAAAAAAATTCTATGAACAAAGTTAAGACAAACCACAAACTTGAGAAACTACTGACAGCAAGCCAATAAAGGGGTATTCATCACAAGATAATAAGAGCCCCAACAAATCAATAAAAAATATAAATAAAGCAATAGAAAATGGGTACAGAGCCCAAGCAAAAGGTAGCTCAGAAACAACTACAAATAACCGATATGCTTGAATACAATCGTTCTGCCTCAATAGAATGTAAAAAAATGCACCTTACTCACGACCGAGGGGCTTGAAGGAATGGCAATATCTGTAAAGATCATGGGGGAAGAAGTGGCCCTTGTGGGTTGGGGGGAGGGGAGGAGAGCATCCTGACCACGCCCCCGGCATCCTGACCACGCCCCCAGCCCCTCCACTTCATGTCCCTTGGCCCAGCAACCTGGGTGCTACCTGGCCTGTCCTTACCAGATTCCATATGTGAAACAACAGCCCCGCCCCACAGGTACGCATGTCTTTGAACTGTATCTTCCGGGTCCAGTCATCAACAGGAAGGTCAGCACATCCCAAGCAGTTACATGTACGTTACTCAAGCCCAGTGCAGGGAAGGGTTGCTGGGCTGGCTCCCAGCCCGCGTCCGTGGAGGTGCAGGCGCACCTGTCCGCTCCCCCACGCAGACACAAGCTCCCTGAGGCCGCAGGGCGCGTCTGTTCCCGTCCATCCCGTCGGAACCGGGCACGGGACTCCTGCCCTGCATCGGGAATTCCGAGTCCTAGTACGGCACTTCCCAAAGCACTTTGAATACCTTATTTTTTTAATCTAATGCTCACAAGAACCCTGAGCTGGTATCATGGTTAACATTATGATGACCCCCTTACTTCTAATGTGAGGACGCAGAGACTTGCAGGTGGGTGGCCGTCCCCGAGGTTGCCGGGTGAATCAGGAAGGGGACGCGAGCCTGCGGCCTCCTGCTCCGAGTGCGTCTCCCCAGACCCACCCCAGCCCGTGGGCGCCGCCGCAGGACGCACCTGCGCTCGCCGGCCGTGGGGTGCCTCCTCCCGCCAGCGTCTCCCTCCGCCGGGCGGTTCCTCTCTGCCTGCCCGACCCGACAGGCTCCCGGAGGGGACCAGAGCAGAGCTGGGGGGGTTGCGGGGCCATTGGGGGAGGCACGGCGAGGACAGGAGGCAGAACCGGCCTGGAAAAATCCCAGATGACCGTGGAAGAAATAAGGGGAGAAACAGGAACATCCATAAGAAAAGGGATATTTTGTGCATATTTTGTGTCTCCTCAGCTTTCCAACTTTTCTGTCTTTAAGCCTTTATGAAAGGGGAGAAAAAAACAGATGATGGTTCATTTATTAATTATTAACAAACAAGTGGCACTAATGAATAGCATCATAAAAGGGCATTTTGTGAATATTAATGTGTAGTTATATTCTAAATAAGGGCTCTGTTCTCCCCTTGGACAAGCCAAGGTCTTTCCTATCCTTGTTCAAAAGTCACTTATTTTAATTACAATCAACCCCCCCCCCCGTTAAAACCCCACAGTCACACCCCTGATTCTGTGTCTCCCATAGTCCTTATCACGTAATAAAATGCTATTAATGCATGATTTTTACATTCATTTTTGTTGTCTCTCTCTCTCTGCACTAGACCACCTGCTTTACAAAGACACAGATTTTTGTGTGTTTTGTACAAGTACCTGATACATCATAGGTGGGCAATAAATATTTATTGAAATAATAGGCCAGGTACGGTGGCTCATGCCTGTAATCCTAGCACTCTGGGAGGCCAAGGTGAGAGGGTCACTTGAGGTTAGGAAATCAAGACCAGCCTGAGTAAGAGTGAGACCTCGTCTCTACTAAAAATAGAAAAAATTATCCAGGCGTGGTGTTGCACACCTGCTATCCCAGCTACTTGGGAGGCTGAGGCAGGAGGATCACTTGAGCCCAGGAGTTTGAGGTTGCTGTGAGCTAGGCTGATGCCACGGCACTCTAGCCTGGGCAACAGAGTGAGATTGTCTCAAAAAAAAAAAAAAGAAAGAAAGAATAAAATAATGCTGCACATGGAAGTACGAGGGGTTCCAGTCCGTACATCACCACCACTTCCTGTAGGATTCCTTCCTCAGTCAGCCCTTTCTCTCACACAGGGCTTGCAAGAGAGACACAGGGAACCTCAGTTCAGCCATGAGCTACGCCCTCCCCTCTGAGCAGGCTCCGAGAGGCCCCATCCCCGAGCTCCTGGCTGCTGCCCCCGCACTCTGAAATCCTAGGCAGCATCCTCCCACACGGGCACATGATCAGAGTTTCAGAGTGGAAAGAGTCCAACGCTCTCATTCTACAGATGCAGACTTTGGGACCCCACGAGATAGAGTCTTCCCAAGGGTTCACAGTGAGCTGCCGAGTCCCTCTCTCATTCTCTCCTGATGCATGAAGACTTTGTTGGTAGGTGATCAATGGCCTGGCTCTAGGCAAAATACCAGAAGGTGGAGGCTGTACTGGGGCCTCGCAGGTGGCTTGCCATGTTCTCCTCTCCCCTCACCCCTGTGCAGGTGTTTCCTGTCCCAGCCTTCCCGGGGCTGTGATGCACTCAGTGACTCAGCCAGTGATCACATTTGGCCCGGCACACAAAACCCCTTTTGGATGCCTCCAGGGGAGGAGGCTCTGGCAGTGCAATTGCAGTCCTCCGGGAGCTGAGTAGAAAGACATTTTGCAGAGGAAACCTCGTCCAAACTCTCATATGTGCTCTCTAAAAAGAGCTTTCAACCTTTTTAACCCCACAGGACAGGGCAGAAGGCCACAGCCAGTGTGTGGACATGACTGGCTCGGGGTCTCTCCGTGAGCCAGGGCTGTAGGGTCCAGGTTTTCTGGTTCCTGGTTTTCAGTCTACAGATTTTCTCTTCCCTCCATCATCATCACATCTCCCTCGAGCAGAGAAGAGCTGCATATATGAGGACCATTTCAGGCAGGTTTTCCCTGGCTCTTCCCAGATCTAAGTAAGCCTGACGTGTGGGTACTCATTCATACTTCCTCTCTTCCAAATGGACAAATCTCATCACCAGAGGCCGCCAGCGGCAAACTTGGTACAAGAGATAAGAAACCCAATGCTTAAAACAGGCCAAGTCCTCTCATGGTTCATGAGCATGATGATTGGGTTTTCACACTATTACGGCATCGGCACCTAACCCATCTGATGTCAAAAATAAAAAAAAAATAAAAAAATAAAAAAAAAAAACAGGCCACAATGACTTCTGTTTCTTGAGCATCTAATACATGCCAAGCACTTCCTCCTATTCATCCTCTGACATACTTCCCTACCACGAGCCTGCAGCATGGGCTCAGAGAGGTTGAGTAGCTTGCCGACTGTCACACAGCAGTAAGCAGCAGAGCCGGCATGCAGACTGAGCACTGCATGACACCAGAACCTGTGTTTTTGCTCCTTAAAATCCTAGCGGCAGTGGGCAACGTCAAGATGGAGGAAAAGACCTTCAGGTGTACGGCGCTCTTGTCCCTCAGACGCTGCCATCTGCCCGGGTTCCTTCCTAGCCCACATTTCTGGGTTAGGTTTTTCCACAGCTCCTGTTGCCATGGCATTAGGGGCTCTTGTCACCATGTGAAAACCCAGAAGAGCAGAATAAGAGGATTCAGCTCTTTGATTCAAGAGCTGACCAGTTCTTTAAAAAGATAAACTCAATCTGGTCCTTGAATCAGGATTAGAAACTAGAGAGAGAGAATAGCACTTGCGGGCCTTGGAGTTATTTAGCTTCTTGCTCCAAGAAGTTCGGTTCACTTTTTAGACATGATCTCACGCTGCTCCCTGGGATCTTAGCAGGAGACCAGAGAAGAGATGGGGACAACTCTCTGTAGG
Organism: Eulemur rufifrons; assembly: GCF_041146395.1. Taxonomy (NCBI): domain Eukaryota; kingdom Metazoa; phylum Chordata; class Mammalia; order Primates; family Lemuridae; genus Eulemur; species Eulemur rufifrons. Next base: position 4,161,229 of record NC_090994.1, read on the forward strand.
GTCAGACTAGGAGTGAGGCTCACGGCCCCCACCCGTGTGTCAGAACTAGTTCCTTCTTCTCTCTTCTCCTGGCAGGAAAGACAGGGCTGTCACACTGCTGGCACTGTCACGTGTAAGTTGGAATTTACCTGAGGGCCATGGTTTGCCCCATCAAGTCTTTAAAAAATCAAGAAATGAACACCCTGCAAGGTCTGCAGACTATTAGAGCTGAGAGGGACATTACCGTCCCAAGTCCTAGCCTCCCACCGAGCACCCACCTGGCGTCTTCCAGAAGAGCAAACAGGAGCCCAGAGAGATTACGTGAAATGAAGGGAAGGAGTTCCTGTTACTCTCTTTCAAAACAGCCTCCAGGTATGGGGGCCACCTGTCCTGCTGCCAATGCGGAACGTTCTCCAGGCCCCCACTGGATGCTCAGACTACGTTTTGTTTATCACTCACTCTCGTTTGATTTTTTCACGCTATGGTGGAAATGTTTGTGTCCCTCTAAAACTCGTATGTTGAAATATTAACCCCCAAGCTGATGGTGTTGGGAGGTGGGGACTTTTGAGAGGTAATTAGGTCACGAGGGTGGAGCCCTCAGCATGGGATTAGTGCCCTTATAAAAGAGACCCCAGGTAGCTCATTTGCCCTTTCTGCCTGTAAGAACGCAGCAAGAAGGCACCATCTAGGAGCCAGAAAATGGGCTCTCCCCAAACACTGCATCCAGCTGATCCGATTTCCCAGCCTCCAGAAGTGTGAGAAATAAATTTCCATTGTTCCTGAGCTACCGAGGTTATGGTTTTTCATTACAGCATATCCTATGCCCCTACTTGCTCTTCGTGCAATGATACAGTGGAAGGAAAATGCCCTTTGGCATCAGACAGACTCGGGTTTAAAGCTCAGCTCTCACTCCATTGAGTAGCTCTGCAATTTTAGCAAGTCACTTAATATTCCCTCAAACTCAGGGCTGAGAACAGTCTGAACAGGCCCATTTTAAGTCCAACACTCTCTGGTTCTCTGTCCTAGTTTACTTAAAATAAGATGCTGGAAGACTCCTACTCCTTGCTTTATGCCTCGATATTCTAGCGCCAGTGTTTCAAATGTTTTTAACATTCAGTTTTAAATTCCACACCTCAAATTCCCCAGATTTTTATGTTATACTTAGAAGCTACGTCTTACATCTTGTTGACCAGTTCTCAATACAGAGGGCTCCGTTGGGGGTTCTGTTACTGAAACACATACCAATTTCCAACTTGGCTGAACCACTCAATGATGGAAGGAGAAGAGACAGAGCTCTTGATTTTGTAGCGTGCTATTGAGTAACCAGCTCCCCAGTTTGCAGATGAGGCCAAGGATGTTAAGCGTTGTTTGTTTAGTCATCTGTGAATCAGCACTCTCAGCTCTCAGCCCAAATTGCAGAGGAAATTTCATTTGAAAATTCCGACAGTCCCAGCCTTGGGCAGCATACAAACATAAAGAGAGAAATGGCCTAAAAGTGCAATTCCAAAACTTCCTAACCCAGTCAGTATACTCCAAAAACTGAGCACAAAAGACACTATTGAATAAGAATTCATCCAGGGATGCATCCACCTATTTAGACTAAACTACCCACTTACCCGTCTGATCAGAACCAGCCTCAAAGTCACAGGGCTTGGAGAACTAAGTTATATTCTAATGACTCAGGAGCTGTAAGTTTTCACACTTAACATCCTTCAGTGCCCAACAGGCCTGAGTTAAAATTCCTTAGCCAAGATCTTGGGGATTTGGGGAGATATGGAGCTAATGGATTTGGGATTTGGGGGGGCGGTGATGATGAAAATGTCCTAAAATTGATTGTGGTGGTGGTTATACAACTTGGTGAATATACTAAAAACCAAAGAATTTTGCACTGTGGCTGAATTATATGATATGTGAATAACATCTCAATAAAGCTGTTACGAAAGTTCCCAGGCAACCTAATTTTCAGTTTCATTATTATAAAATGGGCTTAACACCTTACCTTGATGTTGTGAAGACTGAACTACTGTAATTAAGTGCCCAGCACTGACCTACAGTACATGTTCTAAATTACTAGACTCTGTTACTGCCAGAGTAACAGTAGCAGTAATAATTACGACAGTGATGGTAGTGAAATTATTCCTATATCCTCCGTAAAGTTTCTTAATCCATTGTAGCCCCAAATTTTCTTTCTTCTCTAGATTATTAACTATACAGGCAATTTGAAAATTTGAGAAATGAATGACCTTTTTATGATAGCTCTTTTTCTTGTCCAGAACAATTATTTACATCTTTTATTCAACTAGTTTTATAGTTAAAAGTCACTTTTTTCTTGTTTATGTCATCTTTCAACTAGACTATGAACTGCCCCCATCCCCCAAAGACAAAGAAAGTATCTCTGTGCCCCTCCCACAAAAACTTGCACTTGAGAAGTGCTCAGTATGGTTTCTTGACTATATTTTATTATTGGATCTGTTGGAAGTATGGAATTAATCTCACTACAGCTTCTTTTGTTCCTCAGTTTCCCCATTCATCCTTTCTTTTCTTGTTTCTATCTAGTAGCTTATCAATCATCTATCTACCAGTGTGAAGAATCAAACAGTCTCTAAACACGGCTTCCACCTCTTCTAGACAGACACTACGCCAGAGCAATGAGGAGGTAATTATTGTCCAGCTTACAACCATCAGTTGGAGAGCTTGCATAGAAGGGTGGACATGGTACCCTCTCAGTTTGCTCCTTAGAGGAAGATTAATGAATGTGGCCCAAGGAATCCTTTATATTTATACAGAATCTTGGGCTCCAAACCTGGCTTCCAAGAAGCAAAAGTCTTCCTACGCGACAAAGATCTTGTCTGTAGTGGGACCTTTGTTCTACATAGCTAAAGGACATCTTTTCTACCAAAACAAGGAAAACTACACAAATCAAGCAATTAAGTTAGCAAATGAGCCATGGCACCTAGAGGAAATAGAACAAACCATAGTTAAGAATGAATCCAAACACCTAACGAAATAGAATCCACAAACTGGCAGACTGTGTCTTCAAACTACTGCCACCTAATGTCATCTGACACACGTGGCTAAGAATGGCAGAAATGAGTGAAATGCTGCTGGTTTAAGAAGCTCCATAGATTAGCGGGGGTACTACTTGTGGGGATCCAATAGCAGATCGAGTTTGCATTGTCTCTTTGACAAATGACCTAGACTCATCTGCTGACCAGCAACTGAGTATATTAGAATGCTTTTAGCTGCAAGTAACAGAAACCTCTGTTTAATCAATAAAGAACTTTATTATCTCACATAACAGGAAGGCCAGAAGAATGCAGTTTTCAGAATTGATTGACTCATTGGCTTGGCAGTGTCACCAAGGACCCAGATTCTTTTCAAATCTCTGCCCTGTCATCCTCAAGAGTTGGCTTTAATATTAGGCTGGTAGGAACAACTCTCAGCATCTCGTCCAGGCCTTTCACCATCTGTTAGGGATAAGAAAGCCTTTCCCAGAGACCTCACAGCACTAACTACCAGCCAGGGGGAAAGGACGCTCTTTCTGCAATCAGACCCACTCAGGAGCTGGGGATGAGGTCAGCTCTCCACAGGTGGATGGTTACATGGGGAAGTGGAGGGTACATGAACAAACTGGGGTTCTGCTAGGACAGAAGAAAGGGGAAATGGAGTGATCACTGCACAAACCATGCTAGGGTACAATGGGATGGCTGGCGAGGGGCTGCCTGTATGAGCATATAGGCAGGGACTAGATTCTCCATAGACTGAGCAGTGAGAGGGCTTATCCACTCACTGCTTTTGCAAGACAAAGCATTCTTTCTTAAGAACCCTTATGGAAGGTCAAATCATCCAAGAGATTTGGCAGCAATGAGTGGAAATGACATGAAGGGAGCTGCGGGATGGGTGGAAACACATGACAATTACTCATACACATCCACGGGCTTCCACAAGGTTCTGAGATGTCCAGCGGCCAGTAGGCGATGGGGGGAAGGGATGTGTCACTAGCTGTTTCCAGCAGCACCGTGACTGCCTGATAAACCAATGGTATCAGTGTGAGTGTCCCTGGTTTATTAAGTTAATGGATGAAAAAAAAAATTCCAGATACAGAAGGGACCAAAGCCAAGTTCACAAGCAATAGCCAACTCAAAGCAAGATGACAAATGTCCTTTAGAATTGGCCTGGCATCACTATCTGCACACTCTGTGATGGGCATGATTTGACACTTTCATAGCCCACAGCGATTAGGAAACCAGAAATGCCAATTCCTTCCCATCAAAGACTTTGTAGGGACTATTAATATTAACTATTGTGTCTTACAGTTAACAAAACAATCTCCCATAAATTATCCCATTCATGTTTACATAACATTGGTCCTCATCTTAACCCCCTTCACGATTGAGGAAACTGAGACTCAAGGAAGTTAAATGACCTGCTCAAGATTACATGGTTGGTGAAGAGCTAGAACTATACCCAGGATGGCCTTTCATAGAGCTAGAATATCAGTTTGTCTTTATTGCATAATTTGGGGCACCCCTGAAGTCCTGGAGATTCTTAGAGGCTATCTTCCACCTTGACCTGAAATTGAGCTTGAAATTCCTACTAGTGGGAACATCCCATTGAGCTAAGGCACCATGTCTCTAAAAGGTCCCTGCCAAAATGTCCATGTCCTACCCGGAAAATGGAAAAGAAATTGGAATCCAATTCTCTGCCAATTATCCTTCAGTGCCCATCCATGTCTTCCCTGAAATCCAGGGCTATTAGGTCAGCTTTTGCATGGAAATCAGACAGCCAGGAGTCCACGGAAAGAAAGGGGTTACTTAGACCTAAAGGAATGAGATTAGGTATGGGCATGGGGAAGAAAGGCCACAGAATTTCATCCTCTCTCTGATAGAATGGGGCAGAAAGGGTAAGACAAGTCCCTTGGGCAGCTGAGGGGAAAGAGGGGAAGCCTTAAAACCCAAAGGATAGACTTAAAAAAGAAATGGCTCTGAGCCCGGAGGAATATGCGTTAGACCCCTGGGTGCCGAGCCTTCATAAGACCCCAGGTTTCCATCTTCAGCACTGCTTGCTGAGGACACTGTATCATTCAGAACTCCCCAGTGTAAACAGCGACAGGCAGAGGTCCCAGCTCTGTCTCCAGGAGGGCCCTCTGGGCGCTGTCTTCGGTGCTGAAGTAGCACAGCCTGGTGCCTGGAACAAGCAGAGGCAACAAGGATGTTCCCAGGCTGCTGCGCACTCCACATCTGATTTAGCTTCAAAGTCATAGCAATCCCCAGCCCTGGGATCCAGCCTCTTAGGTGTCAGAATTGGGACAAAGTGCCTTAAATCCCCACATCTGCCTTCACTCCCACCACTCACACCAGCTCCTGGAAGGTGCAGAAAAGAGATCTTTGAACTGTACCAGCCAAGCTGTCAGGTCAAAGCATTTGCCAATAATATCCCAAGAACCCACTTTTCCTGTCCCAGTGGATCTTCCTTCCCCTGTCTCCAGTGTGCACGACCCACTTCCCAAGCTCACTCTTGGAAGAGGGTCCGGGAGACATCTTTTATAAACCAGAGTGAATTTAAGTCAGTGTGGGTTCTCCACTGGAAAACTTACATGCCATGGAATGGAAGGTCATGCCGCCATTGAAGAGAGAGATTGAGAAGGCAACAGAGAGGGAGTAGATCCCTCAAGGCACATAAGGTCACACCCACAGGCCGCTTCCCGTAGTCCTTACGCAGGACCAGTACTCGTACCATCATCATTGCACAGTGTGAAAGATTTTGGTATTACAGGGAGAAAAACACATTTAACTTACTATAAACCAAGAATATTTAGCTACTCGAGTGAAACACAGGGTGACTGAGACACAGGCTCTATTCTCAAGGCATTCCCCAACTAATTGAGGGAATGGGTGGCGTACAAGGTTCTATCCAGAAAGTATCCAGCCATTGTTAATATAATGAGAACAATTTGCAAAAAATCTATGTAACCTGGCAGCCAAGGAGAGTGGACTGGAATGCACATACGTGAACAATGTTTCTTGTATCTTCTTCAATAAATGTCTCTATTTTTCATATTACATGGTTGGGTACTTTCCAGACAGACCTCCTATTAATAATAACCCATATACGAAGGCATACACCATGTTTCAGGGAAGCCCAGTGACCTGCCTTGAGGATATAGGCACAGATCTTGAGAGAGAGTTTATTAGGTTAATAAAAGGAGAAAGAAAGGAAAAGTACAGGTTGTGAGGTCAGAAGACCTGGGTTCCAATCCTAACTCTGCCAATTACAATGTGATGTTGGGACAGTCATTTTAACTTCTCTTTCTTCATCTGTAAAATGAGAAGAATGACAATGCCAAATTTACTGAGTAATTTTAGAGATGAACTGAAATCATACAAAAATATACTGCGTAGACTGCAGAGCACTGTTAAATGCAGAGTTCAGCATTTCTGGCAGTTGGAGTGAGGATGTCCAAGCTCGCATGTAAGTGCGGTGAGGGCAGGGCTGGTCCTGGCTAGTTACAGCACCTGGCACAGCGTCATGGTCCCAGAGACAGGTGTCAAGAGCATTTTGATTACAAAAGAGCTCTGACTTGGGGAAGAAAAAACACAGTGTTTGTCCTCGGTGGCCAATTCTGCCCAAGCCACCCTTGGGGTGTGGAGCTGAGAGGTGCAATGGAAAAAAGACAGCTTTCACAGGAGGAGTTGGCCTACAACGGGAGCTCCAGATGGAATTTCAGCTGGAAGCATACAGCAGCAGCTGAGCTCAAAAAAAAAAAAAAAAAAAAAAAAGACTGAGGTTTTCTGGACCTCCTCTCTGGCTGGTGGATGGGATGCATCAGACAGAAACAGAGGACAGGTGGTGCAGGCAGAAGGTAAGGAGATGGGGTGAGTAGAAGCAAAAGGGAGGTCATGACGGAGGGTCACATTCCAAATCTTTTGCTTGGGTGGAAATTTTCAGCTAACACAACTGCCACTGGCTATCGCTCTATCTTCATGAAGAGATGCTTTTTGAAAAGAAGATAACCACAGATTATTAAAGTCAGATGAGACCTTTAAAATGATTTAGTCCAACATCTTCATTTTACAGATAAGATTAGGGCCAAGAAAGGTGAAGTTCAAAGTCAAAAAAAAAAAAAACCCAAGTTCCTGAAGAAACTGAACTAAGATTTAGTTCTGAGTCTCGGGTCAGTTTGCTTCTCACTACTCAGTAAGTGGAAGAAGGTAAAGTGACAGGTGCCGTAACAATAAGCACACATCACAAAGACGTAAGAAATATATAAGGGTTTTCCCCCACATTGATGTAACAGTCAGGATATGAGTGGTATGTTGGTTTGGATTCTCCAGGAAATAGACTGATAAGGAGACTTGCATGCCAGAGGTTTACTAGGGGGTCATTTCTGGAGCAACATCTGGACAGAGGGACAGAAGCTTCAGCCAATATCACAGGGCCCTCTGATGTCCCTCTAGAATTGCCCAAAATTGAGGCATGGGATCCCAGGCCTTTCGACCTAGCACTCACCAATCATTGGATGTGGGCTGCCCCTTGGGGAGGAGGTGGAACTTCAAGTGAGGCAGCTCTCTTTGTGCAAGAGAAGTTCCTAAAGAAGAATTCATATGCGAACCATCAGCAGCCAATGCTTCCAGCATCTGGGAGAGTGAGTGCTTCAGGACTGAAAGGGGAGTCCTGGGGAGCCGACCACAGCATCCACTGCAATAGTCCAGGTTCAGGGTGGGAGGTGGGGCAACTGCCTTGCTCCACATGGTCATTCAGGGATCCAATCTCTGTTAAAGCATCCCTCAAAGCATCATCATCAGCCATGTGTCCAAAGCTGGGTCATCACCCTATCCTGTCTGGGTTTATGTCATGGGAAGGGCAAGGACAGCATGGTAGAACACACCAAGGTCTTAATAAACAGGCCAGGAAGTGGCTCAGACTATATTGAAAAGAACCCAGTCACATGACACACATGCTGGCGACTGGCATGGGAAGAAGGGAACTGTAGTGTTGCTGTGCAACCCAGGCCCAACTACAGCTCTGCTACTAGGAGAGAACATGTTAAGAAAGAAGACCCTAAACTGCCGCCTATTTTTCACCAAATATATGTTTTCAATCAGTGGTCCCCAACCTTTTTGGCACCAGGGAAGAGTGAGAGTTCCACATGCAGAAGGGTTAAGTGGAGTTCCAGATTGTACAAACTAGTGTTCGTTAAATTAACCTCCCACAAAGTGGATGCCTGGATTAGAAAGATTCCTGCAAAGAGATCCCTAATGCAAGTGAATTCCAATAACACAATACGAGAAATGGTAGAGCTGACAGGTCTACTCCTGGTTACAGCTCTTCACAGCCACATCACAACGATGACTTAGTCAGATCCAATATGAAATTGGCCAAAAACTTTTGAAATTATCACCATTGCTTGAAATATGACTTAACATCCACTGTCATTATTAATAATGAACCTTACCCTAAGTGCGTATTAAGACTGGAGATATTGACTAATGGTACAAGTGCATTATATAATTTACAAATACAGAAGTATACATACATTGGGGTTGAACACTCAAATAAATTTTTACTGATGGGAAACATACTCAAAAAGGTTTAGAGACCATTGTTGTAAGTCATCTCAGTGATGTCTCATGATTACACTGTGAGTCATGTTATTTTTCGGATGAGAAACCTGAAACCCAGGGTGACAAAAATGCCCAGAGACCCTCAGCTATAGGACCCACATGGAAGTGAAGACTAGCCACCAATGAAGCCGGAACCCCAAAAGCTGAGTGAGCAATTCAGGGAGACATCTGTGGAAATTAAAAAGCAAACTCCATCCCTAGAGCTAATGTGTCCTAGGTCTGCCCTGTTCTGTCCCCAACAGATTATGCCAGGAAAGGCAGCCCTGCAAAGAACAGCTCATCCCATCAAGCTGAATGATGTCGCCCTGAACCCTGTAAGCCCATAGAAACGTCACCTTTGAAGAAAAAAGCCAGGCATTTGCCCTAGGATGTTTTAAAGACACTGTCACCATCGCCATCAACAAGCACAAATGTCACCTTAGCACATAGGTCTGGAGCAGGAAGCGAGACCACAATCCCAGATGATTAAAGCCGACTGCACAAGGGGACCTCGTCTTGGCAAAAGCCAAGGATTCTCGGATTCATCCCTGTGGGGGTTGCAAGGTTTAAAAGTCAATTTCCTCCACCCCCACCCCACCATCACCACCAGCAATGCTCGCTGGGTAGAACTAGCCATCAGAAGAATGGAAACCCCTTTCCCTCTGCAGCAATCCGGTCTGCCTCCCCAGCTCACAAATGTGCTGTGCTCAGCATTTCTGTGCTGATGCAGCATCGATGGTAGAAAAGGCAGGGGCGGCCGCAGCAGCCGCTGCAGCAGTTGCTCTAGGGGGTGGGAAGCAGCTTGCACCATTTCTACCTCATTTGGCAGCAGAAGCACCGAGTCTCAAGGAGGATGAGGTTCTAGTCCACAAGCAGCTGGGCTATGTCATTCTAAAGGTGGTGAGTAAACCGGCTTATTCACTGGGGCATCAGGTTTTCGTGCTATTTCCCTGAGTGAAGATTCTGGGTCTAGAAGGGTGTGTGTGTGTGTGTGTGTGTGTGAGAGAGAGAGAGAGAGAGAGAGAGAGAGATAGAGAGGCGGTACATATGTATGCACTTACATTTTCACTGAGCAGCAATGAGTGCAGTATATAAATAGAGCACAGTGTTTTTGAGCTGGAAGGGGTCAGAAATCATGTCTTCTAAGCCCCTTGTTTCCCAGAAGAGGATTCTGAGGTTCAGAGAGGTAAAGCCCTGAGATGACAGAGCTAGTAAGTGGCCAGGTCTAGAACCCAGAGCTCTGATTCCTAGCATAGAATTCTTCCCATTGCTCTGCAGAGATACACGGTGGCTGCCTCTATGCCAAGTGACCTGTATCCCTGGGCGTGAGACTAAACCCTGCAGCTGCAGCACTGGTGTCACTGAGACATATCTCGATGTTTCCAGTAAACACGGGAAGCCATTTCTGACTAACTGCAACCTGGGGCGCAGCAGCACGTGTTTGCTGTAAATTGCTCCCATCCTAATGGCTACCTCCCCCCAGAGGTTATTCTCCGGGTCACATTGCAAAGCGTATACAGCACCAGTGAGTCTTCCCAGCGGAGTCAAGCAGGCTGTTGATAGGGCTCGACAGTGCGCTTCATCAGTAATAACCCCCTTTCCTTGGAGCAAATATTTGCTGAACACAGTCCAGTTACCAGGCACTGTGCGAGCCACCACCACGTCCTTTATCTAATGTAACACTCGCCACAGCTTTGTGCGGTATTGCTATCCACACTTGACTAGTAGCAGACTGGGGCTGGGTAAGGTTAAACAGTGTGAGTGAGGGTCTCTTAAAAATTCCTAGTTTCCCCAAGAATCGTGGTTTTAAGAGTTATCTTCTATGATCTTCCTTACCAAGATGACCACTGTGCCTAAATTGGAAGGGAATGTTCTCTCCTTAATAAAGAGCAATCACCTGTGACCTGCTGGATCAGCTGGGTAGTCAGAGAAGGGAAAATGACATTGAATGTTTACAATTGACTCTCAATTAGCATTGTGTGGGCCTTTGAGGTTTTCTCAGGTTTTTCTCTTATTTTTCTGAATTCTGTTGCAAGGTAAGATTGCATGATATGTTTAGGACTCTCGGCTTTTTAAACCAGCTCTACCTCCTAAGTGTGTGATCTTGAATAAGTCACTCTACCTCTTTGAATCTCCTTGGCAAACTAACTGCTTAGACCGAATGACCTCTATGCTCCCTTTGAGCACTGATCACTCATTCACTTGCTCAAGCCTTTCTTGCGTTCCCATGACATGCTAGATGCAGTGGGAGTGGTGGAGGGAATTTGAGAACCAATCTCCCCCAGCCCCCCAGCTTTTGACCCGGAGAGGTGATTTGCCAACAAGTCAAAGACCCTTCAAGACTCTCCAGCACGCGTTCCACAGACTAATCATTACTTAAATCATTCAGAGCTGGGAGGGCGTATGCTGTATCCCTCTGCCGGCCCTTAACGATTTGAATTTTTCTTCCTCTTGTTCTTTCCTGTAATAACATTTATTGAGTGTGTTCTCAGTAAACACAGTGCCGGGCACTATGCAAAGCAGTTTTCACGCCTTTCGTCATGGAATCCTGACAATAACCCTATTCAGTAGATCACATGATTCGCACTGATTTACACCTAAAGAAACTGGCAACTCCACCAAAGTTGCACAGTTAGTGGGGACAGAGCTTCTGTCCAGAACGATGACAAAGTTCTGGAAATGGATAGCGGTGGAGGTTGCACACGTTGTGAACGTATTTAAGGTCACTGAGTTGTTCAATTTAAAACAGTAACTTTTATGTTATGTATATTTTACCGCAAGAAAAGAAAAGTTCTGGGGAACTTACACCCAGCTAGACCCAACTCCAAAATTATCTACCTCTAACTACTCCTTACCCATTGCTACCATAGACAGGACTCAGAACTCAGAAATGAAGTAGGTGCTTTTATAGAACTAAGGGCTGAAGGAATGTGTTCCCTCTCCAATGGAGGGACAAGGAAATCCTTTTTCTTTTTTTTTTTTTTTTTCTTTTTTTCTTTTTAGCTTCTTAGTCACAAAAGCATGACCATCAGAAAAGTTCCTCTTTGTGCTGAAGGTCACCAGTAGCCTATTCTGAACGATTCTAGACTTCCAAGTCTGGGAGAGTCGGAAACCACTTCCACTTTCTTTCTCTCCTTTCTCTCCCTGCCTATAAGCCGAACCCATGTCTACAAACTCAGTTCCACCTGGAACACATTTAGATATCAGGGAACTACCTTGCACAAGGTCCTGGCTTACCTGTTGTGGGGGAGCACAGATGAGGAAGATACAGTTTCTTACTCAAAGACTTTACCATCTAGCACAAAGGGCAGAATACACAAATAACTATGAAGGGGAAAAGCCATCCAATAAAATTGCCGAGCACCTGCCGAGATGCAGGACTACGGAGGTGAAGGAAACACGGTTCTAGGCCACTGCAAACATGACACAGATTCAGTGAGAAAGGCCTTCAGAGAACAGATTACAGTCTGCCAGGACGGAAAGATATTTGTGATGGAGGATGTTTCTTCTCATCAATAAAATACCCGTGGACCTATTCCAGGTGGTATTAGCATCTAAATCTCACTATCCCTCCCCCATTTTTCTCCCATCTTTATATTTTCCTTTTCCTTTATTTAGGCTTACCCTGTTTTTTTTTTAAACTTCTTTTGTTGAACACTTAGATCTTTCAGCTTTGTTCTTTCTTCTTTACTAATATACACATTTCAAGGCTTATTAGTTCTCTAAGTTTCACTACAGCTCACACAAAGTGTTGGTGTGTAGTGTTTAAATTAATTAATCAATAATTTACAATGTGATTGCTTTTTGGACTGATGAGTTATTTAGAAATGCCTCCCCCTGCCCCAGGATTTATGGGAAGAAATATGTGATTTTCATGTGGGGGGTTGGGGGGGACTGATGACATCTAACTAAATTGTATCATAATCAAATAACACAGTCTGTGTGACATCACATCATAGTGTTTGCTGAGACTTCTTTGGTAGATTGGAACATGATCAGGTTTTATAAATGTCTCAGGTGCGCTCTAAAAAAATGTGATTTTTCTAATTATTGATAAGAGCTTTTCCAAAGTTGTCCCTTGGAGCAAGCTTGGTAGTCATGTTGTTCCAATCTTCTACGTCCTTGCCAAATTTTTTTAATCAATTACCAAGAGAGGTATTTAAAAGCTCTTATTATATTTCCAATTTGTCATTTTCTCCCTAAAGTGGCTTCTTTTTTTCCTTTTTGCTTTTATATTTTGAAGCTATTTTTCTAGGAGGATATAAGTTTAGAATTTTTCTTCTACTTAGTTCTTTTTCCATTGTTGGTTATGGACAGCCCATCCTCATCACCAATAATGTTTGTTGTCTTTTTTAATGTTAATGTCTTTTTATCTGACATTAAAAACTATGACAGTTTTCTTTTGGTTAGTCATTACTTTTTCCATCTTTTTTTGTTTGTTTTATGTTTCTGCTGCATCTCTTCTTGTAAACAGCACACAGCTAGATTTTATTTCTGGTCCAGCTATATTTATTTCCTTCAAGCTCTACTATGCAATTAAAAGGATATTCTTATGTCGTATCTAAAATGTTTAGATATTAATTGCTAGGAGGTTTTCGGGTTTCTTATTGCCGGAAGGAAGGGCCTTGGACCTTGTTATTTAAGAAGCTTTGTAAGGATGTTTTTTACATTTTCTCCCTTAGGGTGTTAAAAATTGGACCTTTCTAACACTCAGTCTGTGTTGTTCCTTCACATCCTTAATTTCATCTTGTCTCTCCCAGACATCCCCAAAGAACTTCATATCCATAGCTAAATTCTTCTGTTTCTCCTCTTGTAATGGCTCATGCTAATCAATTTTACCAGCAGTGAAATGATGATAAAGTAGATACTGCAGGGTGTACTTCCTTAAAAGTAGGCTTTAATTCTAAGGCTCAGGTCTCCAAAAAGAGAGATCCTCAGACCCTTGGAAAATAAGGTCATAACCAGCCTCCTCTGCTAAACCCCCTCCCACAAAACATTGGGGAACTTCTCCGGCTCTCCCCAAGAGCCCAGCCAATTATACCAACAGCCTTTCTTTGCCAGTAGCTGTCTGTTTCTTTTGCTTTTTCTTTCTTTCCTTCTTCCTTTCTTTCTTATTAGTTTTCATTTAAGTAAAATGCCTTTAGCTAATATTTGTTGAGCACTTGCTAGGACATGGCACCGTGTGAAGTGTTTTTTATGCATTGTGTCATTTTATCCCGACAACAACTCTGTAAGATAGGTGTGACTATTATCCCTCTGCACGGGAACCTTTAAAACTGTGGGATCCTGGCAGGGCTGGGCTGACTCTCCAAGCTCCCCAATGAAAATTCTACCTCTCGCCATCTAGCCCCTCCTCTGGTGTCCTGCATGGTTGGACAGCCCTTGTCTTTGATTTCTAGAGACTAATCAATGACGCTGTGGCCTTGGGCTAGGAAGATATTTCACTTCTCTGGGCCTCAGTTTCCTTATTTTACAGCTCTGAGATTCTTCCTGGTCTCTGACCACCCACCCACAATGGGGACAAGGCTGCAGCAGGTCAGCTGGGGGAGGCAATGTCCCCCCACCCACTCTCTTCAAGCCCCGTTACTATGGGAGTTTCTGAAACCCTCAGGATTCAAAAACTTCCCCCCAGAATCCAGGACCAGTTGATCCCTGCGTATCTCCTCCCTCTGTCCTCTTGTCTTGGCTCCAAGGCCCATGCTTATCCTGCTATAGGGTGTCCCCTCTATGGTGGAAGGGGACAAGGGCCTGGCAAAACCGGCATCATTTCGGAAGTGCCAGGAAGGCGCCCTCTGTCTCCCCAAACATCCATTGCCCACCTGCTTAGGGGCTCCCAAAACACTACTAATTGATGTTAAGGCCTTTTTAAAATTCCCTTCGGAAAATAAGTACAGTGAGGTGCCAGTTACCTGGTTGAGATCTTGCCCTACAAGCAGATTTGCTGAGGAACCAGAAGGGAGCTTCGGCAGGAGGAGCAGAGAACAGAACAAAGAGAAAGATTGGAGCTAGGGCCGGGAAGGCAGAAAAGCCCCTCACCCTCCCTTTACCAGCAAGGGAGGAACTAAGCCTTCAATGGGAACAAGCGACTTGTCCAAGGTTACCATCCGCAGCAGACCTAGAACTAGAACCCGCGCCTCCTGCCTCCCAGACCACACAGCATTTTGCCAGCATCCGGGCTCCTTTGCTGGTCAGGGAGCTGCCCTGGTAGTTACTGCAGTTATTGACATATGAGTAGGAAAGGATCTGGAATGAAACTCCACCTTTTCCTGTTCTAGGGCAGCTCAATCATTTAAAAATATATATTACACAGAGAAACAGATTCCATAAAAAACCAAATTCCCACCATTCCTTTTTTAATTTTCTCCAACCTTTTCTACCCCTTGTTTTGCATTGTTTAACGTCTTCTCAGAGTACCTGCCCATGCACCAAAAAACAGGGAACATCTCTGCCACACAGAGGTCTTGCCCTACCAGCCCTGCTTTGGGGGAGCCTGGAAGCAGATGACCCAGAAGGAGCTGAAAGTACATTCCCCGTGATTTACAGCCTGCCAGCCCAAGAATCTCCCCAGGCACTCTGCCCCCAGCCGGGCCGCTAAGTCCTCGAATTCTCAACCCCCCTCCCCTGCCCCACCCCAGGTGGCGACAAGGATGCTGTTTAAATGCAGAATGTTATTATCACTATACATCATTCCGATTGGCTTTCTAGGTCGTCCTGAGGATGTCAGAATGATGCAAGCCAACATTTTTATTATTTAGGATACAATATACTAAGTTTATGTTGATTACTCTGAGTATCATCTTTGAAAGATAACTAGCATTAAAGTGTTGATAATGTCCCACTTTTGCAATCATATTTGCATAGCACACAACAGAGTTTAGCAGGGGGAAAAAAATGATCGTAAGTGGTGTTTTTCATCTGCTCTGTCAGGCTCACCCGGCTTGTTTCAACTGGGTACAGGAGGCAGGACAAACGCTTACCATTTTTTTTTAATCCCAGCTTTACATTATATAACGTTCTTGTTCCTTCGGGGGAGCCTGCCTGCAGCACGGAGCTGTGATGGAAAAAGCAGAGTGTTTGGAGCCAATCATCCCTGGATTCCAATTCCAGCTTAAGCACTTGAGAAAGTCATTTAACCACCCGCCACCTCTTTGTAAAATGGGGTTAGCATGGCTGTGAGATCGTAGATAATGTAAGGAAAACATCTACCTAGCACCGTGCCTGGCACAGAGCTGCCACACAGTGGCCCCCTTTGTTTTACGTACAGTGTTTTTAAACGCCCGGTTACTGCAGTTTGAAATTAAAGATTCCAAGGAAGCCAGCAGTCCCTGCACTGTACTTCCAGCTGACGAGTCTTTGGCCTCCCAGCAGAGTTATATATGCAGATAATCTGTTTGATGCTGCTGAACACAGAAGGGACGCTGATTTTATTTTATGAACAATAGTTAAATGTCTCCTGAGTGTCGGCTACTGGGAAATAAATATTCTAGATTTCATCTCTTCATTCATTCATTACAAACAAGCTATCCTCCAAACGACCCTTCATTCTTCCTTTCCCCTCTTCCTTCTCCTGTTTTTTTCTTTTTTTGGGTTTTTTCTTTTTTTTTTTTTTTTTTGTCCAATGCCCCAGGCCTACTGCAGTCTTTTTGCCCAATTGGATGCTATTTTTCATTTTCGTCTTGTCACCACCTAATGTCCAAATTTATTTAAATCAACCTCAGACACAATCCTACAAGATATGAATCACATTTGAGGGGTGTTTTTTTTTTCCTCCTGACTTGTCAGCTGTCTCACTCATGATTGACAAGATTTCCATTTCAGTCATTTCTACTAATTCTGCTTCAAATCTGTATCTTTAATGAACACACCAATCGGCACCTCATTATTCGTCAGAGCCATTTTTTTCAAGTGTAATGCACTGATTTCAGAATGTATAGTAGTACATGGTGGCTGCCTCTAAATGAAATTCGAAGGAAGCCTTGACCGGTTTGCCTTAAAACAGGGTCTGGCCCATGCATACGAGTGTCCTGTCCCCTCGTGGTCTCCTCCTTTCTGCATATGGTCACTGTTTTCAGGCTCCCCTCAGACTCTTGAACACAAACAAGGCTTTCCTCTTTGTAAAGGTATGTTGAATTGTCTATCTCTGCACGAAGACGAAAAGAAAAACAGATAGTTTTGCCTGCACCAAAAACCAGTCCAAGTGCTTCAACGCAAACACAATCTGACACATGCTAAAAATTGCCTGAAGCACTGGTGAGTTATAGTTCTTCTCCCTGGGGCAGATAATTCATTAAGAAATAGCCCCATGCCCTGTGCAGCAATTGAACAAAAATATTTACTTGTGGTAATATCAGATGATAAGGGGAATGGGGTTTCTTTTGGAACAAGGGGGGAGGGAGACCCCGCAGCCGATGCCCATCATACGCATTGCAAATGATTCATTAGCCTTCATCCTGTAATCTAGGTCAGGAAGGGAGGTTCAGGGAGGGCTTTTAAATCCGCTCAGGTTGAATCTGCTTACGTGAAGGCACATGAAGCAGACAGTTACACCGTGCTGGGGCACTCTAAGGGGAATAGAAAAATGCTTTCACCTCATAGAGGGACCTTTTCCTGACCCAGAGAGTAATCAAAAATAAAGAGGGTTGTACTTGCAGACGAATACCATTTAAATACGTGCACACACACACATACACACACACACACACACACACACACACACTACTTTTCTCCAAGCTTTCTATATTCAACTCTTCAGGCCCTGAACACACTGTCTGCCAGATAGATTTTTTTAAAGGGAGACAATATCTTCCAGACCCAGTGGATTCTTTTTAAAAACAATAGAATCCTACTCTGCTTGTGTTGCAAGGATGTTAGGCATCATCTACTCATGTCGAAGGAGAAGACATGAAACAGGAAGGAAAGCGACTCGCTTGCCCAAGGTCATACCCGTGTCCTACACCCTGCCACAGTTTATTTTTCTGTTTTTTTTTTTTATTAAGATTCTTTTTTTTTGTACAAAATGAATAATTTATTAAACAACGCACGAACAACACTAATTGATGTGGGGCCTGCCACCTGATAAACTGAATTTGTGTCAGGGACTCTTGATGTGTGACTCCTTTTTTCCCCCAAAATGATTGTGAAAGGACGCTATGTTTGAAAGGAGAGCTCTGTCTTGGGGGTTCCTTCCTCAAAACCTCTTGTCGTTGCTTTAATGGGATTATTTTCTAGACATGCTGTTGCACTTAATTCACTTGGTCAAAGGCTCTGACACTTCTGTGTGGCTCTTGCCCTATCCTTCCAAGGCCACCAGAGGCTGGCGGGGTGTGTTGGTGTGTTTTCCTCATTATGTTCTGAAATAATTGCTAACATGAGAAAAATTTAAATAGAAAAAAAAAATTTGAATTTCAGCCCTCAATTCAAACTAAATACTAAATGAACTTACTAGGGTTGGCTGTTTCTTTTATTTCCCAAAATCATAAGAAAACTTTAAAAAATTCAAGCATGATAGGAGAAAAAAATATACCGGCAAGAAACGAAGAGATCTAGGTTTTGTTCTTAACTTTACCACTGAATTGGCTTCAAACCATTCACGTGATGTCTAGAAACCATTTTCCACCTCTCTGGGCCTTGCGTTCCTCCTTTATACAAGCAAGAGGGAAACCAAGTGGTCCCCAAGCTTCCATCATTAGCTATGCCACCCAAGTAATATCTCCAAAATTGCTTTTTGCTTTTGTTTTTTGGTTTTGAAAGACACAGTAACTGCAGAACTATCTATAGCTATTTCAAAAGATGAGAACTGGCATTAAAGGAACACAGGAACACTTCGGAATCTGCTAAAACTACAGAAAGCTTTCAAATAAGGTAGTTTCACTATTACAATAATTTTCCAAAATAACGTTGACCGGCTTTGGACTAAGAGCTTACTTATGTAGCCAAGCATCTAACCAGTATCTCCCCCTGATCCCCCACCCCATTTCACTTTCTAGATTGATTTGTGAGGGTTTTTCTCTCTAGCTCTCTTTCTATTTTTAAAACGTTTGTTAAGGCCTGAAGAGGACTTGGAGTGAGTGTGCGTGTGCACAGACAGATGAACGAGCCTGGTTCTTATCTAGCCTGAACATTTCACCGGGAACAGAGTTTTGTGTTCCGTTGCTCCAGCCACCACAACTGGAAGGTTATAGAATATTCTATTTTAGGACACCTTTAAAAACGAGAAGCCCATTTTAAAAGTGCTGCAGAATGTTATTTTGATTTCTGCCAGAGAATGAATCACTCCCCCTGAATGCAAACACCAGCAAAGAATGCGTTAGAGGATCCGCCATCATATTAAAAATTAAATCCGGCTGCATTTCATAATGGGCTTTCCTTTTTAAAGCACGGTTTCATCTTCTCACCATGGAAATTGCACTCTGATGACTGTTCTTTATGGTTAACACTGAGGCATCGGCTGAGGTCAGAACCCTGCTTCTCTGAACAGGGAACCACAAATGTCACTGACACATGGTACGCTTGGCAAATAATATATTTCTTTCCTGTGTCTTCAGTTTGCCTAACATCATGCTTGGGGTAAGCTAAAGAGAGTTTATTTCTCTGGTCTTCCTTCCTTCCTTTGGTGGGACCTGCAGGAGGCATGCAATTTACAATGAATTCAAAAGTGCACCTCTTTTGATTTTTGTTGTTGTCTTTATTTTAACCTCCAAGAAGAGAGAGATTTAACTCAGTCTTCACCCCAGGCTAAGCTAATACTTAGGTCATGTCTGAGCTCTCTGGGGAACCCCTGCTTTATACCATCCGAGGGGCAATGGTGTCTTTTCACGTGGAGCAGCACAGCTGTCCAGCCATATGGGCCCCAAACAGCCCAGTCAATCGGATTTGGGGAGGTTTTACAATATAATTTCTTAACGTGTCAGTATTTGGGGTGAGTTTGATCAGGAGCAGAGACAGCTCTTAAGCCCAAGGGTTTAGGCTTTAAGAAACCATCACAAATGTCCCAGCATCCGATCAGACTGCTTAAAAACAGATATGAAATCTGTGACTGGGGGAGGGGAAAGGACTCCTGACCCCCTGGCTGGAGAAAGCCCCAGGGGTATGCTCTAACTATTAATTCAACATCAGCTGCTTTTTTTTTCACCCCCCTTTTCTTTTCTTTTTTAACCCCGGGCTCATCATTTAAGGCGTTCCCACTCAGGCCTGCAGAGCCTGTTACAAAACCATCTCTCCTCTCCCCTCCCCCCATGCCGCAAGATGAGAGAGCAAACACCCTGCATTGCAGCAGCGGCGCAGGAGGCTCTGCATCGGAACCGTCCTCGCTCTAAACAAAACCAGGCCTGTAAGAGAAACCAAGGAAAGGGTAGCAGCGGCCTATCCTGCTGTCCTTCAGTCCCGACCAACTGGAACTCATGCAGCAGCCCCATCCCTCCGTGTGGAAGGGGCTCAGAAAGTACCTGCCAGAGGAATCTTTGGTGAACAGAAAACACAGTCCTGAATCTAAAATCCTTATCAAAATGCTGGGAGTCTTGAGCCAGGCTACCGCCAATATAGTTTTTCCACCAAAAAAGTGTTTTAGTTTGAGGAGAACGTTATCTGAATGGCAAGTTTTCCCCGGAAAGAGCCCAGATGATGGCTTTTTCCAACCAGCTACAGTCTTCAGAAATTAAAAAATCTATTGCAGAAATGATCTTCGTCTCTCTCTCTCTCTCTCCCTCTGTCTCCCCCCACCTCCAAAGCTTTCCACTTCTTGGAATTTACAAAAACTGCTTATTTTCTTAGATTCTAGTAGTACATTGTTGGAAGCAAAAAGCCAGAGCTGAGAGGTTTTGAGGTCGCTATTCTTCTTTGGGGCAAACACCATAACGGACAAGAGCTGAAATGGCCTTGAATCAGGAAGGGCAGCGCCCAGGGTCACCATTCGTTCGACCCCGGCAGGACCACTGTGATTCGAGGAGGCTGGTTTAGCCGGCAGGGCTCGGTCCCATCTCTCGTGGCCCTGAATCCAGCGCCGCCCAAGAAACACTTAGATTTTTTTTAAGTCATCAAAGAAGACAAGCTGGAGTCGGGGAAGCAGATGGGCCCTGCATGTGCGTAGAGCGCCCGGGTTGGGGCTGACCCTTTGGACAGATCGAAGATTTCCCATTGCAGGCGCTGGGTGTTTGGTGAGGGGTCGGGGGTTGTCTTTGGATTTTGCTCTTACGGGCAAATTCATTCTGAGTCCTTCCTGAAGGCCAAGCTAACCCTGTGCTCCCGGAAAACACACAAACACCGCCGCAACCACCGCAACAAAAGGCGCCTCCCCGAAGTGAGCCCACACGTCCGCGGGACGGGTGGCGGCCCGACGTGGAGACGCACTTTTGTGCCGCTCTAATCTCGGGCGTCCATCTGGCCCCGGCGGGCGCGCGAGGGCGGGAGGGCGCCTGGAGGGGAGGGGCGCGCGCACGCATCCAGGGGCGCGGGCACGCGCGCCCGCTCTCCTTCACGTTCACCTTGACTGCAGGGGGGCGGGGGACGGCACTCTCGTCTCCCTCCCCCCTGCCCAGTCTTCTCCCCACCCCCGCTGCTGTCCTGCCCAGACACCAGCCCAGGGCGGGGGAGGCCGCGCCGGCGCTCGGGTCGCCGCAGCGGCGGGGCAGCCTTGCGCTCCGCAGTGATGTCAACCGCATCCGCCGCAGCCCCCACCCCCCGGCCTCGCCCGCGCTGCGCCTCCTGGAAACCCCAGGCCCGCGCCTCGGGCCGGGGCTAGGAGCAGAGGGCGTGCCCTGAGCCCCCCACTCCGTTTGCCAAAGCGGGAGGGACCGGAGCGGACGCACCGCGGGGCAGCCGGGGCGGAGGGAGGGGGCGCGGAGAGGGGCGCTGGAGACAGGTGTAGTTTGACGCCCGGGGCTGCCTAGAGGACTCTGCCCCAGACTGGTGCCGCCCGGGTGGCATGGGATGGGGGCTGGCATGGAGGGGGCGGGGGGCACGGGCCACTGCAGATGCGGCGGCGCTGGTGGGCACGGGAACGCTGTCCCTTCTCCCAGGATAGAAACGGATAAGCGGAAGCGCGTGTGAGTGTGGGGTGCGAATCGCCACCTCCGGCCTTGGCTTTCCCGCTCTTCCGAGCGCTCCCACGTCTCACTTTCCCCAAATCCGCATTTTCCTTGGCACAGCCCTCCCCGAGCACGAAGGAGAGGGAGGTACCCGGGGGCAGTGAGAATGACGTGTGCTGGTGCAGAGAGGGGGTGGGGGGCTGCGGGCCCGGCTCTGTGGACGGGCTCCTAATCCTCTTGTTTTCGGAACCGTCAGCAGATGTGGCTTCTTTTAGCTGAATAATCCGTTAAAGGAATAATAATTTTGTAAAAAGGAGATCGACCTCAGCCAAAGAGGATGGTGAACGAGATTAGGGCTTGGTAAGGATAAATTAAAAGGCTCCAAATTCTCTCTGTCCCTCTCTGCCTTCCTCTCTACCCCCTCCCCCTCCTCCCCCACCCGCCCGTCCCCTCCCCCTCTCTCCCCATCCCCTGCAATCCGCGCTCGACGCGAGTTCACGCGAAGGGCTGGATTTCCAGGCTGCACCGCACCTCGCGCTGCGCGTTATTATTATTCATCCGAGGGTGCTGCCTCCACAACCTTTGCCTCCTGCGCTCCTCTCCTCCCCTCCGGCCGCCGCCGCCGGCAGTGCGGTCCTTCCTGCACGCATGCTCTGGTTCACCAAAGGGAGATGCTGAATTTTTTATCGCGCTCATCACCATCATCGTGATGCTCCTTATCATGGTTATCATTGCCTCCTGCCTGGTGGAGAGACCACCAGCGCCTGCTCGCCGCCCGCCCGCCCCTTCCCCAAGCGAGGGAAGCAGTGCGGGCTCGGCCCCGCGGCCGCTCCCAAGATGCTCGCTTCCTCTGCCTCCGCATCCCTCCCGCATCCGTCTGCATGCACATGATCTTGCTCCCCTTTATTTTGGTAGATCTCCTGCCTTGGGTTGGGCTGGCTGAATCGCTGGGGACTGCCACCGGTCTCTTAAAAAGGAGAACAAAAAGATGAAGACCTTGTGGGGACGCCAGGACAAAGCGCCTTGGGCTCGGCGAGAGGGGACCGCAGGAGCGCTGGCTCCGGGGCACTCGTGATCGCTGCTGAAGGGCGTCCGCCCGGCGTGCGGACCTCTGCGGGTACTCACATTGAATTGTATGTATCCTTTGGGCATGCTTTAACAGTGTCGGTGTTGGAGAGGGGTTGGGGTTTGTTGTTTGTTTTTGTTTTTGTTTTCTGGGAGGGGTAGCGGAATCGTGGGAGATCTAGGTGGACTTAACTTGGCTTTCCTGCGCCCCTGCCTCGCCTTCTCCAGACACGGGGGGTGGGAAGGGGACCGGGCGCTGGAAGGCTTAGGAAAGAGGAGCCTGCTGCTGCCTGGAAGGCTAAGGGCATAGTGTTGAGGTGGAGGTGAGAGAGGACAGGCCGGCCGGAGGAGGACTGCGGGGAAGGCGTCTTCCCCACCACCTCGGGTCCGCAGAATGAGTTTAGCTGGGCACGAGAATTTGTGGGTCTGTGGATAGGAGCTCTGAGAAATTGGCATGTCCGTGTACGTGCATTAAGGTGGCGACTGGATTTGTGTGTAAACAGAGTGGAGAGGTGGAAGAGGGCATGGAGAGGGGTCTTAAAATAATGTCTTATTGTCCCTTTAGCTTTAGGGACGCTCATCCTCTGTCTCTCTCCCTTTTTTTTGACCCGGGGATGCAGCCGCATTATACACGAGTGACCTTTTAAATCTACGTCCACCCTTTACCTGGTAAAGCCCGTTGACAGTTGGGGGTGGGGTAGGGTGGGGGAGTGTAGGGGTGTTCTCTCTCTCCCTCCCCTCCCTCTCTCTGTCTCTCCTCCCTCGCTCCCCCCTTCACTCTCTCTTCCTCCCTCCCACCTCCCTCACTCCCTCCCTCCCTGCTGCATTTTGCATGAGCTATCTAGGTCATTAGCATTTTAGCGTATGCAAGACTTGACAAAGCTGACGAGGGGCCAGATGGGCCTCGCTCTTATGGTTTTTTTTTTTTTTTTTTTCCTCTCTCTCTCTCCCTCTCTCTCTCCTTTCCTTTTTCCCCTCCACCACTTGGGACCCAAGCGAGAGGACTGCAGCAGGCGAGTTCCGGAAGGCTGATTACCGAGATCCCGGACCCGGACCCGCAGCCAGCCCTGCGGCACGCCCGGACCCCGCCGGCGAGGTAAAGGCGGCGGCCGCGCGACTTGCCCTGGCAGCCGCCGCCGAGCCCCCCTGCCCGCCGGGTCCCTCGCCGTCTCCGGCCCCTCCTGGACCCCTCAGTTTCCCGGGCAAAGCCGAGGGCGAAATGGGTGGGTAGGGTGCGCTGCGCTGGGGCGAGGTGGGGTTGGTGTTGTTTTTTTCATTGTCTGGAGCTGCAGGGGAGGCGAGGCGCGGGGAGAGGGGCAGGGGAGTCGGGGTAATTAACACGGGGGAGGCACCCCTCCGTCTCCCACTTCCACCCACACCTCCGTCCCTCCACCCCCTCCGCTTTGCAGGAAAAAGCCTGGATGCGAAAGGATGGGGAGAACAAAGAGCCTTTGGAAGACGTCGCCGTTATCTCATTGTCTGTGTGACTGGGGGGGGCTGCGGTGGGGAGGATGCTGTGGTCCTTTCCTCCCGGCGCTCCCCCACCCCCACCCCTCTCCCCGCTGTCAATGCGCACGCACACGCGCCACTTTTTATTTATTTTTTTTGTTCTGGTTTTCTGGTTCCATCTTCTCCCCGTCGCCCCCTTCCCTTCTGCCTCCTTTCCTTCCTCAGGAGAAAGGCCTCTCTCTCCGTGTTCACAGCGGACCTTGATTTAAATGTCCATACAATTAAGGCACGCGGTGAATGCCAAGAATGGGGCTGGCTGAGCACCGTGGGTTGGCGAGGGCCGCCGAGGCACGAGCGACCGAGCGCGGCGCCCTCCGCGGACCTCTGCGCGGCGGCTTCGGGCGCGAGGGGAGGGGGCGCGGGCTCCCGCCGGACCGGAGACCCCCGGGTGGGAAGGTGTGCAGCCCCTGACGGACAGGGGCTTAGAGATGCAAACAGGCTCAGGCCGAGCAACAGAAGCTGCCTCTGTGACAAACAGATCTGTGCAGGCGCAGATGCGGTGGCGTGTGGGGAGGGGTGGCCTGTGAGCGCATTGCGGAGTGCCTCTGTGTGCATATTTTTCTCGGGCTCGGGATTCATTGTACGTGGGTCGACACCTTCCTCCGTGGCTGTGTTTTTGTCCTGGGTTTAGTTTTTTTTTTTTTTTTTTTTTTTTGGTTTGCCTTTTTTAAAAAAGAAATAATCTGGCGTCTAGGAGACTGGCAGACTGCCCCGGGGCCTGGACTGCGGCTGTGTCGTATTCTGCTTGAGGTTTGGGGAGGAGTGGGGAGCCCGCTAGGAGGGAGGGGGAGCTGTTTGTCACCCTTTGCTGTGGAGCAGTGGACACCTGACAAGCTTAAGGAAGTCGTTGGGCTATGTGGACAAGAAGGAACAAGCTCAGGGCTGAAAGCCTTGCCACGGCTCTAAGGAGCACCTCATGTCCTTCTTGTGGCTGTCACTGCAGTTTCAGGCATTGATCCAGGAGCCACAGAGGAAGGGAGAGGCGCAGTAACCTACATGGACCCAAGGGAGGGATGCATTCCTTTTAAAATGTGAACAGAAGGAAAAACAGAATGTGTGCAGGTGGAGTCGGAGGAAAGACTTTTGAAAGAGGCTGTCAGGGAATGGAAAGGGTTAAGCCTCCCTCATCCTGAAGACCCTGCTTCCCACATCAGGCCTTCCTCCCTGTCACTAGACCCTGAGCAGCAGCTGGTCCTAGAGACCTCTTCCCTGCACCCCACCACACTGGGCTGTCACAACCCCATCCCATTTCCAGCTCTGCATTAACCACGGAGCTGCAGCAATGGTGGCAAGACCTAAGCGCATTAATTTCCAGGTGGAGAAGATGGAGGAGGGGCAGGTCTCTGCAGCAGAGAGAGGAACAGAGAAAGGAGGCCAAGAACTAGCTCTTGGGGGAAGCCTGCTGCATCCCTTCCCCCGCCCACGCCAGAGGCCTGTCTTTGCAAGGTCAAGGCCTTAAGGGATGCTTAGGAGTTTAATTTGATTCCTGATGCAGTGATCAAGGCCTAAAGGAGTGTGCCGCTGAATCCTACTGAGGACCTCTTTCCTCTCTGAAGCCTAGTGTAGCTCACTAGATAATTTAGTACTCAATGGTATTTTGGATCAGTACCCCTCCCCAGCCTCGTTTCCTCCCAAATATTTATTGAGTACCTACTGTATGCAATTGTTGTGCAATTATTACAACCTAGGCTCTTCATTCACCCTCCTAAGGGAGTGTTTAGAGTCAGACAGATGAAGGTAAAGTGTGCCACACCCCACCTAGATACTCCCAGAACCTTCTCTGTGTCTGCAGAATGTGCCACAGCCTGCTCACCCCTGCAGAGAGAAAGCTGCAGTGCACATCCTGCGGCCTGCAGGGGCTGGGCTGCCTCTTAAGCCCCAGAAGGCAAGCTTGGCAGCAGGACAGAAAGGGAGAACAGCGTCTCCCACCCTAAGCCTTAGCAGGGGTTGTGCTGAAAGGCTTTGGGAGCCATTGCCTTCAGAATATACCTCCCTTGAAACCAGTACCCTCCTGAGTCCTGGTACCCCCTCTGCCCTTTCTGAACAGGTTCCTGCAGAGGACAGCAGCGGGCTGTGCCTCACTGGGGTATAAATACCCTTGCCTCTGATCTCTCTGCTCTCCGTCCAGGCTGCTGGATGGTTCCTTTCAGCATGGTTATGTGTCTGATGACCAAACCCCTTGCCCCACAGATGTCCGCATTAGCTAGCCTCTTCTCAATAACCGCATCTGCGTAATTCCTCCAGACATTACTGTACCCTTCACTGATGTACCCTCCGGTAAAAATCTCCAGATGCCTCCACAAGTAATGTCCCTTTTAGGTGGAAACCTGACATGCTTCTCCCTGAAAGCTTAAACCTCAGGCAGCATGGCCAAGGCCTGCCAGGTTTCTGCTGCAGATTATCTATGATGGGAGGGGCTTTTTTTTTTTTTTTAAGTGCTTATGTAAACTCTTGTTCTAGAAAGCCTTAATGTGTGTGGGAGTGTTTTGGGTTTGCTGGGTCTGTGTGCGTTGGTGTGGGGACCTGCCTGTGGCCACCAGTCTCATTACAAAACACATGTTTATGTGGGGCTCTAATGGCCAAAAATGGCAAAGAGATGAATGGACCACTTTGCCCCACATGTAACTGTCAGGCCCCTTTTGTGTTCACAAATGGGGTAACTGAGCAAAGGTCAGCCCTTGCCTTCCGTATTTGGGGCCTATGTGTGCCCACCGGTAGGTAATTAAGCCAGAAACCTGAAGAGTCCTGCTCTTTCAAGGCATTTAACTTCCAACTTCTCCCGTACATGTCTAATGGAGCCCCTCTAATTCCATCCTGTGGCTTAAATGAAAGGGAAAATATATAGTTTTTATAAAGGAGGACACAGGAGAGGCAGTTTCCTGATGGAATTCGCTAAGAAGGCCCCATCGGTTCCTCTATGCCACCATCATCACACCATTGTCACGGTCCTCACGTGAGTGAGCTCATATGTTTCTTAAGGTAACTGTACCAGATACTTTTACATTTAGGAACGTATCAAAGGAAAAACTGGTAACATTCTTCTTTCCCCTGCCAGAGACGGCCCAGATCTCTCTTTAAGCGGAACAGAAATTGACTCTTTAACAGAGGCAAAGGTAAACTCCTGTAAGTTACTTCTGTTTCCAAGGTGGGGGGCAGCTTTTGGGGATGCATGAGGAATTTTAGCCAGAGAGATATTTGGGGAAGGGGTGTGTCCTCCGCAGACATGCACCCATATACACACACTCATACATCCATTTTCTCGCATAACAATATCCGTGGATAGTATTCAGAGGAAGGCATTTAACCACAAAAAATCCATCCATCTCTACTGACTCCACAGGGAAATAATTCTTTCCCTCTATTCAACTTACATAATACCCTGCCCCCCATTCCAACCTTAGAATGGAGTCCTCTGGGGGCAGCTGCAAAACGTTCTCTCTAGGACAGATGGAACCTCCCCTTCCTCATCTACTCTGTGGGTGGTTTTAGAGCCCGGTGAGTCAACACGGGCTGGCTGAGTTGTACTGGTGGTATGTGTGTTGGAGGCTTGGCTGGCTGATTCACGGTGACCAGCATGTCAACAATAACAATGATGAGAATTATGGTACCTAATAAAGACTTTTTTTTTCTTCCAAGTCCCATCTACAATTCTTTCATTGGGTGTTTTGCCAAGTCTTACTCAATTTAATTTCAGTTTTTTTTTTTAAGAAAACATTTAATACTTAATTGCATCATAAATGTAGACCTACAGCAAGAAAAGACTTCAATGCAATTTATTCAAGACAGTGTACTAAAGGCGATGATGTGCACTGGTTTGTCCCCTATACCGGTGTGCCATGCCGGAGGCCTGTAGAGATCTCAGAGCACCAAATTAGATGGCCTCACAAAAAAAAAAAAAAAAAAAAAAAAAAAAGAAACAAAACCAGGTCTTATTGAGAGCAAAGAATGTTCCAGGTCAGAAATAAAGTGTCAACAACTCTCAATAGGTTCACATTTTCATTTTCTTATCCTTCTGCCTTTTGTCTTAAAATAGGTTACCGAGAAATGAGGGCCTGGGTCATGGCTGCAGAAGCCCAAAAAATAAACTTCCAAGCTCACTAGGGCCTTTCTCAAAATTATAGTTGGGGGGGGGGGTCATTTTAAATTCGAATCCAAACTGTTTGTTGCTTAAACACATACAAAATATCGAGCCCCGGGACCTAGGGAGGCAACACTTTCACAGCAAGTTCATTTTGCTTCTCGGTGCTCCGTCCTCAAGGCGGCTCTGCCCCGGAGAGCGGCGAGCGGCGGGTGCCCGGGGAGGCCGCATCTCCACCCCGCGGGGTCGCAGGGTCGCAGGGTCGAGCCGCGCCCAGGCCTCCCGGCCACCTGCTTCCCACCGCGCGCAAGCAAGGCTTTCTCTTCCTTTTCTTCGAATGTCCTGAGACATGTACACTGAGCAAGGCGAAGATGAACAGGCGCTGGTTTCCCTGTTCTTTTTTGCTCCCTTGTTTTCCCAGCCTTGATTTTTTTTTTTTTTTTTTTTCTTTCCCGAATCCTGCAGACTTAGGACCCCGGAGAGTTGAGTCACCCAGCACTGCCCAAAGCTTTGGGCCCATCCGAGGTGCGGGTAGGCAAGGCTTCGTCTCAGTCCCATCCCGGGATGCGCCCCAAGCCACAGTCGTTGGCGCCACCAACGGCAGGGCCAGCCCCGGGGAGGCCACATTGTCCCCACCTCAGTGCCCTCCAATCTCACTCTAGCGCCAGGACACTCCACCGCCCACGTTAGAGAGGATTACGGAGTCCGGAGTAGGCACCAGGGCGGGGGTACGTCCTGAGCGCTGAAGAGTAGGCCGGGCCAGACCCAAGGCCCAGGAGGGATGAAATGTCCCTCTCTCGCCGCCACCCCAGCGCTTCCGGGGCCTGTCCCTCTCCCCTCCTCCTCCTCCTCCTCCTCCTCCTCCTCCGGGCCTCTCCGGCACCTGCGGCCTCGATGACCCTCCCGCATCCCGCACCCTGGAAACCTCCCCCGAAAAGCTGAAAAGCCTTAGAACATTGGAGAAAGAAAGCCTGGCGGGTTCGGGGTGACGGGATGCAGCGAAGGTGCAGGCTGGGAGAGGACCCCGCCCAGAAAAGTCGCTTCGTGGCCACTGCTGTCGCCCTCCACCCGGAGAGCGCAGGAAAGCGCTTTAGAGGTGGGGCTTTGGGGAGGATTTTAGTCCTAGGGCCTCCTCCTCGACTCCCCTTTACACCCCCGTCCACCCCACCCCCAGCCTGCTCTATCCTCCACATCCACGGTGGCCCGAAGGTGGGCAAGTCGCAGGCATCTTCCCCAGGACTCTGCCATCCCCAAACACCCTCCTTCCCCACCCCGCAACACTCTATAGAAGCCAAAACAAGGACAAAAGTCCCCAACCCGGAAGGAAAAAAACGACACATTCCTCCTTGGGCCTTAGTCAGCGCTAATCCCAGATCCGACGCCAGAGGGGACAGAGCCGCTGGGAAGTGGGTTTGCAGGAAGAAGCAGAATGCTCTGTCTTCGTGAATCCCCTTGCAAATGCGATCGTTGCTGTGGACAGGACATGGTCTCTGTTTTCCAAAGAGTAAATTTCTTCTGTTTCCTCACCTGTTAGGCCCACCATCTGCAGAGTCAGTGCAGATTCTAACCTTCAGAATCCTGGTCTCAAGGTCATGGGCAGGTTGACCTCTAGGGGCTGCAGGTCAGGACCAGGACAGTGCCCAAGGCTGAGCCACCAACAGCTTCACAGGGGGCTTCCCTTCAGCCCCCTCCCACACCACACAGATTGATGTGGCAATATTTATTCCCATTTAATTGAGACACTGGTTTAATTTCAGATTGCCTCTGCTGAAGGCCCAAATGGGGTTTTCTGCAGCTCTTTTCCCCAGTGCCTCTACAGAAACTAATTGCTGTTAATATCCAATTTTGGCTTTATTATTCGTTAGCCAATGACGTCGCCCATAGCCTGGGCCCCTTGCTGCTCTCTGCCTCTGCTGGAATCAGCTAACGCCACGCCTGGCTTCTGCCTCTATTCAAACTCTCTCCTCCCCAAGATGATTTACTGGGCACCTCAGTCGTTTTGTTTGTTTGTCCCAGCACTAGCCAAGTTGGGGGAGGTTTCTTGGAGGCTTTTTTTCCCCTTTTAACAGAAATTTTTTCTTTGCAGTTGAAGTGAGTAATTTCTATTTTAAAAAATGTAAGGTTTTCCACCCTCTCTTCCCTATCTGCAGGCTTGCTTTCTCCGGAGCCATTTTTGAAGCAGCATTTTCCCATCTAAAGTGAGCAAGGTGCCTCAGCCTCAGGGCTTGCCTCCCTGCACACTCTCCTCCTCACCCCTGCGGGGGCCCAGCCACAATCACCTTCAAGCTGCCACATGTATACACAGCACCAGCACCGTAGATCCAGAGCACCCAGAGACTGTCATTTCGCATTTCAAGGAGGGAAACCTGAAAAAGCAATTTGGGAACGCACCACTTTCACAGGTGAAGGCAGCTCTCACCTCCTCCCCCACAGAAGCCCTGGAAACCACTCCTGCCTCCAATCCTGCCTGACACAGGTGGGGATCAAGCACCTTTGAAAAAAAAAAAAGTGTTCTTTTGCCTTGTTTTATGTGTGCCTTGAGTATATGGAAGCCAGCGCTTCCCATTGCTGGTGCTCTGGAAGCAGGAAAATAAAAGCAAAAACCACAACGGCAGCAGAAGGGCCTTCTTTGTCCACTTCCCTTCCTCCCTCCATGTTGAAACGATGCCGTCAATGCCGTGACGGGCCCTTGCATTGCCCTCCAGCAGTTCTGTGGCAACCTGCATAGAGCCAGCATCAGAATGGAACGAGAGAAAACAAAATGTCAGAGCAGCTGGCTTTGGCCCTGGCCTTCCTTGCCACCTGGAAGCTCCACCCCTTCTGATGAAGCTGGAGGGTTTCCTCCTGGCCTGGGAATCCTATGGTCAGATTTTTCGTAGGGGGAGAAGTGGGTGGTGAGGGCTGGGACATTGTTAAGAAGGTGCCTTACGCAGAAGGCTCAATAAATACCACCCAAATTGGATGTAATTAAATTAGCAGCAGCTGTCCTACTTTTCCTGCAGAAAAGCTGCAATTAGGCATTAAGGCCTCTTGGGCAAAGGCTAGTTGGAGTGGCATCCTAGGAAAGGAAGGCGTTTCAAAATGTTTCTGGTTCATCTCCTATCCTCAGCTCCGGCTGAACTCATCCAGATGTGTGGGGTTTTGTTGTTAAATAGCTTATGCATACCATACCCAGTTTGCATACTGGACCCAGTCCCAGACAGGATTTCTAAGAGGAAAAAACTTTTTTAGAACCCTTCCATCTTCCCTTAAGAGCGCTTCTTTAACTTTCTAATGACCCTCATATTCAAATCTCTCTCCTCACCACCCCAATCCACATCTCAACCAAGGCCTTCCCCACTGGGCTATGCCCTCTAAACATAAATAATAACAACAACAGCAACAGTAATAATAATCACCTTCTAGTTCCTCCTACTCTCCTCCACTCAGCCCCTTGAAAACACCTATATTCTCAATGTTCAAGAGATGTTAGGAGAAAGGCAGTGAGGTGAAACCACTTCACACACTAATATGTGAATTGCTTAAATAGTCTCTTAACTTTCCCAGAGATATTGTACATTTCAGAAGAGGCACTTACCTACCAAATGAAATCTAATTGTAGGAGTTTCTTGTAAAGGCACCCGGAAGTGGGAGGCAGAATCGCACCAACACCTCCACTTTCTGCACGAGGAGAGCTTCCCCATCCCTCTGTTCCAGTCACACCAGTGCTCATCCTTCAAAACACATTCCTTTGGCATATTTAATAAGGAAACACATTTAAAGAACCCAAAATGAAGCCTCCGTTGCTCGGTCTGTCCCCTGCCTCCTGAGCACTTTCTATAGTACCGACTGCAGGCAGGGAGGCATCCCCCGAGCCTTTGGCAGAGACACATGTCATTTGGGCATGACAGGTAGACAGCATTCTAGGTCAGGGCTGGGGAACCTGCCGCCTTAGGGCCAACGTGTGGCCTTCTAGGTCCTTAAGTGCAGCCTTTTGACTGAATCCAAATTTTACAGACCAAACCTTTTACCTTTATTAATACATTTTTGTTCATCTTTTATATTTTTATTTTATTTTTATAATGAATGCATTTAAAACACAAAAGAATAAAAGAAGTTTCAGCAAAATAATCCTCCTAGATTGGCCAGCACAATTAGAACATTAGTAGCCATAAGGGCTAAATTGACGGCTGCTGCGCTCATGATTTAGTTCTAACTTCCCCCACCTGACTGGCACTACTGCCGCACGAGGCTGGTAGGAGACAGTTTATGGGAGCCGAGTGCGCCAGTCTGTTATCAGCTTTTGCCATCAGTGCACTGTGTTTCTGTTTGAAGTGGAATTTGTAAATAGTTGCATAGCTCGACAGTATTTTTTAATTCTGTCTGCTCAAAAGCCCATCATGTCAAAGAAGACCAAGAGAACGCTGAAGGAAGAAAACAGATTTTTTTAATGATGATTGGAAATTGCGATATTATCTTGTTTCTGCTAAAGATAGGATGATTTGCTTGCTTTGTGATACTGCAATATCAATGTGAAAGAAATTCAATGCTCATCAGCATTATAACACTCATAAGGATCACAAATATTTTCAATTAGAAGGAGAAGCACAAATGGTTGTATTGCAGAAATTAAAAGATGAAAAGCAAAAGCAAAGACAATTCTTTCAAGCAGCAATAAGGCCTGGAAATAATGCCACTCATATACTTATAAAATAGCTTATATACTCAGGAAAAAAGAGAAGCCATTCAGTGATATAGAAACTGTGAAAGAATAGAAATTGTCGGCCGGGCGCGGTGGCTCACGCCTGTAATCCTAGCACTCTGGGAGGCCGAGGCGGGTGGATCGCTCGAGGTCAGGAGTTCGAGACCACCCTGAGCAAGAGCGAGACCACATCTCTACTAAAAAATAGAAAGACATTATATGGACAACTAAAAAATCTATATAGAAAAAATTAGCCGGGCATAGTGGCGCATGCCTGTAGTCCCAGCTACTCGGGAGGCTGAGGCAGAAGGATTGCTTGAGCCCAGGAGTCTGAGGTTGCTGTGAGCTAAGCTGACGCCACGGCACTCACTCTAGCCTGGGCAACAAAGTGAGACTCTGTCCCAATGAAAAAAAAAAAAAGAATAGAAATTGTCAAAATTGTGGGATGCTTAGACCCTGATAACATTTCAAAGTACAAACAGCTGCTTCTTTCAAGGAGAACCGTAGCTGGTCAGCAGCATGAATTAGCCTTCAACTTAGCAGAGAACTTCATGCAATACTTCAAAAGGAAAATACATACTATTCAATCACTTTGGATGAATCAACTGATACTACTGACTCAACACAGGTTTTATACTTCATTCTAGTCATACCAGAAGATTTTCTTTGCAACAAAGAGTTACTCTCTTTGGGCAGTCTTATGGATGGAACACAGGCAATAGATATCTTCAACAACTTTCAAGATAAATGTCATGAAGTTGGACTGAATTTGGTAAATTTAGT
This sequence comes from Eulemur rufifrons, assembly GCF_041146395.1. Lineage (NCBI taxonomy): Eukaryota > Metazoa > Chordata > Mammalia > Primates > Lemuridae > Eulemur > Eulemur rufifrons. The sequence goes on from NC_090994.1 coordinate 4,194,949, forward strand.
GAATGTATGTACAGATGGTGCACCTTCCATAACAGGAAAACATGAAGGGTTTATTGCACAGATTAAAAAAAAGTATGAACAGACCCAGATGCTCTCAGTTCTTTTTAGTGTATCTTGCATCAGCAAAATCTCTATGCTAAAGCTACTATTTTAAGTTATACTTTGCAACAAGTTATAAGTATTGTTAACCATATTCGTGCAAATGCAATAAGGTATCATTGGCTTCATAACATGCTAAAGTTGAACAATGAGGTATTCAGTGTGCATTTGCTGTATCACTGTAAAGGGCATTGGCTATCACGGGGATAGGTATTAGCCAAAATTTTATCTCTGTGAGAACAGATTGTTAAATTTTATGAAGAACAGAATCAGCAATGTGAATTATTGAAAGAAGATTTCTATAAGAATGCAGCATTTCTGTATGATGTCATGTCAAATCAAAACGACCTGAATATTTCTTTGGAAGGTAAAACTAAGTTTATATATATGATACGTGGCAAAAAAAATCCAAGCACTTTGAAAAAAAGCTATGTTTTTTCAAAACACTTCTTCAAAAGGAAATTTTGGATGAATATTTTCCCCAGTTAGCAAAGGTCATTGATGAGCAGGATGATATATGTGAATGATTTGAAGAATACGCAGCTGTTATAGACCTATCAATTGGAGAATACGGTGAAAGATTCACTGACTATGAAAATCATGGCATCACACTCAAATTAGCCTTTCAGCCTCACCTAGTTGATATCACCAAGGCACCTAAAGAACTACAGATGGAATTGATTGAGCTCTCAGTAGGTGATATTTTAAAGTCATTGTTTGATGCTAGGAAAGATCCAATTGAAATATGGGAAAATGCAGTAGAATACCCACGCCTTTGGCAACATGCCTGAAAAATGCTTTCTTGCTTTTCAGCCACTTATTCTGTGAATTTACATCCTCCTACCTAACTCAAATCAAAATTTCCTTAAGGTCACAGATGACTGATGCCCATCTAGAGGACCAACTGAAACTGCAAACTCCATGCTGCAACCCAATATTCAAATGCTTTCCAACAAAAATCAGACACAACGAAGTCATTAAAATGTTAGTTAACTTTAAAATTAACAAATGGTTTTCATTTCTTGAAGTTATTAAGGTCATAGTAGTTAGAATTTTATAAAATGATGTACATTTTTAAGTATATCTAACTGAAGTTTCTTGAGTGTGGCTTTATTTGATTACAGCTAAATTAATGCGGCCTTCCAACATGAAAAGGTTCCCCACGCCTGGTCTAGGTCAAGTCTACCACATCTTAGCAAATTTGAAGCCAGCCCTTTCATGTTACTTTGCATAATTGTGAATTCTGATTTCGCTATTTCTATGAATCATATTTAACTAATTATTTGACTAAATACTGTGCTGTGTGACACAGCCCACTTCACCCTGCTGACCCAAAGCAGACTCAAAGTGGTTCCAGGCAAAACTGGAACAGGGGCCAAACTTGATTTTGGCACTTTCCAGGGTTGGTTTTGTTCACACTCCGGTCCTCAGCCAGCCCTTCCCTCATTTAACCAGAACTCCCTCATCTCTTTGACACCCTGACTCTCCAAGCACAGTTGGCCTCTCCTGTGTCCCATTGTCACGGTGCCTCTGTTTCTCACAAGGGCAAAGCCAGCACCCGTGAGCGAGTTCTCGCAGGACAAGAAGCAGGTGTGCCACGAGTATTTAGTGAGGGTGAGAGCCCGGCAAATACAGCCACTGCCTTCCCAACTTCCTGCCGGCCTCCTAGAAAACTTTGCTTTGGAAGATGTCCACTCTCTCCCCTCTCCCCACCCTTCAGCTTCTCCTTCAGCACCTTGCTGCCTTCATGTGGACGATGAATCTATGGCAGCAGCGTAGCGCCAGGGTTAGCGGCGTGGCCCCACTGCCAGCCTGCACCGCGCTCCCAGTGTGCTAAACTGTCTTGCCAATTCCCGAATCACTCATCACACCAGTGACCAAACACCATCCAGGACAGCACGTGGGGCAGCCGGGAAGATTATTTAACATGATCCCAGGGGCTGGAGAGAGACTCAAGATTTTTCTTTCTTTTTTTTTTTTTTTTTTTTAGGAGGCTTCCAGGATATTAAGAAATTAAGAAATGCCAAACCAGGGTTACAAAAATTGCTGTACATTTTATAATATCTTCTTTCAATGCTGTTAGTGTACCGATGCTGTACGTATAGCATCTTCCAAAACCATTACCAAAAGGTCTATATAGGAGACCCTCTGTGATTTTTGCACCCTTTTGTGATTCTGTGAAAAGGCCCCAAATGTTCAGGCCTCAGCTCCTGGAGGAAGTATAGCGCCCTCTGACTGCCAGTTCTGGTATCAGCAACCTCTGCCTGATCCTTGGCTCTAACGCTAGGCTGCCTAAGTTTGGGTAAGTTACTGAACTTCTCTGAGCATCCTCTGTAAAATGGTGGTATAATAATGGTACCTACTTCATAGGATTCTTGTCAGAATTAAATGAGGTAATGCACGTTAACATATTTAGCACAGCACGTAGCTCTGTTCAACAGAAATACAACGCTTATTGACCATTTGTATGTCTTCTTTGGAGAAATGTCTATTCAAGCCCTTTGCCCATTTTTAAATCGGGTTGTCTGGGTTTGTTGTTGGGTGGTGGTGGTGGTTGTGACGCTCATGACTTTGGCGAATTCCAGGGCAGCTGGGACAAATGACGAGGAGTCCTTTACCCACTGAATAAAGCCATCCTGAGTCTTGAGTTGGGTGGTGCCCTGGCCACCTGCATGCCTGGTGGCCATCATGCACCTCCCTCCCACCTGTTTATTTGCTTAATTCCCCAAACCTTCCTCCTTGAAAGCTTTCCTCCATCTTGTCTGCCTCCAACTCCTGCGAGCTGCACTTAATCTCAGGAGGGGTCCTATTCCAAATCTGATGAAGCATTAAAACGACAGAACTCATACGCCTGACCCTGACCTTTAGCATGTTATGCAGAACTCTTGTGATTTCAAGTGACAGAAACCCAATTTGAACCAGCTTAAACACTAAGGGGGCTTTACTGTCTCATGGAACTCCATGCAACGATCTAGCTGTGCCTCAGGGATGGCTGGAAACATCGACTCAAACATCCTTCTCTGAGTCTCTCATCTCAGCTCCTCTCTGCAGACAGTTAAATATTCTATCTCAGGCCAGGCACAGTGTCTCATGCTTGCAATCCCAGTGGTTTGGGAGGCTGAGATGTGAAAATCTCTCGAGGCCAGGAGTTCGAGACCAGTCTGAGCAAGAGCGGGACCCCCGTCTCTACTAAAAATAGAAAAAATTAGCCAAGGATGGTGGCACGTGCCTGTAGTCCCAGCTACTTGGGAGGCTGAGGCAGGAGGATCGCTTGAGCCCAGGAGTTTGAGGTTGCTGTGAGCTGGGCTGATGCCACAGCACTCTAGCCTGGGTGACAGAGTGAGACTCTGTCTCAAAAAAGAAAAAGGTTAAGATGATAATTTTTATGTAATGTGTGTTTTACCGTAATTTTTATTAAAAAGTCATGTGCTTTCAGATGAGACATTATAAAAGAGGTGGCATTGAGAGGGGCCTGAAAGGACGATGACTTTCAATATATAAAGAAGAGAAAGAAGGACGTTAGAGACAGAGGTGGAACATGAAAGGATCGCAGCCAGTGAAGTGTCCGCAGGAAGGCAGGTGAGCGGTCTGAGTTTCCTGGAACAAAAGGTGCAGGAGGGAAAACAAGGTCAGACAGCTGCGGAAGCCTGGACAATGGCAGGCCTTGAAGACTAGCGCGTTGGGATTTTATTCTGCAAAGTCAGCATACCCCGTGTTTCCATAGTGTTCCCCGGAACACTCACTCTATGAGATGCTCCGAGAAAAGAGGGGAGAGGGCTGCAGTCCAATAGATTTGAGAGATGCCTCGTGGCACCGTGGGCGATTTACAGCGCACACCGGCTTATCGTTGCTGAGTCCCGACATAGAGAAACCTGCCTCATTCTGCTTAAGTTAGTGTTGCCCAAACTTGTTGGATCATGCTGCCCCGGGACTCTCACCTATTAACATCCTCCTGAAGGGTTCCACACCGTTTGAGAAACACCTCTCCAGGACGAGGGGGCTGTCAGAGATTTCTGAGCAGAGGCATTCACGTGGTCAGAGTCTTGCTCTAGAAAGGCTAATCAGACAGCAAAGCTGATGAATGGATTGAAGGGGACAGAGACAAATGACTAGAACTGTGGGTCTGTCATTTAGGATGGGCGCAGGTTAGATTTCTAGTGCCTGAAACACCAAAGAGATATATCGAGCACCGAGAAGATTCCCTCTTACTGAGAGCAAAAGCTGACAATGAGCAGATCCCTCCTCCTGCTCCAAATCTCGGCCCACCCTGACCTAATGCACAACATGCTCCTCTGTGGGTTGGTCCCACCTGTGCAGGTCCAGATCCTCTCAGCCCCCGGAGGCAGGTGAAGTGGTGATTGGAGCTGGATTGGACCAGCTCGTGGGGGCTCCTTGGGAGTTTTGCAAGAACTACCGGTAGAAGTCTGCCATGGCGGGACTACTTAGACCATGGAAATCAGCCAGTGCTACAAATGAGAGCTTTCGTTTCTGGACCTTCCGCTCAGCAGCACACCCCTGAGCAGGTGCCAAGACCGCATTAACCGTGTAGGGGGTGTATTAGGGAGAGGACTTGTGGGAGGAGAGATGGGAAGGGGGACCAGAAAGACTGGGCGAGTGTGTCGGAGCAGAGAAGGAGAGAGGGACAGGAGCCCGGGTGGAAGCGTCCTAGACCACAAGCCCTCCAGCTGGGGAGGGTCCCGAGAGTCCTCAAGCCAAAGTCGGCCTTCGGTGGGTGTCTCCCGGGAACCGGCCTGGCATAGATGCCAGCAGCGCTTAGCCACGTTCGGGAGCAGCCCCCCGAGAGTGCAGCCTCAGTGCACACACAGCCGCGGATTTCTGAGCGTTTGTGCTCCCTGTTGGTGGTGGTGCTTAAGGCATGTTCTCATCACTGCCATGGTCCACAGCTGGCCCCACACAGCTCTATTGCTCTATGCTGGAAAGTTCAGGAAGCAGCACCTTTAGGGTTCCCGAAGGCCTTTCTTCCTGAGGGACAGGTCCCGGTGACCGCAGCTGATCTTGGGGCTACAAGTGGAGCATCCTCACCCCTTCTCCTTTCTGCATGTAAGTCCCCCTCACCCTTAGCTATCCAGTCAACAGTGGTGGGTCACCTGGTGGTATGGCCCTCGTCCCTGAAGGGTTCAAGTCCATGCAAACCACACCCTTCTCAGTTTGGGGTGGCTGCACATGTCCGTCCACTGTTACAGGGGTGTCAGGGAGTATCGGGAGGCACCCAGGTAAATCCCCTGGGGTCGGCACGTGGTCCTCCCTGCCCCCATTGGGTAAAAGCACTCCTACCTCTTCCCACTGACTAAGGTCAGTGACTCCTGCCACCCAGTGATCCCTGTGGACAAGGAGTTCCAAGTGTCCTGGCAGCAGCTTTAACTTGTAGTTCAACGGGACCCTTACCGTGTCCCCCGGCAAGAGTATGTCCTCTTTGGGGGCCAAGACCTCCCACCCTGCAGAGCCCAGAGTTGCAGAGCAGGAAGCACCGAATCCGCCAGCGGGTCACTGAGAGTGGGGGTAAGCGGAGCCACTTCTGCTTCCACCCCTTGGTTTGGGGACACAATGCCATATCTAGATCTTTGTGCACTGAAGGAAGGATGGCATGCCGTCCTTTCAGGGTGTTTCCTCTGAGCCGGCTCTTCAGTTGCTCCTTTAGGAGGCCACTCCAGGACACCATGAGGCCAGCTGCCTCGGGATGTGATACGATTAGCGAATCCCATGGTCGTGGGCTGTGAGGTATGTCCCTGGATGCAATGCTGGGTGGGATTCCATGCCTGTGGGTCAGACGCTCTACAAGCCCCCAGACAGTGGTACTGGCCGAGGTGCTGTGGGCAGGAAGGGGAGATCGATTCCCAGAATAAGTATCGACCCGTGTGGGGACAAACCCCTGGCACTTCCAGGTTGGTGTCCTTGGGGGATAGCGCTATATCAACAGCAGCTCTGGTGCTGACGTTCGGAGGCAGCAGTGGCCAGAATGGCCTGGTAAGCGGGAGTCCTTGCTCTTGGACCCACACAGAGCCTCATCTCTGCCACCTCAGCCATCTGCTCATGTGCCTGTGGTGCCAGTTCTGGGGTGGACAGTGACAGCTGACATCACTGGCCAAGTGATCTTGTCTAATTGATTGTTCAGAGTCTCTTCCACGGTGGATGCTTCCCGGCGGACAGGAAGTGCACTCGGCGCCCACCGTCATGTGTACGTCCACCTGCCCAGCCCCAGACTTCCTCAGCCGCTACCCAGGATGTGCAGGAATTCTTACCTTGGGCCACTTTTTCTCCGTGGTGATGACGAAGTGCACCGTTCCCAGCCCTGTCCACTGGGGAGATTCTCTCTCTACTCTGAGTTTCAGGGAGGGAAGGGGACACGATTCAGTCCATAACACAGATCTTCCCCACCGCGCCCTGTCCTTTGCATACCAGATCCGACAGAGCTTCACGGTAACCAGCCAAGTCCACCGTTTTTGTAGGCGTTGTTTGTCCCCACGTAAGCATTGTTTGTCCTCGTGTTTTTCACATTCCTGCATCATCACACCTACCACAGCATTCACCACCACCACCCCCCACACTTTCCCAAGTCACCACCAGTGAAATCTTTAGCAATTGAGACACCCATGATAGCAGGGACTGCTCACGCTCCACCTTCTGACCCAGAGGGCGTCCTCTTCAGATGCTGGGTGGTGGGCAATGCAGTCCCAAGTCCCCATCTGTCCCCGCCCCTGCCGTTTTCTCAGCTCACTCTTACTACTTTCAGCTTCTAACTGAGGGGTTAAGAAGGGGTTAACATTCCCAAGATTTACTAGAGGAGATGCCTGTGGCGAATCAAATGAGCCCAAAAGGCTGGAGAGCCACGCAAGACCATGAAACACATCTGATCCCAGGTGAAGGAGAGAGGGCGGGAGTGCGGCCGGGTGGGAGCACCCTCACTGCCATGAAGTCTGGGAGGTTCCAGCAAGGCCATCAGGGGAGGCACTCGGGAGCCAAAGTCAGCTGTCGGAGGAGTCTGGCGCCCTTGCACGCTCGCTGGCTGGGCACAGCTGGTGGGGAGCATGACTCAGTGCACGTGCCCTGTGGGTTTCAGAGAGAAGCCACCGGGGCCCTGGGTAAGTGACGATTCCTGTAGCCAGAGCTCAACGAGGCACAGTCCCATGTGGTCACTCACTGACCAGCACTTCCAGGTGTCCTCTGACTCCACCTGGGAAGAAAAAAAATATGATATCCAACAAGAGAATTTGCTTATAACATTATTTTTAATCCATAATATCCACTTCTTCTAATAAACTGCCGAGATCAACTTCCTTATTGCTATTGGTAGGTATTTGTCATTTTCTCCTAGAGGTTAAAGACAGAACTGCCATTGGTGGCGGGAAATTAGACCGAGAATGCTAACGGCTGTCCTCACACCATAATTTTCTTCTAGGAAGCTCACCACCAGGAAGTATCCATAATGATTTGTTGTTGCCACGGTGTCATTCTTATAATGTTCACGATGCTAAGCTAATCTGTGTGTGCGAACATGCAGTGGTGAATAAACGTGCGCGCCCACACTACCGTGGAAGGAAGGGAGCGAGTAGGTGGGATCTTAGTCCTTTACCCAGGGGAGAAACTCAAGTTCGTGGTGGCAGAGCAGCCACTGTCCCGGAATGAGATACTACAGGTCAGAGAGCCTCCGATCACCAAAGCATTCCCAGATGCAACTCCAGTGGGTCCTGCACGAGCCGCTGTTTATATCTGTCCCCGAGTTGTTTTTTTTTTTTTTTCTTTTCTGTCCTATCCCAGCCCCTGCTGACTCTTGTCAAAATCAATTTCCAGCTATCAGCAGCTGAGTCCCGTAAGCCCCTTCTTGCCCAAACTCATATAAAATAAGAGTAAAAAGATCTTGATTGTCAGCATTTACTTATTAAGCTCCTGCTGCATGCACCGTTCAGTCCTGGGATGCAGAGACACTAAGACGCCAGCCCCGCTTTCTGAAAGCTCCCAATCAGCCTGTTCACAGCCCCCCCTGCATTCGGAGCGCCGGCGTCTAAATTATTCACAGAGGATAAAAGGGTCTATTTTGGGGTAATTCCTATCACGCTTCGTGGTGACTGCTTCCATTTTTAAAATAGCCTCAAGTATGACTATTAATCAGGATATCATTAAAAATAATATGTCAGGATGACATTCATTCCTACTCCACAAATAATGTCACCAGCATTGAATTTCTGAACAAGGGGACATTTAGCAGCTCTGGAAGAAGTCTAGGTGACAGGCGTCCAGAGGGCAGGGCTGTGTCCCTCTAACACCGAGCGCCTAGGACAGTGCCTGACACTTAATAGGAGCTCAGCAAATGTTTGTGGAATTCATTTTGAAATTCATACATTCCCACCTTGTGACCCTGTTGCAGATGGGTGTGGCTCTTCTGAGTGACGTCAAGCTCCAAGGGTGGAAATGCTTCCAAAATGTCTTCGTGCCTCAGAGAGACCCGTCATTTTTCCGTAAGTTCATTACTCAGTATGTGAAAAGGTGCCCAGGTTTCATTGGTTGTCTTTTTCTCCTTTTCTTTTCTGCCTGGATTAACAGAGATTCACTGGTTTCGAATCTGCTTCTATTAAAAGTCAAGAGCTGCCCGCTTTTGAATTGGGTAAAAGTCAATGTCACTGTTGCTCGGTCCATGTCTACTTTTCTCTAGCACCAACATTCTCGGCTTATTCGATTTTTTAAATTAGATTCTTGAGATAATTGCGGATTCACATGCAGTTGTAAGGAATAATACAGAGTGATCCCCTGTGCCCTTCCCCCAGTCTCTCACGAATGATGGCATTTTGCATAACGATAGGGCGATAGTGCAACCAGGAAACTGACTTCCATGCAACCCACTGACCCTCAGATAGTTTTCCATGCATGTGCGCGCGCGCACGCGTGCGTGTGTGTGTGTGTGTGTGTGTGTGTGTACACGTCCACTCCGCCGCTGCAGGACATTTGGGTGGTTTAGGGCCAGGTCTATTTGATTTTATAAAAGAAAAACATTAAGCATATCATCCCACAGTTTTACCCTATTATTTTACCCAAATGCTTTTCGTTTCCTTCCTCTTCCCCATCCTTGCCTATTCCTTTAACTTTTAAAACGCCCTTCTCAAGTCTTAGCATATTTTTCTGAGGTTTATTGACCCAAACTCCACATCTTAATAGAATTCAGACTCAAAAATACAATCCTTTTATATGCTAGTACAATAATGATTTCCTTGTATTTCTAATACTTTTCTTGATTGGGCCCAAATTTGAGTTAACTCCTTTGGCTACTTGAAGCTGATAAGCTCAGAGAATAGTCTAATATTCTGCAGAGACGTAAGTTTGGCCCCAGGAGCATTTTTCTTATTTTTTTGTGACAGGGTCTCGCTCTGTCGCCCAGGCTAAAGTGGTGTCATCACAGCTCACTGCAACCTCGAATTTCTAGGCTCCAGCAATCCTCCTGCCTCAGTCTCCCAAATAGCTGGGACTACAAGCGCAGCCACCACACTTGGCTAATTTTTTAAATTTTTTTGTAGAGATGGGGTCTTACTGTGCTGCCCAGGCTGGTCTCGAACTCCTGGCCTCAAATGATCCTCCTGCCTCAGCCTCCCAAAGTGCTGAGATTACAGGCGTGAGCCCCCATTCCTGGCCTAGAATATTTTTCTCAACATTCCACCTTTCATTACTTGTGCTGAAACCCACCTACCACTTTTCTGCCACTGAGAGAGTCCGGCAAGAGCTTCTTCCATCTTGTGACTTTTTGATTGCATTTCTACCACCTGACAGGTCCCGTGCTATCTGCAAACTTGGAGTCTGAACCATGTAATCCCCCTCCCTACTCTTGTGTACAAGACCAGAGCTTCAGGCCAGCTTTTCTCAATGTGCTATTACTGTGTCTCTTGCAAAGGAGACCCTTAACTATGGCCACTTCTTGTCCATCAGAAAGAAGGGATTCATTTGACTTTCCAAACCCTGGAGCAGCTTTCTGGGCACTGGGAAACCAGCCTTGCTCCTGTCACAGGCTGAAGAAGAAAGAGCCCAATAAGCTACACCAATAAGTTCCCACGCCTGCCTGCACCTCACACCCAGGTCTCATCTCGGACGCATTCGAGCCGAGGAAGACCGGGGCAGGAGCGTATGATAGTGAACCCACACATTGGAATACTAGACAACCACAAAAAAGGCTGAAGCAGCTGTTTATGCTCTGACAAGAAAAAAATCCCCAAGATACAGTGTTATATGAATGAAGCTGGTATAAATCAGTGTGCTTCCGTTTGTGTACAGGATGATAATATATGTTTGTCTTTGCTTATGCATGCATAAAATATCTCCAGAAAGACTGACAAGACCCTAGGGACAGGGGTTGCTTCAAGGGACTTCTAAGAGACTGGGGAACAGGGGTCAGAGACCAACTTTTCCCTACATACCTTTTAAAATCTCTTGAATATTAAACCAAGTAAATAGAATACCTGTGTCGAAAATCAAATTAGTCCAGGCACAGTGGCTCATGCCTATAATCCTAGCCCTTTGGGGGGCCAAGTCGGGAGGATTGCTTGAGGCCAGGAGTTCGAGACCAGCCTGGGCAACATAGCAAGACTCCATCTCTACAAGAAATAAAAAAATTAGCTGGGCATGATGGCATGCACCTGTAGTCCCAGCTACTTGGGAGGCTGAGGCAAGAGGATCCCTTGAGCCTAGGTGTTCAAGGCTGCAGTGAGCTATGATCAGGCCACTGCACTTCAGCTGGGGTGACAAAGTGAGACCCTGTCTCAAAAAAAAGAAAAATTAGAATTAATAAAATTAAAATAAAACAGAAGTGATTCTGGTGCCCAGCCGGGATTGAGAACTACTCTGCAATATGGTCATAAGCCAACAGTGAAAACTACAAGTCTAATCACAAGTTTCCCGGACTATCTATGCATGTTATGTGTCTATTTGTTTATTTTGGAAAGGGTGAAATATTTCCTTTTAGATGCCACATCTCTTATCCTTTTGCACGCCCAAGTGTGCGTCTTGATGAACTGACATGTGTGTACACCTGCAAAATCACAATTCACGTTAAGATACAGACCATTTCTAGCATTCCAGAAGGCTCTGCATGGCTCCTCTCAATCAATAACCCCTCTCCAAGAGGTAACCACTCTTCTGACCTCTATTGCTTCTTCTTGGACTTCATATAAAAGGCGTGCAGTGTATATTCTTTCGGTTCTAGCTCATTCGTTCAACCTTTTGCCTGTGAGAGTGATCCATGCTGTCTCATTGGCGGTGGGTGGCGGTTGTGGCCGAGTAGTCTTCCATTGTGTGGATCTACCACAATTTATTTATTCATTCTTCTGTCGATGGACATTTGGGTTATTTGCCGTTGGGGGCTATTCCGCAGGAAGCTATATGAACGTTCTTGCAGCCATTTCTCAGACACAGGCACTCCTGGCTCCTGGGCACACTTGGGTCTTAACAGCACTCTCCAGTTGTGTGATTAACTGCTCCACGCTGATCTTCCCCGGGGAGTCATAAGCTCTGTGCCGCCGGTGGAGCGGGATCCGTGACTGCTCACTGGAGCATCCCCTCAATAAACAGGCAAATCCCCTGTTGCCCTCCACCGTCCCCCCGTATTCCAGCCTGATGCCTGCAGATGTGGCAGCCACTGCTTGGTAATGAGAACAAAAGCCAAAGAAAGGCAGAGCTGGAAGCGATGAGGAGCCCAGGTCTTTGCTGGTGGGGAGCCGGGGCGCCAGCCCTGCACTGCCCACCTTCAGACGAGGGGGAAGAGAACAGACATAGATGCACAGAGAGCAGAGCTGAAGGACGGAGAAGGTCCCAATGGGCTGGAGTCTAAGTCCCAGTTCGCTCCTAAGACCTGGCTCCATCCTGCCCATGAGCTTGTCACACCTGCTCCTGGGACCCTTCGCTTAGGCAGACGCTGCTCCATTCCTGTTACTTCAACCGGGGCTCCCACCTAAGTCAGCTGTCGCTGATATTCACAGTTTTTCAGTGACTCATCAAGAAAAGGTTCAAAATCTACCTGATAATCTCCGATTTGTAAGAAGTAAGTGCGGCATCACAGTGCGGTAGCGACACCACGGGCTTTGGACTTAACAAAATTGGATTCAAATCCAGACTCTGGCATTCAGCCAACATGCGATTTTGGCCAAGTTACATAAGTTCTCTGAGCTTCCGTTTTTCTCACTGGCTAAATGTTGATAATAATACCTACCCTGCAGGCTTCCTAAGGGCTAAATGCAATAATGTAGGCAAAGGGCTGGCAGATAATTAGTATTCAATAACGATAGGAATTTTTTTAAAGGTGAAGTATGTATTTTATATATATATATAAATATAAATACCCAAAAATAAAGATTTACGTGATTTTTCTATTTAATAGGCTTGTCTTTATTTGGAGAGAGAGAAAGAGTTACTTTATTTCCTACTGATGCCATATGGCAGGCCATCAATGTACAGCAGTCCAAACTTGGAGTCTTGCAAACATTTTTTTTAAGTATCAATAAACCACCAGAAAAAAAATTGTGTGTTAGCTCAGTGATGTCCTCAAAGTAAGATTTCTGAAATTTATAGGCACTGTGGAAAGGGATTTGCAGCCCAAGGCTGCTCCCAGCTTCACTTGCCAGAGCTCGGGGACAAATTGGGTGTCTCGGAACACCAGATGACTCCGCAGACCGCACGCCCCCTGCGTTCGTTTCGGCCCCAGAGGCTTCGCGCAGTCTCTGGGCTAGAAAACCACACACAGGTCTGCTCTTCTTCACGAACCACCATAACTTGCAACACCAGACAGCACTTTGCAATCAAACAAATCCAGATGGACAGCTCTCCCAAAGCCAAATCTATACCCAGGACACAGATTTCTAGAGGAAAACGCAGCCAAGGCAGATACAAAAACAACCCAGGGAACAAAAAGTCCCAGTCACTATAAAGTCATCAATCCCTCTGCTGCTCAGAATGGAGCACCCCAGGCAAGGCGTGAGGACAACGGGCGTGGGGGAGGACCCCGAGGTGCAGGGGAGCGGGGCTCGGCAGAAGACGGCAGTGACAGTGGGGGGGGCATGTCACCCCCTACAACATGCTGTGCTTTCTCTCTGTTCCTTATTAAAGTGCGAGCCCTGGCCTCACACACACCTGGGGCCCCACTGTGTGCACAGTCCTGTAGTGTGGGCCCCATGACCTGTGTCAGGCATGACACCCCAAGGAGATGGACCATCTAGGATGCTCACTTTCCAGAAGACACCAGGGCTCCAGCTTCTCCTCTCAGCCTCCCGAGTAGCTGTGACTACAGGCATGAGCCACCACACCCAACTACGTTTCTTATTTTTTTGTAGAGATGGGGTCTCTCTATATTGCCCAGGCTGGTCTCGAACTCCTGGTCTCAATTGATCCTCCTGCTTTGGCCTCCCACAGTGCTTGGATTACAGACATGAACCACAACGCCCGGCTCATGTCCTTCTTTCAAAACTAACTTTTGAGATTGTAGTTAATTTGCTTTGTCCTATCAGAGCTCTTAAACAAAGAATGAGTCAAACAATGTAAGAATCATAAAACAATTTTATAAAAATGACACTCTATCCCTGTAAACATTTTAAACCTTATATTTTCTAAATTACTCACAATGACACCACCCACTGGTAACCATGGTTGTTAACATTTTAAGGGTATCCCTCCGGGAAGGAAGGATTAAAACGTGTGTGTTGAATTTTGCATGCATGGAAATACGCCAGGCGTGCGTCCATGCAGTCTGCTTTTGCCTCCCCGTGTGATGGGGCATCTCCGTGCCCTTGGATGGTTACACTGGAGCATCAGAGAAGCAGGAGATGACCCTGGAGGTAGGGACAGTGTTGAGGGGAAGGGGCAGGCTGTGACAAAGGTCTGGGATCTTATCTCAAGTGTAAGGAGAAGACATTGAGGGATTCCAAATTTTTTTTTTTTTTTTTTTGAGAGACATGGTCTCACTCTGTCACTCAGGCAGGAGAGCAGTGGCACAATCACAGCCCATTACAACCTTGAGCTCTTAGGCTCAAGTGATCCTCCTGCCTCGACCTCCTAAGTAGCTGACGCTACGGACACATGCCACCACGCCCAGCTAATTTTTTAAATTATTTGTAGAGATGGGGTCTCACTATGTTGCCCAGGCTGGTTTCAAACTTCTGGCCTCAAGCGATCCTCCCACCTTGGCCTCCCAAACTGCTGGGATTACAGGTGTGAGCCACTGCACCCAGCCCAATTTATTTTTTAAGAGGCTTATTCTGACTACTGGTTATGACATGGTTGTTGACATTAGTTAGTCAAAATCTACATCCAAATGACATTTTTTTCTTTTTTTTTTTTCCAAATGACATTTCAAAGGTGTTCAACCTCAGACATGAGAAAGGCAATGTCAGCAGGGTCTACGTAGTCCAAGCATGTGTATAGACTTCTTTGATTCAAATTTATTGATTATCAGGGAAAGAGCCACCCCAAATAAAAGGTTTCCCATCTTTATGAGACGTATCTGTCTACTTTCCAGAAATAATAAATATGCATAGTAGAAAACATAGAGAATTTAAAAAGAAAAGAAAACCTAACTGACTTATAATTCTACCACCCAGAGATAACCACTAATCATGACCAGGTGGACGTATCTCTCGCCAGTCTTTCTTTCTGGGAATATTTTTTTTCCTGTACAAACAACAGCAGTCATATTGCACAAACTAGTTTACATTTTAATATATCTTTTTTTTTTTTTTTTTTTTTTTGAGACAGAGTCTCACTTTGTTGCCCAGGCTAGAGTGAGTGCCGTGGCGTCAGCCTAGCTCACAGCAACCTCAAACTCCTGGGCTCAAGCGATCCTCCTGCCTCAGCCTCCCGAGTAGCTGGGACTACAGGCATGCGCCACTATGCCCGGCTAATTTTTCTATATATATATTTTTAGTTGTCCATATGATTTTTTTTCTATTTTTAGTAGAGACGGGGTCTCGCTCTTGCTCAGGCTGGTCTCAAACTCCTGACCTTGAGCGATCCACCCGCCTCGGCCTCCCAGAGTGCTAGGATTACAGGCGTGAGCCACCGCGCCCGGCCCATTTTAATATATCTTGAACACCTTTCTAGATCATTAAATATTCTTCCATGATCTAGTTTTCAAAAGCCACCTAGTATCCATTGTGTGATACCATCATTTGTTAAACTTGTCCCTAATTGGTGTCAAGTTTGCTTGTTTCAAATTAGTCGCTCTTATAAAGCAAACTGTGATGAACATCTTCGTAGGTGGATGTTTGTGTTCGTGCCATTTTGAGATCTCATAAGCCCTATCTATTCTTACTTTGGGAAGTCTCACCCTACCTCACACCAAGCATTATAAAATGCACCTCTAGCTCACGTTGTTTGTGCTGTAAAAAATAAGAATTTTTATATTTTGGCTTTTGAAATTATTTAGCTCTGAGGAGCACATTTAATTTGGCTCTGATTTTTTGGCAATCCTGTAGGCATATACCAGAATTCTCTTGAAGTGAGAAAATCAAACCTACAGATAGTTTTCAAATATACACGCAATGAAATTTCGTGGACCCTAAATTGAATCATTCATCAAATTGATACAAAGTTACATTTTATAAACATTTAGTTTAGTTCAACCTTTGTGGATTTCGATTTTCTTTTCTTCTTTTCAGTTTTGGAGCCATACTTTTTCTCCTAGATCTCAAACATCATAAATAGGCTCCTTAAAAGCTCATGAGCCTCGGGCAGTGTGACTGGAGATCCTAACAGACAAAGTGACAGTTGCAAATATTCCCAAAAGGGGCCGATAAATATAGAAAGACTTTATAATAAAGCGTGAGCCCTTCCACTCCTGATAAACTGTAAACTCCCTCTCCCCTCCCCCCTCTGCACGTGAGTGGAACGTTGAGTACCTGAAGGCCAGTGGGTGTCCCTGGGAGAAACAAGAGAAAGAAAGGCGTGTTGCTTCTCAGGGGTTGATTTTACACAACGGCCTGCTTTCTGGTTTGGCTTCTGAGGTGAGGAGGGCCAGCCACACATCAGCACATGAACTTGGTCTTGCCGAAAGGTGGCTGAGATGGACATGCTGGTTGCTCTGCGGGACGAACACCAGCAGGACCCTGAGGCTGGGACACAGGGAGGAGGTTCAGGTCATGGGAAAGCCCTCCCTGCCTCTGGCCCCGGAGCCCCCGCTCCACCCAGCCTCGGATTGTGAGGCCAAGGGATCTTCATTCAAAAGGCATCCCCAGCACAGAAGACTGGAGTAAGAAACCCACCGCCTTGCAGCCCTCTGGGCTTGGGCAGGCGTTGGCAGCAATCCCAGCTGCACAGAGGCGGGATTGCCCCAACCACCTCCAATGTCAAGTGCAGGGATGAATCACAGCTCATCCGTACATGCCTTTGCCTTGAAGAGACAGTCTAGGAAGAGAAAAAGGTCACTGCCAGCCCTTGTCCTTCCCTCTCACTCATTTTTTATACAATCTCCTTTATTTCTTCTTTTGGATTTTTCTTTAAAAGCCTCAGAGCTCGGCCGGGCATGGTGGCTCACACCTGTAATCCTAGCACTCTGGGAGACCGAGGCAGGAGGATTGCTTGAGGTCACGAGTTCGAGACCAGCCTGAACAAGAGTGAGACCCCGTGTCTACTAAAAATAGAAAAAATTAGCCAGGCATGGTGGCGCACACCTGCAGTCCCAGCTACTCGAGAGGCTGAGGCAGGAGGATCGCTGGAGCCCAGGAGTTGGAGGTTGCAGTGAGCTACGATGATGCCACTGCACTCTACCCAGGGCTACAGAGCAAGACTCCATCTCAAAAAAAAAGAAAGAAAGAAAGAAAAACAAGCCGGTGTGGTGGGGTCTGCCTGCAGTCCCAGCTACTCTGGAGGCTGAGTTGGGAGGATCACTTGAGCCCAGGAATTCAGGGCTTCAGTAAGTTGTGATTATGCCAGTGAATAACCACTGTACTCCAGCCTGGGCAACATAGCAAGACCCCCGCCTTCCCTAAAAAAACCAAAAACAAAACTAGAAAATAGCAAGTGTTGGGAGGATGTGAAGAAATTGGAACCTTTGTGCTCAATATTACTGACCCTTTGAAAGGAAGGAAATCCTACAACGTGGACCTTCCGGATATTACGCTAAGTGAAATAAGCCAGTTACAAAAAGACAAATACCATCATGCATTGCTTAAGGAAGGGGCTACATTCTAAGAAATGTGTCATTAGGTGATTTTGTCATTGTGTAGACATCACAGGATGTTCTTACACAAACCAAATGGGACAGCCTGCTACACACCTAGGCTACATGGTAACCGATTGCTCCCGGGCTGCAAACCTGTACGGCGTGTTACTGCACTGAGTACTGTAGGCAACTGTAACACAATGGTAAATATTTGTGTATCCGAACATATCTAAACATAGAAAAGGTATGGTAAAAATACTATAGAAAAGATAAAATATGGTCCACCTGTCGAGGGCACTCGCCATGGATGGAGCTTGCAGGACTGGAAGTTGCTCCGGGTGAGACGGTGAGTGGGGGAGGATGTGAAGGCCTAGGACGTTACTGTGCGCTGCTGTGGACTTTGTAAACACGGTGTGCTGAGGCCACACTAAATTTATTTTAAAAATTTCTTTCTGCCATAATAAATTAAGCTTAGCTTACTGCAACATTTTACTTTATAAATGTTTTCGTTTTCTTTAACTGTTTGATTCTTTTGTGATAGCACTTAGCTTAAAACACAAACACAATGTACAGCTGTGCAAAAATATTTTCTTTCTTTATATCCTCGTTCTATAAGCTTTTTCCCATGCTTAAAATTATTTATGTATTTTATTTTTACTTTTCAAACTTTTTTGCTAAAAACTAAGACACAAACACATCCATTAGCTGAGGCCTCCACAGGGTCAGCATCATCAATATCACTGTCTTCCACCTCCGCGTGTCCCACCGGGAGGTCTTCGGGGGCAATAACATGCATGGAGCTGCCATGTCCTGTGATAACGATGCCTTCTTCCGGATACCTCCTGAAGGGCCTGCCTGGGGCTGTTTTACAGTTAATTTTTTTAATAAGCAGAAGAAGTACACTCTACCATACTAATAAAAAAAAGGATAGTAAACACTAGGTGATAGGAATTTTTCAGCTCCATTATAATCTTATGCGACTACCATCATATATATGGTCCATCGTTGCCCAAACTATCATCATGCGCGACTATGACTACACTGTATGATTCCACTTATATGAGGCATCTGAAGTATTGAAATTTGTAGAAAAAGAAAGCAGAATGGTGGTTCCCAGAGGCTGAGGGGAGGGGAGAAAAGGGAGTTGTTTGATGGTGTAGTTTCAGTTTTACAGGATGAAGACTATCTGGGGGACTGGGCAGCAATGTGAATATACTTAACTCTACAAAACGTGCAATTGCTCCACCTGGGAAGAAGGATGAGGGCGGCCACTCCATTTTGGCATCGTCCCACCCTTAATCCTATCCCGAGCAACTGGTACACCTGGGGGGGGGGGGACATGCCTTATGGATCTGGGAATTCCCCAGCCCCAGCAGAATAAGATTTAGAAAGTGGCCTAGAGTAATTAATAAGCCATTAGCTTGAATCTGCATGGAGGTTCATCCCCCCAGGTGGGCTTTCTTAGAGGGAGCTCGTGTAAATGCACGCAGGTGGAATTTTGAGGACACCTGTTGATCATTTGGTAACATCCCACACCTCCCAAGAGCCCTCCTCCAGACTGGGCTAACAGAAGGAAAGAATCCGAGGCGTCAGTGAGTGGTGAGTGGGTCTGTCTGTCTGTCTGTCTCTCTCTCCACTCTCGGAGACGGACGCGTTTTATTCTACAGTAAGGAGCTGCTCGAGTGAAACTGCTCCCTGCCTGGGGTTACTCCGTCCTATTGGCTTTGCTGGTAATTTTTCCAAGAAAGGCGTCAGAGGACTGGGAGGATAGTCTGGACTTGACCTTTGTTGCGTCTGGTCATTCTTCGGCCAAGACACACCACGAACCGAGGGCAGACTCCTACCCTGACACCTTTGGTGCCGTGACCCGGATTCTGACAGAAGTTTGCTGATGAAGGTCTGAATTCCTGCTCTCACGATTTTTGTAAGACAGTGATAACACACATAGATAACATTTACTGAGCGCTACCAGGTGCCAAACATTGTGCTGAGCTCTGTACATTTCTCATATTGATAATTACTTGTCCCTTGACACAGGTGTTATCACGCGCATTTTGCAGAGAAGGAAAGCAAAGGAGAGAGCAGGGAGCCACTTGCTCAAGACCACGCAGCCACTAAGTGGCACGGGCAGGCGGTGCTATTCCAGAGGGCGACGCTGGACCTCGAAGGCATGTGACGGTGTTCTTGCCTGCGTCTCGGGGCAGAAGTTGAGTGGTTGTCAGCAAAAGGGCATGTTTTGGTAAAATTGATGTGTCAGCTTAGACTGAGGACAGGTAGAAGCCAGTATCATTTTCAGTATCATTTTTCAAAGATGCTCTTTAGCAGGTTGAGCAAGTTCCCTTCTATTCCTAGTTTGTTGAGTGTTCTTATCATGATGGGGTATTGCATTTTATCAAATGTTTTTTCTGCATCTATTGAGATGAACATGTGGTTTTGTCCTTTATGAATGTGGTATATTACATTAATTGATTTGAGTATGCTAAACCAACTTGCATTCCTGGGATAGTTAGTTATAGCCGCGGTCCTCAACATTTTTGGCACCAGGAACCAGTTTCCTGGAAGAACATTTTTCTACGGATGTTGGAGGGATAGTTTGGGGATGACTCAGGCACATCACATTTATTGTGTACTTTATTTCTATTATTATTATATTATATAATGAAATAATTATACAACTCACCATAATGCAGAATCTAATACCACTGCTGCCCTGACAAGAAGCAGAGCTCAGGCAGTGATGTGAGTGATAGGGAGTGGCTGTAAATACAGATGAAGCTTGGATGGCTTGCCCACTGCTCACCTCCTGCTCTACAGCCTGGTTCCTAACAGGACACAGACCAGGATTGGGGACCACAGAGCTATAGTATAGTATATAATCTTTCTACATATTGCTTGGTTTGGTTTGCTGGTATTTTGTTGAGGATTTTCTTTCATCTATATTCATAAGAGATACTGATCTGTAGTTTTTTTCTTGAAATGCCTTTGTCTAGCTTTGGTATCTAAGTAATACCAGCCTCATAGAATGAGTTGGGAAGTAGTCTCTCCTCTTCTATTTTCTTGAAAGAGTTTGTGTAGAATTAGTATTAATTTTTCTTTAAATATTTGGTAGTTGTCAGACGTCTTTAATTTTTTTCCAATTGGTGAATATACATCGGTATCCACAGTGATTTAATTTTGCATTTCCCTGATTACTAAGAAGGTTAACATTTTTTTCATATGTTCATTGTCCTTTTGGGTTTTCACTTTTATTCAAGTGTTTTGAACATTTGGGGAAGGCTGTTTGTCTCTCTGTGATCTGCAGAAGTTCTTGTTATGTTCTAGATTCCTGTCTTTTGTAAATTTTATGTGCTGCAACAAATGTCTTTTTTTCTGTGGCTTCTTTTTAAGACTTTTTAGAAAGCCTTAATAAACAGAAGTTCTTGGGGTTTATGCAGTCAAATAGTTAGTCTTTTCCTGAAAATAATGTCAGAAACATTTTGTGTCTTGCCTAAAAAAATCCTTCTCTATTCCAAATTCTCCTATGGTGTCTTTTATTTTTTAATTATTAGGACTTTGTTATCCACTTAGAAACATTTTTTGTGAATGGTGTTAGATAGGACTCCAACTTTATTTTTTTTTTTTTTCAAGTTCCACCAAAAGATCGTTTGGATTTTTGACAGGGCTTGCATAAAATCTACTGATAACTTTGAATAGAAATGACATTTATACTATTGAGTCTTCCAATCCACAAGCGTGGTGTATTTCTCCATTTATTTAGGTATGCTTTAATATTTAACAACGAAGTTTTAAATTTATTTTGGTAAAGACATTATGCAGGTATTTTGAAATCCTTCATAATTTTTTGAGGTTATTGTAAATGGTATTTAAATATTTTTCATTTCCTGTTTGCGACTAGTATATAGAAATATAACTGATTTTTGTACACTGGTTTTTGTATCCAGGCTAAATATTCATTAATGCTATTTTTTGAACTGTATATTATTTGGGAATTTCTATGAACACAATCATATCATCTACAAAGGATGGAAATTTTGTTTCTCTCTTAATTTTGTTTTTCTTACATTACCGTGCTGATTAGGGCTTCCAGTACAATGTTCAACAGAGCAGCGATAGTGGGTGTCCTGACCGTGTTCCCCTCTCAAAGAGAAAGCGAAGTTAAGCTATTGTGTTGTTTGTTGAAGCTTTGTGGTTTTTTTTTTTTTCAATTGTATTTTATTTTGTAGTTATTTTTTATGGTTTTTGTAAAAGTCCCCTTCTATTTCTACTTGGCTATGAATTTTTATCTTGAATAGACACTGAATTTAATTAAGTGCTTTCTCTGCCTCATTTGAAATGAGGATCACAGCTTTTTCTCCTTTAATCTATTAATACTAATGTGATGTTTACATCAATGGTTTTTCTAATGTTAAACCAACCCTAGATTCCCAGAATAAAGCACCTTGGTGATGATATATTGTTCTGTTTATTCACTGCTGGATTCTATTTGCAAATATTTTGTTTGGAATTTTGGTATCTGTGTGAGGTTGGCCTACAATTTCCTTTTCTCAAACTATCCTTGTCAGTTTGTTATCAAGGTTATGACAGCCCAGAAATTAGTTAGCATGGCACTTCTTTCTGTATTTTCTAAAAAATGTGTATAAGACCGAAATTATTTCTTCCTGGCATATTGGGTTGAACTTTCCGGGGAAGCCATCTGGGCCTGAAATTTTGTTAGTGGGAAGATTTTTAATTACTAATTCAATTTTTACAATGATTATGAGATTTTCATGTTTGCCCTTTGCTTCAGAGTCAGCTTTCATTTTAAACAACTTTACTGAGGCATCATTTACATAGCATAAAATTCACCCACTTTGTATGTACAATTCAGTAATTTTTAGTGATTTACTGAGTTGTACAACTGCAACCACAATCCTGATTTTATAACTCAGCTTTAGTTTTATTTTCCAGAAACTTGCTCAGTTCACCTGAGTTTTTTTGCTTAAGGTTGTTCACGATAACTTGTGAATTTTTACAATCTCTAAGTCCCCTTTCCACTCCTAAATTTTTGCACCACTTTTTTTCCCTAGATCAGTCTCACCAGAGTTTTGTCAAATTTATTAATCTTTTTTGAAGGAACAGTTTCTGGCAGTGTTAAACCTCTCTGCTATAGTTTTGTTTTCTCTTCCATTGACTTTTCCTGTCGTAATTGTTTCTTTTCACTCTCGACTGTTTTATTCTTTTCTACTTAGTAGAGATGGATGCTTAGTTCGTCTAATATTTTCAGTGCTTTCACTGTTACAGTGTCTCCATTAAGGGTTATCAATTTCCCACTAAGCACTACTTTAGCTGCAACAAGTTTTCAGATGTAGTGTTTTCATTATTGTTCAATTCAAAGTATTTTTAAATGTTCATTATTATTTCCTCTTGGATTCATTATTTAGAGATATATTTCTTAATATAGTTAGGAGATTATTTTGTTACACTTTTATTATTGATTTCTAGCTTAATCATATTTTGTTCAAAAATTAAACATTGTATGATTTTAATATTTCATTTCTTTACTCGCAGCCCAGAATATAGTCAATTTTTAAAAATATAATATGCACACTCAAAAAATTTTATTCTGAAATTATTGGGAACAGAGTTCTAAATATTTACATTAATCCAGGCATGGTGGTGCATACCTGTAGCCCCGGCTACTTGGGAGGCTGACACAGGAGGATCCCTTGACCCAGGAGGTCAAGGTTACATTGAGCTACTATTGTACCACTGTGGAAACATACATTGGCATGTATTTTAATTTTGTTTCAAACATCACAAGGCATTGTTATTGTTTTATCTAATCAATGTTAATTTAGATTTTATCTAGATATTTACAACTTTTTTGTCTTTATTCATTTCTTCCATGCTATTACATTTTTTCTATTTGAAATATATTCTTTAAAATTTGCCTACTGAGCTTTTGATAATGGCAAACTCCTTTTGTTTGTCTATATGAAAAACCTCTATTTCACCCTTGTTCTTGAAATGTATCTTTCCTGTATATAAAGTGGGAGTTATTTTCTTTTAATGCATTGACAATGTCATTCCATCGTCTTCTGGATTCCATTGTTGCTATTGAGAAGTCATCTTTCAGTCTTGCTGCCACTCCTTTGAAGATATCTCTTTTTTTTTGTTTATTTTATTTTATTTTATTTTATTTTTGAGACAGAGTCTCACTCTGTTGCTCGGGCTAGAGTGCTGTGGTGTCAGCCTAGCTCACAGCAACCTCAAACTTCTGGGCTCAAGCAATCCTACTGCCTCAGCCTCCTGAGTAGCTGGGACTACAGGCATGGGCCACCATGCCCGGCTAATTTTTTCTGTATATTTTTAGTTGGCCAGATAATTTCTTTCTATTTTTAGTAGAGACGGGGTCTTGCTCTTGCTCAGGCTGGTTCTCTTTCTCTGATTGATTTTAAGATCTTTTCCATTGTTTGGGGTCTTCTAAGCGTCTCTGTAATCTCAGTATGAATTTTTTGTATTGAACCAGTTTTTGATTCACAGTGTTCTGTCTGTGTTTTGCTGTCTCTCATCACTTCTAGAAAATTATTAGCCTTTCTCTCTTCACATATTGTTGCTGCCCATTTTTCCTCCTCTCCTTATGGAACTTCAATTAAATATATATTATGTTAGACGTTTTCATTGATCCCTTAATCTCTTTTCTGTATATTTGATCTTTTTGCTTCTCTGTGCCACCTTCTGGAAAATTTGTCAGACCTATCTTCAAGGTGATTAATTCTCTCTTCGGCTATGTCTAATCTGGTGGTGAACGAATCTACTGAGCTTTTAATTTTAGTATTATGTGTTCTATTTATACTCTATTTGGTTCTTTTTCTATTAAATTTTCTTTTTATATTTGTTGTTTATGCTTCCCCATAGGTACATTAAAGCTTATCTTTTATTAATTTAAATATAGTAAGCACCAGCTGTTTAATTGTGCCTATTGGAATTTCAGTTGTCCAGTGGCATCTTTGTGGGCCTTGTCCTGTTGTTTCTTCTGGTTCTCAGTCATTGTTTTGTTCTCCTTTTGCATTTATTATTTTTGTGTACTGCTATTGTACTGAAAGCAATTATTTATAGGAAGCACTTTCGGCCTTGGATCAAGCTTCTTTTCCCCAGAGAGGATTTGCATTTGCTGCTGCCTGGTGTGGAGGCACCAGCCGTCCAGGAACTGCTTGAGGTTTCCTAAACCACTCAGATGATGTAAATCTGAATTCCAAATCACTTTGAGGGCCAGTTCACCCTTACGCTGAAGATATATGGTCCTCTGAGTTTCTGACCATGATCATCATTCAAACTATCCTTTCCTTGGACCATTTCTTCTTATAGTACCACAAATATCGTACAGTATTTCATGTGGAGAAATCTACAGTCTTAGGCAAGGATAAGACAGTGATGTCTGGGTTTTTTCTTTTTCATAACATCCCCTATGATATCAAGAAGCTTGCCTGTCTCTGTAAGCTAAAGAAGCATGCTGTGTCAGTTTCCTTGAGAAACAGTTTATAAGATGAAAACAGTATATAATCCAGGAAATATTGATGAAATATCTGCCATGGACCAGGTGCTATGGTGCTAGGAATACAATGGTGAGAAGTACAGAAACCAGCCCTCTAATGATACTTAATTTCTTTCCCGGATATAATTGGTGGCTTAAAGATTATTTTATTTTGATTTATAACTGTAAGGGTAAAATAAGTCATCGTGTTTCTATTTTTTCCATTTGCAACTGCTCCTCAGAGGGCTCAAAACCTATTTGGGGAGAAAACATAAAACAGCCTGGGTAATTCAATTCTCCAGTCATTTGTATGGAAGGACTTCTACAGGGAACGTGTGGGAACTAAGGGTCATGGAGTTCTTGGGTACTGTGTGCCCAGTGCTCCACATTTCTTTCTTACCTCAAACCTATGAAGTAGCTATTGTTATGCCCATTTTACAACTGAAGAAATGAGGTATAAAGACATTCACTTTCCTGAAGTCACAGAGTACAACAGGCAGCTTCTAAATGGCTCCCAAATGTCCCTGCCTCCTGGTATATTCCCTTCCTTGTATTGTCCCCTCCCTGGAGAGGCTGAAACAGTGGATCCTCCCCCCAGTTAAGCCTTTGGATGAGACCACAGCCCCAGCCGCCACTTTGATTGCAGCCACATAAAGGACTCTGAGACAGAAGCTCCTGCTAAGTCACAGCCAGATTCTTGACCAATAGACATGGTGAGGTGATAAATCTTTTTGTTTTAAGCCACTAAAGTTGGGGTAATGCGTTACACAGCAATCAATGACTAATACACAGCTAATATAATGCAATCTGATATTTGACGGGAGTTTCTGAGACCACACTGCCTTCCTGGGCATGATTATACACTAACACATACCCAATTCTCAGGGGAGATGCCTTTGAATAGAAATTTCAAGAAGAGTCCAGATAACATAAGTCATACAAAAGGAGAGCTACAGTTGTCCTTAAAGCTCACTGACGCCAACGCTCTCATTTTACAGCTCAGGAAACAGGAATCCACGCACTTTCTGAATGCCCCATGGCCATCTGGGTAAGGCCAGGACTAGAACCCTGTTGGTTTTCCCATCGCAAAACTCTTTAATTATTATTATTATTATTTTTTTTTTTTCTGAGACAGTGTTGCTCTGGGTAGAGTGCAGTGGCATCATCATAGCTCTCTGCAACCTCAAACTCCTGGGCTCAAGTGATCCTCCGCCTTGGCCTTCCAGAGTGCCAGGGTTACAGGTGTGAGCCACAGCATCCAGCCCACCAAAACTCTTTGCACTGCTTCAGGCTTGCTTCCCTTGCTACTTAAAGTAGGAAAAATACCCTCTTGGGTTTTGCTCACAAATGTGTTTTGCATAAACGGCATGCCTGCATGTGTCATTTTTTTTTTTTTTTAACAATGGATTCTTGCCACAGGGGTGGAAAGCCAAGGACAATTTGCCCTTGCTGGTCCCAATGAAGAGAAAGTGCTCAAGGTTCCCATATTCCCTTTGTTCTCTGCCTCCTGGCCCCCCAGCAAGCAATGGACACTGCATGGGACTAGTAGGAGACCTGGACGGTGGGTTACCTGGATACTTCGCGAATAGGAAGCAGAGGGGCAAGGAACTTGTAATCAGGCCACGGGTAGGCAGTTAGGACAGCGAGATTAGGTAATTCATCAGCCAGAGAATTGCAGATATTTGGGGGCTCCTTGTCTTAGTTCATTTTTGTGATGGTATAAAGGAATACCTGAGGCTGGGTAATTTATAAAGAGAGGAAGTTTATTGGGCTCACGGTTCTGAAGGCTGTACGGGGTGCCAGCATCTGCTTCTGCATCCACTCAACGCAGAAGGGGAAGGGGGGCAGGTGTGTGCAGATCACCTGGTGAGAGGAGCGAGGTGCCAGGCTCTTTTTAGCAACCGGCTTTCACAGAAACCAACAGAGAATTCACTCACCCACCCCGCAGGGAGGATACTAATCTGTTCCTTAGGGATCTGCCCCCGTGACCCAATCACCTCCCACTAGACCCCGCCTCCAACATTGGGGATCAAATATCCAAACTGTAGCACTCCCTGGAATGTGGAAGGTGGTAGGGAATCCTGAGAAGAAAACGGCGACCTTTGCAGAATGCACCCAATAGCTCCTTCTCTGGCAATTTCTGGCTTCCTCGTTCCTAGGCTGCAGTACCCACATGTGTCCACCGGAGGGCAGCACTTACCTCTATCTGAAGCAGAGGTCTCACCTGTCTTAACCTGAAGACTCCCCGCCTCCACCTGCACATAATTTTTCTGCCAAAGGAACCGAATTTATTAAGAAACAGTCAACTCGGGTTTCCCATTTTTATTTATAAAAGACACAGATAATAGCCATCCTAAGTTTCTGAGTACTCTGAGATAACAGTGTTGCAAAATTCCGGCACCACCACCAGCCCAGGGTTGTTTTTTTTTTACCTAGTTATACTTCTCACGGGCAAATATCCACTGGAGATTTGAAATACTGAAAATTAAAAAGAAAGAAGGAAAGGAGGGGAAGGGAGAAACGGAAAAAAGAGAGAGAGAGGAAGAAAGGAAGAGAGGAGGGAACGCTGTCCCCTGGGAGGGACAGTTCATTGGCAGACACGTGTCATCCGAGAGAGCTTCCTAATCCACCCTCTGGTCGAGGAGGACCGGACGTGTCCAAGAAACCGACCTCCCGCAGGCTCCTAACCGCATGTTCCAGCCAATGGCAAATGCTCTGGAGTCGGCGCGGTGCTGTTTGGATTTCAGTGTCTGCCCACGTTAGGTGGCCGCAAGCCTGTGGGGAGGAGGTTTCCGGCCAGTTCTAGACAATTCCAGGTGACCTGAACCACTCTGGCCAGGTTGCAATCTGCTTGAAGTCGGACCTGTAAAGGCTATGTCATTTGTTTTTCTCCAACATCCCTACAGAGCTCGGCACACAGCATAAATGGGTTGATGATAATGCATTAAAAACCAAAAAAAGTTAACAAGCCACCTAATGAATAAAGAGCATCCATTTTCCAAAATCTCTGACTCTCAAGGAGCACGTGGAACTGGGCAATGTACCATATACAACCACGGTTTAAATATATGATTCATACTTTTTAATTTTTACTTACTTTTCCAATTGACCCAGATAAATATATGACTCATATTTAATGTTCAGGCTAAGACTGTAACAGCGGAAGAAACTCAGAGGATCCAAGACAGAATAGTGGGTGCAGGGTTCGTGCATCCCCTTACGAAAATCCTAGGCTGCAATAAAAAGCATTGGCCACCAGGTGGCGCTGTTGCCCCACGGTCAACCTTTACCTGAGGCCGCGAACCGGTCCCCACGTTTGAATTGATAAACAGAGAAGTGAAAAAAAAAAAAAAAAAAAAAAAAATTGATGGACAGAAAGATAAAAATCACAGCCAGACTCTTCACCTTTGTGTTCGTCTGAGACTCAATTTGATTTTATCGGAGGAGGAAGCGAGAGGAACAAGATTTCTAGAAACTCATTTCCCATTTTTGACAAGATCACTCAGCAGCAAGGCTCTCTACCTGTGTCTCTTTCCTTGGGCCATAGGGAGGTCACGGCCAAGGTCTTACTCCTTGTGGCCGAGACAGGGACGGAGGCTGAATCTGTATAACGCAGGGGTTGAGAGAGAGCGGCCAGCTCGGAGGGGGCGGCCACAGGTGAGCGAAATGCCCTTTCACCTGCCGCTTCCCACCTGTGCAAATGAAACAGCGCAGGGAAGGTTATCGAAGGCTTTTGATCGGGACTCAGAAAGGCCAAAACAGGCAGCAGCAATCGACTAGATGCAATTGGATGAGGTCGAATCTGTCATAAATACAAGATCTCAAATCCTGATGCAAATAAATGCACAGCCCTGATTCAGCAGAATGGCCCAGCCTCCCACCCTCCGAACCCCTGGGTCCCTTTGCATCTTCTCTCTCAGGGGCTTCGGCGCAGGGGCTGGGCCAGAGAGGGCTTTACTGGAAGGGCGGTTCTTTCCGAGACCCCGGGAGGTGAGTCCACGATACTACGGTTGTGCTTGGAATTTTTATTATAAGCTACAGTGACTCCCAGGCAGTACAGCACAGGGCTGAAAGCTCCGGGGCTGGACCCAGGCTGCCCGGTCAAAGCCTCAGCTCTGTCATTTACTGGCTGTACAAACTTGCCTCAGTTTCCTCATCGGTACATCAGGGGCAATAACAGAACCTTTCACAGGGCTGTTGTGAGAATTTGTGAATGACACACCATGAAGCACCTTATGTTATACTCAGCACATTGCGAAACCTGTTTTGCTATTGTCTGCAAAAAAGCACCTGTGTTCTTTGCTGTTATCATAATCGGATGGATGGCGGTAATCCACTTCTTAGCAAAAATGAAGTCAGAAAAAGATTTAAATCAACCAAATTGTTAAAAATTTAATCCCTCTAGTTTTCTCTGCACAAATGGAGACTCCTCTGTCCATCCTATGAGCCCATCGGCCTAGGCTTTGATGTGGCTTTAATGAAGATTGCTCAACTCAAGCCATGAGACGGCGCGTGCCGTGAGTGCCTACTGTGTGCAGACTCTGATTAGCTATAAAGAGATTCGCGGATGAAGCGCTGGCCCCACCTTGCTGGCTTTTCCAATCCTGCAAGAGAGAGGGGCAAGTTACAAACAAGCAAATGTGGGTCCGTGTGTGACAGGCACGTGACCCAGGTCTTTGAGGGCAGGGCGGTAGAGAGCACTTAATTCTGCCCAGAACTGCCAGGGAAGGCTTCCCAGGTAGATAGGAAAGGGAAGGGAATTCCAACCAGAGAGAACGTAAACAAAGAAACCGAAAGCAGGAAGTTAAAGTGTAGGTAACTGGCCGGGCTCGGTGGCTCATGCTGTAATCCTAGCACTTTGGGAGACTGAGGCAGGAGGATTGCTTGAGCCCAGGATTTCGGGGCTGCAGTGAGCCATGATTGTGCCACTGCACTCCAGTTTGGGTGACAGAGCAAGACCTTGTCTCAAAAAAAACAAAAAAAAGTACTACAAGACTAAGGCTAAGAGGAAGAACAAAATAAATAACAAGGAAGCAGAGGACAGGGTGCAGAAGCAGGGTGAGCCTGCCATGACAGAAATGTGTGTGTTAGGCCGGGCACGGTGGCTCATGCCTGTAATCCTAGCACTCTGGGAGGCCGAGGCGGGTGGATCGCTCGAGGTCAGGAGTTCGAGACCAGCCTGAGCAAGAGCGAGACCCCGTCTCTACTAAAAATAGAAAGAAATTATATGGCCAACTAAAATATATATATAGAAAAAATTAGCCGGGCATGGTGGCGCATGCCTGTAGTCCCAGCTACTCGGGAGGCTGAGGCAGTAGGATCGCTTGAGCCCAGGAGTTTGAGGTTGCTGTGAGCTAGGCTGACGCCACGGCACTCACTCTAGCCCGGGCAACAGAGTGAGACTCTGTCTAAAAAAAAAAAAAAAAAGAAATGTGTGTGTGAGTTAAAATTAACTTTCAAACGCAGAAAAGCATTTCAAAAGAATGGACATCCCACCACCCAAAAATGTGGACAAAATTAAAATATATGCCTATAGTAACAAAAATAAAAACCTACCAAAGAGTCTGAATTAAAAAGTGAGAATTTTTCCCCTGCCAAGTTCTTCCTGGTATATCTCCTGGTATAACATCCTAGAAAATGTTATGCGGCCAGTTTATTTACACATGCTGTCTCTTGTATGTGTATGAAAATGTTGTACACATTGTTCTGTGCCACCATAGAAAATGATTTTTGATTGCGGATTTTTTGCTTTGCTTTTAGCCCAGACGAGGGAAGAAAGCAGCAGGGGAAGGGGGCGCACATTGAATGGCAGGAAAAGGGCAGAGTTCCATGAATTCACAGGCTGTTCATATGAAAACTTTCCTTTTAACCCAATTTTTTCCCCAAAACATCCCGTGAGCAATTAAAAGTGTCAGCACCTCTAGTTGGAGCTGAGGATGACAAAGATTGAGATTCTCAGTAGCTGCAAATTCCTCGTTCGCACGTTAGACGTGGACGCAGTAGCTCCAACCTCAAGCCTGTCCTCCGCCCCACAGGATGAAAGAGAAAAACTACTCGCAGAGGAACGTGTCTAAATGGGCCACCTCCCGTCGCGCCACTCCTCTCATGACCAAATGAGAGAAGGAAGAACTCTGGACCATGGTAATCACATCTGGACGGCCAGTGTTTCCGGAAGAAAGCTGTTGCCCGTTCTCTTGCTTTTTGCATCCTTTGAACATCCCTGCAAGAAGCAGCATAGATTTCAACAAGGCCCTCACTGTCCTGCTCCTGTCTTCTTAGCTTCTCCCAGAGTAACTTTGCTGACATAAAAGTCCTCTTGCAGCAGGAATGGAACTGCTTCTAAAAAAAATCCTATAGGAAATGGACAGTTGAAGTTGCCAAGCATTCGCTTGCATTGTGTCTCCAAGCTCTGCAAGTTGGGACAGCCACTGCAGGTGATTCCCATGACCTTAAACTTCAGGAGAGGCCAGTCTCTGTGGCTCACAGCTGTAATCCTAGAACTCCGGGAGGCTGAAGCAAGAGAATTGCTTGAAACTGTCTCAAAAAAAAAAAAAAAAAATTTTTTTTTTTTCCCAGAAGAAGAAATTCTTTTTCTCAGTCCTTGTCAAAAGTTCATAATTCCATTTTCTTCCTGGTATTTATGTATTTATTTATTTTTAAGACAGGGTCTCGCTCTGCTGCCCAGGCTGGGGTGCAGTGTCATCATCATAGCTCACTGCAATCTGAATTTCCCGGGCTCAAGCAATCCTCCAGCCTCAGCCTCCAGAGTAGCTGGGACTACAGGTGGGCGCCACTATGCCTGGTCACTTTTTCTACTTTTTGTAGGGAAGGGGCCTCGCTATGTTGTCCAGGCTCATTTTTCTTCCTAGTTTTCAGAACCATGTTTTCAGGATCACCTTCACCTACTCAGTTATAAAAGTTAAAATACAATAAAGGAGTAAAATCATTTTATGAAGCAGCTACTGAGTCCCTCTGTCCTTGGAAATGCAGGGATGAGATGTCAGTCTCTGCCCTCCAGGGGGCGCTCACTGGTCCTCTCCTGGTCCTCATCTCTGCCAAGGCCACCTCCAAGTGGTGGCCTCTTTGCTGTCCCTGAGCTCCTGAGCATGGTCCCACCTGGCACCCTTCCTCCCAGGTGTGCCCCTGGATCCCGCCCCTCTTCGCCCAGAGCTGTGCCCTGGGGCCTCCGGCTACAAGTGGCTTTCTGGGCCACCTCGGCCGCCTCCCCTGTACTCTGCTTTGTTCTTCATGCCCGGCATTCTATTATACGCTGGTTTGTTCCAGCCATATGTTCTCGGCCATCAGATCAGTGCCAGGAGGTGCTCACTGACACATGCCCCGCACTGAATAGTGCCCGCCACGTGACAGGCACGTGCGCTGTAGGACGGTGGTTCAAATGGGCGAATAAATGAGACTCCCTGGTCTCTACACAGTCAGCCTTTGGGACCCTCAGGTTCCGCCTCCATGGATGGCAGATTGAAATGTTCTGAAAAGGGGGCCAGGCATGGTGGCTTAGGTTTATGATCCCAGCACCTTGGGAGGCCAAGGAGGGAGGATGGCTTGAGGCCAGGAGTTCAAGACCAGCCTGGGCGACAGTGAGGCCCTGTCTCTACAAAAAAAAAAAAAAAAAAAAATTGTTTTCATTGGCAGGGGGTGGCGATTCACCCCTAATTGGGAGGCTGAGGCAGGAGGATCCCTTGAGCCCAGGAGTTGGAGGTTACAGTGGGCCACTACCTGCCAGCCTGGGTGACACAGTGACATCCTATCTCTAAAAAAAAAAAACAAAAGTAAAAATGGTCAATTTTATGTATATTTTGCCACAAGAAAAAAAGTTTTAAAGAAAAATTACCCAAGAGAGCTCATTCACAAGAGGCATAACCCAATCGGTTGGGTGGGAAGCCAATTTTCAAGGCAGAAAGCCATGAAATATTCATCCTCGGATTAGCACAATGAACGCCTCTAAAATTGCTCGTTAGCAAGTTGTGCTGCAGAGCAACACAGCAACATCAGCCTCTGGGAAAGCGACGTTTTAAGCCTGGCTTCTGTTCAAGACATAGGCTCCCTCCGGAGACGCAAGGTGGGAAAGTCTCCGGGGAAGGGTCGCTTTTCTGTCCGTGGACTTCAGACATCTCTCAGGCCAGCCAGCCCTCACCAGGCAGCAGATCCAGGACGTCACCGACCTGCCCACATCCACGCACGTTCTCCTGGGCGACTATGGTGCCACGTTGGCTGGTGTCCATCTGTGGAGTCTGGCAGAGATTCTGTCACCTCTGCCGTTGTCCAGCTGAGCCTCAAGGGGCTGGCGGGGATGGGGAGTTCCATGCTGCCGGTGTTGACAGTGACATTCATTCTGGCTCCAAGTGGTCCTCTTGGAGCACCACACGTACACGCCGCCTGCTAGCGATGGCGCCGTTCCATCTCTCGCTGCTGTACGATGTCCTCTCAAAGGCCAGGCAGACCTTCACTCCCTGATCCCGAATCCTCGGTTGCTCTTTCAGCTACCATGTGGCTTGAAATTAACCCCAGCCCTCCGCAGGCTTGGTTTCTGCTCAGAAAGCTCTAGCTTGCGAACAGCTCTGTGCCTCTCTCCCAGCGGGGACGTCGGTTGTCTCCTGCCTTCCGGCTCAGACTCGGACTGGAACTTACACCACGGGCTCTCCTCGGTCCCGGGCCTTCGGACTCAGATGGGAACTGTACCGCGGGCTTTCCTGGGTCTCCAGCCTGCTGACTGCGGATCTTAGGACTGGTCAGCTTGCGTAAGCCGGGAGCCAGTTCCTTAGAGAAACTCTTTTTCTGTGTCTATATTTCTAGGTCTGCAGAGTTGGCAGTTACGGTGAGCTATGATTGTGCCACTGCACTCCAGCCGGACTAACAGAGCAAGACCCTGTCTCAAAAAAAAAAAAAAAGAAAAGAAAAAAAAACACTAATGTTTGTCATTAAACTAAACGAGTTCATGCGAGTGAAAATGCCTAGAACAGTGCCTGGCTCGTAGCTGGTGCTCAGTCAACACCCCTTTCCATCTTCTGTTCATGGTATGCGTAGCTTAGAAAATCAGATGATTGCAAAGTCTCCAAGCTAGTTCTATACCCTGGGCTTGGTTTGATCAGAGAGAGCAACAAAAAAATTGTATATAATTGTAAACTGTGATTCTAGACAACACTCAGTACCAGCATATAATGGTGTTGAATGATTTGTGTTCTGTTTTTTTTGCATTCACTTATGAGCTTTATGGACTAACATCATTGTGAGCATCACTGCCTGTCTTTGGAGAGCGCTGTGTGTGAAGATATTTTTCTTTGGCTGAGGCTTAGCCTCGCCGTGGGGACCCTCTCAGTCTCTTGGTCTTGCCCCTGAGTTCTCTGTTGCGGCAGCGAACTTTCTCATGCTTGCCAAGTCGACATCCCGGTCTTAATTAGAGTCCTGAGATCCGCCTGTGTTCTACACGCAGGTGGCATATGTTTCTGCTCTGGTGTCCTGCCGTTATCTCCAACTCAAATGGCCTAAAAACAAACTGCCCATCCTGCAACAGCCTCCCCACCACTTTGACTTCCTCCTTGGCCAGTGTAACTCTCCAGGTAGCCTAGGCTTGACGTCTCAACGTACCTTTCATTTCTTCATTTCCTGGTGGCTAACGCCTTGAGTGGCTTCCTCCAGCATTGTTTGTTTCTTTACACAAAATAATGTTGAAAGAAGCATTTAAACAATTATAAATGTGTTTTTTAAATAGAGATAAAACAAGTCGCACTCAAGCTAACGGGTTGGGGCTTTGTGTGCATAGAACAGGACCCCGAGGATTTTGATCAGGGGAGTGATGGGACAAAAGCGCTGACCCTCAGGGCCAGGACAGGGGAGTCTAGCAAGGTGCCTGGGGGCAGGGGCATCCCCTGAGAGTGGCCGCCTCCTTACCTTTTGCATCCCAGGGGCCTCGCTGGCCTCGCCTTCCTCCTGCCCTGTTGACGTTTCCTTGCCATTCCCAGGGCCACCACCCAGGCTCCCGAGCTGGTTGGTACAAGGACTTTCTAACCGGGCTCCCCATTTCCAGTGTTTTTTTCTCCTTCAAGTCCAAGGACAACTCTACTATTTCCTCCTTCCAGCATCATCCTCCTGGGCAGAATCGTGCTTCCTTGTGTTCCGAGAACCCCAGGGAGGCTCTTCTCACCCAGGACTGTGGTTACTTTTTGAGGCGTCTGTCCTTCCCTTGAAGGGAAGAGCTGTGCCCATCCCTGTCTGTGTCCCCAGGTGTGACACGGAGGCACGATCATTCAATCTGTGAGAGGCCGTCGGCAAGGTGGTTACGAACCCGAGTTCTGGAGTCAGGTGCCTGGATTTTAATCCCCGCTCTGCTCTTTTCCCGCCTGTGGCTTTGGGCGAGTCCCTTGACCCTCACCCTTGGATTCTCCATCTATAAAACGAGATAATCAAACTGCCTCGTAGGACTGTTGGCAGAATCGAATAAAACCATCCTGGTGTTTGCCTGGATAAATGCCAGCCACTATTACTGGTAAGTGTTTGCAGAACTAGACTGACTCTGTCCTGCTCTGTCCTGCCCGATCACTCCCCCCACACCGGCGCTCTGGTCGGCCGCTCCCCTGATCAAACTCCTCCGGGGTCCTGTTCCAGGTAGACAAAGCCCCCCCCACCTCAGCTTCAGTGGGACTTGTTTTATCTCTATTTCAAAAGCACAGTTATGATGGTTGAAATGTTTCTTTAAACATTAGTTTCGTAAAGCCAGTTTTGTAATTACCAATTGGTCACAAGAAAACGACTCTGTCAGAAGAAACCTCTCAGGGAGCAGTTTTGAAAACCCACCTGAGGCTCGAGGTCCTGGCTGCACATTAAAACACCTGGGGACCTTTAAAAGCACCAACGCCTGGGCCCAACCCCCAGCAATTCCAGTCTAATTGGCCTGGGGTGTGGCTGAACAGGGGCATTTTTTTTAAAGCTCTGGGGTGAGTCAGACGTGAAGCCAGTGTTGAGTGGTGCCCTCGTCACCTCGTACCTGAGCCTTCCTCGGACTCACCTGCAAACGTGCAGTTCTCAGCTTCTTTCTGCTCAGCCTGTCGTTCCTGGCCCCATGTGGCCTGGGGTAGGCCCAGTGCACCCTGGTTCCTGCCCCGAAGGGGTCCCAAGGAGGCACCTTCTCAGGCAAACGAGCCTTGTCTGCAAATCAGGCCACAAATACACCTTGACTCGCCCTGCAACTTCCTGGATTCCTGCTCTGGTTTATGGCTTGCTGATAACATCCTGGACTGAAAACCAGTTTCTGACTTTCGGTGACCTTGTCACCCCTCGGCTGTGGCTGGAATTCCACCTCGTCTGGGCTCCTTGGTGGCCCCAGAAGGGCAGGGGTGGATTTTTTTCCTTTGGCTCTCGGTGCCGCGGCTCCTGGTCGTCCACTCCATGGGTTCTGGCCTTCAGAGCTTTGTGACCCCGAGCCTCCCTCCCCGCCACCTCCACCCTCTGCCATGGGTGCGGATGGGTCCCCAGCCTCCACTGAAACTCCTCCGATGAAAGACTAGGCGATCAACTGAACGCTGAACAACAGGGAAGAGAGGAATTTGGAATGAGTCAATCCAGGGACGCAGGGCATGTCTTTGGGGGTGGCCCGACGCAATTCACCTGTTCTCTGTTTTAGGAACCCGAGGCCAATGCACGGGGTATTCCAGCGGACTGCGCAAAACCCACGGTCCTTTTTGTTTCAGTAGCGTGCTTTCTGCAGCGTATCTATTCTCGCCTCCCATTTGCTTTCCATCCTTTTATCACACAGGGAGCCCGAAGAGGAAAACAGAATGACTGTTACTGTCAGAGCCAGAATGAGATTTCAGAGTCCAATTACCCATGTTGGACTAAGACGTGGGAAAGAGTTGCAGGTGGCCAGAACTCAACATTTACATAGGTCCTCGATATAATGATTGTGTCACTTGTCTGGGAGGGCGGTGCTGGTTAATAACACCCCTGCAGTAGACCTGAGATTCGTCACCTTCTCCCACCTGGCCTTGAGTCACGCTAGTGTAATAGACTCGAGCAGGACTCAGCCTCAGGTCCCAGTGTAGGAGACGCCGGTGCCGCCTGCCCCATCAGCTCACCCCGGGCACCTACGTCCCTTCTGCAGTTGCCAGCTAAGGGACACCGAGGTCACAGTCTGTCTCAGGGGACACCTCAAGGGGTACTTTAACTCACGACATGAAAGACAACTGAAGATTCATCAAGAAAAAGGGAAAACACACGAGGGAGTAGGAACTGTGTACAATCTACTCTATGCTTAAACATAACTACATAAATCATAACTATAATACAGTGTTTTGACATTAATTTTATTTTTTTTTGAGACAGAGTCTCGCTCTGTTGCCCGGGCTAGAGTGTCGTGACGTCAGCCCAGTTCACAGCAACCTCAAACTCCTGGGCTTAAGCGATCCTCCTGCCTCAGCCTCCCGAGTAGCTGGGACTACAGGCATGCGCCACCATGCCCTGCTAATTTTTTCTATATATATATTTTAGCTGTCCAGATCATTTCTTTCTATTTTTTAGTAGAGACAGGGTCTCGCTCTTGCTCAGGCTGGTCTCGAACTCCTGACCTCCAGCGATCCTCCCGCCTCGGCCTCCCAGAGTGCTGGGATTACAGGCGTGAGCCACTGCGCCCGGCCTTGACATTAATTTTAGGACCTTCTTCTCTACATCTTGCTGAAACCTGAGACAAATTTCTTCGTGGAATGCCTGTTTCTCACGGGCTGCTTTGACATGAGCATCCCATGCTAGTCTGCAACGCAAGAGTCATTTTCTTTATCATGCCTTGTTATTAATTCCAGAAAACTCATATTCATTGTTGGCAATTGCTCAACCTTCAGATAGTACTGAAACATTTTATCTGATTATTTTTTTAAATCACCGGGAAAAAAACCAAACATTGATTACAGAAAACAGGGAAAATATGAAAAGTATGATTTAAAAAATTAAAATTAGCCATAATCTACCCACTCAAATGTAACATTTTGAATTCTTTCTAGTTTTTCTTTTACTGCATATACATGCATTGTTGGGCTAAAAATGGGATCATACTGTGAACTGCTTTTTGAAGTTACTATTAGATTGTGTAATTCCATGCCATTAAATATTCCTCAGAAATATAAGTTTTGGTTGGGAGCAGTGGCTCATGCCTGTATTCCTGGCACTTTAGGAGGCCAAGGCAGGAGGATTGCTTGAGGCTATGAGTTCGAGAGCAGCCTGGACAACATAGCGAGATCCCATCTCTACATAAAATTTTTAAAAATTAGCTGGGTGTGGTGACATGTGCTTGTAGTCCCAGCTACTTAGGACACTGAGGTGGGAGGATCACTTGAGCCCAGGAGTTCCAGGTTACAGCGAGCTTTGATGACACTACTGCACTCCAGCCTGGGTGACAGAGCAAGACCTCATCTTGAAAAAAATAGAAAAATAAAAAATAAATTTAAAAAAACCCATAAGTTTTAAGAACTATATTTAATGGCTGCATCCCATTGTTTTATTTATATGTGTGTGTATGTGTGTGTGTGTGTGTGTGTGTGTGTATCACAGTTTAATTCCTTATTGTTGAAAAATTTAAACTATTTTTAATTTTTGAATATTATAAACAAAATTCTGTTTACTATCCATAGTGATAAATGTTTTTTTTTGTTTGTTTGTTTTATTAGAGACAGGGTCTCTGTCACCCAGGCTGGAGTGTAGTGGCTCAATCATACCTCACTGTAACCTTGAACTTCCGGGCTCAAGCAATTCCCCCACCTCAGCATCCTGAGTAGCTGAGACGACAGGTGTACCATCACACCTGACTAATTTTTAAATCTCTCTATAGAGATGGGATCTTGCTATGTTGTCCAGGCTGGTCTTGAACTCCTGGCCTGTAGAGTACTTTTCCCACCTCGGCCTCCCAAAGTTGCTAGGATTACAGGCATGAGTCACTTTGGCTGGCCATAATCATAAATATTTATGAACTTCCTTAAGATAAACTTCCTAGAAGTGGAATTACTGGCTCAATGATATAAATATGTTTTAAGATTCTTGAAATTCACACCCAAGTTGCTCTCCAGAAAAGTTTCGCCGATATATATACTTCTACCAGAAAGATCTGAAAGTGTCCTTTTCACAGGGGCTGTGCCCGTGGTTTTATCACTCAAAGTTCCCTATTTCCAGGAGACTCCTCTGCAGGACACGAGAAGTCCCAGTTTTCAGCAATGGGTGTGGAAGACTGAGGGACAGATGTAAAACTTATATGGCAGCCAAAAAACAGGGGTTGACAGCAGCAGT
Source organism: Eulemur rufifrons (assembly GCF_041146395.1). NCBI lineage: Eukaryota > Metazoa > Chordata > Mammalia > Primates > Lemuridae > Eulemur > Eulemur rufifrons. Next base: position 4,233,981 of record NC_090994.1, read on the forward strand.
GCTTTTAATGTCAAATGTCCAGTGTACAGATTTTCCACCTTCCATGGTCACTGACCGCTGATGCTGGCTCCCACGGTTAGCGGTTCCCACTGACAGATGAGCCCTCACGAATAGTGGTAAACAGACTTCGGTGTGCAACGCGCGCCTTGTGATCCTGAGCATTAACAGTCTGCCTTTGCCTTTGCTTGTAGACTAACCGTTGTGCTTTGTTTGTATTCAGATAGTACTAGTTTAATTTTTAACCCTGTGAATGTTATGCTCATGTTTTCTAAGAGTTCAGATTACAATGCCAATGCCAGCATGACCCAGTCGTCGCTGAAAAAGAAGGCTAAAGTTGGGTGCAGTGGCTCACGCCTGTAATCCTAGCACTTTGGGAGGCCGAGGTGAGAGGATCACTTGAGCTCAGAGTTCAAGACCAGCCTGAGCAAGAGTGAGACCCCCGTCTCCACTAAAAATTAGCGGGGCATGGTGGTGCATGTCTGTAGTCCCAGCTACTCGGGAGGCTGAGACAGGAGGATCGCTTGAGCCCAGGAGTTTGAGGTTGCTGTGAGCTATGATGATGCCACTGCACTCCAGCCCAGGTGACAGAGTAAGGCTCTGTCTCAAAAAAAAAAAAAAAAAAAAAAAAAAGAAGGCTAAACAGCTGTGTCATTTTTAATGGCAGAGAAGGACACAGGGATGTGATTAGGGAGGCAAATAACCAAAATGGAGAAAACCACACAGAAAATAATCTGAGGTTGGATACGGCAGAGACTGACCCGGGATGAGATAGGCAAGTATTTCTCAATCAATCAGAAGTTTTTTTATTTCTTCAAAAGACACCAAATGCTCCCTGGGGAAAGTGGTGGCCACTGAGTTAGCTTGCGTGGACCATGCTAGGGAACACGCGTCATCATACTGCTCCCTTCATTGCTCTGCGAAGCCGAGGAAAGTTACATTTCCCGGTTCAGAAGTTGCAACTACAGTGTCCTGTGAGGGAACGATAGAGGAAATTGTGATAACAAATGTGGTGGCCTCTTGCAATGCAGCTGATTCTGCCAGAGCTCAGCAGTGCCGAGTGACGGGTTAAATCGCACCAGCAGCAATGACGGGGATCAAAGCATGCCAGCCCCAAACCCGCCACTTTGGGCCCGTGGATGATTTTGAGCCAAAGGCCACTGAGAAACAGCAGGTGCAGGAAGAGCTCTCTGTCCCCCCCCCACCTGTCTAACAGCAGGGCGTGTATGTCCCCTGAGAAAGGCACCCTCGCCCTTGCACCAGGGAGAGAATAGCGCTTTTATCGCTGGACACAGGGCGGAGACGTGGGGAGCAGTTTGCACGAATAACCCCTGTCTTCTGTTAGTTCCCACGTACATTTCGAAGTCACTTCCCGTGATTTATAAACCCCTTTTCCTTTGTTAAAATGGTATATAAGCCCCCAAGTCTAACTGCTTCTGTAAGTCTCACTGCTTTTCTGTGAACGCCTGTGCATGTAAATATTAGATAAAAATTTTATCTTTTCTCCTGTTCATCTGTCTTTTGTCAACTTAATTCTCAGGCCTCAGTTACTGAGCACGAGACAGAAGAGGGAAAGTGTTTTTCTTCCCTAACAACAACAACAAAAATGTTTTCTCAACTTCTTAGGTACCTTGTACCAAAAAATGGAATTTCAAACCATCCTCTTGATTTCTAGGAAGATTTTAATGTAACTACAAAAAACAGAAAACCAAAGATTATCGATATACTATCCGAATACAAACTGGGCCTTGCTTGTCTGTCTGCGTATTTGGCAGATAGGACAAATGTAAATTTTGGTAAATTCCGCTCAGTTTTTATGTTTCTTACTAAAGACAATGAGAAAAGATCCTCCTTGCTTAACATCCTGCGTATCTTGTATACCACATTGGTAAAGAGGGGTGCGTGATTTAGTTTGGGGGGGTTTGTTTGAGACAGGGTCTCACTCTGTTGCCAAGGCTACAGTTTTGGGGGGGTATTTTGTTTTTTGAGACAGCGTCTTGCTCTGTTGCCTGAGTTAGTGTGCAGTGGCACTATCATAGCTCACTGCAACCTCAAACTCCTGGGCTCAAGTGATCCTCCTGCCCCAGCCTCCGAGGTAGCTGGGACTACAGGCACACATCAACACACCCAGCTAATATTTCTATTTTTTGAAAACAGGGTCTCACTATGTTGTCCAGGCTGGTCTCAAACTCCTAGCCTCAGGAGATCCTCCTGCCTTGGCCTCCCAAAGTGCTGGGATTACAGACATGAGCCACTGCACACGGCCAGCAGTCTTTGTTTTTTGAAATACCTGTTTTAGTTTTTCCTGCAGGGTTAAGAGTCAGGCTCCGGCGTTCCACAGACCCGGGGGACAGTCCTGACTCTGCCGATATAGACTTGGAGCAAGTGTCTCAGTATTGTCACTTTCATCATTGAGGGATTCTTTTCCTTGAGATCAGCTAAACAGTCATTTATTTTTCTCTCGGGTTTCAAGTGTTCATACATAAGCCTCTCGTTTGTCTGGAACTCACATTGGGAAGCGCGATGGCTAGCTCATTCTCTGTGTCTAAGGGGTTCGCTTTTCTCCCACAGGAGATGAGAAAGTGCGCACCTGCGGCAGCTGTCCCCCGCCGTCCGCGTCTTGCTCAGCTGCCTCTGAGTCACACTGTGGTGTTGGGAGGGTTTGTGACTCCCGGCTTCCTAGTGGGTAGAACGGTCCAGACTGGGTCCCAGCTGAAACACAGAAAAATGAACCCTGTGACACTTCCTGTGTGTGGCGGTGACAGAGACCCTGGCTGCAGCTGTCCCAGGGTTCTCTTTAACTGCTTCATGCCCAGTGGCCAGGAGATTATAACAGCATGTGACATCCATCCTAGCTGGGCCATTTCCTCTGCCCTTCCCTTCCTTCCCGGATCAGCATTTGGGCCCCACCTTCCTGCCTAAGTGACACCTTCTAGATCTGCATCTGGGGTGACCGGTCCTTCTTCCTCCTGTCCTAGGCTCAGGCCTCACCCTCACTCACCTGCAGCTGCCACCTGTGATCCCTGGGAAAAACAGGCTCCTAATCACCTGCCCGGTATCAGAGTAGGAATTCTGTGGTCATCCGCTTTCGTTTTAGCTGCGTAATTATCTTCAAACAAATTCGAACCTGAAACGTAGAGCATGTCCTACTCACTCAGTGATTCCTGATCAGGCGAGTACCTTGAGTTGCTTACATATACAATCAATGATTGTTTAGATCAAATTATACTTGATCAAAATATCAATAGCGAATTGAGGCCGGGTGCGGTGGCTCACGCCTGTAATCCTAGCACTCTGGGAGGCCGAGGTGGGCGGATCGTTTGAGCTCAGGAGTTCGAGACCAGCCTGAGCAAGAGCGAGACCCCACCTCTACTAAAAATAGAAAGAAATTATATGGACAGCTAAAAATATATATAGAAAAAATTAGCCGGGCATGGTGGCGCATGCCTGTAGTCCCAGCTACTCGGGAGGCTGAGACAGGAGGATCGCTTGAGCTCAGGAGTTTGAGGTTGCTGTGAGCTAGGCTGATGCCACGGCACTCACTCTAGCCTGAGCAACAGAGTGAGACTCTGTCTCAAAAAAAAAAAAAAAAAATAGCGAATTGAGGGAGGAGGGTGTCTTTGACCGCAGGGATTCCTCCCTGGGCATATGTCTGCGAGATTTCTTTTCTTCCGATATTTCTGGGAGGAGAGTTTTGCTGCTTCTCCAAATTGTCCTTGGGGGGAAAAAAGTTGGTTGCTTCTCTTTTGAGTAGGAGCCCTGGGCAAAATAGCTGGCCTCCGTCTCACCCTTTCTCCTGTGGTTTCAATAAATCCCTGTAGATTGTAGATGAGATTTGTCGATGAGCTCTGGGAACCGCTGAGATTTAGGGCGTGCGCGACCGCAGGTCACTCTGACTGATCCAATCCCTTAGGAAGTGGGTCCCCAAGCAGTCAATGTGTTTGTCCCGCAGCCTATGAATATTTTATGGCTGTCCTTTTGTGCTCACTAATGGGGCCTGAACTGTACAATCTGCTTTGAATACTGCCCAAAGAATCCTCTCTCCTGACCTCTGTCCCGGAATGATTTATGGAGATGAACTAAGCCTATCAGAGATTCATTATTGATGTTGTTCTTTAGAGACACTTTTCAACAAAGGGGGACGTAAGCCGATGTTCGGCCACAGAACGAACACTCTGGGGGAGGTTAGTGTGAAATCTGTGTGTCTGGGGAGAGTTTTCAAATTTCTGCCTGAAATAGAGTTCTAGCTCGTCAGAGATTTAAATTTCTTCAATAAAGAGGGCACAGGGATATTCTAATGATCTTCTCCCTACCACCTATGCTTATTTAATTCCTCTAATTTCCCGTCACTCTAGAATATCCGTCAAAATAATTAACTTAAAGCCCGTCCCTTTCCTCCTGGCTCTCCTTCTTCTGTGCCGTTTTTATTTGAACATCACAATTCAGCCGCCCAGTGTTTATCACACCTGCTGCGTGCGTCTCACTCGGAGTGGCCCAGAGAAGGGAGGACAGTGTTCCTGCTGTGGAGAAGTTCTCGGGCCAATGGAGAAGACGAGGCCCACATACATTATTTAAGTCAGCTTGTAACCAAACGCTCGTCTGGTACCGTGCTAGGAAAGTTTCCGGGAGGGAAACATGGATGTGTGCAGGACAGTGGAGCGTGGCTTTATGGAGAGAACGGGGCTTGAATGGTTGGATTTCGAGGGGCAGAGGAAGGTGGCAACGTGAGAACCAAAGCAAGGGTGTGGGAAGGTGGACACTACAGCCATTGGGAAGGGAGGGGGGAGTGTACGGGAGATGCCACCTTCCAGAATGAAGCGAAACCCAGAACTTTAGGATCAGTATGAAGAGAGGACCCTGCTGGGCAGAACCAGTGACCTCCAATCTGCACATCAGAGCCAGCCCTTGCTGTGGTCTCTCCCTGGTTCCCACTGTGTGCACCACAGTGGCCCGAGAGGTCAGGCTTCTTCCCCTTGAAACCTCTGTCCCACATGTAGGCGAAAGTCCCTTCCTTTGCTTCCCTTTAGTGTAGGTCAGATAAACACAGATTCAAGGACAGTTCCCTAAACACAAAGGGAAACCCAAAAGGAAACCAGTACAGAAATACTTTCCTTTACAAGGTACACACCTTGCCTCCCGGGGCTTGTAAACTCTAGCTCCTTCCAAACGAGATCCCAGGGCAAGCGGCCACGGCCTGGGTCTGCCCTACCCAACCCATTTCTGGGGACATCTTTAACCCCTAACACCCGAGAAGGCCCTTCTGAGCATCTGACTCCCCTTAAAATCCAAGCCAATTCAATTCAGCCTCCTCAACCCCCAGGGCTGCGGCTTCATCTTTGTAGGAGAATCGCAATCCCATGATCACAGAGCGAAGCCCACACCCAGTAAGGAGGGGTACTTTCTGCCCTGGCGTCTTTGGGAGAGGGGTTACAAAGAGGCTTTGAAAGCACGAACTGCTGACGTGAGGGCCGCTGGCCCCGAAGGTGGGACAGGCAGAGGGGAGAGATGGGGTTTCTGAGGTCAAGGCACTCAGAGGAGCTTTTTGCATGATCTGCCTCTGAGGGGAGTCTCTGATGCAGGCTAGTGTTTTTTTCTTTTGCCTTCTTTCTCTCCTGCCCGCTTTATCTCGCAGCTGCCCTCTCCTTCCCTTCTTTCCCCAGGAGCTCCTGGGTGGGACGCAGTAGCCTTGGCTTTGCCTTCCTTGTCATCTCCCCGGCCAAGCCCGCTGAACCTCCCCCTGTGCAAGAGCATTGTTCTCAAGGGGGATTCCTAACCGGTACTGAGAAACAGAACAGCAAAACAACTTGAAGAAGTTACAAACTTTCCAGAAATCTGACCAAGCCTCTTAGTCCTTGAGGACCAGACATCTTTATTTATTTATTTTTTTAATTAATTAATTTATTTTTTTTTTGAGACAAGGTCTCACTCTGTTGCCCAGGCTAGAGTTCTATGGCGTCAGCCTCGCTCACTGCAACCTCAAACTCCTGGGCTCCAGTGATCCTCCTGCCTCAGCCTCCCCAGTAGCTGGGACTATAGGTGTGCGCCACCATGCCTGGCTAATTTTTCTATTTTTAGTAGAGATGGAGTCTCACTCTTGCTCAGGCTGGTCCCAAACTCCCGAGCTCAAGCGATCCTCCTGCCTCAGCCTCCCAGAGTGCTAGGATTACAGACGTGAGCCACCGCGCCCAGCATCTTTTTTAAATCTTTGTATCCCAGGCACCTGACAGAGTTTCCAAGCATATGGTAGGGAAGTTTGTTGACTAAACTAAAAAAGTAATTAAAACAGGGGAACAGCGTGATGTCATAGAAACCAAGACAGCCAACAGCTCTGAGAAGGGGCAGGACAACAGCACCAAATAGCACAGAGAAGTCAAGTAACACGAGGGCTGAAAGCCACCCACTGGGTCTGCAATAGGTCCACCTGTCGTAGGTCCACCTGTCGTAGGTCCACCTGTCGTAGGCCCACCTGTCGTAGGTCCACCTGTCGTAGGTCCACCTGTCGTAGGCACACCTGTCGTAGGTACACCTGTCGTAGGTACACCTGTCGTAGGCACACCTTGCCCAAACAGTTTTATTGAAGGGCTGAGGGCAGGTGAAAGGAGGGTTGAATTCATGGTCGGTTGACTGACGACAGGTGAGGAAGGGAAGACAGCGAGTGTAGACTTCGTTGGGAGGAATCCGGCTCTGGAGAGGTTGGGGGACCGGTAACCAGAAGTGGACTAGGGGTGAGGGAAATTATCCTTGTTTTTAATTCAAATGTTTGTTCTGTTTTTTCCATGGGAGATTCCGCGGGAGATTCTCAGCTGACGAGGCGCTCACGGAGAAGCAGAGGCTGCCCTGGTCGGACTGGGAATGGCTGACAGGACGGGCCTGCCCTGGAGCTGGGACACCAGCGTGGAGGAGGCCGTAGCCTGAGCTGGAGACAGACACCTGCCTCTGCCACGGGGGGAGTCGGTGCTGGATTCAGTCCTGGATAAAGCTGTGGGCACAGGGAGTTTAGGGAATTTTCACCCTGGAGAGCTAATTGTTGCAGGGACATAGGAGCAGGGCGATCTGGGGGGGGGGTGGTGACCGTGTCGGGTTGGGGCATGAAGAGAATGGGGACAGTGGCAGAGGCCCCTGGAGGACAGCAGGAGCTGAGCTGCAAGGAGGGTTTCCAGTGCCACTGAGGCCACACTGGGATGAGAGCCCACAGATTTGTCAGGGTGCAGTGGGCACGGTCCTGTGACCTCCTCCAGCGGGGCTCCTTGCCGACGTGGGAGCCTGATGACCGAGGTTTCAGGGTTCCCAGGGCACGAGTGGTGTTGATGACACAGTCATCTGTGGGACCCAGCAGAGCACCAGATCCTACAGCAAGAGGCGGCGGGAGTAGTGGCAATGGTCTGACTGCCAGGACAGGGGCGCACACGGGGACCAGGGATTTGCATTCAGGCCTGGCTAACCCAGGCCAGTGTACAGGTTCACGGGCCCCGGTAAGTCTCAGTTTCCTGTCTGTCGGGGGCCATAGCAAAGGCACCCACCTCATGGGATTGTTGTGAAAATGAAACGAGGTCGTACATGTGACGTGTTGAGCACAGTGCCCGGCGCGTGATAAGCACTCGATAAACGACAGCTGGAAGGTGGCCATCGCTGTTAGAGAGACCTGGGCTTCCATCAGGCATGCACACTGTGGGAAGATAATTCGAACGTGAAAAATATGCACGCGGCCGCGTCGCGATGGCCTTCTTGTGGGAAACGCATGGATTTCTGGAATCTGCGTTTGCATTCCAGCACCGCCACTCGTGACCTCTGTGACTTGAGCAAGCCTTTTCATCTGACCCAGGTAACGAGGACACTGCTTTGTCAGTATGTTCAGCCCCCGGACCGTGTTAAGTGCCTACTAGGTACCAGGTGTTGGAGATAGAGCAACGTAAGAAATGCGCTTTCTCTGTGCTCTCAGAACTCACGGTGCAGCCGGGGAGACAGGTGACAGAGACACCTTAGCGCTCTGGCAAACGCACCTGAGACAAACAGGTAAATCCTGATTAAGGCTGCAGGGAAGGAGTTTGCCTTGAGGAAGCGATTAGCTCATTCCCTCCTTTCTGAAGACAAAAAAATAGAACTTAGTACACCCTTTCCATTTTTTTTTTTTTTTTTACAATAATAGGATTTTAGAAACTAGTTTGGAAAGTAGAATGGTGCAAATTAGATCCCCCGACGTGCTGGGAACGGTCTGCACCTGCACCCTTTCCACCGCGCGAGATCGGGTCACAGCAGCACGGGCGTGCCCCGCGTGAGTTGCTCAGTGTCCCCATCTGTAAGACAGGGACAGTAATGACGTAACGCATGTGAAATGCTCAGGACGGCGTCTGGCACACGGCAAGCGTTCAATGTATGTCAGCTGTCATCGTGTTAAGTGATGCCTTCCTCAGCCGATGCAGAGACCATCAGAAACTGCTGAGTGGGTGGACCAAGGCGACAAAAAATAAACTAGAAATCAGGCTCAGAATGAGTAGAGTTGCAAACTGTGAGGGCAAAAAGTGAGAAACTCCTTATCCACACAGCCGAATCCAACAGATCTACCATAAGGCCTTGGCTATGGCGTCTACACCTTAAATATTTGTGGATTTCTTAGATACGCGCTTTACAAAACACAGGGGCGGAGGAATGCCTTATGTCCTAGTTCTGTTTCTCTATTTCTCTAGCGGTTGAAAAGGCAGGAAGCGGGACGTCTCCCGGCTCTTGTCGGAGCCTGTGCGAGCTCCGGGCGCTGACGGGCCGTTCCCCCAGCTCCGCTCGGTGCCGAAGCCCCTGAAGCTCCCGGGCTGCAGGTTGTAACTCGCACCTCCGTCCTGTCTCTCTTGCTTATCAGAGAAAGGTTTCCACGGGAACATGAAGGCATTTTCAGTCTTGGGCTTTCTTCTCCTTCGCTGCAGAAGTTGAGGGAGTCAGATGAGGGTGAGTATGGTTCGAAATGGGGAAACAGGCCGGGCGCGGTGGCTCACGCCTGTAATCCTAGCACTCTGGGAGGCCGAGGCGGGTGGATCGCTCGAGGTCAGGAGTTCGAGACCAGCCTGAGCAAGAGCGAGACCCCGTCTCTACTAAAAATAGAAAGAAATTATATGGACAACTAAAAATCTATATAGAAAAAATTAGCCGGGCATAGTGGCGCATGCCTGTAGTCCCAGCTACCTGGGAGGCTGAGGCAGTAGGATCGCTTAAGCCCAGGAGTCTGAGGTTGCTGTGAGCTAGGCTGACGCCACGGCACTCACTCTAGCCCGGGCAACAAAGTGAGACTCTGTCTCAACAACAAAAAAAAAGAAATGGGGAAACAGCCCACAGGGGTTTTTCCCTAGAGTCCTTAGGGAAGCTGCTATCATTTTGCTACCAATCAAATATTTCCAGAACAATTCAAATGATTTTGGAACTTTAGAGAAAGTCCTCACTTCTTCCCTATGATATTCTGCCCTTTCTTGAGTTCCTTAGGTGCTTTCTCCCCTTTTAAGTTTCATATTAAATTTAAATATTAATACAACGTTCCCGGAGAAACCGCATGGCTTTCTCTTTTTCTGCCTGCTTTGCCTCTGTTTAAAAAGCAAGAATCAAGCTAGCATCAGGGCATGCCATTTAAAAACAAAATTTACCAGGTTGTAAAAGAGATACAAAGTGTATAATGGAATCTTGGTACATTCCAAACCCTTATTTGCTACCATATAAATGAATGTGGTGAGGTGGGAATTAGGAAAAATGTTTTAAGACAAGAGTTCTCACCACTGGGAATCCGTCCTGGGGCCATGGCAAACATTTCTTCAACCTAAATAAGAGTAAAAGGATAATAGTGAAATTTTTCAAGCCAAAGGATTTCAATATAAAATTATGCCCTTTATGACCTTAAAAAAAAAAAAAAAAGGAATGATAGGAAGAGTAGATGGCAATTGTGTGCGTTTTTGTCCCCAAGAATTTACTTGTTAAAATTAGGCCAGGATGGTGGCTCATGTCTGTAATCCTAGCACTTTGGGAGGCTGAGGTGGGAGGATAGCTTTAGGTCAGGAGTTCAAGACCAGCCTGAGCAAGAATGAGAGCCCCATCTCTACTAAAAATAGAAAAAAAAAATTAATTGGGCAAAAAAAAAAAAAAAAAAATAGGAAAAGTTAGCCTGGTGTGGTGGCTTGGGCCTGTAGTCCCAGCTACTTGGGAGGCTGAGGCAGGATTGCTTGCACCCAGGAGTTTGAGGTTGTTGTAAGCTAGGGTGATGCCACAGCACTCTAGTCCGGGCAACAGAGCAACACTCTGTCTCAAACAAACAAACAAAAAAAGAATTTATGTGGTATAATTAAGAAGCTAGCAATCCTAAATTGGTTCTCTTGATGTTGTTTGGTTACTTTATTGGGCTGAGAAAATCAAAGGACCTGTTGTGCTAAACCCACTGCTGTTCCAGCCCAGAAGGACCTCCTGAGGCTCAGAGGAGGTGCCCCTAAGAAAGAAATACTCTTTTTAAAAAAGAAGGATAGCATTTTCTATTTTTAACCTTTTCTTAAATTATGGTAAAAAACATATAGCATGAAACTTACCATCTTAACCACTTTTTTTTTTTTAGAGATGGGGTCTCCATCTGTCACCCAGGCTGGAGTGCAGTGGTGCCATCATAACTCATGCAACCTCCAACTCCTGGCTTTAAGCAATCCTCCCACCTCGGCCTCCCAAAGTGCTGGGATTACAGGTGTGAGCCACCGTGCCCGGCCTTAACTATGCGTAAGTGTTCAGTGGCATTAAATATATTCACATTGTTGTGCAACCATCACCACCATTCACTTCAAGAACATCTTTACCTTCCCAAGCTGAAACTCTGTGCCCATTAAATACTAACTCTCCATTCCTCTTCCTCCCAGTCCCCGCTAACCCTCACTCTACTTTGTGTCTCTGTGAATTTGACTACTCTATGTATCCCATGAAGTGGAGTCATATAGTATTTGTTCTTTTGTGTCTGGCTTATTTGTGTCACCTAGCATATTGCCCTCAAGGTTCATCCATGTTGCAGGATGTGTCAGAATTTCCTTCCTTTTAAAGGTGTTTTTAACCTTTTTTGACAACTCTGTTTGTATTATCTTTCAACAAGAGGATGGTTGATAGAAAGGGTAAGTCTTGCTAGCTTTCTGACTTACCCATCTGTAAAATGGTTTTGAATTCTCTACTGTCATTTAAACATTTCTAAGCAGGGGTCACAAACCCACAGGGGCCAGATGCATGAGCCGTAAAGCAGCCTGGAGCGGGGCTGTGGTGAACTGGGGATATCTGCCTCTTAAAAAGGTGGGGGATGCTGTTTAATTCCAGTTATTTCCAGTATGTAATGAAAGCCCAGTACTGCATGTACTAATCTGATTTTTATGTGCTGGCCGATACAGTTGGGCCAAACAGAACATGTTTGCAGGCTGGATCTAGCCCATGGGCTCCCAGTTAGCAATGTCTACCAGGGAGCTAATTTTAGTGTGGCTTCATTCATTCATGCAATAAATGTTTACTGGGTCTCTATTACAGGCTAGGTTGCACAAATTAAGTAAATCCTGTTGTTTAAAATGTGCCTATATTATTGCCTCGGTTTTACATATGAAAAGGTAAACACAGAGCGGTGAAATAACTTGCCCTTGGTCACAGGGCTGGGAAGTGCTGAGGTGGGATTTGAACTCAGATGGTTCCTTAGTCCAACGTCTCGTCCCAAAGGAGGGGGACTCAAAGGATAGCGTTAAAACGTGGATTTATGCACAGGTCCAGAAGAGGTGACTTTTAACTTGTCTGGAAGGTCTAGTTCAGCAAACCAGGCAGGGAGGGCAATCCAGGCAGAAGGAAGCATCTGAGCAGGCATCAAGCCCTGAAATTGACAGGAAATGAACACGAAAGGGTAGCGGGGTCTCCAATGCCTTCTACTCCACTGTCTGTCTTCAGGAGAGTTTCCAGCTCATGGACGGCTCATGTCTCAATACTAACTGCGAGGGTAAGCATGGTGCAGAAAGAAAGGGGCATTTATTAACACAACCGCCCCAACCTCCGACTACCAGCTCCAGCGAGAGAAGCGCGCCCCGAGGCTCCCCGCCCCCGCCCACAGTGCGGCGCGCCGGGACTACAAGTCCCGCCGTGCAGTGCGGCGCGCCGGGAGCCCTGCGGCCCCGCCCCGGCCCCGCCCCCAGGCCAGGCCCCGCCCCTCGCGGCCCCCTCCCGCCGGGTCAGCCCCGAGGAGTCGCCCGGTGGCCGCGGCAGACGGAAGCCGAGCGAGAGCCCCGGCGTCCGCAGGATGGGCGACTCCAAAGTGAAAGTGGCGGTGCGGATCCGGCCGATGAACCGACGAGGTGAGAGCCGAGCCCGCCCGGGCCGCCGCGGCGCAGGCGGCAGGTGCCTGGCGCGCCCGTCCCGCGGCTGCCGTGGGGGGTCCGGCCGGTCCCGCCCCTGCAATCGGCGGCGGGGGCGCCCCGGGACCTGGCGCGCGCCCCCCGCACCCCGCGCGGGCACGCCCCTCCCCCGGCCGGCCGCGTCCCGGGGCTCGGGGGCCCGAGTCCCAGCCCGCGCCCTTCCCGCTGCCCTTCCGCCGGGCGCCCCGCCCCGCGCCCCTCGCCCCCCTGCCCGTGCGGGAGGGCGCCTGGCCCCCGCGCCGCGTCCCCTCTGCCGCTCGTCCCGCAGCTGTCACCGCGGCCCCCACTCCGCGCGGGACGCCCGGGCGCCCCGGGTCCCGCACTTTCATGGCCTGCGGCGGGGAGTTTGGTTTGCTGCTCCCGGGAGAGCCCTGAAGCCCCTGATCTTGGCATGTCGCTTTCTGTCCCTTTAACCTGGACGGTCTGGAAGAGTTGTAAATACTTAGGGGTTGGGAAAAAGAGGTTTTTTTTTTTTTTTTTTTTTTCCTTTTGGACTGTTGAGAAAGTTTTGGTTTTGCTTGAAGTCCTATTCGTCATCTCTCAACAATAAATAGTTTAAGTGCCAAGATTCTTGTGAAATTGTATCTTTCTGACATTAAGTCTGCAGGGAGGGTAGAGAAAGCCGATAAACCGAGTACATTTGAATCATCTGTGGCCGGTCAGATGGACAAACCGAGTACATTTAAGTCATCTGCGGATGGTCAGGTGGCCTGGAGGGAGCCCCAGCTGCAAGTCAGGAGAGGTGGTGGGCTGGGTCTTGCCGTTGATCCTTAACTGGCAGCGTGGCTGGGCAGGTTACTTTAAATGAGATAATGTATTTGAACACACATTATATACAGGGTCATATTATTGGGATCATTGTTAGAGTCCCAGGAGATGACTTTGCAATTGATAAGATTCTTAACTAATCGGAGTCATTTGTAAATGTCAGATTCATTTCTCTATACGCTGTTTCCACAACTTCTGTTCAAAATCAGGTGTTGTTAATTTAAGAAATTATAGGTTGCTTTCCTTTTCTGGGCTGTCTTTTGTGTATATTGAGACATGCAGATCACCTAGTTGGCACATACTTTGTTGGTTCGTCCTTCTGTTGGAAGGTGGTTATCTCCTCTCTTGGAGTTATCTCATCTGTTGGAGTGGGTTTGTCCTTTTGTTCCTGCTAAGTCAGCTTAAGGCTGATAGGTGAGTTTTTCCTTAAGAACTTAATTGCTTTTAAGTTTTCAACTAGGGCAAGGTTGAGTCTGGGTTTTCGCCTCACTAGTTCCATGCTCTGACAAAGTGAAATAACTTAGAACTCTGAAAGTTTTCAGAAGCATTAGTTTTTAAATATTCAGCCGTGTTTATTTCAGTTAACTTCCAGTTTACTATCACAGTGATTTAAAAAACAAGCTACATGAAACACATCTGAGAATTGACTCTGAAAGGGTGGTTTCAGCACATTCTTAGAATTTCCTTTTCACAAAATATTTGGAAATGTCAGTGCTAACAAGAGGCAGCTAACCATCACAAAAAGACTTTTTTTTCAGATATTTAGAGTCCTTCCCTTGTCTCTTCTCCCTCTCCCCATTGGTTTCATTTTTTGAGAGGAATTATCCTAAATTATTTATGTTAATAAATTGCCATTGATAAGACTTAATAACTTTCAGTGTCAGGTTAGAGGAGTACATAGAATAATAATTTTAGCTGTGGAATGGATATTAGCTGTTCCTTGGGTGGAACTCATTTTGAAATTAACGTTTACACGTAGATTCCATTACCTTTGGAATAAAAGTGCATTCTTTGTGGTAAAAGGCCTCCTCTTAGCAGCCTCTCTTACCTAGCTTTGTATTTCCTGACACACACAAACTTCTTTTTTCAGTAATTACCACAGATAATTAAAATTAGTTCTTTTTCTATTTTGTCATGAAGTAGTTGTTTACATAAATACAAAAATTATTTATGGAATTCAATGTGGTGGAATTCTAAAGTCAGTGATTTTTAAAGTTAGTATCTAGAGTTTGTATAAAAAGCCTAAAACAAAACAATTCCTTTTCAGTAATTTTTAAAAGAATCATATTACTTTGAACAGTTATTACTTCTGGGATAGTTAATGTATTAAGTAATCATGTATAAGTATGACAAATAATAAAATTTAGTCCTAATTGTTTCTCTCATAGTGTATAGGTGCAGGAAGCAAACTTATAAATCACTCTTCACACATGAGGATGAGAATGGGTTACGCTATAGACTCTGATATTTGGAATCAGATTAGCTATCTTTTGAGGACGATCTGAAAATTTCCAGAAACCTCTGGTGTACCATTATGTTCTTCACGTGATTCAGTGTCTGGTTATGGTTAGGTGTTTGGATTCTTAAGGAGGTTGGTTGGTTTATTATTTAACATTTATTATGGAAGTGAGAGCGTTTTAGTCTTTTTGCTAAACTGTGGGTTTGGGAAACTTATTTGAACATTAAGCATGAGGCCCTAATTCAGGAATATAGCAAGAGTGTAAAGGCTAATTTGTCAGGAATACTTTTCTAGTTATATATTTTAACGTTATGTAATACTAATAAAACAAGCAAAAAATAGAAAGGAAAAAAGTTCTCCTACATCCTTCTGTCCCAGTAACTTTTCTTATTTCCATTCCAGTTTGTGCTCACATGCTAATGTATGTAATTTTACGTAGTTTTACTATTACAACATTTATTTCTGCTTTTCTTTATCTGAGATACAAAGTTAAGCAGCTAAAAAAAAAAAGGAGTAAACTTTTGTCACGAGATCTTGCGGTTCTATTTGCAGATATTATTTGTCTTTTAATGTTGTCATTCAGACCGTACAACTCAACAGATAACTCTTGTGTGCTTTCAAATACAGTGAGAACACTCATTCATACATTATTAGCCAGTCTAATCATTAAATGAGCTGAAAGTTTATAGGCATAATTGACGGTATTAGTTCAGCAACACTCTCCTTTTCGGGAATTTGATGTTCTATAACTTTAGGTAGTTTAAAAACATTTACTAGGTAAGTGAACATTTATTGAATGCCTGCCAGGTGTCTTGCTTAGATTGTATGGAATCTGATTGCCGATCCTAAGGGTTTTTCCCATGTTTAAATCGTGTAAGATCAACTACCACGGGGGGGAGGGGAACCTGCAGCCTTCTGATTTCAAGATTGTTCTTGTTTAAGCACTAAAGGAGGCAAGAAAAGTGTCATCTTTCTCTGCTGCACCCCTTTTAATAAAAGGATTTGTTCTGTAACATTTGGAGTTAGTCAAAAGGCCGCACCTAAGGACCTAGAAGGCCGCAAGTTCCCCACCCAACAATCAGACCAGAAAATTACACTAGAAATTGAGATAGAAACATCAGTGAAATGAATTATTTTAGGTGTTAGGCAGGATGGAGAATAAATTTATTTCAACAGGTATTTCAAATGAGTTTGCTTTGCATTTTACAGTACTTGATGCAGTGAAAGACACGAAGAAGTATATACTAACGTCTGATAGGGTCAGTGCCTCAGTAAATCAGAGCCTGGTGTCTCGATGGAGGGACTATTACGCAGCTGTTAAAAATGGTGGTGATCAAAGCCATTTAGCAGCAAGGAAGACTTGTTTTCTCTCTTGGTGAAAAAGCAGAATGTAAAACCATATGTGTAACTCTGATTGATTCTGCTATTATGATTATTACTGTGTATTAATAAAAATGCATACAGGAATGGGCAAGAGCTAGAAAGGATCATGAAAAAATGAAATTGTTCTAGTTAGGAAGATTTTATTTCTAAGAACTTCCTTCGTGTTGCCCAGTGCTATCATATTCCGTTTCTTAGTGTGCTTTATGGTTCATGCTCATGAGGAAATGACTGTCGTGTGGAAAGATGAGATTAAAAGGTAAACAGTGATAGCAGCCTGGTAGTTATTAAGCGCCAGGCTTGGAAATACAGGAACTCGGAGGAGTGAGGACTTCACTGAGGAGGGTGAGCTTGGTTGGGCTTCCAGGAAGGAAGCTTATGCTTTGAGTGGGTGGGTGGGAGGGGAGGGGGGGCATTGCTTCATTGAGGAGGGGGCAGCAGAGCAAGGGCACAGCGACAAGAAGGAGCCAGGCAAGGTTAGACAGCAGGGGGGCCTCTGTGCGCTTGACTAGAGAAGGGTGGGGTGGGGAAGACTGGGTGAGTCACAGGGAGTTCTGAATGCTGGCTCGGCCAGAATCGCTGCTGAGAGTGGCTGGTCCACGTTTAGCTTCTTAGACCTTTGTGTGGGTCTTAGACACGAACAGGGAGGAGAGAGATTGCCAGATCTCAAGGCAAGCTTGGAGGCCCAGGTAGATGACTGACTCCCAGCATAGCTGGGCACGATTTAAAATGGGTGGTGAAAATGCAGCCATGTGAATAGGAAGTGTGAGGAGGCCGGTCAGATCAAGTGAATCAATCAAAAGGCAAAGGAAGACCTGGCGAGGTGGCACACACCTGTAATCCCAGGACTTTGGGAGGCCGAGGTGGGAGGATCACTTGAGGCCAGGAGTTCAAGACCAGCCTGAGCAACATGGCAAGACCCTGTTTCTACAAAAATAAAAAAAGGCGTGGTGGTGTGCACCTGTAGTCTCAGCCACTTGGGAGGCTGAGTCAGGAGGATGGCTTGAGCCCAGGATTCGGAGGCTGCAGTGAGCTATGATGACGGTACTGCACGCCAGCCTGGGTGACAGAGCAAGGCCCTGTCTCAAAAGAAAAAAAGGCAAGAGAAAAACTGAGGAAGTGGGAGGAAGCTTAGACGACCCTGGAGGCAGTGAAGACTTGGGTGATCCTTAGGAAATGAACCGGCAGGAGAAGGTGGTTGTGACCCTGCGGACATTGGGGATTCTTTGGCCTTCTCAGAGAGATCACCCACAGATATAGAGCTAAGGATGACTGTGGATGGAAATTTCTGGCAGTATTTGCTAAAACAGAAGATACTTGTTTTACAAGCATCTGCTTGATATGCTAATGGTGAATGAGACACGCATTTATTACAACATTGTTTTGCTTCTACTGTCAACTTGGTGACTGAAATTTGGATTTGTCCTAATAGAGACGAAGGCTTTTTGAGAAGAAGATACAGGTTTTATAAAATAAAATACAGTTTTGTTTACAATGGAGTTCAGTTTTACCCCCTCACCTCTATAAAACACTAACTGTCTAAGTTTTCCACTACTTAAGTTCTGAAAATGGAAGAAACCACTGACAAAACTGTTAGTTAAGGGGATGGATCGATCGATCGCTGTGCCTGCTGGTCACATTCCCCTTGTCGGCAGAGCATGTTCTTTAAAAAAACTTGGCAAAGACGAGCAGTTGCTTTAAGATGGGGGAAGTGTGTGAAACTAACTGGTTCACACCACACAAATCCATGCTTTACTGGGCTTTTACTCTCAGAAGCTGTGGAGGTCTTTAGAAAGTGTATTCATTAGTCCATTCAGTTCAACAGTACTGATTGAAGGGGAAAAAAATCTACTTTTTGAGAGCTTCTATTTGTGAGCTATAGAATTTAGTGCTTTTTGTACATTATTTCATTCTTGAAACCAAAGTTTGAAAGGTAGTTGTAGAATTTCTAGTTAACAGAATCTCAGAGAAGTTAATTAACATTCCCAGAATTACAAAACGCGTATTTTGGAGTCCAGTTTTCACCAACTTTGTCTGCCATCAGAGCCTGTGCTGTTACTGCTCCTTGGGACATGATGATCTGTAAAGGGACCCTGCAGTCCTGGGATTGTGTCATTTCAAAGATGTGCAGGATACGCTAGAAGCATAAGTCATGATCTTTGACTAAAGGAGCTCACAGTCTTGTTGGTAATAAGAGACGCACAGGTGCGTTCATTGTAAGAATGTATGTACAAGCTGGGTGTGGTGTAGTTCTAGCTACCTGGAAGGCTGAGGTGGGAGGATCTCTTGAGCCCAGGAGTTCAAGGCTGCAGTGAGCTTTGATTGCACCAGTGCACTCCAGCCTGGGTGACAGAGCAAGACCCTGTCTCCAGAAAAAAAAAAAAAAGTATGTACACAATGCAATGATGACAGCAGTGAATTATGAATTAAAGAAACGGGGGTGGGATTTGAGAATGGCACAGCAGGCATGAGCAGGTCCCCTTCCCTCCAAGTCCCACCGGGGTGACATGGAGGAGTCCAGATGGACACTGCACATGCCATTGTTTGTGCTGGCATTTGAGGAACACTGAGCTTGGAGAAGGACTGCAGAATTTCTGACGCAGATGGCCAGGTGGATGCTGGTGTCATTAACTGAGATGAGCAGTATGGGAGAAGCGAGTTTAAGGGTGGAGGTGTGGGAAATGATGAGTTCTATTCCTGGACATTCAACAGAATTTAGTGCTGATCACGTGCCAGGTACTGTGCCCGCAACTGAGAATAAGGTAGGTGTGTGCGTGGAGGAAACTCCGCACACTTGTTGGGTTGTAGGTGTCTGACGGGCACCTGGTGGGTGGATCCAAGAGGCCTCTGTGAGGAGGTGACGGAGACCGAGAGACAGAAGGAGAATCAGGTGAAAGTTATGTTGTAGACAGCCAGGGAGCAAAAGTGTGTCCAAGAATGAATGGTCAGCAGTCACGCACAGGAACGGCAGCGTGATTAATGCTGAACTGTGTTCGTGGGATTTGGCATGATGATGGTTAGTGGTAGTTTTCAGGATAATTTCACTTAAATGAATGAGTTAGTGTTGGGTGTTGGCAGTGGGCTTGAGTAAGTGGGTGTGCCAGTATGGAGGCAGTGTGTCTCCAGGAACATTCTTTCTAGAAGCCCCAGGTGAGAGGGTACAGAGTGGTCTCTAGAGGTGTAGGTAGCTAGGACCAGATTGGTTTTTCTTTCTTTCTTTTTTTTTTTTTTAAATAACTCTAGGAGATGTTTGAGCCTTGTTAGGGACCGAAAGAGCCAATAGAAAGGAAAGTGTTTGAAATACAAGAAGAAGAAGATAATTACATAATGAGAAAGCCATGGAGGGCTTGCTTTTCTTGATGAGATAGAATGTGAAGTTATCGAAAGTAAGAATTGGGTGAGCTGGGATCGTCAGAGTAGTGAATGTTTGGAAGAGATCTTGAAGGACCCTAACCATATTTTATGTCTGTTGAAGATAGTGGGGTCAGTCCTTCCAAGTTTTTTTTTCTTTCTTTTTTTCTTTTTAAATAATTCACATACCTAACGTGCACTATTCAATGGTTTTGGGATATTCACAGAGTTGTGTGGCCATCATCATTATCCAGAATGTTCTGGAAATTCCAAAACATTTTTATCAGCCCAAAGAGAAACCCTGTACCCATTAGCTGGTCACTCTTCATTCCCCGCAACAGCCCCTGGCAACCACGAATCTGCTCCCTGTGTCTATGGATTTGCCTGTTCCAGACGTTTCATATAAATGGAATTGTACAATCTGTGGACTTCTGCATCTGGCTTCTTTCACTTGGCATAACACATTCAGGGTTTATCCATGTTGTGCATGAATCGATACTTCATTTTTTTATAGCTAAATATTAATCATATTCCATTATACGGCCAGGTGCAGTGGCTCACGCAGGGTCTTGCTCTGTTACCCGGAATTAGAGTGCAGTGCGTCGTCATCATTTTATTTTTTTCAGTTCCTGTTTTGTGTGTGTTTCCATTCATGTTCTTCTCCCAGTAACTTTTGAGGAACTGTTTTCCGAATGAGCCATGTTCCATTCCTACCAGCAGTGCATTAAGGTTCCAGTTTCTCCACATCCTGACAACACTTGTGCCTCTTTTTGATTATTGCCATCCTGCTGGGTGTGAAGTTGTATCTCATTATGGTTTCAATTTGCATTTTTCTGATGGATGATAGTGTTGAGTGTATTTTCATGTGCCTATTGGCCATTTGCATAGTTTTGGAGAGATCTCTAGTCAAATCCTTTCCTTATTTTAAAAACTGGGTATTTTGTCTTTTTGTTATTGATTTGTAAGAGTTCTTTTTATATCCTGGAGACCGCTCCCTTATCAAATAGATGATTTGCAAATATTTTCTTGATTTTGTGGGACATGTTTTCATTCTCTTGTCCTATGAAACAAAAAGTTTTTAATTTGATGCGATAGACTTTATTTTTTTGTTGTTGCGTGTGTTCTTTTTGTCATTATCTGAGAAACCATTAACTCAAGGTCATGTGGATTTTCACATGTCTTCTTCTAAGAGTTTTATAGTTTTAGCTCTTACATTTAGATCTTTGATCTGTTTGGAATTTTGAATATGGTGTGAGGTAGGGGTCCAGTGTCATTCTTTTGCATGTGGATATCCAGTAGTCCCAGAATCATTTATTGAAAAGACTATTCTTTCCCCATTGGATTGCCTTGGCACCCTTGTCAAAATAAGTTGACCATAAATGTGACAGCATATGTCTGGACTCTCAGTTCTGTTCCATGAGTCTGTATATGTCCATCCTTATGGACGTACCACCCTGTCTTGATTACTGTAGGTTTGTAGTAAGTTTTGAAATTGGCGAGTATGGGCCCTCTCACTTTGTTTTTCGAGATTGTTTAGGTATTCTGGTTCTGCCTTATGAGATTTTAAATACCTATTTCCTAGTCCTCTGAGGTTGATTAGTTTCTTGAGTGTGCACATTTTATGTTTTGGGCCACATAGGATTATTTTAATTATTTTCACATTATCACCTCTCTTCCCCTTATCTGGCATCTCTTTTTTACCTTAGCCATAGTAGAGCTCAGGTATATTTTTATCTTTTATTTATTGACTGGATTTTCATGTTCACTGGCAAAAATGTAAAAGTAGTGATTTGGATTTTACCTATCTCTTTCTAGAAAGCAAAAGACCATTTGTTTTTTTTGTTTTGTTTTTTTTGTTTTTTTTTGTTTTTTTTGTTGAGACAGAGTCTCACTTTGTTGCCCAGGCTAGAGTGAGTGCCGTGGCGTCAGCTTAGCTCACAGCAACCTCAAACTCCTGGGCTTAAGCGATCCTACTGCCTCAGCCTCCCGAGTAGCTGGGACTACAGGCATGCGCCACTATGCCCGGCTAATTTTTTTTATATAGATTTTTAGGTGTCCATATAATGTCTTTCTATTTTTAGTAGAGACGGGGTCTCGCTCAGGCTGGTCTCGAACTCTTGACCTTGAGCAATCCACCCGCCTCGGCCTCCCAGAGTGCTAGGATTACAGGCGTGAGCCACCGCGCCCGGCCTTGTTTTTTATTTATTTATTGACTGGATTTTCATGTTCACTGGCAAAAATATAAAAGTAGTGATTTGGATTTTACCTATCTCTTTCTAGAAAGCAAAAGACCAATTTGTTTTTTATTTATATCACCTAGTTTTTTTCCCCCTGATGTCAGCAGACCTCAATAAAAAAGGGGGCTGGGCGTGGTGGCTCATGCCTGTAATCCCAGCACTCTGAGAAGTCCAGGCAGGAGGGTCACTTGAGGCCAGGAGTTCACAGCTAGCCCTAGCAACATAGTGAGACCCCATCTTTACAAAAAACAGAAAAATTAGCTGGGCATGGACGAGCACACCTGTAGTTCTAGCTGCTCGGGAAGCTGACGCAGGAGGATTGCTTGAGCCATGGAACTTGAGGTTGCAGTGAGCTATGATGATGCCATCGCACTCTAGCCTGGGCAAAAGAGTGAGACCCTGTCTCAAAAAAAAAAAAAAAAAAAAGCAGGGTGGGAATCCCAAGCAACTTCTAAGTAGAGCAAAGAAGTATAAGTCATATTTCGTGTTCTAAATATTACTTCCAATTGGGAAAATAAGTCCTTCATACATGAAATATTACTAATGAATATTTTATTTATATGTGCATGCAGAAACATAGAAAGTATGGGGTATGTAACACAAATTACTTGCAAATAGGACCACATATGACATGCAGAGTTTGCAATTTAACTAAATAATAGTAAATCTTGCAAATAATTTGTCATCTACCTTTTGAAAATGGACCCAAGTGAACTTAAGAGTAAGTTATGGTTGGCTTTTTAGGAACATGACTGGAGGTAAAGGGAGGTACATGTATGTTTCTGGGTAGTAGATTTAATTTGGAAATTATTAATTTTCTGGATACTTAGAAAAGCAGGTTACTAAATGGGCAACTCAGAATTATTTTGTTCACGCTGAGAATGATGCATTTCCCCAGATGGAACATGGGTTATGTAAAGGGAGTCTCCCAGGCCCTGCCTGTATTTTACTATGATGTCATTGGGGCGAGAGCCATAGCTGATTTGTGCATTGAAGAAAGACTTGTTTCAAATTATTGTTCACTTTTACAAGGTGACTAATATGCTGGCTGAATAAGCTGAGTTGTCAGCTGTTGATATTTTAATATTCATGGTGAGGAATTTGACCTGGAAAGGGATCTTGTTTGGAAATAATATGGAATTTTTAATGTTAGTGGAGTAAATTTCTTCCTTCCTTCCTTCCTTCCTTCCTTTCTTTCTTTCTTTCTTTCTTTCTTTCTTTTTTAAGGACTCATGGATACATGAAAGCATTCATGATTCTGAGTACTGGAAAGCTTGATTAGTCATGATGGAAACTTACAGTAGAACTTCAAGATCACTCTTTTTTAGTTGGTTTTTCAGACTAGTACTAATTAAACCCCAATCTCATTATTTTAGGCTTCACCATGAATAACCTGGTGTCCGTGTGTTATTTGTAATAATGAATATTTGGTGCTTTTTTAAAATTGTGGCAAAGTACACATAATATAACATTTTAACCTCAAGTGCACAGTTTGGTAGCATTGAGTGCATTTCACATTGTTGTGTCACTATCAGCACCGTCCATCCACGGAACTTTTTTCATCTTGCAAACCTGAAACTCTATAACCATTAAATAATAACTCCCCATTCTCCTTTCCCCCCAACCCCTGGTAACCCCCATTCTGCTTTCTGTCTTTAGGAATTTTACTACTCTAGGTACCTCATGTGAGTGGAATCATTGTCCTTTTGTGACTGGTTTATTTCCCTTAACATAATGTCTTCAGGTTTCATCCATGTCGTAGTGCGTTACAATGGTAAGGCTGAATATCACTCATATGTATAGGCCACATTTTGTTTATTCATTCATTTGCCGATGGGCACTTGGGTTGCTTTCACCTTTTAACCATTGTGAATAATGCTGCTATGAACATGGGTGTACTTTAGTGCTATTTTTACAAAAGCAGTGCGTAGCAGCTGGGTTCTTTTTAACCTAAGTGTTGTTCTAAACTAGGAGGAAGGTGTTTATCTTTTGGATTTTTGGTAGTTTTTTGGTTTTGTTTGTTTTTTCCAAATTAAGGCTTAAATTTGTAACTGCTATTTAATTACTGCTTTGCTTTCTAGGTAGTATACAGCAAGAAGTTTCAGTGGAGAGAGTGTCATATTTAGAATCTTGTAGCAATTAATTCAGCCGACTGGTAACATTTGATGGTACCCTAGCTATAGCATTTTATATTAAGATGCGTTTCATGCATCCGACCCTTCAACTTTCTTCAAATCTCACTGCATTTATTTCTTAGGTGTGCGTCGTAGATATTCTGCCTGGACAAAGTCTCAACAGTCTTGTGAAAAGTCTTCTCTTACTATCGTCCTTCCATCAACAGAGTTGGAGTGGAAATTTTATTTCATAAAACTGATCTAATAAAATAGTTTTTTTTTTTTTTTTTTTTTGAGATGAGTCTTGCTCTGTCACCTGGGCCAGATTGCTGTGGCATCAGCCTAGCTCACAGGCATCTCAAACTCCTGGGCTCAGGCGAGTCTCCTGCCTCAGGCTCCTGAGTAGCTGGGATTACAGGTGTGCACCACCATGCCCAGCTAACTTTTTTCTATTTTTATTAGAGACTGGGTCTCACTCTTGCTCAGGCTGGTCTCGAACTCCTGGCCTCAAGTGATCCTCCTGCCTCAGCCTCCCAGAGTGCTAGGATTACAGGCGTGAGCCACTGTGCCCAGCCAAAATAGTTGTTTTCATATTAAAGGCCATCATCTTTGGGTGTTAGATGTAAGGGACGTTTGTAAGTTGCTGTCGTTAGGACAAAATGAGTTGATATATGAGTTATCAGGTGATTCTTTGTATTGTGTAGGATTTTCCAAGGATTGGTTCCTTAAGCATACCATTTAATGCTTACAAATTATTAGTCGTTTCTGATGGCGTGCATGGGAGGTGGCGTGGCAGCGGGGGAACTGCTAAGAGGATCGGGGAAAAAGCATACAAATGTTGAAGGACAATGTCAGGATCCCTTGTTAATTCAAGATCATCTGAAATGAAGGAACAGCACTACTGTGCGAGAAAATATGTGATTAGCACCCAGTTTGTCAGGCAAGCATTCTAGATGTTTCCTTCTGCATGCAAAACTAGCAGCTCCTCTGCTCAGACCAAACATTCTTGCAAGAAACTAGTGACTAACTTTGTGGTGGGTGGTGAGATAGTATAATAGATTCTGAGTCACAGTAGAATTTCCGGGGAGTGACTACACATTGGTGAATACTATAGATTTGACTGGAAGGGGCTAGCCAATACACTATGGTCAGGTGCCATTAAGCAGTAGTATTAACAAAGTATTATGATAGCAAACTCTCTTGGAGCGCTGGGCCTAATGACGTGAAGAAGTAAAATTGCGTGTTTGAGAAGTTGCTGGTGCATGACTGGGACTTCCTTGCAGCATTTCTATGATAGGTTCGAGGAGACTTAAACACAAAGTGTTAGAAATCAGCTTGAATGCTAGTTGACCACAGTAGTCCATATTTGTCCTTTTGGGGTTAGTCTTCCATACGTAAGTGAAACACAGCTCTAAAGTTTTCTTTTGATTCTCTTCGCCTGAAAAATGTACTGGCTAAAAGAAAGACCACTAACTTCTTTGCACTTCTTGAGTGTGTCTTTGAGAATAACTGATGTGAGAAAAGTTAAGTTGTGGCCAGCACAGGGAAGGAAGTTTTTGTTTTGTTTTGTTTTGTTTTGCATTTGTTTTCGTTATGGAAGTTAAGATGAAAAAGAAAAAATTATCTATCCTGACTGTGGAAATGTTCTTAAGTTGTAATGAACATGACATTGACATTTGGCCAAGGTTTTTTAGGAAATACAAAATAACTCTAACACAGTATTGGTCCTTTGCTTAGAGCTTATCTTTTAGTAGTGGAAATAGGGCGGACAGAAACAGTTTCATACTTTGGTTCAGAAAACTGAAAGAATATAAAAATATGGGAACATAAATAGGATGTAGCATATACTTTTAAAAAGTTATATTAATATGTAATTCACATCCCATATAATTCGACAATTCAGTGTTTAGTATGCTCATAGTTGTACAACCATCAGCACAATCAATCTTAGAACATTTTCATCACTCCCAAAAGAAAATTGCACCTGTTAGCGGTCACTCCTTGGCCCTAGGCATCCACTAATTTATTTTGTCTCTATAGATTTCCCTCTTCTGGACATTGCAAATAAGTAGAATCATACAATATATGGTCTTTTATGACTGGCTTTTTTCCACTTAGGGTAAGCTTCATTCATGTTGTAGCATCTATCAGTACTTCATTCCTTTTTATGGGTGGGCAGTGTGCCATTCTATGGATAGACCACCTTTATCCATTTATTAGTTGATAGACATCGGGGTTGTGTTCACTTTTTGGCTATCATGAATATCCAAATAATGCTGCTGTGAACATTTGTGCCCAAGTTTTTTGTGGACTTAAGTTGTCATTTCTCTTAGTATACATCTAAGAGTGGAATTGCTGGGTCAGATGATAACGCCGTTTAACCTTTTGATGAACTGCCAAACCTTTTCCAAAGTGACTGCACCATTTTATATTCCCACCAGTAGTGCATGTCTAACAATTTCTTCACAGCCTTGCCAACCCTTGTTATAATGTCTTTTTGATTATATTAATAGTTATCCCAGTGTGAAGTAGTATCTCATTGTGGTTTTGATTGGTGTTGCCCCAATGTCTAATGATGTTGAGCATCTTTTCTTGTGCTTATTGGTCATTTTTGTGTCTTTTTTGGAGAGATGTATGTTCAGTTCCTTTTCCCTCTTTAAAATTGGATTTTTTTTATTACTGAGTTGTGAGAGTTCTTTATATATTCTGATACAAGTCCCTCATTAGATATATGATTTACAAACATTTTTTCAATTCTCTGGGTTGTCTTTTTCTCTCTCAATGGTGTCCTTTTTTTTGTTTTGTTTTGAGACAGAGTCTTGCTCTGTTGCCTGGGCTAGAATGCCATGGTGTCAGCCTAGCTCACAGCAACCTCAAACTCTTGGGCTCAGGTGATCCTCCTGCCTCAGTCTCCTGAGTAGCTGGGACTGCAGGTATGCACCACCACACCTGGCTAATTTTTTCTATTTTTAGTAGAGCTGCTCTTGCTCAGGCTGGCCTCGAACTCCTGAGCTCAAGCGATCCTTCTGTCTCGGCCTCCCAGAGTGTTAGGATTACAGGCGTGAGCCACTGAGCCTGGCCTCAGTGGTGTCCCTTAAACACAAAAGTTTTTAATTTTGATGAGTTCCAGTTTATTTATTTTTTCTTTTGTGGCTTGTGCTTTAGGTATCTATTACCTAACCCAAGGTCATGTGGATTTATACTTATGTTTTCTTCTAAGAGTTTTATAGTTTTAGTTCTTACGTTTAGATCTTTGATCCATTTGGAGTTAGTTTTTCAACGTGGTGTGAGTTAGGGGTCCAACTTCCTTCTTTCAAAGGTGGATATCCAGGTGTCCCACCACCACTGGTTGAAAAGACTGTTCTTTCCCCATTGGATTGTCTTGGCACCTTGTGAAAATCAATTGACCATAGTGTGGCAGTTTATTTCTGGACTCTGAATTCTATTCTGCTGATCTGTGTATGTATCTTGTCCTTATATTAGTGACACATTGTCTTGATTACCGTAGCTTCGTAGTAAGCTTTGAAATAGGGAGTGTGAGTCTTTCTACTTTGTTTTTCTTTTTCAAGATTGTTTTGGCTATTCTGGATCTTTTGCATTTCTATGTGGATTTTAGGATCCACTTGTTGATTTTTGTAAAAAGGGCAGTTGGGATATTTGATAGGGATGGCCTTGAATCTTGTAGATCAATTTGGGGAGTATTGCCATCTGAACAGTATTGTCTTTCAATTCATGAACGTGAGATGTCTTCCCATTTATTTGTCTTTAATTTCTTTTTAAAATGAAAAAAATTGACATCATAGTTATACATGTTTTTGGGATACATGTGATATTTTGTGTATACAATGTGTAATGATCAAATCAGGGTAATTGGGATATCCATCAAAAGTCTTTAATTTCTTTCAAAAATGTTTTGGAATTTTCAGTGTATGAGTTTTGCATTTCTTTTTTATTCCTCGTATTATTTTTTGATGCTACTATAAATGAAATTGTTTTAATTTCATTTTTAGGTTTTTCATTGCTGGTATATAGAGACACAACTGATTTTTATATATTACTTTTGTATCCTGCAACCTTGCAGAACTTGTTTATTCTAATAGTTTTTTAGTGGATTCCTTAGGACTCCTTTTAGTGGATTCTGTATACAAGATCAAATCGTCTGCAAATAAAGATAATTTTCACTTCTTCCATTCCAATCTGGATACCTTTTATTTGTTTTTCTTGCCTAACTGCCCTGACTAGAATCCCTGGTACAATGTTGAATAGAAGTTGAGTAACAGACATCCTTGTCCTAGTCCCAGGGTTAGAAGGTAAGCCACTGAGTCCTTCCCCGTTAAGTGAGATGTTAGCTGAGGGTTTTTATAGATACCCTTTATCAGGTAGACGTTTCCTTCTAGCCCTAGTTTGTTGAGTGTTTTTATTATG
The DNA here is from genome assembly GCF_041146395.1 of Eulemur rufifrons. Lineage (NCBI taxonomy): Eukaryota > Metazoa > Chordata > Mammalia > Primates > Lemuridae > Eulemur > Eulemur rufifrons. The sequence continues at coordinate 4,262,092 of NC_090994.1, forward strand.
AAAGAGTGTTGGATTTTTGTCCCATGCTTTTTCTGAAATAAATTGTTTTTAAAAAATGACTATTGCTCTTTTTTTTTTTTTTTAATCTGCAGAACTCGACTTGCATACCAAATGTGTGGTGGACGTCGATGCAAACAAGGTTATTCTTAATCCTGTAAATACTAATCTTTCCAAAGGAGATGCCCGGTAAGTTAAGAAACTATGTTACACTCAATGGATCTTTGAATCCCTGGAAGCAGCAGTGGCTGCTGAATTCAGATTAGTTGGACAGGTATGTCGAGTGCTCACTCTGCAGAGACGGACTGCTGTCTCCCGCAAGCCTGCACTCAAGTCTATAATATGGGATGACAAAGTGCCAGAATGAGTGTTGTAGGTAGTAATTGTATTAGAGGCTCAGAGAAGAGAGTGAGCATTAGGTTGTGCAGTAATTCTTCTTAAAGGAGATGGCGCAGGCTGGAGGATTAGGTAGGATGTAAACAGGAACAATGGGGTAGAAGGGAAGTCTTCTAGGCCTGCGGTCCCCAACCCCTGGGCCGCAGACTGGTATAGGTCTGTGGCCTGTTAGGAACCGGGCCGCACAGCAGGAAAATTTAAACCCGTCCCTGGTGCTAAAAAGGTTGGCACTGGCAGCTTTTACTTCTGTCAGTTCTAATCCTTTCTGTCGGAGCCCACGTCCTTTCTCCTGCACGGAGACATTCCTGCAGCCCTCGGTGACTCTCGCCTCTGCATACCTGTCAGCTATAATCTGTCTACTTACTATTATCGACTGTTTTGGGTTGTTAATTTCAGCTCCACAAGTAGATTTCAAAGTGTTTGAGGGAAGAGGATGAATACTTGCATTTCACTTCTCGATTTGCATGACAGTATGAACAAAAGAAAGGGGAAGAAAGGCAGTTTGGGAAAGAATGAGGTTGATGCGGGTTTTCTTAGTAAATGGAGGAAAATTTATAAGCGGGATCAGATTACAGAGACCTAGAAAGCAGACAAGGAAATCTGGTCTGTATTTTTCTCAGTAAGATAATGGCTGTGAAAATTTTTGAGTGTTATGACTGAGGAGGTGGATTAGGGAAAGCTGTTAATTGGCAATGTGGAGAATGGGTCAGAGTGGGCAGGGCTGACTTTTTATGCAGATGGGCTGTATCGGATGGTTTTGTGCTGACTCTGGAAGTGGAGAGGACAGGTGAGAGAGACGGTGCCTGGCATGATGCTTTGTGAAAATGGATGCTTCATAAATAACCATAGAGTCAGTGTTGTATCTGGCACCCCGCGAACCTTGAGTCGAATTGAGTTGAAAAGAGCACTGGACTCGGAGTGAGAAAATCTGAAATTAAATCTTCACTTATGGTATTGTAGCTAGTTATTTTTAACTTTTTTGAGCTTCATCTGTATAATGCCCGCCTTATCTGTCTCACAGAGGTTTCTTTCCGAAGATCGAATTAATTGGTGATTTAAAAAATGTGAAGTGTTCTGTAAATGTTCAGGTGTATTGTTGATGTAGATAGAAATACATACAGGAAAGTGTAGATGAGGCTATGATGAGGCCACTGTGCTCCAGCTTGGTGACAGAGTGAGACCTTGTCTCTTAAAAAACAAAAACAAAGGGACATGTATCAAATATGGAAAAGATTAACAATGAACTCTCCCTATTCCACAACACTCTACTTGGAACCTTCTAGTGACTAAGATATGTGTGTCTGCCAGAGCAGTCTTTGTCTTGCAAGTACTGAATACACACGGGTACATTTTATCTGTGTATCCTCTCCCGCAGAGCCACACTGCATGTACCACTAGCACAATTAAATATCTTTTTGGAATAGTCTTTCCTGAATCAAGTTAGTTTTGTGATTGGTTCTTGGACTTTTCCAGATCTTCATCAGCAACATATTTACAAATCATCTGTTAGGGCTACGAGATGAGTAACTCATCATCTGTTCCTAGTAGATGTTTATAAGTATAATTCTCAATGTGTAATTTTTTTATCTTAGCATTTTAGAGCACCCTATTTTGAGTCTCTTACATAACTAGTTAAAATAATACCATGATGTAGAACAGTCCCTTTTAAAATAACTAAATAAATCCTTATTTTTAATAACTAAATAAATCCTTATTCTATTCAGATTACATCTTTAAGATTTATTAAACTTTTATCCTGTAATAAAATGTTAATGCTATTACCTGTCACCATGGTAGCGCAAAATAGTTTCTAAGGCCATGTTTTGTCTTCATTTTGCTTCTTCCTCTACCCAGTAAACAGGCCTTTCCTGCTAACAGTGGCTAAAAAGTTAGATATACTTAAAATGTTGTTTTTAAAAGGTATTAAGATGTATTTTCTTATGGAAAGTGGTGGCCTCCACTTAACGAATCACTTATGTTATAAAATTTGATGTATGGGTGAGTTTGGACAATGGAAGGCATTTTCCCGTAGGAACCGTCGGCTGTTTCAAGCAAAAGTGGCGTGCTGTCCACAGACTAGCGTAATCCACAACTCGAACCGTTTCACTTTTTATACTTTGGTGTGCCACCGAATGCTGCTTAGGGCCAAATGGATGCCTTTGGTTTGTTCCCTTTTAAACAGCTTTATTGAGATATGCGTACCAGACAATTCACCCTTTTAAAGTGAACAGTGTAGTGGTTTTGGTTTTTATTTTATTTACTAAGTTGTGCAACCAGCACCATTATCTACTTTGTGTCATTTTCGTCACCTATTAGTCTGTTCTCTGTCTCCATGATTTAGGGTTTGCTTCTCTTGGACATTTCATATAAATGAAACATACACTATGTGGTCTTCTGCGATTGGCTTCTTTGACTTAGCATATTGTTTAGGTTTATCTTAGCACGTTTGAGCTTAGCATATCTTAGCATGTTTTTGAGGTTTATCCATGTTGTCGCATTATAAGTACTTCATTCCTCTTTCTTTTCTTTCTGTCTTTAGTTTCCTGAAGGGTCTTGCTCTATTGCCCAGGCTGGAGTGCAGTGGCATCATCATGCTCACTGCAGCCTCAAACTCTTGGGCTCAAGCCATCCTCCTGCCTCAGGCTCCTTAGTAGCTGGGACTACAGGTGCATGCCACCATTCCCAGCTAATTTTTCTATTTTTTGTGGAGATGGGGGTCTCACTATTTTGCTCAGGCCTTTTATGGCGGAATAATATTCCATTTTGTTTTTCTCCATTCATCAGTTGACGGACATTTGGATTGTTTCTACTTTTTTGGCTTTATGAACAATGCTGCTTGTGTGTGAGTCTTTGGGTGGACATGTGTTTTCGTTTCTCTTAGGTAGGTATCTAGGCACGTTTTGAGGAACTGCCAAACTTTTCAAAGCTGCGGCACCGTTTCACGTTCCCACCATCGATGTATGAAAGTTCCAGTTTCTTTGGCTTGTTTTTTAAAGAACTCTCATTTACTGTAAAGAAAATGGTGGTGACTCTGGCTAATGGCAGGGTGCATACCCTGCCTGAGGGCATTCAAATTACAGTGAAAAAGCAAAACAAAACATAGTGTTGTCCAAACAAAACACTCTGGGCCAGATTCAGCCCTTGGTGACTGCCTTGGCACCCCAGGTTCTGGTCAACCGGATTCTAGTGTACTTTTCTATTGAGCAGTACTTCCTTGTAAGGTTTTAAAAATTTTTAGCAAATCCTTAAAAAATGTAATATACAAAAAGTTCTTAAAAATATATCCTTTCTGTACCTATCCCTCAGTGTAAGGAGTCGTCACCAATACGGTTTAAGCGTTTGTGAACTGCCTCCCTGTGTTAACCCTTTCTCTCCCCACCACAGTTAATCACTTTCCTGAATTGGGTTTTCCGCCTTTCCCTGGTATTTGTTACACTTTTCGCTATTTATGTTTGCAAATTGTTTGCACAATATTACATGTACATGAATACTCTCTTCTAGTAAAAGGCCAGATGGGTGACTCAGAAAAGGTTGGCTGCTCTTATAAAATATAATGCATGATTTTTAGAGGCAGGAAAAGTGCTAAAAGAAGCCAGAAATAATATCACCAGCTTACCTTGGGGAGGAAAGCTCAAACTTGGTGTTTTGTCAGGTCCCCTTTTCCTTTTTTTCTCTTAAAAAACAAAAACAGAACAGAAGCCCCCACCCCTTTCTTGTTTGCAGTGAATTCCGAACAGCGTTCAGAGGTGCCGCTGCTCTAAACATCAGAATAAACCTAAAAGGAAAGAGCTCCTCTGTGCAAATTGCGCTCTTCAGTCCCTTGGTCACTTAGTCCATTTCCTTTTTTAGCTGTCTGTCTTCCGTGTCCCGGGTGTCGCATGTGTGTGTGCCACGCGTGTGTGTGTGCACTGACACAGTGTGAAATACAGCAACCTGGGGTTTCTCCTCTGATTTTCTTGCTTACCCTCTCCCACCAAGTGTAAGATTTTAAGACCAGAACTTTCTGAAATTGAAAGCATTTGGAGGTTTAGATGTCAAGATCTTCATTAGCCTGAGCACTGATTTCTCTGGTGTTCTGTGAGCAGGTGGGGGAGACTCTCCCACGAGGATGGAAGTAGCCGTAGATGGCACAGGTGGGCAGAGATTGTTCTTGTTTATAGTAGAGATACAGCGCTGCCCTCTCCTTCCTCCATGTGGTCGTGTTTAACCTAATGATCAGCAGACGGTGTGAAGGTTACAGCTGCCGGTCTAATGAGAACGTCCGAGATGTTGATCTCAGCAACCAGTTAGTAAGGGCATTAAAATTCTTTTTGTTGCCTCTGATTGTTTTGTTAGACATCGGTTTAGTGAAGCTCTTTAGGTAATTAATGAGTACCTAATACGAGCCCTTCTTTGGCGGTTGAGCATACTCTCATCCTGGTAGATGCACAGATTGGAGCTTCTTGAAATAGATGCAGAATTAAGTGAGGTCGACCCATGAACGCACACTTCTCTCACAAAAGACATCGAGTAAGGCTACTGCGGGAAGGGCCTTATGCCAGTAATTTCTTTGAAATATATAAAGTCATTTTCAGACTAATTCCTTGTTAGTGGAAGGCATCATTAGGTCATATTAGATAATGACCTTTTAGATTTCTCTATTGCTATATGGGTGCTGATTTAAATAAAGATTTTAATTGAAGGAAGTCATGCAAAATGTAATGGTGGTATGCACAATAGACCTGTTTGTTCTCTCTGCTGTGAAATGACTTGAGCGAGGCTAATATTTCTGCCCAAACAGAATCTGCTCCTCTAGAGAATAGTATGTGGTACGTTTTAATTTCATAATGAGGCTCTTCCTCAGGGAGCCTGTCCATCCTAATTATGTTATGGTTTGGTGGCGAGAGCATTCTGTGCACTCAGAAGTTGTATGTGATTCCTCAACCCCTCCCTTGAAAAAAAAATACTATGATCATTAAGTGTATACACCATTTACTACTTTTGAATATAGTTGTGAAAATGAATCAGGGAGACTCTTAAAATATGGGAAATGTGTGTGGTTGAATGCATGTCATTGCATAGTTAATAGAAGCAGATAGTCAAATTGCAGTAAATACAAATTTTGCAAAATTTTACCAGTGAAGTCTAGCAGGTTGCTAAAAGAAACCGTTTGGTTATTAGTAAACCTGTCTGAACAAAATTGTAATAGACTGCTACTACAGAATTTATGGTATTTTAGTTTTGTCATTGGATATATAAATATTGTTCATGCTTTTACTACTTTTATGGTACAGCAATAAGAAGGAACAAACTTTAATTTTTTTAATTTTAAATTTTATTTTATTATTATTTTTAGAAATGAGGTCTCACTGTGGTGCCCAGGCTGGAGTGCAGTGGCTGTTTGCAGGCATGATCATAGCACACTACAGCTCTGAACTCCTGGGCTCAGGCAATCCTCCTGCCTCAGCCTCCTGAGTAGCTGGGACTACAGATGTGTGCCACCATGCCTGGCTCTGTTTTTATTTTATTTTATTTTTTGAGACAGAGTCTCACTCTGTCGCCCAGGCCAGAATGCAGTGGCATGATCATAGCTCACTGTAACCTCGAACTCCTGGGCTCAAGTGATCCTTCCCCCTCAGCCTGCCACATAGCTAGGACTACAGGCGTGCACCAAACTGAGCTAATCTTTTTTTTATTTTGCGGGGTCGGGGTGGGGGGTCTCACTGTGTTGCCGTGTTGCCCAGGTTGGCTTTGAACTCCTGGCTGCAAGTGATCCTTCCACCTTGGCCTCCCAAAGTGCTGTGATTACAGGCGTGAGCCACTGTGTCTGGCCTTTTTTTTTTTTTTTCCTTTTAAATACAAGAAAAGAGAATCTCTCTTTACTTTCATGCTTGAAATACTACTTGGATACTAACGTTTGATATAATGAGCACTCAGGGTCATATGTGTATGGTTAGTTACTAGGTCTAGATTAAGTTATGGCTGATCGGAATCACATGCTTTGAATTTCCCTAGAATTCTGGATTCAGCATAAAATGATCAGATAGGGTATGAAGTACTAGGTAAGATACCTAACTGTGAAAAAAGGTTAGGCAGCTACCAAGTCCTACTCTTGAAGTTTTTTTTGTATATTTTGCTTTGCTTTTTGCTTAACAATACTTTTTTGGGGCTCGTTGTCTCCATCTCTGGGGTAGGAGTTGTTATTGATATAAATCAGATACTATGTAAGAATCTAGATTTCTGTTTTAAAGATGGGGAGGTAGCAGTCCTCCCTGAGGAAATGTGATGTGAGAAAACCATCCAGTCCCAGAAGTTAGTATATCACAAAATTCCCAGCAACTTGGGAATTATTCCTGATTCATTTGACATTCAAACATCAGCAGTGTGCCAAGTATCAGGCTAACAGGGTAATTTTTATTAATCCTTAGTTCCATGAAATTATGGTGTTAATTTTTTGCACAGTGTGTCTGTAAACATACTAGTAAAACAAAAGACAAGCAAAAAAAAAAAAAACCCTGGAAAATAGAGATATTAGATTATTCTCTTGTGGATTTTGTAAGGTTAGATTTTGCAGACTCAAATCTGAACTGATACTATTGTTTAATTTTGAGCATTGTACATTTTCTTGTGAGAAAGATATCTGTTGCAAATTAATAGTTTAGAGTTCTGGAGTCCTTAAAATTCTTCTGTAGAGTGCTTTTAAAACAGAGGTATCTTATAGAAATAAATTTCATTTTTTGCTTCACTTTTATCAAACCTAATTATATAAACTTACAATTAAATGAAAACTTATGTGGGATGGGTCGTGATTATTAAGAGTAATACATCTTTATGTTTTGACCTGTATATTAAATATGTCAATAGTCCTTTTATTCTGCTTTTAGGAAAACTGAAATAGAATTTACATAAAGATCAGTGACTATGTAAAAGTTGTATTTGCCATTTAATGTTTAAAAACTTTTGCTATGGAGAATTTTAAAGATATACCAGTGTAGGCAGAATAGTATGAGGCCCCTCCATGTGCCCGTCGCCCCCGAAAAGCATCAACCCGCGACCGATACTGTCCTATCTGCATCTTCACCCCCTTCCTCTTTCTCATGTCATTGTGAAGGACATCCCATTTTACTCAGAAATACTTTAATATATCTTTTATTATTTTTTAAACATAAGTACAATACCATTATTACACCTTAACTATTAACAATAGTTAAGTAATAAGCATCAAATTTTCAGTGTTGAAATGTCCAATTGTCTCAAAGCTTTTTCCCCAAAGTTTGTTTGGAATAGGATCAAAATGTGGTCTGCACATTGTGATTGGATGATGTGGTTTTTCATTTATTGGTTCCTCGGTTGTTGAAGAAGCTGGGTTGTTTGGTCTGTAGATGGATTAATGTGAATTTATTGCAGGGGATAGATAGTCCTTATTTAGTCAGATGCCAAACCATGTTGATTTTCCCTGTAAATATTTTCATCCCCGCATTCCTCTCCATTCTCTGTGGCATTACCCTAGTTAAGGACCTATTGCCTTGTTGAGATGACAACGAAACCTTCTGACTGGTTTCTGGAACCCACTGTCACCTCAGGCCTGTTCCTGCTTCCTGTAATCTGTCTTTTGAATTTAAAGCATTTATTATTTCCACTAATATAGAAGTGTCACTACCTAGTTGACATCTTTTATGTTTGTCTTGCATTGTTTTCTAATATGGTTATTGTTTCTCTTGTTTCTGTGTGTTTTGAAAATTCCCTTCCCTTTCAGACCGTGGCTACCGGAAAGCTTGGGCTTTGGAACGAGGTTCAGGTGCTGGAGGGGTGAGAGAGTGGGCAGCTGTGTGGGTTATAAAAGTCTCTGTGTCTACCAGGATATTAAAGGGGACAGAAAAGACAGAAACAAAGCATATATTGATTGATCCTGGAAAAAGCAAGAAACTGTTGACAAATCAGTGTTCTGCATACTGTCAACACGATGGAATTATTTCATTGTAAATTTGTCAACAATTTTACAATAATCTAACAAAAACTTCTAAAATATCCCCAAGTAAAAAGATAGCTGTGAATACTTTCAATGTCAATAGAATGTGGTTACCGTGAGGGGGGAAAGTATGACCAAACAAATTTTGTTTTTGTTTTTACTCAGAAGTGTAAATTCAAATTTCAGGATATCTGTTTTTGTGTAGCTGGAATCTTACAGATTCTTTGTAAAAGAAAAAAAAAATTTTTTTTTTTTTTTAATTCTTTAGAAGTAGATTTGTAATGTGTATGAAGTTTTGCTTCGAGTTGTTTTGCAAACTCGAATTTCTATAGCAATTTTATACGGTAATAAACATATATGTAAATTTTCATCAAAGCAAACTTATTTTTTGGAGATATAAACATCTATAAAATTATTGTGTTTTAAAAAATAAAATTTACCCTAGGAAATGAAAACCATCTTTGGGATCTGTGCATGGTAACTGCTCTTCTTACAGCTGCTCTTTATCGTCTACGAGACTTACACAGTCCTCTGCATAGAATGTTGGCCGACTTGGTGTTTTTTTTTTTTGTCATGTCTAAGCAACAAATAAGTCTCCTTGCTCAACTGTCTTCTCATCCAGTGTCAGCACAGCAGAAACCCTGTGTGTAAGCAGCACCTGTGCCTGCTCGGTTATCGTCCTGCTTAGTCACCGGTCAGAGCCACCCTTGCTGTCTGCTCTGTCCTTTGGAGGGTTGGGTGTGATACAATGTCGTGGGAGGAGCCAGACGTTTATACACAGTCGATACCGTCTCATGTCAGTCGTTGTAATTAAGTTATGTAAGTCATACGGGAAAGCCCTGTTGTGTGAAATCCCCTCTCTGAATCTTAGATTTGCTGCTACCCTTCATCCATGTACACCAGGAAGGATGCTTATAAGGAGGATACTGGGACAGAGACTGGTTCAAGATTAAGTCACGCCCTGGTGTGGAGCTAGGACCTTGTGCCTTGCCGTTTCCAGAAGCTTCGCTTGAGTTTTCAGACTCTGATTTCATCTTTCTCCCTGTATCAGGTGTCTCTCATGTGCCGCTCCAGATCCTCTTGGCCTTGCCTCTCCTCAGAGCCTTTGATCACTTTTCAACCCTGGCTGTTGCCAGCTCGGCCTGGATGCTGACCAGCTTCACGTGGACGTGATCCGACTCTTTTTCCTGCCTCGCCCCCCTTCCCTGGAATGCACGCCCACGAGCCTTGGGCTTTGCTTCCTGAGGGATCCAGGCCGAGACACCCCTTTCTGTGCCCTCGCCTGTGTGCTCTAGGTTCTCTTGGTCGTGTGTTGAGCTGGCTCTCGGCTGACCTGGCCTGCTGGGCCTGCCTGCTGCCATTGCCCTGCGGCACTTGGTACTGATCATAGAGACCTGAACTTAAAAGTTAGGAAGAGGGTAGGCCTGCTCTTCTTGGAGTGGGTTAATGTTTACATTTATCCACCCCATAAGCATTAGAAAGGCTCAAGAACTGAGGTATGCCAGTGGAGTTTAATAGTTATTATTGCTTCTGGGGATAGGAAACATCTAGAGTTGGTTGAAGACAAGCTTGACTCAGACTTGGATGTGAGTTCAGGGTGTGCTGTTTACCAGCTGTGTGAGTTTGCAAGTCTGTGTCACCTCCCTGAACTTCAGTTTCTTTTTCTGTAAAATGGACATAATAACACTAGAATATGGAACTTGCAAGATTGTTGTGGGCGTGAATGAATTATTTGTGTGAAGTGCCTGGCACATCGCACGTACTTGGTAGATGGTTCCTGCTGTTATGCTTTGATTTACTTATTCTGATCAACTCTCTGAAAACTTCTATTCATCAAAATCTGTTGTATTTTAAGTAATATTCTTTTCAGACAACACTGGCACATGCTGGGTACTCCGTGAATATTATTGGCTGGGTTAAACATGTAGTAAATGATAGTATCAGGTTTCTAATAACAAATGGTGCCCTTTTGCTTTAATTGACAATAATCATAGGCGTTTAACCTGTAGATCGAAGCGTAGTTTCTTGACCCTCTAAATAGCAACTACAAGATGTTTATTTCAGGAATCGTGAGTTTCCTCTGAAGAGCATCAATTTGCATAGTATTGCCCAGAGTTGGTTTCTATGTTCTGAGTAAAGAACTATTATTATCACAGTAAAAGGAACTCAACGGTCAAGGTCTTTGAACGCGTAGAAGGTGTCAGAGAGACAGCCGGTGCAGAGTTCTTGGAAATACAGGAAGTGAATAGAGACTTCAGTTTTTGTAAGACAGTATGGCGTGAACTAAATGTGAGGGGGGAGGGGAGGAAGAGACTTTAGTTTTTGGATCTTCTCATTGATAACAAATAGCATTTATTTTCAGGCATTATTATTGTTTATGTTGTGTTAGATCCTTTGCAAGGGTGCACGTTCTCATGAAATCCTTACGACAACAGATACAGGCACCATTATTATCTCAGTTTGCAGAAGGGGAAGGAACCGAAGGTATTACAGGGCTTCCCACGATCACGTGATTAGTAAGTGGCAGAGCTGGGATTTGAGCTCAGAGCTGCCTGAGCTCGTCTCTCCAAAAGCAGATGGGCTCATTGCTTCTTCCTGCTTTCTGAGATTTTACGGAAGAGTTTCTCCATCATCTTTAAACACTGGAAAAACATATTGGTTGATTCAGATTAAATCAAGTCTAAAGGCATTCAGCAGTCATTGATTGATATTTAATATATCCACCCTGGCAAGGTACCTGATAAGGGAAAGATAAATATGATATGCCTTTTTAAAAAAAGGAACTCACATTCTGGAGTTAGAGGAACCCATACACAGCTAAGTGTATAATATTCATTCATTAACTGTTGAATGTGTGTGTGTCAGGATAGTGTTGACCCTAAGGAAACAATGGTGAACAAAAGGGAATTTGGTTCCAGCCTTCATGGACCTTACTAGTCTAGTAGGAGTGTTATGAACTGATCTAAGATACTGTGGTCATTTATAATGAGATACTAGTAACCTCTTGTCATCAGATTTCGGTGAGAGTATACAGACCTTCTCTTGCCCAACCGTGATACTGGGAGGTGTGTTACAGTAAAACCCTGACTGAATTCTGCCGCATCTTTATTAGCAAGCAGCCACGACGTTAGTCATACAACCTGTTCCTGTAAGCTCAGTGAAGTCACAGTTCTCAGACAAGCACCTTCCTCAGCAGTTTCCCTTGAGACAAATGTAGCAGGATTCTTTTACCCTTCTGGTCAAAATCATGTAATGGAATCTGAATTCAGGCCTGGATAGAGCCCTAGCCAAGAACACTACTCCTAAGGGAACAGAATGCTAGATCTGTTAGTCATTTATTGACAGGGTCTTGCTCTGTCACCTAGGCTAGAATGCGGTGACCTAATTATAGGTCACTGCAGTCTTGGACTCTTAGATTCAAGCAGTCCTCCTGCCTGAGCCTCTTGAATAGCTGGGACTACAGGTACAGGCCACCACACCCAGCTAATAAAAAAATTTTTTTTTTTTTTAAAGATGGGGTCTTGCTATGTTGCTCAGACTGGTCTTGAACTCTTGGCCTCAAGCGATCCTCCCAGCTCAGCCTCCCAGAGTGCTGCGATTATAGGCATGAGCCTCCACACCCAGTTTGTTAGAGTCTTATACTTTGATGTCCCAAGAATGGAGGCACCTGTATCACATTTCTCATCAGTCTACAGTTTTAACACTACACATTTTACTAGTGAAAAATTATTTTTAACATTCCTTTTTCTGATTAACAAACCCTCTAGTGTTGATCAGAAAAAAAGATAGCTGAAGACATGTAAAAACTGTTTCTAGAGCAGAAATTCTTAACCTTTTTTTTTTTTTTTTTTTTGCCATGAACCCTTTTGGCAGTCAGATAATGCCTACGGACCCCTTCTCTGAATAATCTTTCAAAAGCATAAAATACATAGGATTACAAAGGAAACCAGATATATATAGAAATATCGTTATCAGAAGTATTTTAAAAGATGTGTGATATAATATATGCTTATTACTATGTTAACCAAGAAGGTCAAGTATTGGGAATAATTGCTTTAACTTGAATGTTGAATGTAAATAATCTAAAACAATTCACAGTTAGAATGTGATAGGAAAATAGCTGTGATTTTTATTGGTGACAAAGTCACAGGTACTGCTAGTACTGTAATCCAATAATACCTACATTAATAATTGAAGGAATTGCTAAATTTTGGTTATAAGTTACTGAGAAATAAAAATGTAACTTTTTTCCCCATCCATGTTCGTGGACCACCTCCCTCCCCGATTCATTCCATCCAGGTAAGGAATCCCTACTTTAGAGTGGGCATCCTTGATTAGAGTCTTTCGTATGCCACCTGATCAACCGTGCATTGTGGATTGGTGATTAGGGTATCAAATGTTAACTCGTTATCGCTAAGTGTGATTAAAACTGATGCCTGCGTTTATATCACTTTTTTGGGGTGTAATTTAGTAGGGATGATGGGACTTCTGTACAAATGAGTACAAACGTGAGGGCTTGTGAGGAGTTGCATAGGGGAGAGCTATGAAGTGCTATGGGATTATTCTAAAGTATTTTAAAGTAAAGCCTATTATAAGAGGATCTAGACAAACATACAATGATATATGCTATGGCTGCAAGAAAGAAGTAGGGAGAAAAAATGAAAGTTGTCATCATTCCTGTTTATTCTATTTTTAAGGTTGAAAAAGACATCACAGCAAAATGTATCTTGAGGGCCTTGTCTGTGGGTCAGGAATAAAGCTGTTTCAGGTGTGCAGGATAACATGACGGTGGAGGTGGGAGGCAGCAAGGCAGACCGGAGCCACACGAAAAGGGTGGGGAAGGGTTAGAGGCTTTTTCTGCACGTGAAGGACAGAGACCAATCCAGCCACGGTTACAGGCACTTTGCACACGTTAATGTATTTAATCCTCACAACAACCCTGTAAGTATTTGCGTTTTACAGATGGAGAAACAGGCATAGAGAGATTAAGTAACATCCAGAGTCAAAACTAGGTCTGTCTGGCTCCACGGGCCTCGGTACGAGATGAGGCAGATGCCGGTGTGGAGGGCAGATTAGCCACACACGTGACTGCAGATAAGAAATCAGGTCAGAGGCTGTGAAAATGATACTGGCAGAGATGGTAAAAGTGCCCTGAACGCTGAGCATTAAGAACAGGCGAAAAGAATTTTTCAGCCTGGAAATCTACACATTTATGTTTTCCAGCTAGACGGCATCCACAAAATAGGAACGAAAAGCCCAGTGTTTCTGAGTCGAGATTCTTACCAGTGGTTCTAAATCTCTGTGCCTGGCTGGATCAACTCTACCAGCGTCACTCCCCAACTGAAGAATGTTCATCTGGGGCGGGATTTTATTATCATCAACAGCTAACGTTTATACCAATCACCACACTAGTCCCCCGATTGGATAGGGATACCCCGGGACAGTTTTCAAATGTTCATTGGATGGTGACGAAGCTCACAGTCCTGAGCTCTCACTCTGTCACCCAGGCTAGAGTACAGTGGCATCATCACAGCTCACTGCAGCCCCCAACTCCTTAGGCTCATGTGATCCTCCTGCCTCAGCCTCCTGAGTAGCTGGGACTACAGGCGCGCACCACCACGCGTGGCTAATTTTTAAATTTTTGGCTGGTCTTGAACTCCTGGGCTCACATGATCCTCCCACCTTAGCTTCCAGAAGTGTTGGGATTGCAGGCATGGCCCACCATGCCTGACCCTATAGATGAAATTTTACAGGATTGGAGCTAAATGGAAGTTTTATAGCACACCTGATTCACTTGCATTGGCAGAGAGGCTGAGTCAGCTGGTTCCTGGTCCCAGGCTTTTTCTTGGCCGAGTTCAGGTTCAGTTCCCGACCTTGGAGCACAGGAGCCCATTCACTTGGTGGACGTTGCCCAGGAGCCTTGGGGGTGGTCTGGGAAGCCCGTGTACCCGCATACCCTGGGGGCGCGTTCATCCCCTTCTCAGGCCCGGGAGAGATGCCTCTTTGTCTGAAGCTCTCTGGGATTTCTGGTCAGAGTGGTTGTTTGTTTTTGTTCTTAACCTACCATAAAGCAGTGAGGAGTTTTAGGATAGTCAAGAGTAAATTTTAAAAATTTCATCCTCATGGTCTCTCAGATGTGTTCTCTGTGTTCCCATGTTTTACTTCCATGTTTATGTTTTCACTTTCGCATGGACAAACCGATGGTCCGACTTAAGCTGTGGTTTCTTAATAAATAGGTTCTGTTTAAGTTTAGTTGTGAGTCGTAGTTACCGAAGTGTAGATTTCCAGGCTGGAAAATAGAAGCAATTTTCATCTGTTCTTAATATTCATCCCTGGGGCTGACCATTAAGTGGAAGGCAGAGCCCTCTCAAATAGCCAAAGCCGAAACAAGCTGCCCTTTCAGGATGCTCCAGCTGTGTGCACAGATACATTTCAATACCGTTGCTTTCGGGTTTTTGATGTGCCTTATTCAATAAGGATTCATTAAGAAAGTTAAAACCCATTTTTATTAAATCACATCATGACACTCTCAGTTATAGTCAATCCTCATCTCATTTCAAGCTATAAAATATTCAATATTTTCTGCTTCCTATTAACAAAAATCATTTTATGCCAACTGGTATAGTGGGTTATACTCTCTTCTTTCATTAAATACGTAGGAAATGTCAAATCTTGGTGTTTAAGAAAACTGCTAGAGTTCTTTCTCATTCTTATTTTTAAAAATACAGTGTACCAGAGTTTGATTAGTGAACACATGTAAACCAGAGGAATGCCATGTCTTTATTGGACACCTTGTTTTATAAATAACTGCTAATTTTAGTAACATGTTTAGTAACATGTTAAACGTTACTATTTTAGATTAATTACTGAGAAACAGTAGGTTGATCTGTCTTGTTTTTTATCCATTTAAAGTTATTAGATGTATACAACTTCAATCCTTAACGACTTTTACTAATCAGTCTTACAAAATGTATTCCATAATGTATTTCTCCTTGAAATGGCTGTTAAAACCTTTATTGTAATTAAAAAATGAGGTCAAGTTATTTTATATACAGAAAATATTTGGCATAGCTGATTATTTTGATAATATAATCAAGATTTGATAACAAATGTAGATATAAAGATTTGATAATAAAGCCACTTTCTAGTTAGATTATATGGCAGATTTTTCCATAAATTAGCTAAATGTGCAGTTTCAACATTTTGAGGAAAATATATTTAAAGCATGTTGTAGATGAAATAATTTTGTCAAATTATATTATTTTGTAAAAGGTATAATGAAGTTAACAATATTTTATTAACTTTTCTGATTATAAGATGTTAAGCAAAGTGCCACTAAGTGAAAAAATAGCAGGTATAATTAACTTGGTAAGTTATGGTGAAGTCTTTGGCATACGTCCAAGAATTGGAGAAGAAGGGTGACTTTTATGACCTGGGTCACAACTCCTTTTGCAAGCCAGATAGTTTCCAATTCTTTGCTTTCAAGAGATCTCATTGATTTATTAACTGATCATTAAAAATTATATATAAAAATTTTTTTTTCCCTTGAGATGAGATCTCGCTGTGTTTGACCAGGCTGGCCTCAAACTCCTGTGCTCAAGTGATCCTCCTGCCTCAGCCTCTGGAGTAGCTGGGGCTACAGGTGTGCACCACTGTGCCTGGCTAAAATTAATATTTGATGTTACAGTCCTGTGTGATTTTTGGCCTGAACCGTGGCAGTAGTGCCAAGATTTGAGTGACTATAACAAAATCTCTTCCATTCCCGTCCCCTTGTCTATGTGAGCAGGGTTTTCAGTGCTTTACTTCTATTCAAAAGAAAATAGGAATAGAATCAGTGCTCACTGCTGTCTTGTTTTAGTAGTAAGTCATTGCTATCCCATAGAGTGATTTCATTAAAGGATACTTTTTCAATACAATTTTTACTTTTTATGGTTTTCATAATTTGTAACATATTCTTAACCATATGCTGATTGTAATCATAGCTCAACACAGAAGTAACCAGAACATGTACCAAATTTTTAATTTGTATACATATTTTTATAAAAAAATGATAGAGTGTTTATTAAAAGACTTTACATTAGGATAAAATTCTTTGGGGAAAGTAGAATGAAAATATGAGTTCATGGGCATAAAGTAAAGATAAAAAATTACTACTAAAGAAGAGTTTAATTTAAAATGTTGATAATATCAAAAATAAAATATTATAAAATACCCAAATACCAGTGGATATATTTAAAGGAATTTATTTAAAAATATGATATTTCAGAAATTGTCCTTTGCAACTATTCAAAGTTATTTTTCGAAAATTTTGTGCATCATCTTAGAAGTGTATGAAGGATTATAAGGCTTTTAGAAACTTGTTGTGGGGCACATGAGCAAATAAGCTTGAAGATTAGGTGATACACACGTACCTTGGTTAATTCATCTTGGACACATATTCATTGACTCCCTGAAGAAGATTTATCTTATATGTACTATCCTTTTTCACCTCTTCTCCTACTATTTGATTTTTGTATTAGTTTTAGTGAAGTTTTTATAGGACACAGTGAAACCTGTATTTCTTGTTAAATCGACTTTGAACATTACCTCTTTACTCCCTACCGAGACGGGGACGCCGACCTTCACCTTTTCCGTGCCTCTCGCAGCCTGCTTTTCTTCATTCCTAAATCGGCATTGCTGTGTGTTTGCATGTGTCTCTCCCCCTCGGTGCTAGACCCAAGAGTGTGTTAGTGCTCTGCCTCTGTGGCTTCCTTATCAAAACCAGCAGGCTATTTTATGGGGACTATTTTAGCATACAGTTTGTTTTTTTAAAATAAAAAATATATTATATTTACTTAGAAGCGTTCAGAATGTCAACAAAACAGCCGCCATCTCCCCCGCCCCGTTACAGGGTGGTGTTCGGTTAATAGGACGACAGTTACTTTGTATGAGCTGCTTCAGAGACAAGCAAAGATGAAAAAGTGGCCGTCTCCATGTGTCTGTCATTTGTACTGAGCACCGGCGAGACCCTGCCTTATACTCCCATCATTTATAAGAATCAAATCGGTGTTCTTGGGATATCCATCCCCTTAAATATTTGTCTTATGCTAGAAACATTCAAATTATTCTCTTCTAGCTATTTTGAAACGTTCAGTAGATTATTGTAAACTACAGTCATCCTCCTGCCTAACACTAGCTCTTATTTCTTCTGTCAAACCATATGTTTGTACCCGTTAATCCGCTTCTCTTTGTCCCCCTTTTCCTGCAGTTTTACTTGTATTTTTTGTTCTGTCTTTAATGTATTTTTAAATTTTTCTTCTCAGATTCTTAGCCACACCATTTCATGAATGTTCTCCAGAGATCTTTGTCCCGGAATCTCCTGCCCTCTGGTTGCTCCGCAGACCTGCTGCCATATAGCCGTTATCTGGGATGCAGTGAGGAATACTTTTCAATTAGTATTTTCTGGCTCTGTTCAATTTTTAGATCATGGTTTCTTGAGGAAAATGGTAGTTTAAGTTCTAATGTGTAACAATACAGCAAGGACAAGATATTGACAAAGATTATGCAAAGGGAAAAGCCTCTTCCAAATCCTGGAGATTTTTTCAGACAGGATGGTGGTCATGGTTAAGCTCATTCCTGGTCTGTGATTTCAGTAAACACTCCCTGAACGGCCGCAGCTGGGCAGGCACTGGGCTAAATTTAGGTGCCGAGGACACACAGCACAGGAGCTGGCGTGGATCCTCAGCAGGCTGAGGATCACTTGTAACAGTCGAGGCATGTTTTAAGGAAATGTGTTCGAGGTGTTCGGGAAACCTTATATTTTCATCCTTAATTGCTGTAATTCTCTTATCCCGTAAATTAATCATGGTGTGAATGTGCTTATAATGTCCCCAGACACATGGAGTATTTCACGTGGGAACCGGGTTAAGTTCACAGGACAACCAGTTGATACCATAGTATATAAGAGAGGGGGAGATGGTTTTAGGAAAAGCCACCAAACTCTAACATTGAATATTAGTGAGTGATCTATTAAGATGGCAAGTTTTAATGAACCACCTTGGGTAGTGTTTCCCGATAGCCCCCCACGCTAGGAAAAAGGCGCATCATTGCAAGTGAATTTCCAGTTGGTGGAATATGACTGGGGAAATTTTAAACTGGGCACCTTGGAGCCTTGTCTCTCCGACCAGCTCTTACGCTGGAGTTTTCTCCATACTCGTTCACCGGAGAGTAAAATAAGACATTTGCATCATCTTGTTACCATAGCCAAAAGATATACATCTTTTTTAAGAGATGGGGGCTCACTGTGTTGCCCAGGCTGTTCTCGATCTCCTGGGTTCAAGCGATCCTCTCGTGTCAGCCCCTGAGTAGCTGGGATCACAGGTGCGTGCCACCATGCCTAGGCTGTCTCTTAACTTAGAAAGAAATTCTTTCTCTCTGTTAGGATTTTAGGAAGCTCAAGCACAGCATCCCTTTTTTCCCCACCCAAATTCTGACCTGAGGTAGTCCTGGGGATCAGTAAGATAGAAAATAAACCCAAAATGAAAACACTGACGCCTCATGCTCATTATGTGCCAGGCAGTGTTCTCATCTTCTTAGCAATCAATGAAATAGACTCTCTCATTAGCTGCATTTTGCAGAGAAGGACACCGAAGCCTGGAGAGGTGAGGCTGGTTGCCCATGGTCAGCTAGTAAGCGGTGGGGCTGGGATTCGCAACCAGGCCGTTTGATTCCAAGCCCAATCTTCGCCATGTGTTTTCCTGTCTCTCATTTCCCCTTGGATCCTGATAAGGCTGCGGGAGAAAGTGGCTTCTGGTCTGTTGGCTGTGGGCTGGCGACACCTCACCCCTGATGATGGACTTTGCAGGCGCAGGAGAGCTGACGATTGCAGACCTGCCCCGTGGGGCGGGGGAGCAGAGCCTGTGTGCACCCAGTTCCTTCCCTTGAATGACACTGAACTGATAACTCACGCTTCCTGTCCTGGGAGGTGGACAGAGTGAGGCAGCTCGGGGACATCAGGAGTGTCACTTTAAGTTCTTCCGTGCGGAAACATGAGGCATGAGGAATAAATACTCTCTCCCTAACACTTTTGGTTCATTTAAGACAAAGTCTTTCTGGGGAGTGAATATAGGCTGGTGGACACAGGGCAAGAGATGGAGAGAGGGCGGGCTTGGCCCAGACGAGACTCACACGAAGAACCTGAAGCTCACGTGGCTTTAGCCTGTGCCACGGCCTACACTTGCCCACACAGGTTTGCCTAGTTTACAGCCCACTCTCTCGTGCTGCCTACTTTATTTGAAGGGAAAAAAACAACAAACAAAAAATTCAAATCAGATTATTTTAAACAAGCATCTTCTCTGGTTTTCTGAAACAAAGTTGTTTCTTCTCTCACATCATTTGCCAGAGAGAGGAGAGAGAGAGAAGGAGGCAAAATGTTGGAAGTAGAGCACAATTTTAGAATGAGAAGTCTAGGTTTGAATCCAGCTTTGTCATTGAACAGTTTATACTAAATATTTAACCTCTCTGTGAGATTCTTTCTTTATAAAATGGAGAGGATAAGACCTCCTTACAGGGTTGGTGTATTAGGGCTAAAGTATACCAGGTGTGTGACACGTGGCAGTAACAAAAGGTAGCCTCTGTTGCTATTATAGAAATTAAAAAACAGAGACTTAAATAATTTAACAACTTTAACACATTGACTGCCACAGTAGAAAAAAAAAATATTTTTCCCCTGGGATCACAGTGTTTTATTAAAACAAAACGATCCTTTCTAACTTGTTTTTTATTGTTTTCTGTGCGTGAGTTATATGCAATGCAGTCCATGTTTTTAGAATTAAATTGTCAATATTCATTGTAACAATAAGAACATCAACAAGTAAGATTTTCATGAACCAACTGCAGGGTTTTGCTTTATGAGGCCCTGGGGTCAAAACCAGCCTGAGTTAAATACAACTCACGTGGCAGTCAATGTGTTAAACAAGCACTGTTTTAGGCAAGTTTCCCTTTGTTGCTTCTGGGAAAAGGGTGATTAATATTATGGTGTTGTGTCTGTTTATCTGCACACACACCCATGTATGAGGGTGAGTGTACAAAGCTAATTTGCAAATATACCTCCTATATGCAATACTTGTTTCTTGTATGTTGCATGCAGTTGAGTTTTAAAATTATAATTCATATCCTCTTTACTTTTTTCCACCAAGATTCTAAATTTGCTCTTAAAAGCTTTCAATGCTTTTTTCTTTATTCTTCAAGCTAATGCATTCAAAGAGTTCTGTTGCTTTCTTCAGAACATTTTTAGCTAAGTTGAAGAGTACTGTAAACTCGGAAGGCATGCCGTTTTTTAGAGTTGGTTAGATGGTGGGACATGAAGTGATTAAAGGATTTGGTTTTTCTTTTTCCTTCTCTAAGACATTTCCCATGCCTCCCTCCCTACTCCAGGTGTTGCACAAAAATTTCCATGTTTTGCTGGCTTGTTACGTAGATTGGGAAAGTCTTTCCTACCTATATCCTCCCTCCCCACCCTCCTCCCCCACATACCGCTTACTCTACTTGGAGGCTGGGACACACTTCCTCCAGTTTGCCTGCTCAGCAGACAGGGCTTCGAGAGGAAGCGAAGGACTGAAGCACACACGCCACACTCACGCAGGGAGCTCAGAGCCACGGGACAAAATGTATCATCCCAGCATGGTCCTAGAAATAAAATGCAGTGTCGAGGATATCACGAGACCTACACAGTTTTGATTTGTCCCTTCTGCACAGTATTGCTTAGAGGTAAATCTAATTTCTGTCCTGGCTTGGATCCCCAATCTGTTGTAGTCATGCACCCCATCACGATGTTCTAGTCGACAGCGGACCCTCACCTATGACGTGGTCCCCTAAGATTCTAACACAGCCGAAAAATTCTTGTCGCCTAGTGACATCATAGCTGTCTTAAAGTCGCAACACATTACTCACGTGTTTGTAGTACTGCTGGTGTAAACAAACCTGTGTCGTCAGTAATATAAAAATATAGCACATACAATTATGTACAGTACATAATAATGATGATAAAGGACAATGTTACTGGTTTACGTATTTATTATACTTTTTATAGTTACTCTAGATTGTACCCCGTCTACTTATATACCTAAAAAGGTTAGCTGTACAACAGCCTCAGGCAGGTCCTTGGGGAGGTATCCGGAACAAGGCACCCTTATCATGGGAGATGACAGCTCCATGCATGTTGCTGCCCCTGGAGACCTTCCAGTGGGGCACGATGTGGAGGTGGAAGACAGCGATACTGATGATGCTGACCCAGTGCAGGCCTAGGCTAATGTGTGTGTTTGTGTCTTAGTTTTCAACAAAAAAGTCTAAAAAGTAGAAAACTAAACAGATTTTAAAAATAGAGAAAAGCTTATAGAATAAGGATATAAAGAAAGAAAATATTTTTGTACAGCTGTACAACATGTCCGTGTTTTAAACTAAGTGTTACAAAACAGTCCAAAAGTTAAAAGTTTATAAAGTAAAAAAGTTATGTAAGCTAAGGTTAATTTATTATTGGAGAAAGAAAACTTTTTAAAAATAAACTTAGCGTAGCCTAAGTAAGTGCACAGTGTTTATAAAGTCTACAGTTGTGGACAGTAAAGTCCTAGGTCTTCTAGTCCTGTAAGTCCCAGAGCAGCTTCCAGTCCTGTAAGCTTCGTGCCCTAGACAGGTAAGTGCCCTAGACAGGTGTACTATTTTAAAAATCTTTTATATTGTATTTTTACTGTACTTTTTCTATGTTCAGATATCCAAGTAGTTAGCGTTGTGTTATAATTATTCACAGTATTCTGTGCAGCAACATGCTGGACAGATTCGCAGCACAGGCACACCGGGCTGTGTAACCTAGGTGTGTGGTAGGCCATGCGCCTAGGTCTGTGTGAGCACACTCTGTGATGTTTATGTACAGCAAAGTCACCTCTGATGCATTTATCAGAGCCTGCATCCCTGTCCTTAAGCGAGTGACCCATGACTATGTAATTGTTGACCTTGAGCAAGTTACTTACTCTTTTGAGCCTCACTTCCCTCATTGATACGATAAGGATAACAGGATCTCTACTTCAGGTAGGGTTGTCACGAAGATGAAAGAGCATAGTAGATGGGATGCAGAACAGTGCTTGGGTCTGGGAAGAGCACAGGCATCTATTGACCCTGGATTGGAACTCAAGTCTGCCCGGCTCCCAGGCCACGCTGTTTCCATCGCACCCCGTGACATTGCGCAGCAGCGTGAGGTAGGTTATGTAGCTAGTAACCCCACCTGATGACTGAAGAAGCAGACAGGTTTGATGAGGTTAAGTGACCACCCAGGATCATGAAGCCTGTGTTCAGGGCAGAACATGCACTGAACGAGGGGCTGCTAACTCCTAGCGCAGAGTACTTTTCGTTATAGCATCATGTCCTGAAGAATATTTAATAGCTTGAATTATCTGATTACTTCTTGTCTCTTCAACTAGATTGGCAGCTTCTTGGGGACTCCCAACTGGTATGTCCATGGTGCCATCTGATTATAGACTCTTAAATAGTTAGAAACTTGGGCCTTAATGGAATAAAGATCACTTTAGCATAATGCCTCAGATGCGTATGTTACGTCATCTAGTATAAACATTAGTAATCAAATGTAATTTACTAAAATAAATTAATACATATTGAGCCAGGTCCTGAAAAGGGTGACCTGAATTTCAAGTAGGTGTTTTTGCCCATCGGGACCCTAAAACAAGTATTAAATGTGAAGTTTACAAATACATACTTACAAATCTATAACCGTGCAACCTAGCAGTTCTACTTTTAGGTATCCAAGGGAAATAACAACAAATGTGTACACAAAGACCATGAAGGAGCTCGAAAGTGGTTAAAGAGGTAAAAGGAATGGATAGATACAGGACAGAGAAATCAGCATGAATGATAAGGAAGTAGTCTGAATTTGGATAGGAGTTAGTTAATCCTCATAAGAGTCTAATGTGAATAGAAACTAAATTGTGAAAATCTTTCTGTTCTCCAAAGTGAAATGGACACACATCTTTAGAAGACTGCCAACATGGTTGGTCATTAGAGAAATGCAAGTTAAAACTGCAGCGAGAGACCCCTCTGTATCCGTTTGAACGTCTGTGATCAAAAGATAGACAATGCCGTGCTAAGTGCTGGCGAAGGTGTGCAGCACTCGTGAGGCTCACGCGGCTGTAGTGGTACCTTGTATTTGGTTCATGTTAGTGGCGTCCAGCATTTGAACTAGACTTTGGATCAGGCAGACACCAGTTTGAATCTTAGTTCCGCCACCACTGGCTGTGTTAATTTCTGTGTGCTCCTTAGCCCAGGTGTAAAATGAGGATAATACCTCTTAGGGTTACTATGTTATTAACAGATACATGAATGTAAAGAACTTAATATAATGTGTAGTGTTCGGTTGTTACTCTGTAAGAATAATTCTGTGTTAAGCTTGTATCTAAATGGTTCTGAGTGAGACCAGTCCAATTAAATAAGCAACTGTCCCACCTCTTGTCCGTGTGAACGAGACATTGGAAAGCTCCTGGTAATTTACTGTAGATTACCTTGATCGCGGCTTGTTTTTGAGCTTTGTTAGGTTGGGGCGAGAGTGGCCCCTGCTCTAGTGCTGGTTTCGCCCTGCTCGTCAGTCGTGGTCCCTGGGCTGTTTACCCGATGCCTGCTAGTGTTCGAGAAAATCTTTCCACCGCGGATGGATTAATTCAGGTTTCTCCAAGCCCCACGTGAGCTCTGGGAACCGTTCAGCATACACTTCTCCCGGGGTGGTTCTTCCCTGGTGATGTTTCCGCCTGCTTGGAGCCTCACCTCCTGCACGTGCAGTCTGCTCAGCCAATGACAGGCTCCTGGAGTTCTTCCCTTGCATTGCTTGCCTCTCCCTGGCCCACAGCTTCCCGCTGCCTCCGCTCATCCGGGCCCCAGTCTCTAGCAGCTCAATTCCGGCCACCAAGCTCTGGCTTGGGTTCCCTCTTCTGCACTGTGGTCTGTCTCTACGCAGAAAACACGGGCAGTTGTAGGCCCCCTCACTTTCGCTCGGGAATCACAACCCTACACTGCCTGTTATCTGTTGTCTGAACACGTTCGCTTGTATCTTTTGTCCAGTTTTCGCATGTGTGGCAGGAGAGCTAGAACCAGTTATTCTGTCATCGCCAGGGTTTCAGACTCATATTAGACCTTGTTGAATGTTGACGAGAAGCCTTTTCTGATGCCTGTGGGACGGGTGACATTGTGAATGGCCCCATCTGGGAGGGAGCAGGGAGCCCACCAAAGGCTCGAGGCAGAGTGATGCTGGACTGGCGTGTGGTTTAGGGGCGTGCTGGGAGCGCACAGCTGGGCGTGTGTGGTAGGCCAGAAGTGGGAGGAAGAAACAGGGCGGCCTGTGCCCCTGCCTGCCCCGCCCCCCTGCTTCCACTTGGTCACTGTCAAGTGCAAGTTCAGTTCAAGCGTCTTCTGACCGCCCTGTTCAAAATTTCCACCCACCTCCACTTCTGCACATCCCATCTCCCTTCCCTGCTTTACGTTTTTGCATAGCACTTACTATATTTTGTATTCATTCATTCTATTTTAAAGAATTTAAGCTCTTACAGGGCCAAGACTTTTGTCTGACTATTCAAGGCAGTATCCTCAGGGCTCAGATCAGCCCTGGCACAGCAGGCTGGCGGCCGGGCGTGGTGCTCTCCGTAAATACTTGCTGACCAAATGACCGTCAGAAAGAAAGAAGGGATGGAATTGAAAGACATTTCAAAGGTGAAAACCATGTCTCAGGAAAGGGAAACACATAGCAATCTTCAGTTAATTAATAAGCACTTTATCTCCTTCCAAGTAGTGAAGTAGATAGTTGGGAAATTTTGGGGAATTGAATTTTCACTTAAGGAAGTTAAGGAAATCTTTGCTAAGCAATGGATTTGGGGAATAATTACAGGAATGAGCTAGAAATTTCAGGTTTTTCTCAACCTGTTAGCTGACGTAAACCCCAAACAACTTTGCATCCTGAAGCAGAATCACGATAGTGATGTTATCGAACCCTCCCTGAGGTGCACAAACATGCATGTGCCAAGCACTTCACATGTGCTTTTGGTTTTTCTTTGAAGTCCCAGGGTTTCCAACGTGAGTCTAAATTCTAGACTTACCATTGCTTACAGTGAAGACAAGGCTTTAGCTTTAATTTGATTTTGTTGCCACTAATTCCAATGACATTACTGCTGCAGTGACGTTGAGTTTGGGATCCCTTGTTTAGGATAGCCAGGGTTATGTGTTGGAATTTTAAAGCCTGGCCCATTTGGGGGTGATTTTAGAGAGGAGAGATGGTGGTGGAAGTGGTTTTATTCTGCCCATAATACTATGATTGAGAGTCACATAAGGGGTGTTTAAGAAAGATACATCTAGGGAAATAATAATGAATCTGAGAAGTGACAGATGGATAGGAGTTGGCCTCAGGAGTTCAAGGCAGAAAGAAAATCGTGTATGAAAGCCCCGAGACCAGAAAATGGGTGCGCTGGGCCGGTTAGGGCAAGGCCAGTGTGAGTGAAGGAAGGACTGGTGCAGGTTGTAGTTAGAGATGAAGGCAGGGGCCGGGTCCCCTAAAGAGCTTAAGAAATGTTTGCTGAGTATGCAGAAAGCCTCGAGTTGGCCACTCTGGTCAATGAAGGAACAGTCTGGCTGTCAGCAGCTTACAGTCTAGCTGAGATGTCACATATTTCATCACGAGACAAAGTGATAGATCCCCTGTAAACAGTAGAGATAGTTTGGGCTTACGGTAGAATTGGAGAAGGAAACTCACTTTTATATAGGGTTCTAGGGAAGGATTCTTGAGAGAGAGAAAATCTGATCTGAGCTCTTCTCTCACTGGTAAGGCACGGCTAAGCAGAGCTGTTGGGGGGAAGGTGTTCTCTGAGTGTGGGTGTGTGGGACACGGGAAGGGACAAGCTTGCGGGACTGGAGGTGTCCTCCAAGGCTATGGGGGTGGGGTGGGGTTGGGTGGGATGGGGGAGGGATTGAGTTTCCTCTGATCCGCCAGCGGTCGACAGCTCTCACTGGTAGAAATGTTGAACTATAACTGGTTGAATGCTTAATCTCATTTTCTTTTTCTTACTTTTTTTATTTATTATTATTTTTTTTTTTTCAGCTCATTATGGGGGTACAAAAGTTCAGGTTCTCATTTTCTTATAATAAGTAAAAAGAGTTAAGCAAGTTATCCAGTGTAACTTCTCACTCCTTATGCAAATCCCCATCAGATGCTTTCTGCTCTCTCCTTAGATGCTACACTGATGGAGAGCTGTTTCTTGGAACAGTGCTAATTATTATATTAAAGAGACATCCCACTTCTAAGTAACTTTTCCCAGTAGGTCCTACTAACTGTGGCCCTCGAAGTGCCCTGGAACAAGTCCCCTCAGCTGTGAAGATGGGCAGCCTTGTCTGCCTTTAATCTTAGCCGCTCCAGCTATACATTTCCACTCCTTTCATTTATTCGTTCACTTGTAGTTTTCAAACCCCTCTGTCTCCTGAATGCTGTTCTCCAAACATACGCTACTTCATCAATGATGCTGTTAAAATTTATTCTTCAAAATTGAATGGAGTATTCCAGATGTTGAGGAAACAGTGAAGCGGGCTTTTGATGATATCTGTGCTTCTTACAGAGGGAGTCGGCCAGATTAGCAGAATTGAGAAGCTTCCATTGTGAGTCTGGTCAGTTTATGAATTTTGAATCAGGTCCGCTTTATTCCTTATGTGGAAAGCACATGGGGGAGGGGTGACACAAATGATCATCGCACAGATTGTTGTTTGGTTGCTGGTACTGCCAGCTAAGTCGGAAAAAGCAACAACATCATTACATAGCGTGGCTGTGTTAGAATAAGCTCTTTGTGATGTATACATTCGTTATAGAACGGGTCGGAGTGGGATCTTGTTAAAACAGAGATTCCAAATATTTCTAATACTTGCAAAGATTTCAGCAAGTTAAAGCTTTATAATTAAAAGCAGAGATGGTATTTGGATTCAGTTATTTGATTTTAGTAGTTGACAGCAGTAATTGATTTATAACATCATTCTACTGACATTGTTTTATGTTTTACACATACGTGATTTGTGTGGTTTAGTTTTGGACCCAATGTCAATTTTATTTTTGTCATGGTCAGAAGTATTAATAAAAAATTTTCAGAGATTATCAACTTGTATAAAATCATCACCAAATTTCTCCTTTGTGTTTTGGCATTCTAGAGACCAGGAATATAATTTGACTTATTTTTATGGTGTGATTTATTGTTTAAATAAGAAGAGAGCACAAGCCCCTCAACTAGGTCAGTAAAAAGGAGGAAGAGAGCAGCTTGTTCATAGGTTAACAGTTCTTATCCAAATATGCAACCATGCCATTGGTTGTTTCCCACGCTTGTTTGTCTTCTTCCAAAAAAGTATATCCAGCCACGTTGTTCCACCTGGGCTGTCAGACTCTCCAGTAACCAGACAGGAGACTAATTACTGTCACCATTTGGGAGACAGCAATTGTTGCAGGCAAGAATGACAAATGGATGCTAAAACTTGTGGCTGAAAGTATGAAGAGGAGCAGGGTGTTTATGTAGTCTCAGAGTCATCCCCCAAAGATGCTTATTAATTCCAACAGGAAAAATAGTAATGTTACAGTGAGGACACCTCAGAGATGCCACCTTAACCAACTGATCAGAATTAACGTGGTCAGGAATGACATGTGGACATCGTAAGCCTCCTGGCAGGGTGCACCAAGAAGGACACAATCATACTTCTGTGTTACCCTTGCCAAAATGCACATCCTGAATTTAGTCGCAAGGAGGCATTAGGCAAACCCAGACTGAGGGACATTCTACAAAATAAATGACCAGTACTCTTCAAGTGTCAAGAGCATGAGAGACAGACTCTCCCAGGTTGGAGGAGACATGACAGCCCAGTGCAACACATGATCCTGGACTAGAAGAAAGGGCATTAGTGGTGGTAGTTGGCAAAATTTGGTTAAGATTGGTTTTAGGTTATTTAATAAATTGTGTGTTGATGGTTAATTTGCTGGTTTTGATCATTGTAGCTGTGGTGACACAGGAGACATTTGGGGAACAACGTTTGGAGAAGTTTGGTGAAGGGTGTGCAGGAATTCTTTGTGCTATTTTTAGAGCTTTTTGTAAGTCTGAAGGTATTTCAAAATGAAGTTAAGCAACAGCAACAAAAATAATTCAACTCAGCTGAAAAATTATGGCTTTAATGCTTGTACTTTGCGACATCGCTTTTGATTGGTTGGTAGCTGACTGTCTTTGCTTCCTGAATCTCCTCGGTGATCTGGACAGCTGAGGTTTCTAAATAATGACTCTCAGGATGTGTGAGGCATGGCTGTGTTGAATTGCAGCCACACTTTGAAAAGGTTTTGCTTAAGTAATTTACTTATTTATTTTAGTACAGAGCTGTAATTACATCGTTGGGTGTCCTATAGCTGGGCAGGTTATTTGAGCTTTAGTCTCGTAGCCACCAGAATCCCTAGCTGGAAACTTAGCTCTGTAATTAATTTACTGGCTTGTTTGTTTTTATTATGATGCCGTGAATTCAGGTTAATCCCATGGGTTCTTCTGCTGTGTGTCATATGTTATTGAACTTCATGTTTGTTGGTTGTGTCTTAGGAAGAGGTGATTTTTTTTGTGTAAATGCATTTAAACTTGAAATCAGACTAAATACCTTCTCTCAGAAAAGACAATCCAGAGTTTTTATAAATATAGTGACTAGTAAATGTACGCTGGCGTAACCACCAAGTGGTAACCTTTTATTGAGTAATAATTAGAATGGAGGAAACACATGGGGAGATGTTTCTGTTAGCAGGAGCAGTTGTTATGTGTGACTCATGGATTCTTAAGTCTGGGCGGTTGTGACCCAGGTGGGACAGGGAAGGAACATGAATTTGGGAGTCAGAAGACCTACTTTTGAGTCCCAGATCCATGACTGCTTATTACACGTTGCGTATCCCTTCTCCAAAATGCTTGGGACCAGAATGTTTTGGATTTGGGATTTTTTTTTTTTTTTGATTTTGGGCTGTTTGCATATAGTTACGCAACGAGCACATCCTTTGCATGTCATGTTGACACTCAACATATATTCTAGAGAAATGATTTTCTTTTTTATATTAGCCACGTTGAATATTACTCCAAAATTTATTAGACAGCTGCCACTCATCTGCTAGACTTTCCATGATAAAACAGTGTTCTTATCTGAAATCATTTGATACAAATAAATATTAAACTTCTTTTAGAAGAAAATCTTAGATGAGAATATGTAAGATAATTGCAAGGAAACGTTTCCGTGTATGGTTTCCTTTCAAGTTTCAGGCTGGAGTTGGAGTTTTGATCCTCTGAGAAGGGCCAATTATTATTGTTCCTATTTAACTCCAGTCTCAAAAGTACTTTCCTTTATTCTTAAATTGTCTGACTTTGATGTCGTACTGTGATTTTGTAAGTGAACGTTATTGTTTTTAGGAATTATACACTGAAATGTTTCAGGCTGAAGGGACCTGTCTGCAACTTACCCTGGAATGGTTCAGAAAACAATAGTCTTTGTGTATGTGTGTATCCTTCTACCTATGGAGGAGAGGGAGGGGGAAGGGGAGCAGTCACGGCGGTGTTAACGGTTGGAGAACTGAGGGGAAGGGTCCATGAGTGTGCTGTGAGATTCTTACAGCTTTTCGGGTGAGCACAGAGGAGTAGGTGGCGAGTAATTCAGTAAGTACACGTTGTGAGCTTTCCAACTTTGAGAATCCAAAATTCAAAATGCTCCCAAATCTGAAACTTTTTGAGCACCCAGAAGACATTCAAAAGAAATGCTCATTGGGAGCATTTTGGAATTCAGATTTTTGGATTTGGGATGCTCCGCTGTTAAGTATAATGCAAATATTCCAAAATTCAAAAAAATCCGAAATCCAAAACACTTCTGATCCCAACCATTTTGAATAAGGGATACTCAACCTATAGTAACTCACTGGCAAGAAATTGATTATCCCTTTAATCTTTTTTTGTTAACCAGCTCAGAATTCATGTTTTTGTGGGAGGGCCGGCATAGATAAGAGAGTAAGCTGCTGCTTTATCAAAGCAGAGAAAACTTCCCGAAAGTGAAATCAGATGATAAAAAGTAAAGATTAAAAAAAATATTTACAAGACATACACAAGGATAAAAGCAAAATGTGTAAGTTAGAAATATTAGGACTTTTTAAATTATCCAGTGCTCAGATAGTCTTTCTTCTGCTGGAGAGACACAAGCTGGTTTTCTATAATTAGCAACCTACCCTACTAGTTAATAGACATTAATTTATCCTTTAAATTACTGTTTGGTTTCAAAGATAATATTTGGTATTCTTATTGCAAATTTATATAATGTTTATTACATTTTACCTTCAAAAAGAGTCTTCTAAACTATATTTCTTTTTTTTTCCCCTTTTTGTTCATGTCCATGATGACTTCTCTTTTGGGAACTCAGGGGCCAGCCAAAGGTAAGAGATTTGGTTTATTATTTGATGTTTGTAAAGATCTTATGTGCATATTTTTGAACTACTGGAAGCTTTCTTCTCAAAGTGAAAATACTTTGTTTTATAAAAGTCATGTAAGCTCCCCGACCATCAACAAATCTGAAGCTGTTTATTGGCATAGGAGGGGCTGGAGGTTTATGGAAAAGCTGTATTTGCACTTTGACCAATTTTGGCCAGTCTCCTAGCAACTACAACACAGATTCCTTTTGTGCCATAGATTGGCTCAAAGCTGGTAGTTCCAGACTGTGGTCAAACTGTGCTAGGCCGACTCATCCTCCTCGTTCCGAGACAGCTGGGAAGGCATTCCCAGGCCAACAGAAACCTGCTCCAGCCCACAGCCTCCTCAAGGGAGTGTGCTTTGATCTCAGATTTGAATCCAGATTCTAAAGAAACTTCTATGGGATGGGTTAGTTCCTCTGTTTCTTAGGGATTTTTTTTTCCCCACCTACTTTTTAAGTGTGTATCTTAGGAATTTATAGGCATGTTCAAATGGGCACAAGGACTGTATTTTTGTTTGATTGGTTTTGGTTTTCTTGAGACAGGGTCTTCACTCTGTCACCCAGGCTGGAGTACAGGGACGCAATCATAGCTCACTGCAGCGTCAAACTCCTTGGCTCTAGGAATCCTCCTGCCTCAGCCTCCCGAGTAGCTGGGATTACAGGTGCATGCCACCACGCCTGGCTAATTATTTTATTTTTTGTTTTTAGTAGAGATGGAGTCTTGATATGTTGCCCAGGCTGATCTTGAACTCCTGGCCTCAAGTGATCCTCCTGCCTCTGTCTCCCAGAGCACTGGGATTAGAGCTGTGAG
The DNA here is from genome assembly GCF_041146395.1 of Eulemur rufifrons. Lineage (NCBI taxonomy): Eukaryota > Metazoa > Chordata > Mammalia > Primates > Lemuridae > Eulemur > Eulemur rufifrons. Next base: position 4,293,756 of record NC_090994.1, read on the forward strand.
CCACCATGCCAAGCCTATATTTTTTAATTGACTATTCTCTGCAGTGACTTGGAACTTCTAGGAAATTCAAATTTTTATCTCCATTCATGGGCTTTTGTTTTTGCTTTAGAGCCTGTGGTTGAATTGTAATTCTGTTCTCTGTTATTGTTGCTAAAATACATATATATAGACATCGCTGTTTGGGACTCTGAATCACTTTTTTAAAAAACAGTTGAATATGGTATTGATTTCTTTATATATGTAAGCTTTACCTCATCTTTTCCATGGGAAAGTCCTGGATTATTTTTGTTTTCTTGTTTTTCCTGGAGCAGAGGCTAGAGATTGTGGTAAAGATGTGAGGGCACCAGTAGGTGATGATTTAAAAGCCGGTCATGTTTTATTTAATTCAGCTGTGTCATAATGTTTAGAGAAAATGTCGTGTTGATTAAAAAGCGTGGAAGGTTAAACACCACGTTATCAGCCAGGTGCTCACCTCCAGGGAGAGGTGTGCTTGGTGAGGGGGAGACCTTTATTTTTTACTTTATGCTTCTATTATTTGGATTTATTACAGTGAATGTGTATTTATTCTGTTAATTGAAAAAATTTTTTTAAAATTTAAAGGAATAATGTTTATTTAGAAAAGAGCTTATCTGCTGTATGAAATCTTTGGCTGGAAGATACCTATAATAATTTATAAAATTTATAAAAATGAAGAGGACCATTTAGTACTGTCAGTAATAAGAGCAAAGTGTTATTAGTCCCCAGCTTTGTGCCAGGCTGTGGCACTCTCATATAACTAGGGATAGAGCTGGTCTAGCCTGGTGGGGACAGCATGGGCTTCTGAGCCGGACCACGGGCTCCAGAGCTGGGTTCAAATCCCAGCCCCCCCACCTACTAGCTGCAGGGTACTTAATTTCCTTACTACTCAGTTTCTTTTGAACAGCACCTTGCACACAGTTTTAGCTATCGTGACGGTTATGTTGGTGATAGCGTCTTTACTTGAATTGGGAATAAGAAATGTGGTTGTTAAAGACGTCCCGGAAAGAAAGACAAGGAAAATGACCGATGTTAGTGGAGAGGGGAGTGCCATGTAGAACTCCATCTCTGATAAATGCACAGTTGGCCCGCTGTGCCCACAGGTTCTGTATCCACGGGTCTGCATGTGTGGATTCGGTCAAGCACAGGTCAAAAATATGTGGGGAAAAACATGAAAAGTAACAATAAAAAGTAATACAAATAAAAAACAATACAGCATGACAACTATTGACGTAGCATTTACATTGTGTTTGGTATCATAAGTAGTCTAGAGATTTAGAGCATGTGGAAGGTCGTGCAGGTTGTATGTAAATATTACTCCATTTTATGTAAGGGACTTGAACATCTGTGGATTTGGTATCCACAGGAGGTCCTGGAAGCAACACCTCTTGGACACCGAGGGACAACTGTATATCTGTATGGTGATGGGACTTTTGAAGTGGGAGCTAAGCTTACAAGAAAAGAATCAGGATGGTTTCTACTTAGCCTTGTTAAGAACAGAACTAAATAAAATTGTTAAGAGGCGAGAGGTGAAAGCTGGAGCAGAAGAAACTTCATTTGAGCTCCACATTTTATTTAATCTCCCTCTGCTGTAGTGACTCTCACCGTGGGTGACAAATGGAGTTTGAGAAGCAGCCTCTCCCTGACATTTTGACACCCAGTCCTTTGGGATCCTCTTCCATCTTCATCCTTTTTTTGCTCCTCCCCCTGTTTGAGGACAGCTGACACAGGGAGCCACCACTATCGAGAGACTTGTGTTTAGTTCAGGAAAACGTGGAGGCTTAGTGGCGTACTGTGCGGATCTCTCCCTGGCTCCTGCCTCTGCTTAGGAGCTCTCAGCCCTCACGCTCCTGCTTTGCCCCACTGGGAAGCCTGCCTCCCCTCTGGCTGTCTGATCCTTCTGCCCCTTTAGTTGTCCTTCTGGAAACCTCCAGAGCTGCTCACTTCCTTTGCAGCCTGTGATCTATCTCCCTGCAGCCCCCACTGCCTTCAGTTTCATGGCGTGCTTTCAAAACTTGTTCTCCTTTCCTCCTCCTTTCTATTTTTTGGCCCATCCTCCACATTATTTTGAGTTAATTTTAGGTGACGGGGATATCGGCATGCATATTTAAATGACCATCTTAATTTAAATTTCTTTCTTAAAAAAATTAACTTTTAGACTTCTGGTCCAGGTAGCCTTGTGAGTTCATGCAGAAACATTCTCCTGCTAACTCCAAACTCATAGCATATTTTAAAATATTAAAATCATGTCATCATGCTCACACACAACATATATAACTGCAGGGCCTGGCAGTAGCTGGGGCTGAAGCAGCATCATTCCTGGGCGTCGGAGTCAGAGGCAGGTTCTCAGCAGTGATGGGTAGTTCAGCTCTTGCAGACTAGGGGGCCCCTGACATGTGGTTGAGGGCTGGAGTCAAGCTCACCATGTGAAGACTGATTTGGGTGAGGCTGCTCCCTGAATGTAGGCTTAAAAACTGGTTTTTGGAAACCGTCAGTATTGAGCTAATGTCTGTGTTAATAGGTTAATAGGAGGGAGTAGAGACGCTGGGCCTTGGGAAAACCAAAATCTGGGCTTTAGTAACGGAAATGACAGCATAAACTAGTCATGGAAAGGTGGCCATTGGGAGAGGAAAGAGTAAGCGATCATGTCAACCATAAAATGAGCGCTCCCGATTAAGACGCACTTGCAGACTGACAAGTAAACATGACCGGGAAGCACAGCAGCGCCCGGGGTGGGAGAGCGATGAAAGGGGAATTGAGATGAATTTTAAAACAATTACGTTGAAAATCCTTAAAGAGATTAAATCATAAAACACAGGCAAGTTGATATAAACTATCAGGAATCCAAAAAATGTAAGATATAATCAGTGGAAAAAAAAACTTTTAAAAGATTACAAAAGAGCTATGTACATATTTTAGAAAGTAGTCATAAGGCAAAAGATCAAAACAGAAATCGTCTGTAAAGCCCCACCCAGTGGCATTGTTAATGCATATTCTTGTTTTTATGCACGCAGTTTTCTCTGCAGATGTGGAAACATACTCCAGATTTCCATAACTTTTTCATTAACATGAACATTTTCCTGTCAATAAGTCTTCTATACCCTTAAATCTACGCAATATTGCACATAGGTGTGTTACAATTTAAACATTCTGCGATTTTTTAGCTATTTTCAATATACTATAATGAGCATCTTTTTATTTAAAAAAATCTTTGTTTTCTCTGATTATAAAAGAAAAATGTAGAAAAAAAGTAAAAGCATAAAGAAGAAAACAAAGATCACTAATCTCACCATGCAAATATAAACTTTATAAATATAGCTGTGTGTGTATTTTAACCATTAGACATATTGTTTTGTAACCTGTTTTTTTTCATGTAGCATTGCAAATATTAATAGTTTTCCATGTAAAACACAGATCAATATCACCTATAGGGTGTTTTGTTGTCATTAAATTAATCCCTGTGGTATAACAGCAGGTTGTTTTTATTTCACTATTATGAGCAAGTCTGTGAATGTTATGACGTTATTATAACATAAGTAATTTTAAGGTTTTGTTCTTAACACACTGTTACGTTCATTTTTCGACAGGTGTTTGCCTATGATCATTGTTTCTGGTCTATGGATGAATCTGTCAGAGAAAAGTATGCAGGTAATGGAGTCCAGCATCCTGTCAGCTACTGATAGCACAGAACAGGTGTTCTGTGTTTGTTCTGTACACTACCGTAGTGTTTTGGGGGGTAACTTTAGAAACTGTACAGACAACTTCCTCTAGTGTTTGCTATTAGTGTTTTTACCTTGATTGGAAAATGGGAGATTCACATGTGCTGTTCTTGGTATAAGATGATAAAATTAAATGAATGGGGGTACACAGTGGGGGTTATTTCACACACACCCCCCCACAGACCCCCCCATACATGAGACTGGAAGCTCACAGTTGCCACTTACACTCCCCTGGATGTCTGGACTGGTCTAGAGAGCAGCGAGGCACAGTGAAGGTCAAGCGCTGGCCAAGTGGGGAGGGAGCCCCAGACGGTGGTCCCAACTCTCTCGCCACCTCCGAGACCTCCAGTGGATCACTTCACCTGTCAGAGCTTCAGTTTTCTCTCTTTGATGGAGAGGAATATACCATATTCTCTCTTAATTTTCTTTTTGCTCTCGAAGTCTATTATTCTGTTATTCCCCCAAATGATAACAGTCTCAAGCCCCATTTCACCACAAGTTTAGGACTGCGATGAGAGCCTTTTATTTTCTTTGTTCCTGACCACCTATGTCACCTGTTTCTAAGCAATCTCCTTTAAATATTGAGCATCATGTTGTTTTGGCTTCTGTTGAGAAAGATTAATACTATGGCTGTTTCACAAATTAAGGTTCATTTGATGTGGGTGGCCCAATGATGCCCCGATATCCGGAGTATGATAAATTTAGCTGATAAATTACCTAGGAAGTGAGACATAATGCAACACCATTGCCATAACATACAAGCATGCAGTTTTTCCATATTATATTTGAGACTCAGTGGGGTTGGATGACTTGTCAGGTTCACCTTTGATTATCGACTATTGCACATCTCATTTGGCCTGGTGGTAAGAACTTGACTCTCTTATTTATGTCTGTGATTAAAAGCTGAAAGGAAATTTCCGAGGTGTTACTCCCTGCCCTAACTGGTATGTGCTCCGGATTCTGTAATTAGAAATTATCATAGAGGAAAAGGAGAGAGGAGATTGGTATATATGTTTGTTCTGAATTCTAGTACCCACTGAATACAAGCATTGGCTGAGTGGTGCACAGGTATAATAAATATAGGTGCACCTAGGTCCCAAGTACAAATTTTGGATATTTATGATCATTGATTATAAAATAAGCAGCTCATTGGCTCTCTGCCCTGCAGGGGATTCTTGGTCAGTGTTTATTCAGATATGTATTATTGGGAACTTTTTGCTAATTTCGCCTCATGTGCTCACTAGCCATAACCTGAAGAGCATAAGCCTTTGGAAGCATTCATCAAGTTTAAAATCTTCTTTGGAGATAAATAAGTGGATTGTACATTTTTGAGATTTTTTGTTTGTTTGTTTTTTGATTTTCGAATTGTTCTTTTGGAGTTTTGGCTTGAAATGTCCTTCTTTCTCTCATCTTTCAGGTCAGGATGATGTTTTCAAGTGCCTTGGGGAAAATATCCTTCAGAATGCTTTTGACGGCTACAACGCGTGCATCTTTGCCTACGGACAGACTGGTAATGTTGAGCAGTGTGAAACAACACACGCAAATATCTGTCAATGAGAGAGAAAATAGAACCGTGTTTACTGAGTAGCATACTGCCAATTTATTCTTTGTTATTAATATTTTCCTTTTCAGACTACTATAGATGATGACATCAGGCAGTAAGTTTTTTAAGAGGGTATGATAAAATTAGCATTAGGGTCCTTTTTCTTATCTTCTCACAAGGCATTGGTAGAGTTGTTTTTTAAAAATACATGACAGAGCTGTGACTATTGAACTTAATTACTAGCCATGCCTATATGCCTATATGTCTTTCTTATTTAGGCTTTAAGGATCTTAACAGAGAAAATACCAAAAAGAACATGCTTGTTACTGTCTTACCAGTTACAACAGATAAGGAGTGTTTTGGCTTTTGTAACTCTGTGGTCAAGGAAAGGAAATCTATTTAAAGTGAACTAGTTACTGGAGTATAGCATGTAGCTCGTCCAGTTGGAAATGCTCTTCTCAGAAAAATGTTGGTGACGTTTTCAGCAAGCATCACATGTAGTCATTGAAAGGACAGAGCGCCCGGGGCCAGGCCGTGCCAGCTCCAGGCCTGCCGCTGCCCCTGGCCGGCAGGGAGACCCGCACTCCTCCACCCCTGCCCTGCAGCTTCCTTATCTGGAAAGGCGGATAATTAGAGACCTTGCAGGATTGTCATCGTGACTTGCTGTGGCAAAGTTGAGAAAAGGCCTGGTACTCAGGGAGTGGTACATTAGCTTTAGGTTTTGTGATGATGATAAAGTGCCAAGTGACAAAAGCAGCCACCTGTGTGGTTCAAAGCATGTTTACCAAATCCCTGCCACTAAGAAAGGGAAGAATTACACTTAAATGTTAATAGTTACTGTTTCCCAATGGTAGCACTATGGCGATTTAATTTTTTTCTTCCTATTTTCCTGTGTTTTCTAAGTTTTCCTTAATGAATATGTATTCTTATTACAATGGAAAAAATAATTTTACATTAGAAATGATTATCGTTTGGTTTGCACACTAATGCCAGGGGGTAGTAAGTTAATTTGCTCTGGGGCCCTGAGGAATAACCTGTATTTTTTGTGCTACAATTAGTGGTTGGGAGACGCTACAGTGGTATTAATCAGATGAATCTTCTCAGATTATTTTAGAAAACTTTTCAAACCTATTTTTCAGTTGTTTTAGGTGGGTTTTTTTTTTTTTTTTAATGTATGAAGGTGACAAAAGAAGATTTTTTCCTTTCTAAAGGACATTTACTTTTGACTTTCACATGTGCAGTAGGAAAGTTTCTATCCTTCTTATGCTCATGATTGTGTTGGGGTATATTTCTGACTGTATTTTGGGCATTTTGCTAAGTGCTAATAGTTTATTATGAGCAATGGAAAGAGGGGTTATGTTTTTAAATTTCCCAAAGAGACAGTGCTAACTCTGATTTTCGTTTTTTAGGGTCTGGAAAGTCTTATACTATGATGGGCACAGCTGACCAACCTGGACTAATCCCAAGACTTTGCAGTGGGCTCTTTGAACGAACTCAGAAAGAAGAGAACGAGGAGCAGAGTTTCAAAGTAGAAGTGTCCTACATGGAAATTTATAATGAAAAAGTCCGAGACCTCCTTGATCCCAAAGGGTAAAAGACTTTAAGACTTCAGTGTTTTAGCATTATGGACTAAAACAGACTTAATAAATTGGCTTAAGGGAAACTTTTATGTCGAACTCTAGTAGAGAATCATCTAGTTATTGCCTTTGCAATTTAGTTTTAGTTTACCTGTAGATAATTCTGGGCTTTTGAACTTAGGGCTGGTATGAGAGAGGAGTGGGTGAGAAGGCACGGAACTGCCTTTCTCAGGTTGATCCAAAGCCACAAATCAGAAATATGTAGTGAAAATTAGTCATTTATTACCAGCGTAACTGGTAGCCTTAAACAATTAGTTTTTTTTTTTCTAGGAGGTGGACAGGCTCTCTATTGCTCATGCTAGAGTACAGTAGCATCATCATAGTCCACTGCAACCTCAAACTCCTAGACTCAAGTGATCCTCCTGCCTTAGCCTCCCAAGTATCTGGGACCATAGGTGTGTGTCATCACACTTGGCTAATTTTTCTATTTTTTATAGAAACGGGGTCTTGCTGTGTAGCCTAGGCTGATCTTGAACTCGGGCCTTAAGTGATCCTCCTGCCTTGGCCTCCCAGAGTGCTAGGATTACAGGTGTGAACCACCATGCCCAGTCTTGGGGTGTGTGTGTGTTTTTGTTTGTTTTTAACCAAGAAATTTCAGGTAGAACTTAGCTGTTTGTTTTCAGTTGCAGGCTGTGAAGTGAGGAAGACACATAATCAGAGTTATGAAACCTGGTCTTTAGGATAACTAATTTTAAAGATTCTCAAAATAAAAAAAAAGTAAATCTCTTGATTTCCTGGCATAGACTTTGAAAGAGAAGAGGCTCAGGAGTGTTACAAGGCCTTCAAAAATGCTGTTCCTCCAGCCTGAGCAACACAGTAAGACCCCGTCTCTACCAAAAATAGAAAAAATTAGCTGGGTGTGGTGGTGAGCACCTGTGGTCCCAGCTACTTGGGAGGCTGAGGCAGGAGGATCACTTGAGCCCAGGAGTTCAAGCCTGCAGTGAGCTGTAATTAGGCCGTTGCACCCCAGCCTGGGTGACAGAACAAGACCCTGTCTCCAAAAAAACAAAAAATGCTGTTCTCATTCTACAGCCATAACTGAACCTAATGGGGAAAGTCGGGGAGATATCTGGGGAAATCTGTTCTTTGCACAGAAAGTTCTTCGAGTTCAAAGAGATGGAGATAATGACCGCAGCCGGTGGCTTGTTGGTGTGAAAACATCAATATTAGCCGGGTCACAGGGCCAGAGGAGCTGAGGCTCGCAGAAAGTTTGGGCACAAGGAGAGGATGTTTGGTTTTGTTTGGATGAAGAGGATGATCAAGGAAGGACGATCTTAGAGGCGATGAATCGTAGCAGTGCTCGGTCAGGAGAAAACAGCCCTCAGTTCCTCCCCGCCATCGGTTCTCTTTGACAGAGATAGTCATCTTCAGGCCGCGCACAGGAAGCGTTTCTCTGCAACCTTTACTTAACAGACACTTGTCGCGTGATCGTTATGTGCCAGGCTCCATGCAAGTCAGCGCGAGAGCTCACAGTGTGGGCGGAATGAGATTTTTCTAAACAAATAAATCACAATCCAATCCAATCTGCTTTTTTTTTTTTTTTTTTTTTTTGAGACAGAGTCTCACTCTGTTGCCCAGGCTAGAGTGAGTGCCGTGGCGTCAGCCTAGCTCACAGCAACCTCAAACTCCTGGGCTCAAGCGATCCTCCTGCCTCAGCCTCCCGAGTAGCTGGGACTACAGACATGTGCCACCATGCCCGGCTAATTTTTTCTGTATATATCTTTAGTTGGCCAGATCATTTCTTTCTATTTTTAGTAGAGAGGAGGTCTCACTCTTGCTCAGGCTGGTCTTGAACTCCTGACCTCGAGGGATCCTCCCGCCTTGGCCTCCCAGAGTGCTAGGATTACAGGCGTGAGCCACCGCACCCAACCTTCCAATCTGCTTTCAACTTGTGAAAGAGGCTCCTGCAAGACAGAGAAAAAGAGGGAATGACCTTGCCCAGAGCGGAAGGGGATATTCCACAGATGGTGAATTTTGTGCCGAGTGGGAGTTTGTCTGGTGAGAAGTTAAGGGAGAACCATTCAGGCACGGGGAACAGCCTGTGCCAAGCACGGAGGTGTGAAGAAGTCACCTGTTTGGAGAGGGAACCAGCAGCTCAGCGTGGCTGGCGGGTGGTGTGCCCGGAAGTCAACACGGAACAAAGGGAGGCCAGAGATGGGCATGTTTGGGCCCAGGTACCGACATCTTGCTCGGTATTGTGCCGCTGTGCATTCCACGGTGCTTCTGTGGAGTAGCGTGACCTTGACTGTCTACACGTGTTCACAGTCTGGTAGTTTCTTGTATGTTTGTTTTGTGTGTAGGTTAGTAATGAACAGCACGGGCTTTGCACTCACAGAGCTCTGGGCCCAGGCCCTCTGCCCGTCACCCACTGAGCAAGTTCCTTCCGACTTCCGTCCTCACTGTGCAGAGGGGAATGACACCATTACGCAGGGTCTCAGGGCTGCCGTGAAGATAGGGCGGGATGATACACTGGAGGTCTTAGAACATTATCTACTTGATCTGCAGTTAAATAGTAATAGGCGACTTTTTTAGTGGTTTATCCTAGGGTACTTGAGACTCCAAATCATTAGAAAACAGTAAGTTAAAGTCAGTACACTGGAGGACAATAAACATTTTAGATTTGAGGCATTTCCTCATTCTCTAACTTTGCTGCCTACATGAAAGGTTATCCTGTAGCTGTTCAATATCTCGCCATCTGTACCTCCACTTGCTTTATTACGAATAATAATAGCTTTCGGGTGTGGTGTCAGATTCCGTGCTGGCTGTGCTTTTCATACCTTCTCTGTCACCATTTCTTCCTTCCCCTCCTGCCTTTTGTTGCTGGCGCTCCCTCCCCCATCACATAAGCCGACACACTTGGGGTCCTTTCGTCACCCTGATCTCTCTTCACTTGCAAGTTTGTTCGTTCATTTTGCCAGAAATTGTGCTGGGAACTGCAGACTCCAAGATTTATAAGACATTGTTCTTGCTGTTCTGGGGCCCAAAGTCTGTTGGAGAATGGATATATGTAAATCAGTTCTGACCCAAGGTGAGGCTTGGGAGGTGAGTGAGGAGAGATCAACAAGGGCAGATTACAAGAGAGTGTGCGTATGTATATAAATATATATATCAAGCTGAGGAGTGTGGACCTTATTTAGTAGGCATTGAAGAACAACCAGAGAATTTTAAGCATTATAATTCATTATTTATTTTAAAAAACAAGGCCAGGCATGGTGGCTCATGCCTGTAATCCCAGCACTTTGGGAGACTGAGGTGGGGGGATCACTTGAGGCCAGGAGTTTGAGCCCAGCCTGGGCAACATAGCAAGACCCCTTCTCTACAAAACATAGAAAAATTAGCTGGGTGTGGTGGTGTGCACCTGTAGTCCCAGCTACTTGGGAGGATGAGGCAAGAGGATCGCTTGAGCCTGGGAGTTTGGTGCTGCAGTGGGCTATGACTGTACCACTGCATGCTAGCCTGGACAATAGAGTGAGGCACTGTCTCAACAACAAAAAAAAAAAAGAAAAGAAAGCAAAAAAGATTTTGTATAGTTCAAAATAAACACACATTCGTGGTGTAAACTACAGATAAATTAAAGAACATAAAATAAGAATCACCTGAACTCCCATCATCAACCGTGTGTGTTCCCCCTCAGGCAGAACAATAAATATTCTTTTTTTTAATTTTATTTTTAATTGAGGAATAATTGTACCATGTGATGTTTTGATACATATATACATTATGGAATGATTAAATCAAGCTAACTACCATATCCATTACCTCACATACTACTTTTGTGGTGCAAACATTTAAAATCTCTTAGCAATTTTGAAATAAAATTATTATCGACTAGTCACTGCAGTAGATCTCAAGAACTTACTCCTAACTGAAACTTTGTGCCCTTTGACCAACATCTCAACAAATGTTACTATTTTGGGTTTATATCATTAAGTGTGCTGTATATGCTTTGCATTTTTCTCGGATGTCCTTTACTGGGTTTTTCAGTTCCTTGTTTGCTAAGAGGCTTATTTTGTTTTAACTTATGAATGAGTAGTTTTAATTTTATTGAATCCTTTTTCATGCATTTATTGAAATGATCATACTTTTCCTCCCCCTCCCTTTAGTCTGGCAATGTGATAAAGGTTCATGAATAGTTTTTTTCTAATATTAAAACAGCCTAGCAACCCTGGGATAAGCCCAATTTTCTGTTTTTAAATCATTATTAGATGTTGTCTTCTGTTTGTCTTTATTCACGATTGAGATTGGTCTGTAGTTTTCCTTCCTGCACAGTTAACATTTATCGAGTTTCTGCTCTTTGTCTTGTACTGTGCAAGACAAGTAGATTGTTGGTATTTATTTGAGTCTGCATTCTTTGGTAGTGCGTAGACATCCCACAGTGTACCCTTTCAGTGATGTGATGTTTTACCACATTATGAAGTTTTCTTTCCAGTGAAGATTTTAAAGTTTGGTTTAAATTCTTCTGGGATCGAGTCAGCTGGCTCTAGTTGTTTGGAGTCTTTCTTGAATTCAGTATACATTTTTATGGGGCACAGTTGAGTCCTTTTAAAAACAGGTTATTGTTAAAAAAAATTGTTTCTTTGTTTTTCATGAACAGAAGCCGTCAGACGTTGAAAGTCAGAGAACATAGTGTGTTGGGACCCTATGTCGATGGACTTTCTAAGCTGGCTGTCACAAGCTACAAGGTAACAACATTTTTTGTGTGAAATACTTAAATTTAGTGCAGGAAATATTTTTTTGTTTAATTTGTTAATATTTAAAAAATTTACAGTGGCATTACTTAATAAAAATCACTTTTTGCAAAAATCTTAAAAAGAGAGACCAGTGAATAAATGTAAGCTCAACAGGATGAAGCTTTTAAATAAGCCTCAGGGTTGTCAGACTTAGTGGATCTAAAATGGGTTTGGAATGGATCTAGAAAATTGTGAATTTTATCTTTTGTTCTTGTTTTTCCGTTCTGTGGCCTACTTACAGTTCTTTTTGCAGTTTATGTTTTTACTTTGAGGCTTTTTATAGTGTTGAATTTTTTCTTAAACATTATTCTTTTTCATTTATACAGCAAAATAGAATCCTGTGGTTTTCAAAGTTTTTTGTATATATGTGTCAGGATAATGTTCAGTTGCATATAGCATAAAAATATGATAGATTTAAGTTCTTTGAAATGTGGCTTATCCATTTTGTTCATTATGTCTGCAGTGTCTAGAAAGTACCTGGAGTATGGTAGGTGCACTCAACATACATTCAAATGAATAAATCAAAGAATGAATAGTGATTTAAACAAGACTTTTCATGTGAAAGAACTGTGAAGGTAGACTCTACCGGGCTGGCATTGTGGCTCCCCAGGTGTTATCGGGGACCTAGATTCCTTCGAGCAGTCCACAGAGAGATGTGTACCCACGTGCTCATAGTTCAAGGTGGCTCTTAGAACCAACACGTGGTAGCATGCCTATTCCCTCTAAGGGGATTCCTAGATAGCCTTTGTTACAGTCCAAATCTGATTCGCTAAAACTTAGTCATGTGGCCAGACTGAGCTGCAAGGGCATCTGGGAGATGTAGTCTCTCAGCTCTGCCACAGTGTGCTCAGTTGAAGATTGGGCCCCTTTACTGAAAAGAAGAGAAGACTGGGTACTGGGAGGCAACTATTCGACTTTTTCACACATATCATCTTTCTTGTTCCTTAGTCAAATCTTTGTAAGGTAGATGGTGTATAGCTCTGAATTGTTAGTAATGCAACTGAAATCCAGATTGGTTAAGTAACTGAGCTTATAACATTTTAGAAAATGAATATCCCTGAATATTTCTGTTGCATTATTCTGTCTCTCTCTCTCTCTCTCTCTCTCTTTCTCTCTTTAAATAAGAGACAGGTCTGGCTCTGTCACCCAGGCTGGAGTGCAGTGGCCTGATCATAGCTCACTGCAGCCTTGAACTCCTGGGCTAAAGTGATCTTCCTGCCTCAGCCTCCCAAGGAGCTAGGAGCACACAGGTGTGCACCCCCACACCTGGCTAATTTTTAAAATTTTTTGTAGAGGTAGGGTCTCACTATGTTTCCCAGGCTGGTCTCAAATTCCTGGCCTCAAGCAATGCTCCTGCCTCAGCCTCCCAGAGTGCTGGGGGTACAGGCGTGAGCCTGATCATACTGTCTCTATTTTAGTGGTAACAGCAATTAAGTAGTAAATCTGTAGAAAATCAGTTTCTTGAGGTTCTCATTTTTACCAACAGGTCTGGTAAGATACACACCAAGGTGTGGTAGTCAGTGATAGCCCCGGATGAAGGAGTTACAAGTTGTTTTTGTTTGTTTGTTGCTTATTTGTATAATTTGTGTTAACAATAAACTTGTATTGCTTCTTTAGTAAAGAAACTAAATTTTTTCAAATTTCTAAATTAGATGAGGATTGGGATGGTGTATTTGTCCATCTTGTGTGACTCAAAAATGTAGCTTCTATACTTTTCTGAGTCAAAGCTGTACCTACTATAACATACTTTGAGTTTTCAGTGACAGTATTGGTTATTGTACTCTCTGGGGCTTAAGGTCCATTGAAAAACAAAACGTAAACTCCAAATGTTGACTAAGTAGTGAAACTTGTAATACATTTTATAGTACAGCAGAGTTTTAATGTTTGTCACACAAGTAACGAAATGTGTGTCTGTGACTTGTTTCCACTTAGGATATCGAGTCTTTGATGTCTGAGGGTAACAAATCTCGCACGGTGGCTGCCACCAACATGAATGAGGAGAGTAGCCGATCCCATGCGGTTTTCAAAATCACTCTCACACACACTCTCTATGATGTGAAGTCTGGGGTAGGTGTTCCGATGCATGACCTCGTTTTAAATTTCTAAAGTGGATTGTGGTGTATCTTTTTCCCTTCAGGTGTTAGATGATTTAAAGTCCTAGCTATCTGAGTGTAGTGAATTGGTTGGGGTGGGGGGTGGAATTCTGGCTAGACCTAGTCAATTAGGACTCTGGACAAGGAACAGAAGCTGCTCTAGTAAACAGAAAGGGGTTTAATAGAGGGAGTTTGATGATAAGAGTTGCTGGGACACCTGAGCAAGAGGGCGTTCTAGACTGAATCTCTAGGAATAACTCCCGGAGCAACAGAGATCTGGCCCACCAGGGCTGGTGCCACCTCTGAGGACACCACTGGAACTGTGAGTTCAAGGCACAGCCCATCTCTGTGATCCAGGAAGCAGGAATAAAGAAGTTGCTTCTGTCGGTGCAGCCGCCTCTTAGCACCCTGGAAGCTGGGGAATGTGCTGGAACACTCCCGTAGGAAACCTTGTATTTCCACATCCTGCTTACCAGCAGGAAAAACAGCAAGGGGCAAGGGGGGGGCCCTCTGCTCGACTTCTGCTTTCCAGTCTTCAGCAAGTGAAGCTGACCGACAGAACCGCAGTCACATGCTGAACCCTGGCTGCCGAGAAGTCTGAGAAATGTAGGCTTTAGCTCCCACCCTCTCCCATGAGGGGAAGGGGGAACAGAAGTGGAGCGCTGCCGGCCCCAGTCTCTGCACAGCCGTGTCTGCGCATACCTGTCACGGCTGACTGTGAGCAAGTGTTAGCACTGCAGCTGATTCAGTGGAGGGCCTTTTGCGGTGTTACCTTCTGCTGAATGCTCATTATTAGAAGGAATACATTACACTGAGCAATTGTGCTATAAAATCGCTAGAGTGTTTAGTTTTAAACATAGTGAAGAGTAAACCGAGTCAGAGATGTATGTGCTTCTGCCACATTGCAAATTTCACTGTTGACCCATACATTTGTGTCCTCCCTGTTCTTACGTCAAGTTTTACATGTTTTGCTGTGATGCCTACCTCTAGTGCATCAATTTCAAACACCAGAAGCTAAAATAATCGCCCTGGCAAAGTGCTGTATTTTGGCAGGATTGTCATTGCCTGAAAGCATATTTTTCTTCTTTTACCATCACAGCAAGATTAGTGTAACAACAAAAAGTTCTTTGTTTGCTATTTCCTTTTCATCATAAAACAAAAAACATACTGCAGACTTTTTTTAAACCAAAAGTACTTTTGATTTGGGAAGCTGAATATCCTTCTTAGCAACATGTTTATTTATGGAAATATAAGTGTATGTTTTAAAGGAAAGTTTAAAAAATGATCCACTCTACAGCTTTTGGCATTATTTTCCTGTATTTTTTTGTATTGCTGTTGAAGTATAAAATATCTGTAACATGATTTGATAATAGAGCATTTTTGATAAAGGAAAATATCAGTATATATGTATGTGTATATATATTTATAATATCCTAACTAGAAAAAGATATAAATCTAATACCTAAAATTATGAAATAAAAGGGAATTATTATATATGAATAAGGTAAACTTAATTATTCAGTGTTTTGAGTTTTTGAGAGATTCTTCTGTTATATAAAACTTAGATTAATTTTTTTTTTACATCAGTAAGAATTGCAGGTATTTTTCCTCAGGATTATTGGTAAATATTCATGAAATTTTAAGCATAGTTTCCAATCATAGTGAAATTTATATCTTGTAAGTACTTTTGTATACTTCCCTGAAATTTTTACTGGGCATCCTTCCAAACATCCCGTTTTGGAGGCAGTGTTTTTCTGGGATGATTAATTTTCATTTTGTCTGGATTAGCAGAGTTTTGTAAATATCGTGTGTCTCGGTTACTAAATGGTATAGTTTTCTTACAGTGTCGTATAGCAACAGAAAATAATTTTGAAATAACAGTAAATAACTTTACTGAAGGATTTAGATCATAAACCCATTTGGTTGAGATGGTTCCACTTTCTGTATTCTTTAACTGTTTATTAGCGTTTATCAATTCACTTCGTAGACATCTGGGGAGAAGGTGGGCAAGCTGAGCTTGGTCGACTTGGCCGGCAGCGAACGAGCGACAAAAACCGGAGCTGCCGGCGACAGGCTGAAGGAGGGCAGCAACATCAACAAGTAGGTTTCCCAGGAGCTTGTATGTGTAGCTTTATTGGTTTAATAGCCAAATAGGGGAACATCTGTGGTTATTAAAGTAATAAGATGATTCTGGAACAATTAAGGCTATAATGAATAAATAGTTTGGATTTTTTTTTTCCTAGTGTCTTTAATAAGCCTGAGCCCATTTTATGTCTCGGGGTGTCTGATGGGGCCGAGGAGCACAGCCTGGGTCGTGGGGTCAGGGTTTCTCACAGTGGGCCTGTTGACATTCTGGGTCTGGTAATTCTTTTCATCGCGGGGTGGTCCTGGGCTTTGCGGGATGTTTAGCAGCATCCCTGGCTTCTGCTTCTAGGTGGCAGTAGTGCCCGCCACCTCTTCCCCCACCCCCAGTTACAACAGCCTGACTCCGGACGTTGCATGCTGTTCCCTTTGGGGCACAGTCACCCTCCAGTGGGGACCAGTGGTCCAGGCTGTAGGAGAGCAGAGATGATTGGAGTCTCGGGGTCTAGCGTTGGTCTTCACTGTGTTGCTGTCTGAACAAACGACGTGTGTACTGGCCACATTGGCTTTCCCTTTTAGGACTACTGTTGTGTTAGTCCCAGTCCCAGAAGCTACTAGCACTTTATAAAGTCGTATTTTGTGTTCCAATCCCTTCGTACAGTTATATTTTCTCTCTCAAGTTAAACTGTTACCTCCTTGTGGGTAGGAATCGCTCCTGTCCTCGGGCCTCCGAGAAGGACGTGTGGGAGTCATCAGTAGCCACCCGGGCATTGTAGAAGCTTCATGCAGATGCTTTGCTGTTATCCAACCATGTGGATATGTCACTTTTGCCTCGTACTGTGTTTTAATTGTTATATTGTGTTTGTAGCTTCCTTTCTTAAGAATATCTGGTATCTGTGTTTTTATCTTGACCTGAAGATTTACAGCTCACATTTTTATCTACCAAAAGAAACGTGGGCTAAGCACTTTTATTGCTTAAGGTAGCACTAGAGAGACACAGCTCTAAACAGCTGCTGAGGGTTGTGTGCTTTCCGACCAGGTAGCAGAGTGCCAACACGGCGCTGCTTGCATGCAGGTACAGAGGCATCTTGGTGTTCAATCTTTGTGCTGACATGTGACATTGACACATTCCATTTTTTGTAATCATCACAGTTTGTTGCACCATGCAGGTCCCTCACCACCCTCGGCCTGGTGATCTCGGCCCTGGCAGATCAGAGCGCCGGCAAAAACAAGAATAAATTTGTTCCATATCGTGACTCCGTTCTCACTTGGCTGCTCAAAGTAAGTTTTGTTTTGTGCGTTTCCCTCCCTGGCATACTTTTGGTGGCTGGTGGGAAGGAAGAATAAAGAGTAGACTGTTACTCCCCTCCAGTTCCCATTTTCCATCCGTGCTCACATTGATCGTCATTAGGCCCTTCTGATAAGCACAGTTCTGGGGGATTGAGCGTAAGTTTCTTCCTGGCAATTAATGTCCCGGCCACCAGGGCCGGGCTGCAGTGGGGTTGTTGGGCACACACTGAATCCCACAGTTGCTGCGGGAGATTTTGGGAATAGAAAAAGGACCTGGTGCTAACTCTGACGGCTGAGTGGGTTTGGAGAAGGAGTTTCCACTGCCTGGCACACTCAGCTGGGCGGCTCGTCCTTCTCACAGGCTCCTTTTGTTTGGCTGACATTTTAGACCTTGTTTTCTGCTTAACGTCAAGACATTTTGGACCTTGCTTTCAGTTAACTTTACTCGTGATAATTTTTATTTGTTTTCAGCTTCTTAAAGGTGTTGTTAGGGGACGTCAGGGTAGAGCACGGTCAGTGATCGAGTAGTTGATTCCCTGTGAATGAGAGAGGGGGAGCGAGAAAGGAAAAAGCCTGCAGGAGGTGCCAGGAGGGCGTGAGGAAACGGAAGCCACTCAGGCCCGCTCCGGCTCAGCGTCCAGTAGGGCCGCAGGCTGTGCACACACAGTACCAGCACACGAGTTCGTGATGGAGCCCGTGACAGAGCGTGATTGCTTGTAATAGGAGTGTGGTGGAAACAGACTATTTCCGGGTTCCCTCTAGTCCTGGTCAGGTGGTGTGAATTGGGTATTGGGCTGGGAATTAGAGGATGTAAGTTATAGTGACAATTTCTCTCCTGATAGAGGTGTCAACCTTGAATAGAACATTTTACCTGTCTAATACTCCTTTTTTTTCTATTTTTCAAAGTGGAGAAATAATGTTATGTGCCCTGTTTAGCTTTTTGATGCCTTATTTTCTTATTGATCAAGAATTTATTGAAAGCCTGTTACTATGTTAGAGGTTGCGTATATAAAGATGAGTTAAACTCGGGTCCCCAGTAGCTTCGCAGAGGACACAGTTGGTGACTTTGTCCCTGACATGTTTCAAGAACAGCCTTTGTAAGGGAAGTAGGGGTTTCTCCCGGTTTCTGTATCTTCTCAAAGTTCCTGGTAGTCAGCTGTTTAATGCAAATCTTTTCACAGTGTTAGACCATCCTTCATCGAGAGAAAGCATTCTTCACATAAATGTCAGCAAGTTCTGCTTAAATGGAACGCTAAAATTGAATAAATTTGCCACAGTTAGAAAATCAGGTAGATTACTTCCTTTGGCCAACATGCAAGAAAATTAGAAATTTAAAACAAAAGGATAACCAAATTTTGATAATTAAAAACCACTTGTAAAAAGGGTATTACAAAACATTTTACTACCAAGGAATGTGTTAGTAATTAACTTTGAGGTCTCACTTCTTGCTTTGTTCCACAAGCAATCTTGATAAGTTACTTATTTCTTCCTCAGACATTCCACAGAAACATTTCCTGGTCATATGTTGTCCTTGTTTCATAGTTGCTACTTCAGTCCATTTACAACAACAACAAGAAATATCTTTTGTTCTTAATAATTTAGTCGGCATAGTGAAAATGGCCTAGGTAATGATTGAGTGGCCTCTGTGGGCTGGAAGCCAGCAAGACCTATTTCAGGGGAATCAGGTGCCTGCTGAGGGCTTCACCTGCATCAGCTCATTTACTTCTCAGAAGATAATGAATTCGAGACCAGCCTGGGCAACATAGTGAGACCCCATCTCTACAAAAACAAATTAGCTGGGTGTGGTGGTGCACACCTGTAGTCCCAGGTACTCGGGCGGCTGAGGCAGGAGAATCGCTTGAGCCCAGGAGTTCAAGGCTGCAGTGAGCTATGATCACACCTGCACTCCAGCCTGGGCAACAGAGTGAGACCTTGTCTCTTTAAAAAAAAAAAAAAAAAAAGGTAAACGTGGAGTCCCGATTGTGGGATGACGCAATGGTATAGGGCTAATGAGTGGCAGAATCAAGACTGGCATCCAGGGCTGACTTCTCTGCCCCCGTTTTTGCCAGTGCTTTGCTCTTCTTATCAAAGGTTACTTTGCATTAGAAGGAGACTCACTGGATGTTTACCAGTCTTTGGTAGAAAATAATGAAAAACACAACTGTTCCTAGTTCTTAAAGAATGAAACCAAAAAGGGCTTTTAAAAAGCTCACTTTATTTTCTGTGTAGTTAATTTAGGTTATAATCGCAACTTCCACGTGTTAATCCTTAGGTTAAAAACATCAAGTATTTGTTGGGTATTTGTCATTTTTTTTTTTTCTCAGAAACTCGTATGACCCTTTTTATATCGTCTTTGGCTTTTGCAGCAAGGTCATACTCAGGGGCATTTTTTGCAAAACATATTCCAGAGCTTACACAGTTTTCCCAGGGGCCTCCCCAAATCCACGGCAGTGCAGCTCATTCTCCTTTGAAGTGGGTTTTGGTCCCTGTTGCTTTTTCCTTCTTTAATTCTTCTTCTAACTCTCCCTGTTCCGTGTTCGACGTGGGTACGATTCTCCTATTCCCCAACATAATTTCCGTTGAGCTCCTAAATGGACTCATCTTTAATAACGCTTGCAATTTCTTTTTATGAGTTTTTTTTTTTTTGTATTATTTGCATTATAATTGTGTTGTGTTCTTGATGTTTGCAGCATCCGAGAATGAGAGAGACTTTGGCTGTTCTCAGTGGTTGGTTGGGGATGGAAGTGGGTGCTTTTCTCCCAGGGAGGAGACAGCAGCCGTCACATGACGGGGGTTCAGTCGGTCAGCGCAGAACGATTTCGTTAAGATGACGTTTGATTCTCTGTAGAACCTTCTAAAGGTGGGCCTCCTAACATCAAGTAACTTCTCTCCGGTAATGAGGGCGCAGGTCATGAATAGCTCTCAGATCCCTCCATTCTTACTGCCACCTCCCTAACGAAGGCCACTTTCCTCTCTTGCCTGGATGGCAGACATTTCCCTCGAGCTTTCTCAGTCAGTTCATTCTCCACGGTTAGGTTGTGACATCTTTCTAAATTAATACCCTTACCCTTAAGTGTCTTCAATGACTGTCCACAGGCCCTCAGGATAAAGTCTAAATTCTTTAATGATGTAACTTACAAAGCCCTCCATAATCTGACCCCTCCTTTTTCTTGTGCATCTTTTGCTTCTTGGTGCTATAAATCCTGGCTAAGTGATGAGTGCTGTCGTACTTCTGGGATTTCACTGCTGCTCTGTTTGGAACATTCTTCCCCCCTCCCCTCTCTTCAATCCCTCCTTCCTCTGTCTCCCCTTCCCTTACCTGGGTAGTGCTTATTTGTCTTTAGGTCTAAAATGTCACTTTCTCTGGGTGTCTCCCTAACCTTTCAAGAATCGGCTCTGGGCTCTATCTTTGCTTTCCCAGACCTTATTGTATTTATCCCTACTTTAGTTCCTATAGTATTTGCTCTCCGGCATCTCCCACTAGGTGGTCAGCTCCGTGAAGAGTTGAAAGAAGGCATAATCTCGGCTCTGCTCTGAACTAGCACTCTGTCTGACCTTTGATACGTCGTCAGCCTTCCTGGGTCTCAATTTCTCATCCGTAGAATGAAATAATTTGATTACGTGACTTTGAAGAGTCCTTTCAGCCTTTAAGAATTCCGACTTCCAAAATTAAATTTCTTTCCCAAGTCCATTTAATTTGCAGTTGCTACATTTGAAACAAAGCTCGTCTGATTTGCCTAATTAAACAATTAAAGAGTAAACAAGAAACTTTATACTTTCTCCTTGAATGAGTGCCAGTTCTTTTGTTGCTATTTCCTTTTTGCTGAAGGCATGGCGCCATTTTTTAACATAAGTATATTGTTGCTCCATGAATAAGGGCTTTTAAAATATCAAGCACTTGTTGTTTGCCAGGTTTCCTTTTCTCAGCATAAATTGAAGCACAATATACACGCTTTTCTCCTCTGGGGGTTATTGTTCTAGATCCCCTTTCACCCAACAGCATTTGCGCTCCTGTGGGCTGACAGCGTGCAGCAGCTCTGGAAGGGCAGCATGGGGCTGCTAGGGAACCGAGTGGCAGCGTGAGATTTCGTTCCTGCAGTCTTTTTATGTCACATTTAAGTTTCATCAGTGTGCATGGGACTCTTCATGACATTTTTCTGGAAGTGGCCAAATCCGAGGCACCAGCTATTTGAGATCAGTGTCTGGAAGTGAAGAGGGAAGCAAGCAGTCGTGGTTTTTGCCTCCTAAAGTCCAAATTAGTTCTATTTGCTGCCTTGTCAGGCATTAAAGTGTATTTTCTTCAACAAGATAATGTTGAAGAAATTATGTATTCTTTGGAAAACCAGACTTTCAGAAATGGGTGAATAAGCAGACGTGTTGTCTGTGATTTTATGGAACTGTTAGGAATGCCTGGGGAATTATTTAGTTCCTGATGCTAGAACAAAATAATCTGCAAAGATGTCACGTCCCGTTACTTAATCCTCAGGTCTGAACTGTCTCTGTGTTACCAAGTATGTATTGTGGACAGCAGGGAAGGAGTGGAAATCATTGGACTTGAAGGCAGAATACAACTGGGCTAGAACATCGTTCAGCTTACTAGTTCTGGAGTTTTAGGCAGAGTGCACTATTTGGCCTCCTTTGACAGAACAAACCTGTGTTTTCTCATCAGTAAAATGGGGCTACTAATACAAAAGGCTTAGTACTAAGTAAAGTGTATGCACAAAGATTGTGTAAATCACAGATTGCTCTAACAAATTTTGTAATAGATATATTAAGATTGGGAAAACTTTATATATTCAAAAGTAAGAATTTTCTGTAGGTTAGTGCCCAAAAGTCTTTAGCTTTCTCATGCTCTAATTTCCTGTTGCTTCCCCATTATTCTCTCTAATCTTGAGAATCTATCATTCAGTGATATTCTGTTACTTTAAGAGGGTGTTCAATCTGTTTGTTATTTTGGATAATTCTTCTCAGCCTGGAATGGTGTCCTAGTGTAGGAGTAGTTACCTATTGCCTGTGACGGATCATCCCTGACCGTAACAGCTGGAAACAACCATCGTTCATTGTCTCGCGGTTTCCCTAGGTCGGGATTCCGGGTGCAGCTTGACTAAGTGGTTCTGGCTGGGTCTCCGGTGCTGCAGCTGAAGTGTCAGCCGGGGCTGCTGTCACGGCAAGGCTCATCACGGGGTGGTCTGCTCACTTGCGTGGTTGTTGGCGGCTCTAGAGGATCTGCTTTCAAACCCACTCCTGTGACTCTCCTCCTGGGGCCACCTCATCTCCTGGCAGCTGGTTTCCCCCAGAGCGAGAGGAATCACCCAAGACAGAAACTGCTATCTTCTTTTAATCTAATCTTAGAAGCGACATTGTCTCCTGTTCATTAGAGGCCGAGTAGCAAGTCCTGGCCACACTCAAGGCAAGAAGATGATACTAGGGTCCGAGCGCCAGGAGGTGGGATGGCTGGAGGTCTCAGGCTGCCTGCGGGCATGGACCACACAGAGCCTAATTTGTGTGGGCAGCCCAGTGGGTAGCTTGATGTCCCAAGTCTAGATTTGCAATTCTGAATTGTATATCTTTTTTACTGTTCTCAAATGAAGGCAGGTTTTTCCATTGTTGGAAGCGAGTTCTAGAGCCGTTTCACTGCACTTACCAGTTTGAGTAGAACGTAGAAGATGCGTCTGTCTTCCCAGTGCCCTGGTCCGAACCGTGGGAGCAGCTGTGTAGAACATGAAACCTGTTTGAGTAGTTTCCGAAGTGCTATCCGAGGGAAGAAAATGAAGTTCCTTCACATTTCTTGTCTCGTAAGACTATAATCGCACCTTACGTTTCAAAAGCTTTACTAGGTGCCTGCGAGCTTGTAACAGCAGCTGAGCCGTGACTTAGGCTTAACAGAGACTCCCAAGCGCACAGTGTCGTGGAGGAGGTTTAGGTAATCACTCCTCGGTCAGGTGTCGATTAACACCATCCTCGTTCCCCGAAGGAAGGTTTCGGGCATTTAAGGAATCCTTTTTACTCCGAGTAGTCTGCTCTCGTATGGTATCATTGCCTGTTAAACAGGACAAATGGACTTAGAATTAATTTTTATTAAACTGAAATAAATGTAGGCTTCATTGCATTTCCCTGTCCTTTCTCAAAAACCAAAGCTCCCGCTTTTTTTTTTTATTTTTAGGAAAGTAGCTTGGCAGAGAAGAAACAGCGCGGGACTGGAGTCAGCATACCTGCATTTTAGCTTTGTCACTAAACATGTGTTTGACCTGGGGAAGTTAATTCGCCTTTTCTGACTTCCACTCCCTCATACGATGGCTTCTTCCAACTTTAAAATGCTCAGTTTCATTTCTCCTGCAGGACAGTCTTGGGGGCAACAGCAAGACGGCCATGGTGGCTACCGTGAGCCCGGCAGCTGATAACTACGACGAAACCCTCTCAACCCTGCGCTACGCGGACCGAGCCAAGCACATCGTTAACCACGCCGTGGTGAACGAGGATCCGAACGCGAGGATTATCCGGGATCTCCGTGAAGAAGTGGAGAAACTCCGAGAGCAGCTGACCAAAGCAGAGGTACGGTGCGCAGCTGAGCGGTGCTCTGGGCGTCTGGGAGGAGCTGGTCAAGCCAGAACTTGAATTTTCTTTCCCTTGGCGGTAAGGGACGAGGACTCTACTTAGGATATTTGAATTTCCTATAGGAAGAGAAATTTGAGGTGAGCGATAAATACAGAAGGTTGTCATTTGAAATTTAGAGATTTTTTTTTATAGGTGTTCAAAGGATTGGATGGGAGGAAATTAACGGAATCAAGAACACGTTTCTTTGCATTTTTGTCCATTCCCATTCAGGTAGGAGACGAGAGAAGAGGTATAATAGCATAAGGGAGAGAAAGAGGGAGACACTGGAAACAAGGTGGATATAAACTAATTTAACTGCAGAAAATGGTGGAGAGCAGGATTTTTGTTGTATCTCATTTATTACCTGGTGGAAGTCAGAATGCAAATCTTGTGGTCTCCCATGCCTTAATAATCCAGCTTTTCCATGTTGTGGTTCAGTAGTTTGTAGAAAAAAATACTCCAACAAGAGTACCTGTGTATTTATTGGTACTCCTTCATCTGTCTTCTGTATATTCTGTAGTGGATGGTGTGTATGTTTCGCTACGGAATTAGAAAACCCGCACAATTCTACCCTCCAGCCAGGTGCTCCTCGTCCTGTTCCAGGATGCCTGCTTTAGTTAGCGTTTCTCTTCCCACAGTTACCCAGCACTATGGGGCTTTTTCCTGGGGCGGGCTTTCTTTCTCATACTGGTTTTCTAATAGTAAATCAGTAAAATCCATGGTTAAGACAGTTATCTTGATTGTATTTTTGCCTGTTGAGTTTTATCCTGGTTTTACAGTAGTAATATCATCAAGGTTCTTTGAATTTTGTTTGTCTCCCTGGTATCAATAACTCCATCCGATTTGCAACAGGTACACGTTTAGTCTACGCATATATGAATAAATTCCTGAAGTCATCAGTAAAGACTAGGATGAGCCATATGTATGAGTCTATCCAGATATATAACTTACTGGGATTTAAAAAATAAACCCTTAGTTGCTTTATGTTTGTATATCCCTAAATGTGATTAGATCTTCACAATAGGCTGGAGGAAAAGGAAAAAGTTTGAAAATCTGCCTCTCAAACATGCCTTGTATAACTGTTGAGTTTGTGGTTCTCAGCAGCAGTCTGGGTGCTGGGATCAGTGTGGGGCCATCATTGTGGTTTAGGTGGATCTGAGACCTCGGCATGTCTTTCAGCTGACAGGAGGCAGATTGTTCCTTTTGTCCTTTTAGAGGTGGCTAATTCTTTCTTCAGGGCATCGTCCAGACATTTCATGAAGTTACACGTTTTGCTTGTAGGCAATGAAATCTCCAGAGCTAAAGGACCGGCTGGAAGAATCTGAAAAGCTAATTCAGGAAATGACTGTGACCTGGGAGGAGAAATTAAGGAAGACGGAGGAGATCGCACAGGTTTGTGTTTTCTGGCTGATTGCAGGCATTGAAGCTCATGGCAATTTGGGGATGAAGGTGCTGTTTCTGCTTCCTTTTTGATTTTTAGCTTTGCTGATGGCAAATCTAGCCCCATTAATAGGAATCTAAATCCAAGAGAATCTATAGTTTGCAAAATCAATTTGAAGGATAAACAGGGTATAATTGCAATTAATTTTTACATAAAAAATAATTTTTTAGTGTCAGCAATCTTTAAAAAACGTTTTTAAAGTAAGTAACTGCTTTCTAACTTCTGCCTCTGAACACCCCATTCTATTAAGTGCTTTGCAGACCTAAGGAACTTACTGAAATTACAAAATTACTAGTAGCAGATATTAGGCTATGAGCTTCTTGCATCCATGTGACTACTCAGTGAAAGTATATGAAACACCTGAATCTGAAGTGACTCATTGTTTTCTAATAATAATGATAGAGTTGTGACATCTTAGGGTGGGAACATGAGAGTTAGTCTAGGATGATCTAGTCCAGGTTAGCATTGGGAGAAAATGTTAAAAGGTCTGTCTACTTAAAAGATTTGCTCTGTGGTTTTCTCGCTATATGGTTATCCAGCCTCTGTCTTGGACATACATGTAGCATTGTGGAGCACAGTAGCCATCTGGCAGTCTTTTCCGATTGGACACCTCTAATAGTAGCTATTTAATCAATCTCTTATTCTTTCATTTTTACTCATTGGCCCTAATTTGTTCTTCTATATCGAAGAGAATAAGTGTCCCACCTGTATGCAGGAACTATAAGATAACAATAATAGCCAACACTTACTAGGCACACTTCTGTATTGGGCTCTATGCTAAGCACTTTTCGCTACAGTATTCTATGTAATCCTCTCACTAGCCTTGCTATTTCAGTCCACCTCTCTGCCTCTTCCCCTTCCTTGTCCAAGTTAAAATTCCCTCGTGTGTTTTAACTGTTCCTCGTATTAGAGAATATATAGAACTTGCTACATCTTTTGTCACCCAGTAGGTTTCTATTTTGAAATGTGCTGTCCAGAATCTGTCTGCGTTTGTGTCAGATGTTGTAGGATGGTACTATTACTTGGCATAAAGTGGATGTTATATTAGTGCCGACTAGGATTAAATTCAATTTTAAAAACATTTTTATTATGAACATTTTCAAAATAGAGAAAATTAGAGTATAATATACAGATACCTATCACCTGGTTTCGTTAAAGATCAGCACATGGCCAGTCTTGTTTTATCCGAATCCCTGCATTGGCTTATCTTAAAACATACCCCCCAAATTACAGAGAAGAAAACACATCAGTGTGTAAATTATTTCTCATCACATGTATCAGGTTATATTTCTTATAAATTATCAGTCATTGTAATATTAATAATGGTCCAATTTGGGACTACTCTGTGTGAGCCGTTTAGAGCTACTCCAAAAGTTCATTCAATGCAATAGCAGCTCAACAGAGCGGATGCAAAGCAACGTAGGTCCAAGAGCATTTGGGGAGCCTGGCTTTGGCGTCTTTTCTCTTCCTCTCTCAGGTGTCCCTTCACAGGGCACTCACTGCCCGTTTTATCCAATGCCGCCTTCCGTGCCTCGACTTCCCGAGCCCCCAGGCTGTAGTGCTGCTGGAATTCTTGCCTCTCTCAATGAAAAAACCTGATCGCTTACTTCTTCCTATTCCAAACTGCTATTTTCCAAAATGTATTTCAGACAGTGTAGCCACAATTGTTAATAAACCTGGGGAAGAAATGGTCCATGGTCAGACAAATTTCGGAAATTCTGGGTAAATGGAGTTCGGTGGATTTTTTTTTTGAAGGACTTCTCACATCATTCTGGGGCCACTGCAGGTCAGCCCGGCTCTCCGTAGGTGCCTCTGCGGCCCCTCCCCGTAGTGTGCCAGCCCTCAATCACACCCGCCGTGGCATCCCCACTTGGCCTGTCTGCACCCTTTGACCTTTAAGCCGTGCAGTACTTTACTGTTGTTTAATTGTCCTTGTGTAGTTTTAGTCCCTAATGAGTTGGGAAGGTTCTCAAGAAAAAAAGGCCATATATATTTTAGTGTTTTTAGGTGTATGCTCAATAATATTTTTGAATAAACAAACAGAACTCGAGATGACTGTTTTCTAACTCCAGCACTGTATCTACTATACCCAATTGTCTCAGTTTTAAAAGTTCTCATTAAGAAATGCACACTGAGGTGAGATAAAAACCTGGAGTTAGATCAGGGATAAGCAGGCAGTGCCCCTAAACCAGGTCCATCACTTGTTTTTGTAAATAAAGTTTTATTGGAGCACAGCTGTGCTCATTTGTTTTTGTTATCTGTGGCTTCATTAGCAAAATTGAATAGACAGAGGCCACGTAGCCCACAAAGACTAAATATTTACTATCTGACATTTTGTAGAAAAAGTTAACCAACCCCTGATACCAGAAGCAATATTTGACATTATCAGTAAATCTAACTATATCTTATACAATACTTTTCAATTTTATGAGCTGATTCCTAGATGTTGCAAACATTTGTACTTTTTTAAATATTTTAAAACTTTAAAAGTTTTGGTGGCAAATGGAATGATGAATTGACATTTTTTTCCACCATTATACCTTTTTTTTGTCTTAGACAAAAATTTTGTGGTGTTTTTAGCATAATAAAATCTGAAGTGACAAAAATACGTAGGGAAGTAGCATAAATCAGTAAGTAGTTTGCTGACAATGATAACTTACACAAAGGTATATTAGAATTACTTTCCTTATTTTATGGACATGGTTCTTTATCAAGGATAATCACTTCTTAGATTTGAGTGCAGAAAACTCTAATGTCTAGTGTTAAACTACTCAAAACTTCTGAAAGAACCCTGTAGTTCTTTTTGTTAGAGGAGATACTTGGTTCAAAGACTCAGGGCCAAAATATCCTCTTTCCAATTTAGTAATAGTGTATTTCTCAGCAGAATGTATTGGCTGAGTTGCACTGGCCATACAAATTAGGATCATATGCCTCAAAAATAGCAAAATTGTTACTTTATTTTGATTATGCTGCAGACTTACTCTGTGGTCCTAGTTAAATAACTTAGTTTGTCTTTCCCCAGAATCAAAGGTCATAGGTGACTGTGACTGATCACTCCTTGCTCTTGACCCGTAGTTAGAGACGCCCTATCCCACCCCGATTCTGCATCGGGTTTTGAGATCCATGTGTATCCTTTTACGTTTTTGTGTGTCCTGTGGTTTCAGAGGCAGGCCGGACAAAAAAGGAAAGGCTCATGCTCTTATGAAAATAGTGCTTGAGTGCATATGCGGATTTTTAATAAATTCACAGCACTGATGTTTTGAGTGCTTACTTACCGTGCATCCTGCACTGTGCTGGATGCTGGAAACACAACGCTGAATAAGGCAGGATCCCCGCGGCCACACAGCCTACAGTCTGGTGTGGGGGGAATGGTCACGTGAACAGACAGTTACCGAATAGGAGAACAAGTCTGCTCCAGAGAGGAGGAAGAGGTATAAAATCCCTTAAGCTAAAGAGAGCAAGGAGAACATTCTTAGTGCTTTCAGGGACCTGAAACATGTTCCTTGGAACTGCAGTGCAGGGTTTGGAAGTAGGAGTCACTAGACATGAAGCTGGAGGAGAAATGGGCCGGGCTGCAGGGCCTTCTGAACTTCCTTGGGGGAGTTTGGCCTCTGTCCTGGCTGGGGAGTCACTGAAGGTGCCGAGCAGGAGAGAGAATTGAAAACCGCCTTGTAGAAGGATCACAGTTGAGTCAAATGTATGCACATTTGCTTATATATCCAGAGTCAAGTGAGGTGACTTCAAGACATCAGATATTTTCAAGAACAAAAATTGAGAACTTACTAGTGTACTTAGTTGCTATTTGTAATGGATTTTATTTTTCACACTAAAATTTGCATTAACCAAAAACAATTTTATATAGTTTGGAAAGAAGAGAAAAATGCCATAATCTATAATGCCATATCCTGAGATAGCATATTTGAACTATAAAGCTATCGAGTAATTATTCTGGCATTGTAAGATCTTTTATATCTTGCTGCTTCAATAGCTGTGGAGTTAACTTCTCTGATACATTTACAGGAGAGGCAGAAACAGCTCGAGAGCCTTGGAATATCTCTGCAGTCTTCCGGAATCAAAGTTGGGGATGACAAGTGTTTCCTCGTGAACCTGAACGCTGACCCCGCGCTGAACGAACTCCTGGTGTACTATCTAAAGGTGAGGTCACGTGCTCTGCTGCTAGTCTCTGCCATGAATAGTATTTCACAGTACTTTTTTAAACTCGAGGAGCCATGCTTATTTAAAAAGAAACCAGTTAGCAAATAGTTTTCATTTGAATAATCTGGAAAGGAGAACAGTCGTGGGTTTCTGGGCACAGTTTCCCTTTTTAGTCTTTGGGTGATGTCATCCAACCTAGTGATATAAAAAGGGATATTTTGATACTGCTTTCAACAAGTTAAATAGCTCACCTACCATGATTTAATGTGATTTATACTGGGGAATTAAGTCGATTACTTTAAACCTTAAAGGATGACTTTTAAGACTGATTCATATTGTCAGTAGACAAAAGCTTTTGTCGTTTATGTGAAGCATATTTTTTTGTGAGCAGTTTGTTAGCTCATAAGAGGAAATGTTTAAAGAAAATAAAGTTCTTGGTACCACTTGATATGAAATTTAAATTTCTAGTACTCTTAGGAAAATAAAAAAAATTGGATTATCAATCTGTTAAAAAAAGGGGGAGAGTAGGTTACATTTAGAGACTGAGAGGGTCAGAGCATGGCACACAAGAAAAGGCCAATATTGGTACATGTTGAAATCTATAAATCATGGGACATATTGGGGAGAGAAGAGACAACTTTTAGAATAAGCATGAGCCCTGAGACACTGCATAAATTATGAGGAGTGCTCCACATGGACTTTAAGACTCTAACATGCAGTTAACAAACACTAGGACACGGTGTCTTTCCCTTATATATGTGGATTTAACTCATGTGACTAGGAAAGTAAAGCTAATGAGCTAATCAAGTTGGAAACAGGTTTAGGATTAGCGAGTCGTGTGATTTCATGTCCAAAAAGACTCAAGAATTCATGACACGGCTGGTTTCTCAGTTTTTATCAAGATATCCTGGACGAGTTGCTTTGTGTCATTTTGATAAGGGTCTTATGCCGTGTTTTGTTACGCTGTGAGTTATGCTGAGTCTTTGGTACATACCGTAACGTGTGCATGTTCCAGATATTATGGTCTAGCAGGAGCAACAGTGCAGTAGGAGGGAGGTGACCTGTTTTTCTGGTCCACGGCCAAGCCCTCTCCCAGTCCAGTCTTTAGGTTCTTCCTGTGTAAATGGGTGGAAGTTATCTCTGGCTACCTCGCCGGGTTCCTGTTAGGATTGGGTAGATGGAAGCGCTTCATAAACAGAAGCACTACACAAACATAAAACATCGCACGTTGCACTTGCTCGTTGGATGCCCTAAGTGGGACCTTATATGCTTATTGCCTATTAAAAAATGATGTATCATCACGTCCCTTTACTGCGCTTCTAAACAGTGTTGGTAGGATTTTGAGTTACAGTGTCAGCCAGAGATACTCACATGCTAGAGAGGTGCAGTGTTAGAACAGGACTTACGTATCCTGTCCTTTTCACTTCTCAGAACTAGGAGTTCTTTTTCTTTCTGATGTAATGTAGTTCAAATTGGAACACACAGACACACACACCAAGAAAAACCCTGATTCATATCTGTTCTTGACTACAAATTAAACAAAGAAACTATTTAAAGATTTTTGGAGCGTAGTCAAAGTATTTCTGGTCATCTCGTGTGGAGGTGTTTGGGTTCTGTTTGGGACCGTGTGGTCAACTCGCTTGGCAGAGTTGGAGGCAGTGTGGATTTCTCCACTGCCCGAGCTAACCCCATGACAAGGATATATTCATGACAAAGCACATTCAGAAGGATGATCTTAGTCCAAGAACAGTTTTTGCTTCAGTAAAGTGATACCACGATGTGGGATGGAGGAATTTGGAGGCTGAGTGTTTTTTATTTCTTTGTCTTCAAATTCTGAAGTTAATTTATTAACAGATGCTAGGCAGGTGACTTCACATCTCCAATGACTTACACCCCATCTGTAAATGAAGGTCCTGGATTAAAACATCTCTGAAGTTCCTTTCTAATTCCAAGTGGTGTGGTTCTCTTACTCTTCCAGAACATAATCCTAGAACCCTTGGGACTAGCATGCTTCAGACTCATGTACCCAGGTGTCACATAAACACACTGAGATGCTGCCCCTGTTTTTAACTTTATTTTGTTTTCATTACATGCTACCTTCACAGCATTTAGGTACTCATTAGGTAATCTTCTATACCAACCTATGATTTTTTTGTTTTAATTTCCTCATTGGTATTTTTACTGTAGTACTTACAGCACAATAGGAAGAGTTTATCTTTACATTTTTACATGGTTTGTAAATCTTACATGGTTTACGATTGTCTTACGTGTTGGAAGAAAAATATTGCAGACCCATGAAAGTTTTATGAAATTCAAATTCCAGAGTTCACAAATAAAAATTTATTGGAATGTAGCCACACTTATTCCCTTATGCGTTCTCTGCTTTTACACTATAAGGGCAGAGTTGAGTACTTGCATGTGACTCTCAAAGCCTGAAGTATTTAATGTCTGACGCCTAATGTAGCTGTGTCAAGAGAAGGCGGCCTGGGAACACATCCTAGTTCATATTGACATTTAATCACACACAGGCAGTCAAATATTGACATGCATAAGAGAGAGCTCAATTTTTACGATGCCAATTTTGTTCATTAAGGATAGGCAAGTTACCTCCCAAAAGGACGGGGCTTAGAGAACTGAGTAGTTGGGGGTCCTAGGTAAGAGCGTATCTGTTACATCTTTTATGAGGCTGGGGGAAACCATGAAATTCATAAAATAGTTTTTATGTTTTCAAACTCTTTATATTTGAATAGCTCTCTTATCTTTGTAGCTGACTCATTTTGTTTGACACCAGGTAAGTTATGTGCAACTTAAGTAAATGGAGTTTTTAGACCAATATTTTTGGTACATCATTGACACACGGCTTGTGCTCTGAGAATAGTATGAAATATTTGGAATGAAGATTGTGATGGAAAATAATGCATATAGATATGAATATAAAATTATAGCTTTAAGTTTAAAAGGTACAACTCAGTACATTATTTCTTATAAGAAACTATGAATTAATTATAAGGTGAACTTCAGAAAAAGCCAAGGACTCTCCTTACCAGTCCATTTCCTCCCTAATAATCTTTTAGCTAAGATAATAGATTAATATACGAGGGCTCAGTGTAGGTGACTTCAGTTTGTGTACATGTAAGAACACAATATTAATCAGTGAATTTGATTCTTTCTTAGGAACATACATTGATAGGGTCAGCAAATTCCCAAGATATCCAACTGTGTGGAATGGGAATTCTTCCAGAACATTGTATTATAGACATCACACCCGAGGGCCAGGTGATGCTGACTCCCCAGAAGAATACCAGGTAACGTACTTGAATTAGCGTTAATGTCGCAGCAGTTTTGAGGAGGAAGAAAGTACACTCCTGGTGGGCAGTGTGAGGGACATTTGGCCTTCGTTAGCTTTTATTTTTAAGTTTACTTAATTAAGATATCCAGTTAGTTATATTAGACTTTTCAGTATCTCCCACACCCATCCCCCCTCCTCTGTATCTACAACCACGGATCCTCTGCTGATACCCCAAACTTCTTCCTGGCCCACTCACCGCACCCCAGAAGACTGAAGACTGACTTCTGCTTTTGGTGGGAAATCCCTTCCACCCTTCCTGCGTACCTCCCGCTCCTGTGCACCTGCCCTGCGTTTGGCTGCCAGCTCCCACCTGCCCCGTGAGGACAGGCTCTGCCATTGTCTGCTTTAGCAGGTCCCTGTTGGTCTGGATGAGGTGGCCTCGGTGTGTGTGAATATCATGCCCCACGCGCTCTGTGCTTCCTGTGCCGTGAGTGCCTCATGTGTGTTCTTGTCAGCTGTTCCCCGCTGTTACCTGTCGCACCGTGGGCTCCCTGAGCTCAAGCGCCTGTCTCTTTAGTTCTCTGTCTGTAGCAGGTGACACGACTAGCGCGTAGGTGCTCGGTAAACCATGAATGAAGAGGCGTCACGTTTTATAGATGACGTGTTTGTCACTTTGTTTCCTTCCACTATGAAGCTGTATCCCCTGTGATAGCCCTGGACGTGGAACAGTCTGTTACTGTTAGAGACGATGGTAACTGAATTACGTTGATCTGTTTGATTCTGTGATATCAAAAGTTAATATCATCACTGATTTCTTCCATGAAGTCTTTTATATTGGGAAGCTGTCAGGCTTCTGGGGGGGATCCAGGGAGAAAGGGGAAAGCAGCACACGCCGGCCTGGCCCCCCGTCCTCTGATGAGGCCGTAAGTCGTCGCACATGTGGCCACCTCAGGCGAGGGCGCTCTGAGACGGTGCTAAATCAGACAAAGCAAGCCAGTCATCACTTCATTTAAGCCCAGATGAAAACATGGTCACTGTGCCACCCACAGGATACCCACCCCCTCTCCTGGTGGCCGTGAGTGACCACTGCCTCTACCAGTTACAGCATGATTCTCGTTCTGGTGCTCTCCACCCCGTAGATAAGTTATTTGAGACACCTCTGCGTCTTCCTCGCCTCTCTCAGCCTTCAGAGAACTGAAGAGAGTTAGGACCTTGCTCTGAGTTAGGCTTTGGCTTGAGGGAGTGCTGTGGCTGCCTTGGTCTCCTATCCAGACCACAAGAACTTCCTCCGTATCAGCAATACGGCTGCTTCACTCTCTTATCGTTCATATGTTCACCCAAGTAGCACTGTCGATTTCCTCCGAGAACTTTCCCTTTGCATTCGTAACTCTGCTGTTTGGCGGAAGGGGCCCAGCTTTCAGCCCGTCTTGACTTCCAGCATGCCTTCCTCCCGCACCTTAACTGCGAATACCTTTTGATTTAAAGTGAGCCATGCCTGACTCTTCCTTTCACTCGAACACTTAAAAGTTATTGTAGTTATTCATTGGCCTGGTTTCCATACTGTTGTGTCTTAGGGAACAGGGAGGCCTGGGAAGCGGGAGGAGAGGATGGAGTGGCCGGCCGGGCAGTGGAGCGGTCAGAACGCGCACCACATCTATTAAGTCCACCCCCTTATATTGGTGTGGTTCAGGGCACCTCAAGACAATTACAATAGTAGCATCAGAGGTCACAGATCACCATACAGATGTGATAAAAAAAAGTTTGACATATTGTGAGAATTACCAAAATGTGACAGAGACACAGAGTGAACACATGCTGTTGGAAAAATGGTGCCAATGGACTTGTTCGACACAGGGTAGCTACAGACCTTCAATTTGGAAAAAATGCAGTATATGGCCGGGTGCGGTGGCTCACGTCTGTAATCCTAGCACTCTGGGAGGCCGAGGCGGGAGGATCACCCGAGGTCAGGAGTTCGAGCCCAGCCTGAGCGAGAGCGAGATCCTGTCTCTACTAAAAATAGAAAAATTAGCCAGGCATCATGGTGTGTGCCTGTAGTCTGAGCTACTCTGGAGGCTGAGGCAGGAGGATCGCTTGAGCCCAGGAGTTTGAGGTTGCCGTGAGCTAAGCTGACACCACGACACTCTACGCTTCAAAGTACAGTAAAGTGAAGCACAATAAAACGACGTGTGTTTGTACTTAGTACCATAAACATTTTAGGTAAATCAGCAAAGAAGTAAATGAAAATATTAAAATTCACCAAGGGCAGATTTTGTTTTGGGGAATTAATTATTTTGTTTTTCCTAGTAACTAGATCTTTATAGTATTAAAAAAATTAAAGTAGAAGAAATGATGCTATGATCATTCATGTTTGATCTCTTCTCCCTACAGAACATTTGTAAATGGGTCTTCCGTCTCTAGCCTGACACAGCTGCACCATGGGGACAGGATATTGTGGGGAAACAACCATTTCTTCAGGTATGATGTTGTTCATGTCCCTTAAAGAGGGATAGTATTGAAGGTTATGCTCTGAAATAGAGAATATATATTAAAAGTAAACTCAATAAAAATTATATGCTTTTTTTGTGTATATATTTTTGACACACGTTATTATTACATGTGTGGTGTTCATTATCTACGTCTGGTCTGAACCCTAAGGATATGTGAACAGTACACTCAGGAAAAATACTGGGTTTCACATTTTTTCCTTTTTATTTCCCAACGGAAGATGATTGTTTTTGCCGTCTAGTATAAGAATTCATTAATTTTTTTTCTGACATGTTCATCTTTTTGTTTGTTTATTTTTTACTGAAAAATAGTCGTGGTTTTGGTTTCCTTATCTGTAAAATAAGGTTGGTATTTCTTTTTAGGAATGCTTTCAGCTGCAAGTAATTGCAAATTTGACCGTAATGGTTTAAACAGATTGTTTATTTCCCTGACAGAAGTAGAAATCTGAAAGAAGATGGTTGTTACTATGGGCTAAGCCTCTCAAAAATGTCATGGCTGTAGTCTCTTCACTGTCATGGCATTTCCCTGTGGCCTAAAGATGGCCATGCCACTCCAGCCATCAACGCGGCATTCAGGCACAAGAACTGAAAGTGGGACCGTGGTGGCCATGCTAGCCTTGACTGTCCTGTTGGTCAGAAGGAGCAGAACAATCTTGCACTTCTGTCTCCTTTGCTAGAATTCGCCTCTTAGCCGCAGGAGAGGCTGAGAAAGAAAGTGTCTTACCTGGGGCCGCACACGTTGGTTCCCAGCAAATTGGTGTTGTGCTGGCAAGGACAGGCGGGCTGGATATTGTATGAAAGTAAAATCCTGGTCCCCTCTTCTTCCTGTCACTCGTCAGTGTGCTTCAGATGTCAAACTGACATTTCCCATAGCTAATAGGGATCCTTTGCTGGGGGCCAGTTGGTATTTTGGTTATTGAGAAAAGTGCAGTTGAGTTCAAAGAGCGTGGAGAGTTTTTTTCCTTCCCAAACCAAATCTAGTGTAAATTGCTTGGCTTAGTGTTCAAAACCTGCATAGGTTAGGTGAAGTTGATTTCCAGCTTTATCTTTCAACTTGTGCTGTACAAATTTTGCGTGTCTCCGTTGTTTCACGCAATTTCTCCAGGGAATCTGAACGTTCCCATTTTCACATCTTTTCTCATGATGCTCCCTCTGCCCATACTTTCTGCTTTATCCTTTAAGACTCGACTCAAACAATTTCCTCTCTTCTTGCCTTCATCACTTTACTGCAAAATGATCCTTAGACTTTGCTTAGCACCTGGCTTGCGAGAGTCGTGTGGCCTGATGTCGCGCTTCCTGTTGTAATCGTGTGAGTGCCTGGGAGTGCTCTACTTCTGCAAAATAATCTGCCCCAGTACAGTAATGGCCTTGTGCTTACGTGGTATCCCCTTGGCTTCTAGCAAATGCCAGGATTTAATGAATGGAATGGATAAGTGCCTATCTTGATTTTAAAAAATAATACTCTTTTTTTTCCCTCCTCAAGACTCAATTTGCCTAAAAAGAAAAAGAAAGCAGAGCGAGAGGATGAGGACCAGGACAGCTCCACGAAGAATGACAGCAGTTCCGAGCAGCTGGATGTAGACGGAGACTCGTCCAGCGAGGTGTCCAGTGAAATCAACTTCAATTTCGAATACGCCCAGATGGAGGTGACCATGAAGGCCCTGGGCGGTAATGGTGAGAAATCTGTTGTGCGTTTGAGCATCTCTTAAAGTTGGTAGAGTGGTAAAAACTTTTACGATGGAGACCTTTGAAATGTTAGCAGAAAAGACAATCTTTCTGTTGTTCTCTATATTATTTTGTCTCTTTGGCTTTATTTATAAAAAACTTTCTTTCTGCCTCGATGTGCAATCAACTCACTTTGTTCTCGTTGATAGAATTTCTCTGGTTTGAAACTTGACAGGCTTATAATTACGAAGTATTCCTGGAGGACTGACCACATCTCAGGCTATATGTGTAGAACATATCCTAGATATGGTAATACCCAGCTGAGGATAGGTTAACCACGTAAGTCATCGGAAGTAAGGAAAGCGAAGTTTACTCCAGATTGTCTTTCACAGTGTGTGTTAGGTGGTACGGTGAGGATGACAAACAGCGTAACCGTAGAGAACAGCATTTGAAGTTTACCGTATCCTACCTTTTGTTCATTATTTATCTTTTTTTTTTTTTTACAAACGTGTTTAGATCCAATGCAGTCGATATTGAGCAGCCTAGAACAGCAGCACGAAGAAGAAAAACGGTCTGCGCTGGAGCGCCAGCGGCTCATGTACGAGCACGAGCTGGAGCAGCTCCGCAGGCGGCTGTCTCCCGAGAAGCAGAACTGCCGGGGCGGGGACAGGTTTTCCCTGCACTCGCCCAGCGCCCAGCAGCGCCTGCGGCAGTGGGCGGAGGAGAGGTAGGCGGCACAGGAGGTCACGGCCACCTTTGACGCTGGAGGGAAGGTGCCGAATGGGAACATTGAGACGGTTCATGGCAAAGGATTATGCTAAAAGAGAGTGTTGGCTGGGCGTGTGGCCCACACCTGTAATCCCAGCACTTTGGGAGGCTGAGGCAGGAGGATCACTTGAGCCCAGGAGTTCAAGGCTACAGTGAGCTGTGATCACACCACTGCACTCCAGCCTGGGGGGCAGAGTGAGACCCTCTCTCAAAAACACAAAAAAAGAGAGCATTACAGCCAAGAACCACTTCGTGTTTTTTTTTTTATTTTCGAAAAAAATAGAAATTGCCAATTTATCTTACTTTATTTAAAGCTGCCCATGTTAGGTTGCTATGGCTTTTGGGTTTGAATAAAGAAGTATACTTTATCATTGTATTATGCTTTAGGTTCTGAAGCGTGGGTAGACGCTTTAAAAAAAAAAAAAAAAAAGGAAAAAAGAGAAAGTTGGTTATCTGGACTGATTAGCTGAGGTAGGTAAAGCATGGTGCTGATGAGATGCAAATTGCAAGTTTGATCTCTAATTAGCGTCGCATTAAAGTGCCTATTCCGTGGTTGCAGACTGTACTTCACTAACCTCATGCTGTTCAAAGTTTGGTCTGCAGGCGGGCAGCGTCCCTGTCACCTGTGATTGACAGACCTGTAGGGTTTCAGGCCCCCGCCCCAGACCTATTGAGTCAGAATCTTGAGTTTTTCAGGATCCCCAGGTGCCTTGCGTAGACAGTCAAGTTCGCAAAGCCCTACTACCCTCATCTGCGGGCAGCTTACCGTGTAAGCGTGTGATACGGTGCTTACGTGCAGCCGGGTGCAAGCGTGTGCGTGGGTCAGCGTCCGTAACATACCCCCTGTGTGCACAGGTAGCTGAAAAGCTTGGTTCACCCTTTGGCCTTAACATAGTATTACTGTGCAGTTTTCTGACCTGCTGCTTTCTGTGTCATCTCCTCTCTACCTCCGCCCCGCCTTTTTCTTTTTTTTTAAAGAGAAGCAACACTGAATAACAGCCTGATGCGGCTGAGGGAACAAATTGTCAAAGCCAACCTGTTGGTGCGAGAAGCTAGTTACATCGCAGAGGAACTGGATAAAAGAACAGAATATAAAGTTACCCTACAGATTCCAGCCTCCAGCCTGGATGCCAACAGGAAGGTGAGGTCACCACTCATTGGCTAAAACAAAGATCTTGTCGGATAAAATGGCCTTATGTTTCTCAGGTGTGATTTAAGCCCCAGTGGGTTTGCCCTCAGGTCCCTTGCTGTACCCCTGAGTCTGGATCCTTTGTCTTCCTTGCTCGAGTAGAATTTATCTCCTTTTAATTCTCTGCCTTTGTGCATATATGTTTTATCCACTGGGAGAATATCCTCTCCACCTCCCCTGGCCCTACCAATTCATTTCACTTGACTCCCTTTCTTCAAATCTGTTTAAGTTATTTGAGAAGTTCTGACTTTTCAGAAAGAGGTGTGGTGGTGCGCACCTGTAGTCCCAGTCACTCGGGAGGCTGAGGCAGGAGGATCACCTGGGCCCAGGAGTTTGAGGTTGCTGTGAGCTATGGTGACACCCCTGCACTCTAGCTGTGGCAACGAGCGAGACTCTGTCTCCAAAAAAAAAAAAAAAAAATTCTCAAATCTTTGTTTACATTATGTAAATTGTGTTTCCTTGGAAATGATTTTAGGCAAGATGTTAATGAAACATTGGTGGTTTCACGGTTCTCTTAATTTCTAAGTGTACCTAGCAGAACAGTTGATAAATTAAGCCAGTAAATATAAATTGATTAAATAACTGATAGATAGATCTCTCTGGGGGAGATGCATACAGGCATGTTTTTCCCACTTCATGGCTTTAAAAGAGTCTAAATTTTTCTACATTGAAAGCACATTGCTTTTACAAGCTGGAAAAGCTTTCATGCATGCTATTTTTAGGTGAAATTTGCATTATATAACATCATTATTTGAAAGTGACCAATTCCACGGCATTTAGTGCTTTCACTGTGTTGCACGGCCACCACCTCTGTCTAGCTGTGTAGTCATTTAATAATGTGTTCAAACTGTGTATATTTGGAAACTGGTATCATTTGTTGCTTTAAAATGGGTAAATGGGACACTTTTCAGTTTATTCTTTTAAGCATTTCATGTTTTGTACCCCACGAAGATACTAGCCATTCAAAAAAAATTAAAAATTTGCACTTTTGAAAGGTGAAAGATAGTTTCCTCCCCAAACACCCGCAGCCTTTCCCTCCCATTCGGTGCTTAGGTTTCTCTCTGTCCTTGATACTCTGTGCTCATATGATAGCCCAATAAAACATTTTTATTTTGACTTTCCATTAAACATGGTCTAGTCTTTTGGGTCTTAAATTTAAATTTATATCCAGCTGCAGTCAGAATTTAAGTGTAAGCTTATACTTAAGTAATCAGCAGATTAAAGAACGATGACCGTTTGAGTTTTGGTGTGACGACACTTGACTGATGGGTCTGGAATGTTCCGCTCTGACCTCCTGCGTGGGTAGCCGGCCTTGTTGTGACACGGTCACTCTTGCTGTCTTTGCAGCGAGGTTCTCTTCTCAGCGAACCTGCAATCCAGGTGAGAAGAAAAGGAAAAGGGAAGCAGATCTGGTCTTTGGAAAAACTGGACAACAGGTTATTGGATATGAGAGACCTTTATCAGGAGTGGAAAGAGTGCGAAGAAGATACCCCAGTAAGTTATTTTTTAAAAGTCATTTAACCAGTCGTCACAGAAGTATCAACCTGGGATGAGCTAAGGCATCCCAGGGGACAATTAATCTTCTTCCAAAATTGTAATACTATACCTAGAACAAAACTTATTTTAACCCTTTAAATTGTTTAGCAAATTAGGAATTGTAATAGCCTGTCTGATTACCTTCTTTTTTCTTCTCATTTTTGTGTTTTGGATTTCTAGCCGAGTTCTCCACTTTGTGTGTGTGTCTCGTGCTGCTGTGGGAACCACCTTAGGACAGGGGCCAGGCCTCCTCCCTTCCCATTTCTCAACCCCTTTAACCTGGCAGATAATAAACCTACAGTGTGTGTTTTTAAACTGAACATCAGCGGTCCTTTAATATTTACACTAAGAACATTTTTTTGAAGGAGCTTTGATCCTAACGTAGGTGCCCTAGACCTACGTACGTACTGGCATTCTCTCCTCAAGTTGCGGGTTTGCTCATTTACGTCAGCCATGTACTTGCATGTATTTAAAATAGAACTATATATTATGTATGTTTTTACATGATTTCAGTACTGCTGGTCCTGTTTCTGTAAAGTTATTTCCTTAGGCTTTTGTTCTGTAAAAATGTTTATTTTTCCAGATTGTCATCAATAAAAATGATGTCTTAGGTGACATTTTTGCTTAAAAATTTTCTCATTTTTTTTTACGAAATTCCTCTATTTCCACTCAGAAATAAAACAATGAAAAATACAAAAAAAGCCTTCCACTCTGCTCTGAGGGGCTCACCTTTTATGAGCAGCCATGTATCCTATGATTTGGTAGGAACAAATAGAACAGATACGAATGACCCTCTTCCCTAAAAAAAAAAATGAAGTATAGTTTAGTACACCCTTCTTCCTTTTCTAGTTAATATATGTTCTTTCTTTATTTCGTGGCAAGATTTCCAAGGAAAGGAGAAGTTCTGAAAGTAATGCCCTGTTACTGGGCTTGTGCTATCGGGTGCAGGCTGCCGACTGCTGTTCCGCGTGGGAATGGGGAAGCCTGTACGTGTGACTAATCAGTGCTGGACTTCAGCAAAAACTTTATTTTTTTAATAAAAAATCCAGAATTTTTTCTAATTTTTTTCTGTATTTTAGAAAAAAATTCTGAAGATGACAAGAGCTGGGATGATGAAAGTGAAGTTTAATGACTTAGAGTACATCAAAAAGCAGTAGGTCGAATGCATTTAAGCGATTTTTCTAAAGTCGTGTGTTCCGACTCTCCTAACAGGTAATACGGTCTTACTTCAAGCGTGCCGACCCTTTCTACGATGAGCAGGAGAACCACAGTCTCATTGGGGTGGCCAACGTCTTCCTCGAGTCCCTTTTCTACGATGTCAAGTTACAGTATGCCGTCCCTATTGTCAACCAGAAAGGAGAGGTTGGTCTCTTCCTGCGTCATTTCCTGCAGAGGACAGTTCCAGAAACAGTAGGGCGGTGACGGTAGATTGTTGCCGTTTTCTATCAGTGACGACAGATGACATGTATGTGTATAATCGATACCTTGTGTTTCCACAGGGCTTTGTGGTGGTTATTCCAGGTACTTACAGGGGAGAGTAAATGCTAGAAACTGGGCTTCTAGATCCTCCTATGCATTAACCTCACAACTTGGCTCTAAAACAGCAGAGAGGTCATCTCCAGGGAGCAGCAGCCAGATCTGGACCACAGTTTCTGCCTTCCCCGTTGCTGCAGGTGGCGGGTCGGCTGCACGTGGAGGTGATGCGCATCAGTGGTGACGTCGGGGAGAGGCTCGCAGGGGGCGAGGAGGCCGCGGACGTCTCCTTTGAGAAGGAGGCCCAGGAGAACAAGCTGGTCTGCATGGTGAGTCCCGGCTGCGTTCTAGAAGTAGTCAAAGTGGGGTGATTTTGAGGATTGTCTGGAACAGCTGCAAATTGAAGTCTGTGGTATTCTGACACCTTGTGGTGATTTTAGCTTTTGTATGCAAAAAATTAAAAACTCCAGACAACCTATGTTGTGTGTTCTAGGCACTCCTCATTCCTGGCAGTCTCATCCCTGAGTTGTTGCCTGTAGAGGAGAGTTCAGTATCTTAAATCTTGTCTCTTACTATTTTAACGTTAAAATTGAGATTAATTTCTACGGAGAAAAAAGTGGCTTTCAGATGGGATTCAGTACGAATGTTGTATGTTTTGACATGTTGAATGTCTACTCAGCACCTGGTATGGCTCTCGTTCACGTCATTTCATTGGTGTGGTCAGTCTCACCTGAGTATAGTAAGGTAGCTATTAGGATTCCCATTTTGCCTAGGAGAAAACTAAGCCTAAGAAGACGAATTTAAGGAATTTGTGCCAGCACACGAGCTAATAAGTGGCAGGGATTTTTATTTAGATCTAACTCCAAAATCTTGTGATCTTCCCAAATACCACAATACCTCACCTTAAGTAATATAGCAAACATCTTAAAACACTTAACGAAAAAAATGGTGGCTTTATAAATTTCATAAAAAATTAATCGCAGAATGCTGATTGCTCAGTTTGGTTTGGAGGAATTAAATGTGTCAGCCAATCTGCCTTTCATGGCCTGTCAGGGAATTGCTGTCGAGATGTTGCAAACTCTTGTTGACATCACAGGAAAAAATGAATTATAATGGGAATTCTCATTTATTGCTCAACCGTTACGTGCCTGGTATGGAAGAAAATAAAGACATCTGCTTTGCATGACTTCCTGTGTCTTTCTTAATGCTTCCTGAAATGCTAAGGTTGTATTTGTAGTTGGTGAAATGCTGCATGACCTTATGTCATATGTTCAAATTTATTTTCATTAAATATATTTACTGGAGGTGGATTGAACCATGCAACATGCAGAAAGTCACCAGGGAAAGAATGTGGTTTATGATTAATGCTCAGTCGTGTGAAAATTGGTTTAATCAGTTATTACATCAGAATTTACTTTAATTTCATTAAACTTTCGGATTTAGTTTTCTTTGTAGTTGGAGGAATTTTAGATTATCACAACTTATCACAGTAATTCCAAATTAAAAATCAACCCAATGCTGTCTACCAAAAGAAATATTAGGAATATTTGGCTCCTTTAAAATCTATTACAAGCATTTCTTTTGAGGGCATTTGGGTCTGATTAGACAAGTATTTCTAATTGTGCTTCGTATCACAAAACTCTGAACTTCTCTAGTCCGGGTACTCCTGTCCCCCCTAAACGTGCACAGGGAAGGCATTCAGCAATGTTGGTGCGGAGGATGGTAAACATCAACTGTCTTCAGTTCCCTTTGTTCTTCCCTCCAGATCCTCCAGTTACACATTCCTGATGCTTTTACAGCTCTCCCCAAAAATGCTGCAGTAGAGGACCTTGTTCTCTTTATACTTAAGAACCTCGTTGTTCTTTATCCTTTTAAACATCAAATAAATGTTTTGCCCTTTCCTGAATATTTGTTCTCTCTTGGCACATACACTGATTTTGTTCTTCACTGATCGTACTTAACAGTCTTCTCCTGTTACGAATATTAGACAAATTCATATCATTGGATGGTGTTAATGTTTGAGAACTTTTTCTTTTGAATTGATGATGATTATTCTTATGTTATTTAAATGCTCTTCCTCAGCCTCTAAATGCTTTAAAACATCCGCCTATATAGTCAAGGTCATTGTTACCCCGGGTCAGGCCTCTCACTGCACATGACCGTTGTATCTCCGTTTCACAGATGGCGGAAATACGGTGTCCGAGACAACGGGATTTGGCCAGCGCAAACCAGTAGTTAGTGACAGTCAGGGCCGGAACCCATAACTGACTCAAAGTGCTTCTTGGAACCTTCAGATGTCAAAACAAACACAACTTTCTTTTTCCTTCAGGTTAAAATCCTCCAGGCCACCGGGTTGCCACAGCATCTGTCCCACTTTGTGTTCTGCAAATACAGCTTCTGGGATGAGCAGGAGCCTCTGATCGTGGCGCCTGAAGTGGACACCTCCTCCTCCTCCCCCGTCAGCAAGGAGCCTCACTGCATGGTCGTCTTTGATCATTGCAACGTGAGTTGGTGTTCCAGACTAGGTCGACGCTCAAATTGCTCGTGTAGACACAAGACAGAAAAATAAACCTTATTCCTTTGAGTGATTGTGCCAATGTATATCTCGGAGTTTCTCAGAGTGGGGATTGAGTCACAAACTAAGGTGTGCGTGCACCTAACGCCTCCTTGATGAAAAGTTAGCTTTTGTGTGAAAAACAAATATAATATGTGTGTGTGTGTGTGCATACTCTTCTCCAAAAGAAATCTGTTTTGTATGAGATGACTGGAGAAATTTTCTTTCACCTGTAAAACCATTCAGAGAGGTCAGTTTGCCCACGGCTAGTGACCAGCAGAATCTGGACTGTC
The DNA here is from genome assembly GCF_041146395.1 of Eulemur rufifrons. Taxonomy (NCBI): domain Eukaryota; kingdom Metazoa; phylum Chordata; class Mammalia; order Primates; family Lemuridae; genus Eulemur; species Eulemur rufifrons. The sequence continues at coordinate 4,338,326 of NC_090994.1, forward strand.
CTGTTTCAGAATCTTTTTTGCTCCTGCACCACACTTGAGCCATCTCGTTTTTTAAGAAAGAGGCCTCTTTCAAGTCTGTTTAAATCAAAGAAATACCTGCAGTGCATTAAAGAGAGAAATGGAGAGAGGAGGAGACACCAACAGAGACAGGAGATTCCACGATTTTCTTTAATAAATGGTTTTAGAGCTAAATCCTCATCGTGGAATGCTATCTTATAAAGATGGACAGGTTGGGAGAATTTTTAAAAATTAAGTCTTTTTTTGCATTAATGATGATTATTTCCTTTCTCTCCTATTATTAGAGACAGTTAACTTTCTAAAAAGCGGGACAAATCTTTTTTCAACCCACTGCTGCCTTCTTGCATGTGATAACTTTTCTACCAAGACAGTATGGATCATTGCTGTATACTTAATCTAATTGTGCTTTTAAACATGGCTCCCAAAATATTGCTAACAAAATGGAATACAATACTGGTCTCACATACTAGACTTTCAAGGTGAAGAGTTTTAAAAGTTCAGAAATACAGTTATTTTTAAAGTGAAAAACCTTAGGCCATCTGAGCCCTCATTATGGGTGTGAGATGACTGCTCTATAACTAAAACATTCTGTTTTCTGTTTCTGTTCCCCAGGATATAATTAAGTATGTGATGTCTGGTATAGATCATCACAGGATTACCACAAAGTACTTGCTGTTATGTAATTAATTAGCTGTTGTGTTTCAGGAGTTCTCTGTTAACATCACTGAAGACTTCATCGAGCATCTCTCAGAAGGAGCGTTGGCAATTGAAGTATACGGACATAAAATGAACGACCCTCGGAGAAACCCGGCCCTGTGGGACTTGGGAATCATCCAGGCAAAAACACGGAGTCTTCGGGACAGGTGAATTCTAGGTGTTCATCTGATCCCATTTGTAATTTTTAGAAATTGCTACTAATTTCCTGAGTGTTGCCAGCGTTCTGGGGATGGCTGGTGGTGTCTCCCCCGCATTGACCCCACAATTAACACTCCTGTAGGGCAGGGGACTGTGCGGAATGATGGAGGAAGATTGAATGTGTAGCTATCTAAGAAGAAACAGCGAAATGAATTTCGGAGAGTGGTCACTTGCCATTATGAATTGCTTCTAATCCGCTGTGGCGGGGGTGGGTCAGGATCTACTCTGGGGTTCACGTTACTTTGTCTTCCGCTCGCAGTCCTGTGTGAGATGGAGAGAGGTGGGCTTGTTTGTTGACTTAATAGGAAGGGAGTTAAAAGGGAATGACTGAAATCGCATATGTACTTTTCATCTACTTAGAGATGAGAACCAGATTTTATTTTTACGTTTTCTGCATTTAGAGAGCTTTAGCAAGCACTAAATTAGAAAGTGGGACTTTTTTTTTTTTTTCTTGATTCTCTCATTGACCTGAGAAAAGATACCTGGCGAGTCGCTGACGCGTGTACGACACTACCTTTATCTGTGCGTGACAAGGTAGTCCCTGCACTTGCTTCTGCCCATCTGATTAGATGTCCCAGTTTTTGAATAATCACTTGGAAATAGATTTGTCATTATCTTTTTAATAAAATAAAGGAGCCATTTCTAGTTCTGATACTTAGTTTAACTTTGCTGTTCGTTATATTTGCCAGTATGTACTTTGACGTTACTCGTTGGAGTAGGGGTCCCTCCACTGAGGTGCTCTGTCCGGAGGTCATTTTCATTGTTAATTCTCAGGCATGGGGTCCTAAGCTGACTGCGTTGAAATTGAAATGTGTGATTTTCCAAGAACTTCAACTGTTTCCTAGATGGAGTGAAGTCACCAGGAAATTGGAATTCTGGGTTCAGATCCTGGAACAGAATGAGAACGGTGAATACTGCCCCGTAGAAGTGATTGCAGCAAAGGACGTCCCAACAGGGGGAATCTTCCAGCTCCGGCAGGTAACACGATTGTGAACATTCATATTAGAGTCTTTGGTGCCAGAAAGCTTACTGGCTGCTTTGTAGCAGAAAAACTGATTATGAAATCTAGACTGGCCAAGTCCATTTCTTATATTAAAATTGTCTCCTACTTCATGTGTATTTTTCTTTCATTGTCACAAATACTGCTATTTATAATATTTTAAAAATCAGCTTCTGTTAGGGTTAGGTAAGAAACAGGTAAGGTTTAAAGGAAAACTTAGAATTGATTTGTAGGACATAAACATATCAAGTAGCATTAGAACATCTGTGAAGACAAGGAGAAGCCATGTGACATGGCGAAGAGAATAAGCATCAGTCTAACGGGCTTGGGCTCAACTGTGGCCGTCCTGTGTCCTAGCTGTTGCGGCCCTCCTGTGTCCTAGCTGTAGATCCTGGAGCAAGTTCAGTGACCTTTCCCCGTCACCTGTCACGTGGAGATGATGGTAACACCAGCTTCATAGGATTAGTGTGAGGATGAAGAGAGATGTGTATTTAGAGCTTAGTGCTTGATCCATGGGAGGTGTTAAACTGCAGCTGGTAGATAATGAACACATGTTAGAATCCGTGCAGCAGAGAAATATGTGGGCTCAGTCCCTGAGCTAACCCAGGCACGTTGTGATCTGTCAGAGTCTGCCATGCTGACGATGAGAGGGGGGAGTATTAATTTAATTTGTACATAGGAATTGATATATTCTTTTTGCTATACTTTACATTACTCCAGTGTTTAGTAGACTCTTGTATCCTGTAAGAATTCCTATACTTTTAAAACAATAGGAAAATATTAGATTAGCTCTAAAATGAATGTAGAAAGCATTCAAAGCAAAATATGAAAAAAGATGAAAGGAAAGAGAACGTTTGCTTAAGTATTTACATTTGTGAATGTTTTAGGAGCAGGATGATAAACGCTTGTTCTCTTACCCCAGCAAATGAACTTTAGCAAATGCATTTACGTATAGGCAAGGAACTAAAAGCAAAAGGAGATTAGTTTAAATTAAAGCATGTGATATGTACATAAAATAGAATTCTTAAGGGTGTGAAGAACATCTTTTTCTGGGCATCTGTTAAAAAATATATATATCTTCTTGGATGCCGTAGAAATTCATCTACTAGAAGGCAAGACCAGATAATTTTCTATGGTTTAGTGTAAATTGGATATTTGAGTATTTATCATACTTCTGACACCTGTTACTAAAAATGTTCAAAGAAAATATTGGGTTTATCAGGAAAGGGTTTTTTGAAGGATATGCATCTTCACTTGGATGGCAGAAAAATCATGCAAGGTCTGGAAAGGTTTTTTCCTCTATAAATGGCAATTCACAGAGGCTGAAATTTAGGTCCATTTGGGTAGAAAGTCACATGTAGGAAGAGCTTGGACAGCAAAAAGACGAGGTTGCAGAAGCTGTGGCAGCTCATTCACATGGCCTTTGAATGCCAGGCTCATTGGTGTTTAATACGTTTGAAAATTGGGATGTATTGTTCTTGAACAGGAAAGCAACAGAGGACTGTTTAGGTTTAGCCATATGAAAATTGCTGTTTGTGTAGGAACAAATGGGGTCAAATATCAGCAGTTACTGGAAGTGAAGTCTAATGGTTGAAGTATATACCTCTCAAAGCTTTTCTATGGAGCAGTAAGCTATTCTGGGTCCTTTTTCTCCTTATCTTCCCTCTCCTGATCATGAACCTTCCTTAAAGTACATCATACTTCACCCTTCACTTTTAGACACACATTCACAATAGGTCTTTTAATGCCTGAGGCGAAATAAACAAAAGGTAGCTAATTGAAATGACAAAACTATTTTAGACTATTAATGTTTTCTGAGGGACTTTTCCCACAAAACATCTTATGCATAGTCCTTGAGAAATATCAAATCAGAAGACATCTGTATCCCATCCATTCAAATGTAGCTTGATAGGGTCAGTGATTGCCTAAGTTGATTTTCCTGATTATGCAAAGCTTGTGGGAACTAAAATCTGATGGAGGAGGGCAAGCGAAATTGACTTGAAATTGAATATTCAAATTCTGTTTTTCAAATGCTATTTTACATTCCTAAAGTTTATAAGCCAGCTTTGAAGTCAGTAATTTGGAAATTCTGGGAATTCTCTTTTAAAATATTACTTCATTGTATATGGACCAAGTCACATAGTATTTATTCTGAAAACACGTTTAAGAAGGAATAACTTCTTTCTGATCAGTTCTTCATTTTCCAGTTTGGTTTAAAATTATTTTTATTTTGGGATTAGGGCAGTGATTCTAATAATCTTTCTTCTAACTCTGCTTATTTTCTAAAGGAGATCATACTGTATAATTGAGTTTGGTAATTTTCTCTTTAATATGTAATGTTTTTCTACAGCAATATTTTAACAACTATTTAGTGTTTCATTATACATACCACAGTTTAAAGTTATCAATATACTTTTTTTTTTTTTGAGACACGGTCTCACTCTGTCACCTGGGCTAGAGTGCAGTGGTGCCATCATAGCTCACTGCAACCTCAAACTCCTGGGCTCAAGTCATCCTCCTGTCTCAGCCTCCCGAGTATGGGACTGTCAGGGTGGCAGTCTGCTCTGTGTTCTTGGTATGCTCTTGGCCAAAGAATGAACAGACACACCAGGGTCAGGTCCAGCCTCTTGGTAAACTATTACCCTAGTTTTTTGGCTCCGTGCTTGGAAAAAAAATCACAAGCAGGGCCAGTGCAACAGAGTGACCACAAGCAGGAAGCAGTTTCACACGAGTAGCTTTTTATTATAAAACGAAACTGGTCTGTCTCCGAGAGTGGAGACGGACTGATTCACTGACTCTCTGGGAAATCTCGAGTTGTTTCCTTTTATTGGCCTGTTCTGGGGAAAGGGCTTTCGGGAGGTGTAGGATGTTACCAGATGCTTAACAGGTGTTCTCAAGGTTGTATCTGTGAGCTCCTTCTCTGAAAGCCCTACGTGGGGGCTGCAGCGGAATGCACTACAATGTAGATTTAAGCTAATACATAATAATTAGCCTTAGATTACTCTAGTTCACTTTCCAAATCCTATTATGTCTAGGCTGGGGAATTCCCAGATTGCTAAAGCAGTCCCCCCTCCTTCAGGTGTAGCAGTTGCTTGGAATAGGATTAAAGGTGGGAAAACACCAGAATGGAGTGCCTGCCCTTATCCTTCTTCCCAGGAGGGGCAATTGCTCAAAGCAGGGCACCCTTGGCCCTAGAAGAGGCTGGAGATCCTAGCTATCTACCTGACAGGACTACAGGTGTGTGCCACCATGCCCGTCTAATTTTTGTGTGTTTTTTTTTTGTAGTGACCGGGTCTCACTCTTGCTCAGGATGGTCTCAAACTCCTGGCCTGAAGAGATCCTCCTGCTTCAGCCTCCCAAAGTGTTAGGATTGCAGGCGTGAGCCACTGAGCCTGGCCTAAAGTTATCAACATTCATTTAATTTTTATCTAATTTTTTATTCCTAACAGTGCTTGAAGATTCTTTATATATATATGCATGATTGGAACAGATCCCTAGAATTTGAATTGCTGGGTCAAAGGACACTTTTGTTGCAAGTCACACTGCCCTGCAGAAAGCTTTGCACCAATTTAAATCCCCACCTACAGTGTATGAAATTGCTTGTTTCATAAACATAGAGCAGTATTGTAAATTGCCCTTTTAAAAGATTATTACTGGTTTAGGAAGTGAAAATAAAGGTGTATCATGCTTATTTTAATTTGTATTTGTTTAATTATCAGTAAGTTGAACTTCTTCATTGGCCAGCTGTTTGGCTTTCCTTTGTTAGAATGTTTTCTTTTAGTGCTTCTTTTTATTGAAAAACATGAAAACCATACATTTATTCTGTTTTTCATCTTGCTTAAAGGGAAAATAATTTTTTTCTGATCAGTTTAATTTGCATTTTAGTCCTTAACATTACAAGATACAGTGAGATGGTGTCTCCAAAGTTAAATGTTTTTCTCAACATCAGCCTGTAGAGGGCTCTCTAAACCAATTTTTTGGAAATCAAGAAACTGAATTTAAGACTCTTAAAATTGTGTGTGATCCAGGGGCAGTCCCGGCGGGTTCAAGTGGAAGTGAAGTCCGTGCAGGAATCCGGGACGTTACCATTGATGGAAGAATGTATATTGTCTGTTGGCATCGGATGCGTCAAAGTTAGACCACTCAGGTCCCCCAGAACCCACGAGACCTTCCATGTAAGTTTCTGTGCCTGTTACCTTCTTGTTGAAAGACAGAACCAGACCAGAGAGTCTTCTGAAACCTAAGTGAAAACTGCCTCCTGTGATCAGTTCTTTCGGTATATCTGTTTTCCTTTTTTTTTTTTTTTAAATGTATTGCATTTTTTTTGGAATCACTGCACCAGACCATTAACGGTTTTTTGCCCTGGTGTGCACGGCAAGCTGAGGGTTAAAACGTCTCAGCCTCCACAGACCCCACAGTGCCTAATGCTGATTAACCACCTCAACAAGCCCCACCCCTCTGCAGAAACCCCCTACTGGCTTGTAAAAACTGTCTGCCAGCAGGTGTTTGATTTTCCCTGGTGAGTGGGACTATAAACCCAGCGGGGAAAACATTGTACCGGTGCCCGAAAAGGTCAAATGAGCGTTCTTCACTTTGCCATGAGAAACTCAAGGTTTTACTCCAACTTCCTGACAACTGTAAAACTCAGGGTGAGGGTGAGGGTAGGTGGGAGGTGAAATAGTATGTTAATTAAATTAGAAAATATAAACTGTGGGGAAAGATTCAGGTGGTTTAGCATAGCCTGACTTTTGGATAAATAGTTATTTTGGTTCTACATAATATATATTTTTTCTTTTAGGAGGAAGAAGAGGACATGGACAGCTACCAGGTAATTTCGCACCTGTTAAGCTCATCAAATAAGCTTGGTTAAAGTACATAATTACACATTCCTGGATCTTCCCATACTGTCACTTAATAATTAATTCAAATACTGCTTTTTTCAAAAAAGTAAAACAGAGTAGGGAGCAATGAGCATTGTTTCCTAAACCGGGAAGTAAGATGTGTCGCCAGTAGGAAATCCTCTGTGACTCTTTGGAGTCTGGAGCTCCCTCCGGATTTCCCGAAGGCCCATTCCTCCAGGTCCTCTTCCCTGGACTTTTCCTCTCCTCGGGGGGAGTCACCCGCCCACCGCCCCTGTCCCAGTGGTCTCATTCCCAGCTTCAGTCAAGCCCTGGGAATTTTGCAGATTTGAAGCCAACTATTCCTTACCCACTTCCTGGAATCATACAGGGTTTGCGATTTAAAATTTTTTCCCTTTTCCTTTTTCTAACCTCCTGCAAGGTTTTGTTTATGTCTGTGAAGTTTCATCTTGTTAGTCATCGCTTAGGACTGTCAGGGCTCTTTGGAGCCTGATTATGTCATCCTGTGTAGTCACTCTCCTGGTTTTGCATCATTCTAATTTGATAGAAACGTCTGCCTTCCTATAAGTCTCGCTGATAAAAACAGTGCATCAGCTGGGGCGCAGGGCAGAGTCCTGTGGCCCCACCACAGAGACCTCTTCTAAGCTGATGTTAATCACTGTTCTTTGGACGTGATATTTGAGTCCTCTGTGGTTTCACTCGAGTAGATGCATTGCACGTTTCTCCATCTTGTCCACAAGAATGTCAGAGGCTATTTGGGTAAGTGCCCTGGTGAAGTCCAGACACAGCATCTGCAGCATTCCGCGGACCTACCCCGTCTCCTAACCTTGTTAGAAAAGGAAATGAGGGGGCAGCGGCGTGCACGCAGGTGTTGGCTGGTAGAGCTGTTAGTCTGTTGATGACAGCCCGACCCCTCTCCCCCACCACTCACCCCCAAAATGCACAAAACCAAGGGAGAGGAGAGAAGCATTTCCATGTTATCCTCAAGAGCCTAGCGAGACACGTAGAAAGCAATAGCTATGAAATTGGAGGCGATCTTCTGATTGCTCTAAGGTATATCAATTTGAAGACTAGTGAGAACTATTTGTGATTTCTTTCCAGCAAAGAGACCTTGTAGAAGATTTTTGTTTCGAGTGCTTGGAGTTCTACCCCTGAGCCATTAGAAATATTGCTGGTTCTGGATACCAGGGATGCCCTTTCAGAAACAGTTTCACTCTAGAAAATAATGCTTTGGACTCTGAGAGTAGCTGTGTCCAATTGTGGTGGGTGGAGTTAACTGGCGGTGGCAATGAAACAATTATTGCAGAATGCTTTATGTTCTCAGAGCTTATTAGGGTAAGGCAAGATGGAGCACCAGTTCCAGACACGTTATCTTGACGTTGTATGGAATGTGATTCCCCTTGTTTTCTTCCAGGATCGAGATTTAGAGAGACTTCGTAGAAAATGGCTAAATGCGTTAACGAAACGTCAGGAGTACCTGGATCAACAGCTACAAAAGCTTGTCAGTAAACATGGTAGGGAATACAATTTGAGTATTTCCCTCTCCCCCAAATCAGTGCATAATTAATTCATCCCCATTTGTAGCCACATAAATTAGAGCCAGGTGAGCACATCAGACGCGCAGATGGCAAGAGCACATGAGTGTCACTCCTTGTTTGTGTCATGTCTTTTCAAGGGAACATTAATCCTGTTGTAACAATGTCTTGCTGTAGGCCCCCACCCCGCCCATCCTCTCCACCCGACAACAAAGAAAGAGAAAATACAGTGCACAAAACAAACACTGTCCCTCAAAAATAACTTGAAGGAAGGTGTCACTGTTTCTTGTCCAAAGTGTGGAGTTGTCTGACGCTGGACCAAGTCACTCCTGTGCTGTCCCACTGTGGGTTGTCCATGAACTGAGGTGGCCCCTCCGCAAGAGCCCACCTGACCCCTCTAGCTTTGAGCTAGTTTTTTGTTGCTAGTGAGCACTCATCAACCAATAACTGAAATACAGGCACACCTAGTCTGTACTCAGGACAAACACGTAAATAGCAAGGGAGATTTCTGAGCCTAATTCCTAATGTTCTAGATAAAACGGAGGATGATGCTGACCGTGAAGCACAACTTCTAGAGATGCGGTTGACCCTGACTGAGGAAAGGAACGCGGTGATGGTCCCCTCTGCGGGCAGTGGGATTCCAGGGGCCCCAGCAGAATGGTATGAACCCTCCAGGGCGACTTTGGGAGCTCTGGACGCTCACTAAGCCACCTGCTCTCAGGGCGGATCTTGCATGTGCCGCAATTAATGGAAGATTTGTAGTGGCATGTGGGGAAAACTAAAGAAACTGTAAAATTACTTTCACAAGTAGAATAACTATAGCCTAAAACTGTTTTATTAAATAATATTGTTATTGGCCAAAGTCAGTAAGATTTCTGAGAACCTAAATCAATATTTAGTACCACTGCACTTAGCATTGAAAAAATAGTTAATATGTTAATTACTTGGGTCATTCCCTTACAAGACCGTTTGGTCGTAAGAAAATTGCATCTCCACGCGTTTTTGGTTTTGGTGCTGGCTTAAACTGTACTGTCAGCAAATGTCCTGTGCCACTGTGTAGAAATTGAAAATAGTAAATTAAGCCATAGGGAGCCCTTAAGTGTATCATTTTATAAGAAAGTAGGTTTAAACGAGGGAACTTCACTACAAATAGGTATGTTTTGTAAGACTGAGTTCTAGTGTCAGAGCATATGACGCAGCAGCTACAGTGAAGACTGTGGCATCTCCGACGTTGGAACCAATGGCCAAGGTCATTACCGTCCTGTAATGGCTCTGAGCACTTGTCGAGGCTGTGTCTTGAGGTGCCTGCGACTGAGAAGCTGTGTGTGACTTGAGGCCCCATTTGCTCTTCCTGTTACAGGACGCCAGTGCCCGGGATGGAAACCCACATTCCTGTTATATTCCTCGACTTAAATGGTAAGTGAGGAGGTGTGTTCTGAAGACTGACCTCTGACAAGTTAGTGCCCACATGACACTTAGATTCTAACCAAGTGTGTCCTCAGGCAGTTCTGTCTGCCGAAGAGTAGAGTCGATCTTACGTGTGCCCACGTACTCTGGTCCTTGACGGAGACTGAATTGTTTAAGAGTCGTATTTTTGTAACAGTAAAAGGAATGCTGCTTCATCGTGCACGACCCACGGTGCAGTGGGACGCTCTGTTCTCCCTACAGGTTAGGATGGTGGTAATGTTTCCTGCACTTACTTTCTTTAATTCCTGGGGAAAGCTGTCTCTCTGGAAAGGGCTAATAACTAGCGATACTTGTGTGCACGTTTTCTTCTTCTGGTGTTTTCTTAGCATTAGCTAGTAAATTTCTCAACCTTCTCCATGAGTTTTGGTGCCATTCATCTCTGCATTGCCTATTTTTCTTTTTTTTTTTTTAAAGTAACTGTCATTTTTCTCATCCCCTCCCCTGTGTGAAATGTTTTGGGTCTGGATACATTTTACATCTATTCTGCCTGTAGGAAGAAAAATAGAAAATGGAAAGGTAGATTAAGGAGCTAAAAATAAGTTAACAGTCAGCAGTTACATTCCTACGACATCTGCAGGAGAACCGTGTATTAAAATTACCTCTCCTGAATGGACACGCTTGGATGTCCTCAGTGCTTTTCTTCCACTGCGCTGACAGTGAGTTATATGTATTAGCATCGTATGCTGCTTAGCTTTCTTATATGGAAGATTTTCACAAACATGCAGAGTTAGAGAGTGACGCTGAGCACTGCCACCGCTGTCCGGCCACCTGCCGGATGGGACCTGCTTCCTCACTGCACTGCTGTAAGAGCCTGCCCTCACTTGTTGTTCTCTTGAAGCTGGGGGACTGAGGGTGGCCCTGGCCTGTTCCTGTGTTGGGCTTCCTAGATGTCTGAGGGACTCATTCTGTAGTCGGGGGTGCGTGTGAAAGTGAAAAAAAATAAGGAAGACCAGTTAGTCTGGATATCCGCAGAGATGATCAGGACTTTGGTCGGGCTTAGGCACGTTCTTGGCTCTGCCACCTCCCCGTACTAGAAAAGGCACTTTGGTGCCTGCTCACAGGCTAAGGTGGCAGGAAGCTGGCAGGGCCGTGGTACAACACTCAGTTTCTAGCTTATGGAGCTGGTGGATCCTTTCGTGGAACTAAACTGGAATCATTCTTGCTTATTTCTCATTTCTTCAGTGTGCTACAAGGTGGAATTTGGGTTATAATCCTATCGTTGACTTTTATGAGCGGACATTGGATGACCCCTTAGGTATCCTGGCTTCATTTGCTTTCCGTGTAAAATAAGGCATAAATGTGGTCGATTGGATAAGATAATTTCTTGAGGCACTTTCTGTCTCTAAGATCTGTGAACTTTTGAATGGTTATCATCAGCGTCGTGCAGATTTCAGAGCAAAAAGCAAATGAAATTTGAAGCAGAAGAATTTTAATAAGCACATGGAGATTTAGCTGGGAGGGTTATCCTTTAAAACGATCTCAGTATTTACTGGAACGTCTTTGCTTTTAGCTGATGATTTCAGCTCTCAGGATAATCTCGATGACCCAGAAGCTGGTGGGTGGGACGCTACCCTGACGGGGGAAGAGGAAGAAGAGTTCTTTGAGTTGCAGATTGTAAAACATCATGAAGGAGAGGTGAGTGCAGCATGACTCGGGACGATCAGATAAAAAGTGATTTCCTTATCCTTTCCTGGAGTTTTTCGAAACCGTCAGCAGGGTGATCATTTCAGTGCTTACGTATCTCAGAATACATAAATGAAAACCTTTCATTGTGACTTTCAGTATGCACAGCCGAAATGGCACGATGTTCGGGATTTGCTTTGAAATTCTCATGTAAACATTTCTTAAAAAGGCAAAAAAGAATCTTTGAAGGCAATGTGGCGAGGTCTTGATTTTAGTGGTTGAATCTGAGTGATGGGTGGAAATAGCATGGGAGTTTATTCTCTAATTTTGAGCACGTTTGAAACATTATATCATAAAATATTTGTAGCAGGGAAAGCTGATGTGTGATGCTCTGAGGACACAGCATTCCTTAGTGGTGTCCCGAACTAAGATGCAAAACTTGAGTCTAGTGCTGAGGAAACAGTGAGACACACCCGAAGGCGGTACGTTCTGCAGAACAGCGGGTCTGCACCCTTCCGGTGTGTGTCAGGCACGACCAAGAAGGCCGAGGCGCGGTTCCAGGTTAAGGCAGGCTGGGGGGGCGTGATGGCTCAGTGTAATTTGTGATCCTGGCTGGGAAAATTGAAAAATTTGAGGCTGGGCGCAGTGGCTCATGCCTGCAATCCCAGCACTCTGGGAGGCCGAGGCGGGTGGATTGCTCAAGGTCAGGAGTTCAAGACCAGCCTGAGCAAGAGCGAGACCCTGTCTCTACTAAAAATAGAAAGAAATTATCTGGCCAACTAAAATATATATAGAAAAAATTAGCCGGGCATGGTGGCGCATGCCTGTAGTCCCAGCTACTTGGGAGGCTGAGGCAGGAGGATTGCTTGAGCCCAGGAGTTCAAGACTACCCTAGCCTGGGCAACATAGCAAGACCCCATCTCTAAAAAAAAAAAAAAAAAAAAAAGTCTGTGTCCTTAAGGAGCCAGGTCGATTTGCATATGTAGATACATGAACAGGCACCTGTACCGTGTTGGGGTGAAGGCCGTAGGGCAGGTGATCACCACTTGCCGGGAGGTTGCAGGTGAAAGAACGAAGAATTCAGACTGAGGAAGTCAGGGAGGGCTTCACAGAGGAGGGCCACATCTGAGCTGGCACTTTGCGGAAGAGGGGTGTGACCAGGCCAAGGAGAGGAGGAAATGCACGTGCGGAGAGAGTGAGGAGGGAAGGACCGGGCAGGCTCGGGGGGCCGTGAGAAGCACGGTGTGACAAGGTGGACTAGGTGTGCCAAGGACCGTGGCCTTCACCGTAGTGCAGCTGGATTGTGAAGGACCTTGTGCCGTACGAAGGGGTTTAGCGGAGAACTTCTACGTAAGCACTTGAATGCTTCCTGTTACCGGTTCTGCAAATGGGAGGATTTGGGAGGTTGCGTCTGGAGGTCCTTTGTAACTGTCTCATCTCCCTTGCTTGAGGCATTCTCAGTACACTGACTGAAACCAGGATAGATGAAAATCTTTTCATTTAAAAGAGCACAGTCATGGTTGACAGGCTCCTAGATGTAATCTCCACCCCTAAAAATTAATCTTTAGTTCTAAATGTCACACTGATATCAATCTTTGAAATGAAGACTGGCGGTAATGCTGTTAAAATTGCAGCTCTTTAGCTTGGCAATCCAACATCAATAAAATCCAGGTCGCAGGGTTAGCTGTAGATGTATATGGTGCGTCTCCCGATCACTCTGTCTCCCTTTTCTCGTAAGTCTGTGAGGGATTGAGAAAGACTCCCTGCTCCTGGGAGCATCTGGAAGAGCGATTTTCCATTTCAGGATCAGACATCCTGGCTGCCAGGCCCTGAGACTTACCTGGCCACGACTGCCAGCCCTGCAGTCTTCAGCAGAAAGGGTACATTGGGGAGCCACTGAGTTTCGACTGTTTGTTTGGATTTTTTTTGTTTTTAACTGTAGGGACAAGTTGCCACATTGTTTTTTCCTGGTTGAAATAATTTGGAAATATTTTAAGGCGTGCCATTTTCCCTCTCAATTTCAAATATTTCTGTCCTAAAAATTGCTTCTTTGTAGCAAGAACAAAGCCTTCCATAATGACCTTAATGCGTGCAGGTCAGCTTCCCTGAATCCACACAAGTAGAAAACAAACACGACAAGACAACAGCAGCGCCCACACCTTCCTCCACCACCCCTGCCAAAAGCTGTATCTAGCTCTCGACCAGCGTAACTGGCCGTGGCCCAGCACTGCAAGGCCGAAGTCAGGAGGGAAGGGATGAAATAAACAATCTCTGCATTCTGAGATGCTAAAGTCTTTTAAGAAATTGACTGAAGAGCATTGAATATGAAGTAAATTACCAGATAGGTTTGTGAAATTATATATTTCTAAGACCAGATAGCTTGATCTCTGTGTTTTCTTTTGGATTTTCACATTTCTGCCTTCCCTTTTGCATGGGAAAAAGGCTCATTGCCCCTTGCGTGTTCCCTCTCCTGCCTACCTTTATTCACCAGCGGTGCTCCACCCTCATCCCTGCTCTCTCCAACCTCTGCAGGGCGTTCAGCATTAGCAGCATCTTCAAATGAGTCATCTATGCATTAATTCAGCAGTTCAGTTCTAACTGCGCAAGGAGCGCAGTCAGCATAAACAATGACCGTGCACTCTTAAATCATTCTTCATAACGATCCTGCTTCGGTCGAGAATTTAATGCCTGAACTTGTCAATATTCATGGGACAAGATGTCCATCATGCTGGGGGGATAAAAGTGTGAGCGTCACCAGCCCCTGTTTACATCCTAGTTGGAAGGTCATTTATTGTGTGGAAGTCAACAGTCTGATTTCTGTATCATTTAAGCAGAGTTTATCCAGTGCCTAGTGTCAGGTTCTGCACTTTACAGTTTGTACTGTTCCTGTGGTGGTTATAGGACCTGTCACACACCGCAGGCATCTCGCAGAAGGATTCTGTGCTGTCTGTTTTGTGCTAGGACAAAGTCGAGATAACCGTATTTGGTGATTTGGATTTCACTTGCTTATGTTGGAAAGATGCTCTGTTTTCTTCTTGTTAGAATGAACACAGCATCCTCTGTGCTGTCTTTCTGTTAAAGTAAACTCAGTTTTTGAGATGGAAAACTGTATGTTCTGTTTTGTTTTTCTACAGGGTTTTGCTCAGAGTCTCCTAAAAAAGATGTCTCATCGAAGTTCTATTCCTGGCTGTGGAGTGACTTTTGAAATTGTCTCCAATATTCCAGAGGTGAAGGATCATGTGCAATTTGAACTTACTAAAAATAAACACTTAAAAAGAGCTAACTCCCTGAAAAGTCACCTACCCAAGAAATATGTGTGAAGTAAAAAGATATATTTAGGGAAATGCTGTAGATTTTTAGAGGCGTCTCTTACTCTTAATTTATAGTAAAAGGAACTTGTGGCTTTAAAAGTTCTAGTTTTAATAATTTGTTGGAGAAGACCTTTCTTTTGAAAAGCAAATCAACACCTTGTTACTCATAGAACAGAAGAAGATAATTACGTAACCCATTGACGGGAGGTGACATGGCATAGCATGGAGATCCATGTTTGATCTTGGAGTCAAACAGAAATCTTGTTTCTGTCACTTATTAACAAAGTAACTTGGGCAAATTACTCTGAGCCTAAATTTTTTTATTTGTCAAATGGGATTAGTCATACATTCTGCACAGACATTTTTAAGGAGTACACAAGACAATGTGTACAATTTGTTGTGCACATACTAAACAACAAGTTGCCATTTCTATTTTTGTTGCTATACCTATTATTTTGTTAGTACTACTATTTCTGTTTCTAAACTGAGATAGAGGATTCAGACAAGTGGAGCTTAAAATTATACCTGATAGAAGCTTGATGGAAGAGGTGGCTTATGTTATACTCTTCCGAATATGATGTTCCTGAATTTTTAATAGGTTCCCCGCCAGGCAGTGGCACAGCTGGGTGACGGGGTGCACCTTGCAGGGGCAGGGGAAGTCGGGGAGCTAGGGAAGGACTTTGAAAAAGAGAAAGTCCCCTCTCCCCAGTCACCATCAAAAAATGGGGAGGGAGTGAGGGGTGGAGACTCAGCTTCCTCGGAAGTGGAAGGATGAGGGTGTGGGGGACGCCCCTCCCCACCCCACCACGCCAGCAGCATGGTACCCGTTCTCTTCATTTCCAGCCTTAGGATCTGTCCACTCGTTCTGTTGCGTATTTGAGCAATAAGTGGACAATGTATATTTTAATACAGATATCAGTTTTTAGAAAAGAAAAAATAGATTCCACGGTACTTAGGTTTTATTTTAGATATCTTGTATTGCAAAATGCTTTCCCTCTCAGCATGAGATGGTGACTAGTTCTTTCCTGGATCCTCCAAGTGTTAGGGTTACATGGTAAATATTAACTATTTAATTTAGAGTCTGCTGAAGATTTAAAAATTAAGCCTGTTTGCAGAGTTAGACTAGCTGCAAAATCTTTGGTCTGTAACAGATTACCCTGTGTGCTTCATTCACTCTTGTAAGATTTAAAACAAACATACGTATATGTTTAGCTAGAGATTTGCTGTTTATTCTCTGTATCTAAAGAGTTCACGTGTTTTTCCAGTGGTTTCAGATCTTAATAAGTGGCTTGAGAAGCGGCGATGGCTACACTGAACTGCCTTCGCTTTTCCCTTTTCTGTTTCATCTCCCCTCCCCCTCCTTCCCTCCCACTCACGGTTTTCTCATCCATTTCAAATGTGCTTCTAATATGGTTTTAAAAGAGAATAAATGTGGGGGAGTCAGCTTGAAGATGAACATAACGTCATGTGATTGGGCTGTTAAGAATTAGCTAAACATCCAAGCTGGCAAACGTTGTTTTCACATTATCAAATCCTGGTGATAAAAGAAAAATGAAACATAAAGCTGGTTGTGTAAAGACTTAAAAACATCCCTTCATAAGCAGGTTTTATCATGAAAAAGCCCCCAAAGTTTTTTGTGTTCCATGTTACGGAACCATCAGAGCATCATGGAAAAAAGAAGTGGTCCCAGGCTAGGGAGCAACAGAGACAGTTTATTTCTCGCTCCTCACAAAATCAGGATAATGTCTGATCCCTGCAGACACTGAAAGTATTCTGTGTTGGGTGGTGAAAGACCACTCGGCCCAGAGTCAGGAGACATAAGTTCTGGTCTTGCGTCCTTTGTGGCCTTCGTCTCTTGTCATGTGGGAAATGGGAACAATTCCTTCTTTTCAAAGCTCAAATGAATTACTATAGGGGACAAAGTTTTTGTGAACTTAAGCCATCTTACAAATCCTCCCATATTTTATCTGTTCTAAGGCTCATTTAAATTTTTAAAAATATCTTTGTCGTTAGAATGTGTTTTAGAATTGATGGTATCCTAAAATTAATTGGCAGAGTCTTTTAGTCGTATATAAAATTATGTTTGTCTTACAGTTGATGGCATTTAAGATGCAGTGGCATATGGATGTACGTTTTGTAGTTTTGACAGTGCTGTAAGAAATGAGCAAGTAAATAAAGTATCTGATTTTCTCTGAGGAGAGGACTTTGCTATGAACCCACTTTGTTTGAACTAATTAAATACTTGAACGAAGCCCCTCCGTGACTTGGGACTGTCCCGTTCGTATGCACGGCCAGCTCACGTCAGAGGAGCAGGGAGGGTGGGCTCCACCAGGAAGTTCAGGGCGTGAAACTTCACCTATATACCTCTCTTCTTGCTCGACTCTGAGCCGTTGGCCTCTGCCACTCCAGGGTTGAGGACTGAGACCAGCTTTAGAAACTGCCACATTCTGAATATGTCGTCTGCAGCAGGCTGCTCAGTAGTCGGGGCTGAAACCTTATTTCTGTTCTGTTCTCTGAACTGTGCCTACTTCCTGCCGGGGCGGTTTGGGTCCCACCCTCTGTGTCATCCCGGCTCCTCTCCTGCCCCCCTCTCCTGGCTGCGGGGTAGGGGGGATGTTGCTGAATATTGCTGTTACGGTGGTTATGTTTCTGGCTAGACTCGAGTCCTTTCTAATCCTGTAATGGTTTTGTAGTTGTTTGGGGTTTTTGCAATGGGAGTAGGGAATGATTTTGTCCAGAACGTGCTGTGTTTCAGCGATGCTATGTTTAACCTTTCCAGTCAACCCAGTAGCCTAATCACCATTTCATTCGCGGAAAAACAAATTTTGAGTTCCAAAAGCTGACTTTAAAATGGAATTTTGGAATATATTGGAATACTTGGAATTTTGGAATGTTTGTTCAGAACTCTGTCTGTAGATCAGGAGGCTTTTATGTTTTCTGCGGCAACACACTTAACGTCCAACTTTGTGGCCTGCAGGATGCGCAGGGTGTGGAGGAGCGGGAAGCGCTGGCGAGAATGGCAGCCAACGTGGAGAACCCGGCGTCGGCGGACGCCGAGGCGCACATCGAGAAGTACCTGCGCAGCGTGCTGGCCGTGGAAAACCTGCTCACCCTGGACCGCCTCCGCCAGGTCAGCCGGGCGGGCGACCAGAGCGTGTCACTTTCTGTAGTTCCCAGTGTTGCTGCATCTGAACTTGTGAAGACTTTACTGTGTGTAATACAGTTAACTTCGAATAATCCAGAGTGATCGAGATTGGGTCATTTGGTCGTGTACAGCAGCAGCCATTATTTAAATAACTAGGAATGTCTAGGGACAGTGGATCCAAGTAATAGACAGTATTGCTCTCGGGGTGTGTCTCATACGCATTTTTCCTCTGTATATTTTTTGATTCACAGGAAGTTGCAGTGAAGGAACAGTTAACGGGAAAAGGGAAGCTGAATAGGAGGAGCATCAGCTCTCCAAACGTGAACAGAGTGAGTGCCTGGAATCCCAGCTCCGCGCTCTGCCTGGCATCTCCTTTCTCTCTTTACTTAAATAACCGTTCTCCAACCTGTAAATCCCGTCTCAGATGTCCTTCTGTCCCTGGGTGTCTGTGCGTGCCTCTGCCCCTGTGCCTACTAGTGTGTTAGGGGAACTGTCACTTAAGTGTTACACTTTTTGGATGTTTCTCATTTATCTTCCAGTCATCACTGCCTAGCGTGGACTGTAGATGTTCAGTGAATGTTTGTGGAACTAAACTACAACTAGCCAAGTGCCCAGGACAAGCCGGTGATGTTTTCTGGGCTTAAATTAATTATTTTTAAATCGAGAAGTCTGGACTAGGTTTACAAACCGATTGCTCCAGGCCATGCAGGGTAGTATAAATGAGTAAAGTGGGCCAGGTTTGTTTCACAGTGTGGCTTAAGTTTGTTGTTTTTTTAAAACATAGATTAGTTTATGGCTATATTGAACATGGGACTAATTCTTCATAAGGAAGTATGCTTACGGCCCCTGGGGGTTCAGAGCAAAGCCAGGGGCCTCTCACGCATCCTCGCCACAGCCGGCTCTGAAATGTGATAGAGATGAGAATGTTAGAGACGGATTTTTTTTTCCACTCCTTTTTGAGAACTAATTTCCTCTCATTTTTGATGAAGATGAAGATATGAAAAATATAGCACTTTAGAAGAAGAGTCACAGTACAAGTGTTGTCGGAAAGGGCAGCCAACCTTAGCCTAGTGTTTGAGGGAGAAGAGGGAGTGATAGGAAAGGTTTCCTGCCAGAGAGCCACGTGGCCCTACAGTGACCATAGAGTGACATCTTGACCTTCTCAGACGGAAAGATTGGGCCCATTCTCAGACATTTAGAAATAGCACTTTAATTCAAGGTAAATATATTAAATATATTAAGTATACTGATCTGTGCACGGACTTGGTGTTTGGGATCTGATAGTTTAAAGTTTGTGAGTTTATATATGCTACAAATACCCAGAGAAAGGGATCACCAGCTCAGGCCGTGGCAAGGTAACAGTAACCTGGCACCCTGCAAACAGAAGGGCGTCAGCAAATGCAGGGTCTCTTGGTGTTGCCTCGGCGTAAACCGGATGTCCAGGTCTTACGTGAACTTCACATCTGAAAATCGTTAGTGACCAATTCATTGTTTTTAGTGTCCCAAAGGCCACTAGTCTGCAGCGCTGGTCTCGGCAGCCTCCCTGCCGCCTTCCAGCTGTGCCGTCGGTTGGCCGGGTCTCAGCCCCGCGTGTCCTGGACCGTGTGCTGTGTACTTGGACACACACGGGACTAATCCTCCCGTCTTTCTCCCTCAGTGGTCTGGAAGCCGACAAGATCTCATCCCATCATACAGTCTCGGCAGCAACAAAGTGAGTGTTGAGAACTATTTCCATCGGTTTGAGGCTTATTTCCCTTTGAATTTTGATCTTCCCAAATAGCACCTGTTGCTTTTGCATGCCAGAATGTCTCCTGCTCATTGTACCATGTGAAATTCATTAGAAAGTGTTTCGAGTTCATCTCTTTTAACCTGCCAGTGAAAGTAAGGTTTACTGGACCCTCTTACTATCGGGGTCAAAAACCAATTATTTTGCTAAAGTTCGTATTTCTGTCTACACTTTTCTTCCTATTTCTGTCAGAAAAGGAACCTCAAATCAGATTTTTAATAGTCAAGTATTGAAATAATGATTGAAAACTTTATGAGGAATAAGAAAATTACACCTAAAACTTACTAGTATTAGTTAAAAGAAAGAAAAATAAGGAAACAGAAATTTTGTTAGCTGGAATTTATCTATTTCCTTGTTAGTAGAGCTTTCCCTGTTTAACAGAGTTTTAAGCATAGATAACTCTTATTTACTTAAAAAAGAGGTTGGCACTCCTTGAAACTGCTGTGCCTGAATGCCACACGTCCAGGCCTGTCGTTTTTGAGGGGCCCGGTTAGATGCTGGTGCCCCCGGCCGTGTGTGGCACGCTCGGTATGGACGTCGCAGCTGTGGGGGAGGGCGGTGGTGGGTGCTGTCGTACGGGATGGTACGAGGGAGTTGTTGTTGAATGATCTGCAGTGGGGAGGAGCAGGATAGATCACAGAGACGGGCTGTTTCACGGTAATTACTGGGCCGAGTGGAGTACATTGCACTATTTCTGTTGTCAGTTGTCTGCACTGTTTTTGTATGTTTGGCATTTTCCTTATGACAACTTAGGGAGAACGAGAGAGATGAAGTTGATGAATCCGTGACATTTGTAAGAACTAGATTACCAGTCATTTGCCTGAAATAATACATACGTTTACAGACATATCAATTACTACCCGCTCATCGGCTCGCGTGAGGCCCTGCGTGAACACAGGTCTCTGCACGTGTGCTAAAGTTTGGTCCTCGCTCATATTCGACCAACAATGAGCTTGATTAGCTAAGCTTAGCATAATTGTGATTACCTGAAGAAAGCGGAGTTTTTGGAAAATTGTAGAGTCATTTTCAAATATAAATAAAATGTCCCAAGGAAAATATATTTACAAGAAAGAACATGACACTCTGTGTTTTTGGGGAAATGGATCTAACCTAAATCTTCAATTGTAACGTCCCGGAAAGAACTGGCCAGAATTCTTGTGCTTTTCTAACTCTGCTCAGTTTCCTCATCTTAAAAAGGAGACGTGGTAGCAAGCAATGTGTCCTCCTCAAAGAAAATGACCAGGACTCATCTGCACCGGTCAGTACACAAGAAGGAGCAGGGACGTTGTGACAGGGGACGTAGGCAGAGCCGGAGTGTGATGGGGGTGGACGCCCCGTAGACATCACCCAGGGAGCACAGGAGGCCGCAGAACGGGCGTCATTCCTGAGCGCCCACCGCAGGGGGCCCGGGTCACGCGAGGCTGGGGCAAGGCACCCGCGTGGGCACCGCTGGGGGCCGAGGCAGCCTGCTGTGTTCAGGACGGTACCCTGGGCGAGGGTCGCGTGGTGGGAGTGTGGGCAGAACCCGGACAGGAGGGGCCTCCCTTAGGCACCCTCACAGGTGACCTGAGGGGTAACTGAGGCCTCACGGGAGGCACAGTTCTGACTACATCAATGACATCTGGCTTGCAGACTCACATGGGCTGTTTCTGGGGTCTCTGTGTTCCATCAGTCCACGTGTCTGTCCCTCTGATGCTGATGACAGACACGTCAGATTATAGATGGCAGGGTCTGTGTGCCGCGTCTTCTGTGCCACATGCCACCACCCCACACGGAGCACTTGGGGCAGCTGGAATAATGTTCAGGAGCAGGGAGGGGCCCCGCGGAGGGTCACGTCTCCCCACCCTCTTAGTTTTCAGCAAGTATCTAAGCACAGAGTCCTCAGTTGGGCACAAGAGTGACACTGGGAGGGTGGCAGGGAGGCAGGAGTGGAAGAGTTTGGTAGGATTAGGGCACCTGGGAGGTAAGAGGAAGTGGCCAGTTTCTGAAACCAAACTCACAGTTGGCCTAGCAGCACTTGGAGTTAGGCCAGCCCTGTTTTCCACCCTTACCTGCTGCTACACCGAGACTGAAGGGATGAGCTAGTTAGCCTCAAAAAAAATAGAATTTGATTAACTATTCCAGATTTTAAATTCACCGTAGGGCCTAAAATAAAGTCACTCTTGGGATAAGCCTTTCTGTTAAAAATATAAAATATGGTCTCTAATTGAAGTGCTGTTACTATTCACTGTTACTGGATTGTGTCATCGTTATTGTAAGCGTATTTTCTGTTGGTAAAGTGAAAACTTCGTAGGCTCTTCATGACCATCTACCAAGACCGACCGATGTTGGGCACAGAATTGATTTCGGCAGTTACTGCTGTTTCCACCTCTGGGGTGGCTGTGCATCGAGGTCCTCTGCAACGCAAGTAACGCTCCACAAAAATACCGTTATTTCTAGTTATTTTAGGGGAAATTATATTTTAATAAACTAGTAAGTAGCACGTTTGTCATCTTCTGATTGGAGTTTTTGATGACTTTAACATCAGTCAACAGCCCGAGCAAACACCCAGCTCACAAAGCCGAGCTGTGCGTTGCGGCTGCGGCACCGTCCGGACGCTGTCGCCGTCGGCACTGCCTGGTGAAGGTGCTGCCGGGCGGGAGTCCCTCCTCCTCCAGCTGCAGGAAAAGCTGTCTTGGACCTGAAATGTCACTGGCACTTGTCTTTATTTACCGTCGTCCCTTTCCTGATCAAAACCAGATTCCTTTAAGGAAAACCCGAAGAATTTGTGTCTGGCAGAGGAGCAGGACGGGAAAGCCGTAGGTGCTCAGGGACCGAGTCAAGTCCTCACGTGGGAGCCTCCTGCGCTCTGGCCTTCTCCGCTTCACCGCTACGCGCGGTGCTGGCTGCAAAGAACTGCTGGATCGAGTCGAATTTTATTTCTTTGACTTCCCCCGTTAGGACAGAGACTCCCTAGTAAAGAGGAAGCTAGTTCAGAACAAAGCCAGGGGCTTGTCTCGTACGTCCTCGCCACAGCTGGCTCTGAAATTGATGGGCAGGAGAATGTTAGAAACAGAGCAGAGATTTACGTTTCTAGATTCCAGATGGATCACTATGGTAGAAGTAAAACTAAGTTATCACACTCTCACTGTCAGAGCGGAGCTATCGAGAGAGCCAGAGTTCCAGTGTCTTACGAAGTTCTTTTTTATTCATCATCCTGAGTTCATCTCCCTCTGAAGTACATTTAACTGGGCTGCTTCATATATATATTATATATATATTATATATATATTATATATATAATATATATTTTCTGTCTCCCCCAACATTTCAGTAAAGGGAGGAGAAGTCTAGAGCAGCCAAGTATATGGAATTTATTGGAAAGGTAATCATTGCCTTGTCTCTGGGGGACAGTCTGTGTAGCTGGACCCCGAACCACAGGTTCCATCCCTGGCCCGGGAGTGGCCGTGCGGAGCAGGGGCGAAGACGGAGTGGTTTCCGTGGAGCCTTCCCCGGAGATCGAGGGTGTCAGCTGGAGGAGGGGAGAGTGTTGCACCCAGTTTATCAGCCAAATTTGTGGTCCCTCTAAATGAGACCTCCGTCTCTGGGTGGTGGGACCCGGGAACAGGGAGCACGTGAGGTTCCCAAGGTTAAGATGGCTGTTGAGGTAGAGGACAGAGGTGAGCTGTGTCTCCGTTTTTCATAATCCGTCAGGGCCAGCGAAACGGCCAGGGCGGAGTCTAATACTGTGCACGTCCTCTCAGATGTTCTCCCTCGGAGTATTTGAGTGCGTGAGACAGTAAGAGTTATCGCTTCCGTTCCAGTTTGATAGTAACGTTGTGTGTAGGAGTGCCAGCTGGGAAAAATCACCCGAGAAGCTGGCAGAGCGCGGAGTGTGCCTCGGGGAAGAGGTGACACCTACATGATTTGTCACTGGCCCATTCGACGTCAAACAGCCCAGGTGCTGACTCCAAATCAGCTACTTAGGTTTTCCTAAGGGACAGACTGCGACTATGTCAGCTGCCAAACAAGGAAGGAAATCTAAAATATGAAAATCAATTTATTCTCAAATTAAGCAAGTTGTCTTCAGAACAGCCTTGTATAAGCTTGACACTGTAAACAAAGCATGGGGCTTTTCTTCCTCCGAGAAACTCCAAAGATTATTTGACCTGTCACTGACCAGGCCAGTCACCCGATTGTGATATCCCAGAGTACACAGAGCCGCAGCTTCCCAGACAGATGATTAAGTTGAAATGCAAAAAAACATTAGCAAAACATTAAAGTTCGTAAGTCAGCGTGTGATTCTTAGCAACGCCCGTGCTCCCCGGTGAAGCGGTTCAGAGTTCGTAGTTGCCCTGATGTGTGCTTGTGTCCGTGGTGTGTTCCTTGCTTGCTGACGAATGCCGGACATCATACCATTTTTAAAAATGTTACCGAGGGCTGAGAGTTCCCAGGAAAAAGAGGCATTCTCTGAGTGTACGGGATCCAGATCACTCAGGGCTGTTGACTTTTGTGACCAGTACTTAGGTTGCTGCTCAGAGCAGATAGGTTTCCAATACGTGTGTGAAACCCAAGAAGCCTTTCCACCTCGATCCATCGTCAGGAGCAGCTGAGAACGTGCTGTTCCCATCCTGCTTTTCAGGCAATTAGTAAAGAAAACTTGAGTTAATCATCAGGGTCACTCATCTGTGAAGCGCTGGCTTAAACTCGTATTACAGACCGTTGTTAAACTCTAGTGAAAAAGAAGGTAGTGATTATTAGAGGATCAGAGGGAACTTAAAGCATTTAAATGATTCGTAGCTCATTTCTTACCGAATTTTGTACAAGTAACATTTGGTTGGGGTTTATTTCTTCCTTAGATAGGGCTGGTGTTAAAAGTGCTTTAAAGGCATCACCATTTTTACGGCTTACTGTGGGTTTCAGGAATGGTCTTTTAATCCACCAACTGATGAAATCTCTTTAATGGGAATTTACAAAATAGGCTGAGAATACAATAAAATTTGTTAATTCAGAGACTTGCGTAAGTGAGAACTTGTGGTGTGGTTATTTGACTTGGATTTAACTGGAATGTATCTTCAATAGCTATTAAAAGTGAGAGGCTTGGTAATATACTGAGAATTTTTACTTTTATGAACTATGTGTGAACGGATGGAAACACTCCAGAAGAGAAGGGAGGCGCCTTCCGACGGTAGAGCGTTCCCGGGTTTCGGGTGGGAGCGGAGTGAGGAAGGGCATCTTGCGGGGGCAGAGCAGCTACAGCCTCAGGGGCAGGATTTAAGGGAGGACTAAGGGAAAGGCAAGTCCTCACACAGCCACGTTTTGTGGGGAGGCCACGTGTCATACGTCGTGGAAACAATGTTAGCATAGAACTCGCTGGGGGGGTTGTACAGTGGGCTGCGATCCAACTGTGGGGTGTTATTAGGAAAATTAATATTAATACAACATTAAGATGACAAGTATAAGAAGAAACGTGCTTCTAATCAAACTTACCATGTCCTGGAAAGGGACTAAAGCTTTAGTGATAGATAACAGTTTTTTCCCGAATTATCTCTAAATTTTTTTGTTAATCGATTAATTTGAAACAAGATTACCCACTTTGTCCTCCCTAGGGCCGGTGGGAAAGTCAGCAGGACGTATCGCAGACGACAGTGTCCAGAGGAGTGGCTCCTGTCCCTACCACCCTGCCTGTTTGTCCCCAGAATAACCATTCTCCGGATCCGGGTAAGTTCTCTTTCCGTTTCTCAATCGTTGTCAGGAAGTGTGAGCACTGTCAGAAAGTTTCACTGAGGAGTTCCTGCCAGGTAACCTCTGTTCTAGTTAGTGTCCATCTGAATTTTTCCCTTCCTTGTCTTAAGCTGAGTTACGTTGATTTTGGAATGTTGAATTTATCTTGCGTTCCTCTGATAAAGACCGCTTGATCTTGGTCTGTTATGCTTTGCATTACTTGGTTCTCTTGGCTAATATTTTATTAAGGGTTTTTGGGGTATGTGCTCTATAATGAATATCTGTATGTGTAATTTTTTACTTTCTCTTATTCGTGTCTTTGTTAAGTTACATGTTTGCATTGGCTTCATAAAATGACTTGGGAGATGTTTTTCCTCATCTTTTTTTCTGGAAGAGTTTATGTAAGATTGGTATCCCTTGTTCCTTAGATGGTTGACAGAATTCCCTAGTGACACTCTCTGGGCCTGGAACCTTATTTGTGGGAAGATTTTAAATTATGACTTGGGTTTCTTTAATACAGAGTTATTTAGATTTTTCTATCTTTTTATCCGTCAGGTTTTCTAAGTTATAGCTTTCAAGGAATTTTCTGTTTCATCTAGATTATTAAATTTCTTTTCATAAATGTCACATTACCCTTTTAATATTTGTAGGATCTCTTGTGATAGTCCTTCTTTTTATTCTGATACTGATAATTTTTATTTTCTTTCTGTTTTTCTTGAATATTTTTGCAACAGGTTTATGAGGTATGTTAATCTCACAGAACCAACTTTTGACTTTGTTAATTTTCTTTATTGTTTATTTTCTATTTCCTTGGTTTTTAAAATTTATATATTTCACATATTTTGGTATGTTCTTTTGTTATTCTATTCAGAATATTTTTAAATTCCCCTGTGATTTCTTCTTTGTTGAATAGCATGTTAATTCATTTTTGTGTATTTGGGAGTATATTCTAGGTAACATTATTTCTTACTTAATTTCATTATGATCAGAGAACAGATTTGTCAATATTTCAGTCTTCTGAAAATTTTTGAGATTTTAATGTCCCAGATTGTGTTCTATCTAGATGAACATTCTGTGTGCACTGTTGTGTTTTGGGGACATAGTGTTCTGTATATATCAAATTAGGCCAATGTGGTTGATAGCCTTGTTCAAATCTTCTGTGTCCTTAGTGGTTTTGGGGATGCCTATTCTATTAATTCCTGAGAAGAGAGGGCATTAGATATCCAAGTACGACTGTGAAAATTGTCTCTATTTCCCTTTATATCAGTTTTTGCTCATTCATTTAGAAACTCTGCTAATTAGCTACATACACATTTCGGATATTATGTCTTCCTGATGGAGCAGCCTTTCTATTATGAAATGTCCCTTTTTATTTCTGGAAAAGCTCTTATCTTGAAATCTGTCTTGTCTGTTGTTAATATAACATCATCAACTTTCTTTTACTCATTGTTTGCACGGTATACCTTTTTCTCAGCCTTTTAAATTTTAGCACATATTTGTCTTTAAGTTAAAAGTGATTGTCTTGTAGACAGCATATAGTTGGGTCCAGTTATTTTTTTTTTTTACCCTGAATCTAGTCTGACAATTTCTGCGTTTCCGTTGACAGCTTCGCTCCTTGCATCTACTCTCATGGGTAGTTGGCACATATTTTCTCCCGTTCTATGGGTTGTCTCTTCCCTTTGTTGACTGTCTCCTTTGCTGTGCAGAAGCTTTTTAGCTTGATGTGATCCCATTTGTCCAATTGTGCTTTCTTTGGTTGCCTTGCTTTGGGATTATTACTGAAGAAGTCCTTGCCCAGACCAATGTCCTAAAGTGTTTCCCCAATGTTTTCTTTTAGTAGTTTCATAATTTCAGGTCTTAGATGTAAGTCTTGAATCCATTTTGATTTGATGTTTTTATCTGGCCGGAGATACAGGTCTAGTTTCATTCTTCTGCATGTGGATATCCAGTTTGGCTCGCACCACTGATTGAAGAGGCTGTCCTCTCCCCAGTTGCTGTTACTGGTTTTCTATTTGGTCTTTCTGGTTTTGTTTGACTATAACTCCTTGTTTGTATTCTTTGGGGTTAATCAAAAATATTTTTTAATATTTCATTTTATTTCCTCCTTAAAGTCTTCATTCAGGGACACTAGTATGCATCTTATCACAATCTACTTAGAGTTAATATTACATCACTTCATACCTCACATGTATAATAACTATGCAGCAGTATAATTCATTGACCTTTGACCTGTTCCTACAACTCTTTCTATTGTTGCATCTTTGACTTTTACAGATGTTATAAACCTCACTTTCCAGTGTTATTCTTTTTGCTTGGAAACAGCCACTGTCTTTTAAAGACATTAAGACAAGATAGAAAAAGTGGATAATCTTATGTTTTTCCTCATATTATTTCTGGCACGATCTAATCTTTCCTGAAGATCTTATTTTCATCTGATTTCATTTCTCTTTCACTCAGAATATCCTTTAGTATTTTTCATAGTGCAGTTCTCCTAGAGAAAAATGCTTGCTTCTTTTGAGATTATCTTTATTTCACTGTTTTTCTTTTCTTTTTAAATGATATTTTGACTAGGTAGAGAATTCTAGGTTGGTGGCTTTTTCTTTTAGCACTTCAAAGATGTTCCCTGTCTCCCCCGCCCTTCTTTTCTGCTGAGAATTCAGCCATAATTGGTCACTTTCCCCTCCATGTAATGCGTGTTTGTTTAATTTGCCTGCTTTTGGAATTTTCTCTTTCTCTTTGTTCTTAGTGGTTGTACTGTGATTTGTATAGGTATACCTTTTTTTTTTAGTATTATCTTGCTTGGGTTTCACCAATGTTCTTAGATCTGTAAGTTTATGTATTTCAACAAATTTAAGACATGTTCAGCTATTATTCATTAAAAACTT
Organism: Eulemur rufifrons; assembly: GCF_041146395.1. Taxonomy (NCBI): domain Eukaryota; kingdom Metazoa; phylum Chordata; class Mammalia; order Primates; family Lemuridae; genus Eulemur; species Eulemur rufifrons. The sequence goes on from NC_090994.1 coordinate 4,366,573, forward strand.
TTTCTCCTGCCCTTTTCTTTCTACTCCTGAGAATCTAATTGCACACAGATGAGATTGCATAATACTATCCTACAGGCCGCAGAGGCTCTCTTATTTAAGTTTTTTGGTTTTAACCTTTTAATCTTATTCATAATTCTTCTGCCATTTCCTGTGTTCTCTTAGGCACATCCAGGGAATTTTTCATTTCAGTTATTGTTCTTTTCCAGTTCTAGAATTCCTGTTTGCTGCTGTTTTTATAGTTTTAAGCTCTCTGCTGATATTACCTATCTGAGCATTCGTTAAGACCATATTCTTCTTTGCATCCTTGGACTTGTATATAAAAGCTCCCTTATAGCCTAAGCAAGAGTGAGACCCCATCTCTACTAAATATAGAAAAATCAGCTGGGTGTGGTGGTGTGCACCTGTAGTCCCAGCTGCTCGGGAGGCTGAGGCAGAAGGATGGCTTGAGCCCAGGAGTTTGAGGTTGCTGTAAGCTATGATGATGCCACTATACTCTAGCCCTGGTGACAGAGCAAGACTCTTGTCTCAAGAAAACAAAAACAATAACCAAAAAACTGCCTTAGTGTCTTTGCTAAATCTAATATCTGGACTATATCATGGTCTATTGTTGACTCCTTTTTTGTTGACTGTGGGTCATATTTAGTAAGTTTTGTCAGACGTATTTACAAATGATATACACCCCTGGAATTTACACCGAGGCAGGATGTGAAGCATTTACATGATTCTGGTCATTCCTCACTCCCCATAGGCAGCCGGTGTCCTGGTTTCTATTGCTGCGGACTACTTCTGCAGTTTCAGATACTATGGAACCGTATAATACATGTTCTTTTTGTGTCTGGCTCTTTTGCTCACCATATGGGCTTAAGCCTTCCATATGGTTCCTTACATCAGTAATTTGTTTGTTATTGCTGAGAAATATTTCACTATCATGCATTGTATTTGCTGAAGAAACCAGACTCTTACATAGTGAACTGGTACAGTAAGCTGGCACAGCGTAGACTCTGCACATCCTTATTTTTGCTGGTTGCATTCCCATGAGGTTGTTTCAACATGATTCTCTGTCTCTTGTTTTTCCTGTAAACTGGTGGTTAGATCCAGAGCCTTGATCAGATTCAGGCTAATTCTCGGTGCGTGTGTGCGGAGGGGAGGTTGGAGATACGTAATGACTGGTCCCTCGTCTTGTGTCATGTGCAGCCTTTGATTGATTATTGACCGGATTCTTCCTTAACTGGGATCATCCTCGCGCTAGAGCGTTACTTTCACTTGATGTAGAACTCTAGATTGTCCATAATCTTTCTCCTCAATGTTGAGATTATGTTGTTTTGGCTCTTTTTTCATCTTAAACTTATTTTTTGTTTGTCTCCTCTCTTTTGTTTCTTCCCTGTGTTTTGCCTTCTTGTAGATCATTTGAATTTTCTAAACTTAGTTGTGGCGTATCTCTTGGTACTATAGCCATCTCTTTGCTTTTTTTTTTTTTGGAGGTTGCTCTTGTGATTACAATATATATCCCTAACTTTTCAGTCTACTCAGCCTTAATATTATACTACTTGATATAAAATGTAGAAACCTTTCGGCTGCATTGGTCCGTTTACCGGCTGCATGGCCAGTGAGTTTGGAGTCCCTTTGGGGTCGGCGTGGAGTGGAGGTCTGGGGGTGTCGTGCCGTCTGTTGCGTACACATTCCTCAAGGAGACTTGTTCCTTTTAAAGTGTTCTGTGGATACAGCTTTTGTCATTTATGACTTGGATTAGATTTACTGTAAATTAGTCGGGGGAAGTAACCGGTATCAGAGGTATTACCTGCACCTTTGATCCCAGCCTTTGGTAATTAACAGGTAAGCAGGTAAGTAGTTCAGAGCCTCCGTCCCTCCGTTGTAACAAATGACACGCACACCACCCTTTCCCTAAAAGGTCAGTTTCATCATCTTCCTTCAGTAAATATTTATGAAAAATTAGAGTTCAATAAAACATAGTCCCTGACTTCAAAGAGCTTGCAGTGTAGACATGTAGCTAGTTTGTGTGTCATTGGCCATGTGACTTAAAATCAAATCCCATTTTAGTCTAGGGCAGAAGTTAGTACTCGTACCAGCTAGTGAACAGGACAGGGGTGGCTTACCCTTCCCATACTCACGGGGACGCTGCGTGTTAGAATGTTTCACAAGTACCCCAATTACAGTTGTTTAATCGGAAAGGGAAACATGTTTGAGAGTAACTACAATAATACTGTGTTTTTCTGATACTCATTTCTTAAGGATACCATTTTTGATTTCTGTTGTTAGATTTACTTACAAATGATGTTGGGCAAATATACAGGAAAGAAAACGTCTTTGTTTATCCCTTTTCCTTCGAATGTTGTTGACAGGACACAGTAGCTTAGCAGCCTCCTACTTGAATCCGGTGAAGTCCTTGGTGCCACAGATGCCAAAGCTGCTGAAGTCTCTCTTTCCTGTCCGGGACGACAAGAGGGGCAAACGGCCGTCTCCCCTGACGCATCAGGTAAAGAGCGTCAGGAAAGCAACCGTGACCCTCTTTCTAATGGATTGCTGGCAAACTGACCCTCCGTTGCGCCCAAGCTAGAGGTAGCGTGGGGTCGGGGAAAGGATTAGAACTGGGTGTAACCCGGGGAAAGCTGGTGGTCGTTTCTCTCCCACTCTCTTTGAGATGACTGAGCTGTTTAAGCTTCCTGACGCACTCTCGCCTTTCTGCTTTTAAAAAATGCCAAGGACACTTCTGATGTGATTTATGGTAACATCACTTAGAGCAACAATAGTAAAATTTATGAAGTGCACTTAGTGTTGTTTGTGTATTGCCAAGTAGAAAATGTAATTCTATTTTTAATTCTTGATTTCATTCCTTTTTTCAAACAATTTTATATCATGACTGTCCTTCCCTCTCAACCTCTATTTCCTCTACCGTGGATAACCTGTTCTTTCACTTAAAAGTGATCACTTGTCTTACTTCCTTTTTTCTTAAAACTCTCTCTCCAGCCCTAGGATAAGTGTTAGAGAAAATGTTTAAGGGTTTTTGTCCAAACAATCAGGAAGCTGCTCTTACGCGATGGCGGATGGGAACCCCGTGGGAAATGCAGTTTCTAGCCTTATGTAGGTGTTAACGCAGCAGACAATGATAAATGAGGATTTATTTATACTCGTTCAGAAATGTACAGTGCAAGTTCTGTTGTTGAAATAGGTCTTTTGACATCAGCTTCTCCACGTTCTTTTAAACATTCAAGTTGCAGAGATGCAGGTGAGTCGTTGTCTGAGACTTAACCATTTAAAAGAATTTTCTAAGGTTTTGACTTAGAAATTCAAGGGAGATGGAATTAGTTTTATAAGGTTACTGTGCAGGTACATCATTTTTTAAATCTAGCATTATGTAAGCATATGCATGTACGTACATGGACACACAGTGGATAAAAAAATTAAACATTGCGATTTTGCAGATGTTTAAGCTGTATTTACCAAGGCGCCATAGGGGTGCTTGACAGTTGTTGAAATGGATCTGTGACTGGGGGAACCACATCATGGGGTAGGGACAACTGATTTTCCCCGGTGGTTGGTTTTGTGTAAAGATTCTCTTCGAAACTGCGACGTCATTGTTTCACAGAGTGTGATTCACGAACTGCCTGTCAGATTTACCGAGGTAGCTGTTTTAAAAAATAAAATTTCTAATTATTATTAGTAGTTTAGTTTGATAACCACTGTTTTCCACTTGCTGTTCAGTGAAGGGAGATTCACCTGAGTTGAAGGAAATTGGAATCAGAAGTCTCTGCGTCCACCTGCCATAACCACAGTTATCTTTTTAAAGATATTTTCAGTTTTTGATGTAGCAGGTCAGCTACCCTGCGCATGATCACTGATTTATACTCACTGCTTTGGCTTTTAGTGATTGGTTCTCTGGATGTGTTAGACACAAACGTAGTGATTGGAGGTAACTGGAATTTGTAATGTCCCGTGTAGAAGAGTTCTCTTGAAATATATGGAAGATTTCAGAAACAATTTTTATTCGTTAATTCAAACTTACTTATTTTTTGAGCACATAGGAGCAAAGGTGTTGGGGAAACTGACAAATTTATGAAATTTATCGTATTTCATAAATAAATGGAAATAGAGATCTCAAACTGGCCTTACCGTAGGTAGCTGCCCAGTAGCGGAGCCGGCACGTGCCAGTGGGTTTGTGGAAACTGCCCCACGATGGCATTGCCCTTCTCTGGGGGTCGCTGGGGAGCCGCGTGCTGCCCACGCCGTCCCCGTCCTCCGCTGCTGCCCTTGTGTGGGGCTGGAGCCACCTCGTCTCAGGCTCCCGGGCCGTGCCGTCGCCCCCTTCCCTCCTTAGCTGTCAGTCCTCAGTTGCCTCCTTGGGGACGCTGATCCCATCACACCTCGAATCTCCATCCTGAGCCCTTTGTACTTTTTTAAACCTATTCCACGGGGAAATCCCACTCAGTTCCATGGCTTCAGCTGTTTATACAAAGTAACCAGAGGGTCTCTCACAACCTTACAGTAGTCCGTGACTTGAAAACTTGACTGAAATCCAAATTTCTTACTGTGGCTTACAGTGTCCTGTGGGGACTTGTCCCCTGACCTTTCATCTTTATTCCCTGAGCTCTCCTCTTTGTTTACCATATCAAGCCGCGTGAGCTGCCATTGTCGTCCCATGAACACACGAAGCTCATTTCAGTCTCAAGAGTTTGGTGCTGGCCTGGAATGTTCTTTCCCAGCATCCTTGCGTGGCTGTCAGTAGGGTGGGCTGCTACTACGGCAGTCAGGAAGGGGTCACTGTGGGGACGCGCTTGTGCTTGTTAGTGCATCAGTTTTGGTGGCCCGTGATCATTAAATGATTGTCCAGTAAGCACTATCAGTCATTCAGATGTTTAGAATAACATCAAAGAGAGAATCCAGAAAAATGTGTATCAGTGCAAATGCCTAAAAGGAATCCGGATCAATTGTATAGTATAGGAAGGGGCAAATATTGATATTAATATTGCATAAAGACGTTGAGACAGTCGATAGATAAATGTTGCTTAAGGTTTATGATACAAAACAGCACAAAAAAACCCAAAGCAAAAACCCGCAGATGGTTTGGGGGTCTGTAGAGACCACACGTGGAAGCCAGACAGACCACGTTTGGCTCTTTGATTTCTCTCCCACTCCTGCTTTTTCCTTTCCTTATTATTAAAACCGTTGCTCTCTCCGTTCCTCACCCACGATGAGTGATATTAAAACTACTTCCTTTTAATGCTTCCATCCCAGTTTAGTTTTGTTTCCTTCTCTGAAACTGTTGCCATAACGAAGGAACTCACGCCGTCCTACCCGAGCATGCGTCCCCCACACGCAGCCTGGGCCCCCTTGCTTATTCGGCAGCACTCAGACTGCTGCACTTGGTTCCGGATTTGCCACTAGCAATACGGTGGTGACCAGTTGGAATCGTTTAAGAAAATAACATCAGAAGTGATTTACAAGGGAAGATTAAAGGAGATATCTGTGGCTTCACCAAACGGTGACTAAGAGAGTGACTGTGTAAGCATTCAGGGGACGTCAGTGCCAGAGGAGATCAGAATCGATTAAGGATGTTTCACTAATGCAGTGGGATGAATGTCACAGGACGGTAGAAATGAAAGTGACAAAGACCATGGTGACAACTAGGAGTAAGTACAGTGGTGTCTAGGTAGCAAAGTACTCCCAAAAAAAACAAAGTGGCATTTTTTTCACTTCTGTTTTTTAAAACCAGGAAGTGGGTGAGCATATAAAATAATCCAGGTAAGGACGGAGGAACAGAGCAGGTCCTGTGTCTGCCGGTCGCTCATATTTTCGTTGTTAGGTTAGGTGGCAGAGGGCACAAGTTGTGTAATGAAGGAATGATTATCATCAAAAAAATGCTGTTAATCAGAGTGTCCTTGACATTTTCAGATGAGAATGTTCAGTTCTCTCCCTCATGCAAAGATACACAGACTCGCACCCGCGGTGAAGCTCTAATGACAACACAAACGTTTATTGACTTATTCTTTGGAATCAGCAGGTTCTCAGATGAAGATGCTATTGTTTTCCTCTTATTATATTTCAGTGTTGTATATCAGATGGATTTGACAAGGTTCTTGGATCTTGTAAGATGGAAGTTACTTTATTCTGAAGGATTAAAAACAAAGGTTATAATTCTCGAAATCTTTTGGTTTGAACATATTCATAAAGACTTTTCATTTCTCATATTTATGGAGATGTGTTTTTGTTTGTAATCAATTTCTGTCTGAGTTCCAGAAATGCAAAGAATACTGCACGGAAAGAGGCGGCGGCTGACAAAATTGCTGTCTTTGACCTTCTGATGCGAGTTTAGTAACTAATCTGGAAAATAATGAACTGCAATTAATGAAATCTGTACTCATATTCAAGTGTGTTTCTCAGACAGCACATAAAATAATTGGAAGAACTTCCTGCTCTCTAATTAGTTAGATTGAATTAATTTGGCATAATAGCTTTTTTCATGTATCAAGAAGTTTGTGTTCAGATGGAGCTATTTATGTATTTCAGAGTTAGGGACGCTAATAAATGGCGTCTTTGATTAATCTGGGGAATTAAAGAGTTAATGGCCAGATATCCACCATCAGAGGATATTTCCGGCCTGTCTTTATTTTAGTGTCTGTCGCTTTTGGTTAGGGCTGCCTTATCAACAGCAGGGGTGTTTTTCTCCTGTTTCTAGCCAGCCTCATGTGTGGTAGGGAGAGAGAGCCTTGAGTGGGGAGAGCACTGTTCTGCCATCTCTGGTTCAAATACTCGTATAGTCATCCTTTTCCCGTTGCTGTGATTCTTGCATGTATAAAATGGGGAAGCAAGCACAAATACTCGTTCTTCTCTTGTACACAGGGGTGCTGTTTTAGGCTAGGCATACTTGGGCTTCCTTGATGAAACAAACTATATAAATGCTTATCTTTGTGTCTTGAATAAGGGTTCATCATCCTAACTAACTAAAAGAAGAAAACAGATGTAAGCCTTGTTTTGCAGCCTTCGGTTTCCCTTAATCGTTCAGGATATTTTAAGAATCACATATATGAGCATTTTTCCTGTAGTTCAATACCGCCCATGATAGACGTATATGGCTGGGGTGCTGTATTCACTGTTTTGAAGTCAACAAAGGGAAGTTGGCACAGGCCTTGTGGAGCAGTCTTTTTTTTTAATTCAAAGCAAATGATTTCTGTTCATTTGCTTTAGTGATGAATTCTTAGGCACTTCTAACACTGTTAGAAGACTTTTATCTTTAGTTTTCTAAAATCACAACATTTTGCTGTCTAGCTTTGCTCCAGAAGTTTATAGGTAATATATTGACATACTCAAGAGATACTAAGTTGGGCAGAGTTGTCTTCAGAGTCAGGTTTAGTAGCTGATGTAAAAAATAATGAATTGTAACTAAAACTCACTCCAGCAAATAAGACAGTTCCTGAGGCAGTGTAGGAATCAGCTGAAGGGGCTCGTCTGCCCATTTCCCAGGAAGGGGCGTTGCATACCTTGGCACTCTTCTCTGCACCAGGAGCCGGCAAACTTTTTGTGAAGGGGCAGATAGTAAATATTTTAGGATTTGCAGGCCATCTGGTCTTTGTACAAACTGGACAGTATTAAACAAATGAGTCTGGCTATGTTTCAGTAAAACTTTATTTAATTTTCACATGTCATGAAGTATTTTTTGCTTTATTTCAACCATTAAGAATATGAAAGCATTGGGAGACCGAGACAGGAGGATCACTGACCAGCCTGAGCAACATAGCAGTGAGACCCTGTCTCTATAAACAAAACAGAACAAGAACGTAAAAGCCATTTCTTAGCTCACAGGGCATACTAAGCACATGACAGGCTGGATTGAGACCCTGTTATTTATTTTTTAAGAGGGTATCGCAGGCTGGAGTGCAGTGGCACGATCATAGCTCCCTGCAGCCTCAACTCCTGGCCTCAGGTGATCCTCCCACCTCGGCCTCCCAGAGTGCTGGGATTACAAGTGTGAGTCACCACACACGGCCCGAGACCCTGTCTTTAAAGTTTTTAGATTAACAAACATCTGTGATTTAAGTAAACATCCTTCATTCTTCATGGACAGTTGAAAAACTAATAAGCATCATTTTGGATGGAGGGAAAATAAATACATTTTATATAGATATATAAAATATTCTTCCATAAATATTTAAGTAAATTTTAATTATGTAGAAGTTTTAAAAATAAACTGGCTGGATTCTAAAAATCAGAAGCTATGTCTTTTCTGGCAACTCCTGATATATTAATATGGAAAATTTTATTTATGTAATACTTAGAATAAGTTAGACTAACACATATCTAATATAATAAAATAAAAAGTCTGGATGGTGTTATTTTCTTTGATCCAGTGATAACATAATTCATTCGATAGGAGAAATGGGCCTTTTAGTTGTTTGTATAAGTAAAATAGGAATGTTAGTGTTAGACCCTGAGTGTCTGTCTTTGATGAGCATAGAGGCTGTCTTTGCTTTTGCTCACATTGTATCCCGGCTCCTGACAGAATCCTTAGAGTATAGTAGGCACTTGCTACATATTTGTGAATGAGTAAATTAATAAAATCTCAGGTTCTTTGTTTGAAAGAAAATGGAATTAGTGTAACATCCTAGAATGGCTTTGGGACTAATAAACGCAATTAATTAGAACCTTTCGATTTCTAGATCAGATATAAGTATTGACTGTTTAAAATGTACTCACAGTAAGCCAATTTAGAAATATCTTGGAAGACAGCACAGAAAATTCCAGTGATTATGACAACTACGATACTTTGCAAGTACGCCGAGAGCTCACTGTGCCTGGCCCCGTGCCAGGGGTCTCATATGCGTCATCTCGACAGCAAGGCCGAGTTAGACCAGCACTGTCCAGTAGAAATATAATCCAAGCCATGTGTGTAAGTTAAAATTTTCTATTCGCCACATTTAAGGAAGTAAAAAGAAGACTGGTCATATTAATAATATAATTTATTTAACACAGCATATTCAAAATATTATCAACCTATAATCAATGTAAAAAACTATTGAGACATTCCCATCCTTTTTTTAAATACGAAGTCCTCGAAATCAGGTGTGCATTTTACATTTCTAGCACATTGCAATTCAGATACTAAATTTCCGTCGGAAATACTTGATGTACATTTAGAATTCATAAAATTTGCAGTTGAAAAGGAGATTCACATGCCCAGGCTGTTCCAAACATACTTAAGAGCACTTTAGTTGTTAACATTTTATTAATTAAGGAAAATGAAATTTCACTTGCTCAGTCCCACTCGCCCCCTCTGACGTTCTCCATGGCCACGCGTGGGCAGTGGCTGCCGAGTCGGATGACGCCGCGGACGGTGAGGCTCAGGCCGCAGAGCCTCGAGAGCAGGAGCTCGGCGACCTATACTCAGAAAGCAAAATTTGATGTGCAACTGTGATCTTAAGAGATTTCAGCTGTGCGATGGAAAATAACCAAGTGCTTGTGTTTGTAGAATGAATGAATCAGTGCAGTGTTAGGAGGAGGGATGGGACAAGCAGGAAAATACACTGCACAGGACCCGTCCAGGTTTCCTTGTCTGGGCCACGTGGGCCTTTCTCAGAAAATCGCCCCTAGGTAGTGGGGAATCATCAGTGACGGCTTTAAAGCGCGTGTGACAGATCTGCGTTTCGGAAGCTCCTCCTGGCTGCAGTTGGGAAGGTAGATTTGGGGAGAACGAATCTGGAAGGCTCTGTTCAAGTGTGCACAAGACCCTCACCAGGGAGTGTGACGTTGGTCAGGAGTCCGAAGTCCCCTTCCCGTGTTGAGCACATGGATACTGTGCGGCTCTGCTCTACAGGGGCGTGTGGCAGGCAGGGTGATGGTGGCTCAGGTGAGGACCAGCTGGTGGTCACCAGCCCGCCTCCCTGGGTGACACTGTTTAGAGAGTTCACGTGGATGGATGGGGTCACCACCAGCAGATGTGCAAGCCCAGAGTTGATCGGGTTGTGACACAAGTTAGAGAGTCAGGTCACTCATTTAAAATAAGAAATATAACAGCCGGATGGATAAAGGTGCTGGTGTCATCACGGCCGGCACTCTATCCAGAGTACCCTGTCACGCAAGGTTCCAGAGGGCCACTCCGGGAGCGCGTGTGGCCCCCGGAGCACAGCTGGCGCCCTTTCCTGCAAGCCAGGTGCCCGTCCCCTGGTTAGAGGAACCTTTACAGAATGTTTCCAGATTAGGTTATTACTGAGTCTTGATCTTTTTAGGTAATTATACATGTGTGATCTTTATCTATCATGTGTTACTTTTATCAGAACATTTTCGAAGATTAGCAAGTATTTTGTTATCTGCTTGCTTTGGTTATGTTTTTCCCACTTGAGCAGCAGGAAAATGAAGAGGTGGCTACTGGTTATTTGTAGCAAAAAATATATCGCACATTTTGTGTTGTATATTCCCTTTAATAATTTTGTATACTTAGATTTAAATCACTGGTTTGTGTTGGGGGAAAAAAAAGACTTAGAGGATTGTATTAATTTAGGCACCATTAAACATGATATTTAAGAATTTATCAAATTCAGGGTAAGGAGTGATTATTAGGAAAGGTTTATTTTTAGACAGGAAGAAAAATGCATCAGAAAAGTCAACATTGGGGAAGTTTTAAAATGATTGTTTTTTACCCTGAGCTGATATCTCTCTTCCCTGTAGCTACCCCAATGCCCAAATTGCAGAATGTCTCTTCTTTTCCAAATTCCTTGTAACGGGGCAATTCATTCTTCTTTGTGTCACTTGCTAAGTGATGCATTTGTTTGTTTATTCATTCAACAAACATTACCATTTTATGTAGGGAAATACAGGAGTGAATGAGACATCATCTCTACCCTTCAAAGAGCTTGAAGTTTAGAGAAGTTTCTTTCGAGCCCCATACACGGATGAATAGACCAGTGCAGGATGATGTTACAGATGCCGCCGTGTGTGTGTGTGTGTGTGTGTGTGTGTGGTGTGTGTGTGTGTGTGTGTGACCCTATGAAGGGAATAGGCATTGCTACCTGCATAGTATATCATACAAGGCAAGGCGCAACCTCATGGAGATCTTGTATGTCATGCCAAGGAGTTAAAGTTTTATTCTTTTAGGTAGAGGGGTCTCCAAAATAGCTTTTATGCCAAATTAAGAAATTCTGAACTGATGTCCCCGATGTTCATGTGGCACGGGAAAGCCAGAGTTAAAAAATGGCAGGCTGTGATCGGAGAAGTTACCATCACCTTTACCTTGAAATATTCTGAAGCTGTTCTGTTGCCCGTAAGCTACTCGTCTGTCCCATTTCAGCAGTGCGACGCGGGTTCAGCTGGCACCAGAGCACTTGGTCCTTTTCCATCTCTGCCACCCACTCATGGGGCATCGTGAGTGCCTTTAACCACTAAGTAAATGCTCTCCGAGCCTTGGTTCCTGTAGTGCGAAACGTGGATAATTACATTCACTTGCCTCATGGGACTTCTCCTTAATATTTATAGCTGCAAAATACTTCGCAGTCATTTTTATTAATAGTTACCAGATGTGTCGTAAGGATTAATGAACTTACGATCTGAAATGTTTTGAGCTCCCGAAATAGGCGGTGACTGTCTGCACAGGGGAAATGGAAGAGAGCATTAAAATGCGCGCGGTGCACACTCGGCGATCTGAGCTGGCGCACGTGAGGGTCGAACGGCACGGTTGCGGTCCCCGTATACTTTGTGGGGACATCGGGTGCCCTTAATGAGGTCGCCGAACTCTTCACGGGCCGCTGCTCCGTCTCCGCACCCGTGTGGCTGCACACACGTGCGCTTCCTGCCAGTGTCGCTGTCTGTCCTTCTGCCTGTCACTCGTGCTTCCTGGGCATTGTCTTTGGCCCCAGCCTCCCACAGCCAGTTGTTTCCAAGTGTTAAACAGTCGCCTTCACGTCTCTGAACTTTAATTTCTCTTTCCTTTCCCTCCCATTGTCCGGGTCCCGGCTCTTACTAGCTGTTCACCCAACAGCTTCGTAATCGATGCCCCTCGGTTTAGTGTCTCCCTGTCCGAGAATTAATCTGAAAGCGTCGTTCTCGTCACAGCCTCCTCCAGGAACCTGTGCTAGCTCTGCAGTGCCTGTGAAATCCAGCCCTAAGCTCACAAGGCCGCCTCCAGACGGCCGTCCCTTTCTCCCCCCTGCCCCGGGCCTGGACCAGCCAGCAGCCCTCCTGCCATCCGCCTTTGTGGTGCTCCTCAAGGCCCGTCACAAAATAAAACCTCTCTCGTGCAGGTATTCTCGAGCCATTCTATGCAGGGTCCGTCCTCCTCTGAACCTCTCTGCTCTCGAAGCTTCCGTTCTACTATCTGTCACATTCCTTTGGTTTTGTCATTTGTTTACATGTCCCTCCCCCAGCTCAGGTTGTCTGTCCCGGGAGAACAAAACTCATGCCTTTCTGATCTTTGTGTTGCCCGCGGCAGTCGGCGCAGTGCCCTGTGTGTAGGAAGACCTGACAAAGTCTTTGGTGTCCTGAGTTTATACGCTGAGAGGCAGAGCTAGTGTGGCAGTCGGTCCGATCCTTAAGTTTATTTCAGCAAAATATTTATTAAGCATGGACTGGATTTTCCTAATCACGCTGGGTCACAAAGGAAAGTGTCAACTGTTTCCATGCTCTGTTTAGGAAGGCAAGACTCATGTCGTTCAGGAAAGGGTCCGTCCCCAGGTGCTTAACCTTACTGTTCCATCCTTGGTGGAGTTTTACATTTTTATGCTAAGAGCTAAGCTTCACCGTAGTGGAGACGGTTATTCCCTGATCTCATCTATTTTAAATAAGATCCAACTGAAGGATGCAAGTATTCTAGAATTTGAGCTTGAGAAACTTTTTTTCCTGACTTTACTAAGAAATATGCTCGGACCACCTTCCCATTTGTGGGGGACTTTAGATACTGGGGGGAAAAAGACAGCAGCCCCCGCGTTCGAGGGCTGTCCGGCAGCGTGGAGAGCACCGTCCCCAGCTGGCTCCGTGGTGAGGGGTTGCTGTGGGGGGCCCCGGGGCAGTGAGAGGGAGAACGGGCTGAGGGCTGCGAGAGGGGAGTGGGGGAGACTCTTCTGGTCAAGGCGTGGTGGAGGCTCCCTTCCCTCTGGCAGCATCGAGCCCCTCTGGCTCTTTTCCTCCTACGGCAGCCCCAGGGCGTGAGTCTAGAGGTCTAGTGGTGCCCTGGACTAAAACTCCAGGGACAGGGAGGACGTCGGCAGTCCAGGCCTCGTCCCACAGGCTCTGTCTGGAAGGTCCTGACTCCATAGAAGCCTCAGGGGTCCCAGTGCACACAGGGGCTTGCTTGGGGCGGGAATAAGGGAAAAGTATAGACGTGGAGTGCTCATCTCTAGGCAGTTTAGTTACATAATAGAGCAGCGACCAGCTCCTGTTCCCTATGGACACACAAAAAAAGCAGCAGCCCGTCTTGTACCCGCTCTGCCAGAAGGGAGCCCTCTTTGGAGCTGAGCACGTGAGGCCAGGTCCAGACACCTGCAGCGGGAGGGCGACCTGTGAGGCACCAGAGGTGGGGGAAGCGGGTACAGGCAGAGCTGGCAGATTCCTGGTCTCCTCCAGAGATGGCCGCGCCCGCCTGGCCACGCCGCGCCCACCGCCGTGTCGCAGTGAGCGGCTACGAGAGGGAGTTTCGGTTCCTTCTCCCCCTCCTGCCTTTCCCTCTCCCTGGCCTGGCTGTCGTTAGCCTTTGCGCTCTCTCCTTTCTGCTGTTTTTTGAACCTTGTGTGCGTAAGTGGTGGAGTCCTTTCATGTGACGTTGGCCTGCATCCGTTAATTCAGGCTCTTGCCACCTCACCCTGCTCTGTCACTGGAATCTCATTACCGATTTGCTTCCTTGGACTTGAAACATTTCTCCAAGGAATCCATGTCCCACCACCCGATCCGTCTTTCTGGTCTCCAGCTGTCTTCTGCTTTTCTCGCTCAGGCGTCTGGTTTCATCAGATGCCCAAGGCCTCCCGCTGACCCTGGTTTGTGCTTCAGCCAGACTGGCTTCACGCTGCTCACTTCCTGGGACATCAAGGCATGGGTCAGCTGCTGCCTCCTGCCTGAAGTCTTTCCAGAGCTTTCCTATCGCCGTCACTGCTCCATAGAAAGTCTTGTCATGCTTGTCTGTACATGTGCAACCCTTGATTAACTCGTGTGCGTGGATCGGAGAGCGGGAGCGCACCGCGTACGTTAGTGATCTGAGCAGTGGCTTGTTCCCTGGCTGGGACATAACCCCCTTGGCGGGTTCCTCGTTTCCTGGAGGGTGTGGAGCCCTGGCACTGTGTGTGCCTGACAGGCGGTGACGTGTTAGAGTTTGGAGAGTTGCGAGAGTTCTTCCCGCCGGCTCTGCAGTCCGTTCAGTGAAAACCTTCATCGTTGTCCCTGTTCTGTCACCCGTGAGCCCTCACCGTGCACTTGTCTTCCCAGCCCGTGCCCCGCATCATGGTGCAGTCTGCCTTCCCGGACGCCGGGGTGACCAGGATGGAGGAGGTGAGTCCGTCGGGCCTCAGGTCGCTGCCCCACCAGCAGTGGGTGGCCCGGTGCGAAGACTGTGGAGTCCACACCTGCAGTTTTTTATTTCAGCGTTCCCGTTTTGATAATTAACTATAATATAGGTCACCGTCTTCTCCCTTTCTATTTTCCTCGTTACACTTTTCTATTTTCAACTTGTTAATCATATGATTGCTAAACTTTTAGGTGCTTGACTGCTAATACAGTCTGCTGCTTTAATAGCCCACTGCTAGGCAAAGGAGATTTCTATAAACAGAACAATCTCCCTCTTCTAAGTGTTTGCTTAATTCTCAGTTTTACATTTCATTCCGATTCATGATATCAGCGTGAAAAGACTAATGCTGAGCTGGGGAGAAAATAGTCTCTTATGATCTCCCACAGATCAACAGCACTTCTAATCTTATGAATAGCAAATCTATTTTCTCCCACTGTGTGTTCATTCTCTTAGGAAATGCTATATCTTCCTAGGAAAATTTTCTTTATTAAAACAACAGCAACAAAGGCACGATCATTTGAAAGAATATTCAGACCTCTGTGAATTCACTCCTATTTAAAAGACACTTTCACTCCAGTGCATGCTTGGTGTTCGTGAACTTCACTGTAGACAGTACTGGGGGTCCCCGCTCCCGTGGGTGGAGCTTGTCACTTTGCCGAGGCAGGTTGGAGACCCCCCGGCCAGCGGGACGGTCAGAGCAGGGCCCTTCTGCAGCTCATCGTGGCGGTTTCCTCAAGTCTGGGCTTTCGCAGAAGTCTCTGGAAATGTTGCTGTGAATGGTGAGGGTATAATCCAAAGATGGCAACTAGATTTCAACACACACATCGACTCCTGGCAGGTGGGCCCGGTGCCCGGGGTGCCACAACCGGCAGGGATCCGCGGCCGCTGTAGCCAGTGGCACGTTCTGCCATCTTTGGTCTTTGTTGTCGTTGCAGATCTGACCCCTAATTCCTTCCGTTTCACTCACTGGGGAAATCGTTTACCTCTCCAGGCCACGCTGCAAAATGAACGTGACAACACGCCCTGCCCACCCTCTGTCCGTGACGCACACGGCAGCACGTGGGGTGGCCCCTGTAAATGTAAGACAGTGTCACTGGATGGGCCCCCTTGGGACTGGCCCAACCTGGCCCTGAGCAGCCAGTTGTTGGCCATGACCCGTCTCACCTGATAGGGGAGTAGGGGACAGAAATTGTTTGAGGACCACAGTCACTGTTCAGATTCTAGACTCTCATAGTTGCGTGTGTTTGTGTATTCTTCCCTGCGTGGTCAGTGATATTAAAACTAAAATAGGAGAGAATAAATGAAACACGTACAAGCTGCAAAAGAAAAATGATTGAAGGATTGCCTAATCTTTTAGAGTATTTATGCTGGTGACAGTTATTGATCTATTGGATTGAGTAAATTTTGCAGCCTAGAGATCTATCACCAAAATGGGCTGTTAATCTCAGGAGGGGCCGTTAATTTCATACCCTGAAAGTGCGCCTTGTGGGGAGAAGGGGCCTCTGGAAACAGGAATATAAATGACAGTTCACGGGAACATGCATGATTTATCAGGCTGCTGAGGTAAGCCAAGTAACTGTAAGAGACTTATAGATCTCAGCTGTTTCCCAGTTCAAATAAATCCTGTATTTCAAATGGAAAATGACCATTCCTGTAATATAAATAATTTTTCCGTAAATATTGGAAAACATATTTCTTCTTCTGAACAGCAGCCCTGTCCACCCGAGCATCCCTGTTCCCCACTCCCGCCTCCCCTTTCCCTGTCACTTTCCCTGTCACTGTGACCAGGAATAGGGAGGGAGACAATCCGCAGCCTCTTCACACGGCTGTCGTGGTAAACGCACCTTGCACGCGCCTCAGGAACGGTAGGATTTAGATGGGTGATGGCTTTTGTCACCCCCCATAAGACGTGAGCTTTGTGTGTGTGTCCTGTGCCCGAGTGACTCAGAGGGACATGAGGGGGCGAGGCCATGGGAGGCAGCTGCTCCCTGTCTGCAGGGTCGGAGGCCCCCTGAGCCCTGACATGGGGGCAGCTTCCCCAGCAGCCACAAAAGTGGCCTCTCGGAGAAAGGGCCACGGCCTGCAGGGAGCCTCTGTCCCCTTCCTCGTCCACCTGGCTCCCAGCAGGAGGGCCCAGGCGCTCTCAGATCCTCTGATGAGGTCATTGTTCTGATTTTTGCCAGAGAACGGAGCTGTCCTGGCCTCTTTAGTGACTCTCTCAGTGTCCTTGTGAGGTTGGCAGTGGGCAGGGGATCTGGTGTGGGCGGGCGGGAGGCTGTGATGGGCAGCGGGGTTTAGTATGCCCCTGCTGTGTGCACCCTCTGTGGGAAGGCCTTTGGTCCTGTCCTACCACACTGTCCCTGCGAGGCGGGCGCTGGAGTCTCTATTCCGAGTGAAAGGGGAAGAAGTGGACAGGCAGGGGCTGTGGCCTGTGGCTCGGCAGCTCTGGCACAGGCACACCCCGCCTGGCACACATAGCCCCTCGGCATGTGGCGGGTCGTGCAGACACAAGCAGGGAAAGCCACTTGGAAGACCCAGGGCTCCGTGCAGTCAAAGCTGTGGGGTGTCAGCCGTGCACCCCGTTTGGATTCTGCGGGAACCGAGTGGCTGGCTGTCCGTTCTAAGCCGTTCTGCTTCCCCTGTCCCGCAGGCTCAGCCAGAGAGCGTGGGTGCTGGCGCGGCCCCCGAGGTGCTGGTGCAGGTGGCGGCCCCCGCGGTGAGGATCTGCGACAAGCCAGCTAAAGTGCCTTCCCCGCCGCCGGTCTCCACGGCCACCCCGAGCCCGGAGGCGCAGGACGGGCCCCCCAGCCCCTTGAGCGAGGCCTCGAGCGGGTACTTCTCCCACAGCGTCTCCACCGCCACGCTGTCCGACGCCCTCGGCCCCGGCCTGGACGCCGCGGCCCCGGCTGGGGGCCCCGCACCCGGCGGCCCCGCACCCGGCGGCCAGGCCGACACCCCGCCGCCGTCTGCCGCCGCGGGGGCGCAGAGTGTGCCCGCCGCCCGGATGGACGGCCCAAGCCCCGCGCTGGCGCCCGCGGAGCCCGCGGCCCGGCAGCTCGGCCCGGAGCCCGACGCCGCGCCCGCCTCCCCGTTCCGCGTGCGCAGGGTGCGCACCGCCGAGCTGCAGTCCTTCTCGCGCATGCTGAGCGCCGACGCGGGGCCCGCCACGGCGGCCCAGGGTGACCCCCTGGTCGCCGGGGCCCAGGCCCTGGGAAGGCCGGACGTTGCATCGGATTCCGAGGAAGGCGACGAAGTCCCCGAGTGGCTCAAAGAGGGGGAGTATGTCGCCGTGGGCACCAACAAGCTGGGCATCGTGAGATACATCGGGCCCACAGACTTCCAGGAGGGGACGTGGATCGGTGTGGAGCTGGACTTGCCCGCAGGTGAGCCTCCCTGTCTGGGACAGGTGTCGCGTCGGGCTGCCCGTAGGAAAGTGCTGGGGACTTGCTGTGTGTCCTGGACACGTCCTTTGGCCTCTCTGAGCCTCCCAGCCAGGCCCCTCTCAAAATCGGGAATTCCTGCTGGATGAGGGTTTCCTAAGGCTTGTAAGAATAAGGTTCGCTTTTTTTGCTTCCTTAAATTTCTCAGAAAGCCAAGATAGTTATCAGAGATTACAATGACTTTGGTAATGACTTTTTAACATCCGGGTGGGTCTTCAGGGCTGGCGTGGGGCCTGGTGGGTGCCGCTGTCGAGTGGGGAGGTGTGCGAGCCTCAGGAGTGGGCTTTCTGCAGAGCCCCTCCTGGGGCGCTCTGGCCCCAGCTGCAGACCTGGCCGCGCCCCTGTGACCCCTCTGTCTCTGGTCCCACAGACTTAGCTGTGAAGTCACTTTTAGTCTTTAAAAATAATTCGGCGGAGAATAGCTTGGATTGGAAGTGGTTATAGAAGATTAATGTAGCATAGGCTGGAAACAGTTTTTAAATCCATTTCTGCTGAAATGCAAAGGGGAATTTGGAAGGAAGTTTACCTCTGCAGTTGAACACAACAGTTAAAGGGCAATTAGCCAGTAATTTAATTCCTCCAACAAGCGATCATTAAGCACCTACTGTGTTCCAGTGACTATTTTAGATTCCAGGATACCTTGGTGAGCAAGACAGAGTCCCTGATTTAACTGGACTTTTACTTTAGAGAGGAAAAAGTTACTAAGAAAACGAACAGACAACATTTTGTTGGTAATAAATGCTAGGAGGAACATAAATGGGGTGAGGAGGTAGAGGATGGCAGGTGTAGGGAGGGCCTTAAATAACCAGAGACATGCACGACGTGGAGGAGAAGACGGGGTGGGGCCAGGGCCGAGTGTGCGAGCCCGGAGGCAGGGGCTTGTGCGGCCCTGGTACAGAGTCAGGTGTGATTGGCAAAGCTCACCTTTGCGGAGAATGGAGCAAGGCGGAGAAGTGGAGGCAGGAAGCCTGTCGCAGAGGTCCAGGCGGAAACGGCAGTGGCTCGGCCGGTAGGAGTGGGTGTGGAGACAGGTGGTTAGAGTTGCAGGGATGGGAAGGTGCAGCCAGCAGGGCTAGGGGGTTGGACATGGAATGTTCAGGAAGGAAAGAGTCAAGGATCGCTCCTGAGTGGCGAGAGCAGCAGGGAAGACTGTGGGACCACTGGCTGAGTTGGACAAGCCCGAAGGCAGCGTGTAAGCGGTGGCGTCTTCAGCTCTGTTGGACACAGAGGAGAGTCCGGGGTGGGGAGAGCCTATGGGTGCAGGCACATCTGGGAGGCCACTGAGCCGTGGCCTGTGCACCCCGGGCCCTCCAGTAAGTAGACAGGGCAGGCCAGGGGTGAGGAGGGGAGGAGGGATGTGTCCCTGGAGTGGGAGAGGACAGTCTCCTGTCCCTCTGCCCTTCCACCCTCAGTGCAGTTGGTGGAGCAGCTGGGCCCGTGTGGAGCCAGGCAGAGGGACCAGGCGGGACGCCGGGCACAGATGACTCATCATGACGCCATGGGTGGCGGTGGCCCCTCTGCTCAGACTCCCCAGCCTCCCCCGCCCTCCACACTCCCTGAGCTGTTTCTCATCCTTCCCTGAGAGCATTTCCTGTCTGCAAAGGAGGCCCTTCCTTACCCCCTTGACGCGTCAGGTGGCATCTGACTTGCTGTGATTGGGCGGCTTTGCCAGTTTGCATTTGATAGATTCAGAGAAGGCTTTTACCAGCGCATCCATCCTGGGCTGAGGCTTGGATCACGGGAGAGGGTCTGACCTGGGCTTCCGCTTGGCCCTCCCTGGGGCCTGTCATCTCGCACCTGGGGCTGCAGGACTGTGGGGTGTCTGTCCCTGGCAGCCACTGCTGGCTGTTTAGGAGACAGTCACCCTGTGTGCTGGCCACATTCAGTCCCTGCTAGACAGTGGCCAGGGCCCGCGAGCCGCCTACCTGGGGCCAGCGCCCAGCGGGGTCCCAGAGGTGGCAGTCAGGGGGATGCAGCCTCTGCAGAGGAGGGGTGCAGGGCGGCACGCGGCTGGGTCACCCTCCACATCACCTCTTCCTTTCCCCGCAGGGAAGAACGATGGCTCCGTTGGCGGGAGGCAGTACTTCCGGTGCAGCCCGGGCTACGGGCTGCTGGTGAGGCCCGGCCGGGTGCGCAGGGCCGCGGGCGCCGCGAGGAGGCGCAGCGCGGGCATCAGGCTGCAGGGCGCCCCCGAGCCCCGCCGGAGCGCCACCCTCTCCGGCTCCGCCACCAACCTGGCCTCGCTGACGGCCGCCCTGGCCAAGGCTGACAGGAGCCGTAAGAACCAGGAGAACCGGAAATCCTGGGCCAGCTGAGCCGGCTGCCCCAGGAGCACGTGCGGGAGGGAGCCCTGCGGTGACAGCGCTGGGGGCCGGGTGCCCACGGGCCCTCCCTGGGGGGCTGGGCAGCGGATGCTTTTTGCACATCGCAGGGCTGGTGACCTCCCCGTTTCCCTGGGCTTCTGGAAGCTTTGTCTCCTCGCTACCCAGAGGATGAGGGGGCACCTCGGCCTCCCCAGGTGGGGGTCGCAGGTTCTAGGCGCCCACAGGGGTCATGGGATTGTGGGAGTGAGGCCCCGGGTGGCACGAGGCCCGGCCACCTCCCTGCGTGCCTGTGCCTTGGGCTTTCGTTTCTCTTTCCTATTTGTCTATTCTGGTGACCCCAGGAATGTCATAATTTAAACCTTAACCCTAACTAGTGCCTTTCCTCCCCCTGCGGAGGGCAAGCCCACCCTGACCTCCTCCTGGCTGGCGCCTCAGGCCCCCAGGGACAGTCCCTTAAGTGCCTCTGGCCTCCCAGGGCTCCTGGCCAAGGCCCCGTGTGCCCCGAGTGGGGGCCGTGGCCTGCGCCCCGCTCCTGCCACGCTCCTCTGACAGGGTTTCTTAGAGTGTCTTTGTGGGTGTTCCGGCGTCTTTCCACCGGGAAAGTCTTTTCTGTTTGCCATTTATTCCCTTAACAGAATGCTTGGAATATATTTATTTATATTTATTTTTTCAAAATCTGAAATCATTTGCAAGCCACAATCGTCTGCCTGGGTGCATGTGGCCCGGGGCCTGCTGTGCACGTCACCAGCCTCTGTCACCGCTTGGGAGCTGCTGCCTCCTGCCCTGGGTGGGGGTTCCCGGGGCAGCCAGAGGATGGAGCCCCCTCCTCCTGTCCCTCTGCTGCGGGTGCCCCCGGCCTCGCTCTGACGTAGATGAAAGCAAACACTTGGGGAGTCGCGTTGCTGTGCTTCCGTAGTCGGTGACGAAGCTAGAGGCACTTACTGCCCTAACTGGTGCAATTGTGGTTTCTGGGAAGGTGCTTAGTCCATTTTAGCTTCTTGGCAATTCCCAAGCCCTGACCCCCTGACCCCACGCGGGGGACGAGGCTCGGCCGGGGGCTGTGGAGGGAGAGCCCGTCCTGGTTTTCCCTTGGTCCTCGCAGCAGCCGTGCCCAGCCGCCAGGTGCCCAGGCTCTCTGCGAGAAGCGCTGGCTGACAGTCCTGGGCCGCCCGCTGCCACAGTGCTGGGGACAGGAGCCCAGGATTAGCACAGGCAGTCTTGGTGTCCGTTTCTGGTCCTCACGTTGAGACAACACTAGAAAGCTCTGCTGAGGAATCTCTGGTTCTCTGAGAACTTGACGCTCCTCTCAAGAAGGACTGCTGGGCTCCCTGTCTCTCTGGGGCTGCCTGCCTGGTGGCCCCTGAGAGCAACAGAGTGTCCCCCCAGCACTGCAGCCCCCAGCCGGCTCGGGAGCAGACAGGAGCCCCTGCTCGGTGTCTTGAGTCCGGCCTTACGTGCACTCAGACTTCTTTTTGTCCAGAATCCAGTCCTGGCCACCGCCAGGAGGGGTGGTCTCCCTGGCGGGCCCCACCGCTGCCTTGGGTGCCCTGCGCTGCGCAGCCCCTGGCTGGGAGTGGGTGTCTTTCTCCTTCCCCAGTTGCAGGGCCAGACACAAGGGGCCCAGCAGGAAGGATCCTGCCCCAGCCCAGTCTGGGACAGTGCCACCCTGGGGCCCCATCAGCTCTGACCCCACAGATGAACTTGCAGCCAGGAGACAGGGACGTCACCGCAGCGGTAAGCCCCGCCGGCCTGGGCCCAGCGTGGAGCGGGCGGCAGGTGCAGTCTTGAGGGTGGGGCGGGCGCCATTTCCTCCGTCTTCCCTTCTGCCTCACTGACTGCAGACCCAACTTAAACAGAGCGTCCGCCCTGGGACTTTCTCGACGCCGTTCTTAGAGGGCCCCAGGCTTACCACAGCTCGGGGACACTACCTGGGGCCTCTGCCTCCCACTTTGCACGCCCAGGGCCACCACCGGCCCCGCCACCTCCCACGCGGCCCTCAGGCCCTCTTGAAGGATGGAGGCACAAGGGTAGAAAGGCCCATTCGCACCCTGGGGACTGCGTCGGGGCGTGGCGGGGCAGGGGGTGGGCGTGTAACCGGCGTCCCTGGTGCCCAGGCCTGACCCGGGGAGCAGCCGGGCACCATTGAGGAGGGGGAGGCATTTGGGGGCCCACTGGGCGGGGCCTTGTGTGTTCAATGAGAGAGCTGAGCCGGCAACGTGACTGCTGTGGCGTCTGAAAGGCTTAGGTGCCCCCCGACCCCAGATTACTCCCTGGCATTTCCTCCTCTTGCCTTAAAAGCTCCCTGAATGTGAAATGGTCCAGAAGTCCTGAGTGTTCCTTTTCCTCGCAGAGACTCGCCCTGCCTGTGTGCACGCGTGTGTAGGTGTTTAGGTCCCCCCTGCCCACCGTGGCCGGCCCCCGGGGCCGGCTAGATGGGAGTGTCCGACTGTAGTGCCTTAGCCGCGGGGACTGGCGTGCGGCCTGTGCTTCACGCCTGTCACCGCCGATTGTACCCAAAAGCATCTTTCTTTCAGAAAAGTCTCTGGTGCCTTCCTGGTGGGCTGCTGACACTAATGGTGTTGGGAGGGTCTTAGGACATCTCTGTGTGGATGATTGTAAATATGATGGGTTCACGTTTAAAGAAGTAACTTTGATTCCGGGATTATATTGATTTGGTACACATTAAATGGGAGTTCAGATATCCAAAGACTCTGTAATGAGCTGTACAGACTTTAATGATTTGCGTTGTATAATGAACTAAACCACTGTAATTTTGTACCATATAAGCCTTTCCAGCAAATGACCAACAGCTTCGAAATAAAACCACGTGATTTCTTGCCTATGTCTGGGTCAGTCTTGTTGCTCCACTGTGACACTGGGGTGTTTGGGCCCATTGCAGACCGTACCCCCGTCCGTCATGGCGTGGCCTTGTTCTCGGTGACGAGGGGCTTTTCAAGGTTGAGACTGGAAGAGGGAGGTTCGGGGAGCAGCAGCACGTGCATCCCCCAACCCGTGTGCTGCCCGGAGGCCGAGCTGTGCACGATTTGGACCAAAGAAGCCAGGAGGCCCCGCAGGGTCCTTGGCCAGTCTTTGAGCCTGGTTTAGGCGTCAGCCCCTTACAGAAGCTGGCAACCAACAGGCACTTTCTGGGGGCCGAAGAGCCCAGGTAATTGGAGCTTCTGGGCTAGTTGGGAGACAGGGTGGCCTGGGAGGGACCATCCCCAGCTCTCAGGGCTCCACTCTCTGCCCTGACCTGCGTGACAGTCTCCACACTGGACCTCCCCCTCTCTTTCCACTACATAGAACTGGAAGCTTCCATAACAAGGTGTTTCAAGAAGACAGGATTGTGGTTGTGACCAGCAGGTAAGACCTGGGCCTGACTGCCATCTGTCCAGCTCTGTGCCCAGCGTGGGTGTGGAACAGCGCTGAGGATGGCAAGGCCGGCCTTTGAGCCAGGGACGATTGGCAGCCTGCCTTTGATAGGCCTGCGGAGTCCCACTCACAGCCAGGGACCACAGCCCAGCACCAGCGAGGGACATGGGTGGCTGGTGTACATCCCCACGAGGACGCAGGCTCGCTGTGGGCCTGTGTGCAGCTTCGCTTTCTTCCCTGCGCCAGCCACCCCCTCGGCCCTTGTCTGATACCAAACACGCTTGCAAATGCTGCGGCCACTCGGAGGGCTGAACGGAGGTGGCCATCAATCAGAACACATCTTAGCAGGACTTGTTTATATTCATAAGCGCAGAAGAGTTGTTCGCAGAGATAAGTGCTGCCAAATAATGACAGAAATTTGGCAGCCAGGAGTTGCCCTGCTCTGAATGAGGCAGGAATCTGAAAGTAGAATTGATCCAGCTCCTAGGATAGATCTTATTTTTCAAGCGGCTGCTCTCTTGCAACTCAATGAGATGTCTTTTGTTTGCGTAAGGCTGTGGGGTTTCTAGTTGCTCAGACTCCAAAATGGACTTCAGTGGATGTCACATTTCATGAATTCATTCACTCACTGTCCCTCAACGCATGTTTGCATACAGATCCCGTGCCTGGCCTCGAGGAGTGTGCAGTCCAACAGAAACAAGCCACCTGGTGGGTTCCACGACGGGGTGACCCTGCAGTGCCCTGGGGCACACGGGAGGGCCGCGCAGCCAGAGGGGGTTGAGGAAGGTGGCCCTAAAAGGTGCTCGGAGAGGACACGGGAGCTGGTGGAGGGGCAGCTGGGGAGATGTCCAGGCCCGGTGCATGTGGGGGACGGTTGGGGGTGGCGTGGCACTGACGGCTCTACTGCTTCAGTAGAAAGAGCAATTTTGGGTCACGTAAGGGGAGCACGGGGTGGGGACATCCTCTGTGTGGGCCCTGCCCCCACCTCCCAGCCTGCTCCCCTCCACTTGGCAACTTCCACGGGGTTCGGGGCAGCTTAAGAGTTCGCAGAGTCTCGTCTAATTACGTACGCTGAGAAGAGAAAAAAGGTTTTCTCGGAGAAGTCTAATGGATTCCAGAGTCTACTGATGTGAAAGGGAAGCCTTTAAAGAAAACCAAATAACGAGGCTTCAGCTTTTATTATTTTGTTTTTTTTTTTTTGCTGCTGAAGGTGAGGCCCCAGGAGAGAGCACTCTTAGGAAAATGAGGCTCAGGGTGTGGCCCGGACTGGAGACGCGGAGCGGAGCTGCGTGGAATTTAGGGTGAGTCGGGGCTGTGTTCGCAGTGGGTGGGGACGTGCTAGGAGCCTGCTGGTCTCAGCCCGATGCAGGGACAGCACAGCGGGAGGCGGGGGCAGTGAGCAGGCAGGGCGGGGCTCACCGTGAGGGAACGTGCAGTTTGGGGGCTCTCCTGGTGCCATCTGGACACAGCAGAGGCTGGAGGGGCAGGCAGTGAGCGGGTGCCGCGCCCTCCCTCCCTCAGCCTCCCTCCCTCAGCCAGGTGCTGTGTAATTAGACACGATCCTTTTCAAGTGTCCTTGGGACCCATGTTCAGAACACTTCTGTCCCTTCCATACATGGTGTCAGGCACCTCCCAAATGATTGCTCTGATCCAAAGAAATCCCGGCCAGCCAGTCTTTGTTCAGTTATACATTTTATTCTCTAATAGGTACAATACTAAAATAAACACAAATTAAAAAAAAGTTTTATTAAAACAAAACTGTACAAAAAAGCAGTATACTACATTTTAATTACAGAACAGTCTACTGTCCAAAAGGCACTAATCCAGAATAGGAGAGACAATGATACAGGACTCATCGGACTATTTATTCAATACAATAGAGCGCTTGTTTCTGTGACCATTTACATCTAGAAACAAGGGCTTTTTGCTACAGTCGTTACACACTGTTATAAATATGAGTCCTACTGGGGAAGGTGCAGTATCCCTCTCCCTAGGGAAGCTTCCCAGCAAGAGGGACCGTCGTGGGGCTGAGAGGTGGACGGGCGGCAGGGGGACGCCCGTCGGCCCCTGGGCACCCGGAACGTGTCTTTCGGCCTGGCCTCTGCTTGTTGGTTTCTGGCCACTAGTGGCAGCCACTTTAACCCCCTCTTGTGATTTAGCACCGGCAAAGTGGGTTCTGAGATGCTCCAGGTACCTGGGGCTGGAGGTCTGGGTGGTGCGGCGTCAGCAGCTCAGCAGAGGGAGGCATTTGGTAACCTGATCGGAAGAAAGGCAGCGACTACTGGAGGAGGGAGACGAGCCCTGGCACAGTGAGCTGGCACCACAGCCAGGCGGGGCCCCCGCTGCTGTCCAGACACGCGTCTGGCCCAGAAACAGGAGGTCCTGTTCCTAAGTTCAGAGGTCTCCTGTGTCCCTTCCTGGTGGGCCCAGGGCAGAGTCTGTCTTAGAGAGATCTGATAAGCTTTTGTTTTAGAAGCTGATTTCTAGAAGTAGGAGTTTGCCTCCCAGAAGGAAGTCTAGATACAGTGACCAGCCTGAAGCGGGGACGCCGTTTCCCTCCCTAGGTCCCCCCTCAGGACCGCCGCGGCTCCGGGTCCCCTCACACTGTCTGTGTTGAGCGGCCAACTCCCTAAAACCCAGATTTTATTCTTTAGTGGACTCTGGACCCACGGAAGAGAGAGACTGCACCTTTCCAAACAGTGTCATACACATATAAGACGAAGACAGGCATCTGATGTTAACAAAAATAAGTAACAAAGAAATAGGATTAAACCAAATCTCTTCTCACAGCATCCTATACTACATCCTCCTTCTGCTTAGCAGAAAATTGTACGTACACAAAAATACAAATACACAATTTTGTAGAACAGTCTGATTTTAATATATTTATATATATTTATATTTATACGAGTGGCAGGTTAGTTCATTATATAGAGCTTTTTGCACTTTTGGCTCATATGCAACAAGGCTTATAAATTCAGCTTTAGCTTTCATTCAGGTTTTATAGCTTTTGAACAATTGTTTTCACATTTAAAGCAGCATCCAATTTGCACTAGGAGTTTGTGGTGATTACAGGAAAGACGGGGTCGAGGGGTTACTGGAGGGCGGGGGATACATTCCAGTGTGTGTGGCAATGGACGGAGGATTCCATGTGGACAGAGCTGACCATGATGACCCCTTGAGGTAGACTGAACACCTTACAGCAGACTCAGACACAGGTGTGACTCGCCCTCAGGGACACATGGTGCACAAGATGGGGGACAGAGACCAGAGGAGACGCCAAAGGGAAACACAAAGACTAAGACGCACGACAGCCCCGGCAGGGAGGGGCGCTCTGCCCCCAGGCCCGTCCGGCAGGGGTCCCGCACAGCCCGTCTCAGGGACGCGACCATTTGGTGGATGCTAAATACTGTGGGCAATCCCAAGGCATCGGTCCAGGGTGTCTGACCTATCCGACCGCTGCACTCGCTTTCCATCCCCGATCCTGCTGCGCCATGGCCCCCACCCTGCCGTGAGCACACCCTTGAGAAACGGCACCTCCCAGCACTCTGCTCCTGCCTGCATGCTTCTCAGTGACAACCAGGGTGACGACGGCACACTTGGTAGAACCTGTGAGGAGCAGCGTCTGGGGACTGAGTGACGAGGCCCTGCCGGAGCCCAGTGGGGGTTACGTGCTCCGGAAAAGCCTCATTTTCGTTGTCACCACGGCAGTGCACGCCCATCTGCTCACTGTCCTCCACGCGCCTCCCTGCTCTACCCAAGTCGGAACTCAGGATTCTACCGGCGAGTCTGCCTGCGTGTCACATGTGAACACCCGGTGTCTGGGTTACCGCATTGTCCGGACAAAAATGCTGGATCATTAATGACAATAAAGTGCCTGGGTTTGGATTGTTCCATTTTGCAAAACCTTTTAACGCACCAGCAAATCATCTGAGTGCTGCTTAGTGATGTGATTGGAACAGAGTGCAGTCACGAAATAATCTGCCCTACGCCCACCACGTAATAAAGGCCCCGTATTTAGGTCAGACTTAAATTACTTTTAAAAAGAAGCAAACAAATAACTCTCACATTCACTTTTAAAAACACACTTTTGATCTTGCTTACGCCCTACTGATGACAGCCTTTCTGAGCCCTTACGAGCGGACACCCTGATCCCTCCTCCTAGGGGGAGAGGACGCAGCACGCAGCCAGGCCCCAGTGAGTCACGATCGCGAGTGAATCCGCACGCGTGTGAACCGCGATTGTTTGACGCTTTGTCCTCTTGGTCTGGACACGTTTGCAGCTGCTGACAAGAGACAGAATGCTGCTCTGAGGCTGTCTCGCTCTCCTGCCTACACTCAGTAGCCACTGAGATTTAGCTACACAGACTCTTAAACTTCTCTATGAACCAAGACCATATCCACATAAACAGAAACATCGCTAAAAAAAGAAACACTGGAAAACAGTGACAAAGCCAGCCTGACGTGGCCGTGAAGAGATCCCTCCCGCTCGCCTGCCCTTGCGGTGGTTCTGCCTGCAGAACGCCAGGGACGCTGGAGAGGGGGCAGCCACCCTGTGCCCGCCCCGGAGAGCCGGGTGCAGGGCGGGGAGGGACAGGGGACAGGGCACAGGCCGACTCTCTGGCAGGTTCCAGAGGTCTGTAACTTGCTTAGGCACTTAAAAAACAAATAAAAATTTATCCTTGACAGGTTCTGCATATCCAACGTGACCGTGGCCGTGGAAGGGAGGGCGAGCCCATGAGGAAATCAGAGAAGGCTGTGGGCTCTTCCAGGGGAGGCAACTGTGACGTTCTTGGCATCCGCGGCAGGGAGAGCGTCCCACCCGGCAGCCAGGGTGAGTCAGAAGAAACCAGGGTGGTGATGGCTCAGGGGACGGGGACTCGGCCCGGCAGACGCCTTTCCAGGTCCCTGCTCCACGGCCCCCCAAGGAAGTGGGCGAGCGTGGGTGTGGGAGGCCCACAGCGGCCTGCTCCAGACCCCCCGCGGGGCTGGGGAGGCGCCCGCCAAGCGGACGTGCTTTCTAGGGTCACTGTGAGCAGGCTGTTAGGAACAGAAGAGGCCCTTCAGGGAGTGTTCTGGCAAAGCTGACGAGCAGTAAGCAGCCTCGCCAGAGCTCCCAACGCTCGCACAGAAAAAGCTCTACCCGCCCCCCACCCCGAACTTTGGTTTTGTGGCGCCCATTCTCACAGACGCGGGACTGAGGGGTACACCGATTCTAACAGAGTGGAATGTGGTTTTCAAGGCAAATCGTAACGACGACGCTTCCTGAAAGCAGCCCGCGGCCGAGCACTCCCCCCGCGTGCCGCCCACCCCGGCAACGCGTGCGCTTGCCCCACGGAGCTGGCACAGACGCGACGCGAGAGAGTCAATGTGCCATCGGCAGCGCCTGCTGTGTACATCAATACAGCACTAATGTCGTTCTGTTTTCCAGTTTAACAGCTCCAGTGAATGATGAAGTGGAAAAATGACTCTCACGAGTTTATGCTGGGCTCTTAGTTCAAGTAAAGCAAAAAAGAGAGGTTTCTGTGCTCAAAAGAAGCCACCCAACAAGACTGAAATTCAGACCTGGTCTGGAAGCGATGGGAAGTTGAAAAAGTCCTGGAGGGAGGAAATAGCCTTGAAGCACGAGGTCCGTGACTTGCGGCCACAGACACTGGTGAGAGCTGCGTGCTCCTTCCCAGGCAGGAATCGCGGCCCACAGCCCCAGGTGTCAGTGACCCCCAGCCACCAGCAGAGGTGCAAAATCTAGACCAATTCCAAGATGAAAGGCACACATGCCTTTTTCCCTTCAGTGTTTTGGGGAGAGGGGCTGGGTAATAAAACCCCATCAGCCAGCCAAGGTATCAACGTGCCTATTATGGGGACCACTCACGGCGTGGCCTTGCTCCCGAGGTGGCTTTTACTCTCCTGGGCTTCAAGGATGCCTGTGACACAAGAGCAGATCAGGAAAGAGACAATGACAGAACCAACCCCTAGAGAAGCACTTATGTTTGAGAGGATCAAGAGTAGAAAAGGGCAGGAAGGAAGAAACACAGAATTTCAGTTGGGTGAGGTCAGCCGGGAGCCCGTGTCTCTTGGTCAGTGTCCCTGACCGGCAGTCACCTCCACGGGAGCTGTGGCAGGACAGGCCCCAGCCTCTACCCTGAGGAAGCTCACTCTGCCACGCCCGAGTCTGGATTTGTCTCTGTGCGACTGCCATTTACTGGCCGGGTAAGGCTCCCGGGGAGCCAGGGCAGAGGCCAGCGAGGTTCCAGGACACCAGCAGGCCGTGACCGCAGCAGGACGCGTGGGATCTGAATAGAGAGGAAACGGGACGCAGGACAGATTTTCATACTCTCTGCCTTTACTAACTGAACTGCAGGCAAGAAGTGCTGGCAAAGTCTAGTTCCCCTCAGTGCTCAGACCCAAGGCAGCCACATTCTTTTCTTCCACTTGCCAACGCAGCTGTACAGCGTCACCGCACTCCTATCCCTGTCACTGACCGGGGAGGAAGACTAGGGGAAGGGCCCAGCCTGGGCGACGGTGTCCAGACTGTCACAGGAGCGCTGGTCCAGTGTCAGAGGGAATTCAGTATACAGAGGTGGTGGCAACGTGACCTACCCAGTGCTGTCCCTTGAGAAAATGAAACAGGTTGGAATCCACCAGGGTCCTGCCTGGCCGTGGTGAAGGTGGAACTGCTCACTCGGTGTCGGGTCTGCGAGTCCCGGGTGCTAAGCCCGGAGCGTGCCCAGAACAGAGACGCGCTCAGTGTGGCCACGTCAGGAGCTCTGATCACTCGGGAGGTCTGTGTCTTTGTCTCTTGTAGTGACAGGCTTTCGAATGGGGGCATCTTTAGTTTCTTATAAGAATAATTTATTTATGATGTTTGCGTCTAAAAAATACTTATTTCATGGGTAAATGCTATTATTTTTACTAGAAGGGAGAGAAGAGACAGGGATTATCTTTGTAAGTTTCCTTTTTCATGAGGGAGGGGCGGGGCTGCTGTGGTGCAGGGTTTTCTGAATCCCCCAAGTGGCCTCCGGAAACATCTGGGGAGGGAAGTGTCTCTAACTCCAGCTCTTCTAGGTAGCACCATCCCTGAAGCGGCACATCTAATACTCTGATCCCTAAGACAGATTATGTTGGAAGGTTTTAACCGTGGTGCTAATTCTATTTTCTCTGAATGTTAGCAGATCATCAGAACGTTCTGCTGGCTGTTTCAATATATGTCCCACAAATCACAGCATCAGACTCCTTTAGTCAGTTCTCAGAATCTCTCATCTTAAGACAGATTCTAAATTCTAATGGAAATGGTTCTCTTTCAGCAGCTGGGAAAGTAAGACAAGGGACGCTCTACTCTTCGGGGTCATGAATCTACAGTCACTCCCGTTGTCACAGAGACCGACAGGCTCCCTAAGAAAGCAGTCTCGGTACGTCTAAGTGCAGGTGTGCAAGGGGTGGGCGCGTGTGAGGTTGCTTTGAGATCTTACAGGAGGAGAAACACAAGAAAAAACCTTTTAGGATCTTTTTCCTCACCTAGCCCAACTACTCTACATTTTGTTGTAGGTATTTTTGGGGGAACAAAAATAAAAGAATCTCAAGGCATAAGAACCTTTCCCTAAACTCTAGGGGTGTGTGTGTTGGGGGACGGGGGAGAGGACAGCTATAACTAAGCAGCTGACCTCAGTATTCCCAGGGACCCTAGTTGTAACTAGCATTTCAGCCAGGTTTGGATTGTTTCCGACATGCGGAGGGGGAAAGATTTATACGAGAAGCAGCAAAATATGAAAAAAAAAAAAAAAAAAAAAAAAAAGCCAGAGCTTTATTTTCCTTAGTGGCTACGAGCCAATCCTGGAGTGTCCAGGCCTGAAAAAAGAAAGGGCTTTCGGACCAGGCTCACCTAGCACAAGCACAAGCCGCCTGGGCATGAAACGGCTTAGGAGAGGCCCCTTGGCACTACGTTAGGGCCAGTAGTCTCATAGACTCACTCCCGATCGTATAATTGAATAAAGACTTCTGTGAGTAACAGGGAAAAAACAAACCACGTTCTAGAGAAAGACTAGTTGGTGACTCAGCAGCTCCTATCCAACGTGACACCTCAGGATGAAAACAGCAGGGACCACGTAGGGCGCCAAGACCACACGATGCCCGATGGGACAGGGAGCACAGCAGAGAAAGGAGGAGGAGTGGGAGAGAAGGTGGAGGTGCTGGGGAGACGATCACAGGGACAGCAGAACGATGGGAAAACTCAGGACAGCAAAGGCACCTGACGTGAGAAAAGCTCGGGAGAAAGCACGTCTCTTGCTTCAGTGACTTTAGGACGCTGCGAATACCAGGATTCCCCTCGTGCCGCCTGGCTGTTTAATGCCTGTGTTAAGCTGATTTACGTGTGTTCCTGTCGTGCTGTGGTCTGGATCCCGGGATTCAATGAGGAAAACCCTGTTCAACTCTGAAAACTCCTGTCTGGTAAATACTTTCTGATGGTGATGCCGATGGAAACATCAAGAACAGAGGAAGAATCTGAAAACCGCAGGGAGCTCAGTGAGCAGCACATGTCCTCAGGTTAGGCCAACGAGGTCTCCAAGCTGGCTGGCAGCGGGACGGAGTGAGCGGGAGGCCTGTCAGAGGTTTGGGATTCTGACTGTGGTTTCTACTGAAGGTGGACCAGGTAGAAACAGGATGTGAGTGAGGCTTCAAATAATTTAGAAGTCAAATGGGAACGATAATCAAAGGCTTCCATTTGGAAGCTGAAACAACTCCAAATCCTTCTCTTCCACTTAGGGGAGAACATGAGTACCATGTCATTATTTTAGTTTACCGAGCTGCTGTTCCAAATGTTCTCGGGAGCATTGGTGCTAAAAGGGAACAGGGGAGGGGAGCTCTGCCATTTCCAATCACATAAAGGACAGAAATCCTTTTAATTATGACCATGCCAATCTGCATCCTGCTAAAACAGCTAATTACATGTCAGGAGGACACTCAGTCATTCGGAACAATTGCCATTATATTTTTATGTATTCATTCTATGCCACCCCCCTCAATTACCATGGTTACAATTTGAAAAGATTCAGCCAAACCTTCGTTTGATCACTGCACACCCGTGTGAATCTGAGAGGTAATTATGGCTGTGTGGAGCCACTCGTGTTTAAAGGAAAATGAAAACGGAGTCAAGGGAGCGGGCGTCCTGAGACTGCTCAAGTGCGCGCCACCGCCTGCTGCACCGAGGGGCCTGGACCCCGACGGGGGCCAACCAGTCCTAAAACCTGCCTTGCCACAGGGGCATCGGGACAGGAGAAAGGCAGAGCTCCCCTGCAGAGGCACCTTCCTGCGTGTGGTCACAGCGCGGGCTCGTGGGAAACTGTCAGGGGGTGTGAAAACCCCAGCTTTCACCTGCCTGGATCAACTAGACTGAGCTCTGCCCCCAGCGTTGCAGGAAGAAGGGTAACGAAGTTCAGATGTACGCGTGTTTGTCATCCCAAGGCACCTACTAAGTCAGCTCGGTAAGAAAGGGGGGGGTGCAGCCAATTTCCCTCACTCTCTTCTCTCCTACCTCTTCCCCTCTTGGTCACAAAAGAAAACCAGTGTTGTCGTTGGACCGTTAGCTTTCTTTTTGCTGCTTGTTCTCATCCCTACCAAGAAAGAATAATGAAGCTAATACAGAAACTTTTCAGTTTACAAACTTCCAGCTTCTGAAGGAACACAGATATGAGCAAAGTTGCATTTCAGAGGTGAGTGAGTCAACCACTGGCCCTGCAAGCCACCAAGAGCAGCAGCTCGTCACTTCAGTCTGCACATAAAGAGAATTAAGAACAGCCTTTCCCAAACATACCTGTTTGTGACACAGGAGTCTCTGCAGTCAGAAAACTGACTTGTCTCCAGAAAGCCTTTCCTACCAACTTAGTATGGTGGTTCTTTAGAGAGCGGTAAGGGAATCTCTCCACTTAAGTGATCGTCGTCTTTGAAACCAAGAGTGCATGATGTAGGAGACCACCTTGGGCAGCAAGCTACCATGAAACCCTTAGAGATAACCTGGCCGTTCGTAGTTGCCTCCCCGGGAAAGCCCGCCACGCTCAGTAGGCGGCAGTGCCCTGGCACGGGACAACGCGGGCATTCCTGGTGACGTGAGCGGAGAAACGAGGGGTTTCGGGGCATGCAGCTCCGTTCGCCAAATTCACTATGGCTGACAACTGATCCCCAAATCCTGAGTAAACTTCCTTGCTAGTTAAAAGAGCACACAGAAAAGGGAATGCATGGATGTGTAATTCCCACCCTGCCCCAGTGCATACCCTACCCCAGGCGCCCACCCCCCGAAAGACAATGTGCCCAACTTTCACGTGGGAAATCTTGAAAAATAAATCCGGCTCAGTAAAGCTATAAATGGATTTGGCTGGTCTCAACACACAGCCCCAGTGAATACAGTAGTAAAACATTACCAAAAATCACAACAACAAAATGACAAAATCTATCGCCACTCTGACGTAAGATTTAAATCACAGAGATTAACACAGAAACCAACGTACAGTGTGGAGGGTGAGGACTCTAAGATCATCAAGAATAAGGAAAATTATTGCCTAAGAATCTGTTGAGACTCACTGGGGGAGGAAATACTCTGGTTGTTCTCTGAACAACATAAGATAAAAAGCAATTTAAAAAGGCAGAGCCACGAGTTAAACGGGAAGACTGCTTCTAACCAAACCCTTCTTAAGATCGAAGAGAGTAAGGACTTGAAGTTCACATTTTTAGGACAGGGTCGGGGATCATTTGTGAAAAAGGGATTATTTCCACAGTTGTGGGCACGTGGAATACGTAGCTGGTCAAGACAGGAAGGCGTGTTTGTGTCACGAGGTGAACCACACCCACCTACTGCCTGCCTTGTGGTAACACAATTCCAGCAAAGAAATCCACTCAAGACGAGGACAGAGGAAGATGGCAGAGAAGCTGTTCACAGAGGACAAGGCTGGAGAGTCCTGATTAAGTATTTATACCTGGTGCCTGACGATATCCAAGGGAGAAGTTTCTAAAGCCAACATTTCTTAAAGATAAAGGCCAAACAGGGAGAAATGAAACAACTGTGAATTCTTCATAGTTATCCCCCTTTGAGGTAAAAAATATAACTGGATATCTGGATTTAACAGAGGTGCTGTTGATCACTGAACTGTCTGTCATCATAAATCTACCAGGAAGTAGTAGATTTATACTAGATTTGTATACTTCATAGTAATGATTTTCTTCCTTTTTTTTTTTTAGGTGGTCACATCTACTGAGCGGGGATGAAAGGTAGCCGTGGTGGTGGTGTCACCGTCTCTGCCTCCCTGCCCCACATTCCTTCCTGGGAAGGGCCATGGGAATGTACGTGCTGGGGCGTGTCCCACTGAATGGCTAGTGTCCACAGGGAGGTGGAAGGTAACTACACTTAACAACCACTTAAAGGATTGAGATGTGCAGAAAACTGCCTTAAGGGGCACCCTAACACAACAGAATGTCTACTTGGTACTGAACAGCACTAGAAGGTCCAAACGGATAAAAACTCACTGCACTGCCCTCCCCAGGCCACCACCTGACGGTAGGATTGGCAGCAGACAGGTGGACATCTCATTGAGATGATCCGTCTTTAAAAGTTCCCTATGCAAGGTGTTTTTAAAAGGGTGGGACGCTTACCCATCTGACCGTAGGAATTCAGTTAAAATGTCTTTAAAAAAAATAAATAACAAGTTACATGAGTATCTGTTGGCAAGTTCCCGCCACCCCACTTTTAAAAGATGTTTAAAAGTCTTCCTCAGCCAGGAGGAAGAGCCTGGCAGAGCAACCAGAAAGCACGGCAGGCAAGTGTGAAGAACCTGGCCCTTTCCCTTCAGTAATAGAGCAGCTCAGCAGGTCAATTTTAATACTACCTCTAAATCTGAAAAAGCTTAAGAAAGAAGTTTACTGTCCAAAGATACCAGAAATGAAACAGTGGCAGCTCCATATGCCAGTACAAGAACTAAGGTGGCCTGGAGGGATAGCAGAATTGGCCCTGGTGACAAACAGAAAACCGATGGTAGATTTCAATCTAGACCCAACGGAAGTCAAGTCTTACGTTTGGTGAAAAGTAAGTTACGTGTAAGGCAGTGGGTCTTCAGAGGAGGCCAGGAGTCTTCCCAGACGACAAGGGCTGTGGGTGCAAGACTCTTCCCTCCTGTTCGCACCGAGTTCAACACGAGGCTGTCCTCCGTTGGTGCAAACGGCCTTTCAGTTTCACCAGTTGCCAGGTCGGGCCTGGTACTGCCCGTCAAGGACGCGAACTCCCTTTGTTCTCTGAAGCCTTTTTTCCTCCTCAAAGGTCTTAAAACAATGAAACCCTTTAGCTCTTCTATGGCAATCATTCTATTTCTTTAGAAACGGCAGCTGTCTTAACAGTTTGAGTCTGTTCCTTTAAAAAGACCAGCAAGAACAAATGAGAGTAGCAAGCCCGCCATAAAGAAGCTATCAATTATAATAATCTCCTTACAATAAATCATGGATGTGGCTTGTCAGAGAGTGTATTTTTTCTCTCCTTGTTCTGATTCAACCAAGAATAAGCAGACTAAATTCCACCAAAATGGAAAGATAAGATGTTACATTTCTTCTAAGCAAAATAAAAGGAAAGAAAGGTATCACAATCTCCTAATTGAAATAAGTCAAATAAACCAAGAAGGAATATGAGCAGGGGGAGGGGGGGGTTATTCCTGAGAATAACAAATGCTACTCTTCAATTTGTTGGTTCAAGTAATACAGCAAAACAGAGATGATGCTCTGTTTTACTTCAATTCTTGGAAGCTGGAAAAAGTATATACATTTTTTTCCCTCCTGAAACCCATGGACAAGAGCAGGACCAGGCCCTGCATATAGCTCTTTAAAGTCACAGACATACATAAGGTGGCACTGTCATGTCCTCTCAAAGACTTTTCCTCACGCTTACAAAAGCAGGATTAACAGACGAGGAGAGGATGTCGTCAGCGTTGTGCCTTGCGTGGAGGGAGACCAGCTAGAACCAGCGGATATTCAGTATGTCACGAATGGGAAAGGGAAAAATCAAGGAAGGTCAGTAAGTCTCTCTCTCTCTCAATAGTTTTAAGGTGAATACATTTGGTGGAGGAGGCGGGGTGAAGAGGTAAGAAAATGGCACCTTCCTTCTATCTTAGAAATTGTTTTCAGGTAATGGACAGAAAGACAGAACCCCTGCTTACTAGCCAGCCCCAGGTTCCCCTTTAAACAAGGCTTCGTTATACACAGAGAGATGGAACGAGGCACAAGATACACAGCAGTTGTGCCTCTTTCAGACGCACCCTATGCTGCTACAGTGAAGGCTGTTCCCTCTTACCCACAGTGACAGTGTGTCATTTAATCGGGATGCCAAGAGATCATTTTCATACAAGGCCAGTGTTGTAATTTTCTTTGATGCATGAATAGTTCATCATCTTGCTACTTGATGACAAGGTGATCACAGGGTGACTTTATAACGCAAGTTCACTGTTTGGTATTTTGAGTTCTCAAAATGAAAAAAAGATTTATCAAATATAAATATCTTTAAAAAGTAACAAAACTGCTACATATGTGATCGAGGAAAAAAATTCCATTAGTTACTGCCGCTTAAAGTAGATTAAACTTTACAAATATTACCACATCCATTATCAATATGGCTTCCAATTATTAAGTAAATTGCCTGTAGCAATATAGCTTTTCACACCTCTACAAGGACAGAGTAAAGAGAACACCAAAGCAGTCACGTCCTGTTGTATCTCACACAGCCACAAGGTAAGTGGTAAATGTCCCCTATTTTCCTGCTCCTATTCAGGCAGGTCTTTGCCTCTGTGACAGCACAATCCCCCCACAACGTCCTCTATCAGCCTCCCAGAGGGCGGGGGCTTCAGTTAATGGATAAAAGACTGTAAGTTCTTTCACTTATTTTTGACCTTAGCTAGCTCCATCCTTGAAAGACTGTTTTTGGTAGCAGGGAAAAGGGGCACCAACAGGAGGCAAAGCAACTTCCGTGACGACCTCCAGACCTTTTCCAGACAGGCACTGGCGACTGTGCCGCGGAATGTACATGGTTCTGAGACCCGGACTAAGCATCCCTTAGACATTCAGCTCGTGGTTTTTTTCCAATGCTCTCAAGCTGGGATATTTTTTTTAACTTTTGTTTTTTGTCTTTTTTTTTGTTTTGTTTTGTTTTTAATTATGGTCCCAAAGGCAGAAGGCAGTATTTTATCTACTAAGTCACACAGCTTGTGAGAGGAAAGGATGTCTGTCAGGCATGTTAACAAACCACCAAAATCTGAGATCGAGTTTTTCCATTGACATTCTTAGCACAGCACCCAGAGAAGTGTAATCTAGCCACGGTGTGACTATGAGGAGGCACGGCTTATTGCAGCTGGAAATCAATTATCCTCACGCGGAGGTGGGGATTCTAGTGTTCCTTTGACTCTGTAGATACTCCCCACACGGTGTCTGTCATTCCTGCGACCCTACCTCAGCTTGCATCCTGTCAGTCTTGGGGAAGGAAAATGGGGTACAGACTAGTGTTACATGAATCTAAGGTACCCAAGATTTTACACGTAGCCTAGTATTTGAGAACTGAGGGCTATCTAAATACCTGGAAGCACTTTCTTGGAATGCTAAGACGGAGCAGCAAGATTTTCTAGCCTCGGGGGCTGGGAGGGGAAGGTTGGTTGGTTGGTTATTAGTTACTGGGAATTAATACTGAGAGAGTATATGCAAAGGCTGAGGGCACCATGCCATCTTCACAGAACAAGACCCTAACGGCTACCTGACATACAAGAAACTGCAAGTTATACTGTAAGAACACATGTTAAGGACCGAGGAAAGTCTGCTAAGGTGCTACATCTAAACTAAGTTAACTTGTCGTGTTTAACCTCCCTGATCAGTCATCATCCAGGGCCTCTGTCTTGATTTCGTTGGCTCCTTGTCGGGCCAATGCCAAGATAGTGTGGTTGACTGCTGCCATTTCCACAGCTAATGAGATGGGGTCTTGGTGGTCACTATGGCTCGTGCTGTCATCCTGGATGTGCAGAAATAAGAAACGAATGTTACTGGTGGAGTGTACAATTCTCTAGTGCACAGAAAGGCATGCTGGGGCCAGGGGAGGCAGAACATTCGTGGGAGGAGACAAAACGGTGGGGGCGGGTCTCATGGTAAAGGTGAGTTGTATTTAAGTAGACACTGAATGGATACATGTCCAAAGACTCTCAGTTGACATTTTTATGATTCAACAAATAAAAAGCACTAAAAATGTTTTTCCTCGCTGAGAACTATATTCATTCCATCAGAAAGACTGCTGGTGATGATGACCAGACCTGGAGTGATAGGTACAGGACCAACCTTTTGGGTTTTTCTGTTTGTAACAAATATGGCAGTAACCTCCACAGCCCATGCTAGTGAGCCATTGAATTCCAGGCTGCTACTCTTACAAAGAGAATTCATGGTCTCTTTCTACTGAAATGCAAAAACTAGACAAAACTTACAACTACACACACCGACAGCTAAAAATGCATTTTTGTAAATAACGAAAAAAAAAAAGAATCCTCAATTACAAGAAGACAGAAGTGTCACTGCCAGAAATGGCCATGGGAGGGAGAAAGGTGAGAGCTCTCCTGCGGCAGGCAGCCGGGCCAGGGCCCTGGCGGGCGTCTTATCCAGAGGCAGCGTGAGGCTCTCCTCCCCGTGCAGCTTGGTGTGTTAAACAATAAAGCTGCGAAGGAGGCTGGCACTGCAGGATGTACCCGGTGTTTGTCTCTCACCTGTCATATCTTCCGGGGAAGTCTGTAACAAAGAGCTTTGGAAAGGGTCCGTCCCTTAGGGCAAAAAAGCATGGGATGTGTTGCCCTCAAGGCATCTGTAAAAAAGATGGAAATGATCCATCTATACTGGTAGATTGAAAAAATAATAGGAATGTTTCCAACCAGGAAGACTTACAGAACATTCTCTCCTGTAAAATGTGGGGCTATGACTTAGAGTCCTAAAGGGGAAAAAAGGTAACTCTTGGGAAGTGTGGGTATCAGTTTCACTCTGCCCTTCACAGATGAGTTTTTAGAATTTAAAAAGGGATCAGCATGGAATTGCACGCACTCTTGGAGCATCTGTGCTCCAGCTGCTGAACAGAGGCTGCCGGGAGAAGGGAGAACACAGTGGACTCTGTGAGCTGGCTGAGGGGCAAGGAAAAGGCATAGACCCTATGGGAAAGAAGTGTTCTTGCTGGGTTCTTGGGGAAGGGACCATCAGTTCTCTGCATCTTCCAAATGAAAATGAAATTTAAATCCTACTGAAATTCTAATGAAATCTGTCAACACATGTGTGGGGGAAGACTCCCACAGTCTTAGTTACTAAATTATTCCATGCAGTGGCTACAATTAAATACATTTCCCCCCAAGCAATGCAGAATAAATCAGGGCGAGGTGAGAAGGCATGCAGGTATTGCATTTATGAGAGGATGCGTGTGTCAATGTGCCAGAGAGACTCTGGAAGAACCACTCCTTCGGGCACGAGGGCTCCCGCTGCACAGGGGCCGGAGTGGGTGGGGCCTTCCACTGTGCCCTGCGTCCACGGGCCACAGCTGCCCGCTGCCCCTAGTATTTCTCAAACACTGAGTGTGTGTGGTGAATGGTGTAACTTGCTTGTTTGGGTCAGATCCTCCTCTCTTCTTCTACCTTCTCTGCTTCTCTGCCTCCCTCTGAACTTCTTCCCTCCTCCTCCTCCCCATTGCGTACTTGCCAAGTATCCTGTTGTATGACAATAAATCCATGTGGGTGAGTAACGATTTCTCACAAATTCAACAGGACAACTGAATCTTACCACATTCCTTTCAAATTACATGAAAATCTAACTAGACACAGGAGCAGAGTGGAGGGACATTGACTGTTTCCCCTCCCCCACCCCGGACGGCCACACCCAGGAACTGAGTTGTCACACTGTCCCACTGCTCGGTCACCAGCACCACTGCCCAGCTGCTCACCTGCTCGGAGTAGTCGTTCCCGTCGACGTCGTCACTGTTGGAGTGGCCTCCTGGGCTCTGTACATCGATCCCATGACTCTCCAGGATTGCTGCTTCTTCGAAAAAAGCAAATAGATCCCTAAATTATCTGTTACCTTATCATCACGGCCAGAACACTCAATTTACGTGCTCAGGGAAGTAGAATATAATTATTAATAAATAAGAATCTATATTCCTCTACAGTTGTTCCTTTTAAGCTGTAGATGGATGAAATTCAACTGCACGTAGGTCGGGGGAGGCACACATTTGCCATTGTGGGGTCCCTGCTACTATGCATGGTAAGATGGAGATGTTAACTGTTCGGTGCTTCATAAATACTTGCTAAATGGTTAAAAAGCCCTCCTGTCTTGGGGTTCTAATAAAGCGTATGAGAGCTATAATGATGAACAGGAAGTATATTTAGAAATAAAATGCCATTTTAGAAGCACAAAACCAACCCCCCCAATCTCATCAATTTAAGTTTCTTATTTATTTTTGGATACAGTTTTGAATGGGAAAAAAAATCCTTCATTTCTTCCTTTATTAGTTGTATTCATAGTTTCCCTTAGAACACTTCTAGCATTTTCTTCCCCTCCCCACTTTATTAAGGTATAACTGACAAATAAAAATTGTATATATCTATAATGTGATGTTTTGATACATGTACAAATTGTGAAATGACTAAATCAGGAATTCAGATTTCTTTTATTTGAGACAGAATCTCGCTGTGTCGCCTCAGCTGGAGTACAACGATGTCATCATAACTCACAGCAACCTCAAACTCCTGGGCTCAAGTAGTCTTCCTGCCTCAGCCTCCCAAGTAGTTGGGACTACAGGCACACACCACTATGCCCAGCTAATTTTTCTGTTTGTTTTTTTTTTTTTTTCTTATAGTAGAGATGGGATATCACTGTGCCTGGCCCTGGTTTCGTAAATGTTCTTATCTTTGCCTTTTGCTGTGTTGTCTATTAAATCTTTCATTCCAAACTATTAATCAGTTGTTTCTAATATCCAAGAACAAAGAAGCTTAAGGTATCACACTCCCTCTCACAAGACCCTACAGGTATCTATCTTTAATATTCAGTACAGGAGAAATAAATTGCTCAGGGGCCATGTCTAATTTTGTATTCTAGAACTTTAAGAACAATGAGTTTTATAAATAACAGTGTCATTATTATTATAATATAAATAGTGTAAATACTACTATCTTGGGGTTATTAACGATACAATGGGGAAAAATGTAAGAGTGATTCTTGTTAGGCTTAAAAATTAGGATCATACAGACTTGCAGTTTCTAAAACCAAAGTCACTCTTAAGAGAAACACAGTGTTCCTGACCTGCTTCACGAGAAAGCAGCCACGCTGATACATTACCGATATTGGCTCTCCTCTTGATCTCCTTCCGCCTGTTAGCAAACCAATTATATACTTTCAGGGAGGTAACTCGTTCCAGATCTGACAGTTTTTTGCCTGTGAATGCATGCAGTAGAATTTAGATAATCTACATCTGGGATCCAAGAATGAACTAGCTTTAAGAAATAACACTTTTTTTTAAAGTTGCTTTTGATTTGCCAAATTAACAGATGCAAGGGGAGTTTTCTTTAGTATTACCCAGTACCATGTACGTAATTATTATTGAATGAATAAACCCATAAACGAATACACAAGTCGCAATTAGAGAAGCAAACAATATGCTTCAATTCAAAAAGCCAAACACTAAGGATTTCACAAAGTCAGTCGTCTAGATGCCAGATCAAAGTTCACGTGATAGTACCCAGTAGCCTTCATTTGATTAGCTTCATTCTAGAGGAGTAAGTAATTCTTTATCAAGTATCTAGATAACAGAAATTTACTTACATTTTTAAGTCCTTATATTAACTAGTTTCCTGCTGTCTTAAGACAGAGAATATTATGTATGTTTTCTTGACGGCTAAAGGCCACTGTGACCACTCATTATTGTAACTCTGCTGGAAAGCACAGCACAATTCAGGTTGCATTTGTCTTGTTTGAAGTCAAATGGGACTTCTTACGGATAGCACCATCCTTGCCAGTTAGGACCCACCTGTCCCATTCCCTCCTCTCCTGTCCTTTTCTGTTTTTCAGCTTTTAATCCACAGTGGGTGAAGAAACCAGAAAAGTTTGTTAGGACCTTGATGATACAGGGGTAAAATGTTTTCCAGGGAGAGTTCAAATTCCTGCATGGCTTTAGGGCTGGGACTTTTGGCTTGTGTGCAGTAGGGTACAGATTCCTCTCACTTATCTGTCATTGGAGCTGAGTCTGTAGGGTCTAGATTGCCAGAAGTCTGGCTTCTAGCTAAGGGAGAATAAATTACTGTTTAACTGTTCTAAAACAATGCTACTTTTGTATATACCCTTTAAACCAGTTGAAGTGACTGTCCAAGTAGAAATCAGTTGGATCATATTAACTGAAAATGGTTTCTGGTAACAAAATCTATAAAATGTGGAATATTTTAGCACATAGAAGAAAATACATATGAAAGATTTAAGCGGTTCTGTTGACTTGCACAGGAACAACAGGACTTCAAAAGGGTATTTGCCCTAGGTTTTTCCTAGCTAAGCAGAAGTCATCTCAATGTGGGAAGGAGACAGAAACCAAATCCAAAAGGAATTTTTCCCCCAAAAAGGAATACAGAATTATACAATTTACAATTGTTTAAAAAACTATCTTAATCTTTTTACTAACAAAACTTGCTTAAATATTTGAAACTTTAAAATTATTTTGGAATTGATGTATTTCTGCTAAATTATTACAAAGAGAAATCTAGACATTAAAAGATAACAATTTCAAGCTCTCTTATCTCATGGAGCGTCCCCCCCGGAAACTCTCCAGGGTGAGTGTTGGATTTTGAGTACCTGTCTGAACAGGGTAGGGCAGTGACCACCTGCAGAAGGGTGGCACAGACTGAGCCGAGAGCACCAAGCTGAGATGGTCTGACACAGAGTGTCCTAAATGCTGATCTGTAACCGAGAGCTGTGCCACAGAGCAGAGCGGTGCTTGCTGCCTTACCTGGCTTCTGTATAACCGCATTGCAAGCATTTGCAATTTCTTCTCTCTTTGCTTCATCTGGGTATTGATTCTCATTGAAGTAACTGCAGAGGTAACCAATAAAGACACAGAGTTTTTACTTTCTTAAATGTGCTCTCATTAAAACACTACCTCATTAAAAAATGTATTCTTCTTTAAGATGTAACATTCAAGCATCTAGTCCAGGCTGTCCAGTGGAATTTTCTGCAAGAATAGAAATAGTCTCATCTATGCTGTCCAATATGG
Organism: Eulemur rufifrons; assembly: GCF_041146395.1. Taxonomy (NCBI): domain Eukaryota; kingdom Metazoa; phylum Chordata; class Mammalia; order Primates; family Lemuridae; genus Eulemur; species Eulemur rufifrons. Next base: position 4,410,474 of record NC_090994.1, read on the forward strand.
TAGCCACCATGCAGACATGGTTACTGAGCACTTGAAATGAGGCTAATTTAAGGAATGGAATTTTGATTTTATTTAAGTTTAACTAATTTATTTAAATAGCTACATGTGACTACAGGCTATTGTATGGGACAGCATAGGTGTACAGACTGCTGTGCTTCATTAAAAGGTGCCATTGATATAAAGGTTATTTTTGATTTGTATGAATGATTCAAGTTACAGAGTTATGTTATTTAGGCACTGGTAACAATAGGACTTTTTATTTTTTTTGGTCATATTGTTTGTAATAGCAAAAATTGGAAATTACCCAATTGTCCATCAACAAGAGAACAGAACAAATTGTGGAACATCTATATTTATACACAGCTATTAAAAATAAGTTAGGAAAAAGTAAGTTAGAGCTCCATCCATTGACCTGGAGAGATGTTTATAACATATTTCTAAGTGAGAAAAACAATCTGCAGAATAATATCCATGTGAAAATACTGCTACAGAATTTAAAATTCCTTTGTGTGTGCAAGTTTGCATAGATGAAAGCTGGAAGAGTACACATCAGGCTGTAAATACTGATTACTCGTTGTAGGGGAAGGGACTTAGTGGGAGGAAATTTAAACATTATCTTTGTATTTTTCATATATTAAAGAAGTAGTAGTATATAGTAGTATTATACTTTTGTATTTTTTTTTTTTTTTTTTTTTTTGAGACAAGGTCTTGCTCTGTTGCCCAGGCTAGAGTGCCATGGCATCATCATAGCTCATTGCAACCTCAAACTCCTGGGCTCAAGTGATCCTCCTGCCTCAGCTTCCTGAGTAGTTGGCATGTGCCACCATGCCCAACTAATTTTTATATTTTTTTGTTGAGATGGGGTCTCACTATGTTGCCCATGCTGGTCTTGAACTCCTGGCCTCAAGCAAGTCTCGAGCCTTGGCCTCCCAGAGTGCTGAGATTACAGGCACAAGCCACTGCACCTGGCCCACTCTGGTACTTTAAAAAAAAATTAGGTTTGCTGAACTCATCCTTAGGATCATCAGACCTGCAAAACTGCATGTGGGAATAGAATGTTTATTAGTGCTACTTTTTCTATAACCCATGAGTTTCAAAAAAGAAAATGAATTTTTCATGCTTCGAACCTGGAAACTTTAGATCAGGAAAAGACCCCTTGTCAAATTCCAGTACCTACCATTTCTTCAGGGCCTTCCCTTCCCTCTAATCCCCCCTCTCCTATTCCCCGAGCACTTCCGTCTGCACTGGTGGAACCGCTGTTCTACTGTGAATGAGCACTGAGGGCCCCTAGCCCTTCTTGGGAATCACCCCAAAACCTGACTCCTGACACCTGACTCCTCTCCTCTCACAAATCTTCTCCTCCCCTGAGGGCATGCCTTCACAGCCCTGACTCACTGCAGCTGCCCCCACCTCATCACTTTTTATTTTCTAGAACAGGAGTCATATAGCTGTATCCTCCCAGTCTCGTCAACTACCACCCTCCACCGTGGTCTTCGGCTTTACTTAAGCATCTCTTCCTGCAGGATTTTCACTATCATTTCTGGGACTCCAGTGTTCACATGGAGGATTTCTCCAAGTCACTGCCCTCAGAACTGCTCCACTTCCACATTTCTAATGGCCTTCATCTTTGCTCCACGAACCAGCAGCACGGCTATTGCTTGGAAGCTTGTTAGAATCAGATGCCGCCTCAGACTTACTGAATCAGAATCTGAATTGTAACAAGATCTCCAAGTGACCTGAATGCACGGTAACATCTGGGAGATAGCTCATTTACTCAAAATCAAAAAAAAAAAAAAAAAAAAAAAAAAGATTTTAAGTACCTAATAATATGTGCTTGTCACTGTGGGTGAAGAAAATAATTAAGATAGTTTCTGGGTTCAAGGAGTTCATGATCTACTGAAGAGAGACATAAAAAAATACCCCTGTGGTAAAATGCCATAGGATGCATGGACAGAGCATATGGGAGCACAGCAGCAGGTGTGCTCAGGGTTGTTGGTAGGAGCCTGCAAAGAGGTCACAGAGGAGTGGCGTTCCAGCTGAGTTAGGTTTTGAGGATGGGCAGGAGGTTGCAAGGCAGAGAAGAGGAGGAAGAGCATTTCATACAAAAGGGAAGAGCACGTGCAAAGGCAAAATGGTAGTTAAAAACCTTGAGGATTCTGGGCATAGAGGAGAGTTCAGTGTAGTCAGAACCTGGGGTTCATACTCAGAAATAATGCGATATTAGCTTGCAAAGGTAGGAAGGACCCAGTTTGTGAAAAGCCTTGTCTGTTCTATAACAAGTAAAGATTTCATCCTGAAATAAACAGAGAACTTTAGAGGTTTCCAAGATACACAGAGCTGTACACCATCTGTGCTTTAGAAAGATAACACTTGTTCATCTTCAAAGCTCAACCCTCAGAATTCCACCTCCATGATCTTAAATTCTGAAATTCCCCAATCAACTTTCAGCTTACCTACTTCTCCTCTTCAAAAGAATTTGTTCTTCACTTTCTTTATGATCTCTCATCTCTTAAAAACCTCCACCCCTACCCAAATACCAAAAAATTAAAAAAAACAAACAAACTCCATTTATCTATCCCGCCTCTTTGGGCCTCACTTCTCATTTCTTAGCCTGAACTCCATATGGCATGCCAAATCAATGACATCGTTAGGAGAAACTCGGTTATTTAGCTTTTCTGTCCTTCCACCGTACTTGTCCAGCCAATGTCCTACCTGCAAAAAGCACCTTCCGTTAGTTTTCTTCCATCCTTCTCTCAGGAGACCAAGTACTCCTGGACAAAGTCATGAAGAGGGCCAGCTGGTTTCTCTATAAATCTGTGCTTCCCAACCTTAACTGGGCCTCTCATTTCTGATGGGAATTCTTTCGGTCCTTTCTAACCAACTGTCTTTTGTACCCCATCTTTCATGCCCCACTTACCTGAAACCTTTTCACTCTTAGGTCCCAAGCCCTCAACCCATCACTGTCACTCTTTTTGGCAGATAACCTTGACTGTTCTTTTGCCAGGACAGAGATTATTTAACACGAGTTAATCTTTTTAGCTTCTCAACTTCTACACTTCTCTGAGCCATTACTAATTCATTCCTGTGTCTCATGGCAGAGGAAGATGCATGCATTCACCTCCTCTTCAAGGTCAACTTTTCCACTTTTGTCTTTGATCTCATACTCTGCCCCCCGCCCCTTTTTTAATTTTCCCAACTCTCTCCTTTTTGGTTGCAAGTCCCATCTTTTCCCTGAGCCCATACAATGACCCTGTTTCACTGATTTTATGACACATATTTCTTTCATTATTCTGACCTCTGAAATAAGAATGCAGTTTGTAATTGTTGGTGACTTTACATTAATTATTGCTGTTTCTCCCCCCTCACTGGCACATAAAATGTGCTGTGTCTTGCAATCAAGCCCTTCTCAGATTTGATGGAATATGGTAGTTGCTAAAACCTACAGGTCCTTTATAAGCAATAGCTCTACGGCCAGTACACCTCATGTGACAACATTTCATTCAAATGACTGCAAAGGCTGTGACTGACACTCTGCTCCCTCCAATACCTGATTAATATTCCTAAAACACATCTCTAGTCAGTATCCTGCTCAAAAATTTTCAAAGTTTTATTACAGAAGTGTTCTGAGTCCTCCCCCTAAAGTGTTAGAAATGATCATCTCTGAGGAACGAGAATGCTGGGGGTAGGGTGGGGAAATAGGGAAATATTGGCAGCAATTAAGAGTGATTTTCACATTCTGCTTTATGTACTTCTCTGCTGAATTTCTGAAATGAACATATGCTATTTTTTATAAGTTTCTTTTTACTAAAAGAACTTTTAGGAAACATTAAAATAATTAAAAACTAGTTTAATGATTAATACAATTCTACTTATGTTTGGAAAGTGTATTTGGACCTAGAAAACATTAGGATGTGATTGCTGTTTAGTGACTAACACAATAAAGCCATACTATTTTTGGAAGCTAAATTAGAATGTGCAATTATTCGTGGTATATATGAGTCCTTGTACTGAGTTAAAAAGTTTTAAAATTAATTTTTTAATCTGTATTTTTAGGATCTAACTATGTAAAATAAAGATCAGAGTAAAAAAAAAAAATCTAACTTTTTCCAAATTAAAAGCTCAAGAAAATAAGAATCATTCATTATAGTTTTAATCTCTAAGTCTAGCAACTAATTAATCCTTCCCTCTCTATTAAATACCTATTATTTTTATAATTAAGAAATGTAGGCCTAGTGAAAATATTAATTTTCATTGAAATGTGCTACTACAGCTGGAGGTGTGTACTAAGGACTGTGAGCACCACTTCTTTTTCTATTTCTATAATGTTTCCATGTTTAAAAATTATTAAGTTTGAAATGTAATGATTACATTTTTCACTGCAAAGCTCTGAAAACATTTTTGCGAGGACAGATACAGAATATTGATGTAAATGGAAGAGTTTTTAGGAAAGATAAAGGTAGGCTGAGAAATAAAATAGTCAACCACTGTGTATTATTACATGACTGTGAATAAGGTACCGTACTTGAGGAGTATGCTTAAGTTCAAAATATGGGCCCTGATCTTAAACGTCTATGGTTTAGCTGAGGAGGAAAATATAAAAAATTAAATACAAAGAGTCAGAACAACAAACAGTAACATAATTATGACAAGCCAGAATGCACCAGGCTGCTAATTAAGTATATAAACAGTATGTTAAGTAAATTCAGAAGATCAAGATATTTGTAAAGACTGGGCTGATCTGGGAAAGCTCACTGAACTGGGCAGGCTTCTGAGGGATGCAGAGGCTCCGGGTATTGGAGAGGAAAGGGCAACTTTAACAGTAAAGACAGAAAGGCATAAAACCCAAGATATATTTGGAAAACGAAAGGCAACTAGTCACGCGATCTGATCAGACTATAGGGATTGTACATAGGATCATACCCTGGTTTTCCTGGGATAATGCTATTATCTTGGGTTACTAACAAACCCATCTTATGCCCCCAAAGTATTCCATTGTGGACAGTAAATTATGTGGCCACTCTAGGACCACATCACATCATGGACTTAACCTGAATTTAATGTCAACTAAAATTCCAAGTCCTTTATCATATGTGCTCTGTGAAAGAGGTAATTGCTCAGAAAAAAGGAAGCATCAAAGAGGAAAATAACTACAGCTTCTATCTAACTACTACCAAAAGGTGGTATCTAAGCCCAAGAAATCTGGCTGGCACATAGTAGATGCTCAAAAAGTTATCTGTGATCAACAAATGGTTGAATAAATCAATACCTTAGGGAATAAATGAATGAAAAAAGGAAACAAAGGTAAAAGCAAAACAGTGGTTTCAGTTAAGGCTTTTGGTGAAACCAAGCAAATCTCTTTCAGGAGAAAGACAGTTGGGATCTTATCATACTGTACACTACCTTCTCCAGCTATATTCAGTGAGTGGTTTTAGCTTAAGATATAGGTAAATACAGTTACATTAGTATCGTGTTTATTTTCAAACTATAAATAACCAAAATGGACTACCATGAAGTTGGAAAATAGGTTTAATGACTTTAATGACATAATTATCCATTTTAATCACTCAAAACTGTTAAGTCCTAGTTTATGCCAGGATACTGGCTAAATGGTGGCAAAGATGAACCAGACAAAGCTCCCCAGTGTAGTCACCAGGAGATACAGGTATTTCACATGAAGTACTGCAAAAGGAACTGTATTAGTTGTATGAATACAGTACTGTGGTAGCAGAGAGGAATGGATATTTGTGCAGGGTCTTGAAGCAAGAGCAAGGGTTTTGGGGGCAGAGAGGGTGGGTTCAGTGAAACAGTGCAAGGTGGGGGAAACGTGTACAAAACAATGAAGTCCTGAAAGAGCTTAGAATGTTCCAAGAATGGGAAAGAAGTTTAGTGTGGCTGGAATATATAGTGCATCAGAAGGGATAGTTGGGGAGCAAACTAGAGGAAAAAGGTTGGGTTTATTAGATTTTTAAAAGTATGGAGTTAACTTTTTAGGCAACTGGGAGCCATAATTTAAAGCGAGGGTATTCTGTGATCAAACTTGTTTTTGTAGGGCACATCTCTGGTGACACTAGAGGAAGATACTGTTAGGCAGCAGCGGCGACGGCTGAGCAGAGGGCCTGAAGTAGGCCTAGAGACAGAAAGGGAACATGAGAGCCAAGAAACACTTTGGAATGGTAGGTAACAAAACGCATTTAAGGCAGCCCTAGGAATGGTAACACACTATTTATTATTCACCTTCCAGCATTTTAGATTATTCTGAAGGAACAAATATTTCTACTGTTACCAGGTAGATAAATTATAGGAGAACTTGGCTGTTGGACTCTAAAAGGGACCTGTTTCTGAAATGTACCTCTGGAGCTCAAAACATACTTCTATTCCATATAAGAATGTTTATAGCCCTAGACATTTTCTAAGACAAAAAAAGGAAAGAAATGTAAATAGAAATCTACAGGTAGCAATAAAAAAGTGATAAAATAAATCCTAAATGCACCACACTTTTACAGACAAAGGACACTGTCAGCTGAGTGATCAGTGAATATCTTCACAGAGAGAAACCAAATGATCTTTTTTTTTTGCCGGACAATGACAGCAAAGAATTAAAATGAAAAGTGGCAAAATAATTTACATGAGATGAGAAACCATAAGCTGGTGACAAATGGAAATGTCCTTGAAGCACTTTCATTTCAGTAACACTGAACTCTATAAAAACTGCGGCCAGAGAACCCCTCCTTTTGCGTCTTGGTGAGCATATAGAAAAGACCGAGACTGATTCTAAGCAGGGATAATGCCATTTGAATGAACATTTGCTTCTGTGCCCGTGAACTATCTCTTTCGAAGACATATTTAAACCTCACCATTGCCAGACATTTCCCACTACCTACAATTCAGTGTGTATCTCTTCATCACTAAGTAAAATTACCGGGCAGTGGGCAGGGAAAAGGCTGCTTTTAGAAGAAAGCTTATTCTTTCAGGAATAAGCAAAGAGGATGACATTACACTAACATAATCTGGAACCTAATCATCTCATCTCCTATTTAAGAGCATCCAATGTGCTAAATGATCTTTAGCAACAAACAAAATGATTCAAAATTTTCTTTTTTTGTTTTTAAACAAAAGGGTGAAGGCAGAGATGAAAAAAACGAGAAAACTTTCTCTAAGGCAAGCAACCATCTTTCATTAATCCATAAAGGCCCAGGGAGCACCCTCAGTTTATTTGCAGACCAGAACAGTGATATTTTATCTATGCAAAGATGTCAAAGCCCCTCTAATATTACACAAACCATACCTTAAAATACTCTTGTGAAACAGTCGGGGCCAGAGAGAAATAAGAAGGGCAGAGCTAGAAACCAGCTATCACACGACCCTTCATCATTTAATCTGACTTTAGGACAACTAGGGACCTTGAAGATTATTTACTGATCAACTTCCTCATTTGAGAAATGAGACAGTGACAAGCTCAGTTCCCCAAGGTTAGGGAGCTGACTAGGATCAGAGCCAAACCGCTTGACTTCCAGTCCCACGTGCTCTCCACTACTGCTTGCTAGGGAAGTTGCTGGGTACAGGAAGTTGAATAGTGTCCCCACCAAAATTCACATCCACTGGAACCCTCCGACTGTGGCCTTTTTGAGAAAAGGGTACTTGTGGATATAATTATGGCAAGGATGAAGATGACACTGGGCCCCAAATCCAATGAGAGTACCCTTCTAAGAGACAGAAAACAACACACGAACGGAGAGGAAGGCTGTGTGGAGATGGAAGCAGACACTGCAGAGATGTCATCTACAAGCCAGGGAACACCAGGACTGCCAGCAACCGCCAGAAGCAGGAGAGAGGCTTTCTCCCGCAAAGCCTCCAGAAGGAACCAACCCTGCGGACACCCTGGTTTCAGGTTCCCAGCCCCCTGAACCATGAGAGAATAAACTGGTTGTTTTAAGCTACTCAGTATGTGGCAGTTTCTTACGTCAGCCCTACTAGGAAACTAATACACTGAGTAAACATAACTAGTACAAAAAAGAATGGGAGGTCTTAAGAGACAATGTGATTAAACTTTGATGGACTTTATTTCACTTTACAAATACACCTGGCAAGTAGACTGGAATGAGCAGATATTTCTTTCAGTTAGTCAGCTGAATAAGGCTTCTGTATTATCTAGAAGTTGGGTCAAATATTGAAATATTCTAACTTCAGTTCTTTTTCCTTCTGTAATCTACCCACCTTTTCAATGCTTAACATTGTTTTTCATTCAAGTTTTCCCATTTCAAAGCTATATTGCAATTTTTAGATTGGCTGCTTCTTGATAATCAATGGGGCTTAGAAATAGTTTTATTCAGCAATTATTGCAGTAAAATTAAAAATAGTACAGTGTTGATTTTTTAAAATCTTAGAAAACAGCCGGGCAAAATGGCTCCACATGCTATCCCAGCAACTCGGGAGGCTGAGGTGGGAACACTGCTTGAGGCCATGAGTGCAAGACTAGCCTGGGCAACATACCAAGACTCGTCTCTACAAAAATTTAAAAAAGAAAATTAGCTGGGTGTGGTGGCCCATGCCCGTAGTCCCAGCTACTTAAGAGGCTGAGGCAAGAGGATGGCTTGAGCCCAGGAGTTTGAGGTTACAATGAGCTATGATCACACCACTCCAGCCTGGGTGACAGAATGAGACCCTGTCACTAAAAAACTTTTAAATGATATCCCTTTTTATATTTAACCCTGATAGATTTGGTTCATAAGATGAGGATCTACTTTCGGTCTTATTTTCCACATAGCCATGTTTCCCTTTCTCCTTGGATTTAAGATTCTTTTTTGCATCTAAGTTATTTTATATTCCTTTTTCCTAAGAAATGTTTCTAAAATAGTGAATGTAAACATGCGTTCTATAATCATAATTTTTCTCATATCTTCATCTTTCCTATTTCACTAAAGTAGATTGCTGTGGAGAGATCTCTCTATCCTTGTTTACAGAGTTTACACAAACCTTGTAATCATTAAAAGCAAAGCAGGCCGGGTGTGGTGGCTCACGCCTGTAATCCTGGCACTCTGGGAGGCCGAGGCGTGAGGATGGCTTGAGCTCAGGAGTTCAAGACCAGCCTGAGCAAGAGTGAGACCCCGTTTCTACTAAAAATAGAAAAAAATTAGTTGGGTGTTGTGGTGCATGCCTGTAGTTCCAGCTACTCAGGAGACTGAGGCAGGAGGATCGCTTGAGCCTAGGAGTTTGAGGTTGCTGTGAGTTATAGCTATGGTGACGCCACTGGACTCTAGCTGGAGCAACAGAGCAAGACTCTCTCAAAGAAAAAAAAAAAGGCAAAGCAATATGTTACTTCCCTTTTGGTTAACTTAAAGTTTACTCTTTATGGTTTATTAACTTAATGAATATTAATAAATATCAATAATCTTTGTTGTGTTTCAGAAATATCTATCTGTACTTAGTTTTTTAAGATTTTTTTTTTAAGAGACAGAGTCTTGCTCCATTGTCCAGGCTATTGGAGTGCAGTGGCATGATGATAACTTTACACAAATTAAACACACAAATTTTTTCTTCTCTTTTTTCTTACTAAGAGTGGTAGAAGTCAACAATATGATTTCAATGTTTGCCTGGAAAAAAAACAGATGAAAATGGGTAATAACATTTTGAACATAAATAGTAATGAATGTACCCTGTCAAATATTATAAAATTATAAAATCCTAATAATCAAAACTTTGGTTTAAGAATTGATGATCAGTAGAACCAACAAATAAAATAACCTTAGATGCAAGAAAGAATCTTAAATCCAAGGAGGAAGGGAAACATGGCTATGTGGAAAATAAGACCAAAAGTAGATCCTCATCTTATGAACCAAATATATCAGGGTTAAATGTAAAAGTAAAATCATTAAAAAACAAAAACTAGAGAAAAACATCTGAATGAGGAAGCATAAGTGATACAGGCAGTAACATAAGAATAAAGCACTGGATTTATCTACATTTAAATGAAAAAATAAATGCAAATATACAGCATAAAGCGTTAATAAAAGTCACTCTATAAGGAGTTAATGTGTAAGTCAATAAGAAATATGATTACACAGTAGAAAAATGGGTGAAAGAAAAGAACTCCAGACGTATGAGAGATTAATAAACATGTAAAAATGTTTAGCCTCACTAGTAATCAAAGAAGTTAACGTATCCTTGTTTACAAAGTTTACACAAACTTTGTAATTGTTAAAAGTGAAGCAGGCCGGGTGCAGTGGCTCATAAAATGAAACACTGCTTTTCACCCACAAAGCAAGTTGATTTTCACTCACCAAAAGGACGATTACGACAGGCATGCAAAGGCAGGCTGTGGCGACCCGAGCAGTCATTCTCAAGGCCACTGTTAATATGTGGACAAATCCAGCTTGGTGGGGTAAGGAGGTGGGGTAAGGTGGGGTAAAGAGGCCAAATGTATCATTATTCGTAAGACAAAAGGTAAGTACAAAGGTATTCATGTCAGTAATATTTAATAGGGCAAAATGGAGAAGATTTAAATGTCCAATAAAGTAGTAATGGCTAAATAAATTATGATATAGCCCTTTGAAGAAGAAAGAAGGGGCTATTAAAAATATCACATTTCAAAGAGTACTTAATGACATGGGAAAATGTCAGTGAAGAAAAGCAAGTTATAAAACCATATATAACAGTTATCCTAATTATGCTTTTATATATAGAGAGAGAGAGAGAGAGAGAGAGAAAGAGACCCTAAATGTAAATGTACCAAAATATTTCAGTAGTCATTTGTAAATGAAAATAATACTATTTTCTTCTTTATATCCTGTGTGTTCTAAATAGTTTACAATGTATTAGTGTTAATTTTCTAATAAAAAATGTTACCTAAAATAACAATAAATTGGATTATATATTACAAAACCCTACCTCTGATTAATCTGAAAACTGCTTTCCAAAATACTTCCTTCTCTTTCACCATACCTCTATTTGTCTATAAACTGGCACCATAATCAGGAAGCTAGGACCTGAATTAGAGATACAGTTGCCAACCCAAATGTCCAACCACAGGTCACTGGGTAATAAATTATAGTATATGCTTAAGATGGACTTAGTCAATAAAAATCACGTTTTCAAAGATCATATAAATGATATTAAGTACAAAACTACATAGCCAGTATAATTCTCTTGTTTAAAAAGATATACAGATATATACATTACACATGGAAAAAAGACTAAAAAGAAATATACCCAATGTTAACAATGATTATCTCTGGGTGTTAGTATTAAGAGGTATTTTAACTTCCTTCTTTATATTTTCTTGTATTTCCCCCTATTTTATATATTAAGCACATGCTAATTTTATAATTTAAAGAGGCATTGTTTAAAAATAAAGTTTGCCATCTGAAAGTGTGAGCAAAATGGAATTGTATAAAATTATTCTTAAATAATAACTTTCTTAGCTTATCATAACGCCTTTTAGCAACAAGCCAATGTACATTTTAAAAGTTTGTTTTGCAAACACACTATAGTACAACAAACAAAAGATGTTCTATACCAGCGGTCCCCAACCTTTTTGGCACCAGGGACCCTTTTCATGGAAAACAATTTTTCCACAGACTGGGGCTGGGGTGGGGTGTGGAGCTCAGGCAGTGATGGCCCATTTCCTACAGGCCGCCGACCTGTACCGGGCCACAGCCTGGGGGTTGGGGACCGCAGTTCTAATGTATTTTTTACAGATGAGTTCATTTTTAATTCTACAGACTTACTAAAATAAATAATGGCTCTCTCCACATCAGCCTTTCAGAAGGTGTGAGTATAAGGAAAACCTAAAATACAAATGAGTTCTATTACAGAAGAAGCTGTAAGTTTTCATGACTTTGCGGCATCTTAAAGTTTTAATATAGAATAGCCTGTGAAAAGAGAAGAGAGTTTTAAGAGGAAAAATTAGTACTTGGCTTATGAACAGATTAAAGGATTCAGATATGAAAAGGTGAATTTTTGAACCCTAATTCATAAATGCATATGGAATTCCATAACACAGCTGACTACACATGGATTTAGATATACCACAGAGTAGATCCTGACACAAAAGCAAAGACCTTTAAACTTAAAGCCTCTGTATTTTGCAGGTGTGGACAAGAACTTCACAGAGGAGGAGCCAGAGAGAACCGACTTGTTCAAGGTCACATGACCTGCCACTCAGGTGTCCTGATTCAGTTCATTGGCTCAATTTCAGCTAAGACATGGAATTGTTTCAGACGTCATTTAAGATATGTAATGCAAATCTCTGTACCAATGAATCATCTAGACCAAGCTCCTGTAAATTTCACAAGAGTTCCTGGAAGCAAAGATGGGACAGCATTGGTAAGAAACCCATGACAGCCCTAGGACCACAGCTACATCTCATCTGAGGGCTTCTCCTCCTTGGGAAAGAAAATTTAATTGCTCTGGAGACAACCATAACACTGACCTACCTTTTTCCCCAAGTAGAGGAGAGTTAAATAAACCCTGGGACTTCTCACTTGAAATACGACGTCAATACACCTTAAAAGTCTATGTCTACAGTGCAGTTAACCTATTGTAGAAGAGTTACTACTTCCTCAGACACTAGCAGAGAACAAAGCTTCCAAATCGTTATCAGGATAGGAAGATGCCTTTTTTTACTTGTTCAAGAAAAGAAAAATCCATACGTGAGAATAAGAATTATGGACACCACGTATGAAATGTGCCCTAATGAAGTTTTCATCTCCCAAGGCTGTTCACTGCAAAGATTCTATGTTTAAATGTTTTATTTACTTGCAGCACGCTAATTGCTACTTGATCCTACTTGTTTTCTGATAAATACGTGTCAAAGATAGGACTGGATTTAGGAGCTGAGTTTTTAGTATACTTTATCCTATCACTGAGCCTTAGAAACACAAGCTATCACCTGTCCAATAACATGCAGCCCTAAGTGAAGCACCATATTAAAGATTTGATGTGAGTTTTATTACTACGTGACATCGGTTTTCACCTTTAATCATAAGTCTATGAAGACTATGAAAAGAATAGAGACAATTTTTTGGAGTTAGACAAAAACAGTAAAACTGACAAATTCTAATCATGAAGAAAAACAACTGAAAACCAGTATTTCCTTTAAAACATGTCTTTTGACTGAATATCACGGAATTTGCCAAATATTTGTTCAACCTTCCATTTTAATAATGAAAGAAAAAAACATGTACAAGAGGACAGTGTTTGGTTTTGCTGATATATGGATGTCCTAGTTTCCTAACAAAACTACCAAATGTGGGTGATAACTAAGTTTGTACCAGTGGGTACTGTGGTACATTGGAAAATAACTATCTACTGGTTCACAAACTCTGTCAGGCATTGCTGTCGGTTGCTCCTTGCTGCATTTGCCTCCCCTTTACCTGGGTAGCAGGTGCATCTTCCTCTCTCGGTTTTGTCAGCCTTAGGTGTTAGGAAGGTTAATAAAAGAGATTTGTAAGGTCATCTGGAACTAAGTTTCTTACTCTTGACATACAAGGTGTCCAGAGGCAGGGAGCCTATTTTTATTTATAAAATGCTGGTGACTATTTAAATATCTGTCAATTAAAAAAACAAGTAAATAAATACAAAGTCCTGAATTATAAACTGGCCACTTACAAACCTGACACTATTGAACAACAATTTATGACAATGGAAGATCAACAGAACAGGATTGAGAAGGATCAATCCATCGTCTCCCTGCATGGTTTTTCTTATGATCAGTACTGTGTTTCTGTAAAATGACTACCTCTTGCTAAAAGGGATACTGTGTGTATTAAAAGTGAAAACTGGTTCTCCTAGGGACTAATCCAAATTCTTGATCTCAACAAGTATTAATAGCAAACTAAATGCAGACAACAGCATAGATTCTTCTAAGAATCAGAGGTGCACTGGTCCGGGATTATCCTGATACTTCCCTGAAAGCAGGGAATACTTTGTACATAGGAGTCCTTATTACTTTTTCTTAAATCTACCTTTTTACATCCTGTGTCTTGGGTTTGCTGCTGTTTTTAGTGGGAGTCATTCAAACTACCAGGATACAGACAAATGAGTCTGAAATCACCTCTTAAAAAGCCAAATTAATTCTGGTAACATCTGACCAAAAATATGCTACTTACATTAATATTGTCAGAGCTGAAAAGTTAACTTAACAATTGTATACAAGTTAAATAAACTCCTTCACAGTGACACTACAGAGCAAAGGTATTTTGATGACAAACCCAGTAAGATAATGATAATTATATTACATGATAGTCTCAAGATGGTTAGAACCATAGCTTAGTCTTGGCCTTCTGATTTAATGGATGACATGTCAAAGTAGGAACCAATAAAACAGAATATTTGGATGAGGCACTATTGTGCTTTCTATGGTACACAGGTTTTCAAAGTATTTCAAAGTGTTTTCAAAGACCACTTTTAGATAACTCATACCACTAAAATGACACAGTCCACTTGAGCTTCCTCACCCAAAGTTGGATGATGTTTACCCATAAGTTTGTATCCTACCAATTGACATCTTCAAACATCATACACATATGCAAACCCTTGTACATGTTGTGAATGTTTAAGTATAACAATAATGACTTCTTAATGTACTATTATAAAGGCCAAAACCAGATTTGTCTTGTTAATTACTGTATCCCCTAGTGTCTATCATGATTGGTACAAAGTAGAAGCTCAATAAACATTTGAGTTTTATAAAAAGCTCACTAGTTTTCCATCAACATTTTCCAGTTAGTCTATACTTTGATTACCTCAGTATTAATATTTATAATACCTATAATTCTGCCTCTGGGATGAATCATATACTTCACTGGTGACTCACTACACACAATACCTAACTATGCTTCATTTCTTTATAAACTGTGGCCACAAGAACAGTATAAGGGAACATGGGGTCTCTTTTGTCCTGTTTAATTGGCTCAGGGACTAGAGAAATAAGGGCTACATTGTTTGTAAAAAATGAAACTGCTGGCAAAGCATCTATATGAGGACAGGGAAAACTTCTAATCTGCCTCAAAAACATGATAATTTCTCTTTCAGCTATTTCTGTTTGACCAAAAAGGAACCAGGAAGTATAATTTGCCAATTTTAAAATGCATTTAAGGACAGTTCATCTTCTTACTGGCTATGAGAAATGGGTTGGGATAACTTTACCTGTCAATAAGTGGGAAAGTTTTGTTGTTTTTTCCTCAAATAGTCTAATGGATTGAAATGAGGTCATGTCCAGGCTCCTGCTGTCTCATATAAATGTTACGAACTTCCTTCTATTTGCAGAGATACAGGAGGTGGAGTTCATTATGTTCTACTCAAGTCATTCCATAAGGAGGATGAAAGAGGATAAACTCTTTAAAATTCAACTTCCAGCATCCATTAATTCCAAAATTTATAGTGTATTCTTCCAGCATTTTCTATACTAGGACAGCAATGACATCAGAAGAGGAGGGAAGAAAGGCCAGCTTGCAGGGGTTGCAGTGAAGGCAAAACAACCTGAGGGAGGGGGAGAGGGCATATGTTTTAGGTCTTCATCTATTACAGACCGGGACAAACACTACATTTTAGGACTCAAATCTCCCACAAAATGGTTTTTATGGGTGAAAAGAGTACAATGATCAGGCTAAGGAAAAGCACACATCGAAGCCTGCAGAAGTAATTTTTCTGCTGCTGTTGAGTCATTTTGATTGGGTCTTTTCATCTTTTAATTATTATTTATCAGTGAATTGATCTGAACGCATTACAACTTTAATAACATTAAAAAAAGTAATGTACTGTTCTATCTCCCACCCTGAGTCTAACATGTCTGGTGGGGGAAAGAAGGGGATAGTGTTTTCTAATTTTGTTCAAGTTGTAGGGTCTTCTTAAATATTCAATTCAGTCAAGTTCAAGGAATACTTAGTAATATCAGACTTCAGTGCAAGCTTAGTGTTACCAAACCAGAGCACATAAACTACACCACTGAAATACCAAGTAAAATTTACTTAGCAGATGGTGAAATAATTCATTCTGGCAAAGATATTACCTAAATTTTCATACTAACAATGTACCTGTATATTAGAGGTCAGTAAAAAAAAAAAAAAAAAAAAAAAAAAAATACCCTGCATTTTATAATTTTTGTAATAATCTACCTTTATAAAACAAATCAGCAGGAAAAAGATGGATCAAAAGATTTTTTTTTCTAATTCAAAATGGCTGGAATTTCAAGATATTTCCTTGAACATGCTGAAAAAAGAATATTATTTAGGCTCTTATCTTTAAAAAAGAAGGCAGGAAAGATTTTTCAAAAGTTTGAATTTTTAAATTCCCAGGATGTTTTACAAATATTAACACAAAATCTACCCCCATATAAAAGATAATTTGAGTCCTTGGCATAAAAGAGCTATTATCTCTGTTTCATATATGGGAGGAAAATGGCACAAACAACCTAGAAAATGAATTAAGAAAAAAATTTTTTTCCCCATTATAAAGAGAACATATTTCAGCATGGATACAAAAAAGAATGCTCTGAGAAAGACAAATGTGGGAAATGTGGCAATACAAGGCCATTCCCCAATCCTACTCTGCCGGACTTGTTTCGGGCCTGACTGGCACATACTCAGCGACCTCTGTTTTCAAGCCTCTGTGCCTTTGCACACACTGTTCCCTCTGCCAGCTGTGCCGTTCTTCCTCTTCTCAAACCATCAAAAGTATAAGAAACGCTACAGCATATACTTCAGTTTTATATTATGATCAACTAAGCAACTAAGAACAGAGGTGGAGGATAGAGGGCATGCTTAAAAGAAAAGAAAGAGTGTGAGAGCAAAGAAAGAATGGATAGAAGTTCTCCTGGCAAACCAAAGAACAGAAGGTAAGGAAGAGGCAGACATAGAAAGGTGTTTAGGAAGGAAAAAGAAAGAACAAGGAGGCCAGAGAGAAACAGATGAATAAACACAGAAGAGAAGAAATTTGGAGTTAAATAAAATAAGGACTTTTGTCTTACTCATCTTTGTATCATAATTCTGAACATAAAGCTTAGCACACAGACATTCAATAAATGTTTATTAAATAAAAATTAAGGAAGATAAAGGGCTGAGGAGTTCAATAAATAGGCTTTTTAAAAAAATCATATTTTATGGTTCACATGACTGTGGTTTCAAAATAAGCAACTTAATCTCATTTCTTCTGTGAATTTAAACAAGTTAAACAGCCTCTTGACCTAAATAACAAACTGTTTGAACTAGGTGATCTTTAGGATCCCTTCCTCATTCTCTGCAGTAATGATGACCAAATACAGGTAAATGAAATCAAAATTCTTAGCTTAAACCTAGGCTGCTTAAAATGAATCAGTGGTCAGTAGATGCAATTTATATTTTTTTGTACAACAAAGGCAAATCAGTCCCTTTATTGTTGCTATCCAAAGAAACATCTGGACAAGTCTCAATTTCTCAGAAAAGCAATATTAAGAAACTATTTATGAGCATTTCTGGTCTATTTTTTTTTTCTGGTTAGGTGTAATCTTACTGAAATGAGACGGGTCTCTAAACTCCCTGGATTTCTGTATAATATGAGTGATACCAATATTAGAACGTACAAAACAAAAAAGGATCCAAACAAAATAACATCACAACAACAATACTAAAACAAACCAAGGACACTGTTAAGGAAGGAAAAGGTGATTATTTTTGCATTTTACAAAGTAACAGGATTCTCAAGAGGTAAAGCGTTTTTGTTTTGTTTTTAAAGGAGACAAAACCCTACTAGAAGTACAAGCAGTTATTTCTCCACTTTCATAACTAAGAAAATTTGAAATTACATAAAGCAAACAAGAAGAAAAAAATATATTAAGAGAAAATGGGCTTCGTGAAATGAGAGAAATGGAGAGGATTTCCTGGGTAAATATTTTTAATTTCACAGTGATAATTAAAGATAATAAAAAAACACAGAAGAAACTGTTCTTTTACAGTCATCTGAAGCTTGAATCTGTGATACTCTTTTGTCTTTTATTTTCACATACAAAACTACATATCACATATCATATCATCATAATTCAGCATAATTCAGAGTCAGAGGACTACGAAAAGAAATGTTCTCTGCAGGTCAGGGTTTTGATGACTGGCAAACACTAGGTAATCTTGCACTGCAGTTGTCTGAACCACACCCAGTCTGCAGTTAAATATAGAATTTAGTTTCTGGAACTATTGGTCTTCTTAACCTTCACAGTCTAAGTATTCACTGGAAAAAATTAAAAGGAAAAAGGAAAAAGGGAAGAGATTGAAACTAAAGTCCATGTACCAATAAACTGTCCTGGGAAGAATTCCAAAATGCAGTAAAGATCAAGAGAATTAAATTACAGAAACCTCAAGCAACATTCTAGAAATACACTTTACAAGCCGATTTGTCTCCTTAATACTAGTTCTCTGAGGATGTATAACACCCTTAAATAAAATGTATTTGGTTACTAGACACATGTCTGTAATTTAGATTATGTACACGTGAGGTTAGCAGTCACACCAAATTTAGAATATGATTTAATTTTGGTTTGTTATAGTATTGTGGTTGTGATGCTATTTTTGTTCATGAAGACACACTTTTATTCTAAGAACCTATTTTTAGATGTTTAAATTTTGAGGGAAGAGGCACTCTCAAGCTAAAATTTTTAATGCTGATTCCTTGCCTGTTGGGAGAATATTTTGGATTAATTTTTTAAAGTCATTTTGGAGAATGACAAAGTTTAAAACAATAAAAACAAAATGTTTTCCTTATAATTTCAGAGGGTTCTGGGCTTTATTAATAATTTTGTTTTATATTGCTCACTGAAGATGAACACGAAAAGAATCTAAGAAGAACAAAAAATATATTACAGGTATACCGTTTCCATAAGAAAAATAAAACATGCAGTAGTTTTAATTACAAACATACACAAAGTATTCATTTACCTTCATTAGCGTTTCATTTGCATTTTCCTGGACATACCCAAATACAGGGTCATCATTCAGCCACTTTGATTAAAAATAACAGCAATAAGCAACCTTTCTACACAAATTTGCTCCAAAGCTGGTACTCTTATAACCACTATCTTCTATTGCTTCTACCTATCACTGCTAGGTATTCTCACATTTATTCCTGTATCTAATGTTTTTTTTTTTTTCTAAGTTGTTGCTTCTCTTTCCATCTTGCTTAAGTGAGTAGAAAAGTCTATTAATATAAGGAGATTTGGAGATTTCTTTTACCTTTCTCCCTTGACACTAGAATAAATGCAACAGCCAGGTCTCATTCTGTTGAGTCACACAGTCATACACCCTAATGCTGCAGAGACATACTGTTTCCAAAGCTAAAGAACACCTAGTCCAAATCACGAAAGATTAATGATTAATGAAAGAGTACATTAGAGGCTTTGCTCCCAGGCCATAACCTCCAAAACTCCGGACATAAACTCTCTTTTCAGCTCTACCAGGTTCATTATCCCTTCACTCCTTTCACCCTAAAATGTATCTATTCTCTGCATGACTAGCACTGTGCACAAATGTAAGCCTGAAAGAGCCAATCCTTCAAGATGGATCCTGAGTGGCTAACTGGGCCTAAATTTAAAATAGAGCCAAGCAGCCATTTGCTGACTAGAGGTCACACATAAAATAACAAAAACATTTTTAATTATGAAAAATTTAAACTTACACAAGTATGATAAACTCATGATCCCTCACATACCAACTTCAATAATTAGCAATAATCTTGTCATTCTTGTTTCATCTTTCCCCCCATTATAATCCCCATATGCTCTTTAAAAAATAGAAGGTTGGAACATAAGATAATCTTGTGGCATCAGATTTTAGAGTTAACAAAGGCCAAGCCATATATTAAAAACAATCAGTTCATACCCAAATGAAAATTACATTCTTCATAGTTAATAAAGAGAACTCAAATGATTAGTACTGGCTAAAGATCTACCTGTGGCTAGGCCACTTGTTACGTTTGGCCTTAGTAAGTTATGCAACTCTCTGAGCCTTGACTGCCTCATTAGAAAAAGGAGAAACCAGAACTGCAGTGAGGATTAAATGTGGAAGGTAAATATATGTGAAGCTTCTAACAGTGCACTGAATAAATGCTTCTTGTTTAAAGCAGCTTTACTGAGATATAATTCACATACCAAAAAATTCACCCAACTATACAATATGCTTTTTAGCATATTCGTAAAGTTGTGCAAACATCACCATAATTGATTCTAGAAATTTTCATCACCCCAAAAAGAAATACACACTCCTTACCCATCAACTCCCATTCCCCAATAACCCTATCCTTCCTGGCCCTAGGCAACCACTCATCTACTTTCTGTCTCTATAGATTAGCCTATTCTGGATGCTTCACATAAACGGAATCATACAATATTGTTCTTTGTGACAATAAATGTTTTTAGAACTGAATATTTTAAAAGTCAAATATGTGGAATAGACAATGCAATGAAGTCAGAGAAGGGGAAAAGGCAAATTCGAGATAGATATATATATCTCAAATGTGTGTGTGTGTGTGTATATATATATATACTTTTTATTTTGAGACAGGGTCTCACTCTGTTGCCCTGGCTAGGGTGCAGTGGTGTCATCATAGCTCACAGCAACCTCAAACTCCTGGGCTCAAGCGATCCTCCAGCCTCAGCCTCCTGAGAGCTGGGACCACAGGTGTGAGCCACCATGCCCTGCCAAATTTTATATATATATATAAATGATGAGTATTTCCTACTAGCCAGGCACCAAGATATGTGCTAGGGAATGTACATATCATTGAAGTGCTTTGGTTATGGTAAGAGGCAGAAAAACAAGAGTATGTGTGTGCACATGCTAGCAGGTAGGTAGTTTGTGGACATTATCCTCTTTTTGCTTTATTTTCCTCATAAAAACAGGAAGATCATCAGGAGAGAATGAGGATGGGGAGTCTGCAAAGAGCGAACAAAGTATGAAATAATCATTTAGGAGAGTGGGAAAGAATGAACCAGAATGGTACAGTAGTAATTCTGCCTGGCAGAATTAAAGATCCACTTGAGGTTCCTGGTCATGAATTTAAAATGAGATCAGTCAGTAGGGTTTTAAGTTTTTCTCCAGCCACATTTAGCTGCAAAAATACAGCAACTGCATAAGCAGAGAGACTTGGCCAGACTTAACCAGAGTTCACTCACACTCGTGGCTTTCTAACTTTACCTACTGTATTGATGACTTCCAAATCTCCATTTCTAGTATCACTGAACTCTCCTACCACAGAAATCTTGAGGTAACTTCACAAAGCCTTAAACTGGAAGAAATTTAGATGGGAAAAGAACATTGGTTCAACACTGGTTATGAGGAAGGCATTCTACCACTGCTTCTCACATATTAACTCAAATAATCTCGTAACTCTTCTCAGAATAACCATCTCCACTTCATAGAAACCCGAAATTCCCCAAGATTAACCTAAGGAGAAGCTGGGACGAAACCTTAAGTCTGTGTGACTCTGAAGTCCATCCTCTTTTTACTTTATCATGATATTTAACTCTTTTTATAAACAGGGGAATTGGGGCCCAGAGATGTTGAATGATTTGCCCAAGGTCAAACCGTTTTCTAATGGCACAGATACTATCTGGGAGCTAAACTGTCTTTTACCCTTACTGCTCTGTCATTCCTATGTTCAATCCGTAACTCATTAGGTTGGGTTTTTTTCTAACTTTTTTTCCTGGTATCTATTACCTTCTACCTATTTCCTATCTCTCTGCCTTTACAGTAGAGTTTAGGCTCTCATCAGTCATGCATGTGTTACCCTAAAAGCCTCCTAAGCTGGCTTCCATCTACCCTCCTCTAATCCATTTGTATATGGGTTAGTCACTTACCTTCCCTGAGGCTCTTATATAGAGCTGTAAATAATAAAATATCTAAAGAATTGTGAAGGTTAAACAAGATCAATTTCATATGATTATCCATGGTATCAATAATTGCACATTAAAGTCCTATTTAAATGTAAGCTATTACTGCCTAAGACTTATGAAAGCAGATACTATGACTTACATTTATTTCCCCTTGGCTTTATGCAAGGAGCACATGTTTAAATACATACTTGATTTCTTGTCCATTTTCCACAATCCCACTAATATTACCTAGTAGACCAATCTAATAGATATAGTCTCCTATATGATAATGTCTGAATGCCAAAGCTTATGGTATATTAGGCATGGTACTGGTTTGATTATAGTAGCCTGCATAATTAAAGTAGAGACCTCCTGATGAAAACCTCTATGCTCTGCCACAAAGAATCGCCTAACATTATAATGTCATTTCTCTGATTCTCTAACTGATGAACTGCTATCCGTCACCTATCATAAAGCAGCCATACATAAGACTATTAGGTACCCATAATAATTAAAAATAAAAATTAAGAAAAAAAATGCAGCCAACAACATGTCACCACCTTGGTATAGTGTTCCTTTTTCTCTACCTGCTTACATCTCATGCTCCTACAGTCTTAGTGACTCCTGTTCATTATAGCATTTACCTCTCGCTTCCATAATTACTTGCTAGTCCCCACCCCCCATGTTTGAGGGAGTATATTTCAGGATAACCAAAGAGTTGATGAGGGAAAGTTCTTTCTAGAAGAATTCCAGCTGACACAGAAGAAATTTAAAACTTTGAATGCAACCATTTTGCAACCCCTTAGGAAAAAAATGACCAATCATCAATGGATGACATAACAGTGGTTCTCAGTACAGGCTACACTTTAAATCACTTGGGAACTTTTCAAATATACCTCTGCCTAGGCTCCACACCCAGAGATTATGATTCAGTTAGTCAGAGGTGAGGCCCCATTAATATTTTTAAAAGCTCCCCAGGTGATCCTGATACGCAGCCAAGGTTAAGAATCACTGCCCTAAAACTACTTAGGTAGATGGTTGATGGGGAACTTCTAATAAGTGAATGAGGATGAAAGCACTGAATTCACTGGTCAAACTTATGGTTACTAAAAATGAGGTGATAAAAATATTCTAAAATTGATTGAGGTGATAGTTGCATAACTCTGGGAACATAGTAAAAAGCATTGAATTATACACTTTAAATAGGTGAAATGTATCTCAATAAGGCTGTTATTAAAAAAATAAGTTCCAGATAGATTTCTATTTTTATGCACACATACAGATTAGTGTTTTAATTATTTTGATTTTATATTTCTATATTTATATTTCTACCTTTTTCTTACATAACATTAATATGATTATCTATAGCTACATCTATATCTATACCTATCTGTAAAACCAGTGTAAGATAAACACATAAATTATACATACATAAATTATAGTTTCCTACTATGTACAGTTGACCCTGCTTCTTTTATTTACCTAACATTATATCCTGGAGATCACTGTATAGAGATATTTCTTATTCCTTTTTTTTTTTTAAAGTACTCCATTATGTGAGCTTCAACATCCAATGTATGGATGCACTATAATTTACTGGCCCAGTCTACTATGAATACACATAGAGGTTGTCTACAACATCATTGTTTCATGTTATTACAAACAGTGTTGCTATCTTTTCATATTTTTCCTGGTGTATCTTTAAGATAATTTTCTAGAAGCAGAAATGCTGTGTCAAAGGGCAAACCCATAGGTAATATTTCCTGATTTTGCCAAATTCTCTTCCATGAAGATTGCTCCATTTTGCATTTCTACAAGCAATGTATGAGAGTGCCTGATTCTCTACTGCCCAATCAATAGAAAATGTGCCAAACTTTTGGATTTTTGCCAACTTGGTAGGTGAGGAATGGTACCTCAAGTAGTTTTAATTTGAATTTCTCTCATTATGAGTTAGATTGAGCATCTTTTCATATGTTTAAGGGCCATTGACATTTATTTTTCTAACTGATATCTTTAGTCCAATTTTCTATAGAGTTGTTGGTCTTCTCTCTTTTAAGAGCTTTTTAAAAATTAGGGATAACAAAAGTTGCAAATATTTTTTTCCAATTTGTCTTTTCATGTCTCAGTTTTTTCTCCCCCACAAAGCTGTTCATTTATGTAATCATATTTATCAATATTTTCCCTTATTGCTTTTGGATTTTGAATCATGGTTAGGAAACATTTTTCTCATTTGTAGGATATGGAGGAATCACCCATGTTTTCTTCTATTACTTATATGGATTCACTTTTTTGATTCATTGAAATTTATCTTTGTGTATGGTGTGAGGAATGAAATAATTTTTAACTTTTATCTTATACTAACATATTTGAGGAAGGCTTAACTTTGCTGGTTTTACGGTCTCTGCATATGTATTTATTCACTCATTCATTCTAGGGAAAAACATCATGCATTACTCTAAAAGGGTAGGGAATTTTATATTCCATTTCAGAAAATAAAAAGTTCCATTTCCACAGAATGAAAGTCATACTATGACCTTTTGTACTATTATTATTAAGTACTATGAAAGGTTTTCTGCATTTTTGCAACTATTGGAATAAACCACATCCTCTTTTTAGCTGTGCCAGGTCGGATAAAATTAAACCAAAGATAACCAATTCCTGGTTTAGATAAAGACACTTATTAATTAAAGTTAAAAAGTATAAATTAAGACTCAATGGGAGGCTTACACAGGGTAAATGTTCAATATCTTTTTAACAGAAATTTAATCAGTGTGATTCTGTGGCTAGTTCTTGCTGCCTTGGAAAAATCAAAATGAAAAGAATCCCAAAGTCTCTGAGGTTCAATTCTGAAAATGCATTAGGAATATCACCTATCATTATTGTTATTAATTTTTAAATTAATTCTTTTTCACATTGACATTATACAATCAACGTATACTGGTATCTTCATGAAAAAACTAAATGGTTAAGTCAATAGCACAATTAGGACTTATACCAGCTAGAAACCAATAACAGAGCTTATTTTGTTACCTGGAGGAAAATGTACAATATTGCAAATACTTTAAGTTAAACATTATTATAATTCCCATCTGCTGTGTTGTATGTTCAAAAGAAATTTTCAAAAAGAATAAAAATTTCTAGATGAGCAGACTGTAAATGTCAGGTCTCCAGGACGGCAATGTCTCACTCTTTCACTTTAATGACTCAAGCATGTAAGGATTCATTATTCAATAATGGCCTCTACTCTTACCCATAATAAAGAGAGCGAGGAAAGGAATAGATGATAACATCAATGGATAACCTATAGTCTCATTAGCGACACTGGATCCAACCTTTTCTTTTAATTTATGTAATAGCAATAGGTTTGGCCTTAAGCAAACCTTAAGTTTGCCTTAATTTCAACTATATTACAAGAACAAAAACATGGTCTGAATTTCAGCTCTTTAAATCCTTCTCTCTTTCAGGGAGTAAAGTTAATGAGCTGGGAAATAATCATAAAGTAGCAGAACAGAGATAGCAAAAGTCCTAGATGACATACTGGCTACTGAAAATCTCTTTCTTTCTTATGTATGTATGCATATATGTATGTATGTATATATTTATTTATTATTTATTTATTAGAGACGGTCTCTGTCACCCAGGTATGTATGTAAATATTTGTTATTTATTTATTTAAGATAGGGTCTTTCTGTCATCCAGGGTGGAGTGCAGTGGCATGATGACAGCTCACTGTAGCTTCAAACTCCTGGGGTTCAAAGTGATCCTCCTGCCCAGGTATGTATGTATGTATATATTATGTATGTATGTATGTATGTATGAATGATAGGGTCTTTCTCTGTCATCCAGGGTGGAGTGCAGTGGCATGATCACGCTCACTACAGCTTCAAACTCCTGGGTTCAAGTGATCCTCCCGCCTCAGCCTCCTGAGTAGCTGGGACTACAGGCATGTGCCACTACACCTGGCTAATTTTTTTTATTGTTTGTAAAGACAGGGTTTTCCCATGTTACCCAGGCTGGTCTTGAACTCCTGGCCTCAAGGGATCTTCCCACCTCAGCCTCCCAAAGTGCTGGGATGACAGGTATAAGCCACTCCCCAAGCCTGAAAAACTTTATTTTAGACATGAAGTCACAGCTCAGAGTTTGTGACCTAAACTAAATTAATAGGTTCAAGTCTTCTGACTCTGAGTCAAATGCTCTGTCCAATATACCATTCTACTGGTCAGATTAGATAACAGGAAAAACGTAACAGCTGGAACATTATTACCTTAGTGCATATAAAACTTTCCATCAAAAAAAACAATTCTGTAAACATTACTTATAGGTAGGTGACAAAAAAGGATAATTCTACTATAGGATCTACGCTAAATATATCGAATATTTCACAATCATAATTAATTTATACCATTTCAGATGGGAAAACTGAAGCTAAGGTCAAATTTAGGTTAAAAAAGTGCTGAGAACCTACTATGGATCAGGTACTAGTACTGGAGTGAGAGGATAAATTACTAAATCAAAGTCAAAAATAAGTATTTCTATCCTTTGGGACTAAACTTGCTTAGATCATACACCATATTGAAGAAAGTTAAATTTCAGTGGCCTCCTAAACAATTATTCGATATTTTTGATGAAAATAACACTTCAACGCCCGTAATCCTAGCACTCTGGGAGGCTGAGGCAGGTGGATTGCTCGAGGTCAGGAGTTCGAGACCAGCCTGAGCAAGAGTGAGACCTCGTCTCTACTAAAAATAGAAAGAAATTATCTGGCCAACTAAAAATATATGTAGGAAAAAAAAAAATAGCCAGGCATCGTAGCGCATGCCTGTAGTCCCAGCTACTCAGGAGGCTGAGGCAGAAGGATTGCTTGAGCCCAGGAGTTTGAGGTTACTGTGAGCTAGGCTGACGCCATGGCATTCACTCTAGCCTGGGCAACAAAGCGAGACTCTGTCTCAAAAAAAAAGAAAAAAATAACACTTTAAAGGGTTTTTCCAAAATATAATACAAATATCTAAATTTAATAAATATTTCTTCTAAAGTTTCTTAAATCATTGAGGATATACTATTAAATTGGAAGTAAAATAAATAGATGCTAACTCCAGCTTTATGAATTCTCAATGCTAACGTTACCTTATTTCAATAACACAGCATTTATAATATTCCAAAATACTTTCAGCGACAGCACCTAGATCTCAAATTACTTATTTGAAATGAAAACTGTCCCAATCTATCCAAAGTTCATGTCTTTCCTAAGTTTGGGAGATTTCTCATAGGAAAAGGAGCTATGTACCTTTCCATCACAGCCAGGCACTCCTTTCTCCAGGTAAATCGACTCCCTCGGCGTAGTCGGAAGGTCCCAGAGGTGGCAGAGACTGGGGGAGGCGTTTGTCTCCATTCAGGGTCCTCTATTGGAATAGGGGCTGGTCTCATACTTAGTGTAGCCCCTGAAATAAACAAGACATTTTTAGCAAATATCTTGGAATTTATTCAAACCAATATGACAAATATATCATGAAATCAAGAACAATGAATTTTTGAGAATAAACTTTTGTCTCTCCATTAAAACTTGCAGGCAATATAAATATCTGGTATTTATATTATTTTTAAAAGAACATTTGACCAAAATAAAAATCTGAAGAAGAGATAAAAACTCTTCCTTAAAAATCCATGATTAGTGATTTTAAAATGTCATTGTTTTTCCTACTTGGTCATCTATTAGTTTCATTTATATTATTTTTCAAAACAAAGCACAAAATCTACGTCATTATGGGAATAGGAAAGGATGGTCTTTGGCTTAGTGACAACTTCATCAGTGCACCTTCCTCTAAAAAATGTCTGTTGAAACTCCTACTTGATAGTTATAATCTTTTTGAACAATATACCTTAGATTCAAAGGACTTGGGGTTGCATCTTAAATTTAGCTGATAAGTAAATAGAAATTTATATTTTAAAAAAAGGACTTGGGAGCTCCTAAAGAGTACATGCAGTTAGAAAATGAATTTGAAATATTCCAAATTGTTGTAAACTTTAAAAAAGTCAAATATAGCATCAAAAAATTTAAGAAGATGTTTGATGTGCTTTTAGTCTACTAACTAAATCAAGTATCTATAGGTCTATTACCTGTTGCTACTATACTATATTTGGTTACCTCTTGAACATAATAAAATTTCAATGAACAAAAGGCTGTAATTGAGATATTTTACTAATTCAGACTAGCTTTTGCTCTAATAGCTTGAACTGGCAATGATGCATTTACTCATTCACCATTTATCAAACCCCTTTCACTTGGGTTTCTCTAGGCTAAAAGCTAAAAATAAAACAAGGACAGCAACACTGTCTGTGACCCCCATAGATTTATTTCACAGACCTTAAATATAACTTGGTATGCTTTAATAGAGCTCAGTCCTTGGCTCCTCTGCTCTTCTTTCACTCTTTACATTGTTAAATTTATCTTTCCAAAACATCATTATGATCGTATCACTCCTCTGATCAAAAACCTTCAAAAAGTTCCCCCTGCCTATGGTTTAATCCAAACTCTTAATATAGCCCTAGAAAGACAGGTTAGAAATTGTGGGGTTTATACACATATTAAAATATATATTATTAAATATTAATTGTATATTAATATATATTTCTTTCTTCCTAATAGGAATCACACTCTTTTTACCATATCGTGCAAGGAATACCATAGTGTTTCTACTGTAATACCTACAGATTTATTGTAGATCCCCTTCTGAATGGCCACATTTTTCTGTGTATTCACTTATACAGATGCAAAATATGTTAACTAATTCTGATTTTCCTTTCCAAACCTACTGCCCCGAAGTCTTTCTCATCTCAGTAAATAGATTCCCATTCTTCAAATTGCTCAGCTCAAAAATCTCAGATTCATCTTTAACTGCTCTATTTCTCCCACAGACTACATATCCAATCCATAGGCAAATTCTGTTCATTTTATCTTCAAAATATTTCCAGTAGCAGATCAGTTTTTATTCCCTGCACTGCTACCATTTTAGAACAAGCCAGCGTCATCTCTAACAATCATGACTTTCTGGGATAGATTCCAAAGATAGCCCTTCACAATAAATCATACTTCCTGGTAATCACACCTTGAAACAACATGGAGAAAGTTTGAGGCCGGATCCTAAGAAACTTTGCAGCTTTTGCCTAGGTCTCCTAGAATGCTGGCTCTTGGGGAAGCCAGTTGCCATATAAGAAGTCTGACTAATCTGAGACCATGATGTTGAAGGAAGCCCAAAGGAGCCATATGGAGAGGCCACAAGGAGTGAAAGATGCCTAGCCAGTCCCCAGGAGCTCTTGCCAACTCTACCCAGGTGCCAGACATTTGAGAGAAAAAGCCACGTTAGACACTCCAGGCATAGCAGACACCATGTAGAAGCCAGCCAACAGAGAAACAAGTCCTAATACAGCCACGTGGTAGCCAGCCTCCAAGGTCCCTCAGGGTCCCTGCCTCCTGGTATCCACACCTTTGTCTAGTCCCTTCCCATACTGTACCATGATTAGCTTGTATGACCAAGAACATGTAGTGATGATGTGTCACTTCTAGGATTAGATTATAGATGACAATGTGGCATCTGTCTTGGATGCTCTCTCTCTCGGATCACTCGCTCAAGGGAAAACTAGCTGCCACGTGTGAAGACACTCAGGCAGTAGAAGGCAAGGCCCATGCTGTGAGGAACGGTGGTCTTTGGCCAACAAGCAGTAAGAAATGAGGGCCCGCCAACATCCACATGAGTGAGCTTGCAAGTGGACCATCCAGTCCCGATGACTGTAGCCCTGGCTAACGGCTGGACTGCAATCTCATGAGAACTCTGAGCCAGAACCACCCAGCTAAGCTACTTCTGGATTCCTGAGCTACAGAAACTGTGAGATAATAAATGTTTGTTAAGTTGCCAAATTGTGAGTAATCTGTTGTACAAGAATAGATAACTAATACAAATCATCACAATCATCTGCAATTGGTTATTTACCCATATACCCCAACACACTATCATTATTCAAATGTATAAATGTGGCAGCAAAAATTTTCACTTTAATGTAGAGATTTCACTACAAGTGAGAATGAGCATTACTTGAGGCCAGTAGTTCAAGACCAGCCTGGGCAACATAGCGAGATCCCATCTCTACAAAAAATTTAAAAATTAGGCAGTGCTGGTGCACACCTATAGTCCTAGTCCAGCTATGAATGTGCCACAACACTCCAGCCTGGGTGACAGAGCAAGACACCATCTCTTAAAAAAAAAAAAAAAAAAAAAAAAAAAAAAAAAAAAAAGATAAACAAAAATGAGCATCTTTTCATGTTTATTGACCATTAAATGCCTTTTCTTGTGAATTCATATCTTTTGTTCCTTGTTCTTTTGGGTTATTCATCTTACAGTGACTCAGTCACCTTACGGTGAATTCAATCTTGTGAAATCAATTGCTAGTCATATAGATTATAATTTTTTCCCAGTTTATTTGTATTTTATGATATGCTTTGTGATCTTAATTTTTAATGTAGTCAAATCTGTCAGTCTTTTCTCTTATGGCCAGTGGGTTTGAATATCATTCAGGATATCTTTATAGTTTTCATTTTGTATTTCAGCACTTAATACATATGTAATTTCCTATAGTGCATGACGTAAAGTAATATCTAACTTTTTTTCTCAAGCAGGTGTCTCATCAGACAATGCTTTAGAGATTCATGGCTTAAAACAGAGCTGGCAACCTATGGCCTGCTGCCTATTTTTGTAAATAGAGTTTTACTGAAACCTGGTCAAGCCCATTTATTTACATATTGTACACAGCTGTGACTGCACTGTAACAGCAGAGTAGCTGTGACACAGATCACATAGCCTGCAAAATCTAAGATATTTACAATCTGGCCCTTTGCAGGAAGAGTTTGCTGACCCTTGGCTTAAAAACATTCTTGGCCTACCCACTGTGAAACTCTAAACTGAATCCCTTCTTTAAACAGTTCAAGAAAAAGGGTTCCATGCTGCCAAAATAACCTGGGAATTCAGTCTGGGCCTAATTCAAAGTTAACAAGGTTTAGACATAAGCAGGAATTACGGGGCTGGAAGAGTTTCAAAGTCTTTGCTTTAGTGCTTTTCTGAAAGCAAGCAGGGATTATAGCACAAGAGCTCTGGAATCTACCTAATTAAGATACTAGTTTTATTCTACAGCCAGGGTGAAAAGGTCCAAACCAGAGTCAAGCTGCTATCCTGACTGATGAGATAGAGGTAGAAATAGACTGGGTAGGCCACACAATGGCTCATGCCTGTAACCCCAACACTTCTTCGTGAGGCCAAAGCAGGAGGATCACTTGAGGCCATGAGTTCAAGACCAGCCTGGACAACATAGTGAGACTCTCTGTCTCTACCAAAAAACCAAATACAAAACAAGAAATAGACTGGGTAAGTGAATAGGCCTTCTTGTCCAAGGTCTGGCTCTGGTAAAGGAAGAGAGAGTTTCAGAGTGGAGGGGAGGAAATAAGTCAGCGAATTCCACGAGGTAGGCCACATCTAAAACTGTGGTATGGTCTCTTAGGTTAGCAGAGTGATAAATGGGTACGAACAGAAGAGAGAACACAAAGAATCTTAATTCAATCAAGAGGCTGAAGGAAATAAGCCAACTAAAAAGAACGGTTCTTTTTTGGTATTGGGGTTTATTGTTAGTATTATTATGCTTCTTTATAATATTCTGTATTGAGAGCTGAAAGAAATTTAGATGAAATAAAACTGGTCAGGAAGGAAAAGAAAGAAAGAGGGGAAAAGAAGAGACAGAAGCAAGTAGTGGCCTGGTTACTTTAAAAGAAATCAAGACAGTTTAAGCACAGAAGGTGGGAACTGAATAATTTCAAACTTCTAAACATAATTATTTTTAAAACTATCTCTTCATTTTTAATTTCTTACAAAGCATATTCACAGCATATTCCAAGAATGTCATACAGCAATGGTTTGCTGCTCTTGGTCAAACAGAGTATATAAACATACTTGATTTAAAACATAATATTATCACATTACTTTTGAGACTTTTTTTCTTACTCCTTTCTCTTTTTCAATGTAGGAGTAGTTAAAAATAGCCCAAGAAACACTCTGGAAACAGTCTAATAAATACAGATTTGTTCTAGAAACCTAAGTTCATCTTGCTTTGGTTGAAATGGATGAAGAGCAAAGAAAGGGTTTAAAATTATTGACTCTAACTGAAAAATACGATACTAAAATGCAGGAGCAATGTATATAAGGCTTTAAACTCCACTGAAGTAAAATACAGGCGTTCTGGTTGGCTAAAGGTCCTTACAGGAAAACTGTGTTCCCTATTTCTTTAGGGAAACATGTTTTCCCACGTTGTATCTGGGCTCCTATGAAAACAAATGTTTGCAACTTCACCTAGCAAATCTAAACCCATTAGAAACAAACTAAAACATCTTTTCATAATTTGTTAATAGATTTAAAAATTTTGATGACTGCTCTCTTTGTAAATCTGATAATGTTCTTGCTTATCAGAATTAGATCTGGGTGAGCCTTTACCAATCAGCTAATAAAAGAATGACTAGAAGCACATAATTACAAAACTACCTTCTGCAAAAGTAATTTCTCATCTTCTCCGGTTTCACAGGCAACGTTTCCCAGGGCTCTGACACTCTGCAAGTGAAGGACTGGGCATTTCCTCTGAACGTATTTACTTCACGTGCTTGCTGCATCAGCCTCTTGGCAAGCGTCATTTAATTGTTTAATTTAAAAGTATGCAGAATCAGTGCCACGGGCCAAGAGGAACCCAGAACACCTGTCTGCTACAGTAATGTTTAAATTAGACAAGGGAAAAGATTGTTGAGCTTAATTTGATTAAATAAAGGGGCTTTTGCTGTCAACCCTGCTGAATTTAGCACTCATCTCTTTGAAAAATAGGCATTTTCTTGTAAACGTCTTCATAAGAAACAAGGTAAAATGTATTTGATTAGTTTCCATCAGCCTATTCTATTTATATGCGTTGGCAGGCTTTGGATTATGCTGGGAAATTCTGATGTTGGGTCTGTCAGAGAACTATAGTATATCTACTAGATTACCAGTAAAAATAACCCAAATATCCACTCTGTTATTTTTCTTGCTGAGTCCACTTAAAAAGAGAAACAAACAAACAAAAAAAACCCCACAGAACCATACCCAAATGGATCTCGACTGAAGTGGCTGAAAAAGAGAACTTTGGCCGGGCGCGGTGGCTCACGCCTGTAATCCTAGCACTCTGGGAGGCCGAGGTGGGCGGATCGTTTGAGCTCAGGAGTTCGAGACCAGCCTGAGCAAGAGCGAGACCCCATCTCTACTAAAAAAATAGAAAGAAATTATATGGACAGCTAAAAAATATATATATAGAAAAAATTAGCCGGGCATGGTGGTGCATGCCTGTAGTCCCAGCTACTCGGGAGGCTGAGGCAGGAGGATCCCTTGAGCTCAGGAGTTTGAGGTTGCTGTGAGCTAGGCTGACGCCACGGCACTCACTCTAGCCTGGGCAACAGAGTGAGTCTCTGTCTCAAAAAAAAAAAAAATAAAAAAAAATAAAAGAAAAAGAGAACTTCACTCAAGGTATACAAGCAGAAATGCTCCGAGGTCCAAGAATAGAGGCATAGACTATACTAACATTTTTTATTTGTTTTCTAAATACTTAAACTCACAGAAGAGAAAAAGCAGTTTTTCATTTTGTGGTATTCCTTAATTTTGCATTTTTTTCTCAGAATATATATAAAAAGATGATACTATTTACATTTCCCTTAATGAGCCATCCTGGACATAAAAAAATTATGAAATACAGTAGTTTATCTGTTAATAAAAATCACCGACATCTTATTTTCTACCTAACTGCCTCTCAAAAGCAGCAGGTCTTGACCATATGATCTAGATTCTTCATTTTTAAAAAAATCTTGAAAGCTATTAACAAGGCAGATTAATTTTGGGGGAGGGGTCTCTCTCCCTCCCCTTCTACTTCCTTCTCTCCTTCCATTATATTTTATATGTATTTTTCAAATACAGAAGAATATGGTACAAAATTTAGAAAGACACAGGCTGTACAGTCAACTCCCTATGCCCATACTCCCACTTAGCTCCCCTCCACAGAGCTGTTCTCACCTGTCCTTAACACGGCCTTCCAGAGATCTATGCTTACGCAAGCATATACTCGTGCATGTTTGTGTTCCCTGTATAACTAGTAATATACCATATATCCTTTTGTACCTTACTTTTTTACTTATGAATTCCATATCACCCCATATTAATTTAATTAATTAAAGCTGCCTTTAAAAATAGTTACATAGCTCTATAGTATTCCATTGTACAGATATGCCATAATTTATTTAAACCAGTTCTCAACTAAGGGACATTTGTGTGGATTCTAATCAGCTCCGTAATGACTTGCAAAGAATGTGATGTCCTGTAAGCAATTATTGACTAGAGAGTAAGCTATTCACAGATGCCAATACAGTTCACTTTATCCAAACATAATAGCAGCTCCTAAGCGTCCACAGAATAAGAAGGAAACAATGCTATTCTTTAGCTAAAATCAAAGGTTATTTTAAAGTCAACAAAATAAAACTGCATTTATCTAGAAAGAATTCTATGCCATATTAGCTCTTATCATAAAGATGAAAATGCAAAGAAAAACTTAAACTTCAAATGCCAATATCCAATTTTTGTTAATGCAACAAAAACTATTACTACCAATTGACAGTTATGTACTTATCCTCTTAACTTCAGCTACCTTTAAATTGTATCCTACAGAAAACTTGACTGAAGGAACCAATAAGAATTTGACTTTTAAACAAAAAAAATAGAAAAATCCTCTAAAGGGTATAAGAATAGTAATGCAACCTCACTGAAAAGCAGATGCACGTTATTAAGAGGCACGTCTTAAAAGGAGGCACCTTCTCCATAAAGAAATCAGCTCCTAATCATCAGCTGGATGAATGCTGTCAATTCCCTCGTTCCACCTCCCTCCAATTTCCTGATAATGGGTAAGCCTAGCTCTGGTTCCAAGATAAACTGAAATAGGAAATAAGATTAAAAACAACAATAAACAATAATTTGTTAAAAAGACAGCTTCAGAAGAAGAGTCCCAGTCCAGTGTTAAAACGGGACTCCTGCAGTAGTATCCTGCAATCAGCAGTGCTATCAGACAGCTGTGCCAATGCTGCTGTGGCCTGAGAGCTGCACCTTAGGCTGCCTTCCTGTTTCTAGCGAATTAATTGTCCTGGTATCCTAGTCCCTGCCTGAGATTGGAGCCCAGCCCAGAAACTCCAGTCTGGGAATTGAGCCTCACTAGTTGTGATTAGATTACGTGTCAGTTCTGGCCTAAGTGCCATATCCAAGAAACAAAAATCCCTTCTCTTATGGAAGTTGATTACCTGACGGAGTTGACTAGTTCCTGTTCTCCAGATTCTTCACTGTTCTGCCCTGTACATGTTGGAACACACTGACAGTCCCTCTGGTAGTCTCTCTGGTGATAATCCCTGGTGGTCTCAATGGCTTGTCTGGAATGTGACCAGCTTTACGAAACTCCTGGGCACGGTTCCATGTTTACCTAGTTGAACCCTTGCTATCAGCCTAAGCTGCTCCAGTAAGCAGACCAAGTGCCCAGTTTTTGTCCCTCTCCATTTTATTTGCTCTGCTGTGAACCATGGGAGAAGTGCTGTCTTTTGGGAAGACTGCTTAGCACTAAGTTTGAACGGTTGCTTCAACTACGTCTTAAAATTGTGCCATCCCATACGGTAGCCTATATCCACATGTGGCTATTGAGCACTCGAAACATGGCTCATAGAAAGTGTATGCTTTAAGTATAAAATGCAGATTGGATTTCAAACAACCAACAAGAAAGGAAAGGCAAAGAAAGAGAGAAAGAAATTTCAATAATTTTAAAAATACTGATTAAATACTGAAGCGATAATATGTATTTGTTAAATAAAATATATTAATTTTAGCTGTTTTTCTTAACTTTTTAAAATGCAACAACTAGAAAAGTTCAAATTACATAGGTTGTTTGCATTGTATTTCTCCTGGACTGTTGCTTTATAACATTTAATTAATGGTAGCAACAACAGAATCATTTTTTTTCTTTTTTTTTTTAGAGACAGGGTCTCACTCTGTTGCCCAGGCTGGAGTACAGTGGCACAATCATAGCTCAGTGCAGCCTCAAATTCCTGAGCTCAAACAATCCTCTTGCCTCAGCCTCCCAAGTAGTTGGGACTACAGGCACGTGCCACCAACCTGGCTAATTTTTCTAAATTTTTTTAGAGTCAGGGTCTTGCTATGTTGCTCAGGATGGTTGGTCTCAAAGTCCTGACCTCAAGCAATCCTCCCACCACAGCTTCCTGAGTTGCTGGAGCTTGCCAAGAGTCGTTATTTTGAGAGGTTTGCTTGTATATCTAGATATCCTTCGAAAATATCTAAAAACGAAAGCTCTTCTTTGCAGAAAAACTGGTAAGTGTTGGAAAAACTAAGTATTGGAAGAACAATAGATTATCCCGTTTTGCAACTCCCTTGGAATAATCAGTTCAGACAAGGATCATCAATGAATGCTAAGACAATTGGTAAAAGGTTGTTTCAGAAGAAGATACTGATCAGGTGACTACAGATTATTTACAAACTGCAAAGAAAAGATCTCATGGCCACTAACTTAACAAAATGATCAAACTTAGCATGTGAATAGTGCTACAACCTGACATTACAGGCCTGCTGATAGGTGGGGCACTTTGAGGTAAACATTACCTATAAAGTATTTTTCCCCACTATTTTATTATGAAAATTTCCAAACATAAAAAAACATGAAAACAATTTTATAAGTGAAAATCATAATCAGACCACTTAATATTTTACACTTTATCACATATCTATCCATTTCCCTATATATTCATCAACCCATTTTATTTTTTGAAGCATTTCAATGTAAACTGTGCTATTACTACATGCTCCCTTAAATAATCTATGAAGTGCTCTTGCCAAAAATACTCAAACTGAATCTAATGAAGCCTTTAATCCTAACTTCCAGTTTACAGAAAAGAGAGAAGATAAAAAATAAGTTATTTGACAATAACAATAAATAGAAAAATCCAGAATGTGGGACATTCTGTAAGATCAGATGGTTTAAAAAGTTTCTGTCATGGAAAAAACAGTTTGGGTGACTAGATTTTAGAGTCTAAAGAGACATTCCAATTTGCCAAATTAAAGAGATACTACTTTTAAAAAGAGCTACAAAAGACATTCTTGCAATGACTAGAGCAATGTGACCATGGACTGAGTATTACATGGTAGTATGAAATAATTATTGATTTTCTTCGGTGTGACAGTGGGGACTGTGGTTATGTAGATTGTCCCTATTCTTAGGAGATGAATGCTGAATGCACATACACACACAAATCTTAAATGCATTTATTTATTTTATAGAGATAACGTAAATGCAGCAAAATATTAACAATTATTGTACCTACGAAAAGGGCGAACAGTTGTTTACTGTGCTAGTCTTCTGAATTTTCTGTACATCTGAAACACTTCAAAATAGAAATCTGGAGTCAGAATAGACTAAGAAAAATTTTTTGCAGAGGTTGATATGGTCTATTCTGTTTCATCTTGCCTGGAACTTTTTGGATTAAGAATATGATTTTTGGAAAAAAAAAATCTTATCACAGACACACATACAAAAATACATCTCTATTACACTCTTTATTTCCACCTCAGAGCCAAGGCTATTACTACACATTGTTTCCACTGGTGATTCAGTCTGTGAGCAAACGCCTTAATGCCGTAGCATTACCAAGGACAGCTCAGTCACAAGCTTACACTTGAGAGCAGGACACTGCCGCTAGCCTGTTCAACGCACAGATTGAGACACTCCATCCCACAACTCCAGATTTTACTTTATACATCACTTTTTTTTAAAGTATCTTGCAATAAATCTCGCCTATTCTTGCCAACCCTAGACACAAAGGTTTTTGTGATCTTCTTTTTCCTTAAAATTTCATTCTGCTTTTCCAATTGGCTGCTCCTGGGAGTCATCAGGGCAGCTGCATCCTAAAGTCCAAAGACACATCCATTACCTAGGTCATTAGAACTAGAAGAAGAAAATCATCAGCAGAGATCATTGGCTATGGTACAGCATGAACTAAATAAAAATATTAAATTTATATTACTAATAAAACAAAATTTGCAAAAAAAAAAAAGATAATAGAGTCTTAAGTATGTGCCTATAGTTGAAGAAAACAAAATTAGTCACTGACATTCATAATCTTTATTTCAAACTATGGCTAGAAATATAATATAACCTGGAAGCAAAGAGGGTACCTCAGAGGAAGGAGTGAACATGACTAGATAACAGTACATAATAAACTAAAAATTATCACAATCAGGGCTTAAGTTTTTGAGTTAAGAGTGGCTTTTATTGCATGAAGGCACAATAATAAACTGTGAAAGTACCTTATTGAACAAGTTAGCACATGGATTTGTCTTGCTTCAGATGCAATAAATAAAAGGAAATGATATTTACCAGGGTTTGTCTTCTCAAGTTGATACCATCGGTAAAATGCTCTTTTCTTCTGTTCACTCAGGTCTGATCCCTGCTGCAACAGCCAATGAGAGATCCGGCTCTGACTGATACCTACGTAGAAAGAGAAATAGCTTTTGGGGGGCATTGAAGTTACAGTGAAGTGAACGAGGGTTCTGCTGGTTCTAAGTTATTGGGTGCTTTATTCTCTGTGTCACTCTGTAAGGAAGTTGCAACTTAAGCAAACTCCTTAATATTGGGCTTCTTTGAAAAGGCTAACTGCGCTGGCTAGGATATACTCAGGATTTATCAGCGGTCAAAGAATTTTATTAACCAAGACTTGACAGTGGCCTCTAAAATTAATCTCAAACCAGGTCCATTAATATGAGATAAATGAAGATTCCTAAGTTATAGTTCTTTGTTAGAATTGATTATATTTGTGCTTCTTTAACTATCAATGCCCTCCACACCACCCCGGTTTAAAATATTAGAACATTTAACAGATAGTGATGAAAAAAAATCAAGTCAGCAAGTTTTGCTACAGTAAGGGGCTAGGAATAAAAAGGTCACTGAAAATACTGTCTTCAATAAGGTTTTTGATTTATTTGTTAATTCATTTAGGCATTTTTAGACTCATTATACTATTAGTACAAAGTAAGAATTAGCAGAGTTTTAGAGTTATGCTGCAATATGACCTCTTAAGAAATCTCAACAGCTAAACACATTTTTGCAACAGATATACTTTCAAAAAAACTGAACAGGATATAAAGCACTTTTCTGCTATCACTAAGAAGTTCTTGACAGCACTAGAAAAAATCTCCACATCGAACATAAAAGAGCATGTCTAAAACGTACTAGTATGAGAATCACATGCTCACTGGTCATTATAGCTATTCCAAAAAATGAATGATTCAGTATACAACTGGCAAAAGCAAAGAATACAGTGGAGACAAACTGTCCTGTAAGTCCACAAGGCACTTTCCAAAGACCATCCAGCCATCATAGGGGGTTACCACTATCTAAAACCTCCCAAGGAATTACGCATAGAAACTGGACATTGCTGAATACCACCTGTGCCAACACCTGTCTAAAGCTGTAATGCTTGACAAGGAAGAATGGCTATCATAAAGTAATCACACCCTTTAACATGAGAAAAAGCAGGAGGTCCTGCAATCACATTTAACTCATTAAAAGCAAGCCCCCAGAGTTTCACACACTTAAAAATCTATGTTAAAAGAAAATCTGAGAAAATGGGGAAGGGGAGTGTTAAAAGGAAGACTATGAAGCAAGGTCCTCTGACTGGAAACATCTATCAATTACAAAAGGCGAAATTCAAACAGTTTTCCCAAACCTAAGTGATTACATACTGAAGTAATTCACATAGCAGTCTTCCAATGGATTGAAGATCTATGTGATGCAGGTGCTGGCAGCTAGCACTGTACGCTTGTTCTAAGAGAATGCAAATTTGCATTCTGGATAATTAAATCAGCTGTGTTTAGCAAACATTTCACCAAAAGTCTAGTTTCAGACATTATATTATTTTTTATACTACTTTTTAAAGAGTGAAAAAAACAACCATTTACCACCGTGAAATCAAAATTGATTTTCATGTCAACAAAATAAAACTATTTTACATGGATTGTTTATATTGGTACCATATTACTCAAAAAAAAGAACAACAGGGAATGTGAGGAAAATCTGTAAAGAAAAAAAACAGACATCAGTTCTATCAGTTCTTTTAGTTTGTTCCAATATTAAATTTCCTCATATAGTCAGATCATACATAGAACAAACCACTGAGCCCACTAGATATAAGATCTGTCCAGGTTCTAGCTGTGCTATAGTCGGAGAAGAGGGCAAAAGCCCATCGAACAGACATTAGCTAAATTATAGTACATTTACATAACAAAATACTGGCAGACTTTTAAAATTAATGCTTTAAAAAAGCCATCCAAAAAAACCAACCACAACAAAAAACCAAAACCAAGCAAACACATAAAAAGCCATCAATACCAAGTGTAGGCAAGGACACGGAGTGTACAGAACTCTCATACAGCTGATGGAAGGGTAAAACGGCATGGCCATTCTGGGAAACAGATGGAAAGTACCTACTAAAGCTGAACACATGTATACCCTAGAACCTAGTGATTTCTTTACGAGGCATATAGCCTGCAGAAATATGTACGTACTCAATAGAAATATGTTCAAAAGACATGTATAAGAAGGATCATATAAGCATTATCCATAATGGCCCCCAATTTAAAACTAAATGCCCATCAACAGAATGCATAAATTGTGGTATCTAAACTTTCTACTACAGACTATTATACCCAATAGAAAAAGAATGAACTACTGCTATCTGCAACCACATGGATAAATCTCACAAAAATAATGTTGGCTGAAAAAAGCTATACACAACTGTATGATTCAATTCATATAAAGTTAAAAAAATAGACACTACTCTATATGGAAGGAAGTCAGAATAGTGGTTACCCATGTAGGAGGGAAAAGGTTAATAACTGGGAGGTATTAATAGTGAGAAGATTTCCGTGGTGACCAGCATTGCTCTTATCTTGATCTAGAGGGTGGCTGTATGTGCGTCTTCACTTTTTAAAAGTCAATAAGCTGGACACTTTTCTGTGTACGTATTTAAATTTTAAAAAGTTTCCCCAAAAATGTTTTTAAAATTCTATGTAGTTTCAAAAAAATAAAGTACATGGATATGTACCAACATG
Source organism: Eulemur rufifrons (assembly GCF_041146395.1). Taxonomy (NCBI): domain Eukaryota; kingdom Metazoa; phylum Chordata; class Mammalia; order Primates; family Lemuridae; genus Eulemur; species Eulemur rufifrons. The sequence goes on from NC_090994.1 coordinate 4,451,553, forward strand.
GAAAGATGTCCATGATACAAATGAAAAAGTATATATTTTAATAACTATATTAATATAATAATCTACATTCAGTTTTATATAGTAACAAAAGTTTATATATACTGAAGATACACAATATGAATTTAGAGTGGTAGACTTTTCCAACATTTCTACCTTTATATTATTTTCTTAACATTTCTGTAAATATGTATTAATTTTTGGCTTTTCCCCCTAAATATTATATATACAGTACTTTATTGGTTGGTTTATCAAATTGTAACTCAGTTAAATAAAGAGTTGCAAAGAGAAGTCAATTTCTGCCTTCTCTTACCAATTCTACTCTCTGAGATAAGCAATGTTAACTGCTTATACATATGTTGTTTCACAATTTTTTCTGTACAATTATTAATTTAATAATGCAAAGGGATAAGAAGGTGATATGTTAATAGAATATTCTCCTGTCTCATCTTTTGTGTGAAGAAAAATAAACAAAGAACTTCTTCCCTATAAATTTAATATCATTTTTCATATAATAAATGCAGAAAATGAAGTAATAAAGCAGGTAGTTTTTCTAGAAGAGGCACTGTAAAAAAAAAATAAATACGTAAAACGACACATTTTACAATGATTTCTCCTGGCAGCTTGTTGATGGGTAAGGCTCCTTTAACTCATCCTTCTGGGGCTAGTTTGTGACTTCAGCTGAGTGTGGTTTCAAAAACCAGGCAGCTCCTCTTTATGTCAGCCTTGATACTTTTCCTCAGGAGAAAATTTCCCTAACTTCCTCTCTACTACTCACTGCAGAAGAGAATGTCATTGTTCATAAGCCTTAGCTCCTCCACAGGGCGGAAGAAAAGAAAAATTTACACATAACGCTCAAACACTTAGAGACTAAAGTTAACCCCTGATTAATTTCTTTCCAATAAGGAAGTAACCACATTGTATTCAGGAAGAAAAAGCCTTTCTTAGCCTCCTTCACGTTTTCTGAGCTTCAGCTGCACCCAGGCTCTTTCCAGTTCTCCAAATGCCATGCTCCCTTCCACTAGAGGGCTCTCTACCATAATCTATCCTTGTCAAAGTCTCCAGTAGCACAAATTTAAATGTTTCATTTTCCTTCCACTTCCTGGAGCGTGACACTGACCACTCACATCATCTTCATCCTTGGAATGCTGGCTACAACTCCCAACACATCTTTTCAGGTGGCTTCGGGGCTGCTTTGCTAACTCCTTACATGTTAGTGGCCCTCAGGGTTCCTTTGGTCATCTCAATTACCAACAACATTGATTTAAAATATACATGTCATCTAAATGCCAAAGACTTCCAGGGTACCAGACGATACTTTCAAACCATCTGCTAAAAAGCGTCAATGAGAATTTCCCACACATCCTCAACAGAGTCAACTTAATTCATTATCCTCATCCTTAAATCTGCTCTTCTTACTATATCCTCCATCTCAATTTTACCTTCATTCTACTTTCCCCCACAACTGTCACATGTTTGCTAAATCTAGTCACTTTCTCTTCGTAAAAGTCTCTTCATGTTCTCTCCAATCCTCATTCCAGCACTTCAGAATCTCAGCCTCCTTTGCCTGGCCAATTGCAGTAACTCTGATAAAAAGAATAGGCCACCTAAGATCCACAAAGTACAAAATCCTCATGATTAGCTCCTTTTTTAAATTAGAAGATCATTTCATAGTTGAAAAAGTGAAATATCCTTCTTTATGCAATTTTCTACTTAAGAACTGCTATCATCTCTACGATTGCCTTCCACAGTGGAACCAGAATTATGTTTAAAAATTTTAAGTTAAAACAAATGCATGCATTCTGTATAAAAATTCAAATAATTCACAAACATGGACAGAGAAAAAAAGTCCTTCGTCCTTCCCCACTCCTTCCCTTCTTCCCTATCCTATAAGTATTCTTGTTTATTACGATAACTATTAATAGTTGGGTTTTTGAAAACATACATTTGGAGTTATTCTATACATAAGTAACTTATTTTTCTTAGAATTTTTTCATGTAGGAAATTATAAGTCTCCCTTATTCTAATGGCTTCAAAGGCAACCTATACCATAATTCATTACTATTGGATATTTCAGTTATTGTTTTACTATAATAAATGATGATGCAATGACACTCCATTTGTATCTTTGTGCACATGAATAAATATTTCTTTAGGGCTGATCCACAGGAATGAAATTTTGATTCCTAGTATTTGAACAGCATTTATGTTAGTGATAGATGTCACTAAATTGTCCCCTAAAGAACGCTGTACTCAATTTTATAGTCTAACCAATAGAAATCAGAATGTTTCCCTACATTCTCACCATTATTGAATATTATGAAACTGTTTTTGGAAGTCTGACTTTCTTTCTGTGAATATAATACATGTTCATTATAAAAAAAAAATTCTAAGAAATTTAGAGGAAAGGAAAAATTAAGAGGAAAGCTAATAAAAAAAACACCCAAAATCTCATCATGTAGAAATAACTACTTATTCCAAGATCATTCCAACCATTATTATACATAGGATAAGCAGAAGTAATTACTAAAATGGGATCACATTATAGACAGAATTTTAAAATGTAAAAACATTAAAAGTAGTTTTATTTTAACGCAAGAAATTAAAAAAAAAACAAAAAAAAACCTAGGCTGGGCTCAGTGGCTCACACCTGTAATCCTAGCACTTTGGGAGGCTGAGGCAGGAGGATCGCTTAAGGCAGGAGTTCAAGACAAAGCTAGGCAATAGTGAGACCCCCATCTCTACAAAAAAACTTAAAATCAGCCAGAAATGTCCAGAAATTTGTCTACAGGTAAATCTACAGAGACAGACAGTAAATTAGTGCTTACCAGGGGCTGGGGGCTGGGAGCATGTGGGCCTGGGGAATGACTGAGGATGGGTATGGGATTTCTATGTTGAAACTGTATCTATATAGGAATATTCCCATTATTCTTATTGGCCCATCACCCTAAAACTGGAACCTTTAAACAAAAGATCACAGACTTTATCTTAGCTTTCCATAACTAAGATACTTTCAGGGAAACTTATTTCCTTCCCCAGGCTGGAGGAGGCATGTGTTGGTGCCCATCACTTTCCTTTTGTTTTGATCCAGAATTCTCATTCAATTTAGTTTATGTTTTAAGGTTCTAGCTATTGCTTCATTGAAGATAAAGTTTTTCTTCTATTTTTGTTTGCTTTCATTGTTTTTGCTGGATTTTGATGGACAGAAGTAGACAAGCAGTATCCCTCAATTTTCTAAAGTTTGCTCATTTCATGGGCAAAACCTCCCATTATCTTGCAATTAAATTGTTCTTATTTAATTTTCACAAAGGCTTCAAATCTTTTCACATGTTTATGGGCCATTTATATTTTTTCTTGTGTAAGTTATACACTGATATCCTTTGCAAATTTTTCTATAAGATTATTAGTTGTTTCCACTAACTTGTAAGAACTTTTTTTTTATTATTTCAAAATATTAAGGGGTACAAAAGTTTTTGTTACATGGATTCACTCTATAATGCTGAAGTCAGGGCTTTCAGTGTGCCCATTACCAGGACAATGTTCATTGTACCTAGTAGGTAAGTTTTTAGCCCTTACTCTTCTCCCACATGCCCCCCCTTCTTAGTTTTCAATGTCCTTTACGTCTTTTTATGTGCATGTGCACCCGCCATTTAGCTCCCACTTGTTAGCAAGAACATGTGGTATTTGTTTTTCCATTCCTGAGATACTTCACTTCGGAGAATGGTCTCTAGTTCCAGCCATGTTGCTGTGAATGACGTTATTACATTCAACAGCTCTTTTGATATATGAATCTTTTGCTCTATAATGCTGTAAATATCTTTCAGTGTGATTCATTTATAATGTCTTTTATTGGATATATGCTTAAGATTTTTATACAGTTAAATACATACAACTTTATCTTTTAGGTTTTATGTATTGCTTAGGAAAGCTTTTCGTATCTCAATAAAAATATTCATTATTTTCTTTTAACACTAGTATAAAATCTTTTCCCCAGTTTTTAAAATGTATTTATTTAGTTCTTTATTCCATATGGAATAAAGATTTTTGTTTCTGGTATGATGTTTTATTCTTTTCATTTTCATTTAGACTATTTTTAAATTTTTTCATTTTCAAATAATCAATGGAAAAATGTTATTTCCTTAAAGATCTGAAAGGCTTCCTTTACTAAAGCTAAATTTGCTTATATCTAAGGATAGATATACAACAGATATATCCATCTGACAAAATGATCCTGTTTTACTTACTGGAACAATGTACTATATTTTAATATCTGGTAGGGCAAATTTCTTCAAACCCTTTCTTCTATTCTCTTTAAAGAATCTCCCAGTTATTCTTATGCATTTTTTCTTACAGACGAACTTCAGATTCATCTTGTCAGAAACAACAAAATCTTGTGATTCTGATGGGTATCAGAGAGCACATAGAGCAAACTGGTGACCCCCTTGAGTTGAATCTGGCCAGTACACATTATTGTTGAGCCTGTGAAGTGGTGTATGTTTTTAAAACTGGTGCTTGAAAATTGTTTTGTTTTTTTTTTTAAATACAGAACTTATGCATAAAGTACAAAAGCCACAAGCAACGAAAATAAGTCATCCTCCATTCATACCTTACAACCCATTCCCTTTCTCATTCCCCTGGAGACATATGGAGCTGCCTCATTCTTTTATGGACAGAAAGTACTCCATAATATAGAGGTACCATAATTCACCTAACTAGCCTCCTACTGATAGACATTCAGCCTTTTGCTATCATATAATATGCTACAATAAATAATCTTGTATAGTCACTATTCTAGACATAAGCAAATATTTCTATAGGATAAATTCCTAAAAGATAGATTATATGGTCCATTCAAAGAAGATTTAAAAAGGTTTCTCCTAACAACAACAATAAAACAAAACAAAATAAAAAAACCCCTCTAAACCTTTTCAATTTGGAGACAGAATTACACCTCACATGCAGAAACCTGCCCATTTTGTTGACAGACAACAGTCTTCAAATTGGAGATCTACATAAAACTGGTAAAATCTATTAGATAGGAACTGATAAAATTTTGTTAAATGAGCAAGGTAATTATATCTAGTTGTATTATAATAATTCCATAGTCTGTGATTTAGGCTCTATCAACATTGCTTTTCTAGGGTAGATATAAATTCTACTTATTATAGCAACTTTATTCATAATTGCCAAAACCTGGAAGCAACCAAGATGCCCTCCAGTAGGTGAATGGATAAATAAACTGTGTTACATCTAGACAATGGAATGGATTTAGCACTAAAAGGAAATGAGCTATCAAACCATGAAGAGACATGAAGGAAACTTAAACAAATATTACTAAGTGAAAGATGCCAAGCTGAAGCTCCATGCAGTATGATTCCAACTATATGACTTTCTGGAAAAGGCAAAACTATGAAGACAGTATAAAGATCAGTGGTTGCCAGAGGTTAGGGGGGAGGCAGGGATTAACAGGCAGAGCACAGAGGATGTTTAGGGCAGTGAACCTATTCTGTGTGATACTATAATGAGGATACGTGTCATTATACGTTTATCTGAATCCCATAGAATGTGCAACACCAAGAGTGAACCCTAAAGTACACTATGGACTTGGGTGACAATGTCCTGTCAATGCAGGTTTGACTGTAACAAAGGTAGCACTCCAGTGCTGGATGGTGGTAGTGGGGAAGGCTGTGTGTGGGAGGTGGGGCAGGGGGTGTATGGGAACTCTCTACTTTCTACTCACTTGGTGGAGAAACTAAAACTGCTCTAAAAAAAATGAAGTTTATTTTTTAAAAAAGTATATGGACACTTTAATTGGTTTTTAATATCTAGTCTGAAGTTTTCTGATTAGGGAGAGGATCAATATATATCCACCTTTGTAAAGAAATGATAACTAAACAGAATATATAGTGTTTTTATCCTTCATTTTAAAGATAAGTACAAAAGGGAAGTGATGTGCATACAGCTGAAACATTTCTAAAACCAGTTCAGAACCTGTCTTTACACAAATTCTCACATTTGGGCAACGAGAATAGTGGGTACAGGTAAGATGCATACCTGTTAAATGTACTTAACCATTTGAAAACAGATTAGGATTTGACAACTAGAAAAGACAGAAACTGCTATGGTCTGAATGTTAATGTCCCTCTAAAATTCCTATGTTGAAATCTTCACCACAATCATTCCTATGTTGAAAGTGATGATGGTATTAGGAGGTGGGATCTTTGGGAGGTGATTAGGTCCTGTGGGTGGAGCCCTCATGAATGGGATTCATGCCTTAAGAAAAGAGGCCCAAGAGAGACCCCCTCACCCTTTCCACATGTGAAGACACAGCAGGAAGGCATTGTCTATGAGCCAGAAAGCAGGCTCTCACTAGACAATGAATCTACCTTGATCTCAAATTTCCCAGCCTTCAGAACTTTGAGAAATACATTTCTGTTGTTTATAAGCTACCAGTTTATGGTATTTTGTTATAGCAGCCAGACCAAGGGGACTAAGAAATAAACTATTAGGTCAAAGTCCTTCATCTTATAAACAAGGAAAATGAGGCTCTGGGTCACAAGGCTATGTAATGACAGAAAGACTAGAACCTTGGTATTATGTTGCTTTTCCATTATACTACTACTATTCAAGAAAACAAAATTGTGATAAATTTCTTAAAATGTGGAGATGCTAAATGATTTTTCTTCTTCCATGTATTCATTTTTTCAAAGGACATGAATCCTATTAGTATATTTCTTTGGCTGACAAGCACTCATCAAGCTGCCCATTTACTCATTTATTCTGCATGCCTGATTTTTTCCCAGAGGTCATTAAAAAAATTATGTTTTAAGCATTCTTAAACAGCCTTCTTACCCTGAAAGTTAATACAGAATACAGTGTTTATTACCAAAGCAAAGGCTATGCTCACCACCCCACCATTGTTAGTGAGAATTTGGAATCTTGGCTGACCTCTTACAGAGGTAAAATCCACCCTTGGTGGGAGCAGCTGTGACTGTGAAAGAAGCTACAAATAACATGCTGGGAATTCAGCAGGCACTGTTATTATATCCTGTTTATACTGTCATTTTTCCTATCAGTGGGATATTATTTATACAGACCCCACCCATGAACTTCTTGTTTATCTTATTATAGAAATCCTCTGAATCTATAAAAAGAAACTTCTGTGTCTGTTTTGGGAACAAGTACATGTGTTATAATTTTGCACCTCATTACACTTTTTTATTTAGCATTTTCTTTTGTTATGCACCACTTGTTCTCATTTTACTTCAAGGTTGACTTATTTCACATATTAGAGTTGAACTTAACTGACTTTAAGAGAATCTGCTAGAGGACAAGATTCTTGCAACACCACATCCTAAACTTTATTTTGGGGTACATTTCATCAGGTAGATATTTTTTAAAGACACATTTGACTAATTTATTTAAAGACAGGAAAATGTGTCTATATACTGATTAGGTTCTCCAAGGAGGGAGTCTGAGTGATCAGAAGGCCTCCTTACACAGGATCACTCTATCCTAGGTGGACCAATTAAGAGTGCCAGACTTTATTAGGTTCTCACTAACTCGCTATTCTCTAGCAAAATCTCTTCTCTGCAATGAGAAGCCTTGTCCCTGAGTTTAGCTTGATGGCTGGACAGGCTGGGTGAAAAACATAACACAATAATACATGAGAAAAACAGGAATTCAGTAAGTTAACCAAGAGGACAATGAACCAATCTGGTTATCAATCATCCTCATTTCCCTGGCCTTACATAAATAACTGAAGTGGGTAAAAGAAAAATGCAAGTTCCTTAAGGGCAAAAAATCATGCAGCATTTGTTGAGCAAATAAATAATTATTTCTGGAGAGAGCACACCACTGAACAAAGTCACACTGGACAATTTTTCGTATGTATAGCTTGTGTTAGCATCACTAGTACACCTTTTCACTACACAGCAGCTCTACAAGGAAGCATGGTAAACATGGAATGTTCAGAGTACATGTATGATGCTAGACTCTTTGAGGATGCGTAAGAAAAAGTCACTGATTTTGAAAAACATTATTTCAAAATACATAACTGAAATGAGTATTAAACCTTACGGTGGTGAACTAAGTGTAATTAACTTAAGGAAAAAAGAGGTGTGTATGGGCTAAAGTGGTCAAAGAAGTTAGAATGAGGATAACACCTGAGATAATCTCACTAAGCAGAAATTGATAAGGCTGAGACGAGGAGGTGAAAGGCATCCTAGGCACAACCAACAATCCAAGTAACCAGAATTCTGGAAATGGTAAGGAGTAGAATTCAGTGGGGGTATACTGAATAGAAGATGGCAATAAAAAAGGAGGCTGGAGACAGATTATGAGGAATTACATTTTTTAGACAATGGAGAACCATCAAAGATTTCTGATCAAAGGAAGATGAACCCAACCCAAGCTTTTGGAGTAGAAATGAAAAAGAAGAAGAACAAGTTGGGGTGAGGCTGAAATGGAGGAAATTTTTAACACTATCAAATCCCATAATTAAGGCAGCAAAAGGAAAGTCCATTTGATACAATAGATAATAAATGTGTGAATATATTTTCAACTCTTGCTTTCAAAAACCAGGAGATGGCATCATGATGACTATTACTGAGTGAGGCAATGTTAAACAATGCAGATCCATTGAAGCTAATGTCAAGAAAGTTTACCAGTCTCCTAGAATCATACTTCTCAAACCCAAATCACCTGGGCTTCTGGTTAAACTATAAATTCTGTTTCAGCAGGTTTAGGGTGATACTCAGTATTTTTACAAGTCTAAGGAGCTCCCAGGTGATGCCAATACTGCTGTTCTATAGATTGTATTTTCAGGAGCAAGATATGAAAATATATCTTTCAGTTTTCCTTTTCAAAAAGGCAATACTATATTTGACAGTATTCCCATGATGGTATATCTAATGCTTTTATGCCTAAGAAATGCTTTTTAAAGTTATTTTATTATAATTTGCATCAATGTTGGATGGGTTTCAAAGCTACTATTTTAAAAATCCAAGACGATTCAAGCTTCAGGGTATTCAACATACTTAGAAATACTTCCACCTGAAAAAGTCAACTTTGTAATGCTATTCTATAACACTATAATTTTGTTTTTGTTTTTGAGGCATTTAAACTAGAAGATACTATTGCTTCTAGTCACAGAGGCTGACAAATAAGCACCAAAAAGGCAACACTCCATCTTTTCATACTCCACATCAGTGAGTTTCAGTAAAACCTGCTTAACTTGCCCTTAACATTGCCTTAAGCACTAGAACTTAGTCCTCAAAGATAAAGGATAACAATGTATTTTAAATATCCTATTGAAAACACCTAAAGACTGTAACAATTAAATCCACACACAGTCCTTCAGTGTAAGACTTCTACACAGAAGGACATGTCTTTAATTAAAGTCTTTTACCATGAATAGAAGTGTCATTTATAAAAATATATTACGAGTGTAATATATCACACACACATTATAAAATACTGGCTGACCTTAGATATTTGGGATGAAATTTAAGACTACTAAAATCTGAAGTTTCATTTTTAACCAAATTAATGATCAGCAACAACCTTTTAGGTAAATTAGCTTCAATATTATCTCTGCCTAGAGAACAGAAATAATTTCTTAAAATTGTAAGGTACTGTTGAAGATCAGATCCACGTATTTCATTGCAGAAGAAAGAAAACTGAGGCACAGAGGCTGAAAAGCCCAAGGTCATACAGCTTACTAGTGGCTGGTAGTGTTACTAAAAGGAGGGGGAAATTAACTTTTATATCCATCAATGTACAAAGTATAACAATGTAGCAACTACAAAATGTAGGTGAAAGAGTTTCTGGTTCCTCTAATGACTAAGGCACAGTTTATTTTTCAAGGGTTTTATAAATTATTGAGACCCAAGAAAGAAAGACCACATACTAACAAAGACATGGCACTCCCAAATTTAAGAACTTCATAAAAAATGCAATCTGAATAGAGAATGACACATATACACCAGATACTGGGGATGGGACTTGGGTGCAGGTGGAGAATGGGATGGTATATAAAGAACAAAGAGAAGACAATGGTACCTCTTATCTTCTCAGGAATGTTTTGAGGAAAGCTTTTACATACAGAAAAGTGGTTAAAAAAACTTCAATTGGTAAAACTAGGGCTTATATTTGGAGGACTACAAAGCTTTTAAAAATAAGAAATGCAGATAGTTGTTGGATGTGCATGTGTCATAAGCTCTCTTACAATTAAAAGAAAACTAGAGAAACCCTTTTTTAGCCATAAAATAGGGAATTATGTGCTTATTACAAATGCTATAAAATTTACTAGCACAAGTAAAAAAGAAAAAAATCACTGGAGAAGTTCTGTGATATCAGAGACAATGGGTTTTAAATCACAGGCATACATTATTATGCCTAAATTGACAGATCTGCACTGCAATGCAGAAATGCAAGCAATATTCCAACATCTGCACCAGAAGGCAGAGACTAGACATGATTCCAGAATAAAGGGCTCTTCAGCTCTTACCTGTTACCTGTGCAACAACTGCTTGGGAAATCCTCCGATTGGCAAGAAAGGCTTTGATTTCCTCTTTTATCACACTGCTGTCCCTCCTAACAAAAACAGAAGACAAGACCAACAATGTATGTTGAAGGTAGAAATCCTCATCTTTGCTAAAAGAAAGGTGAAGCAGAGAGGTGGGGAGAACACAGAAAGAAAGGACACAAAAATAAAAGGTAAACAGACCAAACTTGTGTGAAAATATGAAATTACAACAAACCAAGAAACACCAAATATTCAGGTCCTAAAACATCACACCATCAGACAGACGCTTTAGTGAAGACCACAGCAGAAATAAGTCTCATACCAGAGGATGGTTAATCGCATGCTCTGTATAATTCACATTAGGAACAAGGCTGTCATATGGTATACACAAAGTTTCATTACTGGGGAATGAATATATCTTACACAGACAGAAATCCTAGAAAAATAAAAAGCAACAACAACAAAAATCAGTCGTGAGTAGACTGTGGGTTTGTATGTTACCTATGCAATTGCATAAATAATGTTCATTTAAAAACCTTTAAAATGATTAAGGGAATAGAAATCATTATCATTCTCACAACTGTAAAAATATTAGCCATTTTAAAACAGACTTTGCCCCTTAACTTGCCTTCTTTTTCCCGTATAAACAAAAAATTAAGGTGGGAAGTGTCAAATATAAAATTTTAATATTAAAAAGGCATTTACTGATTACTTGTTACACAGAAGAACACTTAACACTAAATACTACACTACATTCTGTCCTTGTGATTACATTACAGACCTCATCTTTCCTCCACTAATATGCCTTTTACAAATTTTTACTCATTTAAAAATTCAACAAATTCTTAAAAGACCTGACATTCAGGAGAATGACAATGAGTGGCAAGACTTCAGGTTTCCAACAAGAACAAGGAGAATACTTGAATATCATACTTAAACCCTTAAAGCTGACCAATTTCTCTTTTGAATGCTTTATCTTCAAATGGATTAAACAAATAAAGCACTGATTTTTGTTCAAGCTCAAAAGTAACACAGAATAGTGGTAACATTATCTAACACAGGGGTCAGCAAATTACGGCCAGTGGGCTAAGTCTGGACTGCCATCTGTCTTTATACAACCTATGAGCTAGGAATCGTTTTCACAGATGGACATTTGCAATCAATTTGATGAGAAGGAATGATAATGCTGACCATGAATTAAGCAAAATATTATTAATTCCCCCCCCAAAATTTCATTCTTCTCATTAGTAGGCCTATATTTTAAAATATTATACTCAATTATTATTATTCTAGATTAAATTTCATCAATAAAAATTTGTGACTGTTTGTTTTCTCTTTTATAAGTATCTATATTATATCCTCCAATTTGCCTCTTGGACACAAAGTCCAAAATGTTTACTATCTAGCCTTTTATAAAAAAAAGTTTCCTGACCCCTGATCTAAGACAAAGGGATCACAAAGTCTTTACAAATAGTTTTGTGAAAGAACCACAAACTCTTTACATGGGTTCACATCTCTCTGTAGATTATTTGGAGAAACTAAAGTATCCTATTCAAAAAGAATCAGTTGTGATTTAAATTAGATCAGGTATTTTAGCCCCTTAATGAGGAGGGGTTATACATTCTGTTGGTAGATTCTATGCTCTCTTTTGGGAATTCTAGAAAAGAACAGAGAGGTGACGGAGGTGACAGTTTCCAATCTGTAGCTCTACAAGTATATTCCTGATCTATCAGTTGGAAATCCTAATCAAAAAAGATTCCTAAAGGAAGAAAATAAAAAATCAGCTGCCTAATGCAATATTTAAAATTTCTCATACTGATCTGGATTTTGATGTAGATACTGGCTAGACTCCTCCTAAAATGCTTGTCTATATTTGAAATAATTCTTTGAAAAATATGCATTCTCATTTTATTTCAAAATTGTGTATATGAAAGAAAAAGGCAAAAATAAATATATTTTGAAGTCAAACAAAATAATTGATTAAAATACAGGTAATGTAGAACAGCTCTCAAACATAACAATTGGTGAGGAAGAGATAACTTCAGCAGTATCTATGTCTTTTTTTTTTTTTTTTGAGACAAAGTCTGATTTGTCTGGGCTAGCATGCAGTGGTGTCATCATAGCTCCCTGCAACTTCAAACCCCTGGGCTCAAGTGATCCTCTTGCCTCAGCCTCCCAAGTAGCTTGTGGGCCACCATACCTGGCTAATTTTTTTTATTTTTTGTAGAGACAGGGGTCTCACTGTGTTGCTCAGGCTGGTCTTGAACTCCTGGTCTCAAGAGATCCTCCTGCCTCAGCCTCCCAAAGTGCTAGGATTACAGGCATGACCCACCACGCCTGGCCAGCAGTATCTATTTCAGTTGCCTTATGTAAACAAAACAACCAGATCATTTGGTTTCTCATACTACAAAATTAATCTAAAAAATTTTAAAGTATTACATTTCAATGTATAGAATGATCTAAGAAAATGAAACTGAATTTAAGAGAGCATTTATTCAAATTAAATTAAAAAACACGCTTTTGTGGGGGAAAATGACTAAATGGTATTTTCTTGATTAATGATTTAAATTGAAATTTAAATCTAATTTATTTTAAATCAAATTCATCTAGAGTAGACACTAAATCATATAGAAGACATATTGTGCAAATTATTCCAATGGGAAATATCCAGTTTGTAAATTATTCACAGCCTTGCAGCATGACATCATCAAGGACTGAACTAGACAGAAGCAACCCAGAAGTCTGCAAAACCACAACAATTCACTCACCCTCTCATAGACTCCATTTTTAGGTATCTGACAAGTTTCTAAGTACCCATAACCAGTTTAAATTAAAAAACCCAAAACATCAAAAACTCTGTACTGCTTTACCAGAGAGAAGATTTTTCAAAATAAAAACATAAGTCTTAAAAGATAAAGGTGTATGTGGGCACATCATTTAATAAAGCTAGATCCTGGTTTTATCATCTGGTAAAATGAGAACATTAAATAACCCCTTCACATAGCTTTTAAAATTTTTCTCTAAGCAATGAAATTAACTATTAAATGCATATACGTATGTAATATATAAAATCAAAAATTCTTAAATTTAAAAATTTTCTGAAATTGTAAAAGTACTACATAAAAGCTGAGTATTATTTTATAAAACCTCAGAAATGATCCCAAGGAAAGAAGAAACAAATGATCAGCTACAACCACGTAAGACTGAAGTAAACATCTGTACCAGGTACTTTAAGGCACCATGGAAAGAGTTCTATAAAGTCAATTTAAACACAAGCAGTGACAGATACTTTCAAAATAGTAACAGCATTCCATTCTACTGGGTTAGCTTTGTTCTTTAAGCTTTCACATATCCTCCTCAGCCTTCTTTAATGACCTGCCTCCCCTGTTGTCCTCATTGTATCCCGTGAAATCACCAGTTTGTTAGCATGGAAACTTCATTTATTCTAAATATGGAAACTTCATTTATTCTAAATCTAACCCTCTCATCTTCTCCCTCTCCTCATTTCCTCTCTTCTTCTGCAATTTGACATCCTCCTTAAAATAATGCATCCATTCTTCCTCCCTTCTCTTACAAAATCTCATACTCTTCAAAATTTCCACTCCTCAAATCTTATGGAATTAAAGAGTAGGCTGATCTTTTCTCTCATTCCACAGCTTCCACGTTAAGCTATCCACTTGATTTGCATCTATCCAACTGAAATCCATTTCATCTATCTCTTCCTACCTTTTTCAAATCATTGCCATGATAGATTCATCTGGGTCATTTCCACATCAGGATGAAATTCTTCCTTTCTACACGCCAGTGCCATTATTTTTGCAACTTGCTAAACTTTCCACTGTTACCTCTAGACCTTTCTTAATATCTGGATGAATTCATCAGTAATGCCTCTTTATGGAATCACCTTTTATTAAGACAATTTAACTGTCATCTATTCAGAGAAGTTTTCCCTGATCTTTACAGCTAAAAAAGATCTCTTCTTCCAATGCCTAACTTTAACATTTCAATTACACTCTTCACATGCTAATACATTACATGCTATTCTATATTATAGTTGTTCCTAATCTTATCTCTCCTACTACCCTGCAAAGTCCTTTAACACAAAGATTGTGCCTTATTCATTATGGGGTTTGCATGTAACAGAGCTTAATTTGTTCAATGAATGAACAAATCTGTAGTTGGAGATAAAAGGTTGTAAAATGGAAAACCTGATCTAGATAATTTATAAAACAGCTTTATATTCTTATTCTCAAATATGTTTAAGCTTCCCAAGTCAGAATGGAAAAAAGTTATTTATGAGAGTTCAAATGACATTGCTTCCTTTTCTGGGACAAAAAATATTAAAGACACATGTTTAAAAATGATATGCTTTAAGATCTTCCATATCTTCTTAATATACACTGCACATTCTTTAGGATCCTTTAAAGGTAGTCATCTATCTCAAAGACTTCCAGAGATGAAGCAATACTTACCAAGACAGACTATTTCACACTTGGAAAAATACAATTATGTACAAATTTCTTTCACTTTTAGATAAAAACCTACCACTGTGAACTTCCACCCATGGAGATAAATAAAGCATAACTTTAAATTTTAAAAGATAACTCTAAAAAAAAAAAGCTACTCTTTATGTATCAATGACATGGTAACTGGTAACTGGATATCATGGCCAAATTTCATTTTATTACCTATAAAACATAAATATCCTACCAACAAAAGTAAATACTCTATTGTTAGGCCTATAGATAACCAACTTAGAAGAAAGTCTCAGAATTTTGTACAAATACTGACATACTCATAAAATTTAGTACATGAGTGGTTAAGAATAACATCTTTAATGTACGGCATTGTTTATTAATTCTGATAAGCGTCATTTAAATTGTTTCATAATATATACATAATAGAACAGATACATATTAGTATATGTATACCATTATATTAGCAGATGTGTATACACATACCTCCCCATACATATATTTATATATTAATAGATGCATTTTAAAAAATATTAAAGTGTAAATAGGTCTTCATTCTTGGCTTCAAAATCCTTCCTAAAATGTTATATTCAACAATTTGTTGAGAATTCACATATTAGTTTGCTTATCATTTTTTTTTACCCTAGCACAAAAATGGAAACAGTAGCAGTTACTTTCTTTCTCACTCTGTCTTAACAAGTTGATCAGGTACACAGTTATAACTTGATAAAGTTCTACAGAAAAATCTCCATTATGTACCTTGAAATTATTAGGAGTTAAGTTTGTACACTCAATGAATTATATGATTTTAAAAATATGTCTTATGGTTGAGTGCCCTGGAGCTTGAGGAATGTGAGTAAGCAAGATGTGAATCACATACGTACAAAAGGAGGTAGAAAGGCATTCAGGCACCCATGCTCCCCACCAGAGACCACCAGTTTCAATCTACTATAACATTGGGCACAGAATACTTAGAAATATCCACTGTTCAAAAACTTTCCCTAACATTCCCCCAAATAAAAATTCATTATGTTAGAAAGTAATTGATTTGAAGTAGCAAATATCATGAGGGAGAAAAGGAGGGCCAAGCCCATTAAGGCCACTCATACTTTTGTCTTGAGTTATACTATCCACCTTATCTAAAGTTGTATTAAAATCCACAGACATGAAAAATTTACTTACAAAGGCAACACATACCAGCAACATGTTGATAATAAAGATATGGGTTGCAATTTAGTCTCTGCCACCTAATATGAAATATAAGTTTTCTTGGGCAAATTATTTAATTTTTGTGAATTTCAGTTTGTCTGATCAACCTGACAGCATGGATATAATGATTACAAGTAAGAACGTCATTCAATAAACTTCTGCCTCTGGCCTAAGAGGGATTGTTACCATCTGCAAACTTGAGAGAAGAGAGAGTGGAACACACTGGAGGAAAGCAGGCGTGGGAGAGAGAGCCAGAAGAACCACTGAGAGCCCGAGATTATCAGAGGACACAAAAGCAGTGGAAGGGAAGAAGATAAAGTATCCTAATTATGTGACCAGTGGCAGTATGTACATTAAATACCGATAACAACATGTAAACCTGTGTGTATGTTACAGTGAAACTTGAATGTGTGTAATTATGGGATTTAACTACAAATGTTACACATTGCTAAACAGGTTTTCTGTTTATTATGAGGATATAGTTGAATGAAAACATTATGCCAACCTATGACCTAAAAGTCAAGTTTTTAGACCCTTATTAGTCTGGCCAATCTTCTAGACACTTTTGTTAAAAAGAAAGTTTTCTCATGTTGCTTGTTAGTCTTACACACATTCGAAAATCAACTGTTATGTTAAAAGTTGATCAAAACTTATTAACAGCAACATCAACAACAAAAAACAGGCTAGCATGCTAACAAATAAATTTTATTGCTGCTATCCACTCCACTCAGGATAATTAGAAGGTAATCTTGTTATATTTAACTTTTATTTGCCCAAACGGTTCTCCGTCTTAATCTTAACAAGGATATATATGTTAAATTCAAAAGCAACACCCTGAACTTTGGCTACCTGCTTTAACAAGTGAAAATGAATTTAAAGCCAAATTGATCTCTTATATTTCAAAACTTAAAGTTTTAAAAGCTTATCAACAGTGACTTGTGGCTGCTGTATGAAACTATTCATTACAAGTATACACTGGAATCTAGATACAATAGTCCATGTAGCCCAGGATCCATGTAAATGCAGTTCCACCCTCCAAATAAATTCAGGACAGTTTTTTTAAAGGAAATTTCACCATTGTAGTACTGCAGAATGGATCTTCCATGTGGCAATATTAAGTCACCATTATTCTATCTTGAAGTTTTAAAATCTTTAGGAAGAATTATAACTCATAATTTTAGGTCTTATTTTTATTTCTGACAAATTACTGCTAAAGTTTCTTTCATTATCTATTATAACTAATTTATCTACAGGGTCTCACCCTTCCACAGTAGTAAAAATCTATTGAAAAAAATGCTTTTATCATTGCTATTACTGAAAACCTGTAAAAATTAAATTCCAACCAAAGTCAATATAAACTATTGAGTATGAAACGTAAAGTCTTCCAAAACCTGTACCATCTCCTAATATATTATTATTACTATAGTAACCATCTGCAATCTGTATCAGACTAAACACATGCCTTCCCCTTCCTACCTTTTACTATTCTCTTAACTTCAAATCAAAGTCCTACATTTCAAAACAAGGAGTATTCTTCAATATTTAGGTCAAATTCATCCATTCATTTAACATATTAAGCCATTACCACATACCAAGGAAAGTTCTAGATCCTGGAGGCACAACAATGGAAAACACATGGTTGTTGCCCTCAAAGTGTACCAGATCCAGTGTGAAGCCTTTCCTAACACTTCCATTGAAAGTGGACTTCTTTTCTCCATGTTTAAAATGCTAAGTGCTAATACTTACCTTGTAATAGATAACATGCGCGTGCGTGCATGTATGTGTGTGTGTGTGTGTGTGTGTCTGTAACATCTATTGCTAAAATTAGAACTTTAGCTTCTTAGGAGTAGAAGCCATGTCTATTTTTCCTCTTAAAAAAAAGTTTTTATTATCGCTTCTCAGCCTTTTGGCTAAGATCAAGTTTAAAAAAATTTTTATGTAATAGGTGCTCAAAATTATTTTCTTGATTGGAACGTTGGCAGGAAAAGTTAAGAGTGCATATATTTTGTACCAAGGTAAAATTATCTTATCCCTTAGGAAAAGTACTTTACAATAGATTTAAGGATTCGAATGTGTCTGTTAGAAATTAGCTATTAGAGACATAAAGAGAAGGCTAACTTTTGATAAAAGGAATGGATAAGGTTTATCAAATAGCGAAGATAAAGGGTTGAAGTAGAGAAGAGAAAATTTAAATTAAAAATGGGGTGGGCGGAGGGGATGGGGATTTAACTACATGATGAGTGCAATGCACACTGTCTGGGGAATGGACACGCTTGAAGTTCTGACTGGGGGCGGGGATGGGCGGGACATGGGCAGTGTATGTGGCCTGAACTTTTGTACCCCCATGATGATAAGATGAAATAAAAAAAATTAAAAAAACACATAAAATTTGAAATTCTTTTCTTTCATCTCCAAAGGAGGGAGGGGGAAATCGCAGTTTTTATAGGTAAATAGCTGAAATACAGGTTATTACTTTAAAACAATTTAAAAACAGACATTTTTGAGGACTCTGAGTAAGAAAAGTAACTAACCTCATTAATTCCTCCACTTTATCGTCTACATCTAGGTCCTCTTCTGAGGCTTCAAAACTGTATGACCTCTGACCCATGCTGTTTGCATGGTAGCGAGTTGGCGACATCTTTCCATTGGATGTGGACAATCGCTCATTATTCTCTCTCCCATTCTGATTGGTAGTGCAAGGCTGTGGGGAGGTATCATAACTGTTGCTAGGTGATGGGGACATTCCCGAATGCTGGGTCTGTGTGGAAGCTGTAGCCGTAGAGGAAGATGCTGGGACATTGTTGGTACTGTTCCCATATGAACTTCCTCCATAGCTGGACCTTCTTCCAAATTTGTCACTATGCTCTTGATCAAGACGGTCCAAAGTTTCCAAGGCATGGAGAATTTCATGTTTAGTCATTCCGGTACGCCGGAGGCGCTGAAGCAGATCTATCTGCTCTATGGTAAATCTGGGTTCATCTGTATAGTGAGACATGGTTTCCAGCAAACTAAAACAGAAAAGATAAAAAAGAACTCAGAAGTCTCTTTACTGACAGTCTTACCAAAGAACATATCATTATAGAGAATGCTCAGCAATATTTCTACATCAACTTTTTATTGCAAATAAGAAGATATGTCCCAGATATGGCCAGAATGTTTTGGCCAAGGCGAATGGATTGGTATAGATACTGAATTTATTAGCAGGTAGACAAAAGCTATAACATAAAACCCAATTTCATGTGGTAAATATTAGACATAAAATTTTAGTTATGTTAGTAGTACCAAAATAACAGATTAGGTACATATAGTGCATTAAGCCCAGGCTATGTGATAATTCATGAGTGGTTTTTTTTTTTCATCTCAAATGTATATACTAAAGTATTAATAAAAAATTGCTGAAAAAATACTTTGTATTATCTTGATTTATCAAATATCAGCAAAACTGACCTAGGAACTTTATAACTTCATTTAGTGAAAACAAATTATTTGCTAAGCTAAGCCCAAGCATATGCTAATAACCAGCAAAAATATTTAAGTGGAAAAGCAAGAGAGGTACATAAAAAAAACTTATTAAGCATTATTTCATCCAGTACTTAGCAATTTCACGAGTTTTTCATCTCTGTAATACAACCATTCTTAATAGCTACCCTGAGAAATGGATCTTTTGTGGTTGTAGCCAAACTGAGCTTTTCATTTTTCTTAAGAAATTGCTTCTACAACATGTTTCCTTTAACTAGCACAAGTGCTACAGCACATCAGAAAATGTTTTCTTAGAGTGAATAATAATACTAAGTTTAAGAGAGTTGTCAAATATCATAAAAATTCTCACTACTTGAATTCCTTTCTCATAAAATCTGACTTTCCTATTCAAGACTTTTTAAAGTGGAAATGTCTTCAATTTTAATTTTTATTGTTCTAGTGCCACATATGATGCATGGCATGCAGTAGGCTCTCAGTGTCTGCTGATGGAAACATATGTCATGGATTTTTCTCATCCTTTACAAATAAATGTCTGCTCTGAGCCAGTCCCCCTAAGCTGCTGGAGAACTGTTTCTTCATCTCTCTTTACTAAAAATTTGTTAACAGTCACTTCCAGGCAGGAATTGGATAAGAGTTTCATATAATGTAATCTCACCTAATCCTCACAGCAACCCTCTGTCGTAAATATTATTTATTTTATTCTATTTCATTTTATATTGATTGATTGACTGTAGAGGAAACTAAGGCTCAGAATAGTTTTGTATCTTGCAAAAAGTCTGAGTAAGAAATAGAAAAAAAATTCAAGCCTAGATCTTATTGACTCCAAAAGCATACATCATTCTCCTTTCCAATATTCTGTAGGAGTTACTGGAATCATGAGATTTGGGACATAGGCTGTTGTATTCCTTTAAGTTTCCAGTTAAAACCATTTAGATAAAACCACTCTAATACTGATGGATTAGGGGTCCTAGTGGTAGTTTCTTACATTTAAAATCTTTGCCCCATCTAGAATTTATATTTACTTAAGTGTAAAAGGATTAGGGCTTTATTTCATCCCAAATGGATAACCTGCTGTTCAATGTTTTATTGAATATTACATCTCTTCTCCTCTGATCTGAAATGCTGCCTATATCATACACAAAATTCCCATACAAATCTACCTTTGGAGTCTCTATTTTACTCTACTGATTGTTTTGTCTTTCAAATCCTTCTAAAAATAAGCTGGTTTGGGCAGGCATCATGGCTCATGCCCTATAATCTCAGCATCTTGGGAGGCTGAGGCAGGAGGATCGCTTGAGCCCAGGGGTTTGAGACTGCAGTGAGCTGTGATGATACTACTACACTCTAGCCCAGGCAACAGAGCAAGACCTTGTCTCCCCAAAACACCAAACCAAAGCAAAACAAAAAAAGAAAACTGCCTAAAACAAATAAAAACAAACAAACAAGTAGCTGCCAAATCCCTTCAGTAATCCAAATACTTTACGCCTGATTTACTGGCTGGGTAAATTCAAGTTTCTATACCTTATTCTTTTCCCTTGAAAATGAAGTATACCTGTCCAATGCTATCTTCAGTCTTCATGCTATGAAAATATTTTATAAACCTATCTTACTTTAGATGTGACTTCAAGAACTATTTTATTATATGGACAAAAAACCCCAATCCTATCCTATTTTCCTATCCTATTCATATCAGAAGAGATAGTTATCTGTACATAATTCTTCGAACTTCTCCCTATATGGAGCAGCACTCTATACATCAGCATAAAACAAAGGAAATTATTTAATATATGAATTTCACCTATTACTGAAAAGTATCCATCCTAATGTTCCAAAAATCATAAAAAGAGAAAGAGTAGGCACCTATTATTTTGTCTCCCTAGAACGCTTCATTGTTTCTAAGAACATGTTCTTGGGGCCACTCAGAATACCCCACATTCTGGCCAATGGGGTGGGCACACAATGAAGGCAAGCCTTGCTCTCCACAAAATTTTCCAGTTAGACTAAGGAGAAGATGAACAGTCACTATAACTGTGCTCAGTCACAGGAAGATGTCAGTCTGGCTAATCCCTTACCACTAGAAGTAGCTAGTTTGGGGGAGAATAAAGTGGACATACCAAGAAATGCAGAGCACAGCAATGGAGAAAGCTCTGCAATGCTCATACTGCTAAGCCCCTGATACATCCCTGCTCTTTTTGCTGTTTTGTTATGTGAGAGAATACACTTCCCTTTATGTTTCACCCTGTTCAAATTAGATGTCTGTGCCCTGCACCTAAAGAGGCCCCAAAGGCAAAGGTATAACCTAGAGCAAAAAGATCCACAATTACTAGAATAGGATATATGATCACTACAGAGCAGAATGACAAGGGCATAATAAGCAGGATCAAATCACACATGTGACACTGAAGATACAATATTTTACTGAGAAAATGCTGAGATTAGAAGCTCTCTTGGATATTGAGAATAATATTCCAACCTGCATTAACATAAACAAAATAATACATTCTGGCATTTCCAAATTTTATTTCTCATAATTTACCTAGTTTAAGCACATAATCATGAAATTATGGCAGTACATGACCTACAAAGGTCATCTCAGTCCATGATACCAGCAATTCTTTTACAACAGAAAAAGATAACATGTAAGAATGGAATTAATTTTCTTATGCACAAGGATTATTCACAGGATAAGGAACATCTTTCACTTTAAATTACTAATCTGAATGCAGACTCAGGCCAACAATAATTGAAAACGATGTGAGAAGAATTTCAACACTGTAATAACACAGACAATGTTTAAGGCATAAAAGAACAATTAAATTCAGGAATTATGGCTCAGTTCATAAACTGATGTTCTAAGAAAAAAAAAACATACCATGACAGTGTAATAATAACGTATTTCATAGTAAATTTTATCATTACTTGAATATGTACCTAAACCCTTCTTGGATAAGGCATGAGGCCCAAAACATACTTTCACAAACTAAATTCCACAAACATGTAGAGCAAAGAGAGTAAAAGCATTCACAAATGATTAACCTTGAATTAACATGGGCAAAAAGGACATTACTACCTTACTTATAAAACATAAACAATTAATAAGATTTTACTGGATAACAAAGCTTTTTCTTCAGCTCCATTCAGCTTTTTATCTTTTCATCTAGAATGACTAGGCAAAATAGGTTAGTTTTGTTTTGCACATGTGGTATTTACTATGTAATGATTTAATACATTCTAGACTCAATCATAATATTCATCAGAGAGTGAACTCTGGCCCCTCTCCCCTGGCCCCCTGAACTTCCCATCCCCTTGGGAATGTTACTTCATACCTTATTGGTCCCCATATGTCAGTTACTGTCCAACTACTGGACTTCAAAATACACATAAACTCAAGAGTTTGGCAGATGGACTATTCTCCGTCAGCTGCTTCTCCGAAGACAGAGCTCAGGCTACTACAGGACTCAGAGCGTTGAAGCCTGGTGGGCCAGCACTGACACCGCCCTCTAGCATTGAGAAAGGTACACTTTAATCTTTAATTGTTCTTTATTTTCCATAGAGGCTTCCTTCCATCCTAATCGAGCAACTAGACTTTAATAATTTTGGAACACATTATGTGGTTAATGTACCTCATCTATCAAGTGTATTCCCTATGAAGTTTGTCCACGTTATTCTTCCCCTCTTTAAGTATTGTGAACCCAAGAACAAATTCTCTTTGTATGGTAACAAACAATGTGATTTGTGAAATTATAGTTTGATCATCTCCTTATTTTCACAATACACAATAAAATTCAAGTAAAAACATTCAAGTTTATAGAGGGAGATAGAAATTAGGTGTGGAATCAGAGAATTAGAGACCTTTTACACAAAAACAATTCATTTAACATTTACTGAGCACCTATTACTATATGACAGATGCTGTACAAGGCATAGAGGACACAACAAGGACCAAAATCAGGCAAAACTTCCTGGTTTCATGAGGCTGGCATTCTAATGGCTGTTAAGAATAGACATTAGTAAATAAATGGTTTAAAAAAAAAAGGGGGGGAAACTAAGCCCCCAAAAGATGAAATGCCTTCCCAAGCTACTTAGTAGAAACTCAGGCTATAGTTCACATCTTCTGGGCCTATTCCAGAAACTTTTTACTACATCAAAGAATCTAGGGGCAGGGGGAATCTTTAATGAAAGACTTAAATAATAAGAAAAACCTATCTTAATGTCTACTTACTGGATTATATAGCACTGTCAACCAAAATGAAAGGAATTTAAGTGAAACTTAGACTCCACCAAATTTTAGAAAATACTTATGCTAAAGGCATTCTGCATTAGGCTCTAAAGATGCTCTTAATGAGCTAATAGATACTTTATCTTCTCTAATATCTGAAATTCCCGGAATACTTTTATTCAAAGGCCTATTTAATACGAACTGGTGGTTACAGTTCATATCCTAGCACAAAAACACTCTCAACATAATACCACCATCTCAATTTGTATTTCTTGCCTGACTCCAAAGAAAGGCTAGCACATTAGCTAAAAGGCTTAACTACATTATCATACCCAGTAGGTAAAGGAAAATGGCTAAGGTGGTAGGAGTTTGCACACGAAAGACAACATCAAGGTGTATGCTTCCAATATTCTGCTGATCACAAGGAATCTAACACTAGCTCTCTCAAACAGTCATCTATCTCACTAGCTTCTAGGCTTTAAGCGGTTAAAAACAAGTAGAGTAATTTTATGTTCAATTGAAAATTAATGTCAAAATTCAAAGTTAAAAATAGAATTGGTAAAAGAGTACGTTGATATATTTAGAATTCATTCCTCACCAAATGATCATGTCACTTATTCACCTTAATGGCAAATAGATATAACATTTGATTCATTTTCTAAAAAATTCTTTCAACTCTACAAACATCTGTTGTTAAACTTGGAACATAATCATAATGACTTCTTAACTTTATTAAAACAATCACAGAGATGAGAATTGAGAAGGACTAGATACTTACACCACTGGAAAGGAACTGAGCATACTTTACATGAGGCGGATCAATATCCTTTCCAGAGATGATCAGCGTTATTTACCATTCTGTAGAATAAAGATAGAAAATTGAGAAATAGGTATGTTAGTCAAGTGTTGAATAAAAATTTTGACATCTTAAAGATATTAAGAGTTAAACATTAGCTAATCATGTTTTTAAAAATTATTTTGTAATTTTGAAATAAAACATCTGTTTGAGGCAAAATTTTTAAAAAGTAGAAAAATAGCATTGTTGGCTTTCTGAATAATCCACCTGGAAAAAGTAATAAAAATCATACCCCTAGAGTTTAATCTGTTATCAGGAACCACCCAGAGAAACAGATTTAACCATGCAATGGAATATAAATATTACAGTGAGATTCAAGATAACTTTTTGATAGTAACATTAGTGCATTTATATAGAATCCTATAAATAAGAAACACATCCTAGCATGATTGTAACTAAACATCTTAACTGTGGGATAAATTGTGGGGTATAATTCCAAGTATATTATTTATTTTACTGCTAGCATAATCTTGAGTGATTTAATTTCTCTAAGTCTTAATTTCTGCATCTAAGTATGAAACGAGGATAACAGATAACTACTCCAAAAAGCTACTAAACAAGTAAAAAAAAATTTTTTTTAATGGGAGTGATGAAGCACTTCACAAACTATCAAGTGGTAGGGGCTATTACTACCAGTTTGAAAAAGAGATGAATACCATGTTGCATTTAGATTACTGAACACAGTAAGTAAATAATGAAGTGAGTCTAGTACTTCTCTCTTGATTTGCATTCTACTGCTTTAGTCACTATTCAGACATTTTGACCCCTTTCAATTCAGACATAGATCTTTAGAAAAAATGTATCTACTATTCAAAGTTTAGGAGCTAAAGAGTGTGAAAACTGAATTTATTAGCAGTTTCAAACCATAATCTACAGAGGCAACTATTTCCATTAACTATAAGATTATAAATTAAAGTTTTAAAATGTTGATACCAGAAACTCACATTAAAATACACATCCAGTATTTAATTATTTTAAGCACAACTGAAGTGTTCAACAATGATTAATGATATATGGGAAATGTACAGGGTAGAGTTAGAAACCTTTCACATTTGTCTATCCTAAATTGTAGCACTAATGAAGCTCCTGTAATAGTTAATTTTATTGCTGGCTTTAAAATACCTGTCCTAAAAAAGTAGATGTAAAGTACAAAAAAAAAGCTACTAAAAATGTCGCCGACTGCATTTCCTAGGCAAAATAACAAGCCACAAGAAATACACTCAGTACCTACTTGCCCTGGCATAGACACAAGATTCAAATATGAGTAAGATATGGTCCCAATAGATGTTCAGGAGCTTATTGATGGGCCAGGGGTAGGGGATTACACACACACACACACACACACACACACCCTTCTCTAATAAAAAGTATAATGTGATTAAGACCAAAAAAATAAAGCTTATATGAATAACAATTCAGAAATCAATCTAGGTTACAAAGAACTAGGAAGACTTCTCAGAGTGAGATCTGAGCTGTTATCTGAGGACTAGAATAAAACTTCCACCAAATCAAGGTGTAGAGGGAGGTGAGAATCAGGGGAGGAAGGATTCCAGGGAGAGGGAACACTTGAAGAAGACCGTGAGGTGTATTTAGGGAATCAGTGTTGCTGTGCTGCTGGCTTTTAACACAGTATGCATGAGGAGCCCACGATCTAGAAAGGAAGAACCCTCTCCAGCCTATGGAGGAGGGGACATGCCTGGCAGAGGATCCTGACCTTTATGCTGTATTTTTTTTTACAGTATTTTTTAAAAAGCTTAAGAACTAAATAATGTCTATTAAAATCACACCCATTGGAATGGTTATTATTTTAAAAAACAGAAAATAAACGGTTCGTAAATTACAACCGTAAATGGCACGGTTGTAATCTCGTGCCATTCTTAGTAACATAATGAAATCCCATGCCCTTCCTTCAGTATATCCACTAGACGCTACCCGCCCATTAGTCCCTCAGTTAGTCCTGGCTCTGATACCAGAAACGAAAAGAAATAAAAATTACAGTTAGTGAGCACTTGCACGTGGTAGCACTATGCCCAGTGCTTCACAGGTCATCTGTCTTCATTTCCACACCAATCCTGTGCAATGATTCTTACTGTCTCCATTTGACAGATGAGGAAACAGGGGCTCAGGCTGGTGGAATGATTTCTTCAAGTTCACAAATGAAGCCCAGATCTGTTTCATACTATTATACTGACTGTATTGCCTCTCCTTGCTATGTGTCCTTGGGCCAATCTTTTAGCCTCTCTGGGCTGGGGTTTCTTCATTTATTAAATGGGACATTAAAAAATTGATTTCTGGCTGGGTGTGGTTGCTCACAACTGTAATAATCCCAGCACTTCGGGAGCCCGAGGCAGGAGGATCACTTCAGCCCAGGAGTTTGAAACCAGCCTGGGCAACACAGTGGGACCCCATCTTTATAAAATTTTAAATTTTAAAAATTAGACAGGTGTGGTGGTGCATGCCCGCAGTCCCAGCTACTCGGGAGGCTGAGGCAGGAGGATCGCTTGAGCCCAAGAGTTTGAGGTTACAGTGAGCTATGATGATGCCACTGCACTCCAGCCTGGGCCACAGAGTGTGACTTGTCTCTTAAGAAATTTTTTTTTTTTTTTTTTTACATAAAGTCAGGTTGAACAATGAAGAAGCCTACTGTCAGCACTGTTAACTTTGGAAGAAAAATATAATCAAGAAACTCCAGTAGGTATAAGAAGCTGTAGATACAGTGTCACCCACAGGTGGCAAGAAAGATTTTTTTTTTTTTTAAAGAGACTCGTGAAGAGGTCTCACTAGGTTGCTCAGGCTGGTCTCAAATTCCTGGCCTTAAGCAATCCTCCCACCTTAGCCTCCCAAGTAGCTGAGATTACAGACACTACAGACACAACCCACCATCCCCAGTTAACAAGCCTCTTTTTACCTTAGCTTTTCTCTTTAATATAAAAAGTAGTAATTATATATAAAGTACAGGAAAAGGTGAACTTCAAAGATGTGAGTTGGCTTCCCACCCCAAACTCCTTTTTCTTTTCTATCCAGACACTATTCACAGTTTCTTGCATATCCTTCCTTCCTTATACATCTTTGTACATGTGACAGTATCTTCTGGATTAAGCTTCCCTGTCACCACAAGTGGCCAGAAGCCTCTACTCTTTTTTGTTTTGCAGAGTATGATACGCTGAGAAATAATTACCCAAGCAAAACCTTGTGGTCCTGCACTTCTGAAAGATCTCATGTCTTCCTCCCTATTTTGCACTTCCCTTACCCAGCAGTTTCCCAATGCTTAATAAAGGAAATAATTATAGAATTGGAGTAAGAGAGTTCATTAAGCTAGGATAAGGTAAATCATAAAAACTTATGTCATGCTAGAATTGATGTTAACAATCATGTTTTCTAATGACCTCAGTTTACTGATGAAGAAAATTCCAATACTAGAAGCCAGAAACCTTCTCAGGTTAGCACTTACACTATTTACACAATATATAAAAGCAAAAATTCTGGACACTTGGAAACTTAAGGTCTATTAAATGCATATCATTTGAAGGTTGTATATGGAGTTCAGAATTATTATAGATGTGCAAATAGAAGCCTTCCATGGCTGGCCCTAGACAAGGATTTCCTGTAGAGGGTAAAGGCAATAAAATTTGTTAACATATTTTCAGAAATATCATCTTAAGAAAATCTGTCCAGGCTGGGTATGGTGGCTCATCCTTGTAATCCTAGCACTTCGGGAGGCCAAGCAGGAGGATCACTTGAGGCCATGAGTTCGAGACCACCTGAGCAACATAGTGAGACCCTGTCTCTATAAAAAATTAAAAAATTAGCCTGGCATAGTTGCCACACATCTGTAGTCCCTGCTCCTCAGAAGGCTGAGCCAGGAGGATCCCTTTGAGATAGGGAACTGGTAGGCCCTGCTCTATAAGGAGTCATAAGATCTGAACCAAAATCTCGATAAAACAGAAGGCTGTGAAGAAGCCAGCCAAAACCAGTTAAAACCAAGATGGCCATGAAAAAACGACCTCAGATAACCCTCACTGCTCGTTATATCCTGATTATAATGTATTAGCATGCTAAAAGAAACTCCCACCAGCACCATGACAGTTTACAAATGCATGACAACTTGTGGAAGTTATTGTACATGGCTTAAAAAGTGAAGGAACCCTAGGTTCCAGAAATTCCTCACCCCTTTCACAGAAATCTTATGAATAATCCTCCTTCCGCTTAACATAAAATTAAATAGGAAGTATAAAATAAGACCCCAGAAACTCACAAAGGGCTACTCTCTGTTGACTACTCTATGGGGCAGCCTCCATTTTTCCCCCCTCTTCTTACTTTAATAAACTTACTTTTGCCCTACTCTGTCAGCTCGTTCTGGAATTCTTTCCTGCACAAAGCCAAGAATCCACTTAGCCTTCAGGATAGACCTCACTCTTGGAGTCCACTTTCCTATATCACCCTGAGCCCAGAAGTTTGAAGTTGCAGTGAGCTATGATGATTCCATTGCACTCTAGCCTAGGTGACAGAGCGAGACTCTGTCAGCAGAGAGGAGGAGAGAGGAGAGGAGGGGAGGGGAGGGGAGGGGAGGGGAGGGGAGGGGAAAAAAAACCCGTCCAATGGGATAACTGGCATAAAAGAAGTACCTTTCTCTATATTCATTTCTTTGATGCCTCAATTCTGCAGGACCTTGTATTCCTTAAGTTTTACATTCAGCAGACATTTACTGAGCACCTGTTACATGTTAGGCACTGGAGAATACAGCAATGAACAAAACAAAATCCCTGCTCACATGAAGCTTACATTCTTGTGGTAAAAGATAAGCAAAAAAAAGTCAAACATACAGTATTCAGGTCGTGATAAATACAATAGACAAAAATAAAGCTGGGAAAAAATATAGGGACTGAGTGGTAGAATTATAATTTTAAATAGGGTGCTCAGAGAAAGTTCACTGAGAGTGTTAAATATTAACAAAGATTTAAATGAAGTTAGGAAATAAGCTATGTAGATAAAGAGGAGAGAGTGTTCAAGATCTTGCAGCAGAAATAGCCTATCTGGTTTGAAGAACAGTGCTAAGGACAATATGGTTAGAGCTGCATGAACAAAGTGTTAGAACATATAATCAGAGAAGGGGCCGCTTCTGGGAGGGTCAGATCAAAGGGGAACCTAGAACCCAGAGTCGAAAATTTCTATTAAGAAATACAAAATATTATCTTAGCTAACAGGGATTAAAGCAATAGCCTTACTAGGGATAACCCAATTTATTTATATTTTATTTTTGAGACTAGGTCTTGCTGTGTCACCCAGGGCATGTCACCCAGTGGCATGATCATAGCTCACTGCAACTTCAAACTGCTGGGTTCAAGGGATCCTCCTGGCTTAGTCTACAAAGTAGCTAGGACTACAGGTGTGCACCCCACCACACCTGGCTGATTTTTTTCTTTTTTTCTAAAAACGAGGTCTTGCTATGTTGCTCAGGTTTTGATAACCACATTTAATAGGAAATTTAGCACAAACTGCTAATGGTATAATTTCTGACAATATCAACAGGTAAAGGTATCATATTTGGACATTCCCAGCATCTATTAATTTGTACTTCAGTGTATCATCAACTACTCTTATGACTAGATTTGATGCATCTTCAGTCCATTTACTAGGAGGTGAGTCCTTAAAGGAGGAAAAGAAGGCAAAGGATGAGGGAATTCATATGCTCTCCATTGCAAAAGAAGCAAAGTGTTTTACCTCCCATGTCTCAGGAGGATACACTAAAATCTTGTTGAAAATAACCAAGTAGCCAATGTTTCACAATTAAAAGTTGAAGTCAGATTCCAGAAAGCCGATTTATGCTTTACCCAATACTCCTACTACTATAAGCATCCAAAAGACAACAGTTTCTTTTATTTCTCTGCATTCCTCAGAGTCTACTATAGAGAGTTAACTGAATAGGGCCTCACATTTTATATTGCCCAACTGAACAGACTTATAGAGTATCTCAAGTCATCAGAAAAGGCTCTCCACCTGAGTTGGAGAGCATAAAACCTTCTCACACAACTGTCTTTAAAAACCTGGGGCTATAAATGTGCATCACATTTTCTCTATATCTTATGTTCCTCTATGTGCTCCAAGATGATACAGTCTACTCCAGAATAAGGGCTTATCTCAATTTTATCTGCTAAAGTACCCATATATTTCAGATCCCTTATTCAGAATTATTTTCTTCAGACTTCTATTGACAAGCTCATGGGTTCTCAAACTGTAATGACAATTACACACTATAATGTACCATACAAATATACAGTATTAATAATTTATTATACACAACCAGCTATAACCAGCTCTCAAAAAGTACCCACTGCACTATGGAGTTATATCTAATTGTGGGTGGCAAGACTTCTTCAATCTTTAGAATAATCTCCAGACTCAAATCAGTTTTAAATTCTTTTATTTCTAACCAGCACTAAAAAATGTGCTAAATCGATATCCCATGCTCTTTATTATTTCTTCTTTTATCTGAGATAATATATAAATATAAATAAATATTTGATAATATTTACCAAGCACAATCATATTAAGAACATCCCCTATGGATTAGGATAGTTGCACAACTGTGAATACAGTAAAATTTATTGAATTGTACACTTTAAATGGGTGAATGACATGGATATCATATACCCCCCTGGGGTATACGGGTGAATTGTATGGTATATGATAAGAATATATCTTATTAAAGCAATTTCAAAAAGCAAAAAAAAAAATTCTCTATAAAAGGCAAAGAATCATAGATTTTTAAAAGTCTGCCTTCATACTTTATTCCATATCCCAAAATACTAAGTGTTAAATTCAAAATATAACTGATAGGTCATCATTTTAAACTGAAATTCACAGCTGGAAAAATTTATTTTTTATATGGTAAACTAAAACAAAACACAAACATACACTAAACCAAGTGGTACCAACTGCCCCCCTCCTTATCAGATTCTTTTACCCAAAACCTCTCTAAGCCCATTGCTGCTATTCTACTGGAGACCCTATTTTTTTTGTACTAATGCAATGGTTTCCAACTGCTCTCCCTACCTCCTGTCTTATTCTTGTTATACATAGTTAACAGTAATCTTTCTAAAATGCAAAAATGTAGGATGGAATAGTACAAAGAATGAGAGATTTGAAGCAAGACTTGTGTTTGAAACCTCAGGTTCTACCACTTGTTAGCAGTTTGATCTTGCACAAATTCCTTAATCTTGCTAAGCCCTAGTTTCCTCTTCTGTAAATTGTGGACAATAATGTATCTACCTCAAGGGATCACCATGAGAACTAAATACGTACAGTTAAAAAGCCTCCTTAAGTAGGCACCTAGAAACGTTAGCTCCCTTGCTCCCTGTAAGTCTGAACCATCAATCTTTCTAAAAGTTATCACATTCTAGGGGAAACCTGATTTAAGGAATATAAAGTCACAAGAGATAGTATTTGTATCAAAACAATAACAACAATAACAATGTATTGAGAACACTTGCTTTCTAGTGGGGGAATTTATCTGGAGAATCAAGCTACCATGAGAAAGTTGTTTCATGAGCGTGCAGAAATCCGGAGCTAAGCAGGCAGCTCTCAGCCAAGAACTGCTCGCACAAGGCTTGCTCTCCCCCAGCAACTGCAGGGACTCACTGTCCCAAGTTTCTTTCCAAACTTCAGCTTTTTACAGCGCCTCTAACAAACCTTTTAATTAATACTCCAATTATGAATAAATGACTTTTGACTATTTGAGAAAAAGCATCAAAGGCCATAGTTTCTAATCAACTTGAAGGAATTCCTTTTTTCCTCCCAAAAGCTGTGGAATCACCTCTGATGGATTGGGAACAAGGTCCGAAATCTCTGACAAGAGGGTGGGAAGAGATGGTAGTGACAACTGTCCACCCCTCTCCAATGGGAATTTCTGAAAAATGAAATAAAGATGTAGTAGTGGAGACCTACCAGGTAAGATTTTTGACCCAATGGGAAGAAAAATCCAATGCTTGGATATTGGCTCAAGTTATTAATTCTTTTGCCAACACCTCATAGAACAAACCACATTCAAAGAATGCCATGAACGACTTCAGACAAAAACTTTTCTTGCTAAACTTTATTTTAATACTTATTGATATCTATGGTCAAATAATGTCCAGAGTCTAGAAAGAATCTTGGTAGAGAGATCACAGACAGAACATAATGAATATCAGTATTTCTCCTTCTAGTTGCTAAAATTCTAACAGTCTACAACCCCAAAATAAAAACGCTTGTTGGAGTCATAGGATATGATGACTAAATGAATAGAAATGTAATATTAGAATTTCATGATTCTGTACAGTGTGAGTAGAAAACATCAAGGGTAAAGGAAACTCCAAATAAAGATTTCAGAAGTTAGACAATGATCCTAGGCAGAACTGAGTATTTTAAAATCAGTGGAGGAAATATCCAACTGGCAGATGATGAGGAATTAGGTTATTAAGTATGGAATGTCTGATTTCCTTAAGTACTAAGTTTAACAGTCGATATGTCTGACATTTCACTTTGACACTTCTTGGGGGTTTGTTTTGTTTTGTTTTAATTGTGAAGGTACAACCTCATTCTTCCAAACACACATTTTGGTTTGTGATCATCTTTCACATTTTTTTTTAAGAGCAATTTTTGTGAAACCATGGATAAGTCAAAAATTTGTGTTATTTTTGAATATGAGTTCCATCATGGAACCAACGCAATGCAGCGCAGACAGCTCCAAATATCAACAAAGTGTTTGGGAAGGATGTGGCTAATGAACGCACAGCACATCTATGGTTTGAGAAGTTCCATTCTGGTGATTTTAATCTTGAAAATGAACCACATGGGCAACCTCAGACCAAAGTGGGTAACGATGAGCTAAAAGCTGTAGTGGAAGAAAATCCATCCCAACCTACACTTGAATTAGCAGAAAGGTTTGACATTACTATTCCAACAATATTGGACCATTTGAAACAAATCGGCAAAGAAGACGGATAGATGGGTTCCACATGAATTAATGGAGCATCAGAAGAGAAATCATCTCAAAGCTTGCCTTTCTTTGCTGTCATGCCATAAAGGTGAACCATTTCTATACTGTATTGTTATGTGTGATAAAAAAATGATTCTTTTTGCTAGTCACAAGCATTCGGCACAATGGTTGGATAAAGATGAAGTGCTGAACATAGTCCAAAACCGAATATGCAGCAAAAAAACCTAACGGTGTTTGTTTGGTGGTCCAGTGCTGGTATTATCCACTACAGCTTCATGAAACCAGGTCAATTTATTACAGTGGATGTCTACTGCAACCCATTGGATGAAATGAGGATGCTTGTGGTGAAGCAGCCAAGATTGGTCAATAGAGACAGGCCAAATCTCTTGCAAGAACACACTGCAAAAAACAATGATGCTCAAATTATGAAAGCTGGACTTGGACACTCTCTGTCATCCACCATGTTCACCAGATCTTGCACCAACTGACCACCACTTCTTCCAGGCTTTGGACCACTTCTTGCAAGGAAAAATATTCAATTCTCAACAAGCTGTGGAAAACGCCTTTCACGATTTCATCACCACTCGCTCTCCATGCTTCTTGGCTGCTGGCATAAGCAAGCTACCATTAAGATGGCAAAACTGTGTTGATAATATAAGGCACATACTTTGATTAACTGTACTGCTTCTTGTTTGAGATATAATCAACTAAGCTTTTGATTCAAAATCGGACATTTCATATTTAGTGACCTAACAGAATATGTGGAAAGTCTGGAGAAACACCAAGGAGCTGCCTCTGTACGTAAAAGAGCAGAGGTCATAAACTGGTAGCTCAGGGGGTTAGATTAATCCTATGGATGCATTTTGTTTAACCTACACAGTATTTAAAAGTTGTGAGATTGCATACAGAAGCTTTTGTTTTTACAGGAAAAAAATTGCAGCATCTGTCACCACTGAGTTTGTAATCCCTCATGTAATCCTTGATACAGGACATGTACCCTCTAGAGTTCATCATAGGGCAGAGTGACAGGAGTCACCCTACCATCTCTAGACACCAAATATTAGCTGTCACTTATCACTGAAGCTTATACTGTGGTTTGTCCCATAATAGAGACATAATTTTTTATACTTATGTCTATGAAAAGCATTAACAGGGTTCAGAGCATGCCACCCCAAAGTATGTCGCTTTGCCATATTGATTATTTTGAGTTAAATGCGCTTGAAAAAGAGCAGATGCAAGAAGGGCACTGTGACCTTCCTTTTCTTCCTGAAAGCAGGAGATAAAATTCCCACGTGAAAGGTGCCCTCCCTGTACCAAGAGGAAGGAAGACATTCTTATCACCAGAGACTGGGAGTCAGGACAAAAAAAAAATCTGCACAAACAAACCTTGTTAAACTAACCCTTATCTGCCTAGTCACTTTTCCACAATTAACTGCCCTAGCTCAAACCCCTTTGTCCTGTCACAATTTCACAATTTACTACTCTTTGTCCAACCCAGTAAATAAGCTTTTGGCCCTAACTGCTTCCTTGGGTCTTCATTATTCTTGTGGGCTCCCATGTACACGTAAAAATTACTAAATAAAAATCGTACGCTTTTCTCCTGTTAATCTGTGTTATGTCAGTTTAATTCTTAGGCCCAGCCAGAGACCTAAGAGGATAAAGAAAAAACTTTACCTCCCTCACAGTGTGAAACAAAATCTACTTTTTTCCCTTATACCTAGCCCACCTATTTACATTGCCTGGACACTGCCTTATTAACCATGAAAAGCAGATTGTGATGCAGCTAGTTCACCAAAGGAGGAGTCTGAAGTATAAGCTAGGAATCAAAAATAAAACCAAAACCCAAACAAACAAAAACTCTCAGGGTTTAATAACTAAAAATTAGATAGCAAGATCCAAATTACAATGCACATAACCTTTAACCTAGCAATTCCAGTACTGGAGATTTACCTTACAGATATATGCATAAGGAAAATAACTTATGTTCAATACTCTTCCCAGCATTATGTGTAATACCAAAAGATCAGAAACAACCTAAATAGCCATCATTAGGGGACTACATAAATACGTTACAGTATAACTATACATTCAATGTGGCCATAAAAAATAATGCAGAAATTCCTTATGTGCCAATGTAAAAACAAACTGTAAGTGAAAAGAACAAGGAAGAGCACAGTGTACATATTATGTCAGTTGTGAAGGAACAGCAGGAGGAGGAAAGTAGGGAAGAATATATAAATAACTATATAGAGATTTGTTTTTACACATGTATAAAGAATTTCTGGAAGGATACAGAAGAAACTGGCAATATTAATTCCCTCGGGAGGGGAACTTGATAACTGAGGGATGGAGGCGACAAGGTCATTACACGCATTTTTGTACCTTTCAAATTCTGTAGCAGGTAAATGGGTATTTATTTTTTTTAAAAAAAATTTTAAATATAACAAGTTGGCTGAGCTGATTCTAAGTATAATTAAGAATTCAGCAACTATCAGAACTGGTACATCAATTACCGTCTCCCTCCACATATATGGCATTTTGCCTGGTAGTGCAAGGATGCTGGAGATTTCATCAGGAACCTGGGGAAGGAGTGGAGGGGTGAGCAGGAAAGAGAGATGAAATAAGGACAATGGAAGAAATGGCACAGTGTCTTCTTCCATCTG
The DNA here is from genome assembly GCF_041146395.1 of Eulemur rufifrons. Taxonomy (NCBI): domain Eukaryota; kingdom Metazoa; phylum Chordata; class Mammalia; order Primates; family Lemuridae; genus Eulemur; species Eulemur rufifrons. Next base: position 4,487,957 of record NC_090994.1, read on the forward strand.
TCTCTTTAACTGGTTGTGAGCCCAAAAGGAGTAAAAGGGTAGATCCAAAAGATAAGAAACCTTTTCAAGAGAAACTGTGAAACTGGGAGCACAAACTCTGCCACTCTGGGACAAACTGTGGCAAACAGGGAAAAGACAGCTCTCTAATTCACCCCTGTACCTCCTGGGCTCTGTGAAGACAGGCAGCTGTGAAGCACTAAAGACAGCATTTCCTGCACTGCTACTATCCCTCGCAGGGGACGCAAGAGCAGTGGCAGTGATGCTGCACCATGAGGGGGTGTCCTGAGGGAGGATGGACTCCCCAAGAAGGCTGGAAGGAAACGACATTCACTTTTGCTCCTGAATACATGTAACATTCCGTTCAAGGGCTCCCGGAAATATTGAAGAGGGCTCTGAAAGGGGTGGGGGGTTTGTGTAAGCAGGAGGAAACTATAAGTTACACTCCATTTCTAGCTATAGGTGATGAAGTCTAGAAACAATCATCCTACAAAAACATAAAAGTATCATATAGAGGAGTGAAAGAACAGAAAACAATACTCTGGCAAGAGAGCCAAAAGGAAAGTCTTACTGGATTTTTTTTAAACTTAGGCTATTGCTCACTGAACAGGAAGTAGAAGAGAAAAAACATGAGGATGGCTGGAAAGAGGTTACTCAAGGCTCTGCTGGGAACCAACACACTTAGTTATGCAGTACCTACTTTCCAAAGTGAAATCTTTCAACTGCTTTAAAATGTTTCTTTTCTAAGCCATTGAAAGCAATGAGATCATGTTCTTGATTAAGTGCCAGGTTTTTTTCCTCTGCAACCCAGATTGTTGAAGTTAAAAAGAAAAATTAGAAGAACGAAAAGGGTGAAGGTAGGAAGATTTGGGAACAGAAAATAGAAAGGGGGAAACATAAATATATTTTAATAAGCTAGTGGCAGAAAATTATGGAATGACCAAATATAGACTTGTTTTGTTTTCTAAATTGAGGACATCTTTCCCTGTTCCAAAAATACAACAAAGTATTTCAATTCAATTTATCTAACTGATGTTTTCCTATTCCATTTTATCCAGAGTTAAAGTAACATATACAATCCCTTTATGCCTCACAGCACAAAATATTTATAAATACATAGATGGACCATTTGTATTAATAAAAGATGGAGTTTGCACTAAAACCATAGGGCTTGCCGGACCATAAAGAAGAAAAGAATTTGAAGGCTAGTCTTAATTTTGGTTTATATGCTTTTCGTAAGTGAAAATAAATGATATCCACTACCCTAAACAATAGATAGTAAGAGATATAATTTCTAAGCTAAGCAAGAAATCAAATATACAGTAGAAATTAAACTCCATCATGAAACACAACTCCTATAGGTTACAGAATAAATAACGATGACAGAACACAGTGCCTTCCACCTACATCAGTACCTATTTAATGTAATTTTATATTTAAATAGTATCTTTATACTTTTCAAAGTACTTTTACATTTCTCATTTGGTTTTTCACAATGCCCTATGAAGTAGGTATGACAGGTTTCATTCAGTTTTGCAGATAGCAAAATAGACATAGAAAAGTTAAAAGATAAATTATAAGTTAGTCATAAGCCAGAGATAGAATGCACGGGTCCAGAACTCCTGGTCCAATGTTTGTCAAAAAGATGTTTGTGGACCACTATCCACCCACTCAATATTTATTAAGCATTGACTACTCCAGGACCTATCTTGGGCATTAGGAATATAATAGAGAACAAGAACATACACAGTTTCTACCCTTATGAAGCGAGAGTAGTGAGAGTGTAGTGAGTCATTACTTAAAAAATTATACAAATAAACACAAAGCTGCACTTGTGATAAATGTTATAACGGGGTATTGAGTGCTATAAGAACATATAATGTGGGAGAGTTGACCTTGTCAGACTGGGAGAGGATTCCCTTAGGAATTAATGATAAAGCTCATTGACAAGCCTGTAAAAACTTTTTTAAATAATGATAAAGCTCAGGTCTGAAGGATAGACATTAGACAAGGAAAGAAAGGAAACACCAAGTCTAAGCAAAGGTTATCATCATGTACAAAAGACTTACTGTCAGAAGGGCTCTGTAAAATATAAGAGACTAAAGGAGAGCAGCCTGGTTGGCTCAGAGTGCCTGACCCCAACTCACTGGAATCAGAGCACTGAAGTGCGAGGCCAGGACTCGTGTTTTTTAGCAAGCTCCTCATGTACTCTTAGACACATTAAGGTTTGAGTGACTCCTGCCCTATTCTAATGACTGTTTCATAACATCCAAATGTTTCACTCAGGAATAGCGGGTGACTGAAAAGAATGCAAAATAAGGGAACTATTGTGTTCATTTAAAAATTGCCAAGTGGCCGGGCGAGGTGGCTCACGCCTGTAATCCTAGCACTCTGGGAGGCCGAGGTGGGTGGATCACTCCAGGTCAGGAGTTCGAGACCAGCCCGAGCAAGAGCGAGACCCCGTCTCTACTAAAAATAAAGAAATTATCTGGCCAACTAAAAATATATATAGAAAAAACTAGCTGGGCAAGGTGGCGCATGCCTGTAGTCCCAGCTACTCGGGAGGCTGAGGCAGTAGGATCACTTAAGCCCAGGAGTTTGAGGTTGCTGTGAGCTAGGCTGATGCCACGGCACTCACTCTAGCCTGGGCAACAAAGCGAGACTCTGTCTCAAAAATAAATAAATACATAAATAAAAAATAAGAAAAATAAAAAAAATTGCCAAGTTATCTGTATTCTAGGGGGTGATATCACTTAATTTAGGGAATAAAGGGAGAATTCATGTAGGTGGTGACAAGTGCCCCAGGCTTTTACAGGTGAATTGAATTTCCATAGAGAAAGAGGCTACTCCAAATAAAGAAATGAAGAGACCGAAGAGATCCCTTAGTGCTTCATAGGAGTGTGAATATTTTACTTTACTGTAGCCCTCCCTAAGTGGCACTTACTTCAAGAAATATCACACATCAATATCTTAAAGTTGTAGAGGTCCTGTGGCTTACAAAGCTTTGTTTAATTTTACACTCACAACAAATTCTGTTGGCTGCAACGACAGATATTAATTTTTTTGATTAGATAAATTTTCTTGATTATAGATAAAGAAAACCACCTGAGGGAGGCTGAATTGTACAAGGTCACATTTCAACACTGCTTTTTGCTTTTAACACACAGATTCCTGACCATCATGATGTGGAACAGATATCAAAGTTTGCTATTAGAAATATAGGGAACTGAATAGCCTGGGATACTAGACACACAAGAACTCTACTGTGATAACTTAAGACAAAAACCAGTTATCCTGGTGTTAAATAAACGAAGGTAATTGGCAGGAGGTCTTCCTGGACAGTCAGAAACAGAAAATGACAGAGATACAGAGATTCAATGAGGCATCCCTGATGATACCTAAATAACGAAAGTATAAAGAAAGCAATTGTGGATAACAAGGAAAAAAACAAAACAAAACTATATTAAGTAGCACAACATACTGAGGGACAAAAATGAAGAGATGGGGGACACACACTTCACCTTCAAACAGCACCTTCATATGCTTTAAAGTGAATTTTCAGTTTTTTCCCAGAAATTACCTTCAGGAAAACTCCAATGATCACACTTTCTAAATCTACACTCTTCTTAGCCAATAAACACATTTATTACTCTTTTCCTTTTCTAATGCAGGGTGCGGGCGGGGTGGGGAGGGTGGGGGGGCGGCCTCTAAGTGACGCACGTAATAGTCTTGCTTTTGATAAAGATTAAACCTCTACTTTGTGCAAAATATTAAGGAAAATACAAAGACAAGGTCTCCAGTCTCAAGGTTTCCATTTTGACAACACCAGTAGGTACTATGAATTCCTAAGATTGCATTCAAGAAAATCTATTGGGCTATACTCTATTTTCATAAACAGAAAGGACTTCTTTTTCTATGGAAGATCAAAAAAATCTCAAAGCCATCAATAAGAGAACTCCATATCACATAGAAACTGACCTATGGAATTGGGTACATTTGGTTTATGAATCTATCTGGCCTACAGCAAGTACTCTATGAAATGATAACGTAGTATGCCTGAGAATAATTTTCCTTAGAGTTAAAGGCAGTGAAAAGTTAGAACAGAGATTAAGAATTTATGTATGTGTGTATGTAAGTATGTATGAATGAGATGGGGGTCTCAGTCTGTCTCCCAGGCTGGAGTACAGTGGTGTGATCATAGCTCACTGCAGCCTCAAATCGTCCTCCCACCTTAGCCTCCAGAGTCACTGGGACTACAGGTAGGAGCCACCGTACTCGTCTAAGAATAATGGTTAATTGCTACTGAGAAAAACAGAATTTCAATGACTGTGGATAACAAATAACAACTTATTACCGCAATCCAAAGGACTTAGGATATCTGTATAGAAATGCTGACACCCACTTTAAACCCTCTGGAACCAGTTTATAAATCTCTGGGTGTGGCGGCTCACTCCTGTAATCCACATAGGCCGAGGAGGGAGGATCGCCTGAGCCCAGTAGTTTCAGACCAGTGTAGGCAACACAGAATAAAAAAATCAGCTGAGTGTGGTGGCACATGCCTGTAATCTGATGTGTCTGTAGTCCTAACTACTGGGGAGGCTAAGGCATGAGTATCGCTTGAGCCCAGGAGTTTGAGGCTGCTGTTAGCTGTGATCACACCACTGCACTCCAGCTTGGACAACAGAGCAAGATCCTGTCTCTAAAATTTTTTTTTTCAAATCTCTTTTTCCATCTCTGCTATACTACCCTCACTACCAATCTTACATCTTTCCTCTGTCTGGCTGACTGAAACGGTGGTGCGCCAATAACTGAAAAAAAAAAAAAAATACAGAAGGAAGATGACAACGTATTTTCCTTTCATTCTCTTTAATATTACTGTCTCATATCCTATCTACCAAAATGAATAACAATATTGTATTAATTGAATAAAATTTTACATAATCCGTTTTTATATTAAAAGTAGAATGAATGTAATGTTTTCTATTTTTCTTGAAAAACACTTTATTTGGCTTTTTGAAAGTGGCCGTGGTTTTTTAACCCTCCAGTTCAGTGGTCCTTGACAGAAAAAAGATTCTTACCTCTGTAATATAGAAAGTTTAAATTTATAATGGAAGAATCTCTACAGTCTAACTCTCAGGTATTAAAAATACTCATTTTCTCTGTTCCAAAGACAAGTGGATTTGTGAAGCCATAGTGTTTGTCTCATTTGACATGAAATCATTCTCTTTTTAGCTCAAAGTGCCTAACACATTCTTGGGAACCACTCAAATATGTTTCATTTCTCACAGAGGATAATTACATGTTTTAGAGTACAGCTGAATCTTGCTACAACTAAAAAAGTACACGGAAGAAGTTTTCAGTCAAAAAGTACTCTAATGACCAGTTTTTTTATTATTATAGTTTAAATGTATGACACATAGTATGTATTTATCATGCTAATCCATATAATGACAAATGATTATCTCTACATTTTAATTTTCAATTGCTCATAAAAGTAATGCTAGTAAAAGGGATTGGCTTGGCATAAAACTGTAGAGTATACATTAACAGTAGTGTGAGCAGAAATGGAAAACAATGTGACTATACCCATTTTTGATTCCCATAGTCAAAGATTAGAAAGTTAAAATAAACTGGAGTTTATACATCTACTAAAACATTAAAAAAAGTTTAGACTCTCCTTAAGAGATAATTATAGTTGGTGTTGTGAAAAAGAGAAAGCCTTTCATACTTAGCATTTCTCAAGGGAAGGAACTAGTAAGGGTCAACTATTTATATTATAGTAACATTGATGATGACAATACATTAAATAAGAATAGTAATAGGACTTTACATATTTTTATATCTATTTTTTATTTGACCCTCCCTGTAATCCTATAAGATAGGCATTAGTATTACCATTTTACAAAAAAAGAAAACCCAGGCTCAGAGAATACAATGAAAACACTAAGTAATTTACTAAACAGTATATGTGTGCGTGTGTATGTGTGTGTGTATACACACATACATAATTTTTTTGTTTGTTTTGAGACAGAGTCTCACTCTGTTGCCCAGGCTAGAGTGTCATGGCGTCAGCCTAGCTCACAGCAACCTCAAACTCCTGGGCTCAAGCAATCCTCCTGCCTCAGTCTCCAGAGTAGTTGGGACTACAGGCACGTACCACCAGGCCTGGCTACTTTCTCTAATTTTAGCAGAGACTGGGTCTTGCTCTTGCTTATGATGGCCTTGAACTACTGACCTCAAGTGATCCTCCAGCCTCAGCCTCCCAGAGTGCTGGGATTACAGGCGTGAGCCACTGCACCTGGCTCTAACAGTATTTTTGACAAGCGTCATAGTTAGTATTATATATGAAAAATTCCTGACTCTAAGCTCTGCATTCTTTTCTACACTATCCTGGAGTGATGGATTGCAAAATAAGGATACAAATTACACCCATCTCAAGATACATGTCTGTAATGTGATCTTGTTGCTCTTTAATCATGTCTTTAGATGATAAGTTTTTAATTTGATGAAATGGAATTTATCAATATTCTTACTGTTCATGCTTTTTGGTTCCTCTCTAAGAAATTTGGCCTTAGCAAATTTACTTTTTCTTCTTTATTTATTCTGGAAGCTTTATCCTTTCAGCTCTTAGGTTCGAGGCTATACCATTCAGGTTAATTTCTGTATATGGTATAAGGAGAAAGAAAGGGAGAAGAACATTCCAGGGAAGTGGAATTGCTATAAAAAAAAAGAAGGAGAAAAAAACACAAAGTATGCTCAAGGATACTGACTAGACTGGTTAGACTTAAATCTGAGGCTGTAAAGGTAACAGTGAGGGTAGGGAAAAGGACGAAGCCTGATAATGATAGTGACAGTTGTACAATACTGCACTTATAACGTCTGATCACCAAAATAACAGCATGAGAAAGGGTGGACTGTGGAGGGCCTTGCATATCAGGTTTTATCTAGCAGCGGCATCCATGGATCTAAGATAGAATACTCTGTCATTAGAGGATAAGGAAACTAGAGGCAGGAAGACTCGTCATGAAAGTTCAGGCACAAGCTAATAAGGACCCAGGTTAGAGTAACAGCAGCGAGAACAGAAAGGAAGGAAGAAATTTAAAAGACTAGGGTAGTAACTGTGGAAGGAGGTAAAAAGGCTACCAGTGCTTAGACCTGAGTTACTAGGAGAATAATGGCTTAGTTGAGGGAAATACATAAGTCCAGATGGGCAGGAGCTGTTTTTAGTAATAAAGAGTCTGGTTCCAGATATAAGAATTTGAAACAAAAGCACATCTAGTTTCCAGAGCTTCTATCACTCATCCCAAAGAGTGTCTTCTGCACCCACCATCACCCTAACCAAGAGAAACACGTTTCCGTGCCATTAGGCCCAGCACTCCTCATTCTCACAAAGACTGCTGACTTGGGGGGGAGGAATGAGGAGTGACTGCTTCATGGGCACAAGGTATCCTTGGGGGTGATGGAAACATTTTAGAATCAGATAGAGGTGATGGCTATGCAACATTGTGAACACACTAATTGCCACTGAATTGTACACCTTCAAATGGTTAATTTTATGTTATGTGAAATAAAAACATAAAAAAAAAAAAGGCAGCTGAAACCAAGAACATGATGCTTTTCATCCTATTATTAAAGGTCCATGCCCAGAATGCCCTACACCCTCTTGCCAGTTTACTCTACCAGTGCCTCTCCACCTTCCAAACCATTCCAATGTGCCCTGACATTATCTTCAGCAATAACCAGGAAATTATATCTTCCAACTTTTCTCTGAAGTCTATCTCCTTACTTTAAAACAATGTTGGCTGTTTCCTGAGAACAATACTTCCTTGCTGCCTATTCAAGTGGTGGTTGCTTTTTGTGTGTGTTTTCTTATTGTTGTTGTTTTTCTCTCATGTTAGTTACCTCAGGGAAAGAAAGAGAAAACTGGTTTCTCTGGTCCTTATGTGACTTACAGAAATTACTCTTCTACCATCGTTTTAAAAAACAAATAAAACAACCCATTTCTATGATGCTCAGGCCCCCTTAGTTATAGTGCCATCTCTTTTCTTCCAGTGCTGGCATTTCCTAACCTCCCAGTCAGTCTCCTCATAGCATCCAGCTTACAGTCTTCCTCCCCCAAAATTCTGTCACCATCCCAGATAACCTTCAGATTCAGAGAACTACTTTCCCAACAGTATGCCCTCACGTCATCTCCAGTAATATTTTCTCCCTCACATTACTTTAGTCATCCATTGTCAAGGTAAAAATCTTGGACTCTGATTATCATTCAAAACTGCTCTTCCACCAAAATTAGTAATTCAGACATCCTATTATTATCCACTTTCTCCATGCATGACTGCACCTGAGCAGCCAAGCACATTCCCAAGAAAGATCTCGAAAGGGCAAGCTGGTTCGATTATTAACTCATCATTACTGATCTCAAATGAGCACTCCACACAAGGTAACAATCCTATATTTCTCTGGTTAATCCGTTCTTTCACACTCGACCATGACTACTGCAAATCTTCTCCATTCTCCTCAATCCTCTGACATTCTCCTCTCTTGCTATGAGATGAAGATCTTATCTCCAACTATATTAAAAAAATAACCATTGGGCAGTAATTCCTACATCATTCCAATATGAGATGTGAAAACTTACCTACAATTGCAACCATCCTATTCTTTCTTCTTATCTCTTAAAAACAGTGCAATGTTCCTCTTCCTATCTTAAGCTAACTCACTATCTCATTCCCTTCATTTATTCAACAAATACTCATTTGAACAACAAAAATATTCATCTGGACAAATATTTACCAAAGGCCTACTAAATGCCAGGCACTACTGTCCATATGGAGAACATACAGTGAACAGACAAAATCCTTACCCTTTCCCCCCTTGGTGGTGGTCGGGAATATAAACAATACACAAAAAATAGGTAACCAGTTAACCAGAGGATATGTTAGTGTTGTGAAGGAAAGAAAAGCACAGTAGAAGGATCAAGAGGTTGGGGGGCAGGGGACAGCAGTGCTTCACTTTAAAATAGGCAGTCAATCCCAACTGGGGCAGGGATTTGAAAAAAATAAATAAAATAAAATAGGTAATCAAGAGTGGTTCTCACAAATTTATTTCTCCAACTCAGATCTCTCCTCTGAACTCCAGACATGCATATCCAACAGCTCATCAAACTCAAACAGGGACTGAATGAATGCCTCCCCAATCTCTTTATCAACAAACAAAAACAAATGCCCTAGAGTTCAATAAATGGCAATAACCTCCATGAACAGTGTAAAAGCCAGACCTGGAAGTTATTCTTGATATCCTTCTCTCTCTCACTCCCCATATCCAATTCAAAGTCCTGTCAATTTAACCTCTTAAATATTTCTGGCATCTGTCACTTGTCTCCATCAATAGCCATCATCATAACCACCACCACCCAAACACAGGCTACCATCCATCACCTCTATTTGATTGGTCTTTATTCATCCTGCATTCTTACTTCCCTTCTCGCAATCATTCTTCAATGAATGACAGCAACCAGAGTGAGATTTTCAAAATATACCCTTGAATTTGCTTAAAACACTTCATATGATTTCATTGCTCTTAGGATGAAGACCAATCTCCTTAAAACATGGTACAAAGGGCTATAGGTAATATGACCCCATCCTACCCTTCTAGCTTCATTTTGTACCACACCTCTCATTTCTTTCCCTCTAACTTTACTGAGGCACAACTGACAAATAAAAAGTATATATAAAGTATACAATGTGATATTTTGAGATACATATACAATGTGAAATTATTACCACAATCAAGCTAATTAATGTATCTATCATCTCACATAGTTACCAATTTTTTTTTTTTGATGAGAACACTTAAGATCTACTATCTTAGGAAATTCAACTTTAATCATCATGATGTACATTAGGTCTCCACAATGTATTCATCTTATAACTGAAAGTTTATACCCTTTGACCAACACCTTCCCATTCTTCCCCCTCCCACCAACCCCTGGTAATAAGAGTTCAACTTCCATGGATTCCACATATGTGAGATCATGTGGTATCTGTCTTTCTGTGCCTGGCTTACTTCACTCAGCATAATGTCCTCCAGGTCCATCCATGTTGTTGCAAATAACAAGTTATCCTTTTTTAAGGCTAAATAATATTCCATGTTGTATATATTATATACATACACACATTTTCTATATCTATTCATGTGTAGATAGAACTTTGCTTGCTTCTATATCTTGGCTATTGTGAATAATGTTGAAATTAACATTGGAGTGCAGGTATCTCTTTGAGATAGTGACTTTATTTCCTTTGGATATATACTCAGAAGTGGATTCCTGGATCATGTACACTCATTCTATTTTTAATTTTTTTGAAGAACCTCCACACTGTTTTCCATAATAGCCAACCAATTTACATTCCTAGCACACCTCTCAGAGTCTTGAATCTAATCATACCAGCTAGCTGATCCTCCTACTTGTCAAACTCAACTTACCACAGGGCTTCTGCTTTGACAGGTTTTCCCTCCTCTCTTAGACTGATTAGCTTCTACTCATTCTTCAAGAACATCCCCTCAGGAACTACTTTCCCTGGGAAGTCTGCATTGACTTCCTAGACTAGGGCAAACTGGTATGCATAAGATCATGCACCTTTTCTTTAGAGTAGTTGTGTATAGTAGTAGTTGTTGTTCCAGTGGTGCTATGGCTTGGATATATTTTGTAAGTCCCCAAGTCTCACGCTGAAATTTGATCCCCAATGTGGAAGGTGTGGCCTAGTGGGAGGTGTTCGGGTCCTGGGGGCGCATCCCTCATAAAGGGATTGGTGTCATTCTCTTGGGAATGAGTTCTCACCCTTACTTCCCCCAAGAGCTGGTTGTTGAAAAGAGCCTGGCACCTCATCTTCTTCATCCGCCTTCCCTGCCTTCCCTCCCCCGCTCTATATCTGTGTGTGTGTCTCCCTCTCTTTCACCATGTGACCTCTGCACATGGCTCCCCTTTGCCTTCTGCCCTCGCCAGAGCAGCCTGAGGCCCTCGCCAGAACCAGATGCTGACACCATGCTTCTTGAACAGCCTGTAGAACTGCAAGCCAAACGAACCTCTTTTCTTTATAAATTACCCAGCATCAAGTGTTCCTTTGTAGCAACACAAATGGGACAAGTGGCAATTTTATATGTTTGGAACAGGTTATATAATTTAAAACTATCTCTACCTCACAAAAATTGCTATGGAAAAAATTAGACAATCGAATTCATAGTAAAAAGCTTTATTTTATAAAGCCTACTCTAGGAAATTGCAAATTAAACTTAACTAGACCTTCTAAGCTACATCCACAATAAGTCATGAGGTTACTAGAAGCATTCAAATTTTTCTGGCAGTATTCTCTCAACTCAAAGGTAAAATTAAAACATTAGAAAGACATTTAATATATTTAGTCCATAAATCTTCTAAATGAATATGTATATTTTATGCATACATAATATACAGTATATGTGTGTATATCTCTCTCTTCAATGTATAGATACATATATATTCACCTCTAATAAGGTTACAAAACTCTCATATTTAAACATAAATTCTTTTAGTGTTTTACCAAATTTTTTAGAAGGCAAGTCACAAATTCAGATTCATTTTACTGTAACAAATCATTATCAAAAAACTAAAGCTGATGAAATGTTTATGTTTCATTTGAGTGACTAAACATCATTTAACCATCAGCACACCAGGCTCTAACTGTTTCCAATCTTTCATTTAGCGTGAGTGTCTAAAAGTAGTAAATTCAAGGTCAACAAAACTAACAGTTGAGAGAGAAGCCATTAGCTGCTTTTAGCTTATTTTAAAAATTATGTTACTTTTAAAATATAGAAAAATTGACTTTATAAGGATCAAATAAAAAAATTTCTTGAAATAAACATGCCACTCATTAAAAAGCAACATAATGAGGAAGAAAAAAGTAGATAGATGCCTGTAAAATAGAGAAATTTTTCACTGCTATGGTCAAATCCTCAAGGCTGAGTCAGTATTTTTGACAGGGTCAAGGTGCTTTACTTACAGTGCTTTACTAAGAAACAACACATTTTATTTTCAACTATAGTACTCCACGTACTTGCAAAAGATTTTTCCCATCACCACCACATAACTGAGAGCAAGCAATAATACATATACTGTTTGTCAATAAACAAAAGAAAGGATTCAACAGTAACTATATGGCTCTCCTTTAAAAAAAGAACTAAACTAGGACTAAAGGAATACCCTGGGGGGAAAAAAGTCTTCTCTGCAAACCAATTTGATCAGATACAAATCTTGGCTTATTCTACCTTTAAAGTATTTTTATTCAAGGGCTAAGTTCTTAGTCACTGATGCAAAGCACCCCATGTACTCTGCAGCCAGCCACAGACAATACGTAAACAAATGAGTGTGCCTGTTGTTCCACTAAAACTTGCTTTGTGAACACTGAAATTTGAACAATATAATTTTCACATGTCACAAAATGTTATTCTTTCATTAATATATTTTAATTTTTAAAACTTTTTCTAAAATTTATATTTTTTGAGAAACAGGGTCTCGCTCTGTCGCTCAGGTTGGAGTACAGTGGTGCGACTATAGCTCACTGGCTGCCTCGAACTCCTGGGCTCCGGCGATCCTCCTGCCTCAGCTTCCCAAGTAGCTGGGACTGTAGGCACAGGCCACCACACCCACCTAATTTTTTTTTTATTGTGGGGTCTCACTGTGTTGCCAAGGCTGGTTTCTCCAAATCCTGGACTCAAGCAATCCTCCCACCTCGGCCTCCCAAAGTGCTGGGATTACAGGCGTGAGGCACCACACCCAGCTGTTAATTTTTTTATTAAAAATTTAACATCGGCCGGGCGCGGTGGCTCACGCCTGTAATCCTAGCACTCTGGGAGGCCGAGGCGGGTGGATCGCTCAAGGTCAGTTGTTCGAGACCAGCCTGAGCAAAGAGCGAGACCCCGTCTCTACTAAAAATAGAAAGAAATTATATGGACAACTAAAAAAACTATATATAGAAAAATTAGCCGGGCATAGTGGCGCATGCCTGTAGTCCCAGCTACTCGGGAGGCTGAGGCAGTAGGATCGCTTAAGCCCAGGAGTCTGAGGTTGCTGTGAGCTAAGCTGACGCCACGGCACTCACTCTAGCCTGGGCAACAAAGTGAGACTCTGTCTCAAAAAAAAAAAAAAAAAAATTTAACATCATTTTGGCCGGGCGCGGTGGCTCACGCCTGTAATCCTAGCACTCTGGGAGGCCGAGGTGGGCGGATCGTTTGAGCTCAGGAGTTCGAGACCAGCCTGAGCAAGAGCGAGACCCCACCTCTACTAAAAATAGAAAGAAATTATATGGACAGCTAAAAATATATATAGAAAAAATTAGCCGGGCATGGTGGCGCATGCCTGTAGTCCCAGCTACTCGGGAGGCTGAGACAGGAGGATCGCTTGAGCTCAGGAGTTTGAGGTTGCTGTGAGCTAGGCTGACGCCACGGCACTCACTCTAGCCTGGGCAACAGAGTGAGACTCTGTCTCAAAAAAAAAAAAAAAATTTAACATCATTTTTAGCTCATGGCTGCACAAAAACAGGTGGAAAATCAGACTTGGCCTGTGGGCCATAATTTATCAACCCCTAGTCTAGGAGAAAGATCACTACTCTTATTTATATGTAATCCATGACTTCATTGAACTTTACTTTCTCAAACTATTAAAAAAAAAAAAAAAAGAATACCACATACAAAAATCACCTCCAAATGGATTAAATACCTACAAACTAAAACTATAAAACTGTTAGAGGAAAACACAGTATAAAATCTTTATGACATCATATTTGGTGAGGATTTATTGGGTTTGACACCAAAAGCACAGGTAACAAAAGAAAAATTAGATAAACTGGACTTAATCAAAATTAAAAACTTTTGTACATCAATGATGCCCAAGAACATTAGTCTTTAGGGAAATACAAATCAAAACCACAATGAAATACTACTTCACACTATGATGGCTAGAATAAAACAACCACCATCACAAAAACAGAAAATAACAAGTATTAGAGAGAATGTGAGAAATTGGAACCCTTGTACATCCATCAGCTAATGTTGAATTTTAACACAAAAAATTCTCATAATAAACATAATATAAACTTTAAGCAAATACTGCCTAGGGTTTTAATTTACAAATAAATGTGAACGGTTTATTAGTTTGGTATGACCAACTCTGTATTAACCACAGCTATATTCCAAGTCCCTAGCATGGTGCCTTGTTCATAGTAGGAACTCAAAAGGAATAGAGAAATGAGTGAATAAAAACAAGTTAAATTTGATGCAGAGAGGTACAAGTTAGTAATGATCTAAATAAATGGAGAGATATATAGTGTTCATAGACCAGAAGACTTACTATTGTTAAGATGTCAGTTCTCCCCAAATTGCTCCAAAAGCCAACCCAATCCCAATCAAAATTCTAGAAAGAACTTCTGGTATATACATATTAACAAACTAACTCTAAAATTTGTATGGAAAGGGCAAGGAATGAGAATAGCTAAAACAACTCAGAAAAAGAACAAAGTTGGAAGACTCACACTAACTAATTTTAAGGCTTACTATAAAAATACAATAATGATTTAGTGTGTTGTTAGAAAAAGGACAGATAGAACCATAGAACAGAATAGAAAATCCAGAAAAAGACCCACACAAATATGGTCAATTGATATTTAACAAAAGTGCAAAGAAATTAAATGGAGAAAGGATAGTCTTTTCAATAAATGGAGCAAGAACAAAAATTCATCTGGAAAAAATTGAACCTTGACCCATACCTCAAATCTTTTACAAACATTAACTCAAAATGCATCACAGACTTAAATGAAAAACCTAAAACTATAAAACTTCTAGAATAAAACATAGGAGAAAAACCCTACATGATTTTTCTTTATGACTCACATAGGATTTGTGATCTTGGGTTATACCCTAGGGGTGGACCCTGATTAACATGTACCATTCACTACATCTCATCCTCCTAGCCTCAATGACAGGGATCAAGGGGATCAGAAAGCCCAGTACAAACAATGAAACTCATGGTGACATCTGCTGAGGGATTCTGGGAAAGAAATTTCCCCTTACTTGGAAGATTCTGAAAATATATTGTCTTCTATCCCAAAAATATGAGCAAGGAAACACATAAACCTGCTGTCTGCAGGTGGCCAACTTGAGAAAATGAGGACAGGCAATCTTAAGATGAAGTAGAAACTAAAACTGTGCTCTCTAATACAGTAGCCATTGGCTGGCTATGTGTGGTTATTGGGTCTTTGAAATGTGGCAAGTCCTAACTGAGATGTGTTGTAAGGGTAAAATACCAATTTTGAAGACTTAGCATGAAAAACAATATAAAATATCTCATTAATAATTTTTATACTGATTACAAGTTGAAATGGTAATATTTTGGACATACGGAGTTAAATGAAAGCTATTATTAAAATTAATTTCTCAGGGTGTAGTGGCACATGTCTATAGTCCCAGCTACTCAGGAGGCTGAGGCAGGAGGAATGCTTGGATCCAGGAGTTCTGGGCTGTAGTGTGCTATGCTGATCAAGGTGTCCCCACTAAGTCTGGCACCAATATGGTAACCTCCCAGGATCAGGTGACCATCAGGTTGTCTAAGGAGGGGTGATTTGGCCCAGGTTGGAAATGGAGCAGGTCAAAACTCCTGTGCTGATCAGTAGTGAGACTGCACCTGTGAATAGACACTGCACTTCAGCCTGGGCAACATAGTGAGACTCTCTCTTCAAAAGAAAAGAAATTAATCTGTTTCTTTTTACTTTTTAAAATGTAGTTACCAGAATATTTAAATTTTAAAATGTGATTTCCATTATATTTCTTTGGACAGAATTGCTCTAGGAAGATGACAATGCAAGGTAAAACAAAATAACCCAACAGAGTTACAAAAAAGATTACTTCTGATATCTCAGAGCCTCTAAATCAACTTTTGCCAGAAGCCTGCCCTATTTTTGGATTTTTAGAGGCATAAACAAATAAATCACTTTTATAATTTAAGTTAGTTTCCACAGAATTTATTTCGCAACTGAAAATATACTCATACTCTAATCCAGCAATATTTCTTCTATTGCCACCTTTGAAGAAATAAAAATGTGTAGAATTTCCTTTGTAGTTCGTTCACTCTATTTGCATATTTCATAATGCACTTATTGGTTTATATGAAAGTATTTAATGTCCATTATAGGTATTACAAGTATAACATTGTTCTCAAAGTGAATAAATTCTAACAGTAAGTAGGTTCTCACTGAATTAAGAATAGTGAAAAAAGAAATTTTCACTGAAAAACCACATGTTCACTTATTAAACATTACTGAACCCCTACAAGGGCTAGGAGCGTCAAACAGGTTTCATTGCCACATCAGCTGTCATGACTGCCTGTCATACTGTGATTCAAAGGATGCTAAGCTAAATATTATACAAAAGTTTGTTATGATCAAGCAGAAGATTGAAGACATGTGTTCAGACATTTGCTTCTCCAGCAAAACAGTGCAACTCTACAGTTAAAAGTGGGAAAAGATGATTGTGATCTGGCATTTTTTTAAAAAACGTTTAATTAGTAAGTTAAATTTTCCATTCATCATTCTTTAACAGATGGGTTATCTATTTGATTTCACAATTATAATTGCATCCTTAAGTTCTTAAGCATAGATTTTACTATATAAGTCCCAACAGTTTTCTAATATATTCTTTGACAATGCAGGTTTATAAAATTCTAGATATTTTTAAGTAGATTAATCTAGGTGTAGGCATTAAACTCACCTATCTCAATTAGTCCTACTGATTCACAAGCAGGTTATCTCTCTTTAAAACAGATCAAAGTGTCTCTTACTCATTTAACATATGGTTACTGAGCGTTTATAATTAGTACGTGTCAAGCAGTGCACTGGGTGCTATAGGGAGGGTGAGAGAGAAAGAGAGAAACCTCTAAGCATGGTTATTGACCCTATGCAGTTTTCTAGTCTAGTGGGAAGAAAGACAAATAATTACAATAAATTGTAACAGGTATTATAAGGAAAGTACAGAGTATTCCAAAAGCATGTAAGAAACCCAATCTAGGTAAGTGTATTTAAATTGAGACACAATGAATTAATGGGCATCATCAGGTTGAGGAGTGGAGAAATGGAATGGTGAAGTGGAGGTGGGAGGGTGAAGTCACCTACTTAGGGAGACTAGCATGTGGGAAAACAGGCAGGAAGAAGTTTGCTCAACAGAGGAAGTGAAAGAAGTTAGTATAGCTGGAATATCAAATGCAAGAAGGAAAGAAGGAATAATGAATGCTAGAGATAAGTGAGTGCAAATATCTTGGAAAGGATTATAAGGCACATTAAATAGTTTGGACTTTATCCTAAGGGCAAGGTTTTAAAGATTTAAGGATAACATTGTCCATCTGGCTATCTTGTGGGGAAAGAGGACAGGCCCAGCGCCAGGGAGTGCTATTAGGAGGTTTTACAGTAACCATTCTAGGCCATCATTGACAATGGCTTGGACCAGCATGACGATAGGAGAAAGAGAGAGTTATGGTGAAATTAAGGTGGTATCTGGAAATGAATTCTAGAAAACGTAGCATGAAGGAGATAAGAGTCAGAGATAATTCTCAGGTTTCTAGCTTGAACAGGTGTTTGATTGCCAGTGTCATTTCCTGCAATAAGCAATACTAGAGACAGAGAAAACCTGAGTATGGCTTTTAAAAGTGGTGATTTTGAGGTGCCTTTGAGACACCCAAGAAGAAATGTCTAGTTGGATATAAAGTTCTCTCTGGAGCTTCTATAAGTGGTAAATGAGGCTATGGAAGTAAATGAGCCTGCTTATGGAGTATGTCCAGATAAGAAAAAAATAGGGCCTAGAGCAGAGCTTTGAGGAACTTGGAGGGCAAAAAGAAGCCTTCAAGAGACAAAGAAAAAAACCAAAACACGGGGATATCAAAGAAACCAAGGAAGGAAGTATATCAAAAAGAGATGATTGTTGACAAAAACTGTTGAGATATCAAACTAGAAAACTGAAATTTGCCCACAAATTTTAGTGACATTGTGAAACATAGTTTTGGAGGTGAGTGTGTACACCAGATTCTGGTGGATTGAGGTGTTTATCAGTAAGAAAAGAGAAATATGGCAGAATCTGGATGGGAAAGTGAGGTTGAGGGAGCTGCGCTTTCTTTTTCTTTTTGCATTGGGAAACACTTGAGCTTCCTTTAACACTAATAAACAGTAGAATCTACCTCTCATTTAGAAGCTTGAAAATGCCAATATTCACATCCCAGTTTCTTTTAGAAAGAGATTACAGATGCTCCTCCACTTACGATAGTGTCACATTCCAACAAACCCACCATAAGTTGAAAATATCCTTAGTTGAATATGCCTTTAATACACCTAACCTACCAAACATCATAGCTTAGCCTAGCCTACCTAAAACGTGCTCAGAACACTTTGGGTACAGTAGTCAACAAATTAAATGAGATATTCGACATTTTATTTAAAAAGAGCCTTTGTATTAGATGATTTGACCCAGTATTGTAAGAGAATATTATACTGCATACAGCCAGCATGGCAAAAGATCAAAATTCAAACTCTGAAGTATGGTTTATACTTAATGCTTATCACTTTTGCACTAACATAAAGTCAAAAAATTCTAAGTGGAACTATGGTGAGCTGGGGACCATCTGTACAGGAGTCCCTTGCTATCTGCTGGGGGACTGCTTCCCTACGAATACCAAAATCCATGTATGATCAAATCCCATAGGTAAAAAGGTAGTATTTGCATATAACCTATGCATATCCTCCCATATACTTTAAATTATCTCTAGATTACTTGTAATACTTAATACACAATGTAAATGCTATGTAAATAATTGTTATAACGAATTGGTTTTTATGTGTATTATTTTTTATTGTTGTATTAGTATTTTTTTCCAAATATTTTTGATCCAGAGTTGGCTGAATTTGCAGATATGGAACCTGCAGATACAGAACACACAGATATGAAAGGCTGACTGTCTAGGCAGATGTACCTGCCTCATACTCTGAATTGAGAACTGGTGTCACAAACAACCAAAAAGAACCCTCTTAATTAAAGATGACCAATGCAGCAAAAGTTTCAGGGGCAAAAAGCAACAAAAGTCAAGCAGCAGCAGCAGCAGCAGCTCTGTCCAGTGCCAGCAGTAGCAAGCAAACAACAGTAATGCTGTCCTAACCAGACTGCATTTGTGGTATGGCCCTGGCTAAGGCTTCTGCCAGGAAAACAGCCCCCGCAGTTCCTCTCATTGTACAAGTCTGGTTCTGCAGTCTTCCTAGCAATTGTAAGAGCTTCCTAACATCCATTTAATAAATTTACTGCTACATTAAATAAGCCAGAGTCAGTTTTTGTTGCTTCCAACTAAGAAACCTAACTGCTTACAGAATTATAATAGGCTGGGCATAGTGGCTCATGCCTGTAATCCCAGCACTTTGGGAGGCCAAGGCAGGAGGATCAACTGAAGCCAGGAGTTTGAGCCCAGCCTGGGCAACAGAGCAAGATCCAGTCTCAACAAAAAAAAATTTTAAAAACATTAGTTGAGGCCGGGCGCGGTGGCTCACGCCTGTAATCCCTAGCACTCTGGGAGGCCGACGCGGGTGGATCGTTTGAGCTCAGGAGTTCAAGACCAGCCTGAGCAAGAGCGAGACCTCATCTCTACTAAAAATAGAAAGAAATTAGCTGGACAACTAAAAATATATATAGAAAAAATTAGCTGGGCATGGTGGCACATGCCTGTAGTCCCAGCTACTTGGGAGGCTGAGGCAGGAGGACTGCTTGAGCCCAGGAGTTTGAGGTTGCTGTAAGCTAGGCTGACGCCATGGCACTCTAACCCAGGCAACAGAGTGAGATTCTGTCTAAAAAAAAAAAAAAAAAAAAAAAAATTAGTTGGGCATGATGTTGTGCACCTGTAGCCCTAGATACTTGGGAGGGTGAGGTGGGAGGATCACTTGAACCCAGGAGTTTGAGGTACATTGAGCTATGATCTGGCCACTGCACTACAGCCTGGGTGACAGGGCAAGACCCCGTCTCTAAAAAAAAAAAGAAAAAGAAAGAAAGAAAGAAAACAATTACAATAAAAGATGACACTTCTGTCAGTGGTATGGTGACAAATCAACTCCCCTAATACACCCACCAGGATATTGGTGACATAGTGACATGGTCATTTAGCATCACTAAGCAAGCAAACTCTAGAACTACATAAGGCTGAAAAACAGAGTAAGGTTCTCCCATTTCATTAGTCCCCATGATTCTTTGAAACAAGCATCAATTTTAACAAGAGTTGAAAGGCTCCCACTTCAAAACATCAGTAAGAGAAAGAAAAGACGACCAAAAGATTAGGAGAAAATATCTGCAAATCATATGATAAAAGACATGTAACCAGAATATATAAAGAGCTCTTACAATTCAGTAATCTGAGGAGAAACAACCCAATATAAGAAGGACAAATACCTGAATAGATATTTCACCAAAGAAGATACATAAATGGATAATAAGCACATGAAAACATGCTCAACTTTATGAGTCATTAGAGAAATGGCAACCAATACCACTCCCACTAAAATGGCTATAATAAAAAAAGACAAACAATGACAAGTGTTGACAAAGATGTGGAGAAACTGCAACCCTAATACATTATTGATGGGAGAGTCAAACAGTTTGGCAATTTCTTAAAAAGTTAAACATAAACTTACCATGCAAGCCAACAATTCCATTTCTAGCTATCTATCCAAGAGAAATGAAAACATTTTCCCACAAAAAGTTGCACGCAAACGTCACGTAAGCATTATTCATAATTTTCTCCAATCTGGAGACATCCTAAATAACCAACAGCTAGTGAACAAACAAAATGTGGTATTTCTTTTTTCTTTTCTTTTCTTTTTTTTTTTTTTTTTTTTTTTGAGGCAAAGTCTCACTCTGCTGCCTGGGCTAGAGTGTCATGGCGTCAGCCTAGTTCACAGCAACCTCAAACTCCTGGGCTCAAGCAATCCTACTGCCTCAGCCTCCGCTCCAGAGTAGCTGGGACTACAGGCATGTGCCACCATGCCTGGCTAATTTTTTCTATATATTTTTAGTTGTCCAGCTAATTTCTTTCTATTTTTAGTAGAGACGGGGTCTCACTCTTGCTCAGGTTGGTCTCGAACTCCTGAGCTCAAATGATCCTTTCAGGTATTTTTTTTTTTTTTTGTATGTACATATTGTACTCTCTAATGCCTACTCAATAATGGTATCATACTGCAATGTATTTATTTTTATTGAACAGTATATAATGGTGTCAGCACATAAAGACATACTTCATTTTTTTGAACATCATAAATGAATGAACCATAATTTGCTATAACCATGCATCTACTAGTCTCCTAGCGGACATTTAAGCATTCTGTCATTTATGCATAGGAACCTCTGGTCTGGTGTTGGATTGGCCTGCAATAAACATTGCTGTGAATAGGACTAAGTAAGCAAGAAATAATAAGCTTCCTTTTTGTGCTATTCTTCCAACCATCTGGGAATTGTTTTTTAAATCTCCTTTTTTTTTTCCCTTTCCTACTTTCTCCTCTTCTTGCTTGGACCTACTCTGCTTCTGTCATGATCTTAAAAAAGGATATGGAAGAGATGGGAATATCATCTTATATAAAGTAAACGTATCTTATTTGGTGCTTTATCAGTTGAAGGCTTATTTTCTGTTTCCCTGTTGGGTATAGAAAAGCCATTTCACTGTAACTTTGAACGCCTGGCCTCAAGTGATCCTCCCACTTTGACCTCTCAAAGCGCTAGGATTACAGGCATAAGCCACCATGCCCAGCTGGAAAAGCCATCTTAAATGACTTAATCTGAACTAGTAGATCAATCAATTTTTAAAAATTGGTTATAGTAAAAATCATCAAAAACTGATTACCTAAACATTTTACTTGAATCAAAATATACAGACATACACGTATTCGTCAATTGTTTGGTACAGGGCAGGGGTTGTTAACTAGAGTGATTTTACCCTCCAGGGACGTTTGGCAATGTTTAGAGACATTTTTGATTGTCACTACTGGAACGAGGGTGCTATTACTGTTTAGCGGGTAGTAGAGAAGGCAGGGATACTGCTAAACATCCTTCTATGCATATGCCAGTATCTCCCCACCCCAACAAAGGAGTCTCCCATCCAAAATGTCAGTAGTGCCAGGAATTGAGAAACCATGATCTAGGGCAAAGACCTTTTCTTTGTGCAGACATCCATGAGTTGACACTCTGCATCAGATTTGCATGCATAAACCATACTCATAATTTATCATTAATGATTTCCAGTTTTGATTTCTTTAAAATGGAGGGAGACCTTAAAAGACAGTTATAATCTGTGAGTCAAATCTTAATATTTTACTTTCTTCAAATCTTTTACGGTAGTCTTACCTATACCAATTTAATAGCATTTTTCTTTTAAGTAAATGGCCTTAAATTATACCAAAACATTTAACCTATTTTTTCCAACACACTTTTTATAGAAATAACTCTTCACACTCCTATTTTGTTAAGTTAGATAATATATAATTAAATTGCATAATTGTAAGAACAGCTGGTATAAACAGGGGAACAAACTAACCTACTCTTGGTTGGCACCCAATGGAGTGTATGGGATGTTAGCCTAATTAGCATCCCTTGTCGGTTTAAGAGGGGAATCTAGCTAGAGAGCTTTGGTTGATTATGATCGCTGGTTAAGTGAAGGCTGGCCAAGAGCTTCTCTACATGAATAATAAGGAACTGAAGGTTTTTTTGGTTGTTGAATTGTTTTCAAAATAAGTTCACTGAAAACTATTTCTTACTTAATGAACAAACCAAAAAACAAAACAAAACAAAAACCCGCACACAGAAAAACAAACAAAAAAACCTAAGAGCATAAGATAATTTTCTATTTCAAATCAATTTTGTTTTGCCCCAAATTGGTAGGATTTTGTGAGGGTATGAAGGAGAAGAAAGGACAGAGGCAATGCCAATGTGGCCTTCAAAAGAGAATAATGCTCTTCACTCTTGATTTATATGCTTTGGTATAAGAATTTTAGAGATCTTTGGGTGTTTGGTATAATGAGGAAGCCTTATCTGTCTAGAAATTATTAAATTATTTTGCTGGGTTTCAGTCTCTTTCATGAATGTATTTAATCATATTTTTGTGTGTGTGCTTGGAAGGGTACTACCAACTGGCCTTATCCTATTTAATAACTCTATTTTGAGCAGACTGACTTCCATACTGTCCTCTAGTTCTGGATTACTTTCATCTGGACCTTTGCATATTAAACCCCATTAGCCAGTCTTCTGCCTTTTACGAAAACATTTCTTAAATTTCTTTAAAATACTTCAACCCAGCATCTCAATTTTCAACCAAAGACTTGATTCTACCACATTTCCAATCTTTGTATTACTAGTACATTTTTTTCAGCTTTGATTATCTGCATTTTCAGAATATATGCATAATTTTGACTACATAAATTTATTCAGGCTGACTCACTGCCTAATAAAAGTGATGTTATTTAGAATTTAATTAGAGATTAATCAGAGAGGTCCAGAAACAGACGTTTTAGATACCCTTATGAATTATCCAGTAACCAATACCCGGTGGGAAATCTAACCTGAATAGATGGTTAATCTTCTCAGAGAGAGAGGATTAAGCTGAATTAACATACGCTTGTTAAAGTTTTTAATTACTATTTCTGTAGTTGTGGGGGGAGATGTTAGCAATTCCTTCCTGCACTTTTTGCTAATGATGGTGATTTCTTTATCTAGAGAAACTGTAAGATCAGAGAAGGATAAGAGATTACTTAGAGCAGCATGACTGAGTTAACTCTTAATGAGATTTTAAAAAATAATCAGGTTTATATTAAAACAGAATTCACTGTATAAAAAGTTAGTTCTGATTACATTTATGGGATACATTACATTTGTAAAATGCTCAGTATCTGAACATTGTTTAACTTAACAAATCCTGCCTTTGGAGCTCTGAAGCACTAAGTAAAAAGTCCAGCTACCCTAAAACCACCACACTGGAAAGACCACACAGAGACTAGGAGATGCCACAGCTGTCCCCATCCTCAGCTGTTTATGTTCTTCCCCAACTGAGCAGAGGGTACAAGAGTGAGCTAGCTCACATAACTCCACTCCCAGCACTGTCAGGCTGCCACTGCATGAGAGATTCCAAGTGAGAACCACCTAACTGTGCCTCGTCAACCTCCAGAACCCTGACAGAGAATAACAAAATAATAATTGTTGTTTCAAGACACTATGCTTTGGGTTAGCTATGCATAATAGACAAGAATACCCAGTGTTTTGGGAAAAGGAGTGTATAACTACACTTGTTATTTTATATACTTCTTTATTGCTTGGATTCTTTTCAATGTAATAACTTTATAACAACAACTGAAGTCCCTAGAACTCCTGCTATCCTGGTAAGGGAGGAATGGGGGGAAGGAATTTATCCTCACAAGATAGTGAACCTAAAATTTCTACCTTACCTTTATTTATCTGATCATTGCTAATCACAGTCACTGATACCGGATTCTACAGCCAAAAATATTTGTCAGAAATTTAGATGTAGCAAACTATTCAATACTGAGGGTACTGGATCAGAGAAATTACTGAAGCAAGAATAACCCATGTACAGCATTGAGATCTGTTTCTCATGGTTCAGTACTCTTTCTGATCCTATCAAAACCAAACTATGAGCTTCCTAAAGTCTAGGCCTACATCTTACTTACATAATAATGTACTCAATATTGGTTAGATAAATGGGAATAATGAACTGTGAAAATGAAAGGGGGAGGGGAAAGAACACAGAGGGGGCAAATCAGTAGGAAACTCAAGAACCTTACACTTCAACTAGGAATCTAATTCATATACATGAAATGAAAACTAAATCATACTGTGATGTGTGATGAAAAATGGATTCTCTTTGCCAATCGCAAGCATTTGGAACAATGGTTGGATAAAGATGAAGTGCCGAAACACAGTCCAAAACCACATATTCCTCAAAAAAAAAAGCTAATGGTGTCTGTTTGGTGGTCCAGCACTGGTATTATCCACTACAGCTTCATGAAACCTGGTCAGTCGATTACAGCAGATGTCTACTGCAACTAATTGGATGAAATGATGAGAATGCTTGCAATGAAGCAGCCAAGATTGGCCAATAGAGACAGGCCAATCCTTTTGCAAGGCAACCACAATATGGTGTAGAAATGGTTCACCTGTACATTGTGACAGCAAAGAAAGGCAAGCTTTGAGTTGACTTCTCTTCTGACACTCATTTAATTCACATGGAACCCATCTATCCAGCTTCTGTACCTTCCTTGGCCATTTGTTTCAAATGGTCCAATATTGTTGGAATAGTAACATTAAACTTTGCTGCTAATTCACAAGTAGGTTGGGATAGATTTGCTTGCACTACAGCTTTTAGCTCATCATTATCCACCCTGGTCTTAGGTCACCCACGTGGCTCATTTTCAAGATTAAAATCACCAGAACGGAATTTCTCAAACCATCTACGCACTGTGCATTCATTAGCCACATCTTTCTCAAACACTTCGTTGATATTTCGAGCTGTCTGTGCTGCATTGGTTCCACGATGGAACTCATATTCAACAATAACAGGAATTTTTTACTTATCCTTGGTTTCACAAAAGTTGCTCTAAAAAAAGTGAAAGATAATCACAAGCCACAACGTGTGTTTGAAAGACTGAGGATGTGCCTTCACAATAAAAATAAAACAAGAAGTGTCAAAGTGAAATGTCAGAGATATCAACTGTCAAACTTAGTACTTAAGGAAATCGGACATTTCATACTTAATAACCTAATACACCAAGACAAATAAAAAGCTGGGAACAGATAAATCCAAAGAGAAAAAAAAAATTGTACCAGGAAGAAACTGAAATCACAGGTAACCAAAAAAGCTCTGCAAATGTGAATCTGATTTATCAGAAGTATCATCAACATCTATCATATTCTTGCCAATGAAACAAATTAAACTTTAATTGGTCTTTTTTCCCCAAAGCAAATTATCACGGTGTTGACAAAAAATTGTCTCGAACCAAAAATCACATGCTCTAATTTTTCTGTTAATATATTTGAAAATATTTTGTTACCCTGTTAAAAGCAGACTTTTGTTGTTGTCTGTAATAATCAATAGTATGTTGGGTTAACAACCTCATCTTTGAAGGCAGGCTTT
Source organism: Eulemur rufifrons (assembly GCF_041146395.1). Taxonomy (NCBI): domain Eukaryota; kingdom Metazoa; phylum Chordata; class Mammalia; order Primates; family Lemuridae; genus Eulemur; species Eulemur rufifrons. The sequence goes on from NC_090994.1 coordinate 4,514,184, forward strand.
ATAACCCACCCAGATGATAAAAGGACAGCAAAGTGTTACTACAACCAACCCTGTAACTAGCATTTAACTTAATCATCCTTTCTTGTACCTAAACTAACAATAATAGCATTTAGAACCAGCCCCCGCTTTTTTCTGTAAAGATCCTTTCCCTGAAAACAGTCTTTGAGCTGACTTTCTTTGGATCTAGTTACCTTGCAACAAGTCCAAAATAAAACTACGACATGAGCTCACAATCAATCTGATAAGTTTGCATTAACAATGTCAAAGGCCAAACTAATGTCACAATAGCTATAAAATTTTGGTTATCTAATACAGATTGTAACATAACCTCACTGGCAAGAAATATATCATATTAGTCTTGAATTCACTGAAATCTTTCACATTTGCCGAAATTTTCTATATCATTGTTAACTTTTACTAGAGAAGTTTAATGGGTACTAAAATTATAATTCCTCATTTAAACAAAGCTTGCCAATATTTAAATTCTCATAACAAGAAAATTTAATTGGAATTTTTCATAAAAACTTTCAAGATGTGCCAAAAGAATTTGAAATACAGACATGCATCATTTAATGATGGGGATACATTCTGAGAAATGCATCATTAGACAATTTCATCGTTGTGCAAACATCATAAAGTGTACTTACACAAACCTAGATGGTATAGCTATTGCTCCTAGGCTACAAACCTATACAGCACGTTACTGTGCTGAATACTGTAGGCAATTGTAACACAATGGTATTTGTGTATCTAGACATAGAAAAGATACATGAAAAATAGAGTATTACAACTTTATGGGACCACTGTCATATATGCAGTCTGTTGTTGACGAAAACATCGTTAGGTGGTACATGACTGTTCTACATAAGGCAAAAGAGTGAAATTAGTGGTCCAATAATTGGTATCTTTCTCCTTAGCTATACTATCAAAACAACAGACCTTATAAAGAGGGGAATTATTCTATCTTTGTGGTGATGTAACAGTGTTGTATTTTGATTTTGGTGGTGGTTACACACTCTACACATGTAATAAAATGGCACAGAACTTACAGTGTACCAATGTCCATTTCCTGGTTTTAATATTATACTAACGTTATGGAAGATGTAACCAATAGGGGAGACTGGATGAAAGGTACAGGGCCCTCTCTACTATTTTTGCAACTTCCTGTGAATCTATAATATGTTAAAAGGATTCTGAGGACTTCCCAGCATTCTACGGGCTCACAATAATCCTATGAAGTAGGTACTATTTTTATCTCCATTCTGTAACTGGGGAAACAGAGGTACAGACATTTTAAATGACTTGCCCAAGATCACATAGACAGAACCAGGATTTCGATATAGGTAGAATGACTGTAAAGTTTGGATTTATCTGAAAGTCTGGGCAGCCACTGAAGGATTACGGACAAAGTTTGACAATCAAATTCACATTTTATTTTGGCAGGATACCCCAGGTAGGAGTGTAGAATAATTAATAAAAAAAAAAACTTTAAGCAAGACGATTAGTTAAGAGACTGATACAGTAAGCCAGAAATGATGAAGGCCTGAATTAAGGGAATAGCAATAGAATGAAAAGAAACCAATGTATACAGAGTACAAAATCAACTTGACTTTATGACTGCATGGGGAATGAGGACAATTTCAAAGCTTGACTGAGTAGACCCAAGCCAACAGTTTCATGTTTTAACAATACTACTACCTTATCAAAATCTTAAACCAGATAGGTTCATACTTAAGTCATCCTTATTTCAGCAGTACTCACAGCATCTGACTTAGCTTCTATAAAAATTGTAACTATATACACGAAGGTTATTGCAGCTTGGCAACTCCATACTCATTATTTAATATGTATACATATGGTAATGAGAGCTATTACATGTTTTCAATACACCACATGTAGACCATCACTAGACATAAGATAAACACAGAGGCAGCTAGAGAATATAGTCAGTATTCAGAGATTAGTAATATTTTAATCATAATCAGCACTATAAAAAAGAAAAACGTAAATGCACTTTGAGTGGATTAGAATTATTTTATCATCTAAAAGGAAGGAGTCTGGTGCCACCTGTTTTAAGAGTGAAAAAAATTAAAATAATTGATCACTTCAAAGCTAAAACCAGACCACTGTTAGCTTTTCTTCCTTTGTTTGCAAACATTAAAAAAAAAAAAAAAAAAAAAAACCCACTAACCTTATAGCCTAAGGATCTGTAAAACACTGCATGAAGATTATAATAACCACTGGAAAAATTTACTGTAACTTCAACCTTATTACCACTGTGAGGGCAAAAACTATGCTAAGGCCAGGGCTCTTCCAGTAACTAAATGCTCTTGGAAAGTGTCCAAGACAATGTTATAGTAAATTTCCAACTTGTTTCATTTTAAGTTAAAGAAAGTGAGTTATTGTACCTAAAATACTGGTTTAAATAGACTCTAAAACTTTTACATCAAATAAACACACAGAAAAATCTTAACTCTGCACCTCTGATGGGCCCTAAGTCCAGTAAGGGCCATCTGGGGGATAGCTGCACCTAGGAATCCAAGACCCATATTACTTAATATTATTAATCATACTATTTTGAGAAAAATTTCAATATTGATAGCTTTCATTCTGATAGAACTGTATTTTTGCAAAACCTATTAAAATAATGGTTTAGAATGATACTGAAAAATCTCCACAGCTTCTATAAAGTGGACAGCATGTGGTGGTAGTTACTCTTTGGTTTCTAGTTTGAGCCAAAGTTCTGAATCCCCTGCTATTTGTGGCTCAGATTCAAAATTTTTTATGGGCTGTATGTCTGATAGACATATACCAATGTCATATATATATGTACACACACACACACACAAAAAAAAAAAAATAAAGGTACATTAGCTGTGCTTTCCATTCATAACAGCTTTTTTAATAAACTGAAGTTCTACTAAAGTGAGAAGTAAAAGCCAATTGTTAACAGAAAAGTCTACCCAAAGAATAGCAAGGTGAGCTATAAAATTAATTCCGGAAGCCAAAATACTAAATAAAGTAGGTTCACAAAACAAACAAAACCAACATATTTTCAATGAGCACTTTTAAGTTTATCTATAAACGTTCACATTTTTAAAAAGTTGAGTAGTATATCAACTTTCCTTTATGACAAATAACATTCGATAAATGTTTAATTCCCAAAAGAAATAATTCAAGTTTAAAGAGCTGCATGAAAAATATAACAGAAGAGCTGCAATAAAATGAACAGAAAACACGAACGTGCTTTAACAGGGAACATGGCAGCTGTGGGATGGACTGAATATAATGTACAGGAGACTCAAAATGAACAAATTAAGCATGAATATTCTCAATGTAGTCAACATCTACTGAAAGAAGCAATGCAATTCCAATCAACATCTGCCATTTGCCATATGCCAAAAATTGCCATAAACTGGTCACTTCTATTTTTTAAATAATGAAACAATGAGAGATTTGTTGCAATATATTTTGTACGTTACCAATACTGAGCTATTGTTTCTATTAGTGATGTTTTAACTAGAGTTGGCACAAATCTGTTCATACAGAGGCAAAAATGAAGCTTCACTAAAGGCATTCAACATAAAGCAAAGGCTCCTTTCCTTGAAGCAAATGCGTGACCACAAATAGTGTTCACTATATGCAGTACACTAAACTAGCAACAGATTAGTTAACAGTTTAGATTTTCAACTTCTCATAATATAGCTGACATGCTTAGAAGTGATCACATTAAAATAAATGTGTCTTTCACAGATATGGGATAAAATTTTAAGCTGGGTAGGCACCAATGCCCTGATTTTGTACTTTTTTGTAAACCATGTGACTTCCACATGCTGAGAATGTTTTATGCTTTAACCTGCAGTAAAGGCTTTACATCATTTTAATGCCCAGTGCTTAAAATGCAACAGAATCATCCCAAGGAATGCAAGGAATATATTTGGTTTACACATAATGATTTTGACCCCACTACTGGTCAGAAAAAGTTTAATGAATGCTTTCCCAGTAAATAACTTTGCATTTCCATAGAAAAAAACAAACAAACAAACAAACAAAAAGAAAATTTGAGGTAAAGGTAAGTGGAAGAGAAAATACTCTTATTTTTCCAGCTCTTACAAACATTTGAGTTTATTTCTAATATAATTATTAAACATTTTAAAGCTCTATACCTATCACAATATGTTTCAGAAAAACAAAACACTCCATTGCTTAGTTACATAGGATTTCTCTCCAGTTTTTGCAAAGTAATGTTTCAGAGGTTAAGATACAAGCTTAAAACAAATAATTCCGAAAATCTTGGTCTATAACAAACTAAAGGTTCAGTTTTGGATCAACATATTCTATATTCTAAATCTGAATTCAGAGGACACATCAATATTTTTTTTTCTATTCAGGTCAATCGAAATATATATGCTACCTCATGCTTACAGTCCCCTTATCTATGTGAATGACCCACAGCAGAAATTTCAAATCAAAGGTTATAAAATATACTATAAAATTGCATACTGTATCTATGTGGCTTTCAGTTTTTATAGAATCTAAAGGTCCCTTATTGATAGGTGGCAAATTCAAGAATTGATAAGTTTGGAGCCAAATATGTAAATATATTACATTCTTAGCAGTCTAAATAGAAATTATGCCAATTTAAGAGTCTATTACACTAAAAAACTGTCACAAAAGAAGGGCTATTGGAAAACTTACAGTTCAGATTGAAGGAAGTACAAAATATGTGATCCTAAAGTCTCCTAGTATAATGTTATTAAATATTAAAGACTGTGAGAAACAAGAGATGTTGCAATCCTCTTCCCTTTTTAACTCTAATTGAAAATTGAAAAAAAAAAAATCAGAATTCAGATTTTCCAAACTTGACATATCTAGCATCTAACAACTTAGTTGTGCAATTTTAAAATAAGTTTAATGCAAAGCACTGCAATCCTGATGTGATAATTACTTGCAGCATAAATGCAAAATAACAACAAATACATCTAATGATACATTTTACAGTAAAACCACAAAAAGCACAACTATATTAGCACAAACTAAATAAAGAGGCGCAGGAGGTATTATGTTCATCAGGAAGAGAAATGTACTATGCCAATAAAGGAAGGACTGAAGGAAGGAAGGAGAGGAGGAAGGAAGGAAAAGGGAAGGCAGAGGTTTCTATGCCTGCAGAATCCCACAGAAATGAACTAGTCACATTACTCTCTAAGATACGTGAGGTTTTTTTTTTTCAAGCTTCAGCATAAATAAAAACAGCAATCACTTTAAACCATTCAACTTTACATAGTGTAGTATCTTTAAAGCCAACTGCATTCTTCCCTTCACTCACCCAATGCCTCTTCACTCTTCCATACCGGCTTTCAGGCAAACGCAAGACAGAACAGGGTGGAGTAGAAGAAAAATATAAGCAGCGCCTTTCAGCGCACCCCCCCCCCCCCAAATAATTTCCAACAGTTCTTCCTACTACGAAAATAAGTCGCCCTATCTCAAGATACACAACACTCTGTCTCTTTAGTAGACACACAGAGGTGCGTACACAATCCAGCACTCGCGACCCCCCCCACCCACACCCCCAAATCTTAAGTAATTACTAATCTATTTAACACGAAGACGACAAGATACCTCTACCTACTGTTTCGGGGTGAAGGTGGGTGGAGGACTCCTTTCAAAGTAGCCCCAATAGTGTAACCAAAACACGGTTCCGGAATAAAATATTAAGAAACACTTTTCTTTTCCCACCTATCTATCTACTTCGGGATGCAAAAATCCATCCTCAAACCACATCATCTCTCCAATTCTCCCGTCTGGAGTTTGGGGTGGAGATTTGCCCAGGGGAGGGGGCGGAGGCGGGTGGCGGAGTGCGAGCGGGCAATGGGACACAAACGAGTTACTGAGCCCAGCCACCCCGCACCACGTCGCCAGCCCAAACGTCCAGCACCGAGACCTCACGCACGCTTCCCAGCCCAGGCCCAGCGAAAGCTATGACTCTGGCTGTCTAACTTCCTATCCATAGACATTTCTTCAAGACGAGCAGAGCACACAAGTACACGTCACACAGTTTGAAACACAGTTATACACCCCAAACAAACCAATACACCTCAAAATCACCTCACAGTTTCCCAAACTCCAAACGGAAACCCCCCCCCTCCAGGATTCAAACCTTCCACCCATAGTGGAGGAAATCAGGAGAAAAGAGTTGGGGAGCAGTCGACGCCTTTCAATTACCGTCCCCCACAAACTGCCCCACCCCATACCCCGCGCCCGGGTCACCCAGTCGGAAGCCCACTGCTTCCTCCCTTCTCTCAATTGGGCCGCTTAAGAGACCCATCCCCAGCGCCCGCTCACTTCCTCTCAAAAAATCCTCAAAAAAAATGTTTTTAAAGTGAAGGGAAAGAAGTGAGGAAAGAGACTTGAGGTAGTCCGGCTTCAAAACCGCTCGACTCACCTCAGAATCCTTGCTGAGTTCTCTCCGCCCGGCACAGCCCCCTCCCCAACGTCCCAGTACGAAGGGCTGAGGTAGGGAGGAGGGAAAGCGGGAGGGGGAGGGGTATCTTCCGCGTGGGGCGCCCGTCGGGAGGGGACTGGGGAGGGGTGGAGGCCGGCGCAGGAAGAGGAGAAGGGGGAGGGGAGGCCCCTATCTCCCAGTCTCCCCCTGAAAACCTCCCTTGTCTCAATCACATCAGACTGACTGTCTTTGTCTGGCTGACAACCGCCATATTGATATCAACAGCCCCGCTCCCACCTGCTGCAGCCGGGCATCCCTGGGAGTTGTAGTTCCTGCCTCCCCTGAGTAAAAGCGTGGGCCGGGGGCCTAGAGGCCCCAGGGAACTACACCTCCCAGTATGTCCCGCGCGCGTCCGCCTTCCCTCAGGGAGGAGGGGAAAGGAGAGCTGGAGCCGTTGGGACTACACATCCCAGAATACCATGGGCCCGAGGCCCATATGGGGGACATGATATCATGCTGGGGTGGAGAGGGAGGATGAATTGGCGGCGGGGATAAATTTGAGTTGACGGAAGGAGGCGTTCAGAGAGGAAAGGGAGGAAAAGGAAAGACAACCACAGTTCCCATCATGCCTGGAGGGGCGACTACATCTCCCGTGATTCCCCGGGAAGGGGCGTGAGGACGAAAGACTGCAAGTCCCGCGATGCTCTTGGCGGGCAGGTGCCGGAGATTGAACCGGAAGACGCTTCCCGGGTGTGTGGATTTCAGTGACTGTTTTTGAGCAACTAAAAGTCCAATATGAAACTGGTGAGTTTTTGCTCTTAGGTCAGAGGGCAAAGGTGGTGCCATATTCTTTTGTACCTCTTCGTTTCCACGTTTGCCAGGGAACCGTCGCACAGAAGGGGTGGCAAAGTTTGGGAACTGGGATGGGAAGTGGAGTGGGCTGAGGAAAGCTGCTTTTTGTTGCTGAGGTTTGAATTTCCTCTCCTGTCGCCCCACCCCGCCCCCCGTCTGCCAAGAGGTCTTTTTCACTCATTGGCGGGTTCGTTTGGTCAGAGAAGAGGTTAACTCTGTCATATTTCTTCACCCACGAACTAAGTAAGGTTGGGTACTATGAACTAGGTTTGGACTTATCGGCTTCCACGTGAGTGTTATAATAGGTTGGTTAACAAACCTCTTTCTACTCGATTGGCACTTGAGTAGCCTGTCTCCCTACCGTTGTTGAGACTTTGGTTAGATATGAGCACAGAGTAGAAAATATCCGGAAGGACATAATCACTCATTAAATACTATGTCATATAGACTCCTAACTGCCCTTGGAATTAAGAGAAAGAGGAGTTCAGGGTGTGATCTCGGAGGATTTGAGTGTTAAACCCCGCGTAGGATTTGGATGGGCAGAGGGAAGTGTAAGGCATTCCATTTTAGGACTGTAGAGATTGCGTGAGCCAAGGTTAGATGAAGAATGCCATTATTTACCTGGAGAAATCTGCATCACAAAGCTCAAACTCTTGGCTTATAGGAAAGCTTCTTAGACCTTTGTTTTCAGCCATTTTACTCTTATTGTGCACACAGATCCAACAAGTTAATTGATTCCAACTCTATTAAAATGAGTAATAGCATAGAGTAGAAAAGCAGGTGTGAGATGCTGTTTCTCAGTCTTTTAAAACTCATGTTCCTGCAGCCAATTTATTGCCAAGCTTTACTTTCTGTAATTTTTATACAAAAACAAAAGGTTTATTTTCCTTTTTTTCCATTTCTATGGTTATTTAAAGATGCTCTTCCAAAGCACACAACCCACCTGTCCCCATTTGATAATCACCCGAGCTAGAGGAATACACTCTGCAAAGTCAGCTGTTTTCTGAGAAGTCAGAGAAAGTATTAAAAGTGAATTCAGCTCCAAAACTGTCTTCCTATAAAACCATTTATGTAAGGGGAGGAATATAAGTCAGTAAACCTTGAGAATAACGATTTGCCTCTGGGTCAATGTGCTAAACTTTTAAGAATGCAGAATTCAAAGTCATAGCCCTTACCCTTAACAAGCATACAATCTAATGAAAAAGATAGAAAAGCAAGCGAAAATTAAAATTCACTGTCTTCCTGGTAAAAGAGAGGCATATTTAAAGTGCTTTGGGAATTGAGAGGACAGATGATGACTGGGGAGGTCAGGGACAGCTTTCTGGAAAGGTGACTCTTGAACAGATAAGAATGATAAGTCAGGGCCTTCCGTGAAAAGGGTTCAGCATATAGGAGCCAAACAGTTTGTTACCTTAATGGCGGGAACACAGACCCTGTGTCCTCAGTATAGGATAAATCACATTCGGTGTGTTCGGTTTAAGAAAGCAGGGATTTATGAAACGGTTTTTCCATGAAAACTCGTTTCTGAGGGTATCAGAAAACGAGGATTTACTTTACATATACTTTGGTTTGCTTATAAAATCCTCCTGCTTAATTTATTTAGAGATGTGAAAGCATGGAAGAGAAAAAAGGAAAAAAGTAGAAAATTATTTTTTTCCATTAAGAACCAAAAGATGCCTCTAGGAAAAGGAATTATTCTATGGATACTCCATCCTTCTTCACTTTCAAATCATGTATTACATACTCAAACTCATTTGGTAGTTGATAAATAAATGATCTGGGGACTGGGTGCTGTGGCTCACACCTGTAATACCAGGATTTTGGGAGGCAGAGGCGGAGGATCACTTGAGCCCAGGTGTTCAAGATCAGCCTGGTCAACATAACAAGACCCCATCGCTACAAAAAATTTAAATATTAGCTGAGCATGGTGGTGCGCAGGAGGATCGCTTGAGCACAGGAGTTCGAGATGTGGTGAGTGATGATCAGACCGTTGCACTCCAGCCTGCATGACAGAGTGAGAGACCCTGTCTCGTGAAAAACAAACAAACAAAATCCGTAGCTCAGAATTCCTATCAACATAACAAAGTGGTTTCAAAAGCATTGTTGCTCAGTGAGTTAAACGTGTGCGTCATGCCCCCAAAAGGATTGGAATAAACCCTTCTGTGGCCAAAAATTTTTAATTTTGTGTACTGATTTAGGAATGTGTGGTCAGCTTTTATATTTAATTATAATTTCTTTTATTATTTTTTTCTTTTTTCCAATCCTGTACCTGCAGGAATAGGCTTTTAAATTTATATTGTGAAACAAAAATACATTTTATTGAGTATATTCTTGTTTCTGAGATCGACTTTCCAAACTATTCCTCCCCTGCACAACTTATGACCACATTTTGTTAATTCTTCCTAAATGAAGGTATCTTGAATAGGTTCTGTTTATCTCCAGTCCCCTAATACGGCCTTTGTATGGGCTCTTTATACTTGACATTTGGAGTGCAACAAGACCATCCAACTGGTTTCCTTCATTCAGTCTTAACCCTCTTATATCCATTCTCTTCTCTGCATTAGAAGTTGTTTAAAATTGCATAATTCCATAAAACCCCCGCAGTAGCTTCCTTTGCCCTTAGATAAAGTCTTAGTCTTCACTTGGTTGACTTGGCCCTGAGACTATAACCCAGCCTACCTCTCCAGAGCTCCGTTTTCTTTGTTCCAATTATATCAGACATCTTCTAGTTCCTTGAACTGACCCTGCTTTTAAAGTCCTCTGGGACTTTGAATATGTTCCAATGGAGACTGGGCATGGTAGCTCATGCCTATAAGCACAGCACTTTGGGAGGCGGAGGCAGGAGGATCTCTTGAGGCCAGTAGTCCAATAAGTAATTTCTGAGGGGTTATCAAGGCCTGTGAATACTGTTGGCAAAAGATTAACAGGTGAAGTTTAAAAAGATCACAATAAACAAGCCAGAACCAGTGGCTCACTCCTTTAATCCTAGCAACTCAGGAGGCTGAGGCTGGAGGATTGCTTGAGACTAGCCTGGACAATGTAGCCAGGCATGGTGGTGCACACATGTAGTCCCTGCTACTGAGTGATACCCTGTCTCTTAAAAAAAAAAAAAAAATTACAGTAAACAATAATTGTTACAGTAAAAACGAATAATTGCTACATTTTATAGAGCAATTATTATATGCCAGGCAGCGGGCTAAGTATTTGCTATATAGTGTCCCATTTAATTCTTTGATCTAGGTGATAGTATTCTCATTTTGCAGACAAAAAATGCAAGCTTTGGGGAGATGAAGTGGCTTAAAGTTACATAGATTAAAAGTGATAGTGCAAGATCTGAACCCAAGTCTCCCATACTCAAGAGTCTGTTGCTTAGTGAGTACAGGGATTGTAGTAGTATGCTAGGTTATCCCTTAAAGAAAGTAGAGCACACACCAAGAGAAATTTTACTCAAGGCTATTTTAAAAATTAGCTTTAAATGTGAATTTGGTTCAATTTACATCTTTAAAAAGGTTATTGGTAAAAAAATAAATAAGTAAAGTTTGGGAACTTTCTTGATAATCCAAAGGGCCCCATATCAGAGCATACCAATTGAGTGCTAAAGTTAGTCTTTTTTGTATTGTCCAAATTTAGCTGTGGGATACCATTTCACATCTCTAACTTTGGGCATCACTGTCTTGGTAGCTTTTCACACACCCACACAAAAACAATGGATGCCATTTTAATGTAATACTTAAAATATCTCCCGAGATACCAACTGAAAGGATTTTAATAACTGTCTATATTTATAATATGCAGTATTTGGGCAGATTTATTTAACTGAAGAAAATTCATTGGCATTTTCAATTAACCATAATCATTTTAGAAAGAACAGGAAAATTAGAAGAAATGTGTCTTCTAAATCAGCACATTTTAGGGCATATTCTTTTATTAGCATAGATTGAGCCTAATTGGGTACCCTGATGGCCAATTCGGTTAAGGATAGAAACTAGGATTCACCAGGGTCCTTATCAAAAGACCATGGAACAAAAAATACTGAGTACATTGACAGAAATTAAGTTTGAAATATCATGGCCGAGAATCTAGCCATTTAAACAGGTGAAGATTAAAGCGACTAAAATAGTAAGAAGCAATTCAAGAATGCGCACGTGTAGGTACTTCCTATAGATGGTACCAGAGATGGGTCCAATCTTCTAGCTTATTCAGTCAACAAAGATTTATTATGCAACCACAGTATACCCTTGGCATTCAAAGTTTTAACACTTTCCATTTTAACCATTACATTTGACCCCAAAGATCTATGACATGGAATTATTTATAATTTTGCTGAGGCACAAATTTGAATGTGACTTTAAGATTAATGATAATCCTTTGTGAGTAAGCCTGATTGCCTCAGAATCCATGGCTCTCTGCAGAGTTATTGTTGCTCTTTTGTCAAAGGTCTGAAAGGAAGGTCGTTTACATGCTTGTTATACTATACTTATTGAATTTGATGCCGGAAATTATATGCTGTAGTTGTATTTACAAATTTTAAAAACTTGAGAAGGCCATGAAATATATTCTTCAATGGTCTGTGCTCCTTTGTGCAAAATGCTGTTTCATTTCTACTGGCTCAAACTTTTAACTTGCCATTTCTCCTGGGAAAACAGATGGAGCAAAGGAATGAATTCATGACTGCTCCCTGTGGAAGATAAGTAAAACACCAAGTTCAGTTGTAGATTATATAGGTGATCTTTGCTTGAAAGGGGGAAAACCATCCCCAAGGTCAGTTTAACAAATCATTAGAAAGGGGTGTGGTTAATCCTCACCTCGGATCTGAGAGTGTTGGATTCTCTCTCCAATTTACATAGTTGTAGAATCCTTTTGGCTTCCTGGAATTTGGATCAAGAACAGAAAATCTTTTGCTATAAATTACAAGCATTGAAAATTTTACCAGTGCTTGATTTCAACTATTGCAGTAAGATTGTTAAAATGTCAGCCTGATTTCACTCTTTTCTGTTTCTCTTTGCTGGTTGATTAGAGTGCCCTCATGTGTCTTTAGGATGTAATGTCATTGCAAGCTTTTGAAAGGTCATATTTTATCACAACCTCAGTATGATAGGTATTTTTCCTTTCGTGATTTCTGCTAACTCTGAAAAGCCGTGTGTGACATAAGGCCAAGTTACATACCTGTTCAGTTGTGCTTTGCAATAAAAATGGATATTTTACTCTTGGGTATTGCACAGTCCAAAATTGTTACTCTAAAGATTAAATATACTAAGGCAGAAAAGTATACTGATGACAGATTTTTTCAATAATGATAATTGAATTAAAACAATTAACCTGTGGTTAATCAGCAAAGCGAGAAGGCTGTTCTACTAATACAAGCATTACAACACATTACTCGTATTTTAACAGCAGTAGCACATTTGTTTTGTAACTGGTTTGCTCTGAGTACTCGAATCCTTCTGCCATTTGCTCTGGTGCTCAGCAATGTGTATTTGCAGAACAGCTTACAGTGGCTAAGGGTGTGGCATGGCCACCAAACTCATTAAAAACTAGCCATTCTGCATGAAAAATTTGCTCTGGCTTGCTAAACACCAAGAGGAATAGAGGCATAAACCAACCCTCAGATCTCCATCATCGTTCATTTATTTACTCAACAAATCTTCCTGAACATCTCCTCTGTGCTAGGCATTGCTCAAAGTACTGGGTATATTGCAGTGAACAAAACAGATTTATTCCCCGCCCATATGGTATGGAACAATTCAAACAATGTTGCAGTGAATGTCCTGATATACAAATATCACTGGGCACTGGCTCAAGTATTTTTGTAATGTAATGGTCAAAAATGTATTTAATTGTATCCATCAATAGGCCTTCTTAAAATTTTATCATATAGGGCCGAATTGCCCACTAGTTTTCCATCATACCATTAGTATATGAGACTACATTTCCCTGCCCTTGACTATGATGCTGTTTCTTTACTCTTACAATTTGTCTTCCACATGTAACTTTCTTCTTTCATCTATCCTCACACCCTCTCTGTCTGCTATAGACTTTGGCCATATTTAGTAAAATATCCCTAGAGTATATCGATTATAGATATGGGAAGATGTACCACAAAGGGGAACAAATTTCTTCAGGTAAAAATTTAGTGGCCTAAGAGTCTTTAAAAGGAAGTTTGTGAAAGATCTATGGTGTTTCTTTGAAAATGCTGTGCATGGAGGTAGGAATTAAGCTGATGGTATTGTGGGATCAAGCAGATTGGAGAAGCAGCTGGGCAAGTGTGGGTAGGTAGCAGAGGGGATCCCCCACACTCCCCAAAAAAGGGTGGCCGGTGAGATGAAGCTCGGAGTTGACACGTCAGGCAGGGCTAAGAAAGGGCTGGATGTCAGAATTTGCAGAGAGCATGAGACAAAGGCAAGAGTGGGAACAGAAAAGACGGGAAGGGGAACAGGGAAGCCAGGAGGAGAAAGGAACCAGCCTGAAAGCCCTTCAGTGAACAAGACTATGAACTGTGTGGTGGGACTTTACTGTGAGAAAAACAATAGGTTTAAATTGTCCCTGATTGCCCATAAATCTGAAGGAAATGCCTTAAAGATCTAAAATATTTAAATCTGTTGAAAGCACAACTGAATGAACTTTCTCTCTCTCAAAGATAATCAGACAATGTTCAAGAAAGCAATTCTTGAATAGGAATTGTAAAACTAACACCTTTTTTGCTCTTAAGGTAGTTTATTTTTCATCACTCATGTTTATGAAGGGGTTGAGGAGGCGAATAATAAAATGTCATGCCCAATCCATTTCTCAAATTTATGGCTTAAGCACAGATTCTCTTTGTCTAACTACAATATTTCTACATTTTTCTGTTCCATTAAAATAAAAGAAGGCATAATTCGATGTTCTAGTTTGATAAGCCTTCCCGTATTTTTTCCAGAACATGGAAATAGTAAAAAGCAGTAGTGTTAATATGTAAAGGATATTATTATTATTATGGTTACCTTTTTTACATTGTTTAAATAGCTTTATGGAGGTATAATTTACATACCATAAAATTCATGCATTTAAAGGGTAAAATGCAGTGACTTTTAATAAATTTACAGAGTTTGTGCAATGATCACCACAATCCAGATTTAGAACATTTCCATTACTCCAAAAAAGTGCTTCAATCCCCATTACTACCCCAGGCAACCACTAATCTACTTTCTGTCTCTGTAGATCTGCCGTTTCTGATCATTTCATATAAATTAACTCATACAAAATGGGGTCTTTTGTGGCTGACTTCTTTCACTTAGTGTGATATTTTTGAGGTTCATCTACATTGTAGCATGTATCAATTCATTCCATTTTATTGCTCAGCAACATTCCTCTATATGGATGGTCTACGTTTTATTTATTCCTGCACCAAGTGATAGACATTTGGATTGTTTCCACTTTTTGGCTATTATCGTGTAGACATTTGTTTTCATTTCTAATTTCTTGATGTTTTCGCTTTTTCTTGCGTAATTGTACTTGCCAGAACCTTCAGTAAAATGTTGAATACAAGTGGTACAGGCAGGCATTCTTGATTTCTTCATGATCTTAGGGGGAAAATATTCAGTTGCTCACTACTAAGTATGATATGAACTGTAGGTTTTTCATAGATGCCCTTAATCAAGTTAAGGTCATTCTCTTCTATCCAGTTTGTTGAGTGTTTTTATCATAAATGAGATGGGCCTTGGATTTTGTCAAATGCTTTTCCTTCATCTGTTGAGGTGAACATATGGTTTTTGTCCTTAATATTAATAATGTGTATTATCTTAATTGAATTCTGAGTGTTCAGCCATTCTTGCATTCCTTGGATAAATCCCACTTGGTCGTGATATATAATCCTTTGTATATGTTACTGAGTTTGGTTTGCTAAAATTTGTTGAGGATTTTTGCACATATATTCATGAGGAATATTGGTCTGTGTTCCCCTTTGATGTCTTTGTCTGGCTGTGGTAATACTGTTCTTATAGGAGAAGTTGAGAAATGTTCTCTCCTCCTCTATATTCTGCAAGAGCGTATGAAGAATTAGTACTTCTTTAAAGGTTTGATAGAATTCATCAGTGAAACCATCTGGTCTGGGGCTTTTCTTTGTGGGGAGATTTTTAATTGACTAATTCAATTTCTTTACTTGCTTTAGCTCTTTTCTGATTTTCTACTTTTGTGTATTCTTTTTAAAATGTAGTAAAATATACACAACATAAAATTTACCGTTTAACCATTTTTTTAGTGAACAATTGAGTGGCATTAAGTACATTCACATTGTTGTGCAACCATCACCGTCCATCTACAGAACAATTTTATCTTCCTGGACTGTACCCATTAATCACTAACTCCCCGTTGCTTATGTCCCTCCAGCCCCTGGCGACTCCCATTCTTTCTGTCTCTATGAATTTGATTACTCCAGGTACCTCATGTAAATGGAATCATACAGTGTTTGTCCTTTTGTGTATGGCTTGTTTCACTTAGCATAATGTCCTCAAGATTTTGTCTACTTTGTAGCATGTGTCAGAATTTCCTTTCTTTTTAAAGGCTAATGTTTCATTGTATGTATTTACCGTATTTTGTTTATCCATTCATCCCACGATGAGCAGGCACTTAGATTGCATCTGCCCTTTGGCTATTGTCAATAATGCTGCTATGAACGTGGGTGTACAAACATCTGTTTGAATTCTGCTTTCAGTTCTTTTGGGTATAGACCCAGAAGTGGAATGTTGGATCATATGGTAATTGTATGTTTAACTTTTTGAGGAACTGACATATTGTTTTCCACAGTGCTACACCTGTACCTTTTATATTCCCACCAGCAATGCATAGGGGTTCTGATTTCTCCACATTCTTGCCAACACTTGTCATTTTCTATTATTTTGTGGATGGTGTTTTTTATTATAGCCATTCTAATGAGTGTGAAGTGATACTAGTGGTTTTAATTTGCATGTTCCTAACAATTAGTGATGTTGAGCATCTTTTTGTATTTTTTTAATTAAGTGATACATGCACATTTTTTAAAAGCAAACTGTGTATGGTTTAAAAAAAAAGATTCCTTTCCCTTCCTTATTCTTTCCAAGAACAATCTCAGTTATCAGTTTCTTTTGTATTTTTCAGAGATATTCTGTGAATTTTCATGCATATGTATAATTTTCATACCTTTTTATTTTTTACACAAATAGATACTGTCTACATTGGTATGATATATCGATTTTTCTTTTTTTTTTTTTTTTAGAGATAGGGTCTTGCTCTGTCGCCCAGGCTGGAATGCGGTGGTGCAATCATAGCTCACTGCAGCCTCAAACTCCTGGGCTCACACTATCCTCCTGCCTCAGCCTCCCAAAGTGCTGGAATTACAGGCATGAGCCACCGCATCCAGCTGCTTTTTCTTTTTTAAATTAGAAATGTATCTTTCAGATCATTTAATATCAATATCTAGACCTGCCTCTAACTGCATACCCACCCCTAATAAACAGAATCTGCATTCACACGATCCCGTCTTTTGTTTTCAAGATACTTTCATTATGAATAATGAAATATTTTCAATACTCCTTTCAAATATTTAAAAAAATATTTCTAACATACTTTGTATTTTCATTGCCTGAAAAGAGAGTTTACAATTGTGGGTATTACCCTGGAATATACAGTTTCACCTATACCTTTCTTGACTATTTTGAAAATCATTCATTGTTACTTAAAGTTAGGGTGTGGTTTTGTTGCTGATGTAAAATGTAATTTATGAAACCAGTGTCAGTATATCTTAAAATACACTCATACTATTGCTTGGAAAAAAATCCAGTTGCATAGCGTTCTTTTGTTTAGATATATTGTAATTTATCTAACCAGACTTATGTCAACATTAGGTTGTTTCCAGTCTTTTGCAATTACAAATTATGTTTTACAGTTAATTTCCTTTGTGGACATCTTGGGGAGTATATCTGTAGGATATATTTCTAGTGGTAAAATTGATGGTTCAAAGGGTATACGCATTTTTTATCAAGGTTTATTGCAAAAATGTCCCCATAGAGATTTATCAGATTACAGTTGCCAGTAGCATGCCCTAATGCTTACCACTACAGTGTAATCTTCAAACTTGTTTTCTTCTCACTGAAAAGTGAAAAAATATTGCATCATTATTGTTTTAATTTGATTTTTCTCTCATTATGTGTGCAATATGGAGCATCTTTTCATACATTTATAAAAGCATTTATATTTCCATTTCCTTCTCAGTCCTCTTCTGTTCCTCTTGATTTGTTAATATTCTAGTAGTAAACCATTTTACTTTGTGTAGTTTTGGAGTATATCTTAATATCTTCTCGTACTTGTTCCCACTGATTGCTCTTTACCTTGGAATTTTCCAGGCTGCTCTCAGACATTTATTTTTTCATATAAAATTTAGACTTTTAGATTTCATATAAATTTAGAATTATTTCCAATATTTTCTATTAAATCTACATCTAAATAATTTATCTTTTTGATACTGAAACTGGAATTTTTTTCTTATGTAGTTTACATATAAGAAGGCTATTTTTTGTATTCTCTACACAGCCCCTTGTTGAATTTTAATTTTCAATAGTTTTTCCAGTTGATTCTTGTGGGTTTTCCAGGTGCATAACTTTGCAGATAATTTTTTTACACATCATTTCTTTCTGTGGTGTAATCGCAGTGGCTTGTATGTGCAGAACTGTTTGGAATAGAAGGTAGGCATCTCTGTTCTATTTCTGATGTGAGTGGGCATGCTGCTTTAACTCAGCATGTCACTGTGATACACTGACTTGTGGCTTGAAATTTTTGCATATTTTAGTTTACATGCTATAGCTAGCTGCTTCCTTGTTCCAAAATTTTCTAGTCATTATTAAAGTGAGATTCTTTTACATAGTCCAACAATAAGTTATTTTCTAAAGGGAAAATATGTTTGTGTTTTATTGTTTGTTCTAGCAGTTAATTATATCTTGTGAGCCATTTCCAGGCTTTTGAGTAAACAATGGGGTTTTATAACTTAAAGTCTTAGGTGGTACATAGCAGACTCATAGAAGTAATAGATTTTTATGACCTTAAAAGAAAATTGCAAGGTTTCCTTGGAAAACAGAACAGCCAGAAATAGTTTCCCTGTACTTCAGAGACAGGGCTGATAAAGCCAAGAAATATAAACAAATCAGCCTGTTAAAATAAACATAATTACCACACACATACTGCCCCCCCCCCAAAAAAAAAACTCTATAGAGAGCTCAGAGCTCTAGATGGTAGCTTATTTATTTTAATCAGTTTTTGATTCAAGGTATGTATCCAATAGGAAGAAACTGTTGATGACAGTGTTGATGACTATGTGATAGTTATTGCTAACAGATAAGAGAAGCAACAACAAAAATCCATTGTTTGGCTGTACAATTCAGTGAATGTCATTAAATACCTACCTTCTACAAAACATCCTCAATGCTGTGGGACATGAATAACACATACATAGACCCTCCCTAGCAGTAACTCACTATTTAACAAACTGGATACAATGTATGCAGTGTACTGTATATACTCTATTATGTGATTATGTATCATTTTGGTGATAGACTATGATGAAGGCAGTAGTGCCCTATGTAAGATTAGGCTTATAAAAGATGAATTCCAACTGTAGAATTGTAGTTCCCTAGAGAAGTAAAATCTGAGCTGGCCTTGAAAAGTACTGTGGCTGACAGATTTGTTCGAGAGAGTGGGTTATATCTCATTCCAGGCAGAAAGAACAGTTAAAGTAAAAGGATTTGGAGAAGTGAGGTATTTCATTTCCCCAATGATATGCATATACAATTTATTATGTATTTTTTGCTTTGTAGTGTTCTGTATTAGTGTGTACAAAAAATGGACACATTTCTGCCTGCTGGCATCCTCCTAATTCATTAGCTCAGAATACCAGCATTTTCATTATATGTTATTAACTTCTGAAGTATTGGTACATTTGATTGGAACAATAACTATAAGTGGGGCAAGGGCAGACTTGCTAAGTGTGTAGGGGGCAGGGGAGCTATAAAGGTAGATTGAAGCCGCAGGGTGGTGGGCTTTACCTCAGGACTTAGTGGTTTGGACAGTAGAGAATAAGAATTTTCTTTCGTCCTTCCCACCCCACCCCCAAGAAAAATTTCAAGGAAGTTTAAGAATTTTTAAACATGTAGAGCCTTTAAATTTATCCTTTTGGAAATCTAGGGCAAAGAAGTTAAAAGAACTATTTTACACATTTAAGAAAAACTTTGGAATGTGAAATCAAAAGGTATGACTTCATTGCAGTTACAGTAAATATTTTGAAAAGTGACATATAATGAAAACAAGAATTAGAGAGCTTAACAAATGCGTCAAAGCAAATGCCAAGTCAGAATTACCTAGGACAGAAGATTTTTATAAGCCCTTTACAGAAGACCTCAGAAGCGGTGATAGAATTCACAGATACATCAAATAGGTGAGAGGCATCCTGACGATCAGTGGGACCAGCTGACTGTAGTATGAAAGAATAGAGACACTAATGCATTCCTTGACTTTCATCTGTATGGAGAAAGAATCTGGGTGGGTGTGGGGGGTCCCATTCTTCCAGAATTGATAAATGCATAGAATGTTCTCAGTCACATCAACATGTTGAATATAGAAAAATCCCTGGAAAGTATGATTCAGTCCTCAGGGTATTTGTTTGTAGGTATAATTTTCATACAGTTAAACTAGCATAAATTTCATACAGCTTGATGAATTTTTACCTGTAGATACATCTATGTATTCACGATCCAAATTAAGACATAAAGCATTTCACTCAACCTTGTTCCCTTCGCAGAGAAATTCAGCCTGGTAGAACCTAGTTCTGTGTTGGGCAAGCTGCTAAGATGCAGTGGGAAACTGTCAGACAAAGGCAATGTTGTTTCTTTTCAAAAGAAATCAATCTGATTAAACTATGAGAGTTCTTTTGAGGGACTAAAAGGAAGCTCTTCTTTAACCCTTAAATTTTTAAAAAGCTTTCCTCAAAATAACTATTATAGATCATCAACATATACTACTGTAACATTTTTTTTCCAAAATATAATTGGGAGATATAAAGAAGAAAACAAAAATCCCCTGTAATCTCACCACCTCAAATAATCAGTCATTTCTGTATATCTGCTAGGGTGGGTATTTATTTGTAGTGATACCCTTCTGTGTGAGTCACCCTAAAGCTATAAATCAATTAGGATTAGATTCAGCTCTGAGTGACAGAAAGTCTGAAGTAATGGTGGCTTAAACAGAATAGATCTTTACACCTCTCTTGTATAGATGACATGCGGAGGTAAATAGTGCAGAGCTGGTATAGCACATCCAGGCTCTCCTCATAGCTTAAGGCCCCACTATCTGCAATATGTGCCGCCTCTTTGTGATCCAATAAAACTTTATCATCTTAAGCCATCATATCCCTATTCTAGCCAGCAGGAAGGAGAAAGGGACAAAGAAATGTATATATGGATATACTCTCCCTCTCATACTTCCTGAAAGTTGCATATACTACTTTGGTTTATATCTTACTGGCCAAAATTTTCTTACATAGCTGTTACCAGACCAAACTGGGCCCTGCATGCCCAGTGTAGCAAAGCCGAACATTGAACACTGAAGCCAAGAGCTGGAGCAGGAGGAATAGGCTGTATTGCAGGGTGCCAAGCAAAGAGTCCAGGCAGCAAATGCTTAAGACTCAGACTTCCCAATGGTTTATAAGTCAGGGTTTTTAAAGGCAGGGGCACATAGGGGTACATTTCAGGCAAGCAAAATTGCAAATGAATACATAGAGATTATATATTGACCTGGCCCCAAAAGGCGGGATATCCTGAAGGGGAGGGAGCATAAGTAGGTTCAGAGATTTCTAATCTAATAGAAAGGAATGTTCCAAAAATTTGGAAAAAAAAAAAAAATGTTTTTCTCGTTCTTAAAAAAAAAAATCTGGTTAATGTTTAAAAGAAGAAGTCAAGAGTACAGAAGTATCCAAATAGAAAGTGGGAGTTCAGTATGGTCAAGCACTTTCTCCCCTGCAGTAACCACTTTGACCTGTTTGGTATATGTGCTTACGGTTTTGTTTTGTTTTGTTTTCCTAACGTAACTATAAAAATATATATATATTTTTTTTAGATAAATAGGGTCACATACATGGCTCTGTGAACTGTTTTTCATCAACTGTAGTTACTTTTTAACATTTTTGAAGTTCTGGTGCCCTATAGCCAACAACATTGATTCCCAAGCCAACCCTTACCTATATTCCTTCCCTCACCCTTAATTGTTTAATACCAACGTTTCCACTCTTCCTAAGCTTCTGTTGGAGGAATTTTGCTTTTTATGACCTCCCTCTGCTTCTTTACTCATTTTCACGGAAAGCCAAGGCAGAGGACAGGATGAGCACGAGGGAGCACCCCTAAGTGGCAGTTACTCAGCTGTTTATGGTATCTAGCCACTCTTCAACCAGAAAGTGGATTTTCTGTGTTCACCATGCATGCCGCAGATTTTCTGCACAAGTGGAAAATTATCTTTCTATTTTATCCAGCTGTGTAGTCAGTTTGACAGTGAGTATGATTGGCACATTTAACAGCTCTCCTGCAAAACAGAATGAAGATACAAAGTGAGAGAAAGTGAAGGATTACCAAATAAAATTGAAATATATTTATAGAAGTCTCTGACTGTTGGAGGGCCTGGCCCAAGTTTCTTAGCAGGGGTAATAGTTCCAAATTAGGCAAATTTGGCTTCATGGAAGCCAGTAACTCAGCGTTGTGTGGTATAAGGCAGTTATTCTTCCTGCCACTCTTAAGAACCTTATATACCCTAACAGAGCACAGAGTGTCTCCTAATGAGCCACAGTTACTGGTGGTAGTGAATGTTTTACTCAGATGTGTTGGGGCAGAGAAAAGTTCACAAGCTCTGGAAGAATAAGAACTAGATCTTTCTCGCTCTCGCTCTCTCTGTTTTTTTTTTAGACAGGGCCTTGCACTGTCACCCGGGCTGGAGTGCAGTGGTGTTGTCACAGTGTCACAGCTCATAGCAACCTCAAACTCCTAGGCTTGAACAATCCTTCTGCCTCAGCCTCCTGAGTAGCTAGGACTACAGGCATGTGCTAATATGCCCAGCTGTATTGGATTTTAATCTTTTCAATGTTGATTTGTATGGGTTCTTTATATGAAATAGATTACCAATTATTTCTTTAATAACATATACAGATTGAGTATCCCTTATCCAAAATACTTGGGACTGAAGTGTTTCGGATTTTTTTTTTTTTTTTGGACTATTTACAGAATGCATACTGATGGAGCATCTCTAATCTAAAAATCTGAAATGCTCCAATTTCGATTCACCGTTTCCTTTGAGCATCACGTTGGAGCTCAAAAAGTTTCGGGTTTTGGAGGATTTCAGATTTCGAATTTCTGGATGAGAGTTGCTCAACCTGTAGTGGAAATGTCTTCTGTCAATCTATGGCTTATGTTTTCATTCTGTTAATGGCGTCTATCTTAGTTTATTTGTGCTACTGTGACAATATACCTCAGACTGGGTAATTCACAAACAAGATAAATTTATTTCTCGGAGTTCTGGAGGTTAGGAAGTCCACGGTCAAAGTGCCGGCAGGTTCAGTGTTTAGTGAGGGCCCACTCTCTGCTTCCAAGGTGGCACCTCATTGCCGTATCCTTTAGAGGGGATGTGTCCTCACATGGTGAAAGGCAGAAGGGCAAAAAAGGGAAGAAAAGGAGCAAACTATCTGTCAAGCCCTTTTATAAGGGTACAAAACCCTCAGGCATTGCACTCAATCAGCACTTAAAGGCCACACCTCTTAATAGTCTTGCATTGGAGATTAAGTTTCAACGTGAATTTTAGAGGGAGCAAAAGGATTCAAATCACAGCAGTGTTTTTTGAAAATTTTCCTTTTAAAGTACCGTAGTCAACTGTATTAATCTTTCTCTTTATGGTTTGTGCTTTTTGTCTCTTAAGAAATTCTCCCCTATCCTAGGGTGATAAAGTGTTACTGTTTTTGTTTTATTTTTTACTAAAAGTTTTTAAGTTTTTTTCATATCTTAAGTAGTTAAGTCATGTGGAATCAATTTGATTTATTTATTTACTTATTTTTAGAGATAGGGTTTCCCTGTGTCACCCAGGCTGGAGTGCGGTGGCCCAGTCATACCTCACTCTAACCTTGAACTCCTGAGCTCACGTGATTCTCCTGCCTCAGCCTCCTGAAGAGCTGGAACTACAGGTGCATGCCACCACATCTGGCCAAGTTTTTACTTTTATATAGAGGCGAGGTCTCATGTTGCCCAGGCTGCTCTTGAACTCCTGGCCTCAAGCAATTTTCTTGCCTCAGCCTTAGAAAGTGCTGGGATTACAGGCATGAGCCACTCTGCCTGGCCTGCAATCAATTTTTATGTCTGGTGTGAAGTAGTATTTTCCAAATGGGTTGCATATTTTCCCAATACCATATATTGGTAATGTTACCTTTGTCATATGTCAGACTCCTAGATATGTGTGTGCCTGTTTTCTGAACTGCGCATTCCTATTCTGTTGCTCCAATGACTGCCAGTGCAATTCCACTGTTAATTATCTTATAGTAAATTGTAAGATCACAGAGTGTAAATCCTAATTATTATTCTTTAGTATTTTCTTAGCTAATCTTAGCCCTTCACTCTTTCATGTGATTCTTAAGCCAAACTTTTTAAGTTTCATTAAATAATAGTTTGGAGAGAAATGCTATTTTTTGCAACAATTTATTTTTCTTTTCAATTAACAGTATCTTTAAGTAGACTTTTATAATTTTGAAGAGTTTACACATCTTTTCTTTCATTCTATGACACATTTAAATTTTTGACATATAATTGTTCTTTGCAGGTATAAGACCATTCAGTTAATTTTAGTACATTGATTTTAGTATCCAGCAACCTTTATGAACTCTCTTATTAGTTGTCGTAGTTTGTCTTCAGAATGTATGTGTGAACAATGGCAGTTTTCTCTGTCCATTTCTAATCATTTCATCTTTTTTTGTCTTACAACATTACATAGTATTAATATTTCCAGTGTAGTGTTGAATTTAAGCAGTCAGAGTGGATATCCTTGTCTCGTTCTTGATTATAAAGGAACTGTTTTTCATGTTTCATTATTAACTATGATGTAGGATTTGGTTAGGATTCCTTCATCAAATTAAAGAAGTACTCTTTCATTTATAGTTTAGTAAGAGTTCTTGCCTTGAATGAATGTTATTTTCAAATACATTTTCTGAATCTATTGAGATTTGTTTTCTCCTATATTCATTTGTGTGTGAATTGTACTAATAAGTTTTCTAATGTTGTACCAGGAACCAAAACCATCAGATAAAAATCAGTTTCCTAAAAGGTTTTTTTTTTTTTTTTAAATGTTGTATTTGAATCAGAAACAACTAGTTACTTACTTATTCCACTGCCAAGGAGAAGAGCAAACTGAACCTCTTTTCTCTTTGCTCATAGATCTCCATAGTAGGTATATGAGTTAAATGGAAAAAGAGGAAAAATTAGTGATGTCATTTACAGCTTATTTCATTAACACTATTGCTTATAAAAAATAGTTCCTTTATGATTCTGTGCAATTTTCTCAAACAAGAATAAAGAGCTATTGGCATTAACAATGTAAAGTTTTAGGTTATGTTGCAGATATTTAAAGGCAGTTTCAGCAGTAAAACTAGTTTACAGTGAGAGAATCCTATCACTTTTTGAATGTAAAGGAAAGCTCAACAAAAGAAAATTACTGCTTATGATGGATTGCAGAGCAATGTGATAATTTAATCTGCTGGGGACATTTTCATTACCTTGCATTACTCAGCTATCTGTTAATAATTCTCTTTGTTCAGAACTAGCTTATAAACTGAACTACATTCTTATCATCTCAGTAAGTCCTTTTAGAACACATTGTCTGTGCAAAAAAATTTTTTAGGTCTCTAAGACACAAAGAAGTCCAGTAGGCAAAATAGAGACTGCAGGAATAAATTCGAACATAGGACGTAACAAACCAAGAATAACTAAAAGGTGAAAGGAATCACCTTTAATGTTGTGCTAGGACATTTAGGAAAATGGACTCCTGTTTTTGTCTCAGTTGTGGATAAAAGATCAATTTAGGACATGTAAGGAAACAGTATTTTCAGAGGTCAGATGGGTTTAACAACATGGTAGTTATTCTGCAGAAGTGTGTTGATATCAAAAGGAAAAAAAGCATTGAGATGGGCAGAATGTGGATAGTTGTGAAACCTGAGTAATAAATATGTGGAAGTTCATTGTACTAATTTTGCTTACCCTATATATGTTTGAAATTTTTCATAATAAAAGTTTTTTAATGAAAGTAGCAGAGTGGGGAATATTTGCACTAAGTATAACTGATAAAAATTTTTATCTAAAAAATAGTAAATAATGCTTATGTATCTTAAGCATATGTAGCATTCAAAACTAGACTTCACTTATTCGATAGGAAAAAAGAGAGCAACAGGCACTGAAGGACATGTAGACAGTACAGTCATCCCGTGGTGTTTGCTGGGGACCCTCTATCCTCCACATACCAAAATCCACAGATGCTCAGGTTCCTTATATAAAATGGCATGTTTGCATATAACCTACACATAACCTCCCATATACTTTGTCACCTCTAGATTGCTTATAAACCTAATACAGTGTAAATACTATGTAAATAGTTGTTATACTGCCTTTTTAAAACTTGCATTATTTTGTTGTTTTTTATTGTTTGTGGGGAGTGGTTTCAAATATTTTCAGTGTGCACTTGGTTGAATCTGTGGATGTAGAACCCATGGCTATGGAGGGCCAGCTGTAAATTGTGACACAGAAAAACCTACAGCTTTTTAATAAAGTAGAAATAAAATTAACATGAAAGCATTGCTATGTGCTTGTTAAGCTAGAAAAAAATAAAAATTGTAAAACCTTATGTTAGCTAGAATATTCACATGTTTACTCTGCAGTGGATTTGTCTTCCTGGAGGGCAAACTAGCAGTGGACAATATTTGTAAAATTGCTCATTTACTTTACCTGGTCTTAGGGAATACACAAATATCTAAAACATCAGTGAATGCCACCATAAAATATAAATTGCTCCCCCCAAACTTAGATGACCTCTTCAGCCCCTTAATGATTCTGCAACTATAGCAACAAAAAAATGAACACACATTATGTGCCAGGCACGGTACCCATCCATTTAGTCCTGACAACAACTCTACAAGGATAGGTTCTATTACTATTAATACATCTCACAGATGAGGAAACTGAGTCTTTACAAAGTTAAGTAACTTTCTCAAAATCATACATTGCTAACGAGTGCAGCCAGGATTTGAGCCCAGGCAGTCTTAACTGCAAACTTCCTGCTTTATGTATAATAATTTCACCAAACTGCCTCTCAGAACAAAAGCAATTTGTCAAATAGTTGACTTCCCTTGGTTAGGGGCATTTAATTACACCTACATGTCTACTACTAAGGTTATAGCTACATTTTGACAATCTAAATGTTTTTGACTACAATATTGGTGGGTATGAGCAGTGAAACAGATCTTCTGATACATTACCAATGACATTGTAAATAAGTTCAGCCTTTTTTGGAAAGCATTTTGGCAGCAGATTTCAAGAGCCATAAAATGCTCATATCTTTTTGACCTAGTTAATGCCACTTCTGGGAATCCTCTGAAGAAATAGTCCAATGTGGAAAAAGCCTGAAGCACTAAAGTGATCACCACAGCCATGTTTGTTATAAAGCAACTGGAAGCAACTCTAAATATTCTGCAGTAAGGGAATGACTAAACAAACGATGGTATATTTACTCGGGCCAATAAAAATGAAGTGTGATGCAACATAAACAAAACATAGTCATCATGAGTTTTAAAAGCAGCACACAGATTGGTATGAACACTAAAATTATATAGCTTTTACAAAGATGAAAAATAGAGAATTTAAAAACGATAATAGATCGGTGTGATTGTTTGTAGGTAATATTTTCTTCCCACTATTTTTCAAGCTTTTTGTGATGTAGACTTCTTTCTAGTTTTAAAATTAAAGCCAAATGTTTGCTTACTGGTTTTATGCATTAGTCTCAGTGGTAAACTGCTTGGTGATTGGATGCTGCAGACACACAAAGAAAGGTACAAAGAACATCCCTGGAGACAACAATCTCTGGGTCCTTTGCAGGTGCCTCCCAAGCTGGCGTGCAAACCTCAGCCAGCCGCTCTGTGTCTCAGTGTGCTCAGTTTACCCACAGTGAGCAGTGCAGTTTGGGAGTCATGAGTGGGCTCTTTGGAGTCAGGGACCTCGCTGTGTCTTTGGCTCTTCCCAGACAAGCCACTCAAACTGTAAAGCTCAATTTCCCTATCCATACAAATAAGGGTAATGAGCTCAGGGTCTGGCACCTTTAGTAGGTGCTCTAGAAATATTTCTTCCATTTGGTTATAGCCCTCATAAAATGTTCCTCACTTTTCTTTGTCCTTTGATGACAGTAACAAATGTAAAGTCTAACTTCTTTTGCCAAAATCTTTTGAGCAGCAAGTTTACATATTGTTCTTCTGTCTTCTGGTGTATCTTATCCATAAATTAGAGTTAAGGATGAAGATAAAAAAGATTTTGTCATTCAGTGTGGCTTGCTGAATTTTCAGTTTTGTTTTAATCATATTTTTTTTCTGATTATAAGAATGTAGTAAATGCTCATTGCTTAACATTTGGAAAATAGAGAAAGCTGAAAGAAGAAAACTGCACAATTAGAAACAGAAACAGCCATTATATACATTTCATTTTTTTCTTCCAGGTTTTTCTATCTGATTTTTTATCTTTGAAAAGAGAATTATAGGAAAGCTCTTACTGGAATATTTGCTAAGTTTGGAGTCAGTTTAACACGATGCTTTGAGTTTGTTTTGAGATAGTTTAACAGATATTCGTTAGGTAGAGATAAAGACCGAGCTACTAATAGGGAACCAGATGGATGGTAGAGATAGGGATATTTCTGTCTTAATTAGCAGGAAAATTTTTCTGGAATTTTAATACCTGAATCATGCATCCTGGGCTTCTTTAGCACAATTGCAATTTTAAATAATTTGATTATTTTCATCATAGGTAGCTACTCTTGTGCCTTTTCAGACCATGAATTGTGAATTTTGGTTTGGTAAAATGTACTCATCATACATAAACTTGAAATAAAGAAGATGCTTGCAAAATATTCACAATTTCTTGGCTCTTGGCCTTTTCAGTTTTAGAACGTGAAGTTTTAAAAGATAATCAGTTCTTATATCGTCCTCTAGAGAAAAGTAGAAAATGTATCAACCTCACAAACAGGAGTGACAAATACCTGAAAAGAGTTAGCCTAAGTGGCTCTGGCCATGCGGGGCCAGGCATTGGCATAGCATCATTCTGACTTGTGCCGTCCTTGTGCTCAAATCAGAAGGGTGAACGGACTTGTCAAGGGATTCCTGAACACTGATCCCTTCGTTTTCTGGGCTTTGCTGCTTAAGGGAGGCTCCTATGGAATGATTTTTAAAGTGGGGGAAAAGGTCTTCTTCCATTTCTTTTCGTCAGAGCAGCAATAGAATTATCAAAGGTGACAGGGCACCATCCATATAGATAATTTTCAGTGTGGCAGATCTGTCACCTCTACTACATTGAGGAGAACCTGAGGAATGTTTAGGGTCAGTGTGTTGTCTTGCCTCACCATTGTGGCTTTTGCCCCTTTGACCTCTGGGCTTGGCTGCCACAGGCAAGAGACTCCTGAGTGGTTCAGAGTAGATGTCCCACACTCCTGCATGGTATCTGCCCATCAGGGAAGTCACTTGTTCTTCTGACAAGGCTAAGCCATAAACCTTTATTGGTGCTTATTAGTTAACCTTTCCAGCCATTTCCTCTTTCAGGAAAGTCACTTATTTACAAGAGGAGAAAACCAAACCTAGAGCACAGTTGGAGGATCCAGCTTGGAAGTTTGTTGACTTCCGCAGCTGTAGGCAGTACTTCCCTGCAAACGGGATAGTGGGAATTTGGAAGAGTCACGTGAGAGTGGAATTAAATTGATAACCATATCCTTAAAACCTTCTATTTTGAATAACTGTGTCCCCTGTGAAACTGTGCTTGCATGGGATGTAACTTGGTAACCTATGAAAAGGCAGGTTTAATCTGAGACTTTTGAATATTTTGAACTGTTAGGGAAAGTAGTGTCCAAGCAGCGAAAGGAAGCAAGCCACATCGAAAGTTAGCTGAGCTTACGTGCTGTTCTTACCAGAAAAGGTTATTGGTTTTACTTAAGTTAATTTATTTTTTAGACTATTTCTGTAATTGATTGTTGATAAAAGTGATTTAATTTTTTTCAGTATTGCCTGTCCGGGCACCCAACCTTACCATGCAATGTACTCAAATTCAAATCAACCACGATTATGTTGGACTGCGGACTGGACATGACTTCCACCCTCAATTTCCTTCCTTTGCCACTTGTTCAAAGGTATGTTCTGTTGCATCCAGAGAGAAAACAAGCTTGGGTTTGCTGAAAAATGGTACCCATTAGTATAAAGTTTACCAGTACCTCGTGTGTTGTTGTAAATTTGCTTTGTTCCCTTAAAAATGTTCTTTATCAAAGTGATTTCCTTTGGCTGGGTTGGTGAAAAGTGTTCTATTGATTTATTGATTGACTTCTTTATCATAACTTCTGAGCTTCTGTAAAAGGTTCCTGCAACTGCTCAGTGCAACTGAGGTCATGTATATTTCATCCTTCTTGTTAGTTCACATAAGAGCTGATACATGGTCAACTGATGAGCTCAAGAATTGAATTTTAGAATTATTTTGCTGCCTTTTCAGGGACTTTAGCATTACGGAGTCTAACATTTCAAAAGGCATCTGTGCATTGTTTTCATACTGGTCAACTTTAGCTATCATACAACCATGAATGTAGCCCAAGTCCACGTCTTAAATCAGACAGATTGCCTCAGGGCTACAATCAGCACCATTTGCACTTAACTAAGACTTTGTCTTAGGAAATTGGTTTCCTCACGTGCTACTACTTAGAAGCTGCAGTTTATAAAAGAAGTGGCTAACTTGTGGAAGCAAATATACTCATCATAGCAAAAAGTGATACCACATATAAGAGAGGAGACAGAAAAGCTATCTCAAGTAGATTTAGGAGCTCAAAAGCATAGCAAGCTTCATCAGGTATAACTTATACTAATCAAATTTTATTCTCCCAGTAGTGATTTTCATTCCCAAGTATGAAATCGCAGTTCTCACTTTTGGGTAAATAATGGTAAAATGTAAACAGTAAGTCTAGATAAAGGATATGTGGAAGTTCATTGTGCTTACATTCTTGCAGCTTTTCTGTAAGTTTGGAATTATTGTCACAATTAAAATTTACACCCAAAATTCTCACTTTCTTCAGAAATTAGATTCATACATATTTTATTCGGGTTTTTAACCTTTTCTAGAAGATTGACAAATATTCACATATTTATGTTTCTATTTGACTTTCTTATCTATCACCTAATTAAAAAGTCAGTGTCTGATAAAATTATTTTGGAGAGAGAATGAGGAACTATGTAAGTATTTGGTTTCTGATTATAGAATCCTTTTAGTCCCACACCTTTACTTTGCCCTTAATTTTTAATTCACAGACTTTAATTTTGTGGGGAAGTGCTGCAATCGTTTGGCCATCGAATTTGTACTCCTGATGTGCTTTTTCTCCACACATTGCCATAGTCCTTAAGTTTTTTATTTGCCCAACATATTGTTTTCTCTCCTGAATTATTGGCATTTTCAGTTTCCAATATAATTCTTCTGGTCAGTTAGTAGTAGACAGTTAAATCCTAAGATTATCAACAGTAAATGATTTTTTGAATTCAGACTTTTTTAATGTAACATCATGAAACTCACCTTCTAGAAACTATTCGCTTAGATATGGCATCACTTTGTAAAACTTGAGAAAACTGGCTGCTTTTTGTGGAACCTCATGCCACAGGTGACAGTGACTGATGTACTTGTAAGCAGTGAATCCAGAGTTTGGATTTGACTAGAATTCAGGTATTCGTGTTCGAGGTGATTTCTGACTGTTAGGTAGTGAGTCTTCCATGGGTAAGTGTTCTCCTCGGAGCACTCAGCCTCTCTGAGTCTGCTTGGTCATGTGCAGTACGAAGATTCCCATTCTGCCCTCCCATCAAGGCTGTAGTCAAACACAAACAAGGAAAAGCAGGAGGCGGTGATTGGAAGACTATAAAATGCTCTGGCGTCTCATCTTTCTTTATTTCTTCATAGCATTCTTTTAGTTCTCCCAATTTTTTCTGAACTATTGGACCTTTTACTGTCCCGTGGCCGTATAATTCTTAAGCTTGATATAATACAACATGGTTATTTCTCTTCTTTTTTTATTGGTACTTGTGGTAAGCATTGCTGCCAGTAATTTTAAACTGCTTTTAACTTGATGGAGACAGTACAGTCACCATGAAATCACTGAGGATTATAATCTATTTAGGAAAATTTAATCTTTTGTTTTGCAGTCCCAGGCTGTCTAATCTTCCTGGCTGGTCCCTAAAGGATGGAAATGCTTTCTTGGACAAGGTAATGCCCAAGACAAAAAAAACAGAAGCATATCTACACCTGGTAGATATCCATCTTTTCATACCAGAGCCACCTGTGGCAGTATGACTGATGGCTCATCTGTTTCTTCAGGTGCAATATCTCTGAAAAACCCAAAAATCTGTGCTGGGGTCTTTGCTACTTGGTAATTATTGTTTTTAAGTGCCTTCTAGGGAATCTCTTTTCAGATTCAGATCCAGTTTGTTCATGTGTAAAAATCAAAGTACTTCTGCTACAAAAATACTTTTTATCACCACAGAAAGAAAACTATTATTCTAGAATTGCAATGAGTTTTAAAGGTGATATTTATTCAAGAGTTCATTTTGAAGCTATACTGATTCTATGATTGGAAGAAGTAAAACTTTTTCTAAAATAACTTTAAAATCCACAAGTATGTGAATTTTTAACTGCTGCTATCAGGGGTCAGATAAGGTAGGACTTTGTAAAATGTTTGGGTCATCTTTTGGGTGATGGGAGGCCACAGAAGTTTCCAGAGGGACAGTATTATTGTCTATTTGGATCATTCTGGCCACAGTATGGAGAATATTCTGCGTAGCAGGCTACTTTACTTTACAGTAGTGTGTTTGGAAATGGGAAGACTGGTGCAGGAGGGGAGTGTGCTTAGGCAAATTTGAGTAGAAGTTCTTCCAGACTATGATTTTGATCCTATTCCAGCCTTTCCTGATAGCCGAGAATGGACAATCTTATAGATTGTTTAAAAAAAAAAAAAACAGTTCTAGGAATCTAGGGTTTAGAGTCCTGTTATGACTTTAATTACTAACTAACTAGACCTATAATAAATGATTTAAATTACTTTTTTTCCAAGGCTATTAAATTTTTGACACTAGCTTATCTTTTCAGTATTTCCTTCTTCATATCAGTATTTTAACAGTAAACTTATTAAATGAGAATCCAAAGCTACAAAAAATGTTAAAACTATATCAAACTCTGTACTAAAATAAAATCAGAGGTATGGGAAGGCCACTTATTAGATCTCTAAATCATTCTTACTCTCCTAAGTGTCACAGTTGAAAAACTGAATGAGTTTAAAGATCCTTAAAACGATTCATCTAAATAAAGCACTTTTTTCTTATAGCAGATACTGTTAAATAAAGAGGTCCTTTTTGCAGAATTAATTCCTGTAACTGCACCCCAACCTCAAGTGCAAGCCAAATGCATAATTTGAAACCAGATTTTCTTCATAGCTGACTGTGAAATTATGTGACATTCAGGAACCTGTGCACCTGATTTCAGCCCGAGTCTCCTGCTGGCTATAAATCATTGTTCCCTGAGAAAGGCTCAGAAGCATCCCATTACCAGCGCATTGTGAGCGCAATGACTTGCATGTGTATGTGGGAGTATTTCATTAGGAGGGAGTGGTGAATAAAATACAGTGACATTGTAAGTGTTTGGAATGGCAAATGTGCTTCTGCAGGCCAGGAAGGATGAGAGCCTCAGAGGAGACTTTATCATATGACGTGCCCTGAAATGTAGCATTATGGGGAAGAAGATTACATAGCCAATTAAAGACCAGGCAAAGCTTTGAAATTTCCCATGATTTGTCTTTAATCATTTTTAACCTCATCCTGAGGGAGTTGAGAGTCTTCTCCCATTAAACATAATTGCTCATTTGTTTCTGGCTGGCAGGTACATTGTAATTAAGAACCGCTTTCAGTCTCTTTGGCTCAGCCTATCACTGGTTAAACAGTGCTCACGTGAGGAGAGGAGCCAGAGTATGCAGTGGAAGGCAGAGGGAGGAGATACGCTATCGAGGTTATGATGTGACACATGAAAAGTTCAAAAGGACAATAACATGTAGTTAATGCCCTATTGTCAGATAAAGATTGAAAGCAAAATCATTCAGACCCTCGTATGTAAATATAGATAAATGTATGTACGAATACATAGAAATAAATGTTCAGTGACTAATGGAAATGTGCTAGAACAAAATTATAACACTATCTTTCCCTTTGTGGAAAGAGCAAAGGAGACTGTCTTTTCTATCTTTTACTGGTTTCGTTGTAAAGTCATAGGTAGCTTTAACCTTGATGGTGAAAAAAATCCACCATAGACTTCAGTTTACAAATGTCAGTGAGGTGAGAAAACAACTCTCGTGGCCTTCTGGAGGCATTGTGGCAGACCCTAGTGGTCTTTCTATTTCAGTATACTCCATCATAATTCCAGCTGCCAGGATCTGTATGGTTTTGCCTGAGAGTTTTTTCCTGAAGCTGCACAAAATGCAGGAGTTGGTGTATAAATATTCCAGACCCATTGCTCCTCAGTAGGGTAACTCTGAGGTGTGTGTGTTATACCATTTCTCAGTTTCCCCATAGCAGTAAGTTCCAGTTGCTCAAAGTAGTATATGGCTCAATAACATATCCATTATCAGTTACCCTTCTCTCTGTTTACCACTTCCCCGTTCTCCTGCTGTTTTATCAGCACCTCCCATATAAACCACTTGCTCTCAAAAGCCCTTTCTCGGGGTAGGCCTGTGGGGGAATCTAAACTAACATAGGCGTATTAAATATGGTAGGTCATGGGTGGGATGGGGAAGTGTACTGTATTCTGTTTCTTTGTGTGTATATATATGTGTATAATACACGCACACATGCTTTTTTAAAAAATAAATACATTTAGTTTATAATTCCAAATAAATTGTATATTCGGCAAAGACAAACATTACATTCATGGTTGTGGTGGTAGTAGTGGTTGTTTAATCCCTGCCCTCTACTCGTGATCCTCCCTCCTTTCTTGCCCCTTGCACCCCAATCCTTGGGAGGTAGAGAAGGAGCCTCTAAGTAATCTATCTAGGGCCGTGACTCCCAACCTGATTAAATAACAGAATCACTGGAGGTGCTTGTTATAAATACAGATTCCTTGGCCTCATCCCTAGTTTTTGATCCCTAAGGTGTCGCGGCCCAGGAATCTTTAATTTAATCAGTGTCCCCAGATAATTCTGATGTTGCTGTTGTGGTCTCCATGACTATTATTTGGAAGCCTGGATCATGGGTTATGGAAGTAGCATGTGTCCATGCATGGCTTTCTTGAATGGCATCAAGAAATGTGCATTCAAGTCCGGAGTCTGCCACCAGCCAATGTTTTTACCGTCATTAAGACACTGGACCTACCTGAGCCTAAACGGAGGAAGGGTTAGCCTAGATACCCTCCTGGCTTCCTTCCAACTCTACACATCTGTGACTCTTTATGAGTTTGGGAATTAAATTTCTTTGGTACCATATCCATTAGATATCTCTTCCTAGTATTTTTCCTTTTCAATTTCTTTTAGGAACTAAAGGAGTGCTCGGGTCACGTATTTGTGGATTCTGTGCCTGAATTCTGTTTACCAGAGGTAAGATTAAAGTGCATCTTGTTGTGGAAACAAAGCATATTGTGTAATTTCTCAAAATGAAGTCAAGAGATAAGTTAAGGGGCTTAGCTGCCTGTTTTCAAGTTTAAATGAATCTGTTACTCCAGGTACATTGTTATAGAGCTAAAATAAGATCATTTAGGAGCTTTTTATATGGTCTATAAATCATTTAAGTCACTCTCTTCTTCCTATTTCCAACTCTTTCCATAATCCCCACTAATATTTCTACCAGGGCATAATTTTGAGCAAGGTAAGGAAATAACTCAAGCCTTTCAGTTTTGTTTTGTTTTAGTTTTTCTCTTAAAAATTTTTTTTGCCTTCATTCTTTGTTTCTTTACCTGCTTACTCTATTATTTTTTATTTCTGTAATGGGTGCCTACGGGATGAAACCTTACGGTTTTGTAATTTAATGCCTTTCTGCTTAGGTTAGCCATGCTATCCCTGGTCTTGCTTACAGTGGGTAATTGAGAATTGCTATTATTCAGCCAATGCCAGTAAACTAAAAATTCTTGCTAGCTTGAAATATCATATTGAATATTGTTTGAAATTCATGAATTCTGAACTGAGTCATGGATATCTGTCATGTATTATTATCACAGTTAGACTTTTTAAAAATTACTATGGGTTGTGTATCTTTAATAGGGTACATGCGATATTTTGATACAGGCATACAATGTCAATTAAAGTATACTCTAACTTATTGTTGATTATAGTCACTTTGTTGTGCTGTCAAATATCGTTCATTCTAACTATCTTTTTGTACTCATTGACCATCCCCACTTTATCCCCTCTCCATTACTCCCCCCCCACCTCCACCCCCGGCCTCTGGTAACCATCATTCTACTCCCTGTCTCCATGAGATCTATTGTTTTTAATATTTAGCTCCCACATATTAGTGAGAACATGCAAGATTTGCCTTTCTCGCAGTGAGACTTCTTGTTAGGGTTTGGGGCCAGTTTTATCTTTCACAGGAAAGCAAGATCAGTTTCCATTAGTTTTAAAGGCAGTTGATCTCAGCTGACAGGCCTAATCCCCAGAGCAGCCTGGCCGGGGGTTCTGATCAGACAGATGACATGCAGGGAAGCCAGGGCTCCTGAGGAAATCGGAGAGAAGCTGCCATCCTCTGCTTTCCATAAGCCAGTGAGTTACAGTGACTGTAGAAAATACTTTCACAGTTCAGACCCAAAGAGAAAAGAAATTTGGAGTGCAGCTTCTCTTATTTTTGTTCTCTTTTCTTGTCTTTCTTTCCCATTTCTACACTTTGTTTGATACCCTGTAGATAAACTTTTTTCTCTCTTTGAAATATGTGCCTGTGCTGTTGAGGGTACCAGAGTGAAAGAGAGGAAGAAAAACAAAAAAACATGGTAATCCAAGGTGGTAGATAAGGGAGAAAGTTTGAGATTTAGCAGTAAGAATAAAGCTGAAGGTAGAGAGTTACCAGGAATCCAGAGCTGCCCCTCGCTGCTATTAAAATCTTTTTGTCATCATTTGTCACTGAGGAATTGGTGGGGCAGTTCCACATCTGTTCAAAGGTTCCTAATCCCAGTTGCTACTTTTATTTTCAGTTTAGCACGTGTGGCACTGACTACTGCAAACTTCAGTTCATAGACACCAAACGTAGAATTTATGAGTTGCTGTTCTGATGACTTTCTGACTTGCTCCATAGAATACTCAACTTTTAAATTAGACAGTTAAACCATTTTGCAGATCACCTTTTTTCAAACTAAAGAATTACCATATTTATTCAGGGTTCTAGAGCCGTATAAAGTTTTTCAGGCAAGATTTTATGGCGCAAAATTAGTAATAGTCACTATTTTAAGGTAGAGCCCCAGGCCATTGTATGACTGGAAGAAAACGAGACAGTAATAAAAGCAGGAGAGAGGTATGTCCAGTCTTCAGTGACTTACGGCTGAGCCAGGCAGACCCAATTCCTATCCTCATGAAATTTATAATCTGGTACAACTACCTTAAATAATTGTGTTCCTCCAAAGTCTACACCACAGACTGTGCATATAGTCTAGCACAGTATGGTAAGCAACCAATAAATTATGATTGTTTTGATTCAGTTTATGGTCTGTGGAACCCCAAGTGTGTTTGTACACGACCATTTTAAAGTAATCTTATTGGGTTCCACTGTGTGACAGTATGTAAGTAAATGTATAAATACAGTTGACCCTTGAACAATATGGGTTTGAACTGCATGGGTCCACTTACACATGGATTTTTTTCAATAAATATATTGGAAAATTTTTTGGAAATCTGTAACAATTTGAAAAAACTCACAGATGAATCTAGAAATATTGAAAAAAATATGTAAGGATGCCTAAAATATATGTAGATACTAGTCTATGTTATCATTTATACCATAAAATATACACAGATCTATTATAAAATGTTATAATTTATCAAAACTTAGGCACACACTTGCAGACCATACGTTACACTATTCCACTATCCCCAGTCCAAAGAATATAAACAATACACATAAAAATAACTGTAGTACATACTACACTGCTGTAATGATTTCATAGCCACATCCTATTGCTCTTTTGGTGAGCTCAAGTGTTACAAGTATCCACTTAAAACACCACATGAGGCTGATCATCTCCACTTGAGCAGTTATCTGTCCAGTAAATTGTGTATCACAGTTAAAAGTGATCTCTCGCAGTTCTTGTATATTTTTCATTGTGTTTAGTGCAATACTATAAGCCTTGAATAACATCATGGGACCCATACGAAGTGCTACTAGTGGTGATGGAAGTGCTCCCAAGAAGCAGAGAAAAGTCATGACATTATAAGAAAAAGTTGAATTGCTTGATATGTACTGTAGATTGCGGTCTGCAGCTATAGAAGGAAATTTGTGAAGTCGTCACTGTGGCTACACCAGCAGATGCAAAAACCTGGCACTTTTTGTGAAATACTTTTTTATCTTGTATTGAAAATGCAACTTTTATGTGGTTGCAGGACTGCTACAAAAAAGGCATACCTTTAGTTGCTAATATGATTCGAGAAAAAGCAAAGTCATTATTATGACAACTTAAAGCAAAAGGAAGGTGAATTATCTAAAGCTGGAGAATTTAATGCCAGCAAAGGATGGTTTGATAATTATAGAAAGAGATTTGGCTTAAAAAATGTCAATATAACAGGAGAAGCTACTTCTGCAGCCCAAGAGATAGCAGACAAATTCCCAGATGCCATTAAGAAAATATCCACTTGAACAGGTTCTTAACGCAGACAAAGGATCCCTATTTCAGGAAAAAAAAAAAAATAATGCCACAAAAGACATTTATTAGTTAGGAAAAGGAGTGAACACCAAGATTTATGGCAGGAAGGAATATCCTAACTCTACTATTACGATCAGAACTGCCTTTATCTATAAAGTTGCTAACCTCTGATCTTTGAAGGAAAAAGATAAACACCAGCTGCCAGTATTTTGGTTGTACAACAAGAAGGCCTGGACAAAGAGAACCGTTTTTATGGATTGGTTCTGTTGATGGTTTGTCCTCAAATTCAGGAAGTACCTTGCCAGTAAAGGGCTACCTTTTAAAGATCTTTTGATATTGGACAATACCCCTGACCACCCAGAACCCCATGAGGTCAACACTGAAGGATCAGAGTGGTCTACTTGTCCCCCAAACACAACATCTCTAATTCAGCTGCTAGATCAGGGGATCATAAGGACCTTTAAGACTCATTACACATTGTACTCTATGGAAAGGATTGTCAAAGCTGTGGAAGAGAACCCCAATTGAGAGAACATCATGAAAGTCTGGGAAGGATTACACCATTGAAGATGCCATTGTTATTATAGAAAAAGCCATGAATGTCATCAAACCTGAACCAGTTTTCTGCTGGAGAAAACCATGTCTGGATGTTGTGTGTGACGACATAGTATTTACAACAGAGCCAGTCAAGCAAATCATGAAGGAGATCGTAGATGTAGCAAAAATAATGGGGGGTAAATGATTTCAAGATACAGAGCTTGGAGAAATTCAGGAGCTAATAGACACCACACCAGAGGAATTAACAGAAGATGACTTGATGGATATGAGTGCTTCCAAACCAGTGCCAGGTGATGAGGAAGGAGGCATAGAAGAAATAGTGCATAAAACAAAGTGACATTAGACAATCTGGCAGAAGGGTTCCAATTATCCAAGACTGCTTTTGACTTTTTACAACAGGGGCACTGCTAAAACAGTGGAAGGATTGGTGCTTTATAGAAACATTTTTAGAGAAAAGAAGCAGCAGAAAAATCAGACAGAAATTACAATGTATTTCTGTAAAGTTACACCGAGTGTGCCTTCTTCTCCTGCCTCCCCTTCTACCTCTGCCACCTCTTCCTCCTCTGCCACCACTGAGACAGCAAGACCAACCCGGCTTCCTCCTCCTCCTCCGGTCTGTTTCACACGAAGAGGACAAGAATGAAGATCTTCATGATGATCCACTTCCACTTAATGAATAGTAAATGTATTTTCTCTTCCTTGTGGGATATTCTTAATAACATTTTCTTTTCTCTAGCTTACTTTATTGTAAGAATACAGTATACAGTACATATACAAAATATGTATTAATTCACTGTTTGTGTTATCAGTAAGGCTTCCAGTCAATAGCAGGCTATTAGTTAGACTTTTGAGGAGTTAAAAAGTATATGTGCATTTTCAACTGCGGTGCTGGGAAGGGAGGGGGTTGGCGCTTCAACCCCTGTGTTGTTCAAGGGTCAATTGTATGTAAATGTCGTTTAAATGTTAAATTTATTGGGGGAAAAATTATTTATGTAGGCACACACTATATATATATATATATATCTATATACACACAAATATATATAAAAATATGCACACACAAAGAATTTTTTTATTTCTCATAATTCTAGACTCTCTGGGCTGATTATTATATATATTTAAGAGAAATTTCAGGTTTTCTCGACTGGTTTCTGTATGCATGAGGGAAGATGGTGATGCTTTTAAGCTTTATTGTTGCTTCAACTGTCATTCCCATTGTTTTCTTGTGGATCTATCATTCTGCTACTCTGTCTTAATTTCCTTGTTTGTTTAAAAGTGATTCTGGAGTGGTAGTGGAGAGTAGGACCCCCAGAATGTTATGTGATCCTTCATCATGGAGATGTTGTCTTGCAAGCGCAGTGCACGCATGGAGTTAGGGGTGGGATAGACTGACTATTACTATCATTAGGCATGTTATTCACATAGATGCCATTGCCCTAGCAGTGAGTAGCTTATGACCTCCACCCGCATGCTGTCCTCAGGAGCTGATGATGCCTTGGCAGCTTTATTAAATTAGCTTATTTTATATGTAAAGTCATTCAGCCAGAAAATACCCAGAGCCAAAATGGCACACTGCCCCTTGTCATCTGCTTATGCCACAGACATCTTTGTTACTTCTCTGTGGGAACATAGTAGCTCAGTGACCCATCTCCTAACTGGAACACTTCCTTCCTTGTCCTTAGTGCACTGCACCGTTTCCCAGGGTTAACTCCTCCACGAGGGAGGCTCAGCGAGTGGTAGGATGTCTCTGAACCACAGTATCTCACTTTTCCTCCGGAAGATGCTGCTTATAAAGCTGCCTTCCTTCAGTAAAGCTCACCGAGATCTGTACTGGGCCATCGTGGGTGGGTGGGAGCCAGAGAAGAGTCACACAGGACAAAGTGCTACTTTGAGGTGGCTTTGTATAGAGTGCTGTCGGAAGAGGTATACACACACGGTACTTCGGGAGTTCTGAGGAGGAAGTGATTTCTTTCATCTGGTAAAATCAGGAAGACTTAGTGGAAGAAGAGAGTTGATCCTTAACAGACAGAAAGGACTTAAATGTATGGGAAAAAATGTTCTTCAACTAAAGAGTTGCAGTAAAATTTATCAAACTTGGATAGTATTTTCCCTCACTTGCTAACCTGTCTTTCCTCTTTTCATCTGACCCTACTAATGGACTAAAAGGGCAGATTTGGTGTTAAGATTAGGATAGAAGAGGAGAGTCTAATTTCCTTTCATGACTGCCACTGTACTTTTTTTGGCTCCATATCCAGCACTAGTGGTCAAAAGTTGCCTCAAAAAAAAAAAAAAACCATTCTCCACATTTGACTTGTGAAGAGCTGGTTTCTGCGTGCTGTTTCCCGTTTCCCTTTAATCTGCAGCAGTGATGCATCACGTTCTAGTATGTCCTTATAACTTACATTGTGCTCTCTCTGCTTCAGGTTACCTGGTTTCACGTGCCAGGCAGCAGCTGTTAAAGTGTCCTGTTGTCATTTATCCTCATATATCTAATTCAGAAGAACTCTTGTTCTGGTAAAATTAGAGTGCTGCTGATGGACTGGCTACATTCTCGTTATTAGCCATCCTGTCCTACCACTTAATGTCAATATTAGAAAACATCCTAAATGAGAGAATGGAAGTGTTGCAGGAAAAGCATCATTATTCTGTAGTACAAAAACTGCTTCTCTGCATTCTGACAACATCATTTTTAGTCACATTATATTGATCTATCCCTGAACAGATATGTATCATTCCCTCCCTTTCCTTCCAGACTGAGCTAATAGATCTGTCTACGGTGGATGTGATCCTCATCTCTAACTATCACTGCATGATGGCGCTGCCCTACATCACCGAGCACACTGGATTCACAGGCACAGTATATGCCACAGAACCCACGGTTCAGATTGGCAGGTGAGAGTATTTATTCTTGTCCTGTTAAGGTGTGGCTGTAGAGCGCCTCCTTTGGTGATGACTGTTTAGTAGAGTATTATGCCAGGAGTGAATGTTATTTCCTTCTGAACAGCTAAACCCAAAGAATAGGCAGGAGTAGGTGACTCTCTAAATAAAGGAATGTTCATTGGAAATGCCTAGAGATTGCTGCGGCGAGTAGTCTTTTTATATATATAAACTGGGAGGAGTTCGTGGAGACAGCTCCTCTGTCCAGATAATACTAAGTAGGGGAGGTAATGTTCAGGAAGTTGCCACAAAGATGCAAGGTAAAGAGCTTCAGAGGAAAGGAACATAGCATCTTTAAGAAGAGGAAATTTTATTGCTTTGCTTTCAAAATTTCTCCCCTTTTATGATTTACTGCAGAGTATAAATGGAGACAGCTTATAGAAAACAGGGGATAGATAAGTAATCAGATGGTTCGGTTGTCCCTGCTGTTGACAGAGTGAAACTCAGCAGTCTAAGGAATAAAACTGCACAGTCTGCCTTTGACTCTGAGAAGCCTCTGCCACCCCTTTCTCTGCCCCTACCAAGCCTTTGTGATATAGACGGTTGCTGCGAGTAACTATAGCATCATTTAGTGAGAAAAAAATTATGTGAAGTTAGCTGGCATGGTGGCATGCTCCTGTAGTCCCAGCTAGTCAGAAGGCTGAGGTGGGAGGATTGCTTGAGCCCAGGAGTTGGAAGCTGCAGTGAGCTATGATCATGCCACTACTCTCTAGCCTGGGTGACAAAGCAAGACCCTGTCTCTTAAAAAAAAAAAAAAAAATATATATATATATATATATATATATGAAGAAAATGACCCAGGAAAAAAATTATTAATTTATTATATTGAAATAAATTAACAAGTATGGTATAAATTAAAGTGTCAGAACCAAAAATATAAGATCTAGGAGTTGATACAGACTCCTAGGTTGGATTCTGTTGTCTTACAGATGTCCAACAAGATGGAATTATTAGAAATGAAACGGTATTTTCTTGTTTTTATGTCAAACCATATTACCTGTATTGTGTGCTGAAAACCATAAGGGATCTGAGGAAAGCTCATTAGAGGAAAGTAAAACACTCAAAGTGATGGATTGTTTTCAATGAGACGATGAGCTAAAACATTAGACTCGAGCCTGAAAAAGTTAAAGGATGAGGATTGACACACCAGATAGTCCTCATGAAAGCTGTAGCCAGAACAATAATGAGCCTGGATCCCAGATCTTGGGATTTTGGAACTATAGTACTGCTCCTTCAAGGTGGAAGGAGGAGATTATTAGTGCTGAATAAATAAATGGAAAATGAAATGAAGTTGTTCGGCTTTCAAATGCTAATAAATTTATGGCTTACCATTATCTGTATGTTGACTTGGAGAGGACTTCAGTCAATATGGATCATCTATGCTAGATTATGCAAAGAGATTCAAAATGTTGAAAATCTATTTCTAGCTTTGTGGTCATCCTCTAGCCATCAGGAATTCCAACACGGATCCCCATGTTGGATTGTCCCATGGATCCCCAGAGCATGTGTACCCTTCATGCAGTCAAGTGTGTCATTTCTTCTGTTCCCTTGACTGCGATTCTGTGATTTTCCATCTCATGGTCTCAGAGAGTTCTGTCCTTTTGCAGGTCCTTTTGTTAAATTTTTAGGGTTAGTCCTTGGAGTATTCTTCCACGTGGAATTTTGCTAATTGCTAAAACCCCTGCAAGAAAACTTACTTTATCAGTTTAAAATGTCCATTTAATATTGTTATTTAAAAAAGAAAAATTACACCCTCACCCTGCTGGCACCAAAATTAGGTACTGCGTAGTCACTTAACAACTTCTCCTTTTGTATTTTTAGTAACATAAAGAAAGGCAGAGATCTCAGAGTAAGAGTTAAAATAGGTTTATGTTAATATATTTCAGTGTTTAGAGACAAGAAACCTGCCAGGCTTGTTTTAAATGTGAATTAAATCATTTAAGTTCGGAATTTTTAGCATGGAAATTCAATGAGAAGGCTAGGTTTTTGTTTAGCTTTCTATAAAATGGTGCCCAAGTTTATATGCCGCAGAGAGAAAGATGATGAGGTGCAGGAGGGGGAGGCGGGCAAGTCATTTCTCCTGGCTACAGTGTTAAGAGTGTGGTGTTTTTCTAATTTTCTAATGGGTGTTCATCACTTCCTTGCTGAAACTCAGGCTTCTCATGGAAGAGCTGGTGAATTTCATTGAAAGAGTGCCAAAGGCTCAGTCTGCCTCCTTGTGGAAGAATAAGGACGTACAGAGGTGAGGAGCAGCCGTCTCTCTTCCCAGAGACTATAGAGCTATATGCTTTGCAAAACAGTCTCATTTGGTTTCTCATTTTATGCTTAAACGTTGATTTGGTTATACTAAAGATTGTCTTTTCCCTAATATATGAAAGGTTTACATTTGATTCAACCAACATTTTTTGAGAGGCAACTATGTGCCAGGTACGGTGCTGGGTATGGGAATTTTAAAGAATAATTAGCACTATCTTTGAGTTGCTCAAAGTTTAATGGAAAATCAGACAATTCAACAGGTCAATTACAGTCTCGAATGGCATGTCGTATAAGAGATGTTTGACCACAGAGCTATAGGCACTCAGAAAAATGAAGACCTCTCTCTGCTCAGGGAAGCTGAGAAGGACAGTCCTTAGGCGAGGATAATTAAGGTGGGTCTTGGAGGAAGAAAAGAACTTGTCCAGATAGAAAAG
Source organism: Eulemur rufifrons (assembly GCF_041146395.1). Classification (NCBI taxonomy): domain Eukaryota; kingdom Metazoa; phylum Chordata; class Mammalia; order Primates; family Lemuridae; genus Eulemur; species Eulemur rufifrons. Next base: position 4,558,814 of record NC_090994.1, read on the forward strand.
GTCGGGGAGAGGGTTCCAGGCACAGCACCGTGGGGCATAGTATATTCATGGAACAGTGACAAGTTCAGTGTGGATTAGGATGGGCAGAGCAAAGGGGTAAAAGATGCAAGTAAAGGGCTAAGCTGGAGCAAGATAATAAAAACAGTGTGTGAATCTTGAATTTTTTATTGTTGAGTGTGAATAAGGAGGAGAATGACTTGACTTTGTTTTTGGAAAAGTAACTCTGGAAGCAGCACAGAGAATGGATGGGAATGCAGGGATGGGGACGGGGAGACCAGCAGTGTGACTGTTTCAGAAACGCAGGGGAGATGACAAAAGCCTAAACTAAGGTAGTAATGGTGAGCATGAAGACAGAGTCTAGCTTTAAAGAAATTTCTGAGATAGAATTGAAAAAAATTGGTAAGAGTTATAAAAGTGGCTGCAGAGTTAATTAGGAAGGTAAGAGGAGAGCTCAGTGGAAGCCAACGCACAAAGGAGGTTTCCAAAAGTACAGGCTTGTCAGTGGTCTCAGATGCTGCTGAAATAACCTCAGGTAAAATGGAGATGTGGCCCTTCCATGGCTGTGGAAATTGGGAAGTCATTAAAACCCTAGAAAGGTTAGTTGCCATGGAGGGCTGGCACCAGAAACCAGATTGTAAGAGGAGAGGTAAGTAAAAGGAAGATAGAGGAAGCAAGGAGGCATCTTGATCCCACGTGCTCTTACTTCAGTTGACAACGGAGGACCCCAGTCGATCTTAACTGATGGGACTCTCTGACCCCAGCAACTGCTGCCCTCACCTCCAGGCACCACGGCAGACCCACCTTCTGATCCCGGTATCGAGTCTGAAGTAAAACTAGCCTTTGGACTTCTTAGGCAGTTCGTGTTCTGTATACTCCTGCCTGAGTCCACTTTTTCCAGCTAACTCACCACTGATTTCTCTTTCTCCAGATCAATGATTTGTTAGTCATCTCCTTGTCTCAACTTTAGAACATCTTAGATTTTGCAGATCTTCTTTCTATAAGAATATGTATGTGTATGTAGCCAGAAGAATGTACTTTGTTTTTCTGTAGTGACTGTTGCAGAGTTTGAATATGTCTCCTCTATGTGTTCCTTTATACACATGTTATTCATTTTATTTAACTTAGGAAGCACTTGCTATGTGCCAGACACTATTCTAAATATGTTATTTAATTTGTTTAATCCTTTAATGATTGTGAGGTAGGTAGTGGTATTATTACCACTTTGCAGGAGAGAAAATCAGCACAGAGAGGTTAAGTAACTTGCCCAAGGTCACCCAAATAGTGAGTGGCAAGATCTGGATTTAAGCCCAGACAGTGGGCTAGTCTGGCTGCAGAGTCCACGCTCCTAACCCTCTGCTGGGCCACCTCCCGTGCGCACACACACCTATTGGCGTGTGTGTGAGCCCCTTCTCACGTGAGGGGACGAGGAAGGAGACTTACCTATGCACGTTTCCTCCTGTGTTTTATAAATCTTCCCTATGTTTCTGTTTCTTATATGAGGATACGGTGTATGTGTGACTTTATATTAGGAAACGTTTTCTGAACATGCACGTGTCTGAGTCTTCTGTGTATATATGAACAGCTTTCTTGATCAGACCAGTCTCCCAGTGCAGTGCATGGTTTCTTCCCCTCCTCATGTTGCTTTCTCATCCCAGCTCCCTCTTCTCTTGCCCATTGCGATACCGTCTTCCTTTTTTTCTGTCCCCCGTGTGCCCACTGGACTCCTTAGGACCCCACTTCCCTACATCTCTGTCCTTAGAAACCTTAGGACTTTGTTTTCTTTCCTCATGGAACGTGTATGCTTTGGCTTCCCTTGCTTCAATTGGATATTTGTGCTAAAGGATTTACATCACCTTTTCTTTTCTTTTTATTTCCACACCCTTCCCATGTGGAGATGGCTGTTGTCTTTTTCTTTTTATTTATTTATTTTTAATTTCAAAATATTAAGGGGGGTACAAGTGTTTTTGTAACATGGATAGAACTGAACAATGCTGAAGTCAGGGCTTTTAGTGCCCTATCGGGTACAGTGTACACTCCTCTGGTGAGGGCATACATCACCTTTAGATTTCTCTCTGTCACAAGCCAGTTGATATCTGGTGTCCCAAAATACTGTCGCATACTACATTGAGAATCACTGCTTTTTGCTATCTAGTTCATTGAAATTTTTCCCAAGTGATACAGGCTGTGTCTTCTCTATATGTTTTTTTTTTTTTTTTTCTTTTTTTTTTTCCCCCTTAATTCTCATACTTCGCCAGTCCAGGTGCTCTAAGTAGGGCTCTCAAGCTGCATGCCTACAGGGCTGGGGAAGGAAGGAGTGAGGTGGGCTGGTAGGTACTGTGGACCTGCGACCGCACTCCTCTAAGGGGGCAGCTGACACGCAGCTTCAGTGTATTGTGGCCACGTGGGAATGTGAGCCCATGGCTGCCAAATCTTCCTTTTCTATTTCTTTTAAGAGAAGTTCAAAATCTAGATGTTGTAAACATGATTTTTTAAAAATCTTTTTAAGATACTGACTCATACATTAAAATAAAATCCTATATGATACAAGCAAAACACCTCTGTAAGCTGGATGTGAGACTCGAGCTCCAAATTTTTGACTTACACCTTACACAGAGGTAACAGAGGTTACAGTGAGCTCAAAGCAGAATTTGGTCAAGTGCCTAGAATTAATACATCTTAGCAGCTTAAGTTACTGATAAGACTGTCAACTAAAGACAACAGTAAATTAAAAATTTTCAGACTTATTGGCCAAAAGAATCTGACAAATTCCCTTAAATCATTCGGAGTTAGTTTGAATTAGCATTTGATTTATTATTGGGACGTACACTAAAAAAAAAACTATTACTCTTGCTTTTTGGCAGCTGTATAACTTCCTGCCTCAGTTGACACTACTCCTTGAGATTTACCTCAAAGAACTTAGCCATCCTTCTTCCTAATTTTGACATTGCAGTTTACTCTTGAAAAAGAGACGAATTTTGAAGGGAAGAAAAGGAGAATCCCTCAATGTAATTCTGAGTCTCTGACTTTCCCATACTCACTTCACAGTTTAGGTTTTTAATGGGAAAATTTAAAGCAGACTATTCCACTTAAGAAACTAACCCAGCCTCTTTTATTTTTTTATATAAAGCTAGCATTTTTTTATGAGATTAGAAATCTACAGTTATAATTAAGGATAAATCATTACAAGGCATTATCATCATCCTCTCACAAGCATTAAGCAATTAAGCATGCATATATTCCTGGCTGAATTTTAATGTAATTTTTAGTGCTCAGAACTTAAAATGTGGGTTCATACCTTACAGAAGACTTAAAAGAAACATACATATTCCTTGGGTATTTGTAGAGAAATTTTTGTAGATTTTTCTATCTACAAAACAGGAAGAAAATTTAAAGTATGGGCTCAGTGGTAAAATAGACTGGTGTTTGAATTTTGGGTCTGTTTCTTAGTAGCTGTGGCAATTTATTTCTTCTAGGCTCTCTTTCCTCGTTCATAAAATAGGAATGATATTAGCAACTTCATAGAGTGCTGAGTACTAAGTGAGTGATATGAGTAAAATTCTTAAAACAATGCCAGACACACAGTAGGTGCTCAGTAAACACCAGCATCCTTATCCCCTGTAATGATGTACTTGGTTCCCATAATCCCCTTTCATTAACCAGAATGCTTCTGCCTTCCACAGCCTAATTTATCATCAGACACTGCCTGTCCTGTGGAAAGCAAGATAGTCAAGTAGACCCAAGGAAAACTGTTTTCACATCCCACTGTTGGCTCTAGTTGGTTGGCACTGTCACGCAGACTCTTTTGAGACTCAGTATCCTTTTCTGTAAAATAAGAGAATTGAATTACGTTATCTCTAAGTCCACTTATGCTATAGTTTTAAAAGATGTCCAAGGGAGAGGCTCCTTGAGGCAGGTCCTCAAAGAGTGACAGTACTTTGATGGAGTAATCACAGCTTGTTCAGCTTGGTGATTCCTGACACTTGACTGGTTCATTTCACTGAGTTGATTAGGCTCTGAAGGACTGATTCATGCTGACCAAACTCCCGGGATGTTGAGTGACAAAAATCCCAGTTAATTACTTTATACTATGAAATGTGACTGGCTGCAGAACTAGAATGGTTCATCTATGTAGGACACTCTGTTCTGGGGAGGAAGTCCACTTAAGACATCAAATTACACATGAGAGTTTTTTCCATGAGCATAGAATTAGAGCAGAGATAGTTTAGCTACTTTCAAGAGTTGTTGCTGTCATGCCTTGGTAGCCTAAGCAGTTGCCTTTGTTCTTTCTGGAGGTAATTTGGTCTAAAACAAATATCCGGGTTTATAGTGTAGCTTCAGATTAATATTGAGAAGTGCTTGATTTTGAGGCTCTGGTTTTGGTAACCCCACATAGATCATCACTCTGCTCACACATCCCCACTCCACCCCACCCACATGTATGTTAAGCACTCTTTGCTGTAATGGGGGGGGGAAATGTTTTCAGACCCCTAGGTTCTTTGTATTCTGCTCTTATATTAATTTTGTTCATTCATTCATTCAACAAACACTTAGAGCCCAACCAGTGTTTTACCTATCAGCATTCAAATGGTCCTTTTGGACTTAAATGTCTTACTCTTTAACAAAAACACACAATCTTTTGCTGCTTGTCGTGCTGGTAGGATGGAGGAAGAGGCAGCAGAGCTTTGGCATCATGTCAAAACGCTGGGAAAGAAGTCTCAGGCACTCAAGTATGATAAGAACAAAACAAAACAATGAAATCTTTTAGAAAGTACTTATGAAACATTTAGACTCTAAGAACTTGACTTTGATAAATTAGAAAGCCAGAAAACACAGAACTAGTTCCCTCTGGGTTTCCTTATCCTACTTATCCTAAATCAGCCAATAATCCTAATGGCTTTAAGTGGCTCTGTAAATGCCTCTCTGTAATGACCTCAACAAAGCATAAGGAGAGTTTTAGGGAAAGCTAAGTTAGACCAGATGTTAGGCGATAGAAGGAAGTATTGACAAATAACTAAATATCGAGAAGGAGTAAAAGAGAGTATTATTAGCAAAGGGATTTTTATGGGTGTAAATATGGAATTAAGAGGACTGTACACTTATTTGTTGAGTACTAAGTGCCTGACATTAGGATCAGTTTGTAGGAAAATGTCCAAAAAAGTTGAAGACGTAGTCCCTGTACTCAAGAAGCTCTCCAAGCAAAGGTTAGGTACTAAGTGGCAAGACGCAGGCTGGGCGTGGCAGGTTGAGTAGGGTTTCAATGAGAGAAAAGAGACCATGCCAAGGGGGGGAGGGCAAAGTGGAAGTCCTAGTCTTTTGTAACCTAAGCACCAAAGTGACAGCCCATCACTTTTGTCATATTCTCTTCATTAGAAGCAAGCATTTGGCCCAGCCCCCATTCAGGGAGAGAGGGTTACACGAGGCAGTGAATACCAGAGGCGGGGGTCACTGAGAGCCACGTCAGAAGTGCCTACCACAAAACCCTAAATTGAGAAGGTCAGACAAGAGTTAGTTGGGACTTCTTGTCTTTCCCCTTCAGGCTCACTGTTGAGGTCCTCCCTGATTTTTTTCACCGCCTCTCGTGCTGTTGTAGAGCTTACCTCTGCCCAAACCTGGTGCAGTTCAGACAGGACTCGATAACTGACTTGATGGCCAGGTGCGGTGGCTCACACCTGTAATCCCAGCACTTTGGGAGATTGAGGTGAGAGGGTCACTTCAGGTCAGGAGTTCGACACCAGCATGGGCAACATAGTGAGACCATCTCTACAAAGTAATTTTAAAAAATTTAGCAGGGCATGGTGGCGTATACCTATAGTTCCAGCTACTTGGGAGACAGAGGCAGGAGGATCGCTTGAGCCCAGGAATTTGAGGTTACAGTGAGCTATGATCACGCCACTGTATTCCAGCCTGAATCAACAGAGTGAGACCCTGTCTTTAAAAAAAGAAAAAAAGTTTTTGACTTGCTAGTTCTTTCCTTTTCTGAGATGACAACTGAGCATTTTTTTTTTTTTGAGTGTCATTTATATTGGACACCTTACTAGACTGACCAAGAAAAAAGAAAGAAGACTCAAATTACTAGAATCAGAAATTAAAAAGAGGACAATACTATCAACCTTACAGAAAATGATTATAAAGGAATCCTGTGACCATGATATGCCAGTAAATTGAACAACTCAGGTTAAATGGACAAAGTACTAGAAAAGAGTGCCCTAGAACATGGAGAAAGAGTCACCTAGTAATGAACTGTGATGCATTTACAGGCTGCTGCCGTCTCCTCTCAAGGATGCAGTGGAGGTGTCAACCTGGAGAAGGTGCTATACAATGCAAGAGGTGAACTCTGCCCTTAGCAAAATCCAGCTGGTGGGATATTCTCAGAAAATTGTGAGTGTTAATATCATTTTTAAGTGATTGATGAATACTTTCAATTCATATTCTTTGGAAGGATCCTACAGTTCCCTTTTTTAAGCCAGTCAGTTGCTGAGAATCTTCTACTAGTATAAGGTGAAAAGACAGAACATCTTATTTTCCTTCGTCCCTCCCAGGTTTTTATTGCTGCTCTTTCCTAACCTTCACGTTCCCATCACCAGCTAGCGTTCGATTGGCCAGCGGGTAATGAGTCAGGAGAAAGGCATCTCATCCTCTTCGCATCAGAACAGTGGGCCCTACTTTACAGATTTTGGACAAATGAAATAGGAAACAGAGAAGCAGTTTGGCGAGTATGGCTTCTGAGCTCTGACCTAAATGATAAGGGTCCCCATTTCTTCTGTAAGAGCCCCATTACAGCACAACCGAGAACCTAACATCTAACCTAAAATGAAAAAGGAAAACTGAAATATTGGACTCTTTGGTCTATTTGGTGATACATCATCTCTGCCTGAGTGCCTGGGGACATGGAGAGAGCTAAAACTGTCAGGGGACAAGCAAAGGCCAAAGTCTACGACATGTGCTCCATTGTCCTTGTTTCTTTAAACTTTCTCTGGTTTACTTTAAAATAATTTGTTTTCAAACTGAGAAGGATATTTCTGCTGTTTTTCCCTGCAAACTTATCTGGTGTGACTGCGTCGCTGAAAGCTCATCACACATTTTTACTGTGGTTGTTTTTAGGAGCTTTTTGGTGCAGTCCAGGTGACTCCTCTAAGCTCTGGCTATGCCCTTGGAAGCTCCAACTGGATTATCCAGTCTCATTATGAGAAAGTATCTTACGTCTCTGGATCCTCCTTGCTTACCACACATCCCCAGGTAATTATAAATTCTCTTTTAACAACTCAGCTTTTTGGTTATTAAGTCAAACTCAGAATGTGTCCGGAATACCATCAGCCATTTTTAAATCTTCCTAACTTTGTTTTCTACAGATATTCTTTAGAAAAGTTAGACTATTCAAGTTTCAACATTTAGGATTGCAGTTTTCTCTGGAATCCTGCTGCCTTTTAGGGTCACCTCTAGGATTCTGAGATTCCCCAGTCCTTCCAAAGACCACAGACTTACATGGGACACAAATGGTTATTCATTTACTCAGAAGATATTATAATAACTATTTAATACTTACCAACGGCCAAGTGTCGAGCACTCACTTAGGTATTGGGGATTCAGTGTTGGCCTACGGGCAAAGCCCCTGGTCATGGATCTTACGTTCCATTGATGTATGGGGTGAGGAGTACAGAAGATAAATGAATAAGCAAATGAGCAAAGTCACTTCAGACTTTGATACAAGTACTGGAAATAACAAAACAGGGTTATTTCTAGAGTGATAGAGACTAGTTTAGATTGGATGGCCAGGGAAAGTCTCTGGGGAGATCTCATTTGAACTCAGACCCGAAGAAATGAGCGTTGTGAAGCTGTGAGGGTTTGTATTACCAAGAGATGGCAGATGGAGGACCCCTAAAGCAAGAACAAGCTGGACATGTTTGAAGAGCAGACAAGGCCATTGTGATCACAACAACCTAAGTATAGTCAGCAGTGATGTCCAAGAGAGTAGCGACACCATGTCACATAGGACTTTGTAGGCCATGAGAGGAATCCTGGTTTTATTTTAGTGTATGGAAGGAAACCATTGGAAAGTTTTAAGTTAGTCATTCATTACAGTCATATTTGGCAAGAAGCCAAGTATGTAAACATTGTTGTAATTGTAATGTTTATTCCTTTTTAGGTATTTGTAAAGAATTTATTGTTCATTTCATAAACCCTGGTTATTTCCATGTCTATAAGGAGGAGTGGGGGACATTAGTCAGCTGATGAATGGGTACATAGACAACTAGTGGAAATCCATATCCCATTTATTTATTAACATAACTCAAAGATTTTATTGTCTTCATAATAAAACAAAAGATGAAGCCTATAACTGGATCACTTGGCCCTTTCTCCTCATATCTTTTCCCGTTTCAAAATGTTTGTGTCTCTTAGCAGCCAGCATTCTCTTAGATTTGCATTTGGGCTTAATGCATTCAAACCTTAGCACTATCTTTGTAGTTGTAGCCTTTTTGCAGAAAACCAGCTTTGTCTGCCCACCATAGCCACTCTCCTTCCTGTCATAAAGCCACCTTCCCCTGGACATCCAGAGAATTCTCTTCTTATACTGTCACTTTGTGGGGTTGGTGCTTGCCACACTTCTTACAGGTCCAGTTGGTTTGAGGAACATTCACCATGTTTGTGGGCACACTATTGGCACAGAAAGAAAGAAGCTATTTTTCATTACAAATAAAAATCGTGTGTATTGATGGAATGCATGATGTTTCAATATATGTATGCACTGTGTAATGATGAAATCAAGCTATTTTACATATCCCATTTTAATATGAGGAAAAAGAATGCTAATCTAGAACAATGGGATGTTTCTGAGCTGCCATTCTGCATTTTTTTTTCATACCTTCTTTTATAACCAAATTTCATCTCAAGATGTAGAGGGGGCAAGGCACTATTTTTTCCTGTAGCAGGAATTTTGGGCCCTTCTTGCTTATTGAAATCAAAAGCCCATCAATGTCATCATAATCTACTTCATTGAATCAAAATTTTTATTGGCAGCTTCTGTCATTTCTGATATATTCTTTTATAAAAGACAGAAAGATGACTTGGCTGCCAACTCTTCCAGTTTGTCCTGCTTAGATCAAAGCCTTTACAGTACTACTGATGTAATTTCCAGTAAATTATTCCTACAAGGTCCATAAATTTAAAGAGAAAATGAGGTCTTGAAAGTAATGAGCAACATACCTAAGTAATTAATTCTAATTTCTAGCTGGCAACCTGTGTTGTATGTAAAAAGAAAAAAAATTAGATTTTCCTTTACCCACATAATTGGATTCTGTATTGAATTAGCAGGGATAAGAAAAGTTTTGGTTTGAAAAAAACTTAATAGTCTACTACAGAGGTCAGCAAACTATGGCCTGGGGACCTGTCTATGTGAGTAATCATCTGTTGGAATACAGCCACACTCAAGTGTGTGGATTGTTTATGGCTCTATATGCACGATAACAACAGAGTTCTTTAAACTTTACAGAAAAGTTTGCTGACCCCTGGTCTACCTGAGTAGAATCCTCACTAACCAGGAGGAATATCACAGGCTGCTATAATAATCTAATAAGCATGGGAGAATGAAGTTTTGAATTAAGCCTGAGGCAGTGAGAGTGGAGAAACAAGTTAAAACATTGGTAGATCTTTAATTCAAGAAACATTTTTTGAATTCCCACTGCCCTCGGGGAAGGAAAAATAAAAGTCAAAGATTTCATGTCTGGATGCCATTGAGAGTGGTAATGACACTAATCGAGTTGACGAGGAAGAGTTGGCAGAGGGGTTATTTTTTTTCAGAAGGGGGTAGTGGGTATGATGAATATGAATTGGAGAGAACATTAGACAGGTGGAAACATGGGACTGGAACTTAGATGTGAAGGCAGGTCTGGAGACAAATTAGAGAGTCATTACATTTCTTTTTTTTTTTTTGGAGAAACAAGTTCTCACTCTTGTCGCCCAGGCTAGAGTGCAGTGGTGTGATCATAGCTCACAGCAACCTCGAACTCCTGGGCTCAAGCAATCCTCCTGCCTAGCTTCCCAAGTAGCTGGGACTACAGGCATACACTACCACAGCTCGCTAATGTAAAATTTTTTTTAGAAATGGGGTCTCACTGTGTTGCCCTGGCCTCAAGCAATCCTACCAAAGTGCTGGAATTGCAGGCATGAGCCACCATGCCTGGCCACATTTCTTAAAGTATGTAAATAAAGGGCTGAAGGCCAAAGACTGAGCCATAGGGAACATTTATTGTACCAATGGACAGTGGAAGGAAGAAAAGTAGTCTCGGATAAGAGTGATCGGAGAGAGGAGAATTGAGACCAAAAAAGTGCAGCGTCCCAAATGGAAAAGGAGCAGAACTATCCTCTACTGATCACAAGATCTCTGTATTGATTTTTTTAATTGATTTGATATTCAACAACCATGCTAAATTCTCTTGATTCTAATATGTATCTGTTGTTGGTAATGTTAATCTGCAAAGATGTAACAGTCTTATCTCCTCTCTTCTAACCTTTATATCTTTTTTTTTTTTTTTTTTCTCAGTTACAAGAAACTGAGCTCTCTAGTACCACGTTAAACAGAAGTGATGACGATAGTGGGTGTCCTTGTCTTGTACCAGATTAGAAGGGGAAAGCTTTTGTAGTTTCTTCATTACATATGATGCTTACTACACATTTTTATTTGTCAGAGTTTCTTCTCTATTCCTAACTTTCTGATTTTTTAAAAGTCAGATATAGGTGTTGCACCTTATCAAATGCTTTTATTGCATCTCTGAGATCACCATGTGATTTTTCTAATTTTAGACTGTTAATATAGTATATTGCAATGTTAGCTTTTGTCACATTTAACCGTCCTTATACTCCTAGAATAAATCTTTCTTGATCACAATTTATTCTTTTTAAATTACCCTCCTGGAATCAGTTGATCAGTACTTTATTGAAATTTATAATCTATATCCGTAGGTGAAAAAAATGGGCCCATACATTATTTTCTTATACTATCTTCATTTGCTGGAAATCAAGGCATATTGACAAAAAATATATAAGATAGAGATTATCTTTTTCCGAATGTTTGGTCAAATACCCCAGAAAACTGTCTGGGCCTGGTTATTAGCATTTTAATTCTTTTTATGATTATTGAACTTTATTTTCTGAGTCAAAATTGTGCCAGAGTTTTGGCAAAACTTTGTCCTTTTTACCTAGGTTTTCAAAATCACGGACATAGAGTTGTTTATATACTCTTTTATTTATCGAATCTTGCCTTTTTTGTTAAACCTTTGTTGTTTATATACCTTTTATTCGTTGAACCTTTTTGTAATTCTACTTTTATTCTAAATTTTGTTTTCATTTTTTCTTGCTCAGACTTGCCAGAACATTGTCTATATTACTGATTTTCTTCAAATAATAAGTTTTTAATTGTGTTTCTTGTATTTCCATCCTCTATTCTGCCCTTTATTTCCTTCCTTCCTTCCATCTTTGGATTTGCTGCATTTCTTCTCTTTTAATTTAATATTTATCTTATTTGTTTCAGTCTTTCTTTGCTTTCCAATAAACTTATTTAAAGCTACCAGTTTCCCTCTTAGTATCATTTAATTCCGTTAAATTTTTGATAGCTAGTGCTTTGCCGTTCGTCTCTAAGTATGTCATAATTTTCTTGGTAATGTTCATAATTTAAATAACCAAAGATTATTTTATAGTATTATTGTTTACAGACTGTCCAGTCTGATTACACATAGGGCTAGAGAAGATTTTTTTTAAGCATATGTTTTAGGATTCTAATGTTTTGCATTATGATAAAAATATACTGATGCATTGAAATTCAATTAGGCTTCCTTTGAAACACAGTCTATTTTTATAAATTTTCTATATGTGTTGGAAAAGAATGTGTATTCACTGTTGGGTGAAAAGTTTTCTATGTGTATTTATTAATTTGAGCTTTTTATGTTATTCAAGTCTTTTATATCTTAGCTTAGCTTAACTACCAGTCCCTAAAAGGGTGTGTTATTTGTTGATTTATCTATTTCTCCCTGTAGTATCACCAGTTATTACTTTTTCTGTTTTTAAGTTGTAGACTCGGGAGTCTATGTGTTCGTGATCATTATATTTTTTGATCAATTATTCCTTTTATCAGGACGCTTTCCTATTTTTTCCTCTATCAGAAGCATATTCAAATCATCCTTGTGTTAGTCTTAAAAATAAATAAATAAATTTTTTAAAATTATATTCAAAGCCAAGGGGCTTTTTCCTCTTTCATATGTGCCTGCTATTTTTTCCATCCCTTTATTTTCATTCTTTCTGTATTTGTTTGTCATGAATCCCATAGACACCGTAGTAAGTGATTTTTTTCTTTTTTTTCCCTCAGTTTAGGGATTCTCTTTTGCTTGGTGAACCTATTTATGTTTCTTATAATTACTATTGTATTTTTGTCATCTTTTTTCATGTTTTTTAGTTCATTCTTCTCTCAATCCTTTCTTGCCTTCCTTTAGAAGATAAATTTCCTTCTGTAAGTGTGAAAGTATGTATGTTATTTTTATTCTTCTGAGTTGTTCCTTAGTTTATTTTTCTGTGAATATCTATATCTGTATCTCCCCCACACCAGAGCCACATCTTTTCCCTCTTCCTGCCCACCATAGTAATACTGTCTACAATTTTAGTTCTGGGTTATTTAGAATATACATAAAGTGGTGAATATATTGCTTGTTTAGACAACAATGAACTTAATGTTGCAGAGTTTTTTCAACCTTACTTTTCACATACAATATCTCATAACATCCTCCTAGATTGACTGTTCTTCTCTTAGAAATACTTGAGTGTTCACCAAGAGGGTCTTTAAATGGTAAACCATATGAGGCTTTGAATTATTAATGCTAACAATATCTTCCTTTTTTTCTCACATTTAAATGATATCTTGGATGGATAAAAAAATGGAAGACAAAAACTCTGAAGCTATAAAATAAAGCTTTGAAAATACTATCTTCTGTAATTATTGTTAGCAGAATGTCATCCCCCAGCTTCAGACTGTTGAGTCCTTATTGCCCACTCTGTCAGTCTGCGCGGTTTTGACCTTTGGGACCCTTTACCAATTACACTTTCTGTCTTTTCACTAATCTCCATTCTCAGCCCCAAAGCAGGCTCTCCATCCCAGCCAAGTGAATTCATTTGGCATCTACAGGGTGCCTTCCCCTGCCCTATGCCCCCTGCCCCCTCCTGCAGTTGAATGCTTCTCACCTTCCTGACTTCCTGTATACTATTTCCCAGTGTGAAAATCTCACATTTTCTACCAGAGCATGTTCTTTTTATGTATTCATCTATTCAGCAATGTTTATTTAGTATTTGCTCTGTGCCGGGCATTTTGCTAGGCAATAGGGATGCAGAGTTCTTGCCCCCAGGGAGCTTCATAGTCCTGTGGGAGACACAGACACGTAAATAGGCAATTACAATTCAGCGTGATTAGTGCTGAGATAGAAATTTTGGATGCCCTGGGGGCCTATGCAGAAGGGACATGTTGGTGTGGGGAGGGGAGAGATGTCACTGAGACATTCCAAAGGCAGTGAGTGACCTGGACTGTCTGAAATTGAGCCTCAAGTTCCTTAGCCAAAGAAGAAAAGAAATCTAGAACCAAAACTTCATCCATCAGAAAGCTATGAAAGGTGAAAAAAGGACTTAGTGTGAGGCCGCCATTTCTTCCACCTTTTGTCTCTGCGCCTTTCACAGACCTTCCAATAGCGCCATGTTGGCACAGAGCATCCGGAGGTGTCTGTAGGAGCCACTGTGAGGAGGGCCCTGGGAAGAATTTGGCATTTTTGGTGGAAAATAAGTGGTGGTCATTAATTATGATGACTTTGTATTTTGAATCTGGATTTGCTGCACCTTCCTTTATAGTAAGCCACCAAGTGCTTAAGAAGTAAAGACGTTTTAATCCAGCCATTTAACAGATATGAAGAGCATTTTAAGAGGTGCAGTCTCTTTGAAAAATGGATCAAACTCTTGAACTCGTAGCATACTAGATATGTTTGTAAATAAACTTAAGATATTAAAAAAAAAAGCTATGGATTATTGACCTCACCTGACCCAGGGCGGCTGGAGAGTCTGCCTTCCTCTTGGCGTTGGTATACTCAGTGCAAACTCTTAAAATTTGTATTCTCTTTTCTATGGCTTTTTGAAAAATCCTTTTTTTTTTTTTTTTTTTAATTATACACAAATGTTTTCTCTTCAACTGGATTACAAGCTCCTAGAGACTGGGTCCTCTTTTTCTCATGCCTTGTGCAAAGTGTTCAATAAAAATTAAAATGAACCATTAAAGGCCCAATGCAGTGACCATAACATTCTTGGGTTTACAGTTTTTCAAAATTTTATTCCACAAGCTTGTTTGTGACTATCAACTTTGTAAGGTATTTTTAGTTGATATTTGGACAAGGTGGATTTTTCATTTTGTGTTTGTGTTTGAACAAGATACTCCCATTTGAAGCACTCACTGAGTGGCCATTGACACCAGTAATAGATATGTTTGCCCTTTGGTGGTGAAATGGAGATGTTTGAGGTGTCAGCTTGGTTTGGAATGTGTCACTAAAAGCCTTTTAAGCCTCCTTCTTTACAGTAGCACTGGGAATCAATAAGAAATGTCTCTGAGTTATAGGGCTAAAATTACAAACATCCAGTCTGACCTGATCTCAAAGTTTCTTACAACTGCTCCAACCCAGTGGTCTTCACATTGTAGCACTACCTCTGCTTGTTTGTGGGCATTTAATTTTCAAAGGAAGAAGATGCTGGTGGCCGAGGTTCAGAGATAATGTTTTCAGGGCCAGAGTGTGCTCCCCATTATATGTTTTTATCTGGATCAATAGTTCCTAACCTTTTTGGGGTCATAGCCCTGCATGACAACCCACTGAAATCTATGGAAAAATGCACATAGACACACACAGAATTGTGTATACCATTTGAGGGGGTTCCTGGGCCCTCTGAGGTCCCCCATCCCCCTTGAGCTCTGGGGATCATTACTGGCTTATTCTAACAGGTCCATATAAAATTGTTGCCATTTTAAGGTAAATGTGCTACCCAGGGACATTTGGTCCCTCTTGTTACTATTGTGGTTTCCTTCCAGTTGATGCACACATTCAGAAAACAATCTGAGTTCATTACTGATCTGCTGCTAAAAACACTGTGCTTTACTTCCATTTCTTTCTTCTATGGAAACAAGGAACGCATATGTATTTGTTAGAGAAATACAAACAGATCAGTTCTGCTGCCCAAGCAGAGAAAAAGCCCTTATACACATTGGTATGTATCTGTGCAAATAGAAATGAGAAGATATTCACACATTGTTGTCATCTTCACCACTGGACATTAACGGTGAATGTTTTTCAGACTGTAAAGGTGCTTATAACATATGACTGCAATCATATTATCTTAAAAAGTAATGAAGCCCATGTATCCATGCTTATATAAAATGCTAAGGGCAGATGTTTCAGAAGGCACATACCCAGGTGATTACAATCCAGGTGGTGGAACTTTGCTGCCTTAGTATTTGGAATTTTATTTCTTTATTGGGAAATAAATAAATTCACTGGGTAGAACTGAGAAAAGAGGGATAAGGATTCTTAGTAAACTGTGTTGATGGCTTTTTTCTTCTAACATTCCAGTGGGTATTTTAAATGGAGGTGAGGAAAAGTGTGTTATAAGATGAGAACATTTGTGAGCTTTCCAGCATCTCAATCAATGAGCCTTCATTTTTGTTTCTAATATGAATCCTGGTTTATTTAGAAAAGGCAGTATTTTTTTAAATGCTCTGAAAACCATCAAGATTAAATTCAAATTGTGCTGACTAAAAGTAAAAGCACATCCTAAGGATCACATACTAGTGTGCTGTAGGAACACTAGGTCACAAGAAGGTCATGTATGTTAGTTCATGAGACATACAGAAGTCATCTAAGAGAGAAGGATTAGAAATAGCCCCATTTCATAGGAAACCCAGCTCAGAGCCTAGGCCAAGGTCATGGGACTGGACTAGTCATGGAGTTGGAAGTAGTTTCAGGTTTCTAATCCCTAATCCAGTGTTCTTGTTGGCTTCTCTGCCACTTGGACTAGGGGTAAATCACCTCACCTCTTTGAGTCCCAACTTCCATATTCCCATAACATACACTTATTTCCTGTACTTCATAGAGTCATTTTGAGAATCAAATTATACAATTTAGTGGTTCTCAAAGTGTGATCTTCAGGCCAACAATAGCAACATCTCCTAGGGGCTTGTTAAAAATGCAAATCCTCAGGCCCCACCTCAGACCTGAGTCAGAAACTCTCAGAGTGGGCCCCGCACTCCATGTTTTAACACTCCCTCCAGGTGAGTCTGATGCACGCTGAAGTTTGAGAACTGCAGATGGTATGTGTGATAGGATTTAGAAAAAAAAGTAAAGCAGCATAGAAATTTGAGATGCTTTGTTTTAATTAAGGTAAAATTCATGTTATATAGTGAAACACAAAGATCTTAAGTGCACAGTTCCATGAATTTTGATACGATGTAATCACTGCCTCAGTCAAGATACAGAACCTGCTCATCTCTCAGTGAGGTTCCCTCATGCCTCCGTCTGTCGGTCCCCACCCTGCTTAGGCAGCCGCTGGTCAGTGACAAGACTTTTCATTAGAGGAGATAAGAGAACCTGGTGATGGGTTGGACATAGAAAGAGCACTACTGTATTTTCCTGTTCCTTTACTATTTATAGATAACATTCCTTTTTAAATTACTAAGCATAATTCTCTGTTGTTTTTCAGCCAATGGACCAAGCTTCTCTCAAAAACAGTGATGTTCTCGTTTTGACGGGGCTTACCCAGATTCCCACTGCAAACCCCGATGGCATGGTGGGAGAGTTCTGCAGCAACCTAGGCATGTAACCACCTCAAATCTTAAGCTGGATGCTACATCTTGAATTTATTTTTTAATACTCTGTAGTATTTTCCCCTCCCTTCATATTTACATCTCTGAGTCCCCTTTTAAGGTATTTCTCCCCCTCCCCATTTACTTCCACCATTTCTGCCCATCCTTCCGAGCCTACTGTCGTCAGTAAGAGCAATTCTTAAGTAACTTAAATCTGAAAGTACAGTAAGAAGGGTTGTAAGTAAATTAAAATCTTTAGCACTTTATACACCAAATACTCAACATCTCACAGACCATTTTTATCTGCCCCCTTGCCCTTTGGTGGGATTTGGTTGGAGGAGGGAGTACTTACAGGGTAGCAGTTGTCAAGGCAAGAATCACATCTTTGCTTTGCCAGAAAAGACTGTTTCACTTTGAATTCACAGCACTGATACAATGAGCAGATGTATTTTTCCCCCACTAAAATTTGGTAGGTTTTATTTTGCCTTCTTTGGAGGAACACTAAATTGAGAGATAGTGTTTTTTACCTGAAAGAAATTTATTTTCCTTTGGATATAATTGTCAATGAAATCTAGAAATCTTGCCTTTCTTTTAGAAAGATATGTTGGTTATTGTTTTAGTCTGCTTGGGCTGCCATAACAAAATGCCACCGTTCTGGAGACTAGGAAGTCTGCGATCAGGGTGCCAGCATGGTCGTGTCCTGATGAAGGCCTTCCTCCTACTCGCAGATGGCCACCTTCTTGCTGAGTCCTCACATGAAGAGAGGAAGCTGTAATGTCTCTTCCTCCTCTTACAAGGGCATTAATCCCATCATGGTGGCTCCACCCCATGACCTCGTCTAAGCCTAATTACCTCCCTAAAGTTCCTACCTCATAGTGTCATCACACTGAGGGGGTTAGGACTACAACGTATGAATTTTGGGGGGGAGCACAAACATTCAGTCCATAACAATTACCAAAGAGGAGTTAATGAGCTCAGAACTTTAAGTGATATTACCTCTGCTCTAGGAAAGAGAAATAGTCTTATATTTACATGGAAGGCATTGCCCTTTGAAATGTCACTTAGCTGTGCTAGTAATCATAGTCTGTTTTTGTTCTTTGCTGATATTAAGGCAAAGGTCATTTATTCTTACCTTGGAAAAAGTATTGAACTAATTTCAAATAGAATCTTTGTTTTGTTTGTTTGACCACAATCTAGAATCACAGACTCAAAGAACTTTGGGTTTGAAAGCCACCTCGCATCAAATCTACTGTCTCTCAAAATGGAGTGCACTCACCACCTGCCTCAAGATTAATGAGGCTGCTTATTAAAAATGCAAATTTTAGGGGGCCCTACCATAGACCTAGTAAATCAGAATCTCTGGGGAGAGGAGAAACCCAGAAGAAAAGCTGCATTTTCAACATGTTCTCTGGTAATTTTCATACCAAACCAAAGCTTGAAAGTCACAGATCTCATTCATTCCTTTCATATAACGGGTGAGGAAACTGAGGCCCAGCAAGGCTGTGGTGGCTTACCTGTGGTCCTGTATCTTGGGACAAAGGTAGGGTTCAAGCCAAGCTCTTGAGCCAAAACCAGTGATGTTGATTTTCTCTTATGTGCCATACTCCAGTAATAGCGAGTCCACCAGGGCTCAAATTACAGCGCCTAGCTGAACCTGTACGTGAGAGTTGGCAACAGAGGAGGATATGAGGCATCAAAGATCCTTTGCCCAAAAGCCACTGTATCGATTTGTTTTGGAAACTAAATGAAAACAAACTTGAGTGGGCACTTTGGTTGGGTTGTTTGTTTTTTAAAACCAATAAGTTTCAATTCCTCATTTAATAACTTATTTTAAGTATTTAAAGTATAGAGGATTTTCTTACAAACTAAAGGTTAATGAAAGAAAAAAACACCAGAGTGAATCAAGTAGAAAGACTTAGCCTATTTCCTTATAGGTCACGTAGCCATGGTCAGAGACTGAACAGAGACAAATCCAGCCAGTTGTTGAGCAGGGTCTAAACAGAGAAGGAGCTTGGAGGTTCTGTCCCAAAGCTCAGCTGCTGCTGGTAACCTTTAAAACCCAAAGCCTTCATTGCACATTCTATTCCCAGGGACGTAGATTAGACAATGATGAAAAATCAGCTGTCACCCTCTAGAGTCCCCTTGATGCGTTCTTCAAAAGAAGCGGATTATTTTACATGTGAGTGAATTATAAACACAGAAGTAGGAAAACTAAAGAAATGCAAATATTTTGAAAGTTATATTCTATCTTTATAACACTTCTTCTGATAATATTTCTCCCCTCTCTGGCTTCCAACTTTTCTAGCCCTGACAGTCCGAAATGGAGGAAACGTGTTGGTCCCCTGCTACCCTTCTGGAGTGATCTATGACCTCCTGGAATGCCTGTACCAGTACATCGACTCAGCCGGACTCTCCAGCGTCCCCCTGTACTTCATCTCCCCCGTGGCTAACAGCTCACTTGAGTTCTCTCAGATTTTTGCTGAGTGGTATGTCAGTGTTTTCTCTACGAATTCTGTTTGATTCAGGATATTCAAGCAGTAAGAACAAAAATAATCTGTTTTTTTCTCACATTACTATTAAACTTATTACTTTGGAATGATTTTAGATTCACATAAGAGTACGAAGGTAGCACAGAGAGTTCCCATATACCTTTCCCTCAGTTTCTCCTAATGTTAATGTCTCACATGGCCATATACATTTGTCAAAAAAAGAAATTAACATTAGCACATTATTAATAACTGAACTCTAATCTTTATGGTCATTGTACCAGTTTTTCTACTAATGACCTTTTTCTGTTCCGGGACCCAATCCAGGCTACCACATTGCATTTATGCCTTTGATTTTTTTTTTTTTTTTTTTTTTGACAAGAGTTTTTTAGTTTTACATATTGATAATTTTAGTATCTTTTGTGATTTCTTCTATTGATATAATATTTAGAAAATTCTTTCCCCTATAGATATCACATGACTAAACATATTTTCTTTCATTTTTTATTATGGTTTCTTATTTCCTTCTTTTTTGACCCCCCAACTATTTTATCTGAAATTTGTTTTCGTGTATCATATGAAGAGAAGCGTTAACTTTACTTTTTTCCCAAATAGTCAAGTAATACATGTCCAGATACTATTCATTGAATAATGTTAACTTTTTCAACTGATTTGTATTAATATCAAATGCTAAACTTTTATATGTACTAGGTTTTGTTTCTAGACTATCCTGATTGCTTCGTCCATCCATGCTTTGGCCAATGTGGTGCTAATATCTGTTAATAACTGTAGCCTCATTTATAATTGTATGAGATATTTATTTTTGTGTGAGAACTACAGAATTACTTTATCAATTTTCAGAATGTCTTTTTGCGTGCATGAAACCTATAAATTACAAACTGACATCTTTTTGGTAATATTTCCATCCTGAGACATGAGATATGTTGTCTCTCTGTCTTTTAAGCTTATTTTAATATCCCTCCCTTAGAATCTTAAACTAGAGATCACATAATTACTTCATCTTATTTCCAGCTATCGTTTTATTTAGTTCAATCCATAAACCTTTGTTAAGTGCCACCATGTCTTAAGCACTGGGCATACGAAGGGTTCTCTGACCTTAAGGATCTGTACCTTGAAGGAAGAAGCAGTTGTGTAAACCTCCTACCACTTGGAAATAATCTGACAGAGATGCAGGTACACGTACGTACGCACACACCTGCATGCGTGTATCTGTATGGTAAAGGCCTCCTGGAAGAAGATGCTCCTGAAGGGAGAGTGGGCTCAGCGCGACAGAAGCGCTGTTTGAGGGCGAGGTGTGTGGGCCGCCCAGGTGGGTGGTGTGAGCCGAGGGGATCACATAGGCTGAGACATAGCGGGGAGGTTTGAATGGTTTGGTTTGTTCAGAGAACTATCCATAGTTCTTTACTGTTAGAGTATAAAGTTCAAGGTGGGGAATGGTAGGATATGAGGCTAGAGGCATCCCGTCAACAGTGGGACTCACTGGAGGATTTCAAGCAGGAAATTGACACGATTATATTTGCATTTTATATGGTTCTTCTTGCAATTACGTGAAGTTAGGGGGGTAGGAGGGAAGTGAGACTGAGGTAGAAGGGAAGAGTCTTTTCAGAGGCCAAAAGAGATAAGACTCAATCTATTATATATTATCCTATAGAAACGTAAGAGAGGAACCAGTTTGAGAGGTGATTGGAAAAGAATTGACAGAACTTGTTGGTTATTTGACATAGAAAACATAGCAGTCAAGATTGATACCTCAATTTCTAGTGTGGTGGGTGATGTTGACCCCAAACAAAATAGGCTCTACAAAGGAAGAGCAGGTCCATGCAGCAGGGTGGTTAGCTTGGTTGGGTTTGGTCCTTGAGGCGTTCGTGGTACCTCAGGGTGTGTGCGGGTGAAGTGTTTCCAATCCAGAGATGTGAGAAGCCTGAGCCAGAGTTAAGGTTGAGGTGTCCTCAGCATTGAGGTGGCTGAAGCCACAAGAATGAATGGGATTGCCTAGGGAGAAGATTTAGGGTTAGGAGAGCAGTGGGTAAAGGATGGAACTCCATCTAAGTAGTGTCCACGTTCAGGGGTGGGTGGAGAAAGAGCATTAAGGAAAAGAGAGAGGAGGAACAGTTAAAGTAGAAAGAATAAGAGAAATTTGGCACACATATTCTTCCTTTGGTGTAATTTACACGCATGTGTTTTATTTTTAAAAATTTAAGAAGATATTTTCCTTGTATAAGCTCTACGCAGGGTGACCCACTGTCCCAGCTTCAGCACTGAAAGTTCCACCCCCGGTCACCCGGCAACCAGAATGGTTGGTCCCTCTCCCCCCGGCCTACGTTGGAATGGCCTGAGAAGCATAAACTCTGCTGTTGCTGGGTCCCACCCCTAGAGATTTAGATTTAATCAGTCTGAGGCAGCAAGGTATCGGGGTTTGCAAAGCTCAGCCAAGGCCATTCTGGTGTGTGCTGGAGGTTGAGAACCACTGTCTTAAGAGTTTTTCCTATTTTGAAACAGTTTACCAGTCACTGTAGCACTCATCCCTGTTTGACGTTGCTGTTCTCTTTCATACGGCCTTGCTGTGAAGCACTTTCTCCCTAAAGAACTCAGTTACTAACGTAGGTGGATGCTAGCTCCAGACTTGTATTAAGTGAGCAACTCATTGCTGTGGAGCTAGAGAAGTCCTGGCCCCGCAAGCTGGGACCACCACAGCCCATCCTGAGGGTTTTGTTTCCTCTCCCCTCCGTTGCTCTCAGAGTCAGTATCCCCACAGCGGCTGCTCTGGGTGTTCAGCCTCAGGCCCAGCCTGTCCTCCTGGGCTCTGGGCTTCTCGTTCTCAGAGGTTCTGCTCTGGCCTCCACGTGGTCCTGCTTTGGCACCTACAGAAGCCCGGCTCCTTGCCATCCCAGTGTCTTCCCTGGCTCCAGGCTAAGGGCTTGCTTGGTTGTTTGGGTTTGTTTTTGCAGGGGGTGGAGATGGAAGGGACTGGCTCCTAAAGCCCTCTCTGATCTTTTGTTGAACAAGCAGTGCCCTGGAGAGTGTGTGGTACCTGAGGTCTGGCTGTCGGGGAGCAGGAAGGTCTCTCAGGCTCCCAATTAGAGACGATTCTGGAAGAATCATTTATTCCTTATTCTTCCTGATAACCCAGTAAAGGCAGATCCCTGTTAAACTCCAGCTCCAGCAGAAGCAAACTGTAATGGGCTCCTTCAGCCTCTCTGGGAAAGGGTGTGGGTCCCTGTCTGTTGTGCCTGTGAGGATTCTGGAACAGAGCACGAAGGAGCTGTTTCTCTGACCTGGCCACAGATACCTTACGTAGGTGGGCTCCGCAATCTCTAGTCATGTTGCAGTCCGCTGTGTATCCCCAATCTGTCCCTTCTAATGGAGGTAGCATAATGTCCTTGGAACAATCTAAATAACTTTGGAACTTTTGAACTGTAATATCTATTTTAGATATCATAAGATAACCCTGCAGAAGCATCTTGCTTCCATATTTATATCTTCTTCCAAAAAGGATATAAAGCAATGTTTTTGAAATCGAGATTAAAGGAAACTAAGGATAGGAAAAATTAGATACACTTTTTGTTAATACAGAATCCAAGCCCTGAAGTCCTGAACTCCTCCCCCAAAAGTAGTGCCCATTGGAATTGTTTAAATGCTTTCATATCATTTGGACAGACTTCTTAGAAGTAGACTCTAACAAACATACGTCACCACGCATATTTTTTCCAACTTTTAAAAAATGTCAGACCTACGCAATACCCACATACATTGTTTTATCAATTGTAAACGTTTTGCTTCATTTGCTTTACACAGACCTCTCTGTATTTTAAAGTTGTAGATTAGGAAAAAGCATAGATGACTAAAACATTCTCAGTGTCTCCAGCCCGAGACCCTCCGTTACTCTCCTGCTGGAGTTAGCAGTGCTGCTGTTAATGAAATAGTGCACGCACAAAGTCATGGCTCTGAAAAGGGTAGACCACTTTCTCCTCAAAATTGATCATAACTAGCCATATTCTATCTTGGATTGGATCCTGGAACGTAAAAAGGACATGAGTGGAAAACCTGGTGAATACCTAATGAAGTCTAGAGTTTAGTTAATTGTAACATACTGATATTAATTTCTTAGTTTGACAAATGTACCACAGTTATGTTAACATGGGGGACACAGGGTAAAGGTCTGTGGAAATGCTGTACTGCATTTGCAACTTTTCTTTAAAATTATTCCAAAACAGTAAGTTTTTTAATAAAAAGTGTATTGAGAAGTTCTAAAGGTTAAAAAAAAATTGCCCACAAGATACTTACGTCCTGAATACTCTGTAGACACTGGCTTTTATTCACAGTGATATTCACTGGCAGGAAAATTTTAAATAAACTTCAGTATTTCGTATTTGCAGTGTTGCCAGTAGGTGGCAGCAAATGCCACAGTGTGCCCTCCCTAACTGCTCATCTGTGTTTCCTCTTTACAAGGCTTTGTCACAACAAACAGAGCAAGGTGTATCTTCCAGAACCACCTTTTCCTCATGCAGAGGTAAGAAAACAGAGAATTACTGGGGCATGGAAAGAAAGAGATATAGATAACCTGACGCGGATGAGGATAGCAGGTCATTAGATAAAAGTGCTCCTAGGTAGACCTGTGGGTCCCTTTGCTTCCCAAGTCAGGTGGCGTGATGTACTCTAACTCAAGATTCATTTGTGTTTCCTCTTATTAACATTATATTACCACAGGTGGAGCATCCCTTGTCTGAAGTACTTGTGACCGGAAGTGTTTCAGACTTTGGATTTTTTTCAGATTTGGGGATATCTGCATTATACTTCCCAGTTGAACATGCCAAATTCGAAAATCTGAAATTCAGAATGTTCCAATGAGCATTTCCTTTAAGCATCATGTCAGTGCTCAAAAAGTTTCAGATTCTGAAACATTTCGGATTTTGGATTTTTGGATTAGGTATGCTCACCCCGTACTGTGTTTATATAATTCATAGCCTATGTCTGTTCTGTTGACCAGACGAGGAGTTGTGTTCTAATATATACTACTGCTTTTTTTGGGTAACAGATTTATTTATTGTTAAAAGTGTTCTTTCCAGTGAGTTATGTCAATCATCTAAGTAAATTTTTAATGTCGAAAATAACATTTCAGCTTAAAAAATAGAAAAATTCCACCTCCCTCACAGAACTGATGAGTGTTTTTATATAGCTGAATACACAGTTTTGTTTTCATTGTTTCTTTTTTCACTAAATGGTATGTTATGGACATTTCTCTGTATGCCTCATATTCTGATTGTTGCTGCTTAATTTCCATACCAAGTCATGAACATACTATAATGAACTTAATGATCCTCCTACTATTGGATAATAGCGTTACTCATTTTTTGTTACATTTTTATTGAAAGGATCTCTAAAATCGGTATAACCACTTTAGAAAACTATCTGTCAGTATCTGCTAAACAAAATGCTCTATGCCTTGGCAATTTTGTTCCTGAGGTATATACAGAATACAAAGGTATATTACCAAAAGATACATGCAGAAATCTAGAATCTTGGTAACAGTGCTGAAATATACCCAAATGCTCATGAATTCAGTAGAATGGATTTTGTGGTATATTTGTGTAGTGGAATACCTCTTACATCAATGAGCATGAATAAATGCCAATTATATGCAACAGTGTAGACACACTCCACAGATAGAATGTGAAAGAGTGAAAAGAAGCCAGATATAAAAGAGTAGATGTGGTGTGATTTTATTTCTATAGAAGTTCAAAAACACAATAAACTAAGCCATGGTATCAGAAGCTGGAATAGTGGTT
This sequence comes from Eulemur rufifrons, assembly GCF_041146395.1. Taxonomy (NCBI): domain Eukaryota; kingdom Metazoa; phylum Chordata; class Mammalia; order Primates; family Lemuridae; genus Eulemur; species Eulemur rufifrons. Next base: position 4,583,968 of record NC_090994.1, read on the forward strand.
ATCCTGGAGGTGGGGGTGGGACAGTTGTGACTGGAGGGGACAGAGAGGGATTTCTGGGGAGCTAGTAATGTGTCACTTCTTGATGCACGTGTGTTCACTTTGTAAAAAATTCATCAAGGTAGGGAGTTAAAGATACGGAAAGAGTGAAGATTCGAATGAATCCTGTGGTGTTGGATTAAATTGGTGGTACTGGTGTGAACTCATTTTCAGTATGTGTAGATAGACACAGAAAGAAATATACTTGTGCATGTGTGTACACCTGTACATACACATACGTATCTTCCGCTAGCTCTGTCCACTGAGAGGCCCTAGGGGCAGTGACACTCTACTAGCCGGTGAACACATTTAGCACCCAGATCTTGGTTTGTAAATACCATTCTCCACTTTAAAGGAACTAGGCCTCTTTGGAAAATACAAGATAAAGCTGGAAGATCTTGCTGTGTTCTCAGACAATAATAGGGCCACGTCAGAAGGCCACCTCTGAGATCAGTGGAGCATCAAAATAAATAACGCTAGCAGTGAATATAACCCATCAAATAACAGAGAGAGAGTCCAGTGTTCTGGATTTTGGCCATTCTATCATAGGCGTGTAGTGGTATAATATCTCATTGTTTTAATTTGCAATTTCCTGATGAAGTATGGTATAGAATGCTTATTTGCCATCTGTATCTCTTCTTTGATGAGGTGTCTGTTCAAATCTTTTGCCCACTTTTTAGTAGGGTTGTTCATTTGCTTTTTGCTGAGGTTTAAGGGTGTGTAAATTTTGGGCAACAGTCCTCTATCAAATTATCTTTTGCAAATAATGTCTCCCAGTCTATGGTTTGCCATCTTTTTATTTTTAATTCAGTTCTGCCCAATCCCCCATGCTTTGGTTCTTCCTTCAGCCTAGGCAGGCTAACACCTCTTCATATTTTTTCATGTCTACTCTAGCTCATTCAGACCAATAAGCTGAAACACTACCCCAGCATCCACGGAGACTTCAGCAATGATTTCCGACAGCCGTGTGTGGTGTTCACTGGGCACCCTTCCCTCCGGTTTGGGGACGTGGTCCACTTCATGGAGCTCTGGGGAAAATCTAGTCTCAACACTGTCATATTCACAGGTAAATTGAGAAGTAAGCAAACCTCAGCCCTTTCCACTGGAGCCGCTAGCCCAGAGATAGATTTTACAGTAAATGTGATCATTGTTTTATTGTAAGTATAAAGAATAAAGACACCCCAAGGCAAAGAGTAAGAGCAAAACAATATACTGTTAGCTAACTGAGTATTAAGGCTTTCATATCTGTTTTTTAAGATTTTTCCCTGAGACAGAATTCTCCTGAACTGCTTTTTGATAGGATCTTGTAAGCTGTTTCGAGAACTGCCGTAATTCCAGTAAGCAGTCTTGTTTTACCCTTTAGGAATTATTTACTAAGATGGATCTTTCTCCTTTGATTGTAGTTCACTCTGGCTGCAATTATTCTTCCGGAGACAAATCCCTCAGGGAAAAAAAAAACTCTCTAATAAGCCCAAGTAGGAGGTTTACTTAGATAATCACTACATTATTTTATTGATTTAAGGTCAGCCTCAGTCAGCCTTAAGTTTTGGAAACCTTATGGGCTATGAAGTGAAAAACCTTGATCTGAAATGTGGCCCAACTTGCTGTAACCCCAGCCACGTCACTCACCGAGCCTCACCGTCCTTGTGAATGAGATTGTTGACAAGCACCTGCTTGGGTGGCCCCGGGCACTTGGGGAAACACCGTGTGCGAGCACCTAGTCCTGCGCCCGGCACGTAACGGCTGGTGAGAAAGTGCGGCCACGTTCTCCCGTCTCAGCGTTTCCTAAATACCTTTAAGCCTTGGGTTTTAGAACAGAGAGTGTAGTTGTACCAAAAGCGCTGGGGTCAGAGACGCTTTGGCCCTTCCCTGTGCCCAGCCTCGGTGTGCGAGGACTGTCGGTGCCTCTGTACACAGGCCACCAGGAACACGCCTGGAGTTGGACAAAGTTGGGGTTTTGCCTCGGTGCGGTGAGGGGGACACACGCTGCACAAAGATGCTAAACGGGCCTCCGTGTAGGATTGGGGTGGTTTGAGGACCCGAGACGTCGCTCTGCATCGGCGCTGCCGGGGCGCAGGAGTAACGCCACGGCTGGATGTCTGGCTGATTCTCACCTCGAACACAAGAAGGGGGCCAGGATAGGGTAATGTTTGCTTGTGTGTGGTTAGGGCAGTTTTCTGTTTTGTCTTCAGGCATGATTACAAGAGGGTCTTTTTACCGAGTGGCCCTGTCTGATGTTGGTGTCCTATGAAGTTGTGTTTGCACACAAGGAGAACACTGTGGCCTGGCGTGGGTGACAGGCCAGCTCCTGCTAACACCACGGCCAAGCAGGAAGTGCCAGGAGAGCTGCCGGTCACCAGGGGCTGCTTTTCTCTTCTTGGGCCTCCTTTTTGGGCCACAGGCAGAGGAAGTTGGGCCAAGACATTGATTCACAGTACTCGGAACTTCACACTTGCCAAGAGTTTTCTCATCAGGAGGTTGTCCAGAAATCATTGTACATAGTAGGACTAAGGTTGGTCTCTCCTTTTGATGAGCTGTGACTCTCTGACGTGACAGTAGGTACAGCATTTACATGGGCAGTCAGAAGTGTTGCTCTAGAATACATTTTCCTTTAGCTAAGAAGAAATGAGGCCTGTGTGATTGCCCATGACAACTCTGGGAAATGAGATTACATTTCAACTGGTTTGTTGGGCTTCCAGGGCAGAAGTTGTGTCGTTTCTGATGTCTGCTAGTGTCAGGGTGAAGTTTGGGGACACCTTATTGTACTGTGACTACTGTTCACATGGAAAGGGAGTCAGTATTCCCTCCTGGGTGGCCCGTGCTCGCCTCATTTTGGGTGTTCTGGGTATTCTTAGCGAAACACAATCCAGGGGGTGGTAGTTTACCTGTCTGGAAGTTCCACCAGTTGTCCTGAAGACACTGGAGAAGTCTGTGTGCCAGGTGAGCTTAAGCCAGGGGTCCATCCTCCCCGGGCACAGACTGCTAGGACTCGAGTGTCCTTGACCACATCAGGACTGTGCCGGGGTTTCGGGCTCACGGTGGGCCGCTTCCTTGAGTGGACAGAACGATCCCTGCCAAGCCGCCGCAGTGGCCCTCGAGAGAAACTGAGCATATAGCAAGGCTGGCTGCCAGCTGGGCCTGCTGGGGAATGAATGTCATGGTCTCAGCAGAAACGTTTGTCGATACGGGGTCAAGGCTGTGCGTCTGTCTCCTGGGTGCCGCCTGTCAGGTGGACGTTCTGACGTCTGTCTGTCTCGTACCTGGGTGTTAACTTTGAGCATGTCAATTCCTGACTTCCTTGCTCTGTGCCAGGCCTTTCCACCATGAAGTCACTGTTTTTCTCTTTGTATTTAATCAGTATCTTATGAGGGACACTTTAGAACTATGTATATATACTGTTCTTCCTCAAATTTTTACCAGATTTTCTTAGAATTTATTAATGATTCTGGTCTGAATAAATCATTACCAGATGGTGATTTTTTTTAATTTCATCTTTTTGCATTCCACAGTTGGTGTTTTCTTGTGAAGAGGAGCTTTGCCTTCTCCCCCGTTTACTTATTTTTCCCTCATATCTCTCATCTGCCTCTTCATCTGTGTGGGAAACTTTGAGCCCACACTGTTCCTCCCATTCCACATCCATCGCACAGGGTTCGCGCCAGCCCCTCCCGTGCCTGATTTCGGACTCCGCTGACTGTCACCTGCACACATCGTCCTTCCTGGCTCGCTCTCCTAACCTCGCTGACCGTCCGCTGGGCCCTCACCACACCAGCCGTCGCCTCATTTGGCAGCTCCTCTGTTGCCTACATTTTATTAAATAAAATGTCTTTTTTGTTACCTTCCTTAGAACCGGACTTCTCCTACCTGGAGGCCCTGGCTCCCTACCAGCCGCTGGCCATGAAGTGCATCTACTGCCCCATTGATACGCGGCTGAACTTCATCCAGGTGTCCAAGCTGCTTAAAGAAGTACAGGTAAGGAAGGAAGCTATGTCGGTGTTGTCACGTGGTCACGTTACCTCTGTACATCTGTGGGTGGGGGAGGGCCACAGCTGTATCTGACCTCTTGTCTTCCTCGATTCTCAAACGTCTGCAGAACGCTGGGACGTGTGCTGGTTACTCTTCACACTTAAAAAGAGGAGTGGGCTTTACACCCTGAAAGAAGTTTCCATTCTAAAGAAATCAAAAGCGGAAGGGAGGGAAAACAGTCTAGAACTTTTTAATGAGGACTATCTGTGTCCACTTAAAACCCACCAACTCTCCCTCACCACCCCCCTAAAGAAAGTCATTCTAAAAACATACTAAGCTGAAAGGCAGTTTCATTAGAACATGTGTTGGGCCCTTGTTGCACATGTGGGCTAGTGCCACAAGCAGGGTTGCGGTGGTGTTTTAGAGATTCGGTTTGGTTTGGGTTTGGTGGCACTTTCTGCCCTGGAGAAAGGGAAGGAGCAGTTGGGGTAAAGTGGTAGATCAAGGGAAGACTCTGCACACGGCAGGGGGGAGGGAGGGAGAGCGGGGGTACAGACGCACTCCCCAGGTCGGTCGCTGCATGCCTGGAAGGTTTTCTGGCAGCTGGGAACAGGGAGACTAACTGGAATTGGCGAGGAAGGCGGCTTAGAACAGGTGAGAGGGAAGTTCTGCGTTCCCACTCTCTCGGTGTTTTCAGAAGCGTCAAGGAGGGCCAGGTGCCCTGGCACCGCCTCCCGCCTCGTCCGTCACTCAGCAGGTGGGACTGGCACCCTTCATCTCTTGGCCTAGGCCAGAAGGTCTCTTCCCTGCTCTGCACAGACTCCTTGACCTCAGGAAGAGAGGCCCTTCCACAGAACTCCAAGGCAGGGGGGCAAGAAACAGGAAAGCCGGAGACCGCAGGAGTGCAGGGAGAATGGATTCCGGTGATCACTGACTTGCTCGCCCTACGGGGAAAGCACATGGGCTTTCTCCAGGTGTGCGTAGAGCAGGTAGCCAGTTTTTGGCCTGTGTGGAGCCATGTGATGCCCCATGAGTGTTCATCAACATGCTGGAAAAACGGCTAAGAGCCTGTTGTTTTTCATGACTCAGAAACTTCAACTCCCAGTCCCTAAGCCCGCTGCATGCTCCTCACACCCCTCTGCAGCCTGCTGACCTTGTAAACCAGAGGCCACCTTGTCTCCACTTGAGGAGACGAAAACCTGGGAGAAGCCCTGGCTGTGGTCGTGTAGTGAGATGGCTTTGAGCTAAAGATGCTAACAGGTCAGGAAGAAAAACAAAAGGCAGTTTGAAGAAGAAAAGCGTCAGCCCTGAGAAACAAGTGCTGTTCTAAATCCAACTAGTTCAGCTTGTTGGAAAGCCTTATTCTTTTTTTTTTTTTTTGAGACAGGATCTCACTCTGTCGCCCTGGCTAGAGCACAAATGGCATCATCATAGCTCACTGCAACCTCAAACTCCTGGGCTCACGTGATCCCCCTGCCTTAGCCTCCCGAGTAGCTGGGACTACAGGCACGCACCACCATGCCCAGCTAATTTTTCTATTTTTAATAGAGATGCGGTCTCGCTCTTGCTCACGCTGGTCTCAAACTCCTGGCTTCAAATGATCTTCCTACGTTGGCAGGAAAACCTTATTCTTCAAGGAATTTGTGGCATGGCCCAAACTCTTAAAAGCAGGCGTATGATACAATGACCCTGTGTGCTGCCAACATTACTTTCCAGTTGGGTGATATTTGCCCAAAGTAAACATTGGTTTACTGATTTTTTTTCCTCTCAAGATAATGAAAAGAAAGACATTTTGTTTAAAAAAAAAAAAAAAAAGTTCTGTCTCTGATTCACTGTCATGCACAGTTGAGCATGCGACCCGACCTGTGCCCAGTGGCTAACACCACTTGACCTGCAGACACCAGAAGAACTCCACGCCCAGAACGCCAGCCTAGCAGGAAAGGTCACAGTTCTTGCTGATCGGCCAAGAGCGGGTAACAGTTGGTGTGCGCTAAACGTTACCAGACGACTGTGCCCTCCAAGAGCTCAGAGGCCACTTGGGAGGAAGATGTGGAAGTCACCATGAAAGTTACGTAAATAGAGTGAAAAAAAGAAATCCAGACTGAGGCAGTAAATCCTCACTCACGCACACAGCTGGCAGCTAAGGGGCTTCCCTGAGATGTTCGTTCTACCCCGCACCCTACTCCCCTCTCCTCTGGCCGCTTAGCGGGTGCGGGAGAGCAGTGCTCGAGGTGGCCTGAACGCGGGGAGCCTGCGGGGAGAGGCGGGGTAGGGAGCAGCCGCTCTGCCTCACGGTCTTGTCTCCTTCCTTGCCTTCGCCCTTGACCCTGTCCCGTTCGCTCCTCAGCCCCTGCACGTGGTCTGTCCTGAGCAGTACACCCAGCCACCCCCAGCCCAGTCCCACAGGACAGACCTTGTGATCGACTGCCAGCCCCCAGCGACGTCCTATCGGCGGGCCGAGGTCCTCACCCTGCCCTTCAAACGTCGCTACGAGAAGATCGAGATCATGCCGGAGGTGAGCTGCACTCTCTCGTGATTATTCCTAAAGGTCAGGGACATCAGTGGGGGATAATGCTCTGTCTGTGGTCTCGTCTGTCTGCGAATACACTGCATGGCCTACAGGGACGCACAGGGACAACACTGAGGCCCCCGCCCAGAACAGGGACCCCAGAGGGCCAGCACCCCAGCTGGACCTGGCCGCCCTGCACTCGGGCTCGGGGCTGCTGCCTGGGGCCCTCGAGCAGCCCGGGCCTGGCCGCCCTGAAGGCTTTTCTAGGCCTGCTTTTCAAATACATTTGGATATTTTTCTGGATTTGAGTAGATGGCTTTCCCTCAGGGAAGATAATCAGTTCCAGGAAACAGCATATGGTAGATGAGTGAGAAAGTTGCTACCCTGATATTTATCTATTAATAATATCGGCTGCCTGCGTCATCCCCTTCCCTTCCTCCTCCGCAGCCTCCCACCGCCGCCAGGCCAGCAGCCTGAGCCGCGCTCCACAGCTGTCCCTCAGACTCCAGATGGTTCTCTCTGCTTATTTCTACTGATTTCACTTCATGCAAAGATAGAGGTTTTCATCATTCTTGAAATACAATGCAAAGTAGAGCCAAAAGTATCCACCAACCACATGCCTGGACAGTGTATGTGTGAGATGAAAGGGTTAAGCTCTCTTGCTGCTTTTTCTGTTTTGCTGCTACTAAAGGATGTCGTTTCTCCCCCAAATGAAGGTGTACCCTCTGCGGCTTCTTCATAGATCCCCTCTGGTCCTTACAAGTTCAGAGCAGATCGGAGCTGTCGGCCCTCATGGGCCTGTTCTAGGAAAGTCCCGAGTGGCGAGGGGACACCCCTCCCTCCCAGAGGTGCCTGAGCTGTGGCGGTGTGGGCGGACTTCCATTCTGGCAGAGCTGCCACGTGACGTCTGTCCCCCGTGAAGAACCCACCTTCAGAGTTGCCTTGGAAATGGAGTTCCTTCCCAGCGGCCCAGGCAGAGTCTCCCCTACTCGGTTCCCAGGATGCCACCCCCAGACCTCCCACCCCAGCCTCACCTGTGACGGGGGTGACCGCAGTGTAGGGAGGAAAAGCCTACTTATGGGTGGGACAGAGGGGAGAGCAGGGCCTGGCGCACATCTGTCTCCTCTGTCAGGAGCGTGTCACACTTTCCCATGTTTTATTACATGAAATAGTCCTCACGTACTGCCAAGCCATCGTACGTTTTCATATCCTAAGCTGCTGCTTCTGCCCATTTGATAGTGATTTTCATGTTTACGTAATGGTGTCTTGCATGGTTTTTTTTTTTTTTTTTTTTTAAAGACAGGGTCCCACTCTGTCACCCTGGGTAGAGTGCAGTGGCATCACCATAGCTCACAGCAACCTCAAACTTCTGGCCTCAAGCAATCCTCCTGCCTCAGTCTCCGAAGTAGCTGGAACTACAGGCATACACCACTGTGCTTGGCTAATTTTTTTTTTTATAGAGACGGGGTCTCGCTCTTGCTCAGGCTGGTCTCAAACTCCTGAGCTGAAGTGATCCTCCTGCCTCAGCGTCCCAGAGTGCTAGGATTACAGGCGTGAGCCACTGAGCCCAACACGCTCCCAGTAAGACCGTGCCGCACGACAGCTGCGTAGAGGAGAGGGCACGCGTTAGGTGCAGGCTGTAGGGAGAGATCAACCCCACAGGGAAAGCTGGGGTTCCACCTTTGGGAGAAGGCAGATTTTCAGGAATGAAGGAACTCAAGTCCTGCTGTCTCTGTCCTTCCTGCCTGACACTCGTCACCTGGGGAGGGGATGAGGGTGAACCAGAGGCCAGACTGAATGGGAAGTCTGCACTTGGTATGCATGTTGAGTAAGGGGGAGCCCTGGTAGGTTTTGGGGAGACACTGAGAGTGGTTTGGAAGCCACCCAAAGGATCAGTGTGAGGCTGGGTGCCTTGGCAGGGTGTTGCCACTTCATTATTTTGGGGTGACAAAAGGGAGGTGCAGAGGGGTCAGCACACTGGGGTCTGGCACACAGTGACAGGCGGCTGTCCTGGGTGACCTCACTGGGAGGCGCCGCGTCACGGGAAAGCCAGGCTCAGTCCGGTCAGTGCTCCTGGCCACTTTGCCCACCGCGACCACCCCTTTTTCCTTGTATTCTCGTCCCTCCTGTCTCTGTTGGGATCGATAGAGATTTGTCTGTGTGTATATCATGGAGGTATTTATTTGAAAAATTTACCTTTTTTCTTCCTTAAAGTTATTTGGTCATTTTAGACTGCAGTGATGTAAATAATGATTATTAAGGGCTCAGCTTTGACACTTCTCTAGGTAATTGGTGCCTTTGCCACCAAGCTGGGCAGGGGGCATATGGCTGTGAGCCCGGTGGACAGGGGACCCCAGCCTCTGGGACATCGTCCACCCTTGAGCTTGACCTGGAAGGGTGGGGCTGCGGCCCCTCTTCCCCCAGCCTGAGAGGGGGCCTGTCTGAACCTGCCTTTGCTTGCAGCTCGCAGATTCGCTGGTGCCCATGGAGATCAAGCCTGGCATCTCCCTGGCAACCGTCTCGGCCGTGCTGCACACTAAAGATAACAAGCACGTTCTTCAGGTAGCGTGGGCGGCGGTGGGCTGGGCGTGAACGGGGGGAGCCACGGGCCATTGCCTTGCAAGCCGAGAAGTCAGAGAGCAGGCCCCTTCGTGGACTGTGTGAAACAAGGAGGGCGCTTCATGTACATTCTTGACTATTTTTTTATCTGGCCACGTGCCTTGGGGACGGGGGAAGAAAGACAAGGCCGTTACAGCATCCTAAGTGCCACCCAGCTCTGAAAATATCAGCGTCACCGGAAGCTTCTGCGGGCACATTCCTCAGACGGGCATCTGTGGCGCACCCACCCCGAGCGCTGCGGTGCACGCCGGGTGCTGTGGGCGACATGGAAGCGCGGGGCACATCCGTGTGCAGCCGTGGAGGCCGAGAGCCTGGCACACACTGGACCGCACCGGTGGGTGGCAGGGGGCCTGCAGGGCACTGCACGCCTCACTCCCAGGGTGCCTACTGCCGTGCAGTGTCGCCATGAAAGACCCCTTTCAGATTTGGACTGTGGCACCCTCCTGCCTGTGTGCAAACTGGCTGGCCGCTGTTGGAAGTATGTGCGACGCTGCGCTGAGTCCTTGACGTGCGTTGTCTCATTGAATCCTCCACACCGTTCTCTTACCACCACGTCAGAGTCGGTTTCTCGACAGAGGTGCGGCAGCCAGGAGGGGCAGACTGTAGTCTGACGCTGCAGCGCCAGCACGGTTTACCGTGGAGAATTTACCCAGCAAATGCTGGAGCGAATCAGTTGAAAATCTGAAATGGATCTTGATAAAAGGCAGAGATCTTAGCCAAATAAGACGCCCTTCCATGTGGAAAGCGGAGCGTTCGCGTGTGTTGTGAACGCCACAGGGAGCCCCCAGCTGGTTTTTCACTCCACGGGTGACACGGGGACAGGGCGGGCTCGGGTTCTCAGAGGAAGCTCACTCAGGGCCACGCTTTCCTTCTGCTCCAGCCCCCGCCCAGGCCCGCCCAGCCCACGAGTGGTAAGAAGAGAAAGCGGGTGAGCGATGACGTTCCGGACTGCAAAGTTCTGAAGCCTCTGCTGAGCGGCTCCATCCCTGTGGAGCAGTTTGTGCAGACCCTGGAGAAGGTGGGCCAGTTATGCGTGCACCGTCTACACTGCATGGAAGCTCTGCTTTCGGTGGCTCCTTGCAGCCCTGGCTGCCAGGAATGTATGTTGCTGCTTGTCACTTAGTCCCACCGTCCACGCTATTGTCACACTCATCTAGGGTCACAGGGTGCCGAGTGGGGAGCATGCCTGCCCAGCGCTGGGCGCTAGAGGAATGCCTCCCAAAACCCCGTTTCCAGCCTTTTCTCAAACACACAGGTGACATGAGAGGGGCAGAGTAGGAAAGGCCAGGACAAAGAATGGTGCATTCTGCCAGAGCCTCACTTTTCCACCCCAGGACCCCTTGCGGTCCAAGGAGATCCAAGTCTGGGGTTGAGTGTCAGGATCTGCGGGCAGGCGGCATCTGCGTTGCTAGATGGGAATTTGGGAAATGGGCCCAGCAATTTGCACGCAGGGTGGAAAGACACTGGTCCTTCCCTGTCTCGGCCACACCCCCACCGCCCCCCCCCCCCCCCAAAAACCAAGAAGTTCCTCAACTCTGATAGAAGGAAAAAAAGCTAACCTCCAAGGTGGTTATGATTTTTTCAGAGATCACCATTTTAGTCTTACAGTACGGAATCCTCCCTGGAAAGAAGGGACGGGCTAAAGCTAATGCTGCTGCTTGCAAGAAGAGCTGCAACTCACTCTAATGAGCGATGACAGAAAAGGAGATTTTCTTTTGCTAAACTCTTAATAACCACCTTTAGTCCAAACTAAATACCTCAATTGCTGACTCCTTTCAGATCTGAAAGACTTTCTCTTTATTAGCATTGGTTTCTCTCCCGTCAGTGTTCCGGGAGGGGGGGCTTCGGCCAAGTCGTCCCGCTCTCCTAGGTGCCCCCACGTGTGCTGTGGGTGATCACGATGGCCCCACCTTCCCCGTGACCTTGCAGGGCTCCGGTCCCTGTTGCTGGGCCTCAAGTTGGGCCATGTTTTTTAGAAAAAGGCCTTGGGCCTGGCTCACCCTGGGTCCTGACTCAGTGCTCCACTCTGCCGCGGCCGCCGCCTCTCCTCCCTGCAGGAGGAGCTGTCTGTCACAGAGTGGGGACGGTCTCCCTGCCCCCGTGCCTTTCCCTGTTTTGTGTCCCTCGCAGGCAGATGTCTTCTGCTTTTTCATTTTCAACTTTGATTTGTAAGGAAACGCTGTCACCAGCATGAGTGATGGCCAGAGCAATACCTGCTCTGCTGCTCTTTCCCCTTGAGAGGACTTGCGGGGTCCCAAGGTCAGCGGTGTCTTGCCTCAGTGGCATTTTCCTAGGAGCTCGGACAGCTGAGACTTAGGAGGGAGCTCGTCCCCAGGGAGTATGGGTGTGACTCTGAGAATAGCCTCACGTCCCAGACTCCTGACACAGGTGCTTGGACGTGCTCCTCCAATGACTCAAAAAGCCGAAGCAGGCTGTGGGACTTCTGGTGTTTTGCATGAGATTTTGCACATTTGGGGCCTCTTTTAAGGTACATGAAAGTGTGGTTGAATTCTGTTGCTGTAGTAGGCCATATTGCTAGTCTGAGAATCGTATTGAGGAGTGTCTAAAAATGCCAGTTTCTAGAATTTTCATACACTTCTAGAAGTGTCATTTTTAGCACTTTTCCGAGTGTACCCATCCTCCTCCTCTTTCTTTTCTCTCGGAGCAGCACGGCTTCAGCGACATTAAGGTGGAGGACACCGCCAAGGGCCACATCGTCCTGCTCCAGGAGGCCGAGACGCTCATCCAGATCGAGGAAGATTCCACCCACATCATCTGTGACAATGACGAGATGCTCAGGGTGCGACTGCGGGACCTGGTGCTCAAGTTCTTACAGAAGTTCTGAGCGGGACCTCCGAGCCATCCCACCTGCCTAAAATCCTACAGTCCCTCACTGCGAGGCACAAGCCCCCCAAGGAAGGGACAAGAGGCTGCTGGCTGTGTCTTTGCAGTGTCCTCTGGCTTAAGGAATGAAGAGTTGCTCATGAGGGAACTAACCTGGAGCGATGGCCGGGATCCTGGTCTGGAATCCTCGCACCGTTTCAGGCAAGAACTTTCCCTTTTAACTTTGGGCTCATCACTGTCTTCTCGACTCCGGCTCTCTCGAGGAGCCGCAGGGTAAGCGTGAGTGTGACAGAAACAGCTTTCCGAGAGGCCAGTGGCGGACGGGGAAGAGAAAGGATGACCCGCTTGTCGTCTGATGTGACCTGTTTGTTTCCACGGTGCACAGGCCTCGGGCAGGGGAACTGGCCTTGGGCTTTATTCACTCGCCCGCAGGGCTGTACCTAACGAGAGAGGAGCCCCGAAAATTAGATGGACTCATCCGTCTGTCTTTTACACTGTGAGCCCATTTTGCTATTAAAAACTTACTTTTTATAGAAGTATCCATGTTGAACCTATGATCAATATACTGATTTAGTAGCTGAAAAAATAGGAAAATATACAGAACAACATGAACTTGGAAAACACCATCCCAAATATGTGTACATTAAATAAGATAACCCACCCCTGTTTACAGTAAATACAGACATGTTCGTTCTTAAATTATATGAAAAGGTGTTTCCCTTTAAGCTCTGCCTGCATAAAAACAGGGACGCAGGTCAATGGCACCAGCCCCGACCTTCACGGAGGGCCCAGCGGGCAGCTCAGGCTGTGCTAGTTGGTGGCTGCCTTCCCCACGGCGCCTCGGTCTCCGCACTGAACCCAGCGTCACACGCAGTAGCCACAGGCCCCCTAGGAGTAGGAAGGTTTTAGAGAAAACACCCTCTCACAAAAGACTACTGCATTTGAAATAGTTACCAGATGACATCTAGTCTTAGACGGCACGAGTTGTGACACACAGGTCAACTTGGCAAGTGTTAGAATGTGGTCAGTTGAACAAGTCTTAGAAGTGGTGGACTCAGCTCCGCCTGCTGTTCTCAGTCCGAAGTCAGTTCTCGAACTCAGCTGACAGCTCAGCATCACGCAGGGATTGAGTGAGCAAGAAACATGTGACAAGAACTATAGAACTAATTGCTCAGGTTTTACGGAGCATTGATTAGCATCGCTCGGAATGATATCAGTGGGAATGTATTCTTAGAGGAGGAAAAAGCCACTTCGTAAGTCATTCCAATCAAGGGTCCTAGGATGTGTTAGAGTCAACTAGGGGCCTACACCCATGGGCCAAGACTGACACTGCAGGAAACTGACGTGTCACGGCTGCGAACGTGTCTTGTTTTTTGGAAGAGAACTGTAACCATGCATCATCACAGGGAGGCACACTTCCCAGCAAAACTTTTGAGAGAATCAAGTTAAATTGTCAAAATATCTTGAAAAATGCAAAAGCAGGGTAAGACAGAACGTAGAAGAAACTAAATGGCTATTTAATTTAAATGTCCCAGCAATGCTATGTCCAGGAACGCTGGGATTTGTCCAAGTCTGACTTCTGTTGGTCAGAGAGCCTCAGGCAGTGATCCCGGGAGGGCTGGTTACTAAAGAGACCGTGGTCTGTGAGCCCAAATGAGTCAGTGACCGCCTGCCAGGCAGGGAATAATTTACAAATTATGGAGGTTTTAATCGAGTCATCATCACCCACTTAGTGGCAGAAGCCAGAGGCAGGAGGAAGCAAAGGATCACCCTGTAGAGCACAGAGAATCTAGAGCTGGCCTTGCCAAGCATGCGGAGAGAGCAGTTCTGAATAACTCTACCTGAAGTGCAGATACCTGAGTACTAAGCCAGGTTAGTTAGTAAAGACCCAAAAGAAATGGTAGAAGCCACCTGTGAGTGCTGTGATCAGCCCACTGACGATGGCCCTATTAGAAAAGGCAGCCCACTGACACTCAAACTAACTTGGTGAAGAATCTCACTTCTAGAAAATATTTCCTTAAGCCCAGTGGAATCCTAATGATTAAACGGTGATTGAAAAAAACCTTAAAAATTGTTAAAGTCTTTCTACAAAGTGGTATATTAGGTATCTATTGTTACACAGCAAATTACCCCAAAACGTAGAGCTTAAGACAATAAACATGAACATCACCATTGCTGTGGGTCAAGAATCTGGTGTGGCTTAGCTGGGTGCTCCCAGCTCAGGGTCCTCCCTCCACATGGCTGCAGTCAAGGTGTTGGACGAAGGAACTGAAGTGGTTCAGGAACTTCCCCCACAACCCACAGCCGGTATGTGGCTTCTGCTGTCCCGTGACATCACGCATGAGTATTCGCAGTCAGCAGCTGGCCGGGAAAAGGAGACCTGCCTCTTAGTCCGTTTCTTTTCAAATAAAAGTAACACCTACTCCTCTTCTGATCCCTGGAGGGCTTGGAGCTTTTGGCCTCACGGTTATTCTATAAAGGCAGAAGTTGGCTTCTCCAAACTGTAATGAAGCATCAACAGAAACACGAGTGAAGAAACCTCCAAACTGGATGATGATGTATTAGAATGAGCCAAGCAATCTGATGGGAATAGTACCAGAGATAAAGAATAACATTTTAGATGATAAAAGTGCCAATTCATCAAGAAGATACTGTCATAACTCTGTATGTATCTAATGACAGCTTCAAAATAAATGAAGCAAAAGCCAAAACTATTAAAGCCGGTGTAGGGGTGGGGAGAGAATTCCATTAAAATAATTGGAGATTTTTATCACCCTTTTCTTATTAAATCTAGACAAGTCAATAGCTTCATAAATGATCTGAACAAAACTGTCAACAACCTTAACCTGATACTCTTAAAGTACTAAATACACATTTAGTACTGCAGAACACACATTGTTCAAGTGTACGTGGTATATTTACTATGAAAACTATATGCTGCATAAAACAAGTCTCACTACATTTAAAAGGATTAGAATCATACACAAAATGTCCTCTCACCACAATGAAATCAAATTAGAACTCAAAATATTTTGGAAAACTGCAAATATTTAAAAATCAAACATACTTATAAAATAACTCATGGATCAAAGAAGATATCACAAAATGTATTAGAAAATATTTTGAACAGTGAAAAATACAGCTCAAAATTTGTAGGGTACTGCTAAAAGTAGTGCTTAAAATTTGCAAGCTTTCAATGCTTGTAGGAAAAAAGGCCTAAAATTGACCTAAATTTTCACCTTTAAGAAACTATAAAAAGAGTCAAGTAAACCCAAAGAAAGTAGAGGAAAGAGATAATAAAAGGAACAAAAATCAACAAAACATAACATAGTAGAGAAAACTAAGAAAGCCAAAAGCTAATTCTTTGGGGGAAAAAAAAAAAAAAACAATTGATACACATCTCACTACACTGACCACGGAAAAGGGGGACACAGATTACCCCCAGTAAGAGTGAAAACAGTTATCACTGCAGACCCCTCAGACACTAGGAGGATAATAAATCAGGAATGAGAGAGGGGTTGTTACTACAGGGCCTACAGATATTAAAGGGATAAAAAAAACAGTACTAACAAACACATAAAGTGGATAATTTCCTTTGAAGACACAAATGGACAAGTCTCATTCAATAAGAAAGAGAACTTGATATTCACTTAAGAAATTAAATGTATTATCTTCTCCCAAGGAAAACTCCAGGCCCAGATGGTTTCCCTGGAAAATTCTATTAAACTTTTAAGGAAGCAATAACACCAATCTTATATAGCTTCTATTAAAAAAAAAAAAAAAATAGAGGAAGAGGGACTACTTCCAACTCCTCTTAAGAGGCCGGTGTAACTGTAATACTAAAACCTTATAAAGTCATTACAAAAGAAAATTAGACGTTAATATCCTTCATGAACATAGATGCAAAGTACTTAGAATATCAGCAACCTGAATCCAGCAATACATAAAAAGGGTATGTCATGACCAAATAGGATTTATCCCTGGAATGCAAGGACAATCAAATATTTGAAAACCAATCAGTGTAGTTTAATTACAGAGTGAAGGAGAAAACCCATGTGGTCATTTCAACAGATGCAGGAAAAAGCATCTGATAATCTTAAAGGCACTTAGGCAAACTGGGAATAGAAGGGAACTTCCTCAATATGATAAAGCTCATCTATGAAAAACTTATAGCTAGGTGAAGTATTAACTTTTACCCCAAAGATTAGGAACAAAGCAAGCATGCTTATCCACACTACTTCTGCTCAGTATTGTCCCAGGAGTCCTAGGCATTGCAATGGGCGAGGGCAGGGGAGGAGAAAAGGGAAGGGAAGACAGACAAAGCACAAAGATAGGAAAGAAAAAGGTAAAACACTGCTTCCAGACGCAAGATTTTTTACATAGAAAATCCTAAGAAATCTACACAATACTAGTGGAACTGATTAATTTGCAACATTCCAGAATATAAGGTTAATACACAAAAATCAATTGTATTTTATATACTAAAATAATTGGAAAATAATTTAAGAACAGCAATTTCATTCATGACTATGAAAAAAACATACTTAGGAATAAACTTTGGAAGAGATGTGTAAGACTTCTACATGAAAAGTCTCAAAACCTTGATAGAAATTACAGAAGATCTGAATAGAGAGACTCACCATGTTCACGGATAAGACGACTCAGCATTTTTAACATTTCAGTTGTACCTGTTGATGTACAGATTTGATACAATACCATCAAAATCCCAGCAGACAGCCCCAACAAAATCCAACCTAATTTTTAAAATAGCCAAAGGACTTGAATAGAGATTTCTCCAAAGAAGATATACAAATGGCCAATAAGCACATGGATAGTCAACATCATTTGTCATTAGGGAAATGTAAATCAAACCCACAATGAGGTACCACTGCATACCTACTAGGATGGCTATAACTGAATTTTTTAATTAAAAAAAAAAATCAGAAAGTAAGTGTTGGCAAGGATGTGGAGAAACTGGAACTGTTGGTGGAATGTAAAATGGTGCAGCTGCTGTGGAAAATGGTTTGGCAATTCCTCCGAAAGTTCCATTCAGCTATTCCATTCCTTGGCAGAGACCCAAAAGAATTGAAAGCAGGGGCTCCAAGAGCCATTTAGATACCTAAGCTCAGACCAGCATTATTCACAGTGACCAAAAAGTGGAAGCAACCCAAGTATCCATAAACATATTAATGGATAAATAAACTGTGTGTGCTGTACACAACCAATGAAATACTATCCGTCCGTAAAAAGGAATAATGAAAATCTGATACCTTCTGCAACACGGATGAACCTTGAAAACATGCATGCTAAGTGAAATAAGCCGGACACACAAGAGCACATACTGTATGATTTGATTTACATTGCAACTCCCAGAACAGACGAATCCATAGAGACAGAGGAGCGGTTATTAGAGGCTGGAAGGAGGGGAATGAATGGGAAGTTACTGTTTAATGGGTACAGAATTTCTTTTTGGGATGATGAAAAGTTCCGGAACTAGCCGGCGGTAATGGTTACACAACATTACGAATGTACTTAATGGCACTGAATGGTACAATTAACAATGGATAAAACTGTAAATTTTATGTTTATCAAACTTTTTTAAAAACGTTTAATCCCAGCAGGTTTTCTTAAATTGACAAATTCTAAAATTTATAGAAATGTAAACTATAAACTACATATCTTATATAACTATAATATCCAAAGCAATCTTAAAGATGAACAAGACTGTTGGAAGACTTACACTACTTTATTTCAAGACCCATTGGAAAGCTACATTAATCAAGACGGTTTGGAACTGGCCCGAGGACGACAGATCAGCATAACAGAAGAGAGCTCAGAAACAGGCCCACCTTACACAGTGATTACATTTTCAACAAAGGCCCCAAAAACCATCCAATGCAGAAAGGAAAGTCTTTGTAACAACTGGTGCTGAATGTCCACATAGATTTAGAAACCCGAGGACTACCACACACCATACGCAAATGTTAATCTGAGATGAACCTTACGGAAGTGTAAAAGCTAACACCATAAAGCTGTTACTGGAAAACAAGAGAGAATGTCTTCATGACTTGGGGTAGACACAGGTTTCTTGGCTCGTGGAAAGCAATAACAAAAGAAATTTATAAATTATATCTCATTAAAATGAAAAACTTCTCATCAGAAAGCATCATAAAGAAAATGGATAGGCAAGCCACAAATTGGGAAAAATACTTACAAAACGTATCTGACAATTGACTAGTGTCCTGCGTAAAGAATTCCTGTAACTCGATGAAAAAGACAAAAAATACATCCATACAAGAGGTTATTGTTCAATGATGAAAAAGAAATGAGCTCGCAAACCACAAAAAGGTATGAAAGAAACTTAAATCCATATTACTAAGTGAAAGAAACCAATCTGAAAAGGCTGCATTCTGTACAACTATAACGCTGTGACATTCTGGAAAAGACAAGACTGTAGAAACAGTTAAGAGGTCAGGGATTGCGAGAGGGGGAGAGGGGGACCAACAGGTGAAGTACAGGAAGTGTTTAGGGGAGTGAAAGTATTCTGTATGATACTGTACTTGGGAATATATGTCACTGTACCTTTGTCAAAACCCAGAGAATGTACATCACAAAGAACGAACTCTAATGTAAGCTATGGACTTTAGTTAACAATGTGTCAACACTGGCTCATAATTATAACAAATCTATCCCAATAAAGCAACATTAACAAAAGGGCAGGTGGGGGTGTGGTGGAATGAGAGTGGAACCCTTTGTACTTTCCACTCAGTTTTACTGTAAATCTAAAATTGCTCCCCCAAAAAAGTCTACTAAAAATGTAAGAAAGAAAGCAATACAAAAAGAAACAACCCTATTTTTTTGAATGGTCAAAAGATTTATATGGATATTTCACAATGGAAATATATATATAAATGGCGTCAGCACATGAAAAAGTGCTTAACATCATCAGTCATCAGGGAAACGCAAACTTAAACTACCAGATACTATTACTCACCAGAATGGCTAAAATTAAAAAGACTGACACCACCACAGACTGGTGAGGATGTGGAACTGGAACTCTTACAATTACTGGCGGAAGTACACAATGGCACGGGCAGTTCGGGGGGGAAAGGTCTGGCCGTTTCTTATAAAACTAAACATGTATAACCTACCATGTCACCCAACAATTCCACTCATATTTACCCAAGAGAAATAAAAACATAAATCCACAAAGAGTTGCACGTGAATGTTCTTGGCAGCTTTATTCATAATAGCCAAAAACTGGAAACAGCCCAACATCCTATCAAATAGAATGGACAAGTTTCGTTCTGGCCGTACAAAGGAATATTACTCAGCAGTAAAAAAGTAACAAATCACTAGTGCATGCAGCAACAATGGGATGAATCTCAAGAACATTATGCTGAGTTTCTGGAAGCTTTACACAAGAGTAAAAATTGCATGACATCATTTATATGAATTCTAAAATACAGAAAACTTATCAAAGGTACAAAATCACAGCATTGGTTATCTCCAGGGCTGGAAGAGGTGGGGACGGAACAGGAGAGAAACTTCTGGGCTGACAGTGATGTGTTCTGCATCTTGGGAGGGGTTTGGGTTACACAGGTGTACGCTTTTGTCACAACTCAAGAGAATGAACACTTGAGACTTTGCATTTCAGTGTGTACATTTAAAACCAAGTTTACATTAAAAACCAAAAAGTAAAAATAAAAACATACAAACGAATACTGACCTATAGTTAAGGATGTGTGTGCTTGTGTATTTAGAAGTTCGTGTACTGATGTCACTAATTTACTTAGAAATGCACCCACACTGGGACGGACGGAAGGATGGACAGAGAGATGGGGAAACGGACAGGGCGGGGCAGACGCAGAGCTGCCGGGCAAGGGCAGTAAAACGGTGGGCGGGGAGTCTGCGCCATAGAAACGCTTTTGTGTGTTTGAAATTTTTCATAATAAAACATTGAAGACCAATCGTTCAAATCAATAGGATTTAAATATTAATAGTTTAAATGCTAACATGACAGCCCTACAATGTGACTAGGATTTGTACTCTGTAAACATGAAAACAAATGAAGAAAGGTAAAACAATTTACAAATCAAAAACCAGGTGACATTGAATAGCAAACCAAACCTGGCCCCAGGGCAGGGTTTCCCACCCTACGTTGCTGATCTCTTCTGGAATCCATTCTGTGTTGTCCGTAATTCCTGGCACACTCCTCATCCCCTTTGTCAAAGAAGTGTTTTCGTTTTGTTTTGGTCAAAGATTTAAATAATACAGACGGTGGCTCTGAGACTTCCGAGCCGTGTGTCAGGCGTCCGCAGCTGTCCAGCAACACCACGTCAGCAGCGCGGGGCCGACCACTGCTCAGCTGGCCTTCTGAGCGACACCCTGGTCTGTCACAGCTTTCGTTCATCAGAAGACTACTGACCACCATCCTGTGCTGTGGTCCCAGGTGGCTTCCAAGCCGGTGCGTGAGGCAGAACAGTAAACCGTCACCACGCACAGGGAGGTGGTGGACAAGGAGCCACTTCTGAGGAGGGAGGGCTGAGCAGGGCGCTGGTATTCAAAACAGAGGATGCAGAAAGCCAGGGAGCTGGCGCCATTTTTACCCCATAACCAGTTCATTTTTATTGTGTGTCAAATAGTCAACTCTTTACACTTATTACGATATTTGACTTTTAACATATGTTTAAGAGACAGGCACAACTTTTACCATTTTATGGATGACAGTAAAGCTTACAATAGGCAACCTGCTCTCCACCAGTGCGGGGGCAGACCAGGATTCGAACCCCCCGTTTCCTCCAGAGCC
Source organism: Eulemur rufifrons (assembly GCF_041146395.1). Classification (NCBI taxonomy): domain Eukaryota; kingdom Metazoa; phylum Chordata; class Mammalia; order Primates; family Lemuridae; genus Eulemur; species Eulemur rufifrons. Next base: position 4,604,748 of record NC_090994.1, read on the forward strand.
CTCCCTTCACCACAGCGTTCTCCTTCTTAACCGTATTTTTATAAATCTTGTGGAGCCTTCAACTTGAGTGACAATCACATCGACAGCTAGCTTTTGCCACTTTGGCTCACCTTGTTAAGTCCACGCCAGAACTGACCGGGGAGAGAGAGCAGACGTGTCATCCCGTGCGTAGGAAGAGCTGTCTGCTCCAGCCTCACGCCACCGGCTCGGGGCTCTCTGGCCCCGGGGCGGGCAAGGCAATGGGTGGTCGGAAGGACAGGAGCTTGGCAGCCACAACTCCAGGCCTGAGGAGGAATCTGCACCCTGTGTGACATCCTCTCCACCCCGCGCCTGCTGCAAACCTGCCTGATCAATCCTTAACCCCTCTTTAGGAGGGACACGGACCTCTAGGCCCCACCCACTCTAGGACCGTCAGTGCTACCCAAGCTGCCACCTGCAGAGCCCAGGAAAGGAGAACCCAACTCAGCTGCTCTCTCGCTTCCATCCTCCCCCCTTCTCCAGCCATCTCCCCCAAGCCCCTCAAGTGCTCTCTCCTGAGGGGGCCTGACCCCACAGCCAAGAAGTTCTAGAACTGTGGACACCAGGACGGGGCTCTTGGTGACTCCCAGCAGGTAGGGACACAACCAAAGGCCAGATCGGGCCACGCAGCAGGCCCTCGCCGCTGCACTGGGACCGCGGGCACATAAACGCACTTTAAAGTCCCATGAAAACCTTAAGGTGACGTGTATGTGCCACACGCCATCCCACACCCCACTTAAATCAGCTAAATGGCCCCCAAGTTCCTCTCTGTCCAGGGAAAATGACTCGTCCCAGAAACAGTGCAGGCACGGCTGCCCGCGGGCGCGGTTCAGCTCACCTGGGTCAGGTCCACACCGCTCCAGGCCTGATGGCGCCGCCCCCAGTCCTCGGGGAAGGGCCAGCGGGCCGTGCGCCGGCGCTGCCAGAAGCCAGCAGGCACCTCCTCCCTCGGGCCACTCTCGTCCCTGCTGAGGGAAATCACAAAAGACCTCCAAGCTGCTTGAGTTAAAGTTTCCATTTATTTTATTTTTTTACAAAAATCCAACGTAAGACCATTGTGCTCATGGCTGGGAAAGGGGTGGGTGGATGGACACCGCATGGGCGTCAGAGCGTCCCCGTTCCCAGCGGGAGCTCCCTGCCGCACCCAGGCAGCTGCTGTCATCGCAGATGGGACCCCTGTGACCAGGCAGCCCCGGCTTGTGGTGCCGTCCAGGCCTGACCGCCAACCACCACCAGGCGAGCAAAGGCTCGGACCGGCCTAAGCAGCACCCTGCGAGCCACCGCCTGGGCGGGCGACCCTCGCGGCCAACAGCAAACTGGAAAACAAGGCCGCAGCGGCCCTGGGAGCCACGACTAGGTAAGCAGGTGCTACCTATGGACAGCCAAGGGGAGCCCGGGGGCTGCGGAGCCGCCTTCCTGTTCCGGGCGAGTCAGGTGGGTGGCCCTGCCATGGTGAGCGACACCAAGGGCAGGCACTGGGCCCCTCCCTCACCCACCCTGCAGCGCCGCGCCCCAGAGGGCCTGACCAGCAACACGCCACGTCCGCCCGCTCCGCCTCCCGCCGGGCAGCGCGTGCCCGTCAGGACACGGCCCGGGTCCACGGGAGCCTGTCTGAAGTCACGTTAGTGTTCCTTTCAGGGACGAGTGCTGTCCTCATCTGCAGCTCTGACACCACAACCCTCCCTCTAGCACATTTTGTTGTCATCCGTCATTTCTGCCCGCTCAGCTACTCACGGAGCCACCGGCAACAGTCGGGGACCCAGCACTCTGGTTCCATAAAGGGGTCCTGCCACAGACGGCCCTTTGCTCCCCGGTCCCACTCAGAGTCAGTTTGTGAGTTCCTCACATTCAAAGAAACAAGATAAAATAGCAGCCACGTATATAGCGCAAAACACCACGCTCTTTGGCTCCCCCAAGGGAAGAGGCTACTGCTAAAAAGAATGGAGTCAGAAGGAAAGGAAAGAGCGATTAGGAAGTGCGGCTGCCAGGCAGCGTGGACCCCTCGCTGGGCTGCTGAGAGGCACGGCCTCGTCTCCCAGGGGCGGCCGCAGCGGGACCTCCGGACACAGACCCGGAGCAGCCCTGGGCCTGCTCGCCAGCGAGGACAGTTCCCGCGAGCCAAGCCAGCCCCGCAGCTGGGGGATCTACAGGGAGAGCCTGGCATCAAAGTAATACTTGAAGAGAACCATTAGGGACAGGCAGGCCGGAGGAGAATGTACCCCAAGAAATAGAAGCACAGGATGTCAAGGTCTAGGGAAGACAAAACTGGCTTAAGGCATGTGCATGACCGGGACAGACCTGAGCTTTTGTTCGGTTGCTAGAAACCTTCTGTAGTCAACTCCACTTTGAGAAAGCGGGGTTCAGAAAAATAGAAGTCATGGGCTAAATCCCTGACAAACGCCACTAACACCCTCTTCGGTTCCCTTCCTGTCACCATGACCAAAAAAATTAGCTTATTTCAGTTTCAGCCCAAGGAACAGAAGTTTGGACTGGGAGTGGTAAGCGGTGAATGTGGGTGGGGTGTGGATGGATAAATTCCAAGGCCGGATTTGAGCTTACACAGCAAATCACAGCCTCCCAGTGTTCTAGCACATACTAAACCTCAGGGGGTCCTAGGGCCAACCTGGCATCAGGGGTCCAAACCACAGGTAACACAGGGGGCAGGTCCAGACAAAGGCGGAGGCAAGGTGAATTTCACCCAGGTATCTATCCCAAGGCAGGTGCCTTGCTGTGAGACCTCCCGGCCCGCCGGGTGGGATCCTCGAAGGACGCTCGCTTGCTCGTTCTACGCCGGCAAGAGCGGGCCGACCCGCAAACCGCGTCAGCCCAGCCCTGGCGTGCAGCCTGCTCGGTTCGCTGTGCCTTTATCCGAGAGACGGCACTTCAGAAAAGCCTGACGCCCAAAAGCACAGCATCCTTTTTAACAAGAGGGCGGGGCAAAGAGAGCCACTGGGAGTGCTGTCTTCAGGCCCCCTACTCCCCGGGGGAGGGGGAGAGCGGGAGTGCAGGGACAGGTCCCGGGACAAGCCTGGATGAGTCCTCGGAAACCACTGCACCCAGCGGAAGGAAGCGCAGCCGCGCACCACGGCGCGGGTCCTCCCCAAGGACTCTTGTGCGAGGGGCACGTGAGTTAGAGCACAGACCTGCGACAGAAAGGGGAAGGGGACAGACGCACAGGTCTTATCTTGTCCGAGGCCCATAGGACGGCCAAGTCCCTCCCTCGTGTCTGCACACAGATGCCCTGGGAGGACGGGAGATGCTCTTCAAGGATAAGCCAGGTAACAAGAGGCCGGGACCCACCTCCGCCCAAATACGGAGCCCAGGAGCCCGACGGATCCCTCACACAGGCAAAAATTTCAACTCTTCCCATCAAAAATAGATATAGGCATATGTATGTGAGTGTGTGTGCACATATACACACACATACATGTATATATACACACATACATATAAGCAAGCCTCCAACAGCAAATCTGAAACTTTCTCTTCTTAAATAATAATAATAGTTGTTACTGAATTTAAAAACCACAAACCAGCTGTCCTGGGCTATGAACTACGTGAGTGACTCCACGGAGTCCCCATGGTGCTCAGTGTAAGCTATCAGTCAGTGCCCTGCAGGGAACCCCAGCGTCTTCGGACCAGGGTTCCAGGCCCAGTGTGGCCGACTTCAAGATACAGGCAGCTATCTCCTTCCCACTCTTCCTGCTGCCTCTCCCAGCAAGGGTCTGGGCCGCCCACCCAGTGATGTCCCCGAGGTCCTTCAATGCCTAGGAACCTTAGGAGCCATCTCCCTCACTCTGCCCATCCTCTCCCCAACACCTGCAATGCCCTAGATGAACTTGAAGCACTTGGTCTTGTCGTGGGGCAGGCGCGTCTTGAAGAGCACAGAGTCCACCCTGAACTGGGTGTACAGGAGGGGCATGTAGCCGTACACCTTGACAAAGAAGTTGATGCACTTGTGCCGCTCGTGGAAGTGGGAGTCGTCGTGTGACAGGGCCTGAGGGCATCCCGGGCATCGGAAAGTCCACCGTGAAGTCACCTGGGAACAGGGAAGAGAGAGAGGAGTGAGAATCACGGCGCTGATGCGGACCTTGCGGCTGAGTGGATCCAACACCCTCGTTTCCACGGTGAAGATGCTCACGCAGAGCGAGTCAGGAGGCCAGGAGCAGCCCGGGGCCTCTTCCTATCGAGGACAAAAACAGAACAAAAATTTCTAGAATTCTGAGGGTACTTTTGGTTTTGAGCACATAATTTATACAGCACTTACTTATGTGCCAAGCACTATTCTTAGAACTTTATATATATTAACTCAGAAATCCCTGAATATTTTGTTTGATGGACAGCCGCCTCCCCGCCACACGCAACCCCAGTCTGGCGATCTGGTGAAGGCCGTGGACTCCTCAGAACAATGTTTTTAGAAACATAAACTAAAATACATGGGATTACAAAGGACATAAATTATGCTGAAATATAATAATATACAAGCCCTTCTGTTAATGTATTAAACAAGATCTAGGGGAAGTGTAGTAACCGCCATGATGTCAAAGCAGTGACAAACAGAAACAATACTTTTTGCAGGTAATGTAACAAATTTAAGAGATATTATAACAAATGTAACAAATATATAAAGAGATACTACAACAAATATAATGTGATATGGAAGTATCTGTGATTTCCATTGGTGACAAGTCAGTCACTGCTAATGCTCTTATCAATTGTAGCCTGTTTCGTAAGTGAAGAAAATGCTGAATTCCAGTCAGAGATTAATAAAAACAGAGATGCGAGATCTTTCCTCCCCAAGGTTTAAACCCTGTGAGTTCTACCCACCGGCCTTGGGAGTGAAGAGACTCTGCACTAACAACCCATTTAATCCCACCAACAAGCCTATGATGAGGCAGGTGGCATCATTATCCCCATTTTACAAATGAGGACTCCAAAGTGTGGCAGTTACCAACTGCGCGACTGCAAAACGCGTGAGTTAAACACGCATGCGTCCACGGCCCCCCGAGTAGCGGCGTCGCACCTTGATGGGGGGTTTCCGAGTGATGTGGGAGACGAGGAAGTTCATGGCGATGTCCTCACAGTTGATGTACTCATCCACCATATCTCGGATGGCCTGGGGCATCACGTAAGAATACAGGTAGGCGTAATACTGTCCAGGGAAGAAGAGGAGTCACATGCTCTGTTAGAGGCCACAGTCTGGCGGCTTTCGGCGAACATATGCGTGGATCTGGGGCCCGTGTTAGCGTGTGGGCGTGTTTGGGGCGTGGCACTGATCGGCAAGTACACTGGAATTTAAAGAGCTGGAGTGAGGGACGGACACTACACATCCTGCAATGCAGACCTTGTGCCAGGAAGAATGATCCCATTCGAACTGCCATCATCTCCCCCTTACAGAAACAGAACTTCGTGTAATTTCCTTGGTACCTCCGAGATTTTGACATCAATATAGAGATCTGTCAAACTAGGTCAGACTCTGGTTCAGCAGGACAACATCCTGTCTCTGACAATGGCAACAAAAGGACAGGTGAGGAAAAAAGCCTGGTTATCTTTCCAGAGCTCAGTAAATCACAGACTCATGGAACGCCCACCCCCTCGCTGCCTAACTTACAGATTCCTAAATCTGGGCGCTTCTCACCATCGCCACTGGCTGCTCCCTGCTCCGGGCCGCTTCATCCCTCCCCTTGGTTCTTCAAATCACCTCCTAAATCGCGTCCCTGCCGCCGTGTTTTCTCCCCTGTGTTCTAGTCTCAGCACTGCAGGGGATCATGTCAGAACTCAAGCCAAGGGAACACGTCACTCCTCTACCCCCAACCCCCAACGCTTCCCGTCTCACCCAAGGTGCCCAGACTGTCTCACGACGCCCACAGCGTGGGGTGCTGAAGCTACCCGCCCTGCAAGGGAATGCCGAACGCTACATTTTCAGGAATTTTGTGAGCTTGTTGTTTAAACCCAGCCATTATTAAAGATGTAATGACATAAACTTGAAATTAAATAAATTATATTAAAAAGCCAAACAATAAATACCTAAAACTCATCACTTCTTAATTTATATTTTACTATTGTCTATTACACTTTACCGTTATCTTTTTTTTTTTTTTTTTTTTTTTTTTTGAGACAGAGTCTCACTCTGTTGCCCAGGCTAGAGTGAGTGCTGTGGCGTCAGCCTAGCTCACAGCAACCTCAAACTCCTGAGCTCAAGCGATCCTCCTGTCTCAGCCTCCCGAGTAGCTGGGACTACAGGCATGCACCACCATGCCTGGCTAATTTTTTCTATATATATATATTTTTTAGCTGTCCATATAATTTCTTTCTATTTTTAGTAGAGATGGGGTCTCGCTCTTGCTCAGGCTGGTCTCGAACTCCTGAGCTCCAACGATCCGCCCACCTCGGCCTCCCAGAGTGCTAGGATTACAGGCGTGAGCCACCGCGCCCGGCCTACCGTTATCTTGAAATTATTTATGTCTGTTGTGTCTACAGTGAAAATACTATATAATGGTGCACAACTGCAAATCTGTGTTCAGTGCCTCACGTTGACAACTTGCAATCAGCCAAGGTAAGAGTATTTATACCACAGAAATCAGCAAATACTACAAAATAGGACACATGTTAACTGCGATGCATTGTAATTTGCTAGTGACAAACAAATGAACAGGTGAGGTGCCCAGTTAAACTGCTTTACATATGTTATTAAACAGTACAATCTATATAGTAAATAATGAAAGATCATAAAATTTTATAGCCCACAGTAGTTTGCCGGTTATCTTGTAGCAAAGTACTTAAGAGTTGGTGAGCTTAAAAGATGAATTATACTTTTTTTTTTTTTACAAAAAGATGGGTGATTCAAATTTGCTGACCCTTTCAATGGCCAGTGACTGTCACTAGTATACTGATGAGAATATACTTCTTAAACACAATTCATGTCTTCAAGGAAAAGGTAACATTTTAACAGTAAGAAAGAACTGCCTTTAAAAAAAACTATGCAGAAAGCATTATGAGAACAAATGTTTAGAGGTGTTTCCACCAGTATGTGGTTTTGTTGCCAAAAATGATGTATGTTTATCTGATAAGCTTGCATACCTGGACATTTTAAAAACACACAAAAACTTGTCTAACCTGTTTGAAATTTTTTTTTTTTTTTTTTGAGAAAAGGTCTCAATCTGTCACCCAGGCTAGAATACAGTGGCATCATCGTAGCCCACTGCAACGTCAATCTCCCAGGCTCAAGTGATCCTCCTGGGTCAGCCTCCAGAGTATCTGGGAGTACGGGTGCACACCACCGTGCCTAGCTAATTTTTCTAATTTTTTTAGAGATGGGGTCTCACTATGTTGCCCAGGCTGGTCTGGAACTCCTGGCCTCAAGCAATCCTCCCACCTTAATGCCATTCTCATCTGCCTTTTCTTACCTTGTGGAAGAAGGCAGCGCCTGTCAGCACCATGGACAGCTCACAGGAGTAGTTGGAGTTGTAGAGCCAGGACTGATGCGGGATGTCCCACGCGTGGTACCGGCCAGGGAAGCCCACGATGCGGTCCCGTGCTTCTCTCCACACCCTCGAAACACACAAGGACACGCACACACCTGAGTACATAGCGCTAAGATCACCAGAAATGTTTAAAATTACTGCCTCTATTTTGCAGGCTCTGGCCCTTAGGCTTTTACTTCTTTTTTCCTTTTTTCAAAAAAAATAAAATAAATCACAAACCAAGTAAGATAAAAGCAGTGCCACATGCGGCTTTCTTAATACGCAACTATTGTCCCTCTAACTTCTGGCAGTCAGCATCTCTCCAGCCCTTCCAGAAAGAGCAAGCTGAAATAACATGGGAAGGGGCTTCCGGAATGGGCTATGTACAATACCTGCTAGTAAGTAGGCAGATGATATCAATTTCTATTTCTAATCTTATTTAATTTCTAAAACAAAGTTTTGTTTTTGATGAGCATGATGTATTAGTTCAGTAGGGCATGTGTGTGACTTATGTATATTGCATCTTTTTTTTTTTTTTTGAGACAGAGTCTCACTCTGTTGCCCAGGCTAGAGTGAGTGCCGTGGCGTCAGCCTAGCTCACAGCAACCTCAAACTCCTGAGCTCAAGGGATCCTCCTGTCTCAGCCTCCCGAGTAGCTGGGACTACAGGCATGCGCCACCATGCCCGGCTAATTTTTTCTATATATATTTTTTTTAGCTGTCCATATAATTTCTTTCTATTTTTAGTAGAGATGGGGTCTCGCTCTTGCTCAGGCTGGTCTCGAACTCCTGAGCTCCAACGATCCGCCCACCTCGGCCTCCCAGAGTGCTAGTATTACAGGCGTGAGCCACCGCGCCCGGCCAATTGCATCTTAACTTTTCTTTACTGAGCACATAATGAGAAAACATTCAGAGACCGCTGGTTTAACCGCAGAGGACTCCTGCCTGGGTAAAGTCCTGATTCCTAACATGGCAGGGCTGGGAGACACCTGGACTGTGAGAAGTGGTCTACAGAACCACACCAACAAAAGGTTTCATTAAATGCAAGAAATAAATTGCGAATTCAGTATTTCAACAGAAACTTTTACGTATCTCTAAATGTATAGGTAAGGCCTGACAAATAAAACCAGCCCCCAGACTGACAGGTTGAAATTGGAGAGCTGGAAGCACTTAGGCGCCACAGAACCCGACAGGCCTCAGGAGATTTAAGCCACCTGAGAAAGTCCCCTGTCACATGGAACTTCAATTCCTAAAACATAAAAGATTTCATTTCAAAAGAATCCCTCTAATAAGTTTCAAAGCATCTAATCTAGTCCCAGAGATGAGAAATCACAACTTCTATCACAATATAATAACCTTCTAGGTAGGCTTTTTGACAACTGATTTTAATTGTGGCAAATATGCATAAAATCTGACCATATAATTCTGTGGCATTAAGTACATTCACACTGTTGTGTAACCATCGCCATCACCCATCTCCAGAACGTTTCTATATTCCCACGCTGATCTCTGTCCCCACTGGACACTCACGCCCCACTCCCACCTGCCCCAGCCCCAGCCACCCCCACTCTACTTCTCTGTCTCTATGGATTTACTCTAGGGACCTCACGCAAGTAGAATCACACAACGTTTATCCTTTTGTGCTGTATACACTTCTGACTGTGCCAAATGACGCTATCATCATTCACGCACTGCTTTCTGTGTGGACGCACACTTCTAATTCTCTGTGGCCCCTTTCTTTCACCTATCCCTTAAGAATCTCTCTCTTTCTTGACTACGTAAGTTGAAATTAGTCAAGCTCTATCTTTTCCAGAGGGAAAAACTCTTACACTTACCCTTTCCTTTGAACTTAGGACTGTTTCATTCCCATTAAGGTGAAAAAACCAAACTGGGGGGATTATTAAAAGAAAGCTTCTGGATCAAAGGATGCCCAAACCAATGAGACAAGAGCCAGGGTGAGAAAAGGTTAGGATCTGCAGCCAGAGATAATCCACCAGCTCCAGTACCAGAGTCTAAGCCTCAAATTCAAATCATTTGTAAGAGACACATTAAAAGGCTTCCCATCATGCTCTCACCACCTGGAAATCTGCTGGGAAATGACATGGAAAAGGTCAAAAGTCTTCCTAAATCCAGGGCCACAGAAGATAGCAAATATCAGCTAGCTTAGCTTCAAACTCATCAAAGCTGGGCTCCTTATTAAAATCATTCTCGGGGTCTGGGGCAATTGGCAATCCTCCTGTTACACCCCATGACTCTGTTGGGGGCTCCGAGTCCTCCAGCGTGCACAAAACTGTGTCCTGCTGTAGCAGCAATACAGCCCCTCCTCCCACCACCACCACCACCATCTCAACAGCAAAGACCATTCCCGGAGTCACTGCAGGGCTTTCCTCCTTTCAGCAAAACAAGTGGCAAGGGCCACTATTTATTACCATGTATAAAGGAAAATACCTCGGCCAGGCACAGTGGCTCACACCTCTAATCCTAGCACTCTGGAGGTTGAGGCAGGAGGATAACTTGAACCAAGGAGTTCAAAACAAGCCTGGGCAACATAGCAAGACCCCACTTCTACAAAAAAAAAAAATTAGCCAGGCATGGTAGCACACACCTGTAGTCCTAGCTTCTCAGAAGGCTAATTGCCTGAGCCCAGGAATAGACAACCCACAGAATGAGAGAAAATATTTGTAATTCCCATCTCTGATAAGGGACTTGCGTCTAAATTAAATGCAAGAATTCTTACAAGTCAATAATAAAAATACGAATAACCCGAACAAAAACAAGCAAAGAATCTGAATAGCCATTAGAAGATACACAAAAAGGCTAATTGGGCAATAAGCACATGAAAAGATGCTCAACAGCATTATCATAAGAGAAAGGAAATCGTAAGTATAATGAGCTACCATTTCACAAGGCCTAGGATGGCTACAAACAAAAAGCACAAAGCAACAAGTGTTGACGAGGATGCAGAGAAATTGGAACCCTGATACACTGCTGATGGAATGTAATATGGTGCAGCCACTTTGGAAAACAGTGTGGCAGTGCTTCAAAATGTTAAAACAGTTATCACATGATCCAGCCATTCCACTCTTAGGTACATACTCAAGAGAAATGAAATGTTTATACGGAAACTTACACAGAAACCTTCACAGCAGCATTATTCGTAATAACCAAGAAGTAGAAATGACCCAAATGTCCATCAATGGATGAATGGATAAACAAAATATGGTATACCCAATCCGTACAAAAGGAACGAAGTACAAGTACATGCTACAGGATAGATGAACCTTAAAAACATTAAGTTTAATGAAAGAGGCCAGTCATGAAAGGCTATAAATTATATGATTCCATTTACATAAAATGTCCAGAATAGGCAGATCCATAGAGACACAAAGATTAGTGACTGTCTAGGACTCAGAGGGGTTGGAGAAACATGGGGAGCGACTGTTATGGGCACAGGGTTTTTTTCAGTGGTGATGAAGACTTCTGAAATTAACCATGGTGATGGCTGCACAACTCTATAAATATAGTAAAAACCACTGAATTGTATACTTAAATGAGTGAATGGTATAGTATACTAATTATGTTCAATAAATGTTGCAAAAGAATGAACTGCAAGAAAAACGATCACACACTCAGGCATCACAATAAATGTCAAATTGCTGTAAAAGTTTCTATATGGTTACCCTCAATTTTTTTTTTTTTGGACAGAGTCTCACTCTGTTGTCCAGGCTAGAGTGCCATGGTGTCAGCCTAGCTCACAGCAACCTCAAACTCCTGGGCTCAAGCAATCCTACTGCCTCAGCCTCCCTAGTAGCTGGGACTACAGGCATGTGCCACCATGCCCGGCTAATTTTTTCTATATATTTTTAGTTGTCCAGCTAATTTCTTTCTATTTTTTTAGTAGAGACGGCGTCTCACTCTTGCTCAGGCTGGTCTCGAACTCCTGAGCTCAAACAATCCGCCCGCCTCGGCCTCCCAAGTGCTGGGATTAAAGGCTTGAGCCACCATGCCTGGCCTACCCTCAATTTTTGTACTTACCTCACTGTGGACAAATAACAAAACTGTCCCTGAACCAACATACTGGTCCAAGGCAGACTTGGAGTAGCCCTAATCCACTCCATTCTCTTACCTGCAACATACCCTCAAGTGGGATGCTCAGGCCCTAACGGCAATTACTAAGCCTCAGGAAAGCAGGAGAGTTGGGCAGCTGAGTGGAAGTTCGGGAGCAAGACAAACCTGGTTTGAATCCCAGCTCTGTCTGCCTCGCTAGCTTCTACTCAGCTCTGTTCTCTTGGGTCTCAATTTACTAATATAAAATGGACACAACTACAACTGACATCATCAAGTTTCAGGAGGATTAATGAGATAAACCAAAGTGCTCAGCTGGTTCCTGGCACACAGTATAGGTTCCATAAATGTTAACTGCCATCATCATCAATCACCACCACTGCCGCGCCCCCCTCTTCCTCTTTAACCTCTTGGATCTTTGATTTCAACACCCTCTTTCCCATAAAGCTTTTTGGGCCCAGGATTCTGGCACTGGTCCACTGCTCCAACACATAGCAACATGCTGCTTCTGCCTGCCTGGGAGTTGTTTCCTGTTCCTCTAACAACAAAAACCTCCGATTTCCTTTAGAAAACCGCCCCCTGCTTCCACTCTCAGCCCACGTGGTTTGGGTTTAAGGATGGTACATTCATAGGACCAGGAACAGGCAGGTAAGCGCGGTTTAGCCAATCGGAGAATTCCCTCTCCCTGGCCTCCGAGGAAAAGCCCACCTGGGAGCCGGGCAGAACCCAGAGACCGAGAGAGGAGGAATCCTCCGACCGGACACCCTGGATCCGGCCGTGTCCTGCGCCAGCCCTTACCACCTTTGCTGTCTAAGCCAGGTTTGAGTTGGTTTCCTGTCACTTGCAAACGGAAGTGTTTCCTGATGAAAAATCACCCCTCACCGAAAGCCAAACATGATTTCATCGTGGCGGAGGTGAGCGTCGTCATCGATCGACAGGATGGCCTCGGTCTCGATTTCGTTCCAGGGCAAGAATCGATTGTTCAAACTGTTCTTCTCAGTACGAACCACCTGTAACGAGGAAGAAAAAGCACTAACAATCAATGCCGTGTTCTAGAAGGCAAAACCAGAACTGCCTTTAGGTCAAAGGAGACTGTGGCTACATTAACTGAATCATTTTGCGGGATTGCTCGCCACCTGGAAAATCTGGCATATTTCAGGAATAAAAACTGCCTCCTAATTCCACAAATGTATAAGGATTTCACAGCTAAGCTTTATTCCTTTATTTGCTAATTTTCTTGTGAAACAAGCTAAAGCTGAGGATTGTTTTTACATATGCAATGAAGAGCCTAGGGAAATTAAAAAATAACTTTCCCCAGAGAACACAAGGTGGCAGAGTAGAACTGAGACTCCAATTCCCAGTTCTCGAATGCCCAGCATGCTCACAAATTTTAAAACCAAACTCAGAAATCCCTTGAGTCTATGTTATTTCTGACACCCAATTTTAAGGCCTTTTTGGGGGCATAAACCAAAAGAGGGGGGGAAAAAAAAAAAGCAAGCCCATCCTGGGGACATTACTTCCTTCACCTTTGCAGTTCCCACCTACGATGCTGGCTACACATGCGCGAGCTTTTTCTTTCTTTTCAAGGTATAATTTATTCAGTAAGACACTTCTGTGTCTATCACATCCCAACTCAAGGAACATCCATCCAAAACAATTCATATACACAAAGCAGTATTTTCTTCATAAAAAGAAGATTAGTGCCTCAAACAGTCCAGCTACATTTTAACAAAAAAAAAATTTTATTTAAACCATCTCAGATAAACAGATTACCTACAACGTAGTTGAGTAGCTCTGTTATTCACCTTGCCACCTAGCACTAAAGTAAACGATGGCCAGTCAGTACTCTGATAGCTCACTTTATTTTTACACTATCTTTATTGAATTAGTCCAGCTGATAAGGAGCTATCATTTTATTCTCAAAAACAAAAAGAACCTCATAAAGAATAATCTTTTTAGAAAGCCAGGAAGGGCATCTCACTCTCCCAGGCCGTGTTGCCTACACTGAGGCTAATCTCTGTATAGGCGTGATGAATGGACTGGACCCGAGATCGTAAGGTTTAAGAATGTTCCCAAGGCACTCCATGACCTCACTAGCATTGTCTTCTCAGCCTAAAATACCTTTTCGTCCATTCTCCCCTTGAGATCCAGCCTCAGATGTCTCTTGTCATACCCTCCTTGTCAGAAACAATCATTTCTTCCATGTTCTTAAAGCAGAGTCCTCAACCGTCTATCAATTCATTATAGCACACTTAGAATCCGATTAATCCAGAGCTGGAAGTGCCCTGCAGACCATATGGCCCGACTCTCACTTTATACACGGACAAACCAAGGCCCAGGATGACTTCACACAACTGGCAAGCTACAAGAGCCACAAGTCTAACTCACACCTTCTGACTCCAAATTTAGTCCTTTTTTTTTTTGCCAAACTTACATTAACTTTATTTTTGTCTTTTTTTTACAGACAAGGTCTTGCTCTTTCACCCAGACTGCAGCACAGTGTCATGAATCACAGTTCACTGCAGCCTCGAACTCCTGGGCTCAAGCAATCCTCCTGCCTCAGCCTGCTGAGTAGCTAGAACTACAGATGTGCACCACCACACCCAGCTAAATTTTTTAATATTTTTGTAGAGACAAGGTCTTGCTATGTTGTCCAGGCTGGTCTCGAACTCCTGGCCTTGAGCAATCCTCCCACGTCAGCCTCCCAAAGTGCTGGGATTGCAGGCGTGAGCCATCAATGCTCAGTCTTCCGGCATCACCCAGGCTAGAGAGAAGTGATGTCATCATAGCTCACTGCAGACTTGAACTCCTGGACTCAAGCAATCCTCCTGCCTCAGCCTCCCATCTCAGCCGCCTGAGTAGCTGGGACTACAGCCAAGTGCCACTGTGCCCACCTAATTTTCTTAATTTTTTGTAGAGACAGGGTCTCGCTATGTTCCCAGGCTGGTCTCGAAAACTCCTAAGTGATCCTCCCGCCAGAGTGCTGGATTACAGGCATGAGCCACCATGCCTAGCTCTTCCCCTCTCTTAAACAAGTAAACAAACAAGCAAAAACTTCCTGATTACTCAAGGGACTTATTCGCTCAATAAATGACAAGTGGTGGGAGCAGAAGGAAAGAAAAGGAGTAAAAAGGTAACACAGTGAATTGGATTTCCATTTATAACTTTAAATACGGCTCTAATGCAATACAAGAAAATAGTATGTTTTAGCTGAGACAAGTCTGTTTTAATTTATAAGAGAAAAGGTTGCCAGCAATCCCTGTGTAACTGCAGGTAAAACAGCATAAGTTAGAGCTTCAGCATCAAATGAGAGAACACACATGAAGACCACACACAGTGCCTAGTACATAGAAAATGCTGAAAAATGGTTAGCAACTACTGCAACATGAGCACTTCTTCCTATTTTAATTATCATACATTTTACATATGTCCTATATTTTATACATTTATTTTAATTTTATACATTTTATATATTTATATACATATTTATTTATTGAATAAACAAGCTTGTACCTTTCCAAGAAATTTAGTCTTGGTTAAAAAAAAAAAAAAAGAAAAAATATGACATAACTATGGTGAGAAGTGCTGAAACCTAGTTGTAATTTAGATATTAGCATGTCAAGTGACCGGAAGCAATAAAATTCTCAGTCTCAGACCCTTACTCTGAATTAGTAAAAAGAGTAAGAGGGGGAGGTATTACCTAAAGAACTGACTTGCTGCAATTAGTAAGTCATTTATGCGACCTTACTTTTCAGTAATTCCTTTAAAACTTCTGTAATTCCTGCTGTTCACTTCTGATTTCTGGTAGCTTTGTTTTATATGATTTTCCTTTGAAGCCATGCAGCCCATTCTCAAACAGAAAGAGAAAGCAACAGCTATAGCCACCAAGTTATTAAGTAAACTGTTGTTTAAAGGAAAAAAAAAAAATAAGCCACCCAGCTACACCAATACCTAGTGAAGCCGACCAGGCTTTGTACGGTCTTGGACCTGGAGAAGCTGGACAAGGTCTTTCCTGTTAGCTTCACCTAGAAATCACAGTTTTAGCAAATGACCATCTGATTCATTCAAGGGATGTTTATTAAAGCAGAGTGGGCACAGATAAAAAAAACACAGCGTACCCACTTTGTAAGGAGTGAGCCTTGAGAATGCTCCATCTTGCCCGAGGTCTAGCCACAAGTAAAGCCCTTAACAGCCTGAGAGGCAGAGTCCCAAGCCAGAAAGTGGATGATGCCAAGAGTGCACGGCCAAGGCAGTTTCCCGAGTTCTCTCCTTTTCCCTAATAGACTACGGGAAAATGATGTTAAAATAACTCCCCTGGCATGATCCTTAAGTTCCTAAAACACAGAACTCTTGTTCAATTTGAGTATCAACGGCTGGGAGGGAGGGAAAAGGGCAGTGAAAAATAATCTCATCTCACTAACTTTCATTTGGAAAAAATGGTGCATTCCGGCTTCCCACGTCCAGAGACCTTGCAGTCACCAAGGCTGTGATAAGCTCATCTCCGAACGTGCCGTCTCCACCTCCACCCCACCACTCTGTCCAAGCCGCCATCGCCCCTCGCCCAGGCTACTGCAAGATTTTAACTGCTCCTGTTCTTTCCCCCAGGGTCCCACAAAAATCACGTGCCTCCCCAGCGCAACACCCTCCAACAGCATCCTGACACACACAGGATAAAACCCAGACTCCTAACCACGGCCCATGTGCTCCTGCCCACGCGGCCCTGCCGCCTTCTCCAACCCTCCTTTCAAACCCTCCTTCTCAACTACGCCACCCCGGATGCACTGGGTACTGCTTCTTGTGCTTGCCACTCCCATATACTCCTCCAGAATTTACACGGCCCATTCCTCACTTCATTCAAGCTTCCGCTCAAATGTCACCTCTTCAAAGAGCCCTTCCAAGGCATCCGTGCCCTTTATGAAGAGGAGAATGAAAAACCAAGACTAGGGCTGGCTGCCAAAAGACCGTCTTAGGAATCAGCGCGCATACAGTCTGAAGATAAGCGGCGTGTGAGTGGGCTGGGCTACCTGTTAATAACAGAAGGATGTCCCTTTCATGACAGCCCACGTTTTAAAACTCCAAAAGGACAGATTTTGAGATTCTCATTTCCACAGGATGCTCTAACAAGGTTACCCTACTTACTATATTCCGGAATATAAAGCAGAGTGAGGGCGATGTGTAGACTGATCAGAATAAAGCAGTAACTGAAACCAAAATTGCTGGTGGGACTATGAATCAGAAAGGGATCACTTAGTGTTTCTGCTTCCAGAAGGGAGTAAGCTCCGACCAGACTCAATCTTCCTGCAGACAACAACTGTAAACTCTGGACAAAAATACCAAAAAAGCAAAAAGCAACTATCTGAAAATACGAGAAGTGAAGTAAGGCGGCAAATCATGGAGGGTGCTGAAATCTAGCGGGAGGAAATTGCTGATATGAGGAGTTACTGTTACTGTTGCTTTTACCCTGCGAGCAGGCCAGAGTCGGCACCATGAAGAACAGCGGAAGCTCTCATGCAAAACCTGGTCTTTCCAGCCTGAAGAATAAGAGGAAAGTGTTTGGGGCAACCACAGCCCCTGGAAAGAAGGGAGGAAACTCCAGAAAGGAGAAAGCCAGAGACAGAAGCCCCAAGTTCTGCGTGTGAACTGCCCAGTCTCTGCCCGCCATGCATGCTTGGTGCAGCGTGCGAACAAAGCAGCTCAATATAAAGGAACTCGACTAACATGTGAGCTGCATTCAAGAGACAGAACTTTTCAGTTTGAGTCCAGCAAAATTAACTGCCTGCTGAAACAAAGAAGTCAACACTTTCCAGAATTAAAAAAATCAAAGAAAACCATGCTGAGGCTTATCACAGTCAAACTGCTGAAAACCAAATATTAAAAAAAAAAAAAAAAAAAAAAAAGTCCGGAAAGCAGCCAGAGCCACACATTACACACAGGGAAACAAAATTTGGAAACCGTCGACATATCATCAGAAACAATGGAGGTCTGGAAACAGTGGAACCTCTCTAAGGTGCCAAGTGGTGGTCCTCAAGCTAGTAGAGAGTTTTTCAAAAGACAAGATCTCAAGTCCCTCGTCATAATAATACTCTCTATTTGACTTCCATTAGCTATCTTTGCCGTCATGCTCCAGGAGCTAAGGAACCGGACTCAAGTGTTTACAAAATATGCAGCACCTGGGAGAGAGCAAACACTCACCATCACCTGTGTGTTCAGTAGTCCCACGCCATTCAGATAGAGACCCACTTCAACTGGTGGCACTGCTCCCATCCCCCTGCAAGTCCTGTCTCCTTGCCCAGCCACTATCCCGTCTGAGCTATAGTTCTACATAGAGCATTTGGAACAGGAATGTCCAAGGATGATAGTGATAAAGATCACCGTCAGTCTAAGTTAGAGCTCTTTGTTACGTAAATAAATAATTAGAAAAGAGTAATTTTAATATGTAAATCTTATCAGGTACCCCTAAGACAATCTTTCTCCACTTAAATAGCTAGGGCTCAAAAGACTTCACAGCCCACAAATATCTGGCATTTATGCCTACTGTTAGTTAGGAACTTGAGCATAAGAGAGAAGCACAAATTGCGCAGCATTTTCTGGAATGGCATGGGGGTTCCTGGGTTGATTTGTTTAGCCAATATGCTGATTTCAAATCATTCTGCCTGAAGGACTGGAATCTGAGAGACTGCCTGGGAACCACCCTGGTGCTAAATTTATATAAAGATTTATTAACCTTAATGTAATGAATAGGTTATGTCTACATCTAGGTGGAAAAACCACTCTGAAATTTATCATAGTAGTGCTATTTTCCTGTAGGGGAGAGAGCTGCCAGCCTCTCTCTAGTCCTGACACCTGGTCTATAACTAAGAGGTCAGTAATTTCAACTGCTGCCCAAAACACCTGCTTCTCTTAAACAAAAAGCATAGTCAGAATATTTAGAGAATGGAGGGAAATTCTCCAGCTTGAAGTCGCTTCCTCTTTTTTAAAAGGACAAGAAAAAATTTGTATTCCTAATATGAGGAAGCTATTTAGATGGCCTCCTATTTGGAAAGTTTCTGGCATCTTCCAACTAGGTATTGTATTATTACAATGGGCTGCCCAGTAATCAAAGAGGACTACTTATTTCCCACCAGAGTTAAAAGAAAGGATTAGTTCTGGTAAGTTCTCTGATGAATTTCAGTCATTGTTAACCGGGTGGCACCAGCTTCTCTACATCCCTGTGAAAAATCAAAGAAAACTCAGGAAAAAAATGGAAAACAAAGGCTGCTTTATTATTCTACTATTTGAGCAGCATCTACCTTTTCATAGAGCAAATCCTTTTTTTTTTTTTTTTAATTTCAGCGACACTCAAAGTTGAAATTGAGAAAGAAAAGTGAAATTTATTTTGGAAGAAGTCTACAATAGAAATCTCCCTATTTACAAAACTTTTCTTATTACACAAGATAAACTCTAGGATCAAAAGTCTATATAACACTACAGTCTTTGAATAGCCTCAGATTATAAAGTAAATAATAAAATACAAGAAAAGATTAGCAGCAACAGCAAGAAAGAAAAGTTAAAGCAAAGACTGTTAGGTGCTTCATGCAGGAGTAAGTAGGTAGTAACAGCTATGGCACAAAGAGAAATGACGGGGAGGACACAAGAAGCCTGTGTCAGTGACATCAAAGCTCCGTGACGCAGGCAGAACACACACACTGGCTTCCATCTCCTTTGACATTAAGGGTAAGAAGGAATCATATAATCATTGAGCACCTTTCTAGAATCCCTCCTTGTCTTATTTTGGATTTCTCTTTAACCCTGAGGTCAAAAAAGCTAATTAACTTATCAAAGATCACAAAATGTCTACTTAATCCCAGGTCTGTATTACTCTAAATCTCATACTTTTCTTATTACACCATACTGCTGCTTAGAAAATAATTCAAATGAATTAGTTCCCCAATGAAATAAATTTTTTAAAACCTGGAATCCTAGCAATGCATGGTCCATCAGACCTTTTGCCCTTCCTTGCTACCTTTTTCTGGAAAGTACTTATGCTACAGGTTAATCAGTTGGCACTTTGCTTAAGACTTAGCTCTAAGGCTTCCCGCTTAAGATAGACGGGTTACCATCTCTCTCCTAGATTCCCAAGTTTAATTCAGCAGGTGGATAAACAAAGCCCTCAGAACTAAATCTCTATCCTGCAAATTTAGCTATTATTTTTCCTGTAAAATATAACACCTAACCATGAGAGATGGGGTAAAAAATGAGAAAGAATCTACAAGGCACTCTAGAAAAGAAGGTTCAGGTGGAGATGGTTGTCCAACTCCCAAATACCAAACCCCGAATCCAGTCTTCAGAAACACTGCTATAACATCCTGGGAAATGACACAGGTCTTCTTCCTAAATCCTTTAGGAAGTGATTACAACAGCAGTTTCTGTACTCGGACGTACTGAAGCTCAGCTCCTCCATTACTCACCGTGACCTTGGGCAAACTCATTAACCTCTCTAAGCCTCAGCTCCCACAGATATAAAATGAAGAAACAGTGATAATGATATGTCACATAATGTTAATTATAGTGCCTAGATGCTAAGTGTTGACTTTCTCATCACTGTTTCCATGAGATGACCAAGGGGGTTTTGTAAACCTTCCCGGGTCCGGTATCAATTTCCGTGTTGGAGGCCTCAGGAGATTCAGGAATTGAGCAGCAACAGTGCAACTGGCAAGGCCTGAAAAGGCAGCAAGCACAGAGTCCATGGGGAATAGAATCAGGTAAAAAAAAAAAAAAAAAAAAAAGCTATCTTCAAGTTAAGATAGCTAAAGAAAGATGGAAAACGGATTACAAGAGAAACATTAATACTATGTCATGCAGTAAAACTGCTCTTTTTTCTATTACCATGATGGGGACACCAATGTCAGGCCACAGAAGGTCCTCTGATGGCAGCTTGGGAGAATTCCACACCACCACTACCTTGTTCAGGTAAGGGAGGCCATTCAGCCTCTCCAAAGAGTTCATGAGCACTTCCTCGCGCTCGTAGGTCAGCATCACTACCGTGAACTGCTCTCGTGGAACGTTGCCTCCGAGTGCTGCCTGGAACTCCTTGCCAGAGCCCCCAGCGCCACCACCAATAGGCCGAAATCCGGTCCCTGAGCCCAAGAATTTGGCCTCTGAGGGCAACACAGGGTCAAAGGGTGTGTGGGGGAAAAGATGGAAAGGGCCTGGAGCAGAGTTCCAGCTGCGGTAAAAGTCAGTGACAGTCAGGGTGAAGTTGCGGAGGTATTTGGGTGAGGCGTAAGGTGGCTCTGTTTCCACCGGCCCCAGGTCCAGGTCCCCGTTGTCGGCCATGTTGGGGTCGGTCCCCGCCGCCTTGCCCGACCGATGGGGGATCTCAGCTGCTGCCTCTTCCCGGATGGGAGCAGCTGGGATCTGAATGCGAGTCCTAATCATAGCCAGCACGGTATTAAAAATACTGTCAGCGGTGGAGAAGTAAGTCTCCCAGAGAAAGCGGCCTTGCCGCCTCATAGCCAGGAGGTCACTATCGGAGAGACTCCGTAACAGGAAATGAACCTCAGTAACACGTGGCTTGGGCACCACCAGGGCCGCCTCGTTCCACTGCAGCATGTCCTGGTACGGAAGCTGCACTTGCTCCCCCAGCACCACGGGGACAGCACCGACCTCCAGGGCCTCAAAGAGCCGTGTTGCACAGCCAGCTGAGATAACCAAGTGAGGGTCCCCGGGGGTGATGATGAGGGCAAAGGTGGAAAGCTTCAGCAGCTCTAGGCGGTCCTCCCGCTCCCCACACAGCGCCCACTCAGTAGGCAGGCTGGGTTTAGGCTGGTTCTTGCAGGTGAATTCTACCAGGACCTGATCTAGTTTGCTGTCCTGCACTGCCTTCAGGGTGGCAATGATCCGGTCGTCGTAGTCCGCTGGAGGGTCGCCCTCCATTTCTTCTTCGAAGGAGCGGGCCTCCTGAAGGCTGGATCGCAGGGACTCGATCTTCTCACCCTGGAAGGTGAAGAGATATTTCCGCTTCACTGGCACCTGTGGTGGGATTTCCATGAAGTTGGGTTCGGACATGGCATGGACCAGTGGTGATACTACCAAGTCAAAGCCAGGTCTGTACTGGACAGCATAGAAGGTGGACTGGGCCACCATGGCACGGCCCGTACTGACGTTATAGAGTAAATTCTGTGTGTCTGACTTCCGCGACAGATTGATGATGACGTGGTTGTGTCCATCTCTCCGCCAGTGCGGCAGAGAATACAACTGCTTCTCCAGTTCAGCAGGCCGCAGCACGACTGGTTCCTGCATTTCTCCCACTAGTATCACATACAGGCAGGCAATGTCTGCATTTTCTGTCACATAAACACTGGCTCGCGCCGTAGCCTGAAACGCCTGCTTGACCAAGGGATCCAGGTAGCTGCCGAGGGCAAACTGGTCACTGTCATAAACGTAGACCGGAAAACCGGAGGTGAGAGGGCAACGAGAATAATCGAAACAGTTGTGCAGCCGGCAACCCCGGATGACCTTTGGGGGAGGGAGGCCAGCGTCATCCTTCTCTGGGAGCAGTCGGATGGGCAGAGAAAGTTTGGGCTGGTTTTGGGCCATCAGCTCTTTGTAAGAGTGCTCGGTCTGGCTAATGACGTTCTTGAGCTGCAGCAGGTCCTGCTTGGCATTCTCAATGCTCTTCTTGCAGGCTTCGATCTTCAGGTTCAGCTTGGCAATGTCGCTGTTCAGCTCTTGCCGCTTGGCCTCCAGCTGCAGGAGCTCCTCGCTCACGGACTCGCGAATGCGGCACAGGTCCAGCACGTGCTTCACCTCGCAGAGCTCGTTGCCGGCCCGCGGGCCGAAAATCCGCTTGCCGGCCTCGTCGGCCTCATCCAGAGTGGTGAGATAGTAGTGGGCGATGAGGGGGAAGAACACCAGGATGGCGAAGAGGGTGAAGCTGAGCCAGGTGAGGCGGATGCGGTTGGACCACCGCAGCATGCAGGTCTGCCCTCCGTTCCCCGGCCCCCCGTTCCGCAGCATGGCGTAGCCCGTCATGAGTGCCGCGGCTCTGCCCCCTGGTCACGTCGGCTCCCTCGCCATAACCATGGGCTTCTACGCGACGAAACTCAACCGCCTTTCATTCACACATTCGCTTCCAGAAGGGTCAACGTGCTCCCGGTACAAGGCACCAGATAAAACGGAAATTTCATTTTCCTCAGCTGCGACCGAAATGGTCTCTGATCCTATTCCAGCAGATTTTAAGCTCTGGTTGTTGACCAAAAAACATGTCCTTAATCTTTATCAAACGGTAAAAGGTACCACATTGTGGCCGAGATGAAAGGGAGGAGTTTCCTGATGACAAAACGCAGGAAAAATACCCTGGAATCAGACAGACTTTTTCAACTGCCATAGCGCTTGTTCCTTGGTTTTGCTGACCAGCAAATATGCATAGCTCCTATTCACAGTTACACAGTGGCTGGTCAGAACAGCAAGAAATGCCAGCCTCTTATCGATGTCATTGTCAACACTCAGGCCTGCAGAAGAAAGAGAACCATGTCAGTCTTAAAGGGATTACATTCAACACCCTCCCCAGCACATCTCTAGAAAATGCTTCAACCTCGTAAGATGGAACTATGGTGTGTATCTTACAGAACATTACAAGGCCAGTAGAGAGACTTTGTTTGGTGCGGGTATTTCACTTGTGGTCAACAAGAAATGGAGAAAGGCAAGTGCCCAAAACAGCTTCAGTTTATGTCCTCTCCACCATCCCCCTCTTCCTAGTTAACTGGGTCTAGAGCAGTATTAGGGCCCCTATAACAGTATGTTGAACTAAATTCAACAGAGGGCAACGATGTCTGCGGTAACAACTTGTTATTCTATTCTAGACCTGGGCATCATCTTTAGATGAAGAGGAACACCTTCCCAACCTGGGCAGCTCACTCTCATGCCCAACATGAAAGTCCCCTTTTGAACTACTTAACAAAAAAAAAAAAAAAAAAAAGACTCCGAGAAGCTCAGTTTGTTAAATTTAGAGTTGAAAAGGGTTGAAGGGAATTCTTTTGATCTTTACCCAGTAGTAGATGCAGTAATCCAGGGACAAAATGTACTTCCCAGTTTGCTCCTCATTTATCTTCCATTAGCAGACATCATGTGCTCTTTCTTAAAATATAAATAGCAACTTGGTCTTTTAGAAAGAACACTATACTTAGAAGTGAGAGGCATTATTCCTCATCCTTTGGGGACAGACTCGCTATCAGACCTCAGTTTCCTAAGCTTCTAAAATGGAGATAAGTGCACAGAGATAACAATATATTATGTTGCTAACTATGAAAATACAGCATAGAGGATGTGAGGGTACTTTAGGCTAATCAATTCTGAAACATTCCCAGCCCTGTTCTCTTATCAGACTTCACTGTCACAGGCTATGGAAACTTTCCCCTTGTTTTCCTTCAAATTCAACACATCTAGAAGAATTCATAATATTCTCTGCCAGAGAATATTCCCTATCTCTTTCATTCATTTCTTCCAAAAAATATTCATCATACTTTTAACATGTCTAAGACATACTAAGTATAACTGTGGGATAATCTAGAATGTATAATAGTCCTTGACCTCATGGAACTTCCTCTAGCCTAAGAGATAAGATGTAAACAAACAACAGGGCTGTGTTACAAGGGTATAAAACAAGTGGTGCTTCACAGAGGCACAATCACTCTATCTAGAGTCTACCTTTGTTAAAGATGTATAACTATTAAAGGTTTGGCAGAGTCTTCTCTCCCTTTAAGTAAAAACAAAAAGTTGATGACACTGTTACTAAAAGGTTTAAGTATAATCTAAACTTGGATAATTAACAGCTGACCAAATACTCCAAAGAATGTAGGTCAGTATTTCCAAAGCATGTGCATTAGCCTTTTGACTCAAATGTTTAAATCTCTTGTTGCTTTCCAAAGAATATTCTCCGCACTTATGACCAAATCATAAAGAAACAATGGAGTCAAAGGAAAAAAAGGAAAACGTAATCGAGGCCCTCCAGATGACTCGCTCCTTCCTTACCACGTCTCAAGATCCTTCTTCTCTGTGACTTACGTAGCCTTACACTTCAGTACACGATTTCTTGAAATAGTGAACTCCAGGGCTTGCTCTCCTGATTTAAAAGAAAATAGAAAAATGACACACTGTTTGAAAAATACTCAATACGGAAGATGCTATTGAAGAATTTATTTAATGTCCCCTATGAAAAGGCTTCCCTTATGTATATAAGGTGACCACAGAATTACTCTCCAGAGACTCCTTGCAGTGAAAGGGGGACTATTAATAAATACACCAGTCCACAGGTATAAACGGGGACTCTCATAGGCAAACCATCCAGATATGATTCCTATTTTTGTGCTCTAAGAGGAAATAAAACAAAACACTAAAATATGGAAAAGTCCTTATTTTTTTAAAAGCATATATTGTCCAGGTGTGATGGCTTGCACCTATAATCCCAGCACTTTGGGAGGCCACGGCGGGAAGATCGCTTGAGCCCAAGAGTTCAAGACCCACCTGGGCAACATAGCAAGACCACGGCTCTACAAAAAAATTTTTTTTAAAACTAGCCAGGCATGGTGTCACGTACCTATAGTCTCAACTACTCAGGAAGCTGAGGCAGAAGGATCACTTGAGACCAGCAGTTTGAGGCTGCGGTGAGCTACGACTGCACTACTGACTGTGCTCCAGTCCAGGCAACAGAGTGAGACCCTGTCTCGAATAAATAAATAAAAGCATATACTGAGCTATTTATAGATGAAATGATATACCTGGAATTTGCTTCAAAATAAGCAGGATGACGGTGGTGAGGAGTGTTTGGATGTACAGATGAACTAAATCGGCCATAGCTGACTGCCGTGGACGCTGAATGATGGGTATACATGGCAGTTTATTATGTTCTCTGCTTTTGCCTGTTTGAAATTTTTCATACTAAAAACTCAAAAACACTACATATAAATTCTAAACAAAGATTTTAAAAGTCATTTGGAGACTGACTATACTGAGTCTAATATTTCTAGAGATACCAACTTACACAGAAGCAGAGCTGAGAGTAGAAACAAATGTTCTAATAGAAACCAATAATGCAACAATGATTCAAAAGAATTTAGCCCATTAAGTTCTATCTCTTTTAATGGAATAAGGCAAAGGGGTCATCAATGTCCAATACTATGGGCTGGGCATGGTGGCTCACGCCTGTAATCCCAGCACTTTGGGAGGACGAGGCAGGAGGATCACTTGAGGCCAGGTGTTCAAGATCAGCCTGGGCAACATAGCAAGACCATTCTAAAAAAAAAAATTTTTTTTAATTAGCCAGGTGCATGCCAACTGTAGTCCCAGGTACTCAGGAGGAGGAGGTGGGAGGATCACCTGAGCCCAGGAGTTCGGGGCTACAGGGAGCTATGATCCGGCTACTGTACCTCATTCTCTTTAAAAAAAAAAAATGTCCAATAGCACAAACTTTCCTTTCTCAACAGCTAATTATTTCAAGCACAAAAGAAAAAGAAAATCCTCAGAATTGCTTCTGTCATTCTCTAGAAAATGACAATGAACATATTAGCATCTAGAAATGTCACTGAAACACTGATGAGGAGCAATCTTCAGAGATTTTTCCACTGCAAATACAATGTACATGTCTTATTAATTCTCAGTCACCTGCCACAGCATTTAATGTCTAACTTGTCAGCTGCTGTTCCTGCCCCTATGATGCACTGTCCACACCGCAACCAGGATCATCTTCTATGAACGTGAATTAGACGTCTCTCCCCTCCTCAAACGTTTTCATGGCTTCGCACTGTACTGCCAGGCCCTTCGTAACCAGCCCCGGGGACGGGGACCTACCTATCTCATTTGCCACCGCTGTTCCCCCTGCTCACTCGACTGCAGCTACACTGGCCCTTTCAGCTCCTCCACCAAGCCAAGCTCTTTCCTGCCTCAGAATCTATTAATACTTGCTCTGCCTTTCGTCTAATAGGTTCTTCCCCAGGCTTTCCCTGGTTGACACTTTCTCATCCTTCAGGTCTCTTAAAGTAGTCCTTCTTGCCCACTGATGCTTTCCAGCACTGATCTATCGATTTCCTTCATGATATCTTTTCATTTATTTATTTACTACCTACCTTCCCCCACCAAAGCCTAATCCTTAAGGCAGGAAGTTTGCATGGGTCACCGCTACACCACAACACCCACTGCTCATCCTACAAATTCTCAATTCTTCCCTTGATCTCTGTACTTTTTTGGTACCTATTTCCCTGACTCATTCTTCCTTTCCGCTTTGCTGGCACCCAGTTTCCCTCCTGCCTCATGCTGGAAGTGTTCCCCAAGGCTCTCAACGTGACCTGTTCATGAATCCAGCCACTTCCACGGCTTCCACCATCACCCCTAGTCAGATTACCTCCGAAGACACACTCCGACCTGACCCTTTCCGCTTTCTGCTAGTAGTCGCCAATATCCAACTCCCTAAAGGATACCCTCCTAGGATGCGTCATGTCACTTCATGCTTCCAAATGTTAATAACGTCCTCTTTCCAATAACGTTTAGCTCTGCCCAAGATACTACATTGTTCCCGTCTTACAAGCTAGAAACAACAGGATATCTAGGAAAGAGTATAGACCTCAGAGCCAGCTAGGTCTCGATCGAATCCCACTTTATGAGCTGTCAGATGGTCACTTAGCCATGCTGAGGCACAGTTTTTTTAACTATAAAAAGATACCAACACTCGTGTTCAGGATTGTTATAAAAATTAGTGAATAAAGAATTGTAAAGTAGTCTAAGTGTTGAAGTGATTTTTAATTTCTCCAACTCCTCCACATCTGATCTCCTGCCAAATAATATCAATTCTTTTTTGTAATAATAATTACAATGCTAGGTTAATAATCCTTTTTCACCAACACTTTGAAGAATCCTCTGGATTTCATCATTGCTACTGAGAAGTGAGATGCCAGTTTAATTGTATCTTGTGGGTATTTTGAGTTTACATTCAGTTGTCTTAAGATCTTTTTGTCTTTGGAGTTCTGCAGTTTCAATACAGAAGTTCTACATGTAGAATTTGTGCTTTGTTTTTGGCTCAGGTCTCACTGAACTTTCTGAATCTTAGGATTCATATCTTTCATTAATCTAGAAAACTCTCAGCTATCATCTCTTTGAATATTGTCTGTACGTTATTCTCCCCTGGAACTCCTCCTATTAGATCACTGGATGTCAGACCTCCTCATTCCATTCTCCCTGTCTTTTAACCTCTCATATTTTCTCTCTGTTCTTTGTGCTACCTATGGAATTTTCCTGACAGCTATCTAGTTTAGAGGTCAGGAAATTTTCCCAGTAAAGGGCCAGAGAGTACATATTTTACATTTTTTAGGTCATATAGAGTCTTTTTTTTTTTTTTTTCCAAACAACCTTTTAAAATGTGAAAACCAGGCTGGGCGGGGTGGCTCATATCTATAATCTCAGCACTGTGGGAGGACAGGGGAGGATCACTGGAGTCCAGGAGTTCAAGACCAGCCTGGGCAATATAGTGAGACCCTGTCTCCACAATAAAGAAGAAAAATTAGCCCGGCATGGTGGTACATGCTTATAGTGCCAGCTACTTGGGAGGCTGACGCAGGAGGATCGCTTAAGTCCAGGAGTTTGAGGCTGCAGTGAGCTATGATCACACCACTGCACTCCAGCCTAGGTGACAGAGTGAGATTCTGTCTTAAAAAAAAAAAAAAAAGCAAAAACCATTCTTACCATGTAGACTGCAAAAAAAACAGGCCACAACCCAGATTTAGCACATAGGCTGCAGTTTGCCAACTTCTGATCTAGGTTCATTAATTCTCTTTTCTGTGTCTAAGCTGCTATGTATCCTACCCACTGGGTTTTAATTTCAACGACTATTTTACATCTCCAGAAATTATACTGGATTTTTTATTTTTCAATTTGCCTTTATTTTATGACAGCACTTTGTTCTTTCTCGTATTTTCTATTCCTCTCTTCATGGGTTTAGTTTGCTCTGTCTAGTTTTTGCTCACAGAAGATTGGTGGACTGTTTTCTCTCATGCTCTGTAAATTCTGTGTTTAGTTCATCTAGAGTAGTGCTTTATTTCTGGGAAATCTATGTGGCTTGGGTAGAGGATGTGTTTCTCTAGTAATAGTCTGTGTTTGACAGATACTCCTGTCATATTATCAGCCTTACACCACTTTTTATGTCAATTTCTCAATCTAGGACCCCCCCCACACACACACACCGCACAGGTATTGTAAATTTAAACACAAAACAAACCTACAGGAAGGAACCTGTGGCCATGAGTTCTCAGTGGAGACTCCCATCCCCCATCAATTCAGGATCCTTGCTAAGAGCATGTCCCTGCGTGCTTGGAAGCAGATTTTTTCTAGTCTATCTACCCTCTTCCCGAATGAATGTTCAGTCCTTTGAAGATCCATACTCATATCTGTTGTCTCAATTCTAACACTCACAGACTCAAGGCTTTTCTTCTCATTTCTTCAAAAATTAAAACACAAGTCTAAAAAACTAGCAAACACCTTAAGGGATTACAGCATCAGACTGCTCACCAGATGCTTTGATTTTCAATCCCTAAATCCCTCTTTTTTAATGAGATTTACCTTTCTTTCTGGAGAGCACAATTTGGGTTTTGTAGTAGAGATTTTTATAGTCTGCTATTTTGCAAAACCAGAGACCTCCACCAGTCGTGTTTCTGTGCACGTATAAACATGTTTACAAAAATGGGGTGTCATATGTTCTTTTTGGTAACCGTTTTCACTTATACCAAGAACAGTCTAACGTCCCACATCACTAGACACTCTACTACACGATCATTAATAGCTGAGTATCATCCCACAATAAAGACCATAATTTATTTAACCAATCCCCTCTTGTAAAAGGGCTGTGAGTAGAAGTATCGTGTCGTTTACAGTCAAAGGCAGTTAAGAACAGTCATGCATTCTCTCTCCCTACGCTCACCTGACAGGCTGAAAGCAAAACCTCCAAAATTACACAGCTGCCAGTTAGAAGCAACGTAGATCTCTGTCACCATTGGAGGAGAGCCCTAAGAAGAGCCACCTGACCCACACCAGACTGTGATGTGAGTGAGAAATAAGCTTTTGTTAGAGTAAACCACTGAGATTTCAGAGCCGTTCCTACAGTTAAGCAGTAATTTAACTAATCTAATTGAATAACACTTTTTTAAAAATCTCACAATTTAGTAGATAAAATGTCATTCTATTGTTTTCATTTACTTTTATTCTTATTGGAGGTTGAACAAATTGTGTTTGTTTATTGAATATCTGTATATCTCTTTTCATGCACCACCAGTTCACGTGTTTTGCCAAGTTTTCTATTTTTAAAACTGCTGACTCACCATATTAGTCCCCTCTGCTCATATCACTCTCCTTCACTTGCAAGATCCTCTACACTCAAGGTTTGCTCTGCCTATTCACCCTATTTAAACTATTCCACCTGTTCAAATCACAAACCTTTCAAGCACTCTCCCAGTGTGAAGAAAGCTGGCTCAAGCTGTGGTCTTGCCCCAGTCTCCCCGTCTCACTCCCCAGTAGACACACTGACAGACACCGGGAGCGACATTCTCATTCTTTTCCACTTATCCAAATCCTACTGCCCTTCGGGGCCATTTTCAAGTCTTAGCTCATTCATAAAATCTACAGTGGATTTCCCAACTCTCTAAACTCCCCACTGTACTCAGTTAATAGCAGAAAACTCAGAATTTAACCAAACCAATGATCATTAGTTTTCTCTCCAGCTGGATTAGAAACTTCCTTACAAAAAGAAACTTTTTTTGTCACCACTTTTGAAACCCCCCTACAGAATATCACATAGCACCAGGGCACTGCTCAATAAATAATACTAGTTGAAAGTCTTAGTTTACGTATTCATCCTTAATCAAGTTTAAAATTTGGAGCCTAGATAGACTTAATTCAAGGCAAATAGTACACTGAAAAATAAAAAGAGGAGGTCTGGAGGCCACACAGACTTGCAGCTAGACCACCTGGCTCAGGACCCAGCTCAGCCTTGAGAATTTAGGAATGTTACATGATCTCTCTGCGTCTATTTCCTCCTTTGAAAAGTGATGCTGAAAACCTCTACCTATACCAGAGTTACTGTAAACAGTAAGATATTGTAGACGAAAAAAATCTGTGGGACACAACTAAAAGTAGTGCTAAGAGGAAAATTTATGCATGAAATGCTTGCATTAGAGAAGAGGAAAAGTCTCAAATCAGTAACCTATCCTTCTACTTAAGGAACTTAGAAAAAGAACAAAATAAACACAAATGAAAGGAAATTAAGAGCAGAAATCAATGAAATAAAAAAGAGAAAAATCAATAAGACGACCTACAAGAACAACAAAGAAACAAAGAAAAAAAACACAAATTACCAATATCAGGAATGAAAAAGGGACTATTTTGATCCCTGTGGGCATCAAAAAGACAGTAAGGGCAGTCCACAAACAACCCTGCACACTTAAATGAAATGGATTCCTTGAAAAATACTAGCACAACTCACCCAGTATGAAATAGATAATCTGAATCAGTCTTATAACTATTAAATAAATTGACTTCATAATTTAAAAACTCCCAGAAAATAAATCTCTAGCCCCAGATGGTTTCACTGAAGAAGTCTAAACACTTAAAGAAAAATAAACACCTATTCTACACAATCTCTTCCAGAGGATGGAACACTTCCTAGTTCATTTTATAAACCTAGCATTACTCTAATACCAAAACAAAAGACAGTACAAAATAAAAAACTACAAATTTCATGAATATTGGCATGAATATAGGCAAGTTTAAATACTTAAACACATAAACAGAATTCTACTATACTGCATTTAAGTAGAGAAGTATTCATTTAAGTAGTAAAGTGTTATTTTAATATTGTTAATCCTATGCAGAAGGAAAAAAGTTCTCTCCATTTATTCATATTTTCCTTTATTTTTCCTATCAAAGTATTTTGCCATTCTCACCCAGTCTCTGCATCTCATATTGTTAGTCTGCATTTGATATCCCTCAATCATCCACTCTCCTGGCTGTCCATCCCAACTGCTCCTTCTCACCACTCCCTAAATATACAGGTTGGTCCTTGGCCCTCTTCTCACCACCTTCCCCTCCCAGACTGGGCAATTAGCTGCAGTCAGCGTCCCTAACTGGATGACTCTCAAATTTACCTTTCCCATCTTCACGTCTCTCCTGATAGGCCTTTTCCAATGGTCAGCAACAGACATCTACACCTTCAAGTTACAATGGCAGCAAGGACATTCTCTTATCACTATGGGGTTTGGGGGGTCATCACAACAGTGTCTTCTCCCAGCCAAGAAAAAAATTCAAAACAGTTGTATACAATTAGAGATACATCATCAGAGCAGCCGGATGTCCTACTTTTTACTCTTTCCCTAATCAAAAATTTTTGTTGATAAGCGGAAAGTAGAATCCTTCATCTGCTAGCTACTTGCTTGAGGACTGAAA
This sequence comes from Eulemur rufifrons, assembly GCF_041146395.1. Taxonomy (NCBI): domain Eukaryota; kingdom Metazoa; phylum Chordata; class Mammalia; order Primates; family Lemuridae; genus Eulemur; species Eulemur rufifrons. The sequence continues at coordinate 4,636,750 of NC_090994.1, forward strand.
CAAGCCATGTTCCTGGAAAGCTGAAATGGTAAGTAATTCTAAACTCCAAGAGGTAGGCTGAGAAGCCAGGACGTAAGAGTTCCAGTTCAGAATTCTGTGCGTATTTGTACTTCCCCTTCACTTTCTCACCTCTACACCTCAATATACCAATGCTCTCTAGTAACATTCATTATCACAACAGCAAACTCTTTAACGACCAGCAAGAACATTATGTGTGCCCTATCAGGACCTTGCTTTCAAGAGTTTGTTGATAAAACAACCATCCTACAGACTTTTTTTTCTTTTGAAACTAAAACACTCTGATATTGAAACTTCCTATCATGGATTTGGGATATCTGTTTATGTAGGTCTTCTTTACTGTCTTTCAGTAAAATTGTATCATTTTCTGCAAACAAAAAAATTAAACTACACTAAAACACTCAACGGGAGAGATGGGAGAAGCAGCAGGGAGGGAAGAAGGGGGTAGCTGTCCCACGTGGGCTGTGATCACGCATTCCATCTGAAAGGAATGAAGGGAGAAGGGAGCAAGAAACAGAGAAGCCACTTTCCAGGTGTTCCCAAATGAAACCTCCAATGGACTTCAATATGTTAAATAATTTTGATAACAGCTAACATTTACTGAATGCCTACTGTGTGCCAGGTTAAATCTATTATAGTATTTCTCAACATACAAACTTAATCCTCGCAAGAATGCTAACAGACACTATTGTTATTCCCATTTTGTACGCGAGGAAATCAAAGCACAAAGGCCAAGAAATTCGCCCAAGATCATCCATATCTAGTGGTAAAACTTGAATTCAAACCAAAGCAACCTGACTCAAAGGCTCATACCCTTAATGCCTCAATCATTACGTTAAACTGACTGTGATATTAATTTAAGGAACACAGTATACACACACACATACATATGCATACTTTTACATTATCCATATTACTATTGCCCCATTGTAACCATGAATAATGACTAATTATAATTGAAACACACAGTAATACTATTCCAAAACCTAAAGCCAACACTATATTCATATTTAAAGTACAAGAAAATAATATACTCAGCAAAATATTTTTGCCAGTGTACCTCTGACCCACCTATGTATCTGTGCACGTAGTACTATTTCCTCTTTTTCATTTAGGCCAAAACTGGCCCATCAGGCAGGCAGAATTCCATGAAAACCCAGGTGCAGGTTCTACACAACTATCTGCACATTTCTGCTGTTGTTGCCATTGCCACAGCCTTTCAGATTAGGTAAAGATAGTTCTGTACAGGAAATCATTTCAGTAAGGTGGCTGAAAGCAATACTTCAGAGGTTTGGTTTGGTTTTTAAATACTGACAACCCAAAAGAACATCATTTCCTCATTTCCTTACTAAGCACAGGCATAACAAACAGCCTGTCGAGGAAAGATAGTACCTAATTCATGAAATCAGGAAGGATGTTAATAAGCACCAAAACAAATGTTCCAATACTATCACAGCTGCTAAGATTCTGATTTCTCTCTTCTGTTGTACAAAAAAACAAAAAGCATCTTCCAGGTAAGCTAATTGTAGATAAAGAATGACTTGTAAGAACTGTATGCAGGCAATTCACAAGTTACAGGAGATCAAGGCCATGTGTTTTTCACGATACAACAACCACTGTAGTTTCCTACTGGATAAACTTAAACTAGATGAAAAATAAGGGAAATAGAACATCATCAGCAATTAAAAGCCAAAATCAAGTGTGAAAAACTGGTTGTGCCTTGATCTACTGACTCAAGTCAAGACTACGATACAATCCGAGAACCAGAGTTGAGCCACCCTTGTTACAGGGCTTTTAGAAAAGGAAAGACGAGTATCCTTTGGCCTCAAGAGCAGATTTCTAAGTCCAGAGTTGTTCCACAAACGCCACTAGCAGACAAATCACAAAATACACAAGGAACTCATCAATAAACTGTAAGCATTCTTCCGCTGCTCAATGTGTATAGGCATTAACAAGTAAAATGAGACTATCAATTACCCCAAGTCACCTGTCTAGTCAGCAATAAACCTGAACCCAGAAGTCTCAACTTCCCGGATAAGTCCTCAATTTGAAAATTATGCTACTGACTATATCTGTTTCTCTTCTCACCAGCTTAATGATGTCCTACAAATCAAAATCATATTGTCTTACCAGTCAGTTTAACTAGGGGTACAAACCAGATTCCCAACTCAAAGAATTTTTTTCAAGTAATAAACCCAGGCCCACGCTGCATTAACTGAACCAGAATCCCCAAGTGTGGGGCCCAGAGCCCTACAGTCTGACACAGTGCTCAGGTGATTTCATGCAGAGCACACAATGCTAACTCCAAAACCATTGGTCTAACAAAGAATTGATGGCAATCTCCATTCAGATTGATAGCATCTGAATCTATGTACTTACAGACAGCTAAAGACGACCGTGTATCGATGCCTTAATTCAGGCAGAAAGTCTAAGACGACAATACATACCCATGGAAGATGGGGGAAGGGCTTTTTCATAACTGCTACTCATTTACATTTATACTGTGCCAGGCACAGTACTCTAGATGACACACTTCAAACCTATTATCTCATTTCATCAACCACATGGGGGTAGGTATTATTTCTATTTTACAGATGAAGAAGTGGTGAATCACTGCTGTTAGGTGCCTTGTTCAGGGCAATACAGCAGGCAAGCTGAGGAGTCGAGATACCATCCCTGTCTGTATGACCTAGAGCCATGTATACTACTACTCACTTGCCTCCTGTTTACTTACAAGACCCATTTTTTTGTCTTACCTCATTTTACAATAAGTATGTATTACTTTTGTAATTAAGAAAAACATTATCTTGGTGGCTCACACATGTAATCCTAGCACTTTGGGTGGCCGAAGCCAGAAGAGGATCGCTTGAGGCCAGGAGTTCGAGACCTGCCTGAGCAACATAGGGAGACCCTGTCTCTACAAAAATTTTTAAGTTAGCCAGGCAGCGTGGTGCACACCTACAGTTCCAGCTACCTGCTACTTGGGAGGCCGAGGCAGGCCTCAACTCCCGCTTGAGGCCCCAGGAGTTTGAGGGTGCAGTGAGCTATGATGATGCCACTGTACTCCAGCCTGGGCAACAGAGCAAGACCATGTCTCAGAAAAAAAAAAAGAAAAAAATATTATCTTGTTGCAGTCACTTTAAAGTACACCACACTATTTTTTTTTCCAACGAATAATGTGACAACTACCTATTTGTAAAAAATATAAAATCAGATTCCTGCATGACAAACCAAATCCAAAAATAGACCCACGTGGATTCAAGAGTTAATTGTAATAAATGAACCATAAAAAGAAAAGGGAAACATACATGTAATTTCATCTCAAGATAAGTACAGCTGCTTTTCTAGGAATGCAATCAAAAGCAAAATCCAGAAAAGTTCAACAGGTTTGACTACATAAGAATCAAAGGGTTCTATTTAGAAGGAAAGAAAGCTTAATTTGATTAAAAGATTAGGGAAAGCATTTGCAACATAACAAGTTTAAAGGAGGCAAAGGCAATACAACAGTGGTCAAAGGATATCAACAGGAAGTTACACAAAAAGAAGGGGTTCAAATGATACACATGTTTAAGTGTTTAACCTTCCTAACAATCAAAGAAATGTACATTTCAAGCAAGATACTGTGATATTTTCCACCTGCAAAGCAGCAAAGAATTGTAAAGTTATAATATGTGGTGCTAACCAGGATTCAGGGTAAACATTCCCACACTCTGCTGCTAAAATTGAAAATTGGCACACCTTTCTGAAGTGCAATTTGGCAGTGAGTAATAAAAGTGCTAAAATTATGCCTAACCTCTGACCCTGAATTTCCATTCCAGAAATTATTCTTAAGAATCATGAATACAAAAAAAGATTTATCTTCAAGAATGTTCAGGTCAGGTGCGGTAGCATCCTGGGAGGCCCCAAGCAGGAGGATTGCTTGAGCTCAAGAGACCAGCCTGAGCAAGAGCAAGAGCAAGAGCAAGACCTCGTCTCCACTAAAAATAGAAAAATTAGCCAGACATGGTGGTGTGTGCCTGTGGTTCCAGCTACTCAGGAGGCTAAAGCAGGAGGATTGCTTGAGCCCAGGAATTTGAAGTTGCAGTGAGCTATGATGATGCCACTGCAAACTATCCAGGATGACAGGGCAAGACTCTGTCTCAAAAAACAAAAAAACAAAGAATGTTCATACTAAATCTTTAAAATAAAGTTAATAAAGCACAGTACATCTCTGAACTATGCTGGCAGCCACAACCTGACAAGTACTCTTGTATTGTTAGTAGAAAGGCAAAATGAAAATTTGCCATTTGTAACAAGTCTTTAAAATGTTCACATCTTTGACTCAGCAATTTTGCTTTCTGGGAACGTACCCTAGTTGAACAAAGATCTGTACATAAAGATGCAATCATCTCAGTATTCTTTATAATATATAACATATAAAAATTAAATGTCCAAAACAGGAACAAGGTTAAATATAAAGCATGATAATTCCATGTCACTGATAATGACCATCAGGAAGCTTTTCAATAATTTTAAATAAAATGCAAAAATGTTCATAATACAACGTTAAGTGGAAAAATACAACTTCAAAGCCATATATCCAGTATGATATAAAATGTTTGAAACGCATATGTACTTCTGAACAGAGAAACAAATAGAAGCAAAAACACCAACAGTGGCACTTCTAAATTAGTATCATTAGTACCCTGGGCCTCCCTAAAAGAGAGAAAGAAACTGAAGTAAAAGTTTGCTAAGCCAGATGTAAATCTGCTTCCGGCTCAGGCATCCTACTCCCATCCTACCCCCCACTCCATGGGTGAATTCAACTTGGGACTTGAGCTTTGCTGTCCCTTTATCATCACCATCTTTCTGATTCATCAGGTCCCCTCCCTTCACAATTCCTTGTTCTTCTTGACTCATAGGCTCCTTGTCCTTTTTTAACTCATAAATTAAACAGTCCAGATGACCTCAAAGATCCTTTTAGATGCCAGGCCCTCACTGACTTACAATTGCCTTGCACCCAAAAAGCATATATATGTATGTTTCACTGCAGGGAAAATTTCACCAACATATCGACTCAAGGCAGCAAGGCTATGCCCAAGAACTTCTGTCGTTTCACCTCCAAGATTTCAAGCACAACGCTTTCCTTTAAGGCCCGCCTTAATTTTCCACAGAATCCATTAATGATGTTTGGGACCTCATCACCTATTCTCTCCACTCTAAGCCACAGCGCTTTTATATTTTACAGCTCTATTTCAGAAATAAAGGAAGTCATTCTAGGAGGAATAAGTCAAGATTGGAAGAGAACCGAGGATACAAAAAAATTGAGTCAGCCTGGAATATCTAAGCAGATGAAATTTAATAGAGTTCAGCACTCAGATCTCAAAACTACATGGAAATGATTTAGTCCAGGAGCACATGTGAACACAGAGTTGTAATTTCAATTGACTAGAACTTCCGTGAGTCAAGAGTATGTGGCTGCTAGGGAAAAAACCTACCACCTTGGTTTTTTGTTTTGCTTTTTTTTTTTTTTAAACAGAGTATCGAAAACAAACAAGTGAAGGTTACTCTACTCTGTGCTCTATCGGTCCACAGCCCACACTGTATATTGAATCCTGTATGCTGCACTGGGCACCCCACTTTAAGAGGGCCATTAACAAAATAAATGGAGGACAGAGGACTAGGAAGTAAAGGGATTTGAAATTGTCAAATAAGAAACATCTGAATGAAATGGGACTCTTTAGCCCCCAGAGTAGAAGACCTATGAAAGGATGGCAATCTCGACGACTACAGAGTGAGATTTACTACCTGAAAGTCAAGAAAATGAGTTAAGCTGGCAGGTAGGGACTTTAGCAAAATGAAGAGTATATTTAGCATGTAAGGGACATTACTGGCATCACACATGTGAGCTCTATCACCAAATGCTACACTTCTTTCTCAAGAGAAGACAGAAATAGATATTTTATGTGAAATCTCATTTCTAAAAGTTGGCCTCCAATTCAAGTTTCTGTGTAAGCTGGGCAGGTTTTATTCGATCCCTGCACACGTTTGCAACTCGTGTCATGGGGAAACATGACGGCCACCTTCAAACACAAGAACTGCCACAGGGAATACCAACAGATTTGCTCTGTGTGGGCCTAAAAGGTGACACTCACAGGGAGGCAACCCACAGCTCAATCCAAGGGAAAGCTTTAAGAATGAGCTGCAAGAATTTAGTTGAGGACGGGTCAAATTTTGTTGACCAGTTCAAGAATCCTGCCACTTACTACCTCTGACCTTGGTCAAACAACCTCCCCAAGCCTCAGTTCTTTCCTACCTACCTTTCCCTTCAAAAAAATGAAAATAAAAAGAAATATTATAACTTTCAGCCTCCTATCTCAGTGATTATAAAGATCAAAATCTATGTAAGAAAAAGTGTATGAAAGTACTATATGACGGCAAAGAAGTTAAATGGTAATTTAAGACATTATTATAATCTACCATCCTAATGTGTTTATATATGTCTTATCTCTCATTTTATACACGCTAAGGGCATGTTCCCAACCTAATTCTTTTTTTTATGCTTCCCTCAAAGTATCAGATATTTGCTGAAAAATGTTTAAAAGGAAGGTGAAGAGGGTTGAAATGATGACAATGTCAGAGGAGAGGATAACAGGGAAAACAGACAACAAAGCAAACATCCGGGATGTTAATCATTAACATCATTGACCAGTCTAAAAGGTATCGGGGGCAAATGGAGGAATATACAAAACCAATGGCACTTGTGTGAGGCAGTGACGCTGTAGGGCAATGGAGACCAGCGTGATGTTATTAGGTGGAAGAGAAGGTGATGGAGACCAGGTGATGTTATTAGGCAAACTGCAGCCAGCTGCCTGTTTTTGTAAATAAAGTTTAATGGAACACAGCCTTGCCCGTTCAGTTACGGATTATATGTTCGTATCCTTGTACTATTAGGTTTTGTTACGTATTATGTATATGCTGCTTTCACTCTACAACAGACTCTACCATTATTCTTCCTATGGCTCTATCCCTGGTATGTCCATGGGCCATCTGGGTGCCCGTGAGCAATCCCCTACACTGTACCTTACGGCCTATGTGTAGGACAGGTAAGTATGTCACCACAGGACTCTCCACATTCCTCTTCTATTTTCAAGATTACAGATTTTTTTAAATTCTGCTTCTCTTCCACCTAATAGCATCACCCAAGAGCTGAAAGATTGAAAATGTGACGGATTCAGGCAGGAAAAGATCAAGATTACAGGTGAGCCTACCTCGGTCCCTCTTAACTTCACAAACTCCATCTGCCTGAACTTTGCTACTTTCACGAACCTGCAAACATGAAAAATCCTTTTTCCTCTTACTTAGCTTAGCTGCCCTATCATTACAGGTTTTCAAAAGAAAGTGTTACCAAAAATTAGGAGGAAACAAAAATAAAACAGAAAGAAACATGTTAACAGAAGTTTTCTGAGCTATGCTTAATATCCAGCAGAATTTAGTGGGCAATTTTAGGACTTTATGAAAGGACCCCGGTTCACATTCCTTGCCTCAATCTGGAGTAACTGTACGCAAAGGCACGGAAACCTTTACCAAGAGTAGATCCAGTGGGACCATCATTTTTCTCCTAATACCTGACTCAACTTCAGGAAATACCTCCAACCCCTCTCCAGAAGACTACATACTTACCCGTCTCAACTTGGACAGGAACCCCACCGCCCCGCTGCCACACTCCTTCACCCCCTACAATGACTTCCCACGCTGCAGCTAGCCTAGGGCCCTGCAGAAAAGGGTTCGTCTTTATCCAGTCTGCAGACATTACTCCGATGGCTTCAAACCATCCTCTGGGACTTCCCCTCTTCCCCGAGAAGTCCATTTCTCAGGCTTAATCCTGCCCCTAACTCACTTCTAACCTTTTGGAAGTCTTTTTACTCAGATGTTAAATCTGAGGCCTAATCACTAAAAGATGTCAACTACATACCAAATATTTAATAACAGGTTTCTTTCCCTTAGAAAAGTGAGGGGTGGAGGAATGAAGACACATGCTTGTCAATCATTATGTTAGTAGATATGCCTCTCACATCTTCGGGTATTAAATACATAATGTTTCAAGAATTCTGGAGATCCACAATTCTGACTCTCTTCCAGAAAGCACTTGGGTTAGCTTCTCTCATGCTCATGAGAATGACTCCTCAGGCTCCCCCAGGCAGAAGAATGGGACATGGGACATTCCCACCAGATCAGGTATTTTTGACACACCATGTTAAACACCTCAGTTTCAGAAAACGGTTTTGCTTTCATCAAGAAATACGTAAAAGTCCCCCTGCCACATACATAAGTTGTTGAGAACGCCCCACACGTTACTGTCCCAGGCACTGTGGTCACAGTTACAGTCACCGTACCAGAATGCAAGACTAATAACTGTGGAGCAAAACACAGAAAACTGCAGACAGGCAAAAGAAAACATGGGGAGCCCAGCCTTCAAAAGTGAAGCTTCCAAAATTGGAAAAAGAATAGGACAAAGTGAGGAAAAGAAATGCTAAAGACGCCTCTTAAGTAAATCACATATGGGAAAAAAAAACGGGCATGTGGTGTTCTGCGTTTCCTCCTCCACCAAAGGAGTCGAACCAAGAGGACTTGAAGCCTTTAAAATTTTTAAAAAGAAAAATCGTCCCGAAGAGGTGGGAGGGAGGAAAATCCACTAAATTTAAGTGTTTTGAGAGCCACTGATATCTAAAAAGGACCCGAAGCGCCTGCTCCATGTGGGGGAGAGAGAAAGCGCACCCCATCTGCAGCCGGGCAGCCCCGCCAGATCTCCAAAGGGCTCCGGACTGGCACTGTCCCCCGCAGCGCGGGCCGGGTCGCGGGGCTCAGATTCCAGCCGTGTAGACAGCACCCCGCAGCCCTTGTGGCCCCCGCAGCGCTAGGCCACCGCCACAGGGGCTGGGCCCGGGCGCCAGACCCCAGACGCAGAGAGCAGCAGCACCTGGACCCTTGGACAGGAAGTGGCTATTCTGACTGTGGCTCATCAGGAAAGGAGGCAAGCCCGGCAAAAGGAGCCAGAGGGAGAGCAGCAGGCGACTCGGAGTGGAAGCGGCGCGGAGCAGAGGAGGGTGTGCGTGGGGACAAGGGGGCGCAGTCCGGGGATGCGCCTTCGTTGGCAGATGATGCTCCCCGCCAGCAGCTGGACAAACACCGCGGGCAGAGGAGGGTGGAGGGCTTCGGAGCAGAATCAGCTCAACAGCTGAAGCCGGGCTTCCAGAAAAAGGGGTGGAGTGGGTCCCGAGCAGCGCAAACGGGGGCGAGAGGGGGTGTGGGGGTGGGAGGTGGTGCTTCCAGCCCCACCGCGACCCGTTAACCCTCCTCGCCGCCGGCTGAGGGCCCCGTGGTCCTCCGCCCAGGCCCCCGGGACGCCGGGCGGGCCTACTCCGCTCCGAGGCTGCACGCCTCCCGCCGCCCGGGCAGCAGCCTCCCCGGCACAGCCGGACCCGGTCCTGCGCGCCGCGTCCCCGGCGCCGGGGCCACCCCGGGGTCCCTCCCGCGAGCCCTTCCGGGCGCTGCCCCCCGCTCCTCGGCCTCACGCGCCGCCAGGAGCCCTACCGGCTTCCAGTTCAGAGACGAGCCGCCGCCTGCGCGAAACTCGGCGTCCCAGAAGCCGCTCCGGCCGCCGGCCGCCCGCCTTCCAGGCCGCGCCGGATCCCCCGCTCCCCCTGCCGGCCGGCAGCCATTTCCGACAGGGACTGCGGAACTTGCCGAAGTGCGCCGGGCCGGAAATGGCCGAAGCCGGCGCTCGCGAACGAGGGCGGGCGGGCGCGCGCGCTCGCGACTTTCCGGACCGCGTCCCGAGGCCGCCCGCCGCGGGGGCGCGCGCCGGGGATTGTGGGAGGCGCGGGCGGGAAGCGCGGGCGCCCGTGCGGGCCACCCGGAGGACCGCGCTCCGGGCCCTGCGCCTGGCGTCCTGCAAAAGCCGCCTGAGGGGCGCGAGGAGCGGGCTCCCGGCCGCCCTGGAACCGGCCTGCCCCCAGAACCTCCGCCGCTTCGACAGGGTCGCGGGCCCAGGAAAGTCGAGTCACAGCTCCCTTGAGTCAAAAATAAACCGTCCCCGGGGAAAGGGCCTCCCTAAACTCGGGGGCCTGCGCGCAGCAACGGCTTGCAGTGTGCAAACACCCTGGATACTGAACAACAAAGAAAGGGCCGGGCGGCGTGGATGCTTAGGGAAATCCCGGGGGCTTTGCAAAAACAGCAGGTTAATCCAGTTGTGTGGGGTGATCCACCAGTGAAGGAAACAAGGATATCGTCTTAAACACTGGAGAGCCGAACCCTGCGAACCCCAAAGTGCACGTGTTCCATAGTCCCCAGGAACACGGGACTTGGTTCCCACGTTTGCGCGGCGTGGGCAGGACCCGGGTAACAAACAGGTGAGGCGGACACACTACCAACCTTAAAAGAGACCTGGTCACGACCGTTAAGAAAGAATTAAAACCATCTTTTTACATCTATAACTGCGGTATGATCCAAGATCAAATTTGCCTCAAATGCATTTTTTTAATGTTTTTAAGTCCCAGAGGACAGGGCTTCTACTTCACAGTTTCCTCATCAGGGAACCCCAAACACATCAGGGCCAAGGCGGGGGGGCGGCCTGGCTCCTCTCCCTGAGCTTGGGTGGTCTGTTACTTTCACTAGAACTGCACCCCTGAGACGGGCTCCGCAGCTGTCCAGCCGTCAGCTCGCCCTTCTTGGTGGAGCCCAGCCCAGAGCTCCAGCTAAGAGGCTGGGAAAAGGCAGAAAGTTTGGGCTAAGGATTCCGTTTGCAAAACAAAACTTAATAAACCCCTAGCAACCTGTTTTCTAAAGCAACTCACTCTCCCCCCATCCAAAACCAGCCCCTCTTCTTTCTGGTCCTCCTCTTTCTTTCCTCTTTCCTGGCATCACTAAGTGTCCCCTCTCCTATCCTCCTTCCTCCTCACACTTCACCCTTTCCTCTCCTTTCCCCTTTGTGACTATAAACATACACTTTAAAAGTCCGACGACCGTCAGATGTGCACAAAAGCAACCCCTTTCTAACTTTTGCCAATTTGTTGAGGAAAGAGAGGGGGAAGCGAAGTGTAAAAATCGGAAGCATTCAGGAAATGAAAATGGGGGAAACTGTTCTCCAAGCATCACGAATTGTCTTTCTTTTTTCTTACAGTTCATCCACCTGGCTGTCCTCCAGGGGTGGCGTGGCAGTGGCAGGCCAGAGCCTGGCAGCGTGGGAGGAGACACAACAGCAGAGGGGGAGAATTACCAGGTGCTGGTTCACCTCCACACCGGCGAGCGTGGACGTGCAGATACCTGCCACCTGGAACACTCAATCTTCTTTTACATTTGAGTCACTTAACACATTGCTGCCCCTGAGGTCAATTTATCTGATTTTAACAATAACCAAGCTTTAGGAAGACAAAGGATGTGCACCTGAAATTTAGTGCACCGTTGACTTTATGGGAGCCCCAGCTGCTGCAGGGCACCCCTCCTCCTTTGGGTCTTGTGAGCCTGCACTCTACTGCTTCTCCTCCTTCCTTCCAGATGGTTCTATCTCAGTCTCCTCCTCTAGCTCCTGTTCCTTCTCTGTCTCCTATCGTGTAGGACTTGAGCTACTTTATTTTTCCTCCCCACACTCTCTCCTTGCCAATTTCAGCCAGTTGCCTGCATCATCTCCACCTGTAAGCGGATCCCTTGCTGCAGCGCTCCAGTCCCTGTTTTCCAGAGAGACTCTGGCCATCATCACACCATCATCGCCATTCTATTAATACATATTTTATGAATACTTAATTGCCAGGCAATAAGCTAAACCCTTTATATGCACTGTCTCCTTTTAATCCTTACAGGGAAGTGTCAGTTTATAGACAGGGAACTGAGACTTCAAGAGCCTAGATAGAACTTTTTTTTTTTTTTTAAGAGACAGGCTCTTGCTCTGTCTCCCAGGATGGAGTGCAGTGGGCTAATCAGAGCTCACAGCAACCCCGAACTCCTGGCCTCCAGTGATCCTCCCGCCTCAGCCTCCCAGAGTGCTAGGATTACAGGCGTGAGCCACTGCCATATTCTTGACCAGAACAATCTGGTTGTCTCACCAGGACCTTAAACTTAATACATCCCACACTGAATTCACCTTTATCCCTTCCCCTTTTGCTCTCCTTGCATGTCCTTGTTTATAATAATGTTACCATTATCTTTCCTAACCCGGAAACTCAAAACCTGGCATATCTTTGATTTCTCTCTTTACCCCCACATTCAATCAATTTCCAAGACTTAAAGCCTAAATTTACCGTAGGATCTCTACACCCATCCTCTGCAATCCCACACCTGCTTCCCTGATTCAGGTCCCTATTACTCCTCTCCTGGACTGTTGCCTTAATACTTAAGCAATTTCTGACTTGGAAAATACAATCACATTCTCCTCAAGAAAGGAGCCAAGGCAACAGAATGCACAATGAAGCTAGTCTTCACGGATCTCTCCATATTTTGACATTTTACAGCACTTATTATCTCTACTCTGCATTTTTAAGCTTAATTCAAAATAGTTTTGCATTGTCGTTTAGCAATCATACATGTAGATCTTTATCCACCCTAAGGAGTTAGAGAAGAGCTGGGTCCATCATGCCTTTCGTACCCAACAGCAGGGTCCTGGGCCTCCTCTCTAGAGCACAATCACAAGGACCAAGCATCAGCAGTATCGTTTCCTTCTTTTGGCTCCAATTTTTAAATTCCCAGAAGAGAGACATGATCAGCCCAGCCTGGGTCACTTGTCCACCCGTTGATCAGTCAGCTTTGGCTAAGCAGCAGGTCAGCCTGTTCTAAATGTGCCAGCTGGGGCCTTATCCCCAGAAAAGAGGTAGGCACACACCATTCATGCATTCCTTTATTCATTCAGTCAGTCAGCAAATAGTTGAGCACCTGGTGAAATATACACAAGGTTCTACCATGCTTGCAAAACGTTTAAAATATGGCCCTGCCCTCAAACATGAGAGTCACTACATAGAAATAAGTAACCAGATAAAAAGCCTAACAGCACTTCACCCATAAGAGACCGTCAATTCACTTACATGTGATTAAGATAATTCACTACACCTTGTATAAACCTCTGGTGGTAAAAGTCATCAGCAATAACGTGCACGTGTTCAACAAACGTTCACAGCAGCACCGTTACGAACAGACAAAAACAGAAAGCAACCCAGATGTCCGTCAGTGGTAGACTAGATAGAGTACGGTGTATTCATACACGGAATACGTTACAGCAATGAGAATGAACGCTCTAAAAGATACACAATATTGCTGAATCTCACAGGGTTAAGAAAAAGAAGCCAGACACACAAAAAAGTAGATAGTGTATGATTCCTTTGAAATACGGTATAAAAACAGGCAAAACTAATCCCCCCTTAAGCATTGTAGCTAGAGGGGAGCAGAGCGACCTACATGGGCAGTGATGATGCTGGTTCTTGAGCCGGCTGCTGGTTACACAGGTTTGTTCAGTTGGTCAGATTCATCAAGCTGTACAATTCCCACATGTGCCCTTTTCTAAATGTCTATCATCCTTCAATGAGAAGTTTTTACAAATAAGTAATAGGAGCTCAAAGCAAGGAGCCTTTAATCACCCTTGAACATCAGCACCATGATTATTCTAGAGTTGCCAATTACTGCCACCCCCACCCCCCCACTACACCACCTTCTTAGAGAACCTAAGACACCAGCAGCCTTTGGAAGGAGCCACTGTCCTTCTGCATGACCTCATCTGCAGTGGCCCCGGGTGCCTGGACTTCCCCTCGTCTGGAAGCTGGTGAATTTCTCTTGTGAAATAGGGTCACGTGATGGAGAGTGCCTGCCCTAATAACGCAGATTTGGGGAAAGGACTTCCTGGACATGTGCACGGTGACAAGCCAAGAAAGCTGCTCTGCAGAAAATAGAAGAAAATAGAGCCTACACAAGAGGGGAGCAAAATAAACTCGTGAGAGAGGGAGGGAGAAGCCTCAGATGCTGTTGACTTTCAGCTCTGGTACCCACATGTCCCAGCTGTCACTGGGTGTCCATGAGGTTGCTTTTGGTGCCTTACTATAAATATTTATTTAAGCTAACATGAATAGGTTTCTGTCCCTGGCAACCAAACATGCCCTTAGTGACAAAGTTATAATATTCTTCCCTGAAAATAACTGAGTAGTTAGTTATGTTAGAGCCAGACACTGCTCTAAGCACATTTCATGTGTTGTCTCTTGTATTCCAATCCTAAACAGTAAGGAACATTATTATTCCCATTTCACAGAGGAGAAAACTGAGGCCCAGAGAGGTTAAATAACTTTCCCAAATCACACACCTGGTAAGTGGCCGTGCCAGCTTTTGAACCCAGGCAGACTGACATAAGAGCCCGAAATCTTAACAACGATGCTATGCTGCAGGTAGAGAGAAATGCTGACAGAGGTAATGTGAATTGCAGGCCGCATCAATGGATTTAACGGAGGCCTGTGATTTGTTAAATGAGTTCAAATGTAGAAATGATACAAAAGATTGGCTGTCTAGAGAAGTCAGCAAGCATTTCTTTCTTTCACAAGGGAATTATAGTTTGAGGTGTAAATGTTAGAGACATATAAAACCCACAGAGGGTGACAAATATACTAAACCAGACTGTCTTCTTTTCCCAGGCAATTCTTCATTTTACAGATTTCGGCAAAATGCTCTTTTAGGGGATCCCTCACTGATTACTTGTTCTTCCCAAAATGTTTAATATCCAGGAGAAGGGGGTTTTAGTCCTAAGGAAGGAGAAGCTGGTATAATCTACTACTTCGAGCCTCGGGGAGGGAGGTCCAGGGGTTATTTTCCATGGCAATGACTGCCAGACCCACAGTCCACTCAGCAAGCCTTCTAGATCAATCACAAGCGAGCCGCTAGTGACCCCCAGCAACCTTCAAAAGGAATTATCAGTGAGTCTAAGTCAGATAAGAACTATCTGCAATGCTTTGATTTTAAAAGAAAGTGCTGACAACCAGGATTCAAGATCTTCTCTACATATAAATGATTGAGCAATTTTGCGGCTTATAATTAGAACAATGCGTGACAATTTCTAGATGGAGGTTCCAAGGTTACTCTCCTCTTTGGTCTCTTGGTGCCAAAAAGACAAAAGGTCATCTTCTAAGGCTCCAGGGACAGCACTCATTCCCTGGCTAAATGGCTCACTTTCTGAAAGTCCTGGCTTTGATGTTACCTTTTCAAAGTGGCTGTTTTTTGTCTGGCCAAAGGTGGGGCAGTTTGGGTGGCTCACAGATAATTTGTGGCAAGAACACTGAGTTAACATCAGTTCCAAAACAAAGCACATTTTATAGTTAAGAAGTATTTGTGTTTCTTTTGGTTTGTTGTTTTTGTTGAGACAGAGTCTCACTCGGTTGCCCTGAGTGCAGTGGCATCAGCCTAGCTCACTGCAACCTCAAACTCCCGGGCTCAAGCGATCATCCTGTCTCAGCTAATCATCCTGTCTCAGCCTCCGGAGCAGCTGGGACTACAGGTGCACACCACGATGCCTGGCTGATTTATTTATTTTTTGCTTTTTGGTAGAGACGGTGGCGGGGGGTGGGGGGGGGTCTCACTCTTGCTCAGGCTGGTCTCGAACTCCTGAGGTCAAGCAATCCTCCCGCCTCGGCCTCCCAGAGTGCTAGGATTACAGGCGTGAGCCACCACGCCCAGCCTGTCAAAAAGTATTTGTTAACTCATTACCTCATGTCATAGTATTTTCTACCTTGCCATGTGGCTATGAAAAATAAATTTTGTACCAGTTTCCAGTCTGGAATCTTAGCCTGATTTGCATCTGTTACGTAAGACACCTGACCTGTAATGACCAATTAAGATTCAAATTAGCTAGGACCAACAGTGAATATCAAAATGCCATCAAAATTTTCCAAGCTTGCTCCTGGAAGTTCCATATAATGATATAAATGTTCCCTAAGGCAAACATAAAGGCATCTAACATTTACCCTAAATTATGCCAGTGAGTAGCAAAAAATGTGCTCAGTTAGATACAACATGCCACAACATGGTCTGACTGTTGGAGGAACTTAGCGTAATGAGAGTTATAACCAGAGGAAAGAAGTAAAATTAGGCACAGTGTTGATGGCTGAGTTCCAGTGTCACATTTGTATGCAGCTCAATGACTCCAGGATTGTCCTTACACCAAAAAAAGTTATTTGTAGATTCAAAAAATCAACTGCTCACTACTTCCACTTAAAAATGCCTTATGTGAACAAGGCATCCTGATTGAAAATTGGCAAAATATCATAGAGGTTCTTAAAGAACATCAATTAGCTTCTTAACCAATTTGGCTGTAAAATCAAAACTGAAAGTGCAGTTCCCAAAACTAATCAAGCTAAATACTTTTAGAATGTATATATCTTGTTAATAACATTTGGAGTTTATATATGGAAAAAAAAATAGTAGTTTCTACCAAATGGATTTTCAAAAGAAAAATGTGTAGGTTTTAAACCAATTCATGAAGGTTTGCAACAAGATTTTATTGAAGAGAAAGTTTTCTTCCATTTTCCTTAATATTACTCAAAATCAATTCTCAACCTAAGTGGTGAAAAGTATGATTCTAGTAGGATCCAAGTCAATCCCAGAACAAAATCTTCATTAATCCCTTCCCCAACTCAAGCCTTCAGCTTTGCAAATACTATGCCGTAGGTCAAAAATGGAACCATGGCCGGGCGCGGTGGCTCACGCCTGTAATCCTAGCACTCTGGGAGGCCGAGGCGGGTGGATCGCTCGAGGTCAGGAGTTCGAGACCAGCCTGAGCAAGAGTGAGACCCCGTCTCTACTAAAAAAATAGAAAGAAATTATATGGACAACTAAAAATATATATATAGAAAAATTAGCCGGGCATAGTGGCGCATGCCTGTAGTCCCAGCTACTCGGGAGGCTGAGGCAGGAGGATCGCTTGAGCCCAGGAGTTTGAGGTTGCTGTGAGCTAGGCTGACGCCACGGCACTCACTCTAGCCTGGGCAACAAAGTGAGACTCTGTCTCAAAAAAAAAAAAAAAAAAAATGGAACCAAATAAAAATGTGACCACATTTCTACAAATCCATGAATTTGGGGGGCAAAAAACTAACAATCCAAAGCTCATCTCCAATGGATAGAGTGTCAGCTATTTCATCCTCATGTAAAAAGAAACACATATAATTACATCATATAGATTACTAAGAGAAGCATATCTTTAAAGTGAAAAGGTGATTATTTAGAAAAAGGATACTTCAGTGATGCAAATAATTCAAAAATATATTAACTATACATGAAATATATTAAGTAAATTGGAAAACACTTTAAAAGTTCAAATACCACTATTGCATTTGTATTACTTTTATGTACATTGATGCTATTAATATGATGATGCTCTATTTCTTTTTTATTTTATATTTAATTAGCTTAAATAATATACATTTAAATTTGAAGACATAAATTTAAATTTTTAGAATGCAAATTAATAGAAAAAACTCACAAAACAGATACATTAATATTTGCCAATTCTGTGGCTTCCTTCCAGCTCATGAGCGTCATTTTGTAAAATTACTATTTCTATATACCAACCATTTCAGGTTCTTTTTTTCAGACTATCATGTGTTTCTTCAGTATTGTCATTGTCCTCTTAAAAGTTACCAGAGCATTCTATGGTCTAGCTCAGTGGTTCCTGAGGGACAGTTTGTAGACCAGGATAGGATGCAGTTTTCATCAGTCCACAGTTAAATGAGAAAAGCAAAGACAAGTTTGTGAGTTTTTAATAAAGCTAAATTTATCCAATTAAAAGGACTGTCCTTTATTCTGAGATGATGTCCTTCTCCCTTTTTTATATCAAAATGTGCTTTTATGAAATGATAGTGGTGGTAGATGGCAGCTTCTTCTTTATCTTCTTTAGTTGAAACATAACGAAACCTACTTATTTTGGTACCCCTTCTCCAATTATTTTTTATTTTACTGGTTCATTAAACCTAAAAGCCTGGTAACTACCAGTCTACTCTATCTAACTATACATCTCCATGGCATTTTAAGGTAACTCACACACTCACAGTTTTTTGGAGACTCCTACGTGGCCATCCTCTGATCCCTGCCCCGTGGTATCCACACCCTTGCGTAGTCCCCACGTACACTGTAACCAAGGTTGGTATGTGTGGCCAATAGAACACTGCAAAAGTGATGGTACGTCACTCCCAAGATTAGGTGACACAAGGCATTGCAGGTTCCATCTGGTTGCTCTCACTTTCATAGGTCACTCAGTCTGGAAGAAGCTCGCTGCCCAGTCGTGACAACACTGTGGAGAGGCCCGTGTGGGTGAGGAACTAAGGCTTCCTGCCGACAGCCACATGCGTAAGGTTGGGAGATCTTCCAGCCCCGGTCAAGCCTTCAGGTGACTGTAGTCTCATGAGAGACCCGAGACAGGACCACTCAGCCGAGCCACTCCTGAATTCCTATCCTACAGAAACTGTGAGATAACCCATATCTGTATTTTACACCACCAAGTTTGAGATAATGTGTTATGGAGCAATAGATAATTAAAACAACTCCTTTATTCCATTTCAACTGCAAGATGACCATCCTCCAGCCCTGGTGGTGCAGCACAGAAACCGCGTGGCACGTATCTATGCCTGCGCTGGCAGACAGAACAGACCGGCAAAGGCTGCGACCTCCATTTCCCCAGCTTTAGTTTACTTGCTCTGACTTTTCACTTTCCCGTCGCTTTTTCTACTTTTCTCATGTTGACCAGAGTCCTCAGTAAATGGAATAATCCATCTCTAGCGAGGGAATCAATTCTGCAAGTTCATAGGCTTAGTTAAAGGAATCATTCTATGTAAATATCATATTTTATAAAATTTTAGAAATCAGGTAAATGTCTATTGACAGACTCTCCAACGCAGCTATCCAAATGGTCACTAGACTTGTCCCTACCTCAGCCGAGGAGCACATCTCATATTTCACTGAGAAGATAGAAGACAACAGACACGATCTCTTTTAACTCCCCTCCTTCCACCTTTAAACCTATCTATAAGTACTAGGGTAAAAAATTATTATTTTAGTAGATGCCAGAGTTCCTCTTAGGGGTTGGAAAATGCCTTCTTATTTGGGAAACTACCTTGGTCTGACATTTGAAGTATGGAGGAAGGGAACATGGCTTAGGATAAAATTGTGAAGCAAAGAGATAGCTAATACGATTTACACTTTTTTTTTTTGAAAAAAGTCCAAGAACATAGGGACTGGAGGAGAGGAAGCGGATGGAGGTGGGAAGGAGGGAAGGGGCTCAAATGACAGTGTAGGAGGTTGGTGCATGGGGAGAGTTCCCAGTGATGGGGGAGCTAAGAATGTTTAAAATAGAAATATCTATTTCTAGACTTTAAAGTTATTTGTGTTGCTAAGGATATAAAATCCTCTAAGCCTTCAGTAATATCTGCCACATGCACAAATGCTTTATGTGAGTGATTTGGGGGAAAGTCAAGAAAAAAAGTAGGGAGGAGGGGTGCTGAGTTCCACAATAGGGTGGGCATGGAACCAAGGAATAAGAACAGCCCTGGGAGTTGAGTTACAAGCAAGATGAAGAATTTAGTGGAAGCAGAAACTCAAAGCCAAAGAAGCCATGAGAAGATGAGCTTCCAGGAATCCACAGAAATCTTAGATTGAACTTTCCAGTGAATGTGGAATGGAAACTTAAGCTAATGTTACTTAAATCTCAAAAAAGAGTGTTACCTTAGCTGACATCTGGATATGTATTCACCCGTTCTTCTTTCATCTGTCCTGGCCTTTGACAAAGAGATGTCCCCATCTCCTTTCCAAAACTAGGGGCTCCATTCTTAATGGGATCTAGTATCCTTCCTTCAGACCTTGATGCATCAACTATTCTCTCGTTGCTACATATACAATCAATATCCTCCTCATGGCGAGGTTTCCTCCTCTGCTTATAAACAGGCTCAGGGCCAAGCTACCACCATCCTACAGCCTGGGCTTTGAACCCAGAAAGATGTATATTTGAATCCTTGTTCCACTAGTTATTAGTGGTAGAACCTTGGGCACATTACTTAACCTCTCCATACTTTCTCAGCTACCCTTTCCTAATCAGAAAATGGGGAAAATAATGGTACCTACACTGTAGGAGTATTGTAAGGTTTACCCCAGACAGCACATGTAAACTGTCAGCCAGGACCTGGTGCACAGTAAGCCCTCAGGAACATCAACTGCTGTCATCATCGTCATTCACCAAAATTCCTAACAATTTCCACTCTGCATCCATGTGATCTGCCATCCATGTGATCTACCACCATCCACTCTTTAACCCCTAGAGGGCTGGCTCTTGCCAATCTACTGAAATTGCTCTCGTTCAGGTAACCAGTGACATCCTAATTCATTAATCCCATTGAATCTTTTCGGACTTCCTTTTGGAACTCTTCTGCGTAATAAACGTAGCCACTCGCCTTCTTGAAATGGTCCAGTCTTTGCTTGTCATGACAATGCCCTCTCACCATTCTTTCTCTTTCCTACACTGAGTCTTAATTCCCCACTGTCCTTCAAAAGTTGGTGTGCCCAGGGATGCACCCTAGGCCAACTTCTGTTCTCCTTGCTGGGTGAACACATCCCCGACTTCAGCAGCCAAATCTTCATTTATAGTCCAGAACTTTCTTCTGAGCTCTTGAGTCAAACTGCCCTCTAGACATCTTACAATGAGCCATCCTCTCACACCTGTTAGAATAGCTATTACCAAGAGACAAGGAGGATGTTAGCGAGGATGTGGAGAAAAAGGAACCCTTGTACACTGTTGATGGGAATGTATATTGGCAAAACCGTTATGGAAAACAGTATGGAGGGTCCTCAAAAAATGAAAATTAGAACTACCATATGATCCAGCAATCCCACTTCTGGGTATATCCAAAGAAATGAAATCAGTATGTTAAAGAGACGTCTGCACTGCCATGTTCACTGCAGCACTATTCACAATAGCCAAGACACGGAATCAACCCAAGTGTCCATCAATGGATGAAAGGATAAAGACAATGTGTTGTACACATACAATGGAATACTATTCAGCCTGACATTTGCAACAGCATGGGTGAACCTAGAGGACATTATGCTAAGTGAAATAAGTCAGGCACAGAAAGACAAATACTGCATAATGTCACTTATATGTGGAATCTACGTAAGTCAAAGTCACAGAAGCAGAGAGTAGAACGGTGATTACAGGGGCTGAAGGGATGGACAGATATTGGCCAAAGGCTACAAAGTTGCAGTTTGACAGGATGAGCAAGTTCTAGAGATCTATTGTACAGCATGGTGACTACAGTCAATGCATTGCCTGAAAATTGCTGACAGTAGTTCTTAAATGTTCCCATCACACACACAAAAAAATAAAGTATCTGAGGTGACAGATTATGTTCATTAGCTTGATTTAATCATTTCTCTGTGTGTGTGTGTGTGTGTTTGTGTGTATATCAAAACATCACATTGTATACTATAAATATATATGATTTTTATTTGCCAATTATACTTTAATAAAGCTGGGGGAAGAAAAGAAGGAATGAGGGAAGGTGACACTTGTCTGGGTTTGCCTTTTTAAGTAGTTCTGACTTTTGAAATCATATTAATATTTAAAATAGCAGGGAAAAAACTAGAAACAAACCCACAAGGGTGGAGGAAACCTCTCAAATTGAATATAAACAGAAACAAGTGAACCTAACTACATTTTAAATGAATAAAGAAGGAAGAGAGAACTAACCCACGTAACTTCTGACTATGTACTCTTAACCTAAGACCAAAAACTGTACAAATATTAAACTACAGCTTGCTTTTCAAAAACTGAAGAATGAATGCTGCCTTATCTAAGCTGCTATAAATGTTTCTGCTTTTACTAACAAAAAATGCCCAGGTTGGGACGTAATTACTGGTTTAAGCATTCGTCTTATCCTATTAGATTGAGAGCTTCTTGAGGCAAGAACATAAATTGCCTTTCGGAATTGAATGGTGGGAGGAGTGTTCTAATTCGGGGCAATTTTATGTAGCCGGCATGATGTTACCAGGGTACTTTTATGCTACAATGTGGGCTTATAGTAAAACGTGTCTGGACATTCTTGAGGTGAGAACTAGAATAGCAAATGAAACTTTGGTTTGGAGTGTGGTATGGTGCCAGTGTTAACCTAATCAATGTATCTGCCCCACAGGCCACGTGCATGGAGGATTTCTCCCCTCCACGCGGCAGCAGGTACGGCAGTTTCCAGCCTGCATCTGCGGGAAAGTTCGATTCATGCACAAGGAAAGGAGAAGCCCATGTCGGCCTTGGGTCCAAGCCACGTTCTCCGGACCAGCTTTAGCAGCAGTAAAGCTGACATTCTAATCCCAGTCTGACTCCTCTGACGATACCACCTGGATTCAAAAAACAGAGGGAAAGGACATGAAAGACCCCTCAGAATCCCCCAACAGTACTTCACTAATCTTTGGATCCCGGCGCTTGTTCTATTACAAACCCTCAATAAATTTTTGTTGCCTTGAACTCAGAGCACACAGGCACATAGCTGCTCCCAGCCATTAGCAGGGTGGCTGTTTTTTTGCAACTGTACAAAGTGATTTCTGAAGCTGTTCTAGTCTGCCAGAGGGCTCCGAGGCTACAAGGGAGCAGGCTGTAGTTAGCAGAGGAGAGCGAGCTGTGTTTTTGTGCTTCACGACGACGTCTGCAATGCCAGGGAGTGAGATCCCGGGGGAGCTGTCAAACAGCTTGACAGCAATTCTAGCAAGAAGTGGTAGAAACACAGTTTTTAGCAATAATGATCATACGTTTTTGAAATTTTCCTTTATCCTTGAAATGCCTTGTGTTGCTGAAAATCTATTCATTACCGCTCATTCATCTGTATCGAGTCATCTCTTTATGCATCCAGACACGGAGCTGCAGCGCTGGGAGGGTTCTGGCAGCAGACAAAGGCTCCTAGGCATGGTGGGACAGTCACACGGTGAAAGTAAACAGCGGCTCCGAGGAGTCAGGAGATTTTTTTAAAAATAATAAAAGAAGGGGAAGTGACAAAAAAAAAAAATCATCTTATCTAAAGGAGGCTTTGATTTTTTTAAAGTAGACACCATAGCCTTGAAACATCTTTACCACGACCGTCTCTGGCGCCGCCAACATTTTTTTTTGTTTTGTTTTGTTTTGTTTTTTGCACCATTCCTTCCATGAATTCCCTTCATTCGTTAGCCTTTTGCTCTCCGGGATGTTCAGCTTCTCCCCGTCTCTGCTGCCTCCTTCACTTCAGCCTCAAACATGTGCAAGTTTCTTAATGTCCCCAGAACAACAAGTATCCTCAAATGCCCACGCTCTTCTCTTCGCCGCGGAGTGAGGGGCCTACTCTGATGCCACC
The DNA here is from genome assembly GCF_041146395.1 of Eulemur rufifrons. Lineage (NCBI taxonomy): Eukaryota > Metazoa > Chordata > Mammalia > Primates > Lemuridae > Eulemur > Eulemur rufifrons. Next base: position 4,660,122 of record NC_090994.1, read on the forward strand.
CAAAGCGTGGTCCTCGGGCCAGCTGCACCAGCTCTGCACTGCAGCCATGTCTGAAATGCCGTTCTCAGGCCAACCAGACCTGTGGATCTGAATCTCTGTGGGTGGGAGCCCAAGAATCTGTGTTTTAACACACTCGCCAAGCGGTTCCCAGGCACACGGAGTCTAAGGGGCAACGCCAAGGCTCTGCCACGTCAGATCGTCTTCCTCTGTCCCTTCAACGTCTACGTTCCCCAGGGCTCTGTCCTGGGCGGTGGCTTTCATTGAACTGTATCATTCCTCTAAGCGATCTCAGCCACTCAAAGGTTGATTTGGTGGTTCGTTTGTTTGTTTAACACAGGCTTAGAACAGTGATTCTCAAACCTGTATCTCCATCCCTGGCCCCTTCTCTTACCCCCAAGAATGTCCAGTTGCTTTCTGGATCTTTCTAACAAAATGCTGGACCTTTCATCCAGTTTTCTTACTCAGTGTGTGTAAAACCAACTCAGTATCTTCTAAACCCAGTCCGCATCGATGGCGACAATCTGGGTTGTATGACGGCACTGCCACCCGCCTGGCCCCTGCCACCCTGGGGTCTGATGACTCCCACCGCACTTAGGTTCCCAGGTCAGCGGCTGCAGCGCCCACTGCGAGGTCTGGTCTGCAGACAAGCGACCACAGAGCACTGCAAGGACGCCGGGCTCCCTTCACATATTTGCTTCTCACAGTCTTGGTGAAGTTATCTCTTCTACACCCTCCCAGTGCAGGTGAGTAGGTCTCAAATGACGATTCCACTCTAACATTCCAATCTTCCCAAGCCTCTGAATCCCTCCCCCTACATCAAACCAAGGCATATCCAGCATTTCCAATTCCCTCGCGGTGGGCCACCTTTTGGTTCGCGGTTCAGCCAACCAGTCAAACAGTCCGAGCCCTCGCTAACTCCCCCAGCTACGACATTAGGTGCAGAGTCTCTGCTTAGTGAACCCACGTCAAAATGTCCAGCCTGATCCAACTTTACTGAACCTCCACCAGTACCCCACGCCCTGAGTCTCCTTCCCACACATACATCCTGAATGTCTGTCTGTGTAAATCAGAAAACGCAAGCAGTCCTTTCGGAGTATAGCACACCTCCTTGTGGATCACACGTTGTGCCTCATCTTTAGGGGCCCGCTGGGACATGGGTCTACTTACAGGTCTAGAAGCAAAGAGGGCTGGTGGGGGGGTCCTGAGGGGAGGCAGCGTCGTGTTGCCTAACAACTGCCCGGGGAGGCCTTTGCCGCTTCTTCAGGCCATGCAGGGGGAGTCCCCCAGACAGAGTGGAGAGGCCTGGACCACCGGGGTCGGGGCCAGGTCTGCTGAAGGTGGGGAGACCTCTTCCACTAGTAAAGGAGACATCATAATTTAGGGGCTCGATGTCCCCAGCTTCATCAAAGCTTCCCAAACATCCCCATCCCGACTTACGAGAGCCCATTCTTTCCCAGTCGATGCCCTCACTCTAACAGCAGAGCCGGGAGTTCAACTTGCCTGATAATCCAGCCAGTTGAAGCATGAGGTTCTGCGTTTGATTTTCAGCAATCTCAGCCCTTCCATAGGGGGGATAAGGTCTCCTTCAGGGCACACGCAGAAGCTCCTGGATCATTGAAGTGGTGCACGAGCTGGGAATCCGAATCCCTGAGCTCACTTAGTTTTTTTCACCACTTTGTCCAGTGTGACATTATTAGGAGCAACTAACCAACGTCATTAAATTCATTAGTTTTCCAAAATTGTCTGAAAGTATCATATACAGAGTCACCGGGCTCCTTGCTTCTACCGGTGGTTGATTAGTAAAAGTATCCAACATGGCATTTCGCATATCTCTATAGACAGCTCATGCTATAGACTGGAGAGCCAATGCTAGAAACCCCAGAACCAATTCAGAAAATTCATTCTTAAAATTCTGTTCTAGAACCACTCTCAGTACCAAAATCTGTGTCAGTCAGAGTCTTCCAGAGAAACAGAACCAGGAGGAGATATCTCGCCATATATCTATATATAGATAGACACAGAGATTAAATGTCATCCAAAAACACCCTCAAACACATTAAGAAATTTTTTGGCTGGGTGCAGTAGCTCACGCCTGCAATCCCAGCACTCTGGGACCTGAGTCCCAGGTGACGCTGATGCTGGTGAACCAGTAGATTCAAGATTATAGTTGCTACGCCTGACAATCTTTACCACCAGGAGAGACTAACCTGACCCGCCTTTAGAAAAACCACATTGTAGGAAAGCAAATTGTCATCACAATGACACCCTTCCACAACCCCCACCTCACTCCTTCAGGGAGGAAAACATCAGCTGGGTGTGCAAACGCTAAATATTGGAAAAGGAGGAGGAACACAGGTCCTAACACCAAATTCTGTTCGTCTCTGAAAAATCCCTGCAACATGGGCAAAACACATGGTACGATAAAGAAATGACACCCACAACATCATTCTCCTGGGGTCCTCTGCTCCCCGCTGAGGGGGTCAGTGGTGAGACGCATTTTAGTAACGACCACTTTTACCCTAGTTCAATGACAGATGTGTCCACAGGGGGTGAGCCTGAGTGAAGGGTCCAGCCATCGTTTACAGGGACATTTAAAACAGAAGCCGTGGTGCTGTCAGGAAAGCAGGTAGGGATTTGCTCTCATTCTAGTCTCTCCTCCTTCGTGTTTCTGAAAGCTGAAGGGACTGTCCCAACACCAAAATAATACAGAGGAAGAGGCACTTTGTGATGGTTAGTTTTATGTGTCAACTTGGCTAGATCAGGAGTGTCCAAATACTTGGTCACACGTCATTCTGGTGTCCGTGAGCGTGTCCAGGGCTGACATGCACATTTGAACCCTTAGACTGAGTAAAGCCCCGCCCCCCCCCCCCCCCCCCCCACTGCAGGGGGGCCTCCGCCGATCAGCTGCAGACCCGGATAGAACCAAACGTCTAAGCGAGAGGGAACCGCACCTGCCTCGCCATTGAGCTGTGACATCGGCTTCTTCCTGCCTTCAGACTGGACTGAAACATTGGCCCTTCTTGAGCCCCAGGCCTGGTGGCCTTTGAACTGGAATTTACACCGTCAGCTCTCCTGGGTCTCCAGCCTGCCGTCTGCAGGTCCTGGGACCTGTCGGCTTTCGCGATCAGGTGAGCCAGTCCTTATATACATCCCGTCCTACTCTCCCGCTCCCACTGCGGCTGTTTCTCTGGCGAACCCTTCATGCAGCACTGGACAAAACAATGCTTTCTAAATCACCTGTATTCTGCTTTCATTTCTGCTTCACTAAAAACCAGCACTATTCCCAGCAACTTGTCCCCAAGTCCCTTTAAAGGACGTCTGTAACCTGGCATCTCAGTAGAGGTGATTCGGATTCAGCGAGTCAGCGGTGATTTCAGCCCTGTTGTGCCGTCAGCCCTGGAAGTGAAGTCAGGGTTGAGACTTGCTGGAAGGGGGACAAGTGTGCACTTAGACACCCGCCGTAATATTCTCGATGACGCTGATTTTTCTGTTCATGTCGGAGAGTTGAGAAGTTCAAGATGACATCAAAAGCAGAAATGATATCTGCGGTCCCCACGATATACAAGGACCCTGTTTCATTTCCAGCCATTGTCTTGAATCTACTACAAAAATGACAGGGCTTTCTCCTCTCCATGTTCTCCAAAGTTTGTGCAACACACACACTCCCCTTCTCAGACTTCTGAAAGCTTTCAGATATACTTTTCAAAGGGGCCACGAAGGACATATCAATTAACCTAATAGGGTAGCAGTGCCACGCCGGAGATGCTAACTTGTGGAGAAGCATTTGCCAGGCATGAAAAAGCAGAGAAGCTGTATAACAGTAACACTCCACTGTACTTTAAGTACTGATACAGGTAATTGCGGTAATAATTATGCCATTATAAAAGAGTATTCCGATGGCCTTGATGCGTGCTACTATTGGAACAAAGTTAGGGCACTTTGCTTATAGTTAGTGCAGTGCAAATTGAAGAAACCTCAGACTGGTTTTCAGAGTTAGAGGGGTACCAGAGAGGGTCTCAGAGCTTCTGCTTCCATCGAAGGAAAGAAGGCCGTGCTATTGGTCACTGGAACCTATGAGATGCTCCCCAATCTGCCGCACCTGGGTGAACTTGTTTATTAGCCGTGATCTAGCAAGCATGCTGGGGCTGGCTTCAGGAGGTCCAGATGGTGTGAGTCTGGGTCCACATCATGCTGATATAATTGGTAGCTTCCATTTAGTAAGCAATGATATCCACAATTACATTAATAGTTAAGTCTGGGAAGAAGGTATTTTTAAGTGACCTGTTCAAAGTCATACAGCGAATAAGTAGCAGAGACGGGATCTGACCCCAATCGCTCAACCAAAGCCTGTGCTTAAACATGATTCTGTTCTACCTGCCAAGGAGTTAGGAATGAGTAAACTTTAAGGAAATGTCACCAATCAGGACTACGCAAATAAAGAGATACCACAGTGGGGACAGTAGCCACGTGGCCAGGAGGTCAAGAATCCCAGCACCGAACAGAAAAGTTCACAGTACCTTGTAGGTGGAATGAGAACGGGGCCGACAAGGACTCCTTCTCCTTGACCACACTTGGGACAGGCTCCCTGGTCATCTTCTTGACTAGGCCTCGTGTCCTTGGTTTGCTGGGCCCAGTTTAGCAAGAATCTGCTCCCCACAACCCTAGAACCTAGCCAAGTTCCTCTTATTAATTTTCCATCCACTGACCCTTGAACCCTGTCCATTGGCTACAAGTCCCCAGCTGCCCCAGTTGTATTCAGAGTTGAGTTTTGACCTCTATTGCAATGGCTTGAAGAAGGTCTTCCTTGCCTACCTAACTCGTCCAGTGCAATGTTACCTCGACAGGGCACAGGTGAGCCCTGGAAGAGCCGCATTAGTGTGACCATATTCCATCCTTGCAGTCCCAGAATGTCTGGTGCTGGGTCAACAGACCTACCATTCTGGGGGCTCCCACATCTTCCAGTCTAGCCTGCCAGGAGCACTGTCCAGGGCACGTGACCGTGGGGACCTTTATGCAAGCTCGGAGACAAGCCAGGGAGCTGAAGAGGGAAGGAGAGAACTGAACACAATTTTAAAAAGGAAAAGAGCCTTCCAGCCTAAACTGATGACCTCAGTATAAGATTCTTCTCTCCCACTCGAGGACCCAGTGAAATAATGAAAAAGACATTTTGAAAAAGAATGAAATAATATCAGCAGAAAAATAAGCAAGGCAGCCATTAGCAGGCCAGAAATCTTAAGAATTCCTTGAGGGCAGAAAGCGCTAGGATGAGATTGACAAGGAATAAGCCAAAGAAACCACAGACGCAAACGCCACAGGGAAGGGCAGGTCTTAAAAAGAAGCCCACGGAAGCTTCAAACCGAGTGACAACAGAAGAACGCCACGTACAATCGTTAGGGTCATCCGTTAAAGCGGCTAAACATAGAAAACCTAACCAGAAAAGAACAAAAAAACGTGCTTAGGAATTAAGGTATGATTACAGGGCAAAAACAAAAAAAAAATCCAATAGAAGAACTGACTTTGTTAGAATGTACACAAGTAAAGACTGAGCTTGTGATCTGAAAGTAAAGGAAAACATTCAGACTAAGAAACAAACAGTTAAAAACACGGCTCGCAGAGACCGATTCAGATGGTCCAATATTCCATTAACAGGAATTGCAAAAGGAGAAAAAGGAGGGAGGAAACCATCAAAGATATTAACAAAGACATCCCCACGGCAGAGAGAGCGCCAACTTCTGATTAAAATGGCCCAATGACTGCTGCGCAGAGTGAAAAGGAAAACCCTAAAGCCGTTATATTCTTGTGCAATTTCAGAGCTCCAAGAAATTTTAAAAGCTTCCAGTGGTGGGAGAGATGTAAAAAAAAGGCAAGGGAATTAAACTGACATCAAACTTCGTCAACGATAGTGTTTCCTAGAAGACAAAGGAACAATGTCTTCAAACTTCTAAGGGAAAGAATATTTTGAACTCTGAATTCTATAAAGAATCATTTACTCTAGTTCAAAAATCAATATGGAAATATTCAGACCTGTAAAAACTCAGTTATCACCACTGATTCTACATGAAAAAATGTCTTCAGGTGTTAGCTTACTCCAAGTGAAAATAACCCAAGAGAGAGGATGACGTGGGTCTCCTGTAACCACAGCAGGTGATTTTATATTAATAAATGAGATGCTCACAATTCTCCTGTGGGTCGCTTGTCCCCTCCTGCCCCAGTGCTGGCTGAGAGATCAGTCGCCAAACTCAGACTTTGGGCATATTTCTTTCCTTTAATCATTCCAAACCGACACAGATTTTTCCCTTTTTGTCATACTTTTGGGTCTGTTGTACTATCAAGCCCTACTTATCCAGAGTAGGTTAAGTAGGAAAATTGAACTTTTCTTGTTAATGCCTTCAAAGCCCCCAATTCTCTTTCATGTTTGTATTTTTATATTTTGTCACAGTAAACAATACAGTGAACAAAATGTAATTTGTTTCTCAAGATCTTGTCTGTATTACCGTGGATGGGGTCACCATTTCCCCTAATCACAAATGCCTGGCCTGAATCCCAGAAGAACACTCGAGTGACATGTCCATGAGATGACAGCCACTTAGTGGCAGAATCGTGGTCAGAACCCTCATACCCTAATTCTCAGTGCTATGGACTGAATCACATCCTCCCAAATTCTTACGTTGAAACCCGAACCCCCAACGTGACTGTAATTGGAGACAGGGCTTTTAGGAGTTAATAAGGTCAACTGAGGTCATAGGTAGGGTCCTAGTCCAAAAGAATGGGTGGTGATTGGTGGCTTTATAAGGACAGGGAAAGAGGGAAGGCTGTGTGGCCACTCAATGAGATGGTGTCCACCTGCAAGCCAGGGAGAGGGCCCTCACCAGAATGTGACCATGCCGGCACCCTGATCGCAGACTTCCAGCCTCCAGAATTGTGAGAAAACAAATGTCTGTTGTTTAAGCCACCCAGCCTGTGGGGTGTTGTTATGGCAGCCCAAGCAGACTAACACACCCGGCCAAATGCTGTTTCTTTTCTCTTTGCTCATTCTCTAGTCAACTCCCCATCAAGTAGGTCTTCACCAAGGGTCATTCTGTCATGGATGAAGGTGACACCAGGTCATGGCCCACTTGTATTTTCAAAGGATAAAGAGACAGCCGTATTTTCTCACTTATTTCCATCCTCTTTTCCCAGGAGTCTAGTGACGTCCTCATTCCCGTCCACCCAGCAGCCATACGCTGGAGGCTGCGTGTTCAGGTGCAGGAAGGCGCTGGGCAGCAAGAGTCCCGGCTGGGGCCAGCCTGCAATGGTAGCTCCCCTGCCCTGCCGCAGGGAGGAAAGGGACAAACACAGCTCTGGTGGAAACTGTCCCAAAAGGGGAGATTTGAGGATGCAGTCTTATAAAGTGGAAGAAATTAGGAGCTTCAAAAAATAGTGGTCTTCATACAAAGGTATAAGAACTCTTTCTACAGGTGATGAGGGCACCACTTTCTAGAGGGTATGAGGGCACCAGTAGTTTTAAAGGAATCGATTTCCAGATAGTCAACGTGCTCTCTCTCCTGGAGTTGACCTGCCTGAGACGGAGGGGCGGTTCTTCCTCTCTTCCCCTGTGTATAAGGAGAGCACAGCTACCCAGTCTCACCGTGGCACATCTCCTTGGGCACCAAACCCAATCCCAGAGTGGGTGCTAAGGCGACACACGACCGTGAGGACTGAGTACAACGTGTTTGCGAGTGAGGGCGTCTCCAGAGCTTTGCTTTCCCCCAAACCAAAGGAGACCTTGGAGAGCTGCAAGCTGATAGAGCATTAAAAATTATTGATGATAGATCAGTATAAGATTTTTTGGCTCAGAATGAGCTCAAAGAATTAACTGATGATGCTGTAACAAAATCATTTCCATTTCTATCTACTTTTTATACAAAGTTTGCTCTGCACTGTCATCAAGAAATGGAATAGATGCTGGACGCTGCCATTCTAGCAGTAAGAACCAAACCTAGACACATGAACTAACTGGGGTAAAAAGCCCAACTATCTCACTAAGGGATATATTTCCACTTACATCTAGCTTTATTTTCATAAGGAGTTATTCATTTGAAATATACATTGTTGTTCAATTAGCACTATCAATGATGATAACTCCATTAGAAGAAATGATCAAATAATTGTTCATGGTCACAGGACTTAAAAGTTACAGGAGATAAAAACATTAATATCAATGTAGGTATACCCTTTGTGTGCAGTATGATAGCGTGACCAGCAAAAGACCTTCAAGGATAAAAATATATATGAGAAAAGTCAGTGTGGGAAGTAGAATGGAAATTCAAATTCAGAAAAAAAAGAAGGATGTAAAATTTCTGATGTTTAAAGGAGAGTTGTGTGCATGTATTGTTTTAATGGATGATGGTTCAAATCAAGCACTATGAGATTCCTATGTATACAGCTAAAAAAAATTTGTGTTGGCCGGGCGCGGTGGCTCACACCTGTAATCCTAGCACTCTGGGAAGCTGAAGCAGGTGGATCATTTGAGCTCAGGAGTTTGAGAACAGCCTGAGCAAGAGCGAGACCCCATCTCTACTAAAAATAGAAAGAAATTAGCTGGACAACTAAAAATATATAGAAAAATAAGCCAGGCATGGTGGCACATGCCTGCAGTCACAGCTACTCTGGCTGAGGCAGGAGGATCGCTTGAGCCCAGGAGTTTGAGGTTGCTGTGGCCTGGGCTGACACCACAGCACTCTAGCCCAGGCAACAGAGTGAGACTGTCTCAAAAAAAAAAAAAAAATTAATGTAATAGCTGTGTGTTCATGTATATGTGACACACACATATATATTCATATTAAGGCTCTATAGCTTAGCTTCAATAGTTTAGATAAATATATTTCATATAGTGTTATATGTAATATATAATGTATTCATGTATTTCATATATTACATATTGCTTATGTAATATACAATATATTCATATATAATTTATATAATACACAGCCTTAACATAAATGTGTGTATTAAACATGTATGTGTGTTTATATATAACTCAACATACATATATTCATATTAAGGCTTTATATTTAAGTACGTATATTTATATATTTTTATTATACACACATATGCATATACATATATATGCATACATACTTATGTGTACATTTATATTTATGCTAAAGCTTAAATAAGTATCACATATAGTATGCATATATATAATAAAGCTAATATATAAAATAAAGCTTCAACATGAATAAACTTTGACCGCGGTAAGATTACACAATTGTATATAATTACCATAATTCATCCCATTATACACTGTAAACTGGCAGGTTTTATTGTATGTAAACAACACAAACAAAAAAGTGGAAAACTCTCCCCATCAAAAGAGGAATAGAAAAAAAAAGTAAAAAATAGGAAAAGAGGGATGTTTCCTCAGCATGTGATAGACAAATAATATCGTGTGTGCTGCGTGAGGTACTCAGAGTAGTCAAAATCAGAGGCAGAACGGGGGTTGTCGGGGGGAGCGGAGGGGGAGCTGGTGCTTAACGGGTGCAGAGTTTCAGGTTTACGAGATGGAAAGAGCTTCGGAGACAGACGGTGGTGACGGCTGCACAATGTCATTAATGTATTTAATACCACCGAGCCGTGCACTTGAAAATGGTTAAGATGGCAAATGGTGTTATGTATATTGTAACACAATAAAAACTGGGAGAACATATATATATATATATATATATATATATATAGTATGTGCATATGTTTGTATAAGAGCTTAACATATGTGTACATGTATATTCACCAACTCAACTTTTCAGAGTCAATATTGACAATATTCTGTAAAATATACCCTTTTCAACTATTTAAACTTAAAATAAAATTTTAGAGGTAGCATGTAAATGTGTGAGGGGTCGTCCCATTTTACAAAATTCTTGCAGGGGATATGCAAGAAAAGGGTGTGAAGACCCCAGGACTCCCTCCTCCCTCCCCACCTCCCCCACCCCGGCCGATTAGACACTTGGGGGAATCCAATATGGTAGAAACAAGACAACAAAGAAACCACAGGCGCATTTTTGCTGTGAGGCTGTAGGGAACTAAGTGCAGTGCATGATGTTTAGATACGCGGTGCGTACAAAGAGTTTAAAAGCAGCTCTTTGTTCTCTTGCTGAGTTTGGGGCAGGCGCTGGCATAAACTGAGAAAAATAAGTGACTAAATGACGGGGCAAGCGTGCGATTAGATCCTTGCTGCCTGGCCCTGGGTTGAATCTGGGAAACCAAAACTCCATCCAGGAAAGAAGCTGACACATAAGTGAATCTGCTGGAGGGTGAGGCCTTCGCAATACCCTGACTTTGGGGGGAGAAATCAGTTAGTTCAATTGAACTCTAGCCAAATGTAAGAATCCTCTTATAATTAAGGTTTAATTGGCTTAATCTCCCCAATGATACTGAAAACAAAAGTTAGTGTGCTCCGAGGGGGCCGTGTTATATTATTTATAAATGCAGACAATTCCAAAGCAGAAAAATGCTTGGCCCTTGCTCTCAATAAACTCATCCTCTAATTAGGAGGATGACATCCAAACGAACACAACGGAAGAACAATCAAGGGACCGTATGCAAAGTATGTAAAAAGCCCCCAAGACAAGCAAGTACTGTACTCTCATACCTTCCTGGTGGAAGCATAAATTGGCACAACCCCCTGTGGAGGAAATTCAGCCACAGAGATCAAAATTACAAATGAACATTTCCTTTGGCCCACTAATTTAACTTCTGGGAATTTATCCTTTGGCCATACGTATGAAATAACACATTCAAAGTTACTCATCACAGCATTACTCAAAATAACATAAGACTGGAAAGAATTCAAATGCCCTTGAAAGGGGACTGGTTAAATACATTACGCTACATATATATTATACAATGGAATATTTTGAAGGTATAAAAATGCATGAGGAAGCTTTCAATGGAGAGACATTTTTAAAATTTCCAAGATCTATTAGGTGGAAAAAAAAAAACAAAACCCTGGCAAGGTACAGAAATTGTGTATAAGACACTTCCTTTTGTTCACAAGGAGGAGAAAACAAGAGAATACATTTGAATGCGTTTTAGTATTCATAAGTGAAGTCTGGATGAACACACACAGAAACACAAAGCTGATTACCTGGAGGAGGGTGAGAGGGTGAAAACAGGGTGGATGGGGGCAGAACAGGAGGGAGACTTCTGCTCTGTGACACACAGGGATATACTGTCAACCATGTGACTGTCTTCCCATTCAAAACAATTAAGAAGAGAATAATGAAAAATACCCCCTGCTGAGGTCTGGCATAGGAACAGGGGTTGGTTTCGGTGGGACCCGCCCCCTTGGGTAGAGGCTTCTAGCTGTGGTCAGGTGAACAGTGGGGAAAACAAAAAAAGAGCAGGAGCACATGGCTTCTGGGCTGTCTCTCCGGATGCTGTCCCCCTGAGCCGGGCACAGCCAGCTGCATCTAGGGCCCTGCCCGTCCTCCAGGCCTGCCCCCGGGCCGGGAGGCTTGTCACCAGCTATCCTCACGGGCTACCAGCATCCCAGCAGCTGGCTCGAATCCTTACAGTCGCAGGGCAGGGTGGGGAGGGGAGGTCGATTAAGTAAATGGCTATGAAGGGAGGAGAGCAGCGCAGGAGGTCAGAGAGCCAGGACAGAAGCAAGGCCGGCTGCCAAGCCAGGCTGGGAACACTCCCTGGAGACACCGCCGAGAAATATGCCCAAACGCGGCGGCTGCTGCCTTCCAGTTGTGTAATAATGGGTGGGTTCTTTCTCCCTGGTTCTCAGGCTTTGATGTGCTTTCCAGTTTTTTTTTTTTTTTTTTTTTTTTTTTTTTTGAGACAGAGTCTCACTCTGTTGCCCAGGCTAGAGTGAGTGCCGTGGCGTCAGCCTAGCTCACAGCAACCTCAAACTCCTGAGCTCAAGGGATCCTCCTGTCTCAGCCTCCCGAGTAGCTGGGACTACAGGCATGTGCCACCATGCCCGGCTAATTTTTTCTATATATATTTTTAGCTGTCCATATAATTTCTTTCTATTTTTAGTAGAGATGGGGTCTCGCTCTTGCTCAGGCTGGTCTCGAACTCCTGAGCTCAAACGATCCGCCCACCTCGGCCTCCCAGAGTGCTAGGATTACAGGCGTGAGCCACCGCGCCCGGCCTCCAGTTTTTTTAAAACACGACTATAGGTTGCTTTTACAAACCAAAAGAAAAAAAGTGTAAAATATGAAAGATGTACACATTAAAAATAAAACCAAACCACTACAACCAAAACCAAACTACATAGTCCTGAAACCTTCAAGGATAAAGACGGGAAGCTTGGATGGGCAGCATAAGAATGTTACTGATCTCAGTGATGAAAATTAAAATATCACAATTTTAAATAATTTCTCATTACGCTGAAGATGTCATTGGGCTGTAGGTCAGTGCGTCCCTTCTAGTCCGGGCAGGCAGAGTGGAGCTGTCCAAGGTGCCAAAGCAGGACGGGGCAGTCCTAACAGAGATGTCTGCGTCGCTGCTGTGCCCCCACGCCGGCAATGCCCAGTGTCTTCCTCTTACTGGGTTTGAAACTCCAACATCCACACTTCAAACCACTTTTTCCTTCCACGCCCTCAACTCAAATCATGATGATGGTCATATTCATCTCAGAAACCTAAGAAATAACGTTTGAATCTTCACCAATTTCATTTCCCTTAGTGATTGTGGGAAGAATAAGCAAATACTTAAATTATTTGAGTAGGTTTGGGCACATGTGAAACTAACCAAGTTGCCCACCATTTAACAAACAGGTTTGTATCAAGGAAATTCAGTAAAATCAGATGCAAAATCAAGCCCCTCAATGCTTAAAAAAATATAGTAGACCTTGACATTTGCAAGGTGTCTGTCCTAAGAACCCCAAGCTTGGGAACAGAGCCACAGCACAAAACTTCCCCCTTTATTAGTCAGGACTCTCTGGATTGTGAATGACAGAAACTCAAATGACAGGAAGGGGAGCGTATTGGAGGACAGATTTCAAAGAATGGCTGAACAACCGAACCTAGGGAGAGACAGAGATGTGGCAGGCCTCAGCCGGAACAGGAACAGAGATCGCGCAACGCCAGGACTCTGTCTGCCACACACTGGTGCTTCTCCCCGCAAGACTCTGCTGGGGTCTTCTCCGCACGACAGGAGATACGGCCTGAGAGGTCAAGAGTCACCACCGGCAAGGAGTTCCTCCAGCCTCTCCTGCTGTTAAGTTCCAAATTCCGGAGAAGAGTCTTTGATTGGCCACCTTGGGTTGGGTGTCCATCCTGGACTGACCAACGATGACAACACACCAGCTCCCGCCAGATCAAATGTTCTCACAACACGGGGAGCGAGGACAGACCAAGGTAGATAAATAGGCAAACAGAGGTGAGCCACCATGCCTGGCTGACATCTATAGATATATATATATTATACATATATTTTTTGAGACAAGGGCTCACTGTTGCCCAGGCTGGAGTGCAGTGGTGTCATCATAGCTCATTGCAACCTCAAACTCCTGGACTCAAATGATCCTCCCACCTCAGCCTCCCAAGGAGCTTGGACTACAGGTGCACACCATCACACCCGGCTAATTTTTCTATTTTTTGTAGAGACAAGGTCTCGCTCTTGCTCAGGCTGGTCTCGAACTCCTGACCTCAAGTGATCCTCCCACCTCAGCCTTCATAGCGCTAGGATTGCAAGCATGAGCCACTGCACCCAGCCCATCTATTTTTTTTTTTAATTTAAAAAAAAGGATCTGAAGCAAAGCAGCAGAGTGTTAAGATGTGTCAAAGCTGAGTGGGGAATACGTGATATTATTCTTTATACTTTCCAAATACTTGAAATATTTCCCAATAATATTTTTTAAAAATTCTAGCAAGATGTGTTGAGCATGACCTCTGGAGGATGTGAACATTCCAGAGAGTTGGGCAACCGTAGACCAGCCGAGGAGGAGGGATCCATAGGGCCGGGAGAGCCGCATCTTTCCTAAGCCTCAGAGTCCAGAAATAACACTGAACACTGTGAGGTGTATACAGGAGGCATCCACTCTTTGCTTCCTTCACCTTAGCCTGGTATGATGACCAGTGTCAAAGGACTTCCACTGGTGGTCTCCCCGTCCACCCCGGCCCCCACTCTCCAGGCTGCACCCCAACTTCTCCCGCTGAGACCCCTTCTCCGCACGCTGAGGACAGTCAGTGGCAAGTCCTAACTGATGCAAGGAAACGTTCTACGCCGAGCTGTCATTTATTGCTTCTCTGGTCATTTCCCGCAGAGATAATTAAGTATTTTAATACAAGATGAGGAAAACTCGAATTTCTTTCCCTCGCAGCTCCTACTGCGTAGCAAAAAGTGTTGGCAAGAATGTCAGGAACCCTAAGCAAAAGTAACAACCTCACACAGACGCTGAGAGCGAGACCCCGTGTGTGTGGCGGTTGGGTGTGAACTTAGCGCCCCACACCCTGGGCCGGGATACCACCTCCTCCCCGCACTTGTCTACTTGATTTATACGACCTCTCTGACCACCGGGGGCCATCCTGTCAAATGACAATAGTGCCTACCTGAAAGGGCTTATGAGAAAATGAGATTACATATAAAACAGTATGTATTAACATCATTTAGCACCGTGGCTGGCACGTACTAAGGACTAAATTAATAGTAATGCCTATTACCAACAGCCAGGGATTGGACGACACTTGATTTAATCTTCGTATCTATCTGCTTGAATGTGAACTTCACAAGGAGAAGGATTTTTGTCTCTTTTGTTCACTTAACACAGGCACCTCGAACACTGGCCCAGAGTCAGCATTAAATAAATGTTTGCCAAATACATAGACTGGACCTGACCACCATGCCCACGTGGGCTCTACAAAAAATAGAAAAATGACCCAGGTGTGGCGGCACACACCTATAGTCCCAGCTATTCGAGAGGCTGAGGCGGGAGGATGGCTTGAGCCCAGCCCAGGAGTTTGAGGTTGCAGTGAGCTATGGTGACGCCACTGCACTCTAGCCCCAGGTGACAGAGACTCTGTGTCCAAAAACAAAACAAAACAAACAAAAAAAAAAAAACACAAGCAACTACAATAAAGTGTGACCAGTGCTAAGACAGAAAAAAGAGAATGTTCTAACAGAAAGAGTGTGTACACACTGCAGCGTGGAAGGATTCCCTCAATGAAGTTACGACTAATTCGAGACCCAAAAGGAAGAAAGGACAAACAGAAGTCGTCAGGAGAGGACTCAGGAGGGACACGGTCCAGGTGGAGGGAGGATGACGTGAAAGGGACAGAGAGGTGGCTAATCTGGCACCTGAGCTGGGCTGCAGGGGACAAGGGTGATGTGAAGAGAGGTGGGCCGGGGGCAGGTGGGCGCCGCGGCAGGCGGGACCTTACAGGACACAGCACGGGGTTTTGCCCTGAGCTTCCCACCTCCAAGGAGCTGCACCCAGAAGGGATAAGATCAACAGACGAACACTTTCAAAAGCTGGTCCCAGCTGTGATGAGAAAGGCAGGCCGCAGAGCTGCAGGACCCGAGGCAGGACACCCTGAGGGCTGGGCAGCGATGGAGACAAAAGATGGTGACCTGAGTTAGACTCCTGGCAGCAGGGAGAGAGAGAGGTGCAGAAACTGGGCCTGGGCTTGGTGACGACGCAGCTGTGGAGGAAGTGGACCCAAAGACGGTTCCCAGACTTCCAGCTGGAGAAAGTGGGTAGAAGATCTCCCCGCGTTTGCTAAGAGGACGAGGTCCCAGCCTGGCGTTGCTGGCAGGCACTGCCCATCACTTGGCCAGAAGCTGCCTGAGCACGGAGCAGACACGGAGGAAAACGAAGCCACATGTTTCCTTTGCTGTGGTTTTCACTGGTAGCGGCAGTTTGGCTGGGTGGTGGCTTAGTCCAGTCTGAGTTTGAATTTTGTTGCTTGGAACCAAAAGAATTCCAGGGAGAGGAGTACGGTGACGGCAGGGAGCCCAGGGTAGAAGTGCCACTGAAGAAGTGACATGGGGAGATGAGCCCAAGGACAAAGGGCATGAGGAGGAGGAGGAAACCTGGGAGGACGGTGCCAACAGAGGATGCAGTGGGGAAGGGAAGCTTAGCATGACCAGCTCCATCTTGCCTCTGAGCCCCTGTGGTCATAGCCCTTAGGGTCAGCGCTGCAAGCAGACCAGCTAATCGCAGGAAGAATTTAGTTTTAGTTCAACTCTACAAGACAGATGGTAACCATCACTTCCCCAAACTCACTCCTGGGGAAATAAGTAAAGTATGTACACGAGTAACAATGCTGTTAAAGATTTATGGGAACACTGTAACCTGACCTGTGTCACCCAAAGTTAACTGACCAAGAACAAAACAGTTTCACAACCTCCTGGGCCCCGTGCTGATGCCCAGAGGTCTGTGGTCCTCGGTCACCTGTTGTACCCCCTTCTCTTCCCGCCTCCCTTAGCATAAAAAGGAGCCTAAAGTTCGTACTAACTTAAGACGGTTCTTTAGGACATGAGTCCGCCACCTTCTGGGTTTGCTGGCTCTCTGAGTAAAAGTGGCCTTCTTTGTCCCAACACCTGTTTCTCCACTTATGTGGCTGTCCTGCAGGGAGTGACCGGAGCTTGCACTTGGTTACAAAGAGAACTGTGCAAAGACACATGTGGTCAGTAAAACCAAGTGCTTTTGAGAGATAGGTCAGACAGAGACAAAGACAGGTACATGGGACTTCGCAGGAAGGAAACAGATGTGACTTTCGTGAGAAGAGTTTCAGTGGGGCGCGGGAAGCAGAGGCCAGAGTGAAGGGAGGAGGAGTTGAGGGCAGGAAGGGTGAGTGGATGCGAGCCATCGAGTGGAAAGGTTAGGGAGTGAAGGGAGAGGTGCTGGAGGGAGACAAGAACGTGCAAACGCTCGGGGGAGGGCGGCAGGAGACGGGAGAAGCCATGGGCGAGGTCCCCCAGGAGGGAGGAGGACCAGAGCACGGGTCTAAAGGTTGGCCCTAATTCAAGGGATGGAAGCTGGAACAGGACAGAGAGAGAGAAGGGATTAATGAGACGCAGTCGCGGGCGGCAGGAACCGTCTGATGCCTCTGCCTTCTGCAGGGAGTGGCAGGCGGCTCCTTTGCTGAGAGCGAGGGAGGCCCAGGGAAGCCCGGGGGGTTGAGGAAAACGAAGGCGTGTGAAACTCCGCCGGGGAACAGCAGAGACAGACAGAAAGCGGGCTACAAAACTGGGACTGTAAGCGAGGGCACACGACAGAAACCACTCCCGTTTTACCGAAATCTGGTGAGAAAGGGTAGAATCTGAGAGTGAATGCTTGGTTACAATGAGACAGCTGATTCACAAAAGCTCTCCTTTTATAAAGAAATGTTATTATTGGGGTATTTTTCACGAATGATCTGAAAGAGGAACTTTTAAAGTTGGCTGATATAACACTACGTTTTCTGCAGAGTAAACTGCCAAGCTGGTGCCGATAACACCCCTGGCACGGCAGGGCCCAAAGTGACTGATAAGACCCCCACAGGCCAGATTGAGATAATAAAAACCCAACTCAAACTGTGCTCATGAAATAAAGGTCTTGAGATCTCAGTGGTCACCCAGTTAAGAGATCAGAGTTTCCGGCAACAATTCTCGTAAGAGCAGATATGACCCTTGCAGAGAGCAGGTGCCAAGAGGCCCCTAGATAAGATCCCTCCAGCCTCAGAACTCAAGATGCAGTTGAGAGTGCTAAGAGCTCACGGGAGACATCTGGACACAAAAGACACTGCATTTCCCCAGTTCTATCCTTACGTGATCAACAAAGGTGTGGCCCATGTTGTTTCAGCCCCTCCGGGAACATCCTCTGAATTACAACGTAGGCTCATGATATCCACCTTCAGAGAGGTTTGATGCGAATACTCTGTTTAAACAGTGGTTTGGGGCTTTTATAGTTAGGGTATTTCCTACTGCATTATTCCATATCCTTCATAAAGGAAAAGCAAAGAAAAACAAAAAACCCAGGCAGGAACTTCGCCACCCTGGGCCTCCCTTGCCTGAGCGAATGAATCATTTCTTTCCCTTGGCTTAGCTAAGATTAGGATATTTGAAAGAGAATGTTTGCTAAAACACAGAGGGAAACGCAAACAAATACAAAAGCATAAAAACGGAGTCCAGAGATCCCGGATTTCTCAGTCTGCTTCACCAAGATCTGGTCCCGCCTGCCTTAGCCCAAGCCCCGTTTCTCTCCTCAACCAGGCCCACGTGGACATGGAACAGCCTAGAACAGCCCTTAACTTCTGGCCCAAATGTGAGGGCAGATGGGATTTTGGCTCCTTTCAGATCCCATCTCTGAATAGTCACCCCTGGGAAGTCCTGCCACACCCAGGCTGGCTGAGTCTCTGTTCTGTGGCTGCCCTGGAGGGCTTGTCCTAGCTGAGCAAACGTTTTCTGCGACAGGCCACACAGTACCTACGTTGGGGCCTGCAGGCTGTGCGGATTCCTGCCACAAATACCAAGCTCTGCCGCTGTGGACGGACAGCAGCTACAGACGGGAAACAAAAGGGCACAGATGTAGGCCAACAAGATTTTGTGTACAGACGCTGAAATGTGCACCTCATACCATTTTCATATTGCATGAAATATTAGTCCTATTTTGATTTTTTTTTTCTCATTTAAAAATTCACACACCGTTCTTAGCTCATGGATTACAAAAACAGACAATGGGCCAGCTGTAATATTTTTATCAATTTATTAATTTGATACTAATACTACTAACACATACCATTGGTTGACCATCTTCTAGTTGCCAGGGAGTGAGCACCACAGAGCGATGCTGTGAAGAATAAATGAAATAATACAGGCAAAGCACTTAGCGCAGGGCCCGATCTTGCGTAAGCCTCAACCATTGCTGGCTGCTATTATTACTGTTTATATGCCTTACCTTTTGTTGGTAAAACAACTAATACGAGGTAGGTATTAATATCCCACTGAGCGTCAGAGAAATCAAGTAACCTGTGAAACCACAATGCTGGTCAGTAGCAGAGCCAGGATCCGAACCAGATTCATCTGACTTCGAAGTCCGTGCCTTTCCCACTCCCTCGCACGGCCTCCTGGCTAGTTCGTCTGAAGCGGATTCCCCAGCTGGTTGTTAATCTCAGGTACGCCCAGCAGCAGGCACTGCGGTCCCCGGAGCCTGCTGTCCCGTGTCAAGATTAGCACAGGACTTGTTCTAGTCTTGTTTTGAAGCTTCCACGCCTGTGGGACCACTTAGTTGGACCAAGGGATCCTCTACCCTCTGGGGACAGGGAAAATGAGCGCAGGACAATAAGAATTTTTCCAAATCTGTCCACTTCTCCGGGTTACTCTGCTGACTCTGCTCGGGTGACTTCCTGAAAATGACCCTCCTAGAATCCTAGCACTACAGTGTTCTAACAGAAATCCACTTCACGTGTTCAGTGACAACTCCTGACGGTTTCCAAAGGTAAGACGAGTGTCGTGGTATAAAACCATGCATCTGCGTGACGTTTTCAGAGCTGTCTGTGAAATGTTGTTGAAGATACTGTCCACAGCTTCAAACTATATTCGAGGGAGCCTGTGTGATGAAGCCTTCCTTGAGTTTAGCTCCAGAAAAACTGTCCTCTCTGAAGCTGAATCCCTACGCTTTCTCTTGCCAGACTAAGACACGATGTAACACACCGTTTCCTTTTCTACTGTGGCTTCCAAGAAACTGAAAGCCAAATTCTACACTGAAACATCTCATCACAGGTGCTTCACAGGATTTATTTCTGTTTCACCACTTTGATCACTTTTATGTTTTACAATTTTAAAAACAGCCAGCACGTACTGTGTGTCTCCTGTGTGCCCAGAACACCTTTCCTGACGTGCCCTCCTTCGTTGTCCCCACTGTCACCCGTGTACATTTCCAGCAGAGTCCCTCAAAGTCTCACTCTGCCTGTCTGTCCACATGTCTGTCTTCCGCCACCCCAGTCCTGGGGCTCCCAGGGCAAGTGCCACGGCTTACCTGCCTTTCCTCTCCTGCTCCTCACACAGCACTGCCACCAAGGTGACACTCAGTGGTTGCTGAATGAAGATATTAGTGGATTTCTAATTCGCACAACTCTGTAAAGCTGTTATCATTTGCATTTTAGAGATAAGGAAATGTAACACTGCTAGGTTAGGTATCGTTTCCAAGGACCTAGAGTTTGATAAGAGGTTTTAAAGCTGGTGCTTGTTTTATTAAACTAGCCTAGTGTGTTATTTCTTTTATATTTTACCTTGTATCCTACACCTCAGGTCTTCTGGAAGCAGGCAGGTCCAAGTATTGAATAAAAAAAGCAAAAGGGGCTCTATCCATCTTTATGCCCAGTTATGAAGAGTCAACGTGGCTTTATCCTTAGAGACCACAAGATTGGATGTCTGCTCATGAAAACTGGCGTATTTGCAGATCGCCCTCACTCCACCTCTGTCTCTTCCTTCGCACCTCTGCTTGGCTCCTAGTATCGCTCTCCTCGTCTGCCTTTTGGGGTTCTGCTGCGTGTATTACTCTGAAGCTCCATGCGGCCACTCAGACCTCCAGGCAGTCCCCACATTCAGTCTGTGCTGGGGTGACTTACACGAACAGGATTCTAATCCTTCTGCACCTGCAAGTCCCTAGACACACGTCCTAAGTGGAATCCTGTAGCCCCGGGTGGCTTCCTTCCTGGAATCGAAACTCTCTTTGGCATTTGACACCCTGCCACCTCATGGCTCAGGATGTACACCTCCCCTCCAACCCTACCTGTTCCCCACTGACCCCGTCCAGGAGTCAATGAAGGTTTATATAACTTAGCAGTTTACGTCCAAGGGCAATTCGTAGAGCATCTACAATAAAGTTGGCAGAGAATTGTTACTAGATGGAAAACTGGAAATTGGAGAGGATATTTGATGCATTATAGGTCCTCAAATATTTGATAATGAATAAATGAATGAACTAACTCTAACTTACCGCTGCTCTCCCACCCGGCAAGCAAACACCACATTCTATTCACCCAAATCTCTTCTGTAACTGTAATCCTATGAATTTGCCATCGCAAGGCTGATAAAGGTAGAAAGTTTGTTTTGCTTTCTGCTTGGAAAGAAAGCTGGAACACACCTTTGTCTGCCAGCTGGAGAGACTCCTTGTCGGTGCCAGGCGCTAGTCACCTGGCAGGGGAGGACAGGGTTTGGCTTCGCATGTTCCCTTTGCCCGAACGTGTTCAGCGATCCTGGGCAAGTCACCTGACAACTCTGGGCCTCACTGTTCTCATCTGTAAAAAGTGGGGGATGAGGCCAAGCACGGGCGGCTCATGCCTGTAATCCCAGCACTTGAGGAAGCCAAGAGTTCAAGACCAGCCTGGGCAACATAGTAAGACCCATCTCTACAAAAAAAATTAAAAAAAAAAAAAAAAAAAGAGAGGGTAGAATGAAACGATCTCTCTGCTACCCTCCGGCTTTGCACTGGTGTGATCCGTCATCCAGGAATCCAGCCAGCATTCTTTTCTTGGGCTGGGTTAATCTTCCGGATTACATTTCCCAGCCTTCCTCACCACAAATTTGTCATGAGCTTCTAGACCTTGGTAATCTGATCACAATGTGATGCTCAGTGGCACTTTTTATGTATGTGGTAAAATATACATAACATAAAATCGACCATCTTAACCATTTTTAAGTGTACAGTTCAGTGGCATTAAATATATCCACACTGTTGTGCAATCATCACCACCATTCATTCCAAGAACATCTTTTATCTTCCCGAACTGAAACTCTGTCCCCATTAAACACTAATTCCCCACTCCCACCTTCCTTAACCCCTGCAGCTCCCCTTCTAGTTTCTGTCCCTACAAATTTGACTCCTCTAAGGACCTCATACAACCGGGATCATACGGTATTTGTCCTTTTGTGACTGACTTATTTCACTTAGCATGATGTCCTCCAGACTCATCCATGTTGTAGGATGAGTCAAGATTTCCTTCCTTTTTATGACAAATAACATTCCACCGTATGCACAGACCACAGTTTGTCCACTCATCCGCAGACAGGTGCTTGGGTTGCTTCCACCTTCTGGCTACTGCGAATAGCGCTGCTATGAACACGGGTGTAAAAATACCCCTTCAAGTCCCTGCTTTCAATTCTTTTGGGTTTAAACCCAGGAGTGGGACTGCCGATGACGCGGTAATTCTATGCTTCCTTTTCTGCAGAACCTCCACAGTGTTCTGTTCAAGGGGATTTTTAAACGCAGAGAAGCTGGGTGTTGCGTCCTCACTGCCACCCGCTCCTGAGAGGTGTTCCCGAGCATGCAGATGTGCCTAAAAGGGTTGTGTTGCCTCAGTCTCCAGGGGAGCAGGCCCTGCCTGCTGCTCAGAACGAGACCTGCACTTGACACTGGACCTGGGGCTGCCTCTGCCCCTGCCCCTCACACGTGCCCCAGAATCAAGTTCCATCAAGTGGGCTAGTAACACTCGATTTGTAGGATCTTTATAGGCATGGTGTACACAGAGCACCTAGGTACTTACAAAATGAAGCCAGTGATCCTACCCTGCCAGATGCAAAGGGTGGTTACAAAAACAAAACAAAATAATGTACGAGAAAGCTGAACAGGGTCCACATTTTACAAGAGCTACACCCTCATCATTGCTCTCCGGAGTCCTGCTGCAGCCTCTCAACAGTCCTTCCTGCCTCCTACCCTGGGAAGTCGACCCTTCACTCAGGCCTTGCAGTGAGTTACTTAAAGCAGATCCAACCCTGTCATTGTCCTGCCAAAGTTGTCAGTCCCCCCTCTTACCTCTCCAAAGCCTTCTATGATCTGATCCCCACCTCTCTCCAGTCCCATTCCTTATTTTTCTGGGCTTCCTATTTTGCTACTTTACCCCCATGATTTCGTGAATGCTTCTACCCCCTACCTGGAGCACTCACCTCCCACTTCTGACTAAAAGTTAGTCATCCTTTGGTGCTAGTTTCAGGCATCCACTCTTCCAGGAGTCATTTCCGGACCCCACCAAACTGAAGTAGGAGCCCATAGCCCTCAGAACAGACACCTATCACCCTAGCAAACACGCCAGATTGTAAATTACCTCTGGGTTGAATTCCCCAACTAGATCAGCTTCTTAAAGGGATAAATTATTCATCCTCATCTTTCCAATCCCAGCACAGGGCCAGGATGGTTACTGAACAAATATATGAATAGGATTAAATCAGGGGATGTTTTTATGATTGGAAAACTGAGATAGTTCACATGATTAATTCCGTCAGAATAACTGCTTCTATAGCCTCACATTACATGAATCCATTAGTTAATAATTACTATCATTATATAATAAGGAACATTTTTTAAAACTTGGCACCACCATGGCCACATACCACATATCTGGGGGAAAAAAAGAGAAGAAAAGAAAAGAAAAATTGGCACCACAAAAATGAAAGGCAAAGAGGAAATGTTTTGAGGGACTTTATTCCTTTTTCCCTTCAAAATAAATGGTGTGTTTTTAAATTAAGCTGCTCAGGTCTTTAGTGTTCTTCCAAAGGATGCTTTTGTTTCATTGAGTGTCTAAGAAACACCCAGGGCCCCTACTTCCATGGTCTTACTGACACAGGCCCCACGCACAGATCGTACATGCAGTATTTTCCTCTAAGAGTGGGCTAAAGCAATGCGTCCAGCCTTGCACTTGTAGGTAAATAATCTGCTGAAGAAATAAGTAAATCATGAGTCAGTCACCTGTTTGTGCTAACTCCTATAAACTCCACTGCCTGTGGCTACAGGTCAGTTTTTAAAATTTACCTCCTTCAGAAGCAGGAACTGTGCTGGTGCAATCCACTGTGCAAAATTCACTGACTTTAACACGAACAAAACTGTTCATCTGGACTCCAGATGGTGCCTTCTAGTTCTTATGGGTGTTGGTGACTATTAATGACTTACTACATTTGGGTTTTATATTTTGAGTTTATTAATCACTAATGTATACTAGCTAAGATGATTTTTTTCCTTGTGTTTAATCTTTTAAGGATTTGTATCTTTGTACTCACAAATACACAATGCTTTTAAATGACTATTAATGTTAGATGTGGAATGTTATACATAATGGGCAATTCATAATTTCATATTTTGAAAGAGAACCGACACTTATAGAGGAAAGTACCCAGAAGCTAAGAATTTCTGCTTAAGAAAGATTTAGACGTATCTCTTTTCCTTGTTCTAAGGTACAAACTATTTGAAAGCATTTTCTTATTTTCGATTATTATCTCAAGTCAACAGGTGTGTCTGGCAAAAAAGGAATCTAGGTTCATTCCGAGCATTTTAGATTTGGAAGGAATCATAAAGATAATTGTAATAGTGCAACCTTCCCAAGTGGCAAGAATGTTTTGGAACCAAGCTTGCCTATTACCAAGGGGAGCGCTGGAGTGACGGGGAGGGCGACCCAGACACAGGCTGAGGACAGACGCCAAGTTTCAGCCATCCAAGGCGCCCCCTATTCCGGCTTCCTGTCTGCCAAACTTACTCAAAAGCTCAGACTGAGCGATCGCAAACTAAGCCCGGCTCAGCCCGCGGGGACCGCGCCGACCACGGAGCGGGAGGCGGCGCGTGGCAGACGCCGCCGAGCAGGCACAGAGCGCCGGGCTCCCGCCCCGCCGCAGCGCGAACAGCGCCCCGCGGACACCTGCGCGTCCCCGCGCCCGCCCGGCACCGCACCTCCCGCCGCCCCCGGAGCCCACGCCACGCACAGGGTAGGGGCAGCGCACCGGAGCCGGCGGCCGCCCGGCGGGGACCAGACAAAGAGTTTTAAAATAGATCCCCCGGGGCAAACCGGCTTCCGTGAGAAGTACGAAGCCATCGCTAAATTTGAACAGCTTAGGGCTTCTCCGATTGGCACAACTGAGAAAAGACATCCCACCCCCGGGAGCGATGATCGCGAGAGCCCCTACCTCGCTACGGCGCCAGGTGCGGAGGTCTCCTGGGCGGGCCCGCGGCCGGCGACAGCCCCGCGACTCCGCGCCCCGCCCCTCGGCGGCCCCGCCCACGATGGTCTTAGTCCCGCCCCGCCAGAGCCCCGCCCCCACGGGCTCCTGGCCCCGCCCCCGGTAACCCCGGCCCCGCCCCTCATCGACCCCCGCCCCTGCCTGCTCCAGACTCTCTCGTCGAGCTCCGCCCCTCCGGCTCCAGGCCCCGCCCCCTTGGCGGGCCCGCCCCTCTGTTACGGCCGCCGCGCGGGCCCCAGACCCCGGTGCATTGTGGGATGCCGCTGCCCAACGCCGAGCCTGCGCTGACCCCTGGCGGGCGCCGAGCCTGCAGCGCCCGGAGTTTTAGGGCCGCTGGCGCGACGAGTGTTGCTTACGTATCGCCCACATCTCGGTGAATTATGAAAATAAACCGGGTGCTTAAAAAGTGCCTGGGGCCACCCCCCTCTTATGTAGTGACATAAGTAAAAACTACAGCAACTTTAGGGAAAGCTTTGAAATTAGGGAAATAATTTAAAATGCTAAAGCTCAATGACGTCGAGTGAAGGAGGAAGCCAAACACGTATTTAACAGCTGTAGTTTCCCGCGGAACCGCAGGTCAGCTCGGTCTGCCGGGAGAACGACGGAGTGCTGTGTGACCGGGCCCGGGAACTGTCACCCAGGACTTTTCCGGGCACATGCTTCAAAGAAGTAGTTTAAATAGAGTTCAAATGTCAATTGCATGAAGATGCTATAGTGAAAAATTAGGAAATACCAAATGACTAGTAATAGGTGAAAGGTAAAACTGATAGAACCGCAAGGAGAAATAGATGAGTCCACTATTATAGGTCAGGACTTCAACGCCCCTCCCTCAGCAATGGACAGATCCGGCAGTCAGATATTAGTCAGGGCCGAGCTGCACTCCACAGCCTCGTCAGTCAAGCGAACATGATTGACATCTGTAGAATACTTTATCCGACAACAGCAGATTACACATTCTTCTAAAGCTCATGGAACATCCACCAAGACAGAACACATTCTGGGACATAAAACACATCGTAACAAATGTAGAAGAATAGAACTAACTCGTTCGAAGTATGCTGTCAGACCACAATGGAATTAAACTGGAAATCAGTAACAGAAAAGTAGCTGGAAAATTCTAAAATACTTGGAAATTCAATATCATAATTCTAAATAACACATGGAAGAAGCCTCGAGAGAAATTTTTAAATGTTTTAAACTAAAAGAAAATGAACATATAATTTATCAAAATTTTTAGCATGCAGCAAAAGCAGTGCAGAGAGGGAAATTTATAGCGTTGAATGGATATATTAGAGAAGAAGAAAGATTGAAGACCAGTAACCTAAGTTTCCACCTTAAGAAACTGGAAAGAAAGCAAAATAAATTCAAAGTAAACAGAAGAAAAGAAATAACAAATATTAAAGCAGAAGTCAAAGAAATTGACATAGTGAGACCCTGTCTCTAAAAAAAACAATGCCAGGCATGGTGGTGGGCACCTGTAGTCCTAGCCACTTGGGAGGCTGAGGCAGGAGGATTGCTGAGCCCAGGAGTTTGAGCCTACGGTGAGCTATGATGACAGCACTGCACTCCAGCCTGGGCAGCAGAGTGGGACCCTGTGTTTAATTAATTAATTAAACAAACACATCATGACCAAGTGGGATTTATCCCAGGTATGCGAGGCCAGTTCAACATTCAAAAGTCAATTCCTGTAATCCATCACATCAACAGGCTAAAGAAGAAAAATCATATGATTACATCAATAGATGCAGAAAAAAAAATCAACATCTGTTCATCATTTTAAAAAATCATGCTGGGTATTTTATATTAATAAAAATTGAGAAGATAATAATAAATTTTACCCCTATATAGTGTTTGCACTGTAGATGGGTTTTGACCCAAATGTCGTGCCACTGAACTGGGGCTGCTCTCCCTTCCTGCCATCAGAACGCTGTCTTGGATCCAGGCAGGCAAAGCTCAATGAAGAGAGAGAGCTCCTTGCCTTTTGCCGCTGGCAAAGTCTCAAGGAAAGGATGTCCTGGGAGTTCACGCCTCTGCTCTTGCAGGGGAGCCCAGATGGCGAGGTCCAGCTAGGGTGACCCTGGCAGGCTGCAGCAGCCAGGAGCAGACAGATTCGGCTCTGTATTTAACGCTGGGTCCCCTTTGACATTCCCCCGGCAAAGTCGGTCATCAAAGCTCAAGGATTTAGAAAATGAGAAGTATTTCCCAGAGACAAAGAAAGGAAAGAGCTGTAGGCAAGGAGAACAGAGAAGCTATGGCGAATCCTTTATACTTCCAAGGGGCCTTTCACCTCTGGGCGCAGCATCAGGACAACAATCCCTCTAAGCCAGATGCTCCAAAGTCAAGGTCATTTCCCCTCTTGCCCCGAGGGGGTGGAAATCATGCTCTAGCTAAAGCATTTCAGTTACAGAATGATTCAGAACTCTCACCTAGAAAACTGAAAAATAAACACACTCAAATGCATCCAGATTCCAGAATATTAGAGCTAGATGAGACCATAAAAATCCATTTTTTAATGTTCCATTTAATAAATGGAGAACCCCCAGCCCAGAGAGGTTAAATACCATCTCAAGGACAAACAGCAAGGAGAGGCAATACAGTCAGTATACTGGTATCAAACAGATCTGGGCTTGATTTGCAAACTTGAAGAAATCATTTCACCAACCAGAACCCCTATTTCTTCATCTGTCAAACAGGGACAGTAAGAACCACAGCACAGGATTGGTGTGGCCACGAAGACAGATAACCTGTGAGGCGCTGGGCACGGTGCTGCCACGTGAAAGTGCTCACTGTTATTTTTCTTTTTTTCTTTTCGTTCCTTGTGTTGGCGCCAGGACTCAATGCCTGGCATCTGGAATCCCAGTTCCTCCCTCTTTGCTCTGGTCCCAAGGTCAGCCACGGGTGGTGTATTTGCAGGGACTGGTGAGGTAGGAGTGAAAGGTATCACTGGGTGTGCTACGGTGGCTCTGTGGTTCTGCTGTCCGGCACCTGAGACGCTGAACCGGACCTAGTCATCAGTCTCTCAATGAGATCAGGAAATTCCCCACTGCTCTGTGGCTCCTTAAATCTGTATTTTCAGCCCCGACCCCTCCGCTGAACTCCACACTAACACTGGAACTTGCTCAAAGAGAACTCTTGGTTCTGTTCTCCCCTGAACCCAAATCTTTTCCTCTGCCAGGCGACCTCATCTTGAAAAAGGAAACATGATCCATTCAGTTGGTTAAGCCAAAAATCTAGGAATTTTCCTAGATTCGTTTTTTTTAAATCTTCCTTGTCGCTTGTAGAATCTCTGTCTGCAACGCACTCAAATCCATTCTCTACTACTGCCCCCTGCCCACCCGCCACGTCCACGTCCAACTCCGATCCAGCATGGTTTTTTGTTTCACCACTGCAGTATCAACCTAACTGGTCCCCCAATTCCAAGCTTGACCCCCCTTCATAAAACCACCAGAGCAACCTTTTAAAAATATGTACCATGCCAGATTTTCCCTCTGCCTAAAGCTTTCCACTGATTTCCCATTGTGCTTAGAAAATTTTCCAAACTCCTTTCTCTGAGTCACAAAGCCTCTGCGACCTGGCCCCAGGCTCCTTCTACCCCATATCATTCATTCCCACTCTGCTACTCCCTGGGCTCTGGACAAATTGGCCTTGTTCCTGTTCTTCAAATGTGCAAGCTCAGTCCTGCCTCAGGACCTTTGCACTCGCTATGCCTCTGCCTGGAAGGCTTTTCCCCGAGACCTCGGCATGGTGGGCTCCTTCAGAACTCAGCTAAATGTCACCGTCTCAGATCACCCAATATAAGAAGCCACTCATTCATTATTATATCACTTTATTTTAATTCTCATTGTAGCTCTTACTGCATTTTGGTAATTTTCTTGTTTATTGCTTTGCTCGTGGTCTATTTCACCCTGCTAGAAGGGAAGCGCTATGAGACAGCAGAGATCTTATCTATTTATCTTGTTTGCTGTATCTTCGCACCCAGAAACTGTTTGGCACATGATCAGCGCTCAAAACATATATGTTGATTGAGTAGATGAGTGAATTACAAGCCACCCCAAATGGGTAGTAAGCTAGAGAGCACTCTCTGGGGGAGTGCTCATTTTAACTGAACCCAGGATGGTCTCACAAACAGTTGCCTGAATCCAGAAACTCCCCGGACAGCAGGAACAGACGCTGCAGACAGGTCAGCCTGATTTCCCAAAGGATGCTGGCTGGCTGGGTAGCCAAAGCCTCTCTACCAGGGGACCCCAGGAAATGCCGTTCTCCATGTGCTTCAGTAATGAGACCAGCTCGATGACCTGTTTTAAGACTGTTAAATTGTGTCCCAAACGTTCCATTCTATGGAAGTGCTATGGTTTGAGACATTTGAGATGGAGGCGACCACCTCAAGCCCATTGTGAAGAAGGATCAGTTTACCTAAAGCAATCGTGAGACTGTTATTTCCGCGTTCTCACCACATGCCGTGTGCTTTCCTACTTCTTGCCTTTACTTGTGCTTCTTCCCACCCACCCCCGCCCTTCACCCACTGAAATGCCATTTCCTCCTCTCCAGGGCTCGGCTAAAACGCTGTGGCTTCTGAGCAGCTGCTGTCCTGCTGTTGAGACCAGTCTCCGCTTCCCCAGAGTCCAGCACTCTTGTGTACACGCCCACTATAGTACTTATTTTATTTTACCGTCTATAATTACCTTTATAAACCTACACCTACGAAATTATACGCTCCCTGAGGGAAGAATCATGTCATTCTTTTTTTTTTAACCTCTCCTGACTCTTCCCTCTTTTTTCTTCCCTTCTCTGTTCCTTTTCTTTCACAATCTCTGGCCAGTTTTGTCTTTACATCCCTCCCACCTCCTACTGCAGCCACTGACGGGGTCTTCTACACACCACAGAGGGGACCCGTGACGGAGGAGTCTTCTCTCTCTGAGGCACTTTGGGTTAAGGCGACCACGGGTCCAGTACCTACTAAAGCTGAGCATGCGCACAGCCTCCGGCTCAGGGAGTCCACTCCTGGGTACACGCAGGAGGACAATGAATGTCTGTGTCCGTCAAAAGACACCTATGAGATTGTTCACAGCAGCGTTATTCATGATAACCCGCACTAGAAACAACCCAAACGCCCATCAGCAGCAAAATGGGTAGGCTGTGATACAGTCACACCATGGAACGGCACACAGCAAACAGAAAGAATGACGTGTTGCCGCATACAACACCATGCGTGGATGATCGTAAAGACAACACGGGCAAAATCAGCTAAACATAAACAGATAGACACATACAGAGACATAGGTACATATAGAGATATAGCCGTGTATCTATTGATCTCTCTCTATATATCCCCATGGGTACAAATCAATCAGGCAAAGCTAATTTATAGTGATGAGCACTAGAAAACTGGGTACTTGGGGGGGGGGATATTGACTGGAAGGGGAGTCCAGGAACAGCCTATATTTTAATCTGCTTGGTGGTTTCATGGACCTACATACATGTAAGAAATTGCTGTGATTTGTGTACTTTACTGTGTATAAATTACAACTCAGTTAGAAAGTGACATGCTCCTGTAGTCCCGGCTACTCAGCGGGAAGATCTCTTGAGTCCAGGAATTTGAGACCAGCTTGGGCAACATAGTGAGACCCCCATCCTCCCCCAAAAAAGAGGTAAGAAAACATATTAAAAATCTTGAGATAAAGAAGTAACCCATGATCATCACAAATTCCAAAGCAGACACAAGCTGGGCTCTGTCCCTCTCCCCACATTCTCACTTCACTGCCTGCTTTGTGTCTGTGCAAAACCGAACAGGCAGGCAGCGTGGCCCACAGAGCACGTGCGCCCGGTTGCAGGGGGCGATCGGGACCCTCCTTGTGCACTTTGCTAGCTGTGGGTAAAGAAGCCGAGTGTGGGCCCGGAGACAAACGGCGGCATGAGCGGTTTCTCTGTCATTGTTTGTTCCCCAGTGCACGCTCACGCTCTACTTCATAGTTCAGGAAAAGCCCATTCATAAAAGCACCAACACTCATGGTCTAATTTTCACGGTGGGTTGGCTGCGGGCCCGGGGCACCACTGTGTGCTGTGTCCCCTCCCTCGTCCTCATCACCCACCTCGTCCTCCTTTCCTCGCCCCCGTCTCACGCGTACCCCATCCTTCTTCGTCTTCCTCCTGTTGCTCCCAGTGACCCCTCTTCCCGACCTTCCCTCTCATCTCTTTCCCCAGGGTGTGGAGGAAAGACCTCACGACCTTCTACGGCGTTCTGAATTCTTTCCTTTTCGAAAGGCATGTTGAAAAAGCTCAATTTTGTTTTACAAAACACATGTCCTGTTAATTTAGACTCGTGCGATTATGTGGAAATTCAATTTTTAAAGGATATAGCTGCCTCTCTAAAAGTTAAAAAAAAAAAGCTTCTTAGAGTTGTATGGTGGTGGGCTTGCTGTTTTCTCCCCAGGAAAACAACTTGCAGTAACGCTGGTATTAAGAACAGAACAGATTTACTCAAAGGGCAAGTCACATGAAATCTCTAAACGACCTCCACTTGTGTGCACAGTAACTGCCACCACGCCTAGTGCGGATTAGTTTCATTTATACCATCAGGACCCGCAGAGACAAGGGGTGGGCGGTGGTGTGTGCAGGGAGGAGGGACCCCCCTGCAGGAGGGGAAACTGAGGCTGCCCAGGCAGGGAGAGCCAGGGCTGGATCCGTAACCCCAGGAGGCGGACGCTTCTCCTTCGAACCAGCAGTCTCTGGCCATCTGTCAGCGTTTGGAAGGGAAGCCAGGGCCGCAGCGTGGGGAGTGGGGTGCGGGGGGCGGGAGGACGGGACCCCCTTGGGGCAGCTGCTCCGCCTTCCTCTGTCCACTGAGGGATCCAGCTCTCACTCCACCCTGGCACACCCCCCAGCAACCCAAACCCTGCCCTCCCCGGCCTCCAGAGCGCCACCCAGCAGCAGGGATGTCACGCCGCCCCAGCGCCTCCCAGCGGTTCCCTGGTGTCTGCATCTATTCCACTGTCCCCAAGAGAAAAGGAAATGAAACCGTGTCCACCCCATTCTGTGTCCACTAAGGCCTCTGCAGCATTCTGAGACCGATGTCTGGGCCACAGCCTTTAACTCAGCTCTGCAGGGAGCCATGGCCGGACCATTTATAAAATCCACGGTAAGAATGCGGAAAAATCTGGTCATTTAACCTGATTCTCAGTCCCGAAATCTTCAAAATTAGGATGAGTAAGTCAACCACACAGGGTTGCTTTGAGGCTAAATGAGACAGGTGCCTGGAGTGCAGGTGTTCGGGGAAATTCTCCTCCCCGCCCCACCCGAGCCCCTGCACGGAGACCAGTTGGGGACTCTGTTTCTCCCAGACGGCTCCGCCAAAAATCAGGCTACTCTGCCCCAACCCGGCAAGGCCAGCCTGGCCCCCGCCCGGTGGTCTCTGCCTATCCCCCTACTTACTCTATTAGGTTCAGGACAGCCTGAAGCAGCTGCGATGCAGGAGCATTTGGAGATGGTCTGAAAAGCCACCATTGTGTTTTATCTCAAGAAACATGGCAAATAGTCTGAGAAACTAACCGAGACTCGCCCTGTGGACGCTGCGATCTCCCATCTCCCGCCGTCTCCGGATGATGTCCACTGCGGTAGCAAAACAAGCAAGCAGACAGAAGTTTGCACTTGGACACGGATGAAGTCAACGATCATGTCACAGAGTTCCCAAAGTCAAACAGCCACATCAAATGAGCTGCAAAATAGACACCAACCCATGTGTCCTGCTTTATACAGACACATCCAGGAACCGGCCGAGGGCTCACTGCGTCGGAAAACCGGACTCTGGAGTCGGGTGTGTGTTCAAATCGCACCACGAGCAGCCTGTAGGAAGACTAGCTGGTGTCCAAAGGAAGGGCGTTCTGTTCTGCTCAGTTCTTTGATGGTCACAGTCATGCAAAAGCAGGCCTTCCACTGAGTTCGCCTGTGGGGCCAAGTGTTTTACAGATCTTGTTTAAAAACCAGAACCCTTGTAACTCTTATTTATAAAAGTATAATCAAAACGTATTTCACAAACTGATACTAATTCTTACCATACTCACACGCACATTTTCTATTCCATCCTATTTCATTTAAAAGAAAATATGGTTGTGACTCACTAAGCGGATTCTGCCACTCACTAAAGGATTTGACACGCTTTGGAAAACGGTGGGCTAGAACGCTGCCTCGCTCTGTGCAGTAGAGAGAAATACATGCGGAGTTCCTGAGATTCCGGGGAAACCAACGCAAGGGACGGGGACAGGAAAGGGAAGATGGAGGAGATTGGTTCAGATGTCGCAAGTACAGAGGTGCGAAGTGACCCAGGGTCATTGGCAGGCCACCTGCCCCAGGGGCTGTAGACACAGACACTCCTGATGTCCCCGTGAGCTGTTTGCCTTGCAGCACTGTGACCTACGCCCGCCCCTGCACAGCAGCTGAGTCTGTGTCACACACAAAGCCTCCAGGAAGTAGGTTTCAGGTGGGACTGGGGCAAGGCTGAATCTCGCCTCTGGGCTACGTGGTGCAGAACAGATGGCAATGGCAGGGCGGGAGTGACAGCCAGGAGCTCATGGGGAAAGCGGGGACTCGGGATGGGAGGTCACAGGAAGGAGGGCAAACTCCCCGGCCTCCCCCACCCAGGCGATGGGCATTCGAACCCATCTTCTTTGGAGCTTAAGGGCAGGATTATACCAGGATCACGAGCCCAGAGATCCCAAATCCCAGCTTGTGAGCGACAGTTTCATACTGAAACGAGAGAAGCACGAGAAAGGTGGAGGAAAAGCAGGAAGACAGGCGAGCAGGGCGAGCCCCTGAGGAGGGGAGGAAGGACTCGTGGTTAATGGACTAAGCAGGTCTTTTCTGGAACGAGTGAAGGGCTGAAACAGAGACTGGGTGAAAAGGCACCAGGTGACAAGACCTATGTGCAATGGATGGGGTTGGCGGGGCGCAGGGAAGACCCGAGGGTCAGGACAAACGGAGGAGGGATGAGCGGGACTCAGTGGAAGACAGAATGGAGGAGAAATTGGGATAACACTGGGAAAACCTATCGATGCCCCAAAATTGTCCTCAGACAAGAGGCACTCCAACTTAGGTTGTCACTTGATCTCTGAACGTCAACGTAACTTTTTGCCAGTCCCGAACAGAACAGTAAAACAGGGAAACTGCTTCATTAGAGATCATGCCCCTTGGGTGGAGGCACAGCCGTCCCCGCTCCGTGTTAAATCGCTGTGCCCTTTCCTCTTCCCACACGCACTGGACACAGTGATGATGCAAACACGTGACTGTCCGTCGGGTGGAAGATTCTCCGATGCAGACACACTCCATCACGCAAGGGGCATTCTCAGCCTTAACAGCTTTGACTTCTTCCTCTGAATCCATCTTCAAATTATATAATTTTTTGTTTTGTTTTACAGCTTTGAAACACATCTTTTTAGGGCAACTTCTTTGTGCTTCCTTCCTCCCGCCTGGGACTGCAATCATTTTATTAACTCTCAGTTACGGTTTTTGTCTTCTTTGCTTTTGTCACGGATGGCTGGAGATTCGAACACAGAATTCCCTATTGCAACTTCAGTGCTGTCCTGTTCGTGTTTGTTCAAAAGTCTTTGAAAACTAAGACTCATTCTTGCTAGAGATTCTTATCAATTATTTTTCTTTCCCTCCTTGGACATTACAGAGGCATCTGAGAACACTTCGTAGATGAGGTCACTTGTACTCCCGTTGACAATTAATCTCTAAATACATCTCAAGATGGAAAGGTTTCAGATTTTTAAAATACCACGATGGCAACATGATGCCAACAAAAATACCAGTATTTCTGCACTGAAAAATAAACACAGCATACTGGAATTATTAATACAGCAAAAATCAGATCACCACAAGGTGTCGTGGGATTTGGATCTGTACTTCATGAATGTCCTGAGGTTGCTCTATATAATTGTTCACGATCTATAAATCACGCAGAGTCTCATATTGCTCAGGGGACACAGTGTCAGACTCTTCCTTGTTTCCTCTGCGTCTGCCACCGCCTGTGCTCACAGCCCAGCAGCCTGCTGAAAACGAATCCTGTTTGTGAGCTGGATCCCAGCGAGCCCTGCCCTTCCTCGTGCAAGTGGGGTGCAATCCAGAAGGTGCCACCAGGGACCAGCCTCACGAGCTTCTCATCCACCAATCTGGGTTCATAGGGGGCAAAATGAATCGGCCCAGGCAAGTCAAAAGTAGCCTACAACTACCCCACATGAAAATTTTTTTAGAGAAAAAAATCCAACTAAGTGGCTTAAAGAAATTTTTAAAAATAGAGATAGGGTCTTGCTGTGTTGCCCAGGCTGGAGTGCGGTGGCATCATCATAGCTCACTGCAGCCTCAAACTCCTGGGCTCAAGGGATCCTCCGGCCTCAGCCTCCCAAGTAGCTGGGACTACAGGTGTGTGCCACAACGCAACGCACGGCTACAGCAGACATTTTTAAATCAATACAATGTCAGCTCAGAAGTTGTCCCGGGGGCAGTAGGAGTCCCAGGTGTCATGGATACACAGCAGGCGCAAAGCCTGACAGAAAGACAAGCTAGGGCTTCTCTCCCTTCCAGCACCTGTAAGTGACAGGAACAGGGGCAGGAGTGAAGGGAACCTACCTCTTTCAGCGGAAGGAGGAAGCTCCCTTTTTGCACTTCTGCATGGTGTGGTCTCATGATTACAGAAAGTGGCTATTCAGGGTGAAGCCATCAGCCTGAAGTATCTGGATCTGCCCTCTGCCCTCGGCCTCTTCCCTCTCCTTGGACTGTCAGCTGGGGATGGCCCAGGAGAGCAATTTGGAATTGGGGTTTTATGAATTCCAACTTATGCTCTAATTAACTTTTAATATCCACCTGACTCTAGAGTTTTCATTCTAGAATTCTTACCAGCTACAAGAGAAAGGTGCTGTCGGGGGTTTGAAGCAGGGATAATATAAGCAATGAAGTTTCGGGATTAGCCAGCCCCTTCACAGGAATACGGACTCCTGGCATAGTATTCTTAACCTCATGTGGTTTTCTTAGGGGTTATATTTCCTAAGCATCTGGGGGCTGGGGAGGGGGGAGGGGCGGGCAGTGTTGCTCAAAAGAACAGAGGCTTTGTTTTGGATGACTTGAAGCAAACAATGTCCCCATTCAAGGGATCCAGGTGGGCCGGGCAGGGGCAATAGACGGAGGAAGAAAGGAATAGATCAAGTGTGAAAATTCTGCAACCAAACTTCCACGAGCTTCCTTCCAGCTAGTCTGACCCTTTTCAAGGAGATGTGTGAACTCGGCTGTTGCTTTGACGCTCTTTCCACTTGTTTCCACTGAGGTGAACATGGAAGCCGTGTGGCATCCGCTCATTTGCAGTCCTGCAGGAGAAGGCTCTGGGCCAAAAGCGCATAATGAGCTCCGCCCCCATCAGTCAACAAGTGCTGCTCGTTAGGAAAGCTCTGGGCAGGGCTCTGCCCACCTGCCCGCCCGGCACCGCAGGTGAGGGCTCTAGGGCAGCTTTGACGACACCTCATCACCACCTGCTCATTTGTTCACTGACTGGTTGCCCAGGGGATTCGAGAAGTCACGATGTGGGGGAATGTTTTCCAAAGTGCGGTCCTGGAGCCGGAGACGGCAGAATCATGCGTGTTTTAAAGATCAGATTCCTGGGTCCTACCTTAGACCTACTGAACCAAAAATCTCCGAGGAATTTGTTTTTTCATAGTCCCACTCCCACCCCCGCCTCCAGGTAACGTTTATGCGAAGTAAAGTTTGAGAATCTCTGTTCTAGTAGGAAGAGCTGTTCTCCAAGGCGCAGGGGAGGTGGATTTCTAGTCCTGGTTTTCCTGACTGGCCTCAGTTTTATCATCTGCTGGGAGTCACTGGAGACGGCAGCACCTGGCCCCAGTTTTCCCCTGCAACCCGGCTCCTGCAATTGTCCAACACCACCTCTGACACCACAGCCTCTTGGTCACCCGACAGCCTCCTCTCTAGTGACCGTCTCCTATGTCACCCCCACCCCGGCCCCGTCACTGACTCCCACAGTCACACCCTGGACATCTTGTCTCCAGGAGCCAGACCCAGAGCCACTCAAAGTCAGGAGTGCCCCCCACCGCCCCACCCCA
This sequence comes from Eulemur rufifrons, assembly GCF_041146395.1. Classification (NCBI taxonomy): domain Eukaryota; kingdom Metazoa; phylum Chordata; class Mammalia; order Primates; family Lemuridae; genus Eulemur; species Eulemur rufifrons. Next base: position 4,697,141 of record NC_090994.1, read on the forward strand.
ACACACCCCACACATTTTTTTTTCACTCTGTTACTCGGGCTAGAGTGCCATGGCATCATCATAGCTCACAGCAACCTCAAACTCCTGGGCTCAAGCCATCCTCCTGCCTCAGCCTCCTGAGTAGCTGGGACTACAGGCACGCACCACCACGCCTGCCTAATGTTCTAAATTTTTTATAGAGATGAGGTCTGACTATGTGGCCCAAGCTGATCTCGAACTCCTCCCACCACGACCTCCCAGAGTGCTGGGACTGCAGTCCTGAGCCACCATGCCCATTTCCCCTTTTCTCTCTTACCTGCAGTTTTTCTGGCCCCTCTGGCTCTCTGCAATGTTTGGCAGTCAGACATCAGGAGACATCTCTGCTGCAAAATAGCGTTTACTTTTCTACTTTAGACAATTTGAAGTTTGTAGTGTTTGTCTCCTTGTCATGCTGAAGGTCTGTAGGGTTTGTTCTCCTGTTGACTAATAAGAAGTATCTATGGAGGGACTGGAAGTAGGCCATGGGTACGTTGGCTACCCAGACATTTATTTTAGCCCTCATTCTTGAGAGAGAGTTTTGCTGGTTTATAATTCTTGGTTCATAGTTGTTTTCTGCCAATACATTAAGTTATATTCTTGTCCTCCAACTCCTGTTACGGCCGTAGAGAAGTCAACCTTCGATGTCTTTGACATTCCCTTGTGTCCCTGCTCTGACTTTGTTTTTTCCCTCTGGTCTTCTTCAGTTTTCCTATATGATGTCTAAGTGCAATTTTTAAAAAAATTACTCATCTTAAGATTCGTTGAATTCCATGGACTTGATGATTAGTGTCTTTCAACAATTCTAGAAAATTCTCAGCTATTAGCATTTCAAATATTTCCTTTTTCCCATTATTCTTCTGGAGTGCTGATGTAATGTCATTTCATGTTTTCTATCCCTCTGTCTCCCTGTGCTGCATTTGGGATAATTTCTTCGCGTTAATCTTGTGTGTGTTACTTATTGCTGCATAACAGGTTATCCCAAAAAGTTAGCACTTTAAAGCCACAAACGTTTGTTATTAAGATTTCAGTTTCTGGGCCGGGCACGGTGGCTCACGCCTGTAATCCTAGCTCTCTGGGAGGCCGAGGTGGGCGGATCGTTTGAGCTCAGGAGTTCGAGACCAGCCTGAGCAAGAGCGAGACCCCACCTCTAAAAATAGAAAGAAATTATATGGACAGCTAAAAATATATATAGAAAAAATTAGCCGGGCATGGTGGTGCATGCCTGTAGTCCCAGCTACTCGGGAGGCTGAGACAGGAGGATCGCTTGAGCCCAGGAGTTTGAGGTTGCTGTGAGCTAGGCTGACGCCACGGCACTCACTCTAGCCTGGGCAACAGAGTGAGACTCTGTCTCAAAAAAACAAAAAAAAAAAAAAAAAAAAAAAAAAAAGATTTCAGTTTCTGAGGGTCGAGGAGTGGGTCAGGTGGGTGGTTTTGGCTTAGTGTCTGTCACAAGGCGGCAGCCGAGCTGTCAGCCAGCGCTGTGGTCGCAGGAAGGCACCAGCTGGGTGGAGATCTGTACCACATGGGCCTTGCCACAGGGCTGCCAGAGCGTCCCCCTGACATGACAGCTTCGTCCCCAGAAAGTGACCAGAGAGAGAGAGAAAAGCAGCAGGAAGCCATAGTATCTTCTACGACCAAATTTCCAAAGTCGTGCAACTTCCCTGTGCTTTATTCTATCTGTTAGAAGCAAATCAGTAAATTCAATCCAATCCATAAGGGGAGGAGAATTAAGCTCCACCTCTCAAAGGAAAGGGTATCAGAAAATTCTGGACATTTAAAAATCACGAGATGTTTTTTAGTTCACTGATCTCTCATTGGTTGTTTCATCTGTTGTTTCTAATTTCAGTTATTAAATTGTTTATACCTAGAAATTCAACTAGGTCTCTTTTTTTTCAAATTTGCCTCGTCATTTTTCATAGAATCTTGTTCCTTAGTTGTACACTTAATATCTTTTTATTTCTTTAAATATACTAAATCCTTATTTTATATTCTGTATCTGGTTTTTTTTTTTTTTTTTTTTTGGTCCCGTCTGTATCTGTTGAGTTTAAAATATGCAGTCTTTGGAGAATAGGCTCTCACTCATGATGTCTCGTTCTCCTTTGTGTGTTTTGCTAGTTTTGACTGTGAACCATTCATTTCCCTTGCAAATCTCTCTGTGGGAATTCCGTGACACCTGAACTGAAATTGCATCCCTCCAAAGAAAATGTGCATTTACTTCTGCTAATTGCATGAAATTACAGCAATTCAGGACCCTTTGAGCTATGTTCTTGGCTTAAGGTTCAAACCACGCAGAGATAAGTGTATTTTTGGAATAAAAACTGTGCATGAGGGCAGTTCTGGTTACAAATTCTCAGGGAAGATTCCACCATACTCCTTCCTGCCAACCAGTGCTAAGATTGAAGCAATGCTTCCTTGATGTCCTGTTCTGTGTGACTTTTTGTTTTTTCTCCCTCACCTTCACATTGAAGGTATAACCTTTTGGAGTCTCAGCATTATGCATAAGTCTCCCGTTAGGTGTTCCATTTGGCGTGGGCCTTAGGCGTCACCTCTCGCCCCCACATCAGACACTCTGAGAAGCCAGTGTTTGTACTCATGGCCTCAAGAAACTCAAGAAACTATGTTTCTTGCTTGCATTGTTTTTCACTTGTTGGTAAGATCATGCCAGCTTAGCAATGCAATCACAACGAAGATTCTCATATATAATATAATCCAACATTTTTTCTGCTTTCATTGGGAGGGTTGCTGAAAGCATCTAATCTTCCAACTGCTGGAATGCAAGTTCCCCTGCACCTTAATCCACTCCCACCTGGCTCCCCTCCCACTCCACTGAAGCTGTTTTTCCCCAGTAACTTCTATGTTGTCAAATCGAATGGTCTTTGTTAGGCATCATCTTAGTTTGTCTCCAAGCATCATCTGACCAGCTGAACTCCTCCTTCCTTTATAAAACACCTTCTCTCCTCGCTTCCCTCTAACACGTGCCCTGGACCTCCCTCCTCTCCCACAGGCCTCTCCTTCTCACTCTCCTTTCCAGACCTTCTGTCCTCTGTGCAAGTTCTTGTCTCTATCCGGTCTTCTCCCAGGTGATCTCACGTAGCTGGATGGCTTTAGATCCCATCTACACCTCGGTGATTCTCAACTTCCCATCTCAGGCCCAGATCTCAACCAGAGCTCCAAATTCGCATGTCCAACTGCTTGCCTGGCATTTCCACATGGATAACTAACAGCCACCGTAAACCCAACCTGTCCAGAACAGAACGCTTGATTTTTTTCCCCTCCAACATCTCTTCTTCCCCACCCTCTCCGTTTCAGCGATACCATGACCCAGCAGCCTGGCCAAAAACTAACAGTCCCTTTTATTCACCCTCTTCCCTCATCCGGTAGGTCAGTAAGGCTTATTGACTCTCCTTTCCAAATACGTAATGAATCTTCCCTTTTCTGTCCATCTCTACAACGACTGAGTCCAAGTCATTGTGATTTCTCACCTGTACTACTATGCAGTTGCTTTTTCTGTTGTTCTCCCTGTGTGCATTCTTGATTCTCATAATCCCTTTTCCATAAATAATTTTTTAAAAATGATGTCATGTTAACATCTTAACTACAATCTTCAGTGCCACTCTTTAGTACTGTAAACAATATCCATATTCTGTACCAAGACCTTTACGGACCTCCTTATAGGGTACTGTTATAACATTTATTGCTATCTGAAATTAATCTGTTAGTTTATTTGTTTATTATCTATGTTCTCCCTTTAGACTCAAAATTCTGATTACAAGATTGTAACAAAACAATTGCCTGTTTTGTTCTCTACCTTGACCGCAGAAATTACTAGGTAGTCCACGAATAATTACTGATTGAATCTTTTCTCTTCCATAAAGCTCTCTATGCTCTCAGTCCTCATGGCAGAAGTAACTTTTTCCACATTTGTGCTTCCATAATGCTTTGAGCACACCAGTATTACAGTACTCAGGTGTTTCAAAGTTTATCTTCTCATTACAGTGTGACTTTGCAAGAGTAGAAACCATGTCATTTTCTTCTTTGAATGCCCAGGGTCTTACTGCCTGCGGTAAGGAGTAAAGAAATGCGTATTCCCTGAATGAATGAATGAATGAATGGTCATAGAGACTTGAACAGTTTCTAAGATGACTTTCATCCACAGACAAGAAAAACAATATACACATGACCCTTGGCTCTGGAAAAACACCTAAAACTATGAAAGCTAAAACAGGCTTACCGTTACGTATGTCATGTTTCTGCAAAAGAACTTCTATCAATGAACAGGACAAGGAGAAGGAAGGAAGGATTTTTAGATTAAAGGATTTAGTTTGTTCTCCCCTGAGAAACTCTGGATTTGCTAACTCATTTTAGTGCTATAGCAATGGCTCTGGAAATAAACCGGTATCTGACTCACACAATGGAATTTTCGGAAATGGTGATCATCACACTGAGAATGCAAGGGATTTATCTTTGTCATCAGGGTCAGGGTTCATTTGGAATCCACTAAATTGATGAGTGAGGGGCACAGGCATTAGCTCTGCCCTAGGGACTGTTACCGACAGTTCCCTTAATCTGGCTCAACTGTGCCCAAGCTGTTGTCACAGAACAACTTCCTTCCTCCTGCCTTTCTGGCCACCTGGACGTGTGGGAAACCAGAAGCTTCCAGACACAGATATAGTGCATGAATTTATTTCCCATCTTTAGCAGACACTTTTCTTTAACAAGTCTGGTGTCCAAAAATTCCTTAAAATAAAAATATATATGCTTCATTGGTGACTTCATGCTAAGTGTTTAAGTACTTGTACTGTATTTATTACTGCACAGTAGCGCATCTAATATTATTTGAGGTTGCTGAAGACTTTCCATTAGCCCCAGAGAGCCTTTACGTCTTGAGCTGTCTACAAAGAGAGGGTGAAAAGAGCTCAAGGTAACTCTTCAGCTGCAGAAGAGAAGACAGTGACTCATCTGTACCTTAGCAAAAAGCTTTTCTTATTTTCAAAATATGTTTCAGTGCCTGCTGTCATGGTTTCTGTTGTTTAATTGTGTAAATTAGTGGATTTGTATAGCACTCTCTTTTGTTTATGTGTGTTGTTGCTCAGGAGTGACCAGAGACCCGGTAATAAAGCTCTGTTCCCTAACCTCTTTCCTACTCGGCACGCTTGGAAATCTCCACGTTTTCCCAATGCCTAACCTGCTCCTCAGCTCCTTCTGACAAATGGGTGGGTTTGCTGGTGGGAGTGTGGGGTTGAAAAAAAAATATGCTAGACAAGGTTAACAGAGGAAAATGAAGACCAGAGTTTTAAAGAGGAGAAAAGTAGGCTGGAGCAGAGGATGAAAGGAGATATGGGAATAAATGAAAACTGCAAAAAATAATGGTATTAAAAAAAAGAAGAGATGAGACAAAATCAGAAGGAAGGCAAGAGGGGCTGATGGCTCTTATTAATCTCAGTTCCTCCCACCTGTCTCCACCCACCTCAACCGTCTGTTCCTGGCAACCGGCCAGCTCCCTGAATGCTTCTGATGCTTCACGGCTTCCTCGGGCCATTTTCCATTACTCATTTATTGCCTACACATTGCAGATGTGGTGGTGTGAGGCTTAGCATATTAGTTTTCTGTTGCTGCTGTAATAAATTACCACGTTATTTAGGGGTTTAAGCAACACAAATTTATAGCTTACAGTTCTGTAGCTCAGAAGTCTGACATGGGTCTCACTGGCCCCAAATCAAGATGTCAACAGTTCCTTTCCGGAGACTTTAGGGGAGGATCAATTTCTTTGCTCAGTCTGGTTGTTGGCAGAATTTAGCACCTTGCAGTTCCAGGACTGAGATGCGAGTTTTCTCGCTGTCTGTCGGCTGAAAGTCGTTCCCAGCTTTCAGAGACCACCTGCATTCCTTCGCTCATGGCCCCCTTCCTCTGTGACAGTGGGTTAAGGCCTTCCGGTGTTGTATCCATCTTATCCTTACGTCGTCACAGTTCTCACTACGGCCAGGAACAGTTCTCTGCTTTTAAGGAATCATGATTAGATTGGGCCCATCTGGATAAGCCAGGAAACTCTCCCCATCTGAAGATTTTTAACCTTAATCACAACCACAAAGTCTCTTTTGCCATAAAAGGTGAGACAGTCACAGGTCCTGGGCATTAGGGAGTGGACGTCTTGGAGGGGCCATTCTGCCACACTCAGAGTATGGGGTGCTGAACAACTGGACTCCTAAATTGGTGCTCCTGGGAAGTTTAGAGGAAGCAGGGGACTGAGAACAAGTAGAATGCAAAGGCTGCTTTCTTTATGTAAAGCAGACTAGCGGGGTCTTATTTTCACTTGACAATACTGAATTCAGAGGGTAAATAAGAATTGAAGGATTGCCTTCAATTTGAAGAGACTCTTGGTAAGAGACATGCTGATAGGTTCTTTAAAATTAACAAAAGGGAAAAAGGCAGCTGGGAAATGAATGGGACATTAATCGAAGAGACCCATAGATCATCTTAATTGAAAAAATTTGTCAAACGTTTTATTTTGATCTCGAACTCCTGAACTCAAGTAAGTGATTCTCTGGCCTCAGTTTCCCAAAGGGCTAGGATTACAGGTGCGAGCCACCACGCCCAGCCTATGCTTTTTGAGATAACTGCAGATATACATGCAGTTTTAAGAGTTCTCATACCCAGTTTCCCTCATTAATAACATTTATTTTTTGGTAACTACAATATCAAACCCAGGAAATTGGCATAGACACAGCCCATCTACCTTATTAAGATTTCATTGGTTTTATATGCACTCATTGGTGTGTGTGTAGATATAGCTCTATGCAACATTATCATGTGTATATTTGTGTGACCACCACCCCGTCAGGATACAGAACAATTTAGTAATTTTTAAAGTGGGTTCTTTGAGCTATAAGAGTTCTACTTAGGGGCGTCAAGGGATGCTGTGGGTGGAGAGGGGGTAAGACGGGCTCGGCCAAGTAAAGGAGATTCAGACACCTTGCTTTACTTTTAAACAAAAGTCTGCTTTTATCTGTTTTATGTACTGAGACTACATATACTATTTTATTTGATGAAAGGATCCCATAGCTAAAAACCATTGGCTCAGTCCAATGCTTTCATTTTGCAGAAGAAACTGGGCATGTGCACCTATGTGCTCCAGCACACACGAGCACTCAATCCACTAATGATCAGCATTTGCCTACCAAGCTTGCCAATGGTCAAAACACTCAAAAAACCCTCTCTTCCCTCGGATGGGAACACCTTAAATTTAGCAACCATGATATAATAATTTAGGATATTTTCCATCTTATTTGGTTCATCTTATGAATTGTCAGATTCAGGCCTGTAATTGGTTCATTGGCACATAGGAGACAATCAAAACTCAGAGAAGTATTTGATTTTAGATGACAAACAGAGTTTGAGCAAATATATATATACACAAACACACACACGCGTATCTTCAGCATAGGAATGGCTAGACTCTAACTGGAGGGAGAGGGTTGTAAAAAAGGACTCTTGGTTTTCGGCATAAACTTAGAATTAACATAAGTATAGTGTATAGAACATATGTACAATGGAATCTTCACTGATTTTATAGCATCTGGAGATAAGTGTACCGTTCTGGGGAAGATTTTGAGGAATATTCACAACTTGAGTGTTTCTGAAACAACTAGTGTCTGGCAAGATGTCACAGGAGACCTGGAGAATAGGACATGTTTTGCCTGCAGAGAAGATCTGGAGGAAACAGGACACCTTTTTCCAACTGTCTAAGTAGTCCTGTGAAGGAATTGTTGTATATCCGTATTACTATATATACTGTTGTACCAGTGAGTGAAGGTACATTTTCCACCCAATACATGGAAAGCCTTTTGTAGCAATTAGAGCGGTCTCGAAATGGAATGCTTCATAGGGCACTGCGCGCTTCCTGCTACTGAAATCATTCAAGCAGAGGTTCTAAAGGATGGTGTTTTGAAGAGTTTATGCACCGGGTTGGAAGTTGGACATTATAATTTCTGAGGTCCCTTCTGACTAAAGACTGTATGATTGAGGCAAGATATATACTAATACATTAATGGTTTAAATATTGGTCTGCCTTCCTGTACATGAAAAAAAATCACCTGATAATTTATTAATATTTGCTTATATGGGTAAGATTTCTTATTGTGAAATTGATATAAATTCTTTAATGTATCCAATTTTTTCAACATATTTATTGAGCCTCTATTATGTACTAAGGATATAACAATGAACAGAGATAGGTCTTATTATACTGACAAAATAAGTGTGAGAAAAGGGATGTAATATAGGATAGTATGTGTTTATATATTCCTATGTCCCAGATTACTGTGGTTCCTATGTAAAAAATTTAGCAGTGTAAGAATATAAAATATTAAACCTAATTTAAAAATAGCAGTATAACATGTTACATATACTTAAACTAAAGGGTCTGGAAGATGATGTAGGAAATTATATTCAATCAGGTACGAGTGACAGAAAAGAGAACAAATTATTTAATTTTATTAAAAATTTCCAATTTATAACCAAAATATACAACCACTACATTTAAAATCAGTTTGTACACTCACAGTTAAAGTGCTAAGAAAGAACATTTACAAAAACCGACGTCAGTCTACTGTAAACAAAATAAATCTAGAAGAGCAGAGTGCAAAGCACGTCCAGCTATGTGAAGCACAGTTCATGCTCTAACCAAGGGCACTTGCCCTACACATACCCCAACAACGGCAACTTCCATCATTTGGAACTGAACGAACAATTGTAATCAACATAGAAAAAAGCAACATGAAAAACTAATGCCACAAAATACAAGTCTTTAGCATAAACATTTCCTAGAATAACTAGATGTTTATATGATAAAGCAAGATTAAAATTTTAGAATCAATTTAGAATCACCTCCGCAATTTAACTCAGAACAGGGTTTGAAAAACTAAATTGCTAAGTGCTACCTATTTAAAAATAATAATTTTTAAAATAATTAAAAGGGAATATCATTTCTACCTTTATATCTTGTGACAAATTGTCTATAACAGTAAAATGAAGACTTTTTTTTTTACAAGCACGGACAGTGCTCACGTGTGAATTTAGTATCAGTGAGCAGAGCCGGCAGACAGAGCGAGCTGTAAGGTCAGGCAGGATGAAGGTGAAGGAGATCTAGGACAGTCCAGACATCGTCCTTGAATTGAAAGAGAAAAACAGGATCAGCAGGCCCTGACTTCCTACGACCCATACATTTAAATGACAAGCTCCCTTCCTCAAGGTCACTGAAAATAGCACTTCCAGGCATCACATGGGTTTGGGGAAAGGGAGCATATTTCCAAGTTAGGCCACTTTATGGCATCTCTTGCCTTAAAATAGCCCCACCAACACTAATTAAATTACTTCCACTTTTGTTTTAAAGCTTAATAATATTCTACTCATTGAGATTAATTTGTGTTAATAGCGATGAGTTTGTTTTTAATGCAGACTTCTCTTTAAAGAGATAAAAGGGCTGTAGTCAACAACACTTTAATATGAGTTAGTTAAAGCAAATTTCCTTCTTCCTAACACTTGACATAGGTTACACTCGGTAATGCTTGGGTTACACTTTGGAAGTACTGACGAAGGTGACTGGGGAGTGAAGGCAGGTAGGAAGGTTTGGGGGATGCAGCATTTGAGGAACAGATCACATGGAGAGCGTATGTAAGTGGGCAACGCTTAGGGTATCATGAGCATAACACCCAGGAAGAAGTGTACCAGGCAATTATTGAGAGATTCAAGTAAACTTTCTCCACTATAAAAATGTATCCAAAACCAAGACACCTAGTAATTCTATAGTGCACTAGATTAGCTTAAATTGGCTAACCTGTTACCCTTATTATTCATATTATTATTTATATGAGGAGATGTAGTCTGACTTTGGAATAATCCAATTTACAATCTTTTAGATCATAAAATTGGAGATATCCTGTATAGGAGCTTCATATTTTTGTATGTGTTTTTATACTCATATACTTTTATTCTTATAACCTGAAACATAGGTATAAAGAAAATCTTTAAATGGACTTTTGTGGCAAATTTGTTAACTATATAACATAGTAGTATTTATTAATTTAGAATGCCTACCAAAAGGATACAATTCTATAGTTAGCAAAATTTAATTCCACATTAGACGTGAAGGGGAAAAATTATTTTGCCTCTAAGTGAGATTTACAGATTAATCTTTTGATATATAACAGTATCTCAGGTTATAAAAGCTTAAAAACTACCCACAGACTTAATGAAAGGCTTTGTAACTTACGCATTCTCAAAAGGCATTTGCTTCTATTATGAAGTCACATTTTGATAAAGTATCTTTGAAAACTGGGGAATTTAACAACAAAAGAGAATTTTCTTGATAAGACTTGTGGATACCTATAGTCTCCTTCGTAAAGTCTCTGATAGATTGATCAGAGGACTTGGGATGAAAGGTTAATGTATAATGTATCTGTTCCAGAAGACCTTTTGGTTGTTTCTTGAATATACATTATGAAATTGCTAACGTCTGATCATTTTTAACCAACAAAACCAGCAATTTCACATAGTTCAGAATAATACTATGCTCTTCATCTATGACCATGTAGCAAGAATCTCCTTGGCCTGATTCTCAGAACAGTTGATCTACAGGATGGTTTTTCTGCTGAGAGATGATCATGATACTCTAACATACAAAACATTGTACAAAGTTAAAAAAAAAAAAAAAAGACAAAACAAGTCTCAAAAAACAACTCATATTAAATCAATATGAGCTTTGGGTATCACATATTACAGAGAGTGAAATAACTAATAATTACCGCTAATTGTAGACACATATATATAAATAATCCCCCCAAGTTCACTATCAGATTTAAATACAGGAAAGTATTTTTTAATTAAAAATTTTTAATTTTGAATAAACAGCTTTCACTGCTCTTTTAAATAACAAAATAAGACAATTTAATAGCTTTTGAGTTGTCACATAAACTTTTCTTCTTGGGGTTAGGGGAAAGAGATGGTGGTAGTGATATCTTTACCATGCCAAAGCAAATGTCTAAACTACGGTCACACCTTCATATATGCAATACTTTTAAACTTCAACAAGAAAATAAAACTCAAAAATAAAATTTGGCATTTGAAAATAAAAGCAGAAAAGTTGTTTGAAGATGGTGTTAAAGATGTGAAAAGGGATGATTCTAGAGAAGTACTATAAAACAATGAATGATAAAAAATTCAGATTTAGTCTGAAAACTCACAACTAAGGTGGAAATAGCACCTGATGACAAAAGAACTGCCACATTAATATTTTCACATTGGAGAGTCCTATTTATGATTTTTAAAATTTTAAGTTCACATAAAAAGAAAATTGTTGGGAAACAGGCTAAGAACTGTACATGTAATTCTCTAACAAAAGAGAACTATTTGCTGTAACAATAAATACTGATGCGGGGACTTCACTTGTGGCCTCACAGCTCACGGGAATGCTGGGGGCCCCCTAACTCCCCCATCATTTAAACTGCACTCTGTCTCCGTCTCAATCATTTCGCCGTCTATATTATTTCTTTGTTTTCTATTATTTCCAAATCCCTTGCAACGATCCTGCCTTGGGGCCTGTTTTGCTGGGGAAGTAGCTAACTCCCGGCAGCAAATATATTATTTTAAAGTACATATTCACCTCAGCTCAATGTAAAGAACTACTGTGTTGATTTTATCTCAGAAACATACAATTATTTCATATTAAATGTTTCTGCTGACAAGATTAGTTCAGGGAAAAATTATCTTAGGCAAAGCTAAGGGGAGACTTGTAAATTTCCTTTTCACAACTGAGGATAGGAAGAGTAGAGAAACAGGAAAATGGATGGATAAATATCAATTAAATCACTCTAAGATTATTTGATTTATCTTACAGAATATTCCATTATCAAAACCCTGAAAATATTCAAAGAAATATTTGAATCTCAGATTCAAATTTAACAAATGTGACAACAAACACTTGCTGAGCCAGAGAACTGAAAATAAATTTGTTTTTTTTTTTTTTTACAGAAAATCAAAATATTATCATATAGACATCTCTGAATGAGAAAGGCTGAAGATCCAGTTTAATTTCTGGAAGCCAGGAGAGTTACCTGATCTGGTGAAATGATATAAGACAAGGAATCAAGCATAGCTAAAGAAATCACATCAGAAACCAGTACACCTTCCTATATTAACCTTTCACTGTACTCATCAGATCCCAAGCCCAACACCTAGACTGTAAATCGACAGTCCAAAGTGTTCAAGAGACTGATAGGAGATAATGTGGACAATTAGAGCACAGACAATGATCTTTAAAAGTAACAGGAACCTCCTTGGCCTGGTTCTCAGAGAACACTGTTAATTTGCAAGAGAACCCTGCTGAGAGATGGAACTAACGGAATCTCTACATTTTATTACAGGATAATTAAGGAGCCTTTATGGAAATATTTTCTGTATAGAGAAAAAAAATTAAAAATAAAAACCACATTTATCTCTTACAATATTTAAACCAGGACATTCACTTGTCCGTGGCAATCTGGCACAGACATATTTATATTTATTCAATTAATCTGAGAATGCAGTTTAAGAAGAATAATTTTTTTTGGAGACAGGATCTTGCTCAGTTGCCCAGGCTGGAGTGCAGTGGTGAGATCACAGCTCACTGCAACCTCGAACTCCTAAGCTCAAGTGATTCTCCCACCTCAGCCTTTCAAGTAGCTGAGACTACAGCTAGCTAATTTTTAAATGTTTTGTAGAAACACGGTTTAGCTATGTTGCCCAGCTGGTCTCAAACTCCTGGCCTCAAGCAGTCCTCCTGACTTGGCTTCCCAAAGTGCTGGGATTACAGGTGTGAGCCACCCCACCTGTCCCAAGAAGTTATTGAACAGAAAAATTTCAATCAACTCCTCTGAAATTTCACATTTTATAACTATTTTAATGTTGGTAAAACCCGACAGCTTTTCAATTAGCCCTATGGGCCAGTGTTATTCTTTGTTCACTACTTTTATCATGAATACATTTTGTGTAAAGATTAGGCTAACTAGCTATATTTGTATTTAAGAGAACAAAGACCACAAAAATTTATGTCATTCTTTTCTGTGTGTCAATTAAGGTACATATGTTGGTGCTTAAGAAGACATTTCCCATTAAAAAAAAGGTCATGGTGGCTGGGCCCGATGGCTCCCGCCTGTAATCCTAGCACTTTGGGAGGCCAAGGTGGGAAGATAGCTTGAGGGCAGAAGTTTGAGATCAGCCTGAGCAAGAGCAAAAGCAAGACCTTCCCATCTCTATAAAACAGAATAATTAGCTGGGCATGGTGGCATGTGCCTGTAGTCCCAGGTACTTGGGGGCTGAGGTGGGATGACTGCTTGAGCCCAGGAGTTCAAGGTTGCAATGGGCTATGATGAAGACACTGCACTCCAGCTTGGGCAACAGAGGGAGAGTCTGTATCAAACAAAACAAAACAAAACAACAACAACAACAAAAAAAACAGTCATGTCAAATATTTATAACTATTCTCTCACTTTTGTTATCTTAATTTTCCTCCTTTAAAATTACTTAAAATCACAAATGGAAAACAAAAGTTAACATATCTGAATCCATCAATTTAAGCATAAACTGCATGAATCATACAAGTTGATTTAGTAAATATAGTTCATGGGAAGAATTAACAAGTATAAAAGTGAGGCTGGGCTTGGTGGCTCACGCCTGTGTAATCCTAGCACTCTGGGAGGCCAAGGCGGGAGGATCGCTTGAGGTCAGGAGTTTGAGACCAGCCTGAGCAAGAGCAAGAGCAAGACCTCATCTCTACAAAAAATAGAAAAATTAGCCAGGTGTGGTGGCACACTCCTGTAGTCCCAGCTACTGGGGAGGCTGAGGTGGGAGGAGTCCAGGAGTTTGAGGCTGCAGTGAGCTATGATCATACCACTGCACTCTAGCTGGGCTGACAGAGTAAGACTCTGCCTCAAAAAAAAGAAAGAAAGAAAGAAAGAAAGAAAATAATAAAAGAGACCAGAATAATGAGTACAAAATGGTCAAAGGAGAACCAAGTCAGAGCTGGGTGGAATTTGAGACACTACCTAATCTAATTTCCTTGTTCCCTTCATTTACAGACAAGAAAATGGCGGCCCCAAGAGGTAAAATGCCTTGTCCAAAGTTACACAGGTAATTGAAAAGAAAGGCAAGACTAGAAATCAGGTTTCCTGACTCAAAATTCAGTATTTTAAAAATACCATAACGCATTTTTACTAATCATTAAAAAAAATACTCTGACAATTTAGAAAATAAAAGTTATTAAACTCTAAGATTAAAAAAAGCCAATAATTACAAAGAAATATTTGTAAGTTAGCATATACAAACAAGTTGACTTACGTAAGAAAAACCTTAAGGCTACAATAATAATACAGTAATTCACCCTGCTTCAGGAAATATGTTAAAATAACAAGCTTAAAAAAAACCTTAAAAATACTAAGTTTACTAACTAATGGTAATTAGCAAAATAATGAAACACTGAATCTTCAAAATTTGAATATAAGGTAAAAAAAATCAGGGAAAACTGGTGACAGTGGCCAATAAAATGAGAGTCAATTATATGCAATGCTAACACAACAATGAAAATATCCAAGAAAGAACACAACAGATTTCCTGAGACAGGTGATTATTAAAAAAGACATAATCTGAAGGAAATTACCCTTCAATGCATCTAAATAAATTGAACTACTCTGTCTTATAGGAAGTAATATACTGGCTTGGGGTTTGACTAAAATATAAGTAAACATAACAGATGCTTAGTCTTCCTATTCCTTTCCCAAAACTCATATAACTGGAACAAAAAAAGAAGGGAAGAGAATTTAAATTATGAAGAGATGCCAATATACTTTTTCATATAAAATAGGTCAAATTTATATAAAAATAATGTATAAAATTATATAACCAGGAAAATTAAATGTAAATACTTTTTCTTAATCAATTGTAAAAAGGCATGAAATAAGTTTAAAATAATCATGAGTTTCTTTGTAAATCTATAAAAATGCTATCTTTTGTGTGATAATGGAGAAAAATTCTTACTTTACACAGGTTAAAAAAATTATAAATACATGTATATGAACAATTCCCACCGTATTATGACTTAAAGTTCTGCCATGATGAAAACCAGTAAGTTACAGTAATCGCCTTTTCAAAACTTGTTCTCAATCAGAAAGAATCAGGTACATAAAAGTCCTCAAAGAAAACGAAGTTACAGGGCCTGCATTCCTCTTTATATTTTTCTTACAAATGTCACTTAGGGGAGTTTTCATTATACTAGACTGTTAAGTCATCCAAATGTGATAATATATAAATGTACCTTTGACATGTCAAAAAAACAATATAAATATCATCATAATGAAATTTTGGTATATTAATGTTTCTAAGCCACAGCAAGTGATCCACTGTTTTATTTAAAAAAATTTAAGTAGTTCCTTTTATTTTACAAGGATATGGCCCCAACTAAGAATTTCTGTTATTTCCAGCTATTATCTCAAAAAAAAAAAAAAAAAAAGATGAGCTAGGTTAAAATGAAAGAAGATTTTCTGATTTGAAGAGATTCTTAGAATTTTTATAAATCTAAGAAGAAGCTGAAAAAAGAAAGGTTTGTTTGAATATTCATTCACCCAGCTGGTACACAAAGATCTAACTCAGCATGGGACTCACAGGAGCCTACTTACTTCTAAGAATCACTCTTCATCTTTTAAAATTAATTAAAAGGATTGGCACATGTTTGTACCTGTACGACTTAATTAAAATAGTGATATGGACTGTTACTACGGAAGAAATAAGCTTCATTTGGTGTAATTTACATATTCTTATTACCTGCCACATGTTATTCAGGTAAAGTAGAGACTTTATTTCATAGTTTAAATTTAGATCTTTCAAATTTCTTTGAGGTGAGACTCACTACTAGGGTAAAAACAAGTTGTGTGACATGAGTTGTTCATTAAATATTTATTGAAAAACTTACTGTGTACTAAGCCCTGTGCCAGCTGAGTGATTAACCAATTGTTCTTTGAAACAAATTATCATTTTGAGCTTAAATATTTTATCTTGGATCTTTTGCCTAATTACTGAATAAAACAATATTGCTGAAATTGAAGTACTTTTTGAAAATCTTTTGCTAATATATTAACATTTTAGGAGAACTATTATTTTCTCAGTTGTCAACTGAATGAATAAAACATTAAACATTATCATATGCCAATCAAAACACAAACGAAAGTTAAACATATGGTAGGAAAACTGTCCAGACTTGTTCAAATTGGTTTAAGCTAGTTGAGACTTGAAATTGTTTTGCTACAGTTCTTCAACTGTCTCTTCAAAATAAAAAATTCTTAATTTGGAACACTAGTTTGATAAGTAACACAGCCCCAACTAAATACTGCTATTTAAAGCAATGGGTTAACAATCTTACATAAATTTTGTGGAGCAAAATTAAGATACTTACTGAAAGTAACTGAAAAGTCAATATAGCATTGACATATATACCAACACTTAATTTAATAGAGAAGATACAAATAATATATAAAAATCTGAAAGTATAAAGTTAAGATTTTGATAACTGTCTTTACTTGGCCCACTTGTACAAGAAAACCAATTAACATTTTGGCAGTTGATAATATAATGCAGATGGCGATGGATGGCAACATCTTTGAGCTCAAACTGGTATCTTCTATTTTAACTTTTTATTTTTGTTTGTGAATGTTTGTTTTGGTTTTCTCATGCTGTTCTCAGGAGAGATTCTCAGACAAAAGCTACATGAATTATTGATTTATTTATAAATGAGTTGTTATAAGTTTGGCTTTCAGAGAAAAGGTTTACTAATTATCAGTTATGAGGGAATTCAGACTCTGCCTGCCTTGAGTGTTAACTCCAGTTCCAAGGAGAAAGGTAATGAAGATAGAGAAAAAGAAAAACATTTTGGGCCAAATGTTCAAATATATCTTATGAAGAAGAAGTAATAATAATTCACATTAAGACATGTGTACTTTGAAAGATACAACATGACAAACATTATTAACATTACTATCAGAAAACTGACTCTTCTGCCTGATGAAAGATTTTTTTTCAACACCTGATTTCTTGGTAGTTTTTGTTGTAAATCTTGAGAGAGAAAAGTAGACATGAATTAAACAAATGTTGAGGAATGTACTATAGTAGTCCTCAAATGAATCTCTTAAACCCTTAAACCCACAAAACCTAATCCCTTATATTTCATAATGCTTTACAGTTTTCAAAGAGCTTTCATATTTTTTTATTTGATCTTAATTTGACAGCTTTATGAGGTAGGTAGAGTATTTATCTTCTATCTTCATTTACAAACAAGGTAACCGAGGCTCAGAGTTGACTTGTTCAAGGTCAAAAACTAGCATATGGCAAAACCAGGCTTCCCTAGAGTCTAGAAAAAATTTTCAAAGTGTGATTCTTCAATTACCTGCATAAGAATCACCTGTGGTATTTTTCTAAAT
Organism: Eulemur rufifrons; assembly: GCF_041146395.1. Taxonomy (NCBI): domain Eukaryota; kingdom Metazoa; phylum Chordata; class Mammalia; order Primates; family Lemuridae; genus Eulemur; species Eulemur rufifrons. Next base: position 4,714,654 of record NC_090994.1, read on the forward strand.
ATAGATTTTTAAAGTCCTACCACCTTTGACTTATTGAATAAGACTCTCTAGGAGTGGAGCCCAGAATTCTACATTTTATAATGAACAACAAAGTGGAGAGCAATGGAATGTTAAGTAATGATACAAAAACATACATTGAATCCAGCTAGATGTTCCGATGATGTAACATGATGCCTTCAGATCATCATCAAGGCGAGTTAGTAAAAGCCGTGGATTTCAAGCCAGGCTAAAGACTGGCATCACCTGGAAAGCTTTAAAAAGAAACTCTATTGACTCTCATCTGAATGAGAGGAAGGTGTTGGGCGTCAGAAGTTTCCCAAGTGATTCTTATCTGCAGTCAGGGCTGAGGACCACTTGTTTAAATATGCTTTTCTACATAACACATCCAGCATTTATCAGAATTTTTCTTTCCCTTCTGATCAATTTCATGCCTAACAAGGTTCACAGTTTATATTGCAAATTATTTAAACATTACAAGATAAAATGTCAAACATTTTTTACTCAATATTTTTAAGATTAAAAGATATTCATAGTAAGACTAATCATGCTTCATTTAGCCACAATGATTTTCAGATATCCAAATTAATCACCACTTTGGACGTAGGTTATATATATATCAGCTGTAAACAAGAATGATCCAGAATCTGAAAATAAGGGTGTGGGGCAGCAGCTGTAGTCTACTGGCTACTGGGCAATGCAAGTGCAGACAATCAACTCACTGTAGGAGGGGCCTGGATACCAAGGTCTGGTGGCTTTGGCAAGATCACATCTCACTGTAGAAAAATACAACAATGAATACAGAGAAAATATTCTGCCATTTTGTAATTGTGGTTACCACAAAAAAACCTTATAATGTGTGATGCTTATTACATGCCTCCGTGGAGCAAAATCTGAATATGAAGTTTTCTATGAATCAATACTATTACATGGGAAAAGATGGCTACTACAAATTAAAATTTTTTCCATCATGCATATGGATGTTATAAAAACACAGCCAGTAAAAGTAATATTTACAAAAGTTATAAAAACATTACAATTATAGGGAAAAAATGCCCATCTCTGCTTTTATTCCACTGCTAATCCAAATCTTGAATATCTCTGAAGATTATCTTGATAGAATTTTGAGAGAACTGTCTATAGACTGATCAGATTCTTCTGCTGCACTTACATTCGACTAGCTAAAATACCCTTGCGGATTTATCAAATTCTCATACAGTTTAAAAACACAGTTCTTTTTTCACTTAGTGGAAATAAAACTACAAAGTCCTGCTATTCATCTGAGAAATAAACCTTGCATAGAAAATTTCTTGAACTCTGAAATTGTTTTAGTAACTGAGCTACCAGAATGTTATCTCACAACTAGTTCATATTATATGAAAGTTCACTACAAAGCAGTCACCACACATTTAGGATTTTTCTAAATATAAAATAAGTGGGTTTATAAAAATGCTCACCAGACAAATAATTATCTCTTTATAACCTAGAAAGAATTACTTTCGTGATGATATAATTTTTAGTGTTTGGGATGCCGTAATGTTCCAAGTTTAATGCAATATACATGGCAAAAATTTACCTTTCCAATGGATACAATCTGTACCTGACTGAAAGCATAACAGTGAGTCACAGCGATCAGTCATGCAAAGGCAAAGAATAAAATCTGTTTTTTAAATAGCACAAGTTTTCCACCTTAGACAAGACAAATTAAGCACTGGTTCCATCTTCTTCAATAACTCGATTCATGCTGGTGCCATGTGTGATGTGCGTCATGGGATTGTTACTGAGATCTCTGATGCTACTATGTCGTGACTGTTCATTGAGACGGTGAGAACTACTATGCCTGGAGTGATCCGTTAGTCGTGACATGCTGCCATGAGGTAGTCTCTCCTCCATTCCTCTGTAACTGCAGGGTGTGTACCTGATACAAGAGAGTTTATTTTGAAGTGAGTAATAGAACACACTAGAAAATAACGCTAATAATTTTCACGAAAGTGCCTCATTAAGTGAATGATGAGGAAACCAACAGTAAGTAATAAACTTTTGATTATTCAGACTAATATCATTAACGTTGTAGAATTACTGACATGGCCAACAAAAAAGGGGAGATAATCCACTGAGGTTCAGAATTAGGGTCCTATTCCCTGCAAAAGGACAGAAGTGAAGGTTAACTGCTGAATGATCCGGAGCTATACTAAGTATGGATTCTGTTCTCTTTCAAGAATTTTGAGCACTGGGGTGGGTTCAGGCAGAGGAAGAACAACAATAGAAGAAATGTGGCCTTGCCCCTTAGAATCTAGAAGATTGGTTATATTAGTAGTACAGCAAACTCAAATTGTAGTAAAAGATTAGCAATGGAAGAGGAATTACTGTAACCTAAAAGAATAAGTGCACTTGGTAAGCAATGATGACATACAAGTCCACAGCTTATTTCCATACAGCCCACTTTTTCTTTTTTTTTTTTTTTTTTTGAGACAGGGTCTCACTCTCTTACCCAGGGTAGAGTGCAGCGGCATCATCATAGCTCACTGCAACCTCAAAATGCTGAAGTCAAGTGAACCTCCTGCCTCAGCCTCCAGAGCAGCTGGGACTATAAGCTTGTGCCACCATGCCCGGCTAATTTTTTTCCATTTTTTTGTGTAGAGATGGCGTCTTGCTATGTTGTTCAGGCTGGTCTGGAACTGCTGGGCTCTAAACGATAGCCCCCCAGCTCCCAGCGTGCTGGGATTACAGGCGTGAGCCACCATGCCTGGCCCAGATAGCCCAGTTAACAGCTGAAATAACTACCTATAAATGATCTTAATTACTTTTCATTAGAGCTTGAGGCTGCGAAGATGCTCTTTCATAGAAGCTACATTTACCTGGAAGTTACATCCTAGTACTGTGTAACCTACATCTCTGCTAAAGCAAATTCTCTACCCCCTGAGCCCGAGACCCAGCTAGAAGTATGTGAGCTGAGCTACACGGCTTACTGCAGGCAGTCTCCTTCCTCACTGTACGTATCTTGAAAGGCAACGGTGGGGGTTGTTAAATTTTCCTCTGTTGCAGTTCTAATTCACTGAGCCCCATCACAGGCAAGAAATTTTAAAAAATTCTCTGCCATGAAGAATAAGAGATTAGCTCTAGGCCAGTCAAGGTAACAAAAATCAATTACCATTTTTTTATTAGTCCTTTGCTTATAGAGCTAGAATGCTATTTATCAATGTTTCTGGCTTTATAGTGTGCTCTTTCAGGGTGAGGACTGTATTTTATTTATCTTTTAATCCCTAGTGTCTTAAGAAATATTTGTCTAAGAAACTTTTTGCTCATACTTACACTCATACATACACTCTTTTGTAAAAAGTATTTGATTTAGGGTAATAAAGCTCAAAGAAAGCTCAGTATAATTTATAACTTTTTTTTTTTTTTTTTTTTTTTTTTTTTTTTTTGAGACAAAGAGTCTCACTCTGTTGCCCAGGCTAGAGTGCCATGGCGTCAGCCTAGCTCACAGCAACCTCAAACTCCTGGGCTCGAGTAATCCTCCTGCCTCAGCCTCCCAAGTAGCTGGGACTACAGGCATGCACCACCATGCCCGGCCATTTTTTCTATATATATTTTAGTTGTCCATATAATTTCTTTGTATTTTTAGTAGAGACGGAGTCTCACTCTTGATGAGGCTGGTCTCAAACTCCTGAGCTCAAATGATCCACCTGTCTCAGCCTCCTAGAGTGCTAGGATTACAGGTGTGAGCCATCGCGCCTAGCCTAATTTATTACTTTAATTAACATATCACGTTTTGAGTAACATTTCTAAAAATAAATAGAATATAGCAGGCTGTACTTTTTTAATAGTCATCAAAACAACTAACCATAAGCATCTTGGATTTACTGTCAAAAAGCATTCACCTACTATTCCTTCATAATAATAATAAAATAGATTTCATGACTCAGTATGAATCACTTATAAAATTTAAAGATTTTAAAGAGATTCATACACTACTGAGGTGACCTTCTAAGTCTTATAGCAGTTTGCCAAATAACATTTTTATAAGATCACAGAGTTTAAAAATTGAGAAGCCCCTTGAAAATTATTTTTTTAAAAAGCATATCTTTTGGGCCGGGCGCAGTGGCTCACACCTGTAATCCTAGCACTCTGGGAGGCAGAGGCGGGAGGATTGCTTGGGGTCAGGAGTTTGAGACCAGCCTGAGCAAGAGTGAGACCCCGTCTCTACTAAAAAATAGAAAGAAATTATCTGGACAACTAAAAATGCATAGAAAAAATTAGCCGGGCATGGTGGCGCATGCCTGTAGTCCCAGCAACTCGGGAGGCTGAGGCAGAAGGATTGCTTAAGCCCAGGAGTTTGAGGTTGCTGTGAGCTAGGCGGGCGCCATGGCACTCTAACCAGGGCAAAAGAGCGAGACTCTGTCTCAAAAAAAAAACCATATCTTTTATTTCTGGTTTGAATAAAGCAAAAAAGAAAATTTAAGAATGAAGAGATAAATATTTAAATATTTTTAAAATTTCTGTTAATGAGTAAAAGAATATTTAATTCTTACTTATTAAAAAACATTTCACATTTAGTACTTAGTTTTAAGTTTGTACTCTGTGTCTGGTAAATAATTACAATGTTTATAGATGAAAATATTTCAGAATGAGCTTTTTATTCTAGTTTAACAATTATTATTTTGCATAATGGTTATTGCCCTAAAACTGAGTAAAAGATTTTTCTAAATTTCCAAATATGACTTGGCAACTGACTTAGAGATCTTTCATCTCTCAATGGCTTCATAAATATCTATTTCAAATAAATAAGGCAAATGAAAAAAGCAAAATATAATGTTCTAGCAATGATATAAAACTAACAAATCATTATGTAAAGTATGAATTGGATTTTTTTAAAAATAAAATATAAGCCTTTGAGTTACAAATAAGACTCAACGAATACATTTTCCTAGAAAAAATTACCACAGTGAGTAATTATATCTAATTATTAAGTGATAGATAAGGCCATACAGAAAAAATTTTACAATATGAACAACCTGCCCATGGAAAATTCAGAATCAACTACATAGAAAAATAAACTTAATTATAGTATTTAATCCCAATTGTATATGTAGGAATTATCACATTTATCTTTTGACAGTCATTTAAACCACTGTGACCATCTATTCTAATATACAACACAAAAATGTATATTAATACAAGCTTAGGCAAAACAATTAGGATGGTTAATTTGCTGCTACTGTCAAAAAGATAATATGGTGCATTTCAAAGTCAAAGTTTAAAAAACTTGAGAATTTACTTTTTGATTCTGCACACTGTTTGCTATCATTAATCTAAATAACTGGATTAACTGTAGTTTAACCAATATCTCCTTAATTTATTCCCTAGCTTTCTCTTGTCATGTCAACTACTTACCAACCCCTAATCACTCATCCCAAACCTCCACCTACCAACTCATCTACTTCCTTTTCTACCCACCCTCTCATCTAACCACCAATTACTTATTCTTTGAAGTTGACATATATGTGTAGGTGTATTTACCTAACCCTATTTTATTTTATTTTACATAGCACAGAGATCAATAATTATCCATCAAGGAGTCTGGGCCAGAGTGAGTATTAGGAAATGGGTATGTGTGTGATCTCACAGCCCAGAAACGATGAGATGATGAGAGAATGGCCAAAAGATAGTGTTAATATGTAAAGTTAAAAACTGGAGCAAAAAGAAATTGCCACAAGGTGGCTTTTAAAATTATAAAAAATCCTTGTTCAGACTTTTAGGTACGATGTGGTCTTAAATCTCTCAAAGTTGCCCTAATGGATGAAGGACAGAATAGATAGAATGGAAATATTTTAAATATTCATTTCAAAAATCTGGCAAGGCAAGGAAAACTAAATGATAGAAGATTTATCAGAGTCAAAGAAAGATTGCTGCTCTTTTATACACAGGGTAGCTGACCAATTTAGAAGGCAAAAAAAGGCAAGTTGAGAGGAACAGGTCAAAAAAGAGAATATAGAGTATGGGAATCACATGCTACAAGATGAACACAGGGAGAAGGATGAAATTGACAGGATAGAAAACTGCTGCAGAAACAGAGATGTCTTAAAGTAAACAGAATGCTCCTGATTTTAGGTGTCAGAATTTTCATTCTTTCAGTTTCCAAAACTACAAGTCTAAAAAAGAAAGAGAGAGAGAAAAATCTTTGGTACATTCCTTTTCTCCAGCTGCTAATATTCTAATAGCACCAGCTCCTATCATTTTTTCTTTCTAAATGTCTTTCATGTCAGCCCTTCCTCTTTCCCCCGCTTGCCACTACTCTCCTATAAGCCTTTATCATCTCTCAGCTGGATTACTGCAAAGCTCCCAGGCAGTTTCTAATTCTAGTACCTCATTCCTCAAATTTAACAAGAGACCCATAGCGAGGTTCTCTAAAACATCCTCACTGTGAAGCTTTTTTAGAAACTGCACCCCTCACCCCTCCACGACCAGAATTAGTCACTCCCTCCTCTATGCTATAACTGTATCTAATAAACAGGGATTGGCAAACTATGGCCTGCTGGCCAAACCTGGCCCCCTATTTTTGGAAATAAATTTTATTAGAACACAGTCATTCCCATTTGACATACTGTCTATGACTGCTTTCATTCTGTAATAGCAGAATTGAATAGTTGCAACAGAGACCATATGACTCATAAAGCCTAAAATATTTACTATCTGGCTCTTTATGGAAAAAGTTTGCCAACCCCCCTGGACTATACTCTTGTACTTATGTTTTACTTTAATTGTTCACTTATAATAACAATATGAGCTGATATCAGGCACTTACTGAGACAGGCACTGTCCCAAAGAATTAGGTATGTTATCTCAATTTTTAACCACATTATTAAAATGACTGTTTTCATTCTATAGATGAAGAAACTGAGGCTTATTCCAGACCAATGTTCTATACCAAAACACTGACTACACTTTCTAAACAGACTGTGAGCTTAAGAGCAAGAATCATGGTTAAGTCATCTTTATATTCCCAGAGCCTAGCACAGTGCCTGATGTGGCAGGCATTCCATAATTGTTTACTAAACTGATCTCACTAAAATAACTACTTTCACACTGTCGTCTCCCCACTCATTTCCTACAATGACCCCCATATTGCTTACGCATCAAATCTAAACTCAAACTCCTCTGGCTGGCTTTAAGTCTGATCATAATCTGGGATAATTCTCCCTAGCAAAGTTCAAAGGTTAATAATGTTCAACTTCTATTTCAGAATTGGCTACTCCTCTTTCTTAAGCTGTATGACCATCATTCAGATTATGAAATGAACTAAGCTACTAACAAAACTCACCTGCCGTCACGTGATCTGTGGAGGCTGCCGTGGTAGCTGCTCACTTTGCTGTGAACACTCCCTGCTTTGCTTCTCTGATCATCCACCATGGCCAGCTGCGTTGAGGAAGCATGTGTGGATGTTCCTTGAGTGGAAGTTCCCCTTGATTTTCTTATAATAGGAGTGTTTGGATCCCTCAGGAGAGACTGAGCAAAATCAGGCTCCTGGAGTACCTGTCGGCTCTCATTCACTATCCTAGACAACAAAAGAGTAAGTCTAAGAAACATACTAACGCCCCTATAGACCAATATGCAATATTTCTGTGCAATACTGAAGTTATTCTTGAGATTAATTGCTCTCCAAATTAGGTCTTTAGGATTGATTTAAGGTAACATTGTTGACGGAAAGAATAACAAAAATCCACATCAATCTGTCCCCTAAAGTGGTATGATGGAAAGAGGCCTGTTTTTGAATAAGGAAATCAGGATTTTAGTTCCAACTCTATCAATAAATATGTGATCTTAGGCAAGTCACTGTCCCCTTTTTCCTTGATTTTCCTCATCCATAAAACGAAGGTAAACCATTTCATCATTTCTAAAAAGTCCTTTTCAGCTGAAGAAATTTATGATTCTCAAGACACCGAAATATTACAAAGATATAACTATAAAATTGTTTTCTTGCATGTTTTATGGAAGTAGCAGAAGCTTCACTATAGTACGAACACAACATTTTTTTAACTTGTAAGAGCAGTTGTTTTAAGAGCAAGTTGATTTTATGGCAGAAGCGGCTGTCTAGTGCTGGAATAAACATAAGTGGTCATAATTAGAACAAAATAATATGAAAAGTTTAAGCAAACATACAATTAAGTGTCAGGTATATTAAAAGCTTAAGGAGAAAATTTTAGACGAATGAATTATTGTCATGAGCAAAAGTTTTTAACTGCTATGAAAGAGTTAAAAGTAGACAGATGTTTATGATGATGAACAGAGCAGTAATTAAATTAGTAAAAGATATAATTAAATAGTTGTAAAGATCAGTGTCTTGGGTTATGTAAATAAATGACTATGAGAATCAGAGGTAAAGTTAAAATTAGATAAACAATTTCATTACAAAAAAACAAACTCCAACACAAAAAGATTGGATCATATGTTGAGAAAATACATATATTCCAGGTTCTCAAATTATAAAAGGATTGTTATTATTGCTGTTATTTTTAGCACAGTGGTAGAAGGACTGAAGGAAGATAAATAGTTATTGAGTATTTATACATACATCCTCTTAATATTACAGAGATTAATGTCATCAGAGGATATTTCTAAGGGAATATGAGATACCTATTAATAATAGATACTGTGAACCCCATTTTATAGACAAAGAAACTGAAGTTGTAAGAGATTAAAGAACTTTCAAAAAAATCACAACAAAACCAACAGGCAAGGATCAAACTTAAGTTTAAAGTCTCAGAAGATAATCACAAAGTAATGATACAACAGTGTTACATATATCCCCAAAGTGTCAAAAACGAGATAGAAGAATAAGTCAAAAATAGTGGGAAAAAATATATATATAAAAATTTGTTCCTCTGTCATCAATAGCCTTATTCATCCTTATTCATATATACATACATCCCACCCAAGTCAGTCTTGATGGCTGACTTTATTTTCTAAACTCGGTTCAAACTGATTTCTGGTTGATTGAAACATTTAATTTAGCCTTCAAAGGGTGAAGGTTTGTCCCCTCATTTTACAGATAATTTCCAGAGAAATTAAGTAACATGACCCAGGTAATTCCAAAAGAGGATTTCTAAAAATATTTAAATCCATTGAGAATTATTAGCATAATGATGGTCTTAAATGTGGCTTCACTTAGGGGGAGAACATTAATGTGATTAGCACAATTTTAGAAGCCAGTTTCTTTACAGCATGGTATAACAGAGTCGTTTAGAGCAAAGCTCGAGGCAGACTGCTTAGGTTTGAATCTACATGCTAGCCATGCACTCACAGAATCTTGGCACTATACCTCAGTTTCCTTATCTGTAAAATGATCCCTTTCTTCACAGGGTTGTTTACAGGATTCAATGATTTAATAATGTGTAAAGTGCTTAGAACAGGGCTTTGAATACTAAATATGCCCAATACATTGGTAACCATTATTATGATTACTTTACAGTCGTTTCTCAAAGGCTAACCAAGTAAATGCTAGAAACCCAGAGCACCTTCCTGGATTGGAGGATCATGACAACTTTGTTGCTTGGGGATTCACAGTAGCAGAAAACCAAATAGAAGGACCCTTGGGAGTTTTGACCAGTTTCAAAAGGATTCTGCCCCAATCAGGATCCCCCAAATATTAGGATGAGTCTCTCTGTAAGGGTAGCTTGGCTTTAGTTCTATTTGGAATTTCTAATACAAACCTATTACAGAATTATTTGTATATGGTCCAGAAGTGCCCAGGAATGTTTAACTCAAGCCCTTTCTTAAGCATCATGTTTTACTGTGATTAAAATGTAATTAAATTTTCCAAAGGATACTCAAACAAATCACAGTAAATACTACAGGGAAGGGTACTCCATGAATGCAGGGTCTTGTTTGTTTGCTATTTAATCACTACTATCCCCAAATAGTTCATGGTACATACCAAACATTCAATAAGACTTTCTTAAAGAATGAATAATTGCCTAGGATATACATCTTTTTGTTGCTGTTGAATGAACCTCCCTGCTTTTCCTTCTCTTCCCTATGAAACTATATTTAAAGGAGAAATGCATTATCTGATATCACTACTAGCAGTTTCAGATATCATAAGAAATATATACAGTCTTCCCTCGATATCCTCGGGGGATTGGTTCTAGGATTCCCCTCCCCCAGGATACCAAAATTCAAGGATGCTCAACTCCCTTATATAAAATGGCATAATATTTGCATATAATCTATGTTCACCCTACTGTATACTTTAAATCATCTCTAGATTATGTATAACACCTAACACATCACTTCATTTGTGTAGAGTCAGTGTAGTGCTCAGTATGCAGCAAATTCAAGTTTTGCTATTTGGAACTTCCTGGAATTTTTTCTTCCAAATATTTTTGAGCCACAGGTGATTGAATCCATTGATAGAGAACCCTTGGATATGTAGGGCCAACTGTATTTTAAAACTGTTAATTCTTTTATCTCTGTGAATCTAATTTGTGTAACAGAAATTGCTATTTACTGGTATTTTAGTAAATATAGATTTTGTTAGTGAAGCAAAAACTAAGGTAACTTTAAGTAGTATCATATAAGAAAACTATTAATACATTAAGCATACACAACATTTCACATACAGTTTAAAGAGGTTTATAGACTATGCTCCAAAAACCATTTTCCACAAACTCTAGGTTAAGTAAAACCATAATAATGGATTCCACTAACTTAGAATTTGTGATATTTCAGATACAGTATACACATGAGACTTAAACTGAGTGAAAAGTTTGAAATCATTAGTTCTGCTATGAATATTGCAGGGCCTTTTTGTTTTGTTTTGTTCTATGAACTAAGAGCTAAAAAAATTAAAGATTCGTTAAACATACCCTTAAATGATTGCTTTGGTGAGTCTTATACTTTACCATGACGTTCTAATATGCAGTGTGGCCAACTCTGAATTAAAATAATTTCTTCAAACATAACTATCATTTTTCTACTTTTGCTTTGACATCAGACTGGAGTAACAGTCTATTTCTTTACGCCACTTCTGGTATACTTGGAAGAACAGCAAACAGCTGGAGATGGAAGTTAATCGAACTCTTAACATCGGCCCATCACTGCGACTGTGGCCAAGGAGGTTACTCCCTGTGTCTCTGTTCTGTCACCCACCAGACAGGGAGGAGGGCACACACCAACCCTCACAGGACTATCAAGAGGATCAAGTAAGAATGTAAAGAATGGCACTGATTTTTTAATTTTAAGAAAATTATAATTTGAATTTTTTCATAAAGATTGGCCTTCCTTCAAATATTCTGACTTGGTACAGAAATAGAGCACAAGCCTGGTTCTACTTGCCCATCTTTTCAAAATAAGTTTTTAGTTTTTAACAAAGACATGCTGCTGTGCCAATCACAACTGATGGTTGCTGACAAGGTTACGATCTTGTTTGAGTAATTCTCCAAATCCAAATCATTTTAACAAAAGCAACACAAAAACTTCAAATAAATACGAGGTTTGCGAACATCGTGAAAATTTATTTCAACTTACTCTTTCTTCCTACGACCATGAAAAAAACTGGCCCATTCAAAACATGTCTTTTTGCTTCCAACCCAAAAAATGGAGGGAATGCCAACTATGAGAGCCATCAGGTATTTCATCAGAAACAGAATCAGGTCTGGACGACTCATCTGAGTAACCTACAAAGATGGAAAGAAAAACATCTTAAGTATATTAAAAAAAGCTTTCCATTAAAGGCCATTATAAAATCTTTTAAATAAAATAAGCAATAGTGAAATAATGCTACAAATTTGATGTGCTCATATATATAAAGTTCTACAGGTAAATTTCTTACTACGTGGAAAAGATACACTCCTGAACATTTGGCAATTAATTTATATTCAATATATCAAGCCTTATATTTTCCTTATTGGCTGACACTAGCCATCTTCTAAATAAAAAGATTACTAACTTGGAAAATAAACCATGGACAGGAATAGAGGTTCAAATAATACCTATAGTCTTCTCGGCCAATTTCGCAATTAAGAAAGTATTAATCTTGTCCCCATCGTGTTATTAACTCTGTTCTTGTCTTTAACATGCCCTTCCTTCAACCTATTTCATGTTTACTCTCCTGGCTGTTTTCAAGCTTCCTCTTTAACCTACGAGTTATTTAGAAGTGCATTTTCCAGTTTCCAGTTAGATGGGCTTTTTTTAAAGTTTCTTTTTATTTTTGGTTTCCAGTTTAATTGCTGTGGTCAGAGAGAGTGGTCTATATGCTTCTGGTCTATATGATCACCTTAAATTTTGGAGATTTCTTTTGTAGTTTAGGACTCAGTCAATTTTTATAAGTAGGCCCTTTCGTTACATTCACCATCTGTTGCAAACGTATCTTGCTCTTACTCTGTAAACCTATCTTGTCCTTCTCAATAAACTGTTTCACACTTGCCTTGCTTTTGGCGTGTCTGGTCATTCTTCAGCCAAAAGCACACCAAGACCCAAGAACAGAAAAGACTGCCTACCCGATAAAAATATTTAATAGCAGGTCAATATTATGCCAAATATATATATATACACTAAGTTTTAACCAATCAAATATTTTTGTATATTAGGCAGTTTCTGATATTTTACTATAAACATACGAGTATCTTGTTTAATAAAAAAATTAAACAAATTTCTAAAAAAAAAATGTGTATTTCTTGTGTGCTCTACTGCATACCATTTGTTGGATACAAAATTTTCTATATGTATTAGATAAGATTTATTAATTGTGTTGTTCAACTCTTCTATATTCTTGACAAATTTTCTGATTTGTTTACCTATCAGTTTTAATAGAGGTATGCTACGATCTCTCATATGACTGTGAACTAATCAATTCTCCTTCTAATCCTACTTTCACTTTCAAACTTATATTAGGTGTATATAAGTTCAAGAATGCTCTAGCCATTCTTTTTGCTTTATTAAGGCTTTTTATTGTCTAACATTAATAGTGCCAACCAGCTTTTTTCTTCCTCATACCAGCATATTTTCACGGGTCTTTTCGTATTTACAAGTATATTTCTTTCAAGCCTGTGTTAGTTATGCCTCTTTTAAGCAGTATATAGTTTACCCCCACTAAAATGTAAGCTCCAGGTAGAGATTCCACCCCTCCCCACTGTTTTATTCCCAAGCCTAGAAGAGTGCCTGGCACATAGGTGCTCAACAAAGTATACTTACACAAACTTAAACTATATACTTGTACTTGGTTTTATTAGAAAAAATAGTTAAAATTATTCAGCACTTTTATCTTCTTCTTGAACAAGACAATGCTCCTATCTTTAGCTTCCTATCTTTCTCATTATTTTCCAGATATTCCAAGTACCCTTCAGTGTTAATTAACTTTGCCAAAAAGCACACCCATTCGTACCTGTGGATTCCCTTTTCTTTGTGCTAAAGGATGCCCTTTAGAATTTCTTTCAGATATAGTATGCCAGAGATAAGTTACTTTTTTGTCCAAAAATTTATTTTGCACTCAATCTTGAATGGTTGTTTAACTGAGTAAAGTTATCATCTCTCAGCATTTTAATATTGTCTTCTAGCTCCTACCATTGCTATTGAGAATAATTGATACTCTTTTGGAGATTTTTTTTCTTCCTCTCCGGTAGCTTTTAAGTATGTCCTTTATCCTTTTATTTTATAGTTGCACTGAACATTTCTCGTTTTGATTGATTTTTATTTATCCTGCTTAGTATTCAGAGTGTGCTTTTAATCTGAGGACTCAAGTTTTCCATTCTGGAAAATTCTCAGCCATCAGCTCTTCGGTCATTGCTTCTTAGTCATTCTTATAGTTTCTTCTGGAATTCCTATTAAATGTATAGTAAGTCCCTCTACCTATTTCTTAATGTTTTAACTGCATAATTATACATATCTGTCTATTCCAATTTCATTTTTATTTACTATACTTTCTTATTCTCTTAAAATAGTTTTTATTATTTATCTTTTAGAGAATCCTAAATATACTTATTTTAAAATAAGTCTTAAAAAAAATCAGTCTACTACTTTTATTTCATCTGAGAGTGAAGCCACCTTCTGGTTGTTAATTTTATTAAATGCCTTTCTAGGTTTACCTTTTTTTTTTTTTAAATCGTGATTTGAAATTTCAGTTTGCAGATCTTAAGTGAAAGAGTTCCCTCTCTCTCTCCCCATTCAGCTCACCCTGTCTCACGCCCTATCGTTTGCCTTCACCGGTGCCCATGAGGCCCTAGTCGAAAACCCGGTGACTAAAAGCTCCAGATATTAGGGCTACTACAGATTCAGGCACTGAGCCATTGCAGTTTGGCTCAATTATTTGTCTTCAGGGCCTCCCACATCTTTAGATAAGTATTTTTTACATAAATCACAGCCTAAGGGAACAGCTGGTGACACCTTTTATACAACCCTCCTTCCAGGAGAAAGGAGAGCCCCAGGAGAGCCCCACCTGTAATTCCTACTTTTAACCAGTGAGCCCAGCTGTAGTCTCCTGCCTTCCATGTGACACTCTGATTTCCCAGTACCCCACAGAAACTGAACCCCTGGTCACCTCCTGCCACTTTCAGACCTTCAGTCCAGAGGGCCCATGTTTTTCTCTCTAGACATCATTTTCCATTTTATTCTATAAATAAATTTATGCTGTTTTTTAGATCATGTTTTTTAAAGTGCTATATATATCACTGATATATGATTATGGCTGGCTTGGTAAACCCAAAACATAGAACTTAAATTATGTGCCTTTGCTTTCTGAGGGGGGGGAAAAAAAAAGAACTTAAACTATAATCATGATCTGAAATTAAGGTGTAATTCTTCTAGGTTTTACATAAAAATCAACCAATAAATATTTATGGCTAGCCTACTACTCTAGGAATAATACTGTTCAAAGTCCTGTGTGAGACTTATACAACAGAAGTAAGGCCTGCTCGGTGCTCCCACTAAGCTGATAACCTAGATGAAAATACAAATTAAAGAAACCACAGAACAGTTAAGAGCTATTAATACAATTAGGAAGAAGTAGGTGAGGAGACACTAAAGAACATCGTTAAAAAAGCTCCTTGTTAACACACACAGTAGCTTTTTGTTGGTGCAATTTTTTTTAACACTTCTCCATATTATCAGTTATCAATGACCATCTCATACTTCACAAAATTTTCACCCTAATCAGATATTACACTTTCTTCTTGGCCTCCCACACCTACTCTCTTTCTTTACCCTTTTCTCCCCCACTACCCTCTAGAGGAGTTGGTAAAGTCTCTGTTTTCTCTCTTTATACTCTCAACTCATCACCCAGACTTAGAAGCCATCTAAGCGTTACTTTTTACCTAACGAATTTGCTCTCAACTTTGTTGTTCTAAAATGTGATTAGTACAGTAGTACTGATAAAATACAAGGTTGCCTTGTCCACGTTCAAATAGCTGTAGCTGTTCTGCCCACCTGCCGTCATAGTTCTGTCCTCTGGAGCTATAAAAAGAACAAGGCTATAGCTAAGGTTCCAGAAGTCCTAGCCAATTCAATAAGATGTCCTGCCAGACATAAAACTAAAAGAACAGTGTAAGTATCGGGAACAAAGAGACAAAAGAGTACCCAGAAAATCCAAGAGAACCAACAAAAAATATAATAGAAATAATCAAATGGCTCAGTAAGTTGGACACAATTAATATACAAAAACCAAATCTTTTCTTATATACCACCAAAACCCAAGTAAGAAACATAATGAAAACAATTTCATTTATAGTATCAACAAAACTGTAAAACATCCAGGACTAAACCTAACAAAAAATAAAAAGAAAAATAATAAAACTCTACTGAAGAACATAGAGAAAAACTGAAATAAGTGGAGAAATATTCCATTTTTGAATTTATAAGACTATTCCACATTTGGTTTCACATTGAGCAAAAGGAAAAGACTGATAGCTTTGACTACTAAACATTTAAAACTTCTACAAAACAAAAAATCATATATCAAATTAGTAGACTAATGATTAAGTAGGAATATTAAGTGTATTATCAGTCAATAAAGCAAACCTAAGGAAAAGAAAATGAAGGATTAATAATTAAAAAATTAAGTAATTTAAGACTAAAAAGTCACAAAACTAATATTATTAACACATTGACGACTGCCAGGTGAATTGTACTTAACTCAGGCTTTTTTTTTTTTTTTTTCTGGAGAAGATGCTTTAAAACACACTCCCCTTAAAACATGTTCTTGGCTACAAAGAATCATTATCACAAAAATGCAGGTTCTCCTTAAGTCATTCAACACAATTCTAAAATTCCAATAAAAATACCATCAGAGTTACCTAGAAATTAGACAAGTTGATTTTAAAATTTATATGGAAAAACAAGCAAGAATAAACAGGAAAATCCTGAAAGAGAAGAGAAATATATCACTAAGCTGTAATAATTAAAACTGTAGTAAATGGGCATAGATAGTTTTAGTATTTAATATAAGTGATATTTCAAACCGTTCAGAAAGAACTTACTGAATAAATGGATTCTAGACAGGCATCTAGAAAAAAATAGAGCTGAAGCCATTCATCATACCTAAATGAATTTCTAGTAGATCAAAAGTTCAAATATAAAGAAGAAAATCCCCATAAAGTTCTAGATGAAAGCTTTTATAATTCTGGGGAGAAAGGAAAGAATGACTTTCTAACAATGACACAAAATCTACAAGGAGAGATAAATGTGACTACATAAAATCCCACATTTCTGGCCGGGCGCGGTGGCTCACGCCTGTAATCCTAGCACTCTGGGAGGCCGAGGTGGGCGGATCGTTTGAGCTCAGGAGTTCGAGACCAGCCTGAGCAGGAGCGAGACCCCATCTCTACTAAAAATAGAAAGAAATTATATGGACAGCTAAAAATATATATAGAAAAAATTAGCCGGGCATGGTGGTGCATGCCTGTAGTCCCAGCTACTCGGGAGGCTGAGACAGGAGGATCGCTTGAGCTCAGGAGTTTGAGGTTGCTGTGAGCTAGGCTGACGCCACGGCACTCACTCTAGCCTGGGCAACAGAGTGAGACTCTGTCTCAAAAAAAAAAAAAAAAAAAAAAAAAAATCCCACATTTCTGCATGGCCATAACTTCCATAATGGTCAAAAGACAATAAAAAAGCTGGCATAAAATTGTTGCAAATTATAAAGGAGATAAAGGGGCTAATTTCGTAAATGAAAAGAACTCCTACAGTTAAATAAAAGCCTACAACCTAAAGAAAATGGGCAAAAGATATGGACAATTTACAGAAAACAAAATACAAATATAAGAGCTCAGACTCATAGTTAAATTACATGATGGGTCTATTTTTCAACCTATTAGATAGGTAAGATCCAGAAGTCTGACAATACTTTGTGTAAATGTGTGGAGAAATACTCATATATTGAAGACGAGAATGTAAATTCATAAGCTTCTATAAAAGACAATTTGGCCATATCAATCAAAATTATACCCTTTGACCAAGCAATTCTTTTAAAAATTTACGATACAGATATATTTATATATGTGAAGTATGTACATGTGTTGTTTATAATAGTAAAATATTAGAAACAATATGATTTATCCAGTCAATGGAATACAATGAGGGCATGAAAAGATACTAAGGAAGTTTCTCTTTAGGTATTAATCTCCAAGATGTACTGTTAAATGACAAAAGGTGGGGAGTGTGTATGGTAGCTACCATTTTAGTAAAGAAGAGGTAGAAAAGGAATATACTTGCTTACATATGTACAAACACCTCTGAACGGATACACAAATTCCTTGTAACATTCCAAGTTAGCCTTGGGAGGGGCACTGGGAAACACAGGTAAGGACAGAAGGGAAATCTTTCCCATATACTTTTGTAGCTTTTGAGTTTTGAACCATTTACAATATATTATCCATTTAAAAATTTTAAGAAAAAGTAGATTTTTTAGAAGTATGAACATTCTAAATATAATAAGTGCTGGGTTCGGGGATACTGGGAAACACCCTTAATGTTGGTAAATTTTTGGTAAATTGGTATAATCTTACTGGGACTACAGGCGTGCACCACCAAGCCTGGCTAATTTAAACCATGTTTTGTGTAAATTGGTATAATCTTACTGGGACTACAGGCGTGCACCACCAAGCCTGGCTAATTTAAACAATGTTTTTGTAGAGATGAGGTCTCACTATATTGCCCAGGCTGCTCTCAAACTCCTGGCCCCAAGCAATCCTCCCACTTCAGCCTCCCAAGTGCTGGGATTATAGGCGTGAGCCAGAACTAGAAGATGTCTCTCCAAATACTCGTACCTGTGTTTTTTCCATAAGACAACTGTAGGCTTTGAAATCAGTTCACATCCCAACTCTACCACTCACTGTATCACTTAGGATAAACTGTATTAATTAGATGAGACTCAAGTTTCCTAATTTGTAAAACTGAATATAATCCACCTTACTGGGCTATTGTGAGGATTAAATGAGATAATGTACATAAATTCCTGAGCAAAGGACCTGGCACATAGAACATAACCTAAAAAAACTGGAAGCCACTGTGATTACTGTACTGTGGTGCTTCTAGTGTACTATTCTCATAAAATACTGAAATAATTTCCTTAAATTGGTGTGGTGATGCCTTCAAAAACTACTGGAAATAAGTTTTATGGACATGTGTTCATTATAGTGATGTATTGGAATTCATTTTTATTAACTACAGTGATAATAGTACTAGATTGTACTAAATATTTTTAATACTGTTATGCAGTAGAATAAAACAATGATCCTCGAAACTAGTAAGTAATAAGAATCCCAAAGTGACAATTTACACAGAATAGAAAAATGCCCTTGGTCACCAACAACTGTTATGAAAGAATTATTAATATCAAAGGTGACACAGAATAATGCTTGCTGTAGGTCAGGGGTTGACAAACGATATCCTGGAGGCCAAATCTGTCCCAATGCCTGTTTTTGTAAATAAAGCTTTATTGGAACACTTCCTTCCATTTGTTTGTTTATTGTCTATGGCTGCTTTTGCAATAAAGCAGCAAAGCTGAGTAGCTGCAACAAAAACCGTATGGCCAGCAAAGCCTAAAATATCTACTGTCTGACCATTTAAAGTTTGCCATGCCCTGCTGTAGATCATGGCAAGTACGTTGAATTTTTTCCTAAAAATGTGTAAACCGTTTGTACAACCAGGTATTCTGCAGTTAAAACTTAAAAACAAACATACGGCTTAGGCTATTCTGTTTAACAGAAGCCAGAATAATAACGTGTATGTTTTATCGTATTTATCTAAAAGTGTCATTTGACAGCATTTTACAACCTGTACATAGAAGTATTAACAGTTTCTATACATTTCTATGATATTCAATATTTCTGTATTTTCCTCCAAGAGACTTAGAATATTTTTTACTCTTTTCCTCTATTATAGAAACTGAATAATTCTGAGGAAAAATTAATTTGGTAGAAGGAAGTCATAGGCAGGCAGGATATTTATCACTTTAAAGATTAGTAGTAAAAAAAAGATTAGTAGTACTATTAATAGTATTTATAAAGAAGAATTATTCATTGTCTCTAATGTTGGAAGCATAAAACATACCCATTTCCCTCAGGTCCTTTCATAAACAATGCTGATTCCTTTTGGAACTTCCTGGTAAAGGGAAACACTCTTATCAGAAAATGAAGCTAAAATCATAACAAATTAGCTTTAATGTCATTCTGCTATTTTTGCATTTTTCTGAATCAAAACTAGATAAACAACAGATGGATTGCCTTGTGTGACTGGAACAATACATATGATATTTTTTGTTTTCTATAAAAATAATTTTTTAGACTTCTACAACTGGCTCTAATGTGAATTTGATAGTCTTAGCTAAGCTGCTTGTAGTATGGGAACACTTTTCTATTGTTAAAATAAAAGTTTTAGTGTCAAAATTCCTTGGGATATATAGCATTGGATTAGATGGATGCAAGAATTAAAAAAAATAAAGGAGCACTTTAGGAAAGGAAACTTTCTGCTTTTCAAAATCACTGTTTAAAAGAAAAAATGATTCTAGTACAGAATACAGGGATAATCCTTTTTCAAACTTATGTACTTGTAATAACAGAAGTTAATACTGAAATTTTACTTTGTGCAAAGCACTCTGGTAAGAGGTTTAAATGTATCTTATTAGGCCGGGCGCGGTGGCTCACGCCTGTAATCCTACCACTCTGGGAGGCCGAGGCGGGTGGATTGCTCAAGGTCAGGAGTTCGAGACCAGCCTGAGCGAGACCCCGTCTCTACTAAAAATAGAAAGACATTATATGGACACCTAAAAATCTATATAGAAAAAATTAGCCGGGCATGGTGGCGCATGCCTGTAGTCCCAGCTACTCGGGAGGCTGAGGCAGTAGGATCGCTTAAGCCCAGGAGTTTGAGGTTGCTGTGAGCTAAGCTGACGCCACGGCACTCACTCTAGCCTGGGCAACAAAGTGAGACTCTGTCTCAACAAAAAAAAAAAAAAAAAAAATAAATGTATCTTATTTAACCTTTGTAGCCAACGGTGAGACAAACATTACTATATCTAACATATTATTTCCTGCACTTTACATGACGAAATGGTAGAGAGTAAGGACATAAACCAGCCTGTCTGACTGTAAGCCCATATTTTAACCAATACATTATACTATATTCAAATGCTTTTCTAGAAATATCAACAATCTTTGAGAACTGTAACTCTTCCATAAAACGCTTTGAGTCTCTTAGGAGGCACTAAATAGAGGGATTTATTATTAGAGAAAAAAACCTCAAGTATCTGAAAAATTACTAATGTTACTTAAAAATACATATGATGAAAAAGCATTCTAGAAATAAACTTCACTGTAAACTGTGAAATAAACATCACTCTAACAACTCAGGGTATATTTCGTAATTAATTCTGAATTCAGGCACTAAATATTACTTTTTCAAGTATTATTTAACATATATCAAAAATGAATGTTCTTGCTAAAATAGTCGATTTTAAAATCTAGGCAGTGACATCAAAAACAAGGTAAGTCTGAGAGACTGTCACAGCAGGCTAAGGAGATATGACTGCTAATGTAATGTATCTTGGGTGGAATCTTGGAACAGAAAAAGGACATTAGATAAAAACCAAAGAAATCTGAATAAAGTATAAAGTAAGTTCCTACTTACTTTATATACTCAGTTAATAATAATATATCAATACTGGTTAACTAATTATAACAAATGTGCCATACTAATATGTTAATAGGGAAACCTGGGTACAAAGTATGTGGGAATTCCCTGTACCATCTTCACAATTTTTCTGCAAGTCTAAAGCTGTTCTAAAATTTTAAATTTTAAAAATAGAAAAAAAATCTAGGCAGTGAAACAGTTATCACCAAGAAATTCATTTTAAAGATTTTAAAATGTTACAACTAGCCCATTTTTCCTCAAATTATGAATTTATATTCACACGATTTACATTAAATCCAACTGATATTTTGAAACAGGATGATAAATGACTTCATAAACTGATTTTTCAAATATTTGAAAACTTCCCTAGTATGAGAGATGACCATAAGGCAACCTTACTATTTTTAAGCAGAGATATTCAAATATTATTTTCTCTTTTTAAGTCATCTGAAGCTACTCCATTATTGCTTAATACATTTTAAGGACTGCTCATTAGGAATTATCAGATCCTACTATAGGCATGCTCAGTGATAAGCAAATCTTATTCAATTACCTGTGGACCTTACTTCAAAATGAAAATTTTGGCTGAGCGAGGTGGCTCATGCCTGTAATCCCAGCACTTTGGTAGGCCGAGGTGGGAAGATCGCTTGAGGCCAAGAGTTCGGGACCACCCCGGCGAACATGGCAAGACTCTGTCTCCTAAAAAAAAATTAGCTCAGAGTGGTGGCATGCACCTGCAGTCCCAGATACTTGGGAGGAGACTGAGGCAGGAGAATTGCTTGAGCCCAGGAGTTCGAGCCTGCAGTGAGCTATGATCACGCCACTGTATTCTAGCCTGGGCAACAGAGTAAGACCCTGTCTTTAAAAAAAAAAAAAAGGTTAAAATGGTAGCCACATTACTTCTTTCTGCTTTAAAGGCTTTAGAATGACAAGAATGAGTCATACTATTTATTTCATCAGGTTGTTAGGGCTATCAAATAAGAGCACAGATTTTACCCGCAACAAAATCTGTATAAATAAGAGCTTTTTTTTCTTTTTCTTTTTTTTTTTTTAAGAGAGAGAGTCTTGCTCTGTTGCCCAGGCAAGAGTACAGTGGTGTGATCACAGCTCACTGTAGCCTTGAATTCCTGGGCTCAAGACAGCCTCTCACCTCAGCCTCCCAAAGTGCTGGAATTACAGGTATGAACCACCATGCCCAGTCAAGAGCTCACATTCTCTCTCACAAGAGCACTTCATCTTTTTTGAACAAGCCAGGGTTAACCCAACATCTATTTCCTCAAACAAGATTGGAAAGCAGAAGAGTCACCAGAGAATTTATGGAATTCATATACAGAATAAAGCTATCTTCCAGAACAGCCTCTAAACTATTATGCTGAAGAGAATATTACTAATTCTGGAAAAAAAAACACACACTGGAGGAAGTTTTAAAAATGCATATATCTGAGTGTTATTAACCCATGAGCTGTTAGAGTAAAAAACATTTTCTTCCATCAACCTTGGGAAAACTTCTGTGGAGGAAAAAGGCCAAAGATTCTCCAACTTGAATTAATAAAAAGTTCTCAAAAAAGAAAAATAATAATCATGAAGTTGCTTGCAGCTAAGTCTGTGAGACAGTGTGCGTGACCAACTTGATTAGTAATGGTCTTTTGGTTAAATTTAAAGTAACTATTAAAAATGCATTTAAAAAATTAGGAAGTATTGACAAAACACAAGTTAAGCTTTCAATTCAAGAATCTAAGGCTGGGCACAGTGGTTCGCACCTATAATCCTAGCACTCTGGGAGGCAGAGGCAGGAGGATCGCTTGAGCTCAGGAGTCCAAGACCAGACCGAGCAAGAGTGAGACTCATCTGTACTAAAAATAGAAAGAAATTAGCCACGCAACTAAAATAGGAAAAGAAACAAAAATTAGCCAGTCATGGTGGCACATGCCTATAGTCCCAGCTACTTGGGAGGCTGAAGCAAGAGGATCACTTGAGCCCAGGAGTTTGAGGTTGCTGTGAGCTAGGCTGATACCATGTCATTCCAGCCCGGGCAACAGTGTAAGACTCTGTCTCAAAAAAAAAAAAAAAAAAAGTTTTAGTGTTTCTTTCTTTGCTTCTAATGACTATCTTTCTTCCCCTTAATCTTGCTAAAGGATTATCTTTTTAATAAATTATTTCTGGTCTTATTTCATGCCTATTGCTTTCTTTAGAATTACTTTGTTTTACTAGATTTTTTTTTTTTTTTTTTTGAGACAGTCTTGCTCTGTTCCCCAGGCCAGAGTGCAATGGCATCAGCCTAGCTCACAGCCTAGCCATCATGCCCGGCCTAAGAACTTTTTAAAAATGAACTTACGACAATGTATTTGAAAAGTTAGATGAAATAATTTTTCACAAAAATATAAATTACCAAAAATGCCTCAAAAATAAAGCCATTACTATTAAAGATATTTAAATAATAATTTTTAAAAACCTAGTGTCTTACACAACTTCTCTCCTCTTACTTCAAAGATATGAAGACAGGGTTTTACAGGAAAATGTATAAATCCTTTCAAAGAGCAGACAGCTCTCATATGAAATGTAAGAACTGGAAAGTAAGCAAGAAACAAATCTGTCCTTATATGCAGACAATGGAATTTCTACAAAGATTATCTAAGAGAATCTATACACAGAGCTAATAAAAAAGTTCAGCAGGGATGTTTGATATAAGATCAATATACAAAATCAATCGATGGCATTTTTTGTACACCAGCCATAACGAATTAAAAAAGTGTAATGGAAAAAAGATCCCATTCACAACTGTAACAAAAACTAAGATATCTAGGAACAAATGAATAAAAGTATAAACAAGAAAATATTAAAATTAGTTTTGCAAAAATAACAATTCCCTCAGATTCATTTATAAATTGAAAAAAAAATTCAATTGAAATCCTGACAGTGTTTTTCATGGAAAATTGACTCTAAAATTCACATAGAAGAGCAAAGTACCAAGAATAGCTAAACTAATTTTGAAGAACAAAGTAGATGAAATGTGGAATTGACGTGTGGTTATATGAATGAGAGGGCCTAAGAATAAGACTTGTACATGACAGAGGCTACATTAAAATTTGGATGGACTATTTCATAAATGATGCAGAAAGCACACTGCTTATCCATATGGAAAAATAAAATTGTTCCATACAATATTGACAAAAATAAATTTCAAGGGATTAGCAATATGAATCCAAAAAGCGAATTGTAGAAACTGCTAGAAAAAAATACGGCAGACCATTTTTTATGACTTCAGAGGCAAGGAAGAATATCTTTCTTTCTTTTTTTTTTTTGAGACAGAGTCTTACATTGTTGCCCAGGCTAGAGTGAGTGCCCTGGCATCAGCCTAGCTCACAGCAACCTCAAACTCCTGGGCTTAAGGGATCCTACTGTCTCAGCCTCCCGGGTAGCTGGGACTACAGGCATGCGCCACCATGCCCGGCTAATTTTTTTCTGTATATATTTTAGTTGGCCAGATAATTTCTTTCTATTTTTAGTAGAGACGGGGTCTCGCTCTTGCTCAGGCTGGTCTCGAACTCCTGACCTCGAGCGATCCACCCACCTCGGCCTCCCAGAGTGCTACGATTACAGGCGTGAGCCACCGTGCCCGGCCAAGGAAGAATATCTTAAAACACGGAAGAAAGGCCGGGCGTGGTGGCTCACGCCTGTAATCCTAGCACTCTGGGAGGCCGAGGCGGTTGGATCGCTCGAGGTCAGGAGTTCGAGACCAGCCTGAGCAAGAGCGAGACCCCCGTCTCTACTAAAAATAGAAAGAAATTATATGGACAACTAAAAAATATATATAGAAAAAATTAGCCGGGCATGGTGGCGCATGCCTGTAGTCCCAGCTACTCGGGAGGCTGAGGCAGTAGGATCGCTTGAGCCCAGGAGTTTGAGGTTGCTGTGAGCTAGGCTGATGCCACGGCACTCACTCTAGCCCGGGCAACAGAGCGAGACTCTGTTTCAAAAAAAAAAAAAAAAAAAAAAGACATGGAAGAAAGCACTAATAAAGTAAAAAGACAAGCTATGCTCCGTTATGCGAATGACTGACAAAGAATTAATACTAATAATATTTAGACAACAAAAAGCAAATAACCCAACAGAGAAATGGACAAAGGCAACAGGTGAATTACAGAAGAGAAACCCCAATAAACATAAGAAAACACACTCAACCTTTCTAGTAATAAGAGAATTGCAAACCACTACAGAATTGAGATAACTATTTCAAAGGCTGGCAAAAACTTAAAAGCACCAAGATGAGGAGAAATGGGAAACTCATACTCTGGCATGAGTATAAATTAAAATAACCACTTGAGTTGAAGATGCTTATATGCTGCAATGCCAAAATTCCACTTTTTGGTATACAGTCCATGGAAACTCTTGTTCATATTCATATGCAAGGAATGAGGTATTACAAGAATCTTCACTGCAAAATGGTTTAAAGTAACAATACAATGGGGAACTATAAGTCCATCAACAGAAGAATGAGTGAATAAACTGCAGTATATTTACACAATAGCACACTCTACTGCAGTTAAAATGAACTTACACCACAAAGTAAAAGAGAAATTGGCATTCTCAGTGTTCTATACGAGCATTGCTGACCCCATACTCCTTGTTCCCAGTTAACACTGTTACCATTTCTTAAAAATGTCCCTTCTTCTCAATCCATATGCCTACATTCTCATTGCTATCATCTACTGACCTATAGACTACATATTCAAAAAATAAAAAAGTTCTTGCTTTCAAAGAGTTAACTGTCTAGGGGAAAGTGACTAGCAAACAGAAGTTATCTATAATACATAAGTACTTTACCAAAGGTATTTAAAAGAGTAACACATGGGTTGGGGGAAATGGACAGGTGGCTGGCACGCTCAGAATAGGAAACCTAGGACATGATGACTAGGAGACACCAAGTCAGAGCACTCTTACAAGAAAACTTGTTTTAAAAGAATGAAAGGAGAGTAACTGCTAGGGGCACAGGAGGATGGGAGATCCTCCTATGGGAGATGGGAGAGAGAAATACTTAGCATCAGCTCCTCTGAACTATTTTCCTAGACTATATTCCTCATCCAAGACTCAGTCCCAGTTGGTCATTTACTAAGCATGAGCAAGTGATTTGACATTTCAAAGCTTCAAATGAGGTACTAGATGTTTAAGAACTCTAAATTACAGAGGGAACCTGAGTGAATGATCTCTAAAGTTCTTTCTAGATCTAAAATCCTATGATTCTAGGACAATCAGAGGCTCTGAACTCTTTAAACTCAAAGGTGAATCACAAAATATCCAGTATGCAAAGAAGAAAAACCAAGACCATTAAGAGTTTGTATATTTGTGTAACTGCATTCTATCAACTTTGCAAAACTGTTAAAACAATTAATTCCTAATATGAACATCAGTAAAATTCCCACAAAGACAGCACCTTTTTATTAGAGTTGGTAAAGTGCTTCTCCCCTACAAACCTGCAGACTTCTTAAAAAAAAAAAAAAAAATCAACAAGCAAATGCTTTTGTGTAATAGAAGTAAACTGCTTAAAAGCCCACAGCTTAGACTTATAAGTCATCTTTTAAAATGAAGACGTCTATATAAATATGTGTGTTACGTATTTACTATAACATATTTGTTAATCATCTTCCCTTTAAATTTTTAGTGTACAGGTTTAAGGTTCATGAAGTTTTCTAAAAAATAGCTAAGAATAGTTCTTTATAATACGCTTTCATTTTACTATCACACATTCTGAAATTTATAACAAGGTTTCCCTTACCTGATATGGACATGGAATGTGATATTCTCTGCAGCGTTCTTGTATCCATGTTGTTTCCCAGATGCCACGGTAAGCTTGCTCATAAAAGTAGCATCCAATTACAACCAAGAGTGGTACAAGATAAAGAATGCTGAAAACACCAATCCGGATCATAAACTTCACTAATTTATCTTGATTCTCCTTTTCTAATGGAATCTCAATTCGAACTCTGTTTAGGGATATAATGCCAGCTAAGAGGAGAGAAACTCCAACTACCACATATAGGCAGAGGGGAGCAAGAACAAAATATCTCAATGCATCAACGTCGTAGAGCCCAACAAAACAAACGCCACTAATATTGTCACCTTCAATTTTATTCATCGCTAGAAGGATGATAGTTAGAGTTCCGGGGATGCCCCATGCACTGGCGTGAAATAGCAATGCTTTCTTCTCAATAGCTTCACTACCCCACTTTGGCACAGCTGCTAAGAACCATGTGATGGTGAGAATTACCCACCATACACTGCCAGCCATAGTGAAAAAATAGAGTACCATAAAAAGCATGGTACAGGCTTTATTATGAGATCCTTGTGTCACTGTGGAAGCCTTATACTGTGCAGGGCTAGATGCATTGCAGGCTACTCGATCCTCAAGCAAAAACCCAATGAAGAAAATTAATGATACCATCATGTAGCAGACTGCATAAAATATAATAGGCCTTTCAGGATAACGGAATCTTGTGACATCAATCAAAAAAGTTAAAAAAGTAAACAACGTGGCAGAGAGGCAAATGATTGAAATCAATCCTATGAAATAGCGAGCAAATGACAGTTCTTCTCTCCTGAAGTACATATTTGGGCAAGGCGGTGAACAATCACGCACGTGCAAAAAGGAATAACCGAGATCAGGATCAATTTTCAACTCTCGGGGACACCAAAAACCATAGTCCCTCTGCACTGCCACTGGAGCTCCTTCAGTTGGATCTCCAGCTAAGTTCAGATCCACAAGTCGAGGATACGGCTCATCACAATCTGGGAACCTAAAAGAAACACATAAGATGAGAACCATGTTTACTTATGGGGAAATCTACTGACACCTAATGATTTGGAGTTCCAAATTTAGCACCCATGACCTTATTTATTCCTACGTCCTTGGTGGGGCAGGGGGCAACTGCAGTAAGTAGGAATAAAATAAATGGTGACATCTTGTTTGTGGGCCATACAACTATATCTTCCATAGTTGTCAAAAAATGATATGGTTTGCTTTCAAAAGCAGCACTCTTTATTAAAACAGTCAAGCATATGAGCTTGGGAGTCTGAGGCTGCAATGAGCCATGATCATGACAATGCCCTCCAGCCTGCGCGACAGAGACCCCATCTCGAACAACAACAACAAAGTCAAGCATAACAGTATCCACAGAGTATTTATTTAGGATGCAGATTAGAGTAAGATTTCAAAGCATGAAAATTTATAGGTACAACTATGTAGCTCCAGGAGAATAGTAGCTAAAAGTTACTTTTTGCTATCCTTTAACTACATCATAGTCCTGAATTTAGCCTAGACTCAAAATAGAACTTAATCCCCATTGTAATGGCATTAAGAGGTGAGGCCTTTTGGGAAGTGAATGGATTAATGCCCTTATAAAAGAGGCTTCAAAGAGAGTTTGTCCCTCTGGCTCTCCTGCCATGTGAGGACACACTGTCCCTTACTAAAAAGACACATACCTTTAATAAAAGGATTTATTCTATAAAATTTGGATTCAGTCAGAAGGCGGCACTCAAGAACCCAGAAGGCCACAGGTGGCCCCAAGGCTGCAGGTTCCCCTGGGACACAGTGTTCCTCCCCTCCAGAGGATGCAGCGACAAAGTGCCATCTTGGAAGCAGAGGACAGCCCTCACCAGCCACGCAACCTGCCAGCACCTTGACTCCCCAGTCTCCAGAACTGTGAGATACAAACTTTTGCTGTTTATAAATTATCCAAACTGTGGTATTTTGTTACAGCAGCACAAACAGACTAAGACAACAGGCGCAGTAGGAACAAGGATACGAGAGATGTGGAAGAATGAAAGGTTGCTATGAAAGATCACTGCACCAGAATTTAGGATTTCAAAGTTAGGCAATCCTATGCTATAGTGAACACATAAAATAGGTTTAGGACTATCAAAACAAAGAAATAAAAGATTTTATAAAGAGATTTTTGGCCGGGCGCGGTGGCTCACGCCTGTAATCCTAGCACTCTGGGAGGCCGAGGCGGGTGGATCGCTCGAGGTCAGGAGTTCGAGACCAGCCTGAGCAAGAGCAAGACCCCGTCTCTACTAAAAATAGAAAGAAATTATATGGCCAACTAAAAATATATATAGAAAAAAAAAAAAAAATTAGCCGGGCATGGTGGTGCATGTCTGTAGTCCCAGCCACTCGGGAGGCTGAGGCAGTAGGATCGCTTAAGCCCAGGAGTTTGAGGTTGCTGTGAGCTAGGCTGACGCCACGGCACTCACTCTAGCCCGGGCAACAAAGTGAGACTCTGTCTCAAAAAAAAAAAAAAAAAGAGATTTTTATATTTATATGTAAGCTACTAAATTAAAAGACCCCTAAACAAAGGGAGTTAAATACAAGAAACATGAAATAAGGTTCCTGCTCAGGCAATTCACAACTGTTGTTTTAGAACAATTTACAGACTTCTAAAAGAGGGCACCTCCAGCTGTTTGAAGAGAGACTAGATAAACAGATGGGGCTGGATAATAGGTCAAATAGGTGGGAAATTGATAAATATGAGGAAGGAAAATGTCCATGAATTGACTACAGGAAGCTAATATAATAGTCTGCATTCAATGTTGTTGATAGGTTGTTATAAACTGTGCCTTTAAGCAAAACAACATATAGCAGGTCCTCGAATAACACCATTTTGTTCAATGTCATTTTGTTACATGTTGATGAGAAAAAATTGGGTTTCATTATATGTCACTTTGCTTAAAATCATGGTTTCCGAGAACCCATCAACAATATTAAGTGAAAATTTACTGTACATGCTTTATTTCTTAAGTTGTTCTGTCAAATGAGAGTAACATCACCTGCTTTACTTACCTCCAAGAGCTACTGCCAGATAGCAAACAAAACTACTTTTAAACATAAAGGAGAAAACAATGTTGCTTATCATGCTGGTGCAGATGCAGTGAAAAGGGAACACATATACTGTTGGTGGGAACCCACGGAGGTTAGTATGGAGATTTCTCAAAGAACTAAATCTACCATTCAGTCTTGCAATCTCACTACTGGTTATCAACCCAGAGGAAAAGAAATCATTCTATCAAAAAGATACCTGCACTTGTATGTTTACCTCAGCACAATTCACAATCACAAAGATTTGGAATCAACCTAAGTGCCCATCAGCGGATCAGTGGATAATAAAGATGCGGTATATTTATACCATGGAGTACTGCTCAGCAATAAGAATGAAATAATGTCTTCAGCAGCAGCGTGGATGGAACTGGAGGCCATTATCCTAAGTGAAGTAACTCAGGAACAGAAAAAAAAAATGCCATGCATACTAATTTATAAGTGGGAGCTAAACTATTGCTACATAAGGGCACACAGAGTAGTACAAAGGTCACTGGAGACTCAAAGGGGGAAAGGTGGGAAGAAGTGAGGGGTGAAAAATATTACCTATGAGGTACAATGTATACTACTCAGGTGACAGGTACACCAAAAACCCAGACCCCACCATTATACAGTATATACATGCAATGGAATTCAACTTGTACCCCCTAAATCTATTAAAATTTTACAAATAAATTAAAAAAAAAAGAATGTTGCTTATATGAATACTAAGAAAACACCCTTATATGAATAATAAATAAATGACCATCGGTAGAAGATGGCTAAATAACTATAAGATACTAATACAATTGGCTATTACATAGCAATTGAAAGGAATGAACCAGACCTACAGATATAAACATAGATACATGTAAAAAAAAAATTATGTTTTTATGGATATGTATGTAGTAAAAGTATAAAAACAAACATGGGAATGATTAACAACAAATTCAACATAATAATCACCTTACTCTTGGGGAAAAAAGAAGGGAATCAGATCAAGATGGGTAACAAGGAAGAACCTTCAACTCTATATTGTTTTATTTCTTAAAACAAAACCTGAAGCCAGTATTACAAAATGTTAAGACTGGACAAAGCTAGATAATAAAAGGTATGTAAGTGTTCACCTTATTATTCTTTACCCTTGAAATATTTCAGAATACAAAAGAGTAATTATATAAAATAGTATATTACTACTAATAATAATGTTCACTCACATAAAACTATAAGAATGTCTAACAAACAAATCCCCAACTTTTTTTTTTTTTTTTTTTTTTTGAGACAGAGTCTCACTTTGTTGCCCAGGCTACAGTGAGTGTCGTGGCAGCAGCAACTAGCTCACAGCAACCTCAAACTCCTGGGCTCAAGTGATCCTCCTGCCTCAGCCTCCCAAGTAGCTGGGACTATAGGCACTTACCACCACGTCTGGCTAATTTTTTGTTTCTATTTTTAGTCGGCCAGCTAATTTTTTCTATTTTAGTAGAAATGGGGTCTCATTCTTGGTAAGGCTGGTCTCGAACTCCTGCCCTCAAGGGATCCTCCCTCCCAGAGTGCTAGGATTACAGGCACGAACCACCATGCCCAGCCTCAAATCCTCAAATCTTTAAGAAATACTCACAGTCCACATATTGGATATAATTTGAAAAGCACGTGACACAGAAAACAAGGACTGATGGAACTACCCTAGGCATTACCACATCTAAATCATAAAGGTATTTTGAAAATAAAGCCCCCACAGTGAGGTAATAAATGATTATTTTCTTCTCTGTATTTTATAGTTTCTCATAAATGACACTACTTTTATAGCCCAGAAAAAATGTTTTAAAGAGGAAAAATCAACTAAATGACTTAAGTATTTCTCAATTTCTTTTAAAAATTTCTTCACAAAAATGTTTTCTTTTTCATTTAGTGCTTCCAGATTCTTAAGGAAATAAACAATGCTGAGGCCATGAAACTACTGTTCAAAATTAATGACTAATACATATACTTCAAAAAAGTTTCTAAAACAGATGAAATAGAAGGCAAGTAATTTAAAACATACTGCAACGTAAGAAATTATCCATGAAAATCTATAATTTTCGCACCTACTGCATTCCATGTCTTCAGGCC
Organism: Eulemur rufifrons; assembly: GCF_041146395.1. Classification (NCBI taxonomy): domain Eukaryota; kingdom Metazoa; phylum Chordata; class Mammalia; order Primates; family Lemuridae; genus Eulemur; species Eulemur rufifrons. The sequence goes on from NC_090994.1 coordinate 4,746,719, forward strand.
AAGGAACACCAAACATCTCCATGAGCTTCGAACACTCGCTGTAAGCCCGCTGACACAGCCTACGACAGGGAAGTGTGACACGTCCATATTCCATACAAATAGGAGCATAGAGCGCACAAAGAAATGGCCGAAAATCCCGAGAACAATCCAGATTCACCATAGGGTGGAATGGCTAGGAAAAAGTTAAAAGTGAATAATTAGATAAAACATTGTAAACAAGTTAAAGCGTCCTGTACAATTGCAACATTCATTTTTTCATTTAAAATAATTTCTGAGGGCTATACTTTCCTCAATAGGTGACTAAAGAGTGAGAAAAATTCTGTAAGAATATTAAAAAATCTAAACAACCCAATTACAAATCTGACCTAAATGACATATTTATAATCATGGCACCCAACAACGACTGGACCCTAGTTAACACACACTGAATCTTTTCCAAAATTGACCAATATTCTGGGTTCACTGATCTGACGGGAGGCAGAGCTCAGGCGGTGATGCAAGTTATGAGGTACAGCTGTAAATACAGATGAAGCTTCACTGGCTGACCTGCCATTCACCTCCTGCTGTGCGGCCTGGTTCTTAACAGATCATGGACCATACCAGGCCCCAGCTACCAACAATGACAGAAAGCAGATCAGTGGTTGCTTGGAGCAGTGGATAGACACAGAGGTGGACTACAAAGGGGTGAAAGGAAGCTTTTGAGGTGATGGAAATGTTCTATATCTTGATTGTGCTGATGGTTTCACAGGTTGTCAAAACTCCAACTGAACACTTTAAATGAGCATAGTTTATTGTACACATATTTTATCTCAATAAAGCTGTTATATAAAAACAAATCAAAATATTAATACTTTTCAAATAAGCAAATTGCCTTGATTTTAACCTTAACAATTTTTAACCTCAGCAAAATCTAAATTAAATAAGGTAGCCTGAATACTGAAAAGTTGAGAACAAATGTATAACATAAGGAATACTATTAAAGTTGTATGAAGCAGAAAAAAGGAACTTTAGCTGATTGGATTTTAAAAGAATCTTACTGAGTAGTTCCCTAAACAGTAATACTTTTGTTCACTAAATCAAGACCACGATATAGGAAGTTTACAAACTGGAAAGTAACTTTCTAAAATTAAATTTCTGGTTTCTGCAACAAAGGTGCACTACAGGGAACCTTCCATTCTTTGTTCAAATTCAAATCAACCAAGCCTTTGTGTTCCCATTCTCTTTCTTCTTTCAAATTTCCATTCCTGTTACCATAGGAACCTGCTAGCTGACAAGCCTTCAAGCATAGCAACAGCCCAAGCTTAGCAAGGGTGTGCAAAAGGGACAGAGTCAAAGGCCAAAATTTGAGTCATGAGAATCAGAATTCCAACCTTTGTCACTGTACAAAGGGTCTGGTAACCATGGAAACCATACCCTACTGGGTTTGGGAATATTATGACTAAATTCGCTAAATGTGAAACCAAATGTAGAATGCTCTTGTAAATTCAAAAATGGTGTACTCATAGCTATTTCAGATCCAAATTAGAATAAAAAATTATTCAAAAAGAACTTTTTAAAATAACTTCAAGTGATTAAAAATAAAACCTTTTAAAAACCTTTTTGTAACAGTACAATGCTTAATGAGAAAAGGTCCAAAACTTTAAGAATTATTTTATGTTTAAAAATCTCTAAGTTTACAAAAACAGCTTTAATCCCACAGATTTCTTTTTCAAATCTTAATTTTTAAAAATGTCCCACGATAGCATACTTTCCAATAGTCTTTCTGTGAGTTTGCAGAAACTTGCCATTACCACAGGGGCATATTTATCTTCATAAGCAAAAGCAGAGTTCCCAGAGCAATCAATAAATCTAACTTTTCTTTTGGAAGTAAACTTTTAATATTTACAATATCATGGACAGTTCTGAATTATGGTCTGTCTCAGAAGATAAAACTTTACAAATTCTACTACATTTAATAATTTAATTTAAAAGAGGTATTTTTAAGGTATTCCTTTAAAGTGATTTGTCACACAAGAAAATCAATTAAAACTGCCATTTTTTTCTCCTAAAGTCAGAAATGACCAAGTGCAATTCATTCTCCACTACTTGTATGTTCCCTTTGCAACTTACAGGCTTCTTAATTCCTGCCTGGTTCCCCCCTTCTCACAACAGGCTTCTCAAGCCACTTCACTAGATATTGTGTGTTTACGGAAAACTACCTTATTGATATTAATCTCAACAAAAAGTAATAGGAAAGTAGATCTTCTGGATAATACATGTATTCTAAAGATTTAAAACATGAATTCTATGAATAAATATTAATATAATAAAAGAAAGTTCATTTTTTAAAAAGCCTATCCACAAACCGTTAATAGTTATTATTGCATGGGAGTACATTATACTATTCTCTTAGGACAACAAAAATCAGTCTTTCAAGGTTCATTCAAATACCACCTGCAACTTGAAGCTTTCACTGACCACTCCCCCATATGTGATCCTTCTCTCTTTGAATCCCCTTACTATTTTGTCGCATTTACCAAGTTCTTCATTTGTTGTAGTAATTCAATCAAAATATGTTTAATAAATACTAAATCTTAGGCCCTACACTGGGAATTAGACAAAAAAAGAACAGTTGAGATTTTTAAAAATAAAATTTCTTTACTAATTTTGCTATTTTAAAACACAATGTGTTTCTTATGGAAAAATCAGAAAATACAAATAAAAATGAAGAACATAGAAAAACATAAACTGTGCTAATTTAGAATTCAGGAACAACTACTGTTGACGTTGGTAAAAATCCTACCAAATCGCTTACTCTTCATGAACATGCATTTTTTTTCCCCCAACAAAACCAAGATGATACCACACATGTTTTATCTATCCCCCCTCCCTTTTTACTTAACAATGGATCAAGTACAACAGAGTTCTGACAAACAAAGATGGAGGGTATTTACACAGAAGGAACATTAAAGGCCTAGAGACAGGAAAGTTGTGTTGCTTTATTCCTTTGCTTAATTATATCACTTATAAATGCAAACACATAATGTTGAAAGCTTTAAGTCACTTTGATTAAAAAAAAAAAGTAAAGTAAAATACTAGTGTTCAAAGGTATGTGGTAACCTTAGTATTATAATTACCATCACCATCCCCACCAACCATACTACTATTTACAACCCCAGGAGATTCAAAGCTTAGGTACAGCACCAAAACTATGACTACTGCCACCTCTAAGAGATTTATAGTTTATAAGGTTCATGAATTCAAATATTTATTTAGCAGTTAATATGTGTAAAGCACACAGAGATGAATAGGACAAGCTCTGTTTCCAAGGAGTTAAAATTCTTGTAGAAAAATAAAAATGTAAACAATTCCAACAGAATAATATACACACTAAAATAGAGGTACATATAGAACATACTGATAAGTATGGATAAGAGAGTCACTAACTTCTGGGCATCCCAGGTTTCACAAGAAAACAGCATCCAAACTAGGCCTTAAAAATTAAATAAGGTATCACCAAAGAGGATATTGGAAGAGTCTTCCAGGCAGAGACAGCATTTGCAAAGACTTGGCAGATTTAAGGAGTGCTAAGTTCTGTGCAACTGTGATGAATAGAGATTCTGAAGAGTAATGAAGCTAGGAGAAAAAGTTGGAGCCAATTTGTGAATGCCTATCGTGCTTTATATTTGATCCTCTGGGAAAGGGTTGGCAATGACATTTTTTTTTTTTTTTTTTTTTTTAAGAGACAGCGTCTTGCTCTGTGTTCAGGCTGGAGTGCTACAGTGGTGCGATCATAGCTCACTGCAACCTCCAACTCCTGGGCTCCAGCGATCCTCCTGCCTCAGCCTCCCAAGTAGCTGAGACTACAGGTACGAGCCACTATGCCCCGCTAAATAAAAAAATTCTGTTAACGTCATTCCTTAAAAATAAAATGAAACATATGAACCTAACTGTGCATTGAGTTTATACGGAGAAAAAGTATTTAAGTGACTTTAAAACACAATAATTTGACTGTACATCCTTGGTGAGATACATCCCTAAGGACAAAAAGAAATACAAACAAATCTTAAAACTGCCTTCAGTAATCATATTGTTAATAATAATATTGCTATTATTATTCTGAAATTACATGTGAATAAAGCTTCAGTATGAGAAATAAAAATAAATTTAAAGATGTTAAATATTAGCTTTAACTGCTTGCACCAGGAAAAAAAAAGATGTTAAATAAAAACCTTGCAATATTATTTGAAAGTATCAGTATAAACTCACAAGGATTTTCTCTTAAAAAAAAAAAAGTATTTACTAACTCTGTCTAGGAAAAGGTCTAAAAATGACTAGCCTAGTATCAACAGGCTTAGCACACAGAGAGTAGTCTCTAAGTATCATTTCCAGTTAAAAGGAACCAGTGCTCCCTAAAGAAATTGATAATTCAAGGTTTGAGGCAGAATGTTATTAAGTAAACTTGGATCATACCAGAAAGCAAAAGACCTCTAGGAATACTGTCAAAAACACTCAGAAGCTACCCTGTAGAGGATCCTACTACCAAAGATGGAACATTCTGAGCACCAATAACTATGGCAGATTAAAAACACATCAAACATGTTAATCCATGAGTTAATAATGAAACTTAAAAAAAAAAAAAACTTCATTGGTCACCTTTGGAGGATGCTTGGGAATCAATTCATTATTCTAAAAACTAATAAATAAAGAGGAACAAGCAAGTATTTATCCTTTCTTATATAAACTGTACATAAGAGTAACAAATAGTTAATGAGAGGAAGTTTCTGTTTATAAAGTATTCCAGCTGAGAAACAAAGAAAGCGGGTTAGAAAATCACTATTTCTCAAATCCCTAGAAAAATTATCGATCCAGGAAATCATCAATGGCTGCTAACATTATAAAAAAGAGTAATAATCTGATACGTGCCTCCTGGGAGGAGTATGTTATACTGCCTATGAAGTATTCTCCCCCCAAAAAAGCACACAGCAAAACAAACCAGAATCTACTTAAATAAAGCCTATGGAAACTCTATAGGACAAATATATTACAAGAAAAAAGGGGTAAGGGAAAGGGAAGGAAAATCTATAAATTAAAAGCAACTGATCAGACACACCAATTGAATGCAAGGTATGAACCCTGGTTTGAAAAAGCCAATGAAAAATAATTGTGAAACACTCAAGGGTAATTTGAACATTAATTTGATACTTGATGATACTGAGGAAGTAACAAAGGTATTGTGTTTATATATTTTGAAATAGAGCTTACTTTTTAGAGACATGTGTCAAAATTTTTATGGATGGAATTTTGCCATCTGGGATTTGCTTCAAAGTTTGCATGCAGCCACAATGAAACAAAACTAGCTATGAGATGGTAATTTTTAAAGCTGGATGAAGGGTATATGGCATTAATTAAGTTATTCTATCTATATATGTATATAACTGAAAATTTACATAATAAAAATTTTCCTAAATAAAAAGCTAAAATATGGGCTGGGCACGGTGGCTCACACCTGTAATCCTAATACTCTGGGAGGCCGAGGTGGGAGGATTGCTTGAGGTCAGGAGTTCAAGACCAGCCTGAGCAAGAGTGAGACCCCATCTCTACTAAAAATAGAAAAAATCAGGTGGGCGTGGTGGCACATGTCTATAATCCCAGCTACTTGGGAGGCTGAGGCAGGAGGATTGCTTAAGCCCAGGAATCCATGGTTGTGGTGAGCTATGATCACGCCACTGAACTCTAGCCAGGGCAACAAAGCGAGACTCTGTCTCAAAAAAAAAAAAAAGCTAAAATATGAGTTTGGATAACTGGGAGACTGGTTCGAACACACTTTGTTGTTAATGAACCATAAAAGACAACAAAGGATGTTCAAGCTTTTAGCCCTACGGAGCGCTAGTTTCTAGGGAAAAAAAAAAAAAATAGACAAGCAATCAACCTCCCAAAGACACTAAAGATTGCTCATTATACCCACTAACTGAAATTAAAGAACAGGGTGACAGGCACACAGTATTCACATAGCACTTTACTTTTTGAAGTTCTTTGATATAAATTGCCTCATTTGATCTTAACAATAACCCTATAAAATGGACAGGAGAAAAATTCACTTCCTAGAGGAAACCAACACAAAGAGGTCTCAAAACTAGTTAGTGACAGAACACACGTCTTCTATCCCTCTTCCAGTGCTTCTTCCACTAACCTGTTCCCTTCCTATCCAATTTGGTTTAATTATTCAGTTTGGGGAAAAGCCTGCCCAGATCTCTTTTACTACCACTGGAGTCATAAACACCTGATAATATGTGGCTCAGTAAAGATAGCTACTGACACTGTTGATTTTTGCTCCATGCTGGACAGTTCCCAAAAATTTACTTAACAATTTGGACAGCTCAAACTGGCTTAGAAAACTCAGAAATGAGGAAATTTTTTTCCTATCAAAAGCCACTGGTACTCAGGGCAAAAAGAGAAACATCAAGTTAACAATTTAGAAAAATTTAACATGGGTGTTAGTGTATAGAAATGCATGTTTTGGAAGGTAGGGACAGAGAAACATTAGCAAGGACCTTTTCCAACTTAATGGACTGACACTTATCCCGTTTATTTGAACATGTCCCAATTTCAATGAAAGTACAGACTAGGAACCCTCTAGACACAATGCAAGAACATTCAATTTACTGATTGTGAAGAATTAAATTTAAAATAACCCACATTCTGCACTTTCTCTCGTCCTTGGCAAACCTAGCTGACTGCCCATATACCATTCTGTTCCAGGAATTCATTTTAACTCACCAAACATCAGTAATGGAAGGGAGGCTTAAAGCCTGGGCCTGCTGAAAGATGCTATAACTAGGAAATTCTCTTTCAATTCAACCAGTCTCACAGTGAACACTCAAGAATGTGCTGGGACTGTCTGCTGCAATTACTTGCTCCTGGATCAGTAGAGGGATAGAGGTGGAGCGTGTCAGCAGCAGCTCTGAGCATGCTGTGCTGTCTGCTGAGTTTCCATGTCTTTTGCTATTACAGGAACTTCACACTTTCAAACTGTATCTGATGATTGTTTTTGTCAGTGGCATCACTGTTTGAGAAGAGCGCAGAGAGAGCCTACTACACCATCATTATGAATGAACCTACAACTAGCGATGCAATTTCCTTGGAGCAAATACATCTTTCTAGTACTTTCCTTTAGGTAATTTAGAAATGGAATTTAGAACAGAATTAACATTTGTGAATCACCTAATGTGTACCATGCATTGTGCTAGCTACTTGATAAATCTCTAATTTAATCCTAACAGGCCTTCAAGGTATTTTTGTTGTTATTGTCTTTTCACGAATGAAGAAAACAAAGATTAGGAATGTTAAGTAACCTGTCCAAACTCTTAAACCTACTATATGGCAGAGTCAAAAGCTGAACCCAAGACAGCACAAACATCTTAATGCCTTGCTTCTCACTACCTTATCTGCTTTCCAAAGGAGTTATGACTTATAATGACACTAGAAATAAGGGTATTTCTAATTCAAATTTTTATGAGAAAATCAACAGCTATAATACGCAAAGAATGTCATGCCTGGAACCAACTTATTGTATTAAACCAATACCTATTTTCATAAATGCTAATCTGACAGTCTATACCAAATCTCTCCACCAGTTAGACCTTGTATATTCAAATATACAAGGTCTAACTGGAAAATGTTTTGTTAAATCTCTATAGCATTTTCAAATATTTGAAATATATAAGATACTCCTCCATTTCAAAATCTATGAATAATCTTTCTACAAATTTTCCAAGATTTATGCTAGTCTACCTCAAAGTAATGAATCTTTGAGTTTTACTATAAAATGAAGAATTCCAAAATACGTAGGCTTCCATTTACTGAAAGCACTATAAAAATGGATTAAAAACTAAAGTATAAAGCCTTCCCTCTAAATTATGTAGCCACATTAATACAAGAACATGGATAAATGGTAAAAGTTATCACTTACAGAGTACTTAGTATGTGCCAAGTACTTTACACATGTATTTTCATTTTCTACCTTACAAAAACCTCTGCAATTATTATTAGCTCTATTTTGCAAGCAAGGAAACTAAGGTGAGAAAGTTCATATAACTTGGCCAGAATAACACAGCTAGAAAGTGTTGGAGCTAGAACAGAAATCCAGGTTGGTCTAACCCCAAAGCCCATGCTCTTTACAGCCACTATTTACGCCTCTCAGTTCTTATCTGGTAAATATATCCTTGTCCTCAATTCTGAAACCATTATAAGCAGACATACACACTTATTTAAACCTATTAACTATATCCATTAATCTGTCATAGTTTCTAAAGTAAAATCATTAAGAAGTGCCTGAAAAATTACCATTAGAAAAATTCAAATAAGAACAAATTATCATAATTCTGAGAGATCAAGAATGGATAATTCACATGACAAAAACTTCTTCATTGTATGGGAGTTATTTTTAAATTGATAAGAACATGGTATGACCAGGAAATCATTTTAAGTATTTAAGAAAATTCAAGGCCAGGTGCTGTGGCTCACACCTATAATCCTAGAACTCTGGGAAGGCCAAGGAGGGAAGATCGCTTGAGTTCAGGAATTCGAGACCAGACTGCATAAGAGTGAGACCCCATCTCTACTAAAAAATAGAAAAATTAGCAGAGCACAGTGGCACATGCCTGTAGTCCCAGCTACTTGGGAGACTGAGGCAGGAGGATTGCTTGAGCCCAAGAGTTTGAGGTTGCAGTGAGCTATGATGACACCACTGCACTCTAGCCCAGGTGACAGAGTGAGACTCTGTCTCAAAAAATAAAAAAAAATTCAAAGACTGTAAATCAAAACGTTGAACAAAAGAACTTATTTTTTAAAAATCACGTTATACTTAATGACTGAACTGTGAATAACAACATATTCTGCTCTTTATCCAAAGATTTTATTAATATTAGCCAAATTACAGAAGAGATGTAATCATAACTTGGACAATTTTAAACTTCTGAATGGCCCATGTTTCACTGTTCCAAAATTCTTTAGAAAGTGTAATGTCTAAAAAAAAAGCCAACAGTAACATTCCCTAAACATGAATCCTTCAGTCTATTAGTATCTGAACCAAAGCATATAAATCTTTAAATGTACAAAATATTATTTAAATAGCATATTCTTCTCCAGTTATCAAACACATTCATCAGATTAGTTGACAGGACAATGTAAGAGTCATTTTCGAAGAATTGTCAAAGAACAGATCAAGCCTTACCTCCATTGCTAAAGCTGCTGTCTGTTGGTCATAATGATTCAGAAGATTAGGCATGAAGGTAGTATTATAAGGCAAATCTTGGCACATCCTCAAGGTAATAGGTTCACAAGAAAACAAACTGTGCCCACCTATACGCCCCACAAACATAGTCAAGGGCCAAAGATAGAGGACAATCCAACTCATAGCCATCCTTCCTCGATCTGAATGAGATTCGGATGATCAGGGCCTACTCAATACGTATTTTAGATCTTTACACACCTGCAGGTCTCAGCTTGAAAGTACTTCTTGTATATCTTACTGTAAAGTTCTTCAAATAGTTAAATACTCTTTGTGCTGTCAGAGGTTCGTTAGCTTGGTCTCACAAAAGGCATTTGTTTTTGGTTTCACAATATGGGAAAATGACATCATCTTGTCTCTTCTTTTCATTTTATTACATAGGGCACATCTGGCCAACGATCAAGTTGATCAACCACATTCCCAAACAACAGATTCCATCTTAGGAGAAGAGCTATTTCTTCCTTTGATCGAAATATCTGAAAAATATTATTTAAAAAATGAGAGCAATTAGTCATTTTCTCTTAAAATACTGTGAACTTCATATTAAAATCTTTCACAAGAGATATCATACTGACCAAATAGATAAAAATACATGGGTACTTCATAAAGATATAATATGGGTTTTCTATTTTATCATTCATGTTATAAATATACTAAAATAATCCTTACACACAATTTAAAGGCAAATTTTTCTTCCCTCAGTTGCTTATATAACGCATGGTTTAACTTCTCAAGTATGACAGCAATTTTTCATTTATCACAAGATGTAATTGATCCATTTTGAAAGATTCTTAAGCTGTTGTCCTAAATTTTATTTAAATGATATCAATTATACTTATAACCTAAATTATTGAATTTGAAATTTATTATGTTTTAATCCTTAATAGCACATTTTTACACTAGTTGATTTGACAGAAGCCATCTGTGAAAGAGATCTGAAAAATAAACCAGAAGATACAGATTCAAGCCTCTTACAAGCTGTGTGAATGTAAACATATCACTTAATTTCTTTGAATCCAGAATTTTTCTTCCTGAAAATGATTCCAATACCACCTCTCTCACAGGGATGATGTATAAGTGAATCATGAGAAAATGTACGCAAAAGTACTTCATAAATGGTTATGCAGCATCAAATGTTAGGTATTTTTATTACTGAATTACAGCTGATACAAATGCTACCTCTATCAACCAATACTGAACTGACAAATAGAAGGTTATAAAAGTAATACCAGGAAATTTTCCCAATATTACATCATCTTTTTAGGCTGTGCAAAAATTTAATACCATAGATATAGCCTTTGAATTAGAAACATTTAACCAACAAATGGCCATTACATACAGCTAGACTGCAGAGAATAGAAATCATCCCTAAAAAGTCGCAGCAGAAATAAGAATAATTCCCAGTTATCATTTCCATTGAGCTTTAGAATTTCGGACTTGCCCCTACCTTCCCAGGGTTGGGAGGGTATGGGTGAAACAAAAAGCAGGTCTGGTAGAAAAAAAGAAAATTCTAAGCTATCACATTTTTATTTGGTTTAGTAATGACATTACCTTCAGTTTTATTTGATTTTGTTTCATATGCATTGGCTATTCTTGTGTTTGCTGTGCAAAGTCTGTGTTGGGAAAAGATGAGAAATTCAGATTCAGAAATTCTCAGAGACCCAGGTTAACAGGACCACTCAAATACTAGCACCCATGATAGCTTACACCTTGACACCTGGAACTGGTTTGGCTTAAGGAAGAAAAAAAAACTGTTCTTTGTGCATTGACTATCAATGCCTGGGACCTCTGTATCCCAAGTGTCACTGACTAGGCAGAAAACTATTTGGAGAAAGTAAAACAGTTGCTGAATCTTCCCAATTTCTCCCTCTCGTAGATAGTCTTGAGTGGTGGAAGAGAAAAGGAAAGTCTGAGGCCTCTAGAATTAGGAAAACTAAGGTTATGAGCAATCCCTGCTCAGAAAGCCTAAATCTCCCTGTGCTCTACAGCAGAGATTTCTGTGACAACTTCTTGGCCTGCCATATTTTTTTCCTCCTTCAGGTTGACCCCAGAAATGTTAAGACCTGGCTATAGAAAACTAATATTAACCATAACTAAAAACATATTTAAGCTTAATTACCATGTAGCACAGTAATAATTATGCATATCTTTAAATATATGTAAAATAACTGCTGCAAGCTTTATGTGATTACAGTTTTAAAACATCCACGCAAGTTCAATCTTTGTAGTTTACAGCTTATGCAGCATGTTCCTCTGCTTGCAACTAAAAAACAAAATTAAAGAGAACATTGCTCCCTATTGAATATGTATATAATATCAAGAATTTCAAAAATTTAATTTAGACTAATCTATTTTCAAGCCATTATAGGCTTCAAATTAACGGTTCAAAAAAGACTAACACCCAAGAGTTGAGGAAGAAACAGCAATATCTCACTGGGTTTTTAAAACTAGATGAAATGCCTCCTTATACTTCTGCCTACTCCATCTATTTTATTTGCTTTCCTCTCGATTATTCTTTTTGCCTCACTTGCAAGTGAGGCTTCCTCCTTATTTTAAAAGTGCTTCCACACGTACTATGACATCAAAATTACCACATTTGAAGACACTTTCATAAAATCTATTATGTTAAGCTGTAGAAAGACAATATAGCAAGATTGTAGTTTATGATTATTAAGAGGGAAAAAACAATGGAATTCAGTGAGACAAAAAGAAAACAGGCAAAATACAGATTTTAAGAATTTTCATTTCCCCAAAATATCAGCTCTCTAATTTTATAAAGTATAGCAGATTGATGGACCCTCTGCAGGTCTAAGCAATCTGAATGCTGGAGAAAAATACACATTCTGATGATTACCTCAGGTTACAAGTGCTCCCTAAGTCAGGTCTTGAGAAATGTTATCCTAAAATAGAATAATTAAAAAGAGTAAAGGTAATATTTGTATATAATTATATGCACAAAGTGAATTTCAAAAATAAAAGCAGATAAAGAATAACACTTTAATAGATGAGCGAACAATATAAATTTACAAAAGAAATACAAATAGCCAACAAACACATGAAATGATATTCAACTGTACTAATAATGAAAAATGCAAACATGAGATAACAGTTTTGCCAACCAAATGGGCAAAAATAATAATGATAGAACACCATATAGGAGAGGGCATAGGGAAAAGAACATTTTCGATGTTTCCACATTTTCAAATACTACTGGTAGGAAGGCAAACTAGTTGGTACTTTTTACCAAAAAAGGGCTACTTATATCGAAAGCCCTTAAAATGAGCACAATCTGATCCAGCAAATCTATTTTATAATTTATTCTAAAAAAATTAACACACAAGTACTCATGGTGCATAACCAAAATATTAGCATAGGCCGGGCGCTGTGGCTCACACCTATAATCCTAGCACTTGGGAGACTGAGGTGGGAAGATTGCGTGAAGTCAGGAGTTCAAGACCAGCCTGAGCAAGAGTGAGACCCAGACTCTACAAAAAAAAAAAATAGAAAAATTAGCCAGGCATGGTGGTGCACGCCTGTAGTACCAACTATTTGGGAGGGTGAGGCAGGAGGATTGCTCAAACCCAGGCGTTCGAGATTGCAGTGAGCTATGATAATGCCACTGCATTCTAGCCTGGGAGACAGAGACTCTGTCTCAAAAAATAACACTGTTTATAACAATAAAAAACTGGAAACAACCTAATAAGCGATTGGTTAAATTATGGTACAACCATATAATGAAATATTATAGTCACTAAAATGATGAGCATAAACCTGTACTTATTGACATAGTAAGCCAGTAACAAAAAGTAAAAAATTAAGGCCAGGCACAGTAGCTCATGTCTATAATCCTAGCACTCTAGGAGGCTGAGGTGGGAGTACTGCTTGAGCTCAGGAGTTGGAGACCAGCCTGAGAAAGAGTGAGATCCTGTCTCTACTAAAAATAGAAAAAGTAGCCGGGCATCCTAGCTACTCAGGAGGCTGAGGCAGGAGGATCATTTCAGCCCAGGAGTTTGAGGTTGCAGTGAGGTACGATGACACCATTGCACTCTACCCAGGGCAACAGAGCGAGACTTTGTCTCAAAACAAAAACAAAAACAAACAAACAAAAAATCAGTTTACAAAACAGTGTGTGTATATATATATCCCATTTTTGTCAGAAAAAATATGTATACATAATAAAACTACTTTGTTTAAAAATATTATAGCTATTCTATGGGAGTGTATAAAAGAATCCATGATACATTATTTTGTGCAGGAATAATTAACGTTGCTAAATCTATAAATGTGTGCTGATTAACTGACAAAATACTAGTTGAATGACTGGTTTACTGGCTGTTAATTAAAGCAACAAGCCAAGAGACACACACTACTGCCCTAATGTAGGTAGTAAGAAAAGCAAATAAGTGATGATCAATTTAGTATGAGTCAAAAACTGATTTTCAATACTGAAAAAAAAATCAGATCACCTATCAACAGAATCAAATGGTATGCACATTATTTAAAACTCCCCCACGCCTCCCCAAACAGGATCTGGCTCTGTCTCCCAGGCAGGAGTGCAGTGGCGGAATCACCGTTCACTGCAGCCCCAAACTCTTGCCCTCAAGTGATCCTCCCAAACCTCAGCCTCCCTAACTGCATATTATGGGCATGAGCCACTGCACCCAGCCATAAACCTTTGATACATATTCCCAATTACTCCTCAATAACATAATGAAATATCTGCTTCTTATCAGGATCATGTGAATGTATCATTTTCCGAAGGTATGGGCATCCATGCAAATGCTTTAAGCTGAAGTTCCAGACCTGCAGGACATAGCAAAGATTCTGAACCCAAAGAGATCCTATCAAAATATGGCAACTCATTAAATAAAGGTTAACAGTTGTTTTTGGCATTCTTATTGATATTATCATTTTTTTAATTACAGGAATCTGCAGTATTTCACCTGAAAAAAGCGACCTACTGGGTTAGCATAACTGGAGTAAACAGTTTTACAGGCTAGGCAGGGCCCAGGGCTATGGCAACAGCTGTTCACGCGCTACCTGCAGGAAAAGAGACCTATTCACTTCTGCATATAGCAATATTAAATATTTGGAAAACTGATTTCAGATTAAGTTACTGGGTTAACATTCCATCAGAAAACAAAAATGACTATGAATGTATAATATCAGGAATCCGTTATTCCCCGATTATTATCAGCTTTCTTTTTTTTTTTTTTTTTTTTTTTTTTTTTTTTTTTGAGACAGAGTCTCACTCTGTTGCCCAGGCTAGAGTGAGTGCCGTGGCGTCAGCCTAGCTCACAGCAACCTCAAACTCCTGAGCTCAAGCGATCCTCCTGTCTCAGCCTCCCGAGTAGCTGGGACTACAAGCATGCGCCACCATGCCCGGCTAATTTTTTCTATATATATTTTTAGCTGTCCATATAATTTCTTTCTATTTTTAGTAGAGATGGGGTCTCGCTCTTGCTCAGGCTGGACTCGAACTCCTGAGCTCAAATGATCCGCCCACCTCGGCCTCCCAGAGTGCTAGGATTACAGGCGTGAGCCACCGCGCCCGGCCTATCAGCTTTCTTATGATGATAAAAAGTAAAAGCCCTTGGCCAGGAGCAGTGGCTCACGCCTGTAATCCTACCACTCCGGGAGGCCAAGGTGGGAGGATTGCTTGAGGTCAGGAGTTCGAGAGCAGCCTGAGCAAGGGCGAGACCCCGGCTCCACTAAAAATAGAAAAACTTAGCGGGCACAGTAGTAGCACATGCCTGCAGTCCCAGCTACTTGGGAGGGTGAGGCAGGAGGATTTCTTGAGCCCAGGAAGGAGTTTGAGGTTGCTGTGAGCTAGGCTAATGCCACAGGCACGCTAACCTGGACAACAGAGTGAAACTCGGTCTCAAAAACAAAAAAACAAAAAAAAACAAAAAAAGTAAAATCCCTTAAAATAAAATCAACTGAGTATTTGTCCTGAAGGACAGCAATAAAGGCACGGATGCAACCTTGAAAGACTGTTTCCCAGCCTGGCTACAAAGCCAAATCCAGGGCTGGTCTAGGGGGTTTTGCAACGAAAGATTATGTTCAGCAAGTCTATTCCAATTTGCACTTTCTCTACAGAAAATGATCCATTTTATCATTCTGTTTAGATTTCATTTTCTTGACATCCTATAAATACAGGTAACATTTTGCATTTCCAATACAGAAATACCACCTAAAGGTTGCCTCAAATTAAATGCTGGATACACACTGGCTACAGTGGGAACAGAAGGGATATTCTTTGTCTTCTTTCAGACTCATTTTCCAAGAATGCATTGCAAGGACTAGCAATGACTACCTCTAAATAACATCTTTTCTCAAGGAAATTATTGTGTTGTTAGAGAGACAAAATATACCCTGAGAGTATACTTATTACTAGACTGTTACTTTCCTTTTCCTAAAATTTATATAGTCTTTGGTCTTTTGTTGTCTATTTAAAAAATACATTCATTCTCAAAATACTGCCTCCTGGTTGCTACAAGAAAGTTTATACAGCTTCATATTCTCAGGACCTAGATTCCTACTAATCTCAGAGTATCTCTTTTCCGACCTTTCCTATTTCATCTAATTTTTAAAGTCGATCTTGTCATCTGCTGATTATAAGTAACCTAACCCAATGTGTTGAGTCACATACACACATACGCAGGCTCAAAACTAAAATAAAGGGGGGTAGCCATCAAAATTCAGTCCAATTTACAAATTATTAATTACTAAGACTAAAGAGAAGATCTTTTAAAATTAACCTGAAAATAAACTGGAGAGTTAAAAGATGGATAGATTACGGACTTAAAAAAAGTCAGGCTAAAATTCCAGCCAGCTTCCCTTTCCAATTAAAATCTTTCAGAAAATTCTCTAATATCAAGCACCTGCTTTTCCCCCCCTAACAAGGTTGTACGCTTTGTTATGCATTGACTACAGAATCATTTCAATGAGATAAAATTTGGGAATAGGATCTGGCTTTTCAGGCCCACTAGCTTTGTTATATTTATCTCAAACTTGATTTGCAATGCATTCCTTGGATCCAAACTGTCAATACTCCTCAGCATGATGAATTGGAAAATAAAAAGAGGGAATTCATTTTTGACACAATAGATAAAACTTTTTCCTAGCCAGTGAAGAGTTGCTACTCTTCAGGCATTTGTTCCTTATAGAACTTTCACTACTGAAAACCTCATTTCTCTCCTCAAGACCTTGCTACACAGCTCTCCCCCATCTATACTGGATAATTTCTCCAGTATGTATTTTCGAAGCCATTCTTTTTGCCTTATTGCTCTTTGGGGGCACAGCTGTGGTTTTAAGCAGGCATAATTCTACAGTTCTGGGGGCGGGGGGGGGGGGGGGGGAACCTTGAGGCCCAAACCACTCATCCCTGTGAAAGAAGGTAAAGATGTGGTAAGAATTGTTTCCTACCACGTCTCCTAAAAAAAAAAAAAAATCAAAGTCGACAGCAGCCTAACATCAACAAACTAATAAGCTCAGAAGTTTTGAGTGGCCGGGCGCGATGGCTCACGCCTGTAATCCTAGCTCTCTGGGAGGCCGAGGTGGGCGGATCGTTTGAGCTCAGGAGTTCGAGACCAGCCTGAGCAAGAGCGAGACCTCATCTCTACTAAAGATAGAAAGAATTATATGGACAGTTAAAAATATATATAGAAAAAATTAGCCGGGCATGGTGGCGCATGCCTGTAGTCCCAGCTACTCGGGAGGCTGAGACAGGAGGATCGCTTGAGCTCAGGAGTTTGAGGTTGCTGTGAGCTAGGCTGACGCCACGGCACTCACTCTAGCCTGGGCAACAAAGCGAGACTCTGTCTCAAAAAAAAAAAAAAAAAAAAAAAAAAAGAAGAAGTTTTGAGTATAAAATCTTAGAGTTTTACTATCAAACCACTATGAAATATAAGTTGGGTAGATTTTTTCCTAAGGTCAAGTGGGAAACATATGACTTATTGTGAGCAAAAAACTACTCTCTTCTTCCCCAATGACAAAGCTTTCACTTGGTACCATACAAAGAAAGAATGTGCACTTCGCTATTAAATTCCCCTCAATCCTCTCTATTTCAAATATCTCAATCATGAAACTCCCAAGAAAAATCCACCTAAATGCTCAAAGCACAAAATAAAGCTCAAAGGAATATAGTAGCTAAGATGAGGAAAGAGACTACAGTCCTTTCTTTTCCTTTTATTAATGGGACACTGCTATAGATTTAGGAGAGATGCAGACAGACTATCAGTAGTGGATGAGGGGGGGAAAGCAAGAAGAAAGAGGGTAGAATGGTAGGTTTTATCAATAATTTACTTACTTTCCTAATACAGTGAAAGCATGGGGGAGGGGCACGGTAAGAGGAGGGCTGCGTCTTAGTTATATTTTACCTTCAGCTCTATCCTGCCAACCCCACCCAATCAAGCTTTTACACCTCTTTCGTATGCTCCCTAATTCTGAATCTTTTTACCTTTATTTTGTGGTTTGGTAGTTCAAGTAAATGGGGTTTGTTTTTTTTTTTCCTGGAGGAAAAAGATAGTATTGATTTGTTTAAAAGTAAAGATACAAAGTGTTATCTTCAGGAGCAACCGCTTCTTAATAAAACAACTAGGGCTTTCTATTCCTTTCCCAGCCTCTAATGCCATAAAGGCTACCAACACACCATCAAAGGCTAAAAGAAGGGTGAGGGAGGAAGGTAATATCCCAGGGTCGTTGAGGTCTTTGTTTCCTTGCTCATACGGTAGTGGCTCTGCAGAGTAACTCAATTCCTGTAAATACACCATCCAGGTCTATCAAAGCCACTTTTGCAAAATAAGATTTTGTTTGAATCCGTTCACACAGCACTCACTGATGCAGCTGGTCTCTCTGCTGCTGCATCTCCCTAAATTCAGTAGGGAACCACAATTCAAATTTTCATTTTACACTGGGCAAAAAACTGGACCTCTTTTATGAGGTAGAAATCTCTAAACTGTGAGTCTATTCCTCCGTCTAAATTAATGGCATGTGGCTTTTGTTCTAAAAAAAAAAAAAAAAAAAAAAAAAAAAAACCCACCCTCTTTCTTTCTCTTAGGGGAGAGATCTAACTCCCAGACTCCTAAGATGTGAAAGCCTCCAGGAAGATGTTTACATTTCTTGAAATGACACAAGACTACTCAATACTGCTTCGCGTTTTAACAGCTCCTTTATTTCGGAGGCCATCCAGCAGTGCCCACCCCACGGCACACACACACACCAGGAAAGGGGGCGGCGGGGGGAAGCCCTGGGAGGAGGGTGCCAGACTTTGCAAACTGATGGGCCGGAGGGGACAACTTTTAGGCGCCGGACAGACAAGGTGGGCCCAACGCCGAGCCGGGTCCGGGCCGGAGGAGCATCGCGGCGCGCGTCCCGGCCGGGCGGCGCGGGGGCCCTCGGTCATTGTCCGCCCACCCACGCCCCGCGGCCCCGCGGCCCGGCCCGGGCCCCGCTGCACCCGCGCAGGGTCTGGGCCGGCGGCGGGGAGCGAGCCGCGGGCCACACTCGCACAGGTTGCCGGGCGCAGGCTCCGCATGGCCAGGGTTAACCGTCCCCCAGGGCATCTCCCACCGGAGCCCCCATCTCCGAACTCGGCGCCTCCGTGCCCCCCGCCCCGGGCCCGGGCCCGGGCAGCCGCTCCGACCCCCGCCACAGCCCGGCGCCCCAGGCTTTTGTTTTGGCCGCGACGAGGAGAACGATCCCCGAGGAGGAGGTGCCGGGCGGCTGCTGGCTCCGCGGCACAGGGTGAGGCGGAGCAGCCGCACCGCGGCTCCTCGTTCTCCACACCCGCCGCTCCCCTGCCCGCCGCCCCGGCCCGGGGGCCGCTCGCCTCGGGGCTCACCTCAGACCTCGGGACCCGGCTCCGGAGGGCTGCAGCGCCGGCCGGGGGCGACCCGCGCGTCCCTCAGGTACCCGGAGCGGCCGAGGACCGTCCGCGCGCCTCGGAGCGACCGCGAGCGCCAGGGCGCGCGGCCCGGGGAGCGAGTGCGCGCGCACGCACGGCGCAGGCGCGCTGCGCACGCTTGGCCAAGCGCTCGCGGCGAGAGCCCGGCTGCGCGGGGCCGGCCCGGCGCGCTCCGTTGTGCTCCGCCTGGCGCCCTAGGTGTCGCCTGAGCGTCCCTGCAGCGGCGGCGTGCCGGTTCCGAGCCCCGCAAGCGTTCGTCCGAAGTGTACTGGGCCCTCCTCGCAAAGCGCTCCCGCTCCCGCGGAACCGGCGCGGTGACTCGCGGTCACACAAGCCGGGGCGGCTGTTGTGGCAAGACCGGCAAGCCTGGTCTGAGAGCCAGCGTGCCGGCCGCAGGACCCCGCGACTGGGGCTGGTCAAGAGGCGGGTCACCGGGTGCTCAGGAGGAACTGGGCGTAGGTAGCGGTCGGCACCTTTGCAGAGCTCCACGCCGAAACGGCGTAGCAGCCAGAAAGAGGAAAAGAGCCCCTTTGCCAAGACCTTGGTAAACAGGTGGAGCTTATAGTTACTGGTGCCGTGCCCCGTTTTGCCCTTTAGGAAATGATTCCCCTCACCTTTTCTACAGCAGCGGTTTTAGCGCTGAAAGAGGCCTTAGAGATGACCTAAACCAGCTTTCAGTGGAAGAAAAAAACTGCCCAAAAGGTTAGATGACTTACCCAAAGCCATGCACCATTTTAATGACAACGTCTAGATTCATTCAAAGCTAAGGCCGATTTTCTTTTCCCTACACCGTTTAACCTATTTTTCTTTCTCTCTTCGTCCCTCTCCAACCTAGACTTCACGGGCATCATTTTGTTCTGTTGGTAGCACACATTTAAAGTAATATTGAACAATGTGAATGTACTTAACACTATTGAATTGTACTCTTGAAAAGGGTTAAGATGGTAAATTTTATGTATATATTGCAATTCTTTAAAAAGCGCTCAGTAAACGTTAAGTAAATATTGAAGAGTACTGAGCGTAGACATAGAGTTTCACAACAGGTGAGCTGTGTAAACAAACATAATAAATGAGATCTGAAATGACAGTTTGCATTTTTCTAACAAGTAAACACTTGTGCAGTAACAATTTTTAAAAAATGGTAATATTGATCCTTAGGTCGATTCTAGGCAGGCCAGTGGAGCTAGTGGTGCCTCTGCTGAGGATGAACAGGGAACAGAGAGTGTATGGGAAAATCTGTGTGTGCCAGATCCTTGTAGCTGAGGACCTCTAGAGATGCATTTTTATTCAATTTACACACCATCCTGTAAAGACCGTCAGGCAGGGGCACATCATAGCTCACGTTGGGAGGTGGGAATGATGTAGAAATGATCACAGGTGTATCTGCAAGACTAAAATCTCAGAAATAAAATATTGAGTGAAAAAACAAATTATAAGATATGTAAATGATGATGCCTCTTAAAAAAACACCTGCCAATACTATATATTGTTTATGAGAGCAAACATGTATGTATAATAAAAGCGTAAAACATGGACAAGAAGATTGCACACCAATTTTATGACAATGACTGCCTCTATGTAGGCAGGGAGGGGAATGGGACCTGGGAAGTTTACAAAAGGAGCTTCTATTGTGTCTGTTACACACACACACACACACACACACACAAATTTAACATTTAAAAAAATCTCCATGGAGAATCAAGGGTGTTCCTTGCTAAACTTTTCTTTTTTAATTTTTTGAGACAGGATATTACCCTGTTGTCCAGGCTGAAGTACAGTGGCGTCATCATAGCTCACTGCAGCCTTGAACTCCTAGGCTCAAGCGATCCTCCTGCCTTAGCCTCTAGAGTAGCTGGGACTACAGGCACGCACCACCACGCCTGGCTAATTTTTAATTTTTTGTAGAGATGGGGTCTCACTGTGTTGCCCAGGCTGGTCTCAAACTCCTGGCCTCAAAGTAATCCTCTTGCCTCAGCCTCCAAAAGTGCTGGGATTATAGGCATGAGCCACCCCACCCAGCCTCTAAACTTTTTTCATTTCAAATGTCCCGCTTAAAAGTAATGTTGAGGCCGGGTGCAGTGGCTCACGCCTGTAATCCTAGCACTCTGGGAGGCCCAGGCAGGAGTATTACTTTGAGGCCAGGAGTTTGAGACCAGCCTGAGCAAGAGTGAGACCCCATCTCTACTAAAAAAAATACAAAGAAATTAGCTGGACAACTAAAAATATATATTAAAAAAAAAAGTTAGCCGGGCATGGTGGCACATGCCTGTAGTCCCAGCTACTCGGGAGGCTGAGGCACTAGGATTGCTTGAACCCAGGAGTTTGAGGTTGCTGTGAGCTAGGCTGACGCCACGGCACTCTAGCCAGAGCAACAGAGTGAGACTCTGTCTCTAAAAAAAAAAAAAAAAAAAAAGTAATGTTGACAAATCACAGACATTGAGTTCTGCATGTGCTCACTGTGAACACAGTGTGAGCGGCATGGCTCAGACTCCTAGGGGAGCCAGGTCAGAGGATGAGATGCAGACAAGAGGCCCAGAAGGCGCTGGGTGAGAGGAGAGACCAGGGCTAACCTGAGATGCTCTCTATGATCCCGTCTCTCTCTCATTCCATGTTGTAACCACCAACAGAAAGTCTTTAATGAGTGGGAACTTCACAGAGAGACACAGCACTCTCGACATTGTTAAAACTGGTCTCTTTCTGGATGAACCCGTTTTGAAACCATAAACGTTAACTGGTAATGCATGGTAATTTAGTATTGCATCTACACACCGCCCCCAGACCCTCCCCTCCCCTCCCCACCCCCAAGGCTTTGTTTATTCATTTATACACAACCTGGTCATGTGGAAAAATCACTAGGCTGGAATTCAGACAACCTGGGTTCTAATTTCAGTTTGGCCATACTGATCCTTTGTTAACGTAAGGAAAGCAACTTCTATGAGCTTCACTTTCCTTTTTCCTTTTACACTGGAGGGATACAAATGCTGCCTACTTAAAAACTACAAAACAATACACACAGAGTTTGTACATTTGTTTGAGTTGAAGGGGAGTACATTCTTATCTATTTTAGGAAACAAAAATAGAGAAGAAAATCTCTTTTTTGCCGTTTTTGTTTTGTTGTTGGTTGCTGCCTATAAGAACTGCTTTTCATTGACCAAAAGAGCTCTGTTTTGGCATTCTGATTTTGCTATTCTCCAGCACTTGTTTATAGTTCTACCACAGCTGTACGACTGACTGGGAGCCTTCCATTAGTTACTTCCTATACATTGCATTATGCAGTCTTCCTGATGCGATTTCTTTTTTATCCTTGTATCCTCACTCTGCTTCTGGCGCTCAATAAATTTAATTAATTAAATTAGACTGGATTTTTTGAGTTCTCAAATTTAGAGTGGTTCTTATTAAGGCATGCCATCTGCTGGTTCCCTGGTGTATCTGTCAACCAGCCTAAATTCCAAAATCCAATAAATTGAAATTTGTATTGAAGCATCCGTGTGTCCGTGTTGGGCAATTTCCCCGTGTCCTTCCACTTCCGGTTGCAGATGCTATTCTTTTATTAAGCCAGTTTTTCCTCCAACCCTCTTTTACCTGTTGGCCACTCTTAAAACCCGGCAAAGTGGAGTCGGCATTTCGGAGCTCCAGAGCGGCAGGGGCAGTAGGACCGGGCATGCTCAATAGGTAGGGCTCATTTGGAACACACCGTGCCTTGAACCAAGGTTTGCAACGCTGCCTGTTTCAGGATTCGAGGCATCTTCGTTCTCGACTTAGATCGAGATATTGCAGTCCCTCCCATCCTCTTGGCGCCCACGCTTTTTAATTTTATCCCTGTGCCCAATTTTGGAGCCAGCCCTCCTGGATCTCCCGGCCAATCAAGAGCCCACACATTGTTGCCTAAGAGACCCCGGATGCCGGCGACAGGATTTACAGATGGCGATTGGACTCCTGGAAGCTGGGAGGGGTGCGGGGCTGGAGGGAGTCAAAGAAAAAGCTGACCTCCTGCAACTATGGCAACGTCAGCGCTTGAGGCTTGAAGAGGGAGACGAGCTAAAAGAGGTGAGAGCTGTGGGCAGTGCATGGAAAAGGTGGAGCCTCTCCTTGGAGGGCTCCCGGGCTTCTCACGAGCCTTGCCGGTGCTCCGGGGATCATATTTTGCTGTCCCATGTCAGCTGCAGTTCAAGTGCCAGATACTGCAGGCTTGTGAAATTAACAACCAACAAAAACCCATATGCCTCTCCAGCCCGAGCTCTTCGCATTGTATTATACCTCTTGCTTTGTTTTGAACTAGTTAACTATAAGATGACTTTGTATTTAAGTCTACCCATACCCTATTTCCTGATAATATTTGAGATTCCCTTGTCTGATGATATTGCAGTTTACAGTGGATGAGTTGTGCGTTAGCAGAGAAACCCAATCCTATTCTGTTCTGTAGACTCCAAATAAAAATCCGATAACCCTGAGTATAACTCCAATGCCCGGTTCATAATGTTCCGAGTTTCACTCTACATTTCCACTAGTTTTAATCCTTAAACTCTTTCCGCCTCCCCCGGTGTTGTATTCATTCCTTCTGCTGATTTAACAAATATTTATTGATCACCTAGTATGTGCTACTGTGACTAGGATTCAGGTGAGCAGTATCAGAAAACCACATAAACAAAGAAGCATCGGAGTTTTGTGCCATGTACTCAGGGTGATCAGGAGTTCAAGTGTCTGGGCAGAGAGTGCATGAAGGGGGCAGAGAATGAAGCTGAAAAGGTGGGAAGTGAAATCATAGTGGACCTAGACTTCCACGCCAAGGAGTCTGGATTCTGTAGCCATTAGTGAGCCTGTGAAGGGTTTTGAGCTGAAAAGTGACATGAGCAACTGGTCTTAAAAAACAAAACAAAACAAAAAACCCTTGCTAAGGTAGACTATGAGCTCCATTAAAGCAGAGACTCTTATCTTCGTTCCCCCAGCACGTGCCTAGTGGACACTTAATAAAGTTGTTGAATAATGGTGACAGTGTGAAGAATGGCTCAGATCAGACTGGAAGCATGTAGCCAGAGGACCCGTCCTTGCTGTTGAAAATGGAACTAGAACCATACATTTGGGGACTGAAGCCATAGGTCCTCTTCCTACATTTTAATCCCAGGAAAAATTAAAGATAAGCATTCGAGGGCAGTCATCACAGGGAAAAGAGGTCCTAGAAAAGCAACAGCAAGACTTACCTGTGGAAGGAAGCGAAGACAATTTGTTTTGTTGAAGGAGTGGGAGCAATTCTTTTTTGTGTGTTTTATATAAAGGTTTTTGTCTTCTTAATAGTAGCGAGTGGTCTGTACTTTGAACATGTACGTGCATACAAGTACACACACTGCCCACCTTCTGGAATGGAGGAAGGAGGAAAAAATTATAAAAGCGTAATACCAAAAGACAAGGCAGGACACCCCCATCGGCTCGCTTTAGGACTATATTACCGAGAGGGCTGTTTCTTCTGGCCAGGCCCACGTGCTAAAAACCAAACTTTCCTCAAGTGGGTTTGTAGAAAGCCTAATATCAGTGATATCCAGCTCTGAGGAACCAGGAAAAAGAAAACAACCAGTGCAGGCCCTTGGGAGAGTCACCGAGAAAAGCTACTTTGTCCTAATTCGGAAGTTGTGCCTAGGATCAGTGAGATGGTTTCCTACACAAACTGAATGGAGAGTTTCCCAGTGTAGAGCAGGGGTAAGCTCTAAGCTTCCCTGGACGCTTTGAGGGAAGCAAAATTTTTATGTTCATGTACATTTTTCTAGAGAGATGATTCATAGCTTTCATCATATTCTCAAAGATCTTTATGATCCTCAAAAAAGGATTAAAAACAACTGGTTTGGCCGGGCGCGGTGGCTCACGCCTGTAATCCTAGCACTCTGGGAGGCCGAGGCGGGTGGATTGCTCAAGGTCAGGAGTTCGAGACCAGCCTGAGCGAGACCCCGTCTCTACTAAAAATGGAAAGAAATTATATGGACAACTAAAAATCTATATAGAAAAAATTAGCCGGGCATAGTGGCGCATGCCTGTAGTCCCAGCTACTCGGGAGGCTGAGGCAGTAGGATCGCTTAAGCCGAGGAGTCTGAGGTTGCTGTGAGCTAAGCTGACGCCACGGCACTCACTCTAGCCTGGGCAACAAAGTGAGACTCTGTCTCAACAAAAAAAAAAAAAAAATAAATAAATAAATAAATAAAAACAACTGGTTTAAGGAGAAGAACTGTAGAAGATAAATACGTAATAATGAAAAGAAATATATAATTTTTCACTGGGCAGATCTAGAATCAGTGGCCATGCTTTGTGTCTATAATTTGCCTGCTCACATGAACTTTTATCACTAGCTGCCAATGAATAATACCGTAATGAAATCATTTCTTTTGTCTTTGTAACTTACCTAAACCTGTGGTGACTCAGATAATTATCTGTTAGGGGCTGAGAGGAACCTGAGGGCTGATCTGAACACCTCCGTTCTAGTGGCAGCAGGAAGGCACTGTCTTGATGACACCTGGGAGGCTTTAAAATATTGGCTTTATCTTCTGTCATAACTTAAACCTGAGAGAGAATATTACAGGTCAAGTGAGAACCTCAGAGATTTCAGCATTTGGGGAAATCTTATATCAGCCAAAATAATCATGATTTTTTTTTAATTTCCCAGTATTTGCTTGTGTAGGGTCACTGGTGGAGCCCATAGGTTGGGCAGGCAGGCAGGCCCTGGTCCCCCTCAGCCATCACTGTTACCTGTCTATGGGAAACCCATAGAGGAGAACAGGCAGAAGCATCCAGAAACACTGAGGATATATATTGAAACTACTTTCAATCTTCTGTAAATGTCTTCTACTTTGAAATATTTTGTCACGGTCTTCCAAAGGACAGGTTTGCAGACACTGTGTAAATGCCAAGTTCTAGGAAAGGGTGCCAAGGAAGATATTACTTATCCAGGACACCTGTCTGCCAGGCCCTCTGCCAGACCCTTCTCTAATCTTTGCAATAGCAGTTGAGGCTAGATACATACATCCTTATTTTATAAATGAGGAAACAGAGTCTCAGACAAATTAAATAACTGGCAAAAAGTTGCACAGCTCGTAAGTGTTACAGCCAAGATTAAACCTGTACAAGGTAAACAACAATAAAAAAATTGTTTGCAAACAACAGAAACAGATTCTAGCTAACAAAAGCAAAACAGGCAATTCATTGCAAGGATAACGGGTAACTCACAAAATGGACAAGAAAGGACATGGGGCTTCTGGGGGCTGAAGTAGTGGGAACAACTTAACAGTCTGCTGGGGGCACCAATGCTACTTTGAATGCCCCCCTCGTCTGTAAAATCAGGATAGGCCATTGTCAATCCAACTGGCCTAACTTGATTTTATGACCATCTCTTGGCTAGGGAAAGACAGGCCACCTTGATTAACCAGCCCAGCAGGCTCTCAACAATGAGGGAAAAGAATTTCTCATGAAAATTAACGTGCTTTAATCAACAGGAGGCAGACTGTAGACTGGGTAACTAAAAACAGCAAATTTCCCTGAATAAACTCAAATCCGTCCATCTCCAAAGCCTTGGCTTTGTCCATGACACCATTCTACTTAAATATGGGAGTGAGCTGGAATTCTTGTTACTTGGATGTCAGAAAGTTAAGAGGGGAAGAGAAGGGTTGATATCATGAGGAACAAGAATGAAGCATTTTATATTGCACCATGATTTGAAATTGAAAATATTCTTTCTGGCTATTACGGTAGCCAGATTGATTCTGGGTTTACCTCTATGGTCCAGTGAAAATAAACTAGAGTTAAACTGGCCTGGGTCTGACTCCCAGTCCCACCACTTACTATCTGTGTGACCTTGGACAAGGTGACTTCGGTGAGCCTCATTCTCTTCATCATCTGAAAAATGAGCTGAAAGCCACCACCTCACCAGATGGTTGTGAGCTTCCATTGAGCATGCATGATATAAGTGCTTGACTTATAACAATAAATGTTCTTCCCCCTATTCTCTCTCCTAACATGCTAAAAAATTATACGGTATTAGTATTTTTAGTATTCTGAGGATTATGTGATTCATTTCTTCTGATAGGTATAGTCTTTCTTATGGAAGAATAGCCACTTATTTCGTGATGGCATTTGCACCTCCAAAAAGCATAGATGGTTCCAAAATGCAGACAAAGATGAGTACCTGGACACCCCTAAACCATCAGCTTTTGAATGAGCGGGTAAGTGGCCAGAGCTGTTTCGTCAATTGGATCCATGACTTAAAGAAAAAAATGTATTAAAAAATTGGCTACCTAAATATGAACAGGAATTGTTTAGGATTGTGTAATGGATGAGAAGAAAATGAAGGATATGTTCAAAAAACTTTTATTGCACCCTTGCTATAAGCACAAGGCTGGCAATAGACAGAGTCCCTGCCCAAGAAGAAAATGTCTTAGATGTGTTCCTTCCTCCACTGTCACTCGTTTCTCACCCCAGTTGCCTGTTTTCGTCCATCGCTGGTACTCCTCTAGAACCACCAGGACTGAGAGAAGAGAGGGTCGTCTGTCTGTGAGGAGTTCCCCAAACTCCAGCTCCACAATCTCAGTCCACACCCTCACCACCCTCTGGCCGCACATGACAGTGACCCCCTAACTGGTTTCACTGCCTCTATCGCTACTGATCCACCCTCCATTCTGGCCCCAGAATCATCTTTCTATTATAAAATACCAGTCCTACCATGTGAAACTGACATGGGCCCCACCCCCAAGAGTGGATTCCAGCCACCCACGCAGAGCATCAAGGGTCCGTCATGACTTGACCTCAGCCAACCTCGCAAGTCCCACCCCTGCTGGGGCTTCCTTGCACCTGGTGTCCAACCCAGCTGGGGTCCCAGGGGCAGCCTGGCCTCCCCCACCTCCGTGCCTTTGCACACGCTCTCTTGGCTGAAATGCTCGCTCCTCTGTGAGGCTGCCCCTGCTCCCTGCTCCCCTCCTCACCGTCACCGTTTATTGACTTTGCCGCTCAACTCTAATGTGTTTAAGAGTTGCGATTCTATCTTTTCTCTCTGTATTTTCAGTGCCTGATATGGTTCTTGAAGCACAAGAAAAAGAGTCCGAGTTCAACTCTGCTCCCTGACACCTCCTCCATTCACTCTCGCCCTCTCACTCCTTCCTCTCTCCTTCCTGAGCCCAGATCTGCCCCTCTGTTTCTCTGAACCTGACAGGTGTGCTGATCCCTCTAGCTGAGCTGGGTCACCAAACCTGCCCGCTCCTGCCCCGGTGGTGCTTTCTGTGTCTGCTCCTCTGATGTGAAACGTGAGCAATTTTAGGAGAGAGACAGAAGAGCCAGGGTAGGGATTGGAATAATGAGACGTAAAATGGAGACAGGGAGTATAATAAAAAGGAAAAAGATAAAGGAAATGAGGAAAGAGGAGAGAGAAAGAGAAGCAAAAGGAGAGACAAGGAGAAACAAAACAAAAGGCAGGGAGGCAGACTGTCGTAGTGGCTCATGCCTGTAATCCTAGCACTCTGGGAGGCCAAGGCGGGAGGATCCCCTGAGGTCAGGAGTTCAAGACCAGCCTGAGCAACATGGTGAGGCCCTGACTCTACAAAAACAGAAAAATTAGCTGGGCATGGTCCCAGCTACTTGGGAGGCTGAGGCAGGAGGATGGCTGGAGCCCAGGAGTTTGAGGTTGCTGTGAGCTACAATGACACCACCACACTCTAGCCCCCAGGCAACAAGCAAGACTCTGTCTCCAAAAAAAAAGGAAAGGCAGGGAAAGAGAGAGAACTCCAGCCTTCATCCAGCCATAAATACCAAACAAGTTTACTGAAAACCTTTTTTATTCAGCTCAACAATTACTTATTGAGCACTGTTTGCAGTGCTCCAACAGTTTACATAACAGCTTATCTGCTTTCTACCCCCAAAACTTCAGTGTTTAGTTTTGAAATATGTTTCCCCATAGAATTGTGAAGGTTTTGCACACATGTGAAAAAGTGACTTGAATTGAAATATGCATTTGTTGGATTCCTTGGTTTTCAGACATTTTCTTTGAAAAACTAGGAGTCTTGATCAATTTAGCAGCTGTGGAGAGAAAAGTGTCTTAATAACCAAAACTTGCCAGAGTGCCTGTTCCATGTTGGGTCACCAGAGAAGCAGATTCTGAGATTAGCGTGTAGGGCATTGAGTGGGGAGTGCTGTCAGGTTCTGCACGAGAAGGGAAGCGGAGCAGAGGGGAGGGGAGAGGAGTGCGGGGGAGGAGAGGAACGGGCGAGGCATAGGTGTGGGGCAGAGGAAGGAGTTGGGCTGGAATGCAGTATCAACCAGGTCTCCTCCACTGGCCCCATACGACACCCTGAAGCTGGCATGATCCTATAGCGTGATCCTACACTGCAGCAAGGGGGCCCGACCTTTACACTTTCACACTGACCCTTCAGTGGGTGCCAGCTCTCCTGCCCCCAGCCTGACCTTGGGCCAAGCTCGTGGCTGTCAACCAGCAGCCTCCCAACGGGGGTGGGGAGGGTTCAATCCTTCCAACCTGGAGGGGAATCAGTGCATCACAGCAAGCATGACGTCATCTTACCGTGGTTCTTTAATAGACTTTTATCAAGTGTAACAATCATTTCTAGAGATAGTATTTATTTCATTGTTCAGAACTCCCATTTTATTCTGCCCCCCCAAAATCATTTTTTGGTTTAGTTAGGTTTGTTGTTTGGAGTAAAATTATGTTTTAAAATCTTTGTGTGGATATATATACACACACACATAGAATTTGTATATGATTATACCAAACTATTAATACTGGTTTCCCCCAAAGAGTGAGATGGGCATTGGTGGCCAGAGGGGATGTGTCAGAAGAGAGCGCTTTCATTTTCTTACTTCATAGAGTGCGGCAAGGTTTCCATTTTAAGACAGTTTTAAAGACAAACATAAACGAATGCAAACGAAGAACAGTAACTCTGGGAATTGAAAACTCTGGGTGCAGATCAGCTTCTCCCAGTGCTTTCCTGCATGACTGAGTCCCGCACCCTCCCGGGGCCTTGTCCTCCTTTGTAAAATGAGTGGGTTGGATCAGATGACCTCGACGGTCCCTCCCAGATCTAACATTTTGACCGCGTGAAAGGGATTAAAAACAAATGCCCAAGGAGGCTGCAGCAGGCCAGAAGGCGTCCTGCAAGAATTTCAGGGGTGTTCTAGACTTCAGAGTCGGGGTACTCGTCACCAATGATCAGTGTAATTTTCAGATCCTGTTTTTTGTTTCTGCATTAATTTTGTCTTTCTCCTGTTCTTGTAGTAAAATGTGAAATATGTAACTATCTCAGACTAAAATAAGAGTTGCAGAATTTTAACTTCACAGCAGGCTTGAGGCAGAGAGTTTGAATTCAAATTTGGATGCCTAAAAAAACAGCATCATCAGGGATATGTAGGCATATGTAACCGAGTACAAAATAATTCAGGCGTTGTGAATTTTGAGGGGAGGAATATTTTAAAAGGATATATGTCTTTGCATCTAGTGTTTTAATTGAAAGTGATCCTTGTCTCTCTCTCACACACACACACAAAAATGACTATGGGAGGTGATGGATAGGATAGTTTGCATAACTATAATAATCAACGTCATGTTATACACCTCAAATATATATAATTTTTTAAAAGAAAAGAAAGTGATCCACATTTCTTTTAGAGTATGGTTCACACAGGTGGTACAGTACGTGTTAAGAGTGTTCTGAGGGCTGGATGCTGTGTCTCACACCTGTAATCCCAGGGCTTTGGGAGGCCGAGGTGTGAGGGTCACCTGAGAGGCCAGGAGTTCGAGACCAGCCTGGGCAACACAATGAGACCCTATCTCTACAAAAAAAATGTTTTTAATTAGCTAAGTGTGGTGGCACACACCTGTAGTCCCAGCTACTGAGGAGGCTGAGGCAGGAGGATTGATTTAGCCCAGAAATTCCAGGCTACAGTGAGCTATGATCGCGCCACTGTGCTCCAGCTGGGGCAACAGAATAAGACCCTGTCTCTAAAAAAGAAAAAAAAAAAGTGTTCTGAGAAAAAGCACCTAGTTACCACCAATTAATCATTATTTAGGAGCCCTAAATGTCTCCCTCCTACAGTGTAATGGTGTCACATAATGAAATATGTAACTGCAGTGTCAACAGACTAAAATAACCACCATGGATTTTGACTTAACAGCAGGCTCTGAGTAAACTGTGATGTAAACAAACTGCAGCATTCTGCAAGAAAAGAAGATCCCTTTTAACGTTTCCATTTTGAAGAGAGATTTTGTTTTCCAGCTCTTTAAAATGAAGGACCTGATTGCAAATCTTTGGAATGAACACTTGCTCCAAACTGGGGAATGTAAGACTGTAGATCCGACTGAGGACCCAACGATGAAATCATTTGCCCAAAGTTCTATTTCTTGCCAAGGGTCGAGTCAGAACCAGATGCGGGGGCTGCTGACGTCCAGCCTCTCCCCTTTTCTCCCGTCCGTTTCTGCGAGGGTCTGGACCCGTCTGACCAAGAGCCGACTTGCTTGGACCCTGCTTAGACTTTGTCGAATGTTGGCTGCATAACACTCCCCACCTCCCCCCATTCCTGCCCTGCTGCCTTCTTGGTGACTGTCCTCTCACATTCAAGTCCGTGTCCCTTTGTCCCCAAGGGGCCACACCCTCGTTGGACACCATGATGTCCCAGCCTCCTTTTGCAGGCTTGGTTGTGGTGTCAGCACGTGTCCTCTTCTTCCTACCGTCAGGCCACAGCATGGGCAGCCGTTCATCGGGAACACAGGGCTGGAAGTCGGGATGGGGAAGACCAGGCCCTAGTGAGGCACCAGGTGCAGAGTTGAGCTGAACAGAGAGTCTGGATTCAGTGATTGTCTCTGAAAAAAATCTACCATTGTAACCTCCTTGGGCCTCTGCGTGTCCTCTCTAAAATATGGGAATTGAACGAAAAGATCTTCAGGATTTCTCTTAGCTCTAAAATTCTGTATGACTGTTGAAGCTTTCTTGTGGCTGTTACTCAATCAGCAAAACGGTTTATCGAGGGCCTGCCATGGAACCTGAACTTGCTGGTTCTGTGGAGCACGCATGAGAAAGTGGTGTAACCTACACGGGACGGTAGAATTAACAGAAACCACTAGAGAGCAAAAGCAAACACTATAAAGTCTAAGTGAAGCATGAACTATAAATGGAGTAGGAGTTGGGAGGAGAGAGATCACTGTGCATCAGAAGTGACCTTGCTTGAGTGACAGGCGATGGACAGAGAAGGTGTCAGGAAATATGTGTCCAGATTTTTTTGAATCTTCTGTGCTCTATAGGTTTTCTTCTGTTTTCATCTGGAAATTCTGAGTTTATCTGTTGCCGTTATTTGAGGGTCCTAGCAGCCCAGGTGGCAGTTAACTAGGGAAAAGAAGGGGCCTCTTTTTCTTCCTCTTTTTTTTTTTTTTTTTTTTTGAGACAAAGTCTCGCTCTTTTGCCCAGGCTAGAGTGCTGTGGCATCAGCCTAGCTCACAGCAACGTCAAACTGCTAGACTCAAGCGATCCTCTTGCCTCAGCCTCCCGAGTAGCTGAGACTACAGGCATGCGCCACCACGACCAGCTAATTTCTTTCTAATTTTAGTAGAGACAGGGTCTTGCTCTTGCTCAGGCTGGTCTCGAACTCCTCACCTCAAGCAATCCTCCCGTCTCATCCTCCCAGGGTACTAGGATTACAGGCATGAGCCACCTTGCCTGGCCCTTCTTTTTCTTCTTTGATGTACAAAAAGTATCTACCTGTGAGATTCCCTGGCCGAGAGCAAAACTGACATTTCACTGGTCCCAAGGTGGTTGTTGAACCAATTATTTCAATTCCCATTTTGAATGTCCTTGGCAACCAGAGCTTGAGAGTCTAAAAAAGGAAGGCAAGCATTATCTGTTGGAAGCATAAAACCAACGCCTCATCCTCCTCCACAAAAAGGGAAGAAATAGGTCTGTGCCACCTCTCCAAGAAGGAACATTCTTACAGTGCTGGGGAATTTAGGGAATGCCAGCCAAGTGGAAGGGAAAAACATGGATCCCAATTCTGAAATCTGACAGAGGGTGTGTGCGTTGTTGCGAAGAGAGACATTCACATATGTTCATTACTCTCTCTTCCTCTCTTCATAAGCCCCTCTTCTGCCAGACATACCCGCATTAGTCTTCCCTTCCTCACTCACTCCAATACCATGTGCACTGATGCTCAGAAAACCACCTAGACACCAATAGATATACTCATATTGTACTGATATATCCATAATGATGTACATTCTCCAATCACATGCATTCAATTCAACAAGCATGGGCACCTGTAACATGCTGTGTATAGCGCCCCACACTGGAGATGGCAGGATGAATAAGGCATAGTGTCTGTCCTAAATAGTGTATAATAATAAACCGTACATTCCTGCAGCTGTGAAGCAGAAAAAAAAATAGTAATAATAATAATAAACCATACAGATACTCAGTTGCAAGCCCAGAGGTACACTACACATAAACAGGTATCTAATCCTACAAACACACAAGTACAGGGACACTCACTGGTATGTGTACACACTGAAATATAAAAGCAAAGCTGCTCGTTCATAAACTTTGTAAATACTCCTATCATTAATACAGAATTTAGGAGGAGGGAGTTCCATGTTCCTGTTTTTTTCTTTGTTAGTTTTTTCATCTCCTTTCAAATTCTAAAATCGATTTCTCTTTACAATTCCATTTTTCCATTTTTTTTTTACTTCCCTGAAGCTCAAGAACATTTCTTTTTAAAAACTACTAATATTACTTCTTCTTTTATATGAGTTATTCCACGTGGAGAAAGAAACTGAAAGAAAGAAAAAGAGAGAGATAAAACCTTTCCCTCGCATAGTTTTACTCCTCTCAGGAGTAAAATCTGTCTTTTTATATTCAGCTGATATAATGAGTATTTATCCACTGGTCCCTTAATGACATCTTTTTCGTAATGGGTATTTTGAACCATGATGTATGAAATCACTCTATTCTTTTTTACTTTTTGTAGGTATTTGAAGAAAGAAGAGCCCTGCTTGGAAAATGGGTAAATATTTAAAATATATCTATTTCTGTATTATATTGTTAAATGTTTTTGTATGTTCAGGCTACTAACCACAGACCGGGTGGCTTATAAACAACAGACATTTATTTCTCACAGTTCTGGAGGTTGGGAAGGCCAAGATCAAGGTGCGGCAGATGCAGAGCCTGGTGAGGCCGTCCTTGTAGGCAGCTGCCTCCTTGCTGTGTCCTCACGGGACGTGGCAGAAGGGGGAAGTGGAGGCTCCTTTATAACAGCGCTAATCCCATTCACAAGGCCTCTGCCCCCATGTCCTAATCGCCTCCCAAAGGCCCCGGCTCCTAATCCCATCGCATTGGGGGTCAGGATTTCAACATATGAATTTGGGGGTGACACAAACCTTCAGGCTGCAGCAGTGTCACAGAGCCCCAAGGACTCAGCATGGCTCACACAAGGGCTTGCTCATTTCCTGGGCAGCATGACTGGTACTTTCTATATGTAACAGTTAGGGTATGGTCAGGAAAACAGAAATCAGATGTTATTTTAACAGACGCAATTTAGTGGAAAGGATTGGTTAAACAAATACTGGAGAACGGAAAAGACAAAAAGAAAATGCTGAGGTTCCACGGAGACAGAACTGCAGGCATTAGCTACCGCCAGCTTTACGGAACCTACGAAGCTCAGGGGGAGGCCTCTGGCCCCACAGCGGACCCAGACTTCTGTGGAATAAAGTGCGTGACGTCATCACAGCCGATTCTGACCTGTCTGAGGAAGCCTGATGGTTCTGGGTGTGTGGACAAAAGCTGGACCCTGGAGTCAACTGCTACTGTCGGGGCAAAGAGTCAGGTGATCCCGACAGCAGCAACGGCAAGCAGAACAGATGGAGTGAGTCTCTTCTCCCTCGGTTTCCCACTGGCAGCATTCAGCAGGGAGCCAGGTGTCCAAGGTTGCATGGTTGTACAGTCCCAGCCTCCTACACTCACGGAGTAGAGCACAGAAAGGTGGGTTTGCATCTGAGAGACAATAGCGTAGTAACCAGCAGTTCATCCGCTGGCTACTCTGCATCTTATACCCCTTTCCACATATCCTTAGACACCCATATGAGAATTGTAACAACTTTATGCTTTTACCTCCCAATATACAACTATTGTTCATCACAAATGAGGACTTCCTCACCTGTTCCTCATAAGGGGAGACACAGGGTCCCAGTGGTCCTTGTCCATCCCTGGGAGATGATCAAAGTATCCACCTCTAGGCACTGTGTTTTACTTGCACATTCCTTTCCAATACCACCTAAACATTCTCTGCTACCCAAGAGAATTGAAAACATAGGGTCATACAAAAACTTGCACACTAATGTTCAGAGCAGCATTATTTGTAATGGTCAAAAGGTGTAAAAAATCCAAATGTCTATCAACGGCTGAATGAATAAACAAAATGTGGTCTATCTATATGATGGAATATTATTCAGCCACAAAAGGAAGGAAATTCTAACACGTGCTACAACATGGATGACCTCTGAAGTCGTTGTGCTAAGTGAAATAAGCCAGACACAAAGGACCAATATTGTATGAATCTACTTACATGAGGTACCAAGAATAGGCAAATCCATAGAACAGAGTAGAAAAGCAACTACTAGGCATGGGGAGTTATTGTTTAAAGCACAGAGTTTCATTCTGAAATGATGAAAAAGTTCTGGAGATGGATAGTGGTGATAGTTGGACAATAACGTGAATATACTTAATGCAATGAACTGTACACTTAAAAAAACGGTTAAAATGGGCTGGGCGAGGTGGCTCATGCCTGCAATCCCAGCACTTTGGGAGGCTGAGGCAGGAGGATCACTTGAGCCCAGGAGTTTGAGACCAGCCTGGGCAACATAGCAAGACCCTGTTTCTAAAAATAAAAGAAATGCATGAACACAAAATTTTTGAATGGTGGTTATCTCTGGGGAATGGAGAGAAATTTGATAGGGAGTAGTGGTCAAAGAGGATTTTCATGTTTAGATCTGTATGTACCTGTGTGAAACTTTTAAAACAAGAATGCATTCATACTTTAATTATGAAATTAAATTTTTGATAATAGGACTCAGAAACTCAACTCAGATTAAGATAGTATAACGAATAAACAAACAAAAACAAGCTTCCCTCTTCATCCTGCCCCTCCCCAGCTCCCCCAGGACCTCTTCTTGCCATTCGGTGTGAGCTGGATGGCATTTTATAGCTCAATTCAGGCTGGCAGCTCTGGTAACCTCCTCACTTCCTGAAACTGCAGCAAGAATCCCTGTAACAACTACTCTAAAAATAGGGTTAATGTGAGTCAAGAAAGCCCTATAAAAAGGCATCTTTCAAGAACGAACTGAAGTCATGTACCATATGTGATACTGGAACAGGAGCATAGTGGTCCTGACTGCTCCCCAGTGTCACACACTGGATCTGGTTACTATGTTATGAGCATTTCTACTAGAGAGATGATTCAAGAGATGTGGGAGATAATCAGATTCCTGTGCAGTGATCTCTTCCATGGATTCTCTACTTTTTGTATTATTCCTAGCACCTCCTAAATGCCGAAGGGATTTTCCCCTACTGTTATGCATTCTTCTGAGTAATCTTCCCACCTTTTTCAATTGTTGGCAGTTCAAAGAATGTAAATTAGTTTTCTATTAGCCTAAACAAACACAATTAGAAAGGAAAATCCCTCGAGGCAAAGAACACCTATCAAAGCCAGATATAAATTACCTTTGACTGTCGTACTCCAGGAAATAAATGAGAAACCGATGTAATTATCTTTTTAATCTCTAGAGAAAGGGTTTTAATGCTTTCTTTTATAGATTTCTCTGGTATTTTATAATCCTAATGTTCTTTTATATTCATTAAATCACTCGTTCTGTAAGCTGAGCCCGTTCCCTTTTGTGGGCATCAGGAAAATAGATGAGCTGACCTCGGTTATTCTAAATGAACTTCCCATCCTTGAAAATGCACAAACACGGTAATTTTATGCACATATCTTTTTTATATTGGTCTAGCCCACATACATGTTATTTTTAACATCACTATGGCATTTTATAATAATAGCTGCCAGGTCTACAATGAGTCATGCACTCTTAGGAATTTTATACATATATTTTGTAGTTAATCCTTGTGACCACCCTACCATGTAGAAATAATGATATTCTTAATGTAGAAATGAAAAAAAAAATTGAGGCTGCAGTATTTCTAATGAGTAAAAGAAAAAATGGAATCTTGGGAGTGAGGCAACAAATTGTCTGATTCCCAAGCCCAACATCAATCCATTATACGACACTTTCTGCCATCATGTTGATACATTATAGTTTGCGTAGCTGATCTGATGCTCTTAGGCATTTGGCATTTTGTATTATCTCTGATTTGTGGCGGTGATAATATCTCATGAAAATATTTTGCAACCGCCATCATCCTGGGTCCCCACGTAGCTTAGTCTCTACAGGCTCGCATAGTAATTTAAAGTAATTTAAAAATGAACTCCAATCTTCAGTTTGTCTCTCAAAGAAAAATCACAGGAGATCCATTGTAAAACTCACAGCAATGCTCCTCAAATCTCCTCCCTTCGTTCCCCCCACACTAACTGCTATGGAGGCCTCACTGTCTCTGTGAACCCCGCAACTCCCAGCAAGTCAAAGCCTGTTCTTCTATCGCCTCGCACCTCCCTTTTGGCTCTTTAGTTTATAGATCAATTCAGCTTCCAGGGCCAGTTCCCCTGACCCTAGCTAGGTCTGGTTTCTCTCTACTCATTCTCCTAATAACCCATCCCAAAAGAGCGGGGAAAGAAGTCTCCTTTTGTGAGAGTCGGAGATGGGGGTTGGACAGAAACAGGGATAGGAGAAGGCAGGGAACACTCACACGTGAATCAATTTCATTCCTGTGGTGTTTGTAGTTAAGGTTTTTGGTTTTTCATTTTAAAGTCCCCCTCCCCTTTGAATGGTAGTCTCCAGAGTGAGATTTGTGGGTCACTGAGTAAATCTATAATAGTGAATAGTTTTAATCAGAAAGTGGTCCTATTGTTAAACAAAATGTATGGGAATCCATTGTCTTGGACTGAGCTCCTGCACCAGGCCCCAGCAGACCACACCAAACCAGATCGGAGCGGCTCCCACGATCAAACTGGCCAGTTTGACATTTAATACAGTTTTCAAAAAAAAACCAAAAACAAGAAACCAAAACAAAATAAAACCCAGGAGATTGACAACAGCCAATCAGAAGGGCCCCAGTTTACCTGAACTATTAGTAGCATGATAAGAAAGTTCCCTCTGTTTCAACCTTATAGGAAAGGAACTTTGAAACAACCAATGCCCTTTTTTCCTTATTTCTGCTTTCTTCAGCCATCTTCTGCCTGTAAAGCCAAGCTCCTCTGCTCATCTGTTCTTTAGATGGGATGCTACCGAGTCATTAATCGCTGAGAAAAGCCAATTAGATCTTTAAATTCAATTTGTTGAAATTTTGTTTCTTAATATTACGAATTAAAAAAATACATTGTATGACTATAATGAAGTTCATTTGTTGTAAGGCTTGAAAGAGTTAAATTTTTGCCATGCCTTTATAGGTAGTCAGTATATTTTATGATTACAACGAAGTCATTACAAAATTCTGATTACTTTATAGTAACTGTACTAAATACCTATATGTGAAATGCAATAACATACAAAAATACAATTAGCCCAAGCCTCCCTAATTTCTCTTCCCTAATGGGCTAGGGAAGAAAAGAGAGATTTAGACTTCTGGTGAAGTGGCTCACTCAGCTATTAATATTTAATAATAGGCATTCTTCCCTTAAGAGCCTTTTTTGGGTCTTGGCCAATCCCAAGGTTCTCATCATTGGTCAATCCCCGATCTTGGGACTGGTTTATTAGGGTCATCTCTGGGAAGAATTATGAAGCAGCCAAAGCTTTTGTTGGACGTACCTGGCTTCCTTTGGCATTACTTTCTCTCTCCAGGTCCTCCCTTATCCCAACCCTTCCTCTCCAATCATTTCAGTCATTTACATGCTAGTAAGAATTTAACCCAATATACTTTCCTTCTCAGGGATATTTGCATGTTATACTTTATCTCCAATTGTGAATGCAAGCATTTGTTTCTCGTCCTGGAATTTTAAGCACTGATGAGATAATGTAGAAACTATTATACTTGAGGGGAGAGAAGTTGCCTGGGTGTCTTCTCTTGAAATTGCATTTTATAAGTAGGTATTTTCTCAGTTTATGAATATAGTCAGCTCCCAACTTACCACTCTCATGTAACTGCAAGTTTCGAGGTCAAATGCACTTCTGTGTGCACACTCCGGTCGTGCACACACACATAAAGGTAAAGAGGACAGGTAGGTAGCAAAACATGGAATTTACTGACGAGGGAAAGAAATAGATGATTTGCATTAGAAATAAATTTCTAAATTCACTTTTCATGCCATTCTCATCTCTTACTCATGATGAATCTTGCTATCAGACTAGACCTGGAGCTTTTTATGTGCTGTTTATTTTTCCAGTTTGACAAATGGACAGACTCTCAAAGGAGAAGAATCCTCACGGGCCTGTTGGAGCGCTGCTCCCTGTCACAGCAGAAGTTCTGCTGTCGAAAGCTTCAGGAAAAAATTCCAGCAGAAGCCCTGGATTTTACTACCAAGCTTCCGAGGGTGTTATCTTTATACATCTTTTCTTTCTTGGATCCCCGAAGCCTTTGTCGTTGTGCACAGGTAAAGGCAAAGAAGGGGCATGGGGCGTTTTGTAAGGGCTGCCTTAGGAAACTCTGGAACTTGAATAATTTAAGGAAACACACAGGCACACACACACACACACACACACGCACACACACAACCAAGAAGCAGACGAGATGGTCCATATGTTCAGTCTGGATAGTTCGAAGGAACCCCACCTCCTTTGTGCTTAAGTCTGTATTTAGTGCTCAAAAGGGAGAAAAAGTATGAGACACGTCAGTGTTCGCAAAAATGTATTGGCTAGTTGGGGAGATACACATGTAAGAAATGACCCATCAGTAGGACAGTCTCTTACTGCACAGCGTACAACAGAAGCCTAAAGTGTGTAGTGCAGGTAATTCACTAAAATAAAAAAGCTCACAGTAAGCTGCTAACGGGATATGTACAAAAGAGCATGAGACAAAAGAGACCCGAGTAGGCAGGGATGCTGGCAGAGCCCTTGGAAAAGGAGCTGTTGTTTTCTTGCAAGTAATTCTGTGGCGTATTAAAGTGAAGTTAAAATATTAGGTATAAAACTGATAGTCATTTTGTTGAGTCTTTCCTAGAGTCTAGGAAAACCAGAAATCACTTGCTACCATGCATTCACGTATGTGTAACATGTTAACTTTAGTTTTTACTATTAAGAACACGAATACAGCAAGAAAGATGAATTGTTCGATAAATGGTGTTGGGACAATTGGGCAGCTATCTGGGGAAAAGAATCTCAGTAGAATAAAGAGATTTATATGAAACCAAAGAAAACCATTAAAGTACTCAAAGAAAACATAGGGAAGGAGGACTTTGTGAGTATTCTATAATACCCAGAAGCCTTAAAAGAAAATACGTAATTGAAAATCGAGCTTTCTTCATTTTATGTATCATGAGCAAGAATGAAGAAAGCAAGATTTTAAATTGTGACTATAAAAATTAAAATATTCTTCATGGAAAATAACATCCTGAATACATTCTAACAGAAGACAGGGGAAAAAATCAGTAGATGGGGGGAAAAAATCTATTGCAAACAAAGGGCTAATTTCTTTATTTTTGAAAAAGCTCCTCATGCCTCAAATCGTAGCACTTTGGGAGGCCAAGGAGGGAGGATTGAGGGAGGCCAGGAGTTTGAGACCAGCCTGAGCAAGAGCAAGACCCCATCCCTACAAAAAATAGAAAAATAAGCTGAGTGTAATGGGACGGGCCCGTAGTCTCAGCTACTTGGGAGGCTGAGGCAGGAGGATCACTTGAGCCTAGGAGTTTGAGGTTGCTGTGAGCTATGATGAAGCCACTGCACTCCAGCCTGGGCAACAGAGTGAAACTCTGTCTCAAAAAGAAAAGAAACAAAATGAAAACACAAAAACAAAACAAAAATATGTTATCTGCCTTGGGGAAACCAACTTAAGTACCTAGGTCAAAATAAAATCTAAGGAAGAGGAGGAAAGGAGTGAGAAGGGAGACTTTTCTCCCCATTCTCTCCCTGAAAAATTCCATCTCTCCATCGAATTCTGAGTTAATTTACCATTTGGAGGTTAAGATGGGTGTTGTTTCATTTCTGGGCTGAACAAACTATATGTGGTTTCTGTTCCTGCCTGCAGGGCTCTATTGTCAGATCCTCTTTGTTCCTCCTTCCAGCTCCTGAATCTTTCATTTCTTCTAACTGTGCCCCACTCTCTGCTCAATGTCTTCAGCACATGAAACAATACTGACAGAAGGAACTCAACAGCTGGTGGATGGGAGAAGGGAGGAGGAGAGGGGTAGAAAAATGGGTGTATGGATAGCAAGGGCCTTTACAGGGTGGTCTTCTTTTGGGGGAGGGGCAACTCAAAAATTATTAGTTATGTAATTAATTTTGAAAAAGAGGCCAGGTTTCCAAGGATGAAATTTGGGCTTGAAGGCTATATGTCATCTTTGCAACTCTTACAAGTAAGGACACAGAATCTCTAATCTCACCTTTATATATGAACTTGATCCTAGTTTCCAGCAAGACTTATTCAAAACCTTGGGTAAATTATTACAACTATTGCTACAGAGTAGGGCCACCTCCATCATTGGCTGGATGTATGGGATTGGCCATAACGCTATGGAAATGGAATGTATGGAACAAATACTTTATGCTTCTTGAAATCCTAAAGGCTCTATAAGACATACCATATAGTATGAGTAACTGTGCTCCATTTATAAAATGTATATTTAGTGAAATTGTAAGAATGGAGGAAAAAGGAAGCACATCATGAAAAGATGCAATAATGTGCAGACCTGAGTTTATATAACCTTCATATAACTTTCATATGACCTCCAGGAGCCTTTAGGAAGTTTCAAGGTCTGAGTCTCAGTTTCCTCACTTGCAATATGAGAGTAATAATTATACTGATCTCCCTAGGTTG
Organism: Eulemur rufifrons; assembly: GCF_041146395.1. Taxonomy (NCBI): domain Eukaryota; kingdom Metazoa; phylum Chordata; class Mammalia; order Primates; family Lemuridae; genus Eulemur; species Eulemur rufifrons. The sequence goes on from NC_090994.1 coordinate 4,788,984, forward strand.
CCACGAGGATGGTTAATAGGTGCTCAATAAATATCAGTTGACTGATTCTAAGTCTGATTTAGCGTTTAAAGTATATCCTTCTAAAAAAAAAAAAAAAGAAAAGACATCCTTCTGCTTGCATGGATAGGAAGCACTTCAGGTTAGGAGGTAACTGTTTAAGCCATGCTTTGGAGAAAAAGGACAAAAAACTTATTTCAGGTCCAGGAGGACAGCTCAAAACCTAGAGAAAGTGGGCATGTAAACTGAGTAGGTCGTTTTGGTTTGTTGAATTGTCACTGTTTTTCCAGGTGTGCTGGCACTGGAAGAACTTAGCTGAGCTGGACCAGCTGTGGATGCTCAAGTGCTTACGGTTTAACTGGTACATCAATTTCTCTCCAACTCCTTTTGAGCAGGGGGTCTGGAAGAAGCACTATATTCAAATGGTGAAAGAACTTCACGTTACCAAGCCTAAGGTAAATTTCAGACAAAAAGCAGCGAGCTTACAAACATAAGCTGTTTACAAATTCTAGAACTAAGACTATATCAAACTGGAAGTGGAAGTAGTTCAAAAGAAATATAATGTGATTTCAAAATTCTCCTTTTCTGAGACTTGGTAGCCGTTTTCAAGATATCCATGTTAGTTGAGAACCCTCCTCTGACACTCCCAGGCCACAGCTGCACCCAGGAGATGAGGACTAGGACGTTTCTTCCTCTGCCGGGTCTCCGTATCTCTGACTCAGACACCAGACGGTTCTGACACGGGGAGTCCGTGGGCAATGTGCAGTATTTGTTATTTCTGGGTCTTCAAATTTTGCTTTACTAATTCAAATTTTCTATGACTCTATCAGGTGAGCTGAAGTTTATTTTTGTGTCATTTATAAGGAAAAGTTTTCCAAAAAACAAGTCCTTAGAGAAGGGCCGAACAGGCATATTAAAGTTCTTAGTTTTTGCTAGAAACTAAGCAATGTAGAGCATTTACATATAATGATAAAAAGCAAGTCATGCAAGAATAATTTTTTCTTGTGGCTTTCTGTGCATGGTAACCAATGTTTATATTCACTCTCATAGTCATAGCTAATTAGATAATTTATGAGCCATTTTTATGAGCCCTTTGTTTACAGCATTACCCATACGCATGCGGAGTTGTACATCATTTCTTACAATAGATGAGTTCCTGAAAAATTATGTGTAAATTAAAATTTTTAAATGATTTTTAAAACCACGGGGGTATTATAGCCTGTGGAAAAAACTGCAATGAATCCTTTTAATATTAAAGAATCCTTTTGAAATATGAATAGTCAACTCCTAACTTGCTTGTTTAGGTTTAGGTTTTATTGTGTTTTCTTGAAATAGATTCCATCTACATTTAATACAGTAATAAACTATGCATAATTAATATTGTTAGAATTGCAATGATAAAACTAGTCTTTCTGATTTCAGTAGTTTGGTATGCTCCTTGAGGATTTCTTTTAAAAAGAGAGTTTTAAATGCAGAATTTTTAAAAGAATTCCCCTAGTTCTGACTCCTATCCTCATAAAGCTTTTCTTAAATCTCATTCTCAGTCGGGGAGCAGAGTGGCCTTCAATAGCTGAAGCTCGGACTGTTTTGGGGGCAGAGAATAGTGATTAAACAACTAATAAAATGAGAAGAGGTTTTGAGTATTATCCATAAAACTGACTTTAATGCTTTGTCTTCAGCAATAACTCTTTCCCACAAAGTATTTATGCATAACTATATTTAAACATAATGAATATTGTAGTTTGGATGCAAGAAAATTGCCATCTCTTTGCTTGGTATTAAAGTTCTATAGGGAATATGTAGTTATATGAAACTTAAATTTTATTCTGTTAAAGAAATAGACCTAAGTCCGAAAGCCTAAGGTTAAGAAAATCAAGTTAATAGAGTTATCAGTTAAAGAAATAGACCTAAGTCAGAAAGACTGAAGTTAATAGTTCTCTGACTGAGGTTAATAAAGTCAGCTGTCAGCACCACGTATACTTGTACCATTTGTGTAATTCCCTGGGAGGTGGCTCCAATGATGGTGAACATAGGCAGCCCCTAGAGTACAGCAAACTTAACCCTCCCTCAAGCAAATTCACCACCCCCTTTTCCCCAATCCTTTGTACCTGATGTGTGCTCCAGCAGAGCTTTTGAAAGCATGTTATGAGCAGGTGGGAGTGGTTAATACTAGTTCCCCCAACCTTAACATGAGAGGGCTGAATGAGAATGATCTTCAAAACCGTCTGCGAGCCTACGTTATCCACTCCGGAAAACATCATTTCAAAAAGGCTTCAGACTAGAAAAAGAAGAGTAAATGAAACCCAAAGTAGACAGAAGGAAGAAATAATAGGCCGGGCACGGTGGCTCACGCGTGTAATCCTAGCATTTTGGGAGGCTGAGGCAGGCCGATCGTTTGAGCTCAGGAGTTCGAGACCAGCCTGAGCAAGGGTGAGACCCCCATCTCTACTAAAAAAATATGAAGAAATTATCTGGACACTTAAAAATATATAGAAAAAATTAGCCGGGCATGGTGGCGCATGCCTGTAGTCCCAGCTACTTGGGAGGCTGAGGCAGGAGGATTGCTTGAGCCCAGGAGTTTGAGGTTCCTGTGAGCTAGGCTGACGACACGGCACTCTAGCGCAGGCAACAGAGTGAGACTCTGTCTCAAAAAAAAAGAAAAGAAAAGAAATAATAATAAAGAACTGGAATTGATGAAATTGAAAACAGACAAACAATAGAGAAAGTAAAGGAAGCCAAGGGGACTTTTGGAAAACATAAATAGAAATAAGTTTGTAATTAGACTAATCAAGAAAAAAAAGAGAAAACACAAATTACTAATATGAGGAATGAAAGAAGGGGCATCATTAAAGATTCTGCAGATGGCTTGGTTTTCAAGCCTGTGGATCGATACTGCACCTAGCTGAGTTTTAGTACGCTGCAGTCAAATTGGCCAAACAGAACCGACAAATTGTATTTAACAAAACCAGTGAAAGGAAGGCAATGCAATTTTCCCTTTCCTTGGGAAGACACTGGTTTATGTCACTACTATATTCTGGTGAATGTTGTAAGTTTTCATTATGAAGACATTGGATTTATCTGAAATCCATTTAAAAAAATCAATATGTCTATTCCACCTGAGGGTTGTTTTATGCTGAAAACAAATAGCATTATTTTTCTAATATTGAAATAAGTGCTTCCACTGGTAAAATAAATGACTTATTTCAACTGAAGAAAATTTAAAAAAAAAGAGATTCTACAGACATTAAAAGAATGAAAGAATATTATGAACAACTTCATGTCACTAAATTCAATAACCTAGGTGAAATGGACAAAATACTTGAAAAATACAAATTACCAAAACTGACTCAATAAATAATAGAAAACATGAATAAAGCTATATCGATTTAAATTGAACTCATAATTTAAAAACTTTTCACAGAACTCCAGACCCAAACAGCTTCATTGGTAAATTCCCTCACACATTCAAGGAAGAAATAATACCAATTCTACATAACCTCTTTCAGAAAATAGAGGAAGAGGGAACACTTTCCAACTCTTTACCCTTATACCAAAACCAAAGACTTTACAAGAAAAAAAAACAAAACTACATACCAATATCCGTCATGAACATAGAAACAAAAATCCTTCAAAAGTATTAACAAATTAGGCCGGGTGCTGTGGCTCACACCTGTAATCCTAGCACTTTGGGAGGCCAGAGGAAAAGCTTGCAGCCAGGAGTTCAAGAACAGTCTGATCAAAAGCGAGACCCCCATCTCTACAAAAAATAAAAAAATTAGCCAGGGGTGGTTGTGAGTGCCTGTAGTCCCAGCTTCTCAGGAGGCTGAGGCAGGAGGATTGCTTGAGTCCAGGAGTTGAGGTTGCAGTGAGCTATGATGATGCCGCTGCACTCCAGCCTGGGCAACAGAGCGAGACCCTGTCTCAAAAAACAAAACAAAACAAAAAACAATTAACAAATTAAATCCAGTAATACCTAAAAAGAATGATACATGATGGCCAAGGAAAGTAAGATTGTCATGATAGCCCAAAAATCAATGTAATTCACAGAACAAAGGAGAAAAGATATATGATCATTTCAATATATACAAACAAAAGCATCTAACAAAATTCAACATCCACTCAGGATAAAAAAAATTCTCAAAAAGATTTCAAGTGATGTGAACAAATATTTTGTTTACTTAATTCAGAAAAGTTGTCACAGATTTCGTTATTACCTATTTTGTTGTTAAAGTGTGAGGCATTTTGTACTTTCCAGAATTAAGGATTTTTATATATAATTGCTAGCATGTATGCCTGAATTTTCCCCCTGAAGTTCTTTCTTATTTTCTTGTATTATTTATTCCCGGTCATGTTAAACTAGACATCCTTCAGCAAAAACAGATTTAATTCAATATAAGCTCAGGGAAATGAAATGAATGTCCATTCTAAATGAGACCTGCCTTCAGACATCTTCACGGGTCAAAAAATATGTTTAAAAAAAAAAAAAGAAAAAAGTTATTAAATTAAAAAAAATTAAAAATAAATGAGACCTGCATAAAATATTGAATATTAAGCCAATAATGAGCTGTCAATTATATAAATATAAAATGTCTGTTTAATCTGCTACTAGGCTACAATCATTCATTAAATGAATAAATATTTATTAAACACTGTTGTGTGCTAGGTGCTAACAGTACAAAGATCCTGACCCTGCTTCAGAGCCTAGTTTAGTGGCCCAGGACATAGACAAACAGATAACCACAGCCCTGAGTACTAAGTGTTATCCTGTAATAGAATTGTATGCAAAAAGCAGTTGAAACGAGGATCAGAAACTGACTGATTATGCTTGGAGGGACTGGGGAATTTCTTGATTTTCACAAACAGTAGAAGCAAACCGATTTACCAAGCAAAGCTTTCCTAATCTCTTAATGAACAAAAATTAAGCCCATAATGGCTTCTCCACATACCAATACCCATTTCCTCAGGCTACAACCACATTAGAACTTTATGAGTTTCACACACAAAAGACAGACTTTCGATTTTCAAAATTAAAGCAGAAGTATTCTTGGGAGGGGCTGAGGTTTTGATCATTGATAAAAGTTACAGTCTACCTCTATACAGCTCAAAATTGTCCCTGTGTGTTAGAGGTCAGTAGGGCTGGAGTGCTCTCTTGGGAACATGTACTATTCATCAGGAAATTAACTGTAGTTGTGACAAACCAGACAATGAGGTGATAGAACAGGTGGCAGTATAGGATAGGGAGCTTAGGCTTCTGGGCTTGGAGCAAGACAATCCTGGATTCAGATTCTGGCCCTGCACAATTAACTAGTTTCTCTGATCTTCAGTTTCCTCTTCTGTAAAATGGGAGTAGAAATGATTACCTTATAGTCATTGTGAAGCTTAAATAAGAGAATGCAGGCTGGGTGTGGTGGCTCATGCCTATAATCCCAGCACTTTGGGAGGCTGAGACAGGAGGATTGCTTGAGCCTAGGAGTTTGAGACCAGCCTTGGCAACATAGCAAGACCTTGTCTCTACAAAGAATTAAGAAATTATTTGGGCATGATGGCGTGCCCCTGTAGTCCCAGCCACTCTAAAGGAGGCTGAGGCAGGAGGACCACGGGAGCCCAGGAATTCCAGGTTACAGTGAGCTATGATTGGGGCACTGCACTCCAGCCTGGACAAGAGAGTGAGACCCTATCTCTAAAACAAAAACAAAAATTAAATTGAAAAATTGAAAAAAAAAAAAAAAAAGATAAGGCATGAAAACTGCCCGAGACAGTGCCTGGCACAGGGCAAGTACTCCTGGGGTGGTGGCTGCTGTGATCATCATCACCATTATGGTTACCATAGTGATGAGGATGATGATGGTAATGATGCTGCTACTGAAGATGATGGCAATGATGATGATGATGGTGGTGATGATGATATTCTTTGTTTTTAGTGTTATCATTAAGACAGTGTTTTGTGAACAGAAATACTTAACTTTCTTCTTCTAGACACCTCCAAAAGATGGATTTGTAATTGCTGATGTTCAGCCAGTTAAAAGCAAATCTCCAGAGGAAAAGCAGTCTCCTCTATCAGCTCTTTGGTCCTCTTCCTCTTTAAGAAAGAATAACAAACCAGGGAAGAAAGAACTTCCACCATGGCGATCCTCTGATAAGCATCCAACTGATATCATTCGCTTTAATTACCTAGACAACTGCGACCCCATCGAGAGTGTCTGGCTCGGGTAAGCAGCTCATGCCCCTCTCAGCTTCTTTGTTCTTAGAAAAAACGTTTTGGCACTTCATAGAAAGAGAAGAAAGTAGAACTTACTGTGAAATACAAAAACTTTTAGTAATTGAAAGGTAAATTAACCATTATTAGCAAATTTGCCCTGTCATGATTTGTTTGCATTTTGTAACTGTCATGATTCAACATTACATCTTCTTTTAATATTTTAATATTACATTGCAATCCAGCACTGTGGGGTTCATTCTGGCCTTTGCCCTTTCCCTCTTTGTATCTCCCTTCTCTAACAGTAAGAAATCTGGCTCTCATTATATTTACTTACTATATTTTACATAAAAATATATATTACACTTACTTATAAATTCTGAAAAGAAAGCCAGGTGAGGTGGCATGCACCTATAATCCCAGCTAGGTGGGAGGATTGCTTGAGCCCAGGAGTTCAAGACCAGCCTGGGCAACATAGTAAGACCTCATCTCAAAACAAAACAAAACAAAAAAAGAAGAAATAGATAACACAGGTAGCCTTTTATTTATTAAAGAAATGGATTCATAGTTAAAAACCATCCTCCAAAGAAAACTCCATGCCTAAGTAGCTTCACTGGTAAAGAAATGATACCAATTCTACAACAGCCTTTCCAGAAAATGGAGGCGTAAGACACTACACAACTCCTTTTGTGAGGCCAACGTTATTCTTTTTTTTTTTTTTTTTTTTTTTGAGACAGAGTCTCACTCTGTTGCCCAGGCTAGAGTGAGTGCCGTGGCATCAGCCTAGCTCACAGCAACCTCAAACTCCTGAGCTCGAGCGATCCTCCTGTCTCAGCCTCCCGAGTAGCTGGGACTACAGGCATGCACCACCATGCCCGGCTAATTTTTTCTATATATATTTTTAGCTGTCCATATAATTTCTTTCTATTTTTAGTAGAGATGGGGTCTCGCTCTTGCTCAGGCTGGTCTCGAACTCCTGAGCTCAAACAATCCGCCCACCTCGGCCTCCCAGAGTGCTAGGATTACAGGCGTGAGCCACCGCGCCCGGCCCCAACGTTATTCTGATACCAAAACCAGAAAAAGACATTATAAGAAAAGAATCTGCAGAGCAATACCCCTCGTGAAAATAAATGCAAAAGTCTTCAATAAAATATTAGCATAAACAGAGATAAAGAGGATAATAATCCTTCATGAGCAAGTATGGTTTATTTCAGGAAAGCAAGGTTGGCTTAACTTTTGAAAATCAGTTAGGATAATTCACCATGTTAGCAGAATAAAGGAGAAAAATCGTGATTGTTTCAAAAGATGCAAAAGAGGCATTTGAGAAGATTCAACATTGATGATAAAAACCCTCAGCAATTAGGAATATAAAGGAACTTTCAAAGACTTGCTCATAAGTGTTTAGGCAGCTCTATGAACGATAGCCAAATACTGGAAACAATCCAAATGTTCAACAGATAAACAAAAATGTGAGATATAATGGAATATATTCATCAATGAAAAAGGATGAACTAGTGATATAAGCAACAGCATAGGCGAATCTCAAGGTGGTTACGCTAAGGAAAAGAAGCCAGACACAAAAAAGTACAAGTCTGATTCCCTTAACATAAAATGCAAACCAGTCCATAGTGACAAAAAGCAAAACAGGAGACACCTGGGCTAGGGATGGAGGGTGGGATGGTCTGCAAAGGGGGGTAAAACGTTCTCTCTCTTGATTGTGGTGGTGGCTTCGTGGGTGCATGTGACTAGCAGAACTCATCTAATTTTACACTTAAAGTGGATGCATTTATTTAAGTAAATTAATGCTCAATGGAGTTGATTAGAAAAAAATTTTGATGAAAGGAATAGCAAGAAGGAAGAACGACTAAACTGTTATATTCAGGTGCAGATGTCGTATTGAAAAAAAATATTATTGATCCTTTGACAGAGACACCAGAAATCTCTTCATTAGCATCTCTCAAACCTAAAAACATCCTACCAGGGGCCAACAGGGCTCTAGCATAATATCTTAACAGCTTTAGAGATATGTCAAAAGTGCTTCCCCAGCCCTCTCCAAAGATGCAGAGTATGTGAAACAGCCCTGGGTCTTTGGGATTTCCCAGGCTCAAGCGATCCTCCCACCTTGGCCTCCCAAAGTGCTGGGATTACAGGCATGAGCCACCGTACCTGGCCTGTTTGACATTTTTAAACAGTTGGTTTATTTAGTTAGGCTCCAAATACGGTTTACACATTGCATTTGATCCATGAATCATTTCAGTGGGATTTTTTTTTTTTTATCCACAGGTTTCCCCTCTGTCCTTTTTTTTTTCCCTTGAAATTATAAAAATCACATCATTTATCATGGAGAGCTTCTCACATTCTGGATTTTGTTGATTGCACCGTCAACTTGCACCTTAACATGTTCCCCTGTCCCCTGCACTTGGCCGCACTGACAGACCTAGAGACTCGAGTATATGATGAACTGGGGTGTGTACTTCCAACACAAGGCACATAATTTCTGCTTGTCTCTCTTTTTGGTAGCCATGGACGCTCATTCCCTAGAGCCATTATTTCTGTAAAAAAAAGTTCTATAAAGGGCCAGGCAGGAAATATTTTAGTCTTTGCAGGACATATGGTCTCTGTCACAACTGCTCAACTCTGCTGTTGCAGCCTGAAAATAGCCATAGACTATATGTAAGAAATAAGTTTGACTATGTTCTAATAAAACTTTGTTTATAAAAAGAGGCAGCTGGATTTGGCCTGTGAGCTGTGGTTGGCTGATCCTTGCTTTATCCTAATATTTATGATAGTTTTAGAAAACAAATACTAATATTGTATTAATGCAAGCAATAGGGTTATTGAAAACAGTATAACATTTCCTTGCTGCGTTTTTGTCCTTGGGGTATATTCTACTAAGGATATTCAGAAAAATTACTGTGTTGGAGTCACATGAAATAACTCCTTTGTGTGTAGTAATGCCACCAACTTGACAGATAAAATCATTTGTTTCATTTTCCTTTTCAGATTTTAGGTATTTTCCCCTTCATTTTATTTTATAATTTTGAGAAAAATTTAGATGTTTCCAAAATTAAATATACAAAATAAGGTATATTTGGAGGGAAGTCTAGCTTCTGGTCCCTGTTCTTTCCTGTTCCTGATCAGTTCACATGGGAATCCTACTTACAGGTAACCATTTTTCACTTTATGGTTTAATCCCTCCGTTTTATTAATAAAAAAGTACAAGCAAATACATAAAATACATTTAGAAAGACATTTTAATAGCTCCTTTCTGAAATGAGTGGTAGCGCACAATACACGCCCCTTTATCCACCTTTCTTTTTTCATGCAACAGTATATCCTGGAGATTTCCCCACACTTGTACATAAAAATATCCTGCCCTCCTTTTTACAGTTCCTAGTACTCTATTGTGTGGCTGCGCCAGAGTTTATTCAACTGATTCTCTATTGATAGACATTTGGCTTATTTCCAGTTGAGTGGAGACAATCTTTTAAACCACAGGAACAACAAAGTCAAACGGACGAATAGCTATGCAAACCATCAAAGCTTTAAAATGATAATTTATAATTTTCCCATTGCTTTCCAATTTACAGAAGAAAGAAAAGAAATGAAACCACCCCAGACTTCAGCCGACAGTCACATGATAAGAAAAATAAATTGCAGGACAGAGCTGGGCTAAGAAAAGCACAGTCATGGTGAGTATTGCTTATAAACGACACAGCACCATCATGTTAGTGAAAACCACTAGATCTCCAAACCTATTTGTGAGACCGAATTTTTTTTTTTTAATCAGAATCGTCAAGTGGTGGTTTAAATCCTGGTCTCTGACATTGACTGACAGATGAGACGTGTGACCTTGAAGATGCTCTTTATTTAATCTCTCTGAGCCTCTGTTCTCTCATCTATTTTTTTACAAAAAGAGTGGATGAACTGATGTGTATGAAACTGCTTTGAAAACTATACGATATAAAGGGAGTATTATAATTATTGGTTCTTTTCTTCTGCCATGAGTCCTTTGAGGCAGGGGCAGGGGCGACCAGAAATTGCTTCTCTGTAAGGGAAGGTTCCAGGAACCTAAGAGAAAGGTATGCTTTCCATAGCTCTCCTCCTGCCAATGGAGCACGATCATAAAAGTGCATTTAAACTAACTTCAGAAAAATGAATTAAGAACTTTTCTTTCCCTAATTAAAAAACAGCGAACGGACTACCTAATAAAGTCAGTCATTGTGACTAGGGAACATTATCACTTCACAGCAGTTTCCCAAAAAGTGTTTCTGAAGCCCCGTGGATCTCTTTCAGCAAATTAGGAGAGTCTTTGGTGCAGAGTAGAAAGGAATGAGGGTAGCATAAAAATTCGTATATAGCAGTAAAGATTTAGAAAAGAGCCGAGGAAACACTCTCAAGGAAAATTAATATAAAATGGATGTCAACTGGGAGACGAGTAAGTATGTACTCGTGAATAAATCACTTTTATATCTCTGCTTTAAGGCTCTATTACTTTCTGTCTAAATGTATTTTCAAGTGTTATGTTCCCCCCAAAAAGAGAGAGATGAGCTTGCTTAAACGGTGCAGTCTGTATTCCGAGGGGCCGATTTTGTTGGGCTGGATGAGGCTTGTCGTAGACCCGCGTGCAGACGCCCAAGGGAATGAGGGAGCTTAGAGCAGAGCAGTAAAATTGTCAGTGAAACCATTAATTGAGAAAAATAACTTTATGAGGCTTAGCACATGGGCCATTATAGCACGCTGCTGCCTGACTTCCGGCCCCTGCTGGGCGAGGAATGGAAGAGAAGTCCAAGGGAGAAAAGGGAATTTAAAGGACGATAAAAGTTGATGGTGATGCATGCTTACAAATGATCAGCGCAAACATTTCTCCTGCCTAAAACGTGCAAAAACCAATGGCTAACCAGAAGCCATCCCCAAGGGCTTTGGACATTAACCATCTGTCCAACACTAGCGGAATTTGCTTAAGTCGAAATACTCCTTATAAATTAAAAAGTTAAAAAGTTGTGCTAATTGAGGCTGAAAGGGAAACCAGGGTAAATTAAGCAATGGTGGAGAACGATTAGCTATTAGTAAAGGAACTTGTGTTGTTTCGGTAAATATCCTAATTATAATCACTATTTATGTTTCGTAGTTTTGATGAAAAACATAAGGCATAATTAAACACCCCCCAAAGGTGTGCTGTGGTCTTTGACTCATTGCTGTGATGTGCTTGGCTATGACAAGCCTGTTTGGCTACAAGGCTGTGGGTGGCTAAGGTCCCCTTTCCACAAGGTGACAGTTTGCCCTCACCAACCTCCTAAGTGACGCAAGATGACTGTGAAAATGAAGAAATGCTGCATATGAGACCTGAAAGAAGAGGAAATGGGTATTGAGGAAATCCAATTAGGGCATTGATGGAGCGTAGAGAGTAAAACTCTGGCAACTGCAGCCACAGAGATCATTTTGTTATGACAGTCACAGCCCAGGTGTACTTCCAATGCAGAAAATCACGTATTCATCTGATAGGAAGTTCCCACCCCAGGTAGACAGGTTTACGGAGGAAGACTGCAGGAGGGACTAGAGGAACAGGTGAGCAGGAGAAACTCAGGGAGCACCTTCTAAAGGCAAGGATGACAGTGACATACCCTCAAACCTAGGAGGTTACCTGAGACCTGAACACCTGGAGACTTCTTGCTCCTATCATCGGAAAGGCGGGTGTATGACACGTGAAGTCAGAGCTTTGTTAAATGGAAACAGCTGGAAAAGATCACAGGCGTGTAAAAGGGCACAAAGAATATTCCTTAGGTCACCTCTCCAGGAACGTGACCATCAGACCACCGGGACACTTCCCTTTTTGCCATTACAGCTTTTGGATATGAGCGTTCTCTCGGAAAAGAGAAATGTTCTCAGGGAAATGGTTTCAAATCTACACGTATTGCTGTGAGCATGTGATGTTTTCTATTATTTAATAGGGTTCAGTTTTCAAAGCCTGCCCTCTTGAAAGGGTACCCGATTTCCTCTTCTGCTTTCAGTTCTAAAGGAGACCCCAACATGTGATAATTTTCAGGGCTAACGAGGAAATAAATAATCAGAGGGACCCCCAAGTGCTGCCTTAGTTACAGCCACTTAATCTAACCACTTTTTGATGTGAATGATTGATGATAGATGGGAAGAAAGCTTAGATAGGATCACTAATGCTTTGTAAATTTCAAAGACGAAAATGAAAATTATATAAATTTCGAGAAACCCCCGTTACTATTCGTTATAATAAAATACCACACAGAACAAAGCAGTTAAAAAATATAAACACCACAGCACAGTCAGATACCATCTTCATTCAACGTCAAAGATTTTTAATCTTGTGTAAAGACTTCTTTTTAAAATCCTAACAGCTGACCCCGAAATGCTGGCTGGGGAAGGACGGAGCTGTCTCCTGGAGGGAAAGATCTGAGAAGCAGGCGGGGAGGGCTGAGACCTTGAGGGGAAGGATGTTCCTGGCTCCGCGACTTCAGAGCGGGGGAAACCTGCTGGGCTGGAGATTAGAGGAAGAGTTTGTAGTTTCTGCTCCCGGAAAGGAAGGGAAGGAGAAGGAGAGAGGAGGAAAAGAGGAGAGCAGCTGAGATTAGGCAGGGCAGAGGGGCCAGGGCAGTATTGATACCAGCTGTTTCAATTGAATTGATTTGCTTGTACCGGGATGTAAAACCTCCTTGCATCTCTGTGGTAAATTCTACTCGATTTACACATGGAAGCAAGATCTCAGGGGCCTAAAAGGCCAAGAAAACGAAAGCTCTTTGAGACAACTCACAGAAAACACGGTGATGGGCTCTGGATTTCCTAGGCCCTGGAACTGGACTAAGAGGACCTCAGGTGACATCTTTTTTCACGTTTTCTTTTTCCTACTAAGTATAAAAACAAATACCTTTTGTCTCACCCTGAACTTTTTACATGGCAGTCAGAAGTCCTCACTTTCTAGGTCCTTCTCTAAAAGCTCACTGTTTCAGAGCATTCACCTAAATCCAAGTAACAAAAGTCTTTAATCGCCTGCTTGCTCTAATTGTCTTAGATTAGACCTTATCTTTTCCTGTGCTCTGCTAATTCCAGCCTCTGAAATTACCTTCAGATAACTTTACAGGGATAACCTGATTTTTTTAAATGCTTCCTCAAGCTTTCTCACTTTTTTTTCCTCCCTGGGTCAAAAGAGGGAAAAAAAAGGAATATACTCTAAAGTGATTCCGGGATCATGTTGTGGAAAGAACAATGGTTTAAGAATCAGGAAACCCTGCTTCTAGTTTCAACTCTACTGTTAACCAGTAGTCATTCAACCGCCTGGAGTTTTTGTTTTCCCATTTATAAAACAAGAGTTTCAGCCAGGTGCAGTGGCTCATGCCTGTAATCTCACCGCTTTAAGAGTGTAAGTTGGAAGGATCACTTGAGGCCAGGAGTTTGAGACCAGCTTGGGCAGCCTAGCAAGACCCCATGTCTACAAAAAAATTAAAAATTAGCTGGGCATGGTGGCATGTGCCAATAGTCCCAGCTATTCAGGAGGCTGGGACCGGAGGATCACCTGAGCCCAGGAGTTTGAGGTGACAGAGCAAGACCCTGTCTCTAAAATAAAAAAATAAAATTAGAGTTTGAATTATAACATCTTTAAAGTTTACACCAGGCTAAATTCTGGGCCTGTGGAGCCCCCCACAGGTTTCCAGGCGTTCACATCCCTCGCTCTCCTGACACCAGAACACAGCTGTGACTAATGTGACTTTACGTAGACTACCAAAAAAATAAGTTCATTACATTTGTGAATCCTAATTTTAAGCCAATAAAAACTAGTTTCTGTCTCCTCTCCCATCTTTTTCTTTTAACTTTAGAAAACATAATTAACTAAATCAGAAGAATTTACAAAACAGAGTTAATGCAGTGGTCTACATGCAGATGAGCTTTACTAGACTTCTCATCAAATGCTGATGAACTCCGCAGGTGTTGGTTTTATAACATCTGTTTGGTTTGAATGCACAAAACCAAAAATATCCATAGGAAGAGGTTTTTTTTTTTTTTTTTTTTTGAGACAGGGTCTTGCTTGCTCTGTCACCTGAGCTAGAGTGCAGTGGCATCATCACAGCTCACAGTAACTTCAAACTCCTGCCCAAGTGATCCACCTGCCTCAGCCTTCTGAATAGTTGGGACCACAGGTGTGTGCCACTACACCGGGCTAATTTTTCTATTTTTTTGTAGAGAAAGGGATTTGCTCTGTTGCCCAAGCTGGTCTCAAACTCCTAGGCTCCAGCAATCCTCCCAGCTTGGTCTCCCAAAGCGCTGGGATTACAGATGTGAGCCACTGTGCCTGGCTGGAAGAGATTTTTAATTATTTCATTCAACCAATGAAATTCCTGGGAATTCCATTTGGAAAGAACATGAGCTTTGCAGTCAGACAGACCTGGGTTCTCGTACTAAACAGTATGACTTGGAATAAGTTACTTAACCTCCCTAAGCCTCAGTTTCTTCATCTGTAAAATGGGAACAGTGACACCTACCTGGCAGGACTGTTGTCAGGACTAAATACATGGTATATAATATGTACTTAAAACATGTTTTTGTTCTCCCCCCATTCCATATAATCTTATTTTTTATTTTGCTGTTTAAGGACACAGACTGGGACTCAAACAGCCCAGGTTCAATGGCCATCTGCCACTATTTTAGTCGCTTGGTGATTTTGGCCAAGTCATTGAACCTCTCCGAGGCGCTGTTTCGTCATCTGTGAAATGGAGTTAGTGGAGCATTTAGCACGGAACCTAGCTCAAAGTAAGCGCTCAGTAGATGGTAGCTAGCGGTGGTAACAGCAGTAGCAGCAGCAGTAAAAATCACAGTAGGTCACCACCTGGGACCACAAGGAAGGATGAGAGAAATCTGACGGTGAGCAGAGGCAGGAGGGACTCGCCAGGCAGCGGGATCGCATTGGCAGGAGGCTCCGACCTGTGGAACAAGATTCTCCTCACTTTTACCTTGACCTTCCCAGGCTTTCTGTTTCTTTCTCCTTTGTCTTTTCTTTATCTTGGTTTCCACTGAGTAAGCCATGGTTGCATCAATGGCTGCATGAAACATAAGCCGTACGTTTTCTCCTCCTGCGCGACCTCTGTGTAGCCCGGTGCCTGTGCATACTCCCACGCGTGTACTCCCCACCGGGGCTGTGTGTTTCACTCCGCGCCCCCGGACTGCAGAGTGCACGGGTGTGGAACTCGCCGCCATGAATTCTGCGCTCTGTGCACGCCACTGCGTGAGAACCACAATCCTGGTGGCTGTTAATTTTTTGACACCTAAGAGAAGAGAAGTCCTGCTTGCTAAGAATCCTGGAGGCAAAACTAACTTGCAGGAGGGACCACGACTTAGGGTCTTGGCATTTCTCCTCTGCCGCTGAGAGAAGTCACTTTGTTACTTGTTCCGTCTTGTCGCCTCTGGTTTTACTGGGCCGTGCATAATAAATTACCCTGGTACATCCAACTGCAACGATTCTACCTGCTTCTCTTCCACTGAACATTTAGACAGGTGCCAAACGGCTATTTGTTTTTATTGAGAGTCAAAGACAAAATATTTGACACTAATTAGCTTCTATGCAGCATCTACCAGAGAAGAACTATGTGAATTATATGATATTACTATATACATATTAGTTATGATATGTTTTAAGCATTGTTACTACTGGGGTTTAAAATATATATGTATGTATGTAGCGTGTGTGTGTGTGTGTGTGTGTGTGTGTATGTGTGCAGCATTTAGTAATATGGTATTTCACCACAACCGTACTGGAAGCCAATTTTCTGAGACATGGATATTTTGAAATGTGAGTTCACAATCATTACCAACAAT
The DNA here is from genome assembly GCF_041146395.1 of Eulemur rufifrons. Classification (NCBI taxonomy): domain Eukaryota; kingdom Metazoa; phylum Chordata; class Mammalia; order Primates; family Lemuridae; genus Eulemur; species Eulemur rufifrons. The sequence continues at coordinate 4,805,014 of NC_090994.1, forward strand.
CACTCAGGCCTTAAGGTCTATGAAGTTTTTGCAACACATCCCTATCTTGTTTCACCTACTTGGATGGCTGTGTGATGTAGACACATGGTCTTAGAGTTAAATTTCAAAACCCTGGCTACAGTTGCTTGAGTCTTCCTCTGCAGCTGAAAGTATTACCCCAAAGTTACTTAAAAGATAGGCCAAGAACAAAGACAGGCCTGTGGCTTCTCTGAAGCTGCGTGGATTATTTCTTCCTAACACTTTGCCTCTATTTCTGGCAGAAGCAGAACAAGCTAGGAGGACAGGGGAACAGCCCCTTCACAGGTGTGGACCAAAGCAGGGGCCCCCTGGAAGGTGACCAGACAGGTCTGAGCAGCTTTCTGGGCCCCTAGGCGGACGGGAGACAGCAGGGGTCCCCCTCACAGAATTCCTAGCTGGAAACGTCTATGAAGCAGCTCCATCCTGGGGATGAAGGGTCAATTCCACTGGACGAAGCTGCCACTAGCAGTCACCCCTCTTAGGCCCTCCTCCTAGAAGGACGTCCCTTTGGGCGAGGCCTCCTCGCCGGCTTCTCTATATTCTGAGCCTTTCTCTCCACCGTGGACTCATCGTTCAGCCCTCCACCTATGCTTAGGTGATCTACAGGGGTCTGTTTAAACTGTGTTTACATGACTAGAACAAAAAACTTCTGATTTTATGATTTCCAAACATGATAATCCTTATCTCTATATAATATTACCTACATCACCCCTCAGCTGGGAGTCATAATAAAACATTGAGGAATAGATTCTTAAAAAGGGAAGAGGTAGGGCCTGGCTTGGTGGCTCACACTTGTAATCTCAGCACTTTGGGAGGCCAAGGTGAGAAGATCCCTTGAGCCCAGGAGTTCAAGACCAGCCTGGGCAACATAACAAGACCGCATCTCTAAAAGCATTTTTAAAAACTAGCCAGGTGTGGTGGCGCATGCCTGTAGCCCCAGCTTCCTGGGAGGCTGAAGTGGGAGGACCTCTTAAGCCCAGGAGTTGGAGGCTGCAGTAAGCTATGATCATGCCACTGTACTCCAGCCTGGGTGACAGTGACACACAGCAAGACCCTGTCTTAAAAAAAAAGAACAGTAAGTTCAACTCATGAGAAAAATATACTTAAATTACCTGGTTCCTTCCTTTCCTCTTCATAGGAGCAGGCTGAGGACTGGAATACTCTGCCATGATGCTCCAGCTCAGTCTGGGAATACTGGCAGATTGCACGGCTGTCGGCATCGTTGGCCCACCAGAAACAGAGAGCTACAGCAGACAGCCACGCACATTTGTAAAGATCATTTATATCACCATTGCTTGTAAGAGTAAGATATTCTTACTCTTACAAGTAAAACATCCAAAATACCTATCGATATGGTTCATCTGTAAATGTGCCATCGTATAACCGTTGAAAGACTGAGGAAGCTCTTCGTGTACTGCTTTGTGGCAATCACACACACACACACACGCACACACACACGCACACCATGCATATACTCTCACATATAAACTGAGCAAAAAGCGATGGTGTTTCTAGTATGTTACCAATTGTGTGGGAAAGAAGAGGAGGACAACATATGTGCATTTTATCTGTACATTTGCTTGCATATATATACAACGTCTCTGGAAGGAGACACAGAAACCTGGTAATCTTGGTTGCTCTTGAGGAAGGGAACGGGGAGGTTAGGGGAGGAGGCAGGGGGAGGTTTTTCACTGAACCTTTTGTACCTTTTGAATATTGAACTATGTATTATAGAAAGGTCACCTATTCAAAAAAAAAAAAAAAACTTAAATATTTTAAAAGAGGGGGAAAAGATCACTGAGCAGCCATAGGAAAATGCCCTTTAGGGAAGATCCCATGTAGGGTAGAGGCGTAGTGAAATATGCCTCGCTCAGTCTCGAGCTGCTCAGAAGTTAAACAAACCGCTCGATGTTAGGGTTCGGTTATCCTGAGATGCTCCTTGTCGTTAAGTCTATATGCTGACAAGATGGCCCTTTCCGGGGGGAAGGAGGTGGGGATGGATTCACAGCAAGGTAGCAAAGATCAGGAGGCAGGAGAAGGTTTGATGACCCCCAACACTGGTATAAAAGAAATTTCTAGCTATTCAACCAAGTAGTCAGATGCTATAGACCAAGATCCAGGACTGCAAGATTTTTACCCTTTTATATAACACCCCCATGTTTTCCCCTTAAATCTTGTCTTTTCTCTGGTAAGGACAGACATTAAAGTCTTAAGATGAAGAGGGTCCATGAGCTTGTTTTCCGGGACAACAAGGAAGGGTGGCCGTAAGGAGACCACCTTCCCGGAGCCCAGCTCGGGGGAAGAGAAACCCAACACTCTGGATGGCGGAGAGCAGGGGGAGGCCCTGCGACCTGCCACAGTGAGAAAGGAGGGTTGTGAGGAGCCTGCCTGGGCCTGTGAACCGCCCGGGGACTCAGGAGAAAGGGGTTCCTCAAATACAGTGACAGATAAGCGCTGCACAGCAATGGGATTAAATTTGAAACTGTTACAGGTGAGATGTGACGAGCCCATTCTTGTATGTCGGAGAGCTAGACTTTTTCTTCCTTCAACAGGTATTACTTTCTCTTCACTGTTACTAAAAGAGCACAAAGGCACATTCCTACTTACTCTCTTACCTTATGCTGATCTTGAAACAACACTGAAAATGCTTACTGGCCGGGGATCTAAAACCAACACTGAAAACTCCAAAGGAGGGAAGATTACTTACTCCCGTCTCTTCTCCCTTTTCCTCTTCAATGCTAACAACTTGCCACTTTAGCCCCCCCCTTTTTTCTTTTTTTCAAATTTTTATTTTATTTATCATTAGAAAATTTAAAATTTACCAAGAAAAGAATGTGCATATTAACCCCCCTTTTGCACACTCTTTCCCGGAAATATCGACAGACATGTCCGGACCTACCATAGGCAGGCACCTGTCGAATCCAGGAAGTGCAAGATTCCAGCTTTGCTCACAGGGAGCTTGCGGGCTCGTCGGAGGACAAAGAATCACACTCAGAAATGACTGCTAATGCCCAGGAGCAGGCGTCCACTGTTGAGTCAGAGGGCCCACCCATGACGGCTTCAGGAAGCCCACTGGAGAAACTCCTCAGGACTGAGACATGCAAGCTTCTTGGGGCAGGAGGGCCTTGAAGGACAGGTTAGATCTAAGGGAGGACCACAAAGAGCACCTCTGCAGGAGTGGGCATCCTTGCAGAATAACGAGGGACCTTGTCAGCTGGAGAGGAGGATGGGAGAGCTGTGACTGGCTGATGCCACTTCCGAGCCAATGGAAGCCTAAAGTAGGATTTTCCCAGATTTGTAGAAACCCCGTGTGTTGCCAATACACCCGCCACGGCATTAGAGAGATGTAACAAGTGATCTGATAGGACTCCCAGGACTTGCCAGCGGGCGATGGCGTGACAGGCAGGCACCATGCTCAGGGAAGGCCACCGTACCTGTGTTCTGCCGAATCCCCTATGTCTCTCTCCGCACAGTTGGAACCGAGATAAGGGCAGACTTTAGAGAGTGCAGCACGCTCTCTCCTTGCAAGCTCAGCTCAGATTATTTCTTTCTCTTCCTCTCCCCATTCTCTCCCTTTCCTGCTCACGGCCAGATGTCGAGGAGAAATCCTTCCCCACTGTGAGTTTTGGTTGGGATGCCGACCCGTGGCATTGCCTGTTTGGGAGATTGTGTGCATGTGCAGATGAGTAGAGTGTCAAACATGGGGACTAACCCAGCACCCCCCTGGCCTAAGAATCCCGTTTCCAGGCCCAGCTGCAACACTTTTTAGCTGTGTGAACTTGGGCTGTCACTAAACTGCCTGTTGCTCTGTTTCATTTATTTGTAAAACGGAGCTTGGTAATATCTTCCTACCTACCTTGGATGATTTTCTCGAGGTTCAGATGGAATAAAGTCTGCGAGAGCACTTGGGAGACAAAAGAACTTATTATTCGTAGCTCGGGGTGGAGACTGCATGGGGATGGAGGGGAGGGAAATCGGGGAGTCTCAGCAAGTCCCATCAGCCCTGGGAGTCCATAAAATTGTTTTATATCATTAAAACAAGTTTCACTAGATAGCTTCCTTCGCTGTTGTAATAACTCTCACTTTAATGATTCCTTCCCCCCACCCACCCAGATGTCCCTAAGTTCCAGCTCCCGGCTGAAAGTCCCAGCTCGTCTCGCCTGGCCGGCTCCTCAGTCGGTGGGACTCCCCGCCACAGCCGAAATGCTCACGCGGCATCTTCACAGACACTCTGGGCTTCACGACGTGGACGGACGTGCATAGAAATGGCAAGATGCTCTGCACGGCGGGGAGCTGCGTTTTACTGGGATCCTCTGTTGGACGCTCTTTCAGTTTAAGTACCTTAGTGTGAAAGTGGGTCCTACAGCATTGCAGTAAAAAGGATTTCATGGCATAAATGTTGACAGATTTACTAACTGGGAGATACAGTGATGGATACCAGGGGGTTGATGAGGGGACAGAGGATGGCTCCACTGGTGGCATCAGGTGCGTGAGGCAGGTCCCAGAAGCACACGGACGGCACACTCCCAGGGCTACGTGAGCAGTTCCATGAAGTTCTGTTTGCCACGGTGTCTCAGTTTGCCAGGGCTGCACCACAGACCAGGCAGCTTCAACCACAGCTGTTTGTCTGCTCACAGCTCTGGAGGCAGGAAGTCCAAGGTCAAGGTGTCCGCAGGACTGGTTCCTCCCAAGGCCTCTCTCCTCGGCTTGCAGGCGGCATCTTCTCCCCGTGTCCTCAGACGGTTGTCCCCCTGTGTGTCTGTGTCCTAACTGCTTCTTATAAGGACCCCAGTCATACTGGATTAGGGTCCACCCTAATGGCCTCATTTAACCCTAATACCTCTCTAAAGACCCACAGAAGTGCTGTCCAAGCAGAAGCCAGGACGAGTCCTATTTAGTAGTAAATAGGAGGGGGCACACAAGGGGGAGCAGTCCAGGGGAGGAATAAGATAGGCAGAGACCTAAGGCAAAACCAGGGTGAGGAACCTCCCGGCTTACCCAGGACCATCCTGGCTTTAGCACCACAAGATCCACATCCAGGAAAGCCTTCAGTCACTGTGAGTGATCCTTGGGACTGTCAACCGCCCAGCAGAGCCGCAGCCCAGAGGAGCAGGGCTGGGTGTGGCAGGGCTGGAGAGGGAAAGCTGGAAAGGCCTCCAGGAGCCCAGTGGGAAGCCACGCTGTGCTATGGAACTCAGACTTTATCTCACAGACAGTTGAGCAATCACAGGACTGTGAATAGGAGAGTGACTTGCTAGGACTTGCCTTCAGAGAGGGCTCTGGCTTCCGGAGAATTAAGAAGAGGGACAACACTGTGGACCACTCAGGGAGGCACTGCAGTTTTCCAGGGAAGAGGAGATGGTGACTTGACTAGAGCGGTGGAGTGGGGCGGAGAGAAGGAGAGGGGTGTGCAACATCCTCAGGAGAAACAGCAGAACTGAGAAATTTAGAGGTAGGCGGCGAGAGAGGAGAAATCCAGAATGACTTCCAGTTTTCTGGCTTGGGCAACTGGAAAGAGTCTTGGAAGTAATTAGGATGGTTTGGAAATACCTTCCCCACACCACCCTGCACCAGCCAACAAAGCAGCTATTCTTCTGCTTCCGTAGCTCCTGTCAACTTACAAGTAAGCCCAGTTGCTATGTAGCTGGCCCAGGCTCAGCAGAGCCGTGAGACTTACAGGAACTTCAGGACAAGGAGGAGGTTTGGGGGATGAGGGGAAGGCGATGATTATTTATTAAACTAGATACTCCCTTAAATTTTTTTTTCTTAGAGACAGAGTCTCACTGTCACCCAGGCTGGAATGCAGTGGCGCTACCATAGCTCACTGAAGCCTCAAACTCCTGGGCTCAAGCGATCCTCCTGCCTCAGCCTCCTGAGTAGCTGGGACTACAGGCATGCGCCACCATGCCCAGCTAATTTTTTCTATATATTTTTAAGTGTCCAGATAATTTCTTCATATTTTTTTAGTGCACAGCAACATGCCTAATTTTTCTAAAAAAAAAAAATTTTTAGAGACAGGGCTCTCACCATGTTGTACAGGCTGATCTTGAACTCCTGGCCTCAAGCAATCCTCCTACCTCGGCCTCCCAAAGTGCAGGGGTTACAGGCATGAGCCACTGCGCCTGGCCCCTAAACTGTTTTTATAGTGGATCTTGTTTAATCGAGTGGGTGGGTAGGCATTGTTATCCTCCTTTTATAGGTGCAGAATTTGGCATAAAGTAATGTGTCTAAAGTGGCCACAACTACAAAGCAGGACTGGAATTTCAGCCCAGATGTGTTTGATTCCAAAGAACTGCGGTTTCCACCTTGCGGCTTCCCCAGCGAACACTAGTTTCTACCTGATTGGATGTTTCTTCCCTTCTGCTGCCATGCCTCAATTCCAGCTTCACTGAGCATTTGTGCTCACAGGAAGAGAGGTTAGCACTAGTAGACAAGGGCACAGCCCCAGGGACAGGAGTGTCACCCGCCTCAGGACTCTAAGAGGCCAGCTGACAGCTGCTTCCAGGGGACTGGGATTGCAAGGCAGTTTCTTAATCCTTTGTAACTTGTCCATGTGCTGATTATATGTGCAAAATCCTAAAATCAGAGGACCTATATAATTATCTTTGCAGGCATCTGGGACAGGGGACGCTATGGAGGCAGCGTCCCTGCCGACAGCCAGTTTAGGGAAGAGGGTGTGTCAGGAGATGAAATAAAGAGATAGACAGCGATGGGAAGGGCGCTCCAGAGGATAAAGGAAAGCAGATGGGTTCCCAGGGCCTCCCTCTAAGGGGTTCGGGAACGTGACGACTAGACTGTATGGTCCCTACATGGAGGCTGCCCTCCCAGGAACAGACAAGCTGGAGCTAGAGCCATATTTAAACAAACAAACAAACAAAAACATAAAAAAAACCCAGTGCCATCTCGAGCTATTTCTTAACCAGCCAGGTGTACATGTGGATGTAAATCTCGACTTATGTCTCCTTCGAAGCCTCGATCCTTCCGTATTCACGCTGTGCTCTGGCCCTTTTGCTCACTCTGTCTGCTACTAGTTATTCCTGCATGTACCTTATTCCCCCTCTAGATTGGGAATTCTTCGAAGGATCCCAGTTTCACTCGCTCCAGATTTCCACATTTTCTTTTATGCAGTAGGCACATGATTGGCGTTTGACGGTAACACTGTCATTGGAAATGTGCATCTCAGCGGGCTTCTTCAGCCACTGACACTAGCAGACGAAGGACACTAGAGGGCGCGCCTTCCCCTCTTATCGGAGTTCGGGCAGCTGCGCCGCTCCTGCCCCTCGGGCCTGGCTGAAAAATTCAAACATGTCTGAAGTTTTGTTTTCCCCACCATCCGGGAGGAGCTTTGGGGAATTTTGAATACATATACCAACACCCCTAGGGAACTACTCATTTATTCCACTCGGGACTCCGTTTTTGAAAAACAGTCTTAATGAAGAAATACATATTCTAAAAAGTAACCAACCACTTTGCGCCCCTTAGGATGGCGATTATAATGACAAACAAGCCACACAGAAAACAAGCTGTCAAGGATGCGGAAAAGTCAAAATCCTCGTGCATTGCTGATGGGATGTAAAATCATGCGCGGCTGCTGTGGGAAACAGTGGGATGGTTTCTCAAAAAATTAGACACAGAATTGCCACGTGATCCAGAGATTCCACTTCTGGGTCTGTGCCCCAGAGAACCTAAAGCAGGAGCTCGCACAGGTATTCGCACACCCAGGTTCACTGCAGCATGATTCACAACAGCCAAGAGATGGAAGCAGCCCACGCGTCCACTGACAGATGAGTCAACAAACAAAACGTGTTCTAGACACACAGTGGAATATTGTCCAACCATAAAAACGAAGGAAACTGTGACTCATGCCACAATCTTGGATGAACCTTGTGGACACTATGCTAAGTGAAAGAAGCCAGTCACAACAGGACAAATGCACTATAATTCCACTTACATGAGGTCCCTAGAGTAGTCGATTTCATAGAGAATGCAGAATGGGGGTTGGCAGGGGCCGGGGGGAGAAGGAGGATGAGGAGTTAGTGTTTGATGGGGACAGAGTTTCAGTTTGGGAAGATGAGAAGGTTCTGGAGATGGATGGGGGTGATTCACAACAATGTGAATGTGCTTAACCCTGCTGCTCTGTACATTTAACAACGGAAGAAATAACCTGAGCAACATAGCAAGACCCACCCTCTACAAAAAAATTTTAAAAAGTGGCCAGGTGTGGTGGAGAAGTGGTATGATAAAAGAAGCACTTGTGGAAGATTAGTGGTATACAGGATAGATGTGAGTAAAAACTATAGGTAGGTGTATCAGTTAAGACACTGCAGCAAAAACTCAGGGACTAGATTAAGGACAGTGGCCCTAATGATTAAAAGAAATGGATGGGGGTGACTGTGGTGGCTCACACCTGTAATCCCAGCACTTTGCAAGGCCAACACAGGAGGATCGCTTGAAGCCAGGAGTTCAAGACCAGCCTGAGCAACACAGTGAGAACCCCGCCTCCCCCCACAACACACACACCACCATCTCTACAAAACATAAAAAAATTAGCCAGGTGTAGTGGCTTGCTCCTGTAGTCTCAGCTTCTCAGGAGACCGAGGTAGGAGAATTGCTTGAGCCCAGGAGTTTGAGGCTACAGTGAGCTATGATCATGCCCCTGCACTGCAGCCTGTGCCACAGAGCAAGACCCTATCTCTAAAAAATAGAAAGAAAGAAATGGATATATTAAAATGATGGGCCTTGGTGACAAAAACAATGGGGTGGGGGTTTGTGGGTGGGTCAAGGAAGAAAGTAGAGTCCAAGATGATTCCCAAGGATCTATAAAGGGTCCAGCAGAGACTTTGGAAGCCTGGTGGTAATACTCTACGTACAACTGCTGCATGTTGCTAAACAGAGTAAATAAAATCTGACAGATTTTTCAAAATATTATATGAGTGACTTGCAGATTTTTATAAAATATTGAAGTTCTACTCTTCGATCATTTTGTTGATTTTCTAAGTCACTGCCCTACTTAAAGATATATATAATATATATAAAATATATATAATATAATATATATATCTCTATTAGCCTTGCTCTTCAGTGATTCCTGGACCAATAGCATTGGCATCAAGTGGGTACATATTAGAAATGCAGAATCTTGGTTGTAACCCCAAGCCTAATGAATCAGCATCTGCATTTTTGAGAGCTTGTTTGGAGGTTCTAGCAGGGGAGCACAGCTGCTCATATGCCCCTGACCGAAGATCGGTCCTCCTCTCTTGGGGAAGGTCGTCCTCTTCAATAGAGCACACAGCTTCAGGAGGGACCCACATGGAGTGGTGAGGAAGGGAACACCCGCCTAGCCAGCCAGATCAGCTGAATCAACAGGGCGACAGCTGTCGCAGCCAGACGGCCCTCATATCCAGAATCTGCATTTTTTTTTTAAGACAAAGTCTCGCTCTGTTGCCCGGGCTAGAGTGCAGCGGCGTCATCGTAGCTCACTGCAGCCTCAAACTCCTGGGCCCTAGTCATCCTCCTGCCTCAGCCTCCTAGTAGCTGGGACTACAGGCACACACCACCATGCCCGGCTAATTTTTTCTATATATTTTTAGTTGTCCAGCTAATTTCTTTCCATTTTTTTTTAGCAGAGATGGGGTCTCGCTCTTGCTCAGGCTGGTCTCCAACTCCTGAGCTCAAATGATCCACCCGCCTCGGCCTCCCAGAGTGCTAGGATTACAGGCGTGAGCCACCGCGCCCGGCCTAGCTTTTCAATCTTATTTTCTCTTACTACAAAACATGAATTCTTTGCTTTCAATGTAATTTCAGAAAGGGGGTCACTTGCAATGACAAGTGATAGGAAAATGAGTTAAATATAGTTCAACACAACCAAATGAGAACCTGCATGCAATACTTGATTAAGTAACGATGACTGGCAGGAACAGTAAATGCTCTGGGTTAGAAGGAGAGAGTTGTCATGGTTTTTGAAGTTACTGGTTGTTTAAGGTTGGGGAGGTTTCTACTGACAGGCGTGAGCAGAGACAGTTCCAGTTAGGGGTGGGGAACCTGCGGCCTTGGGGCCACATATGCCCTTCTGGATCCTTGAGTGTGGCCTTTTGACTTTTGACTGAATACAAATTCTACAGAACAAATCCCTTTATTAAACGGGATTTTGGATTCCATTGAGGAGCCACACTTGGGGATCTGGAGGGTGGTGGCCAGCAAAGCAAAAAAATTAAAAAGCAAAAAGGAACAGAGATTAGACAACTTTTTCTGAAATTAAAGTGAGTAATAGTGAGGTTGGGAAAACCTAAGAGGCCAGGGTATTCACTGAGGAGTGCAATGTTTTCTCTAACTTGTTCATGATGGAATTTTGATATATCTCATTCCATTGTCAAAAAATACAAACACTTCTTAAGAAAGAAAATGACCTTTGGGAGGCTGAGGTGGGAGGATCACTTGAAGCCAGGAGTTCGAGACCAGCCTGGGCAACACAGCAAGATCCCATCTCTACAAAAAGTTTTTTATTAAAAATTAGCCAGCTGTGCTGGTGTGTGCCTGTAATCCTAGTGACTCATAAGGCTTAGGCAGGAGGATTGCCTGAGCCCAGGAATTCAAGGCTGCAGTGAGTTATGATAGTGCCACTGCACTCCAGCCTGGGCAACAGAGCGAGACCCTGTCTCTAAAACAAAAGAAAGAAAATGACTATACAATTAATCAGCACGTGCCCATGAGAAAATCAAGTTATTGAAGTAAATATGATATGCTGTTGCCAAATCTTTATTATTTATTTGCTGCTTGTTAATTCATTTTGTCATCTAACAATGACAGCAGATAAAAGTTCGGAGTCTTACTACTATGGAAAAACAAGTACACATGGGAAAAAATACAAGCTGAGAAAGTTCTACCCATTGACTTTTCTCTATGGATTGGGGAAAGGTCGTGGCTATCTGAGATGGGGGCAGACCACCTTGGTTCGGCTCTTAGAACACAGTCTTCCCAGGGAACGTGGATGAAGGCCTGACCGTGGGAAGCAAGGCCCCGAAAGGATAAACGGATAAACGAGTGCTTTCAGGCAGATTACTCTGGTAACAGTACACAGGATGGGCTGGTCAAGGGAGCAACGAGTGACAGGAAGACCAGATAGGAGATCTCAGCAGCAAACAGCAGTAATCCTGACTGGAGATGGAGCAATAAGACCTTATGTTTACACAGTACTTTATGTTATACGAATTCCTTTCACAGACACTCCTTAAACGATTATGTGAGGTAGGTAATTTTTTTAAAAGTTGGAGGTTTAGTTAAAAAGGCAGCTATGTGAGAGACATGTTATAAAGGAGAGTTGACGGACTCAGTGAGAGTTAGGGGGGCAGGGAAGGGACAGGAATCCAAGATGCTCCCAAAGTGCTTCAGCTTGGGTGACTGAGAGGATGTCGTGGCTCTTAACAGAAGTCTAGAGGGAAAGCTGGTGTGGAGGGGGGTTTGTAATGGTAAATTTTATCTTTTCTTTTTACTCTGAAATAATTTCAAATTTACAGGACAGTTATGCCAAAAGAATAGTACGAAATAACGCCCTGTCCATGTTCCCTTTGCCCAGAAGCTCGTTTAAGTCTCGCCTGTGGTCTCAATAACGTCCTTCATAGCAGAGCTATCCGATGGGGTCACACATGGCACCCGCTGTCGTCCTGCTGAGTCGCCTTCAAGCTAGAGCCAGTCTGCAGGCTGTCCCTCAATTTGGGTTTGTCCGGTGTGTCCTCACGATGAGACCCAGGTGATGTGTCTTTGACAGGAACAAAACACAAGTGACAGTCACTTCTCATTGTGTTTTATCAGGTGGTGCACAACGTCAATTCATCTCATTACCTGTGCTGTTAACTGTCATGATTTGAGGTGGTGTCTGCCGTGTTTCTCCACAGTAAAGTTTTTATATTTCTACCCCCTTTCTGATCACTGCAGTATTTTGTGAGGAAACACTTTGAAAGGTGCTGGCAAGGTTGGCTTCATGAATGATCCACCTGTATCGCTGCAAAGCATCCTACACTTAGAAGTGTCCCGGGCTTGGTTTATTTTTTGCTGGAGAAGGGAGGGAGGGAGGGAAGGAGAAAAACCGGAGGAAGGAGATGAACAGGCATACATTTAATTTTTGACTTTTTACGTTTCAGTTGTCAGGATGTCCAAGAATTAGAAAAGCCAAGACTAGGGCTTGGGAGGGAAATCTGGATTGGAGATACAGGCTGGGGCGGTACATGCACAGAGGTGGTGACTGAAACAGGGAGGACAGTCTCTCCAAAGGAATTAGGAAGAAAAAGAGGAACTGAGGACCTAACCTTTGGGAACACACCCAAATGCCACATAGAAGAAAGGGAAGCCAGCACAAGAGTTAGAGGAATGGAGGAGACAGTGGGAAATCCAATGGTGCAATGTCACAGAAGCCAAAGGAAAAGGGAGTTTTACAAGGAAAGGAGTCAACCATGCCAATGCTGTGACATTAAAGGAGAGGGCTGACCAAGAGAAGACCCCTGCTTCCAATAACCAGCCATGATAAAGAGATAATTTGTTCCTTTATTCATTCAACAAACATCTGTTAGGGCGTGGGCTTCAGGACAATGTGCTGGCCGGGCGCTTTGAAGGGTTCCAGGCTTGGTTTAACGTTCTGCTGTCGCTATCGTGAAATTCTTAATTTTTGAGCAAGAGACCCTACCCTGCACTTTCATTTTGCACTGGACCCTGAAAATTACGCACTTGGCCCACTGTGATGGAGCAAATGTCAACTATTCTTGCCATGGGAATATTTCTTGGTGACAGTGAGAGAGGGTGGTATCTCGTCCCGGTGGCAAAGTGGAGGGAAAATTTGATTGGCAGAGTGTAGTGGATAGTGGGGAGGGGTGGATTTACAGATTGAGGCAATAGATGGGTTCAAGCCCTTTGGTGCATCAGACTTAGCCTTGGAAAGGCAGCAGCACTGGAGGAAAGAAATTGAGGCAGAAAGACACAGGGAGGACGGAGGGGGCGGGGGCCGGCTGAAGGTGAGCCGCGCGCCCGGAGGAAACCGTGCGTGCAGCCTGGTGCTGCGGCGGCCTCCGGGCCGGGCTCCTGCAGAGTGCGCGGGGAGGCAGCGCCAGGGCGCGCGCCAGGGGCCAGGCTGGGCAGCGTCCCCGGCCGTCCACACCGACGCCAGGGCCTACGCTCGGCTTGGCGACGCGATTTCGATCCGCTGGCCCGGCACGACTCTGGGACAAAGGGGCTGATGGAGCAGCCCGGAGGCCCAAGCAGCCGACGCGATCGCGGCCTCCTCGCTCGCTCCGCCCGCTCCGCAGGGAGCGGCCCTGGGCAGCTGGGGGCGCCCTCCCCCGCGGGGCCTGGCGCGGGGAGGCCTCCGTGGGCCCCAGCACGTCCCTGCCGCCGCCGCCCTCCCGGCGGGGCTGAGCTGGCGGGGAGGGGCCGCCCTCCCCCCTCGGAGCCCGGGCGCTTCCGCCGGCCGCAGCCCGGGTCCAAGCGGCGGGCCCGGGGGAGGGGACCGAACGCAGCCCTTCCAGTAACTCGCCCCGCGCTGCGCGGGGGCGGCCGCCCCGGCAAGGCCGAGGACAGACGGGTTCCAACAGCCCGCTGCGCTCGCGGCGGGGGAGGAGCGCGCAGGAGCAGCCCGAGCCCACAGCGCCCCCCTCGCTGCGCCGCGGCCTCCCGAATCTACCTCTGCCCGAAGGGCCCTGCGTAAAAACTTTTAAGAAGGGGCCAGGAGCACATTAACCTGATTCCAAGAGTTGGGAAGGAATCCGAGCAGATTTGAGATCGTTTTCAACTTCCGTCCTCCACCTTATAATCAAAGTAATATGTGCTTAGTGTATAAACGGGCAAATACAGAAGAGTATAAATAATTAGACTCCCCCTGCCCCCTCAAAACCACCCATAATTTCGCCACCTAGAAACAAACACTACGTATTGGGATACTTCTTCACATTTTGCTACGTATATTTCGCTTTACATACTTGATAATTCTGTGCAAGTCATTCAGTGTCTTGTTTTTTGTATTTAATATCTTATAAACATTTCCCACTTCCTTAGACACATCATAAACATGTTTAATGGTTCTATGCTAACATCGTACAGCTGGTACCAAAATATGGCCGTTTTCATTTTTTTAAAGGATCAAAGGATACAAATATTTTTAAAGTTCTTTAATCTTAGTGTCGAATTGTTTTCCAGAAAGACTGTACTAATTTATATTTGCAGTCTGGCTGAGGGAAAGGCCACGTATAACAGACCAGGGAAAGACACGGGCCCTTGGCTAGGTAACACCGTCTCACTGTCCAAACCTTTGCTCTACCTTCCTCCCTTCATTAAAAATGTAAAGAAATTGCAGAGCCTTCTGGATCCAGACATTCAGACTATGGGAACTTCAGCCAGTTCTTGTTCTTCAGTTTCCCCACCATCTTCTTTTTTTTTTTTTTTTTTTTTAGAGACAGGGTCTTGCTCTGTGGCCTGGGCTAGAGGGCAGTGGTGTCATCATAGCTCACAGCAACCTCAAACTCCTGGGCTCAAGGGATCCTTCTGCCTCAGCCTCCAGAGTAGATGAAACTAAAGGCATGCGCCACCACACCCGGCTGATTTTTCTATTAATATCTTTTGTAGAGACAAGGTCTCTGGCTCAGGCTCCCCCATCACTTTCTATTCCCCTCAAGCTTAAAAACAATACCACCCAACTGGTACCTTAAAGAATTGGAAGAATCAGCAGAAGTCTCTCCCCTAGAGCCCTGTGTGCCCCAGGAGGCTCCTTCAGTGTGTCCCCCCCCCCACCCTGGGGGGCTCAGCCTACTAATAACAGGTAGGGCTCCCATGGGGTCGGGTCCCATAAGAAATCAAAGCTTAAGTGTTAAATAATTATTCCCATTAAGAATCCCCCAGGCCAGGTGCGGTGGCTCACGCCTGTAATCCTAGCACTCTGGGAGGCCGAGGCGGGTGGATCGCTGGAGGTCAGGAGTTCGAGACCAGCCTGAGCAAGAGCGAGACCCCCCCCCCCCCCCGTCTCTACTAAAAATAGAAAGAAATTATATGGACAACTAAAAATATATATAGAAAAAATGAGCCGGGCATGGTGGCGCATGCCTGTACTCCCAGCTACTTGGGAGGCTGAGGCAGTAGGATCGCTTAAGCCCAGGAGTTTGAGGTTGTTGTGAGCTAGGCTGACGCCACGGCACTCACTCTAGCCCGGGCAACAGAGCGAGACTCTGTCTCAAAAAAAAAAAAAAAAAAAAAAAAATTAAAATTAAAAGAATCCCCTGGAAAATTGGCCCCTGAGTGCCTCTCCAGGCAGGATTCTGGCAAATCATGGTCCTGGAAGAATTTATTCTCTGAGTGGCTGACAGTACGGAAGAGACTTTCTAGAGCTCCGGCATTGCATCATAAGAATAAATAATGACAATCACTCTACTGCACACAAGCCTGCACGCTCGTGAGCGTCAGGTCTTAACAGCCCTTTGAGGAAGGTGCTGTTATGGCCCTCACTTTACAGAAGAGGAAACTGAGGCTCAGAGAGACTTGTCTGATGTCTTCATGCTCTGTAACTAGCAACATGTGTTGCTTTCTTTCACCTTTCTCCCTTTACTCCTGTGGAAAGTGAATTCGAGTAAAGCTGCACATTTTCTTATATTTTAAACGTTTGTGTACCCTGTCGATGCAACCAGAGCATAGCACTGATGGGATTAAAAAATAGTGACAGCAACTACTTTTCACGTTTACTTCTATTTGGCGGCAAATTTGCCATCTCATGGTTTTCCCATACTCTATCCCTTAAGCTGGCCTGTCTCCCCAGCCCCATAAATTCAGCTCACTACCGGCTGCAGCTGGAGCGTCCTGTTTTGCCTTTATCTTTGAAGTCGGTTATATTCCGGTGTCTGTTTGGCGACTCCCATCTGGGCCACTGGCCTTGTGACATTTTTGAAGACTACTTTATTCTTCCCAGGGTGAGCTTGTTTTCTACCTCTTCTTTCAGGTTTCCTTAAGACTATTATCCATCCTCCTAGGATCATTAAATCAGGAAATGATTGAATTATCAGGCTAGAAAGGACTTTATCCACTGTCTATTCACCATTTTACAGAGGATTTGTTCTGGTCACTCAGCTAGTTGTGTCACCAAAGCTAAGACAGTGCTCTTTCTTGTAAAACAAGCAGCCTCTGGTCACTGGCTGTTTCTTTGGCTCTGGGCCCTCCTGAGCAAGCATTGCTGATAGGAGCAGATAACACAGCAAGGGGAGTAGGCCAAGCAGAGCTCTCTGTGTCGTGGCTACACAGAATGGTTGCTTCGCCAGGCAAGGATTCTTGAGCAATGTGGATTTTGCCTGTATTAACTCTGCAAACTGTCCTGATAAACTGTCCTGTTTATGGATTGGTATTGGCTAAGCATCTGACCCCTTGCAGCATGACAGGGACAGAGCAGTACAAAGGAGAAACCTTCAAAGAAACCGGAATACAGCGTGCAGAGGGCACGAACCTCCCCCTGCTGGCCCGAGTCTTACAGCTTCCTTACATCTGGCAAGAGCCTTATTTTATTGTTTTTTTCAAATTAGTTAAAATTTATTTTAAAACAGCACATGCATATAGCATATTCATACCTTTACAATTCATTGTCAGGTTTTTAAAAAAATATTGTTGTGTGTTGATATGATTTCTAGATTGTTCCAATTCTGCAATTTGCTTTCCTGCCCTTTGTAAAAAATTAAAGTGTAATTTACATACAGAGAAATGCACATATGACAATGGTATGCTTTGGTAAAGTTTCCCAAACTGAACACACCCAGTTGCTAGCATTCAGATCAGGAAACATTTCCAGCACCCCATATACAAGCACCCCTTGCAGAGAGCTTTACATTGTTGCTTGTTCTTCTTTCTTTTCAGAAATTCACCTGATGTGAAAATGGATTTTTCTCTGATTTAAAGATGTCACATTCCCCAACCTCCTAGCATGCAGAATGGGTACAACACAAGAACCATTTCTTTCTTTCTCACTCTGATGAGGCTAAGTTAAAAATCAAGTGCATTTAAAACTTTGGCCTCTTAGGAGAAAGTTTGAGAGTAGATGCATAGATTCGTAGATATTTAAAGTTGGAAGAGACTCTGGAAAAAGGAGGTTAGGGCCAAGCTGTAACACCTCACAA
This sequence comes from Eulemur rufifrons, assembly GCF_041146395.1. NCBI lineage: Eukaryota > Metazoa > Chordata > Mammalia > Primates > Lemuridae > Eulemur > Eulemur rufifrons. The sequence goes on from NC_090994.1 coordinate 4,822,158, forward strand.
GTGGCAGATCTGGGACTCAAGCCCAAGCCTCCTAAAAACCCACCATTATTCTTTGCTTTGCTAATGTTATGTAAATAACCAAAACCCAGGGTGGCAACAGGTACTAGGAAGAGAGACTCCAGGAAGATTTCCTGTGGACAGGTGAGCCATGACAGGGTGGCAAGACTGTGACAAGGATACACAGTCTGCTCTTCCATTCTACTGGAGAGAACAGTGCTGCCCTCTGGTTGTCCCCTGAAATAGCCTCTAACAGTTTCCTTAAGTCCATGTTTCCCAAATTATGTGCCAAAAAGCCCTAGGATGCTGCAGCAAATTCACAGGGGCACCTCAGGACATTTTAAATTTTTGAGGGGAATACAGTGACATCTGATATCTGTCACACTGCACGAACTACTAATTAAAGGAAATTCAGTTTTGGCATGAGATTGCATTACATTCCTTTTCATGACATTCTATCTTTACGGAGTTAAGTTTTGGTGATACTATATTAAAAAGCAAGCAGTATGTGTGAAAATTGATGGGGAATAGGAAATATGGGTGATTGTGTACAATCTGATTCCAATGTCTGAGAAATTGTGCAGTGCTTAACAGGTGCATACATCCCATTAGAAAGCAACTGCAGTTTGAGCCCGGGAGTTTGAGGCTGCAGTGAGCTATGATTATGTCACTGCACTCCAGCCTGGGTGACAGAGTGAGACCCTGTCTCAAAAAAAAAAAAAAAAAGTAATTGCAATTATTTAAGAAAAAAATTAAAATATCAATTTCTTTTAATTTATATGTGTTGTTCTGCAAACAACTACTAAATTGTTAAGACATAAATACTAAATTGTTTGGAACTAACTTAATAATCCCTTAGGTATTTCTTTTGGCCTAGAGGCCCTGTGAACCTTTGCCTTAGGCGTAAGGCTAGGTAAGATCAGGTTCTTCAAGTTACTTCAGCATCCTGGCTGGGTGCTATGTGTCAACTAGATACCAGAGTCCAGGATGATTTTATTCAGATGAAGAAAATAAGTCTCAGAAATTAACTTGATGGAGTTGATCCACTCCAGGCAGAGTTACATTTTATGAAGTCTGAAGCTTATGCAATTGTTGGAACCCTTTTTAAGGAAAATAATGTAAAATTAGGGATTTGAAACTGGGTAAAGGGATTACAAAGGGCCTATGCAAGTGAGGAGCCCTGGAGCTTCTGGGTCATTCTCTTCATTAGCCTCTGTGACCAGCTGTAAGTAGTGGAAATGGAATTCAAACCCAGCTTTGACTCCAAAGACACAAAATGGGGATTTCTTTTTCCTACAGATAAGAACAGAAAACCAGGGCTGGGAAAGCACTCCTAGAAATGGGAGCCTAGTGGGTCCTCCCCACACTTGACTGTCTCAAGGAAGGAACCTGGGAGTGGGAACCCAAGTCCTGTATCTTCTCATTGGAAGGTTAAAGCTCCCCAAGCGATTGGAGAGGGCTTTGGTTTCAAAGCTGACTTTGAATTCTGGCTTCACCACTTCCTAGCTCTATGATCTGGGAAAGCTACTTACCACCTTTGGGAGTTCCTGAGGCAATTTACCCACACTCCACAAGACTGTGAGGATTAAATGAGATGCCACAGGTGAAAGTACCTGGGCTAGAGCAGGCACACCAACTGTGTTAATTAATCTCCCTCTCCTTCCTCTGCTCCCACACAAATATCATGTGTGTATGGACGTGAAATAAATATAGACAAGCTAGCTGATAGAGTTTCCTTTGCGTGTGGGTAAATTCAGTAAATGCACATATATGGCAAGCAACTGTCTGCAAAAGATGCAAATCAGACCGACTTGGCAGATCTTTGCCTGGTGTCTTGTCTTGGTTCAGTTCCGAGCTGTGTCTATTTTCAGGGGTTCCCTGTTACCCATAGACTAAGGTGGAAATTCCTTATCCTGGCACTTGAAATTTCCCCAAATCTGGCCTCAACCTAGCCCTCCAACATTTTGTCTCAGCACGAGCCAAGGCAAACCTCTCTTTAGCCCAACTTGTCTTCATTGACCCTTATAAATACATCCGCTGTGGCCTCCGCAGAAAGCTACTTCCACTCTCAGGACTTCACTCTCTTTCCTTAGTCCCAAATCCTACCCATCCTTCAGGGGCGGTTCAAGCCCTTTCTCGCAGTGAGCATTTTCTGCCCGATCCCAGCCCCTAGGTGATCCACACAACTCCTACCACACCCACCATTTGTACCATTCAGGTCTTAACCACATACTGCCTCATTTAGTTCTGTAAGTTTTAGGGAGTTTGCTTTTCCTTCCAACTGCTTTGTAAGTACAGTGCGATATCATGGAAATAACATCAGGCTGAAAGCAGAGATTTGGCTTCTGTTCCTAAGTTGCTATATAACCCTAGGCAAATATCTTTCCTTGCTTCCTTTAACTCTGAAGTGAGAGAGTTAAGATTAGGACCCTCTCTCCAAAGGGCCTAGACTCGTGATACATATAAAATCTCATTTAACCAACATTCAAATATCTGTTGATCACTTACACTCAAAGCACCGAGCTAGGTGCTAAAGGATGAATAAAGGCAAACCGAACAGTGGTGGCTCTCAAGAAACATGCAGTACACGGGAGGACCTGGTGCACATACTCACTTGTGGGTCAGGAGCTAAAAGATCAGGAATATCTGTCTAACATTCTGTCTAGTAGTTGCTTTATCTCTCCACGCCACTGTCTGGCCCCATGACTGACTTCATGCTCTGAACCCCATCTTTTTCCATTCCAGCACCCCACCATGCACACCTCTGTCCTCACTACCACAGGTGGTTGATGCCACACACGATGGCCCCCTGGTTTCTTCTTTTTTCTTCTTTCATTTGCACAGAAGGACTATACCCCTGGTTCAGAAGTCTGCTGTGGTACACTCAACCTGGGGATGCCCCAGTTGATACAGCTACCCTGCCCTCTGCCCTTCCATTCACTCTCTGCCAGCAACCTTGAAATCCGTCCTCTAACGCGGAGCCTGGCTGCAGTATGTAATGGAGGGATCAGGAAGAGTGGTAGGAATGGTAAGAACATAGCAAGGTGGCTGGCACAGAGTGATTTCTTTGATTGCTTTACTAGCAGCCACGTGCTGTTTGCACACTTTACCTGCATTCACTCATTTAATCTGAGCAACATCTCTGTGCGATAGTCTATCATCATCTTTGGTTTACAAATGAGGAACCAGAGGCAGAGACAAGGCAAAAGACTCACCCAAGATAGCAAGTTAGGTGGAGAAGCTGGGTTGGAATCCAGGCAGTCTGGCTCCACAGTTCACACTTAACCTCTACGTCAAACTACTGCCTCTCTCGTAGTGAAGGTTCCGTAAAAGTTCTCCATCTATTCTTTCTGCCAGTTCTATTTCCTGGAGCTACCTTGAGACAGACAGAAAGAAGGTAAGGGGCATTTTCCCTGGGGCTAGGGGAGAGATCTGGAATGTGTCAACTGAATGACAAAGGCTGGGAGCTACCAGTTAAAGGGTAGTCATCTGACCCTGAACTGCAGGAAGGGATCAGGGTGGAGAGCAGCCCCTGGCAATAGGGGGTCTGAGTTCTGGGTCTTGGTTCAGATCTAGGAAATCCTTTCACCTTTCTTTTCTTTTCTTAAAGGATCAGTTTAATTCAGGAATAATTTACATAAAAGAACAATTTACCAGTTTTAGTGCACACTTCAGTGAATTCTGACAAGTGTACACAGCCTTGCAACCACCACAACAATCAAGATAAAATACAGTTCCATCACCCCCAAAATTCCCTCGTGCCCCTTCCTAGTCAATTCCTTCTGCCCTTTCCCTATCCCCTGGCAACCTCTGATCTGCTTGCTGCCAGTATAGTTTTTGTCTTTTCTGGAATTTCACAGAAATGGAATCATTATAGTCTGGCTTTTTTCACATGGCTAATACTTTTGAGGTTCCTCCAAGATAGTGTTTGTATCAGTTTGTTCCTTTTTATCGGTGATTAGTGTCCCATCGTATGGGTATATTGCCCTTTGTCTATTCACTGTTCTGTTGATGGACATTTTATTTAATGGCTATTATGCATAAAGATGCTGTGAACATTCTTGTCTAAGTCTCAGTGTGGGCATATGTTTTAATTTCTCTTGGATAAAACCTGGGATTGGGACTGCTGTACGGCCAATGTATGTTTAGATTTATATCCTTCCATCTTTCTGAACCTCAGGTTTCCCCAGCCGTAAAGAGAGGGGAGGGCGCTGGGCCAGGTGAGCTCTACTTGGGTAGGCCAAGGTGTGCGGAGCCCGGACAAGGCAGGTCTGTGTGCGGAGGCGGGAAGCGGCGTGTTTGTGCAACAGGAATACGTACGTTCGGGGCTCGAGGGGGCGTCGCGTCTGTGGACAGAGGCAGGAAACTTCGGGAAGGGGCGCTGTCAAGTCGGGGATTAGGGGAAGAGGAGGGAGCCCCGCGGCCCGGCAGCGCGGAGGCTGCGTCCGGAGAAGCTGCCTGGGCGGCAAAGTCAAAGACCGGGCAGAGCCGGGCCCCGCGGGACCCAAGGGGCGGAGACGGCAGAGCCGGGCCCCCGCGGGCTCTGGGAGCCTGAGGCGGCCAGGCCCGGCCCCGCCCCGCCGCCGCCGCGCAGGCCCCGCCCACAACACGAGTCACGTGCGCGCCACGCACCCTCCCTCGGCGCGGGCTCTGGGCGCGCGGGCGGGGCCGGGCCGGGGGTCCGCGGGGAGCAGGCTCGGGGGCGGGCCGGGCACTCGGCACTTGGCCGAGCCGCAGGCGCGGGCGGGCGGGCGGACGCGGCGAGGGCGGAGGGCGGGCGGCGCGGGGCGGGGCCTGTCGCGAAGGGCGGGGCCTGTTGCCAGGGCTGGCGCAGGAAACGGGGCGAAGGGGCGGGTCCTCCTGGCCGCCGGTTCGAGCTGCCTGTTTACTCCAGGCGGGGGAGCTTTAACCTGGGGGCGCGAGGGCGAGGGCAAAAACGCGGAGCCGGAGCACCGAGCCTCCGGAGCCGGAGGTGGGGCGGGGGCGCCACGGGCCGGAGAGGGGCTGCCGCGGTCCTGGAAGGGTCGGGCTAGAGACGCCTTGGACTGACTGTTGGGTTTTCATTATCTCATTTTATAAAAATTCTTGGCCTGCTCGATGCTCCCTCCTCCTCCAGCCCTCCCTGCCCCCGACACACACACACACACACACACACACACACACACAAGTAGTTGGTGGACGGTGCAAGCAGGCAATCCTTTGGGCCCAGAAATTAGTGTTCTAGGGATCGGAGATCGCTGGCTTATGGATGTCTGATGTCTGGATCCCTGAGTGGGTCTCTGCCACTTTTCTTAATCTAGGAAACGATTCGACTGCAGTATCGTCATATGGTTTGTGTGACTACAGCTACACACATAAGTTGATTTTAGTCTGTATTCAAGGCAGTCTAGCCTCTGGAGCTTCATTTTCTAATTTATATGGTAGATGATTTTTTTTTTTGTAAAATGTAAAGTACTCCCAAATGTATTAACATAAAAATAGAGGACAGCAGGCACTGTTGCAATACCTTCTTCAACTAAGTCAGTTTTTCATTATCTGAAAAATACAGAGTACAGAGATACTGTAACACATAATTTAGTAATGTACTAGTAACTACCATGTAACCATTTTATGCTTGAAGAATTGCTCAAAAAGACACAGTGGTTTGTCAGAAGTCACACAGCTAGTAAAAGAGCACAGGGACACAAGTCCTGTGACTCCCAAAAGGCACCCCTTCTCTTCTGCTTGTGTTATGGACATATGTGATTTTCTCTGTCCAATGTTTCTTCCTGTGGGCGGTCACTTCTCTGTTCCCTGTGGTTTTATTTGGGAAGGCAGGCCTAGTATGCAACTTTCTGGCAACAGTGGTCCAAAGGGTGGGCATTTTAACTGAGCAGAATCAATTATAGTCTTTCCCTGGAACTAATATATGAATATTGAGAGAGAAAAATTTGTTTTCTGCTGGTGTTGCTAAATTGGGATGTCATAGTTGGGAGCTGCCAGCAACCATCTTCCCAACCCAAGTGTCAAGTGTAGGAGGGAAGTCCTTTTTTTTTTTAGTGAGGGAGAGCTCTTTTCAAGTAGGAAAAAATGAAAAACAAAAGCGGGGGTGGGGGTGGGGGGGACTAATATGAAGGGGCAAACAAAAATGAGAGATTTAGAGAACAAATCCTGACAACTTCGTTTAAACCTGGGGTCTGGCTGTGTCTGTGCCCAGTTGTACTCCTGGATTTCCCAGTTAAGTAAGCCAACAAGTTCATTTTTTTGCTTAAGCTAGCATGAATTGAGTTCCTGTCACTTGTCTCCAAAAAGAGGCCTGACTAATAAGTTTGGCACAGTGTTATTTATTTGTTCCTCAAAGAATAATGGAAGCTGGCCACAACTATCACTTCTTAAGTGTTCCACTTCCCATAATGAGTCATAGCAAGTGTGAGTCCTGTGGATATGGGTAGACAGGAGAAAATCTAATTTTTCCTCAATATTATTGCCATTATAAACAGAAAACAATTCAACAAGCCCAAATTAGAGGTTGGATAGATAACATTTAACCTTGGGACACTGTGCTGCTCTGAATCATGAAGAGGATAAGACTGAGATTTTTTAGATGAGATTGCGACGAGGTGTTTAGCAACATGAGAAAGTGAGAGAAAGAGAAAAGGAAAGAAAGAAAAAAAGGAAGGAAGGGAGGGAGGGAAAGAAAGAGGGACCAATAACAGTCATTCTATTCTCTCAGTTGGTTAAAGCTGAAAGATAGGAAGGTGAGTGGGTTAGTTTTAAAGAAGCAATTAGAAGACAGGACACTGAATTGCAAGGAGCAGGGACACTTGAAATCACAGAATTTTAGAGACAGATGGAGTCCCTGACAGGTCATTCACCTTCCTCCTGAGCAATTCTGGTAATGGACAGCTGGGTAGGTCACCAAGCAAAAGGTGGTCAGTGGTCCCTGGAGAACAGGGAGGGATACTTTTCACATACTTTGTCAGCCATGGCCATTCTAAGGGTCTGGGGATAAAATTCTAGAGGCCCTATACATACTCCTTGAGAACATATCAGGGAAACTGAGACTGGTCTGATGTTGTTGGCACAAAAAGAAAACAAATTTGAATTTAAAGTGTATACGATACCAATCCCAGCACCCTCCCCGACTTCCAGGGGGGCAGATTCTTTACTGGCTCAGTCACCATTAGGTCTTTGACAACATTGAGAGGCAGAAGTCAGGAGGAGGCTGCATTTCTCTGCTTGAGAAAGGAGGAGAGAGAGGAAAGGGGTAGTTAGGAAGTGAGGAGAGCAAGGTTGAAGATAGCAGGAAAGAAGGACAAGGAGAGAGAAATAGCAGCTGTGGGGAGTAGGACTTTGGGGAGAGAAATTTGGAAAGAGGATTTTTGAAAGCTTTGCTGTGTGTTGTGCAATGAAATTCCTCCTTGGCTTCCTCCTATAAGAATGTCAACAAAAACTTATGTTATTTTTAAGGCTTTTTTGAATTGCATTTGTTTTTCTCCTGGCTGTGTCACCCAGACTTCACAAGTCTGCCATCGGAGTTTCATGACCCTTCCAGCTAACCAAAGGTGCTACAGCATCTCACCTCCTACACCCTGTCCCAAACATAGAGGCGGTCAGAGTGACAATAATCACTTCCATTTATCAGGTGGTGGGTTAGCACATTGGGGATGGGGCCAGTGAGCGCTAAAGTACATGGTAGTAATGATTTTCCAGTCATTTGACTGTTAGTATTCATCTCAAGGGAGCCCGGCAGCATATTGGCTAGTGAATTTCAAAGACTCTTTTTGGGGTGATTAGTTTGGATCAGGAGATAAGCCATGATGGAAAAAGGGAACTATCAGGGGAAGAACAGTCTAGACTGGCCTGGGAGTGGATTGCGATCTAGTTCCTATATGTGACAGATCTTCACCCCCACCGTTGAGTGTGAAATTACTGAACACCTTGCGTTAGCCTTTTCTCTTGCCCTCAGGAATCACTGACAACTTGTCAGAGGCGATTTGGGAGGCAATCAATTACTCTATCAGAGGAAGAAGGCTGGGCTTTGTAAATCAACACCTTCTAAGTGAAAAGATTGGGAGATGGGCCATGTCCAAGACAAGCATTGGAAAATCAGAGTGCTCCCAGGTGGATGATACAGGAGGGTAATTGACCAGGATTTTAATAATTCACAGGACTTCCACTCCAATGTATTATAAGGATTACTAGGGCAGGATGTGGCCTAATGCCAGATGAATTGCAGGTTAGGAGAATCAGCGTAGTGACTCTGTATCTTATCAAGGTAAGACTCTGGGTTTTGTGGGCAAGTATTTGATTGATTCTCTCTAAAAAACCACAGAGAAGGCTTATTCTTCCTCACCCAAATGAATTTAGGCAGATCTATGAAAAGAGGAGAAACTTTCTGCCAGTAAATGATTTAAACTTGGTGTCTTGTCCATTTTGTACTGCTGTAACAGATTACCACAGACTGGGCAATTTATAATGAACAGAAATTTATTTTCTCACAATTCTGGAGGCTGGGAAGTCCAAAATGAAGGCACAGGCATTTGTTCAGGGCACTCTTGTTACATCATAACACGGCAGAATGGCAAAGAGAGAGTGAGAGAGAGCAAGAGGGCAAAACTCATGCTTTTATAAGGCACCCACTCTTATAAAATGGCATTAATCCATTTGGGAGGGTGGTGACCCATGAACCAAACACTTTCCATTAGGTCCTACCTCCCAACACCACTGCATTGGGGGTCAGATAAACTTTGGGGGATGCATTCAAACCATAGCACCAAGAAAATTTAAATTCAAAGGAGAATCTAAGTTTCAGACCTTGCTATCTATACTGCAACTCAAGAGGGAACTTCATGTTGTATGTCAACTCATTGTGTTTCTAGTGCTTTGTAATCTGGTCTTGTGGTGTTGGATATCCCACTGGGTAGTGAGGGAGGCCAGTCTCTGATGGGTGTAAGAAACAATGCTGACTGTGCATACCATAAGACAATCTGGTGCAAACAGGAAACAGTGCCTGTTAGTCAACCCTAAAGATCCAGAAATTGTCATAAAATGATTGGCAGCATTTAAAAAATGCTTTAAAAATAGGCTTTTAGGCCAGGTGCGGTGGCTCACGCCTGTAATCCTAGCACTGTGGGAGGCCAAGGTGGGTGAATAGCTTGAGGTCAGGAGTTCAAGACCAGCCTGAGCAAGAGGGAGTCCCTGTCTCTACTAAAAAAAAAATAGAAAGAAATTATCTGGAAAACTAAATATATATAGAAAAAATTAGCCGGTCATGGTGGCACATGCCTGTAGTCCCAGCTACTCGGGAGGCTGACGCAGAAGGATTGCTTAAGCCCAGGAGTTTGAGGTTGCTGTGAGGTAGGCTGACGCCACGGCACTCTAGCCAGGGCAAAAGAGCAAGACTCTGTCTCAAAAAAAATTAAAAAAATAGGCTTTTATATTTGGGGTTTCATCTGATTGGCTTATTGATTTATGGATTTTTTTTTTAAATTGTTTCATTTTGTTTGTCAAGAAGTTGTTCAGTTGATCGACCCCAAATCCTGGGCAGTGGTTAGTTAGCACATCACTGCTGTAGCCCTGTGGAAATTGGTATTATTTCCCAGTGCTTATGGTTCTGCCATTCCATGGTATGCACAGGTTACAGACCACCTGCGTGCTTTGCCAGGAGCTATGGCACTCCTGCACGATCATTGCAGCATGATCTGGGCCATTCTTACCCAGTGGGGTGGGAGGCATCGTGGCAGACACACCTGCCTTGGGTGGAGTTTGGTGCTGCAGAAGGATAAGGAAGAATATTGGAATCCTTATGTGGGGCTAGTGAATAGAATGGAATATGTTTGAGAGATGATGAAGTTTAACAGCTGGGCAGAAATGAAACTCTGGTAGATCCATTAAAGAAAAGGCCACCTTCCCCTTGCGGGGGTGGTGGTAGGGGTGATACTGCCATGGGACAGAGAGTAAAAATAAGAGCCTTAAGAGCAAAGTCACGTGACAATAAACACACTGCAGAAAAACAACTATTATGTGCTGATTAGAACTCAAGAAACTAAAAGAGGGGTGGCGGGTGGCCATTCACAATGTGCACTTTCTGCCAATTCTGCACTTCTTAGCGACTGTTTTATTTTTGCTCGATCTCTGCTCTCTGTCTTTTGGGAACTCCCATCTGTTTTTCTGGTATCATTTGTTATCCAGGGGAGTCAGATAACTTCAGGCATCCCCTGGGGCTATAACCCAGTCCTCTTTTAAGTCTAAGGTTCCCTGTGCTCTGCCACCTTGTTTAGTGTTGTTTATCTTTTAAACAGCTCCGTGTTATCTCCCTTGTGGGTGGGAAAAGCTGGCTGCTTCAGCCCCTGTTAAGAACTTCTATGAGAAGTCTGTTTCTTCAGAGAGTATAATGTGGGAGCCTGATGGGGAGGGGTTCCCAGTGAGATCAGGAACCACTCAAATTGTATTTGCGGGGTTGAGCTGAATTGGTATTTGCATCACATGGTATATGTTCCGATACTTGATCTGCTTTAGAAGGAGAGCCGTGTCTAGATAGTCATAAGCCTATGCAGAAATCTTTTCCTTGGCCATCCACTCCTCTGGTCTCAGTTACTAGCACCTCCTCAGAGGTACGACATAGGATGAAGCCACAGTTGATCCACTCTCAATATCATACTGTTCTGGATTTTATCATCCTGCCCTGAGCAGTGAGATAAACTTAACTTTAATCCCCATTTTTTATGCACTCACTAGAAAGCAGACAGGGTTGTTCCAGAATGGATTTCCTGTGTCATAGAAATCACAGAAGCATAAAAGGAAAAAACCAGATGTGTACGTTGAGACTGCCCAGGCTTACACATTCTTTTATACCCAGAGTCATAGGGCCTCATGTTCCCTGTTCCCACCGCCAGCTCATTTTTTTTCCCCTTTGAAATACGGACTCTTAGTCAAATTCCCAGAATTTCAGAGCTAAGAGGAAGCAGGCACAGATCTGGGTGTGTATGTGCAGGGGGGCATCTGTGGCCATGGCTGTCCTTACACAAGTGGAAGCTTGTTTGTGTGAAAGTGCCACCGTGCAGATCTAAGCGAGATACTTCAGGGATACATACCCATAAGCTTTGAACAACCTACTTGCAACCTCTCCATCCTTTCTCTTCAGTGGAATGCAAAGCCCACCTCCTCCCGCAAAGCCTTACAGATGGACAGATCAAAGGGAAGATGCCATTGGCCACAGGGCACACTTGCCAACCACTTTCCGTTTAGAATCCCCGACTCTGGTGCTTTTTAGAGTGAAAATAGTTCCAGTAGGTGCTGGGACTGTTTTTTTCCATTCAGATACATTGTAATTTCCTCAATGGAAAGAAAAATGCAAAGTATGCTACAGATGCCAAATTAGCAGTATTATTATTTTCACTTGAAACTCAGAGCCTGGTTTGAGACTGTGGTATGGAAGCTGTTTAGAACTGTGTATCACAGAGGTGACAGTGGTCTCTAGTCTACATGAATAAGCACAGCAGCAAACAATTGGATAGCTGGTATTCTGGTGCCCTACTTTAGGGGAGCTCATTTCTGACATTTTATTGAATGTCTACTATATGCAAGACTAGAAGCTGAGGATACAGCAGTGAACAAAAACAAAGTCCCTACTCTCACTGAACTTGTAGTTGATTGGATGGAGACGGAGTGTCAGGTGGTGATAAAGGCAAAGAGGAGAAATAAGGCAGGGCCAAGGGGTGGTTGGGTGGTGCTATGTTAGATATGCTGGGGAGGGAATGTCTCTCGCAAGAGGTGCACTGGAGCAGGGACCTGAATCAAGCAATGGCACAAGTCCTGTGGTTATCTGGGGAAGAGTGCTCCAGCCCAGAGGAACAGCCTTGGAAAGGCTGAGCTGGGAGAGGATCAGAGGAACAGCAAGGGAGCCAATGTGGCTAGGGGCTGGGCGAGCAGGGAAGACTGGCCGGTGGTGGGACCAGACAGTCGATTAGGGGCAAAATCAGGTAGGGTCTTGTAGTTGGTGAGATGGGAAGCCATTGGAGGTTTTGAGCAGAAAAGTGATATGATCTGACTTAGGTTTTAAAAGGATCACTGTGGCTGCTGGCACGTTGAATAGACTGTACAGAGGCAACAGAGAAAGCAGGGAGACCAGTCTGGAGCCTACCGTGGAAGGCCAGGTTGCAGAGATGGTGACGAGACTACAGGAGTTGTGCTGGAAATGCCGGAACATTAATCAGATTCTGGATATATTTCGTAGATAGAACCAACAGAATTATTTGATGGATTGGATGTGGAGTATGAGAAAGAAAAATAAAAAAGGAGTTAAGAATGACTTCAAGGTTTTGTTTGTCTGTTTCCTGTACAACCAGAAGAATGGAAGTGCCATTTACTGAGGTGGGAAGGAACATATTTTGGAGGGAAATCAGAAGCCTGCTTTTGGACATGGTACAGTTGAGATCTCATTAGACATCCAAGTGGAGATGCCAAATAGGTAATTGGTGATAAGAGTCTGGAGTTCAGGAAACCAGTTTAGGTATAAGTTGAGGCTCTGGTGGAACCTGAAGACTCATGTCATTCTGGAAGCCTCCTCTGCTCTAAAGAAATGGCTAGGAGGTCTTCAGTGGCCCAGGAATCTACTGAGCGTGGGAGGCATGCTTGCAACCAGGGATTGCCTGGACCATTGAATAACTCCCGTCTGTCCCCCACGTCCAACTAGCAATTCATTTATTAACAAATTTTTATTAAGTGCCTACTACATGCCAGCCACTGTGCCAGGTGTTGCATATACAATGGGGAACAAGACATATTCTTTATCCTCACAAAATATTTGGTCTTATCAGGCATTAGGACAAGAGAATGGAGATTTCAGTGCAATGAGTCAGGGGTGAGTATGGGGTGCTTTTGGACACGAGGGAGAGGCACCTAATCCGGTCTTGGAGGCCAGTGAAAGCTTCTCAGAGAAAATGCCATGTAAGCTGGCCCCTGAAGAATGACTAGGACTGGCCAGGAAGAGAGGTGAGGCAGTGGGGTAGAGAGTGTTCTAGGCAGAGAAGAGAGCATGTGACAAAGAAAATCTGTTCCGGCAAAGGACAAAAGTTCCACTGGGCATGTCTGGAGTGCCCAGTGAAGGGGGTAGAGGCAGAGAGGCAGTTAGAGGCTGGAGATGTCATCAGGAGGCATACCAGGAAGGACCTTAACGGGCAATGCCAGGACTTTATTATAAAAGCTATGGGAAAGCTTTCAGGCATTTTAAGGAGAGGAAAGAAACTGGGATAAAGTGGACTGGACGGAGGCAATCTCAGACTCATACTGCCCTAAAATACCACCTACAAATGTGTCCATATAATATGAGGCAGGGAAGAGGAGGCAGGCGCTGGGCTGGCTTTGCTTAATCTCAGATAATGGGAGATACTTTCTCCCAAGAGCTATTTACTTCAATGGGAACGAGGTACAAGATGCGTACATTTTACTAGGGGGCCAGAATGTGGGAGAAAGCAGGCTGAAGGGTAGTCCTAAGATGGGACAGCCTCCTAGGAGGGGCAAACTCGAGCCTCGGGGGGAGGGGGGAGGAAGACAAGGCTGAAAACCAAAAAGTGATTGTCTTTCTAGGTACATCTTGCTTTGTGTGATGTGCGTGCCGTGCCGTGTGTATTCAGGTCAGGGCCTGGATTCTTGTGAAGGTGCTGAGTGCTGGCGTGTGTGTGTGTGTGTGTGTGTGTGTGTGTGTGTGTGTTTGGGAATAGATATTTGCAATGGGATGTTTTCTCTGAGCCTGTGTTAATGTGCAGAGTTCTGGAATGCACACTGTGCAAGTACCTACCTGCAGTAAGAAGGGAGCTGCGTCCAACATATGCAGAGAGAGAGCATATGTCTTTTGACAGCCTGTGTTTGCAAGAGAGTCTCAAACAGAACAAACCATGGGTTCTGTTCAAATTTAGAGACTATTTTGGCTCACTTTGCACACAGCAGGCACTCACGTATTTGTCGAATGAATGAGTGTTTTGGTTTTATTAAAGTTCAACTGTTTTAGTAAATATATAGATTTGGTTAAAAGTTCCAACTAGATGTTTTAAGAAAAACAAATTCACAGCCAGGCACCATAATGCATTTACAAAGCCTAGCAATTTAAATCGTGTAATAGAGTTTATATACTAGCTCAAGTCCTACGTCCTATAAGAAATTTTCACTATGTCATTTTATTAAACAAACATTTCCTGAACACTTTGGCCCCATAGGCAGGCACTGGGCTGCTGCCACCGGAACTCATTTCCTTTTCCTCTGAGCCACCTTGCTCTGGGTGCTGCAATTCATGCTTAATTATATGTTATCTTGTATTGTTCCTTAATTGCTGCATGTGCATTGATTCACTTCCACAGAGGCTGTATGTTCCTTGGGGGCAGGGACCATTTCATAAACTTCAGGAGAGCTGAAGAATAGCAGGGAGGTGAAACATACAGAAGTAAGTAAACACGCTCTGTTTGAAGAAAAATGAAAACAAGAACATAAAACTATTTCTGAACTGTAGTAATATGTAATATTTACACTGGATCTTAGGCAAAAGGCCAAGTGATAATATGGAACATTTTAAAAATACCTTTAAAAAAGGGAGCATACATTGTTGTCAATTAACTGGAATATTTCTTTAATAATAAAATATAAGATTGGAATCTGCATTTTCATGTTAAGGGAAGGCTTTGTGTATTAATGTAACTGCTGGGATCCCCACAATGTTTTGTTCTTGTTATTAATGCAAAACAGAAATGTTTCCTTGAGGATGAGAGTTAAAGGGTAGTAGAACCAGTGTTTGGTGAATTACTTGATTATCCTATAGCACAGTGGTGTCCCCAACATTTTTGGCACTAGGGAGTGGTTTGACAGGAAGACAATTTTTCCGAAGGAGGGGGGCAAGTGGGAAAGGGAGGGACAGTGGCGGAGCTCTGCACCCCGTCCCTAACAGGCCACAGACTCCACGGACAGGTACCGGTTTGCAGCCTGGAGCTTGGCAACTGCAGCTATAGCACGACTTTTCAACCATGGCACCATTGACATTTTAGATTAGATAATTCTTTGTTGCGGGGGCTGTTCTGTGCATTGAAGGATGTTTAGCAGCATCCCTGGCCTCCACCCACTAGTATAGGCCAGCGGTGCCCGTGGCGCCCTCTGCTCCCAATAGTGACATCAAAAATGTCTACAAGGGCCGGGCACGGTGGCTCACGCCTGTAATCCTAGCACTCTGGGAGGCCGAGGCGGGTGGATCGCTCGAGGCCGGGAGTTCGAGACCAGCCTGAGCAAGAGCGAGACCCCGTCTCTACTAAAAATAGAAAGAAATTATCTGGCCAACTAAAATATATATAGAAAAAATTAGCCGGGCATGGTGGCGCATGCCTGTAGTCCCAGCTACTTGGGAGGCTGGGGCAGCAGGATCGCTTAAGCCCAGGAGTTTGAGGTTGCTGTGAGCTAGGCTGACGCCACGGCACTCACTCTGGCCCGGGCAACAAAGCAAGACTCTGTTTCAAAAAAAAAAAAAAAAAAATGTCTCCAGACATTGCTCACTGTCTCAGGAGCCTCCAACTGAGAACCAATATCCTATGGGAATTTTGGTTCTAGTTAGATAATTTTCTTATTTAACGAATGGTAAGAGATGGGGAAAGGAAACAATATTTATTACTCATTTGCTATGAGCTAGGCACTATGTTATTTTATTTCATCTTACAGATGAAGCCGAGGATCATAAAGTTAACTCAGTTAAACCAGGATTGCAAGTCAGGCTCGTTTCACTGCGAAAACTTTAGCCATTCCCTGCACACTCCCACTGTTGCAGGAAAAAAAAGCCAGCACACCTCAAATTGAAGGTGAACTGAAAATGCAAAAATTATGTCCGAAAAATATTTTAAAACTTTTCTGGGGGAGGGGAATTACTACTCTCCTATTCATTAAAATTTGCTTGACTATAAATATACATGCCCACACAAACAGACACTGGGCCCCCCTCCCTACCGTTGTAGCTCTGGTCTTATCTCTGAAAAACACGGAGCAACACAATGGAGCAGCTTCAGTTCTTCTTGTTACAGATTATCCAAAAGCCAGAGCCCAAAGGTGCCAAAAGCAACCAGTATTGTTTACATAAGGGCTGAAGGCTAATAGTTAACTTTCTTCCTTTTAATTCCAGAAACAGTAAATAACGCCTCACTTTACAACTACAAGGGAGTAAAATGTCACGAAATGGGGAAAAAAACATTAAGTCAAAAGGAAAATGGGAAGGCTGGCTTCCAGCGCTCGCGCCCTCGCGCGTTCGCAGCGCTTTGGGCTGCCCGGCTGCGCGGCTCGGGTCCCCGTCGCCCCCGCCCCGCTCGCGTCCGGCGCCCCGGCTTTCCGTCCTCCTTCCCCGCCCCGGGGCGAGCTCGGCCTCTGTCGGTGAAGCCCGTCCCAGAGCCAGGCCTGGAAAAACAACGGCGAGAAACTTTGGCTCGGTTTGTGGTTCAGTGAAAAAAAGCAAACACTCAAGTTTGGTTCTAGGCTGCAGCTGCCGGTTCCGATTTGGGGGCGGGAAGGGGGAGGGGGGGGGTCACAACTCGGTCAAGTTCAAGTGCGCATGTGCACGAGCAGTCGGCTCGGGCACTTATTGAGCGCCGACTGTGTACGGGCGGCCGGGGGTGTGTATCCCGGCGAGGCGAGGGTGTGTGGCGCGGGCGCGCAGGCCGCGTGCGCGCGCGGCGGCCGGGGCCGGGGAGCAGGGCCCGGGGCGCGGGCGGCGGGGGTGTGTCCCGAGTCCCGCCCGCCCGCTGGCTGGCTGGCGCGCTCCTCCGCTCCCTTCCCGGGCGGGAATCCGGGCCGGGTTGTGGCCGCGGCCGCGTACGTGAGCGCAGTGTCCCGGAGAGGGAGGGCAGGCCGGCCAGGTGGGCGCGAACCGAGCCTGGGCGGGCGGCCCGAGAGAAGCCGGGCCGCGGGCCGCGCCGGGTGGGCGGGCAGGGCCGCGGCAGCTGCAGCGCGAAGCCGATTCGAGCCGTCCGAGCCGGGGCCGTCCGGCCCGCGCCGCCGTTCGTGGCGGGCTGAGGTGAGCTGCGCGGGGACCTCGCGGCGCTGCAGCCGGGGACGGGGGCGGCCGCGAACTTCCCACGCTCCGCACGCCCGCGGGGGCCCGGCCGGCGGCCTGGGGGTCCGGGAGGCCGGCGCGGTGGGGCGGCGGCGGGCGGGGCGCGGGGGCGCTGCGGCAGTGCCGGCGCTGGCGGGGCGGCGGGTGGGGGTGGCCGCCGCTCTCGCGCGCGCCGCCTTGTTTATCGCGCCCGCTGCCGGCGCTCCATCGGAGCCCCCTCCCCAACTTTGAACGGCGGTCCCGAGTCGCCTCTCGCAGGAGGCTGACCGGCCAACCCGCCCCCTCCCGACCCTTTCCGGCTGGGCCGCCAGCCCGGCCTCCCGGCGCCCCGCGCGTTCCTGCCCACTCCGGCGAGCGCGAGCGCCGGGCTGCGGGACGGGCGGCGCGACACACCCTCCGCCCCGCGGGCCGCCCCAGCACCCTCTCTCTCCGGTTCTGGCCACCAGCCCCGGGGGCCTTGCGCGCTCTCACCCGGTCTCGCCTCACCCCATGCCCCCCGGCTCTCCCTGCGGGTGCCACTGTGGACATATGGGGTGGCCTGTGGGGGCCTGGATAGGGAGTTTGTCATGTGCAAACAATTCCAAAGGCAGCGTTTTCTTCCCTGCCTTGGAGTTCAGGACTCAGAGCCTTCACTTTAGGGCTCACTCAGAAGTCTCATGAAGCCCACCTGCCAGACCGAGAGGGGTGCTGTCGCCTCCTTGTTTTTTGGGCAATTCCTGGTGGCTTTGGAGGACTTCCACCAGCCAGGCGTTCCCATGATGCCAGGCTTCCTGGCGCGGGGGGTGAGGTGGGGTGGGGTGGGGGAGTCCCTAGCGGTCGTCATTGCTTTCTTTACACCCCTCTTTCTAGGAAGGTGCAACTGGGGCAGTTTGCTTCAAAGAGAGTGATCAACAGGTATGGAAGGCCTCCTTGACACCCTCCTAAGGGGCTGTGTAAACAGACGTGCCTGGTCTCAGGAACTTGAAACGCAAGGAAACATAGCCATTAAGTTCAACTCCACAGGTCCCTTTGAGGAGCCGCTGTGTTCTCAGCACGGTGTCACTCCCTCCGGGAGGTGGGGGAGGCACACGAGCAATCTCAGGCTTCAGGAACCTAGACTAGGTGGAAGTGATTTGAGAGCTCAGGTTCAAGTACCGTGGCTGCCTAAGTTAGTGCAAATGCTGGGGACAGGGGGCATATCAGATAAAGGGAAGAGACTTGGAGTACTACAGTTTTAAAATAAGTTACGCAAGGCCCAGAGACAAGAAGTAACAGGTGGGAGAGGTTCCAGAAGGATACAGGAGGAGCAGGGGTTCTCACTGTTATCTCTGGGAGGGAGGAGACAAAAGATACAGGAGATGATTTCCCCCGAGGGCTTGTAGTCTCAGGGAGGGGACAGAGAGATTTGAGCATGTAAAGTCAGACTCCAAGATAGTTCACCGTCAACTGTCAAAGTGCACGGTATAGACATAGCGATGTGGGAAGGCCCAGAAGGGAGCTAGGGGCAGGACCGGGGCTGTGTTCCTGGAGGTGGAGGATGAGACCCTTGAGATAGGCCACAGGTGGGAATGAACATGGTTTTTCTGTGAGGCAAGGAGATGGCCTTGGCCAGACCAGGGAATGTTCCTGAACAGTAGATGATAAAGCTGAAGAGGAACAATGGTTGAGATTGTGAGAGTCCTAGAAGGCCACATGGGGGAATTGTACTTTACCCTGTGTGTACTGCAGACACAGTCAAGGTTTTTGAGTCAGAGACTGATACAACGAAAGAGTATTTGGAAAGGTTTTTGAGAGTCGTGTTGGGAGACACGTCAGTTAGTATTAATAGGCTGTTGTGGAGTATCCGGGGTTTGGACTGGGATAATTGGAAATGGAAAAGAGGAGATAGGTTTTAGCACCATTACTGTTGGAATAATCTATTTACAGGGGCAGGGTGAAGGGAAGAGATGAATAGAAATTAATTCTTTGTGGAAAGTGATTACACACCAGGGCCTTGGAGCTGCTGTAGTTGGTAACTTGAGAAATCCGAAGTGTGTTTTGGGGAGAAGTAATGGACTGCTCAGGCTGCAGCAGAGTTTCTCGTGTCTGCTAAGATACCCAAACGTAGGTGTCCTGCAAGCAGCTGCGGCTCTGGGATTGGTGGGAAGCCAGGGAGTATGGTGTGGAGAGGCTGCCAAGGCCAGGAGAGGGAGGATAAACGCGGAGTCTTCTTGGTAACGGGGGTGGCGGAGGATGCTACTGAGTGGGACTCAAGATTACATTGTGCCTGGTGCTGAACCTGCAGCTGGAGAAGCCAGTCTGGGCAATTGGGCTCTCAGGAGGAGGGGCTGTTTGTTGACTCTGCTAATCATGAGGGTGGGATTGGAGGTTGGAGGGAAGTAGAATGGGATTTGCTAAAGGTGTAAATTTGCTGGGCTTTGAAACATGTTGAACTTTGCTCATGGGTGGGGAGGCGGGGAGGAAATTTGGGGCCTGGAGATATTGTCCCTCCCAAGGCCTGGTCCGTTCTAGCCGGAGCCAGTTGTTCATTCCCAGGATCCTGGCCAACTGCAGGTAGAGGGGAGCTGGTGCTGTTTTTCCTGAGCTTTGAATTCTGCTTTCTTGTTGCGAGGGTTGACTTAGGGTGATTGGCTGAGCAAATTCCCCAAGCCTCAACTTGCAACATCCGAATTTGAGCGATGATTGCAAAAAGTTGCAGAATGAGCTGAGAATGTAATGACAGTTACTTAGACTCCTTGTTTCTCTGAGATGCAGGATCAGTGAACTAGCAAGGGAAGAAGTCTTGGGGTGGGGGGAGTGTTGAGGAGGTTGGAGCAGATTTTTTTTTTTTTAATAGGAAATATCTGACTGTCTGAAAAATAATTGCATGGAGCAGTGGTTGTGCTAACTTACTCATTGTAGAGCAGTGTTGTCTGCACTGTTTTGACCATGACCTACATTAAGAAATTACATTGTGACCTAGGACATAACGATCATGTATGTAAAAATCTAATTTAAGTGCATACAGTACTCCCTCCTTTTGCTTGGTGCAATTTCCTCCATCATTTCTATTTTCTAGTCTATTATTTTTCGTTTAAAAATGCTATTGTCTCCCGCTAAATTAACCCAACCATTCTAATGGATCATGACCCACAGTTTGACAAACATAGAGGATTTTCACGTTCAGTATTTGGCAACTGTTCATGTGCAGAGCTGCCCTCACTACTGCTGAAGGTGAAAGGAAGTGTAAGGCAGGCGTGGACAGTTTGCAGTCTAGTTGGAGAGAGAAGACATACCTTGATTAAGGCAAGACAATTAAATGCCAAAATGAAAAATAAGTACCTGTAGGGTTCAGAGAAGAGTGGAGAGTGATCTGTGCTGGCATGACTTGGGAAAACTTTTTGGAGTAAGGAAGGAAGTCTAGGATGAACTGTTTGGGTTGTCCCTTGGTGCCGCAGAGGTGGGGAGGTGTAGAGTGAGCCCAGGCTTGGCGTTAGGAACCTGTACAGTGTGCTTGGGAAGAGGGAGGAGCAGAGGATTCTTACTGAAGAGGAGGGAGAAATCAGGTTGGGAAAGTGGGCTGGGATCATTGTAGGGGCTGTGAACGGGTGGCCCCTGGAATGTTGTAAGACATTCAGTGTGTGCAGATGTGTCATAGTTTGGACGGCTCAAAGGTTTTAAAAAATTGAGGACCGTCCCGAAGACTTGTGGATTTGCAGCTGTTTTCGAGAGTCACATCTGGCTGCCCTCATGAGTGTCCCCTGTGGATGGGAGACGGTTGTCAGGGTCCCCTTGCTCCCTGTTGCCTCAGTCTGGTCGATTTGCATTCTCTGCTTAGTCCTGTAGGCGTTTGGCCCCGTGGCCTGAGTTTTCAAGAGACCTGAATGCCAAGCCAGGGAATTTGGGATCGCCCTCATGGGCTCTGGGTGGGCACTGGAGGATTCCTGGTAGCACTGTGACATTATGGAATCTGAGCTATTTGTGTGCACCGGATTTGTTTTAGGCAAGTCAATAGCACTTTTTTGAGAAGCTGCTGGCTGGGACTTTGAAATATTTTTATGATGATTGCAATGGATTTAGAGAAGGCTTTGACCTGTATTCTGCATTGTGAGGCAAATTTCTAGTGACCCCAAGATCTCTCCAGCCTTCCTGTTTTCCACTTCTGGCTGGGATGAGTAAGTGGCAGTGGCTCCTGGCACGTATCTCTGAGAATGATGTCGAGGTAGCAACTTGGTGAGATGTGAGTCATGGCCATCAAATGCTGGCTGACATTAGAGTCTCAGGAGCTTGGTGTTAACGCAGATGACTTCCAGAAAACTAGGCGGATTTTGGGGCCAGGTGAAGTGAGTAAGTTCAGGAATCTGTGGACTACAGCAGTCTGGTTTACCACCTGTGATTGAGGGCGCTTCCCAGGTGAGCTACAGGTGAGAGGAGCTGACTTATAGTCACCTTGCTTTTTACAAGTAGGACAAAATTCAATTATTTAAAAATACTGCTTTTGCAACGTTAAAGAAAAGTTGACACTGAAGCTCATTTTGCTTAAACATGTGTGGCTGTAGGATGCAAGGATAACCAGAAGTCAGCTGAATCGGATGTAATTAAATCCATTTCCTGTTTTATGTGATGATTTGGTTACTAGACCAGAAGAATGGTGCAGCAGCTATGGTACATTTTGGCTTTAGTAACATATTAATTAAGTTTCTTAAGATATGATGGTCCATATTAAATCATAAGTGGTAAGATGTGGGCTGGATAGTGCTATTAATTTGACAATCATATGCAAAAACTGTTAATTACTGGCACTGAATCGGCCTGGAAGGAAGTCTGAAAATGAGTGTCATGGGTTCTATTCTTAGCCTTGATCCGTTCGACATTTTTCCAGTGTTGTGGGTGAAGATAGAGAAGGTATGTTTATCAGATTTGTTAGTGGTGCAAAGGTGGGAGAGATTGCTTATTTCACACATAACATACATCAAGGTTCAGCATCATCTAGAATGAGGGCCAAATTAAAAAACAAAAGAAAACTAGGCTGGGATACAGTTGCTCATGCCTTTAATCCTAGCACTCTAGGAGGTTAAGGCAGGAGGATTGACTGAGGTCAGGAGTTCGAGACCAGCCTGAGCAAGAGCAAGACCTGTCTATACAAAAGATAAAAGAATTAGCTGGGCATGGTGGTACAGGCCTGTAGTCCCAGCTACTTGGGAGGCTGAGGCAGGAGGATCACTTGAGCCCAGGAGTTTGCGGCTACACTGAGCTATGATGATACCACTACACTCTACCCAGGCAACAGAGTGGCACCCTGTCTCTTAAAAGGAAAAAAAAAAAAAAAAAAAAGGAAAATAAATAAATTCAGTATGGGATAAATGTGTAAAGTCTGATTTAGTTTAAAACATTTGAATTGTAATGTTTCGAGATGTTCATACCTTCTAATAATTCCACTTCTGGGGATATAGCTGAGACCACATCTGAAATGTAGATGATGTTTTATGCAGAGAGTTTTTTTTTAACTATAACGAAAAATTGTAAGTAACCTAAATATCCAATGGTGTGGGCTAGAGGTGATGGATAAGTGAATTCTGACGGATCTGTCTTTATAATGCAATGTTAGGAAGTCATGAAAAGTAACTTTTAGGAATAGTTTTAAAATAATAGGAAAAATATTTCTGCTAAAAGTTAAGGTGCATTTACAATATGATTTCAAATGTTAAAAGAAGGGCTTAGAAAATGACTGAAAGGAAATATAATTCAAATACGAAAATATGAATACTGGCTGCTTCTGGATGGGTTGAGGTGAGTGACTTTCTTTTTTTGACATTTTTATTTTGTTTGTATTTTGTATTGTGTGTATATATTTTACAGTGGGAAAAATAGTACTATTTCTAAAACATTTTATCGTTCAAGGACAGGATGGGATAAAGTGGATGATTCACTCAGTGATTTATCTTGAGCACCTACCTGCTGTGTGTCAAGCATGGGGTTAGGCACTGGAATCACAAAATGAGACTCAGTTCTTGACCTGAGGTTGCTGCAGGCCCATGAAGAGGAGCAGGTTACCCGGAAAAAAGTCTTGGGCATTTTCTGTTGTTCATGAGTTCGGTGTGAGCCTTGAGTGGGGTGAGGCTTTTAAACAACCGAATGCATTTCATACGTGGATCAGAAATTCAGCGATGCAATTGTAAGATCGAGTCTTTTTTTTTTTTTTTTTATTTTTTTGAGACAGGATCTCACTCTGTCGCCTGGGCTAGTTTGCAGTGTAATCATAGCTCAGTGCAGCCTCAAACTCCTAGGCTCAAGCAATCATCCTGCCTCAGCCTCCCAAGTACCTGGGACTACAGGTGCATGCCACCATGCCTGGCTAATTTTTCTGTTTTTAGTAGAGATGAGGTCTCGCTACGTTGCCCAGGCTGGTCCCGAACTCCTGGCCTCAAGCAGTCCTCCTGCCTCAGCCTCCCAAAGTGCTGGGATTATAGGCATGAGCCACCGCGCCCGGCCAAGATCTAGTCTTAATGACCTCAGCTGTTCATGTGACATTTGAATAACCTGGGAGCCACAATTTAAAAGGAACATGAGCTAGCAAGACTTGATCCAGGAAGGGAGAGTAGGATGATTGATGTAGGATTGGAAATGACCGGACTACACTCACGGGATTTCCACAGTAGCACCTTCAGACGTTTCCATGGTTATCAGGTACAGGACAGAGTAGACTTGTTCATGTTCACTCCTGGCATTGGAATACGAACAGCGGTTGTAACAGTTGCTTTATCCTCTATAGCTTTAGATTCCTCATCTGTAGAATGATTACATCATACGATTCCTTGTCTGTAGAATGATCATGCTGAAGTTGATGGGCTTTAAGTTCCCCTTTAACCCTCAAGACTAGGAGAGCAGATTTCAGTTCAATATGAAAAAGGATTTTCTAGCTGGCAGATCTGGCCAATGGTGTAAATGTAGTGAGCTTCCCGCCGTTGGAGGTATTCAAGTAGGGTGGAATGCTGTCGATTAGGGGTGCTGTAAAGGAGAAGGGCAGGAATCGGGCTGACCTCCAAAGTCCCTTCCAATTCCTAGGGTCAGTTATTATGTGACATGTCAAAGCTGAAGTGTGGAGTAGAAGCTATACCTCCAGTGGCAGGATATTTGAGTCAACATCATCATGTAAGTTCTTTAAAGAAGGTTTATATAGAGATCCCAGTATTTTTGAGAGACCCTTCTGGGGTTATTTTAGAAGGGATGAGGAGACCTAATTTAAATTGGGTCGGGACTCAGGTTGTGGCCCCAGGGCTGCTGACAGTTAAATTTGGCCTTTAGGAAAAGAAGGTGGTGGTGGGGGTGGGGAATAGCAAGTAGTAATGAACAAAATAGATTGACACGTAGAGTAACATGATCATTGGCCAGTTCTACCCCTAAATCAAGATGGGCCTTTAGTTGGCTGTTAGATTCTCCACTGGGCTTGGAGGACCTGAAGGTCCCCTTGAGCTTCTCCTTCCCAGTTTGCATCCCACAGTGTGGATGTGTGTCACCGGGAACCGCGTGTTCAGCGCCATCCTGATGGAGACTGAGCCTTCTGATTGCTCTATAGAGAGCAATTTAAAGAAACTTTTGAGTGGGATTTTCCAGGAAAGCATATATTTAGTTTATAGCAGACAACACGTTTGTGGTTTGAGTTAAATTTTTTTTTTATTTTTGCATTTTTATTATTTATAACTTACATGGGGACATTTTTGTTTAGTGTAATTTTGCTTAGATTTCACCTAATACATGGTTTATTTGGAATCCACCCTGATTAATTTAAAATTTTTAGATTCTTATTCTTGATATTTTTGGATTACTTTTGCCGTCGTCGTCGTCGGTTTTACTGTTAGGGGCACTGCGAGGGCGAAATCACACAGCAGAAGTTTCTTAGCTCTGCAAAGAGAATAGAGGTTTATCTCATCTTTGGAGACCATCATGAGACGATTTATGTCTCCACGTGATTCATGCTCACATTTTGGCATTTGGCAAGACAGGGCTCCCTTTCCACATGCAGTAAAGCAATTTTGGGGTGCACCGACTTAAGGAATGGCGGTTTTAGATGTATGTAAAAAGTATAGGCAGAACTTGGTTATTCAGGACTAAAATTGAAGATTTTTGTACACTTGTTGATGATGGGCTCAGGTCTCCTTTATCTCTGTCATTTGTGCCTTGAGTGGTGTCTGTTGCATGGATGGTTCTTGCTGAATTGCTGCAAATTTGTTCCCTGGGCCACGTACAGTGGGTATGGGAAACAGTTAGACTAACTTATACGTTTTTTTTTTTTTTTTTTAAAGCAAAATATGATACGAAATCACAGTTCTCAGCCTTTCTTATCCTTTGAGGATCAGGAAACCATAAAACTCTTTTAGTAAAAACAACCACATTCAGTGGCTGGTTTTCAGAGTACAGGAGGAACGAAAACCTCCCTCTCCTCTATTTTTCTTCTTCTGCTGAAAATGAATTGCTCTTGGTGTGCTGTTCTTAAATTCATGTGTCCCCTCTCCATTTTAATCTTGTTATCTATTTTTATGGTGACTGTCGCCATGGTACTCACGCTCCTTACATAGCACAACAGAGATTTCCAACGTCTGATAGGACAGCTCAAAGTTCTGCTGCAGCTGGGAGAGCGACTGTGTTTGAGTGGTGTTTTTTTTTTTTTCTTTTTTAATTGAGGTGTAATTTACATTCAGTGAAATGCTGAGATCTTAAGTGTGCTGTTGAATCAGTTTCGACAAGTGTGTATCAAGACAACATTTCCATCACCCCAGACGGGTTCCTTGTGACCCTTTCCAGATAAGCCCCACCCCCCACCAGAAGGACCACAAATCTGATTTCTCTCACCAGAGGTTAGTTTTGCCTGGTACGTTCTTAATATCATAATTTCGTGTTTCTAAGGACATTATATGTAGTGCTTTGATGAGGTGGGGGGGGTGATGTATGTTTAAAAATCAGTATCCTATATGGTTAGGTGGCCCCAGGGAGTAAATAATGTTTTAGAGTTTGTCTATTGGGAGGCTCAGATTCGGCCTCCCCATGAGCCCAGGGGATCTGGATTTATGTCGGGAATCCTGATTCCCAGATGGAAGAGTCCGAGGCACAGAGAGCGAGGGCTGGTGTAGGATGTTTGATCAGACACGGGCTGCCTTATTGGGGGGTGGGGAAGGGTGAGTGTGTGTGTCTGTCTGTTTCAGTGTGTCGTCTTGGAGAGCTGCAAAGCTGTGTTAGGAGGACTGGAATTACTCTAGGACATCTCTTTGGATTACCAGAAGCTCCCTGGGCATGCTTCCTCTTTTTTTCCAGCCTCTTCCTTGAACTAGCATATAAATTTAACAATGCGCAGAGCTACAGAGCTGGGCTTGTAATACTGAAACAAGATCTGTGTTGCAAAGCCCACGGCTGCCTGGAAGCGCAGCTATGCACTGCCGCCTGCTCAGCCTCCTGGGAAGCGCAGGCCTGATCCAGGTTGAAATTGGCCCCAGCCATTACTGAAATGTATTGAACAGGGTCTGTTTCTTATTTTTTTTTTTAAATTAAATGATTAAATGAAATTTTCATTATACAAGTAATGTATGAACACATTCTCTGCAGGGGGAAAAAAATTGCAAACCTTCCAGAGCAAGCAAAAAGTCTTTTTGGGGGACCATTCCTCATTCTAGTCTCTTCCCCAGAGGTTAACCACTGTCATGGATTTCTTGGTATCCTTCAGATGCTTGGCATACTTAACATTTATACCCATAGGACTTGCAAACAGTTAAGTGTGTTGTGCTGATGTTTCCCCTCCCCGCTCTCACTAGTGTCCTTGGTGATTGTTCTCGGTCTGTACAGCTCTTCTTGATTTTGCTGAACTGCCCTGCCTGGCCTCCCTTAGAATTAGAAGGCCAAACAGTTACTTCATCTTTCCGTAATTGATGGGCACTTAAGTTATTTCCAAATCCTTTGCTGTTGCAGGCATTGTTATAAAAAACATTGCCACCCATGCCTCTACAGCACCTGTGAGTTTTATCTAGGGTATGAACCAAGAAAGTGGAATTGCTGGGTAACAGAGTAAGACATATTACAGGGTCAGTTCTTCACTTAGAGTTAACACAGAGCAGGGGATGCTTGCCCTGTGCTCAGACATTAAGCAGTTATTTTAAGACCAGGGCAGGATTTGGAGTGTGCTAGGTGTTTGTTCACCTGCCCTCGCAGGTCATGGATGTCAGTGCTGGTTGGTGAGAGGCGCTGGTCTCCTCCCTCAGGAAGGGCTCTTCTGGGCCCCAGAGTCAATCTGTGTGTGCCCTGCCACCCCGCCACCTCCCACCCAACCCCGCCAGCCCCTGAGGACTTTGGCCTGGATGTTGATAGTGGTTGTGTGGGGAAGGATCACAGGCTGGAGTGCAGCCCATTCTGGACTCTGGATGGGAAATTCTAAACCCAGTTCGCTCTACCTGGAGACCCTCATCACCACACCTGTGATTCTTCTCCATGTGGCTTGAGTACTGAAGCCGAGGTGAGGATTTGGAAGCATAGATGTTTTTTAAGGGCGTCTAGAATGCTGCCACGTTGTCGTTATTAGTGATTTATGTTAATTCTAGAAGAATGGTATGTGCCTCTCTGTTATTTACACTTCTGGCCTTCATCTGTAGCTCTCTGCAGAATTCCTGGAAAATACGTCTTAGTCCTATCAGGTCAAACCCATGCACTTAGGAGCCAGTGTAGCAAGGGAGAGCATGGCTGTGCCCTTCTTGAAGACAGCTGCAAGGCTGGCTGCGTGCTGGTGTCCCTGGTCACCCAGCTGGGGAGAGGCAGAGCCCCTTTGCGGCCTTCCTGGTCTCACGAGCATTTGCCTTCAGACCCTCTTGCGGATGGTAATGAAACGGCTCTGGTTCTCGCCCTAGGGGGACCCCACCCTTGCATTCCTACCGCTGTCCCAACCCAGTAGGCAGTCTGCTGCCTTCCTTGGGGTGCTCGGGCATCTCTTCTCTGGTTCTCCGCAGGTGTTAGCAGGGCTTCTCTTTTCTGTCATTTTAGGATTTGGTGACCAAGTAAGTCCGCACTCCTCCTTCTCCTCCTTGGGTGACAAGTCGTCTGGCTTTACAAGTCATCTTTCGTGACGGGCAGCAACCAGTGTTCCCAGTGCAGACGATTTTCTAGTTGGGCGGTTGGGCTGGGATGGGCAGAGAGTTTCTTTTTGTTTTTAGCGCTTTTGCAGCGGTGCTGGACGCAGTGTCTTTTTTCTTTTTGGCCTTTGTGACCATAGCAGGATGACAGTCTGATCCACAGTGACGTAGCCTGCATTGGGTATGACTTACCACAGAGCTCTTGCATGGTTTTGGTTTTTTTCTTAACTCTCTTACACTGCCCTTTGTTGACGTTAAAATTTACGCGCCCTCCCCCCCTTGGTACAAAGTCTTCCTTAAAATCTTCCCATACCTTTGGCTCTTCAGTATACAGAATTTGTTGTCTATTTTTTTTTTTAGGCTAACATTTATTCTGCATTATGTGCCAGGCATGGTGCTCAGTATTCAGTGTGCATTTCCTCACAATTTCCTCTCTCAGATCCAGAGAATCAGAATCTCTAGGAAGAGGAGCTTAGTGACTCTTAAACAAACAAACAAACAAACAAAACCAAGGCACTTTTGGAAAAAAAATTCATTGCCTCATTAAAGCCCCAAATTATCCTCTGGTATAGGAACCAATGTTTTTCTCACTTTACAGGTGAGAAAACTGAGGCACAGAGAGGTGAGGTCATCGGCCCCAGGTCACATAACTGGAAAGTCTGCACTTGGGTGCAACCTTGATTGTGTCGCTGTGCATTTATAAAAGGGTGAAATGAGAATTATTGTAGCCGGATCCTGGGGGAGCCCCGTGCTCAATACTTTGCTGTCATAGTGTCCATTTCCCCTTCCATGCCACAACCACGAACACCACATTAACCTCCCAGTGACTCAAGTTTTTGATTATAAGGAACCCTAAGAGGATGTCTAGTCCAGCCTCCTTTCACTCCACGCATCGTTTTCTACAATGTGGTAGAAAGAGTTTTTGGAACCAGGCATGTGTGGACTCACGTTTGAGTTCTGTCACTTTCTGGCCGTGTGGCCTTGGAAACATTTCTCAACCTCCCGAGACTCGATTTGCTCATCTGTAAAATGGGGATGATGATGGTACTTATCCATTATTTGTGGGGGATTCAGTGAGATGCAGAATGTGAGACGCTTAGCAAGTGACTGGCACATAAGTCTCTGATAGCTACTAGAACATTCCTGAAGGAACATCCATCTTTGGAAGGCTGCCGATTACCTATAAGATTTCCTCACATTCTCTTGCCTGTTTATTCCATAACAGTTCTGATGACGTAGTTAGATAGGGTTTTATTCTTGGGAACATCCCATTGTCTTTTCTTCAAAAGAGTCTCTTTTTCTGCCAGCCCTGAACTTGGCTGCGTGCCAGCCGGATACGGGGTGACACCTGATGCCACGGTGTCAGCCTCCTGGGGGGGAGGAGTCACCAGCATGGTGTGCCACAGCCCAGGCGTCTTGGCCCCTTGAGTGCAGATTTTATCCCTCACTTCTCTGGAAGCTTGCGAGGGGGCATCTGCTCTCTCTGATTGATCCACATGTATTTTGTCACTTGGGCTCGGAACATCCTCACCTGTGAGCGCTACCTGCTCAGTGCCGCCACCCTGTCCGTTTCGGGAAAAGCATCCGAGAGTGGATGCCGACAGCCCGAGCGGAGGCTGGAGTGATGCTCATTCAGCCTGTTTCTTCATCTCTGTGTCGTCTCTGAGCTCATTCTCAGCCCCACAGTTATTGGGGCATAAAGATTCCTTAAATGGCTTCCTCCAGAGAAAGATACATTTTAGGCACTTCCTTAGTGGTTTGCGCCCTGGGCCAGCCCCTCCCCGACGCAGGTCATTTTCCACCCGGTGTTTAAATGGGTGTTTAAATGATCTTCCCGGATGGTGTCTGTGTTCTCTTCGCCGAGGCTGACTTTCTGTTTTTTGGGGGAAACGTGTGTCTCCTTCAACCTCCAGTCATTCAGATTTTTTTTTTTTCCATTCATAAGACATTTTATTTTGACGTATTTAACTTATGTCAAAAACATAACATTTTAACACGGATATTCATTTAACCTGATGGGCTTAATTCTAAAAACCATCTTTTTTATCAGGCTTCAGTGTCAGATTGCAGCATGTTTTTTGCATTTTTCTGAAAGAAGCAAATGCTCATTCATTCCGCTCATTATACGACGCAAGTATATTCCGGAGCATAGGAAGTGCTTTTATCCGCAAGTGCTGGCTGTGTGAACCAGGTGGAAGCTCAGTTAGGCCCCACATTCTGTAGGGGCGGGGTCTATCTTAATATTCCGCTCAGTGAATCGTCAAGAGCCGGGCCCATGTGTTGCATATCAGCAGATGCTTAAAGGTGCTGGGCTTTTATTTTTTTTTAATTTTTAATTATTATGGATACATAATAGTTGTATATCTTTATAAGGTACATGTGACGTTTTGATACCGGCATACAGTATGAATTAATCATATCAGGGTAATTGGGGTATCCATCACCTTAGGCGTTGGTCATTTCTTTGTGTTGGGAACTTTCCAATTCCACTCTTCTAGTTATTTTAAAGTATACCCTAACTTACTGTTGATTATAGTCTCTTTGTTGTGTTATCAAATGTTGTTCATACTATCTAAGTATATTTCTGCACCCATTAACCATCCCCACTTTATCCCCCCTTTCCCGCTACCCTTCCCAGCTTCTGCTAACTGTCATTCTACTGTCTGTCTCCGTGAGAGCAATTGTTTTCATATCTGGCTCCCACATAAGAATGAGAACATGTGAGATTTGTCTTTCTGTGCCTGCTTTGGGTTTTTTGTTCTGGGCTGCCCCTTTCCCTGGGGTTCTGGTGAGCTTCTCCCCGTGTGGGTCTGCACCGGTGTGGGCCGGATCTGCCTGGGGAGGCTTGGCACTGGGGCACCAAGACTGAGATTTAGGCTTGGCGGAGCCGAGCAGGATTGGGACCCGTCGCCAAAAGTGAGGTGAGCGGGCACCTGGTCACATGGATGACAGCAGGTGTCTGTTCCGGCCTTCGGCTCCAGGGGCAAGGCCGTCTGACTTAGTGCTGAGTTCTAAGCACTCAACACTGGCCTTGGTTCATTTTGGCTGGCAGGCCACTAAGTGGACTGGGTTGGATTTCTTGGTCCTGCTATCTTGCTGAAACCATTTTGTTGTGATTTCAGTTAATTAGTGGCTCACCCCTCATCAACTTCATGATTTCCTTCAGAGTCAGTAGTTGCATTACGGTTTTGGAGGAATATCCTTTCCAACCTCAGTTCCTAGATGCCGGCTGGGCACTCAGGGGTTGCTCATGATGCTGTCACTGGTCTGAAACAGGAGTGGGGGATGGAAACACATCTGTTGAGTGCCTTCTAGATTCTGGGTGCTGTGCAGGTTTACCCTCATAACAGCTCTGTTCGTGTCGCTACAGGTGAGGTGGGGAAACTGAGGCTCTGAGGTGGTGGCCAGTTGTCCATGCCTCTGGCTGCAGTCTGCTGTTTCCCCGGCAGAGCTCCCTGGGCAGTCTTGTGCCTTTGCTTAGCCTCTCGTGGCCGTGCTGAGCATCCGTTTCGATGTGCAAGTTTTTTTTTTTTTTTTTTTTTGGAGACAGAGTCTCACTCTGTTGCCCAGGCTAGAGTGAGTGCCGTGGCGTCAGCCTAGCTCACAGCAACCTCAAACTCCTGGGCTCAAGCAATCCTCCTGTCTCAGCCTCCCGAGTAGCTGGGACTACAGGCATGCACCACCATGCCCGGCTAATTTTTTCTATATATATTTTTAGCTATCCATATAATTTCTTTCTATTTTTAGTAGAGATGGGGTCTCGCTCTTGCTCAGGCTGGTCTCAGACTCCTGAGCTCAAACGATCCGCCCACCTCGGCCTCCCAGAGTGCTAGGATTACAGGTGTGAGCCACCGCGCCCGGCCATCGATGTGCAAGTTTTAGTGCCTCGGTGGCATCCAGCCTTCTTCCCCCAACTGCAGCACTCCTGGGGGATTGGAAGCATTGCTGTTGGTGTTAGAGGTTGGGGGGTGGGGGGCACACCTTTTCCCAGAGCAGACTGGAGACCCTCAGGAGAGGGTGATGGGCTGGGTTCTGCCCCGTCTGGAAACAGAAACATGTGTAGTTAATTGTGGAATTAAAATAAAAGGGAATGCTGGATTAAAAGTTGACCTGCTATAGTCTGGTACCTCCCTTTCTGGCCAGATGGAGCTATTCCCACTGGCCCGTCAGCCATTCTGGTTTTGGAACGGACAGATTTTGGTACCCGGCTCTTATTTCAGGTTTCTTAATGTAGTCAGCCTCGAGACTGTTCTGCTATCCCGAGAGCACATGTGTTTTATCTCATGACTTACGATTTTCAAGATCATAGCTGACCTCCCATAGCTGACCCTCCCAGTCATACATGTTGGACTGGTGGCTCCCAGAGGAGAATTGGATTCCTGAGGGGTATTTGGCTGGCACCCTGATTCCTCCTGTTTGTTATCTTCTGGTTGGGTGTCTCTGGTTGGCTGATCTTGTCTGCATGGGCATGATTTCTCTAACTTAATTTTGGATCTTGCACACCTGGCCGGCCCCCAGGCCGGGACACTTTCTTGGGCACCTGCACCCCTGTATGCCCTGACTGTCCACCTGGAGGAGACGATGGCCGCCTTTTTATGACCTGTTGATTCCAGCCAGGTGAGTCACCAGGTAGCTCTTATCTTCCTCCCATTGCCTGTTTATTTGGCATCATTCGGGAATGTGATAATTCGAGGCAGTGAGGTTTGAGCTCCAAACCAGTTTTCTGCTTCAACCATTTCACCGTCTGGAGTGATTCTTGTTTATTTGGCATCATCAGGGAATGTGATTATTCATGCAAATGACTGTTGAGTTCCAAATGGTGTTTCTACTTTAACCTCTTACATGGAAAAAATATATAAAGTAGAGCTTGTATTCCTGTGCTTTCTTCAGGGAGTGAGAACACAGGAACCCTTTTTGTCGTGTCTCAGGACTGGCACCTGGTGGGCGCATCGTCACCTCGCCAGCCTCCCTTTCTGGCGAGTGCCCACTCAGGGCCTTAAATGTGGCTTTAAAAGTCTCATGCCTGTGTTTTATATTTTGGGGGTGGCAATCTTTTGTCGTCAGCTTTTGCTTGTCATTACTGTAGGTGCTTCCAGTAGATCCCTTCTCCGTAATGAAACTCACTCTCTTCCTCCAGACCCTCCCACCCCCCAGTCCTGAGCCCCGTCCTGCTGCTGGGTCTCTACTTGTGGAGAACAGAGAACTGGACCAGGGAGGAGCCAGGAAAGCTGCAAATGCCACAGCTTTGGGGCAAATATGTGACCTTCTTGAGGAACCTCAGTGTTTTTAGCTGTAAAGTGGGTATAATGTTGTCCTTTCATATTTAATTGAGTTGCTGGGAGGTCGGGAAAGAAAAGAAACACCCAATTGTGCATATTAAAGTGAGAGTGAACCTAAGTCACTCAGACATTCATTGGTGGTTTGAGTTTGTGTGTGGGTCTCTTAAAAGATTAACCCGAAAACTGCTGGAGAGAACTGCTAGTTCTCTGAGACTTGCTCTCCCCGGGGGATTCTCAGCTCCTGGTTCCCTCCCTGCAGTCCTGGCTCTGGGTAAAATGCCAAGTCAGCAATCTTCCTCCTCCCCGCCTCTTTCTGGAACTCTCACGTGGTCTTAGCAGAGTTTCAATCAGGTTTAACCACTTTGCTCGCCACCCTTCCCCCACCGCGTGCATGTGTGCCTCTGTCCCCGCGCACGTACAGAAACAGTGCTGGACATCCCCCCCCTCGGCACACTCCTTGTGTCATATCCTCCACCTGCTTTTAAGAAAACACTGTCTTAGGATCGAGTTTGAACGCTGTTTCAAATCCTACCCTTGCTCTTGGTAGCTCTGTCGTCACTTTGGGACAAGCAGCAGATATTCTTTCTTCTAACGTGTTATTCTTCAGTCTGGGACTCTTCTCACCCTGGGGAGGATCAGCTGTTTAAAATCCTAAGTCTGGATGGGTTATACGGTCTCTTCCCTCAAAGGGCTTACAGTCTAAGGGAGGTGCAGTCCTACTGGCACTAGTGTTCATGGGAACAGTTATGGATTCCTGAGCCTGACTGTGTGCTGAGAACTGTCTCGTGTAGTACAGAGGAGTTATGAGCAAGGTGCACCCCGTTTTTGAGAGCAAAGCGGGAGGTAGGTGTGAAGGAAGGGGAAGTGCGTTTGTTCCTGGGTAGAACTGTGAAAGCGCTTTCCTTTCCTGCCGGCAGTGGCAGTGGCAGCCAGCGCGGATAGAAACCGTCTCTTGTACTTGATTGGATGACTGTGGTGCCGTCAGACGGACAGAAGTATTTGTTGGTTGGGATCATTTATTACTTGCTGGAAAGAATTCACTATAATCAGATCAGATGACCTATTTCTGTGGCCCATCTGCTGGAATATGAAAATAGCACTGTTATTTGGGGCCCTTATTGTTCCCTTCCGTTATTCTGTTACTTAGAGTACTAGGAAGGCTGGGTGCTCAGTTAGAGGGGATGCTGTCAGGGGGTTCCAGCCCTGAAGGGGAGTGGGACAGTCTTTAAAGTCCTTGTCAATTCTGATAGTCTGCCATTTAAATTTTACTGGTAGTCTAAACTATTATACACTGGTGCAGTGTAATCCAGATTTTAGAAACCTTCAGAAAAAGACAATAATTAGAATGGCCTGAGAATCCGAATTGTGACTCTCTGGCCAGCTGACTTAGAACTATTGGATTCATCACTAATGTGCTCGATGCCGTGTATCTCAAGCTTGTACTGTGAAAATCTTAAGTACACACCACACCCATTTTTAAAAATGGTGTAGCAGGACCTGATAAATGATTTCAGAGGTCTGGAAGTTTTAGCTTTGGTTTGCACTTGGTAGGGGGTTTTCTGTCGGTGAAGAAAGGATCCGTGTGTGCTTAGCAAAATTGAGGCTTGAGAACCACCAGGTAGCAGTTGTGTAGTGATGATGGGACGTGACAACTTGGTCCTGCCAAGGTTCCAATGGTGACCTGCAAACCAGGAGGACCATGAACATATTTGCACTTACTTATAAGTATGCTTGCAAGTGTACACGGCAGCTGTCAACAGAGATGTTGCCTAAGAATTGCTGAGAATGAACTGTTTGGGAATCCTATTCTCCATGGAGTTCTGTTATAAAATCAGAGCTGTGCTTGGCTGCAAACATTTTGGCCAAAATGTTAGTTTGGTTAGTTTAGAGCATCACAGTAAAAAAAATTCAAGTTAAAATGTTATAGATTTAAAAGAAAATAAGATTTTTATTTGTTTTATTTATAGTACTCCCAAATCTTAAGTTTTAATAAAAGATTAATAATGGGCCGGATGCGGTGGCTCACGCCTGTAATCCTAGCACTTTGGGAGGCCAAGGTGGGAGGATTGCTTGAGCTCAGGAGTTGGAGACCAGTTTGTGCAAGAGCAAGACCTTCTCTCTACTAAAAGTAGAAAAAATTAGCTGGGCGTGGCAGTGTAGTCCCAGCTACTCTGGAGGCTGAGGCAGGAGGGTTGGTTGAGCCCAGGAGTTGGAGGTTGCAGCGAACTATGATGATGCCACTGTACTCTAGCCTGGGTGATAGAGCGAAACTCTGTCTCCAAAAAAAAAAAAAAAAAAAAAAAAGACATGCAAAATATTAACCAAAGAAGTAAAAACTTAAACTGTTGTTCTTGCAGCAGTACCCAGTGGAGATCATAAAATACACAGAAAGCTGTGGTTTAGCAGAGAATCTGAAACTCTTGACAGAGAGTTGATATCCCTCCCCTTGACCCATAATTTATTCATTAGAGAGGTAGCAAGCACCCAGACTTTTGCAAGGAGGAGGCTTACTCCAAATTTCACTCTCCTTAACTTAAAAAAACCCCTATTAGTTGTGTAATGAATCACTTTGACGTATGACCTGTGTCCTAGAAGTGCTGCTAGGTGATGTCATGGCCTGCGGTGTCTCTGGGTGGTGGGAGAGAGCAACCCTTGCGCGTGAGTGTGTGCACGCACGTACGTGTGCAGAGACGTGTGGTTGTCCAGCAACAGTCACATGACAAACAGCAATTTGCAACCCTGAACCACAGAGAGAGTTTGTTTTACTATTCTGCCTGTTCCAGTTATTTAACTGATGGCAGATGTCCTCATTAAGGGCTATTAGCACATCAGGGTATGTTTGCCGAGCCTGGAAAGGGCTAACCCCTTTTGGACATTGACCAAAATACATAATCTGGGGTGGCTAACCCCTCCTATTGGTGACAGCAGTAGGGGTGGGGAGAATAAGGGGGCTCGGGGTCCCCTTAGAACTGTACCGAGAAGTCTTCAGCACTAGTTTATGTTTCAATCAAGGAATTCCGTAAGCCGAGAATGTAAAATCGTAGAGAGGGATTTGGCTGCATGTTGAAATACTGTTGTTGTTAC
This sequence comes from Eulemur rufifrons, assembly GCF_041146395.1. NCBI lineage: Eukaryota > Metazoa > Chordata > Mammalia > Primates > Lemuridae > Eulemur > Eulemur rufifrons. The sequence continues at coordinate 4,858,637 of NC_090994.1, forward strand.
TCAGAATTAGATGTTTCTTGATTTTTCTTGGCTGCTCTGGAACCATATGGCAGACGAGGGGATGGCTGGTTTGTGTGGACCATTGACAGCTCCCAAGAAAGAGCGTGCGGGGGAGTGAGTGGAAGAAGAGAACAGGGATGGGTGGTTTGAAGGAGGCCACTGCTGGACTGGTAGAAGCATCCCAGAGGGAGAGGAGGACCCTCGGTGAGAGGTGTAAGATAGCAGGCCATCCTGAAAAGTCGCTTGGGCCCAGAGTTTACTTTGGCAGACCTTTACCGTTGCTCTGATTCACTTCTGAGTCCCTGAAGGACTCTTGGTTTATTAATACTTGTGTTATCTATAGAGCCAGGTCCATAGCATCAGAGCATAACAAGCGGACTGATTAACCCAGGAGAGACGTCGATTGACATCTGGGGATGCCTCCCTGCCTAGTCTACGTTCATATTTTTTACTTCCATGCTGTTAACTCCTGGTATAGACTTGGCTAAAGTTTTCCCTGAGAGGGCAATATGTGTGTAAAGGTCTTCCCAAACCTGGCTGCTAAATGATTAACAGTGACTTGGACTGCTGAGGTCAGACTTAAACCTTTATTTTATAGGTAAGAGGCCAAGATGCAAGTGGAGAAGAGAGTTTTCAAGGAGTGAAAATGCACGAGGAAATGGAAATGTAGACCTTCCGATCAGGAACTGTTGTTTTCTATCAAACTTCACTAACATGGGGGCGAAAAATACCAGTTGGATGAAAAGCAACTTGCGTGTTTTATCTTGAGAGATCCCACTCCTACTGAAATAATGGTTGGATCGTGACTTTTGACACCAGACAGACGCGAGTTCAAACCCAAGGCTGCCAGTTCCTAGTTGTGTAGCCTCAGCAACCTAGTCTGTTCCAGGCATGGTCACCGCATAAGAAATAAAAGACCATATGTTTATCTCCAGTCGTGTTGAGGATTAAATTAGATACAGTTTATGAAAGCTGGTGCCTGTCAGGCACTTAATAAAGGCAGTTTCCCTTCCTTCTTTCTCTTCTGCTTTTAAAAATTAAGATTTGGGAGGACTATAAATAAAACAAATAAAAAGATGTGTTTCAGTTGTGGAATTCTGGTCGGCAGAGCGAAGGCAGACACGTGGGAACCCGCCGGAAGGGGGCAGGTTCACCAACTTCATGCGAAGCCAGCAACGTGCAGGCTCGCAAACAAAATAGAAAGTAAAAAGTTATTCTTTAAAACGAAAAAAGAGAAAAAGGCTTACATAGTTAGGATGTAAACATAGTTAGGATGTGTTCACCAAACATTTCAGGTGCCGTCTAAAGACCGGGAACCTAGGAATTTTGGAAATACTACCCTTTTTGCATTTTCAGTGGTAGAAACCCCAAACTTCCTGCTCTGGAAGGTGGGGGTGGCCACCGGGTTTTTTTTTTTTTTTTTTCTTTCTTTTTGCCAAGAAAAGCAGCCTCTTCCTCTGGGTTGATGCTGCCCTCTGATGTCTCTATGTGGCATTGCGGCTTCACCTCTAGACCCTGTCGGATCCATTAAACTGGGAGTGAGAGGTTCTTGATCCTAGCCTGAGGCTGCAAGGACAAAGGTAGGTAGGTGCCTGAGCTTTTAAAAATAATTTATTTTAATAGCTTGGGTACATATTTTTTTTTTTTGCAGTGGTAAAGAATCTACTTCTTAACGTTTCTCTTTTTATTGTTGTAATGATGCCTTCTGAGTCATTGTTGGATGTAACGTCACCAGACACCTTAGATAGGAACTCTGTCTGCAGGCTCAGGCTCCTCCCTCTTCCTCATCTTTGCTTTGCTTTCTAGGGAACTCACGGTGGATCTCCGTGCTGTTAGATTCTAGCCTTTGAGGCTAAAACGCTCATGAAAACCCTTTGCTCAGTATTTGCAACTTTGTTATAATCGGTTACAATTCTTTTTGCCATTCCTGTTCTGTGACTGTGGAGATGTTCGCTCGCATGCCTTGCTGGGATGGTTCGGAAGGAGGCCAGGATTCGTGAGACCCAAACAAAGCCCCGAGGCCTTTCTGGATGAGGGTAAAAGGTACAGAAGGTTTATAGAACTGTCCAAAGACAGTTTGAGCCAAGAGCCGTGTTGACAGGTGTCCTCTTGATGTGAATGTGACAGGAGTGTGGTGGGCGGGGCAGGGAGAATGTTGGCACACAGTCTCTGGAGATGCCGGGCTCGCAGACCAGGCAGCGGGGAAGCCGGCATTGGTGCAGAAAGCCCGGTGTTGCGTGCCTGCCCTGGTGCCACAGCCCCTGGGGTGCTCTGTGCGCACGTCCGATCCTCAGCGCAGTATTAACTGAGTGAGAGAACGGGAGCAAACAGCACCCGGAACGGCAGAGGTTGGGGCCAAGGAGCCGCGCTCTGCAGGAGGGCAGCAGGAGTTTGCAAAGTGCTGGGTCTGTTCTTCCCTTCCCACCCGCAGACCCGGGCCTGGGAGCAGGGGCAGCCTGGTCCCCCGGCAGGATCCACGTCGAGAGCCCTGTTCAGGCTCTGGCACCAACTCCCTTAGTCACTGTGAACAGGACACTTAGGCTCTCAGCATTAGTTTCTTCATGTGTAAGATGAGCGTGTGTCGTGGTTCGTTTCCATGGCGTTGAAGCCAGCTGACCTTGAGAATCTGTGTGTGTCCAACAAATGTGCTCCGGCTCTGACCCGGCAAGGTCACGTCCAGGAAGTTCACCCAGGGAAGCCGTCAGCGATGTGTGTGCGCGGAGGGTTAGCTCGGGCTGCTCGCTGTGGGCAGGGCTGTTTAAACAGCAAAACGCTGGATACAGCCTTTAGCTGCAATAATAAGGGATTTGTTAAATTAGCAATGTTGCATCCACCTAAGAAAATACCATGTGGCTTCTGAATGTTTGCTTATAGAATAACATTTAATGAAATAGTAAAACTTAGTGATTAAGTGAAAATTCATTTTACCAAACGAGGATCCCATTTTTATGGAAATAAAAGTATGCAATTACACGTATAGAGGGAAACAGGGACCACTGTAGAAGAAGAGTGGGCATCTCTGGGAGGCAGGTTCACGAGTGATTTGTTTTCCTATGTGCTTATGGCATTTTCTAAACATCCTACTAGGTTTCTAAACATCCTGCTAGGAATGGGTATTACTTTTGTAAAAAGGAGAAATGATAAAAGTTACTTTAAAATGTTCATCTCTTTTAATGGACACCTGCCGGCTCCTGCTGCGTGTGGGGCTCTGTTCTAAACGCTCCCTGGTTCCTCCAGGTGACGGACGGAGGACTCAGTGTCCCCTTTCCCTCTGCAGGAGAGCAGCAGCATGGCCAGCGTGCTGTCCCGGCGCCTTGGGAAGCGGTCCCTCCTGGGAGCCCGGGTGTTGGGACCCAGTGTCCCAGACGGACCATCAGGGCCTGCCCCACCCTTGGAGCCGCTGCTGGAGGGGGCCGCTCCCCAGCCCTTCCTGGCCTCTGAGGACGCCTCCTGCCAGGAGCAGCCCAAGGAGGTCCTCAAGGCTCCCGGCACCTCAGGCCTCCAGCAGGTGGCCTTTCAGCCTGGGCAGAAGGTAGGTCGATCCCAGCATGGGTAGGTGTCTGATCTCGCAAGGCTCGGGGATGGCAGGCCAGGGGTGTTGGAAGTTCTCTGGGCTCCAGTGTGAGCGCAGACCTTTTCCCTCCAGCCACGTGGGCTCCCCGCCCCAGAGAAGATCATGGCTGGCAGGCCCAGGCTCCTCCAAGACTGTGTTGTCTGTAGGAGAAGGTGGCAGGACTTGGCACCCGACTTTCTGGGCTTTGGCCTGCTTGAAACCTCAGTTCAAAGCATGGCCATAGCTCAGTTTCTCTTAGTCTCCCTCGGTTTGCAGCTTTACAAAACAAGGGAGAGGACCTCAGGCTCGTGAGAGTCAGAGAAGATTGCATCTTTGAATTACCTTTGGATGTTTTTGAGAGACAAGGGTGTTTGTTTAGTTGGGAATCCATGTGGATTTCCTTTTCCACCGTCCCCTCCCCTGTGGCAGGGCCCAGGGTTGTCTGATGTTGTTACCAGATCAGGTGCATGGAATTCGCTTCCATTGCCTTCTCAAGGGCCCGAAAATAGGGACTCTGCCTCCCTGGTGTCCCTTGTGCCCTCCAGGCCTCTCTTCCTCTGAGCTGAAGGTGACCTCCAGCTTCCAGCCAGGTACCCCCTAGAGAGGGCTCAGCCTCCCTCCACCCCTCCCAGCTTGTCCCCAGTAGACTCAGAGTCCTCTGAAGGGAAAAGTGCAGGTCAGAGCAATTCAGGGCGACAGGTGGGCACCGGCATCAGGTAGCTGCGAACATCTGCTTGAATGGAGGGTGAGAGAGTCAGCGGACACAGTTTGTCACAGGCAGACACCCCGACTGCTGGGACTGGGGGCAGATGAGAACTTCGGATGACACATGCTTCCCGCTGGCTGTGCTTCCCCTCCCCCAGGTTTACGTGTGGTACGCGGGTCAGGAGTGCGCAGGGCTGGTGGAGCAGCACAGCTGGGCGGAGGACCAGGTGACCGTCTGGCTGCTGGACCAGAAGTTACAGATCTGCTGCAAAGCGGAGGAAGTATGGCTGGCGGAGCTGCAGGGCCCCGTCCCCCAGGTGACAGCCCTGGAGCACGGAGCCCAGGCCCTGGCCTACAGGCCTGTCTCCAGGAACATCGACGTCCCAAAGAGGTTTGTGTGGGGCAGCGGCCTGGGCTTCGAAAGCCGCGTGGGTGGTGAGGCGTGAGGGTGTGGGCTGCCTCATGATGGGGAAGGAGTGGGGGGTCCTGGGTGTCGAGGTGCCAAGATACTGACCAGCGAGCATCCGTTTCCTCCCTGTAACTCTCTTATGGGCCACACATCTTTGGTTCAGTGAAAGGCTATTTTTTTTTCCCACCTTCACGCTTAAATTAAAATCAGTTCAGGGACAAGGAAGAAATGGCTTAGATCGGGAGTCACCAGACTTTTCTGAATGGGCCAGATAGTAAATAATTTAAGCCTTGTGGGCCAAACAGTCTCCGTTGCAGCTACTCAGATGTGCTGTGGTAGGGTCAGGGCAGCATATCAGAGATGATACAGAAACACACGGGCATGGGTGCACTCTAGTAAAACCTTACTGACAGGCCAGGCGTGGTGGTCATGACTGTAATCCCAGCACTCTGTTTTTTTGTTTTTGTTTTTGTTTTTCTGAGACAGAGTCTCGCTCTGTTGCCCGGGCTAGAGGGAGTGCCGTGGCGTCAGCCTAGCTCACAGCAACCTCACACTCCTGGGCTCAAGCAATCCTACTGCCTCAGCCTCCCGAGTAGCTGGGACTACAGGCATGCGCCACCATGCCCGGCTCATTTTTTCTATATATATTTTTAGTTGTCCATATAATTTCTTTCTATTTTTAATAGAGACGGGGTCTCGCTCTTGGTCAGGCTGGTCTCGAACTCCTGACCTCGAGCGATCCACCCGCCTCGGCCTCCCAGAGTGCTAGGATTACAGGCGTGAGCCACCGCGCCCGGCCCCAGCACTCTGGGAGACCAAGGGAGGATCTCTTGAGGCTAGGAGTTCAAGAACAGCCTGGGCAGCATAGACCCCAAGACCCTGCCTCTACAAAGAAATTAAAATAGCTGGGAATGGTGGCATGTACCTGTAATCCTAGCAACTTGGGAGGCCAAGGTAGGAGGATTGCTTGAGTCTGGGAGTTTGAGGCTGCAGTGAGCTGTGCTCATGCTATTGCACTCGAGCCTGGGCGACAGAGTAAGACCCTGTCTCTGAAAAAAAAAAGAAAAAAACAAAAAAACCTCATCATGGGCCTTCAAATTTCAGTTTTACGTAATTTTCATGTGTTATGTGTCAAGAAATAATATTCGTTTGATTTTTAAAGACCATTCAAAAATGTAAAACCATCATTGGCTCTCAAGCAGCAGGCTGCACCTAGACCCCTATGCTCCTTCCCCATCTCAGGGCAGCCCACACCCTCACAGCGTGTCATTGTTCGTGTGGGAGGGTGGGAAGAGATTGGTTAGTGTCATTGTGCCCTCTTACATTCAATCGTGAGACAGGGAAAGGAGGTGATTTTTGTGCTTTTGCATTCCAGTGGGTGCCTCTTGTCCCCATCACATGAAAATAACCAATGTGGTCTCTCGTTCTATGGGGACCGTGCACCTGCGGTCCCAGCACGTAACCTTTTCCTCTCCCCTGTTTGAACCCAGGAAGTCAGATGCAGTGGAAATGGACGAGATGATGGCGGCCATGGTGCTGACGTCCCTGTCCTGCAGCCCCGTCGTGCAGAGTCCTCCTGGAGCCGAGGTCACCTTCTCTGGTGAGCAAGACGGGCCTAACTGGGTTCTGGGCGTGGCAGAGGCCTGTCACTGACATCTTCAGCGTTGAGCAGCTAATTGCCAAAGTCACCAGCCTGGCAAGAGGATTTCCGAGGCTCTTCTCACTGGCACCGCAGACTGGCCGAGTGCCATTGAGTTAGATGCTTCCCTTCTTTCTCCTCAGTTGCATCATCTGGGAGAAGCTTCCAGGTGCATTGTGAAGATGATTGAGCACGGGACTGAGCCACAGTGGCCACTTGAGTAAGTTCTTCTACGGGAGTAAGTGAGTGTGGCACGTCGGTGGGGGCCTGAATGAGGCCAACAGAGGAATATTTAGTTCACAAAGGGGGACGTGGACTAAATCGTCTTCTAGCGGTCTCAGAAAATTCATGCACCCAGTTCCAAGTGCCTAATTCAGCCTTGTAAATCAGCGTGGGCCTACAGGGCAAGGACCTGAAAGAAATGAGCGAAAGTCTAAAATAAATCTAATTGCTTACTAAAAACCAGGAGAATGACTTCAAGGCAAATTTATACAGTAAAACACATTCTTATATTTGTGACCCCCTTATCAGTAATATGAGGGGAGGAACAGTTGCCGTGCATTAGTAGTTTGACAAGGCTGGTGGTGAACTTGAAGTGTTTTTTGGAAATTCGTTATAGGGCTGGCCTACCTTACTCCCAGGGAAGAACTTTTTCATTGGTGAGACCTAACTGAATTGTAAGCCACTTAAGATAGTGTAGGAAACTATGGAGTTAGCTCTAAGCATGTACCAGGAGGCCTTTATAAGTATCCTTCACAATTAATCTCCCTATGTATAAAGTGGGTACAGAGGAGAGAGAAAGCAGACTGACTTATTTGACATTTCAGAAGCCTGTTGTCAGTGACACTCGGCTGCTAGAGAAAGTCATTGTGCTATGAGGACACCTAGCTGCGAAGCCTGGTATTGCATCCCTGCTCTATTAGCACAGGCAAAATGGGGTCGAGGAAAGGAGAGCATTTTAAGTTCTCAGGAAATTTTATGGGTTTAGGAGATCCAAGAGGTTGGGTCAACAGGGGGAAGAGCCATGAACGTGTCCTAAAGGGAAAGGAAGTTATTGACTACAGTCCCCCGCAGGAATGTATGCACATGAGTGTATGTATGATAACATGTATACATATGTGCACACCAACATATATACATCTCACTGATAATATGCCACAATCCTGACATCTTGATTCCCTTTTCAAAAAAAAAATTTTCATCGTCTAAGATTTTTTTCGTGACAACATATTTCTAATTTTATAGTTGAAGTCAGTGGAAAAATAAGGCTTCCTTGGCAGTTAATTACCTTGAAGTGTTCTGCAAAGTGAGGATATGCAAGAACCAAAACCTTTCTAATCATGGATACTATCTGCACAAGAGCCACCGACTCTCTTTGGTCTCTGTATTGTTAGGACGGCTGTGTGTGTGTGTGTGTGTGTGTGTGTAGAACAGAGGGGTTATAAATATTTCTTAAAAGCTCACTTGTAAGCTCTCTGTGCTATGCGTTTGCAGAGGAGTGCTTTGTTTTCATGGTATAAAATATGTATTTATTGCCTTTGTTCTAGAAACACTTATGATCAAAGCTGGAGTAAGTTAATAACTTACAACTTTTTGTTTTATGTTTTGCTTCTTTTGTGTGCCAAACTCTGCCATACAGATTTTATGCATTCAGGCCATTTGTGGTCATCCCCTTGGAGAGGGCTGCTGCGTTTGTAGGGTTTGCTGGTTGGTTGACCTAACCTTTGTCCCCAGAGCCCTGATTGTCCTGGATGTAGTGATGTAGGATTCTGCTCCCTGCCCTTCTCTCCCTGATGGGGTTCCAGAGTGGGGGTGCCTGGGCCTTGGCCCTGTTGGCCTGTTGCATGATTCTTGAGTTCTGCCCTGAATGTCCACCCTTTTTTGAGCTCATGTGGAGATGTAGTAACACCTTGGTCCCCAGAAAGGGAAAGGGATAGCTTTGAGACTTGACAGTGATATTTGGGGGGGAAGAGTTCTTCTTCCATCCCATTCTGTTTGGGTGGGCTTTCCTGAGAGTGAAATTTAAGGGGCACCTAGAATGGAAACCTGGGAAGCCGGGAGCCTGTCCAGGGTAGCATAGAAGCAGAAGAGATTTATGAGCAGGAGGAGAGAAGGGCAGTAAGATTGTATCCTGGCCGCAAGGCATGTGGAAGTGGATCCTGGCACCCAGGGTTAGGAGGTTGTGTGGAATACCCATGTTAGAGCTGGGGCTTGGGGCCTTTGAGGACATGTAATTTTTTTTCTTCTGTCGCTGTATTTCGATGTATCAGAATTTCAGATTCACCTTTACTGTAAGTTAACCTGGATTTATGGCCTGGGAATGAATGAGTCTGGGTTGGGCCTGAGCAGCCTGCAGATGTGCAATTTAAAAATGGAAGGGTCCACTACTCAGCCATTAAACAGAATGAAATAGTGTCTTTTGCAGCAACTTGGACGGAACTGGAGGCCATTTTCCTAAGCAAAGTAACCCAGGAACAAAAACCCAAATATTGCATGTTCTCCCTTAGAAGTGGGAGCTAAGCAATGGGTATGCACTGTCACACAGAGTGACACGAGGGACACTGGAGCAGGTTGAAAAATTACCCGTTCGGTACAATGTACACTATTCAGGTGATGGGTATGTTAAAAACCTAGACTCCCCCACCATGCATTTCATCCACGTAACAACAAAACCCATTTGTACCCCCTGAATCTATTAAAATAAACAAAACAAATCCCCTGAAGATTCTACATGCCTGTCTGCTCCCTTCTTCCTGGTCAGACACACTCGTGGAGCAGGGCAGGTGGGTCAGGGCTGTGCCAGGTGTACGAGCCTCCTGTCACCTTGCGCTTGTTGGAATTGCTCTCAGAGCTGTCCTTCCTCCTCCGAACGTGTTACTTCTGGATGAAGCAGGACGCACCGAGAGCTGTAAGGGCTGAGTGGTTTCTTTCCCCTCCGGGTTTCCACAGACTGGCCTGGGTTTGCGTGACCGAAAGGCATTTTTCGAGAAAGCTGGTCAGGAAGCACTTTAGGTTGGCTTTTCCATCCCACTCAGCCACAGGGAAACTCTCAGGGTACCCGACACCCTGCAGGCGCCTGTTCTCACCCCGGCTCCGCCCCGCCCCCCTTTTATTTAACATATAAAGTGAGACCTGCATTTTAATTAGGTCACCTGTCTGCGAATCCTAACAAAACGTCTGTTGTTCAGCGATGACCAGCCTGGCGGGAACATCCACCAGGGCAGAGCAGTAGGAATCGAGGCGGTGACCGGCCCTGCTCCCCGGCTTCTCCTTGTGGTTACGGCTTCTCCTTGTGGTTACCGACTCTCGCAAGGAAGAGGTTTTTGGTTCTTTCCTGTTTGGGCCCAGGGACACGCCCGTGAGTACCTTTCCCATCTTCTCTCTGCCCGGCCAGCTTCCCGCGCGGCCTGCGACCCGTGGAAGGAGAGCGGCGACGTGTCAGACAGCGGCAGCAGCACCACCAGCGGGCACTGGAGCGGGAGCAGCGGCATCTCCACCCCCTCGCCCCCCCACCCCCAGGCCAGCCCCAAGTATCTGGGGGACGCCTTTGGTTCTCCTCAGACTGATCATGGCTTTGAGACCGATCCTGACCCTTTCCTGTTGGATGAACCAGCTCCGAGAAAAAGAAAGGTACACGACTGCGGTGTGGGCGTGAGCCGGGCTGGGTGGGGCCGGCCGCCATGCAGGGAAGGGGGCCCACGGGCCCCATTTCGGTTTTCGTTTGCTGCTTGTTACCTGCTGATGTGCCTAGGAGCCACCTCCTCCTCTTTCATGGCAGCTTCCTTTTTAACCTGCCCCCTGACCCCTGCCCTCTCTCGCACTCCTGCAGAGGCCTGTGCGCAAGAGACTCCTGGTGGGGTCTTGGCTACGGCCCCCAGCTCTTGGCCACTAGGACCATCTCTTCGGTCAGGGCTTTCTGGCTCCTGGTTGTCAGTTTCTCTGGTCCCAGAGAACCCCTTCCCCGGAGGCTGTTGTAGGGTTGGGCAGAGGGCAGGAGCCAGCTCAAGTCCCCACGGGGTAAGGCTGAGCGACAATGAGGAGGAGAACGTGTCCCCCTTACCCAGTCTTGCTTCCCCCTAGAACTCCGTGAAGGTGATGTACAAGTGCCTGTGGCCAAACTGTGGCAAAGTTCTGCGTTCAATCGTGGGCATCAAACGACACGTCAAAGCCCTCCACCTCGGGTAGGTGTGGAGCCCGGGGCCTCTGGCCTTGGGTACCTTCAGGTGTTCCTCCACCTGCTAACTCCCCACGACCCCCGGCCCAGAACGCTGCCGAGGAAATGGTGCGCTGAGGACACCACCTCGTGCCTGTCCTGGTCCCGGCCGGAAAGACGTCCTGGCGATTGTTGCTGCTGTTGGCGGGAAGGGAACTCGTCCATCTTGTGGACGTGTCATCTTGCCTCACTGTAGAAAGCAAGATGTTTTGGTTCTGGGTAGAAACAGGGTAATTTGGTTCAGTCCCTGCTGAGATCCTGTTGCCGAGGTGTGCAGTGGCCAGCACCGCGCCCGCCTCCCCGCCGCTGCCGTTCTCCGTCGGGCCTGGCGCCAGCGCCGGGTTCTGGGCAGCGCGTGCTCAGCACAGGGCTGACTCACAGCCCTGGGGAGGGAGCGTGACTGCCGGCAGGTGGGGCCCAGAGAGGGCTTGTGGTGGCACTCAGAGCTGAATACCTCCTGCCAGAGGAGAGGTTGGCACATGTCCTGGGAGAGCACAAACCTTAGGCGCCAGGAAAAACAATTCCTGTTGACGTGCAGCCCGTAATCCCTGCGATATGTGTCAGGAGGGGGGCTCCTGGGTGTCCCCCGGGCTCCTTCTCTGACTTTCTGGGTGGCCCCGAGCAGTTACTTCCCTGTCACACTGCAGTCTACCCGGGTTTGACCTGGGGCAGCGTGTCCCTGACGATGCCCGCGTCTCCCTCCCGCGCAGGGACACCGTGGACTCTGACCAGTTCAAGCGGGAGGAGGACTTCTACTACACAGAGGTGCAGATGAAGGAGGAGTCTGCTGCTGCTGCTGCGGGCACCCCCGCCCCGCGGACTCCCACCGCTGAGCTGGCTCCCGCCCCCAGCGTGACCGGCCTGCCCCTTGCCGCTCTTCCACCTCCGCCCAAAGCCCAGCCCTCCGGCCCGGAACACCCCGGCCTGGAGTCTTCTCTGCCCTCAGGCACCCTCAGCAAGTCAGCTCCGGGGTCCTTCTGGCACATTCAGGCTGACCACGCCTACCAGGTACGGGACAGGGAGGCTCTCTGGGGCTGAGCCTCCTCTCTGACTTGTCACCGGCCAGCCTGTCCACAGGTCATTGGCCACCCTGATTGAGGGCTGAGCCTTTTGGCCAAATTGCTAATCTCTTACTTCTACAAAGAAGGAAAAGGAAACTGATTTCACACTCAATAAAGGTGGGACTTCCCAGAGCTCTACATCGGTAGCTGTCATGAGCAGTTACCAGAAATCCAGCTGGCTCCCTAAGTACCCGGGTTGGTGGGTTTGGCCTGGGGAACTGTTACACCGCTGGTTACAAGAGGGGATGGAGTGGTGTAGTTGGGCTTCCAGGAGCAGCTCTCTAGGTCCTAGAATGGTGTTGCGTTAACAAGCGATCCCACGCCCATGTTTGAGTACCTACTATGTGTCAAGCATTGGGCTAAGTGAGCTTTTCAGATAGAATCAGACATAGTCCCCGCCCTTGGGGAGTGCATGGTTTAGCTGGAGAGAGAAGTGAGTATGTGAATGTGGTTAATTATAGTAAATAGTCAAAGTACCGTTTACTGGAGGCATGAGAAGGTGTTGTGGGTACAGGAGGGACGGAGCTGTTATCCCTGTGTGGTTGGGACAGTTGTCACAGAGTGGGTGACATTTAGGATGGTTTTCACTGCACATGGTAGGTACTCAGTGGACGTGCAGCTTGCCGTGTGCCGGTTTTTCTTAAAATCCTTTTGTGCCTGCAGCTTGGTTTTATCGGACTCTGGGCCAGTTTGCAGGCTAGTAATTAAAAGTGCTTTTAGTCAGAAGCCTTTGCAAAACGAGCCAGCTCTCCCTACCAGAATGAGTGGCGGCCTAGCTATGTCACGTCTGGCTGGCTTCCAGCTCTAGGGGACCCTGTCAGGCTAGACAGGGCGCCTGGTGTTTTCTCAAGTAGACCTGAACCCCATGTCCAAGAGCGTGTTGCTGCTTCCCTAGTTGCCTGGCACACCACGTCTTACTCCAGCAATACCACCCGGGCGCAGGGGGCTGTTGGACCTCTTTTGGCAGCTATGCAGCACGTTCTTGGTAGGTGCTGGGCTGGGAAGTTAATCCTCCGATGATTAAGGCATGAGGCTGGCACGTAGTCCACTCTGAGAACAGGGTTCCAAAGCGAGATGGGAGCCTTGCAGCAAGGAGACAACTTCAAAGAGTTGGATACTCTGATGTTGCTCCTGGGAAGACCCATCGGGTGTGTCCCCGCATTTCCCGGTCATCTCACTTACGCAGAGATGTTCCTCTTGCTGCACGCCGCGAGGTGGCAGGGCCCGTGGCAGGCTCTGAGCACCCCCTGAGCTGCAATGAAGGCTGACGCGCTCTCGTCTCCGCAGGCTCTGCCCTCCTTCCAGATCCCCGTCTCGCCGCACATCTACACCAGTGTCAGCTGGGCTGCCGCCCCCTCCACCGCCTGCTCCCTCTCTCCGGTGAGTGTGCCCGTCCCTGTGCCCCGCAGCTCTCGGACTCTGGGGGCCTGGCGGGAGCCCAGGGCTCTCCCACACACCAGGGCTGTAGGTCGTCTCTGCACGTGGCACAGGTTGGTGTTGCCACCGTGCCTCCAGCCCCCAAATTCCTTGAAGGTCCCTCCCTGTCGCTCCCCACTGGCCATGGCCCCTCCCAGAAGGTGGAAGCGCTGGCAGGGGAGTGCCGGATCAGGCACGTGTCCTGCCAGGAGCATCGCGGGTGAGGCCGGGCTCAGTGTCCTAGTCAGCCCTGAGTGTCAGTGGGTGCCTGTTAGGGTTTTACCACCGAGAGCAGAGGAAGGGAGAGAGGGTGGAGGGCTGCGTGGGCTGGGTCAGAAATCTCAAGCCCGTTGGGGACTAGGGCCCCTAGGTCACTTGACCCTGAAATAAAATCACCCGGAGGTCATCGTGAACCACACCCAGGGGGCTCTAGTCTTGCACATCTCCTGCAGGGAAGTGTCACACGTCAGAAAACCAAATTGCCAGGAGATGCTGTTGAGGCAGTGCGATGCCTCCCTTTGTCTAAGTCCCTGCAGGGAACAGCCCTAAAGGTGGCCAGGCCAGGTGGCTCCCATGCACTCGGCCCCTGCTGGGTTCCGAGTGTGGCATAAAGGCCTGCTCCTCACTCTCCAGCCCCGCCTCGCCTGGCCTTGTTGAGACCACCCCTCTGCTGGAACGTCCCCCGAGACCCAGCAGGGCCTCCTGCCCCTCTGCTTGCCGGGGTGCCCGGCAGCACAAGGAGCCGTGCGGCGAGTGTGGCCGGTTGTCCTGTAGGACGGCGCTCTCACCCTTCCCGACCGCCCTCCTGCTCACGGCCCCTCTCCCTGTGCCCAGGTCCGGAGCCGGTCACTGAGCTTCAGTGAGCCCCAGCAGCTGCCACCTGCAGTGAAATCTCACCTGATCGTCACCTCTCCACCCCGGGCCCCGAGCAGCGCCAGGTGAGACGGCCACTGGCACCCCCTGCCTTCTGGTTCCTGTCCCCGCTTATCTCCACTGGGACGTGGACTCTGAGTCCACCCAACAGAAGTCACCAGGGCTTGTCCCCAGAGGGGAGCCCAGATGGAGGGCGCACCAGACAAGGTGGCTTTCATACTCAGAGCCTCCAGCTCCTTCCCTATCGGCTTCCATGGGGAGCCAACCACCACGGCCTCTGCGTGGTCACTCAGCCTCGCACATGGCGGCTGTCCAGTTCGAACCACTGCTGGTGACGCTGCTCTCGGTCCTCTCTTTTGGCAGGAAAGCCCGAGGGGAGGCAAAGAAGTGCCGCAAGGTGTACGGCATCGAGCACCGGGACCAGTGGTGCACGGCCTGCCGGTGGAAGAAGGCCTGCCAGCGGTTCCTGGACTGACCCGCCTGCCCGCCTGCTCCGCTCCCGCCCCGACGGCAGCCAGCAGACAAAAGGTGTCACCAGCCCTCAGCAGAAACCGGAAGGATAAAGAGTGGAAACGCAGAGTTTGGGCTCTATTGGCGAAGGTGTAACGCTTAAAGCATTTTTTCCCCTTTGTGGGAACATTTTATTTTTTAAAAAAAAGAAACAGAAATATTCCCCCCCCCCCCCAACTAGGAGAGAGCCAGAACTGACCAAGGGTATTCAGCAGTGAACCAGAGACCAAAGAATTAATGACCCTCCCTCCCCACATCTCCTCTCTCTAGGGGATTAGTTTGTACACATCAAAAGAAGGAACAGCTCGTTCTGTTTCCTGCTGAGTTGGTGAATTCTTTGCTTTCTCAACTCTTTCCAGAAAGGACTGTGAGCAAAATGAATTTGCTTTTCTTTTTAAAAAAAAAGAAAGTTTCTGGCTGATGGGTGACTCAGAGGCAGGACTCTGGACGGGCGGGAAGGTGGGTGTCGCGCGTCTCAGGGTCTGCCGCCTCTGCCCGCCCGAGCAGCTCCCCCGGAAGTTAAAGGAAAGGCCTTTCTGGGCAACAACTCTTTGAATCTGGGCGCCCTTAGACATTGGGTTGCATCCCAACAAATGTCATATGGCTTCTTCTCAAAGCCCAGACTAATAGATTTTTAAAGACTGTCCCCAAACAGCTGAGCCAAAAGGCTAAGAAGAATTCACTTTTTAAAATGAGGCAGTTAAACACTACCGTGATGCGTCTCCTCTTTCCTCGAGGGGTCCCCGAGGGTCTCAGTGTCTTTAGAAACTCTCTGCTCTTCCCCAGATAAACTCCCTCCTGACGTCTCTTCCTTGCGTTATGGAAACCTCTGGAATGTGCTGTGTTCTGTACGGTATATTTGGAAGCCTTCGTTGATGAAAGTTTCCTTTTATTTGGCAGCCAGGGGGAGACCCCAGTAGGTTGCTGGTAGGTTCCTGTTTGTCTTCTGGCTTCAGCAGGGATTTCCCCATTTCCGTTTCCTGCCTGGAGGCAGATGGGGAAGGCCAGAGAGAGCCCTCGAGGGAGTGAGGTTCGGGCTGAGGAAACCACAGAGGGAGACGTGGGGTTGGATTGGCGGCTCCTGGCGGCGCTGCCCTTGGTGTTTCCGGAGAACACAGGCGTTTGGGGGGAACGGAACTGGGCTGCGTTGAGGTCAATGAGCAAAGCTGTTCCTGTCGGGCAGGAGGGAGGCCGGGGGAGTCCAGTGCCAGGCCAGCTCCGATGCACACGGACCGAGGGCCGAGCAGGACATGTTCCTGTCCTGGCACCTCCCCTCTCTTCCGAGCTTCCCTCGAGGCCTGCTTGAACGTGACCACCTGGTGCCCAGCTGTCTTGGGCACAAGCCCCAGCCCTGCATCCCAGATGTCAGGGGCTCAGGGAATCCCACCAAGCCACCTCTCCTAGCATTGAGCAGCAGCAGCATCCGCCCCTTGGGTTGTCATCAAGGTTGTCCTCTCAGTCCGAGGTGAAGACACCTGGCCACCGGGGCTCTGTTGGATGCTTCACGTGGGCAATAGACACGTGCTTTTCAATCCGAGACACAGTGAGTGTTACCAAACCTGCAGACCTAACCAACACCAGGAACGTGATGTTTGGAAGGGTATAGTGCCCTGGGTTGGTGACAGAAAGGACAGACACTATTATGCCACAGGTGTCTTTGGTGGTGAAGGTGTATGCTGTTATAGCTTAGTAAAAAATGTACATGGAATTCTGTGTCTTGGTAAAGCTCAAAAGCAGACCTCCTTGAGAATGAAGCGCTGGCCGCCGTCGCGGCCCTTCCTGCCGCTCCTCACTTCGCACTATGTCTTTGTTCAGATCCTGTCGTGAGGGGTGGGGTGTTCTTGACCCGTGGGGACCCTGCCCCCGAGGGTCTGCCGTCCCTCGTAACCAGAGCTCTTGCAGAGTCTCCCCTTTAAAAGAGCCGCTGGAATCCCCTCCCTCAGTCTGGACCGTGCAGACGTACCTGGATGTACAGAAGTCTCCGTGTGAGCGGGGCTTCCCGGGCTGCCGGCACACGGGGTGGGAAAGGAAGAAGAAGAGGAGGGTGGAACAGTCTAGAAACTGGGTTGGTTTTGTTTTTGTTCTGGGTCTTGGGTTTTGGTGCAGCCTTCCCTGCCTGCATTTGCTCCCTGTCCTTTTCGGTGGGGGCGGCGTCCGCTGCCTTCCCCCCTCCCGCGCCCGTCTCGTCGCTGTTGTGTTGGTTCTTAGCACGTGCTCTGTCCCTGGGGTCGCTGCTCCATTTGTTTCCTCTCGGAGGGTGGGGGTGGTTCGTGCGCTGACCCAGCGAT
The DNA here is from genome assembly GCF_041146395.1 of Eulemur rufifrons. NCBI lineage: Eukaryota > Metazoa > Chordata > Mammalia > Primates > Lemuridae > Eulemur > Eulemur rufifrons. The sequence continues at coordinate 4,875,304 of NC_090994.1, forward strand.
CACGCCTGTTTGCCTCATCTGCGATCTCCCTCCTTCCCGCGCCCGGGCAGCAGGATCTGGTGGAAGGGAGATGCCACCGATGTGCTTCTGAAACTAACGGGACCGATTTTCACAGCAGTTGTCTTGGGAAACTGTTCATCCCAGTGATGTTACCTTTATCCGGAGTATTTCTCGAAGTTACCTTCAGAGCCTGTGGTGCTGTGTTCTGAACACCTTTGACGACGCCAAGCCTGCACCCGCGCTCTGTTAGCGCAGAGTCCGGCGAGGAATGTCTGGTCCAGGGAGAGCTCAGGTTGCAGAGCAAAAGGACCGTCAGGTAAAATAGCTTGGATTTAATCATGTGGCGTTTAAACTGGCTCTGAGAGCAATTCTGTAATTTCAGAGAGCGTGTCGAGCAACGGCTACATTGCCGTACGTGGGAAGTCTATAGCACGACTCCTCGGAGAACAATGTGAATTTGGACGTGGAAACTCTGATTTGCTGGGAGGAATCTGTCCTGTTACTTTCTGGTCATCCCAGGTTCTGACTTTACCAGGGGCAAAAAAAAAAAAGAGGGAGATAAATCCCATCTGTGAATTTGTCTTATTGGCGCCTTTCCCCCCAGCTGTCTTCCAAGTATTATTTTTACTGTTAAAAAAATTTTTTAAAAAAATGTGAAATGTAATGTTTTTACAGCAACAATATGAAATATATTTTATAAGGAATAAAATGGTACTTTGTCTGATTTAATGTGTGCCTGTCCCTCTGCCCCTCGCCCTGCAAAGATTGTCATTGTCCTTGGTGTTAAATGACAGCGTATCACGCCGTAGGCGAAGTGAACACATGGATCTGCATATGGTAACAGTAGGGAACTGTACCAGGGGCTGGGCCAAGTGCTTACCTGAGTTACTTAAATAACCCTATGAGGGAGTTACTATAATTATTCCCATTTTACAGATGAGGAGAGTGAGGCACAGAAGTTAAATACCTTGCCCAGGTCACAGACTGGGCAGTGATGGCACTAGGATTGCAATCCAGGCAGTCACCATTTGCTGCTGCTTGTATTGACAGAGGGGAGCATATTCGTGGCCACATTCCAGAGTCTGTTGGGGGAGGAGCAAGTGACTTAGGAGAAGCTAAGTGACACCCTGATGAATTCTGAACATCCGCTCCCTGCAGACAGATTCCGTGTGCCGCGGTGGCCCCCGTGCCTGGCAGCCCGGCCTGGGCGGGAGGGCTGTTGGAAGCAGAAGGCACCACCCCGCCCAGGGCCTGGCGTCTGCAGTTTTAGGTGCTGACCCTTAAAGAACTGTTGAGCGCAGCAGCGGTAGATTATGAGAAAACCCAGCGAAATAAACCAGGCTTGAGGAAGTTGTTGTGGAAACGTGTTTAAATGTTCAGAGTATATTTAAAATGAGAAGGGGAACATGTCGCCCTGATAGGAGTTCAAGGTGAGGGTGATAGGGGCGGGTGGGGGGCCCGACCGGATCCTTTGCTAGCGGGTCTGCCTTCAGCAGAGGGGGGAGTGTGGGGACGGGCTCCGAGGAGGTGGGAAGCCTTTGGGACGATGAGGTGTCTCCGGGGGTGGGTTCCGGGGACCCCTCACATTGCTGCCAGCGAGGGGGCTGCGCTCTGAGCAGATGCGGGCGCTTCGTGCTGGCACGAGTCGGCCACGCCCGGCAGCCGGTGAAGCAGTTTGTCTTCCTCACCCTGGTGGCCTTTCTCCTCACCTTGGGGCAGAACAGAGGACCTCTGTCTCCCTCTCCTGAGTCCCGGCCCCGCCCCGGGGTTGGATCCGTCCGCCGTGCAGCGTTGGCCGCAGTGTGCCCGCCAGGTAGCTGCGTCCTGCACTTGCAGCTCGAGCCCCCACCGCGACTCACCTTTGTGGCTGCACCTGTGGATTGAACCCCCAACTTTCCAGCTTCCGGTTGGGTTTGGCCACCAGGAGACACCAGGCTGGAGTTTGAAAGTGAGGAGGAGAGAGAAGGGGGATGGCTCTATTTCCCTACCGAGAGCTACAGAGCTATGGAGAGCTGCGGAGCTTGTGGGTTCCGGTAACTTCCTTGAACCTACCAGGGCTCCCAGCTGCCCAGCAGAGCGCCTGACCGTCCCTTGCGGATTTCCTGTGACCCTGCCGATTTTTCAGGTGTGTAACTCTTCTTAGTTACCCCGTTTGGGTTCACTGTATGTTTCTTGGCTGGACTCTTGACAGTGACACACCTTAACGCGTTAAGGTGGGGGTAAAAGTGGCATCAGCAGGTTTGTCTTGGCTCCGCCCCTTGCCTTGTGTCTTCAGTCCATTGGTCTCAAACCAAAAGGACCTGTGTCACCTGGAGCTTGTTAAAAAGGCAAATTTCTACGGAGTCAGAAACTGGAGGTGGTGCCCACCTGTGGTGCTTGTGCACATGGAGAGCTTTTGCGAACCACTGCCCTCTCCCCAGCCTGTCCGTTCCCCCACCGGCTACACCTGGATCGGGGCCCCCTGCACTTTCGGGGTGCACCTCGCCCCTCTTTCTCTACAGCAGAGCCACATGCTTCTCGAGTCTGCCTCCCGGGAGCAGCAGCTCTGGTTGGTTGCCTGTTTGTGGAGCCTGCGCTTCTCAGTCGATTCACTTAAAAACAGCAAACCAGCTTATTAACCATTTGCTCAGTAGAAGTTTAATGGAGAAATAGTTGTTCAAAACAATCGGTCAAAAAGAACAGCTCTTTTACAAACAAGGGATGGCAGTGACGCGTCAAAACCCCAGGCTTGATTTCCTCTTCCTTCCGCCCGCCCCTGGCAGAGGGGAGAGGCGGGTGAGCAGGAGAGACGGGGCCGTTGAAATGTTAGCTGGAGGAATTACAAAAATACACTCTGATGTAGCAACAGGGTCGTGGTGAAACATGCCGTGGGGAGGGGGAGGTTCCGGAGGCAAAGCCTGCGGGGCCTGCGGGCGCTCAGGGCCTCGGGGAGGAAGGAATTCTGATTCCCAGGCGGCAGGTCTGGGGCTGGACACATGCTGTTTGGGGGATCACCTGGACGCCTGGGGAGACAGAAATGATTAAAATGGCAAACCCAGTGGCTTTTTGGACCCCTCTGTCCTATTCGCCCTAGTGACTAAAGCAATGACAAGGGAGCAAGGAAAGGCTGTCAACCCAGTGGTTCCTAAGGTAGCCAGAAGGGTCCCTGACCCCCTCCACACATCTCCCCCAGCCCTGAGTCTGCTGGCAGGACTAGTGGGATGAATGCATAGCAAGGAGCCCCCTACCCGAAAACAGTTCCCTTCTCCCTGGTGTTTGCAATCCATGCTAAATAGTGTCCTCATTCCTGGCTCTCATCTTACAAGTGCTTTCTAAGCCTGATGTCACTGATCTCTGACCATGAAAGAATCTACTCATTTTCCAGTGGCCAGAAAGGTCAAGGCCTGGGGCATCAGGACAGGGGAAGGCAGTATAGGGCCTGGGAGGGGGAAGTGCCCTCAAGACCCTGTCTCGGTTCTATCTAGGGCTGGTCTTGCACCCCACTGCGCACCGTTCCCGGGACATCATACACTTTCTGAATAGGGTTCAGATATCCCATTCCAATGTTAGGTGGCCCCATCTCCTCCCAGCCTTCTAAATATAGATCCGTATTGGGTGTCTTAGAAGTCAAGAACAGCTTTGGCAACTAGAGTCCCACAAGATGGAGAAATCGTCACGTGTAGGGCAGGTTGTGGTGTGTGTATGTGAATAACAACAAGGTTTAAGCTGCCCATGAGTCATAGACTCATAAATACATACCCATATTAGAACTCAGCAACCATGCATGTGAGGAGGAAAGAGACAGAGGGACGGTCACAGAAGGGAATAGGAAAGCCATCGCTAATACCCAAACGAGCTGGTTAATGTTTCCAGTGTTCCCATCAAGAACTTTACATGGGAGCAAAGCAGCAGACAGGAGCTAGTTAGAGCTTGGTTTCAGTGACTCTCAGCTGGAAGCATAGTAGAAGATTAGAAAAACCAATTGCCTGGCTAGGGGCTCAAATGGTTTTTTAAAATAAATTGAATCCTGCTAATGGGCCTGATTTTAAACTGTGTTTGGGTGAAGAAAATTATCGTAGTTCAGAATTAGACACGAGCTTCAGTGTCCCTCAGGAGCCACTTTAAAGAAGAGGAATCTTTCAGATCTGAAAGCGTTCAGTCCATGCCACTTCTGCAAGATTTACCGTTCGGTGCCGTGCAGACACGGAGATACGGCTTAGAAATAGAACGCTTGTGAAGGATCCAAGAGTATGACTTCAGAAGCGGTGCAGGTTAATTCAGGGCCTTCGGAGATTAGTCATCTGCTAAAATAAACACGGCAGCCTTCTCCTCACAACCGAATGCCTGTGTCCATATTTGGTAACGGGCCTGTCGCAAGCCCTGTGTCCTACCTGCGGAGAGCTACGTGGGCTGCCTCCGTGCCGATGCCTGTATGCCAAAGATTAGCAGATGTATTAATGTATCTTCAAGGGAGATGATTAGTGATATGGCTGCCTTGGATGTACGTATGGGAAGCAAACTGAAACAGCAGGTGCAAACATTTTTCTCTCATGCCTCTGAGTCAGGGAAAAGCCCCACTTGGGTAATGTTTTGGGATGATTTTGATGAACTGACTAGTTCTTTGTGTTTGGGCAAGTTTCTGAGCTGTTTGAGGAGCCGTACGGGACTCCACCACTGACCATATTCCCAAGGACTTGGTGGTTGGGGTTTTCTTAAATTTTCAGAAAATTCTGCCGTGTTGGTTCCCATTGCCACTCGCAGCTATGCACGGGTTGATGGGCTAAGGAAAGTTGGATCTCGAATGACTGGGCAATACATTAGGATCTCTGATGTGTGTTCTCTGATACGTATTATGTGTGCTCGTATAAGCCTGCCCGAGGGGGTAGGAAGAGGGCAGAAGAAAGGGAGAACAAAGAAGACAGGAGAGAGGGACAAAGGCAAACAAACAAAAGCAAGGCGACATGGCACGTCGGAAAGAAGGGAAAATGAATTCCTTGTCCATATTCTAAAAGCTACCGGGTCACTTGGGCCAGCTTCTCCAAGTCTTGTTCAGTGGTGACGCCATCCACCACAAGAGATCAGCGCATCTCCGGCAAGGAGGCAGGAAGGACAAATGGCTTGTGGAAGGAAGACAAGCAGAAAGCGTAACTCCTGGGCCTGACAAGAACTGTTTGGCCGGGGGAAATGGGAAAGTTTAATGGTTTCCATGGAATCCAGACACAGTGGGAAGGGGAGAGATAGGTAAGCCGTCTTTGAGGATGAAATAGCAACATCACAGCCACAGTAATCGGACTCTTGGCGAATGGCTAAGAGTAGGTCCAGTGATTGGTTTTTAGAGATAAAGTCTCTGAGGAGAGGTGAGCTGAATGGTTGCTACGGCAACCAGATAGGAGGATTGGTCCACTTAGCTGTCCCCATAGTAACTAAGCTCCTGGAGAGGGATGGAGGAATTAGTTATCTTAACGTACTACTATTATCCCCATGGTAACCAGTCTCCGCACGGGAGTGGTCAGCCTCAAGGAGCGATTGTGGGAAGATCTGTGCTCCCTGGAGAAAGGGTGGGCAGGAGGCAGGCGGGGGAGTGTCCCTCCCAGGCCCCCCAGGAGCTGGGCTCCTGGAGGTGGTGTGTGTGTGGGGGGGGTGTGCGTGTGTGTTTGGGGCTGATGTGCTTCCAGGGGGCCGGGGTGTGAGGTCTCTCCTTGCCCCCAGCTAATCGGTGCCCAACTCACTCATGGGTGGCGGTGGACGGTGCAGCTGGGAGGGCTCCCCTCCGGCTACACATTACCATTCTGGTGCAGGGTGCGCCGGCGCTGGCTGGACTGCAAGCTCAGGACCAGGTACTGCCTCATAAACTCACTGAACCGCTTCTGGTTGGCCAACTTCCGGGCCGACTTCCGGGCCCCGGTGAAGCCCCCGAACCTCTTCTGCAGCTGCTTCTGCTGGGTCTCCCCCTCGCCAGCCTCCTCCGGGGCGGGCCCGGCCTCGTCCTGCGCAGGGAACAGGCCCCCGACGCGGGGCATTCGCTTCAGCTGCTGCATCTCGGGGGCTCCCGGCTGGTACAGTGCAGCCACCGCGTGGTCTGGGTCAGCAGGGCTGAGCTGCCAGGAGCCCCTGGCGGTGACCTTGGCACATGGAGTCCAGAGCGGGCTGGGGAAGACCTTCTCTTCACACTCGAGGATGCACAGCTGTGGAGACACAGGTGTGAGGACGGGAAAAGGAACAAGGACCTCCGTTAGTCCGAGGCAAGGAGGCTATGTCTGTAAGTGCCTCTAAAGTATCTGTTTATCGAGTCCCGGGCAGCGATTTCACACACAGCTTTTTAGCTTCATAAAACTTCAGAGTTAGAAAGAAACAGAATCATCTGGCCCAGCTCCATCATTTTATAAACAAAGAAACCAGGGCTCAGAGAGGTAAGGTAACTTACCCCAGGTAACACAGCAAGTTAACACAGAATGAATGTACCCACAACTGCACCCTGTTAGACCCTTAGTTGGATTTTGGAGTCAAGCACAGTTCACTGGTCATTTCCCACAAAGAAGAGTTTTGTTTTGTTCTCTCATCGGGGTTTTGGAAGGTCACATGGGTTACAGAAATTGGGGATGTGAAAGTATGTAGTCAAATCTGCGCGTTTATTTTAAGGCCATCGTGTAAAAGATCAACCCTGGTGTCGTTAGTTTTTGATCCTACATACAGAAGTCATCACCGTCTATGTGTCATTTAGAGCAAAGTCCAGACCCGCTGGGATGAAGGCAGGTTGGTGTGCAGGGCTCCACCTGGGCTCCAGCTCCAGGGCGGGGAAGGGATCCCACTGTCAGATGTGAACCCCACAGACCCGCCTGGACCCCGGAAACTCTGCCGCTGCTCTGCCTCTCCAGCCCCCACCGACTGCCAGTTGAGGCCGGCAGCCTGACTGTGAGGTTCCTCCACCTCCAGACTGGTCCTGACCGTGGCCCCACTTTCTTGCGTTCCTGTCTCTGGTTGGGTCTCCGGAAGCCTCTGCCTCCAGCTTTGCTTCCTGCTTGCTGTTTGGCTTCACCCCTGAATCCCGGCACGTTTCTGGCCATAGCTGCGTGAGAACCCCACTTCAACCTGACCTTGCCGCCGAGAGTCAGCAGAGCCCTTCCTCACACCCTGGAGCTCCTGCCTGGCTTGCGGGGCGCCTCCCGGGGCGGAGGCTGCCAGCTGCCCACCCCCATGCGTCTCCCCCCTTTCCTCACTAACAGAACACTGTCTTCTTCCCGAAGGCAACACACGTTTCCCAACCTCCCTTGTGGCCAGAGGTGGCCGGAGACATAAAAACGGATGTGATCAGGTGAGGCTTCCGGGAAAGCAGGGTCTGACTTAGCTGGGAAGAACGTCCCTTTGTCCTTCTTCCTCCCCTTCCTCCAGCTTCCTGCATAGAATGTGGCCATTTTGGCTGGTGCCGCGCTGCCGTCTAGAAACCATGCAGTGACTTCGAGGGTGGCAGGGCAGAAAGGGAGCACACTGCACCTGCCACAGAAGCCGGGGACTGTCCACTTCCTCGCCCCTTACGAAGAGTGGAATCTCTGACTTCAGCCACTGTCACTTTAGGTCTTTGTTATTAGCAGGTAGATTCAATTCTTACCTGATATACATTCCCCGCCCCCACCCCAGTCTGCCCTTCTGCTTGGCCTCAGCCTCTGAATGGTACCTTATTCCCCAGGTGACTCAGGTTTAAAGCCCTGGGCACATCTTCACCTCCCTTGTCATCCCCCCATCTATCGGTCTGCAGTCTGCCCCGCCCTTGCTGCTCCCCCTGCCACCGCCTGAGCCCCTCTCAGGGTGCCGCGGTGCCCAGGCTGCTCTCTCTGCCTCTGATCTTTGCCACTGAAATCCACGTGGTAGCCCTGGCAGAACGTGTTCCTGAAGAATAACTCTCATCCTGTCACTGCCTTGTCCACAGCTGTCTGGTATTTGTCTTGTCCGTAGAATAGCTGCAAACTCCCGAGCAGAGCATTCAGATCCTTCTACCCTCTGGTTCAGCCCACCTCGTCAGTCTTATTTCTGCTCTCTCCTCAATTACACCCGCTTCAGGCCGATGGGGCTGTTCCTAGTGCCGTAGCACACCAAACTCCTCCCAACTCCGTGCCTGTCCTCACTCTGTCCCTCTGACCCAGTGACCTCCTTCCATCCTTCCCTCCATCCTCTGGGACCCGCCAAACTCCAGGGTTACCCCTCTCTGATACCTGCTTCTAGTTCCCTGGCAAGAACTGCTCTCTCCTGCCTCTGTGTCCCCGCAGAGCCTTGGGTGGCTCTTGTGGAAATTTGAATGCTTAGTGTAATTAAATCGCAATACCTTCCAAGGCAGAATATGACAAGTGAGGGACCACATCTCACTCACGCAGGAATCTTCTCCTTCCAGTAAATAGTCGGCTTTCAATAGAGGTTTGTCGAACTGAACTGAATTAATCAAGAAGTCACCTTATATTTAGCTAAGAGTGAAAAGGGGAGGAAATGAAAAGAGATGAGGAGAACAGGAGTTGCAGCTAGTTCATCGGGGACTGGATCTCCCCATATTTCAGCATGTGCTGGGGCAGCTCTTGTCACTGTCCCCCAGCCTTCAGCTTGCGCTGCTGCGGCAGCTCTTGTCCCTGCTGCCACCCTTTGTTCCCCTGATTACTTGTCTGTCCCATTAGAACAGGATTCTTAACCTTTTGTGGTTAGGACTCTTTTGAGAATCTAACAAAAGCCATGGACCCACCCTCTCACCCTGTGAACACACACATGTCAAATTTGCACATGGTTTTGGAGGGTCTGTAGATCTTCTAAAGCCTATCCCTGGACCAGCCTGTCCCTCTGTGGACTCCAGGCTGAGAGCCCTTCACTGGGCTGTCACTTGTCCTGTGGGAAGAGGCTGTACCCCTTCCAGGCGCCTGATGTTAGTACCTGGATACGAAGGTAAGCCCAGTAGTGGGGACGTGAAATGGAGCGAGTCGGCAGGAGAAAGGAGGGCATCTGCTGCTGACGTCACCCGATGTCCACCTTGGGAGACACCCCCACTCCCTTGTGTGTCAGCAAGCATGTCAGGGACCGCTGGCACTAGGTGGGGCCTCAGGCAACACCTGGTCCAGTGGGTCCCACACCTGGCTGTGAGTCCAAATCATAGGCAGAGGTTTTAAAAACACAGAATTTCAAGGCTCAATTAAATCGCTGAAGAATAGAACCAGGGATTAAAACTCATTTTTACAAAGGAATTAAAAACTTAAGTTTACAAAGGTAAGGTAATTCTGATATTTGCCCTGGTTTGCAAATGGCTAATGTAATTCAGTCTTCTCATATTATGATGAGGTTCAGTAATGTGCCCAAAATGACACGGTTAGGTCACAGTATAACCTGAACGAGAACTCAAAAATGTCTCTGAGGCCCAGTCCAGGACATCTCCTGCTCCATTACCTCTGTGCAGTTGCATAGGAATTGGTGGCAATTAATGCAAGAATAAGGATTCTATGAGACCAAGAAGTAGGGTTCTGATGGCAACAGTGCTCACCTCCCACTGAACCCGAGAGGAGAGAGACGGTGTCCAAGCAGAGAGCACCTTTCCTTCCCTGATAAGGCTTCCAAGGAGCAACCTGTCTAAGCCCGTGTGTTAGCCACAGGTGGTGATGTTGGCCCCAACTGATACTCAAGTCAAGGTTTATTTATTTATTTAAGAGACAGGGTCTCTCTCTGTCTCCCAGGCTGGAGTTCAGTGGTACGATCACAGCTCACTGTAGCCTTGAACTTCTGAGCTCAAGGGATCCTCCTGCTTCAGTCTCCCAGGAAACTAGGAGTACAAGCATGTACCACCACACCTGGCTAATTAAAAAAAATTTTTTTAGAGATGGAGTCTTGCTATGTTGCCCAGGCTGGCCTCAAGAATCCTTCCACCTTGGCCTGCCATGATTTTTCTGAGTGTGCCTTTTTCATTTAGCTTTTGTTCAGAGATGCTTAACAGATTGAACCTAGTTGCTGGCAGAGCAAATACATCGTCACTGCAAACTCAGTAGAGAGACATAAATGCAATGTCATTGGTTATGAAAAAACCATGGGCAGCTTCAGCAGAACAATGAAGTCACAAACTTCTGGAGTGTTCTGTAAGAGTGGCTACTGGAATTGGTTAGAATGCAAATTTTTAGCCCACACTCATGGAGATTCCAATCCACTAAGTCAAGTGTGGGGCCCAGAAATTCGCACTATTAGCCAGCACCCCAGGTGATTCCGAGGCTGGACTATGCTTCAGAAATCCTGCCTTGGAACTTGCTCTGGGCAGGAAGAAGCCATCATGGAACGTGGTGGTTGAAGACTCCTGTAGAGAAAGAATCACCTGGGCCTGTACTTAGCCTGCTCCTGAAATACTGTGAAGAAAACCAGATAGAATCAATTTGTAGTACCCTCTTTCAGATCATAATCCTATTGAGTTATGACTCTACAGCAGTTCATCTCAACTGGGAGCGATTTTGCCCCCCCCAGGGGACATTTGGCTATGTCTGGAGTCATTGAACTGGCCTGTGTGTGTGTGTGTGTGTGTGTGTGTGTGTTAATGGTACCTAGAAGCCAGGGATGCTAGTAAACTTCCTACAGTGTACAGGACAACACCCCCAAACAAATAATCACCAGACTAAAATGCCCATAGTGGCGAGTTTGAGGAACCCTGCTCTACAAAGTCAACGGGAATGCAGGGAATCGCGGATAGCATTGAGAAAGCCCACAGAAGGGTAGAATTTTGGACATTTGAACACACATGGTCCAATCCTCATTGTATAGAAGCCCCAAAATGCTTGTTGAATTGTTCTGCTCCTTCAGTTTACAGAAACAGGTGGAAGAGTTGTCAAACCCAGAGGCTATTAGATCCTCGGTGAGCCCCTGGGTTTCCAAGCCCAGATGGTAATTAGATTTTGTGTCAATCAGAGAAAATGAAATTCCATGATCAAACCAGATGCCGCAGTCTGTACCCAGACTTGACGCACTGCTGGACAAATTAGAGACTAACAAAGTCCTCCCAACTCTTGATGTAGGAGAAGGTTTTGGGCAGATATGAGGAATCCAGATTCACAACGGCATTTGTAGCACCAGATGGGCATATGAGTTTAATGCCTAACCCTCTGGTCTCCAGGACTCGCCAGCCTCTTTCCAGAGATGGGTTAATGGCTTACTAAGTGAGCCGGACACATTTTGGCAGCCTGTGTCAATGACACTGCTATATTGAGCCAGAGCGTACATGAGCATCTGGACTCTCAGACTGGTGCCAAATTGATCCGTAAAGCTGGGCTTGTGGGGACAGTGAGCAAAGGGCCATTTGGATGTCTGGGCTCAAAGATTAGGGTACAAAGCGCAAGACGAGCGCATGAGCTCACTGGAGGGAAAACAGCAGCTCCCTGAGGTGGTGAAGTTTCTTCCACCAAAGACAGTCAAACCACTGCTGCTGGAAGGACATTTGGGAGCGATTTGCTTTAGGAGATCCTGCTGGGATATCCGAGGGCCAACACCAGGAGGCCAGCCGCTGAGCAGCACAGAAGAAAAACAGACAAGGAACCTCTGCTGTGAATCACCTACTCAGAGTTTTCATTTAATGAAGATAGAAAGAACATCAGAAGGTAGTTTCTTTGGCTATGGACTTTTAAGAAGTTACTTAAATACATTTCCCCAGACTCTTTCTTTGGTTGCCTTATTCTTTGTCTCTTAAACAACTCAGTGCATCTAGTTTTTCCTGCCTGAGCTGATGGGGTAAGTACCACTCACGACTGATTGGGTGAAACACCAGGACATTGCAGTGGGTTTGGGTGGGTGAGTCGTTGACTGACCAAAATTATGGTCTCACCACAACAACAGAAAAGCCAGCCATGCTTGGACCATCAACCAGGAGTAGAAATAAAACATTTCTTGATGCTGCCCAGGGTCCATTGGCTCCTGGGACTAGCTCGGGGTTGTTAACTTGGTGGAGGGAGGGGGGACGCGGCCCTGGCCGAGTGACGGAGTATGAGCCCTCCCGTCATTCCCAGAAGGGACACACTGCAGCGCTGCCAGAGTTGGAAATGGGATGTGATTGGCTACATTCTAGGCCATTCATTAAACTTAAAAATAGGGTAAAAGTGAACACAGACTAGGAACAAAAACAAGCAGGCAGCCCCGTCCTCTAGGAGCTCAGCAGACACTGTGGAGGCTGATCCCTGATGGTGAGGCTTTTACGGGTCCATTTTCTGACTTGTTTCAAAGGAGTAGAGCCCAGAGTGTTGTCTAGACCCCAGAGATTTAAGGTGCAGTGGAGACATGGAAGCATGCTCCAAATTCTGTACTGTCCCTGAAAGGCCCAAACGTAGAAACTACAGTGGCTGCAGGGGGCGTGTCTATTAGGAGATCAAAGGTTACTGAGAGTCTTAGTTTCCTCGGGCTCGTGTACTGAGCAATGCTCTGTGCCACACACTGTGCCACGCGCTGGGGTCCCCAGGGCCATCAGCCAAGGGGGCTCACACCTCACGGCCAGGGATAGACCTGCAGATACAGATGACAATCAGAACACAAAGCGGGAGGCGCCAGACCCACTGGGGGTGGGTGGAGAGTCGGCAAAGCGTTCTCTTCCCCGGGGACTTCATCTGGGCTTTATGGAAGGGAGAGGCAGGGTTTCCGGGGCGCTGTGGGACGTGACGGGGAACGAGGCTCTGGAGCCCGGGACACAGGCGGCCAGGTGTGTGTGCACCTTGGGGAGCTGCCTGCAGCCTGGGGAGAGCCCAAGGCCTGGGGTGTGTGGGTGGGATCCCAGGGGAAGAGAGGACTGGAGGTGAGAAGCCGGGATCTTGGCAATCCCTTGTGTTTAGTGGGTGGGGAGGGGACAAGGAGCCAACACGGGCGGCAGCAAAAGTGTAGTCAGAGGAGAAAGAGGACGAGGCCAGGTGAACCAGGAGCGGACGGGGTTCCCGAAGGAGGGAATGCTCGGTAGGGCAGGGGCTCAGCGAAAAGCACAATGGATAAGAACGAGGAGCGGAGAAACTTCCACTGGGCCATCTGGGGACGCTCTTCACGATGGGGTAGTTCTTACTGGTATGAAATCAGGCTCGGAAACCACCGAGCTGGGCCGGGAAAAGCTCGGCGCTGGGTCTGCTGGGCTGTGCCTGCTCCTCCGGTACCTGGAGCTGGGGCCACCTTGGTGCTGTGGTCCAACCCGGACACTCGGTTCCACACCTGTACGTTTGTCTTAAGAAACTGCAGTAATTCAGGTTGTTTTAAAAGGTTGAAGGGTTTGAAACATGGCCATCTTTTGAAAGAAGTTGATTTGACTATAAAGGAAAAATTAATTGAGCTATAGGAGGGGAATAACTTTCCAGACTGACGTTAAGGTAGTTGAGAAAGTTTATTTAACGAATTAAGAAGTTAATGCCAGATTTCCACCTCCAGTTGGGAATTTAAAATACAATAGAGAGGCTGGGTGCAGTGGCTCACGCCTGTGATCCCAGCACTCTGGGAGGCCGAGGCCCGAGACTCGCTAGAGGCCATGAGTTCAAGACCAGCCTGGGCAACATAGTGAGACACCATCTCTATAAAAGTTAAAATATCAGCTGGGTGTGGTGGCGTGTGCCTGTAGTCCCAGTTACTCTGGAGGCTGAGGCAGGAGGATTGCTCGAGCCCAGGAGTTTAAGGCTGCTGTGAGCTATTGATCGTGACACTACACTCTAGCCTGGGCAGCAAAGTGAGCTCCTATCTCTAAAAAAATAAAATAAAATATGAGAGAGCATTTTGGTACTGGGATGTTCATTGTGGAATTATCTGCAATATCAAAAATAGAGGGTAAAATACATGTTCACAGAAATTATAGTTGTCCCTTGGTATATGTGGGGGATTCCTTCCAGCAACCCCAGGTCACCCAGATCTGCAGGTGCTCAAGGCCCTGATATAAAATGGCATAGTATTTGCACAGAACCTACACACATCGTCCCGTATAGTTTAAATCATCTCTAGATTACTTATAATACCTAATGGTACGTAAATAGTTGTTATACTGTATTTTCTAATTTGTATTACTTTTATTGCTGTTTTGTTATTTTATTGTTTTTGTTTTCTGAATATTTTTGATCCTTGGTTGGTTGACTCCGTGGATGCAGAACCCATAGAAATAGACCGCTAACCATTTACTGTATTCATAGAAAGAAACGAAGTCATGTTTAATAACACGAGACCATTATCCTGGTGTAATATAATAAGTGAAAAAAAGTAGGATTCTTTTCCTGACTGGTGAGGTTAAAGGTGATTTTAATTTTTTTCTTTTTTTATACTTTTTCTGAATTTGCCAAATTGTCTAAAATGAGTGTGCTTTCTCTTCATCCTGGGAACAATGTGCCACACCCACAGGGCTTTATTTGCAGGTGGGAAGGTGGAAAGGCCACAGGTTCCCAGTCGGAGGATGCAGCTCAAGTCTGACTCTGTCTCCTCCCGGCCACGCGACACTGGGCAAGTCCTGCGACCTCTGGGGGAGGCCTCAGTTTCCCACCCAGAGTCTGCTCTGGATGGCGAGACCCCTCCCTCCCGGGAACCTACCTCCAGGTTGAAGCTGTCCGGGGCTGGGCGGAGCTTCTCCTGGCAGGTGAGACAGTCCCTCTGACAGCTGCTGAACACGCTGGAGAAGACGCTGAGCAGCAGGAGGTCACAGAGCAGGATTTTCATGGTGCAGGAGCAGGAGGCAGATGCTAAAACAAACGAGGGTGTGCGGCGGTTAGTGCAGCCGTTCTGGGGTGGGGGTGGGGCCAGTCAGGGCTGGAGCCGGTCAGGGCTGGAGACCCTAACCCAGGGGATGTGAGAAACACAATTCCTAGTGGGGACAATGCCAGGGGCCTGAGAGTCACCTCTCAGGAGGGTGTGGATTGTCAAAGGCACAGGTGACCTGATCCTGTCACCCAGGCACAGGCTGGTGTCTGGGTTCCTGGGGAGAGCGCCCCGTGAGTCCTGCCACCCAGCGGGCTGGAACACCACACGAGCATTTCTGGGGCAGCTGGGGGTGGTGGAGACAGCTTTCCTGGGAGCCAAAGCCTCTCTTTGCAGCTGGCCAGTGTGTGACCTCAAGCCAACCTCGCTGAGCCTCAGTTTTCATAGCCGTGAGAGGGGACCAGGGGTACCTGCCTTGGCACGGGGCCATTGTGAAGATGAAATGAGATCTGTAAGGGGCATTTGCAGAGTGCTGTGCAAGAGTAAGATGAATAGAATCTGAGGTTTGTTAAAGAAAACGTGTAAGGTCTTACTACTCGAATGCAGCCTGCAGACCAGCTGGGATCTTGTTGGACTCTTGGGCCCCACCCCAGAACCACGGAGCCGAGTTTTGAGCAACATTCCCAGGTGACTCCCACAGGTGCAAAGCGCTGGGATGAGAAGGAGGTGGGAGGGAGCAAGTCGACAGGAGGAAGGAGGGGTCTGGGAGTGGGAGAGACCCAGGAAACAGCATCTTCAAGGGCACAGGGGAGTCCGGATCATTGCCCATGGCGGGTGGTGAGCAGGCAGGTGTCCGGGGCCACCTGCCCACACTCCCCACGGTAAGTACCTGCTGAAAGGGAGGTGGGTCCCAATGGAACAGGGGCTCGTTTGCCATCCTAAAGGGACGGAGCTTTCCCTATAGATGATGGGATGTCCCGGGCTAACGGATCATGAACACAAACATCTGTGTAAATGAATGGATCTCAAACGCATTGGAGATTTGAATTTTTCTTCTCTACCCCAAGGACCTGTGCCTTAGTTGAGATTTATTGCCTTGGTTATTGCAACAGCCTCCTAATTAGTCCACCTAACGATCTGGCCTCCCTCCAAGCCATCTCCAAATCTGATGATGGCACTTCATACTTAAAATGATTCCATGACCCCAACCGCTGTCAGGGGAAATTGCAAGGACTCGGCTTAGCACTGGCTACCGCCTCATCTCGGTGAATCACGTACAGTTCCACATCGGGCTTGTAAAGTCTCCGTATCTTGACACTTGCTGTTCCCTCTGCCAAGAATGCCCTTCTCCAATCCGTACGTCACACACACCTCAAGAACGATCCCCTCTGGGAAGCCATCTCCACCCTCTGGTCTGGTTTAGCTCAATCTGCTCTGCTCCTCTGGCATCTGGAAGCCACACTTCATAGAGGGAGGCCAGCAAGGCTTGCGTCCCTCATCTGTCAGACAGGCACCACAGACCCACATTGCAGAGGTGTCACGACGTGCATTTTCTTGTCCACCCCTTACTGCAGACTGCCTAGGTTCTCACCCCAGCTCTGCAACTTGCTAGCTGTACTTAAACATCTGCAAAAACGGGATGACAATAGTACCTATCTCATAGGACGATTAGTGGGCTAATGTTTGCAAGTAGTTAAAACAGCACCTGTCATGTAGCAAGAACAATATAAAAGCTTATAAAAGAAGGCCAGAAGCTGGGCGCTGTGGCTCACGCCTGTAATCCTAGCACTCTGGGAGGCTGAGGCGGGCGGATTGTTTGAGCCTCACGAGTTCGAGACTAGCCTGAGCAAGAGTGAGACCCCGTCTCTACTAAAAATAGAAAGAAATTATATGGACAGCTAAAAAAATGTTTATGGAAAAATTAGCCGGGCATGGTGGTGCATGCCTGTAGTCCCAGCTACTCAGGAGGCTGAGGCAGGAGGATCACTTGAGCCCAGGAGTTTGAGGTTGCTGTGAGCTAGGCTGATGCCATGGCACTCTGGCCCCGGCAACAGAGCGAGACTCTGTCTCAAAAAAGAAAAAAAAAAGGACAGAGCTCAGCACATAGCATTCATTCTATAATACTATTATCATCCTTCTCGCCGCACTTAGCATGATACGCAGTAAACTTGGACTTATGTATCTCTTTTCCCCACTGGGCTGTGACTTCCTGGGGGGCAGAGATCCTGTTCTGTGGTTCTCTGTATTTCCAGCCGTCAGCATGGAGTGACACTTAAGAGGTCTTAATAACAGATTGACAAATGGCAGTGGTGTGTCTCTGGAGCCGCCTTCCTTCTCTTTAGCACACAGAGTTGAGGAGTGTCTGGGGACATCTGCCTCCTTGGGGCCCAAGCAGCTCACGGGGGCTGCTCCAGGACCCGTGTCACTGACAAAGTGTCTATCAGAGAATGCTCTAGGTTGAGGGGGGCAAGGCAGGAACTGGTTTTGTTCCAGAGCAAGGCAAGACGCCATCCTAAGCCGGAAGCCCGAGCACGTTCTGGCACAGGACGGGCTGCGAGCGGCGCTGGGCATGGTTGGAATGGCGTGCGGTGCCAGGGCGGGACAGGGCGAATGGCTTGGTGGGCGACCTGTGGGCGCTCCTCACCCCTTCGGGGTTCTTCTGAAGAGAGAATGTATCTCAAGTTCCAAACAACCACCGTGTAAGGCAAATGTTTTACAGCACAAGCCAGTCTTGAACTGTGGACTGCCTGAATCTTTTTGTTTCATTTGAAGATTGCTTTTACGTTTCTTATTCTACTAAGTTTCCACCTTTCGAGTCAGGAAACGTTTTTTTTTTTGTAGAATTTGTCTAAAATGGCATGGCTGTGGCTCTGTGGCCACAAGGTGGCAGTGGCTGTATGTCAATGCCAAAGGGGCCGTTTCCTTTCCTTCCTGAGACAAGGTTGCAATTGCAATGCGTGACGTGCACACAGGCTGAGCTGATGAGTTGTGACAGATGTTACCGAAATGCCCTCCGGCTGAGGTTTTTCATGAACTTCGTTAACCGTGGCAACTGGCATAATCAGGAGAGGTTTGGTGGTTTGACTGATATTTGTTATTTCCAATTCTGGGTAAATGGGATGTAGGGGTGAGTTGAAGAAGGAATATAAACTCCTGGAACATTTAGCATGTACGCCGTTTTTTTTTTTTGTTTTTTTTTTTTAGATAGGGTCTTGCTCTGTTGCCTGGGCTGGAGTGCAGTGGCATCATCACAGCTCACTGCAACCTCAAATTCCTGGGTTCAAATGATCCTCCTGATTCTGCCTCCGTAGTAGTTGGGACTACAGGTGTGCACCATCACGCCCGACTGGCCTTAAGTGATCCTCCTGCTCCTGTTCTCCCAAAGTGCTAGAATTACAGGCGTGAGCCACTGTGCCTGGCCACGAGCTCCATTTGATAGCCTTCCACCATGCAAAATGTGGAGCCCCTGCAATTTGGTACTTGGGGAGACTGCATTGAATGTACACCCACCCTCCAGACTCCAACCTTCCTGCTGCTCTCTTCCCTCTAACTTTTAACAAATGATTTCACCAATTATTTGGAAACCATTCCTACTCAACGCCATCCATTCTCCCCTGCAATTCACAGAATCTGCAAAATGGCAACACCACATGGTCCCATCCCACAGGTGGTTCCCAATCTTTAAATGAGATTAATGGAAATGAAAACTCAAATATATGTAAGTATCATTATAAAGGGGACAACATTCTGTACTCTTTGGTGCTCCTAACGACACCTAGTACAATCGTGTTTTAGGTTAAATTAGATTTTGAATTTTGAAAACTTGGCAGAAATTTTTCAGTTTTAAGGAGTCTTGACTATGTCTGTGTGCTAACTTGATGCTCTGTATATAAATTAATGTCAATTTAAATGGGCTGCCCCCCCCAAGGCTCACACCTGTAATCCTAACACTTTGAGAGGCCAAGGTAGGAGGCTTGCTTAAGACCAGGAGTTCAAACCAGCCTGAGCAAGAGGAGACCCTGTCTCTACAAAAACTAGAAAAATTAGCTGGGCGTGGTGGTGCACACCTGTAGTCCCAGCTACGTGGGAGGCTGAGGCAGGAGGATCACTTGAGCCCAGGAGTTGGAGGTTGCAGTGAGCTATGATGACACCACTGCACTCTAGCACAGGTGATGGAGTGAGACCCTGTCTCAAAAGAACCCCCCAAAAACAACCAAAAAAATGAAGGTGAGTACTTAGTTAAATTATGAGTTATTTGTGGTTAAACCTTATACTGTGTAACTGTGCAACTTTGGGCAAGTTATTTCACCTCTGAGACTTCAATCTTCTCATTTGCAAAATGAGAGTAATGCCAGGTTGTTGTTTTTTAGTTACACGACAATAGTGACCCTCAGTAAATAAAACTTAGTAAATAAGACCGAGTAGGTCTGAATTTACCTGGCTTGTATTTCACTCAGTGAACAAGCTCAGCTAACACTTCTATGTGGCAATACTAGAATCTGGGCATCTCCTATTGAATAAAGAAATGTTTAATTACCTTTTAATTTGGTAATGACATCTCACAAATTTAATTGTGCCTTGCTGTTTATAAAGATAAAATACCACTATGGTTTGGCCTTAATCTATTTGCATGTAATCTTGCTTCCAAGGGCAATATAATTAGTTGCTTGTCTATTTGGAGGATTACGTATGCAGCTTCAGCTGAGCCTAAACCCTAATTGAGTTTTGTTTTATGACCTACGAGAAAGCCTGTAATTTTGGTGCCTCTAGCAGAGAAGGGAAGGGGGCACAGCTCTTTTGCTGGGGGCAGATGTACCCCGCCCTTTTCATTAACCACGTGTGCAGAACATGGTTCTTTGCAGATTACAGAATATTTGTATATTCATAGACAACCTTATAGTCTGGGGCTAATATTAATCCACCTTTTTAGGTGAACATAAACTCATAGAGGTTAAGCAACTTGCCTAGGATCATCAGTTGATAAATAGCAGATGCAGGACTTAAACTCAGGTGTTTTGACTCCAAATTGAGAGTTCTGGGAAACCATTACCTCCATACAGTGTTTCTGCTTTGGGAAGGTTGAGCAATTCTGGTGGAATCTCGTTGGGACAGAATCTATTTGTATTTATTAGTACTCATACTGCTATTACATTTAGAGTGCTACGTGCCGGGCACTGTGCTAACTGGTTTATAAGCATCACCCTGTGGGGTAAATGCTATTAATAATATCCCCATTTTACGGTTGAGCAGACTGAGGCTAGACGGGGAGACATAACTTGAAGTTGGCAGAGCTGAGACGCATGCGCTGACCACACCTCTCGATGATCTCTGCGGCTGTCTGTCTTCGTGCAGGGGACCCCCATTCTAATAACCCCCGCCCGTCCTGAACTCTGGGCTCCTCCTCTCTGCGGCCTCTTTATTGTTGGCTCTCTACAGTTCGTGGAGGAACCTTCCATGCCCACCAGCTGCACACCCATCGGAAGAAAGGGGGGTCTCCGTGTGCCCCATTTCTGTGACCCATTGCGGACAAGACTCCTACACGGAGCTTGTGTCTGTTCACTAGCTAACGCCGAGGGAGGCCTTTTTAGTTTCCTGTCCTCCTCTGACTGATCCACTTACACTTACAAAGGTCTCTCTTCTGCTCTCAATTTCTGCCTGGAAAGAGGGGAATGGCACAGAGGGGGTGGGGGACAGAGGCAGTTGGATTAGATGGGTAATATTCTTTGACTTTATGAATGGCCAGTTGTTTGTCCTCGCCTGGTAAGGGGAAGCAGGACAGGAGGGCAGGCGGGAAGAGGGAGAGGAGAAGGGGACTTCATGAGGAACCAGCTCCAGGACAGCAGAGGACAAAGGCCACGCAAACGGTTGACGGGGTGAAAGTCACGTGTTCCTTAAGGACTGCTGTCACGCTGGAAGGTAGCACTCGTCATTGTCATCCTCCTAGTGCTGGCCCATGCTCACGCATATACCGTCAAAATAATTTAAATGGATTTCTAAAAGCTTCTATTTACTTTTAACTCGGTGTGGTGGGGCATGCCTGTAATCCTAGCTACTTGAGAAGCTGAGGTGGGAGGATCACCTGAGCCCAGGATTTCCAGACCAGCTTGGGCAATATAGCAAGACCCCTGTCTCAAAAAAAAAAAAAAAAAAAAAAAAAAGGCTTTTATTTCCTTTTATAATAAAATTACACAATGTTCTTTTCAAAAAGATTGGAAAACAGATAAGTCGAGAGCAATGAATCTAGACCAATCATCTTCAAATGTCGTTGACTTTGTGCCTCTGGAACTCTGCTTTGAGCATACATTCCCAATTTATTTATAAGTTATATACATTATAAAGCCCACCTAAGTGCACATTTAGTAAGCTAAGATTTTTTTTAAAAAGTCTTAATTTCTGGAAGCCCAGTGGGTCATTGGGCAGGCTTGCCCCTTTGGAGACTCCTGGCCTGGGCTTGTGAACGTTGACTGTGAGTTTGGAGGAGGCCAGGGTCTGGCCGCTGTGTGTCCCGCACTCACTCTGTGCGGCTCCCATCAGGGACTGCACACACGTTTCTTGGCTGAATGAATGAAAGGATGAATGGGGTGTGGGGGTGGGGGAAGATGGCAGGCCAGTGTGGGAAGCAGGGAGGGTGGCTCTGAGCCATCGAGGGAGGGCAGAGCCCTGGGCGTACAGGGAGGCAAGCTCTGCACTTCACGCGCCAGGCTGGGCCCTTCGGAGCTGGCGATTTCGTGCTTCTGCAACACCGAAGCAGCCGCCGGTATTTTGAAAAAAACCACAGGATCACGGAAAGTCGAGACTGAAAGTGATTGTAGCTTATCCAGGCAGATACCCAGGAAACCGGCTTGCCCCTCCAAATTGGTGTGCCCCAAATCGCACAACGAGTTTGTGGTTAGAAGGAAACCTTCCTGTTAGACAGTGAGAATAACTGTAGATATTTAAATAAAAGCCTTTAGAAAATCCGGTTTGCCTAATGAGTTTCCAGCAATTCAAGCCACTACAAGCTATTGCCAAGGTGACTCCTGTTTTCTGAGAAGGGCGCATCCCATTCCTAAGATCTCTGATGAGTAGCTCCACCCAGACCCAGAACACATGAGATTTCAAAGGTTCCTTTGTGGGCTTTGGGGGCTGCGGAGCCGGGGAGTGAAAGATTACCGAGCCACGTCAATGCAAGTGCAGAACGCTCGCCGGAAACTTCACATCCCGACTGGGGTGTGTCTTTGTGTGTGTGTATGTGTGCGTGTTAGCATGAAATAAGCACGTAGACAAGTTTAGCTCACTGCCTGGTGCATGGTAGCTTTCAAGAAATGTTAATTCCTTTGCCCTGCTTTTGTCCCGGCTGCTGCCTGTGCCTTCAACGCCCTTGACCATCCAACTCCCACCCACTTCCCCACCCGGTAGACTCGCCAGGATTCCTGGGGGAAGCACTCCTTCCCCGAATTCCTCCAGCGCTTGCTCTCTGGACCATGCAATTTAGGACTTAATTACGCCCAGCCTTTCGAGGTCCTCTAACTCTGTCACGCGTGTCTGTGTCGTGTCTCCCCCTCCCGACCCCACCCACTATTAGTTTATACGTGGGGAGAGGGGCTGGAGCCGGCGAGGCTCTGCTCAGTCCTGTCGCTGCCATGTACCGAATAAATCATTTAATCTCAGCTTCAGTCTCCCCAACTGCAACATGGAGATAATGACACCACCTCTCAGGGCTGTCGCCTGGGATAATGGGTGTGAAAGCGCCTAAATCGTTGTACAAATGTAAAGTGCTGTTATTATCACCTCTGTTGAATCTGCTGGGGCCCCTGCACGCCTCCCCGCCTCCCTGCCTGGTGGAGTGTAGAGGATAAATACCTGATTGATTGAATACGGAATAGCCTGGTGACAGCTCCTGTCACAGGCTCCAGGGAGCACGGGTTGGAGCCTAATCCTGCGATTACTCCCTTCATTGACAATGCAAAATCTCCTGCATTTTCTAAATCCCTGAATACCCTCAGCCTTCAGCAGATAAGCAGGGGCTGCTGCCCCACGGAAAACACAACTGCTCCCCGCAAAACGCCCCTAGCCTGAACCACAGCGCCCCCAACAGACAGCCCAGGCAGCACATGGAAAAGTGGAAGCTGCTCCTTCTATTAAGGTGGTGGCTGGGGACAGTCTTTCCAGGGACCCTCCCTGCAGAAGACTCAGCAAGCCCGAAGGAACACTCATCCTTTTTGTTCAAGGTATCACAGCGTCAGGGGAAGCTGGCAGAATATGTCCCTGTGCACTTTATAAAGGAGGAAAAAGGGGGCGCAGGCAGCAGCCACCCACACCCACAGGCAGTGAGAAAGAGCAGTGTTTTTTGTTTGCGAGGTTTTGATAAGAAGCCAAGCAGTTACTTTTCCCCTCTGTGTTGAGAACTCTGGTTTGGGCTTGCTGGCGAACGCCGTGCAAAGCTCATCTTTTGTTAGTCTGCCGAACAATGTTATTGGTTATAATTGGGGCAATTATGGGCTGCTTGAGGAAGCTAAACACAGATGTTTAAGCCCAGGATCAGGGTATTCAAGTCCAAAGCAGCTTGCTTTAAATAGTCCATTTCCCCAATCATCCTGCCTTACTTGAAATTCCCCCAGAACTTGCCGGTGTTCAGAGTGAGGTGGGGGGAGGAGGGGCTGGGTGGGGAAGGACCGGAGGGAGGCACGAGAGAGGCGCAGGGAAGGAGATGCACAAAGGGAGGAGGAGACGGGGAAGGAGGCTGGGGAGCGGCGAGAGTTTGGACGCTGTGACTTGTGATCGGAGTATTCCTCACGACCTGGGCAGAGACCGTTCGGTGGGGGCGATGGATGTGGGGAGAGAGACACCAAGCAAGAGAGGAGAACTCAAAATGACTCAGGGTCTGGGAGACCAAGGTCGTGCCCGTGGAATCCACACGCAGCGACCGCGCTCAGCCGTGTGTACAGGTGAAGCACACCCCCTCAGGTCTGGCTCTTCCCCACATCGTGAGTAGCAATTTCTATTCAGCACATGCGGGAGAAAGGTTCCCTCTGGATTAAAAACTCACATGCAAACGGCATCCAGCTCAGTGCCAGCCTGCACAGCACATCGGGCAGGGAAAGGATGCCACAGAGGGAGAAAACCGTCACAGGAGGACCAGGGGCTTCCCGGGGCCACCCTGGAAGGCAAGTCCCTTCCCAAGGGCCTGCCCCTCCCCTGACCCCCCACGGCCACCTCCCGCCCACAAAGAGCGGTGACAAAGTAGGGGCGACAACTGGGGAAGCAAAACTTTTCCTCATTTCCAAGTTCAGCTCTTTCTTCTTCTGCATCTCTCTTTGAGGTTAGAAAAAAAAACAAAACACAACAAAAAACCCTCAACCCTCAACCCTCCCCCTCTGAGTGCTGCAAATAAGATGAATGGAGAAATCATCTCACAGGAGGCCAGCAGCATCCACACTGGACAAAGGAGCGGGCTGAGCAGCCAGCCCCCGGCCGCCCTGCCCTCCCGAGGCTGCTCCATGCTGGTGGCCTCAGCCGGGGCAGGGGTCCGCCTGCGGTCGCCTACCTGAGAGCTGTCAGTCGCTGGGCTCCCTCGGATGGATGTGAGGCTCGGTTCCGCCGTATCAGCCACACCAGCCTATATATCCTCCCCCCACGCACAGCCCTCCCCGTCCCTGCCCACCTCGATGACACATACACACGCTGACCCCCTTAATCAACCAAACAGCAGCACCTACAAGCCTTCCTGGCTGGTCCCCTCCCCCTAGCGCTGCGATCAGACCTGTGACATCCCGACCTCCCCATCAATCCATCCTCCAGCCTGCTTTACCTGGACTCTGTTCAGCCACGAGCCACAGCTGCCTTCCGTTTGCTCCCAGAGGCACTGCGAGGGCTGACGGGGAGCTCTGGCGAGTCAGTCAGGGAAAAAGCCTCCTGGTGACAGTGACGAGGCAGACCCCAAATCCTGGAGTCTCCTGGAGCAACCTTTTCGCCTGAGGAGTGAAGAATAGGAAGCAGGCAGGAGAACAGGGAAGCTCACGCCAAGCTCCCACCGCATGGAGAAGCCCAGAGCTGAGCTGAGCCAAGCCCCTCCTAATGTCACTGTCCCCAGCTAGGCCACTCGAGGGGGAGGCTCTACCTGCCACGGGCCAGGTCAGGAGGCATCTCCACAGGTGCCCACAGCACAGTGTGACGTAAAACGCTGAGACTTGACATAGACTGAAGTGTCTGAAATTCTGGCTCTACTGTCAGAGCCAGGCACTTCTCTTTGTGAATCTCGGGTTCTCCTGTAAAATGGGTGTCCTGGCTCCTGGGACGGTTGTGAGTAGAAAAAGGAGATTCTGCTCTTATCTGGACACATGAGGCTTCTAGTAAATGGCATTGTTCCCTTCCCCACCCCCTTTTCACAATAATTAGTACCACCTGCCTCTAAATCCCATGTTAGCGTCCCCTGTCACCACAGAGAGCTTTTAAAGCTCCTTCTGAACCTCAGGGTGTCACCACCCAGCACCCTGGGAGCTGGGAAGCTGCTGGAGATGCCCTGTCCCTCACTGAGGAGCCTCCTTTTTTTGGGGGCTCAGATGGGGGAGTGGGCTTCAGGAGGGTAGCTTGGGGACCCCTCCTTTCCTTGCCCTAGATGAATCACACCATGACTCCGTCCTTGGTTTTCCCAAGAGGATGTAAAATATTCCAGAATCTCGGAGTTTGAGCCTATGTCATCCAAGGAGCTGAAGTGTCACTCACGTGGTGAACCTGGCTCTCTTGTCCACCGGCCTGGGCGGAGAAGGATTGAGGGAGCCGTCTGCTCTGACTGCTAATGGGTATTGGGTTTCTTTTGGGGGCCATGGAAACGTTCTGGAATTAGATGGTGATGCGCGCACAACATAGGGTATATAATGATGGATTTTATGTTGTGGGAATTATATCTCAATAAACAGAAAATAGATAAAAAGAAAGAAAGAAGGAAAGCATTTGCCCAGGTTAAGAGCAACAAGTTCAGGAATAAAATTTCCCTTCCATCTGTGTCTACAGCCAGCGGAAGGGCCCAGGAGATCAACACATTCATAACTCTTCATTTAGATCTCATTACCCAAACCTTACACTTTGTTACTGTCAAAGCCACCACTGTGAACTCTGGGAAACCAGCATGTTCATGACATGACATGGGGTCACTCTTGCATCCTGGTGTACTTTGTGTCCCAGGGCAGATTACTGCTGGCTGCCTACCCAGTACCCATTCCCCTGTTCTTCCTTACTAAATAACACCCTCGATTTTATTCTAAGTGTTACTGTGTGCAGCTAAAAGACTACATTTTCCAGCCTTCTTTGTGGCCAAGGGTAGCCAATGAGATTCAAGCTGTAGGTCCTTGGGCAGGGCTTCCAGGAAAGCTCTTTCAAAGGGGCCAACTCAGCTAAAGGCTTCTCCTCTCTTTTTTGCCCTCCCTCCTTCCTGCCTGGAACACAAATGTGATGGCTGGAGCTCTAGCAGCTATTTTGGATCATGAAAGAACTTTAAGGATGGAAGTCATAGGCTAAAGGTGATGGAGCATATAGATAGAAGGATTCTGGGTCCCCCATGACTATGGAGCTGCCATATCAGTCTTGGACTTCCAACCTTCTACTTGGAAAAAAACCCAAACTTTTATTTCAAATGTTGGTCAAGCGTTCAGTTACTTGTTGCTGCATAATAAGCGACACTGAAGAGAGAGGCTTAAAACAACCAACCACTTATTTGGCTCATGATTCTGCAGACTGGGAATTTAGGCTAGGCTCAGCAGGGCAGTTCTTCTGGTCGGTCTTAGGTTGATTCTCTCATGCATCTGCAGTCAGCTGCAGGTTGGTCTCAGAAGGTTGGCTGGCTGTCATCTGGGAACCTTGGTTTTCACCTTTGTGTCTTATCCTTCACGTGTCTCTCACATCCCTCAAGCATGTTAGCCTGGCATATTCTCAAGGCAAGACTGAGGTGCGAACACAAGCCAATACAATCTAGCAAGGGAACAAGCACAAGCATGTAGAACCTCTTGAGGCCTAAGTGTGGTGCTGGCAACTTCACTGCTTTTGCTACATTTATTGGCTAAAGCCAGTCACAAGGCTGTCCAGAGCCAGGCTGGGTGAAGACCACAATGTCACAGGACAAAAGACAGTGGCTATCCCGAGGCCATTCATTGGAGCCCTCAAAACCTTTAATCCTCTATGTTTTGTTTAAGCCACTTATTTGGATTATCTGTTACATTCACCGGCAAATCATCTTAAATGACGTACCTGCCTTTGAGCACCTACTCATTCCCAGCATGTTCAGGTAGCTAAATGCGTTGTTTCGCTTGCAGTTGAGGGAAAGAAAAAGCTAGAGGAAAAGTCACTTAGCCTTTCTGAACTTTTCTGTCCTCATTTACCAAGTAGAAGAGTTGAACCCATGACCTGGGCATTCTCTGTGGGTTGGATGAAGGTGTGTGTCGTGTCAGGCTGTCTTCTGTGCAAGGCGGAGGGGGAGGGCAGTGTGAAGCCAGGGAGGGAGTTTAAGACCACTGTTGAGGGGTATAGACCTTGCCCTTCAGAAAAGCACAAGCAAACTAGAAAGGGTGCATGTCTGTGGTTGCTTAAAGGCACTTTCCTTGGCACTTTGCTGCTGAGTCATGGCGCCTTGAGGGCCACAGGCTTCCCTCAGGTGTGGTGACTGGGCACAGAGCAGAAGGCTGCCCCCTGCTTTCCTGATTGGCAAGATGCATTTATTAAAATAGTTGGAGGGGCCAGGTGTGGTGGCTCACACCTGTTATCCCAGTGCTTTGGGAGGCTGAGGTGGGAGGATCGCTTGAGGGTAGGAGTTCGAGGCTGTAGTGAGCTATGATCGGGCCCCGGCATTCCAGCCTGGGCACCAGAGAAAGACCCTGTCCCTAAAAAAGAAAAATATATATATATATATATATATATAATAAAATAATTGGAGAGGAAAGTCATGCCATCTTATTTCTACTGCTTTTGAGGCGGTGGAAGTTCACTCCTGCCTACACCAGCTTATCATCCTCTCGTGTTAGAAAAGCCCAAGCCAGGGGGTGCTGCAAGCAGTCGACTCCAGTCTGCTCTGACAGGTGAGTTTTGGGGCAGGTTGAGAAGAAAGTGCTTTAAAACCGTCATCAGAAAACTCTCAGTAGAGAGAGTGCAAGGGAAGAAGACAGCCATAGCTATGCCCCACGGCGAGCTCCACGCTCCTCCACCCACCTGGCAATTTTCCCCTCTGAAAGGAAAGAGCTTCCCCCCACTGGGTATTTGGTTGCTTGGAATTTACTGATTAATTATGACACCTACATCCAATTGGTCTCCCTAGTAACCACGTTAGCAGGGTCCCCCTGGAAAGGCTGTTTCTTATTTTCCAAGAGGGCAAACCCTCTTTACATTTTAAAACACCTTCAGGTCAGAACGCAAATGGATTTTAAAAATAAAGACACACACACAGTTCTCCACAACTTGGCATCAAAATCTGGGTGGGCTTTCCGGCTATGGAAGGCGAGCTGAACATTAGTGATCGGTAAGAGCTAGGCTTGAAGTGGGGAGTTGGGTGAATACCACAGCAATGCAAATAGCAACGATCGCCTTCGAGAGCGTAGGTTTTCTCACCTGGAGTATCCAGCTCAGTGTGTGCTAGGACATGTGAGGACCAAAGGTGTCCTAACCTTCAGGAAGCCAGGCTGGGGGACGGGAGTTATGCCAATGAATGGCGACCAGCACAGTGTGTCCTGCAGTGACTCAGCCCATTCGACAATTGCAAAGCCCTCGACACGGCTCTGGAGGAGCCTGGAAGCTGGGGTGAGGCGGAGAGATGACATGATGTGCATCCTAGTGTCTGCATGAAATGTTAAGATGCTGAGGACAAATTGCAGGTTCTGAGTGGGCAGGAGAGTGGCTGCTGGGCTTCGGTACGGGCGAGTCTGAGGATTAGGGGGTGTATTGATCCGCTCGGGCCGCCGTAACTAAGCACCACACACTGGCGGCTTCAACAACAGGCATTTATTTCCTCCCAGGTGTGGAGGCTGGAAGTTTGAGATCAAGGTGCCAGCGGGGTTGGTTTCTCCTGAGGCCTCTGTCCTTGCCTGGGGACAGCCGTCTTCTTGCTGTGTCCTCACACATTTGTCCCCCTGTGTGTGTCTATGTCCCATCTCTTCTTCTTACAAGAGCAGCCGTCAACTGGACCTGAACTCTCAAGGCCAGTGTCTGAGTCCCGGCTGAACCGCTCACCTGCCGTGTGATGTTGGCCAAACCACCTTGCTTCTAGGGCCTTGGATTCTTATTCTGTAAAATGGGCATAATAATACTTAACACCGGTGTTATGAGAATTTATTCAGCTAATGTAAATGAAGGGGCCTTGAAAACTATAAAGTACCAAAACCAAAATATAATGATTATCCCTCAAGGCCATCTTAAGTACAACTAGCCATTATAATGAATTAAAAATTGGTCTTTTCTTTTCTGTACTTTTTTTAGATAGAGTCTTGCTCTGTCCCCCTGGCTAGAGTGCAATGGTGTCATCACAGCTCACTGCAACCTCAACCTCCTGAGCTCAAGCGATCCTCCTGCCTCAGCCTCCCAAGTAGCTGGGACTACAGGTGTGCACCCCCATACCCAGCTAATTTTTTCTATTTTTTGTAGAGACGGGGTCTTGCCCTTGCTCAGACTGGTTTTGAACTCCTGAGCTCAAGTGATCCTCCCGCCTTGGCCTCCCAGAGTTCTAGGATTACAAGCATGAACCACTGTAAGCCAAAATTGGCCTTTTCTTATTAAAAAGACAAAAAAATAATAGATATTGGTGAGGATGCAGAGAAAAGAGAACTCATACACTGTTGGTAGGAATGTAAATTGGTGTTACCTGTATGGAAAACGGTATGGAGATTTCACAAAGAACTGAAAATAGAACTACCATATGATCCAGCAACCCCATTTCTGGGTGTCTACCCAAAGGAAAAGAAACCAATATATAAAAAAGATACCTATACTTGTATATTTTTTGCAGCACTATTCACAATAGCAAAAATATAGAATCAACCTGAGTACCCATCAATGGAGGATTATATAAAGAAAGTGTGGTCTGTGCACACACACACGCACACACACACACACACACACACACACTGGAATATTATTCAGCTGTGAAAAAGAATGAAACCATGCCTTTCGCAGCGACATGGATGGAACTAGAGGCCATTATCTCAAGCGAAGCAACTCAGACACAGAAAGACAGATACTGCATGTTCTCACTTACAAGCGGGAGCTGAATAATGTGCTCACACGGAACCAGAGTGTGGAACGATGAACAGTGGAGACTCGGAGGGGTCAGGGCACAGGAGGGCGGTGGATGATGGGAGGTGCTTGGTGGGTACAGCCCTGACTTCACCACAATGCAATATATCAATGGAACAAAATTGCACTTGTACCCCATGAATAAAAAATTAATGGGAAAACATTAATTTTCTTTTTTTAAACTTACAGCACTTTCCTTGAAGATATCTTTGGACAATTGCTTATCTCCAGCTTTGCAGTTTGCGTTGCACAGAGCACCTCCTCCTACTCTTGTCTGCTGGTTTCACATCTTGCCTGTCCAGGAGGATTGGAAACCACTGGAGGGAAACAACTTAGATTCTCTCTTATTCCTCTGCAACTGAGCACAGCGCCCAGCACGCTGAAGTCCTTCAGTCTCACATGCATGGATTGGGCACCAAATATTTGTTGATATGAGGAAGGAACATATTAATGGGCAGGATTCAATAAAATATAATAAATATTCCTGCACTCAAAGAGCTCACAGTCCGGCTTGGAAGATGAATGCAAGAGCTAAAAAAGATGTAGAAAGTAGGTGCAGTGTTAGCAGAAGACATGTGGGCATTTAAAGGCAATGAGTCTCCTCCAGCTGGGATGGTGGGATTTGAGCAGCGTCTTGAAGGACCAGTGAGACCTGGGTAGGCAGAGACGGGGCAGGGGCCTGAAGGAGGCTTCTTGGAAGGGAGCAGCAGCAGGAGAGCAAGTGCGGGCTGGGTGAAGGCCTTGCACAGGGGCCTCAGTAGTTCACGCTTTACCCAACAGGCGATGGAAGACATTGGACGTTTTTGCGGAGGGGAGTGATGCTCACGGCAGTATGTCAGGAGTGGTCAGCTAGGACTGACACTAAATATTTATTGATCGGACGGAGCAGGAGAGTGTCTGCGTAGGAGCTCATCTGTCTCCACGTGGCTGGCTCTGTGTGGCCGACTGCAGCCTCAAAATCTGGCTAGAAATAGACATACAAAGAGTCAAGAAACTGCACTGAAAGCTTTCTATTTTTTTTAGCAAATAATGTCACATGAAAATCTCCTAATCCCTTGATATTTCCTGTTTCTCAATCAGGAAATCTTAAATCTCTCCTTCACTGCCACCATCAGACGTGACAGCCAGCCACGGTCTGAACCTGTGCTTAAATGGAAAAGGGGCCCTTCTTTCTCCCTGCCCCCACTGCTCCTCACGGCAAACAGTTGCTGGCTTAACGCTGGAACAATGCCATTTCACGAAATTGTGTTGCTGTTCATGCAAGATGACTATCTTCCCAAAGCTACTTCATGGTTCTGGAAGAGGAAAATATGAAATAGATTTTTTTTTTTTTTTGCAAAAGAAAATGGTTTTGCAAAATAGAATAATGGATCTCTAAGTCCAATTTTTCTGCAACAATTAAAAGACATTGCCTAAGCATCTTGTTGTGACTTTCTGCTTTCCCCATGGCCTCCCTCAACCGTGGGCCTCTGCGGACTACACATACACACAGACAGATAGACACACAGACACACAGACACACACATGCACACGCAGCTGGAGTCTCGGCTCTGTCTACCATCATTGCGATCAAAGAGCACCCACATGAGCTGGCGCCGTTAGAAAAATTATTTGCCAAACGTATCTCAATGAAACACACGAGCACAGTGCCTAAAAAAATCTGAAGCCACATGTTTGGTTAAGATAATGGAATTGTTTCTCTGAGGGAAAGGCAGGCGATTAACCTTTTGCATCCTGTACAACAAAACTGAGCGCAGATCTCCAGGAGAGGAACTTTTTCAGAGTGACTGACCGGCACTTGCCGCAACTTGGCTGCACGTTCTTCTGTGGCCTTGCCGGCCAGTATTGAAGAGTTACCCAGGCCCGGCCCCAGGGGTGCAGGCTCCTACCCTCGTGACAGATAAGACTAAACGAGAATGGGCTCCCTCCTGCGGAAACACATCTGCATTCCAAGCTGCCACGAGGCTTTCACTGGGGCTGCACCCAGGATGTGCATGTTTTATTGAACCATTAATAGTGAATTTTCTGCTTGAGTTCCTCGCTGCTTGGAGACAAAAGGCACCAGAGGGCTCTGAGTCAGGGCTCAGGGCTGGGGAGGAAATGTTCTCATTTGCGTTGCATAGATTGGTGCGTGTATATACTCTAACCAAGCCGCAAACAACCTCCTCCCCCTGACAAGACTGTCCAGATTCTTGCTCGTTCATTGAACACACAAGCAGGGTGCCAGGCACCGAGCTAGGGGCTGGACACACAGATGAGAAGGAAACAGGACCCTGTCTGCAACATACCAGAGCCCTTGAAGCTTCAAAAATGCATTTAAGACTGGGCGTGGTGGCACATGCCTGTAGTCCCAGCTACTCGGGAGGCTAAGGCAGGAGGATCACTTGAGCCCAGGAGTTTGAGGCTGCAGTGAGCTATGATGACGCCATTGCACTCCAGCCCGGGTGACAAAGCAAGACCCTGTTTCAAAAAAATAAAGAAAGGAAGGAAGAAAGAAAGAAAGAAAGAAGAAAAAACAAACAACAACAAAAAAAGAAAATCATTAAACATGAAAAAATGAGGTCCCATGTCTTTTTAGCAAAATGGGATGGTCCAGGTTCTTGTCACAAATTTTTGCACGTTGGAGTCCTTCCTGTTGACTAACAGGGTGAAAATACTGTACTCTCTTTTTGTCTTTAGAGATACATTGTTGGCCGGGCGCAGTGGCTCACGCCTGTAATCCTAGCACTCTGGGAGGCCGAGGCGGGTGGATTGTTTGAGCTCAGCAGTTCGAGCCCAGCCTGAGCAAGAGCAAGACCCCATCTCTACTAAAAATAGAAAGAAATTAGCTGAACGACTAAAAATATATACAGCAAAAATTAGCCGAGCATGGTGGCGCATGCCTGTAGTCCCAGCTACTCGGGAGGCTGAGGCAGGAGGATTACTCAAGCCCTGGAGTTTGAGGTTGCTGTGAGCTAGGCTGATGCCACGGCACTCACTCTAGCCTGGGCAACAGAGTGAGACTCTGTATCAAAACAAACAAACAAAAAAAATAGAAATACATTGTTCACACATTGATTCTTAACTCTGAGAAAACTCACTTAGGATAGTGTCATCTGAGGATTCATAGTCTGCAATTTCACTGTAAGGACAAATTTTACTATCATTATTGGAGTCTAGAGTGCTTCCCTCTGTCTCTTTTCATTTCATCTTCTGGTTTCTCTAATAATTTGAAACGTCTTTTTCTGTCCATTTTCCCTTCTTCGCCTTTCATGGGGGAAAATGAAAAATTCTGAATTGTCAGTTGTGTTCAGCGAAGGCTAAAAGGACGACAGAGGTGTCATCTCCTGCCTTCTTTTGTGCTTCTTGAAAGATGATGTAATTCTTTAGGCACTAAAATGGAAGAGGTGGCGATTTCCTTCATGACGGCATCCGGCGTCCTTCTAGGTGATTCCATCATTCTTCCATTTAAAAATTATTTTTGTCTTTTTGGGATCGTTGGGACAATCGATGAGTAATCATGAGTAACAATAATTCCCAGGATAATGAAATAGTAAAATGTTTCAAGATACAGGAAAAATAAGTTCACTGAGATCCCAGGACGTGTCTTTGGTATGTCGCCCTTGGACAAAAAGGATCCCAGTAGACCTGTGTGGTCGTTGCAAGATAGAATGAGTTTTATTTAATTAAAAAATATGTAAATTCTCTCTTTGTTCTTTGGAAGACCTCTAAGAAAGAAGAAAAGGTGTAAAATATCAATCCTTATAAAGAGTTAGATCTCCCGAAAGGAAGCACAGCAGGGGACGTGGGTGTGGGGGTGAGGGTGGGCACACAGGGCGGGGTTGGGGAACAGCCGAGGCCGGGAGAGGCAGCACAGACAGCGAGTACATCAGATTCGTCACTGCCGACGGCTTTGTTGGGAAATTGGGGAATCAGGCTGGGGGCCGGTGTCGGCCACCCACTGGTTTGAGCAGCGTGGACTGTGTTCTGCAGGCAAAGCACAGCAACTCCGGAGGGCGATGAGCAGCGGAGGCATGATGCACACACGCATCTTCCTCGCCGTTTCCTGCTATGATCACGGAGCTTTATTCCCAAGGAAAAAATTGAGCTTTTAATGTGTAATAAAAATCATACCTAAGAATCTTCACGTTCAGTTCAGAGCCTGATGCATTTATTTTCAAGTACTTCAGCAGAGACTACATTCATTAACACAAATTAAAACCCACATGCCGTCTTCAAAGCATAGGAAAACCATACACGCATTAGCAAACAAGCTATTAAACTCCATTTTATTGGAAGTTTGCACTGCCTCCCCGGTGCAATGTTTTAGGTGCCACCCTGGTTTGCCATTAGGGGTTGTGTTGGAAAATACTAGACTGTTCCCTCTGGAAACATGAAGAGTGAATGTGATTGTAATCTCTAAAATGGTAAGTGCAGTGGATAAATGGACATGCATATTATTTTTCAAATTCTGGAGGAGTTTCGTAGGGAAGAGGCTTATGGCGCCATTATCCCAAGAGGTGGTAGTGCCTGAAAAAGTAATTTCAAAGATTAAGATACATGTGGAGATGACAGTTATAATTGGCTATTAAAGGAAACTGAGTGCTTTGGGCGGCTCACCCCAGAGGCTGTTGTCAGAGCCGTATATTTCCAGCTAGTTACTTAGGCAAAGAGTTATACCTAGCATGGCCCTGCTTACATGCTTGCAGGCAGTTTGCTCCAAGAGGAGCATTTTGCTTTCAGAACACATGTCCATCGACTTTCCCACCCCGACAAAACAATCATTTAACGTTAACTGGGCTCAGGAGGTGGTTCTCACTTAGGGTCGTGCACGAGGTTGCAGTAAGATAACCGGAGCTGCGACATCTCCAAGGCTTTGTGTTGATACTGTCTGTTTCTATGGAGGACCTCAGTCAGGGCTGAGGACCGGACCGCCAATACTTGGCCTCTCCATTGCCACCTGGGCTTCCTCACAACATGGCAGCCAGGACTGAAGAGCAAGCGTCCCAAGAGAGCACAGAGCTAAAGCACCTTTAATAATCCAGCCTTGGAGCTCACGCAGTGTCACTTGCCCTGTGTTCTGTTCATTAGAAATGAGTCACTAATTGCAACTCACCTCTTGAGGGGAGACCCATTGACTTTTAAAAAAGAATACTGGTTATCATCACTACATATTGATTGTAATTATACCTAACATCTCCTCCAGGCCATTCATTCAATCAAGCTCTAAATATTTATCGTGTTAGGCACTATGTCCATACTTAGATCTCAATAGAGCTTTACAGTTTTCAAAGCACCTTCATGTCCGTTATGTTACTTGATATTCCCAGCAAAGGTGCATGAAAGGCCAGGTGTGTTTTATTACTTCCATTCTTCAGATAAAGCAATAAGGGACTACGAAACTCATCCAAAGTCCCTGAGCTGATCCCTGGTCCAGAGGTCA
The DNA here is from genome assembly GCF_041146395.1 of Eulemur rufifrons. Classification (NCBI taxonomy): domain Eukaryota; kingdom Metazoa; phylum Chordata; class Mammalia; order Primates; family Lemuridae; genus Eulemur; species Eulemur rufifrons. The sequence goes on from NC_090994.1 coordinate 4,910,585, forward strand.
TTCAAACCCAAGTCTGTCCTGGGATCATGTTCCTTCCACTCACCCTCCAGAACACCATCTCCCTCTCCCAAAATGTCCAAGACCGGGGAGGCGGACAGACAGCCACACAGACTTGCTCAGGGTAGCGTGGCCTGTACACTGGTGCCCACATTTGAGACACTCAAGAATGAAAGGCGGCTCCATGAACGATCACACTGGGGTGACAGGCAAAAATCAGAACCATTCCAGGTAAACTGGACATGGGGTCACCCTACCCACAAATAGTCCACTGGACTGGACCTACCTACAAATAGTCCACTGGATTGGAACCCAGTGGCTGTGCTTTTCCACCAGATTGTGCCTTCACTTTTAGACTTCCTGCTTCTTTAAGTAAAACCAACAAATGCTAACAAAGCCGCGAGGCCCACAACTCCCCAGGAGCAGTGTGAGAGCACCCACGTACTCACACGCGGCTGCTCAAGGAGCTCTGGAACCTGCTCATCCCATGAACACAGAAGCCCCTCACTGGGTCTGGGGTTGATGGGCAGAGGCTTGGGAGGCGATGGTCCAGCTGTCCCGGGCATCTCATCTCCTTCCCTTGCTGCACCCTTGGCTGGGAAGGCAGACGTGGGAGACCACATTCTAGAGAGAGTGACTGTCACGAGCTTTAGGGTGAATATTACCCGTGGGCACGGCCCGTGCTGGGCAGAAACGGCTGGGCCTTTATGCCCCTCCTCACTCAGCACTGGGTGCCGGCTGCCCGGAGAAGGGTGTAGCGTTGGGTGGCAGAGACTTCTGCAGTTGAGGCAGATGCTGGGGGAGCTGAGAGCTGGCGGCCCCGTGCTGACCATGCTGTCCATGGCCGGGCCATGGTCTTTCCTTAAAGGGGACCTGAGTGGTGCATCACGTCTACCCAGGCCGTTGGAGAAGGAACTGGAGAGTAGAAAGAAAATGTCTATTTAAACTTAGGCGTGGCCAAGGCAGGAGGATTGTTTGAGCTCAGGAGTTCGAGACCAGCCTAGCAAGAGCGAGACTCTATCTCTACTAAAAATAGAAAAATTAGCCGGGCATGGTGGTGTATGCCTGTAGTCCCAGCTACTCAGGAGGCTGAGGCCGGAGGATCACTTGAGCTCAGGAGTTGGAGGTTGCTGTGAGCTATGATGACACCACCGCACTCTAGCCTGGGCGACAGAGCAAGACTCTGTCTCCAAAAAAAAAAAAAAAAAAAAAAACAGAAGAAACTAACTTAGGTGTGGTCTTACGGGTAAGGGACCCAGACCTGATGTAGATTACCCCTAATTAGTTTATGTGGCCCTGGGCATGTCCTTTCTCCTTCCAGGGACTCGCTATTCTTGTCTGTAAAAGTGAGAGTGCGGAGTGAGAGTTGGAGCCGGCCTGGCTCCACACTGCTGTTCTGTAGTCACAAAGTCACCGGGGCTGGGCTGACTTTTCTACCTGTTAGAGTGGGTTGAATCAAGTCTTTCTGCTTTTGGTTGGGGCTGTTCAAAGTAAACTAGAATACCCCCTGGAGAATAATATTTTAAACGGAACTGCCGAAAAATTTATTGTGACTATTAAGTGGCTAAAGAACAGAGAGTCCCTAGGGAGTGACTGGATGCCACTTGGATGCCTGTTGTCAACTTGGAAGAGATTTAGCCTTTCCATTAGTGGGAGAGAGTGTGAGAGTTGTGGTTAATAACTGCATTGTGCTATACACAGCATTTAAGGAGATGGATTGTGTCTTTCCTGTTCTTTGGATTTTACCTCCTTCCTGAAAACCCTTCACCGGACTTGTCTGTGTTTTGTGAGCACTGACTTAAAACGGCGCATCTGGTGTGGAGGTTTTTTGAAACTAATGGGTTATCTGTCGCTTTTCATTTCTATCTCTTGTGCTCAAGGTAATTAAAAGACGGCTGGGCCATTGAGTAATTCCAGGCGTCTCATCAGTTATCTAATCGACAGTCTTTATCTTTCTCTGCATTGCTGAATATCCTCTTTTCTCCAAGTCGAAGAAATCTTGGAGGCTTCACTGTTTCTGGCAGATTGCTGGCACCAGGGACGGCAGGTCACCCGGGGACCCGCGAGTCCTCTGGGCATTCAGGCAGCAGCAAGGTGGAGGCTGGAGCCTCGGTGAGAGGTTGGCATCTTCCCTTCCAGAAACTGGACCTCAGAGCCTGGTAATATCCCAAACAGCTCCACAATCCACCATTTCCAGTGCCACTGCCCTGCCCCTAACTGAGCCCTTTACTATCGTGAACTTGGACAGTGCTGAGAAGGGCTGAAGCCTCGGCTGAATCCCATGGCCCTGTTTTGCAGATGTTGAAAAATGTAGGCCAGTAACTACTTCGCAGGCGGTGTGAAGGGTAAAAAATAAAGCTGCTGGTGAACGAGGACTTTGTAAAGGGAAGTTCAAAGCTCCAGATGCAACATTTAGATGATCCTTGCTTAGCTCATTAAATGATTTCTGGATGTTGTTGAAAATATCAGTCCACTTTCATTTATAATCGATACTTATCTACCCCCCTAGAGAGCGTGAGGGGTAGACAGAAGGTGACTGGCCCAAGACCACACAGCTGGTGGGTGCCACGTTGTATATGTGATACGGCATTAACCCAGATATAGGAAGAAGAGGAAGTTCCGCCTGGAGCTAGGGACGCCGAGGGAAAGTGGATTTCCTGCCCGCATAGATACGCTTGGCATCATCTCCACACATTATTAAGTTGGTTGCCAGGACCAGGCTGTTGACTAAATCGGTCACCTGACTCCACCACGCACACCTCCTTCCGAAACAACTCGGGTGGCTGTCTCAGACGCTCCTTTGGGACATCACGAGGCAGCCGGCTTGCAAACACTGCTGCTACGGCCAAGGCCGTATGAAAAGGCCTTGGGGTGGGGTTGGTGGGGAAGAGGGGTCAGAAACTCTCCTGGGGGGCTGGCTGGAAGAGCTGTTGAGAGGGTTAAAAGAGATGGTGGCTGCAAAGGGCCCCCGACAGCTCTAGCGGAAGCGTCTAGTGATCATCGCCCAGAACTGTCCTAGGAAGCACTTTTATATAATCTCGGGATTGGCAGCTGGAAGAAACTGTAGAGGGCTTCTCGTTTAGCCTCTTCAACGAGGAATTCCGGACGAATGGTCTAGGCTGGAGCCTTGCTACTCGCAGTGTGGGCTGCTGACCGACCCGGCAGCAGCAGTGTAACATGCACACCTGGGGACCCTGTTAACATGGTCGCGACACTCTGCAGGTGTCTCTAGGGAGGGACACTAACTACTGCCTTGTCCGTCAGCTCTGGCAGTTCTCCCCCCTGCTGAGTTGAGGTCTTCCCCCCATCATGTGCACCCTTGGTTGGGATTTGGCCTTTTGGTGCAAGACAAAGCAAGTCTCTGCTGCTTTCTCAAGGGCGACCTCTCAAGAGTTTGAAGATGAGCATCATTTCTCCCCTGCGTCATCTCTGCCTAGATAGGCCAGATTCCATCAGCTGTACCTCGTGGCCTGTGATTTCCTGAGCCCTCCCAATCTCGTTGTCCTGTCTTTGGACAACTCTCAGGTTTGTAATTAACACAGAGCCTCCTTCCTAAAAGGATTAGAGCTGGTTTATGGCAACAGCAGCAAGAATGCAGCAAGGTTAGGCTTCATTCCTAATAGAAAAGGGACATCGGGATCGGGGGGAAAAAAGAGGAAGCAAATATGATCTCCCTAAGCGTTAGTGAAATTGATGTGATCCAGCATAGACAGGATCTCAGCATCTGAGCAGCAAAAGTAAAAAGGACAATAAGCTATGGCTATTTATTGTTAAAAAGGAGAATGCATACACGACTCTCTTGGGATATGTGCTTTTTCTTGGCTCTAAGCTTCAGCTGCAATTTTTTTTAAAATCAGTTTTTTAACTTGGAATAATTTTAGATTTACAGAAAAATAGCAAAGATAATAGAGTTCCCATATAGTCCTCATCCAATGTGTAATAATGTTCCATCTTCTGTGACCAGGATACATTTGCCAAAACTGAGGCATTAACATTGGCACATAACTGTTAACTAGACTCCAGACTTGATCTGGATTTGAGCGGTTTCCCTGCTAATACCCCTTTTCTGTTCCAAGATTCAATCCAGGACATCACGTTGGATTTAGTCATCTGGTCTCCCCAGCTCCTCCAGGTTTATGAGTTTCTCAGGTTTTCCTTCCTACAGGGTTTTTATTGTTGTCCTTGTTACAGGAATGTTGACTAATCTCCGTAATAACAATATTTATAACCAAAGCAGAATTACCTTTCATATACCATCTCCTGTAGTGATGCTTAGTGACAGTTGACATTAAACATTTCCAGTGCATTTCAGAGAAAGATGATTTTACAGAGCGGGCTCGTGGGGGCCAAGTTTGTACAGCTTTTTTGGTGCTTTAGCCTGGATAGGATTGAAGTCAGAAGTGGGTGACTCTAAGCACCTCATTCTTAAACATCATTTCTTTTAGGATGGTTTTCTAAAAGAGCTGAGAGTAGATGGTTCAAGGTTATATTCTCTGACAGTGGCCTAAAGGGGTGGTATCTGTATTGCTGATTAAGGACAAATCCTCATCTTTCAGGAAAATGGGTGGCCATGTGATGGTTCTTCTCATACTGATATAAAATCTATCCTCTTTTTTAGGTTTAAAAATTTACTCTATGCAGGCTTTTTTTCCTCCTGTTTTCTCCCCTTTCTTTCAAACTTAGGAAAAGGATGTTCTCTTCAATGAGAACTGATGTCAAACCCAATCCTCTCTAGGAAGAGGGTCGTGGCAATTGCGTGGTAGGGTTGCAGCAGTTGTTAATGAGGCCAGATCAAAAGGAGTTGGGAAAGGAATGCGTCATATGGACTGGAAATGTGGCTTATTCAGAGACAAGCTGACACCGTGGTCAGAGCGAAGGAATCCTTCCGGCAAAGCAGCGGAGCCTTCTGCTGGCGTGAGAATCATTTGCTGCTGACAGAACACCTTGGCCTCGTTCACACGGTTCATTACAGAATTTTGCAACCTTGGCAACATACGAATAAGTTCTTCTGGTCTAGATGAATAAGAATTTCAAGTATCAAATAAGCAGTATGGTATCATTTGGGCAAAAATATCCATATCCGGAAATCAGAGGCCAGGTGATCTTCTAATCTCAAATGATTCTTAAAATCCAACACTGCCTATACAATGATGAAAAATTCTTTGTTACCGTGTGAATTGTATATTAAGTGCTCTGATTTAATTCATTAAGTACTCATGGGGTATTTGTGGGGGATCCTAACAAGGAGAATTTTTGGTCTAGGCAGAAACTGGGACACATGTTCAATTTAACTCAACAGATAGTATTTTGTGGACGTGTCATATGGCTGGCACTGTGCTAGGCTCTGGGGGTATGTAAATGAATAAGACAAGGTCCCCAACCTTGAGGAGTTAATGGCTTAGAAGGAGACAACACAAGATTTAGTGATCTGGAAGACCAACATGGTGACCAGATCTCTGATTACTTGTGGTCCCTGCTCAACTATCAAGTGATTTTGTAGGTATTTTCAAAAGATAAAACAATGGGGCCACAGTATTTGACAAATCTGTAAGCCTAATTATGACTGTAACGGAGATCTCACTACTGCACATTGTTTATCTTCTCAAAGGTTGTGCACTCACTGCAAGAAATTTGTATTGTTGCATTTTCACAGTATCATCTTCTGTAACGTTTCAGTGAACAGACACAGTTCTTCTGGGTCTGTGTATTTACATGTCATTTGCATGTTATTTACATTGGTTGAATTTTGTATCCACCACGGTGACTTTTGCATTATAATATCTATTAATATTAATAGAAAACCAGTGAAATGGAGAGCAGGAGAAGAACATGTTTCATAAAATCCTATCGGAAACAGTGAAAGTCACATTTAAGGGAGTATTTATAGGTGGAAAGGTGTTGTAGTATTTCCCTAGTTTACAAAGAGGGTTAGACGGCTTGTAAGCGGTTCACTGCACAGTGTGACCATGTGCTGGAACAATTAAAACTGCGCAATTTGTCAGAAGAGGAGTGCAAATAAGAAGTAGGATAATAATTTAGAAACTGGATTTTATCGCAGGCAATCCATTTCTCCCCTGGTTCCCAATATGTTGTCTGCTATGAAACTTTGTCAGGTAGTGATACAAGCTCTCAAATTTCTTGCGTTGTTTCCAAATGAAGCACAGAAACCTCTTTAGTAAACCTCCGACGGATTCATTTTGTTGCTAAAGGGAGAGGAGAGACCCAAGCTACAGAGGCATCCTTCAGGATTGCAGTCTCCGTAGCAGAAAGAGGTATTAGTGACACCGTTGATGGGAAGCTTGTAAAACCAGCCAAAAACTGATGATAAATAAATATACCTGGAGAGAATGCAAAACAAGTTATTGAAACATTCATTTCAAAGATGATGCTGTTGGACATCACAGGCACTATGAAAGAGCAATTATAATCATGTTTGGTTGGATGAAACCGCTGATGTGTAGACTGTGAATTAGCTCCTGGTATGTGTGTGATACATAGAGGAGAAGAGCTTAGAGAATGCTGGCAAAATTGTTCATCATTGCAAAAGCGTGTGCTGCAGAAGAGGTTTTTCATTTAGTGGCTAATTAGTTTATGAGCTATGGTACAGCAAATACGTGTTGGGATCTTCTCTGAACATACCTGTGTGTATAGCAAGGAGATACATTGAATGATAGAGGTTTGCTCTGTAACATTGATCCACATATGGCTCTATTCGCCCACATCAATTGGTAGCCAACGGTGTGCGTCTTGATCTTAACTCAAGGTTGTTGAAAGTAATGAAAATTGTGAATCCATCCAAATTATACCCACTGGGCACCTAGGACAAGACTTTTTCAACACTGAAGTACCCTAGCTGTCAAAGAGAAAGCAGCTCTCAGAAGTTTTTGAAATCAGGAATGAAATGAAGACATTTCTTCATGACATTGGTAATGTCACAGACTTTATTCCTGAGACTTCAAGTGCTTTGCTCAGCTGGTGTATCTCACTGATGTGTTTATTGTCTTTAGAACATACTGCCTCGAGGGCTGATTGATCATGAATTTGAATACTGCATATAAGATATCAGAATTTCTCCACGGTGCAAACAGCACAATTGCAGAAAGTTTGTGTTTTCTGCAACACTTCTCAGAGAGAAAGAAATCAATGATGTATTATTGGACGTATTTTAAAATTACCTCCAAGGGCTGCAATGGAGCGTGAAAAGCTACTTTCTGAAGAGGAGATTAGGAATCCATTTAGTCCCGATTCCAAGCTGAGAGTCATCCTCCAGCTCTTGAATGTGATGTGCTTATTGACTTAGCATCTGACCGGCGCTGAAAGGAGCCTTCGGTGAGTCATTCTCCACGATTCCGTGTCCCTGCTCAACCCGAATATCTAGCACTATCCGACAGGGCCAAGCTCTTGCTGCCATGCTCAATAACTTACAACTGGACTTTGCATTTTATACTCAGGTAGAAATAGAAGAAAACAATTAGATGTGGAATCTGGTGGCACAAACTGTCATGAACGCAAAGAGGGAAAGAGGCAAACTATCATCTGTGTCATTGATCTTGACATGAGCACTGTTCAATTTATATGTTTTTATTTTTATTATTAAAATTATAACAAACATCTTCAGGAAGGCTATAAAATTTGTGCTCCAAATGCCCACTAAATGGTCTGTGGCTGGATGGCCAAAGTCGAAGTCCTGGTTTAATGTAATAGCTCTTGTTAAAGAAATCCCCATCCCTTCCTTACTGGGCCAACTACATCAAGTACATTTCTTTATCCCTCTAGAAGCATTTCTCTCCCAAAAGGATCTCTATTAGTCAGAGAAACAGAACAAATAGGATATATATACAGGCATACCTCAAAGATATTGTGGGTTCAGTTCCAGACCACTGCAATAAAGTGAATATTGTAATAAAGCAAGTCATAGAAAATTGTTGGTTTCCCAGTACATAGGAAAGTACATTTATGCTGTACTGTAGTCTATTAAGTGTACAATAGCGTTATGTCTAAAAAACAATATACATGCCTTAATAAAAAATACTTTTCTTGCTAAAAAATGCTAACGGTCATCTGAGCCTTCAGGGATATAATAATCATAAAAAAGTTTGAACTATTGTGAGAACTACCAAAATGTGACCCTGAGACATGAAATGAGCACATGCTCTTAGAAAACTGGTGCTGGCAGACTTGCCACAAACCTTCAATTTGTGAAAAACACAAGATCTGCAAAGTGCAATAAAGCGAAGCACAATACAATGAGGTCTGCCTGTGTGTGTGTGTGTGTGTGTGTGTGTGTGTGTGTGTCTATATCTCCCTCTCTATATACGTATATATACGGACAGGGAGATATAAGGAATTGGCTTATGTGATTATAGAGGCCTAGAAATCCCAACATCTGAAGTCCGAAGGCCTGAGAACCAGGAAAGCCAATGGTGTAAGCTCCAGTCCAAGTTTGAAGGCGGGAGAAGATCAATATTCCAGTTCAAAGACCATCAGGTAGAGAGATCCAATTTTGTCTCACTCAGGATTTTGTTCTACTCAGGCCTTCTAGGGACTGGATGAGGTCTGCCCGCAGTGGGGAGGGCGATCTGCTTGACTCGATCTACCGATTCAAAGGTTAATCTCATCCAGAAGCACCTTCACAGGCACACCCAGAATAATGTGACACCAAATATTTGGGCCCCCGTGGCCCATGCAGGTTGACATATAAAATTAGCCGTCACAGATCCCCAGCCCTCCTGAACATAGGATCCTGTGTGGCCGTCCCGACAGGATGTCATGCAAGATGCAGGTGGACTCCAGCAGAGAATAGAGCTTACGTTCTTTTTCCAAGAAGCGCCAGAGCCCTCCTGATTCGCGTTGATATGCTTCCAGCCACTTCACTGATGAGCTGTGCCATTTATTTTCGCTTAGAGCCTAGACATCTCTGGATCGCTCATCCTCAGAAAAGGGCTCATATGTTAGATCCTTAATTGTGAGCAACAGACACTGATTGTGATTAATGTTAGCGGCAAAGTAATTTATTAGAAAGGATACTGGGTAGCTCACACCCAGTCACTGGGAAGCCTTGGAGAACTAGGCTACATAACCAGGGGCCGGGATCAAAATTGCTTTTATAGAACTGGTCCTATTTATCTATGACTATCACTTCTACAGCTCCCGTTCCTTGTTCTCCTTGTCGTCAACCAGCACCTCAGATGACTGGGTTTGTCACTCTGTAGGGTGACCCAAATCGTCAGCCTCGAGGGCCTCAAGTCTTGGTGGCCCTGCCTTTTCAGGGTGGCTCTGCCCCATTGTGAACTTGAGCCACTAGATATGTATATTGGATGCAAGTAATAGAAAACCCAATTAAATGGCTTAAAAGAAAATGACATTCATTTGCTCATTCATGCACACATACGAAAATGTTTATTGAGTGCCAACTGTGTGTTAGGTACCCACGTAGGTGCTGGGATTTAGCAGTGGACAAAATGCCCTACTCTCAGGAAACATTCTGGCTGGAGGAGGCGGGGAGGAAAACAAACAAACTGCATGTAGGGGATCAGATGGTGACAAATGCCAGGGAGAAAAAGCAGGTTAGAGTAACCAAGTGAGGCGGGGCTGCTATTGTTAATAGTGCGGTCACGGAAGATTGCTTGCCAAGGTGACATTCGAGCAGAGACCTGAAGGATATGGGTGGTGAGTTATGTGGTTGCCTGTGGGGAGAACTCCCATTTTCAAATCAAGGTGGGTAGATTCCTCTGAGAAACCCTGTCCCTGTAAACAACTAAAATGTTGGATTAATTTTTTAAAATACACTTTTTATTTTGGGATGATTTTAGGCTTACAGAAACATTGTCAAGACAGTGTAGACAGTTCCCATCTACCCTCACCCAGTTTCCCTGATTGTTAGCGTCTCACAGAACATGGTACCTTTGCCAAACCCAGGAGTCCAGTGTTGGCACAGTACTATTAACCACACTCCAGACATTATTTGGATTTCACTGAGTTTTAAACTAATGTCCTTTTTCTGTTCCAGGGTCCAATTCAGGACACCATTTTGCATCTAGTTGTTACGTCCCCTTAGTTTCTTTGGATTTGTGACAGCCTGTGTTTGCTTTTCATGACCGGAACAGTTTTGAGGAGTCCTGGGTATTTTGCAGATTGCCTCTCAACTTGATTTTGTCTATTTTAAAAAATTGTTTTAAAACACACATGCCCTAAAATTTACCATCTTAACCATTTTAAGTGTACAGTGCACTGGTATTAAATATATTCATAATGTGCGACCATCACCACTGTCCACCCACAGGACTCTTTTCATCAGGTGAAAGTGATATTCTGTAACGCTCTAAACTGCAACTGCCCATCCGTCCTTCCTCCCAGCCCTTGGCACCCCCATTCTACTTTCTGTCTCTATGAATTTGACTCCTCCAGGGACCTCATATAAGTGGAATCATACAGTATTTGTCCCTTTGTGACTGGCTTATTTCATTGAGCACAATGCCCTCAAGTTTTCGTGCATGTTGCCGCATGGGTCAGAATTTTCCTTCCCTTTTTTAAGGCTGAATAGTATTCCATTATATGTAGAGACCACATTTTGTTTATTCATTCATCCTTCTTTTGGCTGTTGTGAATACTACTGCTGTGAACATTGGCTATCAAGTTTTTAGTTTGAAATGTTAAATAGCTAATATATTAAAATAGCTCAAATATGAAGAATGGGTGGATACCCAGCCCCCATCGCCAGCCCCCGCCCAGGCCACAGTCACCCAGGTCCCTTTCTCTTCACCAACCTTTGTTATCAGTTTCTTATCAGTCCCCTCCCAGGGACATATGACTTCTCTTTCTTTTTGACACAGATGACACTGACTATCCTATGCCCTGTTTTGCACCTGTTTTTAACACTGCTTCTTGGCGATCTAAATTAAGAGCATTCTTATTCTTTTCTGTAGCTGCGTAGAGTATCATTGCATGGATGCGCCATACTTTATTTAACCATATTGACTGTCTTTTAGGTGGTTTCCAATCCTGTGCTTTAGAAACACAGCTGCAATGAATAATCTTGTAGGAATGTCATTTTTTATGTGCGAATACATTTGTATGGTACATTCCTCGAAATGGAATTAGTCAAAAGTTATTGCGTGAGCAATTTGTATGTATATAGCCAAATGTATATAGATAGATATCTATATATATCTCAGAATTACTCATACATATATGAGTGATGTATTTAGCCAAATTGCCCTCCATGGAAGCAGTTACAGTTTACGCTCACATCAGCACTATGAGAGCATCCGCCCGTGCAACCTTGCCAACATGATGCATCATCAAAGGTTTTGATCTCTTCCAATCTGATAGGTGAAAAATGGTTTCTGATATCCACCTAAAGACCTGTGTAAGGATGCACATAGTAGCCTTACTCGTAATAATAAAAAACATACGTGCGAATAAAAAAATACCCAAGCTGTGCAACTCCCAGGGCATCCTCCTTAGTGCCCCACCTCCAAGGGGCTGCGGAGGTGGTTGGCAAGGAGACCTCCTGGGGCCGGGACAAGGGGTCACGGAGGCCAGTGGGCGGGGAGGATTATTCCAAAAGCAGGACCAGGGACTGCAGGGCTGGCCACCCAAGGAGCTCACTCTGCCAACCGGAGAGTCTGCTCTGTTTATCTTTAGTGGCTGGTGGGTGGTGGATGGGTGACTGCCTTGTATTTTTCTATTCTTCTCCTTTCCGAACAATGTTGATTTGCTTATTCTATCCCTTCCTTATCACTGTTTAGCAGGTGAATTAAATAATGTGCTTTTTTTAGCTTATAGGTCACCAGGCCTTGAGAAGGCACATTGGACCTAAGATCCTGGACTTTGAGCTGAATGTGGTTACTGGATCAGATGTTGGGATACTGGGTGCTCTCACAGGTTGACTGCGGCAGACGTTGTCAGATCCTTGATGAACATTCACCCCATTTTCTTTGGATGATTCTCTCTTGCTTACTGATTTTGTTGGGGCAGGGAGGCTTTGCCCAGCTGAAAGTAATCATGATGGATTTACCCCAATCCGTAGGCCCTCAGGGCGATGTTTTGCTTTTCTGATAAAAAGAACAGATGCCACTGGTGCCAGCCCTTCCCTCTTCTTCCCGACGTGATGTCTGGAGCTGCAACAGCCATCTCGTGACAACGAGGTGATGGCTAAGGATGGTGGTGGCCAAACATGAAAAAGCCTTCGGGCTCACGGGGCTTCTACACCAACTTTGCGATTCTTATTTCCAGAGTTCTTGTTATATGATAGAATTAAAGTCTTTATTGTTTAAACTGTTATTAGCATCAACGTTCCATTACTCACAGCTGAAAGCATCCCCAATGGACGTACGTGGCCTGCCGAAGTCTCATTCCTTAACACCAGTGGGATTTTTTACTATCTTAAACTCTGACTAGTTCAGCTAACCAATCCCAGGGCTCCCCTGCCCAGGTTTCCTGAGGGTCAATTGCCCAAAACCGCCCCCCTCAACTTTCTGTGTCATTTTTCAAGAACTCTGAAGGGTCTGAGATTTTATTCTACTTTCAAGCTAATAATTCAGCTTGACAGACTTTTACGGATGCTGGCAGAAGGCACGAGACTCCTGGGTCAGAGACAAAGGATTTTATTATTTACTACAATGACTATAGCCAGAGTAGCAACATTTACACCTGGTCCCTGAGCCCCAGAGATGCAAAGACGTCCGGATGATACCTGCACACACTGTGGGGTGCACTCAAGAGAGGAGTCCCAAACTTAAGTAACCCGAATCTTTATGATGGTTTAAGCCTGCCTGACTTCTGCCCTGGAAGGAGACATTATCTTTGTTTTACTAAACAGAGAACAAATCTGCCCTGCTCTCTGCTTCTGAGGGAGACTTATGCTCTGTTTTCCAAGGCTGTTTACTCTACAAACATCCTTGAAAAGATAGTCTGGAACAAAGACAGTCAGAACAGAACCTCTGCTCTAAGACATGCAGAAAGGTGGGACACCCATGGAAACTGTCTTCCAGCATCAGACTGCCCGCTACCGAAAGTCCGTGGACATGCGGCTCGGAGGAAACTGAGGTGGGCCCCGCTCTGCTGCTGTTTAGCTCAAGGGCAGTGGCCGTGTCCGGCCGGCAGCCTTTCTGAAACTTGGCATCTTCATGAGTAAAATGGAGCTTGCACCCACTTCTTTTGTGATAAAGATGAAATCCAACATAAATAAAATTAGAGAGTAGACGTTCAGTCAATATTTCCTTCCTTCCCTTGTCTCTAGGCCCTTTCTCCTCGAGCCCTAGCCCTGGGCCTAGCAAGCACGTGGCTGGTGTTTGCTGAATGAACAACATTTGTAGACATGTAGCTGCCATAGGTGAGCTTGTTCTGTAACAGTTTTGCAGCTTGATGCAATTGTTATTTTCGTGGGCAGCCTCTAGGAAACATTTACATGCCAACAGGACTTTCCTGTCGCTACTTTTCTTCATTCACTAAACAACTCACTGAATAAATGGAAAACCAGATACGTGCGTGGCTCTGGGGCTAAATGACATGGATGTCACTGTCACGGAACCGGCCGTTGCAACAGGAGGGCCAGGCCTGTCAATCTGCCTCCCGTGGAAGGGAGAGCGCAGACAGTGGGTAGCTCTCACGGCCGCCTACCCCAGCAGTTCAGCACGTGCCATTTTATTCCATGGCGATGCCACGTAATTCTCACGGTTTTCTCAAAAATAGTGTTTAGTTAATGACTATTTAGTTTAATTATTTTATCAGAGTATTTTGAGAAAATGACATCCCCACGTATGTTTCCCAGCATGCCCCACCTGCAACTTTTACTTTACTTCTATTTCCTTGTCTCGGTGGTCTTTTAGGTAGGAATTAGTCAGGTTTCACTTTAAATTTCCTGCTTCACGTAGTTTCGAAAAGCTCCATTTCCAGTTGTATCTCCCCTTCTTCCTACTGAGAAAGATTGTGACTATAACAACTTCCACTGAGAACTAATTATGGAGATGGCAGTGAAATTACTACATCAACAGTCTCATTAATTCAATCACCCAGGATAAACCCCGACGGAAATTAGCGGATGCTGTAACGTAGCAGGGGATGGGCCCACCGGAAGCACAGGAGGGACCGCTGCGCCCATCTGGCTCCAAATTCTGACGGGTAGGAGGAAGGGAAGGAGCAAGGGAAGGAGGAAGGGAAGGAGCAAGGGAAGGAGTGGATCTTCAGTGAGGCGTTTGGCTGTTGGAGAGAGGGAGGCCGTGGAATATGACCACAGCTTAAATGACTGAATCCGAGGCAATGTACAGACCAAGCTAAAACCATCGTGGAAAGAAGGAAAAAAGCAAACTGCAGAATGATATAAAAGATTTTGAAATCTGCAACAACTCTTTATGATATTTACATGTATGTATTCAAGTAATAAAACTATTCCGCATACACGGGCATGACAGATCCAGACCAGGGTAGTGGTCAGCCGTGGGGAGAGGGGAGGGACGATGGGGACCCCGAACGTTGTAACGCTTCAGCTAACGACCACAAAGATCCGAAGGCAAAGGAGGGAAGACGTGAGAGGATCAGAGCTCTGCCACCCCGTGGACACGGCCAGGGTGAGATGGTGGGAAGCGAGCGGAGCTGCACGGGTGTGGCTGGGTCGTGAGGACCCTGGGTGAGTTCCTCCATCACTTCCGGGCTCCCTTTTGTAGCACAGAGAAAAGCATATTTGGCCCTGCCTTCCTCAAAGCGTTTCTATGACAATCCTTCCCTTGCTGCATAGGAGCACGTTACGAAGACTGTCGAGTGTTAGCCAAACGGGCGATTCGTAGCAAGCAGTGGAAGCTCTGGAACAGGTACGGTGACTCTGGGAAGAGTGAGGTTAGCTCCCAGCCTACAGCAAGGGACCTCTGTGTTCACTGACAATGCAGAGCTCAGATAGAGAGGACAAAATCGTTCCAAAACCCGTGAGGAAAGAAATACTGGGCAAACATTGAGGGACATATCCCTGACGCTTTCCTCATGTTCCACATTCCCTGCCATTAGTGCTGTCCCCGAGCTTGATGGCACCTGCTGGGACTTGCAGAGGGTGCTGTGTGCAGGCTCACTGCCAGGGGAGCAAGGTGGGTGGAAAGAGCATCCGAGCTACCTGCATTGACCTGGTCTGATGTCGCCTGTAGCCCATCAGCCTGCTCTTCCTCGAGGGCATGAGTAGCTGTGCAATATTCACTTGGATGCACGAATGGAGGGGCGCTCCTCTACTCAGGCTCTGCACTGGGGTCGCTTGCTGGGGACACAGGTGGGTGAAATGATACCCTGGGGACTCGCACCAGCAGCCTCCCCTTAAACGAGGATCCCATCAATGAACCCCACACTTGTCACCGAGAGTTTTGACTAATTGTGTGGGTCACTTTATTTTTTTATTTTTTGAGACAGATTCTCACTCACTCTGTTGCCCGGGCTAGAGTGCCGTGGTGTCAGCCTAGCTCACAGCAACTTCAAACTCCTGGGCTCAAGCGATCCTCCTGCCTCAGCCTCCCTAGTAGCTGGGACTACAGGCATGCGCCACCATGCCTGGCTCACTTTTTATGTATATATTTTTAGTTGTCCAGCTAGTTTCTTTCTATTTTTAGTAGAGACGGGGTCTTGCTCTTGCTTAGGCTGGTCTCGAACTCCTGAGCTCAAACGATCTGCCCACTTCAGCCTCCCAGGGTGCTAGGATTACAGGCGTGAGCCACCGCGCCCGGCCCGTTTGAGTCACTTTAAGACAGAGGACCTCTGCCAGTGATTGTTTTGTCTGTTGGTTTCGTGTGTTTGTTCCATTCATCTCTGAACGTCTGTCTGTATTCTCTGTCTCTGCGTTTCTGTCCTTCCGTGTTTTATCTGTCACGTGTTCTTCTCCCCTTTTCCCTTCTCCAAGCCCTTGCTGTTCAGATACGATTATATTTTGCGAATTCGGAGGGTAGTTCAGTAGAGAGAAAATTCCTCATTTCAGGGAGTGATAACTTTTCACTGTGGCATGTCCTTGCAGATGGTATCAAAAAGAAAAATAAACCACGGAAGAAAAGTGGTCTCATTTCTCCTAAGGTCTGTGTGGTCCCTTGTCCAGCCTGTACTCGCAACACTGGGATTGCGAAATGAGGACTGGATTTACTTAAGCTTATGGAACTAATCTGCTCCTGCAAACCGGCAGAGGCACGGCCAACGCGTTGAAGAGTGAAATAGAGGTGTCGTCAGGCAGTTGACGGGAGCAGAGAGGGCGAGTTCAAGGTGACAGGGAAGAGCTCCGGCCTCTTATCTGGGTCTCAGATGTTTTTTAGTCAGTGAGACAAGCACTGTGGACCCAGATCTCCAGCTGCCAGTTCACAACTAGATTTGCTTCTCTGGTTAGGTATTAATGCCAGGGTTGTGTCCAAGAAATCTCTGACCTTTATTTTGATCAGATTGTGTAAGAATTCACACACACACACACACACACACACACAGACACACGTGCATGATGTAGACATTAGCATAGATGTGGTCTATCTAGAGCACAGATTTCTCCTTCCCTTCGGAAGTGGCCCTGCCCTCATTCCACGTCCTGTGGGCTTTGATTTGGCGCTTGCTGTGTCCTGCCAGCAGGCCTGGTGCTGCCAACTGTGTGGTTCACACTGACTCTGGGCCTCCTGGACCCCCGTACTGGTGAGGGGTGGTGCGGTCCCGGCGTCCTGTGGTTGGTGCTAGGCCAGGGCGTGGCTGTCTTCCTCGTTCTGGGCATTAGTGTGCAAAGGGGGGCCGTGCAGCGTGGTGGTCAGAGCACAGGCTCTGAGGCCAGACCTCAGGAGTGAAACTGGGCTCTACACTTTTGCAAACCCCACATCCTCTCTGTGTCTCTCTCCTCGTCCCTTCAAAAGGGATGACAGTACCTACCTATAGGGTTCCAGTGCAGATGAAAAGAAAGCACCTGGGAGAGGACCTGGAAACGCAAACGATCATAGTCGTCAGAGACCCGGGTCAGCGCAACCCTACTTTGCTCCTCGTTTTTTTTTTGCCTTCCCTCCTTCAGCTTTGGGAATCTGATGACCGCCCTGGAGCTTTGGCAGGGGAAGACAGCAGGGTGAAGGCAGAGAGAGGGGCCGCGGAGAGTTTCTCAGTCTCCAGGTGGAGATGCCCCTTGCACCCTCATCCTCACTCCTTGGCTCCTGGGAACCCTGTACATGCCAGGGATCTGGGCTACTTTATTGCCATTAGCTGGAAAGTGTAAGGATTTACAGTGACGTGCCTAGGTCCATCTTAGATCAGAAAGAAGCCTCCAAAGAAGTTCATTTTTTTTTTTTTTAAGACAGAGTCTCGCTTTGCCATCCCAGCTAGAGTGCAGTGGTGTCATGGGAGCTTATTCAGCCTCAAATTCCTGGGCTCAAGCAATCCTTCTGCCTCAGCCTCCTGAGTAGCTGGGACTACCGGCGTGCGCCACCACACCCAGCTAATTTTTCTATTTTTGGTAGAGATGGAGTCTTGCTCTTACTCAGGCTGGTCTCGAACTCCTCTTGACCTGAAGCGATCCTCCCACCTCAGCCTCCCAAAGTGCTAGGATTCCAGGTGTGAGCCACTGCGCCCGGCTAGAAGTTCTTCTTTCCTTTAATGCTCCCAAGGTAGAATCTGGGTGGAGAGTACCAGATTTCCCCTTATCAAAAAGAAATGTTCAGCAGAGCCACCCAAAGACAGAATGGCCACGCCTGGGGAGGAGAAGGCAGTCAGTGGGCGGGAGTTTGTTGGAGGCGGTGTTGGAGGGACTCTGGCATTGGTGAGCAATAGGACAGTGTCTCTAGGGTGCGTATATTCTATTCTACGGCTCTGTGAATCTGTGCAGGGAAGCCACGTGGAGCATTGTCGTTTGCTTGTTTTGCACCTTTGGTTACATTGTGGTTCTCTTTTCCCATCTTAGGCCACGTTTGGGCTGGATGGCAGCAAAGCCCAGCGGGGACGCTGGTTCTCGTCCTTCCCTCCTGCCTGGTTACCCCCTTCCTTCTCGACTTCAGCTTTTCTTCTGAGTGACCCATCATTCATTCTCCCATCATTCATTCAGCAAGTACCAGTTGTCTCCCGTGAGCCAGGGCAGGACGAGGCTCAGAGGAGGAAATAATATGGATGAAATGTGGGCTCTGCCTTCAAGGAAGTTTCCCTCCGGCATAGGCACACAGACACGTAAGACAGAGAAAAAAAAAATTTCTTTTGTAAAAGAATTTATCACTGGGAGATTTTGTTTTCTTCATTTATAAGCATTCAAGCAATATTAAAAGTACCTAATAAAGTAGAAACCACCTGAAATCCTGCATCAATTACACACATATATAAATAGATATAAATATAAAATGGTGGGACGGTGTTAGGAGCACTTAGACAGTTTCTATGGTAAGCACGTGATAGGTGGGTATGCAGGACACTGCAGGAGTCCAGAGTCGGGGGATAGGTGGGGTCCAGAAATGCTTTCTTGGAGGAGGTCCTGATAACATTCTAGATCCTTCCCTGCTGCCCCAGAGCTATAGCTCCAAACCTAATTCTCATTGCTATTTCTATTGTCCCTGCTTAGAAAAATGAACTTGCCTCTTCCCATTCAGTTCCAAAAGCAAACTTATTGCTTCTAACATATAGATATGAGTAAAATATAATATAATGAAAACCCACATACCCATTATCCAGCTTCATCAAATCTTAATATTAAGCCATATTCGCCGGAGAATTCTTTAAAAGAAATTACTCGTTACAGATACAATTGAGGCCTCCCGCGTACCCTTCTTGGAGCTTTTTTCTCTCCCTCCCTCTCTCCCCAGAGGGCATCATCTTCATGAAATCAGCCCTTATCATTCCCATCCACATTTTTATATTTTTGCCACATATGTTGTGTATCCATAAAAATTATAAAGTGTCGTCTTGCCTGCTTTAAAGGTTTATATAAATGGTATCTTGTTGTAAATGTTCCACCGCATCCTGGCTCTTTTGTGCAACATTGTTTCTGGGATTTGTTCAAAGTTGATAGATGTAGCTCTAGCTCTTTCATTTTTAAATGTCATATGGTGTTCCGATGTCTGAATATAACACCATTGACTTATCCATTCTTCTGTGCGTGGGTATTGGGTTATTTCTTGTTTCTATTACACACAATCAACCTCCTTGTGCATGTCTCTTTGTGCTCATGTGTAAGACTTTCTGGAGGGCATTTATAGATTTTGAATTGGCCGAGCAGAGTGTGCACATTTTCAGCTGTACTGGATGCTGCTAAATGGCTCTTCAAGGTCACAGCAATTTAGACTCCTGTGTGCGGCGTGGGACTTCCTGTCTCTCTCCATCTTTGCCAACCTTTCCCTGATCAGACTTGCAATGTTTTGCCCATCTGATGGGTGTGAGTACATCTCGTTTGTTGTTTGACTTTGCATTTTCCTCACTGCGGAAGACATTGTGCACCTTTTCATGGGTCTGTTAGCTACCGGGGCTTTCCTCTTCTGGGAACTGCTCTTCCTGTCTCTGCCCACTTGTACTACTGGGTGGGGCTGGCACCTTCCCCGTGAGGAAGGGAAGAGCAGGCCCCTGCCACGCAGGCGCCGGCGTGGTGCCATTGGCAAGGCCTGGGTATTTCCCCGCTGATCACACAGACTTCATAGCAGACAAAGCCACACTGGGACCACGATGGATTAAGACAAAAACAAGACCCCTCCATGATTATGTCTGAACATGAGCAATACACGAACATTGCCCGAGCCACAAAGCACCAAGCATACCCCCCACGGTGGGTAGAATTCTAAGGTGCCACGGAGATTCCGGCCCCAGGTGTACACGCACCACCCCCAGCTGTTCGACAAACACTACTGTAGGCTCTGCTGGCAAGGGACTGACAGATGTAATTAAGTTCCCAAATCAGTTAACCTTAAGATAGGGAGATTACCCAGGTTGGCCCAACCTAATCCCACGAGCCCTTTAATAGCAGAATTTTTTTCCAGTTGGTCACAGAAGAGGAAGTTAGAGACATGCACTGTGGCTGGCGTGGAAGAAAGCCACCTCCATGCTGGAGAGAGGCTTCTGAGGACGGGAGCCTTCTCAGCTAGTGTGGGCACTCGAGGGCCACGTTCACCTGCATTGGGGGATCTTAATTTTTTCATGGATAGAATGAGAACATGGGCTGGCTGATCCCTGGGGCAGCTGCGTGGTGCAGTAGAAAGACCTGCGCTGGTTTAATCTCCCTCTGCCCTCACTAGCCATGGGGCTTCCCGAGCCTCAGTTTCTCTGTCTCTAAATTGGGACCAACCAACCCAACAGGTTTGCTGTGAGGATTATAGTAAAAGGATAATTCTTGAATTACACAGATGGTCCCAATAATATCAATATATATATGACTTAGAGGCACACAAAATTGATAGCATTAAAAAATATTTTGACCATAGAATGTGCTGTTGTTAACTACCTGAAGGTTAAGGCTAAGGTATGACTACCCTAAGGTACCAAATGTTCAAAATGCTCACCTCCAGCTCCGTACCCACCAGGATGCGATACAGGTGGTTGATGTGTGTGGCGACCACCTAACAGCGAAGACACATGTTCCCATCAGGATACTCTAGAAGATTCCCAGTGAATGTTTCTTCTCCCCACTTCCTCCTCCACCCAGGATCCCAGCGCTTCTGTTTGATGATTATTCATCTGAACATTTGCTGCTATGTACAAAAGTGACTGTTGAATTTCACATCACCAACTTCGCTCGCGCGCACATATGGAACCCAAATCACTGGTAATTCATTATTTTGACACCTGTTTCTCGAGCACCCTCTGCGTCATGCCTTCCGTCTCACGCTGGGGATACAACGGGGACGAGGGAGAGTGTTGCAGCTGCCGGGAGGCAGAGCACACAGCGACAGAGGGGCCAAAGCGCGAGTGCAGGATAAATGACAACACACTACAGAGAGATCCAAGCCGAGCAGGAAACAGATAGAGGGGAAGGGAGGGCAGGGAGGGGCACTTCCTTCGGAGCTGTTGGCCAGGTGAGGCCCTCCGGAGAGGAGGTGGCAGCAGAGCAGAGGGGCGCCACGCTCACGGGGCCAGTCGTGCAAGGTCTTTGTGTTACTGGTCGGCTCAGGCTGCCACCGCAAAGTCGACACACGTTTACCGTCTCGAAGTTCTAGAGGACAGAACTCCCAGATCAAAGTGCTGGCAGGGCGGCAGCAGGGCTGGTTTCTCCTGAGGACTCTCCCCTTGGCTTGTGGACGGCCGTCTCCTCCCTGTGTCCTCCTGGTCGTCCCTCTGTGTGTCTGTGTCCCAATGTCCTCTTCTTGTATGGACACCAGTCCTGTTGGATTAGGGCCCACCCTAATGGCCTCATGTTAACTTAGTCACCTCTTTAAAGACCACATCTCCAAATATAGTCACATTCTGAGGTCCTGGAGGGTTAGGGCTTCAACGTGGAAACTTGGGGAGGACACAACTCGGTCCATAGCAGTCCTGGAGGCCTTCGCGCAGGGGGTGTTTGGATTCTGCTCTGAGCATAACTGGTCTGAGTGATGTGGAGTAAAGTCTAGGCTGATACAAGGAGGTGACCCAATGACATTTATTGGCTCCAAGAATACAGAAGTTTATTCTTCTCTCGAGTTTTGATCCAGAGTGGGTAGGTGGCTTCTGCCTCCTGGCCTCACCCGGGAGCCCAGACGAGCCCATTCTCAACAAATGACACATGTGACTGTCACCTGCAACCCATAGGTTAGAGCTGAGTCCCACGGGCACAGCTGGCTGTAGCTGAAACTGGGACAGTCTATCTCTAGCTGTCCAACCCTGTGTCCTGGAAAAAGCACAGAGAAAACTGGGGAACAACTGGCCTGGGAGAGCCTGCCACATCTTACTCTTTAGCGACGCTGGAGAAAAGTGCACCTCGGTTAAGTGTCCTGTGATTTCTCTGCTAATGTGTCACATTTTGCATTTGCTCCCGGGAGTCATCCGTGAACGGAGAATGTGTCCCGTTCTTCGAGTGAGGGCTGGGGGTGGGATTTGAGGCTGTCGCTGGGAGGGGGCCTGCCAGGAGACGCAGCCCAGAATCCTGGCTCAGCTACCGGGGGCTGGAAGTTAATTGCGCGGAAAGACGAGTTAGTCAATTGTCATTCGAGTCAGACCACACGGCTGACACACTGTATCATCAGACGCGAGGCACGCTGGGAAGGAATGATTATCCTCATTCATTATGTGCCGAGTCTTTAGACACTTCAAACGCGCTAGATTACAAAGTTGCTGGGGCAGAACCGGGAAAAGATAAAGTTATAATGGAAAGCTACTCACGTGATCTGTTTTAAACGACACCAACTTTCTACTCGGAGGCACGTTAAGAAATCTCCAATAATTGTTTTCAGCCGGGGCTAAATTTAGCCCCTCTGAGACGGATGGCTCTGTCACGCTGTCGCTCGGGTAGGACTGATGGTTTCCTGTGGCTGCAGGTGCGCTGCCCGTCAAAACACAGCGCCTACTGTGTGCGCGCCGCCGACGGGCCCTTGTAGTCATTTTCCTCAATCCGCGCAATACTCCCGGGTAGGGTTGCCAGATTTAAGGGAAAAAAAAAAAAATAGACGATGCCTAGTTATATCTGAATTTCAGATAAATAATAAAATTTTAAAGTAAATGTATGTCACCAATATTGCATCGGACCTACTTGTAGGAAAAGTAATTATTTGTCTAAAGCTCAAATGTAACTGGGCATCTTGCGTTTTATCTGGCAACCCTACCTGGGAAGTAGGTGGCACCGTCTCCATTTCTCAGGTGAGGACACGGAGATTCAGGGAGTGTTGCTTGGACACATGCAGTTGGTCAGGACTCCGGCAGGGTGACATCTCCTGACCTGGCCTAACTTACCTGCCCCCTCACCTCTCTGCTGGGGGCGAAGGGGACACTCCTATTCTCAAGAAGCTCCTGTCCAAAC
The DNA here is from genome assembly GCF_041146395.1 of Eulemur rufifrons. NCBI lineage: Eukaryota > Metazoa > Chordata > Mammalia > Primates > Lemuridae > Eulemur > Eulemur rufifrons. The sequence goes on from NC_090994.1 coordinate 4,933,461, forward strand.
CCTGGCTGACCCAATGCAGAAACACCGTTAACAAAAACTAAGGCTTGCTGAGCGCCTACTGTATACCTATGGGCAGCTAAGCCTTTCCCCATGTGATATCCAGCCACCAGCAGGAGGTGCAAAAAAAAAAAAAAAAAAACAAAAAAACAATTTTAGGCAGAACAAGCTTGAACATTTTTAAATAGCTGTGCATTTGTTTTAATGAGTCACAGGAAAAGCGTAAGTTCCCCACCGGCCCTCACACGTCCGGGATCATGGCTGTGATTGCTCAGGAGTTACTGATTGGGTCTGGCAAAATCGGACAGGTGGCCCACAGGTGATGCAAGCTGGTAGAAAATCCTGCATTCCTGCCCTAGAGGCTGCCTCACCTCAGCACCATCACCTGTAAAGTGAGTGGGTTCAACTCCTGGTAACAAGGCTTGCGGTTCACGTTTATTGAGCGTTCGCTTGGCTCCAGCCACTGTTTCACACGACAGTCAGGTACCTGTTTTGCAGGTGAGACGTCTGAGGCCGGATGGGTGGAGGGGCGAGCCCGACTCGCTGGATTGGGCCCCAGCTCTGTCTGACCCCACACGCCTCACTCCAGTCCAGTCCCTCTTACTGCAGGGAGAGACCCTTGGCACTGTCTCAAGATATTTTTGGTGTCCAAAACTGGGAGGTGCTCCTGGCATCAAGTGGGTGCAGGGCAGGGATGCTGTGCAACGTCCTACGATGCCCAGGATGGCCCCGACACAGAATGACCCGGCCCCAGATGTCAATAGTGCAAAGGTTTTCGCCTTGAGCCACTATTCCCACCACTCTTGACCACCTTGGTGGTCACCTTAGGGAATTAAAAATCTGCTTTTCATCCAAAAAGAGGTTCCTGGCTGGGCGTGGTGGCTCATGCTGGTAATCCCAGCACTTTGGGAGGCCAAGGTGAGAGGATCGCTTGAGGCCAGGAGTTCAAGACCAGGCTAGGCAACATAGCAAGACCTCATCTCTACAAAAAATAAAACATTAGGTTATTAAGTATGGAATGTTCTATTTCTTTAAGCACTAAGTTTGACAGTTGATATTTCTGACATTTCACTTTGACATTTCTTTTTTTTTTTATTGTGAAGATACATCCTCAGTCTTTCAAATGCATGTTTTGGTTTGTGATTATCTTTCAATTTTTTTTAGAGCAGTTTCTGTGAAACCATGGATAAGTCAAAAATTTATGTTATTTTTGAATATGAGTTCCGTCCTGGAACCAATGCAGCGCAGACACTCAAAATATCAACGAGATGTTTGGGAAGGATGTGGCTAATGAATGCACAGTACGTTGATGGTTTGAGTAGTTCTATTCTGGTGATTTTAATCTTGAAAATGAGCCATGTGGGTGACCCAAGACCAAGGTGGATAATGATGAGCTGAAAGCTGTAGTGGAAACGAATTCATCTCAAACTAAGCGTGAATTAGTAGCAAGGTTTGACGTTACTATTCCAATAATATTGGACCATTTGAAACAAATTGGCAAGGTTAAGAAGCTGGATAGATGGGTTCCACATGAATTAAATGACTGTCAGAAGAGAAATTGTCTGGAAGCTTGCCTTTCTTTGCTGTCATGTCATAAAGGTGAACCAATTCTACACCATATTGTTATGTGTGATGAACAATGGATTCTTTTTGACAATTGCAAGTGTTTGGCAAAATGGTTGGATAAAGACGAAGTGCCAAAGCACAGACCAAAACTGAATATTCATCCAAAAAAGCTAATGGTGTGTTTGGTGGTCCAGCACTGGTATTCTCCACTACAGCTTCATGAAACTGGGTCAGTCGATCACAGCGATGACTGCTGCACCCAATTGGACGAAACGATGAGGATGCTTGCAATTCAGCAGCCCAGACTGGTCAATAGAGACAGGCCAATCCTCTTGCAAGACAACACTCAACCACATGTCGCACAAACAACGCTGCTCAAACTACAGCAGCTGGACTTGGAAACTCTCTGTCATGCACTGTATTCATCAGACCTTGAACCAACTGACTACCACTTCTTCCAGGCTTTGGGCCACTTCTTGCAAAGAAAAATATTCAATTCTCAACAAGCTGTGGAAAATGTCCTTCAGGATTTCATTGTCACTGCTCTCCAGGCTTCTTTGCTCCTGGCATAAACAAGCTACTGTTGAGATGGCAAAACTATGTCCATAGTTTAGGCACATGCTTTGATTGATTGTACTGCTTCTTGTTTGGGATATGATGAGCTACACTTTTGATTCAAAATCAGACATTTCATATTTAATGACCTAATAATTATCTGGGCATGGTGCTGTACGCCTGTGGTCCAGCTACTTGGGAGGCTAAGGAAGGAGAATTGCTTGGGCCTAGAAGTTTGAGCTTGCAGTGAGCTATCATGACACCACTGCACTTTACTCAGGTAACAGAGCAAGACTCTGTCTCAAAACAAACAAACAAACAAACAAAAAAAAGAGGTTCCTGTCCAATAGTGATCAGACAGGTGAGACCCACCATAGTACCACGTGATAAGTGTGGGGATCCATCAAAGAAATCATTTATTCTGCATGCGAGGGCTAGCAAAGGCTTCATGGGGCAGCGGACAGTCAAGCTAGGTCTAGAAAAAGCAGCAGGCATCAGTGGAGAAGAAAGAGGGGTTGTTGGTAGATGACACTCTATGTCGGAGGACTGGAGGAATAGCAGGTGGCCTGTGGGCTCTGAAGGGGCGATGCTCAAGCTTTTTGGACGCGAACATCCCCTGGAGAACTTGTTTTCAATTCTGGATCCGCATGTGGGCTCAGAGGTCTGCACATCGATAAGTGCCCAGGTGTGTCTGATGCGGGCACTCTGCCGACCACCCTGAGAAACACGGTTCCAGGGGGCACCTAGAAATGCAGCTGACAGCACAGACTGGACCAGGTGAAGGATTTTCATGCGCATTTCAAGAGTTAAGACCTTATTTTAATTTAAAGACAACTTTAGACTCTCTTAAGGGAAGATCCAGATGAAGGCTCCCAAAACTAAAATAGAGGTGTTTCTGGAAGTTTAACTTTGAAAAGGTTTAAAATAATGAAATTAGAGCCATTTTGACGATTCAGCAGGATGGGATGTGGTGGCAGAAATTCATCCATAAATTTGGGGCAGAGATTAAATCCCAAGGATTCAGCCGGGGACAGGGGAGCTGGCCCGCCGGGCGTGGGGCTTGCCTGGCTTTTCCATGCCTGACTCCTGCCGGTCAGAGATCCGGACCAAACGTCCTCTTCTCCCTTTGCTGGAACACCTCGCTGATAGTGTCAGGAAACAGTGATTCTTTCAGGCTGAAGAAACAAGCAGATCTGCCCTAATAGCATTCTGAGAAAAATTATCCTGTGGACATAATGTCATAAATGGTAATACAATTTCAGTTTTCTGATTTACTCATTTAAAAGTTAATTTTTATTATAAAATGAACACACATTTATTTACACAATTTAGGAAAACACTGAAAACTAGAAGGAAAAAAAATCAATCCTATTCTTACTTTCCAAACAAAACCTATTACTTTTTCAGCTTTGAAATAGGAAATTATTTGTTATTTGATGTTACTTCTAGTTTGGACTGACTTGGAATGCAAATGACTCCAGCTTATCTCAGAGAATGTGACTTTTCTTTCCCCAATGGACTAGACCTGAATTAGTGACCTAGTTTAATTTATATTCAGTTTGACAGATATCTATGCAATGCCTGCCATGTGCATGGTTCTGAGTTGGACCCTGTGGTGGCCACAAAGATTAATAAGACACAGCACTTGTTTTGAGCAGGTTATAAACTAGAGAGGGAGCCAGACCTGTGTAGAACAGGACGGGAGGATAACCCCAAGGCCAACACAGATAGAAGCTCATTCCCGCTGGTTTGTTTACATCGAGGGTGGCAGGGAGGCAAATGAAAATAGAGGGTTTGAGAATGTGACCTTTGAGCTGGAACTGAAGGGACACCTTGGCGTTGGACTGTAGAATCTGCAGAAAAATATCAAAGATGAGAAAATGCATGGAACTTGTCTTGGCAAGGGTGGCTATTGTGTCTTGAGTATGTAATGACTAGAGGACTGATTCATTTTGGAATTTTCATTTTGGAATTCCAAATTTCAAATGAATTTCAAATTCATTTTGGAGTTCAATTTCATCAGAATTCCAAGTAGCTGCTCCGCACAGAAGAAGGGGACTCGGAGAAGAAGGGGGCTTTGGGAAGCAGGGAGGGTCACTGCCACAGAGATGACAGCCAATGATGGAGGAGGAAGTGCAGGTAGAGCGAAGTGGCAGGGAGGTAGGAACTGTGTTGTGTGCACATGTGTGTGCATGGTGTACATGTATGCACCTGTATGTGTGTGTGTCTGCATGTGTGTACATGAACGTACGTGTGTGCAGGAGCATTTTTTCTTTCTTTTTTTAACTCCCCTGATTCCTACAGAGCACGTGGATCTGGTGTACATGTGCATGTATGTGCATGTGTATGTGTGTGCACGTGTGTACATAAGTGTATGTGTATATATGTGTATATGTGTGCACGTGTGCATTGCATGTATGCAGATGTGCACATGTATGCGTGTGTGTGAAGAGAGAGAAGCGGGGAGAGAGATTGACATTTGGCAGTTGCTGTTAGCGAAAAACATTTGACAAGGAGAGGTTCCAAAGAGGATTCTAGGAAGCTCTCTGTATATATACCTTGTAAAATCCATAAGCCCCTTTTTTCATCTTTAAGATTATCCTTTAAGAATTTGGTGTCAGATTTTGCTTTTTTTGGATGTGTTGACATGCAGAGTGAGTTGGTCCAGTTATAGCCTGACTCATGTAATTTTTAATATTGGGCCCTGAAAACTTTTCAATTAATTGAGGAGTATTTTAATTTTCTTGTTCTGTCGCCCTGTATCTGTTATCTTTTGCTGTGTAACAAAGCACCCATAACTCTGGATAAGCAGAGTTTATCCTTTATGGTCCCTGGCCCTGCCCTCCCTGCAAAAGTCTCCCTGCCCGAAAGCCCCCAGTGCGGTCCTGGCTGCATGCCTGCCCCACGGCCAGCCTGAGGCCTCTGTGGATGGGACAGGGCATGGGGGGAGGACTCCGCACAGCCCAGTCTCCGTGGACCACCTCTCCCTGTCTAGGGAAGAATTCAGTTTCCCAGAGATTTCAGACATCTGTCGGGGGCATGGTTCAACAGCAACTTACTTCTCGTGCGACTTCACAAAGGAGTTTCTCAGGTTTTCCCACTCTACTAAGCTCTTGCCTGCCTGTCCATCCAAAATACCTCGCCATGAGCAGAGAGTTTGCTTTCTGCCACGCTGACTTCAGACTTGCTCCGCCACTTTCTCTCTGTAGACCACCGTGGCTTGTACCTGGAGGGTCTCCGCACCCTGTCCCGCCCCGGCCCGGCCCGCAACTTTCCTTTTGGCCGTCATGCTGAGAGGCGCTCTTGGCTTGGTTCTAGGGTGTCTATTTAATCCGGAATGTGCCCGAGCCCCATGGGCACACTTGGAAACCCTGAACTCACTTTGAAACAGGATCAGCCCTTTGTTGCATTCCCGAAATCAACTCCAAGGCCACAAAACTTTAGTGCATATCAATTTTATTCAAATCGTCCTGGAGAGATGGAGGTGAGGCTAATCACATTTGCAACATGAGAAAATTTAATTTAAAAAAATCCCGATTAGTCACTTCATTCTTCCTGCAGGGTCTCTTTGATGACGCAGCTGTCCCCTCCGTCTTGTCCCCTCCGTCCTGAGCTCCTTCCCACCAGCAACTCTTGCCTCAGGGTCTCCCCCTTGGGTTCCTCCGTGGTTCTCCGTTTCTTAAGCAAAGCCCTGTCACCACTGTTTCTTCTCTGGGAAACCTCAGTCTGTGCTGTTCAGGCCTCCATCTGATTGGACTGAAGCCTATTATTAGCATTGTGGAGGGTCATCTCCTTTACTCAAAGTCTGCTGATTTAAACGTAACCACATGTAAGAAACAACTTCCCAGGAACATCTAGACTGGTGCTTGAGCAAACAGCTGGGCAGCAGCGCCCAGCCAAGTGGACATGTAAAATTAACCACCTCGAAGCGCATGTGGGCACTGCCACCCCCGTACCTGTGGCTGCACCCACCCTGGTCCTCCTCTCTCCCGCCTACCGCCAAAAATATTCACTAATGTTTGGATGCCTCTTTACTTTCTCTTCTCTTTCCAGAATAATTCGGGAGCACTGTCTGTGGCTTCTACACTTCCCCACCACCCCCGCCTGCCTCTCCTCTGCCTCCTCCAAGGCTCCAAGGCGGCTCTCAGATTAACCGGGTCCTGTCGAATACCTCTCTTTGCTACATCTGTTCCAACTTTCCCAGTTAACTCTATAGAAAACCTGGATCATGCAAAGCATCTTCGTAAAACTTGTCCAAATGCCAAGAAGGCAAGGAAAATTAGTATTCATTCAATGTTTACAATTATTATAACCAATGTGAGTTGTGGATAAAATTTATTAGACCATAGAATTGTACATTCATGTGTTTATGAGTATGTAATGGGAAACCTCTTTTAATCAGCATATATTAATATAGTACATTTATTATGTATTTATGCCAATTCTTACATAGATTTTTTTTCTTGTAAATAATTTGAGAACTATTTCGTAGATGGGATGTCTTTGCTTTCAGTATGTTTATGGTGCTGAATCAATTCCAGTTGTAATATTAGTTCTACCAGGGTATTATGGTCTGCTTCCTGATGATCTGCTTCTCCGGAGTTCATCTCAGCCTGGTGTGGATGCCTAGTGCCCTTTCACCCCTGACCTTTGACACCCCTCCTCATTCCCCCTGAGGCTCAGCCACACCCCAGTGTTGCTAGAGGGCAGCCCCCGGTTACCTCTGGTGTTACCCTAAGGGAGAGAAGTACCGGTATCTTTCATTAAGTGTCTATCCTGAGCATCAGGTTAAATCCCTACAAATGGAATGCTTGCCTTACAAGAACCAATTTGTATTTTTCTTGCTTTCATGAGGGAGCCTCAAGCTGACATCCCTGTACATTTTAAAATGAAAGAGTCTTCAAACAAATCCGCTAATTGGATTTCAAGAGAAAGGGTCCTTGTTTACTAATTTATTCTGAAAAAAGCTTTCCATGTGGGAAGAGCCTTGAGCAGGGTGGGTGGAGCTGGTGAGTCCTGGGGGTGGGTTGGGGTGGGGTGGGGAAGGATGGGGTGGGGTGGGGTGGGGTCTAGGGGGCATGCTGAGGCTAACTGTTCAATGAAATGGGGAAACCTCAGGGAGAATCAGTCTGGAGAGGAGGGGAGCGTGCCCACACATCCCTTTCTATTTCGGGAAATGTGGTAGAGTTCAAGGGGCAGGGCCTTAGGAGTCAGCCAGGTTTGGGTTCCAATCCTGGCTTTGTGTCTTACTATAACCTCAAGTCTTTTAAAATCTTGGAACCTCATTTGCCTCATCTGCAAAATGGGCACAATAACACCTGACTCAGAATTGTTCAGAGGGTTAAATACCATTTATTCTTCTCTGCCTCTTCACTTTTAAGCCTCTGCACTGAATAATTTGCCATCACTTGGGAGATTTAAAAAGCCTCAAAGGCTTTTTAAAAACTCATTCTTTATTCATTTCTTCCCTTCCACCCCGGCCTGGCCCTCAACTCCCCAGAGAGAAGATGCTGAGATTTGGGCTAAATAGCCCCGGAGAGGTTCCTGAGCCTCCACAGATAAGGCCAAGTATTTCCGTATCTGCTCCCAGAGGACAGAGATAACAATAGTCTCTCTACACAATGCTACTGTCAAAACTGTGTGTTGTGAAATGAATCTCCTTGTTCCAAGGGAAAGAACAGTATCTCTCCTTGACTTTCTAAGTGTCCCCTTCCTTATTCAGACATCCTTACCAGAACGTCAGCACTTTCTTACGGGGGAAAACAGGACCAAAGAGAAGGTCGGATTCCTGGCTTGGTGCTCATCAGTTGCATGTCATCGTAATAAATGGTTTCCTTTTCATTTTAGCATCAGAATGCCAGTGAGATCAATTCTTTGGCTCTGAGATGGACTGTCTATGGGTTTTTAAGTTGTTTGACCTTCAGCATAGCTCTGCTGAAATAGGCTCAAGATATAAAAACCCACAGCCCCCTGCCCCGGACTCTCTCAGGAGAGGAGCTATAATTCACAGCCACAGGCAGATCGATACCCCTGTGTCTGCCGCGGCGGGCAACGTTTCTGCCATGATAGTCCGCACAGGGCTTACGCATGGGGAAGGCTGCTACTCCCACTGTCTTTTGGGCCAGTTGACGAATATAAAGCTGTATACTTCATAAACAATTCTGAATTTTTTTTTTTTAGAGACAGGTTCTTGCTGTCACCTAGGCTGGAGCGCAGTGGTGTGATCATAACTCACTGCAGCCTCGAACTCCTGGGTTCCAGCAATCCTCCCACCTCAGCCTCTGGAGTAGCTGGGACTACAGGCATATGCCATCACACTGAGCTAATTTTTAATATTTTTGTAGAGATGGGGTCTCACTACGTTGCCCAGGCTGGTCTCCAACTCCTGGCCTCAAGAGATCCTCCCACTTTGGGCCTTGGCCTCCCAGAATGCTGGGATTATAGGCATGAGCCACTGTGCCCGGATGTTATGGATGTATTCTGATGCAGAAAGCAGGAGGATGTATTAGTGTCCTGCGTCACAGTTCTGGAGGCCAGAAATCTGAAGTCCAGCAGGGGTACCCTCTGTGGGGACCTTGGGGAGCATCCACCCCTGCTCTTCCAGCTTCTCTGTCCTGGCGGTGGGCTGGGGCTGCATCGCTCCAGTCTCCGCCTGTCTTCACGTCACCTTCTCCTCTGGGTCTTCTCCCGTCTGTCTCAAATCTCCCCTTTTCCCTCTCTTGCAAGGACGCTTGTCACTGGATTTAGGGCCTGTTCCAAACAAGGTCACGTTCACAGGTTCCAGATATTTCATGTAGACATCTTTTGAGGGGGCGGCTTTCTGGCCTGCCACAGAGGAATAAGAACGACTTCTCATTGGACGACTTGTAGATATTTCTCTTTAGCTCCATGCCTTGATGTTTGGAAACACAGAAAGATTTTTATAGACTGGGATACTAGGTGCTTCCCGGGAAAAGATAGAAATGGCCATGTGCTTATAATATTTCTATAAGTGCTATAATTTTGATTTTCCTTTCATTCCAATAGTGAAACACCACTGATTCTAAATATTTTGTAATGGGTGCGGATTTCTAAGACTCAGATATACCAAAAGGAAACAGTTAATTGTTTCCCTATAGTTTCCATCTCAAGCTTCATTTACCTGATAGTAAAAAATCAAGTCACTGTTAAAAAGTCTCAAACTCTTCAATAATTTCTGAGTCCTTTTAGATTCAAAGCCAGTTAAGGATTTCCCCTACGCCTTGTCCCCCTTCCTCGGGGTTGATTCTAAGTTCCTGGGCAGGGGGCGGGACAGTTCGATGGCTGTGCGCGAGCCATGGCCACGCTGCTTGCGTTGCAGACCAGCTCCTCTGCGTCCTGGCTGGGTGACCTTGGCATTGCAGCGTGTGAGAGGCATCATGTTGGCTAAGGAGTCCCCTTGGGACCAACACCTGTAGAAGGGAGGGGACTGAGCAGGAAGACATCTGGCTGTGACACAGGCCCCGTGACAGCCTTGGCCAACCCCACGGGGGACTCTGGAGCAAGGAGAACCCTTCAGACTCTATCGGATGTGGCACGTGCTGGGAAGTGATGTGATCTTGGCAAGGCAGCTGTCTGCCCCTGAGGCAATCCCTTAAGATGCCGGCAGCTGGAGGCTGTCTGCTAATAGCCGCCCTGGCAGCTGTGGATCTGGGGGGCCCATTCCAGTGTCCATGACAGTCTGCCAATGTGTTGCTGGGACCCACTTCTGTGTCTGTGTCCTGGGAGCAGCTACGCCAGGACACCCGGACACTTTTCTTCCTGGGGGAAATGCCGCAGAGGAAGGTTTGTGGGATGAGCTACAACGCCCCCCTCTGCAGCTGGTCGCTGGGCCACCCCGAGACTCAACATCTCCCTCCTCTGGTCTCTGTTCGGGACGCCCCTCTACCTCAGCTAGCACTGTTGTGGGGCCCAGCCGCTGACCTGGTGGCATAACGCAGACTCACCTCTGAGGGATCTGAGCCCTTCTCGGACTGGGACTCCCGCCATTCCTTGTCCATTTGTCTGCCAAAATTGGAAAAGAGAGTGTCAAGACTCTTCCCAAGGGTGGCCCCTCCTGCCCCCACTTTGTTACGGCAGCCCTATCTTCTCCCCATGACCGGGGTCTGCTGGCCCTGCCACGATGGTCTCTCTCCTTGCTTCGTGGTCCCTTGGCACAAGTTGCCAAAGTACTCAGGTGGCAGTGACAGCTTACACTTCAATGGAAATCTTGCCTTGTCCCTTGGAAGAGGTGTTCTCTGTCTGGGGACAATAAGCCTAGGAAGCATATACTTGTCACATGGGGCACCGAGAGGGACAGTATTGAGATAGGAACCCGGCAGGCTCTGCTCGATACGGAGTCATAAGATCTGAACCAAAGTCCCTGATAAAACCCGAGTTGGTGGAGAAACTGGCCAAAACCAGTTGGAGCCCAGATGGTGATGAAAAAACGACTTCAGGTCACCCTTGCTGCTCATTATACCCTGCGTATACTGCATTGGCATGCCAAGAACACCCCCACCAGCACCATGGCAGTTTCCAAATGCCGTGGCAATTACTAGAAGTTTCCCTGTATGATTGACAAGTTACCCTCGGTTCTGGGAGCTCCTCATCGTTTTCCCAGAAAGCTTATGAATAACCCTCCCTCTGCTTAACATGAAATTAAATGGAAGGTGATAGGATGGCCTTGCTAAGAAACTATGTAACAGAAAAAAAAAAAGAGGAGAAAGGTCCCAGCATATAATTGCCCCTTTGAAGGGAGCGATTATAGCACAACAGCCTCTTGTTTGATTAACCACGGACGGGCTTGTTGTCACAGCACTTGAACTGGACAGATAGGAGGAGCGTGATGCTCCCCAGCTCCTGCTCTCGCCAGGCTGCGCTCCAAGGACCCTGGTAAGCCAGCCTGGCAGGGAAGAGGAATGAAAAAAAAAAAGGAAAACCGAACACAGCCGTTCCCCATCTGCCTTTTGCCGGCAGCTGGCAGCAATCCCTGCACCCGCAATAAAAGCCCGAGCCGCTCGCCCTCCGCGCCGGCCCTTCCGTCCCCCTTTCCCTCGGGTCGTGCCCTTCCCACCTCGGGGGAGTAAAGTGAGCTTTCTTTCCTTAAAACCATTCTACTCTTTGAGATTTCTCTCTCAGCCGCTGTCACGAGTCCCCACCCTAACAGGTGCGCAACAAGACCCTGGAAACCCACAAGGGGCTGCTCTCCGTGGCTCTGAGAGATACTAAGTAGCGGCTGCCTGTCGAGGGGGCAGCCTCCTTTTCTTTTTCTTTTCTTACTTTAAAAAAAACTTCCTTTTGCTTTACTGTGTCAGCTCTTGAATTCTTTCCCATGCAAAGCCAAGAACCTGCTTGGCCTTCAGGTTGGATCCCCAGTTTTGGGGGTCCACTTTCCTGTGTCAGGTGGGGCCCCCTCTTGGTTCCCGGGCCAAAAATTCTTCCTTTTCGGGTGTAGCACAGCGTAAAGGTAACAATTCAAAATGGGAACTGCGCTGGGGGTGCCCATCATCTGAAACCTCACTGTCAAGCTTTCGTGTCTAATTTGCCTTTACCCCCAAGCACTACTCCTAGCCCTGCGTGATCTCCGGGCTCCGTTCTCTCTAATCCTTTCCGGTGGGTCTCTCCTTGCCCCTGGGTAGTTTCCTCACCTGTGTGTGTTCATCAGTGTGTGCTGAGGGCTTGACGGGGACCCTCTGCAGAGCCCCAGAGTTCTCCCTCTGTGCAGCTCTCTCTCCTTCCAACTCTAGCCTCCTTGGCCCCCCGAATCTGGGCTCTGTCTCCCCAAGCTCCCTCTGCTTCCACCCTGCACTCTCTCCTGGAAACTCTCCAGGCTTTGCCTGGGGCCATCTCGGGGCTGCCTGGTTTGTTTCCCATCGCTCAGGGACGGCAGTCCTTCGCTGCCTCGTGCCCAGTGTCTTGCAAACCATTTCCCATGTGTTCTGTCCACTTTCTGATTGTTTCAGCATGCACGGTAGATCTCAGTGGAAGCAGAGTTGGGGGCATTCAAAACCTGAAGGAGGAAACTTGGTTTTTTCTTCATTTCCCTTTGGCCAAGGTCGGCCTGAAATCTCCTGGCCTGAAAAGCAAAAGGTCGCACGTTGAAGTGACGGCAGGCAAAGCAAAAACAAAAATAAATATTGCTTAACAATGTCTCTCTCCTTCTGCCAAAATTGTGACTCAGCCAACTCCTTTCACATTGATCAAGTTTTATTGTCTTAACAGAGGAAGAGATACAGAAAGTTCTGTTGCTGTCTGAACCCTATTTATTCTTGGTTTTACGCTGGGGGGAAATTGCCCAACTGCGCACACAAGTCCTCTGCGACACAAAACTGCCCAATTTCAGACACTTTAAAAGCAGCCTAAGGAGAGTCTGGTGCTCCCACCGCTCTCTCCCCGGGACAGCTGAGAGCGATTTAGTCTTGCTTTCATGTTGGCAGGGTTTCGTTTCGCTTGTGTGCCTGGGTCTCTGAAACCAAGCACCCATCTCTGCAGACAGACTCTTGGCCTACACACCTCGCTGGTGCAGGGTGGAAAAACCCAGCTCTGCGTCCTGTGAGGTCCCCGTAAATCCTGGGGAAGGTGGAGATGAGAACTCTTGGCGTTTATGCCTCTTTCAGCGTCTCTGCTGCTTGTAACCACTCTGCGGTGTTGAACTGGCTCAGGAAGGAAAGTGGCAGCTGCTTCACATTCCCACGTGGGAGTGGGGGCTTTGGTGAAGTGGAATTCACTGAGATGCGCTGAATGTTCATCGTGGTTGATCTCCAAACGGCTGAGGTTAAAATTTAACCTCCAGCTGAGGCCAAAGCCAATTATCACCACCATAGACAGAACTTATGGGACACAAGAATGAATCTGACGCTTTATTAAGAGTTTTTTGCTGTTAGTTAAGGTGGGAGACATGCATTTATCACATAGGGCCTCCAACAGGGCCATTTAAAAATTCTTGCTTAAACATGTATATATTTCCTACATAGTTACAATTGTGTATAACATAATTTAGCTTTTGAGAATACCTTTTTAAAAACCCAATAAGTATGAGTAATGCTGTACAGGATTTAGTGTCTACTTTAGGTAAAACGGTACCTAATTTAGGTATAACAGTAAAAATTAAAAGTGAGTAATTCAGCTTGTAATGAAAGACGTTTCCATCTCAGCCTTTTATACCATAATCACTCAGTTCTGTTGCTTTTTTTTTTTTTTTTTTTTTTTGGTGGTAGAATTTTAAAGTAAGTTCACCCCCGTCTCCAGGTTACTGTATTTTATAAGGCAAACACAGTGGAATACAAAAATATGATAAATACTATGATTGTCATTAATAGCCCAGTTCAATTAGCTGTTTCAATAAAGCAAAACTTCATAGTGAAAATAATGTACTAGAAATAGCCTTTTTAAAGCTTTTTTTTCTTTTTTTTAATGATATGCTTACAAAATGGCAGATGTGGGTGAAAAAATCCTCAGAGATGATAAAACAATGAACAAGTGACCTGTGAGTAAAGCTGAACACTAGAGAAGGGCTGGCTGTTTAAAGCCAGATTAGCTTCTTGATCATACTCTGAAATTGTGCCAGGGTGGGTTTCTAAACATCACTGGTCTTACTTTAATAATGCAAAAATTCTACTTCATCAGCTATTTTAAAATTTCAGAGAAAAATCCCTTTGGCTCTGACATTGACTATAGTACCACCTCTGTCCTTGCAAACGCCTCTTCATTTTTGAGGAGGGTCTTATTGTATCATCCATCCAAAATCATACAGTACTTGCATTCAGGAGTTGTCGCGGGGGAGGTTGTCACAGTATTCAGTTGCTATTTTCTTCGCCAGTGGAAGGCTTTCCTCAGGAATGGTGGACCAGTCATGATGGTCGTGATGACAGCCCACCCTGAAGGTCGGTAAATTCAGAGGCCCAAAGCAGAGCAAGTTTCATGTCCCTCTAAGAACTTGTAATGATCAGCTATAAAATGTCCAGACATTGGGTGCAAGCCTAGACCAGGCAAGGATGCTGCTAATCTGTAAACTAAGGATTTAATTCCCTCAAAGTAGTAAATTAGTGTCAAAAGTGATCTGGACCACAGTATTGATAATTGATAAGAAATTAGTTTGGGGTTGATGAACAGGTGTTGAAAGGAATAAAAAAGAGGCCGAAGAATAACCCATAGGAACTTTCTGAAAATGGTACAGGGGGACCAGCCCTCCAAATCGGTAGGAATATCTACAGCAATGCCATCACTTAGAGGTATCTGTGATGTTCCACATGACACCTCCTAATGGGAATGGAATATAGAACCCAAATAGAATTTGGGTAGTAATTCCTGAAATTGGGTTTCTTCCTATTTTCCAATTTTGTTTTTTTCAGAACTGTCTTGGTGATTTCAAGGATGGAGAAATTTTTAAAACCATGATGTAAATGATCTTGTAATTAGCCAAAGTTCATGTAAGGTGGCAAGATAGCTGAGAAGCCGGCAGAAGCCGGTTCTTGCCTGTGGTTATCAGCCACCCTGGTTAGTTTTCTGCCTGATGGCTGTTTACTTTAACACCTGCACCCACTCTACAAGCTGCTGCATCCGGCCTCAGCCCTGTCTCCTAGTCTCCTACTCTGACAGCTTGAAATTGCACACATCACCTCTGCTCACCTGTCCTTGGCTAGGACGCAGTCCCTCAGTCACACAAGCCACAAAGGAGGCTGGGAAATATAATCTATGTGCCCAGGAAGAAGAGTAGAGAGTGTGTTGAGCAACAGGTGTTCCTACTGCAGGGTTTATATGAGTGAGATTGGACTGTGACTCTCCTTTCTCAGACATTGGTGTTTGATATTAAGGTGAGAGTAGGTTATGCTAGTTATAAAAGGATATATGATAAGTTGGGGAGTATTTCTTCCTTTTCTCTTTCTTGGAAGTGTTTGGGTAAGACTGAAATGTTCCCATTTCTAAAATGGTTAGTAGATTTTTTTTCCCATTAAAGTTGTCTGACTCCTTCATGGAAAGATTTTTTTTTTAACTCTAAATTCAGTTTGTTAACTGGTTATGGGATGATTCAGGTTTTCTATTATCAATTTTGATAGACTTCACTTTTTTAAGGAATTGATCCATTTAAGTTTTCAAATTTAATATATTTATTCATTATACCTTCAGTGTGTCTTTTTTGTTTCTGTAGCACTGGTAGTTGTGTTCCCTTTGTATTTCTAATTTTATTTATCTACCTTTCTTAAGAAATTACTTGAGGATGTTTTCCAGCAAAACAAGAGAGTAAACCAGGAAAGGAGAAAACATGGAGTTAGTGGCTTCCAACCGTAGAGGGCAGGCGGGAAAGCTCTGAGAGACAGCTGTGTGGTAGACCTTGGAAGTCCCAGTGCCCAAGGGAGAAGAGGGCCAGGAGTGGAATGGAGAGTATGACTAAAATGCTGGGGGGGAAAAACTGGGAATGTAAAGGCAAATAATTAAAAAAGGAAAGGAAATGAGAAATTATAAGGGAAAAACTGCACAAGAAGTGTATAAGACACATAGATAGATGGCATTTTTAAAGGAGCATTTTAAGGTGGCATTTTAAGGAGCCGATGTCAAAATAGGGAATCTATTTGTCCTTGGTGCTAGATGTACTCTCTTTCAAGTGGCCTGGTATTGTGAAATTGGATCCACTGAGGAATAAACGTAGTTCTAACATATGACGCAGCCCAGCATGGAATATTTGCACAATGATCAGAATGAAATGCTTTTTTATTGGCTTCAACTTTAGAGTGCAGTGCATGACTGGAAAACGCTTAATTGAAGGACAGGCAAAATTTAACAAGCCTTGAAAACATAAAAAGTGAACACACGGCTATCATCACAACGTACATCTTTATACACATCTGATCATTTCCTTAGGATAAACTCCCACAGGCAGGGTGGCCGCAAATCTGGGTGTGCACATTTATAATTAATATACTGCTGAATCATCCTCTAGAAAATTGTAGCCGTCTAAACTCTCCTAATCCATTTTCCTGCTCCTGTCTGCTTCTGTTCTTCCAGGAAATCCTCGGAGCTCCTGGCTCATTTATTCTTCTCTATTTCCCAGTCTTGCCACTGATAGGTCCCCCTATATTAATACCTATTGGATCATTTCAAAAGATTTTTGCATTAGAGGGGAGACTAAGCATGTGTCCTCGAATTAGCATTTTAAAAACTAGGAGTCACAGCCAGATTTAAAAAATACATGTTTTTCTTTTCTTGCTGATGATAAAAGTAATGCATGCTCGTTGCAAAAATGGTGTGAGGCAACGAGAAAACATGCAGTGCCTGTCAGCTTTTAGAAAGGCATTAAGAGGTGTGAAAACACTGGCCAGGGCTGTTGGCCCTGCGGAGAGTGTATCGGCAGCCTTTTGGGGCGTCCTCTGCCAGGACTGAGAAGCAGAAAAGAAAGAACCCCTGTCTCCTTGTTTGCCAAATATATTAACACACAGGGATCCTCTGGTTTTGCTTTGTAATTCTCCCAAATGAAGTAGCAAGGCTTTAGTTGGCATTTGTGACTTGTCTTTGCTCTTAAATTTCACTTTCTTTGACGTCTGTCTTTAACCTGCTGCCGAACAGTCAGTCGATAGCCCGGAGCCCCCACCCACCGCGCCCGCTCCTTCGCGTGGGGAGAGAAAGGAACTCTGCAAGGCTGTTGAGGCCCAGGCTGGATTTATGAACACTGGCTGTCACTGGGGGCTCCTGTGCCCCTGGGGTGTCTGCCTGAACTTAACCCAAACTCCTTCACACAGCTGGGACATCCGCCGCCCCGGCTCTGCTTGTGGCTTTGTCCTGTATTCCCACTTCCACATCAGGGGCCCTGATTCACAGGCATTTGGTGAATTTGGTGACTGAAGGAGTCACGGGCAGCCATCGTCTCGGGCACTGCTGGCCGTGGGCAGACACTGCGACCCCCCATCTACAGGGCTTAGAAAGGTGCCCCCCACCCCCCAGGCTCCCGCAGGTCTCTTGGGAGGAACAGGCCCTCATCGCGTCGGACTGCCCAGCCCAGGCCCACGGAGAGCCCGGTGGATTGACGTGTGGTTATACTTCACTACTGGAAGTCAGAGTTTTCCTGTGCGATGGTTTGTTGTGTGTCACCTTGGCTAGGCCATGGCACCCAGCTGTTTGATCAAACATGAAGTGAGTTGTTGCCGGGGGGTTATTTTGTAGATGTGGCTGATGTCCATGGTCAGTTGTCTTTAAGGAAAGGAGATTATCCAATGGGTGGGCCTCATCCTATCAGTTGAAGGCATTAAAATCAGAAACAGGCTCCTTGGAGAAGAAGCAATTCTGTCTCAGGACGGAGGATCCACTGCTGCCTGAGCCTCCAGGCTGCTGGCCTGTTTGATGGATTTTTGAACTCGTGAGCCCCACAGTCATGCCAAATAAACCCTTAAAATAAATCCCACACACGTATGTAACCTGTGGGTTCTGTTTATACATATATATACACAGGTTGAGCATCCATCATTTCTAAAGCAAAAATATTCCAAAATCCGGAACTTTTCGAATGCTGATGTGATGCCACAAGTGGAAAATTCCATACCTGACCTCACGTGATGGGTCGCAGTCAAAACACAGGTGCACAAGTTTATTCAGCATCCCCAAGGAAAAAAAGACCATCTTAGCTACAATACATCATTTCCATAAACACCCAGACTCCCTGTGCAAGCATGCCCAGAAAGGGTAATAAAATAGCACATGGGTAGGATGGAAACAGTTATTAAAAATATAGTATAAAATTGCCTTTGGGCTGTATGTATAAGGTGTATATGAAACATTAATGAATTTTATGTTTAGTCTTGGGTTGCATCCCCAAGGTGTCTCATGTATATGCAAATATCCCAAAATCCAGAAAAATCTGAAACACTTCTGTCCCAGATAAAAGATACTCATTGGTTGTGTGTGTCCATGTGTGAACGTGTGTGTATATCTCCTACTGCTTCTGTTTCTCTAGAAAACGCTGACTTATACCCTGTGTGTTTAATTATACGAAGAAGGCATGTTTGTTGTAGCAAATGAGAAATTACAAATAAACCAAAAGACAAATAATTACCATTAACCTTTCAAGAGGTATGTGTAGGTATACATATTTCACAAAGGTA
Organism: Eulemur rufifrons; assembly: GCF_041146395.1. Taxonomy (NCBI): domain Eukaryota; kingdom Metazoa; phylum Chordata; class Mammalia; order Primates; family Lemuridae; genus Eulemur; species Eulemur rufifrons. Next base: position 4,951,667 of record NC_090994.1, read on the forward strand.
CATTTTACACATTTGTTATAAGTAGATTTCCCACTTAGTAGGTTATGAATAATCATGTCGGTAGGTACAGACCTGCATAATTTTAAATGATTGACAAACATTACATTTTTGGGCTATATCATAATTAATCCTTCCCCCTCATCGGAAAATTACATTGTTTCTGTATTTTCCCTGTTATAAACAACACCGTAAAGAACATCCTTGCTCACGCATCTTTGTGCGTTTGTCTATTGTTCGAGGACAAGTTCTCCTGCCTCCCTCTTCTGCTCCCACGCTCTTCGGCACACAAAGGAGGATATTTTGTACAAAACAGCAATTTCCTTGGGCTGTTAACCTCTGCAAGTGGGGTTCATGGATTGCTAAAGGTGGAAAGACCTTAAGGATCTAATCGAATCTCATCATTTTATAGCTAAATAAAAGCCAAGAGAGGGGAAGTAATTTTTCCCAACTTTTTACGCAGCCAGCTGATAGCGGATCAAGGCTCAGAACCCCACATTTATGACTGTGCTTTCAGAAGAATAGACTCCACTCTGTTCAAGTGTTGAATTTTATCTCAGGAAAGCATTACACCTTGCCTGGGTCACACCCTTCAGTTCAGTGAAAGTCGACATTCAGAGTAAATGCCTATTGCATTTTGCCGCTCCAGAGCCGACCTCAGTGATGGATGAAAGAGAAAAATTCGAACCCTCAATTTTTTTTTTTTCCGCTTGACTTTTTGATGAGGCGAACTATCCTGAAAGCGAGATAGATAGTTGCTGCTGAGCCAATGTTTAGAGAAATGGAACTGAGAAATAGTAATTATTCACAGCAATAAAATGTCTCTTTTATTAGAAAAAAAATGTCTTACATTATGAAAAATACGTGGTCTTTAAAGCTGGGCATTTTGAACAGTAGGAAGAAAATAAACTATCTGCAGTCATATTGCTCAAAGATGCCACTGTTAATGCTTTATTGAAAGAGGATTAGACCCTTTATTTCACAAAATTAACAATAATCGGCCGGGCGCGGTGGCTCACGCCTGTAATCCTAGCACTCTGGGAGGCCGAGGTGGGCGGATCGTTTGAGCTCAGGAGTTCGAGACCAGCCTGAGCAAGAGCGAGACCCCATCTCTACTAAAAATAGAAAGAAATTATATGGACAGCTAAAAATATATATAGAAAAAATTAGCCGGGCATGGTGGTGCATGCCTGTAGTCCCAGCTACTCGGGAGGCTGAGACAGGAGGATCGCTCGAGCTCAGGAGTTTGAGGTTGCTGTGAGCTAGGCTGATGCCAGGCACTCACTCTAGCCTGGGCAACAGAGTGAGACTCTGTCTCAAAAAAAAAAAAAAAAACAATAATCTTTCTTGCATCAAACTCTATTCAAGCAATGATTCTGTTGTGACTAGATGTCTTACAGTGGTGCACAGAGTGAATCTCAGTCCCTATTTCGAGTCCTCAGATGACATAAGAATGACAGAATTTGTAGTTAAGGACAACAGAGCGATGCAACGCAGCAGTGTAGACCAAAGACTAGTCCATCTGGCTGCAGTCGTAGTGGGGAACGTGACTTTAATCCGCACCTCTGGGCCTTACTAACAGATAGGGCCACTTAGACTAAAAACAATAACTATTAAGAAAAAACAGACTCAGCAACAGAAAGACAAGCAACCCAATTTAAAAAATGGGCAAAGGACTCGAACAGACATTTTCCCAAAGAAGCCAATAAGCACATGAAAAGATGCTCAACATCATTAGTCATTAGGAAAATACAGATCAAAACCAGAATGAGATGCCATTTGATACCCACTAGGATGGCTGTAATATTAATAATAATCCTAATGATGAAGAAAATTAACAAGTATTAGTGAGGATGTGGAGGAACAGAACCCATTGCTGGTGGGAATGTAAAATGGTGCAGCCAGTGTGGAAAACAGTGATTCCTCGAAAAGCTATACATAGAGTTCCCATAAAACTCAGCAGTTCCACTTCTAGGTATATGCCCAAAGGAATTGAAAACACCGACACTTTTGTACACCAATTGTATACATTACAGCACTAATCCCAACAGCCAAAAGGGAAACAACCCAGTGCCCATGGAAGGATAAATGGATGAACAATGTGATATACCCATACAGTGGAATATTATTCAGCCTTAAAAAGGAATACAGTACTGATTCATGCTACAATGTGGATGAACCTCAAATCATGCTAAGTGAAGAAGCCAGTAACAAAAGATCACGTATTATGATTCCATTTATACGAAATGTCCAGAACAGTCAAATCTATAGAGACAGAAAGTAGATCAGTGGTTGCTTTAGGGCTGGAGAAGATGGGGGAACAAGACAGTGATCGCTAAACGGTGTGGGGTTTCTGTTTGGGGAGATGAAAACTTTTTAAAAATTGGGGTGATGGTTACATAATATACTAAAAACCATTGACGTGTGTACACTTTAAGTGGGTGAATTGTATGGTATGTGAATTACATCCCAATAGAGCTGTTTTTTAAAAAAGGAAGACAAAATTAGTAAAAATGCATTTATAGCTCCTGTTCCAGATTCAGAGGAACTGAACAAATTCAGCATAATTATCGATGTGGAATTCGGTATATAATTTCACAAGAGTAATTAACAACAGAATACTTCAAGAAAACAGAACAACAAAAAGTTAGGTACTCGTGCACAACTTGTCATCCAAAAAACATACCAGCTGGCATTGCGTTGCAGTCATTTTGCTCATTAATATTAATATAATGATAACTGAAATTATTTTCTTCTACATTTTGGCTAGGGGTGCATACCCAGGAAAACTTTTTCTGATCTTTCTCTCAATACTTATGTGTCCATGAGTGTGTCTACGTGTATTATGCATGTACTTTATATGTAACCTAAGATGCACACAAACATGTACAAATGTCTTTGACTCTGTGCGTGTTTTAGTTATTCATGGATCTGTGCAAATTGTCAGCCACGTCCTTTTCCCTTCCTTCATGGCTGTACTTGTTCCTTTCGCTCACACTTGGCTGTGTGCACGATCCGTGCCCGGCCCCGTGGAGACGCTGCTCCCCAGGTGTTGCCGCGGTGCCGTGCTGTGGGCGTCAGGAGAGGCTGGCCCCAGGCGTCCATCAAGACACGAGCAGCTGACGCCCGGCACGGAGCCGCCTTGCGCTCGGCATCTCATTCCGTCTGGGTTGCATCTTCTGTTTCCTTAATGTTTTTTGCAGTCTGGCCAATCCACTTGTTAATTCAACCAAAAAACTGGTGATAAAAGTTTACGTCCTGAGACCAAGAACGGAGCTGATTAGAATGAGGGAAGAACGGGGAAAAATACAAGGAGAAAAGCAATTTTCCACAAACACGGCCCTGCACGTTGATGGTCTGGTTAAAGTGCCGGGGCAGAACTCACACACATTCCAACGGGTCCCAAGACAGAGTCAGGACCCAGCCTGATTTGTGTGACGAGCTGCCGCACTGTCCCCTGGGGGATCCCTGTGGTCATCTATTGTTGGGATATGCAGTCGAGGTTTTTGTTGGAAATGTCAAGGACCACGGAGGAACACTCATTCGTACAAACCTGGCGACTTCGTTCCTAAATGAAACATGGTAAAGCACACAGGAACCTTTGTCAGCCCCTCCTCCCACGCTCCTTTATCCACTGGGCATCTTTTTTCACTTCGAGTATTAATTTATTCTTAAAATCTTTTCCCTTGTGGTATTTAAAATAGATTATTTTATTTTATTATTTTTTTGAGATAAGGTCTCACTCTGTTGCCTGGGCTGGAGTGCAGTGGTGCCATTGTAGCTCACTGCAGCCTCAGACTCCTGAGCTCAAGGGATCCTCCTGTCTCAGCTTCCCAAGTAGCTGGCACTACAGGTGTGGGCCACCACACCTGGCTGATTTTTCTCTTCTTTGGAGAAATGGGGTCTCACTATGTTGCCCAGTCTGGTCTTGAACTCTTGGCCTCAAGCAATTCTTCCGTCTAGGCCTCCCAGAGGGCTGGAATTACAGGTGTGAGCTACTGTGACCAGCCTAGATTTAATTTTTAAGAGCAGCATTAGGTTCACAGAAAATCCAGAAAGTTTCCATGTGTCTTCTGCCCCCACACATGCTACAGCCTCCATTATCTATGCCCCACACCAGAGTGGTGCATTTGTCACAACTGATGTACCTACATTGGTCATTATTCCCAGAGTCCGTCACTTACATTAGGGTTCATGCTTGGTGCTGTACATTCTACAGGTCTGGACAAACGTATGATGACATGTATCCGCCACTATGGTATCACGCAGAGCAGTTTCACTGCCCTAAAAGTCCTCTGTGCTCTCCCTGTTCATCCTTCCTCTACCTTAACCCCTGGCAACCCGTGATCTTTTTACTGCTTGCGTAGTTTTGCCTTTTCCAGAACGTTGTATAGTTGGGGTCATACAGTATGTAGCTTTTCAGACTGGCTTCTTTCAATTACTCATATATATTTAAGTATATACCATGTCTTTGCATGGCTTGATAGCTGATTTCTTTTTAGCACCAAGTAATATTCCATTGTTGGATGTACCATGGTTTATTTATCCATTTGCCTGCTGAAGAACGTCTTGGTAGTTTCCGAGTCTTGGCAGCAATAATCAAAGCTGTTATAAGCATTCGTGTGGAGATTTTTGTATAGACATAAGTTTTCATTCATGCTGGGTGGTATGTATGGTATGCTTAGTTTTTGCATTCCCACAGCAATGAATGAGAGTTCCTGTTGTTCCTCATCCTCATCAGTATTTGGTGCCCTGGATTTTGGCCATTTTATTGTATAATAGGTGTGTACCTATCTCGATGTTGTTGTAACTTTCAATTCTCTAAGGACGTGTAAACATCTTCTCATACACTCCCTTGCCATCTGTGTATCTTGGTGAGATGCGTCTGTTCAGCTGTTTGGCCCAATTTTTAATCAGGCTGTTCATTTCTTACTGTTGAGCTCTAAGAGTTCTTTGTATATTTTGAATATAAGTCCTTTATCAGATACGCCTTTTGCAAATATTTTCTCCCAGTCTGTGGCTTGTCTACTCACGCTCTTGACAGCGTCTGTTGCGAAGCAGAAGTTTTCGGTCTTAAAGTCCATCTTACCAAGTGGCCTCTGTCACGGATCACGCCTTTGCTGTTGCATCTGAAAAGTCATTGCCATGCTCAAGGCCATCTAACTTTTCTCCTTTGTTATCTTCTAGGGGTTTTATAGTTCTGTGTTTGACATTTAGGTCTGTGATCTATTTTGAGTTAATGTTTGTGAAGGGTGTAAGGTCTGTTTCTAGATTCATTTTTTGGCATGTGGATTGCTGGGCATTTTTTAGACAAAAAGATTTCATATGTCTTAAAAGCGTGTTGCATTTCCCCTTTGCGTGGGCTTTTTCAAAGTTAACACCATTCACGATCATTCTTAAACAGTTTTCAAACCCCCTTGGAGAAAGATTTCTCTGGCGTCTCAGGCGGGGGCATGAACTTCTTGCTCACCGTTTAGAAACAGCGTGGGCCTCAGCTAAGCACAGATCTGTTCTCCTGTTGATCTGATTTTCTTTTCTTTTTCAACTTGGTTAGTAGCCAGGCCAGGCTGGGCATTTATCAGTGACAGCCACTTTCAGGTAAACAATGAGTTGGGGAAAAGGTTACTGCGGAGCTCGGGTTTAGCCAGCAGCTGTTGTATGGGGCCAAGATCACGGAAACGGATCCTAAATTGTCTCTGGAAGGGAAAACACAAAGCAGAACCCACTGAGCGGGCAGGAGGGGGGATTGGTGAGTCAGTGTTTTATGGCTCCTTCCCTGTGAGTCATCACACAAGCAATTTTCTCCCAGGCTGGTGAGGACTGTGCAGAGAGGAGGCCTGGTAAGTGGAGCTGAGCAATTCTGCAAAGTGGAGAAACCGCAGGGAGGCGGGCCAGGCCGGAGCCCCCATACCCCTGGAGGTCGGAGGTCGGGCTTGAATGAGTGGGGGCCCGTGGGGTCCTCCATGCCTTGGTGGTCCAGGGAGGTGACAGCCAGGCAAGCAATGTGGCTCCCTTGTCCCCATCACTTCCACTCTTTTCTCCTGGGCTCACCCTTCTATCTTTCTGCTCTCACCCTGACCCCTCCTCCCTCATCCCTCCTCCCTCGGCTCTCTCCCTGGTCTAGACTGGGGTTTTGACTGAGCACCCCTCAAAGCAGATTATTGAGTGTCTGCTCTGAGCTCAGACCCTGGGCCAGCACTGGGCACAGGGTAGGGGCAAGGGGAGCAGAGGCACAGAATGTGTGAGACGGTGTCCCTTTTACAAAGAGCGGGGAGGGGAGGTGTGTGACAGATCAACGCTGCCCTTATGTCATTAGGATAATTTTTAACGCTTGTGTCTCGATCATCACAATGCCAGAAAACACATGATTGAACTTTCATCTTTAAAAATGTCAAACAGGCCAGGTGTGGTAGCTCACACCTGTAATCCCAGCACTTTGGGAGGCCGAGGTGGGAGGATTGCTTGAAGCTTGGAGTTCAAGACAAGTTTGGGCAACATAGTGAGACCTTGTCTTTACAGAAAAAAAAAAAGGAAAATCAGCCGGGTGTGGTGGTGCACGCTTGTAGTCTTGGGAAGCTGAGGCAGGAGGATCATTGAGCCTAGAAGTTGGAGTCTGCAGTGAGCTATGATCATGTCACTGCATTCTAGCCTGAGCTTACAATATCCCTAAGACTGCTACTCACTTAAACAAAGAGTACAATGTAAGGGAATGTGCCCTTTTGAAGATTGGAAAGTGGATTTTACTCAGATGCCCAAGGCTGCTGGAAATGATGAGTTTCTGCTCGTGTTTATAGACACGTGTTCTGAATGGGTGGAGGCCACAGAAGCCACAAAGGCTTTGTTTAAAGAGATCACTCCCCGATTTGGACTGCCATAGCCCATTCAGAGTGACAACAGCCCTTCCTGTGTGTCTGAAATTGCTCAGGGGGTACGTAGGGCCCTGCAGACCAAGTGGAAGTGACAGTCGTCGTGGAGACCACAGTCTGCAGGTAGAACAGAAATGATGAACCACACGTTAAAGAAGATTCCAGCCAAACTCTGCCAATAGACAGACTTAAGATGGGACAGGGAATTACCTGTTGCTCTGCTCAGGATCAGGGTGGCCCTGCAAAGTGGGCTCAAGTTGAGCCCCTATGAAATAGTCTATGGGAGACCCTTCCAGGACCTCCCCTTGGGGCTCTCGCTGGCCCCCATGTAACTAATGCGTTGAAGATAAAACAATATGTACAGCAGATAGCCAGATTTTCACCACCACCCAACAGTTTGCTCTGTCTGGGTTGGTGTTTCCAGTGGATGAACCTGTTCACCCCTTCCATCTGGGACACAGGTTTTTTTTGTTAAAAATATGGAAAGAACAAGGTCCCAAGCAACAAATGATGCAGAAACGGAAAGGGCCTTATCATGCGCTGTCAACCACTCGTGCTTCTTCAGAGCTTGTAAGTATCAAGCCGTGGATACACATTCTCGAGTAAAGCAGGCAGCACCCAAACCAGATGGTATCTGGAGCTGCCAGCCAAGATGGGACCTGAAATATTCCTTTAAGCCAGACTGTAGTCATAATAGCTAATGAAACTAATTCCTTAATCTTCAAAATTCACTAGATTCACTAGCCTGGATAGTTTTAGATAGTAGAATGGCTCTAGACTATACGCTTGCTGAACAAGGAGTTTGGATGATAATTAACTCCTCTTGCTGCACTTACAGAAATCCATCCTCACAAATTGAAACTAGCATGGAAAAAACTAAGCTAGCAAACCACTTAGTTGCAACACACCTTAGATGAACATAGTTCTATGTTTCAGGCAGCAGGAGACTGGTTTTCCAGTCTATTTTCATGAATTGCAGATGGCCTACGATCTCTTCTCATGGATATTGTTAAACTGGGTTTAAGCATTTTATTAATTAACACTGAGTGCTATTTGATTTTTAAAATAATTTTAAAAATAATTACTTGCTCTATCCAAAAGGGGTGCAGACAGTTAAATTAGGCTGTTGGTAAGCCTTTAATTCTCATCTCTGGAAAAAGGAACTAAAAGTTACTTATTCCATCATGCCAAGCTACTGTATTGGAAACTCCCCAATCGCTGCCCCCGTTCAGCAGGAAGTAGCAAGAATGGCGCTGACACCCTGTTTCCATAGAAATGGAATAGTGACTGACAGTGGGGGTTTGTAAGCGCACCCCAAGGGCCACTCAGACTATGACGCCAGGCTCCCTAGCGGGAAGACATGTTGCTTCCAGTGCGCTTCAGGCTTTTTCTGTCTTAAAAGTTTAGAACTAACCCACTGCTTGCTGACACGGCTGCCGGGCACAAGATTAGAAAATGACCGTGAGGGAAAACCGATCAAGAGTCTAGAATAGGCCAACCACAGCAGACTGCTGATGACAAGGTCCCTCAGGTGATGTATTTGCTGACAACCTTTGAGCAAGTCATGATGACTTGCACAAAGGTTTGCTTTCTGCCACCAACCTCCTTGACCCTTCCCTATACAAGTTGCTCAGGAAGCAGAGGAGATGACATGGCCTTTGAGACAATAGCCCGCCATCTCCCCAGGCTGCTGGCGCTTGAATAAGCCACCGTTCCATCGCCCAACACTCGCCTCTTATGTTTGGTTCTCGGGTGGCAGACAGCCCAAGCTGTGTTTGGCAACAGCCTCACCCACTCGGTAATCCCAGGCGAAGGGTTCCAGGCTGAATCTGGTTCCAGAGAAATGTCAAATTCCACCCCTGGCACCAACATCTCGGTACAGAAGAAAAAGTGTCTGTTTTTAAAGGAGGTCATGTGTTATTAAAACAAAAATGACAAATATCCTTTTCAATTTTCAATTTAAAATAGAAATCTAGGCCGGGCGCGGTGGCTCACGCCTGTAATCCTAGCACTCTGGGAGGCCGAGGTGGGCGGATCGTTCGAGCTCAGGAGTTCGAGACCAGTCTGAGCAAGAGCGAGACCCCACCTCTACTAAAAATAGAAAGAAATTATATGGACAGCTAAAAATATATATAGAAAAAATTAGCCGGGCATGGTGGCGCATGCCTGTAGTCCCAGCTACTCGGGAGGCTGAGACAGGAGGATCGCTTGAGCTCAGGAGTTTGAGGTTGCTGTGAGCTAGGCTGACGCCACGGCACTCACTCTAGCCTGGGCAACAGAGTGAGACTCTGTCTCAAAAAAAAAAAAAAAAATAGAAATCTAATGTTGTCCATGTGTGCCCTGCTAAGGTACGTAATCAGAATGTCACTGCTATTTGAGTAAGCCTAGCTGATGGGAGGGTCTCAAAAGCCGACTGCATTTTGTCCCCCCAGCCCTTGCATGAAGACCTGGGCCTCCAGACTTCTGTGCCCTCTGTTAGGGAACAGGCGTCCTTCCTTCTCTTTGAGCCTCTTGACGATTAGAATGGCCCTCCCATGTAACACCCGCACTTCCAGGCTGTGGCTTCTTCCTCTCCCAGGGAGGGGCTGCTGCAGAGGTGCCAGCGCCCTCCCCACTCCCTGGAGGACAAGCCTGGGGGCTGGGGACAGACAGCAGCAAGGGTGGGAGGAGCCCTGGGAGCACGGCCCTCACCTATGCCAGCTTTGCTCACCCTGGGTGCTGCACAGGGTTCAGTGGGGCAGAAGGTCGCACCCCTGTGTTCTGGCCATTTACCCTTCTGCAGCCCCGGGAATCCGGGGGAGGGGCACTTCCGGTTTCTTCTTGCTGAGACCTCTTTGCTCCTCCACGAAGCCTTTTGGACAAGCCTGGACACCCCGAGCTGGCTCCCTCTCCCGTGTGGCTTCCCTCTGGTTCCTGGGGACACTCGCACACCTGTGTCCAGACAACTCCTGGGAGAGGGGGATGCCTTTCTTCTCTCCTCCCTGCTTCTGTTCCTCCCACTGTCCTTTGGAGGGACTGTCAGAACCTTCCGGGTTTCCCTGGAGGGACATCCTGCACCCATGCAGCAGGGACACAGAGCTGGCTCTCAGAGGGTCCCATAGAAGGCTGTTCCGGTGAGGGGAACTGCCACCTCTTCTCTTCGAGGAAAGGGAAGGGTCTCCTAGCATATCAAACACTCTCAGAAATCCTTCCCCTGATTGCTTAATCTCCACCCTGATGTTTTCCACTCTCGATCTGGATGAGAGGCTTAGGCTGGTCTGAGCGCTCCGGCCACCCAGGGCTGGTGCCTCACTGGGCTGGGTCCCTTCCCTGGGGGCTTGGCTGGAGCTTCCACTTCACTTTTCATTACAGGGACCAGCTCCCTCCCTCCCTCCCTCCACCATCGCCTTCACAGGGTCCCATCACTCTGCCTCCCCAGCCTGCCCGTGACATCTCAGACCAGTCCCACGACTCCTGTTTCTGCTGTAAGAAGTCTCATTTTTAGGCATCTAAAAGTCCACGCGGGTCTCGGGGAGACTTATGATCACACGCCCAGTTCCCGGCTCCTCTCTGGCCCTGGCCGAGTGGGAGAGGCCTGGGGTGCCCCCCACCTGGCTCCGCCCAGCTCTCTTCCTCCTGTGACCCGAAAGATCGGGGTTTGCTTGCCTGGCGAGTAACAAACGACTCCCCACAAGAACATGGGGCTTGATCAGTAGGAGTTTTAATTTCTTGTAGCACGTGAGTAGAGTACCGCGACTATTCTCCAAAGCGGTGTCTCCTGGAGGGACAGTGGCGTGGGGTTTTATGGGGTAGTAGAGAAAGAAAAAGATGTGTCATCCCACACAGGGGCAGTTCCCGTTATGCATGCATGCTCAGTGCGTATCCCAGCATGTGTGTCACGTGTTCAGGCAATGAAGCTATAGCCCTCCCAGCCCTGCCAGGTGGAGACCTGGGCATGGTAGCGAGGAGAGTTCACTTGGGCTCATCTGCGGCTGCCAGGGTGTGTCGGGCTGGTTTCAGCCATTGGCCTGGAGCCTCAGAAACAGGCTGCAGCACAGGTCGCCCGCTCCAATTGGTTGAACTCCTGCGGTCTCTGGAGACCCTCCCTCCCCTCCTGCTGCGACTCTGCCCAGGTGGCCAAGGGTGACTATGGGACAGGATGTGCTACGGCGAGGCCACCTGGCATCTCCATCTCACCAGGGGCATTTCAGGGTCTGGAAAGACTTTTCAAGGACTCCACGTCATGTCACTCCTTGCTGCCTACTGACTGTCTCCTGCCTACGCCCCATCTGCCCCTGCCCCCTGCAGATGCCCCTCCTGCCTCAGCAGGCCGCGTCCCTGGGTCCTTGGCCCCGTGGGAACACATGCATCCTCGCCTGCCTTTCCCCAAATTCCTCCTGCACTTTCTTCTTTTCTTCGGGTAGACGTAGATGACCCTCTGCCTACTGCCCCGGCACCCCAGACATGCCGCGCCCCAGACCCTGCTCTCCACAGAGCGGGACAGAGGCGGAGCAGGTCTGGAAGCCAGGCGTCTGTCTGGAAGCCAGGCCACTCTATCTTGGGGGTCCAGGCTGAGAGCCCAGCCCCTGCTGGCCCCGATGGCGACAGCAGATACTGTTCAAGTGTCTCTGGCACCCACATGTTCTAACCTCCCAGACGAGATGGGCCCTGAGACGAGAGGACGACTTCTCTGCAGGGCTGCAGGTGGCGGAGGAGTCTGACTTGTCGCGGGAGCTTACACCAGCGAAGAAAAGATAAGGGACGGTCACCTCTAACCTCAATAAAGGATGTTCACGCTCCAGTGCCCGCCGGTACACAGGCGTCTTGACATTTCGTGCGATGGGACTTGTTCACAATCGAACGTGCCGCTGCCTCTGAATGGAAAAGGCCGAGCGCCTGACAGGTGGGCCCCCCCATCCCCGGAGGTGGGCTGTGAATGGAGGCCTGAAAGGCTTGGGGACAGAACAGCTGCAGGGAGGGACACAAAGGACACCAGCCTTGGATGAGTGAATGCTTGTAGAAAGGAAATGAAAGAAGCAAATCTTAACATGCAGCCCTTACGCTTCACACCTGATTTCAGGTGTTGTGACAACGGGAATATAAACGGTTATGAGACACAAAGGACCTGCTTAAATCAACGGTGGCACCTGCAGACAGCGGACTGTCAGGTAGTCATTATACAGGATGAAGCAGATCCATGTTGAAATGGAAAGATGCCCACCTTACATTTTGTAGAGCAAAATGGTGACAAAGCAGCCCACACAGCACGACCGTTTCATGTAAAACTGGGCGTGTATGTGTATGTATCCGTGTGCGCAGGGAGAGATGGTAGGGAGGACGTTCATCACTATGCTAACCATAGCCGTCTCTGATGCTGGGATTTCAGGTTATTTTGTGCTTTTCTGTCTCACTTCCATTTGTTATAATGAGCATACATAATTTTTAGAGTCCCCAAAAGCTATTTTCATTTAATGCAAAGAGCAGACTCTCTCTACTTTGCATTCTCTCTTGATGAAACCAGCCGCTTCCCCTGCCTGCAACTGTACCTCCTGGGAGGGTGGTGACAGGTCCTCCCTCACGGGTTGCTGCGAGGGCGAAATGCACATACAAAGGCACAAACTTGTCGTTCAACTCCTGTTGGTGTCCTCTTGAACGCAAGCTGACCGAAACCTTTTCTCCTAAAAAAGGAAACAGCGGCAGGGTGGAGTGACAAGGGCAGAGTCGCCGACTCCAGTTTGAAGCCCGAATCTTAGCATTTAGTGGCTGAGACCAGGGCCACTGTGTCGGGCTGCTCCTGGGTCCTATTCAGACAGCAGCGTGTGCAAGCCCTGGACATTTTAGCACTGACTGCAACTGGGCATCACAGTGGCCCTGTCGGTGACATCTGCCTCAGAGATGAAGACATGAGCCTGTGTCCTCGTGTGTTAAATAGCAGAGACCACCATTCACCTTGGGGATGGCGAGGAGGATTCCTGGAGATCAGAATGCGAAGGGCCGGAGGCTCAACCAATGGCCGTTCCTCCTCCTGAACGAGGAGGAGGAATCTTCTGGGTGGACAGGAAGGGGATTCTAGGTCCCTCGAGACAAAGACAGGCAATATGGCCGCACACGTGGGTAACAGTGACTAAGGCAGGATATAGAGAAGCAGCCGGTTTGCTGCTGCTTACAGGCATGGATATGATGATTTGTCTGTTAAAATCAGTTCTTTAAAAAGTCTATAAACTCTGGGTTTCATTCTGTGAAGGCAATTCCAAAACTAACCTATGGTGCACACGACTCCAATACCCGGGAATGTGTCCCTCCCGCCCCTGAGCCCTGCCACAAAAGGCTGCCTCGCTCCCTTAGAAGGACTCCCTAAGTGGACACAGCCACCAGGTCACACGGGGAGAGAGCAGCAACGCGTGCGACATCAGACAGCTTTCAGGGAAGCCCCCGGAACAACAGTGGTCTTTGAAAATGCTTATTGCTGCTGCAATCTCGGCTAATATCTGGGCCCCTAAGGCATGGATTTGCAACCCTAGACTGAGGTGAATGAAATAGACCAAACAGAGGATGAGATGGGTAGCTTTGAGCACCAGATACTATTCTTCTGACATCAGCTTCTAGGAAAATCTAGAAATTCTAGCAAAAAAATCAGAAATGCTATTGTCAGCAGGTAAGAAACGCCTTCACCGAAGAAATGGGCCAAACATCATAGTCATTAGATCCTAGCAATAACAGCTAGTGCTTTTCTAGTGTGCTTTATGTGACAGTCCCTGTCCTAAGACCCCTACCCACATGAGCTCATTCGATCCTCACCGCCATGCTGTGAGGCAGGTCTGCCGTCACTCCCATTTCCAGATGGAGAAACTAGCAGAGCTTACTTTCCCGGAGTCACAGTCAGCAGAGAAGCCACTTCGTAAGAGCAGTAACAGCTGCTGACACAATGTCCAGGTTACGCAATGCTTCTCACGTAGGATACCCGATTCCACACTTGCCGTGAGTGAGGGTGTCCGTTTCCTGTTACACAGGGAGAAGCTAGAGCGAGAGGGGAGGGGTCCGCTCAAAGCTCCACAGTTAACGAGGGGCTCGGCCAGAATCCAGACCTGGAGCTCTTTACCAACTTGGGGGTCTGTGAGTTCTTTAGGAACAACATTTTGTGTTTTCAATGAAATAACTTAAAAAACCAAAAAACCCAAAACACCTTTGGCAATGAAAATTTGCAGTTTGGAAGATGTTTTCATAGAACTGGCTTTGGTTTTTAAGTCGTACTTTTTGGGGTCAGTAGTGATGGAAAACAGGAAAGGGGTCCATCCATCCCCCAATCTGAGGAACTCAGGGCTTCACCAGGTCCTTACACTTGGTGATAATGTAGTTCTGAAATCTCATTGTCTCTTCACGTACGTTTCGGTCTGGTTTTGATACGCCATGATCTTTTTTTCTCTTTGTTAGACTCTTCAGGCGATCGGGCACAGCCGGGCCATGGCAGCGCTACCTGCCTGGCCCCGGGTGGTTGCTAAGGAGTCGTTCCTCGCAGACCTGACTCCAGCTGCATCTGTGATGGCTTCGCGCTGAGGCCACCAGGATGTGCCCAGCTGGTCTTTCGTTGAGGCGGCCACTGGCTGGAGAGCACAGGGCGCTGAGGGGCCAGGACAAGCCCTGGGCAGTCGAGAGAGAAGCTGAAGCTTCTAGTGGCAGAAGCCCTGACACCTGGCGAAGCTTTTCAACTCCTGCAGCCTCACACAGGCCACAAGGGACTCGCAGGCAAGGTTGCCGATGGGCTGGATCCTGCCGTGAGAATCGGGATTAAATGAGGGCTGATAGCCATTAGAAGGGTGCAAGTTCCTAGGCAATTTCATTTTATTGTGAAATCTTTCTCTAAACTGTCATCTTTTAAAATAGACTTGACACGTGCGTACCTCTTTTACTGTTTCACAAGGGACCTTCCTGTACACTATGTGACTTGGTCCATGCGGGTGACTAGGACGGATGAGGAGACGGAGGCCCAGACACTGCACCCCCAGGGTCGTGCTCCAGGCGGACGAGCCTGGGCCCTGCCTGCTGCTTCCCTCTCCAGTAACGAGGGTGTAACAGCCCGGATGGCGTACGCTTTATTAGTTTAATAGTTTTATTTTTATAGGGGGAAAAAAAGCATAATTGAGAAGCAGCTGAACTCCCTAAACGACACTCGTGGAAAGCCGGGGCTCCCACAGCCGGCCCAGGAGAAAGCTGCTGCCATTTGCCTTGTGGCAGTTTAATGGGACGGCAAGCTGCACCCCGGGGGAAACGAGCGGTGCCACAGGCTGGAAACAGAAACATGCAAATGCACGGCAAATGTCCCCGCATTGACTGGGGGAGGAAAAAAAAACCCACATGACTCTTCGTTGTGTGTTAAAGACTTTTTATTTTCAGATCCTTTTAGAGGAATCGATTCCATTAAACAACCTTTATAAAATGCCACAGGAGCCAAGGGGCCCGAGGTTAAAGCTTGCCTTTCATTTGGGAAGTGATCCTCTCCGGGCCAAGTCACCAAACCAGATCACCTGGAAGTTCCAAAGAGGCAGATCTACCAGATGAGCCTTCGAAGAAGCCATTACTATTTGCCACTTTTTTGTTTTCACAAATGACTTGAACTCTTACTTTTCTCCACTTAATGCAAACCAAAACCCACACTAAAGAATTAAAATGCAGGGAATGGCTTTTGCGGAAGCGAATCTTGACTGGGGGCCACATTCGTCAGACGGTGCCTGCCCAGGGGTGAACAGAAAGCCAACGCCTCCTGGGCTCCTCGCTGTGGCTGCCCGCGCTGCTCTGCAGTTGGCAAGAGTGTGGGAAATACAGACAACAAGAAATGAGCAATACAGCCTCTTCGTCATGCGCGTCTTGGACGGCAGACTCCAGCTGGGAAAGGCTGGTAGCCGGGTGTCGTGAGGCCTGTACACACAGCCACCACCGCAATTCTGCCTCCCCGTCACACTGTTATTTCAAAACGTCAGCACTGTAACCAGGATTTCCACCAAAACAAAAGCTCATTTTCTTGTGTGCCAATGTGTATGTTGTTAAAGGCCAGAGATCAGAGTGTGACAATTCTCATATGCTCCAATCTGACTTATTGTTCCTAGAGTACATACATAACCTACTTCTAAGTTTGTTCCTCAAATGACAACCATAGTTTTATCTTATGAGTTATGGTGTCCCAAACAAGCTGATTAATTTTCTTTCGTCACTGTGTGAGTCAAAATGGGTCACCTGAGGGCCTCATGCAGAATTTAGAAATTGGATAAATGATTTAGGCCTCAAAAACAGAAGTGACTTTTTTGGGGACACACAGGAGAGGGCGGCTCAGGGGCCTGGTCAGCAGATGTCCAGCCCCAGCCTTGAAAGCAGTTTCCAGTTTCTACAGCGGAAGGATGAGGGTGAAGGCCCCTTGCCGGGGGACAGTGCTGTCCATTTGCTCTGCTGTCTCCGCTGAGCACTCAAGGAGTCCCGACCCCCCATCTTCTGCCCGGGAGGACGCTGCATCAACGTGGACTGGTGTGGCCATTACCTCAGCATCTTCACCATGTACGGGCCCTGCAACCTGTAGCCAATCTTTCTGTAATAATTCCTGGTGCCGACCCCTGCAGAGAAAACAAAGTAAAAAAAAAAAAAAAAGTGTCCAATCAGTGTGACTTCAGTAACCCTTAAAAGTCAGCAAGTGCTTCTGTCAACTGTATACCCTGCCCCCTCTCATTCACAGACCAAATTCTCTTCCACACAGAGTCTGTTTAGTAAGTTTGGAACATTTTTATTACTTTGCATTCAAGCTGCATGAAAATATAGAAACTGCTGCATAGAGAGAAACAAGTCTCTTTCCTCGGTGTCTGACACGCGTTCGTAGGCAGCAGCAAGCGTGCACGCTGTTTCAGAGCGCGCAGATTAATGACCCTGCTGGCACCACGGAGCCCACTCCAGGGGAGTGAGAAGAGGGGTTTGATGTGTGAGATGCCCAGGCTCCAAATGAGGCCAAGCGATGCCACGGTTTCCTGGAGTGTGAAAGAGACAGAGGTGGGGAAGGTGGCATCTCCACGCAGCCCCAGCAGAGAGGGGACGCGGAACTCACGCAGTCAGTGTCAGAAGTGCGGAGAGCATGGAAGGGTTAATAGGAAAACAGTTTTTTCCTCATAAGTTGGGGTCAGAGAAGTGGGTTTGCTGGAATGGCCCCAGCTCATGGAAACACGGAGTTTGCTGAGGAGAAAGTGTGGGTTTTCCACATCAAGCAATTCTCCAGCTCCCTGTGGACACCAGACACCAACCAGGTGTCCCATAAGTTAATTCAATTCTGACACTGACGACTCGGAGTTGGCGCAGACGCCACGGGGTAGGAGCTCGAGCCCACCAGGCTGCCCCGGGCTTCAGACGCCAATCGAAGTCGCAGGTCCCCAGGTGACCCGCAACTTCTGTCAGACTTAGTTACAAATTGGGGGATCCTACAACCCCCTCCTCAGGTTGGCTAATTAGCCACGATGGCTCACAGAACTCGGGGCAACATTTACGTAGTTTACCAGTTCATGAAAGGATGTGATAAAGGATACAAATGCCAGCCAGACTAAGAGGTGTCTAAGGGGGGGGTCCGGCAGGGCCCTGAGCACAGGAGCTTCTGTCTCCACTAAGATGGGGGGCACCGCCCTCCTGCACGTGGATGTGTCTGCCACGCCAGAAGCTCTCTGAACCCCGTCTTTTAGGGATTTTCACGGAGGCTTCATCATGTAGGCGGAACTCAATCTCCAGCCCCTCCCTCCCAGAGCACTGAAAGTTCTAAGCTTCTAGTCCTGGCTTGGTCTTCTGGTGACCGGACCCCACGGAGGAGCCACTGAGAGTTGCCTTATTAGAACACGAGATGCTCCTAGGAACCCCTGTAACTCGGGAAATTACAAGGGCTTTAGGAGCTCTGTGTCAGGATCCTGGAAGAGAGGCCAAATTACATTTCTGATTGTGGTAAAATATACATAACATAAAGTTTACCATTTTAACCATTTTTAAGCGTATAGTTCATTGTTATCAGTATATTCACATCGTGGTGCAGCCACCACCATCATCCGCCCACGGGATTTCATCGTGTAAGGCCTAGACTCCGCTCCCAGGAAACACGAACTTCCCACTCTTTCCTCCCAGTCCCTGGCAGCCATCCTTCTACTTTGTTTCTACGAATCTGACTACTCTAGGGACCTCGTATCGGTGGCATCACCCGGTGTCTGTCCTTTTGTGACTGGCTTATTTCACTTAGCACAACGTCTTCAAGGTTCATTCATGTTGGGCTGAATTTTGAGTTGAGTTTTCTGATACTTCTAATTGAAAATATAGTATCATAAAACATCATACCTGACAAGCAAGCTTGAGGACAGGAAGAGACAAACACAGGTCAAGTCACCATTTAAAGTCAGAATTCAGAGAGACATTTCTGACCACACCGCCCTCCTGCTTGGAATAGCTTACGGCGTAACCCGAGATAAAGCTCAAACTCCTCAGCCCGATACCCAACGTGTCTCCTGCCCAGACTCCTCAGCTTCAGTTCCTTCCACCACTGACCCAACTGCTTTACGGCCCAGGCCCAGCGTGGGGAGCCCACCGCGCTGGCTTCGCCACTGCCCTGGGCAGGGGTCCCTGCTGCACGTGCACTGCCACTCGTCCTCCACGCCCCACTGGGACGCCACCACCTGCTGGGGACTATTTCCCTACCACGATTCACAGCCTTCTCCCGCCACACTGGCTGTGCAGCGTAATGCGTCCCACTGTTTAGTGACCACACTGGGCTTTGTTTCCGTACGGGTCTGTCTCCCCTCCTAGAACAGAGCTCTTTAATGCTGACAGCCTCTCCCAGCAGGGCTTATTACAGTGTCAGGTATATAATCAAGGTGCAGTAAATGTTTGAGGATCTATTAGACTCTGATATGCTATTTTTCTGTAGTGTACATACAAAGAAATGTGCTCCTGGAGGACGTATTAAAAAACAATCCGCTCTACGTTAGGTGCCAGGAGTGGGGACGATTCGATTTGAGCGAGAGGAAGGGCAGGACTTCTTGACGCAGTCACCATTTCCCCATCTTGTTAGCTAAGGGACGTAGAGGCAGCTTCCTGATTTATACTATGATTTCTATCTAATAAAAACTGCCTCCAAATCGTTCAGAAATATTTCTGGCTTTTTATATTTCTCTTCCATGTTTACAAAACAGACACCATTTCGACAGACTTAAAAATACTTGTCCTGGAGATCGTCAAACATATGACAGTGGAGAGGACGGTGTACGGAACCTCCCTATGCCCGCCGCACGGCTTTAGTGATGACCGTCCACCCACCAGACTGCGAGTGCTTGAGCTTTCTACCGTGTGACGCTGCCAAACATCTCTCACGGTTCCTTTTTGTTCTGCTCAGCTCAGTTCCTGGACGCATGTTTAATTTTGTTCTTTCATATGTCCTGTGCCAAATAAAGACGACAGTCCAATTTTCAGATTGAGGACGTGCAGTTGTTGGCCAAAGTGCTTTACTTCCAAAAACATGCCACCGGCCTACCTCTACCTATCCACCACAAGTGGCCGCAGAGGGGAGACAGAAGCAGTTCCCTACACCTAACACGGAACTAGACAGCTCTGGGATGACAAAGTTCAACGACCAAGAGGACCCCAACGTCCCAGGCATGCTGCTTTACTGGGGTGCGTCTAAGCATTCCTCAATAACGATTCCAGCTGAGCCTCCAGGCTCCCTGGGCCTCTACTTTCCCTTTGTATAGAGGGTGTGCCCCAGAAACTATTCCCACCTTGGGCGGAGGCATTCTGGCCTCACCATGGGCCTCCGGAAGGAAAGAGCCACGCTGTTTGCTGTGCTCCTGCCCTTGTTTTCAACGGCACGCAGCAGCCCCACGTGGAAAGCTCCCTCCGGGCCTCTGAGCAGCTTTATGTACCCTGGGGAGGAGACTGACCTCCAGCCGCCTGGACACCAGCCTTTTCTCACCTAAACATCTGAACAAAAATACTCCCCATCTGTATTTCTTTGCACCTCTAGTTTCTTGAAAGAATGATTTCCTGTTTCTACAGCCTGCAGAAGAGGCTGGCGAGGGTATCAGCGCCTACACTCAGCCAGCTTAGAGGGGAGGACGCCATCACCCGGGCTGGGTGAAGGCCTCACTCTGCTCATCTCCTCTCCATGTTTGGCAGGGCTCCTAGACAGTCCTCCGTCATAGTAACTTTCCTTTTGTTAGCCAGCCAAAAAAAAGCAATTACTCTTCAGAGCTGACGTCAGCCAACCTCCTGGGCTGACGTGCGCAGGATGGCACGGCTGTCTCCCAGCCCTCAGCCCGACTGCTCCCGCTCCCGCAGCCCGTGCGAGCAGCTCCGCATCCGATCGCCTGCGGGGTCCTGCCAAATCCCCGGGCTGCAGGGAGTGAGCGGGAATTCAATCGCTCTGTGCAGCGGTCCTCAGGGTGCCCTGCTGCAGAGGTTAGCACAACACGGGAGGAGGGGGTCTAAACGCCAGCTTTGTTCTATCCTCCCTGGTACCTCATCCACAACCAGAATTTACCCACGTCCTCCGTAGGCAGGCAAATACTGTCACCTTCACCACTCTGCCAGCTACGATGATGATGATGATGATGATGATGATGAAATGAGATACGGTGAACAAGAATACCATGCAAAGTGCCTAGGCTGGGATTCTGAGACTGCGCTCTAGCGACTGGCCTCTGTGACGACCTCCCCACCCTCCACCTCTGCCCCAGGACATACACCTCTTTTGGGAGAACAAAATAAACTTTTTTTTTTTTTTTTGAGACAGAGTCTCACTTTGTTGCCCAGGCTAGAGTGAGTGCCGTGGCGTCAGCTTAGCTCACAGCAACCTCAGACTCCTCGGCTTAAGCGATCCTACTGCCTCAGCCTCCCGAGTAGCTGGGACTACAGGCATGCGCCACTATGCCCGGCTAATTTTTTCTATATAGATTTTTAGTTGTCCATATAATGTCTTTCTATTTTTAGTAGAGACGGGGTCTCGCTCAGGCTGGTCTCGAACTCCTGACCTTGAGCGATCCACCCGCCTCGGCCTCCCAGAGTGCTAGGATTACAGGCGTGAGCCACCGCGCCCGGCCTAAAATAAACTTTTTAATGTGTGCATAAGCTTTACTGTGTATATGAAAAATTACTAAAATGGTTTCATCTGTGTACTTCAGAGCAACTGCAGACCCAGGGAAAGCAGTTAGATTAAAGGCAGAGGACACTCTTGCTCCCGGAAGGGATGAGAGGAGCAGGGTCACTCAGCGTGTGGTGGGAAAGCCCTTTCCCAAGGAGGATCTCTGGTTTCCTGCTCCCAGGCTGGCTGCCCAACCTGGAGGGAGACCAGGGCCACAGCATCTCTGATTGTTCCTCGGAACCAAATGTCCTCAAGCCCAAGCCCCTCACACTGGGGAAGAACTCCTCTGCTTCTGATCCCACCTCCCTCGCCGACAGATGTGCACCACTCTGCTTAGGGCACATAGCTGCTTATTCCAAGTACTGAGGACAGGAAGGAAGTCACATAAAATGCACGTGCCAACTGCCTCGGCCACTGGCTACAAGAGCAGGTTCGTTACGCATGCTCAACGCTCTTTAATAAAAATGAGAAATAAAATCACAAAACCTCAGAAAGATTAACCAAAGATAAAAACGGAACAAGCTCAGATGTTTACTTAGGTTCTGCTCTGATTCTATTTTAGAGAGAAAATACTGGGGAGGGGATGGGCCCACGAGCAAACGCGGTGCCTAAATTGGCTGCTACACAGCCCTTTGTTCCTCCAAGTCACTACGGCCTTTCCCCCTAAGGGGAGAGATTCCACACCCAAGTCTCAGAACACCGAAAATAAGTACGCTTTTCCTTTAAAACAGAAAATAAACCAAGAACAGGAAATGAACCTAAATGCTACCTCGCTTGTGATTCTGACTAACTCCATCTCACAAAAAAGAAACAGCTTGACAGTTGAGTGACTATAAAGTATTTTACCCTTCAGAATGTGACTAAAAAGAAAAGAAGTATATAAAGTATAAAGCTAGAGGAAGAAGAGCTTCTTTGAGCATTCAAATGGACCAGGCATTGCATGCTAGAGAATCGCCATGCACCAGCTTATTTAAGACTTAACAAGATCTTTGAAATTACTCTCCTAGGAGAAATGTCTCAGAATGGGTCACAACTCAAGGTCACAGCGCTGGGAAGTAGAACTGTAATTCAGACCCAGCTGGCTTGGTCCTATGGCCCGAAGTATTTTTTTCTTTCTTCTTTTGGCCCCTAAGTATTTATAACGTGCCACGGGACCTGTGCTAAGGGCTTGCCCGGCCAGTCGCGCCTTCCCCAACTCCGGTTTTGGACAGGTCTGCACTGGCAAAGCACATCCCTTCGGTCACAGTGCAGAAGGGACCCTCGGCTTGTCTCGATCACCTCACCTCCTGTATCTGTGTCCATTTCTTCAATGTTCTTTGTTTGATAAATCACTACATGAAACTGAACCATGGTGACTTTCTTTCTATTTCAACAACAGGGCTCAGGAAGAAACAGGAGAATAAATCACAGGAAAGGGTCTGATGACACGGGCAGGTAATGAGAAACTCCGTGAACAGATAAGGCCCCAGCAGAGCAGTTCCCACTCGGGACTGTATTCTGACAGGCTCCACTTTGAAGACGGGGAGGGACTCCTGGGGTCAGGGTGACATCTAGATGACCCAGACAAACCATAAGCTTTGGTCCAGGACAACAACTGCTCTTAGATGCCTGCCAAAAGGAAACAGGTCCTCCTTGGAGGAAGCTAACATCATCTGGGCATTAAAGTATTCTTGAAAGCAAATTCTCATATAAAATGCTCAGGAAAGGAAAAAAAAATGATGAGGTACGCTTTGAGGCAAGACATGACAAGAAACAAAAGACTGCAGGGACGCCAACATTTGGCATAAATTGTAAAAGGGCTATGCTCACTATGTTCATGGAGATAGCAGCTGAATTTAAGGATGTCTAAAAGCAAATGGAAACTATAAAACATGACATTATAGAGTTGAAAAAGATACCAGAAATCAGAGAATTAAAATGTAAAATAAAGCCTGAGCATGGTGGCTCATGCCTATAATCCTAGCACTTTGGGAGGCCAAGGTGGGAGGACTGATTGAAGCCAGCAGTTGGAGACCAGCCTGAGCAACATAGCAAGACCCTGTCTGTACAAAAAAACATAAAACTCAGCCAGGTGTTGTGGCATGTGCTGGTAGTCCCAGATACTCAGGAGGCTGAGGCAGGAGGGCTGCTTAAGCCCAGGAGTTTGAGGTTGCATTGAACTATGGTGACTCCACTACTCTAGCTCAGACAACAGGGTGAGAGTCTATCTCAAAAAATAAATAAATAAATAAGTAAATAAGTAAAATAAGTGGGACTAAGCATCAGTGGATGGGCTAAGGACCTAGCAGTAGACTAGACACAGCCGAGCTAGTAAACTGCAAGCTTAAGTCAGAAGAAACTATCATATTAACCACCAAGCAGGGAGAAACAAAACAATGTGGGTGGGGAAGAGGATACGAAACACAGTAAATACAATAAATAGGTCTAAAATATGTTTAACTGGAGTCCCAGGAAGAGAGGTGGACAGAATGGGATACAGTCGATATATATGAGTTAGAGGCTGAAAAGTACTCAGAACCGATTTTTAAAAAAATCAATTCACTGATGAAAGAAGCCCAAGGAAGACCAAGCAGGGGAAATCCATACCTAGAAACATCATATAAAACCCGAGAAAAACAAAGACAGTCTGAAAAAACAAAGATGGTACTAAAAATATCCATAAAAGCAGCCTGAGGGCTATCCATCCTCAAAGTCAGACAGCTGATTTCCTGACTGCAACCTGCAACATAAAAAGTCAGAAAATAGTGGGAAGACAGATTCAAAATGCTGAAAGAAAATAACTGCAAACGTAGAATTCTATACCCAGTGAAAACTTCCTTTAAGGATGAAGAACAATAAAGGCATTTTCATACAATTAAAACTGGAATAATTTGCTACCAACAGATTATTGTTAAATAAATGAGTAATGATGAACAGTATCAAGAAATGCTTGCAAACTACCCAAACATCCATCAATAGTAAAACAGATAAACTGTGGGATATCATATGACAGAGTCCTATATGTCAATGAAAACGAATAAACTACTTCAGAGATGCAGCAAGGATTGGCAAAGTCGTAAATATACCAGTATGTTTAAATAAATATTGACTGAGTGATGTCTTACGGATTTGAGAAAAACTCTCTCTCTCTCTCTCTCTCTCTCACACACACACACACACACACACACACAAGAAAACAGGACATTCAAATGGCCAATAAACACATGAAAAGGTTAGTCAACTTCAGTCAATAGGGAATGAAAGTTAAAACCACAAAGAAACGCCACTACACACTCACCAGATCGGAACAATCTGAAACTCATACATACGTTCCTAGTGAGAGTGAAAATTGGTAGAAGCATTTTAGAAAATCACTTGGCAGAATCTTCTAGCTAAACATATGCACTCCCTTTGACCCAGTAATTCCACTCCCAGGTATATATTCCACAGAAATATGTGCCTATGTGTGCCAAAATACATACACAAGAATGTTCATAAGCCTAAACTAGAGACCACCCAATAAATATCCAACAAGAGTTAAGACCGATAAATTATGGGATATCTGCATAGTGGAAGTCTACGTATATCAGTGAAAATGAATGAACCATAGTGACACAAAATGTGACTCAATGTCACGATAATGTTGAACTAAAGTAGCCAGAACAACAAAAATGATAAAGCTAAACTATATAGTTAAGGGATGCATAATTAGGTAGTAAAATATAAAGAAAAATAAGGAAGAAAATACCAAAAGTCAGGATGCCGGGGGCGGGAAGAGGAAAGCAAGAGGGGAAGGATTGATTACGACTGGGAGGGTACCTCTTGGGTGCTGGTTATGTTCTTGATGTGAGTGGGGATTACAGCGTGCGATGGTCTGAATGTGTGTGTTCCCCCCAAATTCCTATGTTGAAACTTAATCCCCAACGCAATAGTATTAAGAGATAGGGCCTTTAGGAGGTGATTTAGGTCACGAGGCCTCCACAACTGTAAGAAATAAGTTTCTTTCGTTTATGAGTTACCCAGTCTAAGGTTATTTGTTACAGCAGCCGCAACAAACTAAGAGATATAGGCCTTGATTGAACAATTCATTGTTTAACATTTACTGAACTTTCCTATTTGTTACAGTTTACAGTAAACTTTTAAAATGAGAAAGAAAAGAAGGAAGATTACTTAATCTCAATTATGTGAATACTTGTTTAAATGGGGAACTGAATCATGAATCAATTCTTCATGTCCATGGAAAAACAAACAAGAGAACCTGGGTTGTGACTCCAACTGAACAAAGAAAGAACATGGAATTATTAATGTGATTTAATAAAGGAAGAAATAATGAAGGAAGTTTAGTTGATCAAGTTATTTACTCAGTATATACTAAGAGCCTGGAAATTGAAGAGTTTCATCTACTGGAATTCTTCAAGGAAAGAAAAACTCTGGCTTAATAATTTAGACATTTTCATGTCTGAAGCAGGAAAATGAATTAGCTATCTGGAGGGCATTCCTGTTCTTTGAAACTTACTTGTTAGGACACAAGGCTGCCCTTCATTGCCAGAAATGTGTTATTGAACTAAATTAAAATTGAGTCCACGTCACACTCTCGCAGCCAAACTTGAAAAGAGAGAAAATATGTTAAATCCTTTGAAACTTAAATCTAATTTTTTTGATTAGATACAAAAAACTGAGATGATGATTCATGACTGTTTAATAAAAAAAATCAGTGAAATAAAAACTAATTAAAGAAACTGTTTTAATTGCGTTTGGGTTCTATTAATTAACTATTTGAGTGCTTGATATATGCTTACCAGAGTTAATACAAGGAAATATATTCATTAGTTTCACTCATTTGTTATTGAAATGAGACTTTATTCTATCTCATTGATCTCCTGGTAGGGTGGCAATATTTTACTCCTCAACAATGCATACTGAAAGAAAGTTGGGGAAAGGTTTTTATTTTGAATGTTTGAAATCATGAATTAATGAACTCAACGACCCTCAATCTTTGAGAGAATTTTTTTCCTGTTAAAAAAAAAATCTTACAAAGCTTTAATAAGTAAAGATTATCTGCAGAATGTTAGCTCTTCAAAGTAGTTGGTTATTACAAGTCACTAATATAGTACATTAATATGTTATTCACCTTGGACATACAGAGAATACCTGAGTGGAGTCTGCTAACCAAGCAGTCTAAAGGTTCTTCTGTATGTTTTCAAAAAGCTATAGCAAGATAATAACAAAGTACGGAGCAAAGAATAAAAGCAGGTAACTGATAAGGCAGTATAGAGAATCTACACAGAAGCTACCACGGGTAACTTACAGTCTAGTCTACACAGCTGCAGGATGGCAACCCGTGTTCCTGGAGCAGCTGTAATTCCTTCCCCTTGACAGTGAGCTAGACTCATTTACTCGGTCCTGAGGTTAGGTTACAAAAAGACGATGACTTCCATCTCAAAGGGCTCCCTCTCTGACCACTCCCACTGGGGGGCAGCAAGCAGACCTCTGGAGAGGCTCATGTGGCTCAGCGAGGAACTGAAGCCTGCCAGGAACTGCACAGTGAACTTGGAAGTGAATCCTTCAGCTCCAATTGAGTCTTGAGATGATTATAGCCCTGGCTGACACCTTGACTGCAGCCTTGTGAGGCTCGGAGCCAGAGGCACCCAGCTAGTCACTCTCAGATTCCTGATCCACAGAAACTGTGAGATAATAAATGACTGTTGTTTCAGCCACTAAGTTTTGGGGTATTACTACACAGATAACTAACATAGATATTCTGGCATTACAAACTGGTACCTGATGAACCTACACATGAGTAAATGTCAAGTTGTGGAATAAAGATTCCGGAGAGGAGCTAGGCAGCAATGCCTCCACGGGCCAACTGCAACAGAGACACCAATCAGCAAACATCTAGCTAATTCATTATCTAGCAAAGTAGTATTCTATGTTATCAAGGCTAGTCTGATTAATAATGCTGTTGAAATTAGTAGAGTTCTTACAGCAGAGCAATACCGTATGTTGCATCTATTATCTTTAAAAAGATAATAATGATAAATTTCATTGGAACATGCACCAAAAAAAGAAACATGCATGATCCTTGTTAGAATATCAAAATGGAACAGAGGAATATATAGAATATAGAAAGTGTGCATTTAATTAGAGGACATTTAGGGGATAATGTATTAAAAAGATAAATTTCTGTAAAGGACTGAAGGAGAAAGTACAAAAGGGCAAACAATCTTTCCCCTTCCTTTCTGATAAGTCCTATATTAACACACGCACACGTGCCACAAACTGGTTTGCATTTGGCAGGCTTCCTGTGCCCATTAGCAAATAGATATGACATAAGGAAGAAAGCTTTTCTAGGCATTTTGGTAAGGATTAGGAGTCCATTATCAGACCTAGTTACAAATGTACCCTTTCAATTAGATTATAATGCAAAGAATAAAACAACCTTCACCTGAAAACCAGGGTGATGTGTAGTAGCCTGGAATACAGGTGAGTTTCTGGGGTCCAGTAAGTAAATCTCAGCCATTTGTAGTTTAATGAAACAAAAGAAGTACTATTTTCTGCCCACCTATGATTTTATTAATCAGTGGTTCTGGGGTACAAGACCATTAATTTCAGTCCCAGGAAGTCATATCGATGATATAAGTAATAGACACACGAATTTTTTGACCAGTAGGGACAATAGATACAGCTCTGAGCATCATGATTAAGAATGATCTCATCTTTATAGTGACTTGTTTAACTACCCTATATTTAAATTCTTCCTCCCTTCCTTCTTCTTTGGCTTTTTAATAGATTTAAATAAAATGGCTATCAGTCCCTGACTTCAGTGATTTCTGTCATTAACCATTCAGAAATTTTCCTCATTTCTCACCATCATTGTGTGATCTATCAGCCTTGTACAAGCCTTGGCCAATGGCCATATTAATTTTCTGCTTGAAAGAACACAAATAGAATACTGCTTATGACGAAGGTAGTCAGGGGAGCTTGGGGAATAGTTGTTCGTCTTGCTGCATAGTAATTAGCTTGGCAAACTGAAACAGTAACATGATTGGATCTGATACTTAGCCAAAATTGCCAAAAGAAAAAAATTCATTCTGTTGGGGGTGTTAAATGGCTTTTTAAATAGTAGCTATCAACAGTTATATTTGCCCTTTGGAAATGGTACGGGCAGCATGACATCAGAGATCTCCAGTTTCCATGGTGATTATTAGTGATGGCATTGCAAATGTTGTGGTTAGCCTCTCCGGTATAATTCCTTGCACTTTACATCAGAAGAGAGGGAAAAGAAAAACTCCATCATCTTAACATTTTTAAAGGAAAGAATGCTGACCATCTAAGCAGAGAAACATCATAGTTTTTAAATAAAATTTGTTAACTTTAAACAGATGGGTGTTGATAGAAGCTATCTGGGTAAATTGGTAAAAGGTACTAAAGCACCTGGACTTAATAGGGACTGATGAATTGCTTAGATATTTAGCAGGAATTAGCTGTTATTGTCTGCCTCCATGTTATTTTATAAACCGGTTCTTCTTATAATAATAATCTATGCATTTTTATATGCAGAAAAAGAATGTTTTCTTACTCTGAAGCAATTAATCTGGAGTTGAGAAATAATCTGGAATCTAAGTAGGGAGAAAACTCATCTTCCTCTGTAGTGAAGCACAGTAAACGAGGTGCAGACTGAGTCGGCCGCCCAGCCCAAGATTAACACTCTGGGAGGGCGGAGCCACACCTCCGCCTTCTTTCTGCTCCCTCAATGCACAGTAATTTTGACGTTGATGAGGCTAAACATTCCATTTTTGCTTTAATTTTCACATGTAGAGTTGATGATTAACTTTAAAACAGTTTATTAAGACAATTATATGTACCTTGAAAAAAATAGAATGAATAAACTTAAAAGCCTCTCTTTTAAGAAAGTGTTTCATTTGACTTTGATAAAGAAGAAAGTAGTCTTTAAAAAAAAATCAGCTATAAAATAGTGTATACCTGTAAACAAAGTATATTGAGGTAACAGATAAAAAACTGTTTATTCATAAGGAAAAGAAGGATAATGATTCAAATCAGATCTGCTATGTAGTTAATAATATTGTCTAGAGGCAGAATCAAAGATTACAAATCCAAGTTACAGAAAAAAATCTGGCAAGATAAAGGGAAGTCATAATGAATCAGAATGTAATTTTGAAAATTCTACATAAATGCATTACTCTTCCAGTAGGAGTAACCAAGATGATAAATGATTCTGTCTCTCCCTTACTCAAGCTACTAGTGATGCCAGGACAGAATATCTAGGCCCACCACTGTGTACGACTTATACAAAAGCCTACAGACCCAGAACAAGGATGGATTTGCAAGAAAGGTCAGAAAAAAATGGAGGATGCTTAGGTCACAAAGGATCACCAGTTGTGACTGAAGTTAATATGCGTTCACAAATCATGGATAAAATTAACTACCTATGGGAAACTTTATCATCATTTTCATCACCAAACACCCTACAAAGAGACTGAGATCATTAATGATGAAATTAAAGGGTCTCCTAATATGGCACCAGAAAACGATCTACCTAAAATGTAATCAGTAAAACATAATTGGTTGTGTTGAGAACTAAAGAAGTTAAGATACTAAGGGGCAGAATTCTAGAGTCAGAACTGTAAAAGATAACCTAAACCACTTGTTTTTTAATAAGGAAATAAAGGCCCACGGAGATCAAGTAAGATCATCCTGTCACAAGGGGAGCTACTAGTGGCAAAGCAGGAATGGAATCCTGGTCACCTGCACGCCCCTCCACCCCCATTGTCAATGTCTCTTCTCATCTCATTTAATGAAGCATTCATTGTTAACGAAATGCAGCCCACGAACACCAGCACTATCATAAGGAGATTTTCATTCTAAGGGTCAACTTATGGAAAATAACTGTTTAACTTTTTATAAAAACCAATTAAAACACATGCACACATATCATTGTATTCAAGTCAGAAAGACCAAAGGCAAAAGGAACAAACATGGAAGGGGAAAAAAACAACATTGAAAAAAATAATAATAAACACTTGACATCTGCCCTCCTTGAAGTTCTGAATAATGGACGTCTAAGGTGCCTGATTCTAAAACTTTAAATACAACAATAATGTATTACTAAATTGGAGAAATAATGCATTGCCTATAGAGCAAATGTTCTTAGTCTTTTCATTTGAAGGGTGACCAGAGCTTGAGTCAAAGTTAAGGCCCATGTGGTTTCCCCTACAGAAAGCAACGGTGGGGCTACGAGGCCAGAGTGACAGGAAGTAACACCAGGTCCTTCCTCCCGAAGAACTCATTTCCGTCTGTTTCAAGAAGGCACTCTAGGGTTGTTTCTGTAGAAACCCACTAGCCAAAAGCACCCCCTGGCTGGAACTGTAGTAGAGCTATTGCACCGCCTGACGGGGGAAAGATTCTTCCCTGTTACTCTGAGCAAGTCTCTTGTTGTTTGAAAAATTCCACATGCAGATGGTCTGAAATTGAGCTATTATTTAAATTATGATAAAGAGCTAGAAAGGTAGACAGGACAGGAAGAGCGCAGATGCTGATTTCCACTTAGAAAGACACCCGGCTCATAAAAAGCAGAAACTGAGGCTCTCCTGAGCAATTGGATGTGACCTCTGGGCCCTCTCTGCAGGCAACGTGTCTAGAAAGAGGTAGGTGTCACGAAGGCAAATGGAATAATGTAAAGCAGGGATAGAATACGGATGCTCTTCAGTTTTAAAGTTGATTAGGTTCCTGCAGACACCAGAAAATGATGTGCATGCGCATCAGACTTGGGGAGTGCAGCACTACCGGGGTCACCGCGCGTTATCATTACTCAATGATCCGGAAGAGAATATACTTGGAGGAGAATACTAAAGCCTTGCCACCCAAAGTGTGGTCTGAAGACAATCAGCATAGGTATCCCCGGGGAACTGGCTAGCATGTAGGCTCTGAGGCCCCACTCAGACCTAATGAGTCAGAATCTGCATTTTAACAAGATTTCCAGGTGATTCACGAGCACATTAAACTTTCAGCAGTACTTCACTGGAAACCCTGACAGTGCTCTGGCCAAAGGGACTGTGGAAATTTCGTGTATTATCAACCTGACACAGCGTATCACTCCAAGTCAGTCTGGCCCTTTCCTGGTACTTCTGCTCAACCACAGGTTAAACAGTGGAGAGGCAAACATTTTGTTACTTCAGGTATCAGTGCCTATCAGCTGAGCCCCATGTAGTTACCTTTTCCTTGTGGGATTAAAGATAACAGAGAAAAATACATAAAGCTAGACGTGTTAAAAAAGGCTTAATTAATCTGCCTGGATAATGCCAAAAACCTGAACCAGACTAAATGATTACGTGAGCTTGGGTCGTTACGTTTTCATAATTATAATCTTTAAAACCTGAGCATGGGTATTGTTTTATTGATCAGCAACAACTTATTGTTTTTTTTTTTTAAATTCAACTTTCATTTTCAGAAAGATTATCTTCTCAGAAGGGGTGCTTTACTTTCAGGAATGCAGTAGTCTAGTGGAAAAACAAAATGCTGGAGGAAACATACCCTACATTTTGATCATGGCTTTCGCCCTGTTGGCTTCCCACTGGGCATAGCAATTTTTGTAAGGACACACTACCGCAGAGTAGAAGTGAAAGGGTACATCGCTCATTTCTGGTCCCACCGACGCACACGACACCACGGTTTCCTTTTCATGCCCACTTACGTGACGTCCTAGACAGGGAATGGGGAAGCTCCTGGTGGGGCTCAGAACACACTCAGAACCCAGCCTCGGCTATTGGAGATTTTAGGGTGAAGGAATCTGAGAAAACAGCGGGTCGAGGAAAGACTCCATGACACTCCCCCACCCTTCTCCCCTGATGCAGGTCAGAGGACGCTCAGGTGAGACCTGAGGGAAAGGAACACCCTTATCTCTGAAGCCGGAATGTGAACGAACAGGCCCCGCCCAGTTCCCCTGGCATTACTCTTGCTCACGCTCCCCCGAACCGTCATATTCACGTTCTCCTGTGACTGCATTATGCATCGAAGCTGGTATAAAAATGCCCAGGTCTGACCATTTCCTTTGCGTCTTCATTTCCTTATAAAGGCTCTCTAGTCCCAAAAGACTCACATTAAACACATTTGTGTGCTTTCCCCTGTTAATCTGTCTTTGTCGGTTCAATTTTCAGACCCAGCCAGGGACCCTAAGAGGGCTGGGGAAAACTTGTTCCTTCACTACACTCCCAAGGAGGGGAGAGCTGCTCCCCAGGACCGAAGTCACTCAGAACAAAACTGAAGGAGCAGGAACTCTGTCTTTGAAAGCTGTTCTGGCAACTGAAGTTCTGTTTTGATTTTCTAAACAATAGTGATAATCTCCACATTGGTTTACATTTTTCTGGGATCTATCTCGTCAAATTCCACTTTCCCAGACAGAGTAACTGGCACAAAGCACAGAGAGGAGCTGACGTGCTGACCAGCGTCACAGACAGCGACAAGAGGGGTATGGGTCACTGTCTTGCCCCCTCAGACAGACAGCTCAGAAAGCTCTAGTCGACCAGACTGCTTTCATAATTTTCTTTTTGTTTGAGCACAAATCCTTCATTAGCCAGCTCAGCCCAATTCTGAACATAATAATCATAAATAGGGGTAAGCGAGTACCAAGTTCAAACTGTGAATAAATCATGAACTTGGCCCTCCCCCAGTTACCTGATATAACAGCTATTTTCCCAGATCCGTGTTCGTCTCTGGCTATTCTTTCTGCCTCCTCCATCAGCAGCATGCCAAATCCCTGCCGGAGGGGGGCGGGAATAAGAGGGAAGGAAGTCCATTAAGAGGGGGCCATAAAACAAGAAGGCTATAATTTAGTAGCTGCTCAAATCTGTTAAAATAAGAATGACAAAAGCCCGTTTATGGGATAATGAAAAAGAAACCATTCAATTATACCAAAAGTACACTGCAGCAGACAATTAAAAAAGGTATAACTTTCCAAAAAGAGCCACAAACAGGCATTCTGTGGATGATGTAATCTAGTCACAGCAAGGGAGGAAGTCCTTCTCAACTTCTGTCTCTTTTTAGATAAATTCTGGGCAATCTCCAGGTGATGGAGGTCTGCGGCAGTAAACATTTATTTATCACCCCTCCACTTTCTAGAAGGGTTTAGAAACCAGGCAAGATTCTTAAATCATCAATTTGGGGACTAACACTATATCCACCATTAGTGGTTTTAGCACTTTTTCCTGAAATTTTAAAAAGTAACTTATTAATTTAGGTTGTTTAGGGATTAGGTTTCCACTATATATAATACAGCTTATATTTATAAAGTGTTCTAATATTTCATAAGTGCTTTTGTATCATCATCTAATTTGATTTCATAATAGGTTGGCTCATATGAAATTGTCAGTATTAGATAATTTCTGACTTTCAAAAATAGCAATTCCATATGGTTCAATCTGATATATTCCACGTGACTGAATCTTGGTTTATCCCTTCTGCTTTCCCCCTCATACCCCAAAGGGTGCAATTTGGAGGGCAAACATCTCTGGACAACTGAAACACTGGCTCCTCTGGTTCTACGCTTCTCTTTCCCCCTCCTTCCTCCTCTGTCTCTGCCTCCCCTCCTCACTCCATCCTTTTCTCTTTTCCTACTTGGGCAATTTCTCAGTTGTAAGTCAAACAGGAATGGAACATAGGATACCTGGTGCTGAAATTTAGTAGGATCCCGACTGCTCACAGGGACCACGGTTCCGTACACGTGCAGCTCGCGGACTATGGAGACCCCTCCGCCCAGTTCGAAACGGAAGGTTTCCTCTGAACACTTTCGTAATCGCAGGAGGCCGATCAGAATGTCTTGATCTGGGTCTTCATATGACAAGAACGTTTCCCAGCCACCATTTGCAACGTAATCTCGCCTTACCAGTTCAACCTGTTTAATAAAAAGCCACAGAAAGTATTTTTCAAAATTAAAGAACCAAGTTCACTTTTGTAATTGTATGTATCTATTTAGGCTAATATCCACAGTTAGGGATAAAGAACGGATAATCACTGGCTGGGTTTCTATTTACTTGTCTATTCTCAAGTAGCACCAAGATTAAATAAAGGTCATGCCTTGTTCATAGACTATTATAAAAGGAAAACAATTATGTAATTCCACAAATATTTGAACTTCATTAACCTTGAGATTCTTACAGAGATCCAGCTCAGTAAATACTTCCATGTATTTAAATCTTTGACTCTCCATGAATAGTTTCTTTTTTTTTTCTTTTTTTTTTTTAAAGATGAGCCATGAACAGGGATCTATGAAGAGTTTCTAATGTAAAATCACAAATTATGTCATATATGTAGCCCTTTGAGTCACCTTGTCGCCTCCAAACTGTCAGGTGCTCAGTGGTTTCATTTTCTAGTCTTTATCTCCTCCACTGAAACCTGCCTTTGGGGAGAAACTGTGATACTGGTCTCTTACTCTTTGATGGAATTCTAAGAAAGTATGGCATCCCACAGGACACTTAAAATAGCATTAATAATTATGGGATAAAAATGTTAAAGAAAATTCAGTCACTGGAGAGTAGCTTCTGGGGAAAGCTCTTGTGGCAGCAGTCTACACAGGCTTTTGATTCTTCC
Organism: Eulemur rufifrons; assembly: GCF_041146395.1. Classification (NCBI taxonomy): domain Eukaryota; kingdom Metazoa; phylum Chordata; class Mammalia; order Primates; family Lemuridae; genus Eulemur; species Eulemur rufifrons. The sequence goes on from NC_090994.1 coordinate 4,986,224, forward strand.
ACTCAATGCACAAATGCCCTTGTGCTTTGCCTAAATACCAGCACTATGTAACAGTATGCATATACAGAGAAATCTACGCCTGTGGACATGGTCACACCCAGACATATTCCACAAATGGGCAGTTGGTACCCAGATGAGGTGAACAATTCAGACAGACACTTATATTCCTGCTCAGCTTAATGCTTCCTAAATAACTGGACTCTATATGAAATTGGCAAAATGTGTTAGGTCTAATTTTTCCCTCAAAAGGTCCTAAATGTGAAAAATGTCAATCAAACAATGATGCTGAGAACAGAAACATCAATACAGAAATCATCTATTCCAGCCTTTCTCAAATGGGGTTCCACAAGAGTCAGACCCCACAGATTTGGCAAATAGCTAGATATTATCCCTGTATAAGGGAGAAGTTAATTCATTACATACAATGAATGCCTAAAACATTATACTTAATTTTTGTGGAACCCCTGTCGATAAAGACCAATCGATTCATTTGATTATCATGATGGGCATTAGTTTAACAGTTACACACAGAAAGATAAACAGATCATACTATGTTCTATCTGAAGGTAGCCACCAGTCCCAAGTGACTATTTATATGTGAATTAATTATAATTAAATAAAATTAAAAATTTAGCTTCTCATTTGTATAAGCCACATTTCAAGTGCTCAATAGTCACCACCACATTGGATGGCTCAGACCAGAGAACATTTCCAACACTGCAGAAATTTGCATTGGACAGTGCTATCTAGAACGAGGTTCAGACTTGGTTCTCCTAACCAGGCTCTCCTAGAATTCAGCTACCCTCATAGCTGGCTGTCCTGGCTGGACATCTGCATCTAATTCTCAACTACCCTCTGCTCTTAGTTATTCATGTCTAGGGCTCGGTCCCATCAGTAAGAAGGTGCGGGTCCAGGCTTGGCAAGGATCTAAGGACAGAACCCAACCTCTAAAATGAAGACACTAACCTGGTATGGCCGCACTTTGTGATGAATTTCTTGGATTCCAACCTCTCTGGTTCTCACATCTCGACACTGCCAAAAAATAGGGGGTAGGGGGAGGCGAATATAAAATTGGTAATTTATTCAATTTTTATTTAAATCCCTCTGTCAAACCCTGGGTTCAAAATTAAGTTTGGACAAAATTTACATTGAAATAAAAGAATAGAATTTAAAAATTAAACCATCTTTAACAAATTTGAGAACAGGGAAAGCAGAATGGAAATGTACAAAGCAGTACAGTATTGCTTTTTTTTTTTTTTTTGAGACAGAGTCTCACTTTGTTGCCCAGGCTAGAGTGAGTGCCGTGGCATCAGCCTAGCTCACAGCAACCTCAAACTCCTGGGCTCAAGCGATCCTCCTGCCTCAGCCTCCCGAGTAGCTGGGACTACAGGCATGCGCCACCATGCCCGGCTAATTTTTTTATATATATATATATATATATATATATATATTTTTTTTTAGTTGTCCATATAATTTCTTTCTATTTTTAGTAGAGACGGGGTCTCGCTCTTGCTCAGGCTGGTCTCGAACTCCTGACCTTGAGCGATCCACCCGCCTCGGCCTCCCAGAGTGCTAGGATTACAGGCGTGAGCCACCGCGCCCGGCCAGTATTGCTTTTAAAATAAATTTAGAATTCAAAAGAAACCAATATTTAATATCATCTTAGGGGAAAAGAACAGTAAGTCATAAAATTAAAAAATACTTTTGCTCAATGGATATAACCAAAACTTAGGTATACAGAAGAGAAAAAAGCAAATTCCTACACGTTTAAAACCTTCACCATTTTGTCAGTTAACATTCTTGGCATCATCGTATTTGTATCATTTTTAGAAATGTCAAAAAAGATGCATGTTGAAGACGGCTGGTTGCTTTTTTTTTTTTTTTTTCCCCTTTTCTTTTTTTGCAGAGAAGGGCAGTGTGGGAGACAGGCTGGGAGGGAGAAACAAAGGTAAGCAGAAAGAAGGAAGGAAGGAAGCTAGAGCTATACATTCCACGATCTGAACCACAATCACAAATGGCTCTTTGAACACCCCCAGGAGGCATAAAACTGCCCAGAGACAATGACAGTGCACAGCCCAGGCACCTGTGAGAGCCTTCTATTCCACAACCCAGTGTGCCTGCTACCTAACCTGACATTTCAAATGACAAAATCCTTATTCAATTATATGTCATATGGTATAATTTTCCCTATAGAACAAACCATAAACTTATTTTTTCAGAATTCTAACATTTTTCTTCTAGTGAGAAAAGATCACGCTAGGCAATCTGATGATGTCATGTAAGCAATTCTACTAATAGTATATTTAGGAAGGACTGCTATATATATAGCATTCAATGACGAAAGATAAGAGCTCATTATTCAGTTCTATAAAAATAAAGCTATTTCCATGCCCTAAGAACTAGCCCAAGATAATGCTTTCCTGATGCAGAGTCCATGAATTCTAGTAAACAAAAATTGTATAGCGGACAAGGATCATAAATCTCTGTAATTATTAATCCATTACATGTAGCTATTGTCCTTTAGCTATAGTAGTTCTATAAAGTAGCTAGCATGGGAATGTATAATACTATAGTTAAACATTCTTAATGAACACTTATATGCTGCTGCCTTTTCTATTTTTTGGGATGCTTTTTAAAAGGCAGAGATTGGTGTGTGCTTGTTTTCAGGAGCTTCAACATCTAAGGTTGCCAGCTGTATGCAGTCTTACCTGTATCCCAAGGTCCTTCATTCTTGCTAGAGCCAGCTCTCTCAGATTCCCATGTTCTACTCCTGAGCTGACTAAGGGCATTGGAATATCTCTGCAGGAGAAAAACATCAGCTATTGCAAAATAGAAATCATTCCCTATAGCAGGAAGGCAGGAATATTTTAAAAAAAAAAAAAAAAAAAAAGAAAGAAAGAAAAACAAAAACAAAAAAGCAAAAAACACTTTGAAGCAGACCAGGAAAGCAGAGGCTGAACATCCCAACCAGGAAGCAAGGTTCAGAGCCTCCCCACACCTCAGTTTTCCCATCGATGAAATTATGATTTTCATCAACCTCTCAAGGGTTTTTGTGAGAGATACCTGATGGGAATCACTTTATGTAAGATTGCAAAGGGCACAACAAATGCCAAAACGCCCAATAATCATTAGTAAGGATTTTTGGCTGAAGAGACAGTTGCACTAAATAAAACAAGAAATAAATGGTTTTTCACAAAATTTGTTTAACGACGTAGCTTACAGACACTTTCCCATACGGTTGCTGAACGACAAGTAACCAGGAAGCTCAAAAGCCTGGCGTAGGCAACAACTGTTCTCAAAGAATAGATCTTTTTTCCTCATTTCCTAAAAATCTAAATTAAAAATGACTCTACATTAGAAGAATAACAGCTTGCCTAAAGATTAGAAGAAATAAAATTTATTTCCTGGCATCAAAGAGATGTCAATCAAAAGTTGAAGTTATGAGTTCCATTTTAGTAGCCCCAACACCCTCATCTAGACAAAAATCCGTATCTAAAGATAAAACAGCTGAAAAAAAAAATCTGAAGTTAAGAATATACTCAGCACATCTGCTTCCCATTCAAAGATAAGTCTCTAATTTGTTTTGTCTCACATTTGGTTGAGCAGAAGAGAGATGTGAAGAATATGCCAATTATCTTTTCTTCTCATTCTGCTTTGGAATCAACTTGAGTCTTTCCTTCTCTTTTCACTCATCCTTTCAAATGTTAAATGCAATTAGCTAATTCATCCACTTGATTCTAATGAGATATTCCTCCCGCAAAAGTATCAAAAGCCAATCAATTAGTATTAAGAGCTATATACAATAAGTCTATTAGGCTCTAGAAGCAAGCACAGTTTCCATTAAAACACTAACTCTAAGATAAGTCCAAGCTCTAGGGACTAGGTTCAGGCCATGAGTTCTTGGCAGAAATACGACCGAATGACGCTGTGGTCCTCACAGTGAGTCACACCAGGAGCTGCGCTTCGCAGGCCTGTTCCACCACTGGGCATGCTCTGGTCAAGTCTGTGTCTGCCAGGGGTCTCCACTGTAGTCACTGTTTCCCCTTTTGCATTTGAGTAACACTTCATGGGGAGAAGTGTCAATATCACACCAATATCCTGTGCTCCTCATCAAACCTCCAACTACCAGTCTTGCATCCACTGATGACTCCTGTCTGTGTCACCTTCCTTATAATGATCACCAAATGGTAATTATCTACATCTGTCATTCCTTCTATATTTACTAGTTGACCTTGTATTGTAAAGAAGACCTTTCCTTTCTTTCCTACTCATTGATGCATTTATTTATAGCAGTATAGACTCAATGGATTCCTATTTTATTCAAAGAGTTGTAATCCAACAGTAACATTATTTGTTGTTTTGGCCAGTGGACGTGCATTCAGACTGGCTGCTGGGTCCTTTTGACATGTCCCCATCATTTTGACTATTTCGCTACTCTCTAGAACAAGATGTTTCTATATATGTTTGCTGCTCCAGCCCTGGAAACAGTCTTTTTTCCAAGCTCTGATTCCTTTTAGTGGAAAATGGTATTTAGAGGCAAAGATCTAGGCACTCACTGTGCTCATTGCTGCTGGGATGTCACTGCCTTTAGACCCTGTCAGTATACACTACTAAGAAATATATGTATGTATATACGTGTATGTGTGTATATATATATGTGCACCCACATAAACATACATATATAACCATTTCTACATATAAATTTAAAAAACCCACAAGTTTATACTGATAATTCCAATACTAACATGGTGTTCTTTTCAGCTTTCACCTTTCAAATATTTGTAAATCCCTTTCAGACAGCGGGAAAGCTGGCTCTCATATCCTTAGCACATTTACTCATTGGCTAAATCAAATAACTTCTTTGCTCAAGGTAACCAATCTCCCAGCAACTCGAGCTGCCACCCCTGCACTCCCACCCTCACCTCTCCATCTCGGCAGGTGCCGGCCGTGCTTCCGTGGCGCTGCCTCCACAGGCAATGGGAAGGGAAGGCAAGATGGTCTCTACAAATATTTTAAATATCAAACTGGTACTTTTAAAAGCCACTAAAAATTTCAACAGAAGTAAACTCTGTAAGAAAGGCTTTATCATACAGTGTTGGTGAGCAGAACTGTATGATAGAAAGAATTACCAGCAGGCGGCTACATAACTTGGGGGGCCCAGTACAAAATAAGAACATGAGACCCTCTGGTAAAAAAATTATTCATAACTTCAGGATGGTGACAGTAGAGTATTAGGCCAAGTGCAAGGCCCTATGAGACCGCGCAGGTCGCATGTCCTTGCAGCTGGCCCTGATTACCAGAGAGGACCGATCAGTGAGGACCTGGTAACACAGGGATTTACAATGGTGCTGACGGTTCACATAAATGTTCTTAAATTTATGTCTGCCACTACAAAAATGTAACGTGGCTTTAACGGTCTTTGGTAGTGACATGCCCGGAGTATACCAGATGCAAGTTTTTCCTCTAAGGAATAGAAATGTGGTAATTGCCACTTTCAGTGATAAAGTCTTTTTCACTGAAAATGAGGGGAGGTAATTCTATATACACTGAGCATCTCAATGGGCAAAGTACTGCAGTAGGCGATCTGGAATACATAAATAGGGACTGTCACTATCTTGCGGGAGTTCGAAACCTAGATGAGATTACTGACCATGTGAGCTTGTCACATCCGTCTAGGTAGGAGTTAAAATTATTTTTAGGTTTCTCAATTTGATTCTATCTAGTTTCACTTTCTTGGCTTGAAGAGATTACACGCAAGAATATTCATTTTTCTACTTCAACAGGTAACATTTCAAGCTTAGAGGCGCTGATATTTGCAATTTGCTCATCAAAATCCTTTCAAGTGATGTCTAGACTTTTGATCTGAATTTTCTCAAGCTTCAGAGAAATGTTTTGGTTGCAAATTGGTGTTTCTATTCCAACGTTTCACTGTGATTTAAATATCACATCGAGGCAGACAGCTGTCAAATAGCCTGTGGGCAGCGGTACTTTAATGTGACTCCATCATGTGTCTGGACAGAATTCTACATTTAATCATTGACTGAACCTTCAGGGCTAGAATGCGGATTCTTCTATTAGGATGCTGTGTCACAAAAACACCCAGGAAGATGCTATTGCCTCAACTGTCATAAAACTAAATAGTATAAAATAGTTAAAAGGGGGGTGGTGGTATAGCAGGGTGGGGAAAATAACCAATTAAAAACATCAAGTGATCAGTAAAATATCACTTAAAGTGAGAAACATTGTGTTCTCACTCAAATTATCTTCCTTTCCTTGTTGGTTCCTCCCTTGTGATACCTGCCTAAAAATAGTTCCTACGATCTTCTCCACATAAACCCTGTAAGTTGAGCTTCACTGGTCAACACTATGCGTTGTCTGTAATTGGTAGAAGCTGCCACTACGTGAACCTACATAGAAATAGGCAGATTTTCTAAATGCATAGAACAGAAAGACACACATGATTTTCCTTTATGATTTAAAACAAAAATAAATAAACTATAATTATTAAAATCATCTGGAGTAAACATTCTGGGAGGATGCCTTGTTCCTTTGCCAGTGGTTTCTTTCTAGCAAGACACAATCAACTACTTTCAAAATAAACAGAGCAAGGATGCTTAATTGCACTCTTAGGCTAAGAGGTGTTTTCCACATTCTTAGAATTGCTCTAAAACTTTTAAGACTGAAACTGAAACACGGCTGAGTAAAAACCCCATGAATCTCTTTACCCAAATCAGAAGGTTTCTGAGCCACTTAACATTGTCTAAACACTCAGCCTTCCTTCACACACATTTGTATATAATGTTTAAGTTACCAATTAACACGTTCCTCAGCATTTTATTTCAAAATTTTACCATCTACCTCTTAAACGAGTGTTCTGGAAGTTCACACATGCCAAATTCCAGCTATATCTGAATATAAATTTTAAAACATCTTGCAATAGAATACAAGATTTTTAAACAGAGATATGTTGCTTGAGCCCAGGAGCTCGAGGCTGCAGTGAGCTATGGCCATACCACTGCACTCCAGCCTGGGCGATGCAAGACTTTGTCTCCTGAAGAAAATATAAAAAACAAATAAACGGAGATATGAAGCTGTTTCACTAGAACAGTTATTGAATTATTATTAAATGTTAAGTGTACTATACGTGGATGTGGCATTTTGGTTCCCTAGTCAGCTATTTGTCCAGGTGAGAGGAGAGAATTCAAAATGAGGTAAGATTTGTAAACTTTTTGAGCTATTTCAGTAAAAAGCACCTTCTTTATGATTCAAATTCCATGACAGCCAAATTAGGCATAAATAGACAACTGATATAAGGAGCACAAATAATAATCAGTTACAAGGGGAAAAAAATGAATTCTCACCAATAACTAGGGAAATGCAAATTAATTCTCTGAATTAAAGAAAATAAAGAATAATATAAGCATCCAACTCTGCAGAGGTTGTGATAAAGCCACTGACTACTCTAAATTGGTATAATCCCTTTGGAAAACCATATCAATATACATAGCAAAAACTGTAACATTTACTTATACTACGCTTGTTCCAGAACGGATTTAAGATAGGATAATGAGAAAAAAAAGACGCTTAGATCCTTTACTATGGGTAATTTTTCTCATAGATTATACTACTTCAACAGCAGTAAAAAGTTCTATGTACATGGATTTTAGCTGTAGTGGATGCCAGGATAATGATTAAAAAAAAAAAAAGAAAAGAAACCTAGAAGTAACCTAAATGTCTAAAAATGGGAACAGTTTACTGAATAAGACAAATTAAAATGATATAGTACTATGCTGCCATTAAAATTATAACCATGAAGATTATTCTAAGTCTTTAACAAAAATTGGAATGCAAAAATGCAGACAGCATATTTGCCAGTGTATAAAATGGACTGCTATGTAAAGATGCATCCCACTTTTACAAGGAACTCTTTGAAGAAATAATGTAATTTTGTTATTGACACATATACTGAAAGTGATTTAGTAGTTTCATAAAGAAAATATTACTGTTCATGTTAATATAGTACTATATGGCTAGAAATCAGGAAGAAAACATAAGTTCTAGATAATTAGTAATATTCTACAAACTCTGGTGGAAAAAAGTATACAATTACATTATCAAAAATGTATTGGGATCACTGAATGGTAGTATGTAGCAGAGACAGAAGGCACAATACTTTGACTAGTAAATGAAATCTCATTCCCTACCTCAGCACTGCATAAGCCTAGTCTAGAATTTCAGTGATTACTGAGAACAAAAAGCTATATTGAGAACAATATAATCATTTTATATTGTAGAATCATTTTCAATGTAGTACATACAAAGAAAATGTGAAAGCAAAAATGAGTAAAAAGCAAGAAGCAAAATACAGTAAATGCGAATGAATTCCTGTGCAGGTGGCCACAGTAATAGTTCAGTAATACCTAATGCAAAACAGAAAGTAACACAATATATTTGAAGGAATCCTCCTCATGTTTACAGAAAGCCAAGTGCTTTATTGAGTATCAGCCCACAGTAAGCTACATTAAAAAAGTGAATTCTAATGGAAACTTGTATGAGAACAAATATCACACATGGGCTCTTAAAACCCAGGAATGGAAGAGGTCCACGCACATTTCCATTTCCATGTTAGAGTCAATTTATCAATTTCAATGAAAAAGCCAGCTAGAACTCTGATTGGAATTGTGCTGAATCTCCAGATCAATTTGGGAAGCATTAACATTACATATTGCCTACAATTTTTTCTACTACTTTTATTTTTTTCCCAATCTTCAATCTATGGGGATTAAAGTATAAACATAGAAAACAGCTGTAGTTTTCTAAAATATCCAGATACATCAATATTGCCTAAACTCTCTCTTTCTTACTAACATTCCTTTATCACATAAAAGATTCCTTTATATATTTGAGAACTATTTGCAGACTGTCATATTTTTCTGCCTCTTTTGGCATGAGTATCACTGCTTTAACTACTGTGGCTGTACAGAACTTCTCAACATCTGGTCGGGAGGATTCCTCCTCATTCTTTCATAGATCCTTCCTGGCTAGGTCTGAACACAGCTCCTTGCAGATAAACTTTAGATTTACCTTGACATGTTCCCAAACAGATCATATTGTGATGACGCAGAATTTATAGGTTTTCTAATCCATTCATTTCTGCCTACTGCTTTTCTTAGGGCTTCATTTTTGTTTTTCAATTTGAGTATGAAATATCACTATGGGCCCTTTTCCTGGCCTACCACCAACTGAGAAAACAAGGACTTGGAGAAGGTAAGAGCAGCAAACATAATCTCTGTAGGAAGAAGTGTAAAGGGGTCATGACAGGAAGAATGAAGAACATGTATATGGCCAAAAGGTCGTGTGATGAGAAAGGCATGACATTACGGACAAGCAACAGGAGGCCTGCTGAAGAAACTTCCCCATTCTCAGTTCTCCTCGTCATGACCCTGCTACAGTCCTCCTGGGGAGACTCGGCCCAGAGAAGACTCCACAAGCTCTAGTTCTAGCGGGCCAGACTGTCACTTATATTTCTCTACCAATATGTCACTTAAGGTGTTTATGAAGGGGAGGATGTAGGCTTCAGATTGGGGGTGAATTAAAATTTAATGGAATCCTGTAAAACAAGAGGTAGTGGTGCAGTCTCTTTTACAATAATGGAACTAGCAATGTCCTCGGTGAGTCTGAGGACAATTTACAGTTTGAAGATGTTAAATAATGGAAGTGTTTTCTTTGAGTAGTTTTGACCATATCAAATAGGTTTTAACTTGTTGCATTCTATTTTGTAAATATTTTATAACTGAAATTTGATTTCATCTTTTAGTCAAGAGTTATTCAGAAGTGTTTTAAATTCCTAAAGAAAAATTAGGGCGTTTTTGTTTCCAATTTTGTTACAAATTTCTAGGAAGAAAACAGGATTATTTTTTTTCATGCCCTCCAGAATACGTCACATTCTCTATATTTACATTAACGTCTGTAAAGAATCCTTGTTGCCACTCTTGCTTTTTCCCTCAGAGGCTCTAGAACAGGGAGAGGACACATGGCTACGCTTTCTCTTCTCACACCCATGACTGTATTTAGACTGAATTAGACCCCGATCTAGCTTGTAAGCTCCTTAGAAGGAAGCACCATGCCTGTTTACCATCATGACTCCACTCCAGGCTCACGAGTGAACGGACAGATGAATAAACATGATACTGGCATTGTACATGCTGTCCGTTCACTTCCATTCCACTCTATTTACAGATAGCATTCCAGATATCCTATTTTTAATAAAAATAATTTTAAAACCCTCAATATAAAATCAGACTATTCTCATCAGAAATTATAAACAGAAGAACTAGTCGCCGATTATTTTCAGAATAAAAGATAACACACTACCTTTGCACTCGGTATACTCGAGTCCACGGAGGCACAAGGGCTAGAATCCGAGCCACCAATTCAATCAGGTCACTAGGAGAATAACTCTTATATCTTCCTGATTTCCAAAGCTCATAAAGCCCAGTTCCACGAATTACCAGAGTAGGGTAGAGTTTCAGACCATCAGGACGAAAAGCAGGGTTCTCAAAAAACTCCTGTGAATACAGAAGAGAAAATCAGCTCTCCATTAGTTATGTAGAGATCACCCAGGGTGAAGTCTCAATCCCGGGCCAGCTTCTCTCGCACACCTGGCAGGCTCTGGGGCTGCCTTCCCTTCCCAAGCAGGGCAGGCGTACAGGTAGAACAGAAACTCACTGTCTTTGTGGCCTCACTGGAGCAAAACACGTGTGTGCTGGACTACAAGGCCCTCGCCAATCTAGTCCCTGTCTACTGCACAATCTCATCTCGGGCCACCCCTCACCACCTGGCCTTTCCATCTCTGCAAAGGCAATCTCCTCTGCCTGGAAAGTGCATCAACTTTTCTTCTAGCTAATCTTCAGGTCTCAGCTTGAATGTCACCTCTTCAGAGAGGCCTTCCTGGCCTTCAAATACTAGCTGCTCTGCTTAAGAAAATTCCACTGGACCGTGTAGTACCTCTTCCATAACATCATCATAGGACAATCTACTCAATGTCTGCCTTCACCTCTAGACAATAGTCTCCTTTAATAATGGGACATATTTGCTTGTTTAAAAAGTTGTGATAGACATCATCTGGCTTACAAAACCTAAAATGTTTACTATATGGCCCTTTACAGAAAAAGTTTCCCTGGATACGACTATTTTGTCCTCAGGCCAACTGGCACCACGTCTACCCTGGGCTCCACACTGTCCATCTGTTCTCAGGACACTGAGCAACGCATCTCACTCAGCTACTTTGGCATAGGCATTTCTTACACTACATCAGCCCAGCTGACTGCCTTCTTTCTTTATTTGGGATATAGCAGGGAGACCCCAGGCGTTCTCCTTTCCATGACTTTGCACTGATAATCTGCTCTCATCTTGTCTTGCACGGTATGTATTGCAGGAATGAAGGTGGATTCATACAGTTCCCTCTCACCCTCACCGTGGCCATAGTATCTACCCAGCCAACAGTGCTATATCTTACAAGCTGTAAAAATGCTTTTTATCTTCCGCTACTTTATTCTTATAAAGCTTTCCATTGTTTAACTTGCTTTTCAGAGAAATGTAACTATAGACTTTTTGATCACTCTCATTGATTTCTGTGACATTCTTAAATGCTGTTTTCTTTGTGTACCATTTGGTCTCAGAGATATTCTTCTGTAACTGTGTAACTTTTCCTATAGTATTTTTAAAGGTCATCACATCTTCAATAAATATCCTGTGACGATTCCACAAATAACAGGTATGGAAGCCATTCTCTACCTAGTCTGAATCCACATTTGAGCACAGGATTTCAGAAGAATACTTCTGGTACTCGTATAATAAGTTTAGGAGACATATGGGCTGATATATACCTTTTTAAAGAATGAAGATAGAGTGAATTGGTTCTGGACTTTTGGTTAAACATGGAGAATTAAAATATGTGTCTCTCTCCTTTCCCTCCAAATCACACTAAAATGACAGTAATTTTTTAAAAAGTATAAACCCAGAAGAACAAAGAACAAGAAAGTATAAACCCAGAAGAACAAAGAACAAGAAAGAAGGCAAGGGGTAGGGGGACAAGTAATGGCCACAAATTCTTTGAAGACAGAAACAGGATGGAAGCCTGGTAAATGATTTTGCAAGTGAGGAAAATGGCAAAGTACCTGCAAAAGAGGATACTAATAAAAGGCCAGCTCAGTCAGACCACAGAGTCCCAAGAAGGCTCACGGTTCACAAGTACCATGAACTGGGCAGGATGGGAGAGAGACTTGGAAATGAAAACAGGGGCACTGGATCTGAGTCCATACGTGGAGGGATTTATCCCTTATTCCTCAGCCTTTCTTGGACAGGCATGAGACGGTTCAGTCCTTGGAGAAACCAGAGTACCCCTGGACTCTGAGATTCCAGGTACAAAGTAAGGCCTAGGTGAGGAGCAAGGCTAAAGTGGCAAAGCCAGCACATAAACTGGTGGACTCTCTGCCCTGCTCCCTGCATCTGAGCAGCCAATTTCCCGTGACTTACTCAGGCCACCCACCCCCCAAGCAGGAAGTTGGAGAGTTCATCTCTGGATTAATCAAATGGCCCCACATAAGAGTTCAAGATACTCGCTGAGGAATTCCCTAAGGAGAGCTTATTACCACATGAACATTCTTTAGCAAAGCACACCAGCCGGTGGCCACGGAGACCTTGCACAGCCATTTGGCTAAGGATCATCAGAACCTTGGGAAAAGCCTAGAATGTGAAGGGCAAACCAAAACAAAAAGAAAAAAAGACACTTGCAGGAAACAGAGGTACTGCATAAAGAAGAAGAAAACTTAAAACCCCTATAATTAATTTATTCAGAGAGACAAGAATAGGATGATACAGAAAACTGAAAAGCCAGTATATAAGAAAGAACTCTTGGAAATGAAAACGGCAGTGCTAAAAGCTACAAGACAATGGTACAATGTATTTAAAGAAATCTGAGGAAAAATGACTTTCATCCTAGAATTCTTAAGCGTAAAGGTAGAACAGACATTTTCAAGCATGCGAAGGGTTTATTTCTCACGATGAATCTTTTATGAGGAAGCTGCTGGAGAATGTGTCTCAGCGACATGAAGGAGTGCACTAATAGAGGGAAACTTGGGGCACACAAAGCAAAGGATGCCACCAGGAGAGCAGGGAAGGGAAGCCCCAGGGCGGGTACCTGGGAACCAGGCCCAGAGAAAGGCCAGTCCAGTTTGGAGCTGGAAGACAGGACCACCGGGAGTTGGGTCTCTGTGCTGGAAAAGGAACTGATGGGAATATCTGAGAAGTTAGGCCACTGCGAGAGCTTTAACACTGAGTGTGTACTTTTGAAAGTTACAGGCACAAAGAATACTGAGCAAACAAAAAAAAAAAAAAAAAAATAAGGAAACTGCTAACTCTATAGAAAAACAAGGTTATTCAAGAAATGTTCCTGTTACACTTGGTAAGTATGTACATACTAAGTACAGTGTATTACTTGGCTCCGTGTGAATAATAATATATGCAGGGATTATAATGTAAACACTGGTAATATAATTAAAAACAGTGATATAAAAGATATTGGGAGAATGGGAGGAGAGTATAAAAGAATTAAATCTTCAACTACCACAAGCAAGACAAGTGACTCTACCTAAAATTGATAAACCAAGAAATAGCAATCCAAGCATAGTATTAAGAAATACGAGCCTGGGCAAGATATCAAGACCCCGTCTCTACAAAAAAAAAAAAATAAAATAAAATAAATTAGCCGGTTGTGGTGGCGCATGCCTGGAGTCCCAGACTGAAGTAGGAGGATGACTTGAGCTCAGGAGTTTGAGGCTGCAGTGAGCTATGATGATGCCCCTGCACTCTAGCTGGGGCAAAAGAGCAAGACCCTGTCTCAAAAAAAAAAAAAAAAAAAAGGAAGAAATATGGGAAAGAAAAACAAAACCCAGCTACAACAGCTTAAAGGAGCAGAAGACTACTGCTTTTTGATATGACTTGTTTAGCACTACTGGATTTTAAAATATTACTTAGTAATGATTTTATGATTTAATAGCCTTTATATCATAAAGATTAAAAATTGACAGACATCACCCTGATCGCAACGTGAATGATGTGTCCGCAGGTAAATACGGCTGGTAGCAGGGTGACTGGTCATGAGGCTGCTTAACTGTGCAGGGAGCTGATGAAGGGAGGGACTAAGGCTGTGACGATGAGGAGGGCAGCTCTGAAGGACATCTAGAGGTAACCGACAGGCCCTCCTGGGGGACAGGCCCTCCTGGGGGACGGCACTCGGGCCATGGGAGAATCACAATAGCAGCAGTGGCAGCAAATATTTATTGAGCACTCACTATGTGCCAGACGCTTTCCTGAGTGTGCTGTGTGTATGATTTCAGTTAATCTTCACAACAGGCGGATACTCTAATTAGCCTCATTTTCCAGACAAAGAAACTGAGGAACAAAGCAGTTAAACAGCCTGCTACTAAGCAGGGAGACCAGGAGGGAACTAGGGGCAGTCCAGCTGCGGTCTGAATATTCTCCACTTCCTCCTGAATGACTTCAACATTCTGCTTTGGGAGATGAGGTGAATGGTAGGGACAAAAAGCATTGACAGAAAACACAAAAGAACAAGACCACGAGGGGAAAGGATAAATATGCCCTTACTAATGGAGACATTAAGTCTGAAGTACCTGTTAGACATCTGGGGCGTGTTGAAGAGCATTATGCAATCGGTCTTAGGAGCCTAAGGCTTAAGGCTAGGGAGAGAGATCTGAGACTCACTGAAGTGTAAGCCGCAGAGCTAGAACATGGGAGGAAAGGCAAGCAGACGGCAGACAGCAAAAGACACCGCCCCCTGTTTAGTGGTGGCAGGAAAAAGTCGATTCAGCAGAGGAGACTAGGAAACAGTCCCAGAGGTAGGAAGAGAACGAGGAGACAGGAGAGTCAGGAAAGCCAGGAGGTGAGAATCCCAAAATGGAAATGGTCTTTAACAACTGCAAAAGGCAGCGGAGCAGTATCCTTTGGGTTTGGAGGTGAGGAGGTATCTTAGGACATTTGAGAGGGGAGTCTTGGTGGCCGTGAGGAGGACGTGGGAGGCACAGACACAGGGGCATTGGTAAGTGCTGTGGGGACACTCAGTGACAAGGGAGGGACCGGTCCTATCTGAAGGAAGGCACTGTTTTTCATTACCAGCCTCACAGTGCACTTTGATATTTGTAATTATGCGTGTTTTACTTTGATACAAACGAACAGATAACTAAAAAAGAGGGGAGTTGTGAAGTTTTGTTTCAGTAAGATCCAACTTGGCCATTTCTGCCAAGAGTTCTTTGTGGATTTCAATACCATTCAGGTCTTGTGTAGGGGTTCAGAGTAAAACAGACTTTCCTTTGCCTAAGAAAGGGAACCCGGAAAAGTGCAATGGAAAGGAGGGTGTGTGGCTAACAGCCTGGCTTCTAGACACTCAACTGATTTTAACAGGTACCCAACCACGCTGGGCCTCGTGTCCTCACCTCTGACCATGAGTTACTCAATCTGAGCAGGCCTTGTTTCCCGGCCTGAGGAAGCAACATCAGGTGGTCTTTGGCGATACAATTCTATACTTATCTGTATTCTATAACATCACCTTAAGTGACAAGCCTTTACATTAAAAACAAAACAAGCAACAACAAACACGTCTAACTATGCCCGCCATCCCTTAACTTAATCTCACTGGCTCTTGGGGGAAACAGCTCATGGAGAAGCAAGAACTGAGCATCCAAAGGGCGGGGCAGACAATGACAGAGAACCATTTCTAGCGACTGACAGGAGGTGTCTGGAGATAAATTTTTCCTCGAGAGAGACACATTCTTCAAGCATGTTCAGTAACCTGAGCTCAGATATCCAGGAGCAGTCTCATTTTTTAAAGACTAAAATACCAAAACAGTTAAAAGTCACTTTGAGTAATAAATAAGTCCTATCTGAGGATAGATGGAGAGGGTGAAGTTAATGCTAGCAGGATAAATTCCTAAGATGATAAACATTCTCCATCACAACAAAGATAGACTTTCAGCTTTGTAAGAAAAAAGAAAACTTCATTTCAAAAGTTAAGCTGAGTTACTGGAAAATGTAAGCAAATGCTATTCTATTTATCAGACACAACTACAAATTCTGTACTTACTACTCTGTTAAGAATGTAAATTTACAAGAAATAGAGCAAGTGAGCAGGACCACACTCTTAGTGACACAGAACTGACCTACACAACAGGGTGTGAGATCTAAGCCAATCTACAACTAACACACGTAGGCACAAAACCCCAGAGACTGTCCTGTCTTAGCAGGCTGGACTGTGGCTTTACGAATCCACTGCAGGCTAGGAATCCTGTCCTCCACAGAGAGAAAATTGTGTAGACTTTTGCAATTATACAATCAGGTGCCTGACTTAGAAACCTTTCCTGTGCAACAAAATACATTTAGGGAACTAACATATGTGGGTCATTAATAAGGAATTCTGGGCAGATGCGACAATAAAATAAAGCAAGAAAAAAAGTTGTTAAAGTGCAAAAAACACTGCTTAAGTCAGGAAGGGCTCTGAATTTCAAATAGGCCCCCAAAAGATTTTCTAAACAAAATCTTTGAGTTTTGAAATCTATGTAAATTTTTATTGAAGTATATGTCAGATAAAGAAAAGTACATGTCGGCCGGGCGCGGTGGCTCACGCCTGTAATCCTAGCACTCTGGGAGGCCGAGGTGGGCGGATCGTTCGAGCTCAGGAGTTCGAGACCAGCCTGAGCAAGAGCGAGACCCCATCTCTACTAAAAATAGAAAGAAATTATATGGACAGCTAAAAATATATATAGAAAAAATTAGCCGGGCATGGTGGCGCATGCCTGTAGTCCCAGCTACTGGGGAGGCTGAGGCAGGAGGCTTGCTTGAGCCCAGGAGTTTGAGGTTGCTGTGAACTAGGCTAATGCCACGGCACTCTAGCCTGGGCAACAGAGTGAGACTCTTGTCTCAAAAAAAAAAAAAAAAAGAAAAGAAAGAAAGAAACCATGATAGAGGGGAAAACAAAACAAAACAAAAATCCAGAGTTGGGGGGGCGGGGGGGGGGAGGATGGCTTTGACAACAGAAGCAAAAGTGAATGGCCAATAGGTTGGGAAAAATATTTGCAACAAATAAAAATGAGTCTATAATCTCTTCACCTAAAAAGTTCTTATACATTAATATTAAAAATATTCACATCCCAATAGAGTAATTGATCAGAGGACAAAAACACACAATTCCAAAAAGATGAAACAAATATATTTAGTAAATACAAACCTGAAAAATACACTATTACAATTTCAAAATGCAAGTTAAATTGCCACTTTTATCCATCAAATTAGTAGAGTAAAATACTGTATGTATATATAGGTATATATAGAAAATAAACAGGAGAGAATTATTTGGGAGGAAAAAAACAACCCTGCTGAAACAAGTGTAAATTGTTACAACCCTCTACAAAGCAATTTAGTATCATAATATAGTGAGATTCTTAAAATGTTTATATCTTTAATGATAATTCTCTAAGGAATTCATCATAAAGAGATAAACCTAAATACTACAAAAAATGATAGGCGGGTAAAGTTGTTTACCTGCAGTGTTATTTACAATATCAAAAACTGGTAATATCTATTTTTTGAAAAATCTGGAAATGGTTAAGCAAGGTATGACATTAAATGAAACAGATATTTAAGTATGTTAACAGAGACCAGGCTACAACATGGATAAATGCTCGTTAGGTAATTCTTCTAATAGCTTTTTCACTTATCTCCCATACATTTGCAAATGTCAGCTGTCTGTGTTATAGATGCATAAACACCCAAAAAAGCCTATGCATAAAAAAATCTGGAAAGAATATATTAAAATTTTAGAATGTTGTCTGGCAGGGCTCTATGTAACTTCTCTCACTGTACTGTGTTTCTGATATTCTGTAATGAGCATGTATTGCTTTAATAGTGGAAAAAATCAACAGTAAACACACAGCAAGAGCAGAGAGGTGAGCAGAAGCAGACAGGAGCATTCTAAATGGGCGTGGCCGAAGTAACACTTACTATAAACTGTTCAATGTCTCTTTCGAGTCCCACGTTCGGCAGGTCAGGCATCATGTGAGCCACAACTTTGAAACCGGAATCTTTGGCCAGGTGAAATGACTCACAAACTGCCTTCACAGTGTGGCCCCTGAGAAAAGAAAAGTCACCACCTATTACACAAATAAATGGGCAACAAAGTCAATACCAGCAGCAGAGGGAAAACAATCTCTGAGATATGTAGCAGAAATTCTGTAACCAAAATTCCTATGGCTGGGGGAAAAATAACTCATAAAGTCACTTTTTACATTCTCACCTCTGAGGGGGCCTGGAAGTAAATCATTTCACTTTTGAGATATTTCTCAGAATTTCCCTTATGCGCCTACTTAATGTCCTGAAAGTAAATGTCAGGGCTAACAAGAGTTAATGTATATTAAAATCATTTGGTTTAGCATCATCAGTCAAAATAAGCTTACTTATGTAAATGTCTATATTAAAAACAGGAATAATGAGCTCAAAATTATGCAGAAGCAAGAGCTTGCTATATACTCTTTTCTTTAAAAATCTTGTGTGATTATTTGCAGAGAGAAAGAAGAGTGAAACCTATTATACAAAATAGATTTCATTAGTGGGTTTGGAGGGTCCTTTAAAAAACACGGGAAGAGAGAATGATGTGGTGAGAAGGCCACGTGGATAAACCATCCTAACTTAGCATTCTAGTGCCACATCCAAGCACAAATCAAGCCCTGATAACAGTTTTGGGCAACAAAAGACTGAAGCCTTGCAGCACTCCTTTCCTACTGACCACAGAAAGATCCTAGAAACCATGCACTCTATCTCAGTCTTTCTGGATGTTCTGTCCATTTCCATGGCTTTAATTTGTAAGCTTTTTGCTAATGACTTCCAAATTTCCAAGACTAGGCTAGGCCTCTCTCCTGAATATGACACCCAAATATCCACTACTTTCAAGTAGCACTGTACAAAATGGTAGCCACTAGGCACATGTGGTTATTCCAATTTATATTTAAATGAATTAAAAATGAAAAGTTCAGTTCCTCAGTTGTATTATCACTTTGGACAGTGTGGGCATAGAACATTTTGATCACTGCACAATGTTCTATTGGCTATCCCTGATCTCAAGCAAACCTTTGACTGGTTGTTCCACAAGAATCTAAAACTTAGCATATCCAGAATGAAACCTATCTTCCCTCCAAGCCCCTTGACTTCCCATTCTCTCCTACACTCATTGCCAAACAGGCAGCAAGCACTACCACTCACTTCTCTCCAGGACGTTGGTATTTCTTGCTTAATTTCTTCAACAGTCTCTTACCTGGTCCCCCTCCAGCTTGCTCTTCTCTAATCCATGCCCCAGACGGTGACTAAAACCATCTTTCTAAAATGCAGATATGCCCCTCTCAAAGCTTAGCTAGTTTCCAGCCCATCGATGGCTTGCCGCTGCCCTTGGATCAGAGCCCAGCCTCCCTGGGCTCACCTCCAGGGCCCCTCGGCCTGCTTTCCAGCCTCACCTCTGATCACTCTCCTACCTCACTCTCTAACCAAACTAAACCAGTCCGATCTCCCCACATGGACCCATCCTTGGGAGTTAGCTCATATTTTCTTTCTGCCTGAAACAATCTTCCTCTTCTACACCTAATTCCTACTCTTCCTTTAAGTCTCAGCT
Source organism: Eulemur rufifrons (assembly GCF_041146395.1). Taxonomy (NCBI): domain Eukaryota; kingdom Metazoa; phylum Chordata; class Mammalia; order Primates; family Lemuridae; genus Eulemur; species Eulemur rufifrons. Next base: position 5,005,953 of record NC_090994.1, read on the forward strand.
CAGATGCCATTGTTTTCAGAAAGCTTCCCTGACCTTCAAGAAACTCTTTCCATCTCCACAGGTATCTCTCCAGCATAGCCTTTGATTACGACAACACCCCAACCAGTCTTCTCGGTTTGAGTCTTACCCTACACGAGTACATTCTATTTGGGTCACTCTTTCTCAAGCATGACATCCATTAGATTCTTCTTCCCTATGCTCAAAAATATTCAACAGATCTCTATTACCTGAAGAGAAAACTCCACACTCCTCAGCCTGGCATTCTTTGGGTTATTTCTAAGATGTTGACCAGTGTGTTTCTCTAGTTCCCCATTCATGTCTACCCAAATCCTACTACAGCATGGGGGTCTTTAAGGTCCAATTCAACACATCCTCCTTCTGAAGCCTGCTGTTACCATTCTTGGTTAATGATCCGTGCTGCCTAATGAACTCCTGATGTTCTCGCCCTATCCCCTATTAATTTAGCAATTAATTATAAAGTTCCTCATACAGTTAACTTTTCACAGGTACTTTCTCTCTTCAAATCAATGCTATATTTCTAGAGGGAAAGAACTTCATATGGCTCTACCAACCCTTATTTCTTTCCTACCTTGCATTCCCAAATTTCTCAAAGTTTATACCCACTGCCTCACCAAACTTTCCCCTGCCAATTGGTATCTGCTCCACAAAAATTAATCTCTTAAACCTCACCTTGACTTCCTTCTTATTCAAACCCTTTCCTTTGCTCCATTCTTCCTGGCCTTCTCTCCTGCTTTAAACTACTGACCTTGAATCCTGCCTTCTGCTTTCTATATGGACAAAGCTGCCTATGACAAGAACAGGGAGCGATATGAGCATGTTTATAGGCTACTGGAAGAGTCAGTGGAGAAAGACTGAAAAATGAAGGAAAGAGGGAATGGAATTAGAGCACACATAGAAGAAAGGACTTTGAAAAGAAGGAATACCCATACCTCTTCCTCTAAGAACTGGTAGGCAGGAAGAAAGGATTGAGTATGAATGTAGAGAAAATCGGTGGGGACAGAGGGAGGCTTGCTCAAGATCACCTGCCACCATCTTACCTGTTGGTATCTCTGGCTACGTCTTCGTAGACACTCTGCACCCCAATCTCCAGCCTCGTACAGCCATAGGTCAACATGTCACTTAAATGCCGCTTCATGCAATAATCTGGTCTGGTCTCAATAGTAATTCCAATACACTTTGTGAGGCTTCTCTCAGAATACCTGTAGAACAAATCTAAAAATAACAAACCTGGGGCAGGTTTTAGGACATTTACTCCCTCTCAAGGGACTGCCTTCTCTCAGTCCTCCCAGAATGAGACAGTGGAGCCAGACTGAGTTCAAATCCTAGCTCTGCCATTTCCTAACTATGCAAATGGTGATGCGACTACCTTCCCTGTGCTTCGGTTTCTTTATCTGCAAAATGAGGATAATATTTAATAGTATCTACACCTCGCAGGACTGACGTGACTGAACTAGCACATAGTAATATTATTACCATTATCATTATTATTCTCCTGCAGTATGCTGCAACCGTAATATCCTTGAAAGCAGTGATTTCAACTGTGAAAACCTATTTTTCAATTACTAGCAACCGTTTTTCACATAAGCAAAACCATCTGCATTATTTATTTCCCACCCCATGTTTTAGAGTCATTTTATATAAAAGAAAAAGGGAAGGGGATGTGTAATGATCATAGGAATAATTCAGATGAAAGGTCTTCGACATACACAAAAGTCTTTCTGCCAAGCCTATTAATCTTAGCAATGATTTACAAAATTAGGAATCATTTTGCCTTTCACTAAAATCAGATATCAGAGCAGTGAGTGATTACTACTTTAGATTCAAGCTATTTGAGTTAAGGGCCTGAATGCTGGCCAAAGATCAGAGAAGTAAAGATCCACCTGCTTGGGGAGGGGGGTGATATGAGGAGACAGGAACTCACAGAGGCCAGGGCCAAGCTCTGTGCCATACACCCTATCAGTATTGAATCTCCCACCAGCTCCATGAAGCGTATCCTATTCCCATTTTACAGATGATGAAACTGAAGTTCAAGGGAAATAAACAGCTTGTCCAAGGGTACAGAGCTAATAAAGTCCAAGTCAGGATCTGAAGTCCATTTAACTTTAAAATCCTTACTCTGTATTTCATTTACCACACTGTTTAAACAGCTCAGCCTGGGACATCAGACCTTATATCCTTTTCAACATCTCTAAATTCTTAAACCCAAACATTCTCAGTGCATCCTTCCACAACTTTCTTAATTCTTTGGGGAGGGGGAAGGAAGACTTTTCTGCCATTTATTTTCCTTATTTCCAAAGAAGTTGGTAGATCTTTCTTGAAAAGTAAAATAATAAAACTTCTATAATTTTGTAACTACTCCATTAGGTTCATTCCTTCATTCTTAATTATCAATAAAAAGTGACTTACTTAATGTTAATAATTACCAAGAAAGTTAAGAATCACTGGGCCAGAGGACAAATTCTAAAGTCTTTCATTCTAGACATTCAAACTTTTTTATACTGTTCATTTCTGTATTCCGTGAGGTTTTAGATAGGATTACCACAGGCAACAAGACTAAAGGTAAACAACTAGTTCAAAGTTACTAAAAGATGAATAAAGGGCCCAGACCTTATCAAATTTTGCCTAAGACAGGATAAGAAATCATTTGCCTTCGCTGAAACAACAGAATCAGCAGGTCTCACGCCTCTCAAATAGGTGGGCACCAAGGCACACAGTAACAGGAAGTACATGATGCCACAGCATAAATATAACTCATCTTCCTCCAACATCAATTACTCGGTTTGAGGGAAACAATTTTTTAGATTAAAATATATTCTTATTATGGAGAAAGCAAACCATACAAAGGTTGGAAAAAACACAAAGTGCTAAATGAGTATATATATTAAAAGGAAATGAGAACATCCTAGAAGCAGGTATTCCAAAATTGTATCATAAACCCTCCTATTAATTGATATTTTTTAAAAAGCCTGTAGTATTTCTTAAAAGTGATGCTATTAAGTTAGCAAGCCTGGTGGCATAATAGTAGCTTGCATCACTGGGAAAAACTCGTGGGTAGGCAATTGCACAAATGGGAATTTGTATAGATGAGAGAGAAAATTTACTTGCTAATCTTTCTATTGCATGAATCATCAAGGGTCCCCCCCAAGGACATATAGAGGACTCTGCTGCAAGAATGATAAGGTCTCTTTATAAGGAATCAGAACATGGTATAGGACATAGAGGCAAACCTTATTTTCAAATAATAATTTAACTCCATTTCAAAAATGTCTCTCCTCTGGGGGGAAAAGTCATTACCTTTTGCAGAAGCAGAAATGGAGAAAGTCAGTATTTTATATTTATAAAAGGCTTTACCATTTTCCTCTTTTCAGAACTGTATTTTCATCTGAACAGCAATTACACAGAAATTCATATCAAATTTGAACAACAAAAATAATGAAGGGAATATTTTCCTAAACAACAAAGTATATGGTCATTTTTCCCACAAGCTCATTGTATTTTTATTAAGATTTTTTGATAATGCTATATATAGTCCTATATCTCACTAAATCTGCGTCTTCCTTTAATAAGATGTAAACATATCAATATAACTTTTCTTTAATATGCAAATATGTGCACTCAGGCTTTCAACTAACCTGAGCAGACATTTTATGGCTGCTACAATCCCTGTACCGTTGAGAAAGCATCCGAGACTAAGGCTCTCGCTTAGTACCTAGTTCAACTCCCAAACCTTCCAGGGGCCCAGACTTAAGTTCTTGGGCATACAGCAACTGTATCAACTTCTATGAGACAAAGCCAGCAAGTTTCTTGGGTCTTTTGATTTCAATTCCAATTACAAACAAAGGTTCATCCTAAGCCTATACAGCCCACTAACATAGGTTTTGTTGTATGCCACAGGAGTGGCACCAACTATAAAAGACGCTAATGTTCTCTGTGAAGCATAACTTAACCCACTAATTCTGTCAACTTAGGTTGACAGAATTTTTAACAATTGAGGGGCAGGGAGCAGGAGGGAAGAGAAATGGGACAATAACCTGGGAATTTAAAACCAAACAAAAACCAAATGCTACCCAGCCTTCAAAACACAGCTCAAATACATTTCTTCTCCCATAGCATCTTCCAAGAGCCCCTCAGCAAGAACTTGGTGCTCCCATTCCCAGCGCACCTTGCCCATACTACTGGCAGTTTGTGTTGTCTGTGGATACGTCTGCCTCTCCATCTAGACAGGATGCTCTGGAAAGGCAGTAAGCTCGATAACGTTTGGAGGTTAATTGCTTAAAGGCTTCAACACTAAAAACTCTCCGTTAATTAAAAAAAATACAAATGTGACAAATGAATAAATTAGGCACAACTGGGAACACGAGAGATCTCTCTTTGCTCCCACAGCGGCCGCTAGGTAAATCTGCTGGTTATCTCTCCTTTTGCAAACAGTCGACCCTGGAAGGTGCCTAGCACTAGGCCAGGTATTCTGCAGAAAGTAAAAATACAACAGTTCTTGTCCCAGACATGCTTAACAATCTAGCCAGGGGGTAGGAACCACCGCAGAACAAAAAGCTAGAAGTGGCAGAAATATAAATGGATATAGATTATTTCTTGGGAAGCATGCTTCTATTTCTGGAAAGAAGAAAGTGACCTACAAAAGTACTATTATTACCTAGTGTCTCCTTGCTCTAAGGGAGGGCCCCAACCAGGGGGACACTAATAGAAGACAGCACACTGATTTTAAATCTCTCTCTTTTCTTCTGGGAACTGTCTTTTGATTCACTCCAAGCAGGCTGTGCATCAAAGAGAACATTTCTCATTACTATCAATTTCCTGCAGCTCCTCTTTCAAAATTTCTGTCATTACTACAAGGCCTTAGCCTCGTCCTGCTTGAAATCTCACGAGAGCTCTAGGATCAAGCTTCCGGAAACGCCTACAGAACATTTCCAACATGGACATCTCACAACCTCAAACTCAACCTGCTCAAACTACACTGCAAAGTAAATAATGGCACATAGATGAAATATTAATTTTTATCAGTCACAACATACAAACTCTCTTCTGAAGCTACAGTCCCAAAACAAGTCAGTGGAATTTATAAAAATAAACTTCTCTGGACAAAGATTTGTTTGGATTGCCAATAACGTCTCTAGTTATTGGTGTAATTCCTCAGTAGTAGCACCACAGAACAAATATTCCCTTTTTTGCTATTATCATATCTGGAAAATACCTCAATAAAATTTGATGTTCTGCCCAATGCTGTGTGATATCCTAGACTTAAGAATGACTGACTTGGATGTTTGGTGTATTAAAGATTACAGTTGTGTGTGTGTGTATGTGTGCGTGTGTGTGTGTGTGTGTGTGTGTGAGAGAGAGAGAGAGAGAGAGAGACAGGGTTTCACTTTGCCACCCGGGCTACAGTGCTGTGGCATCATCATAGCTCACTGCAACCTCAAACTCCTGGCTCAATCCTGCTGCCTCAGCCTCCCGAGTAGCTGGGACTACAGGCATATGCCACCATGCCCGGCTAATTTTTTCTATATGTATTTTTAGTTGGCCAGCTAGTTTCTTTCTATTTTTAGTAGAGATGGGGTCTTGCTCTTGCTCAGGCTGGTCTCTAACTGCTGGCCCCAAGCAATCCTCCTGCCTGAGTTTCCCAAAGTGCTGGGATTACAGGCCAGAGCCACACACCTGGCTGGGGATGTTAAAATACCTATTTTTTTTTTTTTTTGAGATGGTGGTCAAATTTGCTTCCCTCAATATTGGTGGTTATGTCAAGAGAGTCTATAAATTAATAGTGCTGTGCCCAACAGAAATTGAGGTAACAGAAAAACATGTGATATTTAAATGAGTACTACTATGAAAATCTAACCTGGTGACACTGTAGCTTAGAGACTAAACAAGGACCCTTGTGCCCTACAACTGCAGTCTCCAGCCCACGGGCTGCTGACTGGTACCAGTCCATGGCCTGAGCAGTAGACCAATGAGTTAATGATAAAATCTCTCAACAAACTTTTTCGTCCTAACAAAGGTATCTACAAAAAACCCCACAAGCAACATTGCACTTAATATTGAAATAGTAAGTGTTTTCCCTGCATCACTGGGAACAAGGCACAGATGCCCACTCTCACCGCTTCTGTTTAACAATGTACGGAATATCCTAGCCATTGCAATAATTCAAGAGAAAGAAAAGCATACAAATCCAAAATGAAAAAGTAAGACTCATTGTATTTGCAGATGACATGATTGTTTATGAAGGAAATCCTAACTGATTTACAAAAATAACTTTTAGAACTAAGTAGTGAATTTAGCGAAGTCTAAAGAGAACTTATTAAAAATCAACTGCATATCTATATATTAGTGGCAAACAATTTGAAAATGAAAAATTTTTAAATTTCATTTACTACAGTATCAACATTGAAATATATGAAAAAAATTCTTGCAAAAGGCATACAACATCTCTACATTGAAGAAGATAGCTAAGAGAAATTAAAAACCTAAGTAAATGAGGAGATAGACTATGTTCATGAATTAGGAGACTCCATAAATCGTCAAATCTCTCCAACTGTTCTATAGACTTAACGCAATCCCAAATCCATTACACTTTTTTATAGAAATTGGCCAGCTAATTCCAAATTTTTCATAGAAATGCAAAGGACCTAGAATATCTAAAGCCTTCTTGTAAAACAATGACAAGTTGGAAGACTTACATTATTTGAATTCAAGATATACTAAAAAACTAAAACTAAAAAGTTACAGTAATCAGAACAGTGCAGTACTGGCATAAAAACTGACAGATCAATGGAACAGAAGAGCCCAGCCCCACATTCGTAAAGTCATTTGATTTTTAACAAATGGAAAAGGAAAGTTTGTAAAGAAATGATATTAAAACAACTAGATACCCATATGGGAAAAAAGAAACCTTGACTCCCACCTCACACTGTGCATAAAAATTCATTCAAGATGGATCATAAACCTAAATATCAAAGCTAAAACTGTAACTAGAAGAAAACACAGGAGAGTATCTTTGTGCCTAGGGGACATGCAATGGTTTATTAGAGACAATACAGAAAGCAATAACCATGAAAGAAAAAAACTACTAAATTAGACTTTATCAAAATTAAAAACTTCTGCTCAAAGATATCGTTCTATCATTAATATAATGAATAGCCAAGCTACAGACTGGGTTTTCATATTTGCAAAATACAGATCCAACAAAGGATATATAACAACCAGATAAAACATGGGCAAAAGATTTTAACAGACACTTCACAAAGGAAATATACTCAAACAGCATAAGCATACACTAAAGTGCTTAACATCATTAGTCATGAGGAAAATGCAGATTAAAACCACAATGAACCATTACACACCCACCAGAACAGCTAAAATTAAAAGACTGACAACACCATATGTTGGCGAGGTTGTTGGAACAACCAAATGCTCGTGTTATTGGTGGGAGTACAAATAGTAGAACCATTTTGTAAAAACGGCTGGCAGTTTCTTAGAAAACTAAACAAAACATTCTACTTCCATTTGTTGTCTAAGAGAAATAAATACATGTATCCACAAAAAGATCTGTACAAGAATGGTCAGTGAAATTTTATTCGTAATGGCCACAAACTTTGGGAAACAGCCGAGGTGTCCATCAATAGAATAAACTGTGGTCTTACACATACATTGGAACACTACTGTGAGCACTAAATAGGTAACAACTACTGAATCACCCAACAACACTGGTGAATCTCAAAATATTATGCACAGTGAAAGAATCCTTACACAAAAGAGCATATGCTATACGGTTCCATTTATATGAAGTTCTAGAATAGGCAAAACTAATCTACGGTGGGGGAAAAAATCAGAAAAAATGGCTGCCTCTGGGAGGTGCAGGGGAGGGAGGATTTACTGGGAAGGGGCATGAGGTGACTTCCTGGAATGATGGCAATGTTCTGCATGTTAATGGGGCTTTGCAGCACAGGTGTACGCATTTGTCAAAACCAATCAACTGCTATACTTAAGATATGTGCATTTCATTGTACTGGATGCAAATTTACTTCAAAAGAAAAACCACCACAAGCAGTGAATGCTAGCAAATGATACGCACCATGAAGCATCTGAGAAGGGTACTTGAAGCATGCAACTTACTTTGAAATGCATAAAAAAAAAAAAAGAGAGAGAGAGAGAGAGAGAGAGAGAATGATGAATGGAAACGGGAAGAGGTAGAAACGTCATTAATGCAAGTATTGTAGAATCTAGGTGATGCATATGTGGGTGCCCAATGGAAAATTCTTTCAATTTTTGTTTGTTTCAAATAAATGCTCAGAGAAAAACAACTGATATCATCTCTTTTAAGATGACTAATAAATATTGTATCCTAGGTTGGCTGGCCAATATTAAAGATCCTGGTCACGATCTACGAAAATCTGGGGACCAAGGGAGGAAGTGAGGTGTTCAATATATAAAGTGAGGGGCAGGGAGTTATCAGAGCCAAATTCCAGAAATGTAGGGGGTCCCTGAGGCACCTGCCAGAGACGAGGCCCAGGGCAGCAAGGCAAGGGGCTCAGTCACTTCCAGGCCTCCCTGGGTTGGATTTGCTTCCTTCATGGCTCTGTAAGTCTAAGAAATTGCCTTCTGGGCCTGGTACCCAGCATTACCTAGCACTCTAGCTTTTCCAAGACATGTAAGAACATAGTTGGAGGATTTAAAGTCATTGATGAGGGGGGGAAAAGAGGAAGGAACGGAAATGGATTAAAAATTCCGCAGGGAGAAAGTATGACTCACTCACTTCTTGATGGGTAACTACCCTTTTAAATTGCATCTTGTGAAAACAGTCAAGGAGCATTAAAGATTGAATGCAAAACTGCTTCTGGGCAAAGCTGATTAAAAAAGAATAAAACTATTTTAAAAGGTTGCTCTGAGTTATCTGGCAACATTTGCATGCTGGTGAATGGGTGACTCAGATTCCACTGTGGTCCTTTTCACCTCCAGAGCTCCGATTGTTACAGGACAATTGTTACAGGACAACAGTCACCAGTAATTGTTGCTCTCTGGAGACTACTGAAGAGTCTCAGTCTAGCCAATAGTGATGAGTGATTAGCACTTTGCTTGATTTAATGAGCCTTCACAGAAACCATACCCGCTTTGTCCTTGAACTCTGTTCGCTCAGCTTTCCAATTTTTCCATCCACAAGGATAGAATGTACTGCCTGCTACTAACGCCATAAAGAATAACTAGGCTCACCTTGTTGGGGATTTTTTTTTACCCTAACTCCTACTCTTTTAAGTAAGAAGCAACACTTGAATCAGGTTAGGCATATGAAAACAAAGTGGGACACTTGAGCTAATAAATAGTAAACTGTGACCCTAATTTGAATGGAGACTTTTAACCTTAAACACTGTTGACTCATCTGTCACAATATATAAACTTTAACCTAATTTAAAAGTAAGCTTAAAAAAAAAAACCCTGCTAAGCTAACAAAAGTCAGTGTTACATCTATGTAGCTAGCAAGCAAAAACAACTAATATCAACTAATAGTAAGATAAACATGAAGTTCATCACCCTACACCTAAGAGAGGGGGGCTGCGTGGGTAAACCGACCAGTTGTACGAATACTCTGTGCAACATAACACGGAACCGCAAGGCCAAGTCCACACATTCTGGAGTGAACACACATTATGTTAAACCATTTTCTCTGGGCTGCTTTTTATTTCACAATGATGCTAACATTTGAAAATCATTTTCTGTTTCTAGTTCTATAGCACAAACCAGACTACTATTTCTTCAAATAATACAAAGTTTCCCTCAAAACAAATACGAACTCTTACTATGGGGAGTTTGTAGTAAAAATTTACCTCTACAAAGCAAATATGCCACAAGTTGGCTTTTTTCAGATTATCTCATAAAAGTATAGAGACCAAGAAAAAACAGCAAAACATGTGCTGCATGTAAAGCGTGTGTTGGCAGAATTCAGCGTAACGTTTATGGATGGTTTTATGGCTCCCAGATTGTATTTTTATTATTTCCCAAGAGCCATTTATGAGATTTGTTGCAATGAAGACTCAAATCATACATAAATTTTTATCTGAAAGTAAAGTGTTTGTTGCCCTCTTGAGGTGAATTCAAGAACAGAAACAAAACAACACTGGCTTTGCCTAGCTCATTACCCAAAGAGGCTTTCTTCTCCAAAGGGCTTTCTACAAACACATAGTGATCTGAAGCTAGGTAGTTGTAGTACGTATCCCCATTTTCACCCTAATAACAGACAACTTACGTCAAGCACCACTAGGCACTAGAACATTTCTGCAAAAATAAAGGTAAAACGTCACATCAAGAATAAAGCAACGTTTTAAAAGTTTTAATCAATGAAAATGTGAAACCACCTGCATCCTAAAAAAAATCATTACACAGATCTCAGTTGGCCTGTGAAAAGCTTAGTGGCAAACTTTTATTGGTGACGGGGAGCCAGGTCTAAGATATTTATAGCTCAGTCCTGTTGGGATGCAGGGTCTTCAACATAACAATGGCTGCACTGAGAAAGGAGTATGTAAGTACGTCAACCTGGGAAGAAAAATTTAATGGTCTTGCTAGATCCTCCTGTTAGGGAATTTTCAGAGTTGAATGAATTGTAGGCAGACACCCTCTGAGGTACTGCTGCCATTCCACTGACTTGGGGCTTCGAACTAATTAAGGTGGTTCTTCTTCAAATTACATTTTATCTAAGCTATACCGTGATTTTTCAGTATTATTCATAGGAATGAGTTGGATTGCATCATTACTCCTCTTAAGTTTGAAGACTTCAGCATTTTGCTTAGCATGATTCACATTCATGAATGATCAAGGTTTTGAATGAGGAATAAAAATGCAGTCACCATCTTATCGGCTACTAAACCCCCTGTAGGAGGAAGAGATCACACCCCTACACATACAGATTCATGGACACAGAACCCATCGGTCACATTCCCTAGAGTCAATCAAAAAAAAGTGGGCTGCTGTCTGCACACACCCTCCCAGCTGCCAAACCTTTCACACCGGCCCCTTGAGAGACCTTGGTATTTACTTAAACATATGAAAAAGCCCATTTATTCCTTTCATTTTTACAAACCCAAGGAGAGCAAGGGAAGTTAAGGGCATGGGTAAAGTAGGGAGGGCACAAAAAGATGTCCCTGTCTCCAACTCCGAGAGGTAGCCCTACCTAGGTCATTAGCTATCAATATTTGATCAATAAATTATTCATTCAAAATTCATTCACACATTACTTACGCCTACTATGTGACAAGGACTGCTTTAATTACAGGGTGATGAAAACTACCTTTAAGTCCATTCAAAATTTGGTCCTACTCTTCACAAAAACGCTGAGGTGGCACTGTTTGAACAACCTCATAATTAGCTATACAACCCTCTCCCCCTCCCCTGATATAAAAGAGAAGCCAGAGAAAAACCTGGAGGGTGGTAGGGGAGGGGGCGCGGAAAAAGAGACCACATTGCTTCCAGCATTTTCAAGCTCTGATGATGTGCACACACGTGCGCATACACAAAGACACACTCACACATACATACTCTCAAATGTTTACAACTAGCAGTTTCTAGCATTAGAGCAAAGTCCCAGCTCTGAAAGCAAAGCTGCCTGGGGTTTATATCCCCCGTCCACCAACTACCTGTGCAACTTTGGGCAAGCTGCTTCATCCCCCTGTGCCTTAGTTTCCTCACCTGTAAAATAAGAATAATCTGAATACTTAACCCAAAGGCTTACTGTATTATAAATATGTGAATAAAATACCCATGACAATGCCTGACCCACTGCATACAGAGTAGATGCAAACATCCCTTACTTCCACTTCCTATGTCCCTCCCTCCTCAGCTCTAAGGCCTATGACGACCATCAGTCTATGAATTTATATATATATATATGCATGTACATACAAATGATGGGACCATACTGGAAGAATTAAGCTAAAAATTGCTTTTCACTTAGCATACCTTAGAGATCTGAGACTCTCCCATTAGGTGATCTCATCCATTTACACAGTTGTCAATATCATCTACCAGCTGCTAATCCCCAATTTTGTACAGTTACCCCCCAGACTTCTCTTGGATTTAGAGGCCACTGAAATCTCCACTTGAATGTATCACAGGCATTTGAAACTTCACACACCCAAAGTAGAACTCTCGATTTTCTCCCACAGACCTGCTCTTTCCTCTGGCTTTTTCATCTCAGTGTACGGCTCTACCCTCCTACCATTCTGCCAGGCAGAACCTGGGTGTCATGCTCGAGTCCCTCCTCTTTCTTACTCCCAACACAATCTCTTCTCCATCACTACTGCCACCACCCTTGTCTGAGTTGGGAAGGGTACAGTCAGATGGCCTCCTGTCTGGTTTCCCACTTTCACTCTTGTACTGCTCTAATCCGTTAGCCAGCCAATAGCCAGAATGGCCTTACCTATTAACCAGAGTATGTCACTTCCCTGCTTAAATCAATTCACCTACTTCCTACTGCATTTCAAATGAAATTTCAACTCTTCAAAAGCACATACAATTTGGCCCTTACCTAACACTTCAACCTCATCTCATGATGTTCTCCCCCTTGTTCATTAGGATCTAACCACACTGGCTTCCTCTGTGTTCCTAGAACACCCGAAGCTGTTTCCCATTTCAGTGTCTTTATCTTATCACTTCTGCACTTGGTCTCACTGACTCCTTATACTTCAGGTCTCGGCTTAAATATCACCACTTCATCTAGAGAATAACCCTATTTATTCCCTATCACAGCTGTCTGTTTCCATCATAGCACTTCTTGTTTGTAATTTGTCAAACTAGCAGAATGTAAGCATCAAAAGGACAAGAACAATGTCTTGTTCACCACGTTGTTCCCAGGGTCTAAAACAATGCCTAGTACCTAGTGGGCCCTCGAGAAACACTCAGCAAATAAGAGAAATAGGACATAAGTAACTACCCAGGTGTTCCTGCAACTTTGGAAAACAAAAACTATTTTAAGACTTTCACTTCTTAAATCATTGAACTATATGTGAAATTATTATTCTTCCTTCTAAAAATCAAGACACAAGGTATCAAAGGAATGCATAATTTTGTCAACTAGAATCCAGAATGAGTGAATGATCCTGCTGTAGTCTGAACATTTGTTCCCTTCAAAATTCATGTTCCAATTTAATTGCCATTGCAACAGTACTAAGAGGTGGGACCTCTGAGAGGTGATTAGGCCATAAGGGCTCTGCCCTCGTGCGTGGGATTGATGCCATTGTAAAGGGGTGAGTTAGGCCCCCTTTGGCTTCTCTTGCCTTCTGCCATGTGACAATGCAGCAAGAATGCCCTTGCCAGATGCCGGCACTTTGATATTGGACTTGCCAGCCTCCAGAATGTGAGCCAATAAATGTCTGTTCATTATAAATTACCCAGTCTCAGGTATTCTGTTTATAGCAGCACAAAACAGACTAAGATTTCAATCATAAACATTATTTAATAGTTATTAAACAATAGTTACTAATAAATTGATTTTTAAATAATAGTAACTTGTTTTGTTGATTTTATGACAGCTAAATGTTTCAAATAAACAGCACCCCCTGTCCTCTTACTGGGGGGCTGAAAACTCAACTAGCCCAATCAAAACTACTCCTGTAGTTTAGACCAGCCTAAGGCTGAGAAGATCTTCACAGACTTTATTTTATGAATCTTTCTATTTGAAAACACCACTATGTCAATGGACCATATTTATTTTTTCTTCCTTGTTTTCAATGAAAATAACCCTTTCCCACAAAACAGGAGAGACTGTAAGAAATAAGAATGTGGATATAAAGCAGAAGGAATTTTCACAGGCTACTGCTAGGAGGATAAACTGACAACCACGTTGGAGACAATGATAAAATAAGAATTTCTTACTTGACTGCCTCGTAAATATTGTTGGAAGTATGTCCAGATAAGGCATCATGTAAATTTCGAATAAAATAATCTCTATATTCTTCTGGAAGGGCCATAAACGTTCCACCCATCACAATAAACTCCACTTTATCCACACTGTGACCAAGTTGTTTTAACTGAAAGACATAAATTCATCAGAATTAGACAGATATAAGCAACTAGTCTAAGAAGGCACCACAAATTTCTATTTTTCCTTTGCAGTGTTTTAATCAGTATAGTTTAAAAATGAGAACCAATTAAACATATTTACCTAATTATGTGGATAAAAAATAGACTCAAGTCTGAAAGAAAAAAAATAATTACAGCTCAATTAAAGAGGGAAAGTGAGAATTAAAAATAATAAATAAGAAGCTTGACTTGAATACCTACAGTTAAGTGGAAATCTAAAAACACAAAGAATATAAACTAGAAAAAAAAAAGATAAATATTAAATATGTAAAAAAATAAATATTGATCATGTATTTTATGCCAGACTTTGTGATAAGCCTTGAGGACAAAAAAGATGCATTTATGATTATGTAACAATTATATATGTAAGATTATGCAACATGATCAGGACTTGATACAATGGAAGAAAAAAGAACACTAGATTAGAAAGAAAAAAGAAAGTTTAAAATTGATTGAAGAGTCTGTCAATCTTGGCACTTTAAGCCTACTTTCTGGAAAAAAAAAAAAGTCTGATAAAAAATGAAATATTAGGTCTCCCCTACTAGGGTGTAGAATGGTACAAATCTCTCATTTTGTCAACTACAATAAGCCAAGATGCTAATTTTTAAAAACTGGTATTTAAATTTCTTACCATATCTTAGGCTTGGGAAAAACAGGGTCAAGAAAATTACCAAATCATGAACTAGAATAAATGTTGTATGTAAAGGAGGTCTACACTTAATAGGGACAAAAAGGCACCTTTTTATACTTGCTTTTGAAAATGGCAAAATTACAATTTATACAGAAAAAAAATACATATATATGCATGTGTGTATACATATCAACACTCAAAGAATGTTCTATTTCTATATCTAGGGTTGATTACAATGGATACATACCAAAATCACCCTGGTAGTTTTTTCAGAATACCCTGCTAGGATCCTGAACCAGGCTTAATCAGAACCTCCAGAGGTGACAATCTGGCACATGTTTTGAAACTTACTGACTATGGCATGTATTACTGTCTGTTTTAGATTTTGTATTTGCCGTACCACATGTTACTGTTACAACTACAGACAGTGCTTTACATTTTTAAAACTGGACAAGTTTAAAATAAACTTGTAAACAAAGAAAATCTGTATTAATGTTCAGATTTCTTGAACTGTATAAGGTCATATACACAGTATTTGTTTTTAATCAGCTATATTGAGGTATAATTTATATACAATAAAACCCACTAACTTGAAGTGCATAGTGGATGCATTTTGATAGCTGTTTAGAGTTATGTAACCAGCACCATGACCATGATAGGGAACAATTCCATAACCCTCAAAAGCTCCTTGTACCCCTTTGCAGTCAATTCCCCATTCCCACAGAGGAAACCAGTTGCAATACTTCTTGATCTGGCTTTTGGAAGATAGAATTCAACCCATTCACTTTTGTCTAAAAACTTTCACGCTCTCACTCCACAAATTTCATACTATAAATGACATTCTGCAAATTCAAAGAAATTTAGAGAACATCAAACCGTTAAAAAATAATAGTCTCTAAATAAGTACTATTTTTGACCTTGCTAGCCATTGCAAAACAGTCTCCCACCTGCAGACAGATATTAAAAACACAAAAGGGAAAAACACCTTTTTAGTTCTTATTCCAGGTTCAATCCAAATCAAGCAACAATAACTTCTTACTAACTGTAAACATCTATTTTTTTAAAAATGCTTTTAAAAAATTTACCTGATCTATTCGGTGTCTCGTCTGTAGATAAGGGTCATACCTGGCACGAATAGCTCGCATGGAGGTTGGCTGAGAAAAAAGGAGAAAAATATTGTTATGCTCACATCAGATTAAAAGTAAAAGGTAGTTTCAGAAGGATTGTATTAGAAATAAAATTCTCTATGGTTTTGAATACTAAAAACCTGGCTTGTACCCTATCTTCTTTTCTCAGTTCAAAATAATGTCCTAGGCCGGGCACGGTGGCTCGCGCCTATAATCCTAGCACTCTGGGAGGCCGAGGTGGGCGGATCCTTTGAGCTCAGGAGTTCGAGACCAGCCTGAGCAAGAGCGAGACCCCATCTCTACTAAAAATAGAAAGAAATTATATGGACAGCTAAAAATATATATAGAAAAAATTAGCCGGGCATGGTGGTGCATGCCTGTAGTCCCAGCTACTCGGGAGGCTGAGACAGGAGGATCGCTTGAGCTCAGGAGTTTGAGGTTGCTGTGAGCTAGGCTGACGCCACAGCACTCACTCTAGCCTGGGCAACAGAGTGAGACTCTGTCTCAAAAAAAAAAAAAAAAAAAAAAATAATGTCCTAAACAGCATCTGGCTGGTCCCCACTTTCCCAGTCACAGTACCTTAACACCAGTGTGTGTCCTTGGATCGTGCTTGTCTTTTGCGTAAATACTTATGGAATGCACAGGGTCGCCAAAGTGTTCTACGACTCACAGACATAGGTGTGCATGCATTATTCAGAAGAGTTATATGGTAAAATAACTTTTAAATAAGGTTCTTCAATACAACATAGTTTGTGATGGCTTAATAAATAGCTTTATACTCTAGTCATACAATGGAGTACTCTTCACCCACAAAACAACGTACTGATATAAAATGTTTGCTAAGATGTATTATTAAATGAAAAAGGCAAGGTGCAGAACAGTGTTTTGATATGCTACCTTATAAATAAGAAAGTAGGATGAAGAATATGAACAGGTTGCGCATCCCTAATCTGAAAATCTGAAACCCCAAGTGCTCCCCAATCCAAAAGTTTCTGAGCGCTGACGTGACACCACAAGTGGAAAAGCCCACATGTGATTACTTAACACAAACTTTGTTTCATGTACAAAATTATTTAAAATATTGTATAAAATTACCTTCAGGCTAGGTGTATATAAAACATAAATGAATTTCATGTTTAGACTCGGGTCCCATCCCCAAGATATCTCATTATACATGCAAATATTCCAAAATCTGGAAAAACCTAAAATGTGAAACACTTCTAGTCCCAAGCATTTCGGATAAGGGATACTCAACCTGTACATGCTTGTGTTCCTCTAAAATATCTTTGCAGGAAGCAAGGGAAATAGACAATAACACTGGCTGTCAGGGACAGAGCAGAAAAGGGTGGCTAGGGGACAGGAATGAGGGAGAGCCCTTTCACTGAATAATTCCTTTTGTATTACTAAAAATCTGAACCCTGGAAAACCGGGAAAAAATGAAAACATGTGTGAGAAGAAAAAGTCACATGGTTTGCTGGCTTCTGACCTCTTCTGAGGAGGATATTCCTTCAAAAGTGGCTCACTGGTCTCCTGCTTTCTCTCTTATCTTCACTCTACCTTTTCTCCACGTGGCCATCAAGATGATCTTTACAAAACCTAAATCAGACTGTATCACACCCCTGCTTTAAATCCTAACGGCTTCTCATGACACCTATACGAAAACCCAAACTCCTCACTCACCCTGGCTTATAAACTCTCACTTCAGCTGTCTCCCAACCTTGTGCTTCCCCTCACCCACGGTGTTCCAGAATACTCTACCACCTTTCCCACTCTGGGCCTTTGTTCTAGCTACTTCTCTGCTAGGAATGCTCTTTCCTGATATTCTTAGGACTGACTCCTCCTTTTCATTCAGGATTCAGCTTAAACATCGTCTGCTTAGAGAACCCCTTCCCAACCACCATAGCAAAACTCTCTCCAGCTCCCATTATCTTCCTTAATTTCACTTCTCTGCTTAGCATTTATTAGTACCTGGTATTTTTGTTTGTTTCTTTACTGTCTATCTTCCATTATCAGAATGTAAATTCCACAAAACCAAGGACCTTGTCAGTTTTTTCACTGCTAAAGTGACAGTACAATGTAGTGGTGAGATGCAGAGTTCAAAACCTGGTTGTCACTTACTAGCAGTGTGTCTCTGGGCCTTCTATGCCCCAGTTTCCTCATTTGTACAGTGCTAGATATATTAATAATAAGAGTTTATGTAAGTATTTCTCCAGCGACTAGAACAAGCTATGGCAGTAATAGACACTGAGCAAACATTTGGGGAATGAATAGCTTTTATAATCAGGAAAAAAATAAAAATTTTAAGAAAGCCAGTACTTGTGAAACCACACCAACCACAGTATGGGTAAAATATGATGTAACACTTCATCAGGACAACCTCCAATGACCTTACCTCATATCCAGTATAAGATTGCGTTGAATACTCAAAGTCTGAGTCAGGCCCACCAGGGCAGTATCTGCCAATACAACAAGGGAACAAGAAAGTCAGATGCAAAACTCATTTCAACAGTCAAGTTCAACTATCTACAGTCTTCATGAAATCCTGGTACCAAATGAGCTTCATTTTCAAAGAAGAGTTTACCTTTGCAGTTATCTGTAAACAATGTATTTTCTAATAACAAGTAAACAAGATAAATATGTAAAGAAACACCATTACATTCATTTTCAAAATGCTGCAGTCACTATTATTTTAGAGGTTTAAGCTTTTAGGGGCAAATAACAGGAACCAAGTGTCCCTAAGTTTGGATCAATACTCAGTGCTCTCTTGGTAGCCACACTCAAGAAAATCTTTCTCCTGTTTAATCTTCCTACCTAGAATCATGTATACTCTTCTGCTAATTCTTCCAAATAGCTAAGTTTCAGAAATCTACAGGTTAGGTACAAGGATAATTTTTTATTATGATACTTTTCTCATCCAAATTCTTTTCTTTCTTTCTTTAGTTTTTGAGACAGGGTCTTGCTCTGTTGCCTGGGCTAAAGTGCAGTGCCATCATCACAGCTCACTGCAACTTCAAACTCGCGGGCTCAAGCGATCCTCCTGCCTCAGCATCCTGAGTAGCTGGGACTACAGGCGAGCACCATTATGCCCGGCTAATTGTATTTTTTTTGTAGAGACAGGATCTTGCTCTGTTGCCCAGGCTGGTCTCTAACTAGGAGTCTAACTAGGCCCCAAGCAATCCACCTGCCTTGGCCTCCCATAGTGCTAGAATTATAGGTGTGAGCCACCGAGCCCGACCCCAGATTCATTTTAAATTTCTGACATTTGGAATTTAGGCAACTCTTACAATCTATAAATCTATTAAATCAAAGTTTTAGATATTACCAGCATGTACTGATCAAAGGCTCTAGGGGACATACTAGTTCAATTAAAATACACACACAACACCTTAACAAAAGCACCCTACTTACACACATATATTTCCGGTAAAACTGATGTGTGGACATCTGTGGGGTTTGCACATCACAGCTACAACAGCAATCTATAAAAGAAAGATTAATTTGAAAAAGGTATTATAGAATAATTAGTACAAAATTCTAGAGAATGGTTATTCTTGAGAAGGAAGGAGAGGAATGCAAACAGAGAGTGGCACACGAGGGGCTTTGAAGGTATTGATAATGCTGCATTTCTTAAGCTGGGCACTGGGTCCAAGGGTGATCCCTTTTCAATATCAGTAATCTTAAAAATGTATATATGTATTATATATGTGCATTATACAATAAATTAAGTACAAAATAAGGAATTAATTTTTAAAGCCACAGTGACTCTTATTCTTTCTATGATTTATTATTTTACAAAAACAGACTACAAGAAAAAATTACTTTATGCAATTCTGTGAAATCATATATAAACATAACCTTCATAATTCAAACTCCTCGTGGATACACTAGATCTCAGTATTTATAGCACAGAGTATTAAGTCAGGGACTTAATGTTTCAGAGTCTGTGCGTAAAATAGTCTCAGAGGGGTCTGACAGAGACTAAGTGGAGTAGGCAAAGGAGGTGGGGGTAGAGATACAAGCCTGGTCACATCTGAAGCAGTTGGTCAAATAAGGATATACGTTAAAGCTAATGCAAGCCAGGTTTCTCACTGTCAGAGAACAAAGTTATAAATATGGAAAGGGAAAACTAGAATGAACTCTGTGAGCTGGACAGAATGGAAGGTGTTGTGAACTCAGAGTTTTCAACATAAATAGATTGATACACAAATATAAATGAAAATGTGTTATGTGTGTGCATGTATTTATGTAGCTACGGACACATATGCCCTAGCTTGGTCCACTGAGAGGGTCTGGGAGCAGCAACTCCCTAATAGCAGTAACACACCTAGCACTAAGATCTTGGTTTCTAAATACCCTTCTCCACTAAAATTAACCAGGGCTCTTTAGAAAAATGGCTGATTCCAGGGCTAGGGCAAAAAATGTACAAGATGAGCCTGGAACATTTCATTGTGCCAGAAAGCTAGAAACTGCTCAAAGAATGATGGGGACATTTCAAAAAGACACAGAAACCAGCTTGAAAGAGCTTCTACTGGTCAAATCTAGGATAATTTGTACATCAAAACAAATACTGACAGTAACAGATTATAACCCACCAAATAGGAAACTATTAATTCATTCATACAAATAAATGAATGCGTGAACTGGGAGTTTGATGAGGAACAGGATATTTATCTAGTTTCAAAATACATCTCCACATGACACTTCTTAATTACAAAGTGGAAAAAAATAACTTTACAGAGAAGTCTGGTGAACATCACCTTGCTTGAAATGAGTAACACCAGCGATAGGACAAACTAAAACTGTGTACCACCTGACGGGAGACAAGAAGAACACAGTATCCCTTGTGCGATGTTCCTGCCAAACACCCATAACCTGGATCTAATTACGATGAAACATTTGATTAACCCAAATTGGGGGACATGCTACAAAATAACTTGCCTGAAATCTTCAAAAGTGTTAAGGGAGTGAAGAAGCAAAGGCAGAGCAAATGTCCAGTCTGCAGAGCCATGACAACTACATGCAACACGTGATTCTGAACTGGGTCCAGCTGGACATTACTGAAACAGCTGGTGAACTCGAATGAGGCCTGAGGATTAAATGACAGTAATGTATCAGCGCTAAATTCCTGGTTTTGATGGCTGTATTGTGGTGACGTAAGCAAATGTCCTTGTTTGTGGGAAATACACAGTGAAGTATTCAAAGGCATAGGCTTTGTAACTTACTCTCAAAATGGTTCAGGGAATAAAGTTCTTGGTACTGCACTTTCAACTTTTCTGTAAGTTTGTGATTGTTTTTCATAATAAAAATTAAGATTTAACTTATTCAACAGTGATTTACAGAAACCCCAAAATAAATAATTTTGCATGAAATCTCATACCACTGATAAGGTCAGTCCAATTCAACAATCTTTTATTGAGAGTCTGCTATACAGGCCAGGTTCTGTGCTGTTTTCTCAAATGAACTAACAACTGCTGTCAGTCTGGTGTACTCACTGTTGCCTACATGCATCACACCTTTCTTGTCATTTCCACCTCTGTGCCTTAACTTACCTGTGCCCTCACTCCCATGGCTCTTCTTGGCTTATAGGTCAAGCAAGCTCCATGCTTTCTCCTGGGCCTTCCTTAGCCTCTTTTGCTGCAGGGGCATCTCTGTCCTCTGGACTCCCATGGCACTCACAATTAACATATATAGAACTACTCTGCACCATTAACTACCTTTTAAAAGTACCTCCTATAGTCATCAATTATATTGAAAGCTACCAGCTTAAGATGGCCCACAACTCCAGCACAGATCATAATACAAGGACTTCATTAGTCTGAATCTTCCACCTCCACCTCACTAGCTGGGCATTACATGGAGGCAGGGCTTTCTGCCAGAACAGATACAGTGTGTCAATATGTCATGAGTTGAATCACTCACCCCACTGGCAGTTCTGATGGGCTTTGCCTTTAACTTGGGCACCAAGACCTTGCGATACTGAGGAGGGACAGCAGCAATGATATCCACCAGGCGGGGCTGTGCGGAAAGGCCATATTTGGCAGCTGTTCTGGTTTTCACCCTGGAAGTAAAGCAACTGGCATTATCAAGATCACAATATTTTAAGGACAAGCTACTAAAAGGACGACCTACAGATAACATCATTAGCTCCTATCATTCCTCTATCCCTTCACCATGTGACAAGAATGGCTTTAAATCTGCTAATGTCAGGAAATAGAAGAATAAAATTCATAAATGATTTCCTCTTTTCACCCTCAAGTACCAGAAAGAAAACCAGAGGACTATGGAGGCAGAAGGGCCCAGGACAATGACACAAGGTAGGTCTAGTTCAAAATTGTGCTCTAGCTTCAAAGGACTGTTCTGACTCTACCTTTTCTCAACCTTAGCACTACTTGACGTTTGGGACCAGATAATTTCTCTGTTGTCCAGTGCATTGTAGCATATTCAGCAGCATCCTTGGCCCCTGCCCACTAGTACCCTCCTTCCTATTGTAACAACCAAAAATGTCTTTAGACATTGCCAAATGTCTCCTGCGGAAGAAATCACTTCTGGTTGAGAACTACTGTCTTAGACAAAAAAAAAAAAAAAATCAAGAAAAGCTATGCAGAACCAAATAGGAAATAAAGTATGTACTTTTGAAAGTTTAAAAATACTCTAATACAAAATATTATATACATAAAGAACACAAAATAAAAATATACTTTAACAAACAATTATAAAGCGATGACTTCTGTATGCCCTTTCCTGATTGTAACCTCATCTCTAACCCCCCAAAGTAACCTCTGTCCTCACTAATAGTTCCTTTGCTTTTCTCTGTAATTTTACCAGCTTTGCTTTTCTTTGTGTCTGCTCGCCAAAGCTTAACAGTCACCCTATCTTCTAATTTTAATCCATCTGGAAATACCTGTGGGGGGCTCACATTATTTTCAACAAACGTTAACTGAATACCTAATGTATACAAGAGACTACCTCAGTATTTGGAATGTCAGAATGTACAAGGCATAGTCATTTCATGTTCTATGTTTGCAGACAGGCATACAAAAAAAAGTAAATGTATAAATGATGAAAACACACCTCCCCACCCGCAACAATGAATGCTTCCAGAGTTCCGAGATGAATTTAATGTGTGTTAGGGAGAGATTCATGGAAAATGGGCACAGAAGAGTAGACCTCAGACAGGCAGTGAAGACACAGATAACACTGAGGAGAGCAGACAGGCTGGCTTATGTGAAGGTGCAAAAACAGGAATGCACATGTTTAAGAACTAAGAGTAGACCAACGTGAAAGAAAGCAGAAGATTTTCAATATGAAGGTCCAGAAGTTTAAAAACTTGGAAAAGTAGGTTGAAGCCAGACTGAGGGCTTATATAATGGGCTGGGGACATCTGAGTAGGGCTAATTTTAAGGAAGATGGTGGCTTTAGCTCTAGATGTGCTACATTAAAGAGAATGACAAAAATATTTAAGAAATAGAAATGTTCACTAGAAATTAAAGATTTGTATAATTAGAGGTGTAACCAACAAAAACAGAAAGAAAAACTGCTAAAGACACTGCAGAAAAATCAGTAAAATATAATGTTTGCATAGTCAAAAGAGGATAATTATTGACCCATTTATTCCTTTGGCAAATGTTTAACAACCATGATGTTTCAAGGAAGGAGTAAAACACTGCAGTATCTCCAGTGACAGAGAATAGGGTCTATGAAAAGGTCATGCATGGGGTGATTAGATGAACTGTGGTTGGGAAAAAAAACCTTTTCATTAGGGAAGATCTATACAGAAAGAATATATAGCTAAAAAAACAGATGCAGAGATGAAAGACCATGCTTATTTGAAGGTAGCAAAGACCATGCTGAACATGACTATGGAGAGGAAGTGGATGAACATGTCAAGGGGTTCTGAAGCAGGGAAGGGTTGAATTAGATCAAGGGCTGCAAAGGGCGGGTTTTCCTGGTAGAGAGAAAGCTGCTGCTTCCGCTGAGACAGTAGGGAAGAGTAAGATGTGAAGCGATGTAGCCAAGAAGACAGATCTGGAGATGGATGACCTAATTCCAAATCCCAGCTCTGCCAATAACTAGTTATTGACCCCTGGACAAATTACTTAACCTCTCTATGCCTCACAATACCCACCTGTCAAATGAGGATGATATCAGTACCTACCTCATACAGTTTTTGAAAGAATTAACTGAGCTAATATATACAATATACTAATTACAGTGCCTGGAATATAGTAAGTGCCCAATAAATGTCAGAAGCTATTAGTATTATGAGGTTATGAGACAATTCTACCACAAAGAAATGACAGGGCAAGGCAGAAAGCTAAAATTCTTAGCTAAAAGGAAACATGAGATAGAAAACAAGTAGTATTACATAATTTCAAAAAAGAGCTCCACTACCTAAGAACAAGGTTGCTCCCTTTTTATAGAGCCACTTACTTATTTAGATCGATGTCTTTCCCCTGTTCGTGGGCTTCTATCAGTTGTTTAATAACATCTCCTATAGTCAGCATCATCAGCTCAGCAGGGCTGAGATCTCCTGGAAAGATAATATTCAACAATGTCAAAAATCATATTATTCAATAGAGATTTTAAAACTTGATTTAGTAGCAGTTTTTCTTCCAAAATCATTCCAAATATGCCAGATGAAAAGCTCAAATTTACAAGACACTAAACCTCTACTGTTTATGATTTGATCATAGCTTTTGTATCTTTAATTTAAAACAAACATGGCTTTACCCATAAATTACAGGAGGTCCCTTTAAAAGCACACACACTACAAGACTATTACAGATAGAGTAGAAACAAACATGAGGAGAAAGAACCTAATTATACAGGAAAGAACCAAAGTAGTTAAATATCTTCTCTTTATCTCCAGATTTGTAATCATGAATATTTATGTAATACTTAAAAGTTCATGAAGAACATTTAGATGCATTAATTCAACTGATTCTTAGAACAAAGTCAGGTAGATAGAATAGGAATATTTGCCGATGCTACCAAGAGGTGAAATTGAAACTCAAACACAGGTGTCTGCAGAGGTAGTATTGCCAAGTAGGGATGTGGGTTATATACCTACCTAAGGATCTTAACGCATTTCTAAAATATTGTCTGCCCACTATCACGACTTCTCCTGGTAAGTGGGGCTCCCCTTCTCATCCAAAGGCAATAGCAGAAGCTGACATGTTCTTATGTGATCCCATACCCTCAATCACAGTTCAATGATTGGTTTAAGATTGGGCATCTACCCAAGTCAGACAAATCAAAGCTCTTTTCCAGGGCGAAAAATGCCAGTCTTTTTCCAGTGACAAAAGCTGAGGGATTTCAGCTTGGTGGCTGTCAGCAAGCATGCTTCTTGCCTGTAGGGAAAGCTAGCATGCAAAGATAACAAAGCCATCAGACAGAAGTATGAATAAAACCCTGGCTGTTATGGAACCCTTTCATTTACTCTTTATCTCATTTGAAACCTCACAATAACACTGTAAGGTAGGTACTGTTTCCCATTTCACAGATGTGAAAAATGAGGCTTAGGCAAGTTAAAACACCATCGTAAACAGCACAGTTAAGATTCAAATCCTGGTCTTTTCACCACAACTTCCACACTTTTGTCACTGCACCACACTGCCTCTAATTAATGAGGCAAGGCTAACACATACAAAATGATTCAAGAGAAAAACAGGCTTAATGCTTTCCAAACTATGCAAATCAGCACTTCAGAGTTCTACAAAGGTGCCTTAGGGGCCACTTAACAGAGGCAGGATTGGTGGTGGTAATGATAGAGGAAAAGGTAGGGGGAGAGGAAAAAAAGGGAGGGGATTCTTTCTCCATTTCAACCACAGCAGCTATTATATAAATGTATTGAAGTTCTGCATAAGAATTTATTTGGAGGGTAGAAGAGGTTCAGCTGATTAAAAATAGGTAAGATTTAAAAACCACTTATATAGTCCTTGAGTGCATCAAGAATTAACAGGAGGATTAAATCATCAGGAAAAGGCTTCATGGAGGTCATGGCCTAAGGTTCTTTAAATGGGCAGGATTTAGACACACAAAACAGAAGGCAATTCAGAAGGAATAACGTCACTCATAGGAATTATGTATCTTTGTATGTAGGAGCACTGCCTAACCAGAACACAGGCTTTCTGATAGGGTGTAGTAAAGAACAGATTAGAGGGTACACTGGCCACTAGGCAAAGGCATTTAAATGGAATGCAATAGACAGTGAATTATATATTCTCAACTTTGGAAATAAAAAATGAAAGTCATGTTTAAGGAAAGTCAGAACATTATCAGTACAAAGAAAGATTCAGGGTGGTATGTTGTGGCTCACACCGGTAATCCTAGCACTTCAGTAGGCTGAAGTGGGAGGACTGCTTGAGGCCAGGAGTTTGAGACCAACATGGACAACACAGTGAGACCATGTCTCTACAAAAAAAAAAAAAAAAAAAAAATCAGCGAGGCGTGGTGGAATGCACCTGTAGTCCTAGCTACTCAAGAGGTTGAGGTGGGAGGATTGCTTGAGCCCAGGAGGTTGAGGATGCTGTGAGCTATGATCATGTCACTGCACTCTAGCCTGGGCAAAAGAATGATTCAGAAGGTGAAAAGAATGCATATGATCTGGATACTAAGTAAAAGGCTCTTGAAAGGCAACATTGTTTAAAAACAACAACAATAACAACAACAACAAAAAACAAAACAAAAACAAACCCACAAGATTTCAGAAAGCCTCCAGTCGCAACCCCTACTGGTTGTGTGATAAAGGGAAGATAAACGACTTCTGACTGTTCATATTCTTATGTGTAAAACTGGAAAAATACATACAAATCTCACAAGACCATTGTAAGAATCAACTGAAATAATGTATATGAAAGCCAAAGTACTATTCAAATATTAGTTATTGATGAACGTAGGTTAGGAGGATGGTGGCCAGAATGAGGAGGAATAAACAATTTCCAGAGGCAATTTCTAAGTAAAAACTAATGAAGCTTGGTGACTGATGAAGTTAAAAGAAGCCTGACAGACTGAAAAGGAGCAAGTGAGTGAGATAAATTAATTTGGGGTATGCACATTTGATGCGACAAGACAATCCAAGGCAACGTAAACACTTGGAGCTGTTGCTTGGAAGGACAGCAGTTAATGCCAAGAGGCACAGTGATTAAGGACACATTTATTTCTCATTATATGTTTTTTAAGGTCATAGATACAGCCTGACCAACCATCTCCACACCTCTTAAGTATAATTTTGAACTGGGAAATTTACTTAACTTTTTAAATGTCAGCTTCATCTGTAAAATGGAGATGATACTAGTAAAGGCTCAACAAATGGTAGCTATTATGATAACCACTACCCTTATCTACCTTATTAGACTGCGCAAATGAGTGTACACAGGTAAGAGTAGAACTCGTGAGAGAATTTAAAATTGACTCCACCCTGTTGAAAACTAAAGATGGAATTGCTCCGTGCTAACTCAGGAGGTAATACAAATGCTAGTAACTGCATGCACAACTGTTCCACAGAATCCAAGAATAAGTCAGGGTTTATCATATTTTAGTTTAAGGCTTTAAAAGAAACTCTCAAATAAACAAACATCAAATATGTCGCAAAACAAATCTTAACAAATTAGGAGTCCGAGAACCCGTTGAATCGACCGACCGCGTTAACTTCTTGGAGGGCATACTTTGGAATATAGATTTCCCTGCCCTTTATGCAAAAGACATATAATGACTGCCAAAGAAGAAAAGGGTAGGTTGGGTTAAAAAACACAACAGGTAAAACGAGAAGGCAGGAGGCTGAAATCGACAGACTGACCCCACGTGGTGTGCAACTGGACCAGGCAGAGGATTCCCGCGGGAAAAGTTGGGTTCAGCATCCGATCGCCCGAGCGTTCGCCCCTTTCCGAACACCCCCATTTTTTCCTCTCCCTCCCCTTTCATACCTTTCCGTTTCTGCTTCATTTCTGCGTCGCCGTAAAAGATACCACCACGGATAATACAGCTTCCAACTCAGACCACGGGGAAAGCTGACAGCCACAAAGCAACCCCGATCTGTCGTAAAATGACGGTGAATGTATCGTAAAGCTCTTCCCAGAAGATGGCGCGCGCAAAACCGCGTCCCATCCCCCTGACGCGGCTGCTCTGCCGGCGGGAGGTGGGAGAGGGGCGGCCTCGGCTGTGCATTCCGGGACGTAAGCGCAACAGGGGAGCGTCTGTACGGAATGTCTGACTCGGGGTTAGAGAGCTCGACCTGGGCAGTACAGCTGTGGGACAAAGCTGCGTGGAGGCTGCGCCAGGAAACCTAAGTGACAGTGTGGAAGTGGGTGGTCTCTAAATTGGCGTGTAGTTCAGGTGTGTCACATTCGGGGAAGCTGGGCGGGAGCGTGAGTGGGCGAGACCACGCGAGGATGAACCCTGTAGTTGTGGAATTTAAATTCAGAGACTGGAAAAGACCAGGCAGGAATCAAGTAACCATCTGACGTGCAGGCTTCGAGGCCAGTTGGTGACCTTGGTCTCAGGTGAATGGGTCGATAACCCTCATGAAAGGTGTGGGGGATGTCTCTTCAGAAAAACACACGCACAAAATTTTGCAGAGTTTGGAGGCAGCACTTGGGAGTGTGTTTTCCTGAAACCTGTCCATGATCTCGTTTGTCCACAAGCCAGAGATTGAGAATCCCTCTCTTTCCTAAAGATAACAATATGTGATATCTTCAGTTCCTTCCCACTAGAATTGAGGTAACAATGAGTTTTTGATCCCACTGTGACACTGAAACTGGCCTGATCAAGCTTTGTGAGTTCCCAACTTGCCAAATTCAGTGGTATTTTTCTGTTCTTACTGTCATCCTACTACCAATGAATATAAGTTCTCTCCATGAAAATCGTTTATGATGGGGTCCTCCACTCTCTTGGTTTTTCTTCCCCTTCTCAGTCTGTTTCATGGACTCCTCTGTCTCACCTCAAAATATTCATGCTAGCATTCTCCAGGGGTCACTCAGCCTTGTCTCTCCCAAGGTGATTTCCAGAGCTCCATTAAATACCATTATCTGCTCCCAGGTTTAGAGTCCAACCCCAGCATCTGCCCTATTTGACATCTTGTTAGAGGTCTAATATGCTTGTCAAACTTAACATGTCCAAAACAGAAGTCTAATTTTATTTCAAATCTGCTCTTTACACACTCTTCCTTATCTAGAGACACCATCATCTACTTCATCACTGTTTGACCTTAGATAGATAGATAGAATAGTACAGTTGTAACTTTAAATAGGGGTCAGGGTAGGCCTTATTGAGAATGTGTTATTTGAGCTGATACTTGATAATGCAGATATCTGGGGAAGGAGTATTTTGGGCTGAGGGAGCAGTTGGTGCAAAGGCCCTAGGGTGAGAGGATCCCTGGTGTATTCAAGGAAAGTTAAGGAGGCCAGTGTCAATGGAGCAATGAATGCCACAAGGTGAAACAGGTCAGAGAAGGAAGGGGGGATGGGTGGGAACAGTGCAGCTCATGTAAGACCTCACAGGCCATTGAAAAGCCCTTGGCTTTTACTCTGAGATTATGAGCCATTGGAATTTTTAGCAAAGAAATTATCTGATCTGATCCATAATTTTAAAGCATATCTATTTGCTGTGTTGAGATTAGACTACAAGGGGCCACAGAAGTGGCTGTTACCTCACCCAGACCAGTGATTCCCGAACTTTGCTGCATGTTAGAATCATCTGGAGAGCAGTGAAAAATCCCAGTGCCCAGATCACATTCCATTCCTATTAAATCAGAATATCAAGGAGTGGGAGCCAGGCATTAGTATGTTTAAAAGACTCTTGGGTGATTCCAATATGCAGCCGTTTAGGAACCACTAAATGAAGCCAGAGATTATTTTAACTTTTAAGCAGTGGAGATGGTAAGAAATGTTCAGATTCTGAACATAATTTGAAAATTTTAATAAGACTTCCTGACAGATCATATGTGGGATATGGGAGAATATCAAGTGTGACACCAAAGCTTTTGGATCAAACGACTGGACCAATGTAGTTTCCATTAGCTGAAATGGAGAATATCTACAGTTACTGAAGGTCGTTCTGGTAATGGCTGAGTCGGCCTTTGAATGTAACGTACAACCTGCGGCTGAAGGTTCAGAGAATAGCTTTCCCCTGTACTCAGTGTGATTGTTTGGTTACCACACACAGCAAAGCAGACTGGGTTCTATTTTCTTCTCTCTGGGATAGCACTTTAAAAATACTTTTTTCTGAGTTTTTAAAAATTATGGACTTAAATTTTAAGTTTCAGAAAGAGATTTAAAGCTGTATGCCACTCATTTCTATAAACAATCCAATGTTGTTTTATTTTTGGTGAACTTATTTATTTTATTTTTTTGCTGTACCGATTTACAGTTCCACCTGCCCTATTAGGTTTTAATTACTGCTTCAGTTTCTAGAACCCTGCAGCTCCTACTTTACAATGTAAAGTATTTAACAAAGGAACTCTTAAATATTCACCAGAGGGACATTTCTCATCCTTTATTTACCAGAAATACTCTCAGCCATTTAAATCAAAGACTCTATAAAGGATATTTAGATTTTTACTCCTTTGTTGTAATTAGACCCACCCATAAACTTCCTAGGGAGATGATAACCCACCCTATTTTTTAAAGCCTGTCTAGTTTGGGTGAATTTTATTTTTGGTGAGTTTCAAGACTTTGCATCAAGGATGTTTTTATTTATTTTAATCTCATATCATCCATCTGTCCCAGTTATGTCTTACATTTGGGTGTCTTGGAATCAGTGCTTTATCTCTCTTGCAACTGGGGCGTTTTCCTGCCTGCTCAAGTGAGCCAGATCGTCTGAATAGCTTTCCCCCTCAAAGAAAGGATGCTTTAGGGTGGTTGCTGCAATCTATTTGAGAAGGAAAAGGCAGATCTGCCTGCTTGTAGGAATAGGACAGAGAACGATGCAAGATCCCCAATTCACATATAATTTAAGTGAAAGGGGAAAATAGCACAAATCAGTATCTAAGGGAGGAGGTTGTGGTAAATAGCTCTCTAATGGCAAGTCAGTTTCACTTCTGCTGTATAAATATGGCTTTGCAACTGTGGCCCCAAAGACCCACATACCCCAGCTAGTTCCAAATATCTGTACCAAGGCAGAGAAGCCGCCACCATCTCCTTTGTGGACTTCTGGAACCGAAGCAGAAATTTGTTTTTTTCCCCTTCAGTGACATCTGGTAAGCTGTTTCTTTTATGTAATTTATACTTTAATTTGTGGTTGATTTTTTTAAAAGGTAGACTTTAATTTTTAGAACAGTTTTACAGAAAAACTGAGAAGATAGTTCAGAGCATTCTCGTGTGATCTGCATCCAATTTCCCTATTAGTGTGGCACATTTGTGACAATTAATGAACTAATACTGATCCATTATTAACTAAAGTCTATCTTCAGATTTCTTAGTTTTTATCTAATGTCCTTTTTCTCTTCTAGGGTCCCATTCAGGATACCACATTACATTTAGTTGTTAGGTCTCCTCAGGCTTCCTTTGGTTGTAACATTAAGTTTCTCAGGCTTTCCTTGTTTTTGGTGAACTTGACAATTTTGAGGAGACTACTGGTCAGGTATTTTGTAGGATTTTCCTCTTTTGGCATTTGTTTGATGTTTTTCTCATAAGACTGGAGTTACAGGTGTTGGGGAGGAAGATCAGATCACAGAAGTAAAGTGGTTTTCATCACATTGTATCAAAGGTACATACTGTCAACATGACCTATTGCTGTTGACCTTGGTCACCTGGCTGAAGCAGTGCTTGTCAAGTCTCTCCACTGTAAAGGGACTCTTTCCACCCTAATCTCTATACTGTACTCTTTGGAAGGAAGTCAGTATGCAAAGTATACACTTGAGGAGCAGGGAGTAGTTACGTAAATTGTTTGGAATTCTTCTGTATGTGACATTTGTCTCTTCTCCCTCATTTGATTTTCTTAAAGTAAGTTATTTCTTGAGGGAAAGTGAATTTTACTTTTCTGTTTACTTTTCTGCTATGTGAAGGCCAGTGGGACTAGCAATGGGGAGAAACAGGATTTAGATTGAATTTTACTTAACAGCATGGTCTTAGGCAAGTCAGTAGTTGTTCCTCCCAAAGAGAACAGCTGTTGCAGGCACTATTGCAGGCAGGTGATAATATGAATTCCTGATATTCATATTATCAGGGGAAATGTCATTTTATGCCTCGTTAGCTTTGACAAGCTTGAGAGGGCAATATGAGAAGATTCAAATTCATTTCATTAGAATCTGATAAAGTACGTTATGAAAATATCTACTTATTTTACTTACTTATTTACCTAGGGGAGAAGGATGGGGAAAAAACATGCCATCCCAATGTCTCTTCTACACAAACTGCTTCTGGTGATGACACTTCTAACGTCAAACATATTAGCTGATATGTTAATGCTGAAAACATACCTCTGTCCCTTTAGAGGTTTGAAGGCCCTTGTTTCACCTTTTGCTTCTGAGCTAATGCATTTAAATTGCTCCTTTGGGACATCCCTCCTTTGGAAGAACAGTGCAGCTGCCACTGAGGTCGTTAGATGTTGCTAACACCACAGTTACTTAAACCTAAACCTAAGACTTAAAGAGAAAGGACATAAATCCTAAATGTCATCAACTTTCCATCATTTTATTAAGAATGTCCTCCTCCTCATTTCATTCTTCAGCCTACCTCCTTGTGGGAGGGAGAAAAAATCTGACCAAAGACACTTTAAGAAAAATGGTAGAGCATCCTCGAGTTGCTTGACCAGTGGAGACAAGAGTGGGAGTCAGGATCTCAGTTAAGGTGGCATCTGTTCCCCCCAAACTAAGTAGACCTGGCCCAGGTAAAAACTAGGGCTGATTTCTAGTTTAATTGCTTTCACAAAATATTGTAAAAATAACATCTGTACCAATGCTTAAGTGCCCGTATAGCAATTTTGCATGCATTATCACCTTAAATCCTCATGATGAACTCTTGATGTAGGCATTTTTGCCATTGTGTTCTGTATGTGGAGAAACTGAGGCTCGGGGAGATCAGGTGATTTGCTCAGTGTTACATTGAAGTATGGGAGCAGGAGCAAAAATCCAGGCATTCTGACTCCAGATCCTCAGGGATTTCCACTACACTATTCAGTCTGGAAGATATGCCTGGTGTGCAGACACCGTGCCCAGTCTGTTCCCTGCTGTCTCCCCAGTACCTAGAACAGTGCCTGGCACATTGTAGACACTCAGCAAATGGTTGTTGAATAAATGAATGAATAAAACAATAAATAGAATCCTTTGCATTATTGATCTTACCATCTGAGATATATTTAAAAGATATACTTTATTCATTCAACGAATATTTTTTTCCGTGCTTACTGTATACCAAGAACTTCCCATATTTATTAAAAGTAGGAATAAAGCAGCATTAATGATCAAAATGTCCCTTAAAGAAAGCTTACTAATTTAAATATTTGATTTTTTTATATTAGTGCTACTTTGGTGGGAAATGGTGGAAATTAAAAGAAAGTAAGAATCATGTTGAGATGTAATGGTGCAAGAAGAGGTAGGGTGAGATGAGATTCTGACTAAAGGGGAGGAACTAGGGGAAAAGAAAGAACAGGACATTTGTCATTCTGCATTGGACACAAAACAAATGCAGTGAAGGTGTACTGCTCTTATATTTTCTCTCTCTCTCTCTGGCTTGTTTTACTGCTGAGGGCATCTTAGAGTTTGCAGACAGTAGCTGCAGTTTGGGTTCCTATGTGCAATTATATCAAGTTGCTACTCTCCCTCCTACTCAGCAGGCTTCGTTCCCAAGACATGCCTTTGTCATGCATTTCAGAGAACCCTCAAATGTGGGCACTACTCCCTCCGTTCTCCTACACCCAAGCTCCAGAGGATTTGTTTAAGTAGTGCCTATTACAGACTGCTTAGTGTAATGAAAGGAACAATGAACTTAGAGTCAAACCTGAGTTTGAGTCTTCACTGCCAGGGTCTTACTATGTGACCTTGGACAAGTTCCTTCCCGCTCTCTGGCCTCAGTGTCCCTATCTGTAAAAGAAGGGGCCCTAGTGTTCGTTATTTAATTTCACTGTGTGAAGCTATTCTAGTATAGAAATGATTTGTTGCCTCTGTTATTTTCCTATCAGAAAAGAAAACGAGCAAACACAAACAGAAGAAAGGGAGAGTAAGAGAAGCAAGAATAACTGTCAAAAGTCACAGTTATTTAACAGGAAACCAGTTCTGTATGACCTTCCCATATCTAGCTAAATGTGCAGAGTCTCATTTAAAAGGTGCTATTCTTAGGCTGAGTGCACATGAATGTAAATAAGTACTAAAAGCAAAACTTACGTGTTAACCACATAGTTGAAATACAAGTGAAATAAACCACACAGGCAGAACCTTGCCTGTCTGAGCAGTGAATTTGGATTTTTCAATTGCTTCTCCACAGAAACCAAATTTTCACAATATGCACCACCATTACTACCTCTTTTTGAGGGCAAGTGGACTCCAGAATAATTTGAGGAAGGACCGTACCCCTGTGGGTCATTTTCTCCCTAACAAAATGAACTTGAAATGATAGTACTCTCAGTTGTACTACTTTGGGCTAAACGGAAGCCTTAATCATTGGTACAGTCCTGGTTTCAGTGACAAGTGACATTTCAAAATGAGAATTTTCATCCCTTTAGGACCAGTTTAAATCGGAGAACATTCACACTTTAAGGACTAGTTTAATCTTTTACAGATGGGAAACCTGAGGCCCAGAGTGGTACAATGGCTTGTCCAAAGTCCTACAGCTCTTTTGATTGGTGACAAAGCCAAAACTGGAGCTTTGCAAATCTACACCTGATTTGCAGCCTACTGCCCTTCCCACCATATCATTTAGTTCAACACACAGTGACTGTACACTGAGTGTCTACCAAACTACCCCCTCTTTGGTTTATTGGTTTTCCTTTTTAAGTACTCGGTGTGTATTTCTTTCTGTCCTCTCAGCCTCTTTGTAAATGATCCCTTTCTGTTTTCCAGTGTCTTCATTTGCCAGTCAAATGATTCCTTCCTGGCAGTCTTTGAACGTGGGCAGAAGGAATTCAAAGCCCACTTCACCACGACCACATCTCAGAAAGTCTCCAGTTACTCCACATTTTAGTTACTTTTGAAATTTTTGACCCCTACTGGTACCCCAGATGCAGCTACAGTGGGAGGCTTGCGGTTTGGTGTCTCCACTGGTTGCAGCTAAACCCAATCCAACCCTGGTGGTCCCATGCTAGCAGCCCTTGCCGGCCACTGCGTGCTGTAGGTAGTGAATGGAGTCAAATGAACTGAAGTTCCCGTGACTCTGAAAGAAGGCAATACTACCACCCACATTCCAGAATTCAGTGAACACATCTTCTCCTCTAAACTCCAAGCCCTTTGACCCACATCCCTCTCAGATTGAAGGGCCTTGACCTCTCTGTTTGTATGGCGATAACTCTTATCATCTTGGTCTGTTAGCTCTTTTGGGCTTCATCTGGCTCCACTCTTTCTTCCTGGAATTTCAGAACACAAGTTGTCCTGGAGGTCTGCGGTGGATCTGTCCCTTGTAAGATCATGCATTTTGTTTTGGTTCCAGTGTCCACTGCGATGATAATGTGCCCGGCACTTTCTGTGACAATGGCTCACTGAGCTGTTCTCTCCAGGAAGCAGCAGATCTCTTTCCTAGGGGTAATTCCTAGTTTTGTATCTGGGAATTATTGACATGTATTACTGTGTATTTGCCCATGTTAGAGCTAATCTACCCTTTTTTCTCTTAACTCACCTAGGTTTTGATGTACGTTAGCATTTCCAACTCAGCATTTCAAATCAGAAATTGCTGTGTCTCTTAAGAATTTTAGTGACTTTATAGAGCACTTGCACTACCAGCTTTGCTGATGAACATTTCAAGTAAGAACAGGGAACCTTGGGGCTGGGCACCATGGCTCACAGTTGTAATTCCAGTGCTTTGGGAGGCTGAGGTGGAAGGATTGCTTGAGGCCAGGAGTTCAAGGCTACAGTAAGCTATGATTGTGCCACTGCACTTCAGCCTGGGAGACACAGCAGGATCGTGTTTCTTAAAAAATTAATAAAACATAGAATCTTGGAATGTGAAGAAGCCCTAAAATTCCTCTAGCCCAATGCCATTATTAGGTGGTAATACCAGTATAGGTTCAGATACCTCTAGTGGCAGAAAATTCATTACTTCCTCAGGGAGTGCGTTCCATTCTGGACAGCCCTGATTACTTGAGAATATTAAACCAAAATGCTTTCTGTACCTTCCACCTAGTGGATCTAGTTCTGCCCTCTTGGAAAAGTAGAAAATCTGCAGCACGTCTCTTTTATATGCGGCTCTAAAGTAACGTATTTGAAGACCACCATAACGTCCCCACCCCATCTTCTGCCTTTGCCTGTGTCTTCTCTTCCTCAAGCCAAACATTCCTGGTCCCTGTGGAGCAGTCCTCGCCATGAATGCTGCTTCATCTGCATACTTGTCTATGTATTCCTACTCTTTCCTTTGTTCTTTAAGCCAGGACTTTAATCATATCAAAACCTAATTTGTTTTTTAAACATCCTTTGTTGTGGAATCTCATCAAAATCTTCCCATCCATTATTTCACTCATTCATTCCATTAACATGTATTGTTGGTCGTTGCACTTCTTGATAGAAATGCAACATTGAAACAGTGCTGCCCCCTGACCTCGAATGGCTCAACAAGGAGGCAGAGACACAGAGGAGCCCAGTTAGTGTTATGACAGAGGTGTGCACGGAACAGCGGGGACACAAGGGGGCAATGATTGGGAACTGGGCACTGTTTCACAGAGGAAATGCTAAAACAGGATCTTGAAGGAAGAGTAGGAATTCACCTGGGAGACAGTGGAAGGACACTCCGTGTGCTAAAGTGCATGGAAGTTCAGTAGGATACCCTGCCTTGGAGAACCATGAGGAGTGTGGGATGAGAGTGGCCTGAGAGTGGGCCACAAGAGAAGGAATAGAGAGGTTCAGATCTCTGCCTGAGGCTCAGGACCTCGTACATCTTAGGGATTCTCACCACATTCAACCAACACCCATGAAATACAGCAGCTATTGAGTCAGTTAATATCTGCGAGCCAGACCAAGAAGTAAGGGACTGTTTTGACTGATGAATCATGATTTTAATTTGGGGTTAATATGTAAATGAGGCACAGTTTCCCTCACTAAAACGACCTACAGGTCTAGTGGGGTTGACAGATCAGGAGGAATTTTGCAGATCTCAGAAGGGCTGGTGACTCTGCTTTTGAAATACACAGCTGAGTGATCCAAACAGAAACATCAGTAATGGATAGTGAGCATTTGGGGTGTTCCCCACTTTGTTCCCCAAATTCTCCTGTATGGGTGGAGACAAAGAAGCTCCAGGATAGTGGATCCCCACCCTGTGTGTGCAGTGCCCTCTGCTGGGAGCCTCTGTGGGTCCGGTTCTCCCTATGTGTCCAAGCCCTGTCTGCTGGTGGGCTGGAGACAGACTGGATCTGACGCTTCTCCTTTTGGATGTGCCTCTCCTCCCCCACCTGCAGGTATCCCATGCTGCAGGCCGCACACCACCCCCAGTAGGGATGTCCTCCTGATTGAGGTGGGGTGATGGGGAAGGTCCAGATAACCTCGTTACTGCATCTCTCCTTCCTCAGTCAGTAGCCCCCAGAGCAACTCCAGGAAACCCTAGGAATGCTGAACGTTCCATCCTCCTCCAGATTCTTGCTGAGACTTGCTGGAACTAAATATCACTGGCACAAGTGTTCAGGGCTTACCTGCTTGCACCGACACCGCCCAAAGCAGCAAGGCTGTGTAACTTCACCACGGCTCTGGTCTCCAGGGTTCGTTCTCATTTCAGAGTGAGTTACCTTAAAGATCTCAGGTAATATCAGTTTAGACTTTTACACTAGAGTCAAGTATTATTGAAAGCCAGTGGTTGGCCGGGTACAGTGGCTCATGCCTGTAATCCTAGCACTTTGGGAGGCACAGGCGGGAGATCACTGTAGCCCAGGAGTGTGAGGCTGCAATGAGCTATGATCGTGCCACTGTACTCCAGCCTGGGTGACAGAGAGAGAGGGAGACCCTGTCTCAAAAAAAAAAAAAAAAAAAAGAAAGAAAGAAAAGAAAACCAGTGGTCAAGCAATGATCTTTGTTATATTTAAATGAAGTAGTGTACTGGGCTTTTGAGGGATTCAAAGATAAGTTGGAATGGTCACAAACAATGTACAAGAAGATCCATATGCCCTTACTTTTTGCTTTTTGTATTTTCAAATTCCGCTGCCCCACCCCACCTGTACTTTGTCTTTTCAGGCTGGCGACTGACCCTAAGTGGACAGAGCGGGCGTCACATCACTCCCGGGAATGGCAGACACTGAGGAGCCACACCCAGGTAACAGCCCTGCCGTGTCCCCTGGTGGAGCAAATAGGAGCTGACACTGTCCTGTGGTCACAGGCAGGTGGGCTGAGACTGTATTTAGCTGGAGTCACCGTGCTTTGCTCCCTCTTCAGAGGCTGCTTTCCTACGATAAGTTAAAATAGTGAGTGGATTTCAGTTGTTTCAACAATAACTAAAATAGCCTATTCATGATGAAGTGAACTGCTCAGCCAGCAATTAAATTTGTGGGGCTTTCTGCTTTTTAAAAAAAGAATGTTCCAAAACATCACCTTGGGCTCTCCGAAGGTAGCCCCTCTTACGACAGGAAGGGGAAGGCCCCGGAATGACGTCAGGTGGCTTTCTCTAGAAGGGGAGATGCAGGCACATGGAGGCGGCTCCTGCAAGTGTGACCCACACTGCAGGTGGCGTGGGTGGCGTCCCCACCTCAGAAGGTTGGTGTGGAGCCAGCGAGGGAGCCTTCCCTGGGACGATGGCATGGATTTAAGCTCCACGTGCAGAAAATGGGGTGTAGCACATCCTTTGTGTTTTGAGGACTGAAGAAGAAAAGTTTCCTCACCCCCAGGGGATGAATCCGCTCAGGGGAAAGGGAAGCAGTGTTTCTGGGTCAGTGGGGTCGTGGCCGGCATCTGGAGCATGGCTGGGTGTGCAAACGGAAAGGACCGCAACTTTGGGGCCCTCTTGGTTGAGCTTAGCTGTGTGCAGTGGGATCGTTTTGCCTGGATGATCCACGGCAGTCTCTGGCAATAAAATGAACCCGCATCTCGGCTCAGGCTGTTGGGGACTCAGTTTTCAGAAGTGACACCTTGTGGCAGCAAGAAGAAACAGCAGCAGTAGACTGATTTTTTTTGGAGCAAGGCCATCCACCTCTACTGCTCCTTCCGGGATAATTCGGTGGAGAAGCTGGCAAAGGCAAGAGGGTGCTTGAACGTTGAAAGGGAACAGTAAGAGCTGTGATCCAGGTTCAGGGCAGTTTGTTCCAGTAATGATTTGATATAAAAATTCTACCCTTACATAGTATAAATCCAAGGTGGAGTACTTTCTCCTTTCTAGGTTTTGCATTTTTGAAGAAAAAGCTTTAAACCCCATTTTAGCTGACTTCTTAGCTTTTGCTTTCGTTGAGAAATAAGCTTCTAATCTTTTACCCCAATGAATTGCCAGTCTTTACAAGTTGAAGTAAGGCTCTGGATGTGTGCATTTGTCCCTTGTTTTGTGCATGTGGCTAAGAGACTATGCAAACATTGTTTACAAAAAAGAGTTCCTGGGTTACAAAGTCGACATCCTTTCAGGTTCTGTCCACAGACAGGTCGCAGAAACATCCTGGAATTCTGAGCTGCCCTTTGGAACACAGATTAAAGTGTTTTCAGCTTGTGCTGGGTTGGGTGCCTGAGGAACATGCTCTTTTATGCCCTTTTTTCTCTGCCTCTTCCTCTCCAGTCCAGCCATAGAGCCAGCAACGACTTGGTATTTAGTCTAATGCAGCCCTCAAACAGAGCCAGGGTGAATTCTTCGCATCAAGCTCAGTCATGAGTTAGAGAGTCTGAGATAGAAGAGTCTAAGGCATAACCTCTGTCAACTCCCTGTCGCCACATGAGCATGAGGTGGCAGAGATTCAGGCTTTGGCAAGTAGCATGGCTCTGCGCTAGAATACTGTGCGGGTTGTGCATTGGCTCCAGAACACAGCGGAATTTGTGCTGGAAGATGCAACAGAGGGGGAGGGCTGCCTGAACTGTCTGGGAGCCTGCATCTGGAGCCCAGTGGCAGAGGCTGGGCCTTCTGCCTGGGCTGATCCTGGGTCCCCATGTGAAGCTCCCTCTCTGTGGTTCTGCAGGGAAGATAGCCTCTTAATGCCACACTCAGTTTCAGGGCCACGAGCCCTCCTTATATAAGCCGATAGTGTTAAGACTCTTGGGGAGTCAGCTCTTCCAGTTCACCCCATAACCGTTTCCTAAGGCACAAGCCAGCCCCAGGAGCCCTGGGTTAGGACCATTTTCAACAACCTCCACCCCAGGGACCCACCTATTGGCCCTTTCTAGCAAGGTGAACACCGCCAAGGGGTGTTTTCTAAAACCCATCCTAAACACTACATTTTGGTTATACCCTTTTCTTAGGATTATGGGCCCTACTAGCCCTCCACTTCATAACCAAGGGAAACCACTTAAGTGAATGGATAGCTGCGGAACTACAAAGATCTGCTTCTCAGTGATTTCTATTCTTGCCTATGTAAGCAAGCAGCTGCTAATGTCTCTCAGTGACGAAGGGGAAAAAATTCCCCCATATTTAATCTCTGAGGGGCATCCATTTATAGGGTACGCTCCAAAACTCTTGTAATGTTTATGTTTTTGTCTTCATCTCATTTTACAGATGAAGAAACTGAGGCTCAAGAAGAAGTGATTTGCCCTGGTCACATGGCCCGATCTTCCTTCTGCATTCTACTCTGATTAATTTCTTTCCCAGTCTGAAAAGACCTCCCAGAGGCCCTTCCTCACCCCACACTTGGCCCCGCCGTGGGCTTTTCTTTACACAGTTGGTTGATTTTCTAAAACTTAGCACTTGTTGAAGAATGTCCAGCCACTTTGGCTTCTGAGGACTTCTAAATAGAAACTTTTCATCTCAGGATATAGGTTGGACTCTACATTTTGGAACTAAATGCAGAAAATCTGGTGACTCCGAGAAGCAGGAACCAAACTAGAACGATCCAACAGCGTTCTTTTCCAAATGAGTTTATGGGCAGACAAAGTGGCAGAGTCTTCTGAGACTCTTTGGGTTTGTCTGTTGACAGAGGTGAGACAAAGCTACCATGCTCCAAGATCTATAATTTTCTATAACCTCTGTTTATCTCTAGTTGAAGATGATTTATTTAACGAACCAATAAAAAAGCGAAGACGATCAGATCGAGACCAGCGGTTCCGAGCATTTCCCTGCATGGAGCAATGTGCTCTTAAGGAATGTGAGTGTCATGACACTGTTGTATAGCTTGTTTTTAATGTGGTTTTATTCTTTTCCAAATATGTTAAAATGCTCAAAGGAAGAGAAGGTTAAATTTCAAAGCAGGTGAAACATCTGGAAATGAACCTGTTTCAGAAAGGGAGGCCTCAAAGTCTCTGCAGCAATATGTAATGTGACAGTTTCTCTCCAGGTGTCTCTGGGTAGGAGGGTTGTTAGCAAAATAACCTCTTCCTGATGAGAACAAAGACTGTGAAAATGATTAGTTTGGTGCTTTAGTGGGTGTTTATATGATATCCTTGCATTTTTTTTCTTTTTATGACCAAAGGAGGGACGAATCTAAAAGGGGCTGATGCCCATGGCAAAGCCTACGGTGACTTCTGTTACAAGGAGTTTCAGAGCGACCTTGCTCTTTGGAGGTTTTCAGAATCAGTGACTGCTGTCTCCTGTGAGCCATCGTCTCTAGCGTCAGATAACTTGCTCTCTTGTTTAATTGGCTTCTTATTTCATTTATTTTTTTTCCTTCTTTGCAATATTCAGCAGACTCCTCCTTTGGAGACCTAGTACTTGATCCCTGCCAAGTACCTCCCAGGTAATACATTTCTATTGATTCCAGATGAAAAATTAGAGTCCCGGACCAGAAGGGTTTTGAGCAACACTTACCAGAAACTTATTCAGTGTGTCTTCCTGGACGACAGCATTCCTAATGGAGTCAAGTATCTTATGTGAGTCTGAAATCTGCTACCCTGACATCTTAAGTTGGTGTCTGTCCTTAGGTGATTGTAGGTGCTTTTCCCCAACAATGAAAAGGAGTTTTCAATTAGAAACTAAGGAAAGAAGGAAGAAAATTTCTGTAGCTGTGGGCCATTATTATTATAAGTGATAATTGGCATTCTGGTAGCTACCACTGTTGTCAGGTAATCTGTCAGTACTTTACATAGATCAGATTTCATCTAATCCTCCCAACACCCCTATAAAGTAGGAGCTATCAGGATCTTTCCCATTTTACTGAAATTGAGGCTCAGAGAGGGCAAGACATTGAGCAAAGTCGCATTGTTGGTGAGTAAGAAGGCCCAGAATCCGACCTAGGCTGTGCCAGTCCCAGTCTATGCCCCCAGCTATTTGTGTCACGCTGACTTGAAGGACTCCAGTGGTGCCAAAGCTACAATTTCTCCTGCTCAGTAAGACTCTGTGTTGCTCCTCATACTACTTTACTTCTGCATAAATTTTATTTCTAGAATATGCAGTTTCCACAGAACATAAACAAGGATGCCTCACATCTGTATAGACATTACAGGGTTTGTGGAGAATTAGAACTACCAGATATTTTTGTATAATCTCATTTGATCTCCAGGCCAACTCTGTGTAGTAAACAAGGATTAATATTCTCCCCGATTGAGGCGAGAGCAGAGACTCAGAAGGATGTAGTGGCTTGCCAAGGATTAGAACTCAGTTCTTTTGCATTCTGTTTCGGTGTTCTTCACACTACACTTTGATGATCATGACAATGTGCTTTTTAAAACCGATCCAGAAATAGGCTTCTTGCCTTGATTGAAAAGCCGTCATTGGACCCAATCTACATTGGATTATTTGGAAGCACTGGAGCTGGGAAGAGCTCCCTGATCAATGCCATCATCCAGCAAGCCATGTTCCTGCCCGTGTCTGGAGACAGTATATGCACTTCGTGCATTGTACAAGTGAGCTCCAGCTGCCGTGAGCAGTACGAGGCCAAAATCCACCTTCTCTCCGACCAGGTAAGTGTTTCCCTCCCTCCTTCCCTTCCTTCTTCCTTTCTTTCCTTCCTTCCTTCTTCCTTCCTTCTCCTCCTTCCCTTTATCCCTTCTTCCCTTCATTTCTTTCCTTCTCACTATCTCTCAGAGATTAACATTATATTCCTTGTAAATATAGTTCATGCCTTTGTTGAATGAGAAGAGCATGTTGCAGAATGAGAAGGTTCAATAGGGTGAGGTGGGTGTTCTAGCCCAGGTCCCAGCACAGCTCATTCTGGGACTTCGGCAAGCCGTTTCCTTCTTTGGCCCCCAGATTAGATGATCTTAGATTTCCCAAATGTGCAGTCCCCTGGCCCTCCGCAGGGGGGAGTGGGCTTCTCCCTTGGTGGTTGTTTTCTACATCTGTGTCTTGGCAGGAGTGGAAGGAGGAACTGAAGAACTTGACTAGACTCCTGCACGGGACAGAGGAGCTGGGCGGAGAAGAGGCGGCTGCATGGGACAGGGACGACGCAGTGGAGGAAGCCATCTGGAAGCTACAAATGGTTTACGGAAATGGGGCGGAAAGTAAGAGCTATGAGCAGTTGCTACGGGTGAAGCCCAAGGGGAAGATTCCCACCTCCAGAATCATCACCCTCAAGGCAGAAGAGGTAGCGTCAAGATTGTTTTTTATTTCATCAGTGGTTTCAAGTATCATAGCTGAATCGGGTTTATGGAACTTTCTCATGTACAGTGTTTTTACTAGAAATAAATTGAGACCCAAATCAGCAGTATCCATGACCCAAGTTATCTTTCATTATTTATGGCTGTCAGGTGGGATTTTTAGGGTCTGAGTGGAGGAGCTTGTGTGCGCAGAAAAGACTAGCTACAATTACTTGAGGATTACTTAGGGATGCTTTGGGCTACAAATACTTTTAAAAAATGACTTATAATGGCTTAAACAAATAGGGGCTTATTCATTTTCTCATATAAGAAGTTTGGAAATAGTAGGGGTCTTGGGTTGGTTTAGCGGCTCAACAATGTCAAGGTCAGCATCTCTTTGGTTCCCTTGGCCTTCCGTTATCCTCATGAGATTGCTCATGAAGCAGCAGACTTCACAGCCGGCCTCCTGGAAGGAATAAGTGAATGAAAAGTCAGCACCATCCGCCACATTTCCCCTTTCATCAGAAAGTAAAA
Organism: Eulemur rufifrons; assembly: GCF_041146395.1. Lineage (NCBI taxonomy): Eukaryota > Metazoa > Chordata > Mammalia > Primates > Lemuridae > Eulemur > Eulemur rufifrons. The sequence continues at coordinate 5,050,033 of NC_090994.1, forward strand.
GCTTTCCTAGAAATGCCTCTGAAAAATTTCTGTGTAAATTTCATTGTTCACGACTGAGGGACCACATGGCCCTTCCGAGCTGAAAGGGAGTCTAGAGAAAGCAGGAAGCAGACGTGTCATGATTGGCTTAGACCAGCCTCACTCCACTGCCTGCCCAAACAGACAGACCAAAAAGTCAGGATTCTGCTGGCGTAGGAGGAGGACAGGATGGGTATGTTGGATAGGCAACTACTGGAACAATATTCTTGCTTTTATAATAAACATTCATTTTAAGTTAAAATCCAATTCCTAAACTAAAACAAAATATTTGTGAAACCAACAATTAATTAAATTTGTGCATTTAAAAACTAGTTTTTCTTATATTTTAGACTTCACCTTTAAAATATTGTTATTCTAATTATAAATCTGGCAGTTTCTGTACAAAATAAGAACAATTGCTTATCCTTGTCCTAAAATTGAATTTTCAGTCATCTCCTGATTAACAAAGCAAATCTTCCTTAAATATTTAATGCTATTTACATAATTAATCAAATTTCCTTAGGCTTTTTGTATTACAGTTAAAGTTTAATGTATTTGAGCCCCCTAAAATACTTTAAATATTTGACCAGGCACACTGAGAAATCAAACGAATGAAACCTCCTTCTCAAAGCACTTTGCCATCTCTTACCACATCTGCTCTACTTGTTCATTAAAATATCTTAAAGAGCTTTTGTCATCTCCTCTTTCATAATTTGTCATTTGATTAGAACTGATGACATCTGTCACTCCCTATGTAGATTGCAACAAATCCACTGATTTAATTTAAACTCTCTTAAGAATTTACGTTCTGACCTTTCTTTCAGGACCATTCTGTGGATACTTATTTAACAGTGACCACCATGCACCCCAAATCTTCTGTCCCCTGAAGTACCCCAGTTGAGATTTGCTACCATAGTAGCTTGCACGAACGAACGTGTCATTGTCCCAAGACTTGTTTAAGTAGGAACAGTAGGCTGGGAATTCCCTGTTCCACCCACCATCATTAAAACGTCCTGGAAATGCCTCCATATCAAGATATTTTTGTACTTGGGCGATAAACTTTAAAAACCTTTTTTTAAGATCAATTTTCAGTTTGGAAAGTGTAGTCATCATATCACTATCAATTTTCTATAGTCATTGCTGGCTTTCTGGTAATTAAAATTGTTCCTGTTGGCCATGTAAGAAGAATCTTCTCTCTATAAAATTTAGAAAATTGCATATTACTTACATTAACTTTAGAATTAAATGGAATTTAGAAGATAAATTTTATGCAGTGATACTATAATTTCCCTGAAGTCCTCTTTGAGCTGACCTTGGTTTTTCCACCTGTGAGTTAAGGAGCTCGAACTTCCTGATCCCCAGGGTGCTTCCCGGCTGTCAAGGTCTAGGCCTTGCAGACTGGATCGCAGGGCTCTGACGCCATGGTCCTGCACGCCTTCCCATTACTGGGCATGCCTTCCGTAAACATGCATCACAGCCAACCCAGGAGAAAAGGGCTGAGAATGGCTGGTCTGTGTGACCTTGTCCTTCTTCCTCAGGCAGGAGAGCTGTCTGACAAGCTGGACGCCTACATCCGGACTCAGAGGAGAGGTTGGGATGGAGAGTCTCCCGAGGCTCGGATCTGGCCCTTGATCAAACACGTGGAAGTGACCCTTCCCAAATCCGACCTGATCCCGGAAGGGGTCGTGCTGGTGGACATCCCAGGCACGGGTGACTTCAACAGCAAGAGGGACGAGATGTGGAAAAAGGTGATTATCTCTTGTAGGGCTTCATTCTCTCTTCTCTCAACTCTTCTACCCTTTCTAAAGCAACAAAGAATGCTCTGCCTTCAGCTTCAGGGATTTTATGAGTTCACTGGAATTGAATTTTTCTATGTTCTAAGCCTCAGGACAATATCAGGATTCAGGTGGCCAGAAAAGTTGGGAGGGAGGAATCACAGGGTAGGCTTTGTAGCTGGAACAAGAGTATGTGACATGAGAAGAGCCAGCAGTGGAGCAGCCCAGAAGTAGGCAGAGCAAACAAGGACAGAGAGGAGCACGTGGCAGGCAGAGAAAGAGAGGGCGTGGTGGGCAGAGAAGCTCTGCAGCACAGGGTGGGGACACAGGAGCACAGAACCAGAGCTGGAAGGGGCTGGGAGGCAGGGCCAGTATCAGAGAGTCATGAGCAGCACAATAGCTGCCGAAGATTTCAGTTCTTTAAACTCTGAAGATTTGTGCTAAATGAGTGACTGTGGGCCACAAGAGCTTTGTGACTATAATTTCCAGTCACAATCTAGATAGGATGAGCACTTATAGGTAATCTAGCCTCTGCCCTGCTTGTACAGATGAAGAAATGAGTGCTCAGAGAGGGGAAGTAACTTGCCCAAGACCACACAGCTCGTGAGTGATGGAATTTGAACTGGAGAGCAGGCTTCCGAACTTCCCAGCTGGGGCTCTATCTGCTCCCCCTCCTCCCAGGACAGCCCCTGTGTACACTTCCTTTCAGATGAAGGCAATCCCAGAGTCCTTTCCCTTGGTCAGTGGCTGTGGTCTGGCCACCTGAGCCGTAGTTTCTGCAAAGTCTCAGCTCGTGAGTGGCATCATTAACCTTGGCCGATTCCAGACCCAGCCAAGGGAGCAACAGCGGCCTAGGGAGGCGGCCAGGCCTCTCTCTGGATGGAGCTGGGGCTGCGGCCAGTTCGGATACATCAGGAAGCTTATCCAAGCCAGCAAATCTGGCTGAAAACAGTCTGAGAGGTCAGGCCGAAGCGATGGGATGGTTCCAGCGAGCTCTGCTTGGCCTTGGCTCCCCTGCATCCTTGCGGTTTTGCGATGTCCTCTCACAAAAAGGTACTTATTCAAGCAAGACTCCCCTCTTTGCAGGGAGAATGGAGCACAGTGGCCCTCCCCGCATCACTTAGGCTGCCAGCTTTGCCTTCCCTGAAAGCTATTATGAGTTCGGACATCCCTGGTCTGCCACTCAGAAGTCGTGTGACTTTAGGCATGTCACCTGATCCCTCCAAGGCCCATTCGCCTCATGGAAGTAGGGGTGGCAGGTTGTCCTCCTGTCCATTCCTAAGTCCAGTCATTCTTGTTTTAAAGAAATGCTTTTTTTTTTGTATCTTCTGCAACTCTAATTTGATTAAATCCTGGCAGTTAGGAGCTTTGTGTGGGGCCTGAAATTTAACCACTGCAACCTTTATGATTGCAGTCTTTTTCTTATGTTAATAAACATTTATTAAGTACCAGTAGTTCACTAGGACCATAGGTGTAATACAAGGGTGAAAGAGGCCTTGCCCTGGAGGAGCTCCCAGCCTGGTATCCTCACCACTTCCTGCAGCGCGATTGGACAGTTCACTGCCCACTGCTGACACGGCAGAGCCTGCAGCTTCTCTAAGTTGATTATACTTTGGGAAGTGAGAGGACAGCAGTGGTTGTTTTCTTGCCTAAATCTAAGTCTATTCACATATAGAGGACAGTCAGCATAGTAGTGTGGCCCTGAGCTGGTCTCTTTACCTCTTGGGCCTGTTCACTTCCCTGTAATTGAAAGAGTTTGTCTAACTTGAGAAATTGATGCCTTTTAAGCAATGATCTATGGAGCCAAAAGGTTCACGGACAGAGGGTGGGGGCAGCATTGAGCAGATGGTGGCTCCAAATCCTCCACTCCCAATTCAACCAGAGCAGTTCACTTTTAAAAATCAAATTTATATGATGGAATTCTTCCTAAGATTTTATTTGAAAAAGGCTCCATTGCTAAAAGCAAGCTGAAACCCACTGTTCTAGATCAAGGTTTCTCAACCTCTTGATATTTGGGGCCAGCTAATTCGTTGTTGTGGGGGTGCTCTGGGCATTGAAGGAGGTCTAACGGCATCCTTGGCCTTTACCCACCCTAGTACTCCCCAAGTTATAACAATTAAAAATGTCACCAGATGTTGCCAAATACAGATGCTCCTGGACTTATGATGGAGTAACATCCTGATGAGCCCACTGTAAATCAGAAATCGTAAGTCGAACCATCTTATAATGGGCTTATGTCCAACTGAAAAGAAAAATTGTAAGTTAAACCATTCTAAGTCAGGGACTGTGTGTATCCTTAAAGCATGAAATCTCTCTGCTGGTTAGAAAACACTGGTATAAAGCAAAATAATGATTTAATTATCAAGTCACAAGCTTGTCACACCTTTATGTGCAGAGCACCGTTCTGAGAGGCACCACGAATAAATTCAATCCTTGAATTGGATCAGCTTTTCATTTGAGATAAGACAAGCAAAACAACACAAGAAGAGAAATGTCACGAGGCGATGCATGATTACTTGTCATATGAAAGTTGCATATTTAGTAAAGCAATATTCATGCTAACAAGAAGTTGTAATTTCATGCTCATTGGCTTTTGCAGCTTGAATCATGCCGTTTCTGGCTCCCTGCTGCCATATGGTGGCCGTGTGCTAAACACGCAGGGGTAGTTGAACAGCAAAACGACGCCACAAGGTTCCCGCCAGCTTTGGGGTAGATGCAGCACCAAGACTAGTCCTGTAAAAACAATAATTTTCCTCAGAGGACAACTGAGGTAAAATAAGCCAGCTATGGATCTGGGACTGAGGGACTGATTTATTTAATTCTATTAATGCCACGAGCTTCTACAAAGCCTCTCATGTGGGCCAAGCACTGGGCGTGAGGTGATGTGAGTTTCAAGATGAAAGGTACAGACAGCCCCTTCCCATGGGGGGCAGACAGCAGACCCGGTATAGCTGCTGTGTCCGAGAGGTACTACAGTAGGTAAGGCCAGGTGCTGCAGGATACGGAGGAGGGAGGGCCAGCCCATCCTCAGGGGGTCCTCAGCAGAGTCTTGAAGGACAAACGGAGGCTAAGCAGAGGTTGTGGCAAGTGCAAAGGCCCTGAGAGTTAACAGAGCACAGCACATCTGAGAAACTGCGAGTAGCTCCGTCCAGCTGGTGCACAGAGAATGTGACGGGAGCTGTGAGAGGTGGGACTCGGGGCTGGGTGTGATGATATGTTAAGGAATCGGTGCTCCAGAATGGAGGTGCAGTTCCTGTGTTGACGCGTGCTGTGGTCCTGTTTTGCAGACCATTGACAAATGCTCAGCGATCTGGGTGATCAGCGACATAGAGCGAGTGTCTGGGGGGAAAGCCCACGAAGACCTTCTAAATGAGAGCATCAAGGCCTGCCAGCGGGGTTTCTGCAGGGACGTGGCCCTGGTGGTCACCAAGACTGACAAACTCCACTTGCCAGAATACCTAAGGTATCACGCTGGGCTTGCAGGGTTGTGGGCCCCAGTAGTGGGGTTTTCCTCCGTGGGTCTTGACTACAGTAACTACAGAGCTTGGCTTCATGTTGCAGTGGGCATCTTGGCCTTTGGAAAGTGACTGCTGGGGATGAAAGAAAAGGCTGGGTGGGTGACTTCCTGGGACCTCAGGACCCTTGGGTAGGTTGTCCTGGGAATCTGGACCACTTGGCTTCCCTTCCAAGGTGGCTGCTTAGTGCTACCCATTATCTACATGGCTCCAGGGGCACCACTCACACATACCAGACGCAGATGGCACCTCCTGGACCATGGAGTGTGATGTCCCACCCATCCCTGCAGATGTGGAGAGTGTAGACAGCCCCACAACTGGGGGGCACTGTCTGTAATACCATCCGTCAGGGCACAGCTTTGATGCATTAGATTCTACTTCAGATTTGTCTACTTCCCACATCTTTAGCTCATTTAGAGCAGGTCCTCAAAGTTTTAGAACTTTGGCCAAAAGCAGAAGCACTCTCTTAGAGTCATATTCTAACAAATAATAATGAAAAGGAAGCATTTTAGAGCTTAGTAGATGTTAATAGATGATGATTTCCATGTAGATCTCTCTTCCCCCATAACTAAGAAGACTATAACTTATCTTCCATATTGGGACGCTTTTGAGAATGAAAAGGGTACTCTCAGTCCTTAGAGAGGATCAGCAAGCGTGAGCTGGGCTGTCTTGGGTACGCGGGGCGTTTGGCCCACTGCCACTTCACTCAGTCTGACTGCTGCCTCCAGGAATTCACTTGCTCTCATGGTCTAGATTGGAATTTTAGCTTCATGTTTTTTCCCTGCTGTTTCTTCCCACTCTGCCCCCAGCACAGAATAATAGCTCAAGCTCTCCCTTTCCAGCGCCAACACTAGAACTAAACAAAATTAAATGAGATTTAGTAAGCGATTATTGAACACTGTAGAGGGTCTGCGGGTTCAGAGGCACGTTGTCTCGTCTCTGAGCTCGCCCTCTACAAGAGGGTTAAAGGTCATACGTGAGGGACAAGCAAAGCGCTGTAGGAACCCAGGGTGAGAGGGCTGCGTTTTTGACTGGGACAGGGAGTGAGGTCACAGAAAATTTCACAGTTGACAAAACACTGGCTTAACATTGAGAAATAAAGACACTGGAGGTGGGTGAGGAGAGGGAGCACTGAATCTAAGAAAGAGCTTTGCAAAGGCACAGAGACGCAACACGCGACAGTATGTGCTGCTTTCAGGAGAGGGGAAAGACTGCCATGACACATAAGAAAAGTTAAGTAATTGTTACGTTTTTCTAATTTCATTTCAGGGAAAGAAAAGTGGGAAAAGTAAGTATGAACTAGTTATTTTTAAATAATACGTTTTATGGTTGATATTACAGTTGACCCTTGAACAACTTGGAGGTTAGGGGCGCCACCCGCCTGCTCAGTTGAAAATCCTTTTATAACTTTTGACTCCCCCAAAACTTAACTGCTAATAGCCTACTGTTGACTGGAAGCCTTACTAATAACATAAGTCAATTAATACATATTTTGTATGTTTCATGTATCATATACTGTATTCTTACAATAAAGTAGGCTAGAGAAAAGAAAATGTTATTAAGAAAATCATAAGGAAGAGAAAATACATTTACAGTACTGTACTGTATTTATTAATGTAGTAGGTTTACTTCATCTGTTGTAAGATGAATCTGTCTGAAATGAGGGCAGCCGCAGCTGCAGACCTCAATCTGCAGTACATATCAAGTAATTCAACTTTTTCTTGTAATATCATGACTTTTCTCTGCTTCCTGGGAGCCCCTCCATCATCACAAGTGGCACTTCGTATGAGTCCCAAGGTGTTATTCAAGGTTTATGATATTGCACTAAACACGATGAGAACTGCTAGAGATCACTGTTTTCTGTGATATGCAATTTACTGGAGAGATGAACTGCTTGCGCAGAGATGATTAGCCTCACATAATAGAGTTTTAAGCAGACACCTGCAACACCTGAGGTCACCACAATAGCAACAGGAGGTGGCTACAAAATTATAGCAAGAGTACAGTATGTACTACAGTTAATTTTATGCAGCTATGATTTAATTACTGCATCTTTACATTTGTTTGCATTTCTCTGGACTTCGATTGGTGCCATGTACCATCTGTAAGGGTTTGTGTGTAAGTTTTGGTAGATTTTAACTTTTTGTAATAGAATTGTATATATTTTATGGTAGTAGATGATAAAATAAACTAGTATCTACATATGTTTTCTGCATTCATGGCATATCTAACTTTTTCTTAATTTTTCTGATATTTCTATGCCATAAGTTTTGTCTAGAAGTTTTTTCAAATTTTCACAAATCTCTAAAATTTTTTCTAGTATATTTATTGGAAAAAAATCCATGTAAAAGTGGCCCCGTGCAGTTCAAATCCCTGTTGTTCAAGTATCAGCAGTGTGTGTTTATTTGACTGTCTGGGCCAAGTGCAGATCTGCCAAAAAATTTGCGTCTTACCATTTCATCACTGTGGATAACCTTGGACTCTTTGCATGCTTTTATTTCTTTCACAATCTAGCAAGCTATTCAAAGTCAGCGAGAGGCTGTTTTGGAAAGAAATGAAATGATAAAACTACAAAGGAATAGAATTCTCAAGGAAAAACTGAAAGTGAGTTACCAGATTTCCCCATGTGTTTTCTGCTTCACAGCCACCAGATTCTGAGAAACAAATGTATAGTTGTGTAGTGATGTCTCATGGTTTTAATTTGCAAGCTGTGTATCAAAAACATCTGTATCCCCCTTAATATTTTGAAATTAAAAAAAAGATATTCAACATCATTAGCTATCAGGGAAATGCAAATTAAATTAAATCCTTTCTATTTTTAGCTTCCAGGTTTTCTCATTTCTCATATACAGTATCTTCTTACAAACTTTAATATATTGTGCTATACATTGTCATAACAAGCCACATGTTTGAATTAGAACAGTGTCTAACCTTTCTATAGCATAATTTGATGAGTATCTACTAACATCTTGGATACCACCCTCTAGCTATAAATGTTTCTACTACTTTTTTAAAATAATATGGAACCTGCATACTGTGGTCGCTTCATTGACACTACAAAAATATTCCTTTTTTACTATAATAACAAGACTAAATGTTAAATAACCCTCAATACTTTGTTGAAAAGTTATACAAACTTTAGAGCAAGATTTTAAGTAATGCAAACAACTAGACATAGCTAAGCATACTCCTTTCTTGTAACTGTTTTAGAACCCTACTTAAATTTAATTCGACACATTAGTTTCACCTTCCAGTAGAAAATAGTTTCAACTTTCCCTGAAGTTTTTCCTAGACTCAAAACTCTATCAGAAAGAGTAAATAATCTCAGCAGATCTTTATACTTCAGCCCTGACTCTGTCATGGGGGCTTTTGGCCGTCTACACAGGCATCTCTATTCCAGTCTTAATGACACATGCTTACAGCTTGCCAGAGACATGGCTTCTCACGGGTCCCATTGGATTACAGGGACTCTGCTCACTCAGCTCTTTTCTGTCTTTGTATCAGAAAAAGATTGACAACTCTCTACCGTTTTCTACCCCTCAAAATACCCATGCACACACATGCACAGTCTAGATGTGCATATTTTTTCTCTAAAGTGAGAAGAATAAAAGATTATGGAATAATGTTTATGTATGATTCTAGTATGACTTCTCAGTGATGATGTTTTACTAATCATAAAAAAGACTTTCTTACATAATTCTTAATTCCTTGACATTTAAAACCATCATTTGCTTAAACATTACGCTGCATTAAAATGTATACAATCACTCATTAACCACTCAACTAAGAAACTTTTATAGAACCTTTGTTGTGTTGTGCTGCTAAATGTTTAACAGCCAGCTCTTTGTTTAAAAAAAAAAAAAACAAAAAAAACCCCGAAAAACTGGTTTGTACCATTGTACCATTTGCCAATTCCTATGGTGTAAATACTCCCACCATTGCCAATTTCACAGAACGTTTGTCCAATGTTGTGTTGTGCTGCTAAATGTTTAACAGCCAGCTCTTTGTTAAAAAAAAAAAAAAACACCCGAAAAACTGGTTTGTACCATTGTACCATCTGCCAATTCCTATGGTATAAATACTCCCACCATTGCCAATTTCAAGCTACCAGTGTGATGTCCTTGAATGCAGAGTTGGGAAGTGACATGCACAATCAGCTTTCAGAAGCTCGTGTCAGCTGTCTCCGGCACACCACTGCCTTTTCCAGAGATTTGCTGCCTTTTCCATAAAGGATCCTGGTACTTTTCCCCCTCTGAACATTTAAATACACTTTTGAACTTTTTTTTAATAATTTTCTTCTAGAATTGGTATTTTTAACTCCCAAGAGAATAGTTTCTATGCCGCAATTTCCTCATAACTTCTGACCTTGGGCAGATGGCCACACTAGACATTTAGAATATTGTCTGTTCTTTATGGGGCTCTTGGAAAACCGAAAGGGAATGAGCTGAAATTTGCTAAAGGCTCTCATGAGTCCCGTGTAGTTTCCTTTGCCATGGTTGAGTTATTGTGTTTCCTGTGTGCTCCTCTCATTTCAGAGAAAACTGCCAGGTGACTTCAAGGTCCTGGAAGCCTCAGATCTAGTGTACACAGTCAGCGCCCAGGAGTACTGGCAGCAGGCGCTCCTCACGGAGGAGGAAACTGGTAATTTATGTTTTTTAATCTCAATCTCTAAAATTCTCAAGATTAAGCTTGGCACTTCGAATTTCCTGCTCTAGAACTTTTTGTGCCACATAAAAATTTTTTCTGGCTTGCCAGTTTCTATACCTATTGCAAATACATATTTTTTCTCTCTGCGTTGTTGTGGTGCCTGAGACCACAGTTCCTCTCTCCTCCAAATGTTACCATGGGTTGGTAAAAGTCAAGTGATCAGGTTGTCACTTCCTTAGTATTTGGCTTGAGAGTCCTCCTCCCCACCCCAGCTATGGGTATGAGAATGATTTTCTGAGTGTCAAATGTATGCTTTGTGAGGCAGGGAAAGCAAAAGGCATGGTCTCTTTCTTTACAGAACTTAAAAATCTAGATGAGGAGCTAATATTATATTAACCAAAGTGCAAAAAATTAAAGTGAACATAAGGCTTAGGTAAATGGTGCTGGCTGTGAGCACGACAGAAGGCCAAGGAAGCTGGAGCTCTGTGTGGACCAGAGCACGCAGTGGAGACCAGGTGGGCAGGCGGGCTCAGGGCTGGGCTTGCATCTGAGCTCGACACGGCTTACGGCGTGCACTCACGGGACTAGATGTGTGTGTGTGTGAACGGAGGTTAAGGAGCAGAATGTGTGAGGTGTTCCCAGAAATGTGGGGACTGCTTGGGCAAGGGTATAAAATACAAAATTGGCTTGGTGTGTGGAAGGAGTACGAGAGAAAAATCACCCTGGGCAGGAAGGATGGGGAAGGTGGTGGGGTGGCATCTATGATCTTGGGATGACAAAGGGTTAGGACGAAGGCAAACTTCTGATCACATGTCAGAGGTTTCTTGTTCCTACGTACAGCAAGAATGGACTATTCTGATATTAGAGGTTGTTTGACATAGAACAATCTAGGGGGACGAAAGAGCTGAGACTCTGGAAGCGTGAGCACCTTTGGTTCAACCTGCAGGTGAGTACCAATCCCAAGGAAAGTGCCATTTCTCAGCCAGCCTGTACTTTTCTATGTGGTTTGTTTTATATAGCTAAATTAATATTCAGCATTGCTGATCTACCATTCACTCTTGTTGATCCTACACGTGGGAAAAGTGTTTTTCCGAAAGGCTGGTGTAGTGGGCAGCCAGCCCACGTGGGGCCTCAACTCTAGGTCATTCGGATCGCCATCCGGATCTTTAAACCTTTATGAATTCTGTTGACTACAAACTTTTGGCCTTTTAAAATTGTTTGTGCTGCCGGTGAATTCCAGAAATCCCCAAGTTAAGAGAATACATCAGGAAAAGGCTCTTGGATGAGAAGAGGAGGACGGTGACCAAGTACGTGACGGAAGCCTTGGGCCTGCTGCTCCTCACAGACAGCGTCAACTCCGCGCAGAGCCTGCCGGTATGGAAGGCAGCGGCGGAGACGTCTCCTCCCGGCCTGGGCGGGCATTTCCTTTTACCGAGTTAGAAAAGTAACTTACGTTTTTTCGTTTCATATCAAAGAAAGATACGAAACTCGGTCTAAGAGGCCAAAAGGATAACTAAAGGGCTAAAATCATAACATTTGAGTAAAAGAAAAAGGAATGCTATTTCACCCAAGACACATGGGCAGAGGGGAAAATGTGAAAGTAGTAGCTATTTTCCATCTCTCCTGAGCCTTGAACAAGGTGGTGTGTTTTCACGAGGGCGGCAGTGGTTTGGTTTACTTCTAGTGGAACGCGGACACTCCTAGGCCATCCTGGAGAGCCATGTTTACGCATACAGTGCAAAAGCGTTCGGTCTATCTCTGGGTTTCCTTCATGCTCCGGTGCTGCGGAATCTCGAACTCAGAGCAGTGTGGTGAAATAATGTGAGAGGAAGGAAACTGGAGGGAATTCCAGCAATTAGATATTTTTCTTTACTGTCTAGAATGCGGGCCTTCTGAATGACCAGTTAAAAATAACTTTTCTCATAGTAATAGACAAATTTATCTCTTTGATTTTTTTTTTTTTTTTTAACACTAAAATAAGAGGGATAAGCTGCTGGGTGAGAGGCTTGGGAGGGTTTTGGAGAAAAACCTGTTGCTGTCATCAGTTACCAGCTGTGTTGTTTCCTTGTGAGAGGCTGAATATACAAACATCTGGACAAGGGCCTGACCACATATAAAGATAGAACTCTGACCCACAACCTGCAGCAGGCTGTCTAGAAACTCCTTATCTATAATAAATAGCCCAGAAAGCCAGTCTGACTTGCGGGAAGTCAGATTGCTGTCTCTAGTAACAATTCAGGAAGCTAAACAGTAACTTCTGTAACAATCGGCCCCAAATGACCAGGACTTGGTCTTTGTCGCTGCCTCCCAGTTTATTTACCATCAACCACAGAAAGCCAAATGTGTCCCCCTAACCAACCACACGGGCTGCCCTGCTTTTACTTAGCCCACCTACGGTGTCCCCAGGCCAACAGCCTCCAACCAGGGCACACCTGAAGCCTTTCCTTTTGTCCGCTATAAAATTTTCCCACTCCTTTGCCTGCGTTTGAGTCTCTGCCAAACTCAAGTGAAGGCGGCCAACTCTTGCTTAGCAAGCTCTGAATAAAGAGCCTTTGCTTTTCTTTGGGTGGCCTTCACTTGTTTCCACACTGCCTTTACCCATCAGATTTGCACAATCAAGTTGTCTGACTTCTTGTTAGGTTGGAACAGGGAAGGGGCAGAGGACGTGCACTAGTAGGGCTCCGTGAGGCCCAGGAGCTGGTCCTGAGAACGGGGAAAGCAGGCCTGGCACGAGCCTGTGGGGTGGCAGGGACAGGCAGGCACTCCAGTAAGCAATGCCAGCTAGAGAGGGGTCTCTGGTTGTGGCCAAACACCCGCATTTGAAAATTCTGTATAAAAAGGCCATATAGAGCAAACTTCACTATCTTTTTCATCGTATTTCTTATGCCTTGTTTTGGTCTACTTGTACGAGACAAAAACAAAACAAAACTGCTGGAATCTGAGATTTTCTAATTTGGTTTTTGTCCCCTGAAATAGTTGGGGAAGAGTTTGACCTTCCAACTTCCCGAAAAAGTTCTTCAGGGTGAAATTTGTCTCTCTGCCCAGCACAAGATTGCTTTTGGAAGTATCCATGGAAAATGAATCAGATGTGGTGCTGTGTGTGGCTGGAGTACTTTACAAATACAAGGGCTTTTTTGCAATGAAGCCCGGAAATGCCCTCTCCACGTGCTCTCCTTTGCTAAAAAAGGCATGTAAGCCCTCAAAGGGGCTCAGTCCCACCCTTGCAGCCGGATTCCAGGCCGTGGAAAACACAGAGCAGGAGGGGGCTGAGTGGCACTTCTGTGACAGCCATCTGAGGGCGTCGCCAGCAGCGCTCCTCAGATTCCTTGGCCTTAGATATCAGTCTTATTCTTAGTTCTTTGAACGGAAAGTTGGAAGGCAAGAGTTTTGTCAGTTCTTTTGAATTCTGAAAAATCAAACCTAAATATGTGCATGATTGATCACTTTTTTTTAAAGATTATGGCTCAAACCGAAAAGGGTAATGATTTTAAATGAACAGTCATTAATTTTAAGAATCAATAGGAAGTTGATGGTGACATTTCAATGAATCCTTTCCTTTCTTATTCTTTCGTTTCAATCAATAGGGATTTATTGAGAATGAGACATTGTGAGGATCTTGCCTGTAGATTTATTTCCCATGACTTTTTGCTTATTCCATTTTGATCACCAGGGACACCACAAATTCAAAAGAATCTAAAGGGCACTCTGGGTGTGGTGAGGGGGGACAAGTATGGCTTATAAGAATTCTTGATGGTGAAAACTGGGAAAATCCTTAGGATGGGCCCAATGCGAAATGGTATCCACAAACTCTAAAGCTTCATCAACTCTGAGATTCACAGAGTTTTATTTAAGGTGGTTTTCAAGATCATTCAACCCAATTCACTTACTTTAAAGATGATGCAGCTGAGAACCAGAGAAGTTAAAAGTCACCTATATAAGGTCATACATCAATTCGAGAACTATTTCTGTCCATTTGGGAAAGAATTTAAAAGCCGACATTATCTAGCAGTTTCTCTGTGCCACTTGTTCAGTTCATTAATGTTTATGGATTTTGCTCTCTGTGCCATGCCCTGGAATAAACAAACACGAATAACAGTCTGTCCCTGCGCCAAGTTCCTCGTCCAGGCCAGGAGACGTAGGGAACGAGAGAGACATCAATCACACAGTAGGAGGAATGCCATACTCGGCAATGTACAAAATGCAGTGGGAGCACAGGAAAGAGAGCCCCACCTCTGCCCGGGGAGTCAGGGAAAGCATCTCCGGGGAGGTGACTTTTGAGCTTTCCTTGAAGGACACGAGGTTGGAACAGCATGTGCAAAGGCATGGGGTTCTCAAAAGGAACAGCATGTTTGGGGAATGGTAGCAAGTTTGAGGCAGCTACTTGGGAGGACGTGTCAGGCAAACAGAGACAGTGGTGCTGGAGAGGTTGGTTAGGTCCCGGCTATGAAGGCCCTTACGTGCCAAGCTAGGGAGTGTGGCTTCCACCTGCCGCAGGCACTGCAGGGTCTGCCACGTTCCCATGCAGGAAACACCACTACGAGTTCCCAGTTTGGAACCTAGAGGTCAAGGCTGTCCCTGGTGGTCACTTCCATGTATTATTTAAATATATGTTTTTCTCTCTGACTAGACTCTATTCTTTGACAAAGGGACCATGGCTCTATTTCTGTGCTCCTGTAGCTTTGCTATTCCAAGTGTGGCCCATGGCCCCTAAGATCAGCATCACCTGGGGACTGGCTGGAAATGTAGAACCCCAGGCCCTCAGATTTTAAGAATATTACCTGGTGATTCGTATGCACATTAAAGTCTGAGAAACTCTATCTTCAAAAACTGCTCTGTGCAAAGTCAAAGCTCATTAGATGTTTGTAGAATTGGATGTCATTGGAAAACTCTGTTTTAATAACAATTGGATTTTTATGTGGATAGTTACTTCTCCAAATAGCCTGATGGATTATACATCTGAAATGAGTATAGCAGGCAGATGTTTTTCTATTCCCCAGACCCACAAAGCCCAGGGGTCTCTGTGCACCGAGGGAGGCCTTATTGGGACGATAAAAAGAAGTTGACTTGGGGAGATAAGCTCAATAGCAGATTGGGACAGGCTTAAAGAAAGCCTTTAGGGGAGCTGGTGGCCTGATGCTCCTTTTGCCCCTTGTCCCCAGAGTGAGCACTTGCACATGAGTGGGCTGCGGAGGTTTGTGGAGGAGAAGGTCGAGCTGCTGGAGGAGGCCATCGCGCAGTGCTTCGCCCGCATCGAGCAGCCTTTGCAAGACGGGGTCCAGGCCGCCAGGGCTTCCTACCGACGCATCCTTGGAGCATGCCTGGTGGTGAGTGACCCTTGCAGGGAAAACGCAGGCGGCCAGTGAGGTCTGCCTAATCGCCAAGCTCCCTTTTCACAATCCCACTGCTTTCAAAGGAAATAAAGAGCTAGAAGAGCGTAAGACAGTGAGAATTGCACGTAAGAAATTAACCGTGCATCCCTAGTAGTGAGAAAGGCATGCAGTTCAGCAGAGGCAGGGTTGAGGGTCTGAGAGTCTTGATCTGAATGCTGGCCCCACCAAACGTCCGCTTTGTGGTCCTGGGCAAGGCCTTAAACCCATCTAAAAACCTCTTGGTGTTCTTCTGTAAAATGGGGATGCTCAATGCTGGCCCTACCTATCTTGCTGCCTTGATGGCAGTATCAGTTAGATGACACAATGAGAAAACATCTTGTAACCTCTCACTTGGCATGCAAACCGTGGGGCGCCCAGCCAACCTGGAGGTGTGACCACTGCCCTTTCTCGTTTAGCTTAATAGTGTCTGTTTAAAGATCGTGTTGTCTCTACTCTTTCCTGTGGTTCTTGGCGTCAGTCTTTGGCCAAAGCGATGCAGTTCTGATCCTGTGACCTTCTAGTTAACTCTACTAATTTATTGTTTGATTATCCAGAGGAGTAAAGGAAACCAAGGTTTTCACCAGACTCTGAAAGCTGTTTGCCTGAAAAATGGCATCTACGCCTCCAGGACTCTGGCCAGAATCGATCTGAATGAAGCCATCACTCAGCCCATCTACGACCAGATCGATCCTGTGTTTGGAGGCATTTTTAGGTAAAGGATCTTTCATCGTGCGCCTTCCTGAACAAATGTCTGAGGAATGTTGGGCCAGAGTCTCGTTTTTAAGAATTTATGCTTTGGATCTGGAAGTGTAAAGAGTAGCCTGTAACTTGAGGAAGAAAGCGTAGTCTTTGGCAAAACACAAAAGCCTTCTTGGTTTGGTTGACTTTAAAATTTCTCATGGTGACCGGTAGTACAGATTGCGATGTTGCTTTCAGACTAATATTATGATTCCCATTATTTTTCAAATATCTCATACGTGCAGTGGGGGATAAATTTTCCTGTGGATCTGGGCCCAGGACAGGGTATTTTGATTGGAGAGAGACGAATTAAGCAAACACAGAACGCTCTCTGAGTTCAGGGAGGACTCTGGGTCTGGCGTGGGTCGGGGTGTTTGTGCCCCCTCCCCTGACCTCCAGTTCTTTCCTCCATTGACAGAAACAGAGCTCCTAGTCCCCAAGCGCAGCCACCTGTCCCCAGTCTACCTTCTCCTTCCCCGCCGGGATCTCACCTGCTTGCTCACCTGCCGCTGCTTGAACCATTCTCCCACCTTTGCTTGTATCTTACTCAGCCCTCACCTTCCTTTAAACATGTCTTGGGTCATGCCATTCCACTAACACGCACCCCACCCTGTTTACAAGTTTGTGGGATAAACTCCAAATTCCTTCCAATGGCATTCAAGACATTCCACCTGCCTCCACCTCCCTTGCCAGCCTTTGGCTGCACTGTGGCCCGAGATCAGCCCTCTGCTGTAGCCAGCCCTGCGGGTAGCAAAGAACAACTGCGACGTCCTGCGTGCCGTGCTAAGCACTTGCATGCATCATCTCATCGAGTGCTCCCACTGACCCTGTGAAGCGGCTTCTGTCTTTTTACATCTGAACAAACTGAGATTCAAAAGAACTGTGCAGCTGTCCCAGTGTCACCCAGCTCACGAGTAAAGAGCCAGGATTTAAAGCCTGTGCTCTCTCCTCTGTGACCTGCCACTTCTTGCTCCCAGGATATTCTGAAACAACTGTGTTCGCTGTGTCCCATGGGGAATAATTCCTCCTCCTTTCCACTTCCCCAGATCTTACCCATCTGTTAAGGTGCAGTTCAAGTCCCACCCTTTCAAGTGGGAGCTCCTTGGCAGTGGAAAGACTATGAGTTTTGAGGTTTAAAGCCGTGTCCAAAGCCTGGCTCTGCCCGCTATTAGCTGTGTGACCCTGGACACATCAGCAGTGCTCTCTGAACTTCCATTTTCTCACCTGTAAAATGAGCATCATCGCACTGACTTCATCAGTCTTTACGTCCCAGGCCTGGCACAACACAGTGCTTGGCACATTGTAGGAATTTGATAACTGTTAGATCTTGTCCCATTTCTCTTAAATAAATATAAGGAACCAGCTAGTTTCACGTTTGTTTCAGCCTCCATTGTCTCTAACGTTTTTGTTGCTTTCTTCTGTAGAACTGGGAAGCCCACTGATTCAGCTCTGATGCCTCACATAGATGCTTTTAAGCACTCCCTGCAGGAGAAAATGACAGAAATGGGGATAAGAAATGGCTGGAAATATGACAGTTATAAAAAACATTTCCTGATCCAGGAGGTAAGTTCCTTATAAAGTGATGAGGGCAGTGAGGTTGCGTGTGGCTTTCTTCCAAGGTGGGTTTTGGGGTGGCCCATCTCTCCCCACTTGCTCCCCCAGAGTGTCCAGGGTCTGGACACCTTGCAGGAGGTGCTGTGTGATACAGAACCTGCTGGGACGCGGGGAGAGCAGTGGCCCTAAGATCACCATGGAGGAGGGAGGCACCGCTCCACTGTGAAGCATCCGGTAGCGCGTGCTGAGATTGTAAAGCCGGCTCAGTGCTCAGGAAGAATCTTCAGAGTCCTTAGATGTATGAAAACTTGCATCACCTTGTGACACTTTAGTAACCTTGCTATCGTTTTTGCCAATACTATGAAGTAGTATCCAAAGCAGTGATGCTTAAGGAAGTCAGTCATTTTTTTGCAGGTCATTTTTTAGTTCTGAGGCCTCAAGACTCTGGTCTGTGACTCATTTTCTTCCAGGGCCGGCCCAAATAACATGGCAATCCTAGAGAAATAGCTTGTACCTCCCGTTGCCTCCTAAAGAGAGCCCATTCCAGGACCTTGCCTGTGCCCAGGTTCAACTCAGCAAATATGTATGGAGCAGTTTGTAGGTGCTGGGCTCTGTGGGAAGCACTCTGGGGTATGAAGATGCTTAGGAAAAAGTTCCTGCCCACGAGAAGCTCGCAGCATAGTCGTGGAGATGACGTCTCAACAGCCAACCCACAGCGGGGCAGAGGGAATGGGGGCCGCACAGCAGGACACTTGACCTGCCTTTGTTGAAGGAATTGTCACAAATGGCCTCTGTTAATATGGCTTCTCAGATAAGCACCATCCTGGGAGGCCTGGAGGGCCACATCCTCAGGAGGAAGAGGAGGATCTACGAGTCCCTCGCCACCTCTGTGCAGAACGACCTGAAGCCCTGCTACGAAGGTGGGGGCTCCCGGGGCAACAGCTCCACTCGCTCTGGGTCTTTCTGTCAGCGCCCGTGGCTCCTTTTCCGCTGCTTCCCTCAAAGTATTTGTCCTCTTGCATCCTAAGTCCTCGTCGCACCCTCAGTCTACAGATTGAAGCCACCATGGCTGCAGGAGGCAGGGAGAGGTGATTAAGGACCCCTTCTTATCTGTGTGTTTTCCAGTTCTTTCTGTCCACCCTTTGTCTAGACACCCTGCTTCTCCTTTCCATGCTGTGTCTCAGCTGATTTAGCTATAAACTCTGTATCCAGTTCTCATTTTTATTTTCTCCAATTATTTGTGAACTGGCTTTCAGGCTCCTTCTTGTTTTGACAGCGCCTTTGTTTGCAGGCAAGAGGAAGGTGACTTTGTAAGCTTCTGCTTAATTCACTCATTAGGTTTTCTGATTGCTATTTAGTATCTAAATATTGAAAATGTTATTTTTTATAGAAGTGTGTATACACACACACACACATATCTATAAATACATTTTTGTTTGCTTGCCTGCTTGTTTTTCTTTCTGATTCCAAAGATGTCTAAGCAAGTCCTTGTGGCTGTCATTTTTGCCAGAGGCAGCTCAGATCGCTGGCAAAAAAGCATGTGAGAGAATGAAAGATGTCATCCGCAGAGGAGTGGACCAGCAGGTGGCCGAGGGCATGTTCGAAAGGGCTCAAGAAAGGATGCAGCACCAGTTTCAGCAGCTGAAGGTACTCCGCAGCCTCAGGCTCAGCCCCAGGCCCAGGAGCCGCCAGCGGGTAGAGGGGGTGGGTGGTGCAGAAGGTGGGGGAAACAGCAGGCATTCGGGCCCCCACGGTGCTGGGGGAGGGGCCACTGGCGCTCGGCATTCTGGGTTCTGGCCTCACTGCTGCCGTGTCCCACAGACATGAGCTCATTTAATCCCCAGCAAATCTGTGAGTAGGTGCTGTCATTGTTCTCCTTTTATGGAGAAGTAAACTGTGGCACGAGAGATGTATCGACAGGCCACACAGCTAGGAAGATGCAGGCCAGGATGTGGGACCAGGTAGCGGCCCTGGCATTTCCAACAATAGCATAATCTCCAGGCAGATTTTTTTAATGACAGAAATGTCTTGTCTACATAAAATGTCAATAAATAAATGTCAGTGCACTACTAGGTCGGTCAGTTTTGGGTGCTAGCGCACGTTTGGCCTTGATGCCATCTACGTGGACAATGGTTCGTATAGTTTCCTCAGACGCCAATGCTTCTGCCAAGGACACTTGGACCATCCTGCCTCAGCCTGGTCTCTCAGCTTGACGCTCCTTCTCCCCCAAGCAGTAGAAATCCTTTGTCTTAGGCCGGGACACTGTTGTCCCCCTCCCTGGCTCCAGATTCTTGTGCCTCAGTCCGTGCTAACCGGCCCTCCCAACCACGAGGAAGCCAGTGGCTGCTTTCTCCGTCCACCTGTGGGGCAGCCGCCTCGGAACATCTCCAGCCTGCTCTGCCCAGTCTCCTGCCCTCCCCCCACTGCCGTTTTGGAAAATTCCTTCTCCACAGTGCAAAGCATGTCATTTCCATCGGAATAGGCTGAGCGGTACCTGACCAGCCACAGTTTAGCTTCAGCCACTTGACATATTGTCACAGTCTACAAATACATTGGCAGGAAATTGGCCAAACTCTACAGAGCCAATCCCCGTGTCCCCATTGAGTCCATAGAAATTGGATCTTAAGGTGCCCAAGAACATAATTCCACTAAAAAAGTGATTAGTGTATTGACCATGTACAAATATATCTTAAGTGACAGAAACATGAGAAGTTAAAACTGGGTGCATGCAGTATTCTTATTCCCTGACCTTCTTTTATTTTTTATGTATTTTTTTTAGAATAACAGCTTTTAATTTTTAAAATATTTTAGTTCTATATAATAGATGGAATTTCTTTTTATACATACTTAATGTTTGAAGATTTACTGATTTTTTAAAAAATTGTCTCTTCACAATGTTCTTATAAATTGAAGAGGGGAATAATGCTTTGTTGAATATGCTGATTAGTCTCTGATAAATTGATCAGTAATGTGGCTTCCTAATTTGTTTTCACTGTCGTGTGAGGTGGTTTTAGGAGCTGTGGATCTCCCATCCGCTGATCTTAAAGGCAAGGAGCTGAGGCCTGGAGGGTTAAGTTACTGGCCCCAGGCTCACAGCTACAGCTGGGACCCGAGCTTAGGGTTCTTGGTCTAGCATGTAGCAGAAAAAGCATGAGATTTGAAGTCAGGAGATCCAAGTTCAAAAAACTACCCTCTGCCAGGTTGGAGGAAAGAGTCTGATGTTTTTTAAAGGAGGGTAAGAGACAGAAGAGGGAAGAAAATGGTTTCCATTGATAAAAGGACAGTCAGGAAGAATCAGACGTGTCAAGTAAGGTGTGCTGTACAGAGCGGGCTCCAGTGCACATTTATCCAGTGACTAAATGCGAGAGAGGTTACTGGGTGGTGACCAGCTCCTCCCTACTTCTCCATCTCTGCGGCAGCCGTCCTCCCCTCATGCCTCCTGGCTTCCTCTGTAGTTCCTGATTCCATTAGTCAGCACCAGAGGTACACTCCCCCCCCCCGCCCCCCACCGTGAGTCTCGATAGGCAAGAAAGGAGATGCTGAGGCAGGTGACGCCACCTGTGTCATCTCCAGCTAGGGGATTGGGTGGGGTCGCTCTTGCAAGAGTCACTTTTGGGTTGTGCCATCCTAACCGATTGAATGTCCTTGTCGTGTAGACTGGGATCACAGAGAGGGTGATGGGCAGTATCGCCACCATGCTGACCCTGGCTTCGTCCCAGGGGGACGGTCTCTACAAGGAGCTTGCAGGTAAATACGTACAACCTTTGTGTAAAGGGCGATTGTGCTGACAGCCCTGGCTGTGTTTGATCCTTACTGAATTTAAAGGAATTAAGTTAGGAAGAATGTCCAGGGCAAGGAATGAGATGATGATGATGGTGACTCTCCCACCCCCTTTGCCAAGCTCCTGACTGAGACTGAGCATCATACTTGGGCTTTGTACACAATGTCTCACCAAATTCTCGTGTTAGCTCTCCAAGATAGCTGTTACTGCAGATGCAGAAACAGAGATTCATATTAGGTAGGTAATATGCCCAAGGTTCAGTAGCTGCAAAGTGGCAAATGTAAATCCACAACTCTGCCCGACTATCTCCATAATGCCTTTCTTTTTTTTTTGTGAGACAGAGTGTCGCTTTGTTGCCCAGGCTAGAGTGAGTGCCGTCGCGTCAGCCTAGCTCACAGCAACCTCAAACGCCTGGGCTTGAGCAATCCTACTGCCTCAGCCTCCCGAGTAGCTGGGACTACAGGCATGCGCCACCATGCCCGGCTAATTTTTTTTTCTATATATATTTTAGTTGGCCAGATAATTTCTTTCTATTTTTAGTAGAGACGAGGTCTCGCTTATTGCTCAGGCTGGTCTCGAACTCCTGACCTTGAGCGATCCACCCGCCTCGGCCTCCCAGAGTGCTAGGATTACAGGCGTGAGCCACCGCGCCCGGCCCATAATGCCTTTCTTTTAAGTTGATACCTCCTTATGGAAATCTTCATTGTCTGGTGCAGGAGAAAGGTTCCTCTTAATCCACCAGGAGCCTGGGAATGCAGCACCAGCTATGTGTGCCCCACTGCGGGCAGCCACCTCCCTTTCATGCCATGGGCTCCAGCAGGCCCCCTGCTATGCACTGGAGAGAGTATGCATTCTCAACAAGTGATGCTGCTCATCTCCTAGGTGCCAGGCAGCGTTCTAGGTGCCAGGGACACAGCAGTGACCAGTACAGATGAGAACTCCTGCCTTCAAGGAGCTTCCGGCCCAGTGGGCGGGAGGCAGGCAGTGAGCACACTAATTAGTAAAATGTGTGGCAGGGAAATAGAGCAGGCGAGGGGGAGAGGGAATGCTGGGGAAGGGGACAGGGTGGTCAAGGAAGGTCTCACTGAGAATGTGACACTTAAGCCACTCAGGCGCCAGATGGTTACTCTTGTAGTTTAGAAAACAGAGTGGTTATTCGCGGCTGGGGCACTGGGAAAGCTTCATGGAAGCCGGGTCCTGGGAGGGTCCGATTGGGCAGGATTTAAGAGGCAGCTTGGAGGAGGGAGGCTTCTGGCTGTAGGAGCAAGACAGAGAGACTCAGGGCTCTAGCTCTGAACGGCGTTCAGGTAAGAGGAAGAACACCTGGTTTGATTCTGATTATGAAACAAGGAAATTGGACTTTCTGATCTCCAAGCACCACTCCAGGTCTTATGTTCTGAGAGAAGTGACAGGATTCTTGGGGGATTTGTTTTCTGGAGACATTGATGAAAAGGACACCAAGTCTGACGCACCCCTTCTGCTCTTCCGTAGATGTCAAGAGTGAATACAAGGAGATGGAGAAGCTGCACAGAAGCCTGAGGGAGGTCGCCGAGAACACGCTGCTGAGGAGGGGCATGCAAGAGTTCCTCCTGAGGATGTCCCCCGGCAAGGTGGGCTCCCCCAGAGCATAGCTTCAGTTCTCGGGGCTTAGTGCCAGGCGATGAAAAATAAGCCCAGAGCCAAAGAGTCAGAATTACTCCTGTTTCGTGAAATCTAATAAAGAACATCTCTCAACTATTTGAGCTTTATATACAATACAAAACTCAATATATTATTGCTTCTGGCATAAGTTTATTTTATAGCCAATAAAGAGTCATCTTGAATCCCTAATGGATTTCTAAACCGTAGGACAAGAAACTTGTGCTTCACCAAATAAAAATATCTACACATTGAAAAACTTTAACACTATGGGGAAAAATTATAGAACAAGCTTTAGGGACCCAATCCTATTTCCCATTTTAATGGGAGACTTTTGGGTAAGAGGGCAACACTGTGTCAGGGCAACAGCATGGGTTTGGGAGCCAGAGGGACACAGACCTGGCTTTCCTACCTGTCAGGTGTGCTGAGACTGGCGCTCCTCAAACATTTGATCTCAGGACCCTTCGCTCTTAAAGGACCCTAAGGAGCTTTTGTTTATGCGGGTTATAAATATTTATATTTACTGTATTCAAAATTAAAACTGAGAAAAAATTTAAGTAATTATTTACAAATTCATATAGAAGTAACAATAACAAACTCAGTACATGTTAACAAAAGTAACACTGTTATGACAAAGGCTATTTTCCAAACAATGTAGTGAGAAGAGTAACATTGTTTTACGCTTTTGCAAAATTTCTTTATTCTCTGGCTTAATGGAAGACAGCTGGATTCTCATCCCAGGTTCTGCTTCCAGTCTCTTGCAATATGTCTTTTGGTTGATGTGTATGAAGAAACTTCAGTCTCACACAGATTTGCAGTTGGAATACAGAGAAATATTTTTGTAGCCTTTTCAGGTAATTTCTGGATGCTCTTTGATACTGCAATCATGACAAATGGTATTTTCTTAAAGGTTAGTTGCAGTGTGGAATCTGAAACAGTATTTGTGAACATTTTTTCATACCCTGTTACATTAAAATGCATTGGTTTGTCTTGTGCTTTGAATGGATTTTTCACCCGTGCATTACTTTGTGGCTTTGGGCATTGGTCATTTTGAAAATATTTATTCAATGAGTTAAGCTGATATTCCAAACATTGATGCGTTTTATTGTATAATACTACAAAATCATATTTGTTAATATGTCCACCAATCTTATCAGGAAAGTCTTGAAGTATTGGGAAGCTGTCAAGCTCACAAGAGAGGATACACGTTTTACAAATTCCATTTTTTTCTAAAAGTTCATCATTGGCAACAATTTGTCAGTTGTTTTCTTTGAAGTGATAGTTTCATTTTTGAGAAAATGTCTACCATGTAACCACATATGATTAACAATAGTTTATCAGTTGTTATTTCAAGTAAAAATGATGTTCCACAAGAAAAGTGTCAGGTTCACTCCCAATTCAAGCACTCAAGGAAGTTTCTTGGAGGCAGCAGAAGTGCTTTAGGTATATTTCCCATTTTGTCACACAGAATAATAAAATGGCATCTGTGTAAGGGTCAATATTTAATAGAATTAATAATATACTGTTTCATTAAGAACATTCTTAAATGAAATACTTTTTTTTTTTTTTAAACTACAAGCACATGATGATGAAAAACACAAGAGTTATGAATACAGTTTGGTGCTCCTGCTGTGGTTCATGCTAAGGTACAAGTAGTTTTACCTATGTTTAATTTTACAGCTTTATCACAAGTGTCAACATGATAAAAAGACAAATAAATCTTAATATTATTATAAAAAAATCATTTAACCCAGGAGACTCCATTAAAGGGTCTTAGACAAATTGTTTTAACTCTCTGAGCTTCAGGTTATTTATCTGTAAAATGGCGATACTGGAAGTACCTACCCTGCCTGACACTACCAGGGTTGTCAGGAAGTTTAGGATAAAGCTTACAAAGTATCGACAAATTATACTTAATAATACTTGATAAATGGTAATTGTTTGTGGGCATAATAGAAATAACATGGTTTAGTGGCATGTTTGTTGAAAGACTTGGGTTCTGATCTCACCCCTGCCCAATACTAACTAATATGACCTTTGATCGCCCCTTATCATTGCTAAGATTTCATTTCCTCATATACAAAAGGAAGGAGATGAACTGGATGCTTAAAAAAATTTTTTACTTTAAAATTCTAGGATTTTTAAATCCCTCTCTTTCTGTTGTAGTATCTTTTGCCTACGTGAGATTAAAAAAAATTCAGCCATGTGGGTAGGTCTCAGTGGTTCCTTTTCATTTTAAACTTCTAAATACATAGAGTTCTATTGCAGTTTGCTTAGTTCGCTTTTCATATTTCAAGTGAGGGATGTATGGGACGTCCACTTCCAGCCACGATGGATTTACCCTCTGGCCTTAAACAGCAGCAACAACAACAACAACAAAACAAACACAATTTATGAAACAACAGTTTTTAGATATGGGAAAATAGTGCAGGACAATGATCCCTGAGAGAAAGAAGATAAAGTGAGCCCTACAATTGCCCCTTCTTACCGCCTGGACAGAGTTTCTGGGCCACAGCACAAGGAGGGAGAACTGAAAAGAGCTGGGTGATCTGCCCTAATTGAGGAGACAGAGTCCAGAGTTTGAAGCTGCCAAGGTGAAGAATAAACAGGGCAGAGTACCATGGAGAAGAGAGCTGAACAGAGAGCTCCAGAGCTGCAAAGCTGGTCTCCCTTGGTCTCTATCTACTGGTTAGCGCAGGCATATGAGAAAACTACCAAGGATAAGGAAAGAACCACTGGAAAGAAGCAGGTGGAAAAATCCCCAAAGCTCACCTCAAGCTAGAGCTGTCAGAGTGGAAAGACCTTCTTGCACACTGTTCAGAAAGTATTGCCTTAGTCCTGGGGCCAAAACAGTCCCTACACAAAAGGCTACTGTGCATCCACATAGCAAGGTTTAAAAACAAGCTTCAGGAGGATCGTACTGTTTTCAACTAACTGCATCCCAGACAAAATATGAAAACATTTAAAGGAATAAAAATTCCAGCACCCAGCAATAGAAAATTGAAAGTGTATGGCATTAAATCAGAAATCACCAGGCACACGAAGAAGTAGGAAAATATGAACCACAATGAGGAGAAAAATCAACAGAAACAGACCCAGAAATGACACAGGTGATAGAATTAATAGACAAGGTTATAAAAATTGCTATAATCTCACTCCAGATGCTCAAGAAGATAGAATAAAGCGTGAACACAATGTGAAGAGTAATGGAATAAATTAAAAAGACTGAAATAGACCCGCTAGAGATTTTGAAAAGCTCAATGTCAGCATGGGATTAACAGCAGAGTAGATGCTTTAGAAGAAAAGACAAGCGAAACTGAAAGCAGAACAACAGAACATATCCAAAATGAAACGGGAAAAAAACAGCATCAACAGTCTGTGGGACTTTGCCAAGCAGCCTAAAATGTGTTACTGGAACCACAGAAGGATAGGGATATAGAAAAAGTATTTAAAAGAATAATGTCTGAGAATTTTCCAAACTCAATAAAAAAAAAAAACCAACTATAAACCCACAGATCCAAGATGCTCGATGAATCCCAAGCACAAGAAAAACAAGGAAAATAATGCCAAGACATGTTATAATCAAATTGCTGAAAACCAGTGATGAAGAAAAAATCTTAAAATTAGCTGGGTGTGTGTGTGTGTGTGTGTGTGTGTGTCAGAGGAAACGAGGGGGCTAGTGGATACTGTATACAAAGGAAAAAGACAAGAGTGACAGAAGACTTCACATTAGAAACAGTGCAAGCCAATTCCGGCACTTTTGGAGGCTGAGGCAAGAGGATCGCTTGAGGCCAGGAGTTCAAGACCAAGCCTGGTCAACATAGTGAAGACACGGAGATACCATCTCTACAAAATTTTTTTTAAAAACTAGGCAGACTACTGGCATGTGCCTGTAGTCCTAGCTACTTGGGAGGCTGAGACAGGAGAATCGCTTGAGCCCCAGAGTTCAAGGCTGTAGTGAGCTCTGGTTGTGCCCCTGCACTCCAGCCTGGGCAACAGAACAAGGCCCTGTCTCAAATAAATACGTACAGTGGAGTGACCTCTTTAAAGAACTGAAAGAAAAAGAAAAAAGATTAAGCTAGAATTCTGCACCCAGCAAAAACATTTTTCAAAAATGAAGCGACTTTTTCAGACAAGCAAAACCTGGCAAACTTCATAGAATACTAGTACTGCAAGAAATTGCTAAAGGAAGTTCTTCTGGCAGAAGGACAATAATACTAGATGAAAATTTATATCTACATAAAAAAATAAAGAGCACTGGAAACAACAAATATGTAAGTAAATATAAAAGACTTTTTCTTATTTTTCTTAAATCTCTTAAAAATATTTGAAAGATTGTTTAAAACAAAAACAATAACACTGCATTGTGGGGTTTGTAACATGTAGAAATTAAATGTATGACAAAAGCACAAAGTCCAGGAGGGGAGAAATGGAAGTCTGTTGTTGTAAAGTTTTTATACTATATATCCAGTTATATACTATTACTTGAAGGTGTAGTATGATAAGTTAAAGATATATACTATAAACCCTAGAGGAACCACTAGAAAAACAAGATAGGTATATCTAGTAAGCCACTTAAGGAGAGAAAATATAATATTACAAACGCTCAACCAAGGCCGGTGGGGGTTACCATGTAGAAGCAGCAGTCTCGCCCCAAGAAAGCTTGCACTCTAGCAGGGACAAGGGGTGACATCTATAAACCAAAACCAAACCCAAGGAGAGGTACAGAGAGCCAAGAGGCTTCCGAGCGGGGAAGGGAGCTTGCTGCCTGGCAGCTGAGCCTCTTCCTGCGAGCGCCGGCTCTGGGAGCCGGTGAGCTGAGCCTGGCTGCGGGCCCCACATTCCAGTCCAAGGCCTCTCACTCTCCCAAGGTCTCTGCTCTCTGCAAAGGGTCATGTTCTTGAGGTCAGGAGGACGAGGAGTGAAGAGGTGGTGCCTGCATCAGGCAGGAGTCAAAACAAAAACTTGCATAAGTCAAAGAATGAGAGAGGACTGTGGAGTCCCGTCTCCCCAGGCTCCCGTGAGCACGTCCCACGGACGTCCCCTCCAAGCCCATCTCCCCGGAAAAGCAGGGTTTTCCAGGTGAGTAGCTTTGCAAAATGA
Organism: Eulemur rufifrons; assembly: GCF_041146395.1. Classification (NCBI taxonomy): domain Eukaryota; kingdom Metazoa; phylum Chordata; class Mammalia; order Primates; family Lemuridae; genus Eulemur; species Eulemur rufifrons. The sequence goes on from NC_090994.1 coordinate 5,078,171, forward strand.
ACTCATCTCTGTCCCTTTCCTCCCTCCCCCTACAATATCTTATAAGTCCATTTCCTTCCGGAGTGTGGGAAATGTGGGTTATTTTGAAAACAAAAATGCATTTAGAGGTCTCTATCATTTCATCTTGGGTGTGGGAAGGCCAATGCTGCTTGAACTTCAACACGCATGTGCAGATCACCAGGGAGTCTTGTTCAAAGGCAGGTTCCGATCCAGCAGTTCTGGGGCTGGAGCAGGAGATGCCGCGTTTCCAGCAGGTCCCCAGGTCCGCTGGTTCTGCTGGCCCGCGGCCCACACGCAGGGCCGCAAAGGGGAAGAGGAAGTCAAGGGCCCCAGATCCAGGTCCCGCCTCTGCCTAGGATGCTTGGACAAATGACCTCTTTGGGCCACGGCCTCCTCATCTACAAAGAGAGGAAAAAGATGTCACTAAACCCAGTGGCCCCTTCTGGCTCTCACATTCTGAGAGAATACCTTGAAATCTGCCAAAGGCATAGAGCATTACGTCCTGAATGACAACGGGACTGGGTGAAGAAATAGGAAGGCAAGAGCAGGGGCAGCGCCACACAAGCCGAGAAGATGAATACGCTGTGAGTGGCACCGCTGGATTTGTGCCCTGGAGCATCCCTGGGTCACCAGGCAAACCTTTCTGTGTTCATTCCTTTCACTCTTGAGTTCCTGCAAAAGTTCTTTTCCATGCAGAAGAAATTGGCAATGCTTAGGAAAACTGCTGTATACTTGAAGAATTCAATCTTCCTCCAACATCCTGCTAATGGCAGGTCCCCTGACTCCCCGAGAAGCACTCTCCCCTCTTCATTAGTAAGGATCAGGCATAAAGAAGGCTCGGTGCCTGTAAGGGAAGCTTGGGAGCCGCTGTGCAGTCTTTGAGCCTGTGCCAAGCTATTCTAGTATTAATAACACGAGACTGCAGGCCCGAGCGTGCAGTACTGAATACAGGAGTGTTAGTGCTAACGGGGCCGGGAAGCCTCCAGGGCCCAGAGAGGCCAAGGGTGTGCACTTGGCATGTCAGCACCTGTGTGCCTGGGCCTCAACCCTTGGCAACGGGCCTGTGGTCTCCTGATACTGCTGCCAGCCTGCAGATCAGCCGTGCTGTGGAATGCACTCTGTGCCCGACTTCAGGAGATGTGGTGGGGAGAGGACCGCTCAGAGAAGGAAACAGAGAAACAGACCTTGCCCCCACGGAGGATGGTTTCCAAAGGAGGGGTCTGTCAATCAACAACCCACGGTCAGAGAACATGAGTTGGAAGGGACTGCAGAATCCATCTGGAAGAATCTCTGGCTGTTCCAGGATGTGCCTGCTGGGATCACAGGCTGTGTGGAGGGCTGTGAGGGGAGATGGGGCTGGAGGGTCTCTCTCTCCCCTCTGCTGCGGCAGTGGACAGCCACCCAAGGAAAGGGACCAACTGCAGAGTCAATGATGCTTCCATTCAGATGGAGCCTGCTGCTACGCTGGCTTCATCGGTGACTCGTGGGAACCTGGGGACACCAGGGTGGAAGAGCTGTTATTGCTCAGGAGCAGTTTTCCTGGCTCAGTCCCTGCCTCCAGCTGAGATCTTGTTGTCTGGGTCCTCAGCAGCTGCCTTGTCCTCATTCAAGGGACTGGAAAAATTTCCAGAGAGAGACGAGATTCATGAGCCTGTTCCTTATACGTGCTAAAATCCTGGTGCACGCAGTCTGCTCTCTTGGGCGTGTTGGCATGTGTGTGGCAGAGAGCCAGCACTTGCTGGAAGGTGGCCGAACACGCCCACCCCAGAGAAGGGGGGATATGACCTACAGCACAGAGTACTCCCTCTCCCTTGCCAGCAGCCCTTTTTTGCTTATGTCAGTGGTTCTTGGGGAACAGACACTCCCAGCAGGACTTGATTCTAACCCACTGTCTTGAACTTCAATTTGAGTTTTCCATGCATAATAAATTGCAGTGGGAATTGAGGAATTAGGGAAACTACTGAATTAGCAATGGATCTACCGTGAGAAGTACACACGCATGCTCACACGTTCCAAGGAACGTACCGAGGGACACAGGGATGTGACTCTGCAATGCTGGCCACTCCCTGTGTGCTGAAGCTCCCTCACCTTCCCAGGGCGGCCCCCAGTGCTGTGAGCAGAGAAGGGTCACTGGAGTGCACTGTGGAAATAGTGACAGATTATTCTGACACTGTCTTTTCTTCTTCTTTTGGTGAGAGAGAGAGATCAGACCTGCAGTGTCATGAACACTGAGGCAGGGCTTCTCTAAGACTACCCACAGCCTCACTTTGAACTGATAGTGGCCCAGAGGATAAATACATTGTGTTTGTGTACTAAACCACGTCTTCTATTTTACGTGTTCTGATGCTCTGACGTCTAGGACCTTGCTGACCCTGGAGGGACTGCCCCTCATGGGGCTAACCGATTCCTAGAGACGGTAAATAACTTTTTCTCAAGCCAAGCCTGCTTTTCAAATGCAAATTAACCCATCCAGAGCCCATACTCCCAAATTTGGAGGGGAAAAATATCTCAGCCTAGAATTTTATACCTGGACAAACTATCACTCAAGGGTGAGGATAAAAATAAAGATATTTTCGGACGAGCAAGGTCTCTATAGATGTATTCCATCATAGATGTGTTCCATTAAGGAAAGGAAATAAATTAAGAAAGAGAAATGTTAAGAAAGCAGAGGCTCCAACCCGAGGTAGAATCAAACAGAAGCTCCAGGATTAAGGGGAAGGCAAATGTCTGGCGAATAGCCATGAACTAGGCATAGAGAGTAATTGGTCCAGTATGAAGCAAATCAGAAAGTTTGGGGCAATATCTACAGAAAGATAAAATTCATAGAATAGCTGATGTATTTTACTGTATTGAGAAGAGACTGATGGAAATGGCAGGAAAATAACATAGAAGAAAATAGTCCACATAGCTTGGCAGTGAATAGTATTTACATGATCGTAATAAAGTGAACTGAAAAATTATCCAAACGAAAGTGTGACGTAACTGTCCTAGGAGGACGGGGGAAGGCGTGTCCACGGGTGGGAGATGGAGCAAAAGGGAGCTAACTCGTTTCTCTATGGTTGGAATAGATAGTGCATAAAACTGGGGGGAAAAGATTAGCAGTGTAAGTGTACTATTTAGGAATGTGGAGATAAATATAAAAAGCAACAGTCGGAGGACTAGAAGTGGATGCCCATGGGAAACAGGGTATGGGTTTGCCAGGTTAGGAGGCTGTTGCTTCCATAGTAAGCCTTGTAGAACTATTCGATTATTTTAAAAATTATTAAAAATGCATTCATGCATATCTTTGATACATATAAAATCTAAATTAAAAAAAAATAAAACCTCCACTTTGCACTACCCCTGAGATGGGTCATGTTTCAGGAAGGAAGAGAAAGAAAGAAAGAAATTATATCCCTTTATATTCTGATTTCTCTGTATTCCTGCATCTCTGTCCTCTCTCCCTCTCTCACCATTTTCCCATTTATTTGCCTTATTTTCCTTTCTTTTATCTCCATCATTCTTCCTCAATTTCTCTTCATCTTTTTTTCCTTTTTTCTCTCTTTCTGGCATAGTATGCAGCTGAAATATCTTTATTAACATACTTTATTATGCTTTTTGAATATACTATTTCCTGGTTTTAGTTCTTACTATTGAAAGCATGCATGGAATGTTCTTTCCTTCCCCCAACCAAAGCAAGCTAAGCAGCAAAGTCAGTTGTAAGTTACTTTGTATCAAGGTGGAGGAAGTTTTCTTGTAAAGGCCCGCTTGGACTTGGGAGAGATCTCAGAGGTCACTGGGTCCAGCCAGCCACCCAATGTGGAAATCCTCTCTACGGTGATTCGAGTACAGTGCAGATGACACAGGCTCTGATGAAATAACATTAATGGTGGGAATTTCCAGTCAGCTGCCAGCCAGGGTGTCCGGGTCCAGACAGCTCAGTGGTGAACAACAGCTTCCATATGTGAAGTGGAATTCTGCCGCTCCCCCTAGGGTAGTTCAGAGAAGACCTGGCACCTCTCCCATGACAGCCCTTCTTATATCTGAAACACAGATCGGGCCCCCTTGTGGAGTTTCTTCTCTGGGCTCAACACTGCCCTTTCCTGTTGGTTTCTGGACCCTTCACCACCCTAGTCACCCTGGTGGGCTCCCTCTAAGTTGTGGCTAAATCTTTCAATCAGAAGCACCTAGAACTGAACATGTGATCTCATCAATGCAGAGTTCAGGGGCTCTGTAACCTCCATTTTTCTGCTCATCGTGCTTTTATTAATGCAGCCTAAGTTTTGAAATAGAAGTTGTGTATCCTAATCTGAAAATCCAAAATCCCAAAGGCTCCAAGATCCAAAACTTTTTGAGCACCGACATGGCACTCAAAGGAAATGCCCATTGGAGCATTTTGGATTTTGGATTTTCGAATCAGGGATCCTGAACCAGGATCTGAAAACATCTGAAATCCAGAACACGTCTCTGGTCGCAAGCATCTGGGATAAGGGATACTGCTCAACCTGGAGCTGTCTTCCTCAACCCTTGCTGACCTACATCAACCTCAAAGTTATCCAAAATGTGATACTTTTTCTTACGCGCTCCAGAGAATCCCTGTATCCCGTATCCTATGTGTGGGAAAGTGCGTTTTTCCAACATTGGTCTGTTTTACACTTATCCCACTAAATCTCTTCTTAAGAGTTTTGGCCCAAAGTCTCACCCTGTTTTGAGAAGTTTCTTATGATTCACTTGAGCAAACATGTTTGGCTACCAGTTACAAATTGCTCACATTAAAATTATTTCATCATCTAATTCAAATTCATCATCTAATTCAGACAAATCTTATTAATACATCATCTCAGCTCTGAGACAGATCCTCTTAAAGGGCGCCCCGGGTTGTTGCGTGTGACAATATACGGAGGTCCCGGTAAGCCTTGCTCTGGGGTCTCCGGCCTGTGAACACGGCAGGGAGGAGGGTGATCCGCTTTACTGTCTACAGCCTCGGGCCCACGTCAGAAAACCTGGGCTGTCTCATGCAATCCATCATTCCCACACCTTCTGGGAAATAAATTAAAACGAGCCGAGCTCCTCGAGACGAAGCAGATGGTTGGGTGGATTCCACGGTGGAGCAGGGAGCTCCACCAGGCAGAGGCTCCTGCTCCCGCTGTCTCGGACTCAGCGCCAGCTGTCGGCAGCTGGACACCGGAGAGAGAGCCACATAGTGATTAATGCTCCATTTGTCAGGGGCTGTCAGCTGTGAAAAATAACAACAATGGCCGACATTTGCGACACGCGTTAAGAGTTTTCAAAGCGCCTCCTCCCGTAATCACCCTTGAGATGGGAAGGCCAGGAAGTAGTAACTCGGTTTTACGGACAAGGAAACTCAGACGCTGAGAGGTTTTGTGACTTGCCCACCTCCACCGAGTTTGGAGGGTGGAGATGGGAGTCAGGATCGGGCTTCGTGGCTTAGAATCCAGGCTTTGCTCCACAGAGCGTCTCTGGGGTCTGCTGTCCATGTAACCAGCTAGTAAGTGTAGGTTCGTCACCTGCTCTGGGCCTGTCACTGGGCTAGATGTCGAAGGGGACACACAGTATAACACATGCCCCTGGCCCTCAGTGGGCTCAGAGCAACCTGAAGCACTGTTGGGCCCCCGATCGTGCAGTCGGCCCCTGAGCACAACGTCTGTCGAGGGGAGCAGGGCCCGGTCGGCAGGGAAGGCTGCAGAGGAGAGTCAGGGCCCGAGCTGGTCCTGAAGGGTGAACTCAACCTTCGGGGTGGTGTTGGAGGGCGGGAGTGGGCAAAGCTTGGTAGGTGGGTGTAGTGGCCTAGGTGACGAGAGCAGCAGTGTGGGGGGTCACTGGGGAAGAGAACAGGACAGAGAGGGTGACCCAGGCAATGGGCAGCACTGGCCTTGAGCGAGGCATTCGGGCCACTCCATCCACACAGCTGTGCAGCAGGACGGGAGACAGTGACAAATGGGACATGGTCCCTCCCTCAGGAACAGGACAGGTATGATGGTCTTCCTGTCCTCTCAGAACAGATGGCTCCTCCTCACACTCCAATGGTAGGAGGCATATTTTACTGTGCAGCACTCAGAGTAATAAGGCTTACATTTTCCTGAAATTGTTTTCAATTATGAGCAAGTCATTTTCACTGCCTTAGCTCAGAATTTCCCCCAGTCTGCGCTGTGGAACAGGCCCTGTTCTCTGTGTTCAAGTGAGAATGGAGAAGCCTTAATGCTGTGTCCCCCTCTTGGAGCATCACCATGCTCAGTAGCATTTTAAAGGCTCTGATAAGTCCTGCAATAAAAGAATGCCTTTGGCTTTCACCAGAGAACCCTTTTTCACGGGACTCCTAGGAACATCTCGTGAGACTAGTGGGCTTTCCATCACTGTCTTGTCCCATCTGGTCCTCACAACTGCCCTGTAATTTGGGGTTATTATCTTTGTGTCCATGAGAACACCGAGACCAAGAACTTTAGTGATTTGCCCAAGGCTGTGCCGCTAGGAATGGTCAGATTAAAGTCCAGGACTTGACACTGTTAAGTCTAGGGCTTTGTCCCTAATTCAGCATTTTGTTACAGTGGCATTTGTCATTTATATGCCTGCCTTCCCCACTGGACTGCCGGTGCCTTGAGGATAAATAATCTCTGAATCATCCTTTATAGAGGTTATTGCATTTTTTGTAATTAATAAAGTGTACATGTTTTTTGAGGGGGATACAAAAAATTATAGAGGAGGAAATATGAATAAAATTGAACCAGTGGGGCTGCTTTTGGATTTGGAGGCCCCTTTCGTCGGCTCTGTCTTCCCTCCCGAGATTTAGCTACTGCTGCTAGGGGGTGGGGCCCTGGTGGCTCCGGGTGGTTGATGGATTTCAGTTAAGATCAGAGGATGCTGCTTTGAGATAACCAATCAGATAAATCAGGAAACATTTATGTTATTGATTGAACAAAATTTTACAAATGCTAAATTCTTGTATCATTTAGTGTGTATAATCATTAATTTTTACCCAAACTATCTCCTGAACAAGACCTAAGTTGATGGAATTCATTGTAAAATTAAACAAGCTACTTTCCAAAAATAGCAAATCCAAATTCTGAATTTTGAAAGATTATATACTTTTCATCAAGGTATTTCTACAAAGCTGAACAACAAGAAAAGATAAACACTGGTTTGTGACCAATAGACAAAAATTGTTTCTGAAATATTTACATTTAATGTGAATCAGGTTAAAAACTAATGAAAAATATTGTACTAAAGGTAAAAATGTTAAGGAATGTATTTTTGTAAAGCAGGCCACAGATGAAGAAGTAGCAAGGTCCCTGGAGCAGTCAAATTCAGAGAGACAGAAAGTAGAATGGTGGTGCCAGTGGCCGGGAGGTGGTGGATGTGGAGAGTTGTTTAATGAGTACAGAGTTTCAGTTTGCAAGGTGAAAAGAGTTCTGGACATTGGTTGCACATCAATATGAATATACTTAACACTACTGAAGTGTACATTTAAAAACGGTTAAGGGGCTGGACATGGTGGCTCACACCTATAATCCCAGCACTTTGGGAGGCTGAGGTAGGAGGCTTGCTTGAGACCAGGAGTTTGAGACCAGCATGGGCAACATAGTGAGACCTTTTCTCTACAAAAAATTTTTTTAAAAAATCTGGGTGTGGTGGTGTGCATCTGTAGTCCTAGCTACTCGGGAGGCTGAGGCAGAAGGATCACTTGAGTATAGAAATTCGAGGTTACAGTGAGCTATGGTCGTGCTGCTACACTCCAGCCTGGGTGACAGAGTAAGACCCTGTCTCTAAAAAAAAAAATAAAAAAAGAAAAAGAAAAAAATGGTTAAGATGGTAAATTTTATGCTATGTGTATTTTATCACAATTAAAAATTTTTAAAGGTTTAAACAAGAAATAGCAAACCATAGTGAATGAATACGTAAAAAAAAAAAAAAAAATATGAAGTTCAAGAATAAGCAAAATGATCCCTGGTGGTAGAAGACAGTGATCACGCTGGGGTGGAGACTTGGTGACCAGAAGGGGTCCCAAGGGGGCTTCTGAGGTGCAAGGAATGTTCTACTCTTGCCCCAAGTGCTGGTTTCACAACTCTGTCTATTCAGTTTATAAAAAATGTGCACATTGTACAATTACGATCTGAACATTTTTCTTTAGATATGTTAAACGTTTTAGTATTTGTCTTTTTTAAGAAAGATGCCTGTTGGAGGGGGAAAAGAAAACAAGTCAGGCCTGCGAACGCAGTTTTGAGATACAGCCAGCAGAAGCGGCCTGGGAGCCCTTGAGGGGTGCAGGCCTGCAAGTCCCCACTCTTGTGCCTTCCTTCTCTGGGCTGAGATCCTGGAGGACGGGGCTGGGTCTAATTCCTGTTTGTAAAAACATTTCTAAGACATTGCACGAAGGTACAGCCTAACACACTGCATGAAGGTGCACAGCAGACGTTTGCTGAGTGAATGACTGAATGGATGGCAGGAATCCTCACATAGGTAGATGCCCGGGAGGGAGAGGATGGTTGTGGACGCTGTGTCTAAGAGGCCCCAGGTTCAGCCTTGCTCGGTTTCTCCACGAGGAACAAGGATGATAGCTGCCCTCCCCACCTAAGAGAGAGAGTCGTTGGGACACTCAAGTGACATAATTCTAAGGTAGCGGGAGGCACTTGAGTGCGTCTGCTGTGCCTCCTGTGTCCATCGCCTGCATGGACAGCAGAACGGACGTGGCCACGGCAGAGAGTTCCCCGTTAATCAAAAGCTCGCTCCCTCCATTGTAAGTCCTTGGATTTCGTTACCTTTGTTTCCATAGATGGAGCTGCGTCAGGAGTCTAGTCTACCCTCCTGCATCAATGCAACCACATTCTCATAACACCTTCTGGGGAAAAAACGCCTACCGCAAATGCCATCTGTGATTGAATGGAAATAAACTGCTTGCCGGACGATTCTGATTTTAGGTGGCAGGAAGGTATCATCTGAGCTAAGATCTGCCCGAAGGACTCTGACCCACTAAACACCTAGCTCTCCGGGCCATGCCTAGACTTCATTATCCGATGTCCCTGGGCCTGTTCTGGCAGCTTTATTCAATATAGACAGAGATTGGAAACAACCGAAATCCCCATCCACAGGAGAATGGGTACACAAACTGTGTTCTATGCATGTGACAGAGTACTGCTCAGTGTGCCGCCCTTGGCAGGAGGTGGACGGAGAGTGGGGGAGGAAGAGAGGTCACACGCGGAGTCCCCACATGGCAGAAGAGAGAGTGAACCTGACCCCGCCAGCCCTTCCCACAGTGGCACAGATGCAGCCGCGAGGGTGGAGACGCACGATCTAAACACCTCCCCAGAGGTGACACCTCCCAACACGGTTGTGTTGGGGATTCAGCTTCCAACACACGAGTTCTGGGGACACACTTAGACCATCGCACTAACAACAATATTTCCTGTGAATATACGCATCTCTGCAATGACGGTCTCTGGACGTCGCATTCCGAGCACATTTCTGGCTACTTGTAAGATTACATACTAGGAATGTTGGTGAATTGATGGGTGACAAAAACATTCTTTTCTGTGAGAGGCAGTGGTTAAAGGCACAGACCCTAGAGTCGAATTGCCTGGGGTTGAATCCCAGCTCTGCCACTGACAGGCCGTGTGACCCTGGACAGGTGACTTCATCTCTGTCTCTGCAGGTGGGCGCAGTAGCGGTGCCAACCCCACAGGGCTGCTGTGTGGGTTAAAGGAGTGAATATGTGAGAAGCACCCGGAGTCGCCTAGCACGCGGCGTGGACTACAAAGTGTTTCTTCTCCTCCTTTCCTTCCTCTCCCTCCTCTCCCCTTATTATTATTACAATTATGGAATTACTGTTTTTCCTCCCTGTAAAATGGAGAGTCACAGTGGAGTGGCTGCCCGGGGACAGTGAGGAGGGCCGTCCTGAAGATGACTAAGACGTTTCTGACTCAGCTGTGGGCTGGCAGCCGCACGGCGAGGAGAGCCGAGCCTTGGCGAGCGCTTCTCATGGACGAAGTCTGACCCTGAAATCCTGAGGCCGAATCTTTCTCCAACAAACAGAAACACATTTATGCATGTCACCTGCAGAGCGCCATCCCCTGGCGGCCGTCCGGTGTACACGGACTGTGCCAAGGTGGCGCAAACCATGTTGGGGGTCTCCTGACTCCTTCCTCTGCCGTCACCCCAGTCTGAATTAGCTGCTCTCTGAACGTTTGGTTAGATCTCCTTTTCCAAACATCAGCGATTGTGCTTAGGTTTACAGTTATTTGTGCCTGAGTCCACCTCCCGCGCTGGCTTGCGACCCTGTGTCCCCCGGCCTGCGTGCAGTGTTAGCGCGTCGTAGACACTGGCTTTGTTGCTAAGTAGTGTTGAGACCCCAGGGGCCTCCTGAATATCCCCAGCGTGGCCGGTCTGTCACCTGGGGGGTGGATGGGACTCCAGGAAACCACACGAAGTAATTCTATGTCAAGTTTGGTGAATGAATTGGGCCATGCCAATTCTGTCCTATAAATAAATTTACAAGACTGGTTTTCTTGCGTGGCTCATAAGCCAGGGTCTAGCTGCCATTCCCCCAGCAGCGTTCCAGAAAGAATCTTGAGCAGGGCCTTAGACCAGGCACGGGGAGTCCCAAGGCCAAGGCCGAGCGCGCGGCTCAGGGCCGGGCTGGCTTTCCCGCACGGGGCTGTAATGCTGAGATTGGCCACGAGAGGGGGGCCGTGTCCCAGACCCCGCCACAGGAGGCTCCGCAACTGCTCCAAGAACTTTAGCTTATAAAGCGGGCGGCGGGAGCGGCGGCAGTCCACATCTCAGCCGGTACCTAGCGCCGCCGAAGTGCCTCCTCAGGACATCTCCAGATTGCTGCCCGAGGCGGGGCACCAAGACAGGGACTGCAGGCGCAGACCCCCACTCGGGGTCTCCCAGGCACAGACCCCCACTCTGCCACAGGTTGAGCCCTGCCTCCTGCAGAAGTGACCCTTGTGATCCTGCCCTGCGTCGAGTCCCTGAATGCGCCTACAGCCTCGTTCTATGACTCGGTCTCCATCTGGCTGGCTGTGGGGACAAGCTCGGAGGGGCTGCCTGGGTCTCAGTGTGGTGGCAGCCAGCTCTCCAGCCACCATGGCATATGCTGGGAACTGAGAGGACGGGCTCTGTGGCCTCAGCCAGGGGCACTCAGGTGAGTCTCGGTGCTAACTTTGTCCTGTCTCCTGGGCATGGTGTCCCAAAGGCAGCCGGAGCACACAGGGATGTCCCGGATGGAGCAGAGAACCAACTTCGGGGATCTTCAGGATGTATTGCCTGGAGGTGCCGGCTCCAGGTGGGAAGGTCCCGCCTGTCTGCGCCTGCGGACATCGGCTGGGCCCTTATCCAGCTGCCTGGGCTGAAGGGCGTGAGCCTGCATTCGGGGTGCCAGCGGGAAGCTATTGCCTTGGTGGCAACCCTGCTTGGCTCCTGTCAGAGCTCCAGAGCCGATTCAGGGAGCAGATGGTACAGGTGACAGCTCCTGTCCACGTGCGTGTGTGTGCATGTGTGTGCGCGTGCCCAGCGGTGGGCCATGTGAAGGGAGAGGTGACGTATAAAATATCTGCAGCTCTCCGGCTTTGGGTTATGATTTAGGTTAGCTGAGTACAGTTAGAGGAGGAAGGCGTGTGAAACCTACCCAGTGATCATCTCTCTGGAGGGGGCCACATTTCACAGTGACTGCTGGAACCCAGAGACACTGTCTTGGGAGCAGCGATAAGACTCGTGCCACGCCCTCAGTGGGAGAGACTCACTGAGGCCTTCGGATGCCCAGAGAGGGACCTGGAGAGGCAGGGTCCAGCATCAGCCCCGGGCTGCATTCACCACTGTCTTCTGCAAGGGACCCCAGCTTTGGTCCTGGGACTGGCTAGGAAGGAGGGAGGCCCCAGGAGCCCAGACACCCGCTGTCTGGCTTCTCGGCAGGGTCAGAAGATGCCTGGGGGGCGGGGGGGGGGTGTTGGTTCTCATCAGACTCTGCCACCAGCTCCCCTGTGCGACCCTGTTCGTAAAGCCCTTCTGCGTGCATTTTCGCACGTGAGGCTCGCAGTGATGCTGAGTGGCTGGCAGCTGGGGACCGTCCCGTCGTAAAGGTGATTCACCTGAGGCTGAATGAGGTCAGCTGACTGGGCCGAGTTCCCTGAGAAATACATAAAAAGAGGGGCCAGGATGGGAGCCTTTGGCCTCTGTGCTCCCCACTCCCCACGTGCCTGCGCAGAGCCCAGGGAGGGGTGCACAGATGGCCGAGGGCTTTTTGAGCTCTAAAATGCAGAATCTGGAAGTAGATCCTTGGTGCCTTGGGGGCAATTGCCTGGGAGTGAATCATGACATTCCAAGAGGTCAGTAGAGTGTCCCCTCCCTGCTTAGAGGGAGGCCTCCCTCTTTGACTTGAAGCATTGAGGTCCAGGTCCTTGGATTTCTACCACAGGTAACTGTGGCTTCCACGCCCTGCTCATGTGTCCCCTGCCCTGTGTCCTCCCTTCAGGGTCTCAGAGCCTCTCCTCAGCCCCAGGGTCCCCACCTGCTGGGGTCATTGGCTGGCTCTCTGAGGTGTGACCCTCTTCACCCTGAAGGTGGCCCCCAAAAGGGGCTGGCATGCACCTCCCAGACAGAGCAGCCTCGTGGCTGGGCCAGGGCCCCGTGTGGGAAGCTGTTGCCAGGTGCCTCTTCCTGCGCTGATATCTATTGTTCTTGCCTCTCTAGTCTTGGTTGGTTCAACTTTAAAATGGGGTGACGGAATGGGAGTGCCACCTGCCTGCCACTGTCACAGTGCTGCCGGGAGGAGCTCCCAGGGAGATCCTGGGGGGCAACTGGCCTGTGCCCTGTGGGGCGGGCACACGCACTGGGGGTTGCACTGTCGTCTCCACTCTCACCGTCAGTTGCGTCTTGCCCGAGAGCTCAAACATGGTCCAAAGGCGATAAGACCCGTGATCTGAGAGTCCAAATGCCTGCCTCCCACTCCCAAGAAAGAAAAACAGCCTCAAATAAAACCTGGGCAGGCAGAACGTGCTTAGGTTTCATTTCCAAGTAACAAACACGAGCAGAGTTGGCTGCGCGTTTCCAAACCCCTCTCCCCAGCAGCTCCCCGGGCTCCTGCTCCCGCAGCTGAGGGGTGGAGGGCCGCTCCCCAGACACGTTCCAGCTCTGGCCGGGAGCTGACCAGAAGAGGAGGATGGTGAAGTGGCCGTGGGGCCCCTCACCTCCCCTCCAGAGGGGCAGCGCCTGTCCAGCTCTGTGTGACCTCTGGACAGCAGTGGCTGTTGCCTTTGGCAGAGAGAGGGTCATCGCAGGCAGAAGAGACACTGGCTTCTGCTTCGTGGCCCCCCAGGAGCGAGGCCAGAGGGAGGGTCCCTCACTCATTGCTCGTAAAACAAGGGAGGGTCCCCTGCAGCTTAGCAGTGACGGAGCTATCCGGGACTCCACCTAGAGGCCCTCGCTGGGTGGAGGACTTGGGTGGAGGACTGGGACGGGGAGACCAGCACACTGGACACCACGCGGCACAGCGAAGCCGGGGTGGGCGGTGTCTGGGACAGGGAGGAGGGATCCTGCTGCAGCAGTGGACCCGGCCCTCTTCCGTCCCTCCCATGGGCAGGAAGAAAGGCTCACAGGGACTGGGAACACCATGGCTCTGTGTGCACACACACGTGTGTGTGTGTGTGTGGGTGTGTGTGCGTGTGCATGCACCCATGTGTGGGGCACATGGAGAAGAGGTAAGAGCAGAAGCCCCCAGCCCTCGTGTGGTGTTGCAAGGACAGTTGAACAGCAACTGGTCAGTTCTGGCCTCTTCTCAGCCCTCACATCAGAGGTCTCTGGGGGCCAAGTTCAAGGCATGAAAATCAGGGGTTTATGTTTTGCTCTGCCTGGTGGAGCGACCCGGCCAGCCTCCCCCTTGGTTGCCCCTGTTTATGAAACAGTGAGGCTGCCTCTGTCCCCACCCTGCCTCCGGATTGAGTGAGCTTTCCAATCAGCCGCGTCGTCCCCCCACCGCCACCCGCCAGACACCGCGTTCTCCCCCGGCTCCTCGGGTCGCAGGGTTGAGTTCGCTCCATGCTGGGCCTGGGACCCACGCTCCTAATGGCTTTTACCTCCCAAGGATTCATTTTTAAAACGTGGATGGGATGTTTTGGGTTTGATGTTGAGATAAACTCATGGCTGGAACGGAGAGGAAAGCAGAGAGTTATCTGTAAAATCACTGAGCGTGAATGTGAGAAAAGCAAAATCAAGTATTTTGTGTAAATAAATACTTCATAATCTTGCTTGAAAAATGGACTTTTCTCATTACACAAAGAATGCAAATGCATCACAGAAAACCCAGAAAATCCACAAACAAAAAGCAATAGAAAATCTCTACACTCCCTTCCAGCCGGGCAGCCTTGGGTTTACACATTTGCATACACGTTACACACGTATGTATTCCAGAATGGGATTGCGTTGTTCACACTGTTGTGTAAATGGGCTGTTTTGCTCCAAGGAGCACAGGTTTTCCCAAGTCAATGGGTTCGTTCCTGGAACCCTGCGGGGTGGATAGAGCCAAAGACCCTATGAGGCAGCCTCAGCGACCATCCGGACACGAGCCCGCCCTGCCTATGGCTGCCCAGTCTTTTAGCGTCTGGAGGTCCCCACAGAGGCTGTCTGCTCTTCGGGTGCCACCAGGCCAGATGAATCCCCGCTGTGGTCCCGCTGAGCCAAGCCCCTCTGACCACACCAGCCCAGCTGGTTTTGGGAGCAGTTCTGGTCTTCTCTGCTGCGTTGGCCGATGTCTCTGCGCCCCTCTCAACACGTCTAGTTTCCTTCCTTTCCAACACAGAACAGAACCCCTGAGGGCTCCAGAACTTCTCCCCGGTCGACCTTTGGGTCAACAGGGTCGCCTCCAGGCCCCACCTGGCATGGTGGCCCCAGCCCCACCAAGGGTGGCTGAAAGGAAGGGATGGTCCCCCAGTCAGAAAGGTCCAAAGAGCCCTGGTCTTCCAAAGCACTGAGGAAGTTGGGGTGGGGACTCAGGGTTCCAGGGACCTGGAGGGTGGCACTTGGGTCCTGTTGATGAGCAGAGGGTCCCGGAGTTCAGGCTCAGGATCACGGGGTGGGCATCTCGTTCTACACATTCATTTGTTTCCACCTGTGGTTGATTCTCTTTCTCCCCTACCCCTGTCCTTCCTCTCCTCCCTTCTCGCCATCTCTGCTGCCACCGCCGCCGCCGCTGCAGGACGTGATGGAGAACAAAGCCATGTACCTGCACACTGTCAGCGACCGCGACACCAGCTCCATCTTCGAGGAGCCCTTTGACGGAAGGAGTCTGTCCAAGCTGAACCTGTGTGAGGACGGTGAGTGCCTCTGGCTCAGTCTTGGGGTGCAAGATCTGGCCTGGGGGCGAGTGACCTCCCTGTCTAATACCGCATATGTTGAACTTCATTCCTCAAAGGGGCTTTTCCATGGCTTTTCTCATTCATTCGTCTCAGCAAACCTGTTCGAGCAGCAAGATGAGTACCCATTTTACAGATGCGTAAAATGCTGAAGCTGAGAAAGGCAGTAAGGACCACACACTCGCCAGTCAGACAGAGGTTCCCGTGCCAAGGCTGCTGACCGCGAGGGCAGCCCCTCTGTCCCGGGAGAGTGAGGCTGGGGTCAGACGAGGGTATCTGAACCAATCAGCCCAGGTGACGAGAGGGGCCACCCATGCCCTTCCTGAAGCGTCTGTGAGGGCAAACACGCCTCTCCAAGGTGCTCCCACTGGGTGGGTTCTGCTGCCTGTGGCCCAGGTGGCATCTCGGGGGCTGGTTCTTTGCTGAGACTGGAGATCGAACTGATGAGCCCGAGCCCTGTTTCGCCAGCCTGATTCCTGTGCACTCCGCAAGGGCTCGGCACTCCTTAGGTGCCTAATAAACGCTTGCACGTGAGCGAATGCGCTCCCCACTGCGGTGCATGCTAGAGAGGAGAGCTTTGTCCCCACTTTGAAGAGGCACAGAATGAAGCTTGCAGAAGTCTTGCGAAGACTTCTGGCCGCGTGGAGACGGCGTTTCCTCACGGTTTCCCTCCAGCACCGTGCTTGGTCGTGCTCCACTCTGCCAGCTCACGGGCAGTGGCTCCGCTCTTGCGCCCAGCCTGCCTGTCCTCCCGCAAGGTGCCAAGTGCAGGCGGGAAGCTGGGATGGTCTCAGCAGGCGGAGGAGACGGGAGGTCTGGGCTCCTGCTCACCGGCCCGCCGGAACCGTCCACCCCTGCGGCTCCCACAACGCGTCAGGCTGTGGTTTAGGGCCCCGCATGCTCCTACGAGAGATTAAACCAGCCTGTGCCCTCAAAGGGCTTATGATCCCCGTAGAAGGCCTGGCAGGAGAACAGTTGCCCGAAATATAAAGTAGGTTAAGACAGGTGTGAATGTTGAAGTCGAGTACGCAGTTTCCTGGAAAAGGCCTCGAAGCCTAGAAGAGATCATGCAAGAGAAGAGGCGGGGGGAGTATCGCCAGCGTCGCGATGCCCAGCCGGGCAGCGTTTCTGCTGGTTCTGCCCCTTGGCAGAGGGAAGGCCCTGGGGTGCCGGCCTCTTCAGCCCCCAACAGCGCGTCCGCAAAGGGGAAGCTGCCGGCCACATCCACGGGCATGTCAGTAAAGAGGCCGGGTTGGTTTGGCCAGAAAGAACGGGGCACAGCACAGTGGGGTGATTGGGGGGCCCAGGGGGCCATCATGGCTGTCACTGGGACCACCTTACCCTCTTCTCCTTACCTCTTCTTACTCTCCCTTTTTCTGAACCCCAGATTTAAAAAGCTCATTTGGATCAGAAGGACGGAAAAATAACAGTAACCCCAGCCACTGTGCTTTTCGGGCTCCCAGCTGTGGGGAGACCTGTCAGGGGGCAGCTTGAGAGCCATGCTAGCGAGTGTCCCGTGCGTGGGGTCCCCCGAGGCCCAGTGTCTTTGGGCCACAGTGTCCTCATCTCCCACAGGGGGACGCAGAGGGTATCTCTGAGGTCCTGTCTGGTTCTAAAATTCTGTGCGTAGAAGCAGACCTGGCCACGGCGTGAGGGGTGTGGTTTCCAAACCCCAAGTCGGTGGCTCCCACTTCAACAGGGCTGCGAACCCAGGCCCTGACACCTTCCCGCCGCTGACCTTCACCGTGAACCTGCTGGCTGCTCGCGGGGCCTCTGCCCCAGACGGGTGCTGTCCTGGCTGGGGTGCACAGCCCATTCCAGCGTGGCCTGAGCCCTCGCCTGCTCCCCTCCCGGAGGTCCTCCTGTCGCCCTGCGTGCCCATCCCCCCTTCCCTGCTTCTCTTTCCTTTCTTCTCTCGTCCTATTTCCTTCTACCACACTGTAACCTTGTTTATTACGTTTATCATCCATCGTCTGTTCCCCACGGCAAGAATACGGGCAGGACAAGGGCAGGCATCTCTGTTTAGTTCACTGATGTCTCCAAAGCCCAGCATGCAGTCGGTGCTCACTAGGTCTATGCGGAATGAATGAATGAATGAACAGAGGGTCCTTCTAAAGCTGATTGCTGAATTCTCTCGGTCTCCCCCACTCCTCGTTCCTGGGACACGCGAGAAGCCCAGACAGAGCCAAGTGTTGAGATGAAACCAGTAACTTAAAAGCTTGTAGGTTTCTGATTTGATTTCTGCCCCTTTCCCGTCCATTCCAGAGGAGAACGAGGAGCTTGACTTGGGGAAATTCAAGCCAGATTTGGTTTTGTTTCTGAAGGATTTTGCTGCTTCTTTGATCCTTCTCTCTGCAGAGGGAGGGCAAGGGGTGGGCTGGGCGGGGAGGTGTGGAAGGAAGGGGGAGCCAGCCCCCCTGAACCTGGCTGGGAGGAGCTCCAGGTCCCCCCAGACGTCCTCCTCAAACGTGGGCCAGAGGTGGGAGGCGGGGAGGGGCCACGGAGGTGTTAGTGGAAGGTGTGACTCAGACGTGAGTGCAGGTGGGACCTTCAGGGCGGCAGGTGTAAAGTGAATGCACGGGGTCTGCTGCGCCTCCTGCTCCTGTGCCCCGTCCGGGGGAGTCCCCGCCCTCCCCACCCCACCCAATATCCTCCCCCAGGCAGCACCCTCTCCCCTGCTCCCTGGCTCCATGGATCCCTCCCCAGGCCTGTCCCTGCCGAGTCTCAGAGTCTGAGTCTTAACCGCACTCTGTGTCCTGCTGGGTTGGGTGGGCTGTCCTGCTCTGATACAGCTTATCCGCCCCGTACTGTGCTTGTCCACCCAACTAGACTGGAAGCTCCCTGAGGTCGGGAAGGTGTTTTTCTCTCCTTTGAATTCTCCTGGGACCTTGTGGGTGGCAGGTGCTCAGGACGTCTTTGTGATTGTTGGTGATGTGCCAAGGCCACTTGATTAGTTAGTGGCAGAGCTGGGACCTGACTCCGAGTTTCCTTACCTGGAATGCAGGTTCCTTCCTAGGAAAGGAACCCGCATCCTTCAAGGCGGCCCCCATGCAGCCCCTGCTCCGTGACGCCCTGGGGGCTCCCCTGCTCTGCACGCCTTGGCGAGGCCACCTCGGGGAACCTGCCTCCATCGTCCCATCTTAGCCGCCATCGGTGTCCTCCTGGCAGCGTTGATGGGAAGGCTGGAGAAGAGCAGGGACCGACCTCCTCACGGGGCTGGCATCCACCTGTGGGGCCGGAACTGCTTGGAAGGGCCAATCCCAAATGGGGCCTGGAAGGTTCTTTAGCCAAGCCTCCCCCCTGATGGGCGTTCACTCTCTCACTGGGCAGTGGGCCTACCCCTCACTTCTTCCCCCTCCCCTTTCTCCTCCCTGCTCTGTGCCTTAGTTTCCCCCATGCAGCCGGGCCTCTCCCATCTGGCGCCAGGAGGCCAACGAGGAGGCCGGGCCGGGAGTGGGTGGGGTCCGGCTGGTTCTGGCTCCTCCGTGGCACTGAGGGCCAGAGAGAGGTGTTAGTGTCAGGGGAACTCTGCAGTCCTGCCTGCCCCCCACCTCTCGTGGCGTCATCCCTGGGCGCACAAGGGACCCGGGAGTAATGAGTTGCACATGCTCCTGGCCCTGCAGCCCGGCGCTCGCTGAGTCAGCCCGGGCTCCCCATTCCTGTGTTCCTTCCCCATGAAATGACATTATTCTCCTAGGGGAGCCCCCAGTCTACCTTCCCATCCGTCAACTCTCCCCAGTTCATTTGGCGCAGCTGAGGGTGGGCGGGGATTTCCTGGGAGGGCCTGGCTGGGGCCTCAGGAAGGTCACCGCCCTCTACAGGTTGGAGAGTCTGGCTGGGGCAGAGGAGTAGGGCTATTAACCCGTTCAGAGCTGCAGCCCACTCGGGGACTTGTCCCTGTTAAGCAAGAGCAGAGAGCAAAGCACTGTGAGAGTGACCGTGGTCACCGGGGGTCTTTCTTGCCCAGTGGGCCGTCCCTCCAGCACATGGGAGCAGCCTGGTGAGGGGGAAGAGCCTGGGTGTTGCATGTGTCGGACCTGGGCCAGACTCCACAGACCACACACGAGCCGTGTGACCTTGGCCACATTGACTCAGGCTCGAGTGGAGGCTTCTCTTTGCCTCTCTGTTCTTCAGTCTGCCCCGTTGGGTCACCTCGGGCTGGTCCTGTCCTCCCACCACAGGGCACAGCTCCTCCCAAGCCGCCCTCTCTGTGTGGATTTTCTCCTTCCAGCTTCCTGTAACCGCTCCCGTCCCTGACCCTTTGGGATCAGGTGGTTCCAGCCCAAGGACCCTGCTCTGTCCTCATGGGCGTCCCCTTTGATATGTTCCCTTTATTGAACCCTGTGAAGTCTCCTAATCTGAGTGGGCCACTGTTTCTGCCAGGGCTGGACCCTCTGACTTAGTGTCCTCATCTGCAAGATGACAGTGATGTTAACCTCTTAGGGGTCGTGGTGGAAGCAAGTGATACAACCCAGGCAAAGCACCTTGCACACAGTAGGCCTCAACCCACACCTGTCCCTCCCTGCAAACCCTGGGGGGTGGGGAAGAAGAAAGGGAGGGATGAAGAGGTCAGGAGGAGCTGCTGCCACCCCTGGCCCCCGGGAACCACCACACCACTGCTCAGGGACCCCTGTCCCAGAGAGTGTTCTAAGGCTGATCCTTAACCTTCAGCTGAAGAAAGTAGAGTTTTGGTTAGTGGGCTTTTCACGAGGCCTAGATACTCAGGGAAATTGAGCAAGTTCTTTGAGTCCTATTTCCCAAATGTAGACTTTGTAAGGAATATTCTGGGTCCCACAGGCTCCTGGTTCCGTGGTGTACATGAGTCTCTCCTTTCCCTATCCCAATCGGAGGCACTTTGCTTCCTGAGGTTTGTGGCCGGCGGGGCGAAGGGACGTGTTTCCTTGTCCCATTGTGGAGGCTGGTGTCCCCAGGAAGCGTACAGAAGAGGGAGGGAGGGGGCACAGATGGGCACAGACAGGAGCCCCTCCCTCTGCCTTTGCTCAAGTCCCCCACCCCTGAGCCATGCTGTCTCCTCTGTGGCGTTACTCCAGGGACTGGGGACGGTGAGGTGGGTCTGAGGGGAATGTCACTGGCCCGTCCCACTAGCTCGGTACACTCTGGAGTGGGTGGGCTTGGGGGGGCCCTGCAGTGAGGGCAGAGCTTTGGGTGGGTGGGTGGGCTTCAGGAGATCCCCTGGGTAGAGGGGTGAGGAATAACCAGGGCGTGTTGTTCTTTATTGTGTCACCCTTTTCTCCCACCCACAGGCCTTGCTCTCGTGGTTCCTGGCCTCCACTCCCTTGCTCATTCATTCATTCATTCATTTCTTCATCTTCATCTTTCAACAGAGACGGATAAACAAAGCTGTTTGGGGGTGACAGTGGTTGGCAGAGGTGGTGTTGGGAGTCCTGGAGTTTCTGTGGGTGCAATGCACTGAGTATGTGTGTCCCCAGCAAATCCTAACCCCCAAGGTGATGAGATCAGGAGGTGGGGCCTGTGGGAGGTGAGGCGGTCATGAGGGTGGAGCCCTTGTGGGTGGGATCACTGCCCTCATAAAAGGGACCCTGGAGAGCTCTCTCACGCTCTTGCCACTGTGTGAGGACACAGTGAGGAGACGTCCAGGAACCAGGAGACGGGCCCCCACCAGATCCCATATCTGCTGGTGCCTCGATCTTGGACTTCCAGCCTCCAGAGCCGTGAGCCGCACATCCCTGCTGCCTGTGAGCTGCGCAGCTGTGGAGCTGGGTTCTCGCAGCCCTGAGGCCAGGAGGCTGCTCTGAGCCAGGACCGGGGACTCAGGGAGGGTGAGACTGACGGCAGGGCTGTGAGGTGTGGGGGCAGGGTCTTGCCAGGAGCACCCGAAGTCCCAGGACACCTGCCCCCACCCTCCACAGTTGCATGTGGGCCCGGGGGGGGGGGGTCTTGTCCTGGAGCATGAGAGGTCTGGAGCACATTTGGCTCTTGGGGAGGGCAGGTCAGGGGGCCTGGGGACCCTGGGGGAGGGTGGTGGGGTCCATCAGCAATGGTGATGCTGTACGGCTGTGTGCTGGGCTTCCGTACACTGTCCCCATTAAGCCACAGTGTGTGTGTTATTGCTCCCTGATTGTTGATGGAGGAGCCGATGAGGTCTCAGGTGAAGTAAATTGCCCGAGGTCACCTGGCTAGTCAGGTGGAGCCTGGTCCTTAAATCCCAGCCCCTCATCACAGCTCAACTGCCTTTCCTGGGGCGCTGGGCCTGGGAGTCCATGCGCAATGGGAGAGCCAGGCCTGGCGGTGAGGGCCAGGAGAGCAGGGGCACCGGTGGTGGCCAGAGAGTGGACTCTTGGCAGTTCAGGTTAAGAGGTAAGGCTGTTCCGGGCCGTGGTGAGGCTCAGGTGGGGCCATGGGGACAAGTGGCTGAATGCAGGGACAGGCAGAGGGAACTATTCTGGAAGGCGCAGCCGGCAGGAAACAGACACTCATTCAAGTGGGTTTGGACAGGAGCGCAATGACCAGGTCTTAGATGGCTTCTGCAGGACGCCTGGACACTAATTGACTTCAGGTCAGAGAAGTGCCCTCCTGTCCCCATGTCCACGTGGCATAATTCAGCAGAATGTTTTGGGAGGTCTGAATACATTCATGAAAAGGAGGCCTGTCCGTGGAGGGCTGGCCCGGCCCGGCCCCTGCCCAGCCCCGGCCCGGCCCCGGCCCTGCAGACTTGGTTCCTGGTTAACGTCCAGGCCCAGCCACAGAGCTGCCTGGGGGCAGGTGATGGCCCCAGCCTGCCACACGGTGTCCCTAAGCCTTCCTGTCCCCTGCTGTCTCCCACTTCCTGCTCTCTGGGCTGAGATTCAGGTCCCTGTCTCAGGATAGCGGCAGAGAGAGAGCAGATACACTGCTCTAGGATGGGTGTATCCTTGGTCTTGGGACCAGGCGCCTTGAGGAGGGGAAGCCACCTCTCCCACGGCTGAGCCGGATGGTCAGGGTGGAGATGGGCTGCGGAGCTCGGCTGGCTTGACCCCGGCACCCGGCTCCAGAAAAGTCCGCTGAGATAACGAGCAAACTGTCCTTGCTCTACTCCTCCCCCACTGCTCGTTGTGCTTAGAATGCAGGTGTCAAACGGGCCTAGAGTAGGTACTTGGTGAGTGGCAGCTGTCATTCTGTTGTGTCACATTGTTGAAGGTTTAAAGTGTAGGTTTGAGGATTACTCAGGCGTGATAAGGCCAACAGACTCATCCGGAGATGACCACTATGGAAAGTTTGTCACAGTTCCCAGAGAAGGGGGCACCCCACTGCCACGCAGGCCACCCGGGGACGTGCCAGGGTGGGTAGCAGGCAGAGGGGGTGGAGGGGAATGTGGGCAGGGGGCTTTGCTGTGGTTTCTGGGAAGGAATGGGCAAGGCAGAGTGAGCGGGCTTAGGATTGGCTGGTGTGAATAATTTCAGCAGGCTCTGGGGTATTGGGGCCATCCCTGGTGGTCTGGTCCCTGGCCCGGGGGTGATTAGGGCAGGCGGATGGTGGCCTGGAGTGGGAGGTTGGTTTGTATACGAAAGGCTCAGGTGTGGCCTCTGCTTCTGAGCGACTGCTGTAAATCAGGGCTCCCACACCCACTCCTTGTGTTTGATTGATTTGCCAGAATGGCTCATAGAACTCAGGGAAGCCCTTTGCGTGTTTCCAGGTTTATTACAAAGGCTGTGACACAAGGTGCAGGTGAACAGCCAGGTGGAGATGCACAGGGGGAGGGGCGGGGGTGGGACACAGAGCTGCCCTCTCCAGGCGGCCACCCTCCAGGGACATGCACACGTTCAGCTGTTTGGAAGTCCTTCCAACCCAGTCCTCTGGGATTTTTATGAAAGCCTCATTATGTAGGAACAATTGATTCCATCATTGGCCAGAGGTGATCAGCTCAACTTTCGGCCCCTCTCTTCTACCAGAGGTTGGGGTATGAGGCTGAATGTCCCAACCATCTAATCACCCTCGACTGTCCAGCGACCAGCCCCGATTCTGAGGCTACCTAGGGGCCCCCAGACACCAGCCGTCTCACCAGTATACAAAAGACACTATTATCACTCTGGAGATTCCAAGAGTTGTAGGAGGTTTTTTGCCAGAATTCAGGACAAAGGCCCAATATATATTTCACAACATCACAGTTTAGGACCCTCCCAGGCTCCAGTGAGACTTGTTTACCTGGGTCGCTGTGACTCCAGGTGGGTGGCTGTCCTGGGCAGTGTCCCTGCCTCACCTTCCCTCTTTCCTTTTCTGAGGTCTCCATTAAAGCCAGAAAGTGGTGGCAGCCTCAAAGACAGGGGTTATTCGAGGCTGCCCGTTACAATGAACAATGTGAGCCGTGAGTAACCAGAGAGCATGAGGCGGCTGATGACCATGAGGTCAGACTTGGGTGAGTTTAATGAGGATCCTTGGAAGAGCTGAGCTCCGAGGTCCCTCCCAGCACAAAAATCTTGTCTCCACCTGCTGTTTACAAGCTGTGGGACCAAAGAGAACAAAAAGAAAATGACTGTTTGTTGTTAAGACTCAAGTAGGTGCCGGTTGAATCACTGCCTCCGGTTGTTTGTGGTGTTTAGAGCTAGTTTCTTTGGAAATAAATACTCGTTTTTATCAGATCCAATTTGTGAGTACGTTTTTTAAAGGGGAAGACAAATTCAAACAGATAACTTCCTAAATGCTCTGAAATTATGATTAAGAAATTAAAATACTAGTTTCTCAAGGAGAGGATGAATTAATAAAGGGCGTCATTCAGAATCTCTCTCATGGTCTCTCAGTCAATGCATGGCGGAGGCAGGCTTTGGATACCCTCTACGGGAGCCCCAAACGCATGCTTTTCCCCCTGTAGGGGTGACAGATGCCACTGCCTAATACCAGGAAACCGGAAACCGGGCTCCAGAGCTTCGAGGCTCCCCCCACGCTGTGCCACTGACATCGGGCACCATCTCCGTACTCATCCTCAGCTCAACTCTGTGGGGCTGAGTGTTTTTTCTGTAAACTTTCCTGTTCTTTAATTTCTGCTGCCAAGAACCTCCCTAGCCCCAGCATACAGTATTTTAGCAAAAACTTTTCGGGGGTATTTTTTTTTGTTCCTCTTATTAAAAGGAACTCTTCACGGTTTTGACCTCTGGGAATGATAAAATCTTTTGAGACAACCCCATTTTAAATGTGTCCTATTAGAAATACATCAAAGAGCCCCGCCCCCCCATAAATTGAGCTTTTGTAATAGTAAGACTTTTAATTCGCTTTCCAAGAATGTGTCTTCACATTCTCTTTTGATATGACAAATGCTTCAGATCTGGGACCTCCGCACCCCTAGCTCTGTGATTTCATCACTCAATCAGAATGAGAACAGCCACGGAGAGGGCTCCGGCCTCATGTGACTAAGAGGCTCCACGTGTGACTGTAACACTTGGCCGGGAGCAAGGTGTTGACTCAGGTCCAGCGAACCGCCCCACGGTTTACCTGCACGGGCACAAAGTGGCGATCAGATGCCCTGGATGTGCCAGGAAAGCCCAGCTTTTGATTAACTTTTCAGATAGAAAGTTTTCTTAAAAGATATGTTTTTCCAGCCAACTGGGATTTGTCAATTATTTGCATAAGGCAAATGTAAGAGACAGTCTTTGCAGCAAAAATAAATGCCGTATATGTGTCTGCTCTGCTGTTTCCTGGGCACTGTGCCGGCCGATGGGGGACACGCCCTGCCTCAGAGGACCTCAGAGACCAGCGGGGCAGCCAGAGACGTGAAGAGACAATATACGTGATGAGGATAGTGCTGGAGATGTGTGCAAGGTTCTGCCGGGTTCTTCCGGTGGTACTTAATCCTCAACGTACTACCTTCTAGAACCCTCTTAATCTTGAACCTCTAAAGCTTGGTTTTGCTTCTCTACAAATGAAATTTCCGTGGTATACATCAGCTTTCTTCTTGCAACTTGTCATTGAACTGTGACACAGCTGATCCCTTTTATTAAAGTCAGTGTTTCCCGGAATGTGCCTATATATGACACAGAGGTACTCAAGGTGACTTTGAGCAATGCATAGGTATAAATTTGTTATTTTAATAGTTAGGTATTTATCTTAATGTGTAATAGGAAGATACTAATTTTCCATTTATGGTGATAAAGTCTCCTTAAATAAGTTTAAACTTAAATTTAAATGGAGTGATGTCAAGAAAACCAGAGCCCAGGTATGCTGGGCTGCGGCAGGGTCGCACAGGCTGCGTGCAGACAAGGACGCTGAGGGTGGGGGACCACATGGTCTGCTTCCCGCAATCACGGGAGGGCGTGTGCTCAAAGATCAGGGGCATCCTGGGCTGGCTCTTCAGGGCACTTTGCATTTAATTTCTAGTTTCTATTTATTCTCTTGGACACACTGGCCTTGCCCTCTCCAGACCCCTTGGCTTCCCGATCTGGAGATGCCGCATGCGATTCCGGAGCCCACTGCAAGATGGAGAAACCTCTCCTGTGATTTCGCTAGAGCTTAGGAGAGTTGTTGTTGCTGTTGTCATTGTCGTTGCTGTCGTCCTTATCATCGTTGTTGACCATTTTCCCCATCGATCTGGTGTCCTGTGTGCCCGTGACTGCAAACAACTATGCCTAACAACAAACAGCTCCGTCTGGTACTTTCTTCAGAACTGTTCTCACGTGGAAAAAGAAAGTTTTCTTTGCAATGTCACAGTTTTCAAATGTATAATTGCTGTAAATTGGATGATGATGCTGAAGCAAAAGAGAACGGAACTTGGCCCATCTAAAAAGGCCTGTCCTCCGAGCCCAGCCTCCATGCAGAGTCTGCAACCTTCTGGCGCAGAAGGAAATACCACCTCTGCCTGCAGCACATCGCTTATGCCGTCTCTCTTGGACTCCTTCATTCTTCCCTGAGTCGTAGTTTCCCTTTTGTGTGTCTTCTTCCCCTCTAAGGGGAGAATCTGAAGGGCAGTGGCTTGTACCTTAATCTCTCTTTCAATAAACAATTTCTGAGTATCCACCGTGAGCCGGGCACTGGCCTGGGAGCTGGGAAGTTAGAAGTGGATGACACTGACAAGGTCTCTCTTCACACAGCTTGTTATCGTCGCATCTCCCAATGTCTAGCATAAGTGTATCAGTTATCTATTGCTGCATAACAAATTAACCCAAAACTTAGCAGCACAAAGCAAACAGGAATTTACTCGTCACATAGTTTCTGAGGACATCATGGGAGTGCAAGGAAAGCCAAGATTTTGTTAATTTTTTTCAGATATAAATTTTGCACAAAATATGTTGTTTTATATGTAAAATATAATCTGGGAGGAATCTGGGAGCAGCTTAGCTGGGTAGTTCTGGCTCAAGGTCCCTCATGAGGTTGCAGCCAAGATTTCGACCAGGCTGCTGTCATTGTAGGCTTCACTGGGTGGGGGGTCTGCTCTGGGCTCGCTCATGTGGCTGTTGGCTGAAAGAAAGCCCCAGCACCTCACCACCCGGGCCTCTCCCTCATGACATGGCAGTTGGCTTCTCCTCGAATGCATGTTCCAAGAGAAACAGTGAGCAACAAGGAAGCTACAGTGTCTTTGTCTCATCTCAGAAGTGACACGCCATCACTTCTGCCACATCCCATTAGTCTCACAAACCATCCCCCAGGGGGCAGGGACCATGGCGGCATCTTGAAGGCTACCAGAGCAGGGCAGTCGATGGTGGGTGTTCAGTAAATGTCTGTTCCAGTTTGGATCCCTATAGTCCTTAAGTCACAGCCTCTACTTTTATTTTTAATAGTCTTTATTTTTTAAGAGCGGTTTTAGGCTTATAGGAAAATTAAATGGAAAGTACAAAGAGTTCCCATGTCCCCCATCCCAGCGACACACACACACAGCTCCCACCGTCAACATCCCACACCAGAGTGGCGCGTGGGTTACAATCCTACTCGGGCACCTGGTCATCACCCAGAGTGCACCATTTGCATTAGGAGGCACTCTTGGTGTTGCACATTCTGTGGGTTTGGACAAGTGTATAATGACATGTGTCCACCATTACAGTGTCACACAGAGTAGGTTCCCTGCCCTAAAAACCCTCTGTGCTCCACCTGTTCATCCCTCCTTCCTAACCCCTGACCACCCCTGATCTTTTTACCATCTCCATAGTTTTGCTTTCTTCCAGAATGTTGTATGGCTGGAATCGTACAGTATGGAGCCTTTTCAGACTGGCTTCTTTCACTTAGTAGTATGGTTTTAAGATTCCTGCATGTCTTTTCATGGCTTGATATAGCCCATTTATTTTATTTTGTTGTTGTTATTTTTAACGAAAAAGGAAGTGTACTTTTTGCTCTGGCTTTGCCAATTGTATCATTTTGGAGTGTTTTTAATCTGTCACTAAGCTTAAATAATTTGAATGGTTTACCCAGCTAACATGCTGCTGCCACTTGGGAAAAAAAAATGTGTTTTGGGCAGCCTTAATAACTTGTCTTTGTCTTAAATTGTCTTCTTTCCCTTGCAATTATATTCTCTGAGCATCTTGCCAGACCAATCATGTTCTGCTTGTCTAACCACTTGTGGAAAATCTCTATTTGAAACCCCTATTATGTTCTATTTAAAATAGATTTGGTTTAACGTGCGAAGTAATCAAGTTTTTCTGAAAGAACTGAGCTCTCTGGGAGGAAGGTCTATGCTGCCTGTGTTGATTGACTGAAGGACCTGTCAGGGCTGGGTGCTCGCTATTAAACGGAAGCCTTAGTTAGAGGGCAGTGGAACTATTCTAGTGGGGATAATAGAGCAATATTATTGCAATTTGACCCACTCCCACAGTGAGCTAGCAACACATGTGCAGATGACTAAGGCCCCATTCGAGTTGGCTGTGTTGATAGCTGTGCGATTTTCCTCCTCGTATTCTGCCATGAGGCTAAAGAGGAAACAGGATTCAAAGCAGAAGAGCTGGAACAACCATCAGGAGAATGAAAACCAATATTTGTATACTATTACACGACGCTATTTCTGCCATTCTGGCTCTGCAGGGACAGACTTTTCTCCGATCAGTTGCAACCCGACAGCTAGCCGCTCTCACCAGAAAAAATAGACGAAATGTGACCAGAAACATACATGTTTAGGATCAAAACCAGTCATAGATCCTACTTTGTGGAAAGGGTTAGAAAATCCCAGAAAAGAATATTTAGCATGAGTTAGAAACGTGCTCTGTTCGAGTCTTAGTTTGCTTAGGAAGATCAAGTTAACTCTTCAATTTGCCAACATTTAAGGGTTAATGAGAATGGTTATTGAATATGTATTTCTTGACAACTTGTTCCACACTGTACGCGATGTTTTATGGAAATATTACGTAGTAGTTCTACTTAGCTGTTTTTACAGCAGTATTTGCAATAGAACAGAGTGGGAAAATGTTGCTTATATGACAATACCTCACGCGGGAGCAGGATTGTTTGGGTGCTAAGGCATCGATAGTCACCGCCATTTCCCTTGTGGTTACAAAACCTCTCAAGCCAAGGAGATAGTCATGTTACCTGAGAGGTAATACCTGGCCCTGGAAGTGCCTCCTCGCCAATGCAAACCTTGCACGGAATTGTAAACTCGACACCTTCTTTCAAGACATTTTCTAAATATCAATTATCTCAACCTCTCTTGCCAACCTTTTTCTTCCCCCACACCTTCTTCACACAACAGGCTTTAGGTAGCAACACTCCCGGAGTGGGGGACAGTCCCTCTGGAGGGGGCTCTCACCTGCAGTAGGTGAGGAATAAGCATTATAGGGACATATTTTGAAAATATGCAATTCTTATATCACCTACTGACATCAGGGTCGGAGAGAATCCCTTCCCTTCCACTTTCAGTTGACAGAGCAGGTGGAGGTTAGTAAGTTTCCTGGCCTCTGCGTGGGCCACCTGAGAAGGCTGTCTTGAAGGACAAATTCAGCTGAAAGATCGCTGGGGTCCTGAGGCAGGGTTTGCTGCTAACTACCATTCAACGTTCTTTGTCTATAAACCGAAGGGGTTGGACTCCATGGTCCGCAAGGCCCACTACGGTGATGGTGGTTTGCTGTTCCATTTTGGGCAGAAGATGGGGAGTCTTGTGTCATTTCACAGGATGCAGTTACCATGTTTACCAGTAAATCTAAACCCAAGGTTGCAAGCTGGTGCTCAGAACTGGCTTGCAAATGTGTTTTGTTTACATTCCCCAGTGTGTTTTGTTTTTTGAGTTAGTTGCCAACACTTAAGGAGATGTCTTGAAAATTCTGGATCTGGCAGCACTGGGTCTTCACTTCTGCGTGGCAGCCTCTCCCAGACTGGGCACGTGCTGTCTCTTCCCCTCTGTCCCACCAGGGCCTCATTTGCTGTTCCCATCCCTTCCTGGCTACTGCAGCAGTTTGAGCTTGCAATTCCTGTTTTACGTTCTCTCCATGTCCCAGAGGTCCCATGGGACAATGATGCTTCTTGAAGGACACGTATCCAAGCCTATTCAACGTTCTTTGCCGCCTGAACTGGCTCAAGAGGGTGGTTTGTGTGAGCACATGAGCTGTGGATGTGTCCTCTGGCTCGGTCCTGAGCTCAGAGGTGGGAGGAGAGCTGGAAGCTGAACATCTTGTGATGCTTCTGGAAAGCTCCCCATCAAGATGGCCACGTTACAGACATGCAGAAGGGGCATGAGAGGTTCCACATGTACATCTGTGTGCATCAGGAAGAGATGGGACCAAAAAAAAAAAAAAGTTTATGAAGTTTTCAAGTGTCTTTTTTATTTCCTCCTCTTACCTTTATTGTCCAGGTCCATGCCACAAACGGCGGGCAGGTGGCTGCTGCACCCAGCTGGGCTCGCTGTCGGCCCTGAAGCATGCTGTCCTGGGGCTCTACCTGCTGGTCTTCCTAATTCTCGTGGGCATCTTTATCTTAGCAGGTAAGAGCAGCCCTTTTCTGTCCCGGCCTTTTGGGATGAGGAAGGGAGACTTGAAGGCTTTGCTGTTCATTCCCACAGTCATGGGCCTGAACGCTGCCCTTGTCACCATGGAAACCACAGAGGAAGAAGCTGGCTGGTCTTTCCAACCAGGCACAGCTCTTCAGCAGCATTGCCTGTTTTGTGTGGGAATTGTTGGCAGGGGCCATGTGAGCTGGTGAAGTCTCTGAGTCCAGCAGTAGGGACCTAGCTGCTCAGAGTGGCTTCTGACTTTTCCTGCATCTTCATGGTACATGGTGCATTCCACTGGGCCTCCCTGGACCTCTGGGGGATGGTTCGCACAGAGCAAGCTGGGTATTTCTTAGCTCCTTGTCCTGGGGTGACGTTAAAACAGTTGTGAGGGACTTGGGGTCATGGTGAACCTGCTGCCCCTTGCATTTACTGCCGGTAGGATGGCTTTGCCCCAGTTCAGCCAGGCTCTCTTCCCAATCTCTGCCTGCAAAACAGGCAGGGGGTGAGCTGAGGCTTGGAGCACATTCTCCAGCCAGGGAGAAGGAGAGCACTCGGGCTTCAGAAGGGAGAAAACGGGGGCCGTCCTGGCTCTATGCTGTGAGCTCCCACCCACAGGTCCCTGTGAAGTTGGTGATGGTAAAGCAGATGGCTGTGCGGGTCTCCTCCTGCCTCCCACCTGGAGAATGGACTACTCAATTCCCACCTTTCTCATAGGTGGGGCTCGACCCAGTAAGGCCAAGTATCTGTTTATTTCAACTAGCACATCAGACATGAGGACCTACCTTGCACCAGGCTCCGCTAGGACTGGGGACACAACTGAATAAGACCCGGGGGCTTCTCTCAAGGAGGCTCCAGCCTAGGGACTGTGACAGGGTCATGGAGATCAAGCCCCGTCTTGAGGTGGAACGTGACCGGCCACTGGGGTGGGGTGCGGACAGCAGCAGGCATGCACAGGGCCAGTGTGGCTGCTGCGTGGAGCAGGGAGGGGCTGGTGGGAGCGAGGCTGCTGGCCAGGCAGAGCTGACTCGGAGTGCTGAGGGTGGGGTCCTTGAGTGACCCTCAGGGCAGGAATCTGGAGGTTCAGCCCTTACAGATGACCTTTTGCTGGAAATCCTGAGGCAAATGCCCAGGACCTCCCGGGTCTTGACTCGCTTTCCATCAAGCGGAACTAGTCACTTGGGTGTTGTAATGGGACGTTCGATGCTGCTAGTGCCTTCAGGTTTCCACGCTCAGGGAAGGGCCACATATCTGGGTGGTGTCTGTCCCCCAGCCAGTGACCTGGAGGGGCCGGCCAACAGCAACAGTGAGAGACCCTCATGATTCATCCCAGGGACCAAAGAATAGTGTCCAGCAAGGTCTATCACGGGCCAAGCCAGCCGGAGGATGGTTTGAGCATGTTCTTGGGCTGCTCAGGGACAGCCTGGGATCTGGGTTTTGTGGGTTTGGCTGCTGGGACCATAACAAATTTCTGGAATGTTTGGAAAGCATTTCAGCCCAGCAGGAAAACCAGAACAGGAACTTTGAGGTGACAGATGCTGAAAAGCTCTGCAGAACAAGAACTTTGAGGTGACAGATGGAGGAGAGGGACCAGGCTGGTGGGGGGGCCTGGGGCAGGTCCCCGGAGGCCTGGAGGGCCTGGAAGGGCGTCGACTCCTGGGGAAGAGAAAGCTTGCACAGAGCCACCATTTTCTTCTGGCGTCTGGAGGGCTGCCATGGGGAAAGGGTGGACATGCTCTGTGTGACCGCAGAGGGTAGAACTAGCACGCATGGGTGGATGTTCCCATTCAAAATAGACCAGCATTTTCTCACAAGTCGTGCTGTCCAGTGTGATGCAGAAAGGCTCCGCGCCAGCTCGGAGATCAGATGGGGTTTATGATGACATCCTGGAAGCTTCAGAAAGGAGGGTGGGACATGGTTTCCCAATCTGATACAAATGTTGCCACGCTTCCTCTGTCATTCCAGGTGGAAACGTAGGGAGGTTTTTGATCATTATAATCACCTTTGATCCTGAGGTTTCTGGGTACCATGTTGCCTGTGTGAAACAAAAAGTTTGAGTTGGTTGAACTTTATCTCTTGGCTCTGGGCATGTGGCCTCTGTCACCTCCCCAGGTTCTTGTCTGGAAGATCCTGTTGGCCTCTGGGACAGGTGTGACAGGGGTAGCCAATGAGAGAGTGTAGTCACCAGTGGCCTCTCCCACAGGGAGGGGACTTGGCAGTGGGGCAGATGAGTCTGGGGTTCCTTAAGGAGGCTTTGTCTGATCTAAGAGAGGAGGTTTCTTCAGGTGACCTGGTTGAAGACCTCTAGCCATGCTCCCTTTCAGCAAATACCAAGACCATTGGGAGAGCCATGGTTCAGTGTGAACCAGAGCTGGCCTGGCCTTCTGTTGGGTCTTGGGACACCCCTGTCAGATAGCATCCACTGCCCATGCTCTGGAGAGGTCGCCTTGTACAGGAGATCTGTTTAAACCACTCTTCAACTTCAGAACCTCCTTATCAACACAGATCTCATGCATCCTACAACTGGATGACAGAGTTATCCACTGCAACCAAGTGCCCTATCTGAATACCAGATTAGCACCATCTCATTGGAGTATAAATGCTTACTTTTACTGTTTTCCAATATTATAGACTTCCAATCTAATTACTTCACACTATTACCCTGAGGAGCCCCACATGGGACTTCTCTCAATTCATCTCCTTGCACAAATATTAAGTAAAAGGCAAATACCATACCTTGTGTTTATACATCACCCAGCTTCCCGGCAAAAGGTTAATCCAGGCACCACACAGATTTTTCCCTCAGCTGGACTTTCCGCCCCCTGTCTAGCCCTCCACTCCTGATCGGTGTCCCCCCGGGAACTTTCCTCTGATGTTCGCACCCCATCCCTGGGTTCCAGCCCTTTAGCTCACAGCCTTCCATCAGCCCCCTGGGGGCTCAACAGTCGAGTCCTTACACTCCCAAATGCCTCCAAGCTTTTCTATCTCTTCATATTTTGTTTATTACCTGGGCTGATAGTTCCCTATTATGTTTTTATTCTGTTTCCAATTAATTTCTGGACTATCCAGATCACTGGGTTTAAGTTCATGAACTGCAGGATTGAGACTGGATGCGTGTGTGCTCAGGAGGTCCTCAACCTAGCACTTCAGGCAAGATGTTCTCTGTGAGGGAGTTAAAGCATCAGAGGGAGTTCAATCTGACCTGTGACTATTCTGGGACATCGTTGTGGTGACAAAAAGTGGTCATCAGGAACCATCTCTTCTTCCCCTTTCCCCTTACAACTCTGTCGACGAATCTGAGTTCCCACCGTGAAAGTGGAACAGCAGAAAGGGGATGTGCAAACATCTGGGTTACATCGTGGGGGAACCTATAGCCTCGCAGCAGTGTAGACCAAGCCTACTGGACCAGGGAGAATTCCTGATAAAATACGGGCTCCTCTCACAACTTAATTCTTTCTTAACAGCAGCAGTCGGTCATTGCAATCATCATCATCCTCAGCAAGTGCTTCACTTGTGCATGAGTGTTTGGTGGGTGCAGGGCAGAAGGACAAACTGTGGGAGTAAACAGTCATGAGAGGTGGTCCCCGCGCTGGGAGGGTTTAAAATCATAAACACAGACACACATTAGGACAATATGATGTAGCTTCTGCTATGTGACAAATTACGCAAAGGAGAGCCCAATGCCTGAGGGCTGGCCTGGTCAGGGAAGACCCCAGCCTTGGGGAGAGTTGTCAAAATGCGTTTGAACTGAGCACCCCTCTTTTTGCACACCGTGTTTTAAGCCCATCTGGCCCTGGGCTCTTCAGTCAGAGAGCAGAGAGCTCCGAGCCCACATCCATCCCAGCCGTAGCTGAGCGATCCCACCATGCGTCTGGGAAATGGGAGCATGACGCCATCAGCCATTTTTAGGACACTGTCAGAAACAACACCGTGACATTTCATCCTCGTGCTTACTGTGAGGATGCAGTTACATCACACAATGTGTCACAGCACCCGTGCAGAAATTATTTTGTCTCAGTTGTGAAGGAGGCATGCTTTCCTTGAGGAATTAGTCTGTTTTCACCTTACAGAGACTGCGAATCTGAAAGTCATCAAAATCACTTTCAAGGCCGGGCGCGGTGGCTCACGCCTGTAATCCTAGCACTCTGGGAGGCCAAGGCGGGTGGATTGCTCGAGGTCAGGAGTTCGAGACCAGCCTGAGCAAGAGTGAGACCCTGTCTCTACTAAAAATAGAAAGAAATTATCTGGCCAACTAAAATATATATAGAAAAAATTAGCCGGGCATGGTGGCACATGCCTGTAGTCCCAGCTACTCGGGAGGCTGAGGCAGAAGGATTGCTTGAGCCCAGGAGTTTGAGGTTGCTGTGAGCTAGGCTGATGCCACCGCACTCACTCCAGCCCAGGCAATAGAGCGAGACTCTGTCTCAAAAAAAAAAAAAAAATATAGATATATAAAATCACTTTCAAGGAGGTAGTTAACACACACTGAGAGTCAGCTGTCATCCTGTTGTAGGTCGTGTGAATTTAACAGGTAATTAAAATGAAAACCTGCAGGCAGATCTGTGGTCCCCCCATAGCAAGTGTGTAGACTGTTTGCAAAGCTTTTCTTGAGAGCCACGTTCGGGGTCCCACCCAGTGTCTCTACGCTTGTTCTTCCGGATCTTGTTCTTGCCTTTTATCTTGGTGTATTTTATGTATCCTTGTAAACTGCCTTAATCCTTTTTGGAACAAAGAAGGGTATTAGGCACAGTTTTGTCTTTTAGAAAAAGTTCTCTGGCGGGGGTGGGGGGCTGGGGGGGTGGGGGGGGTGGCTCATATCTGTAATCCTAGCACTCTGGGAGGCTGAGGCAGGAGGATCGCTCAAGCTTGGGAGTTTGAGACCAGCCTGAGCAAGAGCGAGACCCTGTCTCTATTAAAAATAGAAAAATTAGCTGGGCATTGTGGTATGCACCTGTAGTCCCAGCTACTCAGGAGGCTGAAGCAGGAGGATGGCTTGAGCCCAGGAGTTTGTGGTTGCTGTGAGCTAGGCTGATGCCACTGCATTCTACCTGGGGCAACAGAGTGAGACACTGTCTCAAAAAAAAAAAAAAAAAAAAGAAAGAAAGAAAAAGTAAAAGCTCTCGGGAGGTGGGAGGCTGAGACAGGAGGATCCCTTGAGCCCAGGAGTTCGAGGCTGCAGTGAGCTATGACTGCACCACTGTACTTCAGCCTGGGTGACAGAGCAAGACCCTGTCTTTGAAAAAAAAACCCAAAACTGCCTATTCTATTGGAGTCTTCAAGTGCATGATGTTTTTAATATATGAATGAGTGAATGAATGAACGAGAGACAAGGAAGCCTGGAAAATATTTGTGGAAAAGAGATGATTATTTCAGTTTCAACCAAGTATCTAAATGACATGAATAAGGAATCGCCACCCAGGGACATTGGGCTACTAGAAGCAGCAAGTGTGTGACTGATTATGTTCATGCACACGCATCGTGCTATATACTGTATTGACATCATGGCATTTAGAAAGACTATTAAGACAGGGAGGATCATGCAGTACTTCACGCTGGTGACCAGTAAGGATTTGGAGCCACCCTGTCTGGGCTTAAAGCCTGGCTTCCCCGTCTCCAGCTATGTGACACTGGCAAAGTTACTCGACCTTTCTGTACCTGAGTTTCCTCATCTGAAAATGTGGGAAGTCAGTGTATGTACCTGCCTGGTTGGGTCGTTCTGAGGGTTAAGTAAGATAATAGAGCTAAAGCACTTGGAAAGTGGCTGGCGCGCCGCTTTAGAACAGGGTGGAAATAGTAGCCGTTATTATTGTTTTTAGTAGTAGCATTAATAACACTACTATTAGTATTGTTCCTTTTGCTTTTTCTTGGTTTTCTTTGCGTTCAATTAACCTTGATAAAGTAAACTGGGACTTAGTCCCAGTCATCTGCTGACACTGTAATCCTGGGAACGTTGCTTTGCCGTCTGAACGTCAGTGCTCTCATCTGCAAAATGAGCAGCTTAGACAAGGTCGGTGGACTCAAACTTTTTTGCCCGTGGCCTACATGCACTTTACATCACAACCAATGCACACGTGGAAACGTAACTGTGATAATCCTTAAATTTGTGATGAATGCTGCTGGTTTCCTATTTTTTAACAGATCACAACCCATCCATTTATTTCATAATCCATGGATGGAATATAAGCTGTAGTCTGAAAAACAATGGGCTCAAGGATAGTTCTGTGGTTCTCTGTGTCTTTCAAGCATTCCAAGAGAATAGCTATGTTCCATTTAGGACATGGGCTTTGAGGCCAAACTTCTGGGTTCAGGGTTGTGCCACTGAATGGCTCTATCATCTTGAGGCAAATAATTTAACCTCTAAGAGCCTTGGTTTCCTCCATTTGTAAAATGGGATGATAATGGTACCTACCCCATAGTATTGTTATGAGGATTAAATTAAATAGTACATGAAAACTCTTGGTGCCTGGCACATAAAAAGTATTCAATAAATACTAAATATTATCATTCACACAATCAGAGTTTGCTTTCAGAATAGCAAAGGATTAGAGACCTGCTTGTTTAGCCTGAGCACTTAGTGACTTTGTAAACAGAGAGAACCACGCTCAGCACGGGCCAACACCCCACGTGTTTCCAATAAACACACCGGGGAAGCCTAGAGACACTGTTTGAGGATCCCGGCTGTACCGTGACAAGCACAGGGCTCAGTGAGCCCAGGAGCAGGACAGTGTCCCCAGCACCACAGCCCTGCAGGGCATAGCGTGAAGGAGGCAGCCCCACGGGCCGGCCCCACCCATGGCACCCAGGGGCTGAGCCCCGGCAGGGACCGCAGAGGGCGGCTTGCACAACCTCCCACACGGCTTCCCGGACAGACGCCGAGTGGTGCTTTCCCTGAAGGACACCCACAAGTGACAGAAACATCTTCCTTCTCCTCCTCGACCATCCCATGAACTGTTTCTAGTTCCCCTGGCAAGAGCCACTCCCGACCAGGCTTTCTCCTCCTCCTCACAACTGCTCGACAGCAAGCCCGGTTCTGCCAGCAGTGGCAGCTCGGCAGACCTGGTGGGGACACCTCTGTGAGTGCCACCCCTCTCTTCTCGCTTGCCACGTTGCACTGAAATGATCAGCTCATGTGCCAGCCCCCTTTCTAGTCCAAGAAAGCTCTCGTGACAAGGCACCACCTCTTGTTCCCCTTGTACCTCCAGTGCCTTCCACGATGCCTGCGTGTAACAGGTGCTCAGTTAATGGGTGAACTAAACCAAACGCCTCAATCTAGTGGCCATCCTCCCAACAGGCTGCAGGCGTGAGGAGTAAACAGAATCAGACACTACTCCTGGCGTGGCCTGGCCAGGGCTGAGTGTGTGGCTGTGACCACCTTTGATGTGGTCCATGGTTGTTGATGTAGCCTAGATTTGCATGAGCCTTTGTAGTGATGACTCAGAAATATGCGACCTTATATCCAAACAGAATACTATGCAGGGGAATGATCAGGTTAATTCCCCTCCCTGCCCGCCCCCAGATCTCTTTCAAAGGAGACATTGCCTCGTGGGGCTCCGCCATTCGATGTCGGTACAACTGACTTTGTGGGTTTTGTTGTTGCTTCAACTTCAATGCAGACCTTGTCAGTAATCCCAGTTCCGTGTCATCACCCTGGTTTCTGCCAAGTGTTGCAGCCTGTTGGATCCATTTGACTCTGGATTCGGACGCATGTCCTTTATCTTTCCCTTTCAGCTTTGTGCCATCAGTCACGTCTGAGCCAGTGTCCCAACCCAATCCTCGTTCCATAGCCTGCTGCCACGAGTGCAGTTCCCCAGAGGAAGTGACCGAAGGCTCACCAGCCCAGGCATGCAATTTGCTGCTTGTGTCCCAGGACAGGAGATGAAGTCACCTTGAAGTCCCCCCCGCCCCAGCCTCTTCCTTAGACTCAGACCACTCTCACCAGGAATGGTCACACTCTTCCCCAGCACCCCGCCATGGCTCCGTCGGCTTCCCCAGCTGTCAGCTGCCCCAGCAGAAGGTACCCCCGTCTCACCTCAGGCCTAGGGGAGCGGAAGGAGAAAGGGCCAAGAGAGCTCCGACATCCTACGTCCCCAGGGGGGAGCCCACTGCCCAGGGTGCTGCCTCTGGCCAGCCCTGAGGGGAGGAAAGCAGGGGCAGAGACAGCCACCTGCTGCCTGCAAATTTGGCAGGTACCGTTCACTCTCTGGGGCTTCGGGCAAATGCTTCCTTACAGGAACCTGCAGGACAGGGCAGAGGACCCATCCCAGCTACGTCCTGCAGCAGTCTTTCTAGACAAAGGGCCACATCCGGCCACGACCTGTTTTTGTGACGTTTTATTGGAACACAGCCATGCTCATCCACTCATGCGTTGTCCATGGCGGCTTTGACGCCGCAGCGGCAGAGCTGAGTGGCCGTGGTGGAGACCACGTGGCCTGCAGAGCCTGAGATATTTGTTGATACTACCTGGCCCTTCACAGAAAACGTTTGCCAACCCTGCTGTAGGTGTCACTGCTCACTAAGTAGCCCTTTCATCCTTCACCTGTGGATCGTGCGTTATAGTTTTCAAAGATTTTCACATACATTCGGTCATCTAATCCTTATGACAATCTAAGGAATCCAGAAAGTGTTCAATTTATGGGTGAGGAGCCTGAGCTCAGCGGGGTCGCCTGGCCCTGCCTACGGCCCACAGTCTGCGTCTGGGCTACTGATGCTGTTCTGGGACTTCCCTTTTCCCAGCCTCCTGGTCTGAGGCGGAATGTAGCGCCCGGTGGTGAAGTGTAGGGCGCCAGGGTACAAATAGTGGCTTTGCCACTTCCTGTGTGGCCCGGGGCAAGTTATTCAACCTACCTGATCCTTAGTGCCCTCATCTGTGCAGCAGAAGAGATTGCAACCGCCCACTTGGTAGTGTCGTGGTGAGGATGAAATGGATTCACTTCTAGTGTAAACTGCCTAAAACGGTGCTCGGCCCGTGGGAAGCGTCACCAGCGTCTGTTGAGTGGTTATAACCTGTGTAACTGCCGCCGACCGGTGCTGACCCAGCCCTCACGCCACCAGCTCCACGGGAATATCCGGAGGGAGACTTGTCGAGCCAGGATTGGCGGGAACTTGAGAGGGGTCGTGGAGCACTCAGACCTTGCCAAGGAAAGGAGCTTCCTACTTACGCACAAAGAACCTGGGAACGGGCTAGAGTTAGCCCTCGCCTCCTTCCGCAGCTCTGCGCCTGCCCCTCCGTGGCTCCGCCTTTGTTCCTTCCAAACCCACCTTTCCTGCTGTTTTCTGCTGTGTGTGCCCAGAGCTATCTGGTAGATGTTGCCATTCGCTGGTGCCTTTGAGTTCGGGTTGGGACTGAAGCCCAATGACCAATAAGCTCTGGTCCTCTGCCTTTTGCAGAGACGGAGGTATGAGCTCTTGGAATTTCTGTGATAATCCTGTAGGCATCGTGCCTTGGCTGACCTGGCCCAAGGGCATGGAGCTCTCTCCTGTCAAATCCTAAACAACAAACACTCATTGAGTGCCAATGGTGTGCCTGGCACTGTGTGAGCTGCGGGGAGACACGGAGAGGAACAGAGTGAGGCTCCTGCCGTGCGGATCGCACAGACTGGTAGAGCAGATGTGCATAAAACACGCCACAAACCACAGCGTAGGGTGACGGTTGGGAACTGGGCAGACCTGAGTTCAGATACCAGCTTGACCATTTATGAGCTGTGGTCTGGGGAAACTATTAAAGCTTCTCTGAGCCTCATTTTTAACAATCATTAAAATCAACCATTAATTGAATAATGATCAATTGTCAGTATTATAAAGATTCAGTGAGACAACAGGTAAAGTGTCTTTGCACAATGCCTGGTGCTCAATAAATGTTTCCTTGTAAATCTCAGAATCCCGGTACTAGAATGTTCTGCGAAGTCCCAGTTCAGCTCAGTGAAGCGATCATTGGTGTCTGTTGCTGCCTGCCCACACCTTCCTCACCTGTAAATCTTGGCACAGGCAGGAGCTCAGGCCTGGGCCCTCCTCCCTTCCTGAACTGAGTTCTCTTCCTAGTGACCTTCATCAAGTTCCACTGATTCCATCTTGGCATTCACCTTTGCCCTTTGCCCTTATGCCAGACTAATATGTTGACTACCTCCTGTGCCATCCCCCCTGGGTTATTTAATAATCATCTCAAACTCAGCATGTAAACAGAACTCTTGATTTCCCTCCCAAACCTGTTTCTCCTCCATCCTCGTCAACTCTGTAAATGGCACTGTGATCTGTCTGGTTGTAGGAACCAAAGACCACGGGATGCCCCTAGGTCTGTCTCACCCGCCTGCCACGCTCATGCCATAGGAAGCCCTGGGGGGCCCCTAGCATCTCTCCCCGGTCCCCTCCAGTCATTGCCATGTGGAGTGGCCAGCATTAGCAAACAAAAACATGGCAGCCAGTTACATTTGAATTTCATATAAACAATGAATGATTTTCTGGTACAAGTTGGTACCAGATATTTGGGAGGGGGCAGGAGGAAGGAGAGGGAGGCAGAGGGCTTCTCAGGTGACCAGCCAGTCTCACGTCTTCGGGGTGGTGGTTGTGGCATTGGTGGGCGGTGGCTCTCTCTGGTCTCCCTCTGGTTCCAGCAGACCCTGGTGGCCCATAACTGTGACAGATGTCGTGTTGGTTTTGTTCGGATAATATCCAGCTTCAGCCCCTGCCTCCATCTCAGGGATGGAGAGTCCGAGTCTTCCTTTGCCCAACTGCCCTCCCAGCGGGGCAGCCAGTGTGACCCGGTGGCTGGCAGCGTCCCTGGGCCTCTGCCCCTCTCTGCACTCCTTCCTGAGAGCCCCACGTTCCCTGAGATCCTTTTTGGAGTGATCCAAGGGACACAGAACTGGGGTAGGGGGCCCCTTCCGTGTTCCCATCTCCCCCTGCTGTGTGGCGGCTTCCGCAGGCTCCCCTCCTCAGGAACCCTGGAAGAGGAGCAGGCCTGGCCCCACTCCAGCTCAGGGGACCTCTTCCTGTGGTCCCTGCCATGTTTCTCCTGGCGAGAGCCCCGGTGTGAGCTCAGCAGTCACCCAGTGGGGGTGCCAGAGCCAGCGCCCCTTGTCTTGGGCATCCTTGTCCCTAGAGGGGTCTTTGGAGCCCCCTCCCCGGCTTAGCCCCTGGATGAACACAGGGTGGACAGTGAAGACAGTGTCTGAAGTGACTTCTGGGAGATGAAAGTGCCCCTGCCACGCTGAGTCACGCGGGAGGGAGCCGTCTGCAAGCGCTTTGTTTCTCCTCCTCACTGTTGTCAAAAACAACAGGGTCTGGCGGCGTCTCTGTGAAACATTTGCAGTATGTGGTCTTGCCAGGGTTTTGGAAAACCGTATCTTTCCGGGAGGAGCCGAGGAAAGGCGTCTCTTATTTACCCATTAACACTTGTCCCCTGACCATTGGCTGTGGCCATTTAGTGTGTCCAAACAAGTAGGGTTCCTTGAGGAAGTCGATGTCCTTTATAAAATTCTATAAAAGAATTTTATACCCTTTGGCCCAGACATCCTATTCCATTTGTCTCCAGGAAATGATTACAAAGAAGGAAAATGGCCCATGTATAAAGCTCTTTGCAATGTTATTCCTAATCACTCAAAACTGGAAAGAACCTAAACACGCCGCCTTTAGCTGATTTGTTTGGCTAAATTGTGGTAACTCAGCACAGGAATATTACGCAGCCGTTTCAAATGATAGCTGTGAAGCCACGTGGGAGAGTGTTTGTGAAATCATGTTAAGAGGAAAGAGCACCGCGTGTGTCTGCACTGGGCGCCGTTGTGCAAACACGCGTGTGCACGGCAGGGCCGAGGGCGGAGGGGACTTGGGGAAACGAGAGCTGCGGCAGAGTGGGCGGAAGGCGCGGGTACACACGCCTCTCCTTCAGTTTCCTCCAGTGTTGTGGGTTGTTAGTAAAATTGTCCTTTTAAAAAGCCGCAGGAATCTTGTCTAACCCCGAGAACGCGGACTCCGGCATCGTGCTGACTGCCCAGGTGGAGGGGTCCCCAGCGCTCCCCCAGGTGTGCCGGGCTGGAATCTTCTAGTCCCTCCCCAGGTGTAAGATCCCTGCCAGGGGAGGCTTCCCAGGTCCCTGAAGAGCCACAGACAGAAGCAAGGGAGACGCAGAATTACAATTGAAATGGAGCTGGGAGGATGAGTCCTGCCCTTAGCTTTGGAAATGGGGCAGAGTCCAGGGAGGGGACAGAGTGAGACTTGCACCCCAGGCTCCGATGTCCCGGAAAGCCCTGCCTGCCTCCAGAGGGGTCCCAGCCGGCCCTCGACTCTGACCCAGGCTTTCTGACACGGCTTGGTTCTGAAGCTGCTGCATTGCTAATTGAAAACGAACGTTTCCACCTTCTGTGGGAGTGAAATCGTTACTTGAATGCTCACGTTTCCCCTTGCACGGTTGTTTGGTGGGGACTCCCTGCACAGGCCCCCACCCCCTCCCACGTCAAGGACACACTTCAGTGATTTGACCCGAGCGTCCTGACGTGCACCTGCTTGCACGCTTCGGCCGCCTCGAGCGTGTCCTGACTTCTGTCTGCGCAGGCGGCTGCCTCCTATAGAGCTCCACGCGCACGGCCCTGGGGACGTCCCATTCAGCAGGCCCAGACCCAACTCCTGTCCCCCTCCTCCCAGCCTCCTTATTCCTCACCTCGGTGAATAACACGCACTTGCGTTGTTTTCTAAACGAAATCCCTATTGCTGGACACTCCCGTCCAGCTATGCCCCTGAGGGACAGGGCGGAACAGTGGAGTAATGGGCATCTGCAGCTGGCCAGGCCCCCAAGGGAGTGTCCCGAGGCCACCGAGTCCTCTGTGGGTGGGAAGGGGGAAGGGTCCCTGCAGCCCGTCCCCCCCTGCAGCACGTCCCCCTGGGCCTCCCTGTGGCTTCAACCACCTGGCCCCACGGGTCCCCTCTCCTCCTGTCCTGCCACTTCCTCTTAGCCTTTGCCCCTGTTGTTGGTCTCCGGGCCAGCTGGTTGCCCTCTGGATGAGGCTGTAGAGAGAGAAAGGGGCGGAGGAAGTCACCCCTCCCCGGCCCTGCTCAGGGTCACACATCTTTGCACGTCAGACGTGTAACCTGCAAACGAGACCTGCTCTGAGCTCCTGCTTTCCTTTCTCTCTGTGGCTTGATGCGAAAGGCCCCTTCTGGTACCCCAGCTTGGCCTGAGCCTGGTCCCAAAAGGAACTGGGTGTGTCACGACCAGGAAGGGGTGACAGGAGAGGGAACAAAAATCCAGTTTGTCCCACAGTGTGTCGCTGCCATGAATAATGCCTGGACACAGACCGTTGTCCTCAGGGGCAGGCATTTCCTTAGGATCGGTTCTTACTGGTCGTATTGCCGGGTCAAAGTGGACGTGGATTTTTAAGGCTTTCTAGAAACGTTGCACCGATTTATGTGACATGGCAGGATTTAAGTGTGCTATCTCTGCAACTATGTGTAAATGGTTCGCTGCTATTGGGCCCCCGGGAAAGGTCCCCTTACCTGTGAGTTGTAGCGCAGTGCTCAGTGGGGTCTGTAGCCCCAGGTGGGGGCAGCAAAGGCGGGAAGAGCCCTCCAGCCGCTGCCTGAGCGAGGACTTGGTCCTTGCGAACTGGGGTCTCTGCCCAGACCCTTCTACCCCCGCTGAGAGGGGTCAGTGACTCCAGGTGTATCAGTTCCCGGGGCTGCTATGTCAGAGTACCGCAAACCGGGTGGCTCAAAGCAACAAAAATTCATTTTCTCACAGCTCTGAGGCTAGAAATCGAGGTGCCAGCAGTGACGCGCTCCCTCGGGAGGCTCTGGGCATCCTTCCTGCCTGCTCCGGCCTCTGCTGGTGTCCCCGGCGTGTCGGCGCGTCAGTGTGGTCTGCCCACGTCCACACAGCCCTCTCCCCGGCGCATCCATGTCCCCGTGTCCACATGTCCCTCTTCCGAAGGATGCCAGTCACTTCGGGTTAGCGCCCACCCCAATCCAGTCTGACCTCATCTTAACCTGATTATATCCGCAAAGACCCTGTTTCCAAAGGTCACGTCACAGGTTCTGGGTGGACGTGAGTTTGTGGGAGACACTATTCGACCCAGAACATCAGGGAATGACAATATGCTGGAAGTCATTCCTGGTCATACACATACACACACACGCACACCACAACATGCACACACATGCCCATACTACGCACACACACATAACACACACACACAGAGCAAAAAAAAAAAAGCATTCTGGGCTTGCTCTTCTCCAGCCCAATCTTGGGGAACCCTCCATGAGGAAGAGGAAGGATGTGGCTTCCTCTGGTGGGTGCAGAGACATCCCCAGCGTGGGGCACGCTCACGTTCTAGACTGGCACTGCCTTCTGCCCACTGTGTGGCTGTGGGCAGGCCAGGGGCTTGAACCGTGGAGGACAGGTCCCTGCACTGGTGGTCCTGCCTTCGTCTCTCGGCCCCAGCACTGCCACTGGCCGTGTGACTCTGGGCAGGAGGCCTTGTCCCTGGGAGCCTTGGGGTCCTGATCA
This sequence comes from Eulemur rufifrons, assembly GCF_041146395.1. Lineage (NCBI taxonomy): Eukaryota > Metazoa > Chordata > Mammalia > Primates > Lemuridae > Eulemur > Eulemur rufifrons. The sequence continues at coordinate 5,122,845 of NC_090994.1, forward strand.
TTCAACACATCAACGGTCACCAGTCGTTGGCCAAAGAGAAAACCCATTTCTACTTTGGGACTCTTTAGAGGTTCTACAGGGGACTGTAGGTTGAGAATTTTGAGACGGGGCCTGCAGAGTCCCCTCAGCTCTTACCGATTCTAGGTCCTCAGGAGGAACATGGCACCTGCTCCCATGGTGCTCTCCATACGTGTGCGTGTAGCACAGCGCCCAGTGCTCTTGTACAGACGCTGGTGTCCCACGTCCGACTCCCCACTAAACCATGGCCCCCTTAAGGGCAGGGGCCGTGTTCGTGTCATGTATCACCCTCCGTGTCATCCACACAGCCTAGATTTGGGAATTACACGGACTTGGGTTTTGATCGCATTCTGCTCCTTTTTAAACTCTCCATGACTTTGGGCAAATTACTTAATGTCTTTGTGCCCCAACTTCCTGTGCCCCTCCTGCCATCCTCTGAGTAATGTGGTGACCCTTAAATATGACAGTGTTTTCGAGCACCCATCCTCTTGGAAGGGAGCAAGTCCCAGTATATGGTCATATAATGGCAATTATTGGAGAGGTCGACATAATAAACTCCTTGGTCCACACAGACCTATGGTTTTTTCACAGAGCTGAGCACTCTGGCATTTTCTAGCAGATCTCGTTTAGACCGACTGAACAGGTGTGTAGATGGTGTCTGTTAACATATGTTAAAGGGAAAACATCAGCACTGGGTTCCTGGGCGTTGCTGAAGATGGATGTGGTCAGCGTCACCCTGAGACCAGGTACCTGGACTGGAGCCCTTGCTTTGGTCCCCACACATTAGAGGGCTCCAGTCTGTCCCTTATCTGGTCATATCCCAACCCATAAGGTAATACGTCCTCAGGGGAAAGAGAACATCCCCACCTGGAGCCCGTGTCCCTTCCTTCCGGGCCATGCCTGGGGCCCTGGGCTCTGGAATTCCTTTCCCTGAAGGCTCAGCTTTTGCTCCAGGGCATTGGACCGTCCTGCTGCGGGCAAACCCATTGCTGGCAGAGGGTGGCAATGGGGAGCTGCTCGCGGGTGTCAGGTGGGGGCTGGAACTCGGTGTGCAGGCTGGGGTGTCCCCAGGCCTGGGCGTAGGGCCCATCATGGTGCAGGAAGGGGGTGGGTGAAGGCGAGGTTCTCCTCGCATGGCAGGGGCCTGGGCCAGGTTCCAGGTAGACGTCCATGTTCCTGGCACCTTCACGGTCTGGCTCTTGTAAAAGCCAGACACAAGTGACTTAACAGCAATGAGTGTGTTGGTGTCACTGCTGCAGACCCTGGGGCTGGCCTCTAGCTGGTAGCGGGAATGTGCCCTTTCCCCTCCTCGGTGCCTCTGGCCCTCCCCTGGCTGCAAGGACTCACTCCCAGGTGGCCAGCGGGTGGCGTTGCCGTGGCTGCATCAGGGCTCCCAGCCCCGTTCTCCCTGCAAGGAGCCGGGGGAGATGACCCGGACCTGAAGCCCTGGCAGGCAGGGGCTTCCCCACCTGGCTCCAGTCACCGTGGGCATAACCTGGGGAAAAGCCCTTCTAGTGGGCTGGAGTCATTCTATGCCACTGCCTGTCCCCACACCCTGACTTATCGTGTGGCCACAACAACCTGATTCCCAAGCTGCCCGATTTGCAGTGTCCCAAAGGCCCCCACCTCCCCACGTGGCAGCTGCCAGCCTCACCAATGCCCCTGTCACATTCCAGTAACCATTATATTTCACATCCGATGGGTCACTTGATCCTCACCCAGTGCTGTTTGGGAGACGTCATTATCCCCATTTACAGATGACAAGACTGAGGCCCAGTGACGTTGATCATTGCCATAGGAGACAATATGATAAACAAGTGCTGGTTGAATTTAAATGTCGCTGGTGGTTGAGGTTGGACTCTGGTTTCCTAGTCAAGAGCTCATCCTGCTAACCCCCACTGTCCCCACGCGATTGGCTCCCACTGAGAGAGTGACCGCAGATCACCTTGAAACCAGAGCTCTGGGCAGGCAGGGCTCTACTCATAGGTGACCAGAACAGGCCGGGGCCTCAGGTCTCCAAAGCTCACCGTTCCGTCCACCATACCACCGGCCTCTTGGCAAGAAGTCGACAGGGAAACTGAGGCACCCAGTAGTGGGGGACAAGGAGGGCGAGTTCCCGCAAGGAAGGCTGGTGCCAAGCCGGCGCTCTGTTCCACCCGCCGGGGTCGGTTCACACAGCCCAGCCATGTGGATTGTTACAACGTCTGCTTTTATAGTCTAAACTATGCACACAGATGTGCAAAAAGGGCTGAACTGTCACATTGCAAATTACACAGCAAAACGCATGAATTCTCAAGGATGGATTTTTAAATTTCCTTGATAAAACCGGGGCTCATGGAAAAGTGCCCATTCTAGAACGTAGCCCGTTGCCTTCCATTTAACTAGGCGTTTGGGGCTGGAAGACTTTCTTTTCCCCTCTCGGTCTGGGAACGTGTCCCGAGGCCGGAGCTGTCTGCTCTCAGCTGTTTGTTTTTCTTCCTTGGAGAGGGACTTGGGAATGTTACCCACCAAGCCCCATGGGACCGGCCAGCTTGAGGAGCTCTCCCGTCCCCAAACACACAAACCCTGACACTTGGGGCCGGCTGTGCTCTGCCTGCCTGGCATCCTGACCTGTCCACAGAACAGGAACGGTCCCACCCCAGGCCCCGGGGTGTCTTTATCTGATGGAGGAGAAGATGGGGGAGGGGAGAGAAGGCTCCGGCTCTCCGGCCCCAGGCCAGTTGTGAAAGCTGAGCCTGGGCTTCGCTGTGTCCATCCCGGCGGCCCATCTGTCATGCGGCCTTGGGTGGGACTGGCTGAGGCTGAGTAATCACTGCCTAAGCGCCGCGTGCATCCAGCCAGATCCTCCCCTGCCGCCACCCTCACCCTGGGGAGGAGTCCTGTGGCCCAGCCCGAGGCTTAGTCTAGCTTCCCGCCCCCACCCACCCAGCTCCCTTCTTTAGTTACCCTTTGGAATTCTTTCATTGCAATAAAACACACAGAACCTAAAATTTGCCATTTTAACCATTTTTAAGTGTAAGTTTCAGTGACGTTAAGCACAGTCACGTTATTGTGCAGCCGTCACCGCCGTCCCCTCCAGAGCTCTTCGAGTCTCTGCACGCTTTACACGCTGACGCCCCAGCCCTCCCCTCCCCCAGCCCTGGCACCGCCCCCCCCCCATTCTACTTTCTGTCCCTGTGGATTTGACTCCTTTAGGGACCTCATGTCAGTGGGTCATGCAGTATTTATCTTCATGTGACTGGCTTAGTGCACTTAGCATAATGTCTTTGAGGTTCATCCATGTTGAAGCCTATGTCACAATTTCCTTCCTTTTTAAGGCTGAGTAATATTCCACGTGCGTAGGGGCCACACCCTGTTATCCACTCATTAGTGCGAGGGCACTTAGGTTGCTGCTGGGAGCACGGTGTGCAAATACCTGCCTGAGCCCGGCCTTCAGCTCTTTCGGGAACCCACCCAGAAACAGAATTGCTTGCCCTGGGGATATTTAAACCAGCTTGCACTTGAAAGTCCAACAGGACGTTCTGACCACCTGGGACCTCGTTTGCTGGGAGGGACAGAAGAGGCTGAAAAATAGGAAAAAAGAAAAAAAGCTAGAGGGACAATGGATTTAATCATCCTACAGGATCTCAGCTCAACTACGTTGCTAAAACAGAAATGGGGCCGGAGGGGGTTGTTCTTAGAAATGCAGATTCCCAGGGCCCCCCCAGCCCTGAATCAGAAAGGTGGACATTCCACTCAGGGGGCTGAAGGTGGCAAAAATAGCCTCATCAGATTCTCTCTGGCCCTGAGCACACTTGGTGGTGTCCGTAAGGACCAAGCCACTGTGCCTAGGGCTCTGGTCAGACTCTTAAGATAGAGCCGAGTCAGCCCTGCCCGGCTGGGGTGTCTGTCATGGCCTGTATTAGCTTCCTCGTGCTGCCGTAACAAGATACCGCAGACTGGGCGGCTTAAACGATAAACATTTATTTTCTCACACTTCCAGAGGCTGGAAGTCCAAGGTCAAGGTGTTGGCAGGGTTGGTTTCCTTTGAGGCCTCTCTCTAAACACAGTTGGTTAACTCCATGGGTGCAGAACTGGCGGGTACAGGAGGGCCAGCTAAGGGACTTGGGCATCGGGGATTTTGGTATCCATAGAGGGTCCTGGTACCAATCCCCCGTCGACATGGGGGACTGTACTCATGATTCCACTGCTTTAAAGTCAGTTGTTGTCAATTATCCCAGTTTTCTTTTAATCCTTATGTTTGTGTGTGTGTGTGTGTGTATATATTTGCTTACTATTATAGCATATGCATGTCCTGCATTTTTACATAACAGACCTCACAGTTGTCTTTTTAGGGCTTCATCAAAGTCCATCTAGTTGATGGACCATAATTTAATTATTCTTAATTGCTCATTCACGACTTCTCCAGGTTTTCACTGCTACAAATAAGAGACCAGTACATTTCTTTGTGCTATAGCATTTCCCTTCCTTTGGATTAGTCCTTAGGGTAAATTCCCAGGAGTGAGATTATTTTACAAAGGATGTGAACATTTTTATGGCTCTTAATACATTTTGCCAAATTGCTTTCCAAAAGTATTCTGCACGGTCATCAGCAATGTACGAACACACTGATGTTCACCGTTGTCTTGCCAGCATGATGTAGCACTGTCCCTTTAGCTTTAGACAGTTTCTTTTTTAAAAAAAAAATCTTGAATTTCTTTGATAGCTAATGATCTCATAAAGCTTTCCATACATTTGATTATTAATTGTATCATAAGGTCAAATCATGTGTTTACTAAGCACCTAATATGTGCTCACTGCCGTGGGGTGGTATAGGGTGACCCAAGAAGTATAAGGCCTGATTTTTATCTTCCACAAGGCTACAATTAACAATCACATTGGGCCGGGTGCAGTGGCTCACGCCTGTAATCCTAGCACTCTGGGAGGCTGAGGCGGGAGGATCGCTTGAGGTCAGGAGTTGGAGACCAGCCTGAGCAAGATTGAGACCCCGTCTCTACTGAAAAATAGAAAAAAAAAGTAGCCAGGCAACTGAAAATAGAAAAAAATTAGCTGGGCGTGATGGCACGCACCTGTAGTCCCAGCTACTCGGGAGGCTGAGGCATCGCTTGAGCCCAGGAGTGTGAGGTTGCTGTGAGCTAGGCTGACGCCACTGCACTCTAGCCAGACAACAGAGTGAGACTCTGTCTCAAAAAAACAAAAAACAAAAAACCACATTTATTATTGTCCATGTCTTTTACCCAACCCACTGCTTTGTACATTGTGTATGCTCAATAAATTTTTCTTACATGTAGTTCAATCCCAGATGGCATGTTTATGTCCTTTGTGGTTCACAGAGGTCTGCACTGGATTCAAAGGCATGCAGACTCAGAACCCGAAAGGAGCCTGAAACCCAGACAGATGGCTCAGGCCTGATAAGTAAGCGTGGAGAAACATGCAGGAGTGCACTGCAGAATGAGGAAGATGTGGCTTGACAACGATTTTTAAAGCAAAGTTGAGGGTTTGAGTTGGCAGGATGCTCCAGATGAGTAAACGTGTGATACAGCCGCCCACCACAAGCTATTGAGATCAAAGTCACATTAATAGAGACGTAGGATATGGAATAAGGGAGGTTGCAAGTCCTATTCAGCTCCATGTGGTAACCCACACACAGGCTGCTATCTAACAACTCCTTAGTGTTTGCCCTTTTTTTCTTTTCAATTTTTTGTTTTGGAAAAAATTTAAACCTACAGAGAAGTTGGAAGCTATAATGAGTGCCTGTATACTCTTCAAATGTTAACATTTCACTATATTTTCTCTCTCTCTCCCTTTCTCCCAATTGTTATTACCATTTTAATTTCTGCAGAACCATTTGACAGTATGTTGCACACTTCACCCCAAAATAAATACTTTAGAATGTATTTGCAAGAACAAGGACATTCTTATATCACCACTATACAATTATTGAATTCAGGAGATCTAATGTTGATATAATATTATTATATATACGGTATAAAAGGCATATTTAGCTTTCTTCAGATGCTCTGATAATGTCCTTTGTAGCAATTTTTAAAACCCTGATGCAGGATCCAATCCAGAATCACACATGTGGTTGTCATGTCTCTGGAGTCTTCCTTTGTCTAGAATCGCTCTTTGTCTTTTAGTGTATTTCATGACATTGACATTTTTGAAAGACACAAGCCAGTCACTTGGTATACAATCCCTTAACTTGGGTTTATTTAATTGTTTCCTCGTGGTTGATGTAGGTTAAACATTCTTGGCAGTGACACTTTATAAAGCCTGCTCAGGAGGCAGATTGTCAATTTGTTCCTTTATGGGCAACAGTAAGTTTGGTTAAGGTGACACCCACCAGAATTATCTCCTGTAAAGGTATCTTTTATTCCCTCTAATGAAGAAGTAATCTGCGGGGAGATGCTTTGATACTGTGTCAGTCTGCTGCTACCCAACAATCCTGCAGCGATTTTAGCATCCACTGATAATTCTTGACCGAATCAGTTATTACAGAAGTGTCCATAAAATGGTGGTTTTTCTAACCCTCCTCAGTGTCATTTTCCTCTCCGGGCACTGCAGGCACGGTGGACGCAGACAGTGGTGTACTGAAATTAGCTCCGATGATGCGTACCTTTTCCTAACTCCATGTTCAGTGATGTCACGTTGGTAGCTCGAAGTCGGCCATAGTGGGAGGATTTACACCTCAGAAATTGGCAAGCGCTACAAAGTGGGCTCTTTCTTTTCCCCCTTGGAGAACTTGTTGTTACGCATTTACCAGCTTACCCTTGGATGCATTCAAACTGAAACACATTCAAGGAAGAATGATTTTGGTAATAAAGGAACTGAAACCTTAAAAAAAGGGGATCTGTCTTCAATATTTAAAGGGCTATGTAGTTAGGAGGTGACCCCCACCCTTCCTCCCACTTGGTGCTCCTGTCACACATGAGTCCTTAAAGGAATCCCAGAACTGCACCTCTCCCACTGCTGCCTGCATATGCAGGACCAGCAGGGGACAGGTCCGGTCACCTTGAGCAAGGAGAGAGATGCTTCTCGAGCTGATCCTCGCGGAGACCGTGCAGGTGCAGAGCCACCGCAGGGTGCAGAGGAGATGGAGTTCCTGCTGAACGGCTCTCGTATTCTTGGTGAAGTGGGGACAGAGTTGCTTCTAAGAGTGAGGGAGGCAAAGCAAGCTTGGGTGTTACGTAGCATGAAGGAGCTTTGAGATGGCAGCTAAGGGGATGTTTTTCCAGCCCACCGAGCCACTCAAGGCAGCCCAGCCCCAGGGATGTTCAAGCAGTGGAAGAAAGGAGTCAGGAGCACGATGTTTCCGCAGTGCCGTGGGGGCCAGGAGTTAAAACAGGGAAGGGGTTGGACGCGGGTGCCCCGGGCTCATCACTGGTGGGCTTAGAAGTAGATAAACTCCCCCAGGGGCCTGGGGCACTGGACAGCAGCTCTGAATCCAGGCACGGCAGTGATCCAGGTACAGCCAGAGAGGAGCTAATGGAGAAGGTGGAGGTGCCGGGATCCCTCTGCCCATCGCGTCTTCATGGTGGTGGCAGAAAGGAGGGAAGACAGTGCGCGATCTCTTCGGAAAGTACCGAGCAACGACCGCATCCTAGGGGCAGCAGTACTGGGGTCCCCCAGTGATGGGACATTATGACTATTAATGCCAACAGATCTGGTAATCAGCGAAGAGAGGGGAGTACGTGGGTATACGTGGGAAGGATGTTAATAACGTCCACATGCTGAACTTGAGTGGGGCTTTGCCGTATATGCGGGTTTCTCTTCCATTTCCTCAAATGAGATAACACTGCATCAAACACAAAGCACCGTTCCTGGCACATAGTAAGTGCTCAGTTAAGAGTTCATGCTTTTCTTTAGTCCTCACACAACCCCGTGAGGTAGATGTTGTTAATTCCATTTTTAGATAGCAAGTGAGAGACTTGAAAAGACAAATTCCCTTGTCTAGGAATATGTAGCAAGTTAGTGGTAGCCGAGACTCGAACCCAGGCCTTTGGATCCCAAGCTCAATATTCCTTCCTTTCTAATCTAACTGTGTCTAAGGCCCCAGCTAATTCTCAGAGTCTATGAAATTCTAAAATCCACTTCTTCTCTATCATTGTCTGCACTTCACACAAAGCTGTCAGCTTTTTTAAAAATTATAAACATGAGACGCATGCCTCGTGGTGGGGTTTTTTTTTTATTACAAGATGTTAAAAGTTGTCATCAAAATTCTTCTCTTGTGTAGCAAAGCCTCTAAATCTACATCATACCACATTGTGATGGATGACGGCCACGACCACGATTTCATATGACTTTTGCAATCCTGTTAATAAATACTTTTATGATACTGAGCTCTCCAGCCAACCTCATCATGCAAAATGCTCTAGGGACTGATTAATCTTTCAAAGTGACTCTTACTCTTAGTGTTAATGTTTTTAATTGGAAAATGTTTTTTAACTTGGAGAAACTCTGCCTGTTTGGGTGGAACTGCCTTTTGTGTTATTGTCAGTGATGATTTAGGTGGATGGATTGGTGGGTGGGTGAGGGGTGGATGGGTGGGAGAGTGGATGCATAATTCTGGTTTCCTCCACAGCAGTGTGGTATAGTGGAAACTGGGTTTCGAGAAATATGAGTAGTAGCCTTGGTTCTGCCACCAATGATCTAGGTGACATTGCATGCCACCTTTTTCAGTCTTTTCTCATCTGAAAATGAAAACTGAATTATGACTAAGGCCATTTTCAGCTAAAAGCATCTACGATCGCACTGCACCGTGAGTCCACTCTCTGAAGAACAGTGACATGAGAAATTCCACACGTGGGTTCCAAACCTCCTGTTCCGAGAGAGAAAACCCAATAAATGCCGAGATTCCTGGCAAGTCCGGCTCAGATTCCTCACATGCTTATTCGTGAGAATAATTTCCAACCTCCCTAAAATACTTTACGACAGGCTCAGCAAGCGAAGAAAGATGGATCTGAGAAAATCGCCAATGGGAAGAGCTCACACCGCTCCAAACAAAAGCCGCGTGGAAGCCCTGGGGGAGCGATGTTGAGCTGTTTGAAAACAAGCACTTACGGAACAAATTGTCCAGAAAGATAGAAACAGAGAAACATGCTCGCCGCCCTTGCTCGGTTCAGATTACAGCCTCGTGGGCCTCCGGCCAGAAGGCAGACTGGAGCAGTGTAGACGGGGCCTCCGACGCCGCCGTGGTGGGCTCTCGCTGGGGACAGAGGGGCGGATGGTGTGCTGCAGGAAAGCAGGGAGCCGGGGAGTCCGGGGGTCGAGTTCGGCGTCTGCTATTCACTAGCGGTGTTACTCTGAATAAGCTGCTCGATCTCTGTAAGCTTCACCTGTTAAACTGGATATATGGACAATGACCTCAGAGGATCACGTGAGATAAAATACACGCAGCCCCCAGCCCGCTGTCTGGCACTGGGTAGACACCCGTTATCATTAACTTCCTTTCTTCTGCCGTCCAGTTGGGGGGCTCGTTGTCCCATCTGTACCTCTGTCTACTGAGTGCTCTTCCGTCTAGGACTCCGTTTCCTCCTGTAAAATAGGGAGAGCATCCGCATGGTTGCCAAGGTGCCTTTCAGGCCCGATGTTGCCACTCTCTGGTCTGATTCCTGCTGACACCAGCGGTGCGCATTTGGGGACTTAAAGGGCAGGATGGGAGGCCCCGCTGGGGGACATGGAAAAGTCAGGGTGCATTCGCTGACCTGGAGGTTGAAACCGGGATGCTGGACTGAGAGAAAGGTGGTCCGCGCCGTGTGAGCACAGACCCCAGCTCTGACACTGCCGCCTGCAAGGTCGTCTCTCTACAGCCCACACGGTTCATCTCCCCGACGTCCCTGGCCACGGGCGCAGCCTTTCACGAGGCTGGCAGAAGGGGACGATATTTGAGGAGGTGGAGCCCAAAAAGCCCCTCTTCTACCACAGACATTTAATTTTCACATTGATGCAAGTATCTTGCCTGCAAATCGAAAACCCTGAGTTTCCCCGCAGCATCCATCTCTCAGGACTGCCATAAAAATTAAAAGATCCGGATGTGTATCGGATAGTCCATATATAGTAAAGAGGCCAACACGGTGCCCACGGTCAGTAAGTGCTGAGTAAATGGAAGTTTCCTCTCTCATTAATTATTCGGAACCTCATTATTTCATCAACAGAGAATCTCTCTGCAGTAAGTCTTGAAGCTGTCTCATGTATTTTCTTAATAAAGTTTAAACCACTTATGTGTGTTTTTTTAAATCTACAAATGGCCCATTTGCCGACTGAGTGATGAAATGAGATTCCAGGAAGGAGTCGTTGCTTTATGATGGGCGGGTGCTACATTTATATAAAAGGGCTGGGTACAAAGTGAAATCCCGCAAGTTAGGATTTTTTTTTTTTCCGCTTTAATTTTCAAATAGATTGAAAACTGCTGGAGATAATAAGGTGAACTCTGAGCTCTGAAAGAGCAGCACTCACGCTCATCTTTCCTGAAGGGCTGCTGCATGGTGGGCGGGGCTTTGCTGCATCGCTTAGCAATGAGGATTTCGCTCAAATGCAAAGAAAGGTGCCGGGGAAGTCATTTGTCTCTAAGGGACTTTGCGTTCCTCGTGAGCTCTCAGAACAAGGTCTGAATTTGTCAGAAGAGGGTTTTATTTCTTGATAGCTACACTCAGTTAGTAGGTCTTTGAGGGCCCCTTTCTAGAAATAATTTCAAGAAAGCACCAACAACACCCATGAAAGTATGTTTTTTTTTTAAAAAAAATTGTGATTATAATCATATACCATTAAATTTGTACTCTTAAACATGTTTAAGTGTACAGTTCAGTAGTGTGATATGTATTGATACTGTTGTGCCCCACGGGTTTTAAGTTTCTAAACTGAATCATCAGACCCTGCAAGGACATTATCCAAGAGCAGCAGTGAGACCCTGTCTCTAAAAAAAAAAAAATAATAAAAATAAAATAGGGACAACAATGCCTACTAAGGAGGGTGGCTTTGAGGATCACAGGGCAGGGAGCTTGTGGGGTATCTGAGAAATAGACAGGAATTTGATAAATGTGAGCTGACAGCTGTTGAATCCAATGGTCTCTTTCAGAGTCTGATTGTAAATGCAAAATATCACATCTGCCGATTTTATATAAGATAATCCTCTTCTGCTGAGGTTTCACGTGTTAAGATAATTTTGAATTTTGATTTTGTCTTCTACAATATTAAAGCTGCCAGCTTTGCAGCTGGTCACCAATAAGCGTATTGACCCAACAGAGCTGAGGACTGTGTTTCACCAGGCATCTGTCACCAGTACCAAGGTCTTCCTCCTCTTCAACCTCCAATTCCAAGAGGCTGCCAAGTCCTGTCCATTTTATTTCTGCGTCGTGTCTTGTGTCTGTCCCCTCTCTCCAACCTGTGAGGCTGCGGTCCCCAACCCCTGGGCTGCGGACGGGTACTGGTCCGTGGCCTGTCAGGAGCGGGGCCGCACAGCAGGAGGTGAGTGGCGGGTGGGCAAGTGAAGCTTCATCTGTATTTATAGCCGCTCCCCATGGCTCGCATCACAGCCTGAGCTCCACCTCCCCCCACCCCCATCCGTGGAAAAAATTGTCTTCCATGAAACCGGTCCCTGGTGCCAAAAGGTTGGGGACCGCTGCTGTGAGGCATAGCTGGGGTTCAGGGTCCTCCCTCTCACCAGGGCCACCTCCTAGCCACCTGCCCTCCTCCAGTTCCTGCTCCTGTCTAGTTCGTTCTCCACACTGCCGACAGACAACAGACGCATCTTATGAAAACACAGAAAGAAACCAACCCCCCACCGCCCTGCGGGCTACTGAAGAACGTTCCCTAATTATATTAATAGTATTCAGTTGCTTTCGGCACTGCCGGTAATGATTCCAGACACTCCAGCCTCCGGAACGGGAGTCCAGGGCCCATCTCAATAGGGCGGTTGGATTTATAATTCGTCTCGGACCCCACATTCTCAGCGGGTGGCGGGAGGCTATCAGACACTGTGCTTGGACCACCAATGGGGAGCACCTGGGCCAGGGAGCGAGGTGGCCTAGAAACCCACCGGTGGGGCTTTTCCTCCTTTGAGGGTCTGGCTGGCCATCCTAACGTGGGAATCTGTGACCGCCAGCCACCAGACTGCACGTGTTCCGTGCATCCTCCATTCACCATGCTCACTGCTGGCCAGACACAGCTTTGTCTGTGGATGACGGCACCGGGTCTGCAGCCAGCCCACCACCCCCGGGGCGAGCCGTCCTCGTCCTTTGCCTCATTTGTCGGATCCTGCCGACAGGACCCAGAATTGGCCACCTTTGCTTGCTCACTTCGAGTGTCCCACCCGCCTCTGAGCTGACGAAGGCCGGCACAGGCTGGCGCCCAGGGTCCCGCACCCCAATTCTGCCCCTGGCGGCCGAGTCTCCAGACTGTCCCTGCATCGGGCTGCACAGGCCACCTGCGCAAAGACCCTGCATCTGCCTGGCTTCTTCCAGGGCCTCCTGCCGCGCTGAGCTGGGCTGAAATCTCCGCGTTCCCTCCTGTTTCTGCGCGGGGGCCTGGCGGGGCCATAGGCATCAAGGAGAATTCAGTCTCCAGCCTGTAAATATTTATCCTGTGTTTCCTGCCGAGCTAGAAATGTGGTACTTAAAAAAAAAAAAAAAAAAAAAAAGGGCTTTCTCTTCCCAGTTCTTCCTGTAGTTGGGAAAAACTGGGTTGAGAAGGTGAAAAAAAAAATTACTGAACTGCTGCCCTCCTCCGCGTGTCCTAGTGAATGCCCCAGAACCTCCCGTCCCTCCTGCCTCAGCCCCTCCCCACGGCCACATGCAGCCCAGAGCAGGCGGAATTTGAACAACCCACTTCCCCTGCCCTCCGCCTGGCTGGTGGGAATGGGTGTGGCCACCAGCCTGGTCCTAGAATCCAGATGTGCTGGTGCCGGCCCAGGGCTCTCAGGGTGCTCGCTCCCTGGCCCTCCCGGACTTCCGGCCAGTGCTGGGGACCTGGCTGCTCACACACACACACACACACACACACACACACTGGGTCTCAGCCTTCCGCATCCCTTTGTGTCTCTGGCCCTAGGACTGGCTTCTGCTTTGGTGCGGTCACCTGCCTGCTCTTGCCAGCCCTTCTCTGAGAGACTAGACCCTCGAGTCCTGCTCCCAGACACCAGCCCAGTGGCTGGGATGCTGTCACTGCAGATGGTCTTTCTGGGTGACACCCACCAGCCTGGCTCAAGACCCACCCTTCCTGGGGCTGTGCTCAGACCACCCACTGAGACCCCCACTCTCTTCTCTCGGTAAACCCCTTGTTGGCCATTTCTCTGTCACTGCTAAGCAGCCTGGTTTGGGTGCTGTGCCGTCCTCCTCTTTAATGACACTCATCACCTGCACAGCCCTGTTGCTAATGCCAAGAGGAACCGGCATGGGATACCTGTATTCGTTTCCCAGGGCTGCTGTAACAAGTTACCACAAGGTTGACAGCTTAAAACAACAGAAATTTACTCTCTTCCCATTCAGGAGGTGGGATATTGGATGTCAAGGCGTTGGCAGCTTTGGTTGCTTCTGGAGGCTCTAAGGGAGAATCTATTTCCTGCATTTCCCCAGCTTCTGGTGGGTGTCAGCAATCCTTCTGCGCAGACTCCAGTCTGTCGACATCCCTTAGAAGGTGGTGCTTGAGAAAAATGGGGCTTTCCAAGGGGTGGACAGACTGGGCAAAGGATGGTAAAAGGATCACCTCCTTCGTGCTGGGTGTGAGACCTCTAGTAACACGGCCCCACCTTGCCCTGGTTAGTTCATCAGGGATTTGCAGACTTTAGCCATTGGGTTGGGTCTTTGAAGTCTTTGGTTAGCTGGACTTTATCCCCATTTTACTGACGAAGAGACTGAGCCCAGGAGAGTGTAAGTGACCTGCCTAATGCCCCTTGCTGCAGGGGTTCATGCCACTGCTGCACTCTGGAAGGTTAACTGAAGAGTGGTCTCTATGGGGAAAGATCCCCAGGGGAGATGAACCCAGGGCCCAGTTATAGCCCAGGTAGCCGCAGGAATTATCTGCTGAAGAAATCATCATAGGCCAGGATTTCATTCTAGAACCAGTGTGTCTGCCCAATATTCAACCCCAGTTGGGTGATAGGGCTGTTGGAGAACAGAAAACCTAACAATTTCGTGGCAGTGCTTCTCATGATGCCCCTGGAGCTCCAAGACACACCACGCTTATTAGCGGTAGTAAGAACGTTCTGAGTTTTGTAAGGTATAGTTTTAATATTGGGATCATGAGTGATGAAGAGAAATAGTGCAATCTCCTGGATTGCAACCCCAGGGCTGGTTTAAGGCCACATTTGCCCAGAATTCAGCAACATCTTTGCCCATCCCCCTCTTCCCAGCTCCCCTGGTCCCTGCTTCCCTCTGCAGGGGTCCCTGTGCCCAGCTGGTCCTCTGTGCCCCGAGAGGCCCCTCCCTGCCCACCAACCACCTCCTCTCAGCACCTGCCAGCTCTGGGCCCTGCTCTCTGTGCAGGAAACCGGACTGAAACTTGGTCCATATGGGGACGGCTGGCAGTCGGCTCCCCTTCCCAGAGAGTTCATTTGGGTCCTTTATTGTTGTTCATTGCACAACCAATATTCACACAAATCCAAATAAAAGGGAGGAAGAATTCTTCCACCATCCCACAACCTCCAACAGAGCGCACTGGTTTTCTTTTCATTTCCTTTCCCGAGCTCCGTCCATACGCGTGCCCAATCTTCACTATTTGATTTCTGGCTTTTTCCCCCCACCTAATATAATTATTTCATAAGGATTTTCCCATCCTTCTCCCTGTCTTTCATAATTATAACAAGGGAACATATTATAATTTATCCATTCTCTTACTGTGGAATCTTTTTTTTTCAATCATGGTAAATAAATACAGAAAGGTTATACCCTCTTTTGAAATTTTTCTTTATAGTAAATTCCCAGAAGTTGGATTAGTAGGTCAAAAGGCATAAACATTTTTATGAGTCTTAAAAATTCCAGTCAAATTCCTTCCCCCAAAAGTTACGCTAATTTATATTTACATTATAGATTTTAAAAGGTGCTGATTTCAGTGCAACCTCACTGCACCATCACAATTTTCACATTGTTAATTTCACCAGATATAAAATGGTACTTGGTTATTTTTTGTATTGGTCTAATGCATTTTAGAAGTGGCCTTTACAAGGCGATGTGTTAGCTCGTAGGACTGATATAGACATTTTAGGTGTCTGGGCTAATCAGAAATTTTTGGGGGGTAAAATCATGCTGCATAAGCCTAGGATGACCTCCTTTTTGGGGGTCATTTGCACACCCCAGAAATGAATTATCTCCTTCCAACAGTCACAGCGTGTTCTCTGCTCACTCGCACACCACCGCCCACCCTCTTCCCCCATTTAATTCCCTCCAGATGTTTGCTGTCCTCGACGGGGAACAGCTCTGCCGTGAGTGTGGCTCTCTTAATTCATGTTTATGCAAACAGTTCATTTATCGCTCCGTCTGGCTTATCTACTTTTAATGTGTTTTAATTATTCTTCAACCTTTATCCTTTCACCAATGGGAAAATAAATCACAGAATAACAATAATAACTGGCATTTCCTGTGTACTTCTTAATCACTAAGCAGCGTTCTAAGTGCTTTCTGTAGTAATACACTGAAGGCTGGAACGGCCCTTGAGATAAATATTATTAGCGTCCTCATGGTCCAAATGAGGAAACTGAGGCACACAGAGGTTCCGTAACTCACAAGGTGACACAGACACTAGACAGAGTGACTGACCGTGGGTGCCGGCAGTTTGGTTCCACTTTGCCACGCCGATGACAGGGTGGGAGGTAGAGAACAAACTCTGCAATGGTCAGAGACACACAAGAATGGAATAAGCTTTGAAGGCGGTGAGTTCCTCGTCATAAACCCAGGCTGAGTTAGGCTGCTTGGCAGAAATCGGTAGGGATTCCAGTCTGAATTCTGACTCAGTACTGATTGTGAGTGCTGGCTAATGTACTAATGTGCATGCGGTGATCACGTTGATTGACGTATACAGTCGCCGCGAGCCGCGGCCTGGGCGGGGTTGCCTGCTGCACAGCTGGAACTTTCTCACCTGCACAGCTGGGGGTGGCTTCCCACCCGCACCCCAGCCCCACATCGGCCCCCCGTTCCTTAATTGTCCTTTATGTCCATGAAAAAAGTACTCATCTGCTAGTTAGGGTGCTCCAGATGTGACCTGCCAGACGGGCTGTTTTCCCCGAACATCGCGGACCTACCGTGCCAGCTAGGCCGCGTGTGCGGTGGACAGGAGGAAAGCTAAGTGCTCTCTTGGAGGTTTAGTGATCTCAACCTGGGGCATCGATGTGAATGACACCCTTTATCTCTGCGTAGCATTCCCCGTGCATTGCCTCGCTTGACCTTCCACCTGACTGAGCCTGGGCGGTGGGGAGGACAAGCCGTCATCTCACGCATGGACGAGAAAGGAGAGGCTCGGGAAGTCAAGAGATTGCCTGAAGCACAAAATAAGCGTGAATCCGGGCCATCTGTCCCTCACTCTAGTGCTCTGTCCTCTAAACCCGTTGCCGGGATAGTCAGTCACACAGCAAACTCCAAGCAGGGGAAGCGGGAAGGGAGATGGCATTTATGAAGCACCTACTGTATACCAAGGTTGGCTCTGGTCTCTTACTACAAGCTGCTTCCTTTGTTTTTCCCAGCCACCTAATAAAGCGGGAATCGTTGTGCTCATTTTCAGATGGAGAAGCTCTGGAAGGTGGCAGGGCTGAGGGCAGGCTGAGACTGCTCCATTTCCGAAGGCCCTGCTGCCCCCACCCCCAAATAGCATGGAGCTTCTCTCCTCTTTCTTTCTAGGGGAGCGATGGTGGAGCAGACGTTGCCAGATGCCTCACAGTCCTCCCGCGGTCGCCCCAACCCTGCAGGCAGATAGAGTCACCATTTTGCAGATTAAAAAACCCAAACTAGAGCAACTCAGTACCTAGCCCAAGGCCACCCCACTAGTAGGAGGTGGCTCTGAGCCCATGCCTCTTGCCTTGCCCCCCTACAAGTCCTGCCTTCTCTTTAGGCAGGTGACACAAAAGGCAGACAGGCGGGTACCAGGATTCACAGGACATCTCCTCGTGGGCAGAGTGTGGGAAAGGGTGGGGCCGAGATGCCATTGCTGAGCGAGCATGTCAATAGGAGCACCAAGGCCTTCGTTCATGTTGGAGAAAACCAGGGCCCCACCTCGGGGTTTAATGCTCTGCCATTGCCATCCTGGAATTGGTGACAGATTTATCTTCAAATTTGTGTTTTCTCAGCAAAGTCCCATGGGACAGTGGAGTCTGTGCTGGGGACATGGCGCCCCGGTTTCTGTACTGTTCAGCCTCCCACCAGCCCCTCAGCACCCGGCTGGGGTCTCAGCCCCCTGCAGTGGGGGTGGTCAGGGTCAGGTCCCGTATGTGTGATGAGTCTCAGGACGGGGCCCCAGGTGCCTGTGAGGGTCTGCACTGGCCCCCACGTGTCCCCACGCCCGAGGGACTGCAATGGTCAACAGCAAATACAAACAGCATGGCAGGTCAAGGGAGAGACCCAGGCACAGCTTTTTTCCTGTTTTTGGACAAAAAACCCTACACTTTCACTGTACACTGGGCCCTGCAAATTATGAAGCTGGTTCCCCCAAAAAACTAGCTGGTGTTAATCTTCTAGGGCCCAGAGAGCAGCTCTGAATGAGCAAATCCACAGACGAGTAGCTTAAACAACACACATTTATTTTTCAAAGTTCTAGAGGCTGAAAGTCTGAGATCAAGGTGTCCTCAGGGTTGGTTCCTCCTGAGGCCTCTTCCTGGCTTACGGGAAACCTTGCTGTGTCCTCACGCGGCCTTTCCGCCTGGTGTCTCTTCCTCCTCCTGTAAGGACACCAGTCCCAGGGGCATAGGGCCCCACCCTTCTTTAACCTTAATTACTTCCTTAAAGGCCCTGTCACTAAATGCAGCCGCACTGGGGGTTAGAGTGTCAACATGTGGATTTGCGGGGCGCACAATTCAGTCCGTGGCAGGGTCCTTTAACATCTTTAGCTGGCAGGGGCTGCTCAGGCACAGTGGATGGGTCCGTGCACCCTCGGGTGCAGGGAATGATCTTAGGACTAGCAGGCGCAATCTACTCTTCCAAGATATTAGGCAACGACAAGGTCAGAAAAGGGCAGATTCATGAGCAAAGCGTGGCGCACAGTTTAAAGTCTCTAATGTAAACATAAATTAGTATAGCATTTTTGGAAAGTAGTTTGACTGGAATTTTTAAGAGTCATAAAAGTCTCCGTGCTATTGACCTATTAATCCAGCTGGGAATTTATTATTAGGAAAAATTTCAAAACAGGGGAAGTCCTTTCTGCGCGTATTTATCATGAGTATAATTTACCGGCTCTCTTAGCGTTGGATCTTTTCTTCCATGTGTCCTCTTGAGAGAATTTTATGCAGTCTTCAAAGTTATAATTACGAAAGACAGGGAGAGGGATGGGAAAATGCTTATGAAATAATTATAATAATTATATTAGGTGGGGAAAAAAGCCAGAAATCAAATAGTGAAGATCGGGCATGCGTATGGACGGAGCTCGGGAAAGGAAATGAAAAGAAAACCAGTGCGCTCTGTTGGAGGTTGTGGGATGGTGGAAGAATTCTTCCTCCCTTTTATTTGGATTTGTGTGAATATTGGTTGTGCAATGAACAACAGTAAAGGACCCAATGAACTCTCTGGGAAGGGGAGCCGACTGCCAGCCGTCCCCATATGGACCAAGTTTCAGTCCGGTTTCCTGAACAGGGAGCAGGGCCCAGAGCTGGCAGGTGCTGAGAGGAGGTGGCTGGTGGGCAGGGAGGGGCCTCCCGGGGCACAGAGGACCAGCTGGGCACGGGGACCCCTGCAGAGGGAAGCAGGGACCAGAGGAACTGGGCAAATGTGGCCTTAAATCAGCCCTGGGGTTTCAATCCAGGAGGTTGCACTATTTCTCTTCGTCACTCAGGATCCCAATATTGAAACCAGAACTTACAAAACTCAGAATGTTCTTACTACCGCTAATAAGCATGGTGTGTCTTGGAGCTCTGGGGGCATCATGAGAAACACTGCCACGAAATTATTAGGTTTTCTGTTCTCCAAGGGCCCTATCTCAATACTTGTCACCCAACTGGGGTTGAATATTGGGCAGACACACTGGTTCTAGAATGAAATCCTGGCCTATGATGATTTCGTCAGCAGACAATTCCTGCAGCTACCTGGGCTGTGACAGGGCCATCGGTTCGTTTCCTTGGGAACCTTTCCTTGTAGTGACCACTCTTTAGTTAAGTGCAGCAGTGGCGTGAACACCTGGAACAGGGGGTGGGAAGCATGGCATTAGGAAGGTCCCTTACACTCTCCTGGCCTCAGCCCCCTCATCTGTAAAATGTGGGAAATGTCCAGCTCACCAGAGACTGCATAGAGCCAACCTACTGGCTAAAGTCTGCAAAGCCCTGATGACACCAAGCAGGGCCCAGGAGGGGACATCTTACTAGAAGTCTCATGCCCAGCATGAAGGAGGTGACCAGGGTACTCTCTGTACTTTGCCCAGTCTGTCCTCTTGGAAAACCCCATTTAGGTCAGGCCTCACCTTTTAAGGGGGTGACTAGGATGCCAAAAGAGGGCAGCCAGGATGTATGGATGCTCAGAACCAGGTCATGAGAAAATAAATGAAGGAACTGCAGATTTTAAATCCGAAAACTTATCATGAGCAAGGATATGGTAACTGTCTTTGAATTCTGAAGGCCTGCCTTGTGGAAAACAATATTTTTCTAGCTCTAAATGACACCAAAGGTCAGGGTCAGTAGATTGAAACTGTGAGAAGGCAACTTTCAAGTCTCAACAGAACGCAGAGCGCTCCAACCGTCAGCACTGATGGAAGGCGAGAGATTGGTGTAAGTGGGGACCGGGAGCCCCCTCGGCTGTGTGACCCTCTCGGGTTACAGTGCCGGGTGGGGAAGGAGTTGAGGTGAGGTTCCAAGGCCCCTCCTAGAAGTCCCTGAACCTAATCTGAAATGACTTTCCTCCCCCAGGGTGGCCACCACCAGTGCTGTGTGCTTCCAGAAGCATCACTGGAAGCCGGCAGCAGCTGGTCTTCCCATCCCCAGAACCCCCACAACCTATGTCCCCCCTTCCCAACGTGAAGGTCTGGAAGGGAACTTAATCTGTCCGACTTTTCTCGTGGTTGAACACGCTGTGTGCCACGTCCCCGCTACCCTCCAAGATCCTCAAGGCAGAATTCCCTCTGTGCCTCGTCTGCCCCTACCTCCTACCCGTCCCAGCACCGGCCCCGATTTCCGTTTCCCTTGTGTGCAGAGCAGAGCGGGGGACAGCTGTGGCCAGCACACAGCCAGCAGGCAGCAAGCATACCCAGACAGCCCTGCCCGGGGTTTGTAGCGCACCCGAGTCAGCGCAGCCCACGGACTCCCAGGACACCGGGGCTGCTGGGTTATAGATGAAGCTACGCATCCCTCCTGTTAGTATTGTGAAACGGCCGCTTAGGGAAACCTGTCCACGAGGAAAGGGAAGGTGTTATGGATGGTCGTTTGCTGAAGAGGGAAATAGAGGACTGGAAGAGGGGTTGGAGAAGGGAGGGTGTCAATGTGACGGCAGTCTTCGCCCCCCCAGAGGGGCCGTCGCTGTAGCGTGTGTGCGGGAAAGAGGTCTGGCCGGGTGCGGGGGCGACGTTCCTTTAGGCAGTTCTGGAGCCGACTGGAGGGAAAGCCCTGGGGCTCCGGAGCAGCCCTTGGGTTAGGATTTATTTGCTGCAAATCATTACCCGGGGCAACGTTCACAGCTTTAACCATAAAAGGAGGTAATAATGGTACTTCCCTAGTCCGTTCAGGCTGCTGTAACAAAATGCCCTAGACTGGATCATTTATAAACAACATTTATTGCTCACAGTTCTGGAGCCTGGGAAGTCCAAGATCAAGGCGCCAGCAGATTTCGTGTCTGGGGAGGGCCTGTTTCTTATAGATGGCGGTTTCTGTGTGTCCTCACAAGGCAGAGAGCGCGAACAGCTCCCTCGAACCTCTTTTATGGGGTCACTAATCTCATTCATGAGGGCTCTGCCCTGGTGACTTCATTGCCTCCTAAAGGCCCCACCTCTTAATATTAATACTATCACTTTGGTGATTAGGTTCCACATAGGAATTTGGGGAGGACACATTGAGACCATAGCAGGTACCTGACTCCTAAAATCGAGAGCATAACAACACCCAGTGTCTTAAGTTGACCTACACGAAACTGCTGATACTCGGTCACTTTTCAACAGCAAAAAATGGCAGTTTCATATTCCTCAACCTAATACCTGATGCATAGACTAGCCCAGCAGTTCACAAACTTTGCACCCTGCAATCACTTTGGGATCTTTTTTTTTTTTTTTTTTTTTGAGACAGAGTCTCACTCTGTTGCCCAGGTTAGAGTGAGTGCCGTGGCGTCAGCCTAGCTCACAGCAACCTCAAACTCCTGAGCTCAAGCTATCCTCCTGTCTCAGCCTCCCGAGTAGCTGGGACTACAGGCATGCGCCACCATGCCCGGCTAATTTTTTCTATATATATTTTTAGCTGTCCATATAATTTCTTTCTATTTTTAGTAGAGGTGGGGTCTCGCTCTTGCTCAGGCTGGTCTCGAACTCCTGAGCGCAAACGATCCGCCCACCTCGGCCTCCCAGAGTGCTAGGATTACAGGCGTGAGCCACCGCGCCCGGCCCACTTTGGGATCTTTTAAAAACTCTGAAGCCCAGAGTAATTCAATCACAATTTCTGCAGATGGGACACCTGGCCAGGTGATTCTATGTGCAGACAGTTTGGGGACTGCTGGCTTAGCGCAACGCCTGGGAGCTATCAAAGCACTCAATGTCAGCCACCTCTGCTTTTCATTCATCTGTCGTTTATTGAGCACCTATTACATACCCGGCTCTGGCTGGGCTTGCCTTGTGTTACCCAGACCTCCCTCCCAGCCGCTGACCTCTCCCCTTCCCCTCCTGCCCTCCGCAGTGTCCAGGCCCCGCAGCTCCCCCGACGACCTGAAGGCGCTGACTCGGAACGTGAACCGGCTGAACGAGAGCTTCCGGGACTTGCAGCTTCGGCTGCTGCAGGCTCCGCTGCAGGCGGACCTGAGCGAGCAGGTGTGGAAGGTGCAGGACGCGCTGCAGAACCAGTCGGACTCGCTGCTGGCGCTGGCGGGCGCGGTGCAGCGGCTGGAGGGCGAGCTGTGGGGGCTGCACGCGCAGGCGGCGCAGACGGAGCAGGCGGTGGCCTTGCTGCGGGACCGCACGGGCCAGCAGAGCGACGCCGCGCAGCTGGAGCTGTACCAGCTGCAGGTGGAGAGCAACGGCAGCCAGCTGCTGCTGCGGCGCCACGCGGGCCTGCTGGACGGGCTGGCGCGCAGGGTGGGCGTGCTGGGCGAGGAGCTGGCCGATGTGGGCGGCGCGCTGCGTGGCCTCAACCACAGCCTGTCCTACGATGTGGCCCTGCACCACACGCGGCTGCGGGACCTGCAGGTGCTGGTGAGCAATGCCAGCGAGGACACGCGCCGAATGCGGCTGGCACACCTGGGCATGGAGCTGCAGCTCAAGCAGGAGCTGGCCATGCTCAACGCCGTCACCGAGGACCTGCGCCTCAAGGACTGGGAGCACTCCATCGCGCTGAGGAACATCTCCCTCGCCAAAGGTACCACCTGGCCCACAACCCACAGTGCCTCCAGGGTCCCTCCTGCCCCGGCCTTCCTCCTGCAGGCCCTCCCCCAGGTCCCCATCCCCAGGTGCACGGGCCATTCCCAGCCCACACCCACTCCTTTAAGTCCCGCCCTACAGGACTCTGGAGTTTTCTGCCCAAATGGCCTGTGCCCACTTCCAAGGCCTGCACAGGCCTCTCCCCTTGGTATAAAGTTCCCTAGGGCCAAGAGTGGACGCAGTGTCCACACCCTGAGGCATGAGGGTCATGATTTACAAGACTCCTGCTGGCATGTCTGAATGTACTCACCATTCAACTCTAACAAGACAAAACTCTGCCCTGGTATTGGACAAGGGTGTTTTACCAGATGCATTTTCGTGCTTTCCCACGCTGCTGTCTAGAGTGGCCTTTCTGCCCTAGATTTGTGCAGTTCCTCTCTTAAGGTCTTTAAACAGACACATGCACACACATATGTAGTGCACATATACACGCTTACACATGCACATGTATACACATATGCATGTATGCACAGACACGTGTACACATATGTATACATGTACGTGCACACACATATGCATATACACAGACGTGCATATTTTGCAGTGAGCACGTCTATTCAAACCTACCCCCAAAGTCTGAGGAAGCTGAGAGGCCAAGGAAAGAGCCTGACAAATCCATTTTTTAAAGAAAGAAACGTTTAACAGGGACTTTCAAACAGAAGCCATGTCCCTGGGCGGCTACCTCAGACCCAGGGCTTCCATACCACAGGGGAGGAGTGTGAAGGACAATTGAAGTCGACCACTCAGGGGAAGACATGAACGCTATGTGGATCTGCCTAAGGGCAGGATTCATGGTCAAGGTTGTTTTGACCTAAGGGCAAGATTTACAGTAACAGTAGATGCAATAGAAATCTTAGAGGGATTCCCAGAACAGAGGTTAATTGGAAGTCAATGTGGTGGATTAGCATCCAAGATAGAGTTGTTTTATCCTGTACATACACAGACATACACATATACACACACACACATACATACACACATGCATAGGTATAACATACACACACACACACACATACACATGCATAGGTATAACACACACATACATACATGCATAGGTACATGCATGTACACATGCATACATATATACATGCCCCACATATATACATACATACAGATGCACAGATGTACGTATATGCACAAACACATGTGTGTACATATACATGCATGCACATGCACACACCACTCTCTCTCCCTTTGCCCTTTCCTGGCTCAAAATCCACAGATACCCAACTGTGTGTATTTTTCAAACATGAGCTTATTTACATTATTCTTGAGCTTGACCCAAATGGTTTTTATTCCCTCACTTTTTTTTTTTTGAGACAGAGTCTCACTCTGTTGCCCGGGCTAGAGTGAGTGCCGTGGCATCAGCCTAGCTCACAGCAACCTCAAACTCCTGGGCTTAAGTGATCCTCCTGTCTCAGCCTCCCGAATAGCTGGGACTACAGGCATGCACCACCATGCCCGGCTAATTTTTTCTATATATATTTTTAGCTGTCCATATAATTTCTTTCTATTTTTAGTAGAGATGGGGTCTCGCTCTTGCTCAGGCTGGTCTCGAACTCCTGAGCTCAAACGATCCGCCCACCTCGGCCTCCCAGAGAGCTAGGATTACAGGCGTGAGCCACCGCGCCCGGCTATTCCCTCACTTTGTTATACAGTTTTCCATGAGATTTGTCTCCAGTTTGTCTTTGTGGATATCCGTAGTGAGGCTTTGTGTTTTCTGTTTCAGATTTTTAGCATTAACCCGGTCTGTCGAAATCTGTCTGTGGGTTTGAAAGCAGCAGAGAATTTAGATTATCAGGGCGGGGAGGCGGCCCAGGAGGGGAGGTGTGAGCGAAGCCCGCAGGCACGGCCCCTCGGCCACATTCGGAGGGCTGTTTGCTAGGTTGCAGGTTTTCCAGAATCCTGGAATTTGGCATGGTGCTAGACCTCTGACACTGTCTGATCGGATCCTCTTGTTTTGCAGTTGGGGACCCTGAGGCCCAGCGAGGCGAAATGACTTGCCCAAGTCAAAGACTGAGCCAGTGGCCCAGCTGGAACTAGAACATACATCTCTGGATTTGTGAAAACAAGTTTGCAAAGCAGATTTATCTGTGGGCTGCTTTTTCAAGAAAAAACACGATCTAGGAGAGAGTCCAGTTCAGCAGATATTTGTAAAGGCATGGAGGAGCAGAGCAGGGTTCGGGTTCCAGGCTGACGTTGGGACCTTGGCTTCTATTAATAGTTAGTAGGGTCTGTTGAATGTCTGCGGGGCATCTCTGTGAACGGAGCGACATGGAAAGTAGCGTTGCCACTCTACTAGAGATTGGGAAGTGCAGACTGATTTATATAACTTGTGCATTTAAACGCTGTCGGGTCTGAGGACAGTGCCAACTTGTGCAACATATCAGTACATCTCGATCTTGGCTGCCCGGTTGCTCTGTGTGTATTAACACCCTCTGACCTCACATGCTCGTTCACTCACCAAGTATTTATTGTGCAAGATGTTGCTGCTATGCCGTGAGTGTGCGTGTTTTGGTTTCCTAGGGCTGCCGCCCCACAAACTTAGTGGCTCAAGAGAAGTTTATTTTCTCACGGTTCTGGAGGCTGGAAGTCTGAAGTCAAGGTGTCCACGGGGCTGAGTTCCCTTAGAAAGCTCTAGAGGAGGGTCCTTGCTGGCCTCTTCCTAACCCGTGTGGTTGCTGGCAATCCTCGGCTCGTAGACGCATCACTCCAGTCGCTGCCTCTGTTGTCACGTTGTGTTCTGCTCACGTCTCTGCGTCTCTGTTTCTCTTTTTATGAGGACACGAGTCGATGGACTAGGGTCCACCCTACTCCAGTCCTCATCTTAACTAATTACATCTGCAAAGATCCTATTTCCAAACAAAGTCACATTCTGAGGTTTTGTGTAGACATGAATTGGGGGGAGGGGACGCTGTGCCTCCCAGGCCAGTGTGATTCGAGCCTCCTTTGCTCTTGCGAAGCAGCAGGAGGCAAGAGCCTGAGTCTGGGGCTTCCCAGCTGGTACAGGGACAGAAAGGACATGGTCCTGTTTCTGGGAGCTGGCAATGTTGTTAAGAAAGAGAGAACACATTTGCTATGACCACGGGACAAGGCATTTATTTCTCATGGTTCTGGAGGCTGGAAGTCAGGGCACTGGCAGAGTCAGGTTCTGGTGAGGGCTCTCTTCTTGGTTTGCAGACTGCTGCCTTCTTGCTGTGTCTTTCCGTGGCGGGGGGTTGGGGGGGAGAAAAGGGGGAGAGAGAGAAAAAGAGAGGGTGGGGGAGAAAGAGAGGAAGAGGGAGGGGAGGGGAAGGGGAAGGGGAGGGTGCATGTGCACGCTAGCTCCCTAGCTCCCTGGTGTCTTTTCTTCTAAAACCACTAACCCCATCATGAGGGCCCCACACTCATGACCTCATCTACACATAATCACCTCCCAAAGGCCCCATCTCCTAAACCCATCACATTGGGAATTAGGGCGTCAACATATGGATTCCGGAGGGAACAAACGTTAGGTCCCTAATATACTCCCACCCATCCCTTTACTTAGCTGTCTCCTGTTTCTCTTTGAGGTTTCGCTTTGGATGTTACTTCTTCCAGGAAGCCTTCCCTGATGCCCCCCAAGACCGGGTTAGGGTCACCGTGTGTGCTTCCAAAGCTAATGCTAACCCTTCCTCTCCTCAGAGAAAGAGTTTTGTTTCCTCTCCAATCGGCCTGGTCCTGCTCTTGAAAGGACCCCGCTAACCTTGGTGCTGTTTTAACCCTTCCAGGGCCACCAGGACCCAAAGGTGACCAGGGGAGTGAAGGAAAGGAGGGCCAGCCTGGCATCCCTGGATTGCCTGGACTTCGAGGTAATGGGGAGGCCCCTGGGCGGAGGGTGCCTAGAGACCCCCAAATCCTCCCTGACTCTCCACTTTCTCATTGGTGTAAAGGGTGGGGCTCCCAGGGCCGCCCTGTCAGCTTGGTTTCAGTCTCGGGCTGCAGAACCACTTCTTCTGCCTTGGTGAATCGCGGGGCCGGAGCCTGGCGCACATCCTGCGCTAAATCCAGAACTCTGTGGCCACGGAGCCATTGGACTCTGGGAACAGATATGTGGTGTGAGGAGGGAAGAGAAGGAAATTCAGTCAGTGCTCCCTGAGGTCCTCCCACCCTCCTCGGGCGGCCCTTCCTCTCCCAGACATTTGACATCAGTGCTGGAAGAATAATTAATTACTGCCAGACAGGTTTCTGCATGTCACAGAAAAGCCCAAGGAAAGCCAACTAGCATTCCAAGCAGGAAAGAACAATTAGGGGGTTAATTAAGGGTGCTGTGCTTTGCAGAGATAACTGTGGGCTCTGGCCAGGCTCAGTCGGGGAGTTTGTTTATGCTGGCTCTCCGTGGTGCAATCGGTGCCTCTGTGGCCACGGGGCTCGTGGCCGGGAGCCCTGGGGCCGGACCCGGCAGCAGGCCACCCACCCCATCTCCTGACCCCTCAGCCTCCAGTTCTTTTTGCTCCACCTCCTTGTGTTTACCAAAGGGAGGGGATCTTTCTGGTTTTTCTTAAGTAGGATGAGGAGCTGTTCATCTTCCTCCTATTTGATCATGCCCAATCTTGTGTCCCTCCCTAAGTACCAGTGAGCCCTTTGGATCCAGCAAGAGGTAGAGCTGATCGACCATGAACTGGAACTTCAGGAAGAGCAGGGCTCAGATCCTGCTCCAACACTTTTTGCTGTGTGTCCTTGGCCAGGTTCCTTCACCTCTCTGGGCCCCAGTTGCCTCATTTGTAATGCAGGGGAAATAATACCTCCCAGTTGCTATGATGATTAAATGAGATACATTGTGAAAAGCACCCAGAGCAGTGCTTGGCACTAGAAAGTGCTAAAAAAAAAAAGAAAAAAAAAAAAAAGTTTGCTGAATCCAAATCTCCAGCATGCTGGAGGGTAAAGGGACATCTCTCCTAAAGGAGGTTGGCACCCCCGCCCCGCCACCACTCACAGCAGCATAGGACCTTTCGGGGGGGAGGGACCCAAGCCTAACAGATTAAAGGTGCTCTTGGGCAGGGTCTATGTGGACCTGCTGGACTCTGCTTTTGCGGCACCTTTAAGTGAACCTAGGAAAGCCAGGGTGCAGGGCTCGCGACTGAGCGTTGAACCAGACCGTGACCTCCAAGGGCCCTTCCTGTTCTGTGTCTGAGGCTCCACTGTTCGTCTCTTCTCTCCCCAGGTCTGCCAGGGGAGAGAGGTACCCCAGGGCTGCCTGGCCCCAAGGGTGATGACGGGAAGCTGGGGGCCACAGGACCAATGGGCATACGTGGGTTCAAAGGTAATAACAAATCTCAGCGCACCCCAGAGCCCGGGCAGCACCAGCCCTGGTGGGCAGCACCGGAGCGGGTGGAGCAGGACTGTCATCCTCGCTCTGCCTCTGGCCAGCAGAGCGACCTTGGGCAAGTCACTTCATCTTGGGAAGCATTTGTTTTTCTTCTAAAAAGCAGAAATCCTCATGACACTGTATCTCACAGGGCTGCCAGGACACGTAAATGAGCACGTGGGTGTGAGAACGCTCTGCAGATGCTAAAGTCCTCCTAGAAATGCAAGGCTGCCCCTTGCAGCCCAGACGTGTGACCCAAGGAGGCCAGCGGGGGGGCCCGCAGGACAGACACAGAGGCTGCAGGCCCACAACAGATCTCCTCCCCAGACCTGCCAGATTCCAACTTTAATTCAGTTTTCAGATTTGCATCTCCACATAATGTTTATTCTGATTTTTTTTCCTTCCCATAGATAGTCCCCGTGTTCATCTTTAGGGGAACCTGCTTTACAGTCAGTCTTTCCACGCTCCTCTCAGAATTGTCCAGATCGCCTGTCTTCACGACAGAAGATGGGCATCTGATGCTCTTTCCCCAGGTTTCCTGCTCTTCACTTGTTAAATGAAAACTAAGAAAAAAAATCCGGTTAATCCTTCCCACCCTGTGTCTAGGATGGTCCCTTGATCTTCGATCACTGGGAAATTTTATTTTACTTTTTGGTTGATGATGAAACAGGCTGAAGTTTTCCTTTCTTTTATGATCCCATTTGAAAAAATTGGTGTTAAAATAGATTATAAAGCAGCACATGCTCATTGAAAAAAATGAGACAATATAAAAATGCATAAAGTAAAAAGCGAGAAGTGAATCCTTTACCCCTGGCCCCCTCAGTTCTTACTCTTTTTTTTTTTTTTTTTTTTTTTTTTTTGAGACAGAGTCTCACTTTGTTGCCCAGGCTAGAGTGACTGCCGTGGCATCAGCTTAGCTCACAGCAACCTCAAACTCCTGGGCTTAAGCGATCCTACTGCCTCAGCCTCCCGAGTAGCTGGGACTACAGGCATGCGCCACTATGCCCGGCTAATTTTTTCTGTATAGATTTTTAGTTGTCCATATAATGTCTTTCTATTTTTAGTAGAGATGGGGTCTCGCTCTTGCTCAGGCTGGTCTCGAACTCCTGACCTTGAGCGATCCACCCGCCTCGGCCTCCCAGAGTGCTAGGATTACAGGCGTGAGCCACCGCTCCCGGCCTCAGTTCTTACTCTTTAGAGTAACCACTGTAGACACCTTGGAGCACATCCTGCCAGACATTTTTCTAAGCAGATTCCTATGTACACATATGGTTGCCTGTGATTTTTTTTCAAAACTTGGATCACCCTTGGCATTCTTCCCTGGAAATTGTTGGCTTGTGTTTTATACTGGACAGTATGGCATGGGCTTTTAATTTACAGATATCTTTCTGGAGGTCTTTGGAATAGAAGTTCTTTATC
This sequence comes from Eulemur rufifrons, assembly GCF_041146395.1. Classification (NCBI taxonomy): domain Eukaryota; kingdom Metazoa; phylum Chordata; class Mammalia; order Primates; family Lemuridae; genus Eulemur; species Eulemur rufifrons. Next base: position 5,152,336 of record NC_090994.1, read on the forward strand.
ATTTTCATGCCCATTGAGTGGTGCCAGGACTTCTTCTTCTTTGTAGAGGGAGATGCCAGCTGGGAAAAGAGGTCTGCTCCTTTAACCATGTCCTGGGAAGGAAATTCCACAGTTCCCTGGGAACCCACACCATGTTTTATGCTCTCTCCCATGGGAATATCTGCCTAACATATAACCCGCCTCTTTCTTCTGTAACTGAAGCCTCCCTGCCTTGTTTGTCCCCATGATTGGATGTGGACTTCTACAACCGTGACTGTTGAATGGGAATGTCTTTGCTTTGTCTTCTTCCTGCTGAATTCCACGTGCCCTTTGAGGCTGTGGTGGTAGATGCTGCTCTTCTGCGCTGTAACTAGGAGGGAGTGAGGCTTTCTCAGAGGGCCCTCCCCATCCCGGGTGCCCAGGGCAGACAGCAGAGCTGACCGTGCTCTGACCCGGCCTGCCCAGTCCCTCTTGGCTCCTGCCGGGGGGTTTCTCTGGTCTTGGGTTTGTAAGTCTCCTGCAGATAACGCTGTAGTCTCAGTTAGGGTTTGTTTCCATTCCTGACGCCAGTTTTCCTCCTCTTTTTTTAGGTGACCGAGGCCCAAAAGGAGAGAAAGGAGAGAAGGGAGACAGAGCCAGGGATGCCAGTAAGGAAATTCTGCTGGGGCCACTGGCTGCTGTGGGCACAGGGGGAGCTGTCACCCAAGCAGCCCCACGAGTTTGGGCAGGAACGGGCGTCTTTCTGATGGGGGTCCTTCCGAAAATGTTGACAAGGGAAGCCAGCTTACCTAGTTTAGCCACTCTTTTCTGAGGGTTTATGTTCCCCCCAGAGGGCTACGTGGAGAATCTTGGAGAGACACCAGACTAGAGAGAACAGAGTCTCCCAGCCAAGTTTCAAAAAACAAAAACAAAAACAAAAACCACCCCAAACCGCATGTCGTATTAGCTGGGCTCTGAAATGTGGCCATCCCATGTGAGGGCGCAAGCAGATATCCTCTCCGCGGGCGTCCGTGAGGACTGGGCCCGGGAAGCAGAGCCCACGTTACGGGTTCTCTGTGCACACTCAGGGACAGGTGCCTCTGCAGAGTCGCAAGCTGGACCCAGGCTGGGTCTCCCTGAGGCCGACCTTGGTTGGTTTCAGTAGGTCTTTCAAATGACACTTTCACCCCGGGACCAGAAGGAGCCCTCGCTCCGGGAAAGGACCCTCCCAAGGCCCCTGGACACCTAACTTACCTGCTGGTTCCTCTGCCCTCCCCTGCCCTGGGACGGTGACTAAGGATCACATGGGAACAAGCCATGTGACAGCACTTTGTCCTCTAAAGTGATGGACCCAGCAGAGGAAAACCAAGGAAGTGCCCAGGCCGATCCCGGCCTTCCTGTGCCCACCTCACTGAGACGCTGAAACCCACAAAGCAATCTGTATGCTTGGCAGTGTCTCTGGAGTCCCCTTCGAGGGCTTGACTGTGTGTGGCTAGACAAGGACGTCTGCTAGACCCCGGCTAAGGCTCTTTTATCTGAAGGGCTGGGTCCCCAACGTTGTCCTCGGGGCGCCGCTTTCTCCTGCTCTGTGTGTTGACTGCGCCTGGTAGGAGGTTGCCGAGGTAGCCGAGAAGGCTCGTGGCATTTAGTTCCGAGAAATAAACAACTCCGGCCGGGGGTGGGCAGGAAGGGAGGAACTGTGTGGAAAGATGACCTTGGAGAGGGAGATCAGAAACGCTGCCCGCATGGCAGAGGGCTCCTTGTCAGGACGGCTTTGGCAGCTGTTCTTGCAGCTGCCTTGAGAGGGGACGGCAGAGGTCTGAGCTAGCAGGGCATTAGTTACCGTTGCTAGGAAGGATGGTTTGGTCCCTGTCGACCTTGCTTCAGTGGGTTCTGCACTTGGATGGGGCTCCGAGGCTGGGGCATGGCGTGAGGAGGTGGGAGCCAGAGCCACAGTGGTGGGGCTCCCCGGGGAAGGGTGGGGAGGTGTGGGGGAAGGGCGCCCCATCCACTTGGCCCTGGAGCCCCGTGACTGCACGGCGAGAGGCTGAGATCAGCTCTGGACGGCTCTCCTTGGGGACTGTGGCTTTCTTTCCCGCCGCCAAGAGGCTACACCCTCACTGGAGCCCAGAACTCAGACACGGGGCTGAGGGCCTGAGCTTACACAAAGCTCTGTGCTTTTCCTTCCTGCTCCGTGGCAAGACCCCTCCCCACCCTGTCCCCCTCCAAATAGTCTCCATGGGCGCAGGAACTGAAAGGCGAGGGGTCTCAGCAGAGACAGCTGCCTTGCCAGGGGGGTGCACACAGCAGGAGGCACACGGAGTGGCAGGACACAGACACTGGGAGGCCACCTCCATCTTCCCTCTTCCAGAGGCCAGAGGGGAGGACTGCCTTCCTCCTCTAAGCTGGACCCCCAGCCCCTGACTTCCGCTAACGCTGGGACGAAAGCTTAGGCCCCAGCCTCGGACGGTAGGGCCGGGCATCTTAAAATCTCTAGGGATTCCCTCTTTTACTCCCTCTGACGCTGCCTCGGGCTGACCAGAAAGGCTGAAGCTACTCAGGGCTGAGGTTTGTGCCCCACAGGGGGTCGTCTTCCCACAGCCTCCACCCGCGGTCACCGCTGACCACGCCAAAGCCATGCTCATGTTTCCGAGGAACTCGGGTCCCAGAGGCGTTAAGGATATCCCTGAGACCCGGGCTCCGAGCAGAGTGCCGAGGCTCATCTTTCAGGAAAGTGTGGAAATTCTGACGGACACGGTGCCCATGTCTGGGGGTTTCTTAGTCACTCCCCGAGCCCTGGGCAGCCTGAGCGTAGGACCCACGGCGTGGGAAGAAAGAGCTCTCAGCACCCGGGAGCTGCCCTCCTCCAGAAGCCAGTACTGTGGGGAGGGAGCCCCCAGCCAGGCTGGTCTCTGGTGACCTGGCCTTGCCTGAGGCCACTCAACCTTTCCCAGACACCACCTCCGTGCACACCTTTAGCAGCAGAAACCTAAAGTTCCAGCAGGCGGGGATGTTACCACATTAATGGGATCTGTGCGAAAACAAGGTAGTCCCCCCTCCCTTGGCTCGTGGAAGTTGGCACTTTCGTTTGAGGAGGGCATGACACAGAAGGCTTCTCAGGACCCATTTGAGTCAATAGTAAAATATTTTTCAGAACAAAACTCTTGCCATTGTTTACCCATGTTTTGATCCGGAGTCCTAGGCTTTGGGGATTGGATGGGTTTCAGATCAGCTCCTCTCCCTGCCTCCACCCCACCCCACCAGTCCGTGAACAGAGACCAGCAACAGAGAGATGGAGAGAAGCCCCGAGGTCACCCGCTTGGGTCACGGCCACATTGGGTCTAGAATCCAGATCTCCTGATTTCTGCTCGATGAGAAACAAAGATTTTTTTTTTTTTTTTTCTCAGGCCAGGGTGATAAGTCATTCTGTTAGATGTTTGGCTTTTGGAAGTTTGGCCAAAAAAAAAAGAAAGAAAGAAAAGAAAAGAAAAAAAGTTACATATACACATCTCAAGAAAGAAAGATATTTGTTTTACCCTAGTATATGGTCCGTTTGCAAAAAAAATAAATAGTATTTTTGCAGGCAAGGGGTGGGTAAAGGATTCAGTTTTGTTTAAGTCCCACAGTGTGAATTTAAAGCAGGATATAAGTTCAGATTGCTTAAAAAAAAACCTTTCTTGATTTGGTTTCACATGGAAAAAAATATGCAGATGACATGGGTGAATTCTAAACCAGCGCTTGTTGTTAGTTACCATCGGTGGCTCAGAGCACTTGAAAGATGTTTAATGCTTTTTGCGTGTTTTCAATATTTAGGGAAGTAAGTTTGGGGGCAGGGGGCCCAGTGGACACCCCAGAGTGTGGTGTCAACTCAAAAATGATCAGAGAGGGGATTTCTAGACAGTTTTTCCCATAGTTGCTGAGATGTTTCTATATTTTAGAATAAAAGAGGCAAAGAGAGCACTTTAGGGTCCGTGGGCTCCTTTCCTTCCATCTCTGTGCCTGGCGTAGGCTGTCCAGGTGCCCTGGGCAGTCTGTGTAGGACAGTACAGCTCCAAACGTTAGCCTCTAGCCTCGTCTCCGGCACCTCCATAAAAGCCACTGCACCTTTTATATGCAAATATATTTCTTTATTGATTTAACCACACATAGGTCCTCAATTTCTTACATAACTTTCATACTGCAGCAACGACATGACGTAAGAGCGAACCGCACTTCTAAGAAGCATTAACCGCTCACATGCTATTAAGCTTGTGCCCGGTGCTGTGGGTAGTGAAGCTTCCGTGCTCATCACGTCACTTAGTTCTCGCAGGGCTGTTCGGGAGGCAGATCACGTCCTGGTAGACAGATGAGGAGGCAGAGGGTGGGGAGGATTAGGAACTTTCCCTCGGTCACCGGAGTCTGTAAGGGACGGAGCCAGGGCACGATCAGGTCTGTCTGGCCTGGAGTCCACACTCTCACGCCTTGTGCTGCCATCTTTGGTTCTATTCAGCCTGGGTCCTCGTGGGCCACTGTGTTTCTTCTTAGTGGTTTATTTAGTAGGAAGGTGCTAATCTCTTAGCAATTCTCAGTTACTGTTAAGGTCCTCTCCTCTGTTTCAGATTTTGCTCTTAATTTCGCCAGGCTTTGGCTGCCTTAACCTGCTTCTGTGGCTCTGAGACAGGCCCGGTTGGGCCACCTTCCCCCTCTGCTTGCCTTTTACCCGCGTGGTGACCGTGGACGCTGAGCACCGTAGTTGTGCCTTTAGCTGCAGTTGCCAGTCTGAGCCTTCGGAACTTCTGAGCAACTGGCTGTAAACTGGAGGTTCCATGACCCCCTCTGCGGGTTCGATCATTTGCTGGAACGACTCACAGAATGGGGGAAAGCAGTTCTGTTTATCAGTTTATTGTAAAGGATTCCACTCAGGAACAGCAGGTGGAGAGGTGTGCGGGGAAGGGAATGGGAGGAGGGGCCCAGAGCTCCCAACCCCTCCCTGGGCACGCCCCCCTCCAGTCATTTGCAGGTGATGGGCCACCCAGATGTTCCCTGAACTCTGTCCTTTGGAGTTTTGTGAAGGTGTCATTGCATAAGCACGATTGATTAAATCATTGGCCACTGGTGACTGGACTCAGTCTCCAGCCCCTCTTCTCTCACGGGAGGTGGGGCTGAAAGTTCCAACCCTCTGCTCAGGTGAAACCCCTGACAACCAGCCCTACCCCATCCTTAGGGGCTTGCCAAATGTCACCTCATTAACATAAACTCTGGTGGGGTTTAAAGGGGCTTATTATAAATAACAAAGGATGCCCCAGGGCTATTTCAGGAGTTGGGACAAAGAGCAAATATTATAATAAAAGATGCTCCTATCACACTTATCACTAGGAAGTTACAAGAATTTCAGGAGCTCTAGCCAGGAGCTGCAGTGAAGACCAAATGCGTGTTTCTTACTACATCACAATATCACCGAAGCAAACTGAGATCCCAGTTCCCTCCTGACCCAACTGGCTGTGTGGCCCCGAGGCCAGTCCCTCAGCCTCCCCCGCCACAATTTCCTCTTTTTTCCCCCTGTTCTGTGCAGAGGACAGGATCTGGCCTCCAAGCATTCCGGTTCACCAAGACTCTACCCTAAGCCTTCCGGAAAGAAATCCGGTGACTCTTCCTGACCCCTTCTAGGAGAGCTTTCACGATGCTGCGTGCAGAAAACAGTTCAATTCCAGTTAATCCGTGTTGTGCTTGGTTTGATGGCTTCACACAGATTCAAGAGGACCTGGAAAAAGTAAAGGCCCCTTTGAGAGGTCGGGTGGTAAAATGAGGGCAGGTGGAGGGGTGTGGGGAGGCTGAGAGTCCATTGATCTCTCTAAAAGGCATTTCAGCATCCCTGGCCAGAGGGAGAGACACAGGAGCTGGGCCTGTGCCCCGGCGAGAACATGCTTAGGCAGGAGAAACGAAGTCCCCACTTGGTAATCCTAAGAGGTCATTCACAGGACCAGTAATATTTGTCTTCTGAGTAGGTGCTAAGTGAAAGCAGGAGCCAGGGCCGGAGCCCGAGGACTGCTAGCTGGAAGAAAATGAGCGGGGCGGCGTTTGCAGGGGGCGGTCAGGTGTGTGCGTGCGGCTGCCGGGCTTTGACCGTTGCCCTCGTGGGGCATTGCGTGCTTGCGGGTCAGGGTAACCAGTTTGACCCTAAGCAGACAGGCAGTGGTTTCTGGGATTTGCCCTGCGAGAAAACTCTTTTTAGGATTCAAACCTCAAACTGAAGGTGAGCACAGAAATTTTCTACAAAAACAATGCCTTGAAACCACAGAAGTAGTGAAATTTGGATCTTTGGTGTGGGTTTTGTACGAAGAAACATCGAGACTAGGTTGAGATGTACATTAAAGCCAGGAACGGTTTGTTTATTTAGAAAACATTTCGGATACACTTGGGAATTGTTCTTAATCTCCGTGACCCTGAGCTCTCGGGTTGTGCTGGGAGGTGACGGGGCTGCAGGCGCTCGGATGAAGGCCGGTGGGGGGGTCCCCAGGTGCCTTTGATGTAAGTGGGTCGGCTGTGGCTGCCACTGCATTAACGTCACAGCTCCACGTCCCCTCCTGTCCGTGGAAGACACCCCTCGGGTGCTCAGGAGCAGCTATCTAGCTGGGCTTGCTGCCCCTGCATTTCAGCCGCTTTTCTTCAAGGAGCTGTTTGTCCAACTCAGAAGAAGGAAGAGCAGGCAGAGCCCAGCCCTCCTCGGGAGGTCCTGAGCCGGCTGTGGCAGGGGGAGCACGTAGCTGGCTTCCTCGCTGACTCAGAGGCCACACAAGCCACTTGCCGCAGCGCCCTGGTTCCCCACCACGATCCTTGGGATTATACTGAGTTCACCACTGTTGAGCCCGACCACCCCAGTCACTGAGCTCTGGTCTTTCAGAATAACTCCCTAAGGCCTGTGCCATTCCCCCAGCTGACAGCGGAGGAAACCCCCTGAGAGGTTAAATTCCTTGCCCGAGGCCGGAGTGAGAGAGTGGCGAACCCCTGCCTCGGAGGACTTACAGCGGCTCAGGGAGGGGAAGCATCCCAGGAAGGGGCTCAGACCTAGGACCTGGAGGAGCAGAACTGACAAAGGAACTAGGGCAGGGTGGGGACGGGGTGGGTGAAGGCAGGGGGGATAAATGAGCCCCCCAGGAAAGGCCACTAGCCCCGGGCCTGGAGATAAAAACATGGATTGATCTGCAAAGCCTTTGAGAGGGAGCTGTGTAAATGCCAGCACCTGCTCCCTGGGTGTTTGCCGGGAGGGCCACAGGCCTGATCAAACGGGCCTTCGGCAGGGCCAGGATTTCTTTCTGGTCCTAAATGCCTGTTGACTCTGACCTCTCAGTGCCCTTCCAGAGGCCTGGGAGCAAAAGGGGGGAAAAGGACTGGCTTGTCCACCCAGGACGTTCCTGCAAACCCCGCTCTGGGCAGAGCTTCTGGGCCTTAACGACGTCCTCCCCCTGCAGCGGGGTGAGCTCCCCATGCAGGGCCGGGCAGGGAAACTCTTCATTTATTATTCGCTCTGACACATTTTTATTGAACACCAGGCAGCCAGGAATAGCAAAATCAGATTAGACAAACTCCCAGTTTCCAAAGAATATAAAACAGTTGGGGAGACAAAGGAGTGAGTTCACAGTTACAAGTCCAGTGTGGCTCACGAGAGCAATGACAACCCAGGAGATATCTCTGTTGCTCCTGCCCAGCAAGGTCCCGAGCACCCTGTGTGACCCCAGTCAGGGACACAGGACAGTGGAAACATCGGTGTGGGCCTGGTGTGGCCCCTTTATCACGTGACCTAGAGAAAGTCACTTCCCTTCTCTGAGTCTCAGCTTTGTCCCCCATAAAACGAGGCTCCCACCACCCACCTTAGGGCAGGGCCGAAAACACCACATGAGACCGGCTAATAAAAGTGCTTTGAAGAGTCGCAAAGGACCCCATTAAGTTAAGGGCAGATTCCCATCAGGAAATGGCATTTTATAACGCACACCCACAGGCCAGACCACACTTTGAAAGCAATGCCCTGCAGGAGAGCCGGACCAGAAATTCCGTATTTTGCTGTGGGGTGGCTCCTGTCCTTCCCATATGGATCACATTTCCCGTTTAGCAGTGTCACCTCGGTCTCAGGAAGGTGGGGCCGCAGAGCCCCCGTGCTGCGGCTGGCTGGGGGCATGGGGAGTTCTTTCTTTACAAGAGAATGAAAGTTCAACTTCCTTAATGGGCAGATGGTCCAAATTATCCCTGGGGCTCTACTCTGCAGCTGCAGAAAATCAGAGCCTATTTTCCCAGCCCCAAGTGTTTATTTCTGTGCTCCACAACCTCCTCTCTTCCCTCTTGTTTTGCTTTGGCAGGGGGACTGGGAGGCAGGGGACACAAACATAGAGGAGCTGTAATATTCCAGGCTTCGGGTGGGTTTTTTCTCCTCTGCTTTTCTTTAGAAGCAGAGTTCCCTGGGCTTCAGGGCCCTTCTGGTGCACTGCCAAGCGGGCTCTGGGGTATACGGTGATTGGTTCCATTCTCAGAGCCCTCGAAGTGCTGTGAGCCCCGCCCTTCCATTCGTTCACCCGCTCGTTCGTGCCACACGATGTGCTGTGCGCTGCCACGTGCGTCTGTCTGCAAGAGGGGGCGAGACCGAGAACCACAAGGATGCTGAACGCTGCACCTTCACGGAGCTTCCCCTGGGGGTGGAGTTGCAGTGCAATATTTCTCGTCTGTGGGGAGCACATCTTGGGCCATGGGTCAGGGGAACCTTCCCAAGAAGAGGTGACATCTATATGCATTTCTCGCAAAGCCCAGCAACTTGGGGAGTCGTGTAGCCAGGGCTTGATCCCGGATCCGTCCTCTCTGACGGCGCTTCTGTGCATTAAGATCACCTGCGAAGTGTTCCGAGCTGGCCCCTCGCCCTGGTGGGTGTCAGAGCTTCCCAGGTGATTTCTACATACGGTCGGGACAGAACCGCTGCTTTAAGTCTAAGACTCAGTCCCTTCGGCCCAAGGATGTAAGCTGCTGTGAGACAGATGAGAATCACTTTGCATTTGGAGAGGGCTGTTGGTAAATATTTGTCTTAAGTCTTCAGCCTGGGAGTCGGCTCTGTGGTTTGAAAATAAAAGGCCTTTGCTCTTTCTCTGTGACTCTGCCATGTAGCAGCCTGTGTGACCCTGGGCACAGTACTGCACTTCTCTGGGCCTGTGTTCTCTTCTCTTAAATGAGAGCCGTAGTAACTAACTCATGGAGCTGATGGGAAGAACACACGAGAAAATGCATGTGCGAAGCACCCCGCACAGTGCCTGACGCGGGGGAACTCAGTAGGCAGACTTGGATTCTCCTCCCTGCTCATGTGTGACTTGAACTCTCTCCTGGGCAGTGCCCAGGACTTGGCTTTGTTGGAGGCAGCTCCGAGCCAGGTGTCGACGAGCCCTGCGGGCAGTAGACAGCGCCAAGGTTACCTCAGCCCTGGAAAGCGGTTCTGAGAGGTGGTAGCTACCGGCCGCTAAGTGGTCCTCCCAGGAATAAAGCCACTTGCTGAGAGAAAGAGAAGGACATTCCTCCTCTCACTCCCCAGTTACAGCCGTGAAACCCACAGCACACCGTGTAAGATGAGGGAGAGCGTAATCAGATAAAAACACGCTGCGGACACCCAGGGATGCCAGTGTCTCCTAAATGAAACCAGATGCTGGCTTTGAAATCCTGCAGTAGAGTCCCCAGAGACCCTGCCAAGTTCCCTTCCATTCCCTGCGGCAGGACAAGCAGCTGTCAGGCGTGGCACAGCGAGGACAGGGTTCCTGTGTTTGAAATGGGGGAGGACAGCTCGCGGCCAGGGTCCAAGGCGCCCTCCAGCTCTGGGGCTCCGGGGCTCCCGGTAAGACCCCGCCTGCTTTGCCCGGGCCCCTGCCGTCCTGCGTGAGTATTTACAAGGCAGAGAGAGCAAAGAAACGTCTGTTTTGGGAGGAGAATCCCCACATACGGGAAGATTCCTAAGGCCTGCGCTGGGAGCCGGAGAGCGGCCTCAGCCCTCGCACCGCATTCCCGGACCATTCCAGAGCTGCCCTGCTTAGCGAGTCACATCCAGTTTGCATCCTGTGCAGAAAGTTGCTGACAGCAGGAGCCGGTCTTCTGCCTCGGGGGCCAGCCTTGTCTCCCTCCCCTAATATGCTGAGGAGCCAGGAGCGCAGCCCTGGGGAGCCCAGAGGAAGTCAGGAGACTAATCCAGCTGGCTTGTGAGCACTTTGCTCCCACTCCCCACGGGGACAAAGAGGCTTTCAAGGATGCGATCCTACTCGGCCGCTGGCGTCCAAGCTGTCCTCGGCGACGCCTGGAGACTCTCAGAGCTCCCCTGCGCTGCTGGGCAGACTGCCGGGCGGCCGGGGTCCGCGCTCACGGCTATGGGTGCCTGCGATGCGCCAAGTCCTTGACGCCTTGCTGTCCCCAACGGCCACCATCATACCCATTTCAATAAGAGGGTCAGTGTGGAGAGGTCACATCTGGCCGGTGGTGGAGCCAGATCCCAATCCTGATTCTGAGTCCAGAACAAGCCTGTTTCCACCCTCTTGAGTCTCCTCCTCCCAGGACTCACCACAACTGTGTTCGATTCCATCCCAATTCCCTAACCCCCCTGGGGCCGAGGAGGCAAGTAGCGGATCAGCCCGTAGGTGGGCGCGTGGGATTCATGGGTGCTCTCTTTGGGCTTTTCTGATGGCAAGGACCAGTGACTCATCCCGGTCACATCAAGTAAAGGGGGTTTCTTGTAAGGACACCTGAGGAGACTTTGGAGGACCAGGTTTCATAATACCTGTGGGCTTTGCAGAGGTGGAGTGAGAAGGTTGTTCAGAATCCGAGGCCACCGCCACTGTTCGGGAGCCACCGCCATAGGGACTCTTCTCCAGTGGGGCTGACTCCACGGTCTCCAGGCTGGGGCAGCAGCATTCCTGCCCCTCCCACCGGGAGCTGGGGGGACCTGGGGGTGGACCTGGACCCAGAGCACCCGTTCTGAACAGCCAGGCACTGATGGTTAAGACTGGAGCCAGAGAGGGACAGGAATCCCAAGGCCTTTAGAAGGAGATTCCGGTCGTGCCCGATAACGAAGTCATGCATCCACCCACCTGTTGCCCTCCATGCCGTGCACTCTGCAAACGTGTATTCAGGCTGTCAGCCGGCCAGGCATGATGTTAAGTATTGAGGGGCCGTGAACAAACGAGACATGCTCTCTCTTCCTAAGGGAAAACAGGGTGTGTGCACGTGACCCTCACAGATCAAGAGCTTTTCTCGAGTAGCTCGGCTGGTCTGAGGGTGCCAGCCTGCCTCCCCCGGGGCCTGCTGCTGTAACCTCAGACCAGCTTTTCTCGGTGTTATGGCTTCTCGCTGAAAGTGGCCGGCGTGGGAGGGAGCAGGGGCTAGAACGACAGGGATCTGGCATCCCGGGAACAGTGGCTTATGCTCTCTCTCAACCTCAGTTTCCTCTTCTTCAAATGCAGGGTTTGGCCTTGGGAGTCCTTGAGTTCTCTGCCAACTGTGGCATTCCGTGGTCTTTCTTATCCATTTTAAGCCGTTGGTTCATTTCAGTGACGCAAGGGCAAAGACAACACTTATTTGTCCCTGTGTCCTCAGGCCTAGTGCAACCCTGGAATGTGGTCGGGATTCCAGACGTGCCTCTGCTGGGTAAATAAATGAGTAACAGAAAAAGAAACACAGACATTGACAAAGACATGTGTAACGAACTCATACCGATGATGCATTTTCGGTGTCCAAATCTGTGCACAGGAAGTAGAATCACCCTGGACTTCGGTGAATATTATTATTTTCTTCAAAAGCTCAGGCTGGGTTTTCCTTCCCCTGCCTGGAATCACTGACATGTTCATTGTGAAATGCAGACTCAGCAGGAGCCAGGTTCACAGTCCCTCCCGTCTTGGTGACTCGTAGGTAGAAGCATTGCGGTTCCAGGGTCAAAGTCATTGCTTTTCATGTAACTGCCGCATCAAATGGCGTCTCGCATCGAAGCCGGGAAGCAGGTTAGTGGGCCCTGCTCAGAGATCTTATGAAGAGTGAAGGACCCTGGAAAGAAAGGGGGGTGTAGATGGAGAACTGGCCCAGGGGTTAGGTCTCAGGTTCAGGCCCCAGCTCTTCTACCAGCTGTGGGGTGACGTGGTGAGGCATGTCCCCTCTCTGGGCCTCTGCTCCCGCGGGTGCCACGTGAAGAGCGCGGATTGCATCATCTTCAGGTCTCTGCCAGCTGGCAAATTTTATGCTGCTCTGTCATTTGTGGTCATTGGACAGCCCAAAGACTGTGTCACAATTACTTAAAAGCAGCTCCAAGCACTAAGTGATGGGACATCTGTCGCCCACAACTAGGCTGATGGAAGCTGCTGCGGGTGCTGGCCTCGGAGAACAACAGCTTCCTGGTCCGGGGCCACAGCACGTTCCTCTCTGTGACCCGGCCCCGCCCTCTCCACTGGGGAACCGGGTCAGGGTCTGAGAGATCCGGGGCCTGCTGCAGGAGGGTGGCTGAGGGAGGGCCACAGGTTGGTCCCAGGGTGGCCTGGGCAGTGGGGAGGGGTCCTGTGGCCTGGGCTGCAGCGAGGCAGAAAGCCCCACGCAGAGGTTAAAAACACTGATGCTGCAGAAAGCTTGTGGCTGAAGCGATGAGTCCCTTGATCCGGGAGACGGCGGGAGGCCGCCCAGCTAGACGGGCCCAGTCTCCTGCCCTGGGTTCACACACGTCACTGTCAGTCGTCACTCGTCACTTTTCTCTCCTCCGGTTACACAGCAAGACCAGGCAGTGAGGCTTCTGGTCTGGACTTTGATTTGGAAGCACCTTTCCCTGTCTGCTTCTCCGTACAAAAGGGGAGACCCTTTGCCATAGGGTGTTGTAGGGCCCAGGGTTCCCCGATTCTGGGCCAGCAGGGCAAAGAGGAATAGAGACCCAGCCCTGTGGACATCTGGGTGTCCCTGCTGTGGGGGGCGGGGTGGGGGTGCAAGGAGAGCCCGGCCCGAGACTTGTGGGCTGAGGATTGGGACAAGCTGTCAAGTTCAAACAGCCTCCACCTGGCCTCCCTTTTTTGGGTGAGGAACAGCCACTCGGTTTCCCTTAAGCTCGGGCTCTCCAGCCAAGAGGTGGAATGTGCTGGAGCCGTGTGTGCCCAAAGCCAGTGGGGCCAGCCTTGCAGTCAGTACCATCCTCTCATCTTGTAAACTGTGGGCACGTGGACAGGCAGAGCGCAGTCGGGGGGCAGGGCTTGCTGACCTCCGTTTGCTCAGGAAGGATTTTCCACGAGAGCCTCCCGGTCAGTGTTATTAGGGGAAGTGGCTGCAGCGTTGGAAGCCTGGGTCCTGTCGTTCATCGTGAGTGTCCTCGCCATTTGCCCCCTCACTGGACTGTCCCCCTGTCACCAGAGGCCTGAGTTTCAGACAGTCAGGAACCTGCCTCCCGTTTTCCTCCGCTGTCACGAGCAAGGAGCCCCAATGCCCTGCAGGGACCACCCTGGCGGGGCATCTGAGCTCCCTGGACTAACAAGAAGTGTCCTGAGGGGTAGGGGGGTCGCAAACCAGGCTGAGGTCACCTCTCAGGCACCCGTCTGGTTAAGTAGGGGCTGACGCATAGCAGGCCGAGAGCATTCCTGAGCGAGCGTGGTTGGTTGCTTGGTGGGAAAGCTTTGCCCTGGGGCAGAAACTGCTGGGAAAAGGCAGAGTTTAAACCCTCTGCCCGCAGAAACCTAAACCTCTAAACAAGTCGTGACTCCTTCTCGGGATGGAGAGGGGGTCGCTGGTGGAGGGTGTTTGGCGATTCCCCGAGTGCGTTGCTAGAGGTGGCAACATTGCTCAGGCCTGGGGAAGGCTCCTGCCTGTCACCCCCATAGCTCTTCAGGGCAAAGGAGGCCACAGACACTGTTGGTGGAACAGCCCCTCGGACGGTCCAAGTTCCTGAATCGGGGCAGTCTATGTCATAAGTAGATCAAACCTCAGTCTGTGGTTTCCCACAGAGGTTGCAGCAGCTGAGATTTTTGTCGGGGGTGCAGGGAGGATGCAAAGGACTGCAGCTTGGGGCCATGCTCTGCAAGGCAGAGCTAGAACAAAATGTGCCGTCAGATTTGCATGAGTCCAGGGGAGATGATGCGGCTTCCAGGATCATTTTGTCCCCTTTGGGCAGGCGGTGCTGCCCCATGGCGGGGAGCCCTGGGTCTGGGGACAAGTGACGAGGAGCAGGCTCCCGTGCCCGATGAACCGACACTGGGGTCTGGTGGGTGGTGCCTCTTCCAGCTTCAGCCAGGTGTTCACTGGTTCTTTTCCCCCCTCCTGGGCACTTGTCAGCCCTGAGATCAACGTGGTCCTGGTGCGGGGGGTCCCCACTAGGGGACCATGGGAGTCCTCAGGGCCAGGACCTTGCTGTTGATACTCTGAGTCCCGTCATGATGGTTACCATGTGTTTTACATTTTTTAAAGTTGTCCTGTTTCCAAATATTCTTCTGTCATTCCACATACATTGAAACCTCCTGGGAATTTCAACATTTCAGCCTCCAAATGACATTTCCCAGACTTCCTCCAGCACCCACCATAACCATATGACAGACCACGTCCCTGTTCTGTCATTTGGAACGTGTGGTCATCATACCCACAGGCTGAGCTCTGGGTGCAGAACCCAGAGCCATGTCACAAGGAGAAGCCAGCAAGCGAGTGACTAGAAGGGCTGTGACGTAGTGAGGAGCCCAAAGCCCTGGACTCTGGGGAGATGTGTCCTCCAGACAGCACCTGCCCGCCTGGGTCCCCGTCATTGGCTGAGTTCGTCCGGGCACCTCGGCGCACCAGGCACCGACTGTATCAGGCACGTGATTCCTGGGGGGGCTGCTCCCCGTGTCCCAAGATGGCAAAGAGGCAATAATGATATGAAGGAAAAGTATATGTCCCTAGAAGGGACACCCCCCCCTCAGGTGTGGGGACTAGGCAAGGCTTTTTGGGAGAAGGGACATGTAAGCTGAGATCTATAGGACAGGAAAAGCTTAGGCCAGAGAGGGGTTCTTGTGAGGTGGGGAGTCCGTGTCCTTCCTTAGCACTTAGGTCTCCATCCAAGGGGCGCCCGCCCTCGCCCTCCACTCAAGCCCCTGTCCCCCATTCCCCCCTGTGCCCTCACCGCTGCTTGGCCACGGCTGTGGCTTTTGTTTGCTTACTCACCTTACTGCTAGGCTCCCCCTAGAACGACGGCTCCATGCGGGCAGAGACTTTGGTCACGTGTGTGTCCACAGCTTTCCAGCAGACCCTCGGTCGCTTATTTGGGTAAAAAGCCAGAGCTCAGAGTGAGCGCAGGCTGGCCGGCTGGGACCTGCGGCATTCTCCTGCCACCGCTGGCCCTGCTCACTGACCCCACACTGCGGCTTCTGTTCTGGGCCTCCTGCTGTGGCCTGGCCACTGCCACGTGACATGGTGCGGGCAGAGGGGGTCTGTGAGAAGCCAGGGCTGATGGCTCAGCCTCGGTCCCCCCAGGGCCCACACACGGCAGCTGGCCCCTCGGGATGTTGCCGGCTCCAGGCTGGCTTGTCCCGACGGCTCCCAGGGAGTCTCTGCGTGTCAGCCCAGCCTCTGGACTCCGATCTCTCTCCACGCTCTCCTTCTCCAGGATTTTTATGTTCTCTTGTTCATCCTCCGCCTGGTTTTTGACAGCCTGCAGGAGGCTGCGTTTGCAGTCAGTCTGTACGGGGAGAAGGGTCATCTACCCGGTCAGGGCTGAAGGATCCACAGCCGATGCACTAAATAGTGACAGGGGCTTTCAAAGTCGTCATGCTGAAGTCTTCCAGCATCTTGGGGACGGTGTGGTTCCTTGGTCCCCTGCGCAGAACATTCTGGGGTTTCCCTAGCCCAGGCACGTGGCTCGTTCTGAGTTCTCTCCTTTCTCATGGGCACAGATGTCAGGCTGCCATCTCCCGCAGGGGCGGGGGAAGGTCTTTGCCAAGGCACAGCCGTTGGAAGGGGGAGTCCCCAGCCCACCTTGCCAGATAAAAGAAAAGTGCAGGGGTGCAGCGCCTGCTGGGAGCAGCACTCTGGTGGGTTTGCTGTTCTCTCTGGCAGTTCACGAGGGGTTTTCCTGTACTGTGTGACCCATTTATCACCCAGGTCACAGTTCAGCGTCCGCCACCCCCACCCTCATGTTCTGGGTGGTTTCTGGCTGCAAAAAACAACGATCTTGACCTCTTCCCTGGCCTTGGAGTCCCCGAGGGTTGAAGCTGGAAGGAGCCTCACTGGTCACCGAGTCCAGCTCTCCCAAACACTTGTCCACAGGCCAGTTCCCTCCGAATCACCTGGCGTACTTGGAAAGATCCAGACCCCTGCCTGCTGCCACCAAGACTGATGCAGTCGGTCTGAGCTGTCCCAGGATCTGGCGTTCCTAATGACCTTGAAGTGCGGCCAGACTCCAGACCCACTGACCACTCCAATATCTTACCAAGTGAGGAAGCTCAGCCATGAAAAGTTGCAGATGAAACGTAAATGCATAGCACTAAGTCAAAGAAGCCAACGAAAAAGGCTCCTTTCTGTATGAGTCCAACTGCACGACATTGTGGGGAAGGCGAAAGTGTGGAGACAGTAAAAGATCAGGGGTTGCTGCCGGTCAGGGGAGGAATGGAGGGAGAAAGGAAGCTCAGAGGATTTTCAGGGCAGTGAGAATGTTCTGTAGGATTCTGTAATGATGAAGTCACATCATTATACATCTGTCCAAAGGCACAGAACGCACAACACCAGGAGGGAGCCCTGGTGTAAACTCTGGGCTTTGGGTGACAGTGACATGTTGGTGTAGGTTCAGCGATGGCACCAAATGCTCCACTCTGGGGGCTGCTGACAGTGGGGAGGCTGTGCTTGTGGGGGTGGGGGGTGCACGGGGCCTCTCTGTGCCTTCCGACTTTGCTGTGAACCTAAAACTGCTCTTTGAAAAAAGCTCTTGAAAAAAAAAAGGTGGGGAGTGGGGGAGGCTGACAGAGGGCAGGAGGGACACAGGGTGATTTAGGGGCCCAGGTCCTACCCTGGCTGGAGCCCCAGCCTCTCTGCCCTCCTTCCCGGGGGTGGAGGGGAGTCCGAGGAGGTCCCAGGGCGGCCCCGCTGTGCCAGAGCTGGGCAGTGACGGTCACTGCTCCCGCAGGTGTCGTGGAGGCCCCGATGCTGATCCGCCTGGTGAACGGCTCGGGCCCGCACGAGGGCCGTGTGGAGGTGTACCACGACCGGCGCTGGGGCACCGTGTGCGACGACGGCTGGGACAAGAAGGACGGGGACGTGGTGTGCCGCATGCTGGGCTTCCGCGGCGTGGAGGAGGTGTACCGGACGGCCCGGTTCGGGCAAGGTAAGGCTCCGGATCCTAGGACGGGGCCCCCTTCAAAGCCTGAGTCCCCTCGACTACGATTCTGCCAAGTGTCACCTGGCCTGGCCCCCGCTACTTCTGCAGTGGGAACTTGCTGTCCCCCAGGCAACTGTCTCCAGTTGTCTTCAGACAGTTCTGATTATTAGAACATTCTTCCTTCTCCGTCTTGTCTGTTCCCCGTGCTGGTCCTGGCTCCCACTGTCCTGTCTCCGGCGCAGGTCTGGTCTCCTGCCCACCGGCTCTTCAAGTCTCTGTAAGTTCTCTCTTGTCTCTGCCATGGTTTTGTTACTACTTAACACTTGCACATGAGGAAACCGAGGCACAGAGAGGTTGAGTAACTTAAATGGAAGTGAAACATTTTTTGGAAAAAAATTGCACCATTATGTCCCCAACATAGTGCACTGATCTCACTCATGTGCTGTACACGACCTTGGCTAGAAGGCAGGCCAGGTGTCACTAACGGTGCACAGAGGGACATGGGGGCCCGGGCAGGACAGGCCTGGCACAGCCACGGCCACCTGGTGCCCTCTCTGCCAGCCCAGGCTGCACCCACCGTCTCTTCCTTCTCTCCGCAAGCAGTTTCCGGGCACCTTCCGTGGGCCAGGCGCGGGGTGCAAGGCTGGGGGACAGAGCCGACAAACCCGGCGCTGAGCACGGCACGCGCAGTTTAGAGGGGGATTCTCGGCAGTGTGCTCAGGGCTCTGAGGCTGCAGCAGCCGTGGGGCTGAGGGGAGGAGAGGCCACGTCTCCTGGCAGCGGCTGAGCCATGGATGGCCATCCCCCACAGCCCCCGGCGTCCTACTCACCTGTGCCCGCCCCACTCCTGCTTGGATGGGGTGAGCCATGGGGTGAGCCATGGGGTGAGCCCAGGCTCTGGACTCAAGCCCCCCACGGCAGAATCCCGGGGCTGCTTACTGGCCGGCTAAGCTAAGCTTCAGTTCTCCCGTGTGTAAGAATTATTGCAATTGTTGAATGGGACCCTGCATGTCAAGCAATTAGCTCAGTGCAGGCACTGTGGGCCCGCTTCTCTGCGGGTGTCGGGTGGAGGTGGGTGTCATGGAAGTGGGTGTAGCGAGCGAGGCTCTGATCCTCCACGAGCTACCCTGCTACAGCCACCGCCCCTGCAGGCTGGCTCCTGTGGTCTTCTTCCTCGTGCTGCTGGGGCTCTTTCTGGTCACTCCCTGCCTGGATCTTCAGTGCATCTTGTTCTCAGGACCAAGTTTGGTTCCTGAGCTCCACACCCAAGGCCTTTCTTCACCAACCCACTGCCCACCCCGCACATTGTCACGCTGTCCTGTCCTGTGCATCTGCTGTGGTCCTTGGGGCACGGATAACGCTGTCTCATCTTCTCACATGCCATCCTCCCGCTGGAAGGCCTTTCCCTCCCTCTCCAGCCAGGGAACTCCTACTTAGCTTTTAAAGTCAGCCCAGTTATTGTCTGGGGAGGGAAGCTCTCTGGCTATTCCATCCTCTCCCCGTGATGCGAGCACCCCTCATCTCTGCCCCCACAGTGTTCTCTGTGCACTGCTCTGTCATAGCACCTCTTGTGCTCTCCTGGTCGATGACATATTTGCAAACATCTTGAGGGCTTTAGCTTATAGTTCCCAACCCAACACTATGCTTGGGACATAATTGGAACTGGATAAAGGAAGGGAGGGAGGGAGGAAGGAATCCCAGTGTCTGCCTGACCCGAGTCCTGCCCAGTGTAACATAAGATGTCCCCAATCCCTGGCAGTTCTCCCAGGGGTCTGGCACCATAAAATTTTTCCTGGACAGGGCTTGGTAATCAAATTATCTGTTTCTCTGGGGAAAAACAAGGAAAGACCCAAATGGGAGAGCCTTGAAGATGTTTTAAATTTTGAATTGGTCCAGGAGGCGTTGCAGAGGGAGCGACGCAAATGCGGAGGTGGAGGGGTGATGGCGGGAGTGGGTTCTAGAGGTCACGGGTGGGAGTGGGATCTAGCACAGGGGAATGGGGGCAGGGGAATGGCCTCAGACCAGCAGGGAACATCTCCCAGTGAGACGGACAGACAGACAGGAGGTAAGGATGGGTGGGCATCAGACAAATTTGTAGGGCAGAGTGGGTGGTGGAGGGTTGGGAGTGTTCACTTCTATTAATAACTGTATCATTATTACCATTTTTTGCCCCTTTTTCTAAGCTAAGACTCCAGTACTGGGAGATGGCTCAGTGCAAGGCTCAGCCAACATTTTGGGTAAAGGGCCAGATAGTAGGTATTTTAAGTTTTGTGGGCCAGGTGGTCTCTGTCACAGCTACTCATTTCTGTAGTTGTAGCAGGAAAGCAACCATAGACAATATCCAAACAGTGGGGCCATGTTCCAATAAAACTTTATTTACAAAAACAGGCATGGGGCCAGATTTGGCCCACAGTTTGCCACTGCCTGGCTTAGTGTCACGTGCTGTGGGCTGTAGACTTTGTTGCGTAAGGAGCAAGGACTGGGCTGGCCGGGCATCAGAGGCCGAGTCGTGGCCTCTTCTGCTCAGTAGTTACGGGACACTAGTCACGCCATTCAGTCTTTCTGGGGCCTCAGTTTTCTTCTGTGAACATCTATTATTAATAAATATCTGTCCTGCCTGCCCGAGAGGCCCAGAAGGAACCCTGTAGGGTTCAGTATAACTTATTCCTACTATTAATATTACTCTAAATAAACATATAGAACATTCGCTCGGTGAGGCAGAGATTTTTTTTGCTTTTGTTTTGTCTTTTTTTGTTCACTGAAATGTTCCAAACATTCGTAATAGTCCTGAGCCCCCAAGAGGCCCTGAGTTATTTGTGGAACGAATGAGTGAAATGGCTAAAATAAAATCTACACTCACCCAAGCAGCATCCGTTTCACACGGCTCCTAGTACCGCCGGCACCAGGCAGCCTGGGCTCTGGTCTCAGCGTGGCCTCCTCTAGATAAAACGGCATCTTTGCTTCATTTTTCTCATCTGTGAAACGGGGAGCGTAGGACCCTCCCTGCTTGCCTGACGGGGCTTTGTCGCATAGCTGAAAAGACAGCCCTGTGGAAGCACAGATCTAACCTGAGCCAGATGAGCAAGTGCCTGGCCCGTCCCGGGACCTTGTTAGGATGCAGGTGCTGATGCGGGTCCACGTGGGGCCCCAGACTCTGCATTTCTGGTCCTCGGGCCCCACTGGGAGCAATCCGATGTCAGTTCTGAAGCTCACGCAACGATTGGTACCTGCAGCTGGCGGAGTCTAGCCTCTGAGACATGGTGTGAGGAGCAGAGAGGGTGTGTTGGATAAGTTCTCCTTCAGTGACGCCCATGCTGCTATTGTCACTGCAGAGATTCAGTGTTGCTCACTGAATGACCCTGTTCCATTTTACTGACCCATCCATGACGGGACATTAGCCAGAACTCCCTGCCTACACCGCAGCTAGAGTTGAGTTTCGAGATCCTATATGCGCATTTGGGCTGGGTGACCTTGGGCTGTTCCTTCTTTGTCATTCTCCTGTATTTGCTTTGGGTGTGACTAATCCCACAGAGCTCTTGGGCCTGCAGCCTCTTCCTGGGTAATTTGTAAACCGATGTGTTTTCCAGGAGACGTTTAATCTGCAAATGATTGCTCTCTGCCTCAAAGGGCTTATTGTGTAAGAGCCTCAGCTGCCCAGGCCAGGAGCAGGCTCTGGAGAAGGGACAACGTCCAAGAAGGCAGCGGAAGGAGGCCGCCCCTCCCTGCTCTGTCCCCAAATTCACTCCATGGCAATCCCATGACAAAAGATGCTGAAAATCCCTACATAACAAAAAGACACCGAAGCCACTTAGAGCCCGTGGTAGATTCGGTCAGCGGTGAGCAGGCTGAGGTGTTCCCTGGACAGTCTTTGTAAGGGATTCACCCGTGCAAGGCAGGAGCGAATGACACAGTCCAAGGCTTTGGTGGCCCTGACGATTCTGCCGTGCAGGAGAGGCTGTCCGGCTGCACAGAGCTCCTCTTCCACAGGCTTGGGTAGACGTCAAAGCCCTTTCTTTCCCGTGCACGAGTTGCTTACCTCACTGACCTGCTCAGGGTGACACAGCCGGAGATGCTGGAACCCGGTTGATGACCCTTAACCCTGTGCTTTTTGGTGCCAGGTCACAGCCCTAACAGGTGAGGTGCTGGGGTGACCGGCCATCCTGGTTTGCCCGGAGCTTTTCCTGTTTTGGCGCCGGGAGCCCCGCCCCCTGGGAAGCCCCTCCCAGATTGCAAACTGGCATGGTGGCCCCAGATGGTAGAGACTTGAACCGAGGCGTGTCCTGCTACACGGCCCTGCTCTTGCTCCCGACCAGCGCCCGGGCTGCCCTACTGGGCCACTCTGCTGAGATGGAGATGCCGGCTCGGGAGGGCTCGGGCAGGCCCCGAGGTCCTGCGGTTCTAACACACTCCCAGTGACACCGATGCCATGGGTCCAACACCTCACTTTGAGTGGTGAGGCTCCAGCCCTGCTTCCGTGGGACCCCTGGGGCTCAGGGATCCTTCCAGGGGGCTTCTGAATGGGCTCCCACCATCTGGGGCCAGGCACAGCCATCAGCCCAGAGAGCCCATGAGAACCACGGGCGATGACCCTGCCAGCTCTTCAGTGGGGCCTCGCGGTGACGTCTGTGCAGCCCACTCCCCTTTCTGCTGGCCCCTCTCACCCTAGACAAGTCCTCTCCATTCACTCTCGGGGGCTGCCCAGCTGCCCGGTCCCCCTGGTGTTCACTGAGCGACCTCAGTGCCGAGTGGGTGCCTTGTAGGCTCAGGTGCAAACCCGGGGAACCCACGAAAGCAGCAGGGCCCCTGCCTGGCACCATCACACCAGCTGGTTGGTCCCTTAGGAGCTGGGTTAACAGGGCTGGCTGCAGGGAAAGCTGTCAAACGGATCATCTCAGGGACCTTGTGTGTAGAGAACTAACCTCATTACTATGGTTTAGGGATGCTCCTGTGTATCCTTAAATCTATGTCTGCTTTTACTGTGGAATTCCGGCTCCCTTGCCGTTCCAGAGCCACTGTTTTGCTGGGGTGACAGAATGAGCCCAGCTGCTTTAACCCTCAGAAGATCAGCAGCGATGCTGGGTCTGACAGGCTTGGCTCTGGGGCACCAGGACAGTCCGGGATCTGTGTGACTTTGTCCCTCTGGTTAGGTCCTGCCTGACAACACCGAGGGATAGTGCATCTCAAACACTGTGCAGCGTCCCACACAAAGCACGGGCCCCGGAGGCAGCAAGACTTGGGTTCGGGTTCAGACTCTGTGCCTTACACGCTGAGCGACCTTGCACCGTTGCTCTCTGTGCCTCAGTTTTCCCATCTATAAAATGGGTTTATGAATACCTACCTCACAGCACCATGGTGAGGACAGAGGAAGCAAGTACGTGTAAGATGCCTGACATGCAGAAGTCAGTTGTAGACACTACCAGCATCACCATGGATTATGGGGATTCTGTCCTCAAGAAACTGAACCTAGAAATAAGTATGGGGTTTTCGTGGGGTGGAGAGGGCAGCTGGAAGGCCCCAGATTCGAGCTGGGCCAGCAGAGCCAAGGCCAACCCGGTCAAGGGCAGACACAGTCGTGCTCCCCCTTCTCCCCTCCCTGGTCCCCTGCGCCCCGCTGAGAGACTCTGTTGCCTTGTCTCTGCAGGCACAGGCAGGATTTGGATGGACGACGTCGCCTGCAAGGGCACAGAAGACACCATCTTCCGCTGCAACTTCTCCAAGTGGGGGGTGACAAACTGTGGTCATGCCGAGGATGCGGGGGTGACGTGCAATAGATACTGAAAACGGGCACAGCCTGAGGCTGGGGCCCTGCACCAAGCCTCCTTCCCCGTCCCTGGGGTGGGGACATGGCTCAGGGCCACCTGAGGACCGCCCTGCCCTGCCCAGTCTAGCACCCCGCTGCCCCCAGCCCCCTTTCCCAGGGCCGTGGGGGCCTGTCGACATTCTCCTCTTGGACGACTGCTCCAAAGTGTGACTCTGGATCTACTGACCGTCCCTCCCTCCCACCAGGGTTCCTGCATGGGGAGCCCCGGTCAGCAGGCTCGCGACTTTGCCCAGCCTTCCGAACTTGTGCATCGGGCCCCAGTAGCCGTGCTCCCCTGGGTCTGTTAGCTGCAGATGGATGCTGAGAATGTGTCAAGACAAGTGCCTCAGTGGAGATGAGAGATATTAGGGATCATTCACTCTTCAGATAGTTCCCAAACCTCAGTTAGGCCAAGAGTTTATCTTCCTCTCCAGCAAGAGGCAACACTGAATGACGCGTCTCCCCCTCTTCTCTCTGCCTCTGCACACCATGTGTTAGTCTGGGGACGTGACACACGGGGACACCAGCTGTAGGAGCGAGAAGGACATGCAAGTCCCCCCGAGGAATCCAGCTAGATTTGGAGACGGGGAATGAAACTAACATTGAACGACTACCATGGTGTGCCAAACGCTATCTTGGGTGCTAAATTCATTTATCCACTTTGCTGTGTTGGTCCAAGGCATGTCAGTCCGGGGAAGACCTTACCTCCAGGCAGCACTTAACTGGCCCTTCCCCTGGCCCACAAGTCAGAAGACAGAATGACAGAGTCTGTGTTCCCAGCTGAACCTTAACGTGTCTTTCCTGGCCCTGAGCGAGAAGCTTGGGCGCAAGACGTGTGACTAGAAAGTTGCGCGCTCTGGAACCCACAGTGCGTGAGCACAGGATTGGATGTGACTGGCGTCCAGGCAGAGCATCTGCGTAGGGGGATGGTTTGGAGGGTGACATGGGAGCCGCCCGTGTTAACCGAGCCCGATGCTCCGTGCCCAGGCAGTCAGGATCGAGCCAGGTCGCCTGCGTCTCAGAGCCCTTTGGAGGTGAGGATACTGCACCTCCCAAGCCTCTTCCGGGGTGAGTCTGTGGTCAGGAAAACACACGCCCTGGTGCATCCTACGGGGGTGGGAGGAAGTGAGAATCCCTGTAACCTCCAGGAAGGGTGAGGGGCCTCGGGCCCCTGCGGATTCATCGTCTGCACTCCCCTCCTAGTGACAGGGAGATCATAGCCTGATTTTTACACACGGAGGAGGTTGAACTGGGTTCTTGTCCTAGAATTAGGGGCGCTACACGGTGGCACGTGAGCACAGACCCATCTCACCGTGGGGAATTACAGACTCACAGGCTCGGACGCACGATCACCTGTCAAGTCAGGTGGGCGCCGGCCTGCCCGGGCAGAGTGGGGCCTGGGCCCCTCCTGGTGTAGGACAGCAAAGCTCCCGGCTGACGGCTAAGCGGGTACGTGCCCTCGGTCGTTCATTCTCGCTTACATTGCGCTTGCTTCTCATTAATGTCCTAAGGACGAGAACCTTCTGACCGACTGCTATGTTTACATAACACGCATGTACTCATGCATCTTTTTCCAGAGCCAATATACGTACGCATATATAAACATAGCACTCTTTACTACGTAGCTCAACACATTGCAAAGTTTGCATTAGGAAACACTACAGGTGGAAAGTTGTCACATTGAGCAGAATAAATTCCCAGCTCGGTTCCGGCGAGGAGTCCAATTTCTCCACCGATGAGGAGCCGGGTAACTCTCTCGGGCTTTTCATTAGGGAAAACGGGAGTCTCGTTCTACGTCAGATGAAAACAATGTTGAAAAGCATTTGAACCTTAAAAATTAAAGTCTACTCGTTTACATACCCACGTAGGAAGACATGGAGATGACCATGGATCTGTGTTTCAGGGACTAAGGGAAATTAGGCCTGGCCCAAAATGCATCAGACCAGACCTTTTTGTAAGAAAGAATTTCAATAAAGCCAAAAAACATGTCACTAACAAGCTTTCCATCACGTTCTTTCTCATGAAAACCTGGTGAAGGTGGGGAGGGCTACTGAATCTGGACGGTCTGATAATTTTTTCAGTGGGGAGAGCTAACGAAAAGCTACCTTCATACTTCTGAATGATGATCGACGCCGTCTGGACCAAGAACATGATGGAACGTGATGTCTCAAGTCTTATTTGGTAACCAAATGCCCTTTCCAGAGGCTCTCAGTGTAACAAGAACAATGTCCAACAACAGGCAATGCACAGGCGAAGGGGACAGTGGTCGCTTGCCCAGCTAATTAACGAAAGCACAAATGGCTCATTGTTTAAAAAAATTTTTTTTTAAATGTAATACCATCTTCATTGCTAGTGAGTTGACAATAGCACAGGTGGCTCTGGTTATACACATAATCAACAAGACAAGATGGAGATGATTAAACACTAAGCACATAAACCCCTTCCTTCAAAACAGTAGTAGACAAAGCACATGATAGAAACAATAGTTACAATCCTGGAACATTCACCAGGCGGCAGCTCTAAGGGCTTTACAAGAATAAAGTCCCTGAATCTTTGTAACCACAGGTTCTCTTCTAATCGGCCCCGTTCTACGTGGGAGGAGACTTAGACAATGAGGATCACACAGTAAATGGGGAAGTCAGGACTTGAATCCAAGAAATCTTAAACCCTCCACTCTGTGCAACATAAACAACAATAGCATTAGGATTCTGGAAGGCCAGCTCGAAGGAAAGTGGATCACAGACAGAGCAGTTATGTTGGCATACAAGCTATTCGAGCCCTAGAGTCCTGCCAACATGTCTGCAGAAATAGACAGCTCTACCTTCATATACTTACATTCAAACGACCCCAATGCACCACTGTAGAGAGTAAGCCCACAGCACACCCCCTAACTGGGACCGACCCGGACAGAAAGATAACAGATGCCTTACAATCCCCACTGGACTCTCCAAAGGGGCTGGAGATTCTTCCTCCCTGGCCAATCCTGGAAGATCTAGCTTTTTTGCAATATTTAAAGGAGCCAAGTTCCAGGCATGGCAGCTCATGTCTGTAATCCCAGCACTTTGGAAGGCCTAGGCAGGAAGATCACTTGAGCCCAGGAGCTCAAAACCAGCCCGGGCAACAGAGCGAGACCCCATTTCCACAAAAAAAATTAAAATATTAGCTGGGCATGGTGGTGTGCACCTGTAGGTCATCACACCTATTTGGGAGGCTAAGAGGGGAGGATTGCTTGAGCCCAGGAACTTGAGGCTATAGGGAACTGTGATCACACCACTGCACTCCAGGTGACAGAGCGAGACCCTGCTCTATATAAATGAAGGAATGAGTGGAAAATAAAGTTGTGGAGTTTCTATCATCCATTCACCTGCTACATCATCAAATGAGTCCATCTATGACCCAAAAGACTTCGGGTCTCTTTCTTTCCCTTTCCATATTACTCAGCACCTTTGGTCTGCAACTATTCCTAAAATGGTCTCTCTTGGCAAAGAATTTCAAACCAAACTATTTTTGCATAAAAATTCTTCCCTCTCTAAAACCATTTGCATATTTATTTATTCTTGAACCGCAAACCGGACTGAGAAGGAAGTTGTTTGACATTTGGGGCTTTATAACGTAAGACGCAGAGAAGAAATGTCAGCCAGGTCCCACCATAAACACGTGCCCATCGTGACAATGGAATAATGTTTCCTGGATCGAGATTAAGCTTTCTATTTATGCTGAACTTACTTCCTGAGTTAATCTAGTTCTGATCAGATACGTATCTTAGCTCTCGCATGTGTTTCTGAGAAGTAGTTATGCATGAACATAGAAAAACCAGACAGTTAAGAAACGTATCTCAAAGGTCAGTCTTTTGAGACCCTTCCTGGGTAGCCTCGTATTGGGTGGGAGGGGCCGGGGCAGGGGTATCTCCGCATTTGCAAAGGCGGGAGGGAGTTGGTTCAGGCTGCAGCAAGAGGTGGAGTCCTGGGGGAAGAGGCGATTAACAGGAGGAAAATTGGGATGTGAGTCAGGTTTGTTGTCAATCCGGAGCCTCCTATGAGGATTCAGAGCTCGAAGTTGGGAACTCAGAACTTCAGATTCTGTTGTATAAATGAACCAAGAGAAAGGCGATTTGAGGACGGGATCGTCTTATTATTCAGTGTGAACCCTCCCCTACTGACAGCTTCTTATCTACAATTCTACACCTGAATCGTGCAATAACGTCTAGGAAAATAGCATCTGTAATTAAAAATTTTTTTTCTCACACACACACAAAAAAAGGTTGGGCTCAGATGACTTCAAAGGGAAACTCTAAACAAACATTCGAAGAATAGAGCGTCTTCGTCTTATGCAAAAACTCCCAGAGAATAGAAAAGGAGAAAATGCTCTGTCTGATTCATTTAAGGAGACTGGAATAACTTTCAACACAAAACAAGACAAAAACATATGAAAAAGGGAAGATTATAGGACAATCTTGCCCATTGACATTGATGCAAAAACAATAAATAACATTCACAAATAGAATCCTGAAAAATATGAAAAGCATTGTACATCATTCCAAGTTGGATGTATCCTAGGAATGCAAACTTCGCTTTAACATCACAAAACCTATTCATGTATTTCATCATATTAACAGATTAAAGGAGAAAAAGTATATCATTATCTTAATAGATACAGAAAATTCAATAATCGTTAACAACAAAAACTCTTTGCAAACCAAGGATAGGTGAGAATTTCTCATAAAAGTATCTTTCAAAAACCTGTAATAAACATACTGAATTGTAAACATAAGCAACCTACATTTTAGACATTAGGAACAAGATAAAGATGACAGCTATCTCTGCTATCTTTCAGTAATATGCCAGAGATCTTGACCTGAACAGTAAGAAAAGGAAAAGAAATAAAATGCATGAGGATAGGAAAGGAAGAAACAAAACTAAGTAGATGTGATTGTGTGCATAGAAAACCAAAAATATTCTATGGACAGATTATCAGAATAAATGCAAGAGTTCAATGCTCAAATAAACTAAGATGTAAACACACATGTCTCCTCACTTCCAGGTAGACTTAATTCAGACGTTTTTAAGAAATGAAAAATTATATTGCAGTGTCACGGTTTAAGTTTCTCAAAAGATATGAATAGCAGCAGAATACTCCCATTGAAATTTTGGAACAGAAAGTAGTGTGTTTGGGTCCATGGAGCCCTCGATCATCTGGCCCCGGCCATCTCCCCAGTCCCAGCTTGTCCCACTGCCCCGCTCCCGCCCCTTACCACAACTGTCCTTCAGGTCTCAGCCCAGACATCACTGCTTCTGAAGGGAGCCTTCCCCGACGTCCATGCTGGGGTGTGTCCCTTATCAGCGGCCACTGTACCCAGCTCTTCCCCTTTCACATCATCGCTCTTTGTCCAGTGTCTGACATCCTCGATAGACTGTCAACTCCACGAAGGCAGGAACTGAGCCTTATTCCCCACCGTTTCATCAGCACCTGATAAATACTACGTGCTATGGGCTGAATGTTTATTTAACTTCCGATGTAGAATCCCAGCTCCCAAGGCGATGGTATTTGGAGGTGGGGCTTTGGGGAAGTGATCAGGTCACGAGGGTGGAGCTGTCATGAATGAGATTAGCGCCCTTATACAAGAGACCCGGGAGAGCTCCCTTGCCTGTGAGGACACAGTGAGAACACCGCCGTCTGTGAAGCAGGAAGTGGACCCTCAGCAGACACTGGGTCTGCCAGCACCTTGATCTTGGACTTCCCAGCCCCCAGACTTGTAAGAAATAAATTTCTGTTGTTTATAAGCCACTTAGTCTGTGGTGGTTTGTTATAGCAGCCCCAAAAGACTGAGACACTAAGTACTTAACATTTGAGAAAAGAGGGAAGGTAAAATCCACTCCTGCATGAGAGAGGCAAAAGAGAATTTATATGGGGGGAACTTAGAGCGGTGGTGGGGGAGAGGAGACGTTCACTGTGCTTTCTGGGGAGACAGCCCCGTCCTGGGGTATTTTGGATTATTACTTTTAAAGTCCATTTTGTGCAGTAGCATCTTCCCAACCGCAGACACAATGGATCAATATCTGATCAGTTACTGCTGGTAAATTGCAGTAATAAAAAAATATTAGTAGGTAAAAATGTTAAATCCCCAGATAAAACATCTCAAGTAGGTGACTATACCTTGATGCCATCATGGAGCAGGAATTTTATCATAATTACTGGAGACCATTTGGTAAAATAGGAAAGAGTATGGAATGTGGGATCAGAAGACCTGGGTTCAAGTCTTAGCTCCACGACTTAACCGAATGCATCTCTGGCTTCAGTGTCATCTCTGTAAATGGAGTATCTTATACACGTTGTGTTAAGAAGGTTTAAATAAAGAGAAATTGAAAATGTTTTACGGACTCTAAAACATTATACAAATATCCTTTGTATAATAACATGGGAGACTGGCCTTTGGTGTATCAGACAAGTAAGTCATTATTTATAATTGTAGGGAATTGATTGACAATACAGTACTTTACAAATGCTTTAGTAAATAGATTCTAAGACCAAAAAAAATTATCCTTCATTAGATTGCATTCTTGGAGTGGCAATAGTAACCACAGATTTTCCTGAATTTGCAAGGAAACACAAGATTTTTGTTTTCTTTACAATCACTCCAGCGGAGTCTGCCCATGAGACAAGAGGGTCCCTTGTGTCCAGCTCTTTCCTGGGAGGTATCTGTACTGCGGAGGGCTTCACAGTGCACTTCGCAGTCCATGTCCTTGTAGCAGGCCGGAGACTTTAAGGGAACTCGAAGGGCAGGAGGGTGGAGAAGAGCATGAAGTAGAGCTGGAGAGAAAAGGTCCACCGCTCGGCTCTCTGGTGACCTCTGCAGGCTAATGAGAGAAAGACAACTGAAAGCGTTAGGGAAAATACGAAATGTCTAGAGCCAAGATCATTTGGATTTCCAAAGTGGACTTTACGTGCATAGGAATCCCCTGGGAATGTTGTTGAAATGCAGATTCTCATTCATTTGGTCCGGGGTGGGGCCCAAGATTCCCCGTTCTCATAAGCTCCCAGGTGACGCTGCGACTTGTCCACAGCCACCTAGAGCAGCAAGGCTGGAAGGGACTTCAGAGCATTGAATGTCAGAGGTGGCAAGGATCTCAGAAGTATTCAACCTCCTTATTTTAGGAGGTGAGGATATAAAACAGAGAGAGGAGGCAGGCACCACCACAATGTATAGATTCCCACGGGTATATGAGATAGGCACATTAATAAACTTCTGTTCATTTTTCTCTTGTTAATCTGTCTTTTGTTACAGGAGTACCAGCCAGGAACTTAGAAGGATAGAGAGGAAATCATTTTTCCCTCCTGTACACTTTCCAGCTCTGATATTTCGTGGTGACATCACTAGCCCAGGGCCACACTGCTAGACACAGCAAGCAGCGCAGGACTGGTTTTTACCTCCTCGACAGGTGAAAACGGCAGAGGCCACCAAAGAGTACTCTGATTGCCAAAAGCCTTGGGCATGAAAATCACTGTTTTGTACCATAGATTATATATATATAATATTATATATATATAGTTTCTCCTTGACCTGCTGCTTGTTGGGGACATAACCAGTTCTCGAAGAGGTAGATGTTCCTGGTTCCCAAATGAAATTGATATTTCCCAAATGGCAGGAGCCCAATCCAGATTGCTTGGGGCTGGAAGGAGGGGCGAGGGGGTGAAGGACAGAAATAACAAGTTCTTAATGTCACCTCTATACCTCTAGCTGTAATAACAAAAGACAACTCCCAGAACAGACCTCTGCAGCCTGTCACCCACCAGGTGACAGCAGGACTGCTACCACTCCCCGGGGCAGCCACTTCCCCAATGCCACGGTTACTCCTGTAGCCACGCTGTGGGGGAAACAAACAGGACTATTGATTTTTAATTCAAGGACATTTAGAGACAAATTCAACCAACTCTCATCTATTAGGTGTAATTGGTCCAAGCTTTGGAAGGAATCACCTTCAAAAAACAGCCAACACTGCACTTAATAATCCAGTGTAGAGCAGGAAGGAAAACAGGAGTAACTCCATGACAGACTAGACCTCCTAGGATAGGCCTAAGTTTCGGTTTCCCCGGCGCAGGCCCTCCCCCTCCCCGGAATGCCGCTGGTAACAACTGAAAGCCCGGGCTTGGAAACTGGCCAATCAGGAGCCAAGGCCCCGGCTTGGAAACTGGCCAATCAGAAGCCAAAGCCCCGGCTTGGAAACCGGCCAATCAGGAGCCAAAGCCCCAGCTTGGAAACCGGCCAATCAGGAGCCAACACTATCAGCCACTTTTCAAAGAGCAAATGAACTAAAAGGGGGTGGGGGGTGGTGTGACCGATACATGTAACCTGATGCGTATAAAAGCTTGGTGCCCACCCAAGGGCGGGGTCCTGGCTCGTGGAGAGACCACTGCGTTGGTGCTCTGAGCCTTGGACCCTAGCTCAGGCTAGAGAATAAACTCCTTTGTCTGTTGCAGCCTTGGTGACACTGCCTATCTGTTCCTGGGGCTGAAGGAAACCGGTTCTAACACCAGGGCCTTGGAACGGATTACCCCAAACCACAATTAATTGGTGGAATATGGAACATAAGCACTGACTCACGGAAGTCATTAATATTACCATTCAAAGGAATGGTTAAGCTGCAAGAATTTAGAAATGCAAAAACTGACACTTGTGTGTATACTCTGGCAGGGGGGAGTGGAAAATTCCCGAGCCGGGAGGCAGAAGATAAGGGCTTTCTCCCCGACTCTGTCACTAACTGTATGTGTGTCCTTGGGCAAGCTGTGTAGCCTCTCTGGGGCTCAAATTTCTACCTTTGTAGTAGATGATTTCTCAGTTCCCTTCCCGTTCCAGTATTTTATGACCTGTATAGTCTAAGAAAAAAATCTACAATTTCTACAGACGAAAAATGTTGCCGGTAAGAACTCTCCTGCACCCTAATGGTGTACACAGAACTGTCTGTTCTGCTTGGGTTGGTGGATGGGAAAGCCATGTACATAGCTAGTGGCTTGTCGTTGGGGGCCTCAGTCCTATTTGGCTTTGCTTCCTCGGGAAGTAGCACGGTATTTGTCACACAGCAGGACCTCATGAACGCTGAGTGCATGTGTGTGAATAAAAAGATTCAAGTGTTAATTTAGAAATTCTAAAATTTCCGCAAGGCTTAAGAACACAATTTCCTTGTTCCTACTTCCGGTTACTCTCCCTTCTCCTCTTTAAAGCCAAATCTCAAAAAATCTGATCTGCTGACCCATTTCCTCACCTCCACTCCCTCCTCAGCATGTCCCAACCCCTCCACCCCTGTGGGCCACCGAAACAGTCCTAAGCTTACCAATGACTTCAGCTGCACTAGCTCAGAAAATACCTTTTGCTTTTGGAAAGGCCTTGTCTTAAACATAATGTATTTTTTGCCACGTGCTGTATGTGGCATTGCACAGCTCAACCATGAAAATCTAAAAATGGTGATGAAACCGGCAAAGAAGTTTGAAAAAGTGCCAAGAAAGGGAGTAAGAACTGGGAGAAGGGAGGATGTCAAAGCAAACGGTTGAAAGAAAGGTGAATCCTGTCCCTGGTAAGAGCTTGAAAATTGGCTAGGTCAAGCCATAGGACTAAGGAGTCACAAAGTATAAAGTTAGCAGCATATAAAATGTAATAAATAAGTTTATTTGATAAGTAGCACCTAAAGTAAGAGGTACGAGGCAATCAGAGCACCCCAGAGAGATGGTGGGAGAGTGGAGAAAGGAGGTGGCGTTAGAAATGCCAGATTCTAGGCCGGGCGCGGTGGCTCTGCCTGTAATCCTAGCACTCTGGGAGGCCGAGGTGGGAAGATTGAGCTCAGGAGTTCAAGACCAGCCTGTGCAACGACAACACCCTGTCTCTACTACAAAAAAAGAAAAATTAGCCTGGTGTGGTGGCGCTCGCTTGTAGGCCCAGCTACTCGGAAGGCTGAGGCAGGAGGATCACTTGAGCCCAGGAGTTTGAGGTTGCAGTGAGCTATGATGATGCCACTGCACTCTACCCAGGGTGACAGAGCGAGATTCTGTCTCAAAAAAGAGAGAGAGAGAGAAAAACAGAAAAAAAAGAAATGCCAGATTCTAGATATATCTGTAATAGGAAGGTAGAATTTCAAGGAGTTCATTGGTTGCAGGTGGCAGAGAAGTTTCTGGAAGCATCAGCAGAAAACATCAGAGCAAAAGGGGGTTCTTTGGACTTGGAAGGGGAAGGGAAACATAGGTTCAGTGTGCGGCATATTGAATTTGAGGTGCTTCTGTTAGGTAGACAGTTAGGATCTCCCGCTCTTCTCGGGACAAGGGCTCCCTGCTTCGGTGCTGTTTCGAGCAATTGCTCCACCCGGGAGGAAGGGTGGGGCGGGCACTCCGTTTCGGTGCTGCCCCACCCTTAATCCTATCCGAGCAACTGCTACACCTGGAGAACGAGGGCATGCTGTACCAATCTAGGAATTCCCCAGCCCAGGCAGAATACGATTTAGAAAGTAACTTAGAGTAACCTGAGGGCAATTGATACGCTATTAGCTTGAATCTGCATTGCGGTTCACTCCCCGGCCCCACCAGGTGGGCTTTCTTAGAGGGAGCTCGTGTATACGCACGCAGATGGAATTCTGAGGACACCTGTCGATCATTTGATAACATTGTACCCCTCCCAGGAGCCCTCCTCCAGACTGGGCTAACAGGGAAGGAATCAGAGGCGTCAGTGAGTAGTGAGTGGGTCAGTGAGTGAGTGGGTCTGTCTCTCTCCACTCGCGGAGACGGACGCGTTTTATTCCACAGTAAAGAGCTGCTCGTGTGAAACGCGTTTCATTCTACAGTAAGGAGCTGCTGCTCTGAAACTGCTCCCTGCCTGGGGTTACTCCGTCCTATTGGCCTTGCTGGAGGCTTTTCCAAGAAAGGAATCAGAGGACCCGGATAACAGTCTGGGGCTGACACTTTGGTGTGTCTGGTCATTCTTCCGCCACGAGCACACCAAGAACTGAAGGGAGACTGCCACCCTGACACCTTTGGTGCCCAAACCCGGGATTCTGATACTTCTGAGACATCCAGGTCGAGGAGTCAGGAAGGCAACGCAAAACGTAAGTACCGAGCTGGAAATACAGACTTAGAAGCTGCTAGCACTTGCCATGTATTAGGTAGTACTGAAACCATGGAGAAAGATAAGATTGCCTTGGGAGATGGCATACAATGAAAAGACAAAATGACCCAAGATCTAAAGCCAGATATTTGACTCGAAGTAAATTTTAGCTATGTTTAAAAATTTATTTAAATATATGTTTAAAGGATGGTTTGAACTGGAGAGTGCAAAAATTGCAGCAACAAACTATAAAGAAATGTTTTACGTAAAAGTAACTCCTTGGTAGTTAACATTGGAAATTTTGATAATAGAGAAATGAACGTTGTTAGGCTCACTGAAAAATTGTCTCAGGGTTATTCTCATTATCAGGAGTATTATACTGTTTTTTGTTTGTTTGTTTGTTTGTTTTGTTTTTTAAGACAAGAGTCTCACTCTGTCAGCGTAGCTAGAGTGCAGTGGTGTCATCGTACCTCACTGCAACCTGGGCTCAGGTGATACTTCTGCCTCGGCCTCCCTAGTAGCAGCTGGGACTACAGGCACGTGCCACGAAGCCCAGCTAATTTTTCTATTTTTAGTAGCGACTAGGTCTCGCTCTTGCTGTTAATTGAATTCTTTGCCAATGGCCTTTTTCTTTTAGCACTTTGAATATGTTACCCCGTTGCCTTCTGGCCTGCATGGTTTATGCTGAGATATTGTCTGTTAATCTTAGTGAGAATCGTTTACATATGGTGATCACTTCTCTCTGCATGCTGTTAAGATTCTCTTTGTCTTTCAACAGTTTGATTATGACATGTCTAAATGTGGATCACTGAGTTTCTCCTACTTGGAGTTTGTTGAGCTTCTTGAATGTGTAGGTTGATATTTTTCATCAAATTTGGAAAATTTTCAGTCATTCTTTTTCAAATATTCTTTCTATCCTTTTCCTTTTCCTGTCCTTTTGGAAATCTCATTACATACATATTAGTATGTTTGATGGTGTCCTACAGGTCTCTGAGGTTCTGTTCGTTTGTTTTCTCCTTTTTTTTTTTTTTTGAGATAGAGTCTCACTCTGTTGCCTGGCTAGAGTGCCATGGCGTCAGCCTAGCTCACTGCAGCCTCAAACTCTTGGACTCAAGCAATCCTCCTGCCTCAGCCTCCCAAGTAACTGGGACTATAGGCCCATGCCACCACAGCTGGCTAATTTTTTCTACTTTTAGTAGAGATGGTGTCTTGCTCAGGCTGGTCTCAAACTCCTGAGCTCAAGCAATCCTGCCTCAGCCTCCCAGAGTGCTGGGATTACAGCCATGAGCCACTGTGCCGGCCTTCATTCTTTTTTGTATTTTCTCTATCTTTATTAATGTTCACTATTTGGTGAGACATTGTTTTTCATACTTCATTTAGTTCTTTAAACATAGTGTCCTTTAGTTCTTTGAAAATATTTATAATAGTGATTTAAATTGTTTAATAATTTCGATATCCAGCCTTCCTCAGAGACAGTTACTACTGACTGCTATTTTTTTCTGTGTACAGGCTACACTTCCCTATTTCTTTGCATGCCTCATTTTTTTCATTGGAAACTAGACATTTAAATAATATAATATGGCAATTCTGGAAATCAGATCCCCTCTCCTCCACTCCACAGGGTTTTATTGTTGTTGATGTTTGTTGTTGTTTTTATTGTTACTGCTTGTTTGGTGACTTTCCTGAATGAATTCTGTAAAATTTATGTTTAGCATGTGGCTATTGGAGTCTCTTCTTGGTTAACTTAGTGGTCAGCTAATGGTTAGATGGAAATTTCCTTAAATATCTTGAACCAGTAAGTCTCCCAGCCTTTGCCCAGAAGTTGTGTGTTGGGCAATGCCTTCAGCGCTCTGGCAGGGGGTGTGTGATACTGCTGTGGCCTCCACTTCCGCTTAAACAGAGTCTCAAAGCCAGCAAGAGGTGAGAGTTCAGTGATTTCTCAGGTCTTTCCTGGGGTTCACAGACCTACACATGTGTGTGGCCTTCTAGATTCCCAGGAATGTGTCAGAGCTTTATAAAGCCCCTTAGGGATATCTCATTCCCCAGCTCTCCCTTTTAAATTTTTCGGTCAGTTTCTTGGTTGCCCCAGTTGTTAGTACTGCCTCAGGCAGCTGCGATGTTATCAGTTGCCACTGATTGTCTTCCACAAATGCACTGGGGAAAAGGCTGTTCATACTGAGCGAACTCTGAGTTGGGTCAAACAAAGACAAGCCCTGAAGGTTGATGTTTACAGGAAACTGCGAGTCAGGGCAAGTAGTGACATTACCCTGGGAATAGGGCTTTGGGGAGCTCAAACCTGTTTTCCCCCTCCAGTGATTGCTGGGCTGCTAACTTTTATGGCTCCTGTGATTGTGAGGTTGTTTTTTAGGGCTACCTTGGAGTAGGGGACAAAGGGGATGAGAATAGGGCCAGGTAAAATGCCATGAATTTCATTCTTCTTACCAGGATTCACCTGATTTTTTGTTTTTAAATAAGTGCTCCTTCTCCTCTACCCTCCTTCGTGGCAATTGTCCTAAGGGTATATAGCAAATAAAGAAACATTTATTCATTGTTTCCAGAGTGTTGAAGGCCTTTGCTTAATTCTCAGAGTACTTTATTTTTTATTTTTTTTTTTTGAGGCAGAGTCTCACTCTGTTGCCCGGGCTAGAGTGCCGTGGCGTCAGCCTAGCTCACAGCAACCTCAAACTCCTGGGCTCAAGTGATCCTACTGCCTCAGCCTCCCGAGTAGCTGGGACTACAGGCACGTGCCACCATGCCCGGCTAATTTTTTCTATATATATTTTAGTTGTCCATATAATTTCTTTCTATTTTTAGTAGAGACGGGGTCTTGCTCTTGCTCAGGCTGGTCTCGAACTCCTGACCTCGAGCGATCCACCCGCCTCGGCCTCCCAGAGTGCTAGGATTACAGGCGTGAGCCACCACGCCCAGCCCTCAGAGTACTTTAAAACGTCTATCTTGACAATATTTGCCAGTGGACTCTTTGCTTTTATGGAAGAATAGATTTTTAAAGGTCCCTACTACATCATTACAGAAGTTGGACCCTCCAAACTTTATTTGTAAACCAAGTTTTTGGCAATTACTTCTTCTGATATTTGTTTCTGCTCCTTTCTTTCCATTCCTTCGAGTGTTCCCGTTATGCATATGTTGCTGTGCCTTGGTGTCCCATATTTCCCTGCGGCTCTGTTGACCGACTGTATTCTTTTTTCTCTCTGTTCTCTGTATTGCATTCTCTATCAACCTGTCTTCAAGTTTGCTGATTATTTCTTCTGCTGGTTCAAATCTACTGTTCATCTCCTTTAGTGAAATTTTCATTTCAGTTATTGTACCTTTCAACTCCAGAATTTCCACTTTGTTCTTTTTAATAATTTCTACCTTTTTCTTATTTTCTTTTCAATGAGACATTGTCATTATACATCCCTGTACTTTATAAGCATAGTTTCCTTCAGTTCTTTGAACATATTTACAATAATTGCTTTGAAGACTTTGTCTGTTTAATCCAACATTTGGGCCCTCTTATGGGCAATTTCTGTTGCCTACTTTTTTTCTCCTGTGTATGGAAAAATTTTATCTAAAGAAACCTTCCTATTTCTTTACATGTCTTGTAATTTTTTTTTAGTTGAAAACTGGACATTTAGATAATGTAGAAAATCTGGGTACTGATACCCCTTGTCCTTGCCTAGGGCTTGTTATTGTTACTTGCTTATTTGTTTAGTAACCGGCTGGGTTATTTTAGTGAAGACTATTGCTCCCTTCAGGGGGAAACCTCCTTGGCATGCACACGGTCATCCTAACAAGAGCCCTTTTTGCAGGGTTCCCTCTAACTGTCTCTTTCCTTGATCGTACCCAGCTGCTGGGCTCCGCGAATTCCCAGTTTTTATTGTTCTCTGGTTCTCTACTTTTCTCGGGGGCATAAATTGCTCCACGGTCTCATGCAACAAAATGCGAGCCCCCTTGCAAGGGTCATTTTTGATGCCAGTGTTTGAGCTTTGTCCTAACAATAGGAGTACACTCTTCTTGGCTGTCTCTTTTACTGGTTCTCTTTAGTAAACTAGCTGACCTATGGCTAAAGTTTGTGGCTTTCACGAAGCTATTAATATCAGCCGCCTCTTAATTACTTACCATCAAAACCCTCATTGTTTTTGAGGCTTTAATATCCTCACGCTCAGTTTCAAATAAAGTCAATTCCTTTGGGGAGAGCTTGGGAGCTCTCTGTCCTTCAGGCCTACCACTCCCCCTGGATGAAATCTCTGAGTCACAGCCCTGGAGCTGCAGGTGGGGGCAGCAGCCTGCTTCTCTCTGAGTGACACCCTGCTTTATGAGCAGAGTGCCAGGCGGAGGTGGCAGCCTCTGGTCGTCTTGGCTATATATATTTGCTATATACCCTTAGGATGATTTCCAGAGACTTTAAATACCGGGATTTTAAAAATATTTTTCACCACTTAACGTTTGCTCTGCTGGAGACGCGGAGCTGCTCACGCTGCCATTCCAGAAGTGGACATCCAAGTGATTGTTGTCCCCGCTGCGAAGACTGTGGTCATTTGTCATGTTCATTGAGAACCATTGTGCAGGGAACTAGTGCTCCACAAAATTTACGTTAAGAGACACTGATGTAAGCTGGGCGAGTGTTGGAATAAGTTGAGATTTAGATTAAGTTGAAAACGATATATTTAATGATTAACGGAAAATATACTGATTGTACCTATTTCAACAATGAGGTATTTTTGGCCGGGCGCGGTGGCTCACGCCTGTAATCCTAGCACTCTGGGAGGCCGAGGTGGGCGGATCGTTTGAGCTCAGGAGTTCGAGACCAGCCTGAGCAAGAGCGAGACCCCATCTCTACTAAAAATAGAAAGAAATTATATGGACAGCTAAAAATATATATAGAAAAAATTAGCCGGGCATGGTGGTGCATGCCTGTAGTCCCAGCTACTCGGGAGGCTGAGACAGGAGGATCCCTTGAGCTCAGGAGTTTGAGGTTGCTGTGAGCTAGGCTGACGCCACGGCACTCACTCTAGCCTGGGCAACAGAGTGAGACTCTGTCTCAAAAAAAAAAAAAAAAAAAAACAATGAGGTATTTTTATATATGATTTTGAAAGGAAGAGCTTGCTAATCTCATTCAGTAGCCAAAACACCACCATCATCTCATGGCCATATATATTAATTGCAGGCAAATGCATTTTAGAAGGTTGAGGAAGCCAGGTTAAATATGCCAGACTGTACATTTTAGATGAAGCTGAGACATAATTCCTGTTAATGTATAAAAATGAAAATAGTGAATATTCACTTTACCAAAATATTTAATAAACACTCCTTTACACAGACAGCTATCCTAGTGTGTATTTACACCTCTCATATTCAAGTACTTGTCAAAGAAACTTGGAGAACTAGAATTGAAAGATAAAAGTATATACATTGACATTTAGCCATAAATGGAGATGAAGCACTTTTGAAATTATAACGTGTGAATGGGGAAGCGGGATTGAGTACGGGAAGTCAGATTTACACAATGATTTTCAGGAATACAGCTACTTTGCAAAAATAAGCAATACTTATGTTCATTACTAACCTAATTTAGGGTTAAAATTCCAGGATGCTTTTCTGTTAGAGTAATAGATCTCTGAGAAACTCTCCTGTACTTGAGGAGCAGAGCAGCTGCTCTGGACTTCATCCAACTGAGGCTAATATCTCTATAATTCTTCAGACAGCTAATAAAGTCTCTGGAGTTTTCTTACGATGATTAAACACTGACAAAGGCCTTGCCAAAGCCACTTAGCAAAGAGCTGGCATGGTAGGTTTCCAGTAACTGAGTGGCCACAGGCAGTCGTAGCAAAGATCAGAATCAAGTTCTGTGGAAAATGTGTCACATTTGGGGAAAAGAGTCGGCACTGGTTTCTGGCATCGCGGAGCCTGCGGCGAAGGCGAATCCTACGCGGCGTTTGCTGGAGGTGAATGGAATGTGTCACTCTGCCTCGTTTTCCATTTGTAATTTCATGCTGTTCCTCCAGGGAATTATAAGAGTTTTTATTTTTCTCTTCCGTTTTCCCCCTTTACAAGAGAAATCAAATAATTCACTCATCCCACAAGTTATTTGGAATATGAGGAATCAATAAGACAAAGCACAATATCTTCCAAACAAATGATGTAAATGTCTTTTTTCCCCCTTTAGAATATGAAAGGTTTTGAAATACGTTATAATTCTGGCAAAGTGTCCTCATCTGGTCTTCAGAGTGGGAAGTCAAGCTCAGATTCCGTCAAGCCGAAAGGAGATGCAGGTTGATGATAGTCCATGTTCAGAGACCGATCGGAATGGAGATTTCCTGAGGTTTTCTTCCCGTTTGAGAAGACCCACTTGGCTTAGAAGCCAGCACGTGCAGGGCTTTCTCAGCTAGGAGGGTTTCTTACAGCCGACCGGTGACATCGCCTGGGAATCAGAGCTCTGAGAGTACTTTTGGTGACTAGTCAGTCTGTAGCAAGGTTAAGAGTCAAGAAAGGAGCCAGAAAGCCCTGATCAAGCAGACACATGTTGACTCTAGAGGTCTTCAGGGGAGCACAGGCTGAGGATCTAAGCAACAAGGTGATTGCCAGGGAATACGCAAGGCAAAATCAGACACAGAGGTGGAAAGAAACACGTCTCGGAACAACTTGCCGCAGCATCTCCTGGTCTGACCCATCTTGTCACAAGCAAGGCCAAGAGAGGGTGGCCGTCTTCCATACATACTTACTATGGAATGATAAAGTCTGTGCTTGCACCAGAAATACCAAGATAAATGAGGGACTTCCGAAGCTAAAAATGGTAGATTGGACATATGTACCTTTTTCTTTTCTCCCAAAACCCTAGTAAAAAAATGAATAAAGTGATTTTGTCTTCTATAGGCTTAACCCTATAAAAGTGAGCTGACAAAAGCAACAACCTTTCTGAAACTAGAAAGCTGATACACAAACAATGAACGACTTAGACGTGAGAAGGCTGAATGTTAAGCATGAAGTGGGAAAGCCACAGAATTCCTAGAATGCTTAAGACTCAGGGTATTAGCTACTTTTGGAAGTGGGGATGAAGGTGTGGTTAAAACTAGAGGGTTGGTTGAAAATCTATTTAAGAAACAGGCCTAGAAACAGTGACGACACCTGAAGCAATAATTATCCTGGCACTCAGATTATGTTCTTGAAATACCATTTTCCACATTAAAAAGAAAAACCCTGGGGGGTTTCTTGGAGAAATTGCTGATAACTGAGTCTGGGTGAAAAATGCACAGGATGAGCCTGAAACATCTTGTCATGTGCATAGTGTCTTCTTTATCCTTCAAGTTGGTTGATAGAATAACATTTTTATTTAATTTATATTTATAGAATAATCCATTTCAAGCTGGAGAATATACCTTTTCCATATATGCCCATGGAAATTTCTCTCATACAAAGTTTAGAGCCACAAAAATGTCAATAAACTTCAAAATAGATTTCAGTAGAAAATCTTAGAGTATATTCTCTGACCAAATTATTAATCACTAATAACAAAATATCAAAAAATATCCCCAAATATTTGGAAATTAAAAATACTTATGATCCAGCAAACTTACTTCCGGGTATATATCCAAAGGCATTAAAATCAGTATATCAAATAGGTATCTGTGCTCCCATGTTCATTGCAGTTTTATCCACAGTAGCCAAGATACGAATCAACCTAAGTGTCTATGGATGGATGAATGAATAAGGAAAATGTGGTATATATACACAATGAAATACTATTCAGCCTTAAAAAAAAAAATCTAGCCAGGTGTGGTGGCTCATGCCTGTAATCCTAACACTTTGGGAGGCCAAGGTGGAAGGATTGCTTGAGGTCAGGAGTTCAAGACCATCCTGGGCAACATAGCAAGACCTCATCTCCACAAAAAATAAAAAATTATCCAGGCATGGTGGCACATGCCCTTAGTCCCAGGTAGTTGGGGGGCTGTGGCAGGAGGATTGCTTGAGCCCAGGAGTTTGAGGTTGCAGTGAGCTATGATGAGGCCACTGCACTGTACTCTTAGCCTGGGCAACAGAGTGAGACTCTGTCTCAAAAAAGAAAAAAAGAAAAAAACATCAAAGATCACTGATCCCGGGCCTCCAAAACAGATATAATAACAATAAAAAAGTTTGAAATATTGGGAGAATTACCAAAATATGACACAGAGATGTGAAGTGTGAGCACATGCTGTTGGAAAAAATGCAGCCAATAGACTTGCTGGATGCACGGTTGCTACAACAAACCTTCAATTTATGAAAAATGCAATATCTGTGAAACACAATAAAGCCAGGTACGCCTGTATCTGGGAAAGCCTTTTGGCCTTTCTCTCTCTTTTTTTTTTTTTTTCCTTTATTTTTTCCACTTGCTCAGACACATTGGTATGGCCTTTCTCTTTTGATCATGTTCTAATACTCTTCTTGAGGGGTCAAACTCCTTTTGTTTTGTCAATAGGCCTGTAATGACCTAACAAGCCCTGCAGTTGACCCATAAACACTGCCTGGATTAGTTTTGTCCTTTCCAGCCCTCAGCCACTGGCCAGCCAGTGTGACCTCTCTGGACCTCTCACCTAGAGTATCACGACCTCCCATTGCCTGCTCTCTCCAATAATCCTAAGGAGATTTCTCCACCTAACTCATAATTCTTATCATGTCACTTTCCTGCTTTAAATCCTTCTGTGGCTCCCTAGGACCTATAAAACAAAAATCCACATTCTTACTATTGGAAAAGCCCATGTATTTCCTGTTACTTTCTCATGCTCTTTATTGCTCTAAGACTATTGATCTTTCCTCATGACTCCACACATTATGTATCCTCTGCCTAGGGAGCCCTCCCCTTCCCATTCTGCCCACCAATCAGGATTGCCATGCAAGTTCCTCTCATCTGCCCCTCCCATTCTGCCCACCAATCAGGATCTTCACACAAACTTCTCATCCTTCAGACCCAAGTCAATGAAATCGTGCCCCACCCTTTAAGCACATTTGGGCTTTCTGTCCTCCATTGTATACTTACCACACTGTATAGAATCTATTAATATTTGCTACCGAGTCTGTACGCTCCCTGAAAGCAGGTTTTTTTAATCTTTTGATAATTTTTAATTTCCAGCACCTGGATCAGGATCATGTGTTCAATGAATAAATGAATAAGAGAGTGAGGGAGAGAGTTGAATGAGTTTACCCAATTTTGGGGCTTTCATGAGCAACTCTAAAAATGCTGTTCCTCCTCCCACACACAGGGAAGAGTCTCATCAGAGTCCACTGGGTTCCAGTTCACAATTTAAACGAAGAAAAACAAAGAACTCATTCACCGTATTCCATTAAGTTATATGCCTAACCTAGGACTGTTTTCTGATTCAGGGTTGCTGACTTTGTGCTGAGAATATTAAGGTACATGAAGGGGCATAGGTATTAGTGCCTTACAGGTCATTT
The DNA here is from genome assembly GCF_041146395.1 of Eulemur rufifrons. NCBI lineage: Eukaryota > Metazoa > Chordata > Mammalia > Primates > Lemuridae > Eulemur > Eulemur rufifrons. Next base: position 5,195,884 of record NC_090994.1, read on the forward strand.
TCCTTCTGATATCCACGTAGCCCTTCACTGTGCCTGAGGAACAGTTATTTAAAAAACAAGTTGCTATATCATGTTGCTGGAAAAGTGCTGCTTAAGGGACATTGAGTGGTAACAAGCTCTGGGCTTGTTTTCCTGCCTCTGTTTCATGGGTTCTAATACGACCAGCTTCTTCATTTAACTATCTTCCTTGAGGAAGGGTGTGAACCAATAATTTCCATTTGTCTTGAGAACATCTGGCTTATTTCTCTCTACACAATATGTTCGCGGATGCTGTTGCCTTAGTGGCAGGATGATTTCAAACAGCATGCGGTAAGCAGAAGGACTTCAATTCCCTGTAAGCCCCTGGCTACCCTACACATTCTAGGTGGGTGCCAACTAGTTGAAATGTAAATCACCAAAAATTCTTTCCTACTAATCCCTGTTGTTAGGGTGTATGGATTCACCCTAATAAGCTGAGAATCGAGACAATTTTTTTCTGGCTGAGTTAGAAAGAAAAGAATATTGTGGAACAAAAACAATGTCAGGGTATTGAGACCGTGGCCAGATGTCAGGGCCAGCCCAGAAATCTTACACAATCACGGAGGATGGAAAACTCATCTTTGTTAGGCATTAAGTGGGCGTGTTCCCTCAGGGAGGGTTTGGATTCCCTGTCACATCTTCTTGGTTCGCTGGACCACGATGGAGGCAGGAACTCATCAATTATAGGCGACTCAGATCCCAGCCCATTTTCCAAAGCACTTCTTGTTTTTCAAGCCCCATATTCCCAGAACTAGAACATTTTACTTATTGGGAGGTAGGAAAAGTCAGAAAGCTGAGAGTGGAAACCTTTAGCCATGGAGGATGAGCAAAGCTGGTGGAGCCCACCCTTCCTGATGCGCTGTGCGGAGGCTTCCCCACCCCTGCTTTGCCCCAGTTGCAAAGGTTCCTGAGCTGCAGCTGCACCTCTCCCAGGTGCCACGGTCCTGGCTCAGCGCTCCTAATCCCTTCGAATTTCCTGGGTGATAGAAGCATCGAGGAGGCGACTCTTGGTGGCTCCTGGATAAGGGCTGGTCACCAGAAGGACCAAGCCACAATTAGAAGCTTGGAACTTTCAGCCAACCCCCCACCTTCCAGGGAGGGGAGAGGAGCTGGCAATTGCAATAATAATCAATCATTAATAATCAATCAATTAATCTTTATGTGATGAAGCCTCCATAAAAAAAATCCCTGGAAGGTGAGGTTCAGGGGACTTCCAGGTTGGTGAACACATCCACACACCAGGAGGGTGGTGCACCCCAATTCTACAAGGACAGAAGCTCCTGCACTCAGGACCTTTCTAGACCTTGCCCTCTGTGCCTCTTCATCTGGCTAAGAAATCCTTTGTAACATTGACAATAGTAAGTAAGTGTTTTCCTGGGCTCTGGGAGCTGCTCTAGCAAACTTTGGAACCCAAGAAGGTGGTCATGGGAAGCTCTGGTGTGTATCCCGGTCAGACAGAAGGTGTAGGTGACTTGGGGACCTAATACTTGAGATTGGCATCTGAAGTGGGGGGCAGTCTTGTGGGGCTAATTCTGGTTGGTGTCAGAATTGAATTGAATTGTCGGATACCCAGCTGGCATGGGAGAATTGGCCAGTGTGGGGAAAAAGCATCCATATCGGGTCACAGAAGTGTTGAGTGAGTGTAGAGAAAGACAGTTTGCTTTTGCCAGGTGCACCTGCCCATTGCAGGCAGGAGACTGAGACTGGGGATATCAGGTTCATGTCAGATTCAAGGACACCCACCATAGCTGTGACCTGGGGGTCAGGAGACCACCACTGACACTGCGGGTGTCTTTCAATGCACCCGAAGTGAGTCATGTTGGAACACAGCTGACCCACAAACCCACAAAGTCCCCAACTGTGCTTGCCCAGGGAAACGGGAAGAGGCAGGAAGGAGGCTCTATCTTATTTCTGCCTCCAAGTTGCACCATCAGATTCACAAACAGAACCCTTCTACGGTGTCCACCGCACAGGTGACAGACCTGCCCAGCTTCACCTTCCATCACACTCTTTCTTCTCCTTCCTTTGCTTTTTAAAAACTCTTGCATCGTGAACTATTACAACAATACAGAAACGTGCTCAAAACAAAATGACCAGCGCAATGACTTATCCAAGAAAACCCTCGTGTGGCATCACCAAGGTCAAGAGCTAGAATGTCAGCACCTCGGGAGCCCCTCTCATTCTTCCCCCTCCATCCTTCCTCCTCCCTGCCTCCAAAGGGACCTGAACCTGATTTTGATGGTAATCACTTTGCTGTGTTTTTCTTCTTTTAATGTTTTTGCCAGCTAAACATGCACCTCTAAATATTATGGCTTTGTTTTGCCCGCTTTTAAGCTTTATATGAATGGAATTATGCAGTATGATATTCTTTTGCATTTAGCTTCTTTGCTTAATATTGTGAAGTTAATCCAAGTTGTCACAGACTGTGACACTGCTGTATAGCATTGTGCTATGTAATACACCACCATTTATTTAGCCTTTCTACTGTGGATGGACATTTGGGTTGTTTCCCGTTTTGGCTTCTGTGACTAATTATGCCTGTGTCTTTTGGCCCCACATCAGTTGGGCCTCTATCCAGGTGTGGGCTGTGATCCATTTTGCGTTTAATTTTGGGATAAGCTGTGACACTTAGGACAAAGTTCATTTTTCAGACTACAGAGGTCCAGTTGCTCCAGAACCATTTGTTGAATTTATTTTTTATGTATCAGCCAGAGTGATCCTTCTAAACTAAAAATCAGACAGGGTCATCCCCTGCCTAATTGCTTCAGTGGCTTCCTGGTGCACTAGGAAGCCACCTACCTCTCCAGCCTCCTCTCTCCCCTATTTCCACCTATGCCCTCACCACTCCAGTTTCCTCTTAGTCCCCCCAACACCCCAAAGACTTTGCACTTGCCTTCCCTCTGCTTGGAGGGCCTGTCCCCCGGCTACTCCCAGGCTGGCTCCTTGCCATCTCCGATGTCTCAGTGTGACATCACCTCCTCAGCTCTGAGCATCTTCCACACCCCCCACCGTCATTCTGGACCACAGCAGCCTGCACATGCCCTTCATGACCCTGGCCACCATTTGCAAGTGCTTTTGTTACCGAGGCATCATCCACCTCCCCGAGTAGATGTAAGCTCTGTGAAAAAAGGGACTGATTTGGTGATTTCATCCACTGTTGATCTGCAGTGTTAGCACCGTGTTTGGCTAGAGTTTGAGATACTATGTCAAATTTTGTCCCAACATTAGGAAGAATTTCCTGCAAACTGGAGCTCTGTGACAAGGACGGGCTGCTTGGCTTGTCTGGAGTCCTCTCCAGGGTGCAGGAAGATGCAGAGAGGCATTCCCACATCTTGAGTAGCCAGACAAAGTGACATCTGAAGTTTCTCTCAGCTTTAACTCTGAGCCTGTGGTGGTCAGCAGGGGAGGAGCAAGGTGGTTCCGTTACAGACAAGCGCAGATTTCAGACAGGTCCCCTGAATGATGCGTTTTCAGTAATACAAGGAGAAGCTATTGGGAAAACGGGTAATTATAAGAATATGCAGGTATGAGGAAGGAAAACCACCTTAATTTCCTTCTTATTCTTTTCCTTCCCCTTCCCGGTGTTGGAGTTAACCACTTGCAGAGCTGGTCAGCATCTTGGTTTGCTGAGGCTGCCATAACAAAACACCAGAGAAAATTGATTTTCTCCCAGTTCTAGAGGCTGGAAGTCCAAGATCAGGGTGCTAGCATGGCTGGGTGCTGGGGAGGGCCTCTTCCTGGCCTTCAGGCAGCTGCCTTCTCTCTGTGTCCTCACATGGCAGAGACAGCACACGGAGAAAGGGCAAGCTCTCTGGTGTCTCTTCTTACAAGGACACCAATCCCATCTGACCAGAGCCCCGGGCTCCTGACCTCACCCAGACCTAACTGTAGTCGGCCCCTGTCCACAGCTTCTGCCTCTGTGGATTCAACCAGCTACGGGTCAGAGATGTAGTTAGGCCTGTGATAGTAGCATCGGTACTGAACATGTACAGACTTTTGTTTCTTGTCCTTATTCCCTAAACAATACAATATAAAAACTATTTACATAGCATTTGCATTGTATTAGGTATTAGAAGTGATCTAGAGATGATTTAAAGTGTACAGGAGGATGTGCTTAGGTTATATGCAAATACTACACCATTTTACACAAGGGACTTGAGCATCCATGGACTTTGGTACCCAGGGGGGCCCTGGCACCGATCCCCCATGGATATTGAAGGACGACTGTACTTCACAAAGTCCCCATCTCCAAACAGCAGGGGACAGGAATTCGACATATGAACTTTTTGAGGGGGGGATTAGGGAGACACGGTTCAGCCCAAAGCAGTCAGCAACACAGGGATTCGGGGACTGGTGCTGAGACATAAGTTACCAGCTCAGTGACTGTTCCCAGACCAACTGGCATATTCTGTGTTGCTAGAGGACAGATGGAATTCTATGTGCAGTCGTTAGAACCCGGTTCCCCTCGGCCCCAGGAACAGAGAGGCAGAGTCACCTAGGCTACAAAAGGCAAAGGACTTTATTGGCTAGCTCGAGCTAGGGTCCAAGTCCCAGAGCACCAACAGTGGCCTCTCCACGAACCAGGACCCCGCCCTGGGGTAAAAACTAAGCTTTTATACTTTTCAGCTGGGTACACCATCCCCCTCCCTCCGTTAGTTCTTTTGCTCCTTCAAAAGTGGCTGACTGTGTTGGTTGGCTCCAAGGTCGTGTTGGCTTCTGATTGGTTGGTTCCAAGTCCCGGGACCTTTTAGTTGTTATCAGCGGTATTTCGGGGAAGGGGAGGACCCGCATTGGGAAACCGAAACTTAGGCCTATTCCAGGAGGTTCAGCCTGTCATGGAGTCACTCCTGCTCCCCTTCCTGTTCTACACAGTCATACTTGTCCATCGTTTCATTCACCTGCAGCGTTTCTGAGCTCTCGCCCAGGCACGTGGGGGAGGGATGCAGAGCTGGGATACTGGAGTGGGTAACACAGAAGCATGGAGAACATTCCAATGCTCTGGGCTCCGTAATGAACTGGGAGAACTAGGAGGCGCTGTGGGAGCTCAGAGCAGGAATAACAGGCTGGGGGGATTCGGGAGGCACCTGGGCTGAGCCCTGAAGCTGAGCTGATCTCTTCCAGAAGGGGAGCAGCAGGGGGCTTTCGTGGCAGAGAGGGGAGCACGTGTCTGCACTGGGGCTGCGAGGAAACACCAGTGTTCTGGGAACTACTGGGAACTCCCAGCTGGAGACGTGTAGGGTCAGATCAGTCATCATGGGGGTGGGTTTTACCCTGCAGTTGATGAGGAGCCCTGAGGGAGTTCAAGCAGGGGAGTGACCGACCATTTACAGAGATTAACCCGGCAGCCATGCAGACGGAAATGACTGGAGGGGAGGAGCCGCCCCGAGGCAGGGTGACAAGTTAGGTCGCTGGAGTCAAGCAGAGTGAGAAGTGAGGGTTTACTGTCCAAGGTGGAGGAAGCTGGGATGAAGAGGAAGGAAAGGATTTTTACAGTCGCAGGAGAGAGTCAGAACTTGGATGGGTGAAGGACAGGGAAGCCCAGCTCAGGACCTGGGGACAGACAGACTAGGACCGGGATGGAGACCCAGGGAAGCAGGACCTGATGTCTTTGGTAGCCTGGTCGCCTGAGCAGTACCCTAGGGATTTGCAGAGTCGGTTGGTTGAATACACAAATGTAATGAGATAAAGTCTTAAAATGAAAATCTTTTTCTTCTTTCCGAAATGTTCCCAACATTCTCCCAGCCAATCAGCAGCATCTACATGGCCTCAAAGAGAATTAGAATGCAAAGCAGTGAAAAAGGAAAAAGAAAAGGAAAAAATGTTAATTTTTTAAAAAAATTTTCAACTAGACCCTTAGAAGTCAAAAGGTGAGGCCATGAATGGAGCCGAAGAGAGTTTATAAAACCGTAACAAGGTGACAGTGCCGCTGTTCCTCTGGGCCCAGTCAGCCAAGAGTCAAATAGAGTTCTGGCTTCTTTCGCTAAGCCAAGGAATTCAGGCCATGGAGATCCTGAAAGAAATAACTGATCCAGGTTGAAAGTTGTTTCCCATGACAACTAACTAGTATGTAAGATTTTAAGATTAATGGTTGCATTTCACAGGCGATAACATCGAACTTGGGAAGTTCAGATGTTCTTACCGGGTAATCTCTAGGGGTGCATTTATGATTACAAGATGGGAACAGGATGGTTATGAATGTAAGTCTTCAGCCAGGGCCTTCATTCTTGTACGTGCTTTTGGCATCATCTTCCACCTGTGTCGATAACCTCATCTCCCTAGAGTTTCTTTTCACAAGCAGTGGTTAATTATGAAGCTTTCAGGCTCTGGCTTTAGGCAGGATTTTATTAGGCAGTAAGAATAGATATTTTCTTAAAATCTGCAAACCCTCAAAATAGAGAGTTTGTAAAATGTAGGATGTCATTAAAAAGTACGGAACATTATATTAATAGATCTTTAAAGAAAAGATGGAGAGGTCTATAATATTATGCCTCCACAAAGAAATTAGAATGAGAATAGAGGGGAGGTTAGAAGAAATGGCGGGCTTTTGTGCTTGGAAGAGGATGACCAAAAATGGAAAGGCCCCGGAGGTGGAGGGTTGTGTGTGTGTGCACATGTGCATAAGATAGAAGAGATTTTTTGAGCACTTCCGTTAAAGAGGAAATCTAAGCTCAACACGGGTTCAAATCCTGGCTCTACCAATTATTAGCTCTGTGACTGTAGACAATATTTAACCTTTTTGTGTCTCAGTTTCCTCATTTGAAAAATGGAGTTTGTGACCATAGTTACCTACATCATAGAGTTTTGGGGAGGATTAAATGAGTTAAATGAAACAATGCCTGACACACAATAAATAAGTGCTGCTATTGTTTGATTTTTGAAGAAAAAGGACCGCTAGAGAGGGTGAGAGTGAAGACCTAGGAGAGGAGAGGAGAGGAGAGGAGGCGGTTGGATGCAGCGTGGGATGGACAGGGTGGGCTCTATGGCATAGGGGACTGACTCATCACCTTATGCAGGAGAGAGAGGACCTTTGCTTCTGAGGCAGGGGACATGGGCCAAAAAAGGTCCTGGATGCAGGTAGATCTGACCTTGAAGGCTGGAAGTTGAGCAAAAGTCTGTGATGGCCTCGATTTTATTCTGAAGTGGATAGGGAAGAGGGAATGTGCCACCTCTCCCTGCCTGGAGTACTATGTTAGCCTCCTGATCCGTCTCCTCACTGCCTTTTTCTTCTCCGTCTAGATCTCCAACAGCTGTTTAACACAACACAGAACACAGTAATCCTAACTCCTTGTTGCTTGATCTGGCAGGATGTAGATATAAACCCAGACAAACTTCTCTCTCCATTTAAAAAAATGTATTTCATGATTGTACATGGAGATACTTGCAAGAGCCCCCATTTCTTGTACAGACCTGTAGACAGAGTGAACACGCTTGTAAAACGTGCTCGCAAATGGAATGGGAAGCTTTCTGAAGCTCAGAAGTAAATAGGCAGCACTGTCAGTGACATTGATCTCATCAGAAGGGTGCAGTGAAATCAAGCACACACATAGTAGATGTCTTTCTGGGCCCAGATTGAAGGCTGATTCTCAGGTGAAAAGGTCACTGTCTTTTATATTATTTGTGTGTGTGTGTGTGTGTGTGTGTGTACTCGCTTTTAACAGGGGCCTTCCCCAGCCTTCACCTCCCATAGACTCTAAGCCCCTCCTGAGCAGGGAGAATTCTGTGACTTCATCATCTGTATGTCTCTTGTAGTGACAACTATATCCTACTCACTGGGCATTCAATGCACACCTGGCAGACAGTAGGTGCTCTATAAATAATTGTTGAATAAATGAATGTGTAACTGAATGTGGTAATTACAAGAGTTAGGCAAATTTCTAAATATCTATTATTCTTCTCGGCCAAACATGATTGTTATAAGCTAATGCATTTGTAGTAATAGTGTTTCAAGGCCACATAAATCCGTAATAAAATCTGCGTAATAATCATTACACATTCTGAGCACAGATCTAAGCGTTTGAGGAAGAGCTTCAGTCTTCAAAACAGGCATATATATTCTTTTCAACCAGATTGTGTTCTCTGAAGGGCTGACTGTGGCTATTAACAATCAGTTTGTTCTTTCCTAACCCGCTTCATCTGCGTTTGAAGAGCGCCTGTTTCGCAGGGGGAGGAGCCAGTAAGAGCGGCAGGGCGGGAGGGAGGAACGGCGAACTCGGCGTGCTCTGTCCTTCGCGGCGCCCCATAGCTCAGGCCGGCGGGCGGGGGCGGGGACGGGGGCGGCGCGCGGCATTTTGAAAGCCGGGAGACTTCAAATCGCAACGGCCGCCTCCGAGCGTTTGGCTGTGCAGGCAGCGGCGGGGTCCTGCTGGGGGCCGCTTGGGACGGGTTTTCAAGAGGGCTTGGGCTTTGACCTCTCGCCACCTCGGTCTTTTCCTGCCCGAGGGTGCGACTCTGGTAAGCGAGGCTGTTTTGCGGGCAGGGGCGGGGGCCTTGGGGACAGCCCCGGGACTGCGCTTTAGGCCCAGCAGGAAGGATTTTAACCATGAGCCGGGGGACACACGGCCTGTCATCTACCCCAGACATCCTACTGAGGGTGAGGTGTGAAGACCTTAGAAGTAATCCCATCCCAACTATTCCTTTTATGTTCGACTTTCTACTTGTGTTTTGTTTCTCTTTTTTTCATTATCTTTTTCTCTCATTCTTTTAATGTTCTCTGTTTCCCGTCGGCACCTTAGCTTTGCCAGTAGCATCCAGGTATTTGTTGAGCCCCAGGGTGGCTTAGGGTATAAAAGTTACTGACATCTGATCCAGTAGATCTAGTGATTAGCTTGCGGAGCCCTGTTCGCTTTTTAATGCTGCTGCTTAAACAGTGCTTGATTGTTAAAAATATCTTAGGTGTTCCACAGAGTATGTGTCATTCTGCCCATAGTCATATTATGGTCACTGCTAATGTATCTTTATCTAAAATGTTCACAGTTTAATGCTGTTATCTTCACAAGAACCTCGTGGTTTGGAATTAGTATGGTATTTAACAGTTAATGTCTATAGACTGAGTACTAGAGTGTCCTAGAATATAATAAAATGTTAAAAAAACTTCTCTTGAAACCTAGTTGTTTTTAATAGAAAGTAGATTTTTTTTTTTTCCTTAAAACACTAGTGCTGCTTCTGAATATCAAATCTCCCTTATGCTGAGGGGAAAAGGCAGAGACTTGTAAGGCACCAAGATTCCCAGGACACCCTACTCGCTGGAGTTTTCCATGTCCTACTTTGCTGGCCCCTCCTCAGATTGCTGTTTGTTCTTTATTTCTCGTTTTGGGATGGGCTACTTCTTTCCTGTCTACACTTACTCCGTAGAGGTCTTACCTAGTTTCTTGGCTTTAATACCATCTGCGTGCTTATACCCCACATTTGTATCTTTAGCTTGGATTCCAGACCCATATCCAGCTATTTGGCATTTCCACTTAGATGTCTAATAAGGCATCCAAAATTGGGCTCCCGGTCTTAATTAGAGGCACCCCTATTTTTCCAGTTGTTTAATCAAAAAAACTTGGAGCCATTCTTTTCTCTCATTCCTAACCACAGTCCACATATCAGGAAATCCTGTCGGCTGCAGGTTCAAAATATGTCCAGAACCCAGCCATTTCTTACCTCTCTACTACTGCTATCCTGATCCAAGCCAGCATCATCTCTCCTAGGCTATTGTAATAGCCACCTTGTTGGCCTGATTGCCTCTGCCTTTATTCCCCACCAGTGATCCTGGTTATCTTGTTGAAATATTACTTGGAGTGTATACTTCACAGAACTCTCCAGTAGCTCCCTGTCTCTCAGGAAAAGCTGAAATCCTTACTGTGACTACAGCTCTCTGAGTGGAGGCCACTGTCCTTATGGCTACCTGCTCTGCTTGATTTGCCCCACCCCCAGCCTCTCTGATTTCACTTCCTTCCTAGCTGTGTCTTGGCTTTTCCTTGAACATATCTGCCTCAGGGTCTTTCTATTTCCTACTTCCTCATTCTGGAAGATTTCCTCTAGATAGTTGCATGGGCCTGCTCCCTCACTTCCTTCAGATGACAATTTCTCAAGGAAACCTTCCTTGACCACCTCCACTCTTCCCAACGCCTGCCTCCCTTCCCCTGAGATATTATATATTTATCCTATTAAACTCTGTTTGGGTCTTGTTTGCTGCTGTGTTTCCAGTGCCTAGAGCAGTGTGCTGTTATTGTACATGGTACATGCTCAGTAAGTACTTGTTGACTGAATGAATAAGGAGTAGTTTCACATAGGTAGATAGAAATCGTAGAAGATCTCTGAGGTGCTCCATCACAATATCTTGTGGGGAAAGATGAATGCACATGGAAAAAGGGGAATCGGAATCATGTGGGGAAATTACTCTCGAAGTAGAAGTACCTCCTCCTGCAACCCACTCTGCTAAACAGTTTATTCTTTCCAAAGTTCTGAAACTGGTCTCAGAAATACTATGTTGTTCCTGTCTTTAAGTCAAATGTGTCACATTGATAAAATAATTATGTTTTTGGCAAGTACATGAAAAGGGCCTCTTCAGTGTTCTTAATACAGACAGATCTGAAGACTATACTGACAGTAGCTATATTTTATTTATTTTTATTTTTTGAGACATACTCTTGCTCTTTTGCCCGGGCACTGGAGTGCCGTGGCATCAGCCTAGCTCACAACAACCTCCAACTCCTGGGCTCAAGCGATCCTCCTGCCTCAGCCTCCCGAGTAGCTGGGACTACAGGCATGTGCCACCATGCCTGGCTTATTTTTTCCATTTTTAGTAGAGATGGGGTCTCACTCTTGCTGAGGCTGGTTTCGACCTCCTGACCTCAAGCGATCCTCCCCCCTGAGCCTCCCAGAATGCTAGGATTATAGGTGTGACCAACCACGCCTGGCCAGTAGCTACATTTTAAACAAAATGAACAAACTTATTAATAGACAAAGTTGGACCTTTGAGATGATGTTTTTCCTTGTGGTACACAGTTTTTAAAGGTGCTATTAAGGGCTCTATAAAAAATTTATGAAAATCTTTTCCCTGCCTCCCAAATTTTTATAGACAAATGAGCTTATAAACATGTAGGAAGTTTTGCTCTGTAATAAATCTGATGTAAAACCTAATTTAGGTTATTATAAACCTAAAAAGAAAAATTAAAAAATTTTAAAATTAAAAAAGATTCTTAAATATGTTTCAGAAGAATGGAAAAGGTTGAGTTGATTTGTTTGTGTATGCAATGTACATTTTATTTTTATAGATAATTTTTATAAGTTTATTGACATATTCATGTATCATAAAATTTATCCCTTGAAAGTGTACAATCCAGTAGTTTAGTATACTCTCAGTTGAATATATCGAACCATTTTCTAGTTGTAGAACATTTTCGTCACCCCAGAAGAAACCCACTGACAGTCACTTTACATTCTCTTCTCCCCCTCCAGCCCCTGGCAACTATTAATACTAAGCTATTTTTTGCATCTGTGGATATGCCTATGCTGGGCATTTCCTATAAATGGGATCATCATATATTTGACCTTTATGTGTTTGGCTTCTTTTACTTAGCATAATGTTTTCAAGCTTCATTCATGTTGTATATGGCAGTACTTTATTCCTTCGTATGACCGAATAATATTCTATTGTATGGCTACATACCACATTTTGTTTATCCATTCACAATCTGAGGGATAGTTCTGTTGTTTCTACTTTTTGGCTATTATGAATAATGCTGCTTACACAGTTTCCTTAAAGGATATAAGAGACCTGTTAACTACTCCTGGGAAGTGTGAGAGAGAGACAAACTGTTTACCGTGTTGTACGAGGTGATTTTTTAAAAACAATTGTATATATTACTTTATAATTAAAACAAAAGTACCCAATCACTAATATTATGACCATGGGTAAGAAATTGTACCTCTAGGTTTCAGTTTTCTTATTGTAAATAAAATTGGACTAAATATTTGTCGAGGTCTTTTTCAGTTCTCACATTTTATGATTATATGATAAATTGAGTGATAATGTTCTAGGAATTTTTTCAAGAATGAGAGTTGTATTCTTTATAACTGTAGTGTAACTTCCAGTGTGTTTTCATTTTAGGACCTAGAGTGGTTGTTACAATGGAAGGAATCAGTAATTTCAAGACTCCAAGTAAATTATCTGAAAAAAGTAAATCTGGTAAGATAGCAGATGTAAGAGCTTTCTTATTACTGTCTTTGTTATCGCTATTAGAAATGTCCCAGCATTGTAGTTTGATCCTTTGTTATCTATCATGCACAGTTTTAGCATAAATCCCCTTTATAATGTTAATCTTAACAAGACATTTTATAGTTGTTCATGAGCAGAAGCAGAACTCTTCTATCTCATTTTATGACTGAATAATGCTCTGTAATATATTCGTACAATAATTATGCCTCTAATGATGCTCACTTAGGTTTTTTGTTTGCAGCCACAAAAGCAAATCCCAGTATACAAATGAATATGCTTGCATGCATGTATGTGTGTGATCTCTCTGGGTACATGGTGTAGTGCAAGCGTCAGCAAACTTTTTGTAAAGGGCCAGATAGGACATAGTTTAGGCTCTGTGGGCCACATAGGGACTCTGTTGCATATTCTTCTTTCTTTCTTTACTTTTTAACAGCACTTTAAAAATGTAAAAACAACTTTTAGCTTGTGGGCCATACAAAAACAGGCCATTTACCAACCTCTGCTTCAGTGTTACTGTAGGACAGAGCTCCAAGAGACTTGGTCAAAGGGTATCCATTTAAAATGAGGACAATATTGTCAGATTACTCTCCAAAAAGACTATGCCAATTAATACTCTTAGCAATAGTATATTAAGAATGTTAGGATGCTTTTGTATAGATCTTTGCAAATATTAATTTTGTTTTTTATTTCTCTTTCTGACATTAAGTATCATCTTCAACTCCATGTATAAATATCCCTGCCTCTCCGTTTATGCAGAAGCTTGGCTTTGGTACTGGGGTAAATGTTTACCTAATGAAAAGGTGAGTATAAGATTTCAGAGTAGCCTTTTTATGTGGAACCGTAGTTCGCTGTACTGGGAGACAAAAAAAAGGAACATAAAAATTCAAATATTTAGATTTGGGGTAGGTTCCTGATCCTACCTGACTGCCATATTCCAGTCGCTAGAACTTTGTATAACTTTGCCAGAGTTTTGCTTGGTATACTTTTATCCTAGCTTCTTCATGAAGGTAAAGTAGTTTACCTTTTAATTTCTTCTGGGTTTTTTTTTTTTTTTTTTCTTTGAGACAGCGTCTCACTCTGTTGCCCGGGCTAGAGTGCCATGGCATCAGCCTCGCTCACAGCAACCTCAAACTCCTGGGCTCAAGCGATCCTTCTGCCTCAGCCTCCCGAGTAGCTGGGACTACAGCATGCGCCACCATGCCCGGCTAATTTTTTCTATATATATTTTTAGTTGTCCATATAATTTCTTTCTATTTTTAGTAGAGACGGGGTCTCGCTCTTGCTCAGGCTGGTCTTGAACTCCTGAGCTCAAACGATCCACCTGCCTCGGCCTCCCAGAATGCTAGGATTACAGGCGTGAGCCACCACGCCCGGCCTTCTTCTGGGTTTTATAAAAAGAAGTGGCAGAGAAAAGGGTTCCTTTGTGGTAATAACACAAGATTCTTAGAGGAAAACCTCAGAGAGGAAGCCAGTATTGTGGTATGTCTGTGACTAGTATCTCTTCTGTCTAGAAAGTTGCCTTCCCAAGATACTTTCTTCTAAAAGAAATAAAAGGTTTTTATTTCTTATGGCATCATTATGGAGTAAGAAGGATAAATACATGATTTTAAAGTAGGAAAATTATATTAAAAGAAAATGAAATAATTGAATTTGAGTAGGGTGCTAATATAGATGTCAACAGCTTTTTAGTTTTGTTTTTCTAAATTTATTTTGATGACTCTGTACTTAGTTTCATGTTTGTTAAGTGGCAAACAACTAAGTATATATGTTCCTTAATGCATTCTTGGAATCATCAGCCTGCACTAGTCCAACACTGCATATCTTAACTTCATCTAGTTTTATACTGTTTCCAAATAGAAATGCTTTTTTTAATAAGAGGCTGATGGATTGCGAATAGTCCAGCAATTATATACAAATGGGTATTCCTGAAGCATTTTTGCAGAAATACTTTGTGTGTATGCTATGAATTTGTTTTGTGAATACTTACTGTTTAGTGTTTAACTCTCAAGTTATTTTGAAAGAAAAAAATTCTCACAGGTTCATGGGTTAAAGTGTTTTTAACAAAGGTCTGCCTTCTGTGGCTTAGTCAGAAAGCGTTACACAGCTGATCTTGGAAAGTAGGAGTCCCTGACTCTTCCACTCCTAACGATGCAGCGCTGTCACCCTGGGGTTTCCTCTGCCCATAACCTGTACATTTTCTTTGCTTCTCTCCTTAATTGGATCCTGTTTTTGTGTATATCTTATTATTTCTTGGTTTATGTCACATTTTGGTTAAGGACATCTGGTAGCTCCCCATGAAAAGGTGCACAGAAGATACACTTTTTGAGAATTAGCATTTTTAAAAATGTCATTTTACCCATAAACTTTAATGGTCCTTTTTGTTTTTCTGGGTTAGAATGCTTGTTTGGAAATAACTTCTCTCAGAATTTTGAGACTATCAGTCATTGATGTTTTTAGTTTACACTGTTGCTATTGAGAATTATGGAAGCCTTTCTGACTGTTGATTCTTTGTGTGTAGTCTGTTTTCTGTTACCTGTCCCTCTCATGGTCCTCGATCCCTGTATGATCTTTTTGTCACCAGCATTCTGAAATGTCACAATGATATGCCTGTGTGGGGGCCACTTGGAATCTGATGGTTCCTGTTCTTAAATTTTTGAGGAATTATTTTTCAACTTTGTTGATGTTCACCCGTTTTTCTGTTCTCCATCTGGAATCCTATTATCTGAAGGTTGAACCTAGTGGACTGATACCTGGTCTACCTTTTTTTTGATGATGATTATATATGGGCCAAATGTTTTTGAGCATCTATTTAGATTAAATTTCCTAGAGATTAATGTTTATTACTTTAGCATCCTATAAGTCATCTGTACATATAGTTAAATGTTTGATGAAGAGTTGGTAGTCTGACATGCTCAAATGGAAAAATTATAATAGAAAATAGTGTAGCAGTTTTTAAGTTTAAAATTTATAACATTTCATCCATATCCTTCCAGTTCTTTTTATCCCTTTCCATCTAGTGTATAGATAGCAGACTTCTCTCAGTATATCAGATACTTATCTCCTAACTGAAATAGAAATGTATTCTAAAATATTTTACATTTTTAAAAAACAAATTACTATATCAAGTCTTTTCAGAATTTGGAAGTTCTTTTTAGTCATTTCAAAATGTACTGTGGCTTTTATTCTTCTTCTTACTAGATCTCCAAGAGGTTTGTCTCATTCTCCTTGGGCTGTGAAAAAAATTAATCCTATATGTAATGAACATTATCGAAGTGTGTATCAAAAGAGATTAATTGATGAAGCTAAGATTTTGAAAAGCCTTCACCATCCAAACATTGTTGGTAAGTTTAAATTTATTTGGTAGCATTATCTGGTCTAATTATTATTCTTTTTATCTAGAAACAGTTTATACACTCTTAACTGGATTCACTAATAAAAATGAGGATGAGGCTGAAGATTGACAGGAATCAAATTAATGTGATCACTCTAAAAATTCACATATAATATTTAGATACTTAAGTAATATATTTAAACTTCATGGGAGTAAATACAGTCATTATAGTGCTGGTACTTTAGAGATTTTAGGAGTATAAAATGATCCTTAATTTCCTAGTTTTCATTTTGCATCTTTAGTACAAATATGGCTGGTAAAACTATTATATTTAAGGAAGTGTAGAATAGTAAAATATTTTAATTTGTGGTACTATTGGCAAATATTGAAGGCATTTTAAATTAGATCTACTGGATTAGTTTTGTAAATAATGGCTATTTCATTGTATATTTGTCATTGTTAGCCCAGATCCATGTTTTTGATCACATTACTGTAAAAAACTTAAATACTATTATTCTTCCCTGTACTAGTAAAGAAATGTCTTGTTTTCTTTAAGGCTATCGTGCTTTTACTGAAGCCAGTGATGGCAGTCTATGTCTTGCTATGGAATATGGAGGTGAAAAGTCCCTAAATGACTTAATAGAAGAAAGAAACAAAGAGAGCCGAGATCCTTTTCCAGCAGCCATAATTTTAAAAGTTGCTTTGAACATGGCAAGAGGCTTAAAGGTAACTATACCATTGTATTTTAAATAACTTTTGTGGAATATGAAGACACTGAACACCTGCTATACCTAATTACAAGGTAGGATTTTTCTCCCAAAAGAGGGAGTTTCCTTAAGTTAAAGTCACCACAGAGTCTTTCACATTAGAGTGTACTATTTCTTCAGTCTAATCCTCTCCCAACTGAGCTGTTGTGACCGAGTGTGCACTATTTCTTCATTTTGATCAGCAAAGTATTTTTTGGGGCCCTCACATAAGCCTGAAATAATCTACATCAGGTAGTTTTGCTGTAGACATCATGTGTTAGATTTAGTTCAATGGATTAATACATCTAACACAGATTTAGCAATTATTCCTAGGGGTATAGCCTAACCCCTTGTTGATATGAGCAGAGCTCTTAAAAGCTCTCAGTATTATGCAAAGAAATTATGTTTTTTGTAAGAAATCTTAAAAATTCCGTATACTAAATAACTTAAACAGAAGTAATGACTACTCCAGGAAACTACTGGATGACTCAAAAGTATATCAGGTAATGATGATACTGAGGTCAGAGTTACATATTAAGAGTTCAAATAAGGCTGGGTGTAGTGGCTCATGTCTGTAATCCCAGCACTTTCAGAGGCCAGGGGTTTGAGACCAGCCTGGGCAAAAGAGGCCTTGTCTCTCACAAAAAACCGAAAGTTTAAGTAAAGTTGGTTTATGAAACAGATTGGAAAAACAATGTTTCTAAATATATTATTTAGATTTAATACATTTATAGAAAAATTGATTTTAAGTGGCTAGGGTAAACTAATTTGAATTATTTAATAACTAAATTTTAAATGTATATGTATAATGGAATTAGTAAATTACATTGTAAATGTATTTAGGCCTATTCACTTTATGATGGGCATTTAAATTAAGCACAGTAAGTGCTGCTGTGTAAAGAGAAGCTATATACCAAGAATTGTCTCACAGAGGAGATAATTCAAATGCTGAAGAATGAACAAATAACCATTTTCCAGGACATCTGTTAGCATAGTTGAATATCATTACTTGTTAATTCTAAGGGGGGTTAATGTATAAAACAAAATAAAGTATTAGGTTACATTTCTGCTTCCTCCTCTTGTGAAATGCACCATTTGGCAATTTGGTTGCTGTATAAACATCATGGAGTGCACTTACACAAACCTAGATGGCATAGCCTACTACACCCCTTGGCTATATGGTACAGCCTACTGCTCCCAGGCTACAAACCTGTACAGCATGTTACTGTACTGAATACTGTAGGCAATTATAACATAATGGCAAATATTTGTATATCTAAACAAAAGGTACAGTAAAATTACAGTATTATAATCTTAGACCATTGTTGTATAGGCAGTCTGTCATTGACCAAAACATCATTATGTGGTACATGACTCTATGTGGCGCTAAGTCGTCTGTTGTCTCATATTGTCTAAATAGACTAGCTTCAAGTAAAACTGCAGTAGTATCTTCTGATATAAAAGTATGTATGGTGAGCTTGAAAATACAAAGTCAACCTCTCTATAAGTAAACATCTACTTCTAAAAAATGTTAGATTTCTGGTATGGCAGACCAACATATTATAATATGGAATGTTCCTTTCTCCTGCTTCAGGTAATTTGCCATGCTGGACAAATACAAGCCCGTAGTTTAGAGAGGGCATTAAAGATGTTTTTATTTGAAGGGTTATATTTTTTATTAGTTCATATTTTTGCTCATTTGTGCTAAATTTTTTATTATTTTAGTACCTGCACCAAGAAAAGAAACTGCTTCATGGAGACATAAAGTCTTCAAATGTTGTAATTAAAGGTGATTTTGAAACAATTAAAATCTGTGATGTAGGAGTTTCTCTAACATTGGATGAAAATATGACTGGTAAGTAGTGTTTTTACATTCCCCTCCTGACCAGATGTTGAAAACAGCTACAGTAATTAAGTAGTGATACTCATGCCAAAAGAGGCAGAAAAATATGAAGAGTCTGGAAATAGTTCCCAGATATAGAGAGGAATTTGTTATGTGATAAAGGCAACATTTTTGTGTTAGTGAGAAGGAGGTAGTTTTGGCAGTAAGTGATTATCTGGACATTTTAGAAAAAAATACTGTTTTCTATGCTTATACTTTAATCTCTGATAGATTGAAGATGGGGGGAAATAGTAGAAAAAATTGCAGGTAATATGTTAATTGTTCCCAAATTGATCTAGAGATTCAGTCCAATCAGCATTCTAGCTGGTTTTTTCATTGAAATTGATAAATTGACTGAAATTTAAATGGAGATGTGTGGACCTATTTCATTCCTGGGCTTAAGGAAAGGGTCCAATCACATTGGCTCTTTGACTTAGCAGTCATAGAAATAGCACTCAGCATAATGACAATGTAATTCAAAATGAGGTCCAGAGGTGATGTGATCTGCTCAGGGTCACACAGCTTGCACATGTCTTTCAGTCAGGCAAGGCAAGGCAGTCTGGCTCCAGAGTCTGAAATCCTGACATCCTACTACTCTCTAAGAGAAGTGCTGTTACCCTGTATATTTGCCAGCTGACCAGCTAATTATCAATCTGCTACGTAGAAAGTAATCTTTAAAAGGAGGTTGAGTGTATTTTCACATTTACTGGTGATGTTGATTAACCCGTGAACTACCTGTTCAAATTGCTTGCCCATTTTTCTTTGCGTTGCTTACCTTTTTCTTGTGATTTCTAGGGCCTATTCCTCATGACCATTTTGTTTGTATTTTGCTTGTTTCAGTGACTGACCCCGAGGCCTGTTACATTGGCACAGAGCCTTGGAAACCCAAGGAAGCTTTGGAGGAGAATGGTATTATTACTGACAAGGCAGACATATTTGCCTTTGGCCTTACTCTATGGGAAATGATGACTTTGTCTATTCCACACATAAATCTTTCCGACGATGATGATGAAGAAGGTATAAATGTAGTTTTTTAAAACATAAATCCCAATCTCTTTACACTAATTTATACAATTTCTGTCCTTCCATTAAGTTAAAATTTAATAGAGCAACTGGTTTTAGTCTAAGATATAGATTAATACTGATGACTACTTTGGTACCATCTAAGCTTAACCTCATATGAGATGTAAATTGAGAATAGGGAGATAACTGTGCCTCTCTAGGTTTTCTTATTTTAAAAACTCCCTTATGAAAGCTTTCCAATCTTTTTCTCAGATAAGGGAAGGAAGTATGGTTGATAACCTGTAAGTCCAAGACAGTAGTTATATCTACTCAATGGCAGGACAATTGAAGAGACTGCCTATGATATAATGGAAAGCATACTGGATAATAAATTCTTATTTCACAAGGGTGAGCTATTAAGCTTTTCCATGACTTAAAGTGATTTATTATTTCAATCTCTGACTCCTTCAAGATAAAACTTTTGATGAAAGTGATTTTGATGATGAAGCATACTATGCAGCTTTGGGAACCAGGCCACCTATTAACATGGAAGAATTGGATGAATCGTACCAGAATGTAATTGAACTGTTCTCTGTATGTACTAATGAAGACCCTAAAGATCGTCCTTCTGCCGCATGCATCGTTGAAGCTTTAGAAATAGATGCCCAATATTAAGTATAGCTTGTGTATTTAACTGTTTACTCTGATACATTTATATAGTTCCTATAATGATTTGTAGTTAGTTATTAGACTCTTTGGAGGTGGCCTATTTGAGGACCATAGTATCTTGATAACATTTGAAGAACTATTTCTAATGTAAGTATATTTCATATAAGCACTTGGAATTATACTGGGTTTTCTATGAAGAAACTAACTACACAAGTACTTTGCTCATGCAGACTTAAAACACTAGCAACAAAATGCTGTAAACTGTTTAACATTAATTTGAATTGAATGACCATTACTTTTATTAATGATCTTTCTCAAAAATTCTCTATTTTAAATAGATATATTCAAATAGCACTTCATATAGTATAAAATAAACATCAAACCTTTTGCTGGCCTTCCTTGGCTGATGTGCTTATTAAGTTAAGTTGTCACTGGAAGCTGAAGAGAATATGACTCAAAAGAGTAGCTCCTAGGATATTTCCAGACTCTGGTTGCAGCTGGTCTTGCTTTCTTGGATCTTCTCAGATCTTTGTTTTTTGCTATAATTTATTAAATGTATTTTCTGTATTATTTTTTATTTACTAATCTGTATCTTAAACCCATCAGTTCTGTTGTAAAAATAATAAAACTCAAATAGGGTGATTATTATAATAAAGCACATTTTGGTACCAGAAGTTGTCTCAGCATTACATTATTTTACACTTATATCTGAGTGTTGTCATTAAACATGTTGAGTGGATGTGAGTAGGTTTCTTTCCCTCTCTTGACCTTATTTTGCTAATCTATAAAATGAGGTTGATTGGGATCAGTAGTCTGTGAGCTACAGCCCCCTCAAAATTTTCAAAATTATCTAATTATGAATCTAGGTGATATCAAGTAGACATGATTTTAAAATTACTGTTAGAAGGGGGTTCTTACATTAGGTACCCCTGCACTCTGATTTACTGGAGGGTTCCTTTTAGCACAAGATTGTACCAAGCAGGGCCAGGCATGGTGGCTCATGCCTGTAATCCTAGCACTCTGGGAGGCCGAGGCAGATCGCTCGAGGTCAGGAATTCAAGACCAGCCTGAACAAAAGCAAGACCCTGTCTCTACTAAAAATAGAAATAAATTAGCTGGACAACTAAAAATATATACAGAAAAAATTAGCTGGGAACAGTGGCACATGCCTGTAGTCCCAGCTACTCGGGAGGCTGATGCAGAAGGATCACTTGAGCCCAGGAGTTTGAGGTTGCTGTGAGCTAGGCTGAAGCCATGGCATTCTAGCCTGGGCAACAGAGGGAGACTCTGTCTCAAAAAGAAAAAAAAAAAAAAAAAGATTGTACCAAGCAATAGTGGAAAGACCACTAATTAGCACATCATCCATCAAAATACTAAAGTGACAACGTAAATTGAAAGTTGGCTTTGGCTGGGCATGGTGGCTCACGCCTATAATCCCAACACTCTGGCAGGTCAGGAGGTCGAGACCAGCCTCAGGAAGAGTGAGACCTCGTCTCTACTAAAAATAGAAAAAATTAGCCAGGCATGGTGATTGTGCTTGTAGTCCCAGCTACTCAGGAGGCAGAGAGAGGAGGATCACTTGAGCCTGGGAGTTTGAGGCTGCAGTGGGCTATAATGATGCCACTGCACTGTACCCAGGGCAACAGAGCAAGACTCTGTCTCAAAAAAAAAAAAAAAAAGTTAATGCATAAAGAAATCTTATTTGTGTATTATTTTGCACTCCAATATTCAATGGGATCTATTATCCTCACTCTGACCTGTATGTCATTCTTTTTTGCCAAGCTAACAAAGCAGCTTCTCCCAGCCCATTTTCTTCCTAGCAAAAATAGCAGTTCCTGCTTTTATAAGACATAAAGCATGAGGGGATCTTTCTTTTTAACACATAAACCAGTATTTTTCATTGACTAATTTGTTTTCATTCTTTGATATAATATTAAAACCATGATCACTCACCTGATTTTTGGTTCTTCTGAAGGCGCTTTGCTTGCATGGACGGTTGTTGAAGTAGGTGTTCCTGCAGAGGGACAATCGCTGGAGGTTTCCATTCGGCCATCTTGTTCCGCCCCTCTTGACAAATCTGTGTTTAGTTTCTACAGTTGCAATATCTAAATAAGAACAAACTAATGCCAAGGATTGGGCCAGCAAATTCACAGCACTTGTCTATGGCAGACATTACAAAATAATCCCAGCATGCTTTTCCTCTTCAGTCTCGGTAGGTTCAGTCTCGGTAGGAAATCTCAACACAAGATTGCAAACAATTTGCTACCAACTACAAGAAAACTTTAAATTCTTATTCTAGAACTTGCTCTTTATTTCTCAGACATGTCTTCTTTTTTGGCCATTTGCTTCATTCTCATGGGAACAACATGACTGGATTGAGGGCAGCAGGACTACCTTTTTGCTGAATTAGTAAATCAAAACAGCCTTTTCCCAAGTAGCTTTCTTACCTCCCAGAAAAATCTCTCCCTTTATCATCAGTTTAAGGCCTCTAGGAGCCTGTCTGCACCTCTTTAAAATGGAGATAATCAGCTGCTTAACATTTGCTTAAGAAATGTTAAGGATTATTCTTTTTTTTTTTTTTTTTTTTGAGACAGAGTCTCACTCTGTTGCCCAGGCTAGAGTGAGTGCCGTGGCATCAGCCTAGCTCACAGCAACCTCAAACTCCTGAGCTCAAGCGATCCTCCTGTCTCAGCCTCCCGAGTAGCTGGGACTACAGGCATGCGCCACCATGCCCGGCTAATTTTTTCTATATATATTTTTAGCTGTCCATATAATTTCTTTCTATTTTTAGTAGAGGTGGGGTCTCGCTCTTGCTCAGGCTGGTCTCGAACTCCTGAGCTCAAACGATCCGCCCACCTCGGCCTCCCAGAGTGCTAGGATTACAGGCGTGAGCCACCGCGCCCGGCCTAAGGATTATTCTTAAATAACAAAACCTATGATAAATAGGGGCAATGGAAAATAGAAAACAAACCTGATAGGATCAACAATGCCAAAGGTTGAGCCTTTAAAAATACTAACAAAATTGGTAAGACAAGGCATCTAGAGAGAAAGACATGGCATGAATGAAAAAAAGAAACTTTACTGCAGATCCTGCAGATACCCACTCTCACTAACGAACACATGAAAAATCCTAAACAAAATATTAGTTAACCAAATGCAGTAATATAAAAAAGAAAAACATCAAGAACAAGTTGGTTCTATTTCAGGAAGGCTAGACTGATTTAACATTCAAAGAACACTGTAATCACCGTATTAACACAATGAAGAAAAATCAAAATTACCTCAAGATAGACGACCTTGGTACCTGCTTGTTGATCAAAATAAAAATTAGGATTATTAAATAATTCTGAGGACATTTAATGTAGGTTAGGCTAAGCTACATTTGGTAGGTAGGGTGTATTAAACGCATTTTTGACTTATATTTTCAACTTATATTTATTGGGACATAACCCCATCATCGTAAGGAGGGGAGATATATTTGGAATTTTTCTGCACAGGAGATTTGTCTATTCTCTTCCATTTATTTATTTCAATCATTTAACAGTATGGACTCATGGATACTTATTTTACACTACTTTATATTCTTGCTCAAATTGTTCCAGTGTTACCCACTTGGGAGCACTTTCTGTGTCCCTTTCTTTGCCCCAATCATTGTGGACTTTTTTTAAAAGCACTTTTGTACTTTCTGGCATTAGATTCATACCAAGACCTCCAGGAGGATACCTGAAACCACGGATAGTACTGAACTCAATTGCCGTCAATCGTAACACATTTCTGTTCATATCTTCCACCCACAAATTTAATGCCTTTTCCATCTTAACTGAACAATTACCATACGCCATGGCCATAGTTTTCACAGCTTTAGGGCGACGGCAAAACCAGCACAAATTTCTTTTTCCTTCTGCACACCTCCATGAATAGAAAATTCGTTCCTAACCATTGATCTTAGCAACCTCAGCATACAATTTTTCTTTCCTTAAGTCAAGGACTTTCATCTTTTCACTTAACGGAAGTACTTTACCATTTCTCTTTGGCATATCTTAATTGCCAACATCATTACTCTTGTACTTTGGGGCCACTATATCAAATAAAGGTTACTTGAACACAGCACTGCAATGCTGTAACAGTAGATCTGATAAACGCCATCTAGTAAGTGACTAACGGGAGGGTAGCATATACTGTATGGAGATGCTGGACAAAAGTATGACTCACATCCTGGGGGTGGGATGGTGCAAGATTTCATCACACTATTCTGAACAGCAGCAATTTTAAACTTATGAACTGTTTATTTCTATAATTTTCCATTTAATAATTTTGGACCATAGTTGACTTTGAGTAACTGAAACCTCAGAACACAAAACTGTGGCTAGGATAAGGGGATACTGCTGTGCAAGATGTTCTAGGCTCATCTTGTACATAGTCTCAGCCCTAGAATGAGCCATTTCTCCAAGGAGCCCCAGTTCCTTTTTCTGGAGAAAGGTATTAGAAACCAAGATCTTGGTGTTAGGTGTGCTCATTGCTGTTGGGGTATCATTGCTTTGAGGTCGTCTTAGTGCATTTGCTTCTTTTATGTGTTATATTTAGATAAACAAAGAAGAGCCCAAACAAACTAATAGTATCAACAGCAAATCATGGCATGTATGTAAAATAGAAATAAGTACTTGAAATGCAACATGTCTAAGACACACTGAAGTGAAGCAAGTTGCAAAATAACTGCATATAGGCCGGGCGCGGTGGCTCACGCCTGTAATCCTAGCACTCTGGGAGGCTGAGGCGGGAGGATCGCTCGAGGTCAGGAGTTCGAGACCAGCCTGAGCAAGAGCGAGACCCCGTTTCTACTAAAAACAGAAAGAAACTAGCTGGCCAACTAAAAATATATATAGAAAAAATTAGCTGGGCATGGTGGCACATGCCTGTAGTCCCAGCTACTCGGGAGGCTGAGGCAGTAGGATCGCTTAAGCCCGGGAATTTGACGTTGCTGTGAGCTAGGCTGACACCATGGCACTCTAGCCCAGGCAACACAGAGAGACTGTCTCAAAAAAAACAAAAAACAAAAAAACAACAAACAAACAAACAAAAAAACACAACTGCATATATATTAAATTAATCTGAAGTAATATACACTAAACCCAAAATAGGATTATGGCGAACTTCTTTTAGTAATCTGTTTCTGTATTATCTGAATTTTTTTTTCACAAAGAGCACATAGTATTTTTATAATAAATAATTTAAAAAGAAAATCAGATTATATGAGACTAGACAGAGTACTTAAAAGAATTTTAATTGATTCATCACAAAAGCACTGAGCAAAAAAAAAGGTAATAAACATTTTTAAATAAAATTTTTAAAGAATTTTAAAGAACAGCAGTGCAGAAAACAGTATTAAAATGTTTGCATTATTACACACATTTTAACACTTCTACATTCCTTTTGGAACCTAGGCTTTTAAATTTTGGAACCATGTTAACTTACAGGCAAAAAGATTGCAGATGAGCAGATGCTACACAGAGTGACAACCTGGAAAGCTACTCACCTAAAGTCTTATTGCCAGACAGTAAATGATTTTTTAGAATCAAAACAATCTGAATAATTTTTTTTTTGCTTTACAAAGTAAGCATGAAAGAATTATACTAGAAAAATCTGAACACATTTAGGTGTAGTTACATAATGTCATCATATTCTCTGGTCCACCAGCCTAGATATATTTACTAACCCTGATTCTGTGACCACACATTTTGCAAAGTTTTGCCAGATGTCTCAGAACAAGAAGGTGCATTTTAAACAAGCAAAAAAACACAAAAACGAAACCAAACAAAACAGGCATCCATTTTGTTAATGACATCAATTCCTAGTAACAAATTCCTAAAGTAGCACTATCAGTATTTTCACGCAACAAAAATCAATGAAATGATAATAGTGTAGTTAATTATAATTTTAATTACATTTGATGACAGTTGTATATTTGATTAATTTTCAAAAAGATTAAAACATTAAGCCATGGAATTCTGCTCTACATAAGTGGATATGGGATGTCTTACTCTTTACTAACCATCTTTTCTTATTGCAAATAAGAAACTCAAAATACTTTCTAAATATATTCAGACTGAGCTGCTGTAGAGAAGGACCTATAAAGTGAGAACTTTGTATACAGAATTCAGGAATTACCTTTAAAAATTAAGCATGGAAATTTTTTTGCCTGGGTTTAAATTTGCCTCTTTGCTTCTGATGTGGCATGAGATAATCCTGGTCTAAAGGTGTGCTTCATAAAAGACCAGGTTGGGGTACATTTTCTCAAGACCTCTTGAGGCAATGTGCTCCGGGATGGTCACACACATTCAAGCTCAAAATAAACCTGTTTAAATTAAAACCTGCTCCCCTCCCCCCCAAAAAAGAGAACAAACAAAAAGCCTAAAAAAACCAGAAGACCAGGTCACACTTCTGTAGAAAACACCTTGCTTTGTCAAAACTCTTTTTTCTGTTATAGCTACAAAGTTTCATAATTAAACATTCATAGTGCTAATCAATACATCACCCAAAGAATTTCCTTGTCTTTGAATCCCTAGATAATTTCTGAACTTATCCACACAGTAACTGTTTTATATTTGAAATTGGCTTTAACCATTAAAATTGTATACCAGGAAATTAGGGGTGTTGCAGTACTTGGTTGCAAATAACTTGCCATCTGGTGTTGGGTCAGAGAATGCTATTTCATCAGTGCTGAGAAAACAGCCAAACATGAAGCAATTCCTAAAAAAGAAGAAAAGATGATTTAACAATAGAATCTTCATTCTAATTTTTTTTTTTTTTTTTTTTGAGACAGAGTCTCCACTTTGTCACTGGGGCTAGAGTGCAGTGGCATCATCATAGCTCACCCCGCAACTTCAAACTCCTGGGCTCAAGGGATTCTCCTGCCTCAGCCTCCAGAGTAGCTGGGATTACAGGCATGTGCCACCATGCCTGGCTAATGTTTTTTCTATATATATATTTTTAGCTGTCCAGATAATTTCTATTTTTCTTTTAGGAGAGACGGGGTCTGGCTCTTGCTCAGGGTCGTCTTGAACTCCTGACCTCGAGTGATGCTCCCACCTCGGCCTCCCAGAGTGCTAGGATTACAAGGCATGAGCCAACACACCCGGCCAAGATACATTTCTTAACAGGCTCCTTATAATGATATTCCATTCGAATAGCAGGTCCTCATTGCTGGTTTCCTGTTTATACTGTGAACAACCTCTGCTCCACAGCACTGCATGAGTCTGGGCCATTACCCAGTGTGTCACCTTTTTCCTCCCTAGACCACTGCCAACAGCACACATAGCTGCCATGAATCCTCATTTTATTTTCTTACCTGAGAGTATCCACTAGTCGTCTAGCAATGCGCTTTCTTCTCTTCAATCTGAAAACCCAGATTCTGCTTATCCCACAGATTGCAGGTTCTGGTACATTTGAACATTGCCAAGCCCTAGGACATTCTTTAGAGTTTAGGGATTCTGGGCCAGCTGGTTCAGATAGGACACGAAAGGCCTGAAATGATATATAGAAGCATCTTTAGCTAACAACACGAATTGAGTTCACAGTTCTTTTAAAAGAAAATTTCCCTTATACAAAACTTAAGTATCTAAAATTAAATTTATATCTCCACCAACAGTGTTAAACATTGTCTTTTGTTTTTGAGACAGAGTCTCGCTTTGTTGCCCAGGCTATAGTGAGTGCCATGGTGTCAGCCTAGCTCACAGTAACCTCAAACTCCTGGGCTCAAGCAATCCTCCTGCCTCAGCCTCCTGAGTAGCTGGGACTGTAGGCATGCGCCACCATGCCTGGCTAATATTTTCTACATATTTTTAGTTGTCCAGCTAATTTCTTTCTATTTTCAGTAGAGACGGGGTCTCGCTCTTGCTCAGGCTGGTCTTGAACTCCTGACTTTGAGCGATCCTCCCACCTCAGCCTCCCAGAGTGCTAGGATTACAGGCGTGAGCCACCTCGCCTGGCCACATTCTTTTATATTTCTTAAATTCTTATCCATTTATAATCATACCATGCTTAAAAAAAACTAGTAGTGTTGAGATAGTCCCACATTCCCATACATTCCATACCATTATGAAACTTCTCCCTTTAATTTAAAAACCTTACTTTTTAATAAAGGACATAAACTTTTCCCATTATCTTCATCCTAAATTTATACACGATAACCTAAAAAAACGAACAACACTATAGAAGGTTTATATATATTGACCATGAAATTTGGTTGGTATTTAGTTTTTAAAAAATTCTGCATTAATTACAGATTCATAAGAAGTTGGAAAAACAGTACAGAGCACCCATGTATTCTTCACCCAGTTTTGCTCAATGGTTACTTCTTGCACTATGGTACAATACCCAAACCAAGAAATTACCATTGGTATGATGTGTAAGGTTCCATGACATTTCATCATACCAGTGTATTCGTTTACCTACCACCACAATCAAGATACAGAGCTACTGGCTGGGCGCGGTGGCTCACCCTTGTAATCCTAGCACTCTGGGAGGCTGAGGCGGGAGGATCGCTCGAGGTCAGGAGTTCAAGACCAGCCTGAGCAAGAGCGAGACCCCATCTCTACTAAAAATAGAAAGAAACTAGCTGGTCAACTAAAAATACATATAGAAAAAATTAGCCGGGCATGGTGGCACATGCCTGTAGTCCCAGCTACTCGGGAGGCTGAGGCAGAAGGATTGCTTAAGCCCAGGAGTTTGAGGTTGCCGTGAGCCTGGCTGATGCCACAGCACTCTAGCCCGGGCAACAGAGTGAGACTCTGTCTCAAAAAAAAAGGTACAGAGCTACTGCATCACCACAAAGACCTTCCTCTTGGCTCCTTATAGGCATCCCCACTTCCCCTTCTCCACCATCCCCAGCCTCTGGCAATCATTAATTTGCCCTCTGTCACTATAATGAGAATGTTATATTATATAAATGGAACCATATAGCATGTGAGCTTCTCAGCATAATGCCCTTGAGATCTATCCCAATTGTTATGTGTATCAATCATTTGTTCCTTTTTATCGGTAAGTAATATTCCACCACATGGATGTATCAGTTTGTTTAACCATTCACCTATTAAGAACACTTCAGTTGTTGCCAGGTTTTGGCTATAACAAATAAACCTGCTATAAACATTCTGGTACAGGTTTTTGTGTGGACATCAGTTTTTATTTCTCTAGGTTAAATGCCCAGGACTATGACTGCTGGGTCATATAGTAAATGTATGTTTAGTTTTCTAAGAAAATGCCAAACTTTTTCCAGAGTGTATGTAACATTTTACATGCTTACCAGCAATGTGTGAGAGATCTAGTCTCCCTGAATCTTCGCCACCTTTTGGTATTTTCTCTATTTCTTAATGTACCTCCCCCTAACCCCTGCCCCAATAGAGATACAGTTTCTCTCTGTTGCCCAGGCTGGAGTGCAGTGGCAAGATTACAGCTCACTACAACCTCAAACTCCTGGGCTCAAGTGAGCCTCCTGTGTAGGCATGCGCCACTATACCCGGCTAAATTTTTTTTTATTTTTTTGTACAGACGGGGTCTCAATATGTTGCCCAGGCTGGTCTTGAACTTCTGGCCTCAAGCAATCCTCTCGCTTCCCAAAGTGCTGGGATTACAGGCATTAGCCACTGTGCCTGGTCTATTGTACCTGTTCTGATAGGTGTGTATTTAATTTTTAACTACCATCAAGAAAACTGTTTCTGAATTGAAAGTGGGTAGAAGAGAACACATATGAGTTATATGGCTACATATGCCTGTTATCACTACATAAACAGTCTACTTCTTTAAGATCAAAGAAGGAAAAGGCCTTGTAAATGGATACAGAACCCAAAAAGATATAAACTGTAAAATCAAAAACATAAAATGGCCAGTGGGAGTAAAAGTACAAAGCTTTTGTAGGTAACAGAAATTAAGTTGTTAATAGCTTATGATAGACTAGTATAACTATAGGATGTTTTATGTAAGCCTCATGCTAGCCACAAAGCAAAAACTTATAGTAGATACATGAAAGATAAAGAGGAATCAAAGCATACACCTATAGAAAATCATCAAACCACAAAGGAAGACAATGGGAGAGGAAAAAGGAACAAAGAATCTACAAAACCACCAAAAGAATGGCAACAGTAAATCCTTACATATCAACAATTATTTCAAACGTACATGGACTAAATTTGCCAATTAGAAGACACAGAGTGGCAGAATGGGTTAAAAAAAAGGAAGATCCAACTCTATGTTGCCTATGAAGACTCATTTTGGCTTTAAGGACACACGTAGACTTGAAAGTGAATGGTTGGAAAGACATACTCCACGGGTACCTACATTTATCAGACAAAATAGATTTTAAGTCAAAAACCACCACAAGAGACAAAGAAGTCATTACATAATGACAAAGGGGTCAATTCATTAAGAGGGTAAAATAATTGTAAATATAGATGCTCCAACTTTGGAGCACCTAAATGTATAAAAGAAATATTAACAGTTCTGAAGGGTGGAAATAGATAGCAATAACAATAATAAACAATCTAAAATGCCTATGGAACCATAGCCAAATAGCCAAACCAATCTAGAGAGAAAAAAAAAACCAAACCAAACAAAACCCCAAAGCTGGAGGCATCACACTCCTAGATTTCAAAATATACTACAGAGGTACAGTAATCAAAACAGCATGATACAGGCACAAAAACAGACACACCGAGCAATGGAATAGAGAGAATAATCCCAGTCATATATAGTCAATTGATCTTTAACAAAGATGCCAAGAACAAACAATGGGGAAAGAAGCATCTCGTCAATAAATGGTGTTGGGAAAAATGGACACCCACATACAGAGGAATGAAATTGGACCCTTATCTCACGCCAAATAGAAAAATTAACACAAAATGGATTAAAGACTTAAATTTAAGACCTGAAACTGTAAAACTACTAGGAGAAAACAGTAGTATTCTTGACATTGGTCTGGGCAATGATTTCTGATTTTTTGGGTATGACCCCATAAGCACAGCCAAAAAAAGCAAAAATAGACAAATGGGACTACATCAAACAACAAAGCTTCTGCCTAGGAAAGGAAACAACAGTGAAAAAAATAACTTACCAATTGAGAGAAAATATTTGCAAACCACACATGTGAGGAGGGGTAGTATCCAAAATATATAATGAACTCAAATTTAATAGTGAGAAAACCCAATTAAAAAGTGGGCAAAGAACCTGAATAGACATTTCTGAAAAGACACAGAAATGAGAAACAGGTATATGAAAAAATGCTATTCAACACAAATCAGAGAAATGCAAATTAAAACCATAAGGAGGTATCACTTCACATCTGTTATAATGATTATTACAAAAATAGAACTACCACATGATTCAGCAATCCCACTTCTGAGTATATACCCAAAGGAACAGAAATCAGTATGTTGAAGAAATATAGGTACTACTGTGTTCATTGCAGCACAACAGTTAAAACATTATTCACCCTAAGTATCCATCAATGGATGAATGAATAAAGAAAATGTGGTATATATACACATGGAATATTATTCAGCCTTAAAAAAGAAGGAATCCCTGTCATTGGCAGCAACATGAATGAACCTGGAGGACATTAAGCTAAGTGAAATCATCCAGAAAAAAAGACAAATATTGCATGATCTCACTTATATGTGGAATCTAAAGAAGTTGAACTCACAGAAACAGAGGGTAGAATCGTGGTTGCTGGAGGCTGGGGTGGGTGATGGGGGAAATGGGAAAATGTTGACAAAAGGGTACAAAGTTTCAGTTAGGATGAATTAAGATCTAGAGATCTATTGTACAGTATGGTGACTATAGTTAATGTATATTTGAAAGCAGCTAAGACAGTAGCTCTTAAATGTTCTCATCACAAAAAATTGGTAAGTATGTGAATAAAGGACATCAACTTCAGTTAGTCATTTTACAATGTATACATATTAGAAAACATCTCATTATACACTGTAAACAGATACAATTTTCATTTGTCAGTTATACCTTAATAGAGCTGAGCGGGGGGGAAAAATCAGGAAAAGGCCACATTGATCACTTTTACTGCCAATAACACAAACCCACTGCATTTCTCCCCAACTCCTAATAATACCAGGGGAGACCGTAACGTCTTCTAGAACACTGCTAATTAGTACCAAAATTAGATTCTCGTTAAGGGATAAGTGATGATTATTTTGTCATAATATTAACTGTCACTAAGTTACAGGTTTAATACCTTGGGTCTATAGATTTGCTTATTTAAAATCACTATACTATGGAAATGACTATGTGAACCTAAGACCAGCTTACTTATCCTGCTTATATAAGGCAGAATGTCCAAATGTTAATAGAAATAAATGACGTCTATTATCCATATGGTCAAGGATATTTTAGTAGGAAAAAGTCATTAATTGTAGTGATCTTAAATGCTTATTAACACTCCTCCCAACTTTTCTCTTTATTCTGATCACAAATTATACCAATAATTTAAAACACATATACCATACCTGTTTGATGGGCTCTGCAATTAAACATCCAACTACTCTCTTTTCATCAGATACAAAGAGAAAAGTTTTGGTTTTGCTTGGACACTGGGAAACAACTTGCTGGAAGCCCAATTCATTATCAACAAGTTCTTGAACATCTTCTACCTGACGATGTTAAAACAAAAAAAAAAGGTGAATTTGTTTTTAAAAGTATAGTGGAAACTATACATTTATATACACAAAATGTATGATTACTATCATTTTAGCCTTTTACTTCTAATTTCCTAAATTTATACACCCCCCAAATTATTTCACTATTGATGCATGTATCTGCTACTTTGTTGTTTTTGTTTTTTTTTTTTTTGAGACAGCGTCTCACTCTGTTGCCCAGGCTAGAGTGCCGTGGCATCAGCCTCGCTCACAGCAACCTCAAACTCCTGGGCTCAAGCGATCCTCCTGCCTCAGCCTCCCGAGTAGCTGGGACTACAGGCATGCGCCACCATGCCCGGCTAATTTTTTCTGTATATATTTTTAGTTGTCCATATAATTTCTTTCTATTTTTAGTAGAGACGGGGTCTCGCTCTTGCTCAGGCTGGTCTTGAACTCCTGACCTTGAGTGATCCACCCGCCTCGGCCTCCCAGAGTGGTAGGATTACAGGCGTGAGCCACCGCGCCCAGCCTATCTGCTACTTTGGAAATAGGAGTTTAAAAACCTATTTTAAAGATCATTAAAAAAA
Source organism: Eulemur rufifrons (assembly GCF_041146395.1). Taxonomy (NCBI): domain Eukaryota; kingdom Metazoa; phylum Chordata; class Mammalia; order Primates; family Lemuridae; genus Eulemur; species Eulemur rufifrons. Next base: position 5,228,962 of record NC_090994.1, read on the forward strand.
AAAAAAAAAAAAAAAAAAAGATAATTTTCACCAGAATGAAATTCAGACACCTGGGAGGGGTAAGGAGTAGAAGTAACAAAACAGATTTGTTTACACTTGATTCACTGTTTATGCTGACTAAACATACAACCCAAGAAACACAAGAAACACCAACATAAGAAAGAGACCCCAGGGCCATTAATTTCTCAACACTAAGAAGCTTAGTTTATCTTTCACAAGTGAAAGAAGGTAAAAGATAAGCTGTGCAGCATTATCTGCTTTCTTTAATCTCCAGCACATACTCCTTTGTCTTGTAATTCTAAATTTAGTTTTGTATAAACTACCAAAGTCATCCTTAGGCATGTACCCAAGCAGATTATCTCAGCAAAGGCAGTTCACACTTTAACAAAGGTTGATTTCTTGGGCCAGGGGGAAGAACAAGGATTAAAAAGATAATGTTACACACCTTTCTGAGAGCGTAACTTGGATCACGTGGCAGGACCAACACGATTTTCCCATCCCAAAACTCTGCTACTACTCGTTCTTTCTTCCACCCCTGCCAAAGGGGGAAAAAAGGGTCACAGATTAATTTGTGAAGAGGAAAACAACAACATTAAATCATTTGGTCTGGTGAGGACAAAAGGCTAAACACAAATGATATAAAAAAGAGAGGGTCAAGTCAACTAAAAGTTAGGTGAGAAGGGAAACAAAAGATGTCTAAAACAAAGTGTCTGTCCTCAATGGGCTGACACCCTATTTGGAGACATGTATATAATCTAGTATAAAACAAAATAAAACAAGAGTCCTTCATAGACACACAGAGAAAGAAATACTAAATTATCAGGGGTAGGGTAGGACGCTAAGCAAAACTCCAATGAAAGGCTTAGTAGGAGTCCTTAGACTTCTGTCCCTTATGCTTGACAAGGCTATAGCAGACAGGCTCACTGTCTTACTAACCACTTTAATCTCAGTCCCTAGCACAGTGCTTTGGCATGTGGACCCAGCGCTTAACTGAAACATGTTGTAGTAGTATGACATTTGACAAGGGTTTTAAAAACTTGGTAAAATTTCAATGAACATAATGGGGAAGGTGGTCACTTCAGGCTAAGGTAACTAACTGAATAAGCAAAGGTGCAGAGAATGGCAAAAAGTCTGATGTGATTGACTGAATGACTGGAAGAAATGAGACTGAAATATGTGGAATAAATTTAATAAGATCCACATGAAGATAACTATAAAACTTTCCTGAAGGATATAAAAGAAATGAATCAACACAGTTACACCAAGTTCCTAATCTGGAAGACTATGAAAAATAGAATTTTTTTTACTCTAGAGAAAATGACATCAGTTTGACTACAATTTCAATCAAAATTCCAATAGGTTTTTTATTTTGGGGAACTTAATGATCGGCTCATTTTATAGTTCATGTGGAAGAGTAATGTGTAGAAAAAGTCAAGACATTTTTAAAGAAAAAGATGAAAGGAGACTTACTTGACTAGATATCCAGAGTATGAAGCTACGCTTAAGACTATCGTACTTGCACAGAAAAAGACTAATGATGCAGAACGATGTTCACTAACAGACTCATTTGTATGTGGGAATTTAGAATACATTAAAGGTGGCATTGATAATCAATGTGGAACATGAACTAGTCAAACAGTAATGCTGGCACACTTGGCAACCCTTTAGGAAAAATACAAAGTTAAGATCCAACTCTAATGCTATGTCCTAAACATTTCCAATGGATTAAAGATCTAAATATAAAATTTATAGCTATAAAAATATTTTTAAAAATATAGGAAATGGGAAGACGGAGGAGGGGTTGGGTAAATTCACACCTAACAGGTACAACGCACACTATCTGGGTGATGGGCACACTTATAACATTGACTCAAACTGCACAAAAGCAATACATGTAGCCAAAACGTCTGTATCCCAGTAATATTCTGAAATTACAAAAAAAAAAAATATATATATATATATATATATATGAAAAACTTTTTATTACTCTTGGGATTTAGAATGATGTTCCTGAAACCCAGTGGTCACAAATTAGTTAATTTAATGGTATTTGTATATTCAGAAAATATCTCGGGAAGACATACAGATGAAACTGTTAATGCTGGATGCCTGTGGAGAGGGGAACTGCTAACTGAAAGGGGCAGGGAGAGAGAATTTTCACTGGATACACTTTCGCACCTTATGAATTTTGACACATGTGAAAGACAGCAACCCAATATGGTATAGATGGGCTTCATCAGAAGAATTTGATTTGTTCCAGAGGCCAGATCTTAGAGCTCAAGGGGGAACGTGCCATGTGACGAGGTGGGCAGGGGCCAGATAATGAAGGGCTCAGCTGGCATGGAGTTTGGGTTTCATTCCCAGTGCAATGAGAAGCTGTCAAATTTGAAGCAGAAAACATCAGAACTGCACTTATATCTCAGAAAGAACTCCCTGGCTGATGTACAGAAAACAGATCAGAGAGGGCAAGAATTTAAACTATATACACTTTCTCTCATATATATATTATATATACATATACAGAGAAGGTTGAGGCCAGATTAAGGAGCACCTAACTGCTGGCAGGAGTTTTTCTTTTTTTTTTTTTTTTTTTGAGAGAGCCTCACTCTGTTGGCCAGGCTAGAGTGCCGTGGCATCAGTCCAGCTCACAGCAACCTCAAACTCCCGGGCTCAAGCAATCCTCCTGCCTAAGCCTCCTGGGTAGCTAGGACTACAGGCATGTGCCACCATGCCCGGCTAATTTTTTCTCTATATATTTTTAGTCGTCAAGCTAGTTTCTTTCTATTTTTAGTAGAGACGGGGGTCTCGCTCTTGCTCAGGCTGGTCTCGAACTCCTGACCTCAAGCAATCCTCCCACCTTGGCCTCCCAGAGTGCTAGGATTACAGGCGTGAGCCACTGCGCCCAGCCAAGTTTTTCTAAAAGTATATAGAATCATACTAGACTTATGTTTTAAGAAGTTATTCTGGTAGCCCTGTGAGAGCCCAATAAGGAAGCTGGTTTAATAAACCAAGCTAAAAATACCATAAACGCATGAACTATGACAATAAAAATAGGAAAAAAGGAATGTATTCGAGTAGCAGGTACAATCATAAAGATAAGGCCAACCATAGGCTGTGTTTGGACTTGAAAGTTGTTTGATAAACAGGTAAGACCTCTCCTCTCAGAAAAAGCCTGGAAAAATCAAAAAAAGGTTATTTTTCTAAAGCCATCTATAAAGAAAAGACGACAGCAGAAAGAGGGGATCTCTTCAAGTCTTTTGAGTTTTGGACCTGACTATTCAGCTCTGCTCAGAATGCCGGGTATTTATAAAACACTTCTTTTATATTAGGATAGTAAGTTTGAAACATCATTAAAAGTTTTAATAGTGTCGGCCTCAAATTTTAAGGACAAGAAAACTGCAGACAATGAAATATTTATGGATGCATAGATCTTTTTGTATTTAATTTAAAAAGTCTCTTTTAAGGAAGTTTTACTTTTAGGACAAATTGAAAAGATTACCTTCTGACTTACCACATATTTGATTCCTTCCAGAAATCTGTGGTGATACTGAACATGCTGCATTTCATCTTCAGGGCTGGAAGCACTATATATCATGCCACAAGATTTACACATAGTAGCCCCAAAATATTTCTGACCTGCATCCTGCAATTGGGGGGAGGGGGAAGCCAATCTAAATATATCACAAATAGCTCTAAATTAAGTTCCTGTAACTATGCACTCAAATTTCTCCTTATTTTTCTTTTATGCCGGCACAAGTCAAAGACTAAATGAAAGTCTGGTTACTATACCCTCCTCTCTCTCCTTCCCTCCCCCAAAACAAAGAAGGAAAAGAGACCTAAAAATGCAATAAATTGATAAAAGTGATAGAATTATTTCTTTGAAAGGACAGTATAAAAAAAATACTAAGATTCTTCACTACACCCATAGTTCTAAGGAGTAAGATTAAATCATAAAAATTATAGCTAGAATGAACCATGAGGCTCTTATATCAAAGACCTAAAATAATCTTATTTCTCTCAGCTTTCAGATGTCTGTGTGGAAAAAAAAAAAAAAAATCTTATTTCAAAGAGGAAGGCCAGGCCAGGCGCAGTAGCTCATGCCTGTAATCTCAGCACTCTGGGAGGCCAAGGTGGGTGGATCATTTGAGCTCAGGAGTTGGAGACCAGCCTGAGCAAGAGTGAGACCCTGTCTCTACTAAAAATAGAAAGAAATTATATGCACAGCGAAAAATATATATATAGAAAAAATTAGCTGGGCATGGTGGCGCATGCCTGTAGTCTCAGCTACTCAGGAGGCTGAGGCAGGAGGATCACTTGAGCCCAAGAGTTTGAGGTTGCTGTGAGCTAGGCTGACGCCATGGCACTCTAGCCCGGGCAACAGAGTGAGACTCTGCCTCAAAAAAAAAAAAAAAAAAAAAAAAAAAAAGAGGAAGGGCAAAAAATTTCAGGAATTACACAGTGTTTTCTCCTTAAGCAGTTAGGAACATTAAGTTCTTTATTTTTAAAGAATATTAAGATTCTTTGGCCCAAGAGCTTATAAAAAATGAATAAATAATAAAAGTCCAGGAAAGGCACAAATACATTCATGAATATAGGGAAGTTAGGAATATTCAATGGCACAATCTACAACCATTGAAAATCCAGCTTCTCAACTGTCTAAAACCCAGGGCTTGACGAACTTTTTCTGTAAAGGACCAGAGAGTAAATCTTGTAGATTTTGCAGGCCACACATGGTTTGTCACATACTCTTCTCTTTTTCAAACCTTTAAAACTGTAAAAACCACTTTTTAGTTTACAGGGCATGGATCAGGTTTGGCCCATGGCCATTGTATGCCAAACCCAGGTCTAACTCAGTATAGCTATTCCCATCAAATCTTTTGTCAATCAACAATAATTATCTTTACCTGGAGACAACTCATTCATCACATTCTACTAAACTACTAGCATTGTCCAATATTATCAGTTCAAAAGACTACTGACTAGCTTTACATGTGGTCAGTACAACAAAACTGGCATTTATAAGATTCAGAATATCAGTAAACCCAAGTTAACTATGCTAAGTTAAAATGTCTGACTTCATGCTCTTTATGTGACAGCCATGACAAGAAGAGCTTTCTTTTGAATTTACTCACAATGATGAGCTGGTCTTTTGATTCTTTATTTGTATCTCTGGCATTAGTATTTTTCTGGGTATTGGTCTGTTTCAAGACGTTAGTACATATCATGGATCCCACAGAAGACTGTTCTTCAGCTAGAGATCTTGAAATAGAAAGTTGGTAATTATATAATAGTTTTAAAATGAGGAATCTACAATGAAAACAGACATACATATATAACATTTACAGAGCACCTTGTGATTTTTAGTGCTTTCTATCTGACAATAACTTGATGAAGTGTTAGGGACAGGAACAATGAGAAACCCGAGGCCCACTCAGAGAGGGTCAGTAATTTACTCAAGGTAAAGTAACTGGTGATCGGCAGTGTTAAGTCAGATCCTGGTCTTCTGACTCTAATCCACGGGACTTTCCTCTATAGTATCAGAGGCACATAGGTAGAACCACTTTGGAAGTTGACTTCACCCTTAAAAGATCTTTTTTGGCTTTATCAAATCTTAGGACATTTACCTGTGTAGGTATAAAAAATTTCCTACAGCAAATAAGTAGACTCTAATACTGAATATCTCACAGATCCACACGAAATCAGAGTTACCAGTATATTATGATCCAACAACTTTTTACTTGGGCTATGAGGCTAATAAATTCACTTTTCCTCATACAGAAAGCAGCATCCCACTACTATAAAATTCTTAAGGAAAAATAAAAAATATTTGGCTGGATAGATGTAGTTGAGACAACCTTTTCCCATTAGGAAAGAATGTTGAGAATGGCTTATAGAGGTTTCAAACTAGAGCCCTTCAGGCCAAATCCAGCTAGCAGATATGTTTTGGGTGGCCCACATGGTGTTTTAAACTTTGGATTAGCTATCAATATTTTAAAATCTAGAGATTTCACTTAAAAATGTGTATTTCCAATATTACAAGAGACACTACAAGATCACTAGACCTCTATTCCTTCAAAGAATCAACTAATTGGAGCTTGAAATACCACATGCTCTTTTAAATGGGGCATGCCGTTCTCTAAGTGGCCCTAGTCTCTACCCAGCCTGCTGGCCCTGGAGGCACAGTTTGTAACCCTTGCTTTATAATGAAAGGAACTTGGTTTTCCGGGAACGAAAAGGAGAAGTCCCTAGAGAAGAGAAGTAAATAGGCAAGGAAAAACTAAGTGTCAAAAGTAAGAAGGTAAGACAGTAGGAAAAAAAACTTGACAAGTAAAAAGAAAGTAGAAAAAAACCCACACAATGCTGTAAGCTAAGTCAAGCTGTCTTGTTATTATTTGTCTGAAAAAGTGGCTTTCAAAATGACTTGACAAACCTATGGCAAGAAATGTATTTCACATCAAGACTAGTACACATATATAACTAAAGCCTAAGTCTCACTAAATACATTTACTGTATGAGATGTACTATTCCATTAAAAAAAAAAAAAACCTCTGGATATGACACCCTAAAACTGGTTTGACAAACTATTAATGGGCTGCTACTGGCAGTATGAAAAACACTTGTCAAGGTCACTGACCCCTTCCACTTTATGCAGCCTTTGCCAGGTAACTCAGCTCTCCCTGACCCTGCATGCATGACAGCAATCTCTTTACTTTCATCTTAACAATTCTAACACTTTTATACTCATTTGTTTAAATGCCTGTCATCCTCTAACCATAACCTCCTTGATAGCAGAATCATGTGCTATTTAGCTTCACATCTCTAAAACTCAGGATATAGTTCAATAGCACACAGTAGATGCTCTCTAAATGTCTGTCAAATGAATGAATACAAAAAACAAATTTGAGACTGTGGACCTGGAGAATCTATAAGCTACTTGAAGCAACAGTAATAGATTTAACCACAAGAAATTGGTATCTGCTGTCTTGGAGTCTACAAAAAAAGTAATTTCATATAATAAATAGTGTCCCAATATCTTTTTACGCTAGATGAAATTAGTATATATACATATGTTTTTTATAATTTTTAATTTCTGTTTTTAGTAGAGGCGGGGTCTCGCTCTTGCTCAGGGTGGTCTCGAACTCCTGAGCTCGAACAATCCGCCCGCCTCGGCCTCTCAGAGTGCTAGGATTACAGGTATGAGCCACCACGCCTGGCCTAGTATATACTTTTAATCAGCTAATTGCGGTAGGCTTCTGCTATGGTTTGAATGTCACCCACCAGTACATGTGTGGAAACTTAATCCCCAATGCAACAGGGCTGGCAGGTGGGGCCTAATGGGAGGTGTTTAGCTCATAAGAGCAAATGGATTAATATCAATTATTAAAAGCCTTGCAGCTGCAAACAAGCTTTCTTGCTTTTTTGTATCCATTCTCTTTGTCCTTCTGCCATGGGATGAGGCAGCAAGAGGACCCTCGCCAGATGTGGCTGCTAGGTCTTAGACTTACCAGCCTCCAGAACTGTAAGCCAAATAAATTTCTGTCCATTACAAATTACCCAGTCTGTGATATTCTGATAGCAACACAAAACAAACTAAGCTTCCAACTTTAATAACAAGTCACAAAAGACGACAATATAGGTAAGAAAAGGCAAAGATGAGAAAAACTGGGACCGTGGCCTTGAAGAGGAAAAGTTGCTCAACCAACCTAACCACTGAGTCAATTTAAGGTGAAGTACTCTAAGAGAATTTAGCCAGGAAGTTCCTTACTTAATACCTCAAGTTATTTATCATCAAATGGGGAGAGAAAAATCAAAACTACTTAGGAGGATGTTCAGACTATAAGAAACCTCTTTTTCAGAGCTCTGTCATCTATCGTGCTCTCTACCCATCCACACCTCCCCCCACTGCAGGCTTTAACTTTGTACAGGATAGTGGTAGCAGCTAGAATTATGACAACACTAAGCTGCTGTAAGTTACTTACTCCTCTGGCCAGTTTCCCCATCTATAATGTAGGGCAATAATGGTACCTACATCATAATGTTGTAAATGATTATTAAATTTTAGCTATTATTAATATATCATCACACAGGGAGGGCAATATATAGCCTAATGGGCTTTTGATTCAAATATGAATTCTAGTCCTTGCCCTAGCACCTAATAGCTCTGCAATCGTGGCTAAATCACTACACTTTCCCAGGCTGAAATGAAATTAATAATAGTATCTACCTTCTGAGTTGCTGTAAGGATTGAGATATTAGACACAAACTACTTATTGTGGACCAGGTACTATATAATAATGTTAGCAATTATTATTCAAGCCTATAAAGATCTTTTTCATCTCTCAACTCTTAAGTTCTTAGGCACTTTCTGTGAGAGGAACTGATTTCATCTCCTGTTCTCAATGTTATTCTCCTATTCCCCTTAGTAAGGAGGAAAAAAATGTTCCCTAAGTTAAATTAGCATAAGAAAGAAAAAAAGACCCAGAGGACCTATATAACCAATAATCCTTGAACTTTAAAACAAAAACAATGGTTACCTTTTTGTATTGACTGAAGACACATTGAAGATGGGATAGATGGACTCGGGAGACACTGGAAGGGGGAAAAATGACAATAATTTATATTACCATATAAAAATCAAAGTTTTAAATCATAATTAATGAACGTTAACATCACTGGTGATGATGTGTAGCTATTATGTGCCCCCAATATGGTGTGATCAGAAGGGTACTTCACTTCTGTGGTATTCTTTCCAAAATCCCATAACCACAGTCTAATAATGTGAAAAACATGAGACAAACTTAGATTCAGGGACATTCTACAGAGTCTCTGGCCAGTATTCAAGAATGTCATGGTCATGAAAAACACAGAAACAACGAAAAGACAGTAAAAAAGTCACAGACCAGAGAAGCCTAAAGAGACAATGACACCTAAATGTAATGTGGTACCCTGGATTGGATCCTAGAACAGAAAGAGGACATTAATGGAAAACTCCAAATAAAGGCTAGTGTTTAATTAATAGTAGTATACCAAAACCAGTATTTGGTGAACTTCAAATTAAGTCTAGTTAGTTTTGACAAAGGTGCTATGGTAATGTAAGTTGTTAACAATGGAGGAAATAAGATAAGGGATACATAGCAATTCTCTGTACTATAACTCTTCTGTAAGAATACAATTAAGGCAAAATAAAAAGCCTATTAAAAAAAAGACCAAAGTTAAAATAGCAGTTGATTTGAGAAAGATAATAAGGTGAAAGTGGGCTATTTAGTAAAAATGCAAACTTCAACTTTGCATTAAAAAATAATTAGAGCTCACCTTTTAGAAACAAGACTAAGGTAGGTGAGAGTCTGATCTGGTATAGGTAAGATACTTAACCTAAGTCCATTTCCTTATCTATAAATAGGCATAATAAAACCGATTTCCTAGGGTAATTGGGAGAATTAAATGATAAACTGCAGTTATTAAGTAATAAACTTCAATCATTTATATACTACTTTCATGACTTTTGCCATATTCTTGTACCATCTGTATTTACTAAACATTTTTCTTTAAATTGACTTAGACAAATACTGAAATAAATTTATTTTAAAAGAAAAATTTATAATTGTAAATAGAAGCCATTATCTTTGTTATACATTCTATCAGTACTAGGCGTACAACCCATGGGAAACACATAATGTACACTACTTAGCACTGCTTGCTACATATTCAGCACTCAGTATATACTAGTTATTAACATTACATCTCAGAATTATCATAATGAATAATTATTCTATATAGCATTAGATCCTCTAAGGGCTATTATACCAGATTAAGCTTTTAGTTTTTATTTCCTTCCTATGAGCTACAGCTTCTCACTACAGTCAACATGTCTACTAGAATTTTAACTTATTTCTAAATTTATAGATATAACCAATGAGGTGAGGTTGCCAAGAATACGGTTGGGAAGTAAAATGCTAATTAACCTCTTTATATATTAGGCTTTGATCACAAATACATATATGTGACATACATTGTTTTAACTCCTATTATTTTGGGTAAAAGATAGGGTGGGTATGATTTCATAAGAGCTTAATTTGGCCATGGACATAGACGAATTAGCACCAGTATTTTGTTTTTGTCTGAAGTTTTAACCTAAAATCTCCTTGTCTCTGCTTTTCAAAATGTACTGCACTTGCTTTACCACAGAAGAGTCAGAGAGATGAACACAAAGATACTAACGACAGGCACACTACTGAGAAAAAAACCCCAGAAATTATTATTGTATATGACACATATAATGAAGCATTATTACAAGTACCCAAAACTCATGTGAGTTTTCACTTACTTGTCTTGTCCTCACCAAGAGAATCCTCTGAAGAAAAAGACTTATTTTTATCTACTTTACATTCCCTTGAAGAAACTACTCCATCTGACGAATCCTGAAAATAATGAAGAGGTTTAAAAAAAAAAAAAAATCTATAATTCTTATTTGTTTTCTATTTAGTGAATGAACCCTAATAAATCTGTTTCTAAGACAAAATATTTAGTTTATTAATAATTAAATTTCATAATGCGATTTTAAATCAATTTTCAGTCTATTTTTAGAAAAATTTCCTCTATTCATTAAACGTACACCACTTTTTAAAAGCCAGAGCACACATATTGTAATTTGTCATCCTGTCAAAAACATATTATATGCCATGATAAAGATGGCAGAATGAAAATTATAGACCATCACTTCCATAACAATTAAATGAACAAGAAAAATTAGTAAGAATGGCAAAATTTTCCCCAGCAGCCACCAAACTGGAAAGGGACAACTTTTTGTCATAAACTTTAAAAGCGAGCAGCCAAAGAAAGAATAACATTCTGGAGTCACTGGAAAGGCTTCTCCCACAAAGGCTCCTACTTTTTGAACAGGGAAATAGGAAAAGCAAAGTACAAAAAATCCTGATAATTTTCCTGACAAAACCACTAATTTTGGAATTATACTGGGGTGTAGAGAAAAAGGAAAAAAGACACAGGAGTGTTTTGTTGGTAGAAACAATACAATTAGTAGAATTAGACTGTCACGGCTTAGCCAGCAAGAACATGTCTCATTTAATAATATACTTGGCAATATTTGATAAACAGGAAGAAACATTAACAGTGGGGACTATAAACTTAAATGCCTACAAGGGCAGAGGGTAAGTAAAATTACCAAAACTGATCATTTAGATCACATATAAACTGACTTAGTGGAAGGAAATGAAGAGCCCGTAAGTGTCAAATGGTATGATACTGGGCCTGATACTCAGGTGAGAGATTATTGCCATGTAGAAATGAAGGCTCTGCTTTACCACACCTTTCAATTTTTTGAGACACCAGAAATCTGTTTCCTTGAATTTTTAAAATTTTTTAATTATGGAGACCAAGCAAAACATCCATAGACTGGATTTGGTTCACTGGCCACCAATTTAGAAACTTTGCCATTGAGGTTTGAAATTTAGGTGATTACAAGAGGTATGAACTGGGGTTTGAGAGAAAGCAGTGGGAAGGACAATGATGAGAGGTGGATTAGGAAGGAAATGACTACAGAGAGTGTTTGAATTGCTGGATATATGAACCTGTCATTTCTGCAGCTGCAAACGTAGTGATGAGTATAAATAAGCCACCACAGACACAGAAGCCTTGATCTGGGAGACAGCCTTTCTTAAGGCCTGATACCTCAATTGTTTTCCTAGCCCCAGCTACTTGAAAAAAAAAAAAAAACACTTTTTTTTGATCAAGTTTACAGACAGGACGTCAACAATATAAGTTCTAGACTACTGTAGTCTACTATGGTAGCCACCAGTCACATGTAGCTAATAAGAACTTGAAACATGGGTAGTTCGACTGAGATACGCTGTTAACTATAAAATACACATCGATTTCAAGGACTTTGTGCAAAAAAAGAAAACAGAATATAACTTTTTATATTGATTACGTTGAAATGGTAACATTTAAAATATACTGGGTTAAATTATTTTACTTTTATTAATGTGGCCAGTACACAAATATAAAATTACATGTGGCTCATATCAGATAGCACTAGTCTAGGCTAGCTGTGTTAAATATGAGGACCAAAGGAAAGTGCATAGAATGCGAACTGTGAAAACAGTACGTAAAATAAACAAAACTCTATATGTTTACAGTGATCATCTCCAGGTAGTGGGATTACAGAAGGTATTTTCTTTATATAATTTCTATATATTCCAAAGTTTCTAGAATAATCTACTACTTTAAATAAGCTGAAAGAAATTTAAAAATGACATGCTTACACTCTGGAAACATACTACCTGAATTTTGTTATTTCTGCTTTCTAAAATTACTGATTACCAAATAAAGATTAAGTTTCTCTGGACAGACTTTAATTTACTTATGAGGGAATTTAATGAAATGTACACTTTAATGCCAACAAAATGTCAGTAGGCTTCCTTAAGCCAAAAAAGGGAGAAAAATCTCATCTTTCCACCCTGCCTCTACATTCTTTACATCTGGCTAAACTCTATTTGGCTTTATAAAAGCAATCTTCCAGACTGTTAAGAAAATCAAATTTTGTTCAACTATGTTATACACATTATTTATACTGAAGTTTTGTTACATAGCCAACTGTTTTAAAGTGATATATTTAGCTTTCTTTACCTTTATTGATTTGTCTTCATTTTTACTTCTTGCACTCTGTAGCTCAATGTTCAATTTTCTTTCCAGTAATAAGCACTTTGGCATTTGCCTTGTCTCAAAAGTTTTTCTTTCACTGACAGTCTCTACATCAGAATCTTCAGTCACTACTGATTTATTCTGTTGGGTGAGTCCCAGTGATGGCTTATTTTCCTGAGAAATTTTTCTAAGACAGGATTTTTTTCTACTAACAAAAAATGCTGCTCCACCCTGGAGCGTAACCTGTGGTTTTATTTTTTGGCTTAAAACTCGAAGAGCATTAGGATTATGTTTAGCTGAATAACAATTATTCTCTTTCTCCATAACTGGCTTATAGGGCACTCGATTTTGCTTAGAATTTTTAGAATTCCTTGATACAGGCTTGATGTGCTTGTAACTTGGTTGACACTTAGCAGTTAAACTCTTCTGTGGTGTTTTCTTCCTCTTCTTGGAGCAAACTGCTTTTCCCTGAATTTTTTCTGTCACACCGGGAAAAGATTTACCTTCATTATTAGTTTTTACACAGGTGGATCTACTCTCTTTTATTAGCTTTCTCTCCAGTGGATTGAGGTACAACTTATTTTTGTTGTTGTAAAAGGATACAGTGGACACAGCAGATTTAAATGGTGAATCTTGATTTGCAGATGGCAATCTATCTTCTTCAGCTGTTTTGAATGGACTTAAGATGAAATGGCCTTGTTGAGAGCAATGCACCTTTTCTTCATTTTTATCACTTTGACAAATGTGCTTCTTATTAGGTGATGGAACTAGATTTTCAGAGAAGTGCAAAATTGATTTCTTTGATGGAATATCTGACAACAGGCTATGAAAAGAAACAGCCCATTAATAAGTTCATTATTTTGCTTCAAAGTTTATGTAAATGACCTAATAAACTCTACCTATAGGTCACATTAAAAACAATACATCCCTCCCCAAATATACATACACATTAGTTTTAAAGTAGAATTATGTCTTTTTCAAATATCATTCCAAAGTAAGATCCTGTTAATGTTCATGAAAACAGACACTGTATACAAAGAACCTCTGATATACATGTATATATGTGTGTTTTAAAATCTATATCTTGGCCATATACAATTACAGCCCATATAATTTGCTCAAGTGGCTACAAGAAATCCCCTAGAATGATTAATTCTGTAATAAACTGACCCCTTGGGACCTTTTCTAAAGAGAGTAATTTCTATCTGTGAATAGACTTTCTAGGATTGCTTACAGACAGGCATCTACTACATGCAAACCACCATGTAAAATATCACATTATTACATAAGAGAAAGGAAAAAAATAATCAAATATTTGATATACTTCCCAGCCATATAAAACAGCTCTTTGATTCCCTCCAAAAGGACTAAATTCACTCAAAAACTTACTGTATTTCCTGACTTGAGTTAGAATACAGAATATTACAATAGCCACAGGGAGCAGGCTAATGGAAAAATGGAAATTTTAGAAAATAGGAAAAAGAACAGGGAAACGGGGAGGTGGATTTTTCTTTATATATATATACACACACACACACACACACATATATATACACTTTTTTTTTTTTTTTTTTTTTATAGAGGCGGAGGTCTCCCTCTTGCTCAGGACTTCAAGCCCATCCTCCCGCCTCGGCCTCCCAGAGTGCCAGGATTACACCGCCCCTGGCCTGGATTTTTCTTTTTTCAAGAGTTTCCATGCATACAATGAGACTCACCTTTCACAGTTCAAAGAATGCTGCTTCCTCTTCCTTGGAGTAAAAGATGCCATCTTAATTCCTAAAAGCAGTAGGACAATTATAATAACCAAATTCATCAAAAGGGTATAAAAATCACTATATCAAAATGATATCTTAAAAGTCTGAAAAATTGTCAGATAGGGTGAGGGTCCATAAGGATCCAAGAAAATGATTTTTTAAAAAGCAAATTACTTTAATAAAGATGTAAACCATGAATTTAAAAAGAGAAAACACTACACCACAGAAGCACATAAGAACAGAAAATAAAAGTAGGGATTATATCTATGTTTCAAGCTGGAAAATGCTATTACCAAGAAGGAAACAATTTTTACCCTAATTCAGAGCACACTTTCCCCTTTAATTAGCCTGATTAATTTGAGTATTTTTAACTTTTCATCAGAGCCCAGCAAGAAACTAGATGAAGCATAATCCTCTCCCACTGTACCAGCGCCTCGAGCACGCCGTTTGCTTCCTTACTTGCAAAACACTGACGTCCTCAGGTAGCAGAAGACAAATTCTGGCACGCTCGTGAACTCTTGAGCAGAAAGCCTGTCGCTCAATAAAAGCTCACGCCCTTCGCCTTCCTTTGGGTCAGGTGTATTCCTCCCCCCAAAATTACCTAAGCGTGATTTCAAAGCTAGGTGGACAAACAGAAAGACCAGGATCTCTGAGAAATTATATCAAGCTGCGGCTTACGGGAAGACCCTTCTGGGGCTGAGCGGACAAAGGGAGGAGACAGAAGCGTCCCGAATCCTGAACCCTGTCCGGGCAAAAAGACGACAAAACGCCGGCGTCGGCAAGATTGAAACCCGGTGCAGGCGAGCGCGGAGAACCTGCCGGTGGCTCGGTCTCGGGCCCGCTGACGCGCCAAGCCCACGGCAAAAGCTCTTTTCCGTCGACAGTCACCCCCGTGTTCCACAGAGTCACCTGTTCTCCTCGGCCTTCCACCCCCAGCTTGGACCTTCCGCAGCTTTTACCTGCGCCTCAGAGTCTGGCGACCTCTCCTCAGCCGAACCAGCCGCTCTGAGAAGCGTATTCAAATTAACGCGCGCCAAGCGAGGAGGAAGCCGCTGAGTTCCGATTCGCCGCTGCTCAGCGCTTCCAGGAGCTGGCTCCGTGATTGGTGGCTCACTAGGTCTTGCCCCGCCCCCTTGGGCTGGTTGTCTCCACAATTCTCCCGCCCTTGGGAGGCGGAAAGCTCTCTTCTCAGGGAAACCACGCCTCTCACAATCCCTTGCAGTCACGCCGGGCTCCGTTCCCCGGGCCGTGTTCAGTTGCATTCTGGGAGTTGTAGTTTTTGGCCCACTTGAACGCGTACGCTCTGGGGTCCCTTGGTATAAGGAGTTTTTGTAAAGGACCCTCTCCAAGATTCCCGAGGCACTTTTTTTCACATTTGAAATTTGGTAGTTTCACTTTTTTTTTTATTAGTAACTTTACGTTTCTATGTCACCACTTTATTTTTCAAGTTAAACTAAATAAATAAATAAATAAATCGGGGGTGAACATTTGCCTATGTGCCAGGCATACTTAGACGCTTTCATTTACTCCTCGCCACAGTCTACGAGGTATATATCATCATTCCTATTTCATAGAGAATAAAACTGAGAGCCCGCAAACAATTACTGTTTGCAGGGCATAGCTAGGTTCGCAAAGCCCGAAGGTTCCTCAAGCACTCATTGTCATTATTATCTTTGTGTCACCAGCTCCTCGGAGTCTCTGGGACATTTTCAGTTCTAAGTAAATTTAGTTAAATGATGTGCTCAACTTCACAGAATGATGTCGGTGAGGATGAAGCAAGGGCGTCCACCTAAATGGAAGAGGCTGAGGCACAAATACAATTTGAAGAGTTAAGTTGAGCCAAAGTGAGGACAGCTGCCGACAAGACTCAGACCCAGGTAGCCTTGGATGTGAGCTCCACCTGGACTTGGGTACAAGCGAGTTTTTAAAAGCAAAAAAAGGGGACCAGGAGTAGGCTCCTAACAAAGTTGTCATGAATTCTCACGGCTTACGGAAATAACATTGATTCGTAATTGGCTATACATTGTTAAGCTATAGGAGTGGGTTACAGTGTCCCGTGCAGCATTGTTAGGTTAATTTATAGCTATTTATGGCAATAGCAAGCAATTCTGAGAGATGAATGTGTAGCTCAAGGAGGGGAAGTAAGACAATTGCTGTCTCATTTTAATGTCCCTCTGGGCCTGCTAATGGAAAGGACTCGCATTCCTCAGATAAAAGTTTTGTTTTCTCCAGAGAAATAATCAGGTCAAAGCTAAGTGCTCTGGGAGTTTGAGGGCACTATATTCCAAACCTTTGACTCTTATTAACTTATTTAACCCTAGAAAAATATCCTGTGAGTTAGCTGCACTAGAATCACCTTCATGTCGCAGATGAGGAAAGCGAAGCACAGAGAGGTTAATTACTATGCCGGAGATGCAGATCCTCTGTTTCCCTCAACCCGCAAGTCATTGACCTCGCGCCACACCAATGCACCTCACCTCGCCAGGATTAAAGATGGCGCCGGCGGTCCGGCGTTATGACGCGACCGGGCGTCCGCCGGAAGTGCGCGGAGGAGTTCCGGGGTACGGGGGCCGCCTCGCATCTGGTATCCCGAGCTTCGCGAGTTGAGTGTTGCTACTCCGCGGTGGAGTCACCGCACGGTTTCAGGGATCATGGTGTTCTACTTCACCAGCAGCAGCGGTGAGTGGGCGCCGCGCCCTCCCGGGCCCTTGCTAGACAGCGGGCTCCGAAGCCGGGATCTCCAGGCCGCCGCTGCGCGTGACTCTCGTCCTAAAGCCCCTCATTGGCAGCGAGTGCCTCTTCCCGCGCCCTCTCTGTTCCCCGCGCGTCAGTTCCACCCAGATGCTGTGTCGTCCTCGGCGTTCCCTCGTCAGGGCCTGGGGGGGAGCGCAGGGGCAACGTCTCTGATACGTTTGCATCTGCAAGTTCTCGTCCCCCATCGGAAAGACTTCCCATCGCCCTAGAATTGGGCAGACTTTGTGGGCCCCTTCACACCACCCCCCACCCTAACTCCCCCGTTTGGGGTGCACCCTGGTTATGATCTTCTTTGAGAATGGAGACACCTGCCAATAACTCTTACGGAAAGTGCGCCTTACCCTCTAGGAAGTGGCTACTCACCGGGCAGTTGATGTCCCAGATATTGAAAAATGACATGATAATGTTACTGATTTGTCTTTGGCAGGCAAGGAAAGGGTTCTTTTAGTTTCCAGGAAATGCTATATCTCAATTTCGTTTCTCTGCTCATGTTATTTCCCTTGCCTAAAATCAGCTCCCTCTGTTAGGACACCTCTGGCCTGTCTTTTCCAAGATGCCTTTCCTGACTTAGCTCCCACCCCAAGATCGCTTAGGTATTCCTGTTCTGGGACCCACTTAACATTCCAAGTATACCTTTAGCATTGCATTTACATCATGGTGGTGCCTGCATGAGCTAGAGCCTAAGCCCCCTGAGGGCATGGACAGGATCTCTTTACAGTAGTCTCCACTTATTCTCCCTTTCACTTTCTGTGGTCATATCATCACAAGGAGAAGGGTGAGTACAGTACAATAAGATATTTTGAGAGAGAGCACACTGACATAACTTATTACAGTATATTGTTATAATTATTTTATTGTTAATCTCTTGTGCCTAATTTATAAATTAAACTTTATCCTAAGTATGTGTAGGAAAAAAACAGTACAGGCATGTGTCACTTAAGGACAGAAGTATGGTCCGAGAAATGCATCATTGGTTGATTTCGTCCTTGTTCCAACATCAGAGAGTGCACTTACACACACCTAGACGGTACAGCTACTACACACCTGGGCTGTATGGTGCAGCCTATTGCTCCTGGGCTACAAACCTGTACAGCATGTTATTGTACTGAATTCTGTAGGCAATTGTAACACAATGGTAAGTATTTGTGTATTTAAACATATATTAGGTGATGTGTTGTGCTGTCACATTACCTAATGTTACAGTGGCCATGAGGTCACTAGGTAATAGGGATTTTTCAGCTCCATGGGACCACCATGGTACGTATGGTACATTTGTTCACCAAAGCGACACATCAGAATGTGTATAGAGAGAGAAAGAGAGAATTCAGTACTATCTGCAGTTTCAGGCAACCGCGGGGGGGTCTTGGTAAGGGGGGACTACTGTACTTGTTTCTGTAACATAGTGTCTGGCCAATAATAGTTCTCAATAAATGCTTGTTGAATAAATGAATGATATTTTTTTACTTACTCATAGCACTGTCTATTTTATTACTACTCTCTATGCTTGCTGATTAAAGGTGAGATTTAAGTGAAGCTAGTTCCACATTGTTTGTGTGTGTTCGAATAGGGCAGTACTTTCTCTTTAAAGGTGAGAAGACCCCTGCTCTTCCTCCTTCATCACACTGCCACATCTCATCATTTTTCTCAGTAGCTTAGGCTGTGTGCCATAAACTATTTCTCTGCCTCTGTAAATTTGGTTTATTTTACCCATATTATTAAAATTACTAGAAACAAAATTCAAAACTAGCCTGAAAAATTGCATACCCTTATAGGCCTCTAAGCATTTTCATCCTTGATAATTCAGGCCTCTCTTTGTAGCTTCTCCACTCGTGACAGTCCCCAACAATAGATATCCATACAAGCCCAAGAATGGGAATTAATTACAGGCAGGGTATATAGGTACTAAGCTAGCTACTTTGGTCCCCGTAAAGCTATTCTGAATTCTTTAATTGCTAGTCATACATAGAACAGAATATTTCAGCAGATTTGTGGATCCCATGACTTACGTTATAATGTCAGAACTGCTTCCTGTTGGAAACATATCTGGCCTCTAAGTCTAATGAAACTGCACTTGTGTAGCAGATGTTTTAAAATTGCTAAGTTAATGGAAAAATCATAACTTAAACAATAAAATGGCAGTAAAATTTTACATATTGGCAGTACAGAAAAAAACTTTGAACATACAGAATCTTTAGGAAATGAATTTGTATAGATAGCCAAGTTTTCAACCAACTCATAGTTTACTGCATAAAAACTTTTAAAAAATGGGGAGAAAATCTCCACAGAAAGGGTTTCTACCTTTCCTTTTAAGATTAGTATTTCTGAATAAAATTTGTTCCATTTTAATTCTTTCATGCTTTCTCATAAGGGAATAATTGAACATTAGTCTTACATATTACCAGTGTCAAATTCAATACCATCTGATTTATGGATACCTACACTGGCTCATTAAATCCCCTTGTACTTTTAGTATCTGTTAACTTTTCCTTTTTTAACATGGAAAGGAGCTTAATTCAGATTTCTTGCTCAGCAGTCATTTTCCTTTTTAATTTTGATATAATTTCAGTTTTTCCAAAAAATTGCAAGAATAGTAAAAGATTTCCTATATGTTTCTCCCAGATTCCTCAGTTTCTAACATTCTGCCACATTTGCCTTATCTCTTTCCTTCTCCCTTTCTCTTTTTTCTTTCCTTATTGTCCACTGTCACACTTTTCCTGAACTATTTCTTGGAAAGTTGCAATTATTAACCCCTAAATGCTTCAGTTTTATTTCCTCAAATCAAGGGCATTCTCCTCTCAAAAGACATTCTTCATTATCAAAATTAGGAAATTAACATTGCAGCAATACTATTATCTAATCAACAGACTTTATTCAGTTTTCATCAGTGTCCCAATGTATTTTATAACAAAAAATTTACAAATCATTGTTGCGTTTAGTTATTACTCCTTAGCCTCCTCTGATCTGGAGCAGTTGCTCAGTCTGTGTCTTTCATAACATTGTTAGTTGAATTATTTTGTAGAATGCCTCTCAGATTAGGTTTGTTATGGTCATTTTCTTAATCACCTCATTTATTTGGTCAACCATCAAAACACTTCTCTTATTCTCTTGGCTGTACAGAGACAACTTTATTTTATTTCTGTTATTTTTAAAATTTTGTTCTGGTTACACAAGCCATCTGCATGTTTTGTAGCAAGCTACCCAAGGTAACTATTAGCAAATATATATCCTTCCATACATATAAACGTGTGTGTATATACCATTATATAGTCATTTATTTTTTATAAATTGAATCTTTCCGTATATAGGTACACAAAAATACTGTTCTGCTACTGAATTTCTTCACTTATCCTTTCTTTTTAATGGGTACGTAGTATTTTGTTTATGGATGTTCTATAATATGCTTAACCAGGCTATTAATTGGTGTTCAGTCTGCAAAAGGATCTTTGCTTGGTGGAGTATTTTGGTAGAATGTACTCCTTGTGGTGACATTAAAGGATTAAAAGGGTGTACCCTTGAAATACTGCCAGGCCACCCAGAGAAAATCTGAAACACTTTAGTTTGATTCCCACACTTTTGGCCTTTGTTACATACTATGCTACGGCCCGATCAAGCTAATGTAATGCTCATAGACAAGCATTTTTGTCAACTAATCAATGCCAACATTCCCTACTTTCAGGTTATTTCTCTCAACCACCTACAAATAATTGTGGACTGTAGTCATAACTGCCAGCAGAAGGAATTATAAATTTATAATTTAAGAAGCGTCTCATTACTGCAAGTACAGGAAACCCCCAATGTAGGTATTTATTTATGAGATGCTGCTCCCTGGCCTTCAGGGGTCCACTTACTCATGTGTGTTCTGTGCTCTGGAGCAACAGCCAACACTGTCCAGCCCAAGCCTGCACTTATCAGTATTTATGCATCAGTATTTATTTATGTTTAAGTACTTACTATCACGGGCTTTGTAGCCCGAAGTCCAGCGACTATTAATTCAGGAGTTTAGATCCAACTGGGGTCAAATAAGTTTTGGTAGACTGGCTTGGAAACCCAGTACTCAGCTATAATTTCAGTAGGAAACTTTTTAATTCCAGATCACGAGGCCCAAGTGAAAACACTACCTCAGTAAAGCAAATCTCTTGTTCCGATGATAAGCCACACCCAGAAGATTCCATTTGATTTAGAATAGTTCCTAACCCTGACTTCGTATTAAAATCACTTGGAAGGCTTTTAAAAACACCAATGCTCACCCTTACCCCACCAGAGGTTTGGATTTAGTTGATCGTAGGTGGAGCTTGGGCGTAGTTAGAGGATTCTGTATAAGCAGGTTTCAGAGTCACTGATTCAGAAGTTTGAGAGCCATACTTCCACTGAATGGGATAGGGAGCCCCTTAGAACCTGCAGCACACCTGGAATATAAGTAATACTGGCTAAATAAAATTAGGCAAAATAAAACTTGGGTAAGCACAGGAACCTGTTTCTAAATGGTTGAGATGTAGTAAGGTTTTTTGTTTTTAATGCCTGAAGAATGCGAAAGTATAGGACTGAACTAGAGATTGCCTTTGAACCATATCCTTGAGAAGGTAGGACAGTAGCCATTTATAAGGATTGGTGAATTTTTTCTGTTAGGGCCAGATAGTATTTTAGGCTTTGTGAGCCACATACAGTCTCTATAGCTTACTCTTCTTTGTTTGTTTGTTTGTTTTCAATCCTTTAAAAATGTAAAAGGCATTCTGGGCTGAAGAGCTATCCAAAAACAGGTGGTGGGCTGGATTTGGCCCGCAGGCCATGGTTTGCTGACCCCTGATCTAAGCATTGTCACTAGTTTTTCCCATGAAACAGTTTTGTTAGTGATGAAGTTTATCTAATTGTTATTTATTTTTGTTTTGTCACAGTTAATTCATCTGCTTATACTATTTACATGGGAAAGGATAAATATGAAAGTAAGTTTTCAAAAGCATTTGATTTTGAAATTTCCAGCAGGTAAGTGTTGTCTCCTGCTCCCCCACCCCCGAAGTTTGTTGGATATGAGTTTTCAACTATTTGGATAGGTTAGCGTTTGAGAAACAAGTCACACCCATTATAAGGAACTCTGAAGGATTAATTTCCTTTGAATTTAGTTATATCAAATAATATTTGAACTAATTGGTCCATCTGCTTATTAGAAACTTTACAAAGCGTTTTGTAGCATTTGATTTAGAGTAATGTGAATCAGAGGATAACCTGTGCTAATTTATTAGATCAAATGAAAATCCTCTGTGGTTTGGATTTTGAAGAGATCATTTTTTTGTGTTTTTTTAAACCATTTTTTTAGATTATTGGAAACATCTTTTGGTTTTTTTGGGGCTGAAGATGTTCTTTTTGAGTCAAGAAAGGTTTTTTCCGACTTTGACCACTCTCCTCAGTGTGAAAGACATTATATTTTGAAGTACACATTCATATAACCAGAACAAAAGTTTATATAAATTACCCATACTATTTGCTATAGAGGGTAAAAAAAAAAAAGTACAGCCAGGCATAGTGGCTCATGCCTATAATCCCAGCACTTTGGGAGGCTGAGGCAGGAGGATCGCTTGAGGCCAGGAGTTCCAGACCATCTGGGCAACATACCGAGACCCTCATCTCTATAGAAAATTTAAAAATTAGTCTGGTCTGGTAGCACATGCCTGTAACCCCAGTTATTTGGGAGGCTGAGGCAGGAGGATCGCTTCAGCCCAGGAGTTCAAGGCTGCAGTGAGCTGTGATTGCACCGTTGCACTCCAGCCTGGGTGACAGGGCAAGACCCTGTCTCTAAAGGAATAAAATAAAGAAGTATGGTCAATATACCCCACTTCCTGAGACAATTATTAATACTTTTCACTCTTTTAGCTATCTCTTCTGGTTTTTATGTCTATATGTAATAGAATTTCAGGTAATTTTAATTTTCTTTTTATATTTCTGGTATTTGTTTTTGTTTTTTAATTTTCTATAATTTTTAAATCATGAGTTATTTTTTTCTTAAAGAAGTAAAATGCAATCCATTGTCTTAAAGTTTCAGCAAAAGTTATAAGACAACCTAAGGCTTAGAGAAAACAATATAAAAAAAAGTTTCAGCAAAACCATTTTAACATTTAAATATTATTACAGTGAATCGATTTTCTAAAACAGCATCTGACTTCTCAGCAGCTCTGACTTTTCAGTGTTTTATCATCATCAAATAGAAATAACTGTGAGCTTTAGATTAGAGGTATTAAAAAATTATGAAGTTTATATTCAATTGTGAAAATTATTTTTATTTTTCTACACTTTCAAGCATCAGGGACTCTCTGAATTACTGTCCTCTCCATTAAGAGAGAGAAAAAATTATGGAAGGGATTGGTATTTATCCCCTTCTTAATTTATTATAAACCCTGGTATATCTTCATTTGACAGTTTCTCTTTATTCTCTTATCTCTCATTGTAGATGAAGATCTGATAAAGTATGGCTGGCCTGAAGATATTTGGTAAGTAACAATTTTGGTTCTGATTTCTGTGTATCTTCATTTACTTTTTTGGACTTGGCCAACCACCTAACTGCTACAATTTAAACTAGAACTTGTGTTTTGTATTTTTGTTTATGGGTGTCCAGTGGTAAACAGCCGACTGCCAGTTCTGTTCCTTTATAATTACCCTGTAAATTGGGAACCATGTTTTGGGGTTTGCTCACAAGCCTGAGAGCAAGCATTCAGTAAAGGATAACAGGAGTTAAGCAGGGAGAGGAAGATGAGAAGGACAAGAGGAACTAGTAGTCATAATTTAAACTTTGAGTAAGCATTTTGGAAGGTTTAGGAAGTTTGTTTTTGTTTTTTAAGGAAACTTGCTCAAGATAGTTTGTTCACAGAGCTGGATTCTTTAAACATTTCAACCAAAGCCCCATACTTTCATCCATTCCCCCTGCCCTTTGTAGAGGTGTACCTACCTTGTACCTACCTGAAATTGGTGTGAAGTTGGTGTATGTCAGCAGTGGTATTCCTGTGTGTGTTTTGGTTCAAGTAAAAGTTGGAATGGGAGAAGTTAGTTCTCACTTGAGCTTGGTTACCAGTGTGGTATTTCCCTAAGATTCTGAAAGAGGATAATGAGATGTAATATTTAGATTTGCAAAAAACACAGATTTTTCTGGGTGGAGAATGCCCAGCTAAAGGTGATAATTATTACAAATCTCTCATATGAGAATGCAGATGAGTAAATGAACCACTTGGAGAAACATAAATAGGATGTATCCATTTCAGGCTATCAGTAATGATTAAGAATAAAACGTACAGTCATCATAAACTATTTGCCAAAATGCCTATATTTTTCTGTATCCAAAGTGAATAGCAAAGATATTTAACCTCTTTAAAGTGGGCACTTAACTTTTATATGGAATCATACTGTCTACATCTTGTACTAGATGCGAGTGTGTGACCATTTCACTTCTAAAAAACTCATGAATGCCAAGAAAATGTCTAGAGAAATAATAATGGGATGTAATGGTGACTCTTTAAGGTTTTACTGAACACTCTTCTGTCTGGAAAGGACTAAGGAAGCAGTATGACTAAAGTTAACAGAATCACAAAGTGACAGTCATGTGTTACGTTGTCTGTTGTTTGATGCTAGGATTTTGGGGGCATCTCTGGGTATTAGAAAGACAGAAAGCCAACTTCGTTTGGTGAATTGTAAACATGAAAAATCTAATATCCCATAAGGTTGCATAGATTTTAAGATATCTAATTAATTAAATTGGTAGATACTGGAGCCCTAATGAAAGGAAGATTTACGATGTTGGGGTGATGGACACTCTGAATGTTTTTAGGGCAATGTCATAAGAGGTGGTGTTCACCCCGGACATGCATATTAGCGTCACTGTCAGAATATAGGGCTGGATGAATTGTTGGGCTGGCCAATTTAATGATGTGTTCTGCTTAGTGTCTATAACTCTTCCAACTCTGTCTGTACTTGACATTCTCTTTGGGTTGTCATCCAATTGCTTGAAACTCAGGATGTCCCAAACAAAACCCTCATCTTTTCCTGCAAACTGTGGTCTTGCAAGTATCCTGGGCTTGCAACATTGGAGTCTCACTGTCTTCTTTCATTCCCTTCTCTTCTCACCTGAAATTCCTTTTACCATTTTCCTCTAAGTCCTATGCTTCAGTCAGGGACCAACCAAATCTCAGGTCTTCCATGAAGCCTTTGGTCAGTTTTTATCACTTGAAAAATCACCTTTAGCTCTACTCATCTGGGCACTTAGTCATACACAGCTGCATAACTTTCAACGTTCACCTTACCTCTTAGGTTAGTAGTGAGCCCTTTGGTGATGGCGACTGTGTTCTGTACTCCCTCTGGTGCTTCGCAAGTGGTCGGCTCTGAGTGAACACCTTTTGGCATGGAGTGCTTTAAATGCAAGTGGCTTGAGGAGATGGATGTCTTATACCTCTTGCTAAAAGTGGTTTTCATTTTTTGTAGGTTTCATGTGGACAAACTCTCTTCGGCTCACGTATACCTTCGATTACATAAGGTAACTGAATTTAAACATTGGATTCCTGACCTTTTCTCCTGATGAACATCTTATCTTGTTCTTTATCCTTTTTCTACAATTACATTGCTTAAAGGTATAAATATATGTGAACATCTAAAAGTTAGCAAATGAAGAGCTCTCTTCCCCTGACCCAGAAAATCACTATGGAAAATTCTGGGGGATTCCTGCTGCTGCTGTCACCTCTGCTTTCTTTCCCTTTCAGATGTTGGACTTTCTGTCTTCTCCAATGGACATCATCTGGGGTTCCTTTTTCTCAGGCTCCTGCCTCCCTGAGGGCAGATGTTCCCAGTTAGGGGCTTCTTTGGGAAGTTTAAAGCAGCATAATAGTATTAATAATAAAGGAGAAAAGATTAAATGTCCACTAGTAATACAATAACACTGTTTTTCCAATCTGCCTGTATTTGTGTTTTATATAGTTGAATCACAGGGCACATATGCTTGTTATGTGTATTGCTTTTTTTAGTAAACTTTTTACTTTGGAATAATTTTAGATTTACAGAAAAGTTGCATAAATAGTACAGACTTCTCATACACCCTTCACCTCATTTTCCCTGTTGTTAACATCTTACATTACCATGGTGGATTTGTCAAAACTAAGCAACTAACCTTGGCACGTTAACTAGACTCTGGACTTCATTTGATCTCATTAGTTTTCCCATTAGTGTCCTCTTTCTGTTGCAGGATCCAGTCTAGGGTGCCCTATTACATTTAGTTGTCATGTCTGCCCAGTCTCCTCTGGTCTGTGACAGTTTTTCATTCTTTCCCTGTTTTTCATGACCTTGACAGTGTGAGAAGTACTGCTCAGGTATTTTGTAAAATGTCACTCAGTTTGGGTTTATCTGATCTTTTTCTCATGACTAGACTGGAGTTATGGGTTTTGGAGGAAGAAATACCACAGAGGTGAAGTGCCCTCATCCCATTGTATTAGGAGGTCCATGATTGACACGGCCCATCACTGCTGATGGGAACCTGGAGTGCTTGGCCAGGGGAGTGTTTGCCAGGTCTCTCCACTGTAAGGCTGCTTTTTTCTCCATTGCCTGCTCTGTTACTTGGAAGCAAGTCACTAAGTCCAGCCCATCCTCAAGGGGATGGGGGATGGAATTAAGCTCCACTTCCTGGAGTGGGGAGTGTCTACATACATAATTTGGAATTCTTCTGGAAGGAAGATTTGTCTCTTCTCCCCCATTTGTTTATTCACTCATTTATTTGCATGAGAATGGACTCATACTTTCAGTTATATTCTGATACTGTTTTTTGTTGCTGATACTCTTCCAGCGTTGGCTGCAGCCCTTTCAGCTGGGCTCCTGTGTTTCTCTGATGTGCCCCAGACTTTTGTTGTTTGAGCATGTCCTTTCTGTCATGACAAATTGCTCTAAGCTCATCTTGCATTTTCCCTGCCCAGCTCTAGAATCAGTCATTTTTCCAAGGAACCCTCGTTCCTTTTATTGGTGTTTCCATATCAACATCTGGATTCTGAGTGTGCCTGTTGCCACTGGAGTGTCATTGCTTCCAGGTCTCCTCAGGTGACAGAGCTTGGAAATATATGTATGTATACTGACCCATGTGTATACACATATTCACAATTGTGTCTGTACCTCGCCATCTGTGTCTGTGTTAAGCTAAACATGAGCTCATACTGATGTCTCTGACTATAATCCCTTACTATAGAGTTCATTCCAGCCTCCCCTTGCTCACCTGTAACCTCCCACTCCAACAGTGAGAAGCCTGCTTCCCACTGTCCCCCTTCATGGACTTATTTATTTGACTCCAGTACATGCACAGGTACTGGAATTGTTAACCTATGAAAAACAGCTGTATCAACTAAAGTACAGTGCTTGCGCACAGTTATTTTTGTCTTTCTGCTTTGCTATTTCCAGTGAAAATATTGTTTTCCAAAGTTACATGTAAGCTGCATTTTCCCCACCCCTTTCAGCGATGTGATATCCTACATTTGTAATTTGTAATGCAGTTAAATTCTTTTCTTTCAGTCCACATTTTATCCTTGCATTCCCTGGTGGATTATATTACTTTTAAAAGTGGCAGCTGATGAACTTTTTCATGTTTGTTTGTTTGTTTGTTTATTATTTAGAGACAGTCTCACTCTATCACCTGAGCTAGAGTGCTGTGGCATCAGCCTAGCTCACAGCAACCTCAAACTCCTGGGCTCAAGTGATCCTCCTGCCTCAGCCTCCCAAGTTAGCTGTGACTACAGGCATGCACCACCATGCCCAGCTAATTTTTCTGTTTTTCGTAGAGATAGATGGGATCTCATTCTTACTTAGGCTGTTCTCAAACTCCTGATCTCAAGCCATTCTCCCACCTCGGCCTCCCAGAGTGCTGGGATTACGGGCGTGAGCCACTGCACCCAGCTTATAATTTTTATATTTACTGTTTTGACTGGCTGCATTTAGTTAGTAGTATGCCACAATTAATATGAAAGCTCTTTTGTCAGAATATAGGTTATTTACAGTTTATCAGCATTATGAATCTCCAGGGAATATCTTTTTTTTTTTTCCTAAGTTTATACTCTAGGTGGAACCAGGAAATATCTTTTTATGAACTGCTTTCTGGTTGTGTTGTTTTGGGTTTTTTTTTTTTTTTAACTATTTTTTAGAGTAATTCTTAGGAATGGAGAGTTTTCCATTTAAAATGAAAAACATTTAGGAACATAATGGAATAAACTTCTCAAATATTTAGTTAGATGGACTATTTTATTATATTTCTAGACAGAGGTGTTTCTATAACCCCATGTCTAGTAGGAGTCAGCACTAAATCAATTTCCACTTGCTCTTGCCTCTAAAATGTTTTTGTTCTTTTGGAATCACTTCCCTTAGTCATCTTTGATTTTGATATATATTTCTATAGAGGAAAAGAATCAATGTTATTTCTCCCTTACAGTGAATGGTTGAGATCAAACAGAAAGAACAGCTTTTTTCCAGATTAAGGTTGAGGATAGGTGACCTACCAGATGTTTGAGATCCAAAACTACAAGTTGTCTCTGAGAGGAAGGAGGAAGGTTGTAGGTACCTCAGCCAGGAAGACATCCAGTTTTAAGAAATAGGCACCATTTCCCCACAAGGCTTCTAGAAGTAAGAATGAGAAGAAAGAGAACAAAAATTAGTCAGACATAGTTAATATTTTGGTAGTTTTCTTCCATACCCTTTTTTTTACTCATTGGGTGTCAGTATTTTCCATATTACTGCTTTCTCTTAGTTTTAATAAACATTCCCGTAGTGGCCACAGTAAAGTTACTTTATTTTTCAATGTTCTGTAATACAATTAAAGAGCCTTTGCTTGTAATAAAATTGTGAAGGCAGCAAATGCCCTTTGGGTGCTCCAGTATGAATTAATAATGAGGTTGTGGACCATTTGGCTTATTTTTGTGTTTCAGGGAGAGACTATAGAAGACATTCCAAAGGAAGTGCTGATGGACTGTGCCCACCTTGTGAAGGCTAATAGCATTCAAGGTCAGTTTTCCTAGTGGTGTTTTTAGAATTAGCACTGACTTTATGTCTGAAATGGATTTATCTTTTAGAGAACATGCTATTGACTTTGGCTTGCGCCAAAGGAATAACACATAATTTGCTTTTTGCCCTGTTTTGTTCTTTAAGATGGATGGCAATTTTGCTGCCTGTCAAAGAACTAAAATCTAATCTCCCCACTCCTAATTTTCATGGTCCTATCTGAGTCTCAGCTCTTTTTACTCTATTAACTTACCTTGAATAGGAGGTTGTCTAGATATGCCTACCCTGAAGGGTATTTGTAAAGGGACTTTTGGAAATTTGGTGATGCTGATAGCTAAGCAAGAGAGATGTGTCTGATGGCTTCATTTTTCATGTTGTTTGATGTCTTTATTTCCATTATTTGTCATTAGATTCCAGAACTAGAGTCTCTAAATCACATTTTTCTACTTTTTCTCCTCTTCCCTTTACGTATTTTTTTTGTCCCTTAAATTGTGATGGTATCAAGTCAGTTAATTTCTTTACCCTCCAGAGAATCTTATTTAATTGGTCTGGGGTGGTCCCTGAGAGTTGCAATTTTTAAAAAGCTCTCTGGGTGATTCTGATGTGAAGTGTGAGTCAAGAACAGTTGGCCTAAGTGTTTTAGGTTGGGCCTGGCTTACTGTGCTTGGCTTGTTTATTTCTACTACACAAGATTTCATCTGATAGTCATTAAAGGTCAAGAGGGATGATTATTGGGGCGAAGGTGGTGGTTAAGAGGAGCAGTCAGGACGCAGTACTCTAAAGAATGATCCAGTGGATTGGATTTTAGGTGTAGACCTAGATAGAATAGGGGTAATTGTGGTTTGATATGAAGTTGAGGGATGATCAGAGGGTTGGAAAGAAATATGGTCTGGGTAGAAGATAAGCATAGGACAGACCCATAGCTGGTAACAGGCACCAGAGTGTGGTGATTATAAAACAGGAGCCGGGCAGCATACCCCTGTCCCTGTAGACTGTGTTTCTTGAATCTTAACTTAGCCTTAAAAATGAATCAGGTACCTAGCCAAAGAAGGTAGAAGTCTTGCCTTTAGAGCCACTCATTTTTCAACTATAAATCAACAAATTGTTATGGGTTTTAGGACATTCCATTTTATAAGTAGAACAGAATTTTAAATTTTGGTTGAGATTTTTCAGTTAATGAAATAAAAACTAAGAACTGAAACAAGCAGTATCCTGTTTTCTTCTGTGTTTCAACTTCCTGCACATGTCCTTGTCCCATCCATGCACCCCTAGCTGGCAAATAGGGCTTTATTAAAGGAGCTTTGGACTCCTTATTCTTGGCCCAACCTCTTTCTTCTTAGTATCTTTATAGTTTACTAGTTCTAGAGAAAACAGAAAGAGGAGGGAAGAGTCATGAGACTAAATTACTCTTTTCTCTACTCTTCATCCTTCCACAGTGTTAGCTCACTTAGCAAAATCAGTAGCTTAGCTCAAGGGTCTTACTCTTAGGAGTTAATATCAGAGGACGTGCTAAGGAGTGAAGAAAATGGTCTTTGTTGTGAGATTTGTAGAGGACACTGTGTAGCTACAAAATTTTCCTCCCTGGTTGATCACCTTCAGTGCTCAGAACCAAGGGAGCTGGGTTTAAACTTGTCTACTGTCATAGAATCAGCCTATCCTACACTTACCCAATGGATCTTTCCAGACTAAACTATCTAAAAGTTTAGGAACTCTGTAACTCTCACCTTGGCCTCTATACATTCAATCCAAACTTCTGAAGCTGGCATTTAAGCATCTGTGATCTGATTCCAGACTTCTTTCCCTTCACATATTTTACACTCCAGCCAAAACAAATATATGTTGTTTCCAACCTTGTACCTTTGTGTATATTGTTCCCTCTGCCCTCGGGTTTGTCCTCCTTAGTCATCACATGTCCAGATCCAAGCTAAGGTTCAAGGTCCACACAGGAGTTGTAGTAATTAATGGTAGTAATTGCTAACATCGATGGAGTGTTGACTACATTCGTAGCCCTATGTGTAAAACATCACAAGTTATTTTTCAGCTGTATTGAGTTTGATATTATTATTTTCATTTTCTAGAGGAAGAAATTAAGCGTAAAGAGAATTAAGGAACTTGCCTAAGGTTTCAGAGCTCTGAAGTATAGTAGAGACTGGATTTGAAGTCAGACTGCCTGACTCTAAAGTGTTCTGTCTTAACCACTGAGCTCACTGACCTCCATGAAGCCTTTTCCTTCCCCAGTTTTGAGTGGCCCCTGCTGCCTTTGTACCACCTTAGCACTCTACCTGTGCCTTTCCAACAGGATTTGATGAGTTCTTTTAACTGAAGTTCCTTATGTGCTTATCTCCCTTCCTTTAGCGTCTTGGAAGGCAGGGTCCATTGCTTCATCCTGTGTGTATTACCCACGGTGCCTGGCACATAGAGTTTTTTTTAAATTTTATTTTGAAAAAACCTTTCAAACATACAGAAAAGTTGTACGAAAAACACAACTCCCATATCCCATTGACTCAGATTCACCAATTTTTTAAAATTTTTCCATACTTATTTGCTTTCCCGCTACATGTAGCCTACTCATTATTAACTTTAGCTGAACCACCTGAAAGAAAATCGTAGACATCATGGCCCTTCAACATGTATCTCCTAAGAACGAGGACATTATCTTAAGTAACTGTGATCAAATTCAGGAAAGTTAACATGGCTAGAATACTATTAATATTATCTGACATACAGCCCATATTTAAGTTTTGCAGTTGTCCCACTACTGTCCGTTTATAGCATTTCTGTTTTTCTGATCCAGGAAAAAGGAAAGAAACTCTTAAGAGTGTAGACCAGTTGTAGGGTATCCTGCAGTTTTGGTTCATCCGATGCTTCTTCTTGATAAGAATCCCACTGTGCATTTTTGGGCAGGAATACTACATAAGTGAAGCTTTGCAGATTACAGTCAGATGGCACGTGATGTCATTTTGCCCCACTTTTGGTGATGTTAACTTGGATTGGGTAAGGTGGTGGTCACCAGCTTTCTCCAGTGTACATGAGGATTTAATAAACACTGAAATCTCCTGCCATCTCATTTGGACAGACTGGAGAGCGCATCAGACCAGTGATTAAACTGTGAATCTCAGAGCTGCCTGGGAGGCTGTTGTGGCCTGAGGGCACATGTGTGGTGGGGGTGGTGTGAGCGGACGGAAGGAGATGAACGGGGAACCCGGCACCCCTTTCGTCCAGAGCGTCTCTGCTTTGATGACTTTTATGTTCTCTTCGTTAAAAGGGTTTCACTGCTAAAAGAAACAATAAACAAAACCCTATTAAACTAGTCCAATTTCCTTGTGTTTCATTTGAGATTCAGAGAGCTGTGGGGACTTTGCCAGACTGGCACAGCTGGTTTGTGGCAGTGCCCAGACAGAGTCCAGACTTCATGAATCCCAGGCCATGGCTTTCTCTTGCTGCTCAACCCTTATTGAGTTGAAGACTCCTTTGAGCACCTGAGGAAATGTATTCAGTCCATTTCTCTTAAAAAAATGCACAGGATAAATTTTGCATTCAATTTTAGGGAGTTCTCCGAATTCCTTGGAGCTAATCCGTGCACCCCAACTTTCCACTGTAATACTTTCATTTGCATTTTGTTTAATGCCAGCTTTACCATTTGCCTTTTGTGGGTGGTTTTTGAAACAGTATTTGGTGGTTCGAAACAGTGGGTGGCTTGCTCGTTGGAAGCCATTTCCCTTGTTGGATTATGGTAATTTGCCAGTGGGTAAGGGAACACATTGCTCAGTCTCATCCTGCCTGCATGTTGAAGACAGTCTCTCTTGGCAGGCTGCAAGATGAACAACGTTAATGTGGTATATACGCCGTGGTCTAACCTGAAGAAAACAGCTGACATGGATGTGGGGCAGATAGGCTTTCACAGGCAAAAGGATGTAAGTGTTTGGCACCACTGGAGGCGGCGGAGTCTGGATACTGAATGGAGTGTCCTATCCATCTTTCCTGTCTGACACCATTGTTGTTGAGGGCTGAGCATGATGTATGTTTTCTAAAGGGAATTAAACTGGGTTGCTAAACCCCTGGAAAGCCTTGCCCCTCTTCTGGGAGAAAAACAAAATTAAAGATGCAATATTTTTCCCCCTATCTCCCTTAAAGGTAAAAATCGTGACAGTGGAGAAGAAAGTAAATGAGATCCTGAACCGATTAGAAAAGACCAAAATGGAGCGGTTCCCAGACCTCGCAGCAGAGAAGGAATGCAGAGATCGCGAAGAGAGGAATGAAAAAAAAGCCCAAATTCAGGAAATGAAAAGGAGAGAAAAAGAAGAAATGAAGAAGAAGAGGGAAATGGATGAACTCAGGTATGTTGGAGTTACAGTATGGAAACTGACCTCAAAGATCATTTTCTGCTGATTTCAATCATGGATTAACCCTCAAGAATGATATGTGGGTATAAGGAGGGACATATTAGTAATACAAGCTCAGAGACTTAAACAGGTTAAAATAAAAGCATTTCTATTAATGTGCTGGTCAAAGGAATTGCTCGTTTATAGGGGCAGGATATGAGAGTATGTGAAATAAAACAATTTTATTCTCAGATAAACCTTCATAGGTTATCTTTAAAGTCTGGTTTGTAAAGTTCTTCAGGAAAGGAGAAGATGCTTTAATAAGTATTTAATACTTACTAGCTAAGCTTATTTGAATAAAGTTCTCTTGGCTCTAAAGGCCAAAATTAATAACTCTCAAATCTGTTTCTAAAACCCATTTTCTACATTTTGGAAATTTAAAGTAATTAATGTAGTGAGGCCTGCTCCAAAGTACTACATTTTTAAACAATAAACAGTTAAAATACAGTTTAGTTCCTGAAATTCTAGTAAATAAGGCCAAGAGAATACCGACCACATTAGTTTTCTGTTGCTCCTGAAACAGACTGCCCCAAATTCAGTGGCTTACAACAACACAGATCGATTATCTATAGTCCTGTAGGTTGGAAGTCCAGTAAGGTTCTCACTAGGCTGAAATCAGTGTCGGCAGGGCTGTGTTCCTTTCCAGGGGCTCTAGGGGCTGTCCTCGATCCTTGACTTGTGGCCCCTTCCACCGTCTTTGAAGCCAGTGACACTGCATTCCATAGTCACAGCCCCCTTTCTGACCCCTGCCCTCTCTGCCTTTAAGGAACAATGTGATTAGATTAGATTGTCCACGATAATCTCCCCATCTTAAGGTCTTTAGTGACATCTGCAGAGAAGATTTTGCCATATAAGGTGACATATTTACAGGTTCTAAGAGACCAGGATGTGGACATTCTGGAGCCGAGCTTGGGGGATGGTATCATTCTGCCTACCACACTGCATCTGTATAAATAGTGCTGTACCTGAACAGCCTCTAGTTTTTCTAACTAAAGAAAATTCATCCTGCAATTTATAGTCACAGAACTCCTAGACTTTTCCACAATTTTCCATAGATATCATTTGCAATATGTATACCAAAAAGATAAAAGAGTTATTGATAACACATCCTGCCTTTGGGAGTGGCATAGAACTGAACAAGCTGTCTTGCCATGTCCTCATGCAGTTTTCTTGGAGTACCCTGGATTCTCAGAACGTTTGTTGGGTCAGACTGTAGGTATTATGCACACGTACTCTTTCTTACTGGTTGTCCACATGCACATGTTTCTGTTGGGGTTCTACTAAGATGTGATAAGTAGGTTCATTTAAAATATAATATTCAAACGAAGAGCTCCAGGACTGTTATCCTGAGTTGCAATCTGCTAACATGAGGCAGACTAATGCATAGATTTAAATATTGGATATGGCCTAGAATCATGAGTTGGCTTCGTGTTGCGAGTAAAAGAAAGATTATCAACTCCGTGAGTGTGGTAAGATTTGTGGAATTCTGAGTGATGCAGGATTTTAGAGTAGTTTAATTCTTTTTTGTTTTTAGAGTAGGGGAAAATTGAAAACATGTCTTTTTGTGCCCTTTACAGGTCTAACATAATTTTGTTTAGGAACATGATGTTATATGTTAGGAACAGATCACTTAATTTACTTGTAACATTTGGTAAGGAAGAATAACTAACATTTTTGAACATTACCATCTGCCAAGCACTGTACTGAAAGTGCTTTACTGCATTATCTCATTTAATCCTAACCATAGCCATATCAGATATTTTTATCTGTATTTTATGGAAGAGGAAACTGAGTTTGAGAAGTAACTTGCTAAAAGTCACTTGGTTGTCTGATTCTCACACCCACATACATTACTATACTCTTCTGCCCTCTGTTCAGTCTATTCAGTTTTAAATAGTTATTCAGTATAAAATCAAGTCATATACAGATGTTATTCAAATTAAGCTGTATGCTACTAAAATTCAGGGCATTTAATTTGACTTTACTAGTTTCAAAAGTTGCAAGCATTTAAACAAAAGAACCATCAACCAAAACAGGTTTTCATATCTTCTGGGCTTTCTTCTATAGTGCCAACAACATATAAAATATTCATATGTACGGAGGGGGGTGGGAAATTCTCAATCTTACTGAATAAAATTTTTGCTCCAAAAGTTTAATCAGTCCCATTTTTCTAAGCTGGCACTAGTCATTTGTATTTTTTAATCATCACCATGGGCCTCAGAAAACCAAAAACAGTTGGTGTGTTTATTTCTGTTAATCATATGCCACACAAACAACTTTCTGTAACATGCCACGGAAGATAGAAGAATGTGACACAGGGCTGTGGTGCCAGGAATAGGACATGGTGACATAGCAAGGATTTACTTGGCATATCCAGAACTATGGTTGCTTGCTGGATCCTGAGCTTGTGTGAAATTCCAACAATAGGATGTAAGCTTCTGACTTATTTTGTAATCTGTTTTTATACATTTGTAGTGCTGTGCAGGCCATTAATTTCTGTCCCACCCAAGGGATTGAAATCTATGCCTATTATCTGCTTTACTTTAATCTTGTATTCCCTTATTTTAAAGTATATACTCATCGCATATATGGTGAGTGATTAGTCAATATATCATAAATGAATGGGTAACTGAGATTATCTTTCCTGATACGGTGATTCTTTTTTTTTTGAGACAGAGTCTCTGAGACTTTGGACAACTTACTTAACTTCCCTGACACTGCTTTTCTATATGTACAGTGGGCATAAACTGTTTCTTGCCATGTAAGGTGGTTATGGAGATTAGCAGTAATATATTTGTGAAGCACTTAACACAGTTCCTAGCAAATAAAGAATGCCTGGTAAATGGTAAATAATGTTAACTGATCTTCTTACCTTAACTGCCCTCTCCTCTCCTCTCCTCTCCTCTCCTCTCTCTACTGTTTGCTACAGATTACTGTTTTTAAAAACTGGTGGCCAGGTGCGGTGGCTCACACCTGTAATCCTAGCACTCTGGGAGGCCAAGGCGGGAGGATTGCTCAAGATCAGGAGTTCGAGACCAGCCTGAGCAAGAGCAAGACCCCATCTCTACTAAAAATAGAAAAAAATTATCTGGACAACTAAAAATATATATAGAAAAAATTAGCCAGGCATGGTGGCACATACCTGTAGTCCCAGCTACTCAGGAGGCTGAGGCAGAAGGATTGCTTGAGCCCGGGAGTTTGAGGTTGCTGTGAGCTAGGCTGACGCCACAGCACTCTAGCCTGGGCAACAAAGCAAGATTCTGTCTCAAAAAAAAAAACAACTGGTATTATATAGTTTCACTTTCCTTTGTGTTTTTTTTATTATTATTAATAATAGTACTTTTCACTGTAGCTATTGCTGAAAAGGTCTTATTTTCCCTCCTAGTAAGTTCTTTGGGGGCTAGGCTTTGTGTTCATCATTTTCTGTTTTTTTCTCATCCCCAGGCTTAGCACAGGGTCTTGTACATCATGGATATTTATTAAATACCCATCAAATCTGATGTCTTTTTACTCAAATATTGTGGCTTCTTGCTGAACAGTGTTCACTCACACAATTAGGACGACATAACTGGCCCTGCATCGTGCCTGATTTCCCACTTCTAGAACTCACTTGAGTGAGCCTGATCTTCAACATGTCATTATAGACATTATCTCTTTGGCTTTGCTCATCCCATTCTCTGGATGTGAAATGCCGCCCTCACTCATCCCACCCACTGGCCCCGCTTGGTTTGTCTGCCGGTCTGTGAGGTGCCCTGACAGTTCCTGCCCACACTCATGTTTCCTCCTCTGAATTCCTGTGGCATCTGACTGTGGCTGTGTACTTCAGATCTTGGCTGTAGGTGAATGTCCTCATCTGAAAAAGGGGAATAATGCCACCTACCGCACAAAGTTATCATGAAGGTGACATGAAACGAGTAGGAGAAAGCACTTCATAAAGTGCTACGCACAACTTATTTATTGTTCATAGGTATTTATCCTTTTAATGTTGCAGTCTCCATGAGGACAGGGATTATATCAGATAGCTCTTGTGTTCCTTCTAAAGCCTCTCAGTAGTACTAAATACAAGGTAAAATGTTCATGAAATATTTGTTGGCCAGATAACCTTATTTTAAATGTGTTGTTTCTTTCTTCCAGGAGCTATTCATCACTAATGAAAGTTGAAAATATGTCATCAAATCAGGTATGTTTAAGTTACTTGCTCTAATGTTTGCCTTTAAATAATTCACTAAGGGTTTTTAATAATTGTGTTACTGGCATTACTGACTTACATGTTGCAAATAGTTTACTCAGGCTGATTCTGGTAGGCATTGCCCGCCTTCCCTGTGGACTTCCTCATGTGTGTTTTTAAGTAGGTCACCTCGGGGAGAGAGATTGTCATACCTTGTCTGCTGTGAAGTACAGGTCTCTTAGTATTTACAGCACTTTCTTCCACTCCTTTTTTCCCTCTTTTCTAGTTGCAGGCATGCAAAAGTGCCTTTATTAATGTTCTTCATTAAAGTGACTGTAGATCTATATTGTAATTGAGGACAAAATTATCACCTTCAATTAAAATAAAAGTACTGACCCTAAGGTCTTATACTGTAGCCTAAGTGAGAAAATTGGTTGGTGTCATGTTCCTCAGGACCTGGGATAAAGAGAAGTGGTGACCCATAACATAGCACTGAAAGGATCTTTGTCACATCCACATCTAATTATCTTATTGGAACTGTGCCAGAGACTTCCTGTCCTTGAGAGCTGCCTTTCCCAGAACTTATTTTGAAGTATTTAAAGACAGCACAATTTAGCTGTTATTGAACAGTCTTTGTAGGGAATTGAAACTGGGTAGATATATTTGGGCTATTGCATGTTTACAGCATAATTTAAAAATACAGTTGTCCCTCACTATCCATGGAGGATTGGTTCCAAGACCCCCCTCACACACCAATGCACGGATGCTCAAGTTCCTCATATAATATAGCTTAGTGTATTTTGCATGTAACCTACGTAAATCCTCCCATATACCTTAAATCATCTCTAGATTACTTAGAATATTAATACTATGTAAATAGTTGTTGTACTGTATCTTTTTAAATTTGTATTTTTTATTGTGTATTTTGTTTTGTTTTATCCCCTACCCAAATATTTTTGATCCACAGTTGGTTGAAAGCCGTGGATGTTGAACCCAAGGATAAGGAGGGCCGACTGTAACAGAATTTAAGATCTCTTAAAGGTCACCTAGTCAAACCCCAGATTTAGTGCATGAATTAGAATTAATAGGATTTTAGATCTTGTTTATCTCTATATGTCCTTATAAAAATTTATAAGAACAACATTCTTATTCCCATCTCTATGAAGAACTAAATTTATGAAGTTCCTTTATGAAGAGATGTATCTTTATAATTTATTTCTGAAAAATGTCATAATAGCATCATATAATTAAATAAAGCTTTGCATTTGAAGTTTTGAGACTTAAACTAACACTAATTGGGGAAGTCTAGTAAAGTTATTTAACCTCTCTGAGGGAGTATTCATCATCAGTAAAATGATAGTAAAATAGTACCTCACAGGGCGGTTCTATTTTTTTTTTTTTTTTTTGAGACAGAGTCTCACTCTGTTGCCCGGGCTAGAGTGCCATGGCATCAGCTTAGCTCACAGCAACCTCAAACTCCTGGGCTCAAGCAATCCTCCTGCCTCAGCCTCCCGAGTAGCTGGGACTACAGACATGCGCCACCATGCCTGGCTAATTTTTCTATATATATTTCTCGCTGTCCATATAATTTCTTTCTGTTTTTAGTAGAGACGGGGTCTCGCTCTTGCTCAGGCAAGAGCAAAAACAATCCACCCAACTCGGCCTCCCAGAGTGCTAGGATTATAGGTGTGAGCCACCGTGCCCGGCCTGGGCCGTTCTATTTTAACAAGAACACATATTTGAAAGTCTTCCTTAACTTAATCACTATATAAGTAGTCATTGCTATTCCTTATTCATAAAGTCCTTGGTTGCTGTTTTCCCACAAAGTATCAGTATCAAAAAATGAGGTTATTTAATTCCTTCCAGAAATTATTTTTAGATTTCTTAAAACTATTAGAACAGTTTAACAGAAACTATTAGAATAGCTTAACAGAATGTCTTTGTTGCAGTGGTTGTTGCTTACTGAAGTTTTCTGTGTGGTAGAAGGTACTTTCCATGAAAAATCTGGCCCCATATTATGTTATGACCTTAGGCATAAACACACACACACACCCTGTCTGATTAGTCACAAATGTTAAAAGTTCCAAGACTAGGAAATTTATAAACCAAAGGATTACTGACCTTTTGGCCCTCCTCTCCCTCTGTTGCTTGCTAGCCTGTTCCTGAGCTCCAGGTTTGAATCAGGTGTAAGATTCCAACGAAGTTTTCCATTAGGTGTTTTTATTCCCTCTTTCAGTGGAGGAGCTCTTATATTAATAGCTTTTCCCCTATGCTTTGAAAGAATAGGCTTTAATGCTCCTTGCAGCCATCCTCTAAGGGATACAGACATTTTATGATCCAATCTGGCAACATGAACTGTTGATTTTCAGTTAAAGGTGTTTATATAAAATAGGACTTAATGTTTTATGCAGCTTGTTCCTCTTGTTTATCAGTTTGTGAGTGGGTGACAAACCTATTATATTGAAAAATTTACTGACTCTGGAAGTAAAGGGAATCTAAAATAGAAAAATTGTTCAAATAAAGTCTTGATCTCAGATATGTATTTAAAAGTTACTGTAATCCCAAAACATAGGTCCCCAGACAAATGAAAACTGGTTGCAGATCTAAATCACAGCCTTTATAGGAAATGATGCACTTTCATTGTTAACAACCCTAACTATCTTATTGAGTTGTTCATCCTCCATGTTTGGGATCTAAAGCTGACATTTGAAGATGCTGTATGTTGACTCTTTGAAACATCGCTAATGCTATTATTGCAGTTTAGGCAGTCACAGTCCTGGTGCCTGGATGTAACACAGTCATTAGTCTGCTCTTTGTACAGTTATCTAAGGCATTTTTTCTGTCCTAATGACTTTTCCTATTAAAAAAAAAAAAATCAAGGCCATCTTGTGAAGTCACAAAGCTATGACAACCTTTGGACTCAAAATACTGGAATTTCATCCAGAAATATTTTATATATTGGCAGCATTGTTGGCATAAGGGTATTGAGACAGTGTTTGTTTAGGATCAGTCATGTTTTCTTATAGTCACACTTAGTACACTATACTAAAACAGGTGAGACTTACTTCATAATTTGGAAATCATTGGTCACTTGTTGCTGTGTAATTAGGCCATGTAAGGACACCTTAGAGAACTGAGCTGCTAATCCAGCCATTCTAGGGAACTGACAATTTAAGATGGTGAAGAAGTGACGAATGAATTTGGTTATTTTATTTTTTACTATCTCAACTTGGAGATTAGTTAAGATTATAATTGTAAATTTTAAATACTGACTTATTTTCAAGGCTTTTATAGTTTCACTTTTTTGTTTCCTGCAGGACGGTAATGATTCAGATGAATTTATGTAAAAGGAGAAAAGGACCTTTGGAAGACATCAATATAGAGACAGTTGCAGACCTTTTGATTTCATCTGTGTTCTGAATTATAAAAAAAAACCCAAATTCTACTTCATTCTACACAGATATTGATTTTGGAGTTTTAAGAAAAAAAGATTCTTTTTTACTAACAGAAAAGGATCGGATATATATAAAATAGTTGAGCTTGACAGCATATAACTTAAGGAAAGTAAAAATATTTTTGCCAGAACATGTCTTGGTATCTCATGAAAACTGGCTGCCCTTGTTCTTGAGACAGACTTTAGAGCAAACCAACTCTGAAAAGTATTTCTATTGCTGTGATCTATCCCTGAAAACAGATGTCTTGAAATGCTTTTCATATTCTCAAAATATCTTTACTTCTGGTAAGAATGTGCTGGTGAGCAATATATGCAAATGTTCCCCATCCCTGATTCCAGATTAGAAAAAAAAGGCAGATGGGTTTTGAAGATGAGAGTGATATTTTCAGATTACTGGCTTCAATATTCACTGTTCCATCGCGTCGCCTGAGTCTGTCAGGGTGGTGATCCCCAGCTCTCAGCCTGTCTCAGCTTTGACATCCTTGCTTTCTCCTACTGAGGGACCTCCATTGTAGTATCATATTTAAAGAAATGGTTGGTATTAATCAAGGTTGGGCCTTGTGGCAGTTGTTACCTGAGCACCAGTTATGTATGTGACAACTTCCAGGCTTAAGAGTCATTTCTCAGCCACTGAGGGAGAAACAGGAAGGAGTGCTCTGTGCATCATTTGGGTGTGATGTAGGTTACTCAATTTTTGTCTTGGGATATAGCATGAAGCAAAAGTCCAGATTGCAATTATGACTTTATAAAGAATTAAGCTTTTCACTAG
Organism: Eulemur rufifrons; assembly: GCF_041146395.1. NCBI lineage: Eukaryota > Metazoa > Chordata > Mammalia > Primates > Lemuridae > Eulemur > Eulemur rufifrons. The sequence goes on from NC_090994.1 coordinate 5,270,894, forward strand.
CCAGCCAAGTAAATTGTTTCCTTACATTGAAATGTTTATTTTGAGTTGTAATCCCAGAGTTCCGGATTTCTTATCGTAGACTCGGTATCTTACTATGTAACATTATTACTCATTTGAACCACCTGCTGGCCAATGTGATTCTGAATAGAAGATGGATATTTATTGCAGCATGTCAGGCAACCCCTATAAAAAGAAACAAGGAGAAAGAGAACAAAGCCTATGGGACAGGAGACATACAAATTGACATCTTAACCCCACCCAGAACTCTGTGCCCAGCTTTCTTACTCTTGTCGCGAACTCCTGAACTCAAGCGACCCTCCTGCCTTGGCCTCCTAGAGTCCTGGGATTACAGGTCACCACACCCAGTCTGGGCTTTCTTAATCTTAATTGTATTTTAACCCAGGAAAAATAGTCTCCTACAGCAAATGTTCCACCTGTAAAAGAACTTTAGAACTTCAGGTAAAACCAGAAGACCAGTATCTCCATTTATTCCAAGTTGGTGTGTGAGGTTGAACTTGAAAATTCCTTGAGGCATAACTCATTGACCAAATTTTGAGGAGATTTGGAAGACGACTCCAGAGATTAGTAATTTTGTGTGTGTCTAATAATATTTAGCCTGAAGTTCTGCAATTAAAAGTTACAATAAAGATCATTTCTTATCTGGAAGGACATTGATAAATGAATTCTTAGAATTTGTTACAAAAAGGGCAGTTCCATCCACAAGCTGGTTTTGAGGGCGATCGTGCTGTAAAAACCTCATGTATCACAGGCTCAATCTGACAGGTTCTGTTGGGGGTGTCATCTTCCTCCACTGACAAATGCCTCCTTCATCCAGGTTCCCTCGGGGTCAAAGTGGATGACCTTTCTCAGACACACTCTTGATGGACTGTAAATCAGTCGCTTGCATCAGACTGTCCTGTCTGGTGGCTCTGAGCACGCCTTGGGCACTCTGTGGCAGGCACCTCATGCGGGGAGTTGTGCCCCATGTTGCACACACGTTGACAGGGTTTTGGAATATATATTTTTACTGTAGTATGAGAGATCCTGGGGTACAATACTTAACATTTCATAACTCTTAGCTTACAGTGGTTTAAAATGTCAAGGCCTCTCTGCTTGACTCTCTGTGTTGAATTCCTAGCTCTCAACCTCTTCAGCTGTCCTGTGCTGGCTTCCCCCACCCCTTGCCTCTGCCTGTGTGTTGTGGCCCCAGGGAAGGCATTGACCTTTTTTTTTTGTTTTGAGGACACAGAGGTTCATTGCCGATAGGTCAAACTGTTGGCACTGATGACATCTCATTTCTTACTATGGCATGTTTCCTAAATGTTTGATAGGAAAATTCCAAATTGTTGCTATTTTTATGAGCTGTGTGTGCCCTTGATCCAATCTGTGCATCCTGAGGGTTTCTCTGTGAATCTGAGTCACCTTGCCAACCCTGTCTCCAGTTTCATCACTGTGACCTGCATGCAGTGAGGGTCACAGTACCATTTAATTTACTTGACAAACTCTGCTCTATTTTTGCATTCTGACAGCTTTAGACTTCACATTTCTTATCCAGCTTTGTTTGTCTAGGGCCACAATCTTTGAGCAAGGGAGGTTTGTCACAGTGCTTGTGCTGGAACAGATGTTGAAGTTTTGACATTAGCAAGTGACAGGCTTTAGTTGAACCCCTTCTGCATCTTTTTGTGTTTTGTTGTATGGTCTTCACGTAGATTTCAGTGAGCCTTTTACTGTTTGGTGCCAGCGCCCCCACCCCCGGAGAGATGGTGTGAGCCACTCTCAGCAGGATTGAGGGAGAGTGCAGCTCCAGCCTCTACTTCTTCCTCCCACTGTTGCATCTGTCTGAGAGGGGAGGTGTTTTCCGAGCTGCAAGTGTTTATGGGGGAACACTGAGCAGCGTGGCAAAATGGAGAAATGGAACAATTTTCTGGGTTTCTCCTGAACTGTGATATTGAAGCCTTTTTCTTTGTTTGATTTGAAATACAGCATGTGAATTACACTTCCATATTCAAAAGGATCATATTAGAGTAGGCAACGTTTTGATTTTGAAGTAGACTATAAAAATGGACCAAACTATAATCAAAAGCATAAAATCAGAAACTTAAAGTCCAAGCTAAAATTCAGTCCCCACCCACTTACCTCCAATGAGTATGTGGCAGCAGCTCAGAAGTGAGGAGGGCACTGCAGTTGCCCAGGCCAAGTTCACATTCACGTTGCACTTAGTGAGAGCTCTTCTCTGCTGGGCAAACGAGTCCAGCATGGGCAAGAGACTTTTACCTGCGTTCTGTCATTTCAAAAATGAGACGATGCCAACCATTGACACAGCATGTCCTGGATGAATGATCTGTAAAATATAATAAAAGCTTATAGTTTGAGTAGAACCATGTGTGTTTGTGAGATTTCACTTTTTAATTTTCTTCTCGAAGGCTCAGTCTCACTGATGGGGTGTGCATACTGATTTTGGGTAAGTAGGGAGAAGGAGGTTCTGGCACTATAAAAAACAGTCATTTTTGCCCTCTAGCAGGAGAAAAGCAAATCAGAGTAAAGGGAAGATCACCCAAGAATTCCCAGGAAGAGGACTGGAGAACCCATAGCTCGAAGGCCGTGACATCTGAACACTAGCATTTGGAGTGTATACTTGACCCAGAATTCCCAGGGGGTCTATCTGAAATTTTGCCCAGGGTGAGGCTGCCAATGTGAAGACTTCCTGGAATGGTTTCACTGCTGCATGTGGGGCCCTGGGTCATATTCAGTTTATAGGTTTTTATTTCTTCTGTGATAGAGCTTACTCCCATGTTAGCATGTTTTCAAGAGGTATTAGGGTGAAGGGAGTGGCACAAACATACAAGTTTTTCTCCCCACTATAAAAGCATATTTGAGAACATTTGGGTTGTATTTTTCTCTAGTCAGGGCAACACCTGCATACTTTGGGGGGTTTTTTTTGGTTTTCTTTTTTTGTTTGTTTGAGACAGAGTCTCACTCTGTTGCCCGGGCTAGAGTGCTGTGACGTGAGCCTAGCTCACAGCAACCTCAATCTCCTGAGCTCAAGCCATCCTCCTGCCTCAGCCTCCTGAGTAGCTGGGGCTACAGGTATGCGCCACCATGCCCGGCTAATTTTTTTCTATATATATTTTTAACTGTCCAGATCATTTCTTTCTATTTTTAGTAGAGACGGGGGTCTCGCACTTGCTCAGGCTAGTCTCGAACTCCTGACCTTGAGCAATCCTCCTGCCTCAGCCTCCCAGAGTGCTAGGATTACAGGCGTGAGCCACTGCACCTGGCCCCCATACTTTGGTTTTAACTGCCTTAGCTACTAGAATTCTGGGGTTTAAACATTTTAGTAAATTATATAGAGAATGTAGTTTATAACCAGAATTTTCATACAGAAAAATGTAGAGATCTGTGTATATACTAGATGACTTAGCAATGCACCGAAAATACAAATGCCTATCTAATACCATCTCTTATCACTAGATTATACATACCTCTGTCTGTCTCACACACATTGATTACTTAGTTTTGTCTTTCTGGTTTCATTGTTGTATCAATTATTGGAGGAACTCTGAGCTTTCCACCTTAGTGGTTATGAATACAGGCCTGCACTATAGCCAGATGGAAAACTGGGCTCTGCCATGGGCATGTGCTGAGTGGCACTGACCCAACACTCTTCTGCATTCAACAGCCAAGGAATGGTGGCCAGGGGAAATTATTGCTCACTCTAGAAAGCCGTGTAGCATTTGCTAATTCTCAAGCTTGATGAGTGGGTGTCAATACTGAAGGCTGGAAAAAAAAGTCTCCAAAGTCAGTATTGTGTTTTGTTCCGACATCACTCCCATCTTGTAACCACTGCGGTAAAAATACAAGACTAATGGCCTGACATTTCACATCCTGCCTAGATGAGGCCTTAGCTGCCTGGCTCCTGCTGGTGTTTTGTTTTCTGCCTCAGCAGTTTGCTTTGCATAGAGGAGGCTAACATTTGCTTATGATTTCAGAAGAGAACTGGGATCTTTCAGGTGGTAAAGCTTGAAGCTTTTTGACTTTTGGTGAAGACAGAATCCAAGGTCAACAGATCAAAACTACAGACTGAAAAAGATAAAGTATTCTTAGAGGCACTGTGTGGTGCCCTTTAAACCAGCTAGGCCTGGCCAGAACTATCTTCCGCTGTGAAGCCCTTAGTTTCATGTTATGACATCCCTTCAAGACCGAATTTTTTATCCTATGGTTAGGGTGCTGGCATCAGTGAGGCTTGCATAACCCATTTCAAAACTGGAATTACTTTTAGGAGAGTCTTTGGAAAGGGAAGGAAGGTCTGAAATAGACATAGTTTAAATTTGGATACCAAAAAGGCTTTACTGGTGCCTGTGATTAGAAAATACAATACATCGATTACCTGGACTTTTTGTTGCCCTCATTGCTATCAAAACAAGACAACCGCTGAGGCAGAAGCTCATCTGTCAGGATTAAGGAGGGTAAAATCACACAGACCTCCCCGCATCTCAGCCGTCTGCCCTCCTGGCCTTCAGGGTCAGGGAGAATTGCTAAACTTCTTTCATATACATGGTTAGGTAGGTACACATGATTTCAGAATTCAAGAGGTATAAAAGGGTATAGGGTGAAAAGTATTTCCAGTCCCGCTTGGGGCAACTGATGCTACCATTGTTTAAACTCAAGGTAGAAGCTCTAGATCTGGACTGGGGCTAAGTTTGGGGGGTTTGCCTGCTTCTGCGGCTCAGCTGCAGAGGGGGCTCCTCTCTGTCCTCCCCTCTGGGTCCTGTGACCCAGGAGAAAATGCCCCGAGGCTTCCCAGGCCGCATGGGGGTTTAGGGGGAGATAATGAGTTAAGAAATGGGGAGGAACAGAGGATTAGGAGTCCCTTGGTGTCCTACCCACGAACCAGCCTCTGCTTGGACACCGAGTTACGGGATGGATTGTCTGTTCCAATTAAAGACAGTGGAGAATGAACCAAAGAAACTGAGAAAGCTGCTTGCTTTCATCTCCATTTGTGCTTGAGGGTGGGGAAGAAGCGAGTGTGTGCGTGGGTGAGGGGCAGGGGTGGTGGGAACAGGGCTGGCCTCCGGCAACCCCCTTGGATTTTCCCCCGCCTGGCCGGCTGCCTTAGCCTCCAGTGCCCGGAAAGCATGGGAGGGCAGCTGTCGTGTGGGCGAGGCTGTCTGTGAACAGTGTACCAAAGGAAAAGGAGCCACATGCCATTTTCAAGCCCAGACTTTATCTTCGAGGGTGTGGATTTTAGAATACAGCTCTGCCACTTTTCTGTGTGACTTAAGGCAGTCACTTATCTCTGCTCCTCTGTTTGCCAGAAGATGAGGAATAGGACGAGAGCCGAGATTGTAAATTCCGGCGCAGCAGGGCAGGGCAGGTAGCGATGACAATGCCAGGACAGTGCTGCTCTTCTAAACCCGCAGCTGCTGCAGCTCGGCTAAGTACCGCCGTGGGGAAATACAGTTTTGTTAGGGAAGCCAGTGAAGGAACATGCATCGAAAGAGCTGAACTTCACCGGAAAATGGAAGTGGTGGTTTTCTCCCAACCACTTCCACACGGCTCTGCTTTGTCTCCCCACCTTTCGATGACATCTTAGATGAACAGATCCGATTCTGTTGACTTTCCAATCACTTTCTGACGCCAAGAACTGTTCCATTTTAAAATGACAATTCCCTTGTAGATATGAAAAGCTCATCTCATTTAAATCAAAACTTCAATCTCACATGGAGTTCAAAACTTCAGCCCACCTCCTAGTTCAGGTCTGATTCTTCACTCTGCCTCTTCCCCAGTGCTGGCTCCTCCAGGATTGGGGCGGAGGCCAGCGAAGGCATGTTTAAGGGGGATTAGCCCACGACAGGGGCAGAGGGTAGGGGTTGTGGGAAGAAAGGAGAGTCTTTCGTGACTGGCTCTATTAGAATCTGGCTTTTGGTGGCCCTGACGCAGGCCTCGGTGCTGGTTCTTTATGCTCCCGTCTGTGGGTTCTTTGGGCGCATTAAAAGGGTCATCAGTGGCATAGTTCTCTGATCTGGGAATGCACTTCCTAGCTGAGTCCTTGCAACCTTGCATCCTTCCCCAGCCACAAGTGGCACAACCACAGCCCCTTCTGAGACTGGAGTCCACGTGCCTTGGCAGCAGCTCTCTTCAGTAAAGTCTCAACAATCAGCTCTTACTGGGAACCCAGATTTCTTCCTCTGCTTCCCCAGAGGGAAACTCCACTTGCCAAATGAGGCAAGTCCAGTTTGGCCAGCTGCTACCACTGATCCTTATCCTGCCATTGTGGGCAGTTCTAGCTCGTTTCCTGCCTTGAGAATTGTACAGGGGAGAAGCAGCATCAGTCTTTGTGGCAAAACAGGCCAAAGACTCAGCAAACCTGCACCCACCCACACCCTAGGCCCACTCCCAAGTTCTTGAAGGCTCCTCGTTTGGCTTGGGGTAGTGGGAGCAGAAGGGTCCAAGCTATCTCCCTAGGCCTGTGGATTTTCTTCAGTATAGTCCTTTAGAAGTGTCGTTTCTCATATAGCTGTTGCGGTGACTGCTTTGCTATCCTTTGGTGCAGCTTGAATTAGTGAGTCTTGCAACTGGAGTGCAGATGTACTCACCACTTCTTGCTCTCTGCTTTGAGGCGTCATGAATATCCAGTAACATAATACATTGCAAACCTAGACTTTTAGCTAACATTTCCAAATTTGTATATGTTGGCACAAAACTATTCAACATTATGTGGGCCAAACAATGCCTGTCTATGGCTGTGCGTTGCCCATGAGCTATCAGTGTTTGAGGGGTCTGGATTAGAAAGAGCTCTGGGTCTCCTCCATGAATTTGTGATTTTTCTGGATTTAGTAACGAGCCACTGAAGGAGCAGCTTCCTGGCAATGTGTCATCATGAGTGGACACCATCAGGGTCCAGGAGAAGCAAGTGATGAAGGGAAGAGCCAGCAGGTGGCAGGAGAGAACAAGCACGGGTCTCCTTGTCCATCCCGTTGACATTGCAGCTGCCCTCGAGTCCACGCTGTGCTCTTGCAGGGGTTGGGAGGTTGGACTCAGAATCTTGCTGCAAATTGCGAAAAGCTGTGCTTCTCAGCAGGTCTCAAAGCTCTTTGCCATTGAAATTTTAGAAATGTGGGGTGGAAGGTGCCTGAACCTTCTAAACCAACATCACGTGTTGATTTAAAAAGGAAATTGCTGTCAAGATACAATGCTTATATTTAAAAACAAATCTCTTTTTGTTTTGGAATCAGCTTCTATCTTTCCTTTGCACACTTCAGGCACAGGTTTCACAGAGTCATAGCCCGTGGAGGATGGAAGGGACCTAAGCCAATCTGACTCTTCTGTGACAGTCACAACACCCCTAAACACAAGACCTCAACCTTGGTGTGAACATATCCAGAGACAGAAGCTTGTGACTTGCTAAAGCCCATTTGGTTATCAGAAAGTTACTTTATTGAGCCAAAGTCGGCCTCATAGTGACTTCTACCCATCGTTCTGCCTTCTGGAGCCACAAAGGGCAAGCTAAGCTCCTCTTTCATGTGACAGCTTGAAAAGTTTGAAGACAGCTGTCAGCTGCCACCTGTGACTCCTCCTAAACATCCCATTCTCTGTGATCCAGTGTGACACTGAAGAAAAAGCGGGTGTCTGAGAACAGAGGACAGCAGAGGCCCCAACTCTCCCGTTTACCTAACTCCCAAAAAGAACAGCTTCCGAGCTGGGAAGGGTCTCCAGCCATGACCCCAGATGGCCCTCACAAGAGTACGAAAGAGATGATTCTTCTCCAAATGTAGCTGAGATCACCTGATTCTTTGGCTTGTGTTGCCAATTAAACCCACTGTCTTTTCCACACACCATGTTGATTAGATTATGCTGGGTTCTTTTTTTTTTTTTTTTTTTTTTGGAGTGGGGGAGGGTTTGGACCATGGTACAGAACTTTAGATTTATTCTTTAGATTTTTTTACTGTATAATGTAAAAAACACACAAAAGAGTGTATGAAAAGATATGTTCCTTTTCAAGGATAATAATGTAAATACCTATGTTCTATCCCCTAGGTTAAGAAATAGAACAGTACCTGCCCCTCTCAAAGCCCCCTTTGTTCACTTCCCTAATCACATCCCTGCCTCCCCCTCACTCACCTGACTTTTGTGATAATCATTCCCTTGCACAAGCAAGAGAATGTCTTATATCCCTGATGTGCACTTCCCTAAACAAGACACTGATTCTGCCTGTTTTGAAATTCATACTCATGGAATCTTTCTTCTATGACTTGCTCCTTTCACTTAGTATTACATTTTCAGTAAATTTTCCCTATTAAAGATAACTTGGTGGAATTTGCTCATTGAGCTCATTGCAGTTCTGATTATTTCCTCTAACATAATCCCTTTCATAAATATTGTCTACGTGTTTGTAAACATTCCTTGTATATCGTCATCAAAAAAATTTGGAAAAACGTTGAATGGGATAAGTCTTGGGGCAGTGCCTTGAGCAAACATCCTTTCTGGCTGAGATTAATCCATCCTTTAGCACTCTTTGGGCACACTCAACCAGTTACTAATCCTGCTGATTTTACTTTAATCTGCACTATTTTTTCCTACTTGCTCACAGGGTTATCAAAAAACACCTTGCTGGCCAGGCGTAGTGGCTCACACCTGTAATCATAGCACTCTGGGAGGCTGAGGCAGGAGGATTGCTTGAGCTCAGGAGTTCTAGACCAGCCTGAGGAAGAGGTAGACCCTGTCTCTGCTAAAAATAGGGGGAAAAAATCAGCTGGGCAACTAAAAATAGAAAAAATTGGCCGGGTGTGGTAGTGCGCGCCTGTAGTCCCAGCTCCTCGGGAGGCTGAGGCAGGAGGATCGCTTGAGCCCAGGAGTTTGAGGTTGCTGTGAGCTAGGCTGATGCCATGGCACCCTAGCCTGGGCAACAGAGTGAGACTCTGTCTCAAAACAAACAAACAAACAACCTAAAAATAACACCAAATTATATCATAAAGTAAATAAGGTAGGTTTACCTTGTTCCCAAAAGCGATAGAGAGAGCTCCTAGAAGCAAGACTTTCTGAAGGACACTAAGGAGACAGAAAAAGAAAATAACAAATGATGATTAAACATATAAAAATATGATCAGCTCTACTCATACTAAAAGAAATGTCAATTTAGCCTACACAGAGGCATCACGTCTCACCTATTGGATGGGAAAAAAGCCAGAAGTTTGACCACGTACCCTGATCCAGATAATTCCAGAAGACAGGGTGTACCAGGGGTAGAATTTTTAAAAAGATATTTTGTCTCTACCCAACAAGTTAAATCTTTGAATCCCACGAGATTTTGGATTAAGCACATAAGAAAACGGTGGATTGGAAAGGAGAAGCCCAGTCTTTGTCCCTTCCTTCTGGAAAGATCTTCCTGGCCCCAAGACTAGTTTGTGCTCTTACACTGCCCAGTGTATATTCCTAGGGTGGCATTTCTAAAATAGAATGAGGATGGGAGCAGGGATGAGAGGGACAATCATTCAACTACTGTTGTATCCCCAATGCCTGGCCCATGGTGGGTGTTCAGTAAATACTTGTTGAAGAAATGAATATATGAATAAGTGATTGAACTCTCATGTTCAGATGCAGAAAGTGAGGTTTGGAAATGCCAAGCCAGTTATTCAAGATCACCCAGCTGGGATCTCAACTGAGGTCCCTGTAGCTCCAAAGCCCAGGACCCCTGTCTGGTGATGGGGACACCACATCATTCTACTTGCCTTTGCTTTCCTAGTCCCTGGCCTCGGGCTCCGAGATGTTGACATTGGCTCTTCTGACTCACTGGGGATTGAATGCCCAGGGCCCTTGGGGGTGGTTTTATCTCCAGCTGGTCCTGCCTGGGTCTGCCAAGGTCCCACAGTGGGTTCCTGTTGGCCAAATGCCCGTAATAAAGGAGGGAGGAGGTGGGTGGGGCCACTCCTTTCCCTACCAGGCTCCTTCCACCTGTCCCTCTTTTCTTCTCCCCTCCTCAATCCCCTTGCAGCACGCACTTTCTCTGCCTCTGGCACCTGCAGAAACACAGACCTTGAGGGGTTTATGGGGGATGCAGGGAGGGAAGTTCAAGGGAGGTGGGTTGCGGGTGCCCTCGCTAATCGCTCCCTTAATGAGCAGGGGTGTGAGTTCCGTTTTGGCCGAATTCACAGAACGCCGCCGCCCTCCAGAGAGAAGTCAGGGCTGAAAGTTTAGATTATTTTGCAGCTTCAGAAGTAAACATTCACTCAAAAACCATGATGTCACCAAGGATGGTTGGCTCACCCTGCGGGGCGCTGGCAGCAAACACACGCTTTCCAGTTTGGACTCGTCCTCCCACAGCAGAGCGGCGAGAAGACCCTCCTCTCTCCCCAGGAACGATGGTGCTTCTGAAAGGAGCGCTCCCCCGTCTTTTGGCTCTGCGTGCGGGTGCGCGTGCGCATGCGCATGCGCATGTGTGCGCTGCATGCCTGCGTGCGTGCGTGCATGTGCGTGCGTGAGAGAAATAGAGTCCCTGAAACAAAGTCCTTGTTCCCTCTAGTCCGGCTCAGCCCAGGGTCTTTAATATCCACCGGAAGGCACCCGAGTGAGGGTGGCTAGTATCTATTTTGCCTTTGAGAGGCCAGCCCTGAGCCCCAGGAATCTGAGAGGAACATTTTCATCTTTATGTCGTATTCTTTCTCCTTTCCCTCTTCCACTCCTTTCCTTTTACTTTGATTTCTTCCTCATGTTGGATGTCCCTCTTTCTCCTTTTTTCTTCCTTCTGCTTTCTCTTTTCTTCTCCTTCTTACCTTAAAGCTAGTAATATCTGACCTTTATCCATTATCAAATACCAGCCTCACCTTATGCTAAATACTTTTATATGCAGTGTATCATTTCATCAGATCTCTTGTTTTCCTTTTACATCATATTTGTTTTACACAGGCAATTCTTGCTCGCTGTTAAAAAAAAAAATAGCACAGCTAAGCAAAACACAAACAAAACACACACACACACACACCAAAAAAAAAAAAAAAAAAAAAGCCAAATTTAAGTTACCCAGAATCACGTTTTGATGTATGTTCTCCTAGATATCTGCCTAAGAATGAACCCCTCAAAATCCACTAGGAGATTCTTTGGAGGTGAGAAGTCCTGGGTTTGTAGTTCAAACCCCACCTTGAATGAGCTGTGCGACCTTGAACAAGTCACCCCCACCCTGGTCTCGGTTTTCCCCGGGTTGTGTCAGCATCCTGGGAACAGGTCTGGCTGTGCCAGCTGGAAACAACACCCGTCGTCACAGGTTGAAAGACCAGATTTTTCTCTCAAGGAAGCACCAGCCTGTTGCCTTTTGCCACCATTTCAAGAATCAGACCTCAATTCTGGGACCACCCAGCCACCCCCTCCCGTTCTGTTCCCTGGGGCCTCACTCTGGCTTCTCAGCTTTCACTTTTTCTGCTGATGCAGTTGGAAACTGTGGATCTCCTGTTTTCCCTCCACCTGCACTAACAACACAAAGTGCTGCCCCCAGCACTATTCCCACGTTCCCATGTCCTCTGCCAGGCACAGGTGCCGCAGATCATGTTTAAAGGGTCCCTGGGCATGGCTCTTTCTCCCTTGATGTGCCCAGTGTGGCTGCAGGCGCGGGAGGCCCCTCTCCTGTGCGGCTCAGGTTGTTTTTTCCCCTGGAGCCTCGTGGCTAAGTTTCCATGGTCCTGTGTACAGGGACCCTGGGCCAGGGCTGCGGGTGTGGGCAGCCTTGGGGCTCTCGGTTCTTTGTGGGTTCTTGACAGGAAGGGCTTTCATGTGGGTGCCAGCTGGACTCCTGGGCCCAACTTCGGGCCTGGCAGGGCCTGAGGAGGGAGAGCTGCAAGTGTGAAAAACACTCTCTGTTTGGGAGCTGGTTGATGGAAAAGAAAGACAAGATGGGGGGACAGGCTTAGAGAAGAGAGGCCATCGTGCCCCTGGGGAAATGAGACGATTCAGCCTTTTCCACCCAAGAAGAGACCTTGGCAGAGACACAAGGTAGAAAAGTCTTTTGGGTGGAGAAGGAAAACAGTTTCTCAAGCCTGCCTTTGCTCCCTCCCTCTCCCCAGCTCACTGAGCCTAATCAGGTCAAGCACGCAGCTCCCTGCCAGACACTGTGGCATTGTTTAAAGCCACCACCTCCCCCCAGCCCCTGTCCCCTGAGAACTGAATTCCGACAAAGGAGGCCCTGAGGGACAGGCTGAGAGGACAGAAGCCTGAGGTCTCAAGGTCCCCGGAGGCAGGGTCCCGCCTCTGTGGCTCTCTCCTCCCTCCCACTGGTTATTTTTCTACCCTGGACCTGAGGGAGAAAACAAGCCAGCCCCTGGCAGACCTGGAGGCTGTTTTTGTTTACATAAGGGCACTTTCCAAACAAACTGCCCCAAAAGGTCAGCAGTAGTCCCAGGCAGTGCTGGAGCTGGGCAGTGGGTTTAGGAGGTGTGGAGAGAAAGGAAACTGCAGGCTGCCTGGGGTCAGATGACTTCACCAGAGCGGGAAGCGGCAGGCCAGGGGGCCGGGAGGGGGGCTTCCTGGAGATGGGGCTCTGAAAGACCTTGGCTACTCCTTAAAACTTAAATAGGACTTGCAGTAAGCTGTTTACCTGCCTTCCAGCACACCCAACAGTGTCACAGAGAGGCCGGATCCCTGGGCAGGGCCCAAGTGAGACTGGCCTGGGAGGCTGGATCTGCCACTGCCTTTGGCTTCACCCCCTGCAGGACTCTGCCTGGTGGCACCAAAGGGGAAGAACTCTGAGGTTCCTACTGACACATATTCTACTACTGACATGAATCCCACCCTACAATCTTATAGTCTTTTCTTAAATGGTCAGTTCTCTTTGAAGAAAATTCAGAGAAGAAAAAAATCCGTACATTTTAATACTTACCTCCTTATCTACCCCTGCTCTCCATTCCTTCTTGCAGATCCAAGTTTCTATCTGATATTTCCAGTTAACATGAAGAATATCCTTTAGCAGTTTTTATAGTGCATACATACTGGCTATGAATTCTGTGAGCTTTCATTTTTTCTGAAAATGTCTTTCGTTTTCTTTCACTTTTGAAGGATATTTTCACTGGATATAAAATTCTGCATGGACAGAATTTTTCTTTGAAAATGGCAAAGATTTCAGATTTCTGGTTCTGAGGACATAGCTGAAGCAGCACAGGATTGGAGGTGCTCCTTAGGAAGCACTGCCCAAGGTGGGCCTGGGGGGGTTCTGGGTATGGCTGCGAGGGGTAAAATTGTCGGAAACTTACAGCAAGAGAGTCAGCTCATTTCCCCTGGCTCTGCAATGCCTCTCGGTAGTTTTAGTGCCTGCGACCACTTCTGCAAGGTGACACAGAGCCTTTTGGTGGATGGCGGTTCTCAGAGGCCTTGGTAAATGTTTGATAAGGATAATTTAAATGACAAGAGCTGTAGAGTGGAGAACATGTCGTCATGCAGCTCTGACTAGGCAGCTGGAGACTGCAGTCTGATGAAGCGCCAGTCTCTTCTGCCTTCCATTCACTCTCTGGGAAGTGCACTGCCCTAGAACTTGCTAGAAGAAAGGATCCTTTTACAGATACTGAATGTCCACCATAAAGAAATCCTCCGATAGTTATCTGAGGGTTGCTCTTTTTTTTTTTAAACAAGGTAAACTTTACATACTATAAAATTTACCCATTTTAAATGCATAATACAATGATTTGTAGTGTACTTATAGAGTTGTGCAACCACCCGCAAAATATTATTTTAGGACATTTCCATCACCTCAAAAGAAAATCTCAGCCCATTTACACTCATTTTCCGTTCCTACCTCCAGCCCATGGCAACCGTTAATCTCCTTTCTGTCTGTCTAGATTTGCCTATTCTAGACAATTCATATAAACGGAATCATATAACATGTGAAAAAAAAACTTCACATATTTCATTCCATTGTTTCTGATCTCTTCACTGCTTCTGATAAGAGCCAGTGATTTTTAATAACATTGTTCCTCTATATGTAATGTGTCTCTTATTCTCTGATTGTTTTAAATATTTTCTCTTTATCCCTAGTTTTGAGCAATTTGAGTAGTCCAAGTGCATAGGTGTGATTTTTCTTTGTATTTGTCTTCAAGTTTTTCCTCTGAGTGTCCAATTCGTGTGTGTTAGACCATTTTATATTTCCTCATATGCCCGTGAAGTTTTGTTTATTTGCTATATTTTTTATCTTTATTTTTCAGTTTGGATAACTTCTATTGATTTGCCTTTAAGTTTATTGTCTTTTGCCTTTTTCCATTTCCAATGTGCTATTAAATTTGTCCAGTGAGTACTTTATTTCATTTATTGTAATTTTCACTTTTAAAATTTCCATTTGTTCTTTTCTAAAACTTCCATTTCTCTGCTGAGATTCCCTAGTTTGTCACTCATCATGGCCATATTTTCCTTCTAAAAAACAACTCCAGAACAGATGTTAGGACGCCCTCTTTGAGTTTCCATAGGGAACCCAAACACCTTGAGACTCTGGCTCCCTGGGAAGGCCACTGTTGTCACCACGTTGCACATTCACTTTTCAAGGCCAGCCAGGGCCCAGAACGTCCCGTGAAGGGACCCAAGAGTCTCCTGTATTTCCACACTTAGGGGCCCCACCGCCACCCAGGTAGTGCTGGACCTAGAATGAGTTGGGGAGCATTCCTTTCCCTTCCATTTTCTGGAAGAATTTGTGTAGAATTTGTATTATTTCTTCCTTAAATGTTTGGCAGAATTCACCAGTTAGGTCACATTGGTTGATAGTAATGTTTGAGACTTCCATATCCTTACTGCTTTTCTGTTTACTTATTCTATCAATTGTTGACAGAGGGATGTTGTTGTTTTGGCTTTGTTACTATAGGTCTAGTGGTTTTACTTTTAAGTTATGACTTTTCTGGTGTCTCAACTGAATGCGTGGGATGTTTGGCAAGGCCCAGCTGGTCAGACCTCCAAAATCTCCCACCACTGGACACCGTTAGCATCTCCAGACAGCCCACAGATCCCCCCAGCTGCACATTCAGGCCAACAACTCAACGGGAAGTCCGTGCAGATAGCTGAGCTCCTCTGCACAGCTCCCTGTCTCCCAGTCCCCTGTCCAGTATCCAATTCCAGTGGCCTTGGCAGCCCCAAACTCCAATCTCTATTTCTTCCACCCGTGAGACCACTACTCCCTGTTTGGGTTCCACTTCTCTGTATGGTAATTTGGAAAGTGGCCCCGGGCAAGAAGCCAACGTGAATCTGGAGCTAGCCTTTTCTGTACGTTTGTGGCAGCTACTTGCAGCTCAGTAACAATCTGCTGAATGAATGAACAGATTCAGTGGGATCCCACACTGCCTAGTAGTGTCTCCGATGTTTCTGTGTCTGGAAGAAGAGAGGCCTGTGACACTGAAATCATGACAACAATGGATGACGGGGACAAGCAAGTTCCAAGTTGCAAACTTAGGGAACAGGTTTGTCTGGGACATTTAGAGGGTCTGAGAGTCCCAAAGGGGAAGGAACCATCAGATTACAAAGCTGGGTAAAGTCATCACAAGGAAATGCTCTTTCTTCCTTTCTTTTAAGGGGAAGCTCTGTTTTATCACAGGGGGAATGTTGGAAGCAACAGAGTTGGCTTTAACTCGATCCTATTGCCTACCGGTCTAGCATTGCTTTCGCCATGGCCCTCAGTGATGCTAATGTGCAAAAGCAGGTTAAGCATATGATGGCTTTCATTGAACAAGAAGCCAAAGAAAAAGCAGAAGAAATAGATGCAAAGGCAGAAGAAGAGTTCAACATTGAGAAAGGTCGGCTTGTGCAAACCCAAAGACTGAAGATTATGGAATACCATGAGAAGCAAGAGAAGCAAACTGAGCAGAAGAAAATTCAGATGTCCAATTTGATGAATCAAGCATAAATTAAAAACCAATATTTTTCTTTCTTTATCTTCTGCATCTGTGGTTCTCATATTTTATATGTGGCGTCAGAATCCCTGGGGAACTTGGGTAAGTGCACATTCCTTCCCTCCCACCCCACCCCATCTCTGTGATTATGAATCAGAGATTCTGGGGTGCAGGCCGCAGTCTGCATTCTTATGGGCTCCTGCATGCTTGTTCCCGTAGTAGGTGGTCCCTGTCCAGAAGCACTGGGCCAGCCTTTGCACACCTCCTACCACATCAAGCACAGAGCCTTGAACTTGGAAGTGTTTAAAAGAAAACAAAAGGACAGAACGGGTGAAGGCAGGGACAGTGAATGACCTGTGTTCCTGCAGGTTGAGGCTTGTCAGCCCAGCCCTGCTGGAAAGTTCGGTGTGGTCAAACCATGTTTTTCAGCTCCCTGATCTCTCCTGTGGCTGTGTTTTGACAGGTGTATCCGGGGCTGGTGCAACAGAAGTTGCCAGCCCTGCCCTGGCCAGGGAACAGGAGTTGAGGAAGGGCAGGAGGTGAGGTTGCTGGGGTGTAATGAATGGGCCCGCCTGGGGTGCCCAGGGTTTTTAGAGGTGCTCCAAGGACATGGCCCAGGCATACGATGTCCAGAAAGTCCCTTGTTCTCCTTAGAAGGAGGCACAGGAGCAACTTCAGGGCTTTGCAAATCTGGTGGGGATTAAAACCACCCAATGGAGAAGGCTGTGCTTCCAATCCAGTGACTGAAGTTCCACTGGCCATCACCACTCAATGTGGGTTCAGACCTCATTGCCTTGGCCCTGGCAAGTTCCAGAAAAGCAACTGAGCAGGCCAGGAGAAAGAGCACTTGGTTAGAACCACAGGGCCGAGGAATGCAGTGTGCCAGGCCTGCCACAGATTCCACGCCAGCTTTGCCCGTAGTCACTCTTGTTCTTGCTTCTCTAAGTTTTCCCTCCCTCTCCCTTCGTGGTCACAGCTCACTGGACTAGGGTAGACCCCGGACCCAGCGGGTCATGATCGGATTGCTCTCCTAGGAAATGGGATTGGTGGGCTGGGTCTAGTGATGACAAGTAGCGGCTCCGCTTGGCCCCACCCCCATTCTGCCAGCCCTTTGCTCACTTCCTTGACTGAGCACTCCTCCTGTCCCCACAGAAAATGCAGAACAGGGCCCAGGGCTTGCACAAGGCCATGTTTTACTGGCAAACGAGGTTGCTGTGCCTTAAACATCCTCCTGGAGCAGGGCCTGGCTAACTCACAGGGGACCTATCTGCTGCCTCTTACGGACCCCACTGGGCCAGGCCCCCTGGGGCAGGCGTGCCCTGGTCTCTGCCTCCTCTTCTGCTCTGTCTCCTCGTCTCAGAGACAAAGGCGGGAAGCAGGAGGTACTGTGCAGTTGTCCAGGCCGGCCCTATTTTCCAACCCAGGCCCAGGGAGCTCAGTTTCCCGCCTGGTTCCGCACTCTAGGAGTGGTTCCTGCAGACACTCTTGGTCCCTGGCCCCGCAGGCCACTGTGAGCTTCCAGCGGAGCTCAGTGTTTCTGGAATGAGAGGCCAGGGTGTGAGACCCGACTCTACAGTGGGACTGAATTTCTAGGGGACCCTTGTCACTGGTTTCCCTTCAGAGGCCAACGTGAAGTGGAGCCCAGGTCAGACAGAAAGGACTAGAAGACACTCTGTCCTGGAAACAGCTCTTTACTGAGTCAGTAATACTATGTCGCGTGATATTATCGCATGTAGACAGGAGTTACACGGCCGTGGGGCGGGCGGGCAGTGCAAACCAGTTGCACATCCAGGACAGTAAGGAAGGGGACAGAAAGGCTCTGAGCGGGGAAGGGCTGAGTCTGTGTGGGGGAGGAGACAGCTCCAGGCCCCCAACCCAGGGCTGGTGTGAATCTGTTTGAACATAAAGGCAGGTGGGTGACAGCAAGTGTAGCCAGTGGGCGACCTCCAGCCTGCAGGGCAACTTCCCAGTGCCCCTTTCTGCCAGTGTGCACAGGAAGTTGGCCAGGGCCCAGGGGTGACGGCAGAGGGGCCTCTCGTGGGTGTCCAGGCCCTCCCACTCCTAGTCCAGCTGGCTGCTCACGCACAGACGGTTCGGGCCACTCTGGGTCCTGGTGGGACGAGGTCAGCATGTGGCCCTGGGCAGGAGGAGAGTCACCTTGTTCCGAGGGGTCAGCCCTCCTGCAGCCTGGTCTTCCTCGGCCACCCCAGAGGAGCCCCCTCGGGGAACGGGGCAGGCCAGCCTGGGGTAGGGCAGCAAGGGAGGCAGCTGTACAGAGAGAACCTTCTTGCCCGCCTCTGCGTCCCGCCTGGGGCTTCCTGCATGCTGGGGACCACAAGGCAGAATGTTCCGGGGCCTGCAAGGTCTACCCGTGCAGATGAAACTCCTGCATGGCTTCTGTCCAGGCCATTCCTGAGAGGCAGAGGCGAGGATGAAAAGAGGAAATTTCTGGACATGTGAAAAGAACACGTTGCCCTTCTCAGGCACACAGTGTGCAGAGCCTGAGGATGCCGGCCCTGGCGGCCCCCCGTCCTGTGGGAGGCGGGGGCAGCTCCCCGAGGACTCTGTCTCCACGGTTATGGGGAGGGTCATGAGGTCGCCAGATCCACCCTGTCTCTGGAGTTTTGACCACGACACCCTGCAAAGGTCTTCTTGGGTCTTTTCAACCACGGGAAGCCCCAGGACGCTGCTGGCCAGCATGGGTGTGACAATGCTGGAAGACCAGATTTGGTCACTGTTCAGAGACAGACCCACGACATTCCTCCCGAGGTAGCCACCTTCCCAGCAGGCTCAGTCACAGGAGAGGGGGGCCTTCTGCCTTCTCCTCCTGCTCAGCCAGGGGAGCCCAGTCCCCCCCAGCCAGCAAGGCAGTGTTCGTGTGCGTGTGCGTGTGCGTGTGTGCGTGTGGGTGGAGGGGGCTGCTTTCCTATGGTACAGTCACTACAGGGGAGCCCACAGCTGCAGGGTCAGCCCTGGGGGACCCCCCTCCTCAGAATCAAAGGATCACAACTGTCTGTAGGAGAGGCTTTCTGGGGGGCTCCAGCTGCTCTGAGCCCCCTTTGGCATTCTGTGTGGCAATGTCCGGGCCGGGAACCCTCCTCAGTAGGAGCTCTGGCTTCCTGGTGGGCCTGGGGGCCCAGGGAGGCCAGGGGGCCCCTGGATCCCTGGTTCACCCTTAGGGCCTGTGGCCCCCCGCTGGCCTGGAGACCCTGTCTTCCCTGCGATCCCTGGTTTTCCCTGAGGCCCTTCTGGCCCTGGAGACCCTGGGGGCCCCTCCGGCCCTGGGGGCCCCACATCCCCTTTGGGGCCTGGCTGTCCCTTTGGCCCTCCATTTCCAAAGCTGCCCTTTAAGCCTTTGAGGCCTGGGAACCCTCGAGGGCCAACCGGCCCCCTTTCTCCCACAGGTCCAGCCTCTCCGGGATGCCCCTGAGGACCCTGAGGTCCCGGGGGGCCCAAGCTGCCTGGGTCTCCTTTGGGTCCTCGGCTGCCAGCAGGCCCTTTCACGCCCACATCTCCTTTGACTCCTCTTGGTCCTGGAGGGCCGGGGACACCTGGGATTGGAGACAAGAGGGAAGAGGGGAGAGGTCAGTCTGGGAGGGGCTGGGCGCCCAAGGCTCACCCCCGGACAGAGGGTCAGGTGGAAGACAAGCCCAGGTGCATGCCTCTGGGCTAGGGGAGTGTAGGCGACCGCTGGGTTTCCTGAGTCTGCTTCACCATTTGGGGATAAGAGCAGCAGGCCTTGCGCGATACCACGTGTCCGCATCCAGCATGAGGCTTGTGCCTGGCAGACCCACATCATTCTGCCTTCGAGAATCGTCCATAGCTCCAGACATGCCCTCAAGTTGGGGACCGAGAGAGCCGGACCCTTCCAGGAAAAGGCCAAGGTTGTCCAGGATTGTCTGTCCTGCTCTGGAGGCCGGCCTCCTACACCTCCTCATGGCCTCTGACGGCTGTACTCATCCGCAGCCCACCCCTGTGACCTCCTGGGCATCTGGGAACAGGGGTGGAGTCAGGGGGCATGGAGGAGTAAGCCAAAAAGCAAGGCACGAGAAGCAGGCACCTCCCTGTGTGAGCAGTCGGCACAGTGACCCCCCAGAGAAAGGGGATCCCCCAGGAACCCTCCCCGACCACTCCAGCCTCTTCTCGGAGCTCTTAAGGCTACTATAATAATTTCTTAGTTGACACATAGAAAGAGAAGTCACAGCACAGTGAAAGCAAACAGTAGGTGCCTATCTAGCAGACAGGGGAGCCCCAGGAAGATGGTGAGGGCACAGAGCTGGCACACAGTTGGGGAGCTCAGCATGTGCTTGAAGAGGGTGATCACCAAGCAGTGTCACCCGCGATGGGCCCGGCTCCAGACAAGCACCTGGGGGAGATGCCGAGATGAAGATATGGCCCTTCCTTGAGGAGCCCTGTCCAGTGCCCATGCCAGAGGCAGATGCCCTCATGTCCTCTGGCTGCGTAGGTCTGAGGGTCTCCACCTCTCAGAGCTGTGCCAACCCCGAGGACACAGCGGAAAGTGGCCGTCGCTGCCCAGGCATGTCAGAACACCTCAGGACCACACAGGAAAGAGAATTGGCCGGCCCCATGGGGACAGCAGTGGTGGAAAACAACCGCTTTAGCCATCACGGGGACAAGGCACAGGGTGGACCTGGCTTTCTTCGGTGGCCTGGGCAAGGGATCTGTGGGTGGGGCGGGCAGGAGCCGAGCGTGCCAGGGCTGGCCTGGAAGATGAATTCTAGTGCCCAGGCCCAGGCCTCCCTGAGAACTCTGTTGTTTAATCAGCCCCTTTGCAATCGAATCCTAGAGTTTTTGAGCTCAGTGGGATCTAGTCCAATTCTTTCATTTCACAGAGGAGGTCGCTAAAGCTGAAGTGATAGCTTCATGCCTTCCTGGGCGGAAATCGGAACCCAGGTGGGCCCTGGGGTCAAGGGGTTCTGCGTGCTGGGAGCCAGGAGCCCTCTGAGCTGCCATAACTCAGTTCTGTGACACTGGGCCCCTTCACCCTGGCTGATGCAACCTGAGCCCTCCCTGCCCTGTGCCGCCCACCCTCTGCTGTCCTCTCTCTGTCTCCTCCTGGAGTGTTTCTAAGTGGAACAGTGTCAGCAAATACCGTCGTCTATTATGACCTAAACCGGAAAGCAGAGCCCAGACAGAGCCAGCCCCACCAGAGCCAATAAAAATCTTCCAGGCAGTTCCCAGCCACCGCTTGCCCATGCCCACCTCCCCCTCATGGGGCAGTGGCCCTGCATGGGCTCATGTGGTGTGCCAGCAGCAGGGGCTCAGATTCTGTCGGTGGGTTGGCTGTGGTGAGGGGTGGCCAGCGGCAATGGCCTCAGAGAGATCCGGGAAGCGGGAGCTGCCCTCTGGTCCGCAGCAAGCCCCAGAGCTCGGCAGGCAGAGCAACGCGGCGCAGGCTTATGCCCACGCAGGAGCCGCCTCCCCCGCCTGGCAAGACCTGCTGGAACTGGCAGAGCTGCAGCGTCTGCCTTCACCCTACCTCTGCTCCTGGCCCCTGGGCCAGCCGAGGTTTGGAAAAGCAGAGCGCAGAGGTGGAGAGGCCCCGCGAGGCTGTGTGGCACTGCTGGGCAAGCCCTTCTCCCCGTCCCAGAACTCAGTTCTCTCAGTAGGGAGAGCAGCACTTGGTTTCCAAGGGCCCCTGCAGCTCTGAGACCTTGGCTCCGTTTGTGTTTTTTAGCCAGATGTTCCTGGGGCACGCCCCCAGCTCCCTGGTCCTTCACTCTCCCCGCTCTCACCTCTGTGTGGAAGAGCACACAGTCCCCACCTCCAGCCTCCACTCAGGGAAAGCCTGGCAGGTCTCGTCTGGACAAAGATGCCGCCCTGCCTCCAGGCCCAGTTGAAGCCCCTTCACTTTCTCCCTGGGACCCCCAGGGTGACCTCTCTTCCCAGCCCTGAGGAGCACAGCAGCCGCTATGGGGATTTCTAAGGGTTTCTGTGCCAACAGCCAAGGAGAAAGGCAGAGATACAGGACCCCTCTTTTGGGGGAATCTCTGGGCATCTTTCTCTGGATGGGGAACCCAGTGCCCACATGTTCCTGGTGGACGCTGGTGCAGAAGCCTCGATCACAGCGTCCACTTCATTGCTTAGGGGCCGCAGCCCTGAGAGAGGAGGGGGAGGATGAAAGGAGAAGGGCTCCCTCCCTCTCCACGTCCACTCCCCCCTTCCGACTCCTGGCCATGGCTGCCACTGCTGATCCCATCTCTGAGAACCCAGCCGGGGGCAGCAGTGGTGGAGACGTGTGTCCCAGGCAGCAGCCATTAGATCAGGTGGGTGACGCCATCGGGCCTGTCTGCATTTCAGGGGCCTCCGTATGGGCTAGTGATGGGGGCTTGTGCTGCAGACAGACCCTCCACCACTGCCCATGTCACAGGCCAGCTGATGGAGCCCGCACCACGCTGGGTGTCTGGGTGGCCCACAGTAGACAGGTCTGGCCCACTCGCTAACTGCTGTGGCCTGCGTCCTCCAGTCTCCCATGGGGGTGGGGGAGGAAGGAGGGACCATGAGAGCATTTGTCAACATTTACCCACTGAGTGTCTGCTATGTCCCTGGCAGGAGGTTGTGCCTCACTTCACAGATGAGAATCGTGGTGCAGAGGGTGGCGACTTGCTTGGTCAGGGGTCAGGGTCCCAAACTAGGCCAAGAGGCTCTGAGACCCATGCTCCTGTCCCCACGCCACTGCCTCTGCTCCCAGTCACACCACGGTGGGGCTCCTGGGCCTCTCCCAGCGTCCCATGGTCAAGCCTCTGGTCCTGGTGCCTCCTGGAGGCGGGGAGGCCCCGGAGCCCTCTCTGAAGAGCACTGAGGCCCCCTCCGGAGCAGAAGGGGACTCGGGCAGACTGTCTTCCTCAGGTGAGCAAGGCCCCCTGCCCCTGGGGCCAGCCGTGAGTCATGAGGTCGGCAGGAGAACTGGGCATGGCCTGGTCTGGCCAGGGAGGACGTCAACAACCGTACTTTAGTGGTCAGCGTCGGGGGAAGGAATGTGGGTGGGGATGACCAAGGCTCTCTCCAGGACAGTGTGCCCCGACCTGGCCAGGAACATCAGCAGAAGTGAAGGGCAGAGGAGGGAGGGCTGGCGGCCACTCTGGGCAGAGCGGAGATGCCTCGGGCCAAGGAGGACTCGCGAGCGGCAGGGCTGGGAGAGGGCCCAGTGCACCCTGGAGTCCAGGGAACCCGTGATTACTCAGGAAGCCACAGGCTGTAATCAGGCTCTCCAGGCCCATTAGTGTCCAGCCACAGCTGACTACATGTCTGGGACCCGTGGGGTGGCCTCCTCTGTCGTCTGCACTCGGGCAGGGAGGGGACGTGGGGAGGGCAGAGTACCCAAGGTCTCAGGCACCAGCACCACCAACTCATGGGCTGGGTGGTGCGTGGTGGGAGAAGCCTGCACATCTCATGGCCAGCTTATAAGGCAGAAGGAAATAAACCAGAAGGGACACCTCTTGGGGGACTGGCCTGGTGCCACGGAAGGCATGCTGGCCTGGACATTGGGCACCGCAGGTTTGAGTCCAGACCTGGTAGTAGCAAATTGAGTGGCTGGGCCTCAGGCTCCCTCTGCTCAGTGAGAATACTGGCCTGGGACTAGTTTATAAAAGACCAAACCTCCCACCAAGAATAAACAGAAGTGTGGAAGAAAAGACCAAAACCTCTTTCTGGGCCAGATGTGGTGGCTCACGCCTGTAATCCTAGCACTCTGGGAGGCTGAGTGGGAGGATTGTTTGAGGCCAGGAGTTTGAGACCAGCCTGAGCAAGAGGGAGACCCCATCTCAACTAAAAAATATAGAAAAAAATTAGCCGGATAACTAAAAATAGAGAAAATTAGCCAGGCATGGTGGTGCACACCTGTAGTTCCAGCTACTTGGGAGGCTGAGGCAGAAGGATTGCTTGAGCCCGGGCAACAGAGTGAGACTCTGACTCAAAAAAAAAAAAAGGACCAGGCACGGTGGCTCACACCTATAATCCTAGCACTCTGGGAGGCTGAGGCAGGAGGATCGCTTGAGGTCAGGAGTTCAAGACAAAAAAGGTTTGCAAGGACATTTCTTAAAGCTACCTGTTGCTCTAGGCATTTGCTAGAGGATTGCATTGGCCCACTAGCATTTTGTCTAAAACCGGGTACTTCTGTGTCTGGGAAGATCGCCAAGGCCCACCCCATGGCAGCTCCGTGGCAGCCCTCCCTGAATCTGGCTCTTACCTCGGAGGATGGTGACATTGCGGAGAATTTCTCCGTGCTGTGTGTCCACAGCCTTCATCTCCTCCACGATCATGGAGAGGTTCCGGACGTTGAAGTCCAGCCGGGCGCTGAGCAGGCCGAAGCGCTCCCGGAGCAGGTCCGTGGTACCCAGCATGAGGGAGACTGACTTGTTCAGGTAATAGAGCTCCTCAGCGTGGCTGTGGAAGCCCAGTGTGCACGAGAGCCGCACGTCGTCCAGGTACTTGAGCATGCTGTGCACGTGGTTGTCAGTGGCATTGATGTTCGTGAAGATGGTGCCGATTTCGATCTCGTGAGACGCCATGCGTCCTTCCAGCGACTCGAACCTCTCCACGGTGCGGTTCTGGGCATAGCGGGTATGGTACTGGAGATCATGCATGTTCTCCTCGTGGTCATCCAGGAAGGATGAGATGTTATCTAGCTGCAGCTGCAAGCCCATGACCTGCAGCACCAGGTCGTGCATGCTCTCAGAATTCTGGCTGATGCGTTGCGACAAGGCCCCCAGGGTGGCTTGGATGTTCTTGACCACTTCCCCGGTCTTGGTGGAGGTGGTGCGCAGGCCGCTGAAGAGCCGGGTGTAGTTCTGCCAGTCGGTGACAATCTTCTGCAGGGTCAGGGTCTCCTCATCCGTCTTCCGCTGGATCCCGTGGATCCACTCAGAAGTCTGCCCCACGGTGAAGTTGATCTGGTGCACCGCAGCCTTGACATCGTAGCACTCCTGGGCGAGGTCCTTCAGAGAGAGGTCCAGGCCGGCGGTGGTGGCCTGCCAGCCTCTCACTTGGGCCAGGAAGAGTCCCAGAGACTGGTTGACCTGGTGGATGGAGAAGGAACAGCTGCCCATCTCCTGGGAGATTTGCCTGCTGGTGGTGGAGAGCAGTTCATGGGCCTGAGAGGTCTGGTCCAGCTGGACCTCCTGGGCCAGAAGCATCTTCTGAATTCCCTCCAGCTCTTCCTGTAGTTTTTGGATCTCCGGCCCCAGCTGCCTGGCTTCGTGGCAGAAAGAGCAGTTGTTCAGGGCTTTCGGATCTTCAGGAGAAAGAGACAACAGTCTGAGATGTTGAAAGGTCATGGTATTAATACAATGGTTCTTGTTTAAATTAACTATTTCAGAGCATAACGAATTGGCAAGTGGCTTCCCAACCCTGCTCCCTTCCCCAAGTCCTGCTAGGAAATCCTCAGAAAAGCCTCGCTGTCTCTTTGGGATCTCACTGTTTGCAGATGTCTTGACTATGATCTGAAATGGAGGATTTAGAACATTTTTTCCATTTCACCACCAAATTCTCAAGAATATATCTTCCTAACTTTTCGGAGGCAGCCAAGAACCTCCCATTTAAACTTCATTGTAAGATTTCTCCAAATAGTTTTATATCTTATCTTCTCACAATAAGCTTGCAGAGAAGGTGGCGCAGGGATTTTCACCCTGGGACATATGAGGAGCAAGGCACAGAGAAGTGGATTGCCAAACAGCACTCAGCTGGTGCCAGACCAGAACTTTCTGTTCGCATCAGAGCAGAGCCCCTCTAAACCCTTCTGTTACTGCTCCTCTGTCCCGTTCTCTCTTAGAATGTTCCCTGTCAAAGCAGGAGATAAGAACATCACGAATTGTGGCACGACTTAAGCAGTGATGAGGAAAGGGCTGACCTGTCAGGGGGTTTTGGAAGGTCTTGAAACTCATCATTTCAGATGCATGAGGATAATTTGGGAATAGACTATATTTAGCCTCCTTCTCTGCCTGTGGACTCTAGCTAGATCTGTGCCCCCCACAGAACCCCTCGTCCTGGGCACGTCCCAAGGTAGCAGCCCTCTTCGATGGAAGGTGTACCGGCCAGGGCTTCCTTCTCTTGTGTCTAAAAGTCTGGTGAAGGCTGCCCTGCTCTATGGCACCAGGAGAGCACACTTGCCCCACCCTGGTTAACACTGGCCTTACGCCACAGTCACTAGCACACCCACCTACCCAGTCCCTGGAGATTCTCCTGCATCAACACAAGCTTCTTTTCATACATGGACTGGGCCAAGGAGATGTCTTCCGAGAGAGCGTCCACCTTCCTGAAAACTGTAGGGGAGAAACAGATGAGAGACTGGGGCAGGTCTTAGTTCAGAGAAACAGCAGTCATTCACTGAGAAGGCATTTTTATCAGCCCCTCTGCAACACTGGTATATTTCCTTCTATCATCTAGGATAAAAGGATGTAAAGGATGCATTTTTATATCATCACATCCTTTACATCCACTGTCTTCAAATATTCTTTAAAAGCACACTTTTGTGGCTGTATAAGATTCTACTTTCTGGCCAGGCACAGTGGCTCACGCCTGTAGTCCTAGCACTCTCGGAGGCCAAGGCGGGGGAAGATCATGCTTGAGGTCAGGAGTTCGAGACCAGCCTGAGCAAGAGCGAGACCCTGTCTCTACTAAAATTAGAAAGAAATTAGCTGAACAACTAAAAATATATAGAAAAAATGAGCTGGGCATGGTGGCGCATGCCTGTAGTCCCAGCTACTTGGGAGGCTAAGGCAGAAGAATTGCTTGAGCCCAGGAGTTTGAGGTTGCTGTGAGCTCGGCTAATGCCACGGCACTCTAGCCCGGGGAACAGAGTGAGACTCTGTCTTAAAAAAAAAAAAAAAAAGGATTAAGGCCTGGGTCCTGCCTGGAGATTATGATTTAATTCATCTGCAGTGGGGTCTGGCACTGGGATTTTTAAATGCTCTCCAAGGGATTCTAATAACCACCCCAGCACGAGTGGGGAGAACCACTCCCTTTGATGGTGCAATGTTGTTCTTAGTGTTCCCACTACCAACAGCAGCCATGTGACTTGTGTTGGATTAATTAGTGCCTCCAGATTTACTGGAAGATGACTTGTGTCTATTTAAATCATTAATATGCTGGCCTCTGCCTTCCAGCCAAGAAGGCTGGTTACTGAACACCTCCCACTAGGGCCAGGGCCAGGTGCCCCTCTCAGGGTTGGCACCGACAGCCAGGGCCACCCCTGTGACTTGATTGCCCACCCTACTCCGGGTCTTGTCTCTAAAGTCTAGTAGATTGGCATGAACAAACCTACTGAAGCCTAGATTTTCAAAGTCTGAAGGCAAGGGTGGAATGGGATTGCAGGGAGACACCACCACATTTGTTTTAACCAGTTTGCCATAATCTGTTAGCATCCAGAAGGTGGAAGTTTCCAGAATCTGGCTGTGTGCTGTGTCGCCTGCAGCTACTACAGTTATACAAACTGTAGTACGTAGGAGAAGCAGCAAACCTAAGCTCCCTGGGCCTCTCCACTGGACTCCAACTTAGCAGGTCTGAGTGGGACCCAGGAATTTGCACGTAATAAATGAGGGAGGTGACATTGATGTGGGTGGCTGTCCAACCTCACTTTGAGAAACACAGACCATCTGAGGGGCTTAGAAGTCACTGTTCCAGTGATCCCAACCCTGGGTGTACAACAGAGTCATCTGGAGGCTGAAAGACAGGGAATCAGGGCCACTATCTGGGGTGGGGCCCAGGCATCAGTATTTTTTAAAGCTCCTGGTGACTCTAACACGGAACTGAAACACAGAGCCACTGATCTAGTCCTGTCTTCTCCTTTTACCAGTGGGAAAACAGGGGTCCTGAGGGGGTGCCTTGCTCAAGGACCTATGGCTAATTCGTAGCCAGTCTTTGCAGTCTGGACTGGGCATTAAGATTCCCCTGCCAGAAAGATGCCTCTTCTGGGCCCTGGGCTACAGATGTCCAGTGTCTGTCCTTGCAGGGGAGCTTTAGGTGCCTGAGCGCTGACCAGACAGTCCCCTGCAGCCCGGGGTGGGTGAGCCCTGGACTCACCCAGAGAGGCCAGCACGGCCACGGCCACCAGGAGCAGGGCCAGGAAGAGGTAAAGGATCCGCACCGATGTGTGCAAGGACAGGTTCCTCTGGCAGCGGCTGCAGCGGGGCCCTGGCCGGCCTGTGGGGGACAGAAGGAGGGCAGTGGCTCAGGCCAGTGGCCCAGGCTGGAGCTGAGGGGCAGTTCCCTGTTCCTGCTCCAGCCTATCCTATCATGTCTCAAACCAGGCTCAGAAGGGGCATCATTCTCAACCCTCATCCTCTACCTAACTCACCACCTTTCTCTGGGGGCTGGCACTTTCTGGAATGGAGGAGATCAAGCCAGGGGCTTCAAAGAACACCCCCGTCACTACTGTCCCCCTCTCTATGCCATCTCATTCATCCCATGGGCTGAGGCAGCCCCTCTTCCCTCCACACTGGCCCTACTGATCCCTGACACGGACAGCCAGCCTGTTGCACCCCTGGGTGACCAACATGTCCTGCTTGCCCAGGTCCCTCCAGGTTCCAGCACTGGGAGTCTCCAGGCATGGGAACGCCTTAGTATGGGGCCAAGCAGGGCCGTTTGTGGAGACTGTCTCAGTTCTTAAAACTGGAAGTCCTACGCCCTGGGAAACCCCTCAGTCCTGGGCAAACCGAAGGGTTGGTCACCGGTCGCCAATCTTAGCGATAACCAGCAGTTCTCCTGGAAACCGAACCCAGCCCACCAGCAGGGGTGCTGGTGTGGAGGAAGGAGGGTGCTGGGTGGGCCTGGGTGCTCTGGTGGGTGGCAGGTGCCCAGCGGGAATGCAGTGACAGCCAGCTGTGAAATTCCCAAGGAACCTGTAAGGACCAGGAGCACTTACAAACCCTGTGTCCATCCACACTCCAGACCAAATAAATTAGAATTTCCGAGGTGGGTCCCAGACATCCCTGGGTGATTACAACGCTCTAATCTATGCTGGGAGCCACCAGAGGCCCTACTCCAAATAGCAGTTCAGGTGTCAGGGGACACAAAGGAGGGGACAGTTCTGGGTCAGGCAGAAGACAGGCCCCGGGGATGGGGTGTTTGGCTGGGGGAGGTGGCAGAAGTCCCTGATAGGTCCCAGGAGGAGCCCCGGAGACAGATGGCGCTTGGGGCAAACTTTGACCTCACCCTGACTGCATAGCCCTGGGCTGTGAACTCTGCCCTTTCACCCTCCAGGAAGCAGTGAGGAAAGGACAGCCAGGATTTTGAAGTCAGAGAGAGAGACATATCTGTCACCAGCCTGGGGACAGAGACAGGAAGCTCTCAGCCCAGAGAGGAGATGGGGCAGCCCCCAGGGCCCTTACCCTCCTGGGCGCATGGGAAGGTCGGCATGTCCTCCTCTTCACCAGCCAGTTCCTCTTCTGTGACGTACAAGGCATCTCCGTCGCCGCCGGCTGACCTCACTGTGGTGGAGCCAGTGCCATCAGACCCTGGGCCATACCCCCCTTCTCCAGCTGCCCGTTCATCTACCAGTCCCCACAGCCTGTGCCCACCCCCACCGCTGGGTCTAAGCCAGGTGACCTGGTGTAAGCTGCAAAAAGGGGGACGGACATGAGAATCAGGTGGTGGAGGAGCGGGGATGTCCCACCGTCTGGGTAAGGAGAGCTCCCCATCTCCCGCAGGCTGAGAAAGGCCCACAGCCCAGCTCAGCAACCTACTCTCTCTGCGCTTGCTCAAGCCCCTGGGGTGGGGCAAGAAGGACTAAGAGCCGGTGGCTCCATCTGACTCCGCCCCCTTCCATTCCCTGACACCTGGTGACCAAAGCGGAATTCCTGTTGTCCAGGGACAAGGCTGGACCTGGCCCCAGCACATTGCCCACCAAGACTCAGCATCCAGCCCACCTAGGGGGCCGAGGACAGGAGGAGGCCAAAGCAGGAAGAGACACGATGGGCACAGACCTCTGCCTCAGGCTGTCTCACCCAGGATGCGTCAGGTGCGGAAGGAACAGGTCTCTTGTCTGAAGGCTGATTCTGTGCTTGTTCTCTGGGATCACATGGTCCCTAAATAAGACCTAAATGACCTCATTCAGAAGATGGCTCTAGTGCCCCGGACACCTCTCCCTCCTTGTAATTCGTGGTCTTTTATAAACAATGAGAAAGACACCTAAAATATGGCTGAATGAGCCGAATCCCTGAAGCAGGTGTTTAAGAAATGACAGGTGTTCTGAACTGAGCTAACCAGGGCTTTTGTTCTGGGAAGTGGAAGCTGCAGGCTGATGAGCAAACCTCAGTTGCTTGGGATATGTCTGCAGAGGGAACTATGCCTCCACATTTAGAAGCAATAAAAATATTTAACTACATGATAATAAAATAAAAACACTTTTGCATGGCAAAACAAAAATCTGCTAGAAGCAAAGGTAAAAGTCAAAACTCAAATGACAAACTGAGAGGAAATATTCACAACATACAAGACAGATAAAGAGATAATATACAAAACTTATAAAGAGCTTTTAAGAATTAAGAAAATAAAGGACCAAAGATCCTATAGAAAAATGGGCAAAAGACCTGAACAATTGATGAAAAGATATATAAAAATGACCATTAAACAAATGTCCTCGTACGATGTTCAACTTTACTCATGAGATAAACACAATTTAAAAGTACACCATAAGCCGGGCGTGGTGGTTCACACCTGTAATCTTAACACTCTGGGAGGCCGAGGTGGGAGGATTGCTTGAGGTCAGGAGTTGGAGAACAGCCTGAGCAAGATTGAGACCCTGTCTCTACTAAAAAATAGAAAAAAAAAAATTATCCAGGCAACTGAAAATAGAAAAAATTAGCTGGGTGTGATGGCACGCACCTGTAGTCCCAGGTACTTGGGAGGCTGAGGCACAAGGATCAGTTTAGCCCAGGAGTTTGAGGTTGCAGTGAGCTAGGCTGATGCCACGGCACTCTAGCCTGGGCAACAGAGTGAGACTCTTTCTCAAAATAAATAAATAAATAAATAAGCACATGAGAGGAGGAAAAAAGAAAGAAGAAAACTAACCTAAGTAACTTGTGACACAGTTTTGACCATGTGACCTTAGTCTGGGGCAGGTTGGGGTATGAGTCGTGGGGAAGTGCAAACAAATCCTGAACTCATAAAATGGGTTTATTTATTGTTGTAGCATGGCTGAAGCAATTCTGGAATCATTTTAGATGAATACAGGATTGAGCAAATGAGTAAATGTGTTGACCCTTTAAGGATGGATTGAAATTGAAGGAGTCAATATGAATTCATAATCGTTAAAATATCCATGTGTATGTGCATGTTTGCCTATCTATATTTGTAGGTATGTGTGTACATATAGCCTTGTTTGATGAATGGCCCAAGAGGCAAAGCCACCACAATAGTAATGAACACCCCTAGCAACCAAGATCCTGGCCTTTTAATACCATTCCCCTCTAGAAAACAAACAAAAAAAAGGGCCTCTTGGAGAAATAGATGATTCTAGGTGTGGGACAGGGTAGGTAGAAGATGAACCTGGAACATCTTGTTATTCCAGAAAGCAAGGACGTGCTCAAATAAATAAATAAATAAATAAAAGGGGCATGCCACAAGGACACAGAAGCCAGCTTGACAATGTCCCCACTGGTCAAATGTGGGACAATTTGAATACTAAACAAATAATGTGTAATGATGTGGTCACAGACAGTCCTCTACACACAATGGCTCGACTTAACATTTTTTCGACTTCACGATGGGGTTATGGTTTCTACTGAATGTGTACAGCTTTTGCACCATCATAAAGTTGCAAAACTGTGAGGTGGAACCCTGCTAATTTGGAGACCGTCTGTACTGTGTTGCTCACAGTGGGTTTGCCGAGATGAGGCCCCATCATTAAGTCAAGGAGTATCTGCATAAGCCATTGAAAAAGGAGGAATTCCCGAATCCATACCAACAGATACCTAGACACACAGGGAGAAGGGAGAAGGGAGGGCTCCCTCTTTCTTATAGTAACGCTGGAGTTGGAAAATCAGCGTTTTGCAACCATCATTGTAAGAACCATGGGCAGATGCTGTCTCTAGGGGGTATTTCCGTGAGAAGCAGGATATATGCGTGGTCTTAAAGTCTCCTCACAGACTTCTTTTTAGTTGCAAGGGAGGAGGGGGAAAAAGTTATCATACATTGGGGAAATCAGGTAAAACCTTGACCAGTTAGGTGATCAAAATTACCATCACCTGGTAGGGACAGGTGGGCATTGTGAGAAGCACCCCCCATCACCGAAGTAATCCTTTGACCAAGAATGCATCACCCCTAGGTATTCATGAGGAAACAGGAGAAAAACATAAAACAAGGCTTGTTCTATTAAAAAAAGGTGGAGGGGGGGCTTTGTTTTTTAAAAAATATCAGGGTCAGAAAAGACAAAAAAGGTGAAAGAGACACGACAACTAAATGCACTACTTAACCCCAGACTCGATCCTGTATGGGAGGGGAAAGAAAATCTATAGGGGATATTATTTGGTCAACTGACAAAACTGGAATATGAACAGTAGATTAGATCAAGTATTAAAGTAAACTCATGAAGTTCACAACTATACTCTGATTATATTCCTAGTCTCAGGAAATACAATGAAAATGTTTCAAGGTAAAGAACCATAATGTGCGTAACTTATGCTCAAGTGCTTTAGAAAAAACTATGTGCGTGTATACGTGTGCATAGGCGTATGTGTGTATGAGTAATATTGCACTGAAAATTCTTGTATGTAAAATGTTGTGCACACAGGATTTTCTTAAGGCAATTTCCTAAAAGTTAATTTACTGGATTACATTGTAAGAACATTTTAATGTTCGGCTTAATTAACAAGTTACCATCTAAAAAACGTATACAAATTACACTCCCACCCATGCAATACATGAATATACACCGATTTACTATTAATAGCATGCCCCATGAGTCTTCCTATAAAAATAAATGTATTTATGAGTTTAACTCAAAGGATCTCCATATTTTATTTTGCACATTTAAAGATTATTAGTGAGACTGAACATTTCGAGTGCCCCTTTCCGTGAACTGTCTCTATATAGCCTTGGCCCATTTTTCTTTTCAGGTGAGGTTTTATAAGAACATAACCTTTCATCATGTGTCTTGCAGATGAATCCTGAGGGGACTGTGTTTAAGACTCTTTCTTCCGGAGGGAATTGCCTTGTCTTTTCCCAGGCCCTAGGAGAGCTACCCATCTGGGACCACTGCAGTTTGATTTCTTAGCTTGGATCGCTCACGTGTGCACACAGTATATAAATTGGAACCCCAGACCCACACGAGGGCAAGCCCATGTTTAGCCAGCACAGCCCTTTTCTCCTCACCTGGAGTCCCTGAAGACATGAGATGTCCTCATGGCTCCTGGCAGATAGATTCCCCACCCCCACCCCCAGCCTCTTGCACCCCTCCTCCCCATTTTCTTCAATGAGCAGACCACCTAGGGGGAGAGTCACAATCTTTAGCAACAGGTATGTCATGGCACTGACCCACCATCAGTAGGAGGCTGTGACCAGTCAGAAAGGACTTTGGGCCCAAATGGCCAGAACGGCTGTCCCAGGCTGCGCAGTGTGACGGCGGCCTGGGAGGGGCACCTGCCAGGGGCGGGGAACCTGCAGCCTTCTGACTTTGAGCCTGTTCTTTTCTAAGCACCAAAGGAGGCAAGAAAAGCTTCATCTTTCTCTGCTGCACCCTTTTAATAAAAGGATTTGCTCTGTAAAATTTGGATTCGGTCAAAAGGCTGCATTCAAGGACCTAGAAGGCCACATGTCCTGCCAGACAGGTCTCTGGTCCAGCTGCCCCCCCCCCCCCCCCCCGTGCCACTCACAGCCTTGTCTCCCGTCCCTCCCCTCACAGCCTCATGCACCCAAGACTCGAGATTCCTGGTCCCCACTTCTGTACTGTTGACCTGTCTGGTTTCAGCTCTTAATGTGAATTTCTTATTTTTTCCTTCCTCCCTCTCTCCCTAAAATATCACCCTTCCCAGCTCGCCTCTGTGCCTTGGGCCACTGTCCCATCAGCCATCTGCCAGCAGTTTATAAGGACAGCTCGGCCTGGGCAGCTACCAGGATTACGATCTCTTTCCCCTGCCTCGGGCGAGGCAGGCCAGGATTCCTTGGTGCCTTCTGTGCCTGCCTGGCCACAAGCTCCCCCTGCTAGCTGTGGCCTCCCACCACCAGAGGATCCCGGCCAGAGCCACGCGTAGGCTGTGGGATTTATTTACCACGGCCCCCGGGGGCAGGTGTTCCTTCCATTGCTTAGGGCAGATGCCTCCTCTGCCCTGCTCCTCATCCTTCCCCATCCCTCGATGGTGCTCCTCCCTCAAGACGGCCTCCTCCCTGTTCCGGCTGCATGGCCAATTTCATCACTTTGCTGTTTACGGCCTTTGCAGGGAATCTGGGATGACTTAAATCAAGCAAGGCTGATATTGACCTTCAGCAAACACCCCTCAGAAAGCACATGGCTTTGTTACAATCTACCGTCCCATGAGAGCCCTCCAGACATGCAATCTGTAGCCAGTGGGGATTAATAACGACTGCTTTCTGGTACTGCAGGGAGCAGCCCATGGGAAGGGACGTGCCATCTGGTAGCACGGGTCTCAGATCTCTCTGGACTAGGGGCTCCTGAGCGTTTGGTCCTCTTCCCTTCGCTGACATCTCAGCCCCATCTCCTCTTCCTAATCCCTGGGACTTCCTGTTCTCCAGGGCTGCACCCAGATCGCGGGGACCCCCGACTTACCTATGTCTGGAATGCTGGAGCGACTCCCCACTTTAGCCTTGCTCCCTTAATGAGAACATAAGCCAAAGCACTCGTGAGGCTTTTGTAAACCAAACCCTTTGTAAGCACAAGCTCATTATATTCACATTACACCGAGATGGTTCTGGTCAGAGCATAAATGAAGACACAGACATAAAGAATGAAAACACCTTGTCTGCAGACACAGGGTGGTGACGGGTCAGAGGACCACGGATAGACAGGAATCTGCACCCCTAGCACTGGCCCAGCAGGATCCGTACAGATGGGAAAAGAATTTTCCTCCCCCCTCGCCAGTTCCCTGTTCTCCTGCCTCCTGGGACAAAACGACTTAGCACTGGGGGCACCAGCTTTCCAAAGTCTTAGCGGTAGAGAACCACAGACTGGGAGAGCGGGAAGGGAATTTATAAGTCCACCTCTGTCATGTCACAGAGGCTTAGAGAGGTTAAGTGACCTGCCAGCTAGTTGGTGGTTCCTGAAAGTCCAGGAATCTGCAGCAAGATCCAAATATGCATACAAATTTGTCTGCAGACTTGCACACACCTGGCTCAGAAAGGCCACGGAGCTGGGACAAGGCCTGACGTCTGTTCCCACATCATGCCTCCCAGCAGTGTGCCACCTCCTGGGGTCAGGAGGGCTCCCTCCCTCAGCCCGGTTCAGCACAGAGCTGATGGCACACTCAGTGCTCCACAAAGGAGCATTTCCGACCCTTTGCAAAGGCTGCATCCTCAGTTCACCATTCCCCTCTCTTGTTTCAAGCAGAAGCTCATTTTTATCAAAAAGTGCAGATTAATGACTTAAAATATGGTTTAAATCTGCTTTAGTCTCAGAGTTGTCCCTGGCTAGGGAGTGCTGGGGAGTATCGAGGTTGCAAAGGCTTAAAGCAGCAGAGACAATACTTACATACACACCAGACCTGATGTTCGAATGGCAAAGGAATGAACTTGTTGGGGGTGGGCAGCAAAATTTAGGCTGTGCTTGTCTGCCCCTTCTCAGAACTGGAACCAGGGGTATGCTATTCCTCTCTTAAAGCTAAAGAGGCTCTTGTTTGGGCGTGGAGTGGGGGGAAGTTCTATTTTTTCCCATTGTCCTGGCTTGTTGCCTTACAATACTGCCAGTATGTCCACGGTCCTCTACGATATGGCTGTGGTTCTTGTCTGTGTCAAGACCTCACTCTTCCCGATCGCTATACAAATCGCAGGCAGTGTGCTTAGAAAAAAATGTCAAACAGTCTTTTAAAGCCAGTACTGCAAGCCCAGATCCATAAAACAGTGGCACCACTGGAGATTTGAAAGGGCCTCTGTTCCTCTCATCCCTCAGGTCATAATATCCAACTCGAACACCACAAGCACAGCCACAAGAGGAGGAACTCCTTTTTTTTTAAGCCTCTGCTCCCACAGAGCCACATAGGCAAGTGTGATCGAAGGTGCGTGCCTTGCACACTGCTAAGCACGGCTGCTGACCCTGCTCGGGGCCAGTGTGGTTCATCTCTCCCTTTGGGGGTGGAAAAAAGCCCGGACCTGTTAACCAGCCTCGAACTCAACTGTGGTTACCGACACCGGCTTTCTTTTGGTTGCCCAAAAATGTGCAGTTGATTGACTCTTTCGCCTTTTGGAGACTGCATTCTTCCATCCAAGTTAACAAGGGGGAGAGGTTCGAGGAACTGAATAAAAGGTCTTTCTTTGGGCACTTCAAGGAACATATTTTGATGATTATCTTCTGCAGAGTTCACAGAGTGGGTTTTCTAAACAGCCAATTGGGTCAGTAAAAATAAAGATTTCAGAGTCTTCTCATGAGCCAATGCTATATTTAAAGTGCAGAATGGCTATAGTTGAAGGTTGGAGAATGCTATAATTAAGGTTGCAAAATTGTTTTCATTAGAACCCTCCCGCCACTACACCCCCACAGGCTTCCTTTGTGGCATTGTCCATAATCGGGTGGGAATCATCTGTCCCTCTCAACTCTAAAGAGTCTGGTCCTTTCTGTTCAGATCCTCCAGCTCTGCAGGTCGTCCTCATCTGCTCCCTCACCCCACAGTCTCTCTCTTCCAGCCCTCACCCCATTTTGGGATTCTTACACTCTCGCATCCCTAAATCCACATCTGCTCCTCTGGGACGGGCTCCTCTCCCCATTCCTGCCACCCCTGTCTGAATTCCCCACCCCCTTGTGTCTCCCACTGTGTTCTTAGTGACCACAGAGGTTGTGGGAAAATCCCCTCTTTAGCCTAAACCCTCTTTAGCCTCAATGACTTTCCTCCCTTTTTTTTGCCCTTGGCTTTTCTAATGGGGATGCTATTGACCTTCAGGGTGGCACAATTCTTCATTACATGGCATTTACCCACCCTGCACAGACATTTAGCATCCTGGACTTGCCCTCTACATGCCGGTAGCAATCCCTAGTCATGATGACAACCCTGAGTGTCCACCCCATTTCTAAATACTCCTTCAAGGGCTGGTGTCACCTCTGGTTGGGATGAGAACCCAGGCTGGTCACTCAACACAGCAGACCCCTGTCAAATACACACTGGCCTCCTGGGTAGACAGCACCTCCTCTGCTCCCCCGAACCACACAAATTCAGTAGCACAAGAAGGGTGGGCATCACCAGTTTTCGTGGTCCCTGTTGTCAACTCCAATCCCCCCAGCCCTTCCCTTCTCTGACTCTGATGCTTTTATGTGTAAACAGTGGAAAGACCATCTGCTTCACAGAGTGGCTGTGAAAATTCAGTGAGATGTATATGAAAAGTACCCAGCACACAATAAATGCCTGATAAAGAGTAGTGACAGTCGTTTTTGTTAGAATTATTTTTCTATACTACTCCAATTAACGCTGTCATTTATCACCATTTCCCAGCCCCCATCCCTCTCAGGACCAATTTCCACTTTCAAGAACTCTCCATCTTTCAAAATGTGTCCCACGGAACACTAGTTCCAAAACAGTCTTTGTGGAAAAGGGTTCTTTGGTGAAGTAAGTTTGGAACATGCTGCATGCTCTGTCATCATCTTAGAGCTTCACATAAACAGCAAACATTTTGAGAACTCCTGCCTGACCCCCCCCAAAAGAGTCCATTTAAATCTGTGTTTAATTCTATGTTTCTCAGGCTTATCTGACCATAGAACTTCCTGCTGATCTGGAAAGAATAGGGTCTCTATTAATCCTATGGAACTAGCTTTCAGAGGCACACTTGCTGTGGGAAACAGCGTTCTGGATAATGACACCACCTGGATTGGATCACTTCCTTGTCCTGTCTCCTGCCATCAACTTGAATGGAGGCAACATGCACACTGCAACTCAGGGCTCCTGGACCTGAAATGTACAGATCTCATCTCCACGAGCACCTTTCTTCCTTCTCCTTCATCTGGGCTGTCATCCACCCTGAGCTCCAAGACGCTTGTCCCCAGGGCTGGCTTCAACCCCTGGAGCCTGTAGCTCTCTCTGGGCCATGGTGTCATTCAGTCCTCAGCCTGCTTCCTCTGTGCTGTGCCAGGGGAGCCCAGCGCTGCCAGAGCTTGGCAGAGGGCAGTGTGTGCTCGGCTCCAACCAAGTCCTCCCATCTGGACCCTCACTTCCGGTTCCTGAGCTCCTCCTCCTGTCAGCCCACCTCATTCTCCAAAGAGGAGCTCTCATCCCCTCCTTTTCTGAAAAGATGGAGACCATGAGGTTCCAACTGCTTTTTTATCTTCCACTAACTCTCTCCAGATGCCTAAACCTCAAACCCAGCATGGGCGGAGGGATGTGGAAAGGGGCCCTCTCGTGCACTTGGAGCAGTCTAGTAACACTGCAAAGGAGCGTGTCCCTGACTCAGCGACCTCACTTCTAGGAACTTCTAGGAACAATAATGAGGGCAATTATACAACCCGGCAAAGACGTACACATCAAGGTGCTCACCGCATGCCATGATAAATGTGCATAGCTTCCATGCCCATCGGCAGGGGATTGGTTAAACGAATTCTCGTAGTTTTTCTATGGGTGTTATGCAACCAATTAAAAAAATAGTGCAGATCTATAGTTACTGCCAGGGGAAGATATCCATGTCCTCTTGCTGAATTTTAAAACTACATATGGGCCGGGCGCGGTGGCTCACGCCTGTAATCCTAGCACTCTGGGAGGCCGAGGTGGGCAGATCGTTTGAGCTCAGGAGTTCGAGACCAGCCTGAGCAAGAGCGAGACCCCATCTCTACTAAAAATAGAAAGAAATTATATGGACAGCTAAAAATACATATAGAAAAAATTAGCCGGGCATGGTGGTGCATGCCTGTAGTCCCAGCTACTCGGGAGGCTGAGACAGGAGGATCCCTTGAGCTCAGGAGTTTGAGGTTGCTGTGAGCTAGGCTGACGCCACGGCACTCACTCTAGCCTGGGCAACAGAGTGAGACTCTGTCTCAAAAAAAAAAAATAAAATAAAAAAAAATAAAAAATAAAACTACATATGACAAAATAACACAGATAGTATAATCTTATCTGTGTGGAAAAAAAATCTGTGTGCAAATATACACATACACACAAAGATCTCTGGAAGAATGTTCATTTGCATCTTGTCATTTATTATCTCTGTGGGGTAGGATTTCATTCGAGTGATATTTTCTTTCCTTTTCTGAATGTTTTGATGTTATAAAATAATGAGTATGTACCATAAAAGGATCGAATGCAGCTAGTAATGCACAGAGTCTATGGCTATACCCATCATTTCTCTTTCCCTCGGGGTCCCCATGGAGAAACCTTTTTCTTTCCAAGGTGAGTCTAATCCCACCCTCTCCGTTGCCAGGGTCCCCCATCCCCTCTCTTCTGTCCCTCTACCTTGAAAGCCCTTTGTGCCAGACCCTGCTTCTCTAACTGCCTCATTCCTACCCTCCTTGCCTCTGATGTCCCCGGTCCCCTCCTCGACTTGCAGCCCGGCTTTCTCATCAGTGCATCGGACACTAACTCTGCTGATTAACACTCAACATGATGGGTCACTTCCTCCCTCACAGAACTTTCTCCTCTTAATTTCCATGACATAACCATCACAGTTCTCTGCCCGTGTCCCTGACTGCTCCCCTTGGCTCCTTCCACAAGCTCACTTTCTTCCTCCCACTCCCTAAAAGCAGAGATTTCCCAACGAGGGCTAAAGCCACGAGAGAAAGTCTCCAGGGAGAAGCGGCAAACAGGCCTTCTGTTGACAACAGCCCCCCGCTCAGGGCTCTCCAATGTCAACAGGACACAGTCCAAAAGTCCTTTTTGGGGACACTCGAGGCTTCTCTAGGTAAACTCCAAACTCCAAGCAATCTCTACTCACCATCACTAACACAAGTCCCCGAGGACCTAACACCCAGCCGTTGCCAGCATGACTTCCTGCCGCTCCTGAATGACCCGATCCAAGTCTTCCCACCCTTCTGCTCCTCCCTGAAGCCTTTCTGAGCTGCTCCAACTTAAGTGCTCTCTTTCTCCCTGGGGACTCCCATGGAATCCACTGTATATGCCACTCATTTCTCTTTTGCATCACCTGCCTTGATTGTTCAGTTCCCATCTCGGGTGCGCATGTCCTGTCTCTGTCGGGAGGGTGGGAAGTATCCCTGCTTCCCTTCTGACTAGCATGCTTCCTCCCCAAAGTGCGGGGGAACATCCCAGAATAACCAGCTTTTTAGCTTGGGTTCAGGTGGAGGTGAAGCGGTCTCATCTGGAGCTTGAGGAAGGTGTCTGCCGTGTCCTCCTGCAG
Organism: Eulemur rufifrons; assembly: GCF_041146395.1. NCBI lineage: Eukaryota > Metazoa > Chordata > Mammalia > Primates > Lemuridae > Eulemur > Eulemur rufifrons. Next base: position 5,311,183 of record NC_090994.1, read on the forward strand.
GTGTGGAGGACGCCTTTGGAAATGTAGGTGTGGCACCATAAGCCTGTTCCCATGTGTCAAATCTGTGAGACTGGGAGCAACTGTTCAGGGGACAGGTGTCCAGTAAGGACCAAGGAACCCACAGCTGAAACCATAGACTCATCCAGGAGCAAAGGAAGGAAAAGATTCAACACCACCCTAAACTCCCGCCTTGGGCCCTCCCTTAGGACATTTGCCACTTTTAGTCTTTTTTGAATGATTGGACACAAATCTTTGGCATCCTAGTAAAGGGTGAGCTCCTTGAGAAAGTGTCTGAGCTCTTCGTTGTGTCCTTCTTGCTCATTAGACACACGCAGACACACGCCCTAGCCTGGCAGCTGGTCTGCATCTTTAGGTTGCGAAGATGCCGTGGTACGAGTCCTGCCTTTGAGGATCTCGGCCCAACAGGCGCTCAGACGTACACACTGAACAGATGTAATAAACACCCGCAAGTGCCAGGGGGAAGGCAGAGTCCCCACGCTCATGAAACTCACACCCCGATACCACGCTGCGGGGTCATCCCGTCCACCTGGACAATGGGGCTGAGCTCAGGGACCCAGGGCATCCCCGGGACTTCGTCCCAGTGCTAAGGCTGGTCTGTGACAGGGCTGAGCCTGACCTCAGGCTTTGGTGCTCTACACACACACACGCACATACACACACACACACACACACACACACGCTAATCTAACCATAATCAACACAGGCAGCGTATGTGAGCAGCACAGCGGCCATGCTGCCCTGTGCGCCAATTCTAACACCCAGAGCCTGTCCTTCACTGAGTCTTTAGTTATTAAAATCATCCCAGCTGGGTGGCAGTGGTGACCCTTTTGTTGGGGGCGTATGTCTGAGGGTTTCGAGCCAATCTCCAACCTGATACCACATCAGCTCCTTTTCTTCCAGCAGTCAGGGTGTGGGATGGGTCCAGGCTTTCTGAAGGACCCAAGCTGGCCCCTCCTGAGTGGACATCATGTCCTCCCAGCCAGCCAAGCCATGTGGAACAGGCTCCTCCTGGGATCTCACTGCTGCATGTTCGCAGCTCCCCCTCTCCCTGCCCACCCTTGCCCACGTGGTGTGGGCACCACTCTCCGATTCTGCAGGGAGGGAGTTGTTCCGCCCACCCTTGGGGAACAGCGGGCTGTGGCTGTGTCCTGTCCACCGCAGCTGGGCACAAGCCTCTTAGGGGCAGAGGAGAGGCCACGTGGCAGGCCCACTTCCAGCCACCACTCCACTGAGTCACTTCGACTCCCCAAGTGGTGCTCAGAGACCACCCAGGAAGGGAACAGCTCGGAGAGGGCAGATGACAGGCCAGGACTAGAGCCCATGTCTTTGACTCTCAAATGTGTCATCTTCACAGCAAACCACGCTGTGTCTCAGGGATCCAGGATCCAGGAGGGCCCCCATGTCAAGATCCTCCTGCCAGAGGTGTGGGAACAATCACACAGGTGGCTGCTAATGGCTCAGACAAGTCAGAGGGAAGCTCCGAGGCGGGCCTGTCAGTAAGAGGCTGGTGGCAGCCAAGTGTCCCCTAGGAGCATGTGTGACAGGGACGAGGTGCCAACTTGCATGAAAGGATGTGGCAGCCTGGGAGGCCCAGCCAGCTAGCTGGGTGGAAGTGGCTGGGCTGGCAGAGTGGGCCCTGGCCCTCGGCCACTGGTGGGCTGAGCTGCCCAACAGGCGTGTTTTCTTAAATACCGTCCTCACCAACGCCCCTTCCCCCCATAACACATCACATGACCCTGTTTGCTTTGAGCGGGGGCGTGAGCCTTTGCCAACAGATGTAACTGGAAGATCAGCATGGCCTTTGGAGGAGCACAGGAGGGGCTTTTCTGGAATGGGCTGCCCGCCTGCTCTGCCAGGCACTTTATTTTTTCCACTTGGGTGAGAAAAATCCTGATTCTTCACACCCCACAGATCTCAAAGGCCAAATATTTGCTGTCTGCCCTGCTGTTTCCATCGCAGGTAGAGGTGGTGGCTCTTCCTGCCTGGGACTCAGCCTTGCCTCCCCCAGCTCTGCAGCCTGCAGGTCCCAGGGATGTTACGGGGGATCACAGAGGGTTTCCCAGAGACTGGAGGAAAAATACACAAGAGCTGCCCTCAAGGCCTCAGTGGACGGGATTCTACCCACACGTGGTGAGGCTGTGGGCTTTGAGCAGGAAAGGAGGTGAGAGGCAGGGCTCGGGCTTCTGCGTGGGAGCCCATGGCCTCCCACCACCAGCAAGGAGGCCCCAGAACCCGATGACATGAGTCCGCATGTCCTCCTCGGGCACTGCCTCCTAAATATTCACTCTTCATTTATTCACACCAGCTCTTTTCTCCCCACTGCACAGGATTTCAGCCCTTGCTGTCCACCCCTGACCGTAAGTCTCTTACAGTTTTTCTCTGTTATGGCGGCAGAGCCCAAACCACCCTAAGAACGTGCAGATCTTACCAGCACCGTCGAGGCCCGGGGCAGAGCAGCTGAAGCCCGTGGTAAGATGTGGTCCAAGACCTTGCTGGAGGCTCTGCCAACGGCCTGCCCTGGCCTGCTGACTGGGGAGCGTACAGCTCCAAGGATGTGGCAGCTCGGAGCAGGAGCTCAGTGGGTGAGGCTCCTCACTGCCACCAAGGGAACTCCCTGGAGTTGATTATAACTTGCCTGGCTTGTCCCAGACAGCCCAGGACGTGGTGAGGCCACCAGAAAGCACAGACAGAAAGTGCCAGAGGCCAGAGGGAAGGAAGCAGCAGAGAGTCAGGGGTACACTCTGGACTAGAAGCCAAGAGCCCTGGGCTCTCACCCCCCTGACTCGCTGTGACTCTGAAGCTGTCACTTCTCCTGTCCACAAGACCAGAGATGTAATTTGTGGGATCCAGTGTAAAATGAAAGGGGGTTCCCCTGTTTAAAAATTATCAAGAATTTTAAGACAGGATCAGCAGAGCATTATGCCAAGTGTGGGACCCTGTGGGATGGCACAGGTTGCATGCCCATGAAGCCAGCCCCACCTGCTTGGGCCTCAGTTTCCTCAGCTACACAATGTAGAGGCTGCATTGGGTCAGGGGTTTTTCTGGGGGGCCCTTTCTTCCAGCGAACCCTCAGCCTTGCATGTATAACAGACAAGCAGGCACTAGCTAAGGCGGGCTCCAGAGGTCTGGGCCCACTTCCTCTGCCCCCCAAACCTGCCAACAACACCTGAGAGTGTAGTTTAGCGCCCTGGGTTGCTCCCGAAGGCCCTTTTCAGTTTCAACTTTCAGGAAGTCCACGAGGTGGTGAGGTTCTCCTGCTGGCACACAAGCATCTGCCTGGCGTGTCGTAGGATTGCAGAAAGGCACCGGAGATGGCATTTAAAAAACCTCAAAGGTTCCCTGTCCCACAGGATGACTCCAAAGCCTGCTTCCCCTCTAGCCTCACAGTGAGCTTGACGACCAAGCATGCTCTCTCCTGGGCATCAAATCCAGGCCCTGGAAATGCCACTGGGGACCACTTCTGGCTTTCATTCCCATCTCAAGAACCAGCCGCAAGGCCCGTTGGAGATGGCGCCCACTCCCGGGCGCTGAACCACAGGGCTTCCCCAGCTGGTTGTCCCAAGAAGGTCAGAGGGCAGGTCAGGCAGAGTTCAAAGGTTGGGAGGGACAGGGCCTGGGCGCTGGGGGGCTCTGACACAGCAGGTCTCTTCTGGGGAAGGGCTGAAGTTCCTGGAGGACCCCAGGCCTGGCCCTCAGGGGAAGAAGGCAGGGCGGGGGACTGTCCTCAGGGCGGGGATTTACCCTGCTGGAAGGTCGGACTGATGATACCTTTCTGCACTGACTGGCTAAAGGGATCAGAAACTTCTCTGGACTTTAAAATTGTTTTTGAGGATAGAGCAAGGGCCGAGAGCAGGGCTGCGCGGGGCGTGCGTGCGAGCGACCCCCTCCTCCCTCCCCTCGACTGCAGGGCTCCGTCCTGTCCTCCCAGTGCCTTTCGCGGGGTGACAGAAAAGGCGGGGAGACGGCGCCGTCGCCCGCTCTCGCCCCGCCCGCAGCCCGGCGCCCCCGGCCCGCCGCGCCGCTTACCTTTCATCGTCCCTCCTGCCGGCCTCGGGCCGGCCCGCGCGGGCGCTCGAGCTGCGGTGGAGCCGGGCCGGCAGGTCCTGCGGGGGCGCCGGTCGCCGCCCTACGCGCCGCCCGCGGCCGGGGGGCTCGGGCGGGGAGTCATGCTCCGGCGGACCGAGGGGAGGGCCGCGGGGTCGCAGCCGGGGACGCCCCGCCGGGCGCCTAGCGCCGCGCCCCGCCGCCCAGAGCGCGCATCCCGCCGCCGCCCGCGCTTCCCGCTGCGGCCCCGCGAGGTCTGCCGCCGCCCGCGCCCCGCGCCCGCCCTCCCTCCGCCTCGGCCTCGGCCTCTCCCTCCCTCCCCTCGTCACTTCTTGGGCCCCGGCCCAGATCAACTTCCTTGGTATTTTCAAAACTGCCGCGGCCGGCCTCTTTGTGCCGCCGCCCGGGCCCCGCGGCCCGCCCGCCCGGCAGCCCCCCGCCCCCGGCCTCGAACCCGGCCCGCCGCGGCCTCCCCACCGGGCCGCCACGCACCCGGCCGCGGCTGCGATGGGGGACGCTCGGGAGGGGTCTTACACCCCAGTCGATTCCACTATTGCGACCGCCACGTGGCTAGGGCGGGGGGCGGGGACCCCAATTTTAGCCCTGCGCGTTTTTCTCCCCCATCTGTAGGGTGCAGGGACTAGGGGAAGGGAGGATTCCCGGGTTGCAGCCCAGCTCCAGCCGTCCGGGTTTGCCCCAGACCGTTCCCATTTTAGTGCCCGGAGTTCCACGTCCCGGGCAGATTGGGACGGTTGGTCACCCCCTGGACATCCTGTGACTTCGGGCATCCACTTCATGTTTCCAATCCTTAGTTTTCTGCATGAAAGAACTGGGCCTGGAACGCTCCCAAATTCTGTGATTTTGTTGGTGGAGGAGCCTCTGAGGTAAACAATGACATCTGAGGGGAAGTGACCTCAAGGAGGGAGTTGGGACTCTGGCCATAAGCCACCCTAAGTGCTCCTCCGGATCCTCCGGCGCGTCATTTTTCACTGATTGAACAAACATGTGCTGAGCACCTGCCAGGTACAGGCTCTGCCCCAAGTTTTGGGGAGAGTGGGGGACGCGGCACACGGCCAGTCCGGTGAGGAGAGCCAGTAATTAATCGAGCAAAAACACAGAGGTGGATTCGCGTTATGAGAACTTGCAGGGAGAATCGGGACCACACAGTGGGGATAGTCCAGTCTTGACTGCTACTGTCAGCCCTGTCTCCACATCCCCAGGCCTCCACGCCCACCCCGTTTAAGGCTGGTGAGGCCCAAGGGGAGAGAAAGTGTCTAAGTGGGAGCAGAGAAGGAGCCAAGGACAGCCACTGCTGTTCACCGATCCCAGCAGACCAGAACAGGCAACACTCCGGCATCTCTAACCCTGCCAGCTTGCCATGACAGGTTTGCAGTCTGCAAAGTGCCTTGCCTCCGTTACCTCTGCAGAAGCTCACAACGGCCCTGAGGAAGGCAGCCCAGGAACTATGCTGCCCATTTTATAGATGAGGAGACTGAGGTTTAGGGAGGACATTAGAGTGATAGTCATTATGTACACCTGTGACCTTGTATCTGGGGTCGGAGCCTGCTGCGTGAGCCGGAGTCTCCCAGGATTGTGTCTGGGTAAGGAGAGCTGCTTTGTAAACACCAGGGAGATAGTCACATCAAAGGAATTGTACCTCGGAGGTTACCTGCATGTTAACTTCTATAATCCTCACCTCAGCCCTATGAAGTAAGCACCATTATTGTCCTCATTTCTCAGAGGAGGAAACTGAGGCACGGAGGGGATAAATCATGTGCTTCTCATCAATGCAGCTGGTAAGTGGAGACCTTGGGATTTGAAGCCAGGCAGGCTAAATCCAGCCAGTGCACCACACTGCCTCATAGAAAGTGCTGGAATATTTGTAGACAGGACAATAAATGTGGGAATGTAGATTACAGCTGTTATGGAAAACAGTGTGGAGGTTCCTCAAAAAACTAAAAATGGAACTCCCATATGATCTAGCAATCCCACTGCTGGGTATAGACAGGAAATCGGGAGATGGCAGAGATGTCTGCACTCCCGTGCTTATGGCAGCACTATTGGCAATAGCCAAGATATGGAGTCAACCTAGGTGTCCCTCAGCAGGCGCACGGATAAAGAAAATGTGGCATAGATACACAGTGGAGTACTATGCAGCCATAAAAAATGAAATCTCGTCATTTGCAGCAACATGGATGGAGCTGGAGATATTTCACTTAGTGAAACAAGCCAATACAGAAAGACAAATACTGCATGATCTCACTCATATGTGGGAGCTAAAAAAGCGGATCATGGAAGTAGAACGTAGAATGATGGTTACCAGAGGCTGGGAATGGAAGGGGAGAAGGAGGAGGAAGAGAACTTGGTTAATGGCTACAAATATACAGTTAGACAGGAGGAATAGGTTCTAACATTCAGTTGTAGGGAAGTTGTAGTTAACAAAAATTTGTTGTGTATTTCAAAATAGTTAGAAGAGAAGAATTGGAATGTTCCCAACACAAAGAAAAGAAAAATGTTTGAGGTGATGGATATTCTTATTACCCTGATTTGATCATTACACATTGTATGCATGTATTAACATACCACAAGTACTCCCAAAATATATACAACTAGGACATATCAATAAGGAAAAAAAAGAAATAAAATTAGAGCCTACATCATAAAAAAAAGAAAGAACAAACAAATGACCCATGCCTTCTTTAGTTGGTGGGAAGAGGGTCTAACCCTGGTGTGAGCGGTGCTGACTTGCAGCCCCGCCCCTTTGGGATTGGGGGGTGTCTCGTGCAGGTGTATCCTGGGGTGTTGCCACAGTGATGCAGACACATCAGCAAAGAAATGCAGTGATGCTGGAGCCCAGTCTCAGATGGGCCCTGAGTGAGCAGAGCGGGGCCCCAGCCCTGAAGAGGTCCAGAGGAGGAACCCCAGTTCCAAAAGGACTCCAGGGAGAGAGGCCCAGCCTTGTGGGGTGGCAGAAAAGAGCAGAAGTGTTGGGGGACCACAGAGGTCCCAGTTAGAGTGAAGGCAGCGGTGAGAGGAGAGTGAAGAAGGAGCCAGCCCCAATCACGGATGAGCAGGGAGGAGACGGGATTCCCTAGAGGCCGCCGAAGCCTTTTGGGGGAAGCTTCCAGCTGCAATTTCAGGCGATTTCCACCAACAACCAGAGAGGTGGTCCCAGAGTTGACTCCAAGGACTCCCCCCGAGAGACCAGATTAGGGGTTTACTGGGGTGTGGCGCAAGCTGGGATTTCGGGTCAGAGGCACAGCTGGGGTGGGGAAGGCAGAACTGCTTAATGCTGTTTTCGACTCAGGCTGGGTGGGAGCAGCTGATTGCTGCACGGGAGCCATATCATGTTGAAAGTCAAAGGAAATAGCTAAAAAGCAGAGGCCACTTAGAGAGGGGGGTGGGAAACAGAATCTCCGATGCCAGAGCCCTCCCTGTATGAATGCGGGGAGAAAGTCCACCTCGGCGTTCTTGAAGCAGTGTTGTCATTTGCCCAGAATATTTCAGTTCGCCCCAGCCCCCTGCCTTAAAGCCTCCTTAAAGGGCTCCCCTTTCTCTTTTCTACTTTAGGCAAAAAACATCTCCCTTTCTCTAACCTCATCAACCATTTTGTAGCATTTTAACTCTGTACTAGTCAGGGTTCTCCAGAGAAACAGAACCAATAGCACGTGTGGATGTATGCATACATCTCTCTCTGTATTTATAGCTATAGGCATAGGTATAGAGGGGGAAAGTATACAGATAGAGACAGAAATAAAGATTTTAAGGAATTGGTCCATGCAATTGTGGAGGCCAGCACGTCCAAAATTTGCAGGGCAGGCTGGGCTGGCAGGCTAGAGACCCGGAGCAGAGTTAATGTTGCAGCTAAGTCCAGAGACCATCTGGAGGCAGAATTCTCTGTTCCTCAGGGGAGCTTAGTCTTTTGTCTCTTAAGGCCTTCAACTGATTGGCTGAGGCCCACCCACATTATGGAAGATCATCTCATTTACTCCAAGTTTGCTGACTTAAATGTTAATATTATCTAAAAAATATCTTCACAGAAACATCTAGACTAATGTTCGACCGATCATCTGGGAACTGTGGCCTATCCAAGTTGACACATAAAATTAACCATCACAAGCACCATTGACAGCTCCTTGTCGACTATCTCTTCTTCCCTGGTTTATCCGACTCTATGTACTTCTGGTTCTCCTTTTTATTTTTTTTTCTTGAGACAGAGTCTCACTCTGTTGCCCAGGCTAGAGTGCCGTGGCGTCAGCCTAGCTCACAGCAACCTCAAACTCCTGGGCTCAAGCACTCCTTCTGCCTCAGCCTCCCGAGTAGTTGGGACTACAGGCATGTGCCACCATGCCCGGCTAATTTTTTCTATTTTTAGTTGTTTGGCTAATTTCTTTCTATTTTTTTTTTTTTAGTAGAGGCAGGGTCTCGCTCTTGCTCAGGCTGGTCTTGAACTCCTGACCTCGAGCGATCCTCCCGCCTCAGCCTCCCAGAGTGCTAGGATTACAGGCATGAGCCACCACGCCCGGCCTGGTTCTCCTTCTGAATTTCTTTGAATTCTCCCTCTCTATTGGCTCCTCCTACTGGTATATTTTCTAAATACGAGCAGCATGGAGCTCGAGTTTCAGGCTCTCCGTGTGACATTCAGTCCTTTTCATCAGAGCTGAGCGTGGCTCGCATATAAACTGGAGGAGCAAGGATCAGATAATCGCAATAAAAATGCCCATTTAGAAAAGGAAAGGATGACGCAGAGCAGCTAGTTGTCTATGGAAATACTGAGATCCCTCTTACGCTGTAAAGACCCCTAACCCTGGGGTGCAGGAAATTCTTTGCTTACGTCTTGATTCAGCTCTCTGGAGGAACTCTCCTGCCCATTACATGACAGGCTGTGCCCTCTGGAAGGTGCGTCCTGCTCTACGACCCTCTTTGGACACATCTGAAGTGGCTGCGATGAGCTACTTACCATTCCTGAGGGCTGCTCACTTCTTCCCGGAGCAAGGTTGTTTCAGCTCCAACAGTCAAGGACGGTCGAGGTACAGGTAAAAGTCTGGGCATGTTGCTTTTGTGGGCAATGCAAGTCCTCAAAATTTTAGCAAAATCTCATCTATTTGCTTCCAGTCCATTCCATGGGCCAGTGATCACACCCAGAGTGTTTTCATAGCTGTACGTCCCACATCCGCTTCATTTCCTTGTTTCCTTGCCCGCATGCCTCTCTCTAAGGGCAGTTAGCTACCTTGATGCTACTCGACTTGACTGGGAAGGCCACACCCTTAATCCAGTCATCTCACCTGGCCAGGTCTAAATGGGCTTTGGCTGAGGAAAATCTTCCCAAATCTATTTCTGCTGCTTGGGATCTAGAAGCAGCTGGTGTTTTCTTCTCTCTCAGGCTTAAATTATCTGGAATCTGTTTATTTCCTCTCTTTTCTCTTTGCAAACCAGCCACTTCTCCCAAGCACATATCTTTCTTGCGTTGCTTTTGCCAAATACAGGCAATAGCAGAGAACACACACGACGGCTTAGATTCTTTCCAACAAATGCCCCCAAGCATGCCGACTCAGTAGTAGACAGCACAGGGTCTGCTAACTACCAAATCTTTTGGCACTGCATAGCACAAATTTTCATGGTTAACTTCCTAATATCAGGGTCCTCACCTCCTGGACACAATATTTACTTTTTGTTATTACAGTGGCATCTCATTTCAAGATACCAGTTTCCAGAGTCATTAGAGCACGTAGCTCTAGCTCTGAAAAGCAACTGTAAGATTTTAATGACAGAACAATAATCGTTTATTTCTCATACATATCAGAATCCATTGCAGGTTGGGTAGCTCTCTGATGGATATTGACTTAGGAATCCAGAGACTTTCATCTGTGATGCTACCATCTTCAATATGTAGCCTCCAAGGTCGTGGTAGAAGGAAAGCAAGATTGGAGGAATGTGTGATGGAGCTGATCATGGGACAGGCCTGGAGGAGGCATGTAGTCGCCATCAGCCATGTTCATCCCATTGGCCAGAGCTCAATCCCACGGCTCCAACCAATGGGCAAGGGGGCTAGGACATATCCTTTGGCCCAGTTACCATGAGGAAGGGGAGAAACAAGGGTGTTGGTGAGCCCTAAAGTTCATTAACAAACCCCTCCTCAATCCAGACCTTTGCAGGTCTCACCTTTTCTGCCTCAATGAACTCTCTAATGTTATGGATTTAAACTCCATGCAGTGTTGCTATCTTGGTTTCTCCCAAATAATCAACACTTTGAAAGCCAAAGAGCAAAATATTTTGGAGAGGACACAGAAGGCTAGTCAAGGGTATTTCATAATGATGTTTTAGCTAAGTTGGTTGTAAAGCAAAAACCTAAACCCCATTCTACTATTAACTTCAATTTAAAATACGAAATAAGCTGGGCATGGTGGCATGTGCCTGTAGTCCCAGCTATTCAGGAGGCTGAGGCAGGAAGATCATTTGAGCCCAGGACTTTGAGGCCATCCTGGGCAACATATCAAGGTCCTCATCTCTAAAAATTAAGAAATAAATAAAAAAGAAATAGAATGTCCTGGAAAAAAAGTCCATGAACATTCTCAATGGAAGATTTGTCCAGATAAGTGTTAAGTTGACTTTTTTAAGCCCATTCTTTGAACTACGTGATGTTTGCACAATTCTGAAGCCTCCCTTCTTTTGTTGCTTCCTTGCAGAAATTCCCCTATGATATCTACCACGTCTGGATCCTTGCCTTTCTTTCTATTTGCCAATACTGGAAATTTTTAGTATTATAATGGCCAAGTGGCGCCTTGCAATACTGCTCTTGACCAGAGAGTGATGCTATATAACATGACTTCCGGCCTGAGAAACCCTCAAAGGGGGCTTCATACGGTTAAATTCATACCTTGTTTTATCAACTCTGTAAGAGTGAAGTTCTGAGAAAAATAGTTTAATTACAAAGGATGTTTCATAGCTTAAACAAACCTCCCGTATTATGATAATAACATCTCAGTAAAGATAAACTACTAGATTGTTCTTCTAAGTCAGTTATAAATTCAGCAAGAAAGTGGCCGACTTCATTTGGGGCTGGGAGTAAATGGATAAAGAAGGAACCTTGACGATCTGTAGGAAGGAGGAGGCTCTTTTAACTGAATGATCCACTGGACAATGGAAAGGGATCCCTGCAGCAAGTCCCACAATTTAGACGACTGCAAATAGGACTAGGAAAATTCCGGTATCCTTTCATGTTAATATAAATGAATATTTAAATATTCACTTATAAATCTTCATGTATAACATTAATATGTAAAATGAAAGTATCAGAGCTGGAGGAGCAGCACTGCTTTGGGCTTTTTTTTTTTTTTTTTGAGACAGAGTCTCACTCTGTTGCCTGGGCTAGAGTGCCGTGCCATCAGCCTAGCTCACAGCAACCTCAAACTCCTGGGCTCAAGTGATCCTCCTGCCTCAGCCTCCCGAGTAGCTGGGACTACAGGCATGCGTCACCATGCCCCGCTAATTTTTTCTAAGGGAATGGTGGAATATAATATGTCTAGTCTCACCATGAAATGAGTATGGGTTAGGTACATTTGTGTGTTGACTTGGGGGGGTCCATAATATTTCACTAAGTGGAAAAGAGTAAATAGAACAATATATATGATTTTATAGTTATGCTTTAAAAAAAAAAGAGAGAAAATCCATTATTTTTATACACACACACATATTCTAAATATAAATGTATGTATTTAAATAGATATTCCACTGGGCACAGTGGCTCCCTCTTGTAATCCCAACACTTTGGGAGGCTGAGGTGGGAAGATCACTTGAAGCCAGGAGTTTGAGACCAGCCTGGGCAACACAGCAAGAACCTATCTCTATACAAAAATAAATAAAAATTAAAAAAATTAAATGGACACCCACTTTACTTTCAAAGCAGGAGATTTAGAGAGGAACTGAAAATAAGACAGAGAAATGAAGGGAGGAAGGGAGTGAGGGAAGAAAGAAGAGAAAAGGAAGATTGATTACTCAGTAAACATTAACTTTTCTCCCTGAATCTCAGAGTAAAACTGGAGCCAGTGGCTTCTGGGTCTGTGTCCACCACAGCCTGTCCCAGAGGTCAGCTGGAACCAACCTGAGAGGCACAGTGTGTTACAAGATAATAGTCAGGTATCTGAAACCTCCCTCTGTGCAAGGAGGTTAAAGGACCTTTTACTATAAGGAAATACAGTTAAGTTGAGACACAATATTGGTTTTCAAATGTTTGAAGGGCTGTCTTGTAGAGGAGGGGTCAACTTACCATATATTGCCTTAGAAATAAGATACAGGACAAAGCAAGAAGTTATAAGGAAGCAGACTTCAGCTCAGTGTCAACAAAAGCCTGCTAAGATTCCTTTGACCACCCCTAGCGTTTTCTATAAATTGAGAACGATACCAATACTCTAATAATGGCAAAGAGATGCAGTGAATATCAACTGGGCTAACGTGCAAGCCAGCAATTTGTAAATTCAGAAGTCGTGGTCCTCAACTTGGACGGCTCATGAAAACGACTTGGAGAGTTTTGAAAATCCTGATGCACCCCCGATGAGGTGAATCACAACCTCTGGAGGTGGGGCTCAGGCAGTGCTAATCTTCAAAGCTCCCGGGTGATTCCATTGTGGAGGTCCACTGAGAACCACTGATCTAAAATAATTGTTAGTTGGAGTCTAGATGGCTGTGGAAAAAGTAGGTTTGACTTGAGGCAGATCTGGCTCCAGATTTTTTTTTTAAGGCTCATTCACCTAAACAGTTGGAACTAAAGTTTAGAGCTAAGCAACTTTGCGGTGAAATGTAGACAGCATAGCCAGTCAACAGCATGAGCAACTGTGACAACAGTGTAAGTAACGTTTGTCTATTTATAAACTCATGATAGGCAATTTAGAATTGGCTGGCCTCAAACCTCTTCCCAACAAGAACCTAAATGGGAAGGTGAGGGGGGCCAACTGATGGAGTGGATGTTTCTGGACTTCAAGGAGGCCTGGAAAAACCAATCAGAAGACCTCTGCATCAACTGTGGCCTGATTTTACTGGATATGATTTTATTAGCCATGATTTTATCATGAGCCTGTAATTGACTGAACGTACACACCCATTAAAGAATTACAGCCTGGAGAGTGATTTTTTTTTTATTTTATTTTTAATTGACACATGATAATTGTGCATATTTATGGGGTACAATGTGATGCTGTGATACATGTACACATTGTGTAATGATCAAATTGGGGTAATTAGCAAATCCATCACCTCAAACATTTATCATTTCTTTGTGGTGAGAACATCCAAAACTCTCTCTTCTAGCTATTTGGAAATACACAACGCATTACTGTTAACTACAGTTGGCCTGCGGTGCCGCAGAGACCAGAATGGGTTCCTCCCATCTAACTGCAACTTTGTACCTGTGGACCAGCCTGTCCCCTCCCCCAAACCTTGGAGAGTGATCCTTAATTACAGGCTACGGGATAATGGTCTCGCTCATTTCTATTATAGCTTGTTCCAGCTGCATCAGTGGTGGCTGAGCCGTTGGGCTGGTGGCGCCAAGCTGGACAAAGGCAGGGGTGGGGGTGTGTAACAAGGACACTGCATAGCGAACCAGGCTGGGAGACATTTGGGCAGCTACAGAGGGTGGGCAAAGCCTAAAGAGATAAACAGATACATGGAAAGCTCTTTACTTGTCCCCTCTATGCCTCTCCCTGGGGGCCCTGCCACTCCAAGAAAAGAAATCAGACTAAAACCCCAAAGCCAGCTGTACAAGTCCACGGTGGGAGACAAAGGATCAAACAGCACCTGCCAACAAGATGACGCATTCTATGTGAATCAGCCTGCTGACTCAGCATCTGGACTGAGCGTGTTTGGAGGGTTTCGGGTGACAGAGGGGGTGGTCCTGCTCTGCCCTGTGTGCTCAGGCCCCCTGGCATTGGCAGGCCCAGTGCTGGGCCCAGGGTTCCAGGAGAGACAAGGTCCAGAAGGCCAAGGGGTTGGGGAAGAGTCTGCAAATGATAACTGAGTGAGGAGCTGCATCTCATTGGGAGATGCAGACTAAGTTGCCTTCAGATACCAGAAGGGCTTCCAGGGGAGAGATGGGGTGGATTTTCTCTGTGTGGTTCCAGAGCACCGGACCTGGGCTCCGGACCAGCTCGTACAGGAGCCAGACAGTGACTCAACAAAAGAAGGCCCTAACTCTATCAACAGCTTTATTAGAGAACTTGTGGCATGGAAGGTAGTGAGCTCCCCGTTACTGGTGGCATTCAAACACAGGCAGGATGACTGCCTAGTGTGGGGATCAAACAGTGTGTGAGGGCTTAACCAGTCAACCTCTGTGGCCTATTTAGAATATTAAAAATCCAGTGATGCATTTATGGTCCTTTCAAATTTCACACTTTTTTATTTTTGTAATTAGAGTTTAATCTTCTGAATCTTGTTTGCTTTGTAGCTGGAGTAATCAAGTAATCATTCCCAGGGGATCACGGTCATGGCCATGAATCGTGCTATTTTCTCCTAAATCCCTTCCTCTCCTCCCTTCCCCTCCTTCAGCTGACTAAAGCAGAATCTCCCTGCCTGACCTTCAAAATTCAATTTTTAAAAATGCAGCTCCGGTAGATTTATGGCTCCTGTACCGGATGCTGGGGGAGCTACAGAACAGAAGAGTTACAAGGAGTGAGCTCAGAAACAATTCTTCCGACCTCAGATGCTGATATTCTAAGGAGGAGGCACTTTCTCCAGAAAATGTAGCTGATCCTGATAATTAGACTTCTTTGAGGTTTTTTTTTTTTAAGGAAAATAAAATGAAACCTCTTCTTGGGGAAAAAGTATTGCTCCAAGGCCTTGCTGGATTTTTTTTTTCTTCTGGATTGGTGACCTTTTTATGCTTGGCATTGTGTCAGGTTAGGGTGAAGGGACCTAAGAGGTGACACATGCCACAGTCCTCATCGTCCAGATGAAGAAACTGAGCCCTGGGAGCAAAGTGACTTGTCCAAGGCCACCCAATGCCTCCAGGCACAGCTAAGACTGTAGTCAGACTTCCCTGCACCTTCCACTTCAGCAGGCCTAGAAGATTCTCCCAAGGTTGCCTCCTGAAAAGGGGTGGGTCCTAGTGGCCCCTGGACCTTGGGCAACTGGGGACTGTGCCCCCAGGCTGTGCCTCCAAAGGGGGAACAGGAAAACTCAGCCCTTAGCGTACAGTCAGCCACCTGAATTGGGCTGCCTGTATCTGCCCGGCACCCATCTCCCCCGTCAGCATGAGCGCCACTGTCAGCCCCTTGCCCTCCCTCTTAGAGCTCAGCTTCTTCCCCAAGAAGTAGCATCTGTCCCCTCCCCGGTTTCCAGATTGTTCCTTCCCTGTCAGAGGGTGGGGTGTTTGGGACAGGGGATGTTCCCTGCCCCCTGCAGAAGGAACGCATGGCAGTGTTGCAAGGGGCGAACCCCTCTAGACACAGATCTGGCTGCCTCATTGGCGAGGCCCCGTGAAAGATGAAAGTGCCGGACGCCGAGTCCAAAAACTATCAAGAATTTCCGGACTGCAAATGTAGCGCATTAAACCAAGTGTGCGTCTGCAGGGGTCCCACCCCATGCAGCCCACCCTGCTTGGCGGGGCCCCGAGTGGATGGGGACAATAATTGCTTTAAGCTCCTTGGATCAAGGAGCCAGGAGAGGACTTCCGGTTCCCCAGACACATGCTCTGGTCAATTCTGTGTCCTCCCGGCCCACCAGGTCAGTGGAGGACCCACCGCCAGGTCAGCGTGATGGGCACGGAGTCTGCACTTCAGTGCCTCTTGTGTTGTCTTCTGTAGCACAACCCAGGCTCACTGTGTCTGTCTGACACTTTCCTATTTAAATGTCCTAAGAGAAGTGGCGCCTGTGCAATGTGAAAGGTTACTGTTCAATAGGGCGGGGAACCATGGTACTGTATTTTGGATTGGGACCGGGCCAGGGGTGCAGGGGACCCTCCAATCGCAAGGCGAGGAGCGCTCAGCTGGGCCGTGAACCCAGGCTCTTCCCTGCTGGGGGCGCCACCCCCAGCTGGGGGGCGGTGAGGGGCCGCACCCCCGGGTCTCCCCTGAAGCCGTCGCGGGCACTAGCGGTGCTGATGCGCCCCCCGGCGCCCCACGCCCGGTGCCGCGCCGCCCCCAACCTCCCCGCTTCCAGAAAGCTCCCCGTGCATCGCGCAGCATTCTTTGGGCGTGAGTCACGAAGGTTTGCAGCCAGCCCCAAAGGGGGTGTGCGCCAGCCCAGCGCTATAAATACGGCGCCTCACCGTGCTCACCACGCGGCGTCGCCAGGAGCAGTGCGGGCGCCGGGGCTGCAGGCGGGTGAGATGTCCCTGTCTTCCTGCCCCTGCGCAGAGCCACAGCGGGACCGACGGGCAGGCGGGGGGTGGGGGTGGGGTGGCAGCGGGGTGGGAGAGATGACAGGTCGCCTCATTTACACGGAGCCCCGGGAAGCCTGGGAAGGGAGGTGGCTGGAGCCCCATCGCCGGGCAGCTGAGCCAGGGGCCGAATTGCAGAGGGCGGAGCGCAGCCTGGGACTCAGGGTCCCTGAGTGCACGGAGCTCCAGCCACCATTCGGTAGGGGGTAAACAGGACAGGTGGAATGACCCTCCTTTTGCAAAATTGGGGAAACTGAGACCGGAGACCTACCGTGCCTTGCGGGAGGCCCAGGCTAGCAGGTTGCGGACGGGGCTGGCCTGCGCGGAGCTCCTTCCTGCACCATCTCCCCGGGAGGATGCTGATCTCTCAGTTGCGGCTGCTGCAGGCTTGCATGAGTCATCTTGCTTTCTCCTGAGTTTTCTAGTCCTCTCATAGCGTGTGTTTCTAAGTACGACATTATGGATTTAAGTATATGCTGCAACCACTTAAATCCTACTTTTTCTGCTTCCTAATGCACCCAAGGTGCAACAGAGAAAAGTCACACGAGCTCCATCAGGCCTTAGATGTCTGATTCCGCCGTCTCATTTTACAGAAGATAATCTGAGGCCCCGCGAGGTTTAGGACTGTCTCCAGCTAATCAGCAAATAAGTGTCAGAACCGGGATTAGAGCCAAAGCCTCTTGACCTTCCAGAATTTCTGGACCTAGTAAAAAAATAAGCCATTATTATTATTATCTTAAAGGGAGAGGTTAGAAATTTAAGAGTGTAAAATAGATGCTATAAAAGGATGCTCGTGAGAATGTAACTTATAATAATATTGGGGAATTAGAGACTACTTAAATGCCCAACCTTGTGAGAATGGTAAAATAAATGGGGTACATCAGAAAGTAGAATCTTTTTTTTTTTTTTTTTATGAGACAAAGTCTCATTCCATTGCCCAGGCTGGAGTGCAGTGGCATCATCATGGCTCACTGAAACCTCAAACTCCTAGGCTCAAGTGATCCTCCTGCCTCAGCCTCCCAAGTAGCTGGGATTACAGGTGCGTACCACCACGCCTGGCTAACTTTTCCTATTTTTAGTTGCCCGGCTAATTTTTCTATTTTTAGTAGAGACGGGGGTCTCACTCTTGCTCAGGCTGGTCTCGAACTACTGACCTCAAGCGTGATCCTCCCACCTTGGCTTCCAAGAGTGCTAGGATTACAGGCGTGAGCCACTGTGCCTGGCCAGAAAGTAGAATCTTATACAGCCACAAAAGTGTGCTTTTAAAGAATATTTGAAGACAGTGGATGTAAAGGATGTGATGATATAAAAATGCATGGAAGATAGAAGGAAATATACCAGTGTTAATATTTGCCTTTGGGTGGTGTGATTACAGGTGACTCCTTTTCTCATTTTTCCTTTTGGTTTAGTTTTCTCCAACTGGGGAGGCAGTTGGGTAGCGGCCAGGGCTTTGGGTTCACAACTGTGCAGGCTTATGTCTCCGTGTCCTTCCCACAGCTCTCAATACACGGTTGTTGGCGTTCCTAAGCCCCCAGCCCTGCCCTGCTGGGACACCTCTGGCTTTGGAGGTGTGCTTGGGAGCTTTTGGGAAGCTGGTGAGTTTCAAGCTCCCAGGAGAGTGTGCCTGGAACAGAGCTCCTCTCCAAGTCCACCCGATCCTCCTCTGTCTCCTCCTCCTTGTCCCATACAGCCCCCTTGTTCACGGGGACAGCCTTTTCAGGTCAAAGCAGCCAGCCCTGGTGGTTTAAGCCTCCCTAGGGGAAAAGAAGCTGTGTGATAGTGGTGGGGACTAGAGGGCCTTGGCCGCAGTGTGGCTTGTCCACGGGGGAGGCTGACAGCCAGGTGCCCAGGAGGCGGAGGAGGTGGGAGGAGAACAGGGCAGTTGAGCTGTGCAGCTGCTGCTCTGCCGCTGTCCTTGGACTAGCAGCATCACCTCCCCTGTCAGCTCGCCAGCAAAGCAGATTCTCACTCGGAACCAGCATTAGAACAAGCCCGCCAGGTAATACATAAGCGCTTTAAAACGTAGCTGATCATTTCACCAAGGCAGAGCCACACGGTTGGGGGTGGGGAGACCGCAGGTGGCCTCTGTGGGCCTGCTTCGGTTTCTGCCCCTCTCCAGACATGCCCACTAGATATTGCCAATGCTCAGGATTGGTCCTGGGTCAAATTTTGAAGTAGTCGGAATTTAATGATTGTATAAGACCCTCATGTTTACAGAACCCAGTCATCTCAGAAGTCGGCATTAGGTCCATTTTACAGATGAAGAAACTGAGGCTCAGAGACTTAAGTGACTCTGTGTCAAGGGAAGAATACTGGCCTGGGTGTTGGGAGGGCTGGGTTCTCATCCTGGGGTTGCCACTAGCTTGCTGTGGGCCTTGGGGAGCCCCGTGCCAGCTCTGGGCTGTAGCCTCCCCTCTAAGGCAAAGGGGGTGAGTGAGAGAATGATCTCTTTCTCAGCTCTGAGCTTGGTGGCTTGCCAGGGCGACCCCAGGCTCCTGGTGGCATACCCTGTGCCCGCTGCTGAGTTGTGCACCTCCTCAGCTAGTGCCCTGCCTTGCTGCCTGGTTCTTCGGAGTGCAGCACCCGGTTTTCTGGGTGGAACCTCTTTCTGCAGGGATTTCTCAGGGGCCCCTGCAGAGAGGTGTTTCTGGATGGCTTTGTCTCTGGCGTGACAAAGGCTCTGTCCCTGCTGGAGACATTTCAGGCCTCAGTGGGCAGCTGGGGCGGAGCCTGTGTGACCCACTGCTGCAGCCGTCCCGGCGAACCCATCCAGCCACCCACCCTGTCTTTGGGGAAGGCACTGACCCCATCTCTTCTCCCACGCTGCTCCTTTGCTGTGCGTGTCTAATTACCTCGATGAGAAGCTTTCCTTATTAATGTTTTACCAGGTGTCCAGATGGGCCTGCTGGGCTGAGCAGGTTTTGGATGGGAAGCATTGCAGGCAGGGTGGCCCCACCTCCCAGTTCATTCTGTTATGGGAAATGGGTGAGCTCAGATAAGCAAGGGGGGAGGGGGAGGGGTTCTGTTTTATGCAACAACTTCAGCTTCTGGGAAAGGGTCCATTGTGTAAGACCGGGCTGTGGCCCGTGTCCCCTGGCTCAGGGCAGCCAGCCCAGCGGTGCCGGGAACACCGGCTGGGCACACTGCTGTGGGCTTAGAGGGGACGGGCAGTGTGAAGGGGCCCGGCAGAGCAAAGGGGCAGCCTCACCGTTAACCCTCCGACCCTGCCCTTCCTCTCTGCCCCCTGCAGAGAATCATCCTGCTTCCTGGCTCTACTCTATTCACAGCCCTGAATGCACAGCGGCCCAGCTCAGGGCTCACGCGCTCGCTGGCTTGGGATGTACATGGATTTAATCTCCATGCCAACCCAGGGGGCTGGCGCTTACTGCCTCAGACTCTCAAAAAGCGAGTTCAGGTGGTGCTGGGGCTCCGTGCGGGCATAGCGCTGGGATCCATCGATGGGAATGTCTGCTGGGGGGAGGGGGTTGGGGTGCACATTGCAGGGGACATGGCTGGGCCCGGGATGCAGTCCCACTGCAGGGGGGGCACGGGGAGGGACGGATGAGTGACCCCAGGGAGGTATTTTCGGTGTTTGACATGATAGACGCCCTTTCTGGACAAGGCACAGGAAAGCCCGGGTGCCTGGCGGAGGCGCATGCAGCCACTGCGGGGGCGGAGGCGGCTGGGATGGGAGCCCGGCTCCCCTGCACGGATGTCCTTGTTCCTTCTGCCTGATGCTGCTGTCTGTAGTTCCTCCCTCCCTCTACCTCCCGCCTTCACTTTCTTTTGAAGGTGTCAGTGGCAAGTCTGGTCTCTGCCCCCAATTTCCTCAGGGATAAAAACGCAGCAATGCCAGCGGAGGGGACAGCCGAGGGCACCGAGTCCTGGTCTCTGGGAAGCTGCCGCAGGGCAGGCTGGGCAGGAAACCAGCAGGCTGTCTAGCTGTTACCATGACGGTCTCCTGTTCCCCACAGACAGAGGCGTGCTAGGATTCCAGAATTGCAGAGGGAGGCGAGATGAAGACCCTGCTACTGTTTGCGGGGCTGCTGCTGGCCTGGGAGAGTGGGCAGGTCCTGGGAGACCCGGCGGTCTCCAGCAAGGAGCTCCAGGGTAAGTAGACCAAGCGAGATGCCTGCAGGCTACAGGGCCAGAGGGCGCGGCTGCTGCCTTCGCCCAGTGTCAAAGACCGTGCTCACCTTGTGCACTGGGTCTGGGTTCCTGGGCCCGGGCCCCCTCCAAACCCTTGCCTCTAGGGCCCCAAGTCCTGGCTCCTCCACGAAGCTGTGCCTGGACTGTAGGAGGCTCTGTCCATCTCCCCTGTGGAGTGTCCCCAGCTCTTGCCACTGTGTGTTTCTCTTCTCCACTCGGAAAAGCAGGCTCCATAGTCTCTGCTCACGAGGCAGGGAATGTTGTAATGTGATGTTTTGCGAGACATATATGTTGTGAAATGATTATCACTGTCAAGCTAATTGGCATATCCATCACCTCACATGGTTACCTTTTTGTGTGTGTGGCGAGAACACTTATGATCCAGTCTCTTGGCGAATTTCAGGTTACAACGCAGTGTTGCTAACTGCAGGTGCCAGCGTCCGGTAGACCTGCAGAACCTCATCCTGCCTCCCTGGCACTCTGTGTCCCTGGACACCTCCTCCCTCTGCTGCTTCCCCCATCTGTGACGTGGGCGTGGTGACGATGCTGGAGTGTTCAGTGAGATGCACATGAAGTGTCTGGCACCGCACTCACCATGGGACAAGCACCAGATGAGTGGCACTTGGGTGACATGGTGTTCCATAGCATTTGGCACCAGTACTGTGCCCTGATCACTCACTCATCTTCCTGT
This sequence comes from Eulemur rufifrons, assembly GCF_041146395.1. Classification (NCBI taxonomy): domain Eukaryota; kingdom Metazoa; phylum Chordata; class Mammalia; order Primates; family Lemuridae; genus Eulemur; species Eulemur rufifrons. The sequence continues at coordinate 5,332,455 of NC_090994.1, forward strand.
CCCCATCGCCTGGCACCGTGCATTGGAACAACGAAGTACAAATGTTTGGTTAAACTGAGTACCAGAAAGATTTGTGTCCAAAATAATAATATATTATATTTTGATGCTTCAGAGTTTACATTTCTAGGTTTAGTTTTTTTTTCCCCCTTGAAAATTTTCTTTTGCTCCTGGCTTGTGCTCCAGGGCGGAAGGGCAGTGGTCAGGCAGGGCTCCTCCTGTGTCTGCCTTTCTGAGCAGCAGAGTGTGGTGGACAAGGAGTCTGTGACGGGAACCTGTGTCAGGGAAAGGCTGGGGCCGTGATGCTGCCGGCCGGGGAGAGGGGGTCCCAGCCTTGACAGCCCCTGGACTGAACGTCCCTATCTAATCATTCCAGCTGGTTCCAGGGTGACATCCCCAACGCCATCTCTTCCTCTCGCCTCACTCTGCTTCCTGCCCTTCTCTTGCAGAAATGTCCACCCAGGGGAGTAAGTACATTAATAAGGAAATTCAAAATGCTGTCAATGGGGTGAAAGAGATAAAGTCCCTAATAGTAAAAACCAACGAAGAGCGCAAGTCACTGCTCCACGTCCTAGAGGAAGCCAAGAAGCAGAAGGAGGTAAGGAGGAGCCTGTTGACCACGGCCTGGAGGGGAGGGAGGGGGCGTTGTGGGGCCTCCCTGGGTTGCCATGGTGACCCGCAGTCCTCCCAGGGCTGTGTCAGCTGATGCTGAGGCTGCTGTTAGGAAATAGGGGAGGTTTATTCGCTTTTGAAAGCTTCACAGGGTCTGATCTTGAATCTGGTTTTGTTCCAAGCCTGGCCCAGGGCCTGACGCCCAGATACCCTTCAATAGATGTCTCTAAACCCCGGCCCTGTGCAAGCTCTGAGTTAGGCTCTGGTTAGGGCGGTGGCAGGGGTGGGGTGGGGGATGGTGCGCACCCTTCTGGAAGCTTATCTAGTGCGGGTGATATGGTTCGAGTTAGGGCAAGCACCCTGTCTTTCTAGAGTTCTGGACTATTTCATAAAGAGATACCTTAAGTCCAATAGTGGACATAGCTGGTCTAGCCTGTGCTTAATGAGTCAACAAACTAAAACACTATAATTCAATGAGCAACTTATTTAAAAAATCAATAATCTCTTTAAGAGTACCCTAAGAACATGCTCCCACGCCACCCCCAATGAAGGAGCCACCTGCCACCTTCATGATCCATCATGCATGCAAAAAGCCTTTTAAAGGCTCTGAGAACTTCTGCAATAAAGAAACTCTTGGAACTTCATTTAACCCAGAATTTTCCAAATCAAATTGACCAGGGAATTCATTTTGTTTTTCCTAACAGCTTTTAGCACAATTCCATGGAAGCCACTTAAGGGAATGCCTGCCTGGATGCAGCTTTAACTTGCTATGAAACTTTATGCCATTTCTTGCCATCACTTTTTTTTTTTTTTTTTGAAGAGCAACACACTCATTTATAGAGATTTTCAGATAGCAAAGTAGAAGAGGAAAAGTTTTTCCATAATCCTTTTGCCCAAACACAATTCACTGTTCACACTTGATCTATTTCTTACTACTCTGTTTCTCTGTACTTTTTTTTGACAGTGGCTATATTAAAATTATGAATTAACATAATGCATATAATTTTAAAACTTATTATAGACATCCCTGTAAAGCTGTACTGTCTGCGCTTTATGTGTACTGCAATTTGTTCAACTTGTCTTCTATTTTTAAATATCTGGGTTGACTCTGATTTTCTTTGTCATAAACTAATACTATAACAAATATCTTTAGGCATACAGATTTTTTTATTAGGGGAATTCTTTGGTATAGATTCTTACTGAATTTTTGGGTCAAGTGGCACGGGCACTTTAGAGAGTGTTGGTAGTTGGTGCGGCTTTGGTTTTGAAAGCCTGAGACTCCCTTTGCATGCCAGGGGCTGAGGTCGCAACAGAAAAATAAGATTCAGGGAGCCTCCAGCCTGCTCTGGAAGGTGACATTGAAACACCAGAGCAGCTGAGAGTAGGAACTGAGGCATCAGTGGGAGGTCACTCCTGGGGCAGAGTGTCAGCGCACGTGGGTTCCAGGAGTCGGGAAGGACTTCAGATGACAGTGGCTTCCCGTCACCAGAGGCTGCTGAGAGCCCAGTGGGGAGAGCCTTCGGGGAGGGGGGGCGAACAAAGGAAAGGCTGAGCCGGAGCAGGGGTGGGGACCCCCAGGCTGCAGGGCATGAAGCCTGTGATCCCTGTGGGGCTCACCTGGCCTCGTCGTGCCTTCCCGTAGGATGCCCTAAATGAGACCAGGGACTCGGAAACGAAGCTGAAGGCGTTCTCGGGAGTGTGCAACGAGACCATGATGGCCCTCTGGGAAGAGTGTAAACCCTGCCTGAAACAGACCTGCATGAAGTTCTACGCACGTGTCTGCAGAAGCGGCTCGGGCCTGGTGGGCCGTCAGGTGAAAAGGGGACACGCGTGTGGCCAAGACTCTGAGTGGGGAATGAGGGGAACCCAGTGAAATATGCTACATTCCACATGCCAGATGCAATTGATTAGTACTGGCTGGCTGCACTGGGGCCTGGAGTGCTATGCTCAACTGGTAATGTCTGGCACAGGTGGAGCCATAAGGATGTTAGTCAGGTATTTGCCATCTCTTAAAACAGCAGTCCCCAACCTTTTTGGCACCAAAGACCAGTTTCATGGAAGACAATTTTTCCACAGATGGCGGGGGAAGGTTTTGGGATGATTCAAGCACATTACATTTATTGTGCAATCTAACCTCTCTGCTAATGATAACCTGTATTTGCAGCTGCTTCCCAGCGCTAGCATCACCCGCTCAGCTCCACCTCAGATCATCAGGCATTAGGTTCTCATAAGGAGACGCAATCTAGATCCCTTCCTGCGCAGTTTACAGTAGTGGTCTCGGATGGGGAGTGGCCAGGGGTTGGGGACTGCAGTCTCAGAAGACTGTTATCCAGCTAATCACTGCTAATCATTTGCTAATTACTAATGGCTTCATGGCCTGGCAGAGCCCTGTGTCCCCTTTAGGGGAGGGAATTAAAAATTTTTAGTACATTAACCTTGATCTTGTCTTCAGCTGTGGGCCTCTCTTGGTCAGGACTCAATGAGTTTCACTGATCCCCGAGGGTGGCCCTCCGCTGAGCAGGGGTGGGCGTCATCACCCAAAGACAATAGCAGACTGATCCGAAGTGACAGGCCTGTGAACCTCTTGGCCTCACAGTGTCTCTAAACTCTCCCCAAAGAGGGAGGCAGAAAGGGCACCGTCCTGACAGCGGGGATACCTGGGGGCCAGTCCCAGCGGGGCCTTTGGTCATTTGCTGTGTGACCATTGCAGCAAGGGGCAGGGCCCGGCCCGTGTGGCCCAGAGGGAGGCTCGGGAGGCTGTGGCCGTCGCAAGCTTCTCCTGACTGTGCCCGTCCCGGCCGTCCCAGCTTGAGGAGTTCCTGAACCAGAGCTCGCCCTTCTACTTCTGGATGAACGGCGACCGCGTCGACTCGCTGCTGGAGAGCGACCGGCAGCAGAGCCACATGCTGGACATCATGCAGGACCACTTCGGCCAGGCGTCCAGCATCATGGACGAGCTCTTCCGCGACAAATTCTTCACCCGCGAGTTCCCGGACTTCTCCCCCTACCAGCCCTTCAGCCTGCTGCACCGGCGGCCTCACATGTTGTTCCCCAAGTCCCGCTTCGCCCGCAGCCTCCTGCCTTACGCCCCGTTCGAGCCCCTCAACTTCCAGGACATGTTCCAGCCCTTCTTTGACATGATTCACCAAGCCCAGCAGGCCATCGATGTCAACTTCCACAGCTCCGCCTTCCAGCACCCGCAGATGGACTTCATAAAAGGTTAGACAGGTGTCTCCTTCGTCCCGAGAAGGGGGACCCGTTAGATATTAAGCACTACGCTGGGGGCTTGGCAGGTGCCATCTTGATTTTTCTCCAGCAACCCCTCGAGGGTGTTCTTAGCCCCATTTAAAGAGGACAAAAACTAAGAGAAGGAAAGGTCTGTGTCCAGAGTTGCACAGCTGACAAAGTGGGATCCAGAGTCTGACCCTGCAGGGCTCTGCATCTGTCCTCTCCAGACAGCTATGTCCCTTCCTGCAACTGCTGGGTGTGATGGTGACTCCTCGTCCTGCAGAACCAGAGCCCTTTCCCTTGGGAACGCGGGGCTTTGTGTAGAAGGTGTGCACCTGTTGGTGACAAATGACATAATCAGCCCATATTACAGATAAGGAAGTTGTTTGGGGCTGTAACATCAGGGCTGGGTATAGAAAGGGCGCTCCATGCATATTTTTTGAATGAATGAAGTCTACTGTGGACATGAAAAGTCGAAACTTTAAGGAGTGGTTTCCTTCATTGACACAATAGACATTTGTTGGCCGATACGTCTTCCGTGGGCTGCCATTTGACTGGCACCGGGGTTTGGCTTGAAATGGATAAAGTTGCATAAGCACTTACTGTGCCGCTATAGCGGCGGACCCTGCGGTGTCAGGCGCCTCACACCTGCCCCGGGGGTGTGCTCCCTGCCCGGCACAGCCCTAGGAGCAGCAAGCCAGACAGATGCAGAGCAGAAGGGGTTATGGTGCTGCAGAGAAGCCCGATGAGGGCTGTGGCAGTGGAGAGGGCGCCTCTGATGGAGATGGGGGGAGGGGAGGCCACACCCAGCCCAGGGGCACAGGGACATCTGCAGGGAGCCAGAGCACAGGGCCTGTGTCTGCAGAAAAAAACTCCAACCTGCTCTGGCCACAGAACCGTCTCAAAGGGCCACGCGGGGGTGAGGAAGGGCTCAGAGGAGTCAGTGGGGCCCGTCTCTGTGTGTGGCTGAACGCCTCGGCCTGACACTTTCTCCCGTGCCTGTTTCTAGAAGGCGACGAAGACAACCGCGCGGTGTGCCGAGAGATCCGCCACAACTCCACAGGCTGCCTGAAGATGAAGGACCAGTGCGAAAAGTGCCAGGAGATCTTGTCCGTGGGTGAGTCGGGGGCCAGACCACAAACCAACCCCTACCATCGCTGGTCTGCGTCCTTGGGTCACGGCTGCCTCCCTGGGGCAGCCCTGACGGGGCCAGACAGACGGGAGCTCAGATTCCAGCTGTGTGGCCCTCAGGCTGTGGCCCAGGGTGGGTCCTGAGCCTCGCACAGTGGGGTTCCTCCTCTGTAGAACAGGATCACAGTGCAGGGTGTTCCTGGAGTCCCTGAGGCACGTGGAAAGTGCCCACCGCCTCGTCCGGCCCGGGGTACACCCGCTGTCCGCAATGCACAAGCTACTGTGCTTGCTGGAGAAAGCCATTCGCCTTTGATTCCCCGGTTATTCTGACCCAAGGGCCAAGCATGGTGGACATCCTCATTTCTTTGCTGCAGGTTATGAAATTGTAGACAGTGTGTATTTTGTTTAACAAAACGTACCATGTACCAGGCACTGTTCTAAACACTTCACAAACTACTCATTTCCTCAGAGTGACTCTACCAGGAAATCAGTCCTAGAAGCGCTGGTAACTTATCCAGTGGATCCATGGCCCCCACGTGGGCGAGCTGGGATTCGGGCCTAGACGTTTGGGATGTGTTTGCAGCCAGTGCGCTGTGTTCTCTCCCTGGGGGCCTCTGGCGGCCTCGGGCCACTGGTCGCGGCACTTTGGCATCCTGGCAACATTTACTTTGGTTGGCTGGTCCCGTAGGCAAAGGGAATATTTCCTTCCAACTGTTCCTCTGTTTGATTGGATTTGGTAATTGATTAACTTGTTCCCGCTTTGAGGTAACAGCTGCAAAACTGTTTAGAATAGTTCCTGGTACACAGGAGTGCATGATCGGAAACGGTTAATTGTTTCTGCTTCTAAATCGCTTATCACTCTTGAGGCTTTGTTGTTACTTAATACGAGTGAGTCTGCCATGGCTCACATAGTCCCAGCTTCACTCCTGTAATTCTAGAAGCCACCACAAAATAAATACCAGTGCTTTACGAGGGTGACGTATGACACTGTAGATGAGTTCACAACCAAGCCTTTGGGCTATTCCCATAAGAATAGCCTAGATTAGCATAAATGACACAGTGTCTCGCCACAAGAAAGTTAGTCACGTTAGGGCCCAAAGAAACGAGGTATGGATGCCTGGGCTCAGACGGGACCTCTTGTGCCCATCTCTATGGTCGCTGGTCGTAGCTTAGCTGAACGGTCCGCCCCGAGGGGGACTTGCTACCTCTCATATAAGGTGCTTGCAGCACCTGAGCATGGCCTGCCCGGGAACTCTGGATGAGCATTTCTCAAATTTCAACACTGTTGACATTTTGGGCCAGGATGTTCTTGGTCATGGGGGTGTCCTGTGCACCGTGGGGTGCTTAGCATCCCTGGCCTCTACCCACCACATGCCAGTAGCACCCCAACAATTGCAACAACCTAAATGTCTTCAGAACTCGCCACATGTCCCTAGAGGACGCCATTGCCCCAGCTGAGAACTTCTAGACTGAGCCTCTGTTCCCAACGACTTTTCTTATTTTTCAATCATTTCCCAGTAAAAGAGTTAAGATTATTTATTATATATTTCTTTCCAGCCTGGCTTCTTGTAAGTAACCCTATTTCTTGCCCCACCTAACATTTTGTTTTATTTTGATATAAATGATCGCAGTCACCATTCTAAAGTGTGCAAAGATCTCCTTTCCTCTGAGGTTTGATACACCCTCCTCTGCATATTTTTGAAATAACTCAAGGGGAGAAAAACAGTAGTTTTTACAGAGATAGTGGGTAGTTTGCAGCTCTTATAAATCTGACAACCTGCAGTAGGCACTCAAGGACCAAAAGGTGTGAATTCTCTCTTCCCTGCTGTCCTGGTGCGGTTGGTGACCAGCGGTGGGTGGCAGGCGGGCAGGCAAGGTCTCCTCGTGTCCAGGCTACAGTGCTTTGTGGCCTGAGGGTCCTGGCCGGCTCTTCTACTATATGGGCTCTTGGGGCCAGAATTGCTAACTCTGCAGATGTGCTCAAAAGTCAAGCTTGGAGAACTTTCCAGAACCATAGACCCAGAGTAGGAAGAGCCCAAGCTTAGGAGTGAAAGACCTGGGTTCAATCTTGGCCTCACAAACTGTGTCTTCTATGATTTTAGGTAAGTTCTTTACTTCTGTGGGCCTCCATTTCATTATTGGCAAAATCAGAGTGTTAGTACTGATGTCCAGACAGGGCCGACTGTGAGAGGAAAGGGACACCACGGAGGACTTTACGTGGGGTCTGGTACACAGTCGGTGCCACACACATGTAGCTACGAGTCACGTCTCCCCCACTCCGGAAATCATTCCTGGGAGGGACGAGGACAGCAAAAACAGCTCCAGGTCTGAGAACACGGAGCACCTGACATCGATGCCTCTGAGAGTGTGGTCCCCACTGTGTGTCACCAGTCACCACGGAGACAAGGGTCTGGCACCCAAAGAGAAATCAATGACGTCACCAAGTACACTGTTTCCTTCAGCTGAGCAAGCCTTTCTCCACGAAGGAAGCAGTGTCTTGATTCACACTCTGGGGCGAACTGTTTATGAAATGCTTTGTCGCCGATGGTAACAGACGGTCTGTGGATGCCACTGAGGATGGTGCTGCCGGAGGCCCCGGCCGCGTGAGCTGTTACCTCTCCCTTCACGGTCCTGCCTTGTGTTCCTCCCGTCTCCCGGCAGACTGTTCGGCCAACAGCCCCTCTCAGGAGCAGCTGCGACAGGAGCTTAACGACTCCCTGCGGATCGCAGAGAAGCTGACCAAGAAGTACAACGACCTGCTCCAGTCCTACCAGTGGAAGATGCTGAACACGTCCTCCCTGCTGGAGCAGCTGAACGAGCAGTTCAACTGGGTGTCCCGACTGGCTAACCTCACCCAAGGCGAAGGAGACCAGTACTATTTCCAGGTCATCACGGTGAGTCGTGTCCTGGCCGCACGCTGACACCGGGGGCAGGGGGGGGGGGCTCCGGGTGTGACCGGGAGCTGATATGAACCCCGCAGAGTTGAAATGAGATAAAGATATTAAAGTGGGGGGGGCATGCATCCTTTTCATTGAGCATGTATCACCTGGCAGGAAATATAAACACTTGACGTACCTTGCCGAATGGCAGCCTCCTCACCCAGTGGAGTAAAATGGCATGACCCCATTTTACAGATGGGGAAATCAAGAGGTTCCACAACCTGCCCAGGGTTGGGTAACTGATCCCCGACTCACCTGGGTACTTGAACCTGTTTGCCTGGCTTGCAAAGCCTGTACTCTTTTTTTTTTTTTTTTTTTTTAATTTTTAAATTTTTGGTGCCAAAGCCAGGAACAAACCAGAAGCCTGTGTTCTTTTCTCAAAGCCGCACGGCTGCCCTGTGCCATGTGGACCGGCTCATGAATTGGTGCCTTGTTCTCTGCCAGTGATAAAAACTTCTCTCTAGTGCTAGGAATGCCTTTTTTCCCTCCTCTTTTCTATTCTTTTTTTCCCTACCACAGTCTGTCTGGCCAGTGATTGCCCAAAGGAAATATTTGGAAACCACTTTTATTCTCTGGGGTGCCCCCTGGGCTGGTCATTTGCCCCTACAAGTGCGTGTCTGTGAACTAGGACATTTCTGCCCACTGAGTTGTACAGATGTCTAGATTAGTAGGAAGCGACGGGGTCAGCTGTCCAGATTTTCTGGAAGGAACAGGAGGACTTCCCTACCGAAAGCCTGACTTCTGTTGCAGAAGACGTGCATTTTAACCGTCATGTTTAAGCTCTTCCGTTCTTGTTTCCCTTCGAGGTGACGTCCCGAACTTCTGACTCAGACGCTCCTTCCGGTGTCACTGAGGTGGCTGTGAAGCTGTTTGACTCTGACCCCATCACTGTGTCGGTCCCAGAAGAAGTCTCCAGGAGCAACCCTCAATTTATCGAGACGGTGGCAGAGAAGGCGCTGCAGGAATACCGCAAAAAGAACCGGTGAGTGGCCCTTTCCTGCGGGGCCTGCGGGGCCCGGCGGCTCTCCGGGAGCCGAGGAAAGGGGCAGAGGACACAGCCTGGTGGGAATGGCGGCTCCTGGCACCAGAGCCCAAGGCCAAAGCCAGGAAATCACTGGGAATTGTATTTATCCTTTGAGAACGTTCTTCCGTGGTAGATGAGAATTTGAGCGTTGGTCGCTGCTCTCACTGAATATGAAGCCCGCCCCTTCCCCACCCGGACTTCTTTTGTATTTCAGAGAGGAGTGAGATGTGACCGTCGCTTTTCCATGTACGGGGCGCCTGAGTGCAGCTCCCCGAGATGAGCCAGCCCCCCACCACCGAGAGAGCACTGCGTGTCACTAGGCCCCACCCAGCCCGTCCCCTCTGGACCCCGCACTCTAACACCTGCACCTGCCGCCCGGGGGGAAGAGCTGCTCCTGCATGCGACTAATTCAATAAACCTGCCTTGTGATCCGGGTGCCCCCAGCCTCCTCTTTCCTGTGGGGTTTCTGCCTCCCGCGTGCCTTTGTTGTGGGGTGGGAGGTAAAAAAAAAAAAAAAAGAAGCAGAGACCAAGGAAAAAAAAAAAAAAAAAAAAAAAAAAAAAGCAGTGGCCGAGAGGCTCTAGGGGCTGTCGGTCAGCGGGGAATGAAAGGGGTGTGGAGACGAAATCGATCCAATTCAAGAATGTCTTCCTTCCAGGAAGAGAGGTGCGTTCCAACAAGGCAGCTAAAACACCTTCCTGAGAAATGAATTTTCCATTTCATTATAAATCCGTCAGAGTATGCTGGGCAGGGTGAGGGCAGTCTGAAGGAATACGCTGAAAATTAAGGCGAAGAACGGGTGATGGTGAGGCACGCCGGGTATTTTAATACATAATTAATATTTTCCTTATGGAAACCATAGTCCCCAAAAACCAAATGAGGCAGTTTTCTGTTTAGTTGTGACAGCTCAGCATTCCTGGGGCGCTTTCTTGACAGTGGCATTGTCTGTCCACTGCCAGGTCATACGAGCTTCACTTCTTTGCCTGGACCACCGGAATGGCTCTGCTTAGGGGTTCTGGATGCTCATTCGGGGCTCAGTCTGGAAATATAGCTGCGCTGCAGTACCCAGTGCTGCCAGCAGGTGGCCCTGATCACCCAACGGTACAAATCCCAACTTCAGCGCAACAAACCTCTCACTCATCAATAGGCTCTCATTATAGAATTCTGTTCATCAAATAGGCTGCAAATGGGAAAAAAGTCATCTGGCTGCATCCAGGTCCTTAGCAAAGTCCACGTGTAAATTCATAGCTTAGAACGTTCTTAGGCCACTGTCCCTTTTCTGTCTTTTAGGTTATAAGCACCTCAGCTACACAAGCCACAAACTTGTGAGGCCTAGCTTGTGTCCAAAGTAAGTATTTTAGTACTGCTGACAAGGAAATTTGGAATAAAGTTGGTATCATTCACTTAATGGTACACATTACCTAGGATTATGGGGTCAGCGGGATTTATTTAAATGACCATAATTGCAAAGTACATGTCACATTAATGTCACACGGCATGTTTCAAAAATTACTTTCTCTTTTCTATTATGTTGCTAGATTCTGGCAGTCACTATATCCAGTATTTTTTAAAAAATTTTCTCATGCACCTACTTTAAACTCCCATATATTATTAGCACCATAAAAGGCCGATCTGAAAGCTGCCTCTGAGGCTCCCTGGGACCCCTTCTCCGCACCCTCTTTCACCCTTGGCACAGTGGCCTGGGTTTGAGGGTCCCTGGATGTAATAAAATACAATCTCTGATAACTACAAGGTAAATGACACCGAAGTTGTGCAGTGTACAGCTTGCACAACTGTAAACAGCCGCCCTGGGCTAACCAAAATGCTCCGATACTTGGGCCAACGGCCTTATGTAATCCCACTCGGTCCCCACAATTACCCCTAAGGCAGAGGTTATTTCCTCCACATTACAAAGGCTTCCTGGGGTAGCCTTCGTCAGAGGAGTGTCGTGTAGCCAGGAAGGCCAGAATGTGGGAACACTCACCCCAATTCTTCATGGCACACGGTGGCTGTTGAAATGACCTCAGGTTGCCCGGCTGCCACGGTAAAGTAGCCAGGAGTAGGGGACGGGTGGGAGCAGGGACGCCACCCAGGTACGTGCAGAGCAGAGCTCTGTGTAGGGCTGGGGCTGGCAGGAAGGCCGTTGTTTGATGAGGGAACGAGACTGATGTTCTCAAACTGTTCTATTAACTGCGGAGTCTCAGGAAGTAAAAGAATCTGCCTGAGATGTTACCGAGTGAGGGGACCCTGGTTAGAATGAGTAAAACGGCCCCACGTTTGTGCGTCCAAGTGAGTCTCGACTCTGCAATCAGCTGGTTCCTGGAGCTGTTGGCCACAGCTGAGCACGAGGCTGGACCATGCAGGACACCTGGGTGAGGGCAGGCGGGACGCTGGGACTGACAGGGGCACCTGCAGTCACGCAGCCGGTGCGTGCCAGAGCTGGACTGAACCCAGGCCTGCCTCCGGGGGTCACGGGGCCTCACTGCCACCTTTTAGCTGCCCAGGGCTTCCCGCCTCAGCGTCCCACCCTGACACAGCATTAACTGGCACGTCCCAGCTGTGAGAGAATAGCTTGGCAAACCCCGGAAGTATAAAGTGGTTGTAGAGACAATGCAGAAAGCTCCGCGCTCTCAGGGTTTGTTAATAGAACCGATGATTACACTCAGCCAACGTGACAGCGTGAAGGCCGGACCACGGCACACATGGACAGGGTCAACAATGAACTCTCTGTGTGCCCGAGCCATTCCCACACGCTCATCCGGTTAATCTCTGACCCCCAACCCCTCGGCCATGATCCCAGATTATGACATTGCCCAGTGTCGGCTGGGTGACATCGGGGAGTGCATGACTCCCCCAGCCCGCTGAGGGCTCACTTGCCGGAGGTCCAACAGCTGCCTCCAGCCGGCCCGGCCCACCCAGGGCGAGGCCGGGGCTTACTCAGGCTACGGAAGGGGACGGCAGAGGCGCAGCACCTTTACCTGCCTGTCCTCATTTGTTGTCACCCAGGGGAACAAAGTCGGTGACCTTGAGCTGTGACAGACGTTACACACGACTGGCCCCTCTTGGGTGTCCCAGGCCAACAGAGATGAGCCCCCAGCGCTAAGGCTCACCCTGGGGATGGGGTGACAGGTGGACACTCACCCCAGTCCCGCATCCATGGGCAGACCTTGGACATCCGTGCCAATGACTGTGCGGGTATGAAGCCACCGAGACGCAGTGACGCCGTCAAAGGAAGCTGTTCACTCTCCGCATTGCAGTCTGTGTCTCACCACCCCACGTGCCCAGACAGTAGCTTTTGACACTGCGTCCTGCATTACTGGCCTTGAGGACAGCACAGTATCATCTCACTCTCTGTGTAAAAGTGTGTCAAAAATTGAAAACAGACCAAAATTTCGATAACTCTGTTTTAGAATTTTCTGGAAATGTCTGGACCTCCCTTGATCTCTGAAAAACCCTGCCCCATGGGGAAGAAAACCAGATAAAAGCTAAGCGAGGCCAGCCTCAAGCGATCCTCCCACCTTGGCCTCTCAGAGCTCTGGGATTACAGGTGTGAGCCACCGCGCCGGGCCCACGGGTCATTGCTTCTACGTGAAGCCCACTGATTGTAGGTGTGAACCGCACCTACCAAATGCCTTCACGGCAACGCGCAGACGTGTGTTTGATCCAACAGCTTGGTACTGTAGTCTGGAAAGGTGACTCGTACACACTGCCGAGCGGCGCTGGCCTCAGGGGGGGTGACCTGAAGGACCCTGTGCCTGGTTTGGTGCTCTGCTGTCACTCTCTTGGAATTCTGAAAAATTTTTGAACAAGGGCCCCTGCATTTTCATTTTGCTCTGGGGGACCCTGCAAATGACACAGCTGGTCCTGCTGAAGACGTAGTCCTTGTGCTCATGGCTGTGGGCTCAGTCCCTCTCTGAGGAGGGGCCGTCCAGGTAGGCCTTCATGGCCACGCCTCCGCCCTGACCCGCATAATATTCTCCCTTTGCGTTACTTGATGTTCTTAGTCTTGTGTCCCTGAACTAGAATATATAGTTCTTTACTTTCACTGGGGTAAAAAAAGCCAGAGCATAAAAATTACCATTTTAAGTATTTTAAAGTGCATGATCCAGCAGCATTAAGTACATTCAGATGGTCACACAAACCTCACCCCCGTCCATCCCTGAACTCGCTCATCTTCCCCCGCTGAAGCTTTGCGCCATCAGACGATTCCCTCCCCCGAGCCGTGGGAACCACTATTCTACTCTGCCTCTGAATGTGCTTACGCTGGGGCCCCCAAATAAGTGGAATCACACAGGATCTGTCCTTTTGTGTCTGGCTTATGTCACTTAGCATGATGCTCTCAAGGTTCATATTGTAGCATGTGTCAGAATTTCCTTCCTTTTTAAGACTCAGCACCATTCCGTTGTATGAATAGACCATATTTTTGTTTATCCATTCATTTGCTGATGAACATTTTGGGGTTGCTCCCACCTCGTGGCGATTATAGATAATGCTGCTTTGAACACGGGTGTACAAGCATCCCCTTGGCATCCTGCTTTGGTTATTTTGGGTCTATCCCCAGAATTGGAATTTCTGGGTCATATGGAAATTCTGTTCAATTTTTTGAGGAACCACCATACCATTTTACATTCTTCCACCAGCAAAGCACAAGGGTTCCAATTTCTTCAAATCCTCACCAATACTGGTTATTTTCTGGGGTGGTTTTTTTTTTTTTTTCCGTATAATACTGATTCAAACGGGTATGAAGTGGTATCTCCTTGTGGTTTTATTTTCATTTCCCTAATGAGTAGTGATGTCGAGCATCTTTTCAGGTGCTTATTGGCCGTTTGTATCTCTTCTTTAGAGGAATGTGTATTCAAATCTGTTGCCCGCTCTTTTGATTGGGGTGTTTGTATTTTTGTCAGTGAGTTGTCAGAGTTCTCTATGTATTCTGGGTATTAACCCCGCAAGAGAGAAATGATTAGGAGGCAAATTTCTCGAGGGCAGGAATCTATCTTAAGGTTCTTCTAATTCCCGTACAGCACTTGGTACATAGTAGAGGATCAAGAAACGGGCTCTGTGAAGCCCACAAAGTGTGGCAGGTCAGAGGCAGATTGAAACTAAGCTCGGAAAAAAGGAACACGAGAAGCATTTTCTAGGCAAGACCAAGACCTGTTACCCTAGGAGGGAGGCCTCCTGCTCCCAAAGCGTTGCCTGGGACGTGAAGAGCAGGGAACAGGGAGGCACTGATTCTTAGTCTTTATTAGGAAGAAGCCACAGAGGGTCCCAATCCCCAGACACCCGTGAGACAGACATGCTGCAGGTCAGGCTAGGGAGGGCACACAGCCAGGCCCACCTGGAAGGGGTGGTCCCAGGGCAGGTGGGCACTCACCTGAGCATCTGAAAGACCCTCACGAGTGAGAGAAAGCAGAGCCCAGGGCACACGACCTCTGGGCCCAAACACGTGCCGAGGGGCCCCCTTCCAATGAGGGCTGGAGAGGGGACCCCTGAAGCTACAGAGCCTGGGAATTTCACTTCCACACCCAGGCAGAACCCGCGAATGACCAAATCCCTGCTCTCCTGACAACGTACCAAGTCAGGGCTCCCCTTTCTCCTGGGAAAACAGGATATAGTGATCGCAGGCTTGGGGTTTGGGGTCTACCTCCAGCTGGGGGTGCTGTGAGGACAGAGGATGCGGGAGGAGGGGGCTGCGGGGGTCGGGAGGGGAGATCTGCTCCCCTGAGCGGGGGTGGGGGCGGCTGGCTTCCCGCCCGTGTTCAGTAGAACACCTTCTCCAGATACGAGTTCAGGAACATCCCGGTGGGGTCCAGCTTTTCTCGGATGGCGCAGAACTTCGGAAAGGCGGGATACATTTTCTCAAAGTCACCCCGGGTGCAGTTGTGCGCCTGTGGAAGCAACCAGACACCACGGGCCTCGTCCCCAGAGCTGGCGAGTCCGCAGGGCTGCACGCCGGGCACCACCGTGTGCAGGAGCCCGTGTGCGGGCGACACCCTTGCCTTGGGACACACACGCGCCATGTACAGACCCAGATAAAAAGGAGGGGCTTCCCAGACGGTGAAGAAGGCAGGTGGGAGCAGGCAGCACTGCACTCCCCAAGGCCACTGCCACCGGCTGCGTGACGCAGTGGAGGTGGCCCTGGCCCCGTGCCACTGCTCATCAGTAAGTCAGTCCTGCCACCCTGAGCGACCTTCACTTTCCTATCTGTTAAATGGGCTCAGGATGCCTGCCTTATCCTGCTCAGAGGGTTTCTATGGGAATCAAATAGAGTGAAAGATGAGGAATTTCTTTGAAAACTCCGAAGACATCGCAGTCCCTGGGCTGTTGGAACAAGAGCTCGGGCAGGGGAGGTGGTCTGGGAAGCAGGAGGTGGTCTGGGCTCAGCCTCTCCTGATCTGCAGGCCTGGAGGCCCAGGGGCAGGGAGCAGTGGCGCCCTCTGCTGGGGGCTGCATCACACAGCAGCTGTCAGCCTCTCCTGATCTGCAGGCCTGGAGGCCCAGGGGCAGGGAGCAGTGGCGCCCTCCGGTGGGGGCTGCGTCACACAGCAGCTGTCAGCCTCTCCTGATCTGCAGGCTTGGAGGCCGAGGGGCAGGGAGCAGTGGCACCCTCCAGTGGGGGCTGCGTCACACAGCAGCTGTCAGCCTCTCCTCATCTGCAGGCCTGGAGGCCCAGGGGCAGCGAGCAGTGGCGCCCTCGGGTGGGGGCTGCGTCACACAGCAGCTGTCAGCCTCTCCTGATCTGCAGGCCTGGAGGCCCAGGGGCAGGGAGCAGTGGCGCCCTCCGGTGGGGGCTGCGTCACACAGCAGCTGTCAGCCTCTCCTGATCTGCAGGCCTGGAGGCCCAGGGGCAGGGAGCAGTGGCGCCCTCGGGTGGGGGCTGCGTCACACAGCAGCTGTCAGCCTCTCCTGATCTGCAGGCCTGGAGGCCCAGGGGCAGGGAGCAGTGGCGCCCTCGGGTGGGGGCTGCGTCACACAGCAGCTGTCAGCCTCTCCTGATCTGCAGGCCTGGAGGCCAAGGGGCAGGGAGCAGTGGCACTCTCTGGTGGAGGCTGCGTCACACAGCAGCCTTCAGCCTCTCCTGATCTGCAGGCCTGGAGGCCCAGGGGCAGGGAGCAGTGGCGCCCTCGGGTGGGGGCTGCGTCACAGCAGCTGTCAGCCTCTCCTGATCTACAGGCCTGGAGGCCAAGGGGCAGGGAGCAGTGGCGCCCTCCGGTGGGGGCTGCGTCACACAGCAGCTGTCAGCCTCTCCTGATCTGCAGGCCTGGAGGCCCAGGGGCAGGGAGCAGTGGCGCCCTCCGGTGGGGGCTGCGTCACACAGCAGCTGTCAGCCTCTCCTGATCTGCAGGCCTGGAGGCCCAGGGGCAGGGAGCAGTGGCGCCCTCCGGTGGGGGCTGCGTCACACAGCAGCTGTCAGCCTCTCCTGATCTGCAGGCCTGGAGGCCCAGGGGCAGGGAGCAGTGGCGCCCTCCGGTGGGGGCTGCGTCACACAGCAGCTGTCAGCCTCTCCTGATCTGCAGGCCTGGAGGCCCAGGGGCAGGGAGCAGTGGCGCCCTCCGGTGGGGGCTGCGTCACACAGCAGCTGTCAGACTCTCCTCATCTGCAGGCCTGGAGGCCCAGGGGCAGGGAGCAGTGGCGCCCGCCGGTGGGGGCTGCGTCACACAGCAGCTGTCAGCCTCTCCTGATCTGCAGGCCTGGAGGCCCAGGGGCAGGGAGCAGTGGCGCCCTCGAGTGGGGGCTGCGTCACACAGCAGCTGTCAGACTCTCCTGATCTGCAGGCCTGGAGGCCGAGGGGCAGGGAGCAGTGGCGCCCTCCGGTGGGGGCTGCGTCACACAGCAGCTGTCAGCCTCTCCTGATCTGCAGGCTTGGAGGCCGAGGGGCAGGGAGCAGTGGCGCCCTCCGGTGGGGGCTGCGTCACACAGCAGCTGTCAGCCTCTCCTGATCTGCAGGCCTGGAGGCCCAGGGGCAGGGAGCAGTGGCGCCCTCTGGTGGGGGCTGCGTCACACAGCAGCTGTCAGCCTCTCCTGATCTACAGGCCTGGAGACCGAGGGGCAGGGAGCAGTGGCACCCTCTGGTGGGGGCTGCGTCACACAGCAGCTGTCAGCCTCTCCTGATTTGCAGGGCTGGAGGCCCAGGGGCAGGGAGCAGTGGCGCCCTCTGGTGGGGGCTGCATCACAGCAGCTGTCAGCCTCTCCTGATCTGCAGGCCTGGAGGCCGAGGGGCAGGGAGCAGTGGCGCCCTCTGGTGGGGGCTGCATCACAGCAGCTGTCAGCCTCTCCTGATCTGCAGGCCTGGAGGCCCAGGGGCAGGGAGCAGTGGCGCCCTCGGGTGGGGGCTGCGTCACACAGCAGCTGTCAGCCTCTCCTGATCTGCAGGCCTGGAGGCCCAG
Source organism: Eulemur rufifrons (assembly GCF_041146395.1). Taxonomy (NCBI): domain Eukaryota; kingdom Metazoa; phylum Chordata; class Mammalia; order Primates; family Lemuridae; genus Eulemur; species Eulemur rufifrons. The sequence goes on from NC_090994.1 coordinate 5,349,770, forward strand.
GGGCAGGGAGCAGTGGCGCCCTCCGGTGGGGGCTGCGTCACACAGCAGCTATCAGCCTCTCCTGATCTACAGGCCTGGAGACCGAGGGGCAGGGAGCAGTGGCGCCCTCGGGTGGGGGCTGCGTCACACAGCAGCTGTCAGACAGGGGTGGGGGCAAGTCCTACCTTGGCCCAGTGGGGCCTGCCGCCAACCTTCTTCATGATGGTCTCGTAGGCCACCCAGTAGTCCAGCCGCGGCACGTCCTTGCCGTAGGGCCTGGTTAGTGGGGAGAAGGAGGTGAGCCCTGCCCTGCCTGCGTCGCCCCTCCCATGGTCACGGGGCGCCTTCTCCAAGCAGCACCCAGCACTTGGCTGGGGACATGGGTGGGCCTTGCGTGGCTCTGTCCCCCAAGTTGACACAAAGGGCTTGTGCTCACTGCTCATCCTCAAAGGATTCTGAAAAAGTGTGTGAAAGTTACTGTGAGTTTTAATAATCTCAAAGAATCACATGCTACTTTAGATGTCTTTTTGACGAAGCCTTGGAATCTTATTCGATGCATAAAAGATGTGGCCGTGTGACCCACCTGGCAACCCCAGACAGACGCCAGGTCAGACCGACTGATGGAACAAGTCTGATTTCATTTTTAAAAATTCAAATAAACATATTAAGGTGCATCCCCACGGCAGCTGTCTCACTTCTGAATATGAATTCAGGGGTAGGGGAGGAGACAGACAGACGTGCAGATGTCTGTCTGGACAGACGAGTTCTGAGCCACACCGCAGCCGCCCCGCTGTGAAATGACTGCAGCCCCGTCAACGTGTCTTTCAGAAACTCCCGTCTGGCTCTGTTGGATTCCCCTCAGGAACGGGGCATCCTTCCATCGTCCTTTGGACCTCTTAGAAGTTTGGAGAAATGCAACGTGGCAAGACTCAGGATGCTGGGGAGGGGGGGTCTGTTTTCCTTGTGCAAAGTCAGGGAAGGGCTGTTAAGAATGGAAGGTGGGAAAGGCGAGGCGGGAGGAAGACACACCTTAGGCAAGAAGTTTTAGGAAAGAGCAACTTCTTAAACCACCCGTGTCTAGAAGCATCATCCCGGAGACCACTGCCGAACCGACTAGGAAAGAATACCACAGTCACGGACGTGGGTGACAGCACAGTGCCCCGCAGGGCTGGTTGGATGGGAAACGCGTCCACGTAGCACCTGGTGTCAGGTATGATCCTCCCTTCCACTGACCTTCAACCTGGCCCCGAGTCCTTCTCAACCCAGCACTCCAGGCCGTCAGAACCACCGACTCGGGTAGGCGCATGAGATAGACTGTATTTGCCATCTCATCATATCAGCTTCATACACGGTAGCTGTTCCTATTAATACTACCTATGAAGTCATACTGATTACTCCATTGACATGATACAGACTAGAAATGGTGCGTGCAGTAAGAGTCTACAGAGAGGAAGAGCTGTAGCAACTCAAAGGAGAGAGACACTGTCCCCTGCTGCCAGGATCAGCGAAGTCCCCCCAGAGAAGGTGACATTAGAACGGACATCAAAAGACTAGAGAAGGAGAGGGGTCCTTTTAAATTGGAGGGGATGCTCCCCGCCCCACGCCCGCCCCTCCATGGGCCGTCACCTGTACATGATGATGTTCATGTAGCAGCTGTCCCGCTGGAAGCAGGGGCTCAGCAGGATGTCGTCCCCCCGGGTGAAGCGCACCTCCACGGGGAAGTGGGCCACCACCTTGGGGTGGGCTTCCAGCATGGTCTTCAGCTCCAGCAGGGCCTCCTTGGTCTTCTCTCTGCACCCAGCCCCGGGGACAGAATCCAGACCTCAGGGCGGGGAGGGACCGCCAGGAGCCCTCCCCCAGGCTCTGCATGGCTCCCAGCCTCCTGCTGTCTGTCTGAGCCTGCCTTGGGTACACCAGGGACACCCCCAGATCTCTGGCCACAGTTGTCTCAGGTCCCTTGGTGTCCTCCTCTTCAGACAGAGTGAAGTCCCTCTGACTCTAATACTCTGAACTGTCTAATATTCCCACGTGGGGGGTCAGTGGGCCAAGCCCTTGAACCCAGTAACAGAGGCTTCCCCTGAGCCCCAGGCACCCCTCCTTCCCTGGAGAAAGGGACGAGGGAGAAGTTAGAAAGCCTCAGAGGTTGGCAGCTCCCAGCACACGGGGTGGGCTCTGCTAGCTGAGGGACAGGAAGCAGGGGTGGCCTTTCAGACAGACAAGCTGGCCAGGGAGCCCTGCGCTCCAAACCCGAACCTGCCACCGCCCTGCCTCACGGCTGGACGGGGCAGGAGGGAGAGGGAGGGACTGTGTGGCTGGTTCTCCCCACGGGGCAGAGAGTTGGGGTCCCAGGGGCACTGGGAGAGGACGCAGAGCCAGTGTCCACCCACAGACAGGGGACGGGACTCCGGGCCTGGCGCTGTGCCCGCTAGGGCCGTGGTGAGGACGGCGTCCCAGGGAGGGAGGGCCCTAGGAAACCCACCGCCGCCGGCCGCGGGGCAAAGCCTACCTAGGGATGGCCCAGTCCTGCACGTGCTGCTTGAAGCGGCACTCGTAGGTGAACACCTTGTGGCTTAGGTCGCTGTGCTCCCTCTTGCCGTTGAACAGCAGCCAGAAGAAAAAGCGATTGATCCAGCCCACGAGGCACGGCAGGAAGGTGCTGCAGGGGACAGGGCGGAGGAGGGTGTCAGGGCTGGGAGGGGCGCTGCATGATAACCCTGATACCCGGCATTTATGGAGCACCGGCTGCATGACAGGTGCTGAGCTGAACTCTTTACAAACCAGGGCCTTGTTCTCAATACACTCTGCCGCTTGGCTGCCCTTGGTCGCTTCGCTACAGCTGGAAATGCCTCCCGGCCATGTGAACATTGCTCTATGGCAGCGGTCCCCAACCTTTTTGTCACCAGGGACCAGTTTCAAGGAAGACAGTTTTTCTATGGACTGGGGTGGGGGGAGGATGGTTTCGGACCGATTCTCATAAGGCCCGCGCAGCCCGAGTGCTGCTGTGGACACTCACTCGTCGTCATGGTTATCAAAATTTACATACACGTGCACACACACACACACACGTTCTTTTTTTCTCTCTCTATAAAAGGACTAACTGTTCACTGTAGACGTGTTAAAAGCCGAGAAAGCAGCCAGCACTGTCACTGCGGTGCAGCGCCAGACCCGGCACCTACGTCTGCATTCGATGGACGGCGTCACTACGGCATCGATTCTGGCTGGGTCTGCCCCACGCCCCGAAGCCCCGACTCCCCGTCAAGCTCAGGGACGCAGAACCAGTCAGGGAGGTGAGCGACGCAAGATTGTGTCCTTGAGCCCTTGAGCGTGCGGGAGCGTGCGGGGTCCTCTGCGTATTAAGGGCGGAGAGCCTCGTGAGCAGAGGGGCCAAAGGCAGCCTCGGGGAAGGCGGGCTCAGATCAGCAGCCACGAACTCCCTGGGGCAGGGGACAGAGGGGCAAGGCCCGGGGACGGCTGAGAGGGGGCCCGTCCAGCCATCCCGTCCGTGAACTCGGCTCCTGCCAGCTCTGGGCTCCGAGACAGTGAGCTGCCCACGAGGCCAGAGGGCCAAACGCTTCCCAGGGTCCCGCTGAGCCGAGCTGGCGCCAATCACTCTCGGGTCTTCTGGAGCCACTGACAACTCTCCTGACGTGGCTCCGTCTGGCTCTGGGGCGCTCTGGGCTTGGTTCAAGTGCGAATGGGCCGGCTGCTTCACCCGTGGGCCCCTTGCTGCGGACTCACTGGCAAGGCCGTTCTCCCCTCTCCCTGCCCACAGGTCTGTCTGCTGCCCCATCCCCGCCACCTCACTGTCTGCCATACATCCGTCCCAGCTGCTCAGAGCACCTCGCACCGGCTTACAGATGACTCCAGACGGTCAGGGCCTTGCACAGGGCGTGATGAGCCTTAGTTTGCTGTAGCTCGAAGGGAGGGAAGTGACGTCTAGTGAACCCCCTTTTTGAGGCCCTGACATTGAGTCCTTCCCACAGCCCAGTAGTTGCTACAAGCTCTACTTTATATATATGTATATGGGTAAACCACAGCTCAGAGAGGCTGAGCTATTTACCCAGAGTCACACAGCAGGCGAGTGAAGGGGCAAGGATCAGAGTCCAGGTCCACTTGGATCCGCAGCCTGGGCACAGTCCACTGTCCCAAGCTGCCCGGGTTTCCTGGCACTCAGGGCTGGGCACATGCCAGGTGCATGTAGACAGGGGGTACTTGTCCCTCTGAAGGCAGATGCCTCTGGTGTCCCAGGCCAGGCTGGACACGGTGGGGCTTCCACGGGCTCCAGGGCACAGGGTGGTTCCAACCACAGGCATGAGCACCGACCTGGCCCTGGGTCACCCTTCCGAGACCCGTGCCCGACAGAGAGCTGGCCCTCCCTCCTGGCCACCCCAGGCCGCCCTCAGCACTGTCACTACCGGCCGGCCACTGCGAGCTCCGCAAGGATAGGGACTGAGTATTTTGTTTGGCATTTCTTCCACAAGTACCTCCCAGCCTCCTCTAGGTGCAGGGACCCTTAGGGGCGCTGGGATGGAGTGTAAGGGGACAGACAGGTCCCCGCCCTCAGCGGTACAGTCTTGGGGCAAGCAGCCAGCACCCCGCCAATCACCAGATCCACGCTTAACGTGTTCACTCCCGCGCCCTCGGGGACACAGCTCAGTGGCCGTCTGGAGCTGCAGGGACAGGGCCGGGTGGACAGAGCTCCCTGATGCTCCTGAGCCAGAGCCACATAAGCTCAGCTCAGAGGCCCTGGACCTCGCTCGGGGCTTCCGGCCGCAGGCGGCAGCTGTGATTTAGAGTCCAGTTCATCTGGACGCTGCCGGGGCTCGGGCTGGGCAGACACTCGCACATAAAGCTGTCAGCTGCTGTGACGGAAGCCGAGCCCCGGGGAGAAAGCCGACGGGGCACTTTCCACTCGCACCAAATCCATCACCGGATGGAGCGACGGCCTCAGGCTGGGCTCCCTCCGGCTCCTTGGCCCTCGCCTGCCCCGATCCAACAAGTCGCTTCCTGCGTTTCACTTTCTAGCACCTTCCAGGCAGTTTGTCCTCTTTGTGGGTCCAAACACACACGGAGCAGCCGGTGCAGCACCTGCACTGCAAGAGGCACTCGGCACACCCAACCCTTTGCTGCTAACGGGGGCTGCTGCCACGCACAGGGGCGTGACGGTCAGGGGATGTGGCCTGAGCTGACATCAGAAAAGAAATTACAAAGTGTGTGATCTGGCCGGAGCTGCAGCAAGCACCTCCCCCAGCCTTCCCCACGGAACACACTGTGGCGCTCAGAGAATTCCAGGGACGCCCAGGGTGGGGCCAGGCTGGGGTGTGAGCTAACGTTCCCGCGGCAGGTCAAGAGCAGCCAAGGCACTTCCGGAAAAGAACAGGGTAGGTGGCCGGGCGCGGTGGCTCACGCCTGTAATCCTAGCACTCTGGGAGGCCGAGGCGGGAGGATCGCTTGAGCTCAGGAGTTTGAGATCAGCCTGAGCAAGAGTGAGACTCCCATCTCTACTAAAAATAGAAAAAATTAGCTGGACAACTAAAAATAGAAATCATTAGCCAGGCATGGTGGCGCATGCCTGTAGTCCCAGCTACTCAGGAGGCTGAGGCAGGAGGATCGCTTGAGCCCAGGAGTTTGAGGTTGCTGTGAGCTAGGCTGACGCCACGGCACTCTAGCCTGGGCAACAGAGTGAGACTCTGTCTCAAAAAAAAAAAAAAAATAAGACAGAGAACACGTCCCGCAGTCCTCAGGAACCTTCACAGCAACATTGTTTGTAATAGCAAAAAAAAAAAAAGAAAGCAAAACCCTGAAATATCCCAAACTTCCACCAAGAAGAATATGCATAAATACACTGTGTTAAATATATACAGTGAAAAATAAATAGAGCTACACATATCAACATGAATAAATCTCACTAACAAAGCTGAACAAAAAAATCTGTTATTTCAGGACTCATAAAACTACACTGTGAAGTCCAGGGTGGTGGTTCCCCTGCGGGGCAGACACTGTGATCTCAGAGTTCCACGAAGGCGCCGCTTGTGCTATGAATGGTATTGTTTTGTTTCTTAAGCAGGTGGTGAGCACACAGGTGCCCGTTATATTACTCTTTATAACTTAAATATATATTGCTTGTATTATCTTACACGGATGAAATTCTTAGAAGCTGCCATTCTACGTCTTGGCTAGAAACAAAGTCACCACTCAAGGTCCCAAAACACCTTCTCCATCACTCAAAGTCACCTGTCTAGGGTCAAAACCACAGTCCTGGAGCCAGGAGACAGACTCCGTGTGCGGCACAGGCGTGATTATCCCCACGGGCCGCATCCTCAGCCGCACGGGGCAGACGCCTGGAGCGGTACCTTGGCTTTCCTACCTGATCCACAGCAGGAACTCCAGCAAATAGAATCCCACGGCGTAGTCCCAAAACCAGTTGGCCGAAGAAGACGGGGGCTGGGAAGCAGAATTTGTCATCAGTTGGGGGCCAGAGCTGAGCTGCCTTCCCACCATGCATCGGCGTGTCCCATGTGTGTCCCGTGTGTGTCCCGTGAGTGTCCCGTGAGCGGGAGCTGTGTCCCAGCTCTGTGGCCGGGCGGGGGAAGGTGGGTGACCCACCCAGCAGGACAATTGAAAGCCTCACGTCTTGGTGGCAGAGCTGATTCCCACCCCCACCCCCTTTCATTTCATGCTTTTACATTTATTTATGTATTTTTTTATTTTGCACAAGAAAAAGGCGTGCCCCTGTTCCTCCCCTCGAGAGCCCACAAGCCAGGTGTCCCGCGATCACCCTTTGCGAACCCCACACCGGCCCCCTCTGTGCAGCAGGTGTCGCGGCCTTTGTCTGACTCGCCCCGGCAACATTCGCTCCACGTGCCGCTCTGCCTGCTCCTGCTGGGAGGCAGCCTGTTTGCTAAGGACGCGCGGGAGACAAAACTATCCGTCTCTTCCACTGTGCAGTTGGAGGAGGGAAGTGGGGTGTTGGGGAGGTGGGGTGTGGGGCGGTTTCTGGGGTCTGGGCCAGGCATCCGGGACTCTAATCTACGCTCCTGTCCTGCCTGCCCTTCTGTCCTCTGCTTCCCTCCCCCATATCCAGGCTGTCCCTTGGCCACACCCCGGCTTGTCCCCACTGCAGACACACTGGACCCCACTCTGCCCACCTTCCTTCCTTCTCCCACCCTGGGGCCTTGCTGCGTCCCCCTGCACTCAGTGACGCTCCCCTTGTGTCTTGCTGCCACCCCGCTGACCATCACGATGACCACAAGTGCCAGCCACTCTGGGAGTGGACGGCTGTGTGGCCTGCAGGCTGTGGGTGAGGACGGGGACGGCACGTGCCAGTCACAGGCAGCCACCCGCCCCGGGCCACCGGGTGGGGACGGGCGCCGCCGCGGCTACCTTGCTGGTGTGGTCCTGGTAGATGACGCTGACGTTCTCGCTGTGCGGGAACCAGAGGAAGCGGAAGTACTCGGATTTCTTCAGGTGGCTGTCCAGGTTGTCGAGGACCTGAGCCCCGCAGGAGGGAAGGGCAGAAACTGCTGTCAGCGGAGGGTGGCCCCCTCGTCAAGTTCTGGGTGGTGGGGAGCGCGGCACCCGTACCTCTTTCAGAGTCGAGGGGAAGGACGTCTCCTGCAGGTGGAACTGGGGCACGCACTGCAGGGTGACGGTGAGGATGACCCCAAGGCACCCCAGGTGCACCCGCGCGGCCTGGAACACCTCCGCGTTGCTGGACTCGGAGCACTCCAGGATGGTTCCGCCGGCCGTCAGCAGGGTCAGTGCCACCACCTGCCCGTGGGGGAAGAGCCACACTTCAGAGCCAGCCCCCTCCCCGGCCATTGCCCTCACTTCCCCGTTTGTCCTCGAGACAGAGGCCAGCTGTCATAGGCTCCCAGGAGACCACCGTTATCCGATGACAGGGGACCTCCCAGCCGGGCTAGTGTCACAACCCGAGGAAGTCTCAGTCTCAGTCTGGAGGGAGAAAGGGGAGCTGGGGGAAGGGAGGCCATGTCCAGGAGGGCCCAGCACCGCGTGAGGTTACAAGGGCCCCGCTGGCTTGTCCTCCCTGGGCCTTCCTCTGCCAGGGGGCGCTGACAGGAGACCAGGCTGCGAAGAGCCAGGAGCTCCTGGGTCAAGGTGCCTGAAGGCAAAGTGAGGATGTGTGTGCACCTGGGGGTGGGCCACCCCACAGTCCCCACACAGCGGGGACCCCGGGTCCCCCACGCTACTCTCTGCCTGCTGCTCCTCCTGGGTGGTATGTCAGCCAAGCTGTCCCTCCCCCCATCCAGGGACCTGCTCACTCGAGGACCTAGATTCCCCTACTCGGCCACACCCAACCAGGAGCCTTTGGGTTCCTGCCAAGACCAGGACGCTCAGCTGGAAACTGACAACTTCCCCGTCTTTGCCCTTGGACCCGTCTCCGGAGGAAACCTCTTCCATCGCTGCCTGAGCTCTCCACACTCCAGCACCTGCTAATTTGGATGGGAATTGCTTTTGACACGCGTGGTTGGTGGCCGGTGCTCAGGGTGAGAGAACAGATAGAGCTGAACCAATTCCGATTAGCAGCGAGCACAGAGCAGAGAGAAACGGGCAGAAACGGGGCACGGTGGCCTCTGCGTGCTGAGGGCGTCAGAACGAGTTTTCCAGTGATTTTGTCTGAGATCCAGAGCAGCGACTGAGAGCTGGCTGGGGAACACTTCAGCGGGACCCCGTAGAGGGGGGACACTATCTGCTTGCTGGGTGTGACCTGGCGCAGGTTTACAGACAAGCCTGTTTCCTTGTTTGTAAATGGGGAGAGCAGTGACGATGGTCTCAGTCATCAGTACGTCTTGAGGGCATTTGGATCTGTGGCCGCCCAGAATGACTCTCGTCCTCTGCTGATCATTTGGTAGAAATCGTGGCAACCAATCTGACATCAGCCCCGGACGGTGAACTAGGACTGGGGCCAAATCTTGGGAAGAGGGGTGGCTCTCATGTCGTTTCCCACCCACAGTGACCACTGGACTCTCCTGGGCAGTGGACCCGGCTTCGAGGAGGAGATGACAATGTCCTTGGAGCTCCGGAAATCAGGACCCACAGGTCGCTCTGTGCCTTGCTGCAGGGGCTCTTACCACGGGAGGGCTCAGGAATGCTCGACGTGAGTGGCCTCAATGCCCCCCTTCCCTGGCTGCATCCCCTCAGGACACCCCCTCTTGCCTAGTGGTTCTGTAAGGCTTTGTGGTGAAAGGGGGAGGAGGAGGAGGAGGAGTAACCAGCCAGCGCACATGACGTGGGCGAGAGAGCAGAGAGTTTCGAGGAGTCGTCATTGAGAATGATGTTTGCCTTCACCGAGTTCAAGAAATACAAATAAAAAACCAAAGTGCCCCCCTTAGAAACTGCCTTCGGGACGTCTCCTTTTGGTGTCAGTGCTGCTCTGAGCCTGGACCCCATGGCACCTGGCGCCCAATGCTTGCGTGTCACCTGTCTCCATCAGAGCCACCGCAGGAGGCAGAGCCATCGCTCGAATTGTCAGTCCAGAGGCAACTTAGGTGACCCCTGCAGTCCAAGCCCAACGCTGAGGTTTCACCATAGCACAGAGCGTGGGCTCTGGAAAAGGCCTTGTCTTACAAGCAACATCCATCACAAGCATGCATTAAGCACTAACTGTGTACGCTCTTCTAAGCACCCCACACGCATCGCTACCAGGAGCAGCCCTGTTTTCCAGGTGAGAAAACCGAGGGAGCCAGAGATAGGGACTCGCCCCAGGTTCCGCAGACACCAGTGGTGGAGCCGAGATCCAAAACCCAAGCCCAGCACGTAGGCCCTGATGCTCCGGTGGCCAGAGGCCACGTGTCCCCAACACAAATGGGCTCATGCAGGGGAGAGAAAAGATGGCGCGGGCTGTGGACCGCTATGCCAGCATGGGGTCCCACCCAAGCCTGACAGGTGAGCAGCCTGCTCGGGACCCAGTGATCGTGGGGCCAGGTTTTGAACCCAGGTCTGAGTCCCAAACCTGTGCCCTTAGCCAGTTCCCCAGCCTGGACTCTCATGAGGTGTAAGAAACATCCAGCAGGGATCCCAGGCCCACGTGCTCCTGTCCCGGCCCCTCCCCCCATGGCAAACCTGGACAGCCCGTCCCCTGCCCGGCTCTGACCTCTCGGTGGTGACGGCACCCCTCCCCTGCCCACCCCTTCCCGCGTGGCAGCTGTGAGGCTGCTGAGGGGTGCAGGTGGGAGGGCACCGAGCCGCACGAGGGCCCCCTCGTCATGCGTCTGTGGAGCTGGGTGAGGTTTGGCGAGGGCAGTGACGTAGCTGGAAGGCACCTGATGAGTCTCCGCCGAAGGGGGAGACCTGGGGTGCTCTGAGGCCCGCGGAGCAAGCAAGCAGGCAGACTCACCTGGGTGGCCAGGATGCCGTGCTGGATCCCCGTGTTGTGCGTTCCAGACCCGATGACGCCACCTGCGGTCACGTCTGACACTGCGCCCAGGCTGGGCTCGGCAGGGGCAGCAAGAGGGACACAAGAGACCAGTTAGGCTTCCTGGGAGACAGGCACACGTGTGTGAGGGCTGAGCAGAGGGGCTTCCTCTCCTGCCTGGGTCCTTGTTCCAAATCTCCACGACTTAGCTCCTGGGACGTGGCCGACCCTTCTTCACTCTGGGCCTGCAGTTTCCTTGTCTCCGTGGGCGTCGGATGGGCCAGTTGGGGACCTGCTTCGGTCTGAAGGGAGGCTGCCTGCCCTGACGCTGGGGGTCTCCATGGCCTGAAACACCCTTTCCTCCGCCCTCTGAGAACATCCTCACCGACCAAAGACCAAAACGCTCCCGCCAAGACTTCTCCGTACCCAGCCTGGCAAGCCACATCCCCGGGAAACTGACCTAGTCCCAACTACACAAATGAACGTCCCAGAAAGGTTTGAGGAGATGAGGGCCTCCCTGAGCCGTGAGGGTCACCTCTCCTGCTTAGAGACCTTCAGGGGCTCCCCAGGGCCTGCAGGATAGAGGCCTCATGTCCCAGCCTGGAGTTCCAGGCCCTGGAACGAGTAAGAGGAGGACCCTGTGTGCACGGGACCCCCAAGGGGAGCAGCACACCCTCCACAGAGGGTGGGGAGGTCTGGGTTTTATTCGTCTCTGCCTCCCCAGGGCCCAAACGAGGCCTGCATATGGTAGACACTCCGTGAGTGTCTGGGCAGCTGTGAGCCTTACAGAGGCTGGAACAGATGGTTTCTGGAGTATAAAAGAATCGTGTTCCTCGGGGCGTGCGGCCAGAAAGCTGGGGTGGGCAGACCAACCCCACCCGAAGACCAACCACAGGCTTCCCTGGGCGTGATTTCCACTGTTCAAAACACCTGTCACCCGTTTCCAATGGCTGAAATCCCACAGTGAGAGATTCACTCCTTTGGCTGCGTTTGATGCCTCTTGCAAAGGAAATCCCCTGCTATTACACCTGAGCAGTCACTGACACCACGTCTGGATGGAGGGACAGGTGCAGCCACAGATAGGGGCATCAGGAAGCCCTGTGGCTCGGGCTCCTGCTCTTTTGTTGTTCCGAGGGCTTAGTTTGCATATCCCTGTGTTTGGATCCCTGGAGTTGTTTGTTGCAAGTTTTCAGAAAGACTTAAACTATGATAGTCCCAAGTTCAAGACTATTATTTAATGCTTGCTCCCTTCTGTTCCACACAGCAGCCCCTTGAACCCCTGGCGTATGGGGAGACAGGCTCCCCGAGGGGGAAGAGTGGGAGGCCAGGGACAGGGGTGCACCCTGGGATGTGCCTCTCTCTGGCTGCTGCCAAGTCCCAAGTGTCGGGCCGGGCCAGGGCAGGGTGTGGCAGAGAGCCCTGGCCACCCACGAGTCGGGGAGGGGCTCTTACTTGGACAGGGCCAGGCCGTGCTTGTCCAGCTGTGGGTGCAGGTCAGCCAGGAGGATGCCAGCCTCCACCGTCACCTGCTTCTTCTCCTTGTCCACCTGCAAGAGACCAGCCAGGCTGGGAGGAGCCAGGACATCGCCCAGCCCAGACCCCTGCCGCCGGGTGCCTTGGGAGGCGAGTGGGTCTATTTCAGCCTGGGCTTGGCTGGAGACACCTGCCCTGCAGGAGCCCGAGAACGCTGAGGCTTTGGGAATATTCTTCGTAAAGCTTCTGTTCACAGGTGAAGGAAATGAGGCCACACCTGTGCCCCCACCCTGGGAAGGTGGGATTGCTTTGTGCAATATGCAAAGGCACCAACAGAAGAGGGCCCACTTCTGTAGGGAGCTCAAATTCCCTACTTGTTCTCACCCTGGGGGGACCCAGGCAGAGACTGAGAACTGGGGAGGGGGGCACATAATGTCTGTTTGGTGCCTGCCAGGCCGGCAAGGGCGCTGTGTCTCGAGATCCCCACGGCAGCCCTGGGCGGCAGGAACAGGGAGAGGACTGAGATCTGGGACTTGATGTCACTTGCCCAGGGTCACACAGACATCAGTGGCAGAACTGAGATGAGAATCCGCATCTGTCAGACTCCAAAGTGCAAGCTCGTCCGTCCCCGCTGACCCGGAGCGGAGAGCTCGGTCACATCAATTGGAGCTCGGTCACATCAATTAGAGCCCCATCCTCACTAATTAGCAATCAGAGTTCGTTACTGCCATGACTGATGTCGTGGCCGAATGTTTTCTAAGAGGTGGAGACCGTCAGCCTGAGCAAATAAGGAAATAGTGGAGAGAATCCTAGAACCTGGCCAGCAGGGCTGGGGGAAGGAGGGGTTATCTGGCACAAATTACAGCTGAGGGGAGCTGGTCCCAGCAGGTGAGAAGGGGAGTCCTAACATGCAGCACACCTGTCCCACACCCTGACTCGCTGGCAGGTGCTGGCTGAATTGCATGGACAGTGCCCCAGCACGGAGCTGGCATCAGTCCTGAGTCTGTACCTAGCTCTGCCACTGATCGGCTGTGTGGCCCCAGGCAAGTCAATCACCCTCTCTGATCTTTAGTTTCTCTATCTGTAAAACTAGCTGAGTGCCACTTTGGACCCTTCTGGATTTGTCATTGTGAATCTATTTTGGGGGCCAACTTACTGCTTCTGTTCTTGAGAAGGGGAGGGGAAGTTCTGGCAAGACAGGAGGGTGGACATCCTCTCTGTGGCCTCAGGGGGCTGGGCAGACCCGACAGGAGGCCTGAGCAAGCCCAGGGAGGGATTGGGTGAGGGGTACTCAGGGGCGGGTCGGGAATTGGGGTGTCACTCTGGGGACTCAGGGCAGGTGGCGGGGACGGGGAGCCAAGGCTCCAAGTACCTGGAGGACCCGGTTCATCTTGCCCATGTGGATCATGAAGCCGTCGGTGCAGGCGATGTCCGAGGGGGAGTGGCCACCGCCCACCACCTTCACCCGCTTGTTCTGCTGCCTGGCCAGGGCCAGCACCTGCCAGGACAGAGCTCCCGTCAGGCCTTTCTCTGAGGCAGCCAGAGTGCAATGGCTGGGCCTGGCCTGCAGGGGGTGCGAGCGGCCCAGGCGATGCACCCCAGGCCTCCCAGGCCCCTGCTTGGCTCCAGGCTGTGGTGCCGGCCACCTCAGGGAAGAGGGGCAGAAAGAAGGGTCACGAAGTGAGCTGGGCTGGAGAAGTAAGAAACCCTCCTAAAGTTCCAGGCTTCGGTCTACTCTCCCCAAGGCAGCCTGGGGCTTCCCTAAAGGCAAACCCAATTGCATTCTTAGCCAGTGCATAGCCTCCCTGGTGCACGGCCTTCCAGGAGCACGACCTTCCAGGTGCACAGCCTTCCAGTGGCATCCTGGCTTAGGACAAGATCTAGGCTCCTTATCTCTGCCTACGAGATCCTCCGGTCAGCCTCCCACTGTCCTTGAGGGCAGGGACAGTGGCTGAATTGGACTTTGTAAGGACACGGTGGAGAAGAGAGCGTGGGTTCACACCCTTATGAGGGAGAGAGTCAAAAGCAAGGAAATGTTCCAGCTGACAACATAATTGCCAGGTAGAAATATGCGATGAAGGAGACGGCAAGGAGCCGAGACAGGAGGTTTCGGATAAGGAGGGCTCTTCTGAAGAGCAGTTGACCCTGAGACCTGAAGGCAGCTCGTCATGCGAAAAGCGCAGGGCCGGGCACTCCAGGCAGAGGGGACAGCAAGTGCAAAGGCCCTGAGGTGGGACTGAGCCCGCTTTGTTTGGGGGTGGGCAGAGGGCCAGGGAGGGAGGCACCTTCGGGAGGCTGGAGACACAGGCCCAGATGATGCAACCTCAGGAGTCAAGTTCGGGTTTTATTCCAAAAACAACAAAATGCCTCTGAAGGGCTCTAAGCAGGGAAGCAAGCCAAGCCCCCTTACGTTAAAATTGCTTTTACTGACTGTGGAAAGTGCATTCGAGGGAGGCAAGATTAGAAGCGGGGAGACCCGGGCGGAAGCCCTCCCGGGTCACAGTGGACGAGGAGCGGAGGGTGGCCTGGGCCCAGATCGTGCTGCAGAGAAGGTGCTGGATGCTGGAAACATCCGAGGTAGAACTGCGGACGTGAGACCAGGGTGAAGGGGGGCCCATGACCGACTTCCTGCCTTTTGATTTAAGCAACCGTGTCGTGTACCGTGTACAGAGACAGGCAGCACCGAGACGGGACAGACTGCAGGCAAAGCAAAGGCAAAAACGTAGTCTGGGGCATTTGAGTGTGTGACGGCTTGGAGTCAGACAACGAGAGAAGTCATATGTGAGTCTGCAGCTCAGAGACGAGGCCTGGGCTGGGAACACAGACCTGGTGGTTGTTACCACCGTGCTGTGCAGACTGAGGGGACACAGGACATTGTAAGGTGGCTGCAGCGTGGAGCTGTGGCAGGTGAGAGAGGGGGCAGGAGTCCTGGGTGTAGCCGATGTCATCGAGCTGTCACCTGGCCAGCAGTTCTGGGTGGGGGTATGACCTTAGCCCAGGAAGTCCCATGTCCCAGCCTCCTCTCTGGGTCCCAGGGTTGTGGCTTCCAGGGCCAGGCCATTCCAGGCTTCGTGCCAAGACAGACACTCACCTCTCTGATCTCCTCCACGGACGTGGGCTGATAGTACATCTCTGGGCAGCAGCCATAGGTCCTCGCCCAGTTTTCAAACTTGACCCCTTTGTACCCGTGCACCTGTGCCAGGCAAAACACCAGGTCTTAGCAGATAAGCAGGGGTGGGCTGCCCCGACCCCATCGACTGTCCCCTGACCACCCCCGACCCCACCATGGCAGGGACGGGAGGCCGAGGCTGCAGCACGGAGCCCAGGCTCTTCTCTGACCTAATCATCTCCGGGGCCATGGGGACAGTTAAAGGTGGCTCTGCAGAGGCCTCCTGCTACAATCTCCCTTGACCCCGCATGGTGAGATGGGCGGGCTGCGAGGAGAATTCTGCCCATTCTTAGCCGAAGGGGTCTAGTGAGGAGCCCGAGAAAGCAGGACTCGGGCTCCGCCGCTGCTCCTGGGCCCTGTGCTGCGGCCGGCGGACGGTGTGCTCGGCTGAAGGGGCGGTCAGGACGGCGCTGCGTGAGCCGGCCCCGGCCCGGCCTGCGGCTTTCCCAGAAGGCTCAGCAGTGCCATCCCCTGTCCTCTAGCCCACAGCTGTGGCGTCCTGGAGACCAGACTCCTGCTTGTTGGGCACCAGCTGTGTTGCTGGCAGTGTGCTGGGATCCTCCTCCTTCTTGTAGACTTTACCGTCAGGCCGTGAATAGGGAATATTACTCCCCTTTTCAGGAGCAGAAACCGAGGCCCAGAGAGTGAAGTCACTTCCCCAAGCTCACACAGCAACCGAGTGAAGGTGCTGGAGTCCAACCCAGGCCCATGCCTCCCCAACACCCCAGGACCTCCCCGGAGCCTCAAGTGCAATTCAAGAAGTTCCAGATTTGGCCTCATTTTGCCCTCCCACACCCGGCTCACAGGGGCAGCCTGGACACAGCGTGGCTGGACCAACCGGCTGCACTATGGGCGCCTACCATGGCTCCAGTGGTTGATGGCTCTCTGGGCAGCAGGCACAGAGGTGCAGCGACCTTGGTGCTGGGCTGGCTTGGTTGAGTCTGCAGCTGCTGCGGCCAAGGGGCTTTGGGGCCCGCAAAAGCGGATCAAAACAGTTTTGGGACAGGCTCCACCCAGCAGGGCTAAGGGTTAACCAACAACAGGTCACGCCTGCGCCTGCCCTGGGGCCCCTCTCAGGCCAGAAGGTGGGAGGGGGCAGGGTTTCCCCAGCGGCTGCTGCAAAACCTGGAAGCTGCCGAGCTCTGACCCCACCCTAGGGATTCTGGAGCCAAAGACACCCCCAGCCTCCAAACTGGGTCCTTGACGCCATAGGTCAGGGGAGGCTGTGATGTGGGGGCATCTACATGTGGGGGCCGCCGCAGTGCCCTGGCCAGGAGGAGGTGGCACGTGCAGACTGTGCCACCAGAGTTCATGAACAAACCACGCGGCCACCACCGTTAGGGACACGGGACAGGACCTTGGTGGCGGAAGCAGAGGGTAGGGCCCTAATCCAATGTGACTGGTGTCCTCACAAGAAGAGGGGATGAGGACACAGACACACGCAGGGGGGGACCACGTGAGGACACAGGGAGAAGACGGCTGACTACAAGCCAAGGAGAGAGGGCTCAGGAGAAACCAGCCGGGCTGCCACTTTGATCTCAGACTTCAGCCCCAGAACTGGGAGAAAATAAATGTCTGTGTTTAAGTCACCAGGTCTGTGGTCCTCTGTGACGGCACCCAGGCTGGGGTCGGGCAGCGGGAGAGAGAACAAGTGTGTCTGTGTGCCTGGGGCTGTCCCCGAGGGAGGAGGCTGGGCCTGCGTGCTCCAGGGCTGCAGCTCCACTGCCCACGGCAAGAGACCCCCACAGAGCCCCAGACTCCCTGCTGGGAACCGCAGGGCTTGGGGAGGGGGCCTTGGGGCCGACACATGGAGAAAGCACCTGCCAGGCTGGCTGCTGTCCCTTCTCCACACTCACTGTCCCAAAGCCCTGGAAGGAGCCCAGGGGCTGTGGCCAACACAGGGACAGGGTCAGTGCCAAGTCCTGGGGACAGAGAGGCACGTGGCAAGGAGGGGAGGGGACTGCTTGCTTCCCACCGCCCCAGGAAGCCCTGTCCCCACGTGTTCTCCCAGTGTTCTCTTGTTCACCCAGGGAGCCGGGGCGTGGGTGGGACCCCGCTGGGCTCCCTGCCCTTGGCCGACATCTCCCAGAGCATCCAAGCAGGAGGTTTCCTCTCTTCACCTTGTGCTACCTCCCTTGGATGGAATGCTTCCACTTCCACCCCAGGCCGGTCACATCAGTTTTATAAATTGCCTTTATTAAAAAAAAATAAAATTGCACGAGAACATAAAACTCAGCAAAAATGGTGTGTGTCAGTTCGTTCAGTTTATTACCACCATCCCATGGTTGAGGTCGAGGGCTTATTATTTATTTCTTCTTGTCTGAAGGATGCAGCTTGTTCAATAATTGCTGAGCCTTAACTTTTGCAAACACTCCTTGGCAAAGGAAATCAGTGTTACCTGTTACAGTTTCAGTGGTCACTGGAGAGCTTGTTTTCAGATCTTTCCCCTCCCAGACTCGTTAATCAAATGACAAAGAGCTTCTTAACACACCATGTGTACCTGATAATTTAACGTATTTCTCTGAAACACCCGTGTTCTCGCTGCGGATATTGGCAAGAGTGTTGAATGGTTTCTGGTCTGCAGATCCACTTCCTCGCCCCACTCGGCCACCACATTCTCTTTAAAATATGATGCAGGACAGAAAGTTCTTCAGCTCTCATAAGACCAAGTAGGATGAGACTGCCTAAATATTCCGTGATGGTCCATCCTAATCCGGGATAATCGATGAAACAACAGACAAGTCCCCATCCCTTACTGTATTCAAATTGAAATGAATGGCACCGTTTGGGGCTTTCTTAGGGATTCTCTTACTTTGAGTTGCATAAAGAAAGAATCATGTCTGTCTTTGGAATGGTGACACAAGCCCAAACTGTCACATTGGAAGGGCCTCCGAGCAAGGTCTCTCTGACCTTTTCCTGCCCTCCTGTCTCCACCTCTCTTCCCAGAAGGGAGTCATAGAAACCAGAATTTCTCTCCCCCCACCAGGTGGTCACAGAAACTAGAACTCCTCTCCCCCAAAGCAAGTCATAAAATCTAGAGTTGGTCCCTCTCTCCTTTCTCTCTTCCACTTTGAAGATCTTCATTCCAGAGGGCTCTGCCCCACACCTGGGAGGAAGGAATGCTACACGGGGAGGCCAGGAAGAATCTGCACGGACAGGCCTCGCCGGGTGTCTCCCTCGGTCTGTCACACCAGATCAGACCGTTTCTCCAATCACATGTCTACAAGGATGTCCATTAACAGACGGTTATTCCCTGGGTCTCTGATCTTCATTTCTGAAGGCTCCCCTGTCATGTAACACTTTGATTAAATGAATTTGTCGTGCTTTTCTCTTGTTTACCCGTCTTTTGTTACAGGAGTGTCAGCTGTGACCCTCACGACAGGGAGGAAAGGTATCACTCCTTTCCACCCGACACAACCATACCCACCGAATGGGAGAATGTATTTGCAAACCCTGTATCTTACAAGGAATAAATATCCAGAACATACAAGGAACTACAACTCAACAGTAACAAAAAACAAACCACCCAATCAAAAAACGGGCAAAGGACTTTGAATAGACATTTCTCCAAAGAGGATACACAAATGGCCAATAAGCATATGAAAACATCTCTAATTATTAGGGAAATGCAAATAAAACCACAACAAAGGCTGGGCTTGGTCACTCATGCTGTAATCCTAGCACTTTGGGAGGCTAAGGTGGGAGGATCGCTTGAGGCCAAGAGATGGAGGCTGCAGTGAGCTATGATGACGTCACTGCACTCTAGCCTGGGCAAAAGAGTGAGACCCTGTCTCAAAAAACAAAATAAAACAAAAACAAAAACAAAAAGCCAAACAAACACAATGAAATACCACTCCATACCGATTAGGATAGCTATTATATACATATTTTTTAAAAAACAGAAAATAATGTGTTGGTGATGATGTGGAGAAATCCGAACCCTTGTGCATTCATGGTGGGAATGTAACATGGTGCAATATCATTCACAACAGCCAAAGTGCAGAAGCCACCCAAGCATCCATCAGTGAAAGAGTGGACAAACAAAAAGCGGTCTTTACACGCAGTGGAAGATCATTCAGCCTTAAATATGTGGCCGGAGCTGAGCCTCAAAGCAGACCAGGAAACACAGCTCTGGAAGAAAATGTGGACACAGGCTACTACACAAATAAACCTTGAGGGCATCATGCTACATGAAATCAGCCAGGCACAAAGACAGATACTGTATAATCACAGAGACACAAAGTAGAACGGTGGTTGCCAGGGATTGGGGAGTTAGTGTTTCATGGGGACAGAGTGTTAGTTTGGAGTGATGAAAAAGTTCTGGAGATGGACGGTGGTGATTGTCACAAAACAATGTCATTGTACTTAATGCCACTGAATTACACACTAAAAAATAGTTAAATTGGCAAATTTTATATTAATAGATATTTTACTACAAACAACAAAAGAGTGAGCTTATAGGAGGAGAAACAACATTGGTAGTCTTTAAAAAAACAGATACAAAAACTTTTGTATTTGAATATGACAAAATGTATCTGGGTAAACTAACAAAATGATTCCACTCATACCTTATAAATATGAAAACTGTGAACATCCACAGTAACCGTAAATGCTTCAGCTATATATATATATATATATACTTTTTTTTTTTTTTTGAGACAGAGTCTCACGTGGCGTCAGCCTAGCTCACAGCAACCTCAAACTCCTGGGCTCAAGCAATCCTCCTGCCTCAGCCTCCCGAGTGGCTGAGACTACAGGCACCCACCACTATGCCTGGCTAATGATTTCTATTTTTAGTTGCCCAGCTAATTTTTTCTATTTTTAGTAGAGTAGGGGTCTCACTCTTGCTCAGGCTGGTCTCAAACCCCTGACCTCAAGCGATCCTCCTGCCTCGGCCTCCCAGAGTGCTAGGATTATAGTTGTGAGCCACCGTGCTCGGCCAACAATAATATAGTTTCAAATAGCTAGAAGGATATTGAATGTTCCCAACACACAAAGTCGGGAGCAAGGGCACGCGGCTGGCTGTGGCCAGTGGCCACTCCACGGGACAGAGCACGCAGACCACCGCCACCTCCCAGGAAGCCCGGACAGCGCTGGTGTAGATCACACAGCGCCTGGGCCACCAGAGCAGGGCTCAAGAGCAGAGGGAAAGTGTCATTCTCTGAACAATTGCTCTGCCTTCCCAAGAACACAAAGAGCAACATCACTGTCACCTTAGCTTTATTGAATAAAGCATCCTCAACGAGACTGAGATGCTTCAAAATCAACGGCTGATTTTGCTGCAAAGCTGTCAATTGGTTAGTCAAAGACAAATCACCACCTGGCCACCCCATTCTGTCCCCCCGACAGGACACTAATGGTTCCTAGAGATAAGGGACAACGTATTTATACCTGGAGGATTAATAGCACCTGATTTCTCCTGGATCTAAAATGACATCAAATCATTCAAAGATAATCACTCTTTCTCATAAATCTTTTCAGAACAATGCTGCTGGTCACCACAGACGCGCGCAGGGCCACCTCTGGACGTGCAGAACGGTGCCCCAGCAGACGGAGGCATGGGTGCACACGCTGGGCGTTGGCACATGCCAGGGACTAAATCTTCGAGACCACCAGCGGGTTCCGGGCATCGGTCTCCAGCCACTCAATGAGGATCTGATTCAGCTCGGCGGGCCTGGGAGGGAGACAAAAGGCTGCACACACGTGTCTGGGCCCGGCACCCCCCCGCTAGGGCCGAGGGGTGACGCCAATGGCCGAGCCAGGCATGGCCGGCACAATCAGACCGGGAAGGCTCGGTGGCAGGTGAACAGGAGCCCCGGCCCCCTCCCAGGGACCCCCCAATCTCCTTACTTCTCCATCTGCGTCCAGTGCCCACAGTCCTTGATGTGTCCCCTCTTCAGGTGGGGGACCTGAAAGAAAACCCCGGCCGAGGGTAAGCGGCAGAAGGCAGGTGGGTGGGTTTCAGGTCAGCGCAATGAGCCGTGGGGGTCCGTGGGGGACACCTAGCCCTCTGCTCCCCGCAGGGCCCTGCGTTACTGGGAAAGGAAGGATGACTGAAGGGGTGACCATGTCAGTCAGGGTTGCTGCTGGCAGGAGGTGACAGTGATGTCACCGAGGAAGCCCCTTGTCAGGGAGGTGCCCCAACCGCTGTCCCCTCTGGCATGACGGGGTGAGTCCTCCCCTGCCGTTTCCCCTCTGGGCAGGATGCACTGAGACCCCCGTGCGGGGCCAGGCCTCACCCAGTCCTCCATGTGCTTGGACATCTGAGGATGGAGCACAAAGTCCTTCTCCGCCGTCACCATCAGCGCCGGGATCAGGATCTGGGGATGGAGAGCAGGAGACGGAGCGGCCGGTTCCCTTCCACGGGGGCGGCCTCCCTGCCCCCTGCTCCCCAGGGGAGACCCCCGCCCGCCGCACCACCGTGGCCCTGGCTTTGCGTCTGCCGGACTTGGCACGAAGGCGTCATGGTTCCTACTGGAGATCTTTAGAAGGACAGATTCAGCAACATGGTGACACACACGGGTTTGCGTGTGCACATATGTATAAGTAAGAACGTGTGCGCTCGTGTCTAAGAGCGTGTGCCGGCCTGCTCTGTGTGGCCGACGCCATGAAACCGAACCAATGGCACCGGAAGGGAGGAAAGATGCCCTTGAATGAAGGTCAAGATTCCTCCGTTCTCTGCGTTAAATGAACGCAAGGGCGGCGGACATTCCAGCCAGTCACCAGGGACACGAATGACTTCCCTTCCACCCACGGGCAAAGGAGGGGAACACGCTGGGGCCAAGGAGGCCACGAAAGCCTCTTTTACTGTCCCTGTGCTCACACGACCTGCGTCACAACGCCCAGGCGGCCTCCCCGGGGCCGTTTAAGGAACCTGCGCTATTTTCCGCTGTCGTACGAACGGTGTCTGTCTCACCACAGGACCCGGGGGAAGGACGGGAAGTGACTCTGTTGCTGAAACTAATCCTGAGGCTGCTGAGAGGTTCTGTAAACTCTGGAATGTTCTGAGCTAAAAGGTAAAGCAGTGGTGGGAGCGTGGGAGGAGGCAGGCGAGGAGGGAGGTCACCGCAGAGGAAGCGGCTTCCCAACCTTAGCGCCATCGGGGTTCACCTTCCCGACGGCCTTGTCATCGTGTCCCTCCATGCGCTGAGAGACTCTATCTAACTGCAGTCACAGATGACAGTGATGATGGTGACAAGAACATTAATTGAACTACCGTGTGCCAGGGCCTGTTCTTGACATTTTACATGCATTAACCCGTCATCCCTACACAGCTCTGTTCTTGTCGTTTCCATATTGCAGAAGAGGCGAGAGAGGATCAGAGTGGTTAGGCGCCTTTCCCCAGGTCCCACAGGAATTAGACCCCGGCTGACCTGCTCCTCGGCCTACTGTTACCCACCAGGTCACATGCTCTGCGGCCTCGAGACCTAACTTCAGGAGGTCAGGGCCTGATCTGTTTTGTTTGCCAGCCCAAGGTCTGGCACGCTGCCTGGCACGTAGCAGGCGTGGTCACTCATACTGCGCGGCCGAGATGGCCAGGACTGCCGAGTGGGCTGATGAAAGCCTGGCCACCTGTTATGTCACCGGGGAAAACGTGATTTCCCTTAGGTTTTCACTGTTTTTAATGTAAACTGGGGCCTCCACTACCCTCTTTGCAGACCCACAGATTGGAACCCATCTTCTGCTTGACAAACAAGGACACTGAGACCGAGACTGACGTGTTCAAGGTGATACAACCAGAGGCTAAAGCCACGTCTCCCAGAGTACAGAATGCTCCTCCCGGGTTGGGGCTCCGCTGTCCACCCTGGGCCATCTGCTGCCCTGGCCTGGGGCCCCGCCGGGAGACCTGGAGGCTGCAGTTATGTGGACACAGCCCTGCCGTGTCCCCCACGCCACCCTCTACCATTCCAAGGGAAGCACCAGCATGAAAGAAGAAACCCTGGAGTGGAGTGACTCCCAAACCCAGAGGGAAAGGAGGAAGCCAGCAGGTCTGTCCTCCCAGCTCTGGCCTAGGGTCTTATCAGGTTGGGCCAACGGGAAGCCCCGAGAGTGGCTCTCATGGCAACGACACTGAACGCAGCTCTCACCTTCCGTCCCAAGCCTTTGCAGCCCCACCGCCAGTTCCTCTCCATGTTTCGGTACCAGTTTAGGGGGCCTCTGGGGGAGGGATGAGAAAGTAAAATTAGGGCAGCTCTGGGCAGACGGCTCTGCTGCAGGCCCCAAAGGGAATCCGCTCTGCACGGAGCCGGGCGTCCCAGGAAGAGCAAAGCTTTCTGCAGGGGCAGAAAACAGAGCCCAGGGCTGTCACCTCACTGTCCAGCACATTTGCCAAGCTTGACTGCTCGAGGCCCTTGGCAGGGACACAGGACTCCGCCGAGAGGGCCGAGAGCCTCTGAGGGCTTTAGGGACAGGCGGGAGCCGGCCCTACAGGACCCTCCGAGGGATGTTAGAGGGCGGGGAACTTGCTTTATGCCCCACATCGTCCAGGGGCCACTCCCTGCCCCAGGGAGCCCAGTGAAAAGGGACACTGGGAGGTTATGCAAAGGTGTCCCCTCCCAGCTGGACAGTGGGAAGTGGTGCAAAGGCACCAACATGTATGAAATTTTTGAATTTCTTTGTGTTTTTCTGAAGAAAGAATCCAGAGCTGTCATCTGATTCTTGGAGGAGTCATGACTGAAAAAAACAGTTAAAAACCTCTGCCTTGCGGGCAGCCCACAAGCATAAGGGGAGCAAGCTGAGCTACCCCAAGTTAGAGCAGGCAGAGCACCGTGAGGGGGTGAGCCTCCCAACACTGGAGGCATCCAAGCAGAGGCTGGCCCGGCACTCATGAGGGCCGTGGTGGAGGAGAATCGAGCCTCCCCCTCCCCCCGGAGAGCTGAGTCCCTCTGGGCCGACGGTCTCGCATCTGGGTCTGGGGCCCTGTTCTCTCCGTACCTAAAACCAGACTTCTTGAACTGCTGCATGTAGAACTGGATTTCCTCCTCGGTGACCATCCTGCTGAGGCTGGGCTCGTCTGGGGTCTTCACAAAGAGTCCTCCTGCGAAAAGCCACTTGTGGATTCCCCACCTCCGGGCCAGGCACCTCACGGCCCCCACGGCCCCTCTGAACTTGTGTGAAGGGCCTCATGTGCCTTCTTCATCTGTGCTCTCTTCCTTCCCTGCAGCAAGCCTGTCTCCTCGAGAGCTCTGAGCCCAGACCTCACGGTCCCCGCGCCCCAGGCCTTGACGTCATGGGCTGTCACCACTGCTCCAGGACAAACCACAGCCACCCCTCCAAATACATGCATACAGCTCTGGTCGGGGAGACGTCCACTGTATTCCAGGCCCTGCTCACCGCTAGACTAAATTTTTCTGGACGGCTGAACTATGTCCCTTTTGAGATCTCTCCATGAGATTCTTGGAATGTTCACAAGTGCTTGCTCCACTTTTCCTCTTAGGAAGAAAATCTAGGCCGGGGGTACCTATCCGATTGCCTCCTGTGCGCCTGGCAGGCCCTCCTGCGGTGTCCTCGCTGTCCTTGCCTTCAGGGTGGTCCCTGGTCCCCCCCGGAGGATGACCTGAGATGACAGCTGGCAGCCCCAGGATGACTGCACTTCACAGGGCACAGCCCCAGGGGGTATCCACCCCGGTGCCCGCACAGGGCTGGCACCATTCTCAGACTCAGGAAGCCGCGAGAACAGGAGCTGGGTGTGTGGTCAGGCCGTCTCCCCAGGGAGCAACCCCAAGCCTCCCGACAGGCCGCGCTCTGGTCCGCTGTGCCTCAGTGCCCCTCTGCAACACCCCAGCTGCTTCCTCCCCTCACGCCTGCCGGCCTGTGTCCCCATGAGACCACCGGCTCCCTGAGGGCAGCTGCTGTGCTCTGTGCATCTGGGCATTGTGGCTCCCAGCCCCGGCCTCCCCAAGTGTGTGCTCAAAACAGCTGGGGGATGAATGAGTGAATGAATGGACAAGCCACCGTGTGAAGGTATGAATAGAGGAACGGAAGCAAGGAGGGGAAGGAGGAGACGTCCTTGCAGCAGTGACCAGAGCGTGGCCTTTAGGGTCAGAGGAGTTTAACTCCAGCTCGGCCTCTCTAGACAAGTCACTTAATGCTCTGAGACCCATTCTCCTCATTTGTAAAGTAGAAATAATAATGATATTTTAGGGATGCTATGAGGATCCCTACGTATGTATCTGAAGGCAGCTAGTCTAGCGTTTGATACACGCTGTCGGTGCAGAGGCAAGGGGCTCCCGGCATCATCACTAATAAAAACACAAGTGAATAATGTCAAGGCCATAGTGTTGGGGATAAAATAGGGTTTTATGGGCAGCGTGCTGGATCCAGGGGCTGTGGGAATGAGCCCCAGTCTGGTCTAGACTCCGACTCCTCACTCACACCCAGCCCAGGAGGGAAAACAAGAATGGGGCTCGAGTGAAGGAACCGGAAACGACTGGGACATGGAGCCCGGGTGGAGGAGAGGCCAGAGGACCATGACGGAGAGACCTGGGTAGGGCCCGGCCCACGCTGCCTTGCATGCACGGGTGACCCTGCAGAGGTCAGTTCTCTGTCCTGGGCTGGGTCCTTATCAGTGGAGGACAGGGAGTGCCCTGGACAAGCTCTAAGACTCCTCCAGAAAGATCTGGAATCCGCAGATCCCTAGAGGAAAGGAACTGGGGCTGTGGTCAGGCCTGGGGTTAGAGTGAGCGCCGTTCACCTTGAGGGCTGGAAGGTTCCGGGCTTCTGCCCATAGCAGGCAGAGGGAGAAACATTCATGCCACGTTTGGCTGGTTCCAGATGTGGCCCTCCCATCTCCCTTCTCTCCTAAGAATGTTTCTTACCCATTTCACGGACTTTGTGCACAGATAGAACAGTCTGTAGGAAGAACAGAGTTAGAAATGATGTCATGGGGGGAGCCAAGGAAAATATACCGGAATAGCTCACCCGAAACCCCTGTCACATCGAAAGACCCGTGAGTGCCATACAGGCTAATGTGCTAAGCTCCCGAGAGAGCAAGGGGCCTCCTCAGGAGTCACAGTGAAGAGGACGCTGGCTGACAGCCAAAGCTCGGGGCCAAGGCTGCCCCAGAGCCCTCCCAGACCGTGGCAGTGCAAGAACTTGGGTCCATCAACCAATGGAAACAGGAGATGAGACCTCCGGCCTCTGGTGGGTGAGGAGTTAGGACTGAGATGCTCCCTGCCCCTTCACAGTGAGTCCAGTACATGTGGGAGCCTTGGTGCACTGAGGAGTTGAAGGGTAGACTAGAAAAATATCCGCCCATTACAACAGAGAGATCAAAGGAGCAGTAGGAAGAGGACACCAAAAACAGCCCCCCTGGGAATTCATAGCTATAGGCATGGCTTCACAAGTGCTTGGATCTGAATTTACACTGTCTGCGTGATCTGGAACCCTCGAGGTGTGAAGTGAGCAACGACAGAGTGAGCCTGGGCTGGTAATGCCACCAGGGTGCCTGGCAGAAGGAACCCTAAACCACGCAAGAGGGTCATTTCCTCAGTCCGAACTGAAGCAGATTGGTATGGATTAAGTGTTTCTGAAGATGAGCTCACAAGCCAGAATTACAAAACTCACATTCTCACACATATACTTGCCCATAGCAAGAGACAGGAAATGTAGCAAATAGTAAAATAAGACTCCCCAAATCATAAAATAATAGAACATGCAGAGAGAGAGAGAGAGAATAATAAATGAGTATGCTTAAAATTTTTTAAAGACATAAAAGAAGAAATTGAAAAATAAGAATAGAACAAGCCTCTATCAAAAGAGATCAGAATGATTTGAAAAAGAACCAAGGGCCAGGCATGGTGGTTAATGCCTATAATCCCAGCACTTTGGGAGGCCAAGGCAGGAGGATCACTTGAAGACAGGAGTTCAAGACGGGCCTGGGCAACATAGCAAGATCCTGTCTCTACAAAAAATAAAATAAAAAAAAAATTAGCTGGGTGTGGTGGCACGCACTTGTAGTCCCAGCTACTCTGGAGGCTGAGGTGGGAGGATGGCTTGAGCTCAGGAGTTTGAGGTTGCAGTGAGCTACGATCATGTTACTGCAGGCAAGCCCAGGCAACAGAGTGAGACCAGACCCTGTCTTAAAAAACAAAACAAAACAAACAAAAACCACTTTCACAGATTAAAAAAAATAAAGCCCTATTCATTGAAATTAAAAAGAAAATGTCAAAGATGAGTTACCCTGCAGATAAGACATGACAGCATGTAAGACCATTAATTGCCTGAAGACAATTAATATACAATTAATAGACATGAGGTCCTTTCTCACAAGCTATGACAGAAACTTGTAAAAGAAAATAATTGTCAACCTAGAATTCTATATTCAGATAAACATTCTTCAAGATTAAAAGCAAAATAATGACATTTTCAGGCCAAAACACCCTTGAGTTAACCAAAACCACTAACAGATTCTTATTGAGAGACCTACTAAAGCAGGTACTTCAGGAAGAAGGAAACTGAACTCAAAGTGAATGAGAGAGACGCAAGAAGTGATCTGCAAAGAAACTAGAAAGCTTGGGACAGTCTCAGCAGGGCACTGACTGTATATAAAAAAACAACAGTGACAGTGACTGCCGACTCATGAGACAGGACGGTGTGGGTGACCAACTTACAAAGCATTCTAAACTCCTTTGGTTGTTCAAGAAAAGAGTTAGAGGTATCCATTAGTTTTGGACTTGGATGAGTCAGTTATGCATATTCAAATAGCAATGGTGATAACAGCATCATTTCTAAACTGTCGCTATTACAATCATTCTCCAATCTCGGTGACAGTGAGGATGTGACTTTTCTCCCCTAACCCGCAGAGAGGGGACCGCAATAACCCTGACTGTAGAAGTCAAAGAAGAGAAGGCCAGGGGCCAGTTCCCAGGCCCTGCCACACCCCAGGTGCCTGCTTCCTGCAGGGCAGCCCCATCCGGACCCGCCTCACCTCGTCACATGCTCTGAAGAAGCTTTTGAAAGTCCGACTCAGGTTCTGTTCCAGTTCAGCTTCAGCCACTCCCTGAAACCATCAATAAAGCAAAATGAAGGCCCCTTCGAAAATCTTGGAAACCGTACCCCTGCCCCATCCGACAGACAGCAAGGAGCACGCAAGCTCTGCCCCACCCAGCCCAAATCTCATTAGAATTGCATTCGTTTGAATTTCATCTTGAAAGACATGTTTTTATTTATTTTATTTTTTCTTTGAGAGTCTCACTCTGTTGCTCAGGCTAGAGTGCAGTGGCATCAGCCTAGCTCACAGCAACCTCAAACTCCTGAGCTCAAGCGATCCTCCTGCCTCAGCCTCCCGAGTAGCTGAGACTACAGGCACCCACCACTATGCCTGGCTAATTATTTCTATTTTTAGTTGCCCAGCTAATTTTTTTCTATTTTTAGTAGAGTAGGGGTCTCACTCTTGCTCAGGCTGGTCTCGAACCCCTGACCTCAAGCGATCCTCCTGCCTCGGCCTCCCAGAGTGCCGGGATTACAGGCGTGAGCCACTGTGCCTGGCCCACACATTTTTAAAGAAGATTAAAATAAAATGCAAGATGCTAACAGTGGTCCCCCTGGGAGGTGGGTTTATGGATGTCGCCTTCTCCTATGTTTTTCAAAATTCCTACAATGAGAACGTGTGACTCATAACACTCCCTTGGAAGGGACGGAGTGGGGGCTGACGGGTGGTAAGAAGAGAAGGGCTCAAGGATTCTGAGAATCCAAGTGGAAAAGCCAAAAACTGAGACAAAAGCTATTCCATTCATGCATCTAAATTTTGCTATAATAACTTCAAAACCAACTCCTTGATTTGAGCCAAATCACAGACCATCAGACTGCCAGTGGGTTGTCTTCCTACAGATAAGGCAGCAAGGGTACCATTGTTAAAGAGCTGGGACAGGACCCCTACTTGCCCACCTCCCCGGTTTAACACATTGTGACTTCCACCAAGAGCGTCTACTTCTGTTTGGCCTTCAACGCCGGACCCAAACCCTGCTTTCTCCATAAAGTCGTGCCTTCTCCCACCACCAAAGGATAGCTCCATTCTTCCTGGATCCCGCAGAGCCTGGGTATGCTCTCCTGGGACCACCACCGTTCCCAAAGAGGAGGATTCTAAAGCCACATCTACAAAGGGTGACTCGTGGTCCTCGGTCCCTGCACATCCTAGAGGTCACCTTTTTGTGTTCTGCACATCACTCCCCAAGAGAGCTCGGGATCTGTGTGACGGTAGCACAGAAAGAAAGGAGACATTTATCACCGGGCGGTGCTGGATCTCTGGTTGGAGACTTTCTGATGAAAGTCTGTGTGTTAACTACACTCCCCCCATTTTGCAAGATTCCATTACAGTGGAGAATCGATGGGGCCCTCTGCGGCGGGACGATGAATGCCAAGGCAGGCCACGGCCGAGGGAGGAGGCACATTGCAGTGACTGATGCAAGCCCTGGTCAGCCTTGCATGCTGCCCTCGGTCATCATTCTTATTTATTGAGAGCTGTCCCCGCCCCAGAAACAGTGGCTGTTCACGAGCTCGGGGATGCATTCCAGCGTTTGGAGGAACCTGGACAGGGCTTTGCCCTCACATGATCTTGAAAAGAGCAAACGGATGCTGACAGGGTCAATAAAAGATCAAAGAGAGCAAAAAAAGTAAAAAAATCAAAGCAGCACATCAGATGGGCAGGGAGAATGGGATAGAGGCGAGGGTCCGGAAGGGAAGAAGATAACAGTGTTTGTGCTCCGGCTGTGTGCCCAGCTGAGCACATCCAGCACTGATCCACGGAGGGCAAGGCTGTACTTTTAAGTCCCACAGAACAATGACAAATTTCCTATCTGTCCAGCTGGATAGGGGCTCCTCCTTTAGTGGTCCTGGGCATGGACATTAAAGGATGAACTTTAGAATCCAACACAGTTTCAAGCCCAGGTACTGGCACTTAGGCTGGGCGACCTCCTACCCCCAAATTTCGGTATCCTCATCTGTAAAATGGGGGGTTGGTAAGGATTAAATGAGATAACGCCTGCTTCTTACAAATGCCTAACACCTAGGAGGCATGCTCGTAACCATTATTCTCATTATTATCAATATCTCTAGCACTAAAGTTACGGAATTTCATCCCAATTGTCTGTGTTTAGACCTGGTGCCCTCACCAGCCTGGGAGTTTCTTAGGGGCATGCACTATCTTATGTGTGATTTTATTCCCATCGCCGTGGCAGGGTGACGGTAGATCCCCAACAAAGGTGAGATGTTGGCAAAGAGAGAGGGAAGGAAGAATGGAAGAGTGTGGGATGCAGACTTTGCAGGCCACAAGGCTTGGGGCTCCTGTTTTTCTGCCTCCAGGGAAGGAGCAGGTTGTTAAACAGCTAATTCCAGCCAAGCAGCACCCTGTAGAGCAAAGTCTGCTGGACAAGTCTGTGCTGTTGTCACCCAAACGCTATCACCTGGGGCAGGCACACTGAAGACAGCTCTAGGTTCTAAATTAAGCACCCAGAACAGAGCCTTAGGAATTCCATGGCGCCAGGAGCTTTGTCTCTGGGTGCTCTGAGGTCCTTTAGGGACAAAGAGTTCCTTAGAGCCAACTTGGAAACCGCGTGAGTGACTTGGAGTGAACCCAACCTCAGAATTCATCGGCGTTCCAAGAGTGGCCTCTCTCACCACCCACCCCCCTCTTCTCTTCCCCTCTTTATTGTACACTTAAAATCACAGACGCTTGTTAGAAAGAAACTTTCAGTTCTCATGTCCTTGAGTGTCTATGGCTTCCCGATCAGTCTCCCTCGCTTCCCCCATATTCAAGATACATATTTCCGACTGAGAAACACATCCATCTAGATATCTTGTCACACTCTCTCAATGTGACAATTAAAATTAACCTTAAAAGCCAGTAAAGGTAAATAGAATTTTTGGGGAAATATGGTTCATTCACATCCCAGGGGCATCACACTCTAATGGAGTGAGCTGAATAGTGGCTCCCCCCAAAAGATATATCCAAGTCCTTACCCCTAATTCCCGTGAATGTGACCTGATTTGGAAATAAGGTCTTTGCAGACATAACTAAGAATCTCAAGATGAAATGACTGTTGTCCTTACAAGAGAAGGAGAGGGAGATGAGAGACACACAGAGACACATAGGGAAAGGTCATGTGAAGACAGAGATTGAGCTGAAGCAGCTACAAGCCCGGGAACTCAAGGGGCGCTGGCAGGGTGACGGATTCTCCCTCACAGTCCCTAGAGAGAAGCAACCCTGCTGACACCTGACGTTGGACATCCAGCCTCCAGAACCGTGAGAGAATAAAGTTCTGTTGTTTTAAGCCACCAAGCTTATGGTAATGTGTATGGCAGCCGCAGGGCACTAACACAGCTCTCCAAGGAGTGTCTTGATTTGGGGTGGGGGCCGTGGGGGAGGGAGAAGGGACCAGGGTCACATCACCTCAGGCGCCGTGGGGCCACACACCCACCAGGGCGCAGCAGACAGAGGGGTGGGGTCACACGGTGCCCTGCACTTCTCTTCCCCCCACGCTCTGTGCCCCGTGGACATATCCAACCGCTGCCAGAGGAGCCCCAGGACGGCAAGATGTGATGAAAAAGACCCAGTTTTGCCTACACTTTCCATGCACAGTGCAGACGGGGGTGGCGTTCTCAGTCCCGCATTCCCAGGGAGGTCCCCCCCCAGGTGGGAGGACCACGGGACGGCCTCCGCCATGTCCTATAAACCTCCTCACAGCGACAGCTGTCCCCCTCACCACCCCAGCCGAGTTTCTCCTCCTTAATCTTCTCTTTTGTACTTGCCAAGATGTAGAATACGTCTGCCGGAGAAGGTGCACTTAATTGCGTCTATTGTCTCATTGCCAAGGCAGTGGAGACAGCCGCTTAAATCCAATTGCAGCTTCCGCAAAGCCTGGGCCCAGCCCGGCCTCCAGCCTTGGCGCTAACAGCGAGGACGGTCCAGGAGGGACGATGGAGCCTCCCACGGAGCAGGGACTGGGGCCAGCACCTCGGCTGCATGTCCTCTGTCTACCTAGACAACAGTGACTCGGATTCCTGTGAGACTCTGAGACAGAGATCTCTAAAACAGGCCAGAGACACAACACGCCTCAGGTGTCCCTGAGGTCAAAAATGCTAGTGGATAGAAGCATCCAGAATCTGCATAGAAAGAGCAAAGTGCCTACCTTTGACTGTTGTCCGGCCAGACAAGAGAGAGATGGAGCATCCAGACCCAGGGTGGCTCTGAAAGGACCCAAGGCACTTGGTGCCACCTCCACATCTGGTGGCCCTAACTCTCGCTCTCCACAGCAGCAAAATAATCAAAATGATGTCCCTCAACAGAGGATTGGTTAAATAAACCATGCTCCACGTGTATTACGAAGCTCCATGCAGCCATTAAGAAGAATGAAATAAATCTGTATGTGCTGACCGGGAAATCTGTCCAAGAGCCAGTAAATGTTAATCTTTATGGAAAAATTATATATACCTACATGTACATACACACACATATTCACTTAATAGCATATTTAAAAAATGTTTGGAAAATACCAAACTATCAATAGTAATGCTAGTAGCTTCTATATGGGTAAAGGGAGATTTAAATTTTTACTTTATATAACTCAGTGTTTTTTTAATAGCAAGCATGAATTATTTATAATGATAAACAAAAGCCTAAAAAATAAACCCTGTAACTAATTACTCCCTGTAGCCTAAAAGAGCTCCCGTGTTAAGAAAGACTCAATGCTTCGAGGGAGAAAGAAACTCATTTGTGGATTTTGGGGTCCCCTTCAGCCAGGTGAAACCTTCTCCGGTGACTCCCGCCTATAATTCCCTTTTCCTACACTTTCTCTCTGTTCCCTTGTTTCTCATCTGGTTAAATAAGTACTTACACAAAAGGGGGTTTCGGTGCCTGAAATCTGCCTCTAGCTTGCTCTATGGTGACACACAGACACACACAAAAACACACACACATGCCTGCCACCCACTCTTTCCCAAAGAAATAAAAATACATACAAAGAAATAAAAATGGAAGAAGTAAAATGGCACAGTGTCAGGAGGTGGGAGAGGGAAAGGTTCTCGGGCTATAACTAGACGTGTTCTGAGTTGGGGGTTAAGGGGCTCTGAGCTATCCCCCAGGCTGAGGACTTTGAGAATCCGAAGAATTAAATGCAACAGGTGTCAGAGCGCCTTATCCTCATTCCTTTCTGACTGTGCAAACGCAAAGCCTGTTATCTCTTGCAAGTAAGAGGCAGAGGCAGGGTGCTGGGTGCACCCACCTCGCAGGTGGAGCCTAGAGCCCCCAGAGTGCTCCCTGGGAGATGCGGGAGACACCATAAATGCCTCTTCCTGGCTGGGGAGGAGGGATTCCAGCACCCTCCCTGCACCAAAGAGCTGCTCTACATGTTGTTGGTTTTATTTATTGACCTGAAGTCAGCTTAAGTTTGATGCTATTACCTGTTTGAAAACCATTCGAGACCAACCTTTTGCGGATGTGGAAACTGAGAGCCTTGCACACTCGCTCCTTAGAGAGTCGGTACCAGACAGGCTGTGCACGATTCCCCTCCAGACCCAGCCCCCCGCCGTCACGACACGTCCCAGCGGCTGGCTTCACCCCAAACTGGTTGCTGGGTGCCTTTCCAGGGCCAGACCACCAATTTGAATACCTAACGTTTCCCTGCCAAGGGGCTTTGTTCTTAAGAACAAAACCATTCCCCAAACTCTTATTGCAGATTTAAACCCGGCTGCTACCACAGAACAATAGAGGTACTGATTTTTCTACAATAATTGTAACGACCTTTGAAACAAAACACTTCGTCCTTACTAGGGCTGCAATTACTAAGCATTTTTCCCCCGAAGGTCACTTTTTCAATCAGGACTTTGAACTTTATCAGGATTTGTTCCTCTTTCTTTGCTTAGATCCTCACAGCACACAGAATAAAGTCCAGGCTCCCCTGCAGTAGGGCTTAGCGAGAGGCACGTGGGCTTTGTAGTCTGACAAGCGTAGGTAGATAGCCTGGCCCGATCACGTGTTTGCTCTCTGGCCAGTTAACCTGCCAGAGCCTCTGTTTGCTTGGCTGAGAAGATAAGAAAGGATTCCACAGGGTGGCTGTGACGGGTGGAGTCACCTGGCACACAGGCGCTCAAAAAAAGCAGTGGGTACAACCCAAGTGTCCATCAACAGGTGAATGGATAAACAAAAGGTGTCATATGCATATCATGGAATATGACTCAGTTTTTAAAAAGAAGGAAATTCTGACACATGCCATGACAAGAAAGAACCTTGAAGACATTATGCCAAGTGACATAAACCAGTCGCAAAAGGGCAAATACTGTATGATTGCACTTATGTGAGGTCCCTGAGGTAGCCAAATTCATAGAGAATGTAGGGTGAGGGCTGCCAGGGGCTGGGGAGAGGAAGGATGAGGAGTTAGTGTTTAATGCGGACAGAGCTTCAGCTTGGGGAGACGACAAATTTCTGGAGATGAACGGTGGTGATGGTCACACAACAGCGTGGATGTACTTAGTACCGCTGAAGAACAGTTAAGCTGGGAAATTTTATGTTATGTGTATTTTACAATTTTTAAAAAATAAAGAAAAAAACGTTTCAATGAGCTAAATACCATTGCGAAACACTCTAGATGTGGGGTATAAATCTGGGCGATGCCTGTGGGTACTTTCTCTGCCCCGCTCTTTTTTTCTTTTTCTCTTTCTCATCGTTTTGAATGGAACATTCGTAACACTTATTGGTTGCAAAACAGCGATGCTGGCAATGTGGGTGAGGGGTTGACCATTACAAATATGTTTCAGTGTCAGAAATGGTTTGACTGTTTCTCGTGAAGAGTTAATATTCGTTAATTCATCTAGCTGATACTGATGCACCTTTTGTCCAGCGCCAGTTTCTGCAGGGGATATGGAGATGAGTGACCCCCAAGGGCCTAAAGTATCCTTGGGGGGTGGGGAGAGAGCAGACAAGGGGAGAATCCGGCAGCAAGAAGGACACCGGAGTCTGGCTGCCCACAAGGAAACAAAGTCACTCCTTACCGGTAGGAGAGAGCGCTGGAGCCGGGAGGATGAGTAGGACAGAGTGGGTGGATTGAGAGGCCCTAATCCGGTATGACTAGTGTCCTTGTAAGAAGAGATAAGGACACAGATAGGCACAGAGGGGCGACCACACGAGGACACGGGGAGAAGACGCCGTCTACAAGCCAAGGGAAGAGGCCTCAGGAGAAACCAGCCTTGCTGCCACCCTGACCTTGGACTTCCCGCCTCCAGAACTTTGTTATGGCAGCCCCAGAAAAGTAAGGCACATCTGTATCATACCCATCCCTGACGATGCAGACCACCTCGACCGGAGTACAGACGTTTCCATTCCATTCAAGGCAAAGGAAGCTCAGAGCTCCCCGCACACCAGGCCACGGCAAGGTAAGCCCTGGCCCTGCTGTAGGATGTAGGATGTGATGCGTTGAGCATCTTTCCAAAAGGCTGTGGAGGCTTCGGGTGCCTTCCCGGAGGAGGTTACTGCCTGAAGCACACGGGTGCCAGTTATCAGTGAAAATCATCCTGAGAGCAGAGTTACTCGCTGAATGGAAGCTGGGACGGTCCTCACCAGCGTGGCACCTCCTAATGGGACCAGAGGGTGGAGGCTGGGAGGGGGATGTGGGGACACCTCTCATGCTCCTTGTTAATCAAATCCGTTTCTTCTTCTCTCTTTGGTGTGAGAAGGAAACGTCTTTCATTCTCTCTGGAATTATCCAGACGTAGCTGGACTTTGGACTCCAGAGCCTACAAACAGCTGAGTATCGGGCGCCCCCCATAGAAGAAGGCAGCTGGCGGGGGCAGGGGGGGCACCAGGCCAGATGACATTGACTCCTGACGCTGCTCTCGGTGAACTCCAGCCAGCGGTGGCACAGACACCCCAACACACATATCACCCACCGTCCAGGGGGCATCTCGTGGCCGCGGGCTGATACCTAAGCCCCTCTCACAGTCTCCACAGCATGCTTGGGACCTGCCAGCTGCAGGACTCTTAGGCCCCGGGTGCTGCAATCGCAACACTCCTCAGTGGGCAGAGACACCAGTTCCCCACGGAGAGGCCCAGAGCTGTCACCAAGAGAGGTGGGTGTCACCAGCCTCTCGGCCAGAGAACTAGTACGGGGCAGCTCTTAAAATGAGCCCTGGGCTACGTTCCC
This sequence comes from Eulemur rufifrons, assembly GCF_041146395.1. Classification (NCBI taxonomy): domain Eukaryota; kingdom Metazoa; phylum Chordata; class Mammalia; order Primates; family Lemuridae; genus Eulemur; species Eulemur rufifrons. The sequence continues at coordinate 5,385,897 of NC_090994.1, forward strand.
CATTCCACAATTTCAGAGAAGCAGGAGAACCTGGTGTACCATCCCTGCACCCTCCTCCTCCCCACCCCCAACACACACCCACACGCACGCACGCACATGCACGCACACACGTGCACAAATGTGCCTCCACCTGGAAAGCACCAGCCGAATGCTGCAGCCAGTGTCACCCGAGCCCATTTGTAAAATCATTTCTGTCCAGTGCCACGGACGATTACAGGGCCCAGAGATACGCAGACAGGAAGGAGGGAGGGAGGGGAAGACAGACAAGAATGCAGCATCGCAGCCCCCAGGGCCCACACTCACTGGTTCTTGGAAGTAGAGCTGGTAGTCAAACACTGGGTTGGCTTTGATACTCTCCAGGGGGTGCACGCTGGGATTGGCCGGGATGAAGGGAGTATTCAAACTGGCCACCGCCCTGCGGAAATAAGCGGCAACAAGACATGGACCCTGTGAGGACAGTCTGCAACAACCAGAGAGGACCGTGCATGTCAAAACTGAAACTCAGTGCGGGAAAATGCTGTGTCCGGGGTCTCACGTGGGCAGTGCGTGGGAGAATGGGACCCGAACTCAGACTTTCTGATTCATAGTCAGTGTTTTATTCCCACTAAACCGCAATATTTCTCACCTACTTGCCTTAGGACTAGACACACACGCGTCACGTGCACTGTATCAACCTGATTAGAATATGGGGACACTGGAATCTCTCTCTAGTTTTTAAAAAGGCATTCATTTTTTCCCTCCCTTTATTCACTCACTGTGTCTCCTCTGGGTTGAGTTTAATTCTGTGCTATAGACTAGGGGAGAGAGAATATAAAATAAATATAATTTCTCTCTTCAAGGAGCTTATTGTAATCTAATAAGGAAGAATCAAAAATATACACACGATTACATATGGGACAGACTACGATACGAGCCATAGAGTAGCCACGGGAGTTCAAAGGGATTCCTGGCTTTGGGCGTCATGGAAGACCTTGTGGACAAGAGAGCATTTGAGTTGGACTGTAAGGGTGGGGAGATTCGATTCTTTTCAGCCTTTGATATAACCCTACCACGTGAGCCGGAGTGAAGCTGGACAAAGTTCCCTGACGGTTCTGGTCTTCTAAACTCAGCAAATACAAGTAGCTGGATTAGTCGGGGAAACACAGACGGCCGCTGAGGATGGTGTTTATCTAACTTGCTGAGACCCGAGGCTGAGGCGGGAGCTCAGCGGGTTTTAACCGCAGCCCCCAGTTCAGACGGAGGGTGGCCGCACAGACCGGTGGGGTGGGAGTTACGGCTGCCCCTCTGTGGCTGAGGACACCAAGGCCTAAGTGAAGGGATTTATCCCAGCCAGGGCAGGGCGAACTGAAGGCCACATTTTCTGACTCCCAGTGCAGGGCTGAAGTCCTTCTTGGGGCTCAACTCTACAAACCCGACTCCCTGGCTGCCTCACCCACACCCCTCAAGGTCAGCCATGACTCGTCTGTGTTCCCACTGGCCACTCGGGCCCCAAATTATTTGTCCCACTGCCTGTACCTGGGACAGAGGCTGACTCCTCAGACTAGCTCATTAGGCCTCCTTGTTAATGTGTCAATGAGCACTAAAGAGCTAAGGTATCATCACCTTCCTGAATCACCCACTTGTTTTCCAGAAGTTTTCTGGGGTTAAAGATCCGAGGAACAATTCTCATGGGAATGCAAGCCCAGACCCCCAAACGCCTGCTGCTGAGGCCTAATTACCTCACTCTGTCGGGGTAGAAGAGAGCCATGCTCCACACCAGCATGCCTCCCCAGTCGTGGCCGATGAACACGGCTTGAGAGAGGCCCTGGACGAGAAGGAGAAGGAAGGGAACCGAATGTGGGCAGGTTTCGGGAGTGAGGGGCTGAGAGCCCAAAGACCTCTGGCCCCAAGAGGCCCAGCCCTCCGCCAGCCCCTCGATGCGAGGGCCTCCTCCCCGACCCACGGCAGCTGCTGCTCTGAATGTCCAATATCCACCCTCCACACCCACCCCCACCAGCCCAGCCCCTCGCACAAATGGCCGGCCCATTAGGTCTCTGAGCCGACCAAGGCCACGGGCCATGGGTTCCTCCTCCCTCTCCACCTTCCCACGAACCCAGTCTTGTGTCACCCTTTCCTCCCTTCTATCTTAAAAGAAGTATAACTTATTTCCCATGTGCTCACATAGGTCTTTCACTGGATGATTTTGATTCTACCCACCCCACTCCCACTCCTTTGGGAGCTCCGCTCCTTAATTAACCACTAAACGTTCAAAAGCTTCTTTAATCTCTCTCTTTCTGTCTGCACTTTCCTCTCTGCTGCTGCTACTAACAATGACAACATCGGCTCCCCTTCATTGAGTGTCTACAGTCACACGTCACTTAACGACAGGGACATCTGAACAACGCAATGTCACAGTGTGCACTTACGCCCAGGTGGTACCCCTGCTACGTTCCCGGGCCTGAAGACAGAAAAGGTCTCTACCCCTGTCCCCTGCAACTTGCTCTTCATTAAAAAACAAGAAACAGCTTGTCTCCACACTGTCCTCCAAACACTCCTTGTTCTTTCCACCTTTGTCTTGGTGACTCTCCCGGCACACCCTCGGCTGCCCCAAAGTGTGCCTTCCCCGCCCTTCCATCCTGCTCCTGGCACTGGCAGCCGACACCCTCGAAGGCTTAGACCTTTTCTCTAATCACCCAGGCCCAAACGGACTTCTCCAAAGATATCAGTTCAAAGTAACTACTTACCAGCTTATCCAGGAAGGTTACCATCTCCTAGGGAAGAAAACACACAAACACAACCAGAAGTTGTATCTGCTCGCCTCAGCCTGTGTGGTGGGCTGAACTGTGTTCCCCCAAATCCCTATGTGGAAGCCCCAACCCCTGTACCTCAGATGCTCACTGTGTTTGAAGATAGAGTCTTTAGAGAGGTGATTGAGAGCCCCTATGGGGGGCCCCAATGCAATATGACTACTGTCTTTATAAAAAGACATTAGGACACAGACATGCACAGAGGAAAGGCCACTTGAGGGCACAGGGAGAAAGCAGCTGTCTGCAAGCCAAGGAGAGAGGCCTCAGGAGAAACCAGCCCTGCTGACACCTTGACCTTGGGCTTCTAGTCTCCAGATCTGTGAGAAAGGGAATGTCTGCTGTTGAAGCTGCTCAGTCTGTGGCCTGGGCTGGCTCCTGCAGGCTTCCATCATCTCAGCAGCCTAGCAGGTGTCCCCCTGCCTGTCCAGCATGCTCTCAGCAAGGAGGCTGACTCCAAACACGCATGTGCATTGCTCAGTGTATGTTAGCACGAGTCCCTAGCCAGGCCACATCTGCTGTAAGATGGTGACCCCGGCCTCTTTCCTGGAATGGGAGGGGAGACAAGTGCCCTGCAGGGTTCGCCCGTGTTGCCCGAGCATTGCTACCGGGACACCGTCCCACCCCCAGGACAATGTGCTGCTGCCCCTCGTCCCTGACACAGACAGTGGCTTCTCTCACTGAGCATCATGTCTTCAAGGTCCGTTCACGCTGAAGCAGGTGTCCCACCTCCCGCCTCCGTGTGGCTGAACAATCCTCCACCACTCGGACCGACCACATCTTCTTCGTCCCTTCCCCAGCCACTGTGAGTAACGCTGCTGTGAATGTTCAGATCTGGGCTTTTCCGTGGACACACGCGCTCCATGCTCTGGGGTAACTAATTAGTGTGTCGCCGGGGACGCATTAATGATTCTCACAGAGCAGAACCGGAGGGAAGGAGCAGCACGCTTCATCATGTCTGTTTCTGGTAAAAGGACTTTCTTCAGGAAAGCAGTGCTCTTAAGTGACCCAACGTACGTGTCTTGGGGACAGATTTCGACAGAAATAATCAGGGTCACGTCCAGGTTAGTGCACAGAAGTAGGAAGGGGCAGTCCCCACGGTCACCGGTGACACCTTGGCAGGACTTCGGAGGACACGTGAGCATGACCAGGAGCCTCGGAGCAGAAGAGGCCAAGACCGGGGAACCGAGGAAGGAAGATCAGAACTGACCAGAAACAGCTTTTACCGTGTTCCGCTTCCGAAAGGCCACAGCCAGTGCGTGGGACTGAGGACACACGGGACAGAGTTCCACCAGGGCTGTGACTCCGAGATGGAGGCTCTTGTGATTCTGGTGCCACCAGTGGCATTGCCAGTTTGCTGGTCAACCCCTCCCCTGGCCCCTCCAGCCCCAGCCTTGCCCTCAAGCTGAGCGGAGGTTTGGGTGGCCGTCTCTCCTCACGTGGGCCCAGCCTCCCCTGCGAGCTCTGTGGTGAGGGTCCCCTCTCCCTGGCAGTGCCCACACCTGTCTCAGAAGAGGAACTCCATCCTTGTCACAGTCCACACACTGACTCCCTAGGTCTGGCCAACCACAGCTTTACGGAAATAAAGTGATTTTTTAAAAATCCTCTGAATGGAGAAGCAGTTAAGTACAGAATTGCAGGGTTCAAATCTGGCTCTGTCACCTCAGGCAATGACTTTAACCTCTCTGTGAGGACTTGACACACAGTCAATGCTTTATACGTGTTGGCTATCATTCCCAAATATCATTCGACTTTCAGTAAAGTCTACAGCCAAATGCTACGAAACGAAGCCTCCCCCAGGTTTGCACGGACACCTGAGCTTCCGGCTTATGTTGACAAGAAACCCAGAATGGAAAAGATGCTACAGATGTTGCCCAAGATTCTTCTTACCTTACATAACTCTTCCATGCAATATTCTTCTATTTCTGCAATTAAAAATAAAAGGAATATATTTAATTCACATGATTTAAAATATACCAAAAAACAGAAGGGTGCTTTTGCCAGAAAGAAACGAAATCCACAAAAACATATTAAACCGTTAGATTGAAGTGGTCCCTCTCTCCTATTTTTGCTGGTGTCACTTGAATGTGTGGTGTCATAGCCGTGAAATCATTGCCAAAGCCAATGTCAAGCTTTTCCCCTGTGTTTTCTTTCAGTAGTTTCATAATTTCAGATATTGTATTTAAGTCTTTAATCCATTTTGAGTTGATTTTTGTGGAAGATAAGGGTCCCAATTCACTCTTCTGCATGTTTGCCCACTACTGTTTATCCACTGTGTATTCTTGGCACCCTTGTCAAAGATCGGTTGACCCTGTATGTGTCTGTCCACTTGGCCCTTGGGGCTCTTTATGTTTGCAGCATACTGTTTTAAGTGCTACAGATTTGTAACATAGCTTGAAATTAGGAAGTGTTATTTCCAATGCCTCGAGCTTTACTCTTTCTCGGATTGATTGGGCTATCCATGGTCTTTTGTGCTTCCATAGGAATTAGAGAATTGCTTTTTCTATTTCTGTGAAAAACTCCACTGGGATTTTGATAGGGATTGCATGACCTCTGTAGATAGCTTTGAGTTGTATGCACAGTATAGACATTTTAACAATAACAGCATTTCCAGAAGGCAAAAGGAAAAAGAAAGAACGAGTGAAAAACAGAGAAAACAGAAGGTTATTAAAGAAATAACTCAAGAAAAGTCTGAGCACTGACAGATAAACGTACCTAGCAAAGTGGATGGAAAAGAAGACCCATATCAGAGCAAAATATCATACAATTTCAGAACACAACAGATAAAGAAAAGATCCCCAAAATGTCAAAAGCCCCAGTGCTCACACAGAGAGACTTCCCAGCTGGGGGTCAGAGTAGGACAAAGCCTTCAAACTTTTAAGGACAAATGATTTGCAACCTACAATCTATTGTCAAATGATACAAAACGTATATACAGGTGATCTGAAATGTAAGCGTATGTATTCTAAATAATCCTGCTTGGCATTAGAATTCATTTCATATATGCCCTTTCAGCAACAGTTAATGCCTAAATTATGTTTTTCTTAAAAAAAAAAAAAAACAAACTTTTAATTAGGGTAAGACCATAAGTCTCATATTGCCCGGAATAGTTCCAGATTATATGTGTTCTTAATAGTGTCTCTTTTGCTTTTAATAGTTTTCCAGTTTGAATATTAAATTATGTTACTGAGTTATGTCTAGAGAATTCAGAGAACACAGCAGTATACGTGCATAAAAATTAAACATTTTAGTAATTAAATTTAAAAAAAGACAGAAGCCCTTAGCTGACTTTCCTGGGGGTTTAAATGAAAGCTTTTCTTTGTTTAAAATGCTTCTGCATCATTTGAGAGGCCACAGCAGCTGCTGGGTTGATGGGTGCACCACGACATTTAGGGAATGACCACGAGACACTCCCCGGCATGACATACCCAGTGACCCGGTAGGTGGTTGGTCACCTGTGTGACCAAGAGCCCCAGCCCAGGTCGACTGGCTTCAAACCGCACAGCCAGATGTGCTGGATTTGCTTGTGGGGGAAGCAGCTCAGAAAAGGGGTGAGCAGCTGCCGACTGCGTCGCTGACACTTGGAGGAACCAGGGACTCCGGCCACAGCGGGCTGCCTGAAAATTCCTGCCTCCACACTTGAGGTTCTTAACAATTTTGGGCTGAAGAACCCTCTGAAATTGATAAAAAACAAAGGACTCTCTCTGCCAGGAACATGCTCATAAACCCACACGTTGTCCCAGCGTCCACAGGCCATCTGGTGCCCACCCGGGATAGATCCCACTGGGATCCACAGGTGCTGGGCTGAGAATCTGCCCTGCGAACGACCATGCGACCCAGCAGTTCTACTTCTGGGCGCACCCAACAGAACTGACAGCCAGGACACAGACAGGTGTCTGCACACCCAAGTTCATGCAGCACTATTCACAACAGCCACAGGTAGCGGCAACCCACGTGTCCATCGGATAAACAGACAATAACATAGCACCCAGCCTCAGAGAGGAAGGAAATTCTGCAATATGCTGCAGTGTGGTTGAACCCTGAAGACATCATGTTTAGTGAAATAAGCCAGACACCAAAGGACGAATACTGCACGATTCCACTGACATGAGGCATCTATAGGAGACAGAGTCATAGAGAGAGGGGCTGGGGGGAGGGAGGACTGGGGAGTTATTGATATTTAATGAGCACAGACTTTCAGTTTTGCAAGAAGAAAGTCGTTCTGGAGGTGGATGGTGCATCCTATGTCCCACTTCCCCATGACTAGCAGGAGACTCCCTCGGGGACAGGCCTTTGGGGTTCCTGTATTCACTGCGAGTGTGGGAATAGGGACATATGAGGCCCAAAGTGCACGAAAACAGGCACCGCAGGACAGGGGAGGGGTGAGGTCAGGCCCTCTTAAAGGGCTGCCAGCGCTGAGCTGTGACTGGGGGAAGCACAGTGGGGTGGAGAGCTCGGACAGTTAGAGGCATGACCAACAAAGGACAGCTCACCCACCGGGAGGAGCAGACGACTCTCCGTAGCCTTTCATGTCCACAGCTAGAACCCGGTAACCCGCCTGGGCCAGAGCAGGGATCTAGAAGACAAACAGTTCAGGCACACTCCAGGGGGTCTCACTGGTCTTTGGTGAACACTCCCTCTATCCCTGTTCCTGTAAATGTCTCGATCCAAAGTCCCACATGGAATTACCTGGTATCTTCACAGGAGGCTGGAACGAGCCCACCTGGACAGAGCTGCCATGGATGGTGGCAGGGTTTGTGCACTGCATAAATGCCACATCTAAGAGAGCACCTTTCTAGCAAAGCCCTTGTAGATGTCTATGTTCACTACAAAGATTTCCCAGCAGGTGGCGTAGAGTGTCTTGAAGAAGTCTGCCCTTGTTCTAACGTGCAAAGGAAGGTACCCCAAGATCTAGCACGGCCCTGAGATCTGAAGCCAACATTTCTGAGGCATCATGGTCATACTTGGAGACAATAATGCTTTACTGTCAGGTTTCAGCTCCCTCATGACATTCCAGGCTGGTCCACACCATATGGACTCCCCCCGCCGATCCCCAAGCGGGGTGCACCTTCCCTGGTTTTCCTTACCTGGTACCTCCAAGAGAACCAGCTCTCAGGAAATCCATGGCAGAGGCAAACGGCAGGGCCGGAGCCCAGCTCCACAAAATGCAGACGGACCCCGGGCTGTGGAGGAGAGAGGGGAGTGGGATCTCGCATGACCCAGCTTTCTCAGCTAAAGACCCCGATTGATGTTAGATGAAGATGGCTGAGGACAGACACTGGCCAAACCGTGCAACAAAAACAGGCGGCTTTCATTGTCACCTAAGAAGCCTGAAGAGAAGATCATGATGTTGGAAAAAACTAAAAACAAAACAACTTTGCCTTCCTCTCTGCAACACCACCATACTGTCAGTTTCTGGTGCTGTTCTGCTGTGTTTTCAAGATTTTAAACAGGAGACTGATTTTGTGCAAAGCATAATATTCGTGGTAATGTGCAAAATACAATGAGTATTCCATTAAAAGCTGTTTACTTCTTAAATGTGAAATGTGTTCAAGCTTTGCTATACCCGTAGTCCTTTCGGGGGCTCTGGGAGTGGCAGAGATTGCTGGGGCTCAGCCTTCCCGTGGAAATGCGTGGGGATGATCAGAGTCACATTACAGAAATTCACCTGGAACAATCCCACTTGGCCGTATCTCAGGTGACTCCCAGCCATGACCCGTGCTGGAAGTTTCGTGATTTGCAACAAGCTGTTTTGCTCAAGAAAACATTAGGTGGGCATTTTGCAAGCCCTCCCATGCACGACAGTCTGTTTATCAGAATTTGTTTTGTAGTCTCCCCATTAGCACTTGGCAAAAGTTAACTTTAAATTCTGTCCTCTTCACACTGAAGAACGTTTTCGTGCCTACGTCTGTTCTAGCATGGATGGAGACTAAGCAGCTCGCCTGTAGCTCGGCAAGCGCACGTGCTTTCCCACCCTCCCTTTTCTATACGTTAAAAAAATGGCCACAGACCCAGAACACAAGAGAGATCTATTATCAACCCAGTTCCAGCTGCATTAGAATGCAGCGGAGATCAATGCACCAGCACCCGAGAGCCTGGCTCAGCTGGGAACCCCCTCGGTTTGGTTTCGCTGCCCCAGCTCTAAAAATTCGGGATGGGGGCGGAGGATGCGTCATGCAGTTCTGATCACACTCCTGCAAGGCCAGATGAGGAATCTCTTGAAACTGGCTGGACAACAAGCTTGGGGAGGATTCCCAGAATAACCCTGTCCCTGGTGGGGAAGACTACAGGTCACAACCCAGCCCCCAGCCCTGGGCAAAATGCCCCTCACTCCCACTCACTCCCACAGAGAAAACATTCGCCCCTTCAGGAGGGACCGCAGTGACACGACCAGTAGCTTTCAGTCCCAGAAAAGCCCGTTCTTACAGTCCCAATCCCACTCAGCCTTAGATGCCCACTTTGCATTACGGGGCTGCCTCCCCCGCCACTCTGAGCACTTCTGGGCACAGCCACTCCGCAGGGCCTCGTCCTGTGCTGCAGCCACAGGGCTGTGAATGTCCGTCTCATTACACCGCGAAATCCCTGGGGTCAGGAAGGCGCTGCATGCTTCTGGGCACTTCCCTCTGTGCCGGGCAAAGCGCCAACGCTCAGTGTCTGTGAGGCTGTGCTCCCGGGCAGCACGCCTCCAAGGCCACCGGCCCTCCTGCTCCTCGGCTACTATTTGTGGAGACGTGGGTGCTGGTACTGTGCCCCGTGGTCTACGTGCACTACTGCACTTCGTCACTCAATCCCTACTGGAACCGTGTGGGGAGGTGCCACCATCGTCTCCTCACAGAGCTGTTGGTACTGAGAATCACAGTGACAGGACGCTTGCCCAAGATTGCGATCGCAGTTAAGTGGCAACGCCAGGAGTCACGCTGGGTATATCTGGCTCCAGAGTCACTGTCTGGCCTTGTTTGCTCACGAGCTGACCCACAGCTTTAGCTCCATTCCCATTTAAATGGGGCCAATGACAAACAAAGGAAGATCCCTGAGTGACACCACGAGGATGTCCCAGAGCCCTGCTCTGTCCCAGGAGGCCAGGTGAGCTCCCTCAGCCGGGTCAGGAGCTGGGGCCCTCTGCAGGTGGCCTTGGCCCTGCCATAGCCCTGACCACCAGGCATTCAATGGCCTTTGCCCTTCTTTATCCCCAGTGTGGCTTCCTTGAGGACAGGTCTGTCTTGCTCACCACTGCACCCCTCGTATCTGGCCTCTGCCTGGCTCAGAGGAAGTGCTCGATAAATACCTGTCGGAGGAAAACACATTCTCCCCAGAACACAGGCCAGACACGCATACGCCACACAGACGTGCGCACGCGTCAGACAGACGTGAGCAGGCATCAGACAGACAGACGTGCGCGTGCGTCAGCACCAGGCTACCCAAGGCCTCTAGGCCTGATGTCCGGTGGGGATCTGGCCACACCGGCTACACTGCTCTTCATAAATCCGATGTGAAGTCCACGTCTTCTACTGATTTTTGAGGAATGAGACTTGTGGGCAGTACTATTTCCTTATAAACAGTAGATGTTCAACTACCCTCGATATTTAACAAACGTCTCTGCTGGTCATTGCAGGTGACCTGGTTGGAGAGGACGCAGCCACCTCAGAGGGAGAGCTTACTCACCTTTACCTCCACGTACCCGTGGCTCATGTCACTTGGATTGCAGGAGGTGGGCAGAGGGGCCACAATACCGAGAAGCTGCAAGTAGGAAAGATACAGTGAGAGAGAGAGCCGCAGCCTCCTTCTGTGAGATGCTCCCAGACACTCTGAGTTTCCAGCGCCCCAGGGGACCGGCATCAGGAGGGACCACCCCACGTGGTTTAGCCACTGGTCTGCCCACGGGCACGTGGTTGCTTCCGCCTTTCCGCTGTGTGAGTAAAGCTGCTGTGGACGTGCGCGGGCATCGTTCTCTGCTGCCGTCATTTATTGCAATCAGTTTCCCAGAGGTGACATTGACAGCAGTGGGATGCTGGGCACATGGAAGTGGCTGTTTCATTCTGCCTGAACCCTGGTGCCGGACATGCTGTGAATCCTACTGCTGGATTTGTCATCTTTCATCCTGAGGTGTCACCTGAGAAAGAACTGGCTGTCCTCAGTGACTCAGTTATCTGACCTCTAAAATGGGGATGTAAATGATAAAATCAGAAGGGGACTCTGTTTGGAGACGGGGCCTTTAAAGAGATGATTAAGGTAAAACGAGGTGACAAGGGTGCACCCCAATCCAATCTGACTGGTGTCCTTAGAAGAGGAGGAAACTAGGAAAGAGACAGGCACAGGGGACAGACCACGTGAGGACACAGGGAGAAGAGGAACACCCACAAGCCAAGGAGAGAGGCCCCATTGATCTGGGACTTCCAGTCTCCAGAACTAGGAGGAAATAAACGTCTGTGGTTGAAGCCACGCGTCTGTGGCACCTTGTTATGGCAGCCCAAGCAAACCAACAAGGGTCCCCCTGAGACAATGGCTGTGTGGCCTTGGGTTAGCCGAGCACCCCAGCCCCCTGCCCCCTCCCCTGTGCTGACGGGACCCGGGCGCTGTGCCATGCAGGAGCCTGTGGACTCAGTGAGCTTGTCGATCTTAGGTCACCCCAAAAGCACAAGGTGCCTCAGACCCGGGGGGGTAGGCAAAACCCTATCAGCCTCAGGATGTCATTAAGGGTGTCCTGTCCTCCTCTACAGAGGCTTCCCTCTGACTGCCAAAGGCTGTGTGCTGGGTGGGGCTAAAGGGTTGCACCGAGTGCCAGCGGCAGGCTCGGGCAGCCCAGCAGGGGCTATGCTCCTTAGAGAAAAACTTCTCAATATTTACTCTGAAAAGCAAGGTCAGGGTCTTTGAATGTCCCACCATTGTCTTGGTCCCCCGACTCTGGCACCAAGACTAGTCCAAATTCTTGCTCTCAGAGCATCTGTTTCCCTGCGCATTGACTGCAGAGAAAGAAACAAGATGTTCTTCAAGGACATTGACAGACCCCATGCAGAGGGCACCTGGGGTCACGCACACAGCAATGAACCCCACCGACACTGGCTTCTCCACTCGAGTTTTCTCTGCTGCGTATGCACACTCCAGCCGAGTGGCGGGAAGCCTGAGCCACTCAGAGGTCAAGTTACCTGGGTCCCAGTTACTTTCTCCAGCTCTCTCAGGGCCGTGTCTGTGTCGCGGACCAGGATGGTGACCATTCCCAAGTCCCGGGCCGGCTTCAGATTAGCCCCGATGTCATCTAAGAAAACAACCTGAACCCAAAACAGCATGGGGGAGAACACCAGAAAGAAACACATTAAATTGTAAACGGGTTATTTTATGATAAAGAGATGAAAAATTCTTTTTCTTTCAATGTAACCGTTTACTCTTAAAACTGAAAACATCTAATTACATAAGCATACACATAAAAACACAGATAAATATGTAATCACATATACCTATTGGTTTCAGCCAATTCTGAATCTGCAAGATTAGGAGAGGATAAACCCTTGTCAAGACGGCACTTAAAATTCATCTGGGAAAATCAACAGGTGTGAATAGACCAAAAAAAAAAAAAATGTCTGGAAAAGAAAATTCTAATGAGTGCAGACAATAAAACAAATTAGGAAGCTACAAAAGGTAGAAGAGTTTGGTCGTAGAAAAGAAAGAGACAAATCTATAAACTAGGAGAAAGTGTAGAAATAGCCTCAAATACAAATGAGAATTTGTTTCTAATGAAGGTGCCAAAGATGTCCAGTTAGTGAGGAAGATTATTTAATGGCTTTGGTATAACTGGTTAACTGTCTGGGGGAAAAATTGGACCCTTGTATTACATCTTGTCCCAAAACAGATTCTGAATGGATCAAAGATTTACATTTCAAAGGAAAGAAAGAAAGAAAAGACAGACCCTGGGAGTTACAGAAGAAAGCATGGGTGAATTTATTTACAGTCTTGGACAAGGGCAGCCTAGAATCCGAAGCAGCTCACCCAGCCCAAAAGCCTGCTCCATCCGTGTACACACATAGACTCAGAGCGCTGCCTGCCCACTCCAGGCGTGGAGTAGGGCAGGATCAAAGTCCAGGAGGGGACCTTGGCGTCAGGGATGGTGTCCAGTGGGGTTCCCAAGGAAAGAGCCCAGGGTTTAGGGTTTGCTCTGATCAGCTCATGGGGGAGGCGGGGCCAGCCAGGGAGGGTCAGAAACAGGAGAGGAAGAAATTTAATCCTGGCCCAACCACCTTTTGAAGAACAGAGCAGGGAGACGCTATGAGAACAGCACTACAGCGGAGGTGGTCTCTGGAGTTAGTATAAGGACAGGCTTCAGGGGCCTGTTAGGAGACCGCAGCAGAACCGGGGCCCATCCCCTCTCGCCCTTTGCTGGGGGACCCTGACTAGCCTTGTGGCCTTGGGAAGGCCTCCCAGGGTCCCTGTTTCTTCACAAGAAAACCAAGGCAGCTGGTCTAACAGCTTTTGACGATGCTTGTTCTGACCAAAGTCTTGTGAGAGCCACACAAAGGGGACAGATGCTCACCTCTGATGGAACTTTCTAGATGTAAGGATGGATAACAGTCCTTTAGGAGAAGTCATGGGCTGGCAGAAGCAGACCTAGAACTGTGCTGCCAGGCCCCCCAGATGTACCCCACCTGCTCACTCCTCAAGTTTTCTTTGGTTGCAATATCTCTGGAACATTCTTCTCCCCTGGAAAGAAGGATCTATGTACCTCACTGGGGCTGGCCTTCAGGGTGTCCAGGGCAAACTTGTAGATCTGAGGGTCAGGCTTGGCCATTCCGATCCGACACGACTCTATCAGGAAGTCAAAGTTCGGCCTCAGCTCGCACATCATTTGGGCCAGGCCGCCTCGCTCGGCTCGGTCGTCCAGCCAGTTGTTGGTGAGGATGCAGGTTGTAAATCCTGTGCGAAAAGCCACCAGTGAATGGACCAGAGCTTTGCCTTGGGATGTCCGGGGTGCCCCATGGAGCCCTCAATAATGGGACTAAGCGGGGTCCTGCTCACTTACGTCAATCTCCTTTCACCCAGCTTTCAAGTGACAAGGGGGAAAAATCATCTTTACCCATAAACACCTGCTGACACAGACATGAGAGTGAGCTGGGGTCATTGAGGGCTCTCGGAAGCCCAGATGGCGACACTACCACCCCTTCCTCCCTACAGCTACGGAGCAGTGTTTGGACATTGTCAGCTCATTTGCTGCTCAGTGCCTTGCAGAGGACAGGACAGATCTCGCTGTCCCGTACTCACAGATGAGCAAACAAAGCTCAGATAAGTCACGAGCTGCCCAGACACTCACAGCGAAGGTCCCGTGTTCCTTCTAGCCTATGCTGTCGCAAACTCTGCTCAATTACATTTCAAAACATCTGCCTTGGCTATGGGACTGGGCTGTCATCTCCAAACTGGAGAAACATACACAGAGATAGCGTTATCCACTGGCTTTATCTGCCTAACCAGCAGAGGTGAGAACCAGGAGGTGCTGGAAACAAGACCGGGGTGGTTGATGGAGGGATCCGTAATCCGAGGAAGGAATTATTGATGTGGGGTGGCTTAGCCACACCAGGTAGGTCTGCTGATTTGGGAGTGGATGGTTTCCAGTGTGCCTAGGAAGTGTCAGTGCACTGACACTGAATAAATGCCTATGGGTAAACATGATCTCGTGTCTTAAACCATGTGACATCATCTGAGCCGATGTCACCGATGTCAGCCAGCTCATAGCTCAGCCACTCTGACACCCAGAGGCTGAGGAAAATCACAGTTGCTTAAAAGGCTTTGTTTTTTAATCACTATGACAGAAGTTCAGTCATTACTAGTGCCATGGAAGGAGAGAATTTTGCTCACAAGACAGTCACTGGTACAAATCGCTTCATTAGATAAAATTCTATCACTTTTCCAGCTATTCTACTAATAATAGTACTGGGTTTTGCCATTTGATAAAGCTTGCTTTGGGGCCATGTTTTAAGAACAGCTTTCCAAACACACGTAGTTGGATTCTGACCTAACCCTCCCGAGGATTCTGTGTGGTCGGGCCAGAGAATGGCTGGTATCAGACCCTTACCCTTCTTTCTGAGAGCGACAGCTGCCTGGAGCATGGGCCGGTTGATCTTCCTTGCTGAAATCACCCTGCCAATGATTTGACTCATAGAGAAATCCTCAGGGAGGCGGATTCCAGAGGCCTCACAGTGTTTCTTGCGGTTTTCTTCCATGAGTGGCGCCCACTGTCAAAGTGAATTGATGATACGATTGGTACGACCACTCAGAAAAGCTCTGGCAGTATTTACTAAATCCGAACATATGCATTCCCTGTAACCAGGCAATTCCTCTCCTGGGCACATACCCACTGGAAATGTCAACATATGTTCCCCAAAACACATGGACAAAAATGTTCAGAGCTGCACTATTCCTAAGAGTACCAAACTGGAAACTACCCCAATGCCCACTAACAGCAGCCTGGACAGACTGTGGTGTATTTACACACTGTGACTGCACTATTCCTAAGACCCTGTCTTAGTGGGTTTGGGCTGCTGTAACAAAATACCAGAGGCTGGGTAGCTCATAAACAACAGAAATTTATTTCTCACAGTTGAGCCTCAGCTCACACATCAGCTAGGCCAGGTTGCCTCTCTGGGAAGTCCAAGATCAAGGCACCTGCAGATTCAGTGTCTGGTAAGAACCCACTTCCTGGTTCAGAGACGGTGCCATCTCACTGTCCTCACCTGGTGGAAGGGGCCAGCTAGCTCTCTGGAATCTCTTTTGTCTTGTTTTTGTTTTTTATTGAGACAGCGTCTCGCTCTGTTGCCCGGGCTAGAGTGTCATGGTGTCAGCCTAGCTCACAGCAACCTCAAACTCCTGGGCTTAAGCGATCCTCCTGCCTCAGCCTCCCGAGTAGCTGGTACTGCAGGCTCGTGCCACCACGCCTGGCTAATTTTTTCTATTAGAGACAGGATCTCGCTCTTGCTCTAGCTGGTCAAGAAACTCCTGAGCTCAAGCGATCCTCCCGCCTCAGCCTCCTAGAGTACTAGGATTATAGGCGTGAGCCACTGCGCCCGGCCTCATCACAGTTTTCATTCACCATTTGCCATCATGTGTGTGTGTGTGTGTGTGTGTGTGTTTGTGTGTGTGTTTTAAAGTGACTGCAATACTCCCCACATTAATACTACATTTGCCTGCGCAGAAGCAGTGGGTGTTTGCTATCATGGTGGGTCCCAAGTCTTCTGACAGAGTGATGGGTGGCTATAATTCATAAAATTAAAAAATACATACATTAGAATGTTTTATCTGTATACTTATAAGTAGATTCCCAATAGCCTTTCTTCTTAGAGAGGCACTAGTTGAAAATTCAAGTGGTGATTAGATCCTGGTTACTTTGTTAAAAATAATTGGTGTTATGCTAACAATAATAATTACTATTTTTTAAAGCACATAGTATGTGCCAGGCACCGTGCTAAGCACTTTCTATGCTTCACAACAACCGACGAAATGGGTGGTGTTATCACCCCCATTTTACAGATGGCAAAACTTAGATTTGAAGAAGTTAAGTAACTTGCTGTGGTCACACCGTCTGTAAGTGGGAGCCCTGATTCCAAACCTGTCCACCCATTAGATGGTTATTGAATTAACAGATCTGGTGGCCCTGCCCTAAAATAGTTGCTCTGGCTGTGGTCGCTTTGTGGCGTACACCTTTGAGGGGCTGGAAGTTTCCCTCTGCTTGGCACAAAAACTGCAAACCAGTGTTAAATGCCTCTTCTTACGTCCCCAGGCCTTCCAGATCAGCCTGGTGAGTCCCGTGCTGTCAGGGCTACATGGGTGAAGAAGATGTGGCCCTGGGCTCAGTGAGCTTCCAGTCCGAGCGTGTAGGCAGAGAATGCCTGCCCAAGGGGGTGTGTGCGGTGACCCCCTCACCTGGGAAAATGTGATCTCTCCTCTCATGAGGCGGGCACTGGAACCATCCGGGCCTCCTTTCTGGAAAGCTTCATTCAGAAAGCCTCTGGGAAGACACAAAGAAACAACATCTTGAGCATTCCAATGGCTTCATCATGGCAGCGTGTGGGGACAGACACTTTGTAGTCCCTGAGAAACCGCCACTAGAAAGCCAGGCTGCCAGGGACTGGGAAATGCCAGCGCAATTCAGGTTGGACTCTTCATCGGCGAGGAGCCACCCAGCTGAGGATACGTGACCGTAAACTAAATGATAAATACACTCAGAGAAGCAGCTCATGGGAAACCCCTGGCAGAAACCTGGCAGAGTAAAATGGGAAAGCAATTAAAATTATGAGCCCAAAGATGAGATCTGTTTTGTTGACCTAAAGGAAAAAGCTGAGGCAAGATTAACATTGAGAGTTTATTTGGGCCAAAGTTGGGGACTGCAGCCAGGGGGCCACACTCCAAGTTGCCTTGGGCAGGGTGCAGCTTGTCTTACAAGCAGATTTTTCGAGGCAAAAGGGAACAACAGGGAGTGTGGGCTGACACAAAGCTGTCTAGCAAGAACTCTTGCTGGTTTAGAGACAGCATTGATGAGCGATTGGCTATTCACTGTTGAACTATAACGTGTGCGTTATGGGGTCCAGGGTGTGGCATTTAAGGGCCACTTGGAGTCGGTTAGTCTGGAGCCTGCACAGCCAGCAGCTTCAAGAGGTAATTTAAGGGGGAAAGGGGATGTGACTGCTGTCACATGTTAAATGCTGCTCTGTTGCCCGATAATTTAAAGGGGCTCTGGCATACCTCAGATAAAAAGTTGTGGGTTTTTTTTCCCTTTCTCCTGTGGAAAGGCAAATTCTTTCAATAAACAAACAATAAGAATTCCAGGTCAGATCACAGGACTCAGGGGGGAAAATTTCTCTGGACTGAAGGAAGATTTGAGTCCTAAGAACAAAAGCACCCACCAAGTAACCAAGTACCAGGCAAAATTAATGAAAACAAAACAAAACAAAACAAAAACAAACCCGCAAACCACAGCAGGCATATGTTGGAGAAACGTCTCAATTCTTAGGATAAAAAAGTGCAACAAACCACCTAGCAGGAAAACAGATTATACACAAAAGAAAAACGGTTCAGACGGATACCAGTGCTCTGAAACTTTAAATGTCAGAAGATTGTGGAGCAAAGCTCACCAGACATTGAGACAAAAACATACAATGGCCAAAACAATTCTATCCCCAGAAACGACTTATTCTACAAGCGTGAAGGCAGCAGAAAGATTCTCAGACGTGTAAAACTAACAGTTTACTACTACATACCTTTCCTGGAAAAAATGATTCAAGAAAGATTTCCAGCCAATTTAAGGTAGATCAAAATTTTTAAAAAGTCTCAGGGCCAGTTGTGAAGAGGTAATTTAAGTTCTCAACTGCATGGAGGTTGCACCCGATGACTCAGAACCTGATTAGTGTACCTCATACAATTTTCATTCAAAATACTGACTCTCATTTTTAACGAGTTGGAAATTCAGCAATCACTTTCTTATTATGGTAAAACATACACACCATGAAGTTGACCACTGGAACCATTTTCAGGTGTGCGGCTCAGGGTCGTGGAGCACATTCACACTTGCACAGCTGCTGTGCAAGTGTCCAGAACCACCATCCATGTCCAGAACCTTCCATCCTCCCATCTAAAACTGTACCCGCTAAACAATAACTCCCCATTTCCCCTCCCAGCAATCATTTTAAATTCAATTATATTGCTTACATTTTGTAACCTCTTCGGTCTTCCACCAAATACTACCTATATACGAAATTTAACGTACACTGTTAACTACTATAATCCGTTTGTGAATTTTACCCAACTGAACTCCTGAAACTTAGCATTATATCTAGAGTCCATCAATTTGTCCCTCAAAGGAAATGTCCCAAAGGAGGAATTATCTTTCCTATTCTGCATCACTTGAATATTTTATCATTAGAATTTTTTTTTTTTTTTTGAGACAGAGTCTCACTCTGTCGCCCAGGCTAGCGTGCCGTGACGTCTGCCTAGCTCACAGCAACCTCCAACTCCTGGGCTCAAGTGATCCTCCTGCCTCAGCCTTCCTAGTAGCTAGGACTAAAAGCACATGCCAGCATGCTTAGCTATTCTGTAAAAAAAATTTTGTAGAGATGTGGTCTCACTATGTTGCCCAGGCTGGTCTGGAACTCCTGGCCTCAACAGATCTTCCCACTGCAGGCCTCAGTTTTCCAAAGTGCTATGATTACAGATGGGAATCACAGCACCTGGCCCAACTTTCTTTCTTTTTTAACTTTTTAAATAAATATGCTTCTCTCCTCTCTGATTGTAGGAGTACTATATGTTTGCAAATTAAGAAGCTGGAAAATAACAAAACAAAGTAGAAAAAGAAAATCATTCATAATCCCACCTGGAATTAATAATCCCAGGGATATTTTGGTATATTTCTTCCAGACATTTTTCTACATGTAGCTGTTTTCCACAGCTGAAACCATAATGTATACATGGTTTTACATTCTGGTGGGTTGGGTTTTTTTCGTGTATGGTAACAGACATTTTCTGATGTCACTGAAAGCTCATCCTGAACATCACATTTATTGGTAGATGCTTTCCCATTTCCCAGTGATTAGGCTTCGGGCTGTTTCTGTAGTTCGCTATTATATTAATTAAAACTGCAACCCACACCTTTGCACAGAACTTTCTCCTTCTAAATCTCAGCGCACGTCTTCAAGACCCATTGCCTTAGATAACTAATCAGGCAGCAGATAGCTCAGCGAGTAATTCCTCTCACTTTTGGAAAAGTTCAACATAGAGGGGAGTTTTGGAGCCCTTGACAAGTTTAATTACTGAGCATTTAGAAAGACAATGGCTCTAGTCACCTACACTGGTATTTCAGGGCCTGGTAATTGTTTTAATGGTTGGCAGGGCTCTCGCCCTGAAGCAATCTGAAACCAGGGCTGACGTCCAGAAAGGCCACTTCGCGGCTGGGATCCCGCCTGCAACCGCACCGACCAGGCGCGGGCGGCGGCGCCGGGTCCCCTTACCTGGGCAGCGCCAGGGCCTCCTCGGTGCGGCCCAGGGCGCCAGAGACCCCGGGCAGCGCCAGCACCCCGTCGAGGTCGAACACGGCCACACGCAGCGCCATGGCCGCCTGGGACGGAGCCTCCCGCCGAGGTACCAAGTGCTCGGAGAGGCCAGTGATGGCGGGGGCCAGGGACTGCGGCCTCCCTCTCCAGCCCGGCCACACCCCGGCCACGCCCCCTGCCTAGGGCCTGCTCAGGCCCCGCCCCGGCCCCGGCCCCGCCTCGGGCCCGCTCAGGCCCCGCCTCTGCTCCCTCCGCCCCTGCCCTATTCTCAAACAAAAGTCCAGAGTCCTCTACCCCCACCTCCCTGCGCATGCTCTCGTAGGACGTGCTTGAAGAGGTGGACCCTGGCCCGGGCCTCCTGGACAGGCTGAGCACTGGAAGGGAACGAGTGTGTGTGTGTGTGTGTGTGTGTGTGTGTGTGTGTGTGTGTGTGTCTTTGTTGTGTGTGGTCAGACTCTTTTTCACCCAGTATTTACATCCTGTGTTTGCTTTGATTGGCATACCCAGTAAACTAATAGCTTTGCTGCCCAACTTTTCTAGTCTCAGGACACCTGTTTACAGATCCCCAACTATCCTGATGGCTCATTTGGGCACACTTTCTTTGCCAAGGCCAAATGTGTTCCAAAAATAAAATATGCCTCTGGTGTGATGTGCCAGCCCAGGATACTTAGATTCCAATCTCTTGTGGAATGAGTCTTAGAAGAAATACATTCGGGCGATCATTTTCCCTTTGTACATTCTACTTGTAATCACTGCTGCCTAAAAACGTTCGAGGTTTGTATTTAATAGCCGATTTCCACACTATTGGCTCATTTATGTTCCTAGAAAAACTAAAACCTTGGTTGGGAGTCCTTGAGGTGTGCTTGTGTAGGGGATGTTGGAGCCCTCATGCCTTTGTGGTGTAGCTCTAGGAGTTTAAAAAATGTGCTTTTACCTAGTGCTCCAAGTTGCCGAGAGCACAGCTCTAGACAATGAAGACATTGTTCTTTTCTTATTGTTGTTCGAGACAGGGTCTAGCTATGTTGCCCTGGCTAGAGTGCAGTGGTGCTACTGTAGCTCACTGCAGCCTCAAACTCCTGAGCTCAAGAGATCCTCCCGCCTTGGCCTCCCAAAGTGCTAGGACTACAGGTGTGAACCACCATGCTTGGCCAAGACCTCACTCTTGAATGTGTTGTCTGTGAATTTATTCAAGATATTCTCTACCATTTAGCTTTGAGAATGTTGTGAGAGGTTGTCAGATAGCTTACTGAAATCCAGAGGTCTAGGACAGTCTTTAGGTCTCGTGATCATCGATTGGGTCCACAAGAGCGCTGAGTTCACTCTGGGATGGTTTGTTCTAGGGAGGCAGGCTGACCCTTCTCTTGCTTCATGGTTTCCAGCTGCCTGGGGCAGGGTAGCAGCTTTTAGTTCAGTGGTGGTGTTTTCTGGGAGTCCTTCCTAAACATGCAGCCTGGAGCTCACTCTTCCATTCCCTTCAAAGATTTTGTAGGCTCCTAATCTCCCATCTTAAATTCCTTTCTTCTCTTTCTATGTAAAATAGCTACAGTGATTTCTGTTGCCTGCATCTGAATTCTGCATCTGGTACAGTATTGTTTGTGAATACATAAATACTGTTTATAAAAGTAGCGAAGTGAGGAGGAAGGACATGCCTACAGAAATGGATTTATAAATCCTTCTTTTGGGAAGAAAAATAAGAAACTTAGAAATATGAGACTCCGCTTTCTTCTTTTGTTAAGCTATCACATGGACCTTTTATTTATTCAGGAGCAGTTAACTAGTAAATAGCTCTTGTCTGGAGTATTTTATTTTTTATTTATTTTATTTTATTTTTATTTTTTGAAACAGAGTCTTGCTCTGTTGCCTGGGTTAGAGTGCCATGGTGTCAGCCTAACTCATAGCAACCTCAAACTCCCAGGCTCAAACGATCCTCCTGCCTCAGCCTCCCAAGTAGCTGGGACTACAGGCATGCACCACCATGCCCAGCTAATTTTTCTATTTTTAGTAGAGATGGGGTCTCACTCTTGCTCTGGCTGGTCTGAACTCCTGAGCTCAAGTGATCCCCCTGCCTTGGCCTCCCAGAGTGCTAGGATTACAGGTGTAAGCCACTGTGCCCCGCCTGGAATATTTTATACCTTGTGAGTTACAGAACTTTCTGGCTGAATTGCTTAAGCAAAGATTAAAGGTCTCAATTGCATTTTACTGTGCTCTGTTCTTTTTTATGAATCACGCTGCCCCTGTGTTTTCTGCTACCCAAGGTACAGGGAGATAAGAGCTTACCCAGCTGGGCTATGGGAACTGGATGTCTTTTTGCAATGTAAAGCCCGATCCCTACGTCTGGTAATTTTACTATTTATATACACATACTGTGGAGTACTACTCAGTGATAAGAGAGAATGAAATAATGTCATTTGCAGTAACTTGGATGGAACTGGAGACCATTATCCTAAGTGAACTAATCCAGGAATGGAAAAGTAAATGCCACATGTTCTCACTTATATGTGGGAGCTAAACTATGGCTACACAGGGCACACAAAGTGGTATAATGGACCTTGGAGACTCAAACAGGGGGAGGGAGAAAGGGGTGAGGGATGAAAACTCACCTATGGGATGCAATGGACACTACTTGGTTGATGGGTACACCAAAAGCCCAGATCCCACCACTGTACAATGTATACATGCAACAGAATTCAACGTGTACACCCTGAATCTAGCAAAATTTTAAAAAGGAAAAACGAAACCAAAGACACTGGCTTTCTCCTGCCTGGTTTGCCTCCCCTCCTGCTTGGTTTCTTTGCTGGCTCCGCAGTCTCTTCCCTGATCTCTAAACAAGAAGCCATTCCTTGGGCCGCTTCTCTTCCTTGTCTACAGTTGCTTTCTTGGCGATCTCTGCCAGTCTTCTCTTCTCTAAAGGAGTGTTGCAGTCTGCTTCACGTGTGACGCCTGGCCACAGTCAACTGTGGACGGCTACGAGGGCTCTGGTTCCCACGTCAAGATTGCTGCAGAGAAGTGACCACTGCGAGGCCCCCCTGCCCCACCTGTGCCAGAAATCGCAAGAAACTTCTTCCTCCTCCTCCCCCAACAGTGTCTTTCCTGTGGTCTCTGCTGAGAAAACATCGCGGGCACTTTGAAGGAGAGATGCTTAAAGAGACATACTGGACATGCCACAAATTGATAACTGCCCAGATGGCTAAAATTCAAGTTCAAATTTTGATCCTGGGATTTGCCCAATGACTGGGGCAAAATGAGACTTTAATAATTGCGTAGGATCCCCTGGCGAATGCCACGGAGCCTCCCTTGTCGATGGAAGATGCTTCTTCTCTTTCCAGATGAGCTTGTTCCTGCCTAAGCTGAAAATCCTGGCACATCTGTAAAAAGGAAATCAAAGGCTCAGGGCCACCCCCTAGCTCCTCATGCCAAAGGGAGGGTAAAAGTTCAGGCCCCTATGAAGAGCTGGCCCCACAGGTTACTCATTAAGGAACTTCCTTGCTGACGTCCCATAAGCAAGAACATACAAGTTGCACCTGCGTCCAGCACCTAAAACTAAAGCCTGTTGGATCCCACACTAATGACGAATGACATGTTTATCTCACAGGTAACAGAGCTGGAGACAAGACAGGATCAGACATTCTTCCACCTACCCAGGGACATCTACATAACTGATGCTTCCTTCACTCCCTTATTTTGCATAAAATGTAAATTTTGGGGGCCTCACACAGATTTAACTGCTTCCTCATCACCTCCCCACCCACTGCCTGCCTTTTCCCTTCTCCCTGTAGGGCTTTAAAATGCTGAAGGTTCCAACCTCCCCTTTGGAAAAACAGCCACACCTCATCTGTGGTTTGCGTTTTTCCCTGGCACGTCCTCAAAATCTTGGCTTAATAAACCTCCGTAGATTATGATTTTTGCCTCTGTCATTTATTTGGGTTGACACATCCTCGCCTAAAGGACACGCACCAGATTAGCTGGCTTTCCACACACCCCACCCTTCCACCGCTTTCTGCCTCTGGGCTTGAGTAGCTTGAGCTGGAGTCGGGTTCCCACATGGCCCAGCACGCAGGTTCCAAGGAGACACCTGGGAAGAAACACAAGACTCCCCCAATCTCCGCATGACTCTGCTCATTTGTGTTCACAATCTGGGGAAAACGTAGATGTTAAGGTACTAGACCAGAGACGGAGAGTTGAAGTAGAGCCTGGCTGACCAGGAGGGTGGGCTTTCTAAAGACTTTGGTTTAGTCTACAAATTGGAACAGCCGGGCAGGGTACGAACAGTTGCTCAGTTGGTCACCCACCTAAGGTGAAGACGAGATGCCAGAATTTAGTGCAATGTGACGGGAGACTCAGGGGAATAGGGATGTCGGGATGAATTTCTTTATGTACGACCTGCTCCCCATCCTAATAAGAAAGTTCCCATGAGCTACTTCTTTTTCCAAGGCCTTGAGATGTGCGCTGGTGAGGGAGGACCATTACTCGACTGCAGGGGGGGTGAGGGAGGAGGTTTGGACCTTGGGTGCTGAGACTTGAGTGAGCGAAGTTTCCCAGTACTTAGCACGTCATCATCATGGATCTGCTAACGTGTGTTTATGATTTTTTTATATTTTATGTCTTTTAATTTTCTCAAAAGCTGGTCGTAGCAACCACATGCGCGGGTGTAAGTGCAATGCACGTGCGCATGTGTGTGTCTGCATGTGCCGTGCGCCGTCCCGCTGTTCCGGGCACTTTGTTCATGCTGTTACCACTCATTCACTCCTCCTAACAGGCCTGCAGAGCAGGAGCCATTGTTCACGTCCCCCTTTGACATGCGAGGAAACTGAGGCACAGGACGTGTAAGAAACTGACCAGGATCAGAGTCAGAAATCAAACCTCAGCGGTCCCTGTCCCCGGACTTTGCTTTGCACAAAATAAGGGAGACCAGAGAGCTTGAGAGGGAGGCAGAACCCAGAGAGATTTGAGGGTGGGGCGATGAGCTTATTTAAGGCCCGAGGGGAAGGACACGGCAGGGAGGGGAGGGAAGGTCCGAGGAAGTCGGGCTGTTAATAGATGGGTGCCCTCAAGGTCCCAGGGGCCAAGATTCACCGTGCATGGAGGAGGAACAGGATTCCTGGTTTGATATGAGAGGAAAATGGGGCTTCCCTGAGAAATGGAAGGCAAGGTCACCTGCGAGGAGGCTGAGGAGGTGGCAGGCAAGTGACCCAGTGGTCCTGTAGGTGACTGGGTGGGGGAAGGGGGTCCTACAGGAGAGAAGGGGCAGAAGAGGACTGTGGGCTGGTGGCCAGGGACAGCCCAGGTCCCAGGAGCGTCTCCCCTGCCGCTCAGGGGTCCCAGGCAATGATGCCGGGGCACAGGGTCCTTTGGAGCAGGGAGCGAAGCATCACAGTAAGTGGACAGCGGGAAAGCAGGTCTGCGCCTGCCTGTCCCCACTGGACACAGACTGAACAGTCACAGGCTCCTCCTCCTGCTCCTCGTTCCCCCTCCAGAGAGGGGGTGTGTGAGAGAGAGAGAGAGACAGAGGGAGGGAGGGAGGGAGAGGAGAGTGTGAGCCCATGTGCTTGTTTGCTAAGCCCTTGGCCCCTCCTGGGGTCAGGCTTGGGTTTTACCTGCCCACTCCTTCGTGCCGGCTCTCCAAGCTGCCCTCCTCATGAAGCCACGAAGATGTGGCACCTGCAGGAAGCCCCCTCTGGCTGTCAGAGCCGGGCAGCCCCCGGGGCACTGACCTCTCTGCAGAGCTTGTCCAGCCCACCAACCCGCCCACAGTCTCCCTCATCTCAACAGGGTGTCTCCCAAACCCTCAAGCTTCAGCCTCTGACCATGAAATGAAGTGACTATTCTGTACCTGCCACTCTGTTTCTGGGGGGACTTTTTTCAGCTGCCCAGAATCACCAAGCCAGGACGGCTCTCTGCAGCCCTTGAATGGCCTGTCTTCTTCTGTGACCACAGGTAAGAAAGCTGCCCCAAGGCTTATGCTGGGGACATTGTGCATGTGGGGAGATTGTGCGTGGGGGCCAAGGGGCACCAGCAGCTTCTGGGTATCAGAAGGGGGTTATGTCAGAATCCTGGAAGTCGCCTGCTCCTAAAAAAATTCCAGCCTGCTAAAATTTTAGTCCCAGGTGGGGCTGTTCAGAGCCCAGTGACATTAACACCTCTGGGCTGGTGTGGATCGCTGGCTCTTAGGAGTAGTGACTTTACGGTATCTGCTCCTCTGTCTTTGTTGCTACGATTCCTTCTTTTGTTCTTTTCGTTATTCATTCAGCAAATATTCTATATGCTTTGTGAAAGGCCAGCAGGCACTGATGGTATTTACTGACATGGGAGGGAGCAAGTGCTTCCTTGCTGGGTTGTTCTGAGGCCGGACTTGTTGGCGGGGGGGAGGGGGGGGTCCCGCACCGGCTGCTGTAGTAGTTCAGATGACCTTTAAGATTCTACGCAACCTTGAGCTGTTAAGCTTCTGCCATTGATCAAGTTATTGAGCGGAGCAGATACAGAAACTAGAAACATGTTCCCTATCCCCTAAGCACCTCTGGTGAAATTATTTGGAAGAAGAAACTATATTATGTCCTCTAATTGAGGGGTTTCTTTGGGGGTACAGTATTGGCAATTGTGCCAGAGCTGGGACTCCCGTGCCTGGTTGGGGGGGCAGGGGCTGGACAGTTTCTGGATGGTAGAGAAGAATTGGGTGGGTTCTAAGAGAGGAGAACATGGCCTGGTGGGTGAGAAGTTGAAAAACCAGCTGCAGTAGGAAGATGAACAGGGAAGTGAGCCCAGATTACCCTGACTGCAATGGAACCAGGATTCAGGTGGGGGGGAGAGGCTGCAGTGAGTGCGGGGAGTGGGGGCACGGAGGGGGTGGTCTGGGCAAGGGCTACAGCCACAATACAAGCCCGACAGGGTGCTGATGTCTGAGTGCTTTACATATGCAATGTCTTTTGCACAAGCTTCTCTGTGCACCTCACTCACCCAGCCCCACTGCCACTCCCTCCCCCAAACCTGCCAATCCAGCCACTCAGAGGGTCAGAATCGGCAGCTTTTTCTCTTTCGACACCTTCCTAACCAGAGGTGGAAGGTTGCTCTAATTACTGTCAATTACCCAGAGCAATTCCTCCTTTGGTTTCCTGTGACATATTAATGAAATTATCATAGGGAGAGAATCACAGGGGATGCAGATTTGAGGCGTCTTGTTGGAATAAGTCCTCTAGAGTCACGCATCTCATTTACACATGGGACAGCTCTCCTTGGATCTCTAAATGATGTAATTTCAGCATGCCTGCATTCCTGTTCTCACTAGTGGGGAGAAACCTTTCTTTTTATTACATGTACTTGGTTGAAACAGATCACAGCCTCGGAATTTGTGGCCGTGATATTGTTTGGAAGGGTGAGTAAGTGCATCTGCACCTGGAGGAAGCTCCTAGAACCTTAGATCCAGGTGGGCCCAGCTTTGGGGTGGGGGCTCTGTCCCCTCGTCACCCGTTCCCCACAGACCTCAGTCCTGACCGTGACTTCACAGCGACAGTCACGGTGCTAGGGTCTGCAGAACACAGGCAGGTACTGGCGGAGTTGCTCATACAAAACTGCCCTCCTGGTTAATACCACATTATAATTTATCACATTATAGTTTAGAAGCTGAAGACCTTAGCTTGAATCCCAGCTTCATCACCTTGTAACTATGCGGAGACTTGGGCAAATTGGTCAACTTCTTTGAACATCGGTTTTTTTATTTATATAAAAGCAATAATATCTCTTCCCCACACCCTCCTGGGGGTGAAGTGAGGTCCAAATGAGGCCAAGGTGCCCTGTAAACCTGAAAACTACACAAATGCATGTTGTTCTTAGGAATTAACATCAGAGGGGATCCTGGAACCCTCTTTGCCTGCACTTCCCAGCCCTGTTTCCTAACATCTAAGGAAAACAACCCAATCTTCACACCTGTGCCATGGTAGACGTCAGCCAGTGAATGCTATAACTATTCTTTATTTTAACAAGCAACAAAACTTCCAGGTGGTGGTGATATACAGGTAAATGAGGAGGGGATGGGACACTTGGGGATGCTAAGTCCTGCAGGGTAGGGGGGATGAAAGAGAGAGAAGGAACCACACAGGGGGCTCCCTGGAGGGCAGGAGTTTGAATGAGTGCAGGGAGCAGAGGAAAAACTTCACCTGCTCTGCAGGTTCCCTTGGGTGTTAACAAAGTTTAGCCTCTGGTGGCAATACCAGGATCTCTCTACTCAACTTGACTTAACAGATGCTTACTTAGAATCAGACTCAGGGAAGAACTTCCCAACATGGGGAGTTATAAAAAGCCTGGAAAGGATGCTCAGGGGACTTCAGGTCTCCGTGGATGGCTTTGAAACCAATGAGGCTAAATAAATAAGGTCGTGCCTCACATTGGGGGTGGATGGATAGATGAGATGCTAGAATTTTCTTCCTTCTGATGCTTCTCTACCGTGTCCGCTCAGGACCTCGTTCACTCAGGTCTCTGTCCCTAGCGCCTGGCATGTTCTTGGCCCTGAGAAAGCATGAGGTGGTGGAAAGATAATGAACAAAGGCAAGAGTGAGCAGCTGGATTATGGGTGCAAATGTCTGACACAGTGTTGCTCCCTAACTTCAGTGGCCAGCCGTGGTCTCCTTCCACGGACTCTCTCAGACCTTCCTCCTCCCCTGGGCTCCTCTCAACACAGCAGGTGGTCCGAGCACAACCCACAGCACAGCCCCGAGCTGCCGCCTTCTGATGTCCAGGGGCAGCCGGACCTGTCCTCTGAAGCCATGGGCCCCTCCCGTTCTGTGCTCCTGTCCTTGAGGAGGCTCAGCCTGTGCTGGCTCCTGCTGACTCCGACAGGTGAGTGGGTGTCACCAGCGAGACCTCATGTCACACCTGTAAGCTCGCAAGCTGTTTGGAGGACTCTCCTGCAGGTGGACTCATTGCAACCAACCGTCAAAACTGCAGGGGACATTAGCGGCTGTCAGCCGGGTGGCTCATTCCACTGGGAGAAGGTGGGTGAGGAGGATGGGAGAGGTCACAGCTCTGACATTAGCAGCTGTGTCACCTTGAATGTCCCTGAGTGTCAATGATCCTCAGCTGCAAAACACAAATAGTATTGTGGACCTCCCAGGGCTATTGTGAGGACTGAATGAAAGTTTGACCAGCATCGTGGACACAGCAGGCACTCGGGGCACATGCAAGGCGGCTATTGTCACTGCTGTGCTTTCTGTCCCAGATGGTGCTGACGCATTTTTCTGGATTTTGGAGCCGTAGTTCCCAACTTGCTCAGGCAGCAGAGCCCTGAAGTGGTGAAGCTCTTTGCAGATCACAGTGAAAGCCAACAAGAGAGATACCAATTTCCCAACGCTTTGCCAGCCTGGTCAGACGTGGCAAATGCCAGTGGCTTAAGAAAAATCGAGGAGATGCCTGACGTGGCAGAGGGTTTCCCTGTTAGCGGTAATGGCCCATCTGACAAGTGGCAGGAAACAGAGGCCGCTCACCCCTGCCGGGCTCACTGCCATGCCCAAAGGACCCTTCTCCCTGTAGCTCCCCCTACTCAGACCAGGCGTCTCCCCCATATCACCATCCTCCTCCAGGCTCCTCAGTTCAGGGCTGAACCTTGTCTCTAGGTCTGAGTGTCCCCACTTCCCTGTGTCTCACCCCTCTGCAGCACCTGTTCCCCACTCTTTCTTGATCTCTGTGCGGTGCGCTCTGAACTGTGTTAAGCCCTGATAGATATTATTCTATTTAATCCTCAACAGTGTTCTGCAATAGGGTCTGGATCCACATCCCCATTTTACAGATGAGCAAACTGAGGCCCCGTGAGGCTGAGTGGCTCTGATTTCACGGCAGGTGGAGAGGAAACCCAGCATCCACATCCCCCAGCACTCGGAGACACCCCCTCCTCTCCGGGTCCCCTGGTGCCGGCGCAGCGAGGCTCCCACACCCAGGCCGAGGACCATCTCTTCAAGCACCTGTTTGGGGGCTACAACCGCTGGGCGCGCCCGGTGCCCAACACCTTGGATGTGGTGATCGTGCGCTTCGGGCTGTCCATCGCCCAGCTCATCGATGTGGTGCGCCTGTCCTCCCAGCCCTCGCCCGGGAGTCAGCCCCGAGACACACGCCCCTCCGCCCCCCACTATTTCTCCAGGATTCTCCCTGGGCCCCAGCCCCGCCCTCCCCTAGACTTTGGGGGCAGGGCCAGCTCCATCCCACCCCCAGCCCTGGAGCCCCTCCTAGCAGGGCACTGGTTGGCAACAGTGCCTGTGTGACCCTGGAGACTCTGAGTAAGGGTGGCAGTGCCGGGAGGGATGGCGGGTGGGCTGTGCTTGGGACGCCATGTTAGAGGGTCTTCCCGTGAGCGGGGGCCTGAAACAGCCCCTGCCACTCCTCCCTGTTTTCTGGGGCTGGGTCCCTCCCTCCAGCTGTTCTTACTCTCTCTGTTCCCCCCAGGATGAGAAGAACCAGATGATGACCACCAACGTCTGGCTAAAGCAGGTGAGGGCCCGTCCCCTGGCCCTGGAGGGAGAGGGGCGGGAATCCATGCAGCGCGGTCACTAACCAGGGGCCAAGGAACAGCAAGACCTGAATTCACAGTTGACCCTATGGTTGCTCCCTGGGGTATTCCCAAAGCCAGCCTGCTGCAGGGTCTGAGAAGTCAAGGAGGTTCTTCCTAGCTGGAGGGTGTGAAAAACCATAAGCCGTGACACGCTACAAATGGTGACTTCACTACAGATGAGTGAAGTGGCCACCGGGTCGTCCAGCCAGGGAAAGGCAGGATGAGGCATAGACGCAGGACTCGAGTGTCTGACCCACGCGGTGTGCCCGGGACCCTGGCTACTAAAGTCGGGGCAAAGCGAGAAGGTCGGGTACTAGGTCCGAGCCCTTTCCTGGCGTGGCAGCCCCTTCTGTCCCTCGGGGCCGGGTGGGGAGCTCTGGGTGCTCTGAACCAGCGGTGTGGCCCAGGTTCGGGGCGCCCCACTGCCCAAGGCTTGCCCAGGCCCCCTTGCCCCTTGCCCCTGCCCCCCCGTCCCCCCCCCCCCCCCCGCGGCACTGGTGACCGACCCCGCTCACATGCAGGAGTGGAACGACTACAAGCTGCGCTGGAACCCGGCCGATTTCGGCAACATCACATCCCTCCGGGTCCCTTCGGAGATGATCTGGACGCCCGACATTGTCCTCTACAACAAGTAGGAAGCCGCTGCGGTGTTGGGAGAACCCCCAGAGGCCCCCAGGAGGGGCGGGTACATGGACCTGGGGTGTCTCCCTCTCTGCTGCTTTGCTGAGTGTGTCTGCGCCCACCTTCCCCTATTCCTTTGATTTTGTTCCCTCGCTCACACCCCAAGACATACTGAGTGCCCACTACGTACCTGTGCCTGGCACCGCGTGAGTGGGACATAGGTTTGCCAATCCTGAGCATTCCTTGAAAAATGTGCTGCCGGCTCAGAAAACAATACCTTAGGGCTGGAGTGTTGAAGGATGGCTCGTTGGAACAGGTAAGCCGAGCCCTGGGATAACACCCTGGAAGGGGACAAATTTACTTTTTTCAAAAAATATTATTTTATAGTTGTCTTCAAGAACAAAAGGACCAATCTTTGAGCATAATGACTAGAAGATAAATAGAAGTCGTGGGCATCTAAAGAAAGCCCCAGCAGACAAAAATTAAATTTAATTTAATTAAAAAATAAATAACATTTTTTAAATTTATGAGACAGGATCTTGCTCTGTTGCCCAGGCTAGAGTACAGTGGTGTCATCATAGCTCACTGCAGCCTCCAACTCCTGGGCTCAAGCTATTCTCCTGCCTCAGCCTCCTGAGTAACTGGGACTACAGGGGCATGCCACCACTCCTGGCTAATTTTTTTTTTTACTTTAGAGATGGGGTCTGGCTACGTTGCCCAGGATGGCCTCAAAATCCTAGGGTCAAGTGATCCTCCCACCTTGGCCTCCCAAAGTGCTGGGATTGCAGCCATGAGCCACCGAGCCTGGCCTAGATAGAATTAACAGAAATCTAGAATTTCATTTGTGTGTTTAATATCAGATAATCCTTCCTTTAGAAGTCAAGCAGTTCAAATTAAAAGGTGTTTGGTGTCATGTGTGTCTAAAAATGTTTTATAAAGGCATCAAGGAGCACCACTTCCTTGAGATATGAGTAGGTACGAAAAAGGGTTCTGTGGTCAAATAATTTTGGGTGATGTCATATATTGTTACTCCCGCCTCAGTCCTTTGGAAAACGGCAGAGCACAATAGCATTTTAAATGTTGTTAGAAGTTCTGCAGCAAAAAAAAAGCCCATCCAGCCCAGCATTCCCCAATTCATTTGACCCTACTTTGGAAATGCTATGTTTAAACAACGAAATAAACGGGGGAAAGTCCCACATCTGGTTGCAGCATCCCCAGATAGGACAGGTGGCTCCCAACACCATCCAGTTCCACCAGGCCTCAGCCACCTCGCTGAGCACGTGTTCCCCATGGGGTTACGGGGCAGGTCTCCCACCGCAGGTGTCCAGCGTTTGCGGCTTCTGCGGGGCTCACGGACCTCCCACCCCACGATGTCTCTGTGCCCCGGAGGTGGCACCCAGGGTCCTTCTGGTTTCTGCTTCCTGTGCCTCTGGCAGAGGCCAGGAGCAAAGTCCCACAGCAGATAGGGCTCGGAGTTGGAGGATTGGGTATTTAAAGGAGTTAGCAGGAAGGTCTCCTTCCGCCAGGTGGGCGCATGCTGCCATCTAGTGGTCACTGTGTGTGATGACCAGCGTGCCTCCCCCCCCCCCTTTTTGTTAATTTAAACTGTTGCACCTGAAGCGAAGTATTTGCTACTCTCTTTCACAGTTGCTGTTTCCAGCTTGCCTATATCTCTACCCTGGAACTACTCCATGGGAAAAAGTCTCCCTTCCCATGTATTCTTTGGATTCCCCGCCCTGGGTTTAGGATTGACTGACGGGTCACCACTGTTTCAGCATCCTCAGAGTCCTTGTGGGTCCTTGGACGCCCCAGCCTCACCTCCCACTGCTCCCTATATTCTGTGATCCTCCCCCTCACCCCCCGCGCACCCTGTGAGTTTTGCCCCTCCTACCTGTTCCTTGCTCCCTTGGGACCCTCTGCTGGTACATTCTCCACCTGTCTGTCCGCCAAATCCTACCGTGGGTCAGGGCCCTGGGCAAACGGCAGCCTTCGCCATGACCCGGCTCACCCAGCCAGGTCTGGGGCACGCTCCGTGCACCCTCACCCTGCTGCTGCCACGCTGCCTCCTGATGCCATATTGGTTCCTGCTGTGTCCCATCTCCTCCTGGCCCCTTAAGGGCAGGGGTCTTGTCTCGTACTCCTCTTCCTGCGCGGCTCTGGTAGAGGCCCTGGTGGGCAAGGCTGGCTCCAAAATGCATATCACATGGGTGGATTCGGGAAGTATCTTCACCAAAAAGACCTTAGGTCTCTTCTGAGCAGGGAGTGAAAGACTCCAGGTGTTAAGGAAAGAACTCCCACCTGAGGGGCCGACTTGCCATCTGCTACAGGAAAAAACACATAATCATAAACAATCACTCCAAAACATGAAATGAATAGAAACAGGCAATCAAACTCCTTACACCCCATGGTCACAAATATGTATGTATGTGACCACCATATAGATCATACATATAATAGTTTCACATGCTATATACAACATCAAAATGTTAATAGTGGTTCTTTTA
This sequence comes from Eulemur rufifrons, assembly GCF_041146395.1. Lineage (NCBI taxonomy): Eukaryota > Metazoa > Chordata > Mammalia > Primates > Lemuridae > Eulemur > Eulemur rufifrons. The sequence goes on from NC_090994.1 coordinate 5,419,351, forward strand.
AACATTCTTAGCAATTTATTCTTCAAAATTTCTACTTTTGTAATTAAAAAGATGGTCGTTGGAAAGACGGCTCCGGTGGCTATAAACATGCGTGTGTTGGGAGAGACTCACACGTGTGTTCGAACCCTGACAGCCCGGCCAGGTCTGCCTTTGTCCGTGGGCTTCCCCCGCTGCTGGCCGTGTGCAGCCCGGCTTGGGCAGGAGGTGTGCCGGGCACCCAGGTCCTCTCCTCTCCCCAGTGCAGATGGGGAGTTTGCGGTGACCCACATGACCAAGGCCCACCTCTTCTCCACGGGCATCGTGCACTGGGTGCCCCCGGCCATCTACAAGAGCTCCTGCAGCATCGACGTCACCTTCTTCCCCTTCGACCAGCAGAACTGCAAGATGAAGTTCGGCTCCTGGACCTACGACAAGGCCAAGATCGACCTGGAGCAGATGGAGCAGTCGGTGGACCTGAAGGACTACTGGGAGAGCGGGGAGTGGGCCATCGTCAACGCCACGGGCACCTACAACTCCAAGAAGTACGACTGCTGCGCTGAGATCTACCCCGACGTCACCTACACCTTCGTCATCCGGCGGCTGCCGCTCTTCTACACGGTGAACCTCATCATCCCCTGCCTGCTCATCTCCTGCCTCACCGTGCTGGTCTTCTACCTGCCGTCCGACTGCGGCGAGAAGATCACGCTGTGCATCTCCGTGCTGCTGTCGCTCACCGTCTTCCTGCTGCTCATCACCGAGATCATCCCGTCCACCTCTCTGGTCATCCCGCTCATCGGCGAGTACCTGCTCTTCACCATGATCTTCGTCACCCTGTCCATCGTCATCACCGTCTTCGTGCTCAACGTGCACCACCGCTCGCCCAGCACCCACTCCATGCCCCGCTGGGTGCGAGGGGCCCTGCTGGGCTGCGTGCCCCGCTGGCTCCTGATGAATCGGCCCCTGCCGCCCTTGGAGCTCCACGACCTCCCGGACCTGAGGCTCGGCCCCTCTTACCACTGGTTGGAGACCAACGTGGACGCTCAGGACAGGGAGGCGCTGGCAGTGGAGGACAGATGGGCGTGTGCCGGTTACTCCTCGCCCCCCACTGGGGCCCTCCAAAGCCATGGTGGCCTGCACCCAGGGGTCTCGGGTCCCAAGGCTGAGGCTCCCTTGCAGGAGAGTGAGATCCTGCTGTCACCTTGCATGCAGAAGGCACTGGAAGGCGTGCACTATATCGCCGACCATCTGCGGTCTGAGGATGCTGACTCTTCGGTGCGTGGGGGCTGGGTGAGGGGCCAGCCTTGCGGGGGACCTCCTCTCCCCAGGTGTGAGCTCAGGCCAGCCCTCCCCTGAGAACCCATCATGGCCCTTAGGAACCTAGAATAACTGATGAGAGGGAACGTCTAGCTGGCAGCTCTTGGGACATTTATTGGCAGGGGCAGGTTCCATGCCACAGGGGCCAAGCGTGCCCAGCTTAGCCTAACTGGGAGCCCACGAGCCAGAGAGGGAGGGCCGCACAGCCTCACCATTGCCCTGGAGGTGGGGGTACTATTTCAGGAGAGGCCCAGCAAATGAGCCCGGCCTTCCTCCTTCATCCTGGGTGGCCTCCTCCTCTTCCTTCTCTTTGTTCATGGGCTTTGGGCATTTTGCGGACTGCCCTGTTCACCCACAAACCCTGTAGACTCTCAGTTGTATGGGGGGCGGGGATGGGGAGGAAGCTCCAGAATGATTAGGTGAGGCCACTGCCCCATCACAAAGCTCTTCTTATCAGCCCAGCAAGGATAAAAGGCCAGGAGGTTGTTACGGGGTGGCCTTGCTGAGTAGATAAGAAAATTAACCATTATCTAATCCAGGAGCAGTGTGGAGTCCAGACTGCCCTGCCTGGGCTGCGAGCCCAAGGTCCACAAAGCCCGCTGCCCTTCCCCCAACCCGCCCTGGGTCACACACACCTTCACCTGCCCCCTCCTCTCCATGTCCTGCAGGTGGGGTGGGTGGGTGGGGACAGCAAGGTCTTCAGCGTTTCCTAACTGTTGCATTTAAACTGATGCTGTGCTGAAATCCCTAGCTGGTTCTGCCACCTCCTGTGTCCCTGGTGTCCTTTACCTGCAACCTGAGAGCACATGGGGAGGCTCTGAGCCGTGTGGAGGGGATGGGGTGGGATAGGAATCACCAGGGAGTTGTCTGAGCCTGGAGGCCACCCTGTCAGTCCCCTCCACGGCCCTGACCTTCACTGCCCAGGTCCCCTGTGGTCATCCTTGCAGGGGCCTTGCGCAGGGGGACACTGCCCCTCCCCGTCATTGAGAGCCCGTTTCCGCCTGCAGGTGAAGGAGGACTGGAAGTGCGTGGCCATGGTCATCGACAGGATTTTCCTCTGGCTGTTCATTGTCGTCTGCTTCCTGGGCACCGTCGGCCTCTTCCTCCCTCCGTTCCTGGCGGGAATGATCTGACCCTCCCTCCCCGCCATTGCTCCCAGGTGGCCCCGCTGGCCACGTTTTGACCACCTTAACTGCAGCTGCCTCTAGAGTAGCGTCCGGGGTGGATGCCGTCTGCCTGCAGGTGCCTCTGCTTGGAGTCCTTGCACTGCCCGGTCACCGGGGACTTCTCGGAACACTCCACCTGACGTCACTGCTCCGAGTGCCCAGACGCTGCTGGGTGCAGAGCCCTGTTCTGGGTGCCGGGGAGCTGGGAGAGGGAGGAGTTTGCAGAAGGTTAGGATACGGTGACAACAACATGGGGCAGAACCAGATTGTGCTTGAAGAGGAGCACAGCCCCTACGCCGGGGGCCAGGCAGGGCTGCCGAGGGGGCGGGGCTGGGCTGGAGAGGAAGGGGACTCACAGGAGGGACTTGTGGGGAAGCAGGGAGGGTGCCTGGGGTGAAAGGGCTCTGAACAGCATTTTGGGTTCAGGAATGAGCCCCAGTGCTGGGGACAGCAGCTGGGGGGGTGGGGCTCCGTTGCGGGGAGCACTGGGAGGAGGCTGGAGAGGCGGGTTGGGGTCTCTCTAAGCCAGGCTGAGCCCTGCAGGGTTCTGAGCTGTCGGGAGCAGCAGGAGCATGACAGGCTCTTCTGGAAAGGCAGGGCCTGCATGTAGGTGGAGGCACAGGCCAGGTGCTCCTGGAGGAGGGATGGGTGGACGGGTGCAGGTGGCTGGGCCGTTCTGCCCACCTGGAAGCGCCTTGGGCACCCCCCAACCTCCCCTAACTGGCTTCTCCTGACATCTGCTCTCCATTTCCTTGCCGCAGAAGGGCTGAGCACCGGCCGGGCCCCCAGGAGGTTTGGGGGAGCTGAGTGCCACTGCCTGCAAATCACTGTCCTTGAGCGTGCAGTGGACAAACTAGAAACACCATCCTGAGCCGCTCCTGACTCAGCTCGAACAGGCGGCATGTCCAGCCTGCCCTCCCTGCCCACACCGTCTGGTCCCTGGTCCCTGCCCTGCCAGCACACCTCACGTGGGAGTTTAAGATATTTGCTTCGGTTCCTTTGACTCTGAACTGCTCTAGGGCAGGGCCCCTGCCTTGTGTTTGTCCTGGCGTCCAGCACTCAGGACGTTTGTTCTGAGTGGTTAAGGGGAGTGAGCTGGGTCACTTTGGACCCCAAGACCACTGGGTAGATGGCAAAGCTGCAGGACTGTGCCCTTCCCAGCCTGTCCCCCTCATCCTGTCCTTCCCAGAGGCCGAAGATGCATCCGACCTGCTCTGAACACTTTGGTGCAGCCTGTTCTTGCACCTTGGACTGAACATTCCAGGGCCCGCGGCTGCCTGTGGATTGGGGAAAGGGGGGTCAGCCTGGGGCCTCTCCTGAGCTCTGTCCAGCCCCCGAGGGTGGGACCTCAGCAGTGAACAGACGTGGGCACGGGGTTCTGTGGACAGTGTGGGGACTTCGGGCAGGAAACTGAGCAGGGCAAGCTCCTGGTTGCCTTTCAGTCTTTGGGGTCCCCTCCTTCCCAGCCCTTGCATGCTGTTCCCAGACAGACTAGGGAAGCCTGTCTGCCCGTGACACCCGGCCCAGGCCCCCACTCCTCATTTCTCTCCCACGATGCTCCACACAGGGGCCATTCTGGCCTCTGGCTCCTGCCAGCTCCTGTGCACGCAGCCCTGGCCCTCCCCTTCCCTCGCCTCTGGCCTCCCTGGCCCAGGCTCCCAGACCTGCCCTCCTCGACCCGTGATGTGCACGTGTGTCATTCACGTCCCCTGCCTGTCGTGCATGTGAGTAAAGAGATGAAATGAAGATGAGTCCGCTGTTCATTCAACTGTGTGGCCCCTCCTGCAGCCACACCTCAAGCATCATCAGCGTCACCCAAGCCCCTCCAGAGCCCGAGTTGTTTTGGGGCCAGCCGGGAGAGGAGTGACACATGGCATTCCACCCACGACCATGGAGGGGACCACCCTGGGTCCCTGGTGGAAGTTGCCCTGAGATCAGGTGCCCTCCACTGCCCATGCAAGAGCTAAGGGTCCCCACACACCCCTCCTTGGCCGAGGCGCAGTGCTGGTCAGCCCCGGGTCTGCGTGAACACAGTGGCGGTCACCATCTCCCCCAAACGGCAGATCAAATCAACAAAACAATCAAACGAACCACAAAGCAAATGGCAATGATTTTAATTCAGCCACAAGTCAAATAGAAAGACGATAAAAGAGTGTTCTGCACAAACACGTGAGAAAAGGGGCAGGTAGAAGGGAGAGGCGTAAGAAAAGAGAGGAGAAAAGAAGAAAGGGAAGAAAAGGGAAAAGGAGAGAGCGGACTCGGCCCGAGGCCCAGACTTGGACGCGTCTCTCGCGTCTTTCCCGACGCTGGGTTTGCTGAGGACGCAGCGTCCTGTGCTTGCCCACGCTCCCAATTAGCTTGTTCCTGGCCCGCATTCCAGGATCCCGCAGCAGGGCACACGGCTGTCAGTCCAGACCAAACTCACATTAAATAAATTCCACTATACACTGTACAAGAACGCCAGGCTCTTCCCTCACCTCACCAGCCCCCCGAGCGCACGAATAAAGCCCCTTCCGGGCCCCTCTGTGCATCAGGGGACCTCTGACGGCTGAAGAGGAAGGAGGAGGAGTGGCTTGGTTCCCAAATCGGCCTGCCACCTCGGCCGCTGGGGCCACCACGTGACATCCCATGCCCCCCCCCCACTACGAGTGCCCAGCATGGGCCAGGCTGGGATGGGGAGGGCTGGCCGGGCAGCAGCAGTGTCCCCTCTGAGCCATCTTTGTCACTCCCCCCATGTCCACAGCCCAGGGTCCCCTCTGTCCAGCTGCAGCCTGGGCAGCTCAGTCTGGGGTGGGGTGGGGAGAGGGGGTCGTGCAGAGAGGCCAGGCCTTGCCCCCAAGGAGACCCGCATGGCCGAAGGCAAGGCAGGGAAGGTACACGACAGGTGGGGGTGGAAGACGCAGGCAGGCAGCCCCCGAGCTCAGTCACTCTGCAGGTGGGTGGGCCAGGTTGGCCAGAACCTTGGCCTGGTCCACGGCGTCGAGCAGGTTCTTGGCGTCCACAGCCAGGGTGTGGGAGGCTGTGAGCATCTGCCGCTTGCACTCCTCGCTCAGGGAGGTCACCGCGTTCTGCTGCGCCAGCCGCATCTTGTTGATGAGCTCCGCCAGGTCTTTGTTGAGCAGTTTCTGGGTCCCCTCAATCTGTAGGCAGAGCACACGGGGGAGGCTCAGGGTCCGCAAGTCTCTGCCTGAAGGACAGGGCAGCTGTCGGGGTGTCCACCTGTGTGTTGGCTGAGGCCACGGCAGTTCCCTGGGGGCAAGTCAGCCCCCAGCCTGGGCTGAATCCAGCGCCCTGTGCAGGCTGGAGCTGGGTCTGCAAGGACTGAAATCACAGACACCCCAGACCCAGCCCAGCCTGAGCCAGCGGGACAGACCCTCCCTTCGTGGCAGCGTCCCCTCGAGCCGGCCCAGCACTGGAGTGAACGGTCAGAGGTAAAGTCGGCAGTCTACCGTCAAATCAAGAGGTCAGGGACTGCTCTGTTGACCGCTATATTCCCAGCGCTCACACGTTGCTGAGTGCAGGCATACCCTGGCGATACTGTGGATTCGGTTCCAGACCCCTCAATAAAGCGAGTACTGTAATAAAGAGTCACATGATCTTTTTGGCTTCCCAGTGCATATAAAGTTATGTTCATGCTATATTGTAGTCTAGTAAGTGATCAGATGTGTTGTGCTGAAGCCCCTGCCAGGGACTCAGAGGGCAGAAGTGAGGCAGCCAGGTGGCCCTCCTGCACCTCCAGAGGGAAGCACACCTAGGGACAGGTGGAGGTGCAGGAGAAAGCAGACAGATTTCGGCACCAGCTGGGACAAGGACACTCACTTCTGTCCGTGAAGATGATGGCAAGGAAGGCAGGAGGTCGTCCACGCTCCCGATGAGCTTCCGCAGGGTCAGCCCCACGTTCTGGGGAGAGAAGGAGGCAGGGTGACCGTCACCTCTTGCTTTGGGAGGAAGCCACATTTACCTCGGGGAGAGCACTTCTGAGTGGTGCCTGCCCCGAGACTCGACTCCCCCGGGCCACCGTGCTCCAGGGGCGTCTGGGGGCTGGGCGGCAAGGAAGCACAGCCCCTTCCCTTCCAGGGCTGAGGGGAGCAGCCTCCACCTCCCCTGCCCCAGCTCCGGCTCCCACCTTCACCACGACGACGTAGCCCTCGGGGGGCAGTTGACAGAGCTCGTTCTTGAGGTCCAGCACCGCCCGCACCAGCTCCATGACGTTGAGGTACACCTGGTCGTCGGTCCGGTCCAGGTTTGCTGTGGGCTGGATGGCCTGAAGGGGGAGAAGCAGATGGCAGGGGGTGGGGTGAGTCGGGGGACACTGCCACTCTTCACGGGCAGGTGCGACTGGTACTAACACAGCCACCAGCCCGATTTGAAAGGACTCGTCTCTGGAATAGTAGTGCCCTGTCCTGGGGGTGCCACCCTCCCTTCCACGTCCAGGACAATGGTTTACCAGCCAGGGAGCCTGAGCAAAATACTAGTGGCAGCCTCACGCCAGACCAGCTGAACATCATCTGGGCACGGGGGACAGGTTGTCTCAAAGCTCCTCAGGTGATTATAATGGACAGCCCAGGGCGAGAACCACCGTCCCACCCCAGGGCTGCTCTAAGGACAGCGGAGTGCTCGGAGCCAAGGGGAGAGGCTCAGGAAGGAAGGCCCCCCCCACCCTGGGGCTGGACTGGTGAGCTGTCCTCCAGGCTGGGGAGGGGCCCCAGGGGTCAGGAGACTGGTTCTTCCCCTTGGGTGTTCATGAATTAGCTGTGTGGCCTTAGGCAAATTGCCTCCCCTCTCTGGGCCGCCTCTATATAATGAGGATCCTGGACTAGATTCTATCTGAGCAACTGTGACATTTTCACAATCCATGGTCTTGAGCCTCGTGGAACTCTGAATTGAATGTCGTCAACTTCAGCAGAGCCAGCACATACCTGTGCACCCAGCCGCGGTGGCTTCTGCGGGGGCCCCGTGAACTCCACTGCAATGGAAAGCATGGTGAGTGGGGGGCGGTTCTCAGCACCCCAACCCTTCCCTTGGTGCCTGCTGAATCCCTCTGCTCTACCACCAGGAAAGCCCAGGGATGTGAACCCTAAATTCCAGGATGGCAGGGGAAAATGACCTTCTGGTCTCCCTGGTTTTCCAGTAACCAGGGACAAGCACTGCTGGCCCTTTAATAGAAAGAAAAAAACCAAAGCCATGGCCAAACTGGAGAGATTGCAGAGGGTGTCAGCAAGTGCTCGCTCCCTGGTGGGCACCAGGCCCGAGAAACAGCACACTGTGGCCCTGCGGTCCCTGGGGGAGAAGCCTCACACGGGAGTCAGCAGGTGTCTGTGGGGCCTGGGGTGAGGTTCTCTAACGGTTGGCCTTGAGCGTTTGGGGCTGAGGAAGTGGGATAGCAACAGAGCCGGGCTATTTCTCCCGTTTTGATGAGCAAAGACACACACATGCCCGAGGAGCCGGAGCCACTGGAAGAGCGAGCGCAGAGTGAAATTCAGAACACCTCGTTCTACCCTCACCTCCAGCTCTGCCACCTGGGGCTGCTCACGTACACTCCCTGGGCCTTAATTTTCATTTGTAAAATAGCAGAGTTAGCTCAGAAGAGACCCTGGAGCCAGAATGCATGGGTTCAAATGTGAGCTTTGCTAATTACTAGCTGTGTGACTTTGGGCAAGTTACTTAACCATCCTGTGCCTTTGTGCCAGGCCCGTGCCTGACTTGTGTTAAGTTCTCTGTGACTGTTGTCAACATCATCACGAGCCCCACCCCTCTAGGACCCAGGCAGCAGCCGGGCTCACTGCTGGCTCTTCCCTCCCGGCCTTCTGCAGAGGCTTTGGAGACCCTGCGGCTTGGCTTCCCCTCCCGCTTTCTCTCTTCCATCCCTCAGGCCTGGAGAAGATGAGCGTGAACCGGGAAAGGTGGGCGGAGCTACTTCATTTTCCTTCCCAAGGAGACAGAGTGAGTGGGAAATACAAAGGAGGAGAGAAGCCCCAGCTCCTCCGGGCAAATGCAGGGGGGAGATGACCCGAGAAGGGACGGAGAGAGGAAGAGGAAGGTGCCAGGTAGGGGGCAAGGGGTGTGGGTGGCAGAGCAGCGTGGTGGCTCTCAGCCCCACAGCCGGCCCTCCCTGCACTCTCCGGGTTAAAGCAAGGCAGGTGCTTCTTAGAGTCACATAGATGCTGCCCCCGGCCCTGGGCAATGAGCAAGGACAGTGGCCCTGCCCAAGAAGCCAAGCAGAAACCCCCCCAAAAGGAAGGGCAGGAGCACTTACTGTAGCCGACCTCCTTCTCCGGGGTCTGGAAGGAAGGGAGGAAAGAGAACCTGTCACTCAGACCGCTCTGGGGATAACCCACTCCGCCCTTCATTTGTCCCCAGTCCCTCCATTGTGTTTAGAGATTAGAGTCATTGTGGGGGGTGTCTGGGAGCTCCTGACCAGAAGGACCCTTCTGGGAGGCTGAGGGGCCCTGTGGCAGGCCACAGTGGTGCTAAGGGTGCGGGTCACACGAGAGCTCGGAAAAGAGCTGCGTGGAGGCCGGCACGCGGGGAAGAGACATCTCGGGGGCGGGCGGGAGCCAAAGAGGAGCTGAGCAGGCCTGCGGTGGGAGGCGGGGGTCCCATAGTATGGGGGCCTTCTCTCCTGCTGACTTACCAACGGGGACTTGTCGTTCATGTAAACCATGGGGTCCTGCAGAGAAGGAGACCAAAGCAAAGGACTTAGGGTTCCAGCACTGAAAGCACCAGGAACGCATTCGCTCCACCCAGCCGGGGGGTGTGGAAGAGGACGCGGAGGGACGCAGGGCACGGAAACCCCACCCCGGGCTCCGCACTCGCTCACCAGGGACTTCTCCTCCTCCCGCAGCCACTGGTAATCCAGCACCATCTGCTTCTGCTGCTTGTCCAGGATCTGCCGCATCTTGATCTTCTCGGCCTCCCACAGCTGCTGGGCCTCCTCTCGGCTGCTGGGCCGGATGAAGTCCTCCTCCTGGAGCACGTCGGGGACAAACGAGAGGACACAGTGAGCTCCGCCCTCAGACTCAGAGGAGGGACCGTCCTCTGAAGAGCCTCTCGAGAGCCGCAAGCCTCGGCCTCGCCAGCTGCTTTTTTCTTGCAAGTTTGCTCCTAAACCCTCAGCCGTATATGCAGACAGTTGTTACCCGGCGCCAGCCTCGAGCGCATGCCTGTGTTGCCACGCGATGCCACGCCCGAGGACGCACTGTTTAACATGCACTGCATTCTGACGATTACTGACCTGTCAGCGACATTGTATCCTCTGGTGACTGCCCTAACATTATTTTGTCAGTGGGCATTTGTGACGGTTGCCGTCATTTAATAGATTTAAAAATGCAAAGCCAGCCTTCTGGAAACCCTTTGGTGCTTATCTCCACCTAAACAACCAAGGCAGCAGCTCTGGAAGCTTCGAGAGGCCGTGGTGCTGTCTCTAGCCCCACAGTGTGCAGCCCCACGTGCGTCTGGCTGAGCAGAGCCTGGAGAAGGAGCAGCAGCATGCACCCCTCGAGCATGACTTCCTAGTCAGACACACTCTTTATTAAGACAATAGTAATAGCTTGGGTTAAACAAAGGTTAGAGAAATGCAAGAGCTAAGAGATAAAATGAGAGCAAAATTTAAAGAAATGTAGCTTTATAGCTATAAGATAAATCCTTCCTCTCCCTAGACTTATTAATGTAACCCTTGTTTTAAATCACCTGTGAGGCTTTGGACCTATTCATAGTTTCAGCTGCTGGTTTGGAAACAGAAGGTATTGCATGCCTGCCTACTTTCCTTCAATATCTCTAGGGTTCATTTGCATAATTATCTGCTCAGTCCCTCCAAACTATTTTGCTTTTCTTCTGCTGCCCATGATCACCCTGGCTTCCTGGACTGGTGGAGGAAGCATGTTGTTGGCATCCTCTGGATTGCACAGAGCCCAGGGGTTGCCTTAGCCTGAGGCAGGATCCTTCAATAACACCCAAAATACTAAAAATGCAAAAAATGAGCAAGGGATCAAGCTGGCAGGGCTCTTAGTTCCTTTCCTTTGAAGTGGCCATTTACATACAAGTCATTTGCAGAAAATGCTAAAAATGATCTCTAGCGACTTCTAGCAAGCCATAATCCCTGCTAAATCTCTTAAAAGTTTCCCCACTAAACCCTGCAAAACACACTTGAATATTATAATATGGTTCAAAATAGTTATATTGGGATATTTTTCCTAGTGCTCATTGAGCTTCAGTCACTGATCTCAATTTGTAATAATATTTTTCCCCACAAGTTAGGCTTCTTGCTGGAATATTCTTTGTTCACTAATCTATTCAATAACTATTTATTAAGTAACCGCTATGTGGCAGGCAGAGGACTGGGTACTGGAAGGACATTGATCTTAAAATTTACAGAGTTTCTGTTTTCATGGAGCTAAGTAAATAACAGTTAGACCGGGTTAGTGCTCGACCTCAACACTATTGACATTTGGGGCCAGATAATTCTTTATTTCAGGGAAATTTCCTGTACATTGCAGGATGCTTGGCATCTTCCCTGGCCTCACCCACTAGATACTGGTAACACCTCCCAGTTGTAACAAAAATGCCTCCAGACATTGCCAAATGTCCCCTCAGAGGGAAAATCACATTCGTTGAGAACCACTGAGCTAGACTTTATTTTAGAATACATTTCAGAATGTAAGAGTATTTTATAATTATAGAATTGTTAAAAATAAAATAGGATTTGGCTGGGTACGGTGGCTCACGCCTATAATCCCAGCACTTTGGGAGCCTGAGGTGAGAGGATAGCGTGAGCCCAGGAGTTCGAGACCAGCTTGGGCAACATAGCAAGACCCCACCTCCACAAACATTTTTTAAAAATTAGCTGGGTGTGGTGGTACACACCTGTTGTCCCAGCTACTTGGGAGGCTGAGGTGGGAGGATCACTTGAGACCAAGAATTCAAGGCTGCAGTGATCTGTGATTGTGCCATTGCTCTCTGGCTTGGGTGACAGAGAGAGACTCTGTCTCTAAAAAAATTAAATAAATAAATAGGAAGAATTTCCCAGAGGCTGATGCTCCAAAATGAGGAATATTTAAGGCTATAATAAATATCCCCAATTAAATGTCAACACCTGCAAACACAATGATATGGTGGCCCAGGCTATTGACAAATAGTGACAAACAGGAACTAAGTGTCAAAAGTTCTAAATATAAAGTTAGGAATTTCTAGGGAAAAATGTACGGACTGAGGAAGACCAGGCTGAATACTGGTATGATGAGTTACGACTAGAGTCGACAAAACACTACACAGTTTTACAAGTGCTGAGAGATTTCCACCACTGAAATGTCTAACATGCCCCAGGACTAATTGTCCTAAATATTTTAACAAACACATGTGGAAAGACTTATTCTGATATCTTCCAATTTCATAATAAAACTCCAGGAGAAAATGAAAAAGCATTTAATCTTGTAAGAGCTGCCTGTGCTGAATGCACCTCAGGTATTCTTATCGGGGAATGGCTACTTACATTTCTTATTACACTGCACTCTTAAAAGGAATCAGTTATTTTTGGTGTTTTGTAATGACTCTCATACGCTGTGACACCTGCCACAATTAGGCTACGACCCATCCTGTCAGCCTTATTTTCACCTGCCCAGGTTCCCTTCCCTGTCCTAGCCAGGCAGCTCCCACATTTGCCCTGTGGTTTCCCAGCACTCAGTCTAGTCTCCTACTGATACCTCTGCCTCTTCCATTCCCTGCATCCCAATTTCTTCCTGTCCAAATCTTCCCCCTCCTTCAAGACCCAGCTGAAAAAAGCAGCTGGAAGGAATTATTCTCCTCTCTGAACTCCCACTCTGTGGCACCTACAACCTCTGGCTTGCAATAACAGGTAAGTGTGCACCTGGCCTCTTCCCTCTGGCCGACTGTAAGCTCTTTGAAGGCAGAACCGCTGGGTTCCCTCTTCAGCACCCAGGACAGTGCCCAGCAATCGGTACAGCCGATGTTGTGCTGTTTATTGAAAGTTATTGTTTTTTTTTTTTGTTTTTTTTTTTTTTTTTGGTTGAGACAGAGTCTCACTTTGTTGCCCAGGCTAGAGTGAGTGCCGTGGCGTCAGCTTAGCTCACAGCAACCTCAGACTCCTCGGCTTAAGCGATCCTACTGCCTCAGCCTCCCGAGTAGCTGGGACTACAGGCATGCGCCACTATGCCCGGCTAATTTTTTCTATATAGATTTTTAGTTGTCCATATAATGTCTTTCCATTTTTAGTAGAGACGGGGTCTCGCTCAGGCTGGTCTCGAACTCCTGACCTTGAGCAATCCACCCGCCTCGGCCTCCCAGAGTGCTAGGATTACAGGCGTGAGCCACCACGCCCGGCCGAAAGTTATTGTTTTAAATCTCAATTTGTGAAGTCTTCGAGAGGGAGATTGCTGCCCTTCCATCTCTGGTGTGGCATCCCACAGACTCCCAGATGAGTCAGGCTATGAGCCAGTAATTAGAAAAATTGTTTTTTGTGGGAAAAACATCTCTGAATTTTTGTTAATGCTTTCACATGCTTTGCAGGGAGCCTATTTTACCTTTTCAGCATTCTGCCTGGACGAGACTTTCTCAATATTTCTGATCTATATCATAAAATGGAGTTTATATTTTTAATTTTTTTGGGGGGGGTTATTTAAAGACATGCTTATTATGTTCTTTCAGGGAGATTTTCCTTATGGCAATTACTCATAAAGTCCTGACACAAAAGGTCTTTCTTTCCTGCTGCACAGTCTGTCTTTATGGAGCTGAACAAAGTCCTCAGGGAGACGCAGGGCTTAAACAAAGGCAATGTTACCCCTCGGATGTGCCAAATAGCATCATTCTAAAAGAACACATTTTCAAGCAAAACTCAGTAAAACTTAATTAATTACGAATAAAGAGTCAAGGGCAGGAAGGGTGGAGGAATTGAGCACAGCCTGAATTATATAGTACATGCCTAAAAATGCAGTTTTATTACTGTTAAGCATATGGAAAGATAAAAATTGGTTCAATTAATGGAAGAGAAAAAAGCAAGGGAGGTCAGGGGAAATTCATTTCACAATAGTTCTTGGTGCCTGGAGCCCTTAAGTTATCATGTTTGTTTCCAAATTTTTCTAAATTAAGGATAATGGCATAGAAGGAGATCAACCTCTTTGCCTACAGTTTTTAAATCTATTGTAATAAAAATGTATTTTTTCCAAAAAATTTCAGTCCTGTGTACTGAACATGAAATATCATATATGTATGTATATAGAGAGCTAAAATAGTCAGAGTTTTAGTGTGTTTTGTTACTCGGTTTAGTAAAATGCATCACGTGTTCATGGCAACTGACCATAAGGGGCATTTGTATGCAGGAGGACGGCTGGGAGCCTGTGCTTCTCTAGTTACAAGTGAAAGTGTTTTTGTTAGGTAAGACCTGACAATCAGAAACCAGTCCATGAAGCACTCAGGGCTTTGCGGGCAGCTGACAAGGAAGAGGTGATGGGGACGGTGGCTTAGCTCCCTGCCTATGTCCACACTGGCCCCTAAGCTCCTTCCCAGCCAGCAGCAACCTTTACAAATGCAGCAAGAGCAGCTGCCGCAGGAAGCCTTTCCTTTGACTGAGGAGAGATTTAGCAAGCAAAGCCAACGGGCAGGCAGGGTGGGGCGGAACCCCCAGGATCCTTTAACTCCAGCACCAGCCGGCTTGGCAGTGCTGTGCCCATGGGACCTCACGCCGCCCTGGACCACCCTACCCTGGGGGCTCAGGAAAGGGACAGATTTTTCAACATCAACCACAGCACCTGCGTGGACAGGGGCAGGTCTGGGTCCAGCTGGTGTCCCGGGGAGCAGAGCCTGGCTTGGTCCCCAGCCTCTGCTATGTTTGCAAAGGGAAGGGAGTCACAGAGCCCCTCGGTGGCCTGACAGGAGCATGGCAGCACGGAGGACACCTCCTGAGCCTGAGGACACAGGGTTCCCGGTGTCCCAGGCCACCTCCCACCAGCAGCCTCCTCAGTCCGGGCCGGGACCAGCATGCAGAGCCCTCTTACCCGCATGCTGTGGCGCTTGAAGACATTGTGCCGGTGGAGAGGTGGGGTGTGCAGCGAGTTAACGGGAGACGGGTACTCCATAGGGCTGGTGAGCGTGGGAGAGCTGGCACACAGACCCTCTGGGACCTATTCAGGAGACGCAAAGAAGCACAAGACACGGGACAAGGCAAGAAGGGGGACGATTAGCTGCTACGAACACGAGCACAAAGACACGATGCATGGGCACTGCGGGGGCACGGGGCTTGCTCCCCAGGGGCTGATCAGGAACACAGCGCGGCCTTTCGTTGGCCCGGGCTGAGAGACACCCCTCCCGCGGTGCTCCACTCACGGGGCCGGGGGTGGTCCCCACAGGTCACCGACCTGCTGAGACCGGGTCTCCTCCCTCAGCATTCTCCGGAGAAGAGTTATTACGCTTCAGTCACGTTACAAACTGGCAGATATGATCAGCCCACGGATTTATATTTATATATGAAATTTTTTTAAAATTAAAAAAACGAATCTCTCTTTTGAATGCCACATAAGGGTATGTTTCTTTTTTAAGGACATTGTCTCCATGTTTTGAATCAAGTCTTTTTCTCCCCATGAAGAGGATTTATTAGTTCTTGGACAGGCTCGCTTTGGCACTGGGACATGCCCTTGAGAAGAAATCTATGACCACGGGACAGCACTTTTCTATAAAGAACACCGAATCAGTGCGCAGGGTTTCTGTCGGTTGAGGAGCCCCGTTTTTGAGCAACGACTCTGAGCTGGGGGAGGCAGGAGAAGACATGAGAGGAGACCGGGCTCCCTCTCTCCTAGATGTGACAGGGCCACATAGGGCAGAAACGTTCTGAGTCGGGGCTCCGCAGCCTGGGCAGAGTCGTGGCTGGCGAGGACAGTGGTGGGGAAAGCTCGGGGAAGCCATGCCAGCTCTTCAGTGGCCACCCTGGTTCTGGCCACGGCCTCTGCGGGGAGCCCCAGGGAGTGACTCTGTTCTCTGGAGAATGTCATTGTCCCTGGCTCTCTGGGACTCCTTCTCAGAAGGCTCTGCTCAGGGTAGGAGGCTAGCGGGGGGCTTGGACACGGGAGGTAGCTGCAGGCAGACATGTGAAGCAGCAGACACCGTAGACAGAGGGACTGGGCGTAAGGCAGGTCTTAGCTGAGGACAGCCTGGCAGGTTGCATTTTTATTTTTCTGATCTGAGCTTAAATTCTGTTCTGGGTGCCAAGGAAGAGCTAACGCAGGCCATCTCCACCACCCCAGTGGGTGCACACTGCTCCTCGAAGGCACAAGAACGGAACTTCAGAAAGGACCTGGAGGAGGGATGCCCGTGAACTTTCCAAGCCCTCTGCTTACACATTTACCTGGAATTGCAGCTTGGGAGCCAGAAGGTTGGTTTGCGGAGGGGGTCTGTACTTGGGCCGGCTGGGCTGGAGAGAGAACACAGAGGTGTGTCAGTCCCTGTCTCTCTCCTCGAGTGAACACAACTCACAAGGGGACATCAGGTAGGAGGCAGCTCAGGCTTGTTCAGAAGGAAGGAGAGTTGAGGGACAAAGTTATTAATATCTAAAAACCACTCTGCATCTACTTACTGAACATCAGTTGCCCACTGAGTGATGGGACCGTACAGAGAGGCCACCTCTCTGCCCCCCAGGGGGTCGCTAATTGGAGGGGTTAAGGATCTGTGTGTGTGTAGCCCCCCTATGTGTGGGAGCACCTGCCAACTCAGAGACCCACAGCCACAGACACTCAGAGGTAGGAGGCCACCAGGGGCTCAGGCACTCATGGAAGGTTCAGAGCTGGGCCTGAGGGAAGGGGCAGGACGTGCCAGGCAAGAGGGACTGGATTGGGCATTGTTGGGGACTGAATGTTCATGTCATCCCCCTCGATTCATATGTTGAAGCTCTAACTCCCAAGGTGGTGGTATGTGGAGGCTTAGGCTTTGGGAGATGATTAGGTTTAGACGAGGTCATGGGGCGGGGGTCCCTGCAGTGGGCTTAGCACTCTAATGAGAAGAGGAAGAAAGACCAGATCTCTCTCTCTCTCTCTCTCCCTCTCTCTCTGCCAGGTGAGGGCACAGCAAGGAGGCAGCCATCTGCAGGCCAGGAAAAGAACCCTCACCAGACACCAGCACCTTGACCTTGGACTTCCCAGCCTCCAGAACTGTGAGAGACAAACGTCTATTGTTTCAGCCACCTGGTCTGTGGTATTTTGTTACAGCAGCTCTCGCTGACTACTACAGGCACCATCTCCTGGAGGCCACCCACCTAATGGCAGTGGAGCCCTGGCTCCTGGGCCCAGGGCTGCCATGGAGGACAGGGACACAAAGACTAGACCCAAGGGGCCCAGGACACTCCCCATCTGTGTGTCCTCAGGGGATCTTATTTGTCCCTAGAAAACTCCTAGAAGTGCGCAGCCTCTCCAAGGAAGCTTTTGAGGGATGATTCTTGACGTGCTGTCCCACAAGGTGCCTGTGTCTCAGATGCCACCTGCCAGGGCACTGGTGTGACAGGCTTGGTTGAAAGGTCCGGAGAGGATGGTAGGAGCATCCTGCCTACACAGTGAGTGGGGACTGAGTCAGACAGTGACCTACCTCTGCTGTGACTCACAGGACCCACGAGGCCAGAACTTGGCTTACCTTGGGTGGGGGTTCCTGGAAGGCCGTAGGCTCCAAGATTTTGGGGGGTCGGTAGCGAGCATTCCTCTCTTGCTCTATGGCAATGTCCTTCTCCATCTGATAAATGTCACTGCCGAGGAGTCAGGCCAGATGCGGGGAGAGAAACAAGGTCAAAGTAAGATGCCTCTCAGGGGCTCCTGTTTGTAGAGGAATAGCCGGATCCACTTCTGTGTCCATCTCCCTGCAGAGTGGCCTGGGAGAGCCCTCCGAGACAGGCTGGAACGTGGGCCCGAGGCCCTCTCGGTGCTGCTGACAAGCAGCCGTGCCCTCTGCCTGCAGCCTTCCACCCCTGCTCACCTGAGGCTGCACACGAGCTCCGTGAAGCGGGGCCGGTCGCTGGGGTCGTAGTCCCAGCAGCGGGTCATGAGGGTGTACAGCACAGGCGGACAGACGTCGGGCTTGGGCAGCCGGTCCCCTTTCTCGAGCACTCCGATGACGTCCTTGTTCTCCAGCCAGAAGAAAGGTTGCTTCCCAAAGCTCAGGATCTCCCACACGCACACGGCTGGGGGCAGAGGGATGCTCAGGCCCAGGGACAGGCCAGGGACAGGCCGGCCCACCCCGCAGGAACACTGTGGCCTTCAGTGCTCCGTCCCAGCCAGGGAGGGGCTCCTGCATCATCCTCTCTCTCCCCCCAGCACCCCGGGCCTTGCCTGCCCTGGCGGTCCACCCAGGGGCTGACGGCCTGATGAACCAAGGCCTCCCCACCTCGGCCCCTTGGAGCTGCAGCTCTTAGGGCTCAGGAGGTGGCAGTCAAAGCACATCACTGGGACCCCCAGTGCCTTCTCTTAGAAGGAAGTGAAGCCCCTATCAGAGAGCTGGAGGTGGAAGCTTAGTGCTGACACTTGTTGCCCATGCAATCACGGGCAAGCCCTTGCCTTGTCCCAGCCTCAGTTTCCCTGTCTGGAAAATGGGAGTGATAATTATGAGACTTTCCCGGGCGGCCGCGGGAGCACTAAGTGGGACCATGTGCAGGCTGGTGCTCTGTAAGGGGTGACCGACCACACTCTCCTTGGTTCTCGCCACTCCCTGAACCTCCTCTCAGAACAAACCTCAAACCTGTGACTTTGACATCCCTCCACGGTGGCCCCACGTTAGTCCCGGGGGCTGCTTGGTGGAGCCCACACTCATCACAAGAGCCTTTTCCAGGAAGGTGACCCTGTTCGGCCTAGACCAGCCCTCGGTCCATGTCATCCCCACTGCCACCAGGCTCCCCATCTCTGGGACTTCTTAGTGGCCACAGCAAAACAGGACCCTCAGAACCTGGGGAAGGGCAGTCCCCTGTTCCCTCCACTCCCCTTGTGGCCTGGTCACAGAGGGCAGAACCCAAACCCTTTCCCACGCCCTCCCCAGTCACCACTCACCAAACATCCAGACGTCGCTGGCCGTCGTGAAGCGGCGGAAGTTGATAGACTCTGGGGACATCCATTTGATGGGGAGACGAGTCACAGAGGCTTTAGGTGGGTGAAGAGGTTTATAGCAGTTAATTAGGGAGAGAGATCTAGAATCACCCAGAGGCACAGCTTACTCCCCAGAGACCCTTGGCCTGGGCCGCCCAGCCACAGGCTTCAGTGACCCTCCCAGGGCAAAGCAGGGGCCAGAATGTCCCCCTCACCTTTGTAATATTCCTCGTCTTCAATGTACCGGGACAGGCCAAAGTCCCCCAGCTTCACACACTCAGGGGAGGCCACCAGGATGTTCCGGACAGCAATGTCCCTGGAAGAGGGATGTCAGGACCAGGGTGAGGCACTGACTCCCTTGGGAGCAAGAACACTTTAGCGAGACAGAGTGGCAGAGGACAAGAGTCCTCTGGGGCAGGGACCTGGTCGCTGGAGCAGAATCCTGCAGCTTCTGTGGGTCGCTGTCCCCACCGAGTGGTCTTGCTAACGCACAGCTCAGGTGGGAGCCCGGCCAGCTCTCTGCCCCGACACACACAGGACCTTGTCATCTCCTTTCCTCTCGCTGCCGGGCTGTCTCTTGTCACCCTTCTCACGAGTCTCCAGCTCAAAGCACTGGCTCCCTATGTGCCCCTTCTGTGCCTATATGGTCCCCTGGGCTGGGGAGGCTGTCACCTTGCTGATTCTTCAAGGACGAACCCCAACAACTTCCCTGGCCACGGTCATGTCCTGCTGTTCTGCATTTCTGTAGGACTGTGTAGGCTTTTCTTATAGCAGCAGCCACAGCTGACCTTGATGGAGCACCTAGGATCCTACAGAGCTTTGCATGCCCCACGTCATGACACAGAGACCCTCAGAGCCCCCCGGTGCAGGGAGGACACCTGGACAGACCTGAAGGAACCTGCCCAGCAGGTCAAGGTGGAAAAGGGTGCAGCCCAGGTAGCCTACCCAGACCTGAGCTCTCACCCCTCCCAGGAGATGCACTACTGACTCAGTTTACCCCGTGCTTGCCTGCAGTGCTTCTTACAAGCAGACTCCACACCTTAACAACATTTGTTTTTGTTATTGAAAAGATGACTTAAAAGCATGACAACTTCAAATGAACAAATGATTAAAGGAAACGACTCTATCATCCCACCACCTTAGCCCAGGACTGTTGATGTCTCACGTTTGACCCTCAGGCTAGAATATAAGCTTCCCAAGGAAAGGGACGGTTGTCTGTTTTGATCACGACTTTGTCCCAGAGCCTAGGACAGTGCCTGGCACCGAACTGGAGTTCCATGATATTTATCGCATGAGTGAATGCTGGTTTATGTCCCCCAGTGTGACTCTGCATGGAATCAGGCACAAGGCCACTCAGCTGACATCAATGGTGGGGTAAGAGCCCTGCTGCTGATTCCCCCAGGGGGTCAGGTTGCTGTGGCAGGGACAGGAACAGAGGCAGGTAGAGGAGGGACTGACTCCACGGCCACAGGGAGGCTAGGATTCTGCAGCCCAGGGGTGCTGGGGAACCAGGGTGCTGTCCAGGCCGGGACCCCAGGATCTTGCCGGCGCTGTTCCAGCCCAGTCCCTTCTTCCATGTGCCACCAAGTGCACCAGCTGGGGGACAGTGAGAGCTGTGCGAGGTGGGAAGCACTGTCCTGGCACTCACAGGGGAGGGGCCAGAGGTACTGAGCTACCATGGGACACCTCAGACTTCAGAGAAGCATGGGGGGCTCTTTCAATTTTACCGATGAGGAGGTGGGTTCAGAGGCTGGTGGCACAGGTGGGGCCAACGCTGGGACCCCAACACGGGTCTTTGCAAGCTCCAGCTCTGCTCACCCAGACGCCTGGGTGTAGGGGAAGGGCTCGGCTGTCTCCCTCCCTCCCTACCTGTGCACGCAGTTGATGCTCTCCAGGTAGGCCATGGCCTTGCATATCTGCAGCGCGTACAGGACCAGGGTGAGCACCTTCAGGGAGCTCTTGTTTCGCTCCAGGTAGTGGCCCAGCTGCAGGAAGGGGAGGTGCCATTAAGACCCCTGGTGCGGCACCAGCATAGAGCCAGGGGTCCCAGATTCCTTGAGGCCCCCGACCCTTCTCGGCGGGCAAACCCAAAGCCGGCAAGATGTTCCAGCAATTTCCTGTACAAATGGGGCCTCTAGGCTGTTTCAGCTGAACAGAGAAGCTGGGGAGGAAGGGCCCCACCCTGGCCTAGTGTCCTTGTCCCCTTCCTGCCGCTTCCGGCTCACCTCCCCATAGGAGTACAGCTCCATGATGATCCAGGTGGGTTCCTCTTCGATGATGCCGATCAGCTTCACGATGTGTGGGTGGTCGAGGTTCTTCATCATCACTGCAGTGGGGGCAAGGGGACCGGCCGGGACGGCTCAAAGTCCAGCACGAGAAACATGCTGTGCTGTCCCAGCTGGGAGACATGGGGGAGTAGAGCCCCCCGACAACGTGGTCCCAGCACTGCTCACACTACCCCCCACCTGCTTCCCCGATCCCCAGGCCCGGGACCCTCCCACCTTGGAGGCCGGGGGTCTCAGGGTCCCGCCCAGGGGACGCCTACCTGCCTCGCTCATGAACTTCTCCTTGTTGTCCAGGGTGCAGTCCTTCTTGCAGGTCTTGACGGCCACGTTGGTTTTCTCCCCTTTCTGCAACAAGAGTGTGTTCAGGGCCCTGCGGTCCAGCCTGGGGCTCAGAAGAACATGTCCCCTCCCAGCCTCACCCTGGTCTTCCCATGGATGTCACCGCCAGCCAGGGGAGGCAGGGGATGTCCTCTTCCTATTTCTCTCTTCTCCCCTTTTCCTCTCCTCTCCTCCCCCACTTCCTTTCTTCTGGGTCAGCCTATGCTAGAACCGGACAAGTGACTCTAGCCTCTGTCTGCACATGCAAGGACGCAGGGGCCACATGACCTACCTAGAGTTAGGGGCATGGGGCAGAGCACCTGCAAGGCCACTGTCAGATGGCAGCCAGGCCTCTTTCTCTCTCGTTATTGTCAGATTTTAAATTCTTTTTGCCCTTTTCCTGGGCTTGGCCTTTCTCCTGGGCCTGCTAGAAGCTCGACTGTAGAAGCCGGCCTTGCCCGGCCCGTCGGTGGCCTTGAGCCTAACTCTGCCTGGGGTCCTGCCCTTCCTTTCCTCTTCTTCAGGTCCTGCCTCCATTTCCAGCCTGGTATTTTGTTATCCTTCTTGGAAATGACCCCTGTCTGCGTCGTTCCCTTTGTAAAGACTGTCGTGCCAGGCGGACAAGGGGCCCCACATTGTGTGGCCGCCTCCCACCCGCTCAGATTCGAGCTCCTTCTGGCCTCACAGCCAAGTAGAGGAGGAGTGTCAGGGAAGTGCATGGAACTCACGTGATTCGTGTAGACTCCTTCATAGACCTCCCCAAAGAAGCCTTCCCCGAGGATACGATTCAGAACCACGTCTTCACGGGCGACGCCGTACTGTGGACCTGCAGCCGGAGGAGGCAGAGGGTCACGGAGCACCCAGACCAGCCAGCGTCCCCTGGAGAGCCTAAGTGTCACCAGACCCCCAACAACACCTCAGCCACGATCCAGAGGCTGGGCTGGGAAAGAGTCTAGAAGGTTCCATCATCCCGTTCCCCCCAAAGATTGGGTCTCCGTTCACATTCTTAGAATCCCCACCCAGCTCCACAGGTACAGGAAAGGTCAGTCAGCACAGGGAGATAAAAGAACAATCTCGGCTTTCAAATCAAAGGCACCTGTCTGAGCCACACACAGGAGGATACATATGAAGAAAAGGATGTTCCCTGTGGTGACATGTAAATCCTCACGATGTCATTTCATGGGTGTGGTCACTGTGGTGGGGTCAGGACCTACCTCCGGGCCTTCGCAGGGTCTCGTCGGGAATCTCCGCGTAGATGTCTGACTCTGGAACGACAGGAAGATGCCGACGGTGGGCACTGCCAGGAACCAGGTGCGTGGCTCCCACCTGGAAGCTGGTGGAGCCACAGGGGCAGGGTGGGGGCAGAAGCCAGGCGAGTCTCGGGCTCCCATCCAAGGCTGCAGAGTGGCCACAGAGCCTAGGGGACCTCGGCTTGAGCTCCTGCTCCCCACTTCCCAGTCGTGTTATTTAGGGCAAGTTGGTTACTGTCCTCTAATCTCAGTTTCCCTTTATGTAAAATGAATGTCTCTGGGGAATGTTGTCAAGATTGAATAAAATAATACCTGTTATATTTTAATACCATTACAGACTGAATATTTGTGTCTCCCCCTGCCCTGAAAATTCATACATGGAAGCCCTAACCCCACTGTGATAATGTTAGGAGGTGGAGCCTTTGGGAAGTAATTAGGTTGTGGGGGTCGAGCCCTCATGATAGGATTATTATCTTTATAAGAAGAGAAACAGAGACCAGAGTATGCACTTTCTCTCTCTCTCTCCACCATGGGAGCACACAGTGAGGGACCACCATTTGCAAACCAGGCACAGAATCTGCCAGCGCCTTGATCTTGGACTTTCCAGCCTCCAGAACTGTGACAATAAATGTCTGTGTTTTTTTTTTTTTGTTGTTGTTGTTTGTTTGTTTGTTTGAGACAGAATCTCCCTCTGTTGTCTGGGCTAGAGTGTCATGGCATCAGCCTAGCTCACAGCAATCTCAAACTCCTGGGCTCAAGCCATCCTCCTGCCTCAGCCTCCCGAGTAGCTGGGACTACAGGTGTGCACCACCATACCTGGCTAATTTTTCTATTTTTAGTAGAGACAGAGTCTCACTCTTGCTCGGGCTGGTCTTGAACTCCTGAGCTCAAGTGATCCTCCCTCCTGGGTCCCCCAGAGCACTAGGATTACAAGCCTGAGTCACTGTGCCTGGCCATAAATGTCTGTTTTTAGGCCACCCAGTCTGTGGTGTTTTGTTACAGCAGCCCGAGCTGACCGAGATAAACATGGTGCCACATAGTAGCCACTCAGTACACGCTAGCCGTTATCATTCATGACATTTGTCTGCCGTCGTTGGGAAGTGACAGGGGAAGGTTGTTTTTCTGTTACTCGGAGGAAACCCTTGCCACTGTCGTGAGAGCCGGCAGCGGTAAGCAAGCAGAAGGGAGGCAGAGGGCACGGGCAGGGGACAAGGCGGGCAGCTTACCGATGCTGCAGCTCTCTGAGAGTTGGGAGCGCCGGGCCTCCAGGGATCTGCAGGAGGAGATGAGAGGGCAGGAGCTGGGAGCTCAGAGCCTGGCCGTGTTCCCCTGGGCAGCCTCGGCCCACCGTCTCCACCCACCCCATCTGGAGAAGCAGCCCATCCTGATGAGCACCACCTGGGAGCACAGCCCAGGCTGCAGGGCCCCGGAGGGGAGGGGCCCGCAGTGATTCCCCAGGGATAACACCAGGTGGCATTAGGACATCGCAATATTCCACCAAGTATTTACTGGGGGCAGGGGGGAGGGCGCCCTTGTGAAAGCCGGGGGGGCCAGTGTTCTGGAGCCCAGGAGCCAGAAACTGCATGTGGGGGACCAGTTTGTTCTTCTCTCGGCAGACACAGGTGGAGCTCGGGCCCTGTCCTCTGCCTCCCCGTGGTACTCACAGCATGGGGATCTGGGGCAGGCTGTTCCGCTTCTCACCGTCTGGGGAGAGAGGAGGGAGAGGGAGGCTGGAGGCGGGCACAGGGGCCTGGGTGGGCAGCTGATCTCCTCATGGCTTCCACATGGGAGGTCCCCCATCTGCCTCTTCCATTGTCCCTTAGCCGCAGAGTGGGGGCCAGGGAGGCCTCAGGCCACAGCTGGGGTCCTCCTGCAGGCTGCCTCCTGCCAGACTCCACACGCCCCTGCCCAGACCCCCATGTCCTGATTCCAGCCCCAAACAGAGACATACAGGAGGGACCAGTCACATTCTATCACTGGCTTTGCACTTCCTGGAGAGACAAACACCTCCAGGAGCTGGCCTCCGCGTGGCCCTTGACCAGAAGGGCTGGGGTGGAGCGTGGACAGGGCCTGTAGCCCGAGATGGGCCCACAGGAAGTGTCCGGCTGGGCCAATGACAAGCCTCTTTATCCACTTATCGGTTGACGGCTTAGCATCTCCCACTCTGCCTCTGGGGACTTGGCTCAACTGTGCTGCCACCCACAGTCCTGACACTTTGCCTTTAAGTGGAACCCACCTTTCCTGGGGTGGACGATGAGAGAGCCTCCGTGCTCCCCCTGCAGCCGGCAGTAGCCGTCTATGAGGTCAGCCATGTTCTCAGCCTCCGCAGGGGACGAGGTTTTGATGGACAAAGCCTGCAGGAAGGGACCGGCCACAGTGAGACCCCAGAGCCTTGGCTAGGGGCTGCCCCCCAGGGCTGGAGGAGGACTGCTGGACATGGCACCCACCCCCGCCGGGTGCCACCCACACCTCTCCCAGGCTCGGCTCCCTTCCTGCGGCCACCAGGGGGTGCTCTGTCACCCCAACCGAGCACCCGGGGCTCTCCGAAGGCAGGTCCCAGGCCTGGTTGGTTTCCTCTCTGAACACACAGCACAGTGTGCTGTCCCTAGCAGGTGCTCAACAAGTAAAAGCAGAAACTGAGAAAAGGGAAGCGGAGGGAGCAGTGCAGGACAGGTGCACAGAAGGAGCGAGAGGAAGGGCCTGCAGTCTGACCTCTTTTACCCACACAAACCCCACGCTGCTGCGGGCTCGGTTTCTGGGTCATTGTTCACTTGGCAAAGCTTAGGCCTCTGGTTTGTACCTGATTTCTGGTCACCTGACCTACCCTAAAAAGTTTCCCCATTTCTTTCCTGACAATAAAAAAAAATATCTCCTGAATGTCTTTATAATTTATCTACCTCCTGGCGTCTTGTCTAAGCACTGGGTGGTTTCTTAACAAGATCCCCCAAACCAGGAAACTCCTGGTCTCCTGCCCACCCTGGTCAGCAGCCTGAGCAAGGACCCCCCACCCTGCAGTGACGCCCCTTGGAGCGCCCAGGTGTCCCTGTGCCCAGAGATGCTCACCTGGGGGGCGCCCTCGATGCCCAGCTGCAGCACCGCCTGGCCCTCCTCCAGCGGGAGGCACCGGATAGACCTGATGTGCTTGAACTCGGCCAGGCAGGTGGGCTGTGGGGAGGGAAGGGGCCCTTCAGACCATCCCACTGCGGGGATCAGGCCGTGCAGACTGGTCAGGGGCGGGGGCATGGTGGGCGTGGGGCAAGGAGGAACTGGGAGTCTCTTGTGGGGGTGGCAAAGAGAGAATCAAAAACCATTCAGGCCAGAAGGACCGTCTGGTCCCAGCCCCTCACTTTGCAGGAGAGAAAACAAGGTGGGGAGAGAGCCAGGACGCGCCCAGGGCCATGTGTCAGGTTGGCAGTAGAGCCGTGACTGCACCCAGGTAACCCCCCAACTCCCAGGGGAGTCTTGCCCCATTTGGCCATTGAAAGAGCAACTCGTCCATCCAAGCCAGGAGAGTAACAAGGGCACCGTCACTCCTGCTTTCCCGCCCCACGCCCGTCTCGGTGCCGAGGACAGTCACGGGCGGTAAAGAACCATCTGCCCCAACTGTGATGCCCAAACACCCTCACCCAGCGGCTCACTCCAGGGCACGGCCTCGGGAGGTGTTTGCTCTCAGTGACAGGGACAAGGACAGCATGGGTCAGACAGGGCAGGGGCAGCAAAAAGGCGCAGACATCTCTCCGCCTGGGCTGGGTAGGGCTGCCCGGCCTCTCTCTACCTTTGCGTCTTGACTGGTCAGCTGGCGGAGGCCCTTAGGGCCGATGACTAGGTCCACGGTGATGTTCCATCCTTGCTGGAATAAAAGGGGACCAGACCGTTGCCCCAGTTCTGCCCACTCCATCACCCAGAAATCTGGAGGAAAAGCCCACTGGGCTAGACGAAGGCCACTGTCTCCTGGGCCCTCCAGCTCCTTTGCCCTAAACCCATCGACTTCCCCCACCTGCCCACCTCCCGGAGCTGGTGGCCAACACTTCAGTCCCCGTGTCACACAAGTGGATCGACATTAATTCCACCGCAGGCAACTCCGAGAGGCCCTGATGCTCGAGGACCCACAGCTAGTTTGGCCTCTCCCGGCCCCTGGAGTTAGGCCCCGGCCCCCTTTCCCGAGGGGCTTGGGATTCGGGTCAGGGCGAGGACAGAGGGAGCGCGTCCTCACAATGAGTTCACAGCGATAGGTCTCCTGGTCGATGTTGGCAAAGCCGGCGAGCGTGTTGAAGAACTTCATGACGCACTCCTCCTCCCTGAGCGAGGCGTACTGCTGGAACGTCTGCTGGATCATCTTGCGGAACTGCTTGGGCTGGGGAAGGGGACGGGGTCAGCCAGGCCCGCTTCCCTGGGCTCTGACTCCTTCCCCCGGGGTCTCACTGCTGGGGGATGGTCCCCAGGGCCTATGATTGCAGTGGCCATCTATGACCTAAAACACCCCTGTTGCCACGATGGCCCTGTGAGGGAGGCAGGGTGGCATCCCAGAGCTCGGGCCACAAAGCCCACAGGCCTGACATGGGCCGGGAGCCTGGGCTCATCACATCCCAATTCCCAGCCCCAGAAGGGGCCCAGGACGCACTAGTTGTCCTGTGTCCTGATGTTCAAGGTGGCAGATGCCCTGGCTTCCCCCAGTGTCCCAGGCTGATCCGTTCAGCTCTAGCCTTGGGGCCCAGCACAAAGGGGTCTTTCTGAGCCCCCACCCACTGGATTCCTCACCTTTAAGTTCTCCTGCATCTGCTTTGGGAAAAACAAGTCCAGCCCCACTTCCTTTCTGAAAGAAGGAAAAAAAAAAAGCAGCATTTGACTCCCTCACCCCCACCCCAGGACTTCTGGCCAATCAGGAGGAGGCGAGAGAGCTTGGGGACTGGGAGAGGGACCCTGCCTGGCTCTGGGGAAGGGGTGAGGGGAGAGGCAGGGCAGGGGGCAGGGCCAGGTCCCAGGACTTACTCCAGGAGCTCGAAGTTGGACTTCTTGTCCAGGGCGTTGTGGGGCATGTCCTTGAAGAACCGCCTGGAGAGAGAGGGAGGGTATGGGGAGGGTGGCTGATGGCTAGGGGGTGGGGGGCATCAGGACCATGCACCCCGTGCCCATGGGTCGGCCTGGAAGCCCCTTCCCCTGCCAGATGTGGGAATTCCCAGGGGAGGGAGGAAGTTATAAAAGTCATAAAATGTGACATTTAAAAACTGAGCAAAAAAGGAAAACCCACAAATTTCATTCCTAGAAAAGACGTGCGTTCTGGGAGACCCGCTCTAGGACTGCACAGTTGTTGGGCTGAGGAAGAAGAGGGCAGCTCTGTGAACACATGGCCCGAGGCAGCCAATGCTGGAGCTACCGGTTCCGGAACACACCTCCACCTTCAGGTCCCGGATTCCCTTTGTGACTTCTTTTTCATTTATTTGCTGTCTCTGAGATATTATATGTGTGTATGTTTTTCATGTTCACCTAAATAATTATTAAATGCAGTACTGCTCATATAAAATCTTTAGAATTCATAGAACAGAAGAAAATGAAAATAATCTGTAGTCCTACCACCAGACGTGACGTCTATTAATATTTTAAATATGTTCTGTAAGTCCCATTTCTCCTAAAAATGTGTGTTTTGATAAAGATCTTTATGTATTTTTATTTGTAGCAATTGTGTTTTAAGCTGAGACCGAGTAGCCAATGTCCTCACATGAGCCAGCCTCCCTTCCCTGTGTAGGTCACTGTGTCTAGTAATTTTATTGACTGTTGTAGACATTGCCCTACTATTGATCTTATATTAAGGTAATTCAGTATTCCTTTAACCCAGGTGTCCTTATAGACATCTGGGAACAGTTTTGTGCTGATAATATCATAAGCAGAGACAGTCAAGTAACTTACAATTCAAAAGCAATGAATTTAGACAGTTCATTGTGTTTAGAAAATAGGAAAATTAGATCCTCACTTTATACTCCATCTAGAATATTATACTCTAGAATATTTTTTTATACTCTATCTAGAATACTATATACTCTATCTAGAATATTTATTCTAGATGAATTAAAAGATAAATGTAAATGATTAAGCCATTTTAAAACTAGAAAAATTCTCGGAAAGTATTTCCAAGTCATCGGGTCAAGAAGAACATCCAAAGCATGAATTCATAGAAGAAATCCCCAATAAGAACTTAAAACATGGAATGTTATATACTTAACAATTTTTAATAAATATTGTCTTTGAAAATATTTCCAACAAAATAAATAGTTCTCTCTTAACAAAAATATCATCCCAACTTTAGAAAAATAAATGCATTGGAAAAAATGAGAATAGATCTACCCTCTTAGTGGAGGTCATCTCTGGTTCATTGAATTCCAGGTAATTTTTAAAGTTTTTTTTCCCCTCTTTTTTTTACGTGTTTCCAGTATTCAACATTGAACAAATATTACCTGTTTTACTTGAAAAAAATTTAAGGCAGTGAGTTTAGTCAAACCATCCTCATGTAAATCATCGCATAATCTATGTTCACTGCCCACCCAGGTGGTCTGCTCCGTGGCTACACATTTACCTGGAGACTAAGTTGAATCCCTTTCTTAGATGCCATTTATTTTATCAGGAACTTCCTCTGTGGTTCCCCATCCTTGACCCCTGGGGTTCCCAATACACACACACCAGGTCATCCTTCTCGATTATTTCCCTTAGAGGAGCAAAAGCGATGCAAAGTAAAAATGAGAATAAAAAGGATGGAATCCTGTGATCACAGCACGATGAAACAAGTCGCCTTTCTAACTGGGGCAAGGTGAGTTTGTTTAAAATGCCATGAGGTGGAATGGAGGGAAAGCAGAAGATAAAAAGTCTGTTATATAAAATTTTTCTTATAGAATCTAGAATGACTACATTTAAATGAACATTAAGGAGTCATAACATTTTACGATGGCTCAGTAAATATTATTGAATTCTCGTCTTACAATATTGAAATATATTTCTGTCTTCTTCCAAGACAAGATCCAAGAATAGAAGGTCCGAAAACATGTTCAATAAACTAGGACTAGAAGGAAATCAAGAAATGAAATAAAGAATGTGGCATACCTACAGCAGATATTTTCATTTAGTATAGGTTTGGGATTTGGGTACCTACCCTGGCTGCCAGGGTAGTAGATATGAGACCTCATTTAGGGCATAATTTATTAAGCGAAAACATTTGCCTTAAAGGACAGATTTCATTACTTAAAAAGTTTGAAAAGCTAATGATTAAAAGAAAACTAATATCCTCAATATTCTTTTTACCAAAAATAAGAAGCCAATTCCATATATATTTTTTTTCTCCTGTTACAATTTTGGTAAGTACCAATGGCATAACATTAAAGCACAATTCAGTAAAGGTGATTGTTCAAAGTTCTAACTAAACATGGCCTGAGGATACAGCCTTCCGATGATCTCATTCAGTGGTTCTCAACTGGGAGCAATTTTGCACACCCCTTGTCAGCCCAAAACATCTGCAATGTCTGGAGATATTTGGGTTGTCATTCCTGGTTGGGTGGGGGGTGCTATTAGCATCCAGTGGGTGCAGCCCAGGGATGCTGCTAAACATCCTACAATGTACAACTGGCCCCCGCGACAAAGAATTTACCCAGCCTGAAATGTCACTAGTGCTGAGGTTAGGAAAGCCTGGGAGAAAAAACCCTTTTATCCAAGGAGAGAACTTAGGAAACTAAGAAGAGTGGCTCTTCCCTACCTCTACTTTTCTCTACTGGGTGTCTGACAGAGGGAGTCAAAGATGGCACCTGAGAAGGAACATTTTAGCTGACTAAGGGCAGCTCTGCAGACTTAGAAGTCAGAGGACTGTAGGGAGGGAGGGACATTCAGTTATAGGACATGAGGTGCTCATCTAGGCTGGAGAGTGGCTGCAGTAAAGACCCCAAAGCTCCCCACAGCCAATCGTGGCAGCTTTAGAAAGTGTCCAAGCCCAGTGTTACCTGGTCACCCTCCACATTCATAAAAACCTCTTATAGGCAGGATGGCCATCAGCAATCCCACTGGGCTGAGTGAGCTGCAAAAGGTACTTCTAGGTAACTGAACAAATAGGCTTGCTGTACACAACTCTTGGCAAATGGCCACCAAGGATGAGGACTTTAGTTCTTTCAGGTTACCCATTCATTCAAATATGTGTCACGCTCTCGTGTGCCAGGCAAAAGGCAGCACCAACCCTGACTTCAGGATTGGATGGGATTTCACAATCTAGTATTAATACACGGAGAACATATCGTCTAATGGAGCTATGCATGGCATGGCGGGTTCGCAAAGGAGGCAGAATGGGGTGAGGATGGAGCAGAAAAGGTTTCAGGATGAAGAGACCCTCGAGCTGGCTGGGGAGGAAGAGTAGATGGCCATGCTGTGTGCAACTGACACTTTCCAGGCCTGCTCTGAGGTTTCCTGTGAACGTACGGGGCAGGCAGGTGACACTGCCCGGTAAGTTTTCCAAAGAAGAGTTTGCTAGTCTGAAAAGGAGAACGGGAAGACTGTGCCAAACAGAGGGGATGCGGCACCCACCCCGGGGCTGAGAGCTGCTTCCCAGCCCCAGGCGAGAGTGGTCTCTGACGGTCTCTCTTGGCCGCATTGTTGAGTGAATGGATGAGATTTGACACTCGCAATGAAAGAATGCGGAGGCCTGGGATATTTAAACAGTAAATTAAAGGAAATTAGGCTTAGCTAAATGGAAGGATGAACTCATTTTGAAATTAACACTGAGAAATTAAAATGCATGAAAAATAACAGCAATTTTAGAGTGATTAAGGAGGCAGTGAACGGGAAAATGTTTTATTAGGAAAAAGGAAGCTCAGCAAACACACCTAGGGCATCCCAATCTCCTGAATCCTGCCTGCTTAGCTCACTCGCTATGTCCCCGAAGGGCCTCACAGATCATTTACAGCCTTGCTGTTGACAAAGGTGCCCAATCCCTCAAATGTGCCACAGTCTGAGTGTTACCAACATTTAGAGCCATCGAACGTCACTGGGATGTCTGGGAGAACCAGTAACATCGCTAATCAGAGACGCTGCTCTCCCCAGGGAGTGAGCTTCTGTGCTGAGTGTCATCTTAGCTGTCAGCCAGGGGCACTCAAGTTATCCCAAACCTGCCCAACCGCCATCCTGGAATGAGGCTGCGCCTGCTAGGAGCGCCCTCTGGTGTCTGGCTGGGGGACAAGCCTGCAAAGTTGAGCAGCTAACACCAAGGGGACAGTGGAGTCTACTGGCAGGTATAGGCCTGTGACTGGTACCCAGGTAAGAACAGCAGGAAATAAAGAAGCATCTTTGCAGTTGGCTATGTTTGTCTTCTGAACAGCAGTAGAAATATTAACATGTTATCAACATTTGGAAATTACAAGCCAAAATGCCTTCTGAAGCAAAGCAAGCTGAATGTTCTTCCTCTAATCTTGACTTACTATCAGTTACGACTTAACCAATCATGGGTTACACATTTACTCCAATCTCTTAGATCAGAGCATTCTGGGGCTCTGCTGGGGGTGGGAAATGGTCCTGGGTGTGCCAGGTTAAGGGAGAAAAATTGTTTGGTTCCTCAAAGTGGGCAGGTACCAATTTCTAGCATATAGGCCATGAATTTCAAATTTTAATTTACAAGAGGATAGTTAGATAATATATTCGGCATTTATAAACCACCTCCAATAAATCATTACAAATTAATTAGGTATCATTGTAACGATATCACATTCTAGAAAAGGCACAAGTATGGCAACAATAAAAAGGTCAATGGTTGCCATGGTTAGAAGGGAGGGAGGGATGAGTAGGTGGAGCAGGGAGCATTTTTAGGGCAGAGAAGCTCCTCTGTATTAGGCTACAATAGTACAACACCAAGAGTGAGCCCTAATGTAAACTAGAGACTTCCAGTGATAATTACCTGTCAATAGGGGTTCATTGATTACAAAGAATGGACCCCAGGGGATGGGGGGTTGTTGATAATGGGGGAGGCTGTGCTTGTGTGTGGGGAAGGGGTATATGAGAAATCTCTGTACCTGCTGCCAATTTTGCTGTGAATCTAAAACTGCTCAAAAAAAGTGTGTTAAAAATAGAGAAAGAAATAAAATGAGGGTAAAGATAAAAAAATTGGTAAAAAAGACAATTATTGAACACTTCCGTCCCTGTCACTGTTCTAAGTACTTTAAATATATTAATATACTTATTTTTCATAACAACCTTGCAAGGTTGCTACTATTATTAATCATTCCCATTTTACAGATGCAGAAACTGAGGCACAGAGAGATTAACTGACTTGCCCAGAGTAACACAGGAAACAGAAAACTCCACTGAGGATTCATTTCACTAATCTCATATCTCATGCATACATCATACCATTTTCTTTAAGCTAGGAAAGAATATATATATATTTTCCACTGGAGACGCCATATATCTGTAGGCAGGTAACCCAATCAATGATGTTAACAGGACTATTGCCCATGATTTGTGGGTAAGCCTATACTCTGGAAGCTTTTCAGGCAAGAGACACAGCCCTGGGAAATTCTGCCTTATGGCCTGATTTTCAGAAATGTGTCTGACTCTCTCTTGGCGAGAAATAGTTGTAACTTGCTTTTAAAATAGCCCATTATAACATAGAGCTTTGCATTCAACTTTAAAAATGATCAGGCCTGAAATCTTCTATTAGTTTTACAGAGTAGGTACGTTTCCTACCTTCTCCCTAACGTCCTATTCCCTGACCCTCGATGGTCAACCGGGAAGAATAGGAACCTCTCTCTGACTCTGTTCCTCAGACTCGGGAGATGGGAAACAATACGCCTCTTTCATAAAACAAGCGTGGCTTTTGGAATGATCCTTAGTTGGTTCGACAGCAGACATCACAGATTGCACACTCCCGACAGGACTGTCTGCAAGAGCCACGTCCTGGTGCTGAAGTCAACGCCAGTGATAGTCTGGGATGATCGGAGGACACGAGAGCATGAACAGAATGCTCGTGGGTCTTCTCCATGCTGCCATGTTACTAGGCGTGATGACTGACAGGTGACCTAAATGATGGGTGTCTCAAAGGGAGACTAGAGTCCTGAGTATGAGACCCATAAACACAAAGATAAAGATAAGCTTTTCCAAATTGTCTAATTTCAGAGAGGAAGAAGAGACTGTGGGATGTGTAGGAGCCGCGTGGTCTTGGAAGGCACAAAAGGGCTCAGGTAATAAATCAACTTCACATACTGCCCTTGGGCCACCAGCACTGAACTCTTAAGATCTCCACAAATGGCTGAGAGCCGGGCTGTCCTCTAACCGGCTACGGCGACGGTGGCTGCAGACTTCCTCTGCGTAGGGGATCCAAGTGCCACCAAGTGTGAAGCCGTGGGGAGCCCCTGAGGCTGCCCTTGACCTGTTCTGTCAGAAATGCCTATAATCTCAGATGCTGAAATCTCAGTGCGACCTCACTTTCCCATCCCATGGCTCTTCCCCTGTGGGGGGGCCCAGGATGGGCCAGAATTCCCCAGCTCTGTAGAAGCAGCAGCAGAGTTCTACTCTCTATCAGCTTTGAGGCCACAGGCAGGGTCAGGACCGCCCTGGAACTGCATTTGCAACTGACCAGAAGGAATCCTCGGCCAAGGTTTCCCTGGCAATGGTCCCGAAAGCCCTCCCATCCCCCCTGTGAGGTTCACTGCGTCCAAATCCCCCGGGGTTGGTGCAATATGCATATGCTAAGGTCCACCCCACCCCACCTGCCAAGCCAGAGTTCCCGAGGCAGACGGGGGCAGGGGACCTCTAGTTTATTAAGCTCCCAGGTGATTGTGATTTGCGACCAGATGTTGAAACTACTGCTCGGAGACAGATAAGAGGTAGAAAGAAGGGGAAGGGAGGATGGAAAGGGGTGTGTGTGGTGTGCGTGTGTGTGTGTGTGTGTGTGTGTGTGTGTGTGTGAAACTGAGTGAGGCTGTCTTGATCAAGACAGGGCCAGGGCACAGGTCTAGCCTCATCATCCTCCTCTGTTCCAAACAGCAGTGGCCCCTGACAGCCAGGAATATGGTCTCATTTCTTAGACTACCATTCTAATGATGTCATCCTAATGATGTCATCCTAATGATGTCATTGGCCTGCCATTGTACTGATGGTGCCTTCTGCCATCAGCCCCAACTCCCAGTCGAGAGCCAAGCCCACGATTCTCCAGTCTGTTCTTTTCCTTCCACTGATGCCCGGACCTAGACTGCGTCTCCCCCTCCCCTGCCTCCATCCCCGGCCATTTGAAGTTTCTCTTCCTCCCAGGAGCAGTTAAGGACCCTCCTCCCGATGCTGTCAGGATTAAGGCTCCTGCATGGAGTCTGTTTGGCACATGCTCACTGTGCCTCATATTATGAGGAATTGTACACACACCTGTCACCCCCCAAACATACGTTTGAGGGCATCTCTGGATGATTTATGAATTCCGCACATATGCACCGAGTGCCCCCTGGAGATGGGGACACAGCAGTGGGCACGGCAGGTGGAAATCCCTACATTCGCACGTCCCCCCGAATCTAGCCCGGTGCTCTGGGAACAGCTGCTGAGTTGCGTGAACAGTAGCAGAGACGATCGGGGGACAGAAGCAGCGAGCAGCCCGGAGGCCAGAGCAGTGGCCAGCAAAGTGGCCGGGGGAGTCTGACCAGAGCGGGAACTGGCCCTGCAGCCCCGAGGACCAGGTGCCGGGCACCTCCAAGCCTTGCCCTCTGTGGGCCACACTTGCCCCCTTCCCTGCTCTCACACACCCACTCTTGCTTCCCACCCTGGATGCCAGCCAAGAGCCTGGCACAGCACCCTCCCAGGAGGGCCCTCGAGGCCACGTACCTGAGCTCCAGACAGCCCAGCTGCAGGGCCATGCCCTCGCTGACCTTGCTGGCGTAGCGCTGCATGTAGTCGTTCCGGAGCTGGCGAGGAAAAGGGCCCAGGGTTAGACTCACACCCGCACCCCTGCTTCCCTGGGCGGAGGCCGTGGACGAGGAGGGGTTCCTAGAACACAGTCCTGCCCCGCTGAGGCTGAGCCCTTGTGCACACCGGCCTGGCCAGGAACCAGCACCGGGCAGGGACAGGAGGCTCCCCCAGCTCCGCCTCCCTCTGGAACCCAGGAAGAGGTCACGGTCATGGGGCTTTTGAGGCACTTTCACACACGTTCTCTCCCTGCTCCACTTTGGAGAGAAGGAAACTGAGATTTGGGGAGGAGCCACGAATTTATCCAAAGCCCTGTTGGTAAGTAGTGACAGATGTCATCAGCTGCCCAAGAAAAGCCTGGCTCTGTCTCTGGCAAGCCAGGAGGGCGATGAAGGAGGGATTTGAGTCTAGACAGAAGGTCACAAGGGCCCCTCCCGTGGACACTGCACTTGCTCTGTGCCTGGTGCCGTGCTGGGCACTTTTTTACATGCATGATGTCCAGTGGCACGTCGGACAACACAGCAACCCCTGAGAGCTGTTAGTAAATTTTCAGAATTTTTGCAAGCACGTCGATGTCCTATCGGTCGCTTGAAATAGGCGGTGGTGGGAGTGTGTACATCATGGAAATTGGCAAGTGCTACACTTCAGAGAGCCAATTAGCCAGCACACTGCCAGTGATGCCATGTGGTCCTCACAGCAACCCTACAAAGCGGGTATTCATATCATTGCTATCCCCACAATGATTTTATAGCAGAGGAAACGGCTTGGTGCAGGCAAAGGAAGTTCCCAGGACGCCAGGTCAGTACACGGCAGAGCCGGGCTGCGACGCAGCTGTGTGAGCTGCAGAGCTGGGACGAGCGCTACAGGCTTCTCTTTGGACCTGCTCCTGCTGCGTCACCAGCCAGGTCTCCCGGGCCACCAGGGAAGTCCAGGAGAAGCTGGGGGGCACACGGGGCAGCTTAGCCAGCACTGACATAGCTGAGAGAAGCAGGGTTGGAGCTGCTGACCATGGACCCAGGACACGTCTTCCAGAGAAGCTTCCTAGACTGGGCCCTCGAAATCCGGGCTTAGCCTTTCCAACTGCCTAGAAGAGGACGGACGACACTTGGCATTTGGGGGCCCTGGGACCCTGGGGGGCGGGAAGATAAAGTGCTTTTTACCTGTTGGTAAAAGTAAAGCAGCGTGGTCCTGTCTTTCTTCAAACTCTCCATGAAGTCTTCCGGCAAGTAGCGGATCTGAAGGTCGTACCTATGGCAGGACATTCACACTCTCTGGTGACACTGGGAAGCTGGGACAGGAATCTAAGGGAGGGAGTGGGACCCCCAAGGGCAGAAGCAACCCCTCCCCCAGCATGCAATGGGCTGCCATGGGCTCCTGGCCACCCATGCGGGACTCGTTTCTTCTTTTCCTCCTCTGTGGTTGGGCAGAGGATGGCAGAGAGGCCAGCAGGTGGTGGTCGCAGCTAGCCCTGACTGTCCATCTCTTCTGCCGCCTGGCGACTGTCTGCCAGGTTCACAGGCTGCCCCCCTGCCCTTCCGGTCCCCTTCCGCACAGCACCAGTAGCAGCCTGCCTAGAGATATTCCCAGATATCTGCCCTGGGCTGGGGATACGCTGAGAGCCCAGGTTAGACCTCGGAAAGGACACGCATCGGCTGCTGCAGGAGGACTAAGCCTAGAATGCCACTCAGATTTTCCAAACACGCTGAGGCTGGGGACTGCTCTGAGGGCTGACCTCCCAGCCCCACATCCGTCTTCTCCTGTCCCAGAGCCCGGGGCTCATCTCCTACCTCCACTCGGCTTCCACGTGGAGGCACTCATACTTGTCCTGCACCTCGCCCACCGTCATCTGCGGGTGCAGCCAGTGGATCTCGTCCGACTTCATGTGCTTCAGCCTCAGCCCGTAGCACTCGGCCAGCTGGATGTTGGGCCCGATGCGGCCACTCAGCAGGATGGAGGTGATGATCTCCTGCGGGGAGGGAGGGGAGGGACACGACTCAGCGGTGTTCCCCTCTGGGGGACAAGCTGGGGCATCGAGCTGGGGTTTTGAGCCCTGTGCATTGGACTCTGAGGATGTCCACTTAGCCGAGCTGATTCACTGGATGGTGGGGCGGGACAAGACAGAAAGACCAGACCTGCATCAAGAGGTTAAGTGCCGCAATCCCCACTCGAGAAGCGCGGTCACAGGAACGAGTGCTGGCAAGAAAGCAGGTGCCCTCTTGCTCCCACCTTCTTGCTAACCAGAGCTAACAGGCCACTCAGCCTGGTGCCCTAGCTTCCTGGCCTAGAGCCAGAGCTGGATGGACGGGGACAACTGGGCAGCTGCCGGGAAGCCCCTGTGTCAGTCCCTGCCTCGTTCTGAAATCACTTTGGTGCCATCTGCACTCGGTTTCTCCTGCGGTTCCACATGCAGTTGGTGAACTGGGTCCCCTCAGATGCAAAGTTAAAAACCCAAGAAAGCACTGACCCGGCTCTGCTGGTATCTTTGCAATGTGCACATCACCAAGCCTACACCACCCCAGAGACTGAATAATGCAGAGTAGGTGCTGTCTGACCCGAAAAAGGAAAGGGGCTTAACTATGCAGATTTTATGGGTTTTTTTTTTTAATATACCTCCCAAAAAGGTGTCGAATTTAGTAAATCAAATGTAATCAATTCTTTAACTGGAACAAAAAGAAGGAGTTATATCCTTTTTCTCAGAAGCAGATCTGCTCTTCCCTCTCTCCGCCAGGAAAAGGTCACACTAATATTTAAATACCAGTCTGAAGGAATGCCCAGTTGTCTGTCTACCTGGGCACCCATGTGTCTTGGTCCGCTTGTCCCTTGCCAGCTCTCTGGGACCCCATGGAGTCGGGTACCCAGAAGACCCTCAGCCTGAAAAATCCCTTTCCTGTTAAAAAAGAAAATGCCCATCAGGGAAGTCGACGACTGCTCTGAGACAGATGGGGAAACTGAGGCACAAGATGCACATGTGAGCAGTTGTAACCAATCATGCAGGAATCAGAATTCTCCTCAGAAGGAGGGAGAAGGCTGTGACCAGTGGTACCTCCACAGTGAAAGGGACAAGGGTAGGAGGAAAAGTTCAGGCCCATGAAAGTAACAATTTTGTCATCATTGCCACCAGTTTCTCCTGACCTCTTGCACTGCTCCACCCACTGTCATCCTGTCATAAGACCCAGAGCCCCCATGTCACTCCTGGAGCTCCCACCTCTGGTGTTTTTACACTCAGAGCCCTCCCCTCCCCTCGTTGAAACCTACTTGGCTAATGTCTCATCTCCTTGGGGCTGGGACCCCTGTGTGGTTTATTACTGAAAATCTCAAACACATGAAGTCAACAGGAGAGTGAAACAACCGCCTGCGTACACATCGCCCAGTCTCAGCGATGACCAGCATCCTGCCCCTTGCTGCATTTGTGCCACCACCTGCTCCCCCATCGTGACACAACTGTGACTATTTTTTCACAGTTCTTCTTTTAACGTAAAAGTCATATACATTAAAGCAAACACATTTTAGTGATACAATGTTGACACATGAATACACCTGTGTAACCCATATCCTAGTGAAGATATAGAACTTTCCAAATCCCTAGAAAGTTCCCCCATATTTCTGTCCTGGCCTGTTGGGGACCGGGCTGCAGAGCTTTGCTGCTCCAGCCCCTGACCCTGCCAGTCAGTGGAAAAATTGTCTTCCATGAAACCAGTCCCTGGTGCCAAAAAGGTTGGGGACCGCTGATGCAGAATATACTGTTCTGTGTCCACCATTTTTCATGCAGCATAATGTCTGAGACCATCACATTGTTGCATATATCAGTCATTTGTTCCTTTGTACTGATGAGTAATATTTTACTTTATAAATGAACCACCATCTGTGACACCTGGGCTATTTCTAATTTTTGGCTATTGTGACTTAAATTGCTATAAACATTAATGTACAAGTATTTTTGTGCATATATGTTGTCCTTTCCTGTGGATAGATACTGAGGGGAGAAATTACTGGGTCAAAGGTATATAGATGTATGTTTGACTTTATAAGAAATGGCCAGATTGTTCTACTTTGTGTTTTCGCTGTGACATGAGACGTTTGTTGCAACACATCTTCACTAACGTGGTGTTGTCAGTCTTTTTAATATTAGCCATTTCAGTGGGCGGGCATATCTCAATGTGCTTCAATCTGTACCTCGCTGATGACTGATGACATTGAACATGTCTTCACGTGCTCATTGGCCATTCACGTGGCCACTTATTTTGTGAAGTGGTTGTTCAAATCTTTTCTCCATTTTTTTTTTCTGTTGTAGTTTCATTATGGAGTTGTAAGAGATTTTTATACATTCTAGATAAAAGTACTTTGGAGGATATATTTCACAAATATTTTCTCCAGGTCTGCAGTGTCCTTATTCTTCATTTCCTTATCAGTGTCTTTTGATAGAGTCTAATTTATCAAAAATTTTCTTTTAGGGCTAGTACTTTCCGCATCCTAAGAAATCTTTGCCTGCCCTCAGGTCATGAAGATATTCCACATTTTCTTTTATAAGCTTCATACTTTTAACTTTTACTTTTAGTTCTGTGATCCATCTTAAATTAATTTTTGTGTATGCTCCAAGGTAGGGGTCAAAATTCATTTTTTAAAATATAGATCTACAAAATAAAATAAAATAAAATATAGATCTATAGTTGTTCAGCATTGGTTATTGATGTTCCTTTTCCAAATGAATTTTCTGTCTTTGTCAAAAATCATGTTGCCATCTAAATTTCCATCTATGTCTGTTCTCTCACTTCTGTTCTCGATCTTTGTCTGTACTGTGCCAATACCACACTGCCCGCATTTTTGTAGATTTAGATGAGATCTTGAAGATGAATGGCGTAAGTCATCTGCCATTTCCACCTCCAAGATTATTGGGATATTTCCGGCCTTTACATGTCTGTATAAATTTTAGGATCAGCCTGCCACTTTCTGTGTTAAAACTGTGATCTTAATAAATTGATAGCTTCAATGGGGGAGAATTGATTCTTCCAATCCTTGAACATGTCATACCTCTGCATTTATTTAGATCTTCTTTAGTTTCTCTTACGTTTTATAGTTTCAACATGTAAGTTTTATAGGTCATTTGTTAAATTTATTCCTAAGTAGTTTGTGTATCCTGATGCTTCTATAAGTTAATATTTTTTTAAATTAATTTTTTATTTTGGGGCTCACCCACTCTGTGATTTTCCTCCAATCTTCTTGCCGCTCTGCCAGCCCCCAGGTTCTAGCCTCAACCCCACAAGCTAGTAGAGCTGCAGCACTCGCCACCCCCCCAGGCCCCCCCAGATTGGAAAGCGCCCTCAGGCCAAAAGCCACAAACTTGCAAATCTCCTTCATTACAGCTCAGCTCCCAGAGAGCAGATTTCCCTCTGGTTTGGGCACTCTCCACTGCCCTCAGAGAATTCACTTCTATATTGTATCCAGATTTTCATCATTGTTTTCTGCAGGAAGATTAGTCCCACCAAGCTCTCCCTCCATTTTTGAAATCTCTGCGCTATTTTATGAACCAATCTGTGTTCTCTGCACATGGGAGAGGGCTGGGGAGCAGAGAGCCCCTTTCTAGGCACAGACAGGAGTATGAACCCCGGTGCCAGACTGCAGTAGCGCCCTCTCTGCCCACCACTACCGCCTAGCTGGGTGTCCTTGGACAACATATGGAAGCTCTTTGCATTCCATTTTCTCATCTAGAACATGGAGAAAATAACAGAACCTATTTGAAATGGTTCTGTGAGGATTTAAATTCATTAGATAAAACTCCTTAGAACAGCACTTGGCTCAAGATAAACATTCAAAAAACAGAAGAAAACAAAACAACACAACGCCGGCCTTATTTTAACACAGCAATCTCTTGCCGAGGCTGGTGGTTTGTAAACCAGATTGGGGAAAACAAGACAAAATTCTGTTTTTCCCTGAAGATTGGAATTGGAAGTATTGGTGGAACTCATGGCTTTAGAGATAGAAAGGGATAGAGTCAGAGAGAGAGAGAGAGAGAGAAAGAATATGAACTTTGTTCACGGAAAGGGCTTAGGAGCAAGACACTCTGTAGCAATTGCAAACCAAGCACTAAGTTGCAGTTTCCAAACACTTTTCTCCACTAAAAGAAAAATCCAAGCCTCCTTGCTGAAATGGCTGATTCTAAAGTTGGGGGGGAAAAAAAGAGTACAAGATGAGAAGATGAGCCTGGAACATTATTTTGTGCCAGAAAAACAGGAAGTGTTTAGAGAACATTGGGGACACGTAACAACGCTACAGAATTAGCCTGAGGGACTCACATGGGCCAAATCTGGGACAACTTAAGCATTAAGATATGTGATGATAGGAATGGATTATATCTCGTCAAATAAAAGAGAATCCAAGAGTGATAAATAAGTGGGGGAGAAGGGAACGTTCGTGCTTACGTAGTATGCCAACTATTAGACGTAGAAGAAAGGATGGAAATAGAAAATTATCATTTGGCAACGAGCTCAGTGTTGGTTGATTCAGGCAGGAGTCATCAACCGATGGTGAAGCTGGAGGGTGAAGCTTTGATGATGGGGAGGATATTGACATGGTCTCAGTGCCCACCCCCTCAGATGCTAATCCCATACAAAGGACAACTGGAGGACAGAAGTAACCAGATCACCAAAGTTAATGTAACCCGTGGTAAAACAGACAAACACAGTGGGCTTCCTGCCTCAGTGCACCAAGAAGAACACAGCGTCATTTCTGAGATATTCCTGCCAAGAGCTTGTGCCCCGAGTCTCGTCATGAGACCCAGAGACCCAGAGTGAGAGGTCTCCCCCGAGACCTATACACAAGACCTAAGGCTTGTGCTCTTTCATATTGGGGGCCCCTTCCGGGTTGGACAAGACTAAAGAGATAGAACAGCTAAATGCAACGTGTGCTCCTGGATCAGA
This sequence comes from Eulemur rufifrons, assembly GCF_041146395.1. Classification (NCBI taxonomy): domain Eukaryota; kingdom Metazoa; phylum Chordata; class Mammalia; order Primates; family Lemuridae; genus Eulemur; species Eulemur rufifrons. The sequence goes on from NC_090994.1 coordinate 5,461,538, forward strand.
TAGGAAATAGCAGACACTGCTGGGACAGTTGGTGACATTTGGATGGAGCCTATGGGTTGGGTGGTAGTGTGAGAGCAACACTGACTTCCTGATTTAGATGAACGCAGTGCGGTTCTGCAGGAGAATGTCCTTGTTTGGGAGAAACGAAGCCTGGAGCACTTTGGTGATAAGGCGGCTTTGCCACAGCTCGCTCTCAAATAGTCCAGAAAAAGAGCCAAGATAACGGGCATGTTCGTGTGTTCGTGTGTGTGTGTGTGTGTGTGTGTGTGTGTGTCTGCTTAGGAAGAGATACAGCTAGTAACATGGCCAGTGATAAATTCGAACAACTGGGGAATCTGGGAGAAGTCAATATGGGAGTCCTTAGCACTGTGGGTTTTTTCCCCTTTGACTTTTCGATAAATTTGAAATAATTTCAAAATAAAAAGAGAGAAGGGACTCCAGTGAGGAGATTCCCAGGCACGTGAGAGGTGAAGGAACCAAATCAGGCAGACGGATGAGATTTGTGTCAGCCGGACAGGGCTTTGCAGCTGTCCCCCGCCCACAGTCTCTGCGAGGGGCCAGGTAGAAGCCAGACCTTTGTTTCGCAGTTGGTCAAACTCTCCAGGGCACGGCCTGAGCAAACATTTTTCCAGATTTTTTTTTTCTAAGAAGCAACCAATTTTGGTTGTATACGTGGTGGGGAAAGGTTAATTCTAGGTCCTTGGGGTGGAAATTCTCATTAAGAGACTTTTCACCTAACAGGTTTTCATAGGAAGGTAGGTTTCAGCGTTCAGGAAGAAAGAATGCGGGAATTTTCTAAGCATGAAATGCACTATTTGGAAGGCTGGCTGGTGCAGGGCAGATTCTTACGAGCGAGGCATTCTTTCCTGAGGGGTAACCTCAAGCTCCTGGGGACAGCTTTATCAGATGACATTTCTACCTACCACCAAAGTCACCAATGCTGGTATCTGATGTTGTGTCATAAGGAATTGGGTGGGTCTTTGTTCTTGGTTCCGGCGTGGGAGCCTCTAAACCTCTGGAATTTCTCAAGGGATCCGATTGCCTTTGTGGTTCCGGGTGGGTTGCTCAGACCACACCTGAATCTGTGCTAAGCAGGTGACTCTTGGAGGGTCCCTAATACTCTCAGGATGGCCATGCAGGAAAGACCAACCAGGTGATTAAGGTTGGAGCTTTGAGCCACATGATATCAACCCAATCTCCAGGGAGGGGAGGGGAGCTGGAGATTGAGTCCAATCAATGATTCAGTCAGTCAATCAATCAATCAATCATGCCTACGTAATAAACCCCAATAAACTGGATACCGAAGCTCAAGTGAGCTTCCTGGTTGGTGACACCTCCTGAGAACAGGGAAGCTTCATGTTTGGAATCTCTCAGACCTCATTCTGTATGTTTCTTCATTTGGCTGGTTCTAATTTATATCCTTTATGATAAAACTATAATTGCACATATAGCACTTTCCTGATTTCTGGAAGTTGTTCTAGCACATTATTGAACCTAAGGGGATAGTGGAAACCCCCAAATTTGTAGGCAGATGGTCAGACACCTAGGTGGCCTGGGGACCCTGGAGCTTGCAACTGGGGTCTGAGCAAAGGGGAGTCTGTGTTAACTCCAGAATTGCCTGGTGTCAGGATTGCATTGCAAAGGGTGCCAATCCTCCCAGCACATCTGGGGGAAACAGGGCTGACGACCACAAGTGACACAGAAAGAGCACTAACTTTGGAGTCACACAAACCGGGGCGTGAATGCAATTCTGACATGTACTTCCAGCAGGATGACAAGTTCCCCGGGTCACAGTCCCCTCCCTGCAGTCCCCCAGCCTCATCATGTCAAGGTGCACAAAGGTTTCTTCATTCAAACCATCAGCAACCATCGGCTACACATGCACCGTGCAAAGCGCGCTTAGGGGCTCTAGTGCACACACACAGGGCCCTCGTCTCAAGGAGCTTATACTTGGCAGACAGGAGGAAAAGCATGGCTTGAATTTAAGGGGGGCCCAGAGTGCAATAAAAGAAAGGTGAGCGTTGAGGTCTGAAATCTCACCTATTTTGTACGAGCCCCCCCCTTCCTCGCTCTGAGCTCCCCTGATATTCCCACAGCTTCTCGGGCAAACGGTGCCAGCAGCCAGACCAGCGCTCCACCCACAGCTCATGAATTGCCATTAGTGAGTCAATATTTCTTTCTCTATTAATAAATCGCTTTTCAAAACTGACAGTCTAAGATGCTTATCTCCTCACTAAATTGTCATATGTAACACAATTAAAAAAAAAAGACTGTCTTGATTTTATCGGTTGCTTTTTAGATAAGCCCGGGCTGCTTTTTTGCCGCAGGAAGACCTTTACTTCCTCCCAGGTCAGGCACTGAAATGCAGGCTCCCAGAAGCCTGGAGGTTAAAAGCCTTCAGGCGCTCTGCTCGCCTGCAAACACTGGGATTTCCATGGCTTTTCTTCCCGCTTGCTTGCGTAACACCGATTTATTTGCTTTTTCAAATAGTGTAGAGACCCCAAACTGCCTTTCCTCCATCCCTATTCTCTGGCCTTTCCTCTTATGGGTCAGAAACAAAGAAGGAACAAGGACGGATTGGCTTGTCCCTGGGCTCAGGATAGTGTACTTTCAAAAGTAACGTGGTCATTTGAGCAATTAATGGTTCAATTCCCTGTCCTTTGTCAGTAGTCGTCACGTTTTGTAACTTCGGTAATCTCCATAGTCTAACTATTTTCTGGGCACATGTATTTTTTTTTTCTTTTTTTTTGAGACAGAGTCTCGCTCTGTTCCCCGGACTACAGTGCCGGGGCGTCAGCCTAGCTCACAGCCAACCTCAAACTACTGGGCTCAAGCAATCCTCCTGCCTCAGCCTCTTGAGTACCTGGGACTACAGGCATGCGCCACCATGCCCGGCTAATTTTTCTATATATGTTTTTAGTTGTCCATATAATTTCTTTCTATTTTTAGTAGAGACGGGGTCTCGCTCTTGCTCTGGCTGGTCTCGAACTCCTGAGGTCAAACGATCCACCTGCCTCGGCCTCCCAGAGTGCTAGGATTACAGGCGGGAGCCACCTCACCCGGCCTTAAATTTTATTTAAAAAGGTGTCACTCTGAGATTGAGGACAAAGTCGAAGCAGGTGGCTTTGGCGAAAACCCTCATTGTTTCCTCATTTTCTGTATGAGAGGGTAAGACTCAAACTCCTTAGTGCAAGGCATGAAAGGCCCCTTGGGAGTTTCCCTACATGTTCTTTCCAGTCCTACCCACCTCTCTGCGCCCACCTCCCAAGTTGCTCTCTTTCTCTGCCCAGCACAGCTTGCTCTTGCATTCCCCTGGGCCGAGCACAGTCTATTCTTCCTGCCTGGAGGGCCCCAGCTCTCCTCTCCCTCCTGTCCCCGTCTCCTGGTGAGATCCCAGTTACCCTTCAAGGCCCAGTCAGCACTATGGTAGCCTCTGGGAAGTCGGCCCTGACTCCTGTGACACGGTGTTTGTTTTCTCCCTTGCATTCCCAAGAACTTTGCACATACATCTAGTAGGATAACATTATGGGTTGAATGGTTCCCCCCAAAAAAGATATGGAGTCCTAATCTCTAGTGTCTTAGAATGGGACCTCCTAGGGTCTTCGCAGACTAACAAGTTAAACTGAGGTCATTCTGATGGGCGGTAATCTAACATGACTGGTGTCCTTATAAAAAGAGGGAAATTTGGACCCGGGGAGACAAGCATGTAGGGAGAAGATCTGAGTGCTGCGTCTGCAAACCAAGGGACCCCAAAGACTGTTGGCAAATGACCAGAAGCCAGGAAGAGGCAAGGAAGGGGTGCCCTACAGGTTTCAGAGGGAGCAAACCCTGATCTCGGATTTGCAGCCTCCAGAACAGCGAGATGATATGTTTCTGTTGTTTTAAGCCACCCTATTTGTGGTACTTGGGTATAGCAGCCCTAGCAAACTAATACAGACATCCACCAGCTAGAACTAAAACAACTCTTTGTGTCTGACCTTGGATTAGACAGACATGGACAGTCGTTTTAGTTCCAACTGGTAAATGGTTATGAAAATTTAAAGAAATTTAGCTATCTCGACAGTGATCCCCCCATGAGATCTCCCCTCCCCCAAAGAGATTACAGTAAAGATGTAAATCAATTTCCAATTATTTTTAGATGACAGACTAACATATATATATATATATATATATATATTTTTTTTTTAAATGGGACACTGTACTGAGACCGGCTTCAAGGTAAAAGCAACTGGTCGGCTTTACGTGGATTACAGACGTGAAAAGCGCTTAGCACAGGGCTTGGCCCAGAGCAGGTGCTCCGTAAGTGACATTGCTGTGACGGGCAGATGAAGGGAGCAGGGACAAGCATGACTCCAGGGCCAAGTCAACCTGCGGAGGTGGTAAATTAACCCAAGAGTCTGTAATTAAGACATAAGGATGTGAGCCTGAGCTAGAGTCCAGGGTGCTTGGGCCAGAGCCTCCTCTGAAGCCCCTGCCTGGGCGGGAATAGGCACCTTGGGAGACGCACCTATGGGAGTAGCCGCGGCCAAGGGAAGGGGAGGGAGGTTGCCAGTAACTTCCAACAGCTGTTTAGCACTCGAGAGGGGCACGGGCAGTTAGAGAAAGCAGTCTCCGGGCAAGGAGGCCTGAGGCTCTTTGCGAGCTGGAGCCAGTGCCAGGAGCCGATGGGTGAAGGACAATTATGAGCTTTGGAGGAGGACCAGGCCACGACCACGGCTGATCCAGCCACGCCAGCCGGCTGCAAGAAATAATGCAGAGAAAAACAACTTCCCTCTGCCTGGAGCAAGAGTCATGAAGGGTTTTATGTTCCCAGGGCAGAAGTCACTCCCAGCAGGCCCCTCCCCTCCCTCCTGCTGTCCGTGCAGACAGGGGGTAGAGCTCCCAGAAAGTTAAAAAAAAAAAAAAAAGAGAGAGTCAAAAAGGTAACCAGAAGTCTTCTCTTTAATTGATTCGAGCAGAATGTAAGTGATAGCTCCAAAAAAAAAAAAAAATATTCTGTGAAAAATGAGACTGTTCCGTCAAAACTTCTGATTTACTAATAAACCACAAGAAACGGCTCTGAAGGCCAAGCTGAGATTTAGGAGAAATGCAGAACAAGAAAGATCGCTCAGGAAAGTACCAGGTGGATTTCATGTGTTTATTCCCCTAAGTCCACCTACTAACGTGTCTTTAAGCACATCGACTGCCACGTGAGTTGTATTTAACTCAGGCTGGTTTTGAGCCCGTGGCGAAGTGAAGCAAAACCCTGCAATTGGTTCATGAAAATCTTACTTGTTGATGTTCTTGTTACAAATAACATCGACAATTTAATTCTTAAAACATGGATTGCATTGCATATAATGCATGCACAGGAAACAATAAAAAGTAATAAATTAGAAAGGACAGTGTTGTTTTAATAAAACACTGTGGCCCCAGGGAAAATTTTTTTTTTCCTAGTGTGGCAGTCAATGTATTAAAGCAATGACTTTACGGTTCTTTTGGGCAACAGGTACAGTTCTTTATAGTTCTGTCTGCCTCAGGGCGGGAGGGGAGCGTGAGGTGGGTCACTTCAACGTGACAGGCAAAGTTTTATTTCTCACGTGGGGGGATGGGCTGAGGGCAGTGGCTTCACTGTAATGCTTCATACATTGCATCAGTGAGTAGCAACAGGGCACCACTGACATTTGGGGCGGGGGAATTCCTCGTTGTGTGGGACTGTTCACCTGTGGCCACAGCCTACTGAATGCCATGCCCCGCGCCCCAATCATGGTGGCAAAGTTGACAATGTGCCAACCAGAAAAAGCCCCTACATACGTCCCAACTCCACCTTCCAGGAGGTGTGGAACGGCCCCCAGGGAAAATTGCTGACTCACATATTGGGTGCCTATTTTCTTCTGCATATTCCAAAAAGATGACATGATAAAGCCTTTTAATGGACACCCAGTTGTGTGTCGGGGGTGTGCAAATGTGTGCAAAGTGTTCACGCTCACCCCCGTACATCTGTGTACATGGGTCTGTGTGCACCTGAATCGGGGCCAGTGACAGACACGGGGATCCTAAGTGACGGCTGTAGTGGGTGGGACGGTGGTCCCCAAAATACATGTCCATGTCCTGACCTCCAGAACGTGTGAGTGTGACCTCATCTGGTAAAAAAGCATCTCTGCAGATGTAAGTTAAAGGTCCCAAGATGGGATCATTCTCGACTATCTGGGTGGCCCCTACATCTTTGTAAAAGGCGCACAGAAGAGACACACAGAGAAGACGAGGCAGAGATTGGAATGACGCAGCCACAGGCCACGGCCACCCGAAGCCACCAGAAGCTGTAAGAGGCCAAGAAGTCTCCTCCCCTAGACCCTCCAGAGGGACCGTGGCGCTGCTGACACCTTGACTTGGAACTTCTGGCCTCCAGAGCTATGAGAGAGTCATGTCTGTTGTTTTTACCCCACAGGTTTGTGACAACTTGTGACGGCCACAACAGGCAACTAACCTAATGGCCACCCTCATTCTGAGTTCTTGACACACTTAAGGCACAATTCTAAAAAGGCGAGTAAAGAACTAAATAACAAAAGTTATCATAACTTAACACTCCGAAAGCGTTCGTTTTGAGGCGATAAAAGTCTCTAACAAGGACAGTCAGCAATGCAACCATCAGGTTAAATATAGACACAAAAGCCCAGACACCTGACTTCCAATTTGTGGATGGACCGAGCCCAAGTGTGTGGCTGAGCAGAGAGGCCCCGAGCGCCACATGTTTGCTTTGTGTTGGCCTCTGTAGGTGTCTGCGTGGGTGGGCTGGCCCCGGAGCACACTCAGGAAGTGGGGAGGGGGAGGCTCTAGAGCATGTACCTTGTTTTATATCACCATGAGCGTCTCTGCGGTGTTAGTCTGTGGTTTCCTGGCTGAGCTCCTTTGTCTCATGGTTCCAAGGACTGTTCTCCAGCACGGGAGGCCAGCCTCGTGCCATTCCACTGACTCTCCAGAGGAACCTTTCCTTTCGAAATGGCAACTTCCCGGGACAGGTAACCTCTCCCTCCCTTCCTTTTGCAACCTTGACCTCGAGGCCTTGCCCAACGATTGCTCCTCCAACCATGGGCAGCCGCTGGCCCTGTGTCTCTGTCAGCTCAGGTCGCTGTAACGAATTAAACAACGGACATTTATTCCTCGTAGTTCTGGAGTCTGGGAAGTCCAAGACGAAGGTGCAGTAGATTCGGTTCCTCTTTCCTGGCTTACAGGGGGACAGACGCCTTCTCCCTGTGTCTTTCCATGGCTGAGAGAGAGCGAGCACGCCCTCGTCTCTCTGCCTCTGCCTCTGGGACACTAATCCCATGCTGGGGGCCCCACCCTCTTCACCTCTCTGGACTCAATTACCTCCCAAAGTCCCTGCCTCCGAATGCCATCACATTGGGGGTTACGGCTTCAATACATGAATTTGGGAGCGGGGTTGGGGTGAGGTGGGGACACAAACATCCAGTCTGTTTATATTTATTTATCTATCTATTTTTTAGCCAAAGAAACTGGAATGTCACAACCATTCAGTCTGTGACACCCTGTGTCTGGTGAAGTCATAGATTTAAACTCAAAGTTACCTGGGCTGAGTGTCCGACAGGTATAGGAGAGTCTACGGCAGGGCCAAGGGTTTACAAAGCCAGAAATCTGCCTCTGGGGGATTTTCTGGAAGGGATTGGGTGGTGTGGAGGAGAGGGTGGCCTGGACAAGCAGGGGCAGAGCAGGCTGCACGTGGGAACTGGACTCTGTCTCCTCACGTGCCAGGCAAGCAACACCCCGTGGCCACCCGCAAGCTGGAGACCCGGCCGTGGGTGCAGGGACGCATCTGAGCCATCGGGAAGGGCACAGGTTTGCTTCAGTCTCTGTCCCCCACCCCGGGGATGTAAATGCGGATTCTGAGCGGGGTGATGCTTCAGGACAAAACAAAGATGAATCTTGAACACGGCTTTGCAGCCTGTAGAGACTGGCCGAGGGACAGGGTTCTGGGTGTGGGGGCCCCTTGGCATCTCTGCACCACACCACATCCCAGACAGATGCCTCCTTTTCTGCTTAATGCCGTCCTGGGCGAGGGACAGACGGCCCGACGATGAACAGAGACGGGCACAGGCAGAGGGAGGGAGCACCAGGGACGGCCGGGCAGTGCGCCAGGCAGGGACCATGTCATTTATCCTCCGAATCATGATCCTTTTGAGATTGGCAGGGGACACTGTTGAAAGCTATCCCTGAACAATGTGTAGAGTGGAACTGAGACAAACCAGGACACATGGTTTGGTAAGAAAAGAATGGAGAGGGAGAGAAAGAAGAGAGAACAACGAGCATCAGAGAGAGGCCCATGCGGGCACATCTGGGTGCTGCTCTGACAGTTGTTTTCCAAGTCACCTTAAACCCTTTCCCAGACAAACAAATTAGCACATTAGAGAAAAATATAACGATATAAGCCTCTGCTTGCTACAGAGATTCAGAGCTCCCCAACAAACACAAATATCAAAGAAAAGAGAAATGGAAAATCAGGAAGAGCGAAATGCATTTCTCATTTGGCACGTGGCTTGATTCTCTTCTACACCTGCCCCATTTCTGTTTGGTCCCAGACACAAGGGCCAGTGCTTGCTACACAGCTCCTCAAAGCATGGAGAAGTCACCGTGAGGCATCTCACTGGCACAGGAGGAAGCTGAGTATAAAGGCAAAAAGGTGAAATCAGCAAGCGTGCACGGAGTAACTGTGTGTTGGCCACGTGCTACCGCAGGGACAGAGCCAGGCGGCTCTCGATCACTTCCAATGGATCAGACACAGCTACGTGGGGGTGTCGGAATTCAGGAGTGTTCTTGTGGAAGGACATGTGCTTGGCAAATCTGAAAGGGCTGGCAGCATTTTGAGTACTGGGAGGATGGGGAAAGAAGATACGGCGCTGGAAGTACAAAAATCCATCCAAGGGCGAAGCCAAGTTGGGGGAGGAGTGTGTGAGAAGAGGTCAGGACACAGAGGGAGGGAAGGGACCGTGCCAGGAGAGTCTCTGGCAGGGAAGCAGGGCCTGGACCCCAACCGCTGGACACCCCCGACACTGTGCACAGCACAGCAAAGCTGGTGCTCGACATTAGAACAAGTCCTTCTGTTTGATGTGCTTTCACCTGCTGCTTCCTGTCAGAGCACGTGCCTGAGTTTCTAAAGGTTCATTCATTAGTGTGCGTCAATGTCAGTCTCGCTCTTGACTGGGAAGCCCGATGAAAGCAGGAAGGGCGCCTGTATTTTGGGGTGTGCTGATATCCCAGGGCAGGACAAGCGTGGTGCCACGCACACTGGGGCACCCCATGAACATTTATGGAAGGGACCATGGAATTATTCCAGACTCTTTCCCAAACGATCTCATCCACAGCCATGGCTTCAACCACCATCTAGAGACTGACCACGCTCAGCTGTCTCTGTCCGGCCTGGTCCTCCAGAGTCAGGCTTCTGACAGTCTACTCAACACTTCCACGTGAAAATGTTAAAGCATCTCAATGCCACTTGGCAGGTCCAAAACTGAATCTGTGAACTCCCCACTCCCCAACAAGCTTCCCCGCCAGTGTTTTTCATTTTAAAGAATGGGACCCTGTCCACTTGAACCAGGGCTGTCAGCCTCTTCCTCATTCCTGTATCTCCTGGCCAGCACCAGAGCCTTCCATTCCCATCTCCGAAATCCTCGGGACTACAATCCCTTCTCTGTGTTGACCACAGTGGTTAAGAGCGCAGGTTCTGGGGGTAGGGGTGCTTAGGTTTAAAAACAGGCTCCACCACTTACTGGCAATTTGCTTAATTCCTCTGTATTTAATTTCCTTATATATGAATGTGATAATAATAGTACTGGCTTCATGTGGTTCTTTGGGGAAGTCAAGATAATGCATATAATGTGCTTTCAGTGTCTTAGCTATTATCACCACCATCATCATCATCACCACTGCTACCATCATCACCATCACCATCATCATCACCATCATCATCACCATCACCATCATCATCTCCACCACCACTATCACCACCATCATCATCATCACCATCATCGTCTCCATGGCTACAATCCTAATTTAAGCTACTGTCATCTTCCATCTGGATCACTGCAATAGCCACCTAACATCTCCCCACATCCATTCTTACCTTCCTCCAATCTACTTTCCATCATGAAACTCAAGGGATCTTTAAAAAGTACATCCTCATGTCACTCATAGATTTAAATTATACCAGTGGCATCCCATAAGATATAGAGGGAAAAAAACAAAACAATGAACATGATCTAAATAGTCAACGTTAGGCAACTCTTAGCCTCATACTGCTACGTGCCTCCCCACTCCAGGACCTTCACAGATGCTGTTCCCTATGCAGGGAACACTGTTCCTCTTGTCTTCTCCTCTTTCCTTCTCTTCATGATCAAAACCTCTCTGAAATGTCAGTTACACTCACTGTTTCCATTCTTCAACCCCTGCACAGCGGCTTGTGTCCCCGTCTCTGCACTGTGCAGCCCGGTAGAGGGTTGTCCATGGCACCTGTTGCTACAGCCATGAACCTATTTCTAGCCTTATCTGATGTGACCTTTCTGAGCGTCTGACACTGCTAACCACTCTTTCCTTAAAGCTCTTTCTGCCTTTGTCTCCTCAGACTCTGTTCTTTGGGTTCTCTTCCTCTTTCTTTGACTAATTCTTCTTTTTCCTTCATTTGCTGCTTTCTCTATCGGCCCTTTAGAAGTTGTTTTCCCCAGGTTTCCTAATCGGAACTCCTTCTCTCTTGCCCTGCTCATCCTCCGTGGGGGAGCCCACCCATTCGTGTGGCATCCATTGCATAACGACTCCCAAATCCTTGTCTGTGGGTCCTTCCTCCCTCCTGAGCCGCAGACCCACGTTCCTCCATGGGGGTGTTTCACAAACACCTCAAACATAACAAATGGAAAGCTGAAATCTCAGAACACCCTCCCTTTCTCTGTTGGGATCTCAATGAATAGTACCAGGACTCATTTAGTGGCCCAGGCAAAAGCTTGAGTCATCCTGTCTCCTTCCTTTCTTTCTCTCCTTACATCTAGTTAATCACCAAACGCCTTTGACTCTGACGCACTCAGCCCTGTTGACTTATCTGTTTCTAATGCCACTCCCTCAGTGCAGGTCCTCATCATTTTCCTCCCACGCTGTGGCCACAGCTTCCCAACCCATCTTCCACTCTCTAGTCTTCAATCCTTGCACTGCGACCAGAATTTAAGGGGAAAAGTTCCCTAAATGATTTCCTGGAGAACTAGCAGTCCAACTTTTAAAAGAAGGCTTTCTTTAGGCAAATAAGAAACGGCTTACTTAAGAAAACATCACCTCTGTGGCCTTTACTGATTCACCAGCCTATTTAAGGTTAGGAGAAGTCTTGATGCATAAGTACCTGTTCAGAATTGTTCAACCATGCATTTTCCAAACTTCTTTGACTACAAAATCCCTTCTCCAGGGCACACTTTTTTTTAACATCTTGCAGAACACCATGTGCTGTTTTAAAACACAAATATAATCATCTTACTTATCTATTTGAATATAAGATAAGTGGGTACACATGAAAAGAAGACAATCTGAACTTGATTCTCTGGGTGGTTAGAGACGCTTGGCTATTCCTAAGTGGGTAATAACTTATTTCTCACCCAGTCAATAGCTTCCAGTTGTTGAGGCCCTACTGTGTGCTGGGTGAGCACAGGTATCCTCTCTAATCTTTACAAGGCTATGGGTGGGCATGATGCCCGAGTGAGGAGACTGAAGCCCAGATGGATGCAGCATTAGGTCCGAGGCCACGCCACCAATAAGGGTGGAGCAGCATTTGGCTGTAAGTCTGGGTGGTTTTAAAGCCACAGCTGTTTCTAACAAGCAGGTGACATTTTGCCTGCAGGAGACAGTGGAAGCAAGAAAATCCAGAGAGTTTGGACATAAATTCCTAGAAGGCAGTCCCTTCCTTCCTCTCTTCTCCACCCCAACTCCACAGTGCCCCAGCTGACATCGCAAATATGAGCAGCCATTCTTCTTAAAGCCGGGGTCTCACTGCCCGTTCTGTTGGCCTGTTCCCCCACAGACACCCGGCAGGACCCCACAACTCCAGGAATCTCTCTCCCCTGCCTAGAAACTATGCATTGTTCTCTAGTGTCTGCCCAACTCCAAATTTCTCAGCCTGATCTTCCAAGCCTTCCACTATCTGCCATTAACTTTCCTTTTTGATCTTGACTTGAGATATTTTTCTAAATATCATCCTTGTTCCGGTCAAACCAAACAACTCACTGTGAAGCAGCTTCCCTGCATCTGTTCACCCTGTTCCCTTTTCTTGGAAAGCCTCTTCCTGTCCACAGCGTTGCTGCTGTAGATACTACCCCTCCTTCAGGGCCCTTTTCCTTGCGAATTCCGTGCAGCAGATCCTAATCTGAACTAACCAGATGCTCTCTGTTTTTCAGCACAAAAGGGCAATGTGCTGCCCCTCAAACTTGGAAATCAGGTTAACTTCTGAAAACGCAACTGGTAAAACTCACAGTGGCTGGCATCAGCTATTTGCAAATATGATACATCCAAAGGAAGACACAAGAAGTGGATAGTTAGAAAGATATGAAAACACCCTCCTGGAAGAAGGTGGCTGGAGGACACAGTTACTCTCAGGACCCAATTGTGCCTTCATATCGGAAACCAGAGATGAACAAACACAACCCTAATCAAATCAATTACAGGAAGCAGAGAGAGTCAATGGAGCCAAGATGGTGACCTAATCAATGACATTCTATGCTGCTGTGTGCTGTAGCAGATGGAAGGCAGCTGGGGCACAGCAGCACCGATCAAAGGAGACAGCCACTGAATTTGGGGACACTGGCTTTTAGGACACAAGAAGGGTTGGCCATGAGATGGAGATAGCTCATCCTGCGTCCTCAGACCTGGTCAGTTTCCCCCAAAGTCCCTGCTTCCTTTGCTCAAATTACAAACCCACTAAGCAACCTTCTGAGAGCCAGTCTGGCTGTGGCTTACACCACTGCAAAGGGATACTCTGGGCAGAGAAAAATATGTCCTCGATGTGTCTACACAGGATGCTGGGAAGGTTTATGAGGTAATGTGTATAGAGAGATTGACCCAGGCTCCACCTGGTTCAATAAATGCAGGTGATTAAAATCAGTCAGCATGTTGGAACTCTGCTTTTGATGACAATTTTATGTACATTTGGTTAAGGTGAACTGGCTTTCTGGTGTCCAGGGGCCCTGATGCAAGTGGGTACCTGGACCTGCAAAACCAATTCCGTGGCCCTGGGTGAGATGAGCCGACTGAGCTGTGGCCTCAGGTGGGGCCTGGTCTCCCTCCCCTGGCTCAGGGCATTTCTAGCTCATTCTCAACCTCTAAATGCCCCACCAGCTCCCTCCTGTAAATGCCCAGCATGCAGGTCTCACACTGGTTTTGTTTTATTTTTAGTGCAATTGTTTGGTTTATATCTCATTCCAATCCCATCAGAGTGAAAGCTCTTTGAGGGTGGGAGCTTTTAAGTCCCTTGCAGAACTTGAAATGCCATAAATACTTAAATAGAAATGCAGTGGCTCAAAGGCCAAATGAGTGATCCGGGGCTCAAACACTTGTCCCCCAGGCTCCTGGCGGGGTGGGGGGGTGCAGCATGTGGAGAGGAGGCCTGATGCTGCCAGCTGAGCTCATCTTTCTGCTGTCCCCTCAGCCCCTCCACCCAGGGGCAGATATGGGAGGGACCGCTAGGCTGACCAGAGCTGCTCAGCTGCTTGGGAAGGAAAGAGGGGGACAGACACATGGATGGAGCAGACGCCCCCACACCTACCCGGATCTCCGTGTGCACCGTGCATTTGACCAGTTTGAAGTTCTTCCCGGGATTGAAGCTGTTGCTGTAGAAGCAGATCTTGAGGATGCGCACGTCTTCCTTTTCCACGTCTACCGGTACCACCACCATGGGCTCCGGGGGGCCTTCGGGCCGGCGTAACGTGCCCACCTTTACTCGGCTCAGGGGCTCGGACACCCCAGACATCCTCTCAGACAGCAGCTAGGGCCGGCACATCGCAGTCCTGCAGAGACAGCAAAGGGTCAGCCCTGAGGCAGACAGCACCCACCAAGCTCTGAGACTGATGCAAATAATAGATTGTCCCATTCCACCAAACTCCTCTTAAAGGCATCTGGTCATCTTAACTGGGGACACGGCAGCAGGAAGAAGCAGGTTGCAGAAACACCCAGGTATCAAATCCAGACTTCGTGTGAGCTCTCTCTGGGGGAAGCCCCCTCTGCCTGTCACAGTGCCCCCCTACACCGGTGCCTGGGCAAGGGGCCCCCACTTAGCAAAAGCAGCTGTGAGAGGAGGCAGCCACAGCATGGTTCCAGGCACAGTTGAGCAGAAAAGCAAAGAGCAAGACAGAGAAAACAGCAGGAAACGGGGACAAAGGGGAAAAGCAGAGAAGAAACAGAATTGGAGAAGGAACGGCCCCGAGGGAACTGGAACAGAGCAGGCAGGAAAGGGCCCAGGTGGAGGGTCAGGCTGTCAGCTGAGGGCTTTGTCTGCCCCCACCCTCAGCTGCCAGCCAGAGCATTCAGGGCAGGAGGCCTCAATCCCACAGAAGCTCATCATAGAGAGCATCGCTCATCACACGCCGGAGGATTCAGGAGGAGGAGAGCACTGTCCCAGGAGCCCAGCATGGAAGGTCATTCTGCAAGGTGGGAGGGGGCTGGGCTGGGCCCCTAGAAGACCCAGCCCAGTTCTGATGACAGCCTGCTTTGACACAGATGCGGCCTACAAGAATCCTACAGTTCACCCTGAATCCCAGCAAAACTGGTCTTGGCCTCTAGATCCAACACAGGGTTTATCTCCCACTGACCTAAAGCTGGAAGAGTCCCAAGGAAGCAATGGAAGTTCTAGCTCTAGACTGGTGCTGTCAACCTTGACTCCCCATCAGAATCACCTGGGAAGCTTCAGGAAACACTAAACCCCGGCCTTATCCTCAGAGAGTGCCATTGAATAGGTTTGTGCCGAGGTCTGGGCATGGCTATGCACGTTTCCTGGGAATTTTCTAACACTTGGCCTGGGTTGGAAACTACTGTTCTAGAATGAGCTTGAGTCTTATCTATCTTATAGAAAAGTATCCCCTTTCTAACATGCCTATGGCCTACAGGCATCTATTTGTATGAGCTAATTTGCAGGCAGGGGCCTTCATGTTGCAAAACAGGTGTCTGGAGAGGTAGGAAGTAGGGTGGCACATGGTGTCTGTGCCCAAGGACTAGATCCTACCTGCAATGGACCAACTGTTTGCTTCCTTCCCAAATTCATATGTTGAAATCCTAAACTCCAAGGTGATGGTATTCAGAGGTGGGGCCTTTGGCAGGTGAGTAGATCACAAGGGTGGAGCCCTCATGAGTGGGATTAGTGCCCTCTGATAAGGGACCCAAGAGAGCTTTGTCATCCTCTTCCTGCCACATGAGGACACAGTGAGGAATCTGCCATCCGAGACCCTGAAGAGGTCCCTCACCAGACCCCAACCATGCTAGCACCCTGATCTCGGACTTCTGAGATCTTTCAGTCTCCAGGACTATAAGAAATAGAGTTTTATTGTTCATGAGCCACTCCGGGCACCGTGTTATAGCAGCCTGAGCTGGGACAGGACCCGGAACTCAGGCACTGCCCGTGGAATCCAAAGGAACCACCTCCCTCAGGCCATCTGGAACCCTGGCGTCAGCAGTGTGGTCACATCACGCTGGTGGGAGCATGGACTCCGGGCTGGAAGGAAGAGCATCGGACCCACATCTGCAGTTTATCCCACGTGGCTCCCAGGCACCCACAATGAAGGGGATTAGGGTGCTGTCTGCAGCTTTGGGGGCACAAAGTGGTGTCCCCCCCAACCCAGGGCAGCACTGTCACCCAAAAGGTGCTGGCTCCAGGGAGCACGTGTGAGACACCCAGGGATCCCTGAAATGTCCTGGGGAAGAGTTCGAGAGGGAATAGGGAAGCAGGAATGATACAGCAGTGAAATTCAAGAGATCTGGCTGGTGAGACCTAGGGAAACTGCATTTTCACATATTACATGTGTCGTTGGCTGAAGAGGAGAGAGAGAGAGGGGGGAGAAGCTCTCCCCGAAAGGCAGACGTAGGATCAGGGATGGAGCAGGTGAGGGAGAGGCTTGCACTGAGGAAGGAGGCCAGGGCACAGCCTGGCAGGGGCGGGAACCTTCTGAATCCATGTTGCTGCAGTCGACGGTGTGGTGAGATGTGGTGCCTTTGAACGGGAGGAGTCAGGAGGATGGAGAAACTATAACAAGGATGTAGAGCAACAGGAACTCTCATTTCCTGCTAGTGGGAATGGAAGATGGCGCAGCTACTTTGGAAGACAGTCTGGTGGTTTCTTCCAAAGCTAAGCACACTCTTGCCAGACAATCCAGCCATCGTGCCCCTGGGCATTTACTCAAAGGAGTTGAAAACTTATGTCCACACAAAACCTGCAGCGTCACCCATCATTGCCAAAACATGGAGCCAACCAAGATGTCCTTCAGCAGGTGAAGGGATAAATGAATTGTGGTACCTCCCAGGCAATGGAACATTACTCAGCACTAAAAAGAAATGGGCGATCCAGCCATGAAAGGACATGGAGGGACCTTGAATGCATGTTACCAAGGAGCCACTCTGAGAAGCCTACGTGTCGTAGGGCTCCATCTACATAACATTCTGGAAAAGATCAAATGACAGAGACAGTAAAAAGATCGGTGGTTGCCCGAGGTCAGGAGGGAGGGCGGGATGAATAGGGGCACAGAGGATGTTTCAGAGAGTGACACTACTGCATGTGACACTGGAATGGTGCACACATGCCATTATGCCTTTGCCAAAACTCAGTACAACATCAGTACAACATCAACACTGATCCCTGCTGTAAACTGTGGTCGCTGGTGATAAGGATGTGTCAAGGTGGCTTCATCAAGGGGAACAAATATACCACTTGGCAAGGGGTGTTGACGGTGGGGGAGGCTGTGCCTGAGTGTGGGCAGGGGGCAGATGGGGACTGTCTGTACTTTCCACTCAATTCCGTTATGAACCTAAAGCTGCTCTAAAAAATAAAGTCCATTAAGAAAAAAAAAAGTGACAATGTGAAACCACAACCCGATAGCTGCTCCTCCTCCCCAAGCCTGACTGGGCAGAGTCCAGCCCACCCCGGAGCAGCCCCCACCCTGGCCTTGGCCAAAGAGAAAGATTCATTCTCTACGTCTGGCCGAGCGCAGCCTGTCCAGACTGATGAGCCAGCCGTCACCAGCGTGCCTGCAGGACCTGGTTTCTGATCCTCGACAGAGCCCTCTGGCCCTTTGTTCAGGAGCCATCAATGGTAGTGGCCAACCTGGCTCAGGTAGAAATGTCTCAGCAAAGTCATTTCGGCCCCCTTCAGCCTGATGCAAGTCCCTCAGTTCTGCCTTTAGCCCTTTGCAGCCGTCACCTCTGATGTGGAGATTTGTTCCCAAAATAGTTACACCTGAAAAACTGAAAAAGACTCACCAGTGCTATGCACAACAGTCGTGGGAGGTGGGCAGGGATGGTGATGCCCATTTCAGAGATAGGAAAACACATGCAGGAGGGTGTATGTGCTTTGGCCAAGGGTTTGTGCCTGTGACGTAGCAAACTTAGATCCCAAGGCAGGTTTTAATCCAAGTCCACAATTTTCCCCATTTCCTCAGCTGCCTTGGAAGAAGGTGGTATTTCCCCAAGGGTGGCACAAACTCTATAGAAGAACAAATGTGTCGACCCGGCATTGAATGTCCCTAGTCCATGAAGAATCCTAGAATGTCCCTAGTCCAAGAAGTCCATGAAGAGCCCCTCCTGGCTTAGAGAGCATCACCCTTCCTGTGCCCGGTCCTGGAAGGACTCGAAACTAGAACCTAGATGTGGTCAAAAGGCCCAGGTCAGAGAGGGAGCCCACATCTCTACTGACACTTGGCAACTTCCCCAAGGGCACCCGAAACTCCGCTCTAGACATACAGATCTGGCATGAGCTCTCCAACCTCTCTGACTCGGAGTAACTGAAGGGTGCTGGGGAAGGAAGGCCTCCGCCTCCCGCCGGCAGGGTTTCGGGAGATCATTCTCCGCAATGCCACGCCGTCTTCCCTCACGCTCCCTCTGCCCGTGTTCTGGTCTCAGCTCGTCTAACCTCGCATGCACAAGTAACTTAACCTTTCCCGGCCTTATTTTCCTCGCTTATAAAATGGGGATGATGCTGTCTACCCTGTTTTCCTGACAGAAGTGTTGTGAGGATGAAGTGAGACAACCTAAGTGAAAGTTTACCATAAGCAATAAGGCAGGATGCACATGGAAGGCTCTCTCCTTGTGGTTACTACTTGTTTATTTTGCAAAATCTCATCTGACTACCCATGTTCCCCATATCTTGTTCCTCCTGCCAGTAGGTCTCCAGAACAACAACAAAAAAAAGTTCCGATTTGCAGCCTTTGCCAATTTCTGTGGTGTAAATATTCCAACCTAGGCTGATTTCAAGGTGCCAACGTATGTCACTGGACGCTGAGTTTGGAAGAGATGAGAACAATCTGCTGACTCCAGCTCCCATACCTGACAACAGAGCTTGCCTATTCCTCCAAATTTTGCCTGGTTATTTGAATTTCTCATCAGTAGCTTGTCACTGACCTCTGATGATCACTAAATCCTCAGCCACTCAACTTGTGAGCCGAAAGCCCTGCCCCTTTCTCCAGACCTCCTTCCTGGCTCTCTGAGCCCTGGCGACTGCTTCTCCCTGCATCCTGGTCTGCCCCAGACCCTCAAGAGGAGTCAGAGGAGACTACGTCCCGTGGTACTAGCAAAAACCCTGGCTCTGAGCCATCCTGGGCTCCAGCTTGCCTGGCAGCCCCCAGATCTGCCAAAGTCAAAGTCAAAGAAAAACAAACACAAGGAAACGGGCTCAAATTAAAACAGGAAAAGTTTTGATTGGCTATAAGAACTTCTTGGCCAAAACTTGAAAAGGGTACTAGAGGAGGCTGGACAATCTCTGAGTCCCTGAGGTCTGCAGGAAGAAAATAAATGATGTTCTTCCTGATTGGCAAGACATTTACCTGCCTGAAGGAGGGGGAACCGAGGCAGAATTCAAGTCCCTTTCAGATGCCCCAGGTTTTAACTATACACATGTGCTCCTGGCATGGGGAAGACGCGAGGGTTACAGGGATCGACATCCCAGGAAAGCACAATTCTTGCCCCAGGAGATGCTGTAGGGTCACGTTACATTTACCGTGTTCAATAAGAAGCTTGGCCCCTTGGAGAAACACACACAAGAGGGCACTTTGGGAGTCCCAAGGGTAACATGCATCGACTGGAGGATTGAAAGTCCTGCCCTTGATTCGAGGGAGCGTGGAAGGGAGGACCACGAGTCAGAGGTGGCGTGATGTCGGGGAGAAGGCACACACGTTTGACGCATTGAAACCTGGGTTGAGACCCGTGTCCCCAGGGCTGCCATTCTATACCACTGGGGCGTTTCTCACAATGGGCTTTGGAGGGAGCTGCACTGTGGCCCCAAGGCTCAGCCATGTGCCTGTTGTGTGACCTCTGTAGGCCTCAGTTTCCTCTCTTGGGACGTGAGGCTAATGTTACTCATCCTGCAGAATTTTCTGAGGAATCAGAGGTTACTTCCGTAAACTCCCTGGCACATGGTTTTTTTTTTTTTAATGCCTGTGATTTGGCAGAAGAAAGAATTGGAAACCGAATACCAAGCTCCATTTGAAAAAGCTAAACTGGCCTCGTAAGTGCAGGACCAGGAGGCCGTGGCAGCCCCTTCTGCCCGTGGTGCTGGGAGCTGCCTTTCCAGCAAGACCCACCTGCCCACCTGGAAAGATGCCCATCCCTGCCCAGCTCGGGCACAGGCCCACTGTCTGTCCTGACAGCACCACAGACCTGTGCTCCGTGGAAGGAGGGCTCGCAGGGGACAAAGTGCCAGCCCTTGGCACCTAGCAGAAGTCAGAGTGTCACGAGACGCATACTTTATTTCCACTCTGTCTCTGAGTCACTTCCCCGGTTGTTTCCACATCAACAAAATGGGGAACGCAGGCCTTTCCTATTGCAAAGGCTTGCTGAGTGCAGCCACTCAGCTAATTGGCAATGACCTTGCAGTCTCAGGGAGCCATGCCTGTGTTTCTGGGCAGGGCTGGGCCCTGCTGGCTCCAGGCAGCGCCGCCCTTTCCCCAGCCCAGCCCCCGCAGGCGCATTCCGCCTGCTCCAACGCCAGCATTTGGTTAACACCTTCCCTCCTCTCCAACCTTCCCTCCCCATTACCTCGCAAAGGAAGGAACCTGCAAGGTGGTGATTATCGCCAGCTATGATTCAATGTAATTCAAAAAGCATTTGTTGAGACTCCACCACGCTTTCAGCTTTCCACCTCCGCACCCATTAACCGCCCGGAGTTGTTCTGTTGCCGGCTCTTGCCAGCCCTGAGGCCGGCTAAGGGGGGCTGGCTCGCAGGGGGCAGGAGGGGAGCAGCGGGACGCTTACCCTGTCCTTTCCTATTAAGGGAACCCCTGCTCCTTGCACTAGTTCAAGGCCTTTGATCCCTGAAGCTGGCTCTGCTCTTCTCTGATGCTTCAAAAAAATCACACTCACTGCGCACCTTAATTGCCAATTCATCAATGGCTTTTGGCTGACCTGTCTTCCTTCCTTCCTTCTCTACTTCCTTCCCTCCCTCCCTCGCTTCCTTCCCTCCTCTCTTTCCCTCTCTCCTTCCTGTGCTTGACAGCCACACCAGACCCTGGAGCTGTGAAGACAAACAGAAGAGGGAAGAACGTCCCCATCCAACAGAGACTCATAGGCCAGTAAAGAGGAAAAAGAGAAAAAACCAAATCAAAACACACAAAAACCAGCCACCCCATGATATGGGCTCGAATGGGGCTCTAAGCATGAGAACAGAGCGTCACAGAAGAGGACATGCCCGCTGGGTCTCAGGACCCCAGGACAAAGCGACCCAGCGAGATCAGGGAGACAGGACACAGGGCTGGTGAAGGGGTTGGGCTTGGGGTCGTCGGGAAATGTGATTAGGAGGAGGTAACCTGCTAAGTAATTTGAACTTCAGCCTGTGGAAGAGCAGAGATTCATTTTCAAAACATAAATCTGGCACGAGGGTGACCCAGGAGGCAGCAGGGGCACTTAGGACAGGAGCCTGGTGTGCCTGTGTTTAGCCACCGCAAGCCAGGCAGAGGATGCCGTGTGGTTTGTAGCGTTTGCTGATTCCTTTGGGGTAGAATATTTCCACTGGCTGATTTGAAGCTGCCGGCGTGAGCACAGCACTGGGGAGAAACGGCTCCATCGGCTCCTGAGATTGGCTCCCGCACACCACCGCCCGGACCGCGAGAGACCCCGGGCGAGAAGGACAGATCCCGGGTCCCTGGCCTTCAGCCCGCCTCGGACCCTTCATGTCCCCTTGGTTTCCGCAGTGGCATCACCAGCCAGCACTTCAAGACAGCGAGGCACGTGGAAGCACAGAATTTCACAGTGCGCCCTCCCTCCAAGGAGCCTTCCTCTCCAATCCCCCGAAAGTGGGAGTTTTCCAAACCACACTCTGTCGTCTTTAAAACCCCAAACTAAATTCTCTCCTCTGATTTCTCCCCTTCCAATCATGATCTCGGCTTTTTCCTTTTCTCCCAACCTCCAGCTCCTGCAAACCTCATCTCCCTCCCCGAGTGGGTTACAGAGTTGGTTGTCGAGCAGGAGAATTTGGCACAAGGATGAATCAATGCTTCAGTGGGTGCCTGGCTGAGCTCATCCCCATTTTCTCGAGAGGTTAATGAGGAGGCCACGTGACAGGCAGGTGAATGCGCAGCTGGTCACACTCCTGACGATCCAGGGTCCGTGTTGCCCTGGAGGGCTGACTGTCGTTGAATTGTCCCCGTTCACACCTTCTAACTGGGTCCGAAGGAGTCTGTGGTCATCCCATTAGAAGCACCAAGTTGAGCACAGGCTTGAGAAAGGTTATGATTTTAAGAGCCAATCAAAAACATTTTGGAAAGCCTCACAGGCTGGCAAGACATGCCAAGTTTAACAAAATGTAACTTGTGAAGTAGGATACGTGTGATGTTCTTCACGTACATTTACAAAAAAAAAAAGCAAAACCAACAACCAGTCTTCCCCAGTCTGAGATGACGAAGATGTGGTTTAGCAACAGCATGAATTAAAAAATAGGATTTGGACAAACTGTAAACTCACTGTTAGTCACTAGGATGTGGCTGCCAAGAAAAGTTATTGCAGTGTTAGGGTTACTAGAAAACCCCTAAAAGAAGGCTGGTGATTTCCCCCTGGCCTCTGCACGCGCGTGACCACACGTGAGCCATGCAAGCTGAGGGCCCTGGGGTTTGAGAGGCCGTGTTCCAGGGCAAAGGCATTCAGAGCCCTGGGATCTTGGGGACCGTGTCACATGGCACAGACCCTTCAAACTAAAGGCAGAAGCGAGTCCTGGGAAGGCAGGGTGGATGTCTGGTTTCAAATGGTTGTAGGGCTACCCTGTCTAAGATGGATCCAGCTCCTTCATCTGAGTCAAGGTTAAAAAAAAAATGCAACAGACAGAGGGAAGGAGGGAAGAGGATCTTTACATTTTCATGCCACACTGAACATCCCTTTATAGTGTTTACACACTTGCTACCTCACTGGTATCTCCCAAGGCAGACATCTCTCCCATTTTGAGGGTGAGGACAAGGGACAGAGTGGCTTGCCTAGGTCCCGTATCTTAAGTGGCAGAGGCAGGACCAGATCTCAGATTTCCCATCTTAACCTAACAAACACAATACACAGCCCAAGTCCCATCACTGAGCCCCTGACTCTGAGCCCTGTCTCCACATATCAAGCCTATATTCGCGCCAAAGAGAACAGTCCAGATGAACATGCATTTCTGATGTGGCCCCCAGAATTCTGCTCACACAAAAACTTTTCACACATAAACTCATTAGCTTCTAGCCGTGAAGCACTGAAACGAATGCAGGCTTTTGAAATACTAACATGCGTATAATGATAGATAGGTAAGATTTTGTTAAAGTGTATTTTATGATACATTTAATAAACAGAAAAAAATAGTGATAAAAAGAAAACTTAAGTGCCTTTTTTTAATCAGAAAGTATAAACCCAGGCCTAACGGTACATCTCTTACTACCTTAAAAACAACAAAAACATCTTCTTGAACAAACGTCTCCACCTGTCAACTCCCCAATCTGCCACTCTTTGCAAATCCAGTCTACACCAAAAACTTGTTTTATGTCAACAGATTGGAAAACCATTAAACATGATGATGCCCCCACCTGTAGACTGTAGCATTCGGCTTTCATTTTAATGCGAATTGGACAAAACAGAAATTTAGATGCCCCTTCAAGCAAATGGGATGCCACCTGTGCGTGAAAAGACTTGGGAAATGAAAAATAGATGGGAAAAATTCTCAGCCATTAAAAATGCTAATAAAAACAATGGCAAGGAAACACTACAAACTTACTAAACAAGCCAAGTTACCTAGAGAAAAAAAAATAACAGAATCTTATGTTCATAGACTTGAGATGAAACTGGTATAATTGCCAGTTAGCTCGGAACTGGTTTTCTGAAGCAAGCCAGTCAAACATAAAATAACTCACATGTGCTGATCTCGTTGCCCAACTTTGGGAAACGCACCTCACGTATCTTAAGGCAAGGGGTGTGGATCATTTGCACAAAGATGTTCATGGCTGTACTATTTATAAGGGTGAATTAATGAGAGTCAAAACCAAATGCTCGGGGGAAATCAGTATCAATAATGATACACTATGATAAAAATATAAGGAGGAGAGTGTAAGGAAAGATTTATATAAAAATGTTAAGTGACAGTGAATGGAATTTACATACTGATTAGAACTATTTAATACAAAAAAAACACATCTACATTCAGAATTACATGCAGCTGAAGATCTTAAGCTCTACTGGTTGTAACACTGTCATATTGGTTAAATATGTTTTAAAAGTATGTGAAGTCTATTCCACGCGGATGAAAGCCTGTGAGTCTGCCTCAAGCTCCTTCTCTAACACGGGCTTATGTCCTGTGCTCTGCACGTGGCCCGCAGGAACTTGCCAATCTTCTCACCACAAAGCCAGATGAAGGAGCAAAGAGGGCCCTGAAATTCATCTGGATTTCTGGGTCCTCTCCAAAATCAGGATTGGGGTAAATAGGATAGGGAGATAGTTCAATGAAACTTGGCAAGAGAAGCCTGGGACTACAGAAAGTCATCCTCCACTCTGACGGTCTTCCAAGGGCCCAGAGTGTCTGGCTCTGCCTTGGGGTTCTTTGCCACTCTGTGACCTTGGTTGTCTCTCCAGTTCTGGGACCTTGAGCACACATCCTCTTCCTCCACCCCTCCATACCTGTCATTTCTGAGAAATAACAGCAGGTAACACCGAGCGCTTCCCTAGCCCAACCCTGGGCCACCGCTTCCCGTGCACGACAAGCCCATTCCATTCTAACAACAACCCAGAGGTGGGTACTGTACCCCCATCTCATGGATGCGGCAACTGAGGCTAGGCAAAGTCACTTCCCACAGATCACACAGCACGTAGAGGGCAGAAGTGCGATTCCAGTGCAGTCGGAAAGGCTCCAGGTATGGGCTCTTTACTGCCACACCCAGCAGTAATGAAGACTCTGGCAGTAGCCCAGTGTACAGGCTGCCCACCAAGGTGGGTGCATCCCATTGATAGCCCCAGGGTGATGTCCCTGGGGCTCTGGATTCTAATGGTAAAAAAAGTTACCATTAGACCAGAAACAGAACCTCAACCAGAACTTGGTCCTATGGGTTCTTTGCCCTGTCTATATGCACGTTGGCATCATTAGGATATATACTGTAAATAACTCCCAAGCCTTAACCCCACCTGCTGAATGGAGATCTCCTGGCATGGGGCCCAGCTCCTCTGTATTTTTAAATAACATCCCAAGTAATTCTTAAAATTTTTTTTAACTAAAATTGTATATATTTAAGGTGTACAGCATGATGTTTTGATATACATATATCATAAGCTGATTATTATTCAACATATAAAAATCAGTAATGTTTCTATACACCAATAACAAACTAGCTAAAAGAGAAACTAAAAAAGCAATCCCATTTACATTAGCTACAAAAAGTAATAAAATACCTAGGAATAAATTTAACCAAGGAGGTGAAAGATTCTACATTGAAAACTACAAAACACTGATGAAAGAAATAGAAGAGGACACACAAAAAGTGGAAAGACATTCCATGTTCATGGATTGCCAGAATTAAAATGTCCAAATGACCATACTATCCAAAGCAATCTACAGATTCAGTGTAATCCCTATTAAAATATCAATGACATTCTTCACAGAAATATTAAAAAAAGACTCTAAAATTTGTATGGAACCACAAAAGACCACAAATAGTTAAAGCAACCCTGAGCAGAAAGACCAAAGCTGGAGGCATCACAGTACCTGACTTCAAAATATGCTACTAAGCTGTATTAACCAAAACATCAAGGTACTGGTACAAAAACAGACACACAGGCCAATGGAGCAGAATACAGAACCCAGAAATAAATCCATGTATTTACAGATAGCTGATTTTCAACAAAGATGTCAAGAACATACATTGGGGAATTTACAGTCTCTTCAATAAATGGTTCTGTGAAAACTAGATATCCATATTCAGAAGAATGAAACTAGACCCCTATCTCTCACCATACATAAAAATCAACTCAAAAAATGGATCAAATGTAAGACCCAAAACTATAAAACCACTAGAAGAAAATATGGAGGAAATGCTTCAGGACATTTTGTCTGGGCATAGATTTTACAGGTAGGACTTCAAAAGCACAGGCAATAAAAGCAAAAATAGACAAATGAGATTTTATCAAACTAAAAGCTTCAGCACAGCAAAGGAAACAATCAACTGAGTGGAGGGAAAACCTGTAGAATGGGAGAAAAAATTTCCCAACTATTCATCTGACAAGAAACTAATATCCAGAATATATGAAGAACTCAAACAACTAAATATCAATAATAATAAAAATTTGATGAAAAAATGGACAAAGGCTCTGAAAAAAAAAACATTTCTCAAGAGAAGACACACAAATGGCCAATGCATAAATGTAAAAATGTTCAACATCAGTAATCATCAAAGACAGGCAAATCAAAACTACAATGAGATATCATCTCACCCCAGTTAGAATGGCTATTACCAGAAAGACAAAAAGCAATAAATGCTGGTGAGGATGCTGAGAAAAGAAAACTTTTATATACTGTTGGGGGGAATGTAAATTAATGCAGCCATTATGGAGAACAGTATGGAGGTTCCTCAGAAAACTAAAAATAGAACTACCATATGATCCAGTAATCCCACTACTGGGTATTTATCCAAAGGAGAGGAAATCAGTATATTGAAGAGATATCTGTACCCTCATGTTTACCGCAGCACTGTTCACCATAGTGAAGATATGGAATCAACCTAAGTGTCCATCAACAGATGAATGGATAGATAAAATGTGGTCTATATACACAATGGAATATTATTCCGCCATAAAACAGAATGAAATCCGTCATTCATGGCAGCCTGGATGAGCTTGGAGGACATGATGTCAAATGAAGTAAGTCAGGCATGGACAGATAAATACAGCATGTTCTCATATGCGCAAGATAAAAAAAGTGGAGCTCATGGAAGTAGAGAAAATTGTGGTTATTAGAGTCTGGGAAAGGAAGGGAGGAGGGGAGGGGAGATAGGGAGAAGATAGTTAATGGTTACAAAATTACAGCTGGATGGGAGGAATGAGGTCTAATGTTCTACAGCACTGTAGGGTGACTACAGTCAACAATAATTTATTGTATATTTTCAAATAGTTGGAAGAGAAGATTTTGAATGTTTCCAACACAAAGAATTGAGAAATGTTTGAGGTGATAAATATGCCAATTACCCTGATATGATCATTACCTAGTGTATACCTGTATTGAAATATCACTCTGCACCCCATAAATACC
Source organism: Eulemur rufifrons (assembly GCF_041146395.1). Classification (NCBI taxonomy): domain Eukaryota; kingdom Metazoa; phylum Chordata; class Mammalia; order Primates; family Lemuridae; genus Eulemur; species Eulemur rufifrons. The sequence continues at coordinate 5,488,485 of NC_090994.1, forward strand.
TATAGTTATTATGTGTCAATTTTAAAAATTACTAAAGCTAAAAAAGATCTACTCTCTTAGCAAATTTCAAGTCTATAATACAGTATGATTAACTACAGTCCTTGTGCAGCACATTAGATCTCTAGGACTTAGTCATTCTACATAAAAGAGACTTTGTCCCCTTTGAACAACATCTCCCCATTTCCCCACCCCCAACATCTCAGGTGACTCTGACACCCACCCAGGGAGGGTGAAGAGATGCTGGCTTGGTCCTTAACTCACATGAGAACTGAGAGACTAAATTGTGAAGCCTCTCAGCTGGGACGCTCTTCCCCCAATTCCCTGGCTATTGGCCTCTCTACCAGGGTGGAGTTCGAGAAATGTTCAGCATAGCGGCGGATCCCAGGGAGCCACAATTCTTAAATGCAGGCCCTTCCTGGATGTCTCTGAGCCTCTTATTTCAGAATATAGTAGTGGTTTCTGTTTTTACTTTCTCGTTGTTACCCAAGCCCTTTATTGGGAAATGGGTAGAAAGAAGAAATGGGTGGCTTCCATTATGCAAAGGTCAGAAAATCTGGGGGAACTTTGGTCTTTAAAAATTCCAGCCACGATGGTTCCAAAGTAGGGAAACCCTGAACCCAGTGGCAAGAAACTCCCCAACGGATAGCTCTTCCCTGGCAGTCTTCCCAAGCACTACTCAAACTGTAGCAGGAGTTTTTTCCCCCGGTTGAAAAAAAAAAAAAAAAATTAAATACAAAGGGGAAACCCAACTGAAAATTTCCTGAGCATGAAAGGTAACAAAATTACTGTTATCTTCTTAAAAGAGCCAGGGAAGAAAAAGGTCTCATGGACCCAAAGTCAGAAATTTAAACTTAGAGGCACCCTAGGTAGCCAAAGCTGGGCAGGGAAAGAAAGGACCGTTAGAGTCCTCTGCAAAACAGAATTCGGGTAGCAAGGCCCTGAGAACGGGAGTTTATGGACAGAAAACTCAGCGACATGCCATCAAAACATCGACCACAAAAAGGAATGGGTTTCCCCTAAGGTGCTGGTCTCACCCGGGTACAGAGACTCACTCACGAATTAATTCTTGTCTGTCCTAAAAAGTAATTAATAGGGAGACGCCTTAGGCATAGTAAGGTTATAGAAAAACTCCAAAAATTCTATGCATATTTCCCACACAAATGTGCTCCCATGGTTACCACCGAGTTGTGCACTGAGGGGAAAATAGAGAAATTAACACAGTTGTAGTGGAGAGGAAATGAAGTTTTCCCTTTTAATGTCAGCTTGGTTTCGATGATAACTATTTCTAAAGAATCACTTTGGCTACCTCTTTAGATATGTTAGACTCAACCTAAAAAGAATCAGGATCCTACGACCTACTTCCAGCCCCCGAGCACGGATGGTTCCTTGGCAGCCACGGTAGGAAGCGGGTAGTCCGAATCCTGGGTTTTATTTCTATAAAAATCATGAATCCAGCTACCCCCATGTCGGATATGCGTCTATGTTTGGCATAACGGTCTGCGGGCCCTTTCTTCCTTTAGCTCTTTGTTCATTGAGGTTTCTGAAGCACACAGGAAGTCAGAAAAAAGAACAGCAACCTACTTCACAGCTTCACTTCACCGCAGACAAGGCGGGCAGGAGGGGGAGAGAAGGAAGGGGGCCGGGTGCTGGTCGCCCCAACTCCACTGGGGGGGGACAGCGAGCCGGATGGGTGGGAGGGAAGTGTGGGGGTCAAGTCTACACCCCAGTTTTCATGAGCACCAGAAGGAACCAAGTTCTACTCCTCTCCTATCGACTGAGAATTTTCTGGTTACCTTATACACACACACACACACACACACAATCACAATCACCAAAGTTGTAAGGTTTTACATTCTTTGAGAGACATCTCACTTAAATCCCAGGAAGATACACAGATAACTTGGTCAAGTCACCTCATCTGTTTGACCTCAGTTTCCCTCATCTAAAAAGTGAGGGGCTGTAGTGAGAGGAATGCTTTTCCATCAACGTCTGGAGTGTGACTATGTCAGTTTAAAGTCATAGCCCAGTTCCTGTAGTGGTTTAATTTCTCACTGTTTGGCTGAAAACGCTTCAACATTTGCAGAACCCCCCAAAACACCTCACACCTGGGATTCCTTTAAGCCGGTGTTAAAGCCACTAGACTAAGGCAGGTGCATCCCAGAGCGCCCTCTCGAATCCCAAATTCTGGGAGCTGAAATCTTTAGCTGCAAGGAGAGACCTGGGCTGTTCAGGGAGATAGGAGAGAGCTGAGCAAACAATGTGAGGGAGAGGAAGGTGGTTAGGAAGGAAAGGAAAAGATAGAAAATATAAGATACTGAGATCCTGACAAAGGCAAAAACATCAACTAAGATTGTAAACTCATCTTGGTGGGAACCAGAGCTGAAGGGAATTACAGATGATTTGTTTTTACTTCCTTTATTTTACAGATGAAGAAACTGAAGCCAGAGATTTTAAGTGACTTCTCAAAGACACAGGCTGAAGTCTCGCTTGCAGGGGACACAGAAGGGTCCCCCTGGTGGGGCACAACCACAGGACTAAGGAACCTGAGCATTCGCCACCGGGTCCCTCTTCCCAGAGTAAAGCCTTGGTGGGAGCCAGCGTCCTGGTGACCCCTTACAGACTGGCTGTGCACACGACACCAGGTACAGAGTTAAGCAGAGGAGGAGGTCTATGTTTTCCAGAACCTTCTCCACCTGACACCTGCCCTGCCCCCTGTAGACTGCACTCGTGGGAGAGGCTTCTTCCAGCCTGAGCCAATGGGCTCACCTGTCCAGAAATGGCGTCTACATTTTAATGGCGGCCTTCAGTAAAAATGCCCTTCCCTCACCCTTGCAGGGAACTGGCTCTGCTTTCCCTCCTGTCTCTGGACGTGGTGTTCGTGCCTCATGGGGAGGAGGCACTCAGAAAGGGTTAAGATCACACTCTGTAGGTGACAGAAGCAGGGCTAGAGCTGAGACCTCCCCGTGGTGGCCAAAGGAAGTCCAGGGGGTCAAAGCTCCTCTCACACTGGGCGTGGCGTAAGGACATTTTTAGGAGTCTGTCCTGGCCTAGACACATCATCCGGGCCAAATCCTGAACCTCAGCGTGCCCACCCACAAAAGTCGGGCATGTTAACACTATGTTTCTGAGAACTGTTTCCGAAGATTAATGAAAATAATGTATATAATGTACCTAGTAAACGACAAATCTCTAACGCCAAGTGTTGGTCATGACCACGGATTGTCCAAATTTCTCTGGTTCCTTCAAGCATCTGCCTATTTCAATGACAGGGACCCATTTTGTCAAAAATAACCCACCCATTCCATTTCTGGGCCAATTTCGGTACTGAAGAGGTCTCGATGCATTAAAGGGGTTTTTCTACGATTTCTACCTGCAGGGCGAGCTCTGCCTCTGGAGCTGCCAGGTGCGGTCACGCCGTCGCCACTCCCACTTTGCACAGCCAGCCTCTGGTGCTCAACACAGGACTGTGGGGGCACATGAGGCTTTGGGGGTGTTCCTAGATCATTACACACCAGGATTCCTGCTGCTCAGACACGTTTTAGTCTCAACCTTGAGAAGCCCATAGGAATCAGTTTGGATGAGATCTGCTGATACCAGTGATGGCCACTGGAAGCCTCCAAAGACCTGTCTGCCTCCCAGGAGGCCAGGGCACCGGGTGGCGGGGGACAGCCAAGCCTGTACTGATACGCCTGGACCCGCTCCGTAGCTCCCTGCTCTCTGGGTCCAGATCTTGGGTCCTGAGGATTTTATACCTGAATGGGCTTTGAGGGTCATGTGCCCCTGGACCCTCTCCCTCGGCCTTGCAGCCCACACCTGTGGCTCCTGTCCCACGCTCAGGCCACTCTGAACTCTGGTCTCTGCTCCTCCTTGAGCTGAGGTGGCAACTCCAAGCTCCTTGGTCCCCACAGCACGGGCTGAGCAGACTAACCTCCCACTCTGAAGTTCTATTCTCGGCTGTCAACGCTGCCATCATTTGTCAAGTGCCTAATTGCATGGCTGTGTGCCAGCGGAGGGGATGAAGGCTCCAGAACACAGGTGGCCCCACTGGCTGCCACAGCCCACGCCCTTTTGGGAACAAACAGGTCGCATGGGCAGAATGCTAAACCAGATTCCAGTGGACGCCGTGCACCTCTGACCTCCAGCTGGGGGAGGAAGAAGGGGCCACCGTGGGAGAGGCACGAGGGGCAGGGGAAAGAACATGGCCCCAGCCCTTCGCTACCTAGTAGCTCATGACCTTGAGACGGTCAATCTGAGCGTTGTGGGATTTAGCATTGGAAAGGGTCTTGGAGATCATCCAGGCCGGGGGTTTCTAGAACCTAGGGTTTCCCCAAGGGGAATCATTAGAAATACAGATGCCAGAGAGGGAAAACCAGCTTCCCAAGTCCGACACTTGATTCAGGCCACATCTGGGACCGGATGGAGGTCTCCTAGGTCTCCTCATCCAGGCCGTATCCCAGCTCTCAGAGCTTAGGTTCTGAGTTCCCTATGTGTCCAGGACAGAGCAGGGGGAGCTGGGATGGCAGGGACTGTGTGACTGTCCCCAACTCCACACTGCCCCGGGAACCCCCAAGGCTGCCAGCGAGGCACTGCTGAGCCCATGCAGATTCTCGCAGATGAAGATGACGTGCCTGTGCCGCCAGCCCCTTCCAACCCCACAGTGTGGCAGGAAAGCACTGAGCTCCAGCCCCGCTCTGCAATGCACTGTGTTCTCATTGGTTCACCTCTCTGGGCTCAGGTCCCCTCTGTTGGAAGAGGGAGTAAGGCTGGACTCTCAGGTCCTTCCCAGCTCAATGTGCTATTGGACTTACAGCACTTCAAGGCCGGAAGGAAACACAGACATCACCCAGTGTTTCCCTCCTGCACACCTGGAGAAACTGATCCCCTCAGCTGGCAGGGCACGTGGGCAGGGCCTTGTAGTAACCACGTCTTTTAGTTCCTATGTTCAGTGTTGTGACATATGGGGCCTTGCTGACCCTAGCGGGACAGCCTCTCCCAGGGCGATTCCTGACAGGTGCTTTTCATATGCAAACCCACCCAAGCACGGCCCACCCCAACCCCCTCCTCTATGGGGGCTCTCACACTCCGGGCCATCTCCACCTGTTCTGATCCCCCAAGATCAGGTACCGGACAACGTGGGACAAGCCCTAGGCCCCAGAGCCTGCTGCAATCACTGGCACCAGGAAATCCTGAGCTTGCTCCCTCTGCTGCATGGACCTCCCCCAGGAAACCACAATAAAGGATCCTGCCTGTGTTTTCCTTGCTCCCTCTGCCTCGTGACAGACCCTGGTGCTTCCCTGTGCATCCCTATGTGGTGTGCCACGGCTCCTGTTTCTGGAGCTCTATGAGGATAAACATCTTCCTTCACGACAGCTGTCTCTGTATGCGAGCATCTCACCACACCTGACAAAACAGATCCCAGGTACCTTCCAAACAGGCCTGGTGTGGCCTGAACCTCTGGGCTTAAATGCAGTCCCCTTTGGGGGTCCACACCCCTTCCGGTCTACCTCTTGTGTGCTGTGCAAATATTCTCATTGTCTACAGGTGCTGCCCGACCCAGCAACCTCCACTTTGCCAATCCAATCCTCTCTGTGGCCCTGCTGCCCGCAGCCCTGGCCTCACTGCCCACGCACCAGGCGTTTCTCCTTCCAAGGAGCCAGGAAAGTGCGTTATGCTCACCACAAACCTGCCTTCTCACAGCTGTGGGTCCCTGCTTGGGCTTCTGCTCTCCAGGGACATGCAGAATTGCTTCAATACCTCTGTGACGTCCCTTCGGCTTTTTATAAACAGCAGCTCTGGGTTCCCTAGAGATTTTTCTTCTCCCAACTAACACCCCCGGTTCCTTCATTGTGGTTCAGAAGTCGAGAGGTCTACTTTTCACTATTCTGTGGCTCTAGAAGATTCTAGTAGGAGTAGGGTCTCTCCTACTTCAAGCCTGAAGGAGGAAAAAGCACACCCTGTTTGGAAAGGGACCCCTCCCTAGGACCACTCTGGTTTTTCATGAGAATTCTAATGTGAAATCTCTAATTTTTAAGTGTTGGATGGGATAAACATATACAGGGTGGTGAGCAGGGAAGACCTTCCGGGACTTTCCAAGCCATTTGCCCAAGGCCAATTCTTTCCAGTTGTTTGGCTACCTCCTAATTGGAGGGGACAGAGTTTTCCCACCACCGCTGGCCATTTATATCATATTTTTAGTGTTGAGTATAAGACAATAACAGCTACCAATTATTGAGCACTTTTTGGTGTCAGGCATGCGGCTAAGCAATGCATATACGCTTTCTTATGTAATAATCCCCATGACATCTTCTTCCCCTTGCAGGACACATGCACGTGCCTAGGTCCTTCCGAGACTCAAGTCACTTGAGTTCAAAACCCACATTCTTGACGCTAAGCCCCGGTCAGTGTGTATGGAAGAGCCAGGCCCACCTCCAGCGCCTGACCTTGGCATTCACACCGACAGCTGTCCAAGCCAATGGGAATGCCCAGAGTGTAGCTGCTTCACCCCTGAGAAGCCCGTGCCCACCCCCCAGCTGACAGCTCTACTTCCGAGCAGTAAACTGAGGTTTTTAAAGACTAATTTGGGAGTCTAATCACACTTTCATCTTTAAAAATAAGACAAAACCAAGAGGGGAAACCCACCTCGGAGTCTCAGTTCACCCTTTGTTCTTAGAGTTGATTTCAGTAACGGGGCAGGTGTGACACCCAGGCCGACAGGCAAGACTACAGAGCGAGAGGAGGTCGATCACCTCTGGTCTGGGGAGGAAGGAGGGCTTGAGGCCACATGCCCGATTTACAGGAATGACCACCTCTTCGTGTTCTGCAGTGGTCTTGAATGCCATGTGGGTGAAGCCGCACAGCAGATGGTTGAGGGTGAAGCCAGGTACAGCTCACAAAAGGACAGTACACCAAGCCCAGGACAGGGGTAGGAGAGGGGAAGGGCTCCGACAGACCCGAGCCCAGGTGAGAGGCTTGCTTGATCCCTGATGCCCCATCAGACCCTCCAGTAGGAGAAGGTACAAAAATGATTGACGAATAACTCAGCTTTGAGGTGGCCACATACGCAAGTCTCTTCATTTGCTCTATAGTGATCAGCCCTCCCACCCTGGGGTACCTGGGAAGCTTCCCCCATTGCCCTGCTCTCTCCTAGGAGCCACAATGGTCTGAGTTCTCCTCTGTTCCCTGCCACATCCAGCGCCCATTTCAATGACTTCACTATGACACAACTGTTCTGCTGATGACATACCAAAGTAGGAGGAAAACTGCACGGTCAGAGTGTTCTGGCTCCTACCTGAACTCCCAGGGGGTCTGAGACTCTGAGCACAGCATGTCCCTGGCAGGGACCTCAGTTGCCTCATCAGAGCAGGAGCAGCTGGCCCAGCTCTTACACTCTTTGACTTAAGTTCTCAATACCTGAACTCCTGTGTCACTTGGCATTGAGTTCTTTGCAGGTAGGAACCCCTGCAGCCCCCAATCCTAGCACAGGGCCCGGCCATCGCAGGTCCCCTACATGCTTGTTCAGGGATCCTAGGATTGGGAGGTGGCAGGGGGAGAGCAGCAGGGCAGGGGTGTAGAGGGAGCCGTCCTAGGCAAGGCCTCTAAGAAGAGGGAAGTGGAGGTTGGAAAACACTGGGAAGAGGGAGGGCATAAAGAGGAGATGATATTCCTTTCTTCTTTTAACCCGATATCACAGTTCTGTTTATTCTGAGAAGCAACCAGCTGCAGCTCCAAAATAGATATGCCGAGAAACGCCTCTAATGACAGAGAATGCTTCTGCAGGAACCGGGGTTACAGCAGCCCTTTTCCAGGGTGGGAGGAAGGAGGCCCAGGGAAGGGAGACACTCCCGGGGTGCTCTTTCCAGCCCTGCCCACCCCCCTGCCTCCTCCCTCCCAGCCCCCCCCCCCCCCCCCGGGGACTGACACCTGACAGGGCAGAACATGGCCCCAGTGGCCTCCATGGCCAGGTGGGACTGATGGCTTTCTTCTCCCTGGACCTGAATATTCCCTTTTAAGCAGCTTTTCTGAGAGCAGGAAAGACAGTGAGACTGCTGGGTGGAATGGGTGGGTTTGTTAAGTGTCTACATTACGAGTTTGTATGTGTTTGCACATGGAAGCACAAAGAAAAGTCATGCCAGACGGAGTTAAAGAGGCAGGGAGATTTCTTTCCAGCCTATTGCAGTAGAGGAGAGAGCTTGAACTCCTCTCTGGCCACAAGGAGGGCAGCTGGGGACTTATGGTGAATGGCGGAATGAGGGGTCAGAGCGTGAACAATCACTAAGAGGAACTTGGTCAGGGAGGGACGATGGCAGGGTGGGGACGTTGGGGGTGGTCTTTGCTAAGCCCAGCCCCTGCTGGGCTTAGCAGGCCAAGGATGGGGAGTCCAGAAGAGGGTTCAGGGGGTGCTGGCTAGAGTGTGGTCAGGGAGGGAGGTCTTGTCAGGGGAAGGGACGCGGAGACAGGGCCGTGTGTTTGGGGAAATAGCTTCCCTCCCCCCAGCCAGGGCATCAGCTCTGATAGGAGCCATGTGACCGTGATCTGCTCACCCCATGGCAGAGTGGATGGACGGTCGGTTCTAGGCCACCTGGCAGCTGGGAACAAGGGCAGCACAGGAAGGCCAATCGCATCCCCACAGCACGCCAGCCTGAGCCTATTTCTGCTGCACCCTCTTCCGTGGGCTCACGATGAGGAATCCAAGAGACCCTGGCAGGAGTTTCCCACTTGCAGGGGCCGATCTGGGGTGACTGAGAATGGGGAGCCCATCGTCCAAGCTCATCTCTTCTCCTTGGCTAAAAATGGACAGTTGGGTGCCCTGACACGGCACACCTGGGCTGCTCGGTCCCTCACGATCCCCGGCAAGACCTGGGACACATTTTCTGGACTTTTTGTTTAACTGGCCGGAATACCAGGCCCTCCAGCTGCCTCCTCGTGCCCGCCAGAGGGTCTCTCAGGCAGGGGCGGGCAACTCTCAAAGCCAGGACGGCTACTTGGCTCAGGTCTCACGGGACAATAGGCCCTTGACGTTATTTCCAAATGAGTCCATTCATGTCATCAGTGTGTGTGTGTTTAAAACTATTAATTGGTGAAAGTAAACATTTAAACTACATCATAATATTTGCTACCCTATTTGGGTATTTCTTCTTCTTCTTCTTCTTCTTTTTCTTTTTTTTTTTTTTTTTTTTTTAACTCAGAGAGCCACCAAACATGGAAGAGTTCAGACCTCTCTAGAATTTCTGAGACCCTGATCTCAGGCACCTTCTACCTCCTCAAAGTGAGCATTCGAATGCCAGGAGGGCCAGAGCACAGACTCCTCCTGCCCCGTCCTCTCCTCTCCCAGTGCAATTCTGTGTCTGAGGCTGCAGCTCCCACCCTCCCCACAGCCTCCTCGCACCCACCCTCTCCATCCACAGACACGCGGGCACGAACACCCCTCTACACGCTTGCAGTGGGAGCCTCAGAGCTGGTCCTTTCCCAACCTTTGCCGCATGTGCTCAGATGTTTCAAACAGGACTTCCTGCCTCCCTTGCAGACATAGCCTCTGCCACAAGAAATTTGCATATTGCAAAGACTGATCTGGTGGCGCAGGAACCTGCTGGGGAAATACCTGCCTGGGTGAGAGGTCAGGTGGTGAGGGGGAAACACAGCCAGCTAGAAGTCGCTGCCATGCCCAGGTGCCTGCTCGGCTCCCGCCTGGAACTGACCCCAGAATTTTTGGCAGATGGTGACCTGGCTGTCGGAAGGACTTCCTAAACTTACTTAGGCAAAGGCTGACCCACCAGCACCAGCACCCTGAGAACCCAAATCTAGAAGCGAGATATTACTGGGTGATTGTGCTGGTTACAAAGGAGACAAACTAGGTTAGCACAAAACCTAAGGAGCTGGAAACGGGGACATTGGTCCAAAGCCCTGCATTAAGAGAAGTAGACAGCCTGGCCCTGGGGCAGGGAGAGATGGAGGGCGGCCGTGGGAGGTATTGAGGGCAGGTCTGTCCTCTGGAACTAACTCTCAGGTCAGGGATGGAATGGAGTCCCCTGAGATAGTCTGGGCTGTGACTTGGGCCCCCCTAAGACCCAACAGCCACAGTTTGCTTTTTCAGGTTTCAGACTTCCAGTTGGTCACAGGAAGTGAAGTATGAGGTGGGTGGTTGTGTCACTTGACAAAGAAGCTCATTGGAACGTGGCGTAAAGGAGAGATGGGGCAGGTGTGCCAGGGCTGGCTGCCAGAGGCTTCATATTTCTGGGGAGTGTCAACGGAAAACACTATAAAAACATCAGGTATGACTAGTGGTGGTGTTTGGAACCCGCCTGCCCGAACGGCTGAGTCTGAAGTTCTCCCTTGCTTTATTTCCTATCTGAGTCCTCGGAGGGCCCGTCTGTGGCCTCCAACAGGAAGGCAAGTTACCAACAATTAACCCCAGAAGTCTCCACCACGAGGGTCATCTCAGGCCTTCCTGGTTTTGCCTTCTGGGAGGGAGCACAGGCTATTAGTAATAATCTTAAAACAATAAACATCTATTGGGCATGTGTAAGGTGCCAGCTATAAATAGCAACTCATTTAATCCTTAAAACAAAGCAAAGAGGTTGGTATTATTCTCCTGCCATGCTACATATGAGGAAACTGAGGCATGGGGTGATTAGAGCCACTCAATGTCACAGAGCTAGGAAGTGGCAGATGTGGCTCCTACTTCCTTAACCAGCACACCACACTGTCTCTCAAGGACATGTGGAGGGCTTTGTTACCTTGTAGAGCAATGCAGCCAGGGCTGGGGCAGGTCCCTGTTCTTGCTTTACTGTTTCCTGTCCCATAGAAAGATGCCAGGGTCAAGGTGTGGTGGGTCTCCTATTTCTTCCTCAGCCTAGGGTCATACTGCAGAGACTGGGCTTACCATCAATTCAACAAACATCGCTGAGCACCCACCCACTGGGCAGACAAGAGGGACTACCAAGGGAGCGAGGAATGATCCAGGCACTGACAGCCAGCTGGGAAGACAGACTTCTCCGCAAAGTGATGCCACAGTGCACAGTGTGCTAAGTGCAAGAGAAGCGGAAATGCAATCACACATGGGGAGTTTACCTCATCAGGAAGGGCAGTATCTGGGCTGGGCCTTCAAGGCTGAGTAGGTTTGTAAACAAGACGAGGGCCGGACGGCTGTCAGTAGAGCTGCGGGAAAGTCTGAGGCTTGCTAAGGAGTCCTTGAAAAGTGCCCAGGTTTATAGAGGTGACTCTGCCCACAGCTATGCATGGGACGGATTTGCAGGAAAAGGTCGTGGTGGCAGCAGTTTGGTGGCCAGTCCATTGATTTGGGCGGGAATAATTAGTTTCTCACCCAGCATGGGGCAAAAGTAAGGAATATGGAGACAGAAGGGCCAGACCGTGAAGGTGGCTCAACGGGGAACCCCTGGAATGGTCAGTCTTTGCAATATGCAAATTTCTTCTGGCAGAGCCTATGTCTGCAAGGGAGGCAGGAGGTCCTGTTTGAAACATCCTAGCACATGCAGCAAAGTTTGGGAAAGGACCAGCTCTGAGAGCCGATGCTGCCTGTGACCTTCTCCAGTCAACGGGAGCACGTCGGGAGGGCCCTTCATCAAGTCAGGACGAGAAAGTTGGGCAGGAAAGTTCTGTTTGGGCCTGGGGCCATCCACAGGCGGGCAGTGGAAGTGGAAGAGTCAATAATGCTTGCTTAACCACAGCTGGAGAAGTCATGGCAAAACTCTGTTGGGTCCCTGCAGCGCTGAGCGCCATGTCTCCCCACCCCCAGCCCTGTATCTCTGCCCCTTTAAGGCTCTATTTTGAAAAGTCCACCTCAAAGTTCATCGCCCTCACGAAGCTTTTCTTCATGTCCCTCGGCAAGGTGAGCTCTTGCTCCCTTTTCGGCACATCTTGCTTACTGCGAATGTGTTATGCTTACCTTTTGGAGTGACAGGTTCCCTGTAGACTGGGAAGAGTATGTTACACACTTTCCCCTGGTTGTATTTAGCACGGGACCGGCATATACGGGGCAGCCGCCACTCAGCCGGGAGCGGGGAACTGCACGGCCCTGGCCTGAGCCCCCAAAGTTCATGCTCTGCAGCCACAAGGGAGCTGGAGCGGCCCCTGGGTGCCCGTGGGAGGCACCCTTTGGCTCCTGGCGGGAGTTAGCGGCACATGGCAAGCCGGGCGCAAGCCACAGCTCTGTCACTGGCCAGTCCTGCACAGACGCATTTCCAACTATGCTGAGCCTCGGTTTCCTGCTCTGCAAAACGGAGACAGTAACGCAGCAACCGCAGAGCTGTCGTGAGGGTCCCACGCCAGGCTGTACACAGGTAGGGTGCCAGGAGAGTGCCAGGCCCTGGGCTCGGCTGGCACACAGGCTGTCCGCCAAGGCCAGCCGAGCCTGCGCAGGCGTGCTGGGACCCGGAAGCTGGGCGCCAGGTCTAATCTTAGCCCTGCGGTGGCCTGCGCATTTCCTCACTTCCTCATCTGCAGCCCTGGGGAGAGTAATCGTGGCCCATGGAACTGGGGGTGGGTGAAGTGGCCAGTAAGAATTCACATAAACACGTCCAAGAAACGCCACGTGACGGTGCCAGCTCGGCATGTGGCAGGAGCTCTGCCAAGAGTGGTCACGCAGCCCACCCCAGACCAGGCGCGGGTGGGGCTCTGGGCCTCCGCCTGACTCAGGGGATGAAGTCTGTGATGACAAAGATGGAGATCTGGCACCAAAGCATCGTGGAGTTGGAAATAGGGCAGGCTAGACCCAAATCACAATCATGGAGGCTCAGGGCAAGAGGGGCGGCCAGAGATCCCATGGTCCACATCCCAGCCTGGGTGGGCACCCCTTCTTGGCTGCCTTCTGCTTGAATTCTTCTAGTGATGAGCAGCTCACTACCTCGCTGTGTTTGCAGGCTGTTTCACTGCTCAGAGCTCTAATTATTAGAGAGCCTTCCTTTATATTCAGCCCGAATGTATTTTTCTGTAACTTCCTGGGTCTGCTGGTGATACGCAGAACAAAACCCGTCTCACTTCCACCTACTGACCTTTCAGTATTAGAAACAGTCCCTCTGCTCTTCCAGGCTTTCCCAGCCCAGACTACCTCAGTTCCTTCACACGCTTCTCACAAGACATCGTTTCCAGACCCTTGCCCTCCCTGGACGCTTCCCACAGCCTTTCCGGCTGGTTTAAGAGGGGTCCTCAGAACTGGGCCCAAGGCCACAGATGTCCCCTGGCCTGATAGAATGAGCCCTTGTCCCAGTCCCTACCCCAATAAAGGGATGTGCCCCCGGCCAGTGGGAGACCTGGGCTTTGCCCACTTCCCACCGTGACAGCGGCAGGAGTCACTGCTATCCTAGGATACCCGCCTCCGGAGCCGGTATCACGGGCATTCCCAGGTGACTCTGGCTGTGAGGGTATCGCAGGTCTCATCTGTCTGTCACAAAGAATTGGGATGACGCTCCAGAGCAGTTACCGTGCAACATTCACCGAGCCTCATTTCCACCCAGTGGTTCTAGATTTCGAATGGGATTGGCTCTCTGTCATTGACTCTCTCTGTGACAGGCTTGAGAGGTTGGGTCCCCTGCATCTCTGCAGGGAGGGCTGGGCTGCCACAAACGGGCTTTGGGCAAGGCCAGAGGGGCCCGGGGAAGCATTGGTGGGGGCCACGGAGGGTGGGGTGTTGGTTTGTCAAAGGCCCAAAGGTATCGGGAGGAGGGGCAGAGAATGAGATGAAACAGGCTGTCCCAAGTCCCTGTCCCATCCAGTCATCCCGCAGGGAGGACACAGAGTGCCTCTGCAGGCGAGGTCAGCCCTCGGAGGATCCATACTGATACCTCCCCACACCGCACAGCCCTTGTGAATCAGGCCAGAGGAGTCTGAGGTGGGGGTGCGGGACACTGCCAGCCTGGGGCTCAGCACCACAAGAAAGTGACACATTCCTGCCCTGCTGACAGGGAGCTGCCTGTGAGTCATGCCCAGGAAGTGGAGTGGGGAGGACAGGTTGGCCCAGGGGAGGGTGAAGGGGAGGCCCCAGGAAACGCAAGTTCCCGGCACTGCCAGGGGCTCCAACTTTCCAACTCCCCGGGGCCTGCCTCCAGGGTTATGTACTGGGTCAGCAAAACGACAGGAGGCTCCGGGCCAGACCTGGATTAGAACAAGCCTGCCCGGACTGGTCAGTGATTTGTGTCCATAAAAGGAAGTTCCAAGGGAGATGGGGCCTGCCCTCCCACCAGGCAGACCCAGCCAGGTTAGCAAACATCAAATAGGAGTGAGTTGGCGCGTCCAGAACATGTAGGGTGCATTTTCTTGGCACATGGGGCAGGGTTGGCTGCAGAGATGAATTTGAGGATGAGAAAAATTCCTGAGGGAGGGTGTTTGGAATGTCAGGGTTATCAGTGAGAGGTAGTGCGTGGGTGTTGGGGGGTGAGCAGGGGGCTGATAGATTCCAGCACCCTGTCAGTTTGGGTACAGAGGCCCAGGGGACTGTACCCCACTGGGATGACTGCAAATGCAGGGCAGCTGGGACCTCAGCAGCACCCAACACCCCCAAGGAGACCACCTTGGATGCCAGAGACAAAGGGTCCTTCCAGCTCCCCTAGTGCCACCTCCTAATTTTACAGAGAAGGCATCTAGAGCCCATGAACACCTGCCCATGGTCCCAGCCCCAAGTCAAGGGGAGAACTAGGGGTGTACCCTTCCCAGGCCAGGGCTCTCTCTCCTTATAAAGCCAAGTCCCACCACCCTTCCCTACCTCACTCCTCTGGCTGTTTGAAAAACCAGCACCCTTTATTTGTAGAATAACTGAGGGCCCTTCGTCCCAGCTGTCATCTGCAAGGAGGAGAAATCCCCAACTCGAGACCCAGAGGGCAAGAGAAACACAGTTTGAGCTTTTTGTCCCCATCTGGCAGGTCAAAAGATACCAGATGCAGGCCAGGTACAGTGCCTCACACCTGTAATCCTAGCACTCTGGGAGATCAAGGCAGGAGGATCACTTGAGGTTGAAAGTTCGAGACCAGCCTGAGCAAGACCCTGTCTCTACTGAAAATAAAAAAAATTAGCCAGGAGTGGTGGTGCACACCTGTAGTGCCAGCTACTTAGGAGGCTGAGGCAGGAGGATCACTTGAGCCTAGGAGTTTGAGGTTGCTGTGAGCTATGATGATGCCACTGCACTCTAGCCAGAGTGACAGAGTGAGACTCTGTCTCAAAAACGAAAAAAAAAAAAAAAACCAAAAAAACAAAAAAACAAAACAGGTGCAATGTTCTGTGGAGAAGTCTTTCACATCCTTTTTTTTTTTTTCTTTTTTAAGTTCATAGCATATATGGTGTCATTAGGTAGTTCATAGCATTTTGGGGCATCATGCCAGGGGAAATCCTGACCCCTCACCTACCCACCAAAGCCTGTGTCATTCTACTTAAGTGCAGTGGGCATTCTAATCCAAGTAATTAAAATAAAAACAAATCCAGAAATGGTGACATATGATTCAGGCAGAGGAAAAAGCAAAACTCTGTAGGGCATTTCCACAATCAAACACACCTGGAAAGCAACCCGGCCCCCCCCCCCCCCCCCCCCCGCCACCCCGCCAACTCGGTTCACAATTACAATCCACACAAGCAGCCAACCCACCTTGAGGATGGGGCAGCAAATGCAAATGATAGATTAAAAATCAAGAACTGGAGTGAATACGATAACATACGACTATAAAAAGTATAATTATAATATTGAAATAGAGCAAAAAAGTGTGCAAAGTCCAAGATCATAACCCTAATGGCTAAATTGGGGAGGGGAAGTGTTGAAAAGACATTAACACTATAATACTAATCAACAATAGTTTGGAAGATGGGAGGGCAAAGATTAGAGTCAAAGTGTCATAAAATCCTTCCAATTGGGGAAGGAGGATAATGATATTGACTGATATTAGACTTTCAATTCATGTAGGTGTTAAAAAATCAGAGAAACCATTAAGATAATAGAAATGTGATATATAACTTCTAAACCATTAGGGTACAAGAGGAGGAAATAACAGAAACACAATCAACTCAATGAAAGTCAAGAAGGTGGGAAAAGGCAAAGGTGGAGCACAGCAAACATATAAAATAATGTCATACAAATATACTAAATATATTAGAAGTCTTAATAAATAAAAAAGTTTAAATTGCCTGTTCAAAGACAAAGACTTTTAGATATTTTTTTTAAAATCCAACTATATGTCATTTACAAGAAACAAACCTAAAAGCATTAAGACACGGAAAAGTTAAAAATAAGGAGACAGAAAAATATAAACCAGGTAATCATGAAATGAAAGAAAGTTGATATTGACATATAAAAATAGCAAAGAATGTTTGAAGAAAAACATTAAAAATATGATTAGGAGGGATCACGAAGTTAAAAAGGAAAAATTCACCAAGAAGATACAATCATAAACTTACATGCACCAAAACACAGAGAATTAAAAATATAAAGCAAAAATTGACAGAGATACAAAGAGAATTGTTCCCTTTCTTCACCATAGTTTTGTTTGGCCTGAGCGCTACAGAATCGTGCAGCCCTCAATAAACTGAACCTGCAGTACTGAGCTTTGTCCGCAGCCCTGTGCTGCCCTGGTGGGATTCAGATGCTTGTACGCAGTTTACGTAAGAGGAGAGGGAAGAGAGGTCAGTGAGAACTAATGGAAAAAAAGACCGTCTACCAGGTTTAAGACATCGTGCTAAGCTCTACGTGCACCACCTTACGCATCCTGACAGAAATCCAATGAGGCAGGATTAGTTACCCCAATTCCTATTAGGAACCCCAATTTACAGGGAAGAAACCTAGTTTCAAAGCTATTAAGTAACGATTCAGAGGTCACGTGACTGGTGAGCGCTAGAGTCTGAATTCAGATCATCTGATATAATCTTTTTTTTTTTGAGACAGAGTCTCGCTTTGTTGCCCAGGCTAGAGTGAGTGCCGTGGCGTCAGCCTAGCTCACAGCAACCTCAAACTCCTGGGCTCAAGCGATCCTCCTGCCTCAGCCTCCCGAGTAGCTGGGACTACAGGCATGTGCCACCATGCCCGGCTAATTTTTTTTCTATATATATTTTAGTTGGCTAGATAATTTCTTACTATTTTTTAGTAGAGACAGGGTCTCGCTCTTGCTCAGGCTGGTGTCAAACTCCTGACCTCGAGCGATCCACCTGCCTCAGCCTCCCAGAGTGCTAGGATTACAGGCGTAGATCATCCGATATAATCTTCATGAAGCCAAAGACCATTTTCATCCCGTATCCCTAGTACATAAAAGTATGCCTGGCACAGATTAGGCACTTGATAAATGCCTGATGAATGAATGAATGAATGAATTCACATATAGCTCCAAGCCTGTGCATTTTTTTTTTTTTTATCATACCAGGGCAACTACCCTGTTATCTCACTTAATCTTAGCTATGAAGAAAGGCTTCTTTCTTCAGCCTGTTGACTACTGGCCATTTTCCCTCCCTCATCCAGAGTCGACAAAGGAGAGAGGAGAAAGCTGGGCTCTCACATTGTGCCTTAACGTGTCTCACAGCCGTCTCCTTGCGGGCTGGTGGTTCGGAAATGATGCCCCGTTAGCTGTTAAGGGAGAAGTCAGGCGCAGGGCGGCCTCACGCACTGGAGATTTGGGATAAAATGAATGTTCTATTCTCTGCAGTCAGCTGCTAGCATCACCTCCCTGTCCTACATGGCCACGAACAGACCTCTGAAAGTGACGGGAGGACCGGGAGGTGTTTAAACACCAACTGAAATGGCCCTGGAACTATTCAGATAGTGAGAAAATTCTTGGGGACAATTGGTACAGTGAACACTATTCTGGTGAGGGCACACTAAAAGCCCTGACTTCAGCAAATGTATCATGTAACAGAAACATTTGTACCCCCTGAATAGTTTGAAATTTAAAAAATAAATAAATAAACAGGTGGTTTAAAATACCATTTTTAAAAAAGGGAAATTCTTGGGGACAGAAGTGTCAGAGGAGTTTTAGACTGTAACTATTTTTTTCCTACTTTTTATTATGAAATAATTATAGAGTTACAGGAAGTTGTGCACATAGCACAGAGAGTCCTGAGTACCCTTGACTCATCGTCCCCTAATGGTGACATCATATAGTATAATATCAAAGCCAGAAACTGACATTGGCATAATACTGTGGCTAGACTATGGATCTTTCATTTTCACTAGTTTTTACATATGTTCACTCGAGTGTGCGTGTGTTTGTATAGCTACATGCAATTCCATACCCATGTAACCATCTAGGTAATCAAGACACAGAACTGCTACATCACCAGGAAAGGACTCCCTCGGGTTACCCTTTGTGGTCACACTCACCACCCCCTCCATCTCAGCAACTACTGATTTGTTCTCCATCTCCATAGTTTTGTCTCTTTTAGAATGTTATAGAAATGGAATCATACTGCATGTAACCTTTTGAGATTGGCATTTTTCCACTCAGCAGAATGCCCTTGAGATCTTTACAAGTTGTCACATGCAGCAATAGTTTGTTCATTTTTATTGCTAAGTAGTATTTCATTGCATGGATGTACCAGTCACCCACTGAAGAACATGGGTTGTTCCCATTTCTTTACTATTGACTGTAGCTCTTTAGCAAGAGGGCTAGTCCTGTTTCAGGCTGCAGAGCCTTCAGAATTCCTGGGGTGCGGCTAGGATCAATCTCCACTTTCAGTTACTATGTGTGTACAAAATGAGGAAAGGACTGAATTGACTTTTTAGCTGTGGTTCATTCCTACTGATTAAGGTTTTTTTTTTTTTTTTTTTTTTTTTTGAGACAGAGGCTCACTCTGTTGCCCCAAGTAGAGTGCAGTGGTGTCATCACAGCTCACTGTAACCTCCAACTCCTGGACTCAAGCGATCCTCCTGCCTCAGCCTCCTGAGTAGTTGGGACTATAGGTGCACACCGCCACACCCAGCTAATTGTTTCTATTTTTAGTAGGGACAGGGTCTTGCTCTTGTTCAGGCTGGTCTCAAACTCCTGAGCTAAAGTGATCCTCCCACCTTGGCCTCCCAGAGTGCTAGGATTATAGGTATGAGCCACCTTGCCCTGCCACTGATCCTTCAAGTTTAAGTGGAACATCAACTTTTCTGATAAGTCTTTGTGTTGATAACCATCTCCACAACCAGACTCTTACAGTTCTTCATAATCCCATATATGTCCTTTGCTCTGTGCCCCCAGCTGTGGCCCAGTACCAGCATGGTCAGCGAGCATTTGTTGAATCACTAGGTTGATGGCAAAGCTGTCAGCACTGTTGTTTCCTAATTCAGGCCATCCCTACCTGTGATCACAACACAGCAAGTAACATCATAAGGGCTGACAGTCATCCTTAAATGGGTCATGTTTTCTTATTTGAACCATGT
The DNA here is from genome assembly GCF_041146395.1 of Eulemur rufifrons. Lineage (NCBI taxonomy): Eukaryota > Metazoa > Chordata > Mammalia > Primates > Lemuridae > Eulemur > Eulemur rufifrons. The sequence continues at coordinate 5,507,827 of NC_090994.1, forward strand.
TGTAATTACAATAGGGACAAGTCCACCAGTAGGGCCCTCGGGTGGTTCCAAGGTCTCACTACCATAGATAATACGGTAATGAACTTCTTAATATATAAGTGTATTTCTACAGATCTGATTATTTCATTAGGAGAGAATCCTAGGACTAGAGTTACTGAGTCAGAAGGCATAAACTCTTTTATATTTCTTAGAACATGTTGCCAAGTTGCTTTCCAGAAAGGAGCTGTATTCCTTTCCTACTGTCTCTGTAGGAAACTAAATTACTGCAGATTTAGTGCCTTAAGACGACACAAATTTATCTTTCCATTCTGGAGGTCAGAAGTCCTAAAACCAAGGAGCTAGCAGGGCTGCCGGCTATCAGGGGGGTCTAGGGGAGAGCCCTTCTCCTGTCTTTTCCAGCTTCTAGAGACTGGCACATTTGTTGGCCCCATAACATCTTCCAATCTCTCTGTGTCTCACACACACACACACACACACACACACACAGTCTTCTGCTTCTGTTGTCACATTGCCTTCTCTGACTCTGGCCCTCCTGCCTCCTTCTTATAAAGACCCTTGTGATACCATTAGGTCTAATCCAGGATAATCTCCCCATCTCATGGTCCTTAACTTAATCGCATCTGCAAAGTCTCTTTTGCCATGCAAGGTAACACGTAACATGCACAAAGATCTGGGATTAGGATGTGGACATCTTTGGGAGGTCATTATCATACACCCTGCTGCTATTAAAGTTAAGCCTTCTTTTGAACAAAAGCAAAGTCTCATCTGCAGAATTAAGAATCCAACACAGGCCGGGTGCGGTGGCTCACGCCTGTAATCCTAGCACTCTGGGAGGCCGAGGTGGGCGGATCGTTTGAGCTCAGGAGTTCGAGACCAGCCTCAGCAAGAGCGAGACCCCATCTCTACTAAAAATAGAAAGAAATTATATGGACAGCTAAAAATATATATAGAAAAAAAATTAGCCGGGCATGGTGGTGCATGCCTGTAGTCCCAGCTACTCGGGAGGCTGAGACAGGAGGATCGCTTGAGCCTAGGAGTTTGAGGTTGCTGTGAGCTAGGCTGACGCCACGGCACTCACTCTAGTCTGGGCAACAGAGTGAGACTCTGTCTCAAAAAAAAAAAAAAAAAAAAAAGAATCCAACACAGCCATTTCCACTACAAACATCATTCCCTCAAGACTGAAGGGCATGTGTGTGTGTATATATATGTGTGTACACACACACAGCCCCCCATCCCCTCCTCTCCACTCTCATCTGCATGCTTGAAGCTCTGACTCGGGTGGGGCAAAAGCAATACACGTAACCTAAACATTTGTGTCCCTGTAATATGCTGAAATAAAAAGAAAAAAACACTGAAGGGCAGTTTCAGACATAAGCAGTATAATAATAATACCATCTTTAAGAATCAGGGGTGATTCTGTGGGAAGACCAGTGCTAATGTTGACCTTGGTTCAAGCCCAGGAATGACAGACAACAAGCAGGTGGATCGGTCGGCGATATCCCACGAGCAGTCAACAAGGAAGGCAAACCCAGTTATTTCTGCCGTAGAGTAACGATTGTCAAACAGCAGGGCTGTATGTAAATGGTTTATGGATGCATGCTTTACTCGACACGGCCGCCTGTTCTTTCCGCAAAGTTTTATTTAGTTCTCAGCCGTAACATAATTACACATTGCCAACGTCTAAGCACTTCCAATGTCGCCATTTTTCCAAGTTTGACAGTCCTACCAACAGTCACGCACACCCGCTGGCCACACATCACAGGCTGCAACACCACCAACTGAAGCTTGCAGATTTATGACAGGGGACCTCAATAGTTTCATCTGTCTGCGGTGCCTCCTTCCCCTTCTTCAGAGAATTAATTTCACTTGCTTTCTTTGCAGGACCTAGTCCTTCTCCCAGGCCGACCTTGCACTTGGAGGGGGGCTGCCCATCACCCGGGTCAGCTCTTCCGCCTCCTCATCCCGGTCTGCACCACGGGATGGGGCCCATGAATTGAGCTGAAGCAAACACAAACCCACCCTCCTGGTCCAGAAATGAACACATCATCTTAGCCAAACCAACTGGAGTTCTTCTTCAGCATTTTAAAATATTTGGCTCAGGGATCGAGGCTTTCTCTGGGTGAGTGACGGGGCTGTGGCTGGGAGTGTGGACACAATTAGCAGCCAAGCTCCCTGCTTTTGGCAGAAGTTGTTCTGAAAGAGTAAAGTCAACGTGCAGAGAGAGCCAGTGATATTAGAGACAGAGGCGGGGGGCAGAGGGGCAGACCCAGAGACACTCAGCTGTGCCCACCTTCCTAGCCCAGCCATCCCTGAGTCGAGCTACTTCCTGGGGCTTCCCTCAGTTTGGGTATGTGAGCCCACAGCCAATCCCCCGTTTTGGGTTTCTGTCGTCTGCAATTAAAGAGTGCTAGGACAGTAAGTAGGAGGATGACGCCTTTCCTTTCATCTCTTGCTCCATCTTCAACAGTGGGCCCTTTTCTGCTGAGGCTATTTTTCTCTTGCTCCTGGGAAACAAAGCCACCCATAGTCAGGTCTAAATGACTGATACGGTTTAACAAGTTGGTGAGTTGGCGCGCCGTGGCTGTTCACCTTGGGACAGCAGAGCAGTGGGAGGTCGAGCCTCCTAAGCAGCCTTCCCTGAGAACAGCCCCGCCCTGGCATGCCTCACTTGCTCAAGTGCTGTCCTGGTCTGGTCTTGGTCTGCCGTTACTGGGTGGATACAGGGATGTGTCATAGTGACCAAGGTATGAATGTGTGAGTGCAGAAGAGACAGAGAGAAAGAGAGAGCATGCAGGAGCGACTGAGTTAGGGGCTATGCTTGCTCACAGGTGGGCATGAGAGGCTACAACAGGCCATGCTGGGCCTTGCCTAGCCCTTGGGAAGAAAGAAGAGGAAGGAGAAAAATTCTACAGCTGACTAGCAAACAGTAGGCGTTGCATCTAAGATGTCTTGGCAAACAACAGCACTTTCTCGGACAGGAAGTACCGTCCCCAAAGCTAAGCGTGACTCCTTGCCCTGACATGGTGGCTTCTCATCCGCCCCACTGCCCTTGTCTTGGGTGTCTGAGAAAACATAGCCTCTAAAATTAACAGTCCTACTGATGTGTAGCTCACAGCAAACTTCTACCATAGACCTTCTGGGTCTCTTTCGTAGTGGATGCAAAATAAGTATTTTTGGATTTATTTCATAGTGTATTTATTTTGCTAAATAAATATATTTGCAATTAATCTCCTTTAATCCTGAGACTAGATGAGCATGCAGCTCTCTATGTGTCTGTGTCCTTGAGGTGACTGCAGCCTTAGCTGGCTTAGGGGCAGGAGACCCACCCCCCCACACCTCTCATTCATTGCTTTTTATTTTTCTTGTTATAGAAAATGTTACTGTTCTTGTTATAGAAACAAGAGTTTAGAATAATGTGCCTCCAAATAAATGAAAACTCCTATCTTGGCTGATTCTACAGCAAAAGCAAGGTCACAAGCGTGGGCTGGCCCGGATGATCCCACTTCTGCCTCCTAAAACATTAAGAATATCACGCTCTTGCTCTGACAATCGTTTAGAAGAGGAGAGATGGTTGGGAAGCTTTTCCTGTCTTTCGCTTTTGTTTTTCACAAGAACCCATTTTGAACTTGAACTTGACCGTCCCTGTCTCATGCCTGCACTGGGGACTGTGAATTCTATAGATGAGTAAGGTGGGTGAAAAAAGCACTCTGGCAGTTGATCAAGATGTGTGTGTAGCACTTTTTAGAAAAATAGTGGGGTGGTGGGGGAGATGCCACCCTTTTGAGTTGGGGAGCACTTTGAAAGCTGAAGAGTCAGGGACAGCAGCGCTTGGAACAGCAGAAGGGAGCTGGTCAGCTGGAGAGGAGGGGCGGCCCCCCCAGTGGAGTCCCTGAGTCACCCGTGATGGGCACAGCAGAGTCGCTGCTATCAGCGCCCTGCCCAGAGGAAGTGGAGCCCGCACAGCAGCCTGAGTCATATTTATTGAAGAGACCAAGGGAACAAAAGCTGTAGACAGGAGCCTGCGCGGGGGACGGCATTCACAATGCTCTCACCATCCCCTGAGCAGTTTTTCTCTTGTTCCCTCCCGTGGATGGGCTACGTGGGAAGTGGGTTACGGAAATCAAACACCGGTTCCATTTTCACATTACCCTTTAGCGGGTGGTTTTAACCCTATAGAACGGGGCATGTTTTGAGAGATTTGCCTACTGCTGACATCTCATGTTTAACGTTTCCCCATGGAATAAGCTTAGGTTTTATGCAAAAGATAATGCTTATGAAATCACCCTGGAGATGGCAGAAATGTTGATACTTGGAAGTTTTAAATGGCAAAGACTGGTTGTTGGCTGCGTGATTACGCTTTTATTGTAAAAGATATTTCTGGAAACCCAGTTCTGGCCTGAGATGGGATCCCACTGGGAGAGGCAGAGGGAGGGAAGTCAACAGATTAGGGGCCCGGACAAGTGCTGCCCCCACACTGCCGCAGGACCTTGGGCAAGTCACTCTCCTGTCTTCTTAGTTTTGTAGTTCTATTTTAAAAGTAAATGAAACATTTCTACCATCCCAAATTAACCACACCGCTAACATCTTGGGGACTATCTTCTTGCCAGTGAATAAAGGGGTTGGACTGGGTGACTGCCATGGTTTCTTTTAGATTAACATTCTTTGATTCTATGACTTTCTATTCTATGGGTCCAGGCAGAACATAAATCATATCAAATCCTACTGCTCCTGACCAAATACACACACACACACACACACACACACATATTTTATTTTTAGAGATGGGGTCTCACTATGCTGCCCAGTGGAGTGCAGTGACCATTCACAGATGTGATCACAGCGCACTGCAGCCTTGAGCTCCTGAGCTTAAGTGATCCTCCTGCCTCAGACTCCCTAGTAGCTGGGATGCAGACACACAACACTGTCTGAAGCTTCAAATATCTATATTTTTAAAAAGCTCATTATAGCATGGGTAACAGCTGACACTTGTGCTATATCTGGCCTCCTACAACTTTATTATGAAGCAGAAGTTCCCAGCTTACTAACAGGGGGGTCTTTTTGTCTTTCCCCAGAAGTCATGCGACTGGAGTAACAAAGTCCCCGACGGAGGCTGCACCCCTCTCCCCAAGGGTTTTAAAATAGATCTTCTGGCAAAGCCAGAGCCTTGAGCGCTCTGGGCATCTCGCCTCTTACCTGCTGAGATCCTCTGTTATTAGGAGACTGCACAATTGCCTGGGGGAAGTCTCACAGAAAAGAATGCAAATGTCTCTGGAATGTTTGTTCATCCTTGGCCAGACTCCCAATCTTCAAGATTTCAATAACATCCACATTCTATTTGTTTGCCACACTTTTAGTTGACTCACTATATATCACTTATGTTTTGTACTTTAAAATCTTCTGCTTCACGCATACTCCATTTGCAAATTCTGCTCTCTTTTAGGCTGCTACTAAACACACAACCACCCTGGAAGTATCCATGACATAAACATCAAACACCTACACCAGCGATCCCTTCCCTGGTACCTCCAGCATGCATGCCTTGGGCATGTTCTGACTCATTTGTTTTCCTTTTTGGACAGAGCTACATACATTCCCAAACCAGAACGAGATGAAGCCTCCAGCATGTTACTGGGCTGAGGTTGTGCATAGCCAGGCAGTGGTCACAGGGCCCCCGGGGAACGCAGAGTAGAAGCGTCACCGCGGTCTCTCCTGACGGCTACCGGACACAGACGGCCACAGAGAAGGATTCTGTTCTGTCCACTGAGGCCTTTGGAGGGCCAGTGACTATCAACTCTGAATTTGCTACAATTTTAGGACTTCAGGGGGTTTTAGATATTTTGGAATCTCATTCCGTGTTACAGGTGCAAAAATGGAACCAGGTTCGTCCAAGAAAATTTTTCTCTCTAAAATTTGTAAAACATCTTGAAATGTGTGAAAGATATTGACGCGTATTCTCTCCTCTGAGCTTTCCAGCAACTGTGCGTGAGACACGTCAGGTGCACTTAGCTCCTTACTAGTGAAGTTAACCTCAGGGCTGTTGGGTACAGGCCCAAGATCGGACGTCCTGAGCGGCAGAGCCAAGCTGGGGCTCTCTGCGCAGGCTTCTTGCAGATGCCCTGCGCTACCTCCTGAGAATCCAACCGCAACCCAGCCTTAGCTCAAGGGAGAGCAGGGTGGAAAGGAAGAACAAAGAGGTAGAGATGGAAGGACAGGAAGGGAATATTTAAAAGGTTCTCCAGCTGTACCCCATGTAGTTTCCCTGGCTCTTTCTATTTGAACTTCATTGAATTGCCGTCATAGCCTGAGAGGCAAATAGTCCAATCCCTTTAGAAAACTAAGACCTAAAGAGGTTAAAGAAACTTGACCTAAGTCACATAGCCAGAACCACCCTGCCAAAAGGGATTGGAATATACATTTCCAGAATCTACACTCTCTGGCCTTCTCTACTGTTTCACGGAACATGACACTCGGGAATCCCCAGTGAAGCTATAAGGGTCCAGTTTTGGATCAGGACACCAGCAGGGGGTGGGAGGTGGGCCTTAGTCCCCTTTGTTGGTGTCTGGCATGGGGGCCGGAGGCGGTGATGCATGTAACTGTAAGGAACTGGGAAGGGAGAGGGACCTGAATGGGGGACCTGGGGGCTGTCCAGCAGCACAGAGGAACCCCCGAAGGGAAGAGACTCTGGGCCCTGGGAGGACAGAAGAGCTGCAAGGTGCAAGCAGGGCAGTGCCAGGGCACAGAGGAACAACCTCCAAGTGGAAGAGACAGTGGGGAGCACAGCGGCTTGGGGGGCGGGGGGACACGGGCTTGGTGCAGGGCAGGGCTGCGTGGGAGCAGAGAGGATTCTGCAAGCTGCCCTGCCTGCCTGCATCACAAGCATCCTGAGAACAAGTGCAAACAGAGAGATCCGGCCCTTCGAGAACCACCTACCCAGCCACCCCCACAAAGATATTACCCAATGCCAAGGAAAAGCCAAGCAGCAACCAATTTGGGCCCCCGGAAGATGAGCCACTATCTCTGGAGCACAACGCTGGCCACCTCTGACAGTTACCTTCCTCTAGCTGCAGAGAGAACTCAGGGAACTGTTTGTATTGTCTGCGGTGCTTCATGTACAGTGCGGGGAGGTGCGATCACACTTCCCTTCCTGGTTGCTAAGCATATCGTTACTAGGTGACAGCATCAGATGATGCACGAGGCTGAAGTTGCAGGGGGTGTGCATGCTGGAGTGTGCATGCAGGGAAGAGCTGGGAAGCGGGGTGGGAAGAAAAGCGGGTCCTGCTGATTTTGCTTTGACGGAGAGGTCCTGGTGAGTGGACATTTAGGAGACTCTTGTTGTGCAGAGGGAACAGGGCAGAGATTGTGGTACTCCCGAATGGTCGGGAACTAATGAAGAAATGTTTGAGGATTCATAACATACGAATAGGAAAAGAGCCAGGTTCTGCTTAAAACTGCTCCCAAGAACAGTCTCTCGGAGTAGACAGGATTCAGGCATCCAGTTTCACTGGTTCCAACTTTTGGGATATTTCTTTTTTTTCTCCATATGCTACTCTGTTCCCATTTTATCTGGAGATCATTCCATCTGAACAGAAAGGAACAGCTCCTCTGGTCTGCAAAACTTGAGGCCTTTCCAGGCCCACGTTGCCGGGGTGTGATGCTCCTGAAGCCAGCAGAATGGGCTGTGTGCCGGGAGCAGGAGTTCTCCATCTCTGCGGGTGCCCAAACAGACTGCACAGCTGCTGGCCATCGGAGCTTCTGGGAAGAGTGGCTTTGAGAGACACATAAGGGAGCAGGGCAGGGGACAGCTGAGACAAAGGCACGAGTGATGCAGATAAAGGGTGTGTTCTGAGAAGGCTAAAGTCGGCTTGACTAGATGACAGTAAGAATGTCATGGCTGAATTGTGTCCTCCCAAAATGCATATGTTGAAGCCATAACCCCCAGGACCACAGGATGTGACTGCATTTGGAGATAAGACCTTGAAAGAGGTATTAAGGTAAAATGAGGCCATTAGGGTGGGCCCGAATCCGCTATGACTGGCGTCCTTATAAGAAGAGACTAGGACACAGATGTTCACAGAGGGTCCACCACGCGAAGACAGGGAGAAGACCACCGGCCACAAGCTGAGGAGAGAGGCCTCAGAAGACACCAAACTTGCTGACACCTCGACTTTGGACTTTTAGCCTCCAGAATTGCGAGAAGATAAATGTTTGTTACGGAAGCTGCCCGGGTTGCTGTACTCTGTTGGCAGCTGAGCAAACTAACACAGGAATGAGGAGAAACAGAGGCTTAGACCAGATACGAACTGCAGAGGCATCCTGGGCTATGACAGGCTGAGGAATTCAAACCTGAAGGGCTCTGTGGATGGGTTTTACTCTTACGTTTAATTAGCAAGATGCTTCAAAGCAAAAAGCCCATTTGGAGAGGGAAAGACAGGAGCCCACAGTGACAAACAGGATGGGAACCAGCAGCCAAGAGGTCCTGTGTCTTGTGGAAGGTCATGTCCACTACTGGCCGTGACCTTTTAAGATGGTGACAGAATCATTTATCCAGAAGGGGAGAGCCAGAAAGCCCAGGCGTCTGAAATCCCACCTCTCCAAGGAAGAGAGGACATAACTCTGTGTTAAGTGTAGATCAGACAACAATGGGGTGGGCAGCTCCCTATTTTTGGGGGGCTGTCATATTGCAAAGCAGTCGTTATTCTGGGCTGCCGCCAAGGGCAATTCTAGCACCAGAGGAGTGTGAGTTTCAGAGAGTTCAGCTCAGTGAAAGGAAGAACCTTTCAGCAATGAGAGTTATCCAACAATGGAATGATGAATGGGGTGTTGGGATGAAACATTTCCAACAGGTGCTCAAGCAAAAGAAGAGCTTTCTTCATGAGAAAGAGTTGCGCTAGATGGTGTTCAGCAGTCTACCCTACTTTCCCCCAAATAATTCTTGTTCAATGGGGATATTTCTGGTCCTTTGTGATGCTCCACTTTTTGGGGGATGAAAGGAGATGCCCCGTCACTTTCTCCATCACTCACAGCAGCACAAAGAGCAGAAAGCAAATATGAATACTTTTAAGAGAAGAGAGGAAAAACAAAGATCCACATAACCTCTTTCTCGAGCTTGTCCCCATCTGCAAATGCAAAACTGTAGCTGGAAGAGGGCAGCCTTCCTATAACTCCTGCCGTGGACTTGAGCAACCACACTTATAGCCAACTCAGTCCTCCTGAACTTCAGAAGCACAAGCAAGAGGGAATGAGGAACATGTGGGAAGAAGAAACAGCTCTTCTGGCAAAGGGGTGAGACGTGAATGTGACTTCAGGGAGCAAGGAGTTTGGACACAGCTGGTCTGGGGTCCCAGACAGGCTCAGTCACCTGCAGCCAGTGGTGTGAGCATCTCCTGTCCTGCTAAGTTCCTCCTGACAGCCGGGAGCCCTCACCGTGGCCTCCAGGGTCACGAGCTCCTGGCCTCTTCTATGGCAGCTGCCGTGTCTACTGCACACAGGGACACTTTTCCTTGACTCACCTTCCCATTAATGTGTCAACCCTGTCATAGACTTTGTTTGTTTTCCGTGCCTGGAATCACCCACATGTCATAGAATCTGCCAACTTCTCATCTCCTCCTTTGACCAGAAAGTCGGCGAAGCAGTTCTGTACCGATCAGTCACTGAGTCAGAAGGTCGGGTCTGCAGGCTGGGAATGCAACTGCTTCCCTCGAATTCACAAGCAGTCAGATTCACCCACGCCCCACTCCTGGCTCAGCTTGCCTTGTCAGGGGCCCGGGGGTCTGTTCCCACAGAGCCTGTTCTCCAGGCCACCGAGCCCCTCACTCCATCCCCCACCACCTGGGGAAAGAAAAAAAGGCAGAGGCCAGAGAAGTGGTGGAAGTCCACATGGTCTGACCCTCTCCCGAACCTTCTCCCTCCCTCCAGTCCTCTAGGGAAGCCCACAAAATCATAAGCGTTCTGTGGGGTCTGCAACTTCTATGCCTTAGGGTGACGTGGCCAAACAAGATGCGATCACACAGAGGTGGCGGGAAGCACAGGAAGTGAGTCCAGAGCCAGCAGGATCCCTGGGAGGACCTCGGCTGCCCTGGGCAGGGGCTGGGGTTCCTGCCAAACACAATCAGGCGGATGGGGGGCAGGGCCCCAGGTGACCTGTCCATCACCCGTGTTTCTAGTAAGGTGTGCCACTCATACAAGCAATAGCTAAGTGGATGGAATACTTACTACATGCAATGCACTAACGCTAAATGCTTTATAGACACAAGTGTACAGTCTCTTTTTAATCTTCCCAATATCCCTTTGAGGAAAGCACTATTGTCATCACCATTTGGCATGTGCAGAAGCTGAGGATGAGCGGGGTTGGGCGGTGTTGGGTCACGTGGCCAGGAAGCAGAGGGGCCACACCTTGAGGAGCGCGTGCTCCTAACCCTGTGACCTGCCCACCAGTTGACGCGAAGGATTGTGTGTGTGCAAACAGGACGTTCCTCTGCCTCTCCCAGGGGACTGACTGCTCCGTGTTTAAAAGGGCAGTGATGTCAGGACCAGCCTTGCGCTGGGGAGGGGAGGTCTGGGGGGAGAAAGGAGGGGAGGGACACACACATAAACTAGCTGAGGTGCTTGCCATTTTCCTGAGAGGAGAAAGACAGGGCAGGAACTAGGAGTGCTTTCTCCAACCTGAGCGCATTTTCCTTGAGTCATGGCACTCCGAGGCTTCATGGACTCGTGGGGTCCACAGGGCAGGGGACACCGCAAGCCTGGGGACACCAGCGGCTTCATTTGAGAAGAATGAAGCCAAATGGCAAGAGCTCAAGGCTGCCTTGGGGAGAGGCGCAGTACTTGGAAGTTGCTGGAAGGGGCAGGGGGGATGGCTTGGCTATGTTGACGGAGATCGGGAAGGAGCAGGTCTGGAAGAAGTGCAGGAATGAGCAAAAATTAAAAAAAAAAAAAAAAAAACCAAGGAAGGCTCAGTCATGAAATGAAATTCCTGAGGCCGATTGAGATGCCAAAGGCAGTTTGTTGCCTGAGGAAAATATTCTTAATACGGCTCTGGGGGTGGCAGCCCCCCGAGGGGGCGCAGATTAGTAATCAGATTATTTTCGCGGGTGATGAGCCCATCGAATCTGGCACCGGCCGCATCATCTCGGGGCGGGGGGCGGGGGGTTCACAAAAGCCTCCTCTTCCCCATCGCTGGGCCTTGTGGGAACATTCCAAGAACTAGGGGCCAGGGAGGGCCAGTGTAGATGGGTCTTGGTTTTTCTTGGTTTGTTTTTCAGATTCTCATTGCGATTCAGCAGACACCGTTGGAACACCTCCTCCCTGTGACCCCTTGTCGGGGGACATGGGCACCAGGGCTACACCCTCAGGATTTATGGTCTAACTGGGACACATATCGTACACGGTAGCATAAGGCAGAAGGGAAGTCCTAACCGGGTCAGGCACAGGACGCGGGATCAGAGAGGCTGGTGAGATGACCTGGGCGCGGGGAGAAGGGCACGGCCAGGTGGCATCCGGGCAGGGTCTGCAGAGGCCTGAGAGGTGGGAATTTAGGAAGGCCAGGTGGGGGGTGTTGGCTGAGAGAACACCATGGACAAAGGCAGAAGGCTAGGGAGGGCCACTGAGCTGTCCCGGCGCTGTGGGCAGGCAAAAGGAGACACGGTCACTGTTTGGTCACTGTTCCAACCAGGGTGGGCATCCAAACCACTTCTGCAGCATTAAGAACAAAGCAAAGCAAAACCGGCAGAGAGGAAGGAAGGTCTGCCTGGGTGCGACTGCAGACAGGCACGGGAGCCTTTAAAAAGCTCCTGGACAGAGAGGGGGGATCTAATAATACACCCCCCTGAGGAACAGAATTGGAAAGGTGCTCGAGGGGCTGTCCCCGCAGGGCCCTCCACTCCAGTGGTTCTCAAAGTGTGGCTGCCGGGCCGGCAGCATCCATGCCAGGCCAGCATGGTCAAGGCCTCTGTGTTCTTCCAGCCACGTTCCTATCACGATCCTTCTAGATCTAGCCACCTCGAGACGGTCACAGCTTCCCCAACAAGAAAAGTCTTTGGTGCTTTCTCATCTTTGCATGTGCTGTGCTGTCAACCTGGAAAGCACCTCATCTTACCACTTGTTTTTTGCTTGGCACACTCCTATCCATTCTTCAAAACCCTTCCCAGGGTCACCTCACTGTGAAGCATTTTTGGCCTCCCCTTGGTAAAGTTGGTAGCTCTGACCTTCATGTCTCCATGGGGTTTGTGCCACTCTCTTGCAGCTCAGATGGCTTTACTGGCATTGCTGTCTCATCTCTCTTGTATATACCCTGTATATGCCCTAGTGCCTTGAGCAGCGCCTGGCTCACAGAAGGTGCTAAATAACGTGGAGTTGGGCTTCAGATTCACCATGTCAAAGCCACCAATCCCACACTCTCAAAAAAGGAAACACGACTTCAAGGACGTACATAGACGCCTTCCTTGCAGATGTTTAGAATCAAGGAAAACACCCACCTGCTAGGACAGGAGAGACTCGGATCTGACATGGCCCGGAAGGAAGGATGAGCTGTCACTGTCCCTGGGAACACGAGGATCCTGTCTAGCAATGGCCTAAATGTCAATGGAAGAGAGAGATGCTTCTCTGATGCACGCAGACCCGAACCCCTAGTTCAAAGCCCACCCACGGCCGTCACAAAAGCAGGGGCCCAGGCCACATCCACACTGCCTCTTACTGTCCCTGTCCCCAACCCCTAGCTCCAACCACACACTCCAGAGCCAATCTCTCTTTGCATCACCACCCTGAAGATCCTTCCAAAGACCACTATCATTCTAACTTCTTCCCTCTGCAGGGTCTGAGCCTTTTGAAGTCATCTCCCTGGCTTTTTTGCCCACGTCTCTTTCACTTCTTCGTGTCTGGCCACAGCTTCCTTTCTTATCTTCTCGCCTGATATTCTTCCTCTTTCCTTTGCTCCTTCTTACCCCGACTCCGACTCCGGGGCACCATTTGCCAGCTCAGATGTTTTCTTGAGAGGATCAAAGGGGCAGCACGGGAGAGGGTGTCTCCGTGGCAGCTGGTGGTGAGTCGTGGCCAGTGCGGTCTCTGAGATGCATCAGACTGTCCCCCCCAGAGAAGGGAGAGGGAAAAGCTGCAGAGCCAGGCCCCCGAGGGCCCAGGAACCCTGAAGCCTTCACGCTGCTGGGAAGAGCGGCAGAAGCTGCGGCCTGAACAAGGCAGAAGCCATGAAAATCCTCGTGTCGTATCACATCCCTAAAGGTCCTGTCTGGCGATTTATAAGCCTGAAACGAATCCTGCAGTCACATCACTGATCTCTGAGACTCTCAACTACCTCCAGGAAACTGGGCAGCCTCGGTTTCTCCCATTTTAAGGGAAGATGATAAAGAATATTGCAGACAACAGAAAATATAGTGTCTTGTTTCCCACCTGTAATTGCAAACCTGTTTTTAAAACAATTTTGTACATGGTTCTGGGAAATGTTAATTAAAGGCCAATGCCAACTTTCTAAGTGGAGAGATTGGTGTGGTTGCTTGATCAACCGGTTTACAGGCTTGTGTCCCTTCTTTTGTTCTTGCACTTAGTCTGTTAGTCCACTTGTCCATCCACCCGTTCATCCACCTGTCCATCCACCTGTCCACCTGTCCATCCACTCATTTGTTTTTAAATATGACATCTACTTGAATATGAGGTGAAGCTCTCTCCCTCCCCAAATTATCTGTCAGAAAAGAGGAAGTTTACATTCAAGCCCTTACATAATCTCTAATATTATGGGTTGCTTTCTCAATTACCTTATTTTGAACAAAAATATGCTGTTTGGGAAAAAAATATTAGCCTGAAACCATTTCAATCAATGCTAGTTTTGGATGCTTACAAAGGTCACTTGATGGAATTAGTTTTTTTTTTTTAAAAAAGCAGGCACAGTACAACAATATTGATTCAGTAACTTTTCTTGAGGGCATAGCCTCACAATTCTAAGTGTTGAATGTTGTTGTAAACAAACCTTTAAAGGATCATTTTTTAAAAGCAACGAACTAAGTGGTTATATTGTCGGCATAAAAAAATAAATACCTTCTAAAGGATTTGAATAGACATTTTTCTAAAGAAGATATACAAATGACCAAAAAGCACATGAAAAGATGCTCAACATCATTAGTTATCAAAGAAAGCAAGTGAAAAACACAGTAAGATACCTCTGCATCCCCACCAGGACGGCTAAAATCAAAATGACAGACAATGATAAGTGTTGGCAGGAACATGGAGAAACAGGAACCATGATGCACTGCTGGTAGGAGCGTAAAATGATGCAGCCGCCATGGAAGACAGTTTGTCAAGTTCCTCAAAATGTTAAACATTGAGTTATCTATCACACGACCACTCTAAAGCCTCTAACTAAGAGAAATGAAAACATATGTCCACACAAAAATGTGTACATGAATGTTCATAGCAGCATTATTTGTAATGGTCAAAAAGTGGAAACAACCCAAATGTTCATCAACTAATGAATAAATAAACAAAATATGGCATATCCATACAACAAAATATTATTTATCAATAAAAAAAGAAACAAAGTACTAATAGATGCTATAACATGAATGAAATTTCAAAACATTATGCTAAGAGAAAGAAGCCAGTTACCAAAGGCCACAATATTGTATGATTCTATTTATGTGGAATGCCCAGAAAAGGCATGTTCTTAAAAACATAAAGTAGATTAGTGTTGCCAGGAACGGGGGGCGGGGGGAGAAGGAGGAATGAGGGGTGGGAGTGGAGAATAGGGAGTGACTGCTAATGGTACGAGGTTTTATTTTTGGAGTGACGAGAACGTTCTGCAATTAGATAGTGGCGATGGTTGCACAACTCTGTGAATATACTAGAAACCACCGATTGTACATTTTTAAAAGGTTAATTTTATGATATGTAAATTATACCTCAAAAAAGCTGTCATTAAAAAAAAATAAACAACTTCTGGGTTAATACAAACTAGCTGGCCAGGCCCAGTGGCTCATGCCTGTAACCCTAGCACTCTGGGGGGCCAAGGTGGGAGGATCGTTTGAGGTCAGGAGTTCGAGACCAGCCTGAGCAAGAGTGAGACCCCCGTCTCTACTAAAAGTAGAAAAATTAGCCGGGTGTGATGGCATGTGCCCGTAGTACCAGCTACTTAGGAGGCTGAGACAGGAAGATCATTTGAGCCCAGGAGGTTGAGGTTGTTGTGAGCTAAGCTGACACCACGACACTCTCACTTTAGCCCAAGTGACAGAGTGAGACTCTGTCTCAAAAAAAAAAAAAAAAAAAAAAAAAACAAACAAAATAGGCGGCTCTCTTTAGAAAGTAGGGGCAATGACACACGCAGAACTCAGAGAGTCGATGCAAAAGTGTCTGGTGATGAGAAGGACACAGGGACACAGATGTCAGAGATGGGAGGGAACAGTATGAACGTTTCATAAACTGGGAGAGCTCAGGAAAAGTTGTATTTCTAAGCTAATGTGTTATGTTATATAGTGTGTGATTTAAAATGTCACTAAAATAATATATTAATTATTGTCCTAAAATGTACATACTCAACTTATCTTTTTCTATTCTTTTCTTTGTGGTTTTTTTTTTTTTTTTTTTTTTAGCAGACCTCCTCATTGGGAGAACGAGGATTTTTTTTTTTTTTTTTTTTAGCAGACCTCCTCATTGGGAGAACGAGGATGCCTTATGTTTCAGGCACACATTGTACCTATTGGATGCCAGCTTGTGTTAGGCACCAGGCTGTGTCCTTGGGATAGAACAGTGACACTCACCCCAGACAGGCTTACAGCCTAGTTACTATCAATCAAAGAGGAGATCATGTTTGAGGTCATTTTTATAAAAAGTTTGTAAAACTGATGATAACATCTTCTAAGGGTTATTCTTAATCTTTTGGAGTCATGGGTTCCTTGGAGAGTCAGAGGAAAGCTGCGGACTTTCTTTCCCTGAACATATGAATTTGCTCAGTGGTGAAAATTACACATCTTCTTCCAGAAAGTTCAGGTATGTGACCCGCCCGCATCCACCTGCCATGCCCAGGCTGGATTTCCTACTTTGAGATTGTTCCTTTCCGAATCCATCAGCACTCGGACACATTCTCCAGCTCCCATGACACATAAACAGTGAGGACCTCAAGAACCGGACACCTGGAGAAGATTCTAGATGATGTGGGCCCCAGGAGGTCCACGGAGGGTCCCAGGGGCCACTGTGGAGGGGACTCGAGGGCCTTGCAGGTCCCTTTCCCACTGAAACCTGGAGGGGTCTAGTTTTAACTGGCTTGTATTTTGGGTTTTCGCCTACGCTCCACTTTGAAGAAAGCTTTCCACTTGCCACTGGTTAGAAAGTCCCCGCACCCCCTTATTGTGCATATAAATGAAGAACTGGGAGCTCGGACAGGCTTACCCAGCTGAGCCACCCAAGAGCATATGTTGCGACATCAAGGAAGCAGTGACAAGCCCAGGGCTCCCCAGCTCAGACAGTGCCAGCTCTGTCCCCCAAGGTTCCCCAGGGTGTGAGCACAGCCTGGGGCTGAGTGTTTAGTGCTCAGAGGCCACCCTGGTGACAGCCAATGCAGATAAAGGAGCCCATGGGGACTCAACGTTTACAAACCTTGGGATGGCAGGAGCCAGAGAACTCAGAGTCCAGGGGCCATGGCAGGCTCTGTGTCTGCACACGCCGGTAGGTCGAAGTTCAGGTGACTAAAAATTGTCAATCTCTGCCTTGCAAATCTCTCTCCCATATTCCCAAAGCATTGCATCCTCTGCGGAGACTGCCTCATGTTTTCCCACTCCCTGTCCTTCTCCTGTCATTCAGCCTGGCCTAGATGGGCCCAATAGCAGGAAGGGGAGAGAAAAGGGAGAGTCAGAGGCGCAGGGATTACAGAGATTCAGGAGTGGTTTAGGAAAGGGATTAATGAGCTCCTGATCTACATCGCTGACTCCTTCTCTCTGGGCTACAGGAATCTCCACCTTCCGAAGAGGCAAGAAGGGCATCCTGACCTCAGGGCGAGAATTTAGGAGGCCTGGGCTGTGGTCCCTACCCTGTTGCAACTGGCTGCTGTGACACCCGTCGCGGGGAATGAGGAAGAGCCGTCTGGCTCAGGTGAGCCAGGCATGAGTGTGTGGGGGAAGGACGGATCACATCTCGGATCACATCTCGCCAGCCCAGGGAAAGGCAATTTTCTCCCTTTGGAACTCGAGGACACAAGGAAGGGAAACAAAATGAAAAGCGTCTCCCTGCCCTGGAGGGATGGCGCATCAGGTTGAATTGGTAAATTCTGGGAGATCAGAGGATGCAAAGAAACCCAGAGGCTGTCGTGGGGAGCTCAGGTGTCCCGGGGGTAGGGCATGAACTGAGCCTCGAAGGAGGAGTAAGTGGATTGGGGAAGCTGGATGGGGCTGGCATTCCAGGCAGGACACCGGACACGAGCAAAGGTCTGAGGGGGACCAGTGAGCAGACCAGGCCAGCTGGGGTGAAGGGCTGCATTTGGGAAAGAGGGGGAGGTTAAGGTCGGGTTGTGGAGGGCCCTGCATGGTAAATTCAAGGGTCTGGACTTGTCTGGAGGCATCGGGAGCCTCCAAGGGAACCAGAGATGGGGAGAGGAGAGGCCCTTGGGTGATACGAAGTCATATTGGGTAACAAGGCTTGAGCTGGAGCAGGGGCCACAGAAAAGGTAAGGAAGGAATGAGAGGCATGAAGAGAGAATCTGCAGGACTGAGTGATGGGCAAGATACGAGCAGAGGAAAGCGGAGGTGTGGAGAGAGGGGAGGCCACGCCAAGGCTTCCAACCTGAGAGTGCGGGGGAGTAACAGCCGCAGGAGAGAAGGAATGAGACCCACAGGAGGGGGTTGGTTTTGGGTGAGAAAAGGATGAGTGTAGTTCCTGAGCTCCTCCAATGGGAATGTACTACAGGCTCCGGGCAGGGAGGGCAGGAGAGCCTTGGGAGTCATCGGCAGCCACGTGGTCACCAGGGACGGGGCGGAGAAGGTTCCCGATTCTCGACTCTCCAAGCGGCTGCAGGACAGAGTTGCCACAGAGCAGGACACAGGCTGGCATCTAACACACACCTGGCAGGGGGGCCCCGGAGGCAAAGGGCTTGAGTGTGAGTCAAGGATGCAGGAGAAGGAGATTCGGGAAATTGACTTACGTAACCTAAACAGCCGACTGCTTCCCTAAGGCCTACATCTGCTACATCTATCCAAGCACCAGCGTCAACTCAGAGAAAGTAGAAGCGTCCAGTTGATGTGCAGACACTGTCCAGGAGCCTCGGTCATCCTGAATTACACAGTTTACTCAGACTCGGAAGGCCTGGACTACGACAGTTCTCTCCTATCTGCCCCCTGCAAGGCGAAGGTCTCTCTGTGCCCATCCACTGGACACTGGATCTGATGGCGTTCCCACCAGGTAGCCTCAGCAGCAGCTCCCTGCCCTGCAGCCTTCAGAATAATGTCCACATGGCTCAGCCTCCTGGCCGAGCCTTTTCTTGCCGACCACGCCTACCTCCCTCGGCCTTTTGCCACCCTTGGCTGAACCTGAAATGAGTCACTCAAACCAGGCCTCTCCACCTCTCTGCTTTTATTTACACTCTTCTGTGACCATAACCACCCTCCCAATTCCCACGGCATATCCTGCCTGTCCTTACACAGCTTTGCCCCATGCCACCTCCTCCGGGAAGCATTCACGGACTCCTCAGCCGGAAAGCATCTCTCTGTCCTCCAATCTCATAGCACTTGGTGCCTCTGTTGTGGCACCGAAAGTCTCCATCTTGCCCTACAGTTACTTATCTTCATGTATTACCTCCCCTGCCAGACTATAAACTCATTGAGGACAGATATCGTCCCTCAAATTTGGGGACAAAAGACTATATGCCTTGAGAGTAAAGGGAGTGGATAACGGGAGAAACAGTCAACAAACGCCTAGAATGAATTGCAAAGGAGCAGACTAAGGCTCAGATGGGTTTCATCACTTGGCAGTGTCAGACAGGTAGAAATGACAAAGTCAAGACTCAAACCCAGAATCCCAAGGTGGGAGGATTGCTTGAGGTCAGGAGTTCAAGACCAGCCTAAGGAAGAGTGAGACCTTGTCTCTACCAAAAATAGAAAAAATTAGTCAGCATGGTGGCAGGTGCCTGTAGTCCCAGCTACTTGGGAGGCTGAGGCAGGAGGATGGCTTGAGCCCAGGAGTTTGAGGTTGCAGTGAGCTACGATGACACCACTGCACTCGAGCTTGGGCGACAGAGTGAGACCCTGTCTCAAAAGAAAAAACCAAAAAGAAAACAAAAAAAGAAACTCAAACCCACATCTCTCTGACTCCAAACTCGTCTTTGCTGGGACAATGGCTATGATGTTTTATGGGGGAAGCTTCACACAGTCACGTGTTTCTCTCAATGACCTTAATCAGGGAGACAGCACCAGTTCTTCATCTTCAGGTGAGAAAAGGAGGCCTGGAAGAGGAAAGAGCTTACCCCACGTCCCTCCCGAGCCCTGGCTCTCTTTCCTCTCACCAGGGCTGAGAACCTGCCTGAGCTGGGGGCCACTGCCTGTCATGAGCCGAGGATGGGAACCGAAACCTGTGGTGAGCCACTGATGGCCGCTTCAGTTTTCAGAGGCACACACTGGTGGCAATAGCGAAGGGCATGTCACCGGATGCTGCTAAGAGCCCCCTCGAAGGTGCAAGGCCAGAGGTATCAGATCTCTTGTAATCTGCCTGGAACAGGAACTCGGGGTGGGGAGGGTGGCAAACCCGAGCGGGATGAGAGGAGCTCTGACTCCAAATGCCCCTGAAGGACACAGAGAAGTACGTCAGGTGCCAGAGGGCGTGGGGGGCGTGGGGACAAACAACATTAATTTGTTTATTTATTTTTTTTAGACAGTCTCACTCTGTTGCCCAGGCTAGAGTGCCGTGGCATCAGCCTAGCTCACAGCAACCTCAAACTCCTAGGCTCAAGCGATCCTCCTGCCTCAGCCTCCCCAGTAGCTGGGACTACAGGTGCGCACCATGACACCCAGCTAATTTTTTCTATTTTTAGTAGAGACGGGAGTCTCACTCTTGCTCAGGCTGATCTTGAACTCCTGACCTCAAGCGATCCTCCCACCTCAGCCGACCAGAGTGCTAGGATTACAGGTGTGAGCCATTGAGCCTGGCCAAGAACATTAATTTAGAAACCAAACACCTGTGCTGCTCAAGTGGCCAGGACCACTGCACGGGCCACTCTCTCCCAGGTGATAAACGAAACTCCTGGATGAACAAAGTCCCAGCTGGGGGCAGAATGCTCAGCAGCGCCCCTCCCCACTGGGGCACCAGTTTGACTGTGAGAGCTTGAGGGGGTGGTGGGGGGGTGGCGGGTGGTCTCAGAGAAGCAGGTGGAAGACCCTTAGAGAAAGAAGGGGCATGAAAGGGGGGGACCGTCCTACAATTGTTGGGAGAATCGTCCCAATTTAAAGGAAGACCAGTCCACAAGACCAGGATTAAACAAACCCAGCAGGAAGTTGGAAACCCTGGCAGAGGGGGATTCCTTGGAGCCCCTGTGTCCTTACTGAGTGATCCCGCAGAGTCCGTGTGGGCGGATTCAGAACTCAAAGGGGAGAGAGAGAACCGAGAGGGGGACACGTTAGCGAACCTCAGTCAAGCTAGAGAAGGGGTGCCAGCACGGGTATGGGCAGTTGCTGATCTTAGTTCTAGCCACGTTGACTGGCTGCCTTATAAAAGCAGCAATCACCTTAGCACTGGGAAAAGGTAAGAGCAGGGGAAGACCCAAAACACCAGGGCAGTGTCCACCTTGAAGCCCCCCCACTGCCAGCCCACCTGGAGGGTCTCCTGCAAACAAAAGTCTGCACTCACATCGAACTGCCCACGGCGCCTGGTTAGGTAGAAGCGCATCAGAATACGCAGCCTCGAGTCTGCTTGCTTAATCAAACCGTCATCGTGAGTAATAATTATAACTTGGGAAACAGTGGAGTGACTCAAAAGGCTGTCCCCTCCCCCCTGCCACCCCCTCGCTTGCTGCACACAGTGTTAGAGGCCCAGAAAGCGAAGCCACCATTTCCTCCTGCCTGTCAGCTCTGCTCGCTTTGAGTGACCACTCGGCCACCAAGGCCTGACGGGCATTTGGAGACAGTCACTTTGCTGGCTAAAGAGTTTGTTGGGCCCGCCGCTTCCAAAATGCAGTGAAGTGGGAGGGGACAGGGGGAAGTAAATACTGGTGTATCCCTGGTGCATGTCTCGGGGGCAGCACCCAGGACAAGCTATCTGCGGCCTCTCAGAAGGTGGCCTATATCCTCTGGGAAAACAAAAACAAGTGCTTCTCAACCAGCTCAGATAGAGCCCTAAGTGTAAGAACATGGGAGAGCGAACACTTATTGGATGCCTACTGTGTGCCTGTTAAAGGACTGAATGTTTTGCATACAGTCGAGGCTACTAAGTGGGTGCACAATACCATCTGGGATATTAAAATATCGCAACAGTCCACATTCCTTGGTAAATGTCCCCTGCCGCAGTCCCCTGAAGGCTGCCTCCTCCAGCCCCAGGCTCCCCATGGTGCATACCCCCCCTCCCCCAGCACAGCAAGAGGCCTCTCTGATCCTGCTCAGTCCTGTTTGATCCGTGCCCAGACTTTCGAATATTACGCTTTGATATTTGAATATTTTGAATACACTATGTCACTCCATCCTCACCCAGAGCCCTGTTGTCTTCTGCTTCCTGCAGATGAAAAGCCAGGGCTAAGTGACCTGCCCAGGGTCAGAGAGGGAGTCCCAGAGCTAGGCTGGACCCAGGCAGACGGACTCTGAGCCCTGGCTCTTGACCACTGACTGCCTGGTGGTCAAAGCGTAATGGTGCTGCAGAGATGGCCACCCCTGTCCCTGCTCTCCTCCTTCACCCTGGCATTGACCCAAACCCTACCAGAGACTCTCTATCCTCAAGCTCGCAGCACTTCTCTTTATTACCATGCGTTCAGCCCCAAGCACGTTGCCGCTGTGCAGCTCCACTCCAGAGGCACCCACGTGACCACCTTGGTGCTCCATTCACCTGGGAGGCCGGAGTCACATGGTCCAGGGACACATGGGTCTGGGCAGGGGAACACCAGCGACTGAGTGACCTACTGCTCAGGGTCCACCCCAGGCTAGTCTCCCACCCTTCCGTGTTCTCACTCTCAGTTTTATTTGTCCTTGCGGTGTTCAGGGCACATGGAGCTGCTATCGTCACCATAGAGAGCTAAATGCCAAGGGACTTAGACTTTTCCCAGGGTCCTCTGCACAATGGGACATGGCCCTTGCTATGGTGGGAAGGATCAGGCCAGCACAGGCAGGAGTTTGTGTCTGTGAAAGATGCATAATGCCGGGAAAGTTGCACAGAAGAGCTCCTTCTCTGAAAATCTTGTTTAAGTTGGACACTAGGATGAATCAGGTCCACCTGGCTAGAGATAAGGGCGGTACGATGCCGTCTGAAAGGCCCGCTTGGTCCTCAAACGGCAGCCACATGGATGTTCACTAGACATTGAATGCTACTTCCCTTGAGAACCTGCAAGGGCTCTACAGCCACATTTAGGGAATGCTAGGATTAGCCCAGTGACACACATGTCTTTTCTGCAGGACTTATCATAACCTTGACCATGCAAATATGCAAGACACATCTCCAAGTAAGGGCTCATTTGAATGTTTCATCAGCGGAACACATCTCACTCTCTCATGGCTAGAGTGTCTCTGAACACCACCTGGCAGATGCTGACCTAAGGCCCAGGGACAAAATGCTTATCACTAGGCAGGGGGATGGGGATTTAGCCACTGGAAAGAGGGACCATTTTTCACCCAGCAGTTTCCACAAGAGAAACACACTTTCCATTTCCTCTTTCTCTTAACAAATGCTTAACTCCTTCCAGGTTCTATTCCAGGAGGTCCCGAATTTGTTCCTACAAATGTTCCCACTGATGTCAAAATACGGTTCACAAGGCACTTTTACTTTGTCTCTTCCCGAGTTTGAGTTTTCTAATAAGGAACTCATTATAGAACTGGGAATCATGACAGCAAATTTCATGGCGCATTCGTCTGTGTCGGGCACTGTGCTAGGTGTTATATGTAGATTTTCTCCTTTAACTCATTCACATTTCCCTTCAGTTAATTTTAATTCGAGCCACTCCCTCTCTGCCCACCCGCCATCCTGGAGGAGAGAATGGGATATCGCCTCCCCTTGAAGCAGGTCCCAGGGAAAGGGAATGCCAAAGCTGAAAAAACAACGCAGGCTCCTCCTCCCCACCCCAGGGCTAACCTCGAGTCTCACTGAAAGCGAGGACCCTTCCACATCTTTCCCTTGAGAGCCTGGGGAGCTCGGTAAATACAAACGGAAGTACACGTTCCACACACACTCTGCGGATGCTGTTTTGCTCACCCCTGTGAAGGTCCTTTAAAAATAAATGTGCACACTCTCCCTTTCCCACTCACTAGGCAATTTACACACATTATCAGGGATCTCCCAGTGCCCTGGACAAACAGGTCCTCATCCTCATTTCACAATCTGGGGTTCTGAGAAGCTAACTGGTTATGCAGATTTGAATCCAGGTCTGTCGGGATCCAAAGTCCAGTTTCTTTCTAAAGTCCCATCCCCCTCCACCTGTGTAGGCGAATAAACTGACCAAGGGATTGATTTTTCATATATTTAACAACATGATCAGTGAATGAGCTCACAAATGGAATGCAGGAGGAATGGTTACAAGACAAATGTGTCCTGAGCCTGTTCTCAGGGCACCAGGGCAGGTCCCAGCCTTTCCTTCCCAGCATAGCACTGATCCCAGCTTGCCAGATAAACACAGGACACCCAGGCAAATTTGAATTTCAGGTAAACAGTGAATAATGTCTGGGTATAAGTATGTCCCAAATATTTCACGGGACATACTTATACTGAAAAACTACTCAGCTCTTATCTGAAATTCGGATCTGAGCATCCCGTGTTTTTATTTGCTGAATCTGGCAACCCCATCCTCACGCTGGGAAGTCTCTTGCCTGGCTCAGGTCTCCAGTGTTGCTCCAACAGGAGTTGCCATGGCAGCCTGAGAGGCCTTCCCAGGCCCTTCTGGAGCTGCCTCCACGCACCTCTGCAGCTTCCCCTCGCCTCTGCACTCTCTGGGCTCCCAACAAGCAGAGCTACTTTCAGTTTCCTGGGTGCGTCATGCTGCCTTTAGCCTCCCGTCTCTGCACTTGCTGTTCTCCCTCTCTCCTTCCCTCACCTGGCTAATCCCTATTGATCTGGGTCACTCTCCACTGAGAGTCACCTCTGCCAGGAAGCCTTCCTGGCCATCACTGACTGGCTCCCCCCACAGCCCTCCGGCACGGGCTTGGTTAGCACCCTGCACCTTCCCATGGCAGCCCCCCCCACATGCCCACCCCCCACCCCTGTGTTGCCCTGGCGAGCAGGGGCCATGCCACACACACCGTGTCTGCCCACACCCAGCCCCTGTGTCTGGCTGCAGGTAGGAAGCTAGTGAGTGCTTCTGGGATGAATGAACACAGACCGTCCCACCAAAGCTGGGTCTCTCTCGAATGTGCCTACTTCCTTCCGCCCTTCTGTCTCTAGTCACTTTCCCACCCCTGCTTCCTCTTCCTTCCCCTCCCCCCAGCGTGGTTGTGAAACGCCGGGGCTCAGGCCAGCAAGGGCTGGGGGAGCAGAGAGCGGCCAGCAGAGGGGTCCCTGCTGCACACCGCCTAGTCAGCCGGCCCAGCCCCAGCCACAGGTCCTGACAGCTCTTCCGCCTCGGGCTTCCCAACCCCTCCTGGCTTGTGCCTCCTCTGAGTCCAACTTTCTGTTCTTGTTCTCCCACTGGCCCCTTAAATGAGCGGACTGGGGTCTCACTCCCAGTTCCGGGTGTGCGGAGAAGCCATGCCGGTGTCACCGGGCCGAGGGCTGGGGCAGGTGGTGGGGCTGGTAAACATCCCCCATATGCTGCTCTGCTCGGTGGCACCCGCAGAAGCTTTGCCCACGCACAGCCTGACAGCGGGAGGCAGCGGAACTTAACCCTTGAGCTGCGCTGGGAAGGGGGCGTCCAAAGGAACCTGGGTGGCCAGCGGTAACTTTATCCGTGCCAGACACACACACACACACACACACACACACAGACACACCAGAGTTAGGCTTCTGTGCCCCTGGCAGAGCCCTGCTTGCTCCAGGCAGGGCTTGATTCACAAGACGCCCTCTCAGGGGGCAAGAAATGGCTGCAGGAGGAGCGGGGGGCGGGCTGGGTGAGGCCGGACCCCCATCGGGGCTGCGGGGCGGGGAGAAGGGAGCAGGGCAGGAGGCAGCGAGTCCAGCACAGGTTCAAGTGCTCTCTGCAACCCCACCTGCCTGCACACCGTGGCCCCCAGCCTCCCCGTCCGACTACTTAAGAGCACAAAGAGGGAGAAACACCCTTTAGTGTCACATTTACTCCCAAAATAGCACACCTCTCCCCCTGCGGAAGGCGAGCCAGCTCCGGGGCGTGCACAGCGCCCGCGGCTCCGATTTCCTGGGTGCGTCGCTCCTCCTGGGAACTCCAAGGCGCGTCCAGGCGGCCGGTCCCGCAGTCCTCGCCCCCCGCCCGGCCCTGCCACCCGGGCCAGCCTCCAACTTCTGCCCCGCGCGGCGCTCAGCCCCGGCTGGCGGGAGGAGACTCACCCAGCGAGGCGCGGCCCGGCGACGGCTCCTCGGCTCGGCCAGGTGAGTTGGGCCGTGGCAGGCACAGGTGAGCGGGGCCCCGGCAGGTAGGGCGCCCGGCTGCTCCAGAGGCTGCAGCTGAGTAAGAGGCTGACAGGTTTGTGTTCCCCCTCCTCCTCCTCGTTGTTAACCACACCCCTGCCGCTCTCCTCCCCACTTGCTTAAAGGGTGGGGTGTGTCCTCTGTGCCTGCTCCAGCCTCTTACCATAAACTCTGAAATAGACGCTGCCACCAATTCCCTGGGGCTGCCCGGCCACCTGGGGGGGTCAACTCTGCCATCCCCCAGCCCCAGATGGGATCCTCAGATGTCACTGTGCCCCTTGTGGGTGCAGATCCCACAATTCCTACCAGCCCCCTCTTCCTCCTGCTCCACCTGCAGCCTTTTTTTAGGCAACACTTCTCAGGTTGGTTTTTGCTGGAGTTGGAGACTGTTACCTGTCCTGTACTCTCAGCACCTGTGTCCCTGTCACTCCACATCCTAAAAGGGGCCCCAGCCCCTTTTCAGAGCTTGGAATATCAGGTGACTACCACCAGTGGTTTTGGCAGAACTGCTCCAGGTCCCTCAGCTCCAGGGACCAGGTCCCTGAGCTGTGACTGGGCAGGATCAGAGGGCAGTCCAAGAACAGCGGGGAAGCGACAGCCTCTTCCTGGAGCCCTGTCTGCACGTTGGTCCACTTGGCTGCCCAGACAAGGGGGCTGCTCCCCTCCCTACTCAGACCAGCATGGTAAGAACTGAGGCAGGCGCTCAAGGGCACTTAGCCACACTTCTTCCCTCTCACTAGAAAGATTCCGGACTTTCTCCTGAGTAGGAGGAGGTGACCTGGACTTGGCATACAGTCAAGGAGCTAGGGTGGACTCAGCATCACCCACATCCTCAAAGGCCCTCTCCAGAGCCCCTGCCCCAAGCTTCTTAATTCTGTGTCCTGTGGGCAGTTGGGGTCTGACTGCCAGGGCTGCCCTGTTGCACAATTCTAGAGGATGCTATTCACAGCGTGGTCTCTGAGAGTTGTGCACAGTATTTGGTGAGCCAGCACCTGATGAGCATGTCCTGAGTGCCAACACTATACTAAGGAAGCACTTAGTTTATGCGATTGCATCGAATTCTCCCCATTTTCTGAAGGCTTAGATTAATGAATAAGGCTGGAAAGTCAGTGTTTCTCAAAGTGTCATTGGTGGACTACCTGAAGGTTTTACCTGGGTGCCACTCAAGCTCTACTGAAGATCAGAACCTCTGAAGCTGGGCCCACCTGCCCCAACGTGGGATTCACGGCCCATCGGATGGGTGCTGGCACCCTTGACTGCTGGACCCCTCCCCCTCCAACCCCCTTCCTCCCATTCACCGACTTTCTGTGTTCACAGCACTCACTGGGGGTCTTGGAGGCAATGCCAGGGGCTGCACAGCAGGCAGAAGGTGGCCAGGTGGGAGACCTCAGCCAGGGCAAGTCAGACAGGTAAACTGAGGTTGGCAAGGGAGGCAGGGGGATGATGTGATGGGTAACTGACCAGGAAGCAAGGACATCGTCAGAGGGCAGCCAGCGGTGGGTGGCCCTTCCGTACTCTTGCACTCCAGAATGAGGTGACAGTGGCCTGGTGGTGGGAAGGTTAGACACCTGAGTGAGTCGCCCAGGGCCTGTACTGAGGTGTGGCTGGGAGCTAGAAGAGCAAAGCCGATCCGGACCGGCTCAAGAGAACATGGGTTTGTGTGTGCTGCTCCCGTGTGGCCATATCGATGAACTACAGCCTCATATCACCAGAACCGATTCAGGGAAAGGTGCGTTTTCAGAGGTTGAATTCTTCCGCACTTTTTTTGGAAGCTCCTAGAAGCACAGAATCATAGGCTTGTAAATGGAAAAGACCTTCAGAAGGTGGCCAACTCCGCCTCAGGTCTCTTTGTGTTCTTTTCCAGTGTATCCCATGAGGGACTAAGGTGACAAGGTCACCTATTTCTGCTTGTCACCTGCCTTTTAAAACACCTGTCAGAAATGCCTCAATTCTATTGCAATATCTCAAAGGGATGAGCCATGTCTCCTCGTGGGTTGCAACAATGACCTACTCTAGTGGAGAAGGAAAACATTTCCCTCCGTCTGCTTCTGTCTGTGTCTCAAGCTGGCTGAGTGCCCCATGGGAGGCGCTGGTTGTGGGGGTGAGATGTGTGCTTGGATCAGCAGGAAGAGAAAACTGTAAGGAAACAAGACTTTGGGCAATGTCCTCCCTCGCTGCTGGACGTTTCCATTCAGATGTCGTGCCCTTACTGCACTCAGGTTCACAACCACGCATCACCTTGCTCCCCGAACAGACCCGCCCCTGTGCTCCCCAGCAGTTTCGACAGCAGTGGACTGTTTTGACTCCCCTGCTCCCCTACTGCCCCACAGCCATGCGATCTCTGAGTCCCAGAACCCGCCTGAGCATCTTTCCTCGTCATTGTTTCCTCTGAGTCCATCGAGCCCACTCTGGTTCAGGTTGTGTGTGTCTGGACTCCTGCGAAAGGGTCCCCCTAACCTGTCCCGCACCCCTACTCTGGGAGTAGTTGGGACTGCAGCTTGTGAAAAGTGGTCTGAGCTGGCGATTAGCTTTTGGGATGCATTTGAAATGGAGGAATGGATAAGATTGTCTAGGGCAAGAATAAGAAGGAGCGGAGGACTTCAAGTCAGGCTCTTACTGGGAGCAAATTAATGAAGAGGCCAAGGTCCAATGGGGTGGGCTGATGAGTGAATTGGAAGTTAAGACATGGAGGCGGCACGTGCCTTCTTCAGAGCATCCTAACTAATATGCCATCACTTGGCCTACTTTAGGTACAAATTAAGGCAGAACCTCAATTTCCTCATCTATAAAATGGGATTAATCTACTTTACAGGGCTGTTGAAAGGACTAGAGGTAAATGATCCATGCACATGTCCTTGCTAGTGCTATGGCTCGTAGCCGACTATTCATGGATATGTCCTGTAGCAACTTTTGAAAATGGGTTCCTGAAAAAAATAATGGTTACTTTCAAATATTCCACTTCTCCCATCCCCCCCCAAAAATGTGAAGAGAGAAGAAACGAAAATAGCAGAGTTGCTAACAATGTAAGCGGAACAATGGGTACGTGGTGCTTAACTGCACCGTTCTTTCTGTAATACTGAGTATATCTGAAAATGTTCATAATGAAAAAGTTAAAATAAACGAACAGAATAAGACCTTTCCACAGAGAGGAAAAAACATAGGCTCCTGGAAATAATCCAATGTGAATCTCCTTGGGAAAAAATAAAGGCTTATTTAAGCCATTGAGAAATTGATCTGGGTCTCCGAGAGTGAGTGCGGGATGGAAAAAAAGGCAGAAGGATGTTTTTCATTTTAACATTAAAGAGCAACAGGCAGAGAGCCTCAGTGCCACAGAAGCCACGTGATTTCCATGGCGACTGGGTACCTCGGGGGCTTCCATGCGTCCCACAGTGGCTGCAGGATGCTTCTTCGGAGAGCAGCTGCCGGGAAAAAGAGCCTTCCCTGCTGCCCTGCCCGCTCCAAGTTAGCTTCATAACTTCTGTGGCTTTGGTCTTCTTGGAGCTCATCTGGTCCCCTACACACCAGGGGTAAGCTCTGAAGCGATGTAGTGACTACACAAACCTTGTCTTGCCATTGCTGACTTTGACAATCCTAAGGAACGTGTCTATCTGGTCCCAGCCCTGGACGCATCGACTAGGAAGTGGAAGTAGATTGTTGCAGGGAGATGCATTGTTAGTAGCAAGAAGAACCTCTAGAAAGGAAAGAAAAACAAAAAAAATGCCTAGCAAGTACAAGGGCCCTCAAAACAAGGCATCTGTGGCCACTAATAGGACAGAGACAAACCCTGCATACTTTGTTCACTCCTGAGGGTGTCACTTTATCACCCAGCACAGGACAGTCAATGCGGTCAATTTTGGTAAACCATGAGGCATAGTTTCAGTTATATTCTGTATCCTTTATTTTAGAGGGGGAAAAAAGCACACACTATATTTCAGAAATACTCCTATACAAAATGTTTGCAATAACATAATTGGCTGCTTAAATATAAATTTCAGGAACATGGAAAATCAGCTTTGACTGTGTGTTTTGTCCAGTTGCCAAGCTGCCTGTCTGTTCCAGAGCGTTTTGCCACTCTAGCGCCTTTGCCTTTATAGTGAAGAGCAGCAACGCGTAACTTCCCCTGTGGATGATCTAGACAAGGGGTTAAAGCCCAAATGCCTACAGAGGCCAGGCAGGGAATGCGAGGGAAGCTGGCTGGATAGGAACTGTGGCAAATTGGAGAACAAATGTCCCTCCTACGGGAGCAGCTGCTGTTCAGCTCACAAGTCTATTGCCATGCATGAAAGTAAGCTTAATGTAGCCAGATCTTCCCTTAAAAAAAAAAAAGCAAAAAAAAAAAAAAAAAAAAAAAAAAAAAGCAAAGGCAGACAGTGAATTATCTGCAAAGGAAATTAAGGAAACAATTCCACTTACAATAGCATCCAAAAGGATAAAATACTTAAGGAATAAACAACCAAGGAAGTGAAAGACTTGTACACTGAAAACTACAAAACATTGCTGAAAAAAATGACAGAAGGCATAAGTCAATGGAAAGACGTCCTGTGTTCATGGATTGGGAGACTTAATATTGTCCAGGTAGTTGCATACCTAATGGCGATTTCCCCCTCTTTCAGATTAATAATAAATAGCAGAGCCCCAAATTCGTCTTGGTGGCCATCCTTCCATCATGTGACTCAGATCAGTCCTGATTGGTTCAATCCAATCACGGTGGTCTCATTCCTCTTGCCAGTGATGAATTTAGAGTGAGCATGTGACCCAGTTCTGGCCAATAAAGCATGAGGGGAAGTCTTCTAGAAGGTTTTGGCAAAGGTTTCTTAGCTTTTAAAATGATACGTACACTGGGAGAAATGGCCCTATTTCATTTCTGGACATTGGTTCTTATCAAGATAAGATGCCAGAGCTGTCATAGTCATTTTCCAACCAAAAGGAAGCCGTAGGCACTGACATAATGAGCCCTGGAACCTTTTGCCTCCAGACTTCCTGTTATGTGAGAAAATCAACCCTCTTCCTGCTTAAATCATTTTGTGTTGCATTTTGTATATGTATAGCTTAAATGGCACAAAGAAAAAAACGTGGATTTTATTTTATGGCTCAAATAAAAGATGTCTGCAGCCAAATCTGACCCAGAGGCAGGCAGTTTACTACCCTCGGTGTTTCCCTGGTCAGTTGCATTAAGTACTATTTCTTATGGAAGTTCTCCAGCATTGCTCAGGCCTACCAAGAGCACCCCCCTCCTTGTTTCTGTGGTTTAGGTCTCAGAGAAGGTCCAAGCCATCTGTGTTCCACACCAAGCATCAGACTACAATGGCTTCCTCAAAGATTTCCTTGGTGAAAATTCTCTGATGAACAAAGTCTATTGTGTCTGCAGCTCTGGTTGCCTATTTATGAAGATGTACTGCCAGGCCTGCAGCCCACCCACTCAGCAGCCTTTCTCCTTGTCCCACAAACGCTTTTTGATCTGAATTTCTACTCTTTGTTCTTATTTTGATTTGTGGCCCCATTCAGAGTATAAGAAAAAACAAACAAACAACAAAACAAATAAGGAAAATCAGATAAGAATAGAATGAAACACATACAAAGCAATACAGATGGAATCACAGAGCAACTGGGAATGCATAAATAAGAGTACAAGGAAAGAATATGAGACAAGAGACAAGATTCTCCAGGGAAGTGCCTGGTGTGTAGGGTATTAGCTCCATCTTGTGGCTTTTTTGGATATTGCCCCTGGAGGTTAATTTTTGAACCGGTATCCATATAGCTGGAGACCTGAAAATGTGTTTGGTGGGTCATCTAGAACATTGGCTTTCAACCTTTAGTGGGCCTGAGAATCACCTGGTGAGTGTGTGAAAATGCAGGCTCCTGGGTCTATTCCCCAAGAGAGGGGAGTAGATCGAAGTGGAGCCAGGAAGCTGTACTTTTAGAAAGGTCCCCAGGTAATTGCAGGAGGTCCGTAGACCACATATAAGAAACATTGAAGGCAATATAAGAATTAGTGGTATCTGTCCCCTTGGGATTGTGAGGAAAGGACTATTCTGAGGACAAGTTTAGAAGGAAATTGTCAAGAGCTGTAAAGGGTCTGAGATTTTACCTTACTTGCAAACTAACAGATTAAGTTTGCATGCCACAGTTTCATTCATGTTAATAAAAGGTATGAGACTCCTGGTCAGAGACAAAGGACAGTTTATTCCTAACAGCAGTAACAGTAGTCAGAGTATTGTCATCAGGCCAGTTTCCTGAGCTCGAATTCCCACAAGCCTGTGTGATGAGGGAGACAGTAGGTTGCATGATAGGAGAGGAACCCTGAGTTTAGGAAATCTGAATCGTTTATAATGGGGAGTAAGTCTGCTACAAATCTGCTTGGAGGGAGACATTATTTCTGCCTCCCA
Source organism: Eulemur rufifrons (assembly GCF_041146395.1). NCBI lineage: Eukaryota > Metazoa > Chordata > Mammalia > Primates > Lemuridae > Eulemur > Eulemur rufifrons. The sequence goes on from NC_090994.1 coordinate 5,539,914, forward strand.
AGGCTGCTCACCACAGAAACATTCTTAAGAAGACAGTTGGAAAAAGGCAGTCAGAGTCTCTGCTCTCAACATGCAGGGACATGAAACATGTGGAGAAGCAACCGTCTCCCGAGAGAACAGGAATGGAAGTGTGTCATGTGAAAAGTATTCTACATCTGAAGGCTGTAAAGTGATCAAACTGAGGCAGGAACGGGCGGTTGGAGGAATTCAGGCCCGCTATACCAAGCAAAAATTCAGCCTAGATTCTAGTTTTCCCAGCTAAACTTTGCAGAAGTCCTTAATCTGTTTTAATGGGGACCTGTCTCATGTCATGGTCACGTTCCATATTTATTTCCTGTTCCAAGTTTATCTTCACATTTCACGGAGACAGAGTTAGCACAGCCTTACTCATGAGGAAACACTGTGAAAGATTGTGACTTGTTCACTTACTCAACCACAGGACAAGAATCGGGTCTTCTCAGAGGTTCTCTACCCTCATCTGCTTCCTCTTCACCGCGGGGGGCGGGTTTAGACCGGCCAAAATAAGTAAATGACTGACACAAGGGTGGAGACAGGTCTTTGAAAAGGCAGTACATGCCTTAAGTGGAGAGAGCGCCGACGGTGCTTTAAGACCCAGCCGCTACTCCGGGGCCAGGAAGTTGGTATGCCGGGTTTCTCCCAGCTCGCACGCCTGCGATTCCCAGGCATTGGTTCAGGAAAGAGTTCCTAGACTTCACTTCCCACCTCGAGTCGGAAGTAGGTTTCCAGTGACACGGAAGCCTCACAGCGCAGTGGGGAACCTTTTCCGCGCCGGAATCCGCCGGCGCGCCCCGGACGCCGGGAGCCAGCTGGCCGGACCGAGGCACCAGACCCGCCCCGCTCTTCCGGGGTTTCCCGCGCCAACCGGAAGTGAGGCCGGAGCCTCCCTGCACGCCCCGCGCGATTGGCCAGCATCGCCGTCGCTCAACGCTCCGAGGGGAAGGGGCTGGGCACCGCCCTCTGCCGAGCAGCAGGCGCGCGGCGCCTGGCAGGTGGGAGGGGCCGGGGCGACAATCCGGGACGCCGGAGCCGGCGGCTCGGGCCATGGAGCGGAGCCCGGACGCGTCCCCTGGGCCTTCCCGCTCTTTCAAGGAGGAACTGCTGTGCGCCGTCTGCTACGATCCCTTCCGCGACGCCGTGACTCTGCGCTGCGGCCACAACTTCTGCCGCCTGTGCGTGAACCGCTGTTGGGAGGTGCAGGTGGCGCCCACCTGCCCGGTGTGCAAAGACCGCGCGTCCCCAGCCGACCTGCGCACCAACCACACCCTCAACAACCTGGTGGAGAAGCTGCTGCGCGAGGAGGCCGAGGGCGCGCGCTGGGCAGGACACCGCTCCTCGCGCGTCTGCCGCCTGCACCGCGGTCAGTTCAGCCTCTTCTGCCTCGAGGACAAGGAGCTGCTGTGCTGCTCGTGCCAGGCCGACCCCCGGCACCAGGGCCACCGCGTGCAGCCCGTGAAGGACACTGCCCACGACTTTCGGGTAAGCGCGGCAGAGCGCTCGAGGTGGCGGAGCCGGCCAGAGCCCAGCACCGCGTGGCTCTGCCGCTCCCGCCCCTCCTGGCAGCTGGAGCCGCCTGTGCCCAGTCCCAGCCCAGGACCTCCACCTCTCCGACCCCGGTTACCTGCCGGGGCTGTCTTCATCAAGGTGGGCCCAGGGGCCCGAGGTTGGAGAAGAAAGAATGTAAACAGAAAGTGAGAGCTGGGATTCCATGATGTTCTCAAGACAGCCCCATGCCCTTCTGTAGGGCCCAGGCCATGCCCTCCTCGTGCCAGCGGGGTGTGGCCCAGGCCCTTTGAGCAGCACTGGTCTGGCTAATGCCCAGGAACTCTCAAGCTTGGCACGCTCAGCTTAGAACTAGAGGAGGAGCCCGAGACCTGGCCAGGCATGTGGAGTGTTAAGATCACCCCCAAATCAGTTGCCTGCTTGCGAGCTGACCCCACAGTTTGTGTTATCTAAGCCTCTGGCCCCTGCCTGCTGGTTTATTCTGGCTTATCACTCAGCATCCTAATGCCTTGAGCTCCAGCTGCTGTAAATAAACCAAGGAGCAACTTACAGGGCAAAACTAACATGGAGAGTCCTTTGGTACAGGAAGGAAAAATGACCAGAAAATAAGGGTTAGCCTGGCTCAGCATTTTTCAGAATGTTTGACTTTAGCCTGTAGGAAGAAATCCGTTTTCCGCTGTGGCCTAGAACATCCTAGAACATATGTATCAGTTGAGTCAAAAGTTTTCTGAGAATGTCCATGGTACCCTGGCATTTTCTGTTACTTTACTTTTTAACAATTACTCAGAATGTGAAACACTAAATTTATTTCATCACCTCCTAATACATGAGTCACACTCACAGTCTGAAGAACAGGGGTTGCTGAGAGGAAGCTGAATGCATGAAAAGGAGGCCCTGCAAGAATCCCCAAGGCCTGGTCTCCAGACGCCCCCTCCTTTTTTTTTTTTTTTTTGCAATGCCTTTGTTATAAAATATCAAATGTTGGCTGCAGTTCTATACACATTTTGATGATGTTCAAGGGGAATGTAAGGGCGCCATCAATGTGCATGTCTGACAAGTAACCCTGTATTGCCCCTGTCACCTTTTTGTTTAACAGTGATCCACAACAATGCTTTTTCCCAGTCCCGCTGGCAGAAGTGCCAGGTCCTGATTTGGACAGCTGAAGAAAAGTGTTGGCCAGCCTGGAGGGGGACCGTGGATTGGGTCACAAGTAGTCCCCATGGGGCTGGCAGGGGTACAGATCAGGAGATGGGCAGGGGTCAAGGCTGCGAACGCCCAGGCAGAGCCCCCAGGTCAGGGCCAAGCCCAGGATTTGAGAGCAGTGAGCCAGGCACCAGAGCACAGGGTCTAGTGACAGCTTTCTGTGTATTCAGCTAGATGCCTTGTACTGCTAAGTCCCCAGATACTGCAGGAAACAAGATAGATGACAATTCCTAGCTTCAGGGAGCTTCCAGCAGAAACCGGAGGGACAAGGAGGTGTTAGCCAGGTGAAGGAGGGTGTTCCACGCAGATCCCCATAAGGAGGCATGCACCTGACGTTTCTCTGACGTCGTCTCTTTTGCATTTTACCCTGTAGTAGGTCGTGATAGTAATGGCATGCATATCTATAGCATATTGAGTTGCTTCTCTGTCTCCTGGTCACCCAACACAGCAGCATATGGAACGATCTGGAAGTGGGGAAGCCTGACTTTTCCAGGCACTGAGAGAGTTTCAGAGTAGTTGGAATAGGGATGGAGGTGCAGGAGGATCTGACAGGCCTGGGCCTTGGCCTTTACCCTGAAGACCGAAGTGAGCAGCTGGGGTTTTAACAGAAGAATGGTGATGGCTGAGGGGTAGGGAGGAGTCTAGTTCCAAAAGGTTTGAGGACAGTGAAAGCCGAGTGTGGTCAGCTCAATGCGGGTGCCACTCACTCATTTACTAGACCACTAGGTAGCGAGGGCCTGTCGTGTGCCACGGCCTCGTACAGCCTGGTAGAGTTCACACTGCAGCGGGAAAGCCCGTCAGTAGACGTGGTTCTGCGTGACTGGAGGAGGCTGTGGGGAGCGGTAGGGGAAGTCCTCCCCACTGTCGGCGAGAAGGGGCAGGCCATAGGCTGTGTGCCCTGCCTAGGGGCTTTTCCACTGCGTGCTGTAGGGAGCCCTGGAAGATTCTAGATAGGGGATTTTTTGATGAGATGCATGCTTTAGAAAAAGATTACTTTGGCAACTATGTGAGGAATTCAGCAAAACTAATAATCATACCAGCTAACACATTTTGAGTACCCACTGTGTGCCGGGTGCTTTTAAGTGCTCACATGTCAACAAATTGTATGCTCACAAAAACACTATGAGGTTGTGTATGAGTTTGCTATTAATGCTGTAACAAATGGTCACATAGTGGTCTAAAAGAGCATGGACTTATCATCCTCTAGTTCTGGAGGTCAGAAGTCCTGAATCAAGGTGTCAGGGGGGTTTCGTTCTTTTCAGAGGCTCTAGGGGGTAATTTATTTCCTTGCCTTCTAGAGGCCCCTTCCTCCGTCCCTAAAGTGCATCACTCCATTCTGCCGCTGTTGTCACATTGCCTTGTTTGACTAATTCTACAACCTCCCTCTTACAGGGCTTCAATTACACTGGGCCCACCCAGCTAATCCAGGATAATCTCCCCGTATCAAGATCCTTAATTTAATCCTCTGCAAATTCCTTCTGTCATGTAAAGTAACAAACCCACAGGTTCCAGGGATTAGAAAGTACACATCTTTTGGGGAGGGGGGGGCGGCATTCGGTTTGCTACAGGTAGGTACTCTTAGCTTCATTTTATAGACAGTGACACTGAGTCTCAGAGAGGTTAAGTAACTTGTCCAAAGTCACAGAGCAAGTAGATACAGAGTTTACCTGGGGCCTTGTTCAGTCCTCACTCTGGCCCTGGACTTTGAGAGAGGCTTCCCTCGTCCCAGAGCCGTGGAGACAGGCAGCTCTGGGTGTGGGTGTTAGAGGTTTGAGTGGCTGTGGGCAGGCAGAAGGTGGTGACTGAGTGCCTACTATGTGCCAGGCATGGCGTGTCCAGTAGGGGACGGGACAGTTTAAGATAGACCCGGCCTTTGTGGAGTTAGGTGGGCATGAATGAATCATCTCACTGAGAATGACATTGGTGCAGCTGACACTCCTGTGAAGGACAGTGCGGGATGTGGTGGCAGACTGTAAGAGGGGCCTGTTCCTGTCTGGTGGGGCGTGGGAAGGAGTCTCCAAGGAAGTGACTTCACAGAGAGGAGCTAAGAGAGGGGCGGCCGGCAGTGAGGGGGGTGCAGGGCGGGGCGTGCAGTGACAGGGAGGTGTTTCCAGTGAGGAATGAGGGGCTCCTTAGGGAGCTGGGGTTTTACAGTGTGACTCAAATTAAAACAAAACTGGTGTAAATTCACTTGATTATACAACATATAAGCAATAAAACCAAACAAAGTTGATAGATTAAATACAAATAAAACTTAAAATCAACAACATTACTTAAAATAATAATTATAGGGTTTCGTTCTGCTGAAATGAAACCTCTGCTCCTGGCAAAGATACTTTTGGTTCCCAATTTACTCTGTTCCAGATGATTACTTGATTTGTGAAACTTTCCCTGTTTGCAGTGCTCTGAAACTTTCATAGGATGGGATTGGCCTTCATTTGGCTCTAGCACATTCTTTACCTGCTAAGTGTATTTCTGTTCTTTCCTGAAGACAAGGAAGGTAGTGTAGCCTGATGGCGAGTAAGTTGTTAACAAAACCCGAAGGCTGGTGCTGACATGCTGGGAGCCAAAAGCGTGTGTCAGCACTCCGTTATGAGATGACTCAGAATAGGTCCATCCTAGTATTGTTCTAGGTTGTCATTAAATGAAAACACCCTCCAAATACACAGACACAGACCCACAGGGGACTGTGAGGAGATGGTTACATTTCACTAATGAGAAAAGGGAAGCTTGGACGGCCGTTGAGTAAGAGCCAACACTTACTGAATGCGCAGAACGTGCCTGCCACTGTCTTGCAAGCATTTTACGTGGATGGACTCGTGGAGTCCTCACAGCAGTCCTTCGGGCTTATCCAGATGGGGAAACAGAGTGCAGAGAAGCTGGGGAACTTGCTCAGGATCACCTGCTATTAGGTGGGATTTGAACCTGGGTGGCCGGGCGCCAGCGCCCTTAGCTACATCATCAGTCTGCCTGAAAACAAACATTTGAAATACACAGGAAAAAAGACAGGAGGCCCAGGTGATGGGCCAGCTTAGCACGGACAGAGAAAACAGCATTCTTGGTTTTTATGATGAAATTTGAGAGAATGTAGAAACTTTTTTGCCTTCATTTTTAAGGCGAAGAGCCTGACAGCTGGAGAAAGAACTTCTACCAACTCACTGGTGATTGGTGACAAAGACCAGGCTCCAAATTGCCATCCTAACCGTCAGTGCGAGGTAGCATAGCGGAAAGAACGTGGGCGTTCATCGCACTCGATGGGCGAGTGGTTACCTGGGCACCTGCCCTGTGCCTAGACCTGACGACGTGCAGGGACCTTAACAAAGTCTCTTGCCTGCAGAGCATGTGCTCCTTCCTTCTGTAAAGGTGTGCTGAGCGCCACCGTGCCAGGTGGAGAGGACCTGGAGGGGTAGGAACTGACCTTGGGAAGTGATTATCCCGGATAGTGGTAGTGAGTGCCGGCATAGAGTGTCAGGGCACTGAGAGAGCCCCTGGAGACACACCTGAACAGGACCTCAACCGGAGAGATCCAGGTGGCTTCCTGGAGGACATGAGGGGTGCCCGGGCTGAGTGTTCAAGGTGGTGTTGAGATAGTTGGGGAAGCAGGTGGGGACCAGGCAGAGGCAGTGGTCTCACGGGACAGAAAACCGGGCTCAGGCCAGGTAGATGCAGCTCTAGCACTTTCATAAGGGGGCTCAGAAGACCCTGTGGAATAACACTCTTTCTCTCTTCCCCTTACCCCTACCGTCCCGCTCTCTGTTATACCATAGAGTACCTGTCCTGTTAACCGATATTGTGGGTAACATGATTTTGTAAAGTGCTTAAGGCATTAAATATGCGACTGAAATATGCTGCTTAGGGAATCAGCTTGTGAATTGTGAGAAACTGTGTAGACCCTATGATCGCACTGTGAATCCTTTAGTGGAAATAAAAACCTCCTATTTTGTGTGTGTTTGTAACTAATCTTGAGTATTATCAGGTGATGCCAGAATCAGGGCTCATTTGCTCCCCTGGGCTTTGGGCCAGGGTGACGCTCCAGACCAGTCTCAGGCCACCAAGCTCCGCCCAGAGCAGGGAGGGTCCGTTTGGGTTCTGAACAGGCTGCACCGGAGCGCTCAGTAATGCACCGGAGCGCTCAGTAATGCCGTGTCGGCCCTTCAGGTGCTCCGTGAGCTACAGGCAGGTCCCTTGAAGCGTGGGTCTGTTTATGATCCACGAACGTTTAGGGTTAAAATCAGAATATCAAAAGCAAACAGAGAAGAATATTGTTTAGATGCATTCAAATTCGCACTTTTTATATGTAGTATTTTCTAGGTTAACCACTAAATGCATAGAAGGGGAAAAAGGGAATAAAGATGTACAGTACATTTTTTAAAAAAAGCAATAAAATAAAAATAGAATGAACAGGACAGATAGCACAGAATGAGGTGCCAGATTTAAATGCAAAATATTTCAGTGATTACCTGTTAAAAGCTTCAGTTAAATGACAGTGGTTGTCCCACTGGATAAGAAAACAAAACCCAGTTCTGTGCTGCTTAATTTGATTATCTCAATAGATGAAAAAGCATTTGATAAAGTTTTCCGTCTTTTGGTGATTAAAAAAAAACTTAGCATACTAGAAATGGGAAAAATTTTGTTAATCTGATTAAGGGTATCTACCAAAAAACTTACAGCAAATACCATATTTAAATGAAAAATCATTGAAAGCTTTCTTATTAAGATCAGAAAGACAGGAATGCTCATTATGACCAATTCCACTCAATTTCGTACTGGATATTCTTGCCAAGGAAGTAAGGCAAGAATCATAAATAAAAGATACAAGGTGAAATAGGGAAAACAAGACTGGAATTGTGTGTAGATAATATGATTTCATATTTTTCCATAACATTTCTATTGCATAAAAAATGAAAAGATTCTTTAGCCAAATTATGAGTATTAATAAGTTTAGGCAGAATGTTGAATCAGTAAAATCAAAATATAAAATCAATTGTATTTTTATACATCACTAGCAAATAGAAAGTAAAGTTTAAAGGTATGTTTATAATAGTATAAAAAATCAAGTATATAGAAAGAAATTAACAAAAAATACGCAAAAGTCTGGTAGGAAAAAATATAATACTTCATTGAAAGACATCAAAGAAAATTAACTGGCGAGATACATCACGTTCATAGATTAGGAGACTCGGTATTTAAACATTTCCGTTTCCCCCAGATTGATCTACAGAGACAATACTGTACTACTCTAAATCCCAACATGATTATTTTTGTGCAGCTTGACAAGCTAATTCTAAAATGTCTGAGACACCCAAAGGGCCAAGAATTGCCAGGACAATCTTGAAGAGATACCTCTCCGAGATCATCTTATTCTACAGCGACAGAAATTAAGACTATGTGATACTGGCGGGAGGATAACAGATGGGCCAGGGAAATAGGCGAGAAACAGATCACCTGTGATTTGGGACAGAGGTGGCTCTGCAGATCAGTGGGAATGGTGGTCTTGTTAACTGATGGTGCTGAGACAGTCACACCAGGTACAAGAGCACACTCCAGGCACCCACATTACACCTAAACATGAATGGAAAGCTGTCAAGCTTGAGAAAATAAGATACGGGATTATCTTCGGGACCCCAGTACAGAAAGGTGTTTCGTAAAACTAAAGCACACCAATCCTAAAGGAAAAGATTGATAAACTTGGCCATATTGAAGTTAAGAAAGATACATGATGCAATAGAAAATACCATCATACATCCAACCGATCAAGGACCTACATTGTGCATACATAATAAATTCCGACACACTAGTAGGAAAATGGCAGGCAACCCCACAGAAACATGGGCAAAAGACTTTACCAGGTATTCATACTTAAAAGCAAAGATCTAAGTGGTCAATAAACATTTTCCATTAACATTACTCATGTCGTATAAACTGGTATAACTGCTTTGGAAAACAGTTTGGCATTATCTACTTATTTGAAGACATCTCCCGTGGCCCAGTAATTCTACCTCTGGCAACATACTGTGGAGAAATGGGAGCACATGTGCCCCCAGGAGACAAGCACAAGAGGGTCATAGCATTTGTGTTACGCCCAGCTGTCCATTAACACTGGAATTGCATAAATAACTGGTTATTCGTACAATGGATTACCATACAACAACGAAAACAAACTTATGTATGATGAGGTAGTTGAACCCTACAGACCTTATATGAAAGAAGCAAGACACAAAATACATGTAGCATGATGCCTATAAAGTTCAAAAATAGACAAAACTAAAGTATATTTAGGTTAGGCATGCATACACAGGTGATAAAATGATAAAGAAAAGCAAGGATATACTATAAAAATTAGGATAGTAGTTCCCTGTGGGAGGAAGAAGGGGGTGGGTTGAGGAGGGGCAAGGGGCACATGCTGGGTCGTGGTTATAGGGGTGTACAATTTATAATTAAGAAATTACACATTTATCTTTTATGCCAAAGAAAATGAATTGCTGACAACAGGAGGTTGAGAGGTTAAAAAAAAAAAATTAAAGCTGAGAGAAATTAAAAGGAAGAAATTTCCTTTCAATGAGGAAGGAGATGTCAGAAAGTGATAAGAGAGGCTAAAACTTCTGAATTTTTTGTTTTATAGGCTTTTTAGAATTCTAGGTATAATTTATGTACAATAAGATGCATAGATCTTAAATGTTCAGTTCAATGAGTTCTGCTGCTATAGACACCCTTAACCTGCACCCCAAAACAAAATATAAAATATTTCCACCACCAGGGAAAGTTCCCTTCTCCCCTTTTTTAGTAGGTCCACCACCAAGAAGCAACCACCTTCTCTCACCTTGATGTTGCCTGTTCTTGAACTTCATGTAAATGAGACGATGCTACTCTTGTGTCTGGCTTCTCTAAAATAATGTACATATTTTGGATTCATTGATGTTGGTGCGTGTATCAGCATTCTGTTCCTTGCTTACTGCTAAGTGGTTTTCCATTATACAAATATACCACACTTTATTATCCATATCTTATGGATGGACATTTGGGTTGTTTCCAGTTTTCAAATTCATTAATGTTTCAAATGCATTGTTTTGCTTTATGTTTATGGGAGGAAATTTTCATTAACACACTAGGTCATTTAAGGAATTGGGCAAAATCATTGCAGAATTCTAAGCATTTATTCTCCAGAATAAAAACCGACAACATGTTTGAAGACAACAAATTTGGAAATAAGATCACATGTTTAAAAATACAAAGACAACTGGACAAACCTAGTAATAGCCCTCGTGATGAAATAGGGTGTGTAGTTTGGTGGCCGAGGGCCAGGCCTTTATAGTTGAACAGTTCTGAGTACAAATCCTGGTTCTGCCGCTGCCTGACTGTACAACTTCGGCAAGTCACTTACCTCCTCTGGGCCTTATTTTCTCCTCTGGGTAGCAGGAATCACAGTGTCTACCTCATAGGGAGAATTTGAATTAAGTAATAGATTTAAATAGAATGATGTTTGTAAAGTGCACAATTTAGTGCCTGGTGCGTAGCGCGTGCTCAATAATAACAGCTTACGAGTAACAATATAATTGTTCTTGGTCTCACCAGCTGACATCTCAGAGAAGGACCATTTTAGGATTGGTCTTTCTGATGTAAACCACAACTCTCCGAGTGATTGAAAAGTCTGAGAAGATCGAGCCCCCTCCCATCCTTACTATCCTATAGCCACCTAAGGGCCAAGGTCAAAGGGCAGCGGGCTGGGCCGTGCTGTTTTGGGGCCAGCACACCCCTGGGCAGGTGCTTCACTTCTGCGATTCTCACTTGGCGGATCACAGAAGTGTCCTTTCAGACTCTGTGACATGACTTTGTATCAAAAATCTCATTCTACAAAATAAAACATGGGGATGACATTTCAGTGATCTTGTTAGCGCTCATACTAATGTTATTTTGCTTTCTGGGTGACACATCTTAGAGATGACATAGAACAGAAAACAGTGTTTAAAAATCTGTTAAATATTCTCACTAAGAACATAAAAATGATCAGAGTGAGTAGAAAATAGAACTGGCAGAAAATGGCATCAGTCACTGTTTTGTTTTCTATAGTGTAAGAGTTAAAAGAATCGGCCCCCGAGCTGGCCCGATGGGCTGGTTCTCTGTGGCTGCATAGCAGATTTCCCCAAAACTTAGTGCCTTAAAACAAACATTTATGATCTCACGGTTTCCGAGGGTCAGGAATCCGGGCATGGCTCAGCTCTGGGTGCCTCTGCCTCGAGGTCGCGAGGGTGCAGTCAAGGTGCTGGGCGCCTGAGTGGTCTCATCTGAAGGCTCACCCAGGGCAGGATCCTCCTTCAGGCTCACTCATGTGGTTGTTGGCCTGAGAGCCTCAGTCCTTCACCGGCTGTAGGTCAGAGGCCACCATCAGTTCCTTGTCCCCTGGGCCACTCCGAGGGGCGGACACCACATGGCAGCTGGCTCCCATCTCTGTGAGCCAGCAGGAGAGAGCCAGGCAGGAAGTGCACAGGCGTTGTCACCTAGTTTTGCCACATTCTGTTATCTAGAAGCACACAGGGGAGGGGATGTCACAAGGGCATGAATACCGGGAGGTGGGGATCCCTGGGGCCATTTCTGAGGCTGCCGACTTCAGCCTGCCCTCTGGTTCCAAATGTGTCACATCCCTCCCACACGCAAAACTCCTTCACCCTCTCCCAGCTCCCAAACATCCCTTCCCATTGCAGCATCCGCCCAAAGTCCAGATGCCCATCATCTAAATCAGGTCTGGGTGGGGATGAGGCTTTTGGGGGCAGATAACGTATTATCTGTTCTGGGTAACAAATCACCCCAACATTTAGCAGCTTGAAACAAACTCTCATCTCACAGGAGGATGGGATCGCTGTGGCTGTCTTAGTGGCCACCTGCACAACTGTCCGGGTTGACACCCTGGGTCTGCCACGTACAGGCTGCAAGCCCTTGGGCTAGTCACTTCCCCTCTGGGCTTCACTTGCTCATCTGTACAATGGGGCTAATAATATTACTTCCCTAATAGGGATAATGTAATGATTAAACGACATACTTTCTCAAGTAATTAGCACAGTCCCTGGCACAGAGTAAATGCTCAATCCATGATAGTCATTTATAATTAATCGTATTAGAATTGTTACTATTTTTCCTAAGAAAACACTTGAGCGGCTTTCTCTGAATGTAGAGAGAAGAGGATAAAAGTAGAGAGAAAATGTTTGGTCTCAGACACAGGCAGTGAGAATCCACCCTGAACTTGCCGTCGCTCTTCAACGAGTCCAAGGAGATCAGAAGCAAACTATTAGAGTTTAAAAAACAAAACACACTAAACAAGAGCTGTTCGAACCTGCTGATTAAAGTATTGCGCGTGATCCAAACAGAATTAGAATGTCAGGGTATGGGGGGGTGCATATTTAGAGAAAGCGTTGTGGGAAGTGACTGAGCCCCATGGGAGTGACTGGGCTGGTCCCCACTGTCAGACCTGCATGGTAGTGACCACAGACCCATCCAGTTTGGAACATTGCAAAGGGCAACTGTGACCACGCTGCCTTTACCATTATCCACACAGCCCCGGGATGCAGGGCCCAGCTTTAGGCCCGAGCAGGACTCCCTTCTATGCTATACTGTGACCAGCACGAGAGGAAACAGGTCCCTTCTCAGCCCTGTCTCCGCATCTGAACCGGGCTGGGTTAGAGGGTTTCTCAGGGCCCCTTAGGCTGTAAAGGTCAGGACCCTACTTGCCATTCGGCTGTGCCCACAGCGCTAGGTACCGTCCGGGTTCAGCAAATGCGGTGGCGTTACACTCATGTTGGAGTGGCGTCGCCTTGTTAACGTGGTGTGTCTGTCCTCCCTGCCTGGCCTCCAGCCCTGACCTGCCTCCCTTCCTCCTCTTCCTCCCCACGCCAGGCCAAGTGCAGGAACATGGAGCACGCGCTGCGGGAGAAGGCCAAGGCCTTCTGGGCCATGCGGCGCTCCTACGAGGCCATCGCCAAACACAATCAGGTGCGTGACCATGTGGGCTGAGCGGGGGCATTGGGGCCACTAGGGCATTCGGGGGGACGGGCGAAGGTGGGCTGGCCGGGTTTTGGCTGGCATCACCTACCAGGTAACTGCTGACCGGAGCTGGCCTTCCTGAGTTCTCACAGCCTGGTGCAGCCATGCCCTGGCTCCGAGTGCGGCTTCTCTGCCCCGGCCCCTCTAAAGACCTGGGCGTGGCCATAGAAGCAGCTTAAAAATCCACCTGTGCCATCTGCACGTTGATGTAAGAGAAACTTCGGCACGTACCTCTCCTCACCGTCTGCCCGTGTGCTGAAGCTGCTGATGACCTGAGGATCATTAGCCATTCCTGTTTCCTCTCAGTCCCCACGTGCGCTCCATCAGCAGTCCTGCCCCCTTCCCCAAATCCATCACACCTGCGCAGCTCTCTGCCTCACTGCTGCCACCCTGGTCCGGGTCAGCATCACTGCTCACCTGGCCCCGTGCCCTGCTTGTGCGTCCTGCTGTCCCGGACTGGGTGACCTTGTAGAGAAACACATCAGCCATGCCACTCCTCTGCTGCAAACTGCCCGTGGCTTCCCACTGCACTTGGGCACCACCCTCACTCCTTCCATCGGACTGGCTTGCCTTGTACGGGACTGTAGTTGGGGACTGTCCATCTGTCCAGCTGGCAACACCACTTGCCCATCCTAGGCAGCGTAAACTCCTAGGCCAAGGGCAACATGGTCAGGTGTGAGGACTCTAGGATTCCAGCTTGATTAACGCTTTTCCTTTTAAGTTCCATTAATCCAGGTGGATGAAAGAAGTGAAAGTTTTGGTGTTTACCCCTTTGCAGTGAGGCTGTCACTCACAGTTGTGGGGTGGCAGTTGACTGCATGTGCTGATTTTTCCTATCAGGGATTCCACTTTCTCTAACACAGCCCTTGTCAGTCTCTTATCTGTTCTCATTTGCATTTCTTTGATTATTGGTAAGTTCTCTTTTTCTCCTTGGAATATTTGTCTTTTCTCCTAGTGGATTTGTATTATTAAAAGTGCTTTGCACATTAAGAATAATAACAGTTTGTCATTTATGTTTCAAATTTTTTTTAGTTATTTCGTTTTCACTGAATCATTTCACTTTTTCTGGTCATTTTCACTTTGTCAGTGAATCATTTTGTCACCGTATTTCCAGTGCTGTAAACATACAGATGGTCCCCAGCTTATGATGGTTCAGTTTTTTGACTTTACAATGGTGTGACATCGGTACACACTCAGTAGAAGCTGTACTTCAAGTACCCACACAGTCATTTTGTCTTTCACTTTCAATACAGTATTCAGTAAATTACGTGAGATAGTCAACACTTTATTATAGAATAGGCTTTGGCTGGGTGTGGTAATGTGGTGGCGTGTGCCTACAGTCCTACTCAGGAGGCTGAGGCAGGAGGATCACTTGAGCCCAGGGGTTCGAGGCTGCAGTGAGCTATGATCATGCCACTGCACTCCAGCCTGGGCAAGAGAGCAAGACCCTAATCTCTGAAAAAATAAAAATAAAAAAAATAAAATAGGCTTTGTGTTAGATGATTTTGCTCAATTGTTGGCTAATGTAAATATCCTGAACCTATTTTAGGTAGGCTAGACTATACCATGATGTTTGGTAGGTTGGGTGTATTAAGTTACATTTCAACTTAATATTTTCAACTTACCATGGGTTTGTTGGAACATAACCCCATCATAAGTTGAGGAGCATCTGTATCGAACTTTAAATCCAAAGATGAGATTACTAACCTGCCATTGCTAGAGCACACATTTTGAGTTGTTTTTCCAGTAGTTGTCATGGAACTATATTTATGATATTTATATATTTAACTTGATTAACAGTCTTCGCATATGAAACCTCTTATTTTCTGTGTATTTAATTATCTCATTCTTTCTTTAAGCCTTCTCAGTTTCATGTTATGCTCAGGAATGTCTTTCTCATTCCAAGCTAAGAAAAATATTTCTTTGCTTTTTCTTTGATTACATTTACAGTTTTGCCTTTGCTTTTTTAATGCTTTTTGCGGTTATGATTTGCGGTGTATGATTTTACCTGTAGGGTTCTACATGTGATTTCTTCTGAATGTGGAGTTTCTTTACTAAGAATCTGGAAGTCCGGGCCGGGCGCGGTGGCTCACGCCTGTAATCCTAGCACTCTGGGAGGCCGAGGCGGGCGGATCGCTCAAGGTCAGGAGTTTGAGACCAGCCTGAGCAAGAGCGAGACCCCGTCTCTACTAAAAATAGAAAAAAATTATATGGACAACTAAAAATATATATATAGAAAAATTAGCCGGGCATAGTGGCGCATGCCTGTAGTCCCAGCTACTCGGGAGGCTGAGGCAGGAGGATCGCTTGAGCCCAGGAGTTTGAGGTTGCTGTGAGCTAGGCTGACGCCACGGCACTCACTCTAGCCTGGGCAACAAAGCGAGACTCTGTCTCAAAAAAAAAAAAAAAAAAAGAATCTGGAAGTCCTTGGGCCGGGTGGGGCTGAGGCTCCCTGCACGTGTGACCTCTGACTCCCGCCTGCTCTCTGCACTAGGTGGAGGCTGCCTGGCTGGAGAGTCGGATCCGGCAGGAGTTCGACAAGCTGCGGGAGTTCCTGCGGGTGGAGGAGCAGGCCATCCTGGACGCCATGGCCGAGGAGACGAGGCAGAAGCAGCTGCTGGCCGAGGAGAAAATGAAGCAGCTCACGGAGGAAACGGAGGTGCTGGCCCATGAGATCGAGCGTCTGCAGATGGAGATGAAGGAAGACGATGTTTCTTTTCTCATGGTAAGGAGCTCCACATCTGGATTCTGGGACAGGGGCCAGATGTCAGGGACCAGCTCGGAGCCAGCGATCACCAACCCTGGCCAACCCACTCTTCCTGGCGCTTCCCGGGTGCTGGCCTGGGGGCACGTACAGGTGATGCGCTTTGTCCCAAAAGGCTAAAAAGACTAATTGGAGCAGAGTTCCTTGGCAGGCTCTTATTTTTCTCTTAACTTTCTCTTCTTCCCCCCTCCCCACCCCACACTCACTCTTGTTCTCAATTTTTGTGTCTTGTTTCTTCTTTCTACCCTTTTATAAAATGGAGTCTTTTAAGATTATTCAGTTATTTAAATTTTGGATTTAAATATGATGCCTTGGTATTCCTTCTTCTCAAGAAAAGGATGGTTTTATTCTCTCTTTAAACTAATAATATTGAGTCCATTTTTACTTCCTTTTATTGATTTCATTTCTACTTCATGAGCCATCGGTGCTTACAGAGAAGTTTCTGTAACTTGAAAGCCGGTGTGCAGATCAGTGAGCATAGGGAGGTCTCTCTGCTCCCTGGAGAAGAGCTGAACTCTCTGGAAAAGGGAGTCCTTTTAGAACGGAGTAGGCAGGGATGGGGACATCTCTCTGTTCAGGCGGGTGCCACTTCGTGGGCCAGAACTTTACCAGTTCTCTGCCTTATACAAAGCCTTGATGTCTCCTGTCTCCAAAATGCCACCGATTATGAAATCATCCACTGGGTTTTAAGAGCTGGGTCCTGCCGATTAGGAAATTGGAAGTGTTGTCTTGCCCAGCACCCAGTGTGCTTTCAGGAATGGTTTCTGGCTCCTTTTTTTTTTTTTTTTTTAAATAACAGCTTTATTGAGATATAATTCACATACTACATTTTCTCTACATCTGTGTCTCTGTTTTTTTTTTTCTTTTTTTCCAGAAACACAAGAGCCGAAAACGCCGGTAAGTTGCTAAAGCTGGTAGAGGGGATGGGAAAAGCAGGCAGGATACCAGGGGTGCAAACTTCAGCGGCCCCAGGGCCAGGCAGGTAACAGCCAGCTGGGTGCGACACAGAAGGAATGGCGGGGCCTGGCCAGGTGGAGAGAGCCCCTTCCACAGCATCCTAAATCTGGTCGGCGCTGGGCGGAGTGTCATTCTCCTGAGCGTGGAGGGTCCCCATCCACCGTGCACAGAGGGAGAACATGGCTCATAGTTCTCAGGGGGTCATCCAACAGTAGGGTTGTTCTTGGTCAGCCCCCTGCCTCCAAGAGCCCCAAGCCACACTCGTTTGTGTTGGGTTCGCAGGGCTGGATGAGGAAGAGCTGTGTCCCAGTCAGAGCTGTGCAAAGATGGAAGAGAGAGCTTGGGGCAGTAGTGAGTTCGCTGTGCTCACTACTCACTGGCGGTGTGCGAGCCAAAGCCGGATGACACCTTGTGACTGGTGGACTAGGGCACCGTTAGGGTCCCTTCCAACTCAGACATCCCATGAGCCAGATGTGTAAGTGTGATTTCTGCCCACGAGGATGGCAGCTGTGGCGAAGAACCTCCTATTTGTGTTTCTCCCAGCTGGGGCAGGGTGAGCCCTCGTACTGGATCCTGAAAGGCTATAGCAGCCCAGGGGGCCCCTGGCCTGTCTCCCATCTGAGTCCCATCCAGTCTTGTCTTGGGGAAGGCGGCCAGGAGACTTGGGACTGAGGCGAGGGAACAAGCCCTGTTGCCAGATTCCAGTTAACCCAGTTTGGCAGAGGATGTGTGGCCCTGGCCCTGGCCCTGCCCAACACCTGGTTCTCCTTCCCAGACTCTTCTGCACCGTGGAGCCCGAGCCCGTGCAGCCCGGCATGCTCATCGACGTCTGCAAGTACCTGGACTCCCTGCAGTACCGCGTCTGGAAGAAGATGGTCGGGTCTGTGGAATCCGGTCAGTGGGGGCGCGGGCAGGTGTTCTAAGCATGGGGGTGGTTCTTCATGCTGGCAGAGAGCCAGCTGGACTCGCCTCTGCCAGGCCCCACGTGCTCAGAGCTCCTTCCTCCTTCAGCTCATCTCCCGCCGGCCCTCCAGGCAGGTCTTCTGGTCCCCTTCACTCTGGCCAGACAGTCCTACCCTCCCCTGGGCTCCTGACACTCTGCCACCTCTTCAGAGAGGGAAACCAGCTTCCCTCTCTATTCAGAACTGTGTCATATATATGAAGCAAGACTTCCTTGCTCCAGGGTCACCTTTCCCAAAGGAACTCCAGCCACTGTGTCCTGGCTGTACAGGGAGGGATGCCAGTGACCCAGGGGAGTGGCACGTGCTTTTCTGAGCCATCACAGGGTCTTGGGAATGTGATGAGTCCCTGCCCATATAGTTCCCTGTGGCTGCCATAACAAAAGACCATAGACTGGGGGGCTTAGAACGATAGAAATTCATTCTCTCACAGTTGGATCTCTGCCTCCTCTGCCACCCCACCTTCTCCCCTGGGCACCTTTGTGTCCCTTCTCTTTTTATAAAGATCCCAGTCATTGCGTTAGGGGCCCACCCTTCTCCAGCCTGACTTCCTCTTAACTAATACATCTGCAGCGACCCCATTCCCAAGTAAGGTCACGTTCTCAGGGACTGGGTTAGGACGGCCACGTATCTTTTTGGGGGGCACAGTCCAACCCTTTAACACCACTCCTCAGCTCCAGGCAGCTTCCTGCGTGGACAAGGTGGGGCTTGGGGTTGGCGTGGCTGAGGGGAGGGGTGTCAGGTTTGCTGATTTCCGCGTGTCCCCTCTCTCTCAGTGCCCTTCAGCTTAGACCCCAACACCGCGGCCGGCTGGCTCTCCGTGTCCGACGACCTCACCAGCGTCACCAACCACGGCTACCGCGTACAGGTGGAGAACCCGGAGCGCTTCTCCTCGGCGCCCTGCCTGCTGGGCTCCCGCGTCTTCTCGCAGGGCTCCCACGCCTGGGAGGTGGCGCTCGGGGGGCTGCAGAGCTGGCGGGTGGGCGTGGTGCGGGTGCGGCAGGACGCCGGCACCGAGGGCCACTCGCACAGTTGCTACCACGACACGCGCTCGGGCTTCTGGTACGTGTGCCGCACGCAGGGCGTGGAGGGGGACCACTGCGTGACCTCAGACCCGGCCACGTCGCCGTTGGTCCTGGCCATTCCGCGCCGCCTGCGCGTGGAGCTGGAGTGCGAAGAGGGCGAGCTGTCTTTCTACGACGCCGAGCGCCACTGCCACCTGTACACCTTCCACGCCCGTTTCGGGGCGGTGCGGCCCTACTTCTACCTGGGCGGCGCGCGGGGGGACGGGCCCCTGGAGCCCCTGCGCATCTGCCCCCTGCGCGTCAGCGTCAAGGAGGAACTGGACGGCTGAGCTGGCCCAGCCCTCCCGGTGCCGCCCGGTCTTGTGCCACGGCCCTGTTTCTCTTTCTGCGCCCTCCCTGGTGCCGCACTCGCCTGGACGCCTGCCTCCTGGCGGGGGTCTTCCTCCCGTCCTGTCTGGTCCTTTTCCGTGACTCCAGGCCATGCGCCTCTCTCTATGTTTGTTCCCTTCTCTGCCCACAATAGGAGCCATCCAGGGGGTACCTCGGCGGGCCAGGCTCTCCCCAGAGCCCTGGCACCTTCAGGGGGGTTAATGTTTGCTTCTAGAAAGGGCTTGTTTTAAAAATGTAGATTTTATTGTTATCAGGTGCGATCAGCCAATCGTGATCAGCCAATCGTGAGACGTACTGCCATTGGAAAGATCGTTTGTCACTCACAGTTCCCTGGAGGAGAGGGCAGGCCAGGCCACAGGGCACGTAGGAAATACTGGGTTGGTCAGGAGGTGGAGGACTGGGGGACAGGGGGGTGAGAGACCATACTGTGCTTTTCTCAGGAAGGAACAGGCAGGGCAAAGTGGACGGGCACAGGATCGGCTGGCTGGAGTGATTTCAGCAGCTCTGGGCACAGTGGCTGCCGCTGGCTGTCTGCTACCTGGCGCTGGAATGGTCAGCACCAGGGAATACTGGCTTGGACGGAGAGAGCCCTGTGAGAGGCAGGTACAGGAGGTGGTGGGGGCGTAGCCCTGGGTGGCCTGGTTTGCTCCAGCCCAGGTGTTTGCTGGCCTGGGAGGGGCAGTCTCTCCAGGGCCAGTGGCATCCCGGATGCCAGAGCATCAGGGATACAGTAATAAGAAAATATAGTTCCTGCAGGGCTGCTGCCGTGACTCTGGGACAGGACCCGGGGCTCAGCTTGTCTTTTACTTTATGTCAGTATTTTAAAACTTCTCTCTTTTCCCATCAGATCAGCTCTGATTTATATCTATACCTCTTGGATGATTTCCTCTGAACAGAGGGTTCTGGAGCACTTAAAAACAAAATCTTTACAACAGTGGTGTCGGCCTGTTCCCCGGGGCCTCAGTGTCCTCACCTGTGGATGAGACAGGGCTGGACCAGGGCGTCCTTCTGTGGTTGCGGTGGAGGAAGTTCCTCTGGTTCATTCTCATCAGTCCGACAAGGGAAGGAAAGGAGGGCCCTTTTTCAGTTAGGAAGAAAGGAAAGGGCTGCCGCCCAGGGGTGGCACCTTGGTTGCTGCCCTAGACACTGTGTGAGAGGGGAGGGTGGCAGGTGACGCCTGCTCTTCTCCGCTGACTTCAACCTGCTCATTCTTGCTCTGCTACTTGCGTTTTCATCCCAAATTTCTTCTCCCTCCACGTGCCTGCAGGCTTGTACCTGTGCTTGTTCTCTCTCACACGTGCCTCCAGAGAGTTTTTAATTTTCAACTCACCGTGTCCCAGGGAGCGGCATCGTAAGAACAGTGTTAAAATTGGGGGCACATTCCTGGCCCAGGACTCGGAGTCCTGCCTCCTGCCTGTACCCCCAGTTCACAACACCGTTTCAAACAACTTATGACTCACACCTCTTAGTTGGTGATAAATGCGTACATACATTGGTTACATAAAAAGCAGGGCCAGGGAAGAAATGCCGCCCTGTGAAGCGGGTGGGTTGGGAGAGGTGAGGCTGTTGGCAAACGAGTGCATGTGCCTGGTTGAAGATGCATCAGCACTTCGGGAGCCAAACCCGTCTGAGAACGTACACCCTCCACTATAAACTACCCGGCCGATCAAATACAATTTCTATATAATAAACTTGACTGGAAATTATTTTGTCAGTTATGCAATAAACTTTTTTTAAACCTGGTTCTTAGTGTGCATACAATAAACTTTTAAAAATGATTTTTTTATTTTCACCTTAGATATTGAAAGAGATTTTTTAAAAAAACATGACAATTTGAATAGCTTAGGCCTATTTTTAAAAAAAATGATATTTGAGCTAAAACCCACTATTTTCCTTTCAGTGTTCTTATAAGCAGAAGTTCATCCATGTTGTAGTGGGTGTCTGACTTTATTCCATTCTATTGTTGGATAATATTCCATTGTATGGAATGACATACAATATTACCTTTTATCCATTCATCAATTGGTGGACATTTGGACTGTTTCTACTTTTCAACTATTATGAATAATGCTGCTATGAACATTGGCTTACATGTTTTTATGCGGACATATGTTTTCAGTTCTCTTTGGTATATACCTAGGAGATTTGCTGGATCATATAGTAACTCTGTTGAACCCTTTGAGGTGCTCCCAAGCTGTTTTCCAGTGCGGCTGCGCCATTTTTCATTCGCACCAGCAGTGTGTGAGTGTTCTGATTGCCCCACGTCCTTGTCAGCACTTGCTACTTTCTGTCTTTTACCTTAGCCATCCTAGTTGGGGTGAAGTAGTATCTCATTGTAGTTTGATCTGCATTTCCCCAATGGCTAATGATATCATGCATCTTTTCTTGTGCTTACTGGCCATTTGTATATCTTCTTAGGAGAACTGTCTTCAGTTCCTTTCCTCATTTTTAATTGGGTTGTCTTTATTATTGAGTTGTAAGAGTTCTTTATATTCCAGATACCAGTCCCTTTATCAGACATACGATTTATAAAACTTCTCTCTCATCCTGTGAGCTGTTTCATTTTCTTGATGCTGCACTTTGAAGCACTAAAGTTTTTAATTTTGATGATGTCCAGTTTTTATTTTTCTTTTGTTGCTTATGTATCCTAGAAAATCTTAATTTCTGACACTGCCCTAAGTCTGTGTATTCTAAGTTCTGGATTCTGGCTCAGGGATGGGGCAGTTGTTCTGTTGGCAGGAAGCCCTAGTCCAACAGTCCGTTAATTCTTCCCTTAAACCCTCTCCTGCCCTCGCCTTCCACTCACCCCATCTCATGCCCCTTCTTGTTACTGTGTTCTGGCGTGAGGCCGCCGCTCCCCGGGAAGCCTCCTGTAGTTCAGCGCCTTCTGCTGCTCAGCCCAGCCCATGCTCTGCGGCCAGATGCACCGTCCTTCAGCCTCCCCTGCCACCCCCTGGGACCCTGCTCCCCACCTGCCCACGCGCATTCCTCCAGGGCAGCTCCCAGAGCTCACTGTCACCTGCTCTGCCTTTGCACCTGGACTTTCCTGACTTCTGTCCCACACGCAGTTCCAGCCAGTCCAGGCTCCCGTTCTCCTTTACCTGGGGACTGTTGTCATTGGAATGTCCTGACATCAATTACTCTGGCTGTTGGGCATATTGGCTCTACCACTTACGTGCTGCATCCCCTGGGCACACACTTCACCTGCCCGAGCTCATCTGTTCCTCTAGAGATGGGGATCGCCACCCCCCGCACCCCCTCCTGGAGGTGTAATGCTGAGTTAGGGTTAGGGCGTGCTGAGCATTTCAGAAACGGAGCCACGGGAGCAGGCTTGGGAGCACCAAACAAGAGAACGTGAGGGTCCCTTGCTGACCTCCCTGGCTCCCTGTCACCTCCACATCAGCCACTGGGTATTAGTTGGTCAGAATTTGGTGCACAAGGCCATTTCTTTCTCCCTTGCTTCCTCTTGCTGGTGGAGAATGAAATTGCTCTCAACAGTTGGATGGTTGGTTCAATATCACAATAGTGGAATAGTGGGAGTCTTTCATAGCTCCTGTGGTTTGAGATGGGGCCCTGGCAGGAATCTTCCAGCTCCTCAGGGTGACATGCGAGAGCCCTCTCCATCGGCGCCGGCCACTGTTATCGCCACTGTTTACACAGACGCTGCCTGGCCTTCCTGGGCACATTCCTGGTGCCGGCTCTGTTGTCCTCCTGCCTGCAGCACCTGCCCCAGCCCCCCCAGTCCTCCTTCTTGGCTCGCCGGTACCTTCCCAGGCCCGCCCGGCTCCAGCAAGTTTTAATAAAAATGCCAAGTATTATACCCTAAACCTGATATAGGATTAATACATGCTGGCTAATTATTCAGAACATGGGAGATTCTGTATGTTGAAATTACAATTCACGATAATGACGAATCCCAAAGAAAGGTGAGAAATTGAGAAATGTTAAGTTATCTGTGTTGGGATTTTTAACAAGGACGTGTCTATAAAACTTACATTTATGAAAAATTTCAATAACATGAGAAAATGGTTTTGTTGTACTAACTGAGAAAAATAGGACTTGAAGTTATAGACACAGACATGCAGCATCCCCACAAAAAGGCAAGCAGGAGCGTGTCCTTAATTTGTGTTGTTTGATTAGATAATCCGTTTATGTGGCTGGAAACCAAAGGTACAACATGTACTAGAACAATCTCTTCCCTTGTTCAGCCCAAACACTCCGCATCCCTCCACGTAGGCAATCCACAGTGCTGGTTTGGTTTCATCCTTGCCGGCATGTTTTATGCATAGCACATACACTGTTTATAAGTATATTTTGGCTCCCCTGCTACGCTGCAGCTTAAGAACAGATACTCCAGCTCTATCCTTAAGCAGCTCAACCAAGGGGAGAAGACTCAAAGGATATTAAAATCATTTCTCTCTCAAAGGGGAAGGCTCGTCCTGGATGTTTTCATGCAGTCAGTTTAATTGGTGGATTTTGCTTTTTGTTCTTGTTTAAAATATTTTACCCTAGGATTTTGAAACAAAGAGAAAAAGCGTAGTGGAAACATTAAATCTGAGGCCTCAACATACATTTTAAAAATCTCAGTCCTCACAAAGGCACCCAGTGGATAAGAGGCTGGGATATGGTATCGGACAACCTGGGTTCACACTCTGACTCAACCACTGTGTGATGTTGGGAGAGTTACTTAACCTCTCTGTGTCTTAGTTTCATCATGAGGAAAATGGAGATAATAAGTGTTCCTACCTTATAGGGTAGTTATGAGATTAAATGAGCAAATCTATAAATACTTAGAACAGGGGTCAGGCATACACTTAGCAGGTGACAGTTTACTGTTGTCTTACCTGGCTCTGCTGCTTAAGTAACTGCAGGACTGATACAGTCATTCAACTTCTCTTCTGTACACAGGGAAACCTGGGCACTTGCATACCGTGGGGACTGCTGATTCAGGGCACTGCTGCCAGCCAATATTCACGAACCTGGGTGTTGTCCCAGAAGCTTTGCCTCATGTTTTGAGCCTGGGGAAAAAAGACTAGTGAGTCACAATGTTTTAGGCATAAGAAACGTTATTGGAGAGAGGAGCCGGTCTTGAAAACTTGCTCATAAAATTAGTAATTGATTATGCATGATAAAATGGTGTTGTCATGTTCCAGAGGTGACTGATGTATGTATGAGATTAAAGATGATGACAAATACTGATTCATGTCCGCTGTGAGGGTGACCTTAACGTCCAGCAGCGATGGAGCAGTTTGGATTGGACAGAGATGATTGTTAGTGATGAGAGATGCTGGGATTGTACCATCTCCCTTTGAGATTTTCAAAAGAAAACGCAGCTTCTGACACCGGCCTGTACCACCCATCCCTTCCCCCATCTGTGATCAGAGGACCGGGCAAGGTGGGTTCAATGACTACTACAGTCCGGTGGCCCGGGGCGGAGGGAGGCTCTCCTGCTGTGGGGCATTGTTTGTGGGTGTCACTTGGGTGGGTTTCTTCTGCCAGGGAACAGGCAGAGGAAGATGGGAGATGTTGGTTTCTATGGATACTGGGCTAGCTGGGATTTGCATAATGTAGTTCAGAGAACAGACAATCTGGGAACAATGTGGACCCAGGAGGAACATAAATGCACATGGAAACGAGCTGGAGGGTCTGGGTAGCCAGGCTCCATCTCCGCCCTCTTCCAGGGACGCTAATCTGTGTCCTCCCCTGCCCCTGCTCCAGGCAGCAGCATGGAGCCCTGAGCATGCGGGGAGGTGGTGCGTGAATAGCGCCCCCCCAAAGGCACGGCATATACTCAGGGTTCAATGGATGTTGGTACTCTACCCTCCCCTGCAAGCCAGCCATGGCTAACGCAGTCCTGCAATAACTCCCTGTTTGGTTACACAGCATTCTATGTGCCCTGTCTATGTTAATCCCCACTGTCCCCTGAGGCTCAAGAAAGGGGTCCGGGGGCTTGTTCAAGGTCACATGACTAATCAGTAACAGAGCCAGACCTCAAAGTGTCTTGGAGTTATGGTCCCCAAACCCCAAAACATCTGGGGGTTACAGTGTAAATGTGGAATCATTGTGGCAGTTCAGTTTATGAAGGCCTGGGCTAAGGCACAGGGCCTAGGGAGAAACGGGCGACGAGAAATACAGGAGGGGGCGGGATTGCCAGGCAGTGTCGTGGGCAGAACGCACCAGGCGAGGAGAGTCAGGTGGGTTCGGTGCCGTGTTTGTGGGACTTTCAGGTGGAGGCGTAGAGGAGGCCATTACATGCAGAGCTCTGCAGCTCAGGGTCTGCACAGGGGACATGGAATCGGGGCACTGACTCACCTGAGAGCTGCGCCGAGGATTCGGGTTAGGGACATTAGGGACACGAGCAGTGAACAGAGAAGCAGAAGTGGAACCAGGGGCAGGAGGCATAGCAGAAGCAAAAACAAGCACGTTGAAGGAAGAAGGGGTGAGCAGCAGCGTCGAAAGACCCAGATTTCAGGTAAAATGAGGGTGGAAAATAATTCCCTGACTCCAGTTTAAGGCGGCGTACAGCTTGCGGCCCCTGGCATGGATTTTCCCGCCATCAGTGAAGACTAGAAAGATGGGAACACCCACCACCGACAAAAAGTGATGGCTAACCCACCTGTTGGCAGAAATTGGGAGGGATGCCCCAACTCTAAAGCTATTGGAGCTGGGCTTTTAGCAGCCACCCAGAAACACTGCAAGCTACTTTGTCCCTCCCTCAGACGCCACTGAGGTGCTGATGTTGGACTTTGGGGCTCTGAGGAGGTGGTCTTGCCCCTAAGTTACTCCTGCGTTATTCCCTCTTGCTCTCAGAGAGCCTGGCCTCAGCTGCAGGGATGAAAAGATGAATCCTACCCCGGGCTCTGCACATCGGCACCACGAGACGGGGGAGCTGACTGCGGTTAGTGTTTGTTGAGTGAATGCATCCAGGAATGAATCGACCCCTAAGGAGAAAGTGAATTTGGAAAACAAAACTTGAGGTGGTGAGATCGAGCCCTACTCCTGAGGGTCAGGGCATTATTTTAATCAAGGGAGTTTCCTTAGAGGGCCTAACTCCCTACCGTTCCCAAGTTGCTTTCCAAAGTGGCCAGGAATACCGTTTCCTCCTGCTCTTCCTCTTGCCACACCCAGTCAGCTGCACGTCCCAGAAACAGCTGAGCAGAAAGGAGGGGGAACTGGCAGCATTGCGGTGCATTCTGGAAGGTCCAGACTCTGCAGAACAGAGAGGCAGAGAGAGGAAGGGCCCCTTCCAGGGTGCATGGGGGTTTGTAGTGTGTTGTTTGTGTTTTTGTCAACCTACCTTTTCAGTTTCAGGAGAGCTACAGGCATAGAAGATCCCATCTCCAGGCCGGGTGCTGTGGCTCACGCCTGTAATCCCAGCACTTTGGGAGGCCGAGGTGGGAGGATCCTTGAGCCCAGGAGTTTGAGACCAGCCTGGGCAACATAGTGAGACTCTGTCTCTACAAAAAATAAAAAAAAATAGCTGGGCATGATGGCTCATGCCTGTAGTCCCAGCTACACCCTGAGGCTGAGGCAGGAGGATCGCTTGAGCCTGGGGGTTAGAGGCTGCAGTGAGCTATTATGATGACACTGCACTCCAGCCTGGGTGACAGAGTGAGACCCTGCCCCCCACCCAAAAAAAGGATCCCACTTCCCCAGCTCCAGACAGCAGGGCCACCCCGCTCTGAGGATGAGAGAAGCTGGGAGAGAGCTGGGAACTGGGGCACCACAAGTGCCTTCAGCTGCATCCATGAATGTGGGTCTTTTGTGGAGCTGAGGGAATCTAATTAGATTTCACCTTCTTTGGTGTTGAGTCTATTAATTAAAAATGACATGAGGACAAAGGGGAAGAATTATCCTGAAGACTACTGGAAGAATATCTCTCTTTAAAAGGCCATCTGCAGCACCTGGGAGAAAGCTTTGTCATCCTGAATCAGGAGTCATCTGTATTTAAACAGGAGCAGAGGAAAGAAGAGGAAAGGTGGCCAAGTATGAAAAGGAAGTGGGTGAGATAAAGCAGAATTGCAGGGGGACTGAGAAGGTCACAGCCAACTTAAACCCCATAGAAGGACAGTCAAGAACAGAATTGTAACTAAGACTGAGAAAAACGAAGAAATGTGGAAGACAAACTTGAGAAACATTGCCAGAAGACAGGGGAAAGGGACTAAAAAAAAAAAAAAGAAAGAAAGAAAAGAAAAGAAGAAGAGATGGAGGACAGAAAATTAAAATCTAACTTAAAAATTATAGGAAAAAAATCTGAACAAATTGGAACCGAAATGACTGATGCAACCAGAGGATGAAACCGCTTATTACATTCCAAACAAATTTATGGCAAATACTTTGAATTACAGGATACAAAATAAATTCTACTAACATCCAAGACTACAAAGCAAAACAGCACAATAAAAACCTAGTTATTTACCATGGAATAAAAATCAATCTGGTTTACCAAAAGATAAATAATGGGGAAATATGTATAGAATCTTGAGCAAAGACTGTGAACCATCTGGAATTTTATATCCAGACAAGTTGTGCAAAGGTAAAATGACATTTTCAAAATGTAGGATTCAGAAAACATGCCATCAAGGAACCCTACTTGGAATAATTTAATTGAATGTGTGTTATGTTGCAAATGTCAAAAGTTATTCTTGGAAGAGGTGGTATATAATATATAATGTTAAATATAATTTAATAACAGCGATCTGATTATATAACTCCAGGTTACAGTAACTAAACCCAGAAAATTTGGAGGTAAGGGGAATAAAGTGTCTTAAATCACCATATATAGGAAAGGAACAGATTTTTAAAGAATAAATATTATTCTGTACTTCTGATATTGAGATAAGTTATATATTGAAAGGCTGTTTTGAGAGAACACTAAAACACTAGGAGACTTAAAATGGCAGCATACATTCCTTCTGAAACATGGAAAAATAGAAAAGAAAAAAGTCCACGCAGTAAGAATGAAAACAAAGGAAATAAGGAACCATAAAATAAAATATAATCATTGAAATACAAATTGCTTAAATATTCTTATTTAAAAACTAAGATTCTCAAATTAAATTTAAGAAAGCCCAACCCTATTATCAGCTACTTATTAAAAAATAATCTCAAACTAAATGACTAAATGAAGCCCAGTAGCAAGGAGTCTGGTTCCTAACAATACAGATCCAAACAGAAAGAAAATAAGACTGCCAAAAATTTCAGACAGGAATGAAAAGGAAAAGGACAAAATGAGACATAAAGGAACATTTTTTTACCGAACAAAACGTATATATGGCAAGTTCTTAGACATACACTGCAAGTTTGCTGGTATACTAATTGCCTTAAAACTCAAGAGAATCAACTGAAAATATATTAGAACTAATAAGAGATTTGGTGAAATGAATCCAAATGACATTAATTTAGAAATATGAACACTTTTTATGTCAGCAGTATCCCATTAGAAAATATAATGGAAATAATACTCCATTCATAATAGCAAGTAAAATATAATATACCTTAAATTTTGAAACAGAACTATAAAACTTTACTGAAATTTAAAAAAAATTAACTAGAATAAGCAGTCATAACTCAAAATACCTGGAGGCTTGGTTTTGAAATTAGACAAAGTGGTTTTAATTTAATTTGGGATAAGAAGAAAAGAAAGTTAACCAAAATATTTTGGGGAGTAAAAAACCCTTTAAAATGATCACTTCACTAAGATTTTATCTTAAGGAAATGAATATTTGAACATTGGAACAAGAAAATATGTACAAAAGATCCATTCCAAAAGAATTGCTTAAAATGGAAAATAGTGAAAATAATCTAAATATCCAAGAGTAGGGGAAGAGTTACATCAATTATTCCATATGCTGGAATACTATGAAGCCACTTTAAAAAAAGAAACAACCAAAAAACTAAGAATATTTAAAGACACGAGGAAGCATTTACTTGACTGAAGCTAAACGTAAAACTATAATCAGTGCAATTCCAAATTTGGAAATCTGCCATATTTTCGAAGGGAATACCCAATATTGTTAACCAAAGATATCTTTGGATGATGTGCTTGCACATGATTTTCCTTTTCTGCCCCCTCCCCTACTCCTTTTCCTCCTCTGTCTTGCAAAGTGAGAAAGCATTACATTTCCAGGAAAAAAAAAAAAAAAAAAGGTAACGTTATGAAAACCAGAGCCTGTTAGATTTGGCTATTAGGTAATGTTTCTCGGTGCCCTTGACACAGGGTTTTATTTTAAGAACTATGAGGGTATCAAGGGGAAGCCTGAACACACGAGCGAGAGGAGGTGTCACCGCTGGGCTGGGTCCCAAAGGACGGGATGAGAAGAACAAGGGGACAAAAGGAAGCAGTCGCCTGGACTCAGTGGGAATCCTGGATTGTCTTAGAGGACACAGAGTCACCTGCTGAAAAATAAGGCGCAAAGGTGTCTGGAAGGAAAAAGAGGTGACGCTGTGGAATACAGGGGTGGGGACAGGAACTGGGGCAGAACAGGCACCGCGGGAAGGGCCAGGTAGGCGGGGCGGGCGCCCACGGTGGGAAACTAGCGCTTCCACAGAGCTGGGGACATCCGGGTCCTAAGACACTTAGTGAGCAGGAACACTACTATTGGCTCCTGCAACGGGCATGATGTCACCATCATCCAATCTGAAGTCAGTTGCCCCTCCCAGGTTAAGGAATTAATTAGGAGTTAATTAACTCTTCCTAAGCCTTAGGGGCCGGCAGAAACAATGCCCTTCACCTTTTTGGCTACTCTTTGCTTTGGTAGAGGAGCGAGGAGGTGGAAATGGAAATAAACTGTGTGAGAGCAGATAGTACCAGGTTTTGTAGAGATAGGTATAGATATATTTTTAAGGTATAAAAGTAATGTATGTGCATTCAGAAATTTGAAAAAAGAATCACCCAGAATTCCACCAGAGTTAATACTAAACATTTCGATGCAGTTTCTTCCTATATCTTTAAACTCAAAAGTGTGAGGTTTGTACAGAAATTAGCTCACACTATGTTTTTTGTAGCACTTTTTATTCACTTACTGTGAGAATTTTCCTTTGACGTTAAATAATCTTCAAGTGCATAGTATTCAGTGGCTGCGAAACTTGTCAATTAAATGGACATTTCATAAGAGCATTATTTTCCAGTATATAAATCAATGTCATCAATTTTACTGGCTGCAAAGAATTGTCCTGAGTATATCATAATTCGTTTAAAAATGCTCAGGTCACTCTAAAGCACTGCTGGAATGAACACACTTATGTATACATTGTATTGTAGGACTCCTGTTCACTTAATTCCTTAGGATAAATTCCTAGAAGGAAAACTCCTGTGTAAAAGATGAAAATACACTCTGCTAGACGGCCCTTCAGAAATGTTGTAAGCAGTCCACGAGAGCGTTCAATTCTTCATACTCTGAACAGACGTGGGTGCTTCCAATCTTCTATATCTTTGATAATCTTGTACAAAATGATAGCTCATGAATCTTTTTGACTTTTTTCATTTCCCTTATTACTAGTGATGTTGACCATTTTTTTTTTTTTTATGTATCCATTGGCCTCATATTTCTTCTCTGAATTATCTGTGTTCTTTGCCCATTTTTGTTAGGATGTTTATCTTTTTCTAATCCGTTTGCAAGATTTTTAATGTCAATCTGAGAGTATTTTCTTGAATATTTTTTCCTTATGTACATAAGTGGGTATACAGTTTTCTTCCTTTATGCTATCTTTGTCAGGCTTTAGTTTCCGTGTTCTGTTACTTTTGCAGTGCCTCTGGCCAGCGTTCCCTATTTTATCTGTGCCATGAGATTTATGTAGTAAGTTCCTGGGAAGTTTAAAGAGCCAGAGACGTTATTGGAGGTAATTCTTTGACCACTTTAAAAATATCTTACATAATTATTTGTTGATTCAATTCAACTAGTTTGTTCTTTATTAAAAATTTTAATTTTAATTATTTTTAGCTAAAATAGAGTTTTAATTAAAAGTTTATTAAAATTTTTAAAATTAGTAATATTCACTTGGGTATAAATAAAAAATTCAAAAGGGAAGATAGTGAAAATAAGCTTCTTTCTCTTCCCTATTTCCTCTCCCCATAAGCAACCACTATTACTGGTTTATTGTGGATCTTTCCAAAGATATTCTAAAAAAAAACACTTTATTTTTTTATCCACAAAATAGTTACAGACTATAAATGTATTTAAAACATCATACATCTTGAAGATCATGTTTTATTGAATACATGTAGGGTTATTTAATACCTCATTCTTTTTAAGAGCTGTATAGTGTCCCACCATATGGAATTTACAATTTACTTGGTCACCTCTTTTTTACGGAAAATTAACGTTATTTCTAATATTTACCATTACAAATAATGCTACAATAACTATCCTTACACATATCAGTAAAATCAAATCATATCAAATAGTGAGTTGATTCTTTTTATTAAGCAAGTTAAGCCCCCCATAATAATTAGCATGACAGATAAGCTTGATGACTTGTGTGCCAGATTTATATTATGAATTCTGTTTTTATTGTGTGTTCAGAATTTTTTATATTTTACTATGTGTATGTGTTTGCTTTGTTTGTGCACATGTATGTGTTTCTCCTGATAACTTGGAAGGCTTTTATTTTTTTATCTAGTGGCTATATTTGTAATCATAAACTTTATTTAAGCAGTTTTTGTTCACTGAAGTCAAAGAATGCAGCCTGTATAATTTCTGCTGTTTGTAATTATTGATGCTTTCTTTATGGTTTTGTATATAATCATTTTTTAAAAAATGTTCTATGCTCTATGTGGTAGTTTTAAAAATGTGTTTTTTTTATGACCATAAACTTCTTGGTGCCCCTCCCTTGAAGGAGGGGAGTTAGTTCCCCTTGACTTAAGCTTGGGCTGGACTTAATGACTCAGTTCCAAGTAATGGAATAAAATAATTATTTTCATGACCTTTGTGTATGGAAATAAATAAGGCACACACATGAAAAACTGACTATAATGACAAGATTGATAAACTCAACTACCTGAAGTTCTGCTCATCAAAAGAAGCCATTTAAAAAATAATCATACAAACCACAGAGTGGGAGAAGATATTTGCCATACACACAATCTGACAAAGGGCTTGAATTCAGAATATATGAGGAAATAAATATAGGTTCTAGGATAGTTCTCTGCCTAGATCCCAAACCAAAATGAAGACAGAGAAGGAACATTTTCATTTATTCTATATTTTATTTCACAACTGAGAGGACCAGAAGCTTTGGGTGACAGGTTCAGGAGGGAGCCAGAGTCCTAGTTAGTCACAGCTGGGAGTTTTGTTTCTGTGCTAAAGTGTTACGTGTCTGTGTTTTGTGTGTCCGTGCATATCAGAAATAAGCTGGGACTGGTAGCTGCTCATGCCAGATTTCTCTATCATGGGCCACTGATCTCTGCTTGTGGGAAGGTACCCGGGAGCCAGAAGTATGAACAACTTTAATCTTCTAATTTTGTAAATCCACATTTTAAAAAATTGCTACAGTGAACATATATTACTTTTAAAGTCAGAAAACAAAACACTAAGCTTTATAATAAACATATGCAGAGCAACTCAGTGACCATACAATGGTGTGAAATGAAGACTACAGTAAAACTCCCATTCATTTCCAAAGTCTCTTTTCCATGTTTGTTTACTTCAACATCTAAACTTCCAACATTATCCTTTTCCACAACTTAATAATTCCACTCACTCTCCCTGTGTGTTCCCCCTTAAAAATGCTAGATTCACATCCAGCTCTCTGTTAGCTGTTCTTAGTCATTATCACCATTATGTGCTTTGGGAAACACAGAGGTTAGATAACTGTTCACCAAGTCAAGGAAGGTCTCCCGGAGGGGATGGTGTGTGCACTGGGACTTAAAGTGCAAGCAGGAGCCAGCCAGCCGGAGAGGTGAGGGAGGTCACCCTGGGCACGAGGAATGACAGTGTATTCCAAGGTGGGTGGCGGGAAATGGTGTGGCATCTTTGGGGCATCAATAGTATTTTGTTGCAGATTGAAAATAAATTCAATGTGTAGTGTGGGTGTGATGGTTAATTTTACTTGTCAACGTGACTGGGCTAAGGGATGCCCAGAGAGCTGGTAACACTGTATTTATGGGTGTGTCTGTGAAGGTGTTTCTGGATAAGATTAGCATTTGGATCAGTAGACTGAGTAGAAAGGAAGATCTGCCTTCAGCTTTGCGTGTTGAAGGCCCTAGCTGAACAAAAAGGCAGAGGAAGGGTGGATGCTCAAGCTGGGGATTCATCTTCTCCTGCCCTCGGACACTGGAGCTCCTGTGTTAGTGTCTGTGTCTATGTCCATAGCCATGTGCATATATGTATCCCATGTTCTGTTTCTCTGGAGACCCCTGACTAGTGCGGTGGGTCTGTACATGTCGGCAGGGTGGAGTGTGGAGGGCAGGAAGGGAGAATCGTGCCTGTGGAGGGCCTTAGGGCCATACTGAGAGGTTTGGACTTTCTCCGGTAGGTGCTGGGGAGCCACTGGAGGCTTTAAAGGAGGGTCAAGGTATGGTCAAGAGCAGGTTTCTCCTCTTTCTTCTCCCCAGCCCCCAGCCACAAGAAGTTATTCTCTGCATGAGGAAAGCCCGGTGGGAAGGGCCCGACTTCCACAGCCACGGTGCTCGTTGCCAAGAGACCTGCAGCCGTGCGTGGTCCCTGGAGCACCAGCCCAGCAGCACCCTGGGGAGCTGATGGCATCGCTGGGGTCCTCAGGGCCTCACCCAACCAGGGTGATGTCATGTTCAGTGTGACCTGCGTCTTCCTGCCCCAGAGACACACTGCCTGCGCCCCCGTTCCTAGGGAGCCTCTCCCCAGGCGGAGAGCGCATGCCCCCGGGCTGGGCAGGCACAGGTGGTGAGCTGAGATCCGAGGCTTCGGTTCTCTTCACTTCCCGATCGGCTCTGGCAGGGAATAGTGAAGGGACATAGGAATGTTAGGCCCTTCTGGTCCAAGGTGGTAGACTGGGCCCAGGTTTCCTCCTTCCGAGATGCCATAAAAATGACACTAAAGTTGTCAACCCACAGCAACAAAGCAAATGGACCAGGACAGTTACTGATTCTGATTCCGGCCAATTTTCCCCCCTCCCAAAAAAGAGAGCTCTGAGATGGGTCCTGTTTCCTTTCAGCCCTGTGGGCTTCTCCTCTGCAGACTCCGTTACAGCCTCCCTTGGAGTCCCACCTTAAATTACAATGGGTGGGATTCCAACAGCTCATCTGCGGAAAGGTGTTCAAAACTTGAAACAGATAATTCAGGAAATAGTAAGTTTGCTTCTGTTGGCTTGACATGAATCCACTGGCAGCTCTCATCCCCAAAAGTTCTCTCCTTTCTTCCCTTCCTCCTGGGAAGTTTTCCTGCATTCTGGGCTCAGAAACCTGCTGGATTAATTCCCAATACCTGCACATGGGTTTCTGTTGGGATGTTCCTTCCAGTTCAAGGAAAGTGGAAGCAGATGGAGACAGTGCCCTGTCTTCCTTCTTTCTTCTCTCCGGACTTTTTAAGAGCTACAGAGATTGCTCTTGACAAAGGCTTTAGATCTGACCCGGCCCAACCCCTCATCTTGCAGGCTGGGAGCATGAACCCCTCTTCCTTTCTCTATCCCAGAGAACAACGGGCGGCCCCCACATCAGGTTCTGTATCCAAATCCTCTGGTCCAGGCTGGGGTCTCCAAGGCCAATTTATTCCACTTTTGTTTATTTGTTTATTTTTTCCATGATTTCCCTAATTCCATGGTTTCTGAGCATCTGCCAGGCACTGAGGTACATGCGGGGGATAACAGGTTAATGGGGCATGGTTCTTGCCCTCGGCAATCTCATAGTCTAATGGGAGAGGCACATAAGTGAAATATATTGTTTGAGTATAGGGCCAATGTTCTGCTGAAGACTCGAGAGGAGGGGCGGCGTGGGTTGGGGAAGGCAGGGGCTCCCAGTGAGCAGAAGAGAAGGACAAGGGGGAACATATGCCCTGCCCAGACTGTAAACTCCTTGAAGGGGGCCACACAGTCATGGATTTCTTTTCATATTATCAACCTAAGTAGAGTATTTACTCCTGGGTCCAGCACAGCATAGAGTCTTGGAGTCAGAAAACCCCGGTTCATCATCCACCTCCAACACACAGCAATGTGACCTTGGCCAAGTTAGTTAACTTCCCCAGACTCATTTTCCTCATCTGCAAGATGGGATAATCATTCCCACCAGGCAGGTTTATCATGGAAATTAAATAAGGCAATCTATGTCAGGAACGTAGCGGAGCACCTGAGCTGTGTGGGAATCAGGTGCAGCAGCTATTGTTAGTGCCGTCTCAGGCTGAGATTCCAAGAAAACAGGGCCAGCCACTCCTACTCTAAAGTGAGGAGTGGGACCTCAAAGCAGGGCATGCAGCCTGTTTTGCAAACCTCAGCTGACCTCGCTCCTTTAGCCTAGAAGAGGTTGGGAAACCAAAGGGCAGAGCTGGGATTAGAGGGAGGGTTTCTCTGAGGACGTTGTTGGCGTGCTGTAATCCCACCCCAAGCTTCCGTGACCTTGGAGAATGAAGGGCATGTCTCTCTCTTACCCCAGCATAACAAACCACCTGGAAATCTTCCTATGTGAACTCCAGAGCTGGTGCTTGAGGAATCCAGCAGGGACTGGCTGGCTCCGCAGGGGAAAGGAGGCTGCTGCCTGGGGACAGCCTGCACCGCAAGGAGGGTCAGGACAGAAGGTGTGTGAGGATCCCAAGGACCAGAGCGGCCCGTGTGACAAGCTGCCTGCAGTTGTCTTAGATTCTGCCCAAGGGGGCCCCTTGATGGGGAGGGACCTCAACATGAAGATGCTGGCGTGTGCCTCCCCTGTCCTGGGGCCGCTAGAGGACCCAGTGATAAGCCACTCACCCACCCACCCCAGGGAACCCATTGAGCAGGAAGAAACAGACCCTACACTACAACGGAAGGTGAATGAAAGTCACAGTGGCTTTCTGCTGGCCATTTTGGAGGGGTTGTGTGTCTGTCTTCCCATGCAACCTTCTTTTAACACTACTGTATGATCTTCCCAGTCCCTCCTGTCCTTACACCTCAATTCTGTGGGTGAGGGGTCAAGTCGCCCCTCCCCCATTGGTCTCTGTGGGCTCCTGAGTGGAGCAGGGAGGGGAGGGGACGCTAGCTCCCTGGATCCTGCACCTTTTGCACACAGAAGCATGCAGCCAACAGAGCTGGATGGCTGGGGAGAAGGTGACCCCCCACCTCCCCGTCCCCAGCCCTTCTGTGAGATCCCTGCTGCAACATCTCTTGGGGTGTCTTCCCCTGGAGATTCTGCCACGGGGAAGAGGCAGCGCCAGTGCTAGAGGCCAGGACACATGTAGGGACACAAATGTAAGGAAGCAAACATTCCTCCCATCCCAGCTTCTCTCTTTTGTCTAGCTCAATGCAAGTGTTCTGCCATGGACAATGACCTTTTGTTCAAAGACACTTTTGTAATGAGCTCAATGGTACTGTTTCCTTGTCGGTTGCTAACCTTGATGAGCACACATGTGGGTTGTCTGCTGGGCTCTCTGCTATCCTCCCCCAGAACGGTACCCCTATTTCATGGAGACTTGCACTACGCAACCCGCCCCCTAGCCAGAGTCACCAGACACTCAACCTGACCTAAATGGGGCCAGATGGGTTCTCTTGCCAGGACCTCTTAAAATTGGGATTGATAAAGGGCTAGTCTGTCTCTCTGTCACCCCAAGCAACTGACCATGGGATGTTCAGTGTTTGGAAGCAGAGAGAGAGTCTATTATGGAGATAGAAGGAAATAGCTTTTTAGATAGAAGTGGATGCATAATAAGGGGTGTGGGGGGATGGAGGGGGAGAAGAGAGGGATGTGGGGAGAGAGAGATAACCCAGGTTCTGTTGGCTTTCCATTATTCCTGGTTCCAGCCAGCTGTCCTTTTTGTGCTGGTTTCTTTATGACATTCCTCTAAACTTGAATGAATTTCCGGTTTTTGCTTATGGTAATTTGGAGTAGATTTGTATTAATTTGCAGCCAAACAAACTCTGAATGAGATGCAAAGTGGTACTAGGAAATCAAGCTGCACAGGACTGACCCATTCCAGAGGGTGGGGACAAAAGGATTCCACCATTCTGGGAAACCAGCTGTTGGTAACATACAGATTGAAACAGCTGGTGAAATTATTGTTACTGGTTCTTGGAACTTGGACAATTTTTTCTACTGAAACTGAGGCTTTAGGGTCTTGTAAGGCTGTGTTGAAACATGCCAGGCTGTGCTTGTGACTCCCGGAGACTTTAGTAAGGTGCACGGGAAAGACGGCAAGTCTGAGGTAGTCTGACTTAAAGTGGGTAGGGAAAAAGAGGTCAGCTATGCAACCTGGCCCCTGAAGTCCTTTCTGCTCACAGTTTAGGATCTGAGACCACTTAGCATCTGTTCTCGAAGTTAATCACAGGACTTACTGAGCTGCAGCAGTTACACTCTGCAGCAACCTACATCGAGAACTAAATTTGGTGCACGAATTATGAAACAGCGAGGTTCTGGCTGTTGGAACAAGGACAGGCGGGAAAGGCCAGGGGAGTTGGAGAACCCTGATCCGTCCAGGCTTCTCCCAAGCCCATCTGCCACACCCTCTTGCAGGGCCAGGCAAGGCATGCCTCCCACCGTGAAGCGCACTTTGGGTTTGAGTGCTGCAAGAATGAGGCAAAGACAGACTTTCTCAGCTGCTCTCTACACCCTAAGGCGAAACCCATTAAGCAGAGAACACGGGCGCTGCCCTGAGGCTCCCCTCTAAGAAACCAAAGCCCCAGAGGCAGGGACAGCTCTGCCTGCTCGGCTTAGCAAGCTGTCTAGAAATGGCTTTCAGCAAATGGAGTCTCCCTAAATTAAATCGACGGGCTGCCAATTAAGGTTTTATAGGTGCTGTGCTGCCAAGAAAACCTTGAGCTTGGAGAACAGGGTCTTTAGATCGACACACATCAATCACACGGGGTGTCTGGGTCCCTCTGGCAAGCCGCAGGCCAGCCCCAGAGGCTGCCAGCTCCTTTCAGCAGGCCTCGCAGGACCACGGACAGGTCCTCCCCAGTCTCTTCCCAGCGTGGCCTGGAGGACATTGGACAAGGATGCCATCCCTGTGGGCGGAACCTGGAGTGGCTCCACTGGCTAACAAGGAACTCAGTGCAGGTATCAGCAGGTGTCACCACGTGGAGGGCCACAAGTGTTGTCTGGTGTGTCCAGCAGGAGGCAGTATGCACTTCAGACCCGCACCCCCCACCAGGGGAAGGTGGGACAGCTTTGTGGCTCTTGGCCGGCCTGTCTCCAGTGTTCTATATCAGCGGGGCTACAGAGGGTGGGTTTTTACCATTTCCTCTGTAGACCGGAGCAGTTTGGGACTGAGCTGGAGGAGGAAGGGGCATTGCCTGGGATCGGGGCCTCCCCTCCGTGCAGGACGGGAGGAGGTGCAGGTGCTCCCGGCACTGTGCTCCCCCACTGCTACCACAGGCAGGGACTCCAGGCTCAGAGAGCGCTGGCTGATTTTGTGTTCCCGAGAGTTTTGTATTGAATCTAAGAGAGAACTAATGGATTTCTTTGTATGGCCCAACTACAAAGGATACCAGCACCACCAGAAAGCAGTGACATCCTTCATGGCTTCGAGGCAACCACGAGCAAGGAGCAGCAGAGAAGGTCTGCAGAGAGAGGAGGAGGAAGCAGCCTTGTGGGGGTCGGGGTGGCGGGGGGGGAGAGAGAGAGAGCGCGAGAGAGCATGCAAGCACAACTGATCCACGATTGCCTTCCTGACTATTGTTTCTTGGGAGGGACCCTCTGCTCTGGGTTCCAGGAAATATTCCTGACTCCCTTTTGTCTTTTTTTTTCTGGTAACTTCTTATTTTGAAATAATTACAGATTCAGAAGGACTTGCAAAGACAGTACAGAGAGGTCCCAAGAATCCCTTCCTCAGTTTCCCCCACAGTTACAACAGACACAACAATAGTGCACTATCAAATCAGGAAGCCAGTACAGTGTGTATGTATATAGTTCTGTGTCACTTTATCACAGGTGTAGAGCTGTGTGACCACCACCCCAATCAAGGTACAGAATGGTTCCATTCCACAAAGATATTCCTTCTGCTACCCCTTTCTAGGCACCCCCTTCCTTCCCCGCCATTCCTAAGCCCCAGTAACTACCAATCTGTTTCCCACCACTGTCATCTCATCATTTTGCTAATATTCTATAAATGAAATCATAGTGTGACCTCTTGAGCCTTTTTTCCCTTTTATTTTTTAAACTCAGCATAATTTCCTTGAGATTTGTTCCAGTTGTTGCATGTATCAACAGTTCATACCTTTTCATGGCTGAATAGTATTCCATGATATGGACATGCCACGATTTGCTTAGCCACTCACCTATGGAGGGACATTTGGGTTGTTTCCAGTTTGTGGTTATTATGAATGAAACTGTTATGAACATTTGTGTTCAGGTTTTTGTGTGAATTTGTTTTCATTTCTCTGTTAATAATGCCCAGGAGTGCAATTGCTTGGTGATCTGGCAAGTGTATGTTTCATTTTTTAAAGAAACTGCCAAACTACTTTCCAGACTGGTTGTACCATTTTATATTCCCACCAAGAATGCATAAGAGATCTAGTTTCTCTGCATAGTCACCAGCATTTGGTATTGTCACTGTTTTGTTATCTTAGCTATTTTCATAGGTGTAGAGTGATACCTCATGGTCTTAAATTACATTTCCCTTCTGGTAGTACTGTTGAATATTTTGTCATGTGTATTTTCACTGTCTGCATATCATCATTGGTGAAATGTCTCTTTATGTATTTTGCCCATTTTCTAATTGGATTGTTTTTAAATTTTAATATATGTTCTCTCTCTTTTTTAAAAAACAAGCTTGCAAACCTAAGACTCACGGGTAGTCTGCTTTTGTCGTTAATGTTGTCACAATAATAACTCACATTCATTGAGCCCATACCTTGTGCCAAGCAATGTTCTTAGTGATTTACAGGTTTTAGCTCACTTGATAAATGTTGCTTTTATAAACATCGTATGTTGTTGTTATAAATATTAACCACCATTACAATTTAGTTTACAAATCTAATCATCAGTGTAAACAAATGGCGTCAGCAATTCGGCTTTTCTTGAATTCGAATTTGCTGAGTTGCTTCGTGTTTTAATTGGCTGAAAGAAATTCTAAGTCACTAGTGTCACAAAAGCTTGTGAGTCAGGACAACCACTTTAGGTGAAATGACAGTGTTCACATTAAAAAAAAAAGACAAAGTGCATACATATTTTAAGTAAATATATGACAATGTTCAGTTCAACAAATTCCACAGAAGAAAATCCCCCAAACTGTAGTTTCCTAAAAGAAAGGCAGAAAATAAATGCCCATTTATATTATATCATCTTTACAAACTGCATTGGTGTGAGTGAAACTGGCACATATGTGTTCACCAGATTTTCTGAATTCCCATGTGAGGCTAGGACCATGCTTCCTGAGGGCTGGAAAGAGCAGAGCAGAGGTCCCATGAGGGTCCCCAGAGTGCCTGCCCAGCTGGCCCTACAGTAGGACCGCATCTGCCAAGGGCCAGGACTCCTCTGGGCACTGGGCATGCTCCTTTGTGCCTCAGTGGCTCGTATGTTGAATCAAGTCATCGGGCAGTGACTGTCCTTGGATCCCTGGGCAGAGATGACTAAATCAGTGCCCACAGTGCAGCCAGGCAGAGCATGGGAACTCAGGGAATGGCCACACATGCCTGGTCCCAGAGTCACTGCCACAGTGCCACCTGAGCTGTGGGAGCTGACGTCTGCAGAGGCGATGTTGCAGGTGTGTGCATCACGTGCCCCAAACACCCTTTGACTAAGGTCCAGCTGCTGCATTTAGCTGAACTGAGCCCAAGTAGCTGACCCAACCCAAAGCTACCCAGGAACAGCCTCTGGTCACCCACCTTTCTCAGCAAGGCTCACGGGCATTGAGACTTAAGTACTGAGGTGTGGGACCATAATGCCCATCCAGCCTTCTCCCACCCCTCTGAACCTCCTAGTTTCTACCTTGCTGTTTTCTTTTCTGGTTTTGGTCTCTCTTCACCTTTGGACTTGATGCTTGGCACCTTTTCCTACAATAACTGGGCTTCTTTCCTCATTTCATTGCCATGTTGCCTTGTGCCACCTTAGGGGAACCCCTGGGACTCTCCCACCCAGTAAGTCTTCGGGGCGGTGGCTCTACCCAGCTTGCCTTGCTCTTTCTCTTGCCAATATTATTTTCTCTTCCCACCCAAGTGCAAATCGAGGCCTCGCCACTTGACAGCGAGGCTGTTTGCAGGTTGCCTTTCCCACCTGAGTCTGCTGCTTTTATAAATGGGCTGGGTAATCCTTTCCCACGGGGCAGTTGTGAGACTTGCTGAGCATGTGTATTTGTGTGTGTGTATGTGTGTGTGTGTAGCCCGTCACAGCCCAGTACTCAAATGGTAGTAGATGATTCTAGAAATGGAGTAGCCCTCTCCATCACCCTTCCCCCCAAACTTGGCCTCTGCTCTCAGGTTCTGATGTCCTGTCCCCTCCTCCCTGACCCTTCACAGTCAGCTGGGGGGACTCAGGCCGTGCTCGCTCCTCCCCTGGCAGCAGAGGCTCTCTGATTGGCTGCTGTCACCATGGCAACCCACTGTCTCCTCTTCCCCTCCCTCACTTTCCCGAGCCAGCAGATCTGTGGAGTTCCAGACTTCGCCGGGCTCGGAGGGAGGAGAGGCCCCCTTGACAGCCAGGGCAGCCACATGTTTTGGGTTTTCGTGGACTCTGAATTCCACATTCCTGCAGTGTGGCCTCTGTCATCTCCACACGTTGGGGGAACCACTTCTGACATCCTTAGTTATCCTGATTCCCTCTGCAAGGAGCCGGCGTGGGGGCTGTGGGGCCTCGGCTGGTGGCGTGTGGTGTGCATGATAAGCATGGGGCTCAGAGACACGCACTGAATGCCAAACAGGACGGCGTTCGTCCTGCCGCCCTCGCAGTACGGCTGAGGGGCTCACACCATCGACCCGGCACCAATGTGCTTTGGAAAGCCCAGAGGATGTCACGGGTCATTCATCAATCTGGCCACCCCCAGGCATGGCTGGCCAGAGGCAGGCAGCCTCCCCGTGCCCTCCCTCCTGATGAGAGGTGGGGGCTGGAGCTGTACGTCCGTATGGAACCCCCTGGAGAACCACACAGGGCGCTGGGCAGTGAGGCACAGGCAGGGGCTCGAGCCAGGGCCTGAGAATCTAGTCACCCCTAGCATGGTTTGCAGAGAGGACACATCTTATCCATGCACCAACCGTGATTGTCAGAGGCTCGTTCATGCTATTATAGTGAAAAAAATAATTTCAAAGCATGGGCTGAAATCAAAGTAACTTTCTGTCATTATGTGTGCTCCCAGTCAACAGGGGTGTGGCGGTGGAGGGTGGAACAAACCCTCCTTTGAAAGGGGGAGGCGATGGAATTCTGACACACGCTATAGCGTGGATGAACCTCGAAGGCCACATGCGGAGTGGAAGAAGCCAGATGCGAAAGGACAAATACAGTCTGATTCCACTGACACGAGGCCCCCAGAGTAGGCAAACTCACAAACAGAAAGTAGATCAGAGCTTAGGGGGAAGGGGAGTTATTGTTTAACGGTTACGGTTGGAAGTCGGTGGAGACGCAAAAGTTCTGGAGGGGGAAGGTGGTGATGGCTGCACAACACTGTGAAGGTACTTAACACCCCTGAGCTACACACTTAAACACGGTTAAAATGGCGAATTTCATGTTATGCAGGTTTTACTACAATAGAACGATTACCTCCCTCCCCAAGAAAAGTGAGTGAGGCCAGCCTGGGCGGTGGAGTGTGGAGATGGGGGGCACATCCTGGGGGCTTTCATCAGGAGGGTGTCCTGGAGGAGGGGGCTCACCCCTCAAATGCCCCACCCTGCTCCCTCCAGATGACCGGCTGAGGGTGATTAGCCTGCGAAGCTCACGCCAGGGGCACCCCATTCCCTGGGGCAACTAAAGAAGCCCCAGGGAAGACCCATCACCTTCCCCCAGGATCCCACCACATCCAGGAGTCGCCAGCATGGTGCCCAGCCGGTCCTCCTCCCTGGGGCAGCTCCCTGTGAAAGGCCCAGGTGGGCTGGACGGAGCGTGAGGACCCACCAGGGCTGGCCAAATGCCACGGCAGAGATGTGGCCGACACCTTTGCCAGGG
Source organism: Eulemur rufifrons (assembly GCF_041146395.1). Lineage (NCBI taxonomy): Eukaryota > Metazoa > Chordata > Mammalia > Primates > Lemuridae > Eulemur > Eulemur rufifrons. The sequence goes on from NC_090994.1 coordinate 5,582,949, forward strand.
TGGCCGAGGGAAGCCCTGCTGTCCTGAGACCCCTGTGTGGGGCTCTTCCCAGCTCCAGGGCTGGCGATTTCTGCAGCCCGTCCTGCCTCCTGAGTCCAGCGCTCGAACCCACCAGCCCTTCTAACATAGCCTGAAACAGGCACCGAGCCCTCCGGGAAGTTATTTTTAGGGTTCATCTGTTCTTTTTTATTTCTCCTTTAGGTTCCATCTTCTCCCACCTCCAGATATGAAAGACCTAAAGATTTTCAAAATCATCCATCATTCTCCCAGCTCGCGAAACTGTGCCTTTACCCCCATTTTCCCTGAACCACTCCCCTTTTCTCCATTGCCACCCTCTCCCGCTGGTCCTCCTGGTCCCCCAGCTGCCGAGAAAGCAGGCTCTTTGTCTGACATCATCCTCCACAACCCGGCCTGCTAAGAGTTACTCACTCAGGCAATCCCTGCCCCACCAGAGGAGACTGTCCAATTGCCAAGCAACCCGCTGCTGGCCAATCACGGAGCTCGGAGGTGATGTCATGGCGAGAGCGAGCGGTGGTGCTGATGTTGAGAGAAGCCCAGGGTACCACTAATTGAGGGAGTGAGGAAGAGAGCGGCTCGCTTCTAACCAGACTGCAGGTAAGTCGAAATGAAATGCAAATGATTCCAGGCTTCCCAGACAAAAGGAAAAAACAAGACAGCAACTGCGGTGGGGAGAAGTCGGAGGCCTGGCACCTACGGTGCTGCCTTTGGTTTCACTCCATCAATTAAACTTTGTCAAACCCTGGGGAAAATAGCACGAGGCAAAAAGAATGGCGCTTGGCAGAGGGGCGAGGGTGGGCTCCAGGTGTTACTTTTATTCCAGAGCTCAGAAGGGCCAGGGTGGGTGGGAACTGCCAGATGTCCATGGTGAGTTATTTCTGCATAAAAATGTTTTGTTGCCAAGGGAGAAAGGTTCTGAGCAGGGACCGGCTTCCCCTGGAGCTGCCTCTGACCTGGGGACCCCTTTCAAGTGGGTGTTTTACCTTTTGCTCCTCAGACACAGCTTTTCTGGTCTCTGTTCCCATTTTTTAGCATCTGTCTTTTCTTTCTCCTCTACCTTTGTGCGGGTTACTTTTCTCTCTTGGTGCTAAGGAGGCAATGAGATCATCACCTCTTCCTCGCCCCGCCCCACCCTGAGGTCAGCCTGATGCTACCTGGCCAGGGCTGGCCGGCTGGCAAGCCGAGGACTGCACGAACACAGCACTGCCACACCCTGGCTCTTGCTTGTGGCCGGGCCAGGCCCCCTCCTCGCTCAGCCCGCCGCCCTCACCAGGAGTTTAGACATTGTCCTTTTCTCATCCTGGGACCTGGGTTTGGATGTCCAGTGGCCAGCTCCGTCCCCACGAGGTGGTGCTGTCTTTGTTTTATTTCCTCCAGGAAAATACGATCAGGTGTGGCAGAGTCTCATTGTCCTGAACCCGGGCAGGTCTCCAGAATGTATGTGTGTGTGCGCGTGTGTGTGTGCATGGTTGGGGGAGGTCAGAAAGGTTCAGGCAGCCCTTGTCTGAATACAGGGATACCCCCATGTCTCAGGACCAAGAGAGTACGAGGTGGGGATGGCCAGAGGTGTCCTGCTGGCGTCCTGGGGGGTGGGTGGGAGTTGGGAGGGCGTGTGGGGGAATCTGTCTCAACTGGAGGCTGCGGCCCCCTCCAGGAGGAGGAAACCTCTCCCACAGGCGGGTGCTGGGGGGATGAGATCATCTGCCAGATGAGGAAATAATCACAGTGCTGAAGCGGTGAGAAGGCAGAGGGGGCAAGGTCTGATCAGCAGCTCCACAGAAGGGAGCCAGAGTCTCCCAGCAACACTGCCCTCTCCTCTCTCTCGCCCAAGCCCCCACCTTGCTGCTGGGAGATGTGTTTTCACCCCTCTTGGAAGCCAATGAGCACCTGTCAGCTGGTCCCAGCCCTCTTGGGATCCCCAACTCCACCCAGGCCACTCCTGGAGCAGCTTTGTGGTGAGCAAGGACCTGCTAGATGCGTCCACCATAGAGCATGCTGCCTTGCAGGGAGTGAGCTCCCTGTCACCAAGGGCATTCAAGCAGAAGTTGGATGACCACCCAGCAAAGAGTCTTTGGAGGAGATTTTGGCATTATGTTAGACATTGGTTTAGATTAGTGTTTTTTAAACTGCAGACTGAGAACTTTTAGTAGGTTATGAAATCAATTTTGTACATTGTAAATGGTACTAGTCTTAAAAATGAGATAAGATAGAGTAGGAAAAAAATCAGAACATATACCCTATAATGAGGTAAATGTTTCCTATACCTTTGTTAGTTATACATCTACATTTCCAATATATATAACATTTCCGATATATATATATGTGTGTGTGTGTGTATGTGTGTTCATATGTATCAGTGTGCATCAGTAATCATACATGCATGTATGTATCTGTATCATGACATATACATACTGGATCATGATATAAAATCTAGTTTTTAAATATATACAATATAAAATGTAGTAGGTCCCAGTCAAACACATTTGAGAAACATGAGGCTAAATCAATGGTCCTCAACCTTTTTGGCACCAGGGACTGGTTTCATGGAAGACAATTTTTCCACGGAGCGAGGTGGGGGGCTGGGGTGTCGTGGGTGGGAGAAGGTGGTGTGGAGCTCAGGTGGTGATACTCGGCCCATTTCCTAACAGGCCACGAACCGGTACTGGGTTGTGGCCCTGGGGGTTGGGGACCACAGGGCTAAATGACCTCTGATTACCTCTTCTAACCCTAAGACTACAAGCCTATGGAAAACTCCCAATGGACTGTAAACTTTTTTTTTTTAATTTAGATTTTTAAAATTTGCCATCCTAACTATTTTTAAGTGCACGCTTCAGTAGTCTTAAGATAGATGCACACTGTTGAGCATCCAATCTTCAGAAATCTTTACATCTTGCAAAACTGAGACTCAGTATCTATTAAACACTCTAACTCCCCATTCTCCCCCCGCCCCGCCCCTGCCAACCCCCATTCTATTTTCTGTCTCTATGAACCTGACTCCTCTCATACCTTATAAGTGGAATCATATAGTATTTGTCCTTTCCTGATTGGCCTATTTCACTTAGCGTAATGTCTTCAAGTTTCATCCATGTTGTAGACCTTGTGTCTTTGTTACCAGGTATAAGATAAGTGGCTAAAAGTTACAATTGAATCCAAGTGTTGTTTTAAATGGGAAACTATGTTTCTTTTGGGAGATACTTTGTTCTAAAGGACCCATCAAAGATAGAGAAGTTGGGTCTAATATCGTTCTGCTGAGCAGATTGTTGAGCAGCAGTGGAGGGGTGGTGGGTGTGCCTTGCATTTATGTCTGGGTGGATGCTCAGTATGTAGATTTCACTTTGGCTCAGTGATCGAAATCCAAGGGCCAAGTGAGGCTGGCCGCCTTCTTGCCTTTGACTACGTTGTTTTAACCACATTGGACCTTTGGGAAGAAAGTGGGCTGATTGATAACATGTAGGATAGAGCAACAAAAATTGACTGAGGACAAGAGAACAAGGTAGTTGAACAGGAAAGAGGAGCATGGGGCAAAACAATAAAAATCAAAATGAAAAAAAGGAAGGTAAGGGAAAGATTAAAAAAAAGGAGATAATGTCTATATTAAACCAACCATATAGAAGGAATGGGAAAAAAAATCAGATCTTTTTTGTTCTTGATTTTAAATAATGGCATATTTGATTATCAAGATCATAACCAAAGAAAGACTTAATTTTTCTAGAGCCCCTAAGATCTTTTCCTGGGTGCCCTTTGACATCTTTATATTATTTCCTACTTACATGGAGACTCTCATTTGGAGGCTCAGAATTCCCAGAGGTTTTGAAGTCATGGATGGGGAGAAATGAGAGTTTGGGGGCAGGGCATAGAAATTTGGGGAAATTATTTAAAATATAATTTTTTATAATGCCCTTTAGAGAACCAAACTGTTTTATTTTAGCTTGAGAAATAAACATGCATCATGCATAATTTGGTTTGCTTATTAAATTAGCATTTGCTATATTTGGAGTTGTGACAGTCTGGGAAAGGTTGCTTTTTCTGTTTTTCTTTGAGGAGAAGTAGGGACCAAAAACCTCCCCTGCCATTTAAAAAAAATATATTTTTCAGACTTTCTTTTCCATTTCTAGCCCCTCTAAGAGGACACATGGATATGTGTGTACCTCCTCTCTCCACGCCCACATATGGGTGCACATTCATGCCCCCCAACACATGTAGACTCCCACCTCACCCCCTACACACATGTGCACACACCTGTCCTTCTCCTCCACCAAAGCCCTCTGTTTTTTCCCTTTAATTAGAACTGGGAGCTGTGTGTCCACCCCTTAGGGTGCTGCCAACAGAGGTGGGTGGTGGGAGGCAGGAAAACAGGACAGATCAGAAGATGCAGGACCCTAGGGCTGGTTGCCCTGATTCATGATGGGGTTCAGGTAACTCAAGAGTTCAGGGAATGCACCGCAGGAGAATGTGACTGCAGAGGAAGGAGCTGGAGCGCAGATGTTAGGATGAAAGGCCCAGTGGGGCAGGAGGATGGGCAGAGTGTCAGCGGATCATTTGGGAGTCTGTGTCCAGACATCTGGACTGGGTGGGGAGAAAAGTCCACACTGAGTGTGTGGAAACAGGTGGACAGGGAGTAGAACATTTTAGGCAGGTGCTGTCCACTCACAGCACAAACACAACTTGAGTTTGGATCCTGGGACAGGGCTGTCTGGCATCTGCACCTGCCATCCAACCAGATACACAAGGACTCAAGAAACATACCATGAACCCTTCCTGGAAAAAAATAATTACTCCAAGAGGCACTCTAACGAACAAAAAATTTATCAAAGAAATCCAGTAAAAAGGGGACATGGTATCAGTAATGGTCATGAACAAAGAAAACACCAGAAATTATAGTCATTGTCTAATTATAATCAACATATTTATATTATCCTGGATGGAGCTGGAGCTCATCCTTCAAAGTGAAGTATCACATTGATGGAAAAACAAGCACCACATGTACTCGCCATCAAATTGGCACTAATTGATCAATGCTTATGTGCATGTATGGAAGTAACACTCATTGGGTGTCAGACAGGTGGAGGGGGGAGGAGGAGATGGGTAAATTCACACCTAACAGGTGCGGTGTGCACTGTCTAGGGGATGGGCATGCTTGTAGCTCTGACTTGGGCAGTGCAAAGGCAATATACATAACCAAAGGGTTTGTACCCCCATAATATTCTGGAATTAAAACATATTTATAAAGCTGAATGCAACTGTCAAATATTTCAAGGTTAGGGAATATGTTTATTAAGCTCTTCATTGTGTTTTTAGTAACTTGCATAGTGCACATAGTAGATTCTTACTAAAAATTTGTTGAATGAATAACATAAGAAAGAAATCAATAATGATAACGCAGAACTGAAAAGCCAGATTGTTCTAACAAAACCAGAAGACAAGGGACTGCTTTCGGTGCAGTTAACTGTGGGCCAGAGGCCTGGTTCTATTCCTCCTCTGAAACCTCAGGCAGGCACTGGACCTCTTGGGCCCTCTGTCTCCTCCTCTAAAAAAGAGGTGGGAAATGGAAACACTAGCAGTCTCCATGGCTCCTTCCATCCCTGGGCCTGCAAAATGGGCAGAAAGCTTGATCCCCTGGTAATGTCTACAAGTGTCATTGCTTGTCCTCTGCTGATGTGCAAGTGAGTTAATATATTACACTTGATAGGTCATGTGTGTGCATTTGAACAGGGACTTTCTGAGGCCGTGCCTGACTCAAAGGAGAGCTCAGTGGTGAGAATTTTAAGCATAGAGCCCATTCAAAGGGGAAGGCACATTTGGGGAAGCCTTGGGGATGAGGACATAGCATGGGGCTTTATCGGAAACAGCATGGGCTTTGATACAAGAAGACTTTGGCTCAAATCCCATCTTTATCACTTTCTATTTGTACGACTTTGAGCAAATCAAATCACTTACCTAAATCTGTTGAATGGATATAATAATATCTATTTCATAGGATTTGGGGGAATGAAATGATAAAATATATATACTCTGATTACAACTATGTAAAAATATTAGACAGAGGGTGGGGGTGGGAAACCTAAAAGGAAATGCTAATAACATGAATTTGCAAGACTACAGGGATTTATCATTTTTTCTATCACATATATTTTAAAATGCATATATGCATACATATGCACTTGGAAGTATTTGGTAAAGTGTAAATAACTATGAAATATTATTCACATTGCTGTTATTAGGAGTAAGATGACAAGGGCTTGCTGTTTTGATGTCTTTGTGTGCTTGTGATCCCTGGACCTCACACGGTGCCTGGGTCACACGCTTCACACTCCCTCCAGCAACCTTGAATGGAAGTCCACACCTCTGAACTTGACTTCTGACATGCTGATTCTTTTAGCTATATTAAATTGACAATGAAAATAGCCCCTAAAGTTCTATCTCTTTGGATTATTTGGTGCAGTTAATTTTCCAGCTGAATTTTCCTTCTCTGACTTGCCTTGTGACGTAGCTGTTAGAGCTAAGAGGGGCTCCTCAGACTCAAGACTTCTGAGTTCTGCTTTTGCCAACAGGTGCTTATTCCCCAGAAGCACAGCTGGAGCTACATTCATCCTGAGAGGTGTTAAGTCCTCTTGACCTTGGCCTACACCATCTCTTCCTCTTGACACCCTTGGAAGTTAACCTAAGGGGTGGTTAGACAATGCCAGTCCCCCAAAGCCAGTGACACAGAGTGCTCTGTTGTGCCCAGTTTGCCTCTGTATGTCCCCCGGGTCCCTTCTTGGTCTCTGCCCTAATTCCCGCTCCTCCTCCCTTTATGACACTGTGCACGTTGCTGCCTAAGACCATGACGAAGGTCCACAGTGCACCTGCAGAATTTCCAAAGGCTCCACAGCTCTGGGTGCCCATCCAGGGACCTGTTTCACTTTTCCACCACCAACAGCTCCCATGGCTATTCTAGGACCTAGCAGAGGGCTTGGCACAGAATTAAATATTCAATAAATATTGAAGAAAGAATGAAAACCACATTCATGAAAAAATAATTTATCTTCTTTTGATTTTAAACCCAAATAAGACACACACCTGCCAACTCAGAGCTTTCTGATCAGCATGAAAGATGACATGATTCCAGCCAAAAGCAAAGAAACATGACATTTAGGTGGCTTATGCAGCTTACTTCAGGCAAATATAGAACTTCAACTGGACTTGTAAGAAGATTTTAATAGGGCACAGACTTAAAGAGCTGTCTTTCTGCACTGCTTGTGTTTGGAGGATCTTAGTCAGAATTCGCTGCTCCCACACCCATGAAGTACTCGTCCTGATTCTGTGCCAGGGATCCTATATTTGTCTTCCAAAGCCCTTGCCAGAGACGACTCTATTCAAACCACTTGGACGTGCACTAGCTGCTTATCTCTCAAAAATAGTCCACATGGAACTTGACACATCCCAAGAGCATTCTCTGGGCATTTCTTACAGAGACAAATAAAATGTTTGCTCACTGTGTTGTGTGTCCACTCAGAGGTACCTGAGGGCATCAGACATGTACCCGGCAGGTGGCCAGGTAGCATCTGTGAGCTTGGTGCCCCCTGGTCATCGACTGCATTACAGAAAGCCTGGGAGTGTGGGTTACATAAAAGTGCCCTGCTGGGCCATCCCTTCTGCACATCCATTTTTCAGAGAGCTCTGCTCTGGTGAACCCAGGTGGGCTGTTCCCTCCCATCCCGGCTGGTGTTTGGGGACAGAGAAGGGACCAGTACAAAGAGGGAGAGCACTGCGTCCAGAAGCCAGAGGCTTGGACTGCGGTCCCACCTCTGCCAGCAGCTTGCTCTGCCACCTCAGGATCTCCAGTCCCCAGGAAGGAGGGCACAGGCATTTTGAAAGGAACGATTGTTCATTGTGTGGGATTGTCATGCAAGGCAGGACATTTAGACCACCCAGCCCCTGAGAACCACTAGCTTGCAATCGTCCATTCTCTCTTCTCTGACATTCTGATATTCTAGGGGAAACTGGGGGCTCTGATCTCCCCACCCCATAGGCATCTTTTTCTCCCCGCCTTCCCACCGTGAGACCCCTCCGCCCCATTCCACATCGTCACTGTCAGCCACGCCCACCTGCAGTCGAGACTTGCTTGTCCTATGTCTGGGCTCCTCGCCGCGGCTCTCATCACTCACTCACATTAATTTTTACTCATTATGCTAGTGGTTCAATTCATCAACACAATGGTGCCATTACTTGCTTTCCCATCCACAGACTCTCAGATGCTGGAGCTGGGGAAACGTGTGGACCAGCTTGTGACTGGGAAAACACTGCTGGGCCTGGTGCAAACAATCCAGTCTACACAGGTCCCCAACACTGTGTCGCTAGAACTCCCACTCGGCTCCCAGCCTTTCCCTCCTACCTAATCTTTGCCCCACACTGATGCTGCCAGATGAGCCTTTTTGCACCAGCAAAACCTAAAGCCAGGTGGGCTTCAGAAAGAGACACAGGTGGCTCAAATCCCAGCTCTGTCCCTCCTGTCTGTGTGACCTGGTATAATTTACCTAACTGTTGAGCTTCCTTGTTCTTAAAGAACCTCATAGAATACGTTGGGACAATATCTGTATTTCCCTGGTACAAAGCAGGTGCTCTAGAGTGGTGGCGATTGTTATTGCCATTATCATCAGCATCACCGTTCTCCTCTCCCCTCAGTGGCTTCCTGCCCAATTGGGAGTTCAAGTGCAAACTCCTTCACTGGTCTGGAGGTCTCTGCGATCTTCCCGTTCCCGTGTGAGCATTCTGTCCCAATGCACCCTGCATGCGGCCCAGTCCACACCCCCAGCACGCTGTCAGGTTCAAAGCCATCGCAAGGTTATAGACATCGCGGAACCACCATTGCACAATCACCCATCGCAACTTGGGGCAAGGCCCCACTCACCTTCGCCACCTGAAGCTTGAGTCCTCTCGCCACCCGCTGTGCCGGCAAGATCCACAGCACAGGGCCTGGGCTGCCTCTTCACCAACAAGTCTGTGGTCATTAAAGGTGCTGGGGAGGGAGCCCGGGGAGCCCGAGCCCGCTGTCCTGAGCTCCAGCTCTAGTTGCACGATGATTGGCTTCACGGTTGTCAGTCACAGCAAGCTTCCGCTTCTGGCAAGGGCTCCTTTGATCTTTGCTACCGCCAGGTGCAGTCAGTTCCCTGGTTTTCCCTAGGGAGCACCCAAGGGCTGGGCTTGGATTCCACCTTAACAGAAAGCACGTGAGGAGCGTCTGCGTGGGCCAGAGGTTTGCCCCAGCGCTGGGGTCTGCCCTGCGCCGCTCTGATGGCTAACGCCTCGGGTAGAATCTCTTACTGACGGTCTGACCTTCTGGCCCCAGGCCCGCTGTGGCCTCTGTTGTCTCTTAATCTTCATCCTGCTCACCTGAATTCCTGGCACTCTGTGTGATCTGATCTTGGGCATAACGCCCCTTACTGCTCCTCTCTGGCTGTCCCAATAGAGGCTTGGTGGTCCCCACTCCATTGCAGGCTATGGTTTGCTAGAAGCCCAAAATCAGGGTGTCAGCGGCGCTCTGCCAAAGACCCCAGGGGAGGACCCTTCCTTGCCTCTTCCAGCTTCTGGCAGCCCGGGCTTCCTTGGCCTGTGGCCTCATCGCTCCCTCTGCACGCGACCTTCTCTGCTCTCTGTGGATCTCGTACATGGTCACTTGCCACTGTCAGCCCACTCAGGTAATCAGGGACGATCTCATCTTGAGATCCTTAATTACATCTGCAAAAGACCCCTTTTCCAAATAAGGTCACATTCACAAGTTGTAGGGGTTAGGACGTGGATGTATCTTTTTAGGGGACACCATTCAACCCATTATATTGAATGGCCTTGGAAATGTCACTTACCCTCTTTGAGGCTCAATTTCTTGTCTATGAAATGGGAATAGTAAATCCTACCTTACGAGGTTATCATGAAAATTAAAGTGAAAGTGCTGTCACATAGTAGGTGCTCTGTGAAGCACACACTTTTATCCATGCAGGCTCCAACTCTGTGGCACGGAGGGTCTCAGTTACAAATCCCTTGACCACGCACACCTCTGTCCACCTCCTGTTCCTGCCCTGGTCTTCCTTCTCTGGCTTTCTGACCTTCTCTGTGTTGCTAAAACTCCTAGCATGATGTCTTCCATGTAGAAAGCACTTACTGTGTATTTTAAAATTAAGTCATGTTCCCAGGCCAGGCTGGCTTTCCCTAAGTCCTCAGGACTGTCGAGGACCCAGTGGCAAGTATGTAGACCCTCCACTGGTCACAAGAGCTACAGCCTAGGCCCAGCTCTGCCGCCTCAGAGCTGTGTGACCTTAGCCAAACGTCTTAACTTCCCTGAGCCCCAGGTTCTTCATCTGCAGGCAAAGTTGATGGTGCCTTTCTTGTCAGCCCAGCCCAGCCTCATGTGAAGATCGACTGGGATACTGTTGGTGTCACCCTTGCTTCTTTCTAGGGTGTCCCTTTCTGCCTCCCTTCTGTCCCCCAGGTTGAAGTCCAGGCCACTGCCTTGCCTGACCAGGGCTTACTCACAGCTAGTGACTCGTCAGTCAGCCTGGCCCTGAGCAGGGATTGTGCAGGATGGGGCCTCATGGCCGAGGATGTCACACCCGGGCACCAGGGCTGCCTCTCTGTTCAGGGACTCCCTGGTGCTGCCAGGACCAGCTCGACTCTGAGGAGAGAAGACCCATTGTCCTGGGAGGGGAGGGTGCGGTAGGGGCCTCTGGCTCCAGAGCACAACAAGAAGGAGAACAAAGCACTTTAAGGCCAGCGAGACCTCGGGTCAGATCTGCACTCTGACTTTCTAGCCCTGAGCAGGCACATGAACCCTCTGAGCCTCAGTTTCCCCACTTGTACACGGAAATGACAGTCCTTACTTGCAGGCTGTGGTGAGGACTGGAGGTCATTACTCGGAAGCAGGCATGTGGCACCTGGCAGCTACCCTGATGCAAAAGGCAGAGGAAAGAAGACGAGTATTTATTATGCACTTCCTGTTTGCCAGATGCTATGCACATGCTTTTCCTCATTTTATTTGTACAACTCAGTGCAGAATTAATATGGGTAGAGTGAGGTTTAGACATGTGCAGTGACCAGCGACAGCTAGTAAGAGAGATGGCGTCTGTGTTTGCCCCACACTGGTCTAGACCAAAGCCTGAGCTGAGGTCACTGCTCCCATCGGCTCCCCTGCCCAGCGAGCACCCACTCTGGTCTCCAGAGGGAAAACACCCTCGTTATGGAAGGAAAGGGGCGTGGAGTCGATCTCAGGGTCCCTTTGCCTGGTGAGGACACAGGCAGTGAGCCTGATGGCTCATGCCACCTCCATGGGCACAGTGACCACTGGGGTGGCCGAGGATCAAGGGGTCCTGATGACAGACACTCACTGCCACCCACTCTTCAGCCTCCAGTGGGGCCTGTCACCTTTGCCCTCTGGCCCTCCCAGATCTGCTCCTGCCCTGCCTCTCCTGTGACACCTTCTGCCTGCCCCTCCTCCCTTCCTGCTGTTTGGTCCAGCATCAACCAGCTGGAGACGGACCCCACAGACCCCGAGCTTTCTCCCCTAACCCTTGCATGTGCCACTAACACCAGGGGCCCCTCATGCTGGGTGTGGAGCCCACGTCGGTGCCCCGAGGTCATCCCGCATGCTGAGTTCCGTCTCTGCACGAGCCATGGTACGATGCCGCGATTCCTAGTGCTTGTCTCTTCTTGTAGTCTGGGGTTGTCTTAGATGGGGCCAAAGAGAGCTTGGGTCAGTATCTCAGGGAAGGGGAAGGCAGAGGGTATCTGAAGGGATATTTTAGCATCCTCTGTCCCATTCTCTCTCACCTGACACTGGGGAGGTCTGGGGTGTGTCCAGGGACAGGTTTGGGACACGTGGTTACTTTGCAAACACGTCTCAGCTAATTCTGGCTGAGGGCTTGTCTCTCAGCCTAACCCTCGCTTTGGGCCAGGCCACTGAGCGGCACAGGGAGACAGGCGGACACCTCCTGCCCACAGTTTTGGGAAGCCCGTGTTTGCATATTCTGGCGGCTGAGCCCAGGATGTTACGAGGCATCATCAGTGCAGGGAAACTGGGCTTGGCTGCGATGGTGCGGGAAGGACATTGCTGTTGGGGACCCCCAGTGAAAGTTGGTGGGGAGGGGGCCTGGACGTGGAGCAAACGAGGTCCCCCCAGAGTCCCTCCCGTGTATGAAGACCTTCCTTATGATAATAACCTGTCAGTGGCAAAATCCTGCACTCTCTTTTTCTCAGGTTTGTGACAGCGTCCTGAGCTGGTGACAGACCCACGCTGTGACTCTCAGTCAGATTCACCCACCAGATCCCAGAAACATGACCCTCGCTGGTAGGTGCAAACCTGCTGCGTATGTGGCCAGGCGCTGTGGGGTAGGCGGTTCCCCCATCCCTGCCCCAGGTGTCCACTTACAGACGCAGGGAGACGGAAGAGCTAGGAAGTCATCTCTAGATGGTGGGTGGGGTCACAGCTGAGGTGTCTTTCCTTTGGCTCATCTGTGCGGTTTTTTGAAAAATGGTTTTATGATGCCCATGTGATATTTTTGCAGTTAGTTATGTTTTCAGATTTGTGAAAGGACAGGAGGGGAGGGCACCCGCTGGGGTCAGCTGCGGCTACAGCCTGAGCACCAGGGCCATGGGGGAGGGGCCAGGGGCACAGCCGGGCCAGGGCAGTGCTGGTCGGCGTGAGGGATACACTGCAGCCCTGGTGGGCACTGCCCCCCCTGGGAAGGCTCCCGGCCTGACTTTGTGAGGGGCCAGGCCAGAGGGACGGCAGTGAGGACCCCCCCGACCCGTCCTGCTTTCTAACACTTGGGGGCAGCACTGCCAAGTGCTGGGAGGGTTCCGGTCCTCACTGCCCGGTGTCTCCACAGCCTACAAAGAGAAGATGAAGGAGCTCCCGCTGGTGTCCTTGTTCTGCTCCTGCTTCCTGGCTGACCCCCTGAATAAGTCGTCCTACAAATACGAAGGTCAGTGAAGGTTCAGGGAGATGAGGGCTCCTGTGTCCGGGGCCCCTGGGTGCAGCACCCTGACCCGGTTTCCTTCCCAGAGCCAGTGACATCAGGGCTGCGGACCTGAGGGTCTGAGCTGCGGGGGTGCGTCCCGGCACTGCAGACAGTCCCTGAAGGGCCCAGTCGGGCCTCCCCAGGGTGCACCGGATCTTAGTGTCACCTCTCTGCTTGCGTTTAACAAATCGAGGCTGCGGACATGCAAAGGGGACCCAGGCAGAGATTCTGCCCGTGGACAACATCTAGACAAGAAACCGGACTCAGTGTGAACCGTGGTTTGCAGGCCGGCAGGTCTCCTCGGGGAAGGGCCCAGTATGTTCTGAGGGTGTCCAGAGGCCAGAAGAGGAGGCTCTGTGACAGCCGCGCCATGTGGGGCTTGAGGCAGGGACAGTCCCGACACACCAGCAGGGAGTCCCGGATGGCCACGTCCTCCCAGGGGTGCCCGGGGCGCAGGCTGCCTCCTAAATTCCCGGTGAAAAGGAAGGGATGTGCCTGGCCTGGCAGCGAGGGCCGGGAGAGCTCGGCTGACCTGAGACTGTTTTCTCCGTCTAGGCTGGTGTGGGAGACAGTGTAGGAGGAAGGATCAAGGCCAGCAGGAAGACAGTGCTGACTGGAGAGAGAGAAGAGCGCAGGGTAGGAGGGAGGAGGGAGAGGCGTCCGCAGCGAGTGTCAGACGGGCAGCGGGGCGAGGGTGGACGGGGTGGGCGGTGGGGGGAAGTGCTCCGCTGTCTGTCACCACAGACGACAAGCTGAGCAAAAGCTCAACAGTCGAGAAGGCTGGTGGCAGAAACAAAAGTAAAGGCAGCCAGTGTTGCTGCAGCCATCCTGGGAGATCACAGTCCTGGGGCCCCACCCATGGTGGCTGCAGAATTCAGCCCTGTCAGAGCCCCCTGACCTTACGTGCCAGTGTGCAGGATGGAGCCAGACCCCTGGGCCCTGGCTCGCCTGGTGCCCCCAGTCCCCCACACCTGTGTGCACCTATGCATGCTTGCTGGGCACCCCCACGTCCTCCAGGACCTGAACAGCCCCCTTCCTGCCCTCTGCAGCGGACACGGTGGACCTGAACTGGTGTGTCATTTCTGACATGGAAGTCATCGAGCTGAACAAATGCACCTCGGGCCAGTCCTTTGAAGTCATCCTGAAGCCACCCTCCTTTGATGGGGTGCCCGAGTTCAACGCCTCCCTGCCCCGGCGGCGAGACCCTTCCCTGGAAGAGATCCAGAAGAAACTAGAAGCAGCTGAGGAGCGAAGGAAGGTAAAGGCCGCCCCTTCTCCTCCCTCCATCTCAGCACGAGGGGGAGGGGCTGCAGAGGACAGGGGGTGGCCCTGAACTGGGGGGAGGTCACCGTCAACCTGAAAACACTTAGGCAGCGTCTCCCGAGTGTGGGGCAGAGAACGAGGTGCCATTGAGGGGAACAGAGAAGTAAAAGCCCCTGGGCTCTAGGAGCTGACGGTTTGGTTACGGGGACAGGGCAGTGCACTGCGTACTTCCAAGAGGTGGCCTTATATGCACGGTGGCAAGAGTAAGATGTTGACAAACACTAAGGATTTAGGGAAAGCTCCAGCCCTGGTGTGCCCTCTGCGCTTTCTGCTGATTCCCACGGAAAGCTCCAGCCCTGGTGTGCCCTCTGTGCTTTCTGCTGATTCCCACGGCCAAACACTCATGCTATCTTCGTGTCAGCCTTTATCTTTCAAGCAGAACATTCTCCTACCCTGAATTCCTCTAGCACATCCTCTCTACCTCCTAGGGCACATGTCACATGCTGGCGTAGGTTTTAGTTATTTATATGTGTCTTATCTCTCCTAGACTTTCCCCCCCAGGTTGCTAGAACAGTGCCTGACACATAGTACAAGATCATTAAGTATTTGTGAATGAATTAATGAATGAATCAATATGGCAATGAGAAAAAGGACCCTGAGGATATTTATAAAAAGCCTGGAAAAAAAAAAATCAAAGCATGCGGAAGGCTCTGCAGGTGGTGGGAGAATCCAGGAAGTGTCCCTGCTTCCTGCTCAGGGGCTGGGGACCAGGCCCAGGGAGGCGTGTGTTCTGGGTGTGCAGCTTTTCAGCTGTGATGACAAAAATACACGTTCACTCTGAAGGGCTCACTCTGAAGGGCCTCTTTCTGCCTTGTGCGTCCCCAGTACCAGGAAGCTGAGCTCCTGAAACACCTAGCAGAGAAGCGGGAACACGAGCGGGAGGTGATCCAAAAAGCCATTGAGGAAAACAACAACTTCATCAAGATGGCTAAGGAAAAACTGGCCCAAAAGATGGAATCCAACAAGGAGAACCGGGAGGCCCACCTTGCTGCCATGTTGGAACGGCTGCAAGAGAAGGTGAGTGACCCTGGACCAGAGAGGAAGCTCCTGGGACACCTGTCGTCCGTGGCAAGTATACGTGGACCTGCACATCACGTCTGGGAGGAAGCAGCCTTGGGCAGGAATGGGGGTGTTTCTATTAGACAGGACCCTTGGAGAGTTCCAAGGGGATGATTTGGGAAGTCATAGGTAAGAAACATGAACCAAGCTCTGGGTTTCCTTGGGAGATATTCCGCACAGTTACACAACTGAAAGTTTTCATTGTCTTAGGGAGAGAACACCTCTTATTTTGTAGAGGAAGCCTGTCTAATGCAAGGGTGTAGGGACAGACAAGCAGTTCTACATTCCTGGTTTCATCCCTGAATGGACTGATTTGATTTAATGAAAGATGCTTTCTTGAGCTCTTGGCTCTAAGCCAAGGGTGTGATGCGCTGAGTTGCCCATTGAGCCGGAAACATGATTCTCTCCAAACCTCTTGACAGAGGCCCAGTGAGTCACAGGTCTTTCCAATATGCTGCCTTTTGTCAATAAACTGAATGGTGTCACCTAAATATGAGAAACACGAGAGGCTGGGTTGGTTCCGTGTCAGCAGAATAACAGCCCATTCTGCTGAGAACACGCTGGCCTCGTTTCCTGGGTCTCAAGACCGCCCCAGTTTCTCCTGCAGCTCCTGGGAGAGCTCCAGCTCTGTGTTTTATTTCCAGGAGCCGCCTGCTGCGCGGTGACTCCCGGGACCTGATCGGTGGCCTCGTCCCATGGTGAGCAGAGTGGTCCCCACTCCTCCTTGCCCATCCACCTAGAATCTCAGGCCCTGGGCAACAGCTTCTAGAAAGATCTGGTTTCTGCACAAAGGATCTGAGTGTTGTGTAGGCCCTGGAGCTGGCCAGCGTGTGGTGGCCCCTGCCTTCCGATGCACAGGGGCACTGGGACACTCAGCAGGGTGTCACCTGGGAGGGACGCCATCTGGGTCTGTCTTCAGGCTTCCACAGTTATTGAGAGATGATTTGGAGCAAACTCCAGAAGAAAGAAAATCTGGGGTTGGGATAGGATGGGATGTAGGCTCTCAGGCCAAACCCAAAACAAATCATTGAGGCTGGACTCATGACACAGTGTTTGAAAGACTGCAGAACACTTCCATTCTATCATCCCACTAGCCTCACAACAAGTCCATGAGGTGAGCAGGACAGGTGTCATCCTTATTTTGCAGATGAGGAAACCATGTCTGAGAAGGTCGATGACTTGCCCAGGGTCACATAGCTAATGAGCAGTGGCTCTGGGACTGGCACCCAGCTCTTTGGCTCCAAGCCAGGTGGCTCAGGGAGACCAGCCACCATTGTCCTACCAACATTTTGTCATTGAGGGGGACTCTGGAGGCCAAGGAAAGGGAGTCCAGAAATCTAGGGCACTGCCCAGTGAGCTCACCTGGGCATGGAGGTAGATTCGCAGGTGGAGAGATTGGAAAGGTCCACCTTCTAGAGTAATAGCTGTGGAGGGGATGTGGACTCCAAGAAGCAAGATGTCAGGGCAGACATTGGAGAGGACATCATCCCTCTGGGACTTTGATCCTTACTCCCCTTTACCCACTGGTGGAGGCAGGAGGTGGGGTGAGAGCTAGGTATGTGGTTTCTGCCATGCACACCTGTGCACGCTTCCTCCACGCTGCCTCCCGTGCCAGTGTTTGTGTGGGTCCCTGACCACCTGTACCAGATTCACTTGGTATAAAATTCAACAATACAGATACTCGAACCCTACCCCAGACCTACTGGCCTCACTCTCTAGGGGTAGCGCTTCCTAGGTCATGATGACACACAGCAAATTTCTCAAACCACTGCCCTAGGCATGCCACTCCTCACTCCCAGGCCACGGTGGGTTCTTGGGGCTCTCCAGGGACAGATGTGCAGTGTAAGATATATTCTGGGAACCTGGACTGCCTCAGTGGGTCTACTCTGGGCTGATTGTGTCATCTGACTGTGATAATGCCTGGCTCCGGTAGGGGCAACATTTATGAGCACCTCCTGCCATAGCAGGAGTTGCAAATACATTAGGAAGTTGCCACCTAATAGAAGACCCAGCTATGTGCACAGCGAACAGGTGAACACTAAAAATCACAGAATTTGAGAGGGGAACGAGCTTCCCACCCACACCCCTCTTTTTAAAGATCAGAGAACCGAGGCCTGATCGGAGGCGTGAGCTGGCCAAGGTCCCACAGTGAGTGGGCCTTGGAAGGCAGGTCCCGTCTTTTGGCTGCATTATGCAGTGAGACAAAAGAAGATTCTCTTACAGTCGGTGTAGGAAAGCCCACCTTTTGGGACTTGGGCAACATTCCCCAAAATTCTGCTGTGAATTTGTACTTTAAGAGTGTTCATCTTTCACCAGAGGGTTAAGGTGACTCTCGCTGAGGAGACAGACAAGAAATAAAGGCAGCCGGTGCATGGGGTTTGTAGGGGAAGCTCGCAGTGAGGCCTGCCTATTCTGTCTGCTCCTCTGGCACGAGCTACCTGCAGCGGCTCCTTGCATTAAGTCAAGCCACGAAATCAGTCCAAACCCCAGAATGGCCAAATGAGGGACGGAGAGGTCTGGGGTCCTAGGGCCACCTCTGAGTGTGTCCCCAGTGGGAGGTCGGGATGCACCAGCCCAGGAGCTCCCGGGGGCCACACCAGCAGGCCCCCGACCTGCCTCCTGCCGTCTCACCTGCCGCCTTCTGCCCCTCTCAGGACGTCTTTGCAGACAGAACTCTTCACTTCCTGCGTGGCCATTCTTTGCTTTCGGTTCTCTAGCCCCTCGGGCGGCTCCGTTTGTCCCCAGGGCAGCCTTGTGTGACCTGGCCTTTCCCTCTCTTCCTTCCCAGGACAAGCACGCTGAGGAGGTGCGGAAAAACAAGGAGCTGAAGGAAGAAGCCTCCAGGTAAAGCCCAGAGGCCAAAGAAGTTTCCAGGACAGCGGACAGCGCCCGCGGCGCCGCGTTCCAGGCAGCCTGCCCGCGGCTGCGCTCCCAGCACCGGGGTTTGGGGGGAGGGGGGTGGCCAAGGGGCGTTTCCTCTGCTTTTGGTGTTTGTCCATGTAAAGAATTGACCAGTGAAGCCATCCTATTTGTTTCCGGGGAACAATGATGGGGTGGGAGACGGGAGAGGAGGAGAGTTTGGGAAGGGGAGACGGAGACGAGCTCACTGATGTCGCAGCACTGCCCGGAGCAGACTCGGGCCCAGCCCTCGGTTTTCACATCCCCGCCTGGGCCCTGGGCGTCCAGGCGCCGCGTCGAGGGAAGGTGAAAGCCCGGGCAGCGAAGGTCCGGAGTGAAGGGCCGAGTCCCGGGCCCGGCGGCGGCTGCAGGGCCGGCAGGCCAGGCCCAGCCGGAGGGGGCGCGAGGCCCAGAGGTGCGGCTTCCGCCCTGCAGCGGGTGGGACGAGGTCTCTGTGTGTGTGTGAACCATTACCTTTTGATCATCACGACCAATGAAACATTGACTCCATGTCTCAATTCTTTATTTCCTGAGTTTGTCCTTTGGGTGATTGTTGGAATGTTCTGGAATTTTAGCCTTTACCCACCTGACGGCAGATGCCCTTTTTCCTTCCTTAATTTTGCCATCCGAGCAAAATTGTGTTGAATCAAGCCAGCCTTTGGCATAATGGAAAGGTTGTTTTTTCTTTTTCTTTTTTTTTTTAAACCCCCTTGTGGGCTGTCCTTTATTGGATTGAATGCACTGAAGTGATGAGAAAAGAAACTCAATCTTCCTTTCTGTGGACTGACATTCTAATACGGTCCCCAGGACACCATGTAAGAAAGTTGTCTTAGTCTGTTCAGGCTGATAAAACAAAGCACCTTAGACTGAGTAATTTGTAAGCAACAGACATCTATTGTTCACAGTTTGGGAGACTGGGAGGTCCCAGATCAAGGCTCCCACAGATTCTGTATCTGGTGAGGGCTCTGTCCCTGCTTCAGAGATAGTTCCTTCTTTCTGAGTTCTCATATGGCAAGAAAAAAGGGCAAAAGAGCTGCCTTAAGCCTCCTTTATAAGGCACTAATCCCATTCGTATCACCTCTTAAAGGCCCCACCTCTTCTGCACACTGTGTAGTTTTGTACAGCTTTGCAAATAAACCCTTTGGTATTGTTAGTTTTTTTTCCCCTCGCCAGTCCACTGCAATTTAGCTTTAAGAGAAGATCACAGGAGGGATCAAAGATGGCAAAAAAGATGATAGCGATGGTGACAATGGCAGCTAATTTAGCACTTGCTACGTGCCTGACAATTTTCTCGGCTTTTACACATTTATTATCTCACTTAATTCTCACACCAACTGTAAGAGGTGGGTACTCTCATCACCCCATTTTGCAGACAAAGAAATGGATGTATAGAAAAGTTAGGTAACATGCCCAAGGTCACACAGGTGATGAGTGGGAGACCAGCGACCTGAATTTGGTGGCTTGCTCCCTGAGTCCGTAGTCTTAGCCGATTCTCTGTGCTGCTTCTAGATGCTTCCAAACTAGGGTGTGAGTACTAGGGCAGTGTCCCTCATCTGTGAGTTGTGACTCATTGGATGCTGAGATCAACTTAGTGGATCCCACTCCTCTTTCTTTCTTTCTTTTTATAAAATGAACTAAAATAGAGAACAAAACATCAAAATGCATCAAAATGTAATGGGGGTATTGTTTCATGGAAATTGTGTTTCAATTTTATATTTTGTGGCTGTATGGACTGATCACAGCATAAAACTTGGGTGTGGCAGTTGAAACTCTTTGAAAGTCACTGTCTTAGCATGAGCACGAAGACAGAGCCAGGATGTGCAGCCCCAGGTGCTTTAGGAAGCTGCTGTGCTTGACAAAGTGAGAGCCACAGCGGTGCCATCAACAAGCAGCTTTTTCTGAGCAGAGACAGCAGGACGGATGGCCTCAAGGGTCTATTTGCACAAACGTACCCCATCAGCATCCCCATCGTCCCACTGGAATACCCACGGCTGGGAGGAAGCTCCATTCCTGCCACTCTCTTTCACCAAACTGCTGCACCTGACCATTCATTCATTCCCTGATAAACTGCCCTGACTTACACTCCACCCTTTGTACACGCAGTTCCCTTGCTGGGTTGCTCTTCCCTGCCTGGTTGAATTAATTCCTACTCATTCCTTTAAACTCAGCTCTGACATTAAGTTCCCTGACTGCCAGTATTTCTATATTTCTCATATGCTTTGATTACTGTGTTGTTTATTCACCTATCCCTCTCACCTGTTAGATCGTCATCCTTTGAAAACAGAAACTAGTTTTATTAATCTTGATGTCATGCCGATCCCTTTGCTAGAATTTCTGTATAGGGTGGGATTAGGAGTGGCCATGCCGTGGAAAGAGAGGCTGGGGGACTCATCTAGAAGCTTCCTTTGTACAGCACTTTACTTAAACACTGTATGTATATAAAAGATGGAGAATGGAGATATCAAGATTATGCAAGCGACTAAAACCCACCTCCAAGACAGCCCAGCCTGGGGCCCCCACTAATCCCCAGCGCCTGACGGTAAAAACTGAAAACTCCAATTATATGCTCAGCGTGGGGCCAGCTTCCAAGCCTTAAAAAGCAATTCCTGCGTTAAAACATTTTACAAAGCAGTTGGGACACACAGGAAACGATCAAGGCAATGGTTCTTAAATTTTCAATTTACATCCAAATCCCTCTGAGAGCTTGTTAAAGTGTAGATTTCTTTGTTTTAGATGTTTGCAAATGAAAATAATCGACCAGACTTATTGCATCTTTTGAGGGTGTTGCCCTGCAACCTACATTTTAGAAAGCTATTTCCCAGGTGGTTTTTTTCTTTTCTTTTCTTTTCTTTTTTTTTTTTTTTAAGATTTAATAAGATTTAATCTTATTTTCAATTATATTTGGTTATTGACAAATATATTAAATTAATATACAACAGGATGGGAAATGAGTTGTTTACAGCTATTATCTGTCCCTTCTGTTTGGCCAGTGCCCCTGCCATTCCAGCTGTGCAGCCTCTCCCTGGGATTCTGGGGACATCCCCACAATTCAGAAACTAAGGGGTTCAAGCTTGGCACCCTAGGGGGCCTCAGAGCCTCACTTCAGCACTGTAGCTGGCATCCATTCTATTGGTTAAATATTTATTTGTTTACAACTGACAGATAAAATTATACATATTTATTGTGTACAGCACGATGTTTTGAAGTATGTGTGCATTGTGGAAGGACTAAATTGAATTCCAGGTTTTTGGGAGCCAATCATGACCACAGTTGGAGAAGTTCTGCACAATCAAGAGCTAAGGCTTAGGCAGCATCTCCAAGGGCAGGAGGGGGGTGGGTCGCTGTCAACTGGAATCCGCTGAGAAGCCTTCGGGGAGCAGGCAGCCCTGCAGCTGAGCGTTTAAGGATGAGCAGACTCCGGCAGACCCAGAGGGGGAGGCAGGGCTGGAGACGCAGGGGTGGGCACTGCCAATGGATCAGGGCAGGAGCGGCAGCCGCAGGAGTGAATGAATTCGTCGTCCAGGAAGAGTATGAGGAGGGGCCCTTGGATCCCCTGATGATGCAGCAGGAAGAGGAACTGGAGCCAGTGAAGGTCAGTGTCAAAGAGAGACATGTGTTAAATTCTGAGTTCCTAAACCAGTGGCTTCAATGGGGACTGCAGAGGGCTATTTGGAAAAGTGTGGCAGCAGGTTTGGCTAACACAAGCAGCAGTGGGTGAACGCCAGAGACGCTCGATGTGCAGGAAGAGAATGTCTCAGGCCACCTTCCGCTTCGGAATGTAAATGAAAAACCTGTCTGTGATTACCTAAGCCCAGAACCTAAGTTTTCCATACAAACATATAAACCGTTAAATTATGTAATTTGCTCAGGAGTTGTTTTTCATTAACACCATTGGGGAGTGACGGAGCTCTGTGCTTAAAAACCAAAGCTGGGAGAGCAACCTGCTAAGAACAGACACATGCACTCTCAGGAACAGTGACTGCAGTTGTACCCTAACACATGATTGAGTTAAATTTACGTCCTAGCTATAAATACATAGGAAAGTATATACGTGAAGGTAGCGTAACTCGTGAATGCTAAACATATTGCGCCTTAATTTGCCTTAAGCATAACTCCAGATGTAAGTCATGGTGGCTGCAGAGACTGTTTCATGAGTGTGTGTTTAATCTGCACAAACGAAACCATCAAGATAAAGACCCTGCATTTCTCAGCCTCTCCTTCTGCTAGATCCTGTCATTTTACCCATTTCTGGGATGGAAATGGAAAAGATATGTACAACTTACAGGAAGTTTTTAAATTTAATTTTTCTTCTCTTTCCTGTCTTACGTTGGACTGAATGTGGCTATATTGGAGGGATCGTTTTGCATCTGGAGGTGGAGATAAGGAAAGCCGTGTGTACGAAGGTGCAACGGCTGGAGGAAGCCTGGATGTCTAACCCCATGGGCACCAAACTCACCTCGGACTTGCAACCTCAGCTTTTATAAAAGACTAATAAACTTTTTTTTTTTTTGAGACAATTTTTATTGTCAGCTACAATTGGATCTCATCCTATTGGATATAATTTCTTTCCTCATTACCAAAATTCACATGAAATTCTCACCTTTCCAACATCCTGAGATTGTAGTAATGCACCCAAAGCACTGGGATGGTGGATATGGGGGAAAATGAGGACCCTACCATCATGAAGCTCATTTGATTGTGCTTTGCATATAGTGTTTTTTGCAAGTTGGATGTTGGTGGCAACCCTGTTTAAGTCAGTCTATCAGCCCCATTTTTCCAACAGTCTGTGCTCACTTCCTGTCTCTTTGTCACATTTTAGTAATTCTCACAATATTGCAATCTTCATTCTCATTATTATATCTGTTATGGTGATCTGTGGTCAGTGATCTTTCACGTTACCATTGCAATTGTTTGGGGGCACAAACCACGCCCATGTAAAATGGCAAATGTAATTGATAAATGTTATGCGTGTTCTGACTGCTCCACTCACTAGCCTTTCCCCCACATCTCTGCCTTTCCTCTGGCTTCCCCCTTCCCTGAGACACAGCGATATCGAAATTACGCCAACTCATAAACCTACAGTGGCCTCTACGTGTTCAAGTGAAAGAGAGGCTCATCTCTCGCTTTAAAGCAAAAGCTAGAAATGACTAAGCTTAGAGAGGAAGGCATGGAAGAAGCCAAGGTAGACCAAAAGCAAGGCCTCTTGTGCCAAACAGTTAGCCAAGGTGTTAATGCAAAGAAAAAGTTCTTGACGGAAATTAAAAGTGCTGCTTCAGTGAACACATGAATGATATGAAAGGGAACAGCCTTAGGGCTGACATGGAGAAGGTTTGAGTGGTCTGGATTGAAGATCAAACCAGCCACAACAATCCCTTAAACCAAAGCCTAATCCAGAGCAGGGTCTCAATCTCTTTAATTCTATAAAGGCTGAGAGAGGTGAGGAAGCTGCAGAAGAAAAGTTGGAAGCCAGTCGGCACAAACTCCAGGCAGTGTTCCCTGGCAGGCTGGCGTGTTTAGGGAGCAGTACGTTACCCAGAGTGGCAGAAGACCACGTACAATGGGACTGGCAGGAGATGAGCCTGGAATGACTGGGCCATTGGGAAGGGCCCTGAATGTCAGACTCAGGAATTTGGACTTAATATATAGGTAATTAAAAGCTATCAAATGGTCTATAAAGATAAATCCTTTCACAGCCTGTCATTGAAATGATGACACACCTACATCCAGAACATCACAGTCTGTTGTCAACAAAATGGTAAAGGGCTTCTCTATAGAAATACATTATAATTACAAGTTTCTTCCAAGGGACTCAAATAATTTTATGGGCAGGAGGCAGGGAAGAAAGGAAGGAGAGAGGGAATGCGTGTGCATGTTTAATGGAAGCTCTAGATGAAAGATTAGGGAGAGAAGAAAGACTGAAGACTTGTTTTATATCAGGAAAGATTTCAAACGAATGGAAGGGAAAATCAAGATGAATTTTGAAAAGTTTAATTAAGACCATGGAACATATTTGCCTTAGGGAAGGAGAAAACGGTTTCTAAATTTATTTGTAATGAGATCTTCACACTTTCTCCCTTGGTCTATTTATGTGGCTTCTCTGTAGGTTAATGGTAATAGATACTAAATGTCTCTTTTTGATTGACTTTCTAGAAATGTTACATGTGATATTTATTTAATTTGAGATTTATTCTTTATAAATACCAAAGGAAAATTTTATAATCTTAAAATTACATTTCATACCTTGGACAAGAGAAGCAAACAAACACGAAATGCCTACTATGTGCTTATGCTCTGTCTGGCACTTAGCCTATATTATCTCATTTAGATTAATCATCACTATGACCTTATTAGATAGGCAGTATCGTATCCATTTCAAACAGCAGCTGAAGGTTTCAAAGATTGAGTATAGTAACCAGATTTTTCTTAGTAGCAGAACCAGCATTTAAATTCTAATCAGCTTGACTCAGGAACCCACATTCTTTTCAAAACACCAAGAACTTTCTGGTTTTGCCTTTCACAGGCTGAGAGCACTTGGGCATGTTGTGCTGCCCCAGTGAGGTGAACTGAGATGTGCTCTGAATTCCCAAAGGAGCTACTTGTAGGAACCTTGAATTAGGTGCATGAGGCTAAGTTTCCCATGAGAAAGAAATATGGCACTCACATCTTTTCTTGCTGGTAATTTTATTTGGATCCCTTGACTCTACAAAGAAGAGAGAATCTTCTGATGCCACTTGAAATGCCCTGGCCTTAGTGGGACAAGAAGAATAACTGAGCAATGCTAAGCCCCTTTAAGTCACTCTCTTCACATAGAAACCATATGCTTTGATGCAAGGTCAGGTGCAGAAGGCCCCGTACTCGTATGGGAAGATGTAAGAACATGGGAATGCCTTGTTACTGTGCTATTTTTAGTCACTGTGTTTCAGATATCTTGAATATATCAAATGAAACAGGATATTAATCTTTCTTTTTTCAACTTCTAAACATCAAGAAAAGTATTTGAGCACTCATGGTAATGTGCATTTAGTTTTCTTACTTCTTTTGCTCTGTGGTTATTTCAGGAAATTGTTATGCACTTCGAGCTGGAAATACCATCTTATGAGTATAAAACTCTCGGTTGTCAGGTTACGGGATTCTGGAATAGAAGATAGGAAATGGTTGGAAAATGGAACATCTTGCATTGCTCTACAGCCTGGAATTCGAGAGTTCACACATTCTTGCATTTACCTCTCCAGTCCCAACTTCCAATACTCCTTTTTGCAAAGCTCTTTTTCCTACCAGTGTAATCCGCTCATAGTCTATCCATCAAGACATTTGTACCTTCAACTTTTTTTCTTCCTTCATGTTTAGAGTGGGCTCCTCTTTCCTCTACCTGCCCATGCCCTGAGTTTCTTTCACAGAACAGCTCAGATCTCATCTCCACCATGAAGCCTTTCGTAGTTTTAAAGTGTGCCCTTCCCCTGGAACTTACGGTTCTGCTACTTCACATTGTTTTTAATCTCTTAATTTATTCACTTCTAATTAAATTACTTGAGAACAAGATTTGTGGCTTACCCTTTGTATTCTTAGCATTGGCATTTAGTGGGTGCCTGATAAATGCTCACTGATGATTGACAGGTCCTGGGGCAGCTCAGATCATGGCTCGGGGAGAGCTTCCCTTTCTGCTGCATGGAAGGCAGGAGGAATTGCGGCAGAGCTCCCAAGACCTCTGTCTCTTTTCTTTAATGCTCTCCTTACAACCCAGCTCTCTCCTCAACCTCCTCCTTCCTAGTTCCTCCTGATGCTGCTCTTTCAGATCCTGATGGCTTTGACACTGCCTTTCGACTGTTTCCTTGTCCACAGACCTGCTGGACCCTGGATGTGGTCACTGAAATACCATATGTGCAGCTTCTCCAGTTCTCAAAAGGACTGGCAATTATTATGCCTGCATGATTTCTGTAACGTGGAGACGAGGCTTTGTAGGGTTATGAGCAATTACTGATACAGTCTGTGAAGCTTTATTATAGCGTAAGAAACATAGTAAATACTTAATAAGATATTAGATATGAGTATTAGCTTTCTCTATATTCCTATGCTTTCTTCCATCTGGGGTCACTTACTCTACAGCTCACAGAATTGTCCTTATTGAAGGATATGTCAAAAGGGAAAAACCAACCAGAGACCGCGAAAAGAGACAAAAACACAAAATAAGGCTTTCAGGGCACTAAGTTGCATAGGAATGCTTGTTACCGCTTTGAGAAATATTTATTAGCATAGAAAAGAGAAATACATTTTAAATAGCATCTGCCTTGTCTCTCAATAAAATTCAAGACGCCATGGACCAAATCAAAGAGAAAAGATGATAAGAAAATAGATTAATATGAATTGGGCTGAGAGGAGGAAGAAAAAAGAACATGGAGATGCACATGATATTGGCAAGTATTTAAGGAAAATAAAAATGCATACCAGAATTAAGACATGCATTAGAATCAGTAAAATATGTAAATAAATGAATATATAACTCACCATGAATAAATGGTTCAAGTCAAGATGTGAAATTCTTCCAGAATGCAGAGGAAGAAAAGAAATAAAAAATATTAAAATGAGCAAATAAATAAATAGGATGTGTATTCTTTTAGTACAGATGATAGAAATTAATCTCAAATGAATTTAAATATCAAAGGGAATTTATGCGCTCACATAAGCAGGAGGGCTGAGAGTGCTGTGACTTCAAGGGTATCTCTAGGCTGCTGTTATTAATTGGCTGTCTTAAAAATTTTTTATGTTCACATCTATCAATTTTTTCCTTTATGGCATGGAGTTAACATTCATTTTAAAGGGAATATTTATCCACTTATTTACTCACCATTCATTGAGTACTAAAGCAGTTAAAGTGGATCTCATGAAAGCGGCGGTGGGGGGTACTTATTTTCTAGATCAAATGCATTTCTTAAAGACCAAATTTGTAGTTCTGTTTCCACACTCTAATTTCTCCTTTCCTGTCTTGGCTTTCTATTATATGTTGAGAATTTGCCACTAGGTTTGGGAATTTTTCTTTTCATTGTGATACGAATGGAAGTTTATGACTGTGCAAATTCTGTGTAGTCATGCTGTGTTTGTTTCTGCAAAGTGGGAGGATCCGTGCAGCAAGGAGACCTTGGCTTTGGTGCTGTGATAGCCTCGCTTTGCACATCAAAGCAAGCCAGGCGCTTGCAGGAGAGAGTTGTGACCACCAGGTGGCGCTCTGGCTGTTTTCATTTTGGGAGCTTGAGCAGCAGTTCTGCAAACATGAATACTTTCACAGGAGAGATTGCTACACCAGAGCTGTTCCAATTGGTAATTGGGATAGGGTTGCTATGGTGACGGGGGTCTTGGGGTGTTTATGGCTTGGCAAGAGCCAATGTCTATGAGCCATCAGATTATTTCTTTCGATGCTGGCATAGCAAGGTCATGAGAATCTGCTAAGATTGTGCAAACTGCAGTGGTCACTATTCTTTATGTTCTGTGATTTATGGGCTATAACTAGAGTTTTGAGAGTGACAGAACATACCTTTTTTTTTTTTTTTAACATGTTTATCTTATCCCACGTTGGATTTTTTGCCATTTGTGTATATGTTTTATCTCCAACACAGCGTCTCTCAATGTGGTTTTCATACAAATGTTCCATGAAGAAAGGTTCCATTGGTCTAACAAGTCTGAGAAAGATGCTAACACTCTCGGAGATTCCCCGTGCACAGCAGCGCATTAAAACCCATAGAACTCCTGTTTTATTTGCAAAAATTCATATGACAATTGAACCCATTTTAATGGAATATTCGTTAACACATGGGGAATCTATCCTCATTTTGTTCCTAAAATGCCAATAAATATTCCACTAAAAATGGGTTCAGTTGTAATTTAATATGTTCATGTAGGTCTCCCCAGCAAGATGGTGTGTTCTTTTCTTTGGCACTAACCTAGCAAAGGCTTAATGCAAAATGGAGTCTCAATAAATATTAGTGGTTATTTATGGGCTCCTAAGAAATATTTTTTCAATTTAATTATCTATCCATGAATACCATTGATTGCAATAATTTTTTGTAAATGATCTTTAATGATAAGTTTTAGTGGACAAATGAATCCAACATCCAAGACATGGTCAATCGCATTGGTAATAAGTCATTTGTAACTTAGCATAGGATTGTTACTATGTCCATGAAAAAGGACAAAACATTGAAGCACTTTTCCCTCCACTCCCCATTTATTTTCTATTTTATCACATATTCTCCAACATTTTAAGATCATTAGGTTGCCAGCAATTTTTCAGAAAGACACTTTTCACCTTGTGAATAATCAATTTGTGATCGATCATAAAACAGAACCCATTTAAAAAAATGAAAAAGCATCAAGTTTTGCTACTACTCAGTCATCCTCACTCACATTTTTTGATGTGAGTGGGTGATTTACTGTGTTTCCACACGTTTTAGGGAAGTGTCATGCATGTTTGGACCTTCTGCTAGCAAAAGAACAAGATTCATGGCACCTAAGGGGAATGCTTTTTGTTAACACCTGTGTGTCCGGACACTACACAGAAGGTGTCCCAACTCACTTCCTCTGGGTGATGTCATGCTGTTTCCATTGAGGGGGCTTCTTCTTTAACTATTGCAGCCTCTGCTTTGGATTTATTTTTTATTTTTTTTTTATTTTTTTTGAGACAGAGTCTCACTCTGTTGCCCGGGGCTAGAGTGCCGTGGTGTCAGCCCAGCTCACAGCAACCTCAAACTCCTGGGCTCAAGCAATCCTTCTGCCTCAGCCTTCCGAGTAGCTGGGACTACAGGCATGTGCCACCATGCCCGGCTAACTTTTTCTATATATTTTTAGTTGTCCAGTTAATTTCTTTCTATTTTTTAGTAGAGACGGGAGTCTCACTCTTGCTCAGGCTGGTCTCAAACTCCTGACCTGGAGTGATCCTCCCGCCTCGGCCTTCCAGAGTGCTAGGATTACAGGCGTGAGCCACCGTGCCCGGCCTCTGCTTTGGATTTAAACAGACCCAGGCTCCAAAATGTTTCCCTACACCTTACAAGCTGCACGAGATGGGAGGAGGTACCTCTGAGCCTTCATTTTCTCATCTCTGAAACGGGGATAAAAAATCCACCCAACAGGCTACTTTGAGAATAAAGTATAATAATGTCTGTAACCAAGCAGCAAGGTGCCTGCCATGTAGCTAGGCGCTCAGTAAATACTATTTCTCCCTTACCTTCTTTTTCCATTGTTTTTCTTTCTTCCAACATCACTGGCAATAAAAAACAGTGGAATTCCAGTGTGTGGGGTGAGGAGAGAGTAATGGGGAAAGACACCAACATCCAGAACGGGATCTAAGCATCTTCGCTTCTAAGTCTCTACTCATTCCAAACTCTACGTGATAGATTTTTGGAGCTGACAAATCCTCCCACCTCCCTCTCTCTGTTATATAGCCTCCCAGCACACGCAAGTGTTGGTATTTTAGGCTCACAAAACTATCTAAATGGAGCCAAGGTGTTTCAGCTGGCAGTGCTCCTAGGGGCATAGGTGGAGGCTTATTTCATTATACAATAGAAACTTGCACAATCTTACCATGTGGTTCATGCTCACTGGCCAATTTTTGTTAGATGAGTAATGTTCATGTTCACCTATTTTTCTGCGCTAGCTCCTAGTATCCAATTCCTCAGCATCTACTCACTCAGTTACCATTTTGCCTTATTCCTATGGTGTGGGCTGATTTTTCTTGGCATTTTATCTATCAGTATATATATATTTTTGTCTCTCCAGTTGATTCTAAATTCACAAGTTTGTTTTGATCAAGCCTCCAAAGCTATTTTACTCAAAGCTAGACCATTGGTTTCTATTTAGGGTATTTTAGTTACACAAATATTTGTACTAGATTCCATTGATAATCAATGAATTACTTTTTTTGTACTTAGTGGATCTCCTTAATGACTTTAATCACCAGTCTAAATAAGCATCAATGATTCACACATTCAGCTGTTCTAACAGTTTGATTATAGAGGGAGTTGTATAATGATAAAACAATTTTTCCAAAGTCATTAATTTTTAGTTTTACAATACACAATCCTTTAGACATACACTTCGATTTTTATACAAATAATCCCCATCATTAATGAGGGAGAAAGATAGCCAGGATCTTGTTCAGTTAGCTGTTTTGAGTTTACAAGCAAATTTACTGCACTCTGAAAGAAGTTGGGGATAAAGACTATAAAGAAGTTTGGTGTCTACAGCTCTGATTGTATTCAGTTGTGATGTACCTTAAGTATTGCTACTTCATTTCCCGATTAGATGGGCTACTCCCATAGTGCCTGGTGTGACGAGCGCAGGATTTTTGGCACAAAGCGGAAGTGGCTTTGAGTCCTGGCTCTTTATTAGCTGTGTAATCGTAGATGTGTTATTTAATATTTCCAAAATTTAATTTCCTCAAATTATTGTGGTGGTAATTGTACTATTCCCTTCAGAGAGCTGCTGTGAGGCTGAAATTTAATACAGTGGGCATTTTAAACTGCTGACATTGTCGTTCCTGGCTGCAGTGGTGCCGTTTGCAAGAGCCTGTCTTTTGCCCTGTTGGGTAGCAGCACAGTGACAAAACTTGAGAACGGAAATGATTGAGATGGCTTCTCGGTCTAAGGCGTAATACGATTTGAGGGTAAATTTAAGTGAAATGGTAATTAGTATCTTTCAAAAGAGCTTCTGGGAATGAACTAACGATCTAACTAAACAGACAATTCACAGAAGAATTGACTACGGTGTTTAACATGCTGTGATGTTATGACATACGTTAGTATATTGGTTTTCATCCACGGGTCCTGGCTCATAATTTGCATAATCTTTGTTATAGTGTGGGTGCTTTCGGCCTCAGGAGACAGAATCAACCTCTCTGACTTTCTCCTGTCCTCCTGTCCCCTGCCCAACGCAAGACTGTCATCCGACATGGGTCAAAAGACCCTCATTCTAGAAAGGGTTCAGGGTTCAGAGAGCTTCCGGACCACCCTCCAGGAACCTCCACCTGTTCAGCTGTCCGGAAGCTCTCTGAACCCTGAACCCTGATCTCTTGTGTTCTTACGGAGGCTTCATTACATACAGATGATTGACAACTGTGCAGAAATGTGATTGGACAAAAAGCACATCCTCTATACCCAGGAAGGCCTGTCTGTGCAGCATTCCTTCCTCCAGCATATGGGGCAGACCTTTCTAGAATGACGGTCTTTTGACCCATGTTTGCCCGCGCTCGTCACACCAGGCACTGCCTGTGCCATCGGCTTCACCGTTGTCTCAGACTTCACTTGGTAGCTCAGTTATTTTTAATTATTTAAATTGTTTTTATATCTTATTTC
Source organism: Eulemur rufifrons (assembly GCF_041146395.1). Lineage (NCBI taxonomy): Eukaryota > Metazoa > Chordata > Mammalia > Primates > Lemuridae > Eulemur > Eulemur rufifrons. The sequence continues at coordinate 5,614,573 of NC_090994.1, forward strand.
CCCAACTACACTATAAACTCCATGAAGTGGCATTTTATATATATAGTTGTTTAATTCTATCTATTAAGCTCAAACCCTCTGTAAGCATAGACATACTTCTCTGTACATGGATATCAATATTGTTTTTTATTGTCTATATACAAATATAGGCTTACATACATACATATACATATATCTTCCTCTCTGTCTGTATTACTAGGGAATGGTGCATGTATGGAATGTGCGTACGCCAGATAGTTTTGGAAAATTAAGAATTGCAGCAAGGCGGTACACGGGCTGGCTGATCAGCATTAACTCAGTATAAGGAATGAGTTTCAAAATGTTAGATTAAGCAGATATCCCAAGAGTGGCGTTGACAGTCCAAACTAGATCACAAACTCACATGAGATGAAGCCTCTGGAATCCTACTAATTTTGAGAATATACAATAAAGCGTATGGTAAGTTAAGGCAATGCAGCCTGTGATCCCAACTGGATGCATTATAGAGTCAATTGTGGGAGCCGGAGGGTGTCACTGAGAGCAGGGACGTCTGAGGAGGGAAAGCCGAGTGTATCGTGTATGTCACTGAGTCTGGGCCAAGCTGGGAATGATTACAGGCACATCGAGATGCAAGAGGCCAGAGTGGGACATGAGTAAAGACCATTTTGGATCTAACAGCAACCATTAGAGAACACAAGAAAAGTTCTACAATATCTGAATAGGAAATATTAGCATGAACCTTTGAATTTTTTTATTTCAAAATTACATATTTTCTAGCTTTGTCCACTTAAAGGCTAAAAATACATGACAGTTCATAATCAATGAGCACACTTCATTGACTGAGATTGTGATCGCTAAATACTATTCCTACTGAAAAAAAACCAAACAAGAATTCTAGAGAATAATTGTGTCCAGTTATGGGGAAGGAAAATACATTTTGACCCTGGGATGTTCCACTGGACCAGAAAGTAGGGTGTAAAAGACTTATAATGCATGTCCAAAACCCACAGTGGCCCCAAAAAAGGGGTTCCCATTGGACAAAGATGTGATGTTTGAATATTATTTCTTTTTAAATATTATTAAAAAGAATAATGAATGCCATTGGTTGAAACACATTGACTATATAAAAAGCCAGGAGTTCAAAATGATACTAAAAAAAAAAAGAAAAACCTCATTGGAAGGAAGGAACTCAAGCAAAAATAACATCTCACAAAAACTGGAAACTAAAAGGGAAAGATTAGACATTTATTCTGTCTTTTCTTATGAGCTATATTTCAGGGTGATCACAAAGCCTTAGATGACGAGAGAAAGAGTCATTTATTATAGAAGAGCTCCCGCTAAAAACGTGACGCAGATGACGGAGCTGTAAAATCACTGTTTTGCAGCGGTTAATGATCTCCAATAGATGAAGCTCCGGGTGAAAGGCGGATGGGAGGCTTTATAACTGGGGAAGGGAGGAGCCCAGATTGCCGCCTTCTGTATGCATCCATCCATCATGCATCGCTAAGGGACGTCTAGGCAATGTGCGCCTCCTGGCGTGATGTGATATGAAGCTCATAGCACTACCGATGAAAGAGTCTTAAAAAAAAGAATCGAAACTGAATCTAATCAGACTTACAGGGCTAGCTCTCATTTTCAGAAAACACAAAGGTAGAGAAACAAGTTAACACCATAAAGACGCAAATTCAGAACGTGGGACATTTTAGAGGTGGCTGACTTGGTTTCTTCAACGTGTCCATGACTGGCAAAGAAAAGATTAAGAAAGGAAAACTCGATATTAAAAGTGACTTCAGACCTAATAACCAAAGGTAATGAGTGGCCCTTGTTTGCATTCTGATCTGAATCAACCAAACGTAAACGACCTTTTTGAGACAATTGGGAAAATTTTTTATGGACTGGACATTGTATGAAACAAAGGAATGATGGTTAATTTTATTACATGTGATAATGGCATCGAGTTGACATAAGAAGTCGTATTTTCAGAGATGCCTTTTCAGTTGTGTACAGTGAAATGACATGGTGTCTGGAATTTGCTTTAAAATACTTTAGTAAGGAGAAAATGAATACATAAAGCAAGTATGGCATAATCTCAGTAACTGCTGATTTAGGTAAAGGATGTATGGAGGTTCTTTATTTTATTTTCTTAGCATCTGTTAACAGATAAACTAAGGCACATTTAAATGTTTATTTGAGGCTTCAGCAGTTCATAAACCAGGCAGCGCAAGCAAGACTGCAAGTGGGCTCAGGCTCCACTAAGAGGGTGCGAAGAGAACACTTTTATAAGGTGTTCCTGGAAGGAAGAAAAAGAAAGTATTTGGCTAAAGTGGAGAATCCTTAATTAGAGATGGTTTCTGACTGGTAAAGGCTCCAGTTGGAGGTTAGTTGGCAAGTTTATGATTGGTTAAAGCTTCAGTTTTGTTTTACTGCTAACATTCAGTTGGGTTGCAGTTTGCTTATGTGGGAACCCAAGGCAGTGGAGCTCTCTAAGCCTAATGCTCCACCTCCCCCATCCAATTTTTTTTTTAAACTCTTCTAAGTATGTTTGAAAATATACATAATACAGTTTTAAAACCAAAAAGTGACTTTGGAAAATAAAATATTAAAACAACTTCTGAGGAAAGTATTGAAGAGACATTTGAAAACTGTCTTGAGATACTGGTCTTAGGACAGAGGGAGAAGATTGGAAACAGCCTCCTCATTTAGGTGCAGAGTTTTTCTGGAACTTTGTTGATTATTTACTGGGAACAGTAGCACCTGGGTTGACTTTGACCAGCCCTTAGACCATCCTTTCACATAGACCAGTGGTTCTCAAAGTGTAGTCCAAAGTACCTTGCCGGGGTGGGGTGGCTTCCTGAAACCCTTTCAAAAGAATCTATGAAGTCAAAACTGTTTTCATTATAATATCAAGGCATTATTTATCTTTTCCAATTGTGTTGACATTTGCCGCAATGGTGCTGAAACCAGGGCAGATAAAATCCTGATGCTTTAGTGAGAATCCAGGCATGGCATCAAATTGCACTCCTAGTCTCTGAGTCTTCACTACATAGACTCTCAGGGAAAAGAAAAACCAGTTTCAGTTAAGGATGCCCTTGATGAAGAAGTATGAATTGCTAATTTTATTAAATCTTGACCTTTGAATAAACACCTTTTTAATAGTTGATGTGACCAAATGGGAAATATATGTAAAGAACTTCTGCTGAAGACTGAAAGATGATTATCTTCAGGAAAAGCATTTGTGTGAGTCTTTGAACTAAACTGGTTGCTTTTCTTTTTTTTTTTTTTTTCTACATGGGACATTATTTTTATTTAAAGAATGACTGACAGACAAACTATAATTATTCAGACTTGGGTATTTACAGACATTTTCTTGAAAATTAACAAGGTGACTCTGGTCACTCCAAAAAAAAAAAAAAAAAAAAATTGGCTGGATTTGTTGCCAATGATAAAAGTCAAACCTTCAAGAGAATATTTGACGTTAGAAAAATGGAATTTTGAAAACCTTGTATCTATCACTGTTAGCTCAAGTTTCCCAACTTTGAAGGCATTTCAAATGAGATCAGTGGTGATATTGACAAATGTGATTATTTTGATAATGTAATACTGAAATGTGTCACCATTTGGAAGATGTGCAGAACTTAGTGAATCAATATTTTCCCAACAACTACTCCGTGATGTTGCAAAATCAAGCATGAGTAAAAGATCCATTCAAAATGCAAAACAGACCCAAGGATGTTAAGCTATAGCAATGAACAAAAAGTTCATTGGCATAATTCCATATCCTACTTTGCTTCAAGGAAATATTGCTTATTGAACTGTTGTGTTGAATGAAGAAGAACAACTGTAATTATCTGAAAAGGATATGAAAAACACCTTCTTTTTTCCAATTAAATATTTGTTTGAGGTCCGATTTTTTAAAGTATAGTTTAACTAAAACAACATCTTGCAACAGATTGAATGCAGAAGCAAACGTGAGATTACAGCTGTCTTCCAGCCAGACATTAAAGAGATTCGTCAAAATGTAAAACAATGCCACCGTTCTCACTATTGCTTTTGTTTTAGAAACTGCAGTTATATTTAATAAAAATGTGTTATATGTGTTCACATGGGAGGGGTATATTGTTCTTTTTAAAGGAATTATGAAATATTTAAAAATTTTCTCAGTCTTAATTTCTAGTATGGTAAATATTGATGAATGTAGCTCACATAAACAAAAACTTTTTAGAAATGTGGATCAATTTTAAGAACATAAATAGCCCTGAGACCAAAAAGTGTGCGAACCACTGCTCTAGGCTACAGACGCCGCCTGGCAACAGCCCTCCACAGCTGGGAGCCCATCCCAGGGGGTGAGCCCAAAGCTCTAACTAGTAATAGAGTATTTCTTTGCCTGTAATGTCCCCTGGATGTCTAAACGTGTGTCAATAAATGCCAATTTGGAGGCACAAGTAGTTTGTGACTTTCCAGGACCTCAGTTCAAGAGACATGGGTCTTAAATTCAGAAGCATCTGTTCAGAAGCAACAGGTAGGTCAGGACTTGCCAGAATCGTGTGGGAATTTAGCAGGCGCTCAATCACATGCTGTTTTTATAACCAGGGTTTTGGCTAATTCTTCGACTCCTGAACCAAAGAACCCAAAAGGAAAAATATTTGCAGGCTAAAGATGGTTTCTCCTGATGGAGAGCTGGAACTAGAGCAGAATTTGATACACAAAATTGGATTGGAACATTTAATCCCTGCCTCTAATGGTTTTAACAAAAGGAAAGCCTTTGTTGCTATGCAAGTGCCTTTCAAAAATCAGATTGCAAGTTCTGCATTTAGACTTGACCCCCTATCTTGGCTTGACGATCTGTCAAGGGTTCATGAAATCCACTCACTCTAAATGCAGAGGCCACGTAAGCTCCCAGAGCACAATATCCGGAGGCACTTTCTGACATGCTTTTCTGCGGAGTCTCACTTGTGGGGGTGAAGTTTGCAAAGAAATCTTTTCAGTTTGTTTTGTCACTTGATAGTCCCTAAAGGGAAGCACAGTGTACCTTCAGAGGGCTGGACGAGAGCAGTCGTCCTTGCCCTGCTATGGAGCATGTGAGGCTGGACTCGTTGCTGGGAAGTAGCAAATAGAGAGGGATGAAGGCTGTGCTGGTTTAAGCTTAAATCTCTCCCTTTGCTGGGTGGTCTCTTTTTCTTGCTTTCTTTCACATAATGAGCCTAGAAACGCTGTTGCCCTCCCACTTGCAGGGGCAGGGGTGGGTAAGCAGATGGGACATGAGCCGTTTTTTCCCCCTTGCTAACTCACCCTCATAAAGGAGGAAGAGGAGGAGGAGGAGGAGGAGGAGTAGGGAGAAGGGTGGGGGGAGAGACCCGGAGCAGACCCAGAGCAGAAAGCAAGTTCTTTAGTCTCTCTGGATTAATATAGCTTCTCAGATTTCAGTGAGGACACCTTTTCTCTTCCAATGGGACGGTCTCACTAGGTGACGACTTGCTCACTCCCAGCCTGTGCCGGCTGGGGCCGGGATGGAATGGCATCCCTTTCTGCTTGACTTTCAGGTGACCCATGCAAAACACACCATCAACAGCTCACGAAAGGCTGGTGCTGGCTTTGCTTAGCTTGAATTCCAAACCAGCATTGCACATTTGCCAAGCATGGCCTGGGAGCAAGGGTTTGAATGTTTGCATTTCCCAGAAAGCAATAAGGACACTCACCTTCTCATACCTGTTAACAGAATTTCCTTCCAGGAGCTCCACAGGTGGGGCTGGGGGAAGGAAGTCGGATCTGGAATGATCTTCAGCCTTCTCAGAGCTCCCTTGCTGGGGCGCTGCAGGCCCTAAGAGGGGGAGATGATGGACAAGTAAGGGAACAAAGAATGGCAGTGGGGAGAATTCAAGCAGGACGAGGCTGGCTGGAGAGAGACAGGGAAGCCCAACTAATTCTGGGTTTTTCTGTTCTCTCCTTTCACCACCAAATTTCATCACCGCCATGTTTCCTGAGTCTACTATTTGGACATACAGTCAAACACAGGGTCTGACAGGGGGACGGGATGTGTGAGTTTGGGGTTCTTTTGGAAATACGGGGCCTCTGGCTGACAAGCTCATGACACCCTGTTCGTGCGTTCTTCACTCTCTTTTTACAAGGAACAAAGTGTGTGTACATCATTTGTATTTTTCACTAACTGATGTGGATTTGGCAATAGCTCAAATGTGCCCACTGGACAGGTTTTTATAGAAAAAGGCTTTTCACACCTCAAAATATAGGCTGAGGTGGCATTTCATTATCACATCCCACACCCATCTAATTGCTCTCAGTGACAACTCTGAATGATCATTTCGGTGACTACAATGCACGCTTCTTAGATTCTAGTCCCATGATAACTAATTCTAGCTAACATTCAGCACATAGTCCCTTTTTATTCTCTTGGCAGTTTCTTTTTTAAGGACAAAACCCCCCAAAATCCAAAGAATCATTTGACTCTGAAAAAGGCCATGTGAGAACACACTGATTTTTTTACCTCCTGCAATCAAGGTAAATGTATCCTTTTCTTGAATGTAAGGCATTTTAAAAGTGTGCTGCAGCTAGGCTGAGAATTGGCTATGCTTGATACGACTGGATTCTATTCTTATGTTTTTCATATTTATTCATTTTTATCAAAGTTGTGCATGTCCATATTTTTAAAAGTCGAACGGTAGTATAGTGTTTCCAATGACAAAGAGCAACCCCCTATCCCTTTTTTCCCCTTCCCAGGTCACTATTGATACTTCCTGGAGGCAACCGCTGTAAATTCTTCTCTTGTCATTTATTTTGATTATTCTAAAGCAGACACTTAAATTACTATTTCCTGATTTTTCAGTTTTCTATCTTATAAAAATTATCTGATGGCTTTTTATGACGGAAGCCAGAGATTTAGCATTCTTACATCATTTAACACACACACGTGCACACACATACATCCTCACAGCAGAATTTGAACACATTTTTGCTTAGATCAGCACTCAATGTGTACAATATTGTGACTATGTAAATATTGCTCTCAGATGAGCCAAGGAGGATATTACGTTTACATTTCTGTGTCAACTTTTTATTTCCCAAAGTAAATTTCCTCCATTTTTCTTTTTCTTTGGCTTTCTTAGAATTTCTTGCCATTTATGTATCTTTTGCGAACAATGCAAAATACCTCTTGATCTAATTTTTCTCGCAATCTCACCAGTTCCCACTCAGTTTTTCTTCCCCCGCTTTTTCTTTTTTTCTTTCTTTTTTTTTTTTTTCTTGATGTCATCCCTCCTGGAGTCCTCTGTATTCATTTCTAATCTGGACTGAAAACCACTGCCTAGCTGGGACCCTGGGACTTCCCTTGAAATTCCCCTGGGAATCCCCATCGCCCCTCCCTGTGTTGGATCACCTATCTTCTGTATCCCTTGGCTTAACATTTAAGGTGATACTTGATGCTACAACAAACATATTTCAAAATTTATTGGCTAAAGGCAACAGAAGTATATTCCATCTAACAGCCCAATGCTCTTTGTATGGGGGTGTATTGATAGGAGTTTGTGAGATTTTTTAAAATGTATACTTGCAATGTAGCAGAATGTCATAAGGCTACGTGTAGTTTTCTTTTTACTTTGCAATTCAAATTTTTCTTTGGCCCAGGGGAATTTTCAGTGGCTTATGTCCTGACACTGATGAAGAGGCTGTCCGGATGGGACCCTGCAAGAGGTCAGACTCCTAATCCTCTGTGTACGACACACTCATCACTGTCAGTCTCACACTTCTAACTGGACACCCGGTCCTGCTTGCTTCCAGAATTGGAACTTAAATTTGTGTAACAAATATTTAGCAAGTGTCCATAGTATGCTTACCCAGACTCTGGGGATGCAGCTATGCACAAAACAGAAAAAAAAAAAAAGTCCCTGCTTTCATGGAGTTTATATTCTTCAGAGAAACTTGGTTTTGACAAAGTGTGCCTGGACATGTGACTGTCCTTTTCTGAGCCAACCTGTGGAGTTTGATCATATCCCATAGCTCTTCCTCGATTTGGTTCAGGCACTTTTCATCTCTGCTAGGCCCAAGCTGCTGAGGTCTTGGCATGTGTCGCCAAAATAAATAGTGAGTAAAAATCAACACAGATAGAAAAAAGAAGCATTATCAGAAATTATCTGTCTGCAGCTGGGCTGGAGCTGAGTGAATGAGGGTGGAGGTTAGAGTTCTAGCGCAGACAAATCCACATCCTGGCCCCAGTGGCAACAGGCCTGTCGGGGTCTTGTTCGACAGCTTGCAAGCTGAAGATAAAGTCCCAAGAGTATTGTAGTTTCACAGTGAGGAGCCAGCAGTGTGGTTTCAGTTTGCTTAGCTCAGGATACAACAGAGAGACAACACACGGGCTTTGGCACAGTCCTCTGATCAAAGATGCCGTCAACTGCATGTTCCAGACACTCTCTCTGTTTATTCCCAGGTATCTATGGCCACCTACAAACTTCTCCTTTTAGGAAATAGGCAATAGCAGTTCTAGTTAGCTTAAGAGGACACATTTAAACATGTTTAGCCTAATAGAATACACATAATATGTAGCATATTCAAACTATGTGTATTTGGATAACTGATTTTCTGGGTTTCATGATCTGAGTTCATCTTCTATGTGAATTTCTACTCCAAGCTACATCACCTTTCTGCCGTTGCCAATGAATAATCCACTCATCCATGCTGAATGTCACTCCTTTCCATTTTTCAGCTGCCCTTGCAGGGGAGAAAAACTATCTTCATAAAATAAATACCATCTCTCCGGAAGTCACATGGCAAATCAAACTGTTTAAGTGGTGCTTGGCCAAGGCCTTGTGAATTTTGGAGGTTCCTGAACCTGTCTTTGTCTTTATAGACCATATGCTGCCTGTTTATGAAGTCCAAGGACAATACTTGGAATTCAGCATGATGAGGTGAAACGAAACCTTCTGCTCTCAGAGATAAGAGTGAAAGTACAGGTTGGTGATGCCGTTTGTTCATACGGCTGAAAAAAAAACCATTTAATGTGAATGTGGGACTTCTTTGCCATGAGAACAGGCCCCAGAAGCAGCCAAATGAGTTAACATAGCAAGGAAATTTGGGAATAGTCTAGAGTTAAAGACCCACGGTCTTATCATACTTTCCTTACTCCCAGTGCTAGATCCTGGGGTCACACCCTCCCAACCCCCGACACAGTGAGCAGGAGCCATGTCCCAAGGGGACTCCCGGGGCTGTTGGGTAAGACACAAGAAAGGATAAAAGATAAGCATTTTATTTAGGATTTTTGCATGTTTGCATATAAGTGAGATTTGTGTGTAATTAATTTACTTTTCTATAATTGTCTAGTTTTGACATAGAACTAGTCTTATAAATTAGCTCCTAAAATTAGTTGAGTAGATGCTCATCTTTTCTTGTCTCTGAAACGGTTTAATAAGAGATAGATTATTTATCTGCTCCTTGAAGGTTTAGAAAAAATAATTAATAAAACCATCTGGGCCCGATGTCTTGTGGATGGATGGTTTTGTGGGAGACTTGAGCACTGATTGAATTTTTCAAATGGTTGTTGACTTCCTCAGGTCTTTCTGTCCATCGTGGAGTCAATTTAAAAAATTTTTGTATTTCAGAAAAGAATTCATTTTATCAAATGTTTAATATTTCTTGGTATAAATTTATTCTCAGTATCTGTAATTATGGTCTCTTTTTCATTCTTAATGTATATTTGCTGCACCTTTTCTCTGTTTGTTTTTTGTTTTTGTATTTTTCACAACTAGCCGTGTTTATTTTATTAGTTTTTTTTTTTTTTTAAGTACCAACTTTTGGTTTTGGTGATTGCTCGGCAAGGTGAATCTCTTCTGTGTTCCTAACTGTCAAATCAGATGGGTCCCTACCTGGATCTGCACCTGTCACCACCATGGTATGGGGTGACCTCCACAGCTCTGCCAGAAGACGTGGATTCAAGAATGGGATTTACTGGGAAGACTTAACAGGCCAAAGTTAAGGAAGAGGGAGAAGTCGGAGGTCACCTCCATCTTTCCACCACCCCCAGCAGGATGAGCTGCCACTGCCCGGCGGTGAAGGTCTTTTTCCCCCGTGGAGCGACAACTTCCAGTTGTGGCTTCTCCTTCCATTGGGTGAGAGTGGAAAAGCAGCTTGTCACTGGGGAAGTAAACAGGACGCCAGATGCCAGGCTGTCTGGATTTGGGGGCCAGATCTGTCAGGAGTGGTTGGCAATGTTAGCCACCTGGCATCTGGGGACATTGTTACTGACTCACCTCATGGGGGCTATGAGTAAGCCATGGAAGGTGAGTTCAGGGGCATCCCTTCTGCTAATGAGAGGGGGAAAGATTCCATTTGGTTTCAACTAGCGCATTTCCGTACAGCTCAGAGCCAGCACTTAATCTGCCCGATCACTCTGTTTCTGCTTGAGATGTACCAGTCTCTCGCTTGGCTTTGGATAATGTTGATGCTTCCTTGCAGTTGAGTCAGATTTTGCTATATGTATTTCAAGGTTATGCAAACAATTACAGAAGCTCATGACTATTCTATCATTTTTGATGATTCGTCCCTCTTATTATTATGTAATATCCATCTTTATCACTATTAATGTTTTGGGGGGAAGTTAAAAAAATAACTTTTTTATTTTTCAACAGTTTTAAATTTGTGAAAAATTGCAAAGAGTTCTCGTATATACCTTACATCCAGCTTCCCCTGTTACCAACACTTTATATTAATTAGTACATTTGTTACAATTAATGGACCAATATTCATTAATTATTATTAACTGAAGTCTATACTTGCATGTTTTACTCAGATTCCCTTAATTTTTCCCTAATGCCCTTTTATAGTCCCAGGATCACATCCAGGAAGCCATATGACATTTAGTTGTCATGTCTCCTTAAGCTCCCCTCGGCTGTGACAGTTTCTAAGACTGTCATTGTTTTTGATGACCTTGACAGTTTCGAGGAGTACTGCCTGGTCAGGTATTTTGTTGAAGGACTGTCAAACTGAGATTTGTCTGATGCTTTTCTCATGCTTAGATTGAGGTTACCGGTTTTTGGGAGGAAGCCCAAAGTAAAATGCCCTTCTCCTCACATCCTATCCAGGGTACACACTGTCAGCGTGACTTATCGCTGTTGATGCAGAGCTTAACTGCCTGCCTGGGATAGTGGTTTTCAGGTTTCTCGACTACAAAGTTGCTCATTTACTTCCCCTTTTCAGAACTGTACTCTTACCCAAGGAGTAGAGAGTTATGCTCCACCTCCTCAAGCACATAGTATCTACATAAATTATTTGGAATACTTCTGCATGGGAGATTTGCCTATTTTCCTCATTCATGTATTTATTTAATTATTCAATTTATTTACATCAGTATCCACTCATGGATATTTATTTTGTACTTTGGATTATAAGTTAACACACCTTTATGTATTTTGTTGCTCACATTGTTCCAGCTTTGGTCACTAGAAAGTCTTTCAGTTGGCTCCTGTGTCCCTTTGATAGCCTCCAACAATGTAGCTTTCTGTTTTTGTTTTGGGCACTTTCTTACTTTCTGGTATTACAAGATGCTCCATGTGCATCTTGTATATTTCCTGCTCTAGTCCTAGAAGCAGCCATTTCTCCAAGGAGCCTCGGTTCCTGTTAATCGAGAATGATATTAGAAACCAAAACCCGGGCACTAGATTGGGGAGTCATTGCTTCTAGGCTGCCTCAGCTGACAGAGCAAGGAAATGCAATATTCATGTATTTACTAGCCCATATATCCATACTATCTGTAAATATTTCCATGGGTAACCGTCTGTAGCTATGTAAAGCTAAGCACGAGTTCATGCTGATGTCACCAACTTAAATCCCCTACTATGTGGGTCATTCTAGCCTTCTTCTTTTGCTTGAGATTCCACTGTATGGATATACCACAGTTGATTTATCCTTTCTGTTTTGCTGCCGAGCGTGAGGTCTCCTTGGCAAAGAACAAGCCATCTCTTTCTGTAGTCTGGCGTGATTAACAGTCTCTATGCCATACTCTGTCCCTGGTGTCTCTTGTAGCATTGGATTGATCATTAAGTGTCCCCCGGGAGCTCAGCAGCGGCACATGCTGCAAAACTGGATGATGAAAAGAGAGAACAATCGTAAAACCTAACTACTTTTTTTGTCTATAAGTGAATCTAGGGAGGGATTAGCTCTTAAATGAAATATTTATAGGTTTTTTTTCTTTTTTAAATTTTTATGATATCTGCCTGAGAAGGAAGCAAAGATATCCGCCCATACTCAGTGTCCCTCTGACATTATCATCATTATTGCCATTATTAGCATCATTATTGCCATTCTGTAAAGGTATTTTGAAGGCTCACATGTCATGCAGTGAACTGAGAACTTTAGCAGTTAGTTAAGTAGATACTTCAACCATCTAGATGTTTTTTTAGAGATGGCCCTTTTGAAAATCTGGTGAAAGCTATGGACCTTCTTTTGTAGCTTATCCTTAGAAATACATAGCTTATGCTCATGATGCAACATTTTCTATAGCATTTCAAGGAACACATAGATCCTCTGTAGCTTGGGTTAAGAAACCCTACTTGGGAAACTTACAGTCATAATAAAGTTGACAATCCCTGATTATTCCCTGATTATCCACCCTCTGAAATACAAGGCACTGTGTGTTCTGACAGAAATAGCAATGGGTACCCCACGGCTCCTGTCTCAGAGAGCTTACAGTTTTAGGGAAGAAGTAAACAAATGCTGAAGATAGGGCAAAATTGGTAAATCTCACAAAAGATGTATTTTAAATGTTTCGATGTTGTGTAGTGGATTCAACTTTCTGAAACATTTAAAGAAATATCTTAAATTTCATATTATTTTAGTCTCAAAACAGCACCATTAAAGAACAAAAGAAGGGAATAGGAGGACATAGGAAATAATAGTTTCTGAGTGTCTATTCTATCAGGCACTATGCAAGGAGTTTTAATTACATAACAGATTATTTAATACTCAAACACTTCTATGAGGTCGGTATTTCCCCCCAAATTATTTATTTCCACCTTTACGAATGAGGAAACTGTGGCACAAGTAATTTGTTAAGGTCATGTGGTGGCAGGACTAGGGCTTGGAATAAGGATTGTCTGCCTCTGAAGTTCATGTTCTTTCCAGTCGGTGACAAGTAAATAATTACAGTGTTTGGCAGCTAAAACTACTGATAAATGGAGACACTCAGTAGTTTGGCTAACACCCACCTCTATGAATTGTTCTCCAATTTTTCAAAGGCAGAATAAATTGCTTTCCTCCTCATTATTCCTAAAACACCATGTATATAGTGCTCTTTTTCTAGTAAACTTTATTTTTCGGAGCAGTTTTAGGTCCATAGCTAAATTGAGCAGAAGGCACAGAGAGTTCCCTTAGACCTCCTGCCCCCCACCCCACAGGCACTGCCTCCCTCACTAAAACCACGTCACCCAGAGTGGTCCATTTGCTACAGCCCACGAACCTACGCTGACACATCATCACCACCACCCAGAGTCCATATTTTAACGTATTGACAAAGTTGCACGCTATCACCACCACGGAATTCCAGAACATTTTCATCACTTCACAAAGAAGCCTCGTACCCACTAGTGGCACCCCCTCCTCTCGCCTCCCCTGGTTCCTGGCAACCATGAGTCTACTTTCTGTCTCTATGGCTTTGCTGTTTCTGGACACTTCATATATGAATAAATGCAATCATACAATATGTGACCTTTTGTATCTGATTCTTTCACTTCACATGTTTCCAAGACTCATTTATCAGTAGTTCGTTATTTTTATTTCAGAATATTATGGGGGTACAAATGTTTTGGTTACATGAATTGCTTCTGTACAGTTTGAGCCAAAGTTATGAGTGCCCATCACCCAGATAATGCGCATTGTATCTGTTCGCTGTGAATTTGCCCAACCCCTCTTCCCCACTCCCACCTACGTGATTCTGTTGAGTTTTACTTCCATATGTGCATAAGTGTTGATCAATGAGTTCCAATTTAGTACTGAGAACATGTGGTGTTTGTTTTTCCATTCTTGCCACACTTCACTTAGTAGAATGGTCTCAGTTCCATCCAGGAGGAATTCCTGCAAGGACGTGTTAGTCTTTTGATATTTATATGCACTAATTTCCCTTGAGTGTGGGGAAGTGCTGGGTTTTCGGGTAAGCTTTAAAATCTCAACACTTTCTAAAGTTCTAGGAAAGCTTTGCAGGAGTTCTGAAGTGGGTTAGCATGATGGAAAATGCCACTTTCAATGGATCTGCTAGAAGATTACTAATTGATGGGATAGGCATTTAATCTTGGTTGTTTTTTTTTGTGGGAAGGATGGCAAAAAATACAAGGATATATATTAAGAACCTAGAGAACCTCATGTAACTTTATGACACATCATATAACTTTTACAACAAATATAACTTAATGTGTTCACAGAGCTGTTGCCTGTGAGCAGAAACTTATTATTGGAATTGTGATAAAGACTCTGACAAATCAGCATCCTCTGTGTTCCCTGCAGGGGACACAATCGTTTGCCTTAGTTAGGACCCGGGATGGAGGAAAGAAACTGATGAACAAGACGTTATCAGCATCTTATGTTAGGGGCAGAGGATTCCGCGGCCATCAGTCACCGCGTCTCCATGGAGACTTAGCTAAATTGGGAGTCACTGGTGTAACTTCTGTTATGAATTAATTAAATTATACAAATGCAGAAAGTACAGTGAAATGATATTTCTCTCACAGAGGCTGTGTCCTTATGGCATTTTTCAGTCCATAGGTCCTCAGAGCAGCAGACACTGATGGCCAATTTCCAGGGTACCGAGGTCTACTGACAGTTGCAAGAAGGGCGATGTTTTCTAGTCCTGCTCATTTAGCTACGGTGATCATTTAGCATCCATCCAGTGAAATGACCCCTCAAACGGCTTTGACTTTGGTAAGGAGACATCCTCTAAAGTTGGAAAACAAAGCTTTTTGCATTGGCTATTCTGTCATGCAAGAAGAAAGTAGGCTGATTCAGAGAGTAGGCTGAGCTAAATAGAAGATAAGTCTTTTCTTTCCCAATCTAGCCAGCAGTTTCCTTGTAGAATGATGTGCTGTGTTTTGCTTTGAAACTTGTTCTGCCTCCTGCCGGTTGAGTAGCTGTGAGCAGGTTAACTTTTTTTTTTTTTTAATTTCAGAATATTATGGGGGTACACATGTTTTGGTTACATAAATTGCTTCTGTATAGTTTGAGCCAAAGTTATAAGAGTGCCCATCACCCAGATAGTGTGCATTGTACCAGATTGGGTTAGCTTTTAGGACTTCATCCTTTTAATATTTCTAATGAGATGGTTGTTCCCTTAATGTACTCACTCAACAAACATAAATTAAATCTTGATGATATACCAGGCACAGTAATGCACATTGGTTTCCAAATTTTTTACCACACAGATTTGCCCTTATAATATTTTCTCCTTTTGGTCTTATTATTTTGAAAGATTTGATCTACTGTGAGTATTAATATGATTTTTTTTAATATTTAAAAATAGAAGGCATTTAGAATCAGCAATTGCAGCTTCTGATTAGCTGAAGATAGAGATTTCATCCAAAACAAAGGAAGCTCACTGTTGGAGTTAGCTTTTAGAGCCGCGCTGCCGGTAAATGTTCTGTTTCCATTAGGGTTTTATTTTTTTTAATCCAAAGAATTCCAGACTTTTAATCAATTTGTTATAAAGTGTCATCTACACACAGATGCCTTATTATATCTCTTCTTGCTTATTTAATTTATAGTCCCTGATCTTTCTGGCACAATGAGAGGGACGTAGGTATCTTCAGTTGTAATGTCAATGGAATTAATATTTCAAGGAAGTTCTATTTTCATGGGTCTGATCCATTGTTTTTTAAAAAATATTAAAAGTGGTTCAAATATGTCTATTACTACCTTTGAAGGTTGCTTAGGAATCCAGGAACTTCAAGGTAGGATGGGCAAGACGGTCTTTATTCTAAACCACTACAACCTAATGATGCAAAGGATGGATGAACAAAATAATATCACTGAGCATCGTGCTTTTGGTTTTGAGTTTGTTATCAGATGCTCAGCAAAGCAGGAGATCATCTCACATCCACCTTGCTGGGTACTTATGGAAAATGATGTATCCATCCAGGAAATAAATACCCTCAAAATCTTCTCAATGAACCATGTCCTCATTTGTTTGTGGGCCAAATAGTTTGAGGGATCAGCCCACTAGTACAATCACTGGGCTGGGACGGGAAAACTTGCATTTGAAAACAATATAGTGGCAGCAGCAGGTCAGGGAAAATAATGTTCTCAAAATACGCTTGAACCTTTCGATTCAACTGAATCGAGAGTTTGCTGTTCTCCCCCTTTCACCCCACTCCATCCTCCACCCCAAAGCCCATAGTTTCCATTTCTGTCTATTCAGTGACCCCCTGGGAACAAGGAACATTTGGCTAAAGATCAGAAAATATTCATATTGAACATCATGTGAGTGAGAAGGATCTCAGGGCACCGAAAAAAAGGGCTTCCGGGTAGTTCTTCATTTAGCAATTTAATATTTTTGGAATATGTTTTATGGGCCAGGGGCTGTGGAGCATAACAACTTATCTGTTGTTCCCTTGTTCTTAAGAAGCTTCCAGTGAGACGAAGAGGTTATAACATGACACGGAATGGACAGGAGAGTGACCACTACGTCTCCTGCTGGTAGCCAAGCCATTTTTAGGAGGGGTGCTATTGAAACCAACCGTGTTACTTGGGTGGAGGCTACCTAAGAAGAGCATTTAAGTCAGACCCAGAAATAGGGTAGAATTAGGCTAGAAACGTTCAAGAGCATTTAGCCAAGGGAAATCACATGAGAAAATGACCCAATAACCTACCGTCAAATATCTTTGGTAGAATCAATTTTTCTGGTTGGGACATCCAGATCCATTTTCTTCAACACCTTGACCTTCATCTTTGAAATCTGACTCTGTTGACAAGAAGAATCAGTAAAGTCCATTGCATTTTCTCTGTAGAACAGTCAAATTGTGCATTCAAAGAAAATGAATCCCGAAGGCTTTATTTTTAGCGCAGAGCTATTCGGGAAGTCTGAAGATTCCATTATTGTTGGAAATGCCTGTCACATTTCATTTTATTAGAATGAATTGCTAAAGCAGCATTGTATCAAAGTCACTATGAACTTTGGGAGGGGATTATGGTTGATAATAATAGAAATGAATATTTAATACTAGAAATTAATATTGATCATCAGGTGTTTGCCCGGAATCATGCTAAAAGTTTTATACACATAATATTCATTAATCTCACAAAACCTTATGCAGTAAGTGCAGTTTTATGTTTTTACAAAGGATAAATTAAGGCTAAGAGAGGACAAGTAACTTGCCCAAGGCAAGTTAATTAATGCGTGGCAAAGCCAGAACTAGCACTTGTTAATACTCTTAAGCTCATCTCTAAACACACACATCTACTTGACGTTTGGCTAATATCAAGCTGAAAGATGAGCGGGGCACATCCAACGCAGCCTTCAGACCGTGCGATCTGGGGAAGTTTTATCCCCTTCCTACAATAAAGCCTCAATTAACTAGTGAATGCGCTTGGGGAATGGGCAAATTTAAATTTATGGTTAACTAAGGATTATGAAGAAAACTTTCCCTCTAAGCCTCACAGGAAACAAGACTGAATCAAGTCTTTGATCACTGAGAAGCCGGCCGTATCTTAATTCAGTCCAGCAAATATGAATCAAGCTGCACAGCGAGACCAGGGTTGACCTTCTCACCTGCACACACTGTGAGATAATAAATGTGTATTGTTTTAAGGCGCTAAGTCTGTTGTAACTTGTCAAGGCAGCGGTAGGAAACTAGCGCATTCGACACACGTTTAAAATTAAACTCAAAGGTGAATGATATGCCACCTTCTCATCTATATTATATTATAAATTACTCTAAAATCAAACACAAAACTATTAATTCTATGTATTTATTAATTTATTTCATCATCTCTATGGTTGATTTTTAATCTTCCTGGATTAAGGACGCTTGTGCATTAAGGGCACACTTTGCCTTGCAAAGCTACCTGGGGCCATCTTCCCAAGTGAATATGGCTTCCCTTCTCAGCTGGATGAGGTTGCATATGGACAGAGATTTTCATATATTCATAAGATACAAAGTTATAAAGCTTAGAACATTTTTCTCCATGACCCAGTCATCTAATCTAAACTTCTTTTATTAGCCTTGGGGCATCTGGGGATTCCAAGTCCATACCCTGTAAATAGGATTGATTTGATAACTGAAGTCCCCAGAGTTCAAGATAAGCTCTTGCCTAATTAACCTTTATTTACAGATTGGAGCTAATGAAGCTCTGAACAGCCAGCCCCGTTACTTCACGACTAGACTGGACTCCACCAATCAATATTGGTGGAGCTTCCTTCTGAGCTCTTTGCAAACTCCCCCTGTCTTGCAGGACCACAGCACTTATATTGAAATGATACCAAATTGTATTCTGCATACCTTCCAAGGTTGGGGTACTCTGCAGTTGCAGGACTGAAGTCATATTGGTGACATAAATCAGTGCTTTTACACATTGGCACAGCTTTCCAGCCTTCCACAATCATTATTGTTTATTATTTTTAAAAATAATCATGGAATGCTGTTGTCCCACAGAAAATTTGATGTTTCACAAAAAAAATTAAATAGCAAAAGACTAAAATCTGTCTTATTTTCTTAATATAGGAAGCATGTTACATTTTGAAAAATGCAAATATAAATATAAATTCATATGGGACATTCAAGTTTTCATTTCAAAAGAAAATGCGCTCAGGACTTTCTATAAAATACTTGGCATCTAGCAAAAACTAACCAGCCCCTTGTTGAAATATTGCTGTTTAGTTCTGAAGCAAATACAATAGAAGTAGAAGGAAAAAATTCCATCACAAATATAATTTAACACCTAGAAAAATACATAGGGGAAACATTGTACAAAACAACTAGAGAATATGGGAAAACCTTAGAAACTATTGTAGGAATTACATTTAGGATTGAAAAGATAGCAAAAGAAGCAAGAATTTGTGCCAAACAGGGTTAGTTAAGGGCGAGAGGGACATCTTGAAGACTTACAAAGGTTTTAATGCATAGAAAATGGAATAGGAAAAGAAGAAGGACATTTTAGACTTTTCTAGAATTGCATACATTTGGCAATGATATTTAATATTTCAGCATCTACTATCATTTTATCAACCACGTGTCTCAAAAAATGTAACGTTGTTTAGAACAGTTAAGATCCATCTACTTCACAGCTTCATTCTTGTCAAAATGTCAATACCTCAAAAATAGAATAAATTATGAGTTTGTGCTAATTTGGTTAATAAACAGATGAGTGCACAGGTGCACACAGTGGAAAACAAAAACAGATCTTCAAGAATAAGGCGTGAGGAATAAAAAGGATAAATTTGATAAATATTTTGTGAAATTTCTCAGTTTAGCTCAGAATTTGCTTTTAGGAGCCTACAATTTGAAAGAAAGCACCTTTAGGCTAGCCAAAAAAAAAAAAAAAAAAAAAAAGTCCTTAAATTGACATCATATAGAAAATTTTACCCAGGCAATCCCATTTTTGAAACAATTGATAACAATTTTTATAAGTACAAAACCAATCCAGATGTGCTTTTAAAAATGGTTTAACATCGCAAAGTTTGAACACAAAATTTCAGGCAAATTGGCCATTAATTTGATCACTAGGTGGATTAATTTCAAGGAAATTCACTTTACGGTTAATCGATGTGTACGACCCCTCCAGACAGGGCGGTGAGCATTTGGGAGCTGCAGAAGAGAGGTGATACTCTCAGAGGACAGAGGAAAACCAGCCTTGCTAGAAAGGGACATGTTTGACTACGGGGGTACGAGACATGGGAGGGAAGGGTATGTGTGCAGGGGGTGGGACTTGATTAATAAAGGACTTTTCCAAAAGGATGACAATAGCAACAGACTTTGATCTCTCTCAATTCGAAGTCACAGTGGTGTTTGTGGGAGTTGCCCTAAGGACTTCAAGGACAGGATTTGGAATATCCTCTTAGAAGGATGTTGAAGTGACACTGGCCTGAAGCAGCGTGTGTCCCTGCTGGAGGACGCGATACTGCTCTGTGCTCACAGTGTTCAAACTGAACCCGTGACCTTCGTCTTCTTCCCTATTGAGGCGCAGAGGATTAGGCCTCCCATCAATGAGACAAGCTCCAAATCACACAAGTGTTCTCTTTGTGGCCACCTAAAGCCTATGTTTTAAAAATATGGAAGTCATGCATGTTAGGTAATGAAGAATGAGAGGATCTGGAGAGGCACGAAGAAGAAAATACAAAGAATCAGTTATTGAACTTCCAGAGATGAATGTTATTTAGTTTTTGTCCTTGCAGCCCTCCCTCTTTGCCTATATTTAGCGCGTGTATATAGAGGGGCAGCATCTCATCCCATCTCGGTAGCTGAGGAAATACACATTCAGTCTATCGCACTGTCCTTGTCCTAAATCAGCGCTGTCCAATAGAAGAATTCTTCTTCAAGAAGAAAACGTCTTCAAGTCGCAAAATTTGAAAAAATGCATTTCTTTCCCACCCCAATTCACACGTATACAGTAACAAAACCTAGTGAAGGGATGGAGACACAGCTGCCTGCGTTTCCATTTGGAGAGGCATGGCCAGGTCTCTAAGCAGGAAGGGGTCGGCGCTACTTGAAAACTCAATAGAGAGAGTTTTGGAGATGGAAATAGAAACCAAGTAGAAATGTACACATCCCCAGCCGGCACATGGTCACATCACCCACCTGTGTGCTTCGGAGCGCAAGGTGACCACCCTGCAGGCGCAAAGGAGCAAGTCCAGCATCCTTCCTTACAGTCTCCTACAGGGGTCGCTGTTCAGTGGCCTCAGACCGTGAGATGCGCTCCCCCTGTAGCCCAGAAAATGAGATAATGGGGTGAACAACTTACCTGTCCTCTTAGGCAGAAGGGCTTTCTTTATTAATACACAACTCCCTTGCTTGGCAACTGTCCCCAGATCTTTTGGGTCTTGCTCTCTAAGTTCCAGCTACAATCGAAGGTACAGTTTTATCCAAGGCCACCAAGCAGCACAATGATGACGAAGAGTCACAGAAGCCTAATGTATCATTGGCGTTTCCTGGCCTAGGTTTTTAGCACCCACCACATCAGACAATTCTATCACAATTCAAAAAGTAAACCCATTATCGGTTTAGAACATACCAAGACTGCTTCGGGCCAAAGTCACGTGTACCTGACACTCCTGGAAGAACGACAGGGAAGTCCTCCCCTCCCCCTCCCCAGGCTCTAGTAGTGCAGCGGTTAACAACATGAGGGCAACAGAGGTCGTGGAACCTCTCTTTTCCCTTAGTTTCCACATCTGTAATACGCAACGATAAAAATAGCACCCGAGATCACAGGCTCATTGAATAAAGAGATGACCTGGGAGAAAGCGGAAAGCGGTGCTGCAGCCAGGCTGTGGTGGTCCCGGCAGAACGTAAACGTCCTTCCAGAGGGCAAGTGATGCTCCAAGAAAGCCACCTTAGGACCACGGGTGAAGCAAGTCGTAAATACGGCCACTCTGCAACTGCAAAAAGACTCAACATCCCGCTCTTCCGACGTATACACTGGCTACTATTTGTTTATTGTTTTTCTTAAAGTAAAAACAAAAAATCTTCATCAGTATTTGAGCTGAATATGTGATAAAATATTCTTGCCTTAACTTATAGCTTCATAAAACACCATGGAATGTGTTGCTACTCCTTTTTTGTCAATAACTTGCTCTCATCTTCTTGCCTCCAAGATAACAATTATTAGTATATCCCATCACCTAAATGCCTTTACCTCTAGACAAAATCCAACTCAGCCCTAGCCCTAGCTGCCTTAAACCCTCGCTAGAACCACCCAGAACAGACCAGAACCTGCCAGAAGCCCCCGCCCACTCCTTCCTACTGAGAGGTCCGGGGTTCCTGTGGGGTCCACCTTCCCTTGCTGCCGAAAGCCAACCAAACCTGCCTTTTCCCCAGTGAGCAAAGTGTGTATTTTGTGCAGTGCCTTTTTGGCTACTCAGAGTCTGTTTTATTTCTTATGACACATTTAATCTGGCAGCCTCTTACTGTCATCCAGCCAGTCCCTCTACCTCATTAGGCTCTCTCAATCCCCAAATAGAGTTATTTGGGGGAATTTCCATAGCAAGACAAAGAGACTTCTGGTTCTAAATGGGCATCTGGCTAATGGCCTCGAGGCAGCCTTTCCCAACTTCTTGCTCAAATGCCCCCAAAGCCACAGTGAAGCCAGTTACAAACTACGACTGACAACTCAATGCCAGAATCATGGAAGAAGTGACACTAATTATAAAGCAGACGGAGGAGGGCTGAGAATAACCCACCATGCTTTAACTCACGGCACGCCCGGGGTTGGCTCAAAAATTAGACACCATCTGCAAAAACAGAGATGAAGAGAGTTTGTACCTCCCTAACAAATGTGCCCTGGCTCACAGACCCATGTTCAGAGGAACCTACAATAGGCAGACAAGTGTTCGCTGTCCCATGTGCCCTTCTCCGGGAATTACCCGGAGTTGTGTGGTCCTGCTCTCATCTCCACCTGTCTACAACCCACCATGTTTCTCCACTCAGGCAGAGATGGAAACTCCCAGAAAACACTGGCAAAGTTGGAGAAGGAGGTGAGAGAGAGGGAGAGTATTGTACTCAGGGCACAAGTAAGGAGTCAGAAAGAGTCTTAGCAGCAGTGCATTCTGGGAGTTGTTTCATGCATTAATATTACACCTGCAGTATGCAAGAAAATCCATTGGCTCACAGGCAGAAAGTGTTAGAATGTTTATTTCTATTCCATTTTTGTTTAAATTTTTTTAAAAAATTAGTTAATAATAATAGATCAATGTGTTTCATTAATTGTAACAAATAGACCACATGAAGCTTTAGTAAGCATGCTCATAAATATTTAGCACCCTCTTCTGAGGTTTCTTACTTAATAAAGGCAAAAGTCATGTGTCATACAAATGGCCAAAAGGTATATTAAAAATGCTCAACATCACTGATTATCAGGGAAATGCAAATCAAAACCACAATGAAATACCACCTCACCCCAGTTAGAATAGCTATTATTAAAAAGACAAAAAATGCAAATGCTGGCAAGGGTGCAGAGAAAAGGGAACCCTTGTATGATGTTTGTGGGAATGTAAATTAGTACAGCCATTATGAAAACAGAAGTTTCTCAAAGAATTAAAAATAGAATTACATATGATCCAGCAACCCCACTATTGGATATTTACCCCAAGAAAAAGAAATCAGAATATCAAAGGGACACCTGCACCCTATGTTTATTGCAGCACTATTCACAATAGCCAAGATATGGAATCCACCCAAGTGTCCATCGACAGATGAATGGGTGAAGAAAATGTGGCATATATATGCAATGGAATACTACTCAGCCATGAAAAAGAATGAAATACCATCATTTGCAGCAATGTGGATGGAGGTCATTATGTTAAGTGAAATAAACCAGGCACAGAAAGATAAATACTGCATGTTCTAACTCCAGTGTGAGAGCTAACAAAGTTGACCTCATGGAGACAGACAATAGAATGATGGTTACGAGAGGCTGGGTAGGGTGGGGCTGGAGGACATGAAGAGAGGTTGGTTAATGGGTACAAAAATGCAGTTAGATAGAAGGAGTAAGCTCTAGTGTCTAATAGTATAGTAGGGTGACCACAGTTAACAATAATTTATTATATACAGGCAGTCCCCGGGTTATGGACAACCCAACTTACAGTGTCATTTGACCCTCATGAGATCTGCTGCTGCCCCAATTTACCTTATATTAGCGTATATTAGCTAGGAACTAGGAGGTATCCATAACTGATTCACTGTCAGGCACGCAGGACTGGTAAGCAGTTGATCCAAGCTCTCAAGAAGAGAACAATGTCTGATACGAGAACATATGGAAAGTTAAATGAATGTCTAGTTGGTAGAAAAATCAGTGAAGATGCAGGGCAGTACACTGTGTTTGAGAGTTTTTGGAATAAAAGTCTTTTTCTGTGCCCCTTAAAATTTTATCATGCAATCACCCATTCTGTCTTCACATACGTCTGGTTCAGACATAATGGCTCAAAATCAACTTCAAATCAAAAGTGCCATTCTTCTTTGGCTCCAACGCCGACCTCTGAAATGACTTGGGTCTCACTCCTTGGGAACCGCCATTTCCTTCTCTTATAACTGAAGTTCTACAAACCAGCCACTGCACATTCAAAGATTGATTTCTCCGGAAATACTGCCTGCTCTCGCCGATGGTGCTGTAACAATCTGTTCTTTAAATAAGTCTAAACTTGACAAACAGTAATCTTGCTAATTGGCCAATTCATGTTCAGTTTTAAGTGCACTATTCATTTACCAGCTCCAATCCTCTGCTACATCCTACCCATTTATTCTAGGGATGTGTTTTCGACTCGATTCTGCCCTCTCAACATTTTGCATATTAGCACACTCTCTTAATAACCTTTGTAGGTGTCACAGAAGAATTTCCTTCTGTGTGGAGAGATAATTGCCTTTCAATAACCTAGGTATGTTCTTTCCATTTCTTCACATACAATTTCAGTAATTAGGCTTTCTGAGCATGGATTGAGTTGGGCACTAAGGAGTTGGAAAGAGCTTTTTAATGCTTAAATTTTACTGGATCTCTATAATATTATTTGCTGGGCTCCTCGGGGCTAGACAGTTTTATTCACCAACTCTTCAGAATCCTGATGCCCTGGAGAGTTTATCTTTTATAACCATCCCCAACAAATTAGACAATTATTATTCAGTTCTGCATTTCCCGTCAAGGTGCATAGCAAATGGTTTACAGCTGATATTTTAATTGCGTTGATCCACAGCCTTGAAGTGGCATGCCATTTACAGAATCCTTTTTTTTTTTTAAAGCTATTTATTTGCTTTAGAAGCCATTGAATACTCTCACTCAGACATATTTTGAGGAGACTTTTCAGCTGCAAAGATGGTAGGCTGCTATTCTCCTTGAAGTTGGTGCTATCAGAGCTCCAGTGGGAGATGTTGATGGCACCTAAATGACATTTTCTCATAATTGATTTGATGTGAACACCTGGGCCATGTCTACAAGACATAGAAATAGGTTATAATTGGTTGCTGAAGCACAACATAAGTCTGGAAAATTATTGAATCTATTTAGGTTCATTAACTCTTTCCTTCTCTATGAATTAATTTTTATTATTAGCATTGCCCTGACATGGAAATGTCTTCTTAAAACCATATAAAATTTAACGTTTTGAATAACAAAGCAGGTTCTTTGTTCTGTTCTCTATTATTGTAACTTTGCTAGGTGATACGTGTTTTCGTAAATTCTTTGTTTACATGTAATAACATGGTAGACACATGCAACAACTTCCAGAAATCTTAAAAATCATATCATTTGGAGTTTGGAAGAAAATCAATTGAACAGTTTTTTTTTTTTTTTGGCCTCTTACAATTGGGCCAATAGTGATACATCTAACGTACTGAACCAGGCCCTGTGCTAAGCACTTTACAGATATTGTAATATTTTATTTAATATCACAGCCTTATGATGAAAATGGCAATGTTACCCTTCCTTTAAGAGACTGGGATGCTGAAGCACAGAGAGATTGAGTGACTTTCCAAAGAAATGAGTTGTGGAGCCCATGTCTGAGCAGAGAGTTCAGATTAAGAACCCGAGCCTCTAATCCTGACACTACTCGATGACATGCAAGGCCAAGTGCCTAATGAGCAGGATAAAAAGCCACAAGAAGACACATCAGCTGCGATGACAGGCTCAAGGGTGTCGTTAAAAAGCAACAGGGTAAATAAGCTGTGATATATCCAGACAATGGGACATTATTCAGGGCTAAAAAGAAATGAGCCTTCAAGCCATCTAGAGACGGGGAGAGAACTTAAATGCATATCGCTACGTGAAAGAATTCTATCTAAAAGAGCTGCATGATTCCAACTGTATGGCACTCTGGAAGAGGCAAAACTATGAAAATAGTCAAAAGATGAGTGGTTGCAAAGGTGAACCTTGATCAAGTCTCTTCCCACACCTCTTTCGGATTCTCTAATCCTCTAAGGAATAAGGAGGAAATACATATAAACTAATTTCAATTTTTTTCCCTTGGGATTCACCTCCAAATAAGCCTACCTCTTTGTTGTTGAGATAATTCTAATCAACTATTTAGCAGAAAATGTAATCATCATATTGAAAGTGAGCTATTGTGTTTGTTTCTCTCTTTTTTTTTTGATAGATTTAGGGGTACAAGTGATTTTTAGTTACACAGATTAACTGGATAATGGTGGTGTCTGGGTTACAGTGTACCCATCACCCAAATAGAGTTTATTGCAACCAATAGGTAGTTTTTCATCCCTCACCCTCTTCCCACCCTTTCTCTTCTGAGTCTCCAATGTCAATTTTGACACTCTGCGTGACCATGCATACCCAGAGCTTAGCTCCCACTTAAAAGTGAGAGCATGAGGTATTTGGTTTTCTGTTCCTGAGATATTTCACTTAGAATAATGGCCCCCAGTTCCATCCAAGTTGTTGCAAAAGACACTATTTCATTCTTTTTTTATGGCTGGGTATTACTCCAGCTTGCCACTCTCTTTCTTTGTTTCAATGGAAGATTTTTTCTTTGTTTGTTTATCTTTGTTAATTTAGCTTTCATTATTATAGCAGGACATTTTGATAAAATGCTACTATCAATATTTTTGTATTTATATTTCACTGGTTAAGTCTTTGAGCTAGAGTAAAAGTTATTCTTACAATAAAAGCTTTCCTTTGTCATCATTACCTTCCTGCTCTTGAGGATCATGGCAATGCAGAAGAATGCTTTCTAAATGAATGTGCCTTTGTTCAAGTCATAATTTTATCAAAGTGTCCAGTCTCTTTATAGAATTGAGTTTTGTTAAGCAAGTATTTTCATCAAAAATTGTATAGTAGCAATCTTAGACGGAAGGTGCTTTAACCTGTCATTTTATAAAGACAGATCTCCCTGGGGCACTCTGCCAATCGTTCCTGGAGTAATGGTGCAAAAGGAGACAGGTTTGCTTACTGAGATCTGCACGAACTTGCACCTACCCCGACTGAGGTTATCAGAGAAGGGCAAATTAAAACCACAATGAGATACTATCTTACGCTAGTCAGAATGGCCATTATTATTAATAAAAAGTCAAAAAATAACAGATGTTGGTGAGGATACAGAGAAAAAGGAATGCTTATACACTATTGGCGGGAATGTAAATTAGTACAACCTCTATGGAAAACAGTATGGAGATTTCTCAAAGAACTAAAAATAGAACCACCATTCAATCAAATATTGCATATTCTCACTTATAAGTGGGAGCTAAATAATGCGTACACGTGAGCATACAGATTGGAATAATAGACATTGGCAACTCGGAAGGGTGGGAGAGGGATGAGGGATGAGAAATCACTTAATGGGTACAATGTACACTGAGTAGTGATGGTGAACATTTTTAGTGATGGCTACGCTAAAAATGCCAGACTTCACCGCTAGGCAATATGTTCGTGTAATGAAATTGCACTTGTACCTCCCAAATCTATAAAAATAAAAAAGAAAACACAAAAAACAAACTTAGAGTGAAAATTGTTTTGTGTTCTTACCTAAATTGAGAAGTTGAGTCTTTAACCTTTATTTCAAGACACATGCTTCAAATTTTTAAAATATCAAAATAACAATATCACTATAACAAAAATATCGATATTTCTCGGTACTTAAAAATAGCGTGGAAAACCCGGTTACACAAATTACAGAAACTATTATTTGAATCGCCAGCTGTAGGATCTGTGAAATGAGTTGGCAATATTTTCCTGGCCACTCCCCTTGTTACTGATGGTAGATTTTACCATGCAGAAATTTTTATTTTTGTGAAGTATAATTTTTCAGTTTTTTAATTTATGGCTCTGGGTTTGAGCCCATGCTTTTGAAGTCTTTTCCCATCCTTTGTTCATATTCTTTGCTTCTGTGAGTTTGACTCTTTTAGATTCCACATATAGGTAGAGCCACACAGTATCTGTCCTTCTGTGATTGGCTTATTTCACTTTGCATAATGCCCTCCATATTTTATTGGTTCCTTCAAAGTCCCAAATTCCTGGATGTGTCTTTGCAGGTGGCCACAGAGAGGTGCCCAAGAGCAGCAAGCCTGCTTTCCCAGGAGTTTTGATCTCTGGCATTAAAAAAATATTTATCATTGCGTTGCTGTTTGTTTCAAGCTAATATCTGGGATTTGCATGGACCAGCAGTTCTTAGATTGCTGGGTAATCAGTGTAACATTGAGGAGTTGAAGGCTCAGGAATGGGGAATCTTAAGGGATCCCATATAAGTAAAGAGCTCAGCACAGTATCTGGGATGTAGTGGGACCTCCATAAATGTGAGTTTTCCCTTTTCTTCTTCCTTCCCCTTCCCTACCCTCTCTGTGTCCATCCCACTATTACTCACTCTCTCTTTTTCATCGAGTCAAGAAATTTCCTAGGAACCAAATTACAGACATTTCAGAGCAAACAAAATCCCACAACCAATCAAGAATCAGACCTTGTCCCATGCAAGGCTTTTCCTAAAGCTTGTGTCACATCCTGAAGCAAAAAGAAGTAGACCCTGGTGTTAGATTTCAGTTCAATCGCAGCTCAAATACTGAGCCATCAGTGGTGTGACAGGGGGCATTTCTGCATACCCCCCTGAACTGCAGTCTCCTTTTCTATAGAGCAAGGACAATACCCAACTCGTAGGATGGCTGCAAGGGTTCAGTGAGAAAACATGAGAAAGCACCACCAATAGTTCTTGTATTTATATCAGATCAAGGTGCAGGCAACAGGCTTTTGTTGGGGAGAGGCGTAGAGGGCAAGAAGAAACACTTGACCTCTTGGTAATACTAAACTCTGGTGGCCCTGTGTTTCCTTGAGGGATGGCCAAGGACACACACGATGCCCTTGTGCTCCGTGGGGTGAGCCCCTCAGGCTCAGAGAGAACAAGTCCCGCGGGGCTCAGGGAGGGACAGGGAAGAGAGTGAACATTAACTCTGCTTGCCTTTGGGGCCACAGACCTGCTGCTTCCCATGGAAATTCACCTAGGAAAAAAATCTCTTGGTTAGACCGATTGGTCACAAAAGGTTTAACTTAATATAAATACATAGTGTGTGTGTGCGCGCACACACGCATGTGTGCAAGGGTAAGGAAACGGCAAGGGGGTCTGGGACCTCTTTGCCTCTCTACTGTGTAAATCATGACCCATAAAGAAATAATTTAACAGAGTCACCCCACAAAATATTCCCTTCTAAACTCGTCTGCTTGTGTGTGTGCGCAAGAGGGCATGTGTATGCAAAAACACGTAGGAAATAAGGAAGATCCTGATTCCATTATCAGGGTACCAGAACAGAAAAGATTGTGAGAGTTATTAATGATCTCGGGGCGATAGTAAGTTTCGTTTATGCTCAATGCCTACTAAAACATAGATATATGCTTAATAGCTTGGCTGAGTGAGTCTGTTCAATCTTTTCTTGTCACAGGGTCTTTGGTGGAGCCAAGATTTCCTGCAAACATCGAGAGAGCTGGACCTGGTGACACAGACCTGGGGATCAGCTCCCTAAGGGTTACCTGTGGCAGCCTGCAGGCCAGCAGGTGCCCGCAGGGGAAGAAGACAGTCCTCTGATGCTTGGACGAGCCCAGCTTGTTCCCAATTGGACGTGTGACAGCCACTCTTCCACCTGGAACGCTGCTCCCTCAGGTCCCGGGGCTAACTCCTTGACATTTTCTTGTTTATTTGCTCATGGCTGGTTTCTCCTTCACTAGAATTTAAGCTCAATGAGAACAGCCACTTTGTCTGCCTCTCCATCTCTCTCCTTAGCTCCCGGAGTGATGTCCTGCAACAATAGAATAATAGGAACTCAACAAATATTTGCAGAACGTTGAAAGAAGGTATTATGCTTTCTTGCACCGTAAGACCAAAGTGCTCTAGACTTAATTTTTCAAGAGAAAATGGGGCAGCCACTAAAAAAAAAAAAAAAAAAAGCAACAGAGGAAAAAACACCTGAATAAAAGCATATGCTTAAAAAATCTGGCTTGCATTTTACATTTTTGCAAAGGAGACATAATTAAAGTGTTTCACTCTCCCCCTGGACCTCTGACAGCAAAATTAGCATGAAGGAGAACAGTACATAATGGGAAGCAAAGGTAAGCATTAAAATGTTGTTTGTCTCATGCAAATTGCACAATCTACTTCTGATTCATGACAAAAAAAAAAAACAAAAAAAAAAACACCTTTTTTCCCTAGAATTGATAAATGTCAGTTGAAATGCTTCTGAAATGCCTTCACTTTGGGTGGAGGCTTCATGTAAGGAGTATTTATTGGACACTTCTGAAATGCTGTCAACTACCCTAGGCACTGGGGTGGCAATTACAAAAAAGAGACCAAGTCCTCTCTCTCTCCCTGCCAAGGAGTTCACAGTCTAAGGGGTGGTTGAGATAAAGAACACAACACAGAGTAAGAAACGACATAAATATGGGTGTTACAGAAGCATGGGGTGGGGGCGGGCGTGCTGGTAGCTTCGTGAAAAATGTGGCTGTGAGTGAGATCCCGTCTCTAAAAAAAAAAATGTAGCTATGAAATAATGACGTCGAAGAAATGAAATTTAATAATGGACTTTGAGCAGGTATGAGGAGTCGGTCAATCACCACCCTTTTATCGAGAGCTTCCTCTGTACCAGAACTCTCCTGGGTTCTGTGCTTTTAGCCTTCAAGAAACTCAGTTTCCACCATGCTGGGTCGGTGAAGGCACCGAAAGGCCATGTAAGATTGCCCTCTTTCTCCACTGGGCTTTGGACCTCAGCGCGCCACAAGAAGAGTGTCGGCATTTGCAGAAACAATCAGATTGCTTCATTTTACCCCACTGGAATGCAGATATTCTGACCAAACCCTCAGAGGAGGTTGAAGAAGGAAGAGAATCTGTCAGATAACTCAAAGGCCATCCCTAGCCTCTGGCAATTTACGCCAAATCCTTTGGAAAAATCCGTGCCCTCACTCCCTGTTGCAGCAGATATCTTCCCTTTTCCGAAAGCTAGTCATCTCCCTCAGTTTCGTATGCAACTCTTGGATGGGGCCCAGGTTCTACCGAGATGGGTGGGATAATTTGATTTATGACAGCAGAGAAATAGGCTTTCAGTTAGTTTTTGAGTCAGAAGCATCTTATAACTCCAAAATAAATGGTGACAGGAAGTGCAATCCGTGCCAAATGCCCCTGCGTCAGGCTGAGTTAAAACCGTCAAATTTAAAGCGAATGTTGATAGCACTTGCTCATTAAGAAATTTGCTACTTCCTTGCTCAGGAAGGCATGAGATTGAATTCTCCAGAATGCTTATCCTCTTCCCCTTGTTGGTATCCTTGCTCAAATCTGGCTTCTTCTTGAATTTCTCCTTCCTGTCACTATGGTTTTGATTCAAGTGATTTCAGGGAGAATGACGCAGATGGGGTTAGATGCTGCAGTTGCTACCCTGGCACGGCCTGGCTGGTGGCCGCTGCAGCTCCTCCTAGCACTGCCTGGGTGTGTTGGGGGGAGAGCAAAGCTATGGACACCCCTAGTAGGGATGAGGGAACCAGACTGCTGCCTGGAAGACCTCAGGTGGCATACTGCCCTCACATACCCACCTAGTAGCAAGGACATGCCCTCTCTGCTTTGGTTTAAGGTCTTGGATTGTAGTTTATCCAATAACCCAAGAGACAAAGCTCCAAGTTCCCTGGTTAGCAGTCCCAGAGCTCAAAAACCAAAGTTTTATATGTACTTACAGGCAGAAAACATTAAGAATGCCTTACTCTGACAAGCAGAAAATATCAATGAATTCAGTGAGGGTTTAAATATAGTGCCTAACCTTATTAAGAAGAGATTGGAGATATTTGGGCCATGTCACCAAAGCTTTTAAATCAACATTATGAGAAGTAACTCCCACAGATCTTGCCAAAGACAGATATATGGGTTGGAGTTTTGACATAAAGTGGCATTTGGGAATGTACTTATGTCTAAAGGGTCCTAGAATACTAATTATTATTTTTAGTGACAGTGAATTATTATGTTCACTTAAATAGAGAGAGGAAGACATCAGTGGAAATAAATGGCAAGGATGTACCCTGTTTCATTTCCATAAACACTCCACCTCCATGAACACCATCACTGCCACAACCAAGGATAATTGGCATTATCACGGATCTAACACACCAGGAAGTCTGTTTATAGGCATGATGTGATTTAGTTACAGAAAAACTTATGAAGGAGAGATTATCATCACTTCCATTTTTCAGATAAAAATGTTGAGTTTTCAAACTGTTGTATAATTGACCTGTGGTCACACCACTAGTAAATTACAGAGCCAGTCCCAACAAGCTTCGTGATTTCGAAGACTTTGCTCTTGGACATGACGCTGCCTTTAATGAGAAGTTGTCCTGAGAAGTGGGGTCTTCCAATTTCCCTCCCGACAAGCATTTCCCAGGCTTTGGTTTGACCTCTGGTTGGGATCATACATTTTCTCCATGAGTCTCCGCTAATAGACTCATCTTATATGGACCACATGGTCTTTCTTAAAACATAAACCCATGCACAAACCAGACACCATTAAACAAATACCAGATTAAGATAGAATCTTGAATTTTGCCCTTAAAAAAATCCTTGCACAAGAATGACAAATGGCACTGCTTGGCGTGATGCTGACTTTCTCCCCTTCAGTTGTTTGCCTACGTGACCAATTCTTCCCTATTCCCGTCCTCTCTGTGAAGCCTGGCGAGGTTTGCTCAAAGCCTGGCACCGTGGAGGCTTTCTTTTTACTTCTTCCCTGGGAACAGCTGGCAGCTCTTTGTTTCCTACCTGTGAGCTGTACAGACCACACTTCTCGGTTGCAGCCTTGGGAGCCAGGAGCCAGTCTTGACTTAGGTCCAGACATTTGTTCCTAATTTGTTGATGAACTCAGGCAGTCCTCTGCTGGCCTCTGGCTTGTTTTCTGCCGGCATTATCTGCATTGAGGTTTACCAGATGCTTCCAGGGGGCCTTGCTTATTTAGGTTAAATTGTTAATGCTGCTGTCCCTCTGCTCTTCCCGCCAGGCTATGATTCTACAGCAAGGACATCTTATTCGTCAGCTCTGCAGTTCTGGTACCAGGTATAGGCCAAACATAGTGGATGAGATTGGTTCATAAAACTTGCAAGGAAGGAAGGGATAGGGAGGAAGAAAGAGGTGGAGTTGTTGTTATTATTATTATTTGGGTTTGTTTTTAATTGATTTACTTTCTGGTAAAGGTCTTTGAAGCAGAGAGAGGTTAGAGAACAGAGAGCTAGAATCCTCCACCAGACCTCTTGGATTTCCCTGAGAGACATGATTTAATGGGAAGAGCAGCAATGTGGGAACCAGACTGCTGGTGCTCAGTTTCCCAGGCCTGCCACTCACTGCTTGGATGACCGTGGACAAGTTTCTTAACCTCTCTGTTCCTCAGCTGTAAAGTGGAGAAAATGGAAGCATCTTTTTCTTAAGCATTTAATGGGGAGTGAAAGAATAACTAGAAGTGCCCACACGTGAAGGAACTAGTTTACTATCCTTGCTGTTGTTAATGAGAGAGCATTTAGCTGCAAAAATTTAAGAGACTCGTCTCCAGGAAAAACATGTATGCATTTGTTCTCTAAATATTTATCAGACACCTAATTGGTGTCAAGTATTGTGTTAGGTGTCAGGGAAGAGATGTAATCAAGACAGAAATGATATAAAATTCATACCATTAATTATACACCCAATGACTATTGGTACAAAGACAGAGCAAAGGGCTTCAATGGAGAATGAGGTGGGGGTGGGAGGGGAGCTTACCCGATCTGGGGGTTGGGTGAAGAGGCTGCCTTGGGGTCACGAAAGCAGTGAGCACTCCAGGGCTGGCGACACTCCAGGCTTCAAGGCTTGCGTGTGCTGCCCAGACCTGGCCAACTGTTCCACTGCAATTCTGCTCCAGTGCCACTGGGACCCCCCAAGGCTCAGCAGCCCTGAGTGGGGGAGGCGGTGCCCTTGAGCAGCACCCCCAGCCTGTCCCACACGGGTGCTCTGAGCAGCACAGCACGGAGGTTCTCAAAGGCAGCTCTGTGAGCAGAAGGTGAGGGCCAGAGCAGGCGTGGGACAGGACAAAGGCTGGGCACGAATGGAACTGATGGGATTGTCTGGGTTCAGTAGCGAGGCATCTCCTGGGAGAGGCCAGGGGACCAGTCCCCACCTTAGCGGGTGAAGCCGGAGCCAATACCATTCGGGCACCAATGTTAGCAAGTCTCCAGGTGTAGGTACCTAGATGCTGGTAATGTCTGGGCCATTTGTATTGCCCAAATAAGACTTCTCCAATTTTTTCTGTTGACTGTGGTCATTTTCATAAGAGCTTCAATTTCTTCCCCTTGAGCTCTAAAAACTATAGAGAGTTAAAGTATAAACCAGTCTCTTGGACCCTTCCCCATTTTTTTTATTCAGAGTGTGTAATGTCTGATAATTATCTTTTTCCCCTTTTGGTATATTAGGAATTGATCTCTGTGTTCCTTCATTTTTAGCCTGCGTTTTCTGTTTCTGATGTGAGATTGCTATGTTATTGCATATTTCTTGAGTAGGATTCATTTTTAAATCTTTTTAGCCTCTGGCAACATGAGACCTCGTTGGTATTTCTGGATCTTTATATGAACAAGATGTCAAATTCTTGATTTCACTAACTCATTTAAGGACTGGGAAGGGCTGCCTTTGTGAGCAATAAGAGAGACGTGGTTTTCTTTAAAAAGGAAAGACAGAGAATGCTAAGAATCAGAAATTATTCGTATACAATTTTGCATGGGGCTTCTGTTTTCTTCCATATTTGAAATTTACCAGGCGCCCTCTCCAAGAACATGGTCTATTTAAGAGATGTGGGCTGATGAACCTGGGAGATAATATACCTTATTTATAGAAGTTAGCTCTGTTTGCATCGATTTTATTGACACATGTGTACATATATACATTATATATGATAATTTATAATGTATATTATTTCAGAAAGGAAAATGCCTATTTTATTTACTATATATAAAAATTATATGGTGTATAATATATTACAGTATATGGTGTAATATGTAATATATAGTAAATATTTTTACTATATTACTATATATGGTATATATACATTTACTATATCATATATAAGTTATTTACTATATATATTATGATATGATATATACTATATTTATTGTGTACATAATATTTACTACAGATTAAATAAAATAAAATGGGAAGTTTCATTCTTGGAAAAGAGAATTTGAACCACTAGGCAGATACTGTGAATTAATTGGTAATTTCCTATTTGCTTTTAATTCCTGAACAGTTAATCCATGTGATCACGTGAAACTGCCCAAGTTGTGGGCTAAATCTAGGCTAGTAATATGATTTGTGGAAAAGATGCATTTAAGAAATACTGTTTCCAGAGCAAAACAAATTGATGCAAGCATAGCTGACGTTCAGGGTTGTCCTCGAACATCGCTTAGGTAAGCTGACCACGCCACCCCGATTCCCACCCAGGACTGCCACCGTCTCCTAACCTGCTCTCCAGGTAGGCTCTTCCGCCTCTGTGGTCTGCTCCTGATAGGATTATCCTTCGCTTCAGAGCTGCCCCCCCTTCCCCCCCCCCCAGAAGCCAATACTGCAGGAAGATCAGAAAGGACTTCATAGGACAAGGGCATCACTGTCTTGCACGGCAGAGTTCACGTGTGTCACCTTCTATGCCAACATCCTGTTCCCCCGCACCAGGTGTGAGTCTTCCCTCTGCCGTAGCCTGTGGCGAAGGTCGCTTTGATTTTTCTTATAGCACTTAGGATTGATGAGTTTTTGAGGAGTAGGGAATTAATTATCTTCGAGTATCCCTTCCTTTGTGCCTCTCCCCCCAGTGCCCGCCCTTGAATGAAAGGACGGAGGAGAATGGAACGAAAGGTCAAGTATGAGCGGCGTTTTTCCATCACGGGTTACCTGAGCACCACTTTGGTAAAAAAAAAAAAAAAAAATTCTCTTCTGGGTGTCTTTGTCAAGTGAAGAAGCCACAGTATGGGGAACTGATCTTGTAATTTGAAACTGTTTCTTTCTCTCCGGAGGATATTACTGCAATCCTTGAAGTTTCTTCTACTTCTCTTCCTCCTCCTCCTCCCCATCCTTCTTCTTCTTACTCTCTCTCCCTCTCTCTCTCTCTGGCTGGCAGATAAAATTCAGGACCCTCAGTTACATTTTAATTTTGGATAAACAGCAAATAAATTTTCAGTAAGCGTGCATCAAATATTGCATGGGACATACTTATATTAAAAGCTATTCATTGTTTAACTGAAATTAAATGTAACTGGATGTCCTTTATTTTTGTTTGCTAACTCTGGCAACCCTACCTCTTCCAACTTTTTATAGTATCTTTAAGCATAGGAAAAAATGAAATTCTATGGGAACTCTCCCGCCTTCGGCCCCGTTAATGAAACCCCAAACTGAACAAATTCTGAAAAGTTTCTGAGAAAAGAAGGCACACGTTGTAGGTGGAACTGGGCCATGGAATCAGAGGTCATCTGTTCCTAAGACTGGGAGCACAGCACACACACTATGTTGACTATTTTTCCATATTTTAAAAAGGGGAAAGTTGGTCTAGCTGGAGGAGGAGCAAGATAGCATCAACTGTCCCATGGAGGATGATGTGGCATCCAGTTTAAAGAAATGGTCAGTAAGAGAAATTCAATAGGGAGATGTTTTTCTTGCAGTTGATTTTTTTTCCCCTTAGGCATACTGTGGATGGCACCAGGAAGATTTGGAAGATTTGGAGTTACTGTACAAGGGCCACCTTGCACATAGTATTTCTTTTTTTCTTTTTTCTTTCCCATTGCAATAACAGCCTCATCTTCCTATGAGAAAAACAGAAACTATTAACAGTACCAGGTTTTCATATTTATTATTTTGATTTTAAAAAGACGTGCATTTCTAGAATGCTGTCTAACAGGTCAGGTAGAGACCAGCATTTAAGCTTTTTGCCCAGCAGAGAGAGCAGAAAGGATGAGGAGCCACAAGCCCAAGCAAGGTCCCTTGAATGTACCAGGCAGCGTCTCTGATCCCTACAGAGAATTCAGCATAAAGATCTCTACGACGCTTTCCTGGTCGCAGTCCTATGATTCCAGAATGATTCAGAAACATTAGCAGCAGGTTTCCTTCATGAAATTCTCCCTTTCAAAATGTTGGGTGTCCTGGCTTCTTTCCTATCTCGTTCTGCGTCTCTCCCCTTTGCTCTGCATATTCAACAGGAGGAAAAAGCTCTGCGGAAAACCCTGAAATAGCAACAGCCAAGAAGCCGACATGGAGTCTGCCAGGCTCCACTGGGCTCAGACCCTGCCAAATACTTGTCATCAAGTCACCAGCAGGACATGGGAAGGGACCAGTGCTCCAGCGGCTGTGGCTCAGACTTGTGACTGGTGTCATTACCCTCCCCAGAGAACCTGTGCCAATGAGGAAGTCGCTCAGAGAGCCCCTAGAAAACCAAAAATACCAGCTGGAGCAAAAATGCTCCCTGGAACAGCAGCAGGTTAACTGCTTATGTTCTGAATGCAGGGGAGGCGGACGGGTGTCCAGCAGTGGCCCCTCGCCTCTGCTTCCCAGAACCATCCCATTCCCATGGCAACTCTGAGGACTCCTTGAAAGAACTCTGACACTGGACCATGTCATCCATTGTGCACCGGAGTCAGTCTTGGGCACCACCCAAAATCTACAAGGGCCTAGGATTCTGAACCTTGAACATGAAATCCTGGTCATCCCAGAGGTTCCAAACTTTCAAAAACCACTGCAGTGAGTTCCATGTTCTGGCCCTTGAGATCACTGCACTAAATGTGGAATAAACTAAATGCTTAGTACAGACTGCTCAAGAAAAAAGCGGTTTCGGATTGTTGGTACCTAGAAATAGGAGTTCCATGGTAACCATTTCCAGTGTCATCAATAGTTGGACACAACCCCCTGGAAATAAGGGTGGCTCTCAACTCTCCGCGACAGCAGTTTGTACCTTCTTCTGAATCCAGTTTAGTGAAAGTCCTAAAGGGAATAATTATTCTTTGAAAGACAGATTTATACATTACCCAAAATTCATCGTATTGCATATCTTAAAGCTAACTTTACACAGACATCTTTTTCCTAACACTGAAATCCAGAATGGATTATAAAATGTTCTGAAATGTGGGCTGTCATTTCCATGAAGAGCTTAAAAAATTTATGTCTTCAAAGATACACCATCTGCAATATAAACGACAAGGCTGGCGTATTTAGGAATGCAGTGCACTGCTACTGTGGTTTCAGTTAAAGGCGGGAAATAATATGGTCCTTCTTTCTCATGGAGCCTTCCGTTTGCAGAGGACTTTTACTTACACTATCAGTTCTTTTGAAGTCTACTAACATATTGCAAAATCTATGATCTGCCAAACTTTGCACCAAGCATTAGAGATATGAAAATGACTAAAGGAACTCATCAAAGGGGGTTATTGTCCTGGGAAGAGACAATACATATGAACAGATAATTAAAATATTGTGCATGAGATGAAAGATACGTATGATGTGTTGAGAAGAAAACAAAAGGGATATAATCTAGGGTCGGGTGGGGCTAAGACTTTCTGAGGAGATGACTCTATTGAGAACTTATAATAATTCTTTGAAGCAATGTTAATATTCCTATTTAACAGGGAAAATCAAAGCTGAGAAACTCACATGAGTGCTTCTTACATAGAGCAGCGCCTACACACTTGAATCCCTATTAATGCTAAGTCTACGCTCTTTCCACCATATCTGTAACAAATGTTTTTCACTTTTACTTGCACTTAAAAAATTACCAATGCAATGAACTCAATCGTTTTTTGAAAGTGGGAATACACTTCCATTCTCCTGGGCTTCCCTTCCGTAAGCTTTGCCATCTTAACAGCATGCTGTAGATGGAAAAATCTTACTCATCAAGAAAACTTTAGTTGGAACGTCTAACAATATTAGCTTTTTTCTGTATTCCATCAGCCTATGAAATCCTCTGTTTTTTTTTTTTTGTTTTTTTTTCCTGGCAAGCAGGCTTGGGTGTGAGAATTAGAAGTAACTTAATGTTACAGCTTGGGCTTTGAGGAACCAGGACACTGACTGCATAGAGAGATCAAGTTCTTGGCTAAGTGTTGAGATCACACATCGTGCCAGATGTCAGAGTCTTTTAGGAGAAAGTTCTCCACGTTGGAAAACAGGTCTGAATAAAAGAACATTAGTGAGTTGCATCATCTGAATTTTCTTGGCCATGAACATGAGTGTGAAAGGCAGGGAAAAGCAAAGCAGCTCCTCCCATACATTTGTGAACCAGGAGATGAACGAGAAGGATTCCAAATAAAAGCCCAGAAATTGCATGAGTCCTTTGAAGCCAGACTGTATCTTGACCTAGAGTACTGAGAACGGAATCAGGCATATAAGAAATGAGAAATCCGCACTATATGTAGGCTAGTGTTTTCCAGATAGCGGCTTATAAGTATTGCTGCTAAAACTCACCAGGGAAGCAGGGCGTAAATTATTATTCAAAAATTATACATGAAGAGTGACTTGAGCACCAGTGTTGGAAACACGCCCCAATCTTGGGGGAACTTCTGTTGGAGGTAGAGCAACTGGGTCTAAACTGAAGAAAGACATTCTTAGTAACTCTGGGACCTGCCAGAGTTTTAATTCCTGAAAATGTTAACGGGAGTGAGGAATTGGCATCTGGTATCTAGTGGTTTTGACCGATATTCCTGGATGACCAATCAGATTAAAAATTTTATGTTTTAATTGATGTTTCATATTTATTATGTTTATTTCTTATAAACAGTTTATTTATACCCTTTGCCAATTTTAATGTTGGAGTGCTCAGCTTTTTTTTTTTTTTTGGTTTAATATGAAATCTGGAAAGTTTTGTCTTTTTTTTTTTTAGAGGAAGAATATTTACCCACTTGCTTGTTAAAAGATAGCAGAGGTTTCATTGGGGATATAATTCTTCTGTTCTGTATATGATTAATTAGAAGCCCCATTTATGGACTAATCCATGCTTTCCCCACACTATTTTAATTACTAAAAATCTCATACTAAAAGAAAACACTTTCTACCTTTTGAAAAATGTTTCAGAAAAGTTCCAACTTTCCAAAGCATGCCTAGTTTTCTAAGTAAGTTTTAGATATTTTTTAAACAATCGTATTTGGTTGGGATAGTAGTTATAAATTAATCTGGGAAAATTTACCTACTTTCTATTTAGACTCTATATCCAAATGCTCATCATTTATATGTTATTTTCTTTTTCTTTTATTGTCTTTGGTAATTTTATGTATTACACATTATTTGTTGCTTATAAATAAATAAAATATTTTGGGGATAAAATATTTCTCTTATTATTAAAATGCATATATATATTTATTCCTGAATTTAATTACTTTTTCCTGGAGCACTTTCTCCAGAGTTTTCAGAGGATAATAGTATAGCAAGCATTCCTAGTATTTCCTCACATCTAAACAATGGTTTGGATGAATGAAAAGTTCTAAGTTAGAAATTCTTTTTTTTTTTTTGTAAACAGGGTCTCGCTCTGTTGCCCAGGCTAGAGTGCCGTGGCGTCAGCCTAGCTCACAGCAACCTCAAACTCCTGGGCTCAAGCGATCCTCCTGCCTCAGCCTCCCGAATAGGTGGGACTACAGGCATGTGACATCATGCCCGGCTAATTTTTTCTATATTTTTAGCTGTTCAGATCATTTCTTTCTATTTTTTAGCAGAAATGGGGTCTCGCTCTTGCTCAGGCTTGTCTTGAACTCCTGATCTCCAGCGATCCTCCCTCCTCGGCCTCCCAGAGTGCTAGGATTACAGGAGTGAGCCACCGAGCCCCGGCCAGAAATTCTTTTCTTCAACAGTTCAAAAAATATCACTCCAGGCCCTTCTGGGCACGCAGTATTTAAGGTGAGATGACTCATGTCAATCTGTTTTTTTTCCTTCACAGGTAAGCTAACTCTTTCTCATTAGAAGCTCTTAGAATTTTCTTTTTCATTTTC
The DNA here is from genome assembly GCF_041146395.1 of Eulemur rufifrons. NCBI lineage: Eukaryota > Metazoa > Chordata > Mammalia > Primates > Lemuridae > Eulemur > Eulemur rufifrons. The sequence goes on from NC_090994.1 coordinate 5,655,637, forward strand.
TATTCTATAGTATATTTTCTATTCTATAGAATATTTAATTACTATAATGTTCTAGATGTGGCTTTTCCTTTATCATTTTGGTAATCTTTTTGAGCATTTATAAGTCAAAATCTTTTGTTTTTCTTAAATTATAGGACATTCTTGATCATTATTTCTTTAAATATTTCTTCCTCCCTGTTTTTAACCCAGAATTTCTACTTAGTTCTTTTTCACAACTTTTCTTGTCTGCATCTTCTTACCAGTATTATGAATTGCCTCTCTAAAAATATTTATTATGCTTCTTTTTAGTTATTGATAGTTCTGGTTTCCTAATTCTGATCTATCCAGATTATGTCATTTAGTTGGATGATTATTTTTTCATGCCAAGTATATTCATCAATTGACCCCTTCTCTTTGTCCACAAACCCATTTTACCTTGGTAGCCTCAGCTCTCTTGGCTAAGATTATCTACGGGGTGGAGGCCAAGGTCTTAGAATGTGCTGCTCCTGGTGGGTCTATGGAAGGAGAGGCATATACACACACAGCCCCACCTTAAATATCCCCTCCTCCTTCTGGAACGCTCTTCACCCTATTTCCCTCCTGGATGGTGGCTTCCTGCCACTGTCGCTGAAAGGCCTCCTGCTGGGAGAAGACGCAGCCCTGTTCAGGGGGGCCCAGTAAAGCTTGCTGCACAGTGCTGCTTCTCAAGGCCCTGTCTCTTCCTCGACCAACCCTCAAACCCTCAAACTTACCGCAGTCTTTATCTAAAAACTCATTGCCAAACCCGCGGTCCGCTAGATTGTCTTTTATGTTATCTTCTAGAAGTTTTGTAGGTTTTCATTTTACATTTAGGTCCATGATCCATCATTTTAAGACGATTTTTGTGAGAGTTATAGGGCCAGTGCCTAGATTTGTTTGTTTGTTTGTTTGTTTGTGGCTTTCTAGAAGTTCCAGCACTGTTTATTTTATTTATTTTATTTGCTCCTTTATCAGAGACCAGTCACCTATATTTGTGTGGGTTTATTTCTGGGCTCTCTCTTCTGTTTCATTGATGTATTTGTTTATTTTTTCACCACTACCACACTGACCTGATTATTACAGCTTTATAGTAAGTTTTGAAGGCTTGGAGTGTCAGTGCTGTGGCTTTGTTCTTCTTCAGTATTGTGTTGGCTTTTCTGATTCCTTTGCCTTTCCAAAAAAACATTAGAATCAGTTGATATCCACAAACTAAGTTGCTGGGATTGCAGTACGTTTTTATCAGCAACACCTCTTGTAACATTCTTTTTTTTTTTTTTGTTGAGACAGAGTCTCACTTTGTTGCCCAGGCTAGAGTGAGTGCTGTGGCGTCAGCTTAGCTCACAGCAACCTCAGACTCCTCGGCTTAAGCGATCCTACTGCCTCAGCCTCCCGAGTAGCTGGGACTACAGGCATGCGCCACTATGCCCGGCTAATTTTTTCTATATAGATTTTTAGTTGTCCATATAATGTCTTTCTATTTTTAGTAGAGACGGGGTCTCACTCAGGCTGGTCTCGAACTCCTGACCTTGAGCGATCTACCCGCCTCGGCCTCCCAGAGTGCTAGGATTACAGGCGTGAGCCACCGCGCCCGGCCAACCTCTTGTAACATTCTTAACCAAGCAATCACTCTTCTAGTTAGGTCTAATATTAATAGTTTCTCAGTTAATTCCCTTAAGTTTTTCTGTTGCATCTTTTCTCGTATTAACAACTCTGATTTCAACTTATTTGTACTGGCTAACCCTTTTGGAACAATATAAAATACAAATTGCATTTGTAGGCATCCTTACCATCTCTACTTGGTAATAATGTGTTTATTATTTCACCTATAAGTTTGACACTGCTGTTGGTTTAGACAGACTATTTTGTTCCATTTTGTCAGTAACTTTCTTTCTATGCTTTCCTGAAATTTATTTTCTTGATCTCATCTAATAGATGCTGCCTTTTATCAAATGCTATTTTTGCATCCTTCAAAATGACTTTGTTTTATCTGTGTTGTCATATTAATATAATCATATATGTCAACTTATTTTTCAATCTTGAATCCTCCTTGAATTCTCACTTTAAGTTTTTCTTGAATTTATGTGGGGAATTCTTTACTTTAGTATACTTAGGACTTAAATGGTTAATGTCTTCTGTAATATTTTCATACTTATATTCACAAATGAAATTGGCTATAGTTTTTTTAAGTAATCTTTGTTTTCTCTGTACTCTCAAGCAGTTTAAATAGCATGAAAACTATCTGTTCCTTGACAGTTTGAAAAATGCTGTCCATAAACCTGTCTAGATCTGATGATTTCATAGGGAGTCATTCTTCAATAAATCTCTTCCAATTTATTCTCTGATGAATGTCGATTCGGGATTTTTAAAAATGATTTTGTATTCAACTTTCGGATTTTATATTTCCTGAGAAAATTACTTATTTCAGTGGTATTTTCAAATATTTAAATCTGAGGGTGTATGTAGAATTGTCTCATAGTTTAGAAAATATTCCCTGACATGTTTTTATGTCTCCTTATTTAACTTTATATTGCTGCATTTTGTCTCTTTGCTTAATTAGATTTTTTAAGAACTAGGTTCTGAATTTGTTTTATTTTAAATCAATATTTCTATTTTCTGTTAATTATAAGTCTTTGCTCCTGCTTAGCTAGGTTTTTACTTCATTTATTTTGATTTCTTGAGTTGCGTGTCCAGTTAACTTGCACTCATTAGTTTAGGTTTAATAAGAAAAGTACCAAAGTTATGAAGCATTTTCTGAATGCAGCTTAGCCACAGCATTTGATGTTTTATATATGATGCTCTCATTGTGATTATCTCTTTTTCAAAATATGTGAAAAATGTGTATTCTTTATGGAAAAACGAGAAGAGTAAAAATCAAACAAAAAATCACCTATAATTCTAAAAGAAGTAACATCTGTTATTTAGTTTTAACAACAATTTTTTAAAATTTCTGCATGTCAAAACCCATGATGAACAGAGTTAAAGGGGCAAACTGGGAAAAACATATGCAATATATATAAGGGATATTAGTATCTTTAATATAAAAATAGCTCCTATGAAGCTTAAAAAAAAAAAATGAAAGACTCCAATAGAAGAGCAGGCACCTACCTAATTAAGCACTTCACACATAAAAAAGCTATGTTGGCCACAAGATATATTTAAAAAAATCACTTTCACATAGTAAATAAAGAAATGTGAATTAAAACCATGGTAGGAAATCTTTTCTGCTTTTAAATTAGCAAAGTTGTTTTTGGCTAGCATGGCTAGTACTGGCTTAAGAAGCAAAACCAAGGATTAAATAGAGAAACAGAATTTTTCCCCATGGTTATGATTTATGAGGTTTCCGTTCTGAGGAACGCAAGAAAAAATAAGCTAAATATTAATATAAACATATATCTTTCCTCTAAAGACAATGTATGGAAAGCAATTTACAGAATTTACACATTTTAGACTAAAGAACTTCATTATTAATATCATATTCACTTACCAAAAATGTGTAAACCAATGATATGATGTTGTATCGGGCTCCCCTTTCTCCATCCCAACTGAAATTTACAATTCAAATTAATGTGGATGACTTTGGCTCATGACTATAATTTATTCCAGGATAGAGGATTCAGGCACAAATATCTCCATCTGTCTCTGTCTTCAGCCCCCACCTGAGGAACCCATTCATCAGTTTTCTTTATTGATTTTTTTATCTGGAGAAGTGACTCAACATGTACCAGACAGTCAAACAAATTACTGATCATCTCCTTCCTTGCATGATTCTGAATTTTCAAAAATTACATGCTCATATGAAATATACAATTCTGTACTATATGAATAATTTAGAATATCTAGAAGTGTCTTACCACTTAAAACATACATGCGCAAACATACGTATCCAATCTTGTTGGCTTTTACTGGTTTAGAAACGAGAACTCTATTTTTGATATCCTTTAAATGACAATTCAGTTTATGCTGTTATTATGATATACAATTATATTTGTGCATATACTATTTAGATACTTTATGTGTTTGTGTTAATTAACATCTTTCCACTACACTTTTGGGTGCATGATTTTGTTTTGTTTCTTTCTTAATCCTGCTTTATAAAGTATCTTCATTTTGCAGATTTTCAAACTGAAGAGAGGGTTAGAACTTATTTTTCCTAAGGCTGAACAGTTAACTTCTAGCAGCCTTGAGACAAGAATATAGATCTTTTGACTGTGGGCTCTTTGCAGTAAACATCAGTCCCTCTGTGAATAAAATCCAAACACAGGATGAAAGAAAACATGGAGAGAATACAAAAGGAGTTATTTGTGCTGCATTTGGAGGTGTCATCCATACCCAGGAAGCACCTTTAATTATCAATCTGGTGTTAATTTACTTATCTGTGTCTAGTCTGTGACTAAACGTTATCCAGCCAAGGCTGATTAATCCTGATATGAATCAGATATTTTCATCATTGGTTAAAATTCATGTTCTAGCCATACCTACATGAGCTAGAGCCCACATATGCAGAAACTGTATATTTGTAGTTAATTTTTTAAAATTGTGATTCATAGAATTACAATTTATAAATTGCCAAACATGATACAGAATGATAATTATATAGAAAATGATGTCAGAGTCATTATATGTTAATGAATGTGACCTCCATTCAGAATCTTGTGTAGAACAGGAGATTAAATTTAGGACTTAATTTTTTTCATGTGTTCACAGATTTAACCAGAGAATGTGGCTCTACTTCATATTAAAAATATAATTGTCTTTGTTGATTCAATAAGCAGCATTCGTTTTATTATAAAAAATATCTACTTATAAGGCTTTTAAAACAAATTGAGTCTATTTGTTTCTTTTCCCCTGATGTATTAATATTTTCTCTGCATGGTGCTTTGGAGAATATATGACCTAGAAAGCAGCCTAATTCTTGTCACAGCTGCAATCTTACTGATGCAGAAAATTTGGCATTTATATAAAATGAAGCTATCTCGAATGCTTTGTCCGCCCTTCTAAAATCCCCTTTGTTTAATCGCTATGTTTGGAGCCTCTAAAAAGGGACTACTTTCAGGAATAAGTGGACAGGAATGAGAGGATGCTGATGTGTGAATAAAACGGTGATATAAAAGAAAATTGATTTTCCCCCCCTCCGGCTGCAGTCTGTGGAGGGTGCTCTGCCTGTCACTGATAGCTGCATGAGTCAGTTTCTGATTCCTGAGTTACAATCCTGACCCACCCCCAGACCAGGATTGCCCCTGCTACCCGTTTCCATGGCGCCCAACTTCCCCATCCTAGCACATTATTGCAATTGCTTATTGTGCATTTTGTTTTCCCTGATACATGCCCACAGTCAGGGACGATGCTCGGCTTTCCATTGTCACACCAGCATCTTGCACAGAGCTGGCACACAGCAAGCCCTTAATAAATGTTTGCTCAGTAAAAGAATAAATATAGTTTAAAATGTGAGCTCATTTCCAACTTCTTTTTTTTAATAGTGTATTGGAGTATAATTGACATCTAAGAAAACATGTGTGTTTCACGTGTTTGGATATATGCACACACCCGTGATACTATCACCACAATCAAGGTAAGAAGCATGTCTGTCACCTCAGAAAATTTCCTCTGCCCCCTTTTTTTGTAGTAAATATACCACAAAAAATGTAAAGCCAAACTGTGATATGTGACCCTTTGTTGTTCCACCTCCAAAACTATTTGTTATGGCCACTTCTTGTCTATTTTCCATCCCTCGTACCTGTATTACTGTACAAACTAAATCATACTTGAAATACATAAAATGAATGGGAAAAAAGGGAAAAAGGATGAGTACAAGGGAAAACACCAACTGGGACAGCCTTCTCTCATTCGCCCACAACAGCAAGCACAAGCCCTGATAGTCATGTTATCCTCATTCATCTCATCCTGAGTGACAGTTTTGGAGAAGGGAGGAGGAGGATATTGGGTACATATGGCAGTAACATGACATTTGACTGTCTTAAAAACAATTCCAACCAGCTGTGGAAGGGGTGCCCCAAACTACCTACCTGTACAGACTTGATCTTCTCAACGTAACAACGGGGGTGCTCCACACTGTGGCAGGGCGTTCTTCTCTCATGGGAAGGGGAGGTGTGAATTCCACGGGGCCTGGGACTGGGGCAGAAAGTCTCATTTTGGGCAATGCTGGTGGGGTGAGAAGGGGCTGATTAGAGGAAAGTGCAGGTGCTGAAACTGGAGGAAGAGGCAAAGCCAAAGTCATGGTCCAGAATTTTGGCAGAAAATCCAGACTGTGGCCCAGTTGGATGATTTCAAAGGAAGCTGTTGAGACAAGAGGATTGAGGCAGGTGTCTAGAGGGAAGAGGATGCAGGCAATGAGGACCGAGTTAGGCAGCTGATGAGATGGGGTCCAAAGGTACTCGAGGCTTCCTGGGCCTGCTGGTCATTCTCCTTCATACATTGAAGACTTTGCGTCAGTATCTATGGATATCACCTTTCAAAAATAACATCGTCTCAGTTACCTCCCTTGGACAGTGTCGGCATCTACCTCAATGTCTGCTACATCCTAAGGGCTTGATAAACGTTTCTTAAGTAATTGAATTAATGAGTTGCCACAAGTTCTCAGCTTAGGAGTGAGCTGGTTATCGGTGAATCAGACCAGGAGACCCTCTGGTGATTATACCAGCTAAGAGCTGTTCCCTGGACTGTGTAAGGGTAGGGAACAGCCATGTTTCCCTGCCAGAAGCATTTCCCTGATGCATCAGTTAAACAAAGTCTGTGTCTTTATACGATTTTCAACCTAATATAAACTAGACACCCAAATAAATGCAATAGTTCAATTCTGATTTTCCTCGTCTCCTGACTTTGCTTTTTTTATGATGGTGCCCATGAAGAATGTAGTCCCAAGTCAATTTCTAAACATCCTTCATTTTGATTCTGAGACTTGTCATGCAATGATGAGCAGAAGCCACTATGGTGTTCTGGTTTCATGCCTCTGACCTGGAATTTTTCTTCCCTTAACTCAAATATTTGCACTTGGCATTTGGAAGACTGACTCAACTGTTTCAGCATTCCCTAGGCAATAAAGATTTAAGTTAATTAAAAAACCAAAACAGAGCTGGTCTCTAAAAAATAGAGCAAGTAAGAATGCCAATAAGCAGGCGTGTATGTTTTTATTACTACAGGGCATTGCAAAATGTTTAATATTCTAATGCATTGGGTTAGCCAGTCACTGACACCTCTCACCAAAAGCACCTAGGATAGTGCCTGGACAATAGTAAGCTTTTGATAATTTTTTAATTGGTGAATACAGGTTTGTAAAGCATCGTACTCAATAAGAAATGTATTGGAGAAACAGAAAATGTGGTTTAATCTCTTTAGCAGCTGCAAAACAAAAATGGAGAACAAGATACAAAAACCTGTAAAAAGATGAGGAAACATAGGGGTATATTGACATTCTCAGTAAGGAGTAGGGAAAATTTATGTGTGTAGCCAGCTAGGGAAATCTGGATGGGATGAAACAGATCTTGCCCAGAGAGCAAAGGAACAAAGGGCAGAGGGTCTCACCTTCGTCATGGTAAAAGGAGAAATACACTTCTTCCCAGAACAGGGTTGATGCCTTCCCAGATCAGCACAGAGCAGGCTGCAGTGTTGGGGATGGGTGGAGGGCGGGGTGGGTACACAGTGCACACCCTGTGAAACCATCCACAGCTCCAGGCTGTGCCAGTCCCCTGGCCTGAATCGGTCTGGGATGGCGGTGCTGGCCAGGCAAGCCGAGGTCTGGGGGAAGAGCGCTCCAGGCAAGGAGCAGAGAGCATCCCATGGCAGGGCAAGCTGATGGTGCTGAGAAACAGAGAAGGTCAGTGTGGCTGCAGCCTAGTGCATAAGGGTAGAAGCCAGGCCTTTAAATCCACTTCTGTCTCTCGCCATCTACCATGAACTGAATGGTTTTTGTCCCTTCAAAGTTCCTATGCTGAAGTCCTAACTCCCAATGTTATGGTATTTGTGGATGGAGGCTTTGAAGGGTAATTAGGTTTAGATGAGATCATGAGGGTGGGGCCCTCAGAATGGGATTAGTTTCTGTAAAAAAAGAGGCACCTGAAAACTGCTGCACCCTCTCCCTCCACCACGTGCGGACACAGCCGCTGTCTGCAGGCCAGGAAGAGAGTCCTCACCAGACACGGATTCTGCTGGTGCCTTGATCTTGGACTTCCAGCCTCCAGAACTGTAAGAAATAAATGTCTGTGGTTTAAGCCACCCGGTCTATGGTATGTTGTTATGCCAGCCTGAGACAACATCTATGGAACCTTGGGTGAATTAGAGGATAAGCCTTGGTTGTCTCCCTGCAAAATGGAAATGTGTAAGGGTCCACATCACAGTTTATTGGGATAATTAAATGAAATTATCCATTTAAAGTGTTGTGTACAATACCTGAGACATAGTAAATGCTCATGCATTCTGTGACTGTTGATAAATTCTGCAGGCATAAATGTGATTGATGGCAAAAGTCACTAAAACTTTTTGAGAAGTTATTTTGTTTTGTTTTGTGTTAGCAAAATCATTCCTGGTGGTATCCCACAGAGTGGAGGGGCAGCTGCTGCATGAGTCATGAGATCATTGAGATTCAGACCACACTGTGGTTTGGGCCATGGGTCTGCCAAGAATTACTCTGGAAAAGGAACAAACAGACTTGTTGAAAATTATTTCATTAGAGAATTATCTGAAGAAACAGAGGAATGAAGAAAAAAGATTTGTATGCTTTTCATTGCCTTCTGCTGATTTGGAGCTGACACACAATCACACGAAGTGGTAATCGAGGTTGAGTTTTTTTTCACTTAATCAGTGATTTGAGTTTTCATCTAGTGTAAGAAAAATAAAAATTCTTCGATTTACATGGGGAGAAGGAAGCCGTCTAGGGTAGGGGCAAAGACTTCAGTTACTAATAGTACTTCTGTATACACTCGTGGATTCTCCTTTTTATAGTTTGTAGTACCATATTTTAAGGGGAAAATCATGACAATATTTCTAGCATAAAATGCTCTGCCATTTAGAGTTTCCTCCAAAAAATTTTTCATGCACTCTGCAGTGCACCCAACTCTCTGAGAGGCACTCACACTCAGAATGAGGCCCCTGTCCTCAGGGCAGCAGCTGCGGAGCAGGCTGAACGATGCCTTCCACTGTCTACACCTTGTGTGTGTTGTTCTGCCCACTTGGGGTCCTATTTCTCTTCTTCTGTCCACCAATGAGCTCCTCCTTATCCTTCAAGAATTTATATAAACGGCACTGCTTCTGTGACAGTGTCTGTGATCATCCCTGACTCTTACTCAAGCACAGATGGTCTCTTCCTCCTCCTCGTTCCTTTGAATGATCTGCATACCAGACTGTCTCCTAGCACACTGTAGGGAAGCTCTTTGTTATGTTCATGCTTGGCCACTAGGTACATGATAAGTTATTTGAGGACAGGGCAGTGTCCTATTCAGTTCCTTGTCCTAAGACACTCAATTATTGTGCCTGGTACATGGCAGATGTTCAAAAACTGTTGGGGAGGCTGGGCGCAGTGGCTCACACCTGTAATCCCAACACTTTGGGAGGCCGAGGCAGGAGGATTGCTTGAGGCCAGGAGTTCAAGACTAGCCTGAGTGACATAGCAAGACTCCATCTCTACAAAAAATGTAAAAATTTGCTGGATGTGGTGGTACATCCCTACAGTCCCAGCTACTCTGGAGGCTGAGGCAGGAGGATAGCTTGAGCCCAGGAGTTTGAGGTTGCTGTGAGCTATGATCCTGCCACTGCACTCCAGCCTGGGCAATAGAGAGAAACCCCATTTCAAAAAAAAAGTTTTATATTTTTAAAATAAAATTAGGAATTCCCATTCCATATAAAACCTGGGTAGCATCCACATTTCAGCCTCTTCTAGATTCCTGTTAAAATAACACTGAAGTTAGAGCAAAGACTTTATAGATAATCTAATCACACGATGTGATGGTAATCTCCACCAGCAATAACGTAGATACAAATGAACCAAAAATAAAACATATCTATGCCTCACAGTGTTACAAAGTTTCTGTAAATAAAAAGCAGAAGGACATAGCTCCCCTCTCCGGCAGCACACCTCTTCTTTTCCCAGCTGGAGAAACCCAGGGGTTGCACCAGAAAAATGACCTGCTAGTCTGCAACCACTTGGGTGCTGGTGTGAGCTGTGAGAGGAGCTCACCTGTCCTCCTCTGCTTCGGTGTGTCCACACCTGTCACAGGTAGACAGTCCCAGAAAATACCTGTGCAGAAACTGGAGGAAAGGTAAACTTCTCAAAGCACTGGGGCTCATAGAAGTACCTTGCATTCTAATAAGCACATTCCCAGTGGTAAAATGAGTGTGGTGTGTGTGCATGTGTGTTTGTCGTGGGGAGAAGCAAGCAGAATATTCCCCCCACTGAGCACAGTCACATCTTTCATTGGGTCAGAGTAACTTAAGAGGGCCAGACAGAGGGGGTAGGAGAAGTCACCTGTTTTTGGAAGACTGTAATAATGATCTCATCCATTCACCCATTCACTACTGTAACATGATCCTATTTCCTATGGAGCCTATACATGGATTGAGAAAAAAAAGAAACTAAAAAGATTCAAGACAAAACATTAATAATGTTTATCATTATTTGCCTATGTAATTTTCCCAGCAATTGAGAATGTATCACAGCTGTCCCTCAATATACACAAGGTATTGTCTCCAGCACCTCCTGAGTATAACCTTATCGGTGCATAGCCAAATCTCCAGTCAGCCCTGCAGGACCGGAGTGTGGGAAAAGTCAGCTCTCCACGTGCTCGGGTTTCGAATCCCCCAACACTGTATTTTTTGATCTGTGTCTGGTTGAAGAAAAGCCGTGCATAAGTGGACCCCTGCAGTTCAAACCTGTGCTGTTCACAGATTTGTCACTGAAAAGAATAGAGACTCTAAAATGTCAGTAGCATTTAAGATGCACTCACGGGACTCACGGGTGACTTCATGGAGGCAGTGGCACTTGGCATGGCTCCTGAGGGACACATGGAGTTTTGTCATGTTTGGAAGAGGAGAAGAGTTGTAAGAGCAAAGTCTGTTCAGGGAATAGCGAGATATTTGGCGTGTTGGGAAGATGAGGCTGAATAGTTAGGCGAGCACCTTAGTGCAAAGTGATGCATGAGGTTAGGAAGCCTGAACTCTTTCTTTTGAATAACGAAGAGTTGATGAAAATATCAATTGGCAGAGGTAGTGTGATTAGATTTGACTAATGACATAAGCAAGGTGCCCTTTTGCATCCCTCACCTCCTCAGCTGTACCTGTCACTTCCCTGGTCACAGCTTTCCAACAAATGTCCAGGAACCTCCTAGATTTTCTGGCTTTACTCTGCTTTCAGCAAAGGCTCACTCTCAAAATGGTCATTACACCTTGTTATTTAATGTGTTTCCCCCCCCCCCAAGACATTTGCTGTAGGAATGTTCTTCATCTCCCTGTTCCTCTTAGAAATTTTTAAGTTATGTTTACACACATAAATACTTTAGCATAAATACTTTTATATGTTTACATATATTTGCATAAGTCCATTAATGTGATTATACCAACTAAGCTGTTCAGAGCATTTTTATGACAAATTTGATTCCATCCATAGTTTTTTCCGCATGCGTACGTAAACATACAGTATCATATATACACCCACACAGAGACACATGTGTAGGGTCTTTTTCATCATTTGTTTTTTTAAAAAAATAGATCATATTATACACATTTTACTGACTGTTTTATTCAATCACTGGAAATATCTTCAAATTAAGTGGCATAATTATAAGTCACTCTTTTTATCAACTGCACAATCTCTCATTTCCATGCAGTATCATATTTTTAATCTTTTTCCTGCTGATTAATATCATTTCAACTTTTTCATCACTACAATGCAATAAGCACTTACATATATTTGTTTACATATGATAAACCCCCAAAGCAGGGGTGCTGGGTCAAATGATACGTGTAATGACAACTGTCATAGCAAGGGGCCAGATTGCTTTCCAAAAATGCTGTAATGCTACGTTTCCAACGGCGTGAGCAAAATTAACACTTTTGTCCAACTCGCCACCAGCAATAGATATTATAGCCCTTTTTGACATTATTGTTGCCAGCCTGGTGGGTATAATGTGATATCTTAATACTCTTTTAATTTGCATCTTTCTGACCACTGGTGAATTCCAGCATCTTTTCACATGGTATTTTTGCCTATTGGGTTTTGTACTTCTGTGAATTATTATTTATATTTTCTTTTCTAAATTTTTGTCCCTTCATAATCTTTCCTGATATAGGGCTAGCTGGCTGGTCAATTTACATGGGCTTCCTGGACACAGAATCCCCGAGTACTGTTAGAATTCGAATTTTTAAAACATGAGCTGACTCATCTGTAAGAGTCTCTCCCTTGCGAGAATGAGTATGCAGCTATACTCTAGCCAGCCAAACTCCAGGAGGAAGGATCCAGGTGAGGGTCATCCATTGCCCTCCCCCCTCCCCTTTTTTTGGGCAAAATGGGTGAAGAGAACACAAATTTCTGACTCCTAAAACACCTACATGAATTAGGTGCCTTATCAAGGAATGCAGGTCTGTAGCCGAAATAAGGTCTCCCCAGCTGTGTCAAATGCTGTCTTTGAAAATGTAAACTATCCTGCAAATAAAACGTCCCCTGGGCACAACAGGATTTCAGGATGACAGATGTAACTCGGGGCAGTCTCAAAGGACATTCTGACAGGGTGGTGTGTGTCTCTCTCCGTGATTAGTCAGTGTCTGTGCTCACCGTTCTAATCTATTCCCACCAGCTGTGTGCGGCAGATTATTACCTAGTCAATATGGAACGCAGCCAACTGCTGGGAAGGCGTTGGCCGCTATGCCAGCCTGCCGTGCAGTCACCGAGCCCAGCCTTTCCCCCCGGGGCCCTTTAATAAATTTAAATGATGTAGATGGCTTGATCTCCTTGTCACTGCAGTGGAAAAAAAAAATCAAGAAAACTCAGCCTTGTTTCCATGACTAACATCGTCTGATTTTCTAAGGAGGGGTGGCGAGAGGGTTAATGCCTGCTGAGAATTCTCTGCTGCCAGCTGCCACCCAAAATTATCCACCCTCATCCAGCCGTAGCTAGGAGCGCAGGCTACTCTAACTGGTTCTAACCTGTCTGCTCCAAAGTATTGTTTTTTTTAAACAGAAATCACTGTTTTCTGTTTCAAAGCAGTAACCTCTTTGACACCAAAATAATTATAACCACAGATACTAAAGTGGCAATGACCATCTCTGTACGTTTGACAGGGACCACAAACTGAATCAAAAGAGACTAAATGACTCACCCAATTACAAGTTGGTTAACAGCATAATCAAGACTCTATCATGATACCCTGACTGTGCCATGAGTAGTAGAATGTTCACGGATGGTTTTCACAGAACCTATAAAACCTCTAAAATTGCATGAAAATTATGTGTGTGTCTGCTTTTCTTGCAGGCCACTAGCTCCACACACAGCACGGACCAGACCCCTGTCTCTGCCATCCTGAGAGGGCCTAATGGCTGGTGTTCCCTGCCTGCTGCCACCCACACCTTGTGACCACAAGCAAATAAAATATCAGCCCCAATCACAGCTTCTGGGCTTTGTCTACAAGCCAAGGGAGCATTCCAGTGAGGCCCACTGCCCACACGCCTCCAAATCCACGTTGCCTCCCTCACGTCCGGGCAAGCCTCGTCCATGGCCAAATCCACACCAATTTCATGATCGGCATCTCCCACGCTGCCAGCCCCTGTGACGGTGACCTGGTCAAGGTGCTCAGGGCTCCCCAGATGGCCCTGGTGCTTCTTCCTAATTCCAATTCCAATCCATCTTCTTCTCTCCCTCTCCCTCGCCACAAGCCTTGTGCCACCAGCCCTTGCCATCCCTGCTCAAAGACTCACGTGGCCCCCAGCTAACCCGCCCCACACATCCAGCTAAGCCATCTTTCTAAAGGGCAAATCTGATCATATTGCTTTTTTGCATCCACGTAGGATAAAATCCAAAATTCTTCACACAGCCTGCAAGACCCCTGTGTGATTGTTTTTCTCACCCGCTTCTCTAGCTTAATATAACTGAGTCTCTCCCTTGTTTTCTAAGCTCCAGCCATTTTGTCCTTTTTTTTTTAAGTTCTCAAAAACAAACCAAGTTACTTTCCATCTCAGAGACTGTATACACATGCCGTGTCTTCTACCCGAGACACACTTCCTTCTGCCCTCCTCTCGTCAACACCTTCCCACACACCTGTGTGGTCTTAACCAACACGGCTCTTCCTTAGGAACAGCCTCCCTTGAACTTGAGTAAATTAGATACACGCCCCCCCCCCAATATGGCTTCTTAGTACCTTGACATTTAGCAAAATGGTCATTGATTCAACGTGTGACTGTTTATTTACATTTAGTCCATAAATTCCCTGAGTTCACGGACTCACTCGCTCTTTCCTTCCACCACGTGTTCCCAACACCTGCACAATACCTGGCACATTGTAGGTGGTCAATAAATATTTGTAAAGTGAGATGTGTGGCTGAAAAATCTGTAGGTGGAGGAATGAATGAACAAAGATGCTCACTCTACATTTATCCCCGGCATGAGCATATGGAGAGTCAAGTCTTTCTCTAAAATTGAAAGACCATTTGAGTGATTTAAAATTTTCTTAACTGGATCTGAAGTTGAATTTTCTTTTAGCACATTTAACTCCATGGCAAAATAAAGAGCCTTAAAAAAAGCATAGCTTTCCCACAGTGTATACGTAATTCTCTAAGTGATAAAAAGAAGTATCACTATAGATTTGGAAAGTAATTTTTCATTTTAGAATAATATTATTTATACAGGGCTGTAAATCAGACATTTTACTTTCTAAAAACAAATAGCAAAGGTTGGAAACACCTAGTGGAAGCCCCAAATATTAGCAATTGTTTCATTAGTCATTTAAACATTCTGTTAGCCTAAATGCCAGTTGCTTTATTCAATAAACAAGAAAGTAATGCCTCATCTTATTTAAAATCATGGGTGCACATTTTAAAACCATTGCACAGTATGTGGACAGCCAAGTTAGCTTGCAGATGTATGATTGCAAAGACAGGGCATGCCATGCCTTGAACTAACTCTCAAAACAAAGCCCATTAGATCAGCTCCTGGATACTTTTGTCCTTTTTTGCTCCTGGTTCCTGTTTCAACCTTTACAAGGCTCTAAGCCCACGCCGTTTGAATATTACAAAACCATTTGGTGAGACTGAAGGCCTCCTCCTTCCTTAGGGGGACTGGATCAATGGAAAGTCAATGGATTTACTTTGCATTTAAGTAACACTAGTGACCTTCTGTGAATCAAAATGTGATTCCCCCAAAGACGCTAATCTTTTTCCAAGAATAAATGGGTTTAATGAGCTTTTAGTTGGAACAGCGCTTAGTCCTCAAACATAGCAACTCTTCTAACCCTTATCTTAGTGGGTCTGCATTCTCCCTTTTCTTTGGTTCTGATTTTGCATTTTTTCTTTTATCAAGTATTGTATCTTTGGCTTAAAAATGCCTCGAGGTCTTTTACTTTTTGGAAAGGAGTTAAATAATCAATTCCATATAATGAAAAGTTCTATTTGATTTTATACTTGTATGGTTGGATACACTTTGTGCAAGTTTTAAAAACACAAAAATAATACTAAATAACCCTTACAGAGGTGTACATATGAAGTAAAGGTACCAAAACACACATGGGAATGACACACCAACTTTGGGAGAGTGGAGACCTCCTGAGAAAGAAGGAGATAAATGACAGGCTGGTGATTGCAATTTAGCTTTCAAACGTGGAACATTCTAAGGCTGTACAAAAAGTGAGGTTTGCAACACTACACGCAAATATGGATAGTGGCTCCCTCCCAGAACCCAACCTGGAAATGCTCCAGAGGTGAAAGCAAAATTGATAGAGCTGATTAATTAACTTAAAGACTGGCAGGAACCCCTGGGGACGTTGGGAAAGAGTGAGTGTGTGTGGGAGAGAAAAGCAGGCCAGATTGAATGAGGGCCAAGGGAAGCCGGTGGGGAGGCAGAGCTCTTTGGTTGTGCTCTCATCTCTTTCCAAATTAGCTCAAGCAGAAAAACCCAATCACCATTTGGAGGAAGAAAACCTGAATTTCCAGCCTTATGCAGAAGCCAGTGACAGGTGGCATCCAAGTGGAGCCAAGAGCCCAGCAGGTGCGGGAGGACAGATTGCAACAAGTACCACCCGAGGGAGTTGACACCCTCTGGTAACATACACTTTGAGAGAAATACAATACATGTCCAAAATTTAGTTGGAGAACCAACACAAGTCAAATCACAACTCATTAATTGAAAGTAAACAAAAGAAATAATCTTCAAGAGGATGCAGGTTAAACATCTCTAATTTGAAAATCCAACATTCAGAATGCTCCAAAATCTGAAACTTGTTGAGTATTGACATGATGCCACAGGTAGAAAATTCCACACCTGACACCTTTGCTTTTTTTGATGGTTCAATGTACACAAGCTTTGTTTCATGCTCAAAATTATTAAAAATATTGTATAAAATTACCTTCAGACTATGTGTATAAGGTGTAAATGAAACATAGATAAATTTTGTGTTTAGGGTTTGATACCATCCCCAAGACATCTCATTATGTATATGCAAATATTACAATATCTGAAAAAATCTGACTGATCCCAAGAATCTTAGATAAAGGATACTCAATCTATATTGGTAATTTAAAGCAGGAACAAAGTTATAAAGAAGAAGCAATTGCAAGTTATCATTACAATAAGAAACTCAGTAAATGGATTGAATATCAGATAGGATATAAGCAAAGAGGAGCTAGTAAAATGGAAAAACACATGAGGGAATTCTCCCAGAAGACATCAAGTACATATAAAAATAGCAAAATATAAAAGAAATGTTAAAAGAGAAGGAGGATAGAAAAAGCTTCAGAGGAAGAGAATACAATAAAGGAAAGAGTAAATTTTGGAAGAAATAATGATTGAGAATTTCGTATTATAAAAGAAAGAAGACCAGAGATTGTAAAAGGACTTAGAAAGTACCAACAGAATAGGTAAGAAAAACACACACTTTGCTAAATTTAACACCATCAAAGTCAAAGAAAAGTTCCCTGACAAAAAGAAACAAAAATCGAATTGATGTTATACTTTCTGGCAATGCCATTGGATGGCATTAGGCTAATATTTTTGACATAGTCAGTGAAGGGAAAAATTAATTTGAACCTAGAATGTTTTCATCCACTTGAGCTTTTGCTTAAGTACAATAAAAATATTCTCAAGCATCCGATTGTCTTGGAAGGATTAACACAAAGATGCTCTTTGAAGTCACTCTTGGAGGAAGTATTCCAGCAAAAGAGAATGCCTCCAGAAGGCACAAAGAGATCTACTATATACAGGAAGTAAAGATGAGTAAACAACTGAAGACCGTTCATGGTTTTCTAAGTGAGCTTTGGCATACCAGAGGAAGGCCAAAATACAGTGTTTTGGATGAGAATGGAAAATAACTAGAGTGTCAGGAATCAGGAACGCTGGATTTCTATGTACTAGTTTTGCATTTTCTGCCATGGTGCTAGCTCGATTCATGGTGACCAACACTTGAGTGGATTAGATTGACTTGAAAGTGAGGATTCAGTGGGCAAATGGATGGAAAAGACGAGAAGAACAATATGGGCGGGTGGTTGTGATTTAATTTTAAAATTTATAATATTTTGATAATCTGTAAATTTGTAAATCTGGGACATAACCTTAACCTAACACTAAAACCATCATGTCAGAGGCAACCGTAATTGTAACTGACATCGGCTAGAGATGCCCCTGACTTCCTTTCTTCCTTACCTAAATTCTGAGCATGTAAGTACTGAGGGTAGCCTCACAGTATTTAATCTTAAGCCATTAGTATAAACGAAAGGCCTATTATTGCAGAATTATTAAGTTCCTTCTGGAGAGTCATCCCTTAGAACATTATAAGCTATCACTACACCTGTTAATCAGATTTAATCAGGTTTCAAACACAGGACATCAGAACTAAAGCGGAGATATCAAATAGGTATGGTCATTATAATATGGCTTTACCCTCCAGCTCTAATGTTTACAAGATAGGGATGCCATTGGATATTTTCCTTCAAGCCAGAAAAATAATACATTCATGCTATGTGTTTATGCTAAGGCTTCTGATGCCATACAAAAATGCAAAATATAGTTTTAGTTCATTGCACTGAAACAGACTATTTGCATTGTCTAAACCAGATTTCTTTTTTTTTAACTTCCAAAATATTCTGGAGTTCAACCCCAAACTTATATTCTGTTAGCTGTCCTTTTAGAATACATTTTATTCCTCAAAAAGTAGATAATACTCAATACAGAATACCTAAAAAATACAAGATGAGAAAGAAGCTGAAGTTAATGTTAACTATTCAACATTTTTGATCATTCCCTTCAACATTTCTCCTTAATACTATCACTGAAAGCAATGTTAAGTAGTATACAAAACAGAACTGATTCAGATTCTCTTGGTCTAGTTTGCACCCCAGCATCTAGTCTTGGGATCTTGGACGCGCTATCTAACTCCTCTAAGTTGTAGAGAGTTTATCTGTGAGAGGGTAATGGTTACGATGTTGCCAGTCTCAATGTGTTGCTATGTGAATAAAGTGAGAATAGGCAGTAAAGCATTTACCTCCCTGTCTGATGCTTAGAAAGTGTTCAATTAATGCTTATTGTCATTAATATAATTATCACTTACACATAGTTTCTTGATGAAACTAAGAATTCCTGGAGATTGTGTCTAGTAGCTCCAATTTCTCTTGAATCTCTTCACCAAACCTAAATCAGTGACTACGGCCAAGGTTGTATTCAAAGAATTATTCACATGAAAGGTACTATTTTTGGTTTTCCATTCCAAAGCAGAAATTCCTATATATCAACTCTGAAGATTACCAGGGAAGTAGAGTTACCTGAAACTACATTTTAAGTCATTTAAATATAATACTCTCTCCTTTTTTAATTGAGATGTGATGAATAAGCAATGGAAAGTTCAGATTCTAAGTGTTCTGTGCTAAGAGTTTTGACAGTTGTGTATGTCCATGTGTCAAGATACAGAACACTTCCACCCTCCACGAAAAATTCCCTCATGTTCCTTTTGGTCAATTCCCTACACTTTCGAACATTCCTTCCCATGACCAACCTGCTTCCCACCTACCTGGGTTAGTTCTGCCTGTGTTTGGATTTCATATACTTGAATTCAGACAGTATGAATTCTTTTGTGTCTGGTTTCTTTTGCTTAGCACAATGCCCTTGAGATTCGTCCCCATTGTTATACATAGCATGCATGATACATTCAATTATTCAAATTTTAGCAAGCAGAGAGAAGAGAGTCAAAAGGGCAAGCAACATAGATTTGAAAGACTTAGCTGAAATTCTGACTTTTTAGTTGTGCGACCTTGCACAGATGATGTCATCTCAGT
Source organism: Eulemur rufifrons (assembly GCF_041146395.1). Lineage (NCBI taxonomy): Eukaryota > Metazoa > Chordata > Mammalia > Primates > Lemuridae > Eulemur > Eulemur rufifrons. The sequence goes on from NC_090994.1 coordinate 5,675,104, forward strand.
ACCGGCTCTTTGGACAAATCTCTCTAACCCTCAAGTTCCTCAACTTAAAACGACTATAAAAATATTCATCTCGTAAAAGTTATTGTCAAGACTGAGACAAAATAAGGGAGAATATGGTGCTAGACACAAAACTGTTGTTCAAAAAAAAGGTTTCCTGAAATCTGAGCATGCCAGGCCAGTCACAGATACTGATTAATTACATCTCCTTAATGACCAACCACAGCAAAGAAGAAAAGAAACAGAAATTGGCTTTCTCCATCACACATGATGATGGAAACCTATTTTCTCCCCTGAAATATGATTTCCAGGTTTAAAGGATATCATATATAAGAATACATCATCTCAAAATGGAAACAAACCAAAAAGGAATTAAACATACAAAACCAGCAGCAAGGCTTCTGCTGGGAACTCTTTTGTAAGTCTTATCAGTGTACTTCATGGCATGAATGCAGATCATTTCCATATGTCTTTCATCGAGGAAGATGGAATTAATTTTAGAAGTTTTAAGATAGACATTTCCAGCACATTAAAATCTCATGGTGTTCTTCGGCAAGATGCTATGACTCAAGCACAAATCTTTTTCAAGAGAATAAAGCAGGATATCTAATGGCATTGAAATTAAACTATAAACAAACAAACAAACAAACAAACCCATTTTTATGTCTGTTTCAATCAGCTCAGAAGAATTCTTCCCATACACATTAATTATGACAAGATGTGGAGAATTAAACAGCTGAACAATCATTTCCCGTTATTTGTGCTGTTCTTCAAGAAATACGGGGCCCTGGACCACTGTTAAGAGTTACTTTGGGAATGAGCTGTTTTCGAATGAATTGAACATTTAGCCACCTTGGAGCACACCAACACCTGGTTATCATCTGGGTTGATGTGACAATTGAAATTAACATTTAGTTCAGCCATTTCCACACTGATAAAGCTTGAACTGGTAGCTTTTGGTAAAAAAAAAAAAGAAAACAAAACTAAACGGAAGCAATCATCTTTCTTCTTGTGGTGAATTTCACATGAATAGAAACAGGTAATGCAAGTCAGCTTCCAAATAGGGTTGACCTTATAGAAATCTAATTATAGCATACATTCATAACCATAATGAATTCATTAGGAGGCTGTAGCATAGATAAAGATATGAAAGTAAGTTCTCTCAAGTAAGATATGCAAAGTTAAGGAAAGTATATATGCCAGTGATTAAAATAATACTTTACATCTTTGTAATGTTTTTAGAGTTCACATGCATTTTTTTCATTTATCTATAAAATACGTAGAGTTGAAATTATGATCTACACTATATAGATAAAGAAACTAGGATTAAGAGTTTTGGAAGGACTGCTATTAGAAGAAATGATTCTCTTTTTTCCAGGTGTTATTACTACCTCAACTTTGTGTGGCCTCTTATCATTTATGAGATGGTTAGACAGATGTTACCTACCAAGGCAGAAACTCAAACCAGTTTTGTCCAAAAATAAAGGAATTCATTGACTCCCATAAGCAGGAAAACCAGCATGCCTGGATCCAGACTCGATCTGACTCCGTGTTGTGCAGGTTTCCTCCTTCCTTCCCTTGCCTCAGCCCCTGTGCTGGTCCTCACTCCTTCCCTCTGCAAGGGGCTTATTTCACATGGCCGGCACCCCAGTGTCATTTCCTTCCAGCACTCAGATTACCAACACCAGGGGCAATCTTCCTCATTTGCTCCAGTTGAAAACTCCTGAGTCCCAGTTTGGGTCACATGCCAGTTCTTGAACCATTTCCTGAGACTCGAGGTGTGGGAAGCTCTGGCTGGCCCATGGAGGATCCCTGTCCCATTGTGTGAGTTAGGGACAGAGCCTATGATTGACCATACGTGGTGGAGGAGATAGATGACCCCAAGAAAATCATAAGGGCTGTGTTGGCCAATAATAAGGGTCTCCTACACACTGGCATAGAAACAGGCAGCTTAATGGGCCAGATTAGAACATCTAGACACAGATGCATGTATAGATAAGGATTTATTATAGGATTTTTCTGGAAATTCAGATAAGTGGTACAAAGGATGAACTATTGTAACAGTAAATGTGAAAACTGAGCCCAACATCATCAACTCAATATATGTTGAATGTAATGGAATGAATGAGAGAAGGAGTCTCAGTTCTGCCACTCACAGCTCTGGGATCATGGGATGGTTACTTATCTCTCATAGCTCTCAACTCCATTCCAATTTTTCATTGATGGAGGGAACTCGGACATAAATAAATCCACCAAAGCTCCAATGGAAGTATCAGCAGAGGACATAAATGCAAAATAAAAATATACAACTTCATATCAAATAAATGCAAAAAGGGCAGTGGGAAACATTAATGCTAATACTTCAGTATGCAGGTGTACTCACGCACCACTGATTCAAATTTAAATTGGTACAACCGCTTTGAAAAGTGTTCTAGCAATACTTGCCAAAATCCTACAAAGTTTGTCATCTCTTTTCATGCTGACATTTCACTCTTACGAATTATAGATCTGTAAGTTATAGATGTGAATTTATTAGGATTTCATTACAAAGATTCTACTCTAGCATTGTTTGTTATAGGGAACAATTGGAACCAACCTAATGTCCAACAGTAGAGAATCATTAAATTATGGCGTGTCAATAAATGAAAACACTACATAGTCATTGAAAGTGAATTTATAAAAGAATATTTAATGACTCAAAATGCTCACTATGCATTTTTAAATTAAAATAGAGAAGTTACAAATAGTAACTGAAATAATTCCATTTCAATAGATAATATGTTTTTAAATAGTTTTTTTTTTTTTAAGAGTTGAACATTTTACCAGTGAAACATGGAAAAATACTGCCAGATAAGGATGAAGGCTTTGCAGTGTCACTGGCTGTGACATTGTGATATAATAAAAAATATATGTTTGGTCTCTGCCCTTAGTTCCTGACACAGAGCTCCTAAAACCCTCATATAATAATTTCCTGAGCTGTAAGGGTTCTAGGAGCATCTTTGGTTCTAATGAGGCAACTCTTGGTGGCTCCTGGGTTGGGGCTGGTCACCAGAAGGACCAAGCCAGGATTAGAATCTTGGAACCTTCAGCCCTACCCCTCATCCTTTAGGGAGGAGAGAGGGGATGGAAATTGAATTAACAATCGATCTTGCCTACGTGATGAAGCCTCCATAAAAATCCCTGAAGTACAGGATTCGGAGAACTTCTGGGGTGGTGAACACATCCATGTGCCAGGAGGGTGGCACACTCCAACTCCACAGGGACAGAAGCTTCTGCACTTGGGACTCTTCTGGATCTTGCCCTATGTACCTCTCAATCTGGTTGTTCATTTGTACCTTTTATAATATGCTTTATTAATAAACTGGTAAATGTAAGACAGTGTTTCCCTGACTTCTGTGACAGCTCTAGCAAATTAATTGAACCCAAGAAGGGGGTCGTGGGAACATCCAATTTGTAGCCAGTTCAGACAGAAGTTGTGGGTACCCTGGGGACCTACAGCTTGCAACTGGTGTCTGAAGTGGGGGACAGCCTTATGGGACTGAGCCCTTAACCTATAGGATCTGACCCTATCTCCAAGCACATAGTGTCAGAGTCGAGTTATTAATAAATGGCAGGAGACCCAGCTGGGAGTCCACTGGAGAAATGCTTTGTATGTGGGGAAAAGACCCTAAACATCTGGTCACAGAAGTTCTGTATTGAATGTTGATTTTATAGAAGGGAAAAACAGTCAGATTGGTTTTTTTGTTTGTTTGTGTGTTTTTCCCTATCTCTTACACCACCCTCATCCATTTCCAAGCCTGAACTTTTTGACTGTCAGTTTCTTTTTGTTTAATATATAGCATGAGAAAGTGGATATACTCTCAAATGTTAACTGTGAGCATTTCTTCTATGTGGTTGGAAAGTAGATTGTTTTCATTTTGTTTCTGTGGTTTCTATACATTTTTTTACAACCCACATATGTTAGCTTTGAAACGATCACAAAAATAAAAGTAATTTTGTAAAATATATTAAAAATGCAAGGAATTTTGTAAAAGACTGGTGGGAAAGAACCAACAAGAAAATTGCATTTATCTCCGGAAGACGCATTTTTGGCAACAGTTTCCTTTGTAGTTTTCTCCAGTTTCAAAATAATTAATCTTCTAATCTCCTTTTTCTTTCATCCCTGCCACCTGTTCCTCTTCCAAGGCAAGGTAGGGAATGAAAATATGAAGCAATGGAAATTACTTTCTTTCTGACAAAGGGATTCTGCCCACGTTCTATATGTTCCTTCAAGCATAACAAAGAGAATGATAACTGTGGATTTTTTTTTAATCCAAAAATGGGACATGCCATTTGGTATGTTTTCTGAAACATGATGTGGCCATGGGACTTAATTTTTGAATTTAAGACTGGCCAGAAAATTAGAAATGAATTCTCTCAAAGGCAAGACTCCTGTCCTTTTTAGTGAGATGTGTACACACCTCATGTTGAATGCAAGTGTATCACTGGAGGGGTGATTTTTCTTTTGCCCATTTTCCCATTACATTTGTAATGTAAGAAGAATCCTAATACTTTATTCCCTCCATTGTTTCCATACTGAGGGAGGAAAAGAGTTTATCGTTATTGTCATTGTTTTATTAAAGTGTGTCCGTCAACCTCATGTTGTTTCACCAGATAGATTTTCTTCTGTGAGATGATCTGCTTTCACTTATCTACAGAGGATTAATTTTTCACTTTATCTTCTTGAATCTTAAAAGTTGCTTACAAAAAAATACAAAGTAATATCTATGTGTAAATAGTATTCAGATTGCTACATAAGAATAAATAAAGAATTGATTGTACCCCAAGTCTCTTCATCTTCTTGTTGCTAAAGAAAGTGAACTGGCTCGAGGCCAGTGTCGGCTCTATCTTATTCGTTTGAAAATGTCCTTTTGGTTCTTATTAGCTTAAGAACCAGAAGTTTTCGTCCACTTTTTACTTTATGTTGAATTTCTCTTTACCTTTTTTTGCCCACTAAAGTAGATGACAGCTTAGAGGAAACCAAAACAGATCCAAACAAGATCCACTAGCAACCTGTATCGAATTCATAAACAACTTGTTTCTTTTTGCTCGATTTGGCTTCTCTCTCATAATCTGTAAATGGGCCAAATGACTCCATATGCCAAAAAATGCATTCCCCAGTGGTATGTATGAGAGCAATCTGCATTTGTACAGATGACCTGCCGTTCCCCACAGACGGGCTGAAGGTTTGGGTTAAAGGGATTTTCCTAGCTGATCTGTTAAGATGGCTTCATAGTGGGTAACTTTTGGCCACAGTGACTCCACTAGCTCTCACCTCTACACCACCAGGTTGTGTAGGAGCTAAAATATTATTTTGCCATAAGTTTACTTTTTAAAGTAATATTTAAAAGGCATAATAGTGCAAGGTGAAGAGCATGGGTTTTGGAGTCAGACAGACATCATGAACTCAGTGTTTGTTGAATGTAATTAAAGGAATGAATGAAATGAACAAAGAGACCCGGGTTAGAATCCCAGTTCTGCCACTTGCAGCTCTGATTGTGGGATAATTACTTATTTATCATGGGTTTCATTTTTATTACATTATTGGAGGATTAAATGAAATACAAGTGTATAAAGCCCTTGGTAAACTGCATATAAGTGCTCAATAATTGCCCTGATTTGAGATGATGGTCATATTTCCTGCAGGTTTCATTAGTACTGCAAGAAAGAGTAGTTGCTATTCACTGCAATGTCAGCCAAGACAGGAAAATTTCTTCCCTGGCTGGTGCCTTTTTCTTTTAGACTTGTGGCAAATGTTCTCACACTAGAGGGGGCACGGCATGGAGACTGTTACAAAACCTAAATGACACCAGTAAAGGGAAAACTTTTTCCCCCCAGAACAAAAGACCAATCTCACTAACGTTGACATTGCACCTTCACTACAGATCAATGCGAACAAAGAAAGGTTATTTGTTGAGTGCCCCATGCTGAGAATAAAAAAGAAATCTAGGACGTGGAAAATAGGAAACATGTTCCTTCACATTCTTTTCATTTTGAAACTGTTGCTTACTACATTTGCATATACTGTAACAAGAATCCTTCTTATTTATCTTTAAAAGAGGGTTGATTTACCTCTAGAAAGATTATTCACCTCAATATTTCTGACTCTAAGAGGCCCAGGAAAATCTGGAAATTCTACAGGAACTTGTTTTCTTCTGTGTGCTGCTCCCCTCCCCTCATTAGATAATCTTGGGCTACTAGGCAGGACTGAGAGTTCATCTGAAATGTAACCCACCGGACAGTCCGGCCCTATTTTGAATTCATAGCCTGTTGCACTGCAGCAAGCAACAAGCTCGTGTTTAGGAGAGGAAATGAACAAACACAAATATCCTGGCTGCCTTCTGAGCCGAAGAGTTGAACAGTGCAGCCAGCTCAGCCAGCTCGGCGCGGGTCTCTAGCAACAGAGGGACTTGGCCTCCATCCTGTGCACTGCGGTGTGTTTATGAGACTGGAAAACCGATTCAACGATGGCTGCAATGCGTAAGGAAAACGAATGCAGCAATCCATTTCCCAAAGAGTGGCAGTTCCATAGACCTAAAGAAATTTCTAGGAGCAGAAAAAAAAAAAAAAAATGAATGCATGCTTAGGAGTTTGCTGCCAGTGTCTGAGGCAGAGGGACATCTGCTGCTTTTCTGTCAATATTTGCATGACATGTCGGGAAAGGCAAGGCAACGTCAGTGAAGGCAGATATTCGGGGAATCAAAGCAGAACAGCACAGGGATCCCAAGCTCACATGCGTGCAGGACCAAGCAGAGGACCTGATCATGGAATTCAAACTGGGCACGTGCACTTCCGGTGCATTGTTTTACAACGATGTCTTGAGATTTATTCTTTGACAAAGTCACATTCTGTTTGCATATACACAAGTAAGAATATTCGTTACTTCCACTAAAATATGTGCTATCTCCCATTTTGCTTCAAAGTCCTGACCCTCTCGGTCTGTCTTGAATTTTCTCACTTTTGATAGAGACATAGTCATAATAGTGATGTCATTTCCTCTTATTTTTGTTATAAGAAATACAGAAGGTTATGGGTGACGCTGAATGGTGACCGATACTAGTCGGCATTAAGGAGACAAGTTTAAATGAGGCCACAAGAGTGGGGCCCTAATCTGATAGGGTTGTTGACCTTACAAAATGAGACACTAGGGAGCGTGCACTCTCCCCGCCCCCATCCCTAATTGTGCACAAAGAGGTCACATGAAAACATGGCAAGAAGGTGGCCACCTACAAGCCAACAGAAGAGGCTTCAGAATGAAACCTAAAGAAATTTCTAGGAGCAGAAAAAAAAAAATGTCTCCTTAACGCCAACTAGTATCAGTCGCCATTCAGCTAAAAAATCTCCACAAATTTTCAGCACATTTTCTGGAGGGAGGGTAGTTTTTCTTTACTGAGTCCTATAGACTGAATGTCTGTTTCTCCCATTCCCCCACCCCAAATTCACATGTTGCAGCTCTAACCCGCAGTGTGATAGTATTTGGAGGTGGGGCTTTGGGGAGGTAATTAGGTAATGAGGGTGAAGCCTCTCATCAGTGTCCTCATAAGAAGTGACACAAGAGAGCTCTCTTCCTTTCTCTCTGCCACATGAAGATGCAGCGAGAAAGCAGCCATTTGCAAACCAGGAAAAGAGCTCTCACCAGACACTGAATCTCCCAACACCCCCATCTTGGATTTCCCAGACTCAGGAACTATGAGAAACTGATGTTTGCTGTTTAAACCACCCAGTAGACAGCATTTTGTTATAGTAGCTGGAACTGACTAAGACATTGAGAATCATGAGATTAGATCATTTTTCATGTCCCTTTCCCACTCTTAAAGATGTAATAAATTATAAATCTACAGAAATGACTTCGGTGCCTGGGTAACCAGAGATATGTGTTCATAGTAAACTCAGGGCTGAGTGCCTGCAGAATAACCTCATTAGGGAAGCCAAGGCTTCGTGAGATTCCAGGTCTCTGAAGAGAAGACAGAACACATGAGAAGCAGACTATGAAATCAGCCCCGGGGTGGGGGTGTGAACCGAGGGCCTGCTGCTAATGGAAAAGGCCTGCCAGGTTGCCTTGCAGAGTGTCTGGAGAAACTGTGAGTTTGCCTGTGGCGGACACTACACACCTCCTGAGGATTTGCTGCAGGATTTTCAGCGACAGTGAAAAGTTAATGGGCTCAAAAGCCTGTGAAGACCTTGTTGGTGTTAGACTGAGGACACAGGCCAACACCTAAGGGAACAAGAAAAGTACCAGCTCAGGATTGAGTGGGAAGTACCACTTAATCAACATCTCTGTAAAACCAGCATCCATCCACCTTAAACATTACGGGTTGAACAATGATGTTGTTCTGCCTCTTTTTTAGTGAATAGTTCCTTCATCAAGAGCCCCTAAATATTGGTTGCTTTAAAACAACAGAAAGTTTCAGGTTCGATGACTGAGGCCACCACTGGATTAGCACCTCTCAAGATTACTGTTTGCATCTCCTGTTCCCTCATGTGTGTAATGGTTAATGTGCTTTAAAAATATATCACCCCAATTCTGCCTTCTCTACAGGGTGTGATTACATGAATAATCTTGTCAGTACAAAGTAGATGTTCCCTCCACCGCCCGCTCGTCCACCCCTCTGTTCCTCCCCAGCAGGCAGTCAGCCCTCCTCTCTCTCTGGAGCTTGTCTCAGAGTTTTCCATCAGCTTCCCGATGTGGGTTCTAGAAATGGGTGCAGGCATATGGCATAAGCTCCTCTGACCCACTGCAGATTCTGACCCAGAAAAGAGTGTTGTGAAGAGGGCAATACCTTTAAAGCATTGGGGGAAAGCTGGTGGGTCTTGGCTGAGAGGGAACAGGAAGAGGTCCCAGTGGGAGCACCCCCACCAAGCATCGTGGTGGAGCCTGTGACCTGTGCTTCCTGGTGGCACCAGATTCCCACTGGAGCAATGTCAATGCCAATGTTTATGACATTGTTCAAGTTGAGCCCTGGACCATCTGCAGATTCCGGGAGCCTCTAATAGGATTTAATAAATTACTTTCCTGTTCAAACTAGTGCCAGTGAGTTTGGCTCTTTGCAACTTAGAGCCCCGATGGGTGTAGTAATTGATTCTAGGAGTGTCTGCAGTCAACAGGCCTTCGAGGAAACGGAATGCAAAGATTATAGGGTAGGCCGGCTGCATCTAAGCTGAAGAGCCTAAAGAAAGAGAACAATTTTCAAAGCCTTTATTTGTTAGCCGAAGGCATGGTCAGAAAACCAGGGACTTTCTTTGATTTCTACGGCTGTGCTAAGAGCATCACTTATCTTAACTACAGACACAAGGCTGAGGTAGCCAAAAATCAAAGTCAAGATTTGAGCCTGAGGGTTGCCAAAATGCAGAGTCAAATAAATTCACAGCATTGCCTGCTATCATCTGTGGGTATTAAGGCATGCAAGAGGAATAACTAGGATCTTGAACATGGGAACTGGGACACAACAGGAGGATGTGGAGGCCTTATAACCAAGTCCCCAAAGACCCGAGGATCCCTGAACAGTGGAAACCAGCCCTCCTTCCCAGCCTGCTTGCGACCTGGGTACAGGCATGTGACATCAGCTCCTCCAACCCAACGCACCTGCTGGGGATTCTGACTCAGAAAAAAGTGTTGTGAAGAGGGTGATGCCCTTAAAGCATTGTGCGACAGCTGGAGGGTCTTGGCTTCCCCGCCTTGCTGAAAGACCTCCGATGATCCCTCGTTATTATACCAACGACCCACTTGCGAAGTATTTTCTCCCCATGCCCAAAATATCTTTGTCTCCAAGAGAAGAATTCTCCTATCAGGGGATACACAGTATTTCCACTCAATGGGAAGTTACACTGGTCATTTCAGACTACTCACGAAACTGGAAATTTGGCGAGGGGGAAGGATGTTAGATGTTGGCTAGAGTGATTGGTCATCTTTATCAAGGGAAATAAGATTGTTATTACATAATGGGAGCAAGCTAATTGCATTAGTTACTCATATGACTGTCATTCATTACTATTACTAAGAGAACTTTGCGGTGGGTATTGGTTAAAGTCCGTGGCTGCCTAATACTTTTTGAATGCCCATCTAATGTCTGCAGAATTTCCTACCTTATCACCTCACTCAAAGCAAAAGGAAACCCTTGCTCTCCCAGCCTCCTTGACTGGACTGGACTCAACACAGCCTACACAAGGAACATAACAAAGGCGGGAGCTACTGTGGAAAATCTATATTCTTTATGGCCTTTTAATCAGAAAAGAGAAGCCATAAAATTATGAAAGCTGAAGAGAGAAAGGAAATCCTGTAAGGAAAAAAGCCAGGCAGGGAGGAGATACCCAATCTCTGACTAACCCCTGAATCACACATGTGCAGAAGAGATGCAAAGAGGCCAAGTTGAAGAATGTCTGCAGATTTCCTACATTCGTTGAGACAGAAATGCGTCAATATAAGACACTAAACAAACACCAAGCAGGATGAATACAAAGAAGTCCACATTGAAGAAAATACAAATCGTTGAAAGATGAAAGTAAAGAGCAAATCTTGACATGGTACAAACAAGGGACCAAGGATCCGATTAGTGGCCGATTTCTCCTAAAAAAATCCTGGAGGCTGGAAGAGAGAGGATCAACATTTAGAAAGTGCAAGAGGAAAAATACCCGGCCACATAGAATTCTGTATCCAGTGACAATATCCTCAAGAATGAAAGTGAAATAAGACCTTTTCGTATAAAAGGTAACTAAGTATTCATTTCCAGCAGATTTGAGTTACAAAAATCCAAATGGAAGTTCTCCAAGTTAAGGAAAATGATACCAGTTGGAAACTTGGATCCTCAGAAAAGCGTGAGGAGCACCGGAAATGATAAACATATGGATAAATGTAAAATACCATATTTTTGCATTTTTCTTCTTAGTTTCCTTATAAATCTTGCTGCTGATTAAAATGAATCTCCAACTTTGTCTAACCTATGTAAATGTATTGTTACATGTAACACCTAGAACATAAAGGACAGGGAGAAGTATGGTCTACAAGGTTGTAAGATTTCTGTATTTCATAATAAATAGTGCATTATTAACTATAAATAGGCTTGTTAAAAGTTATGAGTGTATATTGTATTGCCTAGGGCAACCATTATAAAAATAATGTAAAAAGAGAATAAAAGGTCATTAGGAAAGTTAAAATATAATTGTAAAAAATTCAACAATCCAAAAAGAGGCAGGAAAGGAGAAATAGAGTAACAACAAAAACTAGCAGAGACAAATAGAAAATGAAAAGAAAATGGTAGACGCACACAAAACCACATCAATAATAATATTAAATATTAATGAACTAAACATCCAGTTAAAGCACAGAGATTGTCGAGATGGATATAGAAACGAGACAGAGCTATATGCTCTCTGCAGGACATATATTTAATTGTAAAAACACAGATAGGTTAAAAGTAAATGGATTGTAGAAAATATGGCATGCATTAGTAAATATAAAAAAGCTAAGCTGGCTAAATTAATATTAGATCAAACCAACTTAAAAACAAATGGCAGTAAGGGAGATAAAAAAAAGTACGCTTTATAGTGATAAAAGAGTAAATCCAAGAGAAAGACATAACAATAAAATATACATGAAGGCAATCAAAATACATGATGCAAAAATTGACAGAACTAAAAAGAGAAGTAGCCAATGCTGTAATTGTAGCAGCGGACTTTTAAAATTTTCTGAACAAATAATAAAACAACTAGAAAAAATAGGACAAAAATAAGATCTACTTTGACTTAATGGAAAACTACGCCCAACAATGACAGAACGCACACTTGTTTCATGTGTATATGCTACACCTACCAATAGTCTTGGCCATACAAAAAGACTTGATAGTTGATGTCATGAGCATTAAATTAAAAATAAGCAAAATTAAGTAACCTGGGAAGCATTGAATACTTGCACATTACACAAGTCATTTCCAAACAATCATTCAGTCAAATGAGAAATAAGAAAAATTAGGAAATATTTTGTTCTTGGATATTGCGAGTTTCAAAATTCACTAAGCTGTACCCTTAATATTGGTGAATTTTGTGGCATAAAATAATACCTTAAAAACCAAAGCATAGAAAGAAAAGAAAGAAGTGAACGGCAGGAAGAACAGGGTGCTATACAGGACCCATTCTATTAAAGACATTGAGCTTTCATAAGTCGTGATAAAAGTTTTCAAGTTATAGAACCAGTTCTTAAACTTTGTGCCAACAATGCCTTTGACAGCCTTGTAAAACCTATCTCTGTCAGAATAGATTTTTTATTGTGGTCAAATATACATAGACTAATATTTTCCATTGTAATCATTATTAAGTTTATAGTTCATGGGCATTAAATTCACTCACATTGTTTGTAACCATCATCATCATGCAACCACAGAACTCTTTTTATCTTCCCAAACTGAAACTCTGTACGCCTAAACACTAACTCCTCATTCCTCTCACCCACCCTAGCCCCTGGTAACCACTATTCTACATTCTGTCTCTATGAATTTGATTATTCTAAGTGCCTCATATTAGTGGAAACTGGTAACATACAATACTTGTCCTTTTGTGACTGGCTTATTTCACTTAGCATAATGTCCTCAAGGTTCATTCATGTTGTAACATTGTGTTAGGATTTTTTTTCCTTTTTAAGAATGAATAATATTCCGTTGTGTGTATACACCACATTTTGTTTATCTATTCATCTGTCAATGGAAACTTGGCTTGTTTCTACCTTTTGGTTATTGCAAATAATGCTGCAATGAATAGGGTTGTACAAACATCTATTTGAGTTCCTGCTTCAATTATTTTTGGTATATACCCAGAAGTGGAATTGTTGGATCACACGGTAATCCTATATTTAATTTTTGAGGTTCAGAATATTTTTAAATGAATAAAAATAAACACACAGGATTACAAAGGAAACCAAGTGTATTGAAATACAATGACTAAATATTAAAGCATAAATGTGTGTCATAGTAATACTTGTTATTCACCAATGCATCATAAAACAAAGAAAATACATTTGAAATATAGATAAATTAAATTTATTTTTAACTTTTTAAAGAGGTATTAAAATGCAGACTACTAGTGCTAAGTTTGAATAAGAATGCCACTGTGGTATGATCTTTGATAAGAGAGCATGCATGTCATGTTGACATGCAACTAATTTTGACCATTTGTTTTAATAATTATAAATAGTAAAAATCCCAATTTTCAAAGACATATTGTTGCAAATGGAATGAAAGTTTCAGAGCTTGCTCAATAAGACAAAGATAAGATTCTTGCAGGAAACAACAGAATTCTCTGAAACTTTAATTACTTCAATTAGAGTAGGTTATTTTTGTCCTAAGATTAATTGAGTTCATTTTTGCTAGGTCAATATCTTCAAAACAGTTTATATCAGAGAGAAAAGAAATGTGAAACTATGATTAATTTTGAAGCCATCAAGATAATAGGAAAAAACATTTGAAAAGGTTCTGAAGTATTTCCGGGTGTTCACTACTTCTCTATTCAAACAGATTAGTGGAGAATTTCTCTATTCAAATACATTTGTGGGGAAGTTTCTATTTCATCTCCATGTGGGAAAAGCACTTCATTCAGGATTTGAACGTTTGCAAGGATGTTGACCTCTACTCTGTTTCTCCATATTATTAATAGCAGTTTAGCCAAGAAACTTTGTAATTTTTTTCAGTTGTATCCATAATCATGACTTCAGAACCTTGAATTAAAAGGCTCACATAATTCATACAATTAAATATGTCTGCCAGATAAGCTAACCCAGGGATAAAATCCTTTATTTCAAAGTGTTCCAAGAGTTTTTTTTTTTTCTTTTAGCAAATGCAAAACTTGTACCCTTAGTCCAATCAGGCATTTTAAGACTTATACCCTTGAAGGCCAGTGAAATTTGTCACCCGAGGAGGTCATAAATATTTTCCTATCACATTACAGTTGTTGCACATACCTTGAAATAATGTCTATGCTCACCAGTATGTCAAAATTACATTAGTGATTAGACTCCCAGGTCACACACATTCACAGTTCACCCCTCTACAGACACTTGGTGACCAGTTGGACAACTCTCAAAAGACTCTATGACTACTGGCCATTCCACCATGAAATAAATGGTGAGATGGCTTGTTTCTATATTGGAGACCCAGCCGTCTATTTTGATTTTCACTTTTTCCTATTTATAATTATTTGTTGACAAATGTATGACTAAGTCCATGGGAGTGTAGACCAAATAAGTTTAAATAGCTCATGGGTGAAATAAATGTTGAAGTGCATTATTTAAAATAATTTTTTTTTTTTTTTTTTTTGAGAGAGAGTCTCACTCTGTTGCCCAGGCTAGAGTGAGTTCCGTGGCGTCAGCCTAGCTCACAGCAACCTCAAACTCCTGAGCTCAAGTGATCCTCCTGTCTCAGCCTCCCGAGTAGCTGGGACTACAGGCATGCACCACCATGCCCGGCTAATTTTTTCTATATATATTTTTAGCTGTCCATATAATTTCTTTCTATTTTTAGTAGAGATGGGGTCTCGCTCTTGCTCAGGCTGGTCTCGAACTCCTGAGCTCAAACGATCCGCCCACCTCGGCCTCCCAGAGTGCTAGGATTACAGGCGTGAGCCACCGCGCCCGGCCTACATTATTTAAAATAATTTGATTGCTAACAGATTGCTTAATGAGGATGGGCCATGCCCGGAGTGGCATATTATAAAAATAGTAAAGAGTCTTTTCAAATTTTCTTTCTCTTTATATTCCTTTTTTGCATACTCTCTGGATAGGAAGTAATGGCGTGTACATGCAATGTATCACACAAATGATATTCGTATATTATTATTCTGTGAAAAATACCATATAATTAAAAATATCTTTGCAAGAAAACTGTGAAAACTATAAGAAATAAAAAAAATCACTATATTACAAAGACAAAAAGAAAAAAAGAAAAACCAAGCAGCTCTCTACTTGGTGGTAGCTGAATTTCAGAAATGACACAGATTTTGAATTACTGTTGTAATTTGCATGTCTACATAAGGTTTAAAGGCAATAAAATAAATTAGAATTTTGGATAAATTATAAAATCTGCTGTCTCTTCTTTATTTCTATATACATGCCTTGAATATCCTATACTCCACTTAATTAGCATAAAATTACATGCTTCTGTGCAGATTAAACTAATTAAAAAATGCAAAAATGAGTTTCAAAATGTCAGTTGAATTGATATTATTTTAGAACGATTTATTATTTATTTTTACAGACCCAATTTAAGTTGAAGTGTCAAAGGAAGGGAAGGATGATGACTCCGGTAAACACGCTTTCACTTGCGTTGTGGATGGAACACAGAAGCCAGTGTTTTCTGGACTAAAAAGTCTTGTCAATTAAAGTGTGAATCCAGCAAACTGATAAAGCCACTTCACATATGTCCATTCTAAAAATGAATCTAAACGAGATATTTTAAGTGAGGAAGTGGTGGAGTGAGGAAATACTAACTCAAAGGAGCTGAGACTTTCCTAAATATTGAATTTACTATTTCACAAAAACCTTTTCTCGACATGTCCTATAAAGTTGCCAAACACAGGAAGCTCCACCCTATTGGAGAGGCTTAAGCAAAGCCATGTGTTGCAAAATAGTCAAGCCAGTTTGTGGGGGAAAAAAAAAGAGGAAAACTGGAAGTGATTTTCTTGTCTAATGACATGTTCTGGAATCGTTGACATCGCTTTTAACATTTTGAAGCAAGTCATCAAACAATTGACAGCCTCCTGATTCCCTTTCAGTATGCACCCGGTTGAAACTACAGATATTTTTTATGTAATCACCTCCTTTTTTTTTTATATTCACTATTTACGAGCTAATGTCATCAAAGAAAATTTCTTATTTTGTGAGCTCCTTTTGAAATAATGAAGATTGCCAATGTTTTGGAAATGGTAATTTCTTTTTCTTTTCTTTTTTTTTGCCAAACCACTTTCACTGAAAGTCACAGCTTCCTACTCTGCACAGATGGAGCCCCTCGGATGCTTGTAAGACATCTGGTTTTGCTACTTGAAGGGAAAAAGAAGCTCTACACATCTTCATCATGCACAGACATGCCCAGGCTCTTCCCATATCCCGAAGGAAGTTTGGTTGACAGCCATCAACTCATGAACTGATCGTGATTCCTCGGTTACAAACAACTGAAGCTGAATCTAACATTTCAGTAAAAAGAAATTTTATATAAGGGATAAGGAGGCTGGACAACCAGGGTTGGGCAGGACCCCAGGGAAGGAACGGGTCAAATTCCTGGTGTAGGAATGGCCAACAGTAGTGATCATGCCACAAAGCTCTTGACTCAGCTGCAGAAATAATCCCCAGCTCACCCTCTGATTTTGTGTTGCTCCTTCAAGAATATCTGTTTGTCACCCTAACGTCACTTGACTGCACTCCAGCTGCCAAGAGATGGAGAGAGAGAACAATTGCCTCCCTTTGGTTTCCCTGGGGAGAGAACAGGTTCAATCTTCAAAAACATGCCACTAAGCAGAGGTGAGCATAGTATTAATATAACAAATAATCCTGAGTTCTTCCCTATCAAAATTTTACAATGACATCACATCACAAAGTTCACTTTTCAGACAACAACCTAACATTGTGGGTTCATATAAACCTTGCTACCCTACATCAGCCAATTAAGAATGATTGCAACTAGAATGTGTATGTGTGCATTGTGTGTGTGCATTGTGTGTGTGGGTTTTCATGACAAATTTTGAAAGAACTGTTGGCCACACATCAATTCTCTTAGCTGTACCCACAAGCAGTAGAAATAAATAATTTTAGCTGTATCATCAGCTATCACAGTGAAGGTGAGTGTATGTTTTATTTCAAAGCGTGGCATTTTTGATTCATCTTCCCAGGCCAGTGAAATCATGTTCCTGAGAGAGGAAGAAAAACAAACTTCTTTTGGGAGAGATCATAGAGAGGGTAATTGGCTGCAGAAACAATCAACAAATTTCTACTTCAGTCAATAAACTAATTAAATTAAATTTTTTTTGAGGACTCCTGTGTATCCAAGTCATAGTTGGATAAATTGTCAGCAACAGTTAATTCCAGGACAGTGAAGCCAGGTCCTCGGTGTTTTGAGAAAGAAAAAAAAAATTATGACCCAAGAATTACCAATGTTAAATCAGATGACAAAATGAAGGACCTCTAATGATTGTGCTATTGATGAACAGGTAGCAGGCAAGAGGAGTGGAAGGGGAGATATTAAGAAAGGGAATGTGGTGAGTGCGTGATGAGTGGGTTAGGAGGAGAGGTTCTGGGGAGCAGACATTGAGGGGTTCCTGAGCATCAATAGCTCCCACTCCCACATCAGCTTCCTCAGATCCTTGGTAAACAGTGGATTTTGGGAGCTATCTTGACCAACACGGCTGCTGTCCAGATGCAGCAGTGGGTGTAGACGGAGTGAGTGAGGAGGGGTCAGCTGGAGTGATAGGGCTAGGAGTTCAAGGTCTCCTAGGTGGCGGAGGGGAAGCCCTGCTTTCCAAATGACAGACAGCCAGAGCATCCCCCACGAAGGCACAGGTGGGCATTGCTGTTTGTGGTGCCACGTCAGATGGTTTAGATGCTAATTCCCTCCCCTACTGTGTCCACTGCCCCCTCCCCTAACAGGCTCTTTCCAAAGAACAGATCTCACATTTTTTTCTGGAGTGTGGAAGGTTCTTCAACAGATTTTCAAACATTCCTCCTGCTTTTGGACACCACTCCCTCTTCAGGGGAACCTGGTGTCCTGATATTTGAGGATTCTACAATGAACATTGGATTGGTTCTCCACTTTTCCTCCTGCCAACCTGGCATTCAACGTTATCAGGTCTAATTAGTCAATGCCCATTTTTCTTTCTGCTTTCCATTTTCCAAAATTTTTTTGTCCTAATGGTCTCCTCACCTACTGTCATTATGTGGGTTTCTACCTTTTCTCATAAATAAAGTCAGCTTTCTTTGTTTTCTACTTTTGGAAGGCGCAGAAATAAAGGTTCAAGTCCAATCTGCAATCTTCAACTGGCATCTCCACCGTCAATTTCTCAAGATAGAATTTTCTCTCTTTTCTTGCTTTATTTTCTTCAACCAAATTAAGACTTTTTTGTTTGACATTTTTGCCCAAGTAATAATATGTTTTCTTTCTGTTTAGAAATTTTGTTCATTCTTTTAAGGCATCTCTGCCTCTCTTTTTCAGCTACTACCATCTCAATTCAAGAATGAATTTTCAAAACTTGGGCAAAATTATAAATTATTCCAACTCTTGGGATTTTAATATCTGTTGATGATCTGAAAGTTACACCAACTTCTTTTCATATATTTTCTTATTTTATAGAGCTTAGCTCATCTGTGATTGAAACACTAATAATGCAAATAGTTCTGGAAAGCAACAATGATATTGAAAAGAAATTGACCTGTGATAGGATCTCTGTGTAAGGAAGACCTGTCCACTAACCGGACAACTTGCTGCTCTAATTGACCAAAGAACATGATGGCCAAGACTAATAAAATGGGAAGATGCTATATTTTTCTATTTCTTCTGTAATAATTTTATGCATGTTCCCACAGTACCATTTTTATCTAATATTTAAAAGAAGACTAATGCGAAAAGGATGTAATAGCTAGATGGAACAAAACGTACCAAATTGTCCCTGGCATCACTAAACCAGCGTGGTTCATTATCTTTATTTTAGAGCTATTCACATTTTATGGAATACCACTTATCACATAAAAATTATATGATGAACAAAGATTTCCTAAAAAAAAAAAAAAAAAAACCACCCTCAATATTTATAAATTCAAAGCACACTTTTTCTAGCCTGGAAAACCCTTTGATCCAGTAGGAAGATAATTAGTCTTGGAGTTGAAATGCAAACCATTATATAATGAGGGAAAAATCATTTGAGCTTTTCTGGCTAATGGAACAAATTTCATTCTGTTGAGCTCAACTTCAACTGAATTATTTGAATTCATAGGAATGGTTGATATCACATCTCTTAGTATTCACAGAGTCAAAATCTTTTATTACAGCACTTAGTTTTGAGAAAGCATTGTCAATTTATACTCTGAGCTATACTCTACTCTGTGCATATAACATTGAAAGATACTGTTAAGAAATAGGAAATTAAAAGACACAAAAGTTAACAGCTTATAGCTCCAGAGTGGGTCAGAAAATCAAAAGGCTAGGCAGGGCTGAATCCGTGGGCTTCAAAGACTTTGAGTCCCAAAGAAACCAGAAATGACTCGGAATTTCTCCCATACAGTGTCAAGATCCTAGAAAGATTCCACAAGAGGCAGGAGTGCTGAACCAACCCTGATTGCAACAAAGGCCTCAGGTGGTCTCCCAAACTCATGAAAGGTAATTATGAAAGTCGATGCTCACCCCTGCTTGGGCTTGGAGTGGGAGTGAAGCAACATAACAAGGGGTGGGGGCATTGAAGGACATAAACACATCTCCCCATCTGGAACGGCTGAGCTTAGTGACAAGACCTCCAGCACCCCCAATGTCACTGTGGGGAAGGTTCCACATCACTTCCCAAATACAATCTGGTAGATTTGTAATGGGCTCCTGAGAGGTTGGATGAAGGCAAGTGTATGGGGAGAGAAAGAGAAAGAGGGGGAGATGACATAACAAGAAGGATGAGAGCAGGAGGAAAGTGAGGATGACTTAGAGGAGGCGGCGGTGGGGTGGGGGTGGGGGGGGAAGGGAGGAAGGGAGAAAGAGAGAGAACTTTACCAAAATAAGCTTGCATATTAAAAGTAATGAAGAGACATAACAATAAGAAAAATGGCCAAAAAAATTTCAAAAGCAGAAATTAAAGTCTTGCGGATAAATCTAAATAATGTAGCAACCTGAAGAATTATCTGAAATAAGTAAATTTGGTTTCTTAAAAAAAAAAATGTAAGACTGACATCCATAGGAAAGAATAAGACAATATTTAAAAGAGGCAGAAATAAGAAATAGTGAATATGAAACAGAGCCAATTACAAAGCTTACAATTAAAATGTCATCATTAAATTTTAAAAATCAATGGATAGGCATGATACTGTAATGATGGATACGTATCATTATAAATTTGTCCAAACCCATAGGATGTAGAAGACCGCAAGAAAACCTAACGTGAGCCTTTACATTTCTGAGCTCTTAATTTTGGATCACTTGTTGGTTTGCTGGATTTTTTCTCCCTGCAATATTTTTTTAAAAAGGAAAGATATACGTGTGCATGCCTGACAAGGCCAGTCTGTTGAAGGATAACTCAGCTCAGTATAAAATTCCAGGGCCATACTCTCCCTCCTAACTTTTTAGTTGTTCTAATGTCTTCTGCCACTGGGTGTCTTCGGTCACTGAGCCTGAGGCTAACTTGATATTTTCATTTCTTAAACATGACTTATCCTTTGACACTGGGTATTCATAAAATTCTTCCGTTATCCTTGAGGTCCAGAAACTCGACCAGGATACGGATCAATGCAGTAGCATTCTGTTTACATGTTTCCTAAAAATATCATGTGCCCGTTTAGTATTGAGACTTGAGCAAATTTTAGTTACAGCAATTTTTAATCTTTTCAATCTTACTGCGTTCTGAGCTTCACATTCTCATTCTCTTTTGCTCCTTAAAATGTGGTTTTAATTTACATGTTTTATTTTTCTCTTCCATTTCCTTTCTTAACTCTGCCAGGTCACTTTTTCATTGCCTTGTATGGGCATACCACATCTCTTTTGACCTGTTGTACCTCTCCTTATATCTTGTGTCAACAAGACACTGTTTCTTTAATTCCTCTCAAATCATTGGTGTTAACTGATCTTTTTTAAGTTCCTTTTCAATGCTTACTATCCGAATTTAACTCTTTGTAATTTTAATTTTCCAGCCTTTGTTTTCTTTAATTTGCATTTCCCTATCTTCATTCTTTTATTTTAACCATTTTGCATCAGTTTGGTTTTTTAAGGAGAATTTCTCCTAATGAGCATATATTTGAATTTATTTTTGACCCAGTTGGATTGCCTTTTTAGTAGGATATTTTAATTTCTTTAATTATTGTTTAACAGTTGCATTTCATGTTATATCTGTCATTTGGACATGCTTTTTGAAAACTTTTTCCTTTATTTTTTTAAAATAAGGATTATGCTGGATTATATATCTTATTTTTATCTTCTCCAACATTTAGAAAATTATATTCTATTTTTACTTCCTTTGGTGATTACCTTTTTTCCAAAAGTATTCTTTAACCTATTTTTATCTAATTATCTGAGTTTAAAATGTGTGTTTTGAATCCCTTAATTTGTGGTAGGTAATTTAGTATACTTTTTTTATTTGCTTTCAAAAACCCCTTTCGATCTTTCATAATATAATAGACTGATATCTTATTTAGACAACACTATCTGCCCAGGGGTGTTTCATGGGCTGAGACCACGTCAGTGAACAAGGCAGGCGGAAGGACCTGCCCTCGAGGTGTTCACACTAATGGCAGAGGTAAACAAGAAAAAAATCAGCACACTGTAAAATATGATTTTGAAAAATTGTAGAACTACATTATCATTCTTCTTTAATTACATTTTCCATTCACAGTTTCTTTTTTGAAAATATTTTTGACATTTGTATTGAGCAATATAACCAGGTTTATAATACTATTTAGACTTACCTCTATTTCAGCTGCTTTTAGTGTTCATTATACATTCATGATATATAGTAAATTTTCTATCCAGTGGTCTCAACTTTACATAATTGCTGAAAGTGCATATAAAATCTAAGAGTTTGTTTCATGGCTACATTTTCTAAGCTCTTGCATTGCTGAAAATAATCTTCTCCTAATTTCTTATATGAAAGAACTAAGATTGCTATCAAATTGTTGGATCACACTTTTGCCCCTTAAAATTTTATACAATTATTTCATTGCTCTCTAGTGTTTTATGATACATCATGAGAAGATTGAGAGCGGACAAATTTTTGCCCTTTGTAAACTACCTTCTTTTTCTGCCTGGAAGCTGTCAGGAATTTTTCTTGTGTGTGTGTGTAGGGGGTTCTTTTAATGATTTTACAAATCAAGTATTTAGGGCATAAAGATTAGTAGGCGGCATGCTGGGGGTACACTCATGGGGTAGAAAAGAAAGCAGCTTCCATCTTTAACTGTATAGCTTCCAAATCTTTAACTGAAGGAACAGGTTGTAGAAGATGTACAATTTGTCTGCCTTTTTGTGTGTAGTTTATTTTATTAAGGGAACATGGGAGTGTGCCATAGTCATGGGGATTTTATTCTTAATTGCCTTCTAACTTATATGAAAATTTCCCCAGATTTTGGCAATCGTCTGTGAACTTGAAGTTTTAGTGAGAGTATAAATTTTTGTGTTTTGTGTTCCATCTTAAGGGATTTGTTGAAAAATTTGGTGAAGTTTGGTGGACTGCTGAGTGGATGCCAATTTGAAGAAGAAATCCATCGTGTTCATTACTAATTGTCCTTTAACAAGTTTTTAAAGGAAAATAGTATTCAGTTTACAATGTATAAAATGTTACAAACCATTTCTTCAAAATTTATGAGAAATTCAGCCTTTTAAACTTTTAAAAGAAGGCTGTATTGCTCGGGACTTCTAGTTGAAAGTGAGAAAAGCCAAATTGAAACTAGTTTAAACAAACAAATAAAAAACCCCAAAAAGCAAAAAAAGAGAATTTCTTGTCTTATGTAATTAAAATGCCTAGGGGAAAAGAGAGTTTCAAGCACAGCTGTTTTCAGATCCATAATAACACTAATCACCCCACGACACCAGTGAGAAAAGATCTTCTTTCCAGAAGACCCAGGAGGCTGTCAGTTGATCCCCCTAGCTTGGGTCATGTGGCCATCCAATGGGATTGAGAGTTTGATGGTACACGTTTGCATCACCATCTACCTTGGCCTGCCTAAGGACACATGCGATGTTACCATGAATGTTGATTTATGTTCCAAGGTTTTTCAGAATATATTCTTCAAAAATAAACACAATAAGATACCAATTCACATCTATTAGCATGGCTATAATAAAAAGATGGATAATAACAAGTGTTGGCAAAGATGTGGAGAAATAAGAACCCTCATTCATTGTTGATGGGATATAAAATAGTGCACTCACCTGGAAAACAATTTGGCAGTTCCTCAAAAAGCTAAACTTAGAACTGCTACATAACCCAGCACTTCCACTCCTAGGTATATATTCAGAAGGTTTGAAAACATATGTCCTTGCAAAAACTTGCACAAAAATGTTCACAGCAGTGAACAAAAGCCAAAAGGTGGAAACAATCCAAATGTTCATCAATAGATAAATAAAATGGAATGTTATTCAACCACAGAAAGAAATGAAGCACTGATATGTGCTACAACACAGATGAACCTTGACAGCACTGTGTGAAGTGAAAGATGCCTCACCCAGAAAGCCACAAATTGTACAATTCCATTTATACGAAATGTCCAGAGTAAGCAAATCTATAGAGCAGAAAATAGATTAGTGTTTGCCAGAATCCAGGGGGACAGAGGAATGGGGAGTGACTCTGATGGATGGATATAGGATTTCTTTTGGGGTGATGAAAATGTTGTGGGATTAAATAATGAAGAGGGTTTCAAAATTTTGTGGACATAGTAAAAAGCACACTGACTTGTACACCGTAAGAGGGTGAATTTTATGGGACAAATTATATCTCAATGGAAATATAAATAAGTCTTTTAAAATATAAGGTAGATTCAGAAGAGAGAATTTGTCATTTGATTTTTCTAAATCAATGCTTATGACTAGAATCATGCCATCTTCAGAGAATTTTCCAGAAATCTAATGGTAGGGAATGTGGAATGCCTCCCCCAAAGCACAAATTGCCATAGAAGTAACTGCTCAAAGTCCTTTGTTTTTCTGTGTTAATTAACTGCCTCCTTCCTGTACAGCCAGAATAACTTCATATTAGCAAGTTTTAAATGTGATTAATGATGAACATTAATGCAGAAAAAGATTCTGAATACTGCTAAATTAAGTGGCATTTAATGCCTGAAAGAATTTTAGGTCAATTACAATTTACTAAATAACAAAATCAGTGTGTTGCTCATGAAGTTTTCTTACTAACCAGGATATCATTTTAAAAAATTGCTTTTGAAAACTGAAAAAGCACATTCTATAGTATATATGTAAATAACACCGAAAAAGAGCATATCTAGGTAAATAGTGAGAGGTCTTCCAAAGAACAACAAGGAAACCAAGTATTCGATGAGTAATTGTATTGACTTTTAAAATATTTTATTGTAAAATTAACACAAATACAGAAGATCCTACCAGACAACTATATAGCCTAATAAATTATGAGGCACTTTTGTTACCAACACAAAGACATGTGGCTCTTCTATCTCATCAACCCCTCTCTTCCCCTCAAAGTAGCTACTATTTTGACTTTTATAGAGATCACTCAAATGTTCCTTCCTAGAGGCTATAGTTTAATCTTGCTCTTTAAAAAAAAAAAAGTATTTTATGCCTATTGTAATTTGCAAATTTCCCCTCCATCCCTTTCTTTTTCTTAAATTTTCCTATTGAGGAATCCAGGGTATTTGGCCCATAGAATACTCCACGGTCTCTATTCGGTTTATTGCTTACTCCCAGGACAATTCCTGTTCTCTGTATTTTCTGTGAATTGGCAGCTGAGTCCAGAGGCCTGATCCAGCTCAGGTCCAAGTCCTTTGGCTCCTGCCTGTGACTATGTGGTGCTGGGTATGTTCACCGGGAGGCATCTGTCTGGTTGTCCTTCCGTGGTCTCAGCAGCTGTTGGGACTCAATGCTTAGATCCCTTCACTCATTGGGGGTTCCAATCCCATCGTTCATTCCTTTATTAGATAAAATCCTTTATGAAGACACGCTCCCCTCACCTGCTATTTGGGGACCCAGTGGAGCAGCTCACACAGAGAAGCCACGATAAATGCTTGGTTGTTTCCTTCCAAATATTTTTTCATTTTGCATTGTGGGGGTAAAGAGAAACGATGTACTACTTTTAGAGGTTTCACGTGCAAGAATAAAAATGTGACCCCATCCTTCTATGAAAACAAACAAAAATCTCACCAACTACCTGTACCATGTAATCAGCAGCTAGAGCAAAACCAGAGCACTACCAGCACACCAGGACCACCCTCACGCCCCTTGCAATGCTCCCCTGATGCCCACCAAGCGATTGTCCCTGCTTTCATACTTAGAGGAGAATCGTAGCATATATAACCTTTTGTATGTAGGTTCTTCCTCAGCATTATGTTCGTGATAGACATCATATGGTTTACCCGTTATTCTGTTGATAGAACTTGGGTTGTTTTCAGTTTGGAATGGTGCTATTATGAATGTTTCAGTGCACACGTTTTGGTGAACAGGGATGTTCATTTCTATTGATTGGGTATATATGGCTTTTGTTTTTAAATATGCTATAATGACCAGATAGTTTTTTGGGGAGGAATATTTAAATGTGCAAATTTATTTTTACAAAGTAAGCTTACTATTAATAAATAGCACTATGCCTTATTTAGTTTCAAAATTTCAGGTGATGTTACCTCCCGTCTCACGCACAAACCAGCTAGCTACCCTCGGAGATAGTGGCACTGTTCCGAGTTGTGTGCGATAACTTGTATATGTCTGTCACAAAGAAGAAAAGTGGAAGAGACAGATTGGCACTGGAGAGGAGTTTTATTGGTTTGTTCATTTGTTTTTCATGCCCTGTCAAAGCTCTATCTCTTCTGTACCAGTGTGCAGTTCATCAGTTACTTAAGAAGCTCTGCTTAGAAACCCAAATTACCTGGAAACCTATTTTCAATTTATTTCTACGGGGATTTATCACCCGTTATGGGTTGAATTGTATATGTTCAAAGTCCTGACCCCAAGAACCTCAGAATGTGACCTTATTTGGAAATAGGATTGTTGCAAATGCAATTACTGAAAGTGAGGTCATAAGGATGGGCCTTAATCTGATGTGACTGGTGGCTTTATAAAAAGGGGAAATTTGGACACACACAGGGAGAATGCCATGTGGAGACAAAGGCAAAGATTGGGATGATTCTTCTAGGAGCCACGCAATGCCAAAGATTCGTGGCAAGCAACCAAAAGCTAGACAGAACATGAACAGCCTCAGGAGAAACCAAACCTGCCAACACCTTGATCTTGGACTTCTAGCCTCCAGAATTGTGGGATGATACATTTCTGTTGTTTAAGCTAGCCAGTTAATTAGGGAAGCCTTAGCTTACTAATACGTCAGCCTTCATAACTCGGTACCCTAGTCATTACCTATTTGTCTGATCTTTAACTTGCCTCCTAACTTGGGCTTCACTATTGGCTCTTAAAGCTGTGCTACCTTGGATAAGTGACTCAACCTCTCTAAGCTTCAGTGTCCTCATTTATGCAATTAGAATAATAATCATATCTACATCATAGGATTGTTGTAAGAATTAAATAAAATCTACATATAAAGAACTTTTTAAAGTATCTCTAAATAATTTTTTTAAATAAATACTATTATTGTCATACACTAGGTTACAGCCTCAACAAATTCCAAAAACCAGAACGTGTACAAGCCACTTTATCTGGGGCACAAAAATATACACAAAATAAGTAAACCAAAATAAATTCTCTTTAATAACAAATGTGAAAAGGAAAATAAAAATGGTGGTTATAGACTACTGGAAAATAAGGATATCGTGACGTTCAATCTTGTGGATGCCATCACCAAAGAATTCTTAGACAAAAATGTATAGCTTTTAAATGCTCCTGTTTTTAATCAAGGACTATTAAAATAAATAAGCAAATCAAGTATAAAGAGGAGCCACAAAAAGCAACAAAGGAACCCTAAGAAAGCAGGATGAAGAAAATGATAATGACTGTGGCAGTTAATTTTGTGGATCAACTTGACTGGGCCATGGGGTGCCCAGATATTTGGTGAGACACTATCTCTGTGTGTGTCTCTGAGGGTGGCTGAAAGGCACCTTTATTCGGCTACTATAAATTTTTCAGATGTGACAAAAATAAACTTTATTTTTTAAGGATCTTTAGATAGATATCAGTTGGCAGATACTAAGACAAGCCCCACGAGTAGAACAGAGGTAAATGGCAATTAGTTGTTTTGCAATGGTCGTGCTCAGAAAGCCTAGTGTTTGTTTCAGCTTTGCACGTCCTATATAATGATATAGTATATCTGCAACCACACACATTTAGAGACCGTAATTATAGCAATGTTCTGCTTCACTCTCTTATTTTCTAAGCTTAGTTAAAAGCTGAAGCTAAGTGGAGTCGGAGTCTACCAGTTTATTCTACAAATTTATCCTGGTTAGAGATCAAATTACAAAAACAGTAATGCTTTTAAGAAGAATTGAAACTGCTGTGTTTTTCATCCCTTGAGAGTTTGATGCCAACTAAAGTAGAAAGCAGAAAAAAGGTTGTTTTTTTTTTTTTTTATCGGGTTTTTGTTACCATTCAAGGAAGCAGGTTGATCATGTCTTTTAGTTTCTTTTAATGCTATTCTGCTTATAATTAAGGATGGATGGGTGTCCGATTGGCTGTTTTTGTACATTTCGTACCCTTTGTAAAAATATTTTGGGTTCAGGGGGACTCAGAATTTGCCTTATCCTAAATATGCTTTCATTTCGTTTTTAAGTGACTGTGTAAACATTTATATCATTTTTAGATTTATTGACACTTATCTCATCAAAACCTTTCACCGCATGACTTCGGATGGACTAAAATAAAGCCAAGCACTCTTGCTTGTTAAAGACACTGGATTCCAGAATCTCACTGCAGATTCTACCACATGCTTTCTCCTTAGAAGCCATAAAGTCACGTTTTACCAAAAACATCACTGCATTTTAAAATCCACTGGGTGTTCATTCCATCTGAAGTTCACTGAGCTATCCAAACACTGTAGATGCACCGAGCCCAAGCCGTCCCACCCTGCATGGTTTTTGGCCCCATGAAAATTCTATGATGGAAGCCCAGCATACCTGAAACTCACCATTTTCCCTTGCAAATCTGTTTCTCTCTTTCAAAGTCCATTTGCTCAGAACCTGACAGCCAGCCTGGATCCCTGAGCTCACTCACACCCCCTGACACGCCCAATGCTATTCATTCCACCTCCAGCTTCCTAATTTGTTTCACACTGTAACTCTCTCAGCCGATACAGCACTATTTCTGGTCCATATTTGTGCAAAACTTCCTAGAACTAGTCAATCGGCTCCTAGTCTTGCTCTTCCCCAACCCGGTGTGGGAAGCCAGAGGGACCTTCTAGAGCGAAAATAGGATCATCCAAATCCCCTTCTCAGAACCTTTCAATCATCTCCCATTGCTCTCAGATACGGTTCAAAGTTCTGGGTGGATTTTACCAGGCACTAGGGGGCTTCCTCTTCAGCCTCCTTCCTACCCCTCCCTGCCTTTCACTGCATAAAGCAAAAGACTTTCTTCAGTGGCGTGTTTCTTTCCTCCAGGATTTTGCTTTAACTAGTCCCTGTACTAGGAACAGCCCCCAGGATCTCTCTCTGAAAAAGTCTTGCACATTCCTTTGAACTTGGCTGTAAGGTCACTTTCTCTCCGAGGCCTTCTTATGCTAAGTTAATTATTGCTGCAATGTACTGGCTAGCAAAGCATCCCAGTGTACCCCCTTGGCACTCAGCTAGCTTGTTTAATTGTTTGTCTCCCTGTTAGAACTTCAGTTATGTGAGGACAGTGACTATGCCTCTTTGGCCTAGTTTTGTGTTCAGCCAGCCCAGCACCAGGCCCCTAGAAGGCAATCAGGGATTATTGGTTGAATGAATATTAAGTCATTAAATTCTATCCATGATTTAAAACATATTAGCATTTTTTTTTCTTCTTTCATATGAAACAGATTTAACATTTGGTCGAAAGAATTCTGTTTAGCTTAATAATGTATTGAATGCTTTGTTGCGTCCCAGGCACTGTTCTAAATACAATCAGTTCTGCCATAAGGTCATATTTGCATTGCAAAAAATCACCAAACTATGAAAAATCATGGTATTAAAAAACCTTATGAAAAAAATGGGGTTGGGACACAAAACTCAAAAACTTCATCAGTGACATGTGAAAAAAGATAGGAAACCAATAAAAATGGTAGCATACTTCTACATATATTGAATGGTTAAGAAATATTAATGCATAAATACGTCCATAAATGTGGCACTTTACCTTTAACAAAGGCCTGAAGTTTGCTTGTAGAGTTGGGCTTCAGAAGGGCTGTACCTCGTGAATGACTTTGAAGTGCTGGAAGGATGATCATCTAAAATGGGAAGGAAAATTGAAACACCAGATGTGGCTCCTGACACGTGCAGTAAACGAGGCAGATGGCAGCTGTTTGAGAGGGCATGTGTGTCCTATATGTGTGTACATGTGTACAAGTCTTTGCATGCACACATTTTGTGTATTCCTGCATAGCTCCACTCAGCTAAATGCAGTATCCATTGCTCATCTAGCATTTCTCATGGATAAAATTACGTGCACACCAATGTAAAATGCAAGGGAACGCTCAAATTTTTGCCTAACATATTAATCACGTGGGGCCAAATTGCCATTTTCAAAACAAATATTATAGCAGAACTGGTAGGAACCTAAATTTTTAAATTTATAATTGTGACACAAATCCAAAAAGGTTGGTACTATATTTATCTCCATCTTATAGATGAGGAAGTGGAGGTATAGAAAGTTGAACTAACTTGCTCAAGATACACATTTAGTAATTAACAGAGACCAGATTAGAGCACAGGCAACGTCTTCCACATCCCTGGCTTGTGCCACTATGCTATGTCACTGTAGCTGTCAACAGTCTTTATTAGAACTTACGTTTCATTTGTGTTGGACAGCACTTTCCTGACTTCTCCACAACTAACATCCAAAAGGAGAATGAAGAATTCACTAACTCATGTACTTCTCTACGTATCTGAAGTTCTGGGGTTATTTGGTCCCACTCACTGACGTCATGGGATGTAGGAAAGAGGGTATGTTTTGAGTCAGACAGGTGTTAAATCCTGGCTCTTTTACGGTCTTGGAAGCCAAGGCAAGTCAACCACAATGAGTTTATTTTCCTATCTGTTAAATGGGAATGTTAATTCATACCTTCAAGTGTTTGTGCAGAGTAGAGAGATATCTAGGTGAAAGGATAATAAAGTTTCCCCAGCCTTCCTCGACACCTTGTTCATAACAGAAATTCCACTTGTAATGATTAGGATTCAGGGGATGGTCGATTAATATTGTCTTCTTCATAAAGTATGCATAACATACCAGGTCTCTAGAAACTTCCTTTAAATAAATTTTTCAGATTACTTTTCTCCAAGAGAGAGTACTATAAAAGCACTAAGTGGCTTGCAAGGAAGAATGCAATAAATGAGAATAGATGCAGAAAGATGACCAAGTTTTCTTCCCTCTTCATAACTTGCCCTAGAGCTGGTTATATTTGTAGTTTCAGTATAGCTTCCAGTTCACACAGAAGCCAAAGGAATACAGGAGGTGCAAATACAATGCCAACATCATCATTTCCATAACACAACAGCATTACAACTTTTTCAACACAGTTGTACACCAGTTACCTGATTTACCCTGACAAATGTGCTGAATGGGTTGTATCAATATTCCTATTTAACAGATGGGAAATCTCAAGCGCAGATCTTAGGTTAATGGATTTTCAAATAACTTAGAACTAGTTAGTGACAGTGTCAGGACCTGAAACTAGACCAGATACCTGTCTCCAATTCCAACAGCAATTTCAATTATTCTACAGTTTCTTCACAAAAGAAGAATGATGTGCTATTAAATTACTCATTGGTTCAGAATCCTTTGAGCAAGTATCTAAAATATGCAAGTGCTGTAGTAGCTGTAGGAATGTGCGGTGACTCCTAGGTGGCATGCACCCTTGGCTGGTTACTGCCACCAAGTGCTGAGGGAAGGGGCCCCCTCCTTCCTAGAGCAGTGGAGAGTGGAGAGGTCTGGGCAGGAATCACAGGATGTGTGAGATGGATGGTGACCCTGCACAGAAGTTCACTTTCCGGAAAAACTGAGAAGACATCAACCCAACACAGAAGTCAGCTTCTGGGGAGATTATCACTGTAAGGAGTCAGGTATTGGGAGGATAATTGGCTCAAGGATAGAAAGTACAACCTGAGTCACAAATAAGGCAGAAGAGACAGTGTCGGAGCTTGAACACAGGACTAAGCGCGAAAGCAGGATGACTGGATGTTGGGCACCTTAGAGCAGGGCAAGTCCCTGCCTGACCTTGGTGACCCAGTTCTTTCTCCCTTTCTTGCTTGTGGTTCTCAAAAATAACTACACAATGTGTTAAGGAGAGACAGCAACATCCTGAAATAAGGAAGAACTGACCCAAACAGCCTGGGCTCTGTTCCTGTCACTTCTAAAACAGGATCTCCTACAACACCTTAGCCCAGCAAATCCAGGCGCCCCTGGGGTATAAAACCCGGGGTGGGCCACTTCCCTGGGCCCCTCAGCTTTGGTGCAAGTGGGACACACACAGCTGGGGTTCCATCTAGCCCGGGCAGCTTTCCTGAGCTGGGCAGGACCAGCTCGGCATGGGTCCTCGGCTTCTATTGTCCCTTGATATGTGTCTGTGAGTAATAAAGTCCCTTCGTTCAACCTGTTGTGCACGTGTCCTGTCTCACTGCACTTGGACAAGTAATAGAAACTGCAGCCCACGATGCAGGGGGCTGACGTGGTGACCTGGGCACAGTGAACCTGCTTCACACTTAGGGGCTGTTAATTCCCCCCGGTATTAAACTGATCTTCTAGCTCAGTGGTTCTCCACATTTAAAAATCATCTGCATATAAAAAATTACCTAGGAATGTTTTAAAAATAATGCTCAGTCCCGACCTGCCAGGGCTGAGAACCCCTTAGGTCAAAGCTAAACCTGCAAACAAGAAACACACGGCTACACAGGTGGGCAGCCGAGTGACGTGGGGCCCTGGCAGGCCCTCGGCGCTTTCACAGCCGCTTGGACTACTGGCTGGCCTTGAGTTCCCTACTGGCCCCCAAATCCTGTGAACTTGGGGTCAGTTAGACCGCACTGAGGAGAGAACGAGTCCGAGTCCTGGCACATTACGATGGGTGTGAAGGTATTTTTATGATCTCCTGAAACCATATTTCATATCATGAATGAACTTAAGGACTGTGCCCAAAATTTTATTTTTGTGAATTCTAAAATATTCTCGTCTCAGAACAACAAAATCAGTGTTAGAAAACCTGCTAAGTAGGTGAAGAGGTATCAGACGCCTGGAAGAATTTTAAGAATTGTGATAGTATACCCTTTGCACGATGAGTACAAAATAGAAAAGTTGATCAAAATGTAATTATTTTCTATGACGGTTTAAAAGATTATGAATCGAGGTGAGCTCATGACACCAGGTTAACAGGGTAACTGTCAAAGAATGTGCTGGAGATTACTCAACTTTTCTATTCAGCAAAATGAGGTGGGCAGAGAACAGTGTTTTCCAATGTGTATTTCATTAAATATCAATTTCTTAAAATTGTGTGGGAATTGCTAGGTGAAATAAAATTAGATAGGTTTCTTTACCGTTGGGTTTTTTTTTTTAGTCTTTATTATTAAGATGAAGTCTCTATATTAAGAAGGAGATGACAATAACTGCTTCTAAAATCTCTCTCTCTGTCTCTCTATTTGTGCTTCAAAAATAAGAAGTCTCAGCACAGAGGATTGAGGAAAATGAGAAATAATTAATTCCATCTTTTTCAAAACCGCTTCCACCCATTCAAATGTTCGAGTATACTTCTCTGCCCTAGGTAATTTTTCTTGCCACAAAGTTGTGGACTTCAGCTTTTCATCTGCATCTCAAAGTAACAAACTTATACATACTGTAACATAAATGAATAAGCTATTTATGCATATCCAAAGAACCAGCCTCTCTGTGGCTGATGCAAATAACTCAAGCACCTTTTCCCCTGTGATTGTGAGCTCCTGGGTTTTAGACTCAGACATATCTGGGTTCCTTGTGGCTACCCAATAGCTGATTTTTAGATGCTGTTTATCATTATTTTTCTATGAAGTATGATACTTCCTATCTCCAATATGCCATCTCTGTCCTCCTCTCAGCTTTTGAACAGGTGCGATGCAATTTAAAAATCACCCTGAATAGTAAAATGGACAAATGAGTTTTCTGTGAGCGTGAAAAGCAAATTGGGTAAATGGACTAGCCTAGCCTGGGAACCAGAACTTCAATGAATTTTCTAGCTTCAAATAGAACTAATGCTATTTCACAGAAAGTTATTCTTCTCCATTCCATTTTGGTTGTGTGAGTCCTGAATTTAAAATTAGCATGAAAAAGCACTTTCTTGTAGATAGATTCCTGCTTCAGGCTGCATTAAGGCTGCAAAAGCTTTGTTTCAGCGAAGTGCCAACCACATAAAAGTACCACCCTCCGGGTCAAAGAACGTTCCTTTCTTCCTTGCAGTCATCTGACTGTTGGGTGCTCCCGAAACTACCAGGGAAAAGAAATCTTTTCTCTTCTTTCCAGGGAAAAGGAAATTCTAGAATAAAGAGTAACCATTTAAATAATGACCTGTAAATCTTCTCATTAAAATTGGAGGGCAGAGTCCTTTGAGGGAGGGATTGCAGACTTGGGCCACTGTTCAGTTTGCTGCTTCCTGGAGCCCTGCAGGAAAATCTGGCCTCTCCAAGGCAAGGAGGTGACAACCCTTGCCAGTGTGACCAAGGGGCAGGACTGAGTGTTTTCTTATCCACATGTCTGTCCAGAATGCACCTAAAGCCTCTCAAAAAGCTATAAAAGAAGAACTGTATAAATATACAAATAGAAATTAATGAAACAGAAAGCCAGTCGCATTGATAAATAAACCCAAGGGCTCATTCTTTGAAGAGACTAAGAAAACACAAACAGTGGGGCTCATCACAGTCTTTGATCAAGTACTGCCTCCTCAGAGAGACCTTCTCTGACTTTCCTAAATTAGTTCCTCCTGTTTGTGTCCCTTGTTCTTTCCCTTGCTTTATTTTCTTCATAGTGCTACAATGCTGTTGTAGATATACCTGTGACTTTTCAATTGTACCTCCCTGCTCTGCAGTATGATCTCAAAAATGAAGGGGACTTTCTCTGTCTCATTCACAAAGATACCCTTGTCACCTAATAATTACCAGGTATGGAATATAGCAGGAGCTCAATAATTATTGTTGACCAGATGGATAATAAGAAAAAGAAAACATAAGTGCTAAACAGTAAACATGAGAAAGGAGATAGGTAGATAAAAATTTACCCAATTTTTCTAAGATCAGATATATGACAGATAGATAAATATGTCAAAGGATATCTATATAAATACATAGCTATACAGCTATCTAATGTCTATGTCTCTCTATACATGATCTCAGAAAAATTGGATACATTGGAAAAATTAGACAATATTCTTTTAAATATATAGACCTGTATCTATCTATCTATCTATATATATATGATCTTGCAAAAATTGCATAAAGGTTTGAAAACCTAAACATGCTAGTTACATCTTATATTCGTAAGTCCCAAATAAATTAAATATGCTAATGTTAAACAAAAAACTAGGATAAAATATACATGACTGTATAATCATGGATCTTGAGCTGGGAAAAGCCTGTGCTAAGATTTACCTACAAGGACATTAAGAACAATGTTGCTTATAATGGCCCTAAATTAGAAACAAAGTAAGCATGTAGCCACTTCAAATTCATTAAACAAATCATGATTTATCTGTATGATTTTATTTGAATCAGCCATTTATACAGGTGATTTATACAGCCATTAAAAACAATTGTGGCCTAGGTGTTAGATGATATTGAGGGACTACTGCAGTACCACCCCCTTATTCATGGGAGGATACGTTCCAAGGTCCCCAATAGATGCCTGAAACTGCAAATAGTACCACACCCTATATATACACTATATTTTTCCTACACACACATAGATATGAAAAAGTATAATTTAGAAATTAGGCAAGGTAAGAGATTAATAGCTAATAAAATAG
This sequence comes from Eulemur rufifrons, assembly GCF_041146395.1. Lineage (NCBI taxonomy): Eukaryota > Metazoa > Chordata > Mammalia > Primates > Lemuridae > Eulemur > Eulemur rufifrons. The sequence goes on from NC_090994.1 coordinate 5,710,111, forward strand.
AACAATTATTAAAATATACTATAATAGAAGTTATATCAATGTGGTCTCTTTCCCTCTCTCTCTCAAAATATCTTATTTTACCGTACTCCCTTATTTTTGGACCACGGTTGACGTTAGGTAACTGAAACCATGGAAAGCAAAAACCACAAATAAGGGGGCAGGAGCTACTGTATCGATTTTGTTAAGGGTGACAACGGACTGTGCTTATGTATTTTTTAAAGTTCTTATCTGTTAGAGATGCATTCAGAAATAGGTGAAATTATATCTTGTCTTCACTTGGATCACTTTAAAATATTCCACATTCTCCCCCTTGAAAAAAAAAATGTGTGGGTAAGACAAATGGAAAAACAAAATCCCGATTGAGGGGTTGCTACTGTGTGACTCTGGGCAAGTTACTTAACCTCTCTGAGCTGCAGACCCCATGTGACATGGGATAATAACAGAAGCTAGTTCTTCCGTGGTTGTGGGAGTTAAATAAGACAATGCAGCTGTCAGGCTTTCCACAGTGTCTGGCAGAGTCAAGTGCCTCCCAAGAATCTGGGATAGCGAGAAGTTGCAGAGAGCACTCAGTGGGGCATGCGCAGAACTGAGCAGCCCTTCAGCCTGCGTTACTACTCTGGCTGTGGAATGTTAGCTCCCTTTTCCAACAGAGGCCTGAACCTTGATGGCGCAGAGTTCGTGGGGCTTGGGTAAGATCTAACACGGGAGGGAGGACACCTGGCTGCAGGGAGAGAGCCAGATAACAGCACAGGGAGATACTTAGTGGGTAGGAGTATATTTAATAGAGGAGAAGAAAAATGCTTCTTGCAAAATTTTGCCTGTGACAACGGAAGAATAAGCTTCCCCTGTTGCCCGTGGTAACTCAAAAGGTGGTAGCAACGGGGCAGGAATGCCACTGACTGCAGAGCCTGCTCTCTAAGCCACTGGCTCCTCCCTGGAAGCTTCTATGCACTCTTGGTTTTCCTTCCTGAAAACCATTTTCATTTAAGCAGGACTTTACTGCTGAGTGCAAAAGACAGACTTGTACAAAAATTAACCACTGTGGGCTCTCTAGCTTGCAGTTAACTCTTGGCCAAGAGGGAAGCCCTATGGCACACATCCCTCCAGGGTCCTGCAGGGAAATTTGTCCTGAAGTTATTTTCCAGCTGAAGTGAACATTTTGAGTCCTTCCTTTTCCTCGGGGGCATGGCTTAATCAATGACAAGAATTACAGGGTGGAATGGGAAGATCAATGAAGGGTAGGGAAAAAAAAAAAACCATTTTGGCTGTGCTTCAAATTAGACTTAATAAAACTCAAAGTGCAGCAGATAAGCAGAGCATAAGAGTCCAAATTACTCTTTTTTTATCTGAAACATTTAAACAGTACCCAAAGGATTGGGTGCTAGACAGACAGCTGTAGTTTCTAATGTAGGCTTTAAAGTAAGACACACTGGGGAAAAGATTTGGTTCTTTTAGTTCAACGTGGTTATGTGATATTCTCAGCAGGAGATCACTATTTCTTTTGTGAATGAATACTGCCAACTCAACCCAACTGCCTGCCATAGAAGCAACACTGCACAGATTCTTTGTTTCAGTCATTTCTTCATTTGGGCACATTTTTTAAAAAAATAAGAGCGAAAGTTTAATTTTACAAATAACGTGAGAATGTGGATTTCAAGGCTGTTATTTTGTCTCTGGTCTCCACGTTCCCTGCTATTTCAGCTGCATCCTTATTCTGTAGGGCTGAGTAACAAGGACTCTGGGAAAATCCTGTACAAGGAAATTGATGCTGGAAAACGTGACCATCCAGAAATATTGGGGTTGAGTCTTGGACAACAGAATCCAGGGTGGTATATTACTCTGCTTGGCCTGCTGCAACAATGTAGCACAAACCATGTGGTTTAAACAGCAGCAATTTTCTCATAGTTCTGGAGGCTGGAAGGTGCTAGCAGGGGCGATTTATTCTGAGGCCTCTCTCATTGGCTTGTAGAAGGCCAACTTCTCTTTGAAAGACTCCAAACTCAAAGTTAATAAAAACAAACAATCCAATGAGAAAATGGGCAAAAGATATAAACAGATGTTTTGTCTAAGAGGATATATGGATGGAAATGAACCCATGGAAAGAGTTCAGCATCACTAGTCATTAGGAAAATGTAACGTAAGACCATGATGAGGTATCATTACACATCTACCAGAATGTCTAAAATAAAAAATAATGATAACACCAAATGCTGATGAGGATGCAGAAAAATTGGACCACTCATATCTTGCTGGTCGAAATGTAAAATGATACAGTCACTCTGGAAAATAGCATAACAGTGTAGTTATAAAAAGCAAACATCCTCTTACCATATGACCTAACATTGTACTCTTGGGCATTTATTCCATAGAAATGAATATCATGTTGTAAACCTCAAATATACACAACAAAATTTATTTTATTAAAAAATGTGTTCACACAAAAACCTGTATAAGAATGTTTACAGCACCTTTATTTATAATAGCCAAAAGTTGGAAACAACAATGTCCCTCAGTAGGTGAATGATTAAACAGATTTTGATACATCCATACCATGGAATACTATGATACACTAAATAGTATAAAATACTATTGAAAAAGGAATGAACTATTGACGTACCTAACAACTTGAACGAATTGCAAGGGAATCATGCTGAGTGAAAAAAAGCTATTTTTAAAAGGTCACAAACTGTGTGATTCCATTTATGTAATGCTCTCGAAATGACAACATTGCAGAGATGGAAACCAGGTTAGTGACTGCCTGGGTTCAGGGATGGCTGGTGACAGAGGGGTGGGTGTACCTAACTATCAAAGGATAGCATGAGGGAACATTGCAGTGATGGAATAGTTCTGTATTTTGATTGTGGTGGTGTTTACATGAATGCAAGTGGATGAAATGATGTGGAACTATATACTTACTGATTTGGTCTTGAGCATTGACTATTCTCATGCCCAGGCTTGTGCATCAACTTAGCCCATCCAAGTTCTCACCTTACTTAAGCAAATGTCATCCCAAATACTTTGTTGGCAATGACCTGTTGAAAAGACAAGCTCCATCCTTTATATATAGCACAAATTGGAGAGACTTTATTATGGTTATAGTGAACACTGACTAATACACAGGCTGCAACTTTGAGGGAATAAACAATGTCAGCAAGGATCTGACGCTGAGTAGACCAAATAATGGTGATTGAAAAAGTAAGATTATTGAAACCGCCACCTGGTTTATAATACCAAGGTCTTTATATGTCCAGTTTTCTCTCATGACTATTAACAGAAAACAGATACCTGGGCATGAAGGAGAGAATCAGCAATGCCTTTACAATCATTATCTAAACCGCAGACAGAGCTGGGCATAGAAACTCTCTCTCTTTCCTTTAATTGACAAGTAAAAATTATATATTTAAGGTGTACAACATGAGGTTTTGAGATATGTATACGTTGTGGAATGGCTAAATCAAGGTATACAACATATGCATTTCCTTACATACTTATTATTTTTGTGTGTGGTGAGAAAACTTAAAGAATACTCTCAGCAATTTTCAAGTATACAATACATTATTATTAACTGTAGTACCATGATAAATAATAGATCTCTTGAACTTATTGCTGCAGTTATTTCCTATCTAAAATTTTGTATTTTTTGAATAACATCTCCTCAAGTACTCCACTCCCCCAGTCTCCGGTAATCGCCATCTTACTCCCTGTTTTTATGAGTTTGACTTTTGTATTAATAGATTCCACATACAGATGCTCCTTGACTTACAGTGGGGTTCCATCCTGATAAACCCATCACAAGTTGAAAATATCTTAAGGTGAAAATGCGCTTAATATATCCAACCTACCAAACACCATAGTTTAGCCTAGGCTACCTTAAACATGCTCAGAACACTTTCATTAGCCTACAGTTGGGCAAAATCATCTAACACAAAGCCTATATCACAATAAAGTGCTGAATATCTCATGTAAATTATTGAACACTGTACTAAAGTACAGCTTCTATGGAATGTGTATTGCTTTTGAACCATTATAAAGTCAAAAAATCCTACGTCAAACCATCATAAGTGTGGGACTGTCTGTGAAAATGAGACCAGGAGGTATTTGTCTTTCTGTTCCGGGCTTATTTCACTGATGCTCTTGACATAAATGAAATCACCTATAAAATAACAGGCAACCAAAACACTTTAAGACTACCTTCATTGGCATGTATACACAATTTTCCAGTTAATGCATTCTTGAATATTTGCCTCTTTTCCTTGTTTTACTGGTTCTGTGATAATCAGTATTCTTATCCTTGCCCTACAGGTGGAAAATAAATGGCTCCAAGGTTGAGATTTAGTTTCACACAATTAGCAAGTTGAAAAGTCAGGCAGAGATTAGAGCCAGGCTTTAAAATTCCATATCCAGTGTTTGATCCACTAGACCAACGAAGGAAATTGCAATAAAATGATTAACTCCAGTAACACTGGACAGGCCATATGGCTTGGGGAGACAGCACTAGGCTGAAAAGGCACTAGATGTGACTCTATTCAATACCCAGCTCTGTGACCTTGAGCATGACATTCAACTTCTCAGCACCATGGCTTCATCACCTGCAAAATGAGATGGCTAATATCTCTAAGGTGCTTTTTTATTTCTCAAATTGTTTACTTTGATAGGAAACGTTGTCCTTCTTTTTTGGAGAATTTCTATTCCTAAAAGAGGATAGATGGTCAATGATTCTGACAATATATAAGTGCAATGATATTTAGGGCATATTTATCTGTCTACAGAAATAAGTAACATTTTTACAAAATGGTAAAATAGAAATGGCCATTTTGTAATATTTCTAATCAAGTAATAAATCAATAACACTGGAAACTGAATACGAAGCATGCTTAATACAATAAAATGCAGACTCTTAGGTTTTGAGCCAAGAATATAAAGTTCAGATGCCTATTTAAAGACCAGGCAAGCACAACAGCTCACACCACCATTGTGGAGAACACTCTGTGTAACCAAATCCCTTCCTGCAAATGTGGGGAAATTTTATTTCCAATGGCAATTGGCACATCCTTCAGCAACTAATTGCCTACTCATTCAGCAATTCTCCGGTTCTCCAGTTAAAATCCCCAATCTTTAGTCTTTAAGATGCAGGCAGGAAGTGTTTCAGCAGAGAAATTAGGGAAAAAAATGCAGAGGAGTTAAAGTGAGAGCTGATTCATACCATTAGAAAAATGTGATTCAGCAGGAGGTAAAACTAAATTGTAAGAACCCTGAGGTTAGCAAGTTCTCACAGGCTCGGTGCCTCAGAGTCACGGTGTCATCTCATTAGGTAGCAAATCCTGCCAATAAATTAATTAGCATTGTCATACTCACTAAAAGAACCTCAAGGAAGTCCCTTCAGCATCTTCAGCAATCTAAATCTTATAAAGGTTTAGATTCATCTTCATTCCAAGTATTCTACTGAATAAAATTCAAGCCACAGGCTAATACTGATCACTCATAAAGCTGAGCAGGAGGGTGAAAAAAAATCACCTGTATCTGAGTGATGATTGAGCATATTGGAGGAGATCCATCCATAGATGACTGGGATTAGTGAATATCAGAGACAAGAAGAAATACAGACATCATCCAATCAATCCCATGCCTTCACTTAACAGATGAACTTCAGGGCCAGGAATGCAAAGTTCCTCGCCCAGGTCAGCTAGGACACCCTGGATGTTTTCTCCCTCCATATTCAACATCCTCCCAGTTAATCTGACTCTATACCACTGAAGACAAAGTGTTGTTTCTTTGGGGTTTGGGGGGTAGAGCGGGTTTTATTCATTATGAAGAAAAAATGTATCAGAGAGTTCTTCATCTCTATAGAGGCCCAGAAGAAGGTCAAGATGATGGTTTTAGCCAAAGTGTAGTTAATTTAAGAAAAAAAAACTATGTATGTGTATATGCATGAGCATTGTTGAATATTTAGACATACTTTATAAAAAAAGATCAGCCAGTTTTCAGGCCTGGAGGAAATGCCTTTCATTTTGCTAAAATAATTATTCACTGTAAAACACAGGTAGGGAAGAGGAAAATATTGCATTTGGAAAACACAAACCAGGGCTTGAATTCGATTGTGTCCCTTGTCAATAGTGTGCTCTTGAACAGTATATCAGAGTTGTTTTAGTGATAAATGAGCTGACATTCGAAATGCTTACACAAGTGCCTGGTGCCCTGGTAGGCGAATTAGCTGCTTCCCACAAAACAGGTATCCACTTGCATCTGGGAAAGACTGCAGAGTCAGCATGGTCCTCCCTCCTAGTTTTCTCCCTGCCGGTGCTACAAGATGAGTGGCATGAGCCCATTGGGGGAATCTGTCTGGGGGCTGGATTCTAGGAAAGAGGGCCACCCACTCAATGCAGGTTTTGAGGAACTGGTTTTAGATTTAATTCCAACGGAACCAGATGAAAGTAAAGAGCTAAAAACTGATTCACAGATCCTCGTTTTGAGAAAGTGGCTATAGGTGGCGGAAAATAAAAGCAGATCCCAGTAGAAGCCCTGTCATGGCTGCCAACATGAAGGAACAAGAAGTGGAGGCATGATGGGGCCGTATGAAAAAGGAACCATAACACCAGAAACTCACTTTTCTAACACAGGTCAATAGACCCATCCCAGGTGAGTGCTAGGACCTTAGGATGAAAGCATCCACCTAAATCTAAATCTCTCCACACAACATCCCACGAGCACCTAAGATCAACAAGGAGTGTAGATAATGCCTTCAGCATTAGAGACAGAAGATATTACCAACTTAAATCACCTGTAAATGGAGAAAGAGATTCCAAATTTCAACAGAGCCTAAGCTCCTGCTGCTACTCCAAGCAGAGAAAGAGGCAGGGGACAGAGTGTCAAGAGACTCCAAAAAAGAGGGGCATGGGGGAGAGGGGCAAAGCATAGACGAAACCTCCCTCTCAATCCTCTATTCCCTAAGAATAGTATTCCAAGCCCCAGTATTCCAGGCCTTCTGTTCCTGGGATACAGCCTCTTCCATACAGATGAGGGCCAGGTGGAAAAAGAGGTCCCCAAACTCTTGACTGCACAAGTCTACAATTTGACCGCTACAGTACAGAACTGGAGGGAGGTTGAGCTGGCAATCTGACCCTTCCAGGGTCATAACCTTTGATCTGGAGAAAGAGAAGAAGCCCCCATCTTCTTGGCCACACCACACAGAGTGAAGTTTCTACCACAAAAGGTGCAAGAGATGGGGAGCAAGAGGGAGTCATGGCTCAAATTCCAGCGACTTTTGTTGTTCTTACTGAGAGCTCATAGATTTTCTTAAATGTTTCTTCACTTTCTGTCTACCCCGATGATTATCTCCAAAGACTTAAATAGTTGGGTGTTTTTAAATAATTTTCTCCGGTTATGCTTGTTTTGTTGGCGGGTGGGTCCACAGAGCTCCTCGTGGCACCATCCAAAAGTTGTCCTCTATTTCTTCCCGAGAGAAATTTGGGGATTGTATCTTTCAAGGAATTTGTCCATTTTATCTAAACTGATGAAGTTATTGACATAAGGTTGTCATTAATATTCCCTCATCATCCTTTTACTATCTGTAGACTCTGTTTTGATACCACCTCTCATTTCTAACATTGGTAATTGTGTGTTCTCTTTTTCTTTAGTCTCTCTAGAGGATTATCAATTGTACTGATTTTTCTCAAAGAACCCCAGCTTTCGGTTTCACTGATTTTATATAATGTTTATCTGTTTTCTACATGATTGATTTCTGCTCTGGTCTTTATTATTATCTTTCTTTTGGCCACTTTGGGTTTTATATGGTCTTACTATGGTGTCGAAGGAAGGAGGCTGGCCAAATTCAAACTAGAAAGATTCGTAGTTTAGCCTTTGGCCATGCCTGCTATTTTCCTATGAGAGCCAGGGAGAAACCTCTATCAGACAAATGCCACTTTCTGAAGAAATTTTAGAATCAAAACCGGAGTACAATTGTACAGAATACAAATTCTCTTTTGCTGCCATGTTTCTGTTGATGTTTTGTGCTTTGTATTCACACCATGTGAGTGTGTGTGTCAGAGTGTCAGTGTGTGTGTGTGTGTTTGTGTGCATTCAAGGATCATACTATACGTGAGAGTGAAATTAAGGCTGCCTCCTCCCTTCCTTAACATGAATTCCCACCTCCATCTCAATAGTTCTGATTCCTTCTATACACCCATCTTCCTCCGGTTCTTCCCTTTCAAAAAAGGCACATAAGGCTTACTTGTGATATAAGTAATTTGTACTCTTTGTGAAAGGAAACGAACACATATATATGCATTATTTTTATTTAACCCTAAAAATCAATAGGAAAGATATCCTTGTTAATTTTATAAATAAAGACATTTTTAGGAAAATTAATATTTTTTGAGAAAATGCCTCTGTTGCCCAGGCTGGAGTACAATGGCACCATCATAGCTCACTGCAATGTCAGACTTCTGGGCTGAAGCAATCCTCCTGCCTCAGCCCCCTGAGTAGCTGGGACTACAGGTGGGTGCCACCATGCCTGGCTAATTTTTCTATTTTTGTGGAAACAAGGTCTCACTATGTTGCTCAGGCTGGTCTTAAACTCCTGGCTTCAAGCAATCCTCCTATCTCAGCATCCCAAAGAGCTAGGATTACAGGTGTGAGCCACCGTGCCCAGCCAGGAAAATTAATTTGCTTACAATCTCACAGCTATTAAGTGGCAGAAATGGTATTTGTATAATAAGGGTGTGTGCTTTAACACTCATGTTCTTTCTACAATGTCTTAATTTAGTGCTAAAATGTAGAATTATTTTTGAGCCGTAGGGGGAACAATATGTGCCAAATAAATCAGAAAACACAACACAGCCAAACGCCACCTGACAAATTCAGAACAATTAACTTTCTCCAGCACCACTTTGCTCACACCCACTAAGAAGGAAACAGGAAAGAAAAGTAACAAATGGAAAGGTTTCTTCAACTATGTATTCAGCCCGACTCCAATTCATCTTTAGAATTTAGAACTTGGCAGGGGCTGGAGGGAAAGAGGGTGCTGTTTCATGGGGCAATGCTCTGAGGAAATTGAATTAAAACGTGGATTCTTGACATCTATAATTCAACAACCACAATTTTCAAAAGCACATTGGAAATTATCTTAGCTAATGATTTTCAAAGCCACGGTATCCTTAGGATTCTACGGAAATCCTCCGGAACCCTGGGAGGGCTACGGGAGAAAGCATTGTACCCTTGTTAAAAATGAGAGGTGGTATCAAAACAGAGTCTACAGATATTAAAAGGATAATGAGGGAATGTTAATAACAACCGTATATCAATAACTTCATCAGTTTAGATAAAATGGACAAATTCCTTGAAAGCTACAATCACCAAATTTCTCTCAGGAAGAAATAGAGGATAACTTTTGAAATGGTGCCATGAGGAGTTTTATAGACCTACCCTCCCCGCCCCCCAAAAAAGCAGTGAACGTAAGTGAACTCCCAAATAAGATTTAAAAAAAAAAAAAAAAAAAGAGGTTGCCTAGCTTTAAAAAGTTTGAAAACACTTATGGCAGAGACTGCTAACTGTATATCCCATCTCCCAGTCTCTATTTTGTCATTAGTAACTGCATTTCCTGACCTCCCTCCCAGAGACCAAGTTCCAGCCCATGAGATGTTAGCAGAAGTATCACATGAAACTTCTGGGATGGCCCCTTAAAAAGCGGGGCCACCTGCTTCCTGCGGGTGATGACTGGAGGTCCAGCCCTCATCCTGAACTACAGGGGACCTTGAAGATAGAGCCATGCATGGACGATGAAGCCACTCAAAGCAAAGAACTTCCGTCTGAGCTGACTGTATACAGCCAGCACACTGTGTCAGTCCTAGACTGACTGTCTTCAGACCTGTTTTGTAAGAGTGAAAAAATAAAATTCTATCCTGCTTAAGCCAGAATTTATGCCTATCAGTTATAACCAAATGCAATTTTTAATGATAAACTACATCTAACATATAAAGAATCAGAGATCTTAAAAAAAAATTCACCACTCAGGAAGGAGTCAACACTAAACATTTAGCCATTGCTCTTTTTGGGACCCCAGTTTGAGTATCTTCCCAGCCATCTGGATGTTCCTAATAAAGAAGCTGTGAACATTCACAAAACACATGCTCGTAATTCAAAATTACTTTTACAGCAAGTAAAGGGTACTTTTATAAGCATCTGTGAAATTAGGCCAAGCCATATAAACGTATTCTCAGAAACAAGTAAAACCAGTGGGCTATAAAAATAAAAGACATAAAAATTGAAACAACTTCAAGATGATACTAAAAAGTACTATTATGTTAGGTCGATATATTTTTACTTCTGGGCAAAAACTTTAGAAGGAATGGATAAAAAACGCCCATTAAAATTAGCTATGCAGTTAAGACGCAGTAGGAAAATACATAATGTTATAGAGTTAAAGGGGGAAGCATCCAAAGAATGCATTCCTATGGATGTGTATTTTTACCAAGGATATTTAAATAAGTTTTTATTTTGGTTTTGAGGTAGGGGTTACAAAAAAGAGAGAGTCTAATAAATAGACTTGGCTGTACGTTGTAGTGAAAGCTACTACCTCAACTCCACATCACTAATGCCTACAACTCCCCTTTTATTTGTGAAATATCTGAGAATTGTGTGTAAAATATACGAGACATAAAACCAAAGCCCTTTTCCTCTCGAAGAAAATGGCTAACGCAGCCCCATGCCCTTTTGTTTTGTTTCATTCTTGCTCTGAGAGATTGTTTGAAGGGGCATTTATATCTCCAGCTCAGGATTTCTCAGTCTAAGCACTGTTGACACTTGGACAGATAATTCCTTTCTGTGGGGGGTGGGAGGGCTGGCCTGTGCATCGTAGGATGTTTCGCAGCATCCCTGGCCTCTACCCACTAGGCACCAGTAGCGACAACCCCCATAGAGTCGTAACTACCAAAAACGTCTCCAGACATTGCCAAAGTCCCAGCGGGGAGGGATCCACCTCCAGTTGAGGAACATTATTTAGGCTGTTTTTTAGTTCACTCCAAGGTTGGAGATATTGCCTGATGCTAAGCAAATTGGAAGCAGGCAAAGAATTGGAGCTCTCCTTCTGCCAATGTTTACAATTCTTTGTCTTAGAGGAGTGGGACAGCAGAGACGGCTTTAGAGAGGCTCACCAGCTACAGGGTCCTCTCACCTAAAGGCCCTTGTTTCTTCGCTCAGACCCTGAGAACTTAGCATGTCTGACGGCCAAGTCCTCCTGCGCACCGTGAGGGCAAAGGAACCCTCTCCCTGCTGTAACTGGTCTTTGCCTACTGCTCCTTGTTCCCTTCCCTTTGGCCTTGAGGGGAGGAACTAAGGCCGAGATACTCATTAGTCTTTCCTGGCCAAGGTGCCTCTGGCTCTAGTGAAATAACCTGGGGTGGGAGCAGAAGCATCTCCACCTTCCCAAAGCGGCCACGGCTATTCCAGACAGGACGCAGCCTCCCCTCCCACTGTGGCCGCAGAATGCACGCTTGGTAAAATCACACAGAACCCGGTTCCAGGGAGAAACAACGTGCTCGCTTATTTCTCCTTCCTTATTCCCAACTGGAACGCCCCAAGGACTGCGGCAGCACAGGGAAAATCCACGTTGGCCCTGGGAACTAGAGACGTGTGGCCTCCAAGCGCCAAAAACATGAACAGATTCTTGCAGGAAATGAGACCGGACTGAAGGAAGGGCCAGCTCACCTGAGAGTCACCGTAGGAAGAGAAAAAACCACCAGGAGAGGACGAGGAAAGCGTCTTTGGCGTCTCCCAGAGCCTTCTCCTCATGCGGTTGCACTCTGTAAGTCAGCGTCTGCCTCCTCTGGGTTATAAACGCGTGACAGCAGGCACGTGATCTGTTTTTACTCTCCATTTCACCCCGGTGGCAACATTTTGGGGATGAATAAATGAATCAACCAATAAAAAGAGAGAATTGCTTTCCCGCACAGAGCTGTCTTTCCTTTTTATTCACAGTGTTTTCACATACTGATTTTTTTTTTTTTATTTTTTATGAAATCTAATGTATCCATCTTTCCCCTATTAGGACCATTTTTCGAATGCTCCTTGCTACCACCAAGAAGGCATAAATATTCACCAAAATTTTCTTCCAGTACTTTTACGGTTTCATTTGCAAGATCTAATTCTTAAATCCATGTGGATTTTATTTCTGAAAGAAATGAACTAGTGCCAGCTATTTTGCTTCAGAGCCAATTTCGCCTAACTTCAAAACTTCAGCTGTATCTAGTAGTGTGATGTCATTAAAGATAATAGGATTCAGGGTCAGAAGGTCTCGTGGTTCTAAAGTTCAGCTCCACTTACTGTGCAAATTTTTAGCAAGTCATTTAATCTTTCTGAGAATTATCAGCAACTTTTATGGGAAGTGGACTCAAGGGAAGAGGCAGATCAGGAATCCTCGTGAATAAAACAAAGAGAGAGGGTGGAAGGATGGAGGGTGGAAGGGTAGCCTAATGGTTGGGAGGGTGGGCTTGAGTCAGACTACTTGGGTGGCCATCCCTGCACCCGTCCTGTTGTCATCTGTAAAATGGGATAAAAATAGGATCCTTTTTTGTATGGTTTATTTGGAAGGTTAAATATTATTAAATTAACAAATGCAAAGCACTCAGACCAGTGTCTGGATCATGTGATGACAAGCAATGCCCAATAGTTCTTGTGGAAAGGGATGTCATTGCTTCAGTGAGGATAACCAATCAGAAAAGATTCTCCTTTCATACTGTCTTGAAGAAACTAGGCAAGGATGTCGTCCACATGTGCTCCAATCTTCTAATTTTATCTTCTAGCTATTCTGAAATATACGATATATTAATAGTTATTAGCCTAAATGTTCCTAACACAAGGAAATGATAAATGTTCAAGGTGATGGATATTCTGAACACCCTCATTTGATCATTACATATTGCATTAATGTATCAAACTATCACATGCACCCCATAAATATGTACAAATAGTAAGCATTAATAAAAACGATATTTTTTAAAATGTGCTCCAAAGTGAGTTAATAGGAACGGTAAAGAAAAGGAAGTAGAAACATCAGTACAATACAACCAATGTCACCCGCATCCAGTTATAATTTCCTTCCGTGCTCGCAAATGTCTTGCCTGTGGTCTATTCTTAACGCAGGAAGGGTAATCGCTAATGTTTTTCCAGTTTTAAGGGAGTAATTTTATTAAATCCAGTAAATTGGTACCTTGAAGTTTATAAAACCCAATTCCCTTCATATGGACAGATTTTAATAACATAACTGGATATGAATATCTCTAGAAAAGGACTGATAAAAGTGTCACTTAGAGTAAGAGAATGTGGATGGCAGAGAATGGGTATCTCACAAGCCGAATCATAATGAAGCTTTTTGCTACTATTTTAAGCCCCTAAAACACAGGAGGAACAGGGGCAGGGTGCATATTTTAACTACATCGTATCAGAGAATAATAAATACTAAATCATTATTTTCACATCTGCTTTCCTTTCCTATATTCCCCTGGGCTGTGGGCTCTGAAATGACCGAGCCTCACATCAGAACAGACAGGGCCGGGCCAGGATATTCGATGTCCAGAAACTGCCTTCAGTGATTAATGGAATCATATATCTCTTTCATTGAATTCATATTAAGGGATTTATTACTTGTGCTGAATTTAACACTCTAACTTATTTGAAATCTCTTATCATTTTGCAGTTTGTCACATAACTAAATAGCATTAGTTACTTAACTAAGGATAAAATAAATGTTTTATCGTTTTGGGTTTTTTTTTTTTTTGCTTTCATACTGGAAAATAAATGTTTTGCTTTCCTGACACATTCACTTCTACAGCAGAAACATTATCAACTGACAAGTTCCCACAGAGAACTCAAATGCTCAGTTGACATTGATGATTTTAAATATAGTTTAGTAATTTTAAGTTTATTAAGCCATAAGACAAATTTATAATTTTCCTATAATACATTGAGTCTGAGAAGTAGCAGTAATTGGAAACTTGAAACAAATAGACTTTTTTCCTGCCTATTGCTCATGTTGGGAGAGCCTCTACCCTCAGCGTGTGCCCCCATAAATGAGCTGGGTGAGGGGGCTGGAGGTGGGAGCAGGGGCAGGGGCAGGCTGGGTATGTTCTCCACGACCACGTGAAAAAGCAGCAGCCCGGGCTCCCTGTGTCCAGGTCTCCTGTGTTCCGTTGTTACCCTCCAGCCAGCCCGGGGCATCTACCTGTGCTGAGCTGCCCAGGACGTTCCCCAGCTCTCCCTGCTCTGACTGCCCAGCCATGTCTGTGATCCTTCCGTTCCAGCCTCTGGGTGGACAATTCCAGTTATCCCTCTGCTCTTCAGTGGGGGCCGGTTACCTCCGACTCGGAGGCAGGAGTGAAATGCCCCATGTGTGCTCAGATTCAACCCATGGTCTCCACTGCAGGGCTGTCAACAGCAAAGGTGGAGCTTTGGCTTCCACTGGCCATTTTGTGTTTCTTCCCTACACACTGGAAGCCAGAGAGACAAAACTGTGATTAAGTGGGACTCCTGCTCTCCTGGCATAATACGATCGGAGTTCACGCGGTCAGGGGCGCCAGGCCACGGAGTGGGGTGCTCATGATTAATGGCAGCAGCAACAGTGAAACCCCAGTTTCTCGCTTTCGCATGGAAAAGAGCACAGCTCCCACCCAATCAATTTTCAGTTCTTACATCTTGACATCAATTATCTGAAACAGCAGAAAGTCAATTATTCTATTTTAATTTCTATTTAAAACTGAGATAGGAATCAGATCCTGTGCAAGGAATGTTTATCCAGAATAGGGGGAACAAGAACAAAATCACTTACTAATATATTTCTACTAAAAAAAAAATTAATACAGCATTCTCTTTTCTTCCATAATTGTTCTCTCTTGAGTTTTCAGTTTTCTGAAAAACAAAGTTCTCAGATAGAATATTAGTGCTTTTTAATTTTAGATTTAAAAAAAAAAAAATCATTTCTGTTTGGAAAACGGCTCCATGCCATGCACTATTCCATTTCAGAGTTTCAGATGGCTCCGCCGACGTCTGCAGGCAACTGCCAACTGACTGGTCAAGGATCAGTGTCCGGCCAGATGTTGCAAATGTACTCAACAGACCTAGGTCAGTACTGGCAAGAT
Organism: Eulemur rufifrons; assembly: GCF_041146395.1. Taxonomy (NCBI): domain Eukaryota; kingdom Metazoa; phylum Chordata; class Mammalia; order Primates; family Lemuridae; genus Eulemur; species Eulemur rufifrons. Next base: position 5,725,236 of record NC_090994.1, read on the forward strand.
TTATTATTTTTATTATTTTTCTACTTACTGGAGGACACTGTTCATTTTACTGGGAGCAGGAACTATTTACATTTTGACAGGTGTATTAGTTTCCCTGGGCTACCAGAACAAATTAACACAAACTTGATGGGTTAAAACAACCAAAATTTATTTTCTCACAGTTCTGGGAAGTCCAAAGTCACAGTGTCAGCAGGGCCAGGCTCCCTCTGAAGGCTCCTAGGGAAGAATCCTTCCTCGCCTTGTCCAACTTCTGGTGGCTCCAAGCACTTGTTCCTTGGTTTATGGCCACATAATTCCACAGCCTTCTCCTCTGTGTGTTCTCCCTTCCTCTTGCTTTATAAGGTCACTTGTCATTGTATTTAGGGCCCACACTTTCCAGGGATGAACTCATCTTGAGATCCTTCATTGCATCTGCAAAGACCATTTTTCCAAATCAGGTCACATTTATAGGTTCTGGTGGGCATATCTTTTGAGGGACTCCCATACACTCCACAATACCAGATATGTAAGGACAGGATGCAGAAATCTGAGTTAGCTTGTCCTACATTTCTGATGTATCTTAATGATTGAAAGCCCCTTAGAGATGACTGCCTGTTTGAAGCTTCCTGGCTGGCCCCGTCTGGCTCTGGGCTGGGGAGAGGAGGGCAGAAGTCAAGCACTGATTAAGAAAGAGACATTTTCAGGAAGAGCTTCCATAATATTAATAGTATTCTGTCCATTCCTCTACCAAAACCCCACTGCTCCATGAAACCAGACTTACTAATACAACAACTCCCTCCATTATCCTCCCTGGACAAAGCCACTATGCTGTTTAGATCCAAACATTCACCTTTCCCACCCCTGCTCCTAAGTATCCACCAAAGGACTGACTTACCTTATAATAAATTCATGACCGCCACCAACAAATTGGCACTAAACACTCATTAGCAGCCCTACCTCATCTTCCTAATAAATCTTCCCTCCACTCTGGGACAACTATTTCCTACCCGCTCATCTGTCCTGAAGAATCCAGCTCTCAACACTGGTAACTGATGATCTCATGCCACACTTCACAGATTAAAAAAAAAAAAAACCACTCATCCTCAAATTTATAATCAGCTGACATCCATACCCACAATCTCTGTGTTCCCTCTTGTTACCAATGCACTACTCCTCTTCCTATTGCACACCACTCCTCTTGGACAGTTTCTCATCACCCTTTCTGCAGGGTCTCCCTTCTCTCCGTCACCAGCCCTTCCTCCGTGGGTCACTCCCACTGGTACCCAAGTATGCTCTAATAACCCCAGTATCTCATGAACAAATTCTCCCCTGGTCTCAAAGTCCCCTCTAGTTGGTGCCTTTTTCTCCGACCCCTTTTTTGGCAATTCTTGTTCATTTTTCAACTCATTTTCTTTGGATTTAATTTCCTCTTAACTCTATGGATACTACCCAAGTGCAAACAGTCTCAAACCCCTTCCTGTTGTCAATTTCATTGATCACCTCAATGTCCCAAACTTCCACACCTTTTATTTGAACAATTTCCCTGTCCTTTGCAGATTTCTGCACATTAGTTGAGAGTTTTATTTTCTTTATTTTATCAGTGACTTCCTTTTTTATTTTTATATTATATCCAGTCCATGCAGACATAAAATTCTGCAGCCAATCTACCTACCTCAGTTTTCCACTTGGGGGGACTAATCAATTATGTATATATATATATGTATTTATATGTATATGTGTATATGTGTGTGTATACATGTAAACAGATGTATATTCATTTTAGTAGCAGCATTTATATATTCCTCTAAATCTATATATCATACAAAATGGTCACTGAGTTTCTAAAATTTACCAGAATGATGAATAATTATCTCAGAAAATTGGCAGAACCTTTGTTTTCTGTAAAGGTGATTGAAGCATGACTTTTTGTGCAAATTAGATTGTTATTTCTTTGGACAAAAAGGTCTGAATATATTTCTAAGAATGCACATTTGTTGAGCCCTTTATAGTTTTCAATTAAATTTCATATTCATCATTTTATTTGGATTTGATCCTTACAATAGCCCTGTAAGATGGTGGTATTTATCCACTTTTCACATACAAGAAGAATGGCCACCATAGAGTCTGTACGACTCACCTCACTCCCTCCAGCTGGTACTTCAACCCAAGGCCAGCACTCCAGTGGCCTCAACCTTGGGTGCACCTTAGGCTCACCTGGGGAGCTTTGAAAACTCTTAATGTCAGGATACACCCCACACCAATGAAATCAGAATCTCTGGGGTTGAGACCAGATCCTCAGTATTTAAAAAAAAAAATGCCCCAGGTAATTTTAATGTGCAGCTATGTTTGAGAACCAGTGCATTAACCCATTCTTTCTGGACCACCGTCACCTTTCAGATTCAACTCCCTCCTCTCTCACCTTTAAAAGGGTGTTTACTGCACTTTACCGTGGAAGATGAACCTCTTGGGATGAAGTTTCTTGCAAACACAGTTGTTAGCCTTTTATAAGAAAAACAAAAGAATGAAGGAGTAATAACACTCAGTTTAGATATATAATTCTCTACCAAGCCTCTGATGAAAGTTTCCACATCTGTATTGACTGGAAAATAAAAGATGTCAAAAAGGTGTGCAGTGGGATTGGTGAGAATTATTAAAACATTTGAACCTATCTCATAGATTTCCATATATCATAAGGATATTCATATGCAAATTTGCCTTTAGATATTATATGGATATCATCTTAATCTTTCTAAAGGAATTACAAATATGGCTCTGATACTATGACTTACCTGTTTCTTCTTAGTAGCTGGAGATTACATTAGGATGGTTTGAAGAGAAGCCCAAGTATCTTAAAAGCTTGTCCTAGGATTGTACCCTACATATGTAAGGTCTGAGCTGCTGGTTGTAAAAGAATTTTTACATTTCTCTGCTTGGCTCTGAAGCCTGACTTGGAAAGTAGCAATTATTCTGCTGTGACAATGAAATGGCTCTGCTCCTAAGCATGCACTGGGGAGAAGCAATGTTGGTAAAATGTAAGCCAGTAGCACACTGCAGTTTTTCAACTATTAAGAGAGTATTTTCCTTACAAAGTTGGGCCACAAATAAAAATTAAGTAAAAGAAATATTCCTGAGTTTTGAATTGCTTTTAGTTACAGCTTTAGAGTTTTTCTTCCATCTCCAAAATGGATCACTTGCTAAAGAAAGTGTAAAGAATATAATGTCAAAATTCAACTTATAAGAAGAAAAATGGTAATAATTCTGCATCCTTATCTCAAGTTGATATTCACCATATCTGTAATTTGTATAAATTCTTATATACAGAGTGATATATACTAACTAATTTTCAAAAAAAGGAAAACAGGAAATATAGTCATGAATATATCTAAATTGGTTACTTATTTATTAGATGTAAAAAAAAACATGTTATGTTATTAATATTTAAGAACACAGGTTGGACACAGCAGCCGAAAATCTTCTCTTGTATCCTCAAGTAGAAACATCAAAATAAAACCTTGTTTTTGTAAGCCACGACAGTGTTTTCTCAATTTCCAGTGCAGGAATAAGTAATTGCATTTCAATCTATCTATTAGCATGCATTCCATTCCCAAACCAAAAACAACTTAGTCATTTCTAACTTATTTGTCAACAAATTACTCTGTCTTTACACAGTTAATATAAAATAAATCAAATTGTACTAATCATTGTTAATGAAAAGAAGGTTTTGTTTTTAATAGGACAGTTATTAAAATTATAACTTAAAAGGGCTTTCCAGATCTAGAAGAGGTTCCCATCAGCTGAGTAACATGTGGCTGAGAACTGAAGGAAGACGAGGGCAGAGAGCTCACCTATTTCCCCAGCTTTCTTGGAGACCCACAGAAAATTCCAGACTGCTTGAGGCAGTGCTATCAAATACCAAATTCACCTAGTCATGGATTATTTATTCAACAACTATTTTGAGTACCCGGCATGTTCCAGAAACAATGCTTGCAAGTGGTCCCTGCCCTCATGAAGTGTAAATGTAGTGGGGGGGGGGGGGCAAGCAAGTGGAAAAGCAACAAATTAAGTAATTACAGATTATTCAAAATTCCAGTAAAGAGACGCTTTCAGCCTGATTCAGAAGAGGACATTGAAGCTGAGCTCCGCAGGGCAGGAAGCCAGGACCAGACGGGGAACCTTTAGCAACAGTAGCTGCAGGGAAGATAAACTCCCAAGATTCACGGAACCGGAAGGAGGCCCCGAGACTGGAGCTTCAGAAGCTATTGGTGGGCGGATAGGGGAGCAGCCAAAATGGGGTTAGGATGGTGAGAAACAGCCCATGTGGAGCCATGGTGAGAGGTTTTGATTTTTTATAGATCATAAAATGGAAAAAATTAAGTGTTTTAAGCAAGTGACTAGCATGATTCAATTTACATTTAAAAAATATCAACCTAGACAGTTTTGCTTTTGATACAGAGGCGTGAGCTCCTAACAAACCATCCTCCTGCAAAGAATAGTATAAATTCTGGTCAAAATGGAAAAGGCAGCTACCTGAGTCTCTAGAGACTAAACAAAGGCTGGCCGACTCGGCCCCACCACCTGCCTGACCTTATTTCATTTTTGTTTTATTGCCCATCCCCCCGCCCCCTGTCTTGCTCATTCTTCTCCAGCCACACCAAGCTCAGTCCAGACACTTCCCGCCTTGCCCACCCAGAGCCCTCTTCACCTGACATGTGCTTGCCTAGCTCACGTCGTTTGCCTACCTGCACAAAGACTTCTCCTGACCATCAAATATGAATAACTTCTCTCCACGCACACCCATTGGAACGGATGCTGCATCAGAGCAGGGGCATCCCCAGCACTTAGAACAGCACCTGGAACAAAGAGATGGAGAAAAGCATAGAGTGAATGAATGATGTGCGTAAGTATTCTGAAAGGTGAGAAGGATCTCACCAGGTAATCTGGTGACAGAAGGGTTTTCTGGGCCGGGCGCGGTGGCTCACGCCTGTAATCCTAGCACTCTGGGAGGCCGAGGTGGGCGGATCGTTTGAGCTCAGGAGTTCGAGACCAGCCTGAGCAAGAGCGAGACTCCATCTCTACTAAAAATAGAAAGAAATTATATGGACAGCTAAAAATATATATAGAAAAAATTAGCCGGGCATGGTGGCGCATGCCTGTAGTCCCAGCTACTCGGGAGGCTGAGACAGGAGGATCGCTTGAGCTCAGGAGTTTGAGGTTGCTGTGAGCTAGGCTGATGCCACGGCACTCACTCTAGCCTGGGCAACAGAGTGAGACTCTGTCTCAAAAAAAAAAAAAAAAACAAACAACAGAAGGGTTTTCTGGACGTTGGGATGTCCAAGGGCAAAGGAAGGCTGGCTGGTCAAGGGCAGCATGCATGTGGGATGCTCAGTCACTGACCTCACTGGACAGGCCAGAACGTGTGCGATGTTAGCGTGAACCTTGGAACCCTGGGGGAACCAGCTGGCGGAAGCCTTGCGATTTTCTCATGCACATGCTCTAGAGGAGGTCATTAAGACTCAAAACCTGCAATGACTCATTGAATTCACATAGCAACTAGGTAAGAAAAGGAATGTTCTGATTCCTGGTCCAAATCTCTTCACATACACCCATATCCTCCAGCCTACCAGCTACGGGCTGAATAATGTCCTCCCAAGATTTATATGTTGACACCCTGACTCCCAACGTGGCTGTATCTGGAAATGGGGCCTTCGAGAAGGTCGTTGAGGTTAAATGAGTAAGGGTAGGGCCCTGATACAATGATAGGACCGGTGTCCTTAGAAGAAGAGACCCTAGAAAGCACTTTCTCTCTTTCTCTGCCATGTGAGGACACAGTGAGAGAGTGTCATCTATAGGCTGGGATAAGAGGCTTCACCAGGAACCAAACCTGACTGTAACCTTTATCTTGGACTTCCCAGCCTCCAAAACTGCGAGATTTAAATGTCTGCTGCGTAAGCTGCCCAGCCTGTGATCTGTTGTTACTTTACAGCAGCCCAGCCCACCCTCCCTTCACACTGCCGCTTGTAAACAGGAGTCAAACTGCTCATCTGCACGGCCAGGTGGGTAAATCAATCTCTAAGAGGGAAATAAGGAATAACTGGAAAATGGGCTATAAATGATGTCTTTCCTGTGGCTAACCATCTTTAGTCGGCTAACCTTCTCAGACACAGCCTTCACAGATGACTTGTTCAACTAATTCAGTGGCTTAGATTTGACTTTTATAACAGCTCTCAGGACCATGTCTACGTGAACATTTCACAAGAGATTTAAACAGTATTCTGCTGTTGTATTGTGCTTTGGGCACAAGCTGGCTATGAAGGTGGGGGCGGCAGGCGCAGACAGGGAAAGATGGGCTGTTATTCTCATTTTCAGTCTCTCGGCTTCCCTGGGTAATTCACCCAGTGCGAAAGCAATGAAGCATGGATTTCACTTGTAATGCTACAGACCCAGGCATATTAACCCAATTATTTTATTAAATGAATTACAGAAAATTTCTCCTATCTGGTGCTCTAATGTTACCTTTTTTCTTCCTGAAACTGAAAAAGAAAAAACTGGAGACGCAATTCTTATTTTAGAAGAATCTCTGCCAGCAAAAATATTGATATTTAAGGCCTGGAGTTGGGGGTTGGGAGGTGGGGGAGAGTGCGTTAGAATTCAATTCAATTCCACCAGTGTTTATAAAATGTAAATGATATGCAAAGCACTGATTAGGCTGTGGGAAGTACAAGCAAACCTGAGTCCGGCTCTCTGCTGTCTACTTGGAGATGTATACAAGGCGCACAGAAAATATTCAGTAACAATGTGCAGACCAGCCAAGACGATGGTGTGTGTGCGAACATTGCATTGCTCCTCCCCAATTTCTAATTAAATAACTGTAAAGATTATGAAAAGATGAAACAATCAGTATCCAGTGTTGCAGTTCAAGGAAAGATCACACACACCCCTACACACACACACACACACACACACACACTCCAGAAGCATCACTCATGCGCTCATTTAGGAATAGTGAAGTGAGAGGGATTGCATGAAAAGAAACAAGGATCTACTACTGTGCTGTCTGCCCAGAAGGTAAGTGGAAGGGAATCCAGCAAACCTGCATTAAAATCCTGTAACACAGGGGAGGAAACGCGGGGTGCTAATGAGCCTGGGGGGTACTGTGGAGGGAGCTGGGTGTGAGTGGTGAAACATTTGCACTCTGTACACCTGTGGGAAGTTCTCCTGAGCCGCAGCTGCATGGAAGGGGCACATCAGGGAAGAAACTGCCTCCTTGAGGGCTCGCTCCCTGCCCAGAGGCCCTACAGCCCCAGCTCCGGCTTCCAGAGGCTGCACAGTGACCGGGAAGTCCAGCACTACAGCGAAGTAAACCACAGCAAAGCCCAGCTGCCCCGTCTCCCTCCAACTGGACTACTGAAAGGTTCAGAAAGAGATGAGAATCATCCGTTCTTAAACAAAACCCACACCAGAAAACCCCATCGAGTCCTAACTCTATTCGCCAAGCCTGGACCTCCTTCCTTCAGGGGGAATAAACAGAAAGCCACTGAAACTACCACATTTAATAGCAAGGGGAGCAAATGTCATCTTCTGAGATCTACAGTTATTTTCAGAAACAGAGGCATTTTAAAAGAAATTGTGTAATCTTTGTTTTCAGTTTTAAAAGGGCACTGCAGATGTGAAATTATAGCAGGTATTTATAAAAAATGAAACTATTTGAGACCAGGAAAGAAAACTGTGATGAAAACTACGATTTCTGAATTTAAAGATTAAATGTGGTATTGAATACTAAGTAGATACTACAGAAGATCTAATCAGTGAAGTAGAAGATAAACTTGAGAAATTCTTTAAGTACACAGAAGAAATGAGAAAAATGAATAGGATATAAGATATGAAACATGAAAAACAAGGATATGCAAAATACATTTAATAGCAGTCCCAAGAGTAAAGAGTAGACTAGACCAATAATAATGATGTTTTTTAAAACTATAGAAGAAAAATTTTCTAAACCAAAGTTAAGACCTGCAGATGAAATGGGCCTACACGCCACAAAGTCAAGGTCAAAGACATTGTAGCAGAGTTTTTAAAAGTTTAAGGCCAAATAAAATGTCCAAAAGGCATCCAGATGGGAAAAACAATGACCTTCAAAGGAGTGAAGGTCAGGATGACATCAAACTTCCTTGTGACATTAAACACTGCAAGACAGTAGAACAATATCCACAGAGTTTTGACATAAAACATGGCTCCAGAATTCTACACACATCTAAGTGTGTATGTAAGAATAGCAGAAAGACACTTTTAGATCTACAAGGGATCAGAAAGGATGTCATCCACATACTAAACTAGAAGAGGTTATTCAGAATTATACTGCAGAAACTGGACTACATTAAATTCATAAATGGGAATAAAATAGTATCAAAGTATACAGGAAGGCATGAAACCCATCATGTACAGATTAAGTTAAATTATAAAAATCACTACAGATATAAGGACATTTTTAAAGAGATGACTCCTAATATAAAGGTAATAATATGGGTCTAAAAATACCATACTACATAAATCAAACTTGAGAAGGAAAATGAAGAACAGTATATGCAGTGGTGACAAATGGCTTATCTCAGTTTCTTCCTCTGTTAAACGAGGATGGAAACATCTACCTATTAGGGTTACTCAAATGATTAAATTAGATAAAATATGTCAAAACTTTAGCAGTCTGAATATTCCAGTAAGAAACAACTCCAAATTCCCAGTGGCTTAAAACAGGAAAAGCTGATTTCTTACACTTCAAGTCCATCAAGGATTGACTGAGGAGTGAGTTCCAGATAATCTTCCACTGGCACTCGGGCTGATAACGTCGCTATCTGGAGCTTCACCTGCCACTGTGGCAGCGGGAAGGAACTTAGCAAGTCACACATCTGATCTTAAAGTTCCTTTCTAAAGTGTCTTATGGCTATGTCTAACTTCGAGGGACAGGAAAGTGCCATCATATCACATGTGTGAAAAAGAGGAACCAGAAATGTAGGTAAATAGCACAAGTGACTATCACAAATGCCAGTTACAGTGGCTGGCACCTAGAGGTTTTCCACGATAGATGTATGTATATAAACACAAACATTTTTACATGTAAGATGCATTAAAATGAGAATGAAATGTTACCATCTTAACGGCAATGACTTTAGACAATCAGATTACTGATAGTCATTTTCTGCTTCTATATTTGTTCTGTCATTGTCAGCTTTATACAATGTGGCTATGTTACTTTTTTAAATAAAGATAAATGAATAACAGTAATATTTGTTGCTGTTTATGCTTAGCTGTTTTCATCAAGTTTTTAAAGGAGTAATCGGATTTAAAAATCATTGCTTTCCTCTCTGTTGACCACAACTCTGGATGATAAAGAAAAAGATATACAAATTGCAGAAGAACAAAGAAGGATGTAAGCAGGTGGCCTATGTATAGTTTGGCATTAAAGATTCAAATGCTCGATTCATAGCAAATGCAAAACAGGGGAGTTACAAACCATACTGCAAACACAGCATTGTCATAAGACACCACTAATGAGAACGCTGTATAACGGGTAGCCTCATTCCAAATTGTTTGATCAAAGTTGAACGTCCCCCCCAAAATCTCATCTTACTTTGTTCAATAAAATAAAAATCATTATAATCTTTGGTTACAATATCCTCAAGAAGAATATTAAAAACTATAGACTTTGTAAAGGGAAAAGGCAGCTGAATGTTTTTAAGAATTCCCCTAAGACTGAAGAGAATCTGAGCTTGTATCTAATAAAATAGAAACTCCTTTAAATGGTATTGCAGATTTAATGCCCTCCATTAAATTTCTCCTCATTCAGCAAGGAAAACATTTTCTTTCTGTCTCCATGTGCAGTAATCAACCACGCACCCCCACGCCCCAGTCTGAATCCCTGATGAATTCTGACCCCAGAATTTGAGTCACAGTTGTCTGAGCCAGAGATGTCAGTTTTGTTCTGTTTCTTACTGAGAACAGGGATATTGGAAAGGGGACTTGGAGCTAAATGGTGGTGGTAAAACAATCCAACACAGCATAATATTGCATCTCTGCTAAGGAAGAGGATGCAGACCAATAGCTTATTTGTCATCAAAATTTTATTTTCTTCCATAAGCTAATGTGATAGAAAAAAAGGGTGGAGGAGATTGATTTTCATTAAAAGAGAATTTTAAGGCATAACAACCAAATGAAACGTGTGGACCTTAACTGGTTCAAACAAACCAAGGTAGAAAATATTTGGGGCACAACTGGAGAAATCTGACTACAGACTGGGTGTTAGGCGATGTCAAAGAATTATTATTAATTTTATTAGTGGTGATATTGTGGTTATATAGGTAATGTTCTTATTTTTACAGGTACCTCCTGAAGTATTGAAGGGTAAATGTCAAGATATCCATACTTTAAAAAAAATTAAACAAAAAATAGGTATAACAAATGTGGCTAAAATGTTAGCAGTTATTGAATTCAGGTGTTGGGTGATAAGAAGATTATTATAACATTTTGTCTGTTTTTCTCTATGTTTAAATTTTTATTATAAAAATTCTCATTAAAATTAAATTTTAATATTTCATTTAAATTATGTATTTAAAATATTTACTAAATATTTTTAAATACTTATTTAAATATTTTTTAATTTTTTAAATGCTTAATATTTTATTATAAAAGTTTTAAATATTCCAGCAGTAGGAACAACTGAAGTGTGAGAATACATCAATAATATCGGAGACGTTTAGGACTGGGAAGGGTATCAGAGAACTTTTAACATCCTCGATTTAGAGATGTGGAAATTGCTGCCTCAAGTGATTGGCAAGTCACCAAAGGCTACATAATTGGTTGGTGACAGAACCCAAAGGAGAAACCAGGTCTGACTCCTGGGTACAACTGCATTCTGATTCCTGGTTTTTGTGCTGCCCACAGGTGGTTTCTACACCAACAACACACCCTCATCTGCTCCGTCTGTTGTGGCCTCAGGCACCGTTACCACAGGTGTCCCTGCCACTGCAGTGGAATGACAGGAGCTTCAGTCACACCATGCCTATGTCCAATCCCACTTCAGATGCCACCACCAGCAATTCAGCAAGGAATAAAAGCTAGTATAGCTCCTCCTTCCTTTCCACACCGGAGCTGCTTCCACTGTTGACGACTTAGATTCTACCAGAGTAAAGGGAACGTTCTGCATCATTTGTAACCAAGCAGATTTCCTCCAAAAATGCTTTAGTCCCAGGAGATACATTACTTGAGCTATATTTGCACTTCTCTAATATAATGATTCTGCTTTTTTAAAAGGATATGAATCTTGGAAATGTATTAGCAATGAACAGGAGAAAGAAATCACATGGATTAAATGTGTGGTGTTTTCTCAGCAGGAAGGCCCTGCAAGCATTTAGGCAGGTTATAAAATTACAACGTGCCTAAAATTGCAAAAATGAAATTGGTTACATAGTGGATACTGATAAAGAAAATATTCAGTTGTAAATTCAATTCACATTTCTCATTCTAGATTTAAATATGATCTTCCTTCCTTTCTTTTTTTTTTTTGAAATTTAATTTCTGGGAGATGCTACTATTTTATTTATTTATGTGTTCATTTACTGCATATATTTAAGGTATGCAACAGACTGTTTTGCTATACATATACATAGCGAAATGGCTACTAGTCAAGAAAATTAACATATCCATCATCTCACATAGTTATCTTTTTTGTGTATGGTAACTATGCAAATTTCCAGTATACAATACAATATTATAAGCTGTAGTCCTCATGCTGTACGTTAGATCTCTAGGCTTATGCATCCTATATAACTGCAACTTTGTACCCTTTAACCTCCATCTCCCCATCACGCTTTTATAGACAGAGTTGCTGAAGGTAGGCGATACAGTGAGAGATCTCCTCGGACTGCTTTGCATGAACCAAAATTTTCATGGGTCTAAAAGGAGAATGACTATTTTCATTTGAATTTGGCCTGGCATCAACACGTCTTGCTTCTCTGGTTTTGATACCACTGCTTCTACTGCCAGTTTCTCATAACTCATCTGGAAGCCTGGGACAACTCAAAATGTCCTTATAGCCAAAGTAACTCCAGAGCGTGAGAGAATAGTTCTGTGAGCACCAGGTGGCACCACCCGGGGACTGGAGGCCAGTGCAGATTGAAGCCAACGCTCCTTTTGGAATCTCTGAGTATAGAGGGAAGCTGCAAGGGGGAGGTTTGTTTTTGGTGTTAAAGATTATTTTGCTCCAGGGTAAAATAGAAGCTGTGACATCTGAAAGTGGGTGGGAAAAACTGGCATGTGAAAAAGCGGAGAGGCGCTCTGTGACGGCAGCGGATGAAGGTCACATTTGCATGTGATTCCAAGCACCGAGGACAGAGCCACCCCAGGTAGCTGTCGTGTAGCAAGATGTGTCCATGCATCAATGCCTCAGGGACTTCCCCCTGCCAAATCCACCCACTTTCCCATACCTGCTTTGACTGCTAGATCTGGGCTGTCACTGAGTTCCTTTTAACTGTCTCAGGCAGACACAGCAAACAGCTTTAAGTGCCAGTGGTGCCTGTCTGAATTGCCACCAACCAGTGGTGGGATTCCTAGCTCAACACTTAAGTGGCTTAAGTGGTTTTTGGTGTTGGTGTCAGTTGCCATTTATTTGTAGAGCTTTCCTAGGTGGAAGGGAAGAGGCCTGCCTGGTAGACAGTAAACATTCCTAGTAAATGTTTGTAGAATTTGCTGGACATCCAGTGACCAGTCTGATAAAGAGCTACTCTATACCTTACTTTAGCAGGAAAAGAACTATAGGTGTCAAAACCCAGCCATACTCAATGCCAAAAACACATTCATATCTTTCCATTAAGTTTCTCCTCAATACCATACTGTGTCGATGTAATTACTTACATTTTCACCTCCCTTGTCAGCCATGAAATCCTTTAGGGCAGGTATATTGCCTCATTTGTCTTCATAGTCCTGGCCTCTCGCACGGCGCCTCCACAAAGTAGGGTTTCAATAAAAGTCAGCTAAAAGGCTATCTTTAGCAACCATCACCCTATATTAAATCTTTTAAGTGATAGGTATAGTAGACGAATGCAATATGTCAAATAGAAGGAAACCATTCACCTTGTCAGGTCTGGTGCAGGGTAAAAAGATGGCAAGAAGTGGCTGGAGGTAGAGAGCAAGAACCAAATTGTAGCCAGGAACCAAACTGCAGCTAGGAACTGTTCCCTGGTGGGAACATACACAGTAAAAGGTTCCTAGTAACTTTTAATTGGCTTAAAGCTCATTACCATCTAATTAGCATAGCATGGGTGGGGCATTATGAAGGATTCTGGGAAAGATGCATGCATAGAAAGGGAAACTGTTATATAACCTACCCTGTTATGTAACCTGTCACGTGATCCTTTATAATAGCACCAACCTGTCAATCACCCCAAAAGCGGGAAGCAGCAACCAATCCTGCCAGGGGAAAGGCGGGACAAACTAGTGGGCTTATAAAAGACAGCATATGCTCAGCCTCTCTCATCTTTGTCCACCTGTGGGGACGAACCTGGAACGGATTTTCCCTTAATGTAGCTTCCTTTACTTTCATTCTTTCTTTTATGTGACAAACTGTTTGTATTAAGTTGCTCTGTGCTTGTGATCACTCTATCATGGGGTGGACCAGGTACCAGTACTCATTCTTGACACTGGAAACCAGGGACCAGGGAACATCCACGCAGATGAACCTAACAACCTCCCCCACCCTCTTTATGCTGTCTCAGACAATTGCTGTGAATGACAATAAGAGAATGGAAAATACCTGTTTTTGTGCTCACTATTGAAAAATACTCCTTAAGCTACCTCGCTATAGGGTTCTACACCAAACAGAACGTTACTGGAAAATTTTGAAATACGGAGAGGCTTGACAATTGCTCTCACATGCACAAGGCCAAAGGGCGCACAAAACTAAACGCACTGCCAACCTGGCCCTGCAGGCAGGAGCCGAGTGGAAGCGAAGCCTAGAACCCGCTACCCTTTCCTGCTCAGGTTCAGTTCCCCAGCTTCAGAAACTGCATAGGTCAGGTCCTAGGCACTGCCTGCAGGTGAGGTAGCCCACTTTCAGGGTGCGCTGGAAACAGTTCAGACAACCCTCCCACTAAAGACTGCAGCCTGGGGGAGCCTTTGCCAGCAGAGCCGCTGCCTCTTCCTGTGCCTGCTACCTACACTGCTGGGAAACAGGGCTCTGCAAAATTTGTCTGTAAAGGACCAGTTCGTATTATTAAATATTTTAAGTTTTGTGGGTCATGTACGTCTCAGTTGTGTATTCTTCTTTGTTTGTTTGCTTTTTGTTTGTTTTTACAAACCTTAAAAATATAGAAAACATGCTTAGCTGGAGGATTTGTCTACAAAAAATTAGGCTGGAGGACTGGATTTGGCCAACAGGGTCTGGTTTACCACCCTCTTAGCATTATCCTTTTACTTCATCAATACTTCCAGCCCAACAATAAGTTGATTTTATTTTGGACATTTTCCTATTGCTAAGAGTTAATGACCCAGGCTTCTGCCTCTAAGTCATTGTTTGATTTGGGTCAGATCATTTGCTTCAGTTACCTAATCTTAAAAGTGTAGGTCAGGCCAAGTGTGGTGGGTGGCTCACACCTGTGATCCTAGCACTTTGGGAGGCCAAGGCAGGATTGCTTGATGTCAGGAGTTCAAGACCTCATCTCTACAAAAAATATTTTAATAGAAAAATTACCCGGGCATGGTGGCATGTGCCTGTAATCCCAGCTACTCGGGAGGCTGAGGCAGGAGGATCACTTGAGCCCCAGAGTCTGAGGTTGCTATGAGCTACAGTAATGCCACTGCACTTTAGTCAGGGTGGCAGAGTGAGACTCTGTCTCAAAACAAACAAACAAACAAAAAAGTGTGAGTCATAAATAAGTATTTTATAGTGTTGTTCAAAGACTCCAATGAGATAATGTATGTGAAAGTTTTTTATAAACTGTAAACTCTACTTACATGTTAGCAACAATTGTTGTTAATGTTGTCAGATTCCTGGGAAACATAATTACTCTGATGACATTATGGTTTAGTTGGTATATATACAGTTCCAATGTAAGAGTGTGGGAAAATCCCAAAGAAATATTGGTTTGAACCATATATTGTTAGTAAGCGTCTAACTTTTCTTGGAAGCTATTATTTTGTTTGTGTGGGAAACTACTTGTAAGGAAAAAACTGTGGTTTTCTAATTTTCCACATTCGAAGGATAAAACCCACAAAAGAAAACAATTATTTTTGTAAAAATATTTGTAGAAGTCAGTTTTCAAATGCCAAAGATTTTGTCCTCCTAAAATTAAAATGAGTGAAGACTCATTTCTTCAGAAAAGGAGAAATTGAGATTTTGCTGAACATTAATATACTTTAGTAAAAAAGGAAATGTACGTTTAACTAAATGCTGTTGGCTGGTTGTGACCACAGCGTTTTGTCTAATACATTTAGGGATTGAACAGGTTTTAATTGTCACAAAACTTTGGCAACAATCAAGACAAAAAAATGAATTTTTATTCTTCCCATGAGACTCCCAAGGTATTTCTCAGACAAGATCAGGTATGTTTAAGGCAGTGTGGTTCCTAAGGTATGTCTCCAAAAACAGTTCATTAAGAACGTCAGCAAATTGTGGTAAATGATGATAACAAATGTGTTCATTTGCAAAATATGTATTACAAGCCATTTCCAATTCTCTAGCTTACTTTAATCTATAACATTTAACATCAGACCATATCTTTCTTTTAAAAAACCTTGAAAGTGTTGACATTTAAGTCTCCCAGTTCCTTTAGTCTCTGGATTTTCATCCTCATCCTGCCCTGAAAACAAAAGCATTTCCCAACATTTTGGGACAATCCCTTGACAATAAAATCACTAATGTTTACGACATTATCCATAATAGTGGACATAGTCAAATGCCCAATAAGAGTAGAAAAGGTAAATAACTATTGGTTTATTCCTACACAGAAACACTGTATAACAATGACATTAAATGATCTGCATGATTTATAGAAAACATCATGATTAAATTTCATAAATATGATCTTAAACTAAAAAAGCCAGACATGATCAAATATATGCTGTATGACTTACATAAAGTTCAAAAAAAGGCGTAA
Organism: Eulemur rufifrons; assembly: GCF_041146395.1. NCBI lineage: Eukaryota > Metazoa > Chordata > Mammalia > Primates > Lemuridae > Eulemur > Eulemur rufifrons. The sequence goes on from NC_090994.1 coordinate 5,741,357, forward strand.
GTATAAAATTAGACATCAAGATAGTGTATACCTATAAGGAAGAGTATGATTGGCTGTGAAGAAGGCTTCTAGGGCTTTGGCAATGTTCTTGTTCACAACCTGGACAACTGTGATAATCCATCAAGTTGTACATTTGCAGTTGCAATAAGCAAGACAGAAATTAGAAAATATATTAACAAAGCAATTATAAAATATGTAGGTAAATTTAATTATAGCTACTAATAGTTAATTTTCATTTTTAAAAGGAGGAATTAAATTCGAATCAGCAATAATAAGGAATTGGAAAGTGTAGTTCAATGCGTAATTAGTGCAGGCCACAGTAAGTGGTTTTACGAGAAGGAAAAGAAATATAGCATTTTTTTTTTTTTTTTTTTTTTGAGACAGAGTCTCACTCTGTCACCCAGGCTAGAGTGCTGTGGCAACAGCCTAGCTCACAGCAATCTCAAACTCCTGGGCTCAAGCGATCCTCTTCCCTCAGCCTCCAGAGTAACTGGGACTACAGACACATGCCACCATGCCCTGCTAATATTTACTATTTTTATAGAGACGGGGGGTCTCACTTTTGCTCAGGCTGGTCTCAAACTCCTGAGCTCAATCGATCCTCCCACCTCGGCCTCCCAGAGTGCTAGGATTACAGGTGTGAGCCACCCAGCCTGGCCTAGCATAGTTTTTTTTTTAGCTTTTGCTTGAAAAACATGGATTTATGTATGAATGACAAAAATTTGACAACTGTGAACAAAATAGATATAAAATATACGATTTGTCAAGCAAAATTAGACGAAGGGAAGAATACAGAATAACTTTATCAATACAATGGAAAGAAGAAAAGTGGGAAATGGATCAAAGAAAAGAGATGATAGAAAACAAAACAGTATGATTGAAAGAAATCCAATTTTGAAAATAGAAATAAAAAATCCAAATCTATCAGTAATCATAATGCATGTGGAGAGATGAACTTACCTAAGTACAGAAACTATCAAATTACATTTAGAAAAAAGTAAACTTATGATATCTATTTAGAACATTCCTGTAACAAAATGACTCAGAAAGTTGAAAATAAAGGGCTAGAAAGACATAAACTAGAAATACTCTGTCTAAAAAAAAAGGTGGTGTAGCAATATTAGTATCAGACCAAATAAAATTCCAAGCAAAGATTTTTAGGAGGAAAAGTGAAGAGACATCATATTATGATATGTCAGGGACTTTTTCTTGGTCACCCACTCAGCAGGATGAATAGCATGAAATGAATAATCATGAATTGAAATGCATCTGGATCCATCAACATATACAGTGTAATAGCCTCCAGAATTAGAAGAAGAAAATGTTACATCAGCAATCAATGTAGAAGACATTAAGTCACGTCTATCACAAACTAACAGACCAAGCAGACCTAAAATTAGTAAGAATAAATAAAATTTTCATAACAAAATTAATGTGTTTGATCAAATAGTAGTATAGGGGTCCCTGCACCCAACAAATAGAGAATATGCACGTTTTTCAAGCACAGATGAAACATTTAAAAAATTGGTCAAATGCTAGATTACAAAGTAAGTCTTAAGAATTTTAAAAAGTCAGCATCACATAGATGATTTTCCTATATATACATGCAATTAAATTACATTTTGACATTAAAATAATTTAAAAATTGATACTAAAAAACACACTACTAATTGATTAATTGCTAAAGAAGAAAAACATATTTGGAATGTGTGAAATGTTTAGAATTGAATGACTGTGGAAACATTACATATCAAATCAAACATTGTGGGGTATTAATGGAGTTCAATTATCTTATTGCTATAACTGCATTTGATTTGCAAAAAAAGTTTTAAAATAAATAAATAAAATATCTAACTGCTAAAGTCCAACCAAAGTGCCAGGAAAATATATTAGCCTAAGACTAAAAAAAGTTCAAAAGAGAAAAACACTATAGAAATAAGCAGAAATTAATGGAAGAGAAAGCACAGTAACACGTTATGATCTCAATGTGATTAAATTTGAAATCAAAGTTAAAAGATAGATTAGTTTAAACAGGAAAAACCAACACTAATGGAAACTAAAAAGCACAATGTTAAAAAGCTAATTGATCAAAACTATGAAACTTTTAGAAAAAAGTGGAGAAAAAAATCTTTGGGATGTAGGGCTAGACAGAATTTTTGACACCAAAAGTATGACCCATCAAAGAAAAAAATTGATAGATTGATCTCATCAATATTAAGAATGTTTGCTCTCATTAAGAGGATGAAAAGGCAAGCTAAAAACTGGTAGAAATTATTTGCAAATCACATAACCAACAAAGGACTAATATCTAGAATACATAATAAAAACTCTCCAAGCTCACCAAGGGAAAATAAAAATCCAGACAGAAAACGGGCAAAAGGCATGAACAGACGTTACACTGAAGGGAATATACAGCTGGAAAATAAGCACATAAAATGATGTGAGCATCACTAACCATTAAGGAAATACAAATTAAAACCACAATAAGACATCACTACACATCTATCAAAATGACTAAAATTTTCTAAAAAGGTGAGGGGGGGTGAGAATGTGGAGAAATCAGATTGCTTATAATATTGCTGATGGTCATATAAAAAGATACAGGAAAATAGTTTGGCATTTTCTTTTAAAACTACACATGTGCATTCCATACAACCCAGCAACTGCACATTTGGGCGTTTGCCCAACAAATATGAAAACATGTTCACATAAACACCTGTACACAAATATTTATAGCGCCATTATTCATAATAGCCAAAAACAGAAAACATAACACAGCTGTCCTTTAAAAGGTGAATGCTCAGACTAACTGTGGTACATCTATATTATGGAATACTATTAATCAACTTTAAAAAGGAACTGTTGTTACTTGCAACACCTTGCATGAATATCCAGGGTATTATGCTGAGTCAAAAAAGCCAGTCCCAAAAAGGTTACAGACTGCGTGATTCCTTTTATATAACATTTTGAAATTACAAATGTTCAAAGAAATAGGAAACAGATTAGTTGATGTTGGGGTATGGGATAGGTGAGGGTGGGGAATGGAAAGGGGTGGCCACAAAACCCTGGTGGTGATGGACTGTGTCTGTATCCCGAGTGTATCCATGTCAATATCCTCGTTGTAATATTGTACTATGGTTTTGTAAGATGTCACTAATGGGGAAACTGGACATTTTAGTGCCTCAAATATTGATACATTATAATCACTGCCTTGATTATCCATCTTGCTATTTCTGCCGTAGACCACTGGTAACTACAGAATTTCTGTATATAGAAACTGAGAGGTGCAAATCTGGGTGGAAGGGAAGGCTGGCTGTCTTGCCTTGAAGCTGACTTTACATAGCAATTACATTTTTTTTAACTTAGATGTTATGTTTTTGGCAGAGCCACAGCTAGAAGGCTCATGGAGATCAATCTCTCTACGTTAGTTTAGTGTTTAATTTACTTCATTAAAAAATTTACTCTCTTTTTTCATATTTAGAAGCTCACTTGTCACTGAAAATACTGCTCAAGATCTTCAGATCTCGAGACTCTGCTTCCCCAAGTCTTTCTCAGCTGACGATCTAACAGTCCTTTCCAAGGATTTCCCGGTTATCATTGGTACTCCTGATAAAATCCGATTAACCTGACTTCTGATGTTTTTTTTCTTATAGGCTTAATTCCTCATTAATTATATTCACTTAATTGCTACTAGGGAGTAGAAAAAATGATAAAGGTGGTTTCAGAAAGTGAAAAAAAAAAAAAGAACAGTAAAAAATGCTTTATTTTGCTCTTTCTGGTGCTAGACAGAGAAACAAAACCATCTTATCAATTTATGTGCCATGTCGTCTTCTAGAAAGTAAAGAAACTGGCAGTGAAATTAACAAGATTGGATAAAAACTACCTATTGATCCAGAACTCAAGCTCATCCTTCAATAAAAGAGAGTAAACACTCTCACTTTAGGCTCTTAAAATAATAGTGTATTATCTGCTGAACTGCAGCCAGAGGAAATTAAGGGACCAGTTCTTATCAATACTCACTCTACAAGGTTTTCATTTGAGAAGGACTTTTAAAAAGACTTTAAAATTGGTGAGGATTCACATCTTCTTCCTATGGGTTAATTTCAGTCTTGTAAGTTCTAAGTGTGAAAGGAAAATTCTCTGAGTAGAGAGAAGTGAGGAAGCCCCTGTAGGTTCTTTGGTGAGGTCGACCATCTGATCATAGAGAAAAATCACTGATAAGTAAACTTCTACAAAATCTGCACAAAGTATGGGCATATAAGGTTTATAGTTTTCCAGATAAAAATAAATATGATGCCATGTACTGACTATGGGAGAACTTCTGTGGACAGCCTCTCTCTTTATATTAATATATGTGTTAATTTTGCTTCTTCAAGAAGCACACACCTAGACATGATTCGTCATACAAGAGATTTACTAGGGAAATGCTTGTGAAAGAAAAAAAGAGAGGGAGGTGGAGAAGGCAGGGAGAGTCCGCAGACTGTGATCCTAGTTGGATCCCTACGAAGGAGGATTGGGAGGGAAAGCGTTAGACTGTTGCACAGTTATAAGAAAGTGTTAGCACACTTGATACAAAGTCACTCATTCAAGAAATCCCATGTGTTGCAGTACCGAGCCTGCATTAGAACATTGCCATGCTTAGTCCTTGGTTGAGAACAGCCTATAGGAGGTGTGGCATGAGTAGAGGAGCGCATCCAGGAAGGCAAAACCTGAGACAACCTAAGTCAATTATGTTCCTGCTGAAGGAAATCAAGTGCACATTTTAGGGCCGTCATAGTATATAAGGAGTTCTTACAAATCAGTAAGTCAAAAGGAGAAAACACCAATATAAAAATGCGTAATGGACGTTATACCAAAATGGCTATCGGCCACTTAGAACCATTTTTCCCCTTCTATGTTCTTCTCTGCATTGCGAAGTCTGAAAGGATCTCTGCCATCAGAGTTCTGGGTCACAGTTCACCACTGTGAGGAATTTCTGTGAGATGCTGGAAAGCGCAAGAGAAGCAGAAGCATGGTTTACCTGTAACAGTGTCATGCGGGGTGAAGGCTTCAGTGGACAGCAGAGGTGAGGTTGTCCCAGGAGCTGCTGGGTGTCCTGCGGATCATTGGTGCTTCAGCCAGCTGAAGTCATCAGCGTGGTTTCCGGAAACACCTGCACTTTAAATTTCCTGAAAGCTATTAGCGCCTTTCCCTGATCTATTTCTCAATATTTTCTAACCATTTCATAAGCCTCTAATTCCCTGTATTAAATGACTTCCTGCTTGAAATACCTACAGCAGTTTCTGACCAAACCCTGGCTAATAGAAACATGAACAAACCAACCACAAAAGATTAAATGTAAATGCCAAATAAATGTATGAAAGTACACTCATGATTATAGAACAAAATTTTTTAAAATAAGATATTATTTTTTACTTTTCAAATCAGCTAAGGTTTATTTTATTTATGTATGTTTGTGCATTTTTCTAGTTTATTATAAACACTTTATAATATAAATATTATAAAATTGGAAAGACACAAACCTCTCCCCCCCAAAAAAATAACAGATTCTGTTATACACTTACTGCTGGGAATTTATGTTTTACATTTACATTTTTGAAACCTTTCTAGAAGGCAATATGTATTATAACCTCTTAAATGTTCACAATCTTTGATCTTCTAATTTCAGTTATAGAAATCAATCTTAGGAAAAAATTAGATTCCAATATTATATCTGAGAGTATTTATCACAATACAAGTTATAATCAGAAATTTCTGAAAAGCTTAAATATCCAAATACTTAAATTTACCATGACATATACTGTCTTAGTCTGTTCAGGTTGTTAAAACAAAATACCTTTGCCCAGGTAATTTATAAACAATAGAAATTTATTGCCCATACTTCTGAGGCTGGAAAGTGCAATATCAATGTGTCAGCAGATTTGCTGTCTGGTAAGGGACCATTTCTCATAGATAGTGACTTCTATGTATCCTCACGTGGCAGAAGGGCAAACAGACTCCTTCTTTTATAAGGGTATTAATCGCATTGATGAGGGCAAAGCCTTAATGATCTAATCAGCTCCCAAAGGCTCCATCTGTTAATACCATCACCCCTGATAGTTGTGGGGGGGTGGTCTGGGAGGGGAGAAGGAAGAGACACAAACATTCAGACCATACCATATACATAGAATTGCTGTGCAGCTGTTATAAATTATGTTTTGGTACAAATTTTATATATGAGAATGAGTTCATGAAATAATATGTGGAAAAGTAATATAACTGTAGATACAGTATAATTATAGTATTGTGTATAATGTATACAATGTATTATATAACATATTTCCTATGTGTATATACACACATATATTTCTATGTAAACAATTTACACACATGGGCAAAAAATAAGAAAATATGACAAATATTTAACAGTGGCTACTTCTCCAATGATAGGATTATAGATAATTTTTATTTTCATACATTTCTGACTTTTTCAAATGTGCTATTATGAGCATGTATTTTATAATCAACTACAGGTCAATTCTGAAATAAAAAAAATTTAATTTTTCCATAACAGCCTATCAGCAAGTGAAGACATAAGGTAAAAAATGTTTCTGCACTTGTTACAGATATTGATTTAGGTCTTTTACTTCCTGTTTCAGATGATATTGGACAAAGATATTGAGAGAATTTCTTTACTATGACTTGACTCACATTTGCTATGCAGGAACAAAATTTTATTGTTTTAAAGGAATAATTTACTGATCAAGTATAGGCTGACTGGATAGTCCCACGCTGTAGGGATGGGATGACAAGACTCTCAAGGCTTGGAGCAAGTTATTTTCTCAGGGCCACGAGAATGTGGATAAATGATGCCAAAGACAGAATTATTATCCCATCAAAGGCTTTCCTCAGCAGTGTCTGTGTGCTGTGCAGTTTTCTCAGTTCGATAAAGGATTAGAACACAATGCTTGTTTGGAGAATTGTGACTTCATACTGCATCAATATCTTTTTCAGCAGTGTTTTTCATTTTCTCCCCTCTTTACCTTTTTAAGCTTTGGGAGAATTAGTTGGAAAGCCAGGTCTTTTGGGTAGATGCTAACATTAAGCCCTCTACTCTGACATCTGGAATCATAAATCCCAGCAAACAGCTCCTAATGCCATTGTGTATTGTTTTCTAAGAGAATGATAGACAGATTCTTTAAAAAAAAAAAAAAAAAAAAACCTCAAAGCCTCCCACACTTGCTGACTTTCTCACTAGTCACTAAGAGTCCTGCCAATCAAGGCATCAGTGTACGTTGATTACTCAGCTCTGCTTCTCCAATCAGACTCATTCCTCCTGCATTGCTGAACACACACACACGCACACACACACACACACACACATACACACACACACACACACACAGACACACACACCACTCTACAATGTGGCTACTGCTGATTCACTTTCCTCACTTTTGTGTACCAATCTCAACCCTGCTTATCCTGCAACCTAAATCAAATGATATCATCCCATGAGTCTTCCCAGAACCTCTCTTTAGCAGCTTTCCCAATTTCCATCACTCCTGAAGTCTACAGAGTAAGCACTCTTACATCCAGGCAAGAAGGGCCCCTGCCTTGGGTTTCTGGCTTTAGAGAACCCAGCTTGGACTCCCTTTGGTCATGGTCTTCCTCTTCGGGCAAAGAGTCCCCAGGACTAACGTGATATGCCCGCCTGGAGCCTGTGCCCTCCCTTCCAGACTATGCTCTGGGACCCAGAATGGTCCCCTTGCCCCAAATGGCCACACAATCACTTTCAGGGCCTTTACATCTCTTACCTGGGCCCATCCTCTCTGGGCAGACAACATCACAGGTGTGTGCACCCCAAGGCCAAGGAGGCAGCTGTCTGGATGTATGGGCTGAGGTGTTCACACACATTTGCGTGGCCCCCCAAGACACAGGACAAGGGAGGAAGAGAGAAGAAAAGGAGAAGTAGTCAAGAGCCAGGCCAGCTCTCCCAGCTCTGCCATGTTGGGCCACTCTCATTATACCATTGGGCCCAAGCGTAATGCCTGGGTCATTTAGCATATTCTCCAGCTGAATTTACCAGAGCTCATGGACCACTCTGGGTTAGAAGTATATTCCACTTTGAAGTAAAACCCAAAATGAACAGAAGGGGGAAAAGTTAATAAGATTAGTAATAAAATACTTAACAAGCATGACGAGTTGCATGAGAAATATAATTTTATTCAAAAATTCAATTTCACTCAAACCTTTGTGGAGTTTCATCGTCTCCCTTTAAAAATTAGGAAACCAAGGCTCAGGAAAGCTGAGTTTTGTCACGATCTCATAGTAGAGTAGGAACAGCATCTTTATGACTCTACAATCTACTTTCTCTTCACTCCACTGATCCACGTGTCTAACTCAGACACCCTCTGGGATATCCATGTCAATCATCCTTTAAAGAGAAACCAACAGATGAATAGCTTTCCATTTGTGAGTCAATGGTTAGCGACTTAAATATTGCTTCTGAGAGTTAGTTTTGCAAAGATTGATGTTCACAGGCTGAGAAGCAGATTTGAAAGATCTACCTGGTAGCACCATGAAGAGCTGCTCTTCCCAGTCTTGGCATTAGCTGGTTAGTTACTGGAAGTAGGTTGGTGTGGGGAGAATGGACTATATGTATTCTTGATTGTTGGAACGTGGGAACTGGGAGTTTACCTTTGTAAATTGTGACCTTGCAGAAATTAACAATTTTCAGTTGCTTTTCTTGCAGATTAACACTACTTCCCTTATCTACCATGGAACAGATCTTAATGAAGAACTTGCATTCATGGCACAAGGTTAATGAATATGAAACTAAGCAATGTATATCCCTCTGACAGACAGGATTTTTGCAGAAAAGACATTATACACATATTCGCTGATAAGGTATAAGACTGGCAAGGAATTTTAGTTACGATTCCTCCACCTGGAGGAGACAGAATCCCAGAGACAGCAAGTGACTTAGTTATCCGTGAGAGCTGTCTATTATTCAACCAGTATGCTCCTCCTGTGGCACAAAATTCAGCTTATGAATGAGCAAGCCATTTGTGTACATGTTTTCAAAGTAATATTAAAGTCAAATCAAATGTGTTAGGTGTGGATACTATCCCTATAAATGAGAGGATTTTGCATACAAAAGAGAAGGAAATCTAAACATTAGGTGTTCAATGACATAGGGCCCTCTGACCCTCCATGGGCATTCCTCTGAGGCATTTTAAGATTTATTGCTATGAAAGAGCCCAAACATAATCTCATGTGGAAAAGGTAATAATATTAATGAACTTTTGTTCAGGGGAGGGAATTTAAGTGCATACCACTGCTCAAAGTTATCTCTTGGTTACTAGGTTTAAGGGAACCTAGTAAATACTTTAAGAACATTCAGTATTGTCTGAATCACAAAAGATGAAAGAAGATGACTTAGAAGGTGGGAATTAGAGTGGGGAAAATTTTTTTCTATTCCCAATATTCTGAAACACATATGGCTTCATTTAATCATAAGATAAACAAAGCATGGAATTTACCAGAAAATAAGACTGGCAGTGCCAGCATTTCATACTCCAACTATTAATGAATCAAAGAGAATTAAAGAGAAGTAACATTCCTTAAAGGATACATTTTCTCATAAAAATTGGAAAAGAATGTGTGGTACTTTAAAAATACTACACCACGTGAGAAACTGCAGCAGGATCATAATGCTTTTTAAATTCATTTGTCTAGAGAAATGAGAGGTGGATCATATTTAACAAGGTTTAGATATGCCCACTTCATCTTCCTGGAAACATAATTTTATTACCATCAGATTTATCAAATTTTATCAGATTTTACTTGCTTGTTAAAACATCGGCAAGTAATATAATTTACCTGCATATTTAGCATAAGAATGTGGTCAACATGCTTCTTTATTTTCACAAAACATGGGCCAAGTGTTAATGGAATCAAGCTGTTCAAAGTAACTTCTATAGAATATTTCTTTGAACACACCCTACACAGCAATATCTGGCGAGGGTGTCAATTTGTCTTTATTTTTAACATCAGATCATTTAAAGCAGTTACTACTACAAATGACTATACGACTCTATACACAACACACACACCCTTACCTTTTTAAAGAAGAGCGAAAACCCAACTCCCTCTAGGCAGGAGGTAAAAATACAGCCCTATGCACTGGTGCCGTTGCCGCGGAGAAATACGGTAACAGCAGGATATTACGGTACTAGCTGGGCTACTGCCTGTGTTACGTCAGCGAGGGCTGCAAAGTTCCTTGCCATTCTTTTCTGGTGTCGGGGAGCTGAATATTAAAAGGGTGATTGTGGAGTTATCAGTTTTCTGTATTTTTTTCTTTCTTATTTTCACTCTTTATTTTCAAATATCCAGGTAAAACGATAGCGAGCCAGGAGCTTAAAGACATTGGTGGTGGAGGGGTGAGTCAGCGCGTGCAAAAGGAGAGGATTTGGTTTCTGGGAGAGACGGTCCCCTCTCCCCTCCTAGAGAAGAGAAAGGACCGAAGCCGGGTCTGCTCCTCCCTCGCGCGCTGGTGGGTGGCTCCGCATTTGCGCTTCAGGTGAGTGCGCAGAGGCAGGGGGCACCGGGTGCGGGGCGCGGGCATCCAGCCGGCCAGGTGGGTGAGAGCAGACCTGCCCCTCCCGGTGAGATGGAGCCCCACTCTCCCCAAGCATCGTTCGCTTTTTTCACCAGATCGTAAACCAGCAACCCTCACCCGCCCCCGTTTCCCTCCGGGAAGTTACCTTCCAGTTAACAAGTGTCTTTTTAACCGGGTCTTTATCGCCCCGAGGTAAGAGAGAATGGGTTTCTGCAGCGGCATGTTTTTACTACCACCTGTGAGGTCTTGAACTTGTGATTTTCACGACAGCCTTTGCACAGGGGTCCTGCCTTAGGGCCCAATCCCAGTAGACAAGGCGGGCACTTCCCCACGCCCCGCACTCCTGCCCGAGTCCCTGCGATCGGTTTGCAGTAGAAACCCAGGTCTCTTACGCAGATCATGGCCCCCAGCCCAGAAAATTCGAGGCGTCCCCTGTCCGCTGCCACGCCGGCTTAATGTTCACGGCTACAAAATCCGCAGTGACTGTCACTTGCAAAGCCCCTTCCGCAACGCAATGCCCTCCCCACCCCGTCCCCTAGCAGTCTGGCTGCCACTTGGGACTCGAGCCCCTCAAGAGGTCGACACCAAGGCATCCTGGACAGACTTGGGTCGCGTTCAGCCCTCGGGTCCCTCCGGGCTTTGCTTGGGACCTGGTTCTCAGGCTGGCTTGGCTGGTCTACAGACCGGCGCGCTCCGCACAGCCAAGAGCGAATTCCTCGGGCGTGAGCGTGCGCGTGGCACTGGCCCTGCGGTGCCTGGGTCTCAGCGGTTCCCTCTCCCAGGCCGCCCCCTCCAGGTGACTGTGAGGCAACCTGTTCAAATGGCAACCGTGTAGATCCTCCGGAATCCACCGGTTTGGCATGGTAGGACGCACACGCCAGCCGCAGTCGCGCCTTGGGGGTTTTGGGGATTTTAATTTCGCGGTACCTGCGCTCGCAATCCGGCCTTGGGGCGCTGCAGCGTGGAGGGTTTTTTTTTTTTTTTTTTTTTTGGTTATTGTTTTTTGCTTCGGATCCTGAACTCTGTCAGAGGCGGCGCGGCGGAGCGCGCGAGGCAGGTTCCCAGCAGCGGAGGCTCAGGGGACGCGGCCCACGATCCCCTCCCGAGTCGCCTCCGCTGCGGCCGGGCGCGGCCTCTCCTGGACCGCAGAGTCAGGCGGGCTCCTAGCTGGGGTCCCGCGCCGGTCGAGGCCCTCACAGTCTCTCTCCCTTGGGCGCCTGGCTCACAGCCCGCCTTTCTCTTTGCGCTCTTGCAGGTGGATACGGTCAAACGACGCTCCGCCGCCTGGGTCTCCGCAAATATTTGACACGCATGTCGCCTGGCCGGTGCGCCTAGAAGCTGGAGCTAGCACGAGCCCTTGGTGGGGCAGCCCAAAATGCGGGTAACTGCAGAGCAGCGCCCAGATGCCGAGGGTCCCTGCCTTTGAGCGCCGACGGCTGGTTTGGGGAGAATCTGGCGCTGGATTTTTGAATTCCAGAAGAATTCCAAATTATGTGCAGAATGCTGAATCTTCTCTCCACCAGGACGAATCAGACAGTGCAGAAAAGTGGACTCCCTTAATTCTGGGATTGCATTTTGCAACGTGTCTCCTTGACCTTCTTGCCAGGCCTCGGGTAGGGAGGAAGCTGGAGTCCCGGGCCAGCGCAGCAGGTGGAGAGGCTCCCCGGGCAGCCCCGCGCACCCCTGGCCATGTCGCCTTTCATGCCCTGCCCCTTCGCTTGGCCTTCTGAGGGTTCCCAGGACCGGCCAGGGCTGTTTCCCACCCGCGCGCTCTCTCTCGCCCCCACCCAAGCCCAGCTGGCAGAGCTCCCTCAAGCCGAGAATTTTTGATTCCCTGCTCCCTCACTCCCGCCTCCGCCCCCGCCCGGGGGTGGCCCTCCAGAGCCGGACCTCGCCCGGCCCGGGCTGGGACCATGGTGTTTCTCTCCGGAAATGCTTCCGACAGCTCCAACTGCACCCACCCGCCGGCTCCGGTGAACATTTCCAAGGCCATTCTGCTCGGGGTGATCTTGGGGGGCCTCATCCTTTTCGGGGTGCTGGGGAACATCCTGGTGATCCTCTCTGTAGCTTGTCACCGGCATCTGCACTCGGTCACTCACTACTACATCGTCAACCTGGCGGTGGCCGACCTCCTCCTCACCTCCACGGTGCTGCCCTTCTCCGCCATCTTCGAGGTCCTGGGCTACTGGGCCTTTGGCAGGGTCTTCTGCAACATCTGGGCGGCGGTGGACGTGCTGTGCTGCACCGCGTCCATCATGGGCCTGTGCATCATCTCCATCGACCGCTACATCGGCGTGAGCTACCCGCTGCGCTACCCGACCATCGTCACCCAGAGGAGGGGTCTCATGGCCCTGCTATGCGTCTGGGCGCTGTCCCTGGTCATCTCCATCGGGCCCCTGTTCGGCTGGAGGCAGCCGGCCCCCGAGGACGAGACCATCTGCCAGATCAACGAGGAGCCGGGCTACGTGCTGTTCTCGGCGCTGGGCTCCTTCTACGTGCCCCTGGCCATCATCCTGGTCATGTACTGCCGGGTCTACGTGGTGGCCAAGCGGGAAAGCCGGGGCCTCAAGTCCGGCCTCAAGACCGACAAGTCGGACTCGGAGCAAGTGACGCTCCGCATCCATCGGAAAAATGTCCCAGAGGGAGGCGCCGGCTTGGCCAGCGCCAAGAACAAGACGCACTTCTCCGTGAGGCTCCTCAAGTTTTCCCGGGAGAAGAAAGCGGCCAAAACTCTGGGCATCGTGGTCGGCTGCTTCGTCCTCTGCTGGCTGCCTTTTTTCCTGGTGATGCCCATTGGTGAGTCTTTACAACACCTCATCTCAATGTTTAGGGGTCTTCACCCCGTTCTCCTTCTGTGACCCCAGGCTCTGGGTCCGGACGCGAGAGGATCTGCATTTCAAACAGCGAAGCGCTGGGGCAGTTAGAAAAGGCTCAGTGCAGACCTGTGCGTTGCTATTCTCTTTCCAACCCGGTCTCATTTGCATTAGGTCCTAGGGCACTTTTTCAACTACTCATAAAGTGGCTTTCAACTGATACAGATTAATTGGTCTGCTTAATAAGAATGTCAACTTTCCTTAATGCCTTTTAGCATGTGTTTAGTTTAAACGCATCTTCCCTCTCAAGACACAATCTCCACCAAGTGCTCAGGCAGACTGCCCAATGCCACTTTGACTCTGCTGCAGACTTCGAATTCTCTTGGCCCAAAAATGAGTACCATGCTTATTCTGGACAAACGTGTGATTTTATTATTACATTAGATTATTCCTAAAGGTTTGCTATAATGGTCTGCTTATGTTCTATATCTGTGTTAATTCAATTTTCTTTTCTGGATTCAGTATGGAAGGAATTATGCTAAGCTACTAACCAAAAAAAAAAAAAAAAAACCACCCCACACAACACCATTTTATGTCCAAATCAATTTAAGCCTTGAATAATTGATCATAATGTTCCCAACAAGTAAATACTTATTCCTTTCTTTTAACAGTAACTATTAAAACAAACACCATCCTTATCCAGAATCATCTGGGAGGTTGCAGATGACATTGTTTGAAAATAACACAGTGCACGTAATGTTACAAATCAAATTTTTACAGATGTTAAATTAGCTGTTGTCAAAACTAATTAGTTTATGATAAGTGTCAGCAAGCTGATCCACTAGCAATAGTCATCTGTCTCTGAAAGGCTTTCAGTGAGATCCCAGAATCATTGTTTGCTATTTTTAGCTTGTAAGCTCAAATATAGACCCACACATCGGTTATCCACTAACTAAAAAAAAAAAAAAAAAAAAAAGTCATGGTGAAAATTAATAAAAGTCCATTTCAGGTACTTTAGAGTTAAATTTAAATGGCAGGTGCTTTAATTTGCAACTCGGTAATAATAGCAACTATTATTTTTTAAGTGCCAACTATGTTCCAGATATTTTACCAGGCTTTTTATTTCATTAGTCCTCTCAGTGACTCAGTGAGGTGTGCAAGATTGCATGATTACCCTGCAGTCACAAGTGGAGGAAGAGGCTCTTCAGGTTCTAATACCATAACCACCAGCCACATGAAGCTATTTAAATGTGAACTGAAGTTAAATAAAATTAGTATTCCATTCCCCAGTCCCACTAGCCACCTTTCAAGTGCTCAATGGCCACATGTGGCCAGTAGCTACTGTTCTGAACCATAGAGATTTAGATCGTTTCTATCACTGCAGAAATTTCTGTCCATCAGGGCTTCTGGAGAGGCCCTTCTCTGCCCGCCACCTGGCCTCCCACTGTACCTACCTGTCGTCATCACTACCTCTGCTCCTGGAAGCACATCACAGCTTTGGATTGCCTGGGGCAACACTCTTCCCCCCAAGCCACTGCTTCCTTACTTGCCTGCATCCCGACTCTGCCTCCTGAATTTGCACATTTGTTCGTGTGCAATCTGCTTACTCGACAAGTGTTTGTGGAGCACTTGTTCTAGACATGCAGGATGAACAAGGCAGAAGAGTCTTTGCCAATGAGATGTTTGCATTTGGAGGAGATAGATGTAAACAAATTAGTATATCCTAAAAAGTCAAGGATCAACAAGCGCTATCAAAAAGTCAGCAGTATAAGAGGCTAGAGAGTGACGAGGATAGTGGGGTGGGTTGTGAGGAGAGCACTGTCTAGAGAGATGATATTTGAGCAGAGTCCTGCGAGACATGGGAGGAAGAGCTTCATGGGCAGAGGAAACAGCGAGTACAGAGCGGGGAAAGATGGAGAAGGCCGGTGTGACTGAGCCACAGACAGCAAGAGGGAAGGGAAGTTCAAAGAGACTGGGGAGAGAGACAAGGTCAAAGTCCTATGGGGACTTGCTGGCCAGAGTAACATTTGCATATTATTCTAATCTTGATGGGGAGCCATTGGAGGGTTTTGAGTGAGAGAGTTTACATATTTAGGAGATCATTCTGATTATTGGGTGGAGAATGGACCCTTTGGGGGCAAAAGTGGAAACAGAGAGACCAGTTAAGAGGCTACTAGTGAAGTGGAGGGGAGAGAGGTCCTGACACCATGGACACAGGAGAGACAGGTGGAGGTGGTGAGAAGTGATCACGTTCAGCACTTATTTCAGAGGTAGAGCTGACAAGTTTGGTCATAGGGTGTGAGAAAAAGGAAGGTTTGGAGCCTGAACCTGGGTAGATAGTAGTGCATGTTACTGAGATTGGGAAAACCACAGAGTTACAGGGTTGAAAGGGGTAACAGGGGAGCGGCGAGAATTAGGAGCATTTATTTGGCACACACTATGTTGAGAAGTGTCTATTAGACATCTAAGCAGAGATGCCAAGCAGGCAGTTCAATACTGTTTATGAATTTGGAGCTTGGAGGAGAAGGTGGGCTATGGATATAAACTTGGGACATATGAACATTTTTAAAGCCACAGGAATGGAGAGATCTACAAGACAGAAGCTATGGGAGAAAAGAGACAAGAACTGAGCCTTGAGGCATTCTCATACCTGGTGTCAGGAAAAGAGATAGAGAAGAGTGGCATGGGAGGTAGGAGGAAAATCAGGAGAGTGTGTTGTCCCCCAAGCCTAAAGCCTAAAGAAAACGTTTCAAGAAGGCAGCAGTAATCAACTGGGTCACACGCAGCGGCCAGGCAAGGAGAGCGGGACTGGGACCCAACCCTGGATTTGGCCGTAAGGAGCTGCTGAGTGCACGAAGAGGTCATGTGAGGCTAAGAGCTTCAGTGGGGTGATGCGAACAGTAGCTTGATTGTGCACTTTCTGGAGAGAACAAGACGAAAAAGTGGGAATAGGGAAAATAGATGACTCTTGTGACAAGCGTCACTAGACAGTGGAGCTGGGACGTGCGATGCAGCTGGAGGGATAGAAAGAGAGTTTTCAAAGGTGGGAGGTGGAGACGCAGCATCGTATTTACGTTCTGATGGGAAGGACAGAACAGAGAGAGACACGGGTGTAGGCAAGAGAGGAGATGGGATTCAGTGCCCAAGTGGAGCATCAGGAAGTGACAGAGAGGGCAAAGCGTATGAGCCCCCAGGCAGGTGGCAATGGAGGAAGAGAGAGAGAGTTGTCCTGAGGATGTTTTTATGTCCTCAATGAAATCAGAAGCAAGTTGGTCAGGAAAGAGTGAGGAGGGAATAGGGAAGGATGGCGGTTTGAGGAGCGAAGGAAAGATGTGACCTACCTGTCCTTGAGAGTGGGAGAGTAAACCTGCTATGGAAATGTAGTAGAGTCACTGGGCAGTCCTGAGGGCCTGTTTGAGATTGACAGGCAGAACTTCAGAGCAGTCGAGAAGGGTGTGTGCTGCTCTCCAACAGCCGCGGGATACGGGGACATTGGTGATGGCAGGCTGTGAGTTCCAGGTAGCGTGGGGAAGAGAGCTGTTTGTGAAGGGACACAGACTGGATCAGCTTAGGGGGCACACACAGCCAGGTGGGGGAAAGAGCCCAGGTGAGGATCGACGGCCTGGGAGTTGGGACTGGTGGTGGTGACAACTATACAGTGGCATGGGGCACGATGGCTCGGGTCCTGGTGTCCTCCAGGGGAAGGTGGTGCTCTGGTCTCTGGCAGTTAGTAAAATTGAGGTGAAGACGTCAGGGTGGAGGGAAGTGTGGTAGACAGGAGCCCTCGGACTCACTGGGCTTCCTTCCGCTGTGATTGGAGGGAAATGGAAACCTCAGAGCTCACGGTGTCTGAGTGCGCTGCTCAGTAGGACAAAGGATCCCTAAACCCGCCAATCTGCGGTCCCCAACTTCCTCTTGACACCACCTGAACAGAGAGACAACTTCTCCCGGGATGTACAGCCTGTAGAATAAGCACCCAGCACTGAGTTCAGCAGAATAAAAGATGAATAAAGCACGTCCCCCGCTCTCCAGGGCCCCACAGTCTAGTTGAGGAGACAAATTGTGAATAATTAATACAAGTCTGTGCGATTGGTGCTCAAATGGTATTATTATGAAGTGCTAAGGAATAGAGCCGTACACTCCGTCTGGAGGTCACCAAAGAAGCTTCCAGAAGTACAGCCGTTAGCTGAGCAGGGGCTTAAAGGAGACAGCACGACATCTGCTGGGTCACTGGCAAAGTGTTATTTGTTTTTATTAATTATCTTCAGCACATTTTTCATGCAAAATGTGAACAGAAGAATAAATATGCCGTCCTATTATCGTACACAAGGGACATAAGCTCTTCAGTATGACAAGTGCTCTCTTGGAAAGAAGAGGTTATCCCAGTCTGCTGGAAAGCAAAGAGATTAGAAATTAAAATCAGGGCAGGGATGAGAGTGCTACACACAACCAAGAGGTGGAACACCCATATCCAACAGGAAGTGACCCAGGAAAATCAGGTGAGGAGACTACTTCATCGTTGAAGGTCCTTCCTCTGTGCTGTGAGAAGATGCACACTTGGCTTATTTGCAAGTTCTTCCCCATCAAGGCTGGGCTGCTTGCTGGATTGAGTAGTGTAATTGCAGGAACCCAACTTGCCCGCTCCACGGCTCCAAATCTTGCTAGTCTTGCTACCTTTTTGCATCCTAAATGATTGGTTGAAATTCAGAACCTCTTGCATGGAAGGAGTTCTCATATGAGGTTGTTATCAGTCATTTGTACCTTGGAGTGAATGTGTTAAAAAACAAACAAACAAACAAAAAAAAACGAAGTGTTGATCATGGAGATGACTAGAGACTGTGAAGGTGCCTTCGACATATGACAGAAAAGGAAAGATGGAAATTCTGCCTCCCAGGAAAGCTCCAGTATGATAATAAGACGGAAGTCTGTGCCTGGTCTTCGCCTAGTTCATCCTGTTGCCTGTAGCCCACGAGCTATGCAGAGGCTCTGTGCTGAGTGAGTGGAGAAAGCATTGGCCTGAGATTGAAACCTGGGCCTTCTTTTTCATAAAACAGGAGTGGTTATACAGTTCAGCTGCCTGGCATAGTGCCTAACACAGAGTAAATGGCCATAAATGTTAATCTTACCAGAATTTACGTGACTCCCAGACCACCCCTGACATAATGATGTTGCCATGAGGGGTGGATGTCCTAGGAGGTCTGAGAAAGAGAGAGCATTGGAAAGAAAGGGATGAAGGGGGCAACGTTCATTGAAAACATAGCTATGTGTCTGAATTCTGGACACGTTATCTGATTTAAATATAAACCCCGGCATTATCATTGGACCTAAGCCATTGCCATTATCTCTGAATCAAAGGAGGCAGCGTTGGGCTGAGATGTGGCCTATGTGGACGTAGAATATTTGCAAATTATGTTTTAAAAAAAAGACAGGAGGCACCATGTTGGTGAGGAGGGAGAATGTGTTTTAAGGTTGGATGTTTCAGGAAAGCATAGCCTGGCAGGGGATTTGTCAGGTAGAGGCAGCGAGGCAGAGAATGACTCATTCATTCGTTCATTCAGCAAAATTTTCATTGAGCATCTACTATATGCCAGGCAGCTAGAGATTCCCTGGAGATAAAGATAAATCCCTGCTCTAACAGAGCTGAATTAACCTGAACAATTAAATACCTAGCAAAGTTTCAGATGCTGATATGTGAAACGGAGTTAGAAAAAAGGACAAGTAATATAATGACATATAATGGCCCCAACTCCCCTGTGGGTGCCTGAGATAACCAGGGCTTAAGTGCTGCTTTGCTGCAGGTACAAAGAGATCGAGACCCTGATTCTTACAGAAAAGGCTGATCTCTTAGAGATAGTGCTGTAGAGAGAATGTATTAGCCATTGGGTTTTATTTTAACAGGCCAGCCTTTCAGTCATTCTTACTGAGCCACAAACCATCCCAAAAGGTAGTAGCTTAAAGCACCAACTATCACATGGCTCATGATTCTGTGGGCCAGGAATAAGTCGGCACCCAGTTCGTCTAACAGCTGGGATTGGCCATCAGTCTTGGTGGCCTCTCTTCCTCCCATGGTCTAAACCAGCTCTTTTATGGCATGGCAGTTCTCTCCAAGAGGGCCAAGACGGAAGCTGCCATGCCTTTGAAGAGCTGGGCCCACCTCTGGCCCCACCTCTGGCCCCATCATCCTGCCGTCAGAGCAAGTCCGGAGACCAGCCTAGGTTCAGGGGGAAGGGAAACACTCGCCTCTTGCTGGGGAGCAGCAGGTGCATACAGGAAACGGGGGGATTGTCGAGGTCCTCTTGCAGAATACCAACCTCACGAACATGTCAAATAGCATTTCTGTTTCATCCATGAATAATATTACGAACTTTCCATGTGCTGGGCTTCATGCAATGCACAGAGTCAAAATAGTCGGGTTCCTTGTCTTCCTGCAGGCTTCTAATCGCCAGGAGGAGAAAGATATTAATCAGATAAACACATAAAACTATCCAAAACTGTACAGTGCAATGAAGGGGATGTGGGATGCCTTGGCAACACAGCCCGTGGTTCAGGGTGGTCCTTCTTGCTGGGAAGGAAGGCTTGGCCATGGAGCCCAGATCTGTAGAATGAGGAGGTGTTTTAGTGGTTAAAAAGGGGATGGAGGGAACAGAATGTGCAAAGACTCTGAGGACTTTCTAGAAGGCCACTGTGGCCAGAAGCAAGAGGCCAAGAGATAACTGGTGTCCAGTGAAGCTGGAAAGAGAAGGAACAGACTAAACAAGCCTTTATAGCCATTTTACGAGTTTTTGTTTTTATCTGAAGCTGACCAGGGATGACATGATTGAGTTTATGCAATATTTCAAAATATCAAAGGCTTAGTGAAAAGAAGATTGTGGATGGACCAGTTGGGAGACCTTTACACAGGACAGGGGGAGACATACGCTGCCAAGTATGATCCTTCTAACACGCCATTTAAAATGCTTATTTCCGTGAGCTGCCGCAGAGTTCTGGAATGCCTCTTTTGCCGTTGCCTTCAGAGCTTAGATTTATGAGAAAGCCTTTCTTGTGGTCACAAATAGTATAACCAGACTTGGCTTGAAATTAATGTTGGCTCTTTCCACAAGACAAATCTGTCAATGAAGATTTACCATCATATTCAAAAGAATGTGCTGTGGGCTCAAAAGACATCGACGATGAGTTCTAACAATGCTTGGAACAATAGCTGACTCTTTCAAATCGGGCTGTAGACAGGTGAGTTATTACTTGGAAGGAGTAATAACTCCTTAGTCACTTAGTAACAAAGTCATTGCCGTGTTCTGTTACCTTATGGTTTTATGGTGGACGTGAGGACACTTCTCTAAGAGTTTTTCTCTGTTGAACGAGTTTACTGTATTTTAGCCCCGCTGTGTGGTTTGCCAGTTTGAAGGTTGCATAGTGGCTTTTCATTTTTAAATCCTGTATTTCTTTACTATTTGAACATTTCTTTCCCTATTTTTATCAGTCATTTGCATTTCTCCTTTTGTGAAATTGCCTGTCTGTGCTTTTGGGCCACTTTTTATACAGCACTTTTTCTATTTCTTTTTTGATCTGTGAGTTCATTTTGTACATTGAAGATATTAGTCACTTGTATATCATAATACTGGTTAACCTAGCCTTCTTACACTATATCCAGGTGTGCTCAGAAAATGTGTCTTCTTTATTTTCCAAAAACTGATGTGATATTTATTTACAAAATTTCACAGAAACACATACACACATGCATGCACAGACATGCACACACACACACACACTGTCTTTCTTTCTCTCTCTCTCTTAGTTAAATCCAATAAGCTCAGTCAGATCCAGTAATTTACGCATCCATCACCTTTACATACTGAGTCTCTTGAATAACTCAGTGTCTTAGTCCACGTGTGCTGCTGTACACAAACTGGGTAGTTTTACAGGTGGACACTGCTCCGATTCCCCTGATCGATCTCTTTCCTGAATAGCTGCAGCTTTTCACAGGAGCAGTAATTTTTCTCCTTTTGTTCGACCTCATAGAGAGTGACCTAGTGTTAAAATTTGAAACAGGCTTTGTTTGAAACGGCGTGGGTCCCTGTTCAAATCTTTGAGACCCGGATTAAGGGGAGAAGGAAAAAGATCATCTTTGTTGTAGTTTCGATTTGCCGACTGCAGATCTATTATCCACAGGTGTCGCAGCCTTACCAGGGTCATGGCTCTCTGCTCAAGAGGAAGCCAAGGCACTGAGGCAGCAGGGCTCACAGCGGAGAGCTCCATATCGCAGGCGCTGTTGGAGGAGACGGGAGGAAGTTCTCAAATCTGTCTCCCCGAGAATTGGCAGAAAGAGTTTTTAAAGATAGTTCGACAGGCAAAGGGCTGGGGAATTGGGTCTGCCAAGTGCCTGGGTTTGGGGAGGAATGACAGAGGTGTAGAAATATTACCTTCTTTGCTGAGTCAGTTCTTGGGTGGAGGTCGCAAGACCAGTTGAGTTAGTTCCTCGGTGTGGGCCACTGGTCTGGTCAAATGCAGGGGCTGGAAGTATCTGGAAAACTAGCCTTAGGTTTCACAAGGGGGATGTTATCTATGGGAGCAACGGAGAAAGCTGAGAATCTATGACCCCCAGCTGTGTGACTCCTGAGTAGTGAGCAGTTATAGGAGAGCAAGCTCGGAGACAGTGGCTGGTGTTTATATATGTATTTCCCTTAGCATAGTTCCCATCTTGTGGTCCTTTATTAATTTTATAAAGGGCAGTTTCATAGGGAGATATGAGTAAAAGTTTTCACTTTTGCAAGGCAGTCACTTTGTCCTGTTTGCTTGGCACGTCAGGTGTAGTGTCCTCCCGGTGGTGTGACTGACCACCTGGGAGCCACGCCCTGGAGAGCCCGCCTTGTCTGCTGCCTTTGCCTGGGAAAGCGGAGGAGCCTTCCCCTCCGCCCCCCCCACCCCCAACCTGGACCTCAGCATTGCTACTCATCTCAGATACTCAAGTACCACTGAGCTTTGTCTTTGAAAAGCTGCCGGGAGCCTGCCTGTGTCTCTAGCTTCTGTCATTCCAAGCCCTGGGGCAGGGTGCTACTGAGAAGCAAGTGGGACCTGTCTCACCTTTATTCCCCTTACCTGAGATGCATTGAGGACTCATGAGTCCTTCATTCAAGCTGGTCCTAACCAAACTGTAGTTTCCAGAAACTTCTCAGAGATCCTGGCTTATGAATACTGGCTTTCCCTAGGGTTTTAGCAGAGATGTAAAATCTCACCTATGTGTGTATTCCTTTAGATGTATTAAGAATTTAGAAAGGGGATCGAGAAGTTCAGGGTGATCTAGAAGTCACCATTTCCGTGTAGGCTCCTTTTCACGATGACATCAAAGAGAGAAGCCGAAATAAGTGTCACCTGGAGTGTGATCATTTCCTTTGGTCCTTCAGAAGTTCGTGGTTCGGCCGGGCGCGGTGGCTCACGCCTGTAATCCTAGCACTCTGGGAGGCCGAGGTGGGCGGATCGTTTGAGCTCAGGAGTTCGAGACCAGCCTGAGCAAGAGCGAGACCCCACCTCTACTAAAAATAGAAAGAAATTATATGGACAGCTAAAAATATATATAGAAAAAATTAGCCGGGCATGGTGGTGCATGCCTGTAGTCCCAGCTACTCGGGAGGCTGAGACAGGAGGATCGCTTGAGCTCAGGAGTTTGAGGTTGCTGTGAGCTAGGCTGACGCCACGGCACTCACTCTAGCCTGGGCAACAGAGTGAGACTCTGTCTCAAAAAAAAAAAAAAAAAAAAAAAAGAAGTTCGTGGTTCAAGACAAAGCTTGCCCGTCATCCTGAAGCCTTTGCCTCTCAACACAGTTGCAGGGAGGCCACATTTGGGGTCAGAGGGTGGCAAGAGTCCCTGTAAAATTCACTAGGCTGAGCTTTCTCTTGTGGCCCCGATCACAAGAGGATTGTGTGAGACCATGGGAAGAGTTTAACAAGTCTCTTCCTAGGAAAAAGAAGGGAACTAGTTCCCACATCTGGGGATGTGTCTGATGCCCTATAGTGGCCTTTGTCAGCTCAGGCTGCCATAACAGAACACCACAGGCTGGGCAGCTTAAGCAGCCAACATGGATTTCTCACAGCTCTGGAGCCCAGAAGTCCGAGACCAGGGTGCCAGCATGGTTGGATTCTTGGTTCTCAGACAGCCACCTTGTCGCTGTGTCCTCACATGGCAGAGAGAGTGAGAACTCTGGTCCCTTCATCTCCTTATAAGGACACTAATCCCATCCCGGGGCTCCTCCCAATGACCTCATCCAACCCCAATCACCCCAAAAGCCCCACTTCCTAATACCATCACCCTGGAGGTTAGAGCTGCCTCATATGGATTCGGGGGGACACCAACATTTCCCCCGTATCAGCGGTGCATCTATGGCACTTACAGCCTCTAATTTCATTCCCAGAGCAAACCGATAAGATAGAAATTGGTATGCTCATGAAGAGATGAGGAAACTGAGGCCCCAGAGATTAAGTGACATCTTGCAGAGCTGCCTGGCTGCCTTCCCTGGAATGGAGAAAAGGGGTCTGGCCACGGGGAAAAGCCCTGGGGGTCTCACCTGGCTCTGCCTCTCCCTCTGCACTTCCATCTCCTCCTCTGTGGGAGAGGGGCTTGCGCTGGGCCAGCGGCTTTCAAACTTGGCTTCAGAATGCTTTGTGCAAAGGCAATCCCACTCAGAAAGCCAGGATATAAAACGGATAAAAGCAGCACTGCGCCGGCGAGGCAGCCAGAGAACCCTGCGTCCTGGACGCTCAGCCCTCCCCTTCCTGCTGGCAGAGGCCACCGAAGGGGATCCAGAGCACAGGTTGCTCTCTGTGCTAATGGTTTCTGACTCCAGGCCCATTAAACGGTGACTGTAGAAGTTCTGGAAGGAGTATGGTTTGCATTTTCAAAGGAGAAAGAGGCAAAGTTGACAAAGGGTACATGGGCTGTCATTATTCTGGAATGCTGGCAGAGCAGTAGTCTTTGCCCAAAAAGGGTTTGAAAAGGGAACGTTGCACGCTCACTTTCTTTTTTAATGCGCTGTCCACATTTAGCTTATTGCCGGGGCATCCATCGCGAGCTAGAAACCTGCTGTTTACAAGCTGACCACGTATTTAGTTCCCCCTAATAAAAAATGCTTTTGAAGTTTATCTGCAATCTGCAACGGTGTTGTTTTTTCACGATTTTGCTGTCATTTGGAAATTACTAAAGGACAATCTCAGCAATGGATTTTTTTTTTTAAGGGAAACACTCTAGGAGGATAAAATTCCAGAATAACAAACCATAAAAGAGGTCACGTCAGTAGCTCTCAACCAGGGACAATTTTGACTACCAGGTGACACTTGGCAATGCCTGGAGACGTTTTTGCTGTCATAATGTCACAATTAGGGTGGGAGCTGCTACTGGCATCTGGTAGGTTATGCCAGGGATGCTGCTAAGCACCCCACAATACACAAGATGCCCCCTACAATAGAGCATTCACCAGCCCAAAATGCCATTGGTGCCAAGATTAATAACCTCAAGTTTATGCTATAGAATTTCTAAAATGTATCAGAATACTTTAGGAATACCACCTTGAAAGCAGAACACCAATTTTTATTATTATTCGGATTTTTATTTACTGTGTTGCCAACATCTTGGCTAGTGATTCAAACAGAAACAAACAAAGAAACAGTCTGAGGTCTCCAGAGTCCTCGAGGTCCCTAAAAAGGCAATAGTTATCTACGTACTATTTTTTTTTATTGTGACAAAATTCATATGACATAAAATTCACCATTTTAACCATCTAAAATTGTATAAGTCAGTAGCAGTTAGTACATTCATGATGTTATGCAGCTATCATCACTATCTAGTTCCAAGACACTTTCATGACCTGAAAATGAAACCTGGGTCCCGTTAGCAGTTACTTCCCATCCCCCCTCCCAGGTCCCTGGCAACCATGAGTCTGCGTGGATTTGCCCAGTCTTGATACTGCATGTATAGAGAATTTCCATCCTCTGGAATGTTCTGTTGGACAGGACTGATCTACAGAACAGTGGAAAATATCAGCATTTTGGTGGGGCGAGCCCTTGGGATGAGGGTCTTGGGAGTAGAGAATATGGAATCTACATCAGTGGGTCATCTCTTAAGGATGAGGGCCTGGGGCTGGGGTTTAGGACATGTCCGAAGTTGGGATGACTAGGCAGAAGAAGAATGAGCAAAAATTGCTTGAGTTTTTGGAGAAATGGGAGACTCAGCATAGCATAAATTCTGGCAACAGAAAGAGGAGAAAATCTCAGCGAGGAGGGAGTGGTGCCAATGTCAAATGCAGCAGAGAAGTCAAAGGGAAAGAAAACCAGGGGGAAAAAATGTGTTTAGTAATATGAGGTCATTTGTGACCTACCAAGTCCGATGCAGAGTGGAGGGGAGAGGTCATTCACGTCACCAGCTTTCTCTCCGGCAAGGGGCAGGGGTTCAGGATGTAGGAACAGTTTCGGTAGAATGTTAGGGATGGGAGGCTTGTTAGGGAGGACTTGGGGGTGAGAGAGGAGGAGGGCAACAGAGCCAGCTGCTGAGAGGAGAAGGGAAAGGGATGAAAGAGATGGTGCTGTCACCACCACGGGCTTCATGGTCAAATTTTGGTTTTTTCCAAGAGAAGGAAGACAGGTACAGAAGATGGGGAAATAAATCTTCAGGCGGTGGTTGAGGGGATTAGGATGAAGAGGGTGTCTGTGAAAATCAGATGCCTTCCTGGCTGGGACAGAATGAGAATGGGCACAGGAGAAGGGTAGGATTTGGGGGACAGGGGTGGCAGAGAATAAGGAGAGCTGTGGGTGGACTGGGGGCTGTTGTCCTGTTAGACGGGAACAGTCACTTAAAGCAGACCGGGTGTGGGTCTGATCTGCTTGCTTTGCTGACTGTTACCTCACTTCCTTTCCCTGGGACTTTTCCTTTGGATGGATTTACTTTGAGATTTTAGTTTATTAGGAGCTGATACTAAATGCCTCCTGTGCTTTAGTTCATTTAATTCAAGTGAGAATTTGGAGCAATTGGTAGTTCGATTCTCATTTCCAAGTAAACCGTGGCAGAGAGTGTTAAGGAACTTGCCCAGGGTCATGCAGCAAGTAAGAGCCAGAGTAGGAACTGGAACCTGGATCTCTCGTGCACCAAAGCTCGTGCCCTTAATGTCCTCTGTGTTCTCCGTCCAGTGCGCTAAAGCGACCAGTCTATTCCTGCTGTCGTGACCGGCTTGGCCGCAGCTCTGATCATGCCCACATAAGGATGTGTTTGCTCTCTATAGCCATATTTCTCCTCTCGTTCCTGAGAGGTGGAAAAATGGTTGTGGGGAAATAACACAAATAACACCTCATGGTGTCAACCCAGCCTGCATGGGGGCACAAAATGCTTAGCAACTCTTTCAAAGTATCCAAGACAAAACTTGACCTTTAAGCAGTTTCTCCTTTTAGAGTTAAATTTGTCTTCAGCAAATATGGTTTGAATAAATCAAGACCTCCTGTTTTAGCTATTTAACTGGGAAGGTAATATTTCCAATCTGATTTTAAATTTTTTCTTTTGCCAAATTCTGCAGGGCAAGAGAAAAAAAAAAAGGAATGCTAAAGTTCAGGGTGAAAAAGAAACTTCCCAAGAAGTGCATTGGTACAAACCATTGCTGTGGTCCTCTTAAATATCACTTTTACTTTCCAAACCAAAGCCCGGGGTTTCCATGGTAACTGCTTTGACCCCAGCTGGTTTGCATCATGTTGTTTTGTATAGAAGCCAGTGGAGCGGGGCCCAGCTGTATCACAAAGTTCAGGTGTCAATATCAAATGGATCTCCTGGGACAAATACCAGAAAGAAAAATATTGCATGCAACACCCTCTCCCACCCAACCACTACCTTTCTAAACCCTAGAACTTTGCTACTGTGCAGACCAAAACATGCAAAGCTTCCCAGAGTCTGCCGTCCTCTCGAAGTCAAACCACCAGCTGCACCCAACTGTGACTTCTCTATACGTCTAACTGCGTCCGTTGGAAGGGAATTAGAGCCACAAGCTTTTAATTTACAAATGTTGCATCCATCCAAGTATTCTTGGGTAATAGTGTTTCATAAGGGTCAGAAAGTAGATTTGACGGTCGGAGCCAAATGCAAACTTGAGAAATTGCAGATTGCTTTGCTACAATTCACCCAGGCTCCCAGATGGAAGTGATTTCCCAAGCTCAGGGCAAAGCTCCGTACAAAGGTGTCTCCTACAGAGAACATGTGGCGTGAGGTTGTGCTGAGGGTCAGGGCTCCCTGTCCTGTTTTCTTCCTTGACCTCGGCAGAGTTAGCCTGCCTCTGAGAGCTTCTCCTCAGTCATGGGGGAATCACAGGAACAGTTTGTGCCTGTCCTCCCCCCTCTCTCCCTGACTTTTCCCACCACACACCCCAAGACCTGCTCCTGTTTTCTGGGCTTGGTGAGGGCGCTACAGAAGAAATATGCCTCCTTCCATCAAATCATTTCTCTTTCTTAAAATAAATCCCAGCATTTCTCTTCTGGGAAGCCACCCTAGAGTGGACTAAGATCTCAAAATATCTCTTATTTACTTTATTCAAGAAACATTGAGAGCCTACTGGGTGCCAGACACAAACAGTGCCTGACTTCAAGGTGGAGACCAACATGTCATCAGGCCCAATAAAGGGGGTAATCATTGCCCAGCTACTGTCAGAGGAGGTCGGTTTTCCAGTTTGAAGGTCAAGGTGTCAAAGAAAGTCTTTATAGAAATGTGACTTAACCATTGCAAAATTGTTTCATAAAGCAAAGCTGTTTTTCCTGTGCTAGGAAACATCCCCACTGTGGATGCTGGTCAGACCTCGGGCTTTCTAGTCCAATGGCTATTGTAGAGTTTAATGTGACTTTAATGTGACTACTGCTCCTTTTATCTGTGTCTCTTCTTGTAGAGAAAATAGCATGCACAGTTCATCGTTATATCATCTGCTTTATTTTTTTATTTTATTTTATTGAGACAGAGTCTCATTCCGTTGCCAGGGCTACAGTGCCATGGCATCAGCCTACCTCACAGCAACCTCAAACTGCTGGGCTTAAGCGATCCTTCTGCCTCAGCCTCCAGAGTACCTGGGACTACAGGCACGTGCCACCATGCTCAGCTAATTTTTTCTATATATATATATATATATATATATATATATTTTTTTTTAGCTGTCCAGATAATTTCTTTCTATTTTTTAGTAGAGATGGGGGGGGCGGTTCTTGCTCTTGCTCAGGCTGGTCTTGAACTCCTGACCTCGAGTGATCCTCCCGCCTCGGCTTCCCAGAGTGCTAGGATTACAGGCGTGAGCCACCGCGCTCGGCCCTATCATCTGCTTTAAATAAACACATTTGCAAGTGAGTCTTCTTGGTATCGTCTTAGATAATGAGAATCTTGAGTGTAAAAACCTGGTCTTTATTATACTGGGTTCAATATCCGACTTGCCCAGAATAGAGCTGGCAACATAGTGAGGGTGACGTTGGCCTTGACTCTGCCTCTGGAACTGAGGGAACGATTTAGAGGACACACAGGTGGCTTATGTGAGGGGGTGGCAGACAGTGTGGAGGGAAGAGGCTCTCCTCTGTGTCCACCCAGGTGAAGAATGGATTGACAGCTAAGCCTAAAAGCGACAGAATAGGCGACTTGCACGTGGTACTTTTATCTTCTACTATTTCTTTGATAGTAATGGCATCTACATTTTAACCATGATTTCTAACTTTTGAATGACCCTGGTTTTCCCTCGCTATGTGCCCTTGGGAAGCTTCCTAATGATGGCCTTGGGTTAGGTGATCATCTCTTACACTCCCAGTTGTATTCTGTTTGCCTAACCTGAGTCCGTCTTAATCACCTGTGAATCCTCAGAGCCCAAGCACAGTGGTAAGTCCTGAATAAATATTTGTTGAATTAAATTAAAGAGAATTGAAGTCCAGTTCTACATTATGGGAGAGCAGGAGATCCCAGCCACCGTGCTCTGCTGTATATAAGCAGC
Organism: Eulemur rufifrons; assembly: GCF_041146395.1. Taxonomy (NCBI): domain Eukaryota; kingdom Metazoa; phylum Chordata; class Mammalia; order Primates; family Lemuridae; genus Eulemur; species Eulemur rufifrons. The sequence continues at coordinate 5,770,747 of NC_090994.1, forward strand.
AGAGCCAAGGGTTTGGGTTTTCTACCTGTCACTGTGACTCGGAAGGTGGCGTCAGTGACTTGGATCTTTAAGCTGGTCCAGTGTGGCTTGTTCAAATATGGACTCATGCAAAGCCTGGACCTGTGCCTTATGTTGTTAAGTATCTGAATATAAAAGGGAAAAAAAATCAATTATCCAAAGTACTTAAATGCTGTCTTATAAACTAAAGAAAGTATCCAAGCAGCTTTTTGGTGCCTGAAAAAAAAAATATGGAGCATCTGTGTTGTTAAACGTCTGTCTTGTTTTGTACTCAATTATTTGGCTTAACTTCACACAGTCCCAAGAAACAGGAATCTTGTGATCAGTATAGACAGCCAACTGGAACGACTCAAGCCAGGAAAACATCTGAATTGTCCTAATTGTATGTCGCACTACTTACAGTAACTTGAAGACGATGCTACATCTTTGTCTTCTGTGTTACTTTGGTAGAGACTAAAATAATATGTGGAGATATAGAAATCAAAGCTAGTAAGGGTGGCGAAATTTTGAGCTCTATATCAGAGATAGTGATCCACTACTCAATGAACCCTCTCCTTATCATCTAGCTCACCAGGGTGGGTATTGGAATAGCCATTGCAAAACTGTCTCAAAAAGCAAAACTTTTTTCTCTATAGTATAATACATCCAATTGTGGATGCTGGTCAGACCCCAGACTGTCTAATCCAGTGGCTATTGTAGACTTTAATATGACTCTTAATGTGACTTTCTCTTCTTTCATCTGTGTTTTTTCATGGAGATTCTTGCACCCCATCTGAAGCTTTTTTTATTCCATATCATCAACGTCAGGCCAAAATAAATAAAAAATCTTTTTAGAAAAGGCTGTAGAAGGTACAAGCAGATGTCTGGTAGAAGAAGATGAACTCTATATGCTCTTTTTTTTTTAATTCACAAGGACAAATATTTCTTAGCACTTTTACATGCTAACCATTTTATAACTACCTCTGTTGAATAATCACAGCTCTGTTAGGAGTGGCAAGGTGGAGGCCCCTGACCCAGTTAGAAAGTAACAAGGCTGGTATTCAAACCAGAAACCCTGGATTGTGGAACCCAGGTGTTTCCTCTGTACCTTGCTGCCTTCCTGGGCTGGTGGTTTGCCCTCCTCTCAGCTCTTTGGAACTGCGTTTAACTGCACACAGCCTGATGTGAGCTGAGCACTCACCTTTACTTACCTCCCACCCTAAACACTACTGCCAGCCCCTCCTGCAGAGCACAGAGAAGAGCATCCCTTCTGAACAATGAGTAGAGATTTTAAAATTTCTGATACGTCTTTGTAGTTTATATTTGAAAATTTGGCATATGAGAGGCTACTTATTTTCTTTTATATATGTTACCTGCAGTTTAGGGAAACAGCTACCAGATCAACAATATCACTTTGGTCATGGCTATGTAGCCTAAATAACTCGCTGCACTTCCCTTCTTAAAGAGTGTAATGAGAGTTGTTAGCGATGTTTGCTACTGTTGTAGAGAAATATCGGTGCTTTCTGAGTGATGGACCATTTGAAATTTTCCACCTTACACAGTGATGCAGTGTAAGAACACACATATATGTTCACAATTAGCCCAAGGGATCTGGATGGTTTGGTGAGTTTTCTCTTAAAAGATATAGGTTAAAGAAAGGCGGGAAGGACTTTTGCAGTATTCGTACTTACAAAGCTTTGTCAGCTGGGGCCATGGGATTAGTCATTAAGTCATTAATCAATGGCTTGTTCGTTGCCATGTACATAGCCCCATTAAAGAGTGGGAAGAACCCAGGGTAGTGAATCAGGACATTACAGGGTGCATTCCGGCTTTGTCACTAACCACTTTGGGCACGTCACTGAATGTCTCTATCAGTACCTACCTTTCTTACCTGAGACATGGGGTTTGTGAAAAGCTGCCCCAGTTACCTCTGGATAGTATTGATGGAGATTCACATGAGAGAAAAGATTTGAGTACTATTAAAAGTTAAGTGTTGTATAAATGTATACACAAAATGAAGACTTCCCATCCCAGAATGTATCACTTCATTCAAGTCAGTTCATTTTTGCAGATTCCTCTGTTATTTATTGTATATATTTCCTGTTAAATGTATCCCTTGGTATTTTATATTTTGATTGCTACTGTGAATGGGATCTTGTCCTACACTACATTCCGATTAATGCTGATATATAAGAAAGCTATTGATTTTAATATATTTAATATTTACCCAGCTTCCTTCCTTCTTTCTTATTGTACTAACTTTTATATATAACTTTTTCTAGCTAACACTTTTGGGTTATCCAGGAAACACCCACATGTCCAGAAATCATTGACATTTACTAACTCTGCTCCTCCTTTCCAATGCATGTAACTACTTCTTAGATCACTGGGTTGGCTGTTATTTCTAGAACAATGCTGACTAAACAAAGATACCCTGTTGGAAGTGACAGGCTGTTGGACCTTTCTTTGCATATCAGCAGAAGCATGTTACTTTGAAGCCATATGTCACCTCCTCTTCTCTTCAGTTCCTCAAACAGTTACTGATAGAAATGAAATCTCATTCTGAAGACTATGAAAGACAATCTTGGGAGAAATATGCTAGGTGACTGAACTATCTCCGCTCTGCCTTAACACTGTGGTGCAGGGAGAGAGTGGGATTTAGGGACTGATTATATGTCTACTTACGAGGTTCCTACATTTTTTACAGCGTCTTAATTGGTCTCGTGAGGGATGCCTAACTGAGTCATTGGCGAGCTTCTTAGTTAGGGCTGGATCAAGACCATTGCCTTAATTTTCCGGCACTCTGTGCATAGCTCTGTCTCCCGCAGAGACAGCCAGGCGTCCTTCTGAGGTCTTTACTTGGTATTTTATTCCTGGTTCCAAATTGAACCCGTATTCAAGGCACCCACCCCTGACAAACAAAAAGGAGACAAAATTTATCCCTTGGTTCTATTTCCAACTCTATTCAAAAATAGAAGGCAGTCGGTGTTCTCAGGAGCCCACAAGATAGGGGGCTGGGTGCCTGGCTTTCCCCTGGGACGGGGGCAGGGGAAACCATGAGGCCAGGGTCACCACCAGCACCGCCCGGGCTGGGGTCTCGTCTGGGTCCCATTGGAACTGCTAGTGTGGAAATCAATCTGGCACTCTGAGAATCAAAGAGGCCCTACTTTTCTTCTCCCTACTCTTTTCCGTTGTATATTTACACACACACACGTGTTTATAACTTCACAGATATGCATACGTGTGATCACACACCCATGCAGTGGATGCTGCCATGCACCATCTGGGTCCCTTGCCCCAGTGCTGGGAGAGCTGGTGGCTGGCAGCTCACAGCTGAATCCCACTCCTGGTGGCTGCCCTCTGCCTGGGGGCAGTCCATGGCCAACAACCGGTTGATGTCCTAATTCGGGACAGTTGTCCAGGGCAATGCCAGCTCCACTGGGATGGGCTGAGGCTTTTGTCCTGATGGCAGCCCAGCTCCTCCCTCTGCCCCACCCTGCTTCCTCCCCTCCCCCACAGGTGTGGCATTGAGGACAGTTCCCATAAACCTCCCGCAGGCAAACCTCCCTCTCCAAGTCTGCTTCCCCCACCTCTACAATCTGCTTGAATTTTTTAAGTGTCCTCATTTTAATTTTTTTTATTTTGTTTTTTGGCCAACTCCTCATCTCTTGTCCTGTACACCAACTTCAGCCTCACCACTTTCTCCCAAGAAAACACACGTTCACAACCTGATTTGTGTTTGCCTGGATCTCCGTTTAGTTTTCTGACAGCCGTCTGTAGTCTATTGCAGTCATGTTTTCCTCTGTCAGCGAGTGCTTCCTTGTTTCCAGGCTTCGCCTGCACACGCAGCACACGCTGTTTACAGAGGTCCTTGTGTACGTAGACGCTTTTACGTCTGTGGGGCAGACTCCTAAGAGGGGGATTGCTGGTTCGAAGGGCATGTATGCTTTCGGTTTTAAAGATGTTGCCAGATAACTTTCTCAGCGGTCTGTTACACCATTTCACCAGCAAAATGCAGGAGAGCAGCCTGCTGCTTCTGTTCACCTTAAACATCCCACCTGAGCATCTCATCTGAGCCTCCCACCTGTGGATCCCACTGAAGATTCTACCTGAGATCCCGCCTGAAGATCAAAGGGCCAATCCATGCCAAAGACTTTATTCACAACTTCATCATTTCCACTGCAAACTCAATCTTGTCTCTTCCCTCTTGAAGGGAAAGGGGGTTTGGTGGGGAGCAGGGAAGGCGGATGGGCTCTCTGGTGGCTCCGTCCTCTACATAGATGACAAATGTGGGGTGGAGACCAGCAGGGCTCTTCCCCTGCTCCGGCCTACAAACCCCGTGCCCAGGCCCAAGCGTCTCCCAGGGAGAGGTGGGAGCCCGCCTGGAGCACATGGCCACACAGGGCAGGGGCCACAGTGCAGGGGTGGCTGCTGCTGACAACCCCAGACGACCACAAGGAGCAGCATGGGATGGCAAAGGGGGGCAGGGTGGGCCGGGAGCTGCATGCAGCGTGTTCCCCCAGCCCCGGGCCCAAAAGGGACCTTATTTCTCTGTGGGTGACACTATGCTCTTCTTGCCCTGGAAAAATAAACAGAAAGACAACTGGCATGTTGCTTATCTCCCTGTGCTGGGAAGAAGGAAGATTGTGGTGACAATTCTTAAATTTAGAAAACTTCATTTAGGATACTTGGGCACAGGTGCACCTCCTCCAATGTCCAAGACATAGGGTGTGTGACCTGGCACTTCCTTGACCTCTACACCCTTTCCAAACCGGCCATGATCAGTACTGGGGTGTGCTCGGGGGGCTGGCACTGGGGCAGGCCCAGAAGAGCTCGCTGTCAGCCTCCGGGCTTGGGCACTGGGCACAGCATCGCTAGCTCTGTCTCCCTCTCTGCCTTGTCATCATGACATCTCCTCTCCCCCTGGCATGTGAAATTAGGCTGACCCCATAGGTTGTTTTCATGACACAGAATCATTATCCATAATAAGCATTTCATAACTCAATCTATTTCTGCCAATTGTTTTAAATCTTTCTCATTAGCTACGTTAGGCATGCTATTATCTTAATCTTCTTAACGTCCATGTGAGAGTTTGACAAGTCAGCAGGGGATCTGGCCTTTGCTGCCAAGGCAACATGATTAGGTTACAGCTCCAGAGACTCATGCTTCAGAGCTCCCTCCAGACTCATCCCCAGAGCATATTTCTTTAACTATCAGACACCTCAGTCTCCTGAAGTCCGGGAAGTAGCAGTGGGTCAGTGAGAAGAAAGACACTTATAAGGGCTTATACAGACCAATTTGGCTTTCATCAAATCATTCAATCTTGTATAAATTAGTAGATAAAGAGAAAACAGTGAGAGAGAGAGACCCCCCCCCCCCCACACACACACACTAACCTTAACCTCATCTGGGAGGCTACTGCAATTACTCAGGTCTGTTCTGAAAAGGCTCCAGGAACAATTTTAACATGCTGAAGGAGTTAATGCAAAGCCCAGAAGGAGTCGTTGACACTGTGGTAGAAATTGGATCATTCTTGTCCTAGGATCATCTTAGGGTAAGAAAATAAGTCAGGTTTTGGCAGCTGAGATGACTGTGGGCAGAACAACTTATTTCTTCGTTAATTCCTTAAATAAACCATCATTGCTGCAAACGCTTGTTATAGCCACGATTGATGAGAAGGTTCAGCTGCGCTGTCTTTGCAGCCAAACTGTCTTTGGTTTTCCTTCTGTTAACTCTTCCCTTTTCTATGTTAGAAAAACAGCATCTGGATCCAGGGTGTCATCTCGTGTTGGTCATTTCCCCGCGGTCCAGACGTGTGTTTTTAGAGAGCAAGATCTTTAGGAGCATCATATTAATAATATCACAGCCAAGTTCCTCCCCCTTCTTTGAAATAAGGGTATACAGAGCCGCCCTCAAGGTTTAAGGGCAGGTGTTTCCTCTGCAGAAACTTTCCAGAGTTTGTGGGGCTGTCTGTAATTGACATGCTATGGAATTGCTGATCTTTGGGTTTTCATTTTCTCCTAGGCTATTCTGAATTCTATCCCTGCCTCTTTACTCATCTTTGCAATAAACTCCAAACACAGGGAGTGCTCCAGTGTTTTCAAATGTGGAATCAAAGGCTATGTAACTTCTGGCTGTATTTCTCTGATATGTGATGAAGCATTTTATCATATTGCCTATTGTTTATCTGTTGTTGTTATTTTTCCGTTTTCCATTTATTCAATCATCCTTTTTCCTAACCATTTTTTTCTTACAGGTGAAATTTATAACGTAATTTTTAAGTGCCAAAGAAAATTCCATTAGAATGTGATATTGATTAAAAATATGAGATGAACTGGAATCTTTGCAATATTCTCTGCTTTAAGGAACACACGTATCTCTTTGTTTTCTCACTTTTTAGAAAGTTCCTCAGGAACTGTCTTGTTTTCTGGTTGCTCCTTTCCCAGGGTAGTCATATTTCATAGATACGACGAGTAGCCACTTGAATTTGTCTTGTTTTGTGATTTTTTGCCATCCCTATGTTTCTCCCTCTTTTCATATGTTCTTGTATCAAGCAGGATTTATCTGGACTCTGGCTTTGCCGGCAGGTGAGGCAGGTGTGCTTCCCGTGGCTGTACCAGTCACTGTGGGTGATGGTTCGGTTCCTGGTCACGTGACAGCTGGAAGGCACCACTGTTCCTAGTGTTTCCAGCTTCCAGCAATTATGTAGCATGTGTGGCTTTGCTGTACTGAGATGTGATGGTTTTGCAAAACTGTCACATGCCAGACACTGTACACTTGACACGCATTACCTCAGGCACACACTCCTGTAAGGTAGGAACTGTTATTTCTCAAATTATAAAGGAAGAAACAGAGGAATCCCAAGATCAAGTGATTCGGCTCATCACGCTGGTATTTGGGAAAGGCAGGATTGGAATCAGGTCCTGGGCTCTTACCCAGGTTGTCCCATATGTGATTATCATGTGTCCCCAACAAAGGGCAAAAGGTGTGATTATTGTTTTCAGTGTTCAGGCCAACTGAATATTAGACTACTGACCACGAAGACTTGAAAGAATTGAATTACTCACTCTATGACTTCATTTACTAGAGAAGAGTTTTGCAGGGAGCGAGATCCTCTAAAATCAAGAGAACTTTGTCATATTATGGCGATGCCAATGCCACAGAAACAAAGTCAGTCCTCAGCATCCCAGGCCTTTGCCCCAGCCCTGCATTCTTAACTCTACTCTCCTTGCCCTGCTGACAGAGCCTGCTCTCCCGAGGCAAGAAGCACATTTAGGTTAAGGTTTTAACGACTCAAGGACTTACGTGTTACCCCTTCCAGGCGTACAGTGTTCTGTTTTAGTAGGACAAAGGAAGCAAGATAGCATTCTTGAGTTGAGCACCAAAGCTGGTCTCTAAGGAGGACTTGAGGCTTTAGTAACCACAGGTGAGTGGGCGGTACTTGTTTAGATACCAATCTTCTTCCTCAACAACAAAAAAAATAAGGCAGCCTGGTGACAGGGATACCAAGACAGCTTTTTAATACTTGTGAAGTACATGCTATTATTATTTGATTTTACAAATGAGAAGACAGAGTCTCAGTTTTATGGGCTGAATGTTTGTGTCCCCCCAAAATTCATATGTTAAAACCTAATCACTAATGTGATGGTATTAGGAGGTGGGACCTTTGGAAGGTGATTAGGTCCTGAGGGTAGAGCCCTGAGGTTTGGGATGAGTGCCCCCATAGAAGAGGCCCCAGAGAGCTGCCTTCCCCTTTCACCCAGTGAGGACACAGATAGAAAGGGCCATCTATCAACCAGAAAGTGACCCTCACCAGACACTGAATCTGCCAGCACCTCGATCTTGGACTCTCCAGCCTACAGAACTACAAGAAATAAATTTCTGTTGATTATATGCCACCTAGTTTATGGTACTTTGTCATAGCAGCCCAAATGGATTAAGACACTCAGAAAGATTAAATATGTATCACACATCCCCAGCCGGTGAGTGGCAGAACTGGGCTTTAAATCCACGTCTGTCTCATTCTAAAACATTTCTGTTAAACCTCACCATTTCCCCTAAACAAGTTTTGGCTGCAGTGAGACATTAAAATGATAGCCATGGTATGATCTTGTGGCAATTTTTAGAGAAACCCAAGTATTCCATAAATATGAGTCATTGTCATCTTAAAACATAATGATAAAAAAAGTTAAGCTTTACTTAGTGTTTACCACGTGCCAGATGCTATTTTAAGCACATCGTATGAATCATCTAATTGCATCTCCATGAAGTACTATGAGAGCGGTTCAGCTCTTGCAGTCCATTTTACAGATGAGGAAACTGAGGTTTAGTGAGTTCCAGAGCGTTCCCAATCATGCACAGCTGTGTCACCAACATTTCTAAAGCCCTAGGTCCAGGCAAGGCACAGTGCAGCCTGCTAGAGAGCTCACAAAATGCCCACGACCTTGCTGTCTGTCTGGGGAGGTTGACATGGACATGCCAACATGGCAAAGCAAGGCAGCATGAGCTGGACCCAGGGCCCAGGGCAGACAAGCTCCACCTGGGTCAGACCAGGAAGAGATGAGCACAGACAAGATGAGGGCAGCACCTACAGACCACAATACTTTTAAGGCTTCATGGAAATGTTTTCATTTCTTTAAAATCAGAATTAAAAAAAATAAACTTTTAGGACAAAGACAGTGTATTCATACACAAAATAGTCATCTTTATACCAACAGACTCATAAAACATGATTTTTAATATTTTGCATGGAAGAAGGGGCCCGTGAAGGCAAAAGTGGCTGGAGCCATGAAAGTCACAATGTGTCCCTGCCACTGTCTCTTGGATGCAGATCACTCCAAGGCCTTCGGGGGTGGCAGAGCCACAGGTACAGGGAGCCTGTTCCCTGGGCAGGGCTGTGGGAGAGCTGCCTGCCCATCAGAAACACCCAACCACCAACTGGAAATAGATCAAGAGATCATCCCGTGAGACCTGACTCAGTTACGGTAGCATTCTTCATTCCATTTTTTTAGGAAGAAATGAAAGAACCTAGAGTTACACGGTCTGAGGAAGGCCACAGAAGGAAATTCCGCTTGAGCTGAGCTGCAACAGCAGAAAGTGCCAGCTCAGGGGGACACACCCTGTTTTCATTATCTGCACCGTAAGAATAAGGTCAGCTTATAGATGGGCCTGCCAGCTCCTGAGGAAGAAGAGGGATGCACTGTCTGGACAGAAGAGAGTTTCTTGCGTGGCCAGTGCCCCGTTCAGTGCTGGAACACTGGAGGGATTCCAGACACGATGCTCATGCCCTCATGCAAACACCAGTGTGTGGGACTCAGAAGTGGATTTTCTGTTTTAAGCAGGTTTCAAATAGGCAAATAATTCTGCGCCTAGCACTATACCAGAGCACTTGTGCAGGATATGGGAGAGACAGAAGTTGGGGTCCATTTCCTTAAGGATTGTTAAATCGGAATGGGGAGTCTAAATTAACATGCACAATACACTTTGTATATAAGGATGAGCTAAACTTTGATTTTTCCTAAAGAAGGGACAGTTGCTCTGTGAGGGCTGAAGTAGCTACAGAAGACTCCTAGCTTCCTTGGGAGGTGCCAGTTGACCTGGGACTTAGGGAACAGGTAGCATGTAAGCAGTGGGGATTAGGAAAGCTTGACAGGAAGAGCTGACAGCTTGCAGGTGGGGTGAATGTGGCTTTGCGGGGGGTAAGAGAGCCCTGGATGACCAGTGAAAAATGCTCACAGTCGCTTTGTAGGAAATGAAGGAGGCCAGAATTAGAAAATGAAGGAAATCCATTTTCCTCCCTACCTATTGTAAACCCTCCCTCCCCAGCTGTTGTAAAACAACCAAACTTTCCCACATTGGTGTCCCATGGAAGAATGGTGAGAGGGAAGAAAGGAAAGTAAGCTACAGGAAAGAAGAAAACAGGCTAGGGGATGGCAGTGACGGTTCACAGCAACCCTCGGTGCAGAAGGCTCCGTAAGCCCCTCTAACGAAGGAGCTCTCTCCTCCCCCAGCACAGGCCTGGAAGGTGTGGGTGGGACCTGTGGGGGCCGGTGGTCTCTCTGCAGCACTCGGGCACCAGTGTTTTATGCGATGCTTGGATATAGAAAAATCAAAAGCTGTCGGAAGGGAGCTGGCACGTTGTCACACTGGCGATTCAGGCTCATGCTGTGCGTCTGCTGGCGAGCTTAGCAACAGCTCTCGATGCCATCGAAGTCCAATGTTCCGTAGGAAACGGAAGCCACCCTCTCTTTCCATAGATGACTAAGAGGCGGGCACACTCATGGATCAGAGAGTCTTGCTGTCTTTTCTTCCAGGAATAAAGATTGGCTCATTTAACATGATTTCTACCTGTTCTCCTGCAATTAGTGTTTAAGTGACTGTCTCTGGGTATTAGTCACTCTGAGGAAATGAAATGATGCTATGGTAATTGGCCATGTGGTTTTCTTCACTTCCCTGGGGATTTCGCTTGGCTCAGAAAGCATTTTTTTACATAGGCCCTGTCTGCACTCTTTATTTAGCTAATTAGAGAGCTTAACGGAGCGGGCTGGCATTGGGGTAGGAGGGAGAATCAGCATGTCGTGCTGGGAAGAGCCCTGGATTGAAATGCACGATCTGGGTTCTAGCCCAAATGTGTACATTTTCTCTTCTATTAAGCTCTTATTTTGGACAGCAGTGTTGCAGACATCGTCTAGTTTAATCCTCACAATAACCCTACAATGTTGGTATCGTGACCTTCAGAGATGAGGAAAATAGTCCAGAGAGGCTGCCTTGACCGTGGTTTCCTAGCCAGTAAGCAGCAGAGCTGGGACGGGAGCTCTGGTCGGCCTTAATTCCTAGACTGTGCTGTCTGTTGTTAGTTTTTATTAATACTTACTAGCTGTACCCCTGTCACCTGGGATGAGTCACTTCATCTCTTCAACCTTGCTTTCTTTAACTGTTTGTGATTCTGTAAAGATGCTGGCTCTTCTGAAACCCTAAGTGCCTTTTTTTCTGAACAGATGAAAACTTTGAAGCATCCTACCTCTCGTTCTGCTTTCCTTCTCGCTTGTACTACGTGCAGACCAAGGCTGGGGTAACAGGTGTCGGGCTGAGCAGGAAAGGGCAGGAGCAGGAGAGATGAGCAGTTCTATTCTCCGGGTACGTCACTTGCCAGCCCGGGGCAATACTTTCTTCTAAATGAGCTCAGAGTAACATAGTGTGGGGCAGAGACCCAAGGGCTTGGCGTTTGAAGATTTCATTTCCAGTCCTGCCACTATCTTATTTTATTGTGGGGTTTTGACCAACCCATAGTCATATTGCACCTCTGGGTTCTCACCTCTACAACTGTGATTAGAATACACATCAGGGAATGGTTTCCTTGAAGGTGCAAACGTACAAATATCAGGGATAACTAATGAATTATGGTCCTGGTGGGGGTCTTAGGCCATCTAGTCATGGTCTTCTGTTTTATAGGAAGAAGGGAGGTGAGGTTCCTGGTGCCACGTAGATGACACAAACATGCCGAGAACCCAGGCAGTCCATTCGACTCTATTTCCAAGATGGAGGGAAGATTTGTTTTCTTCATGGAATTCACAGCTTTCATGGGGGGACAACAACTGCCTGTCAGTGAACCTCCTCCACTTTCCCAGGCTAATGGTGTGAAGGGCACCAGAGACAGGGTTCACCAGGGATGAATTTTTCATGCCGCCGCACATTCCCATTGGTGACCTATCTCAACAATGAGTTCTGTGCAGCTGTGCTCCAAGAGACGGTGGATGGAAACCACTTCCCATGCACGGCCCCCGGCACCAACCCACCGTATAGGGCAGAGCTCAGCAGGTGACAGAGCTCTGCACCGTGTGGCTGTGTTCGCGTGTGTCACACGGCGGGGAAAACCTAGCTGCACTTTTGCACTTTTTGCTTCCTGACACCCCACTCTCCCATTTTGTTCCTTTCTTGTTGGTGTTTGTTCTTCTAGTCGTGCCTATAACAACAAAAAAGAAAATTGCAGTTCACAGTTGGAAGGGAGAGGAAAACTTTCTTGGCCTGTATCCAAAACATCTTTAAGTTAGTATATTTACTACAAAGATCTCCTTAGGTTGTGTACTGCTGTGTCTTCAAAGCAGTTTTTCATATTTGTTTTTCCTCTGCACCAACCCTGTGAGGATTGTTTCAATCTTCATTTTATAACAATGCAAATCTGTGCTGTCCAATAGAGTAGCCACATGTGGCTATTTAAATTTAAATGATTTTAAATTGAGTAAATGAAAAGCTTCACTTCCTCAATCGTACTGGCCATATTTCAAGTTCTCCATGGCCACATGCTAAGCACGTGTGCATGTAATCTCTTTTGGCCCCCAGATGATTTAGCAAAACAGCCTATGAAAAAGTGCAGCTTTACAAATGAAGAAACTGTCTTGGAGAGATTGTTCACTTTCCAAGATCACATACAGCTGAAGAATGGTGGGTATTGATTAGTTTAGCTCCAGAATCTCCTCTCTGGACCACTGTACCATTCTTTTGGAAAATTTGGGCAATTTCTTCGAAATCTGAACATGCAACTACCATACAACACGGTAATTACACTGCTGGGCATATATCCCAGAGAAATGGAAATTTATGCTCACACAAAAACCTGTACAGGAATATTTATAGAAGCTTTGTTTGTAATAGCGCCAAACTGGGAAAAAACCCAGATATTCTTCAGTGAGTAAATGGTGAAGCAAACCATGGTACATCCCTACTCAGCCATGGAAAGGAGTGAGCTACTGCTACACGCAACATACTCTGGATGAAGCTTCAGAGAATTATGTTATGTGGAAAAAGCCACGGGGGCTTCTCAGTGTCTGTTCCATCTTCAGCTTTAGGTCTTCCCTTTGTGCTACAAGAGGGGCATCTGGACAAGAAGCAGAGCAGTCTGTGGCTGTTGAAGTGCTGCGTGGGTGCATAGGGTAGGCCAGTGGCACTCGAGTGTTTATGTGACTGGACACCTTGCTCCGGTCTGGGTGCCAGGCAGGCTGCCTCATGTGAGGCCTCAGCGTGCTAAGTGTGTGCACACATGTGCACACATGTACACACAATGCACACACACACAATGAGGGCCTCTCTTCTTGCTTTTTTCCTTCTCCCTGTGGTAGACTATTGTTACATGTGACTGAGTGTGTGTTAGACTGGTTCCAGGGCACAGGACATGGGTGTTCTCTGATGTTCAGACTAAGCCTCTGTCTTTGGCAGGTACTGCATCCTTGGGTCTTTGGACAGGACTCTTTCAGTGATCTATCTTGTCCCCAGTCTATAGGTCTGAACCCAATAAGTATGCCCCTTCCCCCTGGGGACACACAGGCTCACTCTGTCATTGCACTCACTGCAACCTCAAACTCCTGAGCTCAAGCGATCCTCCTGCCTCAGCCTTCCAAGTAGGCGGGACTACAGGTGTGCACACCACCACATTCGGCTAATTTTTCTATTTTTAGTAGAGACGGGGTCTTGCTCTTGCTCAAGCTGGTCTTGAACTCCTGACCTCAAGCGATCCTCCTGCCTCAGCCTCCCAGAGTGCCAGGATTACAGGTGTGAACCACCACACTGGGCCCAGAAGAGAGTTTTTTCCCATTCTTCTCCCCAGTTTCAGTGGGTTTATCTCCAATTCCTTTTGTTCCATAGGAAATACAGGGAAGACAGATTCAGATGGGATTTTATGCCTGTCCTGCAGGGCTGTTCTTCTCTTCCCACGGGCCTGCACTAAGAGGACCGCTTCCTCAGGATTCTGTTTTGAGGTGCTGTTTCTCTGTACGGCCTGTCTGGAGATATAAAGCAGTGGCCAAGTGGGTACACCTGCCAAGGAGACAGCTGGGTCTCATCAAGGCGTGTCGTAAGGCAACAGCAGCACCCGCACACATCACTTCCTGCCGCTTCTCATCCAGCCCTGTCTCATCGTCCTTTTCTCTCATTCTTTCTGCCCTGGGACATCTCAAATAAAACATTAGCACTTAAGCCTTGCCTTAGTCTTTGTTTTCTAGAGAATGGAGCCAAATCCTTTGTTCATTAATTTGCGGCTTTCTTCTTTTCTAGTGGTATTTAAGGCTGCAAATTTCCAAGCACTGCTTTGGCTGTATTCTACAGGTTTTGATGTGCTTTATTTTTGCTATTGTTCATCCTCAACAGAGACATTTCTCTCCCACAAACAGTATCCAGGCTGAAACTGGCAAGGTTCCTAGTCATCCACCTTTCCATTGAAGGCCTAGCCCTCTGAGGGTTCCAGCTTGCATGCAGGGATCCCAGTTTACATTCCCCCCAGTCTTATGTAAGCCCAAGGCCTCATCTTCCGTCTTCATGTGATTCCTGAAACCCACATCTCTTGATTGTGAAGATCAACAAATGCCCACAAGGCAGCTTGGAGTCAGTGTTACATTAATATTTTGGTTTTCAGCTACCTCTTGTTTTTGTGCCTTGGAGAATTCTTTCACTATCTTGCAAGCTTAACCATGCATGTAAAAGGGAGCTTATCAAATTTTTCCAGTGTGTCTAGGTGTTCTCTTGCAAAAGATTTTCCAGTACTCTAGATTGCCCTATTTCCAGAAAGGACATCTGCATGTGATTTTTTAAGTGCTTATTTAAGAGTGTTATCTTACTACATTTTACCATAAAACTTCATCCAGTATGTCTTGGTGAGAATTTGTTCATGGAAATTTTTTATATCTTGGCCCATATGTCCAGATGACATTGACCAATAAAATAAATAAAATATATATTTTTCTAAATTATTAAAAGAGCTAAATACATAAGCGTTGGTAGGCTATATAATCGGAAAGCTCAGATTTTAAAACTTTTCTTATTATCTGAAAAATGAAGTGCACCATCAATTTAGATTTCACTTAATCACATTCATTAAAAGTTCAGTTTAAGAGATAAGAGAGAGATATTTTAATTTTAAAGGACTTATTTAAAGGAGAAGGACTATTGATAAATGAAAATGATACTTGTTGAATACAAAAAATTCAAGTAACTCAGAAAAATACAAAGAAGAAAGTTAAAGGTTATCTAAAATCCCACCATTATCATTTGACCAACACAAATGTATACATCTCTTTAGATGGAAGGATAGATGGATGGAGAAAAGAAAATTTGAAACAGATTATATATATTTTCATTTTATATATATGTTTTTTACCATCTCTGGTTCTTGATTCAGGATATATTTTTTATTTCAAAGAAGTATTAAATTTAAATTATTTAACAGAAGAAAAAAATACTAAGGCTAAATAGAAGGAATCATTTAACTCTAGGAAGTTGTTTTTGTTTGTTTGTTTGTTTGTTTTTTACCATAGGAACTAGTAATTACTAAAGATACTCTTTTAAAGCTAAGACAAAAAAGATTATGAAAATCATTAAGTACCTACTGTCTTCTTGTTAAGATAAGCCAGACTCAAATGTTATGTGAAGTAGTCTAATTTTAAAATTTGGCAACTAATTCATTATTTTAGAACTATTGTGCTGGCCAAACAAAACGCGTCTGTGGGCCCCAAGTTGCAAAGCTTCACCTAATCTGAGGATGACTAGATTGGCTTCTCAGGACCATGTCACTTGCAGAGAAATCTTTCTCCTGCTCCAAGTCAGATAGAAAAATGTCAGCTGTCACCATCATCCCTCATGTTGTCCAAGTTTTTGAGTCTAGTCTTAAAAGACCTTTACAGATGAAATTGCCTTTCATTTTTAATATCGTATTTTTCCAATAGTTGGGAAAAAAATGTTATAGCAATGGGGAATCAAATAATGAGAATAGCAAAAGAATGTCAACTTATTAAAACTACTTGTTGGTTACCTCCCAATAAGGTAACTTTGTTACTTTTTCAGAATGAGGTGGCTGCCTGGCTTTATGAATCCCAAATCACGGAAAAGACTCAAACGTAGAGTTGATGTCCACAGTATAGGAGACTGGCCTGCGATCCAAGCCCGGCATCTGGCGGATGCTTGGTTGGATGGATGGATGCAAGGAGAGTTAGGATCCCTTTCGGCCACAGGTTTTCTTCCAAGTGGGGTCTTCAATAATTTACTTCCTTGTCAAAAGGAAGCTCAGTGAGGCAGAAAGTATGGGGAGTAGGTTGGGAAAGAAAAGACAAAAGGCGGCCAAATAGAAGTGTTGCCTTCTTCCTAATCTTGCTTAAAAAAGACTGGCCCCATAATGTCACTGAAAAAATACTTTCACCTGCTCCCTTGGTTGCCTGCCATGGATATAATAGAACGAAGCAAATATTTGTCAGTTTTTGCTCTTTCAGAGCAACTGAACAACTTTCTGAAACTCTACTGAAAAACATCCCCCTAGTATGCTGTCCTGTTAGCAACTATAATCTTTTATTACCTATGCCTTACATTGACAGTGACAAGAAGGGTATGGTTGCAATTAATGCTGAACATTTGCAATTAGACAATAGTAAAAACCTGAGAATTACAGATGGAACGAAAGGTCTTTATCAGCATTTAAAAAAATTAGATTACCATAAAAAGGCAACCCCTTTGGCGGGGGGGGGGGGGGGGGGGGGTTGTATTAAGAACTGGCTTCACAAGAAAGATGTTTATTTTGTGATTTTCTGGTACTGAAAAGCTCTCTTCCCTACTCAGAAACTATTTCCTGAACCTTACTGATTTCTAAAATTTCTCTATCAAAAATAGATCCCTTTGTTTCCTGTAAATATGCATGTAACTTCAGGAAAGTAGTGTCACTGTTATTCAAACCTAAGTATTAGTTATTTGAGTTCAGGCAGAAAAGGAGAAAGAGGCAGTCCTGAGAATATCAAAGATGGAAATGACACAATTTTGCAGAATTAACCTCTGGATTCAACTCATCAGAGTCCAGTATCCTCAGCCTCTCATTTCAATACATCACATGGTCTTCTTCTTCCAAGCTAGAAAATATGCTCTAATTCGTCAAATCAGACATTTTGATTTCTTTGGAAAGGGCTTATGTCTGCCAAAGGATATATGTAAGAATGCTCATACCTGCTTTACTTATAATAGCCCTATAGCAGGAAACACAAATGCCCATCACCTGTTGAACAGGTAAATACATGGTGTTGTGAAATACTATACAATAAAAAAAGAACAAACTAGTGCTGCATATACTGATGTGTACGCATACACCAATTCAAGGTAAATCTTGCATTTTTTTTCAGGTGCTTTTTCAACTAAATTGATAGTTGAAATTAAGACAATTCTATTTATTTTCCTTCCAAACCATTTTTGGTCTCTGGAGTAGGAAGCATACTCATTAGAAGTAATTGCAAACCCTGCCATTCAAGGAGAAAAGATGCTTTGTCCATAAATGATTCTATGGGATTGGGCATGTTGGAGTTGAAGGATGGACCTGAAAAACAGGTTCTGGTCTCCTCCAAAGTCTCTGTGCCAATCGCCAATGAACTGGTTAATTTTCTACAAGCAAATCCCTGGGCATATTGTATACTGGAACATGCCAGCGCTGCGTCACTGGTGTGACATAGTAATGGAATGTTAATAAGAGCTTGCCTTCTAATTTGAGTTGTTTCTGTTCCTCCCATAAATACTCACTTACCTTTCACTGAGTGAGATGCTTGAAAAACTCTCCACCATTTCATTCCTGAGCACACTGCTGGAAGATCCTAGCAGATGGTTTCAATCCGGGTATCCAAATGCAGCCTCTCTCCCTCGTGAAACGGAATGGCTGTTTTAGGCTTGTTGCCTGTCACCAACTCTTAGGATGAAGCAAGGGGAAAGAAAACTCCATAATCATGATGGCATTCAGTAGAAACTGCAAAGGGAATTCACAAATGAAGCATGAAATTAGCCCAAAGGGGAATTTGCCCGAATCACAAGAACTTCAATGATGACCCTTTTGTAAAAATTGCTTTGGTACTTGGCGATGACCACAGTTGGTCGAGATCTTGGCTTTATTGATTTGACCTCTGAGTTTATTAAAGCATTAAGGGTTAACAACAACAAAAAAAAGATGCGTGCAAGCCAGCAGAGAGCTCAGGGAAGGGAAAGGCAGGAAGTAATGGGCACAGCCAGTTTTCAAGGGAGGATCAACCTCTTAGAACCAGAGTTCCATGGCGGTGATAACAGTAGCAAACAGAGACACAGAACGCGGTGTAATAATCTGAGAAAGAAGTTCTGTGAACGATCTAGGAAATCTAAGGATTGAGTTGCTGCAAGGACTTTGCCAAAATTATATAGCAAGCTATTTGGAGAGGTAAGCCATGTCCAAGACTGTCACTCTTTTATCTTCATGTGAGTAGGTGACATCATTTTGCTTTCGTTGAGGCTAAATCATTGGTCATAACTCTCTCTCAGCATTTGTAGGAAAGAGAACATTCATTTATAGTACATTGCCCAATGTATAGTAGAGGTAGGAGCTTAATACATGTTTATTTAACTGAATATAAGTGCACTATCTTATATTCACTATAGTACACTTATATTCACTAAGTACACTATTTATACTTCACTAAAGTATATAAAATTTTGTGCTTTTATAAATGGTTATTATATCTATTATTCTATGTGATCCTCCTTATTCTCCAATAAAGTTGTAGGGCAGGTGTCATTGTACCCTCCAGGGCTGCACGATGGTCACTGGGAAATAGAATTTGTAGTCCCGATCTTACAGTCTCTACTGTTTCTAGGCTCATGGGAGCTGAGCCTAGATAGAGAGATAAAGAAAGGGAAGAAATCACAGGCAAGAAAGTTTCTCATCTTAGTGAGCAGGAGAGAGGGTGACATCTCCGTGCACACCTTTTTATTAGGAAAACCTACTAAGCAGAGGAAGGTGGGGGGCACAATGAGGTCGATTTTAGAGTCCCAGTTGAGATGTTTGTGAGATAACACTGTAACATTAGGCAGGCAGCTGGAAGCAGAGAAGGGTACACACATGGGCAAGAGGGCATAGTTATTGGCATAGGAGTGATCTGTGGGATCCTGAAGGCAGCCAAGATCACCAAGGGAGAAAATGTGTCAACAAACAGGAAAAAGGTGGGGCATGGTGGCTCATGCCTGTAATCCTAGCACTCTGGGAGGCCGAGGCAGGAGGATCGCTTGAGCTCAGGAGTTTGAGACCAGCCTGGACAACATAGCAAGACCCCCATCTCTACAAAAAATTTAAAAAACTAGCTGGGCATGGTGGCATGCACCTTTAGTCCTAGCTACTAAGGAGGCTGAGGCAGTAGGACGCCTTGAGCCCAAGAGTTTGAGGTTACAGTGAACTATGATAATGCCACCGCACTCCAGCCTGGGTGACAGACTGAGAACCTGTCAAAGAAAGAAGAGAGGGAGAGAGGGAGAGAGGGAGGAAGGAAGGGTAAAAAAAAAGAAAGAAAGAGAGAATCAGAAAAATTATCACTCTTTCTAATTTAGTGATACCAATCATTTGTATTACACTGATTTCAATTAACGCTTTCAGCCATGTATGTGCTTAGTCACCCATCTTGATTCTTGCACCTACTTATTATTTAATTGCCAAAAGAAGCAGCCCTGTGACAGTAAGTGTGATCATCCTCATTATATTGATTAAGCAAGAGAGACTTGGAGAGTTCAGTGGTTTGCCCAAGGCCCAAAGCCGATTCCTCCTGGGAGGCCATGCTTCGTGGGAAGGGGTTGAGTTTGGCATCCTTACAAAGGGTAGTAAGTACTAGCTGTGAAAAGTATTGCAAGGCTTTCTCTTGTGGTTGACTCTACCTGGTAATAGAACCTTGATGAGCCAAGGGGTTCTGGAATTTTAGTAAACTCACTCCTTGAACACATTTATTTTTGTAGCATTTTTGCCCCCGGAAGTTTGACATTACTGACACAGCCAAAGTCAAGCTATGTAGGCCCTCGGCAAGGACGAAGCTCATCCAAGCCTGGGCCTCCTCCCTGCTCACAGTGAGGAGTCGAGGGGGTGGGTGGTCTCTTGCCTGGTTTCCGGCTTACTTCTCTCAAGCGGAGTCTAGAATGTCCCTTGTCCTTCCTGCAGATGCACGTCGGTTCTTCTTCTTTTCTCGGATGTTCCCTGAGGCCAGTTCTAGCGAGGGCCACTGCACTTGTTCTTCCTGTTGCATCCTTCAAGGCGAGTGGCAGCTTTATGTGACGACTGGACTCTCAGGGAAACCAGAGCAAGCAGACTTAGGGAGCAACCTGGGATTCTCTGGCAACCTCAGAGGTTCCACTGTAAACTCTAAGCCGTTTCATTTACTACCCGGTGAGAGGCATGACATCTTCCCGCTAATTAACGGCGACCCTCCTTGGCGATGAGTTACTGTCTGCATTCCCACAGACCAGCTGGAGAAGAGTCCGGACACTGGAGAGTTTCTATTTTTAACAGGTTTTGGCATTGCACTTACATTCCATTACAGCTGATTCAGAAGTCACAGAAAACTTGAATCGTGCTCTTTTTTCCCCTTCACCTAAGGCCACTACTAACTGGATAAAGGGCTTTCTGCACTCTGTTACCTATTATACTACAAGAGCAAATAGAAAGCAGCATTCAAACAAACAAACAAAAACTCTTTGGCCTAACCACTTAGCTTCTGGGGCCAGTTCCACCTTGTCTGCAAAAGAGGCGAAAGGGGAAATTATTCTGATACAAACACAGGCGGCGGCATGAATGGCGACCCAGTTAAAAATAAGGTGGTGGATCTTGCTTGGAGTGGGGGACAGCAAAGGTGGTCGGAAGGGGAGCACAATAGGGGCTTCCTCTCTTTCCGCAGAGGAAGAAACCCATCAGATGGACATGGCAGCTTGCTCAATGAGCAAAGAGGAGGCAGGCACCCCTGGTACATGCAAGGGGTGGCAGAAAAGCACGGACTCCGGAGCCACCAGGGTGCCAGAGTTCAGGTCCCCTTCTTCTGCTCAGTTGTCGCATGGCCTGGGGAAAGATGCGCAGCCTCTTGTGTTTGCTAATCTGTAATACTAAGAAAGGATTAGCATCCTCCAAGCACTTTTGGAAAATTATACGAGATAATACAGGGAAAGCATTTAGAAAGTGCTGGGCACATAGTAAGCGTGCTGTAAGTGTTCAGTCTCGTGTACTCGAACCCAAACTTGAACCCTAACCCTTTACCAGGTGTCCGTTCTTCAAGCAACGTGGTAGCCCAGTACACAGACTTCCCTTATCTTTAAAGTGGAAATAACTGCCACCTTCTAGATCCTAATCAGTAAATATTAATTCAATGTTAATGTACCGTCTGGCTCATGGCACTCTAAGTGAAAGTGCTCTTAATAATTGGGCCAAGACAATAGGCATAAATTGAGACTGTCCAGGACAAACGAGGAAGGTGACTTTAGGAGCCAGGTAGGCACATGTGAGAGCTCCGCTTTCAGTGGTCACAGTGAGGTGCCATCTAAGTGATCTTTTAGGATTTGATTCCTAGCCTAGAATGAGCTTCCAAATCACCAGCTGCATTAGGAAAACCTTTCCGAGCTGTGCCTGTGATCTCTGGGACCAACGTCTGTGGAACCCAAGTGGGGTGTGTGTGTGTGTGTGTGTGTGTGTGTGTTTGTTTGTGTGACACCGCTGATTTTGATGCAAACCCGAGGTTGCTCTCACTGATGAGCCGTGAAATTTCAATCTCATGGCTTCTCTCCAGCTGTCAATAACGAACAACAAGAATAAATTAAATTTCCATCAGGCCTTATAATTGCTATTATTTTTCACACGTCGTCTCATCTGATCTCTGACACAGCCATCCTCTGAAGGGTCACATGTTCTTCCAATGAGATGCACAGAAGTTACCGCTGGTGTCATTCTGGAATCAGACCCCAAACTTTGAGTTTAGAGATTGACTTTTCAGTGTATATGACAACTGGCTCTTCCAACTGTGGTCTGTGTTGGACTAAGAGCACAGCCCTGACGCCCATGGAAGACACGGAGTTATGGACACCTGACCCCAGGCAAATACTGACCTGTTTGCCATCACTCTAGGTGGGTTTGCAGTTCTAGACCCGTACGTGAAGGAAATTATGCAGTCTGTGCCCTTTTTCCCCTCTTTTCTTTCATTCACTATAATGATTCTGAGATGCATCCGTGTTGCATGTATCAATATTTGTTCTGTTCTAGAGCAGTAGGTACGTTTTAAGTCTTTATACTTTTACCTATTGATGAAAGACTTAGACTGTTTCCACTTTGGGGCTATTATAAACAAGGAAGCTTCTTTAAACATTCATATACACGCCTTTGTGTTCATATTTTCCTTTCTTCTGGGTAAATATTGAGGAGAAAAGTGGCTGTGTCATAGGATAGATATATATTTAACTTTTTAAGAAACTCCCAAAATATTCGTTTGCGAAATGATTGTCATGGGTGTGTAGTAGTATCTTATCATGCTTTTAATTTCCATTTCCCTGATGACTAATAACACTGAGCATCTTTTCATGTATTTGTCAGCCATTTATGTATCTTCCTGTGTCAGTGCCTATTCTAGTCTCTCATCTATTTTTTTAATTGGATTTTTATTATCAAGTTGTAGCATCCCTGCGTATCTTCCAGATACAAGTACTTTGTTAGATATTTATAGTGCTCGTATTGTCTCACAGGCTACGTTTTGTCTATTTTCCTAAAGCTATCTTTTGATGAACAGGAGTTTCCATTTTGATCAAGCTTATTTATCTATTTTTAGGGTTACTGCTTTCTAAGTCCTGTCTATGAAATATTTCCCCACTCTACCATCACAAAGGTATTTTCCTATGTTTCCTTTTAAAAGCTTTAGAGTCTTAGCTTTTATGTTTAGGTTCATAATCCATATCAAATTAATTTTTTTCATATGATAAAAGGTATTAATATAATTCAAGGACCATCTTTTTGCATTTAGATAGTCAATTACCCTTACATCATTTGTTGAAAAGACTTTCCTTTCCCCCGTTGTATTACTTTCATACCTTTGTTGAAAAATCAATGGACCATACATGTGTGGTTTGTGCCTGGAGTCTCTGTTCTCTTCTATTCGTTTACTAGTCTGTCCTTACACTAATACAATCCCGGTTTGATGACCGTGTCTTTTTAACAAGTCATGAAGTCGTAGCATAAACTCCCCCAACATTGTTCTTTTCCACGTTGCATTGACAGTTCTAGATCATTTGCATTTCCATATAAATTGATTGATTCAAGCATTCTCTTTCTTATTAAATAACTTTTGAAAATTCATGTATTTCAAAGAATTTGACCATTTCACCTAGGTTGTTGAATTTCTTGGTGTACAGTCTAAAATATTCACTTACTGTCCCCTCGGGCTGTAAGCTTAAAGAGCTTCCAGAGGTCACACACGTTAAGGACACACTGAAGGTGAAGCGAGCTGCAGTAGAGACCTTGTTCCATCATCAGGGCTTAGCTGAGACCCCAGAAAAGCATACCCTAGGAGCAGGGCTGTTCTAGCCCTAGAAGCAATAGCAAAGCCTAAAGCCAAGCCTCCAAGTATCAAACTGATCTGCCTACTGGTCTTTTTGCAAGCACTTACCCTGTGCTTGCACAGCCGAATATTTGGCTGCAGATTCACCAGGACCCAGCTGCAGATAGCTGGGATGTCCCTGCACAGCCTTCTCCTCACTGGCACCTGGTTTTGCAAATTCCATCCATCTCAGCATCCCTGAGTAACAGCCTCTGTTTCCTCCACCCACAGACTTGCTCTTGGGTAGGGCTCCACTTCCCTGTGCTGCAGTTTAGAAAATGCCTGTAAGAGGAAAGCCAGGGCGTATCTCACAGGTTTCCTCCTCTAGAGGATCTAAACCCTAAATGCTTACAAACAGGTGCTTCCTACATTGTGTCCAATTGTCTCTTTTTTTAATGGCAGGAGAGTATGTCAATATCCATTACTGTGTCATGGCTGGAAGCCAGTAATAAATTTTGAACAACAACACACATTAAATAAACTAGTGCAATGTCAACAACTCTCAGGACCTTTTTTAGCTAATTAAATTCAACATCCAATTATTGAGACTTGCTATATAGAAGGTGCCATGTAAGGGACTACTGGGGATCAAACAGGAATAAAGCAAAAATACTTGCCCTGAAAGGTCTCCCTGCGCAGAGAGGGGAAACAGAAAGAAGTGTAACATGCTGTCATATCATATCCCAGAGGTTCCTAGTGCCATAAAAGGGAACTTGAAGTGCTCTCAGGAGCACAGGGAGAGCGCTTGATTTTGACATGGGGATGGTGGTAGGTGCTAGTGTTTTGGAAAAGTTCCTATGGCAGCAACTTCATTTGGCTATTGAAGAATGGTAACCTCCATAACCCCCAAACTATCCTGTTTTGAGCTTTAGATATTCTCTGAGCTCTGTGTCTTGTTTACAGACAGATACCCTTCTAGTTCTATTTTTCATTAAACTCCAGAGAGTCAAGTGAGCTGCCTTTCCCGGCACACGCATTAAATGACCCTTCAAGATAACTGCATTATTATCTCTGTGGGGAGAAATGATTGGAAATGAAAAATGTCCTTTGAACAAAAGTAAATGAGAAGCAGCAGGAATAAGGTGAGAGTTGAGAGATGACAGGGCTACCACTTGTATAAGCAAAGGGATAAGTATATTTAGATCTGCTTGATATATTAGGAGTCCTTTTTAGAACATGTTCTTACTACATGGGTTAAGAAAGCTATGCTTAGCTAAAAGAGCAGATCGCTTGGAGCATCACTAGAAGTTATGGATGTTATTGCAGTTTTGAATTCCTCTTCAACTGAAAAATTGATAGATGTTTTGTTTTGTCTGTATTTTAGCCACTTCTTCAAGTATAGTTTTATCCATCTTTTAAAGCTTTTTAAATATACATACATATATATACATATGTTTGTTATTATTTGGTACATAAAATTTAACAAATATAGCTCTATTGGCAGGTGTGCCTTATCAACATAAAATAATCCTCCATATCCCATGAAATGCCTTGTGCCTTGGATTCTGCTTTATTTGATGCTAATATTGCTGTCCCAGTTTCTTTACCTTGGTTTGGTATATGTCTCAAAAACATATTATTTCTTTAACCATGCAATAATATTTTGTTTAGTATTTTGTGTCTTTCATAAGCAGAACATTTTTTTTCTTAACTCAGTATGAAAGGCTTTGTCTTTTACTACAGGATTTTAACCCATTTATTTTTATTTTTATCATTCATATATTTGAACATTTTTGTAATTCTTTTTACTCATCAAAGGATGAGCATGAATATAATGAAAATATAAGCAAGAGTTAATGAATTATTACAAAAGTATCATTTTAATTGTATATGTTATATAGTAATAATGATAATGATGATAATGTGTATTACCTTATTATGTGCCAGATGCTGATCTATATATTACTCTCTACATTAATTATTTGATTCTCACAACATAAGTTAAGCATTTAATACATAAGAAACCTACGGCAAAGAGAGAGAAAGTACTGACTTACATGTCTATTCTTTTAGTATTTCTTAGTGAAATATTATGATAGAACTTGATAGGTCTTCTTTGTGCTCCAAAGGGAATGTCTTACCAGTCTGTGTGCATTAAGAGGATTTTATCCAGGATTGGCAATGAATTTTACTTAATGCCTTTCTATAACTATCAATTAATCATGTATTCTTTTGATCTACTATTCTCATCTGGCAAGGATATATTTATAGGTCTAATACAGATAAGTCAGTCACCCAATGGAAAAAAATGGATCTAATTTTGCCAGTGTGTAAGAACCGGTTACCCTCAGTCCCAGGAACAGATAGGCAGAGTCACCAAGGCTGCAACAGACAAAGGAGTTTATTTTTTAGCCTAGGCTAGGGTCCAAGGCTCAGAGCACCAGCGCAGTGGTCTCTTCACGAGCCCGGACCCTGCCCTGGGGTGGAAACAAAGTTTTTATATTTATCGATAGGTTACATGTATTGGGCACACCCCCCCCCACCCCCCTTTTAGTTCATTTGTTCCCTCAAAAGTGGCCGATAGTTTTGGCTCCTGATTGGCCAGTTTCTAAGCCGGGGCTTTGGCTCCTAATTGGCCAGTTTTCAAGCCAGGGCCCTCAGTTGTTACCAGCGGCATTTCGGGGAGGGGGAGGGCCTGCGTTGGGGAAACCAAAACTTAGGCCTTTCCTAAGAGGTCTAGTCTGTCATGGAATTACTCCTGTTTTCCTTCCTGCTCTACAAGTGAACATTTAGCAGTGAGTATGCAGCACTGCACGGCAGTAGAGAAACGAGGGACGGGCCGTGCAGATTCTCAGCAGGTTCAGTGTTAGGGGGTGCAGGGCAAGATCTGGAGCCAGGCAGGCATGGTTTGAACCCATCCTCATTCTTACAGGTGGGTTGTCTTTTGGTGGTGTCCTGAACCAGGGTGGATGGTGACAAGTGAACGAAGGTTCCATGGCCAGACTCGGTGATTGGATGTTATGGAGGAGGTTGGGGAGTGCAGGGTTGAAGTTGACAGTGGGTTTCTGGCTTGGACAACTGTGAGGAAGGCTGCCACTAACCGAAGATGTAGCAGAGAGGAAAGAGTAGGTTTGTGAGAGATGGTGAGTTTGGTTTGGTGATGTTAAGGATGAGATGGTTTGAAAATATCAGGAGAGATGTCTGGTAATAGTTGTGTGTGCAGGACTGGAGCCCAGGAGACAGGTATGGTCTAGAAATAGAGATTTGAGAGTCATCAGGACCAAGTGTGAAACGGAGGAGCTGCCCTGACCTTGACCTCCCCCTGAAAGTACCAGGCAGTTCTCAGCTGAGGCTGCAGAAGGCTTGGTTAAGTTTGAAAAGAGCTTGTCCTCTGTGAGCAAAGTGGAGCTTTCTAAATGTGGCGTTTATTATGCAAGATGGAGGCATGGCCAGTTCTTGTTTGCAAAGATGTCTATCATCAAAACAGTGCCATACTCCATTGGCTTTTAAAATTAAAGAGAAAATTGCCCCAAGTCCCATTCTGCATTTTAAAAAGTGATCTGCCCAGCTATGCTTAGAAGCCATATTATAGCTTCCAAAAAGACGTCTTGTGTTTTTAAATAAGCTATTAAAATTCCTGTATGTATTTGTTATGTCCATTTGAATGCTACCCTTGTCTGATGGAGATCAGGCCCTGTGGAGGTCTAGTTCAGATGGAGCCTGGGGCTGTTTACCTAAGAGCTGGGGGGAAGGAGCAGAGATCTGCAAGCAACCTCCATCCCTAGCTTACCCCAGGCAGGGGAGGGGTGTGCAGGAGCTGGGAGTGGGCAGCAAGGTGTTATTGTTCCTACTTTACAGAGCTAGAGGTTTCTGCTAGAGGATGACTGCAGTATCAGGGGCTGCCTGCGGGTGAGCCAGTGGCCATTGAGAGGACCTGGTATGTCATGTCCAAGTGGGTAATTGTCCAGAGAACTCTGATTAAGCATCTTTACAGTGATCTGGAACCCCAAATCCATCTGCCTGCTCCCCTGTTCAGCTCACACTGCACAAGCATCAGCCAACTCACCCAGGTCCTTGCTAGCGGCAATCAGGACTGGAACATGCCTAAGCCTTTCAGCTGAGTGTGCAGGAACATCGTCCGGAAAAAGTCTTACACCACTTGCTCCTTGGGAAATAGATTTTGGTTGCTTATGTCGCTGCTTCAGATCTGTGGTGTTTGGCCTTGGACCCACAGCCCACGAATAGGAGAGGAGGCAATGGCTATTGCCTCTTAATTATGGGCTTCAACCCTTCCTCCAGGACCCTATAAAATAACTTTATAAGTACTGGCAGTAATAATTTTATGAAGTGCCTGCATCGTAACGGTCTAAAATTATTTAGAGAATGGTCTTGTTTTCATGTTAATATGAGTATCTTAGAGATCAAGAAGATAAAGTTTTGGGATGTGAGTTAAGACATGTTCCTCCGTTTAAAATTGTATTTCCAGCTGTGAGTAGCGGAAGCACGCGTTTTACTCAAAACGTCATTCTCTTCCATCAAGAAATGTGTCCGTTGACTCAGTGAACAGCCACTGAGAATCGTGTTTGTTGCTGAGATGCGAATGAAGGCTGAGTGCTAACATCGTGAGGGCTGAATGTGTCATCCACTCAACAATATTGTCGTTATACGCTATAAACTGTTGTGGGTGTTGAGGATACAGCAGTGAAATACAAAGACAAAAAGCTCTGCCCTCAAGGAGTTTACATTCAAGAAAAGGGACAAAAAAAAAAAAAAAGAACAAAATATGTAAAGGACAGAAGATGGTGGTACATGCTATAGAGAAAAGTAACAGCTGCTAAATGCGTGAGGAGAACGGTGAGAAAGGAAGTTAGGCTGTACTAACGGAAGGGGTTGTGAATTAGCTGGATTTTGAACACAGCCTTGAAGATAGACAAAGAGAATTTAATAAATTCAAGTCTTAATAGACACAGGGGAGAGGGACAGGTCACCGAGAGAATAGCAGGAGAAAGCAGCGGAGAACCAACTGCAACTACACGAGCTGAGGTCACAGTCACCTTCCAGGATTAACAAAGTTACAGTGAAAAATCTTCCATGACAGGAAGAGAGCCTTGGTGTTGGACATTCCTAATTCAATCAACAGACATTTGTTGGAGATGCTCACAGGGTGTAAACTCCAAGGGTAGGAACCTTCTGTGTATTACAGCAGGGCCTGGCCCAGAGAAGGTGCTGAGTAAATTATCTGTTAAATGAATGAATAATGGAAAAGGTTGTGTAGCACCAGTAGAACCAAATGATGAAAGGCCTTGAATGACAGGGTGAAGAGCTTGAACTTGATCTTCTCAGCAACAAAACGGTAACTCACAACATGTATCTCAGCAGATACACCTTTATGAGGTTCCCTTAATGACATCACTGAGCCCCTTGAAAAACCTCCCCTCCCTTTAGCTGTTTCTAGGAGTTTTTTCTCATGGTTTCCATCACTTTCTTCCCTTTCTGTCCCATCTCTTTGGAGAGGACCAGATGACCACTGCCATCACCTCCCAGGCCCCAGATGTCCATGTGTGCAGCCCACATGTCATCAAGGAGCTCTGGAGCCACCAGCAGCCCAGACCATGCCATGCTCCTTGCAGAAGAGCAAACTATGTTCCTGCTTGATGTCAGCGGGCTTCAGAGAGGTGCCTGTGCCCCACGCAGATCGCCTCATGACAGCAGCCCTTGGGTTCTCCTCCCAGCCCTTCTTTCTGCAAGCTCAGAATAAACCTCCAGGACAGACATCAGGGTGTCCTCCCAAACCACCCCCGCAATATCTTGGGCTCCTGCCCTCCTCCCCTCTGGTCATCTCCCCACAGTGTCCTTCATCCCACTTGACATGAGCCTGTTTTTCCCTTTTGACTGTTTCCACCTGCCTAGAAGCATTTGCTTTTACAGAAAGGAAGAGGGAGTGTCAATTACTTGTTCTAAACCTTTAATTTGACAGATGAGGGAACAGAGGCTCAGGAGAGAAAGATGACTCACCCAGCTTTAAACAAGGGCAGGGTTGCTGGAGATGGCAGGGAGGAGCAGGCACACGTGGAAGGTGTTCAGAAGGGAAGCATCGTGGGGGCTGATGACTGTCTGGAAAGTAGGAGGCAAAGGAAAGGGAGGACCATTTAGACATCCTCCACTCAGGCACTGTGTTGGGCCCCTGCCCTGACCCCGCGTGCAGCAAGAGAGACAGCCCGGGGCCCCTATCGCCTGGAGAGCGCACCCTCTGCGCTCTGGACAATGGAACAATCAAAGAAAACAAGTGAATAAGAAAACTTAAAAACTGCGATATATGCTGTGAAAGAGATAAGCCCCCGAGGCAGGTGTGAGGTCAAGGTGGTGGTTGAGGGAAGCTTTTGTGCAGAGACGGGAAGAAGACATTTTAAATGGGAGACTCATGAAACAACAGTGACCTTAACAAAAGTGGCATGGTTTGACAAATAAGATGGTTTATGAAGGGAGATCCACTTTTAAGGAAACAGCCCATAAAAGAACACAATGACTTCATTGCTAGCTTTTCCTTGAACAAATAATCTTTTGTTCACTAAAGGGGTGATGGGAACGTTGGTATCTTTTGAGTGTTTGGGATTGTTTGTTCAACACAAGGAGGTCTTCTAGAAGGGCCTGCTCGCAGTGGGTCTAGCACCGCATGGGGTCCCAAACTACCCTCTCCTGAGTGCCTGTGGGTGTCGGGCTCCAACACATGCACTGGGACAGACCCGCTGCCCTGTCTTAAGAGGAGAAATGCCGCTTGGGGGTCTGTTAACGGGTGAAAGAGACCATTTGAGCAGCTCGGACTCATCCAAGATGAAACTCCTTATTCTGCAGAGCTGCCCTTGGCGAGCCAGAAGGATCCCGTACCGAGTGCTCTATCTGCCACTTGCAGAAGTCTGAGGGATGAGGGAACATCTCCCCGAGTAACCTCTTTCCTTGCCTGGCTTGCAAGGAGCAGTGGTTCTTCACAACAGTAACCACAGGCCAAGGCACCCAGTCTCTGGAAAAGTGGGCCACGCTTTCCCCATCCCACACCGGGTGGCCCCCATGGTGGCCTGGGCTTGTCCCCTGCAGGACTGTGTACCCAGCTCAGGGTACACTTTTCCCTTTCTCACTGCACCCCCTAGCCATGCCTCCACCCTTCCTCACCCGGCCTGCTATGCAAGCTTCCTGCCAGCAAGTTCAGAAGAGACGCTCACACTCTCGAGGGAGCAGCCACGTGACTTTTCTCAGGTGCACGAGTTGAGAGCTATACAATTCCAAACCCCAGTTAAACAGAGGAAGACAGAGACCAGGTGAGGTCCTTCCAAAGAGGCAATGAAGTAACATCTGCTTGCCCCGTCTGTAACCTCGATCCTCTCATTGGGACATCCGTCTAAATGAGGTCCCCCAGCCAGGGTACAGCTTGTCCTCACCAGCTGAGGTCCAGGCTGAGCCATCTTTGCTGTCACCAAAGACCACTGTAAGAATAGGATGAGAGCTAAAGGCTCTTCCCAGGAAAATGTGTCCCTGTACACACACATTTAATGTCATGGGAAGTCTGTCTGTGAACCTCGGGTTGTGAGCCTAGGGTCCTAGTCCATGGCTAATGTGGCCAGCTTCTTAGAGGTTCCTGGCCACCATTCCAGGTAGATAATCCACAGACTTCTTGTTGGCTGAGAACTGCCCAAGGGTGGCCCCACATGAACCCCAGGAGGGCTCAGGCAAGTCACTGTGCCACAGCCAAACCGGCCGCTCAGCACAAAGGCATCCGTGGACTCCAGGATGATTTGAGACTTGGATCTGCTCTCGCGCTTTGGTTCCTACAGCTTTTCTCTGGGGTTGAATTTGATGGGGCAGAGTTTGCTTCCTGGCAAGAAGGCATCATCTGGTCTGGCCTGAATGCTGCTTGGCACTGGAGCTCCTTGGCCTTGGGAACTGGCCACCTATTTGTGTGACAGGTCATTTCTGTCCTCTGTTCATTGGACGTGTACCAGTCACACTGGCGAGACCACTGGCTGGACAACAAGAGACACGCAAGGGTTATTTTCTCTCATGGTCCCGTAACATTAGCTTCTCCTTTGGATTTTGCTTTAAAAAAAAAAAAAAAAAACCTGTAGCCATTTAAACTCTAATTCTCAGATGTGATACCGAAAGCCTCTCTGGACCATATGTTCCAACTTTTTAAATAATGTTGCTATTGAGGATGGTGCTCTCGTCTTCCCTCTGCCTCTTCATCTCTGTAAAACCTGTTGTCATCCAGTGACAGCTGGACATATTAGCACTTCCGTGCCACCGTGGGACTGTGAAATGGCACACAAGAATCAGGAGCAGGAATGGCTGAAGCAGAGCTGAGCCTGGTTCTGGTCCCTCCCGGCTTGGCTGCAGAAGAGTTGTGTGACCTGGGGACTCCCTCCCCTGCTCAGCCTCGCTGTCTTCACCTGTAAAGGACAGGTTGACAGTGCTGATCTCTCACTTCCTGCCAATCTTCCTCTTCTAGCGTTCCTTGACTCCTGCTAATTAGGGGGTACCATAACCCTGTGTCTCTCAAAGTTGTCATTAAGATGTCAGGTTTTCCAGTACACAAAAATCAGGCACAGAAGCTGTGAGGCTGGAATCGAGAAGACTGATTCATGGCTTCCAGCTCCCAGACCCAGTCACCTCAATCTGGAGAGAAACAGTCGAACCACAGAGGAACCTCTCCCGACCAGTGCTGGGTTGGAGTTCAAGAACTCCATTCCTATTTTCACCAAGTTTTGGAGTACGTAGCACTGCTGTAGCAAACTCATGTAGGAGAACAACATGGGCATAAAAATGATTTTTTCTTGTATTGGGGCCACTGAGGGCAAACTTTGCTGTAACTTCATAGCTAAAATGTGACTCTCATGGCCAAGCCTTCACTGGGACAACTCCCAGTGTCCCCCCGTAAACCCACAAGATCAGCCCCAAATCGAAAATGATTTCAGATGTTCCCAATCCATAGGACATTAAGTGACAAGGCGTAGAGGCATCATTTGAAATCATTAGTTTCAATTTCTTCTTGGAATCCAGAGGCCTCCACGGTGGAGGTGAAGCTGCTGAATCTCCAAGGGTGAGGATGGTGGTGTTTGGCCCTGAACACCTGCTCTACCCATCTCGGTCTGACCCATTTAAGTTGGTCAGGGTGTTTGGAGGGTCAACAAAGAGTCAGCAATTCTGCAGCATACCAGATGATGCAAGGAAACTCAGTGAGGGGAAGAGCCCCTAGGGTCTAGGCATTTTCCAAAGCCCAAGAATTAATCCAGACAAAATTCACATGCAAAACATGAACCAATCTGCAGGGCGAGGTGTTCAGGGAATTAGGTTTGGAGCAGTTGGCTTCTCTCAAGCAAAGCAAAGCTACAGCAACCCAAAGCATAGGAGTCCCTCTTCCCCTGTGGGTGATCCAGGAGTCTGGCTCTTCCTGGGAAGCATGACAAGGAAAACTAGCCTGTTAGATGCCAAATGATGCAGCAAGGGAGAAATGATAGTAAAATACCATCACAGAGAAAACCAGAAGATTGAACAGAAATAGCAAAACAGGGAGACAACAGAAGGAAGGCGAGGTTGGGGAGAGAACACGGGGCCACAGCTATCAGAGAAGAAAACCAAACCTCAGAGTGAGGCGGAACCATGGGAGGAATAGGAGATGCAATCATTCATTCATTCCGTCAGCAAGGAGGTCAACCATTCATTCAACAAAAACTGGGTGGTGACTGTGCTCAAGACTCCAGCCTAGTGACAACTGACTGACCTTGCCCTGGTGCTCCGCTGCGATGGGAGGAGGCCTGGGAGGAGCACTCAGCAGCTGTCCTCCCACCCTCAAAAGCATCGTCAGTCACCAACGGGAAAGGGATCTGAGAAGAAGTGGAAGTTGGGGAGAGAGCTAGTGGGGAGCTCAGAGAAGAAGGTGCCTGAGTGGGAAGGTTTGGCAGAGAAGGATGATTGGGACCAGGCAGCTCTTTCCCGAGCCTGATTCCAGCTCAGTCTCCCCTTCCGAGGAGAAGAAATATGGAGGGAAGGAAGAGATCTCAGGATGTGAATAACGTAAATAAGAAGAGAAACAGCCCTTCTCTATCTTTTCTCGTGCTTTGGAACATTCCTGATGGAAGTACAGCTACGAGTCCCTCTCCTAACCCCAGCCAGCCAGCAGCTGCTCAAAGAAAGTCACATGACTCCCCGACCCAGGCAGGAAGAACATCCCAAGCAGGAGAAATGGAGCCTGTGACCTGCCCCCATGGTGGGACTGTCAGATTTGGAATGGACAAATCTGTGCTAGGCTTAGACACATCTGGGTGCTGTCATACACTTAATGGGATAAACCACATGTTGTCATTTATGGGAAGGTCTCTGGCCCAGAAGCATCTCCCACTCACTGCCTGAAAAGCCAACATCTAGAGATTTGCTTGGATTAACAAGAAAATATTCCTAGAAGATTAAGGCTGGATACTATCTGACAGTCAGATCTTAATATAAATAAGTTTTAACCAACTCCCTTTCTCTCCCTGTACCTGAGCCACAGGGAAGAGATGGGTGCTTTGGGGTGGGACAGATAGAGGGAGAGGGGCCAGCGTTTCCCTCCGAAAACATGATTGCAGCAGAAGAGAGAGCCTGAGATCTTGGCTCTGGGTCAGCCAGGCTTGGAATTAATGGGGCCCGAGCAAGGGAAGGAGGAGGTGACTAAAAGGAAATGTTGAGATTTATGAGAGCTAAACTGGGCTCTGTGAGCAGAATGAGTGTCCTTGAAGGAATTGTGGGAAATTCCAAGGCTCTCAGACGATGCTCTGAGCAGTCACATCCAGACTTCACTACAGGAACCACCAGCCAAGGTACCCCATCCACACCAAGCAGGGATTTTTTTTCCTTTTTTTTTTTTTAAATTGAAATTAATCTAATAAGGAAAACACACTCACCTCCCTAGCCAATTTACAGAGTGGTGACATTCCCAGACGAGGTGGTTTTTGGTATGTTCAGCTCATACATCCTTGCAGTCGTTAAGCACAGACCCAGGCAGGCCTTTGTGAAATGGGCTTCCTTAATCACATCACTGTCACTGTTAGGAAGAAATATTGGACAATATATGGGCATCATAATGTGAGATGAATTTTTTTGAGGGAAAGTAACCACATTTGCAACAAAATCACTAGTCACGTTGGCATTCGCCATTTTCTCCACCTCTCAGATGAGGTTCAAAAAAAGCCTCTTTCCTACCTGGCTGCCCCCAACTGCACACTTCATCACTCCCCACATGCCATCGTCTCTCCCAAGAGACGCATTATTCCAATACATTCGGAGATTTCTGTAAAGGAACACACCTGAAATCAGACTGCCCAATTTCAAAGCTCAGCTCTGCCAGTAAACTATCTGAGTGACCTTTTTTGAGATATTCACCCTGATTAAGTGCAGTTTCTTCATTTGTAAAATGGGGGTATGGACAGGAATCGTATAACTTCTTCATGTTACTAACAATGATCAAATTGCATGTAAAGTGTCTAGCACTGTGCCTGGCTCACACCCGGCATGCAAAGTCTGTAAACTTTATTATAATTATAGGACAATGTTAAAAGCTTTAAAGCTAAAGAATAAAGCTTTCTCACTTAACATGTTTTTCCATCGTGTGTGTGTGTGTGTGCGTGTGTGTGTTTTCTTTGAGCCACAGGGAACTTAACAGGGCGTGTGCTTCAGAGCTAATGGACACTCCCATCAACCACCAGACTATTTCGTCTTCTTTGGGTTTTGTGGTATTTGAGTTTACTCTTTGTTCATGTTTATGAGATCATCTACTAAATTTCAGAGCACTGTTTGCCAGTGGATTTTAAGAGCACCAGCAGTTTGTCATGTCTCTGATAGGTCCGCAGAGCAGAGAGGAAGGAAAGACATAAAGTCAAGATCATAGACTGAAACCAAAGAGAAAAGTTGTGCAAGGCCATTAGAAATTACCCATGCAAGGTCGGGCTTGGCAGTTCACACCTGTAATCCCAGCGCTTTGGGAGGCCAAGGCAGGAGGATTGCTTGAGGCCAGCCGTTCAAGACCAGCCTGAGCAAGAGCGAGACCCCATCTCTACAAAAAAATAGAAAAATTAGCCGGGCATGGTGGTGCACACCTGTAGTCCCAGCTACTTGGGAGGCTGAGGCAAGAGGATTGCTTGAGTCCAGGAGTTTGAGGTTGCTGTGAGCTATGATGCTGCCACTGTACTCTAGCCTGGGTGACAGAGTATCTGTCTGGGGAAAAAAAAAAAAAAAACAGAAAGAAAGAAATTATCCATTCAACTGCTCCTTTTTCAGATAAGAAAACTGAGTCCCAACGGGATAATAGGACTTACCCAAAGCCACTCCACTAAGTATACGCAGAGCTGTGACTACAAACCAGCGGGAGAAGGATTAGGTGGGAGGGGGGCAGAGGGGATAGGTACAGTCACACCTACTGTGCGCAGAGTGCACTGTATGGAGGATGGGCACGCTGTAGCTCTGACTCAGGTGGGGCAAACGCAATGTATGTAACCTAAACATTTATACCCTCGTAATATTCTGAAATTAAATAAAAAAAAAGAATCAGTAAACACACACACACACAAAAAGGATTAGGTGTTTGGGAGTGAAGAAAGAAAAGAAAAGAGGTGAAAGGAAAGTCAAGATGTTATCTTGCAATCTCTCTGAAAGGCATGAAGGAGGACATTTGGGGTTTCATAATTCATAAACG
This sequence comes from Eulemur rufifrons, assembly GCF_041146395.1. Taxonomy (NCBI): domain Eukaryota; kingdom Metazoa; phylum Chordata; class Mammalia; order Primates; family Lemuridae; genus Eulemur; species Eulemur rufifrons. Next base: position 5,806,759 of record NC_090994.1, read on the forward strand.
AACTTTGCTGAAAGCTGCTGGAAGTCTGAGGATCAAGGAATAAAGAACACAGACTGGGGGTTCTACATCCCTTTATCCATCACTCTGTCTGGACTGTCGCCATCAAGTGGGTGACAGCCTCTTTAATAAGCATTTTTGTTTTAATTTGGAAATTGAGTAATTGGATAAGATCATCCCTAAGATCGTGCCCACTTCAAGGTTCCATGATTTTGTTCTGCTGGTGAGGGCTGTGACCAGTCACTGCACAGGGGCCCAATTCCCGCTGTGTGAGACCAAGGGGTAGGGTTTGCAGAGGTAAAAAGGACAGGCGAGGGTATTGAAGACACAGTGGCCCAACTTGAGAGGACAAAAAAATGACCAGTGACTTGGAGAAAATTTGCAGAGGGTCTGGCTGGAGTAAAAGAATAATAACCAAGAATGTTAGAAAGCTGGTTAGGCCCGGAGGACCCTGAACATCAAGCGACTGGCAAATATTTGGGAGCCACGGGGGACATTGGGAGGGAAAGCATACCATGACATCAAAAGGCATCACCTAGGAGAAATGGTTGGGAACCACTGGCCAAAAGTTGGCCAAGCCAATATTTTGTAAACTTGGGATTCTCATCAAAATACCCAACTCCAATATTCAGGAGGGAAGGAATTCATAACTATTTAGGCTGTGTCTATATAACACTGCATCAGAGAATAAAGCGTATATTCAGATAACGGCATATGAATGTAGATTATTTAAATGGACTCCAATTTATTTTTAAATTCAGGCAAAACAGTTTGCATAGGTAGACTCAGTCTAAACGCGTGTTTTCGTTTTTGAACACCTCACAGCAGCCATCAGGTGATATTCTCCAGCCCCGAGAGCTGCTGCAGCCCATAATCGATGGCAGTCACAGGCACCAAGTAAGAATGCTCTTTGAGGACATTACAAAGCGGTTACATTCACAAGAGCTAGTCTGTCAATCACGCACAACTCAAATGCGTGCAGAATCATTTGAAACCTTTTAAAGATATAAAAAGATGTTTGTTTGGTTGTTTTCCTAGACAATTGGCCTGTCGGCTTACAAATAATATGTCTGAATCTGTGTGTTTTCTTCCAGGGTCTTTCTTCCCCGATTTCAAGCCCCCGGAAACGGTTTTTAAAATAGTATTTTGGCTCGGATACCTAAACAGCTGCATCAATCCCATCATATACCCGTGCTCCAGCCAAGAGTTCAAAAAGGCCTTTCAGAACGTGCTGAGAATCCAGTGTCTCCGCAGGAAGCAGTCTTCGAAATACGCCCTGGGCTACACGCTGCACCCGCCCAGCCACGCCGTGGAGCGGCAGCACAAGGACATGGTGCGCATCCCCGTGGGCTCAGGAGAGACCTTCTATAAGATCTCCAAGACCGACGGGGTCTGTGAATGGAAATTTTTCTCTTCCATGCCCCGGGGATCTGCCAGGATTACGGTGCCCAAAGACCAATCAGCCTGCACCACAGCCCGGGTGAGGAGCAAAAGCTTTCTGCAGGTCTGCTGCTGTGTGGGGCCCTCCGCCCCCAGCCTTGGAGAGAACCACCAAGTTCCAACCATTAAGGTCCACACCATCTCTCTCAGTGAAAACGGGGAGGAGGTCTAGGACAGGGAAGGTGCACAGGAAGGGGTGGGTCTTGGGGACCCACCCCACTTCCTCCTCGGAAGGCCAGCTCACTCTTCCTGGAGGACGAGATGGGACCATCAAACAGGGGGGACCTTCTGGGGATGGGGCAGGGGAGGAGACCCGATGCATCTGTCAGCAGGGAGGGTGCAGGGACGAGGGAGGATGTTTCACACCCGCCCAGTTCCGAAACGACCCTGGACGGTATCCCCCGCAGCTAATGCCCTCGTGGTCACCCTCTCAGCCCGCTTGGATGAAAACCACCATGGGAAACAGAATGTCATGCACAATCCAAAAGACTATAAATATAGGATTATGATTTCATCATGAATATTTTGAGCTCGCACTCTAAGTTTGGAGCTATTTCTTGGTGGAAGTGAGGGGATTTTATTTTCAGGCTAAACGTACCGACAGCCACATTTGACATTTATGGGGAGAGGGCCCAGAGAGGAAGAGCTTTAAGATGGTGGCCAAGATCCAGGCACGTTTATTTTTAGAGCAAGTTTTTAAAACTCCACCACTTCTGATGCATCCAATTTCTCAGCTTGGGTGAAAGGGGACAGTGAGATTTACCTTTTGCTGCGCTTGGATTGGATCCTGCTCCTTATCTTCTAAAGATGAGAGCGAGAGGCTCTTATTACGTCTCAGAGTGTAGTGGAGGCACATTCTCAGCCCTCGAATCTGGAGAGTGCTCAAAGAACCAGTCGAGGAGAACGTGGCTTTTCCCAAGAGAAGACAGCAGACGTGAGGGTCATTTTTTCTTTCAATTTAACTACTGGGGACAAAAATCCATTAAACACCTCCAAGATCAAATGAAGGAAGGCTTCTTCTGTACCATATTTAAAAATCAAGAGGTTGGGGTGGGGTGGGTGTTAACTTCATGCTAAGATAGAGGCTGCCAACCTACCCTAGAGTCTTTTTGACAAGGCCGAGAAAGGTTTTTCTTGGCAAATCACTTACCTTTTCCAGAACTCTGTTATAAAAATCCAGCACTTATAAATATTTTGAAAGGCAAAATATTGACTTCCATTTCTTCTCACCTGCTTCACTGTTGCCTAATGAACGAGCTTCACCTGTGGCATGTTGAAATGAGCCTTATGGTCCAAGTATATCCCCCTGAACTTTGAAAAATACTAACGCTTAGCTTCGGATAGATACTGACAGATCACCAAAGAACCGTATAAAGCAGGAGCTTGCAAACATCTTTTGACAGAAACCCATTTATTCTGGAAAAAGATCCAGTGGTCCACTCAACTTTGTCTATTCCCACTTTCCACAGAAACTTGGGGAACGTGCTATTTTTCCTTTATGTATACCAGGTTTTGGTAAATCTTAATAACTCAGTACAAGTTGAGTATCTCTTATCCAAAATGCCTGGGACCAGAAGTGTTTTGGATTTTGGAATATTTGCATATACCTAATGAGATATCTTGGGGATGAGACTCCAGCCTAAACACGAAATTTATTTATGTTTCATATACACCTTATACACATAGCCCGAAGGTAATTTTATATAATATTTTTAATAGTTTTATGCATGAAACAAAATTCTGACTGTGACCTGTCACATGAGGTCAGGTGTGGAATTTCCCACATGTGGTATCACATGGGTGCTCAAACAGTTTCAGATTTTGGAGCATTTCAGATTTTCGGATTAGGGATGCTCAACCTGTATGTTACTAATAATGAAGATGGTAACTCTATGTAAAATTTAAAATATGCCTGTCATCCCACAGTAAGAATTTAAAATAGGATTTACGCTTTGGGAATAATTTTCCACAAGAATCACTGGTCTAAAACTACTGACCATTTCCACGGCCTCTTTCCCCTATTTGGATAATTTCCTCTAAGAATTTCCAAGCAGGTTGTAGCTGTTATGTAACCTTCACAGCAAGGGTAGTGGCCTCAACATCTTTCTCTTCTTCCCTTGCAGAAAAATGATAATTTCCTTAAATCCTTGTAAAAGGCAAGTCTCTTGTCACATTGTAGCGGAGAGTATGTTTGCATGTGGAATTGGGTTTTGTTATTGGTTGTGTGGGGACCTAGAATATGACGGCTTTCTCAGTCTCCTTGTGAAGAGTGTCTTCTTATTGGCTAGACAGATACACAGCCGTGTGTTCAGAACTTGGATTCTGGCTCTGAGATGTTGGCTGGATTTTTAGACTCTTCTGGTCTCTTTGCATGTCCTGTGACACCAGATGTGGGTGTCCTTTCATAGAGGCAGGCATCTAGGAATAACTTGAATATGCAAAGCTCACTTCTCTTCTGCCTTGCTAGGAAAACTAAGTTTGAGAAGAGCTTCTTCTAGGATCTGAATAAGAAAATCACTCTTTGCCCCAGCGTCCTGTGCAAAGAATGGTAATGGTTTTTCTCCATGTTCAAAATGATCTTTAAACACCTTTATGGACCAATTTAAATTTTATATCTGGGAAAGTTTGGGAGCACTGGAAATCTGGCACTGATGCCACATCTAATCAAAATAAACAACTAAAAAATCTTTTGCTCATCAGATAAAAACCATGACAATTGTCTCTGTGTAAAACTATCCATAAATAATTGTCCACTGCACTCTTCTCAGCCCCCTCTCTCCAGGGAGGCAAACTTTTAACATTTTTTTCCTTTCGCATAGCATGATATTGGGTATAAACAAGACAGTTTTGCAAGAAATTGATAATTTGTCACCCAAAACTTAGTCAAAGTGGGATAAACAATATGAGAGCTGAGTTACTTTTTACTCAGCCACAAAAATCTCTGTACCTTTAAGCATGCCAAAAACCATCTAAAACTGTTTCAGTTAAACAAATGATTGTCATATTTATACTCACATGTTTACTGCTTCTATTTGGAGTTTGAGGAATTTACCCAGAGAAACAGTGGTTAAAATGCCTTCTCTAATGTGTTATAAAAAGCTTTTGCTTTGGGATTGTCTAAACATCATAAAAATCAGCACAACACTATGGGACAGGCAAAATTTGAGTTTATTCTGCAATTCAGATCGCAGGCATTGAGAGAGACCTTGAATCTCATTATTGGAAGGTTCCTCCAGACTGTTGAAAGGATTTCAGAACAGCATTTTTCTCGTCACAGTTTTCTTCCCTTCCCCTCCCTCATGTGTCACCCAAGACTGCTCCTGCTTGTAACCACTTAGTGTGTCCGACACTCCCCACACGACAGTCAGGCTTTGAACTCTCCCACCACCTACTTAGATGACCCCATCCATGGCAGATAGTAGTATCTGGGTAAATAAATATCCTCTTACGGCTTTTCTGTTAGGTCCTACTGTGTGCCGGGCATCTGCGGGGCATTTTGCATTTAGATTGTCTCTAAATCTTGTAGCAACTCTGCTCCTCCTATTTTAGAGATAAAAGTCTGATCGTTGAGAGAGGTTAAAGGACTTGCCCAAGGCCAAGGAGGATTCAAAGCTGGGTCTCCCTAACTCCAAGCCTGTGTGTTTTCCATACCCCCTCTGGCTTCATAAAGAGTGGGAGTAAAAGTCCTCCGGTTTGGACTGCTTATGCTGAGGGTAACAAACCATATCCAAGCTTTTTTAATGTTTCATTCCCTTGGGATTTGCCTCCAAATTAAACTTGGCAAATATGCTGTCACAGCCCTGATCCAGCCAAACTCAAGAGCAGGTCGCCCGTGGAAGGGTTTGGTGTCCACAATTCTAACTATCACATTGCACCACTTTTTTAGGGTATAATGGCCTGGAATGTTATTAAGGCCTTGCAAGAAGGACAAGTTATGCTAAATTGGGAGAAGATGGGCATATGAGGGAATGCATAAGAGGCCACATTGGCCAAGAACAGCAAAAAGCAATTGCGGATAAGAAATACATTGGGTGGCATATTGAAGTTGCTGATTACCAACTACAGTAAACACGGACACTTTTAGGAAGCACATCCCTTTTAAAAATGAATGAGAACAAATACAGCATCACTCAATTTCACTCACGTGGATTCCAACCATTTTTTTTTTTTTTAGTTGGAGAGAGGGGAATGGATTATAGGTATTTTAGCAGGAATTGCAGAGAGTGTCAAGCATGTGGATTTTATGGATGTGCCTGTGGAGAAAGTGTTCAGAATGCTCATCTCCGAGTAGCTAGAGACCTAGGCAGTCTTTGAAAATGAGATGTCGGTTGGAAACTGGGGCAGCTGTTCCTGATTCCCTTTCGCAAGCGAAAGCTGTATGTCCGAGTGTCTCAGCCTCCCCACCTGCTCAAAGTGAACCAGCACGCAGACCCTCTGGCCAGGCAGGTTTCATGGTTATGGCCTGGGAGTGAGAACCTCTTAGGAACTATGTGCTTGGGCAGGTAATCGTTCGCTCTTTAATCACAGCTACTTAATCACAGCTTGATAAGCATTCTCAGTTGCTGCTGGGGCTGGTTCTGCTCAAGTTTTCTTGCCAAAAATGATGCCTCTTCTGTGTATGGATATTTGTTGACTGACTAAGGAAAGAGCTCTGCCCATCAACAAAGGCAGATGGAAGGTTAACACCCCAAGAAAAAGTAGGGTGACTAAAACGAAGGCAGAGGCAGCACACGTGGAGACATCAGAGGTGTGCTCGCTGGTGACTCTGATCTCTTTTTACACTACCAGGACTTGTAACCATGAAACCACCTGCACGCAGCTCCGGTCGAGCCCGGTTGGAACACTGTTTGTACCTGCTCCGTGTCCACAGACTGAGCTGAGAGCAGGGCTGAGCCAGGCTGCCTTGGGGTCCACCGTCTTCAGAAAGCAATAGCAGCTGTGGCCTCCGGGCCCTCCCTCCAGAGTCCCTGCGAGAGAAGTGAGTGGAGATGACCATTGTGGGGCTGGGCCAACAAAAGCAAGTTAGAATCTCAGCGGAGGACGTCGGCCTGTTGCCAGGGCTCCCAGCAGCGGTAGCTCATTCGCACTCCCCACACCCAAATGGCACGGAGCTGGGGCTGAGAATGGGCATCTCCTCTACACAGGAAAATGTCATTTCTGCTTTGCTGCTGCAGCATGGATGGCTGGTTCTCCCGCCTAAAAGGAAAGTTGTAGGGTTTGGGGGTGTGGAGCGGTGTCCAGGAGGGGGAAGACTTACCATAGACATTGCTCAAAGCAGGACGGCTTAGCAATGCCTCGCTGCAACTGAGAAGCAAGGAACTGCCCCAGAGCTGGCTGCTGACTTGTTTCAAAAGACAGAATAATTGTCTTCGCTTTTCCTGTGGCTCAGGAGTTATTATTTTTTTCTCCATATCATATTCAGTGTAGCCACGTTATAAGCTGGGAATGATTATTGCTAAACTAAGAAAAACAAAGACTTAATTAAGTAGGAAATCTAAGAGCAAATTTATACTGTTTTGGGAGAAAAGGGTAATAAAGGCATTGGCCTATGTAAAAGTCTGAAGACAGTAGGTGCATTCAGATGTGGCAGAGAGGAAGCTAAGGCAGAAAATCCCAAGTTGAGTTGAATAATATTTCCACCCTTTCGTGTAGCACTTTATACTTGTCATATAACTTCGCCTATTTCATGTCATGCCTGTTCCGTAAAAAGAGAAGGACGAGATTTCTGTGGGGTGTTAAGAATGTCTTTGAATATCTGGCCTCCAAGCCCTTTTTCCATGACACCCCAATGTCCCCAAGGTCCACTGCATTTCTCAACACTTGACTGTCCTATCTCACTCATTCATCTCCAACCCATAATTCCAGTTCCGTCTGCACCTTGGCCCCTGCTGGATCTGCCAGAGGCTGGGCAGCACAGGCCTGTCCTAGGGGCCATGTGCATGTTTGTCTGTGCTCCTGTCACCGGCCACAAGACAAGCACATGCGATTCTGGTCTTTCTCCCTAGATAGGCAGCCTCAGAGCCAGGGACACAGGCAGGGCAGGTGGCTCTGGATTTGCTCCACAGGGTGACATGTAAGGCAAAGCCAGCAGCGACCATCACCTTAGTGTCCTCAGGAACACAGAGGTCCCAAAGGGAGTTTTGGGAACACTCCTTTTCCCGGTCAGCCCGGGAGGTCATTGCATACACACTGATGGTCACCAACAGCGAGTGACCTCTCCTGAGCCCAGCACTGCACTTGGCACAAAAAATACAGAAAGGCACAGTCCCCAGCTGACGAGCTGGATGGATTCCAAGTTCATCTGTTAAAAAGTCAAGAATGCATTTTCCCAAGGCATTGTCATAAATGGAGGAGGGGAAGGATGCGCCCAGATGAACTAAAAAATAAAAATCTATTTCATGTCCATGAGGCGTTTGCAAACCTTTTCTGTATGTGGCTAGACAGTAAATATTTTAGGCATTGTAAGCTAGATGATCTCTGCCACATCTTCTTCTTCTTATTTTTCTTCTTCTTTTTTTTTACTTTTTCGGAGAAAGCAACCCTCTAAAAATGTAGAAATGATTTTTAGCTTCCCCCCTCCAAAAAAGAAGAAGAAAACAGGCTGCGAGCCCCATTTAGCCCACGGGCCATCGTTTGCCATTCACAATCGGTGCCGTCCCCAGATGACGTATAGTGCAGATGATGCTGAGCGATGGTTTCTGGTTGTCAACACACAAGCATCTTTTTTTTTTTTTTTTTTACATGCCATTGACACATCTCCACTTGGCTAAATTAATGTTCCCAACCTGCATGAGTTGTTAGACAAAGTGGCAAGTTTATATTCAGGGGTGGGGCCTGCTCCACATGTCACTGTGATTTCCTGAGCAGGTGTCAGGGTAAGCGGGGAGCCCACTGCCCCTGCAGGGGTGTCTCCTGTAGGACAGGCTGGGTAGCGGGAGCCCAGGTGCGGCCACGGGCTTCTCAGCCCTTTGCCCCATTGGCAAAATCCCAGCACAGTCTGGCCGCCTCTGCGGGTAGCAACAACTGATAGATGCCACTTGACCAAAGCCAGCCTACGATTCCTGCCAGACCCTTAGAACTTGCTGAAGGGGAGGGTCCCCAGACGCCTCCAGAGACTTTCGGGGCCACACTGGCTCTTTGGGAAGTGTCTTGACCATGGCATCCCGCACCAGGGCATTTGAGGGCCTGCCTGGAGCCCAGGAAGAGCCAGGGGGGTGCAGTAACAGGTGCTGGAGGGGACGGGCACCTTCCAAAAGACAAACGAGTCAGTTTTCCTCTCCTCCTCCTTCTCTTCCTCCTCCTCTGTTTCTTCCTTCTTTTCCTATTTTTTTCTTTAAGTCTGAAATTGCCTAACTAGAATAGAAATGGTGTTACTGTGGGGAAATGTATTTCGCCAAAGCCACATGTCCCTGAGCTGGCGCTTTGTTGGAAAGTCTTCCTCCCCTTCCTCCCTCCAGTCCTGTTGAGAGGTGAGACCCCACGGCAGGCTGTGGAATGGTGGTGTGTGCAGAACTGATACGCAGGGACCCGGATATGTCGAGGCCATTTAGTAATGACACCACTGCCAGCCTCGGGCACCACAAGGAAGCCTTGGGTTGACACTGTGCCGCAGCTTCCCTTCCCTCCCTGCTTCCCCAGGGCCCTGTTTGACCTTGGTCCTTTGCCCTTTCACCTTTCCTTTCCTGATCCTGTCTCCTGTCTCCCCTCCTTGCTAAACTTACAAGCACTGAAAGATGTTGGGGTCAGTGCCCTTGCTCCAGAGGGTGCCATTTCCCATGGACACCCTGTTTCCCTTGCACAGCTGTGACAAGATGGGGACACCCACAGCAGCTCTGCCCCCTTCCCATGTCAGCCTGGCTCGGTGAGCTCCGGCCCCTGCAGCCTCCAGTGAGCCCAGGGCAGGAGATGGGGCCAGCAGGCTGAGGAGATTCTCCAGGTCCCCATGAACTTTTACCCTCTGCTTGCATTGCTGCCTTTCTGTCCTTATACTCTTGGTTCCAAATGAAGGGAACAAACACACTGTGCAGCCACATTTTAGAGAAAGAGCTGGTGGTCAGAGTAGTTTCCACAGGTGCACCTCATCTTTTACCAGTTGCCGCCTCTCTCTCTCTCTCTCTCTCTCTCTCTGACAGTGCAGAAGTCTTTCCTGAGCCCTGCTAAGGCACCTCCTCTTCCTCTTCATCTTTAGTCTCTTGCTTTTGTGGTTTCTTTTTTGTTGACTGTCCCTTTTAAGTGCCTGAGGGCATTCAAGGCCTTGATTAATCCCATAAAGTAAACCTGGCTGCCTGTTAGCATTGAGCAATGGTTAATCCACCAGGAGGTAAACGCCAGGCAAAACTGCCAACCCCGGGGAGGGTGTTCCTTCTTCCCTGGTGCTCTGCCCTGTGTCCCCATCCCCACCAGCCTGTCTGCTTCCGGAACTTGTTCACCGAGCCGCCCATGGACTCACCCCATCCTTGCTCGAGGAACCTTTCTGCTCCGAGCAAAGGGTCTTCTCCCAGCCAGCGTGTTCCTGCTTTGGCCCCCGCAGCTCCACGCACCTGCAGCCGTCTTCTCCCTGGGTCATCCCGTGGCCTTTCTCTGTGCCTGTCTCTGTCCCAATTTCCTCTTCTTACAAGGACACCAAGTTTAGGGCTGACCCTCATGACCTTAGTTAGCCTGAAGCACCTCTTTGCAGGTCCCCTCTCCAAATACAGTCACACTCTGAGGTACCAGGGCTCAGGGTTGCAACATAGGAATTTGTGGGGGACTCATTGCAGCCCGTAGGAGCCCCCTCCTCACTCCCTCCAGAATTCTTTCCCCAGATCAGAACTTCACGTTCAGCCCGTCCACATCACCGTGGTCCCCCTCCGAGTTCTCACAGCAGTCGCCTATGAAATGTATGTGGCAACTAATGCTGAACTTTATTGTGATCTTTCTGCTGCTTTTTAATGTCGAAACCCATTTAAAGTACTTGAAAGTGAACCTTGTATACACTGTACTTGGATAAGTTCTGTGCTGTCGACTAGATGACCCATCTGTCATTTCGGGTGCCGCATCGCAGTGGTCCAGCCCCCAAGGCCTGGGCCCCCTCCTGAGCAGGCAAGGAGAGAGGGAGACAGAGTACACAAGTGATGAGATCCAGCCACTAGTCATGGACAGGGGCCAGGAGACCAGGTCCATGGGAACTTGGAGACATCAGACGACTGACCTACGAGGGCTCAGATGGACAGCCCTGGGGTTTCTGAAAAGTTACAGCAAGACCCTAGTTAGGGGTGCAGAGTACAGCGGTGGAGAACCCCAGGCAGCAGCCATCTGGAGTCAGGTGGGCCCATGTCACCTTAGAGACATCTGCACCCAGCAAGCAGAGCCCATCACGGCGTGAGACAGACCCTAAACTCAGGGAAGTTGAGACAGAACAAAACGGGACTGAGAACCAATGGCAGAGCCCCATCTTGGGAGCCCAGTCATTGAGGACCACGTGGGAGCCCTGTGATCACCCCACGACTCACACCCAGCTATAGGTGAGTCAAGGGTATTTCAATGCTATCTGCTCCATGTCAGGATTGGCTTGGAAAATGGGTGCCAATGAGCCTCTGGGCAGCTCACAGGCACCTTCCCTCTACTGTGTCTCACAGCCCAAGAAAGGCAGAAAGGCGCAAAGGATACTACACTGACTGGATTTGATATGACGATATGGACAGCCACTCCCTGCTAAAAGGCATCTGAATTCAGACTGTCTGCAGACCACTTCCCACCGACCACCCAAGCCTCCAGTGGCCACAGTGCCACAGAGCTGCTGCCCTGTCTGCACAGTCTCAGAGCACCTTGGCCTGCCCACCTTGCTCCTCTTGCAAAATTCCATGCCGTTTCTGTGTCATCAACTCACCAAGCCCCTTATATAGTCACTTGTATCGCCCTCCTAGTGCTCCTCCGACAGCCACGGAGCAATGTTTTCTCTCCTGCCTCCTGCCGAGAAGCACAGAGCATTTATCCTCATTTGGAAGAATCAGGAGTGCTCCAACTGCATAGCATCTGCTGTTGTGTTTTCTGGGCAAGAGACGATGCTGCTTTGGTTTCCTGTCCCCCTGCCCTCTCCCTGGGGACTCTCAGATTGGAAGTTTTTCTGGTCCCACAACATCCATCACAGTGGAACACGCTTGTTGTCTGGAGTAATGTGATTCTCCAACGTCAATCTGGATATTGACAGGGGGAAAAACATCACCCCAAAAGGCAGGGCCTACCGAAGTATTCCGTGTATGGGAGCCGAGAGCCATCCAAAAACAGATTTGAATAATTGTAGCAGTGGCTCACTGATTTATCTTTAAAACTTGTCTTTCTGACCCCGCTCTGATCTCCGTTCCTTTTGCTAAACTTTGCCTTATCTTTCATAACGAAAAGGGCTCAGCTCACAGAAGTCTCTAGGGCTGGGAGGTCCCTGGCCCCCATTAATCAGCAGCTGAGCATCGGGGTGAGCACTGCTTGCCCCTCATGGCCACCCCCGCTCAGTCCCTGTGTCATAACAGTGGTGACAGCTGTTGTAAAGAGCAGAGGAGGAGGGGACATGGATGAATGGGCAGAAGAATGAGCTTCTTGAATCTACAAATAAGGTTGCCCAAGTTCAATCCGACCAGCAGCAGGAAAGCTATTAAAAAGCATGCCTATGAAGTATTTTCAAGAGCAAAACAAGCAAGCATGACAAATATTTGCATCACAATTTATTGCTAGTTTTTGGCATACTTTTTTTAAAAGAGTAAAACCACTATTAGAGAGTAATTGAATAGAAAGTGAGGTCCCTGTCTTGCTGTCACCTCCACTCCCAGCAGCCTGCCTGACTTCCTGCTTCCGGTTCTGAACATCACACCCAACCCTGATACCTAAACTTCAACAAGCGAGCATTAACATCCTGCAACAGAAATTTCACTGCAGCATTTAAAGCCCAAACCAAAACACATGCTTTCTTCATCAGATGTGAAGGAAAACAGCTATTTTTAATCTCTGGATATAACAAGTCACAAGCAATCCACTTTCCAGTATTAACACAGAAACTTAACCCCATATTGCGGACAAGGAAATGATTTTACTCCCTGTAATGCCCCCACAGTGGTTCATGCAGAGGTAAAGTTTAAATAGCAAAAATTGTATTTTCAGACCATCTGCTCTGTGCCTGGCCCTTTTGCACACTTTGGTATGGTGGTTAAGATTTAAGATTTTGCAGTCATGTTACAAAAGAAATATTTTTCACAGAGAACCAGTATAACATCACAGGTCTGAGAAAAAGAAAGAGAGTAAAGTCTGTAGGGGATTTGGGAAAAAGAGAAAGACTAGGAAAAATTGAGCCCACATGTCCCCTCTCCTGGCGTTTTCCTGTGTTCTCGGCTTGCTGAACCTGACCTTGCCAACTCCATCCCGGAGCCCATGGTAGGAGGGGACCTAGAAGGATCTTGAAAATGGTGTTGCGGGAACAGAGTGTACTGGGAGTCACAGGCCTGGGCTTCATGGACGTCCCCATCTCTGTACCTACCTATTGGCCATAGACAAGTTACTTGACCTCTCTCGACCCATTTTCCTCACCTGTGAAATGGGGTGAGCAGATGAAACTGTGTCCATGAAAATGCCTCCCAAGCTAATAAAACATGAAATCATAGTAGGCTCCCAACAAATGCTAGCGCTCTTTCCCCGTCTTCATCTTCCCTCCCGCGTGCTACCTAAACAACTCGTTGCTGTGAATCAGGTCACCTGCACGGTACCTGGCGCTCTGCATGCGCCACACGCAGGAAAAGAGAGAATAAGTCTTTCACTTTCCTTTGCTCTTCATCCTGCTTCAACTGTGTGCTTCCGGGAGTGGGTGCTCACCAGCTAAAGACCCTGGTTTCTCTTTAGTTAGAAAGGAAGTCACAGAGCAAGTGCTGTGCCAAAGCTTGGGTACTCTCATGCCTGCGTTCCAGGTGCTGGGCACCAAATTCGACCTTCCAGTTCTTGCCCACACTGAACTATTTTCTCTGGGTTGCAAATATCCCCAACTAGAGATTTTAACTGTAAAAAATCAGACTAACTGTACGGCTCTGGGGATTCCCACCATGCTCTCGGGATTATAGAAGAACCAAAACAAGAGTATCTCCGTTGTACTGGTGTCTGAAATCTTTCTCACACAGGCTACTTACTTGGCAATAGGAAGTGTTTTAAGTTATCATAGCTGTACTGTGAAGACACTACATAAAATGCAGTCATTATAGAAAAGCGGGGCGTGTGTGTGTGTGTGTGTGTGTGTGTGTGTTTATATAACCAATGTTATGAGAAAAAGAAGTAACTTTGACCACAGAAAGAAAGTCAAAAAGCATTTGAAGCAAAGACTGGGTTTTAAATCATCTAAGGAAACAGGGCTGAGCACCGCTTGGCCCAAGCAACTGTCAGAAGGAAATGTTTACAAAACAAAAAGCAAGTTCCCGGTCCTGAACAGACTGATTTCACTGGGAATTGAGATCCGTCTCATGGAAGCTCCAGGTCACAATCTCAGTTCTAATTGCAGGTCCGGCTGGAATTTAGGCATTTCTGTTGACCCCTTTAAACGGGCTCCAGGACCCTTCTGGGCAGGTGGCTTCACAGGGAGGACCAGACCGCAAGCTCAGCTCACCACGGTGGGGGCTGGCGTGGGCCGTCACCCCTTCTTGGAGGCCACATCTGGCAGGGACTTGGCCGCCATCTCCCTGCCAAATGGTCTCTTGTGACTCGGAATCTCAAACTTGTTTTAAACCAAGGGGAAAAGTCACTTTCGGGGATGAGGTTCTTGGCCCAACTCTGCTTTGTATAAACACAGTCTACGGCTATTTCGGTCTTCTGGATGTTGAAAAGCAGCTTTTGGGTTGCGACAAGGATGAACGGACTGGTGTTGGCCCAAATTAAAAAGAAGAGTGTTTGGTTCTTTTGGTGCTGGGAGGAAGAAAACCCGAAAGCATCGCGTCACAGGGAGCGGACTGTGTGACTGGTCCGGCCGGCGGGGAAATAAGGGTGGGCTTCGATTTAAGAAGAACCAGCCCTACCAAAGTCGGAACTTATAAAAATGGGTACATTGGGTTTGGAGGAAGAATTCTTGCTCTACAAAAGGATAACATTTTGATCATGCCGATGCACCATGCCTAGGATATTAAAAGTATATGATTCATTAAAGGTCAATTCACTTATTGTTTTAAGGGGACACACACGTGTCACATGATACAAGCTTCCAGTCCATGGCTGCCGTCCTTGTGGCCCAATGAAGGGGGGCGGGGAGCCCACCACCCTCCCAGCTACCCAGGTCTTTGGAACCCACCTCAGGAGCCAGTGAGTCTTGCCCGACACGTGCATTTACTTCCTCATCAAGCATCCATCTGGCTAAGGCACAAATCTAACAAATTACTGCTGATGACATCGGAACAACAGTAACTTAAGGAGCGATCGTGAGTGCAAGAGAAAGAGGAAAACAGGTCTGAGGGACAAATAGCTCAACTTTTGGAAGTCAGCTTAGTACACCACCAAGCTGTTTCATTCTTAAAAGTTAAACACTTTTAACTCTTAAAAGTTAGTGACCTTCAAATTTCAGCACACCCATAGAAGGAAAGACCATGCCACAAAACACAATCCCCTTTGCACAAAAGGAGGTGCTGCCCCCCCACCCCGCCTGGCTCTCTCATTCCTTTATCCATCCTGCAACACTCCGTGAGGGCTGACTGTGCTCCAGGGCCAGGGCCAGGGGGTGGAGAATGACAAGGGTGGGGACACAGGCCTTGCCCTCAAAGCACCTGTGTTATTCACACAGTGCCGTGGGCACTTGATGGAAGGCACCCGGCCAGCCTCCAAGTCAGGCTGCTCAAAAATGGTGACCTCCATGATGGATTCTGGAGGATGAACGGCATGAGGAACAGAGGGACTTGCTCCGGGCAAGCAAGGAAAGAGTCCGTGCAAAAGCCCAGGGGCTGGTGAACCTCAGGGGTGTGCTGGCCTTGCCACCTCCTCCCACCTGGCAGGGCACAGGGAAGCCAGCTTTGCTTATCATGGTGGCCACGTGGCTCTGCACACACCCACTCCCGGAGTCCCCACAGGCAAACCACTCATCTGCTTTTATTCTCATCCTCTTTCTAAGCCGAGGAAGAACTCACTGGAAGAGCCAGTCCATGGTGAGTCCAGGGGCTTTCCCACCAGAGCTGCCATGTTTGGCTTGGCTGAAAATCACAAGGCCTTGGTTTCCCAGCCCTCTGGTTTTCTTTGTGCTGAAGGCTTAGCACAGCATTACAGTGGGATGGTTAAACAGGAAGAAAAAGAAGAAGATCTGTTTCTTTCCCTTCATACAAACAAATATTTGCTTGAACATGAGGTGGCTAATCTATAAGAAGAACCAAATGCTTTGGATGTCTAAACAAGCACACCTCACACAAGGCAAGTCAGTGTCCTTACAAATTGAGGAATTGTTTTCAGCAAGAAAATGTTGTGCAATATATTTTAAAAGAAAGAGTTTTTCCTACCAAGAAAATGCAGAAAATAATTGAATCACTACCCCCAAGGCTGGCTATCACATCATCAAAGGGTGGGCATCTTATTAGCAAAGGGTTCCTGATAGTGTATTACAAACCCAACACAGTAGAGGCAGCGGGGGGAAACAGAAGCAACAGGGAAGGACTTGAGCTGCATTTTTGCAATCAACTAGCAGTTAGGAAGGACTTGACTTGCTGGGGCGAATGAAAACAAATTTGGAGGTTCATTTTGCCCTGTGAAGTTAAAATTATATTTTTAGTAAATAAAGCTGATGTCATTTAACCATGAACCCAGGTGACATTTCCCGGCTTGCTGCGCCTTTTCTGCTTGTCTCCTTGTTAGATCTGCTCTAAACACAAACACGGCATTGCCCCATTGCCAGACGAGCAACTGTGGGCTGACTGGCTGATGTGAGCTGCTATGGTTTTCCTACAACCTTTGCAATCGTTGTGACAAATAAGACCCCCGTAAGGTACACTTTCTAACTGTGCAGTGTTTGTGAACCACGCCCACCTCCTCCAGGTTTGGTATTTGGTCAACTAAGTTGACGATCTCATTACCTTTCCATGTTACCAAAAAAAAAAAAAAGTTAATCAGAGTCATGCTGAGAGTTTGGTATGCGCTCAGTGCTATACAAGGGAGCATCCTCTCCTATGTCAGATTAATATGTTATGTATGTGAATCGTTATACTTGAATTTGCTGTGGCGTACTGTCTTGATGCATATATATGGCACCCAGGCTGACTGCAATGGCTTCGAAGCATTTAATTCCTTTTAAATGGACTCAGTATCCTTGGAATGTGCTGTTTAAGTGTTTCTGAATTTTCTACATGCCCTTTTTACAGGTCTATTTGTTTATGATGTGATGTGGTGAACAATCATGTTGGTTTTATGGGGTTTCTTTTTGAGGAAAATGAATGTACATATTACTAAGCAGATGAGTAAATTATTGAAAATATATACTTTACGGATCATGCCCACTGTTAAAAATGAATTTATTTTATTTGTTTAGTAAAGTGACTGTTCAAATTATAAGAATTTATATTGTCCTTATAAATATGGATGCCATATATTTAAGTGTTGTTCAATCTTGATGTGTGTTCTCCAATAAAATAGTTCAAACCTCCTTCTCTTTAAACACACAACCCCCTAGTTCTCCAATTAGGATATGCTGTTAATATGTGTCTTGAGAAATAGAGTGGGTAGTTCAGACAAGGAGAGTTGGTATCTTCAGACAGCTACCTAGGGTAGATTGGCTGCATTCAAGACACAGACAAGGACCAGAATACAATTGGACCATCAGGTTTAGTGGCAGGTAGCAGGGGAAGGTGGCAGTGGAAGGTGGTAGACACATGAAAATGTTGAATGTATTCAAAGCAGGATGTATTAAGTGACCCAAAGCCAAGGTGATAGGTTATTGGGGCTCGTGGTCAGTAAAGGTCACGGGCAACACAGTCCAAGGAGAGTACTTTGATAGAGGTTCTTGTCTGATCGTGATCTCAGAGCCTAGAAGCCCAAGGGCTACTCCTGTAGCCTCTTTCCTTCAATGGGACTCCTCAGCAGTTTGGTGTCCTCACTGGGGACATAAACTCTGGGCTCAGACTGTCTGGGAGGTATTGCAGGCTCCCAATTCCCTCCACCACTTGCCACCTATATGCTCTCAAGCCAGCTATTCAACTTCTCTAAATCTTCATTTCCTCTTCTCAGAAATGGAAACAATTGCTGTCCGTACTTAGGAAGTTGCTGGAAGTTGCTGGAATAGTGAAATACAACGATGCATGTAAAGGTTTAGGAAAATGAGGAAAATTCCTGACGTGTAGTTAGCACTCAGTCATTATATTAATAAGTTGTTCTTTTTCTCATGGATCTTGCTGTTTTGTTGTGTTGGTCATTTTGACCACCCACAAAGGGGAACACCTCCTTCCTGGTGAAGAAGAATCATTATTTTCTACCTAAAGTCTTTAGCATCTAAGTCAGATGCTAGTGTCACCTCTCTTTTACTGATTTGAGTTTTGCCAAGTGGCGTCACGTCCTACAGATGCCCTGCTGGTCACAATTCAGGCTCACCTGGCATGACCCTGGCCTCACTTCCCAGAAACCCCACAGAGGGGCAGGGTGGAGAGCATCCTAAGGTATGCGAAAGTTTGCGGTTGTTCAAGCTTTTGTTTTTATGTAATTAGGAAGTAGCATCACTGGTTTGTAGATTAACATAACTGGATTATCCTGGTGACTTCTCTTTGGAACTCATCTATCTTTTGCCCTGGGATCTGGACTATAGAAGAGAGAACAAGTGGGGAGGAGATAGTTGTGCCACTCATTAGTTCCTGTGAAGGTAAAGAAACGATGGGAAGTAGATGGGTACAAAGACGTTAGGGCCCTATGGCTGCTATGAGATACGGTGGCGCTAACATGAAAGAACTGACTGGCATAAATGCCAGTCTTAACCCTCACACCCAACTCTATAAGGAAGTGCGAGGAATCAGTTAGGGTGCATTTGGCTGCAAGTAATAGAATAGCTGAATAAAAGTGGCTCACACATATAAAGACATTTTTAATACTATTTTCAATATTTTGGCCTGAAAACATGCACGTTTGCCAAAAATGCTCTCTAGCCAAACTGCCTGGGTTTGAATCCTAACCAGTGATAATGCTAGTAATATTTGCCAACCAGCTTTCTGGGGGAAAAAATAGAATAACCACATGATTTGCAGCATTCATCAATTCCTGTGGTGTAAATTCTCCCAAAATGGCTGAATTCAAGTTGCCAACATGACGTTGTTGAACATGGTGTTGGGAAGAGATGTGCACAGTCGGCTGTCAGGAGCCTGTGTGAGCCAACTTCAGCACACCATTGAGCCCACCCCTTCCCCTTAGTAGTATATGACCTGAGCCTACCTGTGTGTTCACTTCCCCATCTGTAAAATAGGGTAATAGTAGAAGCTTCCCATTGGATTGATACGTGGAAAGAATTTCTGTTTATTTCTCAGTAAGCATTCAATGAATGTTAGCGATTGTTGCTGTTGTTAATACAACACTGATTCACGTAAGCACAAGGCACAAAACATTTCAAAATAGCAAAAATGTTCGTCCATACCCAATCCCCAGTGGAGCAACTTTTCTGAGATATGTGTAGCAACATAACAATCCTCTTTCAGACATGAAATGGTTCCGACTCCTTCCTCGCATCCATACTGAATTTGTTAGTCTCTGCTTCAGACTCCAGAGTTGGTGAGTGACAATTCTGCTCCTTTACATTTTGATTTTAACCAAAGTATTTAATGATTCTGCAACTCAATTTTCTTAGACAAAGAGCCTCTTAATGCCAAATCAATTCTGCCAGCCAAGTTTTTATTATCACTCCTGTTTATAGATACAAATTGCCTCCAACAGAACTTATAAAAAATAATTATTCTATTGTGTAGGTGGAGGGAACAAACCACTTTCACTGTACTCACGCCTCACTTGCTATTATGTTCTGATCCACACACTCGTTTCAAACATAATATATGCACATGGTAAACTAAATAAGCAAAAGCACTACAGTGTCATGAGGTTGGGATGAGCTCTGGGTTCCTGAATGACACCTGGACTCCTGCCTGCTAAGAATATCCAGTCCAAGAATAACCAGCCAGATTGCACGTTCCTCCTTCGTTTGGGTTGGGGAGGGTGGGACATGAGGGAGTCACAGGGCAAAGGACAGCAGTGAAAGTAAGGGCAGAAGTTCCTCCCTCTCAGTGGGCAAAGGTGCAAATACACGGAGAGAAGCAGACATTCTTCCCGCCCTCCCCATGTAGACACCATATGTGGGTATAGATTGAAAAGTAGTAGTTCCACAAACCTCCAGTTCTACTCCCTACAGGTAACCACCTTACCATTTTCTTGTGAATTCATTCACTCAACACATATCTATTGAACATCTGTCACACACCTGGCATCATCTCCAGACCCATTAATAAAAAAAATAGGGAAAAATAAGGCCTTCTGCATGAAGCTTACATACTACAACATCTTCCAGAAATGCTCTAGGCACATGCAAATATGTGGCTCATTTAAATATCTTTATAAAAACAGAATGAGCCAGATATTCTGACTGGTTGTATGAGATGCATTTCTATAGGTCAGTGACTGAGCAATTGGTCAGAACCTGATTATCTTAAATGTCTTAGTTTTGCCTGAACAAACACACCACAGTGTTAAAGCGAAGCCCAGTCTATTGCCCTTTGGAAAGTTATAGTTTGATATTGTGAGTCCCACAAAAAGACTTTGGGTGCTTATTTTGGAGCTTCGAGCATTTTTAGGGGCCATCAACTTACTTCAACAGTGTTGTCACTGCCTGAAGTATTTTTGGAACTGAACTCTTTTGAGATTGCCTTTAGAGTCAATGTATGTGTAGTATCGCCCCCCAAAATCCCTTATTTACTTGTTACTGCAAATAGTACCAGCCTTGGCCACGAAAGGTCTTTCTAGAGCATGAAAAGAAGGTGGTCTCATCAGCTGAGGAGACACTTTTAGGGGCCCTCCCTGTTGGAATCCGTAGGCGACTGTTGCCAATGAATTAGCAAGATAGCTCCGCCATCCTGTTGGCTAAATGCAAGCCGGAAGGTCAAACCACTATAAAAAGCCATGCTGAGTATATTCAGTGGAAAAAATTAGGTCAATGGTTTTCAAACTTTTTTTTTTAAAAACAGCACGATCCTTTCTTTGCATGAAATCTTACTCAGAAGCCCAATATGCAAAACAAAGAAATTCAGAGCCATTCTGGAATGATATCAGAAGTGGGGTAAAACCTCAACCACTCAGACACCCCCCCATACACACACTGTCTCCCTGGTGACCCCGAGGGGCCTCTACAGGGCCTATAGGACCCCCTGGAGTAGGGTTTAAGCACCACTGGACTACACATCCTTCTGGGGCCATGGTTATCCTACCTTCTCGTAGACACTCAGCCCATAGCAGTCACTGAAGGTTTCCCAAGCGAGGGAGGAAATTGGGAAATAAATGGTTATTGGGGCTTAGGGGATGGAGGGCTCTCAAAAGAGCTCAACTTTTAAAGAAGCCTATTTAGGATAAACAGGGGACCAATGGCCAAAGATAATCACCAAACAGGGGCTCGTATCTGCAAGAACGATTTCCCCAAGGCTGAAATCCAGAGCAAGCAGAAGTTGAGAAAGTCTGTGGAAAGGAACAGAGGGGCACCCTAGAGCTCTGCGAATCCATCACATGAGCAGGGGGGAGCCCCCGGCCTGGGGGAACCGGGTGATGGTAACTGATGCAGGGAAGGAGGAAAATAATCAATTTCCATTTTATTTCCTTCTTCTCTAGCAGAGAGAATACTCTATTTAAAAACTAGGGAAGCAACACACATGTGTAAAACAGACACATGTGAGAAGCACAGCCAAGGCAGGAGGGTGTGAGGAGGGCCCTGGCTCCAGAGCCGCGCTGGGGGTGCCCAGTGGAGGAGCAGGACCTGGGAGTGGGTCTCTGGGGCGCTCAGTATCCACCACCCGCCTCCCCTGGGCAAGTTCTGAGCACATTGATCAACACAGTGAGTAACACTTAATGCTGGCGTACCAGGGGCAGGCATCCTTCTAAATGTTTTATGTATACTGACTCATCTCATGCTTCCAACAGAACCATGATTTTCTATAACTTTCTGTCTATTATTTCCCCCCTTTTAAAGACAAAAAAATGGAGCCTCAGTTGGGTCTAGGGGTTTGCAGCAGAAGGGGACCTGCTAATCCCTGGGCAGCTCACTCCCAAAAAGAGTCTTTGCACTGAGCCTGTCAGTTTATTTTTTCCCAAGTTCACCAACCAGACTAAGCTACTCCTTCATGGGACAGATGGAAGAAAAGTTGATGGGTGGGGAGGACCCACTCCCTCTAACATGGAGCACACAGGAAGCTCAGAAAGGACATGGCAAGACGGACTCAAAGGTGGTTAAAGTCAGGACAGTACAAAGAGCCAGTGATTAACCAAAGGGGAGGAGCTGAATCCCTGCAAATGGTCTAAAACCAGGAGACACCCTGAGATTGAAGAAGCTGCCAAGGGTGGAACCAAGGGCTGGACAGAGTCAGCAACCAGCACATGCACGACGTGGCTTCAAACACCCTTTTGTGAAACGCACTTTGCACACACTAACCTGCTCTTCGCAGCCAGATTTTAAAGCCCTGAGTATGTGCCTTTTACAGATGGGGAAACTGAGGCATAGCACAGTCAAGCACCTGCTCACAGTTTTTTTTTTTTAGCTATCAAATGCCAGCGTCATGTTTCTTCTCTCCCTGTAACAACCTCCCTTCTTGGGAACGGAGAAAGAGAAACTTGCTGCAATGCACAATATTCACACACTGCCCTGAATTAGAACATGGCTTTGCAAATTCTCTGTCTTATAAAATAAAGCTCTTAATAAAGTGTTTAACATGGTTTCTCTCCAAAAGCACATTCACTTTCCACAGTTGACATTCCCACATCCTGAAATCGGGGCACGTGGTTTTAAAAATATGACAGGATATTTAGATTTGGGGAATTCCTGGACCTAGAGTTGTGGTCACTACACCAGTCAGTCTCCAGTTCCCAAAGCGATCATCTTCAGTCTCCTGTGCTCGGCTACATTAAGTAGCCCCTAACCTAATTTTGTGATACCATGAGAAGGCTGAGACAATCTGATTTCCTGATTTCCTGATGAGGAAAACCAATGAGAGACCCAGCCCCGGTAAAACGTGGGCACCGGGATCGAGGCATGGAAAGCCTTTATTCCTTTTGCAGCCACTTCTAGCCTTGATGCTGGAAGGCTCTTTGAAGACTCAGAGCTGAAATTCTCCAGATAATAAATATTGCTTCCAGAAAACTTCCTCCCAGAATTCATCTCCCTAACACATTTTTTAATTACTTGCAAAATTATAACAGCACCAGACTTAATACCCTGGCGGCCGGTTAGCTGGTGATTGGAGAGTTGCTGATTTAATCACGGCTTGCAACCCGCCCCCCATGAAGGGCAGGAGGGATCGTGTCACGTTGTGATAAATATTGAATAAGGGAAATGAAGGACTGTCCTCTCCAGCCTCAGTACTTTGTGGCAATGGGGACATCGCGTCCTCGCAGTGCGCCTGCAGCTATTAACCCAGAGGAGAGGACACAGGAACAAAGCAAGAAAGACAAGCCCCTCATGTCTCGGGCGTAAGGTCCCTGTGCACTGCTTTGGACTGAAATCACGTGATCAATGCTCAATAGGAAATGAAGAAATTTTACTGTGGTGAACAAGCTCCACTTTCTGGCTTTCCAGGGTTAGAAGCTGCCTGGACAGGCAAGAGGAGCCCTTGTGTGGGCCCTTGACCTTCAGAAACCTTACTTTGGACATGGTAAGACATCTGTGAGGCCAGAACAACCCTCTCCCCTTCTAGAGCTGTCCCAGGTACTCTAGACCCAAAATTTCCTGCCCAGATGGCTCTGAAATTGCTTACAGAGTAAACCGAAGGCCATGTAGGTGACCACCAGTGCCCTTAGAAACATCAAGAGAAGCGTTCCCACCTCCTGAGATGCCTCCACGTTCTGAGTCTCCCCTCTCGTTCTTTCTTCTTTCCCCACCCAGCCTGGAGCCCTTGGTTTCCCAGCTCAATCATCCTTCCCCTGGGCAGCCCAACAAAACCTACCATCTGCCCCAACAAGAGTCATTGCCACTGCTTGTAGAGCTCTCCTCTGTGCCAGGAGATATGCTGTGATATAAGAAGAAATAGGTTTGGTCAAGATTCTTGACTGCAAGCAACAGAAGCCAACTTCCACTTGAAATGTATTAAAAGGCTATTAACAAGCTCAGGGAGTGGACAGGAAGGCTGGAGAACCAAGCTAAGAAAATAAGCGGGTCCATCAAGGGAGTGTAAGGAGGGACATAGATGAGATCATGTCCCAACACCAGTCAAATCCAGACACCGTTTCTGGCTCTGATTTCTCTGCTGCCACCAAGAGCGGTTGTCAGGGGATAACCATCCCCATGCTAGACGGGCAGTTCCACCACTATCACCCTAAACAATTTGTCAGCACATTCTGCAAGTCCAAAGTTCCAGGATGACTAAGCTACCCGCCAGGCATGGAGAGAAGGGCAATCAGAGTCTGGCCCCTTCAGCTTCCATTGGCGTGGCCCTGCCCTCCACCAAGACTCATGTAATGGGGTTTCCCCCAAAATAAGAAGGCGATTGGTTCAATTGCTGGACAGACAAATATGACACTTGGGGGAGGATATGAAAATGCTATGACACAGATCTTGCTCTAAAGCAATTCAACAGAGGGGGTGGAGCAAGATGGCTGAATAGAAACCTCCAGAGATCATCCCTCCTCATGAAAACCAAATTCAACTACTATCCACGCAAGCAAGCACCTTCAGAAGAACCAAAAATCAAGTGAGCAATCATACTACCTGGTTTTAACATAATATCAAGGACAGAGGCACAGAAGAGGATAGAAAAGACAGTCTTGCATGGCCTACGCCACCCCTCCCCATGCCCCGGTTGTGCCGCACCAGCGTGCTGAGTGGAGAGGGAATCTGTGTGCTCAGGGGAGGGAGAACGAAGTGACTGTGGGACTTTGCACTAAAACCTAGGGCCACCTGCACAGGGGAACACAGCACAGGGCAGAATGCTACTGGTGCCCGTGGAGGGAGAATTTAGATGAACCCAGCCAGAGAGAAATTTGCTACCCCCAAACTTGAGTCCAGGCTAATGTCACCCCTGCCCACAGAAAGCACCCAGGGCCTTGGACTAAATTCATAAGGCAGCCAGGCCACCAGGGCCGGAGTCCTTGGGAAATTCCTGCAGCTATGTTGGCTCGGAGCCAGTGGAGTTGGGGTGCATGTGACCCAGTGCAAGAGTCACAGCATTACTGGGCTTGGGGCACCCCCAGTGTGATATGGCTGCAGTGACCAAAGACTGAGGTCGCAACACTCAATTCTCTTTGAATATCTGGCAAGAATTCTCAAGGACAGGTTCCAACAAGCCCACCTGCAAAGAGTAAAATAAATACCCTGATTTGATTAATTCACAGTGGATGCCTGTAGCAAAACATCACATGTACCCTATAAAGATACACAACTATTATGCATTGATAATAATTAAAAATAGAAAATAAATAAAGCAGTTTAACACTAGAGACCATAACAAAAGAATAGTTATGAGCTTTGCCCTAGAGAACTAAGTAAAAGCACCAAAAGAGGTACGAGAGAAGGGAGAGGTTGGTGTGAACCGGGGCAGTCAAGGGGAGCTTGGTCCTCACTCAGGACTCTACGGACAGGAGGACTCTGACAGGTAGGCCAGGAGGTGGGAGGAAAGCATATCATGTAGGGTGAAAAAACGAGCAATTATATAAAAGCGAGAATGAGCAGAGCCCATGTGGGGATAGTGGGATGGCTGTCCTGGCTGGAGAAGAGGGTTTCCCTTGGAATTCCGTGGTCAATCGCTCGGAGGGGCAGGGAAGCCTCTAGAAGAGATTGGGGCTGGATGTACTAAAAAGAAGCAATGGGGAGATATGGACATTTGGTATTCAGAGAAATTCTACACTAAAACTAATGACGCTTCAGAAAGATAAAGCTGACATTAACAGGCAGAATGGGTTGAACAAGGAAGACTGGACCAAGAAATTCCAAATCCTGCTTTAGAACATCAGATTCATTTCCTTTGTTCTCTAGCTTTGATCTTGGTTCCTTTACTATTAGCGACGACGTCCATACATGGGGCTGCAGCATCACTTGCTTCTTGATATACAAGTGCACAGATCTCAGAGAACTGGAAAAACACTAAAGTCTCAGACCTACTATAAAACTGGGTCTGTATCTACCCAAGCCTACCACCGACAACGTGGATGGCTACACGGCCAAGTGTCCCTGTTGCCAGAAGGACACTTGGTCTGCAGTCTCAGGTCTGCAGTCTGGTTATTTTTAGGTGAACCCAAAACTGTAATATCACCGAATCCCTTGATGCATCCTGAGAATCCAAATGAAGCAGTGGAATTAAATTATAAAGCTTCATTTTCATATTCTTGGTCTCCTAGCATTACCCAGAGAGGCTTCTACTTCCATTAGAGAACACTCAGCTACGAATATCGTCCCCAAATGCATTTGCATGTGGCTCTGTGGACACTGATGTGTTCCAGAGGCTTTCTCACAGTTGCCCTTCACTCGGGTCTGAATTTGAGGACGAGGTTTGACAGCAAGAAGGGGATATTCACTGAGAAGATGGAAGAGAGAGGACCCATCCAAGGGGGGAGATGATTCTACCTTCACAACCAGCTCCTAAAAGAGGGAGATGGGGCTATGATTTCTCTAGGGGAAATGCCCCTACCACAGAGGAATGCCATAAAGACTCTCAAATTTCATCCTCAAAGCTTTCTGAGGTTCCCCCACGGTGAACTGTCTCTGTGGTAGACAGCACCTTAATTAGAATCTCGCTGTTATTAGAATAGTCCTGGTTCAGTGATGATCTTACACACACACAAAAAGACAGCCTCTGTCGTTTGCTTGAAATCCTGTTTTTGCCCAGGGACATCTGGCGACGATCATCATTTAACTCATTTGGACTGAATGAATGGGATCCTATTTCCTCCCCTGCGCGCAAGCCCTTAAGTACGGGCATTAGAGGCTCTCGCATGTCATAGGATGCTGCTCTGTGCCAAGAAGCCTTGTTCCCTATTTTTAAGCTCTTAAAACAAGTCCATTTTAGGATATTTTCTATCTGGACCAGCTTTTCTATAATTTACATCACCTGTTTGCCTTTTAAAAATGATTTATGTTCTTTCCACATTGGGTTGCCTTTCTACACCTCCCGTTGGAATGTCCTTGGGTCTCTATACGATGTTCCTTCTTGTTCCATGAAAAAGACAGCCGCCCTCATGTTTATTGAGGGAACAAGCTAGGATGGCACAGAGGATCTGCACCAAGGAAATCCCTGGGGCATTGGAATTGCTGTGTGTCCTGTCTGTGGTGGGTGATACATGAATCTACGGGATGTGGTGAAACTCATAGAAATGTACACCAGAAACAAAAGGGAAGACGACTATATATAAATATTTTAAATCCCAATGCCCAGGCCATAGCTAGACTAATTAACTCAGAATTTCTGGGTGGCAGCCAGGGATCCATATTTTTTTAAAGCTCCTCAGGAGTTTGCAGCATGTGATCAAGGCCAAGAAACATGTGTCTATACGAGTAATGCTTGTTGGACACGGAGAATTGCCGCTTTGTGCCGGCACAGTGCGCACTTCCCAGAGGCGAAATCTGCCAGCCAGGACCCACCTGCCACAGTCTGGGAGGAAGATCGGCTTTTGTGATTTGATTCTACAAGAGATGCTTTTCCTTATGGACAGTGTGGATGTCTGTCCTCGATGCCCAGAAACAGTCCTGTGAGACATAAACAAGATTAACGCCCCGTGTTTCCAGGCTATTCCAAATCCACTCTGATCCTTTCCCCTACCAACCACAGAAGGTAAAGGACATTAAAAATTGGCATATGTGATCAGATACCAGGGAGGGTCCGTGATGGTTAATTTTATGTGTCAACTTGACTGGGCCACAAACGGCTCAAACGTCATTCTCAGTGTTGCTGTGACTGTGCTTTTAGATGAGATTAACATTTGACTTGGTAGACTAAGTACAGTAGATGGCCCTTCCTGGGGTGGGTGGGCCTCATCTAATCAGTCGAAGGCCTGTATAGACCAAAAAGGCTGACCTTTAACAGGGACAAAGTGAATGGGCTCTTCCTGGGTCCTGAGCCTTGTGGCCGTCACACTGGAGCTACACCATCAGCTGTCCTGGGTGCCCAGCGTGCCGACTCACCTCGTGGGTATCAGGACCTACCAGTCTCCATAATGCTATGAGCCCTTTCCTTATCATAAATCACATATATAAAATCACAACTTTGGGGGTTCTGTTTCTCTGGAGAACCCTAAGCTTCACAAAATTCATAGCCACTGGCCAAGTCGTCCTGAATTGGAGCAGTTTAAAGGTAACAAGGAACCACCGAACTGGACTTTCTAGAAAGACTACAGGGAGTGTGGTTGGCTCACACCCCTCGTCTGCTACTCACTCTGCTCCAAGACCGCACCTCGGACTCTCCGCACACAGCCCTCACTGCATCAGTCACTACTCCAAACGGAAGAGCAGTGAGGACAAGGGAACGATGCCACGGCTTTGCTCCTAGAGCAGGATGAATCCATGCTCTTTGGAACAAACTCGGGCAAGTGGCTTCCCTCAGATCTTTGATTGTTGCTTCCATTTCAGTTGTTTTGTTTCCACCTAGGGAATATCTGAAACTCTGAGCCAGGCTCTCGCTTTGCTGTCCTCAGTAGCTATTATCCACTCCCACGTTATCTTGGTTAACAGTCCTTGTACTTTTCCTCCGCATCCCAGAAGAGATCATAACATTCGTTCTCCACTTCAGCGATTCCATTGTTTGCTTGTCCACCCCGCAGTTCCCTGCCTTCGGTGTGCCTTGTAATTCAGCTCTTACATTTTTAATTGCTTTGTGGTGATTCCTTAATCTATCCAACTGCCTTTCTGTCTCAGCCTCTTAGGCTTTTATTGCAGCATGTGCGCTCGTTATAAATTCCTATCCCTTTGTCATGAAAGCCATGTCTTCTTGCATCCTATTATGCAAAGAACTCCCCTATAATGTTCTTCTAGTTCTGCAGCAGGTTGTTTCAGACTTTACTCTCCAGCAGAATCTTCGGGAAGATGTTTGCTCTTCTGTCTTTCACGGTAGGATTTCATAAGCCCCATGATGAAATGTTTTCTGTTGACTTATTCAATAAAGAGAAGATACCCATCTGGACTCAGTGTTTACTAAAATTCAAGGTGTATGGACTGTCCTTGGCCCGAACACTGTCCACGAAGGTACTAGCTGAATTTTATTTTCAAATATGCAGCTGGCAAGGAGTTGATAGATTCAGCTTCTGAATCAATTTCCATGTCTAGGAAGCTTTTATCTGATGTGATTCTGTTAAGCTAAAATGTCATCAAATTTTATTTCCAGAACCCGGCTCTCTGATACTGTGTATAGATGAAGCCCATATAAAACTACCATCCCCAAAATGTGCTGCTTTTGAGCTCTCTGACTCTCAGAAAGAGCCAGAACGGGGGTGGCAAGTGTTGGGAGCACTAATGGATTCAGGGGAGGCAGCTCATAAATTGATTTTTCACGACGCCTTTTCCTCCAGATAAATATCACATGAAGCCCAATATCAAGAACATAAAATGTCCAGTTAAAACGGGGCGCTCACTTCTTCTCCCCCCCGCCCCCTCGGGGACCCCCAGGTATGTCCACAAATCCCAGGACTTCAAGGGACACAATTGGAAAACCACTGAAATGAGCCCGGGAGGCGCATATTTTTCAATATTTTTAGTGGTCGTGAATATTCATGCATTTGAGAGTGGATTTCATTTTTTGAAACAACCACCATTCAGAATGGGCCCTGTTCCCAAAGTGAATGAGCAAGCTGGGCACCATCATGTGGATTCTTAAAAATGAAATAAAACCAAAAAAAGTGAGAAAAATTTAATAAGGTTATCATTCTTAAAAGGCTTATAAACTGATGGTTTCAAATGATAGCAATTGTGAAAAAAACCCTACAAATTGTTCAAATAATGACCTCATTTCTGGAATAAAGGGGCGACTTCTGAATTGAGTCCTTTCAGAGAAAGCACTTGTTTGAGTGAGTGACTTCTGACATGTTTATTTTTTAAAAAGTCTCATGGCTTAAGGAAGCAGAAGCAAATGTTGGAGAAAACAAACATTTTGTATTCAGACAGACCCATGTTTGAGGCCCAGGGCTGCCACATGATACATATGTGACCTTAGTCAAGGTACTTCATCTCTTTGAACCTCAATTTTCTCATCTGTAAAATGGGATTAAAGGGACATTTCCCATAAGAGAAGATACAGAGGGCCACATGGAGATGTTCAACATTATCATATTCAGGGAAATGTAAACCAAAATTACAATGAGATGCCATTTTATACCAATTTGGTGAGAAAAAAATGTACAAAGTCTTAAAATACCAACTGTTGGAGAGCATGTGGAACCATTGAATTTCTTATACTCATAGATACATAAATGTGTGCAACTATACTAAAAAACAGTTTGACATTCTCTTCTAGAGCTGCACATGTATATACCCTGTGACTCCAATTTAACTCCCAGGAATGTACACAGGAGAAAGATTTGCTCATGAACAACAAGAGACACACACAAGCAAGACCACACACACACACACACACACACACACATACACGAGCAATGTTCACAGCAACCACCGTCACAAAACTAAAGCCCTGGAGATAGTCCAAATGCCCATCCACTAGAGCATAGATAAGTTTTGATATAGTCACACATTGTACTATAACACAGATTATAAAATGAGTGAGCTCCAGCAATCCACATATGGAGGAATCTCAGCAAAATAATATTAAATATGGAAAGTAGGCTTCAAAAGACTCAAACTACTTTGTATACTTTTTATAAAGTTAACGTGAACATATGGACACTTATAAACGCAATAAAATGATGTAAAAGGAACACAAGGGAATGATGAACATGGGACCCAGGATGGCGGCCGCCTGGGTGGGCAGGGACAGGGAGATGGATGTAGAACCCGCACCACTAGATGTAGTTATTGTCAAGATCGTAGTGTCACCAGCTCAGCCCCAACAAAACAAATGGAAAACTTTAACAGGTTTTTTCCCTTCTCTTTTCTTTCTTTGTTTTAAGAGCTTTTCTTTAGTCTCTTTATCTATAGGCACGGCTGCTCAAGAAGGCCACAAATGGCCACATGACGCCCTGCCGGATGCCAGAGGAAGCCCAGACCTGTGCAAAACCTGGTGCAGACCAGAGCAGGCGACCTCCAGTTACCTTTAACTCATTACTATATTGTTATTTAATAATGCTGAAAATCGCTCCCCCAAGCAAGAATCGCCGCTATTTTCTATGCATGCAATGTATGAAGCAGCATGTTCGTGAGCTGCGCCTGCGCACTTAAAACCCCACCTGGTGCATGTTTACAGTCAGGAGAAAAAGAGTGAGGTTCCTGGAGGAAGGGCGGATTCTGCCTCCAGAAGACCTTTGGACTTGAGCTGCCGTAGCAACTCCTCCCTGGGGCTCCAGCCTGCGGGTCTAGACTGCAGACTAGCCTTTCCTCTGTCTCTGTCTCTCCCCACCCTCACCGCACCCGTGTGTGTGCGTGTCCCATACGTTCCATTTCTCTGGAGGACTCCAACTAATACAATCTAGAAGGAGCATGGAGGAGCCTTCAGGTTGCTGAGAATATTCACTTTCTTGTCCTAGATGGTAGTTACGTAGATGTTCACCTCAAAAATTCATTAAACTGTATATTTATGTTTATGTACCCTTCTTAAGTGTATTATATTTACAATAAAAGTATTACTTTCCATCTAGCATTGAGAAGTACACAAACACACATCAAACGGCACATATGTCTTGTAGCCAGATAGCTGGGAAATCAGGATAAGACACCAAAATGTCATTATGTCCTATTTTCTTCCAGTGATTTATCTTTGGCTCCTCCTACTCTCTAAAATCTCATCTTCTTTTTAGGGACCCCCCCCACATGACTTTATCTATGCCTCTTTCTACATTTTCATGTTTCCCCAATTAAACCTTAAGCTTCCCAGGAAAAGGTGGACATCTCTTCGATTTTTTGCATCCACTTATGAGCACAGCACACAGCAGGAGCTCAATAATGATTTCTTAGATTGAATAAAGGAATCAGGTGATTAATACATAAATAATACTGTTCTGAATGATGAGACCCCCAATATGATTTTTCATGGTTCTGAATAATAAAGGGAATGGTATAAACTAGAATGATCAAAAAAAAAAAAAAATCACAGAGAAGATGGGACATGTCCCGGGTTCTGAAGGATAGAAACTCAGCTGATAGAAGGGTAGCTGGTCTCTTCATGGCTTGGGGAATTTGCACAGACAGAGGTGACCATGGAAGGCTTGCAGGACAACGGGGATGACTCCAGGGATGGGGCCACTCATACGAGCTGGGAAGCAGAGCAAAGCTACTAGTTGAATTTAAAGCTCCAGGTGAGGAGACTGGGCCTGATTCTCTCGGACGCAGGCACCAACTATTAGTTGCTAATCCTGTTTATTTTGCGTGAAGCTCCCACTTCAGGAAAGGGGGGACCCGCAACCTTCAGTTCTGCATGTGGCAGGACTCTTCACGACTAAAATATCTAAGTTCTATGTCAACACAGTTCCAAAGCTACCGATCGAGAACTGAAAGACTTAGCTTTTCTGGCTGTTTTGGGGTTTTCAGCCAGGGAGAAATTTAATTGTTACTAAGGTATTAAAAGAGCACTTTTAGACATAGAAATGATCCTCTCGGGAAAACGGCCTTTGATTTCCATCCTGTAACCATGGAATCTAAGTTCTCCCATAGAATTATAGAACGCAGGGTATGAAAGGTTAAGACCCCAAAACTGGTTGGATTGAGTTTTATCCACAGAACTGAGTTTATTCAATTATTTAAATAGTTATTTTGACATCAAGCAGATTTAACCACTGGCAAATTAGACTAGCACTTTTTGTGCTCCAAGTTCATGCATTTTAGCATCTAGGAAAATCACTAACCTCTGTAACGCCAATAGCGCCATGGAGAGATCGCCAGCCTTTGGGGAATATATTAGCTCAAAGCTTCATCCGTCTCTGTGCTGTTGTTCTCTGTGAAATCTCCTTGTTGCTTTTCTTTCTTTCTTTCTTTCTTTTTTTTTTTTTAGGTATATGTAGACTCATAATGTAGCTTCCCTAACTCTACAGCTGTTCTTTTAGTTTATTACATTCATAAAAGAAAGATAAGCCATCCTTCTGTAATTGAATCCTATGTTAACACAAAAAAATGGAATTAAGAAAAAGAAGAAGAAATGGGAGATGGGGAAATGTCTGAACACATCTTTGAAATTGTGGGCAGTTTTCCAGTTTGATTTATGCTGCTCTTAATTGCCAATTCCCAGGAGCCTCTTCTGCTGGTTCTTTAATAGGAGCAGGGATGATCTATGCTTTGGCCAGGAGCGAACCCGAGATGATGGATGGCCTGGGCATGCGATAATTATGCTCTGCACGTGTGAAGGGAACCGCCCCTGCCTGGCCTGAAAACTCAGCTGAGTCGGTTTGTAATTCCCATAAAGGCCAGAGCCAACCCTCGGTGTAGACTTGAATACCACAATGTCACTTCACCTATTTTAAAAGACAGTGATTGTTGTAAGTTCTTTGTTCTGGGATTCACAGAGAATGTTTCATCTCTCAATGCAAAACTGAGGAAGAAGCACATTTCTAGGTAATTATTCAACGGTAAGATATTCTAATAACGTGTGTCCTCCCTTGTAAAAGTAAAATCTCTTTTGGAGAAAAATACAAACATGTAAAAATGCATCACCTTTGTCTTACTACACAGACCTAAGCACTGTTAACTTGTTCACACATATTCTTTCAACATGTTATATGTGAAGGTGTAGTTATGGACTGACTATTTGTGTCCCCCTCGAAATCCACAGGGAGCCCTGCCCCCATTATGACGGTATTAGGAGGTGGGGCCTTTGGGAGATAATTAGGTTTAGATGGGGTTATGAGGGTGAAGCCTTCATCATGGGGTTAGTGTCCTCATAGGAGAAGGAAGAGATACCAGAGCTCCACGATCCTTTCACTGCACAGAGAAAAGGCCATGTGAGCACACTGCCAGACAGCAGCCACCTATAAGCTGGGAAGCAAATCTCACCAGGAACTCAATCAGCTGGCACCTTGATCTTGGACTGCCCGGCCTCCAGGACTGTGAGCGATACATTTCTGCTTAAGCCACCCAGTCCGTGGCATTTTGCTAGCGCAGCCCAAGCAGACTAAGATAAGTGCTTTTTGTCTTTTATTTTTTTTAATGTGGACCAATGGTTTTCCATCCCTCTCACTCTCAACTTTCTTATTTACCTTGCTCAGGTGAGAAGTGTTCATATGAGAGAGAGAAAGGTTGGTGTTCTAGATGTTTGTCTCTACAGCAGGAGTGTTTAAAAGCAGGGGCTCCAGGCTCTTTGTGTTCAAATCTACCACTTGTTAGCTGGGTGACGTTAGAGAAGCTACTTGACCTCTCTGTGCATCCATTTCCTTAACTAAAATGGGATGTGTACAGTATCTAGTTCGAAGGGCTTCTGTAGGGATTAAATTAGCATGTTAATCTCTCTACAAGGATTTGCTGCTATTATTCCTAGTACTACCATAGTCTTCTCAGATGAAGCATCACTACTAGCAAGGATGATCTGAAACTTGAGGACAGCAGAGAGACATGGGGGAGAGAAAGGAGAGGGGGAGAAACCGGAGAGAGGAGGGACTCCCAGACAGCTGCCTGAGGCTGACTCCATAAGGCAATGTAAAAGAAAAATCGTCCTAAGCCTTGGCTTGGACAGGACCTTTGTGCATGATATGATTCACAATTCATTCTGAAAGGAAAGCAGTATTCCTGAAAAAATGCTTGCACAATTTTCTGATAAACTTTAATGAGATCAAGGCTTGTTCTGGGAAACCATGCTTTGCACTGATTGTAGGTCAAGAGTCTAGTGGTCACACATCCCTGGGGACAGAGGGAGTTCCAGGTTCATCTCAGTGTAATCATTAACAGTGTGCCCTTGCGCTGTCCAATGTGTGCCAGTTGGGACAATAAATTCTTGGGACCCGTAAGCCTTTCTTTTTTCTATAACTTTTTCTATATAGTTTCACAGTGATTATCTGACCATTCTCTTTTCTTCTAAAATGTGCCTTCCAAAAGTGAATCTTTAGAATATAGTAAAGTGTTCTGCTTTGCAGAAAGATTAAAATAAAACTCTGACACATGCTCTTAACTAAACTGTTGGAAAATATTTTCATGTAACAACAACTTCATAGGTAAGAGAAAGATGTCTCATCCCATTTTCCAACTTGCTTATGATCTGTTAAAAATAAGTTTGTTCCTAGCAATGAACAATTGGAATGAAAATTAAAAATAATACTATTTATATTAACACTAAAATAATGATATGGGTATATATTTTTTTAAATATACAAGATCTACATGAAAAAACTACAAAATTCTTACAGAAGAAATCAAAGATCTAAATAAATGGAGAAATATTCCACGTTCATGAATGCTTTAGTCTCTTTTGCCAATTTCTTGATTGGGTGCTTATTTTCTTATTGTTGAGTTTTAAAATTTGTCTATTTTGGATACTGGACCTTTATAAAATGCATGTTTCACAGATACTTTCTCCAAGTCTGTGGCTTGCCATTTCAACCTCTGAACAATGTCTTTTGCAGAACAGAAGTTTTTTTTTTTAACTTCAGTGGAGTCCAACTTATTAATTTTTCTTTTATGGGTTGTGCTTTTGGTATTATATTTAACACATTGTTGCCAACCCAAGGTTATCTAGAATTTTTCTGATGTTACGTTCTAGGAGTTTTATGGTTTTGCATTTTACATTTAGGTCTATAACCCATTTTGAGTTGATGTTTGTGAAGGTTGTAAGGTCTGTGTCTAGATTCATTTTTTTCTCATGTGGATGTCCAGTAGTTTCGGCACCATTTGTTGGAAAGGCTACCTTTGCTCCACTGTGTTGCCTTTGCTACTTTATCAAAGATCCGTTGACTATATTTGTATGGATCCATTTCTGATCTCTCTATTCTGCTCCATTTATCTCTTTGTCTATTCTTTCACCAATACCTCACTGCACTTCACTAAAGAAGGTATACAGATGGCAGACAAGCATATGAAGAGAGGCTCAACATCACATGTCATTAGGGAATTGCAAGTCAAAACAACCATGAAGTGTCACTGCACACCCACTAGAATGGCTAAAATCCAAAATAGTATAATACCAGATGCTACCAAGGCTATGGAACAATGAGAAATTTCATTCATTGCTGGTGGAAATAAAAAATGGTACAGCCGCTTTGGAAAACATTTCGACATAAATGCATCTCACTAAGGCGAAAGAAAAGGCTACATGCTCCAAGCATATGACATTCTGGAAAAGACAAAACTATGGAGACAATAAAAAGATCAGTGGTTGCCAGGATTCAGAGCGAAGGGGGGAGGGATGAAAAGATGAAGTATGAGGGCTTTTTAGTGCAGTGAAACTATTCTGTATGCTACTGTCATGGTGCATACACGTCATTACACGCTTGACAAATCCATAGGATCTGCAACACTAAGAGCAAACCCTAATGTAAACTAAGGACTTTAAGTATAGTGTATCAATATTGGCTCATCAGTTGCAACAAATGTACCAAAATAAAACAAGACGTTAATAGGGGAAACCCGGTAGGAGAGGGACTGGTATATGGGAACTCTGTACTTTCTACTCATATGTCTACAAACTAAAACTGTTCTAAAAAATAAAGCCTACTAATAAAATTTTGTTTTCTTTCTGATAATATACTTTGCCTGTACAAACTTCCAGATTCTTTTTTTTGTCTAAAGGAGAAATTAAATGGACAAAAAGATCATAACAATAATCTCTTGTAGCCTTTATCTTTTTTTGTTAACTATGTATTGTGACAATTCTTCCAGTTACTAAATATTCTACATTATTTTGCCTATACTGATTGCTGTTTTTATATACAGTAAGTGATTATAGCAATTTCCTATTGTCAGATATTTTAGGTTAGTCCCAACTTCTGATAAATGAATAGCACTATGGTAATATTTTTTCAATTACATCTTTTTCAAACATGAGTGAATCTTTGGTTAGGATATGCATAATTAAGGCTTTTCATATTTATTGCCAAGTTTCCCTCCAGAAACATCCCAGTTTTCACTCCTTCCAGCCTGCTCCCTTGCTAACACTAGGTTTTAGCATTTTGAAAAATTGCTGCAAACTCCATAGGCAAAAGTTACCTTATTATTACTAGTTTTAATTTGCACTTTACAACTGAGCTTAAATATATTTTAATATGCTTATTAGTTCTCTAGAATTCCTTCTTAAGATTTTACTTTAAGGTATTTGTAAGTTAATTAACATATTAAAGGAAATTGCTAGTTAGGGACCCACTCATTAAAAAACAAAAAACACAAACCTACATCTCCAAATACATAGGCTCTCATATTCAGTAATATTAATTCAAAGACTCCTTTAAGCATAGAAAATGGATGACAGTAATTAATTTTCTTCAGAGAATTTTAGATGTATAATTTCCAATTCTGTTCATGGCCATCTACCGATTTAAAAAAAAACAAAACACGGCATCTATCAAGCATGTCAATACCAGCTGGGAATTTTTTAAATAAGATTTTGTTACATAGCACATCTACTAGGAAAGAATCAATGTACAGGAAGATAACAGAAACAAAGCCAATGCCCAAAAGCAGGAAGGCGACTTCTACGTGCTAACCTTGACATTTCACCTATACCACGGTGAGGTTGTGCTATTTGATTTGAATGAACCATGTTTGTTGTGAATAGCTGGCACGGATTCCTTGAAGTCATGGAACCATCACCCAAAATGCCACAGAATGATGAATCCTCAATTTTACCTACTTTGACTCACCATCCTGCTCCTAATAGGCTTGCAGCCAAATCCTTAACGTGCTATGAAGAGATTAGGACAAGTTCAACAGTAGACAGGACATCTCAATACGTCTCTGAAAGATGGGTACACAGTCAATGAAGCAGAGCTTCGTTACATACACAGGGCTTTGAACTCAGCCATGGAAGCCGCAGAGCTGCCCTGCAGCCTCTGGGTTCAGAGGGGACGGAGGCAGAGAGGAGGGAGCAAAAAAACGGGGTGTTGGGGAAGGTCTGTGTTTGCCAAGTTCACCAGCCCAAAGCGGCAGGGGAACTGGGTGTCCGCAATCTCTTCTCACACACGCTCCTCGGAAAGGCAAAAGAAAAAACAAAACATAAACTAGGGGACGCTCTTTTTAAAAATTAACAAGCTGCTTTGCCCATAGCCTCATGAGGACAGTGACAAGCCATGAAGGATGCTTACACAATGACCGACACCCTGCCCTCTTACCAGGTTAGTGGGTCGCATCTACCCTCACAAAGATCCAAATCGGCCTTTCTATTGCCTCATATTTAGGTCATGACCAAGCAATTGACGTTTACCAGACAACTGAGGACAGCCTTCAACAGGAAAAAGAGAAACTATGAACGCAATAGTACATTCCAGATATACTAGTTGCAAGATTTCAGGAGACAGATTCCTAACAAGCTCAGTAGAACAAAGCACATACCTTTCAGAAATTCGATTGGTAATATTAATATCTCTTTTATTTCACCTGTTACGAACTACTAAACACAACCACAAGTTTGTTTGCAAATTTCTGATGAACAGCTGGTGTTGTTTCTCTAAAGATACCCAGAGAGCCAAGATGCCAGTTTCAATATGCAACATGATCATAAATAAACTGAGCCTAATTAGAAGTTCCTGCCAGGATCTGGGAATACTCCACCCGGAGGGCATTTCAGTTTGCTACAAACCTAAATACATTCCAGCCACGATAAAGTCAGGGCGCTCCTCACAGAAGGTTTGCAAGAGCTAGAATCCCATTGAATAGCTGCTGTTCATGCTTTGAAGTTCAGAGAAAAACTAAATTCTGTTATTCAGAAACTATTTAATAGAAAACAAGAGTGATGTTTGGTTGTGCCTGTGTTTTTTCTGTCACTGGCACTGAAGCTGTTGCATGACATAACCTTCATGTCTCTTGCCATAGGCTTAAGGGCTCTACCCGTTAAGTCACAGGAAATAGACGTGGTATGAAATGCTGGTGAGGACTCTTTCAGGTTCTGGGAGAACTAAGCCGCCTCATTACCAGGATTAAATTTGTGTCTTAGCGTTGAAAGTGATGTTTGGACATTTCTATTCCATTATTTTTGAGAAAAGCCAGGACATGTCATCCTACTGATTCTTTAGTTCCATTTTCTTCCTCCAGCTCAGGGACTGAACGTTGCTACTCTATTTTGCTTTCAAAACTAGAACTTGAAGCAAGTAGCTCTTGTGATTTCTTGACATTTTATAAAGAACCATCTCAAACAAACGCTTATAGTTTAGTACCAGACAGTTTGGAGATTTCTGTCAGTACTTAGGATAAGCTATTGCTCAATTGCTTTCAATTGAATAATGAATACTTCATTTAGGCCGGTGCAAATCTCACAATCAAGATACTAATTTGTTTAACGGGAAATGGACTCAAAGCAATTTGAATGAGTTCTCAGAGAGAAGAACCAAAAGACACAGTGTCCAGTATCCCGACCTTAGAAAGCCAAAGGGTTACAAGTAGAAGACTGGGGGCAGGGCTGAGGCCGGAGGCAGGGGCTTGCAGAGTGGGTGCAGATGTTCAGGTCTAACCAAGGGGTGTGGGGCTGAAAACCGCAGACAAGAACCGGCTTCAACCAGGTTGTCAGCGATCTAGGTCACCTTATAGGAACTTTGGCTAATTATAATATCATCTACATTGCGATTTTAAAATCTCTCCACCCTTGAAATTACCAAGACAGTTCTGAAACAACTATATAAAGTATGAAAATGGGAGGGAACCCAATTCTAGGAATTACTACCCAAATTCCTAGAAACTTCATATGACCACCAACCCCTTCCTTTCCGTGCGGATGCGTTATTCCAGCCTGCGCACATGCGCACACACGTGTTCTCTCTCTCTCATTTGCACTTTCAATAAAACCTGCTTGCTTTTGGCTTCCACGGTGCATCCTGAAATTCTTTTCTTCCAACCATCACCAAGAACCTGAAAGAAGCTCCACTCAGAGGCCGGTAACAAAAGCACCATTTGGATGCCTCTTGCTACCTAAGCTGGGAACCAATACCGCTCACTATCAGCTGCCTCCTTGCAACTGCTGAGAAGATTATAGTATAGTGAAGTAAAATTGTAGAAAGTAGTGAGGGGCACGGATGGATGAGCATAAAACTGGGCTAAGTTTCAACCCTGGCCTTCCAGCGTTGACGGAGGAAGGTCGCTGCTGTGGCTCTCGAAGTCTAGAGCCAGAGTCCCTGGTGCTTTCAACTGGTTCTCACAGGCAGGTCGCAGGATTCGCCCCACACAGGGCTTGAGCACACAGGAAGTCCACCTAAGAGCGAATGTGGCCCAGTCTGTGTCACTGACTCTGATCAACCCAAATCAAGGTGAGAGGGCACAGAGCGAAATTCTGAACTCTTTCCCCAACAATTAATATTTATAAATGACCCCCAAGTCCAATTCTCACAAAATAAGTGCCCTCAGAGATACTGACAAGCGTCGGTGAAGCAGGCAGAATAATATTTCACTGCACTCCAGCCATAACCATAGTCACCAAGCACAAACACTTCCAAACACTGATCTCACAGATCGTCCTTAAGTTGTAAGGAATCGGTTCTAGGCATCCTGTGTAAATGTACTTCCTATGAGTAAGGCAGAGGCTTGTGGCTGACGAAATGAAGGAGTTCGTATGTGCAGTCTAATTTGAGCTCAGCCTCGACTTACATAAGTACTCGCGGAAGCTTCCAAATGTTCATCTGGATTTCTAGACCTGAAATTTAAGTTCTATTTGAAAGTCCTAAGGATCTGCAAGAGCAAACAGTCCAGTAGTAGCCAGATACTACCTTTTAATACTAAAACAATAAGAAGCACTTAAAAGCTAGCTCTAGTGAGCATTCAGAGAAGCTTCTAAACGATAACTCATGACACTGAGAACTAGAATCAGAGCGATGAACCTTTTGCAGTACTCCCCAAAACGTCAAAAGAGCCACACCACCAATTCCTTGTATTTTTATGTTCTGCCCCAAAATGTCACAAGACTATGAATTTCCTAGCAGGGAAACTAAAAAGTACGTCTGCTGCACTATTGAACATGTCTTCTTGAGACTGCATTAAACCCAGACCAACACTCTCTGGGTTTCCTGTGAACACACCTGTGTTAATTACACAGTTTATTGAGCGAAAGGGAGTTAGCTTACTATATAACTGCATTTTCCTAACTGTATCACTTCCTGACAGACACTTACAAACATCACTTTCATTGTCTAGGATGTGAATTTAGCACCAGAGTTTGTATGACTTGGTTCTCCCTGGATCTCCAAGGAATTGAAAGGAGATACTTACTGAAGTTCTGATTCTTACAAACAAGCTGGGGTTCGCAAAAGGCACTCCAAGGCTTCCAAAATATCAGCATTAGTGCAATAGCACATTTTGAGAGGTGAAGTGTCTCAGTTCTCCATGGCATTGCAAAGAATTCTATCTAACCTTTGCCTACAGAAAGTCCATTTCTACTAACAAACAGATGACAATGTTATGTATGATCTTTTAGCAACAAAAATGTACTCTGTTAGAGCTTTAGCAAGTGTAGACAGAAGTATGCAAATATTATTGTCATTGTCTAAGGACTAAAATCAAATTGTTGGTACTTGTGGCGATCTATTTTCTCTTAAACTTCCAGGGATCTACTTTTTGTTTTCATTTTTGTTGTTGTTGTTGTTGCTGTTATTTTTATTTTGAGCCTCACAGCAGGTGCAGAGAAGGCGTTAGCCCCGAATAGCCAACATTCAAAAAAGCTCCCAACACGTTGGTCTTTACTGTTTAGAGCCAGTTTCAAAGATCTGGTGCTTTCTCCAAGCCTTCAAAAGTTCCCAGCAGCTACTCCATTCAACTATCCTTTTAAAAAATGGTCTTCAAACTTTTGTGGCTTCTCAAATGAAGGCACTGACATATTTTCTTTGTCCAACAGTCCTAACTAAGGTGAGCCTTCAAAGAAGCCTCTAGACACTGTTCTCACTAGCCAAGTAGAGAGCACAGGTGTGGGAGGCGGCTCGCTCAGTTCTCAGGAATCACCAAGGAATTGACTGTAGTGCTTCCTGGAAGGCTAATTCTGGAAGTCGAATCAGTAAAGGCAAAACACGTATGGGTAGGAGAACAAAAGTATTAGAATGCTGTTTGATTAGTCATCAGCCATAGACCTAGTGGACATCAACTAAGACACCCCTGCATTGTCCTCTTGGCCAAAGAATCGAAGTGCAGGAGTGTGCTAGTCTACACCAGCAGAAACCTGGCAACATGTGTAGGAGTGGATCATACCATTGTTAGACCAAGGGGGACAGCATGGGACTGGGCTAGATGTACTGATATGGGAGGAACTACCAGAGATGGGGGATTGGACATGTCAGCTACTGCAACTGGAAATGGTGCTAATGGTCTGCTTGGCTGGACGACTGTAACTCAGACTCAGTGGTAGCTACATTCACCAAGGTTCGGATTCTAGAACTTTCCTGCTATACTGCAAAGGATGGAATCCAAAGGATTATGGAGATCTGTCCATCTGTACATGAGGAGAATCACACCGATGTCTCCACCCTACTCCAGTGCCACCGGGTTCTTTCTACCCTTTTCTTTTTTCTTACCTGTCACTTTGGGAAAAGAAGTTTTAGATCTCAACTGTGGCCTCATCAACAAATAAAGAAACAATATGCTGGGCTCTTGTGCACGTTTTCCTTCTCCTGTGCTGTGTGTATGGGATATGTTAACTAACTTTTCCCGCTCTCTTACGTTCCCCTTTTTATTTTATATACGGGTTGGTGGCAGAGCCAGCCTCACATGCTGGCTCAGGAACGCCCCCTCCTCAGAGAACCGCGTCCCAGCTCCACAGAGAACTGCCACCAAGCTCCCGGTTTCCGAAAATCTCACCCCTTCCCCTCGTTACTTTTTTTTCTTTTTCAATTCTCCAGCCCCCGTGTAGCCAATTCCCTATATTAAATTTTCTCTGTTAAAACAACTACTTTTAGTTTCTGTGTTCCTGCTCGGATCCTCACAGATATTGAAATAAAACGTATCAGCATGCATCTAAGAAACAACAAGAAACGGGCAAAATGAAAACACTTGTTTTGGTGTGGTGAGTTCATGGGTGCTTCTTTATCTATCTTCAAATAGTTCTAAAGTCCCGTAACGATGTGGCTTTGGAAGTCTGCCCTTTCCCGAGGACGGCGTGTACCCGGGGCGAGCTGCCCCTCCGTGCGATGATGGGCAAGGAGACCAATTGATGTAACTCGCTGCTAATTGCCAGGTGGGAGGGGACAGAGACAAATACTAGAAGAAAAAGTAAATAGACTATTGAGAGAGATGCTATCTAATGGAGGGGGGAAAATGTTTTCCAGTAACAGAAAAACAATCCCAGGGTTCAAAGAGAGCACATTTTATTACGTTACACGTGCTCTCTTTTTCTTTCCCTGCCAATTGGAAGCAGGTGGGTGCACCAGCGGACTGCGGTAGACCCGGCAGGAGCAGCTGTGCGTGGGGCAGGGGAGGCTGCGGATACTGTGGGCATCAGCGCCCTCTGCCGGTCAGGACGCTGAGGGCGAACCAGACCCTGAGTGGTACCAGCTACATTGTGTCCCCCACAAATTCCTTTGTTAAAGCCCTAATCCCCAGTACCTCAAAATGTGACTGTATTTTGAGATTGAGTCTTTGGCTATACAGTTAAGTTAAAATGAGTTCACTGAGATGGGCCCTAACCGAGTATGACTGCTGTCCCCATAAGCAGGACATCAGGACACAGACACACACAGAAGGAGGACCGTGTGAGGACACGGAGAAGACAGCCACCCACAAGGCCAACGAGAAAGGCTTCAGAAGAAACCACCCTTGCCGACACCTTCATCTCAGACTTCCAGCCTCCAGAACTGGGAGAAAGTAAATGTTTGTGGTTTAAGCCATCTAGTCTGGGGTACTTTGTTAGAGCAACCTGAGCAAACTCGTAAACTGAGTCCCTGGTTACTTGGGCCACAGCCCCTCCTGCTATGACCGCACTCCAGAAAAATGCATATATTTTTTTTCTAGATAGGGCTGTGGCCCTACACCCTCCTGCCCTGGTGAGTTGGGCTGCACGAAGTATCAGCTGCAAGGACTGGGCATCAGGTGGACTCAAGTCCGAGGCGGACAGGCGATTCCAACAGCAGGAGGCAGCAGGGCACACGTGGAAAGAGCCCCCGCCACGGAATCAGGCACACCTGGTTTCAATCCTAATCACGACCCTCGTTGCATGAGAAAGCAAATCGATACCTTACACTTTCCTCCTCCCTAAAATAAGAACACTAATATTTACAGCATTTTTATGGATGGAATGGTTGTCTTCCTCCAGAATTCGTGTGCTGAAGCCCTAACTGTATTCAGGTGCTATATTTGGGAGCGTCTAGGGAAGTAATTAAGGCTACATGAGGTCATAAGGGGCGGATTCTGATCTGACAGGATTAGTGCCCTTAAAGAAGAGACATTAGATCTCTCTCCCTCTCTCTGTCCCCCCCCCACCCCCCGCCACACACAGGGAAGGCAGTCAGCTACCAGCCAGGAAGACAGACCTCACCAGAGATCAAATCAGCTAGAACATTGATCTTGGACTTCTAGCCTCCAAAACTGTGAGAA
Source organism: Eulemur rufifrons (assembly GCF_041146395.1). Classification (NCBI taxonomy): domain Eukaryota; kingdom Metazoa; phylum Chordata; class Mammalia; order Primates; family Lemuridae; genus Eulemur; species Eulemur rufifrons. Next base: position 5,851,094 of record NC_090994.1, read on the forward strand.
AATAAATTGTTGTTTTGAGCCAGCCAATTCATACTATTCTGCTATGGTAGCCTGAGCTGACTAATGCACCTCTAGAGGTACATTAGGAAATTAAATAACACCCAAACCAGCTCTCAGTGTTCAAGAAATACTAGCAATAAGTATTTTAAAATCTAAGTATTTTAAAATCTGGATAGAAATAAATATGCCTTTATTTATTTATAGTAATAAATATGACTTTACTTATTAACTAGGGGATAGAAATAAATAGGACTTTATACTAGTGGGTAGAAATAAATATAACCACTGGAAATAAAGTTACCCAGGATGGAAGCGGATGCCTTGGAGGTACCATTGGCACCACAAAGAATTCAAGCAGGGTCCAGATAACCTCTGGAGAGCTTGTCACAGGGATGGTTCAAGCATCAAAAATTGGATGGAGAATGTGCCTTTTAAGCTCCCTTCAATCCCTAGCGTCTTTGAAAATATGCACTGGGATCTTAAATTCTCTCCACGCTGCTCTAATATTCATTTTCTCTGAATATATCCTCAAATCTACAAAGTGATAATGAATGCTATAAAAAATTATCAGAAAAGCATCCTTATTGAACTAGCTTCATTACTTTTCAATGTGTATTCTTGTAGTAGAGCAGATTTTGCACATCTGCCTGGTGATACAATACACACACACACACAAAATGCCAATGAAAGAGTTTTTCTGTGGCTTTGCCCAACTGTCTCCAACATAGTGTAACAGCCCTTCCAAATCCCATCCTTTTTGGCTTATCACGGGAAACTTCTTCCCCATCTGAGGCACTGAACAGGCATTGAGGATTTATTTGATTAAATGACAACTGAGGGGTCTTAGCGGAAGGGCAGAAACAGATCCTAACGTGTTCCGCATGCAGGGAGCCCCCAGCTTCCCGGCTTTGCGGTGCCTGTGGGACGTCCCACTTAGGACCTCACTCTGGGATCCCCCTCACGGGACACAAGATTCATCAGACTTCTGTGTCCTCCCTTGCCTGGTTTCCTCTGTTTGAGAAAAGCCACAAACAAAACCCTCTGGGGAGCAGAACTACTTCAGTTTTAGCGTCTCTCGCATCTGTAAACTATTTGGAAGTAGCAACGCCTTTGCGCATGTTTGAGTACCTTCGAATTTTGCCAGAGATGAACGACTGTCTGTGTGGGGTCGGCCACTGCCGTGGACAGGTAACTGCACAGGCCCCAGCCTCCCCTGCTAGGTCCACTGGAGGCTGAGAACCATGAACGTGAACCAAAGAACCAAAGAACATGAGCTCCAACACCGAAAAGTCCTAACCAACAGTTCAAAATAGAAGTGCACCGTTGGGAAATTTGAAACCCAGCCTCAGAGAGGAGAATGGTCTACCTGGGAGAGAGAAGCCAACCCGGAGATGCCCGATTCCCGAGAGCAGATTAGTCCCGTTCTCAAGGAGCCCGGCTGTGTCTCATTTGCTCACCTTGGCGTCCTAGGAGAACAGGGGCTTCAAAATCAGCTTCCTCATAGCGAGGGGCGTCCAGGAACACTCAGCTGTCGACCCGGAGTGGAGCGCTAGTGAATTTCTCCCCCTTCCCCCTGGGGCGCTCCTTCCACCCACCCCCACCCACACCAAGGTGGAGGCGCAGGGGAACACCTCATAGATCAGATGCCCCCGTAGGGAGAGAACAGGCCTCCCCACTGCCTGGGTAATTGCTAAGCCGTGAGGATTTACAGCGCTCACATCTGCTGCCTATCTGCTTGTATCAAAGCAGAGCACAATAGAGAACACCTGGTGTGACATGACACGTGTCCCTCAAAGTTTAAGGGATGCATGAAACATGGAGACACGTGCGTGTGTCTCAACTAAATATTTCTGACGTGGGAGGCTGTCCAGAGCCACCCACAGCCGCAGGGAAAAGGAGATAGCAGTGTCCAGGGATGTGTGACTTTCCTAAGGTCCAGTGGACACTGCAGAAGGTACCCAGCCCTTGAGGGGACAGCTGGCATGAAGAGACTACCAGGTGCACTCCAGAAAACAGGAGGTTGGGCATGCAAGATGCTAGCCAGGCAGCACGTCCCTCAGGCCGGGGACATGGAGATAACATTTAAGATTTAAAAAATACTTTTTGATCCCTTTATCTAACCTCTTTTCCCTTCCTCTGTCCCTGAAAACAACAGAAACAAAAAGAAGTGAGAGAAGAAAGAAGAAATAGAGAAAGAAGTGACCATACCCCATTCCCCACCGGGTCCCTGAGAGCGGGCTGAATGGTGCTCTCCCAAAATTCGTATGTTGAAATCCTAACTCTCAGTACCTTGGAATGGGACTGTATGTGGAGATTGGACCTTTAAAAGAGAAACTAATGGGGGAAAAAATGTGAATTATCTGTTCAAATCTGGACAGCAGAATACTCTTGGCCATGGAAAAAAATATTTTCAAGGCATATTATCTCATAAGAACTTGAATCAGAACAGTTTTAAAATCAAAAATCAATAATAAAACAACCCGACTAAAAAATGAACAAAAGGCTTGAACAGACACGTCACCAAAGAAGTTATACAGATGACAAGCCCATGAAAAGTTGTTCAACATCATTTGTCCTTAGGGAAACGCAAATTAAAAGTTAAAAAGGCTGACCTACTAAGCGTAGGTTAGGGAGGAAGTAACTGGAACTCTCTCTCGTACGCTGCTGGTGGGAAAGTATGATGGTACAACCACTTTAGAAAACAGTTTGGCAATTTATTTTAAAAAGTGAAACATACATTTACTATCTGATCTCACCATTCCATTCCACTCCTAGGTATTTATATATGAAGGCCTATGTCCTTGCAAAGACTGTTCAGCAGTTTTTGTTACAATAGCCAAACCTGAAAATAATGCAGATGACTATCAAGTGAATAGATAAACAACTTATCCATGCAATGTAACACTCACCCGGCAAAGAAAAAGGAATGAAGTATTAGTACATGCAACAAATTGGGTGAATATAGAAATAATTATACTGAGAGAAAGCAGCCATCCAGAAAAGAAAGAAGGCTGGCAAAATGAATTATAAATACTGCATTATTCCACCTACATAGAATTCTAGAAAATCCTAGTTAATTAATAATGACACAAAACAAATCAACGGTTGCCTGGGATGGGATGGAAGGTGGGGGAGTGTAATTACATAGAAGTATAATGAAACTTTTTGGGGTGATTGATGTGCTCATTATCTTTATTGTGATGATGGTTTCATAAAAGCATACATATGTGAAAGCCTATCAAATTGTAATATGTATAGTTTATTGTATGTCAATTATACAAAGCTTTTGAATACTAACACATTTTTTAAATCTTTCAAAAATCAAATGACAAATTGGGGAAATATTTGCAAATACATTACAAAAAAAAAAGATAAATATAACCCGTATTACAAAGAGTTCATACAAATCAATGAGGAGATAATCAGTATAATTTTTAAATGAACAAATGGCATGAATACACAATTCATAAAGAATAAGCACATATGGCTGATAAAGAGAAGAAACAACCACCAAATAAATAGGTGACACAAAAATATAATATCCTTGTCTGTCAAATTGGCAAATATTATTTAAAAGTTATTATATTCAGTGTTAGAATACAAGGACAATTGTATACAGACTTTCTGAAAGTCATTTTGAAAATGCAAATAAACGTCTTAAAATGCACATAGCTTTTTACCTAACAATTCAACTTCTAGCAATTTGTAGTAAGGATTAAATCATGAAGGAATTATCTGTAAGTGTGTTCATTAAAAAACTAATTAGAATAGATAAAATGAAAACCATTATAACTACCCCAAAACAGGGAACTGGTCAAATAAGTTATGCTTCCTTAGAATGGAATACTAACCAGCCATTAAAAATGATATTACTAAAAATATCCTTGTACAGTATATATAGAATTCCATCAGCTGGGGAGAGGGAGTATATATATGAGTATATGAATATACATACCAAAATGTGTTTCTTCCCTTGTGTTTTTACTTTTCAAATATCTTTTTTACATTTCACGTATATTACTTTTGTTTTTAAATAGTTATTTGAAAAAGCTTATATGGCCTCTGTTCCATTCACCTGGGGTGCCAATGCTTAATTAGTACAGGTAAATGAACTGGCTTTAGCAGTACACAAGCAGCCAATGTATCACCTGTCCCAGTTACTATAGCGCCTTGACTCACAATACAAACGTACAGAGAATACCTTTCTAACGCGTGACTCTGTAGTGGAAAGGCAGCGCCTTCTGGAGTGTTCTCAACGGCCTTGCACAACCTCATTCTCCCTCCATCAGGCATAAGAAATTCAGGCTTGGGCGTGGGGAGCCAGAGCCAGGGATGGGAAGGAAGGAGGTGAGGCATGGTGAGCAGTTGGAGCAGCCACAGGTAACTTTACAGCACCTGTGTTGACAGAGAGAGGAGGGGTCTGGCGGGGTGGGGGGCAGGGAGAGAGACAGATGCTCTGACTTTAGGACATCAACATAAAGTACCAGAACAGGGGGCACGAGGGAAGCAAGAGCCTGACCCCTATTGTATCTGATTGGCTAATTGACAACACCGCTACAAACCCTGTTAGAAAACAGGCTGCCCCTCCCAGAACACCATCTCCCTCTGAGACTTTGGCCCCTAGGAATCAACTTTTTTAGTGACTCTTGCTAAATCTACACGCCTCTTTGTAGGAATAACTCTCTAAACTCAGAGGCATCCTCATGGACACAGACAAGCCCATACCCAGCCACAGCCGGCTGGTGCTGGTTTAGGGAGGAGTGTTGCATCCTGTTCCCAGGCGGATTCCAGGGCTCCGGAACTTGCTCGCACATAGCACGGGCTCTGCTGCCACCTCGTGGACACACCGCGCGCAGCCGGCCAAAGCCGAGTTTTTCACAGGTTACATTGCAAACTGCTCCACCAGTCTTGCATCCACCAAGACCAGCATTCGGTCTTCCTTCTGTCACCCAGGAAGAAACGGACGTGGGCAGACAGAACCCCTTATGAAAGTGGAATTAAGCAATTAAAGGCAACCAGGCAAAGGGCTATTTTTCCAAGTAAGGACGTGTAGGACAGGATGCCCACTCGGGAACGGCTGGAAACTGCGTGGCGGGGTGGGGTGTGGTGGCGAAGATGGCGATCTGGGAAGGAGGAAGACGAAGGGCGATAACGATTCCAACGGAGTGACCGTTTGTGAATATGATCACATTGCAATAAGCAGCCCAGATCAGATTTGCACACAGTGACTCGCGGTCAGGTCATCAGGGGATGAAAGGCAGGATGAGGATCAGCTGGTCCTCACATACTTTACATAAAAACCTTAAGTCCGAGGATCAGATCGATGCCCTTGGAGATGAAGCTGGTCTGAGATACACATGGGAAGGGCCCGTGGGTCACCTCTCTGCCGTAGCAGGCGTCCCCATTTTTTTATTCTTGGCAAGTCTTGCTTGTGTAATCCTGTGGTTTATAATTTGTCACAACACTGATCACAATCATCTGTTTCCAAGTCTGCCTTCTCCTCTGGACTGAGACCAAATGTGACGGGCCACCTGGGTCCACCTGGGAGCAGTCAAGCGACAGTCAGAAGGTCCTTCACCGTGACGGGCTGTGCCTGTCCTTTGGAGGGGGCGCTCTGGGTTAAGACCGGGTGGTGCGGGGGGTGGTGCGGGGGCTGCTGGCTGCCGGGCTGCTGTGGCGGGGGTCGTTCGATAGGCAATTGAAGGGACTAGCAGGAAAGTCAAAGCGTCTGCCGTGGGGTCCTGGTGGGGTGTAGGGGACAGGCCAGGGAGGCTAAGAGCAGACAACAGAGGGGAGGTGGGGCTGAAGGTGCCGGACGTCAAAAGTGGGTGCAGTGGGGGGCAGGGGATGAGCAGACTGGTCGCAGAGTGGAACCAGCAGACGGCTTGCCCTTCTGTTGTTCTCCGGAGAGACGAAGCTGCATTCTGGGCTGAAACACGCAATGAAAGGTAAACCATGCGTGTCTCCAGCAGAGGGCGCTCAACGCCACGAGTGACTGGCACAGAGCAGGTCTCCCTCCCCCCCGACTGGGGACAGGCTTGCCCCCAGGACTCAGAGGCCTCTTTAGGAGCCGAGGGAAACCTCTGGACTGATAGAAAAATCAAGGGACGTGAGCATCAGAAACGGGAGGCCTCAGTGCCAAGGCCACTGTCCACCTGGACTTCGCTGACTGATCCTAAAAAGCTGTGAGCAGCAGGACAGTCCGTTCTCCCCTCCCTGCCCGCTTCCTCCCAGGGGTCCACACTTGGTTTCCATGAAGAGTCCCTGGGGCTCCCAGAGTCGTAAGATAAAGCTTACGAAAATGAATTATATACATCTTTGTGTGTGTACACACATCTGTAGTTTGTCACCACACCAACACTATTTCCCCAAATCTTGTCCCTGAAGCTTAATACATTCAAATTGTTCTTGTTTTTCCTTCACACTTTCTGTCCCCCCGGGGCCATTTTTCTCCCGGCTCTTTGGGGGTCCTTTGTAGGCTGTCTTGGTTCTTTTTCACCAGCGCCCACGGATTTCCAAATTAGCGTTGGTTTCCTGATGCCACTGTTTTCCTTTTCATCTGCCCACATTTTTCCTCCCTGGGCCTAACTACCTGCTCAATCCCATTCGCCAGTGCTCTCCACCTCTCTGTCGCCCACGCCCTTCTAAACAGGGGCTTTCTCGGGAGAGATGGTGGAATAACAGCACTTAGAAATGTACCTGGACTGCATGGATCCAAAGCCTGGTTCTGGCGAGTTACTTAACTCTCTGAACTTCTGTCTCCTCATCTGAACAGCAGCAGAAACGATGGTACCCTCTGCACGGGTTGCTGCAAAGGTTCACTGAGCTAATAGGCTCGAAGCCCTTGGAACGGTGCCTGGTACATGACAATAAATGTTAGCTATTATCATTGTGACTTCAACCAGCAGGTTGTTCTGTTAATTAGTTGACCACCTCTCTGATGTCTCAGTTCTACGATCGCTGCAGTTCACCAAAGACCTCTGCAATCATCAGTCTGCATCTTCTACTCTATTTCCACTTTGCAAGGAGAGACATTTAGGACAGTTTCCAACAGCTTCCCATTGTTGCTTTGTAGTGCCCTGCTCTGCCCATATTAGCACCTTCAGGACTTGGCCCCAACTCAGTTGGTGGGAGGAGGACTAGATCAGCCTTTGCTTATGGAATGTATGCTACAAACACTTCCCAGAGAATATAACTTTCAACTCACAGCGATGCAAGACCAAACCACTTCCGGAAGGATATGCATTCCACTTACTTTTTCTAGATGCTCTAAAATTTGTCTTTGGAGTAAATCACACCAACCAAGAGTTCTACAGCTGGGCCCAGTGTTTAGCCACGTGGCACTAGCTGTCCTCATCCGTCTTTAGAGACCAGCTTTCTGGGCCCCCCCAGCAAGCCTCTCGCCAGAGGGTGAGGAGTTACTAAGGGGCAGTGAGATGTCCCTAAAGCCCTGGCTGCTCCTTCGAAATGAGCTTTTGCATCTGGGTCCCTGCTGTCCCCTCCTGGTACCTTCATGGGCCTCTGTGCTGGCTCTTGTCCTTCAGAGAGCAGATCTCACAGCTGCTGTGGACACTCCGTGGGGCCGCTGTCGGCTGGGGGTTGGGAAGAACTTGGACATGTGGGCCGGGGTGTCCACAGGCGAGGGCAGGACGCCTGTCTCAGGATGGGTGAAGCCAGGGTGGGAGTAAGAGGAGGGTAAGGCTGTGGGCCTGGGGTCTCCACTTTAACTCTTGTCCCAGGTCCCATCAATGTTAGGGGGAGACTTTTTGCCCCCTCTCCTAGACGGATGCGATTTCACGGGATCACAGTGCTCTGCCGTTGCCAGGCAAGGTAAGGGCTGGTCTAGACACTCAACACTGCGGTTACTGGGAGCCCCAGGACCTGCCCTCAGGGCTGAAGACCAGGATTCTTCTGAAGGACTGATTATTTTTAACTTGTCATTCTAAATGTTTTGTGTATTTGTTGCTAGAACACTCCGGGCTCCCCAGCAAGTCCCCAGCCTCATGGCTGGCGTTTTGCACTAACCCCCGTGGGCCTTATCTTATTTATCCTACTTATTTCCCCTTCGCCCACACACTCTTTGTTTATAAAACCTGGGTATCATGTATATGTTTCTGTAGGCCACCTCATATCCTGTTAGACGTGGGGCTGGGTAGAAAACAAAAAGGGAAGGAAGGAATGGAGGAGGGATGGAAAAAAAGGAAAAGACTTTGTCAGCCTCAAGACTGGCCTGGGGCGCTGGAAGCACACACCCTCCTCGCTCATTGTCTTCAGAACCAATAAGGCTAGTGCCGGCTGACACGGTAACCATGGAAACCAAGCAGCCAGGGCTGGGGCGGGGCGTGGCTCCTGCCCTGGCTGCATTCTTGACAGTTGGTTGAGCATGGAAGCCGAAGCCTGGGCATCCCAGTTTCCTGGGAGCTCCTTGACTGCGGTATGGATCCTCAGCCTCATCTGCATGCGCCAATGCTTGAGGATTTTCCAGGGTGAATATTCTGGAAGGAAGCAGAGAGCCCACAGGGGTCACCCACATAACCTCTGAGGTCCCACCTAATTCCCGGTTTCAAACTTCGGTTTGCAGCCTGACCCCGGAGGCTCGCACGGCCTCTCCAGGGCGGAGCCTGTGGATTCCCCACACTCAGCTTGCCATGCACCTGACTGGACCTCACCCTATGGCGTGGACACAGCAACCTGCGACATGGAGTTAAAGATTCTCGAATCGGTGCAGCCACCAAACCGGAGCTCCGTGAATGCTTCTGGAGAGGGAGTTTTGTCGGAGCCCCGAGCCAAGCAGCCACCTCCAGAACATCTCAATACAGACACAGCCCTGAAACAACCACATTTTGCTTTATTAGGCGTTCCATGGTAATATAACACAGAGTTTTTAAGGAATAATAAACACGAGACTTGTTTTTTACCATAATTATTTTGCCATTAAGACAGTGGTTACAAAAAAAAAAAAACAACAACAGAAGTATTCTGGCTACACACTTTATCAGCTTTAGAACTGAAAGTTCCTCCACTCATGGGTCACGATCACAATTTCAAGGATTAAAAACCATCTATTCTTAAATCCTACACTGTTTTAGAGCATCAAGTCACTGCAGTTATTCAGTTCTGAGACACTGTCGATTTATTTTAGCATTTACATATGACATTCATTTAACAGACACACAAAGCAAGCCAACAGGTAAACATGCTTACACAGCCTGCAGAAATCATCAGGTTTTAAATTTTTTTTTTTTTTTTTACCAAAACAATCAAAACAACCAAAATGACCATGACCTGGTACAGGAAAAACAGGAAGACTCAAGTGAATACTAAAGAGCTGCAAGTGTTTCTTAGAATTGAAACAAAAAAAAAAAAAAATTTTTTTTTCCAACTTGTTCAGATTTCCTCTAAGTGCAGGTGAAAAAAAAAAAAAAGCAAATATATTAAGTCAACCAATTATTTTTTAAAAGTGCAATTTACCTTTAAAATAACAAATAAACAACAACAACATAAACCCGAAACCCCAACCATAACCCCAAAGGCAAAACGTGTGGAGAGAGCAGGGTGATGGTGTGATGAACTACTTTTCTGATGTTAGGCTTTACAGAAACAGATTTGGTTTTATAAAAGCCTTGCAAACACAACATTGCTTAAGAGAATCTGTAAACACGTTCGGAATGAAATGCGACACGAGTTAGCAAGGACAGGAACGGGCACAAAGGAGCCAGCCCGTCAGTGAGACGAGCAGAGGGAGGGATGGGGACACAAGGTCACCTGTGGTCTCTGAGGTGGCCACATGTTTAACTTGTAAGGTTTTTGCCCCACGACAGCTCTGACATATCATTCATAAAACAGATTTTTTTCCTCTTGCAAAGTAAAATGGACTTTAAGTCAAATTTCCCAATGATTTTCTGAGTTTACAGGGCCTCCCTATATTGCATTACATCTCTTGAAATAATTGGATGAGAAAAAAAATATGGATTTTTTGCCCCAAAGTGAGAAGCCCCAGTGTGTTCTAGAATCCCAAAGACCCAAAAAGAGCAGGCACTCGGGCCAGTTGGCCTGCTAGGGTGACGGGGGCGCGACTGACAGGTTGGACTGTGTCTTTACCCAGACAGCCCGGCCCAGGGGAAGTCTCCTGCTCGGCAGCCTCAGACTTCTTCAACATCTCAGCACTGTTTGCGGGCCCATGCTGGGCCCACGTGTGACAGTGTGGGTGACACCGCTCAGCCCGCCCCTGCACCTGGCAAGAGTGCACAAGCTCAGGATGGGTGGGCAGCACCAGTCCCACACACGCAAGGACAACACACCGCCATGGTTGCGATGGCGACGCTCGAATCCTTTGGGCGGGTCCTGTGACCACGGTGAAATGGCAGACCTGGCAATCTGAAAAGACGACAGGGGAAGGTGGGAAAAACCCCACTGTCTCAGAGACAAGGGCTGGAGGGAACACAAAGAAAGAGGCAGACACTTGAAAATATTCATGAGCTAAAGAGAGAGAGAAAGAGTGTGCAGAAAAACGGTGAAGCGATTTCACCTCCAGAGATTTCATCTGCAATAAAATCTAGGTCAAAAAAAGCAACTCTGCCCTTTATCGACAGGTGACCCGGAAGGCTACGGAATGGCTGTGACGTGGGCATTTTGGAGCCTCTCAGGATGGATGTGATGAGTTTGCCAACCACCCTGAATCAGCGTGACGGCTACAGAATTGCATCATTAGGATGTCCAGTTCAAACCCCTTGTATTAATAATGAGTTAGACTTTCCAATTTAGTATTAAAAAAAAAAAAAAAAAACTCTCCCCCGCCCCCGACCCCTCCCCAGCCCCCACGAAGAAAACTTGTTTAAAAAATTTAAGAAGAAAAGAAAAAGGCAGCTCTGGGCAATTCACTTTCTCTTCCCCGCATGAAAAGGAAGATGCTAACGAGCACAGAGGTTGGAGATGAAGAACACCCTCGCTGTGGTCTGCTGTTGGCATGTCTGGGTGTTGCGTGCGGTCCGTGTGTGCGGTTGGTGGACAGACTCGGGTGTGGTGTTCGCAGATGTGTAGGGAAGTGGGTGAACAAAATCAGTAACTCTCGGTGAGAGACGGAGTGCGAGGCCCAGGAGGGGACCCCGTCGTGAACTGGTTGCCCCACAGTAACTATCACAGGCTCTTAAAAAAAAAAAAAAAAAAAGGAAGGAAGGAAGAAAGGAAGTCTCAGAATGTCCTCAGCTGTCTCATCCCCCGTCCCTAAGTGCACGGCGGGGCCGGGAGCTCTAGCCCAGGCTGGTGATGTTGGCACGGCCACCAGGGGGAGCCACGATGCGCTGCGTGGTGCGGCGGGGAATGTTGTCATCGATCTGAGCGCCTGCAGGAAGGAGAGGAGAGAGGGTCAGGGACTGCCACGTGGTCACAGCAGCTCCTGCTTCAAATCAGAATCACAAAACCAAAGTTCGTTGTTTTTAAATTTCTTGAAAACTGGCAATCCATGCATGTCATATACGGTAACTTTCTAAAATCCGGTACATCTGACAAGACAAAAACTGTCTGATGAACTATTCCGTCAACAGGCCGCAGGAATGTGGGTACCCAGCTGTGGCTGTGGAGGCTGGAAAAGTGGGATATTCTAGACACGGACCAGATGAGATATGGGAGGTTTCAAGGCAGGAAACTGAAAAATGTGGACCCTTTCTTCTCACCAAGGGGACATCACGTATTTTATCCAGGAGAAAAGCTAACAGTTCTCAACTGTAAAGTTCTAAGCACTTTACAGAGTATTAGCTCATTTAATCCTCACAGTCAACCTGATGAGGGAGCTACTGCTATTATCCCCATTCTACAGGTGAGGAAACTGAGGCACGGCTAGGGCTGAGCTCCGAAGTTGGGCTGTTCAAACGCCAGACTCCACAAGCTGAACTATTATGATATACTGTAGGCAGAAGAGAAGTCCTGAAATACGACTATGCCCTTTTTCACAAGGGACATAACAAACTGAAAAAATGTCTTAATATATTAGGTATCACACAGAGGAAGGGCATCACAGTGTTATATGTGATGTAAACTGATGTCAAGATTCTGAAGCCCAAGTGGTCATTTCCTGTGAAAACACATCCCTGGTGGCATCAGAATACGGTACTTCCCACTTTGGGGAGAATGAGAATGTCATTCCCTTCCGTGTCTGTCCCCTTCCCAAATGCCACTGCAGGCTCCCCGGCTCCAGTGAGCTGGTCCCGCAGGACGGGGCCCCGGCCATGCCACAGGCGTACCAGACAAGCTGAATCCAGACTGGTGCAGGTTCCGGACGGGTGGGGCCTGCTGCTTGGCAGGAGACGTCTTGGCCGAGGAGGCTGGAGTGACTGTCTTGGGCGTCACAGATACCTCGCACACGGGTCCGTCGTACAGGCCGCGAGGAACCCCTCTCAGCTCGGCCAGCTGCAAAACACAGGAGCCCCCCGAATCAGACCACAGCCATGGAGGACACCTCCTGATGGGGAAGGACCAGAGGCCAGGACGAGCCTGTGAGATTTGGGGACGGAGGGCTTTCCTTATAGACAGGTATGGCAGGGACAGGTGGTGTGGGGCCAGCTCCCTTGGCCCTAAGCCAAAGCTCCCCACAAGATGGGTCACTGATAACTGATTCCTCCCCCAAAACTAACATTTCTTACCATTTTTCTCCCAAGGAACTTCAACTTTAAACCCTACTAAGATCCCCTAAACACACTGTGAGGAAGACCTGGTATCAGGTTTAAGATCTGGCCCCAAACTTTCTATCCAATCTCCCTTTAATTCCCTTATAGCCCAACCCTTCTTTGCCTTACAGTCCCCATACCAGGGATGTGGACTGTTCACCATGCCCTGAACACACTGCACGTTTTCTATGCTCATGACATTCTTTCTACCTAGTTCCCCATCTTCCTTCTTTGACTTGACAAACTCCTACTTAACCTTCAAAACCCAACTCAAAATGCCCTCTCCCCATGATACTCCCCCCCCACCCCCCGACTCTGAAGCAGTGGTTCCCTCCTCTGGGTCCTCACCCCACCCCTTACCCTTGTCATCCCCTGTATTCACCTCCATTATTCTGATTCAAAGTGCTTAGTAAGTGTTTGTGGCATTGAACTCAATCCATGATTTAAAAAACAACTCATAAGAACAAAACCACTCACCCTGCTCCTTGCCTTGATACGCTTGTAAACAAAATCAGGAAAGGGCTTCCGGGGGATGTAGCGCCCAGAGCCTTCGGTGACATGCAGGGTGCCATCCTCCAGGACAATCTTCCCCTGGCTGATGACCACCAGCGGAGAGCCGCGGCACTCCATGCCTTCGAAGATGTTGTACTCGAGAGCCTGGAGGAAGAGAGCACAGGAGACTCAAGAGAGGCCCTGCCACCTTGCGGGACCTAATCAGCCCGGCAGCACCACTGCTCTAACCTTCTGTGGACAGAGGAGAGGCCCAGGGACAGGGCTCCTGTCCTGGCTGGCCACCCCAGCAGGCACTTCATTTCCTGTGTCTTCATATGGAATATCCTTTCCTCCCTCTCCAAATTTAGAAGAACAATAATTGAACAGAAGAGTTGCATTTGAAGTGTGCATAAATGCTACACAAATATAAAGAAAAGGATCCCTCCTGTGAGAAGGGGCGGGGCTCCCACCAATTCAAGCGCCACTCAGGTTGAACTCCAAAGGCCTTCTCTGACCAAGTTCTAAATTGCACCTTGAAAGGGGCCATCCACAGGTAGGTTCTCCTACTGCCCTGCCTGGTTCTCCAAGCTGTCAGCCGTGTGGCTAGACCGCAGTCCCTAAATGAAAGGGACTGTGGTATGTGAAGAGACATGCCTGGGGTGAAACGCCCGAGGGTTGGTTAATTTCCAAAACTACGCAGCTATCCTTTTGGTGTCAGATTTTCCAGGAGAAACAGTGTGAACTCTGGATGCCGTCCTGGGAAACAGGTGGGGTCCCTGTACGAGTTTGAGTTTGTTGTCGGGAATAAGGTGACAGAACAGAGGGGGCATCGTAGCCTGACAGTAAAAACTCTACGTGTCGGCGTCACATCTTGTAGCTTCGGCTGCCCCAGATCCCGAGTGCCTCCGCTTCCTCCCGCCTGCCCCGTTCCCGGCACCAGTGGCCGAGGCCGAGCCCAGGAATGGAGGATTAAGAGGCGGCTCTGGCCACAAACAGCAGCTTGGGCTTCTGGTGCGATTCGGACCAGGTTGCCAGCACTCAGGGAGCCGGGCCCGAGCAGAGAGCTGCGCCAGGGCCCCGCAGGCCGGGAGAGCACCTGCTTGGTGCGGCGGTGGGCAGCACAGAGCGGCCACGGCCAGCCTGCCAGCACGCACTCCGCGAGGAAACGCAGCGCCGCCGGACGGACGCGGCGTCGACTGAAACAGCAGTGAGGGCTGTCAGCGGGCTGCTCTCATCTCAAAGGAGTAATTCCGAAGCTACCAAAGGAACCGCAGCGGAGCGGCACCTGGGGGCAGGGAAGAGGCCTCTACACGTGGATTCTCATCCGAGACCAGTGTGGGTGGAGTGCACAACTCTTACAACTGTCCTTCGTCCATTCTGAGACACTCGTCCCTGAAATCAATGTGTCTCACAGCAGCCAGAGCTGTGCCACTGCTGTCAGCCTGGACTGAAGTCAAGCTCTTCCAGGGGGATCTGGGTTTGCTTTGGCCCCTGGCCCAGAGGGTGGGGGCCTTTCACATGAAACCCTCAGCTTAAAGCTGTTCCAGACCATCCGGGCAGTGTGAATTCAGACCACAAAGGTGCAGAAGCACCAGCATTTGGTTCGAATTCTCGGGAGAGACATTTTTCCCTCCCGGCACCCAATGCCAAAGTTGAGGCATGGAAGATTTCCTGCCACTCCTTTCTGCACAGAAGTTCACTTCCCACTGGGCCCTTGGTGGCCCTGCACATTTTTACAGGAGTCTCCTATGAGATGCCTCATCTTGGGGTGTTCTCTTTCATCGCAGTGTCTGATCTAATGGAAAAGCTTAAAATCGATGGCATCTCAGATATGGTATAAGCCAGACGTTGTGTGACTCTGGGCAGGTCACCCTAATCCTGCCGCAGAGCTTTGGTTTCTTCATCTGGCACCTTCCTGAGGCTTATGTGAGGATGACAATACAAAAAGTATCATCCCCTGTCATCTCCGAGGTAACCTTTGGAAGGGAGTGAGTCGGCCCTCAAGACCTGGGTCAAGCCTCAACTCCTCCACGTCACCCACGGCTCTGCCCCGACAACTTCCTCTTGGACCTCCTGGGGAGAGCACAGGGCGTGGCCTTGGCCACGGAGCTGTCTGCCCTGGGTTCACAGCCCAGGTCTGCGATTCACCAGCTGCGTGTCCTGGGACAAGTCCCTTACACTCCACTGAGCCTCAGTTTCCTCTTTTATAAGAGGATAAGTAGAGCCCACTCCGCAGGACTGATGCCAGGATTAAATGAAATAAAAGGAACGAACGCATCTGGCACCCTCCTCGGCACACAGCAGGCATTTAGCAAATGTTCGCTCATTCACTGTCCGGCTTTTTACTGCACTTGCTGACAAGACTGCAGGGTCTGAGGCATCTTGCCGTGCGTAAACTGAGTCTAGCTGCCTGCAGATGAACACCCGCTGAGCTCTGGGGCTACCTCCCGTGTTAGAAAGACGGAGGAACCAGCCCCCGACTCTTAGGTGACTTAAAATCGAGAAGTCCAAGGGTCGGATCACAGCCCAGGGCACTCAGAGCCGACCCTCTGGCAAACCGTGAGGCAGGGAGGCTCGTGGCTCACCACGTATAGACATTTTTAACCTACATCCACACGGGCTCCCCAAAATTACTCATCTGGCTGGATGCCTGGAAAATGCTAGCAAAGGCTTAGCAACAGGGCTGTCAGTACTAGTTAGCTGGATGCCCCAGATTAGAGCCAATTAGCAGGAAACACTATTCCACAGGGAAAGCCTCCTGTGTGCATCTTCCCGGATGATGAAAGCACAGGCATGCTTAGTGCTGGCTCTTCAGAACAGGTGAGGACGGAAAAGCAGCACTTTGAAAGTCAGCATTTCTTACAGGGGTCACCCGGAGTTAAAGGCAGGGCAGGTCTGGGTGGAAATGTCTTCCCGAATCTCCACTCCTTCCCGTCTTCTCTTTTTCTAGTCTAAGAGGTCCAAATGCAGGCTCCCCGGCTAGGTCACGTGCTGCTCAAATAAGGAGCCCAGTCTGCCCTTAATGTTAGTATTTCCTCGGAGGGGGGAGGGGACCCTGCAAGGAGGGAAAGCGTTTTCTCCACCCGGCCCTGACCGGGAAGCTGCAGGCTGGCAGGGAGGAGCTCTGAACAATTTTGGGTTCTAATTCGGGCTTGACCGCAAAATCGCTATGTAACATTAGACTGGTTACTTAAGCTTTCTAAGCCTCCGTTTATTTATCTGCCCAATTGGGATAATAATACCAGTCCCTTTATTGAGAAGGTCAAATAAAAGAGTAAAAGGGGCTGTGACATTAAATACATATGAATTAGGAAGGTCCACCAGGCAGGGCCCTAGGACCCCTGCCCATAAAGCAGCCGGTCGGAACCTCCACAAGGCTGTGATGTGCGCTGTAAGTGGGTGCAACGTGCTGCCAGGCTAGGCCAGCCAGCGGGGAAGGAGGGAGAGAGTCAGCTATAAATATGGAGGTGAGCGGCCACCGCCACCCTGGTACCCGCAGGTGCCAGAAGGAGCCAGAACTGGGCCCGAGCTCACTGCAGCCCAGAGGAGAGAGGACTAGGAAATGGCAAAGGCCCTGGCTGTCTGGAGAAATGCCAGAAGCGTGCCCCTGTCCTGGCGTGGTGACACGTGGCGGGTGGCGGGGAGGTGTCAGTGCTTGCTGGCGCAGGCTGTGTGGGGTGGGCAGGCTGGAACCCTGCTCCCTATGGAGCCAGCTTGCAACTGAGAGCTTCGCAGAGAATAATGTCCCCATTCAGAATTCACTCCAAGATTCAGATGAGTTCCTGACACAAAACACTTCTGCCTGGGGCCCATTTCTCTTCCAAAGCTCTCCCCTTGTCTATATTCTTTCAATTTCACATCTCTACCATTTTGTCTGCGGGCAATCGGTGGTGTCTATCGGCTCTGCGTAATGCACGCTGACCTCACAGAGTCACAGGACGCTTGGGGACCTCGTCTGAGCCCCTCACTCTCCACTGAGGAGCCTAAGACACCAAGTCATGTGCCCAGGGTCACGTTAACAAGAGACATGCCCCTAAGCTCCACAGACCAGACCCAGAGGCAAGAGAAACCCCAAACCTGCAGATCCTAAAACTGTGAGCGAATGGCTGTGGGTAACTTCCTCTCCTAGGGAGAAGGCAAAGTCAATCGCTTCTTTCAGGACAGTAAGAGGGACTGTCATTCCGGTTTTGTTCGGCAACACTAACATGAGAAAACAATGGCTCAAGAGAATAAAAGTGCCCAATGGGCATCTCAAAAGAAGACATCTGACTGTTTTATTTAGGTCCCTTGCACCAAGCACCACGATGAGCTGCGCCAAACTATGAAAATGGGATGGTGCCTGACTTCTAGAAGCTTCTTGGGTCCTGGCATCACTTTGGAGGATCTGGTCTATGGAATAAGAAAGCCGTGGTACTCCAAAGTGATGATGAGGTAATAGTCTTATTGACCTCACTAGAGAAAATGAAATAGCTACTTTTATTCCCCATCAAATTGCAAGTTTTAACAGGTGCCAGGGAAAAGTCCACTCCTAACAGCGAGTTCTTAGAAACCCTGGCACTCTCCCTTCCTCTGTCTCTCTCTGTGACGGGGTCGGGTCTGCACGGTTAACAGGCCTTACACTGTTGTGTGTCTTGGCAGAGATGGTTTTCACGCTGTCGGGGTCCCAGATGACCAGGTCGGCGTCAGATCCCACAGCGATGCGGCCTTTCCGGGGGTAGAGATTGAAGACTTTCGCTGCGTTGGTGCTGGTCACGGCCACAAACTGGTTCTCATCCATCTTCCCAGTGACCTGAGGGGCACAGCACACACGCGGGCGCACACATGCACACAACAAAAGCAGGTTAAAAAGCTGAGGGGTAGAACATTACTTTGCAATAAAAAAGGAGCAAACTATGGATACATCTAATAACTTAGAGGTCAAGCACATTATTACGCCAAGTGAAAAAAAAAAACCAATCTCATATATATATTTTTTTTTTCTTCTTTTTTTTTGAGACAGGGTCTCACTCTGTGGCCCAGGCTGGAGTGCAGTAGCAAGATCATAGCTCACTGCAACCTCAAACTCCTGGGCTCAAGCTATCCTCCTGCCTCAGCCTCCCGAGTAGCTGGGACTGCAGGCATGCGCCACCACGCCCAGCTAATTTTTTTATTTTTTGTAGAGACGGGGTCTTGCTATATTGCCCAGGCTGGTCTCAAATTCCTGGACTCAAATGATCCTCCTGCCTCAACCTCCCAAAGTGCTGGGATTATAGGTGTGAGCCAGTGTGCCCAGCCAGGATGTATTATTTACATGATCTAAAAAATTCACTAAGAAACAGAAAACCTGTTCTGTTAATATATTTTAAAACATTAAATATACATTAAATCCCAAAGATCTCCTAAAGATCAATGTATGTTTAAAGCAGGCCCACCAGAGGCCAGTAGTGAGTAGGATGCTAAATAAACCCAGAGAGCCCTAAAAGACACTTCTAAGGAAAATGAGTCATTTCCAAGAGCAGAAGAGGATTCACTGAGTGAGTCACCAGGTTGCTAAGGAAGCTTTTTCCTACATGACTCTGAGAGTCACACTGAAAGACTATGTATATAGTTTCCATAGATGATAAAGATTAAGAAATATATATGTGATGTTTGGGAGGAATGATCTATAATGAGTGATCTTGGATTTCAAACCTAAGAAATATATCACACAAGTACCAGCTTCTAGAATGTTCTCAATTGTCACATCAAGGCCTCCAGGAGCCCCACGGCCCCGGGAGGAAGAGGCTGAGACGTGCCCGAGAGCGAGGCCACTGCTCCTTACCACAGCCTTGTCCCAGATGATGGACATCCGCTCCTCGGTGCCGTTGGTGCCCTCGGGGATCAGGGTGAAGTTGTCCTTCCCCACGGCCTTCTGAGCAGTGTTGAAAGTACAGTGGGCACTGCCAGTGACCTGGAGGTCTCCGCTAGAAGGAAAACGTGTGACGTGACGCTGAAGCTTCACGAGAATACTCTGTCCCTAAATCTACTGGGCAAGGTATATCCTGGGTGACGCTGCCCCAACCACGGTAGAGTCTGGACATCTCGGTCACCCCTGTGGCTAACTTTCAAGAAGGCCCGGGTTTTTATGCGAAATTCCCTCCCAGGGTGGTGTTGGAAGGATAATCCCGTTCCCGGTTAACGATCCTGGTGTGGTGAACGGGGTCCACCTGTTTGCCAGCCTGCACTTGGGACCACCGCGTTGTCACCTACTGGGTCAGTTTGGTCGGAGGAAAGACCGAGAACGTGGAGTGTGAACAAGTCGCTGGGACTCACCAGGACAGCAGGGAGTTGAGAAAGTCTGGAGTCGTCGGATCCGGGCTCAAGGGTGGGGAGGTGACGAAGGCGGCGGCCTTGGCCCAGTTCTTGCTCCAGTAGTGGGAGCCGTCGGTTCCCAGGCTGGCGGTGATGGGCTCGCCATACACAACGGTTCCTGGCAAACAGAACATGTGAGGCTCAGCCCGAGACAGTGAAACAATGAGGAAGGAAGGAAACTGCCCTTCTGAGGAGCCACCACCTGCCGGCGGCACACCCAGGGCTCCCGCCGTCCCTCGTCTCACAGACGACGCCTGGGGAGGTAGGTACCTCGGCCAGCGAAAGTCTCCCAGGAATGTGTGTTCCCTGAGCCTTCACCTTTGGCCCCTGCTCTTCCAGCTCAACACACTCTCCCCAGGGAATCCCAACATCCTGAAGGCTTCCCCTCCTGCTCTGTCCATTCCCACCTGTTAACAATCTCCCGCCCAGGCGTCCCAGCACCCAGTGCCAGGTGCCATGTGGACTCTTGCTTTTGGCCGATCCGTGGCACCGCACAGGCAGCCGTACTGTTCGGCACATGCTCGCTTGGCCTGCGGCTCCCAAACCCTCCCAGTGTCCAGCTCTGACCAAAGTTCCCTGAGAGGAATCACACGTGACATCACCAGGCGGAAGGGTTTGAGAGCAAATCCAAAGCCCTTCAGATCTGCCCAAGAGACAGCTTGGATCCCCGCGTCACCCCCAGAAGGGGGCTGCCCGTGACAGCCACCAGAGTCACAGTTGACTTCGTGAGAGTGAGAAACAAACTTTGCACAGTTACATTCCTAAGATGGCAGCGTTTCCGGAAGCCCAGCCTAACTTAATTAATACAGTGTCCAAGAAACAATGTCAGCTCCCTAACGCCCAAATTGTGTCCTCTTCCCTGTCCACTCGGGGGTAAGCCATGAAGTTGGGAATCACTTCAATCCACCGAAGGCCAGTGCTTTAGTGACTTAAACACCAGCCTTCCTTAGACCAGGCCCTGTCATTTCTCCCCGGCTCACAACTGCACCCACCAGTTAGACTTTAGACTTAGGTTTTCCCAAACCCCCTCCCCACCTCCACTCATTCCCCATGACATTTCCAGAGTGGCCTTCCTAAAACATTATCTTTCCATGCTGTTCTCTTGCATAAAATCCTCCGAAGGAGCCCTTCTGCCTTTGGGGATTAAAAAAAAAAAAAAAAAAACAAAACCTTCCTCACTGAAGCATCTGATGCCCTTGGTTATCCAGCTAATCTCCTCTTTAACCTCGTCTTAAACTCAACTCGGTGTCACGCCACCCGTCTGAGAATCGCATCTTCCACTCCCGATTGCCAAAAAATGACGTTTTGACTCTGCACTGGATGGAGACACACTGGAGATCATTTACCTGTCTGCACATAGTAGGCACTCAGTGAATGTGTGTTCAGTTGATTAAATGGTCTAATATTTTATTAGTTAAAGGCATCTCTGGCTGGAATGTGATCCCAGGTCAGCGAATTCACCTCCCGTCACCTCCTTCCCACAATGCTCGAGCTTCCCTCTTCTCCAAACGCAGGGCCCTCAAGGCCAAACACCCCGCACTCAGCAGTGTGTTTCCCTTCCCCTCACGGCCTCCGCCAGGGCCTTATCGCTAGATAATACACCAGGCACCCTCTCTGCAGGCCACTCGGAGAGCTGGCTCCGCACGGCTGCCCCCTCCTGCCTCAGGAATTTCACAAAGGACTCGCTGTTCAGCCAGGGAGTGCTGGAGGCCGCTGCAGGCCGCTCACCCGGGCATTCGGTGACAACACCCCTAACAACGCCCTGACCAACACCCCTGACAACGCCCCTCACCCCAGCAGGAGGACAGGCTCCAGACCCCAGGGAAGTCTCGCCCAGAAGGAAGCCCCCAGGAAGAGAGGGGCCAGTGCCCAGAAGGTCTGCAAGTGTCCCCTGGGCTCCTGACCCACTCAGAGCCCCCGAGGCAGAAGCTGGTGCACCGAGCCAGCCGGGTGGCTGCACAAACCGCTCCAGCAAAAGCGTTGCCAAGTGGAAAAACACTGCATAATGAGCAGGCCCTGGATGTGCCAAGGGCCTTTATGAATGCGAATGGCTAGGCAGGACCCGGGACAGCCCACAGTTCTCAAAGGATCCCGGCTCCAACTCCCGGCTTTTGGTTCGAGCTTCAAACAGCTCTAACGAACCCTAACTCTCCTGACCCCGCCGGGCCTGCAGGTCCTGCTGGCCACTGTCTGTCTGAGCACAAAGGTGAGGTCTGTACAAGTCACAGGAAAACAAAGGATCGGGAACCCTAAAGGTTTCCTGGTTTTGTCCACATGAAAAAGTTCATGACTGCAGAGGTGCCTGGAGAAAAAGAATGGCTGGACGCCCTCTGGAACACCTTGGACAAACATAAAAACATTTTCCTGGCTTTCCTGTAACTTGCTGTCACTTGTCCTCTGCCTGACTCTGCCCCCACCCCCGTCCCACCTCTGGAAACGGGTGCCACCAGGAGGGGCTTGTTCATAAAAAGTGGCCCGAAAACCGTGAGCGTGAATGCTGTGGACTGTGGGCTCGGCTCTCCCTGCAGAGCACGACTCAGGCCGGGCTTGGGGAGTGGCTCTGCGAGGGGCTGGATGGAGCCCCCCTCCCTCCATGCACGGGAACACGCGGCTCTCCACAAGACAATGAACTTGGCCTTCAGCCTCTGGAAAACCCCAGAACAGGGTCGGAGCGTCTAAGACCACAGCTGACCAGAACCTGCCTCTTAGACCAAGGTCGAGTAAGGACTGCTGGGCCGGGGCCAGGCTAACGCAAGGACACGCAGGGACAGGAGAGGTGGGCGCCGGAAGGAGGGAGGCATCTGGCAGCCCATTTCTGCTCCACTCTGTTGAAATTCCCCGAGGGATTCAGAGGTCCTTGCTGTCTTTCGGCTTCATTTCTTTCTTTAGCCCCAAAAGACAAGGCGGGAGATAAACCATCACGTACAAGGCCTCCGCCTCCAGGGGGGCTCTGCCTCCCACCACGGTGGACGGGAGCCCCCGCCCTGGGCCCCGTCCCCACTCCATAAACATTGCGCATGAGGGAGCCGTGGAGGAGCTTCCGGAGCTCAGTCGGGCCACAGACACCACTGCAGTACGTGCCAGAAATAATTACCACTAATAATAATAAACCACGGAACAGGCTTAATTGGCCTTGCTGCACTCCTCTAAAAACATCGCTGACGCTTTCTTGGCGGTCGGCAGACCTTTGCGATTTTCTTCTCCAGGGAAAGCCGACACTGAGGGATGTGACCCCAAGCCAGCCCTTAGCAGCCTCTATAGAAAGGCCAGGAACTGCAGGGGACCCGGGGGTGTTGTTTATGCACAACCCGCCCGGGGCCTGGGTGCATTCATGAAGAATAAACGGGAGGCTGGGGTTTAGAGACGTGCGACAGCTCCCAGCTCTGATAGTCATTTCCCATGAACGAGACGTAGGAGGACAAATCCAGAGGAGGAATAGTGGGAAACCATGTCTATGCAGCTCAATATGTAGCCACAAAAGCAGAGTGAAAAACCCACCAGGATGGACAGACACACAGGCTTCTCTCCCTGCAGGGAACCCGTGCCAGACCCTAACAGCCTGGGGCCCGGGCTGTCACGTGTTGGTATCAGGAGTGGTTCTTGAGGAACAAAATCTTAAGGTTTTTAGAATTAATGCTGAGGTTTTTAGAATTGGTTCTGAGGTTTTTAGAATTGATGCTTGAATCTGATTAGATTTAACGGCACTAATGATCCTAGTTCCAACAGTAAAGGGAACACTGATCGTCCACGGCATGATGCGGTGACAGAGGTGCACAAAACGTCACCACTGGGTAAGAGGCAAGGGTTTGCATGACTGTGTATTTGAACCTTAGAACACGTCTGTCAAATTAACAAGCATAATGAGATCGCTCAGTTGCTCCTAATTGTGCCGAACAAAGTGGGAAAAGGAAAGAATGGGTTCAGGATTCAAATTCCCAGCTCAAGCAGCACATAAACAACCCCAAAGTTTCCATGTCTGCCTTGAGAGAGACCCTTTCGTCTTACAGATGCAGGGTTGAGATGGCTGAAAACCAAACCCAGATCTCATTCCTCGAACGGCTGAATCACAATGCAAACTGAATTCCCAGCCTCACGAGGTGTCTGCCGAGAAAGTGAGGCACTGATCGGACGGGAGTCTGTCTCCGGACGGCCTTGGGCCTTGAGTGGCAACATCAACTCTTCCCTGAGCCTCCAGTCTGCTGGCCCCACCTGCAGATTTCAGACTCGCCAACCCCATCATCACGTGAGTCAATTCCTTCAAATAAACCTGTCTGCCTGTCTCTCTCTCTATATATATATATGTATATTCCATTGTTTCTATTTATCTAGATAACCCTAACATGGATTTTGGAGGGATTTTATCATATTCATGACACAACTGCCACTTTCAATCTCAATTCTAGGTTCAAGAATGGTACATTGTGTATTAGCTCGACACTAAGGATTCATCCCCAAATTGAGGGGGTCCTCACGGGCCCCATGACACCACACGACCACATGCTCCTCATGATGCTGGGGTCACTCCTGTTGACCCACAGGGCGTAAGACGCCTCCTTGTGAATTTCAGTTCCCAGAGTTTAATGTCCCTCGGCAGCCACAATTGTTCTGAGCTTTCCTGCATCTGGATTACAGGGGAGGAGTGGGGAGGAGAAGGATGGGAAAAAATGTCCACCAGCTAAGGTCATCAGGCACTGCCCACGCCGCCACGCACACACGGAAGGCATCAGCAGCCACGCCAGATCCCACACCTGGGCAAAACGCAGTCCCAGGGAGCCCATCTGGAGGAGAATCCCCACACTGGGCCCTCGGAGGACAGCGAGCTGGCCAGGAGTCCGGAATCTCGGTTTCCATTTCCTGCAGGCTGGATGGTCAGGGGCAAGATGTTCAGTTTCTGCCTTCTCATCTCTATTCCATGGAATGCGCCCACTAAACTGACCAACGTCTACGTTCTCTTCAAGAGTAAAAGCTTGTCCCAGGTCTTCCGGTCCTGGCTCCGTTTCCGTTCCCTTTTCTGCCCCGTGGGGTTGATGGGATGCCGACTTGCTGAGCGGCAGACAGTGGGGCAGCATGTCTCTCGGGGAAGACGGGATGCGGTCAGGCTGGGTCAAGTGGGCATGGGAACATAGTTCTCACTCACGTCTCATCTCATATCCTCACTTCCCTAAGCTTCTCCTGGCTTAGCGTTTGGACCAGCAGGTCTCTGGGTGGGGGAGACCCATGGGGGGCATTAAGAGAAGATGTGACTGTTCCTCCCACTAGGAGGATCATGATTTTTCAGCAGCTCACAGTTGTAGAAAAATTTCGAGTCCCCTTACCCAGCCCGACCCCTCTGAGGCTCCCTTCTGTGCTCTAACTTTACTGGCTTGTTCCTCTTGCCCTAACCCCTGCCCACTGTGACTTTGTCCCTCCCCTGCGAGCAGAGGAGATGACTGAGGGCCAGGACCATTTCTCGTTCCTGGTGCACAGCCCTGAAGTATCACAAAGCAAAAGTTCACTGAATGAATGGAGAATCTCTCCATTTCACAGAGAAGGAAACGGGGCAGCAGAATGTTGCCACTGCCTCACGCTTGCCTCCAGGTACGAGAACCGCCCACCTGAAGCAGACAACAGTCCTGAGCAGAAAACCCTGGCCTGGGTCAGGAGGTGTCGTTGCTCTTTGCTTTTCCAACAAGCTCCAGGTTCAACCAGCCCTTCGTTCTCTCTCTGTGACAATAGTCGGTCACAGCTATTGTCCCTGACTTTGCCTGCATTCTCGCATCTGCACATCATCATGGCCCTGCCAGGTGAGTCACTGTTACTACCCTCCCTCGCAGATGGAAACAGGGGACGTGGAGATGACGAGGAAGCAGCCCGGCATCACGTGGCTGGTGCACCGCGGACCTGGGGTTTGATCCAGGACAGGACATTGATCCCAGAGAGCAAACACTTAATACCACCTTCTATCATTTTCCTTCTTGGTCATTTGGGAATCCTTGCTGGCATGGCATCCGTGCCTCTGCTGGGTGTCGGGCTCCAGTTTCTACCAGGTTTGTTGGGAAACTAAGCCCCAGCAGATACAGGTCACGAGCGTGACCATATTAAAATAATTTCAAAGCATGAGGTTAAGTCAGTCAAACAGGAATGCGGGTATTTGTGGCCTGAAGTCGCAATTCCACTATTCATTAGTCCTGAGCTTCAGTTTACTCAGCTGCAAAGTAAAACAAAATACACAAATTCCTGCCTGGGCTGCCTCCCAAAGTTGTCATGAAGTTCCAGCAAGATGGGAAAGAGCCTTGAGAGCCTACGAAGTTAGCTAGGCTTTCTCATTTTTGCACGTTAACACCTGAATGCCCTCAAAATTCCTTTCCGGCAGCTCAGGTTTATCTACAGCTAAGGCTTTCAAGGACTAAAGGGTGACAGTTTGAATGCAAATCCCACCCTGGGAACCCCAGTAGGGGCACAGTTGGACTCATGCCAGAAGGTTCTGGAAGGAAACAGACTGAAGTCCTCTCTTGGTGTTCACCCACCAAGACATACACAGGGTCAAAGTGATAAAGACAAGAGAGTCAGGTGCTGGAGCGAACTGGACGCTGCAACCACACACACAAGCTCCACGACTCCCAGGGATAAAGCTGAGGCCGGGAGAAGAGGATGGCGGTGGCAGGGGGACTGGGGGAGGCTGGACCCCTCCATCCTCTCATTTGGACAGGTAAGTGTTTGCATATGGGGTAAACTTTGGTCAAGCAGGCCTCGATCCAAAATTATACTGAAATGTTAGCCTAACTCGTTTATCATACTTGTCTGGTAAAATGCATAAAATAAGCTGCCTCCTTCTTTCCATTTTCAGACACAGCCCTAAGGATCCCCCCACTACGTGGAAGCAGCAGTGCTATGACTGGCCTGCCGTGCTGAGGCCGATTCCCACGCATGTGTCCCTGCGTGACACAGGGCCACCGACTCAGTGGTCATCCACAGTGTCTCCTAGAAAAACAACTCAAAGCTGATTCTGAGTGGGTTACATTGTTACAGGTAAAAGCTTTCTTATTTCAAAAAGGCAATCCCTTCAAGATGCCAGGAGAGGGCAGGTTTCCAAGAAAGCTGTAAGGCAGAAACCACTGGCTGCAAACCCAAAGGACAGAGGCCCCAGGAGAGCTCCAGAGAGCAGGGCCAGGCACGGCTTGGTCCGTCTGGAAGCCATCACCTCTCAGGACAAACTGACTCAATGGGCATTGAGTAATTTGCTCCAGGGCTTGCAGCGAGACACCCACCAGGGAATAAAAAAATCCCACGGCCCTTCTCGATCCCTGTGGATCACTCCCCAGGGAGCAGCAGAAACTGAGCCGCAGAGGTCAGGCTGCTCCCTTCCCAGTGGGGAAGATAGGACAGAGGGACAAGGGAGGGACAGTGAAAGAGACAGAGTCAAAAGAAAATGAGAGAGAAACCAGGAGAGAAGGGAAGAGGAGACAGGGAGACGGAGAGAGGTAACGGGAAGAAGGGAAGGAAGGAAGGAAGGGAGAGGCCTTCACGGCATTCACTTCCCATCAGGCTAAGATCCGCCACCGGAGTCAACTGCCTGCTCCCAGGCTTTCTGTGCCAGGAGACCACTCCCAGCATCAAACGTGCTGTGACTGTCCGAGTTCACAGTCAGCAGCAGGTGACAACTGCGTTTACAAGGCAGAGGGAGCCCCAGTCCTCTCGAGGAAGCTGCACTTAGTAAATTAGTTTCCAAGAACCTTTTCAGCGGACCCCGAGTAATCCCAGAGAACCAGCCTTGGCCCAGAACGCACCGATGGAGTTTACTGAGTACCAGAAAGACTGGACGTGACAGTGTCCGGGGCGAAATGCACCCCTGCACCCCACGAGGCTGTCTTACTCACCCCAGCCGAAATCACTACCAGCCTCGCGGGGGGGACGCATGATGCAACATGACGTTCCCCAGAAGGACTCTGTGGCAGATGGAAACTGACGTCATCTGTGTATGTGCCTGGTTTATTTAGACTGCATCAAATCAAACCCAACTTCTCTACGGGGTGCGGCTGCCCACCCCGTCCTTGCCGTGCGCGGCTCTGAACAGTTAGTGGAACAAAGGGAGGAAACCGGAGCTCCCTGGCCGCGCTCGGCTGTAATTAGGTTAATGCCGGAACGTGGTGCGAGTGGCCCACTTGGCATGAGGGGCTGGAAAAGGTGCCCCCCCACCCCCAACCCGGCCGCAGCACTCACCCTTCTTCCTCGCCTGGGCGATGACCTCGGCCGAGCTCTTGCTCATCACCTTGGTGACGTACAGGGGGCAGTTGGTCTGGTTGGCGATGGTGATCGAACGGTTCACGGCCTCGGCCTCGACCTGCGGAAGAGTGGCCGAGCGTGAGAAGACCGCTCAGCCCACCCCCTGAGCCCCGTCTTTACCCCCCACCCCCCAAGAGAGGCTAAGACGCATGAGGGGCTGCTGGGTCCCCAAGGTTCCACCCCGAGGGGCACTGCAGGGGGACGTGACTCTCCCAGCGTCACTCGATATCAGTGTGGTTGAAAAGACGGGGTGATTCCTTCCTGACCCTTCTCCAGGTGTGGGCGGCAAGCCAGTCGCATAAGCACGGGCCCAGAGCTGTCAGACATGCAGATTCTCAGGCCCTGCCCCCGACCCACAGGCTAGGAGCCCTGGGTGTGGGACCCAGCAAGGTGGCTCTGAACCCACGCTCTGCGATTTCCACACTTGCTAACGTTCGAGAACCGCCACTCCCAGACACTGATTGCTCTCAATTCAGTACATTCATTCCACTCCCATGGTCCTGAGTCAAGACATTCAGTGATGTGGTTTTGGTGTTTGATGCTCAGGGACAAAGCCAGCGTCACCCACGAGACAATGCGGCCTCACAGGGCTCTGGGAATGGGGCGGGCGGCATCTGTCCACACCAACGGCCCCCCGTGTGTGAAGCATGAACATGGCCAGCCAGCCACAGCCTGGCACGACCTCTGGCACAAGACGGGCGGACCGTTCTCACAAATAAGCTCTTTAAAGCTGAGGCGTCAGTGGATGATGTTTCGAGGACCCTGCAGGACGATGCTAAACACCTAATCAGGATCAAGTTCTATCTGACGAGGAACCAGCCATGGTGTTTTTGCGGGGCCAGCAAGGGAACAGGTGAAATGACAAAACAACAGAGCTCAAACGTCACTGGCTCCCTCCCCAAGTCCTGGCAAAAGGCTGTGGCTTGAACTCGTGGAGGGAGGGGCTGGGCTTACTCTTTGTTTTCTATCCTCCATGCCCCACCCCAATAGTTCCCAATGTCGTGCCTGGTACCCAGCAGGTGCTCAAAACTGTTTGCCGAACAAATAAATGACTTCATTTCATACTCATGGTCTGTCCCAGAAAGAGCTGTTACTTATGGTAAGACGTAACTGAGCTCCCGGCTGAATTAACTCAGCTAGCTACTTTGTCTCCACCAGAGCTCGGCCAAGAGATTAGGCTCAGTAATTGCATTAGCTGGTAATCTAATTTAGTGACGCTGAGCCCACTTCATTCACGGTTGGCCTTCAGGTGCCAACTACGTGAAGTGAGATGCCCAAAACCCACAGGCAAAGCAGAGGGCTCTTGAAAAGGCTCTTTAAATGCCCAAATGACTCTCATTCCTGGGACTGCTGAAGGACAGGCCCCCCTCCTCCTCGGCCCCAGTGACAACAGCAGTGCCCCTGGTCCGGGCGGCACCGGGCGGGGACGTCCCCCATCTCTGCAGCCACCTCAGAGGTGTGACGTGTGAGGACTCCACTCGGATCCTCAGCACTTCCCAGAGATGCAGGTGATGGCCTGATTTACCGTCCTAGCATGGACACTTCTGGAAGTGCAAGAGGCACTCTTGATAATTCTGTAACAGAATTATGGAATTCGCAGACCAGACTGTCCTGGGCAGACTGGAATGTGCAACTGTACTAATGGGGGTGACACGAGCACAGTGCCAGCCCCATGGGGGCTCTACCCTCACCTGCCCTCACCCTCAGGCTGCACCAGCCCACCCTTTCAGCTCCCGGCAGGCACAGGGAGGCCGGGTGGGTAGAAGAAGCCCCAAGTGCCTGGCCTAGAGCAGGGCTGCACAGTTCTGAAAATGTCAGGGCTTCTGTCCTGTCACCTGGGGAGAAGAAAACATTCTCAGGAACTGAGATGGAGATGAAGGCATCTCCTAGGGCATCTGCGTGTGTGTCTCTGTCTCTGTGTCTGTGTCTTCTGTGTGCCTGTGTTAGTGTGTCTACATGCCTCTGCGTGTCTGTGTGTGTCGGTGTGTGTATCTGCATGTCTGTGTGTCTGTCTGTATCTCTCTGTGTGTGCCTGTGTCTGTCTGTGTGTGTAATCATGCATGCAGTAACAACAAAGAGTAAAACCTTCAACGTGTGCAAAACATTCCAGAATGGCATCGTCTCCTTTTCCCCGCCTGTCTCACCTGCTTCTCCTCTTCCGGCCTGGCCCTTCCCCTACAGACTGAAGGAAGAGGCCACGGATGCCCAGCCCCCGCCCCAGCCCGGGGAAGGCCCCGTGGATTTCCAGCCCTCTTGAATCCACCTTCTTATGAGGGAGCAACTGCCCTTCCATCCCAGTGCCAATATGGACACGTGGACGCAGAGGGAACGTCCTACTGCTAAAACCCTGTGACTTGGTGGCCCAGTCCCCTCAGAATGTGCTCGTCAAGCACCTCCCTCCCCCAGTTTCTGGAAGGAGACCCTCACTGTGAGCCCACACCTGGTCTTGAGCTCATCCCTTCTCTACACCTGCCCCTTTCTGCCACTTTCTCCCACGAAGGAGAAAGTCTGGTCGTGTCCACGAGACTCCGTCACCGTCCTCCTCGCTCAGCGCTGTAGATACTCCTCAGCCGGGGCTGCAGGCCCGACCGCGAGCCTTTCACTCAGAGCCTGATTCTGAACCGCAGCTACAGCCAGAGTCTAACTCAGATGAGCAGATTCTCCACCATGTGAGACGTGAGCCGCCTTCTAACTCACACTCACCAAGACGGGGCCGCTCCACCTGCCAGCATGGACCCCCGCTCTGAATCCCCCCACAGTTTTAAAGATTCTGTCTACCAAACTCTGCCAATATTATGTGCAGGCTTATCATGGAAAAACTTACAATTCCCTTTATGCTCTCTAGATGTCTAGAAGAGCTTTTAGATCTCCCTGCTATATTTTGGTGACTGGCAAGATTTTGGAGACCACATATAAACCCAAAAACCTTGACTGCAGGATGCTAACAAAGAACTGTGTGTGTCCACCCAAGAAAGGGCGTAGAGAATCAGAGACAGAACGGGGAGTCTTCAGGCTACACAATCCACACTGCCTTACCCTCAGGTGCAGTCCGACATGTCACCTTCCTGCGCAGACACCACATACACACACACACACACACACACACACACACTCGCGCACGCACACGTGACCCACAGCTGCCCAGAGAGACCCCGGTCAATGTAACCACAGAGAAGCCACATTCTCAACAGGACAGTAGGAAGTGGGTTCCCTGTGGCTCTGTGCAGCACCCAAGGGACACCGATTCACGCATTCCGGTCCTCGGATGTTCACCTCCTCAGGTCGACTCAGCACGTGTCCCTCAGGGCCCGTGATGCCCAGATCCAGGATCCTCTGCTGTTCCTGGAATGTTCAAAGAAAGCCAGGCTGTCAGGGAGAGCTGGACTTCACCCAGCTGTGGTGGGGACAGAGCTGGGCACACGGATCGGGCAAGACGGGAAAATGTCACTGCTGACTACCCGCCCTCATCCCAAGACCTCACTGCCCTGTTCCCGGTCCTGCCGGAGCAGGATGGACCGATGACAGCCCCCAGCACTGCTCAGCTGTCCCCCCGGATGCTGAAGGCAGACGCATTCCTGGCTGTGACCACAGTGCACAATGCCTGTGTGTGGCGATGGCACTCCCATACCCCACCCACGGCAGCTGCATTACAGCACTGAGAGAAACAGCCTCTCCGTGGAATGGAAACCAGCCCTATGTCCTGCCAGACACACTGAGAGGCACGTGTGTCACGGCATTCATGCCACCAGGGAGACCACGAGCAGAGCCCCAATAAGGGAACACCAGGTCCCCCCGGTTTTCTGCCTTCGAGTAACGCTGCAGAAGACGTCTCACTCTCCTGAGCCTTCCTCCTGCCCTCCAGGTGATGGAGAAATGATGAAGAAAGCCCCTACCTCTGCGATGATGTCGCCGTTTTCTGCGTGGACTTGGGCTATGGCACCAATATCCCGGATCACGCTCAATACTTCATATATCTGAGAGAGAGGAGGGTGGGATCAGAGATCAGGACTTCCAGCTCCCTGACCACAGGGACAGCCGTCGCCCCGCCAGCGACATGCCTGGGATGAGACATGGTACCCTCTCCTCGGCTGCTTCTACGGAGCCCGACATGACTGAGGGTAACGTCTCTGGCCACCTGTCGTGCAGGAAGACCCCTCAGTAGTGACCAGGGCAGCGCAATTCAGCGGGACACTGATTAGGAGTGAGCAGCTCCTAGATGCCACCCCAGCTCCACACTGGGTTTGCGGAGGAAGCTCCACGTGCTGCTCTGGGCCACGCCGGGACACGGCAGGCAGCTCCGAGGCTCACATCCAGAGCCTGGTGGAGCTCCCGTCCCAGGGGCCAGGGCACTGGGTTCACACTCTCCTTCAAGGCTAAATTTTCCATCAGTCACCTAATCCACCAGCCATTGCTCACAAAGCTAAGGGAGGTACCTACTCTGAAGACTTTTTTCCCAGACCACAGCTACAGACCGAATGTACCAAGTGTCAGTGAGACTGTTCAGAACAGCTGACCTTCTTACCTGTGAATCCGTTAGCTGGAAACGATCTTTGAAAGCCATGTACACGAGGAAGGAATTCACCCCTAGTGGACAGACAAAACAGAGAGGTGGAGACAGGACTTTTAACAAATAAACCAAAACCAAATAATCTGGAAGGGAATAAGACAATGATAATGCTATACGCATGTGTGCGTGCAGAGGAAGAGAGAATGATGAAGCAAGCGGGGTATAACCAACTAGTGAATACGGGGGTGAATACTAGTGAATTGGGGTGCACATGAATCCTTTTTAGTATTCTTATAATTTCTCTGTAATTTTAAAACTACATCAAAATGAAGAGTTTCCAGTATTTATACACCCATGTTCATAGCAGCGTTACTCACACAGCCAAAAGGTGGAAGCAACTCAAGTGTCCATCAACAGGTGAATGGATAAACAAAATGTGGTCTATTCATAAAATGGGATAGTATTTGGCCTTAAAAAAGGAAAGACATTCTGACCCATGGATGAACCTTGAGGACATTATACTAAGCGAAATAAGGCAGTCAGAAAAGTATGATTCCACTTGTAAGAGGCACCTAGGAATCAAATTCATAGACAGAAAGTAGTATGGGGGCTGTCAGGGGCTGGGGGCAGGGGGTATAGGGAGTTAGTGTTTAATGGGGACAGATTTTGGTTTTGCAGGGTGAAAAGAGCCCCATGGATGGACGGTGGTGATGGCTGCACCAAAATGTGAATGTATTAATACTTAATGCCACTGAACTGTCCACTTAAAAATGGTTAAGACAGTAAAATTTTATGTTATATTTATTTTATCACAGTTAAATTTTTTTAAAAGCTACCCCCAAAACCGAGTCTGTTGTGACTTTAATAAGAAAATGAATTAGAAGTTTCTGTCTTTGAAAAATGTGCAATAAATGTCTTTTCTTTGGCAAACAGACTGCCTTCCATGCTGATACTTATGAAACGATTTTTTAAATAAGAAAAGGTTCGTTAGTTCAACAAGCAAATGTTGCAATTCTCATCCTGGCGTCTCGGAGTGCTTGCCTCCCGAGGCACCAGACCAAACATCCCGGCCCAACATCCATCACAATTTTAAACAATTGTCCTGACAACCTCACAGCCTTGGAGCTTAATTCAAGCCACCTGGGGGGTGCTGGAAGCTGCCAGAGTTAAATGTCTCTGGACATCCTAGCCCTTCTCTCGTTGCCAGGCAACAGTTACTATGGTAACCCTCCTGCCAGATTTGAAGTAGATTCATCCTAAGCATCGAAAGTCAAATCCATTAGAGTCTTGGTATTGTCAAAAGTGAGAAAGGTCAAAGGTTACCTATTTTTCTTTTATGTGGAAGCTTCATGCTGGAAAGAATCTTAGAGGACATCTAGTCCAACACCCTCATATGAGAGATTTTTTTAAAAAATTGAGACCCATAAAATTTAAGTGATTTATTCAAGGTCACACAGCTTATCTGTGGAAGAGCAGAGAATTAAACCTGAGACTCTAGCTTTTCTTTCTGGGTTTTTTTCTGCCATATCCATGCCTAGAAATTTCCCTCCTACCATTTTACTCATAGCATGTGGTGTTTCTGGGCCCGTAAGTCCCAGAACCCTAAAGCAGGTATTTCCCTGAAGGTTAAGATCCAGTGTGGTCCACAAGAGACCCCAGGAATCTAGTCTCTAGCCCAGAGAGACCCGGGAAGATGATGTCACCTGGCTCTTCCACCTAAACCCCCAAGGTCCCTGTTGACAGAGGTGCCCCAGAGGCACCACGAGGTGGGAAAAATTCCCCCGCCCCCAGCCTCCCTGTGACTCTTTCCAATCCCTGGGATCTTGCTCCCCAAAATAATTCTACAAAACAGAAAAGACCCCTCAGGCTGTCTCATTACCATCAAGTCTATCTTGGATTCTTCCAGGTTTGTAGGAAGAGGCTGCCCAGAACGCTCACTGGGATGTGCACCTGTTACCCTTTAAGGGTGAATCGCTCTCAGGGCAGTCTCAACTCCCTGACCAGGATACAGAACACAGATCACTCAAACCAATAAGCTGCGAGCAGCTGTTTTATAAGAACAGGTCCCAGCAGCAAGGCTCGTATTCTCTTATCAATGCAGGCTTATGTTACCACACGGGGCAGGGCCACCTCCAATTAGCACAAGCTGCAGCCCAAAGCCCTCTCCCCTTGCTAGGGGCAAGCCCAGGCGTGAGATGCAAATGGGATCTAGAAGCATTATTTGCAGAGCCATTTCTTCCTAGAACTGTGCCCGCTTATGCATTGAAATGGAAATGTCTGCAGAGGGGACTGAGTAAGTCTGTGCAACCTACCGTGGTCCTTCACCAAGGCTTCCATCTCTTCCTGGATGCCCTTATGCCACTCGGTGATGTCCACATGCAGAGAGTAGTCACAGCAGGACTTGCTGTCGGCCCATTCCCTCCACTGATCAAACGCGGCCAGCAGGCTGGTCCCGGGCTCAGGAACAACATGGTCAACTGGAAAGAAGCATACATTTGCCGTCACCACCATGAGCCTAGAGGGCCGTGGGCCAGCAGGTGTTTTCCCATTTGAACCCTGAATAAGGCTTCTTGGGTTCAAAATCGAGACAGTGATCTCTACAGCGAGCTTCTAAGGAGCCACTTAAGGTAGCTGAGTACCCAAGAGAGAGAAAGCAGAAACTTGGCATTGGACGATGGCTCCAGTGAAACCACGCATGAACTGCCGGATCTGATTTCCCAACTCCAAGTCCCTGAAAGCACAAGCCTTGGGCATATTTCACCGACAATGAGTCCTTACGGACAATGGCAGTGTCAAATGGCCCAGCAGGGAGCCGCCAAACCCTTCTTTGTGTCGATGTAGCTCCAGAGACGCCCCCATCAGACAGCAAGAACTCGAAGGTGCTGGACTACAGCCACACAGACCCGGCCTTTCAAAAGTTCCCGGGCATACCCGCTCTCGCGTTACTTCTCATATTTCTGCAGCATAACACCACTTTGTAATTTAAGGGATATCTTTCATCTAAAGAGTTCAAAGCATTTTCTAACTGCAGTTGTTGTGATATTATTGAAGTAGGCTGATACAGAGGACAGAGGATTCTGGACTCAGGCCGGCCCGAGTTTGTTTCCTGGCTTCATTGCAAGGTACACTTGGGTAAATTAGTTAATCTCCACTCCCCTAAATTTCTGTGCTGGTTAAAAATGGGTATAATATTACCTAGCACATACATTTGTTAGATATCTATCAACCTTACGGCACTCCTCTATTTAAATCATCCAATGGCTTCTCCTTGCTCTTCAGATAAAGATTAAAGTCTCCCAAAAAGGTCTGCAAGATCCTGCCCAGCTTGGCCCTGGCTTACCTCTACAACGTAACCTTGGACCATCACTCCCTTGCACTCTGCTCTCCAGCTACACAGGCCATCTCTCAGTTCCCACAATATCAGCCTGCTCCCTGCCACCACAGGGCCTTTGCACCTACTGTTACCTCTCCTAGATCTTGGAGAGCTCTCGCCTAGTTAGCATGACAACAGGAGGATTACTAGAACTATTATTATCCATCTTCTGCACAGAAGCACTAAAATACAAACTGATTTGTCCAAGGTTAAATCAAAGGTGTGCAACAATAAAGATAAAACCCAGGACTCTTGACACCTAAAGCAATGAATCATTCTTCCTAAATAAAATATTAGATTTTCTGCACCCAGGTAAGCAGTTCTGAGCTAAGAAAATGCCAGCCCAGGCAATGCTAGTGAGCTCAGATTTCTGAAATGGATCAAATCTTGCAGATGCTGCTAAATTGTGATCAACTGAGCTTGGCTTCGTATATGCGAGAAATCTGGCCATCTAGGCTGAATTCTCTATTGACAAAACTTATTTTCTTATAAGCCAGGTGTGGTGGTACATGCCTGTAGTCCTAGCTACTCAGGAAGCTGAGACAGGAGGATCGCTTGAGCCCAGGAGTTCAAATCTAGGTTGGGCAACATAGCGATACCTCGTCTCTATAAAAAAAATTAAAAATTTACTTTTTCATAAGTATTATTATATATAATTACATGGGCACATACATACCTGGTATCTATAACATAGATAATGTAGTCTAAAGCAAAGATGATGTACACTTTCAATGCAAACCTGTTCCATTGGTAAAATGCTAACATAGAAATCTTGACAAAACAATTCCAGTTTTTCTTCTTAAATTGTGTGTCCCCCCCCGCCCCCGCCCAAAGAAAACCACAAAAATATCACTTTATAGCAATCAGGTTGGACACAATCTTCGCAGCTGCCATTCCCCCAGCTGTCATCTAGTCGCCTTCCAAACCAGCCTTCCTAACAGCTAGAAGGATCTTCTTAAACCTTTCATCGGATGAATCAGATGCTGCCGTCCCCCGATTAAATCCTTCAGTGCTGCGCGCTGTCTTCAGAGCAAAATTGAAACTCCTTCCCATGGTCCAGCCAGACCTAGTCCTGCCTGGTCTCTCCACCTTACTCTCTCACCGCCAGCTGCCACCCTGGCCGGTGTTCACTTTGACCTGCCCAACTCCTGGGCACCTGCGGCCTTTTGCACAAGCAGCTCCCTCCCTCTGGAAATCCACTCCCCTTGCTCTTGACCCGGGCATGGCCATCTCCTCCTCATCCTCCTCATCCAGCCAACATGTCACCATCCCAGGGCTGCATCACTGTTTGCAACAGTTTCTGTACCAGTTTCACTGATGTAAACTTCCCCAGAGCAGAGACTGAATGCCTAGATCCAGGAAGAGCTCAGGAGATGCTGTAAACAGTGAAGGAATCCCCCCTGCCAGCTCTCACATCCCCTGCGCAAGGGCAAAGCAGGCAAGGAGATGCTCGCCCGGAACCCACCCGCTATTCCTGCTGCAGAGCCTGGAGGCCCCTCTGCCTGACACTGCCCTGCCAGACCCTCACCCTCGTCCGTCTGCCAGGAGGAAATGCATTCCTCTTACGGGCCAGCACGGGGTCTGAATGAAAATACGGATTTTTCTGATGATATAGTTTTGTTTTCAGTGGAAAATTTTAAAAATGTAGAAAATTTTAGGGAAAATTAATAATCCAACTACCACCATGCCCCTCCCAATCAACCTACTCAAATTTGGGTGTATTTTCTCTAAGTCTTTTTTTCTATATATTTTACAGTCCATGTTCTTCCCCCCAGTGTTTTAAGGTGGTATATAAAGATGCATAAAATACAAGAAGATTTGATAAACCAGAAATAGGAATAAAAGATGAAGTAGAAGAAACATAAAATGAAACCAGGAACGAGGCATGTATATTACGTGTGTGTGTACACATGTATGTGTGTATTTGTGTGTGTGCATGTAAAATGTGTGTATGCATGTGTACATGTATATATGTGTGTGTGTATAGATAAATAACATTTAGTCTTATACAATGGCTAAATTTAGAGTTAGACTCTCCAGCCAACGTAAACAAGGAAGCCTATGTTCAACATATGTTTCCTCTGGGATTAACAAAACAAATCCCTTCTCAGAAGAACAAGCACTACTGATATAAGAGCCACATGCTCATAGTTATTAAACGATCCTTTTCCCCTTTTTGATTTATGGTGACTTTAAAAAAATATTACTATTAGATAAAATACCTAATAATATTTTAAATTCGTGCACATCTTACAGAGAAGTAACACCAGGTTTTGTTCTGGTTATTCTGCTCCATTTATCTCTGTCTGTACTAAATATAGCAGCTTTTCGATACATGGTAATATCTGGCGGTAAAAGTTCTTTTTTTTTTCCCGATTTTTATACGAAAAAAATTCATCTTGCAAAAGCTCATTTCCTCCATAAGATTTCCTTCCCTCCTCCGTAGCCTGTGAAATCTGAGACTACAACATGCAGGACGCCCATTCCTATTCCAAGTGGCTTGCACAAGCCACCCAATGTTGCACTGCCTACACTGGACCTTGGACAAGGCGAGGAGGGTCACGGATGAGGGACAAAGACCACCTTAGACTGGCAGCAGGATCCATGACCCCAAATCCCGAGGGTATGTCAGATCATCTGGTGCTACACTTCTCAGACTTCAGGGTGCACAAGAATGATCTCGAGGGCTCATTAAAGCGCAGGTTCCTGGACCTCATGTCAGAGGTTCTGATCTGATACGCTGCACTTCTAGTAAGCAACCCAGGAGCTGCTGAGTCTGCCCTGGACCAGTCTGAGCATCACTAACGGAGTGCAAATCTTTTCCCACCGACTTTCCCTCCGCCTCCATTCACTCCCGCCCATTTTGCCAGCAGGAGGCTGTTTTCTCCACAACAGCATCATCGCACACCAAAACTATCAGGTTCCCTGGCTGCACGACTGTGGCTTCCCTCCACATCCAAAACCAGTTCCTAGACTTATGAACCCTTGAAAACTCAGGACCCAGACACAGTTGGGCACGTCAGAGAAATAAACATGTTTCCTCCGAGAGCTGATGACACTCAGAAACGTGTCCACGAAAAGCCTCCACATGTTTTCCCACAGTTCTGTTTCCACCGAAGCTCTCCTGGGAGGAGCTGCTCCAAGGAACAGGGCAGAAGGTCGCAGTCACTTCCGGAGGGAGCACAGAGCCCCCACTGAGGACACAAGCCTGAAAACATCTTGCACAGAACGCACAGGCCTTTTCTCTGGTGACCTTCCTAAGCTATCTGGCCCTGCAAAGCGACAGCTCAGCAACTCAGCTATGCGCCGGCAATGAAAAGACGCTGGGCGTGGGGTTCGAATTGCCCAGAGTGTCCCACATTCTGCAGTACTCCCTTGCTGGGGGGGGTTATTCTCTGGGACCTCCATTTCCTCATCTACGAAACATAGGCAGGAAACTGCTCACCATGCAGGGCTGCCAGAAGTTAACATAAGAAAGTGCAGGCAGAAGCATCTGGCAAAATGTCCGGCACCCCCTGGGCTTTCTTCCCCTTGGGATGAGCCCCTGGAAATACCACGTGCTCAGGTGGCAGGCCTGTGATCCTGGTTGGTTGATGAGGGAGCCAAGAACAGGCCCCAAGACAGTGGCCTGAATTTGCAAGTTATTATACAATTCGTCTCTGAAAGTGCTTTAATCTAGACAACACCAGCTATATCCAAACGACAATTATCAACCTCTATTAAAACGGTCAAAGGACTCTGCTTTTTAAAACGGTTTCATTGAGATACTGTTCACATACTATGCAATTCAACTATTCAGGGGGTATACTGCAATGGTTTCTAGTATAGCCACTCAACTGTACAACCATCACCACAATCTAATTTTAGAACATAACCCAAAAAAGAAACCGGGTACCCACTAGCAGTCACTCCCCATTCCCTCCAACCCGTTACTCCCAGCCCTTGGCAACCACTAATCCCCTTTCTGTCTCTATAGATTTGCTTATTCTGGACATTTCACATCAATGGAATCTATGTGGTCTTCTGTGTCTGACTGTTTTCACTTAGCGTAATGCTTTCAAGGCTCATCCATGTTGCAGCATGAATCAGGGCTTCATTCCTCTTTCTTGCCTCCAGTGGTTTTGGTGTCCTATTTTTATGCTTATTGGACCTTGGCAAAGTGTTAGACACAAAGTAAACAAGCTGTTCCCTGAAAATTCAAATATATTAAGACCCCTTTGGTCTTTTTAGTATTCAAAAGATTCTAAATTTTTTTTAACCTTTTTTTAAAGGTTACTGTAGGCTCACACGCAGCTGTAAGACCCTGTGCCCGGGTTCCCCCAATGGAAACATCTTGCACAACATCACAAACAGGGAGAGACACTGATATAATAATCCAAGACCCCCAAGTTTTTGAAAGGCCAGACATCAGTGTGTCTGAGGAATTCAAGGGGCTCTTCCTATTTAGGATCCTGGGAAAGCCATCACTGCAGTCCCTGTTCTGGAATTGCTGCAGCTGAGCAGGAACCGCATTCTGTGAGTCTGCTGGGGGTTGTGCAAGTGGAGCAGCAGGGAGAAGGGAGGGCAGGGAGCTCCCCGCCGAAGGCGGCCCCGCCAGCGGCCCGCCAGACCCTCCAAAGCCTCAGACACCATGGCACATAGGGGCAGATCTTAAAACTCCTGCTGTGAGCGCACACACCTTCCCACCCCCACTCCCCGGGATGTTTACGCTTTCAGAACCGCCCATCTCCAGGATCTTACGCCAAACAGTCATGACCTCATTCTCAGGCTTCAGTGACCGCTTTTAACTGTGTGTGCATCAGCTTCTCCCTTCTTCATCTCGGATACAGGGATCGACTGGAATGGAAAGCAAACCACCAGGGAGACGAGGACACAAAGCACCCCTGGCTTATCGACGTGGCTTTCCCGAGTTGGCATGTACTCTGCAAAATGCTGGGTGACCTCATCAGCCAGGCAGGGAATGGCTTTTGTTGGTGGAGAGATAAGAGCCTGTGTGAGCGGGGCCTTCCAGTTAGGATAACACAACATTGTTCCGGAAAAAAGGCGTAAAGGAAAGAGAGAGCACCTGTCCCTGTGAACTTAAGGGGTACCCACAGGAGAGGCGGCAGTGAAAGACCAGAGCCGGATGCCTGGGTTCCAGGACAGTTCTGCCACTTACTCACCATGTGACTTTGGGCAAGAAATTCAGACACTCTTGAGTTTCAGATTCCCCATCTGCGAAATGGGACTAATACTTCACTCACAGGGTTCTAGTGAGGTGTAAATGAGTGAATATGAGAAACACTTGAAGAAAGCTTGCTATGGAGATGTGCTCAATAAACACCAGCAGGAGAAGGCAAAGCTGTGCTCCTTTGTAAGAAAACCTCCTCCAAGTAAACCCCTGTGTAGCATTTAGGTGCCTCTAAAGCACGTGCCGACTTACAGGGTGAACTACTTGCCTTGTGCAAATATACTATTTCTCCCGCAATGCTAAAGAAGCATTTTCCTGAGATCTGGAACTATCCAGAATGTTTGTGCCTGTTTTCTCATCTATGAAACAGCAACAATAACATACCTCACAGCATTTCTCGTGCATGTTCAATAAGAAGGTGTTTGTAGACTATCAGAGGCATAGTTCAAATATAACCAATTAGCATCCACATTCTCTTCTGTCTCCCGCAAAGCACCAAGCCGGGAGACTGGCATACAGCAGGCGTCCAATAAGCACAGGAGAGACCAAACATCACGAGGCCTTGGCCAGCTCTAGCACTGGGGTACTGGGGAACCTCTTCCTCCGGGGAGCCTGGCCACAGGCTACAGGACTGAATATGCCCAGGTGTTCCACCCAAGTCTTGGGGGCACCGCTCTCCCACCATCTGCCACACAGACTCATCGTGGCTGGTTTTTAAACCCCAGCCGTCCTGAGTGGTGGTGAGGGGCCACCCCAGCTAGCACGGGCCCACGAAACAGTGACTAACTTTAACGTAAGTCACATGAATCGGAAGATGGGCGTAACAGTGAAAGCAATTCGAATTTATTCAGCACTTTTTATGCGTCTGGTACTACTCTACATACCTTCCACGATTATCTCATTTAATCCTCACGACAGCCCCCTGAGGTTGGGGCTGGTGTTGGTTCTACTTTTCAGCTGAAGAAGCTGAGAGACGGTGAGATCAAATAACTTGCTCACGTTACTTAAAATGCCCCGCGCAGAGGGCCGTGCCTTCGGAAGCAACACCCACACCTCCTGCGCCTCCACCGAGAAGGGCCCCTGGGAGAGCCCTGCAAGGTGGGGAGTAATGTGGCCTTGGCCAGCGCAGCTACGGACAGGTGGAGGGGGAATCTGACGCTGGGACCTGAGGTCCAGACCACTTGCTCTCAGCCATCCCTGCCCAAAACAGCACAGGAGGGTGGTTAACTGAGAAGGGAACTGCAGTCTCGTCCCTTCACATATCATAACTAAAGCAAGTGACCCGATGCCATAAACAGATGGGAGGGCTGTGTCCTCAGCCTACGGGGTGCAGAAATATGAAAACACGCTCACAGCTGCTTCAACTGCGAGAGAGTTCTCCCAGATCGTCCTCTTCTTCTCTTTCCCGAACTTTCTTGACTGCAATTCTGCTTCAAAAATGAACCAAGTGTCTTCATATAACCAAGCTGAGCCATCAGTGACTGTTCCGCACCCAGCAAGCCCGCTAGAAGGATGAAGCCAGAATCTGGCGGGAATGAGGGTGGAGGCTAGATCCAGGGCACCATGTTTATAAAACAAAGCACCTCCGTAAGCGATCTGCCAGCTTCGGAGGAAGCAGAGAGGCAGGAGATATAAACCGCACCCTTAAAATGTTGACAGTCCAGGTGGGGGATGCAAAATCACGTTAAAAGGCACACACATGAAATGCTGCTGCTTGATCCTAAGGCCACTGCCCGGTCCCTGCGCACTCCTCTCGCCGCGCTCCAGAGAGAGGTGAATGTTGCTGACGCCCTACTCTCTCGCCTCCCGTTCCCCTCGGCACACTGCACGCAGGCCCCCACCCTGCCAGGGCCCAGGAACCTGCCCCTGTTGCATCCCAGCCCTGTCCCCTCCCTGTCCACCCGGCTTCCGGACAGCACTCTTGCAAGTTTGCCTCCCATGTCTGGGAAGAATATTTCCCCAGCTCCCCTTCCTCCAGCCACATGTCAATGCTGGTGTCCCTGGGAGCTCCGTCCCACCTCATTAGACTCCACGCACACCTCCGACGTTGACTCAGAAGGTCCAGAGCTGGGGTTCTGAGCAGCAGGTCCCTCCCTGGCTGATCTGCAAGGGGCTCCTTATCTCTTGCTCTTGTCTGTCTTTTCCTCTCTCCTTCCTCCCACCGTCCCTCCTCCCTCTCTCCTGATCTCCTTCCTCCCCAGCCCCCAGGCTTCAGTCTTCCTCATCAGCAGTCCCAGCCTCAGCTCTCCCTGGTGGGTCCGAGGCAGAAGGCCTCTTCAGTGTCTCCAGCAAACCCCGCGACGAGCAGCTGAAGCAGGTGGGCCTCACACAGCACCTGTTGGGGAGGGCACCTGCTGCATGAAAGGAGCTGCACTTCTTGAAACGCAGTGAGCACCTGGAGCCAACCACACCTGCAGCCCATGCCGCTGTCCCCCAGACTTCCTTCCCCACACCCCGGCCCACTGGAATGAGACCGCACATTCTTTCCAGGCTGTTGGACCATGACTCTGGGAGATCAGGAGTCGGGGCTGGAAACTGAGGGTGGGAAGCAGGGCAGAGAGAAGGCCCAGATTCCAAACCCACTGGGATTTCGGATCCTAAAGACGATCTTGGAAAGTCATCTTTGGCCTTTCACCCCATTTTCATGGATGCACACAGGTACCACCACAGCTCCCCACTTAGGGAAACGGATCCACCCCTCCTCTTCGGAAAGTTTCAAAAATGAGGCTGGGACAATAGAACCATTTTCTAATTTCATACCACCACTGTCTGCATTGATCTGATTGCAATAGTATCAACCTCACATGGGTATAGCTTTTTAGCGGTTCACAAAGTGCTACTACAATCCTTCCTGACCTCGTCTGATGCTCACACCAGGTGGGCAGGACAGGCTTATGGCCATCGCCATCACAGATGTGGAGAGCGGAGGCCACGGGACTTGCCGGCTGTTGTGCAGAGAGTAACTCAGGGGATCGAACCCCAAAGGGGAGGCGCTTGGCAGCCTACCTTGTTCCACGGTCTTTACTAACAACCACCTCCTTGGCATTTCCATGAACGGAAGCCACCTCACCTGTCCATTCCTAAAGCTTTTTCTGTCATTGAAAACACATGCAGGTTCACTTGAGTGGGCAGTGAATGAACTTAACCCAGTGGGCAGAGGGGGAGTGTCCACTGTGCATTAGCGAAAGCCAATTTAGGGCGTCAGGTGGAGAGGCTGTCAACGTTTCGGCACCTCCTAAAGCCCTTTGCTTTGAGGCTTGGTGTAGCTTGCACATGGGCTCCTTGCGTCCCAGATCAAAGGCCAGTCTAATGAAATCTGCATGTGGTGCTGAAGGGTCATTTATAATGTGTGAATCCTTTAAGAGTGACGCACTAAAGGATGAGCAGAAATTCCCTCCTTAACTCATCGGAAGCAGACGTGGACAGGGTGGGAGCCCTGGAGCTCGAGTGGAGGCAGCACGGGGCCAACGTCCTAAGTACGGGCCCA
The DNA here is from genome assembly GCF_041146395.1 of Eulemur rufifrons. Lineage (NCBI taxonomy): Eukaryota > Metazoa > Chordata > Mammalia > Primates > Lemuridae > Eulemur > Eulemur rufifrons. Next base: position 5,895,377 of record NC_090994.1, read on the forward strand.
CCAGAGTTACCCACGGGGCATGGGGACCCACTTCGCCAAGATGGCTTTGCTTCAAAGCCAGAACGTGGTGGCTTGCTCTCCACTCACACAGGATGGTTGTGCGAGGTCTGAGTACCGTCTGCAAGGAAGGTTTTATCAAACTATGGGTCGTGAGCATGAATCTGTAGGAGCAATGTTTAACCAACAGAAGGGTTTCAAGGACTTTGTTTGTGTACCACGATGCTACTGATTGCCCGTGAGTCTAACTTATTGATACATGCAAGTCTGGCAGATTCTACTTGAAAACGCTATTTGTGGCTGGTGTCAGGTTCATTCAGGGACCCTCAGAAATTATTCTATCATTTCACCGATGAAGTCTCTAAGTCTCAGGCAAGTTTCAAGAGTTGCTAAAAGATACATAATCAGACGTGGCAACACCAGAATTAAATCCATGTCTGAATCCCAAATCTGTATTGTTTCCTTTACTTTGTTTTATAATAGGAAAAAATATTACTTATAATCCTACCTCCCAAATAATAGCTACTAATCTTTTTCTGTATTATCTTCTAGATCTGTCATGTGCTATATATTTTATATGAGTATAATCACATGCATGCTCACTTTTAATCATGGTTTTTTTTTTTTCTTAATACTATGTTGTCTTAGAGTCTTCACAATTCAGTTTTTAATGAGAGCTATTTTGAGGGGCATCTATCATTTTCTTAACCATTTCCCTACGGAACAATCTGTAGATTTCTTCCAATTTTCCTCTATCATACATAACGTTCTTAAGAACATATTAATGCAAATAACTTTCCCCGTATTTTAAATAGTTTCCTCTGGAGAGAGCCCTGGAGCTGGGATTACCTGGATGGACTATGGTTCCTAAAACGGTGACTACGCCGTGTCGGAAAAGCGTCACCACTTTACTCTGCCACCAGCAATCCACCAGGCTGTCACCCCAGACAGCGCTGGTATTTCCATTTTCTTTGCTTATGATGTAAGGGAGTAAAACACAAAGTTCTTTTCACTGTACCAAGCTGTCTCTGTTTCAGATAAATGGCCGCCTTCCAAGACCCAACTAGGGGACTGAATTACACATGAGATCAGGTCAACTGCAAAGTGGCTGACAATTTCACAGGAACATGACTGAATGGCTACATCTACCATCTCAGGTCTAGTGCCCCCTCAACCCTTCTCCCCGCTTTTCAACCTGAACCCTAAGATGATTCCCAGCCAAGACCACCTTGTTAGGCATCCACGGACCAGGCAGGCCTGCAGCCCCCAGGTGCCTGAGTCCTCATTCTGGGTACAGGGAGAAGCTGTGCTTTATCTCATCTCCCTGTCTATGTTCACAGACAGGCACTTGATCGGAAATGCCATCCCCAAGGCAGGATGATGAAATTGTGGCCCGGGAAGAAGGCAAGGAGAGCCAAAGGTGAAAATCCCAGCCAAACTCGTGACAACGCAAAGCTTCAAACTTCAGGTCCATGTAGGATTTCTCCGAGAGATGTTGAAATCGTTGGCTCAGTGTGGGGCATTTCTGTTTCCTGTAATTAGACAGGCATTCTAAATCGGAGTCTGGGGAAAAAGCCACGTTTACGGCATCTCTTATCCCTTCACCGGAGGGAGAAACGCGAACTTGTTTTCCAGTCAGTCAATCCTGGAATTCCTCTAAGCATTCCAAAGTCCTGAGAAGCGACTTCTCCTGGCCCCACCATCAACCCGCTCTCGGGAGACCTCGCAGGCCCACAAGCCTGCTGCTCCCAGATGCCCAGCTCAGATGACGGGGCCTCAGCTCCACCATCTGAGAAGCTGGGCTGAAACATTCCTTCATTCATGAACGAAATGTTGCAGAAGCAGTAACAGACAGGGCGTGTGCAAACAGCGCCCAACGCCATGAGCATCCACACTGAACTCGCTGGGAACAGGAACACGACAAAAAGACACAGCGAATCTACCACAGAGGCTCAGGGCTTTGGTTCCAGTGGCTCTGCCACTGACTAGTGCCAGGACCCTGGCAAAAGTACTTAACTCCTCAGTGCCTCAGTTTCCCCATCTGCAAAACAGAAATAGCCACAGTGCCTACTTTATAGGACAGGGGTTAAAAGCATGAACTCTGAAGTCAAACAGCCTGAGTTTGCACCCCAGCTCTGCCATCCACTAGTTCTGTAACCACAGGATCTTGTACCCTCTCTGGGCCTTAGTTTTCTTATCTTTGAAATGGACATAATAGTAGTTCCTACTCACAGGGTTGCTCTAAAACAGTATTTATAAAGGGCTCACAACAATTAAGTCCTATATAAGCAAGTGTTAAATAAAAAGTAATTTAGGAGTGCCTTGAGGATATAAAACTTCTTGACACAATTCCTAGCACAGAGTTTAGTATTCTGCAAACGTTCCAGCACATTCCAGGGCTTGTAGGGAGATGAGCGGCACCCCTCAGTGGCGTGGGGAGGGGGTAGACTGGGGAAGTGGGAGAGGCTCAGGCAGGGGACCCCAATGGGGAATAATGGGGTGTAGGAAGGGATCGGATAAAGATGTTATTGAGAGAAGGAGGGCGGAGGCCTCCGGGACCCTGAGAAAGGCAAGGAACTTTGAGTCACTCATCTAGCAGAAGAGTTTTCTGCATAAAACTGAACACAACCCAAATGGACAAAACAAATCTGTCCTGTTCACAGAGCAAGTAGGCATTAATCATAAAATAAGACTAAATGCTGGAGCAGGAAGAGTCATGGAGACCCTCTGTCAACAGACATAAACACAGACTGTTCACCGCCCAGGGCACCCCCGAAGCCCAGGACACCGTAATGTAAATGATCTTCCTATCAGATGGAATGCATTAGGAACAATAAATTCATTTCCCATTTTATTAGGAATCAAATGCAACTAAAACTGCCAATCAGAGCAGACGACACAAATTATTCCTCATTAATAGACTTCATATCCTTCCCATCAAAAGCAAAGAAACCTGATCCTACAGGTTCCTACAGACTCCATGAAGCATCACTTCGGTTAAATCTCCATCAGGCTTTGAACAGACTGAAACTATTTACAGTTTCAAAATCCCGTAGGGACTCAGGGAGCCCAGGCTGCAGTGGACGCCCTGGTTCTCCCTGTGCCCTTCCCATGTGTGTGGGCATGTGTGCGCCCATGAGTGTGCATGAGTGTGCATGTGTGTGCCTGTGTGCGTGCGATAGGGGGAGGCCAATTTCCCTGCTCGACTTCCTGGGGCCTTCAGGCTGCTTTAAGGAAATAGAGACTTCCCAGTTTTCACCACAGAATCTGCCAGAAATAAATTCCAGACTATGAACACGTTACAGGAAGAGTGCAGAGAAGTAATGATTGACAGGGATCCTGGGGGCCAGGGGACAACCTAAAGGTGCTTCATATGGGGGCCAGGTCAACCCCGGCCCAGCCAGACTGAGCTCTGAGGAGCCCCGCCTCGTCCAGGGCCAGCAGCTGGCCGTGTCCGGCCAGATGAGGTGGCCGGAGAAACATGTGAGTAATGACACTTCCTCTGTTTGTCTCAGCTTTTGGTTGCCCGGGGCTACCAGACCACAGATTCGGAGCTGGCTTGCCAAAAATAAGAGATTACAGGGCTGTGCCGAACATCATAAAAAAATAAAAGTCACACCACAAGCTTCCACGTGCAAAGACTGGGTTTGACTCCGCTCTCCTTCCTGTAGGTTCCTTATTGGGAAGGGAATCCGACTGCAAACTTGAGGACTCGCCGCTTCCCACACAAGTACATGTACTTACACATATAATGTGCATAACTACATTAAAATGTTCCAAAAGCCCAAAGGCCATTGTCAATACCAAGAAAGAACAATGAGCAAATTAATGAAAAGGGTCATGTTTACATTCTTATTAAAGGCTACACGCAAACAAACCCTATGATCTGACCGCAATAATCCCGGGAAAATATGGATTGAAATAAACAATGTTGATGCTCACACCTGTATCTTGGGACATCATTTAGGGGCAGACAATACATAACATAACAAAGACAAGAGTGCCTAGTTAAATAACAACGAACATGTACACAGGACTCTAATCTGCAAACGAACCACGGCCCCCGCCTGTACAAAAGCGGCCACCACATGGTCTCACCCTGTGTGATAAAGAACAGACCAGCTACGGGATTGGAACTGAACTCAGACATGCAGAACCCGAGGAGTCGGGTCTCTGTTCTGTTTATTCCAGTGTTGCACAATTCTCGCATCCCCTCCAAATAAAGTCCAGCGGGGAAGGAAGAGCCAGTGATGTCATCTGTTGACTGGGATCAATCTAGAGCCAACATAATTTGATGGGTGTTTTCCTCCTAGGAACCTGGACTGCATTCAAAAACACAGCACAACATCTCTCGAGTCTGAACCACGGCCATTGTCCCATCATGTGCTTCCCATCTCAGGCCGAGGGCTAATTGTTCAATGGCTCCTTTTTGTCCCCAGTTGATTAGTAAGACTCTGAATAAAAGCCAGTGTATCTGGACAATGAGGTTTAAGGCTGATAACGGACCTGTTGTTCAGGGAGCCTTTAATTAGTCTTTAGACGGTGTGGACAGGGAAGAGTCCAGGTTGCACACAAGCGCCAGCCCGGCTCCACTCTACACAAACGCAAGCACTTCCTCACGGGGTGTTCTCTTCCTCCTCAGCAGTGATGAGAGTGAGAGATAATTACTCAGATGCACAGTATAGCTCCAAGGGGGCTTTTCTTTTTTATAAAATGCAAAAGTACTTCAATGCCAAGAACTTGAAACAATGGAAAGAATTGAGACAAAAAACAAAATCTTCCATTATTCATCCAATCATCCAAAGGAAATCACTATTAGTATGCCGATGTGTGTCTATTACAATCCTTTTTGCTACCCACTTTGACACACACATATATATTTTTATAGAAGTAGCATCATAATGTCCCTATGTATGTAAATTATACTTCAGAAAAGCTCTTTACTAAAAAAAAAAAAAAAAAAAAAAGTAGTGATCACGGCCAGCTTTTTTCTGTCGGTATATTGTGAACATGTTCATATTAATAAATATTTTTACAATGGTGTTTAATGACTGCATACCACTTTTTCCTAGAGGTGGCCATAATTTACTTAACCAACCACCCATTTTGGTCATTGAGGTCGTTTCTCATTTGTCCTCATTACGAATAATGTTATAATAAACATCCGTAGAGCTAAATTAGATTACATAAATTATTCTGGGTTAAAGGGTATGAATCATAAGTTTTTAAAGCTCTAGTTAGCTGTCTTAGTACACTCCAGGAAGACCATGCCAATTCAAACACCTATCAGCAGTTTACAAGTGCCCATTTCACCACAATCTAGCAAACACTGGGTATCTTAACTTCTTTTTAACTCCTTTTATTTTTCCCCCTCAGAATTGATATTTATTAATAATTTATCATATTTGCCTCAAGTATTATTTATATAAAGGAAATTAAATAAAACAGATAAAAGTTCCAATCTTTTTCTTTTTTGCTTACTTAACTCTTTTTAATATTTGAAAGTGTCTGATTTCTGCCTTTGGTAAAATATCTAAATTATATGACTCTTCATCTGTATTTTCTTCCAGACTCTTCTGACTTTGCTGTTTAAGTGTAATTCTTTAATCCATCTGGAATATATTTGGGTATATGAACTGAAGTAATTAGTTTACTTTGGTTTTCAAATAGCTAGAGAATCCAGCAGAATACTGTGAATATTTTATAATTTCACTGTGAGCATGAAATGTTATCTTTCTCATCCACTAAATACTTAGATACAATTGGTTCTCCTTTATGGATTTTCTACTTTACCCTGTTGATGTAGGTGTGTCTTCTGGAGCTATTACTATACTACTTTAATTACTATATTTTTATAATTTGTTTTAATATCTAGCCAGTAGTACTCGCCTACCCTTCTTCATCATAACCTTTCTGAATTTTTTTTTTTTTTTTTTGGGCTCTTACCACCTATTTAATCTTCCACCTGAATTTCAGAATCATTCAGTCAAATGCAAAACAAAAAGCAAACAAAAAAAAATCACCTTTTTGAGATTCTGAATTTATAAATGAATATCTAAAGAATTTGCTTCTTCACAGTATGAGGTCTTTCTATTCATTAACATAGCATTCTTTAAATTTATTTAAGTCTTCTCTTGGATCCCACATGCAAGAATGTATTTTCATAATTCCTAGCAATTTTATAATTTTGTGTGGCTATTGGGAATAGGATTTTTAAATCATATTTTCCAACTGCTTATTTATGGCATACAGGAAAGTTATTCATTTTTATACATATTTTTAAACAGGCCATTTTAATAAACCTTCTTAGACTGAGTATTCTCTTCAGTCGATTCATTTGAATGTTTAAGGTCAACCAGCTAAAAAAATGGCAACAATTTTATTTTTGCTTTCCAATATTTTTTACTTCTTATTTTTCTTATTTTATTACACTGGCTAGAATTTCTAGAACAATGTTAAATAACCGTGCTAATAATGTAGATTCTGGCCCCTTCCTCTTCAGGGAAGGATACACTGAGTTATTTGCTGGGCCATCCTGATGCTCCTACCGCACCCCACAGCCCAGCTCTGTGCTTCCTCTCCTCTCTCACAATGAGGGAGGCAGGTCCCCCATGCTTTCCTTCACCTCCTCTTTCTGCAGCTGGGGTCATTACGCCCTCCTCCAGGAAGCCTTCCAGAACCATCCAGATGGAAAACGGCCACTAGACCTTCGGGCCTGGCAGAATAATCATCGGCTTCCACCTCCTCCCTGGCGTGACTTCCTGGGACCCAAAGACGCCTCGCTATCCACATCTGGCCATCTGGCTCCTCACTCAGATTCCATAAAACTGCTAAAAAGTACCTCCATTCGGTCAAAATAGGAGTCGCTAAATTTCGCTCAGGGAGGAGCGATTACAGATTCTCCCTCCGAGCCTATATCTTCCTCCTTTCACACCATTTTGAGGATCTTGGGCATCTGGTCCCCAAGCTGAGGGAAGACTTGAAACGTGAACTCAAATGAGGGAAGTGACAACCAGGCAGGGACACTAACAGCAAGATGAGAACTCCAGAGAGGACGGGAAGGGAGGAAGTAGGAGAATGACGGAACGCAGCCAAGTCCTGCCAACAGCTAGAGACCATCTGTGGGAGCTGTCAAAAGCCCAACGCTTTGAAGGAGAGCCTGGAGCTACAAGGTAGATCCAAGAGATAACACTGTGTCATCAAGGAAGTCTTCAATTGTGTTCCTTTCCCATCACTTAGAAAAACCATGCACTATCTTTGAAGAGGTGTTCCTCATCAGAATAGTTAAAAGTGCTTTTGCTTTTAAGGAGTAAGTTTTTCAGGAGAAGGTGGAAGGGAGCTTTCAGGAAGGGTTACGTAACACTGATCAGGTGCCAGGCACACGGTTAGTACTTTGTATATTCTATCAAATTTAAGCTGCACCATAGCCCCGAAACTGTATTACAAATCAGAAAACTATGGCTCAGAATTGTCATATGATCCAGCAACTCTCCTTCTGGACATATACCCAAAAGAGTTGAAAGCAGGGACTCGAAGAGATATTTGCACACCCTTGTTCACAGAAGCACTATTCACAACAGCCGAAAGGTGGAAGCGACCCAAGTGTCCATCGGCGATGACGGGATAAACAAAATGTGGTCTGTTCATACCGTGGAATGTTACTCAGACTTAAAAAGGAAGGACATTCTGACACATGCTGCAACATGGATGAACCCTGAGTTATATGCACATATGCTCATGTGAGGTCCCTAGAACAGTCAAGTTCCTAAAAACAGGAAGTAGAAAGGTGTCCCCGGGGGCTGGAGGGAGTGGGGATGGGGAGTTCGTGTGTAGTGGGGACAGTTTTGGTTTGGGAAGACGACAAAGTCCCACGGATGGACGGTGGTGACAGCTGCATGACAACGTGAACGTACTTAATGCTACTGAGCTGCACACTTACAGACGGCTAAAGTGGTACATTTTATGGGATGTATGTTACCACAATAAAATAAAAAAGAAAGAAAACGGGGGCTCGGAGAAGTGAAAAACAGCTTGCCCAGCTAGCAAGCAATGAAGGTAGAACTCAAACACCCTGTGGCTAAATCAAGAGTGCAACAGGTCTCCCCGCCCCACCCCGATGTCCCCACACAGGTGCCCGTCCCCAAGGCTCACTCTCCTGAGGATCCGCCCTCACACGACAAAGGCTTCGCTGGCGATGCCATGTCCTGCCCTCCGGGAACGTACAGTGAGAAGGGCCCTCGGCCCTGACTCCTGGCACCATCCACCACCTGCCTTGCCTGCCGGGCCCCACTCAGTAGCACCTGTGAGAGGACTAGCTGATCTTATGAGTTTTATACGGGGTAGTGTTGATAGCAGACAGGAGAAGCTGGAGCCTGGAGAGGAGCTGAGGAAAACAGGTGCCACGGCCTCATCTTCAACCGCAGACAGCAACAGACAGACAGCAGCGTCTGCTGCTCCGCCAACGGGACTCACCCAGGGCGCGCCAGGCCCGTCCCCGCCGGCCGCCCGGCAGCAACACTGACTTACTGGTAAACTCTAAAACACACCGGACTCTCGCTTAGCAAATTCTTCCTCACATGCCTCTCTTCTGGCTGGATGTCTCCTGCCCCTGCCCACCCCACGATCAGACCCCAGGGCAAAATGCGATCCAGCCTTCGAGTGTCAGCTCACGCAGGAGCTGCTGGGTGAAGCCTGCCCCACTCTCCCTGAGCTCCTTCTCTGTTCCCCCTGAACCTTACTAGAGCCATCATCTCGTTTCATTTCCATCTATTCTCTGTAGGCATCCCCCGACACTGCACATTGTTCTCGAACAGGGACCTCACCTGTACCTCTACTGCCGAGCCCAGGGCCTGCCGGATGGCTAAGAAATGTCCGCTGAATGGGTGAATGAATGAAGGGATGAATGGGTGAATAAATGAAACCACAGTGCCAACCCGCTTTGTATAAACAAAGCAATGGCTGTGACAGTGCCGGGAAGGTGACCACATCCTTCCTTCTTGTCACCCCTCCGCCAGCCACATCAGTGCGGCCTCAGGCGTCTAGCACAACAGTCTCAGCTCTCGGCTCTGGGAGGGGCTATGCTCACCACTGTTACATCAGAAACATCCGGAAAGCAAGGAGGGAATCACTTCAAACCCAGCACAGGTACTAGGACCTCGCTTCACGCCTCATGTCTCCTGATGACAGAGGGCCCAGCAACCTGCCAAAGAGGACAGGTACTGGCCAGGGAGCCAGAGGACCAGAGTCTGAGTCCTCGTTCCACCTCACGTTGGCTGTGTGGCCTTGGGTGAGTCCCTCAGCCTCTCTGTTCTGCGATCCCCCTGTGGATAAAGTGTGGGGGGCATTTCCCACCCCATCTACCTTACAGAGTGAGCGCAGCATCCAAGGACAGAGCAGCTGGGAGCAAAGAGCCCTGAAACTGCAAATGTAGGAGGAAATTATCTGTATAGCTCTGGCCTCTGGAGGCGGCATCTCCATCAGAGACAGGAAGGGACTGGCCCGGGAGACGCCTGGTCATGGCCAAGAGAGCCTGAGCCAGGCAGGCCGCAGCCCCGGTGCAGTATGCTGTGTCATTAGGGTGACACTGGAGGAAGAGGCTGCAGGGCCTCTGCCAAGTTCCCTCTCGGCACGGCCCCACCCACCTGCCCACCCACCGGAAAGCAGAATGAAGATGGTCACAAAAGGCGGCAAAATAGGACTCACTGTGGGCGGCACAGTGAGGTCAGAGCAAATCTGGAGGGGCGGTGGCCATTCCAGCCAGAGACGCTGAACCCCGAGGGAGGGCTCCGGGGCTGTCGGGGGGATGCTGAGAGGCCAGATCTTCCGGGGCGTCCCTGGTTTCAAGTCTGCCGTCTCATCTCTACAAACTTGTCACATCAGACGTGCCAATGCAGGGTCAGCGAAACGTACCCTAAACCAACTTCTCACATCAAAGACCAGGAAAAGTTATATTTTCAGACATAATCATGGACAGAAAATCTATCAGTCACTGGAGGCCACCTTTACCTGGCAAAGTGACCGTGGAAATACAGGGTTTATGTCAGGGAAGCCAGAATTTTAAGTAGAATGTGGCCTCTGGACCATCGGACTGTCTCAGCACCAAAACATAAAAGAGTTCAACTGCCCGTTCCCCCAAGCCAAAGGACCCCGGAAACACAGCTGACTGGGGACTTTCTGTCCTACATAACAGAGCCGATTTCCCTCCTGTGTATCAGCCTTTTCAGTCGCCTTTCGTTAAAAGGCCTTGCCATTGAATGGAAACGCACGTTTCAGCGCCAAGATGGATGATATCACCTTTTCTGGCTCGTCTCTGCAAAGCGAGCTCTCTCTTAGGGTCCAGCTTCTGCACGGTGAAGAGCTCCTTGTGACAGCACTCACCGTCGGTGTGAGCCGAACACACCCGTGGGAAGCACCTGCGTGACCGAAAGTGCGCACCACAGAGAAAAGACACGGAAGCGGCCACCGTCCCGCCCAAATGCCACCCCCTTCCCGGGGGGCTTTAGTGTGGCCCCTGCAAAGTGAGAGAATCGCAATGAACAAGTTCTAAGTCCAGACCCAGCCCTGCCCTGGAGCCTGCCATCGGCTGTCAAGCTCCCAACTACCCGCCAGGAACAGAAAGATTTTGGTGTTGAAGCTTTAACCTGCCCTCTGAGCCAACCGTTATTTAAAAGCACTTTGTTCTATAATCCAAAGAGAGAAAACGATCAGACACCTGAATCTCCCCAAGCAGGAGGCCGCGCCCACCGGGAGAGATGCTCACCGAGGTCAGGGTGCACTGGGTGTCTTCTGTTGCTTTCTGCCGGCACCAACATTCTACCATTTAAAATATTAAGTTCAGCAACATAAACCCTTCTTTTCCAAAGTAAGATGGAAAATACGTTTCATAGAGGAGAGGGGAAAATTCTCCAATGAACAGAGCGGAATGCTCTTAGCAAGAAAAGAAATGCAGGTGACAGTGAGATGTGCCTCTGGGACATCAACAACAACAAATAAATAAACCATTCTGGAGCCATGCTGACCATCGCAGTTGATTCTGGATGACAGAAGAAGGAGAGAAGAGGAGGATGATGAAACAAGAGTGCTGCTGAAGGCAATCGCCACAGAACAAATTCAGCCATGTGCCCCATAGCCACGTGTTCTTAAAAAAACTTCAACTGTCAGAAGCAAAACTGGGCTGAAGGACCTTCTCCCCCGACGCCCGAGTCCTGCCATACCCACAGTCTCCCTGAATCCTCCCAGCAGCCCTATTAGGCGAGACAAGCTGATCCAGGCGCTCCTGACAATTGAGAAAACCAAGACAAAGACATGGGGCACCGTGCCTGGGCTAGCAAGCAGCAGGGTCAAGACCGGAATGAAGGTCTCCCAGTTCCCAGCTCCGTGAAGATGTGTCGCCAAGAAGGTTAGGCCTCAAATTCTTTCCGTTGCACCTCATGCTTCTCCTTGGATTATCTCCATAAAGCAAAAAAAAAAAAAAAAAAACGATGTTCAGAGCAGCACTTCCAGCTCGGAGAAACTGTTTGGTTTTCCTCCCTGGCCCTGCCCCTCCTCAAAGCATGCCATCTGCCCGAGGCATCTCCCAGGCAGACCCGGGAAGCGCTGAGCCTGATGAACCTCGAAGGGGGCCGAGCCAGAGCACTTCAGAGGAACCTGGAGGGGCAGAGCCAGGCAAGGGCAAGGCGACCTCTGGGCAGCCAGTGTGACAGCAATCAGCTCAATCTGGCCCTGCACACACCGGGTTCCCAGGTCTCCCGGAAAAGGCACTGAGTTCAGCTGATGAATGCCTTGCATCAGTGACCCCTCTCAAACTCGCTCCAAATCCCACCCTCAACCTGGGATGTGGGGCAAATCTAGGGCACCAATCCAGGACCTCTGCGAGGACACCGGAGACACTCGACACACCAGTGTCTTGGTGAGCACCTTCCCCACTGGGTGCAGCCTCCCACCTAGTGGGAGACGTATACTATCTGATCATTTTCTCCCTTGACATTACAGAAAAAGGACTTTTAAATAATGGTTGGATCAAAGAGCAGGATCAAGCTTGAACAATAAAATCTTTCTGTTCCTCGGGACTGGGCCGTAGCCCGACACCTGATGGCAAATTCAAGGTGGGGGCTGTGTCTGGGATTTCTGTAAAGCACCTGGCACGGTGCTGGGTGCAGAGCAGCGTTCATGAGCACACTTTTTAATTGTTAAAAAGCAAACATAACCCTTTTATTCTGTGCCTGCAAGTGCTGTGGGCCCAGAGCTTGGACCAGAATCCCAGCCCTAACACCTGCCTGCTCTGTGGCTTTAGGTAAGTCGCTTGGCTTCTCTGGGCTTCCCATTTCTTCATTTATAGCATGAGGATAAACCCTCCTACCTTCAGAGATGGCAGAAGGACACATGTATGCAGAGCTTGCCTGGCACACATTCCCAGTAAATAGCAGCCAATATCCGCTCCCTCCAAATTACCTCACCTTCTTCTAACCATCTCTAGTGAAAAGGACAGAATAACGCAGCTCCTGCCACAACTCCTGGCAGGTTTGTGGAGGGGTCTGGAGAGCAACTACTAGGTCAACTCCTATTTCAAAGCTCATCAGAAGACAAGAGAATCCAACACAAACCCCTCAGAGGTAGAGTGATGTGTCTGGGTTTGCCTGGGGCAGCCTGGTTTACACTGTGTCTCGGGAACATTATTAGCAGGACATATAAGTTTCCTACAAAGAGGGCCAAAGCCCCATCTAACTGTGAAAACGCTGAAGCAAAAGTTAGATTTTCTCCCAAATATTAAGTCCCCCTTCACTGGCCTCAGAGTAGTTCTGAAGTATCCTCAGGGACACAGCTTCCTAACCAAACTCTCTGCTTGCTTTAAGAATGGATCTGCTCTACCTGCTTTTTTATCTCCTATGACTTGTGTAGCTAATGAGCTAAGGCAAAAAACAAAGAAAGAACAATAAAAAGACTCCCAGCTGAAGCAAAGAAGCATGCGATGTGCCTGGCCACAACCAGAACTGGCCAGTAACAGGTCATCCTGCACTTCATCTCTGCAGGGTCCATGCTGTCCCTTGGTTTGATGCCACAGAAGAGAAAGGAAGCCCTGGCCACGCCCGTCCAGCCAGTAGACAGCTCTGCACCCTGCCAGGCCTCGCCCAAGCCACACTTCTGTGCATGTCAGGCCCTGCGTGACTAAACGCTTCCTTAGCCAAAACACCCATTGGGGAAGAATTTGTCACCAGTGATGCCAGAGGGACAACCCAGCGGTCACGCACTGGATTCTCTGGGAGCTCAGGGCAGTGGGGCGAGGATGGAGGTGCTGGTTCACTGTGGAATGCAAACCCCCTTGCAGACACTGCAACGAATCCACCAAGAAAAACAGAGGGGGCTCGGGCATTGCACGGCACAGCAATGAACAATTATAAAGTTGGGCTCATGTGATTTCCAGAAATGGCTGAAATTTCAAATCTAGCAAGTTATCTATTAGATGAGTTGTTTTCTGGTGACATCACTTTATACCTGCAGAGCCAGATATATCGTCAGGAAAATTTAGACCCTAAATTTCCCAGAGATTATTGGGAGGGGGGAAAAAAGTGAAAAGTGAAACTTCTATTTTTTTGTTTAAGCCTTCTTATAAGGACTGCAAGCCCTCTGTAGTCCTACAAGAGGACTTCTTATCCAGAAGATCTTTCCTGCTGTGTTCAAAACACAAGCTCCTTTACGTGGGTATGAAACAAGCCTTGAACCTTCTTCCTAATCTCATCAGGTGACAGTGAGGTAAGATGGCCCATCGGGAATCAGATTACCTGCAACTGCATCCTTGGTATAGAAGAGATGAAGGGACAATTGATAGATCAATAGATTAAATAATAGACAAATAGGGTGATTGATTGATAGGTAAGTAGATGGACAGACAGAGTAAGTGAGCTATGGTCTAAATGTTTGTATCTTCCCCAAAATTCAAATGTTGAAATCCTAACCCCCAAAGTGATGGTACCAGGAGGTGGGGCCTTTAGGAGGTGATCAGGTCATGAGGATGGAGCCCTCGTAAATGGGATTAGTGTCCTCGTAAAAGAGAACAGAGGGAGACCCCTCCCCACTTCCACCATGTGAGGACACAGTGACAAGGCACCATCTGTGAACCAGGAAGCAGGCCTCACCAGACACCAAATCTGCTGGCACCTTGATCCTGGACTTCCCAACTTCCAGAACTGTGAGCAATAAATTTCTGTTGTTTATAAGTAAGCCACCCAGTTTACAGTATTTCGTTATAATAGCTCAAATGGACTAAGATAGTTTAGGCAGATAGATACTAGTTTAGACAGATGAGAGACACAGATCTATTTGCACATGTACCAAAAGTGTCACAATGATCATTTTTAAATAGTATGGCACAAAAATACTCACTCACTCTTTACATAGCCCTAAGAAGTAAGAATCTATTGTCTCCATCTTACAGATGCAGAAATTGCTATCTAGAAATAGATTAGGATGATTGCTCTAGTACTCAAACAGAAAATGCTAGAAAGGGAATTTAAACTTAGATCTGAGTCTTGGCGCTCTCCCATCCCTGTCTTGCTGGGCTACTTACAATCTCATCCTCTGAAGTGTGGTCCAATAAATGGCACCCAGCTTCGAGAGAGGGGCTGGGACAGGAGATCTGAGCGGTTGCTGAAAGAGTCCATGATTCTATGTTATTACCGGGCTTTGTTGATTTTTTCCCCACAGACTCCCCACAGGGAAGGATTCCAGTCCTGATCTGTCATTAGGGGGAGATTAGGTCATAAACACCACTGATTCAACCCAGAGACTGCAGGGTTTTCTCAGGGAAGCCAGCACAGCAGGTGGCCCCCGGTGCCGGGGACGGCGGTCCATGTTCCAGCTCCACTCTGCCTGCGGCACCCCCATCCCACCAACCAGACCTGCTCTTGCTCGTGACCATTCACCCCAAGATCTGACTAGTGCCCTATCAGGGACTTTGCCAAGCAAAACCGCCCAGGACACCAGGGACAACATCTGAAGAAGGAGGCTCTTTTTGGTGACAATTAGCTCAGCTCTGCCCTGTTTCATAAGCTTCTGGAGGGACCCTGGCTGTAGAATCTGCTCAGCCCAAGTCACAAGAGGGTGCGTCCCCTTCCCTTCGTCAAGACGACAGGAGAGAGCAGGGAACAGAGGGCAGAAGGCATCTCTAGCATTTGGAAAACCTTGGCAAACGTTCATGCAGTTGCAACAGAAGTCCAGCTGCTGGAGTTAGGCACTTAGACCCACGGTTCTTAACCCCGCTGTCACCTGAAAGCTTTCAAAACCACCAAAGCCAACCCCACCTGGAACACTGAAGCCAGAAGTTCTCGTGTCTGTATTTTGTTTAAAACTCCCCAGGGGGTTCTAACGTGCCGTCAAGGTTTGCAACCACTGCTCCGGCTCCTTGCGAAACTCCCTTTCCTGGACAGCAGCCTCGGCCACCGCGACCCAACCCCCAGCCGCATCCCCTCTGTCATTTGGGGAACATTTAGTCACATTCAAAGAAAGCTACCTCCCAACTGGGCTAACCAGAAAGAACTCTAATTCCTACTCGCTGTAATCCCCCTTTATCATTACCCACGGCAGTTAAGACTAAATGCAAGGAATTCGAGTAAACGGCTGTACCCAACAGCAGCGGCAAGACAGAGGCAGAGCCCTCAAAACCCAAAGAAATAAGTAATCATTTCTTGAGAAGAAACAGAAAGGTCCGCTCAAAGAGGAAAAGGGGGGAAAAGAAAAAAGGGAATGATTTAGGGCCAGCGCCGTGGATGGTAAATTAGAAATCACAAATCCCTTGGCCTGCCACTTCTTAGGAGAGTTAATTTCCCCTTTAAAACTCTATGTGCCATTAATTTTTTAAAGAAGGGCGGAATGCTCACCTATTATGGGCTCTCATAGGAAAAGCAATGGAAACCCACCCCAAAGCTAGGCAAGGAGCGAGAAATGGGCGTCCTACCCTAGCTCCTGTCTCGAACAGAGGGAGGGATATTAAACGAAACCACTGAAAACTTAGTGTGGTTAGGAGTTTCTTTAAGTGACAAAGTGGGCATGTCCCTGCTTATTGAACACACTTTCCCTACAACTCCACACGGAAGCTTTGTCACATGTGGGCAGGAAGGTGGCCGTGGGGAGGCAGTGCTGGGATGGGGGTTTCCACACTGTGCCTCCCCGGGCCCTGGGGCTCTCCAAGGGCGGAGCAGGGGAAGATGGACAGGTAGGGCCCACCCACCCAGAGCAGCTCTGCTTCCTCAGTCCCCTCCGTCAGATGGACGGGGCCCCACGTACGATGTCACATGAGGACAGCAATGCTAAAGCCAGAAGAGTGGAAGGATCACAGGCAGCCTATCAGGCAGCCAGCACGGCCCTCAGTGCATGCTGGGGCCATATGCAGATACTCCTTGTGTGTGTGTGCCATGGAAGCTCTCATCCAGGAACAAGGCAGCCTGAGACCTGGCCACTGAATGCCTATCCTACACGTCCGAAGGTTAGGAAGACCTCACTGGAGCCCGGCATCCCCACGTCCTCCACCACCCACCTCTGCTGTCATTCTGGCCAACAGAAGCGACAGGAAGGTCCCAATAGTCTGAATAACCCGCTCTAGGGCAAGTCAGAGGATAGGCTCTGGGAGCAGCTGAGTGCTGGGAATCCCCAAGCTCTTGGCTCAACACACACAGGCAGAGTCGGAACTGGGATTGAGGAGGATGAAGACACCTTGAGAGATGAAGGCCCATGTCCCAGTTGAGCCGGGCTGGTTTCCAAAGCCGTAACTGCCAGCTCTCAGGGCCAGGGCCCAGGCAGGAAACCTTGGGGGATTGCAGTAACTGCCACAATGTCTATGGAGCATAGTCTAGAGACCTTTACAGGAATGCCCCTGCTTCTGGAAGGGCCCAGGGGATCCTAAGCCCCACTGGCCCACCCAGCGAGCTGTCCAAGCCCAACCCAACAAGAAAAGCATTTGGCCAAGTGCACGCTGGACCTTCAGAAAGGGCCATGCCAGTTCTCGGAATTCCTCATGGTCTTACTCTCTTTTCTGCTCTACTTGGCACCAGGCACTAGACGATCAGCCCAGACTATCCCAGGGAGCGGACGGAGTCTTCCAGTCCAGCCGATCAAGGCAAAGATACCCAAAACGATGCCCCCAGGCCCATGGAATCTGCTTGCAGAAGGCACCCGTGTCCTTAGGGGAACGTGTGACCTCACCCACGTGGGGCCTGGGGTGGCGAGGGGAGGAGCACAGACACCAGCCACACGGACAGCCTGGATAACGTGGCTTCTAATCGCCAGGCCATGGGCAGATTTTGTGGTGACAACTTCAGTCCTGGACTTTGAAACTTTGGTCTGATGTGGTCGGGTGTTTTTGTAAACACTTGCTAACCCTAGTCAAATGAATGCTGCAAAGGGAATAATCAAAGTATCAATTACAGACACATTCACATTACAGTGAGTGTGTGTTCACACATGTGTGCCTGTCACAAGCGGGGAGCAAACCCAAATGCCACATGGATGAAAAAATGACCTCGCCTCCTCCTAGCCCTCCTGCCTCCATAGGGAAGGCTCGCTGGGAAGAGCTGGGACGAGCCCAAGAGGTTTCAGGGTGACAGCTGAGTCTGCCACAGTGCTCAAGGCCACGTGACTTCTCTAAGGCGTGACCCTCCGTACTGATTGACAAGCTCTCTCCCAAGAGGACCAGTATGAGAGCTGCTGTCCCCACCTCCCTGTGAAGAACAGCCCAGGCAGCGGGAGCCGTCCCTGTCCACAACCATCCACAACCACAGGCCACGCTGGGGCTCTGGGCGTTCCCCTCCTACCATCCTCCCCCACCACTGCCACAGCTGACCACAGAGACTGGAGGTGCCGGGGCTGCAGAAAGGAGGGCACCACTGAGGAAGCAGCTGCTCCCGCTGGGGTTGGACACAGAAACCCTTCTTCCCTCCCCACGACACTCCATCCTCTGGCGTCACTCGGACACAGCAGGAAACCAAATCAAGTTGGCGTATGTATCCATCCGCTCATTCATCCACCCTCAGGTGGGCATTAATGGGGTGTCTCCTAGGAGAGAGACATTGCCCCAGGAGTGGAGAATAGGAAAATGGAAGAGGCAGAGGGCCTGGCCTGAATCGCAATGCAAGGCTGAATGCCACAAGGGGCACGGGATAAACACCCAGTGTTTGCCAAGGTGCCAGGCAGCCGCCAGAGACTGCAGGGAGGGGGCAGCGGAGCAGCTCCAGGAAGCAGGGGGCACCCAGGCTGGGCTGCTAAGAGTAGCAATATTTCTGGAGGCAAAGAAATGAAGAGAGGGTGACAAGGTGAGTCTGGCATGACTGGGCCCGTCGTGGAGGGCTCTGACACCTGGGCTGACTTCTCTGAGCAAGAGGGAACCACTGCAGGCTTCAGAGGAGATGGCGCGATCAAAGCCGTGCTGGAGAAAGAACCCGGCAACAGAGACTGGGGCACTGAGACTCCTCAGATGGCTGGGCAAAAATCCAGTAAGAGCCAACAAAGGTCTGGATCAGTAGGGTAAAGAAACGGGTGCAAGAGATAACATGGAACAAAAGCAACTGGACGCGGCATGCGAACAGGAAGACGCCAGGATGGCTCTGTGGGTTCCAGCCAGCACGACCACAAGGGCAGCCTCTCCAGGCCCTGGCGCTGGGAAGGCGGCAGGGATCTGAGAGCAGAGGCGGAGTCCGACTGGGGACAGGTGGATGGAGGCGCAGCCAGAGAAGTGACAGGTCTAGAGTTCGGGAAGGAGGACCCCTTCCAGCCCTCGCAGGGACAGCACTCCTCCCTTTCTCCTGCTCCAATCCTGATCTCTGCTGCACCAGGAAGCCCCCCGGGGTGTGCTGTGCCCAGAGCTCCACGTCCTCTAGGGAAAGCTTGAGTTCAGGTGAGCAGAAAGGACATGCACAGCAGTGGCTCCCAATATCCCTGGAGGTCCAGAGTCTGTAGATCTGGCACCGACCCCTGAGACCTACCCTGTCAAACAGTTCCCAATACTCTGGACCAGCGCCGGATTAAAACGCAGATTCACAGGCTACACCAGCATATTTCCTGCTTTAATAGCTTGGGTGAGGCCAGGAAGTAGAATGTTTTAAGATGCACCTCCCGGGGACACCGAGGCATGCATGCCGCTACTGGCTGCGCCAGGAGAACTCCTTCTCTTGGGGGAGCTCAGGCCCGGCCTCCTGGCAGCTAAAGCCTCTTTCTCTGGCTCTGTCGGGAGAACAGAGCTCCAAGGAGTGTACCCGAGATGGGAGGTCACGGTACCCAGCACAGGATGGAATGACAGTGACCACCACACCTGAGTGCTCACTACCAGTCAGTTGCTGTTCTGATGCCGCCGCAGTCCGTCTTTGTAACAACCTTCCCCATTTTGCAGATGAGATAACTGAGGCTGAAAGCAAAGGTGGTACAGCTGGGAGGTCATGCGGCCAGAGCTGCAGGTGTGTGGTCCACGCCTGCCACCTGCACCGACACACAGGGCAAGGGTTGGCAAGCAGTGCCTGTCCCTCTGGGCTCAGGCTTCCCCTCTGTAAATGGAGGTAACTGTTCCCACCTGCTTCCTGGAGACTCTGGGGTCCTAACGCCTCTGATGACCATAAAGCCTCTGCAAAGTCCATAGTGTTTTCTCCGGGCAGCAACCCTGCCACCCCCGTAATCCCTCAGCCGGGCTGGATGCCGCCTACAGGGTATGTCTGGAGTCTCTGCCCACCCACCACTGGTGGAAAGGGCAAAGGGCATTCCTCCTGCCCCGCAGAGTCCCCCTCACAAAGCTCTCATTGTGTGACTCTCAATACCAGGCTCTGTTTGATGGCAATAATATTATTTTCTGCTGCTGACGTGCCATCTCCTTTTTAAAACTGGGAACATTTTTCCTCTGCGGGCAGTGCCATCTCAGACAGAAATGGAGCCTCCAGAGCCTGTGACCTGGGAAACACACAGCCAGCAGGGAGGCGGGTGAAGAATCAGCCGTGAGCGCAGGGGACACGGCCTGGAGCAAGTCAGAAAGCCAGGAGGGAGGAGGGCTTGTTTCAGCAAACAGCAGTGGGCATGTGAGGCGGTCACTTGAATCTGTTCAAAGCGCCCTAAGCATTTCTTTCTAGACTCGATAAGCATCAAAGAAGCTGCTATCTCATTGGAGGGCAGGTGGTAGCTACCAACGAAGTTGCACCAAGTGATGTCTCTTTCGTTGCAAGGCCTTCTCTGTGAAGCCCCAGTCACTTGCTCATTTGAAGCAATGCGGAATGCACGGCCAGCAAGCAGAAAAAAGACAAAAAATTTCTAATTTCCTCATCGGTGTCATTACTGCTCACCTCTGGAGGGAAAGGCAGGCTGGCAGAAATTCTACGAGGGCAGTAACCATGGCTGGTTATTTGCCAGAGTAGTTAATGTTTTTCTCAGGCTACAAAAGCAATGGAGTTTGGGTGTGACAACTGACCACACGTGGCCACCTCTGATTACTTTTATACTTCGAGGTTTGCTCATTAGACAGCCCCACCCCACTCCTCAGCCTGACTGCATCACAGAGCACACAGGAAGATGCCACCGCACTCTGTCCGAGTCCCCTTTCCTGACCATCTGCCCACGAGGCCGTCTGCTGACTATTCTGGGCTCCCTGGGCCAGGTGTGGGACTCATAAAGATGTGCCTCGCCCCACACAGAAGGAGCCCACATGGGTGAATGGGGAGAAGGCCACAGCCACTGTGAAAGTCGGGGTGGCGGCAAGAAGGCTGTGCCCCATGGCAGGGGAGGGAAGGCAGGGAAGGGTTAAAAAGCAGATGGAGGGGCCGAAGCATGGGGCAGGTGCGAGGAGTGAAGAGGCACATACAGGGGCACAGGAGAGGAGAAAACACACTGACAGGGCCTTTCAAGTAAATCAGAGAGAAAAACGGCCTTTCTGCATCTGCTGAGCAAAGTGCATTTGATCAGAGGCAAAATCTCTCTTTGAGTTCAGTGAATGACTGAATGTGGGAGCCAGGAAGGACTTCCCGGGTCATCTAATGCAAACCCTTCATGGGGCAGATGCACAGCTAAAGCACAGAGAAGTGAGGTGACCTGCCCAAGGTCACACAGCAAGTTAGTGTCAGACCAGAACTCCCGACTCCTGGTTGGGGGCATTTCCTCCTCCAGTGATAGACATCACTGACCACTCACTCAGGAAGTGTTATTTATGGCTACTGATCCCCTGTGACCAATGCAGGGACCTACAGGACCTCCATATGAACTCCACACTGAGGCAGACTGTCACCTTGACTTGGCCTTCCCAGCTGACACCAAGCAGTCTGTGCTCCCAAAGCGTAAGAGTCGTTATTCCACAGCCCGCCCTGGGGTGGGGCAAAAACCCCTACAGGTGCCAGGAAGTCCTGAACAACTGACAAAGGGGCAGGCTGGTGCACTAGCCGGGTCCCAGGGTGAGCACAAAGGGCCACCCTTGGGAATGGCACCCACCAGGTCAGAAGGCAACCTGTGCAGCAGGACAGAAGTCACAAGGCTCATGCTTGGAGGCCCCTGACACTTCAGACACTGAAGACCAGAACAGGGAGGACCCAGAGGGTGAGTGAGTGACTTACAATGCAGGGGAACTCTGACTGTGGGGGGAAAGGGGGACAGGACAGCGTTCCTCTAGCTCAGGCAAGATAAAAAGAAAAAAAAGAATCTTCTGGAAAGACCCCAAAGCCACAGGTAAAAAGACCATCACTCTGAAAAATAACCAGCAAGATAGGTTTTTCTAAAACAGAAATAGCTGAGTTCCTTCTACTTAGACCCTCTTCTGAACCAAACTTGTTAGCTTTTTGTATATGACAGACACTATGTTGACTTTCACTCTTGCATAAAATCTATTTTTTAAAATATATATCTGATGGGCCACTGTGCAGCTTGTCCACCTCCTCAAAAACAAAATGACATTTGTCAAAAGGACAATCCGTAGGCACACTGGAATCAGACGGTTCACAAGCAAACTCGTAGCATGTGTGCTGTGTTCAGTGAATATGGCTTACTTAGATTTGGCTGAAAAAAAGCACAAAGCCCTCAGTGCGATATTTAAGGGGCACCCGGGGAACCCAGCTGTGGGTGTCGGAGTTTCGTATCTAAAGGACAGTTATTATCTGTAGATCCCCCTCCAGGCAGGGCTGCCCAATTCCTTTTACATCCAACCCAGGCTAGAAATATCCCTCTTCCCATTGGATTTTTATATCCATGGGACAGAGGTTCCTGGTTCAACAATCCATTTGCTGCACCCCATCTCCCTTCTGAAAAGAAATACCCTTGGGAATATTTTTAAAAATCAAAATCAAATACCTATGAGCAAAGGCTCAAAACTAGTAGCCTTGAAGATGACTCCAAATGCTGTGTTTTCACAACCCAATCACATTTGGGGGCCAAGGAAAATCCTCAAGCAGAGAAAGCAAGAAGCCAATTCCTCTTATCCTACCCAAATTTCCTAGAACCCGATTCCCCAGTTCAGCCAGAGAACTTGAAATTTGACGGCAAATGAGCATAATGAAATAAGAGAAGTGGCTGACACATCCTCACTCCCTTATTTGGTAGGTCAAAGCACTGCTCACTTCAGAAACTTTCAGAAGGAAAGAATCGAACAACACAGACTGATTTTCAAATGACCACAGTTCCTGAGCACCACAAAGGTGATGCGTGAGACTCTTACTGATCATGGTGGTTCCCCCAGCCAGGGCTGCCTTGGTTCCTTGGAAGAAGTCATCGGCAGACGTCATTCCCTGGTCGGGCATCTGGAAACGCGTATGGACATCAATTCCTCCGGGGATCACCATCCGGGAATGGGCTTCTATGGTTTTCACCCCTCCTGGCACAATCAGGTTCTCGCCTATTTGCCTAAATAAACAGGGTTGGAGATAAGGGTTATAAATGAAACATGGAATAAAATGGAATCTGACAGCTACTTTCACTAACCTATCACCCATTCTTTGATAGGAACCATGGGCTTTTCAGATTACTGTTATGACTCATAACAGAAGCACTATCCACTCCCTACCCCAACTAAGAGGCAAAGCAGAGTATACCAGAAAGCAAAATTTAAATAAGGTATCAGAAGCCCCATTCAAAGAGATTTAGTTACCAACAAACTCCTAAGATCAAATTATAACCAAGCCCCAAGATATTTATACAAAATGTCACTAAACTTTCTTTACAACACACACAGTGGAGCTAATTATCCTACAGCAATTTTTCTCCAGACCTGGCTGTACTTTCCAAACATTTATTTTCATCATATCCTTTTTCACTTAGAGGGAAGATAAGATACAAGGGTGGGGGTAGAACAAAACAAAGCCAAAAAAAAAAAAAAAAGAACAAGAAGAAAAAGAGAACACTACGATTGCAATGATCCAAAATTTGGAAGCATTTGCTCGGCAAGTTAGATAATACAGGCAGAAAAATGAATATTCATTATGTTAGGGGAGATGATTTATTTCTAATTTTAAAAAATATTTTTACTATATATTTCTCCCAATTTTTTAAAAAAGAGTATTAATCAAGGAGGAGTTGGTAAAGTTCTAGAACAAATGAGTGATGACTAAAAATAGCATACAAGCCTGTGAGAGACATTTCTAGGCCAATGTCTCTCTGCTAGACTTGATCATCTGCCTTATAATTGGGGAAAATGGAACATGAAAGTCATGGCAGTTGAGAGCCCAGAGCTGAGACTGTCACAGCAAAACACACATGGAGAAACCATTAAATGTGGAAATGTTGAAACCTATTTTAGGTTCATAAATCAGGGCGTGAGCTTCCAGAGAATAGTCCTATCCACCCCAGTTTTCCACTCCTCCGGACTGGTTAGCTGCTAGCACTTGATGAATGCTGCTTATTTAAAAGATGTCATTTGCTGCAGTGTTTGTCTTTAAACAGATGTGCTATTTCTCCAGGGCCTTGTAAGCCATCCCAGCAGGCAGGGCACAAGGATACTGGTATGTACTCAGCTCACTTAACCCTCTAGGGTCCCAAAACACCCAAAGTCAGTAACTGCTCTGTTGTTTGTCCTTTGTAACATAACACACAATAAACACAAGGGCAGTCTCATTTGTGCTAGTTGCCACTTAAAGAATGAAACCTAAAATTCCTCCAGGATTAAGCAGTAATTTGTCTGTGTTACTTGGTAATTAACTTGGTATCCTTCTTTGGCCTCTCCAACTTGGATTCTTGATGAAGAAAGCAGATGTGCTATCTTAATAGAAGAGGCTGTATTCCATCTCTGTGTCCTATGATTGGGCAATCCATCCCAAACAACTACATTCTAGGAAATCTTTAATATATTCAACATATCACAAACCAAGGAGCTGAGCTGGCAACAAGAAGATACTGTGTCACCTCGGTTAAAAATAGTAAATTACATAATACATAATGAAATGGGTGTGCATATAATTGTTGCTTTGAATTCCCTAAATCTAAGCTTTCAAATTCACTAATTTTAAACAGATATTTAGCTGGTCACTCTTTGATGTCATTAAAGCTTGATACTGAGTTACCGGCAGGTGTGCGAGTATGTCTCTATATCAAGAGTTACACTTACTTGATCAACCCATCTTCCATGTATATGTCTGCATAGAACGACTGGTCATCATTAACAATTTTACCTCCTTTGATCAGAAGACGATCACTCTGAAACAAAGAGGTAGTAGTAAGGTCACAATGCATAACTGACCCATGAGAAACACCAGTTACTAAGATAAATAAGCTAAGGATACATGGTTACTATTCAAAAGTGATGTTCAAAATGAGCCAATATTGGAAAGGTTCATGACAAAGGTAAACTGCTATGTAGCAACCCATTCACCACTTGATGAATCAGAACACACCGGCAAAGCCTAAAGCTTTTCCTAGATAAATGAACATCTTTTTCAATTATACCTTAGACCTGAAAGCAAAAAAAAAAAAAAAAAAAACCTCCCATTGATGAACAGTGAAAACATTTTCTATAAAGAAAATAATAGCTAATACTTCTTTAGCTTTTGGCTAAACCTCATCTAAGAAAAAAAAAAATACACCCACATATAGGAAAGACACATCTTGGCAAGGTTTGTGTCAAAGAAAATTGACCAAAAGTCTGTTGTCATGGGATACACTGCACAAATATACTTGGTTCAAATGCAACAAGGTTTCAGTTCAGTATGTCCTTTATATTTGCATTAGTCTGTGAAGTAAATCACAGCAAGAGTAGCAAAAAGAGAGAAAAAAAGACTACAAAAAATACACCATTTAAGTTGTTAAGAAAAAGGTAACATTTTATGATAAAGTATATGAGATGGCACATTCTAAAATCTAACACCACCATAGATTGTTGATGCACTTAATATTTTAATTGGTGATATTTGTGCAAAAAAATAAAGAGCAGGCAGTACATAAGGGCCAAGAATGTAACAGAAATGCTACATTATGACTCATCAGTATTCCAAATGCTGCTGATGGAATGCAATGTTAAGGCTGTTCAGTAAATATGCACCTGTATTATTGCAGACTGGGTTTAAACCTTACAAGCTGAACCATATAGTGTCATTTTAATATGCAACACATTGCAGAGAACAGCATTCATATTGACAGTTTAAAATTCAGTTAGAAAACAATATTCTCAGCAAATGCTACTTATATTTAGCAGCTACCAAGAAAAGGAAGTCACTAAAAATCTTTTAAAAATATATACGCTAATGGACAGCAAGGAACAAAAAAAAAGACACTTTTACACATAAATGCACACACAC
The DNA here is from genome assembly GCF_041146395.1 of Eulemur rufifrons. NCBI lineage: Eukaryota > Metazoa > Chordata > Mammalia > Primates > Lemuridae > Eulemur > Eulemur rufifrons. The sequence continues at coordinate 5,921,098 of NC_090994.1, forward strand.
CTGGGTTTAGAAAGTATTTATTGTTCTCTAACATACTGAAAAACAGTAAGATCATTTCAATGTGTACACTGTTGGGTCCTTCATGCTGATGCAGACTTTGGAAAGCCACATGGGAATAGTCAACAATCATTCCTGCACCTGCATAATGTTAATGTAAATGTAAAGACCTTTACAAAATCCTGCCGTGCATATCATGCTATAGGAGCCTCAAAAACGAATCTGTGAGGTAGATGTGGCCAGATTCTATTTCCCTGACACATAAGGAAACTGAGGCTCAGAGAGCTTCAGCCACTTGCCCAGGTCACTTGACTCAGTGCACCTTCCTCTGTCTACAATGATTCTCCCTTTTCTTCCAGATCTCTGTGCTTCTTACAGGATAAATGTCACCTGGGAGGCAAAGAGAAGCTGTGCCCTTCACCACCTGTCCCCATTAGTCCTTAAGGTACCTGGCCCAGCCATCACCTCGAATCTCCCCAGCCAACATCATGCCAGGAAAAAAATCGAAACATCATAGTCGCCTTCACTCTAGTGCCTTCCAGAAGGCTCTTACATAAGAGGCTGGCCCTGCTGGTGGAGGGAGAGACACCATGCTATAGGTCCTATGATAATGCAGCCAGATTTTTTAAAAAAAGGATGGAGGGGGCGCTCTTTTAAAAATTGCTGTTGTTGATTGTTTGCTTTTAAAAATTTTTTTTCTTCCCCACACTGTCAAAATGAAACTGCTTCGTTCATTCACGAAGACAGCAAATCTGCCCCCCTCCCCCTTCTTCCAGCGCGGGGAACAACTAAGGTTGGGTCCCCCGTGCCCAGCCCTTTGGGATCTTGCGTGTTTTGCCTTCGAGAAAGAGCTAATTACCCACCCTCGCTGCAGAACCACCCCGCTCAGGCTGGAGATCCTGCGAGCACACGCCCGCTCCCCTGCGCATTTGCTCCCGCACCTTTCTCCTGCGGGTGTGCCCTTCTGCAGGGGGGGGTGGGCCGGGGTGCCCGTGGCTAAAGGGAAAACACAAGCGAAAGCCCGCCCTCCAATCTAGCTCTAAAAATACATCTTGACTGTGTGAGAGATTCTTTCAATCTCTGCCTCAGCCCCCGGCTGCACCCGGGAATCAGCCTGCCGGCTGCAATCGGATTGCACATCATTACATAACAATGAATTTCCCCGCGTCCCTCCCTGCCCGGGATCTCGCCGGGGATGCAGAGACGAGGACTGGCGAGATGCTTCAGGAAAAGACGGGGAGGGGAGTGGGCGCGAGCAGCGACGTTCATCCCCGAGGCACCGCGAATTCACGGCACAGATGTTGCCCCCGTGATTTCCAAACCAACAAGCCCAGGCCCCCGAATATCGCCGACCCTTGGGCCGCTGCGATCATTGTCTGGCCGGGCCGGGCCATCTGCTCGCGCGTCGCGCAGCGCCATTACCTCCCCGGCGCCGCTCCCGCGGTCCCCGCGCCCACCCGCCAGCGCTTTGTATGCGCCGACGCGGACGCCTCCCTGGCGGCGGCGAGGCCAGAGGGGACGAGAAAGCGAGCCCAGAGCCCTGCCAGGGCCCCAGCCCCAAGCCCGAGGGCGAGGACACCAAGAGGGCCACCGAAAACCGACCCCCGGTCAACAAAAAGCCCTCGCCTGGGCCCCGCCTCCTGCCTCTGCTCATCTGCGCGCCCGTTTTCCTTTCCCGTTTCCCCATCGTTCCGGTACACCCTGCTCCTTTCAGCATCCCTCTGCTGTCATCACGCCTCCAGGCTGGGACCCGCTCCTTCTTCTGGGGAGCCCCGGAGAAGGCTCCAGAAAGCCCTTTATGGTGGGGGCGGGAGACGCGGGGAGGATCCATCCCCACTTCCCTGGCTGGAGGAGTCGGGCTGAACAATATCCGAGCTCCGAGCGTGCACGTTCAGTCTGGCTTCCATTTGCTCGCGCCCGCGGGCAGCGCCGCAGCATCTCGCAGCGACAATGGAAGGACACGGCGGATCTGGCGCGCTACCCACGGCCACCTCCGCGCACGCACGCCCTGTTTCAATGCCTTGCAAAAATACGGTTTATGATCCTTCCTCACTGCGTTCCCGCCACCCCATCACCACCACCGTCGCCTCCGTTAGGGACAGGAGAAAAAAAAAAGTTGGGTCCCCCTCCCTCCTTCTCCTTTTAAGAAAATTCTGTGCCACAAAAGGTCGCTGGCCCGCCGCGGAGTTCCCAAGTACCAAACTCACCGTGATGCGTGGAATGTTTTTCTTCCCCTGATAAGACATCTCTCTCCTGGGAAAAAAAAATTAATTTCAAGAGGGCAACTGCAAAGCAAAAATTGCCAGGAAAGGGGACGTGGTATTTTTTTTTTTTTTTTTTTTTTGCAGAATTGAAAAATGTGCAACCGCCTAGCTGGTCTTGCTGGCAGCAGATTTCAGGAACGTAAGAGACAAATGCAATCCTCTGTCTCTCTTTCTTCCTCTTCTCCAACACAGCCCCAGCTAGGGCGGAAAAAAAAAGAAAGAGAGAGAGAGAGACAGAGAGAGAGAGAGAACAGGAGGGAAGGGGGTGGAAATAAACTACAGCAATAAAAGCCTCGGTTCAAGGCGGCCACCGTGGCGCATGCGCCGCCGGCCACTCCCTTTCCTCTCAAGCAGAAACCATCCGCTGCGAGAGAGACGGGCCCCGATTGGCCGCGGCCGCGGGATATGCAAATGAGCGCAGGCGGCAAGGGGAGCGGCGCGAGCGAGCGAAATGCTGCAGCAGTGGCTGAGGGCGGCGGTCGCCGCGTGCGCCCGCGCGGGGCGCGCGCCTTTCGCGCGCTTTCCTCTGGCCCAGGCGGCGGGGACTGCGGCTGGCGGTGGCCCCAGACGCAGCATCCGCCCCGCGGGGACAATGGAGGGGTGGTCGCTGCGGACTGGGGGAGGGGGCGGCACCCCGAGACGGCGGGGCTGCGGTGAGGCACGCGCTCGCCCGCGCGCGCGCCAATCCGCGGAGGCCGCGCTGCAGCCCCGCGTGGGGTGACTGCGCCGAGCCAATGGCCGCGCTGGCGGCGAGCGCGCGACTGCTCCGCCGGCCGGCGCCGCGCGGCCCGGGAGGGCGCCGGGGAACGCGAACGGCAGCGCCGGCCACGCCCGGCCGCTCCAGCCCGAGAGGGGCGGCTGCCCCGGGGGCGGGAGGGGGGCGCGGGCGCCGTGGCGTGGCTGCTGGAAATGAAAGCCCGAAGGAAGCCGCTTTTAGGGAAGGGCGGCATGGGGTATGGGGGGGGGCTGCTGGTATGGGAAACCCCTCCCTGAAACGTCCTTTTGTGCCTTCAGGCCACTAGGAACTTGGCGGGAGGGGACACAAAAAACGGCCTAATCTGGGGGTCCCGTTCGCGCTCTGAAACAGTCGGGCCCACCCCGACCACCGCGGGGGCGGGCCGGGGGCGCGCTTCGCCGGTGCCCGCAGATCTGGCGCGGGAAAGTTGCTGGTGTTACAGCGCCCAAAGAGCCCTAAGAATTGAGGGTGTCAGTAGACGTCAGCGAGCACATGAGCTGGGAAGAAGAGGAACGAGAGAAAAGGAGAGATTATAAATCCCAAAGGAAAGGGAAACTAAGTCAAGGAGAAAACCTCCGGAATCAGAGTTAAAAACAACACGAGATTCCTGAGTCCCCCCCCCCAGTGTAGTCATTTAAAAAGGCATTCAAGGCCTCTTCGTCGTCCTAGCGATCCAACAGGCCTGGGAATCCTTGGCCTTGCCCATCCAAGCCATGTCGTGATGTTCTAACTGCAGAATCCCTGCAGAAGAAAAAATCTGGCCCAGCTGATCGTGGGGAATCTACCAGGAGGGGGGATGGAGGAGACCCCTTTGGAGGTAGCCCAAACAAGTGCAATGACGAACATCTGGACTGGCCCATGGCTTTTGGGCTTCTCTGCTTGAGATCAGACAGTACATAGAATCCCTACATAATCTAAGCCATGGGACAGCCATAAAAAAGGAAAGAAGAATATTTAATTGGTTCACACCTGCTCGGCAAAGATTAACCAGATAAATACAGAATAATTCTGTAGGCTATTGTGGGCTTGAGTTCCAGGGTCTTTCTGCACCTGACCACCCTGGCCACTTTGAGAGGTTGTGTCTTTCAAGACTCAAAGATGGTGTCAAACTGACCCTTTCGCTCCTATACCTGTAAAATCTAAAGTCCCAGAAAGGGATTGTGCGTTATGCAGTAGGCTTCAGCACTGGTTAATTCATTCAAGTTCGAGTTAGCTGTGCATCTTGAAAAGGTAGCAGAAGCACTTCCCCCTCCAACTATCTGATGTGCGAGGAGCAAAGTGAGTTGATGTCAGCAAGTATTGGTGTCAGCCAGCAAAGGGTAAAGTCGCAAGTCTGAGACAGCATAAAATGTGCCTTCCTACCTGTGAAAGCCAACAGTAGGTTCCAGCCTGGGGGAGGGAGTGTCCTATTAGATCATAAGAAAAATACCACTTGGCAAGCAAGTACATAGTGGGACTCAAATTAATTTAAAACAAAATAACCTCTAATTATATTGTTTGTATTCTTGTTATATTTTCCTGTTCCTAAGTTGCTTGATCCTAATGGATTTAAGTATATCTCGTTATTTACCAGTTTGCCATGGAATAGTTTCTTTCGTAATAAAAGCTTGCAAGAGCTTTTGTGTCAGTTTCATTTGCCTTGGTCTTAATTCTGTAGTCATTGATAGGATGTTCTTGGCCCATGATAATTGACATTTCCACTCATAAATATCCAAAGATGTGAGGTTTAAATTGATTTGTCTGTTCTGACTAGAGCCTAAGAGAGTATTTGGCACATAGAGTATAGTTTTAATTGACCAAAGAAAAGAACTGTCTGCAATCTGCATTTCTTACCGTATTTACCGCTAAATGCAATTCAGAAAAGTAAAAAGGGGTTGGGGGAGTATTTTCCATCCACTCTGCACTAATTAACTTGTTAAAAAAAAAACATGAACTATATTTTTTACACTCGCTTTAGAAAAACTCTCAATGAAAATGTCCTGTAAAGTTACAAATCATTATTCATGAACCTAATATTTGAATCTTTTCTCGGGGTGAATTTTTAAAAATTAAATGTATCCAACATGAAAAAGCATTGTAAGATCGTTCGTAACCCCTTCCAGAAGCCCCACCTTCCCACACTCCTCCCCCAGCACCAGGAAAGAGCAAGATATGATAGATACAGTCATTGCATGACATGGTAACATCCCGGGCATTCCGGGTGGTCCAGGGAGATGTGTGAACAGGAGTGAGTTCTAGCCAGGTGCTGTATCAGAGTCTGACTGCAGCCTCCTCTGCAGCTTCATCTACCATCCCTGGACACCCACCCTGTCCCCGTGTTCCAAAAGTGCACACAGGCACACACACATACCCACAGCATCAGAGCAAACCTTTCACTGCCCCATGAAACTGTGTGCCTTGCCCTAGGCAGGTCTCTGTAACCCCTTCCCTCTAAGACTGAGCTTAAATGTCACCTCTATGAAGTCTTCCCCCACCCTGCCCTGCAAAGCCTTGAGCACTCCTTCCTGTATTCACCTCTATTACAGCACATGCCCCGTCATACTGTAATGATTTGCCCATTTCTTCTAATCAGATCATGCCTCTCCTTCCAGCAGCCAGCACACTGCCTGGGCCCTGGCATATGCCCTCAACATTTACTGCATAAATAAGTGCTGTCCTCGCTATTATGAGAACAAAAGATTCTTGCACATCGCCACCATGGTAAGTTTTGATGTCAAAAAATCCCTGACTCAGGCCTCTGTCTTAGCCCTCGTAGCTTTGTTGGGTCTTCCTTCTGGGCAGCCAGCCCCCTTCTCCAAGCCCCTGAAACTGCAGAGAAATTTATTATATGGCAGCTTGTTATTCTTTGTGAGCTGTAGCTGCCTAGATTTTAGGCTACACCTCCCCTAGCAAAACTGCCATGTACCACCAAGCCTGACATGACACGAAGAGAGAGCACCCAATCCTACAATAAAAACCCCAGAATCATACACGGCGTCTCTGGTAATTTTTTCTTGGCACCATTTTGAAAATTGTTCTTTTCTCTGCCCTCCCCATAACTCTTTGTACATGTGTATTACACCACTAGATCACATACTCTGTACAATGCTCACCTACACCTTAACTTCTTTTCCCAACTCTTTTTCCCATTGTATTAGTTTCCTAAGTATCATTTTTCTTCCATTCAAAATTTGAGCTCATGGAAAATAAAAACTCTTTCAATAGTCTTAATCATCCTTACAGAGGGCCAGACAGATGTGGGGACTCAAGAAGGACTGGACGCAGGGTGGACAGACAAGTGGTGACACCCAGGCAGGATGTTTAACATGTTGGCATCGTACAACCTGCCGGGAAGTGGGGGTGGGGGAACGAGATGTCACTGCGATGCCGGGTGCCTGGTCTGCTTTCAGTTCCTCAGCATCTGCCCAGCCCAAGCTCTGTCCCGGGCCAGCCCCTAACTGCTCTTGGTTTCATCTTCCCCCTTTGGGAGGCAGGAGTAACCATTTCTGCTTCTGTGGGGCCCCTGTGCCCCTGTGGATGTGTAATGTTCAGAATGTCACCAGTAGGGAAACTCCAAAAGAGAAACTGCTGACAGGAAGAACAGAGCTTAGGGATGCCAAAGAGGAGCTAACCCCAAGCGCCCGCACTGCTGCAGTCTGACGCCAAGGGCTGCGGCCTCGAATGCAGCCTGTGGAGCAGGGTACAATGAATGCAGCAGTGGCGAGAAGGCGCCAGAATCCTTCTTTGCCAAAAACGAAGGGCATTGACTAGGACGCTTGAGCTGGAAGTGACGCCTTCTTCGCTGCAGATGGAATCAGGCCATGAGATCGTCGTCTTTGTGTGTGTGACCCTGAAGGGCAGAGACTGCAGAAGGAACGGCCAAGAGCCAGTGGCCCAGGACCTGCCCACTGCCTTCCCCGGGGGGTGCACCCTTCACCAGGGGCGGCCGCCGAGGGTCAGCACCGACCGGCCCTCTGAGCCGGGCGCTGCTTCGGCCAAAACTGGACGGACTGCTGCCGCCTCTGCTGGGCTCTCAAAGGGTCCTGAAGACATCCTCACTGCGCAAAGACAGGAGGCTCCTCTGGCCAAATCCCACCAGACAGCAGAGCACGGAGGAAAGCGCGCACTTCTCAGAATCTAGTCGACTTGGGTTTTTCCTCTGATGACCAGTTAGCGCACATGCCTCCCAAGGGACCCCCACATTAGCCCCTTGCACCCCATTCTCTGTGTAATTGCGGATTTCCCCTGGGGCCTTTGCCCAGCTGGAGCAGAGGGCGTCTGCTCTGGCCGACGCGCCTCAGGCTCGCCCTCTGGTGGCGAATGAGGAGTGTGCACGTGGTCCCCTGCGTGCTGGCTCAGGAGCATCCGGGCTAGAAGGGGCCTCAAAGATCACGTTCCAGGGTTCCCAAACTCTCAGGCTCTCGGGATCATTGGCAACCCAGCTCAGACCTCCTGAACAGAATCTCCAAAGGAAGAGGACAGGAATGCTGTTTTAACCAGTCTGCCTCTGGGCGCTCAGCTCCAGATCCTGCCCACCCCACTCTCTCCTTCTAGGGGACGAAGTGAGGAAAACGTGGGCTAGGAAGAGGGTCCCACTCCCTGCCTGACGCTCTCCCACTCCCCGAGTGCCCTGCTCGTGACCTGGTGGGAACATTTTATGAAAGAGTGGTAAATATCTCTATCAGTCTACTTGTCTGCCTTCTAGTAACAGTGCAATTGTCTAAAACATTATATAATATAGTTGGTAAAGAGGGAGTTAACATTTATGGAGCACCTACTATAATCGAGGCACAATGCTGACTGCTCTAAATACATCTTTAATCTTCCCCCAAATCCTACTAGTTAAGTCTTCAGATCCTGATTTTGAGGAGAGTGGAGCGAAAGAAACCTGCTGTTCCAGTCCCACCTGCGTGCAAGAGCAAGAGCAGGATGCCAATCCAGTCTGCCTGACGCCAAAGCCCAGGGCCCAGTCCCCACAATTATGAAGCACTGGTTTTAGAAAGTAGGACCCGCCTTGTGCAAGAGGCAGGCACAGGTGATCTGCTGTCTCTTTCTCCACCCCTTTCACTGTCCTGGGTCCTCATTCCCTAGACACGCCCCCTTGTCCCAGAATCAATTCTCCATCTTCTTCTTTCCAAATCACCCAGAGGAACTCAGCTTCACTCAGTGGCCCAAGCCCTCCTCTCGTGGGAACCATGACAGATGAACACCAGGCTTTAAATGATGATAAACGCTACTCCTCTCTATCTCAGCATCTCTCCTCAATAGCAATGATCACAACTTGGAAGTGTTTTTGTGCATTTGTTTACCTGGATATCCCCAATCTGTCTCTACCTCTCAGCTGCAAAGCCCCTAAGCCACCTTGCTCTCCACCCGACCTGGCAAGGACCTCACCACATTCAACAAACAGGAGCTGAATGAACAAATGAGCGGCAGAACCTTCCCAAGGACACCACGCAGGTCTCCTCCTCCCGTTCTCCAGCCTAGGTGACCCAGGCCTCACCTTCCACCTGCTGCCTCCCTGACGTGCACCTGCCACCTCTAATCCTGATTCACCCAGGTTTTTAAAAGACCAGATGGCCAGAATTCATCTCAGTGGATAAGGTCCTGGGGCCTACGTTCTAATTATCCACGGCAGGGCATGCAGATGCCTTTCCCATGGGGACCTGTCTCTCAGAAGCATCAGACCTAACATTTGTGAGGCTCGGCCACGCCCAGAAGTCCAGCAGTAGTGACAGTGGCTGGCCTCCTCTTCCCAAGCCCACACTTCAGGCTCACGCTCACCACATGCAGGAAATACAGCAGATCCCCACCAATTGGGCCTTCCTTGACTCAGAATCTGTGTCAGTTCTGAAAAGGGACAGGGAAAGAGTTTACCTACATACCAGGCAAGTGTAAATAATATTTCTGGAGTTTTAGTCTCTTAAAAGAACCAGCCATGATCAAAGCACTGAGAACTGCTTGCTTTTCTAAAAACACTGCATAGCTCTTGGCCATCTGTCCGTTCAGGTTCCCTAGAGGCCTCTTTGGGGCAATTTATTAGCTTAGTCTATGAATTCTTAGAAGTAGTCCATTTGGATATTGTAAAGATGTAATGAAATTCTGAATTTTCCCTTGATCAAACTGGTATTTTTTCCCCTTTCTCACTGCCTCTGCCCCATTTGTTTTCAAGTGGTGAAAGTTCATTACTGGCCTTGTGTGCCAGCCCTTGGGAGACCAAGGGAAATTGGGAGCTGTTCACAAGCTGCTCACACACAGTCCCCTCCGTACGGCACAAGGTGTGGTGCACAGAGAGGCCAAAGGCTAACGGCACGTGTTGCTGCACACCCAGAGCTCTGCCAGCTCCAGACAAGCTGGGCCCCTTTGCCCTAGGCCTGGGCTGGGGGCTCCCCACCCTGAGTGTCACCAACCTGAAGACTGTTCTCCCTCCAACTTCTAAGCACATCCAGTGTCTCTCAAGAAACCAAACAGGACCCTTTCGGGACTTAAGCAGATAAGGAACTCACTGAAAGCAAAACCAGCCAACTGTAGTTGTGCTTTGAGCATCTGTCAATCTCATCTGTGGGCTTTAAGCTAAATTCTACATCTGTGGGTGCCCTTTAATCCATGTAGGCACTGCAGTCAAACCAGGGAGGACACTGGGTGCCCACACACATCCACGGGGCTCGGGAGTTCCCTTCTCTTCCTTTAGGAGGTTAGAAATGGAGTTAGGTCGGGAGAAAGGCCACTTTAAGATGATCAGGCACTAAAGGAAGAAAGGAAACGGGGGGCAGGGGGGGCGGGGGGGCCCCAGGGCTGGAGAGACTAGGTAGAAGGTGATACCCTTCATCCCTCCTCCCTTGTCCAAGGCCACTGCCTCATTGGGTGTCATCTTCACATTCCCCAGAGGTGTCACGCTATTTGTAGCCTCTGTGCCTGTGCTCACATGCCTGCCTCTCCCAGAACACCCAGGCCCTCTCTGACCCCTCACACTGCCACTCCTCTGTGCAGCCATTCCCACGCTCCCAGGTCGAGCTGGCCACTCCTTCTCTTGTACCCCATTGGGCCCTGTTCACACTCCTGGCAGAGTGACTGAAACATTTCCCTGCTCTATTTCTTTATGCAGTGTCTCCTTCTCCTAGACAGTAAGCTTCTGTGGACAGAAACTGTACTTTATTCAGTGCCTACCATATAATAGCACCCATCCATCTCAGAGTCTTGCACATAATAGGGAAACAAATTCTGAAAAGATGGACGGATGGATGAATTGATGGATGGATGGGTGGGTGTGTGGATGGATAGATGGATGGATGGATGGATGATGGATGATGGATAGGTGGGTGCATGGATGCAAGAATGCATGAATTCATGGATGGATGAGTGGATGCATGGATGGATGGTTGAATGGATGGAAAGATGAATGAATGAATGGAGGGACGGATGGATGATGGATAGGTAGATGGATGGATGGATGAATGGGTAGATAGGTGGGTGGATGGATGGGGGGTGGATAGATGGATAGGTGGGTGGCTGGATGGATGGATGAATGGATGGGTGGATGGTGGCTGGATGGCTGGATGGAGGGATGGGTGGATGATGGATAGGTAGGTGCATGGATAGATGGATGGATGGATGGATAGATGGGTAGGTAGGTTGGTGGATAGATGGATGGTGGTAGATGGGTGGGCAGATGAAGGATGTATAGATTAATAAATAAATAAACACCTTACACAAAAGTCTCAGTTATAAAACACAGTCACACCAGGACTTGAGTCTAACATAATCTTCCAAGGCACAAAATTTACAAGGGAGTTCTGTCTTAGGCCTCATCCAGTGGTGTCCTTTCAGGTCACATCCTACTTCATTTTTTTCTGCCTCTGACAATGTTGGCCATCATACACCTTTTGAAATGTCCTTCTCTCTCCTCCCTGTCTTGACTTTTATAACATAAATTAACATAAAACAGCCATTTACTAAACATCAGCAAATACCAAACCCTGTACTTTTCTCCAGTCCTCTGGGCTAATCTGAACGATGCTATGGAACAGAGGTTCTTTCTCTCTCTCTTATGTGGCGCCAGAGCCCAGATTAGTTACCACCAAAGCCCAGAATTAAATAACTGATTCATCCCAGCTCTAGATGGCTCCAAAATCAGTGTTCTTTCTGCCACATTCCCTCCTGCTATTGGTGCTGCTCCTCTGGCAGCTTCTTCTTAATCTCTTTTCAGGCCTCTCTCCTCCTGCCCACCCATTAAAGGCTACTCATTCCCACAATCATGTTGTTAATGCTCTTCATCCAGCCTACACATTCTCCCTGAGTGACTTCAACTAGCCCATGGCTTCAAGAACCACCTCCTTGCCCATGGCACCCCATCTCTACCTCCTGCCGCCAAATCTCTTCTGAGCTCACTTCTAGCTGGCTGGCAAAATTGGGAGGCAGCCCCTGCATATCCAGGAGTGTTACTGCTGGGCCCTATGAGAACATCCACGAGCTCCTGAGCTGCCCTTCCAGGGGATTTAAGCTGGGATGCCCCTGTGTCCTCTTCATATCCCGATTTCCTCTGCTGCTTCCTTATTTCACTTTCTACCCTTGCTATTGTCTGAATGTGTCCTCCAAAATTCATGTGTTGGAAACTTAATCCCCAATGCAACAGTGTTGGAAGGCGGGGCCTTATGGAAGGTGCTTAGGTCATGACAGCAGATAATTTATCCATTATCACTAATAATGGATAAATGCTGCTATTGGAAGGACTTGCAGAAGTGGGTTCACTTTCTCTTGCCCTTCTGCCTTCCTCCATGTGCAGATGCAGCAAGAAAGCCCTCCCCAGATGGCACCTTGACCTTGAACTTCCCAGCTTCCAGAACTATGAAAAAGTAAATTCCTGTACTTTGTAAATTACCCAGTCTCAGAATTTGGTGATAGCAGCACACAAAAGACTAAGACACTCCTCAGAGCTGAGTCTGACAACCCCTTTACTTGTGGTCAACCTTGGCATTTCAGTATTCATGACCAGCAAATAAGGTCTACTTCATTTCTTGACTCACTCATTAAGTTTGATATTTGACTGCTCCTATTCTGTAACCAACCTTGGTTTTGAAATTGTGCTATTTCACTTAAAGCCATTGTGTGACATCCACATAAATGTCTTGCAAGTACCTCACACTCAAAATGACCAACCCAAAGTTTATTGGCTCTCTCCAAACCTGCTTCCCCTTCTGCACTGGATCATGAATCTCACTTTATCCAAACTGCAACTTAGAGATCTTCAAGTCCTCCTACTTCCTCATCACCACCCTCCAACTCAGAATCTCTCACCAACTCCTTTATCTGGATCCAATCACCTCTTCCCATCTTCACCGCTCTCACTCATGTCCAAGCCACCATCACCTCCCATGTGACATGTTGCAGAAGTTCCTACCACTCTCTGTGCTCCCCCACCAGCCAGAGTAACCCCTCTCAACCCTAAGTCATATTATGTCACTCCACTTAGCTAAATCCTGCAGGGCCTCCACCTTTTAATCTGAGTAAAAGCCAACATGTGTAACATGGCTCTTGGGCCCCATCAGACCCTCAAAGAACAGGTGGATCTAATGTTACTTAAACCATTCCAGAACAGACAGAAGAAAAGCATCTAAATTCTAAAAGTCAGCATAACATTTTAATAGTAAAACTTGGGGAAAGCCCATATAAGAAAAAAAGAAAACAAAAAATAATGTCACTTAAAAATATTATAGGGAAATAGAAATTAAGACAGAAACACCACCATCGTCATTAGCATCTTCCCTCTGCAAGCTGTATAATAAAACTCAAGCATCTTAGCACAGCCTCCTTGGCCCTCCACTGGCCTCAACATACTTTTGCAGCTTCATTTCCTGATGGTTCTCCCTTCCCTGCTCACTCCTTCCTCATCTTTCACCTTTTAGCCAGACAGATTGTTCTTGTCAAATAACATGCACCTGCTCAACACCACGCCTTTGTTTATTCTCTTCTTTCTGCCTCCCATGGTCTTCCTCTTCATGACCAGAAGTTCTACTCTTATTTCAAAGCCAAACTTAAAAATCGCATTGCCTATGTTGAAAACCCTGACCTCAGCCCACCTCTGTCCATCCATCCATTCAATTAATCCAACAAAGGTATGAGCATGTCCATGTCCTCTTTGAACAGGAAGTTCAAAAGTCAACAAAGGAGACATGGCTTCCGCCATCAAGAAATTTATGATCTAGGGGAGGAAGACCAATATTAAATAAGTAAATAATAACAGCTACCATTTATGTAAACTTCCTGTATACCAGGCACCGTTTAAGCCCTGAACATCCTCACGACAGCACCCTAAGATGGGGCTATTTGTACATTAGGTTAATAAATGAGGAAACCAAGCCCCAAAAATGTTAAGTAACTCTCTGCAGATCAGCAGCAGAAAAGTGGTGGAACCTGCACTTGAACTCAGTTGGTCTAGTTCCAAAGTCCATACTCTAACTCCTCCCAAGAACATCAGGACAGTGGCTTTGAAGGAAATAAACAGAGATGTGATAGAAAGTAACTAGAGGCTGGGCACAGTGGCCCTTGCCTGTAATCCTAGCACTCGGGGAGGCTTAGGTGGGAGGATCACTTGAGCTCAGGAGTTCAAGACCAGCCTGAGCAAGAGCAAGACCCCATCTCTACCAGAAAATAGAAAAATTAGCCGGGCGTGGTGGTGCATGTCTGTAGTCCCAGCTACCCAGGAGGCTGAGGCAGGAAGATCACTTGAGCCCAGGAGTTTGAGGTTGCTGTGAGCTTTGATGATGTCATTGCACTTTAGCTGGGTCAACAGAGCAAGCCTCTGTCTCAAAACAAAAAAACAAACAAACAAAAAAAGAGTAACTAGAGGAGGATGAGAGGAGTGTCACATTAAGACTGTAGTGTCCAATACAGTACAGTTTCCACTGGCTACATGTGGCTACTGACCACCAGAAGTGTGGCTAGTCCAAACTGAGATGTGTTGTAAGTATAAACAAAGCACATATCAAATTTCAAAGACTTAGCATGAAAAAAGAAAGAATGTAAAAGATGTCATTAACAATTTTGTACTGATTACATATTGAAATGACAATATTTGGGATATATTGGATTACATAAAATATATTATTAAATTTAATTTCACACATTTCTTTATTATTATTATGGCTACTAGAAAGTTTAAAGTTCTATGTGAGTTTGCAGTGTGACTCCCACCATATTTCAACTGGACAGTATTGCTGTAGATAAAAGAAAGCCTTTTTAGGGGGCTTTCTGCAGGAAGACTTCCCTGTCAAAGTGACATTTACATTAAGACCTGGAGTATAAGAAGGTGCTAGCCATGCAAAGAGCTGGAAAAAGGACAATCTAAGCAGAGGAAGAAACCATATAGAGATGGAATATGAGAGGGATTGCCAAGTTTAAGGATGAGAGAAGAAGTCTGAGCAACTACATCCTGATGAGGAAGGGGATGAGCAATGTGAATGAGGTTGGAGAGGAAGGACGGGGCCAAACCAGAAAAAGCCTTTGGGAATCTAAACCTAAACCCAGGACTAGTTTAGGCAGAAGAATGTCACAATCTAATTTGCATTTGTTTAAGTATCACTGTAGCTGCTGTGTGACAACTGCATGATCATAGCACAAGACTGGGTCAACAGCAATGATGAGATGTTGCTGTGGTCCAGATGAGACACGATGGCAGCTGGGACTAAGCTAAGAGTAGAGATGGGTGGAGTCATTGATTTGAGGTATTTTGCAGATAAACCCTACAGACTTGCTGATAGGATAGACATGAAGGATGAGGGACATGCATGAGCCTTGTAATGTTGAACTTGAGCAGCCAAGCAGGTTGGTGCCATGCACTTAGGAAGACTGGGAGATGAAATCAAAAGTTCTTCTTTGGGCATGTAAATTTTGAGATGTCTATTAGATATATAAGTGAAACTGTTGAGTAGGCAAGTAGATAAGTTTGAGCTGGAGATAAAAATTTGAAGTCTTTTAGCACATGTATTTGAAGCCATGGCATTGGATGACATCATCTAGGCAGACAGGAGATTTGAGCCCTGGTCTGAGTCCTAAGGCTGTCACTCCAGCAGTTCTTAAGGGGAGGTCTAGGAGATCAGAATTATTAATATTATCATCATAATACTAACATAATTTGTCTTTCTCAATTTCATTCTCTCATGAGTGTACAGGGAAGTTTTCAAAAGGCCACATGATGTCTGATAATATCATGGCTCCAACAGCTAATGAAATATCTCTTGTGTATTCTTATGATTTCTAGAATTTTCTAAAGCAATAGGTTTGGGTTATACATATGTGTGTTTTAAGAGATTAACTCTGTTCTCAGGACTTCTATTCTGCTCTTACCAGCTCTCTTTTACACACCTGCTATAATTTCCGTAGTCTCCTTGTCATCCAAAAAACAGTTATTTTGAAATTCTAGAGTTTTCTTGAGGCTGCATGGAAGCATAACTGGAACTAAGTTAGAACAACAGACTTTGTTGTCTTGTTTGGCAATAAAATTTTTTTAAATTTTAAAATCTTTTCTAAATTTTTAAATTTTATCTCAGACTTTTTATTATTAACATTCTATTCTAAAACAAAAGAAAACTGATTTATCATTTTTCAATAGTTAAGGATGGATTGTTAGCTTTTAAAAAAAGTGAATGGAAGACTCAATGTCTAAACACATAGTTGTACTGTCTACACTTAAAGATGAAGAAGAAGATGAAATGTACATATTAGAAGGTCCTTTGAATCATTTTTCATTTTAAAATATGTTAACTTATAATGGGTTTATTGCCATTATTTTAAAATGAATTAATAAATATTTTTTAATTTCCCAGTTTTCGATTTACAATATGGCAAATAGAGAGAGATATAACCCACATCAACAAATGCTCTTTGGGGTCCTCAATAATTTTTAAGAATGTAAAGCCATCCTGAAACCAAAAAGTTTGAGAACCTCTGGTTTAGAGGACAGATGGAAGAGTGTGAGTCAGCACAGGACTGCGGGAAATGCTGTTGATTAGGAGGAAAACCAGTGTGGCATTACGGAAGTCGGAAGAGGAGTGTTTCAAAAATAAGGATGTTGTGCAAATGGGCTAAAGAGCGCCCTGTGTGTCGGCCCCTATGTTTTCTACTTCTTCACACAGACTAGGACTGTTGGCTCAAAGCCCACTGGCACCAAACTCCAATTTTTGTACATGTAATTGCTCTAAATATAGCCCAAATGAGCATATTTTAAGCTATTTAGAGCCTTCTTGCTTTGCATACTTCACAAACTGCACCCAACATCTGTTAGCCATGTAAGCTATGCAGCTATGAAAGACCTCAACCCACTGCTGCCCTCAGAGCTCTGGGAACCCAAGACTCCCCATCATGTGCTGAGTGACATCACCTAGACACATAAGCCCCCACCTAAGGTGTCAAAGCACCACCCAAATAAAGCTTGATGTGTCTACCGCCATCTCATGGTCTTGTTTGTTCCCTGACCAGCCCCTATGTCCTCAAAGCCACCACAGAGGGCACGGTCATAAACTACTGGGTTACAAAGTAAGATAATGACAAGAGAGGAATTGGTGAATTCCCTCAGCACAGATAGAAGCCACATTGCAGTAGGTTGCAGAGTGAGATGTGGTGTCTGAAATATATAAACAGCTCATACACACCAGCACAAAAGGACAAACATTCCCACAGAAAAAAACGGTGCAGTTCACAAAAGAAACCCTATAAATGATCAGTAACCATATGAAAAGATGCTTCACCCACAAGCCCTGGGAAAAGGCAAATGAAAATTAGGAGAGACTGTTTTTAACCCATGTGATTGGCAAATATTTAAAGTTTGATATCAAGTATTGGTAAAGTCGTGGGAAAACAGGTATGCTCTGCTATGGCTGATAGGTGTGTAAGGTGAATAGTCCTTTTTAAGGTGATTTGACAATATCTATAATAATGTTAAATGTCCTTGGCCAATGACCCAGCAATTTCACTATGCAGTCTCTGCCACAGAGAAATACCCACACTCATGGTCCCTGAAGCATTGTTTATTACATGTAAAAACTGGAAACAACAAAAAAATGTCTATTTATGCTATGGTATGTTCCTACTATAGAACAATGTAGTGAGTAAATGAGTAAGAAATACAGACTCTGGGGTCAAATGCCTGATTTTATATCCTGACTTCATCACCTACTGAGCACATAATCTTAAACAAGTTACTTAGTCTATTTATGCCTCAGTTTCCTCATTAGATAGAGATAATAATACCTACGTTCCAGGGTCATTGAAAGGCCTAAATAAATAACCACATGTAAAGCAATTAGAACAGTGCTTGGGACATGGTCAGTGCTCAATAAATATTAGTAATTGTTATTAGTATCGGCAGTTAAAAGATAATTTATATGAAATAATATAATTTGTATATGCTACCATATACCTCTGAAACACCAAAAGAGAAAAGGGGCAAGTTGCTGGCACAGATTGATATCATTATGTAAAACACACACAGATATAACACTACACATTTACCCCAAGGACATACACCTGTATAAATAAGTAGGAAAGAGGACAGAAGGATGCAAAGGATAAACCTTGGTCACCTCTGGTTAGGGGAGGGGACAAGAAAGGAGAGCTTGGTCAAAGTGGTGTTAGCCTTATCTCTCCATCCAATAATATATTCCTGTGTCATATATATAAAGTTAATTTTTAAAAGCATTGAATAGGAGATGAAGAAACAGAGGCCGTAAGTATAGATAAGTCTTCAGAAAAGTTTGCCATGAAGAGGAGTAGAGAAATAGCAGGATTTTGTGAGTCGTGTTGTTGTGTTGTTGAAAGGAGATGTTAAGGATGCTCGTACGATGGCAGCAGTGAGCCAGGAGACAACAGTGACGGGGGTGGATGGTTTCAGGGGGCAGGAAGGGACGGTTCCCAGGGAATAAGGGGACAAAATGGCTGTGCACGGAGCAGGGACCTTTCTGCTGTGGGTGACAAAAAGGAAGCAGAAGGTAGTACCCACGCTGGAGGTGATAAGTTCGGTGGTAAAAAGACAAGTGGGTTCCTCTTTGTGCCCCATCCCCATAAATAAAGTGAAGTCATCCACTGAGAGAAGGCAGATGGGAAGAGTGTGTAAGATTTGAGCGGAAACGAGATGTAAAGTGTTTGTCTTTGGACTGGAAAGCATTGAATGTCCATTTGTAGTTTGTGGTCATAGATTGTTAACACAAGAGAATAAACCCTTCCCACCTTACACCCCAGCCATGCTTCCCTGCCTGTGCCTAGGCCGTCATCCAATGGTGCCTGATTGCTTACATACATCCCCATCACCTCATTCTGCAACAGTAACAGCTGCGGCGACCGAGCCCCTCTCAGACCAAGCATTTCATATTCAACACTCAGTCTTCACAATAACCCCATGAGGTCATTATTTTGATGCCCATTTTGAGGAAGCAGATCTAAAAGAAATAGGCGATTGTTAAAACCACCATCTGGTCTAACACAAAAGCTCGCTATGACTTGTTAAACTTCTCCTAATCTTTTGTACATTAGATTCTCTAGGGACATTCAAGGAAATCTCAAGAATTAAGCTTGAAACACAACATTGGACAGAAGTCCATCTTCTTACCCAACCATATGGCCAGAAGAACAGATAAAGAATCAATTGGTGAGAATGTTACATATTAAAGGGTCCTAGAGACAGTACAAAGCCCTATGGGACCTGAGAAGTTTGTAGAATGTCTCCACATCGCTCCATATGATTCTAAACCCAGATGATTCCATGAAAGGCTCCATTTCCGAATGCTGCATGATAATTTCAGAGTCTGCACCAATGAGGATGCAACCAAAAATGCCACAGACCAATTAAAGGTTACTATAAGAAATAACATCACAAAGATATACTTTTGCTGGTGTACTGTCGTCAGGCTAAGACAGCTCCGACAACACAGTGATTACAGTGCCCACGGTTACTGGATGAGCTCGTGGGCAAATGAGGCCACGCTGATCCTACCTGGAAACTCTGTTTTTGCTAATTCTGTCACTGAAGTTGGAGCAGACTTTAGTGAGCAGAGCTGTAGATGATAGTTTTGTTTTAAGTTGATTTTATTTCTAGTCATCTTGACTTCACTACCAGCTTTGGCATAATCTTATGCCCTGTAAGAAATTTAGTTCATTTGCAAAAAAAAAAAAATTTCAAATTTAAAAATTCGGCAGTTTAATGGACAGGTTTGGCTCCATTGCTTTTAGTGATGTGACTATAACTCTGAACTTACATCAAGTTTTTAAAAGTAATACTATGGATTTATGATTTAAAAAGCAATTTGGCTCCAGATACAACATTTCAACTAAAATAGTAATGAAGATCATAAAACTCTAAAAGTGCCAATAGTTCTGTAAAACTTAGACCAACAGACATCAGGACCAGAATCTTGTAATAATCTTAGGTTTACCACGGCCAGCTAGTATTGCCATATGAATCATGCCTTTTTATTTTGTTTTTCTGATGCTTTGACATCTGGGGCTCTGCTGACCCTAGAAAGAATGCCCTTTCCAGGACTAGCCAATTCCTGGATAGTAAAATTACTGTCCTGGGAGCATGCCTTTCGTGTGCAAACCAACCCACCCAGAGCCCACACCTCCATTCTCCTTCTTTATGAAGCTCTTACACTCGGCCCACTACCTGCCTGTCCTAATCTCCCCAGGTATCGTAGCAGATAACTAGGGACAGCTCTATGCCCCAGGGCTCACCAAAATTATCCAAACTAGCGATCCTAAACCCGTTTACACTGCCTCTCCTATGCCTGCCCAGAAACCATAAAACAGGCTCCTCTGCACACGTTTTCCCTTTGCTCTCTCTGTCCCCCGACCGACTTGGTGCTTCCCCGTGGTCCCTGCATGGCGGGCGGTGCCTGCTGTTTCTAGGATCTGTGAGTATGAACTTTTTCCTCCATGACAGTCGTTTCCATACCTGTGTGCCTTCCCACACCTGATTAAAATAAATCCCAAGTACGTTTTGAAACAATTGCCCATGCTGGTCTGCAAGGGACCGTGTCTCTTTATCCACCAGAGGTCACAGCTCCAGCAAAGGGATCGTGCAGGAAAAGGGATGGGGGGAGCAGCAAGGAGGGGTGAGAGAGGCCCCTCAACTAAAGCTGACCCGGCAGCTGACACCAGGCTGCCCGAGGCAAAGCGTTCACAAATCTGGGTCAAAATGAGAGAAGGACAATACACTTCACTTTTCATAAAGCTCAAGTTATGTATATTTTTAAAAGTTGAGGTTAATTTCCCTTTATGGTTTTGGTGCTAAAATGTCCTTTATTTTATGAGAAGATACTAAATGGTAATTTTTTAAGTGTCCTTATTTGGCAACATAAAAAACTGGCAACCCTTAAGTTGTTCCCCAAATTTATTCTTGAAACGTGACTGGGGTGTATAAAGCCAAAATTTGACACTGCTGCAACAGAGAATGGAACTTGGACAAGAAGCTGGTGCTTCAACTGACTGGTACGTGTCATCGGGATGGGGGCCAAAGACAGGACAATCCACACACTTCTCTGCTGAAGACAAGGATTCTGAAGGGATTTCACCTGAATAGAAGATAAATACAGGTGCTCATACCTGTAATCCCAGCACTGTGGGAGGCCGAGGTGGGAGGACTGCTTGAGCTCAGGAGTTTGAGACCAGCCTGAGCAAGAGCGAGAACCCATCTCTACTAAAAAATAGAAAAATTAGCCAGGTGTCATGGCGCATGCCTGTAGTCCCAGCTATTCAGGAGGCTGAGGCAGGAGGATGGCTTGAGCCCGGGAGTTTGAGGCTACAGTGAGCTATGATGATGCCACTGCACTCTACCCAGGGTGACAGAGCAAGACTCTGTCTCAAAAAAAGAAAAGAAAAAAAGAGAAATATATTGAGCTTACAAAAAATCACTACAGAGCAAGGAATAAGAGATACCATCCTTAAAAAAACAACTTTCAAGAAACTATTTGGCATCTTCAGTGGAGGGTACGAAGATATCTCCAAAACAGAAATGGAAATATGACAGAATATTAAGAAACAGAAAAGTTCCCGGGGCCGATCTGCCACTCGCAGTAAGAGCTGAGTGTTCACAGAACACCAGCATCAGACAAGGCCACTCTTGTCCAGGATGGACCAGGGCAAAAACAAGACCATTCCCTTGTCATGTCTAATAACATATGAACATTTCTCAAGCCACAAAATGCCGAACTCCCTCATCCTAACTAAGATGCATGGCCACTTCTTCTTTCTCAATTGCAGCTCTGGCCTGAGTCCAATCTGCCGTCCTATAAGGATGTACTGAGACACCCAGTCATAGAATTGTTCCTGCTTTCTGGCAGCACCCAATCCAGAGGAAATCCTTGCTTCCTTGGACCCCCAAAATCACCCAACCAAAGCTCAAGTCTCTCTCTAACACCTTCCTATAGAGACACCCATGGTTCCCCATGGCGTTATATTCTCCCTCACTGTAGCAAGTCGTAAACCAACTGGTCCAACTACAGGTGTGTTCCTGGTGGTCACTGGCTGAAGGACACTGACAATAAGCTCAAGTAGGAATTAAAAGATGATTCCCTAACATGATAGAGAGTATCTCTCTCAAACAATGATGAAAGAGTAGAGGCCTTCTCCTTAAAGTCAGGAATCAAACTGGGAACCCTAATATTATACCATCATTCTAGAAGTTTTAGCCAACATAATCAGACCAAGAAAAGAAATAATGAATAAAACCATTGACCAAAAGTGCACAAGTGTGTTATTAGCCACAGATAATAAAACCATCCAAAGAGAATCAATGGAAAACTATTAAAACCAAGAGTGAGCTTAATAAAGTGACCTATTGCTAATGTAAAACCCCAGACCAAGTGTAGTGGCTCACACCTGTAATCCCACCATGTTAGGAGGCCAAGGAGGGAGGATCGCTTGAGACCATGAGTTTCAGACCAGCCTGAGCAACAGAGAGAGACTCCATCTCCACAAAAAGTTTTTTCAAAATTAGCTGGGTCTGTAGTCCCAGCTACTTGGGAGGCTGAGGCAAGAGGATCACTTGAGTCCAGGAATTTGAGGTTGCAGTGACCTATGATGATGCCACTGCACTCTAGCCCAGGCACTCCTGAGACCCTCAAAAAAAAAAAAAAAAAAACCTCAGACCAGAATCTCCCAGAATATAAACTATTATATAAAGTATAATGGAGAAATTTCCCCATTCACAATAGCAAGAAAATATCTGGGAATAAATCTAACAGGAAATTTCACAGGAATAAAACAAAATACCTGAAATAAGTTGCAAGACATAATATAAACAAATGTAGAAAAGCTGTCTATCTTAAAAATAAATATGTCTCATAATTCAATATATATATTTAATATAATTTTGGTAAAAATCATAATAGGTTTTTGTAATTGTAAATATCTTTAACAGAAAATGCCTTTGAATGGTGGGGAAAATGAAAAGTAAAGCTATTAAAAAGCTACGGTAAGTAAAGCAGTATTGATCCACCAAATCAATGAAACACAACAGAAAGCCAAAAAACAGATCCAGGCATATAAAGGTTAAGCATATTTTTTAAAAGTAGGAAAAACATTGATTATATAATTTCTAAATGCCATTAGAAAATGTGGCTATTTGGAAAATTATGTTATATCTTACTTCAGGTTAAAGGCAAAACTTAATTACCAGATTAAAATGTAAGTAAACATGAAATCCAAAAAGGTTTTAGGAGAAAATACAGGTAAATAGTTACATAATACTGAAATCAGAATGACAATAAAGGCAGAAAACATATCAGAAAAGATAAATGGACAACTATGTAAAATTTAAATTTGGACGTTAAAAAAAATAAGTCATTAAAAAATTAGAGGCAAACTAAGTTGAGTAACACATGACATTAAAATGGATAAATTTTCAATATATAATTTTTACAAATTGATATTTAAAATATGAACACACATAGGAAAATAGGCAGACAGCAGGACACCACATTTCACCTATAAATTTGGGAAATAGCTCTAAGAACTGTAATATCCAGTGAGTTAGGAACACTGAAAACAGTAATTCCCATTTATTTTTGGTGAGAGTATAAAGATTGGAAAATATAACACAACAAAATGCTATTGGTGTTTATTTCTAGGTAGTAATATCAATGATTTCTTTCTTTTTAAAAATTTGCTTATTGATGCTATCTATAATAAACATGGTACTTTTGTCCTGTTGTTCCTAAAAAACGGAACAAATTAAAAATGAATTCAACATTTCTGTGTATCAAAGGACACAAGTGAAAAGGCAAGCTATGGAAGGGGAGAAAATATTTGCAAATCATATATCTGATAAGGGGTTAATATCCAGCATAAATGAAGACCTACAATCCAACAATAAAAAAATACAAACAACCCAATTTAAAAATGAGCAAAGGACTTAAATAGACATTTCTCCAGAAAAGATATACAAATGGTCAAAAAACAAATGAAAAGATGTTCAGCACCACTAATCATTAGGAAATGCAAATCAAAACCACAATGGGATACCACTTTACACCCATTAGGATGGCTACTATTAAAACAAAACAAAACAAAACAAAATAACTAGAGTAGGTGAGATGTGGAGAAATTGGAAGCTTTGTGCACACTGTTGATGGGGATGTAAGATAGTGCAGTCACCACAAAAAAAGACTAGGTGATTCCTCAAGAAGTTAAACACAGAATTACCATATGATCCAGCAATTCCACTTCTGGGTATATACTCAAATGACTTGAAAGCAGGGTCTCCAGTAGATATTTGCACACCCAGATTCATAGCAGCATTATTCACAATAGCCAAAAGGTGGAAGTATATATGAATGGACGAATGAATAAACAAAATGTGGTCTATAAATACAATGGAATGTCATTCAGCCTTGAAAAGGAAATTCTGACTCAGGCTACAACATGCATGAACCTTGAGGACATCATGCTAAGAGAAATAAACTAGTCAACAAAAAGACACATACTGAATGATTCCACTTATAAGAGGTACCCAAAGTAGTCAAATTCATTCAGATGGAAAGTAGAATGGTGGTTGCCAAGGCTCAGCGGGGAGAGGAGAATGGGGAGTGGTTATTTAATGGGTACAGAGTTTCAGTTCTGTAAGATGAAAAGAGTTCTGGAGATTGGTATCACAACACTGTAAATATACTTAACACTACTGAAGTGTACCCTTAAAATTCTTAACGATAGTAAATTTTGCTATGTGTATTTTATCACAATAAAAAAAATTCAATTGAATTCAATTAGTTTCCCAAATTTATTTGCTTTAAATTCAGCTTGTTGGCCGGGTGTGGTGGCTCACGCCTGTAATCCTAGCCCACGAGTTTGAGGTTGCTGTGAGCTATGATGAAGCCACTGCACTCCACCTGGGGTGACGGAGTGAGACTCTGTCAAATTAATTAATTAGTTAATTAATTAGTTAATTAATTAATTAATTCAGCTTGTTGGCTGCTGCCTCCTTCATCCCTGTGACTCTCAAATCACTGGTTTGAAAAGCAAATTTTTAATTTTATTAAAAAGCATATATATATAGACACATATGTTTGTGTGCATATATATGTGCATACATAAAGAAAGAATTTTCTTTATATGAACAGGATCATGAGACAGAATAATAAGGCTTATTCAGTGCACAAAACACAAATGCTATTCTAAATGAGTTTTAAAGCTCCCCAAGGATTTAGTTATACGAATATGATTCTAGGAAATGAGTTCCCGGAACTCCCTTGCTAGATTCCAGTTGATCCAGCAGTTTTAAGAACAGTCAGCAACAATGTAACACTGAAAGCACAAGCAACAGAAGGGAAGATAGATAAATTGAGCTTCATCAAAGTCAAAAAACTTTTGTGCACCAAAGGACACTATCAAGAAAGTGAAAAGACCATCCACAGAACGGGAGGAAATATTTACAAACCATACATCTGATAAGGGACTAGTATTCAGAATACATAACTCATACAACTCAACAAGACAAATAACCAGCTTTAAAAAAAAGGAGGGGCAAAGATTTGGATGGACATTTCTCCAAAGAAGGTACAAAATGGCCAAAAAGCACATGAAAAGATGATGATCAACATCATTAGTTGTTAGGGGTGCAAATTAAAACCACAATGAGATACCAATTCACACCCCCTCAGATGGCTATAATCAAAATGAGGAGAATTACAAGGGTTGGGGAGGATGTGCAGAAACTGGAACCCTCAAATATTGCTGGTGGGAATGTAAAATGGTGCAGCCACTGTGGAAAAAACCTTGGCAGTTCCTCAAAAAGCTAAACATAGAATTATCATATGACCCACCAATTCTACTATTCAAGAAAATGAAAAACATATGTTTAAACAAAAACTCGTAAAAAGAATGTTAACAGCAGTGTTACTCATAATAGCCAAAAGGTAGAAACAATCCAAATGTCTGTCAACCGAAGAATAGAAAAACTGATGAATGTGATATACACAAAACAATGGAATATGATTTGGCCATAAAAAAAAAAAAAGGAAGTGCTGATCCACCTGCTACAAGGTGGATAAACCGTGTAAACATTACGCTAAGTGAAGGAAACCAGAAACAAAAGGCCACATATATGCTTCCATGTATATGAAATGTCTAGAATAGGCAAATCCACGATACCAAAAGCTGGTTCGTGGTTGCCAGGAGCTGGGGGTAAGGAGTCATGGGAAGTGACTACTTAATGGGTACAAGGTTTCTTTTGGGGGTGATGGAATCGGACAGTGGTGATGGTGATACAACATTGCAAATGTATTAAAAGCCATTGAATTGGACACTTCAAAATGGTCAAAATGAAAATTGTTGTTATGAGAATGTTGCCTCAATTAAAGAGAAAAGAAGAAGGAGAACAGCCAGGCACAGGATGGTTTACTTCCAGAGTCTCCAGTGGAAATGGGTAGGAGCCTTACAGATTCCTAGGCCAGCCAGATGGCAGCCGCGGTCTAGTGACTGAGTGCATCGCACAGCTAGTGAACGGCAGAGCTGAGCTTCCCAACTCCCCACTCAGTCCTTCCTGCAGAGCTCCTTCGGAATCAGAGCCCATACGGGCTGTTTCTATGTGCTCAAAAACAAAGCCAAACCACCTTCAAGACCAAGCACTTGCACCCAAGACTGTTTCTGTGTGCAGCTTTTGACCTATGCTACAAGGATTTACCAGGGGCTGCAACCAACCAAACTGAAGTCCATCACCCACCTGCCAATGCTTTTATTGTTCACTGCCTCGTTAGTTTTATTTGCTTGTAGTTCACTGTTGTTATGGACTTGTATCCTCCCCTCCAAAATTCGTATGCGGAAATCCTAACCCCCCAATGGGATGGTATTAGGAGGTGGGGCCTTTAAGAAGCGATTAAGTCAAGAGGGTAAAGCCCTCATGAATGGGATTCATGCCCTTAGAAAAGAGTGCCCAGTGAGCTCCCTCACCACGTGAGAACACAGCAAGAAGATGGCCATGTGGAAACCAGAGAATGGGCCCTCCCCCGGTACCGGATCTGCCAACGTCTTGATCTTGGACTTCCCAGCCTCCAGAATGGTAAGAGAAATGTTTGTTGTTTAAGCCACCCCATCTATGTTAATTTGTTGTAACAGCTTGACTTACTAAGACAATGATTTATATCAAGTAGAAAAATCATATTGTCATCGCATTGCTCTAATCTTAGAAAAGCATGTCATTCATAGTGTCAGAGTTGGCTTGTGTCCCAGTAATATTTGAAGACATTTTTTGTGTTTTAAAAAAAAATAGATAGAACATTAGCAGTTTAGGGCACATGCACAAAGACAAATCAGGAAGCCATTTTATATACAAATGGCTTCAAAGAATACATTGCAAAAAAATAAAAATAAAAAATAAAGCAGGCACTCTGAACTTTTTTTGCAAGAGCTAGTTCTTGCAAAAAAATGAGATAAAATGAGAAAAAAAATTAATATACAGAGCAATACAATGATTAAGAGGCTTTCTAGTCACAAGTCCTGGGTTCAAATCCTCCTTCTGGCTTTTCATTAGCAAGTTGCAGTACAAATTTCTTTTATGTTCAGATGTTTCTTTTGCAAAATAAGGACAACAGTAGCACCTTACTTTATTGAGTCATTTTAGGATTAATAAGATAGTGCATACAAAACATTTTATCACACACCTTAACCCATAGAAAATAGGGAGTTTAATGGGATATAAAATATTTTGCCTGCAAAACTAAATTGTACCTTTCTGTTTACTGCATATCTCTGGCCATAGAACTCAGAGGCATAGAATTCTTTGTCGGAAGAAATATGGGACTGGATTAGGAAATCTGGGTTCAAATCCTAGTTCACACACTTACTAAATAGCAAGACCCTAGGAATTAGGTCAATAAATATCACTAAATCTCAGTTTCCTTATTTACAGAAAGGAAATAATGCCTATATCAGAGGGCATCGGGGCGAGGTTTTAAAATCATATATTCTAAACATTCTCAAATGTATTATCCAGAATGTAAAAGCACATTCTGGAGTTATATAAATGCTACATAAATAAGTGGGCTTTCCTGGTACAGGACTGCAGTGGCAGCGGACTGAGAGCAAGAGACCTCCATCCCAGTCCTAGGACAGTCACCTGGGTTCCCAGGGACGAAGCAGTGCTCTGGGCGTGCCTCACTTGTAGAGTAAGGCAATGAAACAATCACTAGGTCTCTTCAAGCTCTGACATTTAATGGTAGTATACATTGGAATCCATGATCAATTCTGACTTTCCCTTCTTTCTTAAGAAAGTAGAGAGGGACACTTGCACCAAGCGACCACTAAGAATGACTGGCCTGTCTTTACCAGGACTGGGAAAATGGCCCAGCCCAGCCCCAGTTCCCACGGCACAGAACCATGAGTTTGTGAACTATGCAACATTACATATGCAACTATGCAAAGGTCCTAGCCAGGTATTGTCACTGGTGGTTCAATGACAGCAATTCTCCTCTCCAACCTTAAGCTACACGGGGAAAGATGATAAAAGCTGTTTAGCTGGTGAGAGTTTTCCTCTACTCAGGCCTAAGTCCCCAGGCTGGGGAAGCTCATCTCATCCCAGGTGGATCTTAGGTGTTTTGGGATCCTGAACACACAAGAACACACAAACGATCATATTTGTATTTCCTCTTTTGAACCAATATGACCTCTAAAGTATCAAAGGTATCAACCTCTAAAGCCTGGTTCTAGGCTCCCAGCCAAATCTCAACCACATATCCCACTAACTAGACATTCATTTCGTTTCGTTTAATGGGCTAGTCTATTATCAAACAGGTATCCCCGGAGACAACTTGGGTATCAGTCATTCACAGAGCAGTAGATAACTTTAATTACTGGGATTCCTGTATAACTAAAATTAACACAAGGAAGGGATTCTGAATGGGAGCAGGGAGGTCAAAGATGGGAAGAGTGATTTTAGAGCCTGTTGCCCTTTGGGGGAAGAGAGATCTAGAAGGGCCATCCTGTGGGGATGGCGGGGACGGTGTTGGACAGTAAGGAGGCAGCAGAGCACTGGGCACCCAGGGCTGGAAGACACTCAACATGGGGAGCGGGGATGGGGACACAGACGGAAGGGAACATCAGAAGGCATTTCACAGACTCGGTGATGTCGCCAAGTTCAGCAGCACTCTGCATCGTGCACTCACTGGCACCTGCCCTGGAGAAGAGGAGAATCACTCTAGTCTGTGCAGGGTGTTTTGCTGCTGGGAAAAGGGCCTGGAAGCCCTTTGGAAGGAGTGCTCATGATCCAGTATCCCTGGCTGAGCTGCTGGTTCTGGCTAAACCTTGTCTGGAGTGGCATGGAGAAGGCTGAGGGACCCAGGGGCACTGGCGAGGAAGAATTAGGCCAACAGAATTGCCCCTCTGCTCTCTGTTCCAGGAAGCTCAGAGTCCTTCACAGGTGGTCATCAACAGAACCTCACTGCAGCCCAAAGCGGACTTGTAGGGAAAAGAAAGGAATGTGATAGAAGCTTTCCTCATTCACATCCACTATACTGGCTCTTTCCGTTCCCCAAAACCTGACATCCCAGGTCAAGCCACACCCAGCTTTCTGGTGCTGACCTGCTCACACTCTGCAGCACGTTTCATTCCGCCAGTGCAAACGCATGCACTCCTCTCCCTCATCTCCCATGGGCCATGTGGCATCTGGGCTAAGGAAGCCTGTTCCCTCCCTTCCCAAAACCTTGCTAGAGGACCAGCAGGACTCCTAGCACAACAGGTGAGCAAAGCCACTCCTGGCCATACATTAACAACACTTGTAAATACAGATGCCAGGGAGAAGGGAAGGTATGAGTCAGGGGTCCTGGGACCTCCTCACTCTCTTCTCCCCCCGCCTCTCTCTATGCCAGGGCTTCTGATAGGAATGCACAGAGATGCTGGCAGCCATCCGGCTCATTAGCTGAAAACTAAGTAGTGACTTCTCAATGCAGTCAAAATGGTGGCCCCCACTGCGCTTTTGGAAATCACCATTGTTATACACACATGTACACCCAATACCTTTTCCCTTCTGTATAGACATGAAATATTTAAACATTGCAAGCACCAATCCAAGCAAATGCTCTTAGTCAGAAATGACAAAATGTCACAGAACAGCCCTTATGTGATAAGCCCAGATTAAATGTGAAAATTCAGGGGACGCTGCAGAAAGACCAAACCAGAACAACTAAGCAACTGAGGATATGTGGATTGCAGAGGCTGAAACTGTCTTGTTTTGTTGAGTTTGGTTGGGTATTTTTTTTCTTTAAATCTCTTCCTCTATGTGCCCTAGGTTTACAATTTAAAATTTCTATTAAATTCAGGGAGTGTTCAAACAAGTAGCTCCAATGATCAAACATCTAAGGCTTCTAAATGGACAAGAACAGAGATGTATTATTTAACCCAGTGAAATTACTTATCTTTCAAACGTGAGTTTTAATTCACTGCCATCATGATAGGATGGCCATTATCAACCCTTATCCCTGATCTGCCATTGTTTACACCATTTCTTTTTTATTCCCCAGTTGTTTTTCTGCTCCCTCTAGGACATTAGAATTACCAGCACAACTTGCCATACATGAAGCTACTCACTCAACCATGATGCTAAACGATCTTGGTTTTCACCCAATGTATTCACGTAGGGAAGCATTTCACACCCAGCTTTCAGTATGTTACATCATTAGAAATTTTCACTTCAATTGTCCGATCACTTGGAATAAAGCTAATTTTTTTGGATTGAGGTTGTTCTTGTTGAATCCTAGTGAAATATGGATATGAGACACTCCCCTATAGGAATAAATTAGAGGACAGGGCAGGGAGGGTGGGTATCAATTAAGTACTTAGTTGTCTCACCTTTTGAAAATGACAGCAAATGGTTTTATTTTTCTCAGTTGGTCCTATGAACGTCAAAAGCTGCAAAACTGCCCTGTGATGCATACTATGTCAAAAAACTCACATCATGCCCCTGCTGTTATCACCAACTCTTAATTGTTCTCTAATGCTATCAATGCAAGCACACAACCTGGATGTTGAATAAATGCTTCCCAGAACCCTCAGTGAATATGTACAGACCACTCCCACCACTTTGGAAGCCCTTTGAAAAGAAGTGACCTCTTGAACTTGTTATAACTAACCTTCCCCTGCCCTACAAGGCAAGGCACACAATAGATATTCAATAAATAATCATTCATTCATTCATTGATTTTTCATCTTCACCAATGGGTGGGAGAGAGAAACCACAAACAAGCGTTAAAATATTTTGAACTGTAAAATTATCAATAGAGAAATTAAGGATGTGAAAAAAATTGCACCAGGATAAGGGTCACCCAGATAAGGAAAAAATCGTGGAGTGAGAAGACCACTGCACTTACAACGCCCACTGCTCCTATTTCCCAGACGGTGACAAACATTTTCTAAAATTAAGGTTAAGCACATGGGCCTTCTTTGTTTCCCCATTAATACAGTATGGGGGGTTAATCTTCTTTGATTAAATGTGAGGGGCTGCCCCCCCCCCCTTGTTCCTTTTACCCTTTGAACACAATCCCGGTTCCCAAAGCGTCTCCCACATAGCGGCAGGGGGAGCGCTCTGGGGAGCCCTTGCCGAGACACTTAGCGGAACTTTGTTCTCCACATGGGCTATTTAGGAGCGTCCTGGTTTCCTCGGATGACTCCACGGCCTCCCTCGCTCTTCTCAAGCTGCGAACAGGAGTCAAGGGTGGTGAGATCCTCCGAGGCGGTCCGGGGAGGCGCTGACCGTGGTGCTGGCCTCGGAGCTCGGGATGTGCGCACAGAAGGCGCCAGAGGAGGTGCGCCGGGAGCGGCCTTCGGAACCCCGGCCCCTCCCGACCCCCGGGGAGCCCGCGGGCCTTCCCGCAGACCCTCCCCTGCACGCTGAGAGCTGCATCAAAAAAGGGTGGGGCACCCAGCCACAGCTGCAATCGGAAGCCGCCCGGGAGGATTTAAGAAGAATGGAACCGCGGCCCACCCCTTCCCAGGCGACCCCCACCCCCAGCCAGGGATCGGCCCGTCCTTTCCGCCCACCCCCCACCTCCCAGGCTCGGAGAACCGCGGGCCGCCTTTGTGGGCGCACGGCCGCCCACCGCCGAGCCCGAGCCTCGCCGCACCCTGCGCGAGGAAGGGGCGGGCAGGGCGCGGTGCGCGTGCAGATGCGGGAGGCGACATTCAAGGCGGGGCAAGAAGGCGGGAGCGCTGGGGTAAGGGGGCGAGGGAGGGGCGATCCCCGCGCCTGGTCCTTCGTCTCCACCTCCCAACCCCATACCAACCTGGTCGTAGATGTTCTGCAGGGCTTCCTTGCCAGAGGCCCGCCGGATCTCCACCTTCCGGGCCGATTCAACAGATGGCTCCCCGTTGGCACGACGGCCCTGCCGGGAGTACGGCGGCTGCGGGTCCGGGCCCAAGTGGGCGACGTCCCGCTGCTGAGCCACCACCTGCCCCGAGCCCCGGCCCACCGACAGCGAGTCGAAGTCGATGGTCTTGTTCTCCGAGGACCCTTCCACCGGGCAGAACATGCCACAGAATTTCTGCCGGGGCTTGGGGCTGCCCGAGCCCAGGTTCTTAAAAAAGGCAGGGACCTCTTCGTCCTCTGCCGCCTTCCCAGATTGCTTTCTCTCGGCCATGGCGCGGGGCTCGGGGAGGGTCGTCTCCGTCCGTCCGTCGGTCTAGGTCTCCCACCCCTAGCTGCTGCCGCGGCTGCCGCGCTCTGCCTACCGCAAGGTGTACAGAAAGGAAGGAGGGCTGGCGAGCCGGCGACCCACCCTCCCGGTCCCTCCCCCTGACCCCGCTTTCTCCCCTCCCTGCCCACGCCCCCCGCGGCCACCGCGCGAGCTCGGGCGAGCGGCAAAGTTGGGTCTGGGAGGGCGGCCGCTGCGGCAGCGGAGCCGAGAGACTGCCAGTTCCCGGCAGCGCGGGGAGGGGGAGGCGCGGGCGGGGCGGGGGCGGGGCGCGACGCCGGGGAGCCGACGGGAGGGGGGACCGGGAGGGGAGGGGAGCGGTGCGGAGGGGAGAGGAGGAGAGGGGGAAGGAGGGGAGGGTGGCGCCACCCCGAGCCCTGCGCTCCGGAAGTGAAGCGGCCAGACCACCGGCTAATGGATGCGGAGCGGAGGGCCCGCTGACCGCTCTCGGCGCCAGGGTGAGTATGGGGTAGGGTGGCGGGAGCGAGGAACGAAGGGCTCAGCCCCTGGACCCCGCGCCCCTCTCCCCTACCTGCCCGGCCCGGGCGCCTTTCCCCCACCGCATTGCGGACGTGGGCCGGGGGCGAGTGCACAGGGTGCATGGGGCTCCCGCTCCCTTACCCTGATAAAAGCAGATGCAGGGGAAAGGGGGACAAACTGGCAGTCGCCAGGACAATCGGGGGCTGGGAAGGGGGCCGGCCCTGGGGATGCGCAAGGGGTGATGCAGGTAGCGCGGACAGAAGGGGGCCAGCCAAGGCGCGGGACACTAAAGCTTCAGTTTACCCACGCGCCTTGGTGGGCTTCGGGGAGCAGAGACTGAAACTAGGAGGTTCTCGCTTAGTGCACCCACGGTGGTGGCGGTGGCGGCAGCGGGGGTCGCACAACATGGCGGGAAGTAATGCAGAGGGGCGTAGCAAATCCCAGCCCTACGCGATGACTTATCGAGGGTGCAGACCCGCTATATTGCCCGAGGGCGCCACATACAGTATCTGCGCCACTGCGCCCAGAACAGGCCAGGAGAGCGTCACGATTTAGTATCTTCCCCATACACCCACACAAAAACAAAAAGGTGGGGAGGAGAAACAGATTGAAGCCCACTACCCAAATCGCCATCATTTCCCCGAGCCCTGGGCGCCCCGCCTCGTCCCCACCCCCGCCTGCGTTGCGCACTGCGCCACAGCCGTGAGGTTTCCCAGGTTGCCAGATGCCGCGGGCCTGGGACACAAGTGCGGGCGCGCATTGGGCAGGGGGTAGGAGGTAGGGTGCCGGCCGGGAGCACCGTGAATTGTGGGGCCAAGCAGGGGAAAGGTGTGTGGGAACTTGATGTGTACGTGCAGGTAGTTCAGCCATGGCCACCGTGTTAGCGAGTGTCCAGGGGCATTTTGATTTGCGTAGGTAACGCGATCTCTGAGAGTCCTTCATTGCCTATTCCCATCTCCTTGTCCTTAGCTCGTAGCATTCCCTGCCTCTGGTGGGTTAAAGCCCCGCCTCTCTTTACACGGTGGCAAAATCCCGCAGAAATGATGCCCATCCTTTGGTGGCTCGGGAGGGCGGTCTGGGCATGCTCAGTAACCAGGGTGGGTTTGGGCTAAGAGAGGCCGTTTAGCGCAGGGCCATGGCGCAGGGCAGTGCGACCAAGGGTTTGGTCCCATTGTCAGCCCTTGCCCCAGGAAGGATTAAATGCAGATACCACCCCCTCCCAATTGTGAGGGCTACTTTGGTGAACAGAGTTAAATTTGGAGGTTGAACAGGTTGAAATCTGAGAGAAGGATCTCCGGCTAAGAAGGGGAGAAGGAAGACGGATATACGCGTGCAGGTGTTGAGAGGATCCCAGGTTGGTTTTTTGGACTTATCATCAGATGTGCTTCGCGTTTGAATAAAGCGCTTCCACGTGAATTACATCATTTCCTACCCACGGCAGCCCTGTGAGATGAGTGCTTTATCCGCAGGGCTTTCCGGGTTAGGAAAGTGAGATTTAGAGAGATTGGGGTGCATTGCCTAAGGTCAGGTATTTATTACAGTTAAGTGACCCAACAATTCCAGTGGGGGTCCTACACCTCAAAGTCTAGCTACTTTTCCAGCTTGTGCTGTGGCCTCCTTTATGAGAAAATACAGCATTCTTACTTTTTTTTTCCATATCCAAATATTTCCATCCGAGGCCCTATTATGTATCAAGGGCATCTCACTTGCCATCTTTTTATTTGAAGGTCGCATGGCAGGTAGGGATTGCCTTTGGGAGGAAGAGCCATCTAAAAGTAGCCTAATTTTAGCATGACAGTTATTATGTAGACCTTAGACATGTTTCTTCCTGGGCATTCAATGCCTTTATACATCCCATGTTTCCTCTAAATATTCCAAAGGGAAGGAAGGTCTCCTCCATATTTTGGAAAGGAACAGTCAGAAGTGAGCAGTCTCCATCCCTGGGGCTGCTGGCATGGGGGGAAGCAGCATTTTGTCCTCCTGACCCTCTGCCACCCCTGGAGCCTTCCGCACCTTCCCAGAAGACCCGAGAGATGTGCCCACAGCAGCAGCTGCTGCTAATATCCCTACAGGTTGGCATCTGTGGCATAGGGACCCCATGCGGATTGATGGGGATTTTCATTCAAGGGGAAAATGGTTGTAGCCCCCAGCACACTCCACAAAGGCACCAGATCGTCCCTTTTCGCGTTTTCCCAATCCCCACAGGCCCTCCAGAACCGGCTCCTTAACAGGTGTGTTTCCTCCCTTTTTCTTTTTCCTCCAATGACCCATTCAAGTTCAAGTGCTGGGAAAAAGGTGTTAGCAACTTACCATTCACAGCAAAAGTAGCACCTAGTTGTGCATTTGCAAAGCCTCACCAGAACCATAGCAAAAGAGAATTAATTCATAATTCCAAATTTAACTTATTTGGCCCTGAGATATTTTTTCCTAATTGATATACCCCTATTAAATTATTTTTAAATGTTTGAGTGATTCTTAATTATATTTTTTAATCAAAGTGAAGCAGTTTAATATTGTTTAGTGGAATTGTGAAGGACTCATATTTTCAAATAAGTGAAACATAAATACATGTTACTATTTATTTGTGTGTAACAGGGCACGTGGCTTGACTGGAGCTGATGTGGACATGCCATTGTGTGGAGGTGGGTGACATCTTCCTGTGCTAGAAGCTGAATAAATAAGCTTCTTGACTCTCACGGAACATTCCAGAACACCTGAACAGGTATCTAGCCACATCTCCTGATTTCATCTTTCACATGGCAAAGACCTTAAATCCTGTCCACAGCTGGGGCCCAGACGTTAATCAACATGTCTGATGAGCACATGGCAGGGAAGCCAGATTTCAGTGGGGTCCCCAAGTGAACAAAAGTCACAGTAAGCAGGGAAGGGATCTGACAGAGTGGGATAGACACAGCACAGTGTGAGGCAGGACCCCCGGGGCTGTCTCCAGTCCCATCCCAAACTACAGCTCTGATGCTTCTCGGGAAGGAGGGGCTGTGTGGTAAAACTGAACATTGTCTTACTAGGGCCCCAAGCCACCCTGCCGGGAGGCTTCTCTGCAAGAGTTCCAGGTGCCAGAGTGGAAGGCTTCTTCCCACCAACTGGAGAGAGGCAAAGCATCGGAGACCAGGAGATTGTGCGGAAGGCAGCTGTCCCAGGTGCCTCGGCGGATGGTCAGAGCAGGGTGAGCATACGTGGCTGCCAGTATCAGTGACACAGACAGCACCAACCAGACTGCAGAACCGAGGCACAAGCCACCCACCGTGGGTGAGGTCTAAAGACATACTGGGAAGTGCTGAGTTCTTGCCACTGGGAAGGCAAGGGTCACTGGTCCAGAAAACTTGAGACTGCCTTGGAGTGACCCAGCCTGGGACTCACTCACTGGTGGGTGATAGGCTTAGAAGCTCATCCAGGGTATTTGTGGTCCTCAGTGCATATCGGCACCACTAACTGACTGGTCCTATAGAGTCAGAGTGAGTGAGGTCTTGGGACAATGGCGCTGGCACTGTTGGAGGACTGGTGCAGGATCATGAGTGTGGATGAGCAGAAGTCGCTGATGGTCATGGGGATACCGGCGGACTGTGATGAGGCTGAGATCCAGGAGGTCCTTCAGGAGACGTTAAAGTCTCTGGGCAGGTATCGACTGCTTGGCAAGATATTCCGGAAGCAGGAGAATGCCAATGCAGTTTTACTAGAGCTTATGGAGGACACTGATGTCTCAGTGATCCCCAGTGAGGTTCAGGGGAAGGGGGGTGTCTGGAAAGTGATCTTTAAGACCCCTAACCAGGACACCGAATTTCTTGAAAGACTGAACCTCTTTCTAGAAAAAGAGGGGCAGACAGTCTCTGGTATGTTCCGAGCCCTTGGGCACGAGGGGGTATCTCCAGCCACGGTGCCCTGCGTATCACCAGAGCTGTTGGCCCATTTGGTGGGGCAGGCAATAGCACACGCCCCTCAGCCCCTGCTACCCATGCGATACCGGAAGCTGCGAGTGTTCTCGGGGAGCGCTGTGCCAGCCCCCGAGGAAGAGCCCTTTGAGATCTGGTTGGAACAGGCCACCGAGATAGTCAAAGAGTGGCCAGTAGCAGAGGCAGAAAAGAAAAGGTGGCTGATGGAAAGCCTGCGCGGCCCTGCCCTGGACCTCATGCACATAGTGCAGGCAGACAACCCGTCCATCAGCGTGGAGGAGTGTCTGGAGGCATTTAAACAAGTGTTCGGGAGCCTGGAGAGCCGCAGGACCTCGCAGGTGAGGTATCTGAAGACGTACCAAGAGGAAGGAGAGAAAGTGTCGGCCTATGTGTTACGGTTAGAAACCCTGCTCCGCAGGGCGGTGGAGAAACGGGCCATCCCTAGGAATATAGCCGACCAGGTGCGCTTGGAGCAGGTCATGGCGGGCGCCAGCCTGAACGAGATCTTGTGGTGTCGGCTGAGGGAGCTGAAGGATCAGGGCCCGCCCCCCAGCTTCCTGGAGTTAATGAAGGTAATACGGGAAGAGGAGGAGGAAGAAGCCTCCTTCGAGAATGAGAATATTGAAGAGCCTGAGGAAGAGGCTGGCTATGACCGCTGGGACAATGAAGGAGACAACTAAAGATCACGTGGGAGTAGGACCCCCTCCTTGCCCCCCGGTCAGCCTGGGGGACGTTCACTCTGCTAGGCTAAGATCCTCTCAATACATTTTTCTTTAATACATGAGACTGAAATCAAGGCATTCTAGCCAATTCTTGATTTTTCTTCCTAAGAAAAAAATACTTGGGAGTTCTTAGACCCTAGATAGATTATTAATAAACAAAAGATTAAATTCCAAACATAAGTAAGCCTGAAAGGAATCTAAAACACTACATACTTCCAGTTTCCTTTAATTACCCCCAAATAGGCCAAAGTTTACCATACCATAGAAGAAAGAATTGACATTGGAAAAAAAATATCTTTTGTAACTGTTTGACAAATGAAGCTGTTCAACTTGACAGGTATTTTCCTTTCTCCAATCAGCAAATTTTCTGAGTACCTAGCATTGTGAGACACCGTAGGAGGAGTTACAGACCACAGCTAAGATCTATGGTTAAGCAGCTCTAAACCTACAGAATGGGCCATGCCCTCAGGGAGGTTCCAGTCTAGATGAGCGGTTGGCCTAGACAGGTGAAAGGGTAACTCACCCTTTGTGTAAATAAGTTCATAACTCACACAGACGTGTCATCACCCAGTGAACAGGACCATCACTGCCTGTAGGTTTCTTTCTTCTCTTACCTGGGAAGTGTTCCTCCCGCCCCCGCCCCCTGTAGGTGTCAGATAGATGGTTCCAGAGCTAAGTGCTTTGTCAGGCCCTGAAGACACAAATGACTTGGCCTAATGTCTGCTTTCAAGAGGTCCCCAAAGAGAGGGTGGACATGAGAGGACAAGCACGCATGGGAGGGGGGATGTGCGGGGCAAGTTTGATTTAGTGAATGGGCCAGCCTGCTTAGAGAGGAAGGTTTTAGTGGCGGCAAAAGGGAGAGAGGAGAGAAAAAGAACTCACATTTATTGAGGGCCTACTATGTGCAAGGTGTTTCGTGCATATCCCATGAGCGTGAGATACACAACAGCAATCCTATTGTGGTGTAATTTTGCTCTTTATAAAGCGAAAGAAACTGAAGCTCAGATGGGTTAAGTGGTCTCAACCCCCAAATGCTGAGAAGTGGTAGAGTCTAGACAGAAACCCAGAACTCTAACTCACACTAATCCACTCTCAACCATCATAATGGCTTTCAAATTGTGCTCCACAGTTCTGCAGAGATTTTTCATCAGTGTCATCTTCAGAATGTATTTTAAACTCTTTAAATCTCTAATAAATAACAGGTAGACTCAAATGTGCTGACAACCAAATGTTAACATGCTAGTATTCAACCAACAGGTTTGCTTTTATTTCCAGATTGACTCATTTTGTACAGACCTTGGAATAAAGCTTCCCTTATGGTATCTGTGCACGTATCCACACTACTCTTAATTGTTCATAGATTTAAAAAGTTGTAGCACCTCCTGGGTGTTTAAATCCAGCCTGTGCATGTCAAGTGTACTAGCACAGCATAAATGAGCACCATTCAGTTACGTGATAGGCAAAGCTCTGACACAGTCGACATATAGTCTCCGTGGTAGATTTGTGCGTACTATAAACAAGTTGCTTAGCTTCTCTAAACATCAGTTTCATCATCTGAAAAATTAGAAGATGAGAGTACAGGGTTGTTATTAGGATCAAATGACATGGTGCCTTTTAAGCACTTTGCATGATGTCTGGAACAGAGAAGGCTCTCGCTACGTTGAGGCTCTTACGGTTTTCATGATGCTTACAGTCCGCACAATGCATGCCCTCTGTATTCTGACAGTTGTGTAGTCACAAGTAAATATGAAATCTTCCAGTCAAGTTGTGATACCATTGCATTAAAAACCACGTCAGCTCTTACTGTAAATTTCAGCGCTTGTTAGTCTTTTATATTTGTGATAAGTATTCCAGCAGTTGATGATTGTTAGAGATTGGACTTTGAAACAATAATTTCTTCTTTCTGATTGTGGGTCAGTTTAACCAGAGAATACCCTGCGATTGTAAGAAAAGCATTTTTTTTAAAAAAAGGTATCATTTGTGATCGTTTATCTTTCTAAATTATATTTTCAATACTGTTTGGCCAAAGTGATGCAACAACTGTTGTCCATTACACCAATTTAATGTGTTTTTCTGTTTGTGACAATGGCCTCATTGTTGTCATTTATTGACAGTATACAAAGTAAAATGTTTTAAATGTGAAGTTATAAAATAAATATATGCTAATAAAATCCTGAGTTTTTTCTCATTCCTATAGTGTGGCCTCTTTAAGCTATTGCTTGAAGAAGGAACTTTTCATTACTAAAAAATTGTGAGAGATAAGTTCAGAAAATCAAGCTAAAGCCAAAGAGGTCTTGAACTTCTCTAGTCAAGAAATTGAAAGCAAAATGCTGGAATGAGAGTACTTGGGCTATGTCTCCAGGGATAAGAGACAGCTCAGTCCACCCATCATCGATTTCCCCTTTAAACACACAGAGACAACAGATGGAGACCACTCCCCTCAGAGACTGCCAGTGCATTTGCTCAGGAAAGCAACTGCACAGATAAATTTCCCAGCCTCTGTTTGGCCAAAGGTGAAATGACCTAAAGGTTGAATATTGTGTTTCTGGGCTGAAGTGGCCTTTATTATATAGATGTGTAGGGGGGAAATGCCTCTTGCATTTGGGTCACTGGGCCATACACACTGCAGACCAGTCCATTAAACAGGAGTGTCCCAAGGGGTGCTCAGCACCGAGGGTCTCCCACTCGCCAGGGCAAACCGTCTTGGGGGTGGTCTCACCTTACACTTCATGTCTCCAGTGCTGACCCTCAGAGAGTCTCCAGGGTTCTCACACCACTGCTGAGGATAACTTTCCACCAGAGCTCTCTGCTGACAATTGCAGACCAAGCCATCAGTCTTCTGTCTCTTCAGGCCTGAGGTGTCTGTCACCTGACACTTGCACTTGCACGAGCCACACCCACCAGGCCTCACCTCCTACTGTGTTCTGCTTCCAACCTAAATGCAAGACTCCATCAGCAGCTCTTTGCCGTTTCCACGCTGTGCTGTGCTTCCAACTCACCTTCTAGACATTCCAGTGTCCTAGACAACCTAGCCTGGTCATCAGAGTGTTTCCTGAATTCCTTGTCACCATATTTTTTCACGGAACTCCGGTCCCCTTCCCAGTGCTCTGTGGCCCAGGTGGCCCCTTAAGAGGAGGCAGCTCAGTCTCCCCACCTCAGGCAAGATTGGAGGGTGGTGGTAGCATTTCTTCCAGTTCACTGCCATCGTGTCCCCACTTATAAACACATTTGCTCCTCCTTGGCATAAGCTCACCCACTCTGCCCCACCACCCTCTGCGGAGTGGCCTGATTACCCTGGATGATGACGATGACGGAGCAATAATAAAGCAAGCCAGTGCAGAGAGGGGTCCCTTTAGGGCTGAACCTGGCTGGGCATTACCTAAAGCAACAAAGAGTAGGAAGCACAAGGTAATGACTATGAGCCGTGTCCAAGGGCATCCTACGAGACTGGGAAAGCGAGGAGGGTTAGAAGCTGGAGTTCTGAAGGAGCAGGGCCCAAAATGAAACACGGAAGTGAAGCAAGAGGCTCCGGGGCAAGTGTTATCAAATGTGCTCCATGCTTGGTTTAAGGTGGCCACCGGCAAAATCTCTGGATGGTCTGAAGACCCAGGACAAGGGCAGATCTCTCTCCCATCCCCTCTCCGACAGGGTGGGCCAGGAATTGTCTCCGAGAGGAAGATGGTGCTGTGGGTGGGCTTCTCAGAAGCACCTTCCCACTGTCCCAGGCCCTGGCGTTGTCATGGTCCAGACCTGTGTGACACAACGCCTTTGCCAGCCCAAGTGCCCCTTGACCTCCCAGAGGGATCCTTTTTTGAAAATGAGAGCAACTCAAGAAGTGTATGCCAAAATCAATTTTATCATAAGGAAAAAGGTGTAGGATTTCAGTTTTGCTTTCAGGAGACCAGCTGGAGCTGTCCGTTAACTGTCCAGGCTGCTTTAAACAACAGCTGAGGCTTTTCCCCAGTCTGCTCCGCTCCCCCAACAGGGGAAAAGTTACCAAAGGGGAGGAGTCACTGGACTATGCATGGGGTTGCTGAGGCTGGGGGCCACTGCAGGCAGCCCCAAGGCAGGTAGGGGGAAGGATGGTGGTCCCCATCCCTTCCCGCCCAGCCCCCTGCACAGCCTGACAGTTCCATAGAAGGCTTTTCCTAGATTCCTGGCACAATAGCTTTCCCAACAAGCTCAATGACTAAAATAAAAGCTGTCATGAACTAACAAGCAGTTGTCACAAAAATAAACTTTATATTGTAAGTGAACATAAGCAAGACAATGGAAACCAGTTTGGTAAATGAGAGAGGCTGAGTTCTGCTGACTAGCCATTGTTTTCCACTCCCTGGTAACAATCCCTTCAAAAGTGTCAGCCTCTGATGATGCTCATGGAGCCTGGGGACACTGCTCACTGTTTAGGTAGTGGTTAGTGGACCTTTTAAATGTTCTAAATAGAGATCTTGTGTATGCGATTAAGGCCATTGTAAATCTCCACAGCTGGGTGTGCTGCCATCTTGGGAGAAACATCTACCAATCCAGAATGGTCAGGGCCATTTCCAAGTCCAAGGTGATTTATGTCTCTAAACCTAAGGTAGTAATTCTTGGGACTCACAGGCCCTGTCACTGGTCTGAGTTTATGGCCTTCAAGTGGTATTGAGGGATGAGAAATAAAGTTGTAGAGGTCCACAGGCCATATCCAGGGCCTTGTACGGGCTTCAGTAAATTACTAATGGGCTACTTGTCAGAGGCATGGAATCCTGTGTCTTATTTCCTCACTGGGACCACTGGGTTTTATCAGCAGCTGAACTATGTGGGAGCTATTCCTCCTTGACCAGGCCTGTCCTCAGGTTCTTTGGTGCTTCAGAATTCACAATGGCATGATCTGAAATGTGTCCTGCTTGGAACCGGAATATATTTTGGCTCAACTTGGGAATCCATCAAAATTGCAGTGCAAGGGATAAGGCTGAGCACGTCTACTTCCTCTGGCACCTGGGGGTGGTTATAGTTTTTTCCAGGAGTGAGCAGGTTATACCTGACCTGGGCAGGTATACTCCATTTATGAGGTGGTCGGAGCACTCAGACAAGGGGTAGGGATGGGAATTGATATGGATTGAGGACTAAGAAGAGATGCAGAGGGGGCTATACCTAACATCTACTCACCCCACACACTACTGGCATATCCAGCCTACTCAGAAACAAAGGATAGAACAACAGAAATTAAAACTTAAATGAGAAGCAGAATAAAACATAAGGATGGGAACAGACAACCCCAAGCAGAATAAATATAAAGAAAATCTCATATAGGCACATCACAGTCAAACTGCTCTAAACCAAAGATAAAATCTTGAAAGCAGCCAGAGGAAAATGGCATATTACATACTGAGGAGTAACCATAGGAATTACTGCTGACATCTTACAAGAAAATACGGAGGCCAAAAGACAAAGTGATAACATCTTTAAGCCGTTGTGTAAGTAGGGATTATGTTTCAGCCAAGATTTATTAAAAGTGCACCTTAAAAATCATCTGAACCTGGAGGTGAATATGGAGATAGTGGGGGCAGTGGGGTGGGAGGACAAGTGGGGGGGAAATTCTAACTAGTGATTGAATAGAATTTCCTTCATGGTTATTGGACTACTTAGGTTTTCTATTTTCTTCTGGAATCAATTTTAATAACTTGTTTTCTAATTTTTTTAATTTTATCTAAGCTTTCAAATGTATAGGCATGTTTGTCAGTGTTCTGTTCAGATGTTTTAGTAATAAATTATTAATACTTCTGTAGTTATGGCTCCATTTTCATTCCTAATATTAGTAGGGGTTTTCTCTCCTTCTTTTTTTCTTTCTTTCTGGGTTAATATTTCCAGAAGTTAGCTACTTATTGATGTTTTCCAGAGAATCAGTTTTTAGATTTTGTTA
Organism: Eulemur rufifrons; assembly: GCF_041146395.1. Classification (NCBI taxonomy): domain Eukaryota; kingdom Metazoa; phylum Chordata; class Mammalia; order Primates; family Lemuridae; genus Eulemur; species Eulemur rufifrons. The sequence goes on from NC_090994.1 coordinate 5,964,245, forward strand.
TCCTCTCCATCATTATTTTGTTAATTCCTGTTCTTATTTTTATTATTTCTTTCCTCTCACTGTGTTTAGGATTAATATGCCATCTCATTTCTAGCTTCTTGAGGATTGTTTCTTGTTTTCTATGTTTCATGATTTTTCAACAAATGTATTTAAGCATAGAAACTTATGTCCAAGTACCACTTGTATTACATCTCACAATTTGATATGTAATATTTTAAGTATTTTCATTATGATTTTTGTCATTTAACTATAAGTTAGTTTTGGGGGGAATAAGGTAGTTAAAAATATTTTATTTTAATTTATTTCCAAGTAATCGCATTGTGATGAGAGAACATATTAATTTTCTGAAACATGTTGATGCTACATTTGTATAACATGTGACCAATTTTATAAATGCCTTACGTACTCCTGAAAAGAATCTATGTTCTCTATATATTGGCTGTAGGGTTTTAAATTAGTAATTTATTATTCAAATCCTTTATATTTTGATTTTCAGCTACTTTATCCATCACTTTCTAATTCAGCCATATTAAAATTCCCTACTATAATTGTTTCATTGTCCATTTATCTTTATAATTCTTGAATTTTTCTTTTCCTAGCTCAAGAGATACTTACTAATTATTTTCAGGTTCAAATACAAGTGACAAAGAATTCAAAATAATAGTGATTTTAAAATCTGATGGTCTATGTAATTTAATCAATAATTTAATCCATTTACATTTATTTTTATTAATGATATATTTGAAGTTATTTATGCCATCTTTGGGTGTGTGTGTTATGTGTGTGTGTTTTCCATTTACTAGTCTTTTTCTTTCCTTTACTGATTTTTCTCCACTTTTCTTCCTAGATTGATAATTTATTCTTTTTTCTTCCTCTGCTAGTTTTGAAGCTATAGTATGCCATTCTATTTTTTTAATGGTGATTCACATTTTATAAGGATATGCAACTGTAAGTGTTTTCTATTTATCTAGTGTTATTCAACCTTTCACTCTCTCTGACAAACATGGTAAGGCTATAGTCAATGGTCCAGCATTATACACCTTCTATTTTTTCTCTACTTCCTTTCCCACTCTCTGTCTTTGGGAGAGACTATCTTCCAAAGAGCAACCATTTCATTTGTGAAACCATTAGAGTATGTGCTTGTGCCAGGAAAGATCCAGGAAGAATATTTATGTGTTTAAATAGATGATTTAGGTATATATTCATATATGTATTTATTGCCAAATTTCTACAGAATATATGCAGTGTCAAACTGAATGAAGATAAAAAACAAAACATCACATATATAGTAAATTCCTTGGGCACAAATCATTCAATCACAGTGTGAAGCAGGATCACAAAAAGACTCTTTAAAAGGGCAATGTGACCCTAGGCATGTAATTTATGGATACATGGTCCACTGAGTTGTGCATCTTAAAAGGAAAAATTTGTCTGTGACTTGATACAATTTTCTGTGGGGTTCAGATGTTTTGTGTTACTTGTCCAAACCAACCCAAATTCCTAAAATTGACTGTACAGAAACTCTATTTCTTTTTCCTGTATTGGAAAATCCCAAACAAGATTATCCTAAGTACCACCAAACAACCAATATCATCATAATAAAGCAATTATGGTAAAGCCTTTGAAAAGGTAACTTGTTATTATTAATATTAATGGCATCATATATATCAGTACTTTGGAGTATAAAACTATTTCACATATTTTTTGGTTCTCCCCAAAACCCTGTGACATATTCTTTTCATGTCATGTTAAAGATAAAGAAACAGGGGCTCTGAAAGATTGAAATAATTCCCAAAGTTGTATAACTAATAACCAGCAGAAGCAAATATCCTAACTTCACATTCCATGGCATGTTCAGTAGACATTTAGTAGTCTCAAGATTAATATATTCTATTAAACGTTAGCTGCCTAGATATTCCACAGGCTTCTCAAACTTAGATATTGCTTCAGTTTGCTGAAATTCACCAGTGAAGCCAACAGGACCGGGAGATTTATCGTTTTCTCTATTTGTTCATCTTCTATCTCATTGATTCCTGCTTTTACCTTTATTATTTTCTCTTTCCTACTTACTTTGTGTTTAATTTATTCTTCTTTCTTTAACTTCTTATAGTGGAATCTAAACATTTAAAGCTATAAATTTTCCTCTGTGAACTTCTCATCTGCACTTCATAAATTTTGGTATATATTTTATCAGTCATTTCAAAATATTTCCTAATTCCCTTTGTGATTTCTTCTTTGATACATGAATTATTTAGTAGTATGTTGTCCAATTCCAAGATTTGGGTTTTTTCAATGACGTTTTCATTACTGCAAATTCAATCCTTGTTATTCATCTTGGCTGAAGACAGAAGTCCTCTGTGCTTAATTTTCTTTTAAAGAGATTAAAAAATGAGAACGAATGTATTTTATATTTACTCACATATTTAATATTTCTTGTACTCCTCATTCTTTGCATATATTCAAGTTTCTGTTTAGTTTAATTTTCCTTCAGCCTGGGGAAATCCCTTTAATAATTTCTTGTAGTGCTAGTCTGCCAGCAATGAATTATCTTAGCTTGTTTATATGAAAAATATCTTTATTTTATCTCTACTTTTAAAGAATATTTTTACTGGATATAGAACTCTAGGTTGGAAATTATTTTTTATTTCAGCACACATTAGATGTCATTTGTTTATCTTCTGGCTTACACTGCTTCTGACAAAAATTTAGTAGTAATTCTAATTTTTTTCCCTTGTATATAAGGTGTCTTCTTTGTCTAGTTTCCTTAAGATTTTCTCTTTTTCACTTGTTTTCAACAATTAGATTATGGTGTGCTTTGATGTGACAGTTTTTAATTGCTTTTGTTCCCTACGAGACATAGTCTTATATTTAACTGTAAAGGTGGTTGTCATCTCTGTTCTCCTGGCACAGTTCTACACACAGTTGCCTGTGTAGTAAGTTTACTAAATGGCAGAGTAGAAAACCCCCTAAACTGGGGTTCAGGAGACCCTGGTTTTAGTGCTGGTTTTAGTGCTGGTTTTCCCTTTGTGTGCCTTGGGCAAGTCACTTCACTTCTCTAAGACTCTGTCTTCTCTTCAAAAGAATGTTAAGAACAAAACACCAGCAAGGTCTCTATTAGCTTTAAATCCTGAAGCTTCATGAAACTCGGCTAGACTAAGATTCACTAATTTATCAGACACATTTATTAAGCACTTTCATGTTAAGCACCTTCCCAGGGGCTGGCATACAAAGACAACCAAGACAGCATCCCAGGCTTGGAGAACTCCATGATGATATGGCACATACATTAAAAACATGGAAAAGATGGGGGAGTGGAAGAAGCAACGACGCATCCAGTGATGTCTCCCCAGCCTCACTGAGCGGAATCCCTCAGACCTGTCTTCACCTCCTTTTGGCATAAATGATGGACAACTGGGCCTCCTTCACTGACTTCCCAGAACACTGTGAGCATCCGGTGAGAGAACAGACCTCCAGGCATGTCTAGACACAGGCATTCCATCCCTGGCAGTGGGTGTGCCCGGCACGTTTGGTGGAGCCCATCCCTCTCTGAACAGGACTGCGGAGTGGAATGATTTCTACCTGACTTTCCCAAGCCCAGGCCTGACAAAGGGAGTCTCTGTAGCTCCGAGGGCAGCTGTATTAGTCTGCTCAGGCTGCCATGAAAAAATTCCACAGACTGAGTGGCTTACACAATGGAAATTTACATCCTCATAGTTCTAGAGGCCGGAAGTTTGAAATCAAGGTATCAATAGGGTTGGTTTCTCCTGAGGGTTCTTTCTTTGCAGATGGCCATTGCTGTAGACTGAATGTTTGTATCTCTCCTAAAATTCATACATTGAAACCTAATCCCCAAGGTGACCGTATTAGGAGGTGGGCCTTGGGGGTGATTAGGTCATGAGGAGGGAGCCGTCACAAATGGGATTAGTGCTCGTACGAAAGAGGCCCAAGGGAGCTTATTCACCCCTTCCACCATGTGAGGACACAACGAGAAGTCCTTGTCTATGAACCAGTAAGTGGGTCCTCACCTGACACTGAATCTGCCAGCACCTTGATCTTGGACTTTACACCCTCTAGAACTTTGAGAAATAAATTTCTGTTGTTTATAAATTACCTTGTTTATGGTGTTTTTATAGCAGCCTGAATGGACTAAGACAGCCTCCTCCTTGCTGTGTCTTCACATGGTCTTTCCTCTGTGTGTGTACCCCTGGTGTCTTTCTATGTGTCATAATCCCTTCTTATAAGGACACTAGTCAGTTCGAATTAGAGGCCACCGTAACTACCTTATTTTAACTTAATTATCTCTATAAAGGCCTTATTTCCAAATACAGACCCATTATAAGGTCCTGGGGGTGAGGACTTCAACATAGGAATTTTGTGGAGTACAGTTCAGCTCATAGCAGAAGTCAAGCCTGGGGCACCCACTCCTTAGCACAGCAGAGGACCAGGATAAGGACCAGGGGACAGAGTCCACTCCCCTTTCTGAGGGGAAAACTAACTCTGCCCATGTGCCACAGCTGAAAACAAACAAGAGGAGGAAGCCAGCAGCCTCCACCACTGCTCAGAATGTGAGAACATGGCCCTTTTCCAAAATTAGAGTGTTCTGCGCTACTGTGTTGCTCTAAATAGTGCCTGTTGACGCTGCTGTCAGCTTTTTTTCAGACCTCCTCTCTGGCATATTTTAACCCCTTGGTGAGCACCAGCATGGCCCTGAGGAGAGAGACCTTGAGAGCTGCCCCCTGGGCCAAGGAGAGCCTCCCGCCTGCCTGCCGGCTTCCTGGTCAGAATGTTCTCTCCTTGTCTCTTTCTCATTGTCAACACTGGCCATTACTCCCAAGGAGAGAGAGGTGGGGGTCTAGCACACTGAACAAGAAATTATTTCAAAGAAAGCCTGTTGCCATAGGAACTAGTTGTCAAATGCTTTTCTGTGCGGGAGGTGTCAAGAGTGGGGCTGCAGGTTTTGCTAAGGACTGTTCACATTTCTCTTCACTTTGTGACAAGAACAATGAATGATCAGAGATGGGGGTGGGGAGGAAAGCACTCATCTGTCAGAAATTCACTCTGAGAGTAAGCCAGTGGCTTAAGAGATGGCCGCGAATGGAGCCTTCAAATTGCAGTGCTCAGGGGACAGGAAGGGGAGGCAGTGAGAAGCCAACTTAGCTGAATCAGACAAGGTTCCCAAGGCTCTTACTCTGTGCTCAGCCCCACGCTGGGCTCTGTTGGTATGCTGAAGTCAGACACAGTCTGTAGCTTTGGGAGCTAACAATTTCTTTAGAGAAGTGGAACCAACAAACATAGAAGAAAAATGACACAGGCCAATGTGCAATATTGATTGAACTGTGTGGTTACTATAATGATGCCCTTGTCTACGTGTGCGATACTGCCTAGAATGGATACAGGCTCTGAGAATCTCGTGCATGGTTCACATCCTTGAGTGGGTGTTTCCCGTAGGACCAAGGCTAACACAGCTGGCATAGGGATGCATTGCTCAGATCCTTCTTCAAGGACACACTGGCCCAGTGTTAACATCCAAAATATATAAGGAACTCAAACAATTCAATAACAAGAAAACAAATAACCCGATGGAAAATGGGCAAAGGATCTGAATAGACATTCCTCAAAAGAAGACATACAAATGGCCAACGGATGTGTGAAAAAATGCTCAATATCACTAATCATCAGGGAGATGCAAATCAAAATTATAATGAGATATTATCTCACACCTGTTAGGATGGCTGTTATCAAAAAGACAAAAGATAAGTGATCTCAAGGACATGGAGAAAAGGGAACTCTTACACACACACTGTTGGTGAGAATCTAAATTAGTACAGCCACTATGGAAAACAGTACAGAGGTTCCTCAAAAAATTAAAACCAGAGCTCCCATGTGATCCAGCAATCCTACTTCTGGTTATATATCCAATGCAAATGAATTCGGTATGTCAAGGAGACATTTGTACTCCCATGTTTATTGCAGCAGTACTCACAATAGTCAAGTTATGGAATCAACCTAAGTGTCCATCAATGGATGAATAACAAAAGAAAATGAGTGTATACACACAATGGCATATTATTCAGCCTTTAAAACAAAGGAAATCCTGTCATTTGCGACCACGTGGATCAACCTAGGGGAGTTTATGCTAAGTGAAATCAGCCAACCACAGAGATTATCTGCATGATCTCACCTATATGAGGAATCTAAAAAGTCAGACATACAAGTAGAGAGTAGAAGGGTGGTTGCAGGGGCCGGGGGGTGGGAAGATTTTGGTCAAAGGGTACAAAATTGCAGTTAGACAGGATGTATAAGTTCTAGAGATCTAATGTACAGCAGGCTGACTATAGTTAATAATATCGTATATGTAAAATTTGCGTAGAGAGCAGATCTTAAAGTGTTCTTACCTTTTAAAAAAAGGTAACTATGTGAGGTGATGCACGTGCTAATTAATTTGATTGTGGTAATCATTTCATGATGTATACATATATCAAAACACCATATCGTACACTGTCAATATGTACAGTTTTTATTTGTCAATTATACCTCAATAAAGATGGGAAAAAATAAAAACTGAAAGCACTGTTCCAGCTGCACGGTCAACTGACAAGAGTCTGGGGTTAACTCCTTCGGGTCCACCTCAGCTCTGGGGTCACATTTTTCCCAGGGCAGCTGAGACAATGACTGAGCACATTTGGCACAAGTGCCCGGCCTGCCACCCACCCCTCGTCCAGTAGACACCTGTTCTCAGGGCTGCACCAAATGTCTTTTCACACATGTTACCCCAGTCAACCTTCCCACCCTTAACTCACCCCAGTGTCCACTTCCCCAAGGACCCAGGTAGCAGAGCTAAATTTCCACTGGTCGCAAAGTAACTGTTGGAACCCACAGCTAATAATCATAGACTATAAGACCTTTGGAAAGGTCTTACAAACGGACATGCTTATCCTTTTGGGCCGGGGGACTCTTGAGAATATAGAAAAAAGCTATGTATCTGTGCTGGCAATGGGTGGGGGTGGCAGGGACCTCTAGGCAGTTTGTGGGGGCAGCAGAGGCAGGTGGAGTGTCCAGGCTGGGGGCAGTGGCAGGGCGGGTCCTCTTGACTGACACCCCCTCCACCCACCCACCCCCACCCCCTGTGCCAAAATCCCTTACTCAATTCCCTTTCTTTTTTTGCAGGGGGGCGGGGAGACAGAGTCTTACTCTGTTGCCTGGGGCAAGTGCCATGGCATCAGCCTAGCTCACAGCAACCTCAAATTCCTGGGCTCAGGCAATCCTACTGCCTCAGCCTCCCACGTGGCTGGGACTACAGGCATGCGCCACCATGCCCGGCTAATTTTTTCTATTTTTAGTTGTTTGACTAATTTCTTTCTATTTATAATAGAGACAGGGTCTTGCTCTTGCTCAGGCTGGTCTCAAACTCCTGAGCTCAAGGGGTCCTCTGGCCTCGGCCTCCCAGAGTACTAGGATTATAGGCGTGAGCCACCGTGCCCAGCCGTACCACCCTTTTGGTACCTGGATATGTTCACCCACCCAGCAGCTCGCCAAGCCTCATTGTCCAGAGCTTTCTTCAAGGTTTCATGACACAGGCCTGATTGATTAAACCATCAGCCACATGATGGAACTCAATCTCCAGTCTCTCTCCCTTCTCTGGAAAGTTCCCACCCTCCAATCACAGGGTTGATTTTTCTGGTGGCCAGTCCCTATCGGACCCTGTGAGGAGTCACCTCATTAGCATAAACTCAGGTGTGATCAAAAGGGGCTCATTATGAATATCAAAAGACATTCCTTTCCCTCAGGAAATTCCAAGGGCTTTGAAGCTCTGTGTCAGGGACCAGGAACAAAGACCCTATTTTTTTTATTGTATCAAAGGGGCCACAAAGGCCAGCATGCCTTTGTGCTTGTGAAGGGCAAAGGGCTCGTGAATGTCATCGTGCAGGCCCCTAAACTGTGTTTCCAGAGTCTGGTGGGGTCTGTCATCCTAACAGTCCACCCCTAGCAGAAGGTCACAATGGCCCAAATCCCATGGTAAAAGCATCACTGCAACCCCCCACATCTAAGTCAGTGTCTGCTGTTCCCTGTCCAGCCTCCTGCGTCGTTCAACAGTCCTTCCCCCCTTGAGCCTCACGTTGGCTTGGGGGCTCCCAGTGTAGCGCCTCAGCTTGTCCCCTCTGTCATGGTCCAATACGCTCATGCTGACTTCCCAGTATCTTGATCTCCCAACCTCAAAGACACGCATGAACTGCCTCCACGGAGCTCAGGCCGCCCTCCTCCGCTTCTGCCCCAAAGGGTCACGCATGAACACGGTCTTCCTAAATAGTTTCCCCACGTTGGAACCTCTTCTGTCCTTTGTCCACATCACTCCCTCTCCTGTTAGTCCTGCGGTTTCTCAGGTCCATGCTGTCAGCTGGCCGTCTTGAGCCAACAGCACAGAGAGGAACTCCAGGAAGGGACAAAGTCACCAGGCCTGTCCTGGCTCCCACGTGTTTCCTATTGGCCATCCCAGGACAACTTATTCTATTGCGTTTGCCAGGAACCAAGACATTGTAATAAGGAAAGCAAAAGGGCAACCTTCTAATTTTGGAACTTCAGGCACTACGACAGTTGGTGAGGAGGGATGTTTGGGGGCAGATGATGTAACTGAAATCACACCTCTCAGGAGGCTGCGCCATCAGCCATCAGCCCCGACCCCAATCCCAGATCCTTTCAGAAGGCAGAAGTGAAGTTCAATGCAGCGCTTGCTTTCTCTTAAAATTAATGACCTTGTAAATGTGGAGTTGAAGGCTTTATAGACTTATGTGTTGTATACTTGCAGACTTATACATACTGAGACTCAACACAAAGGGGAATGGAGTGGTGAGATCATTTAGGGAATTAGAAGAACATAAATTATCAATGCAATCAAATTCACAAGAGAGAACAACTTGCTTTTGCTGGGCGGGTCTGTCTTCTCAACATACTTTTTCCCACACACTTTATTTCTTCAAGTTCCCTCATGGGAACCTCATCCATTGCCTATTCTCTTACAACAGAGTAGAGCAGAGGGGAGTTGGGGGGAAGTTCTAAGATGCAGAAAGCAACCTATGGGACCAGCGAGAGGGTGGGGGATCCCACTCTGCTTTGGGGTTGTATTATTCAGGGCTCTCCAGGGACAGAGAACCAATAGGATATGGATGGATGTATATATATTATATATGTATGTACGTGTGTGTGTGTGTGTGTGTGTGTACACACACACAGAGAGAGAGAGAGAGAGAGAGAGAGAAGAGAGGGGAGTGGATTTATTATAGGAATTGGCTCATGCAAATATGGAGGCTAAGAAGTCCCACGATCTGTAGTCAGCAAGCTGGAAGACCCAGGAAAGCTGATGATGTAGTTCAGTCCAAGTTCAAAGGCCTGAGAACTACAGGGGCCAATGACGTAAATCCCAGTCCAATGGCAGAAGATGAGGAGAGATTCTCTAGCCCCAGCAGTGAGGCAGGAAAAAGAGGAGTGAATTCCTTCCTCCTCCACCTTTTGTTCTATGCAGGCCCTCAGCAGACTGGATGGTGCCCACTCTCCTTGGGGAAGGTGATTACTGAGTCCACTGATTCACATGCTAATCTCCTCTAGGAACACACCCAGAAATAATGTTTAATCTGGGCACCTCAGGACCCAGTCAAGTGTACACATAAAACTAAGCACTGGGGGGTGCAGTAGAAGGAAGGTGCAATTCTGCAGGTAACTCTGGGTCCCAGGGAGCAACAACAGTCCCAGGTCACAGGCAGCAAACAGTTGGCAGTAAGTGGGAGGGGACGGGTATCTCAGAAGCAGTAGGGAAGGAGGCTAAGACATACTTAGCATTTTACAGATGCCAAAGTGCCAGGAACGTTACAGATATTATTTCATTTAACACTCAAACAGCCCCATGAGGTATTCCCATTTTATGGGTGAGGAAACCAAGATTGAAAGGTCACCCAAGTAGCAAATGACAGAGATAGTTTTGAGCCCAGATCTGTCACTCAAAGTCCACAGTCTTCCCCTACCACACTAAGCATCTGAAAAGCAGCTGACAAGAGAGCCCTGAGGACCACAGGGGATTCGTGGCAGGGTCCCAATCCTTAACAGGTGGTCTGGAAAAAGAAAGGCTCTCCTCTAACTGTCGTACCAAAGCACTCCAGAGTGGCCAGGGCAGAAAGTAAAAGGCTGACCATTAGCAAAAGCATCTTGATGGTTGAGCTGTAATATGTGGGGCTGGATCTGCTAGATCCCTCCTGCTTTAGGTCTAGATTCACCTGGAACTTAAGCCTCTTCCACTACTTGTCTTTCTTACTGGGCTATGAGTTCCTTGAGTGTTCCTTGTGTCCGCCGCTGATGCTGCAGTACCTGGCACTGGGTAGAAGCTCCATAAATCATGGTTGAATATGTGAATGAAAGAATGAACGAGCCCTTAGCTGAGGATCAAACTCTCTCTGGTGTGAGCCGCCCTGCAGAGGCTGCTAAGTCAGGTGTTGACTGAACAGATGAGGTGTCAGAGAAGCCTGGAGAAGCCTCAGCAGCCCCTGGCTAGAATTCTCTCCTAGGACTCTTCGTACCTCTAAGCGGGTTTGACAGATATGAGTTTTCAGACTGCGCCGCCCGCCCCTCCCCCAACACACACACACTAGGTTTATTAAATAAGCACAAGGGAATTTTCTTCTACATATTAAAAGCCGCACAGACCTAATTTCTCATTCCAGCTGCGTTTTTCATGGGGGGGGGGGCGGCTTATAGACACTGTGAGAGAAGGAAGGTAGAGAGAAGGTTCTTGGATTCTCAGAAACATCCAATGCATTGTTTATCCAAGGCCACAAAGAGCCCAGAATCCTAGCATCCTCCCGAGATGTTCCCATGGAAACCAGGCTTGTGCTGTGCATAGGGAAGGGCAACTTCGAGCACCATCAGCCCTGGCTCCTGAGAGAATGTGGCACCTGAGGTGGGATCCTGCAGACAAGGCATCACAGTGGGGGGAAGCAAAAACTGCTGCTCTGCAACCAGAAAATCCACCCTCCTCCTGCTCCGCTCTCCCCGCCACCGATGGGAAATGCACCAGCCCCTCAATCACGTTGAGCACAGGCCTCCCCTGGCCCGAGTGACGGATCAAACAGGCATCTGCCTGAGAAGGTTAGGATGTTAATTGCACCCTGTCATGTCAGAGGAGGAAATGAGGCAGGGCTGAGAGACAGAGGAGGAATTCTGCACGGGGCAATGTCTTTGATGCAGTCTACATCATGGACAAATAATGACCAGGTGTAACCAGGACAGGAGACACAAACGCCGCTGCTTCCCTGCACAGGGAGATGATGGCCGCCCCAGCCATCTCCCCGCATAGCACCAGATTGTCAGTCTTTGGGGCAGGAGCCATTGGAGTTGCCATCTTCGCTTCCAACGCCAGCTCCCTATTCACTTCTGTGCCACCTACAAGTTATGTGACCTTGAGACACTGAGGGACCTCTGAGAGTCTCTGTTTCCTTGTCTGTCAAATGAAGATAATCAGATCTGCCATATAATGTTGCAATTCTAAAAAGAGATGATCCCTGGGAGTTTCCTAGCACAGTACCAGGCTGGATTCAGCCAGCGCCAGGGCCCTCGTTCCTTTCCATCTACACAACGACTTCCAGTCTGTCGGGACTGGTATTTCTTCCCCTGAAATGTCTCTCAACGTACCCCTCCTTCCTACCACATCTCCATCTTGTTTACATAGAATACACTCAAGGACAAATTAGAACCTCCTGGAAGGATAAAGGGGCATCTCATGGAGTATCCAGATGAGAAGCACATCCAGGCCTCATGAGGGACTGGAACCAGGGACCAAGGTCACAGTCTTCATCTTGCTGGGACCAAATGGTCTCTTGTCTTCTTGTGCCTTAGCCTCTCTGTCTCCCTGGGTGTCAGCCTGCCACCTCTCTGTGCCTGTGCAAGGAATGGTCGAGCCCGCCCTGACTCCATGTAGCCTCCTGACTTGTATGTTCAATACAAACTGACAGAGTCTCTGTGCCAGCCCCCAATTCCAGGAAGGCCATCTCATTTACACACATTCAGTCAGGTGTCCCCTGTGGTCCATCAGCTGTGACCAGAGATGGTGCCCTCTTGCAGGAAGGATTTTCAGAGAAGGACACACGGCATGAGCAGGCATCCAGACATATTCTTTGGTTCCCAAAGCCAGCCATAGTGCATTTGTTCCAGAATTTGTGGGCAGATGACTCAGTAGAAGTTTCTGTGGTCCGAACATTCTCCCAACACAGGCCTTGCCCTGGATGAGACAGGTTGCGCGTTCCTGGGAGAAATAGAGGTCCTCATCTCTGGCAACCTCATCCCCATGTGAGCACAGGCACAGGGCCGAATTCAGGCACTTCATGTGGCAGGAAATCCAAACCTTACAGATGTGTCCAGATTTGCACAGCTGGAATACTGAGAGCTTTCCTTGAGCCCCAAGGAAATGGGAGGATGTAAAATACAAGCTGAACTTCAGACATGGCTGTGTGCTGAGAGAAATGTCATTTCCTTCTACTGGATCCTTTCCCAGAAAGTCAAAACCCACTCTCCATAGCTGAATTTAATAGGATTCATCTGCTCTAGAGTCACTCAGGCTTCCGGGCTGTTTTTTTGTCTACTTTATTTTGCCAGCCTTAGAGGAAGGCAGCCGGGAGGATCAGTCCTATATGAGGGTCCTGTAGGGACGTGATTTATGTAGTCACGCATTCATCCAACAAATGTTTATTCAGTGCCTATTGTAAGTCTGGCAGCATGTTAAGTACTGAGGATAAACGGTGAGCAGACGTAGGCATGATCCCCTACCTCACAGAGCCCGCAGTTTCATGGTGAAAGTGGGCTCTCCCCAATTGGCACAAGCCGCATGAAATGGCCACCGTGCCCGCGTTCCTCAGGAGAAAGAGTCTGTGCGTTCGTAGGGAGGTTTGTCCCAGCCCGAGAACCAGCTTCTCTTTGTGGGAAGTGTAGCCAAGAAGTCCAGTCCCATGAAGCCCAAGTGTGCGTTGCCTTTAACGACACGGGGTCACTGTTGAATCTATCAGGCACTGTTGGGGCGGTGTGATGAGCAGAAAGCTAGACTGGAGCTGGTTGAGAAATGTGTGCAGCAGGAGGAAATGCACGCAGAATGCGTAAATGACGCTTTCAAGAAATGTGGCTCCGAAGAGGAGCAGAGAGAAGGAAGATGAGGAGGGTTGAGTGTAGAGTTTTCCATTAAACCTTAATCTTATTAATGTAATACTTACACGTAATGTAACATCCGGTAGTGCTATAATCCATGAATTCCCCACACCCCAACAGCAATCTCCTGCCCTAACCCATAGTACTCCCAAGTTCAAATTCTTTCAACCCCTTTTGGTTCTGCTCCACCCTCCCCCACCCCCAATATCTACCCATGGATATTTACATAAAATGTTTATCCTGCTATTTCTTGATCTTTAAAATTACAGATATTACCTGTTGACCTATACTTGGAAGGTTTAGCTTTTCAGAATACCAACCCACTCACCCCATCCTCCCAATGTATTGTCTCCCAATTTTAATTCATTTCAATTTCAATTAAATAAACATTTAACCAAATTTTAATTAATTGAGTTTTCAATGGTCACTGTAAATATAGCATGGGTGACAGAATAAGACTCTCTTAAAAAAAAAAGAAGTTAAAAAAAATTCTAAAACTCCTCTCTCATGGTCCAAGATATCTAGAAATCTTTCTGATTTTATTTATTTATTTATTTATTTATTTTTGGAGACAGAGTCTTGCTCTGTCACCCTGGGTAGAGTACAGTGGTGTCATCATAGCTCACAGCAACCTCAAACTTCTGGGCCCAAGAAATCCTCCTGCCTCAGCCTCCTGAGTAGCTGGGACTACAGGCGCACACCATTGTGCCCAGCTAAGTTTTCTATTTTTGGTAGAGACAGGGTCTCGCTCTTGCTCAGGCTGGTCTCAAACTCCTGACCTCAAGGGATCCTCCTGCCTTCGCCTCTGTCTTTCATGTTACATGCATTCTGCAAATATCCAGGAATCTTGGCTTTCTGTACTGGGTGAGAATGAGGCACTAAAATACTGACTGAATGCTCTGGGGGCACTGTCAAGACCTCTGACTGCGGGACTTTGCCACGTGGGACAGATAGGTAACCCAGCCAATGTCAGGGTTAGGTTTTGGAGGTCTTTTTCCTCAGATTGCCCCTCTTCCCCATAGAGAAATCCTTTACTCTCCTGCCTTGGGATGGAGCCAGGCCAGAGAAGGGGAGATTTCTGCAACACAAGTGTGTTAGTAAGGGTTCTCCAGCGAAACAGAACCAATGGGATGTTGTCTTAGTCTGTTCTGTGCTGCTATAACAGAATACCACAGTCTCGGCAATTTATAAACAATAGTAATGTATCTGACTCACAGTTCTGGAGGCTGGAAAGTCCAGTATCAAGGTGTCAGCATCTGGACAGGGTCTTCTTGCTGCGCCATGACATGGTGGAAGGCTGAAGGCGGAAGACAAGAGAGGTGAGAGTGAGAGGAGGCCAAACTCATTTTCATGACAAACCCACCCCTAAACAATGAACCCACTCCCGAGATAATGACACTAATCCATCCATGAGAGCAGAACCCCCATGACCTAACCACCATTTAAAGGTTCTACCTCTCAACACTGTTGCATTAGGGATTAAGTTGCCAACACATGAACTTTAGGGGACACATTCAAACTACAGCAGATATGGAGAGAGAAAGAGAGAGAGAGAGAGATTGATTCATTGTAAGGAATTGGCTCAGATGATCGTGAAAAACTTTGCATGTCAGGCCGACAGGCTGGCAGGTTGGAAACCCAGGGAATAGCTGATGTTGAATCTCAGGTCCAAAGACCATCTGGAGACAGAATTCCTTCTTCCTCAGATCTACAGTCTGTCTTTTAAGCCCTTCAACTGATTGGCTCACCCATCTGCTTTACTCCAAGTCTACTGATTTAAATATTACTCACATCTAAAAACTGCCTTCACTACAACATCTAGAACAATGTTGAACCAAAGATCAGGGTACTATGGCCTGGCCAAGCTGATGCACAAAACTGACCATTCAACAGGTGCACTCACCTTCCGTCTCCCCAGGACTGCGGGGCATCCTCTGTCGTGCCTGTCCGAGAACCTGCTCCATTCCCTTCCACATTGGGCATGATCCTGTTTCCTACTTTGCCATGCTGATGAATGCGAAGAGACAGTCATTGTTTTAATTTGCATTTCTGATTACTAATGAATTTATGCATCCCTTCAAATCCTCGTTAGTCATTCCCTTTTCTCTTTCTGTGATTAACTCTTCATAACTGTTGCCCATTTTTCTATTTAATTTTTTGTCATTGATTTGCAGATTTGCTCATATATTCTGGATATCAGCCCTTATGTTTTAAATGTTGGAGATGCCTTTCCCAGTCTCATACATTACTAATGCCTACTTATGTTATCCTCTGCTAAAAAAAAAAAAAAAAAATCTTTATTTTGATGTACTAAATCCATCATTGTTTTCCCTTATAGTCTGTGCTTTGGGTTTTTTTTTTTTTAAAAAAAAAAGACATCATTTCCCTACCACTAGGCCACAAAGGTATTGTCCTATATTTTCTTCTATTAGTTTTACAGATTTGCCTTTCATATTTAGATTTTTAACCTAATCGAAAATAGTATAATATAGAAATTTCAATTTATGTTTCTCAAAATGCCAAGCCAATTTTCCTAACATCTTTCTATCTTTGCCTCCTTGATTGGTAGTGCTATCTTTATCTTATATCATCCACCAAACATATTAATATAATCCCACCTAGACTGGGTCTGCCCCTGAGCTCTCTATTCTGGTCTGCCAGTCTATATTATTACTTACAGTATGTCTTAATATCTGGTTGTGTAGGGACCTCTTTTGCTCTTTTTTCCAACTTGATATAGCTATTCCTAGACCTTCATTCCTGCATGTAAATTTTAGAAAAATTTTGTGGAGGTCCTCAAAATATGTATCTTGAATTTTTATTGGGATTGCACTGAATTTATAGGTTAATTCAGAAAGAAATGTCATCTTTATAATGTTTAGTTGTCCCATCCATGAAGAGGAAATGTCTCTCCATTTATTGAGATCTTCTTTTGTCTTCTTCAATAGAGATTTAAATCATTTTCCATAGAGGGCTTGTGTATTTTTTTTTTGTTATCATAGTCATATACATAAAATTTGCTATAAACATTTTTAAGTATACAGTTCAAAGGCATTAAGTATATCTACATTGTTGTGCAACCATTACCACCATCTCTCTCCAAAACTGTTTCATCTTCCCAAACTGACATTCCAAACCCATTAAAAACTAACGTTACATTGCTCCCTCTCCCAGGCCCAGGCAACCCCCCTTCTACTTTCTGTCTCTATGAACTTGACTGCTCCAGGGACCTCATATAAGTGTAATAATGCAGTATTTGTCTTTTTGTGACTGGCTTATTTCACTTAGCATAATGTCCTCAAGGTTCATCCATGTTGTAGCATGTGTAAGAATTTTCTTCATTTTTAAGGCTGAATGATATTTCATTGTAATGTATAGAGCACATGTTGTTTATCCATGCATCCTTTGGTGGACATTTGGGTTGTTTCCACCTTTTGCCTATCGTGAATAATGCTATGAACATGGATGTACAAATATCTGTTTGAGCCCTGCTTTCAATTCTCCTGGGTATTGTGTATTCTTCAGTTTCCAGAAACTTTATAGCTTGTTTGCTATCATGAATCACATGTCATTTTCTATTTTCTAGTTCGTCACCCTTGTCTCCTCTCTTTCTCTTATGTCCCACACCCAATCTGTCAGGAAATGCTGTCATTTCTACCTTCAGAATGTGTTCTGAATCTGGCCATTTCTCGACCCCCCACCAATCGCACCAGTCTGAGCCACACACCCCTCACCTGCGCTATTGCAGTGGCCTTCTAAATAGCTCCCCAACTCCACCTCTGTCCCGACACCCTCTTTCCCACAGAACAGTCAAGAGCTCCTTTCAAACACACAAATCAGCTTCGTGTCACTCCTCTGCTCCCGCTCCGGGACTCCCATGTCACTCTGAGAAATCGGAGTCCTTAGGAAGGGGTCACAAGGCCTGTGGGGTCTGCCCTCCTCGACATTGCCGGGGCCTTGGCACTGGCTGTTCCTCCCACCTGGGACATGCTCTGCCCAGAGGGCCAACACCTGTCGCAGGTCTCTGTTTGGCTTTGCTCGCGTTCCCCAGAAGCAGAAGGCAAGATAAAGATTTGCAGGGAGAGACTTACCATGAAAACCGCGTAGGGGAGTGAAGCACTGGTCCCGGGAAGGAAGGAGGCAAACGAACTCCCCAGCAGTCTTAGGTAGTGACGGATTCCCGGTCTCCTAGGGACCAACGCAGGCGCCGTTGCGGTTCACCCCAGGCCCGGGCTTTCGGAGAGGCTCATGGGAGATCCGCATGCGCAGTAAGACTCAGGCGCGTAAGTGTCCAGAGTGGTTCCGTGGTGACGCCTCAGCCACGAGGGGGGTCCCTCTCCGGCCACTGTAAAACAAGGCCCAGACCATAACCAAGACCTCCTTTTTTTCCGTTTTTTCTTTCTCTTTTGCTTTGACAACGGCTCGGGTCGCCATCTGTGGCGTATTTATCTTGCTCTGTAAACCTGTATCTTTCTCTCCTCAATAAACCTCATTTTCCTACTTGCCTTACTTGGGTGGGTCTGGTCATTCTTCAGTCATGAGCGCACCAAGAACCGACATTTCAGACTGCGACCCCACAGCAGGTGACTGTGGCCCGGCCACACAGAGGAGCTCCAGAAACAAGGCAAGGGCTCAGGGGTCATGAGCACGGGAGGTCCGTGTCCTTGACCGCTGAGCCAGGCACTGGTTAACTCATGTGCTCCTGGGGCAGCCAACGTGCATGGACGTGGTGAGGGGATGGAGGAACAGTGTGTCTCCCTCACCATCTGTGAGACCTTCCAGGGCTGCGTGACTTAGAGCTGGCCTCTCCCCACCCACCCTCAGTCCCCGGGTCCTGGTGTATTTTCCCCACTGCACATACATGTCCCAGCAGTCTGTGTCATGCACTTGTTTGCATATCATCTCTCCCCCAGCTAGAATATAAGCTCCCTGAGGGCAGGAATTTTTATCCATTTGGTTTGATGTGGGTCCCCAGCACCTAGAAGAGGATCTGGCAAACAGCAATTGCTCATAAATAATCATCAGGGAAATTACTATAATTGGGCATGTCTAAAGGCCTGTGGGACTAGGCATGGTGGCTCAGGCCTGTGATCCCAACACTTTGGGAGGCTGAGTCAGGAGGATTACTTGAGGCCAGGAATTTGAGACCAGCCTGCACAACATAACTAGACCCCATCTAAGCAAAAAAAAAAAAAAAATTAGCCAGGCATGGTGGTACACGCTTGTACTCCCAGCTACTCCAGAGGCTGAAGCAAGAGGATCTCTTGAGCCCGTGAGTTGGAGGTTGCAGTGAGCTATGTGACGCCACTGCCCTCATGCTGGGGCAACAAAGTAAAACCTTGTCTCAAAAAAAAAAAAAAAAAAAAAGAATAGAAAAAGAAGAGAATTTGTCACTCACAGTTCCAAGAGGAGGGGGCGTCCCACTGCCATGCAGGGCCACATAGGGCAGCACCAGTGTGGGAGGGTGGGTGGGAGGCAGAGGGGGCAGAGGGGAATGTGGGCAGGAGCTCTTATCGTGGCTTCCAGGGAGGAACAGGAGTGGCAGATGAGCAGGTTTAGGATTGGCTAATTTGAATAATTTGACTGGTCCCTGGGGTGTAGGCACTGCCCCTAGTTGCATAGTAGCAGGTTCTGGGAGATCAGGGCAGGGGAACAGTGACCAGAGTGTCAACAGCCTGATAAAAGAAATGGTGGGATGCAGGCCATACATTGGTCGGTTTGCATGTGAAAGGCCTGCTCCCAGGAGAGTCCTGTATTACCTCTGGGAACTGGCTAGCTCTGGGAGAGGCAGCCCCTCCAGTGTCAGCAAGTCCCCAAGATGTCAAAGTATCAGAAGGAACAAACATGCTTAATACTCTCATCCCCTCACTAACCAATGAGCACCCCTCGCCCCACACCCTGCTCTGAATGCCCACCTTCCTGACTGATGCAAAGTTGGATGTGATGGGAGCTCCCCCACCCAGGAGGGATTAGGAAGACCCCACACCCCAGTTTCATCCCAAATCAAGCTCCTGGATGCAGCAGCAAAGACCTCAGACTTCCCACCACTTCCTGGCTGTGTGGACTTGGAAACATGAATGACCTCAGGGCAGCCAGAGATAATGGTACGCACTGACCTCCCAGGTGGTTGGGATAATAGCTGATTTCCTCCTTCCGGCACTTAGGGCTCCAGCCTTGGAAAGAGCTCTTTCTAGCCTTGGAGTAGAAAAACCTTCAAAAGGTCCCAGCTTTGTCACTTCAAAGTTTTGGGAGTTGGGACAAGTCATCTAATCACCCTCATTTTTAAAATGGGCTTATTTTAAAAATAAGGATTATTGCCAAGGGTTATTGCCAAGTCCAAGTGAGATGGTGCGTGGGAAGGCATTTGCAAAACACTCAATACTTTAGATGTGTAAAGAATGTCAAGCACTATAAATTCCTTCACGTCTATGAGTCTTTCCTTCTAATCTAGTCTAAATTTATCTGGGAAAGGCATTAGCACTTTCGCAGAGCTTGGAATAAGGGATTTAATAAGTCTTATCTGACTTTCAAGGGACTAGAAGACCTGAACTGTCACCTGGGTTACACACTTTATGAAAAGAGAACAACAGATGGCAAATAAGCATAGAACAGATGTGCAACACCCCATGTTATTAGGGAATTGCAGACGGAAACCACAGTGAGATACCAGTACACACCCCTAGAATGCTGACATCCCCAAATCTGACAATCCCAAATGTTTACAGAGCAACAGGAACTCTCGTTCATTGCTGGCAAGGAATGTAAAATGCAAAATGATATGGCTACTTTGGAAGACAGCGTGGCAGTTTCTTACAAATTTTAAACCTAGTCTGACCATACAATTCAGCAATTGTGCTTCTAGGTATTTACCCAATTGAGTTGAAAACTTATGCCCATATAAAAAACTACACACAGGTGTTTATAACAGCTTTATTGGTAATCACCAAAAATTGGAAACAACCAAGATGTCCTTCAGTAGGTGACTAGATTAAACTGTGGTACATCCAGACGATGAATACTATTCAGCACTAAAAAGAAATGAGCCCTCAAGCCATGAAAAGATACGGAGGAAAGTAAATGCTTATCACTGATGGAAAGAAGCCAATCTGAAAAGCCTACAAACTGTATGCATCTAACTACATGACATTCTGGAAAAGGCAGAATTATGGAGACAATAAAAGTATCAATGGTCGCCAGGGATCTGGAGGGGCGGTGGGGCAGGAGGGAGAGCACAGGGGATTTTTAGGGCAGTGAAATTATTCTGTGATATTACAGTGGTGGACGCATGACATTATACATTTGTCAAGACACATAGAACTGTATAACACAAACTGAACCTTAATATAAACTACCTGACTTTAGTTAATAATAATGTATCGATATTGGTTCATTAATTGTAACATATGTACCACACTAATGCAAGATGTTAAAAATAAGGGAAACTGCGGAGTGGGGGTATATAGGAACTATCTGTGCTATCTGCTCAATTTTTCTATAAATCTAAACCTTCTAAAAGATAAAAATCTATTAATTAAAAAAAGAGCAAACTGACAATGTTTATTGCTTTGTGATGGAACTATGAGTGCCATCCTTTTTGTTTATATTTGGCTATAATCCCAAAATTTCAACAGTGAGGTTTTGTTTTTATGTTTTGTGCATTTTTTTAGATCACATGATTGATACATTAAAAACTTCCTTATTGAAAAAACCGAGAATGCTAAAAAAGTACGTAGAGTGAAAAGTCAATCCCATTTCATTCCTGAGCTGTAACCCTACATACAATTTGGTGTGACTCATCACAAACTTTCTGTCTGCATTTACATAGATGTACCTATACCAATATGGGGTCGTATCAGTTAGGAATGTGTTCGTCTAGAAGCATTCACTAAAAGTGACTTAAGCAATAGGTATTTTTATTTGACTCAGAATCCAAGAATTCTGAACTTAAGGAGATCCAAGAGTTAGTTCTGTAGCTCACTGATGTTTGGTGGCCCCAGTGTCTGGATGATTTTCAGGGACTTTCCTTCACGTTTGTGACCTCGTGGCTACAAGATGAGTGTCCCCCTCCCGCAGTCCACCTGCTACATGCCTGTGTGTTCAAGGCAGGAAGAAGAGGAAAGGGCTGCTGTCTCCGGCCCTTTTATCAGCAAAGCAAAGATTTCCCAGAAACCTACTAACAGACTTCTGTCTAAGTTTCGTGTGCCAAGTGTGTCCTGCCGCCCCCTCTGGTCCCAGGGAAGCTAGGAAGGGAAGTATTTAACTCTGTCAACCACCAGAGGGAACAGCACCAAAGAAGGCAGTTGACAATTGCTTTTGAGATGGCCAACAGCTGTATCTGACAAAACAGCTGCCTTTCATTTGTATATGTTTTCAATTAACAAGTATGTCTTAGAGAGTCCCTAAGTCAGTACACAATTCTGCATGATGTCCCATGGTATAAATAGATGATCATTTGTTACGAGTTGATAAACATTTAGATTGCTCCTAATTTTCTGTGATTTCAAACAATGCTGCAACAAACTCTTTGCACAAGTTTCTTCAACCAGATGTGAAAGTGTTGCCGAAGAATAACGATAAGTGCAGTTATTCGTCAAAGGATAAATGTGTTGGAAACTCTGATAGATTCTGCTGAATTCCCCGCAAAAAAATGGAGCAAATTATATCCCCACCAACATTATATACATAAGTGTCTATTTCTCGCATCCCTATCAACAGTGGAAAATCTAAATTTTGTCTAAATAAGGAGCAAAAATATCACATTGTTTTATTCTTAGTTATTGGATGACTGGGTGTTTCAGTTGATTCTGTAGGTTGTTTATAGTAGATAATTATAGTAACTGCAAATAATAGTCTTATCTCTTTTCAATGTTTGTACTTTCTATTTGGACTAGCGCCTTTCTTTACTTTGGGGGTGGAGGGCGGGCTGAAAAGCCTTTTTCAGTTGAATGCTTAGTTCACTTTTTTTGCGTTTATTATTGTCAAATTGGTGCATTTGAGGCTTTCTCATCATCCACAGCTTTTGCTACATAATGATTTTTGTGACTTTATTTCCAAATAACTTTTCCTAGTGTTTTTTTTAATTAGATGAAGAGAGTTTATTATGTGTTCATCTGTTACTTTTTATACTTGTTACTTTAAACAATTCAAAATTATATACTCAATAATAAAAAATTCAAGCAGCTAAATGTAAAAATTCCATACTCATCTCCAATTCTCTTCCCTGAAAGCAATCACTACTAACAGTTTTGTATTCTTAAATTACTATATGCGTAATTTCCCTTTTTTATTTTTTCTTTTGCAGTCTTTTTGTTGTTTTGGTCATCCTGCAATTTTGGAATGTGGATATTCTTTGTGATGCTGTCCAATTTTTATTCATGTATATTAAGTGTGTAAAAATAATACAGTCTCAGCCTGGGGCACAATGGAACCCACTTGTAATCCCAGCACTTTGGAAGCCCAAGGCAGGAGAATCAGTCTGAGGTAAGGAGTTCCAGACCAGCCTGAGCAACATAGTGAGACCCCATCTCTACAAAAAAAAACTAAATAAGAAAAATTAGCCAGCCGTGGTGGCATGTTCCTGTAGTCCCAGCTACACAGGAGGTTGAGATAGGAGGATCACATGAGCCCAGGAGTTCAAGGTTACAGTGAGTTGTGACTGCGCCACTGCACTACACTTCAGCCTGGGTGACAAACCCTCTGTATTCTCCCTTAATTTTTGTTTATTTGTCAATATCTGAGAGCAGTGAATTTTTTTCATCTCCCACTATGAATATGGATTCATACATTCCTCTTGAACTTCTATCAGTTTATGCTTTATTGTTTTGAAGCTGTGTTATTAAGTGCATATAGATTTATAACTATAGTCATGTGCCACATATAAACATTTTGGTCAATGACAGACTACACATATGACAATGGTCCCATAAGATTATAATGGATAATGGAGCTCAAAAATTTCTATTGACTAGTGGCCTAGTGACGTAGCCATTGTAATGGTGCCTACACACAATAGGCTATACCATATAGCCTAGGTGTGTAGCGGGCTGTACCATCTAGGTTTGTCCAAGTACACTTTATGATGTTTGCATGACAAAATCGCCTCATGACACATTTCTCAGAATGTATCCCCTTTATTAAGCAATGCATGACTGAATATTAATATAACTCCTTGGTAAATTGTACCCTGTATAACCAAAAAACAGAACTCTTCTCTTACACTAATTTTCAGTTGGAACTTGATTTTTATCTGATACAAATAATGCTCACCATTCTTTTTATTAACATTTGCTTAAAAATATCTTTTTCATTTTTTAAAAGTTTTATTTTATTTTAATTTGATAAATAATAATTTTGTATATTTATGGGGTACAATGTGATGTTTCAATACATGTTTACATTGTGTCATTCTCTTTTCATTTTTTTTCAACTTTCCTATAACATTTTGTTTTAGGAAGAGCTCCTATAAAATGTATAGTCTCAGATTTCCTTAACTCAATCTGAGAGATTTTAATAGAATATTTAAACCTATTTTCATTTATTGTGATTAATGGTGTACTTAGATTTATTCCTAGTTATCTTTTATATTTTATACTTACCATGCTTTCTTATTCTTCATTTCTTTCCAACTTTTACTAGATTGCATTTTTCTTCTAATGATTTGGAAATTCTACATTATGGTTCTATATTTCTATTTGTATCCTTTAACTTTAAATTCATTGTTATCTACCAATATCTATCGCTAATCAGAATGTACGTTATTCCGAATAAGTACTGTCAGTTGGGTGGTAGGGAACTCAAGACTTTGAGCTTGAAGGGCCTCCTTATTAAAGATATATTTAGATATAAATTCTAATATATTTAGATATATTAAAGATATGTCATTTTATGGAATTTGGGATGGGAAGAGAAACAGATACATGTACTTGGTATGCCATTTTGATCCATTCTCTATTCCTTTATATAAGAGGAAAGTAACTGAAAAAACTTATTTTAAAACAAAAGTACCCAGGCATGGTGGCTCACGCCTGTGGTCCTAGCACTTTGGGGAAGGTGGGCAGCAATTGCTTGAGGCCAGGAGAAAAGTGAGACCCTTTCTCTACAAAAAATAGAAAAATTATCCAGGTATGGCAGCGCACACCTATAGTCCCAGCCACCTGAGAGGCTGGGGCAGGAGGATCCCTTCAGCCCAGGAGTTTGAGGTTGCAGTGAGCTATGATGACGCTACGGCACTCTGGCCTGGGCAACAGAGCAAGACCCTGTCTCAGAAAAAAAAAAAAAAAGGTGATAAGAAAGGAGAGGATGATATTCAAGGGAAAGGGATGATTTGGTGATGGGAAATATTCAGACATCGGAGTGCAGTTTATTTGGTGACTTGGAGTCTTTCTAGACCAACTCAAATTACGCTATGAAGTAATTCCAATCGTGCACTCACCGCTGCTTGTTGTGTCTGGCTTGACGGTTGGCCAGAGAGAAATGAAAAAAGACAGCCTGAAGAGTCAGATGACAGGGTCACTTTTTGGCTAAAGAGTTGGAGCCACCGGCAAGGAGCCAAATCCCACCCTGAGTGCCACCAGGTGTTACCAAGATTTGAGACGAAGAGAGGCGAAAGTTGTTGTAAACTGTGTCTAGGATTTGTTTTAATCAGGTACGATGAGACACACAGACATGAAAATGACTGTCACAAAGGAAGAAGTGCTTTGTGTACATCCCTAGAAACAGGAGGCGTGGCCCGGGCAACAGCAGGGCAGGTCAGGGGACAGGGGGAGCGAGGTTAAAAACACGGGCAAGAGCCTTTATTGTGGTTTCCGTGGGAAAGGCCAGGCAAGGCAGGGTGAGCAGACTGAGGACTGGCTGGTTTGGGTAACTTCAGTGGGCTCTGAGGCTTAGGGGCTGTCCTTAGCTGCCTGGCACCTGGCCCTGGTGAGGTTGGGCAGACGCTGGCGTGTCAGACCTCCATCAGGGAGGCAGCTGGGGGCGTGGACTCTGGCTTGGCTCGTGTGCCCATGGAAGGCACTTGCAGGCAAGTATCTACCATCTCTAGAAATGAGCTGGCCCTGGGAGGGGCAGTCTCTCCAGCATCAGCAAGGCGCCAAATGTCAAATCATCAGAAAACACAGAAAATAAAACAGCATGATTAATACAAAAGTCTCAGCTCAAAGTGGGGACTCAGGATCAGGAAGCAGGAACAGGATCAAGATGTTGGCAAATTGGAAGATAACTATTTATATGGGGACCTACCAGCTCTCCAAAGAGGACCTCTGGGATGCTTTCGGAAGGCTGCCCGCCGCTCTAGCCTTCTGATGTCGTACGTCTGATGTCCTAACGGCCTACCTAATGGCGATGCCCGATGTTGCTCAGAAAGAGAAAATTGTGTCCCCAGCTGGAACGTCCTGCCTCTCAGTCCCCCACAGCTCCAGTAACACAAAAATGAAGGCAAATGTCTGTGCAAAGGATTTTTTTTAAATTAGTGAATTTATATGAAAAACTTTACAAAGATATACAATTTAAATCACATTTAACTGTCACATTTAGCAGTTCATCTCCATTCCAATGAATAAAATAACAACCATCTGAGCTATTCCAGAAAAATGCAGAATTCAGCCAGTCTGTTCCTGTGGGTGCTGGGATGTCTGGTCTCCACTAGGCAGTCGATGATGAGTCCAGCTCCCTGCCGCTGAGCTTCCGAGGAGAAGGCAGGCAGGAGAGAGGCTGCCAGGCCAGCAGAAGGGCACACGTACAGGATGGCAATGTGCAAACCCACCCACGAGGACCAGCCACATTCCCTGCCATCTCCAACGCGGCCAAATCCAGCTGAGACATTAAACAGAGAGTCCGTGGTGTCAGGAAGCCAAGGCAGCCCAGAGCCAATGCCTCGGGTCTAATTGAAAAGGCCTTTGGCCGGGGGCACTAGAGGCAACAAGTACAGTCCTCTGCGACGACAGCACAACTCTTTTATCCTCTTCCTCTGCCGTCCTGGCAACCGCACTTGCTCCAGCACGAATGCTGAAGCGGCAGGACAGCTGTGACCCAGGGGTTACCATTCATAGAGGGCAGGAGGAAGAAGGGCTCCATCAGTTTCCTCTCCGCTTCCCATTGGGGAGGGGGGCGAGGAAGCCTGTGGCTGTGGGTTCTCACCCATTTTTATAAACATCAACCATGAGTGCGCCCCTCCCAGCCAGGCCCTGGGCAACGCACAGTGGGAGATGCAAAGAATACAGCCCAGGCTGCCCTGCAATAAGGTCAGCATCCAAGACCCGGGCAAGGAGGGCACGGGAGCAAGGAACCCCTAAAACCAGGAACTACCACCTCCTGGTTGGACTGGACTGTGGTGGGATTGGAAAGGAGACACACCCTCCCCACCCTCAGGAATTCTAGTGCGAGAGCAAGGAAGGAACCCAAACAAACAGTTCTGAGCCAAAGCAGAGTAAGGTGCTAGGAATACGTAGTGAGCACAGAAATAGCAGTGGGGCATTTGAGCTGGGAAGTACAGGAAGGATTTCGACAGAGCAGAGAGGAGAGAAGGTTGGTGTTCCAGCCAGAGGGAGCAGTGTCTGCAAGGGCAAAGAGGCAGGATGTTCAGCGCATACCCAGACTGGGTGAGCAGGTGAGGACAGCTGGAGGGAGGCTCCGCAGGGCCACGGTGCAACACCAGGTCAGAGCGACCAGCGGTGGGAGGGTCCTGAGAGCCAGGCCAGGAGGTTAGATGCAGTCGGTTCATCCATCGGTCATTTTTGAGTGGGGGTACGATGAGGTCCGAGCGGCACTTTGGGGGATCCCTCTGGCAGCGTCAGTGAGATAAGGCAGACAGCTCCAGAGGCAGGAAATGGGGCCAAGGCTTTGGTAGTGGTCACCCAAGAGGGAGGGACTCCTGACCAGGGGTCGTGGCAGAGGAAAGGAGGGCCAGGGAGAGGGAAGAGCTAGACATGACTGGAGTGTCAAGCACAAAACACTGAGAAAATAGGGATACAAGGAGAAAAATAGGAAGGCAGGAGGGAAGGCCACCCACGGGAAGGTTCTAAGTTGTGACAGGTGCCCGAAGGGGAAAGGTCACTGGTAGACGCAGGGCAGGTGCCCCGAAGGGAGGTCATGGCAGGGGACAATAATGACACTCATCTCTAGGGCACTTTATTCACATGATCCCCTGACACGCTCATGACACCTGATAAAGTCAGCCGGGCAGGTGAGTGATGAGAAAACAGGAAGTGCAGATGACAGACAGGTCGAGGGCACGTGCCTGTCAGACCCAAAGCCTGG
The DNA here is from genome assembly GCF_041146395.1 of Eulemur rufifrons. Lineage (NCBI taxonomy): Eukaryota > Metazoa > Chordata > Mammalia > Primates > Lemuridae > Eulemur > Eulemur rufifrons. The sequence goes on from NC_090994.1 coordinate 5,991,674, forward strand.
GTAAGTTCCTGAGTCTGGTTCTGGTCCAGCTGCCTCTTCCTTTCCTGAGTTAGGGAGACTTGTCTCGGACCGCACAGAGGGGCCGGTCAGCCATTCATTCGTTCATTCATTCGACAATTTTTTTTTTTTTTTTTTGAGTGCCAGGCAGTGTTCTGGGTGTTGGAGATTCACCAGTTAACAAAAGAGATGGGCGTCCCTGCCATCAGGGAGGGTACATTCTAGTAAATGGTAGAGCAGAGACAGACCAGCTGGGCTTTTGGCAGTTTTCCTGGAAGCCCAGAGAATTCCCCAGGAGAAGTGCCCCACGGCAAACCTGCGCCTCACGGATGAAAGCTGTTCTGCTACGACTGTCATTGTAACTCAAGCTGGAAGCCTGTGCAGTCTTGGCAGATGGTTTTCAGAACAAGAGCAGAGGAAAGCATTGTCTAGAATGAGCGTTTAATGCATAGGCACATAGGCTGACCTGTAGGGAGAAATGTAACATTCTTCTCTGTTCTCTTTCCTCCTATTCAAAACTTGCCAGCCAAAATCTTTATTCTTCACTAAGCACCAACAATTGATGTCCACGAAGGGGGTCTCCCGCACACCTATGTTTACAGTAGCACTATTCACAATAGCCAAAAGCAACCCAAGTGTCCGCCAACAGATGCATGGATTAACAGAACGTGTTCCACCCCTACAATGCTACAGTATTCAGCCTTAAAAAGGAAAGAGGTTCTGACACATGCTACAATGTGGACGAACTTTGAGGACATTCTGCTAAGTGAAAGAAGCCAGACACAAAAGAACAAATATCGTATGATTCTACTCACACAAGGTCCCCAGAGGGGTCAAATTCACCGAGACAGAAAGTAGAACAGGGGTTGCCAGGAGCTGGGAGGAGGGGAAATGGGAGTTATTTAATGGGTATGAGGTTTCAGTTTAGAACGATGGGGAGAGTTCTGGAAACGATTGCATGACAATGTGAATGTGCACTGTCCACTTAAAAATGCTTAAAATGTAAATGGTAAATTTTATGTGTGTTTTATTACAATATTTTAAAAAAAAATAAAAATAAAGGGAGATTTCCAGGCTGCCAGGAGGGAAGAGTGAATCTCTTCCCCTGTCTGGTCCTTAGTGTCATCATCTTTAATAAGAGGGGTCGGACTAGAGGCTGCCGGATCTGCAGTCTAATGTTTCCATGGCAACCACAATAAGCAGCTGCCTGGCGGGCAGGATCTCACGCTCCTGGCCTCCCTCCCGTCCCCTCTGTTCTCTAAGCTGTCACACAGAGAACTCACATCTGTGTCAAGTCTCGCGCCTCTCTCTGCATCTCCTGCCACCACCCAGCAACGCCGAAGAAGCTCGGCTGTCCAAGCCTGCCCTGCCATGGTTTGTCTCCAGGCAGCCACACATGCCCTTCTCGCCGTGCTAGACCCCCCTCCTTCCTCCTCTCACACTCGCCCCCAATCTTGTTCTTTTTCCGGCTCCTCCTCTTCCTGGGCATTCTTCAGGGCTTAGCAGGAATGTCCCTTCCTCCAGGAAGCCTTCCTTTCCTGACTGCCCAGATGATGTTACATCCTCCGTTACACACTCCTGAGGTACTCTGCCTCCTCCCAAGAAAGACAGCCACAGAACAAACCACTGTGAGGGTGAGAAATTTCAGGCTGCGGGAGAAGGGAGGGTCCTCCCAGATGCCTTTTATCTAAATTAGAGAGATGCTTGCAAGCACCGACTTTGGACAGAACCCACAGGACTGGAAACCCCAGCTCCCCGGCTCTCCAGCTGTGTGCCTTTGGGCAAGTTATTTAACTGCTCTGAGTCTTGCTTTCCTCCCTGTAAAGCTGGGATCAAATTTCCTAACTCTGTAGGGTGTTGAAAAGATAAAGGGTGGTGGCATAGGAAGAGAACACATCCAGGCAGCTCGGGACATGGGCCACGTTCCCACCTGTTTGTCCTCACCTCTTCCTACCTAGACTCCCAGATTTCAGCCTGCGCCCTGCTTTCTCTCCAGCTAACTTCCCACGTTGCAGCCAGAGCAGCTTTGTAAATTGCACGTGCCATAGGCCCCTGCTTGCCTCTAGTGTACTCTATTAATTTCAGGATAAAATCCGCATTCATGGCTTGTTCCCCACTGACCTCTCACGTCTCTCTATTGGACCCCACGCCCTCAGTTTGAGCCAAAGTCTCCTGCCTGAGAGTCTGTGCACACACGTCTTCTTCCATATGAAACACCATGTTCTATTCTACCCTTCTTTACCTGGCAACACTTACTTGTCCTCTTGGTCACCTCTTCTGAGAAGGCTCCCCTGCCCCTGCCCCTGCCACCTGCATGCACAGCCCTATCTTATGCCCCCAGAGAGCCCAGTGGTTTTCATTTTCCTGGCCCTTATTAATTGCATTTTTTGGTGTGCATTTAATTGTTTTTAATTTTGGCTTTAGCAGCTTTATTAATGTATAATTGATGTACAATAAACTGCACAGAAATATACAATTTTATACATTTTGACACACCCACACACCCGGGAAAGAATCACAATCAAGATAATGAATTTGTCTATCTCGCCCCCAAAATCTCCTCCTGTCCCTTGGTAATCTCCTCCTCCTTCCTCCCATCCTATGCTGTAATTCCACTATGTAAAGCTATTATCATAATTTTTTACATTTAAAAAATCATGGTAAAATACATATAAAATTTAACATTTTAACTATGTTTAAGTGTATAGTTCACTCGCATTAAGAACCCGAGGCAAGGAAAAAATAACTTCCTCTCTGTCCTTCATAGTTCTTAGTTAGGACAGATCTCTGTAACAAAAGACAGATTAACAAGAGAAAAACAAATAAAAGTTTAATAACATGTATACGTGAAAGATGACCGGAGAAATGAGTAAATCTCAAAGAGGTGTCTTAGACAATCGGTTTAAAATGCCATCTTCACTGAAACAACGAAAGGAGGATTTGGGGGAGGCCGGATACGGGGAGATGCCCAGGAAAAATACAGTAAACAGGGCTTGTTACGCAGACTTAGGTCCTTGCCTTGTCCTCAGATAAGAGTCTCTAGCGATTTAGAATCACACTCTTCCTGGTATTAAGACAGCCTTGAAATGGAGATGTCTTGTATAGATCTACATTTCCCTTACAAAGGGTAACTTCTATCATGTTTTCAGAGCTTCTCCTGTGTCTGCATGTTCTCAAAATAATCAGCTCAAAATAATCTTTAAGCCAACGAGGCGTATTTTGGGATGGCTATACTATACTCACGTTGTTGTGAGATTATCACCACCATCCATCTCTAAAACATTTTTATCTCCCCAAACTGAAACTCTGCAAGCTTTAAACAATACTTCATTCCCTCCTTCCCCCCAGCCCCTGGCAACCACCACTCTACTTCCTCTTTCTATGAATTTGACTACTCGAGGTAGCTCATATAAGTAGAATCATACAACATTTGGACTTTTGTGACTGACTTATTTCACTGAGCATAGAAAGTCCCTCAAGGTTCATCCACGTTGAAGTGTGTGTCAGAATATCCTTCATTTTTAAGGCTGGATACTATTCCCTTGTAGGTCTCAACTATGAATACATTCTGTTTATCCATTCATCTGCTGATGCACATTTGGGTTGTTTCTACCTTGTGGCTATTGCGAATAATGCTGCTATGAACATGGGTGTGCAAATATTTGTTCAAGTCCCTTATTAATAGAATTTTTAATTTTTCAATTCCTAGCCTTTGTTAATGGAAAAGAAGCCAAACTCTGTAAAATAATTTAAAGAGGTTTATTCTGAGCCAAATTTGAGGACCATGGCCCCAAGCCACACCCAAGAAGCCTTGAGCAAGTGGATTGGCTGTGGCTGGGTTACAGTTTGATTTTATACATTTCAGGGAGGCAAGAATTACAGGTAAAGTCATAAATCAACACATGGAAGTGTACACTGGTTTGGCCCAAAAAGGTGGAACATCTCAAAGCGGGGGCTTACAAGTCATAGGTGGGTTTAGGGATTCTTTAACTGACAATTGGCTGAAAAAGTTAGGCTTTGTCCAAAAGACCAGGAATCAGCGGAAAGGAAAGCTTGAGTTAAGATAAGGGTCTTCTATCTTTCCGGTGATGCTCTACCAGAATCAGGTTGGGAAGCAAACCACATCATAAAAACCTGTTTACTGAGATTTGATCATTTGTAGGAGTGACTCAGTAGGCCCGCTTAGAAAGGAATTTTGGGGAGCAAAGAAAAGATCAGAGTTCAGTCCTCACCTTTCATCGATGACAACAGTGCTTGACACATAGCAGGCTCTAATTATTAACAGCCAAATGAACGACTGAGTCAGTGAATGAAACAGCAAGTCCCAAACTCTACAGCAACTCAGAGACAGGGCTGTGTTATTTGTCCTGTGGGTACCAGTCTAGGTCTCCTGATGCCAAGCTGCTGAGTCAGTTAAGAAACCGACTCTTTGGATCCCGTTCAAGAAGTTAGGAAAACAAACACTTCCCCTGCCTTTGTTTGTCCCATTTGCCTTAGATTGTTGTCTCGTGGGAGGCCCAGCTACTTGCAATGTCTGGGTGAGCAACAAGGTGGTAACCAAAGGGGAGCACAGCTGAGGCTACTCAGAGAAGGAATTCTTTGCTCTCAGGCATCTGGGGAACCTGCTAACTACATTCCAGACCGCGCAAGCAATGACAATATTACTGCAACTAACATTTCCATGTGCTTACTTGGGCACTCTGTAGGCAGAATCTCATCCAACTGTTACCCAGCCTGAATTAGGCACTGTGAGCCCCTGACTTTTCAGCATTCAAACAAAGACACAGAGAAGTTAACTTGTCCCTGGTCACCCAGTTGGCAAATGGCAGAGATAGGGTTTGAATCCAGGCACACTCGACTCTAGCACCTGCCAGGCAGAAGAAAAAGGTACAACTAACTGACAGCAGCTTCCAATGAGGTAGAGTCCTTTTAAAATAAATTTTTTCTAAATCTGAATAATAAATATGCATTTCATACATTTTGGAAATGACATTTTTTTTTTTTAAATCACGTAATCCCACCCAAAGAGGTAACCACTGTTAACATTCTAGAGTGTTTCTTTCTAGTGGCTTCTCCAAACTTGGTTATTTTTAACTTAATGAGTGTCTTTATTCCCTTAAGAAAGAGGCATCAGCCCCCCACCTTGGTACACCTGCCCCTCCCACCCACTCCCCCCGTGTTACTCTCTTCCGTAGGTCTGTGATGCGCTCCTGCTAGGTGACCCAACAAAAATGCGGATGTCAACTTGTGATATGGTCTTGTGGTTTATAATAAGAAATATATACTTGCTCTTGGTCCTGTTCCTGGCACAGAGCTCCTAAAACACTCAGAATTTCCTGAGTTATTCATAACATGCCCCTTTCAACCTGAGTTTATGCTAATGAGGTGACTCTTGGAGGTTGGGGGGGCCAGTTGCCAGAGGAACAAACCCTGTGATTAGAGGATTGGAACTTCCAGGCCTCTCACCCCCCAGCTGACGGGGAGGGCAGAGAGGGCTGGAGATTGAATGCAGCCATCACTGGCCGATGATGTAATCAGCCAAGCATAGTGAGGAGCCTCCGCAAAAGGTGGGGTCAGAGCACTCCCCCGTTGCTGAACACAGGGACACAGGGCAGGAAGCTCCAGCCCCTTCCCCATGCCTTGCCATGTACATCTCTTCCCTCTGTCCTTGAGTTGTAGCCTTTACAATAATAGCTCAATGTAAATAAGCGTCTCCCCTGAGCTCTAGGAGCCATTCCAGCAAATGACCTAATCTAAGGATGGGGTCATGGGAACCTCTGATTTGTAGACGATGGGTCAGAAGCACAGGTGACAACATGGGTTTGTGACTGGCGTCTGAAGTGGGGGCAGTCTTGCCGGACTGAGCCCTTCACCCATATGTAAGGTCTGTGCTAACTCCAGGTAGTGTCAGAATTGAGTTAGATTTTAGAACGCCCAGCTGGTGTTGGAAAATCAGTAATTGGGGGAAAGGACCCACACATTTAGCGTCAGAAGTGAAGTAGTAGAGTAGTTGAGAGTAAGGAGAAAAACACTACGTGTGTTTTCTTTACACATTTAAACACAGCTCTTCTGACATCAGATTTTCTATTAGGAGACATTTTTTTTTTAACAATTTTTTGTAGTTGCTGGTATCTTTTTTGTCGTTGTTGTTGTTGAGACAGAGTCTCACTCTGTTGCCCTGAGTAGAGTGCCGTGGCGTCATCGTAGCTCAAAGCAACCTCCAACTCCTGCGCTCAAGTGATCCTCCTGCCTCAGCCTCCCGAACAGCTGGGATTATAGGCGTGCACCACGCACAGCTACTTTTTTTCTATTTTTAGTCGAGACGGGGTCTCATTCTTGCTCAGTCTGGTCTTGAACTCCTGACCTCAAGTGATCCTCCTGCCTTGGCCTCTCAGAGTGCTAGGATTACAGGCGTGAGCCACCATGCCCATCCAGGAGGAAATTCTTAATATCTATCAAGACACTTATTTAACCTATGCCCCTAGTGGATAGAAATTGAGAAAGTAAACTATTATCAGAAATGAAATCATTGTAGCCTGACACGGAGACCACAGGATGGCACCAAACAGTTGCACACTTTGCCTCTGGTTGTCCCAGGAGCATCGGGATCCTGGCCTCTCTCATCTCCTTCCTTCCTCCTCTCGTCCTCCCATGGGGACTCCATCTTGCCACAGCATCCAGCCAGAATCATGAGCCCTGGCTCAGGGCGTCCCGCAGTTCCACCTGGTTTTCAGGCTGTAGCTGGAAGAGACACAGATCTGGCAAGCTGGAGGGGCAGGGGGCAGAGGGGGTATCACGTAGAGGAAAATGGACCTTTCTTGGCTACTTCAGGGTGGAATTCTAACAGACACACCTCTCTCGATGAGGTAGTTTGGTTCAATAAATGGCCACAATAATCTTTCCCATCCTGCAAGCCTTGTGGTATGACTCTTGCCACTCCTATAAATCAATGGACCCCACGTCTCTCCTGCTGAGTTCTGGCTGGCCCTGTGCCTTGCTTTACTCCACAGAATGTGGTGGAAGTGACAGCGAGTGACTCCCAAGCCTTGGCAAGAAAATGCCTCGCAGTGTCTGGTTTTGTTCTATTGGAACCCAGCTGCCACACTGCCAAGCAGCAGACTGGCCCACAAAAAGGATCGTTTCTCCATGGAGGGGATCCGAGGGGCCCAGCTGACAGCCAGAGCCCCCGGCCAGCCGTGGGAGTGAGGCCGTCCCAGACTTCCCCATCTGGGCTCCCATCCAACGTCAGCCAGGCAAGTGGTCCCAGGAAAGAACGTGCAGCCAAACTGCCCACGTGAGCCCAGCCCAGATGGCAGATTCATAAGCAAAGAAATGGTTGTTGTTTGAAGTCACTACATTTTGAGGGCTGGGGGTTATTAACCTGCAAAGATAAGTAAAAACTTGCTGAACAGGAATTTGAGGTTGCTGTGAGCTAGGCTGATGCCAGGGCACTCACTCTAGCCCAGGCAACAGAGTGAGACTCTGTCTCAAAAAAACAAAACAAAACAAAACAAAACAAATTTGCTGAAGCTGACTCCTTTTTGGAGCCCGGTTCTAATGTGTTATTATACTAATGCCTTTTCCCCATCTTACCAAGAACCTGACTTATCATCCTAGCTTGGCATCAGCCAGGGCCCCAGGAACGGGTGAGATAAATGTCCCATCTCAGGAAGAGGGTAAGGGGAGAAGGAAGTGAATTCAACCTACCATGGTTATATCTGTAAGTACTGAGAGAGAGCCTGAAATACATTCAACATTGTTTTGGATGCTGTAGAAATACAAAGATATTAATATATCTCATAGCATCTCTACCATCAGGAAACTTCGGTTCCAGAAGAGAAGACTCATGAACCTAAAAATGGCAGGTAACTTACAATCACACGTGTGTGAAATGACTCTGAGTGCTATGTGAGTGCACAGGACAAACCTTAAGGATGGGAAGGATTGATTGAGAAGGGAGAGATTATTTTTAGGTCTCTTGTAGGTATAAAGGCATAAATGAGCATGAACACAGATGATGGCGGCTCTCCCAAGCCATTCCATGCTGCCCTTAGGGGCCACTTAAGTGTTTCAGTGACATGAGAGCTGACACCAGCATTACATAAAGCTCTGCCCAAAGACAGCACTTCTAGGAATGAGCCTGTCATCAGGGGCCCCCTGGAGTAGGAAACCAGGCTGGGGCCAGGTCCAAAAGGGTGTGGCAACTGGTGCACTCACAAGGGAAGAAGGTATACACGCTTGTTTGCATTTCTGGTCATACTCTGTGGCTCGCCACAAGTAGCTCCATAATCAAGCTACTTCCTAAACCAGTTTCACATTTGGCACAAAGGGAAGCTTCACCTGTCCTGGCCAGTGTCTGGGGCATTCACAGGGCCACATTCTGCCCCCAGGGAACCCCAGTGTGGTGAAGTCTCTCTCTGGGAAGGGTTGGCCACATCGCTCCAGCTTCCCTCCTCCCCTCCTTTTAGGGGACGCCACCCTTCCTGCCAGGCTGCCTCCTGGGTCCTCTGTGTTGCTCCAGCCATACCAGGGCACTGATCTCACCAGCAGCCTGCACCTACCGCATCCCACAGAAATGACATTCCCGCCCACCGACTGCCATGATTCGGGAGGAGCTATTTAAGACGGCACCTACCCTAAGGGAAATTAAACAGCCAGTGTCCTCACTCCCAAATTAAATATGGAGAAACTGAGTCACCACAATGACTTACCATGACATTCTACACCACAGTGACTCAGCAAGGTCAAAATCCCACAACACCTAACCCACAAGCTGTGTACCTTCAGGCACGTCACCCTGCTCTGTGCTGTGTCGTGGACATGGGACCTGGCTGGTGCCAGCACTTGTGCCTATAGTTCTCCCGTGGATCCAACTTTCAGACCCTATGATATTGTGGCCATTAAAGCTGGAATCCTGGCTGAAGGTGGTTCTATCTATCTAGGAGAGAGACGCAGCCATCCAATGTGTGTGTGTGTGTGTGTGTGTGTGTCCACTCTGAAACAGTCAATATCAGTACGTTCTCTCTATTGTGATGAGAATCCCTAACAAAGAACCAGCAAGTCTTGCGCAGACCCAGTCTGTAAGGGAATTCTTATCCATCTCCAAAAAGCACCTGTTTTACGTGACTCTTGTGTGATGAGCTTGGGAAGTGCCAGCTAGCGGGAAGGCTTACGAGTTGACCTCCTCCTTCCGGAAGGAGGAGGGACTGCATTTATTCGGTAGCGCCATGCTGGGAGCAGCACTGCAGTTTCCCGTGTACTGTAACTCTTCACCACACCGAGATGGTGCCCCACTTGCAGATGAGGACGTCAAGGCTCAGAAAGGCCACCTCCCAGGCCGTAGGGAGGTGAGGGCAGAGAGGCCTCAAACCTGGTGGGAGGCAGGCCTTCCCCGCTCCCCTCCCGCCCCTCCCGCCCTCGTGCCTCCATCACCCCTGTCCCCCTCCTGGGGGGCGCCCACCTCTCCGGCCAGATCGTCCCAGCTTTCAAGGCTCACACCGACCACCGCCCCTCAACCTGCGCTAAAGCTCACACACCCGCCGTGGGGCCCCATCCAGGACCCCTGCAGCGGCCCCTCTGTCAGGGTCCTGGGGGACCGGGTGTTCATGCCGTTTCCACATCCCGAGCATCCCTGACGGCACCGAGCACGCGGTGGGTCCTCGCTCCGGGTCACTGAGTGTCCCCCAGCCCGCCACCCGCCACCTGCCACCGAGCTCCGGGACAGGCCCCGACGTGCGGGGCAGGGCAGGGGCGGATGTGAGCAGGGTCTGGGAGGCAGGAAACGCCCAGAAGCGTATCATGCCCACAACCCGCGCGCGGCCACTGCGCGCAGCCAGGGATGGGGCGGCTGGAACCTGCTCTTGGGCTCACGCCCTGCCGGGCCACTCACCCCCCAGGGCTCGGGCGCCTGCTCTCCCCCAGGGGGCCACTAATCGTTCCCCAGGGACGCAGGTCTCCGTAGCCGGGGAGGACCCCCAGCCCCCGCCCCTCCCCTTCCGCTGGCCCCTCCCCCACTTAGCTCCGGGTCCCTCTCTGCCCCACCCCTCCCTTATTCTGTCCACACCCTGTTCCTCTCCTGCTTTCCTCGCTCCCACCAGTGGCCCTCTCCCCATCCCGCCGCTGCCCCTCCAGGTCACCCAGCCCCGCCCGCTCCAGGTCACCCCGCCGGTCTCCCGGCCCCTCTCCCCTCTCCCGGGTCCCCGCCCCGCCCAGCGCGTCACCGCTCGTCCCACCCTCGCGGCCAATCGGGCCTCTCCTGACCGCTTTCTCCGGGAAACCTGCGTCCCGGGATGCACGATCGAGTCCCCGGTGTCTCCACGCGGTCACCATGCAAGCGCAGCTGCGGGAGCAGTATCGAGTCCCGGGGATGCGGCAACTCCGGGCGGAGAAGACACCAGGGGCCTGGGGCGCAGGCGGGGCGGGGGTCCACGCGTCCACCCTAGAGCCCTAATCGGCCAGCCGAAAAGTCGTCACGTGTCTAGCACTTGGGACTGAGAGCTCGTCTTCCCATAAATGACCTCACTCGGGCCTCAACATAACCTGGGGAGGGTCCTTTTTACAGGGGAGGAAACGGGGGCGTGGAGAGGAGAGGTGACTCCACCAAGGTCGGGCTCAAGTCGTCCTCCTTAAGGCCCAGGGCAAGGTGGCCACAGGTGATGCCTGTGTCCGCGCCGCCCAGAGCCGCTGGCCTGGACTATTTTAAGTTTCGGTGGTGCGGGAGGGGAGAGGTAGGAAGAGCTGGAGTGGAGGCGGAGTTTAGGGAAGGATGTTTAGACCGAGGAAGCCCAGGGAACCGGTCGTCTTGGACCTTAACCTTCCACAAGTGATAAAAGAGGAAATCACATTTTTAAAAGAAAGGCAAAGACAGAAAAGCCCTGGGAGCTGTGATGGGAGGGCAGAAACCCGGGCGCTGGCAGCGTGGAGCTCCGGGCATCCTGGGCCTGGCGGCTGCAGGACACACCGCACGCACGGGCCTGGGCAAAGACCTCGAGCTCCTGCCTCGGTGCCTGGGGGTCTTCGTATGAATATTAGCTACAGAGCTTCAGTTCCTCAACTGTCAGATCTCTGCAGAAAGGCCTCCCCCCCGCAACCAGGCCTTCCCCAAACCCAGGGCCAAGATAGACATTTCCTCCGGGTCTGGAATGGAGGGAACTCGGGAGAGAAAGGGGTGGACAAAGTTTCCAGGAATCTTCGTCCTAAAAGTGGGGGATTTGGAATCCGGGAGCTCACTGGAGTTTCTCCTAGCGAGGTCAGGGAGCAACTGAGCTATCAGTGGGCTCGTGCAGATGTGGGTTGATCTGCGATCACGCTGGGGGAAACTGCCACGTGGGTCCCTTCCTTGTCGCCACTTGTTAACAATAACAAAAAATTTAATTCTATGTTTAATTTTTTGAGGAACTTTCATAGTGTTTTCCATAGTGTCTGAACCATTTTACAGTCCCACCAGCAATGCACGAGAGTTCCAGTTTTTCCACATCCTCAACTAGTTGTTTTCTTTTTTATAAAAGCCATCCTAATAGGTATGAGGTGGTATTTTGTTGTGCTTTTAATTTGCATTTCCCTGATGATTAGAGATGTTGAGCATCTTTTGATAAACTTCTTGGCCAGCTGTATATCTTCCTTGAAGAAATGTCTATTCAAGTCCTTTGCCCATTTTTGAACCAGGTCGTTCAGTTTTAGTTGTAGTGTTGTAGAAGTTATTTATATATTCTGGATATTAACCCCTTCTCAGATATATGAATTGGGAATATTTTCTTCCATTCTGTGGGTTGCCTTTTCACTCTGTTGATAGTGTCCTTTGATGCACAAAAGTTTCTAAGTTTGATAAAGTATAATTTATCTATTTTTGTTGTTGTTGGCTATGCTCTTGGTATCACATCCAAGAAACCATTGCCAAAGCCAATGTCATGAAGCTTTTCCCGTATGTTTTCTTCTAAGAGTTTTATAGTTTTAGGAACTCTGTATTTACTTTTACAGAGAATATATATTCTTTTTAAAAACTCGATACATTTCAAAAGTAGAAACTGTACAGGCTGCAATATCTAACTGCATTACAATAAAACTAGTAATTAATGACAGAAGGTTAAGCACCTGGAAATTTAAAAACCCTCTCTGTAACTCTTAGGTCAAGGAAAAACTCAAGACTAAAATGATAGATTGTTTAGAAAATAACACAGAGAACATTTACACATGAAGAATAAACCTAAGGAAATCAAAAAGAAGAAATTAATGGGGATAAGGCAAAAAAAATAATTATTTAGGCCAGACACAATGGCTCATGCCTGTAATCCCGGCACTTTGAGAGGCCAAGGCGGGAGGATCACTTGAGCCCAGGAGTTCAAGACCAGCCTGGGCAACATAGTGAGACTCCATCTGTATTAAAAATGATAATAATAATTATTATTTAGAAAATGAAAAAATAAAGTTTTTTTTTTTTTTTTTTTTTAAGAAAAATGGATATAGGGAATAGGCAGGAATTGGGGGAGAGGTGTAGGTTGTACAGAAGAGAAGAAAGAACATAATATTCATCCTTTTCCCCCAGCTGCTTCCATGGCTGAGGCTGCCCCACTTCTGGCTCAAGCTGGATGGAGCTTACGTCTGACAGTCCTCACATGTCCTAGGCTCAGAAACATGGACAGATTACTCAACCTCCCTCTGACCCACAGAATGTTCGTGTGCACAGCTGTCAGGTGGGATGAGTAAATGAGCTACTGATCGATCAGAAAGGACCAAATAGAGGTCCTGGCCCAAGCCAAGTCCTCAATAAGGGACAGCTGTTATTACTTTGTTGTTGATGATATTGTTAATGAGACTATTAATATTTTTCTTCACTGCATGGGGGGCCCTAAATAAGGGAACATGGGTAAGAAAGCCCAGGGCCAAGCCTGGGGCCCTGCATCACCTGTGACAATGACAAAGGGAAGAAAGGCATCCAAATGGGCAGCAGGTCCGCCCAGTCCAGGAAGGAAGCCAGTGCTGCTCAAGACACACTTGTGCTCCTCTGCTCCGCCCACATGGCCTCCCAGGGGGACTCTGGTTAAAATGAAGGTCTCCCCGTCTCTACAGGGAGGGGCCTGGACTCGATGTCCTGGGTCTTTCTCAGCCCTGCTGGCCTGTGGCCGTGGCCATCTGAGGGTGAACAACTCTGCAGGGAATAGGATGCCGGCTTAGATGCTGACAGCAGTGGTGATGGGGGGGTGTTAATGAAGTCACACTCCAGGTATAGACCTTGGGATGTTTTTAGCTTCTTCCTGGCCTGTGCTGGGAGAGGTATGAATAGGTGGTTTGGAGCCCCAGGCAACTAGGGGTTCCCTGCACTCCGAGGAGGCCTGTGAAAGGAGAACTGGATATGTGGCAGGTCCCAAAGAACATGGTGCAAGGAGCAACACCCAGTGGCCAGTCTTCCTCAATGCCATGGCCCCAGAGGCCAGAACAGTAAAGAAATTCAAGAAATCCAAGGTGCTGCGTCCAGCTCGCTCGCTTGGGCAACCTGGCTCTTATCTCTCGTGGGCAGGTGAGGAAACGGGGGCAAATGCCAGCTTCCCGAGCAGAGTGGTGTGAGGCCTGTCAGATGGGCAGTCACGGCAGAAGCAGCGCCTGGGCATTGTGTAAGCCGCCCACACGGCCAGCGTCGCCAGGAAGAAGCTGGGGTTTCCAGCCGGGGCTTTCTCCCCTTGCCCTCAGTTAGGCAGCAGTAGAGAAAGAGCACCGCCTGGCATCGCTTTGGGAGACTCATCCCCACATTCCAGGATAATCCTGTTCAGCTGTTACTATTTGGACAAGGTCGGCCCAGGCCTCGAGGATGGGCACGTGACCCCTGCTGCCCGGCAGGATCCTGTGTGGCCCGGACACAGTGACCGGGTCAGGCTTAAGCGTGTGACCCGTGTAGGTAGGAGAGACCAGACTCCTAGTAAAGGGGTGCTATGGACTTTGGGGGAGATCTTTTCTTCTGCAATTAGCCAGATGTAACCAGGGGGTCAGAGAGTAATCTTAGCCACATGCAGAGATCCTGAGAAGGAAGCAGGAAGTACTACTGTCTACTGAGAACAATAGAGCCACTCCACTCCACTTCCACCTGCGCAAGTAGATGCACCTGACTCCCTTTTTTGCATGTAAACCAGAGGTTGTGCGACGCTTTCAACTAGAGCAGCCCTTATACACCTGTTATGAGTTGAACTGTGTCCCTGAAAAAGACAGGTTCAAGTCCCAACCCCTGGCACCCGTGAATGTGACCTTATTTGGAAATAGGATCTTTGCAGATATGATCCTGTTAAGATGAGGCCGTGCTGGATTAGAGGGGGCCTGATGAGACCAGGCAGACTCAGGCACACAGACACACACAGGGGAGGATGCCGTAGGCAGAGATAGCAGAGATGTGTCTGCAAGCCAAGGAGCACAGCGTGGCCAGCAGCCCTCAGAAGCGAGGAGAGCGGCATAGAATCCCCCCCAATTCTCTCTCTGAGTTTCCATTAAAAACTCAACTCTGCTGAGACATCATATTGGGCTTCCAGCTTCCAGAACTGTGAGACAACAAATTTCTGTTGTTTTAAGCCACCGAGTTTGCGGTACCTTCTTATAGCAGCCTCAGAAAACCAATACAACATCTGACAGATGTGCCGAGCATAATGACACCTTCCACCTCTTCCCTACAAGAAACACATCGAAGAGACCTTTACGAAGTGGTGTCTGTGGTCCACTGTATTTTACCTGTCGATGAAGTTTGGGCAGCTGTTTTCATTAGATGCCTGGCCTCGGGGCTCCCCCGCCCAACTCTTCTCCAGCAATGATGCTCAAAGAGAATCCTAGAGTTGGCCCTCACCTTACCCTGCCTGGATTGCTGTGGACAGTCTGCCTTCTGACTTTCTCTCGGTTCATCTTCCATACTTTCAGTTGCCCAAACTGTTTTTATCATTCCTCGGATTAAAACTCTCCATTGGTTACCTAGGCCCTACAGGAAAATTCCAAGCTCTTCAACACCTCATTCAAGGGTCTAAAGAATCTCATCTCAACATCTGTCTTGTCTGCCTTCACTGTCTTGCCACATGCCCTGTACTTAGGTGACACGAAATTATCTGATCCTAAATATCCCACACACTTTCATAACTCCATGTTCTTGCCAATGCACTTCCACCCAAAATGTCCTGCCTGTGTGTTGGCTCACACAGGAGTCAATCCTGACCCTTCCCCTGCCTGCCTTCCCCTGGAGGAGCTGGAAAATTTAAATCCTCTTTCCCGGTGTCCCTTGCTGCTAAGACAGCCCTGGGACCCAGCTTTGGTGAGTGGGGTGTAAGGAGAAATTGCAGGAAGGCTTCTGCTTTCCTGATAAAAGGGGAAACATGAGTGGCTTCCCTGACCTTTCTCCTCTGAATGTGCCCACCTGGCCTGGAGCTGCCGCAGCAGCCGGAATTCTGGGAGCCTCAGCCGGGACGTCAGTGAGCTACTGTAGCACTTTAGTGCCTACCTCTGGGATTATTACATGAGAAAATAACCCTCTGCTTGTTTAAACCTTGCTAGTCAAGCATTCTGTGACTTGAGCTGAACACACTTCTGATCAATACACCAGTAAACTGTTCATCCTTCTAGATCTTTCCAGGTAGATTGCTGCTTCCTATGAGAAGTATTCCCAGACCTCCTGGTCAGACTCTGACTTGCTCCTGGAAGCACCCATGACATTGTGCACTTACGTTGGTCGCAGTATACACAGGGTCATAATTAGCTGCTTATTTCCTGCATAGACCGTGAACTGTGACCTTATTTTTCCATGTGTCTGCCCAAGGCGTCCTGGGACCCAGCAGAGAGGCTTACACAGAGTCGGGGCTCCTAAAACACGTTGCAAGTGGAGACTTCCATCTCCAGGAGAATGTCATGCTCCATCATAACCTCTGGCCAAGTTTCCCACCCGTTGAGATATACAGTGGCTGACTCACCTCACAAAGCCATTTCGATAGGCCGAGTGTGTTCTGCAAGTCAGTCCACCCACCAGACACCTACTGTGCTGTCCTGGACAAGATGCCGTGGTAGGCTCTACATAGGATAAAAATAAAGGAAGGAAATACCTTTTCTCTTAAGGGAATATTTTCATACGGACGTTACTGTTTCCCTTGCATGTCTTAAATATTAGTAACAGTATATCCAAAGGCATGGAAGCGA
The DNA here is from genome assembly GCF_041146395.1 of Eulemur rufifrons. NCBI lineage: Eukaryota > Metazoa > Chordata > Mammalia > Primates > Lemuridae > Eulemur > Eulemur rufifrons. Next base: position 6,007,820 of record NC_090994.1, read on the forward strand.
TACACATTTGTTTAAAACAGCAGTTCTACATGTTAGAGCGACCTGGGAGCTTTCAAAAGCTGCACGTGCCCAGGCCCTACCGCTGGAGAGTCTGATACAATTGGTCTGGGACCCCCATCCTATCTTATTTTTGAAAGCTCCCCAGGTGACTCCAACATACAATCAGGGGTGCGCACCCCTGATTTAAAAGGGTAAGTGTGCACTGGGAAGATTTTTTTTGGAGGACGTGACCCACGGCCTTGAAGTACAGGGGACATTTGGACAACAGGGAGAAGAGGTATCTGAGGAACCAGGAAGCTGAATGAAGAGGCAGGAACGGAGAGTCAGTCTGCTATCTGTGGATCCAGCAGGCTGGTGGGAGAAGAAGGTTCTGGCAGGTCAGCCCTGGAAGATGCAGCTAGAATCATATCTGGGCCCATCTAGGAAGGGCCTCGACTGCCAGACCACCCCCAGGGCAGGGATAAGCCAGTGGCAATGTTTATGCTGACAAAGTAGCACGAGCCAAGAGATTTAAGATGATAAGTCAGTGTACAGGAGGAATATAAACTACAGTATCTGAATTATTAAACAGTGATGCAGTCGCTTAAGATAAACACACTGGAGCCAAAGCAGCCACCCATGCTGTGGCCTGTGGTCCTGAGGTTCTTCCTTCCCGCGGCCTCAGCTCACAGCTCCTGCCCAGCTCAGACAGGTTCAGGCCTAAATGATGTTTCTATCAGAATCCTGGGTTTCTTAGGAGTTCCTTGATATCAGCAATCACAGTTATTTAGGCCTTTTTATCCCTAATGCCTAAGCCTGTCATAGCATGTTATAGTTTCTAGCACCTTTCAAGTTCTCAAGATAAGGTTTCTAGAAAGGAGGGGAGAGCACTCTGGGAGGCTGAGGCGGGAAGATGGCTTGAGGTCGGGAGTTTGAGACCAGCCTGAGCAAGAGCGAGACCCCATCTCTACTAAAAATAGAAAAAATTAGCTGGGCGTGGTGACACACACCTGTAGTCCCAGCTACTCAGGAGGCTGAGGCAGGAGGATCGCTTGAGCCCGGGAGTTTGAGGTTGCTGTGAGCTATGATGACACCACTGCACTCCAGCCTGGGCGACAGAGCAAGACTCTATCTCCAAAGAAAAAAAGGAGGGGAGATGCAACAAGGTCAAGTCCATTCCACATAACTCAGGTAGACTCAGCTGCAAGGCATGCAGGGACCTCAGGGACGTGGGATGGTGGGGAAATGCAAGAGGTGGGCAGACCCAGTCAGGGCTGTAGGGCTAGGCTCAGGTGTGGGCGAAAAGTATACAGCCTGGAACATTCCGAAGGCTGTGGTGAACCACCAGGAATTGATGTAGGCAAGTACCCAAAGAGGTGCAAAGTTGTGAGGGGAGGGAGAGGGCCCCACAGCAGTGGGCGGTTCCCAGGTGACAGACACGCTGACAGGCAGCTGGACAGCAGAGCCGCAATCTGATTGGTTGAGAGGGGCCTGGCCCAAGGGACTGGTTCAGGAGATGGGACTGGCAAGGGCCCAGCGGAGAGTCAGGACCAGGCCAGACCTGAAGGGGCAAACAGAGCCTGGGGCCAGAACTCCCTGGAATAGCAGGCAGGGCCATCACGGCAGGCACGGGGCCAGGTTATGGCTCTGAGGGCATACCTTGCCCCAGGCTCACCCGACCTTGGGCTTCTGGCAGCGGGGTCAGTCTGGACCCCAGGGCAGGGGGCAGGCGGGGCTGCTGCAGAGGGCACCCCACCCGCCAACACTGCGGCTGAGTAGAGTGGGGAGGTGGCTCCAGGGACCATCTGCCGGAGATGCCCAGTGCCAAGACGCCCATGAGATTTTCCTCAACAAGGGGCTGAAGGTTTGTATTCAAGACCAAGCAGGGGGCTGGGCACAGTGGCTCACACCTGTAATCCCAGCATTTTGGGAGGCCAAGGCAGGAGGATCGCTTAAGGCCAGAAGTTTAAGACCAGACTGAGCAACATAGTGAATCCCTGTCTCTACCACCAAAAAAAAAAAAAAAAAAAAATCTTTAAAAAGTATCTGGGCATGGGGGCACGCGCCTGTAGCCCTAGATACTTGAGAGGCTGAGGCAGGAGGATCGCTTACAGCTCAGGATTTTGAAGCTGCAGTGAGCTTGAGCTACAATCACACCACAGCACTCCAACCTGGGCAAGAGAGCAAGACCTTGTCTCAAAAAAAAAAAAAAAATTAAAGAGACTTAGCATGGGTTCCAAATCAATGACATGTAAACACTATTTTCTGACTTCCTTTTCCTTCTCTCTCTGAAGGAGAAATGTGCTCAACACCCCTTCCCCGAGCTGCATCCCAGCCTCTCTGAGCCTGTGCTAAGGTGCTCTCTCCTGGGTGGTTGTTCCGCAGATGATGAGCTCGGGGGCAGACGCGGTCAGGAGCCGATCTCTGCATGGCGGGACAGTGGACTGTCGGGAGAGAGCCCTGGCCAGGACTCCGAAGCCCTGTGCTCCAGCGGAGACTTGTCCCTGCTCCACTGCGTGCCCTGTGCGTGGCAGCCACGGGGTATGTCACGTGCACATCCGAGGACCAGATGTTGATTTTCCCGTGCTGACTTTTCACATTCGTGTGCCGAACACCAGGCCAGGTGAGTCAGGACAAAGGTAAAACGGCCACCGTGCAGCAGCACAGAGGGGGAGGAGGAGGAGGAGAGAGGCCTTGGGAAATGAGGTGAAAGACACAGGGCCACCAGACTGCACCGTATGACCAGATGCTGTGCCTGACCCGGGGCCCGCTGCCAGGCCACCGCGGTGTCACCGACACAGATACAAGGCTGACGCCTGGCCTCAAAGTGGGTCAGCTCTGCAGCGCAGCTTATGTTCTGGAACCTTCCCTTTGTCTATTGAGCCAAACCTATGCTTTCCTTGAGGCCACACCCTTCTGGGCCCCAACCCTTCCCCATCTCCCCTGGCTTCTCTCTCTCCACGACAGCTTTTTCCCGGAGGGCTCTTTTAATAACTCATTTTCGTATATGTCTTGGGGTCTGCGGACTTGATCTAAGACAGTGTGGTGCTTTCAATAAACAAAAGAAAATGCCACCGAAGGATGAATGTATGAGAGCAGACGTGTGTGGACGGTGACCGTAAACAGGGGCTAAAGGAAACTCAGATTTGTTTGGAAAAAAGAAAAAAGAAAAAGCTACAGAAGTCCATGTGGGGGGCAGGGGGCAGAGAGAGACCAGCTTCCTGTTTGTCCCCGGAGGGCAGGACGCCCAGCAGTGTTTTGCCTGGTTCATTCCCAAAACCTTACAGGGCGGCTGAGACCTTCCCCAACACGGATCCTCCCATCTTCCCAGCCAGCCCACTCAGTGGACTACCGGACTCGTGCCAGGAAGTAGGCAGGCAGGTCCTCTTTCTGATGTACTTGTCTTAAAATCCACACGAGAAGGGAATGATCAGTCTCCAGTAACGAGTGGGTCCTTTTCCTTTTCGAGACCAGACTGATCTGTTGACAGTCCAATACAGAGACAGCTACAGAGGCCAACATCACCCAGCCATGGCGGCCACTGAAGTTCCAACCGAGAGGACCTGGGGAAAGTTATACCCAATAAAAAGCTGCTCACGTGCCGATCTCGGGCAGGTCCGTCAGCTATTCCAGTGTGCTCGTTAACAGCAAAGCTCTGAACCACTGGGACGCATTCGATTCCTGGCTCTGCCCCGTGGTGTGTATGTGGCCTTGCCTCAGTGTCCCCATTTGTCAAATCAGGAGCTGATGTGTTATTAAATGCATCAATACATGGCATTAGCTGAAAAGTGTCCAGCACACGGTAAGGGTTCGATACATGTTAACTCACTATCCTAATAAGCAATGGCCCATTCAAGGAGGGCACCTGGGTCTCCACCGTAAGTAGCGGTACCCACCTGGCAGGAGCACTCAGGCACAAGGTTTGGCAGGATGCCATCTGAAGTCCCTTCTGGATCTGAAGTTGAGTGAGTTAATGACTTACTAACGTCAACTTTGAGCTCAACAGGGTGCCAGGTCCTGTGCTGGGACTGAAACCAGAACATTTTCCTCATTTATTCATGAGACACATCCATGCTCACCAGCCAAAAGACACCGAACCCCGGGGGATCTGTTTAAATAAACAAAAAAGTCAGGGGTGTTGTTCATCTTTTAAAAAGAGAGAGAGAGAGAAGCAGTAGGGAATAAACCTTGAACATCTCAATATGTCTCATTGTTTTACAGCCTGTCTTTGTCCATTTTGTGTTCCTGTAACAGAACACTTGAGGCTGGGTAATTTTTAAAGAAAAGAGGTGTATTTAGCTCACAGTTCTGCAGGCCGGGAAGTTCAAGGGCACGGCCCTGGCTTCTGGTGAGGGCTTCCGTGCTGCGTCATAACAGAGTCAAGAAGGTCAAAGGGGAAGTGGACACGTGCAAGGAGACAGAATGCAAAGGGCATCTGGGTTTTTAACAACCCAGTGTCTCGGGAACAGTCCACTGGGAACCACTCCAGTCTTGCCAGACCGAGAACTCGCTCACTACCAGGAGAACAGCACCGAGCGGTTCCGGAGGGATCTGCCCCCAAGACCCGAGGGCCTCCCACCAGGCCCCACCTCTCAGTGCATGGCGGGTGCAATTTCACCCTGAGTTTTGATGGGGACAAACTCAAACCACATCCAAACCACACATGGTGCATCTCTGCTTCCAAAGAGCTTGAGTACTTCCCAGGGAGGAATTCTTGCCACCTCACTGGTGCCTTGGCAGCCAAGCATTCACAGCTGATCTTACCTTTTGTTTTAAAAGAGGGAGTGTCAGGTGGCAGGAGGGCCCCAAAGTCCCTTTGAAGGAAGCTCCTCTTCCTTCAAACTGGGGTGCATTCCTGCCACCCACACAGCCTGAGCCCCACTTTCCCCTCCGTCACAGGATCACAGCACCCTCCTCTCAGGAACGGTGTGGGGTTCGAATGACAGAATGCATGTATGTTGCTACCCTATGGCTGCCACAACAAATTTCACCACACGCTTAGTGGCTTAAAACCACAAACATTTATTACCTTGCAGGTCCAGAGTTCATAAGTCTGGGATGGTCCCGTGGGAAGACTGTTGGGCCCCTTCAGAAGGCGCTCGGGGAGAACCTGTTCCCCGCCTCGCCCAGCTGCCGGACGCCGCCTGCGTTCCTTGGCTCTCGGCCCCACATCCCTCCGACCTCCGTTTCCACCAGCTCGTCTCCTCCTCTCATGCCCACGCTCTTTCTGCTCCTGATACGGACCCTTGTGAAGACATGGGGCTCCCCCGGGTGATCCAGGGTCACCTCTCCACCTCCAGATGCTTAGTTTAACCACATCTGCTGAGGCCCCTTCACCGTGGACGGTCACAGACTCACAGGTCCCAGGGCTTAGGAGACAGACATCTGTGAGGGGCCAATACCTGTCAAATACCTGAGCAGGTGCCAAGCACAGAGCAGAGGCCTCAGAAATAGCCTTTACTTGGCAGGGAAGACATGGTCCTGCAGAATTAATGGAAGACATGCAGCATTCACTGGTCAACTGTTACACTCATTGCCAGACCCTGACATGCTGGGCATTTGAGGATCCGTGGGTCACTGTCTAGGCTGATGCAGGTGCCAGCAACAGCAGTAACACCACTGGGGCTGTCACCGGGGGATCAGGGAGCAGGAGGAGGGCCGCTGCCCAGGCCCGGCATGCCTTGCACTGTCACCCAGCCCAAGCACTGCTCAAGCACCTCCGGCCCCTCGAGGCTGGCTGGGATTTGTTCCCCGACGGGGCACCCAGATCGCCCAGCTGTCCTCAGACCGTACAATACACAAGTGGCTGAGGCGCTGCTAAGTGCTGTCAACTGAGTCTTGGCTCAAGTTTTGTCCACAAAGCTGATTAATTTGTAACCAAGGTTAAGAACTCTTAAAACCGAGTTAACCAATTCTGCCTGTTTTCCTGCGGAGAATGAGAGACACTTGAGAATTAACCGTGGTGGCTGTTGGAGGCCACATGGGGGCCATGTGGGACGGCCCAGGTGGTGGCCTTTTGAGGACAGGTGTCCATAAATAAGCGTGCATCTCATCAACGTGAATGTGTTTAGGAAATAACACCCGTGACTCCCGGGCGCTGCTCCACGCTCTTGACATGTATTAGCTCAGTTCATCCTCACAATAAACAGGTACTATTACTATGCCCCTCCTTTTTTTATATATATACCACAACACTAGAATCAGAGAAAACATACTTTTTTTTTTTTTTTTTTTTTTTTAGAGACAGGGTCTCGCTCTGTCACCCAGGCTGGTGTGCAGTGGTGCAATCATAGCTCCCTGCAGCCTCCGACTCCTGGGCTCAAGCATCCTCCTGCCTCAGCCTCCCGAGCAGCTGGGGCCACGGGCACACACCACCACGCCCAGCAGAAAACTCTGCTTAAGACAACGATGAGATACGATCACTTGTGTAACCAAATGGCCGAGATTAAGAAGAAGGGACAATAGCCACGTGTAGGAGCGTAGATGTGGGACACACCTTCTGCAAAGCTACTTTGCGTGAAGTCCTTTAGAGTTCAGCGTCCCACGGGGTGGGCAGGCTTCCTTAAAGAAGTGACCTGGAGGGTACTTCTTAGTCAAGTGAAGAGGGACAGAGGAGACGGTGAGGCGGAAAGAACAGTCTGTGTGACAGCCTGGAAGCCCGAGAGCACAGCGCCTTCCAAGGGCCAGGGGAGGACGGGGGTGGTTGGGGGAGGTGCCCGACCACGCTGTCCCTCTCAGGGCACGGTCCCCACAAATGTCATCTCAACCTCCCCAAACCCCACCTATGCTGACATCTACCTTCACATCTAGGACATCACCCTGTTTTCTTTCCCTGACCGTATTTATCTTCCGAAATGACCTTTGTTAAACAATGTATTGAGATTATCTGTTTATGTACCTGTTTCCTCCCCCGCCCTGTATACAAACGGCAGCAGTAAGCGCCTGAAGGGCCGTGAGTGATACGACCAGGTTTGCTCTGCAGAAAGATCACGCCGGCTGCCGCGTGCAGAATTGTCGCCGCGGTGGCAACGTGGAGGCAGGGGGCCCGTCCGGAGGCTACTGTGTAACCCAGGGCAGAGAGTTTAAGGACCAAACCGGGGGACGAGCAGCGGGGAGAGAGGAAAGCAGACGGGCACTGGACAAACTGCAGAGTCAGAGTTGACAGGCTGGTGACACATTTAGATCCGTGGTGAAGGGAAGAGGAGGAAGCGTGGGTGGCGCCCAGCCTTGGGCTTGAGCAGGTGAGTGGTGGTAACTCCTCCCAGGGCAGGTAAGGAACAGGAGGAGGGCTGGGAGAAGCGCCAGTTCCAACTCAGACGTGGCCAGTTTGAAGTCCCGTGAGGGGCCCTCGGGAAGTCTCAGGAGACAATACCTTTTAAAGGTATTATTTATATGAAGTCAGAACGGGAGGCCAAAACTTATGTTGGGATGAGGTTGTCCACATAGGCTGTTAAGGACCTGCCCACGCAGCCCCAACCTCGTAGCTGTGACCGCTGGGGAACCAGAGCATCAGGAATTAAGGCAGAGGTCACATGTCTGCCTGAACATGGACATGTTACGGGCTTCCCGGCGTCCCGACACCTTAGAAGTTGAGCGCTGTCCCTAGATAAGGCTGATTCTGAGCAAAAGGCTTTCACAGATATTTTGTAGGATCCAAAAACGATACTGGAGCATCTTCTGTAGAGGCCTTTCCGAGATCGGTCTGTCCCAACACGGAAACCACTTCCACACAGATTGCAATCAGGGAGGGCGTCTTACAGGAAGAGGCAATTTTTTTCTCTTTGTCGTATGTGTTGGAAAAACTTTTCCCAGTTTATCATTGAGCTTTGTTTATGGTATTTTTCCTACACAAGTTTAATTTTTTTGGTGAGCAAATTTAAGCCATCAAATATTCTCCTTAGGACTTTTGAGGTTAAGCATGGGGCTCCCAGTGTTTGAAAAACCCCTTTTCCCTTTGTTCTTTATGAATCGGTTCTGAAGATCATACAAGATCTAGAACTCATGAGGACAAATGGGATCAGCAATATCTTAGGCAAAAGATTCTATTTTCTGCACTAGCCAGGCTGTGGTTTGTTGCCACCATTGTTTTAAAATTCAGTGTTACATTTATTTTAGGGATATAGCATTTATAGGACACTGTGTCCTTTAACACCTCTTGAGAAAAAAAAATCTCTCAGGCAACACTAATCAGAACTATGGTTTGCTTTTAGATTTTTGGACCGTGTGAATGATGTATTGGATTGTGTTTGCCCCTTTGCATTGGACACTAGGATGCTCAGACCAATTATTTTTCATCCTTCCTTAAACAAAAAGTATATCTTCATAAAGCTTGTGTTTGGGGAATTAACAATTATTTGCTCTGACTTTGCATTTTTTCTTCTTTACTTCCTTACCTTTCTTTCCAATTTATCTTTTAATGTTATACTCATCTTTGATATGGCATATCAAGTCCTTTTTGAAAAGGGATTGGAAAGAAAAAGAATGAGAAAGGGTGGAAGAGAAAGACGGGAGAGAGAGAGAGCATGCGAGAGAGATAACTATGAAAACATGTACTTAGCAATCGGATTAATTATTTACATTACAAAATTACATGTAACTTCACTGTGGGGTTCCTTTGTGTATAGTTTCCAGAAAACATTGACATTTTCATTTGCTTTATTAAAAAACAGTTCCTTGTGTGCATAGTATCTCTTCTGCTCATCTACCATGTAAAGTGAATTTTATCTGTATGTTAAAATAGAGAAAACCACCCCAGTCCACTTCCAGTGTAAAGTCAGCCACCTGCACAGCCACCTTCGTCACAATCTAGCCCAGCCTCGCTTGTTTCCCTTCATTTATTCCAGCTGGTGCTTGTGGTGAAGTGTTTCATACATACCAGCTCCAGCTGTTTTACATGCATATTTCTTTTAATGCTCACTAGGAAGAGACTGAGACCCAGAGAATTTACAGGATTGCAATAGTCACCCAACAAGTCAGGGGCAATTAGGGTGGATTGTCCATGAGGTGACGGAGGCTGGTCCTCTGAGGATTGCCTGAGGTCAGGAGTTCGAGACCAGCCTGAGCAAGAGTGAGACACCACCCCCCCACCCCCCCCACCCCCCCGTCTCTACACAAATAAAAAACATTAGCCAGGCGTGGTGGTGCATGCCTGTAGTCCCAGCTACTTGGGAGGCTGAGGCAGGAGGATCACTTGAGCCCAGGATTTTGAGGTTACAGTGAGCTATGATTGTGCCACTGCACTCCAGCCTAGGTGACAGAGTGAGACGCTGTTTCTAAAAAAATAAATAATAAAGGAATATTTGCAACGACATAGATTCAACACTTGCAAGTACAACACCACACCCCAGGTATAATTAGTAAGTATAGATTAAGTTTGTCTGCTCCATCTTTTTTTTTTTTTTTAACAATTTTGTCAGGTGTCTGCTATAATATAGCGTCCAAAACTACCACTGATTGAGGTTGTTTCCAGTTCTCCAGTATTTTGTTTTTTAAAATGAGGATGTGGGAATTTTAGGGGGCGATGGAGCTGTTCCGTATCTTGATTGTGGTGATGGTTACGCAACAATACGTTGACACTCACAGAACTGTCCACTACACAGAGAAAGTTTTACTTTATGTATATTATATCTAAATTTTTAAAAATGGAGAAAATAATAAACATAGGTTTCTCACGTGCTGTTTCCGAGTTACAGTTTTGACCCAGTCGTGAAATTCAACGCCTCTTTGAGAGCACCCCAAATAATCCACTCTGTCTCTGGGATGGGAGATTTTGTTTGGGATAAAGAGAGGGAGAGATTTACGTCCCAAAGCCCTTCTCAGCTAGAGAGCATCTGTTGCTCTTTGCTCCTCCTGTCTCTTTCCTTGTCACTGGGAACCCTGATCTGACACTCAACCTCAAATTCCTCTCCCTGATTATAAGAACAGTTTAGCTCCCTTGGCTTAGTGTTATCAAACTCACATACCAGCCATGGTCGTGATTCCAAATGTTGGATGTAGTTGCAAATATGCCTTTAAAAATCACTTTACAAGCCATATTTATTGGTTTCAATGGCACGGAAAGTAAGCACATCACTGTTCATTTGCCTTACGGAGCCATCAGGGGCTTGGAGCTGAGGGTACCAGAGGGAGCTCGTGGAGGCTTCATGATTCCCTGTGTCACAGGACTTAGTGTGTCAAAACCCAAACAAAACCCTGCCCCCTCCATCCCTCTTCTTCATCTTCAACATCTCTCTGTGCTGGTGAATTCATGTGTCCACTTGGTTGGACCCCGCTGCCAATATTTGGTCAGACATTATTCTCGGTGTTTCGCTGAGGGTGTTTTTGGGTGAGCATCACATTTAGATTGGTGGACTTTGGGTACAGCAGGGCGCCCGCCATGAGTGGGCCTCAGCCAGTCAGCTGAAGGCCTCAAGAGAACAAAAGAACTGAGGTCCCCAGACCAAGAGGGCATCCTGCCAGCAGACGTGGCTTTCGGTTCTTTCCTGGGTCCCCTGCAGATTTCTGACTTGCCGTTCTCCGTAATCATGAGCCAATGCTTTATAATAAATTTCTGTGTCTACACAAATCCTGTTGGTTCTGTTCTCTGGAGAACCCTAATCCAGAGCCTCCTCACTAGTATTTAAATATGCTCAAATCTGTTCCATCTTAAAAAAAACAAATCCTTCCTCAAGCTCTGTCCCCTCTACTTATCGTCCTATGTCTCCTTCAAGGCCACGTTTTCCAGAAAGGGCTGCTCTTTTCCGTGGCTTCCCCTCCTCCCACTCTCACTCTGGCCTGGATCCCGTCCCTAGCAAGCTTTAGAAAGGGCTGTGGCTGAGATCAATGGTTTCCACGTTGATGAAACCAACTAATGCTACGTGGTCCCCCACTGACATCGATCTTAGGACATTTGGCATCACAGCTCTCGAAAAACACTCTTCACTCTGTTTCCACGGCCTGGTTTTCCTCTCAGCCTTCTTTCAGCTTCTCCTCTGTGCCAATCCTTCATTGTCAAGTTCCCTGGGGCTCTTCCTAGACCTCCTTTCTTCCCCTTCCCTCTCCCCCAGGTCACGGCATCCATTGTGTGGCTTTGCCTGCCACCGAGAGCTGATTGAGTCCGAAGTCTCCATCTCAGCCAGCTCCCTTCTGAGTTCCAGACCCCGTGTCCAACCGTCCGTCCGTTCAGCAGTTCCACTTGGTCACCTGACAGGCTGATCCTGATGTCACTCTGGACCACCAGACCGATGTCCCTCAGGAAATGCAACCGTCATCCAGAAGCAGCTAGGAGTAACCTTGGCCCTTGCGGGTGACACACCCCATCCCTCATTCGATCTACTGATTTCACTTCCTGGATATTTCTCAAATCCATTTTTTTTTTCTATCTCCATCATAAATTTAGCTCTAAGACACTATTATCTCTTCCTCCTAATTGGCCATCTCACATCCACTCTTGTCCTTCTCAAGTTCATTCTCTAAGTTCAAAAGAGTGTTCTTTTAATAATGCTAATCTATGCCAATTGTTCTCCTGTTTAAAACTCTTCAATGACTTCCCTGAACTCTTGGAATAAAGGCCATGATCACTGGCCTGGCCTTCAAGGCCCTAATCCCTTTGCTGTCTCTCCAATTTCTCTCCAACGCTCAAAATGTCATCACTCTCAGCTTCTTTCAGTTACTCACACGTTATTTGTTTTTTACCTCAAGAGCATATACTGTTCCCTTCGCACGGAATGTTCTCCACCCTTTTCCCCCCTGGCAGCTGCGGGCGTCTCAGCTTTCAGGGCTTGGTTTAAAGGCCACTTCCTCTGGGTCCTCATAGTCACTTAAGTCCCCATGTTGCAGGTTCTCAGAGTTTTCTTGAACTCCCCCTAACACTTATTCTAATACTTTGTTAGATTATCTATCTGTTTACTTTCCCTGCTAGACGGAAAGTTCCATGTCTGTCTGATCTAGTCATAGGTGACATTTACCTTTCCTTTCGGGCCACTCGGCATGTGAACTTCTTCCTGTGCCAGACGAATCAAGCACTTCATGAATCCCGGTGGTGGGGGCAGGACGGAGAAAGACCATCCCAACTCCACTCGCTTTCCAAGCCTCTCCTGCAGCCAGGACGTTAGCAGTCCCCCCATCGGACACATCCGCAGGGAATTCTGGCCAAGAACTGGCAACACAAGAGGAAAGGGTTGGGAAGCTCACTTCTCTGCACCCGGCGGGAGGAGGATGGGAGTGCTCCAGGGTGGGCTCCCAGAACAGAAGCAGCTTTGGCTATAAAGACAACGGCTATAAATCTGGTGTCCCATCAGAGTGCCTGCCACGTAGCACGTGCACAATGGATATCTGCTGGCTAAAAGAATGCATGAAACAAAGGAGTCATGTGTGCTTTTGTGGACTGAAGAAGATCCCTTATTCTTACACAGAACTAATTTTTAAAACACCCATCTTACATTTAAATGGCAAAAATTACAGATGTGAAACCAAAGTTTGGAAAACACTATTCATTGATATTGGAAATTTCTTTAAGACCGTGCTCCCTGCATTAATACATCATTTCTTTTCCCACTAGAAAAAGAAAACAAATCACATCCACCAACGAACAGAAAGTTGACCCAGCAACCAGGGGGAGTGCATGACGTGAGAGACAGTTGGGGGGTTACCCAGCTACGGACACAAACCCAGAGGGACTCGAAAGCTGCTCCACGGGAAAGAAAGCAGGGCAGAGACCTGGTTCATTCTAATTTTCTCTTCCACAAAACCTCAAACGGGTGTTGTGAGGATTGGAGAAGGTAAGAGCTCTAAATGCGAGGGCTGGCCCGGGGTAAGGGCTCGCTCAGCGTTTCCACGGTTCCTTCCTCTCCGCTCTCCTTAGTGCTCGAAACGGTGGTTTGTTTATTAACTCACACGGCCCACACAGCACTGTTGAAGAAACCAGCGATACTGACAGTTTTTTTCAGGCTCTTCTCACTCTGACTTACAGCCCCCCAGATATGGATTCTTTGGCAGGAACATTATAGCACTTAAAAAAGCACAGATGATATGAAAATTAACTTTCAGAAATGGCTGAAATGCATATGGATCTTTCCTCCTCAGATTTATTCCTAACACTGAATCTGGTAATGCCCAAATGGATAGCTCGAAGCTCAAAATCTATCTTTACACAAGGAATATGAGTGTTGCCAAATATACATAGATCAAAATATGCCACGCTGACAACACTGCCTGGTGTTCGGTCCAGTGCTGTTATCTGCCGGGTTTGCCATTAGCACCGCTGACAAGTATTTACAAGGCTATTAATTACTGCAGTAGTTAATGTTTTGGTTGGAAGCTGTGATTTTCAGGATGTAAATTGATACTAATGAATTGTTTTGGAAAAATGAAGAAATCCCAGATGCTCGATTTAAAAAAGAAAGACTGGTGCCTAGAAAGTGTTTTTGCTTTGAATTGGCATCGCAACTCTGTAATTTATTAATAGTGTGGTAGGGGCAAATTATTTAACACTGCTGAGCCTGGAGTCCTTCATCTGGAAAACTATCTATTAGGACTGTTCCCCTAATAGCTACCTTTGATACTCAGCAAAAACAAAGTTCTCAACAGATTTTCTCAACAGGCAGTGGAGATAACTTACTGGGAACACTGATAAACAGAAACCTTCAGGGTCTCCATGCCTTTCTCTGCAGGCTGAGTTTTAGTTCAAACACCTCCGGTGTCCAGCCATCTCATTTCAGGTGATCTGAGGCAACCCCAGCCCACAGATGATGTTATATGGCTAAAATTAATCACATTCCTATGTTTAATGTCAGAACACAGATCAAAATCAGTTGAGTATGGACTGGGTGTGGTGGCTCACGCCTGTAATCCTAGCACTTCGGGAGGACAGGGCAGAAGGATTGCTTGAGGTCAGGAGTTCGAGACCAGCTGCGAAGCATAGCAAGACTCAGCCTCTACAAAAAAAAAAAAAAAAAAATTGGCCTAGCCAGGTGTCATGGCACAAGCCTGTGTAGTCCTAGCCACTTGAGAGTCTGATGCGGGAGGATGGCTTCAGCCCAGGAGTTTGAAGTTGCAGTGAGCTATGATGATGCCACTACACTCTAGCCTGGCAACAGAGCAAGACTGTCTCAAAAAAAAAAAAAAAGTTTCAGATCTTGGACCATTTCAGATTTCAGAGTTTCGAGTTAGGGACACTCAATCTTACCTCCAATCCCATCATTAAAGAAAAATGACCACCCGGTACTGTTTTGCTTGTGACTATTCTAATACAAAATTCAATAGCAGATGGGACTACTCTTTGTAAACAAGGCACCTAGCTGGGATAGAAAGAAAAGATTCTGGATGTAAGCAGAATTTTAAACAATTAGTTTTGACCCAGGTGACTTCAGGAGATTTCAGGTTTCTATTCTTTTCCTTAATTGTTTCTTCAACATTTTCTTCTTCTCTCTCAAAAGTGAAAATTTTCACAAATTTGGCGCCATTCTATGCAACTTGCCTTAGAGCTCAATCATTCCTGATGCCTAGGTTATCTCAAAATATCTAGCTATTCCGCTTCAGGTAAATCCAATACAACTGCCTGAAACAAGTATTTTGAGGTTGAAAATAAAATTCAGTAATTTTCCGTATTTTTAGCACGCATCACATGAGCACTCAATGCTGGGATATGGAGGGCGAGATACGGCCCTTAGAGGGGCTCGAGGGGCTCAGGCTATGAAGGTTCAGGGTAACTGGAGCCAGGTCCTGGGAGGTCCCAGGAGAGGCACCTAATCCTGGTAGGGGTGCGCCCTGAGGGACGTCGGGGAAGCTTTCTCAGAAGACGTGACCTCCGAGCTGAACCCTGAGAAATGAAGGGGCGAGGGCTGTCCCTGGCGGGGAGACAGCATCCACAGTGGCCGAGCATTGCGGAACAAGAAGACATTTCAGCCTGACCTCAGAGGGCAGGAGTGAGGGGAGGGCTGAGGCTGGAGATGGGCGGGCCTGGCAGCCACTTTGGGGAACTTGAACTTTATCCCCAAGACAACAGGGACCCATCTAAGGATTTTAAGTGACACAGTGATAGGATCAGATTTGCATTTTGGGACGATTACTGCAGCTGCTGAGAGAAAAGTACAGCTCAGAGTGATCCTACAAAGGGGCTGGGGCCTGAATTAGGGCAGTGGCAGGTGGGAAGGAGGGGACACCGAGTGGTGTTCTGAAGGTGGCATTAACAGGCCGTGGTGGCCGGGCGCATGTACGAGTGGAGAAAAAGAGTAACTGGCGAGGTTCTGATCTGGGCAATTCACAGACACACAACATGGGAAGGCGGGGGCACCTGGGAGGAAAGAGGGCGTGAGCGGCGGGGGTGGCTCAGGACGTGGACCTGTGGAGGGCAGGTCTGACAGGTCGCTGGCTGTGTGGGTCTGCGGTTCAGGACATCCGGGTTGAGGTGCACTCACCACAGTCCTGGGCCTCATTCCCACGTACCTGAGGACCAGTGAGCCGCACCTTGGCTGGGCATCAATCACTCTCCGAATCCTTTTCCCAACTGTTTCCTTACTAGCCATGTCCACAGTTTCGCCTTACTCATACTAGGAGGCAGAGTAGAGGACAGGACATTGCGTGAGTGGAGTGGAGGTAAAACCCATGGAGGTGGAGGAGATAAAGGGCTTTTTGGTTTTTGCAAAGCATGTCAAAGAATGAAGTAGGCCGCAGAGGAGGTGTTATCTTTTACTAAGTGGTAACGAAATAACTTGGTAGGATGTTTCAACAAATAATCTCTGATCTCTTCCCTCACCCCAAGTTTCCAAGCCTGTTCTGCTTTGGGCAAACCTCCAATTTGCATTTCAAAGACGAAGAATTGACCCCAGGCTTAACCATCCATCACCACTCAACCCAAACCCTTTGAATATTATTTCAGTGATTTACAGGACTGGCTATTGTCCAGCAACTTCTGATGAGCTCTGTTTTCTCAACTGGAGAAATGAGGCCTCTGGCAAAATTGTTTTTCCCCTGATGTGAATTTATAAACTGGCTAACTTCACGACCTTTATATTTTTATCACTCTAGGTAAGAAACAATAGTGAATTAAAGGACATGGTAATCTTTACAAATTCTTCCCCCACCAAAAAAAAAATTTCACTAGACTTTATAATTAGTCTACAAACGTGGTAATACCTTGAACTGCACACCATTCATGGAGCAGAGGTACAATAAATCACTCAAGGGCTAAAAATATTAATACAGAAAAGTTAAAACATCAAGAATGGGGCCTCTTTGGGAGGCTGAGGCAGGAGGATCGCTGGAGGCCAGGAGTGCAAGACCAGCCTGGGCAACAGAGTAATACCCCGTATCTCTTTAAAAAAAAAAAAAAGAAAAGAAAAGGAAACATGAATTAGGGCCCACTGGCTTACTGAAGATTAAGCATTTGAGATTTGGAATCTCAGCTCACCTAAACCCAGAATCTAGATTTTTCTCTGCATTCTGGTCCATTTACCAAAAGGCATAAAGCAGACATTTAAAATAAACATACACATTCTTGATCCACCACTGAATGTGAAGTACTATTTATAGATGTCCATAGTGTCCAGTCCTAGTCCTGCTTTTTAGCCTGACCCATAATTTGCTAACAGCAAATACAGAATTCAAAGGTCCTCAGAGAGCACCTCATCCAGCCCCTTGGCTTTAAAAGCATCAGGTGGACCAGGCTGCGAAGTAGCAGAGCCAGGCTGGGGCTTCCTGTCCCGTCCACTTGACCGACGAGTCTGGTTGGGCTGGAGGATGAAGATAGGAGCCATTCGAGGATTTCCGCTTTCGTTCTGGCCTCCTTGATGGAAAACAGCCCCATCTTCCAACAGTGTCTACCACCATCCTCTTCCGATGGTCCTCATGGAGAAAACAGAGCCACCAGGGGTGGATTTCCCCAACTTACCACTCCATCTCTCTTCACCCCTTCTCTCCCACATCTTCATTTCCTACCATAGATGGGTGGGTTTGGGAACTCTCCCTTTCCAAGGTTCATCTCCCATCCGAGTCCTCACCGCAGTCCCTCCGCTGGCTCCAGCAGCAGGAGGGAGTGTGTTCCACTGTGCCATTCCTCCTCTGCTCTGTGGATCCAGCATTTCCCTTTGCTCTCTCTCCTTTGCCTATGAACTTGCTCCTGTCTCTTTACCACAACCTAAGCAAACAATCCTCTCCTCTTCAGGAACTTCCCCCTTGTGTTCATCACCAAGTTTACTCATAAAAGCCAACGTTTTCTTGCTGTTCACTCTGACCCAGTGCAATTTTACCCGGGATCTCTCTTCTACTCCCACAGAAAATGCTCTTGCAATGATAGCACTGATCCGATCGCCACACTCAAGGTTCTCTTCAATTCGTCTTACTTAGCCACTACATGTGACAGGGTTGGTCACCTCCTCCTATTGGGGGGGGGAGGGTGGTTCTCCTATGATACTAATTTACCTTCTTGAGCTTCTCTTCTGCTCACTCTTCAAATATCGGGCTTCATTGTTGTTTTTATTTCACTATTATTTTAACAACTTTTCTTCGTTCCTGGTGGTCAATGTTTAAGTATCATATAACACATAAAGCATATGTGTCTGAGTGTTTTCTTTCTACTCCAGACCTCTCTCCTGAGTTCTAGTTCTATGTAAGTGTCTGCTGGTTCTGTTCAATCAGATGTCCCCCCAACACTTCATATTTAGTGCACTCAAAACTGAAATACTCTTTCCTCCCCCGCCCCATTTCTTCTCCTGTCCTCAATTAACGGCATCAATACACGTACTCGGGCCACGCACACAGGCAGGAGCACGCGGCCTTCCTCCCCTCTAACCACCTTCTTACCGGTCTGCTTCAGCTTCATCCCTCACCTGTACCCTGGCCCACCCTGCTGTCCCCAGGCTACCGCCCCGGCCGGCCCTGATTCCTCACCTGACTGGAGAACCGACTGGTCTCCTTGTCTCTGCTACTCTTTCTTCACTAGACGGCAAGACCATCTAAAACGTAAGTCTAAATCATTTCCCTGTTTAAAAAAAGTAAACCCCCAAAGGCATCCCGCTGACTACATGATTAAGTACTACCCCTAGTAGGGCAGGTAAATTTCAGTCTGGTTCACTAATCTACATTTTCAGTTTCGTCCCTATACGTCCTGTCTTCGAGCCACACTGAACTTCCCGCTATTTCCAGAATATCTTTTCACAGGTGCCAGCAGCCGCCATTCCCTTTACCAGGCGTCCCGCCTGCCCTTGTTGAACACTTACTCGTCTTTCCCTGCATCGTCCCCTCTGTAGCATCCTGCCACTATCTGGGAGAACAAATGCTCTGAATGTTAGTTACCGTCTCAGAATACTTCACACACACTGCCACCACAGCACTTACAAAGAACCACGCCGAGGGGTGACCGTCTCCCCGAGGAGGAGGAAGCTGGGCAGCGAGGAGCCCCGTCTCCTCTGGGGCACAGTCGGGCAGTCCAGCACTGTGACCCTGACTGACGGGAAAGCTTTGTGTAGGCAGGGCAGGCCTCGTCGCCACGAAACTCCCAGGCACCCGCGTGACGTAAGAATGATATACTGACAGGAAAGGTTTTGTGAGAGCTTTAATGGCACAAATGTTTATAGCTACAGGTTATACATGTATTGTAAACTGTATATGATGATACAAAGTGCTAACTAAATAGATGGAGAATGCATAATCACTTTGGCTCAGTTAATTCCAATAATTTCCACAACTGGTTCATTTAAAAATTCATCTGACTGGCTAAGTCTTGGATTTTCGTTTTTTAGAATAGTAAATATTTTTACTGCAATCAAGGGAACTTGTTGCACTTTTCACTGTGAAAGTTTGTGCAGTTTTGCTTTTGATTCTATTTACAAATATATTAAGCTAGTTTTCATGAAACATATGAAAAATGAAGCCTGCCTTTTTGTCCCCAAATTGTAAACAGGTGTAAAGCTTTTTAAACATTAATCTTAAAATTTCAACTGTTAAATTGTTGAATTCTCCTTTCCAATCATACAATCTGTTTCCGTTCAACGCAAAGCTAAGCAGGAACAAAAACATCCAACCCATATGTTAGGGCTATCAATAAATACTGCATGATCTCATCGTACAGTAAGTTCTACTGTGATGATATATTCGTGTTTTAAGTAATATTCCATAATTTCACAGACACTTTCAGGGAAAAGCTAAACTTATTTTCAATGTTGAAAGAAAGAAATATACCCAAGTTCAATTGTACTACTGATAGAATTGCTACTGAATTTGGAAAGAGCGCAATGTGCTGCTTGTAAAAAGCTGGTTTTATTTAAAGTGTATTTTTACTTTTCCCTCCCATGATGCCAACTGTAATACAAATTGTATATTGTAGCACTTTAGCTATTTAGTTCTGTAACTTCACTTGCCTTTCCAATTTTATTCAGGATTTTCAGAATCAGTGGGCCATCAGGTTTACTTTCTCCCTAAAGAAATTCACATATGAACACTTGAAATAAATAGGCTATAGAAGGCAAATCAAGTGTTACCAGTTTCAAGAGTAAGACAGGAACAAGGTATAATAAAAAGATATCCAAAATTATTTAGACACCAAATGCTAGAAAGAAAAAAATAAACCTCAGAAAACTACTTTGGATATATCATCTTTCTTAAAGATAGCCAGCTATATTCTTGAAAAAAGATAGAAATTTTTTTGTTGTTTAATCTGTATGTTATTTTCCACTATAACACATTAATTTTACAAACCTTGATGTCAGAGAGGAGTTAAATAGTTTCTGCAAACTGGCAAACTTGGTTGTCATAGTGCTTTTATTCAAGTCAACCTGATGCACTTTATACATTGCTAGTTTTAAAATTAACAATGCTTTTCTAAATATTCAATAGCAATGTCTATACCATAAACAGTAATTATTTATATATAAAACATATAGTAGTATCCTTCAGAGTCATGCCATGTGTTCTGAATGCCAATAAAATCTACTTGAGATAACTGGTAATCCTGATGCTTTCTAATAATTTGGTCCTAAAGCTTCACATTTGAGAAATAAACAAAAAAGTATATAATTGAAGGAATTTGTTGAGTGTTCTGGAATTTCAAGAGTCTAATATAACTGAAAAGATAGCGACTTAAGAAACCCAGCAGTTCCTGCAGGACCACAGGAATAGCCTTGGGAAGACTGTAGAGTAAACATTAATAAGTGAGAGATTGGAAGGAAACAAACGGCATCTTTTCAGAACCTTGTCAGCTGTTCCCACCACCCAAGTCTGTTTTTCAAAGTTGCACAAGTGCTTGGAATAACTCTGAAACAATTATCTTCAGAGTTTAAAGGCTTCAGAGTATAAGTGATGCTTCCTAAAACAAGAAGCCTGTATTAACACCACAAATTGGAAAAGCCTCTTCTTAAAGAAAAAATGAAGAAATAAAAAAATTTTAAAGAAAGTCATGAAAAATTCACATGCAGCTAATAAACGTAAAAATACCAAACACACACACAAAAATCTCAAAAGCAATTTCATATATTTCTAGGCCTGAGACGTTCCTTATCAGAAGAAAGATTCTACACCATAGAAAAGACCGCATTACAACATACTAGTATTAAAATCTGCTGATGTATTTTAGTTCTTATCCTATTTCATACCTATCATTTATACAGCGTGCCTCCTACAAATTAAAAGGCGCTACGAGGAGGCTTAGACAAAAAAGTGGCTCCAAAGCTGGTTTAAAATAATTTTTTTTATTGCCCAGGATATTTTTTTCTTATGTCTTGCTTTTTTTTTCGTTTTTGTTTTATTTTTAATAACTATAAATTCAAGCTTAGGGAAGCTTGCCTTTGTCTTAAAAAAAAAAACAAAAAAACAAAGCTTTTTTTTTATATCATTTGCTAACCTGATCTCATTTTAAGGGCAAGATGGTAGTTATGTTGCAAGAGAATTTATGCCATGAATGATACAGGTCTAAGTCTGGGGTACTAATTGGAGATAATAGCATTGTTGACAAAATTATAATCTGCTGGTGGCATTTACGGAAAAGAAGCCCTTGCAAATTTCTAAACAACAGTAAACTCTGTTAGGAAATTCTAAGGTGTCTTACAGGCCAAAAAGGGAATAAGGTTAGTAAAATGCCTCAACAGAGTTTGAATAAAATACTGGATTTGAGAGTTACTGGAATTGGATATGTAAAAATAGGGTGGTAGGTTGGGTCATGCTTACAATGGTCTCAAATTCAAATAAACTACTGTGACAATACACCACTTCACAGGTCACACGCATTTCCAGGGCTTTTCTTTCCCTCAGTAGGTGCTGGCAGAAGGTGTGCTCAGTCGTTTTCCAATATAGATGCTGAAAGGAAGCAGAGTGTATCATGTTTCATCTGTTTCAACAGTTCTGCACCAGCTTGTCCACAGGTTGAACGCTACTTAAAAACTACATTTTCAGTCCTTGCAAAAGGCTGTAGAGGAATATGTGCACAGTTCCCTGACACCCTGAAATTACCCCTGACTTTCTTAAAACCAGTCTCCAGCCCCGCCAAACTGGTTTTATATGATTCTGTTTACCCATTAAGTCAGGACTGGATAGCACAGGGGCAGTGATTAGACTAAGTAAAGCCAGAGAGAACAGATCCCTCCACAGAGTAAAGTAGAGCCAACCTCCTTTGAGATGCTCCTTTTGGTGGGCAAAAAGTTCTATCGATATTTCACATATACAGTAATATGCCGAATTATCTTAGTGCTCTATGTAGAAAAAAAATTTAAAGCTGCCAGTGCTTTGCAGATAGCTCTTACTAATAATTCTTAAAGATTAGTGGCCTAATATTACTTTTCCATGCCAAGCAAGTATTTGGCCCCTTCAACAGCATAAGCAGAAGGGGAGTTAAGGAAAATACTTACCTAGCTCCACCCCCAATGTAATAAAAGCAACCAAGTCTTTTAAACTCTTTTTACATTCATCGATAGCAAGAGTCACACTTACAGCAAGAGAAACAGTCTGAAGATTCATGAAAGAGACATTGCAAAGAGCAAAAACCAACCTCCTGAGGGCAAATGATGGACCGTGCAATCAGTAACTCCTACCCCTGCCCACACCAACACCACCCAACACTTACACACTGCCCTTCCTCACAAACCTCTTCTATGCTGCTGTCTGTGATTACTGTCCTGGCCCTCACAAAAGCAGATCACAAACCCAACAGAGATAAAAGGGGTGGGTTGGGAAGCTGCATGCATGTTTCTGTGTTTGTGATCGGGAATCTCGGACATGCTGAGCTCCTCAAAGGGAATATATGGGAGGATCCATCTTTTGCAGATCATATACTGAGAATGACCCACGAGGCATGCTTACAGAGTATAACAGATATGTCTTGAAAAAAGTTAAAAGCTATTGTTTAACTCCTAAAATCTTGCAGAAGTATATTTCCTAAATTGTTCAAGCTAAGAAAAAAGCAATTAATTTAATAAGTGTCTAGAAAATTAATGAATTACCGGTAAATATAAGGTCAATTTTAGCAGAATAAATGAAAATGCTACAAAATTAAGAGAGAAAAAAACAGCACCAACCAATTTACCAGTTTCACTCAAGACTATGATGTAATGGTTTATTTTTCCCATGGGAAAAAAAATATTCACATCAACCCCAAAATTTACATGTTAAAGATTAGTTTACTTTATAAATTACTCAAGATTAGCTAAATTTTAAACAAAACCCAAAAAGAAAAATCAATCACAGAAAAGTCCACCTAAAAATTATCGCTTAGGGGATTAATATGAACATCTTATTTTCAAATAAAGAAAAAAAACTGGACTATTACTAAAAATGCTTATTTATAGACCATTCATGTACCAACTTTAATAATTCTTAAGTTCATCTTATTTGCACCAAAACAATAAAAGCAAAACAATACAAACTGCTTTCACATATATTTCTTACATATGAAAATAAAGTATGAGGATAAAATGAATGGAAAAAAAACTTTAGTTCATTAGTACTTACCCTAGCCCCAAAGCCAAAACATGAGACAGGAAAAGAGATGGAATGAACACCTTCAGAAATTCTGCAGAGAAAATACCCCCTTTCTTCATGGCTCCACTTTTCCTCATGCTTAAAGACACAGAACGTTTAGGGTGCCTGAAGTGGAATTCCCTAAAGAGAGAATTCAGAGGTAGGTGTTAGAAACTCATTTGCTGAAAATATTTTGGGCATTACCAGGTCCACTGCATATAAACATGTGCAGATTAGCTGTGTCCACTGACAGGAAACATGCAAGAACTCACTTGGGTGGAATGTTCTCAGGTCTACTGGACCAGTCTGATACCCAATCTGCACTTTTCTTCATAGCCTCAACTTCCTTCTCTCCTTCTACAACTTCTTCTTCTGACTGTAAAGAAAAATTCAAACTTAAAAAAAAAAAAAAAAAAAAGAGGAATACAAAGACAAATCTGGACAGAAAATATACTAAACTCATAAGGTTGTATACATCAGTAACTTTTATGTAAGAAACAAGCTGTTTTTCTAAAAAGGATAACAAAATGATCTAATATCAGAGTATTTAATATCTCACAAAGAACTCACGTGAGCTTCACTATTATATTTAAGCACAGAATATGAAATTGAAAAAACTGTATTTCAGGATATAATGCTAATTAAAGTGTGGAAAGTATGAAAAATCTTGGTAATTGTTGAATATGAATGGGGTTCACATGGAGGTCCATTGTCTTATTCTCTTTACTTTTATATGTGTTTAAACTTTTCATAATTAAAAAAAAAGAAAACACAGCAAAAAGGATATGCTAAAAAAGTAATGGGAAGTAAAACTAAAATAAGTGGAAAATGTGATAAGGAAATAAATAATAGTATTTATTGAGCACTTAAAGAGACAAACATCATTCTAAGCACTTTATATTGATTAACTTTTACCCTGCAACAACCCTATAAAATAAAAACTATACTATGATGGTTGCATAGTTCAGCAGATTGAATCATGAAGAGATTTAATCTTTGTCTGATGTAAAAAAAAAAAAGGGAACTATTAGAATCCCATTTTACAGATGAGCAAACTGAGACTTAGATTAAGTAACTTGCCTAAGGTTCCACAACTGGCCAGTAGTCAAACCCAGGGAAAATGTCGCCATACAGCCCCCACTCTTAAGCACTAGGCTTTCCTCTCTGGAAGGAGATTATACTTTTTAGAAAACTGCTAGACGAACATTTTGGAAGGTTTTGAAACTACGTTAGCCAAAGTTTTTTGGAATAATGTATGATAAACTGAGTCAGAATTTAACATCTATCATATCAAATAAATGAAAAAGTACTCCTTTTTATTGCTAATGATAACCTGAAGTTTCAGGCCAAGAATAATTAAAATTTCCAATAGCTTCACTTTTAATAGAACCCACAGGAATGAGAAATGCCTAAAAATGACACAGTATTATTTATTCAGTTTCAAGAAATGTGATGCTATGACCCCAAACCAAAGGGCCTCAAAGCTAAGAGGTGTTTTGACTTTTTGTTTTGTTTGAATAGAATTCACTCTTTGACCAAAGCCTTCATTCTTTTCAGTAGGCAGGTAAGAAATGCTGAGCCTGACATATTCACATGATTCTTTTTTGACAGGTCTAGTTCGTTGTGGAACAGCTGCCCCAGGAAGGGAGCTTCAGTCTGTCTGTACATATGGATAGTCCCTTTTACTGTCAAAGCCTAAGTAAAATCCTAGCGGATGCTTGCTGCTCGTTAGTACCATTCTTATCTAGTTCTGCTGAACTTGGCAAATTCCACCGAATGACACAATGTAGCATTTAGGACTGGAGTTTTTCCATTGGCTATTGAGATTACTCAGAATCATGAGTCAGCTCTTTGGCGTAACACTGAAATCATCCTAAATCAAAAACAATAAATTGTTATAATTTACTTAGAGATCAGTTTGTGTGCACACAATATCTGACTATATTCGACACACTGCTGGTCATTTCTGTTTAGATTCCTACTTTGACCTCACATGTCTCTCTTTAAAGCTCAAAGATTTAACAAGTTAATATTTCATACTTTCAAAAAAGTAACATTTTATGCTCTAAATATTTTTTTCAAGATGATGTAATTTTCTCTCAGTTGAGTGAAGCAGAGTTATCTTTGGATTAGCATTTAAAAAACAAAACTTCAAGTAGTTTTTTTGAAGTATAAAAAAAAGAAAAAGAACTCCGTATATGTTTCTAAACATTTTTTCTTGCTTACTTTAGGAATGAGGGCTACCTGCTCTCTTCAGTTACTATTGTTCTATGCTTCTCTTATTAAATTTGCTACTTTTGGATTTTAAATTGCCTTCCAATTCTTGGAATTCCAGAATATGGTAAAAATTGCACTTAATCTATATAAGATACATGCTTTTGACTGAATCAATAACCCCTTGAGTTTCCATTTATGAACTCAAGGAACTAGCCTGGAATATTGGAATTGTACAAAGTATGGACAAATTGTGCAGCCTTCTGAACAGAATACCGGGTGGATTCGAGATAATCCATAAAAATATTTCTAGTGCTAAGGGACCCACAACACTGCACAGGGAGAATCCCACAAAACAAGGTTTTTGTTATCATAACTCACTTAAATATTCAATCAATACTTTTCAAGCACCTTCATACAGGAGGAAAAGAATGGTTTCTGTCCACAAGAATCTGTGCTATAATGACACTTTCAGGTGATCTGACACATCAATAAAGTTAAAGGCTATTATACATATTCTAAATTATTAGCAACAATTATATACAAATATTTGTAAGATTTAAATACTATATCCATCTATATTTCCAACAATATCGACTCCTAGTGAACTATATTTATCTTCTTCAACTTAAGGAATCCCACATAATTTAGATAAATTTTTATCTCTAGCTCTTGAAATTCATATCAAAAGTCACTGCTTTGATTTCAGATGCAGAAAAAGTTTTTACATCTCATTCTAACACAACCTTCATTTTCATTTATTTTGTGACCTTAAGTGAGCCATCTGTCTCAGTTTTTTCCATTTATAAACTCAAGAAACTAGTCTCGAATATTGGAATGACACACTGTCAACCAGAATTTTCCAATTCTTTTTATAGTGACAGGGCCCAGAATCCTTGGTTGTAAAGGAGTGCAGTAAGAACTATTATCATCTTAAATAAATTTCAAAATCAAAAGTTCAGTGGCTTAAAATAGCTTCAAACTACTCTTAAAAGTCTTATTCTTTAGTATATTGCAGCAAAACATGGTTGGGGAGTTTGCATCTTTCCTAATTATTTATTGTAAATCAGAACAGCACACACACACACCTGAGAGCTGTGGTCCCTGCTGGTGTGCATTTCCACATCAAACATGATCTGCCCATCTTCTTGTGGGGAAGGGCTGGAAGAGAATTTAGCCATTAGTTTTAATTCTCATTTTGTTAAATGAATTAGCCTCTACCAAAAATCAAAAAATTAAAAGTTACAGCAGTATGGCTCTGAAAAAGCAGCAAATCAGAAAGTATGTCATGACCCCATACGAGAAAGTTTTATGTACTGTTAAAGGATTAAAGGGAATAGAGCATTCTTACTTCTAAAATGTTTTGGACTTTTTCAGGGTGATGAATTCCTTCGCAAAGATAAATCTGAAAAGGAACTATTATATAAAAACACAAGATTGTCACATTTTCTTACATCTAATGTTTTTCTCAATAAAGGTAAAATGATTTTCAAATTCAGAAAAGCAGTTTGGGGTTCTTTTTCCCAAAGTTCTTTAATCATTAAAGAATTCACTGCCAGCTGTACTTAAAGCATGTAAAGTAGTTCCCAAAGACTCTTTCAGAGGACCTTAGCGGTTGAAATTGCTTTCATAATACTACCAGGATATATTTGCCTTTCAATCTCATTTTCAAGAGTGTATAGTGGAATTTTCCAAAGGGGTACATGATGTGTGATATCACAATAGATCAAATGCAAAAGCAGATGAGGACCCAACTGTATTTGATTAGGCCAAACAGTACAGAGATTCAAAAAAATGTAAAACAATGCCACTATTCTTACTAATTTTTTGGTTATAGAAAATAGTTATTTTTCATTAAAAAAGTGTCATTTAGGCCAGGCGTGGTGGCTCATGCCTGTAATCCTGGCACTCTGGGAGGCTGAGGTGGGAGGATTGTTCGAGGTCAGGAGTTTGAGACCAACCTCAACAAGAGTGAGACTCCGTCTCTACTAAAAAAATAGAAAGAAATTATCTGGACAACTAAAAATATATAGAAAAAATTAGCCAGGCATGGTGGCGCATGCCTGTAGTCCCAGCTACTCAGGAGGCTGAGGCAGAAGGATTGCTTAAGCCCAGGAGTTTGAGGTTGCTGTGAGCTAGGCTGACACCATGGCACTCTAGCCCGGGCAACGGAGCAAGACTTTGTTTCCCCCCCCCCAAAAAAAAAAAGTGTCATTTAACTTAAAATGTAATGGTTTTATTTTTTTTGAATGAGTAAATGCATACTTTTAAATTTTCTGTTTTAATTTCTAATAAAGTAAATCTCAAAATATATAAACTCACAAACAAAAGCTCTTTGGGGTCCCTAATAATTTCTAAGAGTGTAAAGGGGTATATAAAGATGAAAACGTTTGAGAATTACTATTCTACTTATTTTAGACATATTTGCTTGGAGATATTTCAAAGTGAATTATGTAAGTTTACATATGAACCTAAAACCTTCATGACAGTACAAAATATATTCCCCAAACTACAAAAATTTACAGAAAAATTCTTAGAAACACATGATCACAAACTGTACTTAGTACAATAGATGAATAGCTGTTCTAAGTTCATTTCTTAGCTTTATCAATGATTCCTTGTGTAACCACAAGTCACTGCATCTTTCACTACACATACAACTCCCTCCTCCCCAAATCTAAAATAAAATAGAGATGAAAAGTATGCAGGGCTTAAGTTGCTCAAAGGAATAGACATTAATTATTAAAGTTGCCAAGAGCATACATACAATGTTAATGTATAGAAATGTTGGTGAGACTGACTCAAAAATAAGATCACCAGAAATTTATAAGACTGATTAGGCCTAGGAGTCTTAGACCGGTGCAACTGACACAGGAGATTCTTAAATGGGAACAGCAAAAGGGCAAACAAACATCATATGTATTTAGGAAATTTTTGTCTTGAACTAGGAATGTCAGGCTCTAGCACAGGAGCCAAACAGAAGCAGGCAATATTGTAGGCCTCAGTTAACTGTCATTGTGCTGGTAACATTGCTGGGTTCACAGCCGGGCATCAAGGTAAGGGCCAACCTTACACAGCTGTGACCAGGTCAAGGAGGTCAGAGTGACAAAGCCAAGAATCCTCTGCAAACACTGCTCTGCTTCTGTATTCTTCTTCACTACTGGCACCAATCTTGCTTAGAAAAACACTAAATTCTTCACTAAACTGCTTACTACCCCTAACAGTTTGGAATGTATTAATATTAGATCGTCAACCCTGGCTGCTATTCAGCTCAGCTGGAGAGCTTTTAAAATATTCTGATGTCTCTACCCTGTCCCTGAGAAGCTCTAGAGATGAGGTTTGTACATTAGCATTTTAAAAATCTCCCTGGGTGGATCTAGTGTGCAGTCAAGGTTGAAAACTCCTGTGATAGGGTGGAACACAAAAGAGAACATATAGCAGTTATCTTTCCACAACCACTGCAATAACAAAACTATAGCTATCGAACAATTTTTAAATTGAAAAAATATGTAAGTCAGTTCTAGGACTAATATTCAACAATCCTAAAACTTTTCCATCTATAAGAAATACTTCCCAATAACTTCAAATACAGAGCTGCATGGCAATTCAAACAACATGAATTTTGCATGAAGACTTTTAAATGGTACAGTGTGTTCGATATCCCAGGAGAGTATTGATGCGATAGAGCTCTAAGCCTCCTCTGAAAGATGACCAGTAACCCAGAGCTTGAAGATACGCAAGATGAAGTATATACGAACTTGTTTAAAGAGGTTTGCCATACCTCTTTTCACGTTTAGAAACCTACACTTAAATATGATCATGGGAGGGTGAATTCATATTCAATGACATGTGTAACTGTAACCATAAAAAAGATGACCAGAGAGGTAAGCAGGTGACTTTTTCTCTGTTCACTGACAGCACCACGTGAACAACAGGTTAATGGCCATATTG
This sequence comes from Eulemur rufifrons, assembly GCF_041146395.1. Classification (NCBI taxonomy): domain Eukaryota; kingdom Metazoa; phylum Chordata; class Mammalia; order Primates; family Lemuridae; genus Eulemur; species Eulemur rufifrons. Next base: position 6,036,884 of record NC_090994.1, read on the forward strand.
GTCCCAGTGATCAAGGCTCATGTACTGGAATGCATAGTAAAAACTCATCACACAGGCGGTAACAAGCAGACAACTTCAGAAACTCAAGCACAAAGCTTCAGAAACTCATCAGCGAGTTCCCTAATATAAATATAATATAAAATCTTCATTCTGAAAGACAGACTGATGCTGTAGCTGCTGGAGGCAATGGCAAGCTGCTCAGAAGGGAGCCATCTGCTCCGGTTCTGCTTATGACAAGAGCCTTCCCAGGCTCTAAGAAGCACAGGGACAATGAGAGATGACATGGGGGTGGCGGGGGTGCGCAGCATGCCACCGAGCCAACAAACCAGTCCTCCGGCTGCCTTGGTAACACTAGTGGATCATAAGCCACACAGGAAGTCTCAACGTAATTTAACTCTTGTTTCTCCTTTTCTTACTTTCTCTGACAAGTAATAATATGTGCTATCTACACAATTTCTACAAAATATAAAAATGTTTAGAAAAATATCCATAATTCCATTCCCCAAGATAATCACTGTTTATATTTTAAAATGTTTCCTTCATCTTTTTCCTGTGCATTTGCATTTTCTACATGGTTACTAGCAGTTAACTGTTAACTAACCAGAAGATCATCCACTACCCCATAATGCTAACAGTGTGGCTGTCATTGTACTAGGAACTTTTAAATGTCATTTAATACCTAGTCCCCCTGGGGGAAAAAAAAAGCTTCCACTGAAAAAGGAACTGACTTGGTTTCGTTCTATGCATGCATCTTGCTATATTCTTATGCTTTCACCATAAGCAGCTCCTAATCACTGGAATTAGTTTCCCCAAGTCAAATATAGAAAAATGAGGCCTGAAATAAAACTTTCTCTGAAGAAGTGGAATGGTCTCCAAAATTAATTATCTTTACAGACCTCGGCTGCTGCTTCCACTGAGCAAATACTGCTGTAACGTGAACCAACTTGCCGTTCCTATGAGTCAAACATCTACTGAGCGTCTAGTACGCACCAGCACCATTCCTGTCAAAGTAATAAAGACAAAACATAACCCTGCCCTTCTGAAGCCTCACATCTAGAAGGGAAGGTGGATATATACAGAGGTAACTGTAATTCAAGGCAGACTGTGATCTGTCAAACAGGGCCATAAAGGACAAAGGAAAATGGGAGAAAGATTAATTCTATAAATTAGCATTTTAGCCACTGAATTTTAAACTGATGAACTTCTAAAAATAATACAATCTGAATAAGAAAATCTGGGGAAAAACAGTGGATACTCAAGTACCATTTGAGCTGACTTGAATACACATGCTGCAATAAATCAAGAGGCATATTTTGTAAGTGAAGATTTAAGCAAGTGAGTTTTTCCTAATGGGAATTAGCTTTGTAACCCATCTGTGTCCTAAGTTCTATCCAAAGAGGGATCTCACTTACCTGTCACAGTGAGAACTGCCTCTTGAACTACTCTGTCCTGATTCATGTTGTGCATCCAGAAGAATCTTCTCCATGTCTCCATTGTGGATGGAGGATGAGGACGGTACGTGTTCCAGCCCCCCATTTTTCCCATTGCCATTATCATTGCCATTGATGCTGTTCATGGGTAGCTCCACCCAGGAACCTGTTGGACAAGCCAGATAAGTTAAGTTAACCACAGCAGAACTGAAATCTGTCACGTGCACACATGTGAATATGGTGAATTCAGATAAGAATTCTGACTGGCCTCAAACCAAAACCATTCTGAAGAAAATAAACAAAGAGTAGTAAGTCTAAAAATCTATATAGTTCTGTTCCTGGAGTCGCTCATGCAATCAACCAATTGAGAAGCTGTATCTCTAAAACTAACATCTTAGAAAATGTATCTTTCAGCCAATTTTCTCTCTGGTTAAAGCTTAGTTTATAGCAATCAACACTTCACTCAAAACTGAGGTAGCTTTTCAAAAAAAAAAAATAGCTGCTTTATCACTAAACAGGCCACTTACTTTTAATATTTTAATAATATTTTGTAAATATATAAATACATACTTTTTTTCATCATCCACCTAAGCTATTTAGCTGTATCTGCTTCACAAATGAAATCACACATGTATCATTTAGCAATTTCATAAAGGTCGTCTAAATCAGTTAACAACTGTATCTTGATTAGCACAAACTGAGGAGCTCCTGGAAACGGAACCTAAATCTAATCACAAAAATTTCAATCTTATACAAATCTGGAACATAAAATTAATGCAGCTGGTTCTTAACTAAATCAGGTGATAAATGCTAAAAATTCAGAAAAATGCTTTAGTTCTATCCCACAGATTAGTTTCTTCCTTTCCTTTATACCTCACCCTTTCTAATCTGTCTCCTTTTTTAATGCACTAACATACCTTGTAAACTTGTCTTTTCTCTCTTCTCTCCCACGAGTTTCTACTTTCTAGGGTTTTCATCAAGCCCCGTTGGTTTCGGGGGCAGAAACAACTGCACATCAGCTACAGGCAGACACGCAAGTTTTCTTAGGTGAATTGTGGAAGGGGGTGGAGTCACAGAAAAAGGGGACGTGGCACTGTAATCTGCTTACGTCTTGAAAATATTTATTGGCCCAATGAAATTGCTGAACATACTAAAGTGCCCAGTAGATGGAGGATGCTCAGTTACATACTAGTTAAAGGAGTTTATATTTACAAAGTACTTAGAACAGTGTTGGCTGCATAAAGTTATCCTTTCCTTTCCTCCTGGGGCAGCCCCAGCGGCTGTCACAGTCCCATAACCACCACCAATTCCTTAGGACTGTGCTGGTAAACGCCACAGTTGGACCACATCTCTGTGGCCTCATTTTATACACACACGAAAATGGACACAGACCAGAGAACTCAAAACGGATTAACACATACAACCAGCAAAGCTAAGAGAGATCTAAGATTGAAGACAATTTAAATATTTGGAGTGCCTCTGGAGTGTATAACAAATATGCCAAAAGCATCCCTAAATTTAGAACTCTGCAAAATATTTCAACGGGGGGGGGGGGGGGGGGAGAAAAGCAGGAGGAGAGAGAGAATATGTATATGAAAAACAAACCGTTTTTTCCTTACTCCCATTGTTTCTAGGATTTTCTAACTTATTTTTAAACCAATGGGACGAGTTCTTCTTGTGTAAAATAAACAAATGTGTAAAATAAACAGAAACAAACAAAACCCCAGAGCTGCTCTGGCAGAAGCAGAGGTAAGGAACCAGGAGTTCCAGATGGGTCTCTGTGGAAGCCAGTCTTCCCTAAAATACAATTAAGGTTCACTTGAAGTATCTGATCAAAGAGAAGAAAGGCTGAAACAAACAATACCAGGTTCTCTGGCCCTGACTCTTTTGAAGGACTTTCAAACCAATATCTGAATTCTATTTCTTCATTAAAAATATATAAGCAATCATAATCTAACAATGTTTGGGGAACTTGAAGATATACTTAGAAAAGCTTACTAAAAGCGATCTCTATCATGGCTTCCATATCCTATAGTATAACCGAAGGCAATTCTACTTAAGGCAATTTGTATTTGGCACATAGAGGTTAAGAGCTCAGACCAAAGCCAGACCCCAATTCTTATCAGTTCTAGCTGTTTCACCTGGGATAGAGCACTTACCCTCATTGTCTCTCAGTTTTCTCATCTGTAAAATAGGGATAATAACTGTATCCAGCTCACAGAGTTGTTAGGAAGAGTAAATGAATAAAGCACATAGAAAAATACAAAAGGTCCCTATTAAGTACTATGTAAGTATTAGCTACTATAATTATACTCTGTATCTTTTAAAAACAATTTCTTTCTGTAAAAATAACGTGTTTCTTGAAAATGTAAACATCAGTACATAAAATTAAAAAAAATTAACATCTCTCCTCCCACCTTTCATACCTACTCCCAAAAGAAAACCCAGTTCTAACAGTTTCACATGGAGACTTCCAGAGTTTTTCCAATGAAATATAGCTCCGTTTTTTGCTTTTGTTTTTTATAAACAAATGGAATTGTACTATACACACATATTCTGTAAGTAATGTTTTTCAGATGTCTTTCAATGTCAACACATGGACATCCATTCTTTTGAACAACTGCACTGTATCTCATCCTTTATGATATTTTAAGAGGCTACATATTAGCTTTATCTTTTGCATAACACACAAAAAAGCAAATATGTTTTTCTCAGCAAAGGAACTGCACATGCCTTTTTCCCCATCGCCTCATTCCAGCCTCAGAATTTCTTCATGTTCTAACTCTACCAATCCTCACAAAGTCCCTTTTTACTTGGAAAGGAAACAAGGCAAGATAAGAGGATTGTGCTGTCCAAGCAATACAAAGTAAAAAACAACCTCAGACTGAATTCTCTTAAGCTTTAAAACTAAAAGCAGGAAGGCTTCCCTATTATTTTAAAGGACTATTTACAAGCTAAAAGCTGTTCCTTTATGCCAATTTGTACATATACATAATGACTTATTTTCTAGTTTTAAGTGTTTGGGAATGGCCAGGAGATTCAGAGAAGCATGCTTCTCTCTATTCTCTAATATAGTAGATTGTGAAGGCTGGTCCAATAATTGTGATTACATTCATTACTGCGGGCTGCATGCGCTTTAGAGTTTTGTAATTACCAGTTCAATCCTCTTGCAAGGAGGGGAGTAGAGGATCTTCGGGACAGGGAAAAGAGAGAATGAAGAGTATTTCTCCTTATTTTTCCCCCAACTTTTCAAGACCTCACGAGTAACTCTTATCCTAACCAGGGATGACATATTTCATTATATGTATCTTCTTTCCTCAAAGGCTTTCTTTTGTAGGTTTCAAGTATTTGATGCTGGAATCAAGAACACTGTCGGTCACTGGCATCCTTCTAAAAAAAAATGCTGGTCTTTTTGCAGAAGTGGATACTTACACACCAGTTACTTATGTATTCAAAACACTATCATGAGGCAGTGACATTTCATGAGAGCCTTAAGAGCACTCTGGTCATAATGGGAAAGCAAGTACCTCGTAGTTGAAAATGTTTAAAAAGAAAAGACAAAAAAAAAAAAAAAAAAAAAGGGCTGTACTTCCCAACAAGAATTATACTACTACCTTGATTTTCGTTATACTACCTACTGAATTTTATGACATAAATGTCTTACTCAAGTATTCTTAAGAAAATTGATAGTTTTTTCCCCATTGTCTTTATTTGGAGATTATTGATAGTTTCTTAAAAATAAAACAACTGGACAACATCCCTTTAACTTTGGAAGTAGTTTGGATATTTGCCCTGAACTATCCCCCTAGAGTGGTAAAATTAAAAAAAAAAAAAAAAAAATCAGAAAAAGGCTTCACTGTTTCAGATATTTCAATAATTTGCTATTAAAACTCTGCTTTGACTCTTGAACTGAAGATAAAATCCCAAACCAGAGATAATCTGTACAATGAGTTTCATCTCCTGTTTTTCACAGTTGTGCAACTTTACCCAATAAAGTACTTCGACTTATCAGCAATTTGGACAGTATTAGATGCCTGAATAGGCTGTTTTGCCCAGTGCGCAAAAATCACTTCAAGGAATCAATAAGGCTTCTTGTTTTGTTGAGTCCAGTGTTGTGTAATGAGCTAAAACAAGGAACAGAGTAAGAAGCAAGAGGAGAGTAATTAAATATGGCATTATCTAAACACTTTTCAGTAACTTTTAAAAACTCAGCCTACTCCAAATAAAATACTTTCTATCTAGCAGATTTCCCAAAGCAACATTTTGATATCACATGTAGGCTGAGTGAACTTCCACTTCTGTAAGAGCTAATGTAAACGTAGCAGGAACTGATTGGCCAAAAACATCAAACACCTCAGAGGTCTCTCAAACATCAAGATAAACAATCACATAGGAGCTCAACCCCATTGGTCAAAGGAAAATTAAAATCCCCTTGCTAAATAAGCACCATATGTACTCACCAGCAAACTGGTTTCCCTGAGTGCACATTTGGGAATAACACCAATTGAGTATTGGACAGAGGTCGGGGATGGGGGGAAGGGATGGGTGTATACCTACTTGATGAATGCGATGCGCACTGCCTGGGGAATGGACACGCTTGAAGTTCTGACTGGGGGGGATGGGGTGGGAGGAGGGGATGGGTGCACACCTACATGATGAGTGCGATGTGCGCTGTCTAGGGAATGGACACACTTGAAGCTCAGACTCAGGGGGATGGGGAGACATGGGCAATATATATAACCTGAACTTTTGTACCCCCATGATGAGCTGAAAAAAAAAAAAAAAGAATTTGAAAAAAATAAAATAAAACATTAAGAAAAAAAAAAAAAGAATGGGAAAAGGACTTGAACAGACATTTCTCCAAATATTAATAAGATACATAACTGGCCAGTGAGCACGGAAAAGATGTTCAATATCACTAATCAACAGGAAAATGCAAATCAAAACCACAGCAAGATACCACTTCATACTCATTAGGAAATTATAAAAAGCAAATCAAAACAAAAACAGAAAACAAATGTTGGCAAGGATGTGGAGAAACTGGAATCTTTGTACATTGCTAGTGGAAATGTAAAATGGTACAGCTGCTGTGGAAAACAGTATGGTGATTCCTCAAAAAAGAAAAAATAGAATTACCGTATGACCCAGCAATTCCACTTCTGGACATATAGCTAAAAGAAATGAAAGCAGGGACTCAAACAGACTATTTTACACCTAACCCATGTTCATAGCAGCATGATTCACAATAGACAAAAGGTGAAAGCAATCCAAGTGCCCATGGGTAAGTGAACAAAATGTGGTATATAGGTACAGTGGAATATTATTCAACCTTCAAAAGGAAATCCTCATGCATTGTTTCAACATAAATGACATCTCCAAGACATTGTGCTGAGTGAAATAAGCCAGACACAAAAGGACAAATATTGTATAATTCCATTTATATGGGGGTACATAGTGTAGTGAAATTCACAGACACAGAAAGTAGAATGGTGGTTGCCTAGAGCAAGGGAGAGATGGAATGGGGAGTCATTGTTTAATGGGTTCAGAGTTACAGTCTGGAAAAATAAAGAGTTTTAGAGATGGATGGTGATGGTTAAGTATATAATATGAATGTACTTAATGCCACTAAACTGTATGGTTAAAAATGGTTAAAATAGCAAATTTTAGGTATATTTTACCACAATAAAAAAAAAAAGATATCTTCCATTAAAAAAAAAAAATAAATAAAATCCCTTTGCTTTCTGTGAACTCATGTACACATACCAACCAAATCTTAACTCATAAGGAAACACTCAGCACAATTAAGAACAGAACACTAAAACAAGATGGACAGGTGGGCCACCTACGTACATTAGGTAGAGTAACACATCGAGAGAATAAGAAATACATATCACTGGGAGATTCTAGACCACTGTCCTGAAAACAGCACTAGACTGGCTGAACGTTGGAACCTCAGCTCTAGGTCCCAGCCAGCTGTGAACTTGGACAGGAGCCCTTACTCTAACCTGTTTCTTCACTGGTAAATAATAGGGCATAGTTAGCTCTGAAGTCTCTTCCCATTCTAAAGTCCATGTTTCCAAAAGTATGTTAAAAATAAGTAAATAATTTTAAACTGCACATTAATACATGATACAAGGGACATTTATGTTAATTCTAGTTCACTGCTGGAAATACAAAAAGCTTACATTTTAGAACATAAAAGACACTTAAAAGGTTAAAAAAAAAAGGTCAACATTTAGGGAATTAACTCATCAAAACATGGAGCTGCAGCATCCATCTTAAAATATCCAAATTCCATCCCCACATTTTGAGGACAGGAACTCTCTTCCTGAAATAATGTTTAGGTCATGTTCAAAGTACTTCCCATCCTATGAAACATACCGCATGACCTTTAAGCCTCCAAATGGTTTTCGAAAGATTTTGTCTGGCCATATGGTAACTGCCCCCACTACATCTTTCCTAAGAGACGAATTACAGAAAGGTTAGGCAAGAACCTTTCCAGGGCGACTCCGAGCTCTCACGACAACTGGGAATAGCCTTAGGACAAGATGTCTGAGTTATGAAAAGCAGCTGGAGTTGGTGGTAACTCAGTTATGCCCACTAACTTTCAAGTGCCCGTCTGGCTGCATGAGTGTGTTTTAAATTCCGTTTCTGAAAATTCACTCGGTGATGTGTGCCATCCTCGGGTGGTTCAGGAGGCTGTTCTTCGACAGCTTTACCAGGCACACAACCCCACCGTTAAAACAAAAAGAAAACAGAAAAATCACCTGGGCAACTTCGAAAAATCTCAAAAAAAATGAAAAAGAAAAAAGAAATGCACAGACTCCTCACCCCCAACACGTGATTCAAGCAACCACCAAATTACCAAATGCATTTTCCTGACCAACATGTGGCAACAAAGGGACGCAACCAGAGGGCTCACGTGCCAGCCCCGGAAGCGTGGCCCGCGGGGTGGGCTCGGCGGGCGACCCGGAGCTCCCCGACCCCCGACACGGCCCGCGGCGCCAGCCGCCCGCGCCTCCCCACCCGCCGCGTCCATCCCCCGGCGGCCCCGCCGCACGTCCCCGGCCCAGCCCACGTCCCCGCGGCCGCCCGCCCCCGGCCCGCCCCCTCCCCGCCCCGATTGGCTCCGCTCCTGGGGGACCCCGGGTGGGACCCGCGCGTCCCCACCGCCTCCTGTCCTCTCCCAGCTCGCCCGCGCTCCCCGCCCGCGACCCCTAGCAGCCCCCAGCCCAAGACCCCAGGAGCGAGTGGAGACAGGCCAAGAGGAAGCCAGGGGCATCTCCTCCTGACAGGTGACGGGTGCTGTCAGTCAGCCCAACATCCTCGGCCTTGACCAATGGGCTGCCTTCTCCTCCCGCCCCCCGCGCGGCGCCGGCGCCAGAGGCCGGGCCAGCCCCTCCTCCCCCATCCCCTCCGCCGAGCCTGTCGGCCCAGCACTCACTATTGAGGCCGGCTGGCGGGGGCAAAGGCTGTTCCCCTTCCTCGCAGTTGTTGTTGTTATTGTGCAGGGGCGGCGGCGGCTCGACTAAGTGGGACGACATGGCCAGGCGACTGGAAAGCTACGGCCGCAGCAGGACCGTCTCCGGTTCTCCGGCAGCAACACAACAAGCCGAGTCCCCCGCCCCCTTTTCTGCGCCTGCGCAGTCCCTCCCCCGCGCTGACGTCAGGGCCCGCCCTGGCCACGTGATGACAACACAACAAGCGGCGAGGCGGGGCGGGGGGCGTCGCCCTGTAGGCCGGAGACCTGCGGACTCTCCAGTCGCGCTGACAGGCGAGCCGGGAACAAATTCCTGCGTGTAATTGGACTGACCGGACAGCGTGAGTTATGCGGGTGACACTGGGCTGGAGGACAGGGAAGCGTGTGTAATGAGGACGTGTGCTCACGTGTTGGCGCCCACATTCCTCCCACACTGGCAGGACCCACATTGTTTTCTCGGGTCCCTGAGCAGTTCTTTTTCTGCCATCTGTAACGACTCACTCCTGGAATAGGTACTGTGGTGACACAAGGGAGGCCCAAAACCCCAGTCATAAACCTGAAATAAAGCTGGTGGAACATAAATACTTCCAGTGGGAAACAATATAAGGCCCCTCAGACTTTTTAGTTATTACAGAATTTAAAAAATTTTAATAACAAAGGTAACACACCGTCATTGGAACACCGAGACAGACAGACAGACATCACCTATCCTATTCCTGGGACGTGACATGGGAAGCCATGTATCCTGTGGTGGTTGACACTAAACTTTACACTCCTAAACACTCCACCTACTGTTTTCTAAAGCTTCAGCCGTTCTAGATAGTTCATATTAATGGAATCATACAATATGTGACTTTTTGTGTCTGGATTCTTTCACTTAGCATAATGTTTTTAAGGTTTATCTACATTGTAGCTTGTACCACTACTCCATACCGTCCTTTGGCTGAGTAATGTAACATTGTATGTATAGACTGTGTTTTGTTTATCCATACATATATCGATAGACATTTGACCCGTTTCCACCTTTTGGCTATTGTGAATAGTGCTACTGTGAACATTTGTTTACAAGGATTTGTGTGAATACCTGTTTTTAATTCTTCTGGGTATATACCTGGGAGTGGAATTGTGTCATATGGTAATTCTCTGTTTAATTTTATGAGGAGCTGCCAAGCTGTTGTCCACAGGGGCTATACTATTTTACATAAAACCACCAGCAATGTACTTGAGTTTCAGTTTTTCTGGATACTGGACCCTTACTCTGTAGAGTTGGTCCTGATTATTCACACATTCTGTATTTGCAAATGTGTATACTTGCTAAAATTTATTTGTAACCGCCTAATCACTACTTGCAGTGCTTTCACGGTCATTTGTGGACATGGGAAGAGTGGTGAAAAATTTGAATTGGCTGACATCTGACATACATGTTCCCAGCTGAGGTCAAACAAGGCAACACTCTGCCTTGTTGTTTCAGCCCTCATATTGTGAATAAATTCCCCTCTGGTGGTCTATTAAATGCCATTATTTTTGCATTTTGTGCTTTTTGTTAGTGATTTTGTTGTTTAAAATGGTCTTCAAGCACAGTGGTGAAGCACTGTGTATGTCCTTCAGTGCAAGAAGGCTGTAACGTGTCTTACAGAGAAAATATGCATTAGAGAAGCTCCATTCAGACATGAATGATAGTGCTGCTGGTTATGAGTTCCATGTTAATGAATCAGCAATACATATCATATAAGATGTCCTTAAGCAGAAACACACATAAAACAAAATTATGTATTAATTGGTCAATGAAAATGTGACCAGAAGCTCACAGGACCCTAACCCTGTATTTATCCTAAGAGCAATGGCTCAGTATTGGTAATTCACTATTCTCAGCAACTTTATAGAATATAGCTACTGAGAATAATGAGAATGAACTGTACATGATGTGCAAATATTTCTCCCAGTCTGTAAGTGATCATTTCACTTTCTTGATAATGTCCATTGCTATACAGGATTTTAATTTTTACATGGTCTAGTTTATCTGTTTTTAAGTCATAAATATTTACTGCTATGTTTTCTTATGAGACGTTTATACCTTTAGCTTTTATATTTAGGTCATTGATCCACTTTGAGTTAACTTTTGTATATGATGTGAGGTAGGGATCCCACTCCATGTTTTTGCATGTGAGTATCCAGTTTTCCAACCACCATTTGTTTAAGAGGCTACTCTTGCCCTGATTGGATAGTCTTGGCACCTTGCAGAAAATCAATTGGCCATAGATGTGTGGCTTTATTTCTGGACTCTCAATTTTATTCCACTGGTCTGTATGTCTATCTTATGCCAGTACCACTGTTTTGATTACTTATATATAGTAAGTTTTAAAATTGGGAAGTGTAAATCCTCCAACTTCTTTCTTTTCCAATAACATTCTGTCTATTCAAGGCCCCTAGAAATTCCATATGAATTTGAGGATCAGCTTTTCTATTTCTGGAAAGGAGGCCTTTGGAACATTGATGTTCTTTCATTGACTGTGTAGATCTCTTTGGGTAATGTTGCCATCTTAACAATATTAAGTCTTCCAATCTATGAACATCAAACATTTTTCCATTTATTTAGATTTTCTTTAATTTCTTTCAGCAATTTTTGTATGTTTCAGTATATAAGTCTTTAACCTCCTTGATTAAATTTATTCTTAGGTATCTTGTTCTTTTGTGTGCAATTATAAATTGTTTTCTTAATTTCCTTTTCAGATTATTCATTGTTGATGTATAAAAACACCAGGGATTTTTGTGTGTTGCTCTTGTACCCTGAAAGTTGGCTGCATTTGTTTACTAGCTCTAGTACCTTTAAAAAAGTCTTTGTGATTTTCTGTGCTTAGGATCATGTCAACTGCAAGTACAGATAGTTTTACTTCTCGCTTTCTAATTGGATGCCTTTTACTTATTTTTCTTGCCTAGAACTCCCAGTACAATGTTGAATAGCAGTGGTGAAAGCGGACATCCTTGTCTTTTTGCTGATCTTAAGAGAAAAGCTTTCAGTCTTTTACCACTGAATGTGGTGTTGGCTGTGGGTTTTTCATACATGCCTTTGATCATGTGAGGAATTTCCCTTCCATTCCTTGTTTCCTCACATGTCTGGGGTGATCCGTACACTCTGCTGAATACTCAGGGCCTTCTGCAGACCCCTGGGGTTTCCTCCGTGCAGCTGTCATCACTCTGGCACTTTCCCTGCGAATGCCAGTCACCTTGGTCTCAGAAGCATCCCCTCAACTCAGCGAGTTTTTCAGGCTCCACTTCAGTGTCCTCTCCCTGTGCCACAGTCTCGAAGCTGTCACAAGGTAATAAGCTGCAGCAATCATGGGACTCACCTTGTTGGAATTCTACCTCTCAGCGATCATTGTCCTTTGTTGCCTAATGTCCAGTGTTGTCAAATCCATTGTCTGTGTGTGTTTTAACTTCACGCAGGAGGGTAAATCTAGTCCCGTTTACCCCATCTTGACTGCAAATGGCTATTTCTTTTAGATTTTAATGTCTGACAAAATATAACACCCATTCATGATTAAGAACCCTGAGAAAACTAGGAATAAAAGAAATGGTTCCTTAGCCTAATAAGGCATCTACAAAAATTCTAGAACATAACATAGTTTAATGGTAAATGCTTGCCCCTAATATTGGTAACAAGGCAATGATGTGTTTGTTGTCACTTCTCCTATTTAACATCACACTGGAGGGTTTATCCAGTGCAGGACAAAAAAAAGAAAAAAAAAAAGGAAAGAAAGAAAGAAAAGGGATTGGAAAGAAATAAAACATTTATTATAAATAACCTGCAGATGTTATTGTCTACATAGAAAATTTTTTAAAATCTACGTCAGTGAATTTGGCAAAGGGTCAGGATACAAGGTCGATATATAAAAATCAATTATATTTCTATATATAATCAATGAACAATTAGTGAAATTTGAAAAGTCCCATTTATAATAGTGCACACAAAACTTCATGAAGTATAGCAATATATGTGTAAGAATTGTATGCTAAAAACTAAAAATGATAAAAGAAATCAAAGACCTGTATAAATGGAACTATATAAATTCATGGATTGGAAGACAAATATTAAGATTTTCACTCTCCCTGAACTGCTCTATGGATTCAATGTAATTATCATCAAAAGCTAAGCAGGTGTTTTTTGAAGTTAATAATCTGATTCTAAAAGATATATTTAAAGGCAAAGGAACTAAAATAGCAAAACAATTTTGAAAAAGAACAAAATTGGGTTATTAACACTACCTGATTTCAAGACTTATGTAAAGCTACAGCAGTTAAGGCAATGGAGTGTTAGTGAAAGCACAGACATGTACATTAATGGAATAATTGAGAAATAGACTCACACATATCTGGTCAACTGATTTTCAACAAAGGTGCATAGAAAAAAATGAACCTCAACCTACAGGTGATACAAATAATTTATATATATGTATAAATGCAAATGGTCATAGAACTAAATGTAAAAACTGAAAACTATTAAATTAAAAATAACCTTTGTGACCTCCAATTAGGCAAAGATTTCTTAGATGTTACACCAAAAACATGATCCTTAAAAAGAAAAAAAATGAGAAAGTGGACTTCATAAAGAATTAAGAACTTCTCTTCAAAAGGCACTGTTGAGGTGGGTGCAGTGGCTCATACCTGTAATCCTAGTACTCTGAGAGGCTGAGGTGGGCAGATTCCTTGAGGTCAGGAGTTTGAGAGCAAGAGCCTCAGCAAGAGTGAGACCCCCATCTCTACAAAAAATAGAAAAATTAGCCCATAGTCCCCCCAGCTACTTAGGAGGCTGAAGCAGGAGGATCACTTGAGCCCAACAGAATCAGGTTGCAGTGAGCTGTGTGTGATGATGCCACTGCACTCTATCCAGGGCAACAGAGTGAGATCCTGTCTCAAGAAAAGAAAAAAAGAAAGAGAGAGAGAGAGAGAGAAAGAAAAGAAAAGGCATTGTTGAGAGTGAAAGAAAAGACAGACCTTAGCACCTCAGCTTGGGAGAAAATATTTATAAACATTTATAAAGCACATGTCTGATAAAGGTCTTGTATCCAAATTATAGACATGTTAGAAATATGTAAACAAATTAGATTTCCATTTTTGACTTTTTCAAACTCAAATAAAACATGAGATCTTTGTCCAATTAATGAGGATGAAAATATGGGCAATCCTGTATACTTATGGAATGTGTTAATATGTACCAAATCTTAAATGTCAGTATATCCATATCACTTAATATAGCAATTATATCTCCAGGAATGTATCTAAATAATTTTGCACGAGATTGGTATTCTGGGCCTAGTGGCTCACCCTTGTAATCCCAGCTACTCAGGAGGCTGAGACAGGAGGATCACTTGAGGCCAAGAGTTCAAGACTAGCCTATGCAACATAGTGTTAAATAGTGTTTTGAAACCCTATCTCAAAAACAAAACAAAAAACAAGCAGGGACTGGCTAAATAAATTATGGCACATACATAAATGTGAGGCTACATAGACATGAAAATCTTGCTTACAGTTGTTTGATATGGGAAACTGCTCAAGTATGGTTAAGTGGAGAAATAGTATATTAAACTGCCCACGGTGCCCTTTTCTATAAAAATAATTATATGCCCAGAAGAGAGAAAATATATAAAAATGGGAATGGGAGTTTACTCTGATATTACTGGTAAGGTACGTCTTTAAAAATACTTTCCAAAGAACATGTATTCACAACGCTATTTCTAGAAAAAGAAATTTAGAGTTAAATCAGCATAAATGTGCAACATGAAATTCCTAGTCTCCTTTTAAAAGAGGGAGAAAGCTGCTATGACACGTATAATATGATTTTGCAAAGAGATGGGCAGGCTGGGTAGTCTGTGATTGAAAGGACAGCTCAGAACCATCTTCCAGCTTCACTTTTGCTGCTTCCCCAGTCAAGAGTGGCTATGCTAGACATTGCAGGCGGTGTTTGGGTTCCGCCTCTATCACTGGGTCCTCAAAAAAAAAAAAAAAAAAAAAAAAATTAGGTTATTAAGTATGAAATGTCCGATCTCCTTAAGTACTAAGTTAGACAGTTGATATTTCTGACATTTCACTTTGACACTTATTTCATTTTAATTGTGAAGGTCCATCCTCAGTCTTGCAAATGCACGTTTTGGCTTTTGATTATCTTTCAAAAATTTTTTGAGCAATTTATGTGAAACCATGGATAAGTCAAAAATGGGTGTCATTTTTTAATATGAGTTCTGTCATGGAACCCATGTGCAGATAGCTGGAAATATTAATGAAGTGTTTGGGAAGGATGTGGCTAATGAACGCACAGTACGTCGATGGTTTGTGTTGTTCTGTTCTGGTGATTTTAATCTTGAAAATGAGCCACGTGGGCAACCTGAGACCAAGGTGGACAATGATGAGCTGAAAGCTGGAGTGGAAGCGAATCCATCTCAACCTACATGTGAATTAGCAGCAAGGTTTGATGTTACTATTCCACCAGTATTGGACCAGTTGAAACAAATGGGCAAGGAAAAGAAGCTGGATAGATGGGTTCCACATGAATTAAAGACGCATCAGAAGAGAAATTGTCTTGAAGCTTGCCTTTCTTTGCTGTCACAACATAAAGGCGAACCATTTCTATACCATATTGTTACCTGTGACGAAAAATGGATTTTTTTTTTTTTTTTTTTTTGCCAGTGGCAAGCATTTAGCACAATGGTTGGATAAAGATGAGGTGCTGAAACAGTCCAAAACTGAATATTCATCCAAAAAAGCTAATGGTGTCTGCTTGGTGGTCCAGCGCTAGTATTATCCACTACAGCATCATGAAACCTGGTCAGTTGATTACAGGGGGGTGTCTCCTGCAACCAATGAAATGATGAAATAATGAGGATGCTTGCGATTAAGCAGCTGAGATTGGTCAATAGAGACAGGCCAATCCTCTTGCAAGACAACACACATGTTGCACAAATGCTGCTCAAACTACACAGGCTGGACTTGGAAACTCTTGTCATCCACCATATTCACCAGACCTTGTACCAACTGGTTACCACTTCTTCCAGGGTTTGGACCACTTCTTCCAAGGAAAAATATTCAATTCTCAACAAGCTGTGGAAAACGCCTTTCGCGATTTCATCACCACTCACTCTCCAGGCTTCTTCCTTGCTGGCATAAACAAGCTACCATTAAGATGGCAAAACTGTTATCAATAGTGTAGGCACATACTTTGTACTGCTTACTGATTGAGATATAATAAACTACACTTTTGATTCATAATCGGACATTTCATATTTAATGACCTACTTACTCCAGAGTCATGTTGAATTGTGGCTTTATTTACATATTTTGGACTTTCCATTTGGTCCCTGATTTGACTTTTAATAATGAAGCTCTTCCACTACAGAAACAGAACTTCCCCGTTTATACATTCCAGAAAATACCTCATAAATGCCATTCAAGACTTAACCATTGCCCCCTAGTGGGAAAGTCCTCAAATAACTTGTTGCTGTATTACCAGAGTGTAAGAGTAGAACGTAAAAAAAGAAAGACAAATATTAGCTTTTCCCCTTATGCCAATTTATCTTATCAAATCCCTCCTTTTGGAGGAAACTAAGTTTTGTAGGTACCTTCTTATTGATAAGAACTGTGCTAGGGAGGGGCTTACTAACTTAAGTCTGTCAGGTGGATGTTTGATTCTATATATAGAGGTAGTAGGTTCCAGTCTAGTAATAGCACTATGCAATAAAATGTTGAGGGAAACTTAATTTTAAAAAAGTATCTTTAGCACACGAGAACACCTCCAGACTTCATAGATTCACTAAGCACTTGATTAATATTAAAAGTCGGTTGTACTGTTTTGATCTCCTATGTGTAATTACAAAAATGAAGCATGGTCATTTCCCAAGGCTTTTTGGGGAAGGAGAGGTGTGTGTAAAAAACCCTTTTTAACCACTGTAACACACACTCACACACATGGGGCTTAAACCATCAACCATCGGAACAGATAAAATTAAGATATCCGAGTGGTGCTCTCAAATACAGAAGTAAACTGACTTGATTCCTGATTACCTAGCATACGCCTTTCTGTGGGGGGTGTGGGGAGGAGGGGTTGTTCCCTAAGTACATGTTACTATCTCCATTTGACTCTGTGTGTGGTAGAGAAAGGATGCTGAAGCAATATTCCCTAAGAAGGCAATGGTTTACTTATCACTAAAAATTCTTCATGAGTACTGCTTAGCTTTCACATGTGCACAATTTTGTAGTAATAAATATCTTACTCATAAAACAGTTACACACTAAAAGAAACTCAGTTTTCATATTTCTGGTTTTCTTTAGGAGTATCTCTAACTGGAACAACTCTTACATTTAACGTTTTTAAAAAAGCCTGTTAATTCTGAAAGGAAAAACGAGCATACGGATGTATTTTTTTTTTTATTCCAAGAGACTAAGGGCTTCACAGAAGCTTAATATCCAGTAGTTAGCTGTTATATCAACATGTGTTTATATAGAGAATAAAATAACTATTCTTATTGCCCAGCCACTAAGTAAAGATGGAAGGAGATTAATAGAACTTCATTTTCCTACCATAATCTTTTTAAAAAGGTTAAGAGAAAGGATGAAATATGTGTACGTATATTAGTGGCAAGAGAATAGAAATAAGAAGTAACTTGACAAGACTAAGTTTATTCTAAGTATAATTTTTATTAATAAAAAGATTAACCATGACCATATAAAATGAGTGGCTGGGCTTATAGTTTGCTACACCAAAGAAATTAAAAAATTAGTATTTGAGAATAATGTTACAATAATTTATAATAGCATTCCTTGATAGAGGCATTTTAATTTTAGCAATTATGTTTCTCTTAAATATATAAAACTAACCCTTAGTGTCATGGATGAGAACCATCACAGCTACTGATGAATCAAAAAAGAACTTCCAAGAGCTGTTTGGTGGTGTTATCTCAAGACATACAACCAAACTGCAAGGAAACAACCTCCCAAAGAGATCTTCTGGAAAGTTGTCCAATCAGAACACAGGAAGAACATCACTGTTTGATACTTCTGGCAGGGCAATATCCTACTTGCAAGTCAAGTGTGAAGAATAAATAACACAAGTTACAAATGCACCCAAGATCCCCAAATAAATTAGTAAAAGTGCCATTAAGAATTATCAGACATATAATCAATGTGTTTAAATACAAATTCAAATTTGTTAAGTCCAAAAGATACAGTAATTTTATTACATAAAATTTCTCCTGTGCTAAAAATGTTAACTTACAAGACATAATATTTGTAATAGTGTAGAGGGAATCATGGCTGATTTGTTTAATCATTTTTCATTACTGAAGAATAGAACAATAGGTAGTGGACACATAAGCACTCAAGAGTCCTCTAAAATTCCAAGTTGTTACATTACTGCTCAACCAAAATAGACTACCATTCTCTAATAATATAAATGCCTGCTCAATTCATCTCTTAAAAATAAAGTCCATTTTTTCTCCATTAAAGCTTCTGCAAGACTGACAAAGGTACATTCTACCTATTAAATATAGGAGTACTCTTCATCTTTGGATAAGATATCACCACTTAGGGAAAATGTAGTCATATATAGATTACTAAATTTTTATTTGAGGCAGCTGTTGGAGTTCATTAAGCACTTTTTGAACACTGTACCTTTAAAAGTTTGTCTTTAATATAGCTTTGGAAAACCAAAAATAGAAGAAAAATATCTATGGCAAAGTACAATTCATTCTGATTTGATAGCAGTAAAATACAAAAAAAAAAATGGTATTTAGTGCAGTGTCAGTTTTCTCTATGTAAATCACCTGTTAGTTTTCTGCTTTATTATGATAGAATGACCAAAAAAAGTTTTAACCTGTTAAAAACATTTTTTAAGTCTTTGACTTAGTATAGTAAGGCAAAAATGAAATTAAGCACTGTAAAAAGTCTTTAAAAATTAAGTTCTACAAATTTGGTTCCCATTTACAACAATTTCATTAACAGATGAGTTAAGTATAGATACAATGTATCCAATACTCTCACATAACTACAGTAAAAAAAAAATCTCTAGTAGCATTTATATATTGTGAAATCCTTAATACCACCAATATATTTGAAAACATGTTCATACAGAACCAATACCTCTCCTTCTCCATGTAAAAGAACACTTGTTAAAAATAATCAACAGAAATACCAATAAAACAATGGAAACCCATTTCATTTCACTGCGCTCAAAGGTATGACACAAATTATTGGCTTAAAGAGGTAGGTTAAAAAGAAAAAGAAAACCAGATTCTCCATTCTTTGTCACTTTTATTCAGTAGTAGTTTTTTTTTTTTCCTTATTTTCAGTGCCAGACATGGCAAGGAGTGATTACAGCCAACTGTTATTAAAACATTTGTTCGCAACAAATACCCCCTTTATAACCACTGACCCCAAACTGACTCATTTTGTGTGCTTTCATTCTTTTTTTTTTAATATACCACCACCAAGACTGGGTGGAGGGGGCAAGGGTAAGAGAGATGAAGGGGAAGAGTCCAGGAGGCCAGGAGAGGAGGAATGCTACAAGCCACAGTAAGAATGAGCTGTATTTAATTTAAAAAAGGGGGGGAGGGGTGTACCCCACAAATGATACAGTAATGAGGATACACAATTAAATCCCATAGCATGACTGAAGGCTTTCACTGTGTTTGACGTCATCACAATGGAAGGCATAAAAAGTGGAGTAAATCAATGTTGATACAGTCCAATCTAGTCCATTAGGCAAGATGGTGCAAGAAGTCATTTAAATTAAAAGTGCCCTACCCTTACCTAAATGGCTAGCAGACATGGAGAACACCACAGTGAGGAATCCACAGAGCTTTCTCCATGTAGCTATAAAAATGTGTTGTCGAATGGCACACTGTCAAACACTGGAAAGGGGCGCCACAATGGACCTCTCTCTTTTATAGGTACGAATGCTAGATTCAACTATCTCAACTAAGCAGGAAGTGGGTTCTTCTGCTAGGAATGCCAACCCTAATTCACTTTGTCTTGAAATATATACAGATTGTTTGTAGTAGCTACAGCAATGATATTTTCCTTGGGGTGCCATGCTGTATGAAGGATTTTCTTGTTGAAGTCTAGGCTGTCAACACTTATTTCATCTTTCTTTCGCTTTCCGCTTGCACAGACTTTGCGTGGCTTCAAAACCGTGCGAGGCTTATTGTTTTCCCGTGATGCTTCTAGGGTTATGTCTCGCTTTGTGTTCCTGTCAAACATTCTGAAGAAATTATTGTAAGATCCAGTCATGACAACACTGTAAAAAGAAGATAGAACAAACAAATAGTCAAACAAGCAGAAAATGATTCAGTGATTAAACCAAGTGCAGTACTCCACAGGAAATAGCTACTTCAAGCAGATCTTAATTAAGGGACAGGGTTGCTGTCACCCAGTCACTGGAATAAAAGCAGAAATACAGTAAGAGTTAACTTGGTTTTCTGCCAATTACTCCGTTTCATGACTACCGAAACTATCACTAATGCTGATAGCATCCTCAAGTAAAACTTCTTAGCAGTGCTTAATTACCTTTGAGTATTTTTGCAACTACATGCCATGTGGTCAACCAGACCAGCCAGCTTCTTAAAATAGCAATCATCTGTGGAACTCACATTTCTAAAACCAAAAACCAACTTGCATGAAATAGCTGTTCATAAGAAACCAATGCTTTATTTTTATCATTTAAATTATAAGCTATTTAATTTGTTCTCAGGGTGTTGTCTGGTTCAGATAATCACGTTTTCTGAATGCTTACAATGAATCTGCTCCTGAGAATGTTAAGAAAGTGGCATGTAACATTTTTATTAACAGAAAGTCATTTTACTTAAACCATAAAAGACATTTTAAGTAAATATTTTAAAAAGTATAAGTTCAAAGCGGTACCAAATTCATAGCCTGCCTGAAGATACTTATTACTAAGTATCCTCATACACTAAACTTCGTAAGTTTGGAACTCTTTTATCTGGAAACTGGTGCTACCAGTACTTACCACATGGTTAAAATGATTATTGTAAATGAGATTATAGGATACTAGGGGGTTGTTCAAAGTAATATTTATATGCATAGGTCATTTATTAGATACAAATGATTACCATCTAGTTAGTAATGTCAATCCCCTCCATAGGACACCTGACAACAACTGTAATCAAATTCAAGTTGATGCATGTCCCTGGAAAATAAAACTATATATATTTAAAAATGGTTTATGTAATTTAGATTGGCATCCCCATGGATTAGACAACCTGGGTATGGCTATTTGTAACTTTTAAAAGGCATCATCAGGCACCAATCTCTAAGAAAGCCCTGATAAAGATGTGTAACTTGAATCTAATCATAAGGAAATATTAGATAACACTCAAATTAAGAAATATTCTACAAAATAACTGGCCTGTGTTCTTAAAAAATGCCATGGTCATGAAAGGCAAGGAAAGAATAAAGAACTACTCCCAGAATAAAGGGGACTAACAAGATATGACAACTAAACACAACATACGATCTTGTAGTGGATAATGGACCAGACTGTTTTTCTGTGCCATGAAGGACAATGACTGAGGTAACTGGTGAGTTTTAATGGATGTGTGGATTAGATGGCAATCTTGCATCAATGTGAACGTTCATGCTTTAGATGCTTGCACTGTCATTATGCTGGAGGGTGTCGTTATCTTTTAGGAAATACTGATTAATGAAATTAGAGGTAATAGACATATTGTTTAGAGTTTACTTCCAATTGGTACACAAGAAAAGGTGTGTGTGCACTTATATAGATAGATATAGCTATAAATAGACAAAGAGAGTTAAGAGACCATGATACAGCAAATAGCAACAGGGGTAAGGCTAAATGAAGAGTTGTATTATTCTATCAAATCTTCTGAGTCTAAAATTATTTCAGAAGAAAACCTTTTTAATATTAAGGAAAGTAAATAACTTCCGATGATGAAACATAAAACTGCTAATAGGCTTAAACAACATGAGGAAGAACTCTAGTTGTAGCAGTGCACCATACCCTAGTATTATCAGTGTCTTCTTTCTCTTTCCTTCTTCCTTCTTGATGTCTCAGGTTTAGTAGTGGCACCCAAAGGCAATGTTTGCTTATCCCTACCAATGGGACTCTAGGTTTACTGTGGCTAGCCTATTACTGGTCTTCATGTCAAAATCAGACAATAACTTTAAAAATTAGACAAAAGAAAGTGTTCCAAGTTCTGTTATCATCCATAGCACCTAACATTATAAAACCTGAATCTTATTCAAGCCGTGTGATAGAACTATTGTTAAATAAAGTACCTCTAATTATGTTAAATGCAAGTTTAAATAATTCCAAAATGTTTTACTATTTTCAGTTCTATTGGAACTCAGCAGTTAAATATTGACAACTAAAAGACTGAAAGTAAGACTTATTTATCTTTAGAAATAATGGCATACATTTTGATAACACACTAAAAAAACAAATCATGTTATAGCAAAATTGGAAATTATAAAAAGCATAAAGATAGGGTTAAAATATATATAAATTACCACTTCTATGAGGTGTTAATGCAGTAACTGGAGACTGGTAACAATCCAAATGAAATAACTTCTGCCTAAATATTTCTAACAACAGTTTAATGGTAGAATAACAACCAAACTGAGATTTCACCACTTTAAATGTTAGCATGTCAGAAATGTCATTTATCTGGTTCATAAAAGGGAAAAATTTCAAGATATTTAAATAATAGTTTAGATTTTTTGTGTATTTCTACATCTAGTAAAATACAATGCTTAAAATTTATCTTCCAGTATTGTTATGCTGTAATATCTAAGATTACTGAATTTATTTCAAGGAATCCTTGGGGGAAAATGAAGTTAAAACTTGTAATGGAAGTCAGTCTAAAAAAAGTTGGCCGTATTTTTGGTGAATGTGGCAACCGTACCAGGGGGAATGAAATACTAAGTTTCTTTCCTCTAATAAAATTAATATTTGAGTGAGAAGTTTGAATTAAAGTCAATTACCTGTCAGATCCATTCCAACAACATTCAAATTTGTCAAATATGCAGTCATTTTCATACAGTGAACAAAGTTTACTTCTGAGGTATTCATGCACCTGTGGAAAAAACACAGATATACTGCACATAATACTTGGTTTACCTCAAGATCTATCCACTGAAATTAGGAAAATGATTTAACAAGTCAAGAGCTTAAAAAAAAAAGGGGGGGGGGCAAAGAAAGACACATATGAACACTTTTGAAATTATTAAATCTCAATCTTCTTAATAACAATAAAGGCATTTTATCTTTTTACAACACATAAGCCCTTGTCAGGGAGGCACATTGTCCTTTGTACAACAAAGACAAACTCCCTTCTGGGCATGGCACATACACCCTTTATAAGCCTGAATAAAACATTTAGGCCAGAAAACATTTGAAAATGGCACAGATAAGAGACTACCAAAAGAATATTGTAGCAATATTTGAATATCACTACTTGGCTTTCAGGCCATTAATTATTGATAATAACACTGAACATTTTACTTCCTTTTTAAATACCATCTTTTTGGGCATAAATTTAACTGACACCTGTATTTTCAATTAAATGCATATGCTATGCATAGCATAACCATGCCCTGGTTTGGTGATAAATTATAGGAATACTTTAGCTATGCATCATTAAAAATATCATAGTATCACCTGATATTACTTACACAATGTCAAAACGAAAATGTACCTCTGTTTCTTAAATTGTAATTCTATATTTACTAATATTTCACAAAAGAATAAAGTAATTAAATATATCTATTATTTAAAAAATAGTCCATGGAACGATACATTTCAACATTTATATTGTTAAATTATAAAGAAAAGTTCCAAAGTATTTGTTGTGATCAAAGGAAAAAAGAGGAATGTCTATCTCACTCTCTTCTTCTTAAAGAGAAATAATGATAGAAGTGAGTAGGTACCCCCCTAAATGCTTAGAATTCTCTATTCTGTATGACTCAACTAAATTCATTCTCGGTGTCCGTTTTAATGTTTAGTGGAATTACTCAGGCCATCTCTGTGTGGCATTAAGTGAAAACCTGTAATACAGAGTAACTGCAATTCGTGGGGTTAGGATCAAAAGTGAGCATGTAACGCAAAAAATTAATAAGATCAAAAATACCCCTCAATCACAGAAAACTCAGCAAGATGCTTGTACAAATTCCATACAAATACTGGAATCTACAGAAGTTACACTTGCATATGATGTAGCTCTACTCTCAGTCACTAATCCAATTCAGCATAGGCAGGAAATGGCAAATCAGGTAAAATTAGGCAGATCATCATAATTCAGCAACATTTTAGAGTGCACGCAGTACAAGGTTTATCGCCACACGGAGTATGAAGCTAAGGTTCAAATCAATTATTCTCAATGGGAATGAGATGGTGATGAGGATAACTAGAATATGTATCAATTTTGGCAGTTACACAAATGTACAGTTGTCCCTTGTTATATGCAGGGGATTGTTTCCAGAATCCTCACATATAGCCAAATCTGCCCATACTCAAGTCCTGCAGTTGGCCCCGTGGAACCTGTATGAATGCAAAGTTGGCCTCCGTTATATGTGGGTTTTGTATCCCTCAGATACTGTATTTTCTATCTGCACTTGGTTGAAAAAATTCTGTGTGTAAAGTGGACCTATGCAGTTAAAACCTGTGTTGCTCAATGGTCTACCGTGCTTTGAAAACAAAGCAGTTATGTCATCTCTTTGGCCTTTGTTTCAATGTCGCATTTATTTTGAAATTTCAAATTCCATTAAAAAGAATCTTGAGTGGTTTATGTTTGTCAAAAGGGATTTCAAAGTTTGGACAGGCAACTCCTAAAGCCATCTGTTGGGCTTTCAAGCCCTTCTCCTTTAGCATAAGACAACAGTTACTTGACAAAAGGCAGAATACCAGTCCGTTTGACTCAGCATGCTAGATTTAAGCTCTAGTTCAACTACTCCCACACATATGCCACGCAGGAGTATGGGCACCTCTCCTACGACTGACCATTCTCCTCAATCCTCTTCCTGCCCAGACCTTAATGAAGAGTGTTCTTCCTCACTTTAAATGTACATGGGGAAAAAAGTTGTCAACACTAAACCAAATGGGTAGCAAATCACACTTTAAGCGGAAAACTGAAGAGACAACACAACCTATTAAGTATATATACATTTTTATTTTAACATAAGGAAAAGCAACATTCTCATGGAACTCTGAGGGAAAAGGCCTAATGGTGAATGGTGAACAAACACCTTCTGAGGATTAACACCTAGCACAAAATCCTTCTCTATAAACACTTGAAAGTAAATAGGGTGTATCTCATTGAAAGAAAAACTGCAAATACCTGGTATGTTTCCACAGGCCTGTTTTCCATATTTAAGTCCCAAATTTTGACTGACAAATAGTCTCTAGTCATCATATATCGACCACTATGGCTGAATTTTACATCAGAAATAGAGGAGATGATTTCAGAAAAAAATGACCTGTTACTGGGATCTTCAGGTTCTTCAAACACTAAAAACAAAACAAAACAACAAAAAAGGGCAAGGTGTAGAATATTCTGACTTGAACAAAGCATTTCCTGAAACACCCATTCACAAACTCCCTAAGAGTAAAGTAAAATGACAGGCTAATAAAAAACAGAAAAGCATCCCTCTGTCTAGCACCATGTAATCCCCTGAAACTTTAAGAGAATGACTTAATATTGAAGTTGAAGGTACAAAAGCAGCAGTACACTTCCAGAATCGTGTGGCTACATTAGCAGAACCAGACTCACCCAGGAGTTCCGACTTCAGTGCACCAGGCTGGTATATTCTGCCATATACCTCACTGACTTTGCCTATTTCATCACCATAAGAAACACACTATCTTCACCCATCCAAATTCATACCGGGATTTTATTTTCCAGTGGCCAAGTAAAATTATTTTTGTAAAAGGCATGTACCAATTTTCAGGAGTTTTAGAAATAGTCAACATGAAGACAAGACTATTGCAACCCCTTAATTTCTTAATCCAATGGTTTTCAAACTTTTTTTTGGAAGCCAAGAAAACCTCTCATCAGCAAAAATCTTCCTAGGAAGCTCAAAACAGAAAAGGAAGGAGGCAGGAAATGAGGGCACGGAGGGCAGGAAAGAAAAGAACTACTGTACTTGAATACAGTGTTGGAGAGCCCAACCACAAGTTCCCAAAGAACAGCACTAAAAACGTATTCACTGGGAACCAACAGACACATGCCTCCAAGAGCGCCTTATTATGTGTGCCTCCGGCTGAATAGCCTGGAATGCCTCACGTGAAGGTAGGCAGTTTACCAAAGGGTACAAGAGGCCTTGGACACACAGGTTTAAGACTTGTAAACCTCTGTAATTGTACTTACCATGTCTGAGGCTCGTGTCAGACAAACGAATATCTTATCATTTTAAAGAAAGACTCAATAAACTTACGTTTAGAATGCCTATCGCAGAGAGCAGATGCCCTCATGTCACATAACCGAATAGTTCCTTTACTGCTGCTGTACACAAATGTATTACAGCTGTTTGGATGGAACTCTGCTGCTGTAATCACCTCTGTCAGCTCTTCCATATTGGCAGGCTTGATATCCACAATATCTGGATAGCATTTTATTAAGGAATTTCCACTTAGAAAAAAAGGCAAATGTAATATCTATGTTTATCAAACCTAAAATCCATTCACAGACCTAAGCATAAGTATTAATTCTGAATTGCTCTCTACTCTTTTTTGAATATAAATCCCAGAGGGATTAAAACTTTTAATGTTAAAAACCAACCAAACAACTCTTAGAACACAGGAAAATTTTAAATCATTTCAGGATGGAGAATTTAATCTCAGAAATTATTAAGAAAAAACTGACAAATTTATCTTCATAAATAGTAAGAAAATTCCAAAACAAATAAAAACCTCAAGAGGGCAAAAAAGGGAAAACTATTTGCATCACAGATAGAACCAATTTATTTAATACAAAAAAGGAGCTAAAAAAGAAATCAATAAAAATATACGTAAATCCAGTGAAAAAATTGGAGAACAAATAGAAATACAAATGGCTGATAAACATGAAAAGCTCAAGTCTACTCATGATGAAAGAAATGCAAATGAAAACAACAAAAGAGAATTTTTGACTAACTAGAGTAGGAAACAGGCTTTTACCAACATACACACTGTTGGTAGAGTATGAATTATTATAAACCTTTGTTAATTTTTCAAGTGACATTTGGACAATATGAACATTGACAGTAGTAGTAATAGCTAACATTTATAAAGAATTTTTTTAAGAGAATGTCCATACATACATACAAATGTCCATACTACCCAAAGCAAACTATAGATTCAATACAATCCCCATCAAAAAATCCCGCATTTTTCACAGAAATAGAAAAAAAAAAAATCCTAAAATTTATACGAAACACAAAAGACCCAGTATAGCCAAAGCCATCCTGAGTAAAAAGAACAAAACTGAAAGACTCAAATTACCTGACTTCAAATTACACTATAGAGCTGTAGTAACCAAAACAGGGTAGTACTGGCATAAAAAAAGACACTTAGATCAATGGAACAGAATAGAGAACTCAGAAATAAATCCACACATCTATTATAATGAACTCATTTTTAACAAAAGTGCCAAGAGCATACATCCGGGAAAGCACAGTCTCTTCAACAAATGGTGCTGGGAAAACTGGATATCCATCGGCAGAAGAATGAAACCAGACCACTAACTCTTACTATATACAAGAATCAAATAAATCTAAGGCCTGAAACTATGAAATTACTAAAAGAAAATATTGAAGAAATACTCAAGGACATTGGTCTGGGCAATGATTTCTTGAGTAATACCCCAAAAAGGACAGGTAACCAAAACAAAAGTGGACAAATGCGATCAAATCAAGCTAAAAAAGCATCTGCACAATAAAAGGAAACAAGTGAAGAGACAACCCACAGAATAATGGGAGAAAACATGTGCAAACCACCTATCTGACAAGGGATTAATAACTAGAACATATAAGGAGCTCCAACAATTCAATAGGAAAAAAAATCCAATTAAAAATGGGCAAAAGATCTGAATAGACATTTCTCAAAAGAAGACATACAAATGGCCAACAGGTGTATGAAAAATTGTGCAAAATCGTTAGTCATCAGTGAAATGCAAATCAGAACTACAATGAGATCATCTCACCCCAATTATCAAAAAGATAGGCAAAAACCAATGCCAGTGACGATGTGGAGAAAGAACCCTGGTACACTGTTAGTGGGAATGTAAATTAGCGTAATCACTAAGGAAAATGGTATGGAGATTCCTCAAAAAAACTAAAAATACAACTACCATATGACCCGGCAATCCCACTGCTAGTTATATATCCAAAAGAAGGGAAATCGATTTATTAAAGAGCTCATCTATGCAGCACTATTCACAATAGCCAAAGCTTGTAAACAACCTAAGTGTCCATCAATTGATAAATGGATAATGAAATTGTGGCACATATATGCAATGGAATGTTATTCAACCACAAAAAATAAGGAAATCCTGTTATTTACAACATGGATAGGCCAGGAGAACATTATGTTAAGTGAAATAAGCCAAGCACAGAAAGATAACTCTTGCATGTTTTCAATCTATGTGGGAGCTAAATATTAAAACAACTGATCTCATGAAAACAGAGAGTAGAATGATGGTTACAAGAGGCTGGAAAGGGTAACTGGGAGGAGGTACAAAGTGGGGCTGGTTAATGAGTGCAAAAATATTGTTAGAACAAACAATATTAGCACAACCAACTGAGTACAGTCAATTATGGTATACTTTAAAACAACTAAGAGAATGGAACTGGAATGTTCCTAACACAAGGAATTCTTAAATGCTTGAGGTGATGGATACCCCAATTACCCAGATGTGATTATCACATATTGTATGCTTGTATCAAAACATCACATGTACCGTATAAATATATAAAACTATTATGTACCCATAATAATTAAAAATAAAAAAATTTTTAAAAAGGGAGTGAGATCTATATCTCTGCAGTTCTGGAGTATTAGAAAAACAAACATTTGTAGATTCAAAATCAGAAAAAGAAAAGAATTTTTAAAAACATACTTAAAAACAAATATATTCATATACATTCTGTATTTGTATGTATACACTATATGCATGTGCACAGGTATATATATTTATCACACATTTGTATATGCACAGAAAAATTTCAGGAGAATATAAACAATAAAAAGGAGGTTTGGAAAAAAGTATTTTTTCACTGTATGTATTTCTACTGACTTGATCACGCATCATGACTTATACAAATTTCATTTTCTAACCTTAACAAGACCATTTTTATAATTAAAAAAACTTTTAAATAACTCCATGAATTTTATTATTTAAACAAAAATCACTTATAAAAATATTCCTATTTTCATAGGTACAATAGGACAATTCCTTAAAATTCCATGAATTCGATAATTATATGCCCTTTATCAAATAACTTACCCAATGTTTAATCACTTAAATACAAAGAAAAAATAAGAAGCCACATTTATATTAAAAAAGACACTATGAAAAGAAAGAATTATATACATTAAGAAGAGTTGAAAATAACCCAATATGGGCACAACATGCCTTCTTTACCAAACACCAAAAAAGGAAACCAAATGGATACTAAAACTTCTGTCCGTAATTTCCAGATGCCAAAGATTAATCCGCAAATCATCTGCAGATAAATATGTTTCATAATCACTATTAATAGAAATTGAGTTGATGTGATATGTATGAGCATTGGCAAATATTCTTCGTGGACTGGCCTCGACCATTAGATCCATGGGCCTAAAGACTGGCACCTGTTGATAAGACACGTGAGAAACAGAAATTACAAAAGGCTCATTGTTTCAAATAGCAGTTAAGGTTCAGAAAATTTCATTATTTTAGTTTTTGAGGGAACATAGAACAGTACAATATTACATAAATTTACTTTTAAAAGGCAACTGATGTTGATCCTTTAAAGCGTTGAAGCTGGAAGAAGAAAAATGAATTTGGGCAGTTTACCTTCTTTTACTGGTAGCAGCAATATTAGAATTTGCAGTTGTTCTTAGTACCAATCTTTTGCTTGAAAAGTCTTGCCAAGCTAATAAATGTTTATGGATCAAATTAAAGATGCTAAAAAGAAAACCAACCCATAGCATCTAATTCTTAGTATTTTTTAGCTACAACTATAAGATTTGGTCTATTTCTGCTTTTTTGATCCCCCCAAAAAACTAATCTTGATCAATTTTGTAATAGTTGATATTCCAACCATGAGAACAAAAGAATGTGGTCTAGTATAAAAGACAATCTTGTATTTGAATCCTGATCCTGTCCCTGGCTACAGCGAGACCTCCATGTATGACAGTTTCTATGTTTAACACCTTGACTGCCACACTAGAAAAAAAAATTTTTTTCCTTGGGGCCATGGTGTTTTATTATGAAAATAGAATAGAACTTCAAAAACAAAACAATTATACATTTTTCACTGTTTTGTGCTTTTTCCTAATAAAGTAATATAAAACTTGAAAATTAATAATATAAAAAGTAATGTGAAAACTTGAAAAACAGTTCATAAGGGTAAAAGTGTTTTACTTCACTTGTCAGGCTTAAGTGTAATTTAATGGTAAACATAAATACAGAAAAAATTTATTGACTTCATTTAATCCACATTTTTAATTGACAATATTAATTGTAACAATAAGAACATCAACAAGATTTTCATGAACCAACTGCATGGTTTTACCCAGGTTTTGCTTCATGAGGCCCAGGGCTCAAAACTAGCAGGAGTTAAATACAACTCACATGGCAGTTAATGTGTTAAATGGAAGTTATTCAATGTCCTACAACGTGATTAGAGAATTACTGGGGAAGAGGGACAGACTGTAATTATTCCCATTCAAGTTCTGTCTGGAAATATGTTATATAATATAAATACAGGTAACTATTATGAACTTACTCGTAGTGTAGTAACCGTAGTAGGATCTCTATACCTTCCATCTTCCTCTTTCAAGTTATACCCTTCTGGTCTTTTGTCTCTTTCACTGATTTTCCACAATTTTATTGTTTTATCTAAGGAGAGAATAAAGAAAGTCCTTAAAAATAAAAAAGGTAATACTGATAAAAAACATTTTATGGCATTTAAAATAGGCCATTTCATATTTTACCTAAAAAGATTCCAAGAAAAAAACCCTTATCTTACTAAATACTTTCCTATTATCAGGTGAATAAAAACACATACACATATAAGTATAGAAATCACAAATTTATACATTAATGGCACTCATAAAATGCCACGATATTCAAATTAAGTCACAGCCAGGTCTCTATCCTTTAAACATAATTAAAGCTAGAGGGAAAAAAAATTGTGTGTATGTATGTATATGCAAACACATACGTCTATATATACATATAAATATATTAATACATATACTCATGTTCAATATTTAATTTTTAAAAATTTAAAGAGAATAAACAATGAAGTCAGTTAAGATTGCCTATTATTTAGACTCAAAATCCTATGAAAAATCTCCCTTGGTCCCACCTTCCCAGCAGATCCTATCAAAGACTCCACAGAGTCCTTCACAGGCCTGGATGCTTCCTTTTAAAATCTATCTTTTCCCCTCTTGTGTCAGGGATTCATACGTAGAAAACAGGGCCTGAAAAAAAACTGATTGAAAGCATACACTGAAGACCTTTAAGACGACAAAATTCCTAGGCATTTAAGGATATAAATAAAGACATCTTTTTAAAATTAAACTTTTATTTTGAAATTAAATTTACAGAATAGCTGTAAAAATAAAACTGTTCCCATACACCCTTCACCCAGTTTCCTCTAATGTCAACATCTATGCAACCATGATACATTTGTCAAAACTTAGAAATTAATAATGTATACTACTAACTAAACTATGTACTTTACTCAGATTTCACCAGGTTTTCCACTAACATCCCTTTTCTGTTCCAGGATCCAATTAGTTATCAAGTTTCCTTACTCTCTCTGACTTTAACAGTTTCTCACATTCTCCTTATTTTCTGGATCTGGACAGTTTTGAGTAGTGGTGGGCAGATATTTTGTAAACTATACCTCAACTAAGTATGTCTGCTGTTTTTTCATGATCAGACTGCGACAAAGGGTTTTCAGGTTGAATAGAGAGATGAAGAAACTTCTCAGGGCATCATTTAAGGGGATACATGGTATCAACATGACTTATTGCTGGTGGTGTTAACTTTGGTCACTTGATTAAGTGTCTGCCCGGTTTCTCCACTGTACAATTACCATTTCCCCCTTGCCAGACTCTATCCTTTGGAAGTGAGCCACTAAGTCCAGCCTAAACTTAAAGGAAGAATTAAGTTATACTCCCGATAGGGCAAAGTATTTATTCACACACAATATTTAGAATTCTCCTACAAGAAGCATCCTTTCCCCCTATTTATTTATATCACTATGGACTCACGTATGCTCATTTAAAACTTGGTGCTAAAATCCTAAAACAGCATTCTTATATAAAAGCACCACATTCCTAATGATCTTTCATAAGCAAATGGGTGTAACAAAAGTTTCTGAAATAGTGTATAAAGGCATTTTATAAAAGTAGTTAAAAACAACTCAGAGATGCCAGTGACCCTTGAGCCCGGTAACCCAGAGAACATGATAGCTGCTACATGGATGCCCTTCTCAACAAGTGTAAACAGAGAGAAACTGCTAACTTTAGTAACTTATGATCTATTAGTTCTTCTAAACCTATATCATCTTGTTTATAATTATGTCGAAGTAAGTAATATGTGTTTTCTATGTGCTATTTAGTTTACATACATTTATATATTTTATATATATTAATAGATATGAGCCTAGACTAAATTCTGTATTTGCGGAGAAGTAAATATTTATTCTAAAGTCACTACATAAAGATGACGAGTGTGACAGCCCCACCCATCCCCACAGTTATCTTGCCTTGTGTGCCTGTTTCAATCCATTACCCTTATTAAAGATCCAGATAAAGAAACCACAATATATCTATCAAACTTTCAGATAAGATGAAATTAGTTTTTGGTTTCTAATAGTGTTATAGGAAGAAAACTCTTCAACAAAAAACTGGAAAAACCACTGAACTACCCGACCAAACCATTGGCCTTCCCAGTGGTCTCTCCCTCCTCAGGCCTCTGCAGTGTTCAGTGACGAGAGAGGCCCCTCTGGTGCTCACATGTTGCCAGAGGAGCACAGGGAAGCCTCCACGGAAGACACGTATGGATAGAAAGAGAATTGAAAGATAGTTAAGATTTAACATATATGTGAGCTGAGCTGCGATTTGCTTCCAAATAACACAGCGGGGAGGGGAAGGAGAAGTACCTAAGAAACAAATTGGCCACGAACTAAGAATTGTTGAAACTGGGTAAAAAGTATGTGAAGCTTCATCAGACTAGTCTCTCTACCCCAGCCTACATTTTAAAGAGATTTCCCTTTATAAAAATTAAACCATTTAGCCTATAATAAACTGCCATAAAATATTCCAATACAGGAAATGTGTAACGTAAGACTTCCGAACATTTACTTCTAAAAGTAGAAAGTATGTAAACAGTGTAGTTAGGTATTATTTGATTAGCTAAAGAGAAGAGCAGTGTCTCCAAGTGCTACTTGAAGTAACAGTTTATCATATAAATTAAAACTGACCCAAGTGAAGCCAACATGTGACAGAAGTAAACACAGTTCCTCCACCTATGATGCTGTGAGTTAAATAGTTTAGGCTTTAGGTAGTTATTTATTTATTTATTTTTTTAATGAGGAGGAGAGGGGAATGTAGTTTATTGTGGAAAAAAGGCAGAGGGCACAAATTTCGATGGGTTGGTTGGAGACAGCTTTGATGATCAGAAAAGTGAGCACCTAGGAGGAGGCAAACACTTGCATCAGGGAGTGTGGCATCATTTGTGGACTGCATTTCCAAGAACTCAACACAGTGGGCTCTAAGGCATAAATCAGATGTAAGGGGCACTCAGTATCTTCCACCATGTCACCCTAGAACCCACTTGAGTTTACATGCTGCAAATGGCAAAGAACGGTAAGGTCTAGGTGCTAGAAATTTGCTTCTATTAATAGGAGATAGGATAATATGAGAGGTTTACCCTCAACCCTTGTGCCAACCTCAAAAAGTTTTAGTAACAGATTTTTATAGACCGTGGCTACCTGGAACTCAAATATCCCCTCAATCACTCTAATGATTCTCTTTAGACTCAAGACCCCAACCAAGTAACAACAACTCATAGTAAAAAAATTTAGAAGAACAAAATGACACCACCTAATTCTTTCACTTGTCATAAAGGACTTCTAATTCAGGTAGAGTCATGAGTCATTACACAGCTCTAATCCTCACTTAATAACTTTTCCTGGACAAGTGATCTTCTTCCAGCCACGTGGCTTGTGGGGAAGAAGGCAGTATGCTAACGGGGTCAAGTAGTAAGAGGCTCTCCTAGAGAGTATCCCGGAATGGAGACCATCATCTGACAAAAGTACTTTGTATTTACAGTTTGAAATACTCTTTGTAGAGTCTAAGAACACTTAAAAAGAAGGAAAGGAAATTAACATTCATTGAGCACTTGCACTCTTTATTTATGCCAGAAGCTATCCCATTTACTATTCGCAACCATACTATAATACAGAAATTACTATCTCCAGTTTGCTGATGAGGAAAAGTCAAGTCAGTGTTAGGAACCTGCCCAAGGTTAGTAAGCTGAGAAGTGGCAGAAAGAGCCATGTGACCTAACTCCAGTGGGATAGCAGCCCATTCTTTTCACTACAAACTGGGTGTCCTAAGCAGAAGCTTAGTCCTGAGAATCTTTCAGATAATCTAAAAACTATAACTCAACAATAAAAAAGAGAAAGAAGTAGAGTTTATATTCTGTATAAGGAAGAAAAATTTCCTTTTCAGAGAACTCTTAATGATTTTTCTGAAAAGAGGAGAGTATCCTCCATGGGGTATGTGCACACAGTGGGCACATGAAAAGAAAAAATGTACACTTACCATTGGTAGACAATAAAAACTGAGCAGCATTTTTCTGGGGTAACCACCTAATTTTGTTGATCTTTTCTTCTATTTCTAAACTTTTCAAGTAGTCAAACTCTGGTTCATGGCTCTGGAAGGTGCTGTAAACATTATATTCTCCTCTGCTATGAGACTGGATTTTGTTCTAAAATGGAAACAAAAATATTTGGACCATTGTTGAAAGGTATTTCAAAATAACCAAACGTAATCAATTCCAACAGACCCTGTAAATTCTAAATAGCTCATTAGCTGTATCCTATATACAATTATATTCTTTATATGTAAAGGCCTTCAAGGAATAGATAAGAAAGCTTAAAGAGAAAAAAAGGCTAAGTAAAGTTCAATAAATAAGCCCAAGTCATTAGGAAAACAGTGACATTAAAATATGGATCAATTTAATTACTGATTTACTGTTGTATTTTTCATAGCATGGAGGCCTACTGATGAAAAAACTCTGAGCAGCCACAATGAGGGAGTTCACCTAAGAAGTAAGGATTAAAGCTTGCTAAGAAAGAGATGGCTGAGGCAATACCTCTTTCTCTCCCCACTCTAGGGTCAACTGCCAATCTCATTTAACATGATGTACTATCCGCCTTTTCCTTTCTGATACTTGCCTTTCCGTTATTTCACTCCTGAAAAACTCAATATAGAAGAGCTTTCATAAATGCAGTGATAGTGACACCATTTTACTCCTACCTCGCACTCCAAGACCACTGCTACAGACAACTCAGTTACTGATGAAGTCCATATTCAGCACTGCCCAGCAATGGTCCCATGCCACCCCACCGACTGCTTACCCTCCTTAAGTCAGCTTCTATGGGTCTCACACACACTAGTGATTAATTTCATTTAGTATCAGTCTGAAAGAATATAATTTAAGCTATTGGATAAAGAGACTATTTCTGAAGGATTGCAATTAACACTAATACCTCAGCAAAAGTGAGAATTATAATCATGTTCAGAATTTCATCTTTTGACCTATCATCACGATTAAAAACCTTTTCATCAGAACTGCTAAAAGTCTAGTTCAAAGAAGAACCTACAGAAAATAGTATAAATAAAAAACAGAATTCAATATTATTGACAGTCAACTATTTTAAGTAAAAGCGAGTTATCCAGTCAAACATTTAGGATTACTAGATAATAAAAATAGATTATTATTCTCCATATCAAAAGAAAACCTCCTTGAATCACCTTGAAAGTGTATGTTTTGGGTTGTTTTTCCCATTAGCTGGATGATCTGCATTGTTCATGTGCAGTTACATTTGAACCCTTTGACAGCAGTATCAATTATTAGGGAGTGGGTCTGTCAATGCTAAGAATACCGAGTGCACCACAAAACATAAAAGCCACACCAGGGACGCACACGAGGGTAAAAATCAAACTCAGAGTCTTGGTCTCATTACCATACTTACATACCAAATTAGATAACCAAATCCATTACACATATATACTCAAATATCACTTTAGAAGAAATTTCATCATTCTTCCTCCTAAAATTACTCACCAAGTCTTACAAGGTTTATCATCATACTCTGCAAGATAACTACCATGTGCTAAAGGGCAATTCAATTTTTATTTTTTTTAAAGACAAGGTCTCACTCTGTCATCCAGGCTGGATGGAGTGCAATGTGCAATCATAGCTCAAAGTAACCTCAAACTCCAGGGTTCAAGTGAACCTCCCCCCTTAGCCTCCAGAGTATTTGGGATAACAGGCATGTGCCATCACACCCAGCTAATTTTTAAATTTTTTTGTAGAGATGGGGTTTTGCTATGTTGCCCAGGCTGGTTTTGAACTTCTGGCCTCAAACAATTCCCTCTATCTCAGCCTCCCAAAGTGCTAGGATTACAGGCATGAGCCACTGCACTCAGCTTCAATTTTTAATATAATGTTACATTTTAAACTTCGGTTTTTCATGTAATATTTCAACAAGAGACTAGAGTATATACTACTAAGTACACCAGGTGCTAGTGGGATAAAGATTTAATAGCACAGAATGCTCACCTTCAAGTAACCTGTGTCCATAAAACTTTAGTCAAAAGTAGAAACTGAGATCCATACAACTGAGGTGAGCCATATGAAGTGCCAAGGGCAAGCCAAACACTATATTTGATGAGTAAAGAAAAGGGCAAACCTACGAAAATATTTTCTGAAACAGAACCAGAACATCACCCTGAAGACTGAATAACAACATGGTCAATAGACATGATCTATTACATGATCCAAAACCAAAACCATAGAGGTGTCTGGCAGACTCAGTGGACTTCATGAAGCACCATCTCTTTGCAACACAAAAAAATTATATCACACAGGGAGAAAATTATGTCTAAAAACAGATGTCAGACTGAACACAGGCATTAGCCTCCCTTCTCCTGAAACTCCACTAAAATTACAGTAAAAGAAATTTTAAAGACAAGCCTACAGGACAAAAAGGAAAAAAAAAAAAAAAAAAAAAGGGCAGAAATGACAGCAGCAGTAACAAAATAGAAGAGGCTACAAAACATGTGTATGCCCAGTAGCCCAGTAACCCGACAGCAACACTACTGAGAACAGAGCCCTCAGCAGCAGTAGAACTTTTCCTAATACTTGGGGAAGGGCTATTTAGATTATAATGACTGTGACGTTGTTTCCTGCAGGAACCAAGGACTGTGAGCAAGTCTGAATACAAAGAAACACAATCTTAATGTCCTCAACACTGTGCCACTCAAATGAGAATGCATCAAAGAAAGCATTTTTGTTTTTGCTTTAAAACCTCCCCTATAGTCACAGACAATTTTGATACATCTTTGAAAGCTTCATATTGGGGTTTATTTACCTGCACTGTCTTTTGACCTCCCTCTTTTTTCTTAGCTTGCCTTTATAACTAAGAGAATCTATTTTCTTAACCATACATTCTATTTGTGTGAAATTTTCTGTAACAAATTTAGAAGTGCTTTATCTCCAACACCTATAATAGTGCTTTGAAATCTTTGAAAAAGACTCAAAACAGACATCAGAATGAGATATAAGACATATCTGACATACATTAAAAACACAGTACACAAAAACATAATTATACTTTTTCAACACAGATGCAAACAGAATTCACAACTATATAAAGGACACTATATTATAACCAAGCTTTAAAGCAAAGTAATGAAGACAGCGTGGTACTGGCACAAGGACAAATATGCCAAAGAAACAAGCCTGGAAATAGGCCTAAATTATGACAAAGGTGGCTTTGCTATGCATAGTCTTTTCACTAAATGGTGTCAGGTTAATTGACTACTCATAGGAAATAAAACGCAGCTTGACCCCTACCCTCAAACCACTTGTGTGAACTGATTCCAGATGAATAAGAGATACAATTGTGAATGTACAGTAACTAAGCTTTTGGACAACACTGTCAGGTAGAACTTTTCTGCAATGATGGGAATATCTACATCTGTGCTGTCCAATATGGCTGCCACTGGCCACACGCTGAGCACCTAAAATGTGGCTACTGTGACTAAGAAAGTGAATTTAAAATTTTATTATTAGTAGTTAATTTAAATGTATTTATTTTCATTTATTTTAAGGTGGTAAGGCAGACTGTATTCAAAGAGGGCCAGGGAGATAGGTTTAGGGACCACTGCAACAGATCTTGCAGTAGGGGAGAGAGACTGGACTCAATTCCCAATTAATTTAAATATAAATAGCTACATGAATCTAGTGGCGACCATACTATACAGTGCAGTTCTAAAAGATAATAATATCTTCCTGGACCATGGAGTAGAAAAGTATTTCTTACACAGGACAGCAACCATATGGAAAATATTGATTACACTATATTAATAACCTCTATTTATTAAAATTCACCATTCAAGTCCCACAATGGAAGATACTTCCAATGAATGTAACCGACAAAGGGTTCATATGCAAAAAGTATAAAGAAAAGCCTACAAATCAGTAAGAAAAATGACAGACAACCCAGCAGAAAAATAGATTTTAAAAGGCACTTCATAAAAGATATCCAAATAGTCATAAACACATAAAAAGCTCAACTTCAATGTTAATCAAGAAAGTACAAATTAAAACAACAAAATACATTCACAACCCCAAAATGTTTGAAATATTAAGACTGATAATACAAAGCATTGGCAAAGATGTGGGAATAGCCAGAAAATTCCTTACTGCTCTTGAGAATTAAAATTGGCAGAACCACTTTTTACTGTTATGTCTACTAAAAACGGAATGCCTACCCCCATGGCACAATAATTTCATTCATACTGCACACCAAAAACCATGAGCAAGAATGTTCACAGCAGCATTTCTTAATGGCCACAATTTCAAACAAC
This sequence comes from Eulemur rufifrons, assembly GCF_041146395.1. NCBI lineage: Eukaryota > Metazoa > Chordata > Mammalia > Primates > Lemuridae > Eulemur > Eulemur rufifrons. The sequence continues at coordinate 6,076,176 of NC_090994.1, forward strand.
CAGAATGTCTGCTTTCTACAACACAATTGTGGATTCCAGTTATAAAAAAGTTCTAAAACTACAGGCCTAACTAAGTGTGAGAAGACACTTACATCTTCCTCTATGAGAAGACTCACAAGGAGAGGAAGAGGTTAAAGAGAAGGGTTAATGGAAGTATGAGAAGTTCTATTTCTTGACCTAGATGTTTGCTATGTGATAATCTGCTAATGTTTGGTGCACTTTTCTGTGTATATTTATTTAGTTTTAAATAAATTTTTCTCCATGTATGTTTAACAGAGATTTTAAAAATACACCACACCAAATGGTGCAGACACTATAGAAAACAATATGGAGGTTCAAAAAAAAAAACACCCACACACACAGAAAAACAGAACAGAACTACCATATGAGCCAGAAATTTCTCTTCTGGATTTTTATCCAAAAGAATCGAAAATGGGACCTCCTCAGAGAGGTTTATGTGTAGCCATGTTTATAACTGCATTATTCTCAAGAGCTAAAAGGTCTAAGTAACTCACATGTACATCGACAGATGAATGGATAAAGAAAATGTGGTCTAGCCACACAATGGAATATTAGCCTTAAAAAAGAAGGAAATCCTGACATGCTACAACATGGATGAACCCTGAGGACATTATGCTGAGTGAAATATGCCAGTCCAAAAAGGGCAAATACTGCATGATTCCACTTCTAACGGCTATCTAAAGCAGCTAAATTCATAGCAGTGGAACAGTAGCATTGTGATTTTGTCAGGGGCTGGTAGGAGCAGAAGGTGGAATACTTGTTCAGTGGATGCAGAATTTCAGTCATGTTGGACTGGGGGCGGGATGTCCTGGCAATCTGTTGTACTGCAATGTGCATGTGTTGACAATATTGCACTGTAACTTTGAAACTGCTGGGAAGGTAAATTTTGTGTTTTTTGGCAACAATTTTTAAAAAACAATACACAGAAACAATATACAAATACTCCTCAATTTATGATGGGGCTACTGCCCAATTAACCCATCATTCAAGTAGAAAATACATTCAATACTGGCAACACAGCAGACCTTGAATTCTTTAATATGGTTACGATGAGAGAAACACGGAAAGTAGGTTCTGTTTTTCCTACCAGTGGCCCTTCTCAAAAAGAGAGGTCATTTGGCTTATTTCTTCTCACAAGGGCATGTATTTAAAATATTAGCACCTCAGAATCTTCAGTGGAATTTCAGAAAAGAATCACAGGAGATGACTATTCTTTAAAATAATTTTTTTTGGTCTTACTTTCTAATACAAGTAAAATGTTTGAACCATTTTAGTAACTACATGTTAGACCTTCAATTCCAAATGAATATATTCCTTACAGCATTTAGGAAAATACTAAATACTAATACTTTGATTATGTCTATTGAACCCATACTACAGCAAAAATTTCCCCCATTAAAAAAAAATTCCAGCCATTTTTTTCGCATTTGATTTTGCCTTTAATAACAAACCACCACCTACAGCTGAAAATGACTTTGTTCTCAAGCAAAATATCTTGTCTAAATTAGCTTTTAATTGACAACTTATATTTTAAAATAACACCATGTCCTCATTAAAAATGAATCTTCCTGAAACCCACAGAATGTTAAGCCTGTGTATTATCCATCAAGATTAAACATAGTATGCAAAAGGAATTTGTACAGGTTTTTCTCCAAACACCTTTCTTTAAAACAAAACCAAAAAGTAGAGAGCCATCACCTTTCAGTAAAAAAATACATTCAAGGGCAGAGAAAGCCTATGGGAAGGCCCGTTCTAAACTCTAATTAACAAAATTAATTTGTCTACAATTTGTTTATCTAGCATGAAAGGCAGCAAAGAATATTTAAAAGATGACATGTCAGAAATTCTGGGTTCTGGTTTTTAGTTCTGCCACTAAGTAATAAAGTGATCTATTTATATCTTGACTTTCTCATTAGTAAATAAAGGGAAACTGTAATATCTTTAAGGTCCCGTGTTATCTCAAAATTCTTATGGTCAAATTTTTAGCTGCTTGAAAACAGGAACAAAAAACTGATTTAGTTCCCCCTTCCCACAAGACCATTCTCTGTCAAGCAAAGCTTGAGTCTTATTGTCTTCCAACCAAAAAATAAATAAATAAATAAAATAATAAATAAATAAAAGGAAACATTTTTAGTGTTTGTGCATCTTCTAATCAGACACTATTAACCATTTCTTTTAAAATTAAATTACCTACCTCACTGGGGTGTTGTGAGGATTAATTCATTAGTGTTTGTAAAGCACTTTGAGATCCTCAGGTCAAAGGCGCTATAGAAGTGCAAAGTAGTAGTATTATTACTAGATTCTTTGCTTATTTAAGGAATTTCACAATCCTTTAAAACCTAATTCTGTGTAATGATTTAGACAACTATTGGCAAAATCCTGCAAGTTATCTACATTACTTTAAACTTTTTGAATATATTATAGTCAGGGGCAGATATTTCAAAGCATGATTTTAAAGGTTAAACTCTGATCTACAAATGGAGGGAGAGAGTAAGAAAAAACCCAGTGTGACAAATCTTGTTTAGCATAAAATTTTGGTGAGAAATCTGGTCTATCAGGTTTAGAAGTGTGCCTAAATTTTAAGAAAAATAAAACAAAAACTCACTTTAATTAGATTCTGAAATTTTCTCTTTCTTCAAAGAGAAAAGGAAACAATCTCCCATCAACTCGCTTTAAAAGCTAGCATTGCACTTATAAATTACATGCACATACATGCAACTGTCATTTAAACCTTTATATTTAAATCACTGTAACAGTATTAGCATGAACTAACATCATAACTGAGCTGCTTTTTCTTTAAACTGGCCTCCCACCTCCAATTACACAAAGCAAACTAAGCACTGAGAAGAGGTCAAAGCAACTTTGCTCTATGGAGCTTTAAGAAAAAAATTGTAACCGAGGGCCAAGGCTTCAAAACTGGTTAAAATCTTCAATTATTCCACCACTTCCCACCCCATTCTCTAACCAAATCTTTTCACAATTAAAGTGTGTTTTAAAATCAAGACAGCACACGCACATGTACACACATGCACACAAAGCTTAGAGAACAAAAGCTACCTATATATTGGATGTTCTACTCAACAAACACACACTTCTTTAAAAAATTCCAACATTCTCTGAGGAGATTCTCCAGTACAACACAAGCCACAGTCCCAAGATCAAACTGAAATTTAGATATTAAATTTTAAACACTTACCTCCTGCTCCTGTTGAAAGATGACAACTCTACCACCTTTATCCCCTGTTGCTAGTAATTCTCCAGAATGATTAAATTCTACTGTAGAAATTATATCTGCTGTATAATTGAAACAAAAAAAAGACATTAGTTTTTCTTTCCCAACTTACTAGTTTCAGAACTTAGAATACTCTTCCTAACAATCAGTATCAACCTGCCATCAGAAAGTGAATTTAAAGTTCTTTTATAAATATTTTGAACCACCAAAAAAAACTCCCCAGAATAAACCAGTATGAAACTATTTTAATGAACAGAAACATAACAAATAATAAACAGTAGTAGTATATTAATATTTCACTAAATTCATGAATGCAAAGAAATCAACAACCTGTGAAACACTCTATGACAGCACCCTTAACCTATAATTATCTTGCTAATTTTCTTTCTTATATACTTTATCTTTTCCCTAGGTTCAAGTTGTTACAGTCACCTAAATTAAAGCAATTACAACTCCTTGTTAGGTACACGAGCTGTTATAATTAATACTGAATTAAAAATGTCAATGATCATGACATGACTTGCCTCTCTGCCAAGCAGTAGGAAAAGCTAGGTGGGTGGGCTTGTTGCAGGACAGGCTCAATGCCTAATAAGGGGAATACTTTGACCTTCTTTCAGTGAACTGGCCACAGAAAACCTAAAGTCAGTAAGGAAAGCATTTACAGCATTAAAAGGACTGAGACCTGGGGTTAGGGGACGAGGTAAGGAGGCATATTCCACCCCTATTTTATCCTAAGAAGACAGAACCAGAATCAAGTAATAAAGCAAGCAATAGGGCACAACACCCCAAATGGAAAACAGTACCAACTCACAGAGCTAGTTACAGTGTGATTACTGAACATGTGATTGGGGTGGGGAGGAGAAGAGAAAGAGTTTATGGCAAGATGTAAAAGAAACAAAAAGACATCTGCTCTAACTATGTGTCATTTCTTATGCCAGGAACAAATACTTTATGATGAGATTTCCAGAGTAAAGTGATGTGGTATGTGTTTAGTAGTGCTAGCTTTGTAGCAAGGTTACAATATTTTAAGAGGGACTCTTGAGTCAGGCTGAGGAATCCTAGAAACAACTGGCCCAAATATCAAGAGGCTGGACAACGGAAAAGGACAAGAATCAAAGATTTATACCATAAAGGTCAACTCTTTCTAAAATCCTAGAGACAGATAAATACGGGGTGAATGCATTACCTATTTACATATTTTCTTAAGACCCTGGTGCTTGTAACTATTTATCTTGCCAAAAGCCAATGAACAAAGATGAAGTTTTAGAAACAGCCAACCAAACCACTGCTTAGCTGAACAGTGTAGAGGAATTTTATTTGGGGGAGGAGAGGGTGGACGGATTTGTGGCCTTCTTGTTGAGATTTTTATACTGCATATATTTAATAAAACCATATTTCAGGTACGACAACTATTTTTCTGGTTTATATAACAGAATTCAAATTTATCACTATGTCATGGTGTTCCTTCCTCCTTTCCCTCTAAAATAAGAAAAGAAAGGCCACATACATAAACACCTATTAAATCTCCAAGTTTATGGAGAATGCTTTCAAAGTTTTTCTGAGTTGTAAAATGCCAAGATCCCACAAGGTCTTGCTGGGAATGTGACATATAAAAATGATGAATAAAAAAACAGAATGAATTCAAGTTTTGCTTATAGGGTTGGGGACGGTGGTACACACCTGTAATCTCAGCACTTTGGAAGGCCGAGGCAAGAGGAGTGATCGCTTGAGGCAGTGAGCTATGATGATACCACTGTACTCTACCAGCCTGGGCAACACAGCAAGGCCCTATCTCAAAAACAAACAATTCTGCTCATAGACTAAGAGGAACACCCAGGAATGAATTATGGAGAACATTCTGAAACTGAGCTTTGTGCCACTGCATACTGGTGTACCAACAATAGATTATGGGTCTGCCTGGGTATCACACAGCACCCAAATCTGCAGCCTCCAGTAGTAAGCCCCCTCCTCTGTTTATCCCAGCGTGCCATACAAACACTACTACTTTCTAGGTGTGCCATAACATGTGAAAGGTAAGGAAGCACAGTTCTGAAAATAGCGACCCTATATCATACTATACCCAAACAAGGCTGGGCAAATATCAGTATCTATGTTTTTGGAAAATAACAATAAATCTATTCCTAGAAAACATTCTTCTCATGTTCAGATTCCCATAAGCAGTTTAGTGGCTACCACACTGGATAGCCTAGGCCTCTAAAACAATACAGATACATACTGACTTTTATTGTAAATCTAAGAATGCTGGAACTAAGAGAATTCTGAACCTTTTTTTCTTTTTAAGACAGAGTCTCACTCTACTGCCCGGGCTGGAGTGCCGTGGCGTCAGCCTAGCTCACATTAATACATCAAGTAGAGTTCTCAGGCGAGTATCACCTTGGTAATGGGGCTAAATCAGCACTCAAGACTGATTTTGTCTTAACAAAGTTTAAAAACAAACATGGAAACGATCCAATCAAGCCCAAGTACTTTAACTATATGCTAGTATCCAACACTCAACAACATAAATTCAACATGTTTGGTTTCCAGTCTATTAATAAATTACCAGGAACATAAACAAGCAGGAAAACATGACCCATAATCAGAAAAATAAGCCAACAGAAACTAACCAAAAACAACAAAAATGATGAAATTAAGGTCCTAGCAAACCCGGACCTAAAAACAGCTACTGAAATATGCTCCATATGCAAAAAATAAATCATGAACATGATGAAAAATGGAAGACAAAAGACAAAAAAATGGATGTCTAAAAATGAAAAATATACTATTTGAAATGGAAGATACAATAGCTAGGACTAACAGATTAAATACTGTAGTAGAATAGATCAGGAACTGGAAGACCTGGTGATAGAATTAAAACGAAGCAAACCGAGGGAGAAAACAAGACATGACCTGTGGGATAGTATCAAGTGTTCTAACAGTCCTGGAGTGGGGTAGAGAATATTTGGAAAAAATTATGACTAAAATGTATATACTCAAGCACGATGACACTGTATGTAATCAGCACAAAGGGCTCAGTTATAAATGCAGACTTATACAGGTATGTAGAGGCAACACAAAAACCATTAGCAGCCTTGCCCTGGTGATACGATTTTACAAAATTATGAATTCTTTGTAAAATTCCTGTATTTCAAAGTATAACCTTCCCTTGATTTACAAAGTAAACTTCAGTATGTACATTAAGCCCATGCCCTGGTTTGATAAGCAAAACAGAATTGGGTTTTAGGCTTAGAAAATAAAGAAGCTTTTTTTGGTATCATGAACATTTGGCAGAATATTTTAAGTTATGCAGACCATGGAACAATCTTTTCTTGTTGAAAACTGTCCTACAAACTGCCAAATAGCTAGCTATCACATTTGGGCCATGCCTAGTAAATGCCAACAATGCCCCCAAATGAATGGTAGAATTAAGTTAAAAAAAAAAAAAAAGAATTCAATAGGACAAAGGGGTTTTACAATGTGCACATATAAATAAATGATATGATGAAACTGTAACAGACATAAGTCTTTATGCTCAAAGAAGATTTTTACTTTATAATTTTCAAGGTTATTAGGAACAGAGGAGTTGACAAAAATCTAACAGAAGACTGATATACCCCTCTCCAACCCCAACAGATAACAAGAGTAGGGAAAGAGGTGAAACTTGGGGAGGGAAAAGGGATAGACACCTAAAAGATATAACTGACACACAAATACAGATTCATACCAATATGAGAAGTACGTATTTCTTCTAAAAAGGTATGTAATTCAAAAACCTCATACATTAAGCCACAGAGAAACTCTTAAATAATTCCAACTGTAAATTTAAAGACCACATCCTCTAACCACAATAAAATAGCTAAAGATTAATAACCAATTGTTTAATCTACTATTTTGTAACCTGAAAACTATTAGGGCAAAGATATAAATCAGTATTGTTATAAAAGCACTTTAAAAAGATTTACAGGAATCTAAGTATGTATGTATTGAAGATAGCATTGTTCTGTATAATAAAAAAATGACACAATAATCACCATAAACTAACCAACTTACAAAAATTAAAGAAACCCTGAAATCCCACCACTGAAACACAACATAGGCAACAGATGAAGTCTTTTGGCAAATTCATACAAATTGTTTATCAGATGTATTTATATACAAGATGATTTTAAGAGCATGTGCAATAATGAGACCATGAGTCTTTAAAATTAACTTCACTATTTTTTAAATCTCACAAATAAACTACTTTGCAGAAAAAGGATAATCATCACTCTTAGCCCACTTCTGGGAAAACCACTGTTATCTTAGTATATATCCCTTCCGAAGGCTGTCCACATGTAGCCGCACATGCTCAGATCTGTATTGAGAAACATGTGGACTACGACACACCACTGAGTTAAAAAAAAAAGTTACAAAGCAGGTTTGATCCTATTTGTGTAAAATAAATAAAACAAGGGAATTTCGGAATAGTGACTAGAGCTTAGGAAGGGAGATGAGGTAACAGATATGTGACAGCCATTAGTATAAAAGTAACCACGGAAACCTGGATAATAGATGAATCTCCATAAGGTGGAGAAAGTAAAGAAATACCACTACATACCATTCAAATGACTAAAATTTAAAAATCCAGCAATACCTAGTGCTGGTATTGAGCAATTACTCACGTATTACTGGTGAGAATGCAACATGGTGGGGCATGTAGCATACCCAACTTTGGGGTGGAAAAAAAGTTCAGCAGTTTCCAAACAAACACTTACCTGTGACTCAACAACCCAAAAGACCCTCGAACTGGGAAATGAATAAATAAAATGTGGTATTAGCCACACAATGAAACACCACTTAGCCATAAAAAAGAAACAACTACTGATACAAGAAGTAACATAGATATCGCAAAATGCATTATGCTAAGTGAAAGAAGCCAGATTCAAAAGGCTATACCCATACTATATGATTCCATTTATACGATATTCTAGAAAAGGCATAACTAGAGGGAGAGAAACAGATTAGTGATTGTTAGGGGTTAGGGGTGGGGTAGAGACTGACTACAAAGAGGCCTGTAATTCTGAAAGGTGATGGAACTTCTTTGTATCTTGATTGTTGTGGTGGCTGTATGACTATGTTTTTGTCAAAGCTTGAAGAACTGCGTGCTAAAAAAGGTGAATTTCACTGTGTGTAAATTATACCATAAGAAAACAAAAACAGAATCTCATTCCAGACACTCTAAAATCCTAATCTGATGTTTTCCTGATGTAAAAACCTTCAAGGGTCCTCTAAAGACCATAATATTTTAAAAGTACTGCTTGGTTTTCAATCTTCTTCATAATATGAACACTTTCCTTAACTATACAAGAGCATTTACCAAACTGTAATAAGGCTAATGTTTTAACCCTCCCACATGTAAACTGATGTCCATCCTCACGCTGCCTTCTTTTAGCTTGGGTGTATTTCAGCCTTGCCTGAAATACCTCCTTTCGTCTCCCCATTCCTTTCTGTATATAGCTAGCAGGAAAATAATAATTCATACAAGAGCCCTCGAAAACGTAGAAATACACCAGAAGGTAGCTATAGATCTAATAAAAGTATAATTTTTACATAATAAATCAAAGATAAGTAGACTAGAAAAAATATTTACATTTTCTAAAACAGTTCATACAACATTCCTCACAGAAGAGGAACATAAGGAAACATGCACTCACATTAAATTCAAGACATTTTTTATCTCTCAAACTAGAGGAAAAATTAATGCAAACTGTTCAAAGGCTATGATATTTGTCCATGTTATAGTCAGCAGAATGCATTATGACAATTTTTTGGAAAACTATTTCTTATCTTGTATCAAAAGCCACAAAGCATTCAAACTCTTAGAACTTCATGTCAGAAGTTAACCTACTGAAACAGTAAAAAGAATTCAATGCATAAAGATGCTCACTAATGTCTTTAGATTCTCTAAAGCGTTAGAGAATATAAGAGAAACATCAAATGTTCTTACCCTGTCAATATGCTTTCTTTCACATTTTGGTCTAATGTCTCCTAAAATCCTCTTTTCCTTTTTCTTACAAGCTCCAGCTCTTCATTAACCATCAGGCCAGGGCAACAAGATATTGGGGATACAGTGGCAGCTAAGTCAACTAATCTTTATGAACTCCTAATTTCTCATTTGCAAAGAAACATGGGTAGACAGTCTCTGTCTTCAGAGGATTTATCTTTCATAGAACACATACAACATCTATCCAGACACTCAAGTAACTCAAAAACATCTAGGGGAGGAATAAAAAAGAATCATGGCTGGAGCAAAATAACATGCTTTCATTGTGAAACTTCTAATACGAAAAATTTAAGACCTGAAGGGACAACACATCTGCAAAAGCCGTGTACCTCCCCCCATGACCATGAATCTCCACTAGAGAAGCTGAAACTGATCAACAACGGTAATCCAATGATGACACTAGCATGGAACTGAGATGGTAAAGCCCAACACTTTCTCCTCTGCTCCCGGAGCGGCACTGCTGCAGCAGTAAACCACGGTAATCCTGTCACCACCCATCACACTACGCTTTCCTGAGACGGGCCTTTCCTCACTTTTATACATCAAAGTCGGAAACTATGTATAGACATGTAACAGAAAGTTCCCCATTTTTCAAACATAACCAAAAATAGCAGAAAAGTTACCTGATATGAATCTTTTTTCGTAACTTATTTTAGCACAGTTTTAGACTTACAGAAGAGATGAAAAGAGAGAGAGTACAGGGAATTCCCTTATACCCCTCACCCAGTTTTCTCCTGTTGTTTACATCTTGCATTCCTATGGTACATTTGTCACAACTAAGGAATCAACTAAACTCCACAGTTCATTCAGATTTCACTAGGTTTTCTCCATTGTCCTCTTTTGGTTCTGGGACCCCACCCAGGATACCCCATTACACTCAGTCATCATGCATGTGTCCTTAGCTTCCTCTGGTCTGTAAGAGTTTCTCCCGACTTTCCTTGTTTTTGATGACCCTGACAGTTTGAGAACTGGTCAGGGACGCTGCAGTATGTCCCTCAATCTGGGATTATTAAATGCTTTTTTCATGGCCACACTGCAATTATGGGGGTTGCTGGCAGGAAGACCACAAAAGTGTCATTCTTATCACAGCATTATCAAGGGTATATCCTACCAACATGACTTACTGTGATGATAACCTAGATTACCTGGGCTAAGGTACTGTTTGCCACATTTTTCCACTATAAAGTTGCTCCCTTCTCCCTTACATACAATGTACTCTGGAAGTTAGTTAATAAGCATTGCCCCCATTTAAGGGATTTAAGCTCCATCTCTCTGGTATCTACATAAATTATTTGAAATTCTTCTGCATTTAAAGTTTGTCTCTTCTCCACTATTCATTTATTCATTCAAGAATTTATTTATCAGTATGAACTCACGGATATTTATTTCATACTCTGGGTTATAATCTAATACTACATTATATAATTCACTGTGTTGCTCAAAGTGTTCCTGATATGGCTATTGAGAGATCTTTCAGGTTGGCTTCTGGGTCCCTTTTACATACTCCCACCTTTCTGTTTTGTGAGCACTTACGGAATGTAAAAAAAAAACAAAATTAACTTTTATATATTCTTATTACTACCATAAATTTAACATTACTTATAACTCTTTCATTCTATAGTTACATACTAAGTCTTAAGAACTGAACTCTCAGTGAGTTCTGTAGAGAAGTATAAATGTATTGAGGACAAAAGGACTAAGTAGGGTAAAGGTAAGAACCATAACTAAGTCCTCTGGGTATCTGACCATGACTAAGATTTTCTTTTCTGGAATAGATTAATCATTTGGTTAGCTGAGGTTCTGAAAGTTAAGAAACTGTTAGCTTACTTAGAAGTTTTAACATATGCCTCCAACTTGCATTTCCTAATATTAATCTTCTGGTACTTATTTTCTTTCGAGATGTTGGGTGGTGGGGGAGGTGAGAACACAGCAGGTACACAGATCACCTTTATCTCTGTTCAATTCAAGGGTCCACTGTCAAAACATTCTGGCACAGAGTAGCACAGAAATGTGATTCACATTTTGATCTGATTTGTTTTAACCCTTAGAACTCCCATTAAAGAAGTATGCTATTTTGTTAGGACACGCGACCCATTTTCATGATCTTTTCACCTTTATTTATCCTGCATATTCTACACAGCAATTGATGAACTTTACAATTAGCCCCCCCATAGCTAATTAGAATATGATTGGCCTAAATTTCTTCTCAATGGCACAAATTTCTCCCCAATAAGAAAACATTTTGCTGGATAATACATCTATAAAATGCTAGTTTCTCGTTAAGGAGTAGCCTAGCATTAGGTACAGTTATTTCCCTACAGACCACTATGATACTCTTTTATCACTGTTGGCCTCTAGAGGGAGCTCAAAGTTCTTATTATTTTTCCCAAAGGTCAGGACATTCCTCCCACAAATGCGTTAGTTCAAGATTTAAGAATGGTTTTATTACTGATCCCCGAAGAGTAAGTTACATTTGTCGTTTAGGAATCTCTTCCTTCTCCGAAGTGAGTAAGGCTTGACCTGCTCACCTGCTTCTGGGGAGCAGGCCCCAATCACTTCTTCCTCTCCCTTCAATCTCCCTTTCTCTCCCTGTGACTCTCTTCAAACAGTCCTTTCCTACTTGGCACTGACTATGGCTGATTCCTGTAACCTGAGAGGCTGAAGGAGGACAGGACTAGCCACCAAGGGGCAAGTGCTCCCTCCCTCTGGCTCACTCTGGTTACTTTTAGTGCAGCAGGCCAGAGTGTTTCCACATTCTTCAGAGGGAGCTGCCTATCCGCCCAGGCACTCACTCCCAAGGGCTGAGGGAATCTTTACCTTAGCACACCTGTAATACATTCTTAGGGCCACATCTGTAATAACTCATGTAGGAAATGGCCTAAAGTCAGACTGTCAAATCCCTACTTCACCACTGCCTGTATGACCGTGAAGAAATAACTTAGCCTCTTAAAGACTCAGTTTCCCCATCTTTAAATATGTGCCTCATAGAGTTGCTCTGACGTACATGGTAAGCACTCTGGTAAGCTTAAATTTGCCAGTGTTTAGGTTTTGTTACAGAAAGCAAAAACAAGCATTGTTTCTAGGCTGTTCTTTACCAATCTAGCTTGGTAAAGAAGTTTTCCAAATGGTCCAGCTTAGCTCACTGGAACCCAAGGCCAAAGCTCTGCTGTCTCTGCATGTGTGCTCACAGAGGCCTCAAGGACAGGATTCTGTACTCCTGTGCCTCTTGGCCAAAATATCGCCTCAACTTCACCATGATTTCCAACAACCAGATTATGGAGAAATCTGCATGGAATAAAATTAGTGCTACTGGCCTTTTTTTCCTCAACCTCTGACTCAGTGAACAGGAACATGTTACGGGATAAACTCAACAAAGAGCACTGGCCACTGATGCTCATACAGAACCTACGTTGTAATGCTGCCTTGAGAGTCAGGGTCCATAGGGTTATTTCCAGAGATGTGTTCTGGAACCAGTCTCCCTTCTTTATAACTTGTTCCTGGACAATCTGATATGTTTGGATAAAATGGAATGGAACCATACCCTCCTGCAACAAAGAACAGAAAGATAAACAGTTGCTGATACATTTAGTCTACATGTGTGATTTTAACAGACAATAAGCCTTGGTGTATAACTTTTTATGTTTTGGAAAGAAGAGCTACAAAAGGAGCATTCTAAACTTATAGTTACCATCTTCATTAGATGCTCCCCAACTTTTAACTGGCTCATAATTAATTCCACAAAGCAAATCACTTCACATTCAGCTGCCTTATCATATATAATGCAATTAGTTTCTCATGGAAATTATACAAACAAGTAGTATTGCACAAAACTCCTGTGTCTATGTATGCCTCATTAAGACATTTTTATAATCAAGAGGGTTATCTGGTTATTAATATCTGCCTAAAATCTTTACAAATTTTGATTATTATGGCCAAGTTATAAAAATCAAAAAGCACTACCATTTGTCTTGGTAGAGTCACACCAAACCCAACTGGTTTCCTGATAGGATCCAGTTCTACAAACTGGATACAAAGAGGCAGAATATTTAGAGAAAAAGGCTAAAGAAATCTTTAAGGAGCATTACAAAAAAATTTATAGACTTTATTCCTTCTTTTTTTTTTTCAATGATCTTTTGTCACAGGATACAGACTATTCTAATAGCAATTTTAAGTGAGAATAATCCAATTAGATATGCACCTTAGATTATTCAAACTGAAAAGGACTGGGAATTGGGAAGAACGTAAGTAGAGGGAAAACTGGACAGCAACCTGGAGTTACTGCAGAAATCCTGGTAACCACCGATAGTGATCTGACCCAGTCTAATAAAATATTAATAACAATGTTCTCCTACTAGCAACATTTGAAACATATGTACAGTATGTCAGGTCTTTAATCCTCACAACAAATCTATAAAGTTGGTTGTATTAATATATCCATTTAATAGATGAAGAAACAAAAGACGGGACAGAAGTGACAAATTTTAAAATACATTGATGAAGTACATAAAAGGACTAAAAAGGTGTAGAGAGCTAAAAATGAAAACCAAGAATAATGTCCAGGTACTCATGTTGTATGACTGTTCTTAGTATCATTAATAGGTAGATGTTAACCTTACATTAAGTATTATCTAACAACATAGACATGCCAGATACAACTTTAAAGAAAAAAGATAAGATTCACTGGCTACATAATCCAAATGATTATGTCAACAATGGTTTCACCGAAAGTCTTAACCAAAAGGAATACCTCATATACTATTACAGAAAAAGAAACTTATGAAGAAAATTCTTTTTGTTTACCTTTTCTTTTTAAAATCCTTTCCCTTTAGTTCTAGTAGGTTAAGTTAGCTCAAGGTGATAATTTTCTGATCTGGTTTGCAACTGCCTTTAAATTGCAATTCATTGTCTCCACTATCCTTTTAAAACAACTGTAATAATGCTTTTCAAATGACTTGAAAGTATTTTCATGTGATTTCTTTTTCCAAGATGGAATTTCTCTTTCACGAATCTCACTGAAAAGGAGAATTAAACACTAAAGGTTTTCTTCACTTAACTTAGTTCTTAAAATGGATCTTACTTTTTTTATAAATCTTGTGAATTTTTGTTTTGTTTATTCCTAGAAAGTCGTTCCTTTAATAAACATTTTAGTAAGTATCCACTACATACTAGACACTATTTCCAGATGCTAGGATTCAAGACCAAGACAAAAATCCCTGCCCTCATAGATCTTACATTCTTGTGAAGACATACTATGAACAAATAAATAATAAATATAAAATGTATCAGGTAGTGCTTAAGTGCTATAAAAATATAAAGCCCAGTACGAGAATAGAAAGTAACGGGGTGGGGAAATACTATTTCAGGCAGGGTGGTCAGGGAAAGCCTCTCTGAGATGACTTAGGCAGGCACCAAAATGGAGAAACAGGAACGAGTCATCCAAACTTGTTAAAGGAAAGTATTCCAGTGAGGGGGCCCAGCCTAAGGGGGAACGAGGTTGGCAAACTTGATAAAAGCAAGAAAGCCCGTAAAACCAATGCAGAATCAGCAAGAAAAGTGGTGGCAGAGGAAACTGGAGCACTCCGCCCAGGCCAGGCCACATCGGCCTTATAGGCCATGTGGGCTTGTTCTAAGTGTGATGAGAAGCCACTGGAGAGTTTCTAATTTATGCTTTAAAATGATTACCTGTTACACGAAACAGTGCAAAACTGGAAGGAAAAATGGTTAAGTTATTGCAGTAGCCTAAGCAAGAGATGAGGAGGGTGAGGACTCAGGAGGTGGCCACAGAGAAATAAATGACTTCAGGACACATCCCAAGGACAGCACTGCCAGAACTTGATGGACAGAGTTGTCAAAACCAAGCTCGATGAGGAGAAAGGCAACATCATTTAATGAGCGAGACACTAGGAAAGACCAGGTTGAGGTTAGAAGGGAGCCAAAATTTCCATTTTCACATCTTTGGTGTAGATTTCAACTGGACATGCAAGTCCAGCTGGCAGTGTGACATTAAAATATGTACATTTTGGTTCCAGGCTCACAGCTCCTATAATCCTTGTAATTTCCTCAGTGACGAGAGCAATGAGTATCTTTTGTTAAAATATTTCCCCTTTTACCCTTGGTTCCTAAAACAGCTCCAGAGTGGTAACAAGCCCCCTCTCAACCATGGGGAGCTTATGTTAATGAGGTGATTTTTGAAAAGTTCCAAATAAACACAGGATGGGGGGCTGGTTGCCAGGGAGTCCAACCTTGTGCTCAGAGGGTTAGAACTCCCAGTCCTCCCCCTGCCCCCTGCCCGTCCACCACCTCTGGGGAAAGGAGAGATACTGAAGGTCAAGCTGACCACTAACAGCCAAGGATATAATCAATCACGCCTACATAATGGAACCTCCATTAAGACCCCAAAAGGACAGAGTTTAGGGGTCTTCCAGGATGGTGAACAAGAATACATCCATGAGGTGGGAGGGTGGCACACCCCAACTCCACAAGGATGGAAGATCCTGCATTCAGGACCCTTTCAGATCTCATCTTATAGATCTCTTCATCTGGCTGTTTATTGGTATCCTTTAAAATACCCTTCATGATGAATGAGTAAGTGTTCCCCGAGTTCTGTGAGCCACCCTAGCAAATGAATCAATCCCAAGGAGGAGGTTATGGGAACCTTGATTTATAGCCAGTTGGTCGGTAGCACAGGTAAAACAACCTGGGGTTTGTTGACTGACATCGGAAGTGGGGGACAGTCTTGTGGGACTGAGCCCTCAACCTGTGGGATCTGGTGCTCTCTCTAGTTAGTTGTGAAACTGAACTGGAGGGCACCCAGCTCCTGCCCGCTACAGAACTGACTGACTGATGTATGGGGGGACATCCCCATATAGCTGGTGTCAGAGGCATGTTGTGAGTGTGCAATTGAGGAAACTCAGCTTGCTTTTTCTACATAGGCAGCTAGATACATCTGACAGCAGTTTCAGGGAAAGGAGATATAATAAGGGCATCATCAGCCCGAGAAGACATGTAAAGTCATGTGACATTTCAAAATGATTTGCTAGCACATGTACTCTAAAGGAAACCATTGGCCTGGTCACAGGGATGAGCACCGAAGCTCAGTGGCTGAAGAGAAAGAACCTGGAGAGGTAGGGAGTTTTTCTGGAAGCCAGGGAAAGACAGTGTTTCTAAAAGGAGGCCGTGATGAACTGCATCTGAAAGTTGCTTACAGATCAAGTAAAGCAAGGGCTGAGAATTAAACTTGGTTTTGGTGACATGGACTTTTTGTGGGTGATTCCAACAAAAGTGGTTTCAGTGGATTAGCTTTAAAATACAAACTGCTGTTTCCTGGGGCTTTATTTAATATTAGTAGTTGTCAAAATCAGTTGAATTGTCTAGGTTGAAATCACTGTTCTGATACAGTGTGAAATTTGGCTTATTAAGGGCATGCTCTTAATAGCTGTCATAGACGAAGAAGATTTCCCTCTACTTTTACCTATCTTGGGTTACTCTGGGAAACAGGATGGAGAGAGTTAAACAACTCCCAAGTTGACTCATCATGTCTTGTGTGTTGCTGACCTCTCACAGCTAGGTGTATTGAGAGTAGTAGTTTTTTTCAAGAACAGTACTTGAGTGATATACTCTGAGTCACTGCAAGCCTTAAAAAATGCCATGTTGTTGCCCTGCCTATGTGAAGGATAGCTTCACCAATTTTGGATTCTTAAGTTATAATAGTTTTTTTCTTCAGAGTTCTCTGGATGACACTCTACCATCTTTTAGCACAGCACTATCCATCAAAACTTCTTATGATGATGGAAATGTTTTATTGTATACTGTCCAGTATGGTAGCCACCAGCCATACCAAACTACTGAACATCTGAAATATGGATAGTGCAACTCAGAAAATGAATTTATTTTATTTTATTTTATTTTTAATTAACTTAAATTTAATAGCCACACATAACCAAGTGGCTACCATACTGGACAGCACAGTTCTTTCCACAGAGAAGTGAAAAGGGGCAGCCCAACAATGGAAGCCGCCAAAGCCTTCTTGTAACCTAACCTCAGAAGTGACAGCCCATCACTTCTGCCATGATTGTAGAAGCAAGGCGGGAGGTCCAGCCATATTCCAGGGAAGGGGATTACACAAAGACATGAATACTAGATGTCAGGATTCCTTGGCGGCCCATCTTAGAGGCTGCCTGCCATATTTCTTTGGTCGGCTTACAGATTCAGTAATATGTGACCAGGTAGTAGTGCTGTAGGCCAAAGAAGGCAGCTTCAGAGCCGAGTTTCAGCTTAGTGCTTCATGGTTAAGTCTCTTTCCTGCCACCATTGAGTAGACCCTCTGAGGGCCATATTCCCCTCGGTAAGAGCCATTCTAAACTATTCTGTTTTTAATCCTGGTCTCAAAGTACAAAATGGGTCACCCTTCAATTTGAACTTTGGCTACTCAAAGTAGGAGGGCTTCACAACTACATAAATCAACACTAATGCAGTCAGTAAGGCCTTCCTTCACTATGTTTCTCATTGGTACTGGTGCCTGCCAAAATTCTTTTTAGGTTAGTTATGGCACCCTTCCAGGGTTTCCAAGGATACTAAACTCTCCCCATTATGCCTGTTGGTCATTTCTGTGTGTTTGTTTGTTTTAACACATGGGCTTAGATAACCATCCTCCCCCCCCGGAAGTCAACACAGCTATTTGTTTAAGTAAGGCACTTTATACACATTCTTTAAGAGACTCTGTTTTGATAAATACGACAGGAAATGCTTATTGGTTTTCCCAGCAATATAATTCAATTCCATTGTTGTATAAAACAAAGATGTTTTAATCTACACCATCAATTTGCAGGATATTTCCTACTACGGTAATTTAAGTAAGTGTTGATGATTTCTTTAAAAAAAAAAAAAAAAAAAGTAACGTCACCAAACTTAGTTCAGTTTAAAACATTACAAAAATTTAGCAAACACAGCAACACTTTAACAATATCTACAATCTTAAAAGGAACCAGAGACACAGCTGCTCAGCAGTATGTACTAATCAAACAGACAGAAGGAACTAACCACACAGATTTATAAAGAAGTACCCAAAACTACATGCCCAGCAGTGAGTGACTAGCATTGTGGAATGTGCATAATACTTACAGACAAATCTTAAGTTAGAATACCAACAGTATTTTAACTCACAAACCAAAATATCCACTTTTGGCTTAACAATTTAAAAAACTTTCCTACACCATATATTAACAGCTTCTCTATAATACCCCCCACCCCACCAAAGATAATTTATTCACCCTACCTCCTGAGAATACTAATGAAGGGGATAGGAGGAAAAGAATCAACAAAAACTGAATCAGACAGCAACAAATTTTCTGATCTGATACCGTGGTACAAACTGTACAGTCTACTGGTGTGGATTCCTTCATGCCTAAAATTTTGGTCTAAAAAGCAGGATATAGTATCTTATACACAGGCTATTATTTTAATTTTTCTCATTTTTTTTGATATAATTGAGGAAAGTCCACAATTTTGTAAAGCTTAGGATATTAAGAACAATAGTATACCAGACTTTAGATCTAAGAAAACAATTAAACGTACTTTTACATGAAAGAATACATACAAGAAAATAGCACCAGGAAGATGACAACAAATGTGTGCTGGAAAACTGATAACTTAGCAGAATAAATGAAACTGAAACCTCTGAGCATGCAAAAGGGGTTGCCAAGGAGAGGCGAGCAGATTCACCACACAAGAGGGCCAGGAAACAGAAGCACCAGGTACCTCGGAAGGCTGGCAGTGAGGGACGAGACTCAAAACAGGGCTAGTGGTTGCATGTAAGAAGCAGATAAGTTCCACCCTAAAATAGAGAACAAGTTTACTTTCTGAAGAAACCGAAGGGAAGAAGGTTATCAGCTGGAGCTGAGACTGGTGGTGAAAACCAAACTGAAAACAAGATGAAGTGAAAGGCTGCATACTGATCCATGAGCTGCCCTGCCATCTTCCTTTGTTTTGCTAAACAAAACAAAAACAAAATCAAACAAAAAGACTCTAAAAGAGAACTCT
Source organism: Eulemur rufifrons (assembly GCF_041146395.1). Classification (NCBI taxonomy): domain Eukaryota; kingdom Metazoa; phylum Chordata; class Mammalia; order Primates; family Lemuridae; genus Eulemur; species Eulemur rufifrons. The sequence continues at coordinate 6,095,510 of NC_090994.1, forward strand.
TAAAAATACAATTAATTAGAACTGTAAAAATCAACAGAAGTTGAAAACAAAATCAAGGAACTCTCCCAGAAAGTAAAACAAAAAGATGATGGAAAATAATAGAATAGAAAACAAAAATTAGAGGTTCAGTACAGAAAATCCAAGATCCACATAAAAGGAGTTCCAGGAAAAAAAAAAACCAAAAAAAAAAAAAAAAACAAATGTAACAGAGAAGGAAAAACCTGAAGGAAACAAATCTACAAGTTGAAAGGGTCCAATGAGTACCAGCCCAATGAATAAAACAGACCCATATCAAAGCACGTCATCCAGAAAGGAAAAAATAGTAAACAGAACGGCATCAGGCTGCTACAACTGCAACATTGGAAGCTAGCAGACAAAAAAAAAAATGCCTTCCAAATTCTGAGGGAGAATGTTAACCAGCCAAACCAGAAAGGCATCTCTTCCAGGCAGATAACATTTCAAAAATTTTTACCTCCCATGAAATCTTTCTCATGCTGTGATGAGAAAGTACTGGATGGTACTTCTGGTACTAGATGCTGTGCACCACAAGAAAATGACAGCATAAACCAAGAAAGAAAAAGACACGTCATCCAGGAACAAGGAGAACTAACAGAGGAGAGGCAAAAGGAATTCCCATGATGATGATTACGAAGATAATAATGAAGGAAAATCCCAGGACAACAGCTGTGCACACTCAGAAACCGCCCAGATTGAAGCAGTACTGGAGGGACAGGGCTCAAGGCAAAAGTAACCCTGCTAGGACATCTGATGTGCTTCAATACAATGAGAGGAGATCAGACTCCTTTGAGAGGATTTGAGGATGATTTTGTGATAGACTGACAGAAAATGAAACAAAGCACTCCAGAATGAAACATGATACAGAAATCCAGGAAGAACATGAAATGATTCTTTTAATCATGTAGAAATGTACACTGAGGCCAGGTACAGTGGCTCACACTTGCAATCCTAGCATTTTGGGAGGCAGAGGCGGGAGGACTACATGAAGCCAGAAGTTCAAGACCAGCCTGGGCAATAGCAAGACCCCGTTTCTCTACAAAAAAATAGAAAAATTAGCCAAGTGTGGCGGCGCGCACCTGTAGGTCCCAGCTACTCGGGAGGCTGAGGCAGGAGGACCACCTGAGCCCAGGGGTTTGAGATTGCTGTGAGCTATGATGATGCCACTGCACCCCAGCCCCGGCAGAGTGAGGTCATGTTTCAAAAACAACAACAACAAAACCAATAAAAACCCCCAAACCATTGAAAGGCACAGAAAGGTGATGGAAGATTTAAAAAACCAAACAAATGAATAAACAAGTTAATTATTAACTCTAGAGAAAACAATGTTATAATAATAGAAAAAAATCAGAATTCATTATATAACAGCAGTACATAATACTGTCCACTCTTGCATTACTTTCCAATGGCTGTTTGCAACAAATTAGTACAAATCTGGTGGCCTAAAACAACACAGATTTATTCTCTCAGTTATGGATGCCAGAAATCGAAAATCAGTTTCACTGGGCTAAAGTCAAAGTGTCAGCTGGGCTGATTCCTTCTAGAAGCTCTAGGAGAGAAGCAGTTTTCTTGCCTTCTCTAGCTTCTGGTGGCCACGTGCACTCATACCTCTTGGTTCCGGTCTCACGTCTCCTACTCCTTCCCTCGATTTTCTTGCCTCCCTCTTATTATAGGATCCTTGTGATTACATTTAGAGCCTACTCAAATATTCCAGGATAATCCTCCTATCTCAAAATCCTTAATTTACTCACATCTGCAAGTCCCTTTGCCATATAAATTAACATCCACAAATTCCAGGGATTAGGATATGGATTTCTTTTGGGGGGCCACTATTCAGCCTACCACAACTCTGAACCTTGGCTTACACAATAAAAATGGTGTAACAATACTGAGAAACAGGAGAAGAGCAGTAAGAGGGGCAGAAGAGAGCTCAAGTCTTAGCTACCATTTACATCTGTGGATAGCTAAAATTTATTTTTAAAGAACAGCTGTATGAGCACATAGTTTATAAATATGAAAGTAAATACTATTAAATAAAAGCAACAACTAAGAGTCTGGGAAAATTAAAATGGATTCCACGTAAGGATAGGTGAGAGGAACAGAGTTCATTTTACTCATAAGCATTTTAAAACTACTGACTTTTTAAAACTACGTACATGAGCTACACGAATAAAGTAAAAATCAATCTAAATAAACTCAAATGGCTGGGAAAGGAGAGAGATCCTGATCTGTGATCAGAGATTGAAAAGGTGGCTCAAGGCTAACAAAGCTAACAAAGAATCACAAGGATAAATATTAAAAGGTTACTTCCAATTAAGGAGTTGAGATTTCATTTCTTAAATTCAACCTTTTCTTAACGCTGCAGCAAATCTACTTGAAAAGAAAAGGCGTATTACTAACAAAGTAATATGCCTTTTAAAAGGTATAGTAATATTTTGTCCTGAGCTAAACTTGAAATACAAACACAAATTTAACAACTAGAGATGGCTAATGTGGATTAGGATGAAGCAAACTGCTCTTTTAACAGCAAGTACAAAGCTCTCAGGGAAGTGCTTTACCCATTCATTGAGAACAGTACAATGGATTTACTCAGTCTGTCAGAAATGCTGAGTAAAAAAATTAAGATACTACCCGCTACCTGGTCTCCCTTACCCCTAAAACAGGCCATAAAAGCTGCCTTGTCACTCAAAGTGCAGTGCACAGAGCAGCAGCAGCAGCCAACGCAGGCATCACAGGAGCTGATTAGAAAAGCAAAATCACGGGCTCCCCCCAGACCTAAATGCAGAATCACAATGTGCATTTTAACCAGATTCTCCAGACATTCATACACACATAAAGCTAGAAAAGTACTGCCATCAGGCCAACCCAATTCTTTTGACAAAACAAACAGCACACACACTTCTGAATAAGGAATGGAGAAGAAACAGAGGTCCTTCACTGGTACAACACAACTTGCTTTCTATTCTCTTCAGACTCCTGCAGAATGCTATAAGGGCTCTAAATGTATTTTTCAGCCTAATCAAAGTTCTGGTAAAGGCTTCAGATCATAATACAAACAACGAAGTGGAAGAAAGAGGGAAAGAGAAAATATTTATTTAGAGAATAATTATTTACAGACAATAATTATTTACAGAATACACTGCTTACAACGTAGCCTTAGGTAGTATTAGCAAGGAGAGATAAGAAGGCTTTTTAGAGCCTCAGCAGCTAAGGGTCAATACTCCTCTAACAGGTTTACTTGATACCATACCTTGAGACGCTCCCAAATTCCATCCCTACCTGCTTTTAGACACTGACACTAACAGGGAAGGATGCTTTGCACCCTAGGTCCACCGGATTTTATTACTCAAGAGAAGACACAAAGTATACAATTATAGGAAATAAAACATTGGAAGAACTTGAGGAAAAAGGGAAAATGAGATTAAAAAATAGAAAACAAAACAAGCTTTGGTTGCCACATATTAATTTTTGTTTGCTTTTTTTTTTTTTTTTTTGAGACATGGTCTCGCTAAGTTGCCCAGACTGCAGTGCAGTGGCTATCTGGCACAATCCTAGCTCAATGCAGCCTCAAATTCCTGGCTCCCAGCACTCCTCCTGCTGCAGGCAAGACTCCTGCACGGCTGGGAATACAGGCATGCGCCACTGCACCAGGCTCCACACAGTAATTTTAGTCAAAGCACCAGCCCCTAGCCTAACCCCAATTCTCATGAAACCATGAAACCAATCTTCTCTCCCTGGCTTTCCCAAACTACTTACCCAACCGAGTTAAAAAGCTATTCATTAAAGCAACAGATATTTACTGAAAGTGCCTAAAATGTGCCCTACACCTCAAAAAAAGCTAGTTTATCTTGATTTGTGGACTAGAATAGGCTTTTATTCTTCTGTTAATTGTCAATCTGTTAATTTTGTTAATTAAGCATTAAATAGTGAAATAACTGTACCAATTAAATTTTCTGAGGGTTACTATGTGTCCAAACTAAACACTAATGTACTTTAATCTTCTAAATAACAAGGCAAGTACTATATCCCCATTTACAGATGAGAAAACTAAAACACAACAGTTCTCAAAAGTTGATTTCCTTACTCTCTGCCTTCCCTTACTTCCAAAACAAAAACAAAAACTACTTCATTTAGAAAGCCTTTCCCACGTACTGTAGACCAACTTATTTCTTCTTTGAACTTCCATACAACTCTCCATAGCTACAATGTATGTTTCAAAGGGGGAAAAAGGCCGACACTACAAATAAATAAGAAAAACGCTAACATCACCAAAGAAAAATAGACAAAGAACACGAACAGATACTACACATTTAAACATGTTTTAACAAATAAGTGGAAAATGTTTTTCTGAATGGTTGATATTGTGCCAGGTATTGTCAAGAGGTCAGGAAATGGACACTCCCATTCACTGCTGGAGGAAGTGAAAAATCAACACCAACTTTCTAAGGCAATTTGGCAATATACGCCTTAAACCATTAAAAAACAAAAAAAGAAAGAAAAAAAAAATCACACCTTTTGACCCAGCAATCCATTTCCAGAAATACATCCTAAAGTAATAAAAAGATTCTCAGAAGGATACTCATCATAATATTAATAGCAAATATCATACACAACCTAAATGTCTAAATTAAATACACTAGACATCCAATTAAATACCATGTAGCCATTTTTATCTTCTCAAATATACTAACTGGAAAAAAGCATAACAAAAAACTATCACTGTGATGCCAGTTCTGAAAATATATATTCACAGCGGAAAAAGGACTATATACTGGAAATATCTATGCCCAAATGTTAAAAGGTGCTATCTAAAAATGGTGAGATGATACACAAGTACACCTTGTTTTATTGTGCTTTGCAGATATTGTGTTTTTTTTTTTTTTTTTTTTTTTTTTTTTTTTACAAATTAAAGGTTTTGTGGCAACCCTGTGTTCAGCAAGTCTATTGGCCCCATTTTTCCAACATGTGTTTGTTTTGTGTCTCTGTGTCACATTTTGGTAATTCTTGTAATAGTTCAAATCTTTTCATTATTATATTTGTTATGGTGATCTGTGCAATCGTAATTGTTTTCAGGCACCAGTAACCATATAAAACAGCAAATTTAATCAATAAATATGTGTGTTCTGAATGCTCCCCCAATGGGCTGTTCCCCATCTCTCTCTCCCTGTCCTCTGGCCTCCCTACTCCCTGAGACACAACATTATTGAAATTGAGCCAATCATAATAATAACCCTACAATGGCCTCTAAGCATTCAAGTGAAAAGAGTCACACATCTCTCACTTTAAATCAAAAGCTAGAAATGATTAAGCTTAGTGAGGAAGGCATTTCAAAAGCTGAGATAGGCTGAAAGCTAGGCCTCTTGCACCAAACAATTAGCCAAGTTACAAACACAAAGGAAAAGTTCTTGAAGGAAATTAAAAGTGTTACTCCACTGAACACACGAATGATAAGAAAGTGAAACAGCCTTACTGGTGATACAAAGACGTTTTAGTAGCCTGGATAGAAGATCAAATCACCCACAACATTCCCTTAAGCCAAAGCCAAAGCAAGGTCCTAACTCTATCCAATTCTATGAAGGCTGAAAGATGAGGAAGCTGCAGAAGGAAAGTCTGAAGCTAGCAGACGTGGGATCATGAGGTTTATGGGAAGGTGTCTCCGTAACATGAAAGTGCACAGTGAAGCAGCAAGTGCTGATGTAAAAACTGCAGCACACTACACAGAAGATCTAGCTAAGATCACCGATGAAGGTAGCTACACTAAACAACAGATTTTGATTGTAAATGTACCAGCCTTACACTGGAAAAAGATGCCATCTAGGACTTTCACAGCCAGAGAGAAGCAGCTAATGTCTGGCTTCAAGGCTTCAAAGCACAGGCTGACTCTTCTTGTAGGGGCTAATGCAGCTGGTGACTTTAAGTTGAAGCCAATGGTCATAGACCACTGAGAAAATCCTAGGGCCCTTAAGAATTATGCTAAACCTACTCTGTGCTCTAGAAATGGAACAACAAAGCCTGGATGATAGCACACCTGTTTATAGCATGGTTTACTGAATATTTTAAGCCCACTGTTGAGATCTACTGATCAGAAAAAGAAGGCCCCATTCAAAATATTGCTGCTTATTGACAATTCACCTAGTCACCAAGAGCTTTCTGATGGAGATTAATGTTGTTTTCATGCCTGCTAATACAACACCCATTCTGAAGCCCACGGACCAAGGAGTAACTCTGACTTTCAAGTCTTATTATTTAACAAATACATTTTGTAAAGCCATAGCTGGCTAGACGGTGATTCATCTGAGGAATCTTAGTAAAGTCAATTGAAAGCCTTCTGGAAAGAATTCACCATTTTAGATGCTATTAAGAACATTTATGATTCATGGGAGAGGGTCAAAATATCAACATTAACAGGAGTTTGGAAGAAGTTGATTCCAATCCTCATGGATAACTTAGAGGGTTTCTTGAGATGGAATCTACTACTGGTGAAGATGCTGTGAACATTGTTGAAATGAAGCAAATAATATCTAGAATATTATGTAATCTTAGCTGATAAAATAGCAAGCAGGGTCTGAGAGAATTAACTCCAATTCTGAAAGAAGTTCTACCATAGATAAAGTGCTATCAAATAGCATCGCACGCTACAGAGAAATTTTTCATGAAAGGCAGAGTCAATCAATGTAAGAAACTTCACAGCTGTCTTATTTTTAGGAAAGTGCCAGTCACCCAACCTTCAGCAACCACCACCCTAATTAGTCAGCAGCCATCAACATCCAGGCAAGACTCTCCACCAGCAAAAAGATTACAACCTGTTGAAGGCTCAGATGATCATTAGCATTTTTAGCAATAAAGTATTTTTAAATTAAGGTATGCACACTGTTTTATTTAGATATAATGCTATACAGACTATGTACACTTAGCAGACTACAGTATGTGTAAATATAACTTTTATATACACTGGGAAACCCAAAAATTTGTGACTTTATGGCAATATTTGCTTCATTACAGCTGAGGGGTTGGTTACAGTGGTCTGGAACTGGCCCTCTCAATACTTCTGAGGTATGCCTGTAAGTGATTTAATTTTTTCATTTACATATGTGTGCTCTGAATTCAGAAGAACCCCGGTTCAACCCCTGCCTCCCCCCACTTACCAACTGTGTGACCTTGGGCAAATTACTTTATCTAAGCCTCAATTTCTCTATTTATAAAATGAAAATAATAATTTATCCTCAGAGGCTGGTTGAGAGGATTAAATGAGATAATGCATGTAAAGCACTTACACTGACAGGCGGTCAGCTCAGTTTCTCGAACACTTATTTTAAAAATTTATCAGACATCTTATGCTTATAAGCAGAAAGTTATTTTTCCTTTAATAAAAATTCTTAAGATTAAAAAATATCTGCATAGCAAAAATTTAAAGAAGATTTATTTTCATCAACCTGAACACTATACAAATCATGACATTTTAGCATTTTAAACAATGTTAACAAAATTCCCAAGAAATTAGGTTGAGAATTAGAGATGGTGTACACGTAACCAAAAGGGTCTATATGTTTACTGAATAGTACAAAAAAACCGCATTACACATTTTTAGGATCTAGCCTACTCTATAATGTTCTAGTACAGCTCTAATTAACTAACCATCAAAATGACACGGTCACTTTGCACATTCTATCAGAACAATCAGATTCAACCAAAGAAAGGAAAAAGGCTTAAAGTCTAATTTAATACAGGACAGGCGTGGTGGCTCACGCCTGTAATCCTAGCACTCTGGGAGGCCGAGATGTGAGGATCTCTTGAGGTCAAAAGGTCGAGACCAGCCTGAGCAAGAGCAAGACCCCAAATCTACTAAAAATAGAAAAAATTAGGTGCATACCTATAGTCCCAGCTAAGGCCAGGAGTTCAAGGTTGGATGAGCTACGATCATGTCACTGCACTCTACCATGGGCAACAGACTCCAGGTACAAAACGCGTAAGACACAGACTCCAGGTATCAATGAACCCAAACTGTTAAAGACTGGGATATCTTAGACATTAATTATTATAGAATTTACTTAGTTTTATTTGAAGTCTACTAAGTGCATATATACACACACATTTCAAATGTGTACAACCTTTTCAGCAGCTCTTCATACAGAAATCATAGGCCTAAAGAAAATGCTAACTTCTCAAGCAACTCATCAGACCCTCTATAAGACAGGGCCTATAGACCTTACCTAATTAATAATTCATGGATTTCTGGAATATATTTTTCCTACTTTTAAGTCTAAAATGATAAACATGCCCTGTTAAGTTAAAAACATAGGCAAATACAAAATAAAATACTTCTGTAATATAAGAAATTTGTGACAGTATCTCTGAGGAGGGGACACAGAAACTGGGAGAATGGGGTAAGAACGAGGCAAGCATTTGCTGTAGACATCTTTATTTAGCATTAAGTGTATTCGATTGGCCGGGCGCGGTGGCTCACGCCTGTAATCCTAGCTCTCTGGGAGGCCGAGGCGGGTGGATCGCTCGAGGTCAGGAGTTCGAGACCAGCCTGAGCAAGAGCGAGACCCCGTCTCTACTAAAAATAGAAAGAAATTATATGGACAACTAAAAATCTATATAGAAAAAAAAAAATTAGCCGGGCATAGTGGCGCATGCCTGTAGTCCCAGCTACTTGGGAGGCTGAGGCAGTAGGATCGCTTAAGCCGAGGAGTCTGAGGTTGCTGTGAGCTAAGCTGACGCCACGGCACTCACTCTAGCCTGGGCAACAAAGTGAGACTCTGTCTCAACAAAAAAAAAAAAGAAAAAAAAAAAAGTGTATTCGATTTTTTAAACCTAGCTATTAAAATATAAAAATATTTGCCTTATATTTTGGTTCATACAAAAGATGTGCAAACTAGGTTTGATTAATACAGTGGAGAGAGTCAGATGTAGATGTAGTCTGTGTACAAGACAGAAGTATGATATTATAAAATCAAAGTTTTTTTTTCTTAATTGCCTTTGTAAATGCAGAGTTTTTTACTAGCTCTAGAAACTCATTTTAAAGAAGAGTGAATCCTACCTCATCTCTACTCCTGCTTTTAGTTTTTTACTAGTATTCTTTTTTCAAAATCAGTGTACAATTCAGTGGTTTTTAGCTTAGTCATGGAATTGTGCAACCACCACCAGTACTTAATTCCAGAACATTTTCATCACCCCTTGGAGAAACTCAGTCAGTACCCACTGGCAATCACTGCCCTTACTCCCACCCCCACCCCTTGCCCAGCCCCTGGCAAACATTAATCTACTTTCTGTCTCTACAGATTTGCCTCTTCTAGACATAGCACATAAACAGAATCATAAAGTATGTAGCCTAATTTATGGCTGGCTTCTTCACTTAGAATAATGTTTTCAAAGTTCATCCATATTGCAACATGTATCAGTATTCCGTTCCTTTTTATGTCTGAATAATATTCTATTGTATGGATACACCAATTTTTCTTTATCCATTCATCAGCTGATGGAGATTTGGGTTGTTTTTAATTTTTGGCTATTACAAGTAAGGTTCCTATAAACATCCACGTGCAAGTTTTTGTGTGGACACATGTTTTCAATTCTCTTAGACATATACCCAGGAGTAGAGCTGCTGGGTCATAAAGTAAACCTTTTAAATTTTTTAAGGAGCTGGCAAACTGTTAGAATGAAGGTTAAGGCTTGTAGGCTACAATCAACCTTCACTTGGAAAAATTTCCAGTAACATTAATTAATAAATTCCAACACACAACCATTTAAAAGCACTGAAAGGAGTATTTATGGTCTCAGACTTGAGATATGTGATTCTTTCATTTAACCCCCCAAAAACAACTAAGTATTTGTACTACAGCCCCATCTCAATATCAAGCAGCATAATGTCAACTTGGGAGAGAAAAAATAATCTATTCAGATTCCAGCATTGCCTATAAAATTTTTAGTTGGATTAGGCAAGGATCTCACAATACCATAAAAAAAATAATACCAAAAGCCAAAGTGCTATGGAAAATGTTCACTTCAATAAAACTGACCTTTACTATACCAAAAATGAAGGAACCATGTGTTCTATTTCCTTCACATTCTGCACAGCACTAGCAACTTAGCATATACTTGCTGACATGGGGCTGAATAACTAAAGTCTCACCTTTGCTCTATCCCTTCCCCATGAAAACCAGAAATTAAGACTTAATCAAATAGTATTTTTTAAAAAACTGAACTATACTAATCTCTAAATTAGAGGATATTCTGTAATATCCTCTAATCTGATACTTTCATGTTCTAACTCAAACATCCCAATTAATTATAGAAAGTACTCACCTGTTCCTTCCCACAAAACCCCAGCTATATATAAAGACTAGGAGCTCACAAGAGCTAAAAGCTGGAGGCAACCAAATTGTCCATCAAAGGATGAACAAATAAACAAAATGTGGTATATACAAACAATGGAATATTATTCAGCCTTAAAAAGAAAGAAAATCCTGTCACACGCTACAACAGGGATGAACTTTGATGACATTATGTTAAGTGAATAAGCCAGTCACAAAAAGACTATGATTCCACTTAATATGAGGCATCTCAAGTAGTCAAATACACAGAATCAGGAAGCAGAATGATGGCTGCCAAGAGCTGAGGGGAAGGGAAGAGAGGAGACGTTTAATGGGTATAGAGTTTCAGTTTTTACAAGATGAAAAAATTATGGGGATGTGTTTCACAATATGAATACAGTGAACACTACTGAAATGTACATTTAAAATTGGTTAAGATGGTAAATTTCACGTGTTTTTTAATAATAAAAATGCATAAAATATCAGGGAGCTAAAAAATATTTCACTAAGAACTGGTTCTACTGCTAGAGACAAATTAATAATACTCTTTTTATGTCAAGGGGGGAAAAAAGACTGGGAACAAGTAATCCCTTTGCTACTACTACCAATTCCTTCAGGCATTTTTGCATGCTGCATCCCTAGACACAGAATTTAATAAGGATTATTTATTGCTAGAATAGCCTGTTTTCTCTTGACATAGAGCCTTCCCACTTTTACGCTACCTTAGAGACTCATCTAGTCTAGGCCCATAAGATCTTAACCTTGTGGTAAGGTGGAAAAACATGCATGGCGTAACACCAGAAAGTTACTTTCACTTAGAGCACACCTACGATGAATTGCAATGGCAGGTTCTGAAAAGCAACACTGTTCTAGATCTAACCTTTTTCTCTTGACATAGAGCCTTCCCACTTTTACGCTACCTTAGAGACTCATCTAGTCTAGGCCCATAAGACCTTAACCTTGTGGTAAGGTGGAAAAACATGCATGGCGTAACACCAGAAAGCTACTTTCACTTAGAGCACACCTACGATGAATTGCAATGGCAGGTTCTGAAAAGCAACACTGTTCTAGATCTAACCTTGTTCCAGACCTTTAGAAAATTTTTAACATTTTGCCACCAATCCCTTTTACCTACTCTGGTTTCTCTTAATACAGGCTGCTGAAGAAGAATTTAAACTCCTTCTGAATGAAGTATAAAATGAGCAACTGGTTCAAAAATCCAAAATACCCTTCTAATATATTTAGCCATGAGAGACAGCAGTTTTTAATTTAAAAAAAAAAGAAAGAAAGAAAGAAAGAAAGAAAGAAAGACAGGAACACACTAAATCTGTCAAGTCCGTTATCTCAGAGAAGATTTTTCCCTTCACCATTGTATCAATAAGTGACAAGAGGATTCTTAAGAAAGAAAACCCTCTTAATAGCTAAAAAATCATCACTGCCATACAAAATATCTTTGATTCTTCCAAATTTAGAGTTTAATAGAAGAGTTTAGGCACGTAACCACAGGCAAAACTATAGATTAAAACAGAGGTTCTTAAACAGGGTCATTGGTCCATAAGCCCTGTGAACTGGATAAAAGAGATCAAAGACTTCAAAAGTGAAAATCTCAGTTGATATTTAAACATGCAGAGAGGATCTGACAAACAGAAACTAAAGTTACAAGAATATAACCCTTGGTATCACAGCAAATAGAAGCATATAAAAGTATTCAACAATGATTTGCCAAGAAGTCCACATATGCCAAGAGCAAAGATCTTGATGAAATTTTAATCAACTATTGCCAATATTAACTAAAAACATTCATACTAATTTTTTTAAATTAGCTGAGTTTCTTTTTTAATATACCCTATGTTTAAATCTGGATGGAAAACTGTTACAGCTAGTTTAAAGTCTTACATCCTTTGACAAATTGTTTTAAAAAGAGTAGAAAAAAAGCCACAAAAATATTGAAAACAGTAAGCAATAAAGTGTTGATACTACAATTTTTAGAGTGGGAAACTGTGTAACTATTTTAAAGTGGAATTATTTTGTACTTTAAGATTTACAGGCCGGGCGCGGTGGCTCACGCCTGTAATCCTAGCACTCTGGGAGGCCGAGGCGGGTGGATCGCTCGAGGTCAGGAGTTCGAGACCAGCCTGAGCAAGAGCGAGACCCCGTCTCTACTAAAAGTAGAAACATTATATGAACAACTAAAAATCTATATAGAAAAAATTAGCCGGGCATAGTGGTGCATGCCTGTAGTCCCAGCTACTCGGGAGGCTGAGGCAGTAGGATCGCTTAAGCCGAGGAGTCTGAGGTTGCTGTGAGCTAAGCTGACGCCACGGCACTCACCCTAGCCTGGGCAACAAAGTGAGACTCTGTCTCAACAAAAAAAAAAAAAAAAAAAAAAAAAAAAGATTTACAGAAAAACACTGTTCCTTCTCCCCTTCCTCCCTTTAGCAGTTCAGAGTTGGGAAAGACCGTTACCATGCCAATTTTATACCTTTCTTTGAATAAAAGAAAACATATCAAACTGTTACATGTTGGGCTCAAAATAAAACACAATGTCAAAGTCATCAATTTACTTCCAATGACCAAGCAGCCAACCCGGAAATGGTACTAAACTAGGCTCTGAGAATTTCAGTAATCCTACAGTAAGTGTTACTGATAGCTGGATCTGAGCAGAGACATTATAGGGAAAACCCTAAAAAACTTTTAGGGGTAAATTATTTTGGGAAATATGCTACTGATATTTAATCTCTATAAGAGAGCGGTAAATTTAAAAATAGATACTTTAAAGTCCTAAAAGGCATCTTTCTTCACCAAGATCACCAGAGGAAAGAGCTTAAGGCAGACCTAATTTGGTATCTAAAGAACAGTGAAGTAGGCTGAAACAATCCCAAGTCACAGAAACCACTCTCATAGGAAAGCTTTATAGACATTCATGCACAAAAGCAGTATACTATTCTGATCACTTAACTTGTGGTTCATGAGACTTTAAAGCACTATTAGTAAAATGAAATCTATTAACAGACTAAATCAACAACTGTCAAATTTTTTGATGGCAGTTATCACCTTACCCTCTTAAAACACAAGAATGCCAAAGACCTTTTAAATTTTAAAATATTTATTCATTATAAAATAGTAAACCTTACACATTAAAAATGTTATGACAAATGACTATAATCCCCTCTCCAAAATTAGTGAGAATGGCATTGTTTTACATTGTTGCAAATCTCTGTAGTATCTAGCCTAAAAGATTCTCTTAATTGCTTCTGTATTCAACATACTGTATGTATGTTGCGTCCATACAATATGTTGTGCCCAGTTAAATATATGAAGAAAATTTAGCCTCACTCAGATACGTAGTTGGAAAGGGAGGAATACTCTGATAGGTGCTTCAGGTAGTTATGGATATCCCTTTGATACTGCACCAAAACTGCACAAGTGGCAGTTTCTAAAAGGTTTTGAACTCCAACAGCATATCAGTAGTCTATTACATTAAAATTCAATGCTCTAGCTTGCACTTTTACTTATGCATGACTGTGTAATATCACATGCATCGGTCATTTGTAAAGACTGATTTCACTGAGTTAAGTGGCTCTTTCAAACTTTGACACATTTCAGTACACGGTATCAAAAATCACAATCATTAATATTACTATCGATTTCAGTTGTACAATCTTTTCAGTACTGGGAAGCTGTCAAGCTCACGATGGCAGATATGTTTTCCAAAATTCTAATTTTTGCATGAAAGCTCAAATTTTATGACGGGCAACAAATACTGTCCATTGAGGCAACAGGTTCACTGCTCATTTGAGAAAAATGTCTGCCAAATATCTAAGTCTGAATAACCATAGTTTGTCAGTAGTTCTTACAAATATTAATAAATAGACGTATTCAAATAGACATTTAATAAAAGTAACAGCTTTTACTACTTCATCACGAACATTCTAAAGTAAAATTGGCATTTTTTTAAACTGCCAGCACGTGGTGATGAAGATTACCCTGACTTATGGGGGTACCATTTGGTGCCACGGCCTTGATTCATGCTAACACTCCAGCGGCTTTACCCACATGGCTTTTGCACTGCTGCTGCAAATGCCAACACAGTGAAAAAGGCAAATACCATCTTAGTATTATTATGAAAATAGTTTCAACTTCACAGACCTTTTGAATGCATCCAAGGGTTGCCACACCACACTTTGAGAACCACTGGACTAAATGATATTGGTTCTGACATTGATTATGAACTCTGACCAGAAAAATGCACATATGTACAATCGCACACAATACAATTTTATATACAACTTCAGAAGGTTCCCAAGCCCTTATAACCCATCTATAGCATGCCCCAATTTAAGAATGCCATTAGCAGAAAGTTCAATCTCCAAATTAAATTTAATTACTTCAAAACATAATAATCTAGTAGGCATTACAAATAAACCTTGCTATTCTAACAACCTGAACACTTTCACCTGAACTAAGAGATCAAGTTTTGAGATAAATAAAATTACCATAGGAAAATTAAAAGGTTTGAAGTAAGAATCCCAGCTTCATTATCTGCTCAACATTATATAGTTAATAAGGTAACCTTCTCAACAGGGTCTACTTATTTCGTAAGATTTTTCTGAAGAGTAACAAATTAGTACATATAAAGCACCTGAACAGTGCCTGGTACATAGTTAAGTACTCAAAAAATGCCAGTTGCTGTGATTCCTTAAGATGGCTATGTTATCTCTACCTTACGCTGACCATATAGCAGTTTATTTACAAAAAAAAATCTAATTTGCATACAGGCCTTTACTTCTCTGTCTACTTGAAGATCCTTGATTACTCAATTATAATTTCCATCATCATCTATAAGAAGGGCAAAGAGATTATAGTTGAGGATATCAGCTAATAAATATATCTATTTCCAATCCTTCAGTTTTCCTATTTAACGGCATAAGAAACTTAAAATGTACTTTTCTTTCTACAACTCAACTTTAACATAAACTAGACAAATATACATGTGCAAATACATAACATATGGGAAACTCTTTATTGATTTAACAAATTTTTTGCTTCAAACTATCTCTCATTATTCTGCTTATTCCACACTTCTGAAGGTCTTGACTTTATTTTAAAATTTAGGTCACTATTAAAGAGTATTAAAAACTAACCAAGTATAATTTTTGGCTTATTTTAATAACTTATGACAAAATGTCAGCTAATATGCTTTCAGCGGTCATTATCTCTCATAATTTTTTAATCAATAAAGGAATGAGAAAAAACTTAGTATCTTAAATACTAAAAGAAATTGTTTAATACTAGATAAATAGTGTCATTCATGTTATTTGATGGCACATTTACTCCTTTAAGTGAATGTACTGAGTGAGGTCTACTAGACTTCAGTCAGTAGTAGTAATGCTAGTGTTAAGCCAAAGCAGTGTCACATGTCATTAAAAGTAAGAATGTTAAGACCTCTGCCATAGAACATTAGGTTTTGGAATACAGCTGCTATGCCACTATTTTGAAATCTGCAAAACAGGGTTTTAGTATTTTTTCTATTACCTTAGTGGCTAAATCTAACATGCATACTATTCTAAGAAACACAGAAGGGAAATGATTTTAAATTCTGTTTATATTGTAGCATTAAACATTATGGAATAGATTGAAAACCATTAAATTTTGTGTGATACCCTAAGGATTATTTGTGTCTCAATAATCCTTATGTCCTTATTTGGGGTGTATTTAGACTTTACCATTTAAAAAATATTTTCCAAGAACCAGTCCACAAGACTAAATCCTACCCAAAAGAAACAGGAAACAAAGAGCTGAAAAGATACAATGCATTTGGATCCAAATTTCCTAATAAGGCTTCATGTAATAAAATCATATCCTAAAATAATTTCCTATGAAAGAAAGTTTAAGATTGTCAAATATGGAGATGAGGAAAATTACACATATTAAAATGAAAGTATTAAATACTTAGTATTAAAAATTATTTAATATTTTTAAATTATTAAATAATTAAAATCTGCATTAAAATAAAGCAACTATCTTAAATGGCTAATAGGTCCATATTTCGACCAAATATACACTTCAGATTATCCACATGTATTTGAATTTTTAATAATTTACTCCCACAAGTAAAAAAAAAAAAAAAAAAAGAAAGAAAAAAATTTTTTTTTCTTTTAGAGAAAGGGTCTGGCTCTGTTGCCCCAGCATAGAGTGCAGTGGCATGATCATAGCTTACTGCAACCTTAAACTTCTAGGCTCAAGCAATCCTCCCAGCTTTGCCTCCCAAGTGGCTGGGACTACAGGCACTCACCACCACACCTGGCTAATTTTTATTTATTTTTGGGAGATAGGGTCCCACCCACTATGTTACCTAGGTTGGTCTCGAACTCCTGACCTCAAGTGATCTTCCTACCTTGGCCTCTCCAAGTGCTGGGATTACAGGCATGAGCTACCACACCTGACCCTACAGGCTAGTTTTGAATGCTTTTTGAAATTTATTATTAGTGGAATCAAAGAATATGTATAAAACACATACACATACCATTCCTTCACTTTGGCCAAGAAATATTTAGTAGCTTTTAAAGATAACTCCCTAGTTTCCCCATATTCCAAGGACTCTCCCTTACTTGCTAGAAAAGTTCAAATAATAACAATTATCTAAATCCTTATAAGGCTCTTATGTGCTAGGTACTATTCTGTTTCATATGCATAAACTCATTTAATCATCAAAACAACACTATAAGACAGGTTTTATTGTTACCCTCATTTTACAGAAGGGTGTAACAGGCACAAAGAGATGAATTAACTTGCCCAAGATCACACAAGTAGTAAGTGACTGAATAGGATTCAAACCATGCAGCCCAGCATCTGAGTCTGTGCTCACACCTACTGTCTCATGACAGAAAGCTGTCAATAAAGGAAAAATTAAAAGAATAGAATATATGCTGTCACTGCTACCACGAAGACTAAAATGAAAACTTCATGACATGAGAATACTGAAGTGATAGAGATTTTAGTGCCTCACTACAGGCAAACTACTTAGGGTGCCTGAAGACAACCTGTGTATCTCAATATAGGCTGTAAACGCTGGGAAAGGGCCTCTGTGGGCCAAAAGACATGAGAGTATACGGTCAAATGTGAAGTTTTGTTTTAGCTCTCTAATGTAATTAATGAAAACTTTTGAGTTTGGGTTAACTAAGGCCAGTAATGATTTATTTTAAATTAAGCCCTCTCTGGATTACAGTATCTCAAACAACTTATCAGTAGTAATAATGTTGGGCTATTTCTTTCTAAGACATCTTTGGAAATTAACAAGATCAGAGTACAAGGAACAGCAGAAATCACCTAATCCAGTCTTGTCATTTCATTGCTAAGCACACAGGAACCCAGAGCAGTACTTATCCAAAGTGATATAGTTTGTGTTAGAGTTGGGGTAAAAAAAAACCCAAGGCCTCCTGACCTCTTTGTATTATGCAGCTGTGTATCATCAATCCAGTTATAAAAAGCCTGCCAAATAAATAAATCCATGATAGCCAGAAGTACATCTCAATCACCCTACCTTTCACCAGTTCTCTTCCACTTCCAAAACTTAAAAACAACAGCAACATTTATATTCCTTCATTCAACAAATACTCAACATCTACTATGTGCTAGGCATTGTTCTAGACACAGCAGTTTATATAGGATGCCCTGCACAAGGCACAAAGATAAATTAGTTCTGCACTAAGCTTACAGTATTAACGGTAGGGGCTTGGGGTATTAATATATCTATATAACAAAGGAAATGTAAAAGATAAGTTATTTCCAGAAAAGGCAATTAAATAAAATGGTTATAGAAATGACTCAAAGGATGAGCAGGATCCTGGTAAGAGAACTATGGGAGGAGTGTCAGGCAGAAAGGTGGGAACAGCAAAAACAAGACCCAGAAGTAAGAGAGTATAGAACTTGTTGGAAGAACAGCATCCGTTTAGCTGGACTGTTAGCCACAGCAGCAAATAAACTTAGAGAAACACAGGCCATCCTGGAGAAAGGCTGTACATTCCAGGCTGGCATGTTTCAATTTAATTCCTAATCCAGTGGATGCAGTGATTAACTGAAGATTTCTGAGGAAAAGGACTGCATTTAAGATTAATTTAAAAGCTACCTGGACCACTGAGCCAAAATTAACACACACACACGCGCGCGCGCACACACACACATACAAAGATTAATTTAAAAGTAAAACATAGGACGAAGCAGCATGGAATAATTTAGGAAGTTACTGTAACCAGATGAGAAATAGTGCGAATCTGAACAAAGGTCAAAGTGGGTATAGAGGAGATTAAGGCATTACGGAAGGAAAAATGGTATGCCCTGGCAGCTGACTGCATGTAGTGGAAAGAGAGTCAATTTGGAGCCTTTGACGGGAAAGAAATTGAGATCTATCATTAACAGAAAATAGGCAAGCTAAACTAAAGGTTGAGCTAGATGCAACCTGTTTAGAGATTATAGTCTAAATCTAGGGGGAAAATGTATTAATCTTATTTTACTTGAGAAAAGCAAATCTTCCCTTAGTAAAATAAATAGACTATAGTATACAAACCACAATATGCAAAAATACCCAAATTAAAGCAGTATAATTGGAAAACTGGATGCTTTTTATGCTTAATACATTTATACTGACATAGGTACTAGAACAAATCATGTTTTTACTAAAATATACATATTTGTATTAAAATGTACATACTAAGTCTTAGCATTTTAAGATGCTCAGAATGTGCTGTATGTTAAAATATTTAACCACAAAATTATTAATGACTCAGCAGCAAAATGCAGCTGCTAAATATTACCAGAATTATAACTGATCCATCATATACAGTAAGTCCTGACTTAACATTATCAATAGGTTCTTGCAAACTGTGACTTTTAAGTTGTTTTGCTCAACATTTTGTTGTATTAGGTCATTAAGTATGAAATGTCCGATTTCCTTAAGTACTAAGTTTGACAGTTGATATCCCTGACATTTTCACTTTAACATTTCTTGTTTTATTTTTATTGTGAAGGTACATCCTCACTCTTTCAATTGCACAGTTTTTGGCTTGTGATTATCTTTCAAATTTTTTCTAGAGCAAATTTTGTGACACCATGGATAAGTCAAGAATTCGTGTTATTTTTGAATGTGAGTTCCATCGTGGAACCAATGCAGCACAGACAGCTCAAAATATAAACGAAGTGTTTGGGAGGGAGGTGGCTAATGAATGCACAGTACATCAATGGTTTGCGAAGTTCTGTTCTGGTGATTTTAATCTTGAAAATGAGCCACATGGGCTACCTGAGATCAAGGTGGACAATGACGAGCTGAAAGCTGTAGTGGAAGCAAATCCATCTCAACCTATGTGTAAAATTAGCAGCAAGGTTGGACATTACTATTCCAACAATATTGGACCATTTGAAACAAATCAGCAAAGTAAAGAAGCTGGATAGATGGGTTCCGCGTGAATTAAACAAGCATCAAAAAAAGAGAAATCATCTTGAAGTTTGCCTTCCTCTGCTGTCACGATATAAAGGCGAACCATTTTTACACTATATTATGACTTGTGATGAAAAATGGATTCTTTTTGACAATCTCAAGTGTTCAGCACAATGGCTGAATAAAGATGAAATGCCTAAACACAGTCCAAAACCAAATATTCACCCCAAAAAGCTAATGGTGTGTTTGGTGGTCCAGCATTGGTATTATCCACTACAGCTTCATGAAACCTAGTCAGTTGATTACAGCGGATGTCTATACTGCAACCAACTGGACGACATGATGAGGATGTTTGCAATTAAGCAGCCCAGCTTGGTCAAAAGAGACAGGCCAATCCTCTTGCAAGACAACACTCAACCACATGTCACACAAACACTGCTCAAACTGACACCAGGTGGACTTGGAAACACACTGTCAACCACCATATTTACTAGACCTTGCACCAACTGATCACCACTTCTTCCAGGCTTTGGACCACTTCTTGCAAGAAAAAATATTCAATTCTCAACAAGCTACAGAAAACACCTTTCACGATTTTATCACCACTTACTCTCCAGGCATCTTTGCTGCTGGCATAAGCTAGATGGCAAAACTCTGTCGATAGCTTAGGTGCATACTTTGATTAATTGTACTGCTTATTGTCTGAGATATAATAAACTGCTGATTCAAAATCGGACATTTCATATTTAATGACCTAGTAACACTGATGAGAGAAAAACTGGTTATACATCAGTTTCACTTAAAGTCACAGTTTTCATCAAGACATTAACTGAGGACTTACTGTATATCACAAGTTATCATTTGGTTCAGTTAAGGTAAGTGATGTTCAGTTTGGAACATCAACTTCTTCTAATCGAGTATCCTCAGTGATCAGCATTTAGGAGACCTTTGATAAAGGGAATAAATAAAACTCAATCAAAGAATGTTTCCAAATACACAGCACTTTCATAACTTGGTGAGTATTACACAACAGCAATATTTGATCCAATATTTGAGTGCCTACTATTCAGTAAGTAATGGAGTTACAAAATGAGTAATACCCAACTCCTCCCTTTAAATTAGGACTTATCTCTCTAAACAAGTCAAACACTTAAGGCTTTGCCTTAAAGCCTTAATTTACACTACCATGTAACCATCCATCACTGAGTATCTTAACTTCTGTAAATTTGTTTTCTCATCTGAAAAACAGATGAGGATTCAACAGAAAAGGAATATAAGAGAGCTCTGTAAAATATGACAAGTATAATGTATGCCAGTTGATTCCCCATAGGATTCGCCACACTCTGATCAGATACTTCATTAAGGGTGACACTGACATAAGCAAATAAAAGCATTCAACTGCCTCAACACAAAGCCATCATCCTACCATCACCTGAAAACATCCTCAAAACAAACAGCATTCTACGGACAGGTCAGAAATATGATCTTAATATGAAGACAATACAATCTAGAGAAAGATTTATAAATTTTCACTACACAAATCTTTAAAAAATAAAAAGTACATGTTTTAATTTACCTGTGAATTGTTTGGAAAATTCCTACTGCAATTCAAGACAATACTATTAAAATTCAAACTTTAAATAACATTTCTGAACAATGAAATAATGCAACTACTTTGTGGTAAATAATGCCTCCACCACCTAAGACCATCTCAAATGAATGCAAAACCTTCAAGTTTCAAAACTTTACATAAAAAAAAAAAAAAATTTTTTTTTTTTTTTTTTTTTTTTTTTTTGAGACAGGGTGTCACCGTCACCCAGACTGGAGTTCAGTGGCACCACATCTCACTGCAACCTCAAACTCCTGGGCTCAAGCAATCCTCACCTGCTGTGGCCTCCCAAAGTGCTGGGATTACAGGCGTGAGCCACCACGCTCAGCCTAAATAAACTTTTGAAATACATTAGTAAACAAATTTTGGAGGAAAATTAGACTTAAGCACTTAACTGATCCAACAGTTCCTAACTGCACAAGAATATAAGCTCACCAGAGACAAGCTATATAACTATAGAATTGATACTTTCTTATCCAACCAATCAACCTCTGAAACACAAATGAATAATTTGAACCAGCATTTCTTCACAGAATATGACAATCAACACCACTCTCCCAAAGTAGGCAAGTTCAAAAGAAGCTAAAAATCTTCCCATAAAATAAAAAGACGCTGTCAAGAAGGTTTTTGAGCTAAATGTTGAGGGCAGCTACTTCAATTTTATTATCTAAAAACACTGTACAAACATGAAAAATGCATCACCATGTATTTGTATGTGGGATTTATATAACAAGGAGACACTGATCACATGGACCTCAGAGATTTCTTGTGATGGTTTTATATATATCATCATCTACTGCTTTTTTCATTTAAATCATTTTCTCCTTTCAGGAGAAAAAATAATAAAACAAAGCATAAAAAAGAGATTTAAGACTATCTTTCAGGAAGGATAACTTTTAAAACTGTTCTTCTATTTCTTGGACAATAAACACAAAATATTCTTGAACTAAAAAGGACTGAACTTCAAGGAAATCCCTCAGTAGTCAAGATTTTGAAAAGATTCTATTAATATATTCCAATTTTGCATTATTAAATACTTTCTTACCTTCTGCTACATCATCATCTACTGCTCCTTTCACCTGAGAAAAACACCATTGAATATCATTCCCTCCTCCAGCTCCTGGAAAAAGAAAACATACCAATTAAAACTGAGTTCTGTTCATGTTTACTCTCGTAAACACAGAGATGGTATCCATGGCTGGCATGATACTAACAGCCTAGTACTACCCACACATACAACCACCACTGAGAGAACCAATTTGGCAAAAGGTAAGTCTCCAATAGTTGGTACTGCATTAAAAAGAAGGAAAAAAAAGATTCCAGGTATGAAATATTTAAAGACACATGTTCTATGGTTTTCATTGTGTATCTGTTCAAAACTTCCCTTCCATTTTCCCTTCCCCTCAAAAACACAGTAAAGAGCCTTACATTTAAGCAAGACCTACCAGAAATAAGTAAATACCCACAGTTAAAGAGTTTTCCTTAAGTGTACAAAAAGCCTGCAGAAGAGTTAATAAGGTTAAACTACCATGAAACATAGAACGAAGAGAAAACTTCGGGAACATTACTGCCGGGGTGAGGAGTAATGATTCATATGAACTCTATCACCAAAGCGCACACACAGCAAACACAACACCCATTTCTTTGCATTCATTACCAGCAAATCACTGGCTCCAGACAGAGAGGAAAAGAAACTGAAATGAATGCTGCTGAAGAGATTGTCAAAGGAAGCTTGTTCTGCCTTCCCTTCACCTCATCCCTCAGAATCCAAAGGACCTGCCAAAGAATTCATTTTGCTAATTTGCCATCAACTTGTGCAAAACAATTTTAATCTCATTTCATTATTCAACAAGGCCAAAGAGCAAACCGTAAGTCAACCCAACATGTTAACTTTTTAAAAGGTTTATCTATCTAAATACTGGAAAAAAGCACAGAAAATTGATTTAATCTCGGAAATGTTCCTATTTTACTCCCAAGTACTGAGGAGTAAATGGGGAAAATGTCCTGGCTCTATGGAAGAAGAAACTGAATCTAAATCTAACATTGATTCTACTAAATGAAACAAGATATTTAGCAACACCAAAATGTACAAAAAGAATTCTCAAAGCAATTATATTGCCTCTCTCTCTCTCCCTTTACACTCCTTCTCTGCTAAATCTATTTCAACTAGGTTTTCTCTCTACACCCCTCTGCCCCCCCTTGCAAGCTTCTACCTAAATCTCTCTCCCCTTGGCTATTTATATCACTGAACTCCACAACTATTTTAACTAACTCTATGAAACCCTTTTGGGAAAAGGACATCTGCACAAAAGCTAACATGCAAAACGGAAAGTTTAAATTATGTTTTTCATGCAACTTGCTGTACATCAAAGGCCTTGCACTCTTTGGTGGTAAAGGGTAAGAAAATGAAGGGAGATGGTTCGAAACAAAATACTCAATAGTGTCAAAAAACATACGTACCTACAGTGGGGGAGGAAATACATACAAGCCCCCATTGTATTTTAACTTGTAAAATGCTCTTCCTTCTTAGTGCAAAACATGTTTGTACATACAGCCAAGAAGGCTGCAGCAGGGGGAAAAAACAGGAATTAGATGAAGGAAGATCCGAAAAAAGAGCCGAAGGGCAGGGTGGGGAGGTCACACCGGGATCCTCAGCAGCGGGGACAAATCTGCACTCGCCCCCAGCCCGCCCCACCCACGCCTTACCCCACGGCGCGCCGGCACACACCCCGCCCCCACCCATGCCCGGGTTCCAGCCCTCAATTTTAAAGCCATTCCCATCTCACAGCGACCACTCGCCGGCCCGGAGCCCTCCCCGCCCGCACCCCACCCTACTTGACCAATGCCCAGAAACCCGAGGGGCGCCCCGTGGCTCCACGAGAGGCACCGGCGGTCGCTAGGGGGTGATGGAGGGAGGAAGAAGGAAGCGGTGCCTTGTCAGGGGGCGAGGGGGATTTCTCCTTTACCTGCCATGTTGCGCTGCAAATGGTGACCCTGCTGGGTTCCTCGGGGTCTCCGCTTCCTGAACTCACCCCCCTCACCTGGGGATGGGGGGGTAGGGAGGGTGGATGGCGGCGGATGGCACCTGTGGGGGGAGGGGGCGGGGGCCGGGGGAGCAGGAAGGAGGGGCGGGCAGACCAGCCAGCAGGATGGTGGCTTTCACTCGGGGGCTTCCCCGCTCCTGCTCCTTCTCCGGCGGCGGCGGCAGCGGCGGCGGCTACGACAGCGACGGCGCCGGCGGCAGCAGGGGCAGGCGACTCCACTTTCAAAATGGCGCCGGCTGGCCTAGCCAGTGACGTCACTCGCGGGGCGGAGCCGCCGGGCCGGGGCGGAGAGCGGAGGGGGAGGGGCGGGGAGCGGCCGGGAGGGCTGCCGGCCACGCCCCCTTCCTGCCGCGCTCCGGCCCCGCCCCCTGCGGCCCCGCGGGCCAGGCCTGCGTCGCGCCCGGGTCCCCTCGCGATGCGCGCCCTGTCCGCGTCCTCTCTGCGCCTCGCGGTGTCCCAAGCCGGGGCTCCAGGGCGGGCTCGGCTGTGCAGTTACCGCTCTCGCCCGCAGGGGTTCGCGGGGTACCGCGCCTCTCTTACGAACGCCCATATTGCTGCTTAGGAAAGGGACGCTGTGGGGCCGAGTAACTCTGAGGCCACTGAAATAAAGGGACCGTGGTGCGGACTCGCTGCTCCGCCAAGGTGAAGGTTCCCGGGGCTCAGAAGGACACAGTTGGGCCGGTTCCATCTGGGTGAATCAAGTCACCTTCGCGTGGGCCCCAGAAGCCGAGGCGACAGTCCCTAGCGACCGCAACGCTGAGAGTGGCTGACAGAACCGAGCATGTGGTGAGCAGGACGTGGCCAGAGTGGCCCGGGTCTGGCTCTGAAGCCAGGGGCCGAGCGAGATCCCACCTTATAGGAGATTGTTTTAATTTGAGTACGTGGTGAATGTTAGCTGCCTTATCATTAGGTGTGTATGGAAGGCGTCTTCAATAGAGTTGAAAGGTAGAAGGGAGACAATGAACTGGAAAGGCTGGTCACCAGCCCCGAGGGGATGTGTACTTGGTTGAAAGGTGCTGTAATGATGGAGCTACTATGCACTCTTGACATATCTTTCTCACTCTCCACAGTACACCTGTGGGATAGGTGTCCACTTTTCACACATGAAAAATACCTGCAGAAATAGCCAGAATTTGACCTGAGGCTGAATGGAGTGTTAAAGGTACTTGGAGACCAAGAAGGGGAAGTTTAAGATATTTACACATCCTCCCCCTCACATCTCCACTTTCCACCTCATTTTTGACTTCCAGAACAGTTCAATGGTAACCCTACGTTTGAAGTTCCTCCACAAGGAACAGCTGCACCATTACATTAGTATTCCTCCATCTCTACACCAATAGTTCTGACTTTACCACTGAATCAACCAAAACTAAAAATCCACCCTGCATCTGTCATCTTTCAGCTGTTTGTACAAAATTTCAATGCACTGTTTGTTGTAGTTTCTTCGATTTCGGTGGACTTCATAGAAATGTTTCTCTGGGTATGCCTTTACCATTTGTTTTCCTTTTCACTTGCTCTGCCCTCATCTGATAGTTCAATCCCGGATTCTCTGGTGAGGGCTCTCCATCTTACCCAGAACGAGAGAGAGACAGAGAGACAGAGAGAATGACTATATAGAGCATTAAACCAGGGGACTGGTACCCCTGTAGGCAAATCATGTTTCTTTTTTGTGCTTCAGTTTTTGCCACGTGTAAGATTTGTATTGATGTCTTCACACATCCTGAAAATGACTTGGTCTAAATAAACAATTTGTTCATAGAAACCAATAAAGCTGGCCTAGGAACTGGGATAATTATAACAAAAATTCATGTAGCACTGACTATGCGCTGGGTGCTGTTTTAAGAACATTGCATAGAGCCTCACAGGTACTACCTGCCTACAGAATGTGCTCAGATGAGTCTAATAAGCCAGGGTCAGTTTACCCAGGAACCCTGGTAGAAGTGACCTGGCACTTTTTGGCCCTGAGCAGCCCCTTAGGAGGACCACACACTGCCTCCCTTTCTTCTGAATGGCCCTTAGGAAGAGAGGTCTGTATATCTAGAATGCCCGCTGGCCCAAGGCAGGGGTTGCTCTTGTCTGTCTCCCCTTCCACCTTGTCCTCAACTTCTAGCTTCTGTCCTGTCCCCACCACTTCACTAAAATGGCCTCTGTCAAGGCCATTAACGATGTCCACATTATCAAGTCCAGTAGTCACTTCTCTGGTTTTCTCTCTCTCTACTTCCCAACACCATTTGAAACTACTGATCGTGCCCACCTTCTTGAGACTCTTTTTGTTTCCTTGACACTTTCTTGGTCCTCCCCACCCCAAATTTTCTAGCCACCCCTTTTAGTTTCTTTTGCTGGCTCCTCCTCCCAGACCACCCTCTAAATATTAGAGTGACCTGTCTCCCTGGCCTCTGTCCTGGGATCCCTTCTCTAACTACACATTCTCCCGGGCAACCTCATTTAGTCATCATACACATGTAAATACCGTGTAATACCATGTATATATCAAGGACTGCCAAAGTTAGATCCCCAACTCTGTCCTCACCTGGGAACTGCAGACACACAACTCTGCCTGCCTACTTGATGTTTCTATGGGTGTCCAATTAGTGTTTCAAATATAATGCTGCCCGAACACGAATCTTGATTCTATATCCCCTCCATACCATGACTGATGCTGTCCCTTTCCCTGGAACACCACCATGCACTGACCCTGCCACCTCTGACCCAACACTCCCACATGCCCATCCTTCTTCCTCCCTCAGCCAGTGAAACTCCTCCTGGTTCTATAAAATCCACCTCAGATGCAACTTCCTCCAGGACGGCTTCTCTGACATTGTTTCTCCATTTCCTACCTACCTTAAGCTGGGCTGGGTGCCCTTACAAAATACTCCCATAAAATCAAATGTACTTCTCTCTAGACTACATGAAAATTATCTAAAGATGCATCTGTTACTACATTGAATTCTCTGAGGGCAGGAAGAATGCCATACATCTCCATATCACCAGCCATATAAATTGTTGGATTAATAAATGAACGGATAAGTCTCTCTGGCTTGGGCAGAAAACCACTGAAAGGTTGGTTCCTTAAAGCTTGCCGTATCATAAATGTTTTCACTCACTCTTCTTAAATCTGGAAGAAAGAGGCGTTTCACAAATGATCTCGGTCATTCTGATCTATTAATCCATTTGTTAGGCAACAGTTGGTTAAATATGTGAGTTGCTTATAGACAGATTCGTCTCAACTGCTTCCAACTGGTCCTTTGGCTCCTGAATACATATTATTCAAGAGGATCCCACAGAACACCATTCCCTCATCTACATGCTGTCATGCAAGGTTTTTTTCATGTGAACCTCTCGACAGAACTTCAACACTTGACCTCAGGTAAGATGTACAAAGTATAATAATAGTTTCCTGCAGAATTGAGCTCAGCTGAAGCACATCAAGAGGAAAACTCCCCTGGATTTTCCTGGTCAGATCCTGGAGAGTCTATCTCAGAAGGGTTCTGCTTTGGGTCCAAGCTCAGAGACACTAAAGGCACCCACAATCTCACCAGCAGGGTGGAACTAACCAGACTCACCCATGGGTTACCACGAGATGGCTTTTTAAAAAAGTATGCTATACAACCAGAAGAGAAACACTTGAAAGTTATTCTTTTCCTTGATGAACCATGTTTGGAGTTGAAATGAACACAAACCTTCCTCCACATTAAATGAGATTCGGCACCGTTTAGATGCTTCACTCCTCCAGGTGATAGACCAAGGAGTATCCAGGAAAGACCATGAACTCAAAAATAAGACAAGAGGTCCCTGATTAAAAGTTGTTGTGGTTTAGAATGTCAGCAAACCCACCACAACTATGCTTTCTGATCTGAAGCAGTTCCAAAATTCTTGCAGGAAAAATTATAAGCAGTTGTTAGCTTTTTACATGCTTTTTCAATAGCTATAAAGTTGACCTGGAAGACGGCTTCCGAATTCTCTGCAGGGACTAGACTATAGCAATAATTCACACCACATTGTTCAAGGTATGGAATTCACTACAAAAATAATCAAAATATCCTACACTAGAAGGTATTTAAGGAAAACTATGGTGAATCTACCAGGTGGATTATTATGTAGTGAAATGTTTGTGAAAAACAGAGGAAATTGCTTGTGCCTCAGAAGCTGGTTACAAAATGCAGATACAATATGATCACAAGTGTGTACAATAAACCAACACAAAATATGTAGAGCTGAAAAAGACAGGAAGGAAATGCACCAAGGTGTTCACAGCAATGTCTCTGAGCAGTGACACAACGGATAACTTTTTCTCCTTCGACATATGAGTTTCTCCAAATAGTCTGTAATTAACATATAGTAAAGGGAAAAAATAAACTTAATTTTAAAAGTCCATTCTAATGCTGGTCTTAGAGCATGGTGATAACATCTATGTTACAGATTTTCCACCTTAAAGTAAAAGTTGCAGTCCATTGTAACTGTGTGCATAGATGTGATTTAATCAATGGCTTCAGTATAAAACAGAGAAACTTTTTGTTTTTGTCTTTTAACAGTGTGCATATTTAAAGATGAAGGAAAGATTAGTAAATTCATGCGATTACCTTCTGTTTGTAAATTGCCACCAAAAGTCCTGTATTATGCTTTTGAGGGAGGCACATTCTATAAGTGTATAACCTGAATATCTCTTTGGTACAAAATGCAGACTTTACAAAATTAAATATTGCCTCTGAAATGTATTTTCAGTGTTTCTTATTGAATGATCATAAATGCCCTGCAATGTAAACTATTATCCAAATAGTCGATTTGTTTAAAGAATGAGTCTAATTCCATTATGCAGATTTTTTTTTAGTTGACATTTGGGTTTAGCTATGACACAGGTATGTGTTTATGCCTACATAACAGAAACATACAGACTTAAGGTTGAGAGGAACTTTAGGCATTAACTAACCCAGTTCTCACAATGGATACTTGAATTCCTTGTGTAACATGCCCTTTGGTGCTCATTTAGCCTTGGCTTAACAACTTCCAAGTAACTGAGAACTAAGATCTATTCTGTTTTTATTTTCTTTTTATTTGAATTTTTCACTCAACTCTCTCTTCTGTTTTTAGACAGCTACAATCACTAAGTAATTCTTCTTTATATTGTACTTTGTACAGAAATAGACTTCATTGCAACTTGATTCTGCAGACCCTGGCTCTTCCATCTGGGACCTCTTCAACGTGAACTTGAAGGTCATTTAGATATTGGAATATAACTACATTTCCCAAATTTTCTTTTCCCCACAATAATCAACCCAGCTTCTCCACAGCTTCTTCCTTGGCCCAGCTTTGATCTCTGCAGCTCATTTTGGACAAATCTTCTGCATATAATCTACTTGTTCCAAATTCCTCAAACTGTGATGTCCAGATGATTCAGGTCTGATGATTACACATATGAGTAAAACTGTCCTCTTCTACAAACCAGACTTCCTTGGAAGATTCCACAAACCTTCCATCTCACAGACTGCAGCTCTTTATATTGTGATCTGAGTCTTTTTCTATGCCCAGCTGTTAATACACATTTCTCTAATCTTTTTCCCAATGGCTTATTTTTTTGGATTGCTATATAGTCCCTGGAA
The DNA here is from genome assembly GCF_041146395.1 of Eulemur rufifrons. NCBI lineage: Eukaryota > Metazoa > Chordata > Mammalia > Primates > Lemuridae > Eulemur > Eulemur rufifrons. The sequence continues at coordinate 6,125,524 of NC_090994.1, forward strand.
CACAGTAGGAACTTGGTAAATATTTGAACAAACAAATACAAAGTTTCATCTTATTCTCTATTAATTATTTCCTTCATTATTGAAATTTTATTGGTTATTTGATAATCTATATATAGAAACTATCAACAATTTGTACAGTATATCTAAAAAGCCATGTAGTTATAACTCTCTCAAGAGAATTATATTTTTAATGACTTCAGCTTAAAATTTGGTGGCAAGATGGTTTTTAAAAGAGGATTTCAAATATATTATCTTAAAACACTGATACATTCCTAACATTCTAAATTCCCCCGAATTCACAATTTAGTATCAGTCACACTATATGCTCAAAAATTCACACTCTTTCACAGCACATTGACAAATTATTAGGAAAAAGTGTCATCAAAGATGCTACAGGTAGCACACATGTCTACTGGGGAGCACTTTCCAAAGAGAGAGCTTCTTGGGCCCCAACTCTGAAGATTTTTATTTAGTAGGGCTTTTAAGGAGCTTCCATGTAAATCTGATGTGCAGTCAAGTTTGAGAATCACGGATTTAGCATATCCACGATGGCATCTACAGATTTGATCAAGACGCTATCAAGTGTCTGAAGTCATTAATAACAAAGGTTGAGGGATGGGATACTTAGTATTGCAATATATTTTCCATGAGATATTAAGTATTCTGTGGGGGGAAAAAGGCTCTACAGTCAAAAAAGTTGAGGAACACTAGGCGTAAAAGGATTCTTCACTATATGATTTTTTTAACGTACATTGTGAACCTGCGGCAGATAAGAGCTACCATGCCACACTTGTGGGTCAAAAGACATTGATCCATTAACCGGCATTATTTGAGTATGATCATTCTATATTAACTTGCATGAAGAATGATCTAAACCCACATCTCTCCGTCTTTTCTTTATAAATAACAAAATATTTCACTGCTATGCCTTTCTCCTTTTGTCTTTCCCTAAACATGCTCCGATATTCTTTTACTCATAGGCAGTGGTGTGCTAGAGCTAGATGACGCTGGCTCAAAAGGGCTGATTGTTAAATGTTTAGGAATTGTACAAGCTGGTTGTTAAAAACAGACATTCTTAAACATTAAACTTGCAATTAAATTATTTGTATTATAAACAAAGGTAATAAATATTCAGAGCTGATCACTTCCTCATTGTTTCACCACATTTTACTATTATCTATGCTCTTGGGGTTATTTACAGCTATTGTATCTGTATGGTGGAAATTGGTCACGTGGGAATATTTACACTTCAGAAATCAGCAAATGCTAGAAAATGGGGTGTCTCCCAAACCCCAGAAAGCTGGTGGCTACACATTTACCAGCACACCCCTGCCCGTGGATTCATTGACTTCCATGGTTATCAAATCGCTGCCCTTCAGTTATACTCAGCCTTCCTCCCTAATCAGTATAGTTTTACCCTAAACCATTTCCTCTTGCTGACATGTTCCAGTTATAATGACCCTCCTCTCTGTGATGAATCTGACCTTTTTATTTTAAAATTTCAGTGTTAGGATGTTTACTAAAATATGCCTATACATCCGTTGTGAACCTTTTTCCTATAGAGATGGTAAAATAGTGATGTTAGAATAGGTGTAGGCATGAATGAAGACTGACCCATTGACATCAAACTAAATCTATAAAGGTGGCTTTTGAGTTGCAATAATGACTGATTTGGACATGCTAGGGGTTGTTTCTTATTCATTTCCAGCTATGCTGCCAGCTAGTATTTGCTCCCATATTTTCCCCCATAGGTTGGTCTACAACTCTTCCCCATTGTTTGGCAATGCACTTTAGGACTTAAACTATTGTTTTTGTGCTTCAGCTTCATTTTGGGCACCCGTTACGCTCGGTTTATTGTAACTTGCCATCACTCACATCCAGCTCAGGGCATTGTGGCAAGTCATGAGAAATTCTTCAGTGCTAATAGCTCTTCCAAGGCCCCGTGGCTGGAGATTCTGCATTGTCCCTCATTATTCCCTTGGACTCAGTGACAACACTGATGGAACATGCTTCCATGAGTCCAAATACATTATTCGCACACATTCTCAGCCATGGGGCATTCAATCCTAAATACTAGATCCTGTGATATGCCTCTGCCAGACCTTCTGTTCATCAGTTTTGTACAGCTATTGGGTCTGATAAACTCAAGAACCTAGGAGTTCTTTAACAGTGATTAATGCATCTTGTTCTATCATATCCAAGTCCAGACCACATTGCTTCTAATCCTCTCAGAGCAACAAACAGTTTAATGGCCACTTAACTATCTGGAAAGTAGCCTTTGATATTGGCACACACTTCATGAAGCCCCACACTCACCTATGAGGCCCCAAAATATGTCCTGATAGGGACTATACTCCTTATCTTTAAGACAGAACCCCCCAAAAAATAAAAGGTTATGAATGCTTCCACAAACACTTGAACAAGGCTTTAGAGAAAATTGAAAGCTTAATGAATCAAGTCCTGCTTACGCTTAACAGACCTGCAAAAACCTCTCTGACATGGTATGTTGGTAGCTTTGCAATAAAAATTTAAATGTAATAGCTTCTTAATTTGGAAGGCAATAAAGCTATGATAAAAGTCAAACTTCAAGTTGCTTTCAGCAAGGGGAATTAGATGAGGCACCATTCTGCAAATGCTATTTGAAGCACCCACCTCCACAATGTAACCTCCTCCAGCATGGCAAAGTTCACCGTCCCCACCAGGTTGCAGAAGGAAAAATGCATGATTTCTTTTGAAGGTCACATGAGGATGCTATTGAGTGTCCCACCTGTGTTCCCTGCCAGAGTCCCTTCCAAACCTAACACTTCCCTCCGGCACAGGTACCCACCTCCACAATTTAACCTCCTGCACCACAGCAGGTTTCGTGGCCTAAAGCAAGTTATCCAGGGGAAAAAACTGTTTTGTGCCTGGGTGGGAGGCTAATAAAATCAAGATGACAGGACAAGGCAGCAAGAGTTCCAACAAAGTTGGAAGACAGTGCTGTAGCTCAAGCCCTGACATGTGCGAGAATAAATGGGCATAAGCTACTTCCACACAGCCAGAACCCACAAAAACAGCAAACTAACCGAGAAGTGCCCACGGTTGGTAAGTTGCTGAGAACTCAGATAATTGAACTGGCCAGCTGCCGTGCTAGGACAGGTGAAGGTGAGGTAGCAGCAGCTGAATGGACAGTGGAGTATTGATAAACTGAAATATATATGCGTATCATATATATTTTTATAGGGATTGTGTAACCTTGATTGAATCTCTTTCTTAATTGGTCCTAATCTTGATTAAAAATGGAGTCCCAAAAGGCAATCTCAAAAATTTTTATTTTATTTTTTGAGACAGGGTCTCACTCTGTCACCCAGGCTGGAGTGCAGTGACACAATCAGGGCTCACTGCAGCCTTGAACTCCTGAGCTCAGGCGATCTTCTTGCTTCAGTCTCCTGAGTAGCTGGGACTACAGGTGGGCACCACCACACCCAGATAATTTTTCTATTTTTTGTAGAGATGGGGTCTCACTATGTTGCCCAGGCTGGTCTTGTACTCCTGGGCTCAATTGATCCTCCCACCTCTGCATCCCAATGAGCTAGGATTCTAGGTGTGCACCACCTCGAAGACTGACCAGCTAATTTATTTAAAAAAATTTTTTGTAGAGATAGGGTCTTACTATGTTGTCTAAGCTTGAAGATCAAGAGTTTTATAGCAGGAATTCACTTCATATCAGTGCAGAGAGAATCATCGAAAGGATTACCAATATTTCGGAGTCTGGTAACCACCTTGGACTCCTTGGAAAATAAAGCAGGTAGTGCAGGAGAGAGATATAACTAGCCCGTTTGGAAACAGCATTCCTCTCATTTAAGAAAATGGCACTCTGTTCTTAGAAGAGTAAATTCTTAACACAGGAATATAATAATGACACCTCCAGAAAACTTTCTGGAGGTGCCATTGTTGTTGATGACCAATGTTTAGTGGATATTTAAATCCACTCTGACCTGAACTGGGCCTAGTGTGGAGAGAAGACAGGCCTGTCTTTTGACAAGAAAAAAAGTCATAGAAATCAAAGCATTGCCTTCTCATCAAGGAAATCTATTGAAGGAAGGAGAAATATTGCCCTCACCTGGGAAGCTACAGCGCTTGTCTGGGAAAGAGAAAAGGACCAACTCGGAGAGGCTTCCTGCCGAGTGGAGGGTTCTCATACACACTCCACGAGGAAGGAAGTGGAGAGGGTGCAGCACACACATCTGATACCTTACTACCACTGCAGGTGCGTTGCAGGTGTGTTTGTAAAACCCTTCTCCCAAGAGTCCAGAGTGTTTACCCTACAGGAATGCCAGGATCTAGATGAAAGAAAGGAAAAGAAGGAACAGGAGTTAGAACCAGGAAACTTTTCTTTTGATTGACAACTTGGAGTTCTCAACGGGAAGAGCTGGCGGGTGAATAGAAGGTCAGTGAAAGCTACTAAGAGCCACTCCCTACATACAAGTATCATTGGTAGTAGAAGTATCAAGAAAGTGACGAATCACATTTAAAAAAGAAAGATAGCAAATGGATTTCGGAAAGAAATAAGTCCAGGCTTGCCTATTGTCCTCTGCTATGGTCTGCTATGTTTGTGTGTCCCTAAAATTCATATGTTGGAATCCTAACCCTCCAGGTGATGGTATTAGGAGGTGGGTCCCTTGAAAGGTGATTAGGTCATGATGGTGGAGTCTTCATGAATGGGATTAGTGCCCTTATAAAAGGGACCCCGGAGAGCTAGCCCTTTGTCCTGCGCAAGGACACAGAAGTTACCATCTATGAACCAGGAAGCAGGCCCTCAGTAGGCACCCAATAGGCTGCTGCCTTGATCTTGGACTTCCCTGCCTCCAGAACTGTGAGCAGTAAATTTCCACTGTTTATAAGTTGCCCAGTTGATAGTCTTTTGTTATAGTACTCCAAATGGACTAAGATGTCCCCTTTCACTCTCGAAAGGGTCTAGGTTTAGATGATAAAATTTATGGTCACCTTATTAATAAGGTCTATTAGCTTTCTCTGCTCACCTGGTATCTCTCAGCCGCAGGAGCCTCGGTGGACAGTGAGAGAACACCCTGAATTCAGGGGGCCCAGGCTGGCCCTGCCCTGCCCTCACCCACCAAGCCCTCAGGCAGGGACGTCACCCACCTGGGTTGCTTTCTCATCTATGAAGTGAAAGAAACAGGACTGGTGTATATCAGGGGTCTCTTCTAGCTCTAAAATTATGACTCCACCGGAAAAAAATTTTTTTTTTTTTGGCTTACTCAATCCCACCTACTCGGTCTTCACCTCCTACGATGAAAGGAACATCACTCCTTAGATGTTTCCGCCTCGTGTCTCTGGACTTCTCTGCTCATGCAGAATTCATTGAGTCATCTACCTCCTCAAAATCAGCTTTCGGTTTTCTTCCCCAGCACCTCCTCTTTATCTTCTGCTCTTTTGGTAAAGCATACTCACGAGATTGGATGAGGTTTGATCACCCAGAGCAGCTTTTGTTCTTTCTTTTGCTTCTTTCTCTCCCCGTCATAACCTCTGAGTTAAATGAAGTCTTGCTTAAGTGGCAGTTAAACAATATACTTCTTAGTGACATACTAAACAACAGGAGGAGAAAGACAATTATTAGCTTAAAGAGCAATGTGGTATACCCCACACAGAAAAGACTGGGGAAAGAAAACTCAGGGATTTGTAAGGAGCTGGAATGCCTGGATTGTCTGAATTTTTATCTTAATTATGGAGAGGAAGTACAGCTGTATTTTTCAACCTTAGTTGAACATCCAAATCATCGGGGGAGTGTTAAACACTACTATTGCCTTGGTCCCACCCTCCAGAAATTCGGATTTAATTCATCTGGGGTATGGGTTGAGCACTGGTGTATTTTTTTAAATCACCATATGTGATTCTAACATATAGCTGAGACAGAGAACCACTGCAAGTTAAAAATAATGGAAAAAATAATTGGATCCCAAGGTTCATCTTATGAAGGTGTGGCCCTGGAACTTGGCATTTGAAACAGTCACCATGGAGATGAGCCTCAAAGAATTTTGGAAAGAAGCTCCATTTCAGAACTTCCTTTTTTTAATTCTCCCATGTCTATAGAAGGGGAATCTTAACTTGAGGTTAGTGGACCTCAGGCTGTTGCGTGCAAAATATTCTATGCATATGTCAATGTTCACGGTTACAAGCAGAGGGTACATATAGTTTTCATTATTCATATATATATTGAAAAATAGAGATGGGGTCTCACCATGTTGCACAGGATGGTCTCTAACTCCTGTCTTCAAGCAATCTTTCTGCCTCAGTCTCCTAAAATGTTGGAATTACAGGCACAAGCCTGGCCTCATCAGATTTTTAAAGAGGTCCATGGCCCAAAATATTAGGAACCATTGATTTATTTTATTGGAAAGAAAGAATAATTTAGGATAGCAAATATCCTTATATTGGTAGAATACTGGTCTTTTAAGATTAGTCCCCATGAATTCATCCTCCTGGTTAAAAGTACTGCTTTCAATAAAGTATTGTATTTTTACTGGACCCGATGCACTGATTAAATAGGATCACTATGTCCATTCTGTCCCACAGGTGTGCTACGGGAAGCACCAGCATGGCCAGCTTTTGCTCTTGGTGCTCACTAAATGAATTGGGTCCTTTCGGAGGGAAATAACAACAACAGAAGCAGCAAATACCTCCCTTGCACTTACTAACAGTGCCAGACACCGATGTAAGCCCTTTACATATACTATTAATAACTCACTTGTGCCTCACAACCCCCCATGGGGTAGGTACAATCATCTTCATTTTACAGATAAGAAAATTAGAGTATGAGCAATTCCACAAGGTCCCTCAGCTAACAAGCATCAGAGTTGAGATTCAAACCCAGACAATGTGACATCACAGAAATGAAGAGACAGACTGGCTAAAGGGTAGGGAATATTTTGAAAAATTTTCACTGCTGCTCGCCTGCCCCGGAGCTAGTGCTACTTTGTATCCTCATTACTGTTATTAGTGGGCTGGAAATTTAAGACGACAATAATAGGATTGGCTGTGTTAGGATGGCGACACTACAATTGAGGCAACTGGAGGAAGATGCAATGAAATGTGTTCTGTTTATTTACAACGGGCTTCAAGTCATTTAAAAGTTGTCAAGAGCTGGGCACAGTGGCACATGCCTGTAAATCCAGCTACTGAGAGGCTCAGGCAGGAAGACTGCTTGAGCCGGGTGTTCAAATCCAGCATGGGCAGCATAGCGAGACCTTGCATCTGAAAAAAAAAATGTTTTTTTTAATTTAAAAAGTTGCTACCAAGAACATAAATTCTCTCCTAAGTGCTCATGGGAGACACGTTTTTGAAGAAGGGCGATTCTGGTACTCCCAACCTTGAAGATGACAAGCAGGCTGCTTTGGTTTTACCTGGAAGACCCATCCTTGGTCTTCTTGTGATTGGACCAAATCCCTCTGGAGAAAATCCGAAAGCGGCGCCATGAAATATGTAGCGTTTTATTACATCAGCGGGCCCTGCCCAGCGGATTCCATGCTAAACACGCATCCTGCGCGTCACCACAGGAGCCGTCTCCTCTAAGTCATGCTTGGAAATGTGCTTTGCAGCTTTGGATCTCAAAGAATGAGGGACTTGGATGTCCTTCAGGGCGATCCTCTGGTCCTGCCAGAGAAACGGACTATGTGGCCACGTTGAAAGTATCTGTTATCTCCATCATTTCACTCCAGCTCCTAAAAAGGGATGGAAATCACTGTGGTATTCGCGCATGTCTCGTTGTTTCACTCCGCCAACACTTTGCAATTTAGTTCTCTGTTAAATCCTGAACTTCCGTCTGTAACTTGATGGCAAGCGCTTGTTTTGCCAGCGACTGAGAGGCCTTTCTCCAGAACCCCTGTGGGCAGCAGTGTTGAAGGATATGTCTCCTTTGCCACCAAACAGAACATCCTTGGATGTTCTTGCAGTCATATCACTGATCTTGCCTGGTCGTGTTGGCACCAGACGCCACTTGGTGACATAAAGCACGGGAACGCAGAAAGGCAGACGAGCAACACCCCACTGTCCCACGGGACTGAAACATGTTCCTGTAAGTGTCAGAAACATTCGAGAACTGTCAAAAGTTTCCTAAGTCTATATGTTGTGAAATGTCACAGATTTGTTGTTCAGTGACAATGTACAAACTGCAAAATTGCTCATCAAAATAGAAAAGAAACTACAAAGAATAGCTATGAACACGCTGGTATAATTCAGCTGATGATCACACCAACTTCCTTGTCCCTACTTGGCCGGTGTTGTGCTTGGCTGTCATCAGTGTGTTTGGTGACATATCTGCGCACAGGGTTTGCAGTTTTCCGTGTGCACATTCCTGACTTTCCTTTGGCTTCCCTGCTAAGAGATGCAGAAGTTTTCCACTGGGCACTTCTGCTGGTTACTCGATGTCTTAGCAGATGCCCTGATTATTGATTGGGAGGGAATTTGATCCAGTTCAAAATCAACCCGATTCTCTCCCCCAACCCTGATGTCCTCCACCTGCATGGTTATATAATAGATAAAGTCCAAAACAGCTACCCAGGAGAGGGAGGGAAAATATATTTATAGGGGTGTAGAAGTGATACTCTGTCATCTAAGTGTGAAGAGGCAGGCCAGCCAGTGGCCACCTGGGACAGCAGTGTAGAAGACGTGTTAAGCCATCACTGGAATGAAGTTGAACAACCCCAGCCAGTTAACTCGGGTTTCTTACTAAATTGGTGAAATTTAAATTGGTCCTGCTATCACCAAAGTAGAGAGTGCCCTTAAATAAAAAACAAAACCTCTCCCCGGGGTCCCTCCAGCATTTTGTGACACACGCATGTGAGGTCCAGGAGCAACTTTATTCAGGTCCTACCTTGAAGGCAGCCAGCTGCCAGTTACCTGAATAATGGATGCATCGCGTTGTTTACCTGGAACAATTTATTTTTATTTCAATTTGAACCTGTGCTATTTGATTCCTAAAAAGTTGCCTGGTTCGGAAATTCAGAAAAAAAAATACATGTAATGGATCCCTTATTTTGAACACAAAATTTTGTGTTCAAAATAAGGGATATATGTATCCCTTATGAACACAAAGAAGTGTACAATATGCATTTCTTTAAAAAAATTAGCAACTCTCTAACATCACTAAATATAGGATAAAAAAATACATTGCTTTAAAAGGTGCATGTTTACTAATCCTCCTGAGGCACCATTTATTTAAATTAAGCTCTATGTACTCACATTATGTCAGCCTAGTAAACCACCCTGACGGTCTGCAGTCTTTCGAAAACAGTTAAGATGATATAGAATCATGCTACTTAAGAACTGTTGGAAACATCTGCTAGTGTGAGGCTGAAGTTTTGTCCTGTACCAGAATCATCTGAAAATTTTCTCTGTCTTTCTTTTCTTCTTTTTTTTAAAGCACACATTTATAGGCCGTACTCCAGACCTACTGAATTATTCAGGAATGGAATCTGGGAACCTGTATCTTTTCAAATCCCCGCCCAATTCTGCTGTGGCCCATGGAAGAACCAGGGTTTGAGAAATCGGTCCCTTTACCTTGGAGAAGCTTCACACAGATGAGGGCCCTGAGGCCCAGGCAGGTCCTACAAAATGTTCATCCAGCACACATCTGTTGAGTGCCTACTATGCGCCAGCAATATCCATGTGCAGGGACGACGTCAGTGAACAGAATAGGCCAACATCTGTATGTTTTCCAGGTATTTTGTCAAGCTTAAGTTCTGGAGATACCAAGATAAAGGAGCCATTGTCCCTGCCTCCAAGGAGCATTCTTTTACAGTTCTCAAGGCCAAGTTGGAAACCAAGGGCTTGGCAGGGCCATGCTCCCTCCCAGGCAGTAGGCACAGTGGTAAGGGTGTGGGCAGGGGGAAGATAGTCTAATATTCTAAGAGGAAAAGAAGAAAGATACACATTTTCTATTTATGAAATAAACCAAGTTTTGGACCGGACAGACAGTCTCATGTGAGACAGACCGCATGGAAACATCATTACAACCCAACAAGACAAATCCTACAGAGACACGTACTATGTAGGACAAAACCAGCAGCAAGACTGGGGAGGACTAGAGCCGATTTTTGCCCCTGATGCTTTTAACTTCGTTCTTCATTTTTATGTAGTTTCATTATTCTGTTCGCATTGCATTGAGTCATTTTGGGAGCCGCCAATGAGGTGCTAGACTGGAATGCTGATTTAAGTTTTCGGTGTTACCGAGCGAACCTACAATACCACTGCATAAAGTTAGGTGCTGAGGTCCTGATGAAAAGTGCAATAAAGTTGTTACATAGGTAAATCGCAGTGTGGGTTGAACTAGGAGGTGGGGATGTCCAAGACATGAGGGAAAAAGGAACAGACTTCCTCACATATCTATAATACTTCAGGCACGTCACATCTGCTACTTTATTAAATCCTTGTTAGAACCTGCAAGGTAGTTGTTATTACCAATCCCTCCTTCTTTCACAGATGAAGATGGAGAGGTTCAGAGAGGCAGAGTAACTTGCCCAAGGTCACACAGCTAGGAAGTGAGCGAGCGGGCATGGACATTCAGGTCTCCAGGACTACTAACCTTGGGATTCTCCTACTCCACCTTCCAAGGATCCAACCTGCCCCCAGGGGCAGGGGCAACAGAGCTCTTTGTGCGTTACCCTCTGCGCTTGATGTTTGGCTGGAAATTGCACGTGAGACAAACTTGAACCATGCGTGCCAGGGTGACCCAACCTCCAACGTGGAGCTTGCCTAGGCACTCCAGTCATCACGCAGGGTTCAGCCAGAGGAAAGCATTGTATGAGGAACACGGCGCCTGCGATGGCCGGGTGTGATAAGCCTGCTGAAGAACAGGCCAGCTCCATTCAAGCAGGAAAATGTGTCACTTCCTCCCGGCTCCTATATAATTTCTCTGCAGAGGCGGTGGGGGTGGAGGGGAAGGGATCTGAGCCTTGAAAGAATTTAGAATGGGTCTGGGTGGGGTGAGGGGAAGGCCAGGCAAATGCAAAAAGCCAGCCAGAGTGGCAGAGTAGGATTTAACCAGCTCCGGCTACACCCTATTTAAAAGCCCCGGCATATTTTTACTTCTTGGCTCATTCTCAGCCTACCCTTCTAACTGCATTCTCATCCTTTTTTTAATTCAGCGCTGGAATCTCAGCTCGGGTACTCCTCCCCCACCTCCTTCTTCTGTGCAAAATCTCACTCCTCTCTCTTGGCTGCATGCATTTTTCTGCAAAACTGAGACATTTAGAGCTGGCTGAATACTCTCTCCTTTACACGGCAAAGACCACTGCCTGTCCCACCTAATGGAAATGTATACACACACACACACACACACACACACACTCTTATACACACATACTCTACTGCCTGGTTCCCACAGATTAGTTACTGTCAAGAGTCCTGGCTGATCTAGGAGCCACTCTCACTCAGCGCTTTCTCTCTTGCCATCTCCTTGGCAAAGTATTGGAAGGAAAGGAAAAAGTGGGGTTACTGCTAAACCAATTTGAGTAGGGAATACAGCTATAGGATTTAGAAATGGGAGTGCTCATTGTCTAATGCTTTCTTTTTACACATGAGAAAATGGGGGCGTACCCAAGTTAAATGATTTATCCCAAGTCTCAGACACTTAGGAGCAGCACCCAGAGTAGAACCTGGGTCTCCTCAGGGGGCTTTGCGTGGTCATGGGAGATTGGGCCAAAAGTGGCTTCATCAGGCAGATGTTTCCAAACTCCAGAGCTCTCTTCCTTCTGTAATTTGCTACATGTGCATATTTGTATCACCAGGGCCTTTGTGGCATTTAAGGGCCTGCCCTGAAATCCACCTTCAGTGGTTTCTTTCCTCAAACATTCCCGAAAGCTGGCCTTGCCGCTCAGGTGCATCTTGAGTTTCGTAGGCAGTGACTCTCCTAACCTCTCGCATTCTGAAGCCACCTAGACATTGGCAATAACCAGTTTCCTTATTTGCCCCGTTCCTTATTTGGAAGCAGCTGAGCTTTCCCCAAAACATGTCGGGACAATTTTAATTGGCAAGGTGTGTGTCAACAATTCTAAACTCACCGGCCAACTCGCATTGTTCACCTTTCAGCGTGGTTCCAGGAGAGAAGCCGGCTCCCTTCCCAGCCCTCGCTCGATACCACACACGCCCAGCCCACGGGATCAGAAAGGCTTGTGCAAGGAGAATTTCCTGTTCTGCTGACTCATCTCCTGCCACGAGATGGAAGACAAGTTTATATTTTCTTTTCTGGCTTGTGAAGGGAAATGGGAGTCTTACAAGTTTGGATCTCTTTGAGGTGAGGTCACGTATAAGCAACTGTGTGGTTCGTAGTGGGACCAAATAGATGAGCGTTGAATGCATTTACAACGACCCAAACATGCAGGTGAACATGCAGGTGGAGGCTGACTGGGGCCTGGAACACGGCTAAGGGGTTCGGAGCTTCTCTTTTGGAGGGAGGCTCCTGACTACTGGGTCTGGGGACGGTCTGAAGGAGGCATGCCTGGATTTCACTGTGGCTCAGTAACAATGCAGCAACCAGACTGGCCATCCATATGCTTTCCCACTGAGAACAAAGGCATTCCTCCTCTCCCAGCTAAACCTAAATCAAGGGAAGGATGATTCAACTCAGGGTAGCAACAGCAGGAAATCCAGCAATAGCATTTACATTGGGAGGTAGCAGAGCCAGATTATTGCTAAACAACATGGGAATTTAAAAAAAGATCCTGATAAGATTGTGTATTTTAATGTATATAAATTTTACCTTAAAAAATATATAAAATAATAAAGCAGGGTGTGGGGAGTGATGGCTATATGAGTGTCCATTATAATCCTGCTTACTTTGTAAATGCTTGGAATTTGTCATAATAAAAATATTTTTAAAACTTGATTTCTATTTTTGGCTCTAAGTTTCAATGTTTCCTTCTGACATTTAGTTTTGTGATATAAGGATATCTAAATGTATCACTTTTTGGTTCAAGGATGTTTAGAATATTTGTGGTATCATGTCTATGAAATCATGTATATCACTTGGTAAATTGGAAATTCCTATTGTAATGTGATAGTTAGAAAACGTTCATGATTACTTTATCACAGTAAAGATTAACATAGGCACACAGACAAAATCAAGACATATGAAAAGGTATAATGTGTTAAAAAACAAAATTTCAACAAATTTAGTTTAAAGATCTAATTGGCTTTTATTTGCTATTCATGAACTACATAGCATTCATCTAAAGATTTAGAAAAGGTGCTCAAATAAGTTGAGCAGAAAAGGTTTGCTTTATAGGCAGAAAAGGGCTGAAGAGGCCGGGCACAGGGGCTCATGTCTGTACTTTGAGAGGCCAAGGTAGGAGGATCACTCGAGGCCAGGAGTTCTAGACCAGCCTGAGCAACATAGCAATACTCTGTCTGTACAAAAATTAGAAAAATCAGTCGGGTGTCATGGTGCACACCTGTAGTCCCACCTACTTGGGAGGCTGAGGCAGGAGGATCGCTTGAGCCCAGGAGTTTGAGGTTGCTGTGAGCTAGGCTGACACCACGGCACTCTAGCCGGCACAAGAGAGTGAGACTCTGTCTCAAAAAATAAATAAATAAATACAAAGATAAAAATAAATAAAATAACTTGAAACTTCTAGGCCCAGGGGTCTCAAACCGCAGGAAAGATTCACCGAGGCGGAACCCAGAGCTCTACATTTGCAACCAGCCCTCCGAGGGCAGAGACGCTCCTGGGGATCTTGTAGAAATGCAGATTCTGGGTCAGGAGATCCGGGCTGGGGCCTGAGACTCTGCATTTCCAACCAGCTCTCTCCCACACGATGTGGATGCTACTGGTCCGGGACCACTGGTCTAACTGCCTGGAAAGCTCCTTATAAAACCGAGCTGTATTCCAAATACTCACAGTAAAGTGGTAAAGCACATAGAATTCTAAGAATCAAAGTGGTGTTTAAAAAATGCTCTTAAACAGACAGATATCCCCGTTAAAGCAACTCAGGCCTGCATCCCTCTGGTCCTAAGACCCCGTGAGCATCCCCTCGGGGGAGAGCAGGTCCTTATAATTTCATTTCCTCTGGGCTCTAGAATCTACAGCAAAAATAAAGTCTCTGTGCCACCCAGCTGGTGCCTCCCAGGTGTAAAATCACATTTTCGTACCAACACAGCCCCCAGTTTTTCCTCTTTACTGCTTCTCTCCAATAACAACTGATCTTAAAAGGTACTTGGAGCTTTTAGCTTCAGTCTTTTGTGGGCCAGAATTGAACTAACAGGAGAGGCTCTTACACAGTCGCATTAATATTTACATGTATAATTTTGGGCCCCTTTCAGGGAAGGAGCAGCTTCATTTGGCATACATATTGACTAAAGGTTGGGGAAATATTACAAAAAGCACCTCCTTTAATATGTGGAGGAATGCCTGCTATTCATACAATAGCTCACATGTAGAAAACTCTTGATGCAGGGCACTTAGTACTTCTGTTCTAGTTGAATTTTTTAACAAAACGAATACTCATTCATAGAGATATTCCAGAGTGAGTGCTCCATGAAGTTCTTATTGTCAGATTTTGTCTTAGTTGAGAAGATTTTGGTAGGGATAATTTATATACACAGAGTGTGTGTGTGTGTGTGTGTGTGCATGTGTGTGTGTGCATGTGTGTGTGTGTGTGTGTGTGTGTGTGTAAGCTTTGTGCCTGACTGTATGTTTGGGTCCCCCCGGTCAAAGCTGATACTTCTCTTTCTAAAAGGCTTTATGTGACTCAGGTCATTTTACCTCACACTATTCCTGTTAAGTCATGAAGCTAAAATAAATACAGATATTTCAGAACCAACTGAGTTACTGGTTGAAAGTCAGATTCCAGGGCTGTTCTGCTTGTTGCTCTGTGGGCTCCGGCACTGCTCCGGGCGAGGTGAGGTCTCACTTGATCCCCGAGTGGGGGGTCACCTCTGTCATGGTGTGTGTTCTGGGGCTAGAGGGTCCATATCGAGCACCAACCCTCCACCCCCTTTGATTCACACATGGGAACGTGATCACGGCAGGGCTCTCTGTAAAATCACTCAAGGCCCGGGTCCTGTGGGCTCTCAGACAGTGGCATCATCTCCACGAATAAGAATACATCCATGTCCCTGGCTTCCTCCCAAATGCCCTTCGATTCCTGCCAGAAGGAACCGAGAACAAATGAGGCTCCATCTTCCAGAAAATCGTCTTATTTTTATCACTGTGCATGCTAATCCTCTGCGGAGGCCAGGGCAGAGGTCCTGCAGAGAGAGAGGGCTGGGGTGGGGGTGGCGCCAGAGGGTGGAGCTTGACTTCTAGCCCTGGCTCTGCCCCCCACATCCCTGCCAAGAGCCCACTCAGGGCTGCACCCCAGCTCTCCGGACGTGCTGGACCCATCGAAGACACTTAACTGTTTGTTGAGAAAAACGAATGCATTTCCCTACGTGACCTTGGACAAACCAGTCAACCTCCTTAGACGTCTATTTCCTTCCCCGTAAAATGAAATAACAGGCTAGAATGAGCTCTGTTTTTCCTCTTGGCTTGAGTATTCTTTGATTTGAGAAAGAAGTTTCTAAATTTAACTATTATCACTTCTATGTCAGCATGTTCTGGATAGGGATAAGTTCCAAGAGACCAGTTTTAAACATTTATCTTCCCAGAGAAATAAAATTTTGTTTTTCTTCTTAGGGTGACACTTAGGAGCTGGGGATTGGGTAGGACAGCAGAGCAGAACCTTGGAGATTAGTCATCAACCTAGAATTAGAGTCTATAGATGACTGCTTGTCACAGCCTCAGGTAACTTTTGTGACACCGGAAATATCTTGGTAAGGAGGATAGGAAAATGCTCTGTCCAAAAAAAAAAAAAAGAATCTCTTTACACAAAAGAAGAATCAATAATCAAACTATTCCCTTTTCTACGAAAGATAGATGCTTATGTGCATTTAAAAGCTTTCCATGTCTTTTTCAATCTAAATGTATCAGTTATACAGGATTTTGACCAATTTGTGCTTAAAAAGTAAAGCAAAGCAAAACAAAACAAAATAAAAAATAAACAAAAAAAAAGGAAATCTGTGATAGACAAAGTTTTCCTTCCCTGATAAGTCTGATTGTTCTGTGAAGTGTTAGGGTGCCGGCTAACTTACCACTACTGCTGCCTTCTAGCAGAACAATGAGACAGCTTGTTTGGTCCTGTTTTACAGCTGGGGCTGTTTCCGGTACAGGCAGGTTCAGTATAAAATGAAAGTACAATCACAGTGTTGTTTAAAATGATGTTATTTTCACTTCTGGAGAAGGGTTTTTACTTCTTTTAACAAATCCTAAAAAAAGATACAATGAACTAGGAATAAATTTAAGTACCTGGGAGCCCTGATTTACTTTTTCTGCTTAATTCTCAAGTGCTTTTGATATGTGAAAGCTATAGAATGAGATACAGGATTGTGTTGGATGCATATTCTAGGACACTTGGTACAAAGTCTGTGTCAGGGAAGGGGATTAGTGACTGGGAGACAGGCATTTGGGCTGAGAAACAGAGACTTAGCTTTCCTAGTATCCTTTTTTTTTTTTTCCAGAGGCAGAGTCTGGCTAGAGCACAGTGGTGTGATCACAGCTCACTGCAGCCTCCAACTCCTGGGCTCAAGCGATCCTCCTGCCTCAGCTTCCCTGGTAGCTGGGACTACAGGTGCACACCATTGTGTCCAGCTCATAATATTCTTTTTGTGTCTGGACTCAATACTTCAAAGGCATAAACATGTTTCTTGTTGCTATTCATATGCTTGGCCATTCCTTGGGCCTTGGCCATTCCTTGGGTCTTGGCCTTTCCTTGGGCCTTGGTCATTCCTTGGGCCTTGGCTATTCCAAAGATCCAAGAGCTATTATGTCCCGGCCACCTGGCCCCAACTGTTGATCCCACCAGACTTTGCCTCTCTACTAATGACATCTATGACATTCAGTTTCTCTGTGGAAGCCCATAAAAGCATCAACCTGTGTCACAACCTTACACCGTGAAACCAGCTACCTGTGACCCCAACTTCGGTTTTGATGCTGTCCCTACAATTGGAGGAAAAATCTTAAATCTTTTTTCTTTAAAGACAGGTTCTTTTGGTGGAAGCTTCCTGAGCTACCAAACGGCAGCGCTAGTTTAGTTTCTTCCTTGTGGCTGATCACATCATATGGCATTCAAGCCGCTTAAGAACTTTGAGCCAGGAGTCAGGTTTCTCTTCTTAAAGATAAAAGTACTGGTTAATGAGTGATTTAGAAGCACAGCCAAACTATCACAAGAAGATACATTCTCTGGGCTTCCCTGATTCTGTGCAAAGATTTGATGCTGCCAGTTTAAATTCACTCATCTACGAGACCTACTCCTTTGTGGGTAAACAGTGTTCGAGGTGAGATGAGAAAAGGCAATTCATGGATCTTGGTTATCCCGTATTAATACCACAAAATTTCCGGGAATTAGACCCAAAATGGATGCACTCTTCTACTCCAGAGAATACTACTATTTTGTCCAAGGTTGTAATCAACTCGAATACAACATGTTATCCAATTGTGTCACGGAGGCTGGAATGTGTTAGCGGGTTCTAATGGTGTACATGGATGCACTTCAGTGTATTACATAGTTATTGCACATGTGTTTTGTGTCTAACATGCTGTTGTGTAGTATAAGAAGTGACTTAAAATAAAAAGGTAAAATTTGCATAGAGACCATAGATTAATGATTATGAAAAATATAAACTAAATTTTCCGTAGCATTTTTCAATCTTGAAAACCCCCAGGATATGGTCTCTTCATTTTCACCTTTTTCTTGGCTCTCCTGTTAAAGTTAAAAATAGAAGCTCTCAAAGACCGACAGGACAACTTCTGGAGAATGCTTAATAAGTTGGTTCCTAAAATCCTTGGGCTGAGAAATTATAATTACCTTTCTCTGGGCTTGCCTAAAGCTAAGAAAGGAATAGTTTCGATGACCATTCCATTTTTCAGCCAGGGCATCATTTTGATTAAAAGTAAAAACATTCATCTGCAAAATGCAGACAGTAAGAGAGAAAAAAAAAAGAGTAACACCAGACTATCCTCTAGAACTTAAAGAAAGATAACAATCATGTAAGTAAACTATATAAACAGCAATAATATTTTATTCTGCTTCAGGGTTAACTTTCTTACTATTACATATATATATTTAATATTATATATACATATTACATTTGTATGCATATATAAATTAAACTTTTAAAGAAGAAAGGCCAAAGGGAGCAGTATTCCATGTGGATCCCCGAATCCTGTGCCAAAGGCAAGCACCCCCTTCCCGTGACCTAGTTTGGATTCCCGGTCTCCGTGTCTATGTTCACCCCTGTGCCTGCTGCCGCCTCGGCCTCCCAGTGACTGGCTTTGGCCTTTGCTGATGGACAACCCCCAGTGGAGCCTTCCCAGGCTGTGCCTGTCCCATTTATATAAGGCTTTAAAAAAATAACAGCTTTATGAGATATAATATACATATCATCAGATTCGCCCATCATAAGATGAATTTCAAACACGTCTATCCTCCCAAATATCCCCTCACGATCATGTGTAGTCAATTCCCATTCTTTCTCCCAGCTCTAGAAATAGGGTCTTGCTATGTTGCCCAGGCTGGATTCGAACTCCTGGGCTCAAGCAATCCTCCTGCCTCAGCCTCCTGAGTACCTGGGGTTACAGGCCGATCTGCTTTTTGTCGACATAGTTTTTTTCTTTTTTTAAATTTTTCTTTAGCACAGCTTTTTATATAACTTTTTTTTTCTATCCACCCTCTGAGAGCCCATAGAAGCAGCTTTGTATTGTAGAACATTCCTTTAAGGTGGTCTTTTTTTGAGATTTTTGCCACAGATGCAGACAGGGTTAATAAAAATTCATGAATGATTGCTCCATGATGGATTAGTATATCATTTACCTTCCTAATAGCTGAAGAAGCATCCAAATAGCACAACCAGAGGCTCTCACAAAGTATTCCCCCGGGCTACTGTTCAAATATAGAGTACTGAATGGACTATTGATCCAGCCCGGAGTGGCACTTGTTAGGATTTTGATGCTTTGCCTGGGGTCGTGGAACGAGGAGCCGCAGCCACAGGAGCTCTCTGCTCTGCTGTCCTTGGAAGAGTCTCCCTGGCTCTCCCAGCTCAATCCTGCCTTTGTTCACATCCTCCTTCCTATACGGAACGTCTCCCCCAAACTGAATCCCACCCACTCTGTGAGATCCCGCCCAGCCAGGTCTTCCAATGCCGCCATTGACCACACACTAGAAAAGCTCTCTATGTTCGAATATCACATATTTCAGTCACATGCGACACTGTATGACCACAGATGACTTGAGAGTGGGGACTTTGCCATGAAGCTCCCCCCACCCCAGTAACCCCACAAGGCTATAGATGAATGGGCTGTGCTGACTCCTGACCTCTGATTTTCTCTGCTTTGGGATAGGTCTTTGAACATCTCTTATTATCTCTGCCTTATTTTGTAGTCCTTTGAGTACTTCATTATGTTGTGGGTGTCTTAGGGGCAGCGGATCACTCATCTCCACGTCCTCCTTCAGGGCCTGGCATCGCTCCCTGCCCCTAAACAGAATTATCTACATTCCTCCTCTCCCCTGCCCCTCTAAAATGAAGGTATATAAATTTCTGGACCCCACCGGGATATTGGGTAATCACCCTGTGATTCTCCCCGTGCGAGGGGTAAATAAATCTCTTTCTCTTATTGATCTGCTTTATTGTGAGTCGATCTTTCATCGAACCTTCGGGGGGCGAAGGGGCAGTTTCCCCTCCCCCTCACGGCGCTCAGAACAGTGTCTGGCATAACCGGAAGCACTCAATAAATGAGAGAAGACCAGACTTACTAGAAAGCTGTTGTCTTCCTGTGTGGTTTCATTAAGAGTCGGAATTAACCAGGGAGTTTGGACATACCAGCCACTACCTTCCCTCTCTGCTTCATCTGGGAAATACGGCTCCCCCACCTTCTGGGGCAGAAGCAAAATGCCCCCCTGCTGCTTAGAAGCCTCCGAGGTAGGGTGAAGCGGTGGGAAAGAGAAGAGGAGGAAGGCTGGGAGGGAAGAATGAAGCTCAGAAACACAGGCTGAAGCAGCACGCTGCTGTAGTCCCAGCTACTCCGGAGGCTGCAGGAGGAGGATCCCTTGAGCTCAGGCGTTCGAGGCCAGCCTGGGTAACACAGCGAGACCTTGTCTCTAAAGAAAAGAAAACACAACATTGAAATTCAGGACAAAAGGAGTGGAAGTTTTGGGGAAAAAATATCATCTACAAAGTTTAAAAGCAAAATACTCCCTTTCCTCTGAGTTTTAGGAACATTTTCATGAATGTGTTTTCCTTCGGCGAAGAAACTGATCCTGCAGATCTATTGTTGGGAATCTCAGCGCCCCTCACGCGTTTCCTTCCAGATGGTTTGCAAAACGCTGGGCATAGACAGTATCTCGTTTAAATCTCACAGCAGGCCATGGTGTTGCGGCGATGAGGCTGCTTCATCTCACAGGTGCAGAAACAGATTCAGAAAGGCCCTGCCAGGGGAGGAGGGGGCGTCACCACCAACTGCTCCGATCCGGAGTGGACAGAGGTCCTCTCTCTCGATGCAGAGCTTCCTATAGCAGATCTGTCCACTGGGCACACCAAATAGCACGCAGCCAGACCCTCTAAGGCAGCGGTTCCCAGCCTTTTTGGCACCAGGGACTGGCTTCATGGAAGACAATTTTTCCACGGATGGGGGTGGGGTGGGGGGGTTGGTGAGTGATGGGGAGTGGCTGTAAATACAGAAGAAGCTTCACTCGCTGGCCCGCAGCTCCTTCCTGCTGTGTGGCCGGGTTCCTAACAGGCCACGGATCGGACGGGACCGGTACCAGTTGCAGACCGGGGGTTGGGAATCACAGCTCTAAGGGGCCCTTCAGTCAGAACAAGGACAGCTAGAGGAAAGCGGGCATGTTCCCACATATTGTTGCTGAGTTTGTGGCTCTTTACACACATCTGCTACCAAAGCTGGGGTGGAGAAACATAGAAACATACCCGGGAAGTGCCGGGAGAGCACAAGGCCAGCACTAGACCACAAGTATGTGGGCTTGAAAAGCCTGTCTTGCTCGCATATATATAAAGGTGGATCTCCTTTGGCTGGTTTTCAATGTGCTCTCTTGGCTTCCATTCACTTCTATTAAAATATTTTCAAAAGAATCATTTACAGCTCAAACAGTTTAGGTGATGCCCCTGATATGGTCTTGTAGACACCCTGTGGCGTAATCTCCCCGGAGGAAGCAGGAATGGTGGGTGCTCCATGGGTGTGTGCAGAGTCTGCTTTTATTTTCGTGGCCTGCACCACGTGTAATATTCAGCACCTACTATGACACTCAAATCTGTGTCTCATTTAATCCTCTCCATGAGGTGAGAATTTTTTAATCTCCATTTACAGATAAGAAAACTGAGGCCCAGAGAGGCAAAGTGACCTCTCTAATGTCACAGAGCAAGGAGGTGGCAGCGATAAGATTCAAAACCGGGTCCATGTGTGTTCTTTCCACCCCATCCATTAAACTCTCAAGAAATTTGACTCTTGCTTAAAAACTTCGTGTTATTCTCTTATAATTCCTTGATTTCCTGCCTTACATCCCAACTCCTTTCTGCCACAGGACATAATGCTTAATTTTTAAAGATAAAATTAACTTTTATTGGGAAGGTGGTATTTGGCAATTACTGTGTAAGTACTTTTTAGATGGTAATTTATGGTAATTTAGTGGCTATTACCATTATCTTTATTTGCTTGCCCAGGTCACCGTAAGCGATTCTAAATGAAAAAGAAGCATATCAGACACAAACAGAAGCCAACCAATCCCACTCTTTTCCCCCAAAGTAACTATTTTTCCTGGTTTTGTGAGTATGGCCCAGATCTTTTTCCCAGCATTTAAAAATGTATGTATTACAGACGCAGGCATCTGTCCACTTTACAGATGCAGAAACTGAGGTTTGGAGAGGTGGTGCGAGGGACCAAGCTCAGACAGTGGGTGCACAGTAGAGCTGGGATCAGAAATCAGGTCTAAAAGTGCCTCGCCCACATTTCAACCTCTGTATCCAGGCTTCGGTCTTAACCCAATGGCCAAATAAAACATTACTGTTGGGTTAATTGTTGGCTGAATTCTCACACTGATTCCTTGCTCTCAGATGAACTGCTTAGGATACTCTGTGGGCTTCAGTTTGTCTACTGGGGAAAAAAATATAAACATGCCTTCACCCTGCTTTAACCACAGTGGGGCTGCGGAATTCGTGAAATACAATAATATCTGCAAAGCATGCTGAGCTCCCCGGGAAAAGTCACCATGTGGATACAGAGGGCATCGGGTGGGAACACACTGTCCCCTCACACAGATATGCCCACACAGCCTCCTTTGGAGAGCAACAGCCATAGTTCTAGGGTTTCTTTCCAGCTGGCTCATCCTGTGACCTTGAGAAAGTCCCAGTCTCTCTACACCTTTGTTTCACACTCTACTGTAATGCAGAGCTCATGATACTTTCTACCTTGTTCATCAGAGGGAGAAAATGAACAGACAAATCCTTATAGCATATTCCTACATATCTGCACCTCGAGTTCTAGCACCTTCACAAGTCCGATGAGATGGCTAAGGGACTGTCTGTCTCATGGTAGACAAAGAGACTGGAAAAAGTGGTGGTGGAAAAAAAGAGAACACATTTTAGCTGGAACATGTCTGTCTAAGGAAATGGAGTGTTTCCCAGATCCTCACTTTTTTGCAAAGTTTTTAAAAATCTTGTGCCTGGGCTAAAATGCTTTGCTTCTGCATGAAATGTCCTCCCCCATTGCCTTCTGTGAAATTGTACCTGTCACTCAAGGTGCTGCTGAAATGCCACATTTCCATGAAATCTGCCTCTATTCTTTCAACTAAATACCATTTCTCTCTCCTCTGAACATTTTGTTATATCTCACTTCACCTCATTTTCTGCCAGGTATTACAGCGTTTTTTAAATTAAAAATCTTATTCTCCCAGTAGATTGTAAGCATGTTGAAGACAAGAATAATATCTTCTTCTTATGACTCCTTAAGCTACTAAGACAGTTTCTTATATCATACTTAGTAGCTGCCTAATATTTGATTGCTGAGTGAATCAATGCATGGATGAAATATTTGTAGAGAAAAAATTTAAGGTAGCAATGACAGTCTGATGAAGACTGAGACCAGAGTGTACCAAAGAATTTTTGCTGATTAGCAGTGATCTGTTAAATTCCTATCTGTTGATGGATCTATCGACCTATCGATCTATCAATGCTTTGAACAAATGCTACCTGAGCATCTCCTAGGGCAGGGCGCTGTGCAAGCTGCCTTAGCAAAGCACTTTGTGGATCCTGAGTACACCGAGACTTTCCTGCTCAGGTTTCTGGGCAGAGGTGAGGAGGTTGTGTTAGTGTTGAGACACCTGGTTTCTGATCTTGGCGCTGACCCTTGCTAACTAGGCAACCTTGAGCAAGTCAGTTTCAGTTTGTGTGTAAGGTCAGATTGATAAAGAGGAGATAATACCCTAGTTCCTGTTCTGTCTGATTCCTGGAAGTACTGAGACAAAGTGCAACAAAAAAGTGAAAACATTTTCCCTTCTCTAAGAGCACCTCGAAATACACTATGAATACATACATGCATACGTGCATGCACACATACATACATGCATGAATAGGCACGTATGTATATACATATATATTTTAAAATTAAGGGATGCAATGCATCATATACATCCAACAAATTATAAGTATTACCTTTTGTAACCTTAGATGAAAAAGCTCAGTGTGTTCAATTTATGACACATTCCTTGGAAAAAATGCATGGCAATTATTTCTTTTTTTTTTTTTTTTTTTTTTTGAGACAGAGTCTCACTCTGTTGCCCAGGCTAGAGTGAGTGCCGTGGCGTCAGCCTAGCTCACAGCAACCTCAAACTCCTGGGCTCAAGCAATCCTCCTGTCTCAGCCTCCCGAGTAGCTGGGACTACAGGCATGCACCACCATGCCCGGCTAATTTTTTTCTATATATATTTTTAGCTGTCCATATAATTTCTTTCTATTTTTAGTAGAGATGGGGTCTCGCTCTTGCTCAGGCTGGTCTCGAACTCCTGAGCTCAAACGATCCGCCCACCTCGGCCTCCCAGAGTGCTAGGATTACAGGCGTGAGCCACCTCGCCCGGCCTGGCAATTATTTCTTACAGCTTTCACAACAAAAGCTAAAAAAAAATTGAAAACAAAACCTCAAATTTTAAAAATTTAATCTTTAGACTACCTGTTATTAATATGTTTTTATGACATTGTACATACACAATGTTGTATACTTATAATCGAAGTGCATATCCTAGTTTGAGTTCTAGTTTTAATTTTAGGATTACTTTGAATAGACCTTTTCATATTTACAGTTGTAATGGCAACATTATCTCTCTATCTATGTAGTACCAAAATTTATATAACTATTTCCCAACTGTTGGTCATTTGAGTAACTTTCAATTCCCCATTATTACGCATGTCCTATTTTTAATACCATGCAGATTCCTACCCACTACCTAACACATTCTTGGCTAGGCTCCTTCTACTGTTAGTTGATATATACCCAGGAATGCCAACTCATTTTATTATTAGGCTGCACAAAACAGAATCAGGAAGGAACTACAAAGGTTTTATTTTTAAAATCAGATTGTGCATTTCCAAGATGGTTTGGGAATAAGTTTTTAGGGGGAGAATGGAATTTTGGACTACTCCACTATTGCAGCTTTAATCTAGCAGGGAAGAGAATGATGGTCTACTGTATGCTAGGGGCTTTATCCATTTATCAGGTATTTATGGAGAACCTTCAAGATGCCAGGAACTGTTCTAGGCTGAGGAAAAAGGTGCAATCCTCACCCGCAGGGAGCTTACAGTGGGTGGAGGATAAAACCAGCAAATAGATGATGACTATGTAGTGGGACAAGTGCTGCTAGAGCACACACATTCAGGGCACATGCAAGGGAGCACAGGGGCCTTGCCAGTCTTGTTGACATGCCAGGGAAACTGAGGCTGAGGCCTCATGAGCATTAGCCCAGAAATTATAACGGAGGTGAAGTAGTCCAAGCATAGGTAACCGTATACACAGAAGCCCAAATAAGATGGAGAATATATATTTTTAGGCTTAGTTGGGCCTAATTGAAGTGCCCAGTCTGAACTGGGGTATAGGAGGAGTTGAAGGTGGTATAATAAGTGGCAACTAGATTAGGAAGGGCCTTATAACCACATTAAGCAGCTTGGACTTAAAGTGTCTGGAGGGGAGGAGGCAGGGTTCAGCCTTTTTGGAAAATAGTTTGGCACCTTCTTAAAAAGTTAAGCACCAACTTACGTTATGACCCAGCAATCCCACTCCTGTGTAGCCAAGAGAAATAAAAACCTACGTCCACGCAAAGACTTGTATATGAATGTTCATAGAAGTATTATTTATAATAGTTAAAAAGTGGAAACAACCCAATATCCATCAGCTGATGAATGGATAAACACAATATGGTCTATCCGTACAATGGAGTATTACTCAGCCATGAAAAGGAATGAACCACTGACACATGCTACAACATAGATTAGCCTTGCAAACATTGTGCTAAGTGAAAACAGTCACAAAAGAGCACATGTTATGTGACTCCATTTACATGAAATATCCAGAATAGGCAAATCCATAGAGAGAGAAAGTAGATTACTGATCGCCAGGAGGTAAGGGGGCTTGGGGAGAAGTAGGGGGTGACTGCTAGTGGGAATGGGGTTTTCTTAGATGGTGAGGATGTTTACTATTGATTGTGGTGATGGTTGTACAACTCTTAATATATGAGAAACCGCTAAACTGTATGATTTAAGTGGGCAGATCGTGTGATATGTGAATTCTACTTCAATGAAGCTGTTAATCTGGGTGCAGCAGGGAGGGCACTGGATTTTAAGCAGTAATTACCATCCTTAGATTTGCTCCTTAGAACGTTTTCTCTGGAATCGATGTGGAGAATAGTTTGAAGAGGCCAAAGCCCAAAAGAGGGAGGCCGGTGAGGGGGCGGTTGCAGGGGTAGGAGAGACATTTGTCACCCTGAACTAAAGCTGTAGTGATACAGAGAGAAAGCAGCGCAGGCGATGGTGACATTAAGAGTGAAATTAACATGACTCGGCTGTTGGTGGATGTGGGGGAAGGGAATTCAGGGATCCTTCCCAGTTCCTGCTGGAGGCGCCATTCACTCTGATGGAAAATCAGGAGTTGTTAGTTTGGGGGAAAATGCCGAGCTCAGTTCTGGACATGATGAGTTGAAGGAGCCTATAGGGTATCCAAATGGCACTGGATATATGGTTCTAGAGCTCAACTGACCAATCCAGATGTGGGATACAAATGTATTCTCTTAGTGCCTTAGGGTAGCATGACTCCACTGGCAGAAATAGCAGCTGTAGACACTGTTATATGCAAGAGTTGGCTCTCACCCCCCTTCTGTCAAACCCAAACACTTCCATCAAACTCTAACATGAAATACAGCAATGTTTCTAGACATAGGGGTGCAAGGTCAGCTTCTACTATTGGCCTATTGTAGCCAGCATTTGTATAGCTTCAAGGACCATATATATTTTTTTAAAGCTTAAATTAGGACCCATGTTCTATCAAGGGTTGAATAAGGGAGCAATTAGAAGAAACATTCGAACCTAAGAGTAGCTTTAAAATGTTGGCTGTCTGTACAAATGGCCAACAAATATATGAAAACATGCTCGACATCACTAATCAACAGGAAAATGAAAATCAAAACCATAAGGAGATATTATCTCACCCCAGTTAGAATGGCTATCATGTAAATAAGACAAAAAATAACAGATGCTGGTGAGGATGCAGAGAAAAGGGAACTCTTAAACACTCTTGGTGGGAATCTAAATTAGAGCAGCCACTATGGAGAACAGTATGGAAATTTCTCATAAAACTAAAAATAGAACAATCATAAAATCCAGCAATCTCAGTACTGGGCATTTATCTGAAGGAAAAGAAATGAGTATGTCAAAGGGATATCTGCACACCTGTGTTTATTGTACACTATTCACAATAGCAAAGATATGAAATAAATCCGTGTGTCCATCAACTGCTAAATGGATAAAGAAAATGTGGTATATCGGCCGGGCATGGTGGCTCACACCTGTAATACTAGCACTCTGGGAGGCTGAGGTGGGCAGATTGTTTGAGCTCAGGAGTTTGAGACCAGCCTGAGCAAGAGTGAGATCCCATCTCTACTAAAAAAAAATAGAAAGAAATTAGCTGGACAACTAAAAAAATATATATAGAAAAAAATTAGCCAGGCATGGTGGCGCATGCCTGTACACCCAGCTATTCGGGAGGCTGAGGCAGGAGGATCACTTGAGCCCAGGAGTTTGAGGTTGCTGTGAGCTAGGCTGATGCCATGGCACTCTAGCCCGGGCAACAGAGCAAGACTCTGTCTCAAAAAAAAAAAGAAAAGAAAAAAACAAAATATGGTGTATATATACACAATGGAATACTATTTGGCCATGAAATCATGTCATTTGCAGCAACACAGATGGAACTGGAGGTCACTGTGTTAAGTGAAATAAGCCAGGCACAGAAAGACAAGTATCGCATATTCTCACTTATGTGTGGGAGCTAAAAAAGTTGATCTCATGGAGGCGGAGAGCAGAATGATAGACATCAGAGGCTGGAAAGGGTGTGTGTTTTGGAGGAGGGGATGAAGAGAGGTTGGTTAATGGGTGCAAACACATAGTTATAAGTTCCAAATGTTTGATAACAGAGTCAGGTGGCTACAGTTATCAACGATGCATTATATATTTCAAAATATATAGGAGAGAGGGTTTCAACTGTTCCCAACACACAAGTGATAAATACTTGAGGTGATGGATACTCCAAATACTCTGATCTTACACATTTGATGCATGTAACAAAATATCACATGTACCCCCTAAATATGTACAAATATTAGGTATTAATAAAATGTTTTAAAAATGTACACTGTCTGTCCACTACATGTTTTCCTCTTGACAGTGCACATCACAGAGCCTGGTCAGGCAGGCAGACAGACACACAGGCAGACAGGCAGACAGGCAGACAGACTGTATGGTCCTTACCGTTTACTTGCCATGTGCCCTTAGCAAGTTCTCCAATTCTCAGATTTCTCATCTGGAAAATGAAAATAACTATTTTTACCAAGTGTTAGGATTACATATAAAAACTTTGTGAAGTGCCTGGGCTGGCAAAGGGTAGCTCTCTCTACATAGGGATTGTTATTATTAATATGATTATCTTACTGAAGTTTTAAAAAAGAGGTTTTATCTAGTGTCATACAGTACGTGTTCTGATTCTCTGTCTTTTGTACTCTCTTCTAGTTCCTAGATCTGTTCTAGCTACATAAATCAACCCTGCCTCTTAGTAACTGTTATTTTAGACTAAGTATATTTAAAGTTTGTTCCCTTAATGAATTGCATGACTTAAAAAACTGACAGCTCTTTGATCTCATTTGCTGGCAGATTATGCAAGAAATAAATATTGGATTGAAATGCAAGAGCTAGTCAGTTCTTGTCTCTCTCTCTTCCTCCTTCTCTCTCTCCCCCCGTGTGTGTAGCGGGGAGCGAGGAGCGGTAGCAGGCATGGGAGTGGGTACGCAGTTGTTTCTGACTCAGGCCCAGATGGCCTGGAGCTTAAGGACCTCTGTGCACTCGTTGGTCTTGGCCCCATGTTCTTCTCCGTCTGCTTTTGCAGTCAGAGACTTCTTTTCTCTCCGGTGGATCTTGAGCTTCTATTGTTTCCTTCTCCTGGGTTTCCAGGAGACCTCGTGGGCTAGATGGCCAAGAGAGCGACCTGGGATGCAGCTGGACAACGGTCAGGGCAGAGGGGAGTGAATGGCCAGGGCTTCCTCCAGCCCGGGGCAGGGAGGGAGGAGGAGGGGGAGGGCCTGCCCCACCCGACCCTGCTGCCGGCTCCAGTGGGATCTGGCTGACTTGGCAGCATTCCTTTTGTCCTTTCTCCAAAAGATGCTCCTGGGAGCCAACCAGAAAGCTTTCTGTGTTCACTTTGTATCCTGGGAGCAAACACACAGCTTTGGCAAGGGAACATTAGACCTATAATAATAATACAGTTCTCTGACATTAAAGTGCAAAAACATTTTCCATGACAGCTTAAAATTAATCACCACCACTTGCTGCTATAGATACCTCTCCTTTATGCAGTGCCAGCTCGGGGACAACTGTTCAGGCAGCCACATGGCTTCCAGGGAGAGAGGGTGAAGTCTGCAGAAACAATCAGCAAAGCTGGTTTTCTCCACACCTCCTTTTGTCCTGGTGAGGATGCGCTTCCCTCTATCAGAGTATAAGGCCGGGCTGGTAATTGATCACGGGGAACAAGCACCATCGACACTTAACGGGTGGGATTATAAATGCATCTGGAGCTCTTAGTGACATTGATAAACCACCAGAGACGCCTGGTGTGCAACTGAGTGTTCCCTAAATTGTGCCTTATGGTCTTTGAGCTTACATCAAGGGAAAAGAAAAGAGCCTACACATATATCACTTTCTTTATCCTGCTGATGGAAATGAATATTCAAACAAAATCTACCCAGATGAGCCCAAAGTGGGATTACTCAGCAGATATTTACTTGCTTATTTTATTATTTAAAATTTTTTTTTCAAAATTAATTCCTGGTCATGGTAGAAAGTTCCAAATGTGCTGGAGAATAAACAGTGAACATGAAAGTCATTCCTCCTCTTTCTGATTTCTTAGTGCCACTCTGGAGAGGGAACCACCAGAAACACTTTCCTGTATATTCTCTAGGAAATTGCTCTCACACATAATGATATATATATATATCTGCACCAGACAGCTGGCTTCTTTCATTTAACGATATATTATTAGACACCTTTCCACATCAGTACCTAGAGATCTACTACATTGTTTGTATCATTACATAGTATTCCTAGGTGTGCAATTATTTATTTAATTGGATCTCTAATTTAAAGTATTTTTTGCTGGTTGGTTGGTGTGGTTGGGTTTGCTATTACAAACAATACCACAAACCACATTTTTTATGGGTACTTATCTTCTTGCACACTTGTGCAGGCTTATCTATAAGACAAATTCATACAAATGGAATATTTAAGTCAAAGAGTATGTGCAATTTAATTTGTGAAAGATATTGTGAGTTGTTCTCCAAATAGATAATAAACATATGTGAATGCTTCCTCCATGCCAAGAACTGTAGTCGGTGCTAAGGATAAAAGGTCACAGTCATTTCCCTTGAGAAGTTCACAGGGAAGACACAGAGATCATAAATCGCAGGTGGTCCCTGGGTCAGGGATGAGATAGGTTCCTGAGAACATCTTTAGGTTGGATTTGCAGGTAACTCGGATCCCTGATGAACAGTGCATATATGGTAATAATAATAACAATACTATAATGGCTCATATGTGGTAATAACACAGTGTAATGCTGTAATAGTAATAATACCCCTGTGTTCTGTAAGTTGCAGAAACCATCGTGCTCTTTATTTGAATTCAAACAAACAGAACATAAAAACAGACTCAAACAAAAAGTTTAGATAGGAGATAGGAGAAATTGCAACAAAGATTATTAAAGGTTAACACTCACGTAATGTTGCATCAGTGTCCTGCTTACTGGAAGGGGCATTTTTGAAGTCAGGCTGACACATTAATAGGAAGGTGATGATGGAGACGGTGCTGGAGAGTCAGGATTTGGTTCTGTTGCTGGAGAGGGAGCTGACCACTGAAGTCGGTTTCTTAATAAAGGTGTCTAGGGTTGTTTGCACAGCCCTTTTCTTTTTTTCATCATAAATGGCCTTGTAGCAGCTGATGTTCTCACTAACTGCACTGTAAACCTTTGTAAACCGCGCAATGTTAAGACCTTGCTCCTCGAGCTTAGCAAATCCTGCTGCGATGAGACGAAAGGGTTCAGCTCATTCTTTTGTAGCAAACTTTCTTGGGTCTGGATTTTCTGATGCTTTGTGCAATTGTGTTTCCATCAGCTGCTTCTCGATCTGTCTCTGAGACCAGCCGCAGCTAGTGCCGAGATGCTGCGCGAACCAACCGCATCGGCCGTGAGAGTTTGTTTACATGCGAGAAAGAAACTAGTCCCCGCGTTAGTAATTTAATTATTTAATGATAAATTATCCTTATGGGGAGCCTTGGGAGCCCCTTCATAAGCACCGAATGTCATAAATCGGGTCGTCGGTAACCTGGGGACAGCCTGTATTACAATACGATGTCATAAGCACCGTAATGACAGTTTTATAGCACTTACCACCTTTCTATGTTAGCTACTCGTTTTAGCCCGTCAAGGACTTTTTTTTAAAAAAAAGATTTTAAAAGTTTTTTTTTCATTCTACCACAAAGTTTTGAGTTGTAATATCTTCCCCAGGTTACAAAACAAAAATGAAAACACAAAACAGAGCTGGGTTTGGCAGGGGCAGCACAATGAATCCAACCCATACTTAAGAGCCTCGAGGTCCACGCACTCTTGTATACATTGTCACTTAATCTTAGTGACCCTTTTTCTGATTTATTGATGAGGAAACTGAGGTTAGGCATGGGTAAGGAATTTGCCCAAAGTCGTACCAGTAATAAATGGCATACTTCAGTTTGGAACCTGTCTCTTGGATGGCAGCCCCTGGGCCTTTCTCCCGAGCAGCCTGCCACACCACGTGAGCACCACGGTCTTCTAGATCCTGTACCGGAACCTCTCCCACTGACAAGCAGAGGTGCAGTTGCTGAGAGCAGCGGAACAGTGCCAAGTACAGAGAAAAATAGCAGAAGGAAGATGCGCTAACTCGCCCTGGGAAAACTCACTGACCAATAGGGAAGGAGGGGGTCTCCATCTAAATTCGTGTGAACCATACAGTAATCCCCCAAACGCACATCACCCCAGATCACTGCCATGGCTCCGAGGAGAGGATGGTTCCCTCGCAGTGAGAAGACTGGCTGGTTTACGGAATGAAAGGATGGCGCAGGAGGGGTGGGTGCGTGGGGAGGGGGGGTGTAGGCAGGCAACTCAATCTTGATGTGCACGGGAGGGAAGTTAAGTTGGGGGCACATTAAGGAGATATTCAGAGCCACATCTAGGAGTCTGGACTCTTTTAAGTAGGAAAGGTTTGGTTTTTTTTTTTGTAATAGAAAAGTTACATGAACTAATCCGTGTTGCAGAAAGATGAAAGTCAAAATTAGACTGAGGATGACCCGGAGGCAGGGAAATCAATTAGGGGACCACTGTGAAAATCTTCACGGGAAGAACTGGTGGCTGAACTGGAGAGAGGGACGTGGAAGCCAGATGGACAGGATGGGCTTGGGCAATGTTATAGAGTCAGACTCGACATGATTTGATCCAGCAGGTTGGCTGATGGAAGGAGGGAGAAATGAGAAGAACAGATTTCTAGCTCAGGATGAGTGGTCAAGCCATTCATGGAGACAGGGGGTGCTGTGGTTTGAGTATGGTTTGTTTGTCCCCATCAGAACTCATGTTGAAATGTGCCCCAGGTGGTGGTGTTGGGAGGTGGGGCCTGGTGCAAGGTATTTGAGTCATGGGAATGGGTCCCTCATGAACGGCCTGGTGCTGTTCTGGGGTGGTACGTGAGATCTCTCTTATGAGACTGGATTGGTTCTCTTGGGAATAGATCAGTTCCTGTGAGAGTGGGTTGTTATACAGCCATGACACCCCAAGGTTGTTCCCTCTTTGCCTGGGGCTGCTTCCTCTCTTACCTCCACCATGTTGTGATGTAGCACAAAAGCCCGAGCCAGAAGCCAGGGCCATGCCCTTGAGCTTTTTAGCCTGCAGAACTATGAGCTAAATAAACCTGTTTTCTTTATCAATGACTCAGTCTCAGACATTCTTTTATAGCAACACAAAGCAGAATAAGATGGGGGCACAGGAAGAAGAGCATTTGCTGGGGGAAGATGAGGAGGAGCTCAGCTTCGGTGTGGGGAGTTTGAAGCCAGGTGGAACAAGCATGTGGCCTGTTGGGAAATACAGGCTGGAGACTGGAAGAAAGGCCAGAGGTAGATTTAGGAGCCAGCTTTAGAGGCTGTTGTTGAAGCAAGGGAGACCACTGGGAAGATGAGAACTAAGAGGCAGATCTGTGGGGAAAGAAAGATCTGAAGGGAAAGAAACTAGGAAGAAACGGAGAGACAGAGGAGCAGGTGAGGATGGCAGGTAGTATGAAAACCAAGGGAAAAGAAGGGGTGGTCAATAGTTTGGATACTGCAGAAAATCTGAGAGGATGAGGGTTACAGAGGCTGTTAAGTGTCATCAGTAGGAACCTTCGAGATAATGGGTCTAGAGGAGCAGAACAGTGAAGTATGTTGGAAGCCAGGTTGTAAGTGGGTTGAAGAGGAAATGAGAAGTGACTTATGTTAGGGGGGGAAGTGGAGTCGAGTTGAGGTTATCTAAATCTTTCCTACCTCATCAGTTGTGCCTGGTTCAGAAATTGAGCCAGGACAGAGTTTGTGGTTGGGGACATCTGAGGATGAGCTTTGAGGAACAGAGTCCAAGGTACCAGGCCCAGAGGACATGATGTGGTCCACTGTGATTCAAGCAATCATTTCCAGCACTTCTAAGAGGGAGCAGCTGGGTCCTAATCTAGCAGGCCAAGCACGGGTGAGGGGAGAGTTGGGGGCAGCTGGTCTTCAGATCGCAGCAGCGGCCGTAATCATCCTGGACCAAGAGACTTTCTGTAAGAAAGTGGACCCACCACCATGCTGGCTGTGGAACAAACGACTGTCAAGAGGAGGATAGGCTGGGCGCAGTGGCTCACACCTGTCATCCCAGCACTTTGGGAGGCCGAGGCTGGAAGATTGCTTGAAGCCGAGAGTTCAAGGCTACAGGGAGCTATGACCATGCCACTGCACTCCAGCCTGGGTGACAACGTGAGACCCTGTCTCTAAAAAGAAAAGTAAATTAAAAAAAGAAAAAGTAGGAGAGACAGCCGGGAGAAAGCAGGAGCCCATCCCAGGAACCGGGGCCAGGGATGTGTAGGAAAGAGGAGGTCAGTGGAGAAATCAGCTCTGGGTCTAGTTGGCAGCAACATAGTCTCTAGGTACATGAGGACACAAAAGAGCACCCTGACCTGGGAAACTGAGGCGGGAATGGTGATGTGGGAAAGGGTGGGAGCCCACGAAACGTCACCAGGGAGGAGGCGCTACCGTCAAGCTAAAGAAGCTTCAGCTGCAGGGCAACGTGTGCATACACTTCAGCAAAATTCTCAAAATTGAGGTATTTTAGCTGTAATTGGGTAGGACTGCTGTCTGGACCATCTGTCCCCAGTCTCTCTGTGTTGGTGCTATTGGAGTGGCCATGGGCATTTCGGGATCCCAGCTCAGAGGAAGTTGATGTGTGGACACATTTAATCTGGATATAGTGGGATACGTCTCTGTGGTTCACAGTCAGTTCCATGTCAGCTTACATTGCTCCTGGCCACCCAGGGGCAGTGACATAAAGGTGTGGGGCTACAGGGCTTAGTGTGATACGAATGTGTCCCCCGACACTGGGCCGCAGAAGCGTGAGGAGAGTGGAGGAGACACAGGCCTTGCCAGGTAGCATCGACGCGAAGTCTGCGGGCAATTCTTCCAAATCTACAGCTCGTATGTGAACAAAATCTGATAAAGGACTTTTTAAATTTAACAGTAGCACTAGAAGTTAGAACGATCAATAATAAAAAAAAAAAAAACAAATTTCAGGGAACCATGTTGGAGAAAAGAGGGATTTATCGTTCTGATCTCTCTATACATTATATTACAAAATTACTGTCCTATAAAGAAGAGATCAAAGATAATGCAGTGAAAAGATGCAGGAAAGATGTATTATAGAGGGACACTGGGCAGCAAGTTGCTAAAAATATTGTTATCTTTTCTGGATTTTTTTTTTTTTGGTCAGGTTTTATTGACTTATCAGCTTTTAAAAGTTGCTATTTTTTGTGCTATATTTTTTAATTTTGACTATTCATTTTTATACCTATATTTAATTTTAATTGTATATATTTTTTTCTCCGAAAGTGGACTCCCCAAATTGTATAAGCTTCAGACCCCAAAGGACCTGGATCTCTCACTGATAGATCATTGCATATTTATTGGATGACTGGAGACAGCTCCGGAACAAGGAATGTCATTGGTTATGAAAGTACCTTTGTGTGTCTAAACAAGGAAGAAAATCTAGGTATTCAAATATGTGGGCTCTATCCTACTGTAACCTCTTTACTTGACACCGCAGAGCAATGCTGGTCTATGATTCATCCTGCATAGCAATGAAGCATTACTGAGAGTGAATTCTAAACACTTCAATAGGCAAACCTTTTGGAGCAAAGGTTTACTTTGCACAAGTGCACAATAAATATTTGCTGATTTGAGGAAAGATGATATGTAAATATATAGTCCCTGATGAAGAAGATAAGAACTTTTTCAATCTAAGGGAAGCTGGTAGCTGGTAGATATAATCCTAGTTCTAAGCTACCTTCTCCTCCCTCCTCATTAGCTAGCCCCTTCTCCTCTAATTAACTGGCATCCTCCAGGGTAAAAAGTGGACCTAGGCAATGGGGCAGAAGACAATACGGCATGCGTCCATGGGTCAAACGTTTATCGAATATCTACTGACGCTAGCATGACCTATGTCAGCAAGTTGGGTGCGCAAATGTGATCACATCTCTCCATTTTTCCAATTAATCATTCAAGATCCCATAAGCCCAATTTAGCAGGAAGTTCATCTTCTCTCTGTTGAAGCGTCTATTTTTTTATTTTTTTGATACAGGGTCTCTCTCTGTCACCTGGGCTAGAGAGCAGTGGCATCATCATGGCTCACTGCAACCTCAAACTCCTGCATTCAAGCAATCCTCCTGCTTCGGCCTCCTGAGTATCTGGGACTACAGGTACGTGCTACCACACCTGGCTAATTTTTTCTATTTTTGGTAGAGTTGAGGGGGGAGTGGGTCTCCATCTTGCTCAGGCTGGTCTTGAACTCCTGAGCTCAAGCAATCCTCCTGCCTCGGCCTCCCAGAGTGCTAGGATTATAGGTGTGAGCCACAGTGCCCAGCCAGGCATCTTTGATTTGTCTAAGGGCACCAGACACCTGCTCAGCCCAAAATGCTAGTTTGGTTCTGGTTCTGCCAGGCAGAGCAAACAGTAGTGGAGTCAGTCTACTGCTGACGCTGCTTCTTCCCAGCCTCACTTGCTGTTGAAAACTGGTCCCACCCACCCCTGTGGATGCTCATTCGTTATGCTAATGAGACAGGTGTTACTTGTCCAGGTCTCTCACCAGTGCTCGTGGTGCCTCCACTTTGGACTCTAAGTTTAGAGCTCTTTTAATTTAATTCACGTGTACATGCTCAGGTATCATTCCCAAGTCTGATGCTAATGCCAAGGAGGATGGACCTAGGGGTGTTTCACAGCATTAGCCACGCTCCTCGGAAGCAGCAATCCCCAGGAATTGTAGGTCCAGCCACAGTTCAGAATTCGTCTCCCTACGGCAGCATACCTCTGGGGATTTTCCTACCAGGATCTACTTCATTGGAGAGTTCCTAATAATGTTGAACTTCAAAAAGAAAAGCATTGGGGTCTCAGGGCATTTGCTGATTCCCCAAAGGGCCTTTGAACGCCTGCAGATTTGTTCATCTCCTCTCCTCTTACCTCCCTCCAAACAACAGACAGCTCTGCAGACCGAGGGGCCTTCAGTGAAGCTAATCCAGGAAGTCCATTCGTCGGCAGCCGATCACACTTACGAAAAGGTCAGGTTCCGAATCCCGGTCACCTCATTATATCTCCTATAGCCCAGGCTCTAGATTTAAGGATGAAAGACACAATCTGGCTTTAGGAAGTGCACAGCCTATAAATAAATAGACAGTTTCAATGAAGTATAATATATAAATATGCAGCTTGCAGAGTATAAAGAGAGTGCGGGGGTGCCAGGGTGCTGGGGAGCCGCGAAGGAGGGGTGTTTAAATCAACCAGGTTAGCGACAGACCCTTGTGAGCTCAGAACTGCCCCTCCTCTCCAAGGGTAGCCCATCATCTTTGAACAAACAAACATGTGCTCCTCTGCTCATTTCCTGCACACTCATGATAGACGGGTCCTCCCAGGGCTGGGACTGAGATGAGACACAATTTAAGGGGGCCCCAAAGCCTCAGTCATCAAGATTAATATTTTAACATATTAAAATAATTGAAACGGCAAACTGTGGCTTATGGGCCAGGTGTCTGGTTTTATAAATAAAGTTTTATTGGAACTAACATCAGGATTAGGGCGAGGCAAGTGAGAAAGAGGGTCATGAAGGCGCAGGTTTGGATCTTGTCTTTATTTAAAATTGTGATATTTTGTTCACTGTGGTCTCTTTAAAATTTTATATTAGAACATTATTTATCTTGACTTCTGAGTTGTTGGTGCCCCTGTAAATTTGTGGCCAAGGTATGGGTATCACGTGCCTGCCCGCAGTCCTGGGCCTGAGTGCACGCTCACCTGTCTCTCGGGCAGGTGTGGTCGTGTCTGAGTCACTGATCGGACACAGCTGAGATGGCTGCTGTGTGTCTAGAACTCCGCATGGTCACTTCTATACATGAAAAGAACAGGTTACTAGGAGAGAAAATAATAGCAGGTAACTACTTTAGATTTGGCAGTCAGAGAAGACCTCCCTGAGGAAGTAACCTTTGAAATAGCCTCAAACTTAAAGAAAAGTTACAAGAATTGCACAAAACTGTGGTATACCCTTTACCCAGATTCAACAGCTTCTAGCATTTTTCGACATTTGTTTTCCTCTTCCCTGCACTTCCTCCATGCACACACAGACTTCCACAAGCATGTGCTGCATGCACACACATACCGTATTTTAAAAAGAAATGGAAAGTTAAATATGAAAGATAGTAGTTGCTAGTACATCTTAGAATCTTCACAGGAATAATTAAGAGAACAGGTGGAAGGCTAAGGAAAGAGAGGTGATCAGCAAGGGTCTGGGGCCCCGTGAAACGAGAGGAGACGGGGTTGAAGACTCCCCTGGAGGAACTGGGTTCTGGGAGGAGAAGGGACTCCTCCTTCCTTGCAAGAAAAGTAAAAAGAGACGGATATAGTGGCGGGTGGGTCTATGCAGGTAGTGGAGGGAAAGTGAGGCCATTTTGGCCTGGTGGGTCTCTGTTATAAATTAGGGGGAAGGTAAGATTATTAGCTGAGGGTGGAGGGAGGTGTGGAGAAGGTAAGAAACAGTTTTTGTGGTGAGGGGGATAAATGTCACATTAGAAAGCATCGTAACCTTGTTGGGTGGTCTTGTTGCCTGTTTGATGTTGGTGATCAAGAGTCTAAGGAGCCACTGATCTGCCGTGTTGTGGCAGGGGCATGGTGCAGGCTGGGACAGAGCAGCCTGGCAGACTCACCCAGGGTTGGGGTGTCACAGAGGAGGAACAGCGCCGGGGAAGAAAGAGATCTGAGAGAGCGAGTGTCACAGTGAACCGTGTGTCTGAGCAGGGCATCACCCTCACGCCCATGTTTCCACGACTGGAGAGCCGGATGTTCTGAACCAGCCAGTCTGCCCCAGCCTGGTGTGGGCATTTCCCTTCGTAAATTTCTGGTCTGGGGGGTGGAGGCTTCCTAAACAACAGAAAGAGTTAATAGAGATTTTTCTCCCTTTTGAGCCTTTGGAAGATGTTTGTATTCATATCTGGAGTAAGAATAATATGATTCTATTTCGCATAAGCTTATAATTGTTTATGTCTTTCTTAAAAGAGCTTGGGATACTTCCCAATGATGTTCTTGTTCATCTTTATTTGCCAACGTGAAGACTGCGATAATTTTAAAGTGGGGAAATTCGGCATTGAGACGATTTGCCTGATGTGAGTGTGCAAAGCAGTTACAGAGACGGGGAAAGAACCCAGACACTCAGCGTTTTAGTTTCTATTTACCAGCTCATGTTTCCATGGAGAAAAATTCAGAGAACTCCAACCAAACAGATGCTGAGCCTACATTCTGTTCCTAAAGATACATGTGGACCATGTTCATCAAGGTTTGCAGAGCTTTCAAAAAGCTAGGAATGACTTTGGCGGGGGCGTGAAAGACAAGATAATTTTAGTTTAATTTTGGAAAGCGTCCCGTCCCACCTTGTGAGATGCTGAATTCAGTGTCAGTTTCATGCTTTCTTGGTGAAGATTTTCTAAGACACCATGTCAGCCCCAATCTCTTTACCTTGCCCGCGCAATCACCTCTTTATATCCACTCTGCCTTCTCCGTTGCGCGAATTTGACCCAGCTCCTCCTTCAAGAGACCCTCTTCCCAAAAGCTTTCCCCTGACACTTTGTCATAGTGATCTCCCTTTATAAGTGTGGCACTTAATTGCCTTCTTTGCCTATTAAAGGACAATCACGTCCCTCCTTGGGTGTAGTTGGAGGTGGGGGTCCACTCAGTGATATGCTAAGTAAGAAATGTTTAACACCCAACTCTTATTTAAAAAAAAAAAAAGGGAAGTCCTGATTTGTAGGGTTTGCCAGTTTCCATGGTGTAAATACTCCCAACGTAATTAATTGCAAACTACCAACATGATGACACAGAACACCGAGTTTGGAGGGGACATGCATAATTGGCTCTAGAGAGCGCTGGCCCCAGCACAGCAGTGGAATCTTAGAAATATATTATGTCCCTCTGCACAATCTCTTGTCCTCCCCAATCTCTTGGACCCACAGTTGTGTTCTCCATCTCAGCTGCTATGACTGAGTCCGCGTGGGCTGTGTGGTTTTAATCAACCCAGGTCGACAAGATGCCTGCCCCGCGCTCCCTATTTTAAATTGATATTCGTAGTCCACTTCTCATTCCTTATCCCCTCACTCAATCCTAGTTGTTCCACCGCACTTAAAACTTTCTAACATATGATATCGTTTACTCATTCATTAGACTTACAGTTTTTTATTTCTCCCCAAAGAGAATGAAAGTTCAACAGGGCAGAGATTTTTTTCTGTTTTGTTTAAGGATATCCCCCAAATCCTTTGGATAGTGCTTTGGACAGAATGGGTGCTCACCGAATACTTGTTGAATGAATGAATGAGAGACTATGGAATCTACTCTCTCATTCCCCACCAAGCTACTTAGGGTGGTGCAGATAGATGCTCACTTAAACAAATCCTTGTGGATTGATCGATGTCTGAGAGGTTGGAGAGGGAGTTGTTGACAACTAAAGTGGAAACAGACAGTTTCCATTAGAGCCTGAGAGTGCTCTCACTGAACAAGCGCGCGGTTCTTCAGCAGGGGAATCCAGTGCCTTCTTGGTATCAGAGAGCTTGCAACAGTTCGTATTCACGGTGCGACTAAAGCATTATGTGAACCCCCCCAGGAATGGGAGAAAGAATTCGTTAGGGTCTCATCAATTTAAATTTGTTTTCAGGAAGCAAAAATCATCCTGTCATCTTTAAAACTCACTTGGGCTTGCACACCGAACTGTTCCATCCTGCAGAGCCTGCCGGCTGCTGGGCTGATCAGCCCTGGTCACTGGGAATGCTGACCATGTCTCCTGCACAGACAGCAGAGTATGCGAGGGCAGAAGATGCTGCCTGGCTGGAAAGCAGGAGGGCTGTGCTTCCTTTAGATGAGCTGCATAGAGGATGAGGGATATTCTCAGGAAGGAAGGAATGATTTTTGGTTTTAGATTTTTATGCTTATTCTGATGCAGCATTTATTGAAGGTCTCCTATTTGCTCAGTGGCTCGGCATGCCTGTGGGGGAAAATTATTATCCAAGTTTTACAAATGAGGAGGCTGAGACTCCTACTGAAGCTCTAAAATGCTTACATACATTAGTTATTGCTACATAATGACAATGCCAGAAGAGGCTTATAATAACAACTATGTGTTTATTTCACTATTGGCTTATCAACAATTTATGCTGTGCCCAGACAAAAGGTTCTTCTGTTCTTAGTTGGATTCCCTTATGCATCTTATTAGCTGCAGAGGGTTCTGGTCATCGGCTGGGTTAGTGGGGCAAGTGGGCTGTGTGTTGTTAGCATCCAGCAGGCTAGCCCGAGCTAGTTCACATGGCAGCAGTAGGGTTCTAAGAGAACGGACCTCTTGAAGCTCAGGCATTCCCACTTCATTCTCTGGGTGGAGGAGGTCACAGGACTTGTCCAGATTTAAGAGATGGGAACATGGATTCCATCATCTCTTGATGGGAGTGGCTGCAAAGGTTCATAACAAAGCATTTCACTCCAGAGAGAGGAGTGAAAAATCCAAAAATCTACGAGCGTGCTTGACTAGCCGACAGCTGTTGTGATATCCTGTCTTATGCTGGACTCCCCTTTCCTGAATGTCTGATGCATTCATGGTCTTTGCCACCCCACTGGGTTAACTGCATTGTGAGCTATGTGGCAATCGATGAATGAGTTTTTGGCCACCATCGCAGCTTTGGACCACGCTGGAAAGACCTTCCTCTTCTTCCTTCTTCCTCTCTACCCCCATCGGCTCCCTCCTGGCCACTAGCTTGCTTCTTAGTCACTATATGGTTATTCTTAAGACTGGTAGATTTATGGGGAGTGGCTGCGGCTTAAGAGAGTTAGTGACCAATTGATACCATTGGCAAGTTTCCAACTTCTCAGCATGAGTCTCCTATGGTCCTTTGTCAACCTATGGTTTAAGTAGACTATTTCTACAGTATGGTCAGATTATTTAGGGTTGACAGGGGTTTACGATATGCAATGGAAGAAGGAAAAAGTATTTTCTGAATTGCTGGTAAGGAGAAACTTGAGAGCAAAAGAACTAAACACTTTCTCTACTGTGGAAAGCTTGGGCTATGGAGTCTGAACTGGATTGGAATTCACAACTTACCTGCTACGTATTCTTGGGCAAGTTACTGAACTTCTTTAAACTTAATTTTCCATCTATAAAAAGAGGAAGATAATATGCACCTCTGCCGTTGTCAAGAGTAAATGA
The DNA here is from genome assembly GCF_041146395.1 of Eulemur rufifrons. Classification (NCBI taxonomy): domain Eukaryota; kingdom Metazoa; phylum Chordata; class Mammalia; order Primates; family Lemuridae; genus Eulemur; species Eulemur rufifrons. Next base: position 6,167,426 of record NC_090994.1, read on the forward strand.
AATAAATACATGTAACATTCCTAGCACATAACTGTTTAAAAGCACTGAATTTCTTTTCTCTCAAGCTGTTGCATTTGTCTGAAAAGGAATCCCCGAACCCCTAACTTTTTCATCTAAAATGCTCCATTACTTGTTGGAGAGGCATTTAACTCAGATAAGGGAAAGTTCCAGTAGGGGTCTCTGAATAAAGACGTAGAGTATTTATGAGCTTATAATTGCAAAGCAAGATGCTGCCCTGGGAACTCTACCTGTAACAATCACAGCGTCGAAGGGTGAGGGAGACTGAGGCCTCCAGAGAAGAAATGATGAGGTGACACTCAAGGAATCAGTGTCAGCTCAGACTCTGTCCTGCCTGACAAATTCCAGGCTCTTCTGGGCTTGTCTTCAATGACTGATCACCCTCTGACCCCTGGGCACTCTGAGAACCTTGAGGGAAAGGATGTCATCCAAGCTTTGGGTGCCCCCAAAGGATTGAAATGGGAGGAGAGAGAGAGAGAGAAAGACAGAGAGAGAGAGAGAGACTGTATGTGTCTGAGATAGGAAAGAGGGCAAACCAAGAACCCCAGAAAGGGAAGAGTTGGAATTAGTACCATGTGGTGATTTGCAGCTTACAATGCACCTTCCTATACATTATTTGAGCTTATTTTCCCCATTCTTTGTTGTTGCTGTTGAGACAAGGTCTCCTACTGTCACCCAGGCTAGAGTGCAGTGCTGTCATCATAGCTCACTGCAGCCTCCAACTCCTGGGCTCAAGGGATCCCCCTACCTCAGCTTCCTGAATAGCCGAGACTACAGGTGTGCACTACCATGTCTGGCTAATATTTTTTTATTTTTGTAGAGACAGGGTCTTGCTATGTTGCCCAGGCTGATCTCAAACTCTTGGGCTCAAGTGCCTGTCTCACCTAGGCCTCCAAAAGTGCTATGATTACTGGCATGAGCCACTGAGCTCAGCCAATTTCCCCCATTTTTTAGATGAGGAGACTGATATTCAGTTTAAGTATAAATGGCTTTGTCATGATTGTGTGGCTAGGAAATGGCAAAGACAGGACTTAAACTCAACTCTCCCGATTTCCCACATTTACTCTGGGTGCATTGCACACATGTTGTCAGGGAGAAGTTGGAGGACAGTCACCCACACTGTCACAAGAGTCCCTAACAGTGTCACAGGCCATTTAGGACAAAGGGCAGCTGTTCATCTGTTATCCATATATGCACTTAACCATTATTTGGTGACTTTTATGTTCTAAAGATGGGAGGAAAACAGGCAATCATGAACAGTATGATAACTGTAAGCAGAGTCACATGGTTCTAGGACAGTAAATGGGGGGCAAACACTTATGCAAATTTGGGGGCAGTCGGAGAGTCTTCCTGGAGGTAGTGGTGCCCAAGCTGAGAGTTATAGGTCAGCCAGGTGAGTGGGTTTCAGAAAAATGCACTGGACAGGGAGGCTGAGAGTAATGTGAGGCTGAGAGTCAAATCTGGAGAGGAAAGCAGAGTTCCTACCCTAAAAGGCTTTGCAATCCAATTAGATCATTGGACTTCAGCCCACAGGCGAGGAGAAAATGAGAAGCCCTCAGGGGAAATCACCTGATTAGATGCATTTCGGACAATCACTCTGCTGCAGTGTGAAGAATGGATTGGCCGGGGGCAGGGCTTGGGGCAGAGAGACCAGGTAGCAAGTTTTGCTGCAGTCCAGGAAGAGACCTGCTGTCGTGGGCTCCTGCTGCTTGTTTCTCGCAGTTCTAGAAGCTGGGAAGGCTGAGACCAAGGCACCGGCAGGTTTGTTGTCTAGTGAGGGTCCACTTCCTGGTTCATTGACTGACATCTTTTTGCTGTGTCCTCACAAGGCTGAAAGAGTGCTCCAGAGCTCGCTGGGGTCTCTTTCATAAAGGCATTGATACCATTTCCTGAGGGCTCCACCCCCACGACTTACTTACCTTCCAAAGTCCCCACCTTCTAATACCACCCCCCACCTTCTAACACCATCACCTTGGGCAATGAGGATTTCAACACATGAATTTTGGGGGGACACAGACATTCAGTCCATAACAAGACATTTGTTGGGTAGAATCAGGGACAGAAAGAAGCGAACCGATCAGAGGGGGAGTCCTACGGCTCAACAGCTAGAACCTGGCAATTGCTTGCATATGGGAGTCAGAAATGGGAGCACAGAGGCCCTACTTGCCTTGGGAGGGAGGAGGCTTGTCAGAGTGAGGCAAAGAGGTCCAGGGAGACAAGGTCAAGTTGGGATGTAATGATGCCGAGTAATGTTTTCTCAACACATACCATGGGCCACCTGCTGGACATGTATCGCCTCCTTTCATCCTCACACTAATGATAGCTCACATTTACCCAGCTCAGGTACCCTGTGTCAGATGCCACACCAAGAACTTTACGTGAATTGACTTCTTCACCCAGTGGCCTTACGAATTGGGCTGCCTTGTTATCCCATTTGGTGCCAAAGCTTCTTCCCACCCACCAAGAGCCATAAAAGGAAGACAAAAGAGTAAGGATATTGGCAAGAGAGTAGGTGAACTTATGGACAGATGGGGTCTAGATTGTATGCAGGAGGACATAAAAACGGAAAGGGCCCAAGAGAGAGAAATTAGAAAATCTGAGGATTCGAAACTCTCAGTGAATCAAAGAACAGGTGTAATGGGAAGAACAAACAAAGGCCCTGTGGTGGCTTCAAGTGTGTCACAAATTCTTTGGCACTCCCTCCAAAGGTGGAGCCTAGGCACTCTGGCTTCAGTGTGCTCTCTCTTGGATCTCTTGCTCCGGGGGTCTTAGTTGCCATGTCTTGAAGACACTCAAGAGTCCCTATGGAGAGGTCCACGTGGTGAGGGACCAGGCCCTCCAGCCAAAAGCCAGCACTCCCTCGCCAAGGGTGTAAGTGAGCTGTTGAGGAAGGGGTTCCCTCCAGCTCTCGTGGGCATCCTGGCTACAACCTTTGGGGACACCTTGAACCAGAACCAACTGGCTAAGCTGCTCCTGGGTTCCTGACTTGCAGAAACTGTGTGAGTTCATGAATTGTTGTTATTTTTTAAGCTGTTAGGGTTTGGGCTAATCAGTTTTGCTGCAATAGACAACAGCACAGGCACTGAAACATAGGTGAATGAGAATGGACGGTAGAATGAGAGGTTGAACAGGTATGGGTTTATGGCAAGGGATGTCAGAAGTGGACGGGAGAGAGGACACGGGAGATGACAACTCCAAGAAACTGAGATGGTGGCCAGCTTGCTGGAATGTATAGTGAAGTTACCCAAAGCAAAGCAGAACTCAACGCAAAGGAAGAGACTGAGTCACGGGAGAGGTCTTCAATGAGCAGGAAGGACAGGGATGTGGGTACATGTGGGTTATTGTGTGGAGGCAGACGGCATGAGCGGAGTCTTTGCATACAAGGCATGAGCGGGAGTCTTTGCATACAAGCCAGGGGGTAACGGCTTGAGAGCAACACAGACTTGTGAGCAGGGCCCCAGGCCCCGTCCAGATTCCAAGTCTTCATGGTGCAGCAGGTTGAGTAGCTGCATGTGAGATTCAGGAGACAACTGGGTTTCACTCAAAGCCAAGGGCTGAGGATCCACTCAAGCAAGAGGCTAAAAATGCAAATGTAGGAAGATACGGTGGCCTTGGAGTGGGAATGCCGGAAGGTAGGTGGTAAAAGGTTTAGGAAAGAGAATGGAGGGTGCGTGTGCATGTGTGTGTGTGTGTGTGTGTGTGTGTGAAATGTGTGTGAAGGGCTGTGGGAGGAACGTAAGGTGGTAACTTGAACCTGAAGCACATTGAAGAGGATTCAGGCACGCTTAATTGATTGCTTGTGAGTTTTCAGGGATGCCCCTCCAGTCCCTGTCACAGGCACACTAATTCAATTTAGCAGCAGTTCATGCCTATAATATGCACATTACCGGAGTCACGGAAACACAGAGGCCCTTCACCTTAAACATGGCATTTGGGTCACAGGCTTTCGAGATACTGAGATTATTTTCCCAGCTAAGATCAAACTCGAAGTTTATTTATGATTCTCCTATAAAATATCATTCTTGCAATAGCCCTATTTATTCTTCACATTGCTTGAAAGAGTGTAGGTAGAAAACAGATTCTCCAAAGGCAGTTTTCCAATGCAATACAGGGAGATGATGAATATTTGTTGATACTTGATTGATGTCTTTTTTTGGTGGGGAGGTTTTTTCTTCTTATTTCTTTTATGTAAAAAATTAAAAAATCACATTTTCTATTCCTAGAGGTATCCTGTAGAAAATAATTCAGCGTTTGGGATTGATTCAGGGTTTGTAGAACAAGGAAACATTGCTTAAATATACAAATAAATGCTTACATAACAGGAATAGTCTTCTCAGTTGAAGTTAAAAAAATGGTTATCTGAATCCTTTAAAGGACAAATGTGATAGATATATGCATGTACACTATATGAAAACATATATTACTTAGAGGATATGAAAAAATATAAATGTACGGAAGTTCCCCTAGGCGTCAAATGACAGTTCTGAAAGTGGCTAGAAAGGATGAGAGGTGGGGGAAGGGAGGTTATTTAGTGTTCACTTAACATGTAGCAACCGGCAATGACTAGAGTCCTCTGAGTGTTTTCTGAAACCAGAACAATGTAGCATTCTAGGCTCTATGACATCATTTAAAAAAAAAAAATAGCTGCTTTCACCAACAGATATCAGTTTATAATGAAAACGTTTTTTCATTTCTTTTGGGAAGAGGGAGGGGTAAGTTGGGGGCAGGAGTGACTAGTGACTAAGTGAGACAAATGTCCTAATTGTCCCCAGTCTCTATGTAAATAGAAATGTAACTGGCACCAGGCTACAAGGTCACGTTGCACATTCTCTCCTAAAAATATTAAGCAAATAGTTCATTCTGTTGTCTGGTTTTATGACTAGTAAGTAGTTAACCTCATGAAATTTATTATTAGTAGACTTTTATTATAATAGATAAGAAACAATCGGCAATAGCAAGACAAACATCTCCGTGGATGCTTCCGTGATGACTTTGGTGAGGATGATAAAGGTGTGGCCCGAGAGATGTGACCGTGGCCAGGGCTGGATGTCGCGGATGCACGGGGGTGGGGGTGGGGTGCTGGTGCCCACCCAGGGGCAGCCTCCGCCATGGGCAGATGGTGCCTGTGCCTTCAGATGCCCCCTGTGCCGTATGGTCTTCTCCTGCTCAGTATGCGACATTTCACTCCTGTCGGAGTCACAGAGGAGCCTTGTTGCCCATGGTGTGCTGGGAAGGCTTGAACAACGGGCTCCCAAAACGTCTCCGTGGTGTAAGTGGTCCCTCGCCATGGCCCATTCCAGACTTCCCAGCTCTGATTCCAGATGTGGGGTTGGGAACAGTCCCGCATAATTGGCTCTTGGGGGACAGCGTGAGCAGGTCCTAGCACACCACCCTGCTGCTCCTACTTCACCCCAAGCAGTTCCTTTCTGATGACAGAGGAAGCCTACTGGTCCACGAGCAAGGCTTTATTATAAGATTTGGAATCTCTTTAAAATATAAATCTCCCTGGAAAGGCTGGGGGAGTGGAGTTCCTCTCCCTTCCTCCCTAGGTCCCTCGTCCTTCCTCCCTCTCTTCCTTCCTTCTCTCCCCTCCCTCTCTTCCTCCCTTCCTTCCTTCCTTCCCATCTCTCTGTCTTTCTTTCAGAGTTTACTGCTGGCAACTATGGGCTGGACATCGTGGCAGGCACTGGGATACAAAGGCTGGTCAGAATTCCTCTCTGTCAGTAGGAAGCTGTGGTCTAACTGATGGAGCCCAACATACGAATGTGATTAATGTTTGCATATTCAGTGATAGAAGACTGCACAGGGCACATTTGACTTAGAAGAGAGCAATTGATTGTACCCAGTGTAGGAGTGCGTGTGTGTAAGGAAAAGCTTCTGGAAGGTGCTGGTGCTTCAGCTGAATGATCAGACGTGTGCATGTTTGAATTTATACCACGCGGAGGCCAGACATCCCTGACAGCAGCAGCAGGAGTGGCACAGGGAGGTTAAGTAACTTGCCAAAGACCACAGAGCTCGTAAAATGTGAAGCCAAGATTTGAACTTGGGCATTGTGACTCCAGGATCACAGCCTCAACCGTTTACAGTGCACTGCCTCCAATCCTGTTACAGCGTACGCTACAACCGACTGTTTTCCAGTAGTTCAAATAGGGAAAGTGGAGTGGGGCTGAGGGGGAAGTGGCTTAAGCCACTACTTGTCCTAAGGCGAATGGACACGCGCTCTCAGAAAGCCCTGGGTCAGGGCATCCGTCTTGTATTCGCAGAACAATCAGATGTGCTGTGTAGAGCCCATCTCGGAGCACACGAGCTTGGCAACAGTTCACTACCTGTAAGTGGAGAAGTAAATGTGCCGTGAAGAAATTTTCTGTAAGCGATTGCAGTCATAATTGGATTAGATACCTATTTAGTACATATTTCAGTAAAACTGCCACATTAACTTCATGTTCAAGGGAACAAGGATGCTTCACAGGGATCGAATGACACCGCTTTAAATGAACACTGAAGACTGCCCACTGGCAGAGCTTTGGCTAAGCAATGACGTTGGATCATCTTGAACTAGAAAACAGAGTCTTGAAATTATTAATGCCATTGTGCACAACACACTATATAAATAGAGGCTCTCTGTCTCACTATAATGAAAGTCAAAATATAAGACAAGTTTAAATAAACAGCTGGACCTGAAGCTACAGGGTCTTATTTTACGACATGTGTGAGTTAATTTAGCAAAGCGTGATTTATCATATTAAATTAATACTGTTCATTGAAATATTATTGGTTGTATATTTTGGGTGGATCTTAATGCGTATGTTTGCCTTGGTTTTATAGTTGTATGAGAAGCATAAAACGAGGCCGGTTAGGGTTGGCCCTAATCCAATGTGACCGGTGTCCTTGTAGGAATAAGAAATTTGGCCACACAAGAGAGACACCAGGATGATCATGTGAGGACACAGGGAGAAGATGGCTGTTGACAAGCCAAGGAGAGGGGCCTTAGGAGAAACCAACTTTCTGACACCTTGATCTTGTACCAATAGACCCCAGAATTCTGAGAAATTATATTTCTGGTGTTTAAGCAGCAAGGTGCCCGGCTAAAAATTGTGGGTCTGATACGAAGGAGGTGAGGGAGAATGGACGTTTAAGGCAGGCAAATTGCAGTCTCTCTTACCCATTCCACTCTGGAGAGGGCACGTAGCTGCTTCCCCCTCTGTGTTTCTCCCACCCTACGCAGGAACTGTCGTTAATGTCTTCACATCTTACACCGAGGCAAACAGAAGTGATGACACTTATGTTTTTCATCCCAGGCCAAAGTGAAAGAAGAGATGGTGTCATTCTTCCACCTACCCACTCATGCTCTTTTCTCACTTATTCCGTTCCCTTCTCACACCCCCAGCCCCCCCCCCACCACACACACACACGCAGGCGCACAGAGCTCCTATCAAATCTGCCCTCTGAACTGCGAACAAATGATTGTTGTTTCTGAAATTGATCACCGAGCATTGTGTATTTATTTGGTCCCTTGATATTTGCTGCCTGTAGCAGAACCAGAGCATTTCATCTCATTCAGGGGAAGCAGCTCCCAAGAAAGGGGGACCCCTCCAGGCAGTGAGGTCTTCTGGGTGAAGAACAGGGTTCTTGTGGGATTTGGACCTGTATTCACTCAGCTAATGATGACAGAGAGGGCTCATCTCAAGATACTTCTGTTCTCTCATTTGGAACATAGGGGATTCATGTTACCTTTCATATAAAATATGGAACCTCTTGCCTTTCAAACAAAATAAATGAAGATCAGTAAGGTAATAAGCATCTGGGTGTCATAACATTTTGCAAGGTGCCTGTCATCTACTAATCTAATTATCGGCTATGGCAGAATAGCAGTCAGAATTGAAGATGGTGGTTGGGGTGAGGGGTTGGGGAAAGGTCAGGAGGCCTGGCTAAATCTTGGTTACAGCCATTAGATTTTGGATGAACCTGGGCTGTGTCTTCATCCTTCATATGACAGTAAGAATGTCTACTTGGCTGGGTGTGGTGGCTCACACCTGTAATCCTAGCACTCTGGGAAGTTGAAGCAGGAGGATTGCTTGAGCTCAGGAGTTAGAGACCAGCCTGAGCAAGGGCGAGACCCCGTCTGTACTAAAAATAGACAAATTAGCTGAGTGTGGTGGTGCACACCTGTAGTCCCAGCTACTCAGGAGGCTGAGGCAGGAGGATAGCTTGAGCCCAAGAGTTGGAGGTTGCAGTGAGCTATGATGACGCCATTGCACTCTACCCAGAGCGACAGAGTGAGACTCTGTTTAAAAAAAAAAAAAAAAAAAAAGTCTACTTCACAGTATCATTTTAGCATGAAATTAGGTAACACGTGGGAAACCCCTAAGAGAGGACTTGGCACATAGCAAGGACTTAGTAATTTGTTCCTTTTTCCTAGAGGGGAGGGACAGAGAATGCAGGGACAAGAATGGAAGGAGGAGGAGCACTGAGGAGTTGAAGAGGAAGCTGTTTTAAATCCGTCCTTACCAACCCAGTCACCGAATTCAATTAAAACTCTCAGAAACGAGCAAGGGCATCATCCATTCTACTTCATTTTGTTTTACGCTAAGACCGATTCTGTTCTGCAGACAGCTCATTTATAAGATGTTACATATCGAGGAGTTGTTTTTTAAACCATTCGACTCTAAGTACTTTTTTTTTTCAAGGTTAGAAAGAATATTGGAGTCATTTTTTAAAAATCGAGGCTTCATGATAGGATTTCATTTTCCAAAAAGGAAACTGCCATGTGAAAGAATGTCAGTGACTACGTTATACTGCTAATCATTGTTTCCCCTTCTCGCCACTCCACTTTCTCTCCCCAGGAAGCATCCTTTTCCCACACTTTATTATATAGCCTTGGTGAAAGATACAGAAATGACCACTTAACTCAAAGTTGTTTTGGGTATTAAATGAACTAGTGTCAAAGGATCCAAAGTGTGAATAGCCCAGCCCCCAACTCCAGCCCCAAAGTCTCTATGCATTCCTTTGGCAAACCTTATGGAAAGTTTACAGGGTTCTTGGCACATTTGCATACATTACGTTATCTAATCAGGGCCTTGGGCCAGGGTGAGGTAGAGTGAGGCACTCTTGTCCAAAATTTAAGGGGGTGGCCCCCCTAACACCCCAACTCAGTAATCAAGATAAGTAATATTTCAATGCAATATGTAAAATAATTAAAAGTAATGCAAAAAAAAAAAAATCAGCGATGAGAAAATTACCAAAATTTTAAACAAAGACAAGCAAGATATCACTATGGGTGATTTTTTTTTTTTCTTTTGCCTCAGATTCTAAATTGCTGCTCATGGCACTGCTAGTTCTCCTACTATTATACCTTGAGGAAGGGTGTTGTGTGGCCATCTTGTACTCAAAATGATTGCAAGGCCGATGAGCTGAGTAACTAATTCTAGTAAATGGCAGAGAGGGGAATTTGAACCCAGGACTTTGGACTCCACTGTCAGTGTTCTGGTCGTAAAACCGTAGCCACCCACCTGGTTTTGTGGGACCCCACGTCTTCAGGACCGAAGCACTCTGCCTTCTTCAAATGATTTGTGAGTATGTGTTCAGACAGCCGGCACCCTTTGCCTCTGAAATAACTGCTTTTCAGAGGTGCCAGAAGGCGATAGCTCGACATCACCACAGAAACCTTAAAATCATCTTGTTCTGGGTGAGCAAAACATGCACTTCCGCTGTGAATCACACCACGCTGTGAATCACAAACAAAATCAGCCGGACTTAGAGTCCTTAAAGCCGTTAAACTCTTCCCTGAAGCCTCTCGCTGGTAGAATGGTGTCCCCAGCACCAGAGGCTGACCGCGGAGTCAACTGAAATAAAAGCACATTCGAGAATCTGTTCTGAGCGCAAGGAGCAGGTGACAACGTCGACAGACCCAGCGGAGGCTTTTGCACCCAAGATTTTGATTGGAAACGAGCCTCTAAAAGTCCGTGTGTTGTTCGCAGCTCCGCAGGGGGACCGCAGGGGACTGCAGGAGCAGGGGCGGCCGAGGGGCTGTCTAGTGTGTCGCGGAGACCTTTTCCCCGGGTGCCCGTGGGCCTTCAGGGTGGCTCCGCGCTGGGGTCCGGTCTGGAGCGGGAAGGCCACGCCCGCCTCCCGCCGGGTGGCCACGCACACACTGCCACCCGCGGTGCCTGCAGGCGCCGCCAGCCGCGCTGCCCTGCCCTGCCCTGCCCTGCCCTGCCTGGCCTCGGGCAGCTGCAGCTGCAGCGCCTGGAGGGATTCCAGCCAGGCCTCCCGGGCGCATCACCAAAACACAGGCTTAACCTTCCCTCCCGCCATTGAAGGCGCACCAAAGCTTCGGTCTCACCTTACCTGCCTTATCTATGGCTTGTCTACTCCACAAGAGAGGTTTTTGTTTTTTGTTTTGTTTTTGAGCCTGGGGTCTCGAACTCCTGGGCTCTAGCGATCCTCTTTCCCACCCCCCATCCCAGCCTCTCGAATAATTGGGACTGCATGCTCTCGCCACCAGCCTGGGTTAGGAGCCTTCACTTTGGTATGCGAGGGACTCTCTCTGCAAGTGCTTCCCCCCCCCCCCCCAGAGATAGGTTCTGGCTCTGTCGCCCAGGCTGGGTGCAGTGGCCTGATCATAGCTCACTGCAGCCTTGAACTCCTGGGCTAGGCAATCTTCCTGCCTCAGCCTCTGGAGTGGCTGAGGCTACAGGCATGTGCCACCATGCCCAGCTAATTTTGAAATTTCTTGTAGGGATGGGGTCCCCTTCTGTTGCCCAGGCTGATCTTGAACTCCTGGCCTCAAGCCATCCTCCTGCCTCAGACTCCCAAAGTGTTGGAACTACAGGCAGGAGCCACTGCACCCAGCCTCCAAGGGGATCTTTAGGGCCCAATAAATTCAGCTGACATCACCAAGCTATGACCCTCTTTGCTCTCCTGCTTACTGCAAAAATAATTGTTCGTGTTTGCTGAACACTCCCCAGGTTCCAGGCTGAGTGCATCATGTATGCATCATTTTGTTTAACTTCCCCCAAACCCATTAAGTTATGCACTATTATTATCTTCCTGCTATAGATGAGGAAACGGGTCTAGAAACCTGTTTAACCGAAGTCACTCAGCTGGCAAGTGGTGGTGTCACATTTTAAATCCAGGTTGGAGAATGCCAGGGCTCACACCCTTCCTCACTTAAAAGATATCCCCATAGAAAGCGCCAGTCAGACCTCATCCAACCTGGTCAGACCTCATCCAACCTTCACATGCTTCACACACACAGCATCTACTCCGGGCCATGTGTGCTGCATAAGGCTCGTTTAATTCTTACAACAGCTCTGTAAAGTACTCACAGATGGTAAAACTATTTTACAGATAAAGCAAACTAGATTTAAAGACGTTAGTCATCTTTTCTTCTCGTGGACTTGGTGTCTGGACGCAGTGCCTGGAGTTGGGTAGAAAGATGGAAAGAACTTGGACTACTGATAATGTCATTGATTAACTAGCTACCTGGAGCCAACCTCCCTCTGGATTTCTTGTCATGAGATGAGACAAGACAAATAAACTTGTTATGTTTATGGGTTTGGTTTACTGTTTCTGTTGTTTGTGGATGAAAGCACAGTTGCTGGAACTGGGATGCCAGCAGGTTTACCAGACACCGAGAGCCATTAACCATCATCCTGCCTGTATCATAATATTATTAAAAACGTCCCATTCCTCCAGGGTAAGGTGACTTCTACATGTGGAACATTATGGTAGAAAGAATCAGGAGGCTTAAAATCAAATCCCCGCTCTCCCTAGGTTGTTCACTGACTCAACGTCGAGGTAAGACGTGGAAGAAAGTAAGGGTTGAGCACTAAGATCGAGTGGTCAAGCCGGTGAATATTTTAGAAAGTGTTAGAGTAGAAATGAAGCAAGTCTGGGTAATGCGTATTCTACAAAGGCAAAAGGTCCAGGTCCAACAAAGAAATTGCTCATCCTTGTGAACAGAACCCTCTTTGTCCCAAACTCAGCACAAGTGTTCATTATACCCGTATCCAGCCCCATCGAGAGCCCTGGTGAAACGAACAAGGTCACGTGACAGCAGAGAAGGCAAGTGGACCACTCCCTGTCGTGCCTGGGGAATGGCAGGCTAGGTCTATAAAATAAACATGTTATTGAATAATACATCATTCATATATATATGTCACCACTTTTCAATGAGGAAAGATTCTGCTGAGCTTTCCTCCTGGTATAACCACACAGAACAGAGAGTGGTCTTCCTTAGCTGCTGGGTAGGATATCCCCTCTTAGGACTGTGCAGGGTCACAGGTCACTGTGATCATCCTTGCAGGGCGCTATTGGGATGTGATGATTTCAGGTTGATGGAGTGCAAAATACACCAGCTTTGACCTAATAACGATTGCTGGGAACACATTTTAATAGCTTGGGCTAACAAGCCCGTAAACGTGACCCGTGCATGCCTCTAACTGAGTGGTTTTGACAGCCTTGCTTCTAGGGAGTTCAGGCCTTGCAGAGCTGGCCCAATTCTGGTGCTTAGAAAGTTGGGCTGAGAGCCAGAGCTCACGCCACCCTCCTGTCTTTTAGATAATTCATATTGCTGCCTGTGCCTGCCTTCACACATCTATTTATAGAATAGGGCATTAAAATACAGTTGGCCCTCCATAACTGTGGGTCCACACAGGTGACTCAACCAACCTTGGGTTGAAAATACTCAGAAAAAAAAATTGTGTTTGTACTGAACATATACAGACCTTTTCTTCTCATCATTATTCCCTAAACAATAGAGTATAACGATGATTTACATAGCATTTGCATTGTATGAGGTATTATAAGTAATCCAGAAATGATTTAAAATGTACAGGAGAATGCAGGTAGGTCATATGCAAACACTATGCCATTTAATATGGAGAACTTGAGCATTCTTAGATTTTGGCATTTGGGGGGGATCCTGGAACAAATCCCCCCTGGATACTGAGGGCTGACTGGATCTTTCCTTGTTTCCAAGAAAGTTGCAGAGGGGATTTTGTCTGCAAAGTAATTTGAGACATCGTGTGAATATGCGTGTTTTCTATTTATTTTCTTCAGATGGTGAGGCCATTTGGAAATAAATTGTTCAGTTCCCAACTCAACAAACGAGTGGCAGATTAATAATAACAATGATCTAAGCTGGGAGGTTGAAGCTTACAAAGTCAACATAGACCTAGGCCAGAATCTCACCAAATGTGTTCTCTGGAAGGTCTGCATTAGAGTCACTTAGAGCAGACACATTGGTTAAAATATTCATGTCTGAGTTCCACACCAAACCTACTGAATGAGCATTGGGGTTGGAGCTGGGGGGAGGTTAGGGCCTAGGAATCTGCCTTTAACAAGCTCTTCTGATGACTCTTTGGCCTACTAAGGGTTTAGAGCCACTGGTTTAGTCCTTGGAAAACAAAGTAGAATGAAACTTGAAGACTCGTCCATTTGTCAAGGACGTCACATCGTCCATCACACAGCCGTGGAAGGCTCCTTTACGTACTTCCTTCCAGAGAGTTCTTTGAGTGCAGAGGGCTGCTGAATGAGCTCCTCCCTGGGGAGGGACATCTGCCTGGCAGCGCTGGCCTGGGCCAGGTGGCTCAGGTTGGGTTCCCGGCCCAGTGCCCTGTGCAACCTGACACCTCAGAGGTGGGGAAGGCTGTCCCTGGTCCCTGGCAGCCCTTGGCCTTCAGACCTGAGTTCACCCATCACTCCCTCAGGACAGCCTTTCCTTGCCTCTGTTGCTCCTATCTCTGGTGTCATTTTCATTTTGGCTTTTAAAATGACTTTTACCTGTGGTTAAATACACTTAAAATTTACCATTTTAACCATTTTAATTGTACATTTTTGTGGCAGCAAGTATAGTACATTCACATTGTTGTGCAACCATCACCACCCTCCATCTCCAGAACGATTTTCGTACAGCAAAATTGAAACTCTACGCCTGTTAAACAACAACTCCCAATTTCCCTTTGCCCCAGCCCCGGTAACCATGTGATTTTGACTACTCTAGGGACCTCACAGAAGTGGAATCATACAGTATTTGTCTTCCTGTGACTGACATTTCATTTAACATAACATCCTCAAGGTTCATCCATGTTGTAGCATGTGTCAGCATTTCCTTCCTTTTTAAGGCTGAATATTCTCTTTTCCATATTCACTACATTTTGTTTATCCATTCGTCTTTTCATGGACACTAGGGTTGCTTCCACTTTTCGGCTATTGTGAATAATGCTGCTATGACTGTGGCTGTACAAATGTCTATTAGAGACCCTGCTTATAATTCTTTTGGGGACATGCCCTGAAGTGGGATTGCTATAGTAGTTCTATTTTAATTTTTTTTGAGGAGCTGCCATCTTGTTTTCCATAGCGGCTGTCTGGTGTAATTGTACATTGATCTATGTGATTATTTGATTGTCTCCCTACCATGAGAGCAAAAGTCGTGTTTATTTTTTCTGCCTTGGCTCCTGTATCTCAGAATCTAGAACAATACCTGTGACATAATAGTCCCTGAAATACCTGATGAATTAATGAATGAGTCTGCCTAATGTGAGCACAGCATCGTATAGAGTTCGCCTCTGCACTTAATGAGTTTACTAATTAGTTGGTGAGACATGACACACACAAGGCAGTGAGTAAATAAAGGAAGGGTATAATTATGTTCTAAATGTGTTCTGTTTTTAAGCATAAGAGGAGTTGAGGGAAGGAGAGATTTTTGTGGGTGGGAACAGTCAAGGGAGAAAGGGTAGGTTTGCAGCTAAAGGGAGGAAGGGCAGTTTGGGTGGAGGAAACAGTTTCCTCCGTCTAGCTTTATCAAAATATAGTTGATGGATAAAAATTGTGGATATTTCAGGTGTACAATGTGATGTTTTGATGTATGTATACATTGTGAAATAATCGCCACAATCCAGCTAATTAGCATATCCATCACCACAATAGTTACTATTTTTCTCTCTTTCTTTCCTTCTTTTCCTTTCTTCTCTTCTCTTTTCTTTTCTTACTTTCCTTCTTTTCTTTCTTCTTTCTTTCTTTCTTCTTCTTTTTTTTTTTTTGACAGAGTCTCACTCTGTTGCCTGGGCTAGAATGCCATGGGGGCAGCCTAGCTCACAGCAACCTCAAACTCCTGGGTTCAAGCAATCCTCCTGCCTCAGGCTCCCAAGTAGCTGGGATTACAAGTGCTCACCACTATGCACAGCTAATTTTTCTATTTTTGGTAGAGGCAGGGTCTCTATCTTGCTCAGGCTGGTCTTGAACTCCTGGCCTCTAGCAATCCTCCTGCCTCAGCCTCCCAAAGTGCTAGGATTACAGGCATGAGTCACTGCACCCAGCCAGAGTCTTAATGCCTATGTCCAGGACAGGACCCCTGATTTCTAACTCCCTTTTTAATTTTTCTCAAGGGACACTTATGAAGAAGAACATCCCAGAGTTCTGAGTGGGAATGAAGGTTAGACTAACTCATGTTGCCAGGCTACATTTATCTTAAGGGAAAGAGCCCCCTTTTATTTTTTTCTTCCTCAGGCTCCTTTCCAAAGCATTGTGTATATATAAAAATAAAAAAACTGGAATTTACTGACTTTAAGTCTGACCCTTGCAAACAGTCTAAATCTGTGCTGTGGGAACCAGGGATACAGGATAGAATAAACTTATGCAAAGAGTTTATAGTCTTACATGGTCCACAAACAAGCACATGTACAGTCCTAAGACAGATCCGAAGGGGGCATTTCTCTCCTTGGAAAGCATCCAAGGGTCCCCAGTATAAAGTTCAAGGTCCCCAGTGCAGGGCACAACGCTCTTCATGATCCAGCTCCACCACTCGACTCTCCAAACTCACCTCCACCCACAAGCAAGTTATCTCCAGGCCCTCTCATGACTTTGGTTGTGCTACATCCCTTGCCTTGAATACATTTTCCCTTTGTTGGCACCTACTCTTCTTTCCAGAGACAGGTTAAATGTCACTGCCCTCGTACGACTTCCCCGAATCCACTCCAAAAGAGTAACTCCCTCTGTTCTGCTCCCGTTGCACTTGGCCTGTACCTTGTGTGATCGTGTTGTAATTATTTACTTGGATGTCTTGCTGCCCTGATAGCCTATGAGCTCCTCCAGGATGAACTTCATTCATATCCATATTCCCAGCATATAGTAGGTCTCTACCTGTGTTTGCTGAGTAACATGAAAGAATGAAGTCTTGAGTGGAAGAGGAATTTTGGGTGGTCATGTCTAGCATGGCTTTACTAGAAGCTTAGAAGGAGAAATAGGAGAGAGAGAATAAGTGTCTTGAAAGGGAAGGGGGGTGTCACACTAAGGTGAACTTAATTTTCTCTATAATGTTGCCTCAGATTTGCTCTGTCTACAGAGTTGTCTTCTATGGGGAAGAATGTAATTGAATCAGCCTTTGATCCTTGGCCCTTTATGGACTTTTCTCAGGAAGTTCCTTCTCCACTTGACCCAAATCTTGAGTTAGGCGGTGATCAGGTTTGGATTTCCAAATTTACTATGTGATTTGTTTGATTCTAATATAGTAATAATCTCATACAATTATATGGTATCTTTCATCTTTAAACCTCAAAGCACTTCCTAACTATTAATAGACATGAACAGCTCCAGGGGTTTGCCGCTATGGGATCTATTTCTCTTCTGGATAAAGGTTTGTTTGAGAGTTAGCCAACTTGCCAAGAGGATGGATTATTATTCTTCAAAGGCACTTTTCATTGTGGAGTATTTTAGACACGTTTAGAAGCAGTGAGAACAGCATCAACGTACCTGCCACCTGACTGTCACCTTACGGCTCATCTTGTTTTACCCATTTTTACCCTCTCATATTATTGTCATGCAAATCTCAAGTGTCCTACATTTTCATCCATAAATATTTCAGTATCTCCAAAGGATAAGGACTCTTAAAAAAAAAACCAGGATAGCAGTATTACACCTTAGACAATAAATAATAATTCCCTAATATCAAATATTCAATCCATTTTAAAATTTCCAATTTTTCTATAAGTACCCATAAATTTAAAAATTTTGTGGTTTTTGAATCAAGATCTAAATCTAGCTCACATATTGTGATTCATTGATATGTCTTTTATGTTTCTTTTAAACTTACAGGTTCTTTCTCTCTCTCACAATTTATTTGGTGAAGGAATCAAGTCTTTCGTTCTGGAGTGTTCACACATGTTGGGTTTTTCTAGTCGCATCCTCATGTATTATTTGACATGTTGTTCTCGCATCTGTGTTCCATGTAAATAGGTAGCCGGACCTGGAGGCTTGATCAGAATGGGGTTGATTTTTTTTTGGCAAGACAACTTTATAGGTGGTGGTGTTTTCTTCCATCGGGAGGCAAATAATGTCTGGTTGACTTTCTTTTTACTGCTGTTAGCACTTGTTCATGATCTATGCCTAGAGTTATTAATTTATTAGGGGTTACTTCATTACCCATTAATGAGATTGTATCTATAAAGAGAAACTTTTCTTCATCTACTATTTGGTTATTCTGAAGTACATTTTGGATTGGAAAGAACAGATGCTTAGTTCTCTCCCTTTATTTACTCATTTTCAAAACAATGAGTTTGTTTATTAGCATTATCCAATAGTAACCAATTCAATTGTTTAATATAGCTTTATTGAAGTCTTAACTGACCTAAACTTCACCTATTTAAAGCGTACAACTTGGTGAGTTTTGGCAAATCTATACACTTCTGAAACTGTCACTGCAATCATGAAAATGAACATATGACTCACGAATTAGATTTTAAAAGTATTACTATAAACTGATAAACTTATTTATTTATTTGTTTTTAGAGACAGAGTCTCACTCTGTCACCCAGGCTGGAGTGCAGTGGTGTGATCAGAGCTCACTGCAGCCTTGCACTCCTAAGTTCAAGCCATCTTCCCACCTCAGTTTCCCATGTAGCTAGGACTACAGGTGTGACCCATCATGCCGGGCTAATTTTTAAATAGATACATATATATATATATATATATATATTTAGAGATGGGAGTCTTGCTATATTGCCCAGGCTGGTCTCAAATTCCTGGCCTCATGTGATCCTCTCCCTTTGGACTCCCAAAATGCTGGGATTACAGGCATAAACTGCTGTACTCGGCTGAATTCAAATTATCTGGGTGTGGTGGCATACGCCTGTAGGTAGTCCCAGCTACTTGGGAGGCTGAGGCAGCAGGATCGCCTGAGCCCAGGAGTTTGAGGTTGCAGTGAGCTACGATAATGCCACTGCACTCTAGCCAGGGTAACAGAGTGAGACCCTGTCTCAGAAAAAGAAAAGAAAAAAAAAAAAGAAGAAGAAGGAAAAAGAAAATCTTTGCTCCATAGTTTTCTGACTATGGGATCTTGGACAATATTTTAATTTTTTTCTGAACCTTGGTTTTCTTATTTGTAAAATGGGGGAGAAAATAATTGTATCATGGAGTTGTTATACCTTAAATGCATTATGAATTGGTGGTTAGGTCAAGAGAAGAAGTTGGAAGTCCAGGTGTCAGAACAGGGACAAGGTGGGCACCAGACTATGTGAAATGACTGAAATCTCATAGATCTGGGCCTGGGTTACTGGTGGGATTGACTCTGGACCAGGATACGGGACAGTGAGTACTACCGTAGGAGGATGGGTGCCGAGGCTGAGAACCAGGTAATTGGTAGTTCCCCATTGGGAAGTGTGATTGGAAGGTAGAATCAACACCCCGTCTCCCCTCTCTGCCCCACCTGGACTGGGGCAGGGGGAGGCCAGTAGGGGACAGTCTAACGCAGCGGCAGATCCCAGGGAGAGGCAAACATTGTTTATCTTTGTTGTTATATTGGGATATTTTACATTGTTGCAGACAAAACAGCCTGGTGACTTGTGTTTTACTAATTATGTAGCTGTTTGCCTGTATGATCAGGATTCATGCTCTATCAGACTTTGGGAACATTATATATAGTCTTTCTAGAGTGTTAGGATATTTTAGCCTGGGATGAGGACGTTGCAGTGTGATCTGCCTTAAAGTCAGCTAGTGCTTGTATTTACGTAGTGGGTTTCCTCTATTCCAGAAAGTCCATCCTGCTCCTCCAGCCCCCTCCAACCTACCCTACTCAGGCTCAACGCCCCCCTCCCCATGCTTCTAGGCTCCTCTGAGCACTGCCTTGAAAGTACTTAAATAGTTAAAGAGTGTGGAAATTATCTAGGCGTTGCTCTTCCCTTCCAGTCTCCGAATACTTTGAGAGAGCAAGAACCCAATCTTGCGCTTCTGTGTATCCTCGGCTCCTGGAGTGACACTTCCTTAGTGTCACTTACACTTAGCATCACTGACACTTGCTTAGTCAGTGCTTTATAAATGAGAGGCGAGTGAATGAATGGACAAATGATGTTCTGCTCTTTAGTAACAAAACCTTTCACGTCTCCTTATTTAATCCCTAGAGATCATTGTTCTTCTTTCACAGATGGGACCATTTTACAGACGAAGGGGAGGAGGATCCCAGATGGGACCATTTTACAGATGAAGGGGAGGAGCCTGACCTTTAACTAAAACGCCAGCATTTGGTATATCTAAGGAAGAAACGTCCCATTGACGGCATCAGCTCGGCACCCTGATGGCTTGTTCCCAGGCGACTGTTGCTGTAGACGTCGGTGCCAGAGCACTTTCTCATCACCTATCCTCAGTGATCGTACCTCTTTGTCATTTTAGAGCAGATTTTATTTTTGTCATCTGCTCCATATCATTTGAAGTGAAGTCTGGTGAAAGGAGGTGAGTAACAAGCGGAGGATGCTATTTCAGGTTCAAAAGAAAGTCTATGTGACACAAATCAGAGGCAAGCCCAAGGGGAAATGTCAAACTGTTGTGAGCAACATGGAACAAGCACGTGGACCTCAGAGGGGACAGCATTCATTTAGAGTTGCAAATGCTGGCAGTGCATTGGTTTGAAAAATCTGCTTAATCAGAGCCCAGTTCAAATAACAAATAAGTATGATAAATTCAGTCCTTTAAAATGTGCTTTCGGTTCTGGCCAGGACTCCAGTTCAGGCTCCCAGGTTGGTTCCCCTGCAGCTGCTGATAACATCACGGGCACCTCCAGAGCCCTTTCCTGGCATTGTTCTGGATGTCATGGATGTTAACCAAATGGGAAAGGAAATGTAATTCAGAGCGCACAAAGCGGAGGGGAAACTGATTTTCAAGTTCATGACTTTCAAATCCGTGGCACAAAAGTGCATGCATTTTAACTAACTAGGTATGCGAGGATGGAATTACTGACTTTGGATCTGTTCTTTCCTTTTAATGGGAAACCGCTTTCCAAGTAATGTTTTTGAAGCTTATTTGATGGCGTGAAGAGGCTTGTTCCCATGAATTTTTGGTTCAATGCCTTCTTACACCGTAGTGGGAAAAGAATGTGTAAATAAGGCCCTGGAAAACCAGAAGTCTCGTTAACTCTGAGTCTATTTAATTCAGCAAACATTTATTAAATGCTGGCATGTTCCAAGAAGCTCAGGCAGAGTTGGGTGTGTGAGACGAAGAACAAGACTATGTCCATGCCCTAAAGTAGTTCACAATCTGATGAGAGAATTGACAAGAACACAACTAGATGCCTATATAAGATGCTAAAAGGTAAACAAACAAACAAACAAAAGGGAAGTAGGGGGAAGGATGGGAGAAGCTTTCATAGACCAAATGACATTGTAGGTGAATCTTAAAGGACAGATAAAATTTTAATTGAGTTAGAAACTGGAGTGGGGTGGGTCATCAGATTTATGAAAGAATAAATTAAGATCTGGAAAACACAGAGGGTCCTGGTGAAATGTCGCCAATGCAGGCCTCCTGGCCATTGGAGAGAGGGTGGCCGGGGAGTAGAGGCACAGTCACGGAGAGAGATTGGGATACGGTAGACCTACAGCCAGTCCCAGCTCTTCCTAAATGTGCTTTCCCACTCTCTGCCTTTCTCTCAGACCTGATCTCAGGCAGCCGTCCTGCAGAGATTGTTGTCACAAACTGATTCACACTAAGGTGACTTGACAGTGGAAGTCTTTTAAAAATTAAAAAAAAAAGTTAATATCTAGGGATACGTAATAGTTGTACATACTTATGGAGTGCACGTGAAATTTTTACGTAAGCATACATGTGTAATGATCAAATTAGGGTAATTAGGGTATCCATCACCTCAAGCTTTATCATTTCTTTGTGTTAGGAACATTCCAGGTCCACTCTTGTAGCTCTTTCAAAACATACAATAAATTGTTGTTAACTATAGTCACTCTACGGTACTACTGAATGCTAGATCGTGTTTCCTTCTACCTGTATTTTTGTACCCAGGGAAGTCTTAACTCACTACGTATCCTGGATATATTTACATCTTAAAAGAGAAACCTAAAAACGCAATGATTGGGCCAATGACTTACTTTCCTCTTTTACAGTAGAATTTTATACTTGAGCAAGAGGCCTCTAAGGAACATTCTTTTGACCAAGGAACTTCACTGGAGCACGTGAGGTCCCTGCGGGTGAGTGAGCACCCGGGACGGTGTCTGTCCAGGGTGTGCATTTGGGGGCTGGGGAAGGCTCTGTATCTAATCTCGGTATTCCCCAACAAGTTTCATTTCTCTGAAGTCCCTTTATTCATGTGCCACTCTTGGATTTTTTATCCTGTCCCATCTTCCTCTTCCTTTAATTCCACCTGCTTTTCTCTAGATCCAACCCCATCATACGCACACCATATGGCACGCTGTTATAATTTGGCAAAAGCCAGTAAAGTGCAATTGAATTCTCCTTTTTACTTCCGTTTTCCTGTCCCCTTCCTTCTGTTGCTAGTTAATAGACTTTGTGGCTATGTGGGAGGCTCACACAGCTGGTAGCCTGTTGAAGGAGCCATAAAATGATGGAAGATGCCACTTTAGAAATAAACACATTGATCCTGGAAAATGCCTGGGCTTAACTGTGTAAGGGACACCCAGCAGAGATCCGAAACAGACGACTCCACTGTGATTGCACTGTTTGGCATTAAAGCGGGTCTGTTACACCGTAAGTCATATATCCGGCATCCCCAAGGCATGAAATAGTCTACTGAAGAACATTTTTAAAAATAATTGAACTTTATCCTGTTGGGCATATAATTAACACTTTTCCATTTGGATTTTTATAAAACTTGATTACTCTCTTGCCTTAGTTTTATCTTAGAGTATTACAGAAAGAATACAAGAATGACCTTCAAGCACATTTTTTTTTAATTGTTGTTTTTTTTCTTTGGTTTAACCCAAAGCAAGCTTACAAAAAAGTATCACAGACTGGGTGGCTTAAACAACAGAAATTTGTTTTGTCACAGTTCTGGAGGCTGGAAGTCCAAGGTCAGGGTGTCAGCAGGGTTGGTTTCCCCGGAGGCCTCTCTCCTTGGCTTGTGGACGGCCACCTTCTCCCTGTGTCCTCACATGGTCGTCCCTCTGTGTGTGTCTGTGTCCTAATCTCTTCTTTTAAGGGTGCCAGTTGTATTGGATTAGGGATCACCCTAACAGCCTCATTTTAATTTAATCCCCTCTTTAAAGGCCCAACCTACAAACACAGTCACATTCTGAGATACTAGGGATTAGGGCTTCAATACATGAATTTTGAGGGGATACAATTCAGCTTGCATATATCAAGGGGATGATAAAGTATTACGTCAGCAATTCACTCTCAAATGGTTCAGGACAAATCAGCTCTTTGTACCATGGCCAATGATGTAATTGATCATGCCGACATCATAGAACCTCCATAAAAACCCTCAACCATGGGATTCAGGGAGCTTCCGGGTTGGTGAACACATGGAGGTGCTTTGCAGTGGCACGTCTAGAGTGAGCACGAAAGCTCATACCTTCTCATACCTATGCATCTTTTTCATTTGGCTGTTCCTGAGTCGTATCCTTTGTAATAAACTGATGATAGTAAGTAACATGTTTCCCTGAGTTCTATGAGCCATTAGAGAAAATTATCAAACCTGAGGAGGGGGCTGTGGAAACTCCGGATTTAGAGCTGCCTCCGACAGAGGTACAGGTGTCAGCCTGGGACTTGTGACTGGTATCTGAAACAGGGCAGTCTTGTGGGACTGAGCCCTTTTACTTGTAGGCTTTGATGCTGTCTCAGTCCCATTTTGTGTTGCTATAAAGTGGACTATAAATTGCCAGTAATTTATAAAGAAAAAAAAGGTTTATTTGGCTCACGATTCTCATGAGGGCCTCAGGCTGCTTCCACTCACTGGGGAAGGTGAAGGGGGCCAGTGTGTGCAAAGATCACATGGCGAGAGGGGAGGTGGGGGGTGAAGGTGCCAGGCTCTTTTTAACAACCAGCTCTCATGGGAACTAACAGAGTGAGAACTCAGTCACCTCCCCGCACCCAGGGAAGGCCATGATCTGTCTATGAAGGATCCACCTGCGTGACTCAAACCCCTTCTAACTGGACCCCAGATTGCCATACTGGAGATCAAATTTCAACGTGAGTTTTGGTGCCGACCAAAAAACCATAGCAGATGTTAACTCCAGGCAATGAGTGTCGGGAGTGCAGGACACCCAGTTGGTTTCTGCAGAGCATTGGACAAATGCTTGGTGTAGAAAAAATCCATACATCTGTAGAGAAAAACAGTTTGTGGGTTTCTTTTCTTTTTCTTTTTCCTTTTAGGCACCCTATGCCAAGCAGCCGTCTGCATGTGTGCACTTCTCAGCCTGCTCAGGCTCTGCTTCTGCTCTGGGGCCCCCTACCCCGCACCCACCTGCTCCCACCTACTTTACTCTGCCCTACCTAATGGCTTTAGGACTGAATTGTTCAGGACAGGAAAGGGAAGGGAAAAGGAAGTAGAAGAGGAAAAAAAAAATCAAATACAAGCTCACCGACTTAAAGCAACTATTTTCATTTTGGTTCACTTCCAGTCTTGACCTTGTATATGTTCCGATGGTCCCCAACTTACGATGGTTCAACTTACAATTTTTCAACTTTATGATGTTGTGAAAGCCAGACACATTCAGTAGAAACTGTACTTCTTGAATTTGAGTTTTGGTTTTTTCCCACGCTAATGACGTATGGTAGGATACTCTCTTGTGATGCTAACACAAATTCTATTTTATGACAAGGTGTTGAATATCTCATGTAGTTTGTTGAATACTGTGTTGAAAGTGCTCTGAGCATGTTTAAGGTAGGTCAGCTAAGCCGTAATATTTGGAAGGTAGGTGTTAGATGTAATTTCAACTTACGATATTTTCAACTTACACTGAATATATTGGGATGTAACCTCATTGTAGGTTGAGGAGCATCTGTATATATTTTTTTCAAAGTTATCATAGGGCAATGCAATTGTTTTGTATTTAAGATTATCATTGAACTAGAGTCTTGTTGTTTTTCTACATAGTTTTTATAAAAACAGATGTTATTGGCTATAGAAAATGCTTTTAAAAGATGAGCCTTAATTTACCCAGCTATATCTTGTTGGATATATCTGTTGTTTTCAATTATCCCATAAAGATAATGTTGTAGGAAACCTCTTCATGAATGTGGCTTTTCTACTCTTCTAAACTATGTTTCAGATGATGCCGAGGAGTAGAATTAAGAGGCTAAAGGACAAGAATACATGCAAAAACATTTAGTCAAGGGTTTAGCTTGGCTAAATGTTGTAGATGTTCAACAAATGTTTATTGACTCTGAATAAGAATGTTGGTTTCCAAAAGGATGTTTCCAAATTACCATGCTGACAGCAGTGCTTGAGGTGTGTTTGTTTTCTTCTTAAACAATTGGATTGACATGGGCAAGTTGCTTAACTTTTCTAAGTCTCAGTTTCCTCATTTGTAAATAGAGTAATCCACAGTCTAACCTTATTGTTAATTTCCAACCCCTTCTCCCTGGAGAACCAGAGAAATCCCTTCGCCAAATGTGGTGGAGGGAAGTCCAAGTCTGCCTCGTCCAGCTCTGACCCTGTCTGGCACCCCTGGTCCTAAATGGCTGGTGAAGCATCTCCTTTGTCTTTCACAGTTACTTCCTGGTGTCACAGCTTTAAATCCTAATTGCAAAGTTGTCATGGCACTGTCACAGCCTGCTCTGCCTCCACTGCAGCCACAGCAGAGCTGGACTCGTCTCTGCATTCTGCTCTGCGGTGGATGAGGAGTGACAGACACCGCTCCGGATGTCTGGAGTAGAAAGGAAGCATCATCCAGATCAAGTAGAATCAGAATTCTCTGACACTTGCTGTGTTGCATTATAAAACGTCTTACTCTGCGTTTAGTAGCCTGAAGATTGGTTATTGTGGATGATGTTCTTTTAATGGTTCCCTTAAGGCTTTTTGATTTTATTAGAAAAAATTTTTTTAAAAAATCAAAGCAATATATAAATAGAATAAAAATTCATCTAGTACTTTCAGGTTTTTAATAAAAAATGTCCACTCTGTCCATCCCTCCTTAATCTTGACTGCCATTTCTGAGGCAACCACTTTGAACTCTTTTAGTCATTCTTCCCCTAATATGTGTCTCATATTTCTATTTCTATTTTTTTGGGGTGGGGGGACAGGAGACATCTGGTTCCAATGCTTCCGAATTTCTAAATAACATGTTTTTATATAAACTGTCTTGGCTCTGGTTCTTAGTAAATGAGCCAGAGTGAATTTTGTTATTTGTTAAGAAGAAAACAAATTTATTAAAGGATTTTAGGTCGCTTACAGTATTTAGGACATTCTAGAGAAAAATAGATTTGAAGCTGAACTTCCAGAAATAATGCTCCAAACCATAGCATATGTTAGCCTGGTAAGGAAACTGGCTACCGATCCCCCAACCTTACCACCAGGTCCCTCTTTAGAAGGATGCCGGACAGAAAGATTCCAATCCATGTCTATGTGGGAGCGCTACCAAGGTATATGTCTATATAGATACATATGTAAACTCAAGGCCCTGCAGATTCCTTTCAAATCACTTCCACTGCCACCTGTGCCAGCCCCTCACCCAGTGTGTTTCCTTTGCTTGATCACTTCTTCTATGTGTGTGTGTGTGTATGTGTGTGTGTATTGGTACAATCTAGCTATAAGCTGAAACGTGAAAAGTGAAGTGTGTCACTTTCTCATAAAGAGTTTTAAAAGCCAGAGTGTGGCTTACATAACTGTCTACTTTTTCTGTCATAGCCCTTATCTTATTCATAATTATTATTTTAAATTTGCTGGTCAGATACTTCCACCATACCTGCTATATCTAAGTCTGGTTCTGATGCTCATGCTTTCTTCTCGAGCTATGTTTTTGCATTTTAGTATGCCTTGTACTTTTCTGTTGAAAGGTGGACATGCTATACTGGATAAACAGACTTTTAGTGCTTCTCAGTTTTCCCCTCTTAGGTGAGACAGGATGGCTGGAGGGGGCTAGAGTTGGGTATTTTTTTCATCCAGGTAGGTTATACTCTGATTATACCCTAGCAGGTCAGGATCTGGTAAAATAGGTTCTCCAGAGGGCAGACTTTGTGAAGAAGAACAGAGTACTCTGGCATATTTCACAGTGGTTCCTCTTCCCTTTCCCTAGCAGTGGAAGAAGAGAGAGATTTTCTCTCTGATCTTCACTATGAGAACCTGATAGAGCTCCTGGAGGTGAAACTCACAAAAGTGTGGGCACTCCCCTCTAAGACTCAGCCCACACCCCAGAAATTTTAACTTTCACACTTGTCCACTCTGAGCCTCCAGCAATTCATCATTTATACTTTAGGTTTCTCAGCCCAGCACTTGTTCCCTGGGAGGTTTCTGCTCGCAGGTTTCCACTCAGGTAAATTGAGATTGTCTCTCCCTGCTTGTCTGTTTCTCCAAGCAGTTTGACCTGTGACCTTATTTTTTTTCTGAATCCAAGAAGAGTAGTTGAATTTTAGTTTGTCTAGCTTTTTACATGTTAGTACAGCATGACAACTTCCAAGCTCCTTACATGCTAGACAGGAAACCGGAAGACTTTTCTTAGTGGTTTTGAGTGTTCTACAATATTTCTCTTCCAGATGTTGACCAAGAAAGCTAGATAAACCCCATACAACCTGGTGGGGTCATTTCATATGTATTTCGTATGGCCTATTTGGGACTGCCTGAAAGACCAGAAGTGACATGGGCTTTGGACTTAGACAGACCTGGTTTGGAACCTTGATGTGATTGATGTCTACCTGTTTGACTTTGGACATATCACTTAATTCGGAGTCTCAGTTTTGTAATATGTAAAATGGAAATTGGATTTTACTCCTCATAGAGTTGCTATCATTACTGTTGTTATTTTTATGCCTCATGTAGAAATAGGAGGGAGTTGGGTAAGATAGTGAGGAGTCTCTTCTACCCTCTGTTTCCTTAAATTTCTTTTGCACCCTACTATTCTATACTATTCTAGTTCACTTCTAACAGTAAGTGTCTTTACTGCTTCTTCCTTCTTCCCTGTTAAGCCTTTAATGTCATCTTTGTGTCTATGTAAGGATATAATTTACAGGACAGTGCTGCAAAGTCATATTCTTAGGCAAAAAAACCCTAGCATAGGCTTAGATTTGGCTGAAATTTGTAAATTGGTGATTTGTCCATACCAGCCCATTTTCTATTCTGAATTGCTGGAATAATTTTAAACTCCTTTTATGTTCCCTTGGTACAAATTAAATGATGTTAAATAGCATCTCGGTTTCAATGGCCATGCCCGTGTTGAGAGTAACTTTGAGAATGGAGTTGGGTTTGGCTGTAGAAATTCCACAGCTTCTTTCTCCCCAAGACTTATTAAGTGAAGTGCTTGGATTCTTGGTGGTTCCTCCTTGGGAAGACTCCAGGCCACACCCAGATGAGTACATATGGTTGTTTCTAGCAACCTTTCCTTGTCAGATGAGCTAAAAGGTCAACTATTTACTAAGGTGGAGCAACAATAAGGTGAGCCTCGGCTGAATCATGGGCTGAGAGTTGGAACACTTTGAAGATGGTAATGGTTAGGTCCAAATAAGTCAGGTTTTTTTCTTCCTGTTGGTGTTTTCAAAGGAATGAGGAGGAGAAGGGGAGGAGATGAGAACTAAGAGGAAAAAAGGCAAGGGATGGGAGGAGAAGAGGGCAAAAGGTAAGGAGGAAAGAGAGACAAGAAGGAAACCTCACTTTACTGAGTACTCCCTGTACATCAGGATCTGCCTTATGTATTTCACATCATTCTCTCATTTGCTCCATAAAGCTACCCTGAAGAGTAGCTGTCACTATGTCTATTTTCAGGTGAAAGTAAACACATATCAGAAAGGTTAAGAAAATCACCCGTGGTCACTGCACCTGTACATAGCAGATTTGGGACTGGGATCCAGGCTATCAGAGTCCATGCACAGTGCTCTTCCTCTCATTTTGCCTGGCTGTGTCTGTCCCTTGTGGCTCGTGCCATGATGCGCTGTGTGATAGGCACAATGACACAGTGATGGAGCTGCCATTCTTGTCTCCCTGAACATGATGTGTTAGCTGTCTGGCAGGGGACTCTGACATGGAAATAGCTGCCACACAGAGCACTGAGTGCCTTAGGGACGAGGGACAAGGAAGATTCTCAGGCAGTGGTAACCAGTGCTGCCTGGGGAAGTAGGTCTGGAAAGAGAATAAGGTGAATGGGGGTGGCCTCACGGGTGGAGAGAGCAGGATATGCAAACTCACAGAACAGGAAGCACCATTATGCAAGTCAGTGTGGTGGAGCATGAGGTTAGGAGGGGAGTGGCCAGAGGTTGAGGCTGGCCTTGACTGTGGTGAGCCTCCTATGGCAGACCAGTGACTTCGGGCTTCGTGATGAGGGTGATATGGAAACCCATCAATAGGTGAATGACTTGATGAAACCTGTCTTTTGGACAGGCTCCCTGGCAGCATAGTAGAGGATAGGGTGGAAGGAGTTGAGAGGGAAGCCTATGAGCCCAAGGGGAGTTCTTTATTATTATTATTATTTTAGTTTTTCCCTTTTATTCTGAGTCTGCTTGCTAGAGAACAAGGGGAATTCTGAAGCTGGGATGGAACTTCATCAACGTCCCAAATTGAGGCAAAGGGACCAGGCCTTTGTAAATCACATGGGTTCAAGTTCAAAAGGAAAGGAAGACATTTCAGGTGGGGTTGAGAGGCTCTAATGAACTGCAGGGTTCAAGTGGACTCTTTTGGGATCCCTGTGAAATAAAAGAGTAGACTTGGAAGAGAGATGGTGGAAAAGCAGGAAGGGAGGAGATCGTGGCCATGGACAGAAGTGTCGGAGTTTAAGGTCTTAGAGACAGAGCCGTTCCTCGTGATGCAGGGGATGGATGGCCAGGGAGTGGATTGTAGAGGGGAAGGGAGTTGGGGTTCACC
Source organism: Eulemur rufifrons (assembly GCF_041146395.1). Lineage (NCBI taxonomy): Eukaryota > Metazoa > Chordata > Mammalia > Primates > Lemuridae > Eulemur > Eulemur rufifrons. Next base: position 6,196,686 of record NC_090994.1, read on the forward strand.
GCCATTGAGTTAAGGGACTAAGAGGCGAGGTGTTAGATGTGCCGCCCGTGTGGATATAAATTCATTTAAGATGGGAGCAGGTGCCGAGGTAGAGAGGAAGACTCAACCAGGTGTTACAGTGCTCAGGAAATGTAGAAGCACGGGGCTCACTTTGGCAGAATATTAATGAAAAGGATAAAAGAAGGAATAATAAAATAGCCTGTACCCAAACAAACAAAAGTGATTTAGTATGAGGAGGTAAAAATAAATTCCTGATAGCATTATTAGGGAGTTAGGAGAATGGTAATACCACCACTGCTGTCCGTTTGAGCAAATGAGCAGCTTCCACTAAAAAGGCTTCTAAGGAATTGATGTCCTTAGGGAGGAGACAGGATTCCAAAAATCAAGGGAGTAGAGAGAAATTCCAGAAAGATAATGTCATCTTGGAGATTACTTGTAGTGCACATGGTATTTTTCTGTTTCATTGACTGTTTTTCTATTATTGTACCACTAATACACTGTTTAAATTATTAGAGCTTTATAATAAAGTTTAATTTTTGTTCTTTCAAGTACAATTTTGTTGCTTGTTTTGTTTTGTTTTTTGAGACAAGGTCTCATTCTATCACCCAGGCTAGAGTGCAGTGGTGTCATCATAGCTCACAGCAACCTCAAACTCCTGGGCTCAAGCGATCCTCTTGCCTCAGCCTCCCAAGTAGCTGCAACTATAGACATGCACCACAACGCCCAGCTAATTTTTCTGTGTTTAGTAGAGATGGGGTCTTGCTGTTGCTCTTGAACTCCTGAGCTCAAGTGATCCTCCCACCTTGGCCTCCCCTAATGCTAGGATTATAGCATGAGCCACCATGCCCAGCCAACAACGGATATTTTAAATGTGTATTTTATTTTTATTTTCCATCTAAGTGCTTTATTTCCTTTACTTTTTGTCATTCATTATACATACAGTTGATCCTTATTATTTGTGGATACTATCCTTGCAAATTCACCCACTAACTAAAATTTATTTGTATCCTCAAAAACCAATCAACGTCATGATGTTTTATGGTCATGCACAGAGCAGTGGAAAATTTGGGTTGCCTGATGCGCGTGTTCCCAGCTACAGTACAGCGAGGTAACAAGGTAACACCCGGCCTTCGGGTTTCAGCTCTCATGCTGCAAACAAGAGCCCTTTTCAAGGTCTATTTAGTTCCCTATGTTTTGCATTTTTGTGCCTTTTATTGGTGATTTGACTGTTTAAATGGTCCCCAAGCATAGTACTGAAGAGATGCCTCTGGCTCCTAAGAGCAAGAAGGCTGTGCTGTACCTTACTGAGAAAATACACATGTTAGCTAAGCTTCATTGAGGCGTGAGTTATAGTGCTGCCGGCCATGAGTTCAATGTTAATGAATCAGCAACACATATTAAAGAAGATGCCTTCCAACGGAATCTCACATAAAATAAAGTGTATTGATCAGTTAATGAACATACCTCTAACTCTGTATTTCCCTTAGGAGCAATGGCTCAGTATCTGCTACGTTTGTGGCAACTTTGTAAAATGTAACTGCGACAAATAGTGAGGATCAACTGTACTGCTTTCTATGATTCCCCACCCCTCAGCGATTTAGAAGGTCTGCTGTCAGCTCGTCACCACCTTTGCCTTCTGAGCGCTTATTCCCCAGGATCTCTTGCCATCGGAGTTCCAGCTGAGGTTCTGCCCATGAGAAGCGCACGTGTGAGATTAGGAAGGTGGAAGGGAAGGAGAAGACACGTGCCCCTCCAGCGCCAGCAGCAGACACGTGGGCAGGTGGCAGTTCCCGGTTTCTGTGCTGCACGAGGCATGTGGCAGCTTCTCAGAGGGAGCTTGCATGTTGCTTTGGTGCCTCAGACAGCTGAGATTGTCACTGGCAGCTTCCTACAGTTTCTGCATATCATTTTCCAACAGCCAGTCACAGTTTTCTCTGACTTCTGCTTCCTTAGGCCTGCCTGCCGTTCTGTAAGCACCCAAATCTCTGTATTGCATTTTGTACAGGAAGAATCAGCCCTATAGACTCTTACGTGAATGGACTTCCATAACAAAAAACAGCTTAACAAGAGAAAGACGAGCAGAGGTTTATTAACATGTATATTTCACACATACATGGGAGACACCCAGGGAATGAGTAGCTCGCCAAGAGGTGGCTTTAAATTCCAGTTTTTATAGCATCTTCAGCAAAGGACAGGACGTTTTTAGAGAAGCGACAAGACGAAGGAAAAGGACTTTGAGTCTCTAGGAGCAGCAACATGGAAGAAGGAAATAAATGGCAGATGAAGGCTCGTTGATGGAGCTTGTTAATGTAGATGCCTCTGGAACCATCTCTAGGCTGATAAGCACATCCAAAGTTGTCTCTGGTGGTTAAGCTTAGTTCTCCCTGGGAGAAGGGGATGTGGGAGCAGCATACCTTTTTGTCTTTGTAAATCTATGTCCTGCTTTTAGGCCAGCGGAGGGAGGGCAGAGAGCTTTCCTGCATATGCTTTGTCTTAACTGCCTTCAGCTCAACAATCCTTCATTTTTGGGAGGTGGCATACTCCTGTTCTCCCACAATTCCCTCATTTCAAACACTAGACTGGCTTCTGTTTTCCTGACCCGAGCCTGACTAATAATTATTGATGCTGAAAGAGATGTACATTCTCCACGTGGGAAGCACAAGGACTTGGTGACCAGACTGCGGGTGCTCAACAAAAATCCATGTCCTCCTCTTTTTCTTGTGCACACAGCTAAGTGGTGATCTTTGCCCTCCTTCCCTCTGGGTGGGGGTCTTGGGACTAGCACTCTTTCCCCTCCCCTCCGTACCACCTGCATTAGACTCCGCCATGAGCAAGAAATCAATTTCACTGTGATACTTCACTGACATTATGGGACTTTTTTTTTTTTTTAAAGCAGTTAGCCTATCCTAATGAATACAAAAAACATTTTAAAATTGTCATAGTGCCTCCTTTTTACATTGAAAAAAATACTTGACCCATATTTCTATTATTACCACCAACAAGAATGAAACAGTATCTATTGATTCCCTCTTGAGCAAGATGAAAACCTTAGCATGCTTTTCCTTCCACCTACTTGCTTTCACTCACTCTATCTTTGTTGGTATAATCTGGAATTGCATCCCAGGTTATAATTATTTTTTAACATTTGCATTCTATTTTGTAGTCGTTATTTCCAATCATTACGTAGGCTTCATTCCACAGATAATAGATTTTAGCGTTCACTGCTAGTCCTTTAACAGCACAAATTAGCCTTTGTTAAGTTCTGTATTTGTTGTGTGTCTGGGTTTCTATAAACACCCTTTAGATACCTTTTCTTAAGAAAGATATAGAGAGAAGATGGGCTTTCTAAGTCCTCGAATGGCTGAGACTGTTTCTTTGTTGTTTTCATACAGGAATAGTGACTTGACTGAATCCATAATCTTGATTAACTACTCCATCTCTCCAAAGCGAATAGTTGACACATATTCTTTTAGCATTTAATGTGGTCTTATGGGGAATGTTGAAGATAGATGGCTTTTCTTTCTTTTTAGGGTACCTTTCCCTTTCCTCCAAATACTTAGAAGAATTTTTTTTTCCTACAACCTTGATATTTACAAATTCTATCACAGGTATCTATAGGTTGGTTTCTTGTCATTAACTTTGCTTGGTACTCAGGGAGCCGCTTTGAAATGGCAACACTGTTGTCAGGTACAGCGCTAAAGTACTCCATATACATTGCCTTGTGACAGTCCTAGGAGGTGACAGCTATTACCATCCTCACATGGCAGGTGAGGAAATTAAGGTTCAAGGACTCATAGAAGATCAACAACAGAAAGGAGGTTTGAAGTTAGTGAGCTTTTAGCCGCTCTACCGTGCAATTCTTTTTAAAGAAAAAAGAGAACCCTTTTTTTTTTTTTTACTGTATACTATGTAGGACTCTGCTTCTGTTTCCTCGGTTCCCGATTCTCCCTTGGAGACAAGACAATGGCCTGTATAGTAAATCTCTCTCGTCTGGTCTTTATTTCTATGAATTTTCATCTTGTCATCTGTTTGTTTTATATTATCACAGAGCAGGGAAAACCTATTCCTTGAGTTTGAATGATGTTCCTTGCAGTTCTGTGACTGCTCTCTTCTGATGGTAGCACAGATTTAAGTTTTTTAAATGACTTTTTAGCTTTTTTCCCCCATCAATTTCCTTTTCTATTTCTCTGCCTTTTAGCCAGATCCACGGACATCTCTGTCCCTCCTCAGTTTTGTCCAATCTTGTTGCACAGCCCGGTTTCTAGCATTTGCTTCTGTCTTGTGTGTGTATTTATAAGGCTCAAGGCTGTGATCGTCTGGCATCTGCATCCTGAGTGCCATGTTCTCTCTCTTTTGTGTTCTAGAATATTTTCACAGGTCCCACAGTGCTTTTATTCTCCTTAAGGACTCTCTGATGGGAGGTCTGCCCAGCATCCCTGGTTTCCTGTACACAGCAGGGGTGGATGCTGCTAGAATCCCTCTCCGATCCTAAGGAGGAGGAATTGTCACCAGTTCTTTAGTACGTTGTTCTGAGAAGAAAATGGAGACAGTTAAAGCTGGGTTTGGCAGGGCAGGGGGGCAGAGAATGGGAAGATTTTACTTTTGTGCCATTTCTTTGGTTACGGGGGTCCCCCTGTGGACTTGGCTCTGTCTGGGCTGGCCTCTACACCTGCGGTTACACCTGGCAAGGCCGTGATGCTGCTGCCTGGCACAAAATGCCTCTACCACCCCATCCTGGACTACTCGTCCTTTTTATTACAAAATATTAAGGGGGCCCAAGTGTTTTGTTACGTGGATAGCTTTTATAATGCTCAAGGCAGGGCTACTAGTGTGCCTGTCACTCAAATGGTGTCCATTGTACCTATTGAGTAGTTTTTGCCCTAGATTTAACCCTTAACAGGGCTCAGAGCGTCTGATGCTCAGGTGGACATCTAGTACTTATCTCAAGAGAGAACCAGGGGTTATAGGTGAGGGTTTCTGACTATCAAAACTTAGTAAGACTTCCAATGTACATACTTTTTTTTTTTCAGTCATTCCCTTGTTGTGCCCTTGTGGTGATGCTTCAGGCTCAGGAGTTTGTCTTCAGGGGTGGTGAGGATGGCGGGGACTGGGCTGGGCAGGTGGTCTCGGGTGAGAGCCTCACCATGGGGTGGGAGAACGGCAGGACTGAAGAGAAGATGAAAGTGGTGAGTCCTCGGCGCTGGGGCTGGGAAGAAAAGACGAACCTGGTAGCTAGGCCTGAGAACTGGCTCTGGGAATTCCACAGGGAAGAAACTGTGGTGCCCTTTAACCCAGCGATCCTGCTTCTGGGAAGATATCCCAGGAAAATAACCCAGAAGTTAAAATATCTAAAGCCTTGCCTCTTCCCAGACCGTCTGGCCTGTGGGCCAGATGAGAACCCCTAACATGGATGCCCCGGGTTCCTGCACTCTCCGGGTCACCTGCATACCTGGAGGACCTCAAGTCCTCGCCTCAGTGTCCCACCCCCGCCAGTTCTTGGGGGTCCTTGCCAGTGTCTCACATGTGCAAAGCTGCCCTGTTCCAGCCTGCTTGGGGGGCCCTCAGCCCGTAACCTTTTGGGGGCAGCACCTTCCTCTGCCCCTGACACCCCACCTGCACACAGACACTGCTTCTGGGCTGTTTTGTGGGTGTGGCCAGCTCTGCTGCCGCCCCCCTGGCTCCCGGACCCATGGCCACTGTGGCCTTCACACCTGGACTGGGAAGTGACACAGTCTTGCCCTGGGTCTTATAAGACCTTTCCCCTAAATGACACCATCCGCTCGCCTGTTCACTCCTCTCCACAAAGACAAGAACCACTGCCTCGGTCAGCTGTAGAACACACATGGCTTCCACTTTTCTTGTTCCCTAATCTCTGTCCCCACTGCGCCAGAGCAAGCCCACTCCCCATTGCACGTTGTCTCATGGAAAGAGCCGCCTGAACAATGGCCAGTCCTCCACCCTTGGTCTTCCGCGAGGCTCTGGACTCTGAGCTGGAGTAGTGACCTGAGGATTGCACTAGTGTGCTCATCAGAATGTTAGGTCCAATTGTGAAAACTGAAAGCAGTCTAAAAGTACACTGGCTTCTGACTCCAGAAATTCCAATCAATCAATCAATCAATCAATAATGTTTGACTTTGATTCCCCATGATTTCCAATGTGCCTGGCATGGCAATTTGGCTCATCTGTCTAGCCTTGCCTGTTTGGATCTGACAACCCAAAGTAGGTGACTGAGACAAAGGTCTCAATCAGCGGAGGTTTGTTAAGCCAGAGTTTGAGGACATGCCAGGAAAGACACAAACCACAGATGCATTGTGACTGTTTCTCCAAGGGGGAATTTGGGGACTCAGTATTCAAAGGGGACAGGGCATACAGAAGGAAAAAGGAGGAGGGAAGTGGGCAGCAAGGCAAGTGGTTACATTCTTGTGATGCCCAGGAAATCTACATTTTACGTAAGGAAGGTGAACGTTAGAGAGAATAGGGAGTGAAGGAAGCTTCGATTATGTAGATGTCCCTGGGTAAGTGGAAGAATGATTGATCTTATCTCTGTTCTGCACCTGGGTAGATAGACTTATAATCAACATTACTAGTGTGATACAGAACAGACTTCCGTTTTAGGAGCTAGGCTTAGCCTGCAGACCCAAAGGTACAATTTGAATGTCCTCACTTGTGGGAGGGCAGCAAAGAATTTCGCTATGAATGATCTGTGGGGGCAGCCCTTCCTAGATGCCTGAGGCCTTGTACCTTTAATGCGTGATGTTAGGAATGGCTTTTCATTTGGAAGGGGGTGTTGCATGACTCAGCCTCCAGGCTTGATCTTCCCTTTTGCATGAGGAGTTGGGGGCATAGTCCTGAGATTTTTATTCTCCTTTATAGATCTATGCACCTGCCTCAGAACTCTGTATCTCACACCTTTTATAATAGCCCCTGGGCTCCGAATATAACCCTGGGGGTGCGGAGGGGTCTGGGCCATCCCTAGCTGGGCTCCCTCTCTGCCTCTCCCATCCAGGAACCCACACTGGACCCTTAGAGAATGCTGGTCCTCTCTGTGCCTCCCTGGGTGGAACAAGAAAGGTAACACCTGCTCCGCGAGTCTTACTGAAATCCAGCACCTTCAACTGGCTCTTGGGTGTGAGGTTATAGAAACACTTTGGGAAAAAGTACAAAATCCTGCTACTTTTTAAAGGAACTGCTAACGTATTTTGAACCCTGTGCTCTCAAATAGTATGACTTGTCCTGACACTCCCTTGGGGACTCGCCGGCAGGCCCTCTGACCCCTCGGTGGGGACCTGCGGTTTGGAAGGAGAGGAGAGGAGTTAAGACCCGGCTCTGCCTCATTCCGGGTGTGTGACTCAGGCCTCACACGTCCTGGTCTGTGGAATGGGAACAACAATAACACCTGCCTGACAAGGTTGTGGTGAGGATCAAATGAGATGCTGTGAAAGTGTGAAAAAAGGCAATTGCCCTAATTATTGGTGCCAGGCTCTCATCATCGAGTTAATTACCGTGGCGAGCAGGCTGGGGCTTGAAGGAAGGGAAACGTGGCCCTGTCTGCCAAGACCTCATGCACAGAAGGAGCGTGACTGAGGCGGAATCGTGTCCACGGACAGAGGAGTCCTACTAAGGGCTGGGATGGGAGTGTGGCAGGGAAGGATTAAAGGTACGGGGAGACATCAAAGGGTCCTGGGGGCGGAAAGACATCAGGTAGGGCCCTTGGGCCCCCAGTAAAGGGCTGGAAGGGCAACAATAGGGACATTTGGTGCTGCGTCTGTGCCTGAGACCCCAGGCTAGATGTCAGCCAGGAGCGTCAGGAGGAGGATAAAGGAGCAGCGAACTCCATAAGCAGGGAAGGGGCCACTGTCAGCACCTTCCTTCTGGCAGTCACAGCGTGAGACCCAGGCACTGGAGCTAGGATCTCCACGCATCCTGTGAGAAGTCGCTGCTTCTTGCGTCTTTAAACCCTGGAGATGGCATCCCAATCGGTGGCTGAATCTGCCTCTGTGGCTGTGATTCTTGTGGTGGAGGAAACAGAGAGCAGAGGGCACAGGTGGGGCAGTGGCTGGCGGGAAGTGGCCGGCTACATTGGGCTTCCCAGCTGAAGTCCCTGAGACCTGCGGGACCCATGACATGCAGGGAGGGGAGGAGCTCAGAGGCAGCCCCACTGGGAGGGCAGCCAAGTGGGACTTTAGCACCAGCAGGAGATTTGCATTTCTTGGTTAGGAATCTCTGCAGCAGCGCCCTGCCCTGTTACGATGATTTTTGATTGATCAAGCTCCTTGCGACTGTGTGAACTTGTTTTTGCACCTGTAATAGGTTGTTAAAGTTAGATGGAAAAGATATACTAAAGCACTCGCCAATTATTTAATACCTAGTCGCTGTTACTGTCATCGCCACAGAGAGCTGCACTGCTGTGTCATCGGTAAGGGCTGAGTCAGCCCTGCCTAAATGCTGAGCCAACGGCAGGACTCGCAAACGTGCGAGGCCCTCTAGCTTCAGCCTCTGGCAGGGGCCTGCAATGACTCTGCTGTCCAAGAAGCCAGGAGCGCCGTGCCACGGATGGAAACCGGAAGGAGCTTGCGCGTCGTGGCTCCTGTGGCTTTCTTCCCCCTGCTCCCCACGCTCCACGTTGATCCATCAAAGAACTGGATTTCTGCAGTTTCCTTGATTTCTGGAGTCCCCAGGAGGACTGCAGGCATTCGCTTGGCCAGAACCCACACACCTACCTGGCTCTCACTTCCTGCATCTCAGCAGTTCTCAGGACAGGCCATGCCACCCCCTGGGGATGGCTGGAACTCCATGGGGGCATTTAGTGGGGTTGGCCAGTGATGTTAGGTGTCCTGAAAACTGTGCAACACCCCATGCAGCAAAGACTTGTCTCCCCAGACTTTCAAATATTCCACCAGACATTCAAGTAGGTGAAAGACTATTTAGTATTATTAATAGTTCTCTGAGCTAGGTCCTAACGCTATTTTATGTATAAACAAAAGGTTTTTTTTTACAAGGTTTGTTGGTATTTTTTTTAATATGATAAAGTCACGCCAGGCGCTGTGGCTCATACCTGTAATCCTAGCACTTTGGGAGGCCGAGGTGGGAGGACCACTTGAGGCCAGGAGTTTGAGACCAGCCTGGGCAATATAAGGAGACCCCCATCTCTACAAAAAAATAAAAAAAAAATCTACACAACGTAAAATTTGTCCATTTTCAAGTGGGCAATTCAGTGGCATTAATTACATTTGCAGTTTTGGGCAACCATCACCACTGTCTATTTCCAAAACTTTTTCATTACCCCAAACAGAAACTCTGTACCCATTAAGCCATAACTTCCCGTTCCCCCTCCTCCCAGCCCCGGTAAGCTCTATTCTACTTTGTATCTCTGCAAACTTGCCTGTTCTAGGTACCTTATATAGGTGGAATCATACAATATTTTTCCTCTGTTTCATCGAAAACTTTACCAAGCATTGTTCATCATATCGGAAAATTACTATCGTCAGTGACAAGGCCACAGGTGTGGCGTTTGAATCACCGACGGAATTTACATGTATCCGTCTGCATTTGTGATTGCCACTGTCAACATTGCTGCAGGCATCAGACACTTTAATATCTTTCCTGATGTAACTGTGTCCAAATGTTCACATATTAAAACACATATTTTAAAAAATATTTTACATTCCTTTTTATTTCCAAGACATTGTTTTTGTAAAAAAAAAAAAAAAATATATATATATATATATATAAATGTAGGCAGCATAAATGACCTATTAATTTCATTTTAGATTAGTAAATGGGGGACATTATAATAAAATTATTATAGAAAGGGGCACTGGGCCCAGAAGGGTTGAGAATCAGTCATTTGTTTCCTACAGTCACAGAAAAATAACCAGGCATGACAGACTATTTCTGGAAGGTGCTGTTGACCGACTGTGAACACTACCTGGTCAGGACAGCCTTACATGGCCAGCCCCACCTCCCTCCAGCAAGAAATCCTCAAACCTGCTGACTCTTTGGTCACTTCCTGCCTGTTGTGGTTTGGTCAGTGTAGCCAGACAGGGATTTTTGCTCCCATCTGCAGTGGTGGGCATTGTTATTGCTATTGTTTCTGGCTTTCACGATGGGCACAGACATCATAAACAAATTGAGATCAGATCATTTCTAGGCAATCACCGAACATTGAAAGCATGTTTTCAGCATTCAATACAATGACTGATTCCAGCACTAGTCCTGGGCATCTTGTACATACACATTTGGGACATGCACATTCTTGCTGCAGACAGACCTGCATCTGCTTGGGAACTCTCAGCTATTGATCTCTTCTGAATTAAAAGGCAGGACGTGTCATAGAAAGTGTCTCCTAACCAACTGCCTCTTTATTATTTACACATCCTTAGATTAGTCCCAAAGTCTTTCTTGAGAGCGTGTAATACCACAAGATTCTAAATGGGCTCAAATTTGGTTGCTAAAATCCATTGTCTGTGTGAGATGTGGAGCCTTGGACTTTGCCTGCTTGTTGCTATAGAAGAAGGACGTAATGTCACACGTGGAGAATACAGATTCCACACTTCCTCCCTATCTGATATTCCTTCTCCCGGATGCTTTCTAGCTCTGGTTAAAGCTGATGCCACACAGATGCATAAGATTCTTGGCCTCAAGGAGTTTGAAGTCTCACGTGAGAGACTGACTAGGGAAAACAAAGTGGAAATGCGAAGTGATGGATATTTTCTCAAAACTATGGACCACAAAGAGGATGGGAACATTCACACTGAAGCAAGAAAGGAGGAACACACACACACACACACACACACACCCTATCAATCTACTCAAGTTCGTGAACAAGTCCCCAGTGGAAACCCCCATGAAAGCTCAGTGTCTGTCTTAGTCCATTTTGTGCTGCTATGACAGAGTATCTGAGACTGGGTAATTTATACACAACAGAAGTTTATTTGGCTCACAGTTCTGGAGGCTGGGAAGTCCAAGATCAAGGGGCTGCGTCTGGTGAGAGTCTTCTTGCCGCATGATAACATGCGTGCAGCCATGTGCACGATTTCCCTCCAGTTGTGCACCTGTGACATCAAACAAGTTATCTACTTCCAAAATACAATAGTGGGACAGGCATAGGGTAGACATTCCCAATCCAAAAGGGAGAAATAGGCAAGAAGAAAGGGGTAAGTGGCCCCTAGTAAGTCTAACATCCAAAAGGAAAGCTATTAAATTTTAAGATGGCAGAATAATCTTCTTTGACTCCATGTCCCACATCCCGGGCACCCCAGGGCAGGGATCGGGCCGCATGGCTTTGCTGGGCTGCTCTCCCGGGCTGCTGTTGCACGCCGGTAGCCCTTCACTCCTGGGGGCTCAGAGGTGGTCTCGCTCTGCAGCTCCACCGGGCATTGCCCTGGTGGGGACTCTCTGTAGCAGCTCCTCCCCTGCAGAAAGTTTCTGCCTGCACTGTAGGCTGTCCAAGGCACCGTGATCTTACACTTTCCGCCTCCAGAACTGAGAGGATAAATATCTGGTGATTAAGCCCTCAGTCTGTGGTATTTCGCTATGGCGGTGGCCCTACAGCAGATTAATACAACGGCGGAGTCGAGAGAGGTCTGCAGGGGCGTAATATAATTTTTTTTTGAAGAATGAAAATGTTTACAAAGGATTTTCACTTAGCAAGGGCAACAGGAATAATGTTTTGAAATATTAAACTGATGCATTTCTCCCAGCCCCATAAATCACGTACCCCACAGCCCTCCACCCAAGGGCTAAGCCCAGGGGTGCGGGGGGTGGGGGAGCAGGCAGGGTGAGTGTGCGCAGGGCCTGGAATGAAAAGGTCCTTGATGGGCTTTGATTTTCAAAGCTGACTTTGTAGATTCCATACTGCAATAACAGTTTTTGAAAGCCAGGCTTTATGGGGAGAGAAAATGTTTACTTTCTGAATTTTAAAAGCTCCCTTTATGTGTGGGGACTTGGGGCTGGCAGGTAGACACACAAGCCCTGGGCAGAGAGAACTCGGGCTGTTCCACAAAGGAGGCGCCGCCTGGATGGGAAGAGGAAACGAGAGGTCAAATGACCACATAGTTGCACCCTGGCTTCCCCCCAAAGAGGGCAGTTTTAGAAACATCCAGATAGTTTGGGGCATCCCAGGGCAGTGGCTTTATTCCTTGCTTTTCCAGGTACAGATCTGGGGAATGTCGAGTCCCAGAGAACTGCTGTGTCCAACATGGTGCCAGCCAGGGGGTGGCTTAGAAAGGGCCGAATGAGGGGCGAGGACAGAGGGAGCATAGCGATGGCGCCGTCCCCGGAGCACTGCTGGCTCCTTGGACACAGAAAGATTCCAGAGGTTGCTATGTGGTCCCAGTGGAGAATGCAGAAGGCAGCCGAGTTAAGAGCCAGGACGTCTGCCACGGGGCCACCCAGGGCAGCTGTGACCCCATAGCAGAGGCTGTGGGTGGACGCCGGGATCCGAGAGGCAGGAGGACGTTATTAGGATTCAGACGATTGGCAACACCAGTGAGCATCACACAGAGCCAAGATGGTGGGGTTGTTGGGGGGGGGGGCCGGTGGAACAAGGAACTCTGACTCTGCATCAGGTCCTGTACCTGCATCTGCGACCTCCTCTCCTGAGGCTGCACTCGTGGAAGATTTTACCTACACGGACTGAAGGACAGGTGAGGGAGGGATGGTGTCAGACATCTTGAAAGATGATTTTGCCAGAAGGAGATCAAAGTAACCCAATGAAGGCAACGTGAAATTGGAAGAGACTGGGATATATTTAGCTGGCAAATTTGTACCCTCTCCCTCTCTGACCCTTTCCTTTTTCTACTTCAAGGAAAAGCATAACAGTTATATTAATAGAAGACAAAGGAGTAAGCTTTTCTGGCACCTCTGAACGCATCAGGTTTTCAAATCACTACACCATGCGTATGATTTCTTCTGAGTTTTCTGAGGCTTTGACTCACCAACTTTTGCCACATGTCTCTGGTCTTCTTTGTAGGTAAATCAAATCAAGAGAGAGGGTGATTATATCTCTGATTCTTGATTTAGGATTGTTTATGCTCTGTGGCTAGTTACATAGCTCACATGTATCCTAATAATATTATGCAAGCAACATTTTGATTTTGTTGTTGATTATTTTAATGGGCTAACATAGGAGGTAGCAAAGTTTTCCTGGAAAGAACCAGATGGTAAATATTTTAGGTTTTGTGGGCCACATGGTCTCTGCTGCAACTACTCCATTGTGCTGTTGTGGTGCAAAAGCAGCCACAGGCAAGATGGAAAAACGCATGGGCGTGGCTGTGTTGCAATAAAACTTTATTTGTGGACACCATAATTTGAATTTTATATAACTTGCACATGTCACCAAAATCTTCTTCGTTTGATTGTTTTTCCCCCTCAGCCATTTAAGCATGTAAAAACTATTTTTAATTTGCAGTCTGTACAGAAACGGTGAGCTGGATTTGGCCCACAGGCTGCCGTTCGCCACTCCCTGGGCTAGCATGTAACGTGCAAACGTCTTACCTATAAACCAGTGCACTTTACTATACCCCTAATTTTTCAAAAATAAGATACAAGATAGGATTTTGCAGGGAAAGGGGGGATGCAAAAATCTGTTATTGGTTTTGATCTAAACCTGAACATTTGATTAAAAAACAAGTCAGATGTTGTTGCATGTTGTTGAATTAGTGCAATATCTTTTTTTTTTTCCCCCAAAGGCTATTTGTGTGCGTCCTCCATTTTTATCTCTGTAATTTCTTGGGACTCTGGGGCTATGCTACTGTCTGCCATGGTCTCTAATGGCTGACCACTGTAGCCAGTTTGACTTCTAGGGGAAGAGTCTACAGGCTGAGCACAAGTGACAGATTATGGTGGTCTGCAGATTGCACTATGGAGAACTGAGACAAAGCAGAAACTGGATTTGTGCACGCAGGCAAGGGGAGGCAGCTCTTCTGCACACCCACGACTGCCTTCCTCCTTTCTCCCTCTGTCTTTGTCACGTGTGTGTGTGCGCGCGCGTACACATGTCTTTCATGCTACAAACGGCAGCAGAAGGAGTTAAACAGCATTAAAGAAACTGATTAATCCTCCAACGTTTTGAGTCCTCCAAGGCCTGGCCGCTGGTCAAGGTTGTTGCTAACACAGGCATTGCGTGTCAATGACAACTGCGATGATCTCATTATTTCCTCATCAAAATAGAATTTTCTAACATCACCATTGGCAGAAATGGCCTTTTAGAAAAATTCAAATTTCGGTGTCCACAAATACAGTTTTATTTCCACACAGCCACGCCCATGTATTTCCATGTTGCCTGTGGCTGCTTTTGCACCACACAGCACAAGGGAATAGTTGCAGCAGAGACCCTGTGGCCCACAAAACCTAAAATATTTATTAGCTGGTTCTTTCCAGGAAAACTTTGCTACCTCCTATGTTAGCCCATTAAAACAATCAACAGCAGCAAAAATCAAAATGCCAGGTGGCCTGTGGGACCGCAGGGAAGGAGAGCTCCCGGTTCACATTTGGGTTCTAAGGAGGCTGCCGAGTTCCCACCAGTGGGCTTGGTTTCTGCCCGAGGGGGAGGGGGAGCTGCACCCTCGCCGCAGCCACGGCTCCCTGCGGCCCTAGCAGGGGAAGCAGAGCCCCCAGTTCTGTGTGTGGCCAGCGCCCACGTGGCACCCCAGCTCCCACATGTGACCTGCCGGGGGTGACTCCCAGCCCACTCGCCTGGCTGGCAGCGTTCATGAGGAAAGTTCCAGCACCGCCCCAGCTCTGGGCAGGAGCTGTCTTGCTGCCTCTGCCACCACCGGGTGACAAGGGCTGGTGGAACTTCCAGAAGTGAAAGTAAGAGGTGGGGGTGGTTAAGAAGAACAAATGAGAAACGTGCTCAGACCAAGAGCGGAGGGAGGCATCAGAACGGCTTGAGGGCTGCCAGGCCTCAAGAACTGGGGGTGCCAGAGTCTCAGGTGAGAGAGATCTTATCATCTTAATGGGCCACAGCCAGGTAATAAGCACCCGCTGTGTGCAGGGCGTTCTACTGGGACCTCAGGACCCCGAGATGTCAGGAGGCCGTACTCCACAGGAGACAGGCAGGGCGGGGGCTTAAAAACAGCATGGACCAGCTGGTCCTGTTGCACCCCGGGCAGACCCCTCCCCACCTCTGCCACCTGGAAAAAGGGAGCGCCAGGTACATTATCAATTCTGCGTTCCAAGAGAGGGAAACTGAGGCAGAGGCAGGGGCAATGGCTTGCTTGTTCAGAGCCCTGAGTAGCAGGCCAGCAGCAGAGCTAAGAACCCAGAGCCCGAGACTCTGTCCTCAGCGTTCTCTATTCAAACGTTTATGCTTCTGTTGATACCAAGTGGTGGGCATTGTTGGATGGAAGGAAAGTTCCAGTCAAACAGGAACCAGCGAGAAAGGAAGAGCTTCATTGTTTGCCTATTCTGAGTTCATGATAATCGTTGCCACCTGGTATTACAAAGGACTCCACAGAAAACCCCTCCAGTTGCTCGCAGAGCGAAGCACAATAGCCATTCAAATGCCTCCCTTATCTCTCACCGCCACACTGCTCCTTGGAAATGGCACCAGCTCCCCAAACAAGGAGGCCTGGCACACCTTCCTTTTCCCCTCAGGTTTCTACTTCTCTTTACAATGCCCACCCCAGCCCTCCAGGAAGCCGGCATTGCCCCCAGCGCTGCCTCCGGGGGTACCTGGCATGGGGCTGACATCTAGGGGGCTTGGCTGGGCTCCAGCCCACGTCTGGAAGGGCAGGGCCAGCGTGACATGGAAGAGCTGCCCCAGCTGGCCTTCGACGGGAACTGGGAAGAGGAGGGGATTGAGGCCCTCATCTCTGGTCATGTCCCCTGCCTGGAGTTTCTTCGAGCTGACTCCCCCCAGGCATGCCCAGCTGTTTGAGGGATGCTTATTGGAATCATTCAACAACCGCTGTTGAGCACCTACTGTGAGCTGGGCACCAGGCTGTGTGTCAGAGACACAAAACATGAAAACCTCTAGTCCTAGTGCGCAATCCGTGCTCTTCTAGAGTGGCTCTGGGCCTCTTCTCTCTCTTGTCACCTCTTTCCACCCACATTCCAGACTGACTGACAGTACGGGGTGGGGGGAGGGGTGGTCCCTAATGTCAGCTGATATCTATTAAGTTCGTATCACATGCCGGGCATGGTGCTGAGTATTTTACAGATCTTGCTTCAGTTCTCACAGAAATATGAGGCAGGTGTGATGATCACTATCCTCATTTTACAGACGAAGCAACTGAGGCACAGAGAGATTAAGAAACCAGCCAGAGGACACACAGTTGAGACCTGGTAGGACTCTAGGACCTGCAGCACCGTGCTGTCCCCTCTTCCCTGTCTTGCGAGGACGGGAGCTCATAGGCCAATAGGCTGTGGGTTTGGGCAGCAGGAGTGAGACACACCCAGTGCAGTCCACGTGGGGACAGACCTAAAGGAACCAGCCCTGCCGATGGCAGTGGAAGAAAGTCTGATGCCCAGTTCCAGGGTGAGGTGGCCTGTGCTGGGCTGTGACGCCGGCAACTGTTAGGAGATCCACCCAGAGGAGACGGGCAGGTGCCGGGAATGGTGGATGTCCTGTGCAATGGAAAAGTCTAGGAACAGGAAATGTGTGGATATCCTTCTGGGAGGCAGCTGGTGCCCAGGTGGTCACCATCAGAGAGGTGCGGGGCAGGTGATGCTGGGAACACCAGTGAGCTAAGCAAGGACCGCGACTCCCAGGCAGATCCTTGGCGCAGGACCCCAGGTGTTGGACATTCAGTGTTCCAGTAACTAGTTCTCTTTTTCCCTGCCTGAGTTTGAATCCAATTAGAGACAGGAATAGGCAATGGCAGCCAAGTATCACCTTTCTTCCTGGTAACGCTCATAATTGAAGAGCGTAGCTGATGTCTACAGGCGAGGGAGAGTCCTCATTCCAATCCCCAGGGTAAGGTGGATTTAACCTCCGCATCACAGCAGCACTTGGCCACCCCGGCCTCTACAGCAGGGTCAGGTCTATTTCGTCACATGGAAGAAAGGGGAGCAGGGCCGGTGCTGTCTCTGAGCAGGCTGGCCCCAAAGACGACCACGGGCAAGCTGAGCCCGACTCAGGCGCCGTCGGGAGAACTGAGGCGCAAAGCAGAAGATTAAGTTGCTTGAGCTGGAAAGTCCGGAGCGGACGGCTGTGCTGCAAGGTCAGTTTCCACACACTCAGCCAAACCCCCAGCCGGGAAAAATCGCCCATTGCAGCAGCCTCCTCGTTGGTTGCTCTCTGTCCGCTTTTGCCCCGCTGCAGACCACAGCACCCATCTCCTCAAGACCCTCCCCCTGCCGCCCACTGCAGGGCCGCCGGCACCACACCCTCTGCCCTGCTCAGCACGCCAGACCCATCACCTGCTCTTCCCTGGTCCTGTTAGCCTTGGCCACACTGGCCTTATTTTGGTCCTTTAAACATTCCAAGGCTCATTTCTGCCTCAGTTGTTCCCTTGGTCTGTCTTCCAGCTCTCTGTTGCTGTGTAACAGACAACCCCGAAATTTGGTGGCTTAAGACAACAACTATTTTATTATTTGTCGTGATGGTTCTGTGGGTCAGGAATTTGGGCAGGGCTCAGCTGGGCAGTTCTTCTATTCCATGTGGCATCGATGTGGGTCACATACTGGTATTCAGCCAGTGGCTGGTGTGGTCTGGAGAGTCTAAGACAGCTTCACTCACATGCCTGTCTCTCAGTAGGGATGTTTGGAAGGTTCTGGGAGGTTCTGGAAGGTTGGACTCTGCTATCTGATAGGACAGTGCAGGCTACGGCTGACTGGGGATGCAGGCAAAGTTCCTCCAGGGCCATCAGCCCCTTGAAAGGGGATTGGCAAACCCCAGAGAGGCAAGGGAGCCAAGACAAAAGGCCTGGTATGTACTCAAAATAGCATGCTGCCTGCACACTTTTACACACCCGACGAATGCGCCAATTCCAAATCCCACTGGGACTCTGGGAAGGGCAGGATGTGGTACTAGCCAGTGACTCTCTAGTCCATGGCACTTAACCTGGCTGCATGTTAAAATATACTGATGCCTGATTCAGATTTAGTGGGTCTGGGGTATGGCATTGGGATTTTTTTCTTTGCTTTTTTTTTTTTTTTTTTTTTTTAAGAGACAGGGTCTCATTGTGTTGCCCAGGCTGAAGTTCGGTGACACAATCATAGCTCACAGCAACCTCAAATGCCTGGGCTCAAGCAATCCTCCTACCTCAGCCTCTGGGGTAGCTGGAACTACAGGTGCACACCGCCATGCCCAGCTAATTTTTTGTAGAGATAAGGTCTCACTATGTTGCCCAGGCTGGTCTTAAAGTCCTGGCCTCAAGTAATCTAGCCACCTTGGCCTCCCAAAGTGCTGGGATTACAGGCATGAGCCACCATACCCAGCTGTGATTTTTAAATTGAGATAAAATTCACATAACATAAAATGAGCCATTTAAAAGTGAGCAATTCAGTGGCATTTTGTGCATTCGCAGCATTATGAACCACCACCTCTACCTAGTGCCGCAGGTAGGGAATGTGTATCCCGTACTCATTAAGCAACCCCTTCCCATCCTCTCCTCTCCCAGCCCCCAGCAACAATTCTGCTTTCTGTCCCTACGGCTTTGCCTATTCTGGATAATTCATATAAAGGGAATCATACACAAAATGTAACTTTGTGTCTGTTGTCTTTCATGCAGCATAATGTTTTGGGGGTTCATCGTGTTGTAGCGTGTATCGGTGCTTCTTTTCTTTCTATGGCTAAATATACTCCATTGCATAGATATGCCACATTTTGCTTATCCGGTCATCAACTGATGGACATTTGAATTGTTTACACTTTTTGGCTTTTATGAAGAATGCTGCTGTGAACATTGGTGTACAAATTTTTATTTGAATAGCTAGTTTCAATTCTTTTGCTTACATGCACAGGAGTAGAATTGCTGGGCCATGTGCTAACTCTGTATTTAATGTTTGAGGCTCTGCCAAGCTGTTTTCTACAGTGGCTGCGTTATTTTACAGTCCTATCAGCAATGTTCAATTTCTCCACATCTTTGTCAATAGTTATTTCCCCTCTTTTTTTTTTTTTTGTTTAAATTATGGCATACTAGTGGATGTGAGTTGGTATCTCATTGAGATTTTGATTTGCATTTTCTTAATGACTAATGTTATTGAGAATCTTGGGCATTTGTATATTTTCTTTGGGGAAACATACAAGTCTTTTGTCCATTTTTTAAGTGAGTTTCTTGTCTTTTTTTTTCTAAGTTGTGAGAGTTCTTTATTCTGTATATTGGACCTTTATCAAATATATGAGCTGCAAATATTTTTTCCCCTTCTGTGGATTGTCTTTTCACTTTTTTGATAGTATCCTTTGAAACACAAAAGTTCTTAATTTTGATGAAGGCCACTTTACCTATTTTTTCTTTTGTTGACTGTGTTTTTGGCGTCATATCTAAGAATGCATTGCCAAATCCAAGGTCATGATGATTTACCCCTAAGTTTTCTTCTGAGAGTTTCCTTTTTTCTTTTCTTTTCTTTTTTTTTTTTTTTTTGAGACAGAGTCTTACTCTGTTGCCACGGCTAGAGTGCTGTGGCGTCTGCCTAGCTTACAGCAACCTCAAACTCCTGGGCTCAAGCAGTCCTACTGCCTCAGCCTCCCCAGTAGCTGGGACTACAGGCATGTGCCACCATGCCCGGATAATGTTTTCTATATATTTTTAGTTGTCCAGTTAATTTCTTTCTATTTTTTAGTAGAGACAGGGTCTCGCTCTTGCTCAGGCTGGTCTCTAACTCCTGAGCTCAAACAATCCTCCCGCCTCAGCCTCCCAGAGTGCTAGGATTATAGGTGTGAGCCACTGTGCCTGGCCTTGAGAGTTTTATAATTTTCGTTCTCATGTTTAGGTCTTTGATACATTAGGAGTTAATTTTTGTTTATGCTGGGAGTTAGGCATGGGGGTTTGTAAAATCTTCTGTAATAATTCTAATGGCAGCTGAGGTTGAGAACGCTGCTCTAATAGCTGACAAGGAAGAGCTGGAGGCTCCCTGGGATAAGACTGGGCTAAAAGTCAAGAGCTGGCACTCTCTGAGGTGGTCAGTTTGCTTTGGAGAGAATCCAGCGTTCTCATCAAAGCTTTAGGGAGGTATGTAGGGAAGTCAGGAGCACTCACCCCTCTGAGTGCTAGTGCTTAGGGGACTCCTTTGAGGGTGGCTGAGTCTGGTTGGGGAGGGCACAGAACTGGATGCGCAGATGGGGCTGGTGGCTTCAGTTGTGGGAGGAGAACCAAGAACACACGTGTTCTGACGCTTGCTCTGGTTAGTTGGCAGGTAGACAACAGGCAAGAAGCAAGTCTCCATGCATTTGCTTTCAGTGGGAATATTGACTCTAGAACCCTGTTTCTGGCACTCTGGGTTACCTGTTACCGTACCTGCTCAGGCATTGAATTGTTTTGCCTATCAAGTGTGCTGATTGCTAAGAGCCCTTACACGTGACTCCCATTAAGGGTTGCTTGCTTTCCAACCATTAAAATACACTCGAATATAAATAACTTCATTCTTCTTTAATGAGTCAGAAGAAACTGTGGCATCTTACAGTGACCTTAAATCATCTCTCCAAGCCGGGAAAGAAACCACGTGCATTAGAATCACTTAGCATGCTTGTTAAAAATGACTTTGGGGCCCCAATCCAGACCAGTGAATCCAAATTCCTGGATTAGAGACAAAAAAATTGGATTTTAAAACAAACCCCCACGTTTGAAAAAAGTGGCCCTTATGCACACCACGTGAGAGCTGCTATGAATCATGACTAAGAACAATCATAATCACTGTATGGAAGATATAGAAAGTAGGAGATGAAGCCTAGATTGTTTTGATTGCCTGACATATGCTGAAAGTAATTTCCTTCACGAAAGAACTATCATAAGTTTTTAACTGGTAATTTGCACATTTGCCTAAAAATAGACGGTATAAAGTTCAATTATATAACACCCTCCCAAAGCACATCATTGTCTACCTGCAAATGTATTCCTATATTTATTCCCAAAAGGTTCCAAATAGTTGCACCCCAATGATTTTGTACCTTCACCTTCTTTTCTGTTTTTATGAGACTAATTTGTTCTTGTGAAATTTTAAACATCTCCAATAACAGTAATAGATATCATCGCCTCCTCCTTCCATTTTATTCTTTCTGTACCTCTGCAAGACAGCTTTTTCCCTGCCAGGTGGCGCTCTCTTGCCAACGCACTGGGCCACGTGGAAATTAAGAGTGCCACCTGTCAGAGAACACACAGCCCTATCAGTTGCATTTGTTTATTGTTCTGAGGATATCTATATATTTTATCCTCAGAAGTGACTATGAAATTGGAAATAATCTGGACTTTTCAGATTGTTGTTAATCTGCTACCATGATTTGAGGGGGATGTAGAACAAGGCTGGAACAGGGTGGCAAGACCGCAGAGTGGGACGAGCCGGTGTGGATGGGGTTCCGTTTCCCCAGGGGCGGGTCGTCAGTTGGAAGGGGCGCTGGCTCAGTCGCAGGGCCATTCCACCGAATACAGACACATAGGATAAGGCAGCGAGGCTCAGAGGCATGGCGTGATCAGGCTTGATTGTGAGAAGAATCAAAACTTGGATGTTAAATCCAAGGGGTGGCGTATGGCAGCAAGAGTTCCAAACAGCAGGTGACAGTGTGGCCTCGGGGAGAGCTGTGCTGTGGTTCTGGAACATGCGTACATCCCTGACCTTAGCCCGCCCACGGCTGGCGGAGGCAGGAAGTGGGCGGTGGGTGAGCTTCAACACCCAGGGGAATGAGGAGCACGGACAGAGGCATCGCGGACAGAGCCAAGCAGGCCAGGTGCAGCGCAGGACCTAGGCCTTGAGGGCAAATGGGGTGAAAGTCAAGGCCAAAGCCCAGGCAAGTGGGCCAAACAGACGTAATGTTCCAGGACCCAGTGGGTGGCAGCATCTCCTGTCATACTCTGTTGGACTGGAACTTCTGCCCCAAACCTAGGAGGTACATTGCACTCAATGGCTAGATGGACTTCTTGCAGGTAGTATTAATCCATGCTTCAGAAAGGGCTTGGAACAGAAAGGAATTTCAACAAATTAAGACTTCACGGTATTTCAAAACACCATATTGAATTGTGCTCGGATCAACGATGGCTTCAGGGGAAGGAGACTGTGAGTGTCTAAGAGAGCTCCTGTGTCTCCTGATGTGTATTCTCCATTTCTCTCTCTTCTTTTATCTTTCTGCTTCTTCCTCGTCCTCCTCCTCCTCTTGCATCTCCTCCTCTTTCCTTTCTCCTCTTCCCCTTTCCCTCCTCCTCCTCCTCTCCTTCTCCTTCCCTCTCTCTCATCTTCCAGTTAAAATTGCTCTCTCGTTAGACACCTCTTTGGCCATTACTCACTTCTCCAGGACATGGATACTCACAGGGGAAATTTTCCTCACTTGTGTCTCCTTCCAGAATTGCATTTTCCTTCTCTCGAGGACGACTCTTGAGCCCATTGTTTTCATATTTACCTAAGCGATGAGTGGAGCCATTCTCTGCCCCATGCCCCTGGACTGTCTTTCCCAGTGCCTGGCTACCAGACCGACGGGTGGTTTCCACTGTCAGGTGTGACCTAACTCAGGAATTACACCCACAACTTTATCCCCAACATCCAGTGTGCTCTCTGAGGAGCAGGCCCAGGCTGCGTGTCACAGAACTCCTTTCTCTCCGTGTAGACACAATCCATGCTGTTGGGATTCTCTCTTGGCTCATTTCCCATAGTTTTCCATTTCTCTACCTACTTCTTCAAGCTCCCTGAAGAAGCTCGGTTCTTCTAGGAAGTGAAGGAACTTGGTAAATATCCTGATTTCCTGTCTGGTTCTCGTCAGTTCCTCGCTCTTGGGTAGGAGGGCTAAGAAGGGGCTGGATCTGCTGTTCTCCTTGGAGCCCTGGTAGCTAGTTGGTCACCTGGGGCTTCTTGTCTGACCTCAAGATGCCCACACAGCTCTGCCTGGGTCTCCATTAGTGCCCCAAGCTTTTGCGGCCACGTCCCACCCTCCCAGCATTAATGCTTTTCTTAATCACCCCTGAGCTTGCCATGATTTTTGGACTTTGCTGTCACATTATTTGGTCATTTTTTTGCTGCTGTTTCTATTTTAATTAATTAATGATTTTTTTTTTTAGCTTAGTCCTTGTAAAATGCCTCAGCGGTCCAGTTTTGCCTTCCTATGTTGCTTGTGTTTATTGCAGTCCCCACAGTTTATAAGTAAAAGGGACCAATGCTGGGGTGTATCCTATTGTAGTGAGTAAACGATTAGCATGTAGGGCCTGCAGATCTCACAAAGAGGCAGCGTCCAACTGCAGAATGGCCATCTGCTTGGGCAAGTCACCTCCCAGAAGGTGGACCTTCTAATCTGGCATTTGCCATCGCCGTTGCCTTGGCTGGGTAGTTGCAAATGATCGTGCAGTTCTTGTGCTGCACATCTCCAGGGACTGGCATCGCTGTAGACTTCAGTAGAAATCTCACCTCCTGGAGGTGAGCAGTGCACATGCCTACAGACTTCAGTAGGAATCTCGCCTCCTGGAGTTGAACAGTGCACAACATGCCTACAGACTTCAGTAGGAATCTCGCCTCCTGGAGTTGAGCAGTGCACAACATGCACACGTACTTGGGGATCCTGAACCTCAACCACCCAGTGATGCCTGTCCCCATCTGTCCTTTACATTATTCAAAGGCTCTGTATCCATTAAAAAAGTAATAACTCTTCCTTTCCCTCTCCCCCAACCCCCAATTAACCACTATTCTACTTTCTGTCTTTATGAATTTGACATTCTAGATACGTTTTATAAGTGGAATAATACAGTATTTGTCCTTTTGTAGCTGGCTTATTTCACTAAGCATAATGCTTTCAAGGTCCACCCATAGTGTAGCATATATAAAAATTTCATTCCTTTTTACAGTTGAATGGTATTCCAATGCATGTATATACTGTATTTTGTTTATCCATTCATCTGTTGAAGGTTACTTCTGTTTCCAACTTTTGGCTATTGCAAATAATGCTGCTGTGAACGCTGGTATATCTATTCACGTCCCTACTTTCCATTCTTTGACTCTATATCTAGGAGTAGAATTGCTGGGTCACATAGTAGTTTCACATTTAACCTCTTAACTGCCAACCTGTTGACCACAGTGGCTGCACCGTTTTACATTCCCACCAGCCATGTGTGAGGAGGGTTCCAGTTCCTCTACATCCTCACCAATGCTTATTATTTTCTGGTTTTTTTCTTAAAAATATTTTTATTATACTCATCCTAGGATGAAGAGTTATTTCATTGTGATTTTGATTTGCATTTCCATAGTTGCAAATGATATTTGCCATCATTTCATGTGCTTATTGGCCATGTGTACATCTTCTTTGGAGAAATGTCTATTCAAGTCCTTTGCCCATTTTTGAACTGTGGTTATTTTTGTTGCTGTTGTTGAGTTCTTTATATATTCTGAATATTCCTTATCTGAAATATGATTTGCAAGTATTTTTTTCCGATTGAGTAGGTTGTCTTTTTGACTTCTTGATAGTATCGTTTGATGCACAAAAGTTCTTAATAAACTCTAATTGATCTATTTTTGTCTTCTGTTGCCTGTGCTTTTGGAGTCATATCTAAAAATCCATTGCCAAATCTAAGGTCGTGGTGATTTACTTTTATGTTTTCTTCTAAGAGCTTTATGATTTTAACTCTTAATTTTAGGTCTTTGATCCATTTTGAATTATGTTTTGTTTTTTATCTTCTAAATAATAATTATAAAAATTATAATTATGAGTAAGTTATAATTATAAATAACTTAAATTCCCTTAGAGTACTACTTTGGCTGCATTCCATAAATTTTATATCCTGTGTTTTCATTTTATTTAGTTCATTCTCCATACCTTTTGAGATTTAACAGATATCTTTGTGTTACTTATTTCTAATTATTTTCTGCTGTGGTTTGAGAATATATTCAGTATGAATTTAATCCTTCAAGTTTGTTGAGACTTGTATAACAGCCCCGAATATGTTCTATCTTGGGGAATGTTCATTGTGTGCTTACAAAAAAGTAACATTCTTTTGTGGATGGGTGAAATGTTCTATAAATGTAAATTAGATCAAATTGGTTAATAGTGTTGGTCCAGTCTTTTATTTGCTCACTAATTTTTCCACATGATTACTTTATGAACTAGTGTAAAACAAATAATGACATCTCCTCTAATTGTGGATTTCTCCTTTCAGTCTACCGTTTTTTGCTTCATTTATTTTTTAAATTCAGTTATTTGGTACAAACCCATTTGGGATTTTTTACATCTTACTGATAAGTAGTTCCCTTTATCAATATGAATTTTCTGTCTTTCCCTACTAGTAATAGTTCTGAAATTTACCTTGTCTCATGTTAGTATAGCCATTCTGTTTCTTTTGATTATTGTTTTCATGATATCACCTTTATTCTTATACTAATTATTAGTATTAATAAACAAATAAAAGGTATATTAAATTAATAACAGTTAATAAAGGTACGTTAATTTTTGATTGTTAAACTTTTTTGTATTCCTGGGATAAATCCCACTTTGTCATGATGTTTTATCTTTTTTACTTATTACAGTCTTCAATTTGCCAACTTAAAAATTCTGGCCTGTAATTTTACTTTTTTGAAATGTATGTCAGGGATATTGGCCTATGATTTTCTTTTCTTTCAGTGATTTTTTTGTTTGTTTTTAGGTTTTGATATCAGTGTTGTGCTGGCTTCACCAATTGTATTATGAAATGTTCTTTCTTGCTCTTTTTTTCCTGAAACAATTGTTAAGATTAGTATTACTTCTTCCTTAAACAATTGAGTTCACCAGTCCAGTGAAATTATCTGGGCCTGGAGTTTGCATAATTTATGGAAAGGTTTTTCATTGTAAATTCAATTTCTGTGATACAGGGCTATTCTTTCTATATCTTCTTGTGTCAGTTTTTGTGAGTTATATTTTTCAAGGAATTTGCACATTTCACCTAAGTTGTCAAATTTATTGTCATTTAACTATTAACAATATTTTCTTATTGTTACTTTATTATTCCTTGAATCCTATAATGACCTCTCTTTTTTCATTACTGGTAATTGTATCTACTCTCTTATTTTATTGAATAATCTTGGTACAGGTTTATCAATCCTATTGGTATTTTAAAGATCCAAATTTTGCTTTCATTTTTTGGTCTGTTTTTTATTTCATTAATTTCTGATATCTTTATTATTACCTTCTTTGAACTTGTTTTGCATTTAATTTGTTATTCTAGCCCCTTAAGGTGGAAACATAGATCATTAATTTTAAACTTTTCTTTTTTTCTAATATAAATATTTAAGACCATAAGTTTTCCAATAATGGGTGCCTTTGCTACATATTACAAGTTTTGATATGCTGTGTTTTCATTGTCACTTAGTTAAATTTTTAAAATTTATTTCATTATTTCATTTAATTGGTCATGTAGAATGTGTTGTTTTATTTCCAAATATTTGAGGATTTTCTAGATGTCTCACTGTTATTTATTCCTAATTTTGATTTCATTGTAGTCATCGTATATGCTCTGTATTTCAATCTTTTGAAACTATTGACACTTATTTCATGGCCCACTAAGTGTTCCATCTTAATGATCATTCCATATGCACTTGAAAAATATATACACATTAAGTGGCTATAAGATATACTCTTCTATAAATATCAGTTAAGTCAAATTGCTTGATAATGCTTTTGCAATCTATATCCTTGCTAAACTTTTGTCTGCTGCTTCTATTACTGAGAGACTGGTGTTAAAATCCCCCACTATGATCATGGATTTGCCCATTTCTTCCTTTTGTTCTGGTAGGTTTTGCTAATTTGGTTTGAAGATCTGATACAGATGCACACCTATTTAGGATTGTTTTGTAATCTTTTTTTTTTTTTTTTTTTAATTTTTATTTATTTATTTATTTTTGAGACAGCATCTCACTCTGTTGCCCGGGCTACGGTCCCATGGCATCAGCCTCGCTCACAGCAACCTCAAACTCCTGGGCTCAAGCGATCCTCCTGTCTCAGCCTCCCGAGTAGCTGGGACTACAGGCATGCGCCACCATGCCCGGCTAATTTTTTCTGTATATATTTTTAGTTGTCCATATAATTTCTCTCTATTTTTAGTAGAGACGGGGTCTCGCTCTTGCTCAGGCTGGTCTTGAACTCCTGAGCTCAAACGATCCACCCGCCTCGGCCTCCCAGAGTGCTAGGATTACAGGCGTGAGCCACCGCGCCCGGCCTGTTTTGTAATCTTGATGAATAAACCCTTTTATCATTATGAAATGACCCTCTTATCCCTGATAACATCATCTCAAAGTCTACGTTGTCTCATAACAGTGTAGCCTTGTCATCTTCCTTTGCTTCCTGGGTACGTGTTCCTTTTTTTCCTTTCTTTTATTTTCAACCTATTTTCATGGAGGGCAGAATCAACTTCCCCACTTGAAATAGGTTTGAATGTCAAGATTGAAGACGCCACACACACCAAAAGCGTATAAAAAGATTCATTACTCCCAAAATGGAACTTTTTGGGGACAAGCAGGGTGGGTACGAGGTGGTCGAGAATGGCCTGAGCCAAGGCGGGGTAGATGGGACATTTAACGTTAGTGTCTTGGATTCTGGCTATTCTAACAGGCGTGTAGTGGTATCTCACTCTTGTTTTAATTTGTGTTTTTCTAAGGACTATAATGTTGAGCATCTTTTTATATAATTATTTGCCTGTGTACATCTTCTTTGGTGAGGTGTCTATTCAGGTCTTTTACTCATTTTTAATTGGGTTATTCATTTTCTTATTTTTGAGTTTTAAGAATTCTTTGTATATTTTGGATAACAGTTCTTTATAAGATGTGTCTTTTGTAAATACTTCTCCCAGTCTGTGGCTTGTTTTCTCATTCCCTAGACATTGTCTTTCACAGAGCAGAAGTTTTTAATTTTAATGAAGTCAAGCTTGTGAATTTTTTTCTTTCAGGAGTCATGCCTTTAGTATTGTATCTAAAAAGTCATTGCCATACCCAGGGTCATCTGGGTTTTCTCTATGTTATCTCCTAGAAGTCTTATAATTTTGCATTTTATACCCAGGTCTATGATCCATTTTGAGTGAATTTTTGTAAAGGGTGCAAGGTCTGTTCTAAATTTTTTTTTTTTTTTTTTTTTTGGCCTGTGGATGTCAAGTTGTTCTAGCACCATTTGTTGAAGAGACCATCTTTGCTCCATTGTATTGCCTTTGCATCTTTGTCAAGCACCAGTTGACTATATTTGTGTGTGTCTATTTCTGGGCTCTCCATTCGTTCCATCGATCTATTGGTCTATTCTTTTACCAATACCACACTGTCTTCATTATGATAGCTTCATAGTAAGTCTTGAAGTTGGGTAATGTCAGTTGTCCAAACTTTGATTTTTCTCCAAAGGACCCCAGTTGGAGGATAAGTACTAATGAAATTTACCAAATTGATTAACCACCTGGAGGCATTGTCCATTCTCCAGTGTTCTGAGCATTCATAATTTTGTAGGCTACAAATGTCCTGGAAACTTCCCTCTGAGGTCACACACTTCTGTGACAACAGTCCCTGGCAGTGACCCAGCCACTGCAGGGGATGCATGAGCCTCTGGAAAGATCAAGCAAGGTATGTGTCAGCCCAGGCTTGAGAAAATGGACCACATCACAGCACTCCCACCCACATGCTGGGATGTGGTGACAGCTGTCCTTGGCGTGGTCCGGTTTGCACTAGCTGCTCTAGGAGTGGTGGCGTCCTGGTCCCACTGCAATCTGTGCACACACACACACACACACACACACACGCATACACTCGGACCTGCTTGGCAACTGCTGTACTAGGAACAATGGGCACTTGTAAAAAATAAATAAATAAAAACATATGAACAAAAAACAAAACCCAGGAATTAGAGATCATAACTGAAGTTTTAAGAAGAACAAATCCAAATAGTCTTTGATATGCAGCTACACCTTCAAAATTATGAAAAGAAAAACTGGAATGGGCTTTTCCTGCTCAAATCAGTTTTCACTCCAAAGGCATCTCCTAGAGAAACTTGGGGAGAGCGAGCAGGCCACCTTGTGTTCAGGGCCGGGCACCGCTCTTCTGAGCTGGTACCGGCGAGTGTGGAAACGGCCACTAGATGGCGCCCCAATCCAGGCAAATTGTCCCCAGTCTTGGCAAAGAGAGATTTTGGTACTGATGCCAATATCCTAGAGGCAAATTAACACAAGGCCTATTGATTCTTCACCTAGATATTTCAGTTTCTGCTAAAATAATTCCCTTCTCTCTGCCACTGCACACTTAGCTTTCCCCGCCCCAAACAGGCAGAAACAAACAAACAAACAAAAAACAAACCCAGTTTCCCTCATTTATATGACATTTAGCTGTGTTCCTAAAAAGATGTGTGTAAACTCGTTAATTCCATTACACGTTTAGGGAAATGAGTTTTAAATTATTGGCAGTGATTCCTACCACTATTAGCTGTGCAGTAGAAAGAGCGCTGTTTGAAGCTGGAAAACAGTTCTGGGACGTGGTTCTTCCTGTAATGTGACATTAGCCAGGTCTTGAGGTGTGTGTGTGTGTGTGTGTGTGTGTGGTTGGTCTCAGATTCCTCACTGCGGTTAATAATAGTAACACTTACCTCGCTACCTATAAAAAAAACAACCATGCCAATAAAGAACTCCCCTTATTAGCCAGCGATGCAGGCTGAAATATTGACTGGTGAAACAAGATGCGGAATTTATTTTAAAATATTCTAGGAAAAAAAAGGGAGAGAGATGAAAGAAAGATTAGCAAAGTCTTGAAGATGAATAAAGGGCTCATTATGCTTTTGGGATTACTTTTGTGTATGTTTGAAATAGTCCATAATAAAAAGTTAAAACAAATACTTCCATGATAACAAACTTGTTCTAAGAATTAAACAATTGTAAGTTACTGTTTATCTTTTCTGGACTTTAACAGTCTGCAGAATGAGGCCTTTGGACTAGCTGAACTGCGTGATCCTTTCGCCATCTGAGTTATATGAATGTCTAATCCCAGCCTGTCTTATAAGTAACACACATTGGCCAACACGGGTCGGGCCTCAGCTCTTCTTGGCGAGGTCTTCCTTGACCAGCCCACCTAAACCCTTGTGCTGTGACTGCATCTTGGATCTTATATTTATTTTCTTTCTTTTTTTTTTTTTTTTGAGACAGAGTCTCACTCTGTTGCCCAGGCTAGAGTGAGTGCCGTGGCGTCAACCTAGCTCACAGCAACCTCAAACTCCTGAGCTCAAGCGATCCTCCTGTCTCAGCCTCCCGAGTAGCTGGGACTACAGGCATGCACCACCATGCCCAGCTAATTTTTTTTCTATATATATTTTTAGCTGTCCATATAATTTCTTTCTATTTTTAGTAGAGATGGGGTCTCGCTCTTGCTCAGGCTGGTCTCGAACTCCTGAGCTCAAACGATCCGCCCACCTCGGCCTCCCAGAGTGCTAGGATTACAGGCGTGAGCCACCGCGCCCGGCCTCTTATATTTATTTTCATCGTAGTAGTTATCGGTACCAGCATGATGGACTGAATCGTGTCCCCCATGTCCCCCCAATTTCATATGTTGAAGCCCTAACCCCCAATGGGACTGCATTTGGAAATAGAGTCTTCAAGGAGGTAATTAAGGCTAAATGAGGTTGTGAGGATATGGCCCTAATCACAAGAGACTGGGGTCCCTATAAGAAGAGGAAGAAACATCCGGGCTGCACACACAGAGGGAAGACCCTAATGTGGGGCCCCTCCACGTTAGGTCAGGGGCCACGCGTAAGGACCCCATAGTACAAGGGGGTAAAAAAAGGGGAAAGACCCAATGTGCAAGAAAGTTAAAATCGAATAGGGAGCAGCAGGAAGACCCATAAATATGATCATAACAAAGGCAGGACAAGAGAGATGTTTAAAAATGAAAAGCTGATCCCGCCACTTTTCTGTAAAGCTGTTTAGCAACTTCCAATGACCAAGATTAAAACAACGTTTGTAACACGCTTTCCAAAGCCCTCCAAGCTTTCCTCCGATTGTCCCTCTCATCTTCTGCATATTGGCCATGGAGAACTTTCTTCAGATGCCTCATCCCTGGACCTCTGCTCCTGCTGTTCCTGCCGCCCGGAGCACCCTCACCCCGTCCTGCCCAACTGCCGGCATGTGTCGCCTGGGTCTCAGGGCAGTGACGCTTCTTCAGAGAGCTGCTCCTTGGCCTGGACGAGGTTAGACCCTCCTGCCACATCCTCTCAAAGCTTCCCGAACTTCTCCTTTCCTAACATACATCACATTTTTATGGTGACCAGCATTTAGTGCCCGCCTTCCCTGGGTGTTCACAAGCTCCCCCGGGCAGGGACTCGGCCCTCGTTCTCTGCTGTGTCTCCCGTTCCCAGCACAGACTCTGGGCCAGCGTGTGGGTGCAAAACATGTTGTGGAATGAATGAATGAATGACTAGGCTGAGAGATAAGTGGGTAAGAAGCACAAACAAAGTATTTTTGGGGAGGTTTCAAGAGAAAAGAAATCCAACAGTGAAAGACCCAGTGGAACCCAACAGGGAGTGTGACCCAATCTGATGCTGAAGTCTGAGAAAGATGTGAGCGGGGAGGAGGAAAACAAGACTACCTTGCGTCAAGGAGGCTAGTTCACGGGACCAATGGGTAAACTTAATAATCATTTAATAACTACTTTAAAATGCAACAAGGCACCTCATGAAATAGTGAGCTTCCCATTAATATAAACATTTAGGCAAAGACTAGATGACAGTCTGTTCAAAAATATTGTGATGGGTGTTCCTACATTGGATCAGAGTTTCAACAAGACAGTGGTCCTAAAGTCTCCTTCCAATTTAAGGTTCCATGACTCTGTGATCCCGGTCTGTTCTGTGGACCAATAGGAAGAGCAGAGGGTCATCGTCCAAGGGTGTAGCATGATGCAACTCAGCTTCAGGAAGAGAACACTAGCGGGAAGGATGGAGCTAGTGTGCAGCTTTGGGGTGTGGGACGGAGGTCCGGCAAGAGGTACTGGCGGGGTGTCGTCTTCCTAGGGAGAAGTGAAGGTGGAACCTGTGAGTTACACGAAGGGGAGGTGAAGGCACCGGGGGGGAGGGGAGAACAGGGCGTGTTGGGGAGGCCAGGACACCCCAGGGCCATGCTCGCAGAGGGGAAACCCGTCCACCAAGGGGACGGATGTTCCGCAGGGTCAGGCCCACCGAGAACAGGGGGGTGGGCTGTGCTGGGCTTAGTCACCTTGGAGGAAGCAGTTTCAGGCAAACTATGGGGAGAGGCTGGACTGAGGGGAACGTAGGGGGTATATGGAAGGGGGTGGTGGCAGTGACTCAGTTCTGGGAGGGTCACACAACTATCTGAGGGCAGCGGGGCATCTGGAATGGTCTGGGATTCCCAGGAAAGTTGAAGCCAGAGAATATAGTCTTTTAAATTCCTATTTTAACTATTTTTATTGCCATGTTGGTGTGGCCTGAGGGATACAGAAAACAATGAACACCTTGTACAACTGTGATATGCATTAATGTGGCCAGGTACAGTAGCTCACACCTGTAATCCTGGCACCTTGGGAGGCCAAGACAGGAGGATTGCTTGAGGCCAGGAGTTCAAGACCAGTCTGAGCAATATAGCAAGACCCTGTGTCTAGATAAAATACAAAAATTAGCTGGGCATGGTGGTGTGCACCTGTAGTCCCAGCAACTTGGGAGGCTGAGGCAGGAGGATCACTTGAGCCCAAGAGTTTGAGGCTGCTGTGAGCTATGATCATGCCACTGCACTCCAGCCTGTGCTACAGAATGAGACCCTATCTCAAAAACAAAACAAAACATAACACCAAGAAAACCCCCAAACAAACAACAACAAAACCTAGTTAAGGCGATGACATGGGCAAAGCATTCGCTGGGCATCAGGCACCTGGCAGGTGCTCTGTATATCAGTTCTCTTCCTACCATGTGCCCAGCAACACACTCGGTCTTGCACAGAAAGCAAAGATAGAATACCTGGGCTCTGCTTGCACAGGGCTTGCATTCTAGTTGGGAAGAAAAGCCCACATGGGGCACAAGGGCCTCCCCACACGCTAGAGATGGCTGTGCCGTGCCCGGCTCTACCGCTGTGTACAGCATCTGCAGTCGACACGGTTATATCACAGTCACAGGCCAAAGCAGTAAACTCAGACACAGGAGACAACAAGAACTCGGTGGAGAGAGGTTGGCAAGGGCGCAGTCATTCTCGAGGGCTTCCGGGGTAGTGTGATTTGGGGTGGGCTTAGAGGGAGGTAGCATTTAGAAAGCGAAAGCATATGGCCTGTGTTCACAGCCAGAGGACTAGAGTTGGCCAAGATGCAGTTTGTTTTAATGCAACTGGTGTGTATTTACCAGCAATGACGATGATCCTACTAAAGATGATGACGATGGACGTGCACCCGTGCACCGGGGTTTCTGGCGTATCGGATATCGGATATCGTGCCAAGTGCTCTGCGTGTGTGATCTCACCTCCCAGCAATGCTAGCAAGTAAATCATAAGGCTTCTTTTGGCTGCAAGTAACAGAAACCTGCCTCAAATCAGCTAGAAAATAAAACCTTTTCCTGGCTTGTGTAATAAAGATTGGCTGAAGTTTGTCGGGGCGGGGGGACCCTTGGGAAGAAAGACCGGGAGGATGAGGAAGGTCAGTGGTTTAAGAGAAGGACATTGCAGCCCCCTGTAGACTACTTTCCTGTGTGTTCCTTTCCATCCACACGGAGAAGCCTGTGAATCCAGGTCTGTCTATTCTTGGGAACCTCCAAAACTGGCAGGGGCAAGTTGCACTTGGCAAATGCGCGCGCCTCTGGCAGCCGGAATTCACAAGCTCAGCGGCGCTCACCAAGGGTCTGGGCTCGTTCCCAGGACGCCCCGTTACCAGCACACGCCTGCGGCCTCGCCCGTTGTCGGTCTCCCTGGAAGAGCCAGGCACAAACACGTGCTTTGGCTGAGGGGACCTGCTTTCTGCGCTGAGGTTTGTGGTCTTCGGTTTTTGTGTTTTCCCAGCTTGCATGTCTGTCGTCTCAGCCTGGCCGCCGTCTTTCGTTTCCTTTCTACAAGTAAGTACAAGCCTCCTGCTTGTGTCCAGCCACATGCAAAGTGCCGGGAAGTGAAGGAGAGGCACCTACAGCAGGCAACGTTGCGTCCCCCACCCCTCACTGCGAGGGCAAGTGATTCAGCTGGGGAGACCTGTGTGTCCTGGTAATCGTTAGAGGGAGATCAGACAGAGTACAATCCAGTTTCTGCCCTGCCTCTGGACTCTGGCTGATGATTCCAGAAGATCCAGCGGTTACTGAAGTTCTTTTTTTGTTTTGTTTTGAGACAGGGTCTCACTCTGTTGCCACAGCTAGAGTGCAGTGGTGTGATCATAGCTCACTGCAGCCTCAAACTCCTGGGCTCAAGGGATCCTTCTGCCTCAGCCTCCTGAGTAGCTGGGACTATAGGTGTGCGCCATGACGGCCAGCTAATTTTTCTATTTTTAGTAGAGATGGGGTCTCACTGTTGCTCAGGCTGGTCTCGAACTCCTGACCTCAAGCCATCATCCCACCTCGGTCTCCCAGAGTGCTAGGATTACAGGCGTGAGCCACTGTGCCTGGTTGTTACTGAAGTTCTCAGTAAGCCATGACGTAGCTGCATTTGAGCAGTTGGTATACCTCTCCCCGCCCCCAGGCAGCTCCACTTGTCTTTTGTAGCTTTGCATTGAGACATTTTCCAGAACAGAAAGAAGGTGGAGGCTGGTGGCAGAGAAGGGGCCGAGCAGGCAGCCTGAGCATCGTGCAACAGTGAGTGCTGGGTGCTGCCCATGCCCATCTTGGGCCCCCCCGAAGTCTGAGTTCCAGGCCTGTAAGAGTGGCCTCCCTGGGGTCCTCCTTGTGCCTCGGCCCAACAGGCAGGCTGCGGCTAATTATCTCTGCCCCACACATGCTGTGTGACCTTGGGGGGAGCATTTGACCCCTCTGGGGCTCTTTCCCTCTCTGTAAAATGGGGTTAATAGCATTGACCCATCTCAGAGAGTTAGCACGGAAGGCATCACTAATAAAACTTGTCATAAAAGTCTTTGTTCCCTCAAGGCTCAGTGATTCAGGAGAGTCTGGAGGCTGTGAATGCAGCAGGGAAGACGGGGCTGCTGGGAGAGGGGGGTTCAGTCTGTGGGCAGCACAGCACCGGGGCCTCCACTGCCAGGCAGCCTGTGCCGAGGGCTCCTCAGCAAGGACCTTGCAGAGAGGGCCAGGGCGACTCAGGCCTCGGAGGGCGGCCGGCGCCAACGACCCACCCCGAGGATGTCTACAGCACTCACAGGGGAAGTGACATCAGCTCCTTGCACTTGCTGTCAGTCAAGTCCAAGAGTCTGTCCAACAACATTTAGATGGAAGTCGCATGCAAGTCACAAAAGAAAGGCCAGATTTGGCCAGGAGTTTGCTTTTGTACGGAGACCAAGTTTCAGAGAAAAAGTGTTGTGTTCTGCAGTGAACACGCTGAGCTGACCACAGTGCCCAGAGAAGGGCTGGCCTGCACCAGAGCTGTGTGTGTATGTGTGTATGTGTGTATGTGTGTGTGTGCAGGTGTTTGTGTACATGTCTGTGTGCGCTTGTGTGTCTCTGTATGTGTATATGTGTATGCATGTTCCTGTACGTGTGTGTTTGTGTGTGTGTACATGGGGATGGCGGGAGGGCAAGTGCATGTCCACATGCCCCATCTCAGACCTTCCCGGGGTTGTGTCCAGGTCAGAAAAGCCCCCACAACTCGTGCCCAGTAAATGCTGCTGACTCTGAGACGCTGAGGGGGGCACGGGGGTGTGTGCTGGGACGATGTGAGTAGGAGCCCCCGTGCGTGGGCCAGAGCTCTGCGGTCCCTTCCCTGGGAGGCTTCTGGACAAGCCATTCCATTCTCTTGAGCACAGAATTGTCCAAGCTGGTCACCTTTTTCATGCTTAAAATCGTAGAGATGCCACAAATGTGCCAGAACATGTTTTAGTCTGTATTTTATATGTATGAAAATTAGGAAAATCCTTTGAGTTTCATTGTATCAAGGTCGTTTTTCAAAATATATATTTCAGAGTAGCCCTTTGAGTCTTTTCTTACATTTATAGCTGATAAGACACGTTGTTTTCCTTGCTACTTTTTCCTAGTATTAAAAACTGGGATTGAGTGACTGAAGCTCAGGACGAAAAGCTGGAGGGCTTCGGAATTCAGTCCCTGAGCCGGACGGTTGAGTTTGAATCTATCAGCTCCCTTGAGCTGTTTGGCTTTGGGGAGGTTACTTGGCCATTCTAAGTCTTAATTTTCTCATCTATAAAATGGGGATGCTAATGGTAAGAGCCTCGTGGGGTTGTTGTAAGGATTAAATGAGATATTGCAGAGCTTCCCAACCAGTGTGCCGGTGTGCAGTTTGCTGTGAGATACTACACCCCTCCGAGGGGGCACGGGTCTCCCTCGAGGCCCCAGCCACCAGGTCGTGAACAGTTTCAGGGGGGCTGGCTCCATAGTTGATGGGGCCTGTGTGAAAAGAAAACACAGGGTCTCTTGTTAAAAAAGAATCATTAGGAATTTCAAGATGGTGACAGCAGAGCATCGAGCCAAGTGCAGGGCTCTTCCGAGCACGTGGCCATGTGCGATGGCATCGGCTGCACGCCCACGGAGCCAGCCTTGTCTGCAGGGGCTGAGCACGGCCGGGGACATGGCACTGGCTCCACTGAAACGTGCCGAGGGTAGCCATGCAGCCTGAACTCCCCAAATCGGCAGCTGATGCTCCAGGTGCCCAAGTTGCTGGCGGGAGGTAGCCTGGCAGGGGACACAGGTGTCCCTGGTGTGCCCAGCTCCAAATGAGGGTCAAAAGTCTCTGCCTTTACCCAAATCAGACACTTCTGTCTGTGGCCAGTGTGTCCTTTTCCAGGGTCACCTAAGCTAGCTGCAGGGTGACAGCTGTAACAATGCACGTACATTCTACAAATTAGAATTTCATCACGATTTTGAAGTATTTGCTGTGCAAAACATTTGATTGCATTCAAAATACCAACATTATAAAAATTTTAATATTATATTTGTCAGTGCAAGGCCTTATAAATTCTTGAAATAGAATTTCTTTAAATAATTTCAACTCTCATACATTTTTGAATGGTTGTAAAAATGGTTTAAAAACTGTGTTACTTATTTAGGTGAACAAAATTTCTCTACATTGGTAAACATCAAGAATTCAAGTGATCGCCTTAAAAAAAGGTTTGGTCAGGAATTGTACAAAGCCGTGTCAAGCATAAAACTGAACATTAAAAAGAGATGGTCAATGTTTGACAGCAGAGTAGGGTGAATACAGTTAAACAAAAATGTATGGTACTTGGGAGATGGATGCCTTAATTACCCTGACTTGATCACTGCATTATATATGTGTACCAAAATTGCACACGTGCCCCATAAATTTGTACAGATAAAACCACTATCTGTTGTTTAAGCCACCTCCTCCCCCCAAAAAAGATACGGTCAAGGAAGCAAGTTCAAGTTTCTCATGAAACATTTGGAAGTTTTATATAAAGTCGGTATTTAATATCTACCCTATTACTCTGCATTTTATTTTTACCATAATTATAGAACGTAAATTGATTACAATGAATTGTGTCGGATGGCATGCAGCAGGAGCAGAGTTTAGCCCAGCTTACCCCAGATCTGTGGGGTCATTTTGAGCGCCACAATGTACAAACTTCTGGGAAGCAGGGAGCAACAGGTGTGAAGAGCTTCCTCGCACCTAGCAAGCAGTCCGTAATATTAATTATGCCGTGAACGTATTGTTGTCAGCATTATCATACGGAGAGCATGGAGAAGGCTCTGAGCTCAATGTCAGAAACTGTGAGTGCAGGCACGCTTCTCTCATAAACTACCTTGCGACTCTAAATGAGCCTGTTTATCTTTTTTATGTCTGCTTAAAATGCAGATAATATTATCTGCTCATCCTGCCCCACGTGTGATGTTACGAGACTCAAAGGAGAAACTCCACATCAAAGACCTCTGAGAAATATGAACATTCTGCTGGTTCTGTTATTTCTCTTCAAACTCAGTGCTGTCCCACCACACGTGGCTATTTAAATCTAAATTGATTAGAATGAAATAAGATGGAAAAATCCAGTTTCTCCTTTGTGCTAGGCACACGTCGAGTGCCCAAAGCCACATGTGACTAAAGGCTGGCAGCTCAGCTTAACGGCTTCACTGCCCCTAATACTCAATGGCCACCCTCATGCTTCTGCTTCCTGCCCTCTTATGGATCAGGTGGGGAAGATTTAAGTCCTTTATATGGTCTTAATCCACCATCGGTGTAAAATATGAAACGTGCTGATCTCTGCTTCCTATGGTATGGGAAGATACCACTGCTAGTAGGATATGTGTTCCAATGGGCTTACCTTGACCTCCCTGCAGCCTCTTCCCCAGACCCTCGGACATTTTTAGATGGCCAGAAGGGCTGGAGTGTTAGAAACAATATTGGAGAAAAACAAAGCTACCAGGTGCAGCCAGGATTCAATCCAGGACTGTGGCTTCATGAGCACAAAGTTCTTCCCATCCTGACCACCATCTTGGCCTAGATCATCACGAAATGTAATCCTCAGACTTTTTACTTAATTACCGCTCATGGACTTTCTGATTTTTTTCATACTGGTTAAAACAAAAGCCGAGTGATGACAGTCTGAAATGACCACACCATTCCCTACCCATGCCCATAAATGGGCATCTGTTATGCAAACCTTGGTGAGAACCACTTTACTCAAGTTCCTGAATGCGACGTGTCTAGCCAGTGAATCTGAGGAGTCTGCTAGAGTCAATGCTGTTGCCATCAGGATGCCGTGGAGAAGAAATAGGGGATTAGTACTGTGCAGCGTATTCAACTGTGGTTAAAAATATATCTGTACCACTTCTCTCTTCCATCTAGGACATGAGATTGTGGGCCAGTGTTTATTTGCACGGCCTCCCTGATCCATTTGGGAACAAAATCGTGTTTCTCTTGGCTTTTGGTTATTATTCAGTCAAATCAGCTAGTGCAGTTTCATTACCTTTGGAAAAAGCTCTAAATAGAATCATAAACTCCATGAACTCCCAATGACTACATTTTTTTTTTATTTACAGAGAGTAGTTGCAAAGACAGAGCTGATTCAGTGCGGTTGACTACGCAACCAAAAGTTCTGCTGCTGCCCTTTCAAAGTCATGGTGTTGGCGATATTTTTTATAGACAAAAATTTGACACATAAGGCTTTTAAAAGCTTAGTAATGCTTAGACATAAAAGCTGACTTGGGTATATCTTTTAAACACCAAATATAACTTTAGTGAATAATAGATTTAGAAAAATCACCGACTCTCCTCTTAACCTTCCTAACTGATATTGATGAGGTTGATGGGAAGCACAAACATTTTAACAAAAATGAATCCCAGAAGCCATTATTTCATAATTTAATACAATGTTTGAGACCCATTTTTGGACTATAGAATTACTGATCTAAAATAAAGTCCAACTTTTTAAACTCCTTACTCTCTAAATGGACTTTATTTACTCGATGCAACCTTGCTGTATTAGTTTCTTGTGGTTGCCATAACAAAGTACTACAAACTGGGTGGCTTCAACAGCAGAAACTAATTGTCTCGCAGTCTTGGAGGCTGGAAGTTTGAAATCAAGGTATCAACAGAGTTGGTTCCTTCTGTTCCATGCCTCCCACCTGCCTCCTGGTGATTTGCAGGAATCGTTAGCATTTCTTGGCTTGTAGAAGCATCACCCTGATCTACACCTTCCTCTTCATGTGGTGTTCTCCCTGTGTTTGTACGTGTCTCTGTGTCTGAATTTCTTTCCCTTTTTTATAAGGACGTTAGTCATATTGGATTGGGGTCCACCCTGATGACCTCATCTTAACTAGTGACATCTGCAAAGACCCTATTTCCAAGGAAGGACACATTCTTTGATACTAGGGGCTTGGGAATAAAACATGTGACAGGGACACACTTGAACTCATAACACTTGTCTTCAAGCAAATAATGTTTATCAAGAAAGAGGGTACGAGAAGGTTAACAGAAAAGGGAAGAGATGAGGAATCAGAGCAAGGAGCAAGAGAGGGAGAAGTGGTACATCCAAAGGAAACTTGAAGGAAGAGGCACAAACAGGCCAACTGCCCGAGGGCAGGGCTCAGGCCTCTTTTTTTGTTAGAGTATATGCTAACGGACTTGGTTGGTAATTCCTAAGAGAATAGAAGAGGAAACAGAATTTGTGATTGCTTGGCAGGAAAGCAGTGACCCAGGCTGCAGTGGGCACTGTGGTGTGACCTCCTTTAGCACGGAGATGGTCAGTCCCCAGCTGCTTGGAGGGACAGCCACTGATGGCTCACAGCTGTGCCCTTCTCAGGGCACTGTGCTGGCCAAAGGGAGCTGCCTGACCCAAAAGGTCATGCCACCTCTCCAGGGGCAGCCTGCACCCATGACTGGCCACTGTCAACCTGCAAAGGCCAGGCGCCTTGTTTTGATTCTGGACCCCTCTGCAAAGGTAGACTGCAGTGGGCACTGGGCTGAGTTCTCCTGGGTGTCCTTTAGGGCCCTCCAGCTGCTGGGCGTGCTGGCTGTTGGGCCACAGCCACATCTTCCAGGGGAACGGACCCTCGTGGAAAGAAGCTGCCACACCCGAGGTTAGGCCACCTTCTCGCCGTCAGCACACATCCTGTGACCAGTTGGTACGGGAGTGCCCAGGCCTGGCTCCTTGGCTTGATTTGGGATATTGCTGAAGACCCGGTTTCAGTTTCCTCTGGCCCATCACAAGTAACTTCTCTCTCTGCCCAGTCTGACTTCTCTCACTTCCTCTTATTTACTGTTGACAAGAGCGTCCCTCAACAAACTTCCGACATGCCAAGCTCTATCTCAGAGTCGGTCTCCCAGGGAATCCAGGCGTGTCATTTTCTCTACCATTCTTTCACCTACCACTTCTCTTTCCCCCTCGTTTCCCTTATGCCTAGGGTGATCATATATCCCAGTTTTCTGGGGACAGTCCTATTTTACTCCTGTTAATCTGGTGCCCCACCTGGCCAGTATCCCTTTTCATTCTCAAAAGGGTCCTGGTTTAGGCTCTTAAGTTATGTGATCGTCCTACTAATTCATCTCTTCTTCATCACATACACATTCTTTATACTTATTACATTTTACTAGGTGCTGGGAATACAGAACTGAATAAGAGATTCCAATCCTCTGAGCCCATGCTCAAAATCCCTATTGAAATTGCCAAAGGAATATTATAATAAGAAAACCCATTATTGCTGGAAACTAGAGAAAGGTGCTGTTCTCATACAATAAACTTCAAGGAATTTCTCTGAGACATATTACAGGCGCGACTGGATTGAGGGGACCTGCCTGGACAGGTGTTTCCTTTGTGTTCATTTCATGCATTTTCTGCAGATGAAAAGCTACCTAGGGACCAGTGGAAGTCGCCCCACCAGCATGCCCTAACTCAGAGCAGGCGGGATGGAGAGGTGGTGGGGAGCTCTGGGTTCTACCTGTGCCTTCGAGCTGTGCGCTGGGCACGGTGGGATTCTCAGGGTGAAGGGACTGCCCCGGCACTCGTATTAATATTCATCTGTTTGGAGATGCACCTAAACTTGATGTGGAAGCTGCAGAGGTTGGCCCTAAAGAGGACAGAAGAACCCTAAATAAAAGATCAGTGCCAGTTGACACTGGGTTGTCATTAATAAACGTGAAATAAAACCCTCAGTCATAAAGACAAAATACATGACAATTCTAAATGTTTCTCTGCTTTCTTCATCGAGGCCTGGAGGATCTGAATAAAAATCCATCCAAGACTCCATCTCAGCTCTCATTACCTGAAAACAGAACAAAAAATTGCTAAAGTAGATCA
This sequence comes from Eulemur rufifrons, assembly GCF_041146395.1. NCBI lineage: Eukaryota > Metazoa > Chordata > Mammalia > Primates > Lemuridae > Eulemur > Eulemur rufifrons. The sequence goes on from NC_090994.1 coordinate 6,238,581, forward strand.
CTATCACATGTCACAGATAAAGAGACTGAAGTGTGCAGATGTTAAGTAGCTTGCCCTGAAAATTCAAACTGACTCCTCTCTGTAGGAAAAGCAAGCACTGGATATGCAAAGTCCTTACACTGATAAAGAGAATGGGTCGTTTCAAGAAAGAGATCAATCTGATGAATCGATGTAGAACTACTGGAAAAATAACACTTTCAAATGACTTTTAAGCAACTGTCTTCTCAATGAGAATAAAAATGCTCGGAGCTAACACTTAAACATTCTGTAAAATGATTTCTAAACACTTTTTGGGAATTATTACCAAGCAGAACTGTAATGGAGGTGTGATAATTGCTATAAAAATGATAATATCCATGTTTCCAAAAAATGGCTCAAATACTTTGGTTACCTAAGAAACATATCTAAATGAAGAACTGAAGACTGTATAGGTTGTTATCAAAGCAATTTTTCTGAAAAAAGAATGATTACAAGCACATGTCAAGCTTTATTTAAGATTTGCCATGGGGAAAGTTATTGAGCTAGCCATTTCAAAGACTTTTTCTCTTGGAAGAGAAATTTACAGAAAAATACAATAAAGGAGTACCAGTTAATATCATCAGGGTCCTCTCAAGACCAGCTTCTCAGAAGATGCTCTTAGTCTTAGTAAAGTCTATCAAAAAATTGCTCAAGAACAGTAACTTTTCCAGACAGAATTGCAAATTACATCACATAAAGTTCTACTCCAAACCATATTTGGTACAATTTTCTTTCTTACCATGCTACAAAACATGGTGAGGTGTGATGGTTAAATCTGCTCATTGAATGGAGAAAACAGAATCTGGACCACTACTCTAGACCACAACTGACAAAGTTATGGACAAATGACAGGTTAAAAGGTATTATAATATTAATATTTGTAACATCTAAAGCTGACGATGGATTAACATCTCAATATACAGGGTGCTCCTGCAAATCAGCAACAGCACAAGCAGCAGCAACAACAAACTCTGAAGCTGAAAAATCCAATAGAAAAATGAGTAATGCTATGAATAAGCGCTTGACTGGGGTGGGGTGGGTGGGACCAAAATGGCTGAAAAGTATCTGAAGAGATGCGCAATTTCACTGCAATCAAAGACATAAACATTCTGTTCTGATGATTTTAATCTTGAAAATGAGCCATGTGAGCGACCTAAGACCAAGGTGGATAATGATGAGCTGAAAGCTATAGCAGAAGCAAATCCATGTCAACCTATGTGTGAATTAGCAGCAAGGTTTGACGTTACTATTCCAATGACATTGGACCATTTGAAACAAATGGGCAAGGTAAAGAAGCTAGACAGATGGGCTCTGCATGAATTAAATGAGCTTCAGAAGAGAAATTGTCTTGAAGCCTACCTTTCTTTGCTGTCATGGCATAAAGGCAAACCATTTCTACACCGTATTGTTGTATGTGATGAAAAATGGATTTGTTTTGACAATCAAAAACATTAGGCACAATGGTTGGATAAAGATGAAGTTTGAAACACAGTCCAAACCAAATATTCATAAAAAATAGCTAATGGTATGTGTTTGGTGGTCCAGCAGTGGTATCATCCACTACAGCTTCATGAAATCTGGTCAATCAATTCCAGCAGATGTCTACGGCGACCAATTGGATGAAATGACGAGGATGCTTGTGATTAAGCAGCCAAGATTGGTCAATAGAGACAGGCCAATCCTCTTGCAAGATGATGCTCTACCATATGTTGAATAAACAATGCTGCTCAAACTACAGAAGCTGGACCTTGAAACTCTTTGTAATCTGCCGTATTCACCAGACCTTGCACCAAGTGACTACCACTTCTTCCAGGCTTTGGAACACTTCTTGCAAGGAAAAATACTCAGTTCTCAACAAGCTGTGTGAAACGCCTTTCCTGATTCCATTGCCACTTGCTCTTCAGGCTTCTTGGCTGCTGGCATACACAAACTACCATTAAGATGGCAAAACTGTATCACTAGTTAAGGCACATACTTTGATTAATTGTACTGCTTCTTGTTTGAGTATAATAAACTACACTTTTGATTCAAAATCAGACATTTCATATTTAATGACCTAATAAAATAATTAATAACAATAACAGAGGAGAAAAGCTATATCATCATCCTAGTAAGTGCTAAAACATATTTGACACAATTCAATGTCTATGATCAAAATTCTTAGTAACCGAAGATAAATACTTCATAATATCTGACACCAATGGTCAATATAATAATGGCATATTACAAAATTATCCATAATATTCAGGTATAAAACAAAGTTTATCTCCAACACTTCTACTACTTGACATTGTATTAGAGATCTTAGCCAATGCAATCAAACAAGTAAAATAAATCAGGTGTATGTATTGGAAAGAAAAAGACCAAATTATCATTAAGTAGGTGATACAGTTATCTATTCAGAAAGTCTAACTGAATCATTGAAGAAACTACAACTAATAGAGCTAAGATGATTGAGTGAATAAAAAACAACTTCTCTATATTTCAGCAATAATCAGGAAATATAATAGAAAAAAATATATATTCACAAATTACCTAGGAGTAATTTAAACAAAATTTTTACTAGAGCTATATAAAGAATACTACAAGATTTTACTGCAGGACATAAAATGCATGAACTAAGGAGCATGTGGTTTTCCTAGTTTCCAAATGAGTCATAAGTTTCCAATTCTAATTTTAAAATCTCAATGTTTATTTTAAAAAACACATAGCTAAGATTATATATATAGTGACATTTCACATTTTGGGGGAAGTTATGAATTAATAAATGCTATTGGTTCAACTAACAATTTAGTGACAGGAGTTTAATTTCCAACTCTTAACATAAACCAAAATAAATTCCAGATGGCATATAGTTGATACATAAACAGCAAAATTTTGAATAAAAGAATGAATGAATTAAATATGTAAATGTATCTATAATTAACCTTCTATTTAAATTAGGCTTCTAAACTTTGGTGTTTATTGTTGCGAGTAGAACCCAAGACCAGAAAGAACAAATCTATTTACTTAGGGCAAAAATTTTACTGTAAAAAGAGAAAACATAAGGAAAATATAGGTCAATATTTAAATGCTCTTTGTATGGGAAAGGACTACCTGAGAATGACACAAAAAACAGATATTAAAAAGGAAAACATGGATGGAGTTCACTACATACAATTTAAAGACGTTTTTTGTGGATGGCTTGATTAGTTGCCTAATCCAACTGCCATTCTCAGCTCCCATCTGTGAAGCCCCTCACAGCAGAGGATTCAGAACTTTCCCAGTGCCGCATCTGACTATCCACATGGCCAGGTGATTCAGTTACGACAGAGGAGTTGTAAGGGCTGTTTCTGGAAAAGCTTTTACTTTGCTCCACAAAGAGACAAAGGCTTCCAGTGGCTCTGTTCCTCCTGCTTCCTGCCTTGAACGTGTGCTATGATGCTGTTGCATCAGCCACCTCACTTACCAGGGTGAGACCGTAAACATGAGACTTGAAACTCAACATGCAGAACGTGGTGAAATGAGGAGGAAAAGAACCAGGGTGGTTTGTGGCATCAGTGAGCACCACATCTAACCCAGGACCACCTACTTCCAGGCGTCTTGTTATGTGAGAAAATTAAATGTCTTATTGCTTAAACCATTGTTAGTCACTTACTTTGATATTTGCAGATGAAAACATTCTAAATGAAATACATCTTTTTTTTGCTGCCAAAAAATTACTATAAATAAAATTAAAGGCAAAGATTGGAAAAATACCTGCAACATACATGATAAATTAAAATTCAATATCCTTAATAAAATTAGAACTTGTAACTCCCCAAAGATGTACAGTGACCAAAAGGGGCATGAAAAACAATTTTCCCTAACTGGAAATTCACAAAATGTAAATGAAATACAAATAAAATTACCAGAGGACATTTCCAATCTATCAAACTGGCAAATTTCTAAAATAAGAAAGTAACTTCAAGGATAGGAGAATGTTGGGGATGAAGGCAGAAGGGCAACCTCAGGTATTGCTGGTGGGAGTGTAAATTTAGTCTTTTATTTAAGAGGCTGATTTGTCAATCTGTCTCAAGGCCTAAAAACATACATGACTTTTGATTTTGTAATTTTACTTCTAGAACTTTATCCTGAGGAAAGAATCATAGTTATGTGAAAAACTACAGCTACAAAGATGTTCATCACAGTGTTGTTTATAACGGTGAAGAATTAGAAACAACTTAAGTGGCCAATGATAGCAGATTGGTTAAACGATTTATGGTATGGATAATGAAACACTATGCCAATATTAAATGTTACTGTACAAAAATATTTACCGGTATGGGAAAATATGCTACATGAAGTGAGCCAAAATGTCACGAATCAGCGTAGAGTCTAGGCTTCCGTTTAGAGTACTGTATATAGAAATATGCATAAAAGAAAGGTTAGGAGAAAACACACCCAACTATTAACAATAGTTATTTATGTTGATGAGATTAGAGGTGGTTATGAATGTCTTTTGTTGTTGTTTTTGTTTGTTTGTATATTTTTCCTGCAATACACATGCATTGCCTTTGCTTAAAAGATGGTGCAAATAAAAAGGGTGCTCCTAGGGGACTTTAGTTCTGCGGAATGGAAAATTGTGGCACCTCTCCCCCTTACCCACCTCCCCCCTTCCTGTTTGCCCCCTCCAGGCTGGCTCAGTCTCCATTCCTTCGCCTCTCAGCTTCCCTCTTCCCGGGCTTCGTTTAATGCGGACACTGGGAAGCGCTGCTCCGCGAGCTCAGCTCTCCGGAGACCGCGTCTCTTCCTGCGGAGGGCGCAGGGCGGAGAGGGTGTGCCCGCCGCGCTCTCTGTGAACCGCTAATCCACGGGTGTTTGTCACACAAACCGCAGGACCTTTCCAGAACTCCTCGCGATCTTCCTCATTTCTCTGGTGAGGTCCAGGACCGTTCTCGGAGCGCGAAGCGCACTCGCGTTCTGGGTGCGACCTGCAGACTGTCGGCGCGCAAAGGGCAGCGCTGAGCCCCAGGGACACTCCCGGGAAGGAAGCAGCATTCCCTCTGGGGGAACGGTCCCCACGCGGGTGCCTTCCATGACCTCTGACACCTGCAGGCACCAAACAGCTGCCAAAGCGCTTCCCTGCACATAACTCCGTTTGTAAAAAGAAGAAATACCAAGGGCCCACTTCACGAACCGGTCTCTGTGCCAAGTCAAGGAACTGTAAGGACGAGCAACTCTGGACTGCTGTCTCAGTAGCTCACAGGTCAGGGGGGAAAAACGTCCATCCCTAAAGGAGGGTCCTCACAAGGACCCAGAGAGTTCACTAAGCAATAAGAGCATGCTCATTTTACACATGCAGTTGCCGAAGCGAAGCAAGCATTTTTTTGAACACCTACTACGTGCCAGATACTTTCCCCTAAGCTATCGTCTTACCTGTAAGGCAAGTGAAGCTCTGGGGAATAAATGTCCCCATTTTACCAGCAAGGAAACTGAAGTTCAGAGGAATAACATTCCCATTTTACTGGTTAGGAAACTGAGGCTCAAAGGAGTAAGATCAAATGCCGGGCTCTGACCAGGGTCTGCGGACACCAAAGCTGAAAGAGTTTCTACGTGGTGCGGGGACAACAGAGACTATGGAACTTGCCCTGCCTGGTCAGATCTGCATCAGGTGCCGGGGTTGTGGGGTTTTGCGTGTTTTGTCCAGCGCCCCCTATGTGGCGTAGCCACCACTGCCCCGCTTGCCGCCCCTGGGACTGGACTCCCCCAAACCCCGCGACCCCTGCCTGCTCTTCCTTGGGATGGCAGAGTAAGTAGAAGTTGCGTCTCCCCTTCGAGGGCGGGACAGAGTTGCGCAGCCCCGAGAGCGATGTCTGTTTTCCCGTGTGCCCTGAACCCACGCGCCCCGAAAGGCTTGTCCGCCTCCCGGGAGGTGCGGGGGTGGGAGTGGGGTTCCATGGGCCACAAATGGAATTTCTAGGCCTTGGGCAGTGTTTGAGGAGACCCCACAGTTAGAAGTCCACTTTACAAGTTAAAGACATTCTGAAAGCATGCATTGTCCTCAAGGCCCCTTCCCGATTTTCTCTCTTGCCACCTGAGGGTCGCGTGTGCGTGTGCGTGTGCGTGTGTGTGAGAGAGAGAGAGAGAGAGAGAGAGAAAGGAGGAGATCGCCAAGTGTCGAATGGAATGAAATTCTAGATGGTGCCATATTTGTAGCTGCAGCTCCCCCACTCCCCCCCCCCCCCCCGCAACAGTGCCGCCCTCCCAAAGAGGGCAGTTGGGAAGACAAGTGTTTTATGGAGAGGAAAGGTGGGTCTGGAAGCCGAGGGTATGTTTCTGGGAGCTTGGAGGAAGAGGCAACCTGGGGAGGGGGCAGTGAGCGGGAGCCTTTTGTCACCTCTCTGCCATCCGTTGGGGGCAGCCCTGGGGCCCTGGGGCGCGGAGGGCGCGCCAGGCCGGGGTGGGCGCGTGCACATGTGTGCACGTGAGCGTACGTGTGAAATGTGGCGGCACCCGGCGCGGCAGCGTGAGCGCTCGGCAAAAATATGAATAATCAACACATCGCTCACACCTCCGCCGCGCGCCGGGAGGGAGCCGGGAGGTCCCGCGGGCTTTCCCCTGCCGGCTGGCTGGGGGCGGGGAGCACCGAGAAAAGGGGGGCATGTCAGAGCTGCTCTTTGGTTATTTCTCCCTCAACTGAGCTAAGAGACCGGAAAAAAAAAAAAAGGGAGAGAGAGGAGGAAAGTCACATTTAACTTTTTCTTTTTTGAAGGCCTTTGACTGAATCAATATGCCACTGTCGCCTATTCAAAGTGGAAGACTGGCCAGGGTCATCGTTCCCTATTTACCAGCTGAGATGGCATTTGTCATCGCCTATCCTCATTTTGCCCATCTGTAAAATAGGAGCAAATTAATCCCACTTGAAGTGTTGTTGCCAAGTTTAAGGGTGAGAAAGTGTTGGCAGTGCCTGGTACCGGGAAAGTGCTGGGTAAAATCCTGGCTCGGTTCGTTAGCACCTTTCTCTCAGTCTTACCTTTAGTGGAGACCTGCTAGACCAGGCCTACTTAATGCGGGTCAATTTGCCCCCAGATCGCTGTGCCCTCAGTACTGTGGTGAAGTAGATGCTACCCCCTTCGTATACAGGTTCCTGGAAGGGACGGCAACCGGCCGGTTTACTCCAGCATAGCCCCAAGGCGGCGGCTTGACGCCCATGCCACCCCTTCCACCCACCGGGGAAATCGGATCCCCAGGTTCCTGTAGTCACTGCTCTGTCCAGACACACGGACACACCTCCCGGGCCGCCGCTCGGGCTCCCAAGGCGGCTGTGGCTGCCAGACTTTGTTCTCTTGACCTTCCACTTCTCTGCCCGGCTCGGGCTCCCTGGCTCTCTCTGTACCCGGAATAAGGGAATGGGGAGGAAGGGTATTTCTGAATGGGAACACTGAAGGGAGGAGGAGCAGACTACAGAAAAGGAAGAAGGGGGAAGACTTTCTGGAGTTGCCAAGTGTTGGGGTAGAAGTGTTAGGGTGGAAAGACTGGTTCCTTCTGTCCGTTTTGGATGAATTCATTGCAGTGACCTGGACGCATCGCCCAGTATAAAACGTTCTTCCACGTCTCAGTATTTCTGCAGCTGTTCCCGCTCCAATCTCCCTATGAAAAAAAAACAAAACAAAACAATGAGCGAATCCGCTTCTTACCAAACTCTTCTAAAAGGGAACTGTTGGGTATTGATGGTGGAGTCCTCACATGAGATGTGTGCCATGCCTTTATGAATAAAGTAGCTCCTTTCCCTCATCTCTCTCTAGGGAATTCACATTTATGGAACATACAAGTCTAGTTTCCGGAAGAAAATGCCAAAGTTGCAATTCGGAGTTGAGAGTTAATGAAGTTGAATATTTTAAGAAATCATTTTAGGAAGAATTGTGAGTTAGATACTCTACAGGACTCTGAGACAGTGAGCAAAGCCATTTATTTCTAGTGCGACAATGAAGAGCAAAGGTTGCAGTTTATTAAAAAAAAAAAAAAAAGAAAGAAACACCCCGAATTGGAAAATTCACATCCGAAGAGAGGCCAGGGGGACCGACACTCATTTCATTTACAAAACCCAGACTGGCTGTGTCTGCGGGTCGAATTCCCTGGGCTCTAGTCCGGCTCTGTGCTTTGGGACGGGTAGACCTAGGCGCCGCGGGTGTGTGTCTGGAGGTGGGGGTGCAGGTCTTGGCGGGGGTGTATTCTGACACCTCTGAATTCACCCCAGGGCCCCACCGGACCAGAACTCGGCCCCCGGAGAGCAGTTTCTAAGAAAAATTTCCGAACTTCTGATCGGAAGGAGAGACTTGGTACCCACGATGACTGGACCGGACCAGACTGGGCAACGGGCCTTAGAACCAATTAGGAGGAAATTGAACATATCACACTGAGGTGCAGATGTGAAACAGGAACAGGAAAAAAACCGCGGGGGCTTATTGGGTAAGGTGAACAAAGGACAGGACAGGGTAAAAGATGGAATGCCGCCACCGCCACCCTAGTTTTGAGTACATAGACTATCGTGAGGCGTTTTAATAGTGTTCATTTGGGAGTTTTCTCGACCCGGGGGAGGGGTGGAACGAAGCTCGCCAGCCGGAGCCCTAGGAGCGCGGGCTGGGCACCCGCGCCGGGTCGCGCTTCCCCGGGCCGCAGCTGCGACAGTCGGGCCCCGCGCGGCTCTGGGCGGGTGTTGCGCGGCACGTTGGAAAGGGAGGTTTGTTTGCGGGTAGCTGGAGGCGACAGAGATGGGAGCGACCCTCCAGGCTCAGCAGCCGCTGCTCATTCCAGCCCCAACCAATGCCTGTTTTTTTTTTTTTTTTTTTTTTTTTGGCGCTGGTGGCCGACTCTGTGCCCACTCCTCCACAAAACCTATACAAACGTAATTAAACCCAACCTCGGTTGGCCGAAACGCCGCCCTGCTGGGCCCAAAGCCGTCCCCCTCTTTCTGGAGCTGGCCCAGGAACTTCACCTTAGCCAAAAAGGAACTTCGAGGCCCGCGCCAAGCCACCCATGGAGCCCCTAGCCGCGTGGCTGCAGGGAGGGCGCCCTTAGCGCAGCAGGCCAGAGCAGCGCGGCCCCCACATTGCAAAAGTTCGGGGCCACGGCTCTCCCAAATGGTCTCCCAGCGGGGCACCGCGGCCCCTGAACTTGTCTCTGGGGGTTGGGGGGGGAAGGGCGCCCTCGGAGCGCTGCGGTCTGTTTTGGGGCGGGCAGCAGGGAACTGGGAGAAAGGAGCAATTCATTCGCTTCCTGAGGGGCATAATTTGGGCGGCAGCTGTTGCCGGCAAGAAAAGCCGGCGCCCCCGACCTCGGCTTTGCCCTTTAACCCCAGCCAACCTGAGCCTAGGGGGCAGACTGTGCGGGCCAGGCCCAGGCCCACAGCTGACCGGCGGCCCCTCAGGGTGCGCTGCGCACCTTTGCTGGGCAGGGTCTAGGTGCTGCCGATCAAAGGCCCCTTGGAAAAAAAAATCAAGCTTATCCCTACGTCATGAAAGGGCTCACGCTCAGCCAAGGAACCGAGGCCTTGCCCTTGCTGGGCGCAAACCCTAGTTGAGTAAGGAGTAGGGGGTAGTTACTTGAGCTTCAGAGAGATTTATAAAGAGAAAGGGCCAGGGTAGAAGGCTCCGGGTGGTTAGTTTTTGCAGAGACCGAACTCATCCGTAAAACCTGCATGTAAAAGAGTTGCCAAGTTGAGTCAGGGTAGTAAATTTCATCCCTACAATTTTCTCTCCCTCTTCTTTCTTTGGACACTACTGTCTTATTTGGCTTTTACACAACCCACCCGTTCCACTTTCTGATCGCCCTGCACAGCGTACCCCGCCTCTTCTGGTCCAACAGGCAGGACCAAGCCAGAGCTCTGGGGTCCGGGTACCCCAGTTAACACAATCCAGAGGCGAGGTTCCCCAAATCCTTCCCCAGTCAACCACCCAGCCCCCTCGACCCCGGGTCCGTGCAGAGGAGGTCCGCGCACCCGATCCCCAGCCCCATCGGCTTTCAAGCGTATCTCCGCAGTGTAGACCAGCGCTTCCAGAGCGCGATCATGCAGTTTGGGGTCGCGGTTTGCTCCCGGGACCGGGGGTGGGTGGGTGGAGGCGTGGACGGGTCCCTTTCTCAAGAAAGCCGCGTTTTCTAGAAAGTACAAGCTTCCAGTCGGCCCAGGCAGACGCGTTGCAAGGCGCTGTGTCCTCTAGCGGCAAACTCTCGCAGTTCGTGTACGAGCGCTCACCTACACCTAAGGGGTCTGCTCCGGAGTCAAGTGACGCTCGAATCTGAGTCCTACGTGGGGGGGGGGGGGGGGGGGGAAGACTCTCCCGAATGTGATCCAGGCTTTCGCAAATGCCCTCTCCGTAATGAGGCCGGGGGACTGGGGCGCAGTCGTTCGCACTGCGAACAGCTGATTGTCTCCTCCACGGCAGATGGCCTTTGAGCACAGATTTGCATTCATTGTCTCCAAATCTGTTTTCGCGCTGGTGTTCTACATTTCAGCGGCAGATCTATGCACAGATCAGAATACAAAAGGAGAAGCAAGAAAATAACACCCAGCCAGGAGGATTTTTTAATAGGCACCGCGCGCTGCCCGGCGTAGTGAAAAAGCCGTCTAGGGTTTCAGCTGTTTGGCGGAGCTGCTGCCGCCGCCTCCCGGCCACCAGCCCGCGGCCACCGCGCGCCCTGGGCGAAGTTTCCGCGATTCCCGCTGTCCCCGCCTCTCCCCCGCCCGCCCCGAGGCCCGGGGGACCGAGAGCGGAGAGGAGGGGGCGCTCGCGGGCCTGCGCCCAGCCCGCCACGATCTGCCAGCGACCTCTCACGTGCACGGGTGCGGGCGTCTTCCCAGCCTCCGTGACCGTTTTCGCGGCGCTGTATGTATCTGAACAACACCTGAGCCTCGCCCGTCCACACCTCGCCCCCGCCTCCGTCCCTATAGCCTTCTCTCCCCACCACTTGCCAACCGCACGCCAAGTCTGGGTGTCACCGCGGGACTCCGGGAGACTTGGGAGAGCCGTTCGGGGAGCTGCGTGCTCTGGGGAACGTTTGCAAAGGACATAAGCGCACGTGGCCACACTCTCCGCGTCTTCCCCAACATACGCACAGACCAAACCCCGGGAACGCATGTGCCCCACGGCAGGCTGCAAAAAACCTACATCGAGAGGCAGGATCCACGGAGGCTCCCCGCTCCCGCAGCCAGGCCGAGCCGGCGCGTCCCTAGCCCGCGGGGTCCAGCTGCCCCCAAGTCAGTGCGTTGTTTGGGGGGGCCGCCCCCCATCCCGCGCACGCACTCGGGGTCCGGGCAAGGACGCGGCGCCCGCAGCTTTCTGTCCCCTTTCACCTCCCGGACTCCCGGCAACGCAGAGCGTGGCGCGCGCCGCCGGAGGACGTCGGCCCGGCTCGCCCGCCGCCGGCCAATCCCGAGCGTCCATGCAAATGAGGCTCCTTATCGGGCCTCGGCTCCGCCTCCGGCGGCCGGGGCCGTAGTAACCCATTCATGGGGCCCGCGCGCGGCTGCAGCCCGGCTCCGCGGCACTCGAAGCCACCGCCTCCTCTCGGCTCCGGGTCTTCCCCTTCCTTCTACAACTGATCCTGTTGGGGATTTTTTTTTTTTTCTAAATTGGAGCGGTGGGGAGGAGCAGGGAGGGGGGCACCAGGAGGAAGGGGAGAGATTAGGCAGCCATCAATCTCCTCCAGTTTCTCCCAGAACAGGTGATGCTGCTAAATTGTGATCACTCGCAGGAGGCAGCGCTGCGGCTGGGAGGATGCGAGCGACCTAGGGCGCGGGGCTGAGACGGCAGAGCTGAACTTGCGCAGGCTTCAACCTGAACTTCGACTACAGCAGCCCGCACCTAGATAGGGAAGCAAAGGACGGGTTATCATTATTTTTTTTTTTTCCGAGAGAGACTAAAACTTCGGCACTTGGTCGCTTTTCTTGGATTGCTTTGGAGACGATTTGCTGGCAGCGTTGGGAACAGGCAGGACTGTGCTGTAACTCTCATTTTTAAAGCGACAGTAGAGGATCACACACTTTTTAAATGTTTGGGATTCAAGATACTTTAGGAAGAGGACCAGCTCTGAAAGAGAAGTCGCTGGGCGCCGAGATGGATTCGGTCAGGTCCTGGGTCCGGAATGTCGGGGTGGTGGACGCCAACGTCGCCGCGCAGAGGTAACGGGATGGCCGCACGGTCATTATGCTCGCCAAGTCGCTGGCTTTACTGTGTCTGTCGCCCTGTGTCCTCCTCCCCGGTTCCCCATCCCTCTCTCCCTTTCTCTTGCTCTCTGCCCCCATCTGTCGCGCGGGCTCGGCGCGCTGGGGCTCGCCCTCGGGCAAGCGGGTCGCTGCGGGCAGGGAACCCTCACCCGGCAGCCGGCACTAGAGTTTCTCAACTGCCTGGGTCGTTTGAGTTCCTCCCCTACAGTCCACTCTCTGGGAGGAAAAATAACAAGTAGCATCCACCGTCTGGCAGCTCTGCCCGAGTCCTTGGAGCCGCCCTGGCCCGGAGCGGAGCGCGAGGAGCGGAGTGCGAGGAGCGGAGCTGGCCGCGGCAGGAGAGCGGCTTCCAGGCCACTCCCGGGCTTCGCCGGTCCGCCTGTGAGCGCCTCTCCGCCGGCATCGTACCGGGCGAGTCCTGGAGCCCCGGAGTCCCACGGCCAGATGGTGGCGGCGGCGAGAGGAGCGGGAGAGGCCGGGGCGGCTGCCGGGGAAGGCGCGGCGGCCCGCAGCTCCGGGAGGGTGGACAGGCTGGAGGGTCCCGGCTCAGAGATAAAACTGGGGGCCAGACGCTCGGAGCTGGGGAGATGGGAGCGAGAAGAGATGAAAGAGAAGAGCAAAGACGCAGGAGGAGCAGTAGAAGGAGTTGCGGAAGAAGAAAGGCGAGGGAAGGAGACCAGCCGCCAGGCAGGCACAGGAATCACCAGCCTCTAGTTTTGCGGTCCCTGAAGTTGACTTTGTTTCTAAGCGTCCGCGTGCTGAGACAGTAAATACCAGGTCCAGAATGCCAGCCTACGAGGACACTCCGGTCCCACTCCCTCATCACCACTGCTGGGCTGGGATTTGTGGCCTCCACGTCCTTGACTGTGAGAGGCAGCCCTCTTACCTCCAAAGAACCCACGAACTCTCGCCTCCGCGTCCGCCTTCCTGGCCATCGTCCTTTAAATCCCAGCACCACACGGAAATTACCCCCTTTTCAGAAAGGCCAGGTGTCCCGGGTAGAGCGAACCGGCTGCCACCCTTGGAGGCGAGGAAGCAGAAGTCGCATCGCTCCAGGACTTGGGCCGGCGGCCGTTCCCTCCCGCTTGCCTGGGTCAGGGATGCGCTGGTATCCGTCGGTCAGATCGCGCATCGCGGCGGTGGCTTCCCAAAGCGCTGGCTTCCCGAAGCGTCTGGGGACCCGCGGGGCTTGCAAGCCGAGGGAAATAAGGCTGCGCCGCCGAGCCGATTCCGCGGCGTATTTCCTTAACCAGGCTCCTTAAGGACACCTATCCCACCTTCCTCCCTTACCGGGATCAAAAAGTTTGTTAAAGCTGGAACAGGCAGTCGGAACGAAGGGATTCTAGCCATATGTTACATCCTTCAAAAGAGTGAAAGTGTTCGAGCACCAGGGTACAGGTTGGGAAACCCCAGCGCCTGGGGCAACTCCCGCCTTCTGTGCGCTCGCCTGCGCCCGCAGACTTCGGTTAAATGTGATCTGGTGGCCAGTTTGGCCCGGGCGAAGACAGGTCGGCAGAGAAGTGTGTGCACACACTCAAAACGCTCGAGGGCGCCTCCCGGGTCCCCCAACTTGGGTTTCATGGCCAGCGATTTTGGCTGGCGCTGCCGGCAAACACAGCTTGATTGGGGATTGCCTTGGCCCCAGGCAAGGGTGTTTTCTGCTTAACATTTTGGCTTCTCTACGCCCAGCAGCTCTAGGGGCGAGGGTCCCTGGTATCGGTCGTTCTTGGCAGTGGCCCGTGACTCTTTGGTGCTGGTTGTGGGGATTCCACCCTGCCTCTGTCCTGGGCGCAACTTTTCGGAAGAGCGAGGGAAGCAGTGGGGTGAGGCCTGTAGAACCGAGACTTGGGCACCGGGTTATCCGTCTGTCCTCCTCCCCCGCCCCTCGCAGGGTTCTTGCCCATTGCCTTTCCGAGTTGGCCTGGGGGGCATTGTGGGCAGCGGCACCGGGACAGGTAACTCAAATGAAGACGGAGGAAAAGGTCACGTCTTCAAAAGCAAATCAGGCACTTATTTCTCTAGCCCTGGGTCCTAGCTCTGCATTGACCCAGCCACGGTGCCACTTAAGGGAGAAGACAAGGGCACCCCACGGAATAGGACACAGGCCACCGCCTGGGGGACCCTCCAGGCCTTGGTTTGCAGCCGGGGTCCTTCAGTTTCCTCTAAAGGCCGCAAGGTGAGCTGCTCTTGGTGGGATGCCAGGAGCCTGGACCACTGGGTGCTGGTAGCGGCCCCAGGTGTGAGCTCTGCCACCAGACCCCCGTGGCCACTGCGACTCCTTTAAGTAGTCCCAGCTTCTTAATCCAAATTGAAAAAAGGCCGGAAGGGCTCAGGACTCTGGACCCGGGACCTGGACTTTTGCCCTTTTGCAGTGTTGCATGGGTCCATAGTAACATTGTCTTTCTCTCCTTCCCCGTGTCCGGTGTCCCCTGTGTCTCTTCCTGCGCAGCGGGGTTGCCCTGTCTCGGGCCCACTTTGAGAAGCAGCCTCCCTCCAACTTGAGGAAATCCAACTTCTTTCACTTTGTCCTGGCGCTCTACGACAGGCAGGGGCAGCCGGTGGAGATCGAGCGCACGGCCTTCGTGGACTTTGTGGAGAACGACAAAGTAAGCGGAACATCTCCCCGCCCTCTCCGCGGCCTAATAACTCCCTCCTTGCAAAGCACTAAAGATTCCATCTGTCACTCGTGACACTTTTCCACTTGCATCATCAGGGATGATAAATCGAGGCTTCTCAACCCCAGCCTCTAAATCAGTCGATTCCCGAGCCTCCTTCCACCCCTGCTCCTGCACTGGGTGCAGCAGGAACGCTCTGGCTCTGCGCATGAGCCTCAGGGTCTTTAGCAACACCTGGTTATGGACTGACCGCGGACCAAATGCCCTTCCGACTAGATTGCAGTTATAAAGTACACCCAAAGCCGCTGATGCCCTTCTCGGGTTATTTTAATTATTTTGCACCTGCTAGCGCCAGCAGAGTGAGTCAAATCGGTACTAGATGGAAACCCACAGTCCAGCCTCGGCCGGCCTTCAGGCCCTGCCTTCTCTCCTCCTCTCATTCTGCAAGGCAGTGCGCCTCCCCCAAACTGAAGCCCGGATCTGGTGCTGGATTTGATCTCAAATGAAGGACAGTCCACCTAAACAGATATGTGACCGAAGGAAAATCCCTTGCCCTCCCTGGGTCTCAGTCTGCGCAGCTGTACGATGTGCACTTTAGAGCAGGCGCTTCCCAAAGTCCCTCTTGAACCCGGAACTCAGTCCCTGAGTTCATAGCCCCTGCCGGCTCAGTCCTCTTGGGATAGGTCAGAATGCTGCCTTTCCAAGTGCCAGGGGCTTCCTAAGGACAGACAGAGCCGGATGGGTTGGGTGGTGCCTGTGTAAAGGCAGCTTTGGCACCTTGTCCAGTTGCCTTGGCTCAGGGGTCCCACTTCTGAGGACATTTTAAAGGAAGAGGGACAGAGGGCTGGAGAGGGTCGAGTAGCAGGGAGCCTTGGCAAGTTTCCGAGGACAGCCACCTGTGGGCAGACGCTCCTGCCCTTTGACCTGAGGCTGGTCGGGGTTGTACAAAGCTGCTGTTTGATGGGGAGGACTGCGGCGGGAGGTGGTGTGAGGGCGCCTCTTTCGTCTTTCCCTCATTTTGGAAGTCTGGGAAGCAAGGGAATTCAATGCAGCTGCCTGTCGTTTCAGGAACAAGGCAACGAGAAGACCAACAATGGAACGCACTACAAGTTGCAGCTCCTCTACAGCAACGGTGAGCGCGCGGCGGGCAGGCGCGGGCAGCGGGCTTCTGCGCCGCGGAGGCGCACGTGTTTCCGCAGCTGACCTGGATTCAGGGCGCAACCTGCGGGAGGCTTGGTTGCAGCTGGGGGTGGGAGGGCTCTGCCTCTAAGAGGGCTCAGCCTGGAGCCCGCGGCGGTGGAGACGGGTTCGGGGTGCCGCGAAGGGGCTTCGCGGGACTTGACTCATGCGGGTTCCTCTCCTCCCGCAGGCGTCCGCACGGAGCAGGACCTCTACGTCCGGCTCATCGACTCCGTCACCAAGCAGGTGAGCCAGGAGGCCACTTGGTTCCTCCCCACCTGTCTCTGATCCTCTACCCGCCCCTTGTCTCTAACCGTTCCTCTCCACCACTTTCTGGGTAGACTCCACACCCGCCTCCGTGTCACCCCGCACCTTGTCCACTCAGGGAAAATTTTTTTCACTCTCACGAATTGACCTGTTTCTACCTGGCTTGGGAAGACACTGGGGGCGGGGGGAGGTGAAAGACAGGATGAGGCGAGGAAACAGTTATTGGGACATGCAGTCTCCCCAAACTTTCCTTTTTGCTAAGAACATGCCCTCACCGGGGCGAACGTCTCTATTAATTTCAGCTGAGTCAACCGGGCAAGCGCTGCGGGGAAGTGCTCGGGCGGTAGCGGGTAGCGAGAGGGGAAACGATTTTGTGTTTTCTCTAAACTCCCCTCTCTCTTTGTCCGTCCACCACCCTCCATATCTTCCCTTCCTGCCTCCACCCCCTTCGCAGCCCATAGCTTACGAGGGACAGAATAAGAATCCGGAAATGTGCCGAGTGCTCCTGACGCACGAAGTCATGTGCAGGTAATAGCGCCTTCTCGGGGCTTGGCTGGAAGGCCGGGCAGGTGAGCCGGCCTGCGGCTCCGGCCTCGGACTGACTTTCAGGGGTGAGGGTGCAGCGAGGTGGCCGGCCCGGGGCAGGACCACCATTAGCCTCCTTCAAGACAAGTTTCTTAGGGCATATCCGTTAGGACTCGGAAAGGAAACCTAGAACGACTCAGTATTCCACCTTTAAGGTGTCGAAGGAATTTCCTAGGCCACCTGCAAAGTCTCCATTGTCCCTGACACTGCCCTTGGTCTGTGGCAGAGGCTGGGATGGGGTTGGGATCCAGGACCTTCCTTGAACCCATTGGCGACTGCTTGGTTCCTGCCAGGCCTGCTTGGGGGTAGACTTCCAGGCAGGCCACTTGTGGAGTTACAGAGTCAAAGCCCTCACAGTCTGGGCCAGGGACCACCAGAGGGTTTAGCTGCCCATTGTTTTGGGTGGGGGGAATCTTCCCCACTCTAGGCATCTGCCTGTGACGGGGGTGGTTTCTTCCTCCCGGAGGTTGCTTCTCCTGTGACTTGACATGTCAGGGGAGTTTCTTTGGTCAGGAGGAACTACCAGGTAGAAAGAGGGGTCCAGTTGCCCACCAGTGTGTGGGAGGGGTGGCAGAAGGGGGAGGGTCCCATCTGGCAGATACGTCGGAGCAACAGCTGGATTCTGACGGTCCGGTGAAAGGTGCAGTCGACTCCCATTTCTCCACCTTTCCCCACCTTTTTCCCGGTTTCCTTTCAAAGTCCTGTGCGTTACCCCTTTTCTTCTTCCTGACTGGAAGAAAGTGAAGTCAGAAGAAATTTATCCACACTTATTTTTTTTGTGTGTATTGTTCTATGAGTAGATTTTTTTTCACACTTTAAACAAATGTTTATTGAGTGCCTGGTATGTGCCGGGTATTGGACTGAGTGTTGAGGATCCCACGGCGAGAGGGAAAGGCCACAAAAAGGAAACTCTGGGAAGAGTGTGGTTATTTTACTGTAAAAATCTGAATGTCTGTTCAATACATGCTTTTCTTTCTCTCAAATCTCTGATCAGAGGGACAGCCTCAGTTCTTCCTTGCCCTGCTATTGCTTTCCTGAATGTCTTCCCACTCCAGACTTGCTAGTTTTGGGTAATTGCAGCCCATCTGATTTAGTGGGGACTGTTTTATGGGCAGCTCCCTGAAGCCCTGTCTCTTTCCCCAACCTGGTCAGGAAGAAACCATAACAATCAGACATGTTTGTTTTGGTTTTGACCAAGTATTAGGAAAACAAACTTTCCAAATGCAAAGTTCAACTCTGCCAGTGGCTTCAGCTTCCTTGCCTGAGTAGCTGGGCAAGCATTGGGTGAAGGAGTAAGGAGATGGATACTTCCTTATGCCAGGGACCCTGGATAGGTTTGTTCAGAAAGAAACTACAATTCCAAGATGTACTTGCATGTAACACCTGGACTAAATAGAATGCTTTGATTCTGTTGGTTAATGGAAGGCAGGTTTTTAAAAATTCCTCTCTATACTTTTAAATGGCTTTGTCTGGAGAGATTACCTTCTGAAAAGAAAAGAAAACAAAACCAAAAAATTGCCCATTGTCTAATGAATTACTCCTATCACTTTAAATAATACTTGCACGCCCCATCCAGCTGTAGTTAAGTCTGACATTTTTATTTTTAAGCCCAATCAAATCCTCCTCATTTTATGCTGTTTAAGTAGCAGCATCAATTTTTAAAGCCTCTAGTTTAGTCTGCATTAGTAACACAATATAAAAATTTAATGTACTGTAACTTCTCTGCGTTGGAGACGTGGGAAGATGTTCTGCTATTTTCTTCCCAAACTAGAATTTTAAAACAAATATTAATTATGGGTAAATAAATGATCCATTGGATGGGTACTGTCTGCAGTGTGTGTGCGCGTTTGTGTGTGTGTCTGTGTAGCTGAGATGGGTGAAGGCAAATATTGGATGCATCTGAAAGGGAAGTTCTCATTCAATCTGTCAGAGCTGGTTAATTCTCCAAGAAGGAGCGGGGGGAGTTCCTTCTCTCACATTTTAAGAGCGAGTTGTAGCAGGCAATGATTTTTGGAGTGAATCTGATGCCCTGTTTCTCAAGAGTTACTGCACGTACTTAGTTTCATTTGCATGGTGTTATTTGGCATACCTGGGCACCTCCCCGAATGGTTTTATGTTCTGTAATCTTTAGTAAAAGGCTCCTAAATTGGTGTTTAGCTTTGAGGGGGGAACAAAACAAAGGGACAAAATAAATCTCTTTAGGAATAACTTTCTCTCCCTTCCTCAATTGTCTCTGTTCCTCTCTTCCCCGCTTTGGTTCATTTTGCCAATTATTAGCAAGGAGAAATCTAGTTGTTATGTCGCTGCCAGCCACCCCTGAGCCCTCAATGCTCAGAGGGTTAAAAGATATTATAATTTGAACAGAAGTCGTCTCAAGGCCTACAGCTGGCTAATAACAGAGTTGTATTGAGCGCGAGCAAACCCCACAGCTGTGACTTTTCGCCACAAGGCGCAGCCTAGACAGGGCACTAATCAGATGGACCAGCCGGGCAGTGGGGCCAGTGTCTTTATCGGCCAGATGGTGTGAATTTAGACACTTTTGTTATGCAATCGCAGGGAGGAGTTGGGGAGAAGAAAACAAAACAAAAGCCACCATGCTGTGCGCTTATTTGAGTTTGAAATTAGAGACAGATTTTTGAAAGTTGAGGGTTGAATTTTAAAAAACGATTTTGGAGGGGAAAGGGACATCTAAGCTTGTCGCAAGCCAGAGTTTGGCTGACTGGTCATCCTCTGTCTAAGGCTGGGGCTTTTTCCTCCTTCCCAAGCCAGCTTTCATCCCCCTTCTTCTTTTTTTTTTTTTTCCTTTCTGAAAAATGCAGGTACAATTCGGGATTGTGATAAAATTTCTCATATTCCCTCTCTTCCCACCCTCAACTTGTTTTATTCTTTTTCTCTCTCTCTTCAAAGACACCAGGCAGAGGTAGAACGAAAGAGGCCTGTGAACACATTGAGAGTGTTTTAAATAAAAGGTTCTCCAAATAAGTACTAGAATAAAATAAACCAAACCAAGCCAGACACAAACAGAGAACCAGCTTTCATTTTCATTCATTTAGGTGGGGGGCAGGGGGGGACACCTCTGAGCCTCTCTGGGATTGTTAGGAATACAATCTTAGCCTATTGCCAAGTTCAGTTTTTTCTTTCTTTCTTTCTTTTCCTATTTTACAGTCATTTTTGATTTAAAAAAATCACTTATCAGGAACTTCAGAATTAGAGACTGGCTTGTTAGAAAAGAATCCTGAGAGCCTTTTAACTAAAGTAGCTGAACCTGAAGTTGGTCACTCCGGCTTTGTCTATACAGCAAAGGGAAGGGAGAATTGAGTTTGGCATCTGGGTAATTCAGGGACTCAATTCCTTGGCGTCAACTATCACAGTGTTTGGAGAGTGTAGGTTCCTGAACATCATAGGTTCCCCCTTTGCCTTGGCTCGTGCTAATACTGCTGGCATGAGGACTGAATGTCATTTAAGAAACAAAGAATAACTAGGACATATTAATGAGATCTTTTCTTTCTTTTTTTTTTTTTTTTTTAAAGAATTTGCTTTGGCTAACTTAGAACCCAGAAGTTTTAAAAAGGGCTCAAATGGGGCGAATACAACCAAGTTTTATTATGTTTATACCTTTACTGTTGTAGTTCCACAGCCAAGTGAGTGTCTTCTATATATTTTCTGTGCTGAATATTAACGTTAGAGATTATATTTAAATATGTTACTGTTGGAAAATGGGGAACCGGATCCTAAAGTTCCTTTGCATTTTTCTTTGAATATGATTACCTCCCGAGCTGATTCCCCACATTGTGTCACACTGGCACCAGGCTTACGTTTTTATCTGGTTTTCTTTTCCTCCGGAGGAAATCCCCACGGAAAGCAGCTGAATTCAGCTGAGCAATTTTGCAAACTTGCTCTGCCTCCTCAGAATCCTTCCCACCCAAACTAAACAGCTCGGCACATGCTGACAGTGTGCGCTCTTGTAATTAAATTGTACCTGGCACCGCACACATATTTGGGGTTAGGTTGACATGCTGCGATGTCAAAGGAGAACCTGGCTTGAAGGTCTTGGGGTAACAAGCATGTATGGGCCTTTTGAAATCATGTTGCTAGGAAGAGCGGTTTGCCCGAGCTGCAAAGGTATTAGGTTGACATAAGCGATATTTCAGAAAGAGGAGAGGTGGGAGACAGAAATGGGTGGGGGCAGGGATTTGGGAAGACAGACAAGAGCTTTGGAAGGTGGGAGAGCAGCTGGCCTGCATTTTTATTGGTGTTAATCTTGGGATGGATTGAAATTTTAAAAGTTAAGACCTAATATAATTTCAAAGGCCAAATATTATTTCAGAAAGTCCCAGCGGCAAACTCTGGTATTTAAGAAAGTTGAGACCATTTTTCTTTTCCTTCCTACTAATTTGATTAAATTTCTTAAACCTCGTTGTGCCCATTTGGTGAAATGCTTTAGTGTCTCTCAAGTATATTTCACTTTCCGAGGATGGCGGAACTGTTGACTGACTAATCCACACATCCCTGCATGAAAGAGATGGGTCTTAAATGTTTTAAAATGTCTGTTTGTTTATGTTTAATTCTGGGGAGGATCGGAGAAGGGGCAAATGGACTGCAGAGAGCCACAGAGCAAACCTGGGACTGGGCTGGTCTAGGCCTACGGGTTGCTGCTGCCCCACGGCTTCTACGTTTCCTTACGTTATTGTCACTTTCAAAGGGTGCTCATGGGACCCCATAGCCACATGCATTTAAACCTAGAAGGGACTCTAGAGATAATTAACCCAACAATTTTATTTCATATGTAAAGAAGAAAAAGTCCAGAGGGGTTAAAGAGATTGGACTAAATTCGTGCAGCTGGTTGGTGACTGCTTAGACACCGGAACCCCGATTCTCAGTTCAGGAAACTTTCTGTGGCTTCACATCAGACTTAAGCTACAGAGAAACTGTCATGGGGAGGGCAGTGCTCACATATAGTTTGGTGATTATTAACATTTATTAGGCATGTTCTCCAACCAGAGTGGATGAGAATGATTTTCTTGGAAGCCACCTCAAGGCTACATCTGTAACCAACTGCAGTTATTAGTGGTCCATGTGCCTGGAATGAGCTGAGGGGTATTCACAAGTCTGTGACACCCAACAGGCAGCACATGGGCAGCCTGGTGGGGTTGAGGTGGCGATTCCCCAGTGCTTTCCTGCCACCAAGCTTGTCGTGCCCTTCTCACATTTGTCTAGGTATTTTCAACCGATACCTTTGGGTTGGAGTGTTTTGCTCTCTGCTCACCTTTCGAGTACTTCCTATATGTTGTAATTACACCAAAGGGTCTGCTTGACCTCCTCCCCTCAGCTAATCCCACCAGCGTTTATTGAGGGGCTGTCCACCACCCAGTGCTTTGTGAGAGGGGAAGTCTTGGGAAGTAGAGTTTTCAGGACTGGGACTTACAGATGGTGAGGGTACCACTTCAGTTCCAGACTTGGTGAAAATTGTTGGAGATACCATCCTGCAGCTCCCTGCCTCATTTTCTTCCTGCTTTAAAACATACACCATAATTCTGGTCTTCCCCCTTTACCTTTGGAAAAATGATAGATATGAGTGAATGAATAAATATTTATAAAGTACACTAAGTTCTCTGCAGAAAGCTGTTATTTAAATAAAGTTTGTAAAAATCCAGGTAGCTACTTGTGGTCTATTTGACACATTCTCCTTTCTCCTCTTTTTTCAAATCTTTATTGAGATACAAAGACCTAAAATAGACATTCACAAAATCATTGAACACCAAGCTGCAAGTGACCCTATGGATCTTAAAATCCAGTCGTCCGTGATTCAGATCACAAATACGGCTTTTGGGAAAGTTATGATTTGCTGAGAACCAGCCAGCTTCTAAGTCACAGAGTGAGAAGTGGAATGAGT
This sequence comes from Eulemur rufifrons, assembly GCF_041146395.1. Taxonomy (NCBI): domain Eukaryota; kingdom Metazoa; phylum Chordata; class Mammalia; order Primates; family Lemuridae; genus Eulemur; species Eulemur rufifrons. The sequence goes on from NC_090994.1 coordinate 6,261,322, forward strand.
GCGTTTTGGCTTCTGGTTCAGTGTTTTTTATTTGATTTGATTTTTTTTTTTAAATAAAACATGATCACAAATTCTGCCCTCAAGCAGTTTATAGTTGGGAAGCTACTGTGAACAGATTCATTTCTGTGAACATTGTTACATTGTGTGCTTAACGTATTTTCTTGATTTAACAAATTTCTTTTACTTTTTTGGCTCCTTCCCGATCTACAGTCGATGTTGTGAAAAGAAAAGCTGTGGAAACCGAAATGAGACTCCTTCAGACCCTGTCATCATCGACAGGTAGGGGAACAAAGTGATTTTTTTTTTTTTTTTTTTTTTGGTTTCTTTATTTCATGAAGCTCAACGCTGAGTACTGATCTGATCACTTGGGGCTTTGCCGTAAGGTTGGTTTCATGTTATCTCCAGACAGTAGGCCGGTCCCACTGGGGCTACCTCGTGCTGGTTGGTGTTTCATGGAAGAAGTCAGAATCTTCCTTTGGAACATGCGTCTCTAAATCTACCGCAGATTCTGTTCCAGGTGCACTAACTTCAGCCTAATAAGGGGCGTCGTATGTGGTAAAGAATGGTCAGTGATACCATCTCTGTCCTCTGGCAGGGTGTGGTTTCAATCAGTTTCTAGAAGAGACGGTACCCCCCGAGTTAAGTGGCGTCCTCTCTGCCATTCTCAGTGACTGCTGCTGGGTTTGAAGACTGTCAGTTTAGATTATGGTTAAGGATTGTGACAACCTCTCTCTTGTATGGAGGGAGATTTCTTTATACCATAGAGGGTTGCGTTCTGGGTTCTCTGTTATATTCGGAATGGGAAAGATTCTTTGGGACAAGATGCTAATTCACTGAAATGTGATTTAGCCATCCTCAGCTGTCTGGCTTTGTGATTGGAAACAGAACTTACAAACCAACGAAGAAATACCAAATTAACTTCCAGCAATCATGTAATTTTTAAGAAACCCCGTATTCCCACCCCTAATTTTTTCTCTTTCGTTAAAAAACGGAATAATTCCCTGTTGCTTCTTTCTTTGGGTTTTCGTATTTCTAGCCAGGTCCTGAAATGGATTGGAGAGACCGCAGTCTCCAAAGTTGTTATTCCAATATTCCAACGAATTCTCAGTTGGGAGAATGGAACCTCTGGCATTCTTCCCAGAAAGCCAGCTTGGTTTCTTCGTGGAAAGTATAGCATAGCCTTAGGAATTGAGGAGGCTGGAATTCTGATCTTGTCCTAGCTTCTGACCTTGGACAAAGCACTCAGCATCTCTGATCTTCAGTAGTATAATAATGGGTTGGGAGGTGTGCTGCCTGCTGCCGTAGATTTCAGGAGGCTACTGAAATATCAATGGCAGCTTTGCAGTGTTCTCTGAGATGCTTGGACGAGGGTGATACGCAGATATAAAATGCTTGTTGGATGTGTATGGTGTCTTTGCCGTTTTAGGAGGTTCTGGTGAGCTGCATTTTAGGGAGCTATTTGGGGTTCCTCTGATTTTTTTTTTTTTTGGCAGTGCAGAGAACTTAAATATATCGAGTTGCAAGGACTCTAGGGTCTGTCATCTTTCTCATCTTATAGATGAAAACACTGAACCCAGAGTAGTGGCATGAGTTGCCTATGGTTGCAAGCTGGGTGGGGCAGAGCCGGCACTAGCTGTCTTCACTTCTCACCTGTGCTGCTCTCCACGGCTACAACCTCATTCTCAACACTCTCCCTGTCTTAACTGATGACTTGAATCTACTCATTTTCCTACTTCCCAGGTCCTCTGGGAAGCCTAGACTCAGGTTCTGTCCTTTCTGACGTGTAGACTGAGCTCACCAAATCTTCATCTAGTCTTTTTCCCTAACTTTAGCTCCTCTTTCTAGAAGATCCTCTAACCTCATGACTGTTGCATCTTTCCTTGTAATAAACACCCCATCAACCAGCTTTAGAAATGTTTGCAAAGCTGTGAACGCTCACCTGCACTTTGCGTCTCATGAGCACACATCTTCATGACTGACTGCACTTGGCAGCCGTCTTTACTTTAAAGAACTACATGTAACCTGCATCCTCAGGTAAAGCCGCATATGCTCATGTTTTCTTCCTACGTAACACATATGTTACATGTACAAAGAAAGCAGTCTCTTTGCATCTACAGAGAGAAAAGATTTTCATGTTAGGTGCCCTCATAGTTGGTGCTAGAATGCTTTAAATTCTTCTGAGATGGTGGAAATTGTGTCTTGGCTGCATAATACGGAGTTTTCTGTGACTGTGGCATTTATTTTTACTATCCTATGCACAGTAAAACAGCCCAGTGTTGTCTCTGCATCACTTGAAATATGCGTTACTTCCGAAATGTTGCACGTCTACTCATGGCAACATACATGCCAAAGGGTACCGTAAATTGACCAGTATCAAGTTTTAAGAGAACCCATTTTATGATAAACAGATGCATTTGTTTGGCTTTCTTATGGGTAGGGCTTTTATTTGAAGGGAATTGTTACCCCACTGAAACCTTGTCTTATTGCTCCCGAATGAATGTCTTTTGGGGCTTCCCTCAGCGTTCTTGCTTTCGGTTCTGGCAGTGAAAGGGCGCGAGTCAGCCTCCGTTTGTTGGAGGTGGGAAGGGTGTTTTGTGCCTTGCAAGGGGGTTTGGTTGAGCTGTGCCTCTGGTCTCTGGGTTCAATGTCTGCCAACCTGGAGGTGTCAACTTCGCTCCCACGCACCAAATGAGTGCAAAGTAGTCTATTTTGGATTTCCTCTGGGTAAATATAGAACTCTGTTCTTTGCCCTTGTTCCTACAATGCCAACTAATTATCTCTTTCCCCTTCTCACCTAACCTCACCAGATGCAGTTAATTTACACTGCCTTTCTTTGAGTTTTCTCACACGACAGGCACGCTCCACCCTGGCTCCAGAGAAGCCTGTTTATTCCCTTGGAATTGTGCGTGTTTGGGGGAGGGGGAGGCGGAGGCACAAGGTTGGGTCCTGAACTTTTTGCCACCATGGACCTCTTTTATATTTTTTTTCTTGGTGAACCCGCAGTTTTGTAAGATTCTGCCTTCCAAACTGCAATGAACAGGCAATAATAATGCCGCTGTGCTTCACTTTTATTAATCAGAGATGGGAAGGGAAAAAAAATCTCATCTGTGATGTGACCTTAATGTCATCAGTGGCCAAGTAGAGTTTTGGATTGGGATGAGACAACTGGCATTGCCACACTGACCTGAGAGGCTTCCAGCTTGACCCAAAACAACGTGACTTTTCAGTGCATCCATGTGACCACGTCCCAGCAGATAGTCAGTCTCCAATGGGCTACTTGAAATACGAAAAATAGCTTGTACTACCTTGTGTCTCTTTCATTGAAAACCATTGGAGTTTATAATAGGGGATCTCCCATTAGGGGGTTGGTTCTTCATTTCCTAAGCCAAAGCCCCAGACTTCGAGTTTTTTTTCTTTCCCTGCTAAATGACTCCCTGCCTTAATCTCTCTAGAAACAGAAATTTAGTTTTTATTTTCAGTTGTTTTTTTCCAGCATGCTTCTGTGAATTCTCGGGCAGCCCCGCCCCTCTCCAAAAAGCCAGGCCACCACATAGCCCCACAGCACTGGCTGCTGCCTCCAGGGCTGTAGAAGAGAGCCTGACTTCCGTGCACAAGTGTGAGCGGCGGGGAGTTGCGTGTATTAATTTTAGTGCAAAAATCCAAAGTCCCTATCCAGACAAAGCAAAAACAGAACAGTACAAAACAAAAGTAAGGATGAAACATAGTTCTTATTGTGGTCTTCGGCCCAGATCTTGTCTCGAGAGACCTGTGTGGTAAATAAAAATAAACAGGCTCACACTGACTTGCATTGGTGGTTTCATAGGGAAGCGCTAATTCAACCTTGTTTGTATGGGCTGTGCTCTCTTCAAACTCTCCTCTCTATCTGGAAGCTTCTTCCGAACATCCGTTGATCTCTGGGGCTCGGGATAACTTGGTGATTCACGAGAAGAGGATTTTAGGGACAGTCCTACTGACGTGGGAGAAGGAAGAAGTGTCCTTATTGTTCCTTGCAGTCCCCATAAAAAGTCAGGTGGGTAGGGAGGGCACAGTTTCCTTTTGAATCTTTGTAGGCTGCCCCTGTCCATGTGCATACCAGTATGGTATTCTCTATTAAAACAAAAAAAAAAAAGAAAACAACCTAAAACCAGGTCCAACCTATTTCTCAAACGTGAATATCCCAGTCTTTTGTCTTGGGACATTGGTCTCAAATATTTCTGAGCTCTGTCCCCAGGAGGACCATTTGAAACATGTTTTTGTTTATTTTCTTTTTTAAGAAGCCAAACAAAACAAGAGAATGACCATCATTTGAAAGGTTTACTCAAAAATATTTGGAATTTAGTTGTCCATGGGGGGATTTCCTGCCATTATTTTCTCTTTAAAAGATTTTTAATCATGGTAAAATACACATAACGTGAAATTTACCATCGTAACCATTTTTAAGTGACATTAAAAACATTCACATTGTCGTACAACCATCACCACCATTCATCCGTAGAACTCTGTTTCATCTTGCGAAACTGAACCTCTGCGCTCATTAAACAACTCCCTGGAACCCCGACGCCCAGCGCCTGGGAAGCACCACTCTATTTTCTGTCTCTATGCATTTGACTATTCTAGATGCCTCATAGAAGTGGAATCGTACAGTATTTGTCTTTTTGTGATTGACTTTTTTTACTGAGCATAATATCCTCAAGGAGTCTCCATATCGTAGCGTGTGTCAGAATTCCCTTCCTTTTAAAGGCTGAATAATATTTCATTGTATGTATAGACCACATTCTGTTTATGCATTTGGCAAAGGACGCTGGATTACTTTGACCTTTAGGCTATTGGAAATAATATTGCTATGAACACGGGAATATACAAATATCTATTCAAGTCCCTGCTTTGAGTTCTTTTGAGTATAAATCCGGAAGTGGAATTGCTGGATCATATGGTAATTCTGTTCTCAATTTTTTTTAGGAACTGCCATATTATGTTCCACAGCCGCTATATCATTTTATGTTCCTACCAATAGTGCACAAGCAAGGGTTCCAATTTCTCTGCATCCTTGCTAACACTTGCTATTTTCCATGTTTTGTTTTGTTTTGCTAGAGGTCATCCTAATGGGTGTGACTTTTTTTTTTTAATGACGTTTTCTCCTACTGCCATGTAGGTAGCATTGTCACCTGCTACTCTCACCTCAGGTCTGGGCTTCTTGTTGGCCCTTCCCCTGCCATCTGACACAGCCTCTTCCTACCCATCTCTGCCTCATAGACCACCTTGTTCTACTGAAGCACATGTGTGGACCTTCTTTCCTCTATGCCAAGCTCGTTACTTCTCTCTCTTGAGTGTTATCACTTATCTCTGATGAGGTGCTCCTTGTGGGATGGGAACTTTTAGAGACTCTCTGGGCAGAAGTGAAGCCCTTACCAGCCTGCCACATGTGCTGGAGAATATTGCATCAATCCTAAACACTTGGGATGCTTCCTTTTGGTTAATTTATCAAACCAGTTCATAGTCATCTATTCTTGATTTGTGGTGTAGATTCTGCTTATAATCCCACTCTCCCTTTCAGCACAGTATTAGTGTTTGAGCAGCAGCTGGAGTTGAGCTCTAGGTGGGATTTATGTCCACCAGGCCCAGCATGTCCTGCAGTCCCGGACCACCTACGCTGGCTTCAGGTGCAACCATTTCCTCCCTTTTCCCGGAAATAGTCAAGCCAGATACATCGGCAGTGACATCTCCTGAGTGAAGAATTCTGGCTCTGGGATAAGACCAATAATAAACGTTTACCTAGCATTTAATTGGCACTTACTGTGTGCTGGGCATTGTGCTAATAAATTTGTGCTAATTACATAATCTTAGTTAATCTTCAATAGTTGACAAAAATCTCAATTTTACAAAAGGAAACATCAGTTTTAAGGGGTTAGTTAACTCAGCCAAGGTCACATAGCCAGTGTCAGTGGTGAAATAGGAATTTAGTTAATGACTAGAAGTTACAGAGGGAGAGATTTTGGTATAGTAGAAGGAAAAACTTTCTAGAATTTAGAGCTGTTGAAGATGGAAAGGCTCCTGATAGGAACATTAGAGAGGGAATCTGTCCTCTGGGAAGTGGTGGGCGTTGCTGGCCCCTGAGTGTCACTTAACGCTGAGATTGTATGAGTCACATTCAACATGTGCTGGGTTTGACGGAGGGGGAGTGTGACATAGCAGAAAGGATTCTGGGTTAGGATCACCTAACCCAGGTGATCCTAGGAGACCTGCTCTGGCCCCAGGTTATCCACTATCTCTGTCTAATATTACAGAGACCATGAGCCTCCTCTCTGAGCCTCAGTTTCCCTGTCTGTAATATGAAGTGCATTGGGTTCATGGGTAACCTTTACATTACCTTCCAGCACTGAATTTCCCTGATTTTATCTGAGGACCCGGTTGCTAATTCATCATCCTTGCTCATCAATAATTTACAGGAGCTATTAATATATATGTCTCCTCTGCCCAGACCCTCCCTCTCCAGTGTGGGGGAAACTAGTGTTGTGAAGGGGGTACAAAAGCTTGGCTCCAGGCTGGATTTTTTTTTTTTTTTTTTTTTTAGTGAAAATTCTATTCTCTCAGGGAGGGTTTAGATTTTATCACTCAAAAACACAGATTATCTATCCAACATGAATGCATCATTCTTTCATGTTCTCCTTCCTTTGTTTCCTAGAGAAATCTTTGTTAGTTTCCTTGGCCATTTCAGGGAGACAGGTAGGAGAAGGGACTCTGCTACTTGCTAGTCTAGAAAACAATGTCCCTATGGATTGAAGCTCTTCACTAGACGACGGCCGGAGCCAAGTGGTAAAAAAGAAACAGAATTTTGTCCAAGAAAATGACTGTCCTCCTCATGAGTAAAGAGAGGGTGCTGCACAGTTGTGAAGTTCACTTCTGTGGTTGTGAAGTTCACTCTTGTAGTTCCTTTTTAAGAATTACACTTCTTCTGCTTGGCCCACCAGCCTCCCTAGACTGCAGAGTTTTGGGATTTGACACAATTTCATTCTATTATTTGTTCACTTACTAATTCCTTGTGTTGTTGGGTTATTAAGCAAATATTTGTGCATGGCAGTGAGAGATTAGTAGGGAATATGACAGGCATAGTTCCTCTTCCCATAGCATATAATCACACAAATGAATATATATTTATAAACTGTGCAAAGCGCTCTGAAGTCTAAGTAAGTGGGTGGTAGATGGGTTCCAACTTTCTAGTTCCATCCTTTCTTTGTGAACCGCCTACACCGTCACACAGAACCTTGAATATTTTCCCTTTTCTCCCGTTGTACACATTTCCACCTGGAATACCCACCCCGAGCTCTATGCCAATATAAATACCACCCCTTTTTCAAGACCTAATTCAGATTCTACCTCATCAACGGTATCAGTTTTTGTTACCAAAGTCTTTTCACTTGACATTTAGACATTTATCACATATGCTTACTGTTGTTCAGATGTATGGATATCATTATCTTTTTGGCCATTTGTGCTTGCCTTCCATTTCTGACTGTGTTATAATTCTTAGATATCGGACCACATGTCATTGGTGTCTTGACTCCAACATTTATTAGCTAAGTGATGGTGTTATAATCCTACGTCTCGAGTTGAGTTGTATTAAATACATCAATGCATGTCAGGCACCCACATAGTGTGTGACACAACAAATGCTTTAAAAAAAGTCAGAGCAGTTATTATCCTGTGTCTATGCAGTGGCTTGGATACTGTAGACACTCAGTATATATTAGTTGATACATTAATCTCTGGCTGCCAAGCATCGAAGAGTTTGGGTGACTAAGTCCTTTGTCAGTTCCTATGGGATCTTTGCTGTAATTGCTTGTATTTGACAGTTGCTTAGTGATCTTACCTCCAGTGGCAGATAGACAGAAAACGGTGCCAAGAACAGACATCTAGGGTTGTAAGGCAGAATGAATCCTTACTTACTCAGTAAATATTTATTGAGGGTCTATTATGTCATGGGCCTTGAAAGGTGATCTGAGGGATAATAAGATTGAGTTGGCACAAAGCTTTCCCATTGAGAGCTTGTAGTTTATGTGGAAAAACAGAGGATGTGTAGCTACAACTCTGATGCTATGTAGAATGCAAAAAGTACCATAACAGAGATAAAAGGATAAAACTCTGGAAGATCTTAAAGGTAGTGCTGACTTCCATCTTGGCAGGAGCAGGTGAAGGGACAGTTGTAACTTGAACATGTGCACTCCAGGCAGAACAGCATTCCAGGAGGAAAGTGTAGGGAAAGGTCCGTGGAAAGAAAATAATATCCTGAATCTTCTCATAGTTTCAGAGATACGTGGATATGTGTGCAGGAAAGTGGTAAGAGAAGTTGGAAAGATTATTTGGGTCCAGATTTTGGAGGGCTTTATATGCCCACGCAAGAGTATTTTGACATTACCTTGTTGGTGATGGAAGACATAGAAGGATTTTGAGAATGACAGTTTCATGCTGAGGTTGATATTTTGGAGAGAGAACTTTGAGGATGGATTGGAAAATGGAGAATGGAAATAGGAGAACCTATTAGAAAGTCAGTTTTGTCCTGTTGTATTCTCTCCTTTCAATCACTGGTGGTGAAGGGTCCATTTTCTCACCTCTTCGCACCCCACTGTCCTTCCCCCATTGCACCCTCCACTCCAGAGCTTTTGCCAACATTGCCACTTCTCCCCATGAGTACGTGTCCCCTTTGTTCACTGGGAAGCTCAGACTCTTTGCAAAGAACTGCTGTTATACCATCTGGCAATCTGTGAATTTTTCAGTAGCCTGGATGTTTGTGAGAGAGCAGAAACTCCAAAGTCAGAATCTAAACCCTTTATAAGTAATTCTTTAGAAAAGAGAGAGAAAGACCAAAACCAGTTCACCATGACAAGTGTTCTCTCATTCAAAGTGCTTGCCTAAGACCTCTGGATCAATTCCCAGTGAAAATCAGGGGACCGATGGGACGTATGTGGTTATTCAGAACAGATTATGGTATGTTCCAACTTCCAGCTTCTTCCTTGTAAAATTGTGTAACGTGATTACAGAGCAGATTTGCTAGGAAGTGGATGAGGCAGGAGGAGTGGAAGAGCAGTACTGTAGTATCGTACTATGCTGGAAAGAAGAAATAAGTGTCTGTTTTTGGAAAAGATATCTCTTTTCAAACTTGTGTAACTGACTTTTGGGAGGAACAAAGGTACTGGAGCTGGGACTACATATTTACCCGAAGAGGACCTTCTAGAACTTCCAGCTATTTTCTTTCTTTTTCTTTATTTGTGTGAGCAGGGCTGGATTAGTTCTTTGGCTCTATTTTTGACCCAGCCAAGAGACCAACAGGCCAGATGGTTGGGGAATGAGACATATATCCCAAGGAGATGAGAGGGAAGTTATCTGCAGATGATTTGCAGATTTAGGATTCCACCCACTAGGACTTGACTAGATTATTCTTTTGTTAATTAGGATCTTGTAAGAATTACTATTTGTTGCTTTCTTCTTCACATTGACCTGGAGTTGCAGCTGGAGGGGACATTTGATCAGAAAGGAAAGTGGTTGAGTGACAAGAGGCTCAGAGCATTTCAGCCAGCCTAGACCCAAGTCTTCAATGAGTCAGCATTTCATCAGTCTGGACTGGGTCACTGATGAAGTGATTGTCCTTCCGGAGGTTTTGTTCTGAACTCAAAATGTCCACTGAAGGCAAACTTTCATGGCCCCTTCAAGACCACCAAGGAGCCAAAGATGGGGATAAATGCTGTGATTGTTCCCATTCAACAAGAGCTTTTGAGAAGGAAATAAGGGGGAGAAATTCCTAATCCCATGGATAGGACAGCAGGAATGCTGGAATTTGCAGGGATGGGACCATTGGAGTCGGGCTATCACTTTGGCGCTAACATCTCCATTTTTCTAAGGCCCATAGGAGCTAGGACTTCTAAAAAAGAGATCTCTCAAGAGGGCAGCAAGATTAGGGTCAGGGCCGTTGCACCTCTGAATGTTGTAACTACCTGTATCCCCTCCAATAAAGGCCTGAGGTGGATCACTATGGAGACAAGAGGTGAGCTGTTTTTGTGTGCTTTATGCACAATTGCACAAGACATTTTCCTGGTTAATCCACATCCCATATTTCTGAGGAGAAAACCCAGTTGAAGAACAGCTATTTCTGGAGCTATATAGCAGGTCGAAGACTCAACTGGGGTTAGGGACAAGGTCTCCAGCTCCCCGGACACAAAACTGAGGTGCTCTTGGCAAGCAGAGGGACAGGGGAAACAGTGGGATTCACAGAGAACAGGTGGTTACTGAATTACAAAGCTGCTAACTGGACTGAAGGCTTGGAAGGTTTACTGAAGGTTTGGAGGGTTCATCACCTTCCAAGCACATGCCACGGCTCAGACTGATGGCATTTTACTTCACTATGATCAGTGATTTTGTGTGTAGCCAGTTGCTTCTGTGCAAAAAGGCATTTTCTTACTTCAGGAGTAAGGTACTCACAGGAAATAGATTTATGACCTTCAGGCTGGGGACTCGGAGTGGCTATTATTCTTGTAGTATGATAATGGCAATAGTAAAACTCTGGCATTACAACTGGTTTGACTGCTCCTCTGCCATTCATTCATTCACCCAATTCATTCATTTCTTTTCTCTCATTGAATCTAGAGTCACCACATCTAGCAAATAAAAATGGAGGATGCCCAGTTAAATTTAAATATCAGATAAACAGTAATGATTCCTTTTTTAGTAGTGTGTGTTACAGTTGAATTTGAATTTCAGATAAAACAACGAATCATTTTTTAGCAGAAGTCTGTCCCATGTAATATTTGGGATATATAATCCTTGTACTGAAAAATGATTCATTGTTAATTTGAAATTTAAAACTAACTGAGCATCCTGTACTTTATTTGCAACCCTCCCTGAATCCCAGTTTCGTATTTGAAGAATAGGAAAATAATGGCGTCTTCTCAGTGCCTGGAGGCGGAGGAGAGATGGTGTGTGGCCATGAGTGGCCCCAGAGCCAACCACAGCTCCTTTTTTTGTGGTTTTCCTCTCTTTGTGTGGGATTCATCATTTTTGCCTTCTGATCTATACAGAAGTTGATTCACACCTAGGAGATTCATTTACAAGGCAGAGAGGTGAGCAGAAAACCTTATTGGGATCCATCACCATTTTTACTGTTCTTTGTCAGTTTCTCCTCCCAGACCACCCCCACCTTGTGTTCTGTCTCCTCCCTCCTTTTTCGTCACCTCCTGGTGCCTTGGTTTCATGCTCTGTCTAGACCCTGCTTTATGGACTTGTCACCTTCCCTGGATTGCTTTTGCTTAGGGTCCACTGTCCGTCCCCTGCGCACTTTCATTCTGACTTCCCTAAAAGCCTTTGTTCAGCCCTCCCTAAGTCTCCTTCTTCAGCGCTTTAAACATGTGGGATTGTTTAGGCTTGAGTGATAAATTGCACAGAGTTAAAGGTAAAGGAGAAGCTCCGCTCTCCCTGCTTGGTCGTGGCTGACGTTTGAACGAGAGCCAGGCTTGACTTTCGATTTAACGCTAACCGTTCACTTGACACTTGCCCAAGTAAATGTAGAGTGGCTGATGCATTTTATCATCCAGATGGTGAGTCACGGGATGGAGAGTCACCACCCTTTAGACGTGTGTCTGGATAACTTAGTGAACTTAAGGGAAAAAAAAAAATCTAACTTTGAAAATTTGATGTCATGTAGAGTCAACCTATGGGGAAAAGGGATGGCAGATTTTAAAATTCCTCTGCTTCCCTTTAATCCACCACCCTTGTCTGAATCCCCCCTTTTCCTTTGTTTTCGGTTCCTGTTTCTTACTTCCTGCCCTTTGCCCTCTGTTTTGGGGTCTCTCACTTTCTCTCCATTGTGCTGCATGTCTAGTGGGGCGTCTGACCTTAATTCAGAAACATTTCCATTAGCAACTCCTACCCTAATGCCTTTCTCCTAAGTCCCCCCTTTCTTCTTTTCCCTCCCCGATGAGGAATGAAATGCTGGTTTCACTGTAGGCATCCCGTTTATAACTCGGGGTTGGCGGTTTTCACTTCAAGTCGTGTCCATTGAGCTTGTAAATTGTATTGGATCAGCGAGCCCATAATGAGACCTTCAAGCCCAAACAGTGGAAGTCTGCTGGGATTTTATTGTTCATAAAGCTTCTTCCCTGGGGAGGGATCGAGTCATTAGGTGTGCACTGTGTTTAATATTTGGTCATGACAAGAAGCAATAATTTTCTATTTTTATGGTGGCTTCTGAGTTTTTAAAGCAATTGTCTAACTCCCATCATTGAGGATGGAAGCAAGTTAACGAGACAGTGAGAAAAGCCTGAGTGAGTATAGTGTTGGTTGGGGTCCATCTTGCCATCTTTGTCCATCCTGTGCCTGACCTGTAGTCCCCCTGAGGGCTGGCACTGCCTGCATGTGGGTGTACCTTATCCTTTGAGCTCCCCCAAACTTTTCCTGTCAGGTAGAAACATTCCTTCTCCACAGCAGAGATAGAGCTGTGGACAAATAATGACCTCTCCCATAAGATCCCTCCCGTTCTTTCAAACATTCCCTTCCTTAGATGAGAGGGGTGCTTGATGTCTTTCGAAATTGGCACCACCTTGAACGTGGCTGCCACCTCATTTCTTAATCCCTGATAAAGCAGGTGTTTCTGAGTGTGGTTCCCAATCTGAAGATTTCCAACTTAATCCAGCTTAAAGGTAGCTGCTTCAAGTTACAGTTAAGTTCTCCCTGCCTCATGGGTGGGAGATGACTGTGGCCTAGAAACTTGTGAAGCACAGAGCAGGTGCTATAACAAATTTAAGTACCTGGATACCATGGGAGACAGAGCTAGAAGTGAGTTTGCATGATCTCCCTGTGATGCCAGAACAAGAGGTGGGAATTTTGGAGGGCAGGGCTAGGCTGCTTTGTCCCCACATGGCAGAGGGCCATAACTAGCAGGTTACCCCATAGCTCATGGAGTCAGTGGTCCATTGACTTCTGGATAGTAGTCTATCCTGACCACAGGTGGGTAGTGTCGTGGAACTGGGAACCCAGGATGGAATTCTAAGGACGAGAATGAGCAGAAGCAGCCCAGTTGCTTTGCTTGACATCTGTTCTGTCTGAAGTATATCTTGGTCTCTTCAGCTTATTTTCCCTAGCAGGAAACTAAAAGGGAGACTTTAGAGACATGCTTCTTTGGGACATCACAACCTACCATTTTTTTCCCTGAGTGTTACAGGCCTAGTGGGAACCAGCTGAGCAGAACTCCCATGCTGGACCTGACTCGCAGAGCTATGGCCCTAACTCTCAGCTGTCCATCAAATGCCATGACCCCGAGACATACTTCCTAAAAGCTTCCTAGCATTTGATGCCTAAACTTGTTGCACATTAGAGAGTTCCGGGGAAAGTTAGGAAACTGTGGCCTGCAGGCAGAAAGCCCGACCCAAGGAAGTAAATAACTAAAAGGATCTCTTGTGCCAAACTGAAAATCATGCATACCTATCCTCTGAAATATTATGTTGCTTGCGAAGTGAGAGGGTGCCTAATACATTCCCAGTGGTGTGGGGTTCTTAACATTTTTTTTTTTTTTTTTTGCCATGGACTCCACTGATGGTTTAGTGAATGCTACTAACCCATAATACGGTTGTGACTTGTCTAAATTTAAAATGGAAGGAAACGGTACATTTTGGTTAGGGTCAGTGAGAATAAGATGTAATATTTACTCCCCCAAGTTCATGGGCTTCAGTCTGCAAACACACAGGAAGTGCTACCAGGGACATGCCATGCTCTTTTTCTCCTCTTATTCCATCGCTGCCCCTTTGTTCTCTCACCCTTTGCTTTCTCCCTGCTCCCTTCTACTATCTTCCTTTTCTTTCTCTTTCCCTCTCTCTCCTCCCTCTGGCTGCGTGTCTTCTCCTCCCTAAGTTACCGAGGGCTTCTACGGGAGCCAACTGACAGTGTGTTTGTCCGTAACTTAGCCTTGGCTGTTCTGTGGCTCTCAATGGCCCATTTGTTTGCTTCTGTGAAGAAGAAGAAAAAAAAAAAACTTTTCCAACCTACGAGTTCATTCCGTCGTCTCCCTTGGGATCCTTGTTTGAATCTTTGCTGTAAGATTTTTTTTCCCCCTTCTGTGAAGTACCAAAGAAATAATTGCCTTATCGTTAACAAACAGAACCTGGCTCTTATCACCCCATACCCCAGAGCCTTGGTGCGAAAGTTGGGCCGTGCCAAGTGCATGCATTAACCTGATAGGCAAAACCCCTTTTCAGAGCCAGTCCTTGGAGGACGCTCATTGAGGGCGTTTTTGTCGAGAAGTGGCACAGGGAAACCACTTCTTACAGCACTGGGTGCCAAAAGAGATTGGCTGGCGTTTACACCCCTGTAACAACAAAAAAGAGTGTATTTTCCTGGGAGGAACATTTTCAGATTGTTCTAATTGTCACTGGCAAGGAGCAGTACTTGGAACTTGAGTCCTGCAGTGGCCTTGCTGGAGTTTTAAAGCATCCCTTGGCACAGCAGGTTTTTTGGTTCTGTGGGTGAGCTGTGGGCTATAAAAGCAATGGGATCATGAAAGGGACCAGGCCTGGCTGCCCACGTGGCCCTGTGAAAGGATGTGACCTGGAACCCAGACGGAGCTGTCGGTGTGAATCCTGAGTTTGTTTTTGGAGCTACCGATGCATCCCGGGAGAGCTCATTTGCATCTAGGAACAGCCTCCTGACTCTGACCTGTTCGTGCTCTAGTGCATCAAAAACAGGATCTTCCCCTGGCTGGATAGATCGATCATAGTGTCTTCTCCTCACTTACATCGATGGTATCATTTTCAGAGAAGCCGAGTGTGAGGCTGGCCTCTTTCTGTTCCAGTCTAGTCTCAGAGCCACACAACTTCTGGTGTCTTTTAGCTGTTGAGACAAGGTGGGCACACCAGGGACCCGGGGAATCTTCGTATTGGGGTCAACTTGAATTGCCATCCTTTTAAAAAATGTTTTCCCTGTTGGGTCTTTTTCATTAAAATAAAATAAATAAATGCAAGAATTGTGCAGCCACACACACAAATGATATACGACGTTGCATTGGCTTCAGATTCTGACAGCTAGTCTCGAAAGATCCTTGGGGAAGCTTGTGCTTGGGGGTGGGAGAAATCTTTTCCTTAAGCATTTCCCAGCATTCCTTCCAGACATCTGGTTCTCTCATTTTCTTTCTGACTTCTGTGCCTTTTTTTTTTTTTTTTTTTTTTTGGAAAAAAAAAAAAAGGCACACACACACACACAACTCCATGACTGTCATTATTTTTTATTATTTTTAACCATTTAACTAAATGTGCTGAATGGTGATCCCACATGACATCTTGTCTAAAACTCGTTTGACCTTCAGAAGTGATGACCTTAACCAATTTTTACTGGCATGTGTCTTGACTTTATTACTCAGGAGACAGTTTATTTTTGTTCCTTAAAGAGAAAGTGAGCAAGAGAGAGAGTGACTTTTCTTAAGATCAAAGAAAAGGAAAGAGTGAGGAAGTTCTACCCACCCATCTCTATACTAGTGCAAAATTTTTCTCTTTCCCATCCTGTTTTATTAGTATTCTCAGTGTCCTTATAAAAGCATAAATAAACAAGGTGGAATCTCACCCATGCCTCCTGTAGCCACATTTCCCTCTTAAAGCATTTGGGCCCTCCTCTGTTTATACTTTGAAACTGGATTGCTGAGTTGGAGCATTGTCTAATGTAACCATTGTATTATTTTCTTTGGCCTTGTATGAGTAGAGGCCAAAGGGGTTAAATACAAAAAAAAAAAAAAAGAATGAATGAATGCAAATGAGGTTGATCAGCTCTATGCTCTAACTTTAGTAGGCATGGTCCAAGTTAGAAGAACTAACTTTGCTGCTATCTGTTCCCTGCTACTCCCAGTCTATGTCACTAAAACCAAATATAAGCAGGCAGAATGGTATGCAATCGGTAGACACGAGATTAAGAGGCCCTGACATGGAATAAACATCGTAAAGGAGTTGCTGTTTTCCACTGGGATGGGGTGGAGTGAGAAAAACCAGCAGAAAGAGCAAGACTGTGCTACCTTCCTCTCCCCGCACCAAAGAGCCGGTTTGGGTTTCTGGCAGCATAAATCTCAAAGACCTGCAAACTAATGGGAGAAAAGAATGTTTAAGCTGCAGCATTCTACCTGGAAATGAAATAATTCCCTGCTGGGTTATTTGAGGTAAGGTATAGGGAAAACCTTCAGGGCCTCGACTAGAGCATTCCTTCTGGGGTGGGGGCTTCTTTGGATGGCAGAGGTGTGCAGGGCATCATGATGTCAAGAAGGGGCCACAGTAAGTCAGAGCTAAGGAGCTGCCTCTACTTAAAGCTGCTGCCCCCAGGGTCTCTTCTCTCTTGAGAACGTAGGCTCCGTTGGTCTAGACTTTGCCACATGTCAGGAAATTTGATGATGGTTGGCCGAAGGCTTGACCAAGTCACCAGAAGTTTGTGAAGAAGCATCCTTCATTAATAGACCAGGCTAAGGAGGAAATCTCATATATATGTTTGTGTGTGTGTGTGTGTGTGTGTGTGTGAATATACACATATACATATATATGTGTAGTTTAAAGTTTGGGTTGCTAGAGCGTCCATAGATACCATTTGCAATAAGAATGACTGACTTATAGCAATTGGAGCTTCAGATTTATTCTCCATGTCACCCCACCTCAACGGCCTTGCTCTCAGGCTACCACAAGTTGTTGAAGGCACACAATGCTATCAATTCAGTTAATTAATCAACTACTTGGCTGGCCCAGAGATGTGTAGTGAGCACCTAGCAGCATTCACACTGTGGGAGTACTTTGGTGGAGGGGGGCAGGGATATGGTTAAAGGTGAGAGGGTGCAACCTTGGGGCCAGGGAAAGGTGAGCATTTATGCATTCTTGATTCCACCCAGGGTCATGTGTGTACTGAAGAACTCTTGAGACACATCATAGGTTTCTGGGGCTCACACTTCGTTCTGGAAGTCATGTTGATATTGTGGCTGGGTTGTTTTTTCTTCCGTGGTCGCCATTATTTTCTTGGCCTACCCATCACAAAACAGAGGTCACAGCATCACGACCTTTCCCTGGTGGAATGGACTGCCAAAGAAGTCACATGGCCAAGTTTGTATCGGGGTCCACATTTGTTCCCTCTACTCCTTTAATCAGAATGCTCATTTAATTCTATTCCAGCACCTGTTCAGCAATTAACACCCTACGATTTGCATCTTACCCTGACATTTGCTATCTTTCCAATTAGTTTTTATATCAGTATAATTAGGTAGGGTTATTACAGTGCATCAAGCAGGGTCATGGTTATTCCCAAGCCTTTAAGCGCTTTCCCAGATTTGTTTAGGGAAGCCACTAAGGGCAAATGGTTGATTAGGATCACTGTTTTTCTTCTTCATTCAGATCAGGAGAAAACTGTTTCCCCATGTGGCTCATGAAAGATCAGGGAAATATGTCAACCTATAAGAATTAGTATTATGTAGTTCATGACTTTTGGGCAAATTTACAGAGGATTATAAATAAGGTACATAAGGTGGATGTACTGCAGGCATTTTCTACGCAGGGGCCAAGGCAAGGTCCTCTTGTCACTTGGGTTGGGTTATCAGTGGCAAGGACAAAGGGAAAATAGTAAAGGAAATTGAAACCTTCAAAGTCAACTTTTCTCTGTGTGTGTGTGTGTGTGTGTGAGAGAGAGAGAGACAGAGAGAGACGTTTTCTCCCTAATTGCACAAGGAGATTAAAAAAAACAAATTTAAAATTTACCCAAGTATTTATATTTAAGCTTCAGTTTGATTTTGTAATTTTAACTCACTTTGGGAGTATCTAAAGAAACAAAACCCCCAAATCTTTACACCCCCCCCAAAAAAGTAAAACCAGAGGGCAGAAATTTGCTGGATCCACTGGTATATCTGTTTACCATAGCTGGATACTTGGAACAATGCCTAGATCTATAATATGGGCTGGAGGAATTTTTACCTGTTATTAAATGGAATTTTTGGGATAGGAGCTAATCTTTGAGCAGTTAAGATTTAAAGTATATGCCATTCAATAACATTATCCTATTATATGCTATAACGTGTATATGGTACTTCTCTGTATATGCGTATATCAAACTCATAGAGTTTTCTCATAAATGTATAGGTATAGGTCACACATAAATGTATAGGTCAAATTCCATTTCCCATAATACCAAAGTCCTGGAATTGCGAGAGTTGATAATTGCTGGAAACAAGCAAGGGCTTTGCAATGTTTTGGAAGAGTTTAGATTTTGGTGGGTCCGGTATTGTCTGGTATCTGACTTCCCGGGCTTGAAGGAGAGAGACTGCCGGATTGGCGGGGTGACAGAATACTGCATCTGATACAGTTGTTGGAGAAACAGTGCCATGATTGATGGGGGATGTAATAATGCCAGGTTCCTCGGGGAGAGAATTTTACACTGTCTGATTTCATATCGACAAGGTTTTCTTTTACCTGTGATACAAGATTGCACGGAGTCATCTTGTTGTGGCGTGCCTTGATTTTTTTAATAGCGAGTGGGAATGTGATTTGAGGGTAGCGTGGATCGGAAAGCCAGGGAATCAGAATTGTTATAACCGGAGCACGTCGATTGGCCATTTGGGGGTGTCTGAAATGAAAAATCCCAAGGACTGACGTGGGATACTCTGACTGTCTCTGTCTTAAGAAGGAAGGGCAAGGGAGTGCAGGACGGAGGGGAAGACAGACAGACAGAGCCGCGGACATCATAGAAGCTGCCTCCACACCGTCGCGGTGTTCCTGCTGCAGCGTGCTTGACGTAGAGCAGACACTCAGCAGGTACTACTTCAAGGAGTGATGGGACCCTGGTAAGGGTGCAGGACAAGTCATTCTCATCAGTTAATCCACATCTATGAACTGGGACTGTATGTTTCAGTGTGACATTTTGGGTCCAATGTCCTTTGAGTCTTTGCTTAAATGTCACCTCAACGATGCACCCGTGCCCAATCCAGTCCTTCCTAACCCCCTTCTGGACTTAATTTTCCTCATAACACTTTTCGCCAGCTCAGATGCTATATATTTTACTCATCTATTTGTTGATTGGTCTGTCTATACCCACTAAGCTATAGAGATTGTTGTCTGTCTGTTCATTGGTTTATCCTCAACATCTAGAATAATGCCCAACACATAGTAGGTATCGAAGAATATTTGTTTCGTGAATGAATCGCAGAAGGTCTGTACCATGCAAGACTTTGTCTAATGCCTCACAAGAAAGGTCAGCGGCGTGGGGAAGTTGGGAGTGTACACAGCACATGCTGGGAGCCAGGAGACGGGGACAGCATTTTCTCCCATCTGTGTGCCTTGCTAGGACCACCTGTTTGAAATCTGGCAAACACCACAAATATGGAAAATGTCTCAGAGGCAGTGCATACATAAAATGGTGACTATGTCCATTAGTGGAAAAGTTAAGAACCTTTTCCCATCTCGGCTCACACTTCATCTTTTTCTTAATAGATTTCCTCTTGGAATGCAAACACACTTAGTATAAACGAAAGGGCCTGTTTTATACAGGAGATACCCACTCTGGGGAGAGAGTGAGAATAAGAATGACGGTGAGAGAAACAAGCTTTGAATGCATCGGGAATCACTTAGGTGATTTTTAACATGGGTCCAAGGCAAATTTCTCCAGCTATTTCAAGTTAGTTATTTTTCATTGCATTTTTTCTTGTGTAGTATTTCTACTAACTCCTATTTTCATGTAAATTAAAAATACACTTACTCTAATGTTCCCTATACCAGGGAGTATGATATGAACCTCAATGTGCTTATTTCTCTCTACCAAGCAAAGGCAACCTTCCACGTCTTACCTGTGGCTTCCTCCCCACCGACCCACCTTTAGATTTCAAGACAAAAATAAAATCTATTCAAAATCTGTGACACAAGAACTCTAGGGAAATGAGATGCTTGCAAAGAAGTGGGAGAAGTAGAAAAATAAACAGGGCATGCATTTTTCTCTCCTGCCTTGGAATAAGAGCCGACGGATTGGCTTCCTAAGGTGATGAAGTTTCTTTCCCCGCCTCGGTTTCCGAGCCTTGGGTTATTTAAAGGCTCCCTTTGTGAAGTTGCCACAGCGAGGTGGGACGAGGTTCGCCCAGTGGAGAGGGCGCTCCACGAGGGGACGCGTGCCTGGGCGTCTGTTTATGATCGATGTGACGTACGACGCTTCTGGCTGTGCACAGGTCCCAGAAATACGATAATGCGCTGCTTTAAAAAAAAAAAAGTCCAAATACATTTTTTTTCCCCTTAAGACTACTGACAGATTGGAGAATTGCACCAGGGAGGATGACACTGAGTGCTAGCAATGAATGTGGACTGGAGGCGGCAAAGATATGTCCAGTTCTTGCTCAAGGTCCTTTTTAGTCCATGGCACCATCCCATAATGTGTCAGCTTATCAAAGACCTACTGGGAATCCGATGGGCATTTTAGTTGCAGTATCTCTGCCTTCATCATGGCTGCGTGGCTGTGCTTCCAGCACGGGGCTGAGGGAGTGTCTTACTGGACATTAGCATTAATGTTTATCATTGGCAAACTGTGAGAATGGAGGCAGGGAGAGATGTTTATGGGGGACCCAATAGGGGAGGACAGCATCTGAAGCCATTTGAAATGCAATTTAAAACAAAGGGACCAGAGGGACGTCCCCAACACAGAAAACATGAAAATGGTTCTCGTCCTCGTCTTCCTCCTCCTCTTCCTTGGACTTCTTTTCCTCCTCCTTTGACTAGAACAAGTTGGTTGTTTCATAAACAGAACCTAAAAATAAGAAACCACAGCCTGTGTGAGTGAGAGTGAGATTAGCAGCATAATCAATATAAATAATATTACCGACTGTTTGCAATGTCCTGGGGAACATCCCCAAGTTACCGGGATGCAATTTCAATCACTTTGATAAATACAGTTTGCCTCTGCCCATCAAGAGCTAAGCCGATCAACTGTTGAGCACTTGCTCAGAGTCCGTAGTAGCAGAGTTAATAACTTTCACTGCAAATATGAAGGTTAGGTTACCTTGGAGATATATATGTACACGTGTGTGTGTGTACCCGGCACACATCTATATATTTACACACACACATATATAAAACACAGTTTATGTGCTTATTTTCTGTAGATACCAATATGTTTATGGGCTTTTTTAGCGTGGGCAGGTAGATACCTACACATCAATGCCTGCTTCTGCCCATGCCTGTTAGGTCTCCATTCATGGAACCTTCGGGAAGGAAGGAGAGAAAGAGCCCCTCTCTGGGTCTGATGGATCCGCAGGCATCAGGGAATGTTCTCTTCAGCGCTGTGCCCTCAGATGGAGGGAAGGCATTCCAAGATGTCATAAATAAATAAATAACATTTGCCGTTGTTTATAAATCAATTAATTTGTAAGTTGAAAGGTCATGCAAAATATTTAGAGCTCTCCGAGGCAGCTCTCAAGCTGCAGCGCGGCGGCCGGGCGGCAGCTGTCAGGATTGTCCTCCCACTCGGTGCTCAGTTGCGCGTCGCTGGGTATTTTCTGCCGGGGAACGGGTGACCGCTTGATTAGTCGCTACTGGGTTTTGTTCAAGGGAGAGCTCTGCATGGTTGCATTTTAACACCTTCTCCACTAAGCAGGAGGCCAGCACAGGGTGCTAAATTCCTGTCTGTGGCTGTCTGTGAAATAAATCTGTGTGTTGTGCCGTTCCAAGCTGTCAGCAGTGGTTCGCCCTGATGGGCCCCTGAAAGGAGTTTCCTTTCGGTCTGTGGAACAGTGAGCAGCCGCTAGGGAGCTGTCTTTAGCTCAGATTTCAGAGTTAGCTCATTAGACCAATAACAGCAGACACTCTCTTAAACATATTCACAAAGTTATATTATGAGAAGGGGGAAAAAAAAATGCCATGGCCAGACAATGCTAATATTGGGTTTCCCCTTCCCTTCTGTACCAGCCTAGATAGGAGACAGAGGGCCTCCATGACCGCGGGCTCTTTTTCCTTTTGGGTCCCCCTTCACTCTCCTTTCTGATGTGTGGCCTATCTCTGTGACAAGTTTATTTATAAAAGCAAAGTTTCTTCCCTTCCTGGCTAGGCAGTATCTCTCATCCATTTTCTCCGTTCTTTCTTAGTAGGAGTTTCAGCCAACGGTATCTGAAGTGGAGGGCGTCCAGCGAAATGATTATTTCATGTTCTGGCTTCTCTCCTTGTTCTTTAAATGCATGTTTTTCCTCTTGGCTTATGATGTCGGCAATCTCTTCAGATATTTATGCGAGATTCATGAAACGAAGCCA
This sequence comes from Eulemur rufifrons, assembly GCF_041146395.1. Classification (NCBI taxonomy): domain Eukaryota; kingdom Metazoa; phylum Chordata; class Mammalia; order Primates; family Lemuridae; genus Eulemur; species Eulemur rufifrons. The sequence continues at coordinate 6,283,583 of NC_090994.1, forward strand.
GTCACTAAATTTCTGACTGGGGTGTTTCCCTGCAAAACAATTTCATCTTCTACTCTCTATTTAACTTGTTCAACTCTTCTACTTTAAACATTCCAGAATTTTCTCTACCTCTCTGCCTGGCTGTTACTTGCACACAATGGCTAGTCGGCTATGCTAGATACCATGGGGATGCGGTTTGCCAAGACTCTCGGATACTTTTAATTTGAGGGCAGTATTTGTTAGAGATTCACAGCCGGAAGAAGAAAACTAGCCAATACCCAAGTTGCCAATGTTTTACAGCGTTTGCATTTCATTAAATGATATCTACCTTTTAGATGATTATTTCTATGTTAAACACTTTAAAATAATTTAAAAAATCTAATTCTTTTTGGCGGATGGATACTAAGGATGTGCCTGCTTTATAATTCTTGCGGTTATTTGTCATTATGATGTGTGATTTGATTTGTGTCTGGTAATGCTAGCTTTACGGTAACGCATAGATCTGCCTTCAGAATTCCCCGGTGCTCACTTGTATAGAACATTCTGAATACGTTCATACTTGGCTTTAGCACAAAAATGATTCTCTTCTTTCTGGAAAAGAAAAAAAAAAAGAATCTTGGGCAAAGTGTGTTCAGCCATTGTGAAGTAACTCAAGGAAAGGCAAAGAAAAGGCTGAATAACTTTTTTCCTTTTTTTTTTTTAATGACAAATTCAAACACCCACTCCATGTTTTTTTTTTTTTTTTCTTCCCGTTTTACTCATGGATAACTTAAAAATGGCTCAACTTGAAATTTTCCATGTGTCCAGGAAAGCTCCTGGGATTTCTGAGGATATGTAGGCAGGAAACACTTCAGAATATATAAGCAATCAAAAATTTGTTTTCGGTTTGTGAGCATGCTGTACAAAAAATACCACAAACTTCTTGGCTTAACTATTTTTTGCCTCTAATTATATACATGCATACCATGTGTTGTCATTGCATTTATTTTTGTTTTTTTGAGAGGTCAATAAACAGGGCTGGAGTAATTTTGTTATTGTAGGGATAGACAGTTAACTATATATTTCTATATAGAGTAACTTTTTTTCCCCGCTTTTCTGTTTAGTTTCTAAGGAAACAAATGCCTGGGATATGAAAAGCAAAGATGATAAAAATGCTGCTAATTTAATATGGGTATTAACATTTCAAGCAAAAAGAAAGAAAGAAAATGTGAAGCCTTAATTTCTTGTGACAGCACCTGCCCACTTTTCAATAGAGAATTTTTCTCTGTTAATGAGTTATCTCAGTGACTACTTTGGCCATGAACTTAGGTAGGTGGATGGACTGAATACTGTCTGAGTTCTCGGATACCACCTGGTCTGTCTCTCTGTGGCACCAACAGGCTGACTTTTTGCTCTTAAACAGTAGCTTAAGCATTAATTTAGTGGGCGTGGAACATGACCTTACCAGGTCTTCTTTCAGCTGAGGTTTCTCATAGTGATCAAGGCAGAACGTGTTTTGCAGGATTAATGGTCAAATGCAGAATAGGACCAGAGTGAAGGGAACCGCACTAAAAGGAGGAGAAAACGTGTGAATGCAGACATTATGCACATTGTGATTTTCTGTAGATTTCCTGAGGACTGGCCTTGTGCTTACACAGAGGAGAGGCTGTGTGCTGTAACTACTGCTTGGGAAAAACAGCCCCACACCCGTGTATCACTTCAGTCCATCTTGGACGCAATTGGTGAAAACTAATATTGACCTCGAAGATCTCCCAGGCCCTGCTGGTCATGATGATTGCATCGGAATTGGGGACAGAGTCTCCCAAGTGGATTCAAATATTAGCCTCTGCGAACAGCCCAAATGTAGGACAATTTGAAACTATTTCACTTGGAAACTATGCAGTGATGTCGTCTTTTTCCGGGAAAAGCGCTGAGATATCTGGTAAAATTATGTTTTAGGGAAACCTGCGGTGCTGTGCTTTTCGAGTGGTGTCAGGCTGGGTTTATGAGTGTCACTGGCAGCTGCTTTCTCCAAGGGGCGTGTGTGCAGAAGTCGCCAGCGTGTGGGAAAGGGGTGGTTCTGGAGCGGTCAGAATCGGAGTCTGACCCAGGAATGATCCGGGGTGATCCCGACACTGCAGCCAGGCTCCCCCTCCATGGTTTGGAGGCCGAGTGTGAGCTCGGGACCTCCGTGCAGGGAGGTCCACTGTTACTGTCTTTTAGACTTTTTCAGATTCTCAGTGTAACCCATCCGTAGCAGCCTGGACTCGTGCTTTTGTTTTCTAAATGGGGCTGTTTTGGTTTTCATCCATTTCTTTACATATCTGTATTTTTTTTGTTTTAGTTTTTACAAACGGAGCGTGGGTTAGATGATTTTTCAAAAACCAGCGGACATGAAATAGAAGGGAACAAACAGTCAATGACAGCACTGGCAGGAAAACACGATGACACAAATTGTGTCTCTGGTTTCCCAGCGGGCGCGGGTACCGGAGTGATTCACGTTTCATGAATGGAGGATGTCGGAGGACACGGGCCTCACACAAGGCTGGGGAGTGAGTCAGTGTAGACAGCAGGACACACCGCCTGGCGTCCCGTCTACTCACCAAAAGGCGAGTCTCTCCCCCTGTTGACCCATCGTTTAGAACAGCAGGATGGAAATGATCAGATTGCAAAAATGGGGCTCAAAAGAGCAAGGAGAAACAACAGTTCTCTTTAAGTTATACTCCCTTTCTCATTGAGACGACTTCCATGTTAACTCAGTATCTTTGCTGCCATGGCTGTCTGGGGCAGCCGGCTCCCTCAGTAGCAGAGAGAGCAACTTATTAATCCCATCTGGTGAGAAGACGACGTTCTCATCTCACATAAAGGTGAAGATGTAAATATGGTTTTCTGACAGTAAGCTACATCGGACCGCAAAGTACGTGCCTGGTGGTTCTGCTATATTCATATCGCCGGGTCCCACGACCTCTAAAGGGAAAAGAAATGACTGCGGTTCTGGGGAAACAGAACGCAGAAGTTAAAATTCTATTTCCAGTCTCCTAGAACCAGAGGAAAGAGGCCTTGGCATTATGCCCTGTCCCACTAAAGCCAACATCAGCCTTGTTAGTGGCTTCTGATTTTTGCTTTGAAAGTGTCCCTGCTGAGCGCTGGCGAGGAGATGGTGTCACGGAAACGTGATTAACTGGACGATGTAGTTTTCTCATCGGCGAGAATAAGGAAGGCTGTTTATTTAAACATAGCTCATAGGGAATATAATGCAACCAAAAAAAATAACCAACCAAAACTCTATATTTGTGAAGATGTTCATTGCATTGTTTATTATCTAGAATAGCAAAGACCTGAGCAACCTAATGGTTTCATAAGAGGCAAATGATTAAGCAAATGATGGAATAGCAATTTGATGCACTGTTATACAGCCACTGAGAAGAATTGTGGAGGCTGTCTAGCAAGGTGGAAAAATGTCTGGTAAAAAAAATAGAATGTGCATTGTAGATATATATATATCTATATGCATATATATATGAAATAGATTACTACTCTACAAAATATGTCTGAATATGGGCATACAGGAAGCAGAGAAGATAAAATAGTCAGTGGTTAGGGTGGTGTGATTAAAGGTCTGGATCTATTTTTTATTTTCAACTTTTTTCCCTCATGCCTAACATAATTACAAGCAATGTTTCAGAGAGCTATCACCTGAATCATCTTTTTGATGACCTGCCCTAGAGTATGTTTTAACTTCTTATTCCCACTCTGGATTTGTTTCCGTCCAAGGATTTTTTTGTCCTTTGTGAAAATGAGTCTTTATTCTGCAGAAAGGGAATTTTTTTCTTGTGTTGGGGAGGAATCAGACAGCATGCCAATGGAGACAGCTACAGGGAGGCCCCGACCATTTTAAAATGGCAAATGAAGTTGTGACTACGTTGAGAAAAGGCTCGTGCTTTGAAGTCACTGCTTTAGAGCATGAGTCTTTCCTAGTGTCATTTAAAACTCTTTCTATTAAATACGCACACAGTACTCTCCGTGTCATGATGAAGTTGTTGCTATGGACATCAGGATAGAAAATACCTCTTAGAAAAAAATTACCCAGATGTTCTCTAACATCCAAGTGACTTCTTAGCAGTGTTCCACAGGCTTTTTCCATGACCTGGTAGAAAGCACAATAGACAAAAAAAAAAAAAAAAAAAAAGAAAGAAAAGAAAACCTTGCACTTTAATTTGATTTTTGCCATAAACTTGTGTTCGTGGGCAGGTGGTTCTTCCTCTTTGTACCTCAATTATCTTCTTGTCTCTTGTCTACCTCAAAGGAATACCCACAGTCTCCTGGGACTGTTGTGTGTGGATCTCATTGTTTTAAATAAACGAAGAAATTAAAGATAATTCTGTTTTATTCTTTGCGAATGGGCTGCATATTATAGGGTGAGCTATGGCACCCATTTCTCAGGCCTGGTTATGAAATTATCATTTGGAATGTTGAGGACCTTGGAAAGTGGCTTTTAGGAGGCTGTTGTGCTTTGAAAAAATATATGATTAATTTTGGTGGAATAGTTTTTTAAAGGCAGCATTATAGAAGGGGCCACTTTGATGTGATTCAATTAGATTTTTACAAATTTTCAAAATGTTTTTAGAGAGAGTCTCACTCTGTTGCCCAGGCTGGAGAGCAGTGGTGAGATCATAGCTTACTGTAACCTCAAAGTCCTGAGTTCAGGTGACCCCCCCACCCTGACTGCTGCCGCAGTCTTCTGAGTAGTTAAGACTATCGGCATGCACCACCAAGCCTGGCTAATATTTTTAAAGTTTTTTTTTTTTTTAGAGATGGGGTCTTGCTGTGTTGCCCAGGCTGGTCTCAAAATTCTGGCCTCAGGCAGTCCTCCTTCCTCAGCCTCCCAAAGTGCTGGGATTACAGGTGTGAAACACCATACCCAGCCCCACTTTGATTTTAGCTATATGTCAGTAGTTGAAGTAAATTGTACTTGGAGTACAATTTGGAAGTTGGGCATCAACATAAATCATATAAAATTCTACGCTGTTCATTTTTTCTTGCAATAATTTTACCAAAGGCAGCCAGTTTAAAGGCCGATCTTTCATTGGGGTCACAATTGTGTTCCTGGAAGATACAGTGCATAAAGGATTTATAAGTATTGGAACCAATAGTAATAATAAACTCTACATGTAGATTTTTATTTTGAGTAGTTTTAATTTTTTTTTTTTTAAAAGAAAATACATGTCACTATGGTCTTTGAGGCCTTTGGACATGGGGCTCATACTAATTCAACGAATAAACGGCACCTAGAAGTGAAAGTCCTCCACGCAGTGGAAGGAAAACGCCTCTCCTAATGAGACAGAAAACAAAGATGAGGGAGTGTCAGAGACAAAGAGCTTCGGTACAACTGCCCCTGGTCCCCTGAGAGCCCAAACTGGCTGGCAAGAGAGAGCACTTTGGTTAATCCCTAATTGTTCTCTTGGTGCTTCGCCAGAGCGATGATTTTTTAGGAGAAGGCTGTATAATGGTCCTGATCGGAGGACGTGTGAATTTGGTGGCGGGAGGGTCACTAACATTTGCCCTCTTGGTCGCAGCACATGGGCCCAGCACCTCTGCCTGGGGTCACAGGCCCCGTGTTCTGAGACCTCTTCATGTCCACCTCGTGGGCTCCTCAGAGTTGCCCTGAACACCTTCCAGGGTTGCCTCTTACGGGGCTTCAGGTTCCAACCTGGCCTTGCCCTGTGGCCAGGGAGAGGGTCCCCTACCCCACAGGGGGTCCCATAGACACCGCCGTGCAGGCAGGCTCCATCCTCCTGAAGCCAGGTCTGATTTCAGAAGTTCCAGTGCAGGAGACTGATTTACCTGCCGCTTTGGCCACACAGAAATAATTGTAAATGACCTTCATCTCCCTCATGTGGGGAGATGGTTGGGAGTAGCAGGAAAAGAGGAAGCTATCAGAGAAATCCTGAAAATTCCTACTCACAGAAAACAATTTTGCAGCAGTGATTGGATAGGGATGGGGAAGAAGCAGCAGCAGCTGGTGGGGACATTCAGCTCTTTTCTAGAAGGGCCTAGAAGTTTCTGGCCACTTTTTAGCAGGTTTGCCCAGAGGCTCAGCGCCCAGTACATACTTAGGTATTCATTGCACAGGTCACGCAAACCCTGCAGCTCCAATTTTACCCAAAGTTCCAAAAGACTCTGAGAGTGGGAGCGTAGTTGCCTAGGGTGGCTGCTCAGAATAGTCTCTTGGAGGACAGACGGGGACCACATGCCTTCCCCGGACTCCTTGTCTGCAAAATGAAGCTGAAAACGGCGATGAGACCTTCCCCCAGGTGAGAGCTGTCTGGGAACGGTCCGGGGGCCACCTGCTCACCCTGACCAGGGCTACCTCGTTGGCTCCCAGACTGAATCTGTACCCACCAGCAGCCACACTCTGACTTTAGAAGATGCTCCACACCCAGGGGGAGCTACGCAGCCGGCCCATTATTACCCTCATTATTTATTTCTCGCCCAGCACTCCAAAGCCTGCAAGGAAAAGAAGTCTAATTCCCTCCGCATTTCCATCCTGCAATATTTACTCCAAGCCGGAGCCTCTGCCTGTTAATGTTCTCTCCGAGGAGCTCCACTCGCTTTGAGGCGGGCGCCGTGGGGAAATAGAACACAAAGGCAAAAAGGAGGCCGAGAAGTGCTCAGCCCCCAGCCCCGGTGACGGTGACGAGCCGGGCCTGGCGTAATTTACACACCTTACCTAACGCGCCCCACATGTCTGGGCTACAAAAGGCATTCGGTGGACCCGGTGCTGGCGGCCTCGCAGCCTGCCTGCTGGGAACGTGTCAGCGATACTCTTAACGATGACAAAGTAGTTCATCAATAATTTTTTTTCCCCCTCACACCCTTTTCCAAGAATCTAGCAGCAAAATAAAATCCATCTCCCATCAAGCCCACCCTCTGCCTGGACCTGCCCACGCCCAGCAGGCTTCTCCCGGAGCCCTGGGCAAGGAGGCCACAGGCACGGGCCACACATGGCCACCTTCCTGGGCTTCCTTTCAGGCAGAGTGGCCCTGGGTCCCCAGTTTCCTTTTTCTGAACTCATCATTCGCTTTGTGCTAAAGTCGAGTGATGCCGAGGTCTTTCTGGCTGTTGTGCTTCGGAAAGGGGAGCTCTCTTGTCTGTCACCGTAATCTTAGTTCAGTGCATTTCGGTTCCCTTTCACCCACCTTCCTTCCTGTCTCTGGGGCCCCTTGGTGAACACCCCATCGTTGGGATCTGGAGGCTGCTTGGGGAAGGGAAAATAGGTGGAAAGTTCTTTTTAAAAATGTAAGCAAACTTATTTTCCTTCCGCCTTCTCATGCTTCCTCCTTTGTCTCTCAATATATGTAAGTTTTTTTGAAAGGGAGGAGCCAATCTTGTTAGACACTGACCCACGCCTGCCTTCCCATCCCTTTGGTCCTGGATGGGCAGCTTGGCAGGACTTGGCAGGATTTGGCCCTCAGAGGATCCAGAGAGCCATGGCCAAGCCCGGTGTCCGGCACTTAGTATGCGCTTAGGACTCATTGCGGGATGTTTTAGCACATCCTTTTAGGTACCCCGAATGCCATGTGGTTGGTTCGAGTGCTAGGAACCATGTACTAAAGACAGCATTCTATCTGAAGTTGATGTTAGTGGTTAGGACCCCCTTAGTGAGATAGGTTCAACTTTTACCCCAACCTCCACTCCCTTATTTGAATTCGTTGCTCACTTCCCGCGGCACGACCATCGGATTTTTCTTTATTTATTGGATTAGCTCCTCGGCTGGCATTTTTACGGTTATGTTATGCCTGTTGATTGTTGTTGGCTAAAGAACAAACGCCTGGCTGATGTCCACAGGGAAGAACAATTTGCAAATGTATTTTATCCTTTTGTTGATATTTCAGTTCCAAAGGCTCAAGGTTAGTTTGCTTAACTAATGCGTTATCCCTTGATCCCAGGTGTTTCCCTATGACAGTGCTGTCTGGGCTTCACTCCCTGGTGTGACATTCGAGACTGCTAGGATGTACACATCCTTATGAAACACTAACAATTCCATTTATTAGGGGTTACAGAACCAAGGTACAGCCAGTTGATTAAAGGAACAAATGAATAGTGAGTTTATTTATGTGTCAACAGAGGCTAGTTATTGAGTTTGTATTATTATTCTTATACAATGTGGCCTCCACGCTGGTGAACGTTGCTGCTGGTGGTGGCTTCCACGCTGTAAGTGCTGAGACGCTAGTGACCATTCTTTCCCCAAGACTTACTACTAGACCTGAAATGTGTTTGTGCTTCATAAATGCCACTGGATGATGCCGATGATGATGGTGTAGCTAGCACTGGGGTTGCTTTGCCAAAAAATGTGATGCCCGGTGACAAACCAGACACACCACCCCTTGTCGCTTCCCTTTGTCAACACAAAGCCGAACAGAAGGCTGGGCTGTCTCAAGTCCCTTGTGGTAGTAGGATTTGGGAGTAAGGTCTCAAAATGCCAGACTCTGATCTGACGATAACTTAGGAGATTCGAGGACTCCAGAAATATCCTGGGACACTAAAATTGTGATACCTGCAATTTTCATGGCCTGCTTATGTGAGTTTCTGGCTGTTCCATTTTCTACCAGGGGTAGGCAGGCCCGTTGTTTGTGAGTTGCTGGTGCTACTGAAGTCAGTTCTGAGGTCACATTAACTGGGGTGCGTCCATTTCAGAGATTTTGTTTAGATGTCATGGTGGGAATGGGGAAGGGCCTTGAGCCACACAGCTGGGAGTAGAGAGCTTTAGTGAGAGGTGGGCAGCAAAGAAAAAGATAAGGAAACAGAGAATTGCTGAAACGTGATGGGAGAGAAACCAGGCAGAGAACTGGGTGGGCAGACTGAACAGGACAGGAGAGGAAAGGAGAAGAGAAACTCCCGCCGAAGAACATTTGTGGATGTGGGGGAAAGTTTGGGAAGATGAGATGGAAAGACAAAAAAAAAAAACCAAAACCAAAACAAAAAAACCCACCATGATCCAAAGTAAGAATGTAAAGGAAATCAAAATACAGGTAGAAAAATGAAGAAGGAAATTGAAAACCCACATACAGAGATACCAAGATTGCAAAGGGAAGAAAAGAAAAGGGATGGAAAATGAGTATAGGAAAAAAAAAAAAAGTTGGAATTTCTCTTTGGAGGAGATAAATAGGACATTTGTCAGATGAGAATTTTCACGAGACATGCTACATTTGTTAGCTGACTCCAGACGGAGAGGGCTGGGAAATCCGAATATATCTTTATCTGATGAGTTTCGGAAAAAATATTATTTATTTATATTTTTATTGGCACCCATATCCACGGATTGCAGACCAAATCATCGTAGAAAGGTGTCTTCAGGAAAAGAAAATAGACAGAAATGATTGTGGCCATAGATTGTTTTTCATTTTCCATTTCAGGGACAATTTAATAACAATTTGGCTTTGATGCTTTTATTTATTTTGCTTCCTCTTCTGAAGGGCCTATTGGAGGCCTGTTTTGTTTGCCTGTTAGCATTGTTTGTTTATAACTAAGAGGGAACCTAATCTTTTCCTTGAGTAACGTCAACCTAATTTTCTCTAGGATACTGAGTTTTTCTCTCTTTCTTTTCCAGCTCTTCTACAAGGAGTTGGCTGCATGTCAATCTTTTCCTTTTCTTGAAAAGTTTTTTCTTCCCCTACTAGTTCCTCACTGGTGCTGATCGAGAGGGACCCACTATTTGTTTGTTCAAAGAGCGATGATGGTGACGGGTGTGTTTCCTGTACTGCGAAATCTGAACTCATCTGCGCTCTTGTAACGAGATATCAATCTTTTGTGTAATGCCAGGTACTGCGCTTAATTGCCCTCTTGTAATGTGTTATCCCTGAGATGATAATTTGAGTTATTTCTTTGTTAACCTTTACACAGCCAATAACAAATTAAACATCATTATCTGAGTTTAAAATAGGCTGTAAATCTCTAAGCCCTGGTAATACTCAGACACTTACAACCAGGGAGTCATAAAATGACATTAAATGACACTGTGAAACACAACCCCGAAAGTACTACAAATAAATGGGGAGAAAGTAGAACATCACCAACAGAAGTTTAGGTGGAATAATCCATCTGGATTACGATGCAGAGATTATTCAAATTGCAGCCATTTCACACTAACGGAACCTCCTAAAATGCACTTTCTTAATCTTTCTTCCTCCTGCCTGCGTCTCCTTTAAGACTTGACATTCCTTCTTCATGTATGGCTGGAAGTTGTGCAAGGAAACCTGGGTTTGCTTCTGCTGTGAAGCTGGCTTCCCTCCTCTCTTTATACTGATGTCCTTGTCTGTTTTCTTTCACCTGTTTGGTCAGTTCTCTTTTTCCTCCCACTGCCTAACATTGTAAGTCCTATCTCCCTCCAGACATTGTGAGCCATGCACGAATGGAATTATATCTCTACTTAATTATCTTGCACAGTAGATGTGCCAGGACCCAGCCATGGTGATGGCGGTGCGGAGGGCTCCGGAAGAAGCAGAAATACATACGCACAGGGAATTGCTTTTGGAACCAGTGTTGCTGTTCTTTTTCTCAGGTTTGTTAGAAAACTGGCTCTATACGGGGGTCACAGCATATTCTAACTGAGCCTTCTGTATCCACTGATGGCCACAGAGAAAAACTGCCTTCTCCAAGGTAGTATTGAAACTATAGTTAGTGGTGGAACAGGACTAGAACTCAGGCTTCCAGCCCCCAGTTGGAATGTTCTTTCGGTCATACATCACGTCAGATGGAGATGGTTGGAATTGGTCTGTTTGATTAAAAGAATTTTTTTAAAGATGGTATAAACTGTGGTATTAATAATAATCTGAGAGAATGCAGCTCTGGGATCTACTGATCTCAGCGGAATGAAACCATAGCATGAAATAGAGTGGGTTTTAGCATGGGATGGGCAGGAGGAAGTGGGTTGCATTGGACAACCCGTAAGTTCCATTCCAGCGATGCAGTCTCCAGGATTGGAGCCTGCCCTTGCTCATAGACCATCTAATAAAACATTTTTGGTTTTATAACAATTACTGACACTTCCCGAAAAAGTTTTGTTCTAAAACTCAGTGTTTTCCTAAAAATAGTGGATTTAATCAACATTTTCATATGCATTAGCACACAGTTATACATAGTATTCTCCCACAATTTTTTACATCTCCATTTTAGCTGTGGTTAAATTCCTAATGTTCCTCATTCCCAATGACATAGGTGCACTTGTGTTCTCTTCCTCTCATGCTCTTACCCTCTCTTCCTCTTATTATCCTTGGCAGAAATTTTTCTGGTTTATATTTAAATTATTTATTTAATTCTATTTGTCAATTTTGCTTAATTATGGTCTGCTTTCATCTTTGTTAATGCCATCTTCCTGTTTTCTGTGTGTCTATTTCACTTTCAATTTTCTTGGATTGCATTTTTAGTTTATTTTTTAGTCTTTTTTTTTTTTTTTTCCTTTATCAAAGAAAGCATTTTGGGCTATGCATTTTCCTCTGTATACCATTTTGGCCTTGAATTTTATGAGTTTTAATGTTTTCCTTTTTAATTGTCATTTATGTATAAGGACTCAAATTATAGTTTTGATTTCTAAGTGATTGATTTGTTAATCTAATTTGATAAAATTACAGAGATGATCTTAAATTATTGAATTGTGGTTAGAACAATGTGATTTGGACAATTTCTGCCTTTTGGGATTCTGAAAAAATATAATTTTGTTAATGTTATTTGTATCTTCTCCAGCCATATTTATTTTGAGTCTGTTTTATCTGCCAAAGAGCAAGAAGAGTATGTTAAAATTTCTAGCTATAATTATTTTTCTGCCAATTTATCCTTGCAATGCTAATACTTTTAAAATTTATATATTTTACATATTTTGATTACTATGTATTATTATCAATATGTCAGCTTTTTCTTTTTGTGAAATTAACCTTTTTATCCAGTTCAGTGCTTTTTGCCTTTAACTTGCTCTACTATTAGTTTTGTGATCTCTGCTTAATTTTGGTTTACATTTTCCTCATAATTCTTTGCACGTCTTTTTACTTCTAATCTTTGATTTGAGTGGTTTCTTAAAAACACTTCATTGAGGTATAGTTTACATGATAACATAAAATCCATCTATTTTTAGTGTGCAATTCACTAATTTTTAATAAATCATGGAGTTATGGGACATTTGAGGTATTCTTCTTTTAAACAGCATACAGTTGGATATATTTTGGATCTCGTGAATATTTCAATCCCTTTCTAATAGGAGAGTTTACTTACATTTATTGTTGTAGCTGATACTTTTGGTCATGCATCTATCATCTTGTTCCATTTTTATTGTTTATTTCCTTTATCTGCTTTCTTTTTGTATACAGACCTTGTTTTCTTTACTCTAAATCCTCTCAATTTTTTTGGAATATATATATATCTTTTTAAAATTTTACTATTGGCTAAAATTTTTTCAGAAATATTTTTTAGCCTATATTTCTGTTATTGTCATTTATCAATGAAATGTCATCTTTCTATTTGACACAAATAATTTTGCACAATTTTGCCTTCATATCATCCCTTTTCTTTTTTCTTCTGATGCCATTTCTTATTCTTTTTAAATAATACGTTTGGCTTTTATATACAGATTAATGTAATTGTATCAATTTCTCCTCCTATATCTTCCCTTTGAATAAATATTTTTAATATTTATGTTTAAGTTTTATAGCCATATTTATATTGATTATTAGGCCTACCTCTATTTTAATTGGTTTTGTTGTCCCTCACTAGTCTCTTCATATTAAGATATCTGCATTTTGGGGTTTTTATTTTTGTTTCCTTTTTCTGGAGTTAGATTGCATCTTCAATAATCTTGTCAAGAAGGGTACATAGGTGCTGTATTTCCTGACAGTGAATATCTAAGTGTCTTTTTCTAAGGTCTTCACTTATAAAATATTAGCTATGAAATTCTTGGGTCATACCCTTTTATAGTTAAAAAATATTTAGACTTTGCCCAGTGTAGTCTAGCCTTTAATGTGGAGATGGGAAAGTCTGGTAATACCTTGATTTTTATTGATTATTCCTGGTACATAATAAACTTTTAAAATCTGCATATATTTCTTCAACTCAGAAAAATATTTCTCTATGGCATTTTTTGTGCTCCATTGCATTTGTTGGTCCCTCCTCTCTGTGCTCTACGAGAGCATCTTAACCTTGTGCTCCACACAGTCATGGTAGTTTTTTGCCTGGCTGCTGTGTGGCAAATGGATCGGAAGGTAGCTTGAGACAGGATGTAACAGAAATGCAACCAGGAGCGCACCTTAAGGTGGCTCTTCCAGAGGTGTAGAAAGTAAATTAGCATGGCTCAGACCAGGGGGGTGGCGATATAGATGGAAAGAAGTGGATGAACTTGAGATACATTTTAGAAGTAATTTTTAGTGTTGCTGTGAGCATCCTTCTTTTTTGTTGTCTCTCTGGGTCTCGTAGTAAGAAGGTAGGAGAGACTGCAGAGGGGCTGTTATCTGGAGGTCATTTTGAACCAGACTTCTGCTAACAGATGTGGCAAATTTGTAGGGAAGAGAAGTCCTAATAGCTAGGCATTTGCAAAGTGCTTAAAAAGTTATATAGTGATGCCTCCTTGGAGCCTCTTACCCTGGAGTGGTTGACAGTGCACGTAGAGATAAGAAAAGTAAGGTGTGCTGGGTGGTTCAGTGGCTTGCTTGAAGTCACCTGTTAGTTAATAGCAGAATCATGACCTCATCTTCTGCGTTTTAGTGCAGTGGGCTTTGTACTTAGCCAGTATGTTCAGAGCCTTCAGTATCTATAGAGACCCTGGAATTGTCACTGGGCTGGGTTGGGGGGCAGAGAGAGGTGCTAGGTCAATTCAGCACACAGGGCCCGTCCCTGTGTCCCCCCACATTGACCAGTACAGCTCCCCTTTTGCCTATTATTTTCTTGTCTTTTATAAATATAAAATTTTTATTTAAAAAAATTCTGCTGCCAAACAGTAATATCTGAAAACCATTACAGGATACATGTTGCCTCTAGCCTTTGGGCTTGATGGGGCTGTGGCTTTAATACAAAAGACACTCGACTCCACTCCACTCTCTTCATCTGGATTCCGACCAAGTGCAGCACCGAATGGAGGTGGCCTGACAGCCACCAGTGGGTTGTGCGAGTCATAGTTGAGCTCCGCTGAGCTGGGATTTGGAAAGGACTGTCCACTCCCGTGCTGCGTCTGTGGTCAGCCTGCAGCTGCCTCTCACTTCGCTCCCCTCCACTTGCTCCTTTCTTGTGATGCACGTTGCCCTTTTCCTTCTTATTCATTCTTTCTTTTCCTTATATTTTACCCCTGTGATTTCTGTTCATATTTTCCGGCATCCTTCAACTTGATTTCCTTCCATTTTTCTTTTTCTAGACGTCTGCCCATGATCTTCCCTCCCTGTCCTTCTCTTTTCTTTTCTTTTCTTTTTTCTTTATTTACCTTCATATGCTATCTTCTCTCCCTATTCTTATATTTCTCAGTATTTTATCGTGAAAATATTGAAATACACGTGTTGAACGAATTCTATGGTGATGCCTGTACACCTACCATCCAGATTCTGTTAATAGCATCTTACTAAACTTGCTTTATCACATGTCTGTTTGTCTATTTATTCGTCAGTGGTATGGTGTTGGTTTGATGCTCTCAGAGCAAGTTTTAGATACCAGTCATCAGTGCATTCCCCAGCTACTTCAATATGCATATCATTAACTAGAATTCAATATTTGTTTGTAATCCCTGTTTCTCTTTTAGTTAAAATTTACTGCGCAACAATCTTCAGTATATGATCAGATGAGTTTTGACAAATGAATACTCTTGGGTAACCTACAGCCCCGTCAAGATAGAGTGTTCAAGTCACCTCAGAAAGTTCCTTGTTGTTCCTTCCTGTCCCTTCTTAACCAATCCCTGCCCCCACTCACCGTTCCAGAGACAACCACTGTTCTGATATTTTACCACTACAGATTACTTTTGCCTATTCTTGAAATTCATAAACATGGAACCAAACAGTATGATACTTTCTTCTAGAAGACTTCTTGCACTCAGCAAAATGGTTTCAAGATTCACCAAGTTGAGGCCACACTTGTAATCCCAGCACTTGAGGAGGCTGAGGTGGGAGGATCCCTTGAGGCCAGGGGTTCGAGACCAGCCTGAGCAAGGGTGAGACTCAGTCTCTACAAAAAATTAGCCGAGTGTAGTGGCACAGGTCTGTAGTCCCAGCTATTTGGGAGGCTGAGGCAGGAGGATCCTTCAAGCCCTGGACTTTGAGCTTGCAGTGAGCTATGATGACACCACTGCACTCCAGCCTGGGTAACAGAGCAAGTCTCTGTTTCAAAAAAACAAAACAAAACAACCCCCCAAACCAAAACAAAGATTCACCAAGTTGATGCTCCTATCACTGGTTGTTCATTTTTCACTGCTGAGGAGTATTCCATCAAATGACTCTGCCATAGTGTTTCTTAGCTATGCTCCCTTTGCTGGTCGGTCTTCGTCATCATGAGCGAAGCTATGAACTCTCTCCAAAAACTTGCCCTATTTTTGCCTGTCCTCTATTTTCTGTGCCCGTTTACAGCCCCTGCCCCTTTTTGTTCCCAGAGCACACTCAGGATTCATGAGTAAAATGGACATGATAATTGCTCTGTCACAGGGTTGTGGTGGGAAGAAAGCCAGATTGTATATATAAGGTTCCCAGATCAGTCCCTGGCACACAGTAGGCACTCAATAAGTGGTAGTTCTGATTATGCAGAATAGGCTTGTCTTTGCAGGGCTTTTCAGGATTGGATTTCTGCATTCTTTCCTAGCTCTGTGGCCTTTGCCAAATTATTTCAAACCTATATGCCCTCATTCATTCCTCCACAAGCTCTCCCTTTCCTGGTGAGTTTTATAAAGATAAAAATATAAACCTTCCTAATATTATTGGAAGAGAATGATGAAGAAAAATGACGGCAGAGCGTTTGCAAAAGAAATTGCATCTACTTGTTTTTTTCACACTGCTCGAGTTTTGCAAGAAATTGCTTCGAGATCCTTGGATGAGAAAACTGTATTCAAAAGCCAAGAGCTACAGTTTCAGGGATATCCTTTTCCCCAGACCCATTAGCTGCCATTCAGCTAGGACTTAGCAGTTTCCACTGGAGCAGAAAGAAGTTTATTTTACCATTTTAATTTGGTGCTGCTTTATTTATCCTGTTTGTGCTAACCCAAATTTGGCACCTACTCTGTGCTCCAAGTGCTAATTTAAGTGACATATTTCCGTTCTGCCTGGGAAGAATACTCAGAAGAGCTGAAAGACGTGTGTTTATAATTATAAGGTACCGAGTTGGCTCAGACAACATCTCGTAGCATATGGGAACTATGTGGGCTAGTTAGCAAAAGTTTATGCTGAAGCCTGATGCTGTTTGGCTGAGTTTTGTAAACTCAGAGTTGATAAGCTGTGTCTAATAAGACATGGGCTGAGTCAATTTAATATTTCCAGGCTCGTCTGTTGTTGTGGTGAGGACGGCCCCTTCCCCTTTCCTTGGCCTGAAAACTCGGAGGATTTGCGTCCCGCTGGGGAGGTGGGAGATTTTGTCGGGATAAGAGGGGGACAGGCTATTTTCTTACAACACAGTCTTAGAATCTGGACACGAGTGCTTGGCCCCAAGCTGACGAAATCTGGCTTTTTATTTTTCATTCCAGATTGACATTTGGGAGGGTTCTTGGATTACATTCAACATTGTGCATTTTAAGCTTTCTGTTTGAAACCACATTATAGATGGTCTTATAAAGTTCCTACTTCTAGACCTCTTCTATTATTATTTAATAAATGCATAAATAAATAGGGTGTTTTAAACTCAGAGGAAAGATGTGCTGTCACAGAAATGGGTCTATGGATTGTGTACACACCCACGTATTATATACATGCACATGTATTTGGACACTTATGTCATGACTGGTTGTGCAAAACTGTGCTTTCAGTAAGATGTTATTGTACACCTACCATGCACAAGCAAATCAGATTTTGCTTCCTTTTCGATCTGCAACCTTTGGGCTGGGAAGAGGAGATGACAGGAGAGAGCCACCAGGGGCTGAATCCCAGGCTAATCCTCATGCAGCTTTAGGCTCTAGAAGTTGACCCCGGGGCCAAGTGAGCTGGCAGAGAGGAAAACCATTAACCCTCCGAGGAAGGCTTCCTGGCAAGTCTGCCCTGCTGCTGCTGCTGCTGCTACGGGGCCACCCACGGCCCTTTTATCCAGAAAGCCAAGTACACTTAGCTCGAGGAAAGGGAGCCACTGGTGCCCTTCTTCCTGTTATTTACCTGCAACAATGCCTTTCCATTGCAGGCATACTGGAAAGAGACTGGGTCAGAAACTTAAACTCCTTGTAGATGTGGGAGAGTGGTCTGCAAGCCATTTGGGTTGTCACATATCTGAATCCTTTTCACTCATTCCCCATGTGCCCCAGGCACGCGGGGGCCAGTATGATGTCTGTAGTCTCTGAAACCCCAGGTTTAGGTGGATGTTTGTTTAAAGAATCGGAGCTTCCTGTGCCAAATAACATGCTTTGTAAATCATGTCTTTTTTTCATCTTCAGAGTGGATTAGATGAGGTCTTGCTCTTTTACAAGTTGGCTACGACATAGATCTTTATAACCCAGATTTGGATGTGTTGCGAGCCAAAACCTTGCCCTGGATGTCACATGGGAGACGGTGAAAGCTGCTCTAATGTGGCATTGGCCCACACCACGAGTCTGTTATCTGTCAACACCCAGCAGAGGGGGGCCCTTCCTTCTGCCCCAGTCCCCATTCCTAATGAGTCACATTCCGCTAATCCTTGTCTGTTTGTACAGCATCTTCACATGTGGCATTTCCTTTATGCCTTAGAATAACCCTCTGGAGGGTCCATGTTACCCCCATTTTATGGAATACTGAGGCTCAAAGAGGCTAAGGCATTTGTGTGAGGTCTCACATTTTGTCTGCCAGTGACAGAGCCTGGGTTGTCTGACTCTAAATCCAATGCTTGTCCCTCTACATCATAGCTGTCTGTCATAATTGACTATCACACAGTTCATTTAATATAACTGGACGATACGATGCTGCTAGTTTAGTTTTCATGTGTTAGTCTTGTTTTGCAGAACCAACGTAGTTTCTTGGAAGGAGCTGTGGATTTGGAGTTCAAGTTCTTGCTCTTCCACTCTTTAGTTATGTGATTTTGGGAAAATCAGTTTTGAGCCTCAGTTTCCCCACCTGTAAAATGGGGATGGTAGTAGATGTCTTGTGAATGCTGGGGAATGATGTTCGAGAGAGCATTTGGTAAAAGAGAAAATAGCGTGCAACATGTAAAAGGTTACTGTTACAATTCTCTCTCCAGCCAGATTGGACATTCCTGGCTGGATTAGGTCACGCTACTTTATTTCTATTACTTAGCATATTGCCAGCTCTATAGAGTTTCTTCAGTAAATGTGAGCAGATGATTTACTGATTGATTGAAAGCTGAGATCATGCCTCCTGGTTACTTTGTTTCTTTTCCCCAGCGTGTACTGTCTCTATATGGTGACACCCCAGAGATAAATTTTGGCAGATTACAAAATGTTTCTTATCGTGTACACCAACATTCATATTTGTTCACATGGACTAATAAAACTCATCAGAATGTGTGCATGTGTGATCATGGAGAATATTTGTCTGGGGGGAATTTACCATTAGTGGGGTCTCACCAATGGCTGCGGCAAGGCTGGAGCCTTGGGAAGATCAAAGCTTGTCTGCTTGTCTCTGGTGGTTGTGTCTCTGTGAGCGGCTCTTTGATGAGCCCAGGGCTTTCAGAACTGTGTCAAGAGCCCTGGGGTGGGTGTACATGTCCCCTCTTCCCTATTTTCCCACCTATCCACGCTTCCTAGCCTGCTATGCAGTGAGAGGCCAAATGGGTCTAGGGACAAGAAGTCTGAGGCTGGGAGGGGCGGGCAATCCCGAGGGATTAGGTCCTTTGCAGAGCGCTTGGACATCACTAAGCTGTCCTTGGAATGTACCTGTGTTATGAAAGAATGCAGTGAATTATGAGATTCCTTATAGAATGAGAGGAAAAACCTAGCAAGTTGGTAGATGTCCTCAAGAGAGTATTATTGTTATTACTGAATATTACTGTAGCCTATACCTGTGTGGTTGTGTGTCTGTAGAAATGCAGTTACTACTTGGAGCCCAATGAGTGCTTGAAACCCAAGAGCAACAGCTTCTAGGGAGCATCAGGAAAGGTTTCCGGAGTGGCGCTGGAATGAGGGTGGGATTTTCGACAAGTTTGCATTAGGGAGGAGCAGTGTGATATGAAAGCGCTGAACTTGGAAGTCAGGAGACCTGGGTTTTGGCTTGATTGTGTTATTCTGGATAAAATTTAACCTTTGTGTGCCTCGGTTTCCTCAGCTGAAGAACCAAGGCAATAATCCTCATGCATAATAGTTGCAAGGCACAGATGCGACATCACGCATGAAAGTTCTTAGAACTTGAGCAAATGAAAGGTGAGATGATGGTGGTGTTTTGAAGGTGTGAATAGCTTGGAGACCCAGCTGTAGAGCGTGATTAAGAGGAGGGCTCTTGAGACTGCCTGGGATCAATCCCAGCTCTACTACTTGCCAACTGTGTGACCTCAGGCAAGCAATTGAACCTCTGTGTGCCTCAGTTTTCTTGTCTGTAAAATGGGGGGAAATAATAGTATCAAATAGTGTTTGAGCACACAGTTAAGGTCTCAATTCATGTTTTATTTCATTTAACATAAAACATTTGTATATATTTGATGTTCATATACATATCATATTATACGTATCATATATAAATTAGATTATTATCCAATAAATATGAATCTTCAGTAAAGCAGATTCATTGCTCTCTCTTTCCCTGCCCTCACCTTTGACTCTTTAGTCT
Organism: Eulemur rufifrons; assembly: GCF_041146395.1. Lineage (NCBI taxonomy): Eukaryota > Metazoa > Chordata > Mammalia > Primates > Lemuridae > Eulemur > Eulemur rufifrons. The sequence continues at coordinate 6,303,439 of NC_090994.1, forward strand.
TACCCTCTTCTTCAACTTAATGGGAAAGATACTAATTATCGTGGATTTTTGTTTTTTTTAAAATTCCAGGATAAAATCTAGAGAAGTCATTCTGAGTTGAGCCTAGCAGAGCCTGAAGGGTCCCAGAGAAGAGCCACAGAGGGATGGGGTGAGAGTGCGAGGGCCCGGGCTCCCCTCTTTGGCTTTGGCAGAGCCTTTCTCTGCATTAGGCTTCTTTGTGTGATTTTCTTCAGAAAAAAGAGTTCACCTCCTTGAAGGAGTTTGACGCCTGCTGGCTTAGAGTCAACACAGATTTCAGCTCCAGTCTCAGGAACCTTCTCCAGCCATGTCTGTTACAATTGGCAGAGTATCGTTGGTGATATTGATCAACCACAGTCATTAACGTGCCATCCCAAAACCAAAACAGTTTTTTTTTTTTTAAAAAAAAATTATTTTTGTTGGTGTGCCACACTGAGAAAGATTTTTTAAAAAATAAGGATTGTCATAAAAATGAACTCTCAGATGACCAGAAAACAGCCCATTGAGTTTGACTGAGATTTTCATACAGTCAAGCCTCAAGGAAGGGGTATATACTGGAACGCTGGTAAGTTGGATGCTGTGGTGGACGTGACAGAAACAGTGTCTCTGTCCTTGTCTTCTGGAGTTTATAATCTAGCAAGGGTGACAATTTGGGGGTCCTTAACAGCAACTCAAAAGTTTGTGGTTTCATATTCAACAATGCTTCTGTAAATACTACTGCCTAGAGGAGAGAGGAGGCAGAGTAGAGTGCATTTATGATAGAGGCAGCTTCTTGCAGGAGCTGGGAGTTGAAAGATGGGTAGAATTTAAGTGGGTGGAGTGCATTCCAGTGGGGGCTACAGCATGGACAAAGGTGAGGGAGGGGGGCCCAGCCTGACAAGTGAGAGCCTCTGTGAAGATGCTGGATCGATGCATAGACAACTGTCATGATGAACCAAAGCTTCATGAGGGCAAGAAGCATGGTTAGTGCCCGGCATACAATAGTTTCTCAACAAATACGTGTTATAGAAATGAATTTATAACTTAGCGCTTTGTAACACATAACCATTAAGCTCATGAAACTCTTCTAACACACCACCTACTTTTTTAAATAGCAAGATTCCCCATTACTTCCCGCCAACCTCAATTTCTCCTCCTGGCTGGACCACAAGTAGCCTTGCAGTGAATGTCAGGGATTTGAGGATGACCTTTGCTACATATCTGGTAAGGAAGAAACGGCAACTCAGAGAAGTTAAGTGACTTACCCAGGGTCACACAGCTAGTTAGTGGTCAGAAGTCTGGCATCTCAGGTGTGTGCCTGGTGATCTCATTAGGGCCAAGTTGACTCTGGAAACCCCTCCAGGTCTGCAGACCATTTCTCCTGCCTTGCTCTCTGGGGACCTCCCATCCGGGTTTACTGGTGGTGAAACTTTATGTGTGTATCATGTGTGAAGAAATCCACTGTGGCACTGTATATTTTATATGTAGCCACTGGGTATTTCAGAGAAGGCAGCAGCTAAATTCTCAGCCCATTCAAAAGGCACTTCTAGCTCCGTGGAGCCCTGGAGGACTTGGAGAACTCGTTGGAGGCTTGGGTTATGCTAGTTAATTCCCAGCTTGCTAGCATCCCTCCTGGGTGCAGCCCATGCTTCGCTCAGCTCTGTTTTTTCACTTTTCCAATATAAGACAATTCCCCCTGCCTTGCTTGAGAGCAGAGTTTACTGTCCCTAAGATCTTCTGGAGGCAGAAGAAAGATACATTTTCCTTTGCTTATTGTAGAGCCATGAATTTTTTTTTTTTCTTTTTGGCAGAAGATGAGTTTTTTTGAGAAGTTTCTCAGTTTCAGGTGGTGGGTGGATAAAAATCCCCGAGAACACCCAGGAAGGGTAGCTGCAGATCTGAGCTGTGCAAATCTCATTCTGTAAAAATCTAAAGGCCTCCATGGGAAAGAAGAACCTTGGGCTGTTCCCAAAATGTAGACATCAAGGGACACTGGACAGATTCCATCCCCTGGAAACTGAGGGTTTCTGGGGTGCAATCAGGCTAATGTGTCTCATGGATCTTTCCCGGGCTCTGTGCTTCGCTGCTTGCAAATGTTGGCAAACCTGGATTTTGGGGTCTGTTTACATATGCTTTTAATTATACGGTTAAGACAACTGTGTGTTCATCTGACACTCATATTGTCAGCCAATATTGTCGCAGTGACACAGCCATTCGCAGTGCTCTGAAATGCTTGAGTTTTTATAGTCTGTAAATTTGGGAGACCCGGTTCCTCCTCGATTTCACATTCCAGAAATAATTTATTTGGCTTCTAGTTTATAGCCACGTACGTCTGTAAACATGCACAAGTACACACCTTCTTTTCATTTATGCTTTATTCTCCTTGACCCTGGCACCCGCCACCACGCGCCACTAGAGGAGAGAGCCCCGCACACGGCACCGTGGCCAGTGTTCAGGGGGATGCATCTCTCCACCCACCATGAAGGAAAATGCTTAGATTTAATTTTTTTTGGAAGCAATCATTGCACGGTTATCTTTCGGTATCTTTTAAACAACACCCCAGTGACACAGAAGGATAAAACTTCACAAAGCGAAGTTTTTGATTTTTAAATGGACACTGATACCAAGGCGGGGGGGAGTCCTTTGTTTTGTGTCCAGCACTCGGGCTCAGCTGATCCATATGCACCAGTGGGCACACCCAGCGGGTTTTCATAATTCATAAGCCGAGAGGCCCCTGACGAGCACGGGCTGCAGCACGCGGCTAGAGCGTGCCGAGGAAGCTGGGCTGGCCGGGGTGAACTCGGGAGATCGGAACTCGGATGTCCAGGCTTTTTCTTGCATTCCAGCTTCCTGGGCAATATTGGGACCCCCAAGCCCAGTCCCCAGATTGGGTCCCAGTGGATGTTTAGGGAAGAAGACGAGAGATTGAAAGGCATCTTCTCAATGGAGGCCGCGATGAGGTTTACACTCGGGGAACTTTTATTTAAAAGTTTTTTTTTTTTTTTTTTTTTTTTTAAGTTATAAAATGAAATAGTAAAACAAAAATGTCTGGAACACAGAAGGGGAAAAAAAATCACTGTAACTCTTAGCACTTCAGCATAATTATTTTCACTTTCGTGTGGCCCCTTCTGTTTTTTTATGGGTGTATTTTTACACGTGTTAAAGTACACACAGTTTTGTATGCTGTTGTTTTAACTTTCGTGTTGAATGATGCATATTTTCCAGGCTTTTATACAGTTTTCATCCTCTTTTAATGGGTAAATACTATTCATTCCATTGAGTGCATAGATGTGACATAACTGATGTTAACATTTCTACGTTATTTTTGAGATGTGGAAGTTCTCTCACTTTTGACTTCTAAAAATGCGGTGATGAATTTACGCACGTGGAGAAGATGAACATGTGGTTCCTGGTTCTGCTGTGCACAGGCCAGGTGACTTGTTAAGAATCAAGACTATTATACATCTTTTAGTTCACCTACAACTATAAGCCTTATAAATAGAAACATAGAAATATAACATAATAAAGACAATATATTGATATATAATTGCACATTTATATACAATGTGTTAGATATATGTTATAACATGATATAAATCAACCTTAACTATAAAAAAAAGATTAAGGCTGGGTGTGGCGGCTCACATCTGTAATCCCAGCACTCTGGAAGGCCAAGGCAGGAGGATCGCTTGAGCCCAGAAGTTTGAGACCAGCCTGAGCAACGTAGTGAGACCCTGTCTCTATAAAGAATTAAAAAAAAAAAAAGTTAGCCAGATGTGGTGGTGCATGCTTGTAGTCCCAGCTACTTGGGAGGCTGAGGCAGGAGAATTGCTTGAGCCCAGGAGTGTACAGGGTTACAGTGAGCTGTGGTTGCACCACTGCACTCCAGCCTGGGCGACAGAGTAAGACCCTGTCTCAAAAAAAAAAGAAAAAGAAAAAAAAGAAAAGAAAAAAAGGAATAGAATACTTTCCACTCTGGAGGTGGAGCGGGGAGAGGAGGTGCTGGTAAAATCAGACTGCACTAGTGTGTTACCACTCCTAGAAGGTTAGGGGCCGTGGAATAGTCTTAATAGTCCTGGAGGATGGTATAAATGCAGATCAATGCAATCTGCACACAATCCCCCCATTTCCTTGTAGATAGTAGTTTCATTCAGGGTCCTCACCCATGGAGCTTTGCATTAAAACTCTTCCCCTGGGAATGATGGGAGTTTCATCTTTCACTTGCCAGGCCTGCTTTTTGGTGGAGGGTCAAAAGTGCTGGGGACTGGGCAAGGAGCAAGGAGGAGGAGGAGGGTGCAGGGTGAGGAAGTGGGGCCGCTGCTCCCCGGCTGGGGCTGTGCCTTGGGCCCCAGCTGACACGAGAGTGCTCCGACTCCGTCCCACCCAGCCGGCGTGCTGGGAGCTGGGAGAATGAGCAGTTCAGTGTGGGTGTTCTAGGCCGTTTCTCACCACTTACCACTTAGCAAATGTCTGAAGGAGTAGCTCACAGAATTGGCTCAGAAAGTTAGAGTATGGGAAAGTTGAGCTCAGTAAGTTAGAGTATGGGAAAGTTGAAGAACTTCAACTGTTTTTGAAGCGTAAATGGGAACTTAAGCCCAGGTGTCTGAGTGCAGAGAGCTAAAAAATGCCCATCCCAATCCAAACTCTAATTGGGTCAACTTTATATATAATATGAGGGGCTGGAACCACAGCAAACCTCCCCCTGGGACAAATGCAGCCAACTACCCTTTTTAAAGCTTAGTCCATGAGCTGTATTAGACTCTACCTGAAAGTGTTCTGGTTCATAGAAAATTTTATTCTATTTTATTAACCAATTGTGAGACTTAATTTGCATTTTGCTTGGAGATTATTTTGAACATTTAAATCCAGATCCTTCGATTTCAGGAAAAGAGAACTGGGCATGTATTCTATGTCCTGTTTGTTGGCTGAATATTTGCACACGTGTATAAACTGGGAAAATGCAGGTGCGTGTTGTCTGGCTGCATTGGTTCATGCTTTCCACCCTCACGTTCATTGCTCTGTACGTGTCATTTTGGAACCTGGACTCTCCATTTTGCTTTGCAGCAATCAACACGGATCACAGAGCATCAGCCCCGCACCCTTGACGCAGTGCTTGGGGAGGGCAGGTGGGATGGGGGCGGGAATCTGGCCGAGGTATAGGTCAGTCCTGCCCGTTGGAAGTTAGAAGTAGGGAGGTGAAAAATGGCACATAGGACGGGTGAGATGCAAGACTGCGAAGCAGCAAGACCACGTTGTGCTGCTGTGCACAAGGAAGTGGCAGCTGGAGGTGGGAGGGTCCTCGGGGGTGGCGAGGAAGGCAGCTTTTGGGGTGCATTTTAACAAGAGGGGAGGGCTCTGCGTGGGCCAGGCTTGGAGGTGGAGCAAACAAGACATGTTCTTCGAGTTTCAGGCAGAAGCTGAGCCGTTCCTGGAGCTGGGGACCAAAAATACATGGTCGTTGAAGTTCTCCACTCAGGGACTTTCTACACTGAGCTGGTCCCATCTCCCCAAGGACAGGCCACAGTTCCTCCAGGGGTCGGGGGTCGGCCCCCACCAAAGTGCTGTGGTCACAGTTTTCCTGTGGCCCCCAACTACACCCCTCCCCCACTACGTTCCTCCAAGGCATTTGGCATCTTTTTTTAGTGGTGGCCTCCCAGTGTCATTAAGCAAGTCAAAGGTCATCGGTCTAGAAATTGACACACTTGACCCATTTCCTTTCTGCGCTGGACCTTGAGTCTGGAGCCGGCTCCCCCAGGGACCACGTGGAGGGCTTGAAACAGTCTCCAGCCCTTTCTTCCCTTGAGGTGTATAATTCGATATTTATTGCCTCTCTGCCCAACAAGGTCTATGGTGCCACTGGGATCCATTCGGTAAAGAATGCTGATCCCTTTATGAATTTTTGATGGCGGAGGAGGAGCGTTTGAGGCCACTGGGGGACCTTGTGAAATGGAAATGTTTTTTCTTTTTGATCTTTCTCCCTTCTTTCCTTCTTTCTTTCTTTCCTTCTGACACGCGTACCATGGTTGCCATGTCTAGACTTGGCTGAATGTCAGCGTGGAGTATCTTTACGAGAAAACAGAGTCACAGCCCTTTAAAGAAACAGCCCCGACACCCCCTCCCGTATCTAACTGTGTTTATAAAAACAGTGGAAACTTTATTCAGGAAAAGAGACGTTCAGGCCAAAACACAAACATTAAAAATAAAACAAAGCAACAAACAAGATTCTCTCTGGGGCGGGAGAGGATAAGTGGCCCCCCCTGCCCCCACCGCCGCTGTTCCGTTTTTTGGTGGTCTGAGGGGGTAGGACTCCAGGGACCGAGAGAGTCGAGATCTGTATTTCATTGCTAAGAATTTGACAGCTACAGCGCAAAGCAATACAGTCCTGCTTTTTATTAGCCTGTGTGAGTCCAGCACAGAACGGAGTGTTTTTTTTTTTTCTTTTCATTTTTCAGAGGTAGAAGTTTGTGCCAAACTATGAGATGATTTAACCACAATTTCCTTCCTGAATTTTTTTTTTTTTTTTTTCCAAAGCGAGAGGGGAGGGGATGATCGGGTGGGTGTTATTGTTTAATAAGATTTAAACAGGGTCTCTATTTTGTGGCCGGAACAGCCTTTCATGCCCTTTATCTGTACTGGGACTTCAGCTGGGTTTTTATTTTGGTGACATATGGCCCATCGTATAATAAAAAGAGACGAACCATTCAGATTTAATTTGAGCGGCTAAGGACGTCAGAAGGGCTGCAAGGGGAGGCTGTACCTGAGCCTTCATTTGTTTAAAAAAAAAAAAAAAAAATTGCGCAGAGAAGTTGAGAAGGTGACTTTTGGAATTAGTTTGGTTTGGAGGCATTAAGTCCCAGATCGAGAGAGAAGGTCAATTTGTAAGTTTGGGAGAAGTGCCAGCCTCGCTCGCTCTTTTATTGGAGAATTGCCTGTGGGGCCTTTCAGAGTAGCTGCCCTTCAGGGGTCCTGCCTTCCACCTGCTTCCCCCTTGAACAGGGAAATGGGCTTTTAAAAATATTACGCAGCACGCCACAGCCGTCTCCTGATCCAAATGCCGTGTGGCATGACACAATGTGACTCGAGGGCCGGGGGCAGGGCGCGGGCCTGCAGCTGGCACACAGCGCCTGTCCGGGGCAGGGACTGTTTCTAAGCCCAGCATGCACTTCCCTCGGAGGACAGGGCCCACCTGGCCTCCACACACCCCTGGCAGCTTGCCCGAATCATTTTATTTCACCCCCAAACACTGCCATGGAGCAAATGCTTTTTGCATCTGCAGGACATACAGCAACTTGCCGGTAAGGGTTTCGTGGGCTCCGGGAGGGTGACAATGACAGAACCTGCAGAGGGATTCGCGCAGCCACACGGGAATCTCACCATCGTTTTCTACGTGCAACCTTCGTGTGCACGTGTGTCCGTGTACAGGAGGTGGGTACTGGTCTTTGGAGAACCTTCCATGTCACAAGTTAAAGATGCTGCAAGGTTTGAGCAGCCTGTGTTGTAGCCTGAAGCCACTGCAGGCTGTAGAGTGAAATCCCCCAACGTCAGGCCCGTTATTTGCCCCCAGTGTCTAACATGCATCCTCAGTGTCGTCTTTTACAAGCTTTTGTTACCACGTGAGTTGTGTCCACTGTGCACCGAATCACCCTTTTGTGTTGCTTCTAATTAACTGTAAGGACAGCGTTTGGTACCAATTGGTGTGCTGGAGGAGGGCACTTTGGTTATGTGTCCTTGGGCAAAGCTTGTGCCATGGGGGAGTGGGGAGAAGTCACATCTCCTAGGAGTGCTCTGGTTCTGAACCTGCAGCGAGAGGCCAAAGGGCACCTTCCCTCTTTCACTCACGTGCGGCTCACTTTTCTCTGGCTGGCACCCTGTTTTCCTTGGCTGTAAGAGGCAGCTCAGTTTGGACCATGGCTATGATGCCTCTCATCACCACCACCATGGAAGGATCAAGATGACCATCCAAGCCACTCTCCAAGCCAGCTGCCAATAGCATTTCTGATTTATTCGCAGCAACTTGGAGATCCGCTGCTAACAGCCACCTTGATGGCGAACAGCACTATAATTGCTTGGGGAAAAAGGCAGGCGTTTAGCAGTCATAAAAGAAAATCTGCCCACCACCAAACCAAATGCTGCTGCTCTCCTTCCATGCAGCAGGGGTGGGGGGCTACATCCCCCGTGCCCCCCACTTGAGTCCCCCAAGGTGGGCTTGGGGCTTCCCTGACTTTTTAATCCTCTCCATTTTGAATCTGGGGTCTGAGTGATTCTTTTTTTGTTCCTCTTGGGGGAGACTGGGCATGCAGGGAGGGGGCTGCAGTATTCGATGCATGTTTTCTGGGGCTTCCAGTGTGACGAGGGTTCAGTGACAGGAGCCTCTGACGGGCTGTGGGGCTGCCCAGCAGCCTGTGACCACAGTCGATCAGCTGGGGGTTCATGGTGCTGGCTCCCTCTTCAAAGTGACAACATGGTAGGGCAAAAAAAAAAAAAAAAAAATTATAATAAAAAGCCCAAATCAAACCAAAAAACCTGGCTAGAGGGGAAACTAATAAAGTAATAGTGATCCTTAATCTGTCCGCATTCTGTGGGCGTCACAGAGGTAGCATTCTCCCCGCAGGTACTCCGTCATCTGTAGTCTCTGTAGTCCCCAACTCACCTTATATTTCTGTAGCCAGAAAAATGTGTCTTTGACACACGTCATGGAAGAAACTGTCAGCCAATAGCATGTGTACTTCTGCACTCTGAGCAAGGAAGTCAAAGCTGACGGGGAATGATCCGTGCTCCTGCCAGAGGTCAGAGAGCGCCGGCGCTGCTTTGCCCGGGAACAAAGGACAACTGGCTTGGTTGAATGAGGTGCTTTCTCCACACCCCCCACCTCCTTTCCGTTTCTTTCTCTTCCTCCCTCGCCCCGCTACTTGCTTTCTTCTGTTGTGGTCTGAACGTGGGCTGGAGGAAAGAGAAAGCATTGAAGGGCTGTGGGCCTGGCAAAGCAGTCATCGTTCATCGTGCATTTATTGAGCACCCCTGTGCACATGGGGTGCTGTGTAGACGGTGTACCAAGTCACACGTCCTACCCCTTTAACTTGGGGGGTAGGGGGAGAAGGCTTGTGTTAGATGGAGGAGTTGGGTTCAGCCGGGCTGGGGTGTCTACAGCTCCGTGCAGGATTAGACGAGACAGGCTGTGGGGGAATCTTCAGCATTGTACCTGATCCACGTGTGTGTATTGGAGGGATGGCTCTGAGCCCCGGCCTCACCCTTTGCCTCACCCCTCTGGCTGCCTGTCCCTCGCAGGCCTGACAGTCAGAGCTCTGTGCCAGGGAAGGAGGGCAGACTCCGGGTTTGGAAATGCCTCTTTGCTGCGTTCCCTAATCAGATCTCAGTCAGATAACAGCTCGGACCTGGGAACATGAGATTTTAATGTGAAATGAATAAGTACCCTGAGACTGAAGCTTGTCACTGCGGAGCATCTGGAATCACTTACAGCTGGGTAAATTTGCTGGGAGCTGCAACTCAAGTGAACACGGAGTTTAAAAGGAGGTGCACAGCGCGTTCCTTTTAATGTCTAAACAATCTGATGTTGACAAGCCTTTCACATTAACCCCAAAGTGGCAAAGTTTAAACCCTTTATTATCCGATTCGGTTTGGCAAATCATTTAGGGGCTTAAGAGTCCATATTTACAGGGAAAAGGCCAATTTTTTTTCTTTCTTTCTTTCTAACCCCTCTACCCCCAAACACAAGCGCCACTAATGTATGCACATTTATGTTTACTTAAAGGTTTAAAAGACCTTCAGCGTTAAGTGAGACTCAGGCTAGAGAAAATAAGTTGGTTTTTTTTTTTTTTTTTTTTCAGGAAGCCCCTAATCTCTTTAGGATACAAAAGGCATGAACATTCCAAACCCTGGAAACTATATCAGATTAACAAATAATTAGAGAAGAAATACAGGATATCATTTTCAGATACTGTCAGTCTGCAGTCGAAATATATTGTATCTTGGCAGCTCACCCCAACCCTGCGTCGTTTTCCTAAGGTTTTGCCCAGAATGTTATGAGTGATTCTAAAGATGGTGAGTGGTAGCTGGAGTTCTATAGAGGGCCACAAAATACTATGGAAGTTAGAAAGCTTAACAGTCAAGCAGTGCTTAATAACCATCTATTCGACCTGTTGCCAAATTGGCAGAATTTTAAGGATCTCCATTATTGCCTGTGGAAGAACATGGAAAAAAGCTGCAAGTGGTTTTGAGACCTAGATTCAATAATAATTGAATAATTTTAACCACATCCTTTAAAAGCAATGAAGACATTTTAATTCATCTTCATAAAAAGCATGATGCAAGAGTTGAATTTTTAATTTTCATTGGAGGAGGGTTTTCATGCAATTGAATTTATTATTATTTTAAAGAAGACCAAAAACTAAGAACATGGTAACTCTGACTCGTTCTAGAGGAGGGATCTCTCTGGACATTTTCAGCATTGGTTTGAATCCCATCGAAGACCCTCATAAAGATTAACATTGAAGAATGGTTTTGACCACAGCTGTTCATCCTTTAGATGCCATTTTTAACTTTGCTTTGGCAGCTGTGCAGATTCAATTCTGAAATCACCAGTTACCAGCTTTGCTTCAATAGAATTTTTAGATTCTGTGATGATTTTCTGGCTATTAACCCTCCCCAGTAATTGTGTGCACTATGCCAATTTTTGCAACTCAGGATATCGTAGAGTTACTGTAGAAATGAAAATAAAACTTTTTTTTTTTTTAATGTTGCTTGGAAACAAATACTCATTTAACATCCTACAGTTTTGGGTTAGGCAAGAAAAAGATGAAAGCATCTTAGAATCTTGTTTATATAAAAATATTTCCTATGGCATGGTTTTCAAAACTGAAAATAAAGAGGAGATTCCATATATTTTAAATATTTCATTTAATAAAGCCGAAGCATATGATCAGCATATTAATAACCTGCAAAGCATATTATTCAATTTATAAATGCTTGGATGTCTGTTGAACCCTGTCACACTATCTCACCGGGAAAAATCTGCCTTTGAACTTTATCATAAAGAGGTGGTAAGAAAGGTATCTGATATTGCTTTCGATGTTTGCCTACGTTAGGTTAGGTGCCTGTGGAGAGTTTTCCTGAGACTGCTGACTCTGTCCGTCTAAACTTCACCAAGAATGCAACCTCCAAGGCCCTTTGAGTTTTGCATGATGTAAACTGCTGTAAAATTTGAAACATGTATCATTTCTTTCATTTTCCCCTGTAGTCCCTGCCCACAGGGCTGAGCAGAGGATGTGATATTCAGCGCAGTGGTTCCTGTGTTAACAGAAGCTTCTGAGACCTGGATGTAAAGCTTCATTTTATGTTTTCTAACTTGGGTGTATGGTGTTTTAGGAATGGGATTTAGGACCGAGGCTGGAATGGCTTTAACTCCATGGTCTCTCTGATTGATCCTTTTGCCTTGTATTTCTGGTAGAAAACAACAATGACAAAGGTAACGCTTATCTGAGAAATTGGTGTCAGCTTAGTAACAAGAGGGGCGGAGCAGCCGGTAGCCGGATTGTTCTGGATGAACTATCGGGGATCTGTTGGGAATACTGGTGCTTTGACCCTGATGGCCTGCAAAGTGCTGAGTGTGGAAAATGGGAAGTCTCCCCGGACCTCAAAATGCACAAGATGTCAGAAAAATGCAGTTCTTGGAAAACTGTCTCTTTTTGGCTAGGGTGAGAATGGAGAGTGTGCGTGTGTGAGGCTGGGGGTGGGGGAAGGTTGGCAGGAGGGGAGCAGAGGTGGTATTTTACAGTCCAAGTCCTAGTTTCTTTCCCATTCATACCTTTGTATATTGTCAAAAGTATTTTTTTAAAGTATTAATTGAGATATGTATTTTCCATCACTTAGTTGAATAGCAATATTCTACTTCAGTTGTTTGAAGTAGACAACATTAAAAGTACAAGCTAAGATTTTGCCAAGTTTCTGGCTCCAGGCAGTCACTAATATCCCAATCAGAGATGTTCTCAAACAGGTTATAAGTAAGGGTGGAGGTTTTCATTTTGCTAACTGGGGTATTTCTCTCGCCATAGCCTCGGCTTACAGTCAGCAGAAGGGGATGCATAGCGCTTTGATGGTCTATTGACTCCTACTTTCTGGTGACAGTCAGGCCTGCAGAATGAAGTCACTGGTTGCTCCAATCATCAGTGGGGTGATAGGAAGTCAGTGGGAGGTGCTGGCAAGAGCACTGGGTGAGGAGTCCTGGATCCTGGCCTTGGCATTGCCCGCTCCATCTGTGACCCGCATCACTGCACCGGGGAGCTCACCCGTAAAATCAGAACATGACAACATGCTCTCACCCGCCTCTCCCCACTTAAAAATCCTTATCCTTGGTGAGAATTGTAAAATCTCTTGAGTAATTTCAATTGGGAACTCCCGTAGACAGAGATGTGCTCAGACTTCACAGTCTCTGGAAACGAGCAGAGAGCCTGTAGGTTTTTCTAATCGAAGTGAGAAACTTAGACGAGCTTCAAGGGGGTAAAACTGTCTAACTAAGCAGAAAGATTTGAGGATGGAAATGTGATCTGAGAGTTGGTTGTTGTTTGTACATCAGCTTTCATTGGAATGTAGCTTGCGTTTTTAAAAAGTTAAATGTGTTTCATCAGTGATTTTGTGTACCTTCGGAAATACCATCTCCTCCTCAGTAAAATTTCAAAGGAAAGTCAAAATACTGCTTAGCTGCGCACGCGAACCCATCCAGCATGGTAGGAAACAAAAGTTTTACCTGTAAACATGATCCAGATTAGAACAGGGTCCGAGAAACGGAAATGGCATAAATAATAATCTGTTTAGGGCATTGAAGCCAGGCTGGGGGGAAGAAAGGGGCTTATGTATACAAGGATGGAATCAGCATTTAAAAAAAAAAATCCCTAAATACATATCTTAATGTTTACCTTTTATTTATTTACTTTTAAAGTCTGTCCAAGTTCACGTTTACCTGAGAGACCAGTTGGCACCGAAGGACGGGCTGGGTCTCCCAGGTAAATAGCAAACGCTTTGCAGTTCTGCACCCTGCAAGCTGCGGGCCTGGCTGGTAAATGCCGAGCTTTGAAAACTTGATGAAAAAGCAGCACAAAAACGTGCCGTCCAGGTGGAGCCCAGGGCAGGGCCCGGTGGAGGAGAGAAAAGCAAAGACTTCTACCCTTGGAGTGGGGGTGCAATTGGGGGAGGGGGAGGGGGAGGAACGTATTTTGAAAGGTAAGGCAAGTTCAAACGTGATTTATGAAAAAGGTGATTTCAAAAACGGCGCCCATATCGTATTCTGTTGCATTTTGTTACCTGTTTGTTTTTAATGTGAAATATCCTCTCCCATGTTTTACAACCCAGCTACTGTCGCCTGTGATGGTGCACATCGTGGTCCCCTCGGCCCCCCTCGGCCGGGCGGGGGTCCCCAACGCCACCATCTCGCGGTGTGACCCTGAGCAAATCGCTTTTCCTCTCTGGCCTCCTCCTTGTCAGTCTGTAAAGTGAGGGGAGGGAGTTTGACAGTCCCTTAAGTCCTTTTTGGCTCTGGCGGTCTGTGAATAATCCAGGGATCTTGAGTCAGGCTTAAAAGCCGTTTCGTGCCCATCAAAAGGGATCCTGCGCTGCCCGCCCGGATTCTAGACTTTAGTTCCACTTGTGACGGGGGTGGGTCCCCTGACCCTCCCAAACCAACCCCCCTCTCCCTCCAAAAAGTCCACCAAATCCCCCCCTAGAGGAATGTCCTGTTTGTTAGGGGAAGTCAGAGGTGGCTCTTCTCATGTCAGACCCAAGGAGAGGGACTGTGTCTCCCCTAATCTCGGGTCTTGGGTGGACCAAGGTTGTACCTTTTGGTTCCCTGAGGTCCCACAAACGGAGAGAACCGTGAGATCCATGAGCGTGTCATCAGGGGGAGCCTGTCTAAGTCCCTCTCAGGGTCAGCGTGCTCCTCTCTCTACTATTTTTGCAGCCCAGGTCTCCCCTTTGCATTCTGGGGAGAGCCTCGGGTCCCCGCTCTCTGCCCGGGGTCCTTGGCCCTTGTCAGCTGGAGCCAGCCCCGCCACCCCCTTGCAGAGCACTAACCTTTTGATTTAATTTTATTTGCCACAGCAGGACTATCACCGAAAGGGGAACAATACGCCGTGGCCATCTGGCCTGGGCTGCCCGAGGCGCGCGGCCTCTGCACAGCCCGGGGCTCCTGGAGGGGCCGCCGAGAGCCGCGGAGCCCCGTTCCCACCCGCCTCCCTAGACGGGTGCCCTGTTTTTGTTTTTTTGCAAATCAACCTTTTAAAATCCAGATGCAGACTACAGCCAGTGACTCAGAAAACCATAAATAATACAGCAGGCTTTGCTCGAGAAAACACACACACAAAGGTGTATCTATTATTATACTTAGCCGGTAACAAGCCAAAGATAAAGTTTTTTTTTTTTCCTTCCTCGTGACCCTTAAGCAAGTGTGACAGGCATTAACCTATCGATATTAGTGAGTGATTTAAAATACCAACCAACATTTGCCTGCAATAATTTCTGTTGTAAACGACTCCTTGTGGGCCCTCCTACCAATAATTCAGCACTCATAAATCAGGATCCAGGGCGCAGCGCTGTGCTCTTGCTCTTGGCAATTCTTGAGGTCTTTTCTTGCGGTGGGTGGGGGGGAGGGTGGGATCTGGAATCTATTCACACTGTTGTATTTCCCTCTTGCTCCCGCTGCCATCTTTGTAGAGGGCATTCACGGAGAACACACGCCTGCAAAACGGGGCTGAACTCCCATGACCGTGATGCCTCTAACGCTGTATCCTGGTGACAGGAGGCATTGGCTCTCTTTTTCATCACTCTTTCTGGACGCACCACCAGGGAGTTAAGCTGGCTTTTGGTGGAGGGAATTCCTTCTTGTTCCTTCCACGTTAGCCTTAGCCAGGTGCATTGGAAGTTCCGCACCAAGATGGGGAACTTTTGTCGAGGTGACACCGATAAAATCACAGGTTGCAAATCCACGAAGAGACGGGGAGAGCCACTGTGGCACTTAGCCACCCAGCACCAGGGCAGCAGGCACAGGGAAGTAATGGGGTCCCTAGAAAGTTCTGGATGATGCATAACGCAAGGACCCATCCAGCCAGAACCACCAAGCCTCATTTCCGCAGCCTTCGTCCTTCTGACCCACATTTGGGCCTGCAAGAGGCAGCCTGGGACAGTCATGCAACCAAATAAAATACTCGTTTCAAGAAAGGTAATTTCTTTAGAGTTCAAAGATTTATTAGGGGAGCCCGAAGCGTGGGGAGGGTTTGTCAGGGAGAGCTGAGACCCATCTGGTTTGTTGTGGGTCGTTTTTTTTATTAGAAGAGAAAAAAAAAAATCACTCTGTGGGTTCATATGTCTAAGGAGAGCTCAATTAAAGTTATTTGCTGGAGCTTAAAATACGCCCGCACCTGCTTCAGCGCCGGGCTCCGGGGCCGATGCTCGCTCCCAGAAGGCAGAGCAGATGAAGGCTCCTGTCGAGGCGAATAGAAGAGCAGGGGACAGACTTTCACTTATGTTTGGTACCACCCTAGGATGGGGGAGGTCACCAGCCAACCCAGAGGCAGCTTCCTGCTGAATCTGGGAACTGGAGCCAGTGGTCCGCCGTGCCTAGCTGCAGCCCTCCACAATGGCCTTGCTGGGTTGGGAGGGCTCTTTTCTTTCTAAGCAGACCAGAAAGGATGATTAATAATAATGCCTGATACTCGCTTACTCGCTATGCATCAAGCAGTGTACCAAGCCTACTATACGCATCATCCCATTGACTTTTTACTGCAACCCTGAGGAATAGGTAATGTTGTCATCCATGTTTTTTAGATGAGGAAACTGGTGCCAGGAGAGATTCAGTTCTTTGCCC
Source organism: Eulemur rufifrons (assembly GCF_041146395.1). NCBI lineage: Eukaryota > Metazoa > Chordata > Mammalia > Primates > Lemuridae > Eulemur > Eulemur rufifrons. The sequence goes on from NC_090994.1 coordinate 6,319,304, forward strand.
CTGGTTACTTAGAGACCTAGATCAAACCGACTCCCCACCCTGAGCTTTTAACCATCTTGCCTCAAGGGAGACTCATGGGTGAGAAAGAAACTCCAAATAACACAACAGCAACAGCAACGTGCTGTGCCCCGAGATAGGCCCTGGGTAGGCAAACACGCTCATCCGGCATGTTCTTTGCCTGTTACAGTCTCAGGTTAGAAACCGTCCTCCCAGCATGGGTGCTCCATGTATGTTGATGCTGCATTTCCTGCCAGCCGGGAAAAAGGCCAGGCCTGGTGAACTTGGAGGGCCCAGCAGGCCTGCCCCCCATTCTCAGAAACACGGGAGACCACCAGAGACAACAGTCACCATCGTCATTTGTTTTCTAAAACAGGTGATTGATTTCAGAGCCTCCCTCTCTAGCTCTAGAAGCTCGATGAATTCTTTTATTTCTGATTCCTAGGCTACGCAGCAGAAACGGAGCCGGTTCTAGACACTGAGGAGGCAATTTACAGATGGGACAGAGAGACATTTGCCAACTTTCATTGATGGAGTCTGTTGTTACCCAGACTCAAATCTGCATCTTTTTAGACAATTCTTTATTCTCCAAGGTTGGGCTTTAGGATGTCTTAAGGAGTCTCCCATCCAGGGAGAATCCAGAAACCAATGATCATTGCTCTCCATTTGAAGGGGACTTTTTGATAGTGTGATTCACTGAGATTCTTTTTTTTTTTTTTTAATTTTTTTGCCTTTTTTTTTTTTTTTTTACCATTTTAAGTTTTTTAAAAAATTATTTGTGATAAAATACACATGCTTTAAAATTTACCGTCCTAATCACTTTTAATGGTAGGGTTCAGTCGTGTCCGATACATTTCCATTGTTGGGCACCCATGACCACCATCCACCTTCAGAACTTTTTCATCTTGTCCAACTGAATCTCGGTGCCCATTAGACAGCAGCTCCCATTCTCCTTCCTCCCAGTCCCTGGTAACCACCATTCTACTTTCTGTCTCTATGAATCTGACTCTTCTAGGGACCTCACATAAATGGAATCATACAGCATTTGTTTTTTTACGACCGGCTTATTTTGCTTAGCAAAAGGTCCTCAAGGTTCATCCATGTTGTAGTATGTGTCAGAAATTCCTTCCTTTTTAAAGCCGAATATAATTCTGCTGTATGGTTACACCATATTTTCTCTATCCTGTCATCCATCGGTGCATACTTGGGTTGCTTCTGTCTCTTGGCAATTGTGAATAGTGTCGCTTTGAACATGGGTACATAAATGTCACATCAAGATCCTGCTTTCAGCTCTTTTGGAGAGATCCCCAGAAATGAAATTGTTGGGTCGTTATGAAATTCTGAAGTAGCTGTTCAGTGTCCTGTCCTTCATTAAATGGCCCCAACAGTATACAGAAAAAATTCTGGATATAACCTATAGTTTGGGGACATTTTAAAAGTCTTCATGCTGATGTCTGCAGTCAGGCTGCATACTGTAGTCACGTAACACTGTGAGTTCCTACTGTGTGTATATATACCGTGTGTGCCAGGCACTGTGTTAAGTGTTTTACCTTAAATGGCCGCCTCGTTGAATCTTCTCAATGACACTCCTATGTGGCAACTTCTATGATTGCTCCTATTTTCCATATGCAGGAACTGAGGCTTAAAGAGGTTAAGAAACTTGCCCAGATTTTCAGTGGAGGAACATAGACTCAAACCCAGGCATCCTTCTGACTCCAGAGCTACAGTCTGAACAGTTACTCTTGGCTGCATCTCCGGGAGACTGGGTAGAGAACCTAGTTCTGAAATGCACCCTCCTCCCACCCCCAGCACACATAGACTTAGGATTATTTGACTTTACAACAGTGCAACATTGATACTCATTCAGTAGAAACTGTACTTCAGGTACCCACATGACCATTCTGTTTTTTCACTTTTGGTGACACTATTGAATAAATTACTTGAGATCTTCAACACTCTAGTCTAAAATAGGCTTTGTGTTCAATGATTTTGCCCAACTGTAGGCCTGAGTAAGCGTTCTGAGCATGTTTAAGGTAGGCTAGGCTAAGTGATGATGTTCATTTGGTAGGTTAGGTGTAGTAAATGCATTTTTGACTTACGATACTTACAGCTTTTGATGGATTTATCAGGATGGAGCCCCGTCGTATGTTGAGGAACATCCATACACGCATTGCAAATCTCTATCCAAGATAGAGCTTCATTTTTCTGTGTATCTTGATGTCTAAAGCTTAACTGCAGATTTCCAAGCTCTTGCCTCTAGCCCCTATTCTTAGCAATGATTCAGTGAACATATGTCATTTTTTCCTTTCCAGCCTCCACCGGTGTCGTGTGCACCACTCATTGGAGGTTTGATTTCCCAAATACGCAGGCCCATCTGGATTTTCTTGCATCATCACTGATGATGAATTTGCTGGCTTCCTTCTCATTTATTGTAGCTTTATCCACGGCAACTTGATCGCTTCCATGATTACTTCTATTTGCTGTTGACACTGGCTCTGGAATTATGTATGTTAAGGGATGGTGTCTGGGCAGGCCATCTAGTGACAGTCTGCAGAGAAAGACCTCTGGCCAGTCATGTGACAGGAAGGGCACTGGGGCTTGTGATTGTAGCTTCATTGTCTCAGCCTGGAGAATTCTTCCTTGCCCTCTTGTGCACTCTCGCATGCTGGCTTTCAGGGTTTGGAGAAGAAGGTCTATGGGTCACCTTGTTTTATTGACATTCTTATCACCCAGAAGTCAAGATTGAAGGAACAGGAGAAGATAGAACAGGCTGAGGCTTCTTTCAGGAGCTCAGGGAGGACACAGGCCAAGGCAGCTTCTCACTAGGATTTTGAGGAAGAACTAGGTTTGCTCATAAAGACAGTTCAGAAACCCCCACCTCATGCTGCATGGAACGGAATAAAGCCCCCTTAGAGTTAACAGCAAACCTCTTGGGTTGCAATTACCTTCTAGCAATTACGGTTCCCTTTCTTTCTGCCTAGGTAGATGTGGTGCTATTGTATGCAAAGGTGCGGTCAAGGGGCAGCGTCCAGGAAGTGATTTCCTCTGGGTCCCAAGGGCTCCTAGGGACAGCTTTTGGGATGGGGTGGGCAGGATGAGGAAGGAAAGCAGTGTCCCATTCCACAGAGCTGTACCCTTCCCTTCTCCACCTTCTTGGGATCAGGAGCAGGGTTGAGTGACTTATATCAAATATATCTGTTCTTAAGTTGCCAATTTTCCAATCAAAATCTACAGAAGCATAGGTAGCTCCCTCCCTGACTTGGAAAAGTGCTGCTATGTCTGTCCCTAAGACCTCAGGCCTTGAGCACAAGCCCTCTTCCCCTTGGAGAAGGAGCCAGCCTGGCCAGGAGTGGGGTAGAATGTGTACCAAAGGCTGGACGTTACCTGTCTTTATTCTTCCACCTTGCACTGTTGCAACCTCCTCCCCAAATGATCAGTTAGGGAGGTGACATGCCTCCTCCACATTTGCTCATTCCCAAGTGAGAGGCTTCGTGTCCACACAGTATGGTGGCCAACTCAGTGGGCATGACGGAGGGCAGGAAGCACTTTGCTAATGCCCTGTCCTTGGTCAGGTACACACCACTGGGGTTCTCTGTGCTTCACTGGATGTGATGTTTGCTGTTTAGGAAATGCCTTCTGCATCCTCCACCCTGGAGGGACTGAGACAACTGGCTGACGTCGTGACTCTAGGGTCCTACCATGAGTTTGTGTATGAGGTGGGTCCCCTGTTGACATGTCCTCTGGTGGCATTGTCCAACACCAGGAGTTGTCTGTCCTTGTGTCTCTAGTTGGAATGGTAGGAATCAAACTGCCAACAGTCAGTTTGGGTTGGGACTGTCTCCGCTGTACTGACATACATCCCTGCTAAAAGTTGACAGATAGGATTCCCCCTGAGTGCCTGCTTAGGTTTGTTGCATTCATTTTTCACTCCATATATTATTTTTGGCAACCGAGAAAATAAAAGAGAACTCTCGATCTCCAAAGTCGTTAGCATTTCCATCCACATTGGAGCTACTCTCAGCGTTGCGCTTGTTGGTGAGCTAGATGAGATCAAAAGCCTGCACAATCTGCATATAAGCAAAGCCATCGAAGTCGAGACCTGTCAGTGAGCGCCTTTAACATTGCTTAACAATACGTTACACAGAATCTTTATAGACTGAATAAGTGCTCCAAGTTCCAACAAAGTAAACCAAAGTAAACATTGCTCTTATGGGAAATAAAGTTCCATGTGGTTAGGAGGAGGGCTGTGATTAATTCAGTGTCAATGAAAAGACCATGAAAATACAGTAAGGTTATTGACTCTGTCTGAGAAACAATTTAATATCTGCTATGTATTAAATGTGTGTGTGCGTGTGTGTATGATTTAATACCAGATGATGGGTGGTGGGAGAGGAACTGGTGTTTCTCATCTTTAATTACAAATTAATGTGCTGATGCTCTAGATATCATAGCTCTATCAATTATTGATACTGACCTCACTGCAGAAATCAGTAAGGAAAACAGTGATAAAAGGGAGCATTGCGAGGATGAGGACCAAGTTTCTGTGACGGTACCTCTGCGTGTACATGCGCTTGCGTGTGTTTGCGTGTGTACGTCTGTATAAACAACTTAGTTTACCTTTTACAACAGTTGTCTACTGAGCTGGAGATTTCTCAGAGCTCCCTTGGACTGCAGCCTTGTCCAAAGTGCATGCCTTCATAATGTACATTTTACCGTTAAATGATTTTTAATATTCTACATATGGTTTCATGGTTTTAAGGCTCCTCTCTGGGAACGAGCAGGGCTGTGGTATTATGATGAATAGTGGATTGCTTCCAGGACACCCACTTACTTCCCTACATATCAAACATGTGGCGCTCCCATTAAACATGGGACTGTCTCTAGAGATTACAGTTGTCCTATCTAATCCAGTCCTGTTTTGTTCCCTCGACCGGGATTGAGAAGGATACATTGTTCTCATACATTCTTCTTTTAATTAAATGCAGTAGATATGTCACGTCTATGAAATATTCCAGGTCTGTTTTCACATCTGTGGCCATTTTCTCCTCCTCTGTTTCCATTTGGCTTTTTTGGAAAGAAAACCAACCTTAAATGTATACTTGGATTAATTGATTGGTTGTGTGCAATTTGCCGGGACAGTTTAGATAGGATCGTAATTTTTTGTTTCTAATTGTAACAAAACGTTTCTGTCAGTGCTCTTTGCAGACACCCACCAAAACCCTCGTTGTCCTGTCCAGTGATTGTTCGAGTATAATGTTCTCATTCAAGTTGGTTCATCCAAATTCACTTCTTCCTCCACTTATGCTGGGGCACGCAAGAGCACTTTTAGGTGTGGGGTGTATGCCTGTGTGTGTTTTAGGGTTTAATTGCTGGGATGATTTGCTAATTGATCCTATTGATACAAAGTACTGCCAGGAACCTTCTATGCAGACAGCGCTTCATCAGCAGCAAGGAAACCTGATATCTCGTAAAATTCTCCATTCAATTATAATTTTAAAATACTGAAGTAAACTCCTAGCAATTCACAAGAGGCCAAACCAGAGCCCCATTAGAAGGGTACTACAAGTAAACATTATTAATTATAAAAAATTGCCTAAATTAGATTTTTTTCCACACCTGCTTCTTGCTTAATTAGCTAGCAATCCACATATTCCATTCAGTTGAACTCTTACTATTTATTCAAGCATACTTGACATTAACATACTGTTTGATGTTTGATATCCTCAGTTTTAATTTAACCACATGACAACAAATGGTGTTTATGAAATACCAGTGAGCTGGAAAAATATCCTGTGTTGGAGTTGCACATGGGAGTGAATAGAGGATTTTTCTCTAGGAAGAGCTTGAAGGCAAAGAGAAAATGAGACCCGGATTTTATTTAATTTTCCGATGTTTTCATTTCTGGTCTCAATCATACCCCCTAAGAGGGCTTTGGAAGGTCCTGTAAGGACAGAACTGAGGCTTTGATGCCAAATATCCTTGATAGCATTGATGATGGAAAAGGTACTGTCCACACGTTGGCACCTGGGAAAGATTTTACAGAACTGCCCTCCTATTAAAGACACCATGGCTCTTTAGGGATTAAAGAAGAGGGCAGGTATATGAAAATCTTTATAGGTAAATCAGGCTCTCTAGTGTCAGGGAGGAGAAAAATGTGACACATTGGCCAAAGGCTAGAAGTTTCAGCAAGTCATTTTCCCTATGTCCTGGCTAAGCCAAGGTGACCCTGTGACTCCTGGGGTGGACCTGGAACTAGGCATGTCCTGTCTGTGCTGCTTTCACACCTGAGAATCCTGAAGTCGTGCCCTTAAAAGGGATATAAAAAACAGGAATGGGCTACACAAGTTCAAAATAAACCTGCCAACAAAGGCCTTGGACTTGTTATTCTGAGACTCCCACGTCTAATTGGATTTATTCCTTAAACTTTTCCCCTGCCCCTGCAAAAGAGCTGTGCGAGGGAGTCTCGGATGTGATTCTTGTCAGCCACTTTGTAATGCAAGTACCTTGCAATCTAGTGATGAAACTCAACTCGGAAAATTCCCTGGGCCAGGAGACAAAAGAGAAAATTGTCTCCATAATGTATTGATTCTGACTAATGACATAACTTGTTGTAGGGGATTTGGATTGATAGCCACTGGCTTGTCTCCAGTAAGACACCACGTTACATCTGACTCTGATCAAACTGTCTGTAAATCATTTTCAACTTGGGTCCTGTAGATTTCGTGTTCACACCACAGCTATGGCTTGGGTTTGACATCATTATTCTTTGCTGGGCTGTCTTTGTTTAAGAGCCACTTAAAATTTTTGGCTGCTGGTGAATAGAGGAGCTTGTTAGCTGAGGAAAACATGTTGATGTCACACGTTTGCAGGATTTTTTTTTTTTTTCCTTAAATTTTGGTTAGGCTGCATGGATCCAAGAAATTGCATGGTATTATCCGTAATAGATGGATGGCCTTAGGTTCAGAGGCTAGATTCAGGTATGTCTGGTAATAGTGGGAAGTTGGAAGCTGTCTCTTGGGACTCAGCGTATTTACATCAGGGCTAATGCTTCTTGCTTCTGGAGGGGCTTGTTATCCTGGGACTAACTTGTTATCCAAGACAGCCCTGTTGCAACTGGAGTCCACAGAAAGCCAGGTGTATCAGGGAGCTACCACCACCAACACCCTGTGCTCACACTGCCCACCATCCTCAAGGAAATGGGTCCTGGGTGGGATTTGGAGTCCACATCTGGACCTTCTCCTTGTTTCTTTGTTTTCCTCTTCATGTAGGAACACACTAACTCAAAATATGTGTTTGCATGGAGAAGAAAACAAATAGGGTTTGTATTTGGCATTCAGAATGCATGCTCCACCCCCTTTCCATTCTTATCTGTGTTAAATTTTGCCACTCTGATGAATTTATATTACGCATGCCCAGGTCAGTTGGGCAGTGGGTTGGAAGGATGTTCTACAATTATGGAAAACATGGTTTGGCTTATAAAGTTTCTAGGAACAGTTTGGGGAGGCTATCATCTCCAGAAAGATAATTTTAAAAATGAGCTTTCAACTTGATAAGAATAGAGGCAAATGTACGTTCCATCGGAGGGAGAAGACACGCTTCTATTTGGTTCATCTTCCACCCGTTTTCAGCAGTGCACTCCCCTGGTACGTGAGCCCCTTCTGAAAAGTCTCATTATTCTTTTCTGTTAAAAAAAAATTTTGGAGCAGTTTAGGAAAACCAGCACAATGAGGATTTGTATCCATGCTGCTGATTGTTTGAAATGTCCCATAAATAATAAATTATAAAATTCATTTTACTTACACCCGAGAAATTGAATTCCTATCTTTTAAGTTTACATTTCAAACTTTCTGTTATAGAAAATTTCAACACACATAAAAATAGAGAGAATAATACAAAGGATCCTCCTGTAGTGTATCACCCAAGCCTGTTTCACACACACCCCAACTTTCTTTTTGGGTTTTAATTCTAACTTTCTGCTAGTTTTCCTTTTCGTATGTACAATGCAATATAGTGTGTGTGTATATATATATATATATATATGTATATATATATCTTTCCACCATGTTCCATACAAACAATGAAATCAGAGCCTTGGGGTTCTGTTTTTATATTGGTCAATATAGGTATTTATAAATACATACTTAGCACTTTTATATATAGGTGGATAAATATATCTATATATTATGTATATGCATTTATATCAGTAGCATCCTCACCCATAGTTTTAAGAGTCTCATACAGGGGAACTGGAAGAGATATGGGAAGATAACTTTTAAGTGGACTTAATTACATTCTTACTTTCTAAAGAATCTACCAGTGGTTCCTCGCTACTAGTAAGAATTCAGATCAACCCAACAACCCCATCTCTCAGGAGACCTTTTGATGGTGCTGTGGAGAAGAAACAGTGTCAAAGAGTAAAGGCTCTTGAATATGCAAAATATTTTCAGTGGACCATTTCTTCTTTCATTAATTGATCTAGTTCGAGAAGCATTCGCAGGTGTCCCCCAGCAAAGCAGAAAGTATACGGTCAATTGAACCTTCTCAGTGGGGCTCGTATTGACTGTCGGTGTGACAAACATCACCCCCACGATTTTGATCCCTCATCCATGTATTTTACTGGGGAGACCCGATAAATATTAATTCTGGCTCTTAGTTCATTTGCACGTGAAGGTTGTTCTCAAAGGCAGATCCAGCAATGGGTGGTTTTAAAAGCTTGCTTTTAGGGGCTTTATGCTGAGCTCTGGGACGAAAGCCACCACCGGCCATGAGGGCAGAATTGGTTGTTCATTTGGGAATCTCACTTCTTTAGAATAAACTGCTCATCTGATGCTAGAGGTTCCTTCACTGAGAAGTTCAAATGAGGCCATGGTGTTGAGTCTTTGTACACCTTTGAGCAAGGGCTCAGTCTACCTGTCCTGACTCGGAGACCCCGGGGCTGGAGGAACAAAGTGAGGTACATGCTCATTTTCTGTGTGTAGCCAGTGAAGTTCTTCCTGTTCCTCTCCTCCTCTTGAAGATCATGGCTTTCGGGTGATAGGTGGGTTCAGTGATATTAAGTGCCATAAGCCACACACAGAAAGACAAATCTCACGTGTTCTCACTCATATGTGGGAGCTAAATGTTAAAAACAATTGATCTCACGGAGACAGAGAGTACAATGACCATTACCAGAAGCTGGGAAGGGTAGCAGGGAAGGGGGGATAAGGTGGGGATGGTTAACAGGTATAAAAATACAGGTAGGTAGATAGAATGAGTAATATTTGACAGCACAACAAAGTGACTATAATCAGCAATAAGTTAGGGTATACTTTAAAATAACACAGTAGAATTGGAATGTTCCTAATGCAAAGAAATGATACATGCCTGCGTGACGGATATCCCAATTACTCTGATTTGATTAATTCACATTGGATGCCTGTATCAAAACATCACATGTACCCTATAGAGATATACATCTACTCTGTACCCATAATATTAAAAAAAATAATACATAAATTTTTAAAAGTAGGTGGGTTCAAGGGTAGCCCTACCAGAAGCCAGGAAAGGTGTGTGGGCTGGGATTTGGATTATTTGTGTTTATTCTGCATTAGGCTTGGCCTTGGGTGTGTCCCTGAGCTGCTGGTTTCTGATCTGTAGAATGGGGCGATATTACCTCATTCTTGTTCCTGTTCTTGAGACGAACTGACCACACACACCTGTACTCACACATACATGCACACATACATGCACACATAAACTTTTTAAAAACCTGACCAATGCTTTCAGGTCTTTGGTGTTGTACAAGTGCGAATCATGCTACTAGAGAGACTGCTGGCTCACTTTGGGTCAAGAGGATAACCCAGCTCTGCTCTACTAGAAGAATGACTTTGCTCTTCCAATGTGAATAAAATAAATCAATGAAAAGTAATGTCTTTGAGGTGCACTGCACATCTGTACCACAAAACCGTGTAAGATGGCGCCTTTCCTCTGTTCGCCTGAGACGTAACATGCTTGCTCTGCAAGCTGGGGAGAGGGGGAATGTGTTTGGGAACATTTCAGACCTTCTGGGATCGAAAGTTCCTCCTGGACACAAAAGCTTTTGGATGCAGCTTCAGCGAAGGAGCCCAGCATAGGAGAACCCCTGGGTCAGGAGGCCAAAGGCCCGACGGGCAAAGAAATCTCGGTGTGATGGGATTTCAGGGAGGCCGCTCTACATTTTAGGGTCTGCAGCAGAGATAAATGGGATGACAGACAATCAGAAATGTCAGTGATATTAAAACATTTGGGATGGTGAACAGTTTTCTGGCCGCTTGATGACATTTGCTCCCAGGGCATCCCTGCCTGTGACTGTTGGCCCTGCTGTTTGGAGCATGGTTAGCTCTGTTTCAGATGGGACTACAAAGATTGAATTCGAAGTGATGAAACCCAGAGGGAAAGGACGGGGAAACAGAACTCAGGAACAGACATGTCAGGACCTGGGGCAGAGATGTTCGCAGTTCTGGCAAGATGACTCTAGTGTGAAGGACAGAGCTGGCCGCTGAGCTATGGATTTAGCAAAAAGACAATAAAACCCAACAACAGACTAGAACCAAACCCGCTGTGGGAAGACAAACGGTGGTTACCTTTTCATACTGCAGTTCATTTGCTTATAAAAGGATGTCTTCAACACGAGTTATTTCCCTGAAAGCCAGAAAACCAATCCTAGGTTGCTCCGGCTTTGCAGAGCAATCCAACACGTCGAAGACATCCTTGAGCCCAAGAAACACCGAGTGGCCATTCCTCCACCTCTGCAAAACGTTCAGCCTCAGCTTGTCCCCCCGCCACCCCTCGTGCTTTGTCATTGTCCTTTTCCTGGGTCCAACTTGATAAGGCTCAAAGACCCAGTCCTGACAGCAGTTTCGCATACGCCGAGGCCGATCGCGCTACTTAGAGTAGGGTAAACAAAGCTTCCAGACTCGATTTTATTTTCCCTGTCAAAAAGAAATGGAAAGAGAGGCTACTTCAGATTCTACTGAAGTAATAATAAAACTAGACCTACTGGGTCACCATATGTGGGGGAAAGTTCTCTTGGGCCTTAGTGTACACTCAGGGAGAGAAACAAAGAAAGGGAAAGCCACAGTTCTACTGGCAACTGTTGTTAGGTAGTATAAACAATGGCCAGTCACTGGCACAAAGCGAAGGCTCATATTCCAATAGCACTCGATGGGGAGCCTTCCTTAAAAAATTAGAAGAAGCTGGGCTGGAGTTGGTCCATGCTGGGAAGGGCAGAAGCAGCAAAAACAAGAGTAAATGAATGGAAATTAAGCAGCAGGAAATGGGGATTTGGCACAAAGTTGGAATTTGAAACTGCAGAGAGGTGTCAGTGATAAGGTTGTATAGAGTTTCTGGCCAAAAAAAGAGCGAGAGAAGGAATGCAGATGTGTTCATTGAATAAAGTGCAGATGGAGAAGGGAGGAGGAAGAAAAAGAAATGCCGGGGAAATCGTAACGGGTTGGAGGTGCATTGATGTTTAGCAAAGCTTTAAAAATTATTCTCTCTGCGTGTCTGGATGAAATTACAGGTTGGTTCAGATTGTTCCAATCTACTGGGGAGATTAAGGCAGCGTTTATTTACTTTTCCCTTTTCCTGCTCTGGGCAGACAGGGCTGTCAGTGGTGAGAGGCTCTAGGGTGCTGGGTGGGCTGGGTTTGGGGTCCGGTCAGGAACTGCATCCATCACTTCCTCTGTAGTTGGAAATAACTGGAACGTCTCTGCAGAGCCGGAATCGTCGTGTGGGTTTGTTACCTGTCCGGGGAGTCCGTGAGAAAGGCGTGTAGCGAGGAGATCTGTCCCTCTGTACAAACCCACTCTCTCCGTGGGCTGTGGAAGGCAGGTTCTGTCCACTTCTCTCACTCCCCTCCGGGTTATACTCCTCTCTGGCTGAAGGCTGTCTGTACATTACAGGATAAGCTTAGAGTTTAAACATCATCTTATTTGGCTTAACTAACAGGCAGGCTGAAGGTGGCCTCTGCAGTCATACCTTGGTCCCCTCTATTTCTTGTCCAGCCTTGGGTGTAGTTAAATAATTCAAGGGGACCAGGTGCAGTGGCTCATGCCTGTAATCCTAGCAGTTTTGGAGGCCAAGGTGGGAGGATCGCTTGAGGCCTGGAGTTCAAGATCAGCCTGGGCAACATAGTGAGACCCCATCTCTACAAAAAAATAAAAAATTTATCTATGGACCTGTAGTCCCAGCTACTCAGGAGGCTGAGGTGGGAGGATCGCTTGAGCCCAGGAGTTCAAACAGTGAAAGTGGTGCCTTTTGATATGTGCACATCTGACCCCTCTGTCCCATGTTTTGGAGCAATGTAAGGCACAGCAATAAATGTGGCCCTGGCGAATATTTCCAATCTATCAATATGGATATTGGTGAATGCACAGCGGTGGATAATATGTCAGTCTGGTTTCCTCCACTTGGTGAGCAGCGTTTCCTTGGGGATAAGCGCAAATGTCATGTTTTCTGTATCAGTGCTGCTGACATAATAGTCTGGATGCCATTCCGTTCCGATTGTATGTCACCTCGGGAGAGAATACTGTTTAAACGTTAGCATTGAAAATTGAAAATTAGGCGAGGATAGGAGGGCGGGTGAGCATTGCAATGTCCCTGTCACAGTGGCACCTCCTGCCTGGGAGGGCCCATCCCAGGATGGCCCCCACCCCACGTGTGTGCTGACTACTCACCCTGCCCATTTGGTACCATGCTTATCTGGGGGGAAAAGAGGTATATTGACACCTCAGTTCTTTACCTGTGCTCACCAAACACAGAAGGTGGCACTTACAGGGAGCCAGAATGAGAGCCGTAACAGGCGCCAACCTAGGCAACTGTGGTTGGGTAGAAGTGCCCTTGAACATGGCTTGTGATGGAGTTATTGAGAAAACAAGCAGGAGACTCTCCCAAGCTCGCCCCTATCTCCTTCCTTCATATCCTTTCTTTCTTCTCCTTTTAACACATCAACTGCCATGTGAGTTGCATTTAACTCCGGCTGGTTTTGATCCTGAGGCCTGGTGAAACAAAACCCTGCAGTTGCTTCCTGAAAATCTTACTTGTTGATGTTCCTATTGTTACAATTAATATTGACAATTTAATTCTAAAAACGTGGATCGTGTTGCATATAACGCACACATAGAAAACAATAAAAAAATAAATAAATTAGAAAGGATCATTTTGTTTTAATAAAACGCCATGGCCCCAAAGGAAAAAAAAATTTTTTTTTTTTCTAGTGTGCCAGTCAATGTGTAAAAAACATCAGTAGGCTACATAAAAATGTAGAAAAGGTCTTAAAATAACAACATTTATAACTATTTTTGTAAAAATCTGTTTTCATTTTTATATGTTCCTGGACATGAGAATATATATTTGTGACATATAAGTAAATATTTATTAAATTTCTCTCAGGTCATTTGTTTTTTAGGCCCTGAATTCACCTTCCCCCAAAGTGCTTAGAGGCTCACAAAATACCTAATGCCACCCACAAAATATCTCTGGGACTTCTCTCTCCCCTATTCCCAAGGCCCCACCCCCATTGAGGCACCTGTCTGTCACGGATGTGAATGTAACGGCCTCCCAGCTAACCAGGCCCTTCTGCGCCCCAGAATTAACTTCCTAAAGCACAGACTTGACCTTCTGCCTAACGCCTGCCCGGGCAAGCAGCCCCAGTGCCCGTGGAGTGAAGGCGGCCCTGGTGGGTCCCTGTCTCTGGGCCAGGCCAGGCTCAGGTGCTCGCTGTGACCTGCCCTGGCTTCTCCCATCCATGACAGCCACGCTTCTCTCGCTCTTCCCGGGGTGTGCTCTGTGCCTCTTCCCCGAGCCTTTTCTGATCCTCCCAGTGCTGGCAGCTCCTGGGGCGGGTGCTGTGTTTACAGCTGCTGCCTCCCACACTGCCTCTTCTGTGTCCTCACAGCTCGGACCCTGGGTCCCCAGCCAGCCGCAGTCACCATGGTGAACAAATTAGGCACAGCTCCTACCTTGGCGGAAGGAGAAGATGGCCGTCGTGTAATTAAAAGTGCAATGAATATTAGCATCCTCCAGGTCTGCGGGGTGCTATGGCAGCAGATACCCAGGGGACCTGAGCCGATGCAGGGACCAGCAGGGCTTTCTGTGCAAAGGGAGGGACATGGAGAGGGGCCCGAGGGCTCCCTGAGGAAGGGAGGGGCTGGCGTGATGCCAGAGGTGAGTGGGGGCACTTTGCCGGAGAGGAGCCTTGAACGGTGAGTACAATCTACAGGTGGGAAATAACATGACATTCTACCCTGGTTGATTCCCTCACTGAAGGCCATCAAACAAAATATGTGGATTTTTCTCTGGTGTCTCAGTGCATGAGGCATTTGTGAGAACCGAGACCCATTGTGCTTGCCCTGTGGGGATCGTCTCCCTGGACCGGTGCTATCTCTGCGTGTCTCTGCACCTGGCAGAGACGCATCTGGCCAAGCAGGAACAGGACTCACCTGTCTCCCTTTTCTGGCCTGTGTTCCAAGAAGGGGCCGCCGAGTGGCAAGGTGCCCAGTGGCGGTCCAGACCAGGTGGTGTGTTTAGCAGCAGGAAACCGCCTACGGCAGCCCTCTGGGGCTCTGTGGATGCCAGCATGGAGGCTCTGGGAAAGCAGTTTTGGTCCCCAAGTAGCCCGATATCACTCTTCCTCCGCCTGAACTATTTTGAGACTCTCCTGCCATTCTTCTCTCTCCCACACATACCCTTAATATGACTAGAATATAGCTAGTTCGAGCTAACATATGTTCTTATAATTATGTTGCTAGCATGATAGATTATTTATTCTACTCATTTTTTTTTTCAAGTCCAAGTTCTGTGTACCAAGACTAAGGAGCTTGTTTAAATAAAGAGATACTAACACACCTTGACAGCAGCCTATAAAAAAAAAAAAGGAAAAGCCCCAACCTTTAAGAGGTTTCAAATCTGCTCCCATCTGTTTAATATGCAACCTAATGTGCTGCTGGGAGGCTCATTTTCCTAGCAGCTGAGGGAGAATCAGAGGCTCTGTCTGCTGAGCTGTTGGTCCCTGACTGTGACGAGAGGGGCCTTTGAGCTTCCAGCCCTGCAGGATGTCCCCCTGCTCAGGGACTGCCATTCACCTGGAGGGCTGCTCCATGAGTGGGCTTCAGAGCCAGTGGCACTGGAACCAGAAGGGACATCCACTGCCCTTGGGACCTGCCTTCTCCTACCACTGATGGGGGATCTGAAGTCCCCAGCACGATGTCTTGCTGTTGGTGATATAGAGACTTGGCAAAGGATCAAGACCCCAGCTCAGTTGCCCCGACTTTGACTTCAGTGTCTTTTTCCCCTGTATGGTGTAGAACTGGAAAGCCAGTGGAAACGAGTTCCACCAGCCAGTCTGGAAGGCAGGCAGAGGCCAGGACTTGGCCACCCCAGTCTGCTTCCAATGACTTGTCCAGGGAAGGGCAGATTCCCTCTCTGCTCTCCTGACTAAATCTTAGAAATCCAATTAAATCCAACAAATACATTATTACCTTAAGGAAAACCATGTTTTCGTTTATTCCTCCAGTCATTCATTCAACCCCCATTTACTGACTGTCTAGGATGTGCCAGCCATTGAGGACACGGTGACCAGTCTCATCCAGTTGGAGTTTCTGTCCTCCAGGGTTTTCCAGGAGAGTGGATGGACAGCTAAGTAGACAAGTCATCATAGTCTAGACATTACGGTCAGCAAATACCACAGTGGTGTGTGCAGTCCAGTCCCATGGAGGCTCAGAGCAGGGGCCCCTACTCCAGGCGGTATCAGGGCCGTGGGTCTCAGAGAAGGTGCTTTTCTTTTAGAGATCAGGTTCTTGACCTCTACCTGCGCTAGGTGGTCTCTGTGAAGTTTGTATTCCTCTTCTAACACCCTGAATAAGGTGTGAGGTTGTTCTGTAGAGGATGCAAGGAGGTATAAGACAGATCCCAGCCTTTCTGGAGCTTAGAGCCTAATTGGGAAAAGAATCTCGTATTTACAGAGTAAGTAGGGAAAAAGTCCAAAGCATTCTGTAAGTTCAGAGCTATGTTATTTGATACAATAGATACTAAGGAAATCCAGAAAGGGGAAAAAGTAGAATGAGCTGGAGAAGGCAGACAGAGCTGTGTGGGAGAGAAGAACATTCATTTGGGTTTTAAATAAAATATAGGATTTGCGTAGAAATGAGCAGTCCCCAACCTTTTTGGCACCAGGGACCATTTTCATGGAAGACAATTTTTCCGCGGACCAGGGAGTCGGGGGATGGTTTTGGGATGATTCAGGTGCATTACACTTATGGTGCACTTTATTTCTATTATTATTACATTATAATATATAATGAAATAATTAGATAACTCACCATAGGTTGGGGACCCCTGGCACAGATGGAGGGCAGTTGGGGGAGGATATCTAGGTATGGGGGCTGGGGGGAGATTAGTAAAGCCTGCGAGGCAGGGTGGGGATGAGCCACAGGCTGAAATGATTTGTTGTCATCGTTCTTAAGCTGATGACTGCCCAGCACTTTGTAAAATCCCCACGTACATGGGGTGAGCCCGTGTCCCCACATTCCCTGGGCAGTCCTGGCCTAATTATTAAGAGTCCTCTTTGAACACTCTTCAACGTGTTCATATTTTAAAAAAATGATTAAAGAAAGGTATCATTTCCGATGAAGCCTAAATGTTACCCTTGACCTTGCCTGTTTCTCTTTGGGTGTGTGCTCGAGGCCATTGTTTCTCCTTTCTGTGCCTTTGCTTATGCATCTATAAAACGGGGGAAACCTGTGGTGCTTTCATTTCTTCCTGGGAACACATGGAGCCAAAAGACGTCTTCAACCTCATTCTTTTCCTCGGTAGAACATAGCAATACGCCCTTAGCTACAGAGAAGTAAAAACTCACTCGTCTCTGCTGTGTGTGTGTCCTCTCTTCTCCCAAGTGAATTTCCAGTTCTCAGAGATCCATCTTTGCCTGAAAGGGTTGGAGAACTGAGTTGGATGATTGGGAAAGAATTTAAAAATTCTTTGGACAGAGGCATCATAGAAATACCAGGTGGCCATTGGGAAGTGAGGGGGCGGATTCCACCCCATGGTGGCGCCATTTATCATGTTCAGCTGGGTGGGCTAACTAGGATTTTGGAGTGGAGAATAAAGGATTGTAGGTTGTGGGGCTTGATCCTGCTCTTCCAGCTGGTAATCTCAGTGCGAACAGGCTGGACTGCAGCTCACGTAACTCCTTCTCAGACTCTCTCCCAGCCAGCAGGGAAGATTCTAGTCGCTGGCCCTGTCGCTCTAACACCTATTTATGAGCACTAAATTTGCAAAAATAATAAATGAAAATGAGGTTGTGTGTCATTTCAGCAGTGTTCTATATATAATGAAAGAAGATGTTGATATCAAATTACTGGCTCATTTAATTGCTTGGAAAAATTAATTTCTAAAAATGCCAAATCATTTCCAAATCAGAAAAACGAGGGAAGTAGCATCTATTTTTGATTTTCATTTGGGGAGAAAGCTATACAGAGAACTTATTTATTTATTTTTTTCCTCTAAATTCTATAAACACTACTTTGTCCTGGGGCTGGAGTATCAGCTCAAGGAAAAGAAGGACATCTAGGAGGAGGAGGAAGCAGAGGAGGACCCTGTATTTTTCATTTTATTTTGAATTGTACTTATTTTTCTTTTAATGAATTTGTGTTAAACTTCTGGAGGGTTGGCCTCATTTGTTAACAGCTTTACAGGCCTGTGAATTATACATTTCTGGTATAAATTGGAGCACTAAGGTATTAAAAGATTGCCTAAAGCTTGCCCAAACCCCAAGATTGTAGTTCTGTGGCTGAGGCGGAATAATTAGGGTGCAGTCTTTGACTCTGAGTCTGTGGTTTAACAGACTTTAACCCACTCTACCCCCCACCATTCACCTGGCCCCAGTCATCTTACTCTTCTGCATCAATACCCAGATGCAGCAATGGTTACTTTTGTCCCTCTCTTTCATCCAACTAGATGTGATGTTCAAGGCAGTGGTCAGCAGTGGCTTGGCTACTTGCCTTAGGAGCCAGGAACTTTCTGGAGCACGGAAGCATTTATCGCAAGGACCCGTGTGTTGCATCCTTTATGCAAAGACTCCACTTGTGCTTTCCAGCCTTTTACTGGAAATGGAAAAGGAGGCCAAATTTATTGAACACTTCTAGTCTTTTTAACGTAAGTGTGACTGTCTCATATGGGGCGGGCATGGGTGAGGGCAGCCATCTTGTTTTGGCAAAACACGGAATTCGAGAGGCCATTGCTGAGCTTAAGGGAAGAGGGGGCTTTGCAAAAGTGGTGGAGCCTGGCGAGTGTTCCCGTACTTACCAGTTAGCGAGGAAAAGGGAAAACAGCCAGCTCAGCGGGGTGGCATCTGAAATGAGCCACCCCTTAGCAAAGGTGGTCTTCAGATGACGTTCATTAATGCATTTCTAGACCAGCAAGCTTGGCTGTGTTGTCTTCTTCAGGTAAAATCCCAGATCTGCTTGGCCTTGTGCTTACTGGTAGAGTTTTCATTTCTAGAAATAATGATTTAGCCCTTATCTGATTTAAAACATTTCACCCAAAATGTCGTCCTGTGTGGTATTGATGGGTGTCCCCGGGCCAGCTCCAGGCAAAACCGTGAAGGAGGCCAAGTTTATTTTCGACTTCCCTGACTGCCTCCCCAAGTGGTCACTTTCCATCCTTTCCCCCACTCCCATGATCCTCCACTTCCAATACTGTCCTTCTAATGCCCTTGATTTTTTTTTTCCCCGATAATGAAGGAATGATCTGGAAACCTCATTCATACTAAGGTACTAGCAGCTTCTTATATTCCCCTTTTTAGGGTTCTTGTGTTTTGTAAGGACCTCATGAAGAGGACCACCTTTAACCCCACAGAAGGGATCTCTGACAGGTGACTTTTGGACACTGGTGGGAAGGATATTTTGTCAGGGCATACCTCTTGCAACTTTTTTATTTAGCCCAATTAGTGGTTAATCTCTTAGTGGTTTGGTTTTATCCAAACCAGAAGAGGACCCCTGCTGAATATAAAAAATGTTAAAAATGATCAGACTTCCAACACGCTTTATGGGGGTACTTTTAATAACTGTTCATCGAGACATGGAGGAGGCTGCATATAGTAATAGTAACAAAACAAGCTGGAGTCAGAGCGCGTGGCTTGAATTACAGCACCACCTCTGTCTAGCTGTGTGATCTCAGGCAAGTTACTTGACCTCTCTGCACCTCAGTTTTCTCATCTGTAAAATAGGAATGATAATGGTCATGTACCTCATGGGGTGGTTGTGAGGATTAAAGAAGTTAATGTATAGATGGTGCTTGGCAGGTGCTTGGCACATGGTAAGCATATTCAGTAATGGCATCAGCGATGATGGTGATGAGATGATGATGGTGATGGAGGTGACGACTGGAAACATTTGAAAAGTCAGTTTATTTGTGCAAGTCCTAGTACTTTTTCAGCCCACGATTTTTGGTGTGTACTTGGATGACTCGCAGTAACCCCCAGCCGCCCAGGGGACTGCAGCCACAGCTGGAGTTTGGATTGAAGCCACGCCCTTGCTGGCCTCATCTTGCAGAGATAAGGAAAAACTGAGGCAGTCAACGCCAATTTAGGATTAGGCTTTGGTGCTCCCAGAGTTCCCAAACCCGGGAGTTCTGTGAGATATATTCATCTTTCAGTTAAGGCTCAGTTTATTTCCCTTGTGTTTGGAGGCTCTAGGAGGGAACCACTATTTCCTTTGCTTTATGAGTCGCGGCGCTGCTCTGTCATTTTGGGAAGGGCCCGAGGCCCTCCACGGTGTTATCGCTGTGCAATTACCTTGAGTGCAGGCACACAGCAAAGAGCATTTCCTTTTAATGTAGTTATAAATGTCGCGTCAGTTGGAGATTTAGGAATGCGATTAGGAATTCCATTTCCTAGTCAAACGGGGTATAATTAGAGTGGGACTCTGGGCCCGTCCCTCACAAGGCATTGTACCTGGGGAAGGTGAAGGAAAGAGCTGCTGTGCTTCCCCCGGATCAGAAGGCTATCTGGAAAGGGAGTGTCACCTTCCACACTGTGCTCTGCAAGTCACTGAACTGCTCCCCAAAGTAACAATGCCTGCTCTCCAGAGAAATAACAAGTCAGAGTTTTCATCATCCACAGAACTCTTGCTCTGGGGCAGGGGTATGTGGCAGGAGAGATGCTGCCAGTTGTTGTCATTTTTGGTTTCTTCAAGATAGTCCAAGGAGAAGGCATGGCATTTAGAACACTTGTTTCCTCAGGGTTAGCCTCTGATGAGATCCTGTGTCCGACGTAGAGGAGGCCTGTGGAATGACTCAATGGATGAATGAATGCTTGGCCAACTAAAGCCCTTTGGAAGAACTTTCTGGCATCACACGTGCCCTTCAGAAACATTTATAACCCAGCTTCCATGAAAGAGAGAGTTGTATGTCATAGTCTGTGCTCTCCAGCTGGGGAGAAAGATGCAGAAACCGAAAATGACAAAAGGGCATGTCGGTGTTTACCAGGGGTCTGCACCAGATTTAGAGGAAGGGTGTCAAGCTCTGCCTGGGAAAAAAGTAGAATCTTGGATAATTTCCCAGAGTGGGCGATGCCCAGACTGGCTGAAGAATGAAGAGGTGTTACCCGGGCAGGGAAGGAGGGAACAGCATCCCAGGGGAAGGAACACACTCCCCGTTTGCAGGTGTGAAAACGGAGAGCGTGTGGCATTGCAGAACTTCCAGTAGGGCTCACCGGGGGTGTGCAAAGCCCCGAGGCTGGGGAGGGACGGAGAAGCCAGATATCAAAGGGGGTCTTAGGCCAAGAAGGGTGTCTGCACTCGGTCTGAATGCAGCGGTGTCGGGGTGGGTAGCCAAGGACTGAGAGTCTTAAGTGGGGATATAACCTGATTGAACTTGGCTTTGACTAAGGCTAGAGCAGAGCATGGATTGGGTGTTGGGGAGTGAGCCTGGAGGCAGGGCAGACAGCTAGGGACATTCAGGCAAGGAGACATGTGTGAGGACTAAAGTGAATGAAATTGTATTGTATTAGAGATTTTTATTAAATAAACAGATTCTAGCAGCTTCTGTGTCACCAAAAAAGTAACTGTGAGATGGTAGACATATTCAGCTGTGTACCACCATCTCTGTGCATCCCATAACATCATGTTGTAAACCTCAAATAGACATAATAACAGTTATTTAAAAAAAACCAAAACGGATGATGGGGGCCCTAATGAAGGCAGTAGCGGTGGGTACAGAGCATAGGGGGCGAGTTGGAAAGAGGTTTTGCAGTGGAACCACCAGGATTTGATTCTCTGGGGAAGGGAGGCAGAGGGAGGAGCTGGGGCTGCCTTGTAGGTTTCTCCCTTGTTGATGGTGGTCGTAGAGGGTGGTGTCGCTCAGTGGCGGATAGCTCAGGAACAGGAGGTAGTTCGGTGAGTGGAGATGGGGTGGGTGGAGGGCAGAGAAGGGTGAAAATGATGCCATCTCTGTGGAGTCCAGGGGAATGAATCTTTTCCATTAGTGGCGGTTGCCCCTCCGTCACCATGTACCAGATGACTGTTGGGAAAACTGGAAAGTCTTTGGTACTTTTCCATTTTCTCTGCATTGCTTCTCTCCTTGCAAGCATATTTAGATAAGGGGTAAGATGCCACGCTGGGCATTGGAGGTACAGTCATGAATAAAGTGCTGGTCATATGACAGAGGCCCTGGGTGTTTGCACACGGGTCTCTTCCATCTGCATCCTCCTCGCCTGCTCCGTCTTGTGCTCACAGTCGCTGCGTCCTGCTCCCAAAGGGGTTTTCTTCTTGGTTATTGCCTCATTCCACATAGAGGGCTGGATGTGGAAGGTTTAGGAGATTTGGCTGTTGTAAGGGAGCTTAGAACTTTAGCAGGAGATTCTGGGAGTTGAAGAACTTTTTATCAGAAATGACTCATTCTGACGGTGGCATTTCTCCATCATGCCAGACAGTGGCAGAGATGGTTTTGGTCTATGAGGATGTCCTAGTGTTCCGACAGGCAGCTCTTGGAGCCACCCTGGATGGTCCTTCAGTTGCCAGCCCTTGCTCATTCTGAGACCACACTTCAGCATCCTTTATTAATATAAAAGGCTCTCCTACCTTTGGAATGAAAGATTCTTTCAGTAGGTTTAGGAGTTCTGAATACTTATATAGCACCAGGAATATGAATTCCATCTCCCCCAATCACCTTAGCCACCCTCCAGCAGCGTTAAAAATTTAACAGAGCTGGACTCAGAACCACCTTCTCTCTAACTCTGCATTTTTTTCTATATTCCAAGTTACAGACCCAATATTCAGGGGCCTTCAACGGATTGTATTATCAGGAACAAACTCCATGGGCTCCTCAAAACCAAACATAGCTCAAGCTGAAGGAGAAATAAGGAAGAGGAAGAAAGAAATAGTTGATTCTGTGTGAGTGATGCCACTCCTCCCATGCGTTGTTATTTGGGACAAGAGACCCTCAGTATTGGGTAAACCTGGGCAGACTCTTTTTGCTTCTGTAATCAGGTGATACAAGAAGCTTCATTCAAGCCACGAGCCAGAGAAGAAAATACAGGAAAAATACCAAAGAGGGTGGCATCTTTGCCTGGGTTCCCTTAGCCCAGCTGCCCGTAAAGTCAGCACCACACAGAGTTGTAGAGGGGAAGAAATGTTAGAAATTTCCTGCTCTGAACTACAGTACTATTAATACTAGAACGGGGGATATGTAGCCTAGTACAGAATGGGGGAGATATTCTAGTACTATAGAATGGGGGAGATATAGCCTACTAGAAACACACAAAATAAGACATAGGCATTGGGTTCAGCTTTGGGGCCACAGCAGAAGAATATGGACAAATTGGAAGAGCAGGTGGAGTCATGCAGACCATGAAACCAGGTGGCAGGAGAAACTTGGAGCGTAGGGTGGAGGGGGTGGGGCAGCGTCGCAGTCGTCCCATGCTTTAAGAATTATCACGGGAATAAGGGCACGTATCAAACGCTTTGGCCTTACAGTCTAGTCCATTGCTTTGTTTTACTTTTGAGAACTCTGAAGCCCAAAGGGTAAAACAACTTGTTCAAGAGCACGTCTGAATACTGGTGTCCTGTCCTACCAGAGGCCCAGTATCAGAACACTGCTGACTCCTTAGCTGGATGTACCACTGCATGTAATAATTGGTCACCATATATTTTTGTGGAGGCCAATCACGTACAGTCCTGTGCTAGATGCTAAGGGGGATTCCAACTGTATACTCTCACCTGTGACTGCAAAAAACTGGTCTTATCGGGAGTGTGTGGACTGAGGCACGTGAGGATTGAGCTAGCTACGCTGGGCGATGCAATGGAGGTCTAAGGAGAGAGATCATGGAAGTCTAAAGAGAAGCAGGTATAGATGCTCTTTGGAGCCTGGAGATGAGGAGGACTGCTTCAACGGGATGCTAGGTTCCAAAGCTGTTTACAAACTTCAGGTCATAACTTTATTTCCAGCTCTGTGTTGTCTGCACCTTTTCCTTCCATGAGCTCTTAGCTCCCTCGGGAGCTGGACCTCCGCCGCGTATTCCCTCCTGTCTCCATACAGCACCTGGTAGGAGCCGAGCAAATAACAAGTGCTTAGCATAAGTCAAAGAACATTATAGGGAGATGAATTTTTTTAATGGAGATTTCCTCTTCTTGAAGCTCACCTGTTTGGATAGTCTTTCCCAAAGGGGGAACAAGAGCCCACTTCAGGGCATGGCTGGTGGCGGTGAGGCTGGCGCCCACTGGGACCCTGTTCTCTCTTGGGTGGTTTTCCTCCTGGCTGGAAGCAGGTACAGACATTCATGAGGACTGAAGATAGCAGGGCGATTTTAGGGATTATCTGGTATCTTTTTCTGCTCTATTGACTACCAGCAAGGAAAGGGAAAGAGGAGAAGAATGTTCCAGATCAAAATTAAGCCCCCTTTTATAATGTTTTGGCGTTTCAGCTGGGAATTATACTAGGAAGGACTGTATTTTGGGGGGTGGTCCAGTTCCCCAGCTAAACCCCACAGCTACTGTTTTAAAGGATGGGGAGCTGTCACCTAAGCCATGGAGAAAGTCCCTGGAACTAAAGCAGTCACTGTGTAGCTTTTGGAAGGCCAACTGCATACAGGATTCTGAGCCAGCAGGATGGCAGGGAGGGCAGGACACAGATCCGGGGGTCAGGACCCCTCATTTTTAAATGAGATGTTTCAACCAGACAGCCTCTGAAGTTTCTACCTGAGCAATTTCATTCCACAGAAGAAACAAATATTTAACTGTTCGCTCAATGCTGATCCTACAGAGCCGAAGAGAAAAGATCCCCCATGAAGATCCTCGGGAAGATGAGCTCTAGCTTTTGTGTAGGTTTCGTTGAGAAAAATCCTGAGCTCAAGGAAGTTTCCACTTCACTGAAGTTGACCATGCGCAACATACCCATCAACGAAATGTCTTCCCGTTCTTTCCATGCAAAAATCTGCACAGCGACCTGTGAACAATAGGAGAGCATAGAAAATAGTCATTATGTTCTGGGTGCCGAAGAGGGGGCAGGGCTCCCCCGGCTGGGCTGGGGGGGAGCCGGCAGGGATGGGCAGGGATGGGGATGTTCCAAGTTTCGCAGCCGCTCTGCGCCAGGGCCGCCCTAAACGCCTCACTTAATTATCAGGGAAAGGAGATATGTGTCAAATCTCCAATTTAGGCTTAAGTATAGCTAGGAAAGCCTTTCCGTTTTCACTTCAAGAGCGACTTTGCCATATATGTATCTCTGAAGCTGCCTGAGGAGGGGGCTGGGGTTAGACGCTGCCCTGGGTGACCTTAGACAGAAGTTAATCCCCACGGGGCTGCTCGGAAAGGGGGGATGAGCCGCACAGGGACGTTGGGTCGGTTTACTAATGACTGTAAAAGGCTGCAAAAACCCCAAGTACTGGAGGAATGCTGCTCTCGGCAAGGGGAGAAGGAAAACAGTGTAGTTTCAGGGCGCTGCAGCCGGAGGACTCTCTCTTTGCTGGAGTTTCTCTCTACCCTGAACCAATCGCGGCTGGACCAGCCTTCAGACTATTTAAGGACCCAGGAACTTCCTAGAAAGGGGGGAAGAATTTGGGATAGGGGTTTGAAGGAGCTTTGAGGATACAAGAAAGCAAGCCAAGGGAAGAGATGGTAAAGTTAGAGCTGTTGCCCAAATCCAAGGGTGTTGGAGAAGAGCTGTCTCAATTACTTCATGTAGTGGTAAATGTATTAATCAACAAACATTTACGAAGTCTAATATATATTCTATATGTTCCATATTATACATCATATATGATATATACATTACACATATACTCTCAGGTCAGGCATTAGGACACAGTAAATGCCGCAGAAAAATCCTTGACCATTTCCCAAGACTGAAGTGTGTATGTGACCCGACAGGAAACACAAGCCACTTGTAGCATCACATTGCCTAGTGTCTAGCTGTACACCTGGGTGCGTGTCCAGAGTGCTGGCATCCACAAATGTGCACTGCGCCAGTACCTGGTGGTTGCCCCGGGCCTGAACATAATTTTCTTTTATTATGGTATTGTTTTTCCAATCTGAAATGCTTTTTGGTACCAGTTTTCAAAACTGCAAATTGTGAATGTCTTCAAAAAGCATGCTACAAACTAACAAAATGTAAATACACATCTTAATAAGGTTAAACAAATCAAATGTTCAACAACATAACAGGGTTTGGGTCCGGTCCTTTCTGTGGGTTCATCTGCCCCACTGATTGAGGGCCGGCAGTGGCCAGACGTTATACTGAAAGTAATTGAATTGTACGTTCATCAAGAATTAGCTTACACTCTAACCAGGCCCCCTTCCTCTGAGACACACACCAAATGCACCTGGGAAAAAGTTACATAAGAATCCAGCGATGGACACTCTAGGTACCCTGACTTGGTCACTGTGCATTATATGCATGTAACAGAATTTCACATGTACCCCCCTAAATTTGTACAAATTAAAAAAATTATTTTAAAGAATCCAGGTTGCTGGAGGTGGATTTTAAATGTCTGGTTTTCAAACTGGAAGGCATGCTCGGAGACCCATTCTGTGTTCCGGGGTGGGGCTTGTCCCCTGCACGTGCTTCCAGGGCACTCTGGGCTCACCTCTGTCTGGGGACTCAGTACGTCACCTCACAGTTTCCTCTCCAATGTCCCCCTCCTCCACCAGACAGTGAGCTCCTTGAGGACAGGAACATGCCTTTCTATTTCCAGCCTCTCGCACTGTGCTTGCAAGTAATAGATGTTCCAGTAAACATTTGTGGACTGAACGAGTGATCCATAATGTAGCCTCAGTGTGGACTAAAATGGACTGGAATCCCGGGCCCTCTTAGGAATGGAAACGGTTCACTTTGGACATCTACATTACACTCTAACAAATTTCTCGGGGTGTTATAAATAACAGTTTGGGAGAGTGGGAAGGTTTTGTAAGGCAAGGGAGGAAGAGGACAGCCCCAGCAGGGTGTGTGGACGTGGGTCAGGTCCTCTGACAGCAGCCGGTGGCCCAGGACTGTTGTTGGGTCCTTCTGATCAGTCTGTGGGTCTCTCATGCTCCTCCATGGCTTAGGGCACAGACTAGGGGTCACACAACTAGCGGGGGGGGGGGAGTCATGGTTTCCATTGCCCCTTCTTTTCTAGGCTTCTTTGCTGCTTCTGTCATGCTATTGTCTCTTTCCCCAAAAAAACAGATGGGAAGGGTGAGCAGAAAGGACGAGAGCAACAATGGCTTCGGGGACACGGTGGTCGTCCAGTTCAGGAGCATTGGAGGTGCGGGGGATGGGAGGCCCCAGGGACTGCTGCTGCCATCACTTGCCTCCCACCCTTCCTACCCGTGGGGTTTGGTGTCATACTCCATCAGCTACCCCCGGAACTAATGCACGAAAACATGTTTTAGACATAGAGTGCCACACCAATAAAAAGGGTCCTTATTATTGTTATTAGATCTTGCCAGAGTCAAATATTTCCTCTAGGATGAAGTTGTTTGGCACATGGGAAAAATAATCCCTGCTGTCGTCAGCCTTGCAAATAGCTAGAAAACCTTTACTGGTCTGCCGTGTCCTGGGGGGAGAGGGAGGCACTGGTGGTCGGGGGTCTCTCTCTCTCTCCATGTACATATTCCACATGCCTTCCCTCAAGAGGCACATGGAAAATGCAATGAATAAAATCATTCTTGCACTCACCTGGTTTAAATCATTACTTGCCTGGTCAAGTGGGCGGGTTGCTTATTTTAAGGTCTTTGAGGAATCGGGCAGGAATCAAAGTTTTCATTTCGGATGGCCCGCTGAAACGGCGGCTTCTGCAAGCATCGGTTGCCTTTTTTTTTTTTTTTTTTTTTGGTAAAATGAAAGGATAGAAGGAAATGATCACAGAGGTTCCTTTCCATCTCTGGTAATTAATGAGCCTCTGTGGCTATTCATATTAATACTACATATCTCTGGGATGCAAATAACAAAACTAAGGGAGAAACGTTCAGAGATTTCTGGAAAGAAAAGTGTCAAAGAAAGAAGGAGCAGTCGCTGCGTGGAACCTGCCCTGAATTCCAGCCCTGACTCTTCTACTTGCTAACTGGGGGAGATTTGGGCGAGTCACATAACCTGCCTGTCCTCGGCTTCCGCGTCAGTAAAAAGTGCAACTAGTAAATTCCCACCTCAGAAAGTTGCCATGAGGTTCAAAAGAGGTATATGAAAAACTCTTTTGTAAAATACTCTCCAGACATAAGTCATTGCTAACCTTGGCTCTACCGCAAGCTTCAGTAGACCGTATGGGCTGCCCAGATAGTTGTTTTCCTGAGGTCTCTTCTGGTTCTAATAGTCTATTCTTTCATGATGATACCAAGTATTTTTGTGAAACATCCTATTGGCTAGCTATGTATCTTGTAATTACCAAATACATATATTATTAGAAGGGGCTCAGATGTCGTCTAGTCCAACCTGCTAAGTCACATAGAAATTCTCTTTATGACAACCTTGACAACGGGTTAGTTATCATGATAGGGAAATCATGCCTAACAAAGCAGCCCATTTTGATTTTGAGGAGTGTTACACTTTTACAAGTTTTCTCTCAAACTGAGAAGGATCTTTTGCCTGGTAAATACTGCCTACTGGTCGCTGTTTCTGTCCTCCAGAACCCAAAATAACTGAAAGCTATTTGTATGAGTTCTGCCTCGTACTCACTCCTTTCTTGTCTGGGTTAATAATCCTCTCCCTGCTTCACAGATAGGGAGAAAGAACAAAAGTGAAGCAACTGGTTCCTGGTCACACAGGGGACACACCGGAGTGTGATGGGAACTTCTAGACCTCCAGGTTCTAGGGCTGCAGGTCAACCCTCCCGAGCCTCACAGCAATGGGCTTTCAGCTCATGTAGGGAAGCCCCTGTTTCATTTTACTAACAGACCACAATCCAGTGCTTTGTTTTGATTCCTTTGTTTAGCCAAATGTTTTCATGACATTATTTGTAAAAGGTATTTCTGGCTCATGCAGACTAACTCTTTAACACGCATGTGCACGTGCGCACACATGAAACACACATGGGGACCCAACACATAGACAAAGTGATGTATCAGGAAACTCTGGGGAAAAGCTGTCATATGTTAATGTTTTTATGTTAAAACATGAAATAATGTCAGGAAAACACATAATACACAGATGTAGAAAAAATTATCTCTGAGTTTTAAATATCTCTGAGCTCTCAACTCAAATGAACCCAGTGATGTAAAAGAAAGGAACTAGGGGAAAAAAAAAGATCACAGAATGGAAAAGTTGGCAGAATTTGAGCTTTGTTTTGTTCGAATATGGAATATTATCCTTGGTCACTGATTTTTTTATTTTTAGATTTTTGTCTTAACCATGAGGTCATCACAACAGAAAAAATGTGCAGTAGTTATGTGTGTGCAGAACAGCCGGGAAAGGGAGGGACTGAAGTGTGGGGGCCTTGTCCCACTTCCTGACATTGTGTGGAGGGGTTCCCAGGTCTCTGAGAAGCTCAGCTGTCGACAATCCTTGACTTATTGGTGTGGATTGTCAACTTTTCACGTAGATTTCGTAGCATCCCAAAGGGAGAGGTGTGCACATCACTTAGGGCTCTCCGTCCTCCTCCTGATACCAGCCATTTATATAAGTAAGGAAATCGAGGCTCAGAAAGTTATAGTGAACTGTATGCTAACATTTGGCTAACTGAGTAGAGCCCAGACTAGAGTCTGGTCTTGGAAGTCTTCCCACTGGTCTTCCCACTGCATCCCTGAACACAGAAAGATGACTTCATTCTTACTGTGCAGAAGATGGACACCCTGAAAGCAATGGTCCCCTCCATCCTTCTGAAAAAGCATGAAGAGTTTTACCTTCTGTTCAGCCACAGAGAACATCTTACCATCACCCCCTCTAAAGATCCCATCCCCACGTCAGGATTGTCGCTTGTATTTGCATTTAATATCTTACACGGTCAAGGTATCTGTCTTCGATATTTGCTGTACATGAAGGAAGAATTTTAACAGCTGCCCAACTAGAGCACACAAAAATAAAAAAATAAGAAAGAAAGAAAAAAAAAAACAGGCTTTTTTTTTTTCAAAGTAAGGGAGGAAAAATAACATTAACACAAAGGAACACTCTTACTAAGAGTAGGTGGAGAAAGGCATCTGAAAAATAATACCTCAAGATGCATTGAAACATTTTAGGGAATTAGGGAATTCTGATCTCTTGAAAAAAAAGAAAATTAATATTAAAGACAAGCTGTGAGTTTCCATCTGGCCTTGCCGCTTTCGACTAACGCTTCCATGACGGAATTCATCTGTCCATCAACTGTCAAAAATTCTCCTGTCAGTAAATCCCATGACACCCCAGTGAGCCCACCCCGCTCAAAATATTCCATGCCACAAACTATTCCGAATTCTGAATCCTTTTTTTTTTTTTTCAGATCTCTGTACTATAAGACATAAAAGTTGTTGCTTTTTTCCTTCCTTTTTTCTTTTCCTTCCCCCCACATCTCTCTCGCCCACATCCTCTAGTATTGGGGGGGGCGGTGTTAAGGGAACTTTGGTGGAAAATTTGGGGAACCCTCAGTTCTCTAGAAATTGTGTTGCCACCAAGATCCTTCTAAGCTTTTCACGAGAGTCTGACAACAGACAGCCCACATCTGTTTTAAAACACTGAGTGCTTGCGAAGTGTGAACTCCCCACTGTTTAATGTAACTACATGACTATTTAATGTACACAGTGGTGGAGCCGCTCAGAATGCCAAACTGTTGTGACATGCCTGAAGGACATATATAAACATAATATAGTGTGTTTTATTGTGACAAAGAACATCTATGCCACAAATAGGAAGATCTGTTTGCTTCCCGGTGTAGTCAAATGAGGAAGGAAAAACGTGTGCTATGGCCTTCACCCGTGTTAACGGTGAAATTGATATGGGATGGATGAATCAATAAATCCAGAATGGGAATTTAAAAATGCCCTATTGTAAGAATGTCAAATCCAGAGTTTTGAAACGAGTTATTCTTTAAATTAATCTGACTATAGAAAGCAGAGGGAATAGGGTAGAAGACAGAAATAGACCAGAGGGGGACTGCTGAGGGTTTGGGTCTCTTTAGAGACTTTGTTCACTTCTACGGGTGTTGGGGAAAATTTGGGGATGGTAGAAACTTGGATGAGATTCTGGTGCTGCTTTTAGTAGACGGGGGGGTCTTAATTGCTGTACATCGTCACCAGTGGAAAAACATCTATAGTTGCTGCTCATTTTAATAAACTAAGAGGGAAGACATGGCTTTGCAAATATATTTCATTTTTAATATTTCTCCCAAAGGTAAGTTCTTATACCACCTGCCATCTCATTAATCAATTGATCAGAATCTGTTATCTTACATCTCATTGCTACAATTCTCATTAACCTTTGCTAGTTTAATACTTACCAAAAAATCAGCTCCAATTGTAACTGCCTTTCCTCTAATCCAAGCATTTCAATAAAAGCCTTTCTTTTTATCAGTCTTTAATTAGGACTTAAGTGCAAAAGAACTATACTGTGTGGTATCTGCTGTCCTTTAGGGGATTTGGAAATTCTAGAATAAGATCTTTAGGCATGGAACACATGAAGATTATACTCTTAGTAAGCCTCCAGAGTGTAGATGAGGCTATTCTTGTATATACGTTTAGGAAACTATTAACTTTTTTTTTTTTTTTTAATTCCAAGTTGCTGTTTCAGAACATAACTATTTCCACAGAAAACAAAACAAAACATCCCATGACAACAACAACAACAAAAACCCTCTTGTAAGTGATACTAAGAACAGAGATCTAGTTTAAAAATAAATTCTAAACTGCTATTGTTGTTGGTATTTAAGTTGTACTGTTTTGGTCCAGGCCAAGATCAGTTTCATCCATTATTTTATAGATTGAAAATACGAAGTGAAGGCCCTGTCATTAAGAACACTTACTCCTGCCTCCGACTATTGCAGTTTGGGGTTCTCACGATTTGTGTAACACCGTCTCCTTTGGTTCACATAATTCTCCGGAATAACTTAGCAGTCGCTGAAGGAACAAATCAGAGAAGGGCTTTGAAAAAAAAAAAAAAAGTGGTGCCCACTTTCCTGTTTGCCTTAGAACTGCAGAAACCATCCAGGGTGCTGAGAACTTTTTTTTTTTTTTTTTAATACATATTTTTAAAGGACAGTTTAAGGAAAGCCCACAGAAGATCCAAGGACAGAGAAATTCAGCAACACAGCAGTGAGGAACAAAACGACTTTTTCAGGGCAGTTTGGAAATGGAGAGTTTTGGTATAAGATCTTTTCGAATCACGTTGTTGCTTTAAAAATGTGGTGAATGAGCCGTTTTTTTGCTTCCGCCTGATTTCCTAGCATGTTCTTCCCTACTCATCTGCTGCCTTTCATCACGCTGAACGTTGCCATTACCGAGTAACACTTCACATTAGCTCCTAATGCGCAGAAGTTTCTGGTTACACGGCTGCAGTTGCTGTCTAACGTTACCACCCTTCCCCAGCCGACCCGACTTGAACGGGGCTTTTATTTTAATTTCCTTTCTCCCCGGCTGGTTGCAACTTTGGAGGGGCCCTGAGCCTCGCCACACAAACAGGGTTAGTGCCTCTTTAAGGAATATTTAAATTGCATTTCCTACTGTCAGTTAAGTCTCATCAATCATGTTTTTAATTAAAAAGAAGGACATCTACATCCCACTTTCGACTCCAAGCACATAATGAAACCGTAGACTGGGGCAGGGCTGGAGAGTTTCAGCTCTGCTCCATGCATTCAGCGGAGATGCGGGGAGGTCAGGAACACTGGTGCATACGCAAGTGGCAAACAAATAACACTCCTGATAGGGCCTGGTGACATGTGTCAACCCTTGTCATCGAGAAACAAGAAAGGCAATGTGCCCAGACAAAGGGTAGGGTGGAATCTCTACACACTGGCAGAACCTGACCCACGCGCAAGGGCTTTGTGTAGCAGATGCCGTCTCTCATTGTTCTGGGCCTCCCTCCCCAGTACCCCTGACAACAGCCACTGCCGCTGGCATTCCACCCTGACATCTGTTCAGCTTTATTGATGCAGCCCTGGAGGAATTCCCAGTGTAAACAGGGAATTCTCTAAGGGAACCCCACGTTGTAAAGGGATGAGCTGCATAATGCAAAGATTTAACCACTATTTAAAGGTGTGACACTTGATTGAAAGTGACTTGCTTTTCTCCCCTTTTCCAATCCCACCTCCCTCTCCACCCTTAACTGTATTTGGCACCAACTGGCTGCAACCACACCCCACCTCCCCGCTTCCTCGTCGCTTTGTTTTCCTGATGCATAAGTGTTAGCAAGAATGAAGGATGGGGGCCTGGGTACCACCGTCCAAAAAAAAGCCACTTAAAAAAAAAAATGCTGGGTTACAGTCAATTGAGTCTAGTTGTCGCGTTGGGATCCTGCCTGCTGCCCACCCACACTCCTGGCGAGAAACAGCTTGAAAGTCGCTTGGTCCTGTGGCTGAAACTAATGGGGTGGGCTTTGTGCTCTTTGCTAGAAGCAACTGTGGCAGTTTACAGTCCCTGAGCAAAGCCTGGTCGTACTAGTTCTGGCAGCGCAGGAACTTAGGGGATTTGCCTTTGGAATTTTATGTTTTTGGCAATGGCGCCATAGGATATTAATAAGGATTTTTTAAAAGCAGACCTGATGGGACACGTAATGCATCCGTCACTGCCCCGGCAAGAGTACGTGCGCTCCAAGGCAGCTCTGAAATGTTGCAGCCTCACTCAACTTACTGGCTGACACTCAAGTACAGGGAGTGTCGTGCGAGCTCCGGCCACTCACATTCTGTTGCTTCGGTTAAACATGCAGAGATTCACAAACAGGGCCTTGTGCAGCATGACTGCACCTAGTTAGGAGTGAACTTGACATTGTAACACATGGGCAGAGTCTATCTTGTGAGGCCGTGGGCTGGATTTGGAGTTGTGTGGCTCCAGCCCTGTTCCCTTCCGATTGACTGGGGGAGAGATAAAATGTGAAAATAGCAATGACGCCCTCTTGCACCATTTCAAAATAAATAAGGTCCCGTGTTACCATAATAAAGGCAAAAGAAAATGGCAAAATTACTGGAGGATGAAGTCCAAAGTCATAAAAGGAAATCTGCCTTTCTAAGGGCCCGAAGTATTGCTGCCCTGAGTTTTCAGAGAGTAGATACTAAAAACAAGCTTGGGGTGCAAATGCATGCACACACACTTTGTGTGTGTGTGTGTGTGTCTGCAAGTTCTCCATGATCAGCAGGTCAGTTCTTCACCTGGAGTTTTACGATTTGCTTTCAGCCACCCATTCTCCTTCCCTGGAAGGTGCAGGTCCCTTGTGTGAGCCGGTGGAGGAGCTTTAAGTCCAGAAGACACCTTGCCATTCGGGACTGCTGTTGTCCCTTCCCATTGCCACAGATTGAATTCTTTACTTAAAACAACAGAAACCCTCTAGAGATTTTTTTTTTTCTAAAAATAATTTATATACTTTCTTATGACCAAAACAATGCAAACCCATTTTTAAAAAATTTAGAAAATGTGGACAAACAAAATAAAATAAAATGAAAATGACCCATTAACCCACTGCTCAGAAATAACCATGAACCCTGTAGGTTTGCTGTCTTCTAGGCTTGTCATTTTTCTCTCTCTTTCTCTGCCTGTATTTAAACAAAAGAGTGATTATCCTCTGTTTACTGTTTTGTGTTCTGTTTTAACTTACTAGACTATCTTTTGGTATCATTAGGATATGATTCTGCAACGTAATTTATGTAGTATTCCTTTGTATGTCAATTACCCACTTGAGGACAAATGTGGTTTCCACTGTTTTACTATAAACAATGCTGCAAGGAACATCTTTTGTAGATAGAGCTTTGGGCACATCCATGGCTCTTTCTTTGGGACAATCTTTAAAATAGAACCACTGGGCCAATGGCTTTTGATCCATCTTACCATACAACCAGAAAGACTGTACCAGTTTATAGTCCCACCAACAGTGGATCACAGTACCTTGAAATGGAAGTCTTTTGGTATATTCCTCTGTGTCCACATAGCGTGGAATATATGTGGTGATGTTACAGTCCCTTTTCCATAGGTTCACGGCAGCATTTATAATCAATATGTCCATTCCCAGGGCCTTCCCATTTGCATTTCTTTGCCTGCAATGATTGAAACACAGTAAGTACCAACAGCCAAGTGCTGATAGAAGGCTCAGAGTCCGGCAACATACCATTTTCCTTCCTGCCCACTTAAAAAATAAATTAACTTTGACATTTTTAGTAGTCACAGATTAAAAGCAAACTGGAAATAGAATTCAGGCCCAGTTCTAAAAAGAGCACACTAGCACTCCAGCGTGCCTACCAAGACCTGTTGGAGGGTGGAGAAAACAAAACAGCTCCTAGCTTTTCAAGTGCATGCACTTCCATCAGAACGTGCCTGTTGTTGCCCCTTTAAGCACAGTTTGCCTTCACTGAGTTTGAATATACCTTTTGGGATTCAAAATAATTTTGCAACAGTGGATACAGACCTTCTTTATGTGTTATTGGTCTGGGAACAGCAACAGATTAAAAAAAATATTACCAGGTCAAATAACAGCTGTTATTATTAAGTTCAGCTTTTATTATCAATTTGCCAGTAGATTCCGGCAGTAAAAAAAAAAAGTCTGCATCTGAGCTTTTTACTAATCAGTACTCTCATTTTGCTAATATTCTAACGACTGTCAATTTACTTCAGTGCTGCCATTTGCAGAATTTTCCAATTAGCAGCAAACCTGTTCCACCTTCTCCTGTAATTACGGGGGACTCAGTTCAGATCAGCTGTGGCCAGACAGCATATGATGTAGTTGCCAAAATCTGTGCAATGTTGTTTTTAACCTTTGCATGTGCTGGCACGGTTTTAACATCTCTGTTTGTAGGCAGGAGGCTTCCACAGTAGTGGCATGTGTCAAAATATCAAAATTATTTTTAATAAACACACCACGAGGATGAAAACACAGATATGAGCATATTTGGTTTTTGGATCCATTTAACGTCTGCTCCAGATTTAGTGGTGTCCCCCACTCTGCCTCCTCCTCTTTTTTTTTTTTTTTTTTTAAAGAAAAGTCTTTTAAAAAGGAAAAATTGAGAGTTGCTGAATTGCATCAAGTTCTACCTTTGCTAGTAAAAAAAAAATTATTAAAGAATCCTAAAATTTGGAATGGAGAGGTCCTCAGACCATGTAGGATAATGTCCTCGTTTTTGTAAAAGCCCAGCATGGAGGAGGGACTTACCTAAGGTGACACAGCTAGTTATGTGCAGAGCTGGGACTAGAACCCGTCTTCCGCCTCCAATCGAAGGTTTGTTCCACTACAGCACACATTTTCCCCCTTCTCTTGGTGGCTTCTAAACATGGCAGAAGACAGCACAGGGAAGTCTCGCCCGATCACTCATTTCAGAGAATGCCTTGCTAGCAAGATCAAAGCCAATCAAACTGTCCGAAAGCTGCCTAAACAGCTGATGTTGCAGTAATAACAATACCGCAGCAATAACTATTATTGCTACATGAAAAAAATATATTTAATAATAAGCTCATTGATTTTTAACAGCATCTCTGTGTTGCCTAATTGATGGGAAGTTGTATGTTTGTGTAGCCGGTGGGCGTTATGAATTAAATATGGCCGTCTTTCCTTGAGGGATGCATGTCAATGCAAGAAAGACGGAAGATCTACATTTCCCCCAAGCAAAATAGTCCCCTTGTACCAGAAGCAGGGAAGACTGAAATGCGAACAAAAATAAAAACCATCCATCACTGTTTATTAAGTGCTGCTACTTGAAGGTAAAAGGGGATATTGAACTGTTTTTAAATTGGAAGGAATGTAGCTGGACAAAATATTGATGGTAATATTAGCTGGGTGACAAATTTTATTCTTTTGTCCACATTCATCAAAGGAGCAATTTGGAGTGAATTATTCTCTCTATGCCCATAAACCAATTTTTCTTCCCTTTTTACTTTTTAAGCACACATATTTATTAAGGAACGTGGGGTAGGAGGGATGCTACCTTCTGGTTCAAGCTGTCCAAACCTTGCTGCTATGAGTCAAAGGTTCCACAATTTCTTTAGACCAGGCCATGCATTGATCTCCAAGGTGCTTATATAAAATTTAATATGGCCTTAAAAATTGAGGCAGATGGAGTCTGTTCCCACAATTTAAAAGAGAAGGGGTGGGTCAGATTTGATTTCATTTTTAGCTGTGGTTTTCAAGTGGAAGTTCTGAAGCATTTATTTATTTTTCCAAATTTATAGTGTGCCCCTTCAGTCCAGTGTTCACTGGCTGCTATTCAATGAAAACATCCAAGTTTCTATGGCAAAATGGGCTGAAGCAGGGAAATGAAAATTGAAAATGTCGGCTGACAATGGGGAGAATTTCAATAAAAATGTAGTTTGAAGTTTCATTTGCTTCAACTCTATTCGACTTCAAGTCATTTTTGTTTTAATGAGGCTATGTAAGCTCTGAGAGGTTTCATGAAAATCTTAGCCAGGCGGACCATTGTGCCCAGCAAGAGCGGAACTCCTGCTAGATTTAAGACTCAATGCAATCCCTGGTGTTTTTAGGAAGGCCTACTGTGTGCACAGAGCTGGTCTGGGGGTTGGTTTCCTTGACTTGTTCACTTAGATTTTTGGAATGAAGGTTCGTCCGTCCTCAAATGTGCACTTAGCCAAACTGCCAGTCTCATTTCTTCGGATGGGTCTCATCTTCTCAACCAAAGTCAAGTTCATTGAGCAATGGAGAGAGGTTGGTTTGTAATTAAATTTATAAACTTTAAAATTCCTCGGACTAGGTTGCTGTAAAAGCCAAGTGGATTTTCTTGGATGTCACTTGGCTTACATAGCTATCTCTTTCTCAACTGAATGAAGTAACTTTTAAGGAAGCTGGCTGGAGTTAATTAATCAGTCAATCAGTCAACAAGATTTTAATGAGTTCCTGCGAGGCACTGAGTGACGGTAACATTTATGTAGCCCTTTATAGTTGCCAACACACTTTCCCCTGTATTGTCTTACTTAGTTCTTATAGGTTATATTATTAGGCTCAGAGAGGTTCAGTGACTCACCTAAAGTCACGCAGTTACGCAGTAATGGGTGCTAGTTCAGATCTTCCAGAACTGTTTTTCCTACACGCTTGAGATAATGCAAGTCACTGAAAGATTAAGTACCAAATAAGTAGCACAGTCAAGAAGCGTGCCTGATCCTGGATGGCCCTTGGGGATGTCATCTGAATAAAACCAAATGCCCATGTGTCCGTCCCTCAGCATAATATCACACCCAGACCTTTCAGCAGCCAAAAGTAATTGAAAGTAATTCTAGTTTGTCCCTGTATTTTGCAAAGAACATTAAAGTAATTGAACAGAATCCACTTAATAAGATACCGCCTTGTGGTTTTGTTCCCCAACCATCTCCCACTTATGCCACCCTAAAGTCTAGATTCGTACTCCTCATTCTTCAGCATTCTCACCAAATTCTTCCCCTTTACTTTTTTTTCCTTTCTTTTCTTTCCTCCCCCCCACCCCCATGAGTAAACCTTAGACCTTTCTACCGTGATTCCAACATTTTCTTATTGATATCTGGATCTGAGTAAGGCTTGGGAGCTTAGTGGGGGACGAGTGTGTGTAGATTTCTAAGGAGGATGAGTGTGGGCTGAAGGGTCAAGGCTTATAAAGGAGATGACATTTGTGTGTGCTGTAAAAGAGGAATAGAACTTACAAGATTGCAAAAGCAGAAAAGAAAATATCTAATAGGAAGAAGTGAAGACACACAGTGAATAAGTATTAAAATACAGACGCTCCTTACCTTAAAAACAGAATCAGCCCACAATAGAAAGCCTTACTGACTGTTTGCTCTCAATAAGCATTGTATTAAGTGTTCAAAGTCACCATAGACTCTGATAAAATGCTTTGGGAAGAAGAAAATTACCCTGATTACTTTGTCTAAGAGAAGCTGGGTTAGTGCAGTGACGGAACAAACAAACTCTGGGGCCGGGATGCCCGGCTCATGTCCTGTCTCTGCCATCCCATGGCTGTGTGACCTTGTGCAAGTTCCTTAACCTCTTTTTGCCTCAGTTTCCCCATCTGTAAAATAGGGGTATTAATGCTACATATCTCAAGATTATTGTAAGCATTTTGAAGAGTTAACTAATATGAGAAGATCACTTGGTAAGCATTACTAGTGTTATTTTTCATCAAACTCTCTCTGCACAGTTTGTTTGGAACTGATAATAGTACTATAATTCCAGCAAGTCCTATTTATTGAGGGTTGATCTAGAGGCACCTCACTAAGTCGGCGCTTACTACACAAGATTCTATTAATGTTTAATTCTCCCAAGCACGCTACACAGTAGGGACCTCCCATGTAGCAGGTGCATCTTGGAAAGTAGGGAATGTTTCCTGGTCTGTTTGTAGTTTGGCCAAGCCTGGTCCGCTTCCTGGTGGAAAGGGATGTCCTCTAGTTCCCTTCCACCCTCCATCTCCCCGGCAGAATGTGCCATATGGGAGCAAATGAAAGACGTGCATGGGTTCTCCTGCTCTTTTTTGTAGCTAACTCAAAGACTGAAGATCGTGGAGACCTGGTTTCTAAGAGGTTCCTCTCTTCCTACAGCGTGGGAAATTCAGCGTGTACATCTTAGATGCCCAAGAGCCCAAAGAAAGCGGAGCCAATGTTTCAGGAATCCCCACTAACTATGCTTTTTATTATTATTTTTTTTCCTGACTGAATCCAACCTAAAGAAAAACATTTGCCCGTACCAGAGTCTAACCTATTTCTTTTCCCTGTTAATTAGGGGAAACCCGTTTCTGACAGCTTCTGAAAGTTTGGCTGCCATTGTGTGGAGGCCGGGAGGGGAGACGAGTCTTGCTCCTCGTGCGACAGGCCTGGCTCTTGGCATTTCTATTTTCATCGAGTGGAGTAAATACATTCTGGGTTTTTCCTGAGGCCATGTAGGCCAGGTTGTATTCGCGACAAGGTTTTCTTATTAGAGTTATGTAACCCCTCTAGAAAAGTAGGGGATTTCTCAGAGAAGGAAAAAAATGCAAAACTTGACACACTTTAATTATAGTTGGGCTATAATAAGAACAAAATCATGTTAACTCACTCTGCTTAGAACTTAAGTTCCAAGTGAGTACATTTCGGTCTCATATGTAAAAATAAGTGTCGTAAGGCGGTAGTGGCACAAATCACAGGGATATTGCCCATCCTCTCCCTGCACCCATGAGGTTAAATGTGTACCAGGAACTCAGGAGTTGTCCACTTGGCGGAAAGGGGCCCACTATTTGGTATGTTGGGTTCCTTTGTGTTCTCAAGTTTCTGAGATCTTCTGCTTAGAACTTCAGGGTAGTTTGGTGACTTTAGATTGCTTCAAAGGTGATGAATAGAACTTTCTCATGTACTTCTCAAGTCTTGCTGAGAAGTAATTAACTACTGTTTGGGTTGAATGGTGGCAAAAGCTTTGAGAAAAATAGCCTGGAGCAGTGGAGGGAACTTGAGCCTCTGTAAGTTGGACGTCAGTTTTTATGCCCAGACTTTGACAAAGTGGAACATGTGGAGGAATCAGCGAGTGTCATGGAGATGGGACCAGTGCAGACTTTCCCACTAAGTGAAAACTCTCAGTGTGGCGCGCTGGGGGCCAGAGAAGGTGATGCATAGAGGAAAAGATATGCCCGCTTTGCCACAGTCTGGCTCATACGAGTCTTCTCCACCTTTCTAGGCTGTTTCCTAGGAGACTTGGTCACCATCCATTCAAGCAATAGTTTATTACTTCTTAGTAGACTCTGGAAGAATATAGGAAAGACTGGTGTTACAACAAAGGTGGGAGTAAGAAGCAGCTCTTCTTAGGCCAGACATGATGTTCCCTAAATATCTTTTTTTTTTGCAATAGCACTTGTAGCAGGAGAGGTAGCCTGCCTTGGATTCAGGGCCAGAGAATACACAGAAACCCTTGGCTTCTCCATCAGACCACCAGACAGAGAGGACATGAGGACCCTCTCACGCATTGCACTGTGGCCCATTAGGACCTGGGGACATGGAGCCCTCACCTGGAGCTCCCACCTCACGGTAGAAGAGCTGAAGTTCTCTCAAGCCCTCTGAGCTGACGACATATTTGAGCCAAGACTCTTTAGAGCACCTGTTGGGTTGGGGGGTGGAAGGATAGTTTGCAGTGATGTAAACTGGGAAAGTGGGAGAGCCATTGTAATTACCATCACAAACACACAGCAAGGGTGGGTGGAGCCTGGAAAGAAACAGACAAGGGGGCACCTTCCTAAAAATTGGCTGATACCTGTGCATATCAGTTGCACTTTAGGAGCACTTGTAATCAGAGTCTGTGAATTTCTACACCCAAGTATAGGGATAGTCACATTTGACTTTTAAAATACATTGTCCACATGGGCTATAAGGGTTTTGCAAAAAACAAAAACAAAAAACCTTCCTTTCTATCATGGAAATGAAAAGCTCACTGCTTTCTCCTTGCCCCAGATGGGCTATGAAGGGATTTGGGGGCCCCGCAGCCCGTCGTGACTCACAGGCAGCTGCTCTGACCCGAGGCTTACACAGACCTCCAAAGAAGACGGTCCAGAGGCTCGGCTG
Source organism: Eulemur rufifrons (assembly GCF_041146395.1). Classification (NCBI taxonomy): domain Eukaryota; kingdom Metazoa; phylum Chordata; class Mammalia; order Primates; family Lemuridae; genus Eulemur; species Eulemur rufifrons. Next base: position 6,360,376 of record NC_090994.1, read on the forward strand.
CCCAGTGATGAGGCCCTGAAGAGCCATTCCGTGTTTCTGGCAGTTGACAGGCACACATGCACAGACACACATGCACGCACACACTTCACAGAGGCAGCTGATGAAGTGTATTCACGAGGACTGGCGGCGGTGAGGTAATGGTGGGCTGGGGGTGGGGGATTAGACTTGGGAATTAGAGAATCGAAGGCTGATAAATGATAACTTCCTCAGGGCCCCTCTGCAAGGTTCCATGCGCTCTGCCAGCACTTTGCTGCACGTCCACATGAGACGCTGTTCCTAGTGGAACCCAAGACTCCGACAGTTCTCCAGTCTTCACCCTCACAAGCCTCCCTGAGGATACCCCTCCTCAGCTCATTGTGGGCACCCCTGGTTTTCTGAAATTCACAGGACTAGGTAGGGATAAGATTTGTCATAGGTATAACTTTGCAAAATTGCAAGAGTTATGAGGGAGAAGATTGGTCAGAATTTCCAAAAAAAGGGAAACATTCTCAGGACCCAAGGTGAAAATACCACCAAGCTTCTGAGTTGCAAGGCCCCATTCGGTCCTGTAACTGTGACAGTAGGAACATGACCAGAGACACAGAGCTGTTGGAGAGTTGTGAGAGCAAGACTGGCTTTTGAAACCGCTGTTGAGATTGTCCCTCCAAGGCCAAAGCAGGTGTTTCCAAAGCATCCTAAAAACATGTCTGGGAAAAGCCTCCGCCCTGTATTGAAGAGCAAGTCCCTTATTTTCTGTGTGTCTGGTGTGCTTCCAGGCACCAGTGGGTACCATTGTAGCTAACAGGGACACTGTAAGTGTCACCTTGCTGCTCCTATATTCAGCACGTATGTTAAAGGCACAGAATAGCTGGATTTACGATGTCTTATACCAAATCATATATAGCAAGCGTCAAAATTCAGACTTAGATATCTGATCATCAAACCACAGAACTTTGAGATTAGTCATGCTAATGAAAGCCATTTGGCCCTGTTTTCTTTGCGAACAAAGCTATCTGTGTTGGTTCATTTAATCTAGCATATACCTGGCAATTATTGATATTAAATTGATTTAGTGTTTCAAAAGATGTTTCAGACACCAAACACAAAACTCTCCGTTCATTTTACAGCTGACCACGGAACATGAATTCCTTCCTGCTGTAACCAGGTTTGCATTTAACCCCTAAAGTGTAAGCATTGATCCCTCCTTCACTGGGTGACTTAATTTCTATCCATCGAGCCCTCCCCCGGTGTAATTTATTCTCTAGAAATAAACGGAACCCTTTGGGTGGAGGCTCACCTGCCTGAGCTCCAGAGAGGATCACTTTTACCAAGTAGAAAGACGATTTGCTAAGTATGTCCTGGTTATTTATGAGAGGCTGATACTGTGGTAGGAACATTAACGATATCTGCTATTTCACAAGAAAGTTCTAAAAGGTGTTTTCAGTAGTATCCCAAAGCACCTAAGTAATTCTCCCAGCATCTCTCAGAGGTATTGCCCAATTTTACAGGGAAGACATGTGCGTGAGGGGGGGACAGTAGGCACGTGAGAGGTGAAAATACTGTCAGTCATATAAGCAGTAATTGAACATGCTCTCCTTACTCTTAAATTTTATCCTCTAGGTCACACTGCCTCCTACATTACATTATCGGTATTAACATAAGCATGGGAGATTAATTTTATAGATCCACATGCAAAGTAGATGGCATTTATCTTCACTTTTCAATGAGTCATCTCATTAGGAGAAACATAAACATTCTGCCTAGGTTAAAAGAGAGTTAACCAAATGAATCCACTTACTGCTTTATCACTTTTTAAAGAAAAATTATCAAAGTTAAATTGTTGTTCTAGTCTAGGCAACTATTGATATTTAGCCTCAAGTTAGGATATATTCCTAATAAGATCCTAAACTTCAAGGTGACGACAAATTGTGAAAAAATGTGAACCAGACTTCACTGGGCCTTTTGGCTGAATGATATCAAACCTGAATTAAAAATGCTCTCCCCCTGCCCTTGGCTAACAAAGCAAGGGGCTAGGAACACCTTTTGATGAGTTTAGGACCCATATCATAAAAAAACAAACTTGAAGCAGGCATGTTACTGGGAATTATGTAATCTCCTTTGTGTGTGTATGTGTGTATCATAAAAATATGTATCATGAAAAAATATATATATATAAAGCTTTAGCCATAGAACAGCTGCCTAGCTGTTTGTTTAGCATGATTTTGTTGTGATCACTTGGCAAGCTGAGGAATGGTAAAAAAAAAAAAAAAGGGGGGGGGTGTTGCTGATGTTTCAGGTTATGTCATATTTCAAGGCAGAACTCTACCGGGGCAGTGGTGGAATTATAGCTTCAATTTGAGTCGAGTGGGCAGCCAATATGTTCAGGCTCGCTCATGACACAAGATGACTTCCCTGTCACAGTGTTGGGCCCCAGGCATTTCTGGGCCATTTCTGGGCATGGTGATCTTGCTGATGGGCTTGCCAGGGAGAGCCTGATGTCACGTCCCTGGTGTCCGAGTCAGCAGAGAGCGCCGGGCCTCGGAGAGTGGCCTTTCTCCCAGCACGGCCTGCGGCTCCTCAGCGCGCCTTCCCAAGGGAGCTGCGGCCGTTCTTTCCCAGGCTGCGGGCCTGTCCTGCTGCTCGCTGGAGTCCTGGCCACTCCCTGAGAAAGCAGAGCGGTCTCGTGGCCTCTGAGTGAAGGGCCGAGATGTTTTACTTCCAGGTCAGCTGCTGATTCCCCAAGGGAAGCGATTTTTTTCCCTCTAATGGTCGTATTCCATTATCCACCGCATGGGGAGAAACCACGAGTCCAGCTCTAAACTCCAGGATCAGAAAGAATCACGTCAGTAAAACCAACTCTCTCACTTTTGCAGATTATTGGATACTGAACATGTCAATTAGGCTTTTCCCCAGAACTGATGTTAAGACTTAAGTCATTTAATTCTCTGCCTGATTCGAAAAAGAACTTGAGATGGTTTACTGGGCTTATCAGCACTTTTTTCAAAGATAGTTTGGAGAGTGCGAAAGCCAATGGCACTAAAAGTCTCAACCGAATTTTGGGGACTAGATGCAACTTTTATTTTTTTTTATGAGATATATATATATATCATAATATATGTGTGTATGTGTCTGTGTGTATGGGTATGGGTATGGACATGTGACTCAATAATGATATCTGTTCTGGCAAAAGAAATGGGTAGCCGAACTATTTTAAAGTTTAGAATCTTTGTAGGTATTGAATAGACCACCACATTCTTATTCTCAGAAAAGATTTCCTTTATCTGAGTCATCCTAATTACATGGTCTCAAATGGAACATGCTATGTAGAAACATACTCCACTGCACCGGGCTTGAAGACTAGATCTCATTTAATGAAGGGTAGGAATAAGTACCTAAAATGAACTCGAATCTTTAGAAATGGTCTGGACTTATAAGACGTTGTGTAACACAAAATCAGGTTAAAAAAAAGAAAAAAGAAAAAAAAAAATACTCCACTCCATCTGTTTGGAAGTTACTGGGAGAGCTGACGTGTGGGTTGGGCTCAGTCAAGGGTTTCTAAAACTTTACCATGAACTCAGGTTCTTGTTTGAGGCAAGCCGGGCTGATTTATGGCAGTCAGATGCATCCGCCCCACTCACACTTAGCCTGTCTTTGAACCTGAAGTGCGAAATCTCTATAACTCACACGGGGTGAGAGATGTTTGTGCCTAACCTCCATTTTTGAAATAAGACAGCTCAGTTTCACCTCGTTCTAATAACGCAGCATGTTGCCAAGCAATGATGTGGTGTCGCATGGAAAGAAAGATTAGACAGTGCAGGGTGGCCCGGGAGTTGCTTCTGTTCTCGGTGGGAGAGGGCTCAGCTCTGGACTGGGCCCTGGTTCTCCCAGGAGACTTTTCAGCTGAACCATAGTTTTTTTTTTTGTTGTTGTTGTTGTTGTTTTTTTTTTTTTTAAAGACTGGATATTTACCCATAAGCAAAGTGAAAATCAACTAGGTAGTGGCCTTTGCCAGATGAGCAGAGTTAAATACAGTGGTGTTACAGATAGTAAATAAATGTAGAACAGATAAAACTCTCTTATGGCATTTCAAAGAAAGCCTCCATTTTTGGTACTAAGATTTGGAAATCTCCAAAAAGTTGGTAATTCCCACAGAGTGGATAGAGGTTTTAGAATCAATAACGTTTGAATGAGGAAAAAAAAAAAAACAGTTGAAAATAAAGGACTGATTCCTGGAAACTTGTAAGGATATATGGCAAGTTGAGATTAGCCTAATGTAATCATCATCTGCTAAACTGGCAATACTCTGGAATATTATCAACCTTATCTGAACGCTGTTTGTAGCAAATTCTTGACCTGATTTTTGTCCCAGTTTCTCTTTTATGTCATCTAGGTTTAGTTCTTCTTTAAGAAAAAAAAAGTTAAAAAGAATTCTAATGAAAGCCGGCTGACTCTGCTAAGAGTAATATAAGGAAATCTGTTTTGCTAAGGGAGTGACAGAATATGGAAATACCTGGTTTTATATTTTTATGTGGGTTTGGCAAATGCAGTCTGAAAGTGGCTAACATGATACCTGACCTGGTGTTAATAGCCGATGATAATTCCATATGTACCACCTGCTACCTGTTAGGTTACACATCTTTTCTTTTTCCCTTTTTTGGCACAAAGGTTACATTAACTGCGAGTAAGGATCTTCCTGGCTGGAGTGGAGGCAAGCTGTCGTGTTTTTCAGATGAAATAGAGCTTTGTTGCAGTTACCGTCTTGGTTTCTCTTCTTCGGTTGCCTCTTCCTCCCAGCTTACCGCCTCCCACCAACTTTTAGGGAGCACTTAAAAAAGCACAACAGCACATCATTCAGAATCTGGGGACCGGGGAGGGAAGAGAGAAGAAAGGAGAGAAAGAAGGAGGGGGGAAGAATGAATCACAAGGATAAACTCGAAGTGGTATTTGCGGAGGAACATCCTCCTGCGAAAAAATGAAATTAGAGAAATTTCCTGGAATCTATCAGGGGAAAAGCCCTTTAGCCAAAGATGTGGCTTTGGTAACTGACTGTTTTACACCTTAGTGTTTAAACACCAGGTTTCTCTTTTGCCTTAATAACTGGTCAGGAATTACTCAAAAGCCGATTCCACGGGGGTCACAATTGCTTTCTCTTGACGCTCTACATATAGTACTAGTACATATTTTGAAATTGGCTGGGCAAAGCTGAAAAAATATCCGAAAACCCCCACAAAACAAAAACAAAGCCCCAAGCCCAACCCAAAGCAAGACCTCTTGCTGACTAGTAGCTGGGACTTGCTTGAAAGCCTGGTGTGGCTCCTTCCGACTCTAAGCTGTGCTCCAGTGAATGAGGGGGGTGCCCAGGCCAGCACTGTACGGGGCCAGGGGGGTGAGGGGGGACCCTCCATGTCCCCCTCTGAGTTTAACCATTAAGCACTTTTTTACTTGGGAAAAACAGACTCGCACGCATTTCGAGCTACAGAGAAACTGGGTTTCCTATTATGACCGTTCAAAATGGGATATGAGGAGTCCGAAAGGAAAGCACAGTACACTCAAATGATTTTTCTTGAAAGTCGGAAACATTATTAAAGATATCCATGGCTATTCGTGTACTTTTTTGAGAGAAAATACTTTGAGCCACTTAGCAGTAGTATTATCCCAGCTGTTGTTATGTTCCTTCTGAGGAACCTCCTAAAAGCACAGAAAGCTGCTTTTCTTGTAGGCTTAAAAAAAAAAAAAAAAAAAAAAAACAACAAAACTTCCTGAACCATTTAATCTCTTCAGAGGGGGACTGAAACAAGGGGATGGTTCGGCTTAGAAAAAAACGGTCCAAATGTGTCATGTTTCCAAACTATCCAAGTAATAACATTGCTTAGCTCAGAAAAAAATTGTTCCAGCCTATTCAAACTATTTTTCGCACTTGAGTTAGTTGTCACGATAGCCCCATGGGGTGGTTGTCCCAGGTTCTCCTTCTAGATGAGGAGAAAGGGAGGGAGGCAGCTGAAGTCAATGTCGTTCAGGGAAAAAGCAGAGACTGCAGCTGCTCCCGGCGTTGGCCAGGGGCCTCCGAGGTACCGGTGTACTTTGCAACTTTCTCCTCGACTCCCAAGCTAGCTTATCCCTTAGCTTTGTTTTAAAGAAAATGTTGGCTGCCTAGTAGTAAGAAGGTGTATTTGGTACGGTAACGAACCTGGGAAAACCGTTTCCCACTCTTCAGAAGTTTCTGTTTATACACGCACCGCAAAACACAGAATTGCGGTGTAGAGCAAGTGAGGCACATTGCAAGTGGCTTCATCCTTTTGGCCTAACCATCTTCGGCCACTGATAGTATAGTGATGTAGCTCTCTATTTTCTCTAAAATTACATTTCTCCTCTCTTTGAAGGTTGACTAACTTCCCCTTGCCGGAACGTGCATGTCCCACTTTGTCTTTCTAGCATCTTCTTCAACTTGCGTGATTCTTTGTTAAGCTTCCCTTGGCCTTCCCGATTCCCACCCTGCTCTGAATCGAATTTTCCAACAAGTCCTCTAAGCCAGACCTTGAGCTCTCCTGATCCTGCTTTATTTTTGGGGGTCAGAATTAAGCGTCATGCTTGGTGAAATGTAGAACTGCAGTTTCACATTTTGCAGTGCACAGATGCATGCTTCTCTTTGAGACTCTACTCTCCAGCATTAAAGAGGGACCCTTCATTGTAATCATTACCGAATGGATACAGTCCTAATGGAACTTAATTGTTTCCACTAGATGGATCTCGGGTGTTTTTGGCAGCCAAAATGAAAATGATTCCAAATACCATCAAAGGGGCTTATAAGCACCCAGCATGCACAGAGTGTTTTGATATACAGTGGAGTGTTAATATCATTATCTCTCCTAATACAACATACGGTTACTTTAATCCTTTCCCGCCTCTGTGATCTTGGAAGATCCGACGGATAGAAGGGAAAGAATGAAACGCTATATACAAGGAGACAAAGGGAGAATTAGTCCCCATCCCCTGGATGCGATTTTTTTGATTGTTTTTGAATGTTGGCTTCAAATATATACCTTTATCAATACTGACTTCTGTATCTTCCACGCTAGTTTGAGTTTGTATGCGACATCAAACATACCTTTTCACACATGTTCTTCCAGATTTTTTTTTAACACTTACTTAGCAGTTTATAGAAGGAAGTGAATGATCTCCTCAAGCTGCTTACAAATTAAAAAAAAATCTGTGCTTATTAATTATGCAGGATTAGTCTAATTATAATTCAGCAAATTAATTAGCGACAGAAGGTGTTCTGAAACATTGGAGTACATTTGCATGTTAAATGGAGAGGCTAGTCTGTAATATATGTAAATTTATGCATGGCTTCATAGTTTAATTTAAAAATTTGCAGCTGCATATGGTATGGGAGCAGGTGAAAAGTCAGTTTTAGTTTAATGATGCTAACAAACATTGGATGGTGTCCTGTCTTAGCAAGAGAATGCACTCATATCTGCTAATCTATGAATCTGTCATAAGAATATAACGTTACATAGATGCTCAAGCTCAAGGTCATTAGCGAGTGAACCCATAGGTACAATAGGTATAAAGCTGCAAACTGCAGAGAGAAAGCAATGCCAGGAAGATTCCAAACTCTGAACTTTGTCTCCCACTTTCTCCAGTGTTGCATATTTGGTCATCAGGCCTTCGTTTAGGGAAAGTAACATTCCAGCCTGTGTCTATAGGGGTTATCTTTTTGTCTCACTGGTATCTGTTCTGGCAGGTGTAAAATAGTTGTCCAACCTTGATTCTCATTCCAAATATCCACATTTGCACTCCATTTCAATTTCCTGGAGTCGTGGGAAAGTTATTACCGAGTTATGAATTAATGGTAGGGTAGAGAGTTTTACACATTGGCCTCAACCATCTGGCAAAACAGTAAAACCAGCGGACCAGGCAGCAGCAAAGGGCTCTGGGTGTAATTGGTGTTCACTGCTCAGCCTAGCATAGATGAGCTTTGCCGGGAGGGCAGGGAACAGAGGGGGAGGGGAGGGGTGGGGAGGGATGGGGAAGGGGTGCCGAGGAAATTGCACGGTGAGGACCCAGGAAGCTAATGGCTGCCTAACAACTTCATTTCTCTCCTTCATCCGAGGAGTCGTGGTACCAGAAAGGAAAATAGATTTGTGTTCCGATTCTGAAGTCTAACTGAAAGATTTTTTCTGAAGGAAGTCTGTAAACGGGATTCAGTTTGGCTCAATTCTTTTTGCTTTTCTGGATGAGACGAAGGGATGGGACAGAGAAGGGGGTATGGGTTAAAAAAAAAAAAAAAAGGAAGGATGGAACCATGCACATTGCAGAGAGCCCTCTGAAGACATTTTATGAGAACAATTAGAATTACAAACATGCTTTTAGTGTAGGTTTCATTCCAATTCAAGCCCAAAGAGTTCAATTATTATTTTCATTAATGGTGTCAGATTTTTATCTGAGTGCAAAAACAAGGACTTTTCCTTAGAGATTTTTTTCTCCCTGTGAGACTCACGGTGCCAAGCAATGGAATTCAGGAAAATGAAAATGTGTCTGAATATAGAAAGGGGGAAAAAAAAATCCCAACATAGAACCCCAGGTCCTCAGAAACCGTCGTGTGTTACTGGTCAGAAATAAGTGGAGAATCAAAGGGGCCGCTGTTTTTGCACCTCAGCGTCTGTTTACGCTCAATTGCTTGCCAGTTGGGCTACGAGAGACATTCGCTTCGGAAGAAATCATGAAATGGCTCTGGAATGAGGTCTGTTGGTACGGAGTCAGGTTTACACAGTGTGGGAAGTAGCTCCCTCCTGGCGCCTAAATGAATACAGCCCATCCACTCGGGAGGCAGCGTGCTCGGTAACGGTAACGAAGAATCTATTGCCAAACCGAAATGCCACTTCCAGGAGCTTGTCATGGGAGTGAGCATCGAATGGAAAACGATTCCACGGAGCCTGTCGCCAGTTAGGAACCGGCATATCGTGCACGCAGGTCTGAATGCCTCTGCCCAGAGTTTGCTGAAAACAGGGATGAGGACTTTAACCCACCGCTTGTTGCTGCTGTCGGTGTGCTTTCGCTGCTGTCTGTCGGAATGAATAAATTACACGTGTTTTTTTTTTCTTTTAATATCACTTCCTAAAAATTAAGAGCAATTCTTCCAGTGGAGTACATTTTATTACTGGAGAGAGAAGCAGGCCAGAGAGGATGAGGTGTGAATTTGTGGCAACTCCCTCTAGAATAATTTTGTTTGGAAAAGGGGCTGTTTTAAGGGAGAGAAAGGCACAGTGTGAAGGAAGGGGTCCAAAGTATGCTCGGCAAAAAGTCAAGAGGCTAACTTACTTTGTCCCAGGCACTTACCCAAACACTCTGTGTGGATAGCTGGTCCTCACTACTGGCCTTGGAAGGTGCTTAACTTTTACTGAAGGTCCCTGATTTTTTACAATAAATTTTAAGCAACCACCATCATCAGCAGCATCATGGCAGAAGCCTTAAAATCATGTGGAAATGGCGTGGTAGGGACATCTTGATTAGCTGCCACATATAGAAGTGACATTATCTGCTGCCAAAGGAATTAGCTTGCTGGTTTATTTAAAAATCTCCATCATAGGAGACCCTGCTCTGTCCCCTGGGTAATGTTTTCAAAATTTAGCTTTGGTGACTTGATGCTCAAAAAATGTTTTCCAAGATTTAATTCAACTTCTTCTGTTACATGTTTGATTTCTAGCTTCCCCCCCCCCCCACCCCATAATCATGATGGACAAATGACCCCAAATCTTCCTCATCCACTCGAGCAATCTTTTACATTTTTCTGCAGAGGGCTGAAGCCATCTGGGCTACACCATTTTTGGACCATTTGGGTTCTTGAGGAGTTTTGTTTTTTCAATATCTGATAGACTTGCTTATTATCTTCCTCTGCACATTCCTAAATAGTCACAGAATTTCTAGAGAGTGCAGTCCCTGCTAGGAGTGGTAGACATTTTTGTTTGTTTGCTTGTTTTGTTTTGCAACACAAAGAACCACTCCACTCATATTCCAGGGTAAGAGGAAGGAAAGGACAGGATCTCCCACGTAGATCAAGGTACCTGTCCCCTGCAACAGGGGGGTGGAGTGGGGGGCGCTGCTTGGCAATGTGTTCCTCCTCCTCCTCCTGTAGAAGAAGCTTGGCCAAGCTCCCACCAGAGCAACATTTTGCTAAGTGCCAGACAAACTGGGTTCCACTCTTAGCTCTTCTACTCGATAGCTGTTTTACTTTGGGTGAGTAATCTAACCTTTCTGAGTCTTGTTTATTCCCTCTGCAAAATGGGGATGTTAATATTCCTACTCCCAAAGTTGGGAGGATTAAATGAAATCATGCCTGGCAAATACTATGAGCTCAATGAATAATAGGCTATAGTTAAATATTATTATTATTTCATCAGAATGACTCTTTTAACCAAGAGGAGTTTGGGAGGTTGAGTGTAGTCGAAAGAAAGAAAATGTATTGCTTAAATATTTTCTGTAAACTTACTTTTTTTTTTTTTTAGGTCTAAAATGGCCTTTCATTGAAATATTCCAGGTGAATAAGCTTTAATGGTAATAAGTCCCTTCCTTAGGAATGTCTGTGGAGCTTAAATATTCCCTACCTACTCTGTTCATGTGTTTATTTACAGTTTAAAGTGTTGTTTAAATAAATAAACTAGATAGAACATCAGCTTACAAAAATAAGTATTTGATTTAAGCCCAAAGAAGCCAGTTAGTGAAAACTTTTAAATCATCTACCTTTTCCATAGGATCTTCTTGAGGCTTTGTGTCAGCCAACCACCATCGTGCCAAGCAGATCTCAGACACCAAGCGCCATTGCCAAGTTAGGCAGTGCATGGTGAGAGCCCATTGGGAACTTGACCTCCCAGAATCTCCTCATTCTTATGGAGTCTTGTCAGAGTCTTCATAAGACCCTTAAAGCTTCAGAACCCTTTCTAGCCTGGGCTGACACCTCAACGATCAATTGATTTCCCCAGGACACTTCATCTCCCGGCCAAGGCTGGGGCCCACCACAAGCCTTCACCTCACTTGGCACTGCCTGGGTTTGCCTTCTGTTGGCAGCTCTCGAAGGAGGAAGGTGTGTTCTCAAAGAGGATATTTATGGTCAAGGCCTAGATTAAAGTTGGAACACTATTGTTGTGTTTTTCACTGGACTCAAGTGGAAACCAATCATTTAGGGGGGTTCCCACCTTATAAAGCAGGGTGAGCTCCTGAGAGGGCCATTCTCAGGGTGAGCGAATGGACTCTTGCCTCATGCTTGTGACCATCCAGCTGGTTGGGGAGATGGGTTGCCTGATCCGCCGAAGGGTGTCAAATTGTTGAGAAGATCCTGGGAGAAGAAAGGCAACTGCTTACTCCTTTCAAATGTGATGCTGTGACCCAGCCTGTCCCTACAGTGGGTAGTTCTCAGAGAATAGTGTAAGGGTGTTTTAAGGGAAAGGGGCTATCTCCTTTTTAGAAGCATGTACAAACAGTGAAAGTCAATTGTATTTTAATTATTGGGCTTAAAAACAAAATAGGAGGTTTAACAGCTGATCTAGATAAAAGGTGTCTCCATCAAAATCAATGAACACAGACCTTTAAGCACCCATGTGGTCTGTGAGGCTGTAGCAACTGTAGATTTAGCTCAGCCTTTGGTGACCCAGCCTGCTAGTGTGACCATCATGGCAGAGAAAGAAAACCGGATATAGGGTCCCTGATCTTGGTCCTTGGAGAGTGTGGGGTGTTCTCTTCTCTGTGGTGTGTGAAATGTGGCCATGTCATAGCAGAAGCTCTTTCCAGGGTAGGTAGAATTTGATTTTTTTTTTTTAAGGGAATAAGGAGGCAAGTTTCAAAGTGAAAGGTATTTTACGTATTATTTTGCACAGAGTAAGGCTGTGTATAATGGTATTTGGTACTAGTGCTAAGCTCACATTTCTTCGATATGTATCCATGTCTAAGTCCTGTTCTTAAAAGAAGCTTTGGTACCTTCCACAGTGCGTGCCTAAAGATTTTGTTGGTATTACAATTTTTAAGAAGGGACTAGATCTTGGATTTCAAATTAGAGGCAAATTGAATGGCTTCATCCATAAATCTGGAGAAATATTGTGCTGGGTTTCGTGATAGAACATTGGTTGTAGTTCCAGGATCTGGCAACAATAGTAACGAGTTGCTCTTTCCCGTGATTTAACTTAACTCTGAACCTGATCTGTGCCTCTTGTTTAAAACTCAGCTCCTACTTGGGACAGGCACGGGACGTGTCTAAGCCACCTAGGAACTTTTACTGTATTCTTGAACAATATAGAATATTCTGGTCTTCCAGAGATTGGGAGGGGCATTTCTTGGGTGGTAGGTGATCCTTGGGATCTTACTCGTATGAGATTCAGGGGTCTTCAGGCTCATCTCAGAATCTGGAGAAGCATATTTTAATGGTTTTGCTGGGTGTTGCATGAAGTCAAGGACTTTGCCACTGTGCCTGAACCTTCTTGGCACATAGAACACACTCAGTATGTGTTGATCCAATGAGTATGAATTCAGCAGGAGTTTTTAGTATTAAGCATTTAGTTCTACGTGACTGTCTTTGACCTGACGTTTTCCTCTTGGGAAACTACAGTCTCTTCAAGAAGCCAGAGTCCTTCACTTTTTGTGTGTTGTATGCCTTTTTTAGCCCATTGTGAAGTTTGATTGATTTTTTTTTTTAAAGCAGCTTTATTGAGCTATAACTTACATACCCTAAGGTTCGCCCATTCAAAGCATCCAATGTAGTGGTTTTCAGTGTATTCACAGAGCTGTGCAGCCATCGTCACAGTGTCATTGGTGCAGGAAATGTAGAACACCAGATGGAGCTTGTTTCCAGAAAGATCCAGTCTCCAGAACTTGTGTTCACCACTTACAAGCTATGTGATCTTTGGCAAATTTCTTAAATTCTTGGGGCCTTCATTTTTTCCCAGCCGTAGGCTGATTCGTCACTCATAGGGTGGTCGTGAGAATTAAATGTGACGCAGCATTGACACTCAGCAGCCATCTCTCCCTCCCCTCCGTGTCCCTGTACCCTTCAGGTGCTGGACAACACAGGATGGTGAGCAGGGATGGAGATGGCTCTGACCTGGGCTATTCCTGAAGGACCTTCCTTGTCCCAGCACCAGAGAGCAGGATCCTAATGGAACGGGCATCTTGCCCAACAGCCTGCCCGTCAGCCTTGGGGTACTGCCAGCTCTGGGCAAGGTGTCACCCCAGATGCCCTATGTCCCCCCTTACTTATTTTTCTTTCCCAGCCTCATCTTGACCTATGTCTCAGAACTCCACCCCCTTCCCCTGCCACACCTGCTTGTACTTCAACAAGTCATAGTCTCATGTTTTCAGTGGTTTCTTCCCCTTTGTAGCCCTTCCTGGAAGGTTCTCAACTCTGCACATTTTTCTTTGCAATCATAGAATATTAATGTTGGAAGGAACCCTAGAGATCCACTTAAACCCTTCTTTTAACAGTTGAAGACACTGAGGCCCAGCGATGTATGGCAACTTGGCTGTGTCGTTAGTTGCCAGCAGATTAGCCACTGGCAACATTGAGTATGTATCCGTGGAGTAAAGGAATGCCTTTTGGCACGTGGGACTGCCTCGGTGACCTGGGGACCAGATTGGAATCTGAGGGTGGGAGTTCACATGTGACCTCACCTCTCCATCCTTCTTCATCCATAAAACAAAGATAAACCTACCGTTGTTAACGTTCACTCTTAAGAAATGGGATTGGAAGCCTCGCGAAGTACAGCACGCTCAGGGGTTGTGATATTTATGTAGTCAGCGTGGTTTGGGGAAGGTGGGAATAACTTCTGTCCTGATGAGAAGCTGCACATTTGGTCTGAATCTTGCAATGCATTTTGGTTTCCCGTTTCTGAGTGGAGAGAGCTGACATTTTCCAGGCAGCTCCGGCTTTGAGGGATCCGGACCCAGGGGATTGTGAGAGTATTTGTTCCCTGTGGCTGATGGACGGTATGGTTAGCAAAGGGTTTGCACCAAGACCCTGAACACGGGGGTTGGAGAGGGTAGAGGGGAGGGCAACAGAATACATCAGTAAAAGGAAGAGAAAAAATTGGGGATGTCAGTAAGCCCCAGAATTTCTTTTAATTAATATATATAATTAAAAAAATATATATATACACACACACACACACACACATATATAAGAAAATCCAGGTCATAATTATCTCTGGTGCTAGCCACTTAGAAGTACCATTGCCTTCTTTTAGAAGATATTCTATAATGTAAGAGAACTTTCTTCCTCTTTCTCTCTCTCTTCCCCCACGACCCCTCCATCCCCACGTCCCCTTTGTGGATCGAATGCTAAGTCCTGGGTGTGCAGGGGGGCTGTGTAGGCTACAAACTCAGCCCCCAGACCAGCAAAGAGTCAACACTGGGTGTTTTCCATCCAAATCGCTGTTTAAGGGTCCTAATTTAAAATGAATAAAGCTTTTCAGCACGCTCCATGTTTCCCTAAATCAATTTGATTTTATGTAAGCATTTATCTCTCTTGCACTTTTCCACCTACCACACCATCCCTGTAATAATGCCTGCGCGGACATTGATGTTTTCGCCAGATACATTTTGCGGAGGGGGGGGGTGGGGGCAGGTGGGAGTCTAACACACACAGGACGCATTATAAGGAGTCCAGTTGTGGCAAAACTTTCTAAAAATCAAGAAGTGAATGAGAACGAGCGCTCAGTTTGGCTTTAGTAGGGGAGGGATGTGGGTTGCTGCTCTGGGCGGTGGAGGGCAAATTGCGCGTGTGGGGTGGGGGCGGCTATTGTTTGGAAAGAGACTCCAGCGAGGAAAGGCAAGTTTGCAGTGGTTCCCGAGAGCATCTGCATGCATTGTAAGCAACTGCAGCTGACTCTGATGTGAATGTACAAATGGAGGAATGTTTCCCCTTGAAGCAATAAAATGTTTGAATTCTGATCAATCTTTACTTAAATAAAAGCACCACTTCTTTCTAACTTGCTCCGATTACCGTGGGCAGACATGTCACCACACTTCAGAAAGCGGCGGCAGGTTGTGAATTTGAACACCATGGTGGCTGGGAAGCAATGCAGAACATGCTCTCTGCCTTGTCCTTCTGCAGGTACCTCCGAGGAAGACCCCGACACCTTTGGGCACACGGTGCAAAGCCTAACCCCCCACCCATCCTGTAAAAGATTGAAAGGGAGAAATGAAAAGCAGATGTTATCAAATCAGGAAAAAATATTTAGCTGTTACTTCCAAACTCACTCTCAACCTTATTCCTAGATTGGGTCAGGAGCATGTTGCCAAATATTTTTAGCAAACAGACAGTAAAAGAGCTTCAAATACAGAAAATATTCTGAAGAGTCAAGTCCCCTTCTGCCCTCCCTTGCCATTTACTATTTATCTTCTCATCAGGTTTTTTTTTTAAAGTGATAAATGCAATTAATTGGAGTGCTCTCTCAGTCTTTTGTGTGATTGTTAAAAATAAAAAATAAGCAGAAGGTTATCATGAGAGCGTTTCACCAACCCTTGCGTTAAAATAGAATTTTTGGAAGCATTGTTGATTTCTACTTATTTTTGTTGGTAAATCCTGGGGAAAATGTATATCTTTTCCTTTAAAGTTCTAATTCAAGGCATGGATGTGAGAGTTCTGAAGGGACTTTGGGACTGCGGTAAAATTTCGTTGTCATAGTAACAGAAAGGGAAATAGGCCTAGCTCACCTGGGACTTTAGCACTGCAAAAGCTGGAATTTTTTTTTTTTTTTTTTTTTTTTTTTTAAGGAAGAGGACTCTGCAAGTGAAATAAATGAAAAACTTACTGTATTTTGAAACAGAATTTCAAACATTAACTAGGTGAATTGCTGGAAAGGCCATTCCTGCCATTTTTCTTGGTTGATGTAGTCATCTGATTAAAGATGCCCAACTTAAAAATCACACAGACAGGTCATGTAGGAGAATACTCGTTTTAAAAAGTATGTGTTACAAATGATAACCTCAGATCATGATCCTGTGCCTCTGTATTTTTCTGGATAATCTATAGGTGATCTGAAAAGACATTCACACTTGTTATTAATCGTAAAACTCCCGGCATATATCTGCGTAGGGGGACTTTGTGTTTGGATGGTAACATACCATTTTCTGATTTTGTAAACATCGGTTGAAAATGTCAGGCCTCCTACGTGGGTGAGTATGAAGGTGCGTGTGGGCAGCCAGGAGCCCATGTGAAGAGCCCCAGGATTCCGAGCCAAATCCTGCCATTTTTAACCCTGGAGCAAGACGTTCTGTACAGCAGGGGTCACTGCTGCGTTTGAAGCCATTTTGCAGACGGAGTGCTCTAGAAACTCTGGGGGGCGGTGTACAAACCAGAGCCCAGCTTGCGAACCGCTTAACAATCCCCCACAGGGATGGGGCAGGGGGTGCTGGGCTTGGCAATTGAAAACATCCAAATTTGCAAATTGCTCAGGGTCAGCAATGTTCCTTCCCAGGCAGGGCAGGTTGAAATTCCCCAGATCTGAAATACAATCGCTTCCAAATCAAATCTAATAGAATGCAGCTATATTCTCCCTTAAAATATGTTTACTGAAAAAAATGTAACACATTGCTTTCTCTTCGCAGATTCTTTTTAAAATTTTTCCTCAAGTGCAATCAGAATTGTTTGAAAACAGCAGGAAACCCAAGAGACATGAGACGGTTTCAGGTAAGGGGCCCTTGCAGATCTCTCCTGTTAAATAAGTCATCCTGTTTTCGCTCTCTTTCTCGCTCTTTTCCCTTTATATATATTTTTTTTCTTAAAAGCCTTTATTCACCGATACTGCTAACAATATGAAAGATGACTATAAATGATAACCCTTATGCACTGGTATTGAGGGTTTCTTCATTTTGTAGTGTTAAGGCTTTCTGCCTCCAATGCCAGAGCCCACGGGGAGAGGCACCAAGCCACGCTGGAGATTTCATTTTAAGCCCTCAGGCTGCCCGTTGCACACACAGCTGCCCACAGCAGGAACCGTGTTCTTGATATTCAGCCACCTTGGGATTTTTCAAAGCAGCTTCTCTGTGTTTTCTGCAAGCAACAGCCTCTGTCTTCCCTTTTTCACCGATTAACTATTCAGTGGTCTCTCTCCGAGCCTTCGGGAAGGCAGCAGCCCAAGCATCCGTGGTCACTTTAAGATCGCAGCATGACAACAAGACCCACGGGACTGTGACCCAGCTGCCTGGCAGTTAAATCTGCCCCCGGTTTCATCACCCTTGCTGAGGATAGACTGAGGATACGAGCTAATAAAAGCAGACCGAGGCAAGAGTCTCGGGCCGGAGAGGAGAGCAAGAACAGCCCCTCTCAGCCCCCTTCCTTGAGCTTTGAAGGGCCCACATTTAATTCACCAAATGGCTTTTCTGCCATTCACGCCCGGCTAAATACGGGACACCCCCTTCTCCATAGAAAAATGAAGAACATGTTAAACAATAGTATTCAAGCTTGAGATTTGAAAAAAATCCCCGCAGCAACTTGTGAGATGGGGATCGGTGGCCTTGTGTTTCGGGTGAGGGAAGTGGGGTTCTGGAAGTTTAAGTAGCTTGCCCCTAATCGCAGTACGAGGGGGCTGCAGCTGGGAGCTGGGAGGACTCATGTGATCAAACTCTTCCCACCACAACATGGGCGTTCTGTGCAGCGCATTGCAGCAGCTTCTAGGTTTATGCTTTGCTGTTGCCTTCTTGAAATTCGTAATAATTTCAGAACAAGGAGCGGTATATTTCCTTTTGCACTGGACTTCACAAATTATGTAGCTCATCCTGTCTGTCCCTTAGAGAGTGTCTGTGGTTTGGCCGCAGACAGATGTTGAGGAGCACAGTCACTCAGGAATTCAGAGGGAGATGGGCACATGCAAGGCCAGTGAAGGTTACTTTGAAAAAAAAATTCTGTTTTTTTTTTTTTAAATCACATTATCAATTATGCTATGATCAGGACTTTTTTCTTTTCTTTTCTTTTTTTTCTTTTCTTTTTTTTTTTTTTTTACAATATTTAACACTATTACCAGCCTCCCTTTAAAAAGTTGAAGCCCTCCTCTCTTTCATGTAGATTCTTTCCCCACTGTATGGTAGAAAGGCAAATAAAATCAGCCTTATTGGGGGTCAAACAGGAAGGTCACGCACAGTGTAAGTTCACTCTATTCAGTAGTCCGAATAGAAATGTAAATAATTTCAGTCTAAAGAAAAGTGAAATTCAAAAGAATTCCAAAGTAACTCCAAGACCAAAGCTTAACTTCATTTCCAGAGGAAACAGAGGCAGGGCAGAGAAGTTGGAAGGTTGGGTTCTCATCCCACCCTGTTCTCTGCCACCACATCCAAAGAGTTTTAAGTTTGAGAATACTCGCCTAAATGTGAAGTGGCTTCTAATAGAATGCCTTGTCATTTTATTTCTCCCAACTTTTAGAAATACCTTCATAAAGTTAGTGCATGCTAATATTTTCTGCACTTCTTCAGTTATTTGCTACGATTTTTATTGTGCCTGAGTATTTAACTGGTTAGAATAAATATTGTTGATCTCAAAGAGATACGGAATTCTCATTCTATTTCATTCTAATTCAAGTGAAAGTATTTGACTTTTGCAAAGACAAGGGAAAATATATTTTTTAAAAAGTTTGTGGATTCTATGGTTGTCTTATTTCTTGGGTAGACCTAAAGTCAACTGGCAATTTTTTTTTTTGCATTTTTTATTGAGATAAAATTCATATAACATAGAATTTATCGTGTTAACCATTGTAAAGTGTACAATTCAGTGGCTTTTAGTATATTCACAGTGTTGTGCAATCACAACCCCTATCTAATTCCAGAACATTTCCATCACCCCAAGAAGAAATCCTATACCTCCCAATTCCTATTTCTCCCCAGCTGTTGGTAACCACTAATCTACTTGGGTTTATCTACTCTGGAAATTCCGTATAAATGGAATCATACAATATGTGGCCTTTTGTGTCTGGTTTCTTTCACTTAGCATAATGTTTTCAAGGTTCATCTATGTTGTAGCATATATGAAGACTTCATTCCTTTTCATGGCTGCATAGTATTCCATTGTATGGATATATGATATTTTGTTTATTCATTGTTCAGTTAATGAACACTGGAGTTATTTCTACATTTTGGCTATTATAAATAATACTAATGGTAATATTCATGTACAAGGTTTTTTTGTGAACTTATGTTTTTAATTCTCTTGGGTAATATACCTAAGAGTGGAATTTCTGGGTCATATGGTAACTCTTTCTTTAACTTTTTGAGGACCTGCCAAACTGTTTTCCACAGTGGCTGCACCATTTTACATTCCCACCAGCAATGTATGAAAGTTTCAATTTCTCTAATTCCTTGCCAGCACTTGTTTTTTTCCCCATAAAAAAAAAAAATTCTAGCCATCCTCTGCGTGTGAAGAGGTATTTCATTGTGGTTTTGATCTGTTAATCCCCAGGGACTAACAATGTTGAACATCTTTTCATGAACCTACTGCTCATTTGTATATCTTTGGAGAAATGGCTGTTCAAGGCCTTTGCTTATTTTTTAGTTGAATGATTTGTCTTTTTATTGTTGAGTTATAAGAGTACTTTATATATTCAGGTATAAACACCTTATCAGATACGTGATTGGAAAATATTTTCTCCCATTCCATGGGTTATATTTTTACTTTCTTTCTTTTATTTTAAATCTGTTTAGGTCTGGTTACAAGTCTTTTCACTTTTTTGATAGTGTCCTTTGGCGTGCAAAAGAATGGGCAATTTTTAAACTGTACGTAGACTTTGTTAAGAATATAACCTTCAATGAAAACCCTCTCACATGGAGAAGGCTACTGTGAAGATGGGGTTGGCTGTGTGCTCTAATGGTCAAATAAGAAACTTAGATCAGGTTCCAAATACGAAACAAAACCAGAGCTCTAGTACATCATTGCAGTGGGGAGAGCCATCTGAAGGGATGATGACTTTTAGGAACTCAGGAATATATATCTCATTCAGAATGACAAAGGTAATCATTTTAAACCATAGAGATAATTTCTTCACTTCTCTACTTTTATTATATGATGAAACATAAACTTACTATGAAGGATTCCTTTGTGAGAGTTTACTCTGAATGGAATAGAAATATGAAACGTTCCTAACCAAATTGTGAACTTGACCAAACTCTTTGATCTTTCCTCCTTCCCCATCCCTGAAACACTGGTAGAATCTGGACTATTTTTCCAAAAATGATCTAATGAGAACAAAATTGTGATATCAAACTTGTTTTCAAGCCTGAACCAACCCTCTCTTTAATTCAGTTCCAGTCCTGAACTGAACTAGGATATAAAAAATATTTCTCGAAGCACGGTGGGTTTTAACCCCTTTTTGGCCCAGACCCCTTTATGAATCTAGTAAAAGCTATAGTCTTTGTCCCGACAAAAGAACTACATTTAAACAAAGTTTTAATTAAAATTTCAGGGGTCCCCGAAGCTCTTGAAACATCTCTTAAGCTTCCGTGGATTCCCCATCAAAATAAATGAAATTCATCTAACACCAATAGGCA
Organism: Eulemur rufifrons; assembly: GCF_041146395.1. Classification (NCBI taxonomy): domain Eukaryota; kingdom Metazoa; phylum Chordata; class Mammalia; order Primates; family Lemuridae; genus Eulemur; species Eulemur rufifrons. The sequence goes on from NC_090994.1 coordinate 6,380,869, forward strand.
TCTGTAATGTGAATTAACCCTTAGCGACGGGGATCTGTCCACTTAGAACATTTCTGATGCTCTGTTGGCTTTAAATACCATCTGTTCTCGGATGATTCCTGGATCCGTGGCCTCAGACTTCACCCTTCTCTGGGGCTGTAGACACATAGCTCTGCCTCCCTCCTGGGCATCTTCCCTCGGATGACTAATGAGCACATGTTCAAAACACAAGTCAGTACTTGTTCCCTGATTCATTCCCTCCTCTTTCATTGTCAGAGCATCGCTTCCTCCTCCTAAGTATCTGCCGAATCCCTCCCCCTCTCCTGAGAAACTGCATTGGGCTCCTACTTCTACTCCTTCCTTGTCTAACCCATCCCAGCACCGGTGCCAGAGTTGCCTTTTAAAACATGTCATGAATATCTACTGTCTGTGGATACAGAGCTCAGATTTTAAAAGCTCATATCCTCATCCTAGCAAATCGTCTGCCATGCCTGCCTCCTGAAGTCCCCACGTGCCCAATTCTCACCACGCACCCCTCACCAGTTTCCATTGTGTTGTGGAGCCTTCCCACATGTTCACCCCTCTGCCTGGGAACCCTTCACCCCTCTCCAAGTTGTGACACCGTCTCATACTTAAAGACTACACCCGAGTGTCACTTCCTCAGTGATGCATTTTCTGACTTTTCCAGGCAGAGCTATTGGCTTCTTTGTGCCAACGCACTCTGCCCCACCGGCCTCTACGCTGCCACTTGTCACAGCATCTTGCAGTTCTTGTCTCTCCAATAGACTATGTGCTGCTTGAGGGTAATTGGTATGTTTTATTTATTTTTTTTATTTCTCTCCAATGTCTAGCACAATATCAGTACTCCACAGGGCTCGATAAACTGTTATTAAATAAATTTTTAAGAGAGAGGAAGAAAAAAAAAAGGAAGAAAAAGTTATGATTTCCAGAACCCCCAAAGTATCTAAATGCATGAATTGTGCATAGGCACAAAATCACTTCTGCCCTCCTTAAAATGGAACAATTAGGTGAAACACCCAGATGAACAGCTCAATGAAGGAAAGGAAAAGAAATTTACGTTGAGTTTCGGCTGACAGGCCAGTTAAGACATAATGAACCCCATTCTTTATTTCTCTGCATTGTGCGTGGAGAGCAGGCAGTTGTAAAATCCGAAGAAAATCAAGCCAGAAAAAGGCAGCTAGGCACATTGTCATTTCCCACATTCAGATTCTAAAAAGCAGGAGACGTTGACAGCAATTTAGGGCTTATTATTGCTAATTCACTGGCTGGGTCTGTTCCCAGGCGCAGTGAGAACATAGATGCACTCGTCCGTTCATTCATTCACTCGCCCAGTGTTACCGAGGAAATTGCATGTGCCGGCTACTATCCCAGGTGCGGGAGATACAGCAGGAAGCAAATTAGATAAAATTCCTGCCTTCCAGGGGCTTACATGCTAGTGGGGAGATACAGAAACTACAATGAGCTGTTTGCATAGCTTAGATCTGCTGATCTGTGGTCTTCAAGTGACTGTCCTGGGAGCCGTGGGCCCCTGCCCAGTGCCAGTTGTGTTTCTGGTGCCTGTTGGAACTCAGTGGTGTGGTCAAGTGCGGGGGGTGTGCAGCAAGGTGATACCCACTGTTGTAATAATAGCAAGTGTCGACACCCTTCCAAATAGTTTGCAGAGCTTCCTACAGCAGCATCTGTAATAGGACACAAATGTCAGTGGATATTTTATTTGAGATTGGGGAGCTTCGAGGCCTGGGTGCCAAGTTTTCACCCTCTGCCTCAAAAGGACTTTATTTTGAAAAGACGTGGTCAGTGTAGCGGGCTGGGGTGTTTTCCGTCCTACTGGAAGCACCGGCTTGTGCACTGGGGTCATTCCGGACTTGGTAGCATTCTAGAGTTGGCAGCCCTGATGCCTCGATGCATCTCCAACCCCAAAACCATTTTTAATGAACTGCTTTGCAACTTAGAGTTTGCCTGTGGTTAGAATAAAGGTTTTCACCCCCATTTGCTGAACTTTTCTGAGAGACTCGTGGGTGTCTCAAATTCACCCCCTAAATTTTGCTTGCTTTTTAGATTGAGTTCAACAAAATAATCTTTTTTTTTTTTTTTTTTTCTGAGACAGAGTCTTGCTCTGTTACCCAGGCTAGAGTGCAGTGGCATCGTCATAGCTCACAGCAATCTCAAACTCCTGGGCTCAAGTGATCCTCCTGCCTCAGCCTCCTGAGTAGCTGAGACTACAAGAACATGCCACGACAGATAGCTAATTTTTCTATTTTTAGTAGAGACGGGGGTCTCACTCTTGCTCTGGCTGGTCTTGAACTCCTGGCTCTAAGCGAGGCTCTGGCCTTAGCCTCCCAGAGCTGTTAGGATTGCAAGCGTGAGCCACCATGCCCGGCCCATTTTTGCATCACACAGGGATGCTAGGGAGAGGACTGAGATACATGCACAGGTGATGCCATCCCCAGATACGATGTCCCCAGGTACGGAAGGACACGTGCATGTCTGGTGAACGGAAAGTCATTCCAGGGGCTGGGCTGGGCGAGGTGTTGGCGCTGAGCTGGCTCCAGGTTGCACACAAGCCCAAGACGGGCCTGCTGGAAGGACACCTGGACAGGGACTTGAAAGGGGATCAGGGAAAGGACTGGAGCTTTCTGGGGACACCACCTGGCGTGTCTGCCAAGGTGCTGAGGAGGGCACGGTGCAGGAGAGAAAGGAACTGAAGACACAAGGATCTGATCCGAATGCAGGCACGTTGAGGCCGTGTTGGGACTGACTGACATCCACGGGGTAGCTGGATCACGTGAGAGGCCTAATGCCTGTCCCTGCGACATGCTGGATGCAGCAACTGCACGGGAGCGATGGGGAAATTAATGTCCCTGACAAAGACACCCAGTCCACGCAGCTGGGCGCTCGCCATTAGTCAGTTGTGCTAAACGGCGCGGGAGCAAAGGGCAGGGCTACTCATGTCTTGGAACAGGGCCAACATCCAGCCAGCACCCCCTTATGATTTCTAAACCCCCAGCTCTTATATAAAACTTTTTAATGGCACCACCATCTATTTTCCTTAAATAAGAAATGTTGAATGTTTCTCTCACACCCGAGGAAGAGGGAAACGAGAGTTTAAATTAACTCCAAATGGTAAAAATTTAATACAGCTCCAGCTGCCTGCAGGTTCGGGTCCCCCCGTCCAAGAGCTACTCCAGCTGCTCCGGGGGCTCGTCCACCGTCTGAAATCGGCGGTGCTACCGAGCGGCGGTTGTAAAGCACATAATGAAAATCACTTGACTTATGGCCTCTCTGATCAACAGGTGAGTCCATTATCTGGCGGTAAAAAAAAAACAGATAGTGCAAGTTCAGAAATCGCACTTATCTATTTGGAGTCAGAAAGAAAAAAAAAATCTCCGAGGGTCAGAGGATCTTTCACTCGTTCTGACGCTTTAAGCTTGAGGACGGCTTTCTGGGGCTGCTTCCAGCTTTTCTCTGGCATAATAACCTTCTGCCACTCTGACCCCTGATCTTCAGTGTCTTGAATGGGGACAGGACTGGGGGTGATGCAGATTTTGACCAACTCACATGGGAAACGTGCTCTGAGTTGTTTGTGGGAGAAAAGGGAGGGGCGTGAAAACAGGTAGCTGCTTAAATAACTTTCAGGAAAGAAAATGTCAGACTTTCAGGTACGTGGAAACAAAGTCTAAATGCTCAATTATTTTAGGGGACTGGATTCTTCGCTAAAACCTACCCCTGAACCCATTCCAGCGCAGTCAGATGCAGAACTTCCTGGAAAAAGCAAAGCTTGCTTATTTCTGCAGTAAGAGTGCATGGTTCCTCAGCTGCTTCCCGGCCCTTTGTGCTCCTGAGTTTTGACGGAGCACAGGTGATTCAGGGGCTCCCTGGGGATAGAGTTTGGTGGAAGAGATTGGCCAAGCCAAAGAACTGCATCAAATACGTTACGGTTCCCCTGCGGCTCTCAAAGCTTTTGCTAGTAAAATACGGCCCCTTGACCACAACCATCTTGCTTGGCACACAGTTTAGAAACGAAAAGCGATGTATTCAATGGAATAAAATGAGGTGGGATGGAAGTAGTGGGTGTCTGTGGCCTTCGAGACAAAGGGACACGTAGTGCTATAGAGCAGACGAAAGACCTTCAGGCTCCTCGATGACATGAAAATCTGGTTTTCAAAAACTGCCACTTGATTTCTGTACATTTTTCAACTCGAGTTTTAAAAACAAACTCTTAAAGGTGTTCACTTTAAAGACAAATTTGCCAAAACAAGCCAGCCAGAAAGCTCTTGGGCATGCTACTCCACTCGTAATTTGAATTTTTTTTTTTAAAGTGCCAGAATCATCATCTCAGTAACGACAAGTTGTATAACTTAATGGTTTTCAGTTCTTCAAGGCCTATCTCAAATCCCACTTCCTTGATGAAAATGTCTGTGTCTGCTTTCAGTTCAGGCTGATTCTTATCCTTGAGCCCCTGGCATATACAATGGCCACACAGTTGAGTGCCCAATGACATATTACGATATAGTAATGTTTTCTGATTATGTCTGGGTTTGTTAGGCATCATCAGCTGCACGGCGACCTCCTTGAGGTGGTGACACTGTTTTCTGTGAGCCTCCGTGGCATTAGCACAGTGCCTGGGAGTCTCAAGAAATACCTGATGACTGATGGAAACAGCACTGTCTGGTTGCTTAAGAAAGTATCTTCTCGGGAGTTGTGTCATTAAGGCCACAGTCCGCGATCCCTTGGCGTGAACAATCCAGAATGCCCCGCATCTGTCTCCGTGGCAGCCCACTTTGTGTTCTCCTGTCTGGACTTGATACTTAGCTGAACAGAAAATTTAGCCTTAGGGAATATGAAACAACAGCCATCGCTAAGAATTCTGGGAACTCCTTTTTTTAAAAAAAAAAAAAAGAAAAAGAAAGACAAAACCCATGCTTGTGGGGTAGGTATTTAAAGGTAATTTTGAAGACTCTGGAGTCCAGTAAGAAAGAAGAATCTGGGCTTTAAATCTAGCTTGAAAATAGGAGACGTGCCAAGAGTAAAGTGGTAGGGCAAAACAAATTGCAGTGGCCGATTTGTTTGTTGTTAGCCTGGGTTGAATCAGTGGAGGCTTAGACAGAAGAGTTTCTCTAGATTCACCTTGCCAATAATGGGAATTAGCGGGTGCATAAAAACCCAACGTGTATGCGTATTTCTTCTCACGATACAGACTCCCAGCGTGGTTGCCGGCCATAGCCAAGAAGTCTGTCTTGATTATTCTCTGTCCCTTTAATGGTCTCTATGTCCCTTTCCTCCTTCCACAGGTGGAAAATAAAATCCCACATAACAGTTATGCTTTGGTAAAGCTGAAATAACATATAGAGCAACTGAACAGTTATAAGGGAAAAGCACATCATGAATTTAATTCCATTTCCAGATGTAAAATGTCATAAAGAATTTTTTTCCATACTTGGCAGAATAACAGGAATTTTCAAGACCATTTTATTTAGCTGGGTGTATGCATGTTCATAAGGACGGTATCAGAGTCTTCAACGTCAAGTGAGCTATAAATGCTACGTGTTACGGCTTTACCGAGATTAGACTACCAAAGGCCCCACACTCAGCCAGAGGGTGCATGACCCTCTTTGAAACGGTGGAGAACTGTGTCTGACTGATGGCAGAATTTGGTATGTTTTCAAAGCAAGAACTCTGGTCCACATGGGGAGGTTTCTAACCAGTGTAATTATTCTCTAGTGACTACAGACACTGGAATTGTCGTCTGTTTCAAAGAGCAGATCATTTGGTCATTCCACACATTTTTCATTTTGACTTCTCTTTTTCTTCTTAGCTTCCTTGTATGAGACTTAGGGTCTTTGCAGGAACACCTGGGTATGAGCTGGAAAAGGATAACTGGGCTAGAGCCCAAGCTGACCATTCCTCTGACTTGTGTTACTCACCTAAATCATACAGCTAGAGCTTTAAGAAGGATAAATATAAAAAAGAAAAACCACAAAACTACGATGTTCTAAAAAGCCAAGGGCATTTTACAATGAGGTGTAAAAATAACCCGAGGGTGGGAATAAATCTGTTTGGTAAAAGTCTCTATGCCACATGCTGTCATTTTCTGATACCAAAGAAACAGCTCCCCTATTGGAAAATTAGCTGTACAGGCAGATTAGCAGATGTGTCCACCTGAAGGGTAACTCCCATAGTGGCCTTTTACGAGCAGGAAAGAGCTCTTTACAACTCAGCTCCTGCTTTGGATAAATTATTGGCGTGGGGGACGTGGGAGAACTTTTGGGTAATGAGGAAGAAAAATAGAATTTGTGAAAGCCAGTCCATTTCGTGAGTCCTTTTAGAACACCGGTAACATATTTGTAGATTTCGTGCTTAAAACTTCCTTGTATTTTTCAAGGGGAGATAACGGACTTTTTATTCACATCTCTATTTCTGTATAACCAATGAACACTAATTCTGTATAATGAAATGATTCAAAATGAAACCTACCACTCTCACTCTCCAATTGGTCTGTGTTTACTGAGCTGGGCTCACCAAAGATTAGGGACCACATCAAAGCAAAATAAAAAATGACGAAAAGTGCAAACCATATTCACTAAAAAAAAAAAAAAAAAAAAAAATGCAAGCTGTTTCAGTTGATCCCGACTTCTGTTTCTTGGAAACTTGGCTTTAAGGTACCTTGTCATAAATAAATGGGTTGTTGCTTTTGCGTTGAATTGAAACGTATCAGTAGAGGAGAGATACCATCGACCAAGGCTTAGTTTTCAGAAGTGCAGGTTTTCCGATCAGAGCTTTGAGCTGAAATACAGATATATCAACTCCGAGAAATAAATGAAAACTGTCACCGGTGTCAGCAGCACAAACTGGGGGTCCATCCCACGCAAATTATGGACATCTGTATTCTTAATTGGCATTCTTTAGGGCCGTGCCAGCAGAGTGGCAGTGCCAAGAGAGTCTAACAGCCTTAGAGAAGAGGAGGTGACAAGTCTAGGTGATGAGAGTTGTTGCTGGGGCAGAGAAGTTCTTTTGTATGGAATACTCTCTGTGTGTTTGTTATAATGCTGGCAATTTTTAGTTCCAGGCACCGCCGCATGGCACCTTTTATCCACCCTAAATTTGCTGCTTTTAAAGCACATCAGTTTGTGATCTTAGGAGAACAAGTAGTATTGATGGTTATATGATGAGAAGACCGTTGGCAAAGATGCACACAAATAGTTAACAAGGTAATGGTAAGAAATGTTGACCTTGATTTGTTTAGCTAAGATGTAAAGATTTTTGAAGGTCAAAGGTGTCCTTGTGTAGTGTTTTGGAGTCTAACTGTGCCTGACCCTCTAACATCAAGCTGCTGTGGCCTGCAGTTTTGAAGAGTGAAGCAAACCAGGGGGAAAGCGGGAAGGGGGAGAGAACAGGAAATGGAGTGAGGTGTTTCAGGAAGTTGTCAGGGGTTGACTGATTGATTCCAGATGGAAAGGGTCAGCCTTCGTGACCCAGGAAATACTCACTAGGGGAAAGAAGTTGGCTTGTGGAAGGGGAAGGCCTGGGAGTGAGATGATGTTGGAATGCACATTCCACTTCCTTTAGTCTTAAAACATTCAGAAATTTTAACTTCTCTGAATAGAATAATATCAGTGTTGTCATCGTTCATCAGAAAACAGCGAAGGAAGTTAAATTTGAAGCTTTGACTGTACCAAATATATCTTCACCTGCATAATGTAGCTTATTTCTCCAGAAGTAGAGCGAAGGTATGTAAATTCCGTATTCAAGTGTGTGTCTCCATGTATGGGAACAACCACCAAATATGTCAGAGTTTATGTTGTGGAGTTTGTAAATTAAATCCATTATGTTTTGCAAATTCAGTTTAATTGGCAGGCTCTTCTAGCTACCTCACTGTCTAAGATACTTGGAATATTAAATCTTGGAACTTGCCTCATATCTGTATGTATACATGCACATATACATTTGGACATAATTTAAAATCTTGTAATAAATTTTGCAGACGCTGAAATAATTCAGGTTAATTCCCTTGCTGTCATGAGAGGCCAACTCGAGCCAGAGAGAGATTAAAATTTATTTCCATTGTTAATAGAAAATAATGAAGTGCATCTGAACCATCAGGGTATGTCATTCGGGAAATGTTCACTTTGGAACTAAGTCTCACTCCACCCAAATGGACAATGATGAAATCAGCTGGCTCGAGAAAGCCCCATAGTTTGCGGCAGGAATGCATGAGGAGTATTAGTGGACAGTATGACAAGAAGCTTGTGGAATGAATTAGAGCAGCCTCGGAGAGGAGGCTCTTTCCATCCACATTAATTCTCAGACAGTGCCCGGGTTCCCCTCACTGTGCCTACCACAGCTGATTAACAATTAAAGCCAAAAATATCCTCCTGATTTTGTTGTTTTTTTGTTTTCCTTTTTGCTTTTTCCCAGAGATGAGAGTCAGGTCTTGGAAAATGCATCCACACACACAATCTCTAAGAGTGGTTTGAGTCCTCTTTCTTCTCCCCTTTCTCTCATTATTTTTGGAGGGTGAACAACCTTCACGTTCATCTTAGCCCTGTCACCATGTGATGTGACATGTGATGTTTCAACTGTGATGTGATCTTGTGCTTTGCTGAGATGGCTCTGATAAGAATGTGTGCCTTGGTGGCCTTGCAGAGAGTGATGGATGCTTCCGCCTTATGGTTGCTGCCACATGATAGGAACTTTCTGGAAGAACTTTTCCCAGATTCTAACATCTTAACATGGACACAATTGAAAACACACCCGGAGCTAGACAGGCTACACCCCTGAATTGTGAACAATTATACTGATAATTTTCTGAAACGACAGCTGAAGTTTCTTTGAGTTTATTCTTTGACTCCTCAGGGCCTGTCCCTAATACCTGACGTGTAGTAGAAGCTCAGTGAGTTTCCGTTGGATTGGGTGATTGAAACTGACTTATGTCCATGTAAAATTTTGCAAATGCTACTGTGCCCATGGCATGAGACTATATGAAATGCTTTGTGGACTTACAGATTTTAGACATTCCCCAAAATGTATTACCTTAAAAATATATAAAAATTTCAATATTTTTGGATGCCATCTAGATTTTTAGATACCATCTAAAAACTCTCTTTGGGGCAAAAAAAATCTGAAGAGTGTTGCTTTGGTGGTGGTAGGGCTAGGATTAGCTGGGAAGGGACACAAGATAACTGTTTGGGTCATGGAAATAGTCTATATTGTGTAAACTATACAGCTAAGATTTGGGCATTTCTGTGCATGCAAATTTTACCTACAAAACCCCCCCAAACCTGTGACCTTCATCATCATTGAGTAGCAGTGGGGAGTGGGTGAGTGGGTGGTGTACAGTAATCCCCTCTTGCCTATAGTTTTGCACCCCCATCTTCAGTTACCCAAGGTACAGCACAGTAAGATATTTTGAAAGAGAGAGAAACCACATGCACACAACTTTTATTGCAATATATTATAATTGTTCTCTTATTAGTTATTGTTCTTACTGTGCCTAATTTATGAATTAAACTTTATCATAGGTATGTATAGGCAAAAGCATAGTGTTGATAGGGTCCAGTGTTATCCGAGCTTTCAGGCATCCACTGGGGGGCTTGGAATGTTCCCCCCCCCCAGATAAGGGGACTGCTTGAAATGAAAAGGGCAATATTTTAACGATTCTTGAAGCTGGATGGCGAGTACTGAGCATTCAGTGTGCGATCCTGTTCCTTTTGTTTGCTTGAAATTATTCATAATGAAAATACCACCTAATTCTTTCATATTAAGAGGTAAGGCAGGACCCCCCCCCCTTTATTTAATAAGGGAAGAAGGAGTGGCAGGACAATTACAAGTAGAATATCAACCAATTTAATTTGGGGGCAGGCAGGAAGAGTCATTTTTAAACACGGCTCCTCATTATGTACCTATTCAATGCCCTTCCTCAATAGGTCTATACATATGCATGAATATGTATATAACAAGTTCCTTTCTCAAAAAGATAATTGCCATGCGTAACTGACGAGAGCTGAGAAGTAGACTCACAGCTGAGGTGGCTCATCTTCCTGGGTCGAGGAAGTTGGTGGTAGCTACACCCAGGTCTGCTCTCTTCTGCCACGGATGGCCAGCCTTTACTGATCTTTAACTCTTCGGACTTCTCCCACACCCCCGATCTGCAGCACATGTGGTGGAATTCAATTTAATACCATTCTGTGTGCTCCTTGTTTCATGTGTTATCTGTGTTTCTCTAGCCTAAAAGTAAGCTCTTTGAGGGTAGGGGTCATGCCTCATTAACTGTTGGTACCTAGTCCTTATGTCTGCCTTTCTAGAACCTTCCCCAGAGCTTAGACCACAGGAGAACCTCAATGAGTAATGTCATCTGTCTATGGAATGGTCAAACAAGGCAGGGGCAAGGCAGTCAGGACACAAACTTGTCCCCATTTAGCATGCACCAAGCGCTGTGCTAAATGCTTTACATGTATTACAGGTTGAGAATTCCTTATCAGAAATACTTACGACCAGAAGTGCTTCAGATTTCAGATTTTGGAATATTTGCATTATGTACTTACTGGCTGAGCATCCCTCATCCGTGGGATGAAGTCTGAAATGCACCAATGAGCATTTCCTTTGAGTGTCATGTTGGCGCTCAAAGAGTTTTGGAGTTTGGAGCGTTTCAGATTTCGGATTTTTGGAATTAAGGATGCTCAACCTGTATCTCATCTTATCCTCCTTTTATCTCGTTCAGCCCTGTGATATAGGCATTGTTGTTTAGGTTTTACAGATAAGAAAAACTGAGATTAGAAAAGGTTAAGTTAATGTGTCCACGGTTACAAGTTAGAAAGAGCAGCAGGCCTGGGATTTGAATTCATTTCCCTCCGGCTTCAAATCCAAGCTCTTCCGCTGCTCCACCCCTCCCCTCCCCCGGTCCCATTAGACACTATGTGCCCTACGTTTTCAGCACTGAATTCCAGCAGTCTCGCCTTCTCACCAAATTCTACGCATCTCTGCCACTGCTCTCTAGTGGGTGGAGACACCAGACAGCTCACCAGCCGGCATCTCGATGCCCAGCGTGACGTTAGGACACGTCTGAAGTGCAGGACCCTGTTCCCAAGCTTGGAGAAGTGACCTTCCAGTTTATCTTCTGGCTGGCACACTCTCAGCTTCCTGTGGTGAAGCTCCCACCAGGAAGGGTGGTCCGAGTCCTTTGATAGGGAACTAGGTTTCTAGACTCAGCAGACAGATAGTTTCTCCGTTTTATTACACGGTCATGGTTTGAACCAGAGATACGTAACGATGCTCAGGGGATGGGCAGCCTCTTTTTCTGTAAAGTTCTGCCATCCTTCCAGGAGGAGGAAAACCTGTTGGGTTACTGAGACCATTGGCTGTCCCCAAGCTCCGTCCTGTCCCCCGTTTGCTATAGGGAGGTGTGGCGTAACAGAATTTTGGTGCATTTACTACTGTATGGGAAACTAACCCCACTGCCCCCACCCCTCCTTTTTACTTTAAATCCGCAGGTTGTGTTGTCAACGACGGTGAACGTGGATGGACACGTCCTGGCTGTTTCCGACAACATGTTTGTCCATAACAACTCCAAGCACGGACGGAGGGCGAGGAGACTCGACCCTTCAGAAGGTAGGACGGTCCGTGCCGAGCACGGTAGACGAATGAGATTCTCCACATGCTTCCTTGTTGGAATTTCAAATTTATGTCTTGGAGTCGGAGTGGAGAAAGGACACAAAACCACGTGGGCTTTGAAATGAAGTTGTAAACACGGACTCCAGCCCGTGCCGTCGTCAGCCCCACGTGTCTCCTGGCTGGTACTGCGTCCTCCCCGGCCTCTCAGCCTCTTCCCTTCGGCTCTGTGTTTTCCTTTTTGCTAGACGGGCACTTCAGGCAAATGTAGGCCCATGACATCTTAGTTAAACAGGAACATTACGGTGCCAGACATGTATGAATAAGTGTCAGATGTGCCCTTAAACAGATTGTAGGCAAAACAAAACAATGTGCAGAATGAAACTGACACTAATTGATTTTTGTTTGCTTGGACAAGAAGAAATCATGGTCTGCTCTGTGTAGTTTTCCAAGTGCATTAAAGTAATTAGAAATACCGGTAACTGTTAAACTTCAAGTTGTCCGAAAAATTAAAGTATATCGATGAAGATAACTGACAAACCTCAGTAAATTCCATGTTAGTTATTCCCCCTCCTTCCATGCTCCCCAACTCATTGGTGCAGGAAGACCTTATCATCTAGAATGAATGGTCACATTAGGCTACTATTTCAGTGTGATGTTTCGCGCTACGGTGCCCTCCAACCCCCACCCCAACCTGGCCCTTAAAATGTATCTTGTATCATTTTAAATAGGAATTAATGAACTGAAAGAAAATGATTGAATCAGTAAAGAATTTGGAGTGGTGTTAATTCTCCCACAGTGGGCACTGAAAGGGGAGAAGAAAATCCCAGAGTTCAGAACTAGGAACCCATCCAGTTTCTTTTGACTGATTGGATGTGATTGACGGACTGTTCAAAGGGGGCTCATGTTTTTGGAGTCCTGCCAAAGTTCTCCTCCACCTTCGACCCTGTCAGCTTTGGCAATGGAGTGATGGATTGACTTTAGTTATGGCCTGAAAACCATATTGGGTTCCTGTTGGGATGCAGAGTCCAGAGGCCTCGAACATATGGACGAAGCGGAGAAAAATCCTTCCTACAAAGTTAGGAGAGTGATTAGAAATTGTCTCTTGATAGAGCTGGGAAAAAACTTTCCACTATGATAGATTTTGTTTTCTCCTTGTCTCTCTCTAGCACATTAATGGGCCTTGTAAATCTTAACATCTTGGGGCAGAGGAGGTGGGGAGAGAAAAGGGATTTACACGTTTCCAGTGTGATCAACTTATAAAAATATGGGCAAAAACAACAGAGCTTTAAAAACACCCTTTGCACAATTAGCTAAGTGTTTTGCTTTTTCGTACATAACGGTCAGCTCATTAGGCTTTAATGACTTGGTGAAAACCAACAACCAATTAGGGAATGGTGGCAAGTGAGCAAAGCTCAGCTTGGACTTCTTGGAATGACCAACAGCTTTTGAGAGCAGCCCGTCCCCAAAACTCCAGACTTCAACCCCCCTAAGAACAGACCTGACTTTTTCTTTCCTATCTTCTCAGCTACCCCCTGCATCAAAGCCATCAGCCCAAGTGAAGGCTGGACCACAGGAGGAGCCATGGTCATTATCATTGGAGACAACTTCTTTGATGGTCTCCAAGTGGTGTTTGGGACCATGCTTGTCTGGAGCGAGGTAGGCAAAGGCAGCTTGTTTTCTTGATTCCTTTTGACCCAAAGATTGTTTTGATGCGGGGAAACTAGTGATTCCTAGATCAGCAGCAGCACGAACACGTTATTGAGTACTTACTACATTTATCCCCAAGGATAAGAAGACATAGACGTCGTAACAATTGCAGGGACATATTCCTTAAAAACATAAATACCCATTGCAGTATTATTTAAAATTGTGAAAAATTAGAAGTTAGCCTAGATGTAGGATAATAGGAGAATGGTAAAATAAATGGTAAAATATCATTCCACCATTAAAAATCATGTTTAAAAAAATTCTAATGATATAGGAAAAGGGATATGTTTACTCTATGGTGCTAAGTGGGAAAAAAAATCAGGACAACAGAGTCTGTGGATGTAAAATCTAATTATGTAACACACAGCCATAAAAAAGTATTGGAAACATAGCAAATGTTAATATTAGTCTTTTCTGGAATGATCATATTTTTCTGTAGTTTCCAAATTTTCTAAATTGGATTTATACTTTCATAATCACATAAAACACATGACAAAAAGATAAGTAATGGTGCTAAGTTGGGCTTGGCAAAATCAATATTTGAAGTCAAAAGCAATGTAGGAATTCCGTGGAGGGAATGATGCCAGAGATGGGAGTCGGGTGGGCAGCAGGAGGTGGGAGGGACTTGAGCTGGGCTTGTGGGAAGGAAAGGACCGGGGAAGGTTGGGTTGGGAGGAAGTCCCAGGGTGAGAGAGAGAGAGAGGAGAGACACAGGAACAGGGCCATTCAGAGGGCATTTGGACACCATGAGGCCAGAGCAGACAGAAGCCCCAGGGAGCAACGGTGGGAGCTGATGTCCGGTGTCCGCAGTGATGGCTTCTCTAATGGGTCATTTATTTCCCTGCCCGTCCATTCTGCAGCTGATAACTCCTCATGCCATCAGAGTGCAGACCCCTCCTCGGCACATCCCTGGAGTAGTGGAGGTGACATTATCTTACAAATCCAAACAGTTCTGCAAAGGAGCCCCAGGAAGATTCATTTACACAGGTGGGTGAGAGCGTGATTCCAAGAGATGCCGACTTCTGGTTCACCTGAGCTCTGGTTCCCAGTCTCTCCACTTTATCATCATCCTAGTTTTCTAGGTCTTTCTCCTAGTGTGGGAAGAGTGGACCGAGTGATAGACATTGAATTGGGAGGTATAGACTCGATTCTAAATTTGTATTTTAATTTAGCAACTTCTACATAATCTGGGAGACAGTCATGGTGGCTCATTGCAGGAACACAGCTTTACAAATGTAACTGTGCTGGCACAAGGCTAGGACAGTCTTTGATACAAGCAATCAGATTAAAAAAATTAGACAAGGTTGTTGACTCTTACTAAGTTTTCTTGAAAAGATTCAAGAAAGTTTCCCAGTGACGTTGCAGAATGATTCAAAGTATTTTAAAACTTCATGAAAGTAAAAAAAATATGTATTAGTTCAGTGTTTATTGAGTGTCTACTTTGCATCTATGGCTTTTTCTAGGTGGAGGGTACAGCTGATACATAAGACATGGTCCCTTATGTGGAAGTTTAGAAACTTTTGGAGGAGGCAATGGTATATTGCACAGAATAGCTGGAGAATTCATCAGTTTGAAACGTTCGGTTTTTCCAATGAATGGAATACGAGTTTCAAAAAGAGAGAGTTTAGTGTGGACTAGAGTAGGGGAATACGGTGTCAAGAAGGAGAGAGAAATTGACGACTGCCAGGTGTGCTGGCTCACGCCTGTAATCCCAATCTTGGGAGGCTGAGGCGAGAGGACCACTTGAGGCCAGGAGTTTGATACCAGCCTGGGCAATATAGTGAGACCCCTGTCTTTACAAAAATAAAAAGACACACACCCCCCCCCCAAAAAAAAGAAAGAAAGAAAGAAAAATTATCCAGGCATGGTGGCATGCACCTGTAATCCCAGCTACTTGGGAGGCTGAGGTGGGAGGATCACTTGAGCCGAGGAGTTGGAGGTTACAGTGAGGTAGGATTATGCCACTGCACTGAAGCCTGGGCAATAGAGCAAGATCCTGTCTCAAAAAAAAAAAAGAGAAAAGAAAAGAAAAACCAAAACCCAGAAACTGAAGACTGTATGTAGACTGTATGTAAGGATAGGGAGTAATTTGGATGGGCAAAGGGAAAAAGGAAGAATGTGCTGACTGTGGGAATCCCATGTGCAAAGGCCACAGAGGGTGAGATGAGCCCACACCTCTGGGATGGGGACAGAGGGCTGCTTCAACAGCAGTAGCAGCACATTTTGCAGAACTTAGCCTAGAAGCTAGAAGAGCTAGGCACAGGAGGGAAGGAAAGCATAAAACAGCTTAAAAGCCTTGTGTGGTACCTACAGTAGTCAAATTCATGAAGCAGAAAGTCAGTATCAGGGGTTGGTGGGAGGGAAAATTGGGAATTATGTAGTGGATATAGAGTTGCAGTTTTGCAAGATGAAAAGAGTTCTAGAGGTGGGTGGTGGCGATGGTTGCATAATAATGTGAAATACTTAAGGCTACTGAACTCCTAAAATGATTAAGATGATAAATTCTATATTATGTGTATTTTACCAAAATTTTTTTAAACGAAGGAAAAACAAGCCTGATAGGGGAGTTTGGACTTGATTTGGCAAGAAATAAGAAGGCATTGAGGGTTTCTGTGCAAGGGAGAGTAACTGAAAGGTATTATCTCAGGAAAAATGATGCTATTGATATAAAGACTGAGTTAATCAGGGGAACAACCAGAGGCAGGAAGATCAATGAGAGTGTTGTATTTTGAAAGAGAAAATAAGGGGCAAAAAGAAAGAAATATATAAACCAAGAAAGTATATCTGGAATATGACATATTTTTAATAATGTCATTTTACATATAGTCTATTCTCATTTGGACTCTGATTCCTACTCTTGTTAAAGTGCAAACTTCTGGTTAGCTATCAGTTAGGAGTAGACGGAAGCAGGTAATTTTTAGGTATTTAAAATTCTGCTTTTGAATTTTCTCTCTTGAGATAAGCACATCTCAGGTGTGTTTGTTTGTTTGTTTTTAATTTTGTGGGTCTATGGGAGATTCTATGGAAGTCACAATAGAAAAACTTACTGTCCTCACTTTCATTCTAACTAGAATTTATTACATGCCTGCCATGGGTGGGCACAGCTCTAGGCTCTGAGATATAGAAGTGATGGAGGGAAAGTCTCCCATCTTCATAAAGCTTACATTATAGAAGGGAGACAGACAATTACGAAAATAAAGGATGTAATTTCAGGTAGTGAGCAGTAAGGAAGAGAGTGAGGGAGGGCCTTAGGTAGGGCCGTCAGGAAAGCCTCTCTGTAGAAAGGACATCAGAGATTGGAATCCCAGGAAGGGACATCAAACAGAGATTGGAATCCCAGGAAGGGACCAGCCATGGGAATCTGTCCCCCTTCCATCCTTCCCTCTCTGTCCCGAGCCTGGTGTGGCTAGGAAGAGTGAGGATGCGGCATGGCTGGAGTGGAGTTGGGGAAGAGCATGATGGGAGATGAGGTAGGTAGGTTTGGGTGAGAAGAGAGGAGGGTGTCAGGCAGAGAAGCAGTCTAGCTTCTAGACAGGACTCAGAGCCATGGGGCTGGATGAAGTCGCCATGGAAGTAGGTGTAGGTACGGGGTGGAAGAAGCCTAAATATGGCGCCCTGAGAATACCAGCATGTAGGGTTCAGGATGGTGAGGAAGAGCTGTGAAGGAGACTGAGGAGTGGTCGGGGCAGCAGGAACCAGGAGCATGGACTGTCCCCAAATGACTTGGAGGCCAGGGTAGGTGCAAGGAGGTCAGCTGGAGGCCAGCGTGGTGGCCCAGGCCAGAATGATGGTAGCTGGGAGCAGAGTGCCCATGGTGGGGACAGGCTGCAGTGGGTAAAATTTAGGAGGTAGCACGGACGGGACTTGATGATTGATTGGATGGGGTGAAGGTTGGGGAGGGGAGGGAAGGGGACAACTCTCAGGTTTCAGAGTTGAAAAATGGGTGGGTATAGTTTAGAAAGTGATTTTTTTTTTTTTAAAGGTATAATGTGCTAAGGGAGTTCAGAGGAAGGACAAAATACTTCCAGCTGGCGGAGAGGTGGGAAGATTTAATATTGTAAAGATGTCAATTAGTGAATAAATTTAACACAGTGCCAATCAAAATACCAACAAAATGTTTGGGGAAACTTTACAAAAGTTCACCCAGGAAGGAAAGGTGCTAAAACAGGATTTTGAAAAATAGAGAGGGCCTTGCCCTACCAGACATTAAAACCTACTTTAAGTTTCAGTAATTAAAAGAATACGAGGCTTTGTAGGAACATATAGAAATGTCGTGCAACAGAAGAGAAAATTAAAAAAATTACACTGATTTTGCACACATTATGCATCTAAATACTTAAGTATTAGTGTAGGGGAGGAGTCAGATCGATGTAGACAAGATGGAATGATTAACAAATGTGTTAGGCCAACTAGTTAAGCATTAGAAGAAAAAGTCAGATTTATAATTTCACATCACAAACTAAAATACATTCAAATTAAATATTTTTAATCAAAAATGTAGAAAGCTTCAAAGATTATAGATCTAAAAAATAACTATAATCTCGAGCCTTACTAACATTGCCGCTAAAGACAGATATCAGCAAGCGAGAAGATGTGATTCCATAAAAAGAAAATGTTTGCATGTCAGGGTGCCGGGAATCAAAAGGAAAAAGACAAACCGGGAACATATTAGCTCTATATGTCATATTATCCCACCTAGGAAAAGATTCATTCAATTGTTCAGCAAAAATTTATGCCTATTCTTTGTCAACCACTATGTTTTACATTGTGGATAAAGAGGTGGACATTAGATATCTTATAAACTAAAGGGGAAAAGACAAATGCCCAAATAGAGTTAATTCAGGAAGGAATACAATTAAGCAATAAACATAGAAAAATTTCAACCACATTAGTAACCAGATAAATGCAGATTAAGGCAGCAAGAGGATCACGTTTTTCCCTATCAAGTTGGCAAAGATTTTTTTTTAAACAATTGAAAATACACAGGTTAGCAAAATTAGAAGATAGTAGGGACTTTCTAACGCACTATGGGGGGGATGTAAATGGTTATAGGGGAGCACTTGCATGGTGCTGGCTGTAAAAATGTAGGTACCCTTTGACCCAGCAATTCAACTTTTAGGAATGTATACTTAGGAAATAATTGAGTTTGCCTGAAGGAGCACTGTTTACAGTAGTGAAAAATTGAAAATGTCTTTACTGTCCATGAAGGGATTCATAAATAACTAATAGGACATCTCTATCCCCCCAACTTTTTTTTTTGAGACAGGGTCTTGCTCTGTTGCCCAGGCTGGAGTGCAGTGGTGCAATCATAGTTCACTGCACCCTCAAACTCCTGGGCTCAAGCCATCCTTCCATCTCAGCCTCCCGAGTAGCTAGCTAGCACTACAGGTGTGCGCCACTACACCCAGCTAATTATTTAAATTTTGGGGAGAGACAGGGTCTCACTTAGGTTGCCCAGGTTGGTCTTGAACTCCTGGCCTCAAGTGACCCGCCTGCCTCTGTCTCCCAAAGTGTTGGGATTACAGGCATGAGCCACTGTGCCTGGCGCATCTTTATACTTTTTAGACATTAAAAATAATCCTATGGATGGATGGTTAATTACATGATGGACATCTATGATTCAGGCTCAACAAAAGCTTAAAAACAGTATGCTTAGTATGATCCAATTTTACATATATACGAAAAATGAGTAGTTGTACAAAAAACCCAAGCAAGGGATGGAAGCCTGCTTACCAAAGTGGTAACAATGATGGTTTCTGGCTGTTGGTATTAATTAAATTTTTTTATGTTGCTTAGTTCTTTTCTAATAAAATTAATTTTAATAAAAAATTAAAATAATAAAATAAGATACAGAATAGCGCCTTGTGTATTTAAATACTGAAACAGCACACACTAGTAAACTTGACTGTTTTAGGTATAAAGACAGTATTTCGAGGCAGGTAGGCAGTGAAGCTGCTTCCAGGGCACTGCCTCTGAGAAGGATGGACCGTGGGAGGCGGTTAGGAGTGAGGAGGACAGGGACCCAGTAGTTTGTTCTTTCATAAATAGAGAAGAAACCAGAAATACGACATGTAGGCTGCCGCAGGAGGCTGGTCGCTCTCTAGAAACACTTCCACCCTGAGGTCACTGGGCCAAGTGCAGCTTGGGTTGGTGGAGACAGGAAGCTGATGTCATCCACGGAGGGTTCCAGAGCCCGCAGGAAATGGGCTGGTGGTCTCTTGTCTTTCCCACCGAATAGGCAGCCTCTGACGTGAAGAGCTGATTCAGTCTCAGTCCGGTGGCTGAAAAGGCAGTGGCTTCGCAGGTGACTGAAGGGGGGACTGCTCTGCTTGGAGCTGAGCCCTCCCTCCACCTGCTCTCCCGGGTGGCCGTGGCCTCTTCCCTGGGGGGCAGGTGGACAAAGGGCCCTTGTCTTTCCAGCCGGCCCAGCCTCCGGAGGGCTGGAATTGAAACAGGAGCTACACCTTGGGGCGCCTCTGCGGGACGGTGCCCCACGGCCCCTGCAGGCCTCAGCAAAGTACTCGGCTCCAAGGCCAAGGTGGAAAAAATCATCCTGATTCCAGAGCAAAAGGAAAACTTGACCCCTAAAGAGCTTTAGTGGGGCAGAGTGAGCTCTGTGGACAGGACGGGGTCTGAGAGGGGACTGCTTTCGGGTCTGGCCATGTCATCCATTGCTTGTCTGTCTTTTTGTCAAGCCGCCTGGCCTCTCTGAGCCTCATTTCTCCATGTGTAAAGCGCTGGTGCTAATTATACTGTTGCCCATAGACGTTTCCCTAATTTGGCTGATCATGAGAAACATGCTTGGCGCCGTGCCCCGCACACCGGATCCTGCTCTTCTGAGGGCGTCTGGGAGTCTGTATTTTAAACAGAGAAATGAGTTTGGGAGACCTGAGTTCTGCTCACGAGGCTGTTGCAGAGATTCTCTATGTGGCAGGGTTCTTAGCCAACACTGGGTCATTTCGCCATGAATACAAGTCTAGCATTCATTCTTAGGTAGAACCTTCTAGAAGGAGACTCAAAAAACAAGAGGCAGGAAGGGAGCCTCTGGAGAACCTCTTCTCCTTCAGCCCTGACCCACCATACACACCCTGTGGTCCAGAGTCCAACTGTTGGTAGTTTCTGTATTCAAGGAGGCATGCTCACCACGAGGAACCCAAGCCTATTGGTGGCACCTGGTGTAATTAACCAGCATGCAATAATCGGCTCCCCGTGGTTGCTGCTGCCAAGGACAGCACAGACAACACCAGGGCTCTGAAAACAACATGTTTTCTTTGCACATGTGACTTTTCAGGTCTATTTTCTCCCCACCACGGGTTGCTAATGTGCAGCTTGATGCTGCGGAGTTGGGAGAGCCACGTGAGAGCAGAGCTCAGCAGGAAAAGTCCAGCTGCCTCTGTCTGGCCGGAGACCTAGAGGCGGCATGCCGGGTGAGGCTGAGAGGAGAGGAGATCTTTCCTCTGCTCTCCTCGCAGACTTTTCCACAGAGAACTGGCAGTGCAGGAAAATGATCCCGGTAGGGGCACCCGATGGACGACAGTGATGGGTTCTGCAGGTACTTCTTGGCTTTCTTGACTTCAGGCAGCGGTGAGTGTGCAGGGAGAGGGTGTCAGAGCGTGGCATTTGGGAGTGGAATTGCTGTTGTCTAAATGTGCCCCAGCCACAGCCCTCAGGGCAAAGCATGATGCATGCGGGTACAAGCATTGAGGAACAGAGCTTCTCACTGTTGTTGCTGTGGTTCTTAATTGCAGTTTAAGAAGTCTCCTATAACTTCTATCATAAGGCAAAACTAGTCAGAAAAATGACAGCAATTCAGTAATCACCTCAGTCGTCATCTGAGCACATAGAGCCAGACCCTGTCTTGTGAGCTCTGAGCATTGCCACCTTTGTCCGTGACCACGGCTCCATGAGCATCTCAACTGTAGAGTTGAGATTCCTGCTGCTTAGAGAAATTAAGTCACCTCCCTAAGGTCACCAAGCTAGGTTCAGTCCTATTTCAGAGTTCAGCCCTTAACCACTAGCCTGTGTGACTTCCCAGCACTGTGCAGATTATTAGAAGGAATGATACCAAGCCCATCTGTTTTGCCTCTCCTGGTAGTTTTCCTTGGCAGATGCCTCGTCTCTGTGGCTGCTGCTCTGGGGAGGTGCACAGGAAACAGGCCACGGCTGGTGAGCATGAAGAGAGTCCCAGAAGATGCCTTACCTGGGCTCCGGTTTTCTAGATTGCAAAATGGGAACATTGCTCACGATCTCAGCATGATGTGCTAGACTTGGGGCTTGTGAAGTGCCTTGAATTCCGCAGAAGTGATAGAAATTATCCTTTTTGTGAATAAGTGAAGTTACAGAAAGCAAAGGAATATGAACTCCACATTGTTATTAAACCTGGGAGAGCTTGCCACTGGGGTTGGGACGGGGGTGGTGGGGGGGGAGCGACAGCCCTGGGAGGCTGTCACGGTGTAGAAGAGAGACAGTGACAGAGTGAAGAGGTTGGGATTTGCCTCCCAGCTTTTGGGACAATCAATTATTCTTTGGTACCATTTTTGTAACTTCAAAGATGTGGATATACTTACCTTACCGGGAAGATAAAATTATATACATATGCAAAAGCATTCATGTGTATAAGTATAAAAATGCAAGCAAAATTCACTGTTTGAGCATCTGGCAGGAGGATACATGTAGCTACGGTGAGTTCTAAGTGGCTTCCTCTGTCACTGCTGCAGGATCAGTGGTGGACTTGTGTGTCTTCTCTTCTGGGAAATGTAGATTCTTCTTGAAAGACCTGCCACGTTGTGTCCTTAATATCTCAGTCTAGGTTAGAAATTAGAGTCTTGCAGGAGGCAGAGAAGGACCAAGGCCGCCCAAGAACAAGGACTGTACAGGTGGGGAGTGGGGACAGGTGGGGAGTGGGGTCACGTGGAAGCAGGTGTCAAAAGGAGAAGAGACCCAGCTGGCCCAGGTGTGCGCAGTGTAGGTGCTTTACAAGGTGTGCAGATCTTAGAGGTTGACAAAGACAGTCTGGCTAACGGAGACATGATGCTGAGAAACCCAAGAATTCGTGTTAACTAACCTCCCCCCAAATATTTCTTATCTTTTACTTTAGCCAAGAACAAATGTGTGGTTTTTGTCTTAGTGTTCCTTATTTCAGAGAAAGTGTTCATTAACAGGAAAATGGCCAAGAACAGGCAGCAGGTGGGAGGAGAAAAAGTGGGGGGCTAGATTTTTCCACAAACCCCCAAATCACACCCCAAACAGCCTCCTCCCCCAGGCTCTGCACGAGTGGCGGGGTCCTGCCTTCATAAAGGGGCTCTGTGCAGATGGGCGAACTGGATTCCCAATGTTAATAGCTCATCCACTTCATATTCCCCTCCCCCCGCCCCCCCCATCGCCCCGTATAGCATTATCCTGGAAAAAAAAATCCCATTGAAGAAATGAATCTGATTTTTAGTTAAAAATACCCAATTCAGACATCAAAAACTGGCCCGAGTACAGTCGTTGCCTGCTCAAACTGGAAACAGGTTGCATGAACAGCCCTCCCGGTGGCCTGCACTTTGACGGAAGTTGCTCCACCCACACCTCTTGTGAAATTCGGATACATCTTTCAGCTGAGTGTGAGGAATGTTGTCTCCGTTGTTAGCCCCAGAGACGTCCCAGCCCCTTAATGGACTGCTGCTCTGGGCTATAATATTCTAAATACAAATTACAGAGAGCAGGAGCATATTCATAACTGCTCCATTGTGGCATTTAGATTTACCCTTGAAATTTATCTTTAATTTTTACAGTTGTCTCCTTAACCATGAATATTACTCCCTTCTTCAAACAATCTGTCTTGCTGCCGCAGTTTTTCTGGAAACCAAAGCGTAATTAAATATTAAATTAATATTTCATTTAAAATTAAATATCAAAGGCTTCGGTCTAATCTTCCGCTTGTGTACTGTTGGTTCTCTCCTCGTATTCTTGTTCCTGTGTCCACAAAGGCAGGTACTGCCTCTTAATAATGTGTTCCGATATTATCTTTGTTCCTTTTTGTTTTTAAATTGGTAACACTGAACTTTGGCTACATTGAAACAAATGGATGTGGGGAGAGATTTCGATGTAGCCAAGGTTGAAGACAACTTAATTCCACAGCCTGTGACTTCAACTCCACCCATCCCTACTCCTCAGAAAAGAACAGCACTACTCCAAATAAATTATAGCCTTAGAATTACAAAATGCAAGAGCTTACAAGGGGGCTTGGAGGCCGTTTAGCCCAGCCCTTTGTCTTTGCAGAGAAATGAACCAGAGCCCCATCTGGCCAAGTGGCTGGATGAAGGTGGCATCATTTGTCCGTGTTGGGATCTAAGGCAGATCTCAAGCCAGGGCCAGCTTTCTCTCTACCACACCATCGTATGCTTTAAAAAAATTTAACTTACCAGCATTAAAATGCTAATGTAGCGTTGGATACTGGAGGCCTGAGGGGTAGGACAGTAGGGAGACTATCAGTGAGATGAAGAAACTTGGAGGAGAAGGAGGGAGAGACAGGGAAACCTACATCACAGCACATGGAAGGCAGACCTGGTGGGAATTAACAAGTGGGATCAAAGTGTACTGTGTCAGCGAAGAGAAGTCCTAAAAGTGGCCTGAGGACAGAAGCTTGTCTGTGTTTATGTAAATTCCTCCCAAAGCCAGGCTGTTTCCCTCCTTCCTGCCCCGTGGACAGAGAGTCACTCACTGACCAAAGCCACGTGGCTGACATTTCTGATGTGTGTTTTCTCCTCCGTGGCGTATCAGAGTCCGTCTTCGGATCTGGTGTTTATCTGGCAGTCACATCATATAGATTTTAGGGTTTTGTTTTGTTCTGTTTACTTTGGTTTTTAGAACGCAAAGAGCAGGATTCTTTTCAGTGGTCCCCTTAATTTTTGAAGAAAGTTGGGATTTAGGGTTAGGAGAGTAGGGATCGTCTGGTTCTGTAGGCTGTCACCCTTCGTGGACCATGGGCTCTGCAAACATCTGATAAAAGAAAAGATCCCTGTCTGTGGATAAATGCACGCACGCAAACCAACAGCTGGGCTCAGAACTTCCACCTTTGTCGGCCTCTTGAAGGCCACTGGCAGAATCCATGGGAATCCTAGGAGCCACATGGATACTCAGTGGCAAGCAGAGCTGAAACCCAGGCCAGTGGTGGGATCTGCCAACATCCCCAGGGTGGTGGCCTCATGGAGCACTTGGACCTTCCTCACCCCATCATCCTATTCTTCTCCTCTCAAATTCCTACAAAGAAAATCGATCAGGTCTTGATGTCGCCATCTTTGTGGTTAGTGCCGCTGTTAAGTGACCTCCTGCCTGCAATGCCAAGGTTGAGGTCTGACCAAAACTCTAACAAAGAGCCTCCTGTCCGTGTTAGCCAGTGTCCTCTATATTTTGGGGGGATAGAAGTAAAAGCCTAAGATGGGGGTAAGTGTCATCTAGTCTCCATGCCTCCTCTTAAGGAAAGAAAATAAAAATCATATAGAATTTATATGTCTCACCAATCCTTTTGGGAAAATTAATATTGAGCACCAGCCAGCTTTTTTTTTTAAATGAGTGGTTCCCAGTAGATATTTTTAGTTAAATACTATTTACTTAAAAAAAAAAAGAAACCATTCACACATTGCTTATAGTTTATATCCATTTGTTGGGTCCAAGATACGTAAGTAACCTCATATATTATACCCGCAATCAAAGTGAGAAATGACACATCAGATCCGGGCTCTCAGGAGAAATATTATGAAATCTCAGGGTATTGATGAAAGTTTTTCAAGGCTGATCCAAATGGGATTTAGATTCTGTGGCAGTTGAAATGTGTATTATTAAACTCCTTAAGCAAACCCGAATGACTCCCAGTGGAGGATTAAGACATTCTATGTATAGCAAAGACGAAATTCTCATGTCTGAGTTTTCTCTATTGAATTCCCTCTTGATTAGCTTCTGTAATATTTAACTTCATGCCATGCCATAATTATTTAATAAAAGGTAAATATAAATTATATTTCAGTGGGGATATGACCTTTTACCTTAATGTTATATTACTAAAGAAAGACATAGATAAATAGAGCCTATAGATTGAAGCCTATTTTTAATTTACTTCTGTTTTTGCCCTGCCAGCATTTCTGCGTGTCCCTGTCAGCCAAAGGGTTGGCAGAACCTCACAGCGTCCCGCGCTCCATGTGGTAGGCGAGGTCGTAAATTTACACTGATGATGGCGGGTAATGACCTGCTCGGCCCTTAGAGACCGTCTTGGTGCTGGTGTTGGGCACCTCATTAGCTAATTGAGGTTTGCTTGGTTCACACCAGGCCTGAAAAGCTAGAAAACACCCAGGGAGGTGGGGAGGTGGAGCGGGAAGGTGGAAGCCGGGATTCCAGGTGGAGCTGGATCTGTAAGATGCAAAAACAGTTGGTCATTTGGGACGTCAGCCTGGAATCAGGGGAAAGATTGTCAAGCCTGACGTTTTTGTGTTGAAGGCCGAAGTCCCTCTTATGGTTTGGTGTCGGCTAAACAGAGCCCGGGTACTTTCAACTTCGTGATTTCTACTTCCCAAGTGGACTTGATTAAATGAAGTGTGTGTGTGTCTAAGAGAGAGAGAGTGATTATTCCCTGTCCATACAGATGACAGTTTCACTATCCTCGTTCTCATTTGGATACACACAGGACCCTTCTACGGTTTATGCCCACGAAGTCTGACAAGGACCTGCCAAAAAGCAACCAACGTAAAAATAGACGATCGTGCCTAATCTACTTATTCAGTTTAAAACATGAATCGCTCACCCAGTGTGGTCAGGATACTCGGCTATGCCTAAGTCACGAATTAAAGGCTGTGGAGAGGAGGGCAGATACAACACACAGGATCCTCGTGTCCTTGTGTCCTGGAGGCTTTCAATCTGATCAGGACAACAATGGGTACAGATGTGTGATAAATTGCACTAAAGAAAAACTGTCCTCTCCATCCCACCTCTGTGTGCTGAGGAGAGCCCAGCTTCAGAGAGTGGCCCTGTGAGCAGTAGGAAGGACTAAAGGATGAGGATAGCATCGATGGTAGGGGCCCTTGGGTGGACCCCGCAGTGCTCTGTGAGATGCAGCGCCTGCCTGGGGGAGTGGCCATGCCAATGCAAAGGAAGTGACAAGGACAATGGAGACAGGGAGGGGTTAGATCTTCCACCTTATGGGATATTTCTTTAATTTGTATTCAGCCTCTTGCGAGCAAATCCTTATCTATAATTGTTCAGCTTTCTCCATCTAAGAAAATCCGCACTTTGGGTAATGACACAGTGCATATTAAAAAACAAAAACGAGGCAGTGACGGATTTTGAGAGTTCCGTCACCAAGTCTATTTGCCCTGCAGCACCCAGCAGCTGTTTGTGTTTGCTGGTTGATACCACGTGGGGCCTTCAGCTCTCAGCGACTGAGAAATCAGGCGGCCCAGGCAGGGCTTCACCCTCGGTGTCTGCTGCTGTTTGCTTGGACGGTGTCTGCTGCTGTTTGCTTGGACGTAGGGAGGGAACACAGACAGGGTGGGAGGAACAGCAGCTCCGGTTCCGCAGCAGGTAAAAGTTAAGAGCGCAGGCTTTGGAGTTAGAGAAGCAGGCACAGATCCCACCTTTTGCCATCTGAAACTGCATTGAAAATCGGATAAAACCTACATCATAGGGTGGTAATCAGAATTAAATGAGCTAATGTATGTAAAAGGCTTAGCCAAGTGCCCTTAACATAGTAAGTCTTCAGCAAATTCTAACAGTGGTTATAGCAGTTTTCATTGTTACATGTTATAGCCACTAAAAATCCTGTTACTAAAGCAAAAGGCTTCCAGAATTGCTGGCATTATAACACTAAGTGGGGAAAAGAGTTTACAGAATGATTCCAATTCTATATACAGCTATTCTTACATGTGTTTCTGGGTGAGATGGTAATGTAAGTGCAAGTGTTTAATCTGTCCCCCTTCACCCCCAGAATATATCGGAGGATATTGTCATGAAAACATAAAAATAAGGAAAAAAGGGAAATCTGGTGTTACTGCTTGAAACTAGGCTGGTGTCATCCATATGGGGATATTTTGCGCCACGGTGCTGGTGCGAGCAGACAGGGCTGTCCTGGAGGACGTGTGGACTCCCGCTGGCCTCGTCATTCTCCCCCCCCGGGAAGGAGCAGCATGGTTAGGATGTGACAGAGGAGACTCAGAAAAGAACCCGGAGGTTCCCCTGTCCCCACCTCGATGGGTGAGAAGTGGCATAAGCGGAAACTTGATCTTGAACGGAAAAGAGCGTGTGTGCGCTTACCAATTCCGTATCCACAGCAGTTGTCATTTCTGTATGAGAAAGACGATACTCTCTTATTTCAAGAGCCCGGACAGAATTCGACTCTTACTCTTACTGATGTCACCTGACTGCTAGAGAATTTAACCAGTGTAGAATTACAACAAGAGGAAAGCTGGGGTGTCATGGGATTGGTGGTCAGCAGAGAAAGCCGTTCAATATAGCGTGTCTAAGAAATTATTGTTGATATGGTGATAATACTTAATGTAAATACAAAAATTAGTTGCTAAAAATACAGAGAAAAAAATCTAATAGTACTATCAGCTCAGGATGATAAACTGTCAACAAATAGGTGAGAGTGGAGAGAATGAGGTGGGAAAATTGAAGGCAAGCAAAATTCCTTTTATCTGGAGGAACACGACAGATTCAAATAATTAGAAAAAATATTTTTAGAGAAATCTGAAGGTACTTCTTAAAATTATAATAAGTTGTATGTCTTCCAAATTATTGGATAAAAAGATATATATATTTAAAAACTATTAGAAATACAAGGAGAACATGGAAAAACAAATTTATAGTAGCAAAAATGAATGTTAAATAATGTGATCAAAAAGTATCTTAAATAAAACATTAAAGCATTACCCACAGAATACAGACAAGACTAATATGTATTAATTCACAAAAAACTCTATAAATTCCAAAAGGCAGGTACCGCACAGACAACCTTTTTGAATCCAGTGCAGTTGACTAGAATGAGAAAGTAACAACTTAATACTCAACTGTCTCGAAACTTTAGGGTATTCTACTTAGAACTAAAGGAAGTCAAAATTAGAAGTACGACTATTCAGAAAATTACAACAAAAGGGGAGGAGGAGTACAACTGTAGATAGAAGATTAGAAATTTCAAACACATACTATACAGAGTATGTGCTAAAACATTTAAAATCTTGAACTGGATGATTTTCCTAGAAAAATGCAGATCATATTGGGAGATAATGAATCCAGGTTTCTGATTGGCAGTCAGATGGATGATGGTGCTATTCACTGAGAATCTCATGCGCTTGGGTAGCTTGGGTGGGAAGAATCTATGGGACATCCGCATGGAATTTTCCAGCCAACAGCTGGATATATAAGGTTGAATCTAGGGCAAGCTATCCGGACTAAAGATAAGTGATGATCCGCATGTAGTTTGACATGGAAATCGCGGGGCATTGATGAAGTTGCCCAGGAGAACGTGTAGCAGAGCAGAAGACTGCCTTGGCAACAACCTTGAGGAGCATTAACTTTTACAATGTGGGCAGAGAAAGAACAATCCTTTACATAGGCTGAGATGGCGTGGTCAGGAAGGTAGGAGGGAAGCTGGGCAGCGTGAGTTCGGGAAAGCCAGTGGGGTAGGTAGGAGTAATTCCAGAAGTTGAGAACCTGAGCAGTGTCGAATGCTAATTTGGGGCTAAGAAAAGGATGAAAAAGTTCCTTTTGGTTTGGTTAAATTGTTATTGGTGACCTCAACAAGAGCAATTTGAGCAGAGTTCTTTCAAACTTTTAGCCAAAAGATACTACCCAGACTATATAAATTTTATAGACCATATAGGATAAAATATAAAAAATTTCTAAATTTATTTTTCAAAGCTAGTATAATATAAAAACCAATCATAAGTTGGACAGAGCTATGCACATTCCTAGTTATTAATATGAGCACATAAATCCCTATCAACAATAACAACTGACACTTGAATGGTCACCATGTGCCAGACACTATTCTTAGTAACTTAATTTAATCCTCACACCAGTAGTCTTAAGAAAATATTAACAAATTGAATTCATGAATATAGCAAGAAAATTATATGCCACATCTGTGAATGTTTAATTGTGAAACATTAGAAAGTATATTATGAAATACAGTATAAACTGGTCAAAAAAGGAAATTTATGTGATTATAATTTTCTAAAATTCCAACAAGTCCTGATGAAACCCCTTCATGAAGCATGATAAATAATACTATTTCAAATCATCAACGCCACATTTGACAGTGAAATGTTAGTGTTGTTCCCAGGGGCATTGTTTGGCAAGTTTTAACCAACACAAGAATGGGCTTAAGAAAACTAGATGGGATGAACATATCTAGCAAAAGGAGATAAAATGATCATTACGTGTATGTTATATGAATACATAAGCCTAAGAGAATGGATAGAAAAACACAATGACATCTGTCAGGGGTTTGGTTACAAACTAAGAACTACCTTTGGTTAAGATATTTTCTATGGCAAGCTCTGTGCTGGAGGCATTATATAAACGGTTTTATTTAATTTTGACAGCCAACCCATGAGATGGATTTTAAACAGCTCACAGAAATTGTGGAGCTGGAATTTGACCCCAGCTCCATGTAGCTGACTCTAAAGCTGACTCTCTTAATGACTATACCATAGGAGACCACACGCCACCCTCGCGCGTCCTGCCTGCACGGATATGTAAAAAGCAGAACTGTTTCTAGACGCTAATAAGACTCTTTGAAAATATGACGGAGTAATTATGTTCATAATAAAAAACAAAAAATGAAATACATAGCAAAAATAAAAATGAAAAACAAATTTAGCACCTATATGATGAGAAACATGCACTTTACTAGAGGATTTAAAGAAGGTGGGGTATTGGGATTGCGAAGCTGTCCGCTTTCTCTCTAGTTATAAGTTTAATGCAACTGTAGTATTTTTTGAAGTTTCTCTAAGGTTAATCTGGAAGAATAAATGCATAAGAATAGTTGAGAAAATGTAGTTTAAAAAGGTTGTATATTTGTGGAAGGACACTTATACTATCAAATATTAAAACATGTATTACAACCATAATAGTATGATTCTCACCCAGAATAGAAACATAAATCAGTACAACAGAATAGAATGTCTACAAACCATTTAAAAAATTGTAATATAAAGTTGTGGCAAATTTAAATATATAATGTTATGGAACAAAATAAATCCAGATAAGTTAAATAATTTAAGAACTCATGTATGTGTATACATTTGTGTGTGTGTGTGTGTGCGTGTGTGTGTGTGTGTACTTACCAGATATAGGACTTAGCATGGCCTTTCTGTATATAACACCTGAGGATAAATTGGGATGTGATATCGTAACATGTTGACAGAGTGTTAAAGAAAATATATAAAGTAGTTTTGAAAGTCAAAACAAGCCTAATCCCCAAAAGAAAAGAATGCAGAGTGCAGTAATAAGCCATTGATAAAAGGAGAAATTAAAATGATGAGCAAATATAAGAACAAATTCCTTTTTTTTTTTTTTTGAGACAGAGTCTTGCTTTGTTGCCCAGGCTAAAGTGAGTGCCATGGCGTCAGCCTAGCTCACCGTAACCTCAAACTCCTGGGCTTAAGCGATCCTACCACCTCAGCCTCCCGAGTAGCTGGGACTACAGGCATGTGCCACCATGTCCGGCTAATTTTTTCTATATATATTTTAGTTGGCCAGATAATTTCTTTCTATTTTTAGTAGAGACAGGGGTCTCAGCTCTTGCTCAGGCTGGTCTCGAACTCCTGACCTTGAGTGATCCACCCGCCTTGGCCTCCCAGAGTGCTAGGATTACAGGCGTGAGCCACTGCGCCCGGCCAAGAACAAATTCTTGAACCTCACTAGTGAGTAAAGAAATGTAAGTTCAGATGACCACATGCATTGTTGGAGGGAGCGTAAATCTAAACATTCTCCTGAGGAGTGATTTGACAGAATGCAGAAAAGGCCTTAAATATAAATTATAAATTTTGGTCCAGTAATTCTAACTCTTGGAATTTTCTGGTTGAAATAATTAAAGTTATGTGCAAAGGATAATTATTGCTCTGATTTTTATAATAGTAAGAAATTAAGATCACATTAAATGCCTAACATTAGGAAGCTATTTAAATAAATTATAGAACATGTCATGGAAAAATATGCAGGAATTTTAAATAATGTTATAAAAGAATATTTAATAACCTTGGGAAGGTTTATGACATATTGTTAGGTGGATAAAAAGTAGGTTATGCAACAGTGCTAATGGTCTTTCTCTGAATAATTTTAAATACGTGTGTGTGTGTGTGTTTAAACCTGGAACATAAGCAACAATGTTAATCCAGGCCATCTCTTAAGTGGGGGATTTATGGGTGATTTTTTTTACTTCTATATTTAACTTTTTAAATAATTTCTTTAAAGAAAAGGTATTGTTTTGATAGAATAAAAGCAAAAGATATTTATAAGATATATATGCAAAAGGAAGATTACAAAGGAAATACATACTTCCGTGTTTATTGCTGCGTAACAGGAATGCAAGTGATTATTTTTCATTTCATTTCAAAGGATCATGCATTCATCTGAAACCATAAAATTTAAACAACAAATTTTTTTTAAAAAAAAGAAAAAGGGAGGAAGAAGGAGAAAGAATAAAAGAATCAACTCTGACAACTCTTTGAAATAGTAGAAACGTTAGAATATGTCATTCTCTCATCCACTCACTCATTTTACGATGACTGACGTTCATTGCCTACTGTGTGCAGGGCCCTGTCTTAGCCAAAAACAGAGCAGTGAAACACAATTTAGCCCTGTTCCCATGGACCTTGCAGAATAGTGGCAGGGCCTATTAGAAATGGAGGTGTAACTAAATATAATTACAACTGTGGAAGAGCATTATGCATAAGAACAGTGTTTTATGAGAATAAGCTCCTAGGGGGTTTGTATGTGTGTAAATGTATATATTTGAGCATTATTATGAAAAGTAATATTTAGAAGAATTAATAGATGATAAAGACATACTCGGGAAAGAGGAGAGGAAGGAGAGAAGAGAAAATAATATACAGGCAGTTTGTTATCTTCGTAAGAAATTGGGATATGGTTGATTATATAATATTTTTTATTATTTGAGAATGAGCAGAGAATTACGAGTGTGTGCACTTAGGCAGAAATGATAAGAGAATTGTAATAATCCTGAAATGTTGAAATGTTATTCTAATGGGAAAACATAAAATTACTGTAAATTCCAAATTTATGTGTGAATTAATCAATGTCAATAGCAAAAAACCCTAAGTGATTGCATTCATTATGTATTGATTCATAATAGATAATATTGGAATTTCTCTATTACTGGTGGAAGTCTTAATTAGCAGGTTTGCTTTATGGCCAGGATACATACTGAAGGAGAAGATTTTTATTTTTCAGCATTAAATGAACCCACCATAGACTATGGCTTCCAGAGACTGCAGAAAGTCATCCCCAGGCACCCTGGAGATCCTGAGAGATTAGCTAAGGTAAAATGCTTTGGAAACTGGCACGTGGAAACCTTTCTGTAGAATTTCAGCAAACTTAGACAAATTCAGCCATTTAAGTCCCATTAAAATTAATTAGGCCTTGCAATTTGGCTAAGTTTTAGATACAAAACGCACATAAAATACCTACTAACTGTGAAATATATTATGATTAATCTCTGAGGAAATAGGAAGTCTGAAAACCTGGGCCTATAAAACAGATATACTACAGGCGTATTCAGCTGATAAAACATTGCCAACTTTATAAAAATAAATATTTGCATAATTGCTTAGACATGGAAGTTCCCACTCCTTTGTATTTAAATATGATTTTATTTACCCATAATCACAGGGGCTCATTAATCCACAATCAATTAATTATTCACTGAGGGCCTACTACGTACATAGTATTTAGTGAGGGGGAAAATGCCTTTATGACATGAAATTTCTGTGAAATTTTTATAAAATGCATCAGTTTTAAATGAACCTGCTTGTGAAAATTACATTATTAATCTGGCCTATGATGTCAGCTTTCTTTAAAAGGTACATCAATTTATTAATTGTCATCCAACTAATGAGAAACTATTAATTTTTACATTTATATTTGCACGCTACAGACACAAATTATAAAAACGCCATGTTCTCTCTTCGGTACTGTGTGTAAAATTTAAGTACCATGGTTGCTTCTACATCACACCTTTATTTTTTTCCTGGAAAAATCCCCAGCCCCACCATTAAATTAGATGATATCTGGAAAGTAGGTTAATAGCAATTTAAGGGGCTGTAAAAAACAGGAGGTGGAAAAGACAAAATGAGAGGGAAGGGATTAGTGATTACTAATTCTCTCTGGTTAAAGTGAACAGGGGGAAATATTATTGAAAGAATTCATCTTTATTAGAAGAAAATTTTGCAGAAGGCATTGCCAAGATAATTTCAGTACTCTGGACAACTCCTTGGCAAGCTGCTAACAGCAGGTCCATCAATCATTTTAAGAATATTTGGTTAATTAGAGCACTGGATTTTTTAATAGAATGGTCTGAAAGTAGTTTTTAATAGGACTTCCATGACATTATTAATTTGAACCAACTTCACCCTCAATTTGGTTGTTTTTTTTGCTTTGGCAGCACAACCATTTACGGAGCTATTTTATAGAGGGGGATTTCATGTAGATACATATTTATAAAAACATGTGTATGCTTGAATTCTACCTGTCAAACCGAATATAGAGCCTCTTGGCTAATTATTTATATTTGGGGGAAGGAGGGTGTGTGGACTCCTGGTTTTTATTTGTAATTTTCTTTTGTTTGCCCTTTTGGATTTTGCCTTTAGTTATACCCCCACCCTCTCTTTTCTCTTCCAGGAAATGCTGTTGAAAAGAGCCGCAGATCTGGTGGAGGCCCTCTACGGCACACCACACAATAACCAGGTTAGACGCCCACATCTTACACCCTGTTGCCTTTGATCCTTCAGGCTGGATAAAACGCTCACCTCTACCTGCCATTTTGTAGGACATCATTTTGAAGCGAGCCGCAGACATTGCTGAAGCCCTGTACAGCGTCCCCAGGAATCCCAGCCAGATTCCAGCTCTCTCCAGCTCCCCAGCCCATGGGGGCATGATGGGCATCAACTCCTACGGCAGCCAGCTCGGGGTCAGCATCTCAGAGTCAACACAAGGAAATAACCAAGGTACCACCTTTCTCAGAGTCAAAGTCGAAATGCATCTTATATATTCAAAAGGTTGGTTCTGGCCAGGTTGCAGTGGCTCACGCCTGTAAATCCTAGCACTCTGGGAGTCCGAGGTGGGAGGATTGCTTGAGGTCAGGAGTTTAAGACCAGCATGAATAAGAGCAAGACCCTGTCTCTACAAAAAATAGAAAAATTAGCTGGGCGTGGTGGCTCACACCTATAGTCCAGCTACTTGGGAGGCTGAGACAGAAGGATTGCTTCAGCCCAGGAGTTTGAGGCTGCAGTGAGCTATGATGATGCTACTGCACTCCGGCCCGGGTGACAGAGTGAGACCCTGTCTCAAAAAAAAAAAAAAAAAAATATATATATATATACACACACACACATACACACACACGCAAGGTTGGTTCTGTAGGAGTGGAAGGAGTCAGAACCTGAATCATACGCCATCAAACAGAGTGTGTTCCCAGATAAGCGGGAACACAATCTATGATTGGATCATTTCAACATTATAGATGATATCATATTGGATTTTGAGCTTTTTAGGTACCAGGTAGAATCTCATTGACTGGAAATATTTAAGGATAAGACTGACTACTATGAATTGAGAAGGGTTTAAGCTTAGGGAAACTAGGCTTACAGGTAATAATTGGAAAAAATTTATACTTCTGCTGTTGTGATGATCAGACTGAATAATGGAAAGAGGCTGATTATTGCAATTATCATTTATTATACTCAGATCTCCCTTCCATGTAACCAAGAGTGAATGGCTTGGTTTTATTTGGTGTCTTCTATTTTATATTATCTCATAGACAAATATATAGCAACAGACTTATGCAGTCAAATGTGCTTTTGCATATATATAAAGAATATCATGTAAGGAATTTTTTCATTGAGGTTGATTTTATCATTAAGGTCTAAGTCTATCATAAATCATTTTTTAAAAGGAGCAAATGTTCCTAATTATGTCCCTAACCTTGGTATAGTCTTATTTCTAATTTCATTCATCCATTGGAAGAAAATTCCTCATTCTTTTGTCCAGGGTGAGTTGTTCATACAAAAGAGTAGGTGGAACATATTTTTACTATTTTTTTGTTTTGTTTTTTGGTAGACATGGGACCAACCCATGGACCATATATCAAATTCTTGTTTGGCAGTAAATTTGGGTTGTTTCCTAAATAGTGTTAGAAACAGTTGTCTAAAGTGATTTATTTCATGATAGATTAGGTGCTGTCTCTGTGCTGGGGTTTCAGAAGTGTGGGGAAGACATTATTCCTTCTCCCATCCCAGTCACAGACCGTGTCCCCCTCCCTACAATTGCTGATGCCTCAAAGTCCTAGGTCAAAGAACAGCACATTGAGACGAATTTGTCAATACTTTTTACATGAAAATGATCCTCACTTCCATAGAGCGCATGGCAGTGACTTTGAACTGACATTTCCAAAACTGTGTTCCATAAACTACAAGTGGCCCTGGCGATATTTCCCTTCACCGTCCCCCCTCCAAAGTTGCCATGATATGTTAAATTTGGGAAAGACTAGGTTAGCAAATTTAAACCAGTTGATTTAAAATCTAGGCCTTTCGCATGTGAATCTTCAAGAAATGGCTACAGTGCATGATATCTGTGCAGCTCAACGTGACGGCGAATGCTTTTCTCAGTGACACCAATTATATGTCACAGGACGGCAGTGTCCTGTGACATACGATTCGGGAGGTGGCACTGCACGCTGCCATTGGTCATTCTGGCGGTGCCGAGTGCAGGTTTGGAAGAGGAGGAGGAGGGGGGAGACGTCAAGGACACGGCCTTGTGTGGGTGGGAAGGAGAGGAAGGCATAAAAGGCTGAAGACGGATTGCACACTTGCCACCACTGCCCGGGGCCACGGGTGCTGTCCTGTAGCCTGGGCCAGTGTGGATGTGTGCGAGCCACCGGCGTGTTCCAGCCAATTGACCTGGCTTTTCCTCTGTCGTCAAGGGTACATCCGCAACACAAGCAGCATCTCTCCACGGGGATACTCTTCCAGCTCCACGCCCCAGCAGTCCAATTACAGCACCTCCAGCAACAGTATGAACGGCTACAGCAACGTCCCCATGGCCAACCTGGGCGTGCCAGGCTCACCGGGATTTCTAAACGGCTCACCCACGGGCTCCCCTTACGGAAGTAAGTACCCCCTCCGCCCTGCCATGCTTCTCTGTCTCTAGGGTTTACTATTCAGCTTTTGGGGGGAAAGTTGCATTCTTAGATCTTCCTAACGTGTCAGGGAGCAGCCTAATTTCCTGGTGAGAAGTCCTTGCTGCCTTTTGTTCTTTTCCCTTAGCTGGACTTTGGCTCCTGTGGTTGCTTAAGGACTGCAGGGAAAAAGGAAAAGGAATGAAATTGATTCTCTTCTTGCAGAGAAAGAGGGTTATGTAGCTTGTGTAGACAGGAGTGACTGATTTAGATTCCATTTCAGTTAACAATACGTGCAACCTTCATTAGGCACTTTTAGATATAATATCTAATCTTCCTAAGAACTTTACAAGGCCAGTAGTATCATCTCCATGTTATAGGCGAGAAAGTTGTAGTGCACGACAGTTAACTGACTTGCCCACGATCACACAGCTAGAATACAGCAGCGCAATAACTTGGGCACAGAATTGATGCCTTTGAGTTATTTTGTATATCACACCATGCTCCTTTTTTTACTTGGTGACCTGGCTTTCCCCTCCCTCCAGTACCTCCAGAGAGGTGGAAGTTGACTTCGTGCAATCGTGTGATATATTGAGACAGAACCTCTTCATCTTAATCTATGGTCTAGCAGCAAAGTCCCTGCTCTGGGAAGTTGGGAAAACTCATTTGGGTTGCTGTGGGGGCTATGCCAGGAACTTACACAATGGTCCCAGGAGCCTGAGAAAGTATGTCTTTTTCAAACCTACGTAGGGAATACTTCAGGCCAGGGGACAAGCTGACATGGAGAATCCGGGTGATTGAGTGGAGTGTTCTTAAAATGCTAGGTCTTGTTGTACCTTTCACCCAGTGTGGTCCCCACATGCCAGGAACAAGGACTTGTCAAGGGCAGCGTGTAGCCGTGTCTGCCACGGCGCAGGGAGCAACATAGCACAGAGGCTGCCTTTTGCCCTGTGGCTCCCTGGGGACACACGCCCAGGAGTTATTTCTGGGTTGTTGGTTCAATTCATGCACTCAACGCTATACACTGTGATAAAGATATAGTACCAAGTAGCAAAGGGTAGTAGAGGTTCTTCTAGTACAACTACAACCTTGTGACTATAAAGATATGAGTTCTGTATTGTGTCTTGTCAGCGGCCCAGATGAATTATACCAGAGTGGTCTAGGGAAACAAACGATTGCTTGATTTGTTTTTTTACTTGTTTTCACCTTACGATGTGTTTCAAAAGAAATGTTTTTGGGAATCATCATAGTCAAATGGGGAATGTGACTCTATAAAACAGAATTTAATAAGAAGCAGATAAAAGAAAAAAATAGGTTTAGGAAAATTAGATAAATCCAACAGTAAGCACGAATGCCATTTGATCTATCAAGGTGGCCATTAATGTGGTTCTGAGTTTATAAGATGCTACAGCAAAGAGAGAAACACTATGTGTTATAAGGTTTTATGTCCACATGTTATTTGTTTAAGTAGCTCAGAAACGTGGATCCTTCTGTTGCTGAGATCTTGGGGAGGTCTTTTCCATGCTTTACCCATGGAGAAGGTGCCCGGTGTGGTAAAGGGCGACATTTTTAACAACCCCATCAGTGATACAATGGCAAGAGATCCATTGCATAAATAATGTTACATAATGGTGTTGACAATAAGATTAATTAAAAATTGCATTCTATGTTACAATTTAAAAACCATGTTCACACCCAGAGTCCAGCTAGATCCTCACAACAAACTTGTGACATGGATATGATAATTACCATTGTCATGTTCCCTTGCAAGAGGTGAAGTTATTAAATGACTTACTCAGGGATTCACAGGCAGTAAATAGTAAAAACGGGACTCGAACACATGTCATCAGACTTGGAATACTATGTTTTTAAATTATTCGATAATAGAAATATTCAATATATTTACAATGTATTATTAGGCTGAACCATATGAAACTTCCTCTATTTGACTATTTTTGATCTACAAAACATGACAATTTCATATGGTTCAATCACACATTTATGTATGTATTAGGTTGAACCACATGAAATAATTGGAGGTCAAAAATGGTAGGTTAATAATGCGGTATGAAGTGTAGTGGTAGGAAGGGGTGGCGGGGAGAGAGAAAAGATGAATGAAAATGCTCAGTTGGGTGTTAATTGCTTAATGTTTCTTACTAGATAATTCACTGGGTAGGGAGGAACCTACCTGCTAGAACCATTCTAGCAGGTGACAATTTCCTTCCACTGTCCTTTCGTGGCCACCTAAACCCACTGCCACAAGAAAAATAATAACACCCCAAATCTTCAAATCACCACTTAAAACAAGACAGCATACATAGAATAGGAAAAAGAAGAAAAGGGGAAGAAGCCCTGCCCAACCACAAGAGGAAACGGTGGGAGAGGACCTTCCCCCAGCTCCTGCTGTATCTGGTGTGATCATTCGCACCTTCGCTTTCGGAGGTAGGGTCTGAAAGAGCTGCAGACTGGGAATGGGATTCCAAACTGCATTCATTACAGTCAAATTCTCCTCCTGAATACCCAGTGGAGTTCATTACAATAGCACCTGACCCGTATTTCTAACCAGCAAAGTCTTAACTTCTCCGGAAAATATTTTAAAAAGCCCAGGGGAAAACCTTGTGTCAGTTCTGCTGCTTGTGTCTGAAAACACATTCCTATGACTTTTCATTTCATTTTTTCAATGTGTCTGATATGCCTGGACCATGCCACGGAGCCATCACGTGCCAGGGACATTTCAAAAGAAAGAGAGCCAAGCCTCTCGGTCAAGTTCGACTTGCATGATGGCCAATGGAGAGTGTCAGAAACCTGCATCTTTACTGCTTTTGCTCTCGCACTACTTCCAAAATGGCCAAACAGATGTTTTTTCCATTTTACGTACAAACTTCACTTCCTGGCGGTAGCAGTGTGTGCCAAGTTCCAGCTCAGTGCAAAATTTTTTTATGGCTGAATTCTAAACCCCTGACAATAGGGGGTTATAATGAAATGCTGACAGACCCCTTAGCGCCAACAAATGCAATGGCTCAATGCAGAAGGAGGATATGTGCCCGGTGAGTTCCAGCTGGGACCGTGTAAGCCAATCAATCCTTGTAAGAAGAAAAGTGGTTTTTCCTTAACTCCCCATGTTCACATAGATTTCTGGGCCAGATGTGCTCGCCTTTCCTTTGGCCTCTGTCCATAGAGAGATGTCCAGAGAAATTCTCAATTGGAAATATGTGTGATCAACTTTCCTAAAATGGTGCGCTCTGCCGTCCCCAAAGACGGTCTACTGCACAAGCCTGCAGCACCCACGGGGACCACTTCTTCCAAAGCAGAACAGCCACCAAGCCAATGCACAGTTTGGACAGAGTCCACACAGGCAGGAATCCAACCGGTGACTCGACCTCAAGGACTCCTACTTCACTTACAGATTCTGAGACAGTGCCCTGGGCTTCGATATTTTTATATTTTCAAAAATAAATAGCAAGGTACTTTCTATTATAAAATATTAAATGTTTACTGTAGGAAATATAGCACATATGAAAATAATTTTTAAAAGAAAGCATGCTTTCATCGAAACAATCTCTTTTTAACATTTCGATGATTTTGGTTCTACTTTTTTGGAAAAGAAAAAAAATCCTATTATAGTTCATAGTCACATGATAGCCAATTTGCAAAGTGTGTATAGGTAAAAAGAAAATAAAAATGACGCACTCTATTTTTATGCAGAGATAGCCATTGTTAACTTTTAAAGTATAGCCTTCCAGGCATGGGTAGATGCATTTTGAAAACTGCAGTGTCTGCTGTGATGTACAACTAATGACATTCTGCCATGAGACCCATGAAGGACAGGGTGGAAGTGGTGAAATTCCCAAAGCCATAGCTAGGAAGCTAGGCTCTATAAAATCCTTCTGTGCTGCAGACTTGGGTCCTAAGAATGGAGAACAAATATTAGGAGTGACGTTTGCTTTCAAAGTTGACCACAATCATCAAGCTTTTCCCAGGAATTTGAGAATCTATTAGTCTCTTTTTTTGTATCAGACGGGTTGACAAACAGCTTTTTTTTATAGGCAGTAAAATCTTAGAGGGAAAAATTATCATTATTCAAAAAAGCTGGGCAAGTGTGGTGGCTCATGCCTGTAATCCTAGCACGCTGAGAGGCCAAGGCAGGAGGATCACGCTTGAGGTCAGGAGTTCAAGATCAGTCTGAGCAAGAGAGAGACCCCATCTCTACAAAAAAATAGAAAAATTAGCCAGTTGTAGTGGTACGTACCTATAGGCCTAGCTACGGGTACGTACAACCTGAGGCTGAGGCAGGAGGATCACTTGAGCCCAGGAGTGGAGGTTGCAGTGAGCTATGGTGATGCCACTGCACTCTAGCCAGGGTGACAGAGTGAGACCCTGTCTCAGAAAAATACCCCCCAAAACTATTATGTGTATTGCTAAGGAATATATTTATTATTTCTATTTTTTCCCTGTTGAAAAATGTAATGGCTTTTACCGGTTTCTCCTACACATTCATTGTAGAAAATTTTGAAAATAGGGATAAGTAAAAGGAATGAATTTAAGGATATTCATAATCACACCAGCCAGAGGTAGCATCATTGAAAGTTTGGATATATAATGCATCCTTCTAGATTTTTGCTCTGTGCATGTTTAAAAATAAAGATGGGTTTGATGTATGTTATTATGTAATCTGCTCTTTTCATATGAGGGGGCATATATTTCAATGTGATTAAATATTAGTTTACAATATTACAAAGTTTTAATGTTTGCATGGCATTCCATTGCACAGGCGTAATATAATTTACCCTATTGTGGGTCACTTAAGTTATTTTCCAATTTTTCATTATTATAAAAATGCCCTTGGATCTATTATTTTTGGCACATTCATGATTATCTCCTTGGAATTAATTTCTAGAGATTAAATTAGTGGGTCAAAGGATATGCATATTGTAAAATACTGTGATATATATTGCCAAAGTCCCTCCAGAGAGGTTAATTCTCCCCTCAGAAAAGAAAGAGTATGTTTCCCTGCCCTGTTAATTTTTTCTTAATCTTTATCCATTTAGTAAGTGGAAAATAACATCTTGTTACTGTTTTAATTAACATTTTATTACTAATCAGTTTGAGTGTTTCTGTATGGGTCTCTTGGACATTTCCATTTCTTTTTTTTTTTTTTTTTCCTGACTTTTTTTGTCTCCTTTGTCCATGGTTCTATCAGGATATTTTTCTAATTAACTTATGAAAACTTATTAGCTATTGAGGATATGAACATACCTAAAGGATTGCAAATATTTTTCTTAATTTGTCATTTGCCTTTTTTGTATGTGCTACAGAAGTTTTTCATTATGTGGCAAATTTATCTTGTGAGCTCCTAGTCAGGCTTTGAGGTTGAAAGGATTATGCAAACTATGTAACCTTCCTAATATTTCTACTAGCACTTTTATAATTTTGCTTTTATGAACAACTCTTTAATCTACTTAGATTTACTTTGGTGTTTAACATAAGGAAGTGCTCTAAATTTAGTCTCCAAATGGTCAGTGTATTTTTCCATGCATTTATTTGCCACCTTTATTAAGTATTAATTCTCATTTATAACCAGGTCTGTGTCTTGGCTCTGTTTTGCTCTAAATATTTGTCTCTTTCTATGCTAGTACAACACTGATTTCATTGGTGTAAATTTATCATCATTTTGGGATCTGCTAAGTGCCCCCCTTACTACTTAAAAAAATTAAAAAAAAAAAAATTTATGGCTCTTTCATAGTTACTGTTTTTCAAAACAGATAAACATAGGATTTGTTGAAATATACAAATTAAAGTTCCTTGTAGGATTATTATAATTGCATTAAATTTTAAATTAATTTGGATGTCATTTGGCAATTTTACCAAATTTTTGTAAAACACATTTAAAATGGGCATGGGCTTATTCAACTCTGCAACAATACTTTTATGTCACTTAGAAAAGCATGAGGTGATTCCTCTTCCACGGAGAGGCAACCATTTTTGAGCTAAGGAGCCACACTTTAGGTTGGGATTTGTCGTCAGAAAAACATTTTCTGTACGAGTGAGTCATATGCTGAATATAAGTGGAATTGAGTATGTGTGTGAATGTCTAATTCATGTTATAAAAACCTCCTCGATCCTGGTGGTTCTGCTACTTTAGACACAGACACCAAGGTGCCATCTTGGGGCCCACACAGGTGACATAGAACAGCAGAGACCAGACCAAGGTCAGGTTCCGGGCCTCCCGAGTCTCAGCTTTTTTTCTGGCCTCTAATTCTGTGCCTTAGAGAAAGGGGAGAGGAGTTGTTGTTTTTGTGTTTGTCTTTTGTTCTTCTGTTTAATTGGTGCTAAAACCAAAGCTAGAAGAGGGGATTTTGCTTGGAACTGTGTGACCCATTCCTAAACGCTTAGCCCTGTATCTCATCTTATTATAGTGAATTAGCCCCATTTTCTATTCATTTACATCTCTAACTATTACGTGAGATTCTTCCAGAACTTTGTATTCTTATAATTTGGGGAAAAACAGTGATAAGTTCAGATGTGTCCTTCTGCATTACTCTCTAAATCAGGGCCACCTCAGGATAAGTAGTTTGTAGAGAAAGCTCTTTTTTTGAAGTCTTTGGTTTGCAGTTCTGCTGTGACAGACATCATATTGGAAGTGTGCTGTATGAGTGCTTTATATATGCAATTGAATGAACATGGCCCACAGTATACTTTTATCGGGAGGGAGGAATGAGGGTGGAGTCTTCCACAGGATATCAGAACATTTCACCTTGGGCTTGGTCTTTCAATCGTAAGTCTTGCCCAGGATCTTTCATTTTGTGCGGTTCACTGAAGCTGCAAAGCTGGAGTTAGCACCGCTGCAAACCTTCGTTCTGGGCTTTGCCGTTAGGTTCCAACAATTCTTTTACCAAGCCATGGGACTTGGACAGTTCTGAATTCTGGGGATTATGGTCCAATGAGTCCCTAAAACTTGACCTTGCACTATAAGGTGCTGTATCTAAGACTTCTTTGCCCTTGTGAACTCCACCCCTTTCCTGAGCAAGTTGAACACAGAAGATAGAATTATCTTCTCGGATGATGTAAGTTGGTGAGGCACTTCATCGTGTCAATGGCCTTTATTTTTCTTGGAAATTGTGACATTTAGCTTTTGGCTTCCCTTAAGTCATTTTAATGTTAATATGGTGAATATTGGTGTTTTTTTCCCCTTAAACATTATGTCAGGGGAGGCTGACTTGCAGTTT
The DNA here is from genome assembly GCF_041146395.1 of Eulemur rufifrons. Classification (NCBI taxonomy): domain Eukaryota; kingdom Metazoa; phylum Chordata; class Mammalia; order Primates; family Lemuridae; genus Eulemur; species Eulemur rufifrons. Next base: position 6,424,795 of record NC_090994.1, read on the forward strand.
TATTTCCCAGGAGCCCTGAAAGTACAGGGAGAGAGAAACAATCCTCTACATGGTAACAAACTTTTACGTTTAATGAGGAAATGGCCCACAGAGACGGCACTTTCAGAGAAGACATTAATCCTCCAGTGTCGTAGGAGTTACCAGTGAGACACGTAACTCCCAGATAGGACTTCTTTTGAGGGCAGAAAAGCAGTTTCAATTTGATGATTGTTTTTCAGGCACGTTGGGGCTCTGTCTTCTCTTGCCAAGCTTCTACTCGTGAATTGAGACCCGTCCCAGTATCACCTCCTGCTGCTGCCTTCCTGACCGTCCCAGGCAGACGAGCAGCCTGCCCTGTGGATGTCCTTAGTGTTGTGCACATCCCTCCAATGGGATCAGTGCTGTATTAGTGGTTGTATGTGTCTGTCCCTCCCACTGGACCGGGTGGGAATGTTGTCACATTCAATTTTTTTTTAATCTCTGCAATCTGGATCAATGCCTGGAAATTAACAATTTCTCAATAACTGTGTGCCAAATGTGTGTATCGGAGAAAGACCTTAATTTCCAGACGAGCCCCCTTGATTGTGCGTTTGCTTTCCAGTCATGTCATCGAGTCCCACCGTCGGATCTTCCAGCACGTCCTCCATCCTCCCGTTTTCCTCTTCAGTTTTTCCTGCTGTCAAACAGAAGAGTGCCTTTGCCCCTGTCATCAGGCCCCAGGGCTCCCCTTCCCCCGCCTGCTCCAGCGGCAATGGAAACGGATTCAGAGGTAAGCGGAGGTGCCACTTCGGGGGTAAGCATGACCCGTGTGTCACAGGGCCACCAAGCAGGCGCAAACAGCACAGCAGCAGTTTGTAGCTCCAGCCCTGCAGCTGCAAAGAGATGCTCTGGTGTTTTCACCCTGAGGTGTGGAGGACAACCAGGCCAGTGCTCTGTCTAAAGGCAAGATGGGGGAAAACAGAGATGTTGGCAAACTCCGCAGGTCGTAGAATTAACTGTGCTAGAGCCATACGCACAATCCAGGAGTGTCTGGGCTCCCAAAACAGGAAATGGCTTTGTGAGCATCATTGTTTCCCAGAAAGTGCCCCCTCAGATGCCACACCGTGATGACTGCTTCCCTAATCAGTTTTCCATCCTCGGTGCATACACGTTCCCTTGGCAAGTGTAGACAGAAGCCATCCGGAAGAACCAGCAAGTTCCGCGAATTCTGGTTGCATGCTACTCAAATTGACAGCAGGTGCCTGACCAGGGATAGGGTAGGAAAGAAAAAGACACACTGTTTTTAAGAACGAAAATTAACATCACCCATCAAACCCATTTCTGAGCAATGTCCTAAAATAGAAAATGACATGACGTAACACAAATGTGATGAGTACATGAGAATCTCATCATCTCGTGGCGGAGAGGAGGGAGCTGGTGGCAAAAGAGCAAATTGGAAACTGCTGAGCAGTGGGGCTCACTGGCGCCCCACGTTATTTTTAGGCAGTTCCTCGCTTCTTGATATGAAAACATTCATGACGAGCAGAGCTTTGGTTAACCCCTCAGGGATTACAGCCTCTGCGGTCAGCAGAGCATGATGGGGGCAGGGTTCAGATGGGCGCTGTTGTCCTTGGGATGGCATCTGCCTGGGGGCTTGGGACACCTGGGAGGCATCATTCTCTAATTGCAGCTGAGCAGAGGTCTGCTAGGGTCCCGTCCCGTCCTCCTGTTGGAGACGATGGCATCTCCTTGAAGTCAGCTGCCTTGACAGAGAAACTGTCAAAACCAGAACTGAAAACGCAGCACTCGGAAGAGTTGCTGAAAATTCTTTTATTTCTAACTGGACAGCGCAGCTGGCTCTCTGTGCCACCAATGTGTGGGTGGTTAGAAACCTCCGCATATTAGATGGATTTTTAAAATCCAGATGTCCAATCCATAGAGAAACAGGCTCAGCCTGTAGCTCAGTGTCTCCACCTGCCCCGGGTGTAGTCAGAGGCCAGGGGTTTCCCTCCCCTCATTAGGGGACGTGCCCAGAACTGTCTCATGGTGGCGTCATCTCCAGACTGAAAACAATGGCTGGATGTTCACTGTATCTTCCTTCCCGTGACCATTTCAGTGATGATGTTTCCTCTGTCTAAGTTATCTGGTTTTATTCGTGGTTTTTAAGCCCAGTAGAGGGCCTGACAGGTCTCACTGGGACAATGCAGTGTGGGAGGGACAAGCCAGAGTGGGGAGGGGGCACAGGCTTCCTCCACACTAGCACGGCAGGAGGAATGCAGCCCTTTCCTCACTCCTGGGGGCTCAGCAAACATGCTCAGTTTAGCGTTAAAAAGGGTCACTCAGCCTCCACTTGCCACCCCCTCCTTACCTCCCCTGTCATGAGGAAGCAGAGATGGTCATCTCACCTCTTCTCCATCCATCCTGCCTAGGGGGACTCTCTCCAGGGCGGCCACTAATCCCCACCCTGGATCCTGCTACAGGCCCAGGGCTCCCTGCATGTTACTGAAGTCAGGTTTGAATCAGCCCGAAGAGCTGGACGGCAGCCGTACCTGGTCAGGCTCCTGGGGATGTGGCTGAGCTGTCCTTCTTGACCGTGTCTGTAGGAGCCACGACCCGGTTCCACGTAGACCCAGGCTCCAGCTTCATTTCTGTGGAATCACTGCAAAGTCTCAAAGCTCCTTTGGATCCTACAAATTTCCTCCAAGTGTCTCCGATGATTTGAACCTTGGGAAGGTGGAGAAGGAAAAGAAAAGTAGGACCTGCCAATTTAGGGTCGTAGCCTTAACCAAATTGCAAAGAATTATGAAAACAGCAGGTGACGCGTAGAGAAACAGAGGATGCAGAGGAGAACCTCTTTGTCCTTGCAGAGCCTCACGTTCCTTGTCTGGGCAGTAGGAAAATTGATAGCTCTCCCCACAGGTGGCTGTGAAGAATTAAGCAAGGTTAAGGACATGCCTACAGCCTGGCAGGGAGGCAGCTAGGGTAGACAGAGGCTGTCCTCAGAGGTCTTACCCTCTAACTCTTCCCCACTTTGGACCAGGTGAACGTCAGTTCAAGGTCCAGCAATAGGAGGTGCCCCTCGGAGCAGAGAGGGAGGAAACCAAGCTGAGGGTTAATGCACTCTCCCCGGTCCCTGAATGAAGGCGTCCTGGGGTTGCAGGGGCCTGACAAGCAGGGAGCTGTACCTGTGCAGAGATAGTGTGGAGGAGAGCCTCCCACGGAGGTGACACGGTCTTAGTCGTCTGCAGAGGGCACGCACAACCCACACTCTCTTCTCTAAGACGTGCCATTACTGAGCACTACATGCAACGTGCTGAACGAAACCTTTCATGAATTATTTCCTTCATGTCATGCCACTGTCACCATCTTTAGTTAAGCAGTTTGTCCAAGGCCAAACAAGTGGCTGACGACTTGAACCCCGACGTTTGGACTCCAGAGCCTGTGCCGTGACAGTCCACTGTCCATTTACCCGTACCCACTTTCTAGAGATTACTGCTTTCCCATGAAATGCCAGAGGAATGGGACAATCAGAGTGCAGTTAAGCATCCCTGTCCCCCAATGAAAATACTTACTTTTCCTCCAGTTAACATCTGCCCTGTGCCTGTTGGCTGTGGTTTCTACAACCAAAAAGTCAGGGTCACCACCCAGCAGAGATGTAGTTCCCCCCAGTCTGGATGTGGGACTAGGAAGAGGAGAAATACCTAAAATTTGCTGTTCTCCAGCATGCAGGGGATCTGCCCTTCCATAAGCTCCCCTGATACTTCTCTTAGCACCCAGGAAAAGGAAGGGGCTGAGGAGTTTTAAATGCAATAGACAAGTTACAGTTGAGAAGGTGAGTCCAAATTCTGCCAGAGAGCTGCACGCCAGCATTCATGGTCCCGCCTCATCTATCAGGCACTTACAGTTGATGAGTATAGATTGTCGAGATAATATTATACACTGTGTGTCTGATTCATTTTCCAGCTCCCTCCAGGAGAAAAAATAAAATGAAAAAAACTCCTACACTCTGGGATAATTACTAGGGTTGCTATATCTCTAAATCATCAGGGAGTGTCCGGAATTGAACCACCTTTATTGAAAAGTTACATCGATTCAATATATAGTAATACAGGCAAAAATAATTAAGGCTTTGCTAGCTGTGTAAGACCTTAATCCAGATCTCACAAACATTCAATAAAGGCTGTATGGGCAGGGAAATAGATGGCTGACAATTTTGCCTGAGAGGACTGGCTGGCGTGGAGCAAGAGAGAGAATTTTAGCCATTTGGCTTGTAAATTTAGTAAGCACCACTCAGCAAAATGGTTCTATGATATTTGAGAATCCCTAGATGCAAGGAAACTATTCTGCCATTTTCCAAGGAGGTGAAAATTCTATGGGCCCGTCCTCTGAAAGCCACAGGCAGAGGAGTATGGTTGGCTGTGTGTTCATTTCTCACATCAAGGGAAAATCTCGCACATGATTCCACCCAGACAGGCATTGTCTGCATCCTCTAACTAGATAGAGCAGACATTAGATGACTGTACTTGGAGAGGGGAGGAAGGCTGGGGATGAGGGAGACTCCCAAATTAGGAATTAAATCAGTCTCTTATGCTAGTGGATCAGCCTTCGTTAGTGAATGAGCATCATACATCAGCAAAAGGAAGATGAACTAGTTAAAAAAAAAAAATTTAGACTAGAATGGATATAAAGAAATCTAGGATGGGAAGAAGGTCTGATTTGTTACATTGATGCCTAAGGAAGTCAGCACCTGGAGTTTCCTTTCCTGTTCTAACTAAATGATCTGCAACAGTATAATCTGGAAATTAGTCTACTAAAAATATACATCACACATGTATTACAATTTACCTTGCATCTATTATGTATACAACCCATTAATATAAAACAAAACAGCACTCTTGGCCTCCCAAGCAAAACTTCAACAATATTTGTATTTCGGTGATCCCAGAAGGCTTCAGGGGCCCTCCTGGGCTGTCCCTGGGAAAATCAGTTCCCCTACCAGCTGAGGGCACCCTCTCTCTGGATCACCTGACTCTGGCATTCGCATCCCCTGCTCTATCTAGGTCGGAGCCTTTCACGTACAAGGTCTCCCAGTCTCATTCCTGTGTCACTCGTTCCTTGCAGCCATGACTGGACTTGTAGTCCCCCCGATGTAAAGAAGAGGAAGAACTGCTTTGTTATAGCACAAAACTACTTACTCTGATGGACCAATAATGAGGAAAGCACTCTGAGCTCTTTGCAGCGGGGAGAGTGGCGCCCCCAGACGAACACGATGGAGACATTTGGGTATGCAAGGAGCCGGCATCTCGGTCTCACGTCCCCCAGTAGCTCTGATGGTGGCTACACAAACTGACCCTGCTGGGGACAAGGACAAAAGATGTCATTGACGTAGTCAGTGCTAAGAGCAGAAATGCAATTCTTTGTTATGAACATTATGAAAACCACCTTCCTATGTTTGTAAAATATTTAAGAAAAAAAAATTGGCAAACGATTAATGCTTAATATTTTGGATACTATTTGTTTTTCTTTGTAGGAAAAAAAAAAGTTGAAAGTTTCTATTTTCTATGAAGCCTTTCAGATACCAATTTAGTTTATGCAGAAAAAAAAAAATTGAACAAAACAGGGTACCAGCATGGAAGACTTTCTTAAAATGAAACCTGAATTGAATGATGAAATGTTGTATGTGTGTTTGCTTATAGTTTAATCTCTTTAAAAGAAAAAAACCGAACAAAAAAAGGGAAAAAATTTAAAATGTTTTACAATTATTTAAATAAATAAACGTGTAACTTATTGTAAGTAGAAGTTGAGGTAGAAATTAAGACCCTTTTTTTTTTTTGGAAGGGAGGAATTTCTCTTCCTGATGTAAAATGAAAATGCAAACCTGTAGTAACAAGTTTTAAAGGTGTGTGATTATTACTGCATTACTTACCTAGATTCTTATCCCCCATCCCCCTCTTTTTCCTTCATTTTATTGACCCATGGGCAAGAACGTGTACCTTATATAGATTCCTACAGAGCAACCTACAGCAGAAACAGACTCTAGTACATGCACGTACGCAAATACTCAAATCCATCAACTCATTCTCAGCTGCTGTCTGAATATACGACATGTCTCTTTCGGTCTTTGGGAATATTTTTTAAAAATTCACATTAGCTTTCAACATTCTCCCCTGAGCAATGCAGAGAATGCCCATGTTTTAGTGTCTCAGGCTTTGAGCATCCCAAGGAAAGAAGTATCTCACTTTCAAGAAGAGCCAAAGCCACGTGACTTTCTAAACCAAGGGGCCCCCTTGGAATTTGTCCTTGACAGAGCCATACACTCCCTCCTTTTTGGTTGCCTGGTTCAGTACAGAGGTATAAAGCCCCACAGAACTTGAAGACAGGATTTGGAGAAGATGCCCCTGTTTTCATGGACTCCCAAGAAGTCAGTCTTAGAATGCCCAAGTCCTTTCCTCTCTGTGTAAATTTCCCCTTTCCTGGCATTCAACTCTCTTGAAAAAAAAACATATGCATCCCACTTGACACTGTTTCCAGACAAGAATGAGATGGGGTGTGGAAGAGGAATGTTAAAAGCCCTAAATCCCTCTCCTGATGTTCAAAGAAATGGAGATCCAGCTTCCTGGGAGATGCAGAGATTAGGAACATCTGCAGTGCACTTACCCAGCCCTCTGATGGGCGCTTCATGTTTCTGCGACTAGCTCTTAGGGGACAAAAACCTTACTGTAGATGCTAACGGTGGTGGATTCTTGAGAGCCTGTGTGATGCTAGAGATACACCCAGACTTACTAGGATTGCCAACACGAATGCTATTTTTTTCAAGGTCAGGGTTCTCGTTGGCTCATTGGCACCACAGTATAGTCCATACACAGGCTGGGTTTGGGGTTGGAGTTCCAACATTAGAAGTTGATGCAGCACTCATGGAAAAACATCTTTAGCGCATCTGAGCCAATTTTGCAAAACTTCTTCATTAATTCAGCATCACTTCTCTTTGCCCCATTGATACATGCCCACACCTATCCAGCCTCCAACTGTCTTATTGCCTTTAATCCATTCTGGAATTACCCGATACGACCTATATTCTTTCTATGCACATGAGAATCCAAGGTTTTGGAAACCTGGCATGCTTGTAACTACTGCTGACAATCCCTCATTGTCAGGGCTTGAAGCGCCAAAATACACAGAAACACACAAGGAAAAGTTCCCCAGTGAAAAATCTGATGGAAGGGGAAGAATGTGTGGAATAGAAACATTACCATCCAAAAGTGAAGGCAGATCAAAATTAAGCATGTTTAGACCTGGATTTGAGCCAATCCAACATAAGGAAATGTTTTTTTAAGTAGCATTGCTTTTAGAACCTGTGAATTTTGCTCTTGCATGAAGATGAGTGCAGTACTGTCTTCAAAATGATTGTAGACTTTGTTGGTAGCTTTACACCGAAAAATGCGTGTAACTAAATACCAGACGTCCTTGACCATTCAGCTAGAACCCTGGCAGCAACAGATCTATTTAATTGTACAAATGTGTGTAAGGATTATTTTTAGTGTACTAATAAATTAAAAAGAAAGCTACCCTGTCCTCTTTAGTCATTGCTATTGAATCATTCCAGTCCCGGGTTATTTTTGTGCCACTTGGAATACGAGTATTTCTATAGGTAACTACAAATTCTATCCTATCTTTGTAAGAGGAGCTGTGTAAGATTTTTCATTTAAAGGGACAATTTACTTCATTATTTATCTCATTTTTTTTGTTATAGCATTGTAATTCTTTTCAGTTTTTCTTTGCACATTTCAATATGCATGGTTTAAAAACCATTATCTTCTCTACCTTTTGTACAGTAAGGTCTCATTTTCAAACTGTATAGTTTCATTTAATTGTTTTGCTTTGTCAGTTATATACAGTATAAAGTTGCTATGCACAGAGCTTTTTGTAAAGACAGCTTTTTTGTTTACTGTTTTTAACGGTCTTACTTAAAGAATATCTTGTTTGTAAAATGAATATGTCTACTTCAGTTTTAAACTTTAAATTATCCTAACAAAAAAATAAAATTTTTGTACTGTAAAAAGGATTGGATCTTCGCTGGTTTTATTTTCTTTTTCTTTCTTTCTTTTTTGAAGTGGTAAGAATTTAGTTTAGGATTTGTTCTTAAGTTTGCGGATTTTCTTATCACTGATGGGCCCTGAGCTCTGACTAAGGAACTCTTACCATAACTTTTGTTTACATGGAAAGTGTACTAAGACATTCACTTAGAGGGGGGAAGATGTGTGACTCTAGTTCATTTTCCTGTATGTATTCCAACTATATATATATCCATCTGTTCAAATTCCTTCATAAGAAACTCAAAAGATGCTATTTGCTATGTTGAATTTTGGCCCTATGGAATTCTTGAGCGAGGTGGGCAGTCTACTCTGATTAGAAACTACTTGTTGAACAAATGTTATCATGTGACTCGCCAGACACTGGGTACAGAATTGCAGGCTGGGGCACCAAGACTTGGTACCTGTTCTTAAATCGCAAGAAAGGAGCAAGACACCTGCCCAGGGAAGGAGATGATACACAGAAGGTAGCTCGTACCTGTAGAAGCTCAGAGAAGACAGCACAGAGGGTTGCAGTGGTCAGAGAAGTTTCCTCCTTCTTTACAGGGATAGCAGGGCTGGACCAGGCCTCCTATGAATGGTAGAAATTTTGGAATAGAGTTAGTAGTGAGCACTCCAAATGCAAAGGGCAAAACAGAGACATGTAAAGAAAAATTCACAAAGCACATTTAGGGGAATGTTAGCCCACCTGATTTCAACCAGAACATTCACAAGTAAAATTGGGTTATTTCACCTCTCTCTGTGAACGCATAGATATCTTCCTATGCCTGCCTTACATAAGTATATGCAATGCTGTTTCCAACCGCTTAACTGAGAAAGCCACTGTATCTTTGCTTTTCTTAATGAAGATGAGCTCTCTCCCTAGAACGTTCTTTCCCTTGATCTCTGCACGCCTGGTGCCTCCTCATCCTTAGGGCCTTGGTTTAAATATCATCTACTCAGGGGGTGACCCTGTCCATGCTGCTTCCTCAGCTTATTCCCTGTAACTGCACTCTGCAGGTGACCTTGTCATAACTTGTGTCCACTTGTTTCCTGTCTGTTGTCTGCCTTGACTTTGGACTGAAGGCTCATGAGGACAGGGACCGTCCCAATCTCCACGCTGTATGGGGAGCACCAAGCCCCGTCACTGAGACGCCCAACAAATGCTTGATGCACAAGTGGGTTCCCATTCTCCAAGGCAGCACCACCTTGTCATCTGGGAGAGGGAGCTGGTCTGTCACAAATGATAGGAAATGGCATCACTTTGAGAATCCACTCCTTAGGGACCGTCTTGTAGGTCAACTAATTAAAAAAAAGATGAAGTGTGTCTATAATATAACATAGTCGGCTTTGTAGCAAACACAGGAAAGTCCAGATGGAAGGGAAGTGAGGAAGAAGAGACCTCTGGCTGGTGGCCTGTTGGGCAAGGTGCTTGGCCCCTGGAACTTACCCCGTGTGGCTTCTCTTCTTCAGGCATAATCCAGAACCAGAATCTGGGCCTTTTAGGGGAACGTACATTCCATTCCTTTTCCAGATATGACACAACTCGTTAACCACGCACTGGAATCTCAGAGAGCCTTTGGTGCATTCAACAAACGGCAAGAAATGCAGAGTGGCTGCAGGGCACTGAATGTGACAGAGTGATGAGAGTTGGAACTTTATGAATTAGGTGGGGATGAGGTCTGGAAGGACCTTGTTCGCCACGCCAAAGAGTGTAGACTTCGTACCAAGAACTATATACTGCAGGTAGCGTAAAGCTATAAAATGAACTTTACTCAAGGACGGACATGATCAACTTTATACATTGGAAAAATCATAATAACTACAGTGTGGGTTATGGAATGGAGTTAGTAGATATCAGAGGCAAGGAGACTAATGAAGCAAGGGCCAAAAGACAGCTGATAAGCACCTGTGTGCTGGACCGTTATTTGCGACTGGTATCCTTCCTGGATGGTAAGCGCCTATTCCATAGCAGTTGTGAAATGTTTTAAAATTGCTCCTGCAATTAGGGGACTATTGCAATAGTCCAGACAAGAATAACTCCTACCTGAACTAAGGCTTGGCAATAGAGATGGAAAGTAGAGGAAGGACTTGAAAGCCTTACAGTTTGACAGGACTTAGGGACGAGTTAGATGTCAGAATGAGGAGGGTGGGTGATGGGAGTGACTCCCAATTTGCCAGTTAAACAATCGGATTTTGTGATATCATTAACTGAAGTAGGGAAAGCAGAGAGAAGCACCTAAGGGGAAGGTAAACAGACGAGTTTAAACTGGGGCACAACTGCTACAGTTCCTCCTTCCCTTTCTTGGTTAGCAGAAGATTGTTTTCCAGCAATTAATTCAAGAAGGACTCAGGAGAATTACACTCCTTGGTTTGCGCATATCAAAAAGAGATTATTTCCATATGAATGGCTGATTGAGTATAAAATTTGGGGGGTGGGGAGCTACACTTTCTGTGAGGACTTCACAAGAGTTGTTTTGTTTGCTTAGCTGTCTTCTAGTGTTGAATGAATGTTGCCGTGGAGATGTCTGAAGCCACGCCTCTCTTTCTCATTCCCATTTATTTTTCCCCTTACATTATATAAGCAAGTCACTCCTGTAATTTATTGTGTAAATCAAGACACTTTTGAGAGTGAAGGGGAACACCTTGAACAATTATGCCTGGAGAACAGATGGAAACTGGGACCGTCCCACAGTCACCCTACTTATCTTTTTGTCTGTCTGCCCCAAAGAGTCTGTTTTTATATTTGAAGCCCAGTGACTTTACCAGGGTATATCTTGGTGTTGATTGTTCTGTGTCATTTGTTTCCCTGGGAGACAGTTTTCCCTTTCAATGTGTAGATTCAAGCCTTCTTTTATGTCTGAAAACTTTAGTTATAACATTAAAATATAGTCTCTCTTCCTTCCTTCTGGTTCTTCCTACTGGAGATGCCAGTTGTGCGTATGTTGGATCTCTATTCTCCATCATTCTTATATATCATAGTTTCTCTAACTGCTCTGAACTCTTGGGACATTTGTATGCTTGCTACATTTCTCACTCTTGTCCTCTTTTATGTTCCTTAAAATGTGGCTTTCAATTTCTCACGTGGTTTTATTTTTTTCTTCCACTATTTTCATAAGCTGTGCCGGCTTATATCCCATCATTTTCTATTTTGTCACTCATTTTCATTGAACTGTTGCTTCTCTGCTTTCAGCTATTGTTTCATAGAAAACTTGTTATTTTTAAAATTTATCGTTATGGCATGAGCTTGATCAGAATTTCCACCGGTTCTATGAAAAGTTCTTTTATGTTTCCTGGCAAATGGATGTCTTTGGTCTGGATGTCTTCACACTCTGTATTGTACCGCGGTCATTCCAGAAAAAGGGGGGAGCTACGTTGTGCTGTGAGCTCCTTCATTCTCCCACCATATGTCAGCTTCCCTTTGACCTTGCAGATGACCCTTGAGAACCGGCCCAGTGGCCGCCTTCTTCACTTTCTCCACCAGATCCTGACAAATACGAAGAATAAGATATAGGCAGTTCCCCAAACAACAAATAAAAGTGCTTGTCCAGCAGGAATTTATTACAATGAATAATACGCAAAGGGATTCATCTCCTGGCTCCAGAAAACCCGCTGGAACAGCGCATGGACCGTCACACCATGGGCAGTACTGAAGGGGTGTTTTTTGGTATTGTCCTAAAGCTGATCCCACTTTGAACAGGAAAGCCGTATTTTCCATATATTTTAGGAACAGAAGATAATGTGATAACATGGAAATAAAATAGCTAAGATTCAGAGACCTGGGTTCAAATTCAAGTTCTACCATCCTTAACTATGTAATCTTGAATACACTACTGTACTGAGTCTTATTCTTCTCAAATGCAAAACAAGGACTATAATAACTATGCACATATATATGTATATTTGTATGTGTGTATACATATAAACATACACACGTATAGTTATTAGGAGTAAATTAAAAAATATATAGGTACCTTAGAAAGTGTAAGCTCAATGATGGTTGAATTTTTTTTTTTTTTTTTTTTTTTGGCTGTTAACTTCATTGCTATATTCCCAGCACCTAGAATAGTACTTGGCACAGGCAGGCACACCATAAAAACTTAACAATGGATTGACTATGTAAAGTACCTACATGCAATAGAGGCTCAGTAAATTCGACGACAACCACAGCTTTGTCGTGAGCTTTCAAAGACCCACAGGCTTGGGTCTGAATCCCAGCATTCCCACTTGCCAATGCAGGAACAGAACAAGCACTGAAACTCCGCCATCTCTAGTTCATCATATTTGGAAGCGCAGAACTTCAGCGCTTGGTCCAGCCTTGGGGCTAGTTAACGTCTTGCTCTCAACGGCCTATCTGACAGGGGCCAAGAAGGGAAGCAGTCAGGGCATGGGGTTCACTCCAGTCAGTCTGAGGACAAAAAAGCAAACAGCAATGGGACCATGATTTGTTTATGGGTACCCTGTGATCCAACAGTCAAAGCTGGAGTAGAACGATGGGCACCGTGCCCGGGAGGTAGTTCTCAAGCACTCGGTGTGCTTGGAACTGAGCGGCACACCCAGGAGAAGCCACAGTCCCAAGTTCTTTGCAAGTGAAAATTAAAAAGAGTAAAGGATGTGTCCTAACCACAGGCCTTTGTTTTCTTCCATTAAAAGTTAACAAGAATTTTTTTTTTTTATCATAGACCAGAACATCTGGTGTGTCATGGCTGTGACTTTTGAGGACAAAGCAAGCATTGTTTTCAATTCCAGATTTTCACAAGTCCAAGAGTTTGAACCCATGAAAAATTGCTTTTAAAACAGGAATGAGACCAAAATGACTTCTAATACCAAATCCAAATATTTACCATTTCTGAACTGAGCAAAAGCAGAATAGTTGCATAGAACTCTAAGTGCCTTGAAGATCAGGGCTACGTAAATTTAAAATACTATGGTCATGAAATAATGATACTTGTTATTATCAGCAACAACAATAATGACTGATACAGTGGAAATGCTAAACTTCCATTCTTTGCGCTAAGGAGTAGCAGAATGAGCATGAGCCTTGGAAACCAGCAGATCTGAGTTCAAATCCTGCCTCCGTTCCTTACTATAACTGTACAATTATCAGCAAATTATCTTTATGAGCTGCAATTTCCCCATCTGTAAAAATGGTGATAAGGAGACCTCTATGCCAGGAGTCTTTCCCTGCCAAGATCACTGTGAGGTTTAAATAAAATGAGGAATGTCACAGTGGCAGATACAGTAAGTATTCCACTCTGTACATTTTTGTTTCTTTCCCCTTAGCCTGGGATAAAAATTAACATGTGTTTATCTGGAAAGCCACCCATCACTCTTTCCTTACAACTCCTCCCTGGCAGCACTGAAAAGAGGATTATTAATTAGTCCGTGTTTGTGAAACACTTAGGAGATGAAAGTGCTGAGTGTGGAACAGCACCATTTACATCACAATGCACGAGCTGGCTGCGCTTTCAAGTGGATCCATTTACAATGTAAGGCAGGCTAATAGATGTGTTCCTGTCATTCAAAAATCAATGTGGGAGTTTCGGGAGCAGGCATGTGTCTGCCTGCCACGCTACAGCCCTGTGCAGTAGGCAGGCGATTCTGGAGAGACAGCATTGTGGATAATCCTCTAACAGCCACGGCAATGAGAAACCAGTGAAAGGAGGTCAAAAGTTTATCCAGTTGAAATCTACCAAGAACCCTAAAGTCCCTTTAGCAACAACTCTTACCAACAAGAAGGGTATCTGAGGCGTTTTGGTTTCCTATTGTCCCCTTTCTGTAGGAGATCTTAGACTACAGAATGGAAGAAGAAATTCAATCCCACATGAATGATAAAAAACAGTGTGCCTCAAGCTAGAGTTCACTGATCCCTGGGCAAAAAGTATCATGTCCTATAGGAGGAGTTGCAAGGTGTGGATGTCCAACACTGATTTCCAATATCTGGTTCTCCCTTGCCCCTGGTCACGTGGGAAGATTGTTCTTTCCCGTGTTGTTTCAGCAAAACATCATCATCCATCACTGTAAATTAATGTTGCTAATATTGACTTTATTGATTTTATGGTTTTAATTGTTTGTTTTTTACTTTGTGAACTATTTTTATTAAAACAAGCATTATAAAAGCATAAGAATTTAATCTTAAATTTGTTTTGAGTACATTTTAATACAATTATAAATAGTTTAAGAAACACCGTGGCCTTTTGAATTTATTTTTTTCAACTCTAAATTCCTAATTTCTGAATATATGACTCAAATTTGAGAAGTGTTGGACAATGAGATTGAGAGAGGGAGGGAAAGGCTTGGTAATCTACAAATGGGGTCGTCATGCCTTGAATAATCAAGACTTGGCTGAATGTTAATTCCTGTGTTCTGGGATTCTGCATCAATAGAAGAAATCTCCATGTATTATTCCAGTATTTCATTTTTGCCTCTGAATTATGTTCATATCCACAAATCCCAGCCAAGGGCCTGTTGAATAATTGTCCCCACATGTAACATTTTCCTGGTGATGTTTTCCTTTCCTCGTTCCTATGAAATATAGAAATGTGTTTCTAATTATTAGCAGAACCACCTGGTAACCGCACTGTATCATCTCCATAATATGACTCACTGAGTGCATGGTTTGGTAGAATTCAGTCATGTTTGACACCATCCAAGAAAAATTAGTTACTATAATGACCTCACATAGCACAGCCTCACCTATAACCAAGGTGATCCTATTTTGTAAGCCAACAAATCAGAACTTGGGACCTGTCACGGATTATATAAATAGATCTGAAATTGAGGTTGTCCTGGAAAATGAGGACATGCAGATTTCCATGGCATCAGCCACAAAAATCACCTACTAGGTGATGCTCTGGTGCCTTCACTTTCATGTTTTTAAAAACTTAAAGCAACTGGTTCTCATCTTTATTATCCTTATATCTGCACATGTGAGCGGAGGCCCAAGAATCTATCACTTCCCTGAATTCACTAAATGTGCAACAGGTGGGCACAGAAATTAACCAGCTCTTCTGGGAAACTTACCCCTGGCTTTGCAGGGAAACTAAAGAGACATCCCTTCCTGTATGATAAGCCTTTTACAAAACTGGCCCTTTCTTCAGGCTGGGCAGGGTTCGTGCATCCATGGTAGAGTCCAGTGTTCAAAAGCCTGAGGAAATGCTCGTGTGTCAGGCTTCTTCTATGTCCCAAGGCCCCAGGTTTGTGCTAATTTGCATGGAGAGTTCCCATACTCTTTCCTTCTTAATTGTTTGACTTGGTTTTTTTTCTTTTGGTAGTTGTTTTTTCTAAGCAGGAATGTCAGAGAGTGGAAGAAGAAATCAAATGAAGAGCGAGGGCAGCATGGATTTCATCTTCAAACAAAGGACAGAGGAAAGATCCCCAGCATGGCAGTCCACAATGGCATGGAGCTGAGTGCCACGAAGAAGAAAAGTTCAGCTCAGTAAATGCTCAGAGCCTCAGGCACAGGAAGGAGAAGTCAAAGAGAAATAGGAAGTTGCACCAAGATTCTAACCCACAGGACACATTTGGATGTCGAGAGAGAAGAGGGGCCCGTTCCTTTGAGAACACAGGAGAGGTGATTGATGACATCAACTCCCGGGAAATGACAGCGGAAGGTGGAGCCTCACCTTGACATTCATCAGAGTGGCAGAGGAGAGGGAGCCTGCGGCACAGGCAGCAGCTGGAGGCGGCGGGAAGGAGCGCAGGAGCCGCACAGCCTCAGGCAAAATGCCCCAGGTCCCTCCCTCGTAGAAGCCTTGGGTTGCTTTCTGCTTGTTGCAGGACGATGTTGGCAAGAGAAAGACAACAGGGGATAAATCTGGCAAGAATGCCTTCCCAACACATTCTAACCGAGTTTTCTAGAAACCAAGGACTCCAACAGTGGTAACAAAGAAATATGACATAAATACGAGTGTCTTTTTCTGATCCTGTCTCAAGCATGGGTGGAAATTCCAGGTGAACCAGCCTGTTGAGACGCTTAGTCATCCGCATATGACGCCGTAACAGGCTCTTTGAAGCACGCAGTGTAGCCGACGTCTGGAGCAGGCAGCTGGGCTGCGGTGGAAGGGCTTGGACCAGAAGGACTGTTTTCAAATCTCAGTTAAACCGCTGACTGCTTGTGTCAGCTCTTGGCCTCTCATAGGTTCCCTCCCTTGTTCTGCAAACTGGCCAACTCCCGTTTCCCTCGAGGGGGTGTGGTAAGACTGAAAGGAGATGACATCTATGAACACACGTAACACAGAGCAGGACTCAGTGCAGATGAGTAGAAATGAATGTTCTGGAATGTGAATCAAAGAGTCAAACCTTGTTGGAGAGGGAGGTCAATGCTAACACACAGATAAGCAATAGACAACCAGAAGGCGACCATGGAAAAGCCTTGCTCAAATTATTTCGATTCAAAGATCTGGGGAAGTAGACCAGATGTATCTACTCCCTTGTTCTCTGATGACCTCAACGACAGACAAAAGATATAGAAAACTAAATCCAAGGGAAAAAGTGTTTAGGGTCTCGGGTGATGGAACTGGGATGATCTGATCAACAATCAAACAATTTTGATTGTGATGATGGTGGCTCAACTTTAATAAATAGACGAAAACTATTCCATTGTACACTGTGATGTTAGTTTTGTGCACCGACTTGGCTAGGCCATTAGCACCCAGTTATTTAATCACACACTACTTACTCTAGGTGTAGCTGGGAGGGTACTTGGTAGATGTGGTTAACATCTAGTCAGTTGACTAAGAGATTACCCCCAACAATTGGGGTGGGCCTTACCCAAATAGTTGAAGGTCTTCAGAACAAAAACTGAGAAGGAGAAGACATTCTGCCTTCAAGACTGTAACACAGACTCCTGCCTGAGTTTCCATCCTGCCGGCCTGCCCTGCAAATTTCAGACCTGCCAGCTCCTATAATGGTGTGAGCCAATTCCTTAAAATAAACCAGTATCTTCTTCCCTCTCTCCCTCTCTCCATGAACACACACACGTGCACTATTGGTTCTGTTTCTCGGGAAAGCTCCGAAGAATACATTTAAAACAAGTGAATTTCATTGTATGTAAATTATATCTCAATAATTTTTTTTAAAAAACCTACATACTGTATGATTCCATTTATATATAATTCTCGAAACAGCAAACTAATCTATAGTGACAGAAAGCAGATCAGTTGAAAATTACTCACAGGCTCAGGGAAAGTTCTGACGGGTGATGGATATAGTCACAATCTTGATTGTGGTGCTGGTTGCGTGGGTGTTGACAGATGCCAAAACTTTCACTTTATGTGCAGTTTATTATATGTCAATTATACCTTAATAAGTGTATATGTGTGTATAAGAGACACATAAAGATAAATCCAACGGGAGAAGTATCTAAGGCTTAGTGCAGGCAGGGCACACAGTGCCTGTGTGTTTCCTCTTCACCCTGCCCCCACCCTGGTGTCCTCAAGCTGAACAAGGAACAAGGGAGGAAGAGGAATGCCACGACCCCATATAGGCGCAGGCCCACCCTCGGGGCCTGTGGGGGAACCCCATTTCTAATTCAGGCGAAGATGCCAGCAAGGATCTGCTCCCTAGACACGCAGAGAGCCCACATGTATGTCACTGGAGACAAAATAGGGTAGACAGTGAGGTCCAGGCCGCTGTCATCAGAAAGAATGTTCATAGAGACAGTGTCACAGTGTCCTTGCTCGTGTGCACTAGGGAATCAGCTTACCCTGGAACCTGTGTTGTGTCCTCAAGGGGTGGAATACAGAGCATCTGCCCACCCAAGCACAGCTGGCCAGAGAACACAAGCTTCCAGAATCAACCGAGATGTAAAACTCGACAGCCAATACTCGCCAGAAAGGGCCGTTTCCCTCTCACCGAGAGATGAGTCGGCAACAAGCGTTTCTCAACACGGAGGAGTCGGCGGAGCTTCTCTGACAACTGAGGCCAGAAAGCTTCTGCTCGGACAGAACCTTGAGCAAGCACGCTGGCAACGGCTGAGGAAAAGCACCCAGATACGTCCTGGGGTAGGCAAGGCGGACAACACGGACACACGGGGGAGAACGAGGCACGCAGAAGAGCACTTTGGTCATTGTGAAGTTGAAGTGAGATGATGTGACTGCACACGTGAGTGGGCTTTGTGAGCCCTGAGTTCAGCACCGTGTGTCCACATTTCCCTGGGGACCTCATTGCCCACGGAAGACACAGGTTTATCAACACGGGGTGATGACGTGGCCCATGGGGAGGACAGGCACAAGCCACTGGCCACGGGCCCTGGAAGGGCAGACTCCGTCCTGCCTAGGAAAGGTATCGCAGACATGGTGCTGTGTGTGTTGCTGCTGTTTCTGAGATCCACGGGCCTGTTTCATTGTAATTCATAAAAAGACAATAACATTCTTATATTTTTACATTTTTTATTCTAAAAGAAGAAATCAGTACAAGCAGATTCCCACACTTAGCCTCCAACACGCCTACCAAGCCCTTAATCGGCTGTGGATATCCGTGTTTTACAAGTAACGTAACCAAGGCTAAGACAGGTTAGGGACGTCGCCAGAAGTCTAAGAGCCAGGCGGTGACGGAGCCAGAACCTACCCCTGCCTCTAATTCCCCTGATTTCCCCTTTGAATTTTAAAATAATATAAGCAAGATGTTATAGTTTTTGACTTTAAAAAAATCTTTTAAAATAAGATTATTGTTTTCTTGTACTAGATTCAAGCTGGGTCTTGGAAAGGAAGAAAGAATTGAGAGGACTTGGAAAGGTTTGGGAAAGAACTGGCCAAAAGGAGCAACAGCTTGGGAGAGAAAAAAGAAAAACTTTTCCTGCCACAGGGAATAAAATGAAAGAATCTGCTCACTAGATGGTAAGTTCCAGCGAGGCCAGGAGCTGGATCTGACATCTTCACTCAGAGGCCTCCTCCTCTTCCTCTCAGCTCCCAGTTGGGTGTATTTTGGTGTACTTTGGTACGTGGTATATTCTGGTACATGGTTGATCTGTTGATCATTTTTGTCTGTGAAGAAAAGGCCAATGAATTACAACCCCCAAGGATTGTGCACGAAGGAGTGAGAGGAGGGTGGTGCTGAAAAGAGGGTTTCTGCTCCACGATATCAGAAAAGAAGGAAAGTTCTAGAATGCATTTGAAAATTGAGTCTTTTTTTAAAAATCTGAAATGGCACAAGACAACTTGAACACACCACCAAGGATGCAACGCCTCTTTCTTCAGAGACCCCAAAAAGAATGTTCCGGCGCCCAAGTTTTGGGTGAGTAGACTGCACACACCTCTAGTATGGGGGCCGCCTCGCAACGTATGTAACCCACAGTCTGAAATGACCGCGAAGCCTGTGGCTCTGCCAGTATCAGAAGGCTGATGCCAACATGACTTCGCAGGCTAAAATGACTTCTCCATCCACGGCAAGTCTTGCAAGCACCCCGAGGACTCCAGCGACGTGCGTGGCGAAGCCACCGAGAAGACCAGGAAGAGCTTTTTCAATATCATTCAAGGCGTTGTGGGAGAGCAAATGTCGAGCCCATAATAGATGCTTTCTGATCCTCCTCACACTGCACCTGGCTCTCCGAAGTATTGGTCCTATTACGTTTTTAAAAATAGCTCAGAAGTAATTTGAGTGCTGAACTGGCTACAGGATTTAAAAAAAAAAGAGAAAGAAAGAAAAAGAAACCCACCTGAATACATTCTACTAGTTCCTATCAGCCAGAGACCAAGAACTGCAGCCGCAGTTTCCTCGGAGCTAATTTTCAGCATTAGGGTTTATCAGAACCTAAATTCCATTCTAATAAACGATGAAACAGCAGCCACTCTTTCAGCCATTTATTTGGGCGACCAGGGAATTGGCAGATGAGTTAAAAATTTCCATTGGTGACAACACACAGCTGTTGAGGTGCAAAGATCCAAGACTCTAATCAGACCAGGTTGTATAAGTAGCACTGTCTCATTATCTCTGCTTGGGGGAAAGAGTCCACCGGGCAGCTGGGGCCGGCCGGGGGTGTCGACAGACTAGCTAATGGGAAGTTGACACACAAAGCCATCAACTTAGAAGAGACGAAGTGGGTAACCCCATGCCCTCTTGCAACCTTGAATGAGAATACAGAGTGGGAGCAGCCCCTGCCCACAACTCTTCTTGCATGAGGCAATAGGAGTAACAAATGTTACTCCCGTTCTGGATTCACGAAAAATGATTTTATAAGGATGACACCCAGGGTGCCCTGTTGGCATTCATTGCCGTGTACTCCCAGGAACTTCGTATCGTTCCCAACATTCTGGGGGCATTCTGTGATGTCGATAAAGCAAGAAATCATCTTGAGTGCCCAGCGCAGAACAGGAGATCAAGAAGTGGTAACTTTTCACACCGTCTGTCCACTGCAGCGAGCAGAGCCCTTTTAAATTCTGATTTGCAAAAGTAGGTGATATTATCTTAGAACCAGTAAAAGTAACTATGATAATTGATCAAACTATGTAGCGATTAGCAATGGACAAAATATTTTCACTTCCATTATTGACTTAACCTGTAAATACAACTTTGTATGGTGGGGTGGGGGCTAATTATTCAGCCTTTAAAAATGAAGTTTATTGGAGGCTCCATAGAGTAAACAATATCCCTGTTCTTGCCCAAGTTCAGAACCTTCTGGAGGCTAGAACAGGAGCCAGGCAAGTGAAGAGGAAAACGTTAGGCTTGTTACTGATAGAAGTTATCGGGGCGCGTGGCTGAGGTGCACAATGAGCCTGTTAACATTCCCTGCCCACCCACTCCCCGCGGTGCAGACCCTGGGGCAGCTCATCCAAGTATGAGTTCCCAGGACCAGCGGGAAGAGAGCAAACCCTTGTGCTCACAGACTAGGGCTGGATGAGACCCACCCAACCGAGATGCGTCTGCAAAGGCTCCTCGGGATGTGATGCGTGGGGACCAGAGAGCCGGGAGTGTTACTCGTGGAAATACATGGAGAGAAGCGACTTCTCTTAAAACATCCCAGTTCTTTGTTCTCCTAACCCACTGGGTTTAACCATGAAGCTTAGGGTCACCCACAGTTGCAGTTATTTTCCCTGAGAGAACTCTCCCTCCAACTGTGCTGGTCCCATCTTTCTGAGCCGGTCCCCTGCTACCAGCCGAAGTTCCTTGGGAGAATCTTTCTGGGACTGAAGGTGGACAGTTAAAAATTTGCCGTCAGAAGACTCTGCGTGGGTCCAAAGAGTATATTAATTTAACTAACTTAAGCACAAATTTACTTCCTATTCTGTTTTTCTCCCCTCAACCAAAATGTTCAGCCACATTGTCTAATATAATGCTTTTCAGAGGTTCTGCAATGTGCTTAAATAACAATATGAAAATACTCAATAAAAGAATTCCAGTGACATAAAGGAGATCAAATTTGAACAGAAACCTCCCTCCCATTCAGAAATTCCAAGTTAGATAATAGAAGTCCAAAAATTAAATCCTCTTGTAAGAAAAGTCCAAAGAAGTTTAAGCCCCAAAGAATGAACGTCCAAAGTTAAATCTCCTTAACATGCAAAATTAAAAGTTCAAAGGTCTTAAAGTCTAACTCAAATTTTTATTTTTCCTGTGACTTGACAGGCGGAAGAATTGATGTTTAAAATTTCATTTCCCAAATTACAGTTCTGCTCAGTCTCAACCAGAGGACTGTGCCCTGGTGTTTTCTGCAGCTCCCTGGGCTGCCTTCCGTGGGAATGAGTGTGGCCTCTTCACAGCCTCTCACAAGCCCCATTTTTTAAAGAGTTCAAAGAACACGTGAGGTTACTATAGTATCATCCTCATATTCCACAAAATTTAGAACCACTGGAAACCTGCAGCCACCAGAGTAGTTATTCGAGCAAATTTTTTTTTTTTTTTTTTTTTGGAATCTAGTATTTAGCATTGCTAGACTCCCATCAATATTTGGAGGAAGGAGAAAAATCTGTGGTTGAAGCCACAATTTGGGTCCTGAAATTTAAAATGTTAGCCTGTGCTGATGGACAAATTCAGAGCCAAATGGGGGTGGACTCTCGAATGTGTGAGCAAGCTGTATGAATCCAACCAAGTATGGAATCCCTTCCACATTCGTTTGAAACTGTATAAAAATAGTCATTTCCCTCCACAAATAAAGCTGTCATGGGGGCGGGGGGTGACCACAGCAATTTATTGTTTAAACTAGGAGACTTTTGAAACTTCTGAGTGAGAATGAAAATGGAAGAGATGAACAGATACTATGTGACAAAATGCATGTATGGTTCTGGCGAGTGGTGTCCCATGGTTGGCCAAACCGTACACTGCTTCAGTGCCACACAAGGGGAAAGCCCTGTTTCTCCAGGGAAGCCCCTCCAGGTGGGGACGTGAAGAATGATGAGTCTTCCCCAAAGGAAACTGAGGCTCGGAGAGTTACATGAGTTGCCTGAAATGAACACATTTACATGTGATGCAACCCGGATGGAATTCAAATCTTCTGGTCCCCAAACCGTGGTTCTTTTGATGCAGCCCAATGACGTATCCCCTTGGGGTCCTTCTCCCCAAATCGCCACCAGCCATTTCTGCCATAATTTGGACACCTTTCCTCTCCATATTTGCCTTCAGTTTTTGAAAAATAACATGAATTTTTCTATTACATGAGTAGAAAATGTTCACTGTAGCACATTTGGAACGATAGAAAAATATAAAGAAAACATAATCAATTGTAATCTTAGTGTTGATAAATAAGCCCTGTTAACATTTTAAGGTATCTCCTCCAGATTTGTATGTATGTGTGTATATATAATATATAAAGCATCATTTTTTAGCTACTCCCAATTTTTTTTTCCTTTCTTCCTAATACAAATCCCTTTTCTTTCTCTCCCCGATTTAAGCAACTAATGGGCCATGTGTTCATTACTTCAGGCATGAAACGAAACCAGGCAAAATGCAGAAAATAAGGAAAGTTTGGTTTCCAAAAATTCAAGCCCAAGGATATTATCCTTGTCACCTCTGAGGCAAATAATTTTTCTCTTCTCCCCAATAGTTATATTTCATATTTCTTTCTGTGGACTTACTGTTGATGAAGAGTGCCAGGAAAATATTAAAAAGTAGTAATGATGGCAAGCTTACATGGCTGGGTCTGACTTTAATATCTAGGTTTTCCCATTAAATATGTTATTGGCCAATTGGACATAAATATTCTTGATCTGGTTAAGGAACTCTTCTATTCTTTGTTGCTAAGAGGTTATCTTTTTAAAAATTTTTATTAAAAATCAGGAATAATATTGAAAATTATCAAATGTGTTTTGGCATCTAGTAGAAATCACGTGACTCCTTCTCCTTTGATTTCTATGGATGATGAATCATATCAATAGATTTTCTATCGTCAAACAATTTTTGCTTTCCTGATTATGCTATATTCTTTGTTTAAATAAGCTGCTAGATTTAATCTGCTAGTCAAGTCAAAAGTAAGATTGGTTTATATTTTTCATTCTTAGCAGTACTAAGCTTGTGTTCTTGAGGGACCTGTAGAATCATAAGATAAATTGGGATAATTTTGTTATTTTCTAGCTTACATAACAGGAGAGAATTATTTTACTTGAAAAAAATTTAAAACTTGCTCATAAAAACTTCTGGGCTTGGAGCCTTTCTGGAGATAATTTACTGATAGCTTTTCCTGTTTTCCCCATTATTATTGAATAATTAAGAACTTGTATTTCATATAGTGTCAATATTATCACTTTAATTTTTTCTGTATAAATGACCATGGCATTGAGAATTTACAATTGATTAGCACAGAATTATACATAGTCCCTATTTTTTTTCTTGTAATCTGAGTATAATTTTTGCTAGACTTTTAGTAATTTGGTATTTTTTCTACAAAGAACCAATTCTTGAATTTATTACTAATTCTTTTTTAATATTTCAAAATTTACCTTTTTTTCTTTATTGTTTTGGGGGATGGTGTGATGGTGATTTTTCTTTTGGTAATTTAAGTGATGTTTATTTACCTCATCACTTATCAGAAATGAAATAATTGGATGTTATTTAATTTCACTCTGATTCCAGATTTGAGCTCAACCCACTGGTTTTAAATGATCATTTTTTCATCTATGGAGCCATAGTAACTATTGTTTTTATCTACTGAAGCAGCACGCCTTAGTGAGGCACCATTAGCTCCACTGCCTAAAGTCCTGGCACAACCTTGGCTCGGCTTTCTTGAGATTTCTTTGTTCATCTCTCCTTTCAATTCTTTGGGCTACGTCAGGATCCTTTCAAGACATCTTTCTAGTTTGTTCCCTGTCATCAGTTTTTGTTGCTTGCCCGTGGACCTCACATTCTTAATTATGGTTTTGCATTTTTTGATCCAGATATGATTTAGTAGTGCTTTCTAATTCTATTACAATTTCTAAGCAAGGGAGATTTTTACTTCATAACTTTGTCTTTAGTTTCTATTTTTCTTATATCATTTCATAGTGTGTTCTATACAAATTCTGATTTGGGGTGTGTCTTAGTCCATTTGGGCTGTAAAACAAAATACCATAGACTGGGTGGCTTATGTAGAATTTTTTTTTTTTTTTCACAGTTTTAAAAGCTGCGAAGTCCAAAATCAGGGGAGTCTCTCTTGTAAGGGCACAAATTGTGTTCATGAGGGCCCCACCCTCCTGATACCATCACCTTGGAGGTTGGGATTCCAATATATGAATTTTAGGGGGACACAAATATTCAGACCCTTGGGGGGTGTTTTGGGACATTTTCTTTGTGGCCTAACGTATGATAGTTTTTTTAAAAATAGTTCAGGATATTGGAAAAGGTGACATTTTAAGATGGAAAGATATCTATTCATCGATATTATTAATCATTGAGACTCACCAGCCTGTGTACTTTTTGCTAAGCAATTATGTTGAGGACTTTGAGGGTTGTGCCCCTGGACTTTATCGTCTTCCTTTCTGGTGCCACCATTTGCCATGTCAAAGAAGAACTATGCTGTTTTATTAGAATAAAACCCACTTTACTGTCACTACTGACTTTGGACTGGATGTACCTGGCTATGTGAGGATTTTATGGGATAATTGCCACTGAATATCACTGATAAGTAGTGACTGAAAAGACTTTAAGGGAAGTATTACTATCCATTTGCCCTGTAATCTGCCCTTATATCCAGTCATTACTCCTAAGAATTAAGGAATATTCATGGGGCCCAATATGTCCTCTGCCCACTACTTGGGAAGCTTTCTTGGACAGTAAATGTTCAATTTATCTTTCTTGAATTTTGTCCCATAATTGTTTCTTTCCCTAACATCTAGGAATAGTACAGATTTCCTTATACTTTTCTTTGATCTATATTCTACTGGTCATTTCAATTAAAAATGGAAGAAAAATTAAACATCTGTGCTTAAATTGTCATTATTTTAGAAGTTCAAAATTTTTTTTATTATGAGGAAGATTAATACATTTATGTCTAATGTTATATATGATATGGTTAGTTTCACGTTGAATGCACCCTTTTCTTTTTATTTTGAGACAGAGTCTCACTCTGTTGCCCAGGCCAGAGTGCCGTGGCATCAGCCTAGCTCACAGCAAACTCAAACTCCTGGGTTCAAGCTATCCTTCTGCCTCGACCTCCCCAGTAGCTGGGACTACAGGCACTCACCACCATGCCCAGCTAATTTTTGTTTCCATTTTTAGTTGCCCAGATAATTTTTTCTATTGTTAGTTCACACAGGGTCTTGCTCTTGCTCCAGCTGGTCATGAACTACTGACCTCAAGCAATCCTCCCACCTCGGCCTCCCGGAGTGCTAGGATTATAGGCGTGAGCCACTGCACCCAGCTGAATACACCATTTTCTGTGTTTTGTGCCTTTTCACTGTTTTGTTTTTTATATTTGACTCTATGCACTATGTTTTCTTTTTCTTCCAGATTGAGAAGTTACTATATCCTGTTATTAATTCTATAACGTGTATATAACAGGTCTACCTATCTATCAATCTCTCCTTTTTCCTACGATTGTTTTAAATCATCGCTTCATTTCCTCTTGTTCTCTTCTATAGGACAGTAATTATCATATGTTGAATGTCCACAATTATCTGTCCTTCACACCTGTAATTACTCCTCTGATTGCTTTTATATCTTTGTGCTTTACTTTGCAGTCTGTGACGGCATCTCAAGCTTGTTCTCTCGTTTAGAGACTTTATATTTTACAGAATCTATTTAAAACCCTTTTTTCAAATTTTAAAATGAACTGTGATTAGTTATGACTTATACAATGAAATACATCCATTTAAGGTATACAATTAAGTTTTGGTGAATTTACACCACCCAACCAATCAAGATATCAAATGTTTCCACCATCCCCAAACACACTCTTGTACCTCTTGTAGTCGACACCCACAACTCCGACTGCAAGCAACTGTGGATCTGTTTTCTACCTCTACAATTAGTTTGTTTCTTCTAGAATCCCATATAAGTGGAATTACACGGTATATAATCTTTTGTGTCTTTTTTCATTGGGCATAATGCTTTGGAGGGAGAAGTGACAAGGGCCTAGGGCACTGCGGCCAGTCCCATTCTACTCCCCTGTTCCACTGAAACCCAGCGGCAGCCGCAGGTGGCTGTCCTCCTGATGCCTTTGTGCCGCACAGGCCACACTGGCTTCAGTCTGCTCGTTTGCAAAAAAGGGGAGAATTGACTGTCTTCATGTATTGCTCCCCTCCCAAGTGGGACTCCAAAGGAACAGGGCACTGTGACTTCCCAGAGGACTCCCCGTTCCACGTGCATGACGACAATAAATCCATAGGTGTGCACCTCTCAGAATATTAAAGCACGGGGTCCCACGATGGTTTTTATTCTCATGGACTTATTCTTGAGAAAAGTAGGCTTCCTAATTAAGTTACACTTAGGAATTTAATGAATCACTTTGATCGTAAAGAATAAAACCTGAGCCACCTTGGAAAACGAAGACCATACGGTCACCACAGATGCAGGTGACAGGCTGCCCAAGAAAGCACATTATAGATTTGCCAATATGCCACCTAATTTTAAGCAACTCCTTGGGTGATATTGAGGAGGAAAGCTTTTCGTGCACAATGGTGATCACAACCACAAACCATATCTTGGACAGCCCTCCAGAGGTTTCAAAGTGCTTTTGCACAAATCATCTCGTTTGATCCGACGCCCATGTGTAACAACCATGGTACACACCAAAGCAGAAACATCAGGACCACGGTAAAGTTCAAATTCTCCTACAGGCAACTCCCTGGACCGGCCAGGTCCCACTTTCCTCACATGAGCACTTATTGCTTAATGTCCGTCTCCTCCAAAAGATTATAAACTTCACCAAGTCACAGACTAGGTCTGCATCCCTGGCACCTGAGATGGTGGTATGCGATAAATATTTGTTGACTACATGAATTAATTTTTCTTGCCCAAGCTTCCTCCCTCTGCTTTTTTTTTAATGGAGAAGGAAGTGAGGTTTGTCCACAGTGTCTCTGCCTAGGGGATGGGCTCCCCACTGGGCGGCAGGGCCACAGATAGGAAGTCTTAGGCCTTTTCTTCAAGTTGGTGTCACGAGATCCGCTAGAACTTGTTTCAGCACATCATAGAGACATTAGGCATTTGATTGAAATCTAACAGCAGGTTACCTGTGACACTGCAATTGCTGCAGTCATTTCTTTGTCTTTAAAATGCCATATAATTGCTAATGTAATTAGTAATGTATACAGAGGGGGCTTGTGCAATTACTGAGTCCTAAGATCAAGTAATTAATGTTCTGTCAACAAAACAGCAACTGTTTCATTAACAACTGCTTGGGTCTGGAAACAAGCATAATCAGATGCCGACAGACCAAGTAAGCATTATCAGCTCAGCTCAGCTCTTAGTTGCTGAAATGTCAACCTCACAACAACAAACACAACAGGACTTTCAGACTCTCTCCTCTCTAGTGCAAACAAATAGGTAGTTGGATGGATAGATTAGATAGCCAGGTACATAGATAGAAAATAGACGATCAATTGATAGACAGAGATGATATAAGCAAAACCAAATTGCCTAGGTTGTTTTTAACCTCAAAGGCAATGAGAGTCTCATGCTTAAATATCACAGGAAACTCAGTTCTGAAAGTCAGGAAGGACACGTGTATCTTAACTCAGGCTGTGCCTCTACGTTAAGTATGACCTGATAAAAAGCATTTAGTCCAACCAGGGTGCAATCTTCTCATCTGAAAAACGAAATGACAATCTGACCTTACGTGCACAATGTAAAAAGTGAGGGCAAGACATAAATATCTAAGGATAGGTCTCTTTGAGAGTATTTGTTTTTTGCTGCAGTAATAAACAATCCCTCCAAATCTCCGTGGTTTGGCAAACCTCTATTCTTGCCCTTGGGTCTGTAGGTCAGCACTTCAGCAGAGCTGCTCCAGGCTGGGTTCAAGGCCATCTTATGCCTTTTTATGGTAGGCCCTAGGAAGCTGGAGCAGTTCTTCTCCTGGTGAAGGGACAGATCACTAGAACCCAAAGCATAACAGCACCCTCTGCTCAGATGTGGTGTTTTCATATCTACTCACACTTCCTTGGCCAAACGGGTCCCCTGGCTAATCCTCTTGTCCCAATGCAGGAAGGGAGAAGAGAGAGAATATTTGCTCAACAATAACACCCCAAGGAGAAATAATTTTCAACTTCTCAGTTTATATCATAAGTCATGAGCTCCCCGTTATCAAGGAAAAGTGACCAAACGAGCTAGAATCTTTTATTATTTGTATTCTGTCATGGTTGCCCGGAAAAGATGGCGAGAGATTTCCAACAGTGGGCAGAGCATGGAACTTGGGGTCAGGAGACCTCTGTCCCGTTATCATTTTTACTATTAGCTACTAATATGACCTGAAGCAAGTCACTTCACCACTCTGTGTCTTCCCTGTTAAAGTAAGGGGGTCTGACCAAGTGACGTCCTAAGTGCCTTTTATCCCTAAAATTCTACTCTATGGCAGATTACCTTTCAGAGTCAAAGCCTAACAGCGTCTGGGGTGTGGAGTGACAGTCAACTAGGATTTGTTAGAGAACAGCTCAACGCACGGGGAGCTGATGTCAAAGTGTTTCTGCTCTGTTGGAGAAATGTATATGGACACTGTCCCCACCCCATCCCAACCTCAGAGGGAGAGTCTCGTCATATACATAAAGCTCTCGCTTCGTAAGACAGAGCCGGGAGCCGGCGCAGGAAACAGCTCCACAGCCTATCAGTTCAGAGCACCTGCCTTGAGACCTCTAACCTGGGGGCTCGTATTTGAAACTTTTATTTTCTCTCTTTCCATGAGTGTCATATGCGTAGATCAGAAGTCACAGGGGTGTCTCGAACAAACTCAGTTTCAGATACCCCAGGAGACAGCTGTCCCTTCCTGTGAGGTACCTCCTGAAGTTCCCCAACGGAAATCTTACAGACATCTCATGGTCTCTATGTTAAATCAGACCACCTTCCACGCACCCCCGCACACGATAGCGGAAAACTTACTCAAATGTTTCTATGTGCTGTATTTAGGGAGTAACACACAGCAACTTGGTTTTCTATTTCAGATAGACGACACTTCCGGAGGGTGTTTTGCCTGGAATAAGTGGGTGGGGCAGCGGAGGGGCTGCGACTGGATGGGAGGCCGAGAACACACACTGCTCCCCAATGTCATTAATGACGCGATTTCCCCCCCACCTCCCTCCCAGAACTAGAGAAAGAAATTCCAGTCCAGGGTTAACACCTGGAAACACTGAGACGCTCTGCAGCTTCCTTAGATGGCTGTAGCTTCATTCCAGCCAACTGTTTGTCTCTGAGAGTCACGCATCCTTGTGTTTCAGTTTTCCACCCAAGAACTCCGACACCCCTGGGGGTGCTGGGAGCGTGGCCTGAAACCCTGCCACCATACACGCTTTCTTTGCAGGTGTGCCTTTAATCTTTAAGTGAAATTTGCATTCGTTTTATTTTTTAATACTAAAATGCCCCTCCCCCCAAAAAAATCTGACTTTGAATAAAGTTGGGGCAACATAATCGCTGTGCTTATCCTGGGCTTCCCTTATCTCCCCACCACACACAGTTTGGAGCTTCAGCCTTTGACACTTCTAATTTGACAGATCAGACTGAACCTTGCAGAACTGACTTTGTGATCTGCGTACTGAGGATTATAGTACTTTATCTACAGGGGGATTTGGGGAGGGGTACAGAATGAGACAACAGGTGGAAGCCACCAGCAAAGTGCCAGGCATACTGAGGACACAGCCGACGTCATCCCCAGCATGCCCGGGTTCCCACCCCACGGCCAGCGCTCGCTCATTCTGCGCCCACCCTCGGAGCGTTGGTTTTCAAAGCTGGAGGGCAGCTCTGTGTACTGGGCATGGTTCGCATCCCTTCCCTAGGGGAGGGTCCCTGATTGTTTCCCAGGAAGGTCTTTGAGAACTTTCAGAGCAAAGCGGAGGCTCTAGATTCCCGTCTCCTCCTTGACCCCGTTCCTGTCCACCGCCCTTCCCTCGCTGTGACCCCTCCCTCGTGCTGCTCTGCGAGCCCCACTCTGGATGTTCTGCCCAGCCACAAGCCGACTTCTGTACAGCGGGAGAGGGGGAGTCCCCAAAGGGAGAGGAGGCTTCATCCTCAAAGCAAGCAGCAGAGGCCATTTTCACGGTCATGATCTACCTGCTCCCGCAGGACAGAGACGGGAGGTACTGGCTCCAGCGCCTTTGCCACAGGCCTGCTAAGGGGTCCAGAGCAAGGAGGTGTGACACCAGCATCCCCCTCCCCTCCCGCTGGCCCCCCACATGTCCATATTAATTACTCCACCATCCTGGATTAATATTTATGCAGTCAACATGAAAAGCAGAGCACTTCTTCCAGGAGCCTCCCCCTTATTCAGATGAAACAAGTACCAATGCCCGTTTTGCTAGGAAGGCGTTGGAAATGAGACAATGAATAGGAAACCGTTTCTGCCCTCAGAGAGCTCCAAGTTCAGTGGAGGAGGTAACTGAGAAAGCTTTTCATCACGACAGCGTAAGTGTGGACAAGAGCACAGGGAGGGGCAGCTCAGCGGCCTTGGGTGCCCAGTGTGACCGTGTGACTTACAGGGAAAGGGGGAGAAGAGCAGGGACTGATGTCTGAGCTCACGTCAACTAGAATCAATGCCAGGTGCAATCAAGTGACATCGATGCTGGAAGGAGCCTGATGCATCTTTTCTAATCCGAGCCACCAAGTCTATAGATCAGGCAAACATCGGTTCAAGGTCACACGACTATTTCTGCCATGTGACAGCAAACTTGGCTTCCATTAGAAGGTTCAAATGCAAAGGTACATCACACTGCAATCCTAAGAAACAAGCCGTCTCCTGACCCACAGAGCCTGCCGCACTTCCACCCAACACATGCTGGGATGGGCCTTCAAGGTTCCTGTCTGTTTTGGTGATAGGGTCAATAGATATATAAAGAGCCAACTTATTCAACTAATACCCAGTGAGCAAACATCTTCAAAGTTCTATGCACTATCCACACCCACAGGCAACACACAGTCTAGGAAGGGCTCAGAGCATAAACATTATAATAACATGCTTATACCCAGCATGTATTGCAGTATGTAGAGGCATGCAGTACAGGAGGGCACAGGAGGGAGAGACATTCATACGCCCCTGGCTAGCTCTAGTTCTAGCTAGACAATAAGCTTCACATGAGCAGAAACCCGTATCTGCCTGGTTTACCATCTATCTATCCCCTGTGTCTGGCACATAGGACGAATTCCATAAAAATTTGTTAAATACATGA
The DNA here is from genome assembly GCF_041146395.1 of Eulemur rufifrons. NCBI lineage: Eukaryota > Metazoa > Chordata > Mammalia > Primates > Lemuridae > Eulemur > Eulemur rufifrons. The sequence continues at coordinate 6,456,527 of NC_090994.1, forward strand.
ACGGATGCATATATTTTACTAACGAGGAACTAGAGGTCCAGGAAGGGAAGTGATTTGACTTGCCCATCATCCCCAGGGCTAGGAGGAGAAATCTGAACCCAGGTCTGCAGACATCTAATCCAATGCACATCGCAGCAGAATGGCCACCAAAGCTTTGGTAAAGTTTCCCAAGAATCCCAGGCTCACTTCTTCCTAGCTAGGCTGGATAAACTTATAACGACATGCATCCTGGCATTGGACATGGCTGACTGTATAATTAGCTTATTTCCTACCCATATGGAGCAGCTCAGCTCCTGGGCCTCAGTGGGGAATTCCTCGTATGTTGCTAAGGTCGCCTTCTGGGATTACATCTTCAGAAGTGTGCGGGAGGAGGAGTCAGCTGTGCTGATAAATGAATCAGAGAGACAGGAGGAAAGCTGGCAGAGTCCCCGCAGGCGAGATGGATGGGGGCCGGAGCGTGCTCGGGGGCTGCTCTCTTCCCTCGGCCCCTTCTCCCTCTGTCCTAAAGTGGACCCAGTGGGAAAATAGTGCCTGCTTCTCCAGGACTTATTGCTTAGTCATAAATCTCCATCCCGGACTGTGTATGGGGTAGGGGGAGTGCACAAGGGACGGAGACCCAACAGAAAGGAATATGGGAGGAGGAAAAAAAAGGGGGGGACAAAAATGTCTGGTAAAAGTTGAAGGGCCAGCAAAACCTCTTTAACTTGTGTTTCATAAGTCAAGAAATATTTTATCACCCTTGCAAGTCAAACCTCCGAAAATCAATAGGGCTCGAGAGTTGCCTATATTGATCTGAATGCCCGAGATGTATTGAAATATTCATGGCTGGATGTATGTGCTCCGAGAAGGTGCTGGGGGCTGGGCCCGGTGCAGAGAAGGGGAAATGGGTAGGTAGATTTCTAAGTAAAAGCCATTCTCATTTTCATTAAAAATAGATTAATTCTATTAGTTGGACTAAAACCTCATACTTAAAAGGAAACGAGCTTGTTTGTCAGACAAACAAGCTACTGGCAAACCCAGGGGGAAAAAAAAACATTTATTTATTGCTATTTAATAGCAGAAGAGCCAGGGAGAGTTGATAAAATTAGCACGGTATCCCCCGGGGAGGAGCAAGGGGCTGCTTTGTTTGCAAAGCCAATTTGGACACTGCCGCTTTGATCTCCACTTTGAGCATTTGAGCAGGCATGTTAGTATCACTCATTTCACAGGAGAATTGGGATTCAAGTTTCCCCAACAATCTAAAAAGCAGTACATTAGAAGGGGATTGTCTGCCTGTAGTCTCAGAGACTCAATACCCTTGATACTAATTTGATGTGATGCATTTCACCAGATGTGTCTACCTGAATGATATCTGATGCCCAGGAGACTGTGGTCCTGTTCGAGAGTATTAGGCTTGGGTTTTTTTTCCTCCTCCGAAAATGATTGGAGGAAGGCATCCATAATTTAAAATCTGCATATAGATATGACATATGTTACAAATATTTGAGAAAATTCATGCAAGGAATTGAACAACAACAACATATGGAAAATCGCTTCCAAATAACAAGGCAGAATTAAAAATAATCTGTTACCTGTAGCTACCCTCCTCTTACATTCCAGAGCAACTGGCAGAGATGGTGACGAACCCCGGCTCTTGAGAAAACTCAAGCCCGCAGAGGCATTGCTCTGTGGGGAAGCATCCGGGGCAATGTCAGGTAGGTTGACATTCCAACAGGGCTCATCATCTCCACATTATCCAGGTGTAAGAACGATCCCACAGAAACAGCAGCAGGCGTGGAATTGCATGGATGGGCGTATCGGTCCGTCACAATATGACTTCAGGGAGCCTAAGCCATCCTGAACAGCTTGTGCCCACTTTATGGGGACACAGCAAATGCCTGCCACAGGCTCTCTTACTTCAATGAAAACGAAATATGTTTATAAACATCTACAAGGGAGCCAGCCTGGCTTCCACAGGCAACCATTCCCAAGAGGTAGTGAGGCTGGCTCAAGCCTCTAATCCCTTCCCGCTGCTTCACCCCACCGTCCCCTCTCTGGTGTGCACAGCATTGCTGTCACAGGGCAACACAGTTGCAGAAGACAACGAGCAAGAGATACAGAGCTCCCTTCCTTCCCAGAGCATCCAGGAGGGCCTCTTCTGAAGGGAGAAATCAAACGTCTGCCAGAGAGTCAAGCATGGCTGTAATTCTGCTGTTTCTTTTACTGAATGCAACCATCCATCACGGCTTTGTCACCTTCATACTATATTTACAAAGTGCTTTGTAATCCCCTCCTCGGTCCTCCTCCCTGAGCAGGTTAGAATTTTATTGTTATTCCCATTCAGTAGATGAAGGAAGAACAGAGCAGAGACCTTTTCCCAGGGTCTCACAGGAGGAGCAGGGGTTAAGTTCAGATCCCTAAATCCCGATACCATTGCTAAACTAATGCACTCGTCCCTGTCCCCCACCCCGGCAAGCAGAGGAACCAGGAGGGCCCTGTTACCTGAACGCTTCCTCTTTTCCAAGTGAGATACCACCGTGGTTGGTTAAAAGTAGACAAAGTGTTCTGGGAACACATTCTCGAAGATGAATTTCCGAGGTGTCAGTGTACACGATCCGTCCCCGGAGGCTGGCGATTGCACCTGGAGATCAGAGCTTCTCTCCTTGCCCTCCCCTCTTAGCCTCCCCTCACAGCTGGGGTAAAGGCCCTGGGCACCACTGTCACCAGAAAGGACGGGGGTGGGGAAGAAAATGCTCTGAGTCCAGCAAGTGGGTTTTGCATCACCTAACAAAAGTTTTGGAGATGTAGGAGTGTGAGCAAAACCCCTACAACAGGCTTCTAGCGGTGGTCCTTCTTCCTTGCCCTCTAGACTATACTTCTTCCAGTCCATCATCCCTGTCACCATTTCAGTTGTCACCACAGATTCAGTTATTTGTGGGACATAGCCCTGCTCAACCTAAAATCTTCCACTGATCTCGCCTACTGCTAGCGGGTCTTTTAATTTGGGGACCGTTCATAATGGGTGCCAGAGGGTCTACAGTGCTCCCTGAAGTTGCATGTAAAATGTAAAAATGTGTGTGTGCATGTGTGTTGCTGTACTGTTTTTTTCCCCAGAGAAAAGGATCATAAATTCCACTCTACTCTGTGTCCCAGGAAATATTAAGAATTATTCATGTACGGCAAGAAGCTCAAGTTCTTTACTGCGGCATTTGGGGCCCTTCATGACCCAGCCTTTCCCCGTGTGGCCTCATAGCTCATCCTCATTCTCCTACTTCCTGGAGCAAATTCTGAGCCTTCAGGCCAGTGCACAAGCTGCTCCCTCATAAAAAGGCCTCCCAAGCCATCTGTGACTCTTCAGGGAGGTGGTTCGGATGTCCCCTCTGTGTGTCCCCTGCAGTCCCCAAGCATTCCTTGATTTCTACCATGACATGTTGTAATTGCTTATTTATTTGACTGTCTGCCTGCTCAGCCATGAGCTCCTAGAAGGCAGGGACCATATTTTTGTTTGTTTATGAATCCCTAGCTCTTAGCATATGTCCCCAAATAGTAGATATTCGGCAGATGTGATATTTACCACAATAACATGGTAAGTGGTGTCCAAAACATTCTGTTGTATAATATGTAGTCTCTCATTAGTCCCAGGTTAATGAAACGAAAGGTGGACTCTATACACCTGGAGGCATTCCAGGCAGGTCTGACTATGTAATCCAAATCCTTTCCGCTCCCGGTTGTGGTTTGACGCCACCCGAGAGTAAGTCATTGACTCTAGCTTAAATGTTGATTGAAATCATTCCAGATTTGCAGACTTTGAAATACCCAGGAGAGTGGAAATGATTCCAAGAATCTCCCAGATAGTTGGAGTCTAGGTCTGTTGCCCCGCATGGACAGTTTGTGCTGGGAGAACACTGGGTCCTGGGCACCCACCCTCTGCCCCCAGCACGGGGCTGTTTACCATCCTTGGTGCTGCCCCATCCTCCTTTCCAAACTGCCCGTCTGCGCCAAGAAGAACTGCCTCATCCAAGGAGATAAGGGCTTCAGCCTCCATATGAGCCTACGGGCTGGGCCAAGGGCACGAGCGAATCACCAGGCCCATTATGACTAAATTTGCGCAAGCTACAGAGGTATTTCACCCCGTTTGCAGAAAGCATAAACGATCACTGGGAGAAATTTAACTTTAAGTCTCATTTTCCTGGGCCATGTCCGCCTTGATGAGAACATACAAGGGCAGGGGAACAAGCTCATTAGTCCCTGATCCTGAGTACCTGACCCACCCCCTGATACCACTGGGACCTCAGCCCAGAGGGTGCACATTCTCAGAGGCGCTGGCCCAGAAACCAGGCTCATGTCTCATATATCATGTCTCATCCCCAAACCCTTAAGGCTCTGGCTTCTAAGGATTTGCAAGGCAAGGATGATACAAGTGTGGGGAAATTAGTTACCTACGTTGCGTACTGTCCCCAAAACCTCACATATATTCATTCGCTTAATCCACACAAAAACTCTGTGAGTTAAATATTATTATTCCTATTCTGTAGACACGTGGTCCCCAACCCCTAGGCTGCAGACCAGTACTGGGCTGTGGCCTGTTAGAAATTGGGCCACACAGCAGGAGGTGAGCAAATGAAGCCTCACCTGTATTTACAGCCGCTCCCCATCACTCACGTCACCACATAAGCTCCGCCTCCTGTCAGATCAGCAGCAGCATTAGATTCTCACAGGAGCATGAACCTACTGTAAACTGCACACGTGAGGGATCCAGGTTGTGTGCCCCTGAGAACCTAATGCCTGATGATCTGAGGGGGAGCTGAGGCGGTGATGCTAGCGCTGGGGAGCAGCTGCAAATACAGATTGTCATTAGCAGAGAGGTCTGACTGCACAGTAAATGTAATGCACTTGAGTCATTCCCAAACCATCCCTCCACCCCACACCTGGTCCATGAAAAAATTGTCTTACATGAAACTGGTCCCTGGTGCCAAAAATGTTGGTGACCACTGCATAAAATGGAAGCTGAGAAACATTAAATAACACATGCTACGTCATGGGCCAATGGTCAACCAGTCCGATTCCAAAACCCGTGTTCTTTGCACGATGGAGGCAGCAGAGCACAATACTGACAGCTGGGTTGTGTGGGATGGCACACAGACGCCACCACCACTAACTGAGTGAGGGGCACATGTCTGAACTGCTAGGTGACTCCATTTCCAGAGTAACATGAGGAGAACATCAGTATCTACCTCAGAGTATGACAGGAAGGATGAAAGGAGTTAATAGCTCTGAAGAACTTAGAACGCCTATCAGGGCTTAGTAAATGCCAGTCGTTATGGTTACCATGACACAGGCTGATCACTTGGTGATCACATTTTCTAAACAAAAATTTAGACAAGTAGCCTGACCAGCAAAAGTAAATTTAGGGTTTGGGTTGGGTGAGAGCCCTGAATACTGAACTCTGTCATGGCTCTAAAAAGTGATGATCGGACCTCTCTAGTTTAGACACCACTGATTGGCATTTTCCTCCCACTTGTGACACATTCCAGATATTCACTCTTTAAGCCCCAGAAAAGCATTAGGGTAATAACTTGAAGAGTTTTTTTCCCCTACAATAACCTCTAAATCCCTTTCCTCATCAGTATGCTGGGAGGCACATCTAGTTAATATGGATTTTTTTCTTATTTTTCCTCCCAGTGCTTCTCCCCCATGCGCGGACTGATTATTCTGTGTTTTCATTAAGAACATTTTCCATTTGCCAGTCCAGAAAACAACTCCTTGATGTGACGGCATCATTTCCTGCAGAGAGGAGCCTTTCCGTTTGCAGCCAATCGCAAGCCCAGATTCAAACAGGAATTAACTTCCAACCCTTCTTCCTCAAACACCAATGGAAAGGTCACAAGCTGACCCCAGAGACAGCCTCTTGCCCACTTCTGCATGTAAATCTCAAAGGTCTTTCTGGTGCCTAGCTGGAGAAATTTCCCAATTTCTGTTTTATTCCTTGCGTGCATGCTCTAATTTGGCAAAAAATAATTCTAGCAGCTTAATACATGTCTCTTGGACATCTTGCAAGGACAGCATTAGAGGCTGTGTCTGAGGAAGCATGGCATGATGACTGGTTTTATTGTGCTGCATTATTTTGGTCTAGAGAGGTCTCACTTATCTAATAAACTTTTATTAAGTATCGATGATGAGCCACAGACTAGAACAAAGAGTGAGGAGGGTTATAGACCCATGCCTTCGAGAAGCTCAAATTGAGACATTTGGAGAGTAAATAGATATTTTCAACATCCCATGGAGAGTGTTGCATGAGACATAGACACTACAAGTTGTAGGGTGCAGAGGAAGTGACTTGCTATGCCAGGAAAAGGTGGCAGGTTTCACAGAAGAGACAGCCTTCTTCCCTAAGTTGGTCTTGGAATAGTTGCAGAAGTTTGCTACAGTGGATGGACTGGGTAGGTACTGGGGTAGGGAGGAGGGAAGGGAGCAAATGCAGGGACAGAGAAAGTATAATTACACTAAGCAGAATATAGAATAAACTATATTTATGTGGACAAGATGGTTGAATTTTCTTTGGAAAGACTATGGAGGTTCCAACACAGACAGACCTGTAAAACACCAGAGAATCATTTATTTAAATGAGAGCAATGCACTAGCTTAGTGTTGCTCCAGGGCAAGTTATAGACAGACTTGCTTTAATGGGACGAAAATTTTGGCAGACCCGTAGTGTTGACTTAACACGTTTTTATTATGTTTTGCGCAAATATAAAACTGGGTATGACTTCTTGTAAGTATCGAACAGCCATAAAGTCATATCCACTAAGTGAACAGAAACAAAACTTAAAGGGCAATAAAATCCATTAATTTAAAACGCTAAATAATGTGTTTGGCAGAAACTAAATTGCTATCCCCCAAATTAATAAGATGCCGAAATCTATAATGCAGTCACTTGGGAGTTTGGCATGTCTATACTTCTATGTGTTATGGGATGACTAAATTCTATTGCTTCGCTTCTTTTCTTTTAAAATTACTGGCAACTTTCATTCATTACAGCATACCTGATGGTGTTTAATCTTAAGTTTACAAAACTCGTAATTTACCTATTAAACCTGACTCTGTTCTTCTTGCCATGTGTTAAAGGACATCATTTCTGTGATGTCTACCCAAAGTCTTCACCTGGTAAAAAAGTTTAGAAACAAACATCACAGCCCAGGAAAGTGTCTTTCAATAGTAAGTCATCGTTAGAAAATAAGTCTTGTGTTTATTACTGGTAGAGTTTAGCGTGAGTACAAGAGGACCTGGGTCAGTAGCTGTCACTGCGACTTGAGGACCTGTTGACCTACTCACTGTCACACAAGCCCAGGCACAAGTTCCCTCTGGGGGATCCCTCCAACGAACATAAACACAGTCCCAGGACCATGTGGCACCAGGGCCTCATTTAGATGCCCTAAAGATTCTGATAATAGAATTCTATCATTATTAAAATGAGAATATAAAATTTAAAATTTCATAAAGAACTTGTAGACTCCTAAGATTGTTCCAGAAGTTTGCTGAACCCAATTTGAGAAAAGTTGGACCAGATGATCTTGAAGGGCCTTTCCAACTCTGAAGTTTCCCCCATCATTTGAAAAGCCAGAAATGATGAAAACCAAACCACACAACGAGGATGAGCCCTTATGGAAACCATCCAATTAACCAAATTTGTCTTCGGTGCCCCCCACCTTCTCTTTCGCGCCCACCTCTTTCTCACTCCCCTGGAGCCCAGAGAACTCGGTTCTCACAAAAACCTGCTCTTGGAAAAGAACAAGATCTTGGCCCTCCATGTCCGAGCGTGGACTGAATCAACATCACGTCAATCAAAGGTCCTGCATGTTGAGCTTGAGTCCTGCATTTGCGAGTGTTTCTTTTTCATCCCTTTTATTTTTAAGGCCCCCACGCAGGTATTTCAGATATGAATAAATAAGTCCAGGGGGAAAAAATGCTTGGTGAGCGAAGAAAGAGAGGCTTGGGGGGCATACCAGGGAGGTGGTGAGCCCTGGGGACATCTCAACTCTGAACATCTGGAGCCTGAGTCACTTGAGTGATGACAGCAAAAGTCACACAATTATAAACCCGGCAGATTTGAAAATTGATCCTGAATCAAACAACCGCTAATTTTCCTGGTCCCCTCTGGCAATCATCCTTTCAAACTATTTAGGGCTTTTAAAATATGAAAATAATAAACCTCTGGCAATCCTCTTCCTCTCACCTCCCCATCCGCCACCCTCTCCCCTCGTTGTAAAAACCCTCTGGTTGGTTATATCTGTAATCAAATTACACTTTTCAAGCTGTTCTCTCCGTAAGTTCAAGAAGAGTTGATTTCCCCCCACGATTGCTGCGAAACTATAATTGCCTGCTACATCTTTTGTCCACTTTTTGAATAAGTGGTGTTAGATTTGCCACTTTGCCTAATCCTCAGGAATCTGACCTGTCATTATACAAACTTCTAAAAATATCAGCTTGCACTTCACAGTTTCTGTTTTGGTTTTATGTAATTCCTCTTCAGTGTGTTTTATTTGAACCTGCTAACCTGTTTTGAAGGAAAAAAAAAAAATTGCTAGCTGCCATGCCTGTCATCTGCTGTGTTTGCTTCCTTCTCAAAAGGCCTCAAATGAGAATGCTGGTCTCTGGGTGGTTCAGTAAAAATGAGAAGAATGAAACAGAGGAAAAACTTGTGGACGCACACATTTCCCTTTGGTCTCCCATGACTACAGAGAACATGCTTCGCTGTTATCTTCTCACAACTAAGACTCTCTGGAAAGGCCACAGTGAAAAGCAGAATCCAGTATTGAGCACCTGCTAAGTGCATGACCTGCGCTAATTGCACGGAATGAGCAGAGTTGGCTGATGCAGGTGGTTAAGACAGATTCTTGGGGCGATGGGGTGGAGGAGGTAGGTGAGAGTGGAAGTGCTGACGGTAGGGGTCTGGAAGCACACTGGGAAAGGAGAAGGACGTCTCTTACATGAAAGCAACACTCTCTGCCTAGTTTGGCTGTCCATAGTGGGGCATAAGACAGGGCTTCTCCAATTGTGGAGTTGCTTCTGGGAGAGCGGGGTCATAGCTGGTAGGAGAAGGCTACCATGGGACAAAAGTGGCCACCCCCTCCCATATAGATATACTGCTCATGGTTCTCCATAGCCTCTTGCAGGCTGTAACTGTGAAAGGGCAGGAAATGGGAGCACCTCCACTGCACCCCAAAGAAGCTCACTGAGTGACTCTTAGCCTGGGCTCTGCTTCTCCAAGAGCACAGTGAGGGCTGGACTTCATCCCTGCCAGACAACTCCCCACGTGGAGTGACCCACTGCACCTCTGCTAATCTCTACTTCTTCCCGTGCTGGGCTTGGCAGACACATCCTGGGTCCTTAGGCTTGGTTAAGCTCACTCCGTATGCTCTGGGCTGCCTTGATGAGGAAGACCACTGCGCTTCTTTGACCTATGCCATGCCCAAAGACCCCAAAACATCTCACAGCATGTCATCACCCAACATCCAGGACCAGTCCTTGGAACCCTGCACTGGTGGCCAGAGTTCTGACCTGCAGACCTGGCTATACCTGCCCTCTTCTCCAGGCCCAGCCTTCTCAGTGCACCTGCCCATGTTCAGTTGTTCAGCGGCTGAAGGGGTCCAGTGCTTTTCTCTTTTATGTTCAGTTCAGTAAGTAGTTTCTGAATATCTCAACATGGGCAAGACTGAATATAAAAATATGATGAGTGATTGACATGATAAACAATTTTACAGAAATAAAAAAGATTTTATCAAGTAGTACTGTAAATGATTGCATACTAACACACTACATAATCTAGCTGAAATGGATAAATTTCTAAAACCATCCAACTCAGTAAGACTGAATCACAAGGAAATAGAAAATCTGAACATACCTATGCACAAACCATCGCTCATTTATCTTATACCTACAACCAGGAAGGAAATTGACTCAGTAATCAAATCCTTCCAAAAAGGAAAGCCCAAGACCCAATGGCTTCATTGGTGAATTCTGCCAAGGACTTACAGAAGAATTAACATCAATACTCCTCAAACTTCCAAGTGTTTGAAGAGGAGGGAACACTTCCAAACTCATTCAGTGAGCCCAATATTATGCTGATATCGAAGCCAAACAAAGACAACACAAAAAAAGAAAACTATAGACCAACATTCCAATAAATATTGATACAAAAATCCTTAACAAAATAACCAGCAAACAGAATTCAACAGTATAATAAAAGGATTATACAACATGACCAAATGGGATTCATTTATGGAATGCAAGGATGGTTCAACATACAAACATCAATGTAATATACCACATTAATAGAATGAAGAGAAAAAAACACCATGATTATCTTCATTGGAGCAGAAAAAGCATTGGATAAAATTTATCATAAAAACACTCAACAAACTGAATAGAAGGAAATTACCTCACATAATAAAAGTCATATGTGAAAAGCCCACAACTGACATCATACTCAATGGTGAAAACTTGAAAGTTTTTCCTCTAAAATTGGGAACAAGACAACAATGCCCACTGTGGAAGTCCTCAACAATGGAGGGGCTGGGGTGAACATCCCCCCTAAAAAATGTTGCCATCCACCTATTCAGAGAATACAGTTTCAGTAGCCAATGGCACCAGAATGAGGCAAGGGACATATCTCCACGTAGCTGAGATAGGCACTTCTGCTTCCTCTGTCCTCCCCTCCCATCCCCCAACTCCTAAGGAAATGTACCAGATGCACTTCTGGGACATTATTCAATATAGAGTATTTGAGAGCATCAAGTGGGGAAAAAATAGAATCATTTATGTCTCTCCCCAGGGGGTTGAATTTAAGCCGTAACACCAGTTACCCTAAAATAAAGCAACGCACGGGGTACTGTAGGACTCCGAGGAGGTGACTGAGGGCTTTTGAGGGATGCATGGAAACATTGCAGAGGAGATGGTAAATGAGCCCCAGGAGGACTTAGCTCTGGGCCATCTGGGGGGGTGTCCATCAAATCCCCTCTTTTCAGACCTGGTGACTTGTGCAGGGAGGCCCCTGGACATGTAGGATGCACCCCTCATTCTCTCAGCATGTGACTTTCCCACACCCTGTGCAAAGGCAGAAGGCTGCCCACTCCCACCACACAACCATCGCTCATTTATCTCAAACACTCTGTGCTGAGCAGTACTGAGCAGTATCATCCCCTCTCTGTTCTCTCTATTGGTTTCCTGCTATGTCCCAGGAACCAGGGTCACACAGGTGTCATAACCCCTCCCTTCCAGCCCAAGTAGATTTCCTTGGTAATATTCCTGAATATGCACAACTCTCAACTCTTGGAGCAGTAGAAGGGGCCCTCTTAAAATATCAGTGTGTCCTTTTAAGCTCTCGGGTTAAACACACATCTAATAACATATAGCATGTGATACGTAAACAAATTATTTGATGGTGCTGGGGAGAGAGAGATAAAGACCCTGAAGGACAGTACTAGTCATCATAGTAGCAATAATATTAATATTAATAGCTCCTCTTTATTGAGAGCTTTAGTGAGGCAGGCATGGTGCTAAGTATTTTCAATATATCATCTCTTACTTCTCAGAACAGTTAAGACACCTATACAAATAACTGCTGGGTATCTGTTCATGACATTCACATATCTTCTTTCCCAGTCTTATGTTAAATATTTTTATTAACTTCTTTTCATTGGTGGGGAATTTAGATGTAGAGTGATTAAATAACTTGGACAAAGATTATCCAAACAAATTACTTCTCCTCAATCACAAGGCATTAGTGCATGATAGTATTTTGGCAGAAAAGGAAGTGATTTATGTCCAGAAACTTAAATTTTATCAACTAGGCCCCAAATTTACCAACATTAAGTGCAGAAGACATTTTCAACTTATCTGCCTAACATAAAACCTTACAAAATTTTCTAGAACACTGTCTGAAAAGGAATTTGCTACCATTTGCTTCAGTTTTGAATGAACATACATTAGAATGTACACGTAATATTAATTTTCTGAATTATCCTTAGAATTTTTAAAGCATTAATATGCATTAAATCTTTTACTTTTTTAGAAATAGTCTGATTAGAAGAAAACAAAAAACAATGGGGTTTAAAAATTCCAATTTAGTGATGATGATCTAAAACAGTGTATTGTTCACTAGAATAACAGAAAAGAAAACCAGATATTACTATAATCTAGCTTGTGTACAGGAAGTTTTAGAAAGTTTTAAACTCTGGCCCTTTATTCTTTAGGCATTTTCCTATCTCACAGCCAAGATTAATGTGTCAATCAAATAAAACTGAGATTCAAATTATCTGCCCTATTTTACAGGGTGGTTGAGTAAGCATAATGCTATCACAATTAACATTGGTTCAGTGCATACTGTATGTAATGTGTATATCTTAAATTCATTTGATATTTTTTAAAAAACCCAGGAGACGGGTACTATTATTATTTTATAAATAAGAAAATTGAGGTTCTAAGAGGTTAACTAACTTGAGCAACGTAAGTGATGGAGAAGAGATTCGAACCCAGGCAGGCTGGCTCCTGAGCATAGGTTCTTAACTCCTCCACCACAAAATAGGATAGTATATATAAAAAATAAAGTTCTCATCCAATCAGGGCACCAAGAAGGTATCTCAAATATTAGCTTAAGCCCCTTTCTTTAACTACGCCTGAAGGGGCTAAAAATCTCTGTGATCAAATATTGCCTCATTGGAACTTGGTAACCACTCAATATGGGTTCCAAAGACTCTCTGAAAAGTTAAAAGCATTGCACGAATGTTAGTACTACTAATTTTATTGGCCTGTGATACCATTTTTTAATAGTCTCTGAATAGATGATATTGATACTCCAAATCAGCACTGAATGTAGACTGTACAAATAGCATTCAGCATGAAGTTCTCTTGGAATGCCTTACATTATTCCTCTGAACACTTCCAAAACTAAAAATGATGTCAGTCAGAGACATGAAGCTAAAGGGGGAAAAAAGGTTTTATAAGTATGTTTACCAAAAATAATAATTCTCTGCCAAATCACCTACCATTCTAGATTGAGGACATGATGAATGTTGGCTCTTCCTCAAATCAAATACATCCGCCAAGTATAAAGACTCACCATTGATGACATGCAAACAAATGTTACAAGTCCCCCAAGATCATTTTCAAAGGTGACAGTAAGTGTGTTCAGCATTAGAATCAAGTTGGCACTAGTCTACCCACTTGCCACAGTAAGTATTACACGTTGAAATTGACAGTATTCATTCAAAAGTGTTATCTTTAGGTATATTTTCTGAAAAAAGAATTCATAGTACATATCTCATATATTTTCCCCCAACTAGCCCCATTCTGTGTTAATAATTCAGAGTTGTGCCACCTTCTTGTACAGAATTTCTTGGCCAACGACCCACAGTGTGCTACTCAGCGCTCAGAGCCAGAGCAGCAGCTGACCCGGTGAACCCCCACTCCACCCCTACTCCCCAACATTTCGCGTCCGAGCTACAGGAAAGCTAATGGTGCTTGTGTTAGAAACAGCCAGGACAAAGGTCAGCTGGTGAGGAATGTCCCCAGGACCCTACTCCGCTGGCTCCGTGGGGCTGATGCAGAAGGGCGTGTTGATGAGAAAGTAAGACCGAGACTGTTGGAGCCCTGTCACCCGAGCCAATGTAAACACTGGGCCACAAATACTTCCCCTTCCGCCTCCAGGATCCAAATGTCAATTGCTTCCAGCTTCAAAGTTCTGAATCTCTACCACACCTCCCTTTGATTCCAGCTTACTTGGAAAGAGAACAACATGCCTGACTCCATCTGTGTGGCAAAACCGAGTCTCTTTAGCTGAGTCCTCAGGAGAGGGTAGGCGTGTCCCGAGCCTGGATCCCTAAAATATAATTCACCCTAGAGAAAATCCTGGCCATCTACCAAGCGACCACACAAACAACAGGTCAACCTCTGAAAAGGCCATCCTCTAGGTGGGTGGGACTCAGGACAAATCAGACCTAGTTCAGGGGCCAACCTGGGAGGGCTCAAGGGGGCACGGAGGATGCCACAGTGCTGAACCAAGGGGTCACTCACCTGGGAACTGGGACAGAGGGAAAAACAGATGACCAGCTTTTCCCTGCTCCCCTTTCCCAACCCCCGCATTCTTTTGGCCAACAATATTTGACCATGTTATATTTGCCAATGCTTTTCACCAGTAAACTTATCCCCCGCCCTTTAGCTTAAAAGCAGGTGATCTAATGATCTGTTATAACCAGTTTGCCAAACATTCAACCCCTTTTGAGTGCTTTTGTGCATTGGCATGGGTGTTCTAAAAAACACTGGGGGGCATCTTTCTGGCATTTTAAGGATCCTTCATTATCAGCACACTGAGTTTGTGGTTTAAAGTGTGGCTTTTTCTACCCTCCTCCAGCAAATGCTGCTTTGTCTCTGGGCTCAGCAGGTGGAGGACAACCTGCATTTTAGGCAGGTGCTAGGATGGGACAGTTCCTCTTGGTTTTTTGGCAGCTTGCTATGTAGTGGGGACACAGGAGGAGGAAGGGGGTGGGAGGTGAGAGTGGAAGCAGAGCCCTTTAAACAGTGTGGGGCCAACTCTTGATTCTTCCTGGGGGAACCTTCCAAATGGGGACTGAATTCTTCACTTTGCCCATCTCCCCACAACCCCAGCACGGCCGGTCTCCAACTCTGCCTGCCTTTCCTTCCACTACTGTAATTCTCATTTCTATAACAGGCATTTTTTTTTTTTTATTGCAGCTCCCAGGCCCTATTTTCATGATACATAATTGCCCTTGAGTTCATAGGTTGGAATTTGACCTCTGGTTTCATAGGGCTCTGGTTCCCGGCAAGAAGGAGAAGGCTGCGTGAGAGAGCAACTTAGAACCACGGTTACCGCGGCCGCCCGTTCCCAGCACCCCAGCACGTTAGCTGCACACGCTCAGCCTTTGCTCATTTTCAGAAGTGAGAAACGGCCTGACCACAGCCTGCTTTCATAGGATTCTTAGGCAAGTAGAAAGTAGCATGCGAGGAAAGGACATAGGTTTTAGAGGCTGACAGGGTGGGCTCTCAGTTCTGTTTTAACCACTTCTCCTGGTATTGATTTCCTCAACTGTAAAGTGCGAATGATATCAATAATTAGCCTCTTCAAGAGCTCTTGAAGAAAGAGCTTCCTTGTGAACAAAGAACGGATGATGGATATGAGATATTGGACTTATTTATTTTTCTTCAATGCAACATGCATTTCTCTGCCTGTGAGTCTTCACATGTGCCACCCTTTGTCTAGAACATTCTTCAGCTTGTTCCCAACTCAAAACTCACCCTTGCATTGGCTAACTCTTACTCACCTCTCGGGCTTTAGTTTACATAGCACTTCCTCAAAAAAGCAACATCTCCTCTTGCCCCTTTCTAGACTAAGCCAAATATCCCTTTTGGTATTCCCAGAGTACTCTAGATATTTCCTTATTGCATTCAGATTTTCTTAATTTTTTTTACCTAATGTCCTTTTCCTATTCCAGGATCCCATCATATTAGCAAAACCAAGAAGTAAAAGGGAAGGGGGAATTTATATGCTAAATTCCTCTGTTACCAAATGCTTCTTGGGCTAGGAAAGGCCAGAGAAAGCAGATAGAGCCTTAACACCAGGAAAAGAACCAAGCCACCAGCCAGCCTAGTGGCCAACACTGTGACCTGCCCAGTTTCACCACAGAGCATGAGTCCGAGGCCACCAACTTAAGGCATAGTTCTGGGGGGCCAAGAGATAGTCATTTCAAAGCCATGAAATGAAGAGTGAGCCAAGGAAAGAGTGAAAAAGTATCCACCCATTTAACATGAGCCTAATAATATAAATTCCAAATAAAGTGAAAGGTAGGAAAAAAGTCAACAAAGTCAACAATTGGAACATGAACTCACTACAGATAGAAATTAAAAAAAAAAAAATTTGAAACCCACCTGAGCAAGAGCAAGACCCAGTCTCTACTAAAAGTAGAAAAAATTAGCCAACTATGGTATCATAAACCTGCAGTCCCAGCTACTCAGGAGGCTGAGGCAGGAGGATGGCTAGAGCCCAGAAGTTTGAGGTCGCTGTGAGCTATGACGCCACAGCACTCTAGCTGGGGCAACAGAGAGAGACTGTGTCTCAAAAAAAAAAATAAGTAAATAAAAGAACAGTCTGAAATAGACTTCAAAATAACTATGTTTGGGGCCTTCAAAGAGATAAATGAAGTAATAATGTCCACAAATAAGAATAAAGTTATGAAATAAAATAGAAATGTAAAAAGAAGTGGACATTTAAAAAAATTATAATTATTAAGCTGAAAAATATAGTTGTGGATCTAATAAATACATAATAGGATAATAACTTGACTGGACATAATTAAAGAGGGAATTAATGACTTGGAAGAAAGTACTAAAATGTTTTCTCTGAAAGAACTGTTAAAAGATGAGTAATGTATTGAGAATTTCCAATGTCCATTAAATAGGAATTCTGGAAAGAGAAAATAGAAGTAAAGATGGAAGGGCAATAGTAAAAAAAAAAAAAAAAAAAATAGCTGAGAATTTTACAGCCTTGAAGAAAGACATGAGTCCTAGGATTTTAAGTATGCACCAATATTGAACAAAATAAAATTAAAATAAAATCAGTGAAACTGGGGAGCACAAAAAAAATAAATAAAAATATTTTAAGATAAATGTCAAAAGTGGACCCTTGCAAGTCCCAGCCAGAAAATTAGACTAGAGAAAGAAATAAAGGGCATCCAAATTGGAAAGGAAGAAGTCAAATTGTCCCTGTTCGCAGATGACATGATCTTACACACAGAAAACCCTAACAGCTCCATCAAAAAACTCTCAGAACTGAGAAAGAAATTCAGTAAGTTTGCAAGATACAAGATCAACACACAAAAATCAGTAGTGTAGTGTTTCTACATACCATCAGCAAGCTAGCTGAATAAGAAATCAAGAAAACAATTCCATTTACAATAGCTATTAAAAAAATAAAATACCTAGGAATAAATTTAACCAAGGAAATAGAAGATCTCTACAATGAAAACCATAATACATGGATGAAAGAAATTTAAGAGGTCACAAAAAAATGAAAAGACATCTCGAGTTCATGACTTAGAAGAATACTATTGTGTGAATGACCATACACTACCAAAAGCCATCTACAGATTCAATGCAATCCCTATCAAAATACCAATGGCATTCCTCACAGAAATAGAAAAAACAATCCTAAAATTCATACAGAACCACAAAAGACTCCAAATAGCCAAAGCAATCCCAATCAAAAAGAACAAAACTGGAGGCATCACACTACCTGACTTAAAATATATTACAAAGATATAGTAACCAAAACAGCATGTTGCTGGCATAAAAACAGACAATAGACAAATGGAACAGAATGGAGAACACGGTAATAAATCCATGCATTTACAGCCAACTGATTTTCAAACATTCACTGGGGAAATGACAGTTTGCTTAATGAATGGTTCTGGGAAAACTGATTATCCATATGGAGAAGAATGAAACTAAACCCCTCTCCCCCACCATGTACAAAACTCCACTCAAAATGGATTAGAGACTTAAATGTAAAACCCAACATTATGAAACTACCATAAGAAAGCATACGGGAAATGCTTCAGGACATTGGTCTAGGCAAAGATTGTATGAATAAGACCTCAAAAGCACAGGTAACAAAAGCAAAAATAGACACACTGGATTGTATCAAACTAAAAATCTTCTGCACAGCAAAGGAAACAGTCAACAGAGTGAAGAGACAGCCTAAAGAATGGGAGAAAATATTTGCAAACTATTCATTCAACAAGGAATATCTAGAATATACAAGGAACTCAACCCAATAGCAAAAAAACCACGTAATCTGATTTAAAAACGGGTAAACTGAATAGACATTTCTAAAATGATGACATACAAACAGCCAACTGGTATGTGAAAAAAATGCTCAATATCCTAATCACCAGGGAAATGCAAATCAAAACTGCAATGACCCCAGTCAGAACAGCTTTTACCAAAAAGACAAAAAAAATAACATGATGGAGGAAGGGGAACTCTTATATACTGTTGATGGGAATGTAAGTTAGTACAGCCATTGTGGGAAGCAGTTTGGAGGAACTACTATTAATATATGATCCAGCAATCCCAAAGGAGAGAAAAATCAGTATTTATTCAAAGGAAAGGAAATTAGTATGTTGAAGAGATCTATGCACCCCCATGTTTACTGCAGCACTACAGCTAAGATATGAAATCCACCTAAGTGTCCATTAGCAGATGAATGGATAAAGAAAATGACACACACACACACATACACACACACACTGAAATACTATTCAGCCATAAAAAAGAATAAAATCTTGTCATTCACAGCAACATAGATAAGCTTGGAGCACATTATGTTAAGTGAAATAAGCCAGTCAGAGAAAGATAAAAACTACATGTTCTCACTCATATGTGGAAGCTAAAAAATGTTGATCTTATAGAAGGAGAGAGTAGAATAGTAGTTAGTAGAGGCTGGGAAGGGTACGGCAGAGGGAGACTGGGGAGAGGTTGGTTAGTTGAGACGAAATTACAGCTGGATAGGAGGAGTAAGTTCTAGTGTTCAATAGTACTGTAGGGTGATTACAATTAACAACTTATTATATGTTTTCAAATAGCTACAAGAGCAGATTTTGAATGTTCCCAACACAAAGAAGTGACAAATATTTGAGGTGATTGATATACTAATTATGGTTTGATCACTGCACAGTATATACATGTATCAAAACATCACACCGTACCCCATAAATATGTACAATTATGTGTCAATTAAAAATAATAAAAGCACAAAAAAATTAAAAATCAAAGAAAGAGGAAAATCTGATTATCAAAAATTATCCCTCACATTAAAAATCCCTAAACTGAAGTTTACCAACATAGACTGAAAAAAATCAAAATGAGTCTTGTCTTAGTCCATTCGGGCTGCTCTAACAAAATACCATAGGGTAGCTTAGAAACGACAGAAATGTGTATCTCACAGTTCTGGAGGCTGGGACATCTGGCGAGGGACTGCCTTCTGGTTCATAGCTGGAGCCTTTTTTGCTGGGTCCTACAAGGTGGAAAGAGCACACTAGCTCTCTGGGGTCTCTAATCCCAATCATGAGGGCTCCGCCATCAACGGTGGGTTAGGATCTCAACATATGAATTGGGACAGGGGGACACAAACAGTCAGGCCATGGCAAGGCTGATAGCCTGTGCTTCAGAATACTTTAATATGGACAGACACAGGAAAAGGTAGCTTTTTTTTTTAGTACAACATTTAAACAATATCTATTTTGTGAATTACAAGGAACTTGCAACTGCAGGAAATAAAATGGAAGTAGAGGAAATAGGCTCTATCCTTAAGGTGTTTACAGGGTAGTTAGTAGAGAAAGACATTCATCCAAGGAACAGCTGGAGACACAAACACATATTTGGTAATGTAGAACCGACTGACTGCATTTATAACGTGCATGTTTACTTCTCCAAAACACTTAAATATTTGTTTCTCAGGACAATTGTGTCAAGTAAGAGGAGTGGATAATGTCCTCAATTTTTTGAGTGGGGAAAGTGGATGCCTGGTCTCTGTTTTTCAGCAAGTTAATGAAGAGTCATGGTTACAACCAGTTATTCTGACTCTTGGAGACGCTGAGGCAAAACATCACCTAGGGAGCCCCCAGAGGATGCATCTTTCAGTAGCTCCTCTTTTATTTCATGGCAAGGGCTGCCCAGGACTCATTTTAAAAACAATATGGATTTTTGCTTCTGGTTATGTTGAAGTCGTTTGCAGCAGATCACTCTAGCCCAAAATAACTAGAACAGCTAGATAAAATAAAACAATTAGTTTCAAGGCATCAGAAAGCTACCAAAACAACCAGCATAGGGGAAGAGAAGGAAATATTCTAAAAGGGGGGAAACTTCAGAAATTTCAACCAATAGTTTGCATTCATTTATTGTTTTGTTTTTGTTTTCCCTGAGGGCATTGCTGATTCTGGGCATGTGGACAGAGGCTGAGAATGAATCTGGGATACGAGGGCTGTCCAGAAAGTACCCAGCCATTGTTAATATAATGAGAACATATTACATGGCTGGATACTTTCCGGACGGCCCTTGTATATAACATCTCCCACAGGGAGGGCTGCTGCTACAGCAAAACCACCAGAGACTTTTGCAGTGGGGAGAGGGAATGGTGGGGTGGCCAAGACAGAGGGGGCAGGACCCTGAGATGGACTCAGGGCCAATACACGGAGCTCAGTGCATTTGCTAAAAATCTAAAGCTGAATTTTCCTCACCCAGAATGCTAAGCAGCTAAGCAGAAAGCCTACAAAGAGCAGAGAAAAGTTCTCAGCAGTCTTGCCGTGCTGAAATGTAAGGATCAGAGTTCAGGACTTATCCAGGAGTGAAGTAAACCAGAGACAGACTTTGCCAAACCCAAATTGCAACCAGCCTCGAGTCGGTTCACTCCCTCATCAGATGAGCCTGGTCAGCTTCCGTTCTGTCTGTCTGTCTGTCTAACGGAGAAAAGATGAACTCTTTCTGGATGGAGTTAACATTATATGAAGCCTCTACAATGTGTGTGTACGTGCGCATGTGTATACATATATGTAGTCTAGTATTCTGTAAAAAAAAAAATTACTGGGTATGCCAAGAAGCAGGATCAAATGACCAAAAATAAGAGAAAAAATTAGGTAACAGAAACATATCCACAGGTGATATGGAAATTGGTGTTAGTACACAAGGACCTTAATTATGATTGTGATACTAGAAAATAGAGAAAATAGAAGATGAAATATTTCACCAAAGAGTTGAAATCTACTAGAAGAATTTTTTAAAAAGTAGACCTTTAGAACTTTTAGAAAAAGTGTAAATGAATGTCTTTTCTGGCCTTGTGGTAGGGAAGGAATTCTTAAATATACACTCACCTAAAGAAGAAAAGATTGATAGATTCAACTAATTAAGATTTTTTTAAATTTTTGTTCAAAGGACATATTAAAAAAATGAAAAATCAAACTACAAACTGGTAGAAGATACTCATATAACCAACACAATGTTCTGAGAATATATTTTAAAATTTTCTATAAGTCAGTAAGAAACAATCCAATTAGGAAAAAAAAGAAGATTTTTCTGAATTCTCCAGAAGAAATATATATGGTTAATAAAAAAGTGAAGAAAGATTTTCTTTGGAATATGAGTCAATTATTTTTAAAGTTTATCTGGAAAAATAAATAGATGAGAAGAGCCAATAAATCTTCTAAAAAGAAGGGTGGAATTACATTAGTAAGTATTTATACACATTACAATTCTACAGTAGAGTATCCTCTCACACAGATAATTGAAACAAAATAGAAAGTCTAGAGCAGACAATGGCGCACACAAGAATTCAATATATGATAAAGGCAGTGTTTTAAATTGTTCAAAGAAAGGAATTATTCAATAATGGCACCAGGAGGGTTACCTAATTATTTGGGGGGGGGGGAAGTCATAATCCTATAACAACTTCAGTATAAACTATAGATTGATTGAAAGGTTAAAATATTTAAAATAAAAGAAGATGGAAAAGCACATCATTTTTGTATATACATAAAGGCAGAATTTATAAAGAAAAAGAATGATATATCTGACATCATTCAATGAAAATGTTCTGTATGTGAAAATTCAACACAAATGAAGTTCATAGGCACATGCAAACTGGGAAAATATAACATGTGGCAAAAGATTAATATCTTTCATATATAAATAACTCTTACAAATATCAATACAAAGAAGGACAAAAGATAACAAACTGCCAAGTGGCAAAAGAAGAAATATAAAGGGCTTAAAAGATCAAAGAAAATGCAACAAAGTGCTCAGGTAAATGTAAACTAGACAACTATGAGCTGTAATTTTTTACCTTCAAAACTTGTGAAGGAGATACAGGGAAATAGAAAATTTCACATAATATTGATGGGAGTGTAAATTGCTTAAAAACAATACAAAACAAACAAAATAAAAATCTTTCTGCCAAGCTAGAAAAACTGTTAGATTGTGCACACTCTTTGACTCAGTAAGCCCACAACTAGAATTTACCAAAATCCACTGAGATAGATGCTATACCTTTGGGTCCAGGGACATCCATCAGAGAGTCATATATGATTATGAAATGTTCAAAATAAGCTAAATGGCCAAAAATAACAAACTGAATACACGACATGTCGAGATGATGGAACATACAACAACCATCAAAAGCTACGTTCTATTAAGAATGCTTAATTACATAGAAAATATTCTAAATATATTAAGAGAAAGAAAGTTAGAAGATGCTATTATCTCATACTCAGGGGGAAATAAAACCCTAAACATATATATATTTTACCAACATACTAACAGATTTATATTACAGAGGGTATCTTATAGATGATTTCAATTTCATCTTTACGCTTTTGTGCACTTCGCAAATTTTCTACAATGAACTTATTTTGTAATCAGAAATATATAATAAATGTTTGCTTTTATAAATTACATTGAAGCAATGGAAATATAAATTTATTTTCTGCTTCCACCAATGTATTCACATTTAAATATATTCAAGGAAATGTAGTATCAGAAAGCATTAATAATTTATACATAGTAAGCCCAGAGAAATACAAGCATTTCACTTGGCTTCTGTTTTCACTGTGTCTAGTCTACTAATTGGCACAGGAGTCCTACCTGGGACCAATAGCCACTCCAAGCCATAAATCAATTAGCCCAAACTTTGGGAGTCATTCAGACAAGCTCAATTCCTTGGCCTCTTATTTTCACATGAACGCATGCTTAATTCAGTGTTGGCACATTCAGTACAGTTATTAAGAACTTGCTGAAGGGTATGTATGTAAAAGCAACTAAGGAACAATTATTCTCAACTACTTCATCCATTCATTCCTTCATGCCATTAGTTACTCATTCATCTCTGTTGGAGACTTTGATTTTATAATTATTGTGCACTTATGATATGTCACATGATGGGCTAGTTACTGGGAGGGATTGAAAGGAAAAATGAAACACATTCTCTACCCTCTAAAAGCTTTAGGTCTTTTAGGTGTAATAAAAACATATACATGAATAGCTACACACAGGTGAGGAGGAATGTTATATCATCAGTACATGACAAGACTGATGTGTCCTCAGAGGTGGGAGTAAGTTTCTGTCTGGAATAATCGGAAAAAACTGTTCCATACATACATATAAAAAAAGAGTATTAATATATTTAATAGTTACTTAAGAGCCTTGTCTGATAATTTCAACATCTGGGTGTTGAGTTTATTACTATTCACTAATTTTCTCTTAATCTGTGTCACATTCCCCTACTTTGTTGCCTGCCTCATAATATTTTATTGTGTGTTGGACATTGGGTCTAAAAGAACAGTAGAGACTAAAGAAAATGGGTATGTGCAACTTGGATGAGGGGCTGATCAATTTGATCCAACCAAGAGTTGAATTGTTTTGGGACAGGGTTCTACATTTAATTCCTCTAGCAGGACATTAGAATGTGAACATGAGGGCTCTAAAAAGAGACTGACCTCTGCTTTTCAGCCCAGTCCCTACTCATGTATAATATCATGCTGGAGCTGAAATCTTTGAATGCACCAGACATTGAGTTCAATGGGTGTTTAATTTGATCAGTCTCAGTTTTTTCACCTCTGCCTTCAAACACTCTGAAGGTAAATTCAGGCCTCCTTCTCTAGAAAGGCCCAGGGACCAAACCCTGTAAAAATGACTAGACCTCAGAACTGAGAGATGGTGAGAGTGGAGGACTAGGAGACTTTGACTTCACCAACCTTTATGACCTAGAGTTTTTGAGAAATCAAGATGGCGGATCTGTGAGATCATGAGGTTTGAAGGCAGTGAGTGTGTAGAGCCATGAGGCATCACAACATTTCAAAACTGTGAGACTGCTAGGGTTTGAGAACTCTTTCTGCCTCTCACTTTCTCTTCCAGTCTCTGTTTACTCAGCAACATAAGTGAATTACTTGGAAGAGAGGATTATTATGCACTGAGGGCTCCCTCCAGAATCAAATCTGATGTTATCAGCCTCCAAGTTTGTCAAAAGTCTGTCAGGTTTCTCCTTGCCCAAAGACTATCTTTCCCTAAACCCCACTCCCTTGCTCACTTTACCCTCAAGCTCAGCAATTTAGTCCAGGGATGGAAGCTCCTCCATTTCTTGCCCACCTCGGAAGAGCTCATCCCTCTAAAATTTAGCTCTTTTAGATTTTGTTGTGTCCCCAGCTCTTCAATGACATTAAATTAATTGTGATTTCTGTTTTCTCCAGTGATTTCTTCACGTTTTGGCAGCAGTGAAGGCCTCTGACATGCTTTTATGTGATAACCAGAAGCAGAACTCTGCATATTCTTTTTAATAGTTTTATTTGTGGCTGCATAGTTTATGCCCTTGTAAACGGATTTTTTTTTTTTCTTTTCCAAATTGGAAAAGTCTTGCCAAGCCAAATTTTGTAGAAAAGATAAAATGTCGGGCTGGGCAATGTCATGCTTGAGATACACGTATATAAAATTCTTTCCTGGAACACCCTTAACAATGTTTGTTTTTCCTCCTTTCAAGGAATTTCAATTGCTTAGAAGTAGCAATAAACAACTAGCTTTTGAAGTAGTTCCAAAAAGAAGCAATTCCTAAAAGGTACTGAGCAAAGTGGCACCATGGGAGGGAAGCACTTGGCTTCTCAAGGAAAGTACACCAAAGAACAAAGCCAACAGCAAGATGTAAGCGCTGCTATATTTGCTTTTTTAAAGAAAATTTAGGTCTTTATAGTAACTCCTTATAATGGTACAATCAAATTTTACAAAAAGATGATGACGCTGGAAGAAGCAGGAGGAATTGATAGGCATGAGATGCCCTGGAGGCAATGAATTGAGAGGTGAAACCCATTTCCATATTCTTAGAGGTTGGCAGCGTCCTGTCTCAGGACAGTGTGCCCATGGGTTGTCCCACCACGATGGCCATCAAAGGGGAGAAACAAGTCAGTTAATGGGATGAATGTAGGTAGGAAGGAGGACCGGAGCAGGCAAGGGGAGTGCAGGCTAAGGTCAGACAGAGTGAACCAGTATCAGATGCCAAGTTCCAACTAGAGCAACTAGCAGAACCAGATTCTAAGATCCAATCAAGATCTGAACCACTAAAAAAAGACAAGGAAGAAAGACTGAAATACTCAGGCTTCTGGTCCCACTGTCCTTTTGCTTCCACTGGCCCTATAGATAGAACATCCCAGACCCCTCATCTTACCCCGTGAGCTGAACTATTAGCAATTCACTTATTATCAGTTTTAATGTACAGTAGATGGAAATGGAGCTTGAGAAGGGGTTGAAAGAGGGAGAATAATATTTGTTGAGCAACAGCCAAATGCTATGCACTGAAAGGGCAATGACCAAAAATTACCTCAAGGCTTCCCTGGTTTGTTTTCCCTTTGCCTTCCTGTAGCTGAGCAAAAAGAAAAGAGATGAAAGCAATTATAGTATATAGTATATTGCTTTATTAATAGTGAAACAAAGCAAAAGTAGCTGGGGGAGGGGAGGAAGGACTTTAACTTTTTTAAAGATATTAGTTATCTATAAAGTTTTTGAAAGCCAAAATTTAGCATCATACTGGTTCGTGAATGAGTCCATCAGGAGCAAAGACGTTTTGAGCTTCTGAATTCTCATTGTAGGTCCTTCCCTGAGTCCTGGGTGGGCATTCTTTGTACTCTGAGCTTCCCCACCATGTCCCTCATTTCTTGTCTAGTGGAATTTGCAGTGGTAACATGAAACCCAGGGAAAGGAACCAGATTTTAATATCCAAACCACCAAGACTAAATCTGGGTTTGTGAGCCTCCGAGGCTTTATAAAAGGGAGGATAATGTCAGCTTAGGTCTCACCTCAAACCATGAGACATTTAAATTCTGGTTTATGATCTAGGCTGGACCAATATAAGCTATCAAGAAGTCTCATGTTCCATCACTATTTTTTTTTAATGCGAAATAAAAGTGAGAGGACTGAAGTTTCTCAGTTCCTGTTTGGTTAATAGAATTGCTCATGACATGCAGGGAGGCAGTTAGAGGCTGAAGGAAGAGTCGGGAACTTGTGTTTCCTGCTTAGATTGGCCATCAGTTGACCAAAGGATCACAGTCAAGTTCCTCTTACTCACTGGGAGCCTCACCCTCCAGCCTCGGTAAGGAGGGTACTCTGCCCTGGACCTGCACTTAGAGGACCTCTTTCTGGCCTTTCCCCTGCAGGGCCAAGGTGACATGCCCACCTAGAAAGCAGGGGACGTCCTTGCCCTCTAGACTATTCCACATGGGAATTCCTTTCCCAAATGGCCTCTTGTTCACTTCCAGGGAGTGCACAGGCCTGTGAGCCAATACTGTCCTCCCAAGTGTTGACTGAGCCACCAACACACTTACCCTTTCCCCAAGGGGCAACCAAAGGGCAGCTGTCTGTAGAGCATGTAAACTGTGCTTGGCCGTGTGGCCGTCATGTCTGCGTGCCTGTATGTGTGCAGGTGGGGTGCTACAAAGACCATAAATGTGACTGAAGGTAAGAAGACAAGCTGAAGGATGGCTCTTCCTGAGCTGCTAAGGAATCCCAGAATTCTAAATGCAACCTGGCTTTCCAGGCCCTGATGAAAGTATATGTATTTGTCAAGCTATGAGGCTAGAGCATATTCTGTCTAACATTGTTAGGCCAGGCGTGGTGGCTCACATCTGCAGTCCCAGCACTTTGGGAGGTCAAGGAGGGAGGATTGCTTGAGGCCAGGAGCTTGAGACCATCCTGGATAACATAGAGAGACCCCATCTGTACAAAAGTTTTGTAAAAATAGCCAGGCATGGTGGTGCACACCTGTAGTCCCAGCTACTTGGGAGACTAAGGTGGGAGGAGCACTTGAGCTCAGGAGTTTGAAGTTAAATTGAGCTATGATGCCACTGCACTCCAGCCTGGGTGACAGAGCAAGACTCTGTCTAAATAAATAAATAACATTTTTAAAGTTTGAGTTATAAATTTTAAATATTTAGACATATGTATGTGGGCTGCCGTTTATATTCTTATCTTGGGACCCACAAATGTCAAAGGAGGACATGTCTCCAGAACATTTCCTTTTCCTCGGTCATAAACATCCCACCTATAACCACCAATGGGTTTTTAAAGGCCTTTAGAAACCTCAAAAAAATCAAAACTATTTTTATTTCTGTCCTTTCAAGTTTCAAGTGGTTATAGATAGCAGCTCAAGATTTCTCCAGGTTGATAACTAAGTCATTCATTATAAAATGTTACAAAATTTATAGCAAACTATGAAATCTCTAAAGTAGGGGTATATTTTCTAATATATTCCAATACTTCCACTAGAACTCTATTAATTTTTCATATCCGTATCACAGACTTTGTTTCTATGTCCATGCTGCCAAAAGATCACAAGTAATTTTTATTTTCATTTATAGAACAAAAATCAGCTGAGTTTCCGTAATGGGGCCAGTTATGCTATATGCTATGGATGTATACAATTAACTATAGAATGTGTCATAAGTGCTATTATAGAAGTATGTCTGTAGTGTTGTGGCAGAAGAACATTAAACTACTCAGTTAAAAATAGCTACCAAGAAGAGGCTCGCTAAATCTCAGGATTAGAGGACAATATAAAGACCATCCAGTCTAATCCTAGCACTAGCACAATAAAGAAAAATAGACCCAAGCGCATCACCATGCAATTTCAGAGCACTAGGGAAAAAAGATCTTAAAAGCCTATCAGAAGAAAAACCAAGAGTATAAAAAGCATCAGAATGGCCCTGGACATTTTAACAGTAATTCAGGAGCAATGCCATCAAAATTAATAGGAAAATTTATTTCCATTTTAAATTCCATAACTGGTCAAACTATAGACTAAATATGTTTTCAGATAGGTAAGTTCCCAAAACATACACATTCACAGGAAGCTCCTGGATAAGGTGCTCCATTTTAAAAACAAGAAAATGAGCCAGTACAGATGTAAACTTTGGGCCCAAGTAATAGGAAATATACTCGTACATATAAGAAATGAGGGGCTCAAGAAAGATTATTTCAGGGCACTAAAATATTATTAAGTGTAAAAGAGAAGAATTTGATCCAGGGAAATCATTTTCTAAACTTCCTTGAGTTGCTAAGTATAGAAGTCTTTGTACCATTCTGACAGGGTAGGACTCATTTTTATTTTATAGATGATCAAACCAAGGCACGTAAAGACAAAACGCATAGCCTGGATTCCACAAGCAAATGGGGCTTTTCTCTGAGCAATCGCTTCCACCCCACTCCCGGGGGGCAGGATCCTCATGGACTGTGTCACTTCGAGAGAGGTGAAGTTTTACTGGATACGCCTGGTCCCTGGGTGCCACTCGACCCCGCGGAACACGGATGAGGTGGGGTCCCTTCCGTGGTCATCAATCCAGTATTAGTTCCTGGAATGAGCAAGTCAAGTCAAAGGAAATCTTTACGGCAGTTTATGCTTTCTCTCATTATCAAAATGGCCTTGTAGACAGTTGCTTCCCACGCATTTACGGCGCGGTGACACAGCGCAGCAGCACCGCCACGCACGGCCAGAACCGAGGGGGGCGCATTGTGCTGCCAGCGCGCACAACTTTGCAAACAAGTGAGTTGCTTTTTCAGGTCAATTAAACCTGTGTTCAATAAAATCACACGGGAGACGAAGAGAGCTGGGAACGTCAGTTATTGATTACACCTCAGTCACACCTGGAGAGAGGCTGCCCCTGGCTGAGCTTGATTAAAAATCATTTCCAAATCTAAATTTCCACAACATCACATCATCTTCCATTATTCCTATCCGCCCTCTCCCCTGGCTATCCCCCCCACACCCCTCCGAGCTTGCAGACTGGGGGTTCTGCGGAAGATGTTCCAGATGTGCGTGCTCCCGGGATTGCACGGTACTTAATTGACCCGAGATGGGCCGAGCACCGCTGGGGAAAGTGATGAATGCTTTCCTTGTCAAGGTAAGTGAAAAAAATTAGGGCAGAGCGCTGTAACACACTTCATTTGCTAGCATCATCACGGAATGAGCTCTGTGATCCATTTCCCGGGCCTGAAAACCTAGCTGTATTTCTTACCTTCCAGAAGTTACTTAACCTCTCGAAGCCTCCATTTCTCAACCATAAAATGGAGATGATCACGTTTGTCTCACCCATTGTTGCTGGCAGTAAATGAGAGAATGTATTTTATGCCCCTACTTACAGTTCTTTGTCACATTGCAGGTACGTTTTTGGTGTTAGTTCGCCTCTCTTTGCAAGTGTTAAAACTCTAAAAGAAAAAAGTGTATCTACTACTTCCCCGGCTGGTCAGTAGATATGCAGTATTGACACCACCGTCATGGGCTGGCCTCGTTTGTCAGTAAGACAATATCCTACACCCAGTGGTAGGACCCTCCCATCACTGACCTAGAGAGATTTCATAAGACAGAGCTACATACTGAAACTGGACAAAAATAAAACTACCTTAACCCTCGGACTGTTGATGTTTTTCAGAGAACATATGAAAATAAGAATTTTTTTTAATGTCATCCTGGATTCAGTCTATCATGAGCCAAATGTGCCTGTCTGTAGCAGTGGCCTCCCTCTATTGCCAGACGGTACAAAACCTCAAACACTGAAAGACGAGGACCCACATTCGAATCCCGATTCTCCCCCCCCCCCACCAGCTGTGCAACCTTGAACCTGAGTTTCCTTATCTGTAAGGTGTACCTAATACCTTCCTTAAAGGACAAACACCTGGTTCCTACGAAGTCAACAAATGGTGGCTGTTATTTTTATCAATAACAGTCACAACGCAGGTGAGATTCTTATTTTGCTCATCAAAATTAAAATCCAGTTATACATACATTAAAACAATTCAGTCATTTCTGCTCCTCTCCAGAGCAGACGCTTCTTGGAATTGATTTATACTCGTGAAAATGAGATTTATTCCACGGATACATTCTTCCATCAGGCCCCAGTATTTAGCTGTATTGATCATCTATGATTACCAAGTTCACACTATTGGATAGATCTACGGGAAAAAGAGAAAGGGCACTAACATTTAGTATCTATTCTATGCAAGCACTGTGCTAATTGCCTTAGCATAAATCGGTGGTGTTATTTGTTCCTACTAAAAACTATACGGGGAAAGAACTAAGTAGCTCTCCCCTCTTTTTTTTTTTTTTTTTAACACCTACAGCAACTGAGGCATGCAGGGGCCAAATGCATTGCTGATTGTAAATGGCAGAGTTTGGATTCCAATCAGGGCATGTCTGATTTAAAAGCCCACACCCTCCACTTCATCAGATATGGAAGTACTCCTACCGGATTACAAAGGATGAGAGGGAAGCCACAGAAAGCTTAAATTTCAGAAGTACATTGTTTTACCAATTGCACATTAAGGTAATAAAATACAGTGCATTTTGAATTGCTTTTTTAAAGAGTATGTGTGAACTTAATTTGTTTTAATACAACAAAATTGTTTTAATGTGTTACAAAAAAAAAAAAAAAATAGTAACAAATGAGAGAAAGGGCCCTTCTGAGAACCCAGGCCAGCCTTCGACTGATACCATATAGTTCTCAAGGTAACAAAAAGGTGTT
This sequence comes from Eulemur rufifrons, assembly GCF_041146395.1. Taxonomy (NCBI): domain Eukaryota; kingdom Metazoa; phylum Chordata; class Mammalia; order Primates; family Lemuridae; genus Eulemur; species Eulemur rufifrons. The sequence continues at coordinate 6,487,114 of NC_090994.1, forward strand.
TTTGTAGGTAACTTTGGGAAAATATTTTTAAAATGAAGAAAAAATATTAAGAATTAATAATAATACTGTCACAGAGGCAGCAGGCTACTGCAGCACGCGCCCCAGTTGCGGCTGTACTTGTTTGCTGTCATTCTGGAAAGAAAGGAATTCTGAGGATTTTTTTTTTTTTTTTTTTTAATTTCAGAGTTTTAGGCATTCTGAGTTTTAATACCAACTTTAGCGATGGTTCCCGAGAGCCCCACGCAGCACTGTGGGAGAGTATGTAGGATTCCTAGAATTGCCAGCCTGGAAGTTCCGAGTTGACGTTAAAATATTTTCTGGAAGGAAATTGGCGACTAGAATAAAAGAGGTACAGGCATAGGGAGGGGAAGCAAAAGGAAAAAGCAGAGGAAACGTGTAAACTGCATCTGTATACACATATGGTTGAAACTGGAGTTAGATCAGAAATTACTCAGAGGCTAATTAGCACTCAGAGAGAATCCGTTTGTCATGGGCTTGATCTAAGGACTTTATCTCCGGGAACAATGGGGGCCGGGCCATGCTGCCTTAGGGTAGTGAGTAATGGTCTCTGCCATCTGTGGCTGCTCTCCTGCACCTGAACCCCAGGAGGAGCCACCCTGTGCAGGAACCTCGGCACCCTGGGTGTGGAATGTGTGCTGTCTCCACTGGCTGTCCCCGGGCCCCTGCAAGAGTAAGGAGCCCTGACCTTGGAACAAGGAGGAAGATTGTCACTGGCGATAGCCTGAAATCACTGCTGCGAAAAGATTTCTTTCCTCGCCTCTTCTTTTCTTCTTTCGTTTTTTAAACTGTGTGAAAGTAATAGATGTCCCACTACGGGTCTTTGAAGAAGGAAAAGGAGAAAGCAATGCAGAGTGGAAGTGCTTAGGATCAAGATGAGAGAGGATGAGCAAAGTGGCCCCAGATGAGGAATGTGGAAGAGGAGGAGTGAGAGGAAGATGAAGATGCATAACAAGGAAGAGGAGGAGGAGGAAGAGGAGGACGCAAAGACGATGCAGAAGCAGCAGACATAATAGGATTTTTTAAAAGGTAAATACAGAAAGACAATTTTTAAAAGTATGAGAGATAATGTGTTATCGTTAGGTGTTGGTGTCACACCTGAGAATCACATTTTCTCAGCTGTAAAACAGAGATAATTGTGCATGCCTCAGAGGATCTTGCTAGGATAATGCCAACTATTTCATAGTGTTGTCAGAATTAAATAACATAATGCATGTGAAGGGCTTCAAACATACCTAGCACTTAGGAAATGTTCAATATTGTTAGCAATTATTGCCGTTGTTGGTAGTAGTAGTATAATAGCAATATTAGTATTATTGAAAAGCATATGAAGTGCCTAACACATGTCCAGGTGCATGCAAGGTTTCTAATAAATGGTTATTATGATCATGGTAATTAAAACTATCATTACTATTATTACTATTTGAATAAAAGTGGGACATATATCTACTGAAACACTGGAAGAATACAAACGAATATTCCATAAACCCAAAGACAGAAAATAAAACAAACAATAGGAAAGCACAAAACAAGATCAAAGTAACAATAAATAAAAGTTCAACTTTCATATAAATATATATCATAAAATAAAAAGAAAAAAGAAAAAGAAAGAAATTAATCTTATATATTGGAAAAAAGAAAATATCATAGCTTGCAGATATGATTGTATGAAAGGAAAACAGAGTGTCAACTGAAACATTAAAACTGATATGACAGTTTTGAAAGGTGATGCTTTAAAAAAACATGGCAAAAATCAAGATATGGGAACAATATACAAACAGATGTAAAGAAAATGTAAAGAAATAAGATCTTATATGCAATAGCATATAAAAATAGAACTAGACATTACAGTAAGAGTAAGAGTGAGAGAGAAAGAGATACAGATACACAAATACACTGATACCTAGGGATAAATCTAACAAGAAGTGTGCAGACTTCGATAAAGCCAGAATCATTGCTCTTGGACATAAAAGAAAACTTGAATAAAAGCAGAGATAAAATACATTTCTGGTGGGGAAGATAAAATGATTCTTAAATTTATTTAGAAGAAAAAAAGTCATTAAATTTATCCTCCAAAAAAAGGAAGTGGAAAAGTAACAAGAGAAAATGTTTGCATTAAATATATGTATTAAATGCAGTATAAAGCTGTCCTAATTAGACCACTATAGGTACTACCGCTGGAATAGAATAATAATAATCAGCATTTATTAGTTGCTTTTCTCCCCCATGCACTCTTATGTGCTTTACAGGCATTTGCTAACTTTATCTCATAGCCATGCTGTGAGGTGGGCATTATTTTTATCTCCACTTTAGAAGAAGAATCAGAAGCAGTCAGATTAGGCAACCACCACCCACAGTCACGCAGCTGGTAGGTATGGGACTGGATTCAAATCTAGGCTTCCCATCCTCACATCTTGTAAAAGATACTTTAGAATAACATAGGAAAAAGTTTAATCTTTAATTTTTAGTCATTTACATAATTTAAAATTTCAAATAATATTCTCAAGACTTCAAATGAAACCCAGTGTTTCACCCCTGCACACGCCAATTTCCATGTCCTAGAAACAACCACTGTCAATTATTTTAGGTGTTGCTGTTACTATCTAATCTTGTATTTCTAAATTAAAAGCTCATATTGCTATTTGTTAATTTTTCAATTTTAGACATTATCTATTGACTTCCACTTCTGAAATCTGAGGATTTACCTCTTTATGCACAATAGTTTTCTATCTTCACCATATAGTAGCTAAATGATATTTGGTTAAATCAATAATTCACTTTTTACATTATGATAATATAAGTGTTATTCACAAAGTCATGTAGTAGACCACAGTTACATTTTCCTTACAACAATACCACCACCCTGCACACACGTAATTGGTTATTATGTTAACATATATTCACTATTAGTAATAGTATTACATGAGTACATTATAGTATAATACACATAATATAGTTCTGCATACTAATATAGTAATATTTTACACCATATTATGATACCAGTAATAGTATCATCGACTAGGGTGGGCCCACATAAGATATCCTTGTAAGAAAGAGTAGTGTCCTTATAAAAAGAGGGAAACACATGTGAAGATGGAGGCAAAGACTGGAGTGAGGCATCAAGAAGTCAAGGAACACCAAAAATTGCTAGCCATTACCAGAAGTTAGGAGAGAGGCGTGGAACAGATTCTCCCTCAGCGTCCTTAGAAGGAACCAATCCTTCTGACAGCTTGATTTCACATATCTAACCTCTGGAAGTATAAGAAAATTCATTTCTATCATTTTAAGCCACGTAGCTGTTGGTACTTTGTTACGGCAGCCCTAGAGAACTAATACACACCTAGCAAGAAGAAAGAGTGAGAAAAGAGATTTATTCCAAGGCACAAGTACATAGAGAAGCTTAAAGCCAAGAGTGCAGCAGGAACATTAAGAAAGAACCCTCTGACAAGGCAGCCTCCACCTTAAATATAAGATAACACTAGAAGAATTTGAAGCCTTGATGCACTGAAGGTTAACAACAACAATAAAATGCAAAATTAGCTCCTGAATAGATTAACACTACCCCCTACACTAATGACCTAGCAGAAGAAGAGCATGCCTATTTCCAGACATGAATACTATTTATGTCACACTTTATTGTGCTACACACAATAAAACAAGAAAAACAAAACACTGTCAAGAGCCAAAGCAATCCATAGTACCAACTAGCTTCAAATATGACCAGATGTCAGATAAGGAATTAGAAGTAACTATGATGAATATGTCAAAGTTTCCCATGAAAAAGATGAACAGCATGCATGAACAGGTGAGGAGTTTCAGCAAAGAGATGGAAACTATAATGAAAAAGTCAAATAAAAATACTAGAAATTAAAAAAAAATCACAGAGTAGAGATAAGCAATACTTTTGATGGACTCATCAGTAGACTTAATACAGGTGAGGGAAAGAAGTGAACTTGAATATAGATCAATGGAAATTACCCAAACTGAAATACAAAAGAAAAAAGTGGAAAAAAAAAAAGAATAGGATATCAAATAAGTATGCAACAATAGCAAAAGTTCAAAATTTTTAATGCCAGATGGAGAAAAGAGAAAACTGGACAGAAAAAAATTTTTTGAAAAGATAATGGGTAACAATTATTCAAGAATAATAAATAACATCAATCACAGATCCAAGAAACTCAGAGAACCTCAAGGAAGATAAAATCTCCCTCCTTTCCCTACCCCTAAAGACAGATTATAGACTGTCCTTTATGATGGTTCAACTTACGATTTTTCAACTTTATGATGGTTCTTTCAGTTGTGTATGTTAATGGCTAGTACCCATACAACCATTCTTTTTTTTACTGTCAGTATTCAACAAATTATGTGAGATGTTCAACACTTTATTATAAAACAGACTCAGTGTTATTTTGCCCAACTGTAAGCAATGTAAGTTCACGCTTAAGGTAAGCTACACTAAGCTATGATTAGGTGTAGGTTAGGTATATTAAATGCATTTTTGATTTACAATATTTTTTCAACTTACAATGAGTTTATCAGGATGTAACCCCATCATAAGTTGAGGAGCATATATATATCCAAACTGCTAAAAAAAAAATTTAAAGAGAAAATCATGAGAGCAGTAGTGGAAAAAGATAGAGTACATATTTACACAAAGGAAAGAATTATAGCAAATTTTTTGTCAGAAAATATGCAAGCCAGGAGACAATAGAGTGGCATCTTTAAAGTGTTACAAGAAGGAAAAAAAAACCTATTAACCCAGAATTCTTTACCTGGTACAAATATCTTTTATAAATGAAAAATAAAGATTTTTTTCAGACAAACAAAATTTGAGAGAATTATAAGCAGATCTGTCCTACAAAAAAATGTTAAAGGAAGTTATTCAGGGAGAACTTGTATCTGAACAAAGAAAGGAAGATCTCCAGAAATAGTTAAAAATAAAAGTAAATCAAAAAGGATATTTTCTTATTTTTAATTGCTCTGAAGAAAATTGACCACAGTAAAAAAGTAGCAAGATGCTAGATTTTAATACAAACATATAAATAATTACATTAAATGTAAATGGCCTAAACACACCAATTAAAAGACAGAGATTGTCAAAATGGATTTTTTAAAAAAGCAAGATGCTTTCTAAAGGGAACACACTTTAAATATATAGACATTAAAAAGAAGGAAAAGATATAACATGAAAATTTTAATTTAAAAAAGCCAGGTTAGCTGTATTAATGTCAAAATAAACTACATAACAAGAAATTTTTTTAATTACATAAAGAGAAAAATTCACTAAGAATACATGACAATTATAATTGTGTATGCACCTAAAACAGAGTTTTATAATTTATAAAACAAAGACTGATAGAACTTAAAGGAAAAATAGACAAATCTATAATTATAGTGGGAGACGTCAACACTGCTCTATCAGTAACAGAGCTAATAGACTAGATACAAAAATCACTAAGGGTATAGCATTTATAATAGGTTTACTCTTAAACTGATAAAAGAAATTAAGAGACCTAACTTAATAGAGAGGTATACCATCATTCATCAACTGGAAGACTCAATATTGTTAAAATGTCAGTTCTCCCCAAATTTATCTGTAGACTCAATGCAATCTCAATAAAGATCCCAGTGGGATTTTGGGAGTAGAAATTGGCAAGCTAATTCCACGATTTATCTGGAAGGCAAAGAAACTGAGATAACCAAAATAATTTGGGGGGAAAAAAGAATAAAGTTAGAGGAGAACTCAAGCTCTTGATTTTAAGACTTATCATAAGGCTACAAAAGTTGGGACAGTATGTTACTAGTGAAACAACATATAGATAAAAAGAACAGGATGGAATAGAGTCCTGAAATAATCTCTCTCACATACACACACACACAAAGTGAATTAATTTTTAACAAAAGTGCAAAGACAAGTCAATGGAGAAAGTATAGTAATCTTTTCAACAAAAAATGCTGGAACAATTGGAAACCCAAGTGAAAAAAACAAAAACAAAATTACCTCATCCCGTACTTCACGCCATACACAAATATTAACTAAAAACAATCATAGACTTAAATGTAAAACTATAAAGCCATAAAACTTGTAAAGCTATTAAAACTTCTAACAAAATGTAAGTGACAATCTTTGTAGTTTTTGATTAGGCAAAGATTTTTGAGATATGACACCAATAGCATAATCTCAAAATTAAACATTGATAAATTGGGCTGCATAAAAATTAAAAGCATTTTCTGCTCATTGAAAGGCACCATTAAGGAAATGAAAAGACAGACTGAGAGAAAATATTTGCAAAGCATTTATCTGATATATGTCTTGTATATAGAAAACATAATAAAAACCTCTCAAAACTCAATGAAAAACAATGCAATTTTTTAAGTAGGCAAAAGTTTTGATCAGACACTTACCAAAGAAACTATATGTATTACAAATAAATTAAAAGATGCTCAATGTTATCAGTCATAGAACTGTAGTATCACAACCATATAAAGAACTCCTAGATGTCAATTACAAAACAACAAACCAATATAGAACTGAGTAAAAGACCTGAACAGGCATTTCAGAATATGACATAACCGATAGACATTTGAAGATATGTTCAACACCACTAGGGATCTAGGAAATGCCACTCAAAGCCTCAAGGAGATAGATACCATTTTACACTCATTTAATTAGCTAAAAGTGACAAACCAGTGCTGGAAAGGATGTGGGTCCATAGGATCTCCTTTGCAGTGCTTGTGGGAGCAAACTGGCAAAATCACTTTGGAAAACAGTTTGTCATTATCTCCTAGAGTTAAACATTTACATATCTTATTTCCAATAATTCTACTCTTTGGTATGTACCCAAGAGAAGCTCTTGCACATTTGCAACAGGAAGTATGTGTAAGAATGTTCATGGGAACACTGTCCACAATAACAAAAACATGAAGTAATCCAAAATCCCATCAACAGGAGGGTAGATGAATAAACTGTGGCATGTTCACACAGTGAATAGCATATCACATGTCTGAAAAAACAAACGACTGCAACATGCAACAGTATTATGCTAAGTTTCAAAAGCCCTCCCAAATTACATTGAACACGATATTGTTTTCATAGTTAAAAACAAAAATCATATGTATGTGAATATATTCATACATACATATGTATATCTACACATGAATTGTCATGAATATACATGAAAAGCAAGGGCATGAACATAAGAACCAGGATGATGGTCATTTCAGGTGGGGCAATAATAGCAGAATGGGATGCGGAGAACACCTGACTATATGTACGTCATTTTCAACTTTAATTCCAAGTTGTGGTTTCATGGATGTTTATTACAGAATTGAAACTAATCAATAAATAAATATTGGGCCAAGCATGGATCAGTGATAAGAATGTGTCATGAACTAAAGATTGTGATTAATCCATTTAGTCATAATTAGGGAAGAACAAGGGTTACTTTATAGTTCTCTGAACAGCTCCGTCTACAAAACTCTCAGACGATAGAATGTTCTCTCTCTGCACTATCCAATGAAGTAGCCACGCCTCCACGCTGAGCACTCAAGATGTGGCTAGTGCGACTCAGGAACTAAATTTTCAGTTGCATTTAATTTGACTAATTTATATTTACCTTTAAATAGCCACAGGGTATGAGCAACTTTCAGTGGTGGAAGAAAGTAATTGAGAGTCAGGGATCAGTGAGCAAGCCATCTATCCAGCTTAAGCAAATGGTTCTTAACGGACAGCAGCCTACGGTAAGGTCGACTGAAGACACAAGTTACTTACCTCGTGGAAAATCCAGTCCCCCATTTCCAAGGGGAGGAATATGTATTTTCCTTTCCTCCTCTAATCATTCTACTCAGAGCAGTGTGAGTAGCCTTTTCACACCACAGAACCAAACTGCTTGCTTACAATATTCATTCATCCATTCATCATTTTTTTTTCTTTCTGCCTCTCCCAAGCCCCCTGTTTCTGTAAACAAACAAGAGTCCTAAAAACACAAGGCAGTTATTACTAAAGTCTGAGGCGGCTGTTGAGATGTATTTACCTCCTCCTTGCTAATGGCATCATTCAATCACCGTTTAGTAGCTTCCAAGTGAGAAGATGAGAAGTGTCAGGGGAACTGCTCACTCAAACCAGGAAACGTGGGGTTTAGTTCAAACAGTATTTAAAGGAAGCTGGTAAGCAACAGCTGAGAGGATGAAAGATCAGCTCAACGCCTCCCTTTGAAGTAAAGACGACTCAGACTGAGCCTATAACAATGTTCATTACTGCCAGAGCTCCAAGTGGCTGTTCCCGACGCATGCTTTAGAATGTATCATAAAATCTATAAAAATATCAACAAGACGCTTTCAAGTGACACCAAACAGCTAGAGTGCCCTATTTGCAGGGACACTGCTGTTTAAAGGCAATTTGCTAGATTGTTTTCCCTCTGGGACCAAGGCCAGTGCCTTCCAATCTCCCCCTTTCTCTCCCCCTCCTCCTTCCCCAGCCCCAACTAGAAACTAAGATTTTTTTTTTTTTTTTTTTAATGTTTCATTTCTGCTTCCTTTTAGGGCCAGGAGGAGAAAATGAAGCTTTTCTTGGCTTGCTTCTCAACTCTCCTAAGAGATTCAGAGACAAAAAGATTGCTTTGGGAAAATAATAATGCCAAATGAGCATTAAAATAATAAATGGGTTTTCTGGAAATTAGGTTCTCAGAGGTCATGCAATTAAAAGTTAGGAGGAAAACACACCTCAGGCTTGATTGGAGGAGACACCGAGAGCCAGGGCAAATACTTCCACCATACTTCAAGTTCCATTCAAGGTTTTAAGCGTGGGAGCAGGTTGATTAATCTATTTGCATACTTCCAGGACTTGATAACATGCCAGAGAGTAGTATAATTTCATAGGCACTGATTATTAATAATAACGTGGAGCGTGATTAGGGTCTTGAATATCTGGGGGTCACAGCAGGGCACAAGACAAACATGAGTCAGCAGCGCAATGTCATTTGCAAAATAACAAAGTCCCTGAACTGCCTTGCAGGGATGCTCTGACACCTTTCATTATACTGCATGTTGATCTATTAGACTTTGGAGCTGCACAGTTAAAATCAAGGAACCTATTTCCTATATATGCCGTGCTCAGAAAGGGTTTTTGTGGAAATTCAGGAACCCTTGGTCACTTGTGTTTCGGTCAATGTGCTCTCTTCCTTGTGACTAGGATTGTGAGGGGGTCCCTCAGTCAGCAGGGTGTGTTGTGCATCTTCACCTTTGCCCAGCAATCTTTGATCCTAAGAACTGGGAAGAACCTTTCAGGGCTTTTATAGAAGACCGTTTGCCTTGCTGATGCCAGTGCTGAGCTTCAGAGGTAAAGCGAATGCCCCAAGGACAAAGGGACAGTCAGGGCTGAGCCTCAGATCAAAATCTTGATCTCTCCCCTGCCTATTCAGTGCTCTCTGAATAATAGTCCAGCAAAAACGTCACAGTTCATTTTCGCCCTGGGCTAGAAAGTCATACCTGTGCAGTTGGACAGAGTTACCTAGCATCCTGACACAAAATCCTGGGGACCTGAAAAACCAGCTTAAAAAAACTATTGCCCTACCTCACACCAAAAAGCAATGCTTGAAATATTGTGTTTCATCTGATAGAGTGTTTAGTGAGATCAGAAGCAGAGTGATACTTCAGGTCGATATGTTTGCATGAATTAAAGCATAGTATATGTCTTCATTTGAGTAAATAAATATCTTTCACTTGTCCCCTGTCTCTGCAGAGAGAGGATAACCTGAGAACTGTTAACGTTAACGAACGTGACTCTGCATCTAAGTGGACTCTCCAACGCCAGACTGAAGATACTTTCCATCCCCCAATTATGGGGTCTCTAGCAAACCTTTCTCCCAGGAGTGGGTTCTGCACCCAACGAGTACACAGAGGCCTGCCTCCGAGGGGTCTCTGAGGTCCTTTCAGATCTAACTGTCTCTGTCTGTCATCTAACCAAACCTCTAAGCTCTTTTGTTAAACTTAAAAGACAGTATTCGTCCCTTCAACATTTAATCAAATCTGAGCCTCAGAATGTCCTGCAGAGTTCCTTTTAAATGTATGTTATAAAAGCCTTGCTTTTTAATGCCTCAATCACACACTTTCTCAAAGGACTGTATCTTCAACTCTATCTCTACTTCCTGATGATAGGGTTTCTCTAAGTTGATTTTTTTATTGCATTATGTGGTAGACGGAAGATGGCCAAATCCTCCCTACTGAGAGATGGGGTCTGTGTCCTCTCCTCTTGGATCTGGATGGCCTCGTGACTCATACTGAAAGAACAGCTCTTACCTAGGACATTGTCAGGACCACACCTGGGCTCACTTTCATTGGCCAAAGTATGTCCCACGACAGCCTGACAACAATGGGGACAAGGACCCAGTGGGGTCCCGAGAGAGGGTCGGGCAAGGATTACGAATACTCACAGCTCTATGACAATTTCTCCAGCCTGAGTTGAGGTCATGTACCTAAATTCCTGAACTCGCTATCAGCAATGGGTGGATAACACCCTTACACAAATCAGGCACACCCCTTACGCTAAGGTCCAGTTCCCAAGAAGGTTTTCTGTCACCAAGTTGGAAAAAGGAAGTTAAGGACTTAACCACAGTGTCTAGTATACTTGGCATTCAAAGTCTTTGGCGTTCTTTTGCAAACCCAAAGATCGAGCCTTCTCTCTTATCTCTCCGACTCGCCCAGGAACACTGTCTTCTGGAGACAGACGTCCCCGACGTTTGCCCACGTCGGCTCTCCCAGCCTGGCCACCCTCCCCCTCTGTCACTCCCATCCGCTGACATTACATCTCCTCAAACACCACTTGCTCACACAGACTCAGAAAATTTGATATATGCAAGGACCCTAAAAATATTATAACTTACTTCAGCATTTCCTGAAAGGAAAACACACCAATCCTTCAAGATGCTGTGGGTCTCCCCCCACAAAAGTGTGGTAGAAAAAGTAGGTCAGAAACTCTCTGTGTGTGTTACAGTCTCTTAGTTATGAACAATGTTTATTAGCATACTAAAATTTCTGAGGTTTTTAAGAAATTACAGTGATTAAGAAATTATATTAATAAATGGAAACATTATACAATATACCAAATAAATATGTAATTAAAATTATAAGAAATGAATTTTGTATTAAGAGATTATTAAACTTTTCTTTAAATTGGCATTTTCTAAACATATTTGTCATCATTTAATGTCCTGCACAACAAGTAAGTATTCCCCGTTCCTTGCTTTAGAAAATGCTGATGTGGATCGAATGCTTCATTTCATAAATTACATTACTGAGATCCAGAGAGGTCTAGTGGCTTTTGTCAAGCCACACAGCAACTATAGTGGAATAGAAAGAGACCCGGGCTTGGAAATAAGACTTGGTTTGAGTTTCCGTTTTTTAACTAGGTGTTTTAATGTAGGAAACCACAGAACATTTGGAACATGAGTTATGTGTTAAATGAAGATCATTAAATGAGGATCATATCCTCTTGTGTTAAATGAGGATCATAATAATATCTACTTCCCAGTGTTGTTATGAAGACTAAATGAGATAATGTGGGAAAGCATTTTAACTTATAATTTCATACAAATGTACTTACAGTTATTATATTCAGAAAGTTATACCTAAAACCCAATTCTCCATTCCCAGTCCAGTGTTCACTGTCCTACCACACCATCCCAGCTCCCAGTCTCCACTATTCTGTGGGTCATTTAATTCCTTTGCTACCTTATTAGTCATTTGGCCATTTCAGGTCTGTGTGCCCACGCAGTCATCAAGACTAAGTTCTTTCAAGTTCAATAATGCAACTTCTACTTCCACTGTTTCTTCACAGCACCAAGCACAATATTGTATACATAGCAAGTACTTGAAAAACACTCAATAAATTGAATTTTCCCCCAATACTAACTAGAAAATGGTATTCAGTATAAACAAAGTAAAATTTTCAGAAATGCACGAATTTTTTAGTCTCTACCTGAATACTAAGAAAGAACTAAAGACAATTCAGTGCCCTGTAAGACGTATACCCATGCAGAGGGAGTTTCAAAGAAAATGAGATAGATAATTTAAAAGTGTGACCTAGGGAAGGAAGGTTTAGGAATTGAAAGATTCTTTAGTTCTCATTATGAAAAATTCTAATTGCGTTTCATAATGACAAGTCCTCGAAATGTTAAGGTTATATTCCTCCTCCTAATGCCCTTTTCCCAATAATCTTGCCCAACACTAGTACTGGGGTAATCCAACCTTATCGGCACTCTCCCTTTGTGGGGTGGGGTAGTGGTGGAGGTGCCTGACCTCTCCAAGTCAAGAGGCCAGCAAAGTCCCTGATTCACTCATAGACAGTAGCCAGCTCAGCCTACTCTGTCCCTGAGACAGTAAGTACCAACGCTGCCAGTATCCCAGCATCCCTAATAGCAGGTGGAATGATTCCAACTGGTTTCTGTTTGATCAGCTAAAAACAACAGTACCTTCAGGAAACAAACTGATAACTGCAGATAGGTCTGACTTAGAATATTAGAGTTAGGGGGAAAGATTTTACAGGTGAAGAAACAGAGGCTCAGAGGACTAAAGTGTAGTGACAGCTAAGGGTCACACAACATTTAGTGACTAGGCCTGGCCTAGACCCGGGACTCCTGTCCTCCAGCGTACAGAGTGCAGTGTGAAGCCAAAAGGAGGCTCTCCTATGGGGTCAGAGGACACATGTGTTGTCCCTGGGCTTCCAGGCCATCTCAGCCTATATGGCTCCCCTGTCAGCCTCTAAACACAGGACATGAAAATGGATTTGTTCGAGTGGTAGCCCACAGATTCCAAGCCTTAGCACCTTTTCAAATGAGCAAGTGACATAGTGCCAGGCAAGATTCAACCTCCGCAAACGAATTAATTAGACTTTCAAAAAGAGCAAGCAGGCTTGTGGTGGTGTTTTATTACACAGTGTTCTAAGTGGTAATTGAAAAAAGAGAAAAGAAGCACTTGATTTTAAATTCCCTCCCCGAGGTGTTAATTGTGGCAAAGAGGGCTGGGCAGAAAGAGAACCCGCTGTAAGTTGAGCCGTTCCCTCGCTCAGGGCGTGGTGGGTACAGAGCCTCTCCGTACTTGCTTTGGGAAACTGAAAGGGACGGATCAGGGCGCAAGCAGCAGGCTGGCTTTGAGAGCTCTCGCCGCTGCAGTCATAGAGAAATCTGACATACGCCGTTAGGGCGATCTGCTTCCAAACTACCATAGGTCCAAAGGTTAATACAAATCAAATTTAAGGATAGCACTGCACTTGACCCTGGAATGGCCTTCTGGGTAGCCTGCCACCTCTCTCCCAGTTCTCCTCCTCCCCCCTTTCCTTCCATCAAGGAAACTTAGTCTTTGTCCTACTGATCCACTCAACGCCATTCACGTTCCTTAAGATTTGCTGAACAGCCATAACACATCAGCCATTAGAGATCTACAAAAGTGAATAAGATATTCCATCCCCTTAGAAGATGTACTAAGGCCCAGCTGGGCACAGTGGCACACACCTGTAGTCCCAGGGACTCGGGAGGCTGAGGCAGGAGGATCACTTGAGTCCAGGAGTTGGAGGCTGCGGCGAGATCTGATCATGCCGCTGCACTCCAGCATGGGTGACAGAGCAAGACCCAGTCTCATAAATAAATAAATAAAAATTTTTAAAAAGAAGCTGTAATAAGGGTAAGACGGGCACGTGTCATGAGTCTGATTGGACCCACTGCCTCAGTGGTGCAAGAAATGAGGAGATACAGTGTCAGCGGAAAATGACGGATGTCAAAAGACCTATCCATGGTGCAGTTGGCCCCCACGACATTAGGAGACAAAGTCAGAGTGGAAAGGTATTAAGAATCTGAGATGGTTAAAAACGGGATTTGTTCCGTGAAGTTTGGATTCAGTCAAGGGGCCGCACTTGGGGATCTGGAGGGCCACATATGGCCTTGAGGATGCAGATTCCCTAACCCCTGAATCCAATCCTGTCACTAGTGCTGTATTCCCCCGGGACACCTGGGATGTCAAACGGAGTCAGAACAGTAAGTGTGTGGGTCCCAGAGCCAGATGACACACTGAATCATGGCTCCACCACGTGACCTTGAGCAAGCTATTTGCCCTTTTTTTGTGTTTAGTGTCCTCATCTGCAAAATAGGAATGATGATAATATCCACCTCTTAGGTTTTTCATGAGGAAGGAATAAGTTCATACGTGTAAAGGACTCATGGCAGAACCCTGCACACATGGGAAATGCCACCTCTGTTTGAACTGGCTGGAGGAGCCATAGGACCTCCCTGATGTGAGAAGGACGATGCAGAGACACTCACAGGGATCTCTAAGGGGGACTTCAGGGGACACAGCATAGGACCAAGCCATGCAGGTGCACAGCACATAAACACACACACACACACACACACACACACGCATGCTGCCTGGACAATAAATCTGCTGACCACTCAACCTCACTTTTGCACAAGGGAAGGAGAAAGGGACGGGAAGGGGGCTGGATCAAGTGAGTATTTACACCAGAGACACTGAGGAAAATGTCTGGAAGCGGCTGCACTTATCTGAAAGTAGGTAAGTTGTTTGCTATGGACACGAGAGAGCTCAAGAGCTCAGTCCAGCTCTATTGCAGAGAAAAAGGTTCCACTTTGCACAGCTAAGTTTGTGACTGCAGAATCCATCCCCAAGAACTGGATCAATGAAACTACCCGTGATGTGCCCACTGCATTCCTGCTGTCTACGTCCACGGCTTATTCCTCTGGTTCTGGTCCTTTTGGCCCCTGCTGCACCTCACCCAGCCGGCTCTGTAGAAGCCTCACCTTAGGACTCACGAAACAAATCCAGCCTGTCCTCACCAGCCTGGGCTGGCGACGGCCCCACGTGGCACATGGCAATGATGGCTGTTAAGTCTCAGGTGCGTCATGAATAAAGTGGACATGATGGTGCCAAACCAGATTTTGAACACTGGGAATTAGAAACAGCTGCCCTTTCCTAGGGGTCAGAGCCTGGCCTGCCTTGCAGGGGCTGTGTGATATGGAAATGAGGGAGTGTGTGCAAAGTGCCAGGAATAAAGATGATTTTATTTTAAATAATAAAATAGGTACTCAGAAAAAAATTATGTTGTTGTAGTTCTTATTTTACTCCTTCGGTTCTAAGGTCTCTGACGCAGTGAAATGCATGACACGTGGCTATGCGTGAGCACACCTCTACCCAAACGATGCACAGTGGTGCACAACTTAGGAAGACGCTCAGGGAGCCCAGAAAGAAGGTGTCCCTAATGAGACAGATGTTCCTGCGAAGGTTTTAAACATCCCAGTGTCCAGGACACTCCACAATTATATCAGAATTTCTGGGGATGGGTCCCAAACATCAGTAATTTTTTAAACCCCGAGGTAAGTCCAATGTGCCGACAAGGTTAGGACCCAGCACTGTAGTTTAGATCCTTGCTTCTCAAAGTGTGGTCTTGGACAGGGGGCGTCCCCTGGACGGTGTGTGTAAGAAATGCAAACTCTCAGGTGTCATCCCAGATCTAAGTCAGAACCTGCACTGGAGCAAGATCCCCACCTCTTAAGTTTTTCCTGAGGATTAAATGAGTGTGTATATGTCACGGACTGCAGAAGTGACCCTCCTGGGAAGCGGGAGCTCCACTCTCTCTGGCTGTAGAAACTCTGGCCGTCTCTGGGCCTCAGTTTCCCCACTGGTAAAATAGAACGCCGGGCTGGACAGTCCCGGCCCTGCCATCTGAGCAGTCTGTGCCTAGACTCAAGTGGCCTCCCTCCCAGCGCAGCTCCTGATAATGGCGAGCTCCCTCCCCCGTCCCCAGCTGGGATCCCCAGGGTCCCTGCAGAGGAGTCTAACCCAGGAGCCACTGAATCTGGCAAGAGCTAAAAATTAATTCCCTTCAAATCAATAATTTGCAATTAAGCACAGAAGACACTAAAGCCAAGGGGGGCAGGCTTCTGGAAAGAGGACAGCTGAGCACTTCAAGCCTTCGGAAGGGAGAGGGGGGTAAGCCCAACGGATTCCAAGCAAACAAATGAACATTCGGCCCCATTGTTTGTGAGGAAGCAAGCACAGGGACTTAAGTGGCACTTGAAGAGTGGGGGAGGAAAAAAATCAAGAGATTATATCAGCAAGACCCAATGCCAGGAGCTAATTTACTTTCCGCAGGGCTCTTTGCTTATACACTTCCTGTGGCTCAGTGCCTCACCCTGCCACGCTGGGGTCCTCTGAATCCTTCAGAACGGGGCTTCATGGTTTGCTGGCTGCAGGCAGCATCCAGCTCCTGAAAGAACTGGAAGCCTGCCCGGGTCTCCTCCCCACCCTCAGCAGCAAGTGTCAGACCAGCCTGGGTGAGTGCCAGGCGGGCAGTGCCAGTGGGGAGTGCAGACAACACAGAAGCAGGCAGCTCGGTGGAGCCAGGGTTGGAAAATGGTTGCTGTTACACAGTGAGAGCTGCAATCTGGGGCTTGGAGCCATCCCATAGGTCTCCAGAGATGTGCGCGGGATGTGCAGAAATTCTTGAAACAAAACTGAAATGTGTTTAATTTTAGAAGAAAATGCATGCCATGCAGCGTTGGGGGCTGGGGGAGGCAGAAATAGAGTCTGAAGAACTGCAGCTTGGAAAAGACAGGAAATTCAATGTAAAGAGATCATGAAACCAAATGCAATTCTTTTGAGTCTCCTCAAAACCACAGTAAACAAGGAAGGCAATGACATTTCCTTCTCCCCTGGGAGTTAACAAAGGACTTAAGCTGGACTCCTTGCTAGGAAGGACAGGAAAGGAGGTAACACCTATTAATATTTAGGACCTACTGTGTGCCAAGGGGTAGGGGCTTTATAACATCTCATCTGGTCCTCATAGTACCCCCGGGAGGGAGGTTTTAGTATTACCCCCATTTTACTTGGGAGGAAATTTCCCAGGATTCATTGTTCAAGTCTGAAATATAAATTGAGCTCCACTCTATGGAAAGTACTCATCTAAAACAGGAAGAAAGGTACAAAGAACGATAGTTCTACATATACTGTCCCTATTTAGGATCTAGTTAGGAAAGCAAAATTCACAGAGCAAAAAGGTGACATAATCTGGCAGATGTTAAGTGCCAAAGAGGGCAGGGCAGAAAGCAAGAACTGTATGGATGTGATCAACCAGGACTTCAATGGCCAGGAAGACACAGTACATAATAGTATTGAGGGAACCCTTGAAAGAAAACATGGCTTGAAGAGTGAAGAGGAGGGAGAACAGTCCAAGTGTGGCCAGAGCAAAGGTGTGCAAAGGAGAAAGCGTATACTGGATCTGTTAGGGGGCGTGGAGACCATTCATTATTTATTCCTCTTTGAGGCTATTGTGATAATCCAGAATCAAAAGCATTGGCACTATAAAGTCATCATTCAATTTTTAATTCCAAAAGGAATTCTAACCCTAGGGTATAATAAAGAAATATAACTATTCAGTCATTCAACAATTATTTTCTTGCCTGCCTTGGGCCAAGACCCCAAGGCATGTCCACTGACGTGGCACGTCGTTAAGAGCGCAGACTCCTGGAGAAGACTTGATACGAGGTTCCAGTCTTCAATAGGTGACATGGAACTGTAGACTGAGACTCCCACCCAACTAAACCGACTTTAGATCATGGGTGTGTGCTGTGCTCTTCTAAATGTAGACCAAGAGCCATGGGGAACGTTCCAGGCATCTCGTTGTAGACAACTGGAGTTATTCCTGTTAGCACTCCGGAGACCCAGATGTGCCACAGCTAACCTTTACCTACTGGCCAAACCCAAAGTCATTGCCCAAAGAGGAAAGAAGAAACAGACACTAGGAAGAGGTCAAAACACTCTACAGTAGAAGTTTTGCATTTCTATTCCCTGAGGGAGTAGAGAGAAGGCTGGTTAAGATTTTTCTCTCCTTTCTCCACTTCCTCCTCCTTCTGGAGGAGACAAGGCATTCCATCTCCAAGGAGGACAGATTCTGGTCTGCATTGTTTAAATTCCATATTCTATGGGGCCACCATTCTACTGGGGAGAGCATCTAATGGAACAAAAGGTCACAGGGCACATAAGTGTTGTATCTTAATGCCCATGTGGCAGGGTCATGAGATACCCCAGGTTCAAGGTCTGTTCATCTTTTCTTCTCTCACTTCCCTCCTCTAAGCCGGAGTGGAAGGAATCCCTGGCCTGCTCTGAGCAGCTCTGGCCATGTCCTCCCCCCATCGGACACACACTCTCTTTCTCTTGGGTCGGTGAAGCCCTGGCAGGCAATGTAGGTCAACCCCACTTAGCTCTCTGTCTCTTTGGCGCCTTTGTGCCAAGAGTCTGACTGGTGTTCCACGGCAGGCGTAAAATTTAAGACTTCCACTGGAAGTTGAAAGGAAAATAGAGGAGTTCACACAACTTATTTATTGTTGAGGCTATGTTGCCTGCCTGATACAGGAAACACTGAAGGGGACACGGTGACTGGAGTCCGTGTCGGGGTTTGGGGGACACGCTAAGCAGGAATGCTCTTCCACAGCCAAGCTTCACCTACCTCGTGCACCTCCCTCCTTTGAGGGAGACCTCACGGGAAGGAGAACTTTCTAGACCGAGGCAGAATTCAAATCTTTCAGAGCAACCCAGCCAAACAGAATGGCAACTGCTTCCTAACACAATGCCTTGATCAGACACAGTCTCCACGATGCTCAACACACCTGAAACAATCAACTCCCTGGGAATCAAGAATTGGAGGTTCGAAGCCAACTCCCTCTTCCCACTTCTCACCCCGCCCCCCGTTCTGTGATTCACACACACACACACACACACACACACACACCCCAGCTCTACACAAATTAGATTGAGACATTTTCTGGAGAAACAATCCACGGTTCTGTTTCCATGGAAGCACTCGCAGGTCCCCAGTGGCAGCAAATGGCAGCAGACGGCGGTGAGGGCGCGCGCGGGCCGCTCTGGGGCCTCCCCCACCGCCGGGGGAAGCGGGGGGCAGTGCGGGGCTTCACCGGAACAACCAGGCCTCCGGGGACACAGCGAACCCCAGCTGGGCCCCCTCTTTGGGGGCGAGTGTACATCTGGGCGCTCTGGGCACGGCTCCAGCCACTCAGCCGGGCTCACCCGCCCGCAGCTTCTCACAAAAGGCTGCTCGTTCGGAGCAGATGACGGCGCCGAGACGAAGCCGAAACCAAGGTGGAGGCCACCCCCGGGAGAACATGGCCGCTCTCCGCAAACGGCCCTGTACCCCACCCGCCTGCTAGACGGGCCTGCTTCCCTCAGCCTCAACCCCCCCAAAAGGGGGTCCATGTTCCACTAAGGGGCCGCGAGACCATGTGAGGTAGGGCACGCGGGAACATCCCCTACAGATTGGAGGACTCACATCTTGGTTGGAACGTGTGTCAGAAAAAATACAAAGACTATGGTTTTGTCGCCGTGACGCCTGGCATCAAACTAAAGGAGGTGTTTAAGTCAAATGAGTCAATTTTAAGGGATTAGGAAGTCAATATTAATAATAGGGTATTTCAGAAATATAACAGATAAACGTGAAAATTGTGTGTGAATAAAGAAAGTTTGGCAACTCTGTGTTAAAGATTCCAATGCCTTAAGACTGGACGACCTTCCAACCAGGAGAGAAAAATGCTTGAGGTGACGGGGTTCAAGGTGGGGGCTCTGGGAAGGGGACCCCGCCACACAAACTTGCCCTCGGGGCCAGTTGGGGGTTCTCTTTGCCTCTCCGGTGCCCAGCGCTCTGCTGAGGTTCTCAAGAGCTATGTCAGACAGGAGGCCCAGCCCACTGAATTCTACTTAGGACTGACCGGGATCCTGCCCTAGATCCACTTTCCTGGCACACAAGGCTGCACAACGCAGAAGGCCCGTCGTTGAAAGGCCTCTTAGCCTCCCCACTGAGAACCACTACCTGGGGGGCCAGCTCCAAGCAGCCAGCGCCTGGCTCCTCTGTCCCCAGCCTCATCCTGGCTGTTCTCAGCATTTAACACTCAAATGTAACTTCTAAAAAGAAGGCACCCCTGGATTAGCTGGGGCCGCCATAACAAGACACCATGGACTGGGTGTTTAAGCAACAGGCACTCATTGCTTGCAGCTCTGGAGGCTGAGATGCCACCACAGTTGGGTTCGGGTGAGGGCTCTCTTTCTGGCTTTCAGTTGGCCACCTGCTCTCTGTCCTCACATGGCAGAGAGACCACAAGCTTTTTGGTGTCTCTTCTTATAAGGACACTAATCTCCTCATGAGGGCCCCACCCTTACGACCTCATCTAAAC
Organism: Eulemur rufifrons; assembly: GCF_041146395.1. Lineage (NCBI taxonomy): Eukaryota > Metazoa > Chordata > Mammalia > Primates > Lemuridae > Eulemur > Eulemur rufifrons. Next base: position 6,507,375 of record NC_090994.1, read on the forward strand.
CTAATTATCGCCCCAAGGCCCCACACCTCCAAATACCATCACACTGGGCAGGTAGGGCTTGGACACAGGAATTTTGAGGACATGAAATTCAGTTCATAGCAACTTCCTTCCCTGAACCAGTGAAGCTTTGGGAGAGAAAGAACGAGACCCTCACGGTAAGGTACAATCAGCCCTCTGTAGCCACGGGTTCCCCATCCCAAGGATGTTTTCAGATAGAAAATATTTAGGAGAAAAAAATTAAAAATAATAATATCACAATAAAAAAATACAAATAAAGACCAATAACAGCATAACAATTTGCACAGCATTTATGTTGTATTAGGTATTATAAGTAATCTAAAGATGCCTTAAAGGGCATGAGAGGATGTGTGTAGGTTCTATGCAAATACTATGTCATTTTGCATATGGGACTTGAATGTCCTCAGACTGTGGTCTCAGGGAGGTCCTGGAACCAATTCCCTGAAGATACTGAGAGACAACTGTATTAACAATAACAACAAAAGTAATGATAAAAATTGTGCCTTATTAATCTACCTACATTCACTACAACTCTATAAGGCCATCACTAGTTCCACTCTATAGAACACCACTTTACGACTCAGAGAGGTTAAGTGGTTTGGCTAATGAACAGCACAGCCAGGACTCAAACCCAAGTCCACGCGACTCCAGATCTTGTTCCGTTTCATCGCTTCAGCTGCCCCCTTTCATGGTCTTCCTCTGACTCCACGGTGTCCTTTTGTGCCTCTTCAGACCCCTCCCTACTTCCTCTGTGCATGTAATCGGGGTTCCCTGGGGATCCCATCAATCTGAACCCCTGTAAAAGGCCATTTCCTCATAACACACCCTGAACATCTGTAAAAACAATTTCTTCTCAAGCCCACAACTGAACCTCATCATAAAAACTCACCATCCAGTAGAGCCTTCAACAAAACGTCCTGATGGCATTTTAACTGCTTAGTGATGTTTATTTCCAAGTTATTCTGGGAACATGCTTTTGCCTCTGTTGTATAGAGCTCTCTAGGAGACACTGCGATTTTTTCCTCTCCCCCCCACTGGGAAGATTTTGTTGGACTTCAACTGTATAGACGAGATCGTGCTGCTGTAACAATCTCCAAGTATTGGGCACTTATTTCTCTTCCACTCAAAGCCTGCTCTGGGTTTAGGCGACTTTTCAGGGCAGCTAGCCTGGTGTTGACTTAACATTCTGGCAGCTCCCATCTTATGGCCCTCTCCCTTCCTAGACAGCCCAGGCAACGGAAGAGAGAATATGCACACTAGCTGAGGTTGCATCTTGCATCGTCTGAAGCCAGCCACATGGCCGTGCCTCATCCAAAACTATGGCACATACGCTCCTCCGTGCTCCAGGAAGGAGTGGACACTCAGAAACACGGGGCAGCAGCACTGTTTATCTGCCCCGGCACGCAGAGGCTTCGTCCCCACCCCAAGTGCAGGAGGAAGCACACTGGACTAGGAGTTGGGAGATGAGAGTTCGAGGCTCTTCTCAACCACCTCTTGCCTATGTGGCATTGAGGAAGTCACTGGGCCTCATCAGCCTGCTCACCCACAGAACCAGAAAAATGCCGATTCTGCCCCCTCCCGGGGTTATTGTGGAAGATAATATAAAGCAGGCAATGAACGGGAGTGTTTCTCCACACAAAAATGAGTTACTCTTTAGCACTCTTTCAAATCTAACACATGGAAGGCAAAGAATGAAAATGGAAACCAAAAAAACAAAATGTAACCAGCTTCAGGTGCCCTGAGTTCATACCCTAGTTCTCCCTCTGTAGTAAAGTCCCTCGATTTCTGAGCCTCAGTTTACCCATGTATCAAATAGATGATGTACCATAGAAACTATAAAATTCTCCACAGATGGAAAGAATAATTCCCCTCCCTGCCCTCCTGTACCTAAGGCTCTTCCCCTCTGCCCACCGTCCACTCCTTCAACTTCTCAACAAACGCAAGACTCCCGTCCCTCAGAGGACCTTCCTTCAGACTTTACCCACCTCACACACGTACACACGTACACACATATGCACACACACACACACACACGTGTGTACACTGAACTTTCCACACAACTTCTCCTTTGTGGACCATCGAACTTCCTGAAAACAAGACCACGCACATACCTGGTCTCATTATCTTCCATCCACTCTGCATACACTTTTACTTGGCTTCCGTCCCCACTTAGTGAAAAGTGTCCTTTAAAGGTCACACAACCTCATCATTAAGTTTCTGTCCCGCTTTCCCTTAATCACCTGTAACATTTGACAGGTGGGGGCCATCACCCCATAATCTGACCGATCCCACGTCCTACAGTTCTGTTCAAGTCCTCCTGGTTGTGTCCACACCTCTCTGTCCTGCTGCTTCCATCGCTAAAACTTTTCTCGTGCCCATCTCCGACTGTCCCCACTACTGTGACTGTGTGCCCTGCTGATCTCGCCTGTCACTGGCTCTGTTCCCGACACATCTCCCTCATCCACCTCATCCTCTTCCCCATTCTCACTGCTCCTGCCCTGCCCAAGCTCCCTGTGTCTCTGGTGTGGATGATTCTCTTAGCCACCTGACTGGTCCTTCTCTATTCAGCTATAAAACAGGAGTATAATATCTACCATGGAGGCTTGTTGTAAGAAGATGATTAATTTATGAATTTAAAGAAAGTAGTACTGCCAGGCACCCGGTACTTCCCTCCTCCCCAGATTAACACTGTCTAGTTTTCTACCTAAGCCTACTTCTAAAAAGATCAAGGTCTTATTACATGACTTAAACTACCCAAAATAAAGCAATTCTAGATAAAAACAAGCAAGGTAGAATCATCTAGGAACAGCCTAGGGAGAAGAGCAATCATGCTGTAAGATAGTATAGGAAAGTGCCGAGTATGAACCATGCCCAGTGGAAGGTTAAGCATCAAAGAGGGGTACGTATAGCTGTAGTTTCCAGGCATAAAAAAAAAAAAAAAAAAAAAAGAGATCATAAAAGATGAAAAAAGTCAAATAAATACAAAGAAGTCATGTGACGAAGCCTGATGTGGATATTAAAGCTCCTTAAAGGATCGTGGTCCAAATGAGGTCAGGCGGCTGGAAGTCTCCTCCTAAAAGACCTCCAGGTCTGCAGGAAGACACTGAACACCTGATTTGTTTGAGCATCTTCCTGCTGGACTTTCCACAGCGATTTAACAAGGTTTAAGCAGCTATTATATGCTAGGCTTGGGGATGGGCACTTCCATCTGTCTCATCCCGTCTGATTTCTGAGCCAGGAGACAGATCAGTAACGTTAATGTTGGCTGTGCTGCCACCCTGCCTGAAGAGCATGGTAGGAATAATATATGGGGTGAGCACACAGGACAGGCTGCCTCAAATAAACACAGCACAGCACTGTCTCGTGATTACGGACAACTTCAGTTCATAAAGTGCTCTCACTCACATGGTCACATTTGTTACTCAAATGTTTACCTTTTGAGGAGCTTTCTGGGGATGGACAGAAGAGAAAGGGAAAAGTCCATTTCTACCATCCAGGTGCTCATCGAGATGCGAAAAATACACACAGAAAACTGCAACCCAGTGGAACGTGCTACGGACGTGCAGAATGGGAGAGGCTGGCTCTCCCCAGTTTTATTGGCGAGGGAGACCTGGAGCTCACAGAGGCAGCTGAGCTGCAGACAGAAGAGCAGAGAGAAGTGAGGAGAGGCCACACAGACCCAGAGAGAGGGAGGGAGGCTGCAGTTATACAGGTGGGCGTCACTGAGATGTCCCTGTATCCTTTTATAAAGGCGTTTTTAAATAAACTTTAAGCTTGAAGGAATTTTTCTTCCTTGCAACCACATGATTCCTGATTACAACAACTCTGTAGGCCTCCCCTGCTTCTTGGCAACCAGACTTAAAGATCTGATTTTGTAGCAGGATTTCTTGGTGAACCCTAGATTCTCCTGCTTAGGTCCTCCCTCCTGCCCCTTAACCCCTCTAACCTCTCGTCCCAATTACATCGCCCACTGGTCTCCACCCAGCAGCACACCGGCCCTTCCTACAGCCCAGCCACCCTCCTGCTGTTGCGACATCATTGCTCTGAGCCCCCGCTTTCAAGGGCCAAGGAGGTACCGGAGATATCCAGCTACTCAGATTGTCTGACTCTAAACTATACAAACCACTGCTGAAGGTTATCTTTGCCCAATAACACACACATAATCATATAAGCAAAAAGCAGAAAATAAATTGCATTCATAATCCCATTATCTAAACATAACCATTGTTATCATTTTCAAGGTATATCCTCCCAAGCTCTATTTTATACACATTTACACATACTTTTCCTTAACACAAATAGGGTCATGCTAAACTACTTTGTAACTTGCTATTAGTATTTTCACAGTTATATTAGTTATGCTCACTTATAATAACTGCAAGTACGTAATAGAAGTCTGCCCCAAAATGGCTAAAGCAAAAAGGGAAAATAAAGCATCAGGTGGATTCAAGGAAGAACTGGACAGCCAGGTGGGCAGCGGGAAAAACAAGGGCCTGGCATCCTCTGCCCTCCCACTCCCTTCCTTTCCCTTCCTGGTCTCTTCCTCTGCTAATAATTAAAGAGTTTCTTTGTGTTTCTATGTCCTAGGCTCGGGCCTAATGTTGAATTTTTTTTTAATTCAATTTTTTCTAAGGTTTGCCTTTCTCCCCCTTTCAAAGAACCATCTCTTGGATGGTTTTAAATCAATTCTACCATCTCTCTGTTTTAGAGTTTATTCCCTTATTCCAACACATTCATTCCTTCCTTCCAATTTCCTTGGGTTTTGTTATTTTCTACTCGTAGTTATTTTCAATCTTCCTTTTAAAAAATAATAAAAGGCACATGGGAACTTTTATGAAGAACCTTCTCTACATAATGCTCCATCCTCTACTTTCTTCCCCAAACAATGACCCTGACATCGGGACTGCAGGGACCCATGAAGATTTCTTATTGGCCGGGGGTCCCCAGAGCAGCACTTCTCGAAACACAGACACACAGTGCTTCAGATTCTGCCCACACTTTATGGTTTTAGAACGTCCTGAATTTTTTTTAAAAAAATAAACGATTGCAGGTCTGCTATTTGCCCAACATGGTACTAGTCACACTGATAAATCTCCAGGAAGGACGATAGCATTGTCTCCTTCTTACCAATAAAATGACACACGGGCCTCTAGAGAGCTTCAGTGATCTACCCATTTACATAGCTAGTAAGTGACAGAGCTAAAAGGTGACCTATCTTCATCTAACTCCAAATTCCTTGCTCTTTCCACTGCTGCATATGTTTCCCAAACAATTATGAAAAAGAACCAATAAAACCATGTAAGAAAAGCCTCCCTTAGAGGAGCACCATCTGAGGCCAATAAAACTTTTTAGGATGCTTCTATTTAAAACATCTGGTACCATGAAGGTGGGTATTTTATTTCTATCCATATCCATCTACAGATACAAAGGTAGTATCTTTATAACAACCATGTATTTTTTCCATCTCTATGGCTGTATTTTTCTCGATTTTCTGAGAGATGAGCTACGAGGATGCAGGCGAAGCAGCTGTTTGGAAACATTGCCTTTTCTTTGTTCTGAATGCTATTTAAACATTGGCAGGGGGCCTCATTAAAGATGAATCGTTGAATTAGCAAGTAGTGTTATAGCTGGAAGAGACAGCATGTGCTCCTGTGGTGAAAACAGATTTGCACAAAGGAGGGAAGGTTAGGTTCGGGGGTCTGTGAGGCAGGAGGTGGACAGAGGAATAAAAGAACCAAGGCATAGCAGAGTCAAGCGCTTGACAGTGTTCTCTAACCTGCCCGCCCCTGCAGGGGAGCCCAAGAAGGCCAGAAGGGGACCATGGGAAGCTCTGTCTTTCTGCAGTACGAATGTGAAAAGGGAACCCTTCACTCTGGGGCAATTCTGGTTATTAACAACCCTCCCTTCCTTCACTTTATGGTGAATGAGTGTCCTGCAGCCTCAGATGACCTAAAGACTTGGGCACCGACACCCCTTCGGCTTTGGAATGGCAGCAGCACCATTTAACAACAGCACCACCACCAAGACGGAGTGATTCTAAGATAATCCCTCTTCCTGCCCTCCCCTCCCTATGCCTTCTGTCTTGGAGGTGGCAAAGAGGTATTGGCAGTTACATTTCTTTGAACGCATGTCACAATTCCTACAGCGGCTTCAACTGGACGATGGGGATGGAAATCAAATAGGCTGGCCACGGGGACGCCTGTGGGCTGCTCGATCCTATCCATAAGGTGACCTCCACTTTAGGAGTTCAAATCACCCTAAATGCTCTCTAAAGTGGAGACTCATCCTTCAAGCAATGATCCACGGATGTGTCATTTCACCTGGTCCTATTCTTACCCCTGAATGTTTGATGCCTTGGAATTTGGAGAAGGAAGAAAGGAGAGTGGGAAACAGGTGGAGAAAGAAGAGGTGAAAGGAACAAACTGTTATCGAGTCTCTACTATGTACACCAGTTACGGTGCTAGGTGCTGTGACACATATTTTATCTATTCCTAATAGCAACCCCGAAGGAGACAGTTTTATTCCCATTTTACAGGTAAAGAAACTGAATCTCAGAGTGACTAACTTGCCTAACGTTGCACAGCTGAGAAACAGCGCAGCTGGAAGCCACAACCATGCCTCTCTGACTCTGAAGCCTGTGCTCTTCCCATCTACCAATTCTCATGCTATCACAGATAGGGTAAGAGAAAGGATTTGTGTGTGAGTCAGTAGCCTAAACTGGGGCTCCTGAAAGGCCATGTGTCCAATTAGCTCTCCCCCACAGGGACCTGAAGAAATTCCCAGCATGAGTCTCCAACAGGAACTCATCTTGCTCCCTTCTTTAACTCCTGCCATCTCAGTTGCCGAGGTCACTGACTATTTGGGCAGGAAGCACGCAAGAGACAAGATCCAAACAGCCAGGGCCTCGAGAGCAGCTGCATCAGAACTGTTCCACTCGCAAGGGTCAAGCTTCCTGCCTCGTGCACTTCTGTGCTCCAGACCTCTGGCCCAGACCAGGCCCCGACACAGGCTCCCTCCCTTCCCAAGCAGGCTTCCCTCTTGTATTTCCCCTCCAAAGCTTGCACGCTTAGCCCAGCGGGTAAGCTACAGCAACCATTTGAGTTGAGAGGATGCTGGACAAAGTCCCCTGTCCCCAAATGGCTGTCACACTGTCTCATCATGCTCCCTTCTCTCGCCATAGGTTTGAGACCACTTCGAAGCCTTTGGTAGTATCAGGGCCCCGTGAAGCCAGTAAGAATACAGCTATGAGACAGGTCGCATCATAGGTTTTCACCCAGGCTTTTGGGTCGTCAGATTGAGCCAGGGTTGCTGACATGGGCAAAAGCAGAGATACAAACCAAAAGACTGGTTTCCTCACCAACATGCTCAGAGATGGTCCTGTTGATTAATCTCTTTTCAGACTCAGGCACGAGCCCTGATCCACACGCCCTTCTCAGTAACAGCAGGAACTGCGGCACCTCCAGAGCAGGTACCAAGAGAAGTGCAGAGCAAAGGGTCTGTGGCCGCCGCTGGTTCGGCCTTTAACACCTGTAGGTCCTTTCCCTGATTCTGCTCACACAGCTCCTTTAGATTAGCAGTGTCAGGGGCCTCAGGGCCCTCGCCCCACCCAGATCACGCCAAAGAGCAATAGACACAGGTGAGACGTCCCGCGTGGCCCTGCGTACCTGAAACTTGAAGACCTCCAGTGGACACATCTCTGCTCGTGGCCGGAGATTCCTGGACTTCAGCTTTCTGCTTCTCACGCCAATGTCTTTCTTTTTTTGCCCACCCATTGCAAACATCTGCCTGTCCCCTCATTCCCTCTCTTTAGGTCACCCAATACTTAACGGCTGCTTTCTTTGAGCTCCAGGTGCAGACTAGCCTGGCGGCTGCCTCCCCCAGAATCTGTTTCCCTGGGGAGTTACCCAGGGATCCTCTGGCCACTTTGTTTCTTTGTTTATTTGTTGTGATGTCTTCACCAAAAGACATTTTATAAAGGCATCTCCAAGGACCTCCCTGCTCTGAGCTGCATGCCCCTTCAAACTCGCTGGCCTGCTGTTATCCTTCAAATTGTAAAGTGAAACAACATGATACATCCCTCTGACCAAACAACGTCGATAGATTTGAGCGGAGTCTTAACTCGCCTGTCTTTATTAGCTACGTGACCTTAGCCAAGTTCACCTGTTTGAATCTCAGGTTGTTTCAATCTTTAAAATAGGAAGACGCTACAAAGCCCGCAGATTATGAGTCTCACATGACTCCTGTGCATGGATGTATATCTATCCATGTATGCCTTGCACACAGTAAATAGTCAGCCAGAGCGTCCTTCCCCGAAGCCTCAAGCAAAAACCGGCTGCCGTTTCTACTGAACAATGGACCCAGTTAAATTGGTTTATTAGCCCAACTGAATTAATGCACATTGTCAAATCAGAGTATCAGCACAACCTGCAAACAACCAAACAGCATTTTTAAGAGCAAACTACATGAGAATTTGGCTGCGGTTATGGAATAGAACTAGGTAATCATTTGCCACGACTTCTGTGCTTAGTCTAATCAAAAACCAAAACGATCTCCTTTTGAAACAAGTATAGTATTAAACTATACTTTCATTTTTAGCCCAAAAAACCCTTTACCTCACTGTGGTGGAACTGTGGAGTTCACTGGCTATTGCTTTAAATTTTCTCAGTGTTTCAACTAATGCTTGGTCTTTTCTGGGTTGTTTTTTTTTCTTTTGCAACCAACTCATTTTCTGAAAATAGGGAGAAAAGAGCAGAAAAGTGCCAAGTGCCTGGAAAGGAGTGCCGTACGTTAATACTGCATAACTTTACAGCCAATAATAAGCAGAGGTGCTGCCTTAATCAGGGAACGCAGGGAGAAAGACCAGTTTGTGATTTAAATGAAAAGGCTTTACCTATGGCCAAAAGCAATTCCAGGCCCAGGGCCGAACTCCAGCTGCATGGTTTAGTGGCTCAGATGAAGAAGGCATCTCTCGTAAACCGTGACACGTCTAAGCAGACAGGCCTTCGGTTTTGTTTCCTACTGTTCCGTACTTCTGCCTTCCCTGTACTTTCTCAGGTCGGGTCATTAAAAAAAAAAAAAAAAAAAAATTGTACCAAAATATGTACTAGAAACTATTGATTTCTGTTGTGCTAAAGCCCCTGACATTCCGGTGCGATGAAGATATTGCTGTGGACCCTGTGAGCCTCTCGCGCTTCTCTTCTGCTTATGAGGGTCTCCGAGGATGGTATTAAAGATATTGTAGTTCCCACTTTCTGACTGTGGCATATCAGCAGGGTCTCTCCTGTGTAAAGAATAATTATCAGCACTGCTGTTACCTCTAGTAAGTGTGTAATTACATGCTCGGTTTTGTGGGCTCTAGGCTGTGCAATTTTAAATTATACAATAATGTCAAATTCTCTCTCCCTCCCTCTCTTCTCTCTCTCTCTCTTCCCCCCTCTCTCCTTCTCTCTCTCTCTCTCTTTTTATTTGAAAGGAGAGGTGGGTAATTCTTTTTCTTTTTTTTTTTTTTAAAGAGACAGGAGGAGGCGAGAGTGTGAGAGCCTTTCCAGCCACGCCAGCAGCATCCACAGCGTGGTAACCAGGAAGGTCAAAAACGCTGCCTCCCCATGCCAGGATTTCAACCCAGAGGATGCCTGGGTTAAAAATCAGAATGTATTTGGCAGTGAATGGGGTGGAGCTAAGGGGGAAAGGATGCTCCCCCAAAAATGGTGGGGGTGGGAGGACCTGCGTGTTGGCACAGGGTGGGGTGGCAGACCCCCCAGCAACACCTTGCCCGTTAAAGGGGCCTGTGCAAAGGGCCGTCTCATTGCTGATTCCCAGCCAGCAGTGAAAGCGGCTGGAGCCCGCCTCAGCGTGAAGTGTAGGGGCCGATCAATACCTGCTCTGGGCTAAGGAAATCCACCGGAGAGCGCGGAACTATCTGCCCTGCCTGGGCCCCAGGCGCAGCCCGCACCTGCCTGCGCGGCCGGCCAATCAGCGAGCGCCGCGGACGCCCCGCCCACCCGGGAACCCGCAGGGCAGGTGCAGCCTCCAGCACCCCAGATTCAGGCTGGCCTGGGGTCCCCCGCTCACCGCCGAGCTGCTGCCCAGTTCTCTCTCTCTCCCTCTCTCTCTGCAATAGGCGATACCGTGCACGTATTTAATAGGAACAATAATAGCTAACATTTATTGAACGCTCATGTTTCATTTGATCCTCACAATAATCATTGGAAGTGGGGACTTTATTATCGCCATACAGATGAGGAAACTGAGGCACAGAGAGGAGAAGTAACTTACCCTGGCTCCTGGATAGAGCCAAGGTTTGGACTCAAATCTGCCTGACTTCAAAGCCTATGTGTTTAACTCCTAAGCTTAGAGCATCTCATAAGATATATCAATAAATGCGTTGAGTTGATGCTTAAGAAGGAGTCCACGGTGTTCAGTGAACATGTCTGTCCTCGTCTGTCTTGTTCCCTTCCATCTTGCAGGGTATAGTTCACCACTTCTGTCCTGCACAGTCCCAGGTTGATTTTGGTTGGGGGCAGTTCAAGGGCATGGCCACTAAATCCTCTGAAACTGACAAGGAAGGAATCTGCCAACAAACCCAACCAAGGCCAGGCCTCCCTCTCTGAAGGCACAGCTGCCAGCAGCTCCCCCAGGCTTCTGGCTCACAGTCCATCTATAAAGCGTCCTCAGTCTGAAACTCCACCACTGCACAGAGAGATCGCAAACCAAAACAGATCCGGTCAGATCGAGCTTTTGAATTTAATCATCACATTCTGTAGTTCTTTTAGTCCCCACAGTTTCTGTGGAATGTGCCAAAGGTAGACAACTAGAGCTGGGCAAATATCATCTTAAGACTTGTAAATCACAACCTCTTGCATTTAAATAGATGTTTTCATTTCGTGGTGTTTTCGCATTTATTATCTCAGTTGATGTTTCATCAACTCCGTGGAGAGGAGGCGGCGGCTATTTTTGTGCCCCTCTCTCCCGGCCCAGCCACCATCTTTTGCAGAGGAAAGGGAGATGAAATGAGATTTAGTTACTTTGTGGTCCAAATCCAGAAAGGAAGGGAAGCCTACGGCCCGACCCCTGGCAAGTGTTGAGTATCACTGGAGTCCGGCGTATGGTGTTCTACCGTTCACCAGCCACTCTCGCTTCCATTCTATCACATTGCAGGGAAAGTTCTCAAGCTCCCTGGAATACAGAGGGGTTGAGTGGCCCTCCATGGAATGCAGACCACGTGGAACTGGGCCTCAAACCCCAAGACCAAACCTTTTCCTACCAGCCCCTTCACCCTGATGCTGCCTCCAATGGGTGTCCTGTTTTGAGGACCTCCAGTAGCCTGATGCCAGGGTGAATTTGTCTCCTTTTTATTTCTCCTGCCACGTTTATCTACAACTCTGACCTTCAATGATAATGTCTCTCCTACACAGGAAGTTCAGGAAGAAGTCCCTTCGCAGTTCATACACGATAAACTCAGACTAATGATCAAATCATGTCTCCTAGGGCTGAAACATCAAAGCAATATGTATTTATTCAGTACGGTGCTGGAGATTTTGAAGTTGCAACAGAAAGATGGGACAGTTCCTGCCTTCAAGGAGGATGCAGATCAGCTGAAGAGAAAAGATCTTCAGAGAAATACTTAGGATTTGTGTAAACATTCAAGAGAGTAAATGAACTCACAGTGAGTACATGGCTGGTATGTTGCCGAACCTTGGGAAATATAGTGGTGAGTAGAAGAGACCAGATTCCACCCTTATGGGAGAGAGTGTTGGGAATCAAATTTTTCCAACACATAATTACCAACCTGCTAAGTGGGATGAAAGAAAAGTATAGGGGTTGACGAGTGTCTATCGCAGAGGAATCTGATCATTTAGGTCATCAGGGAGGGCTTCCTGGAGGAAGTGATCTTTCAGCTAAGATCTGAAGAAGGAGTTAACTGGGCTCTCTGTAGAGTGGGGAGGCTACAGACACTACGTGGAATGCCATTTCAGAGGAGGAGAAACCACTTAGTTTTGTGATCCTGGCAGTCTGAGGAGATGAGATTTGACATGGGTGTTGGAAGATGGGTGGATGTAGGAAGGGAGAGGCAGGTGTGGAAGGCATTTCTGGTGACACTACAGTAGAGAGGCAGAAAAACACAAATCCTGTTAAAGCCCGAAAAAGCTAGTGTCCTGAGGGCTGGACAAGCCCTATTTCCTAACAACTGCAAGACAAAGGAGTCCTGCCAATGCCCATTTCCTCCTCCCTGTCTAGCTGCTCCTGGCCACCCTAACTTACATGTGCCACCCAGGCTCAACTTTGGTCAAAACAGTGGCTCAAACTATTAATAAGTAACTGAGGGAAGCTGGGCATATGGGAAGGGTAAGAAGAACAATTAGACTTCCCTCCAGGAGCAGTCATGGAGCGAAGTCTAATCAGACAAGCCCAGTACATACAACTACTGGGCCTTTAGCCAGGAAGGAGCAAAGCCGTGGGAAATCTGGTGCAACAGGATCTGGAGTTCTAGCCATGCCATGCAGGAGGGCATAGACCCCCACCGCCCAGCTGTGGCCAGTTTGCATGAAGCTACCAACTCTAATGCAAACTCTCACTTTCCCCCAACTGGCTCCTCTTTGGCCTCTGAAGGAGGATCTCAAACACAGGCCTGGGCGACTCATGCTCACCTTCCAGCGTTCCACGGTGGCTGCCAATGGGCGGGACAACTGGTGATGGAGTCCCATCCTCTGTCTGCAACCGCTTCCCTTGGCCTAACGACACTTCTACTCACAGGTGACACAGCCACAGCCACGGAGCTGCCATGGACTGCCCAGAGCCCAGCCCTTCCTGTCCTCTTACAGATCCACTTTTATCTCAAGGCTCACAAAGCACTAAAGGCTTTCTGGGGCTCATGTGGAGTGGCAGTGGGCAGATCTTCTCCCCCAGCCCCTTTTCTGATGTCCCACAGCCTGGGCAAGATGCTTTTGCATCTTTTTGCACATATACATCAAGACACACAGGTGGTTCGGGGTAGAATTGCCATTCAAGCCCACACCCGTGACTCCAAAAGCCGTGCTCACTCCGTGACACCAAGCTGCAGGCAGCAACACAACTGCCGGTGATCAGGCCTTGTCGATCAGGGTCCCCACGTGCTGATGGCACCACAGATGCAGACTGCCAACCCCACGTTCCCTATTTCTACGCTAATTCTGAACGGAGGGAGCCACTGTCTGTCGATCATGAGAGACTTCCCAGCTGGCGGGATGACTTCCCAAGAGAAACCCGGGGGAGTCCCACTGACTTCCGCATGTAGAGCGGGGTTAGATAAAGCTCCCAGAAACATTCCGAAGGAACAAATCTGTAATTGGGAAAGAAAAAAACAACCAAAATGGTCTTTCCAAACTCACATGCCTGTCATTAAGCGTCTCCTGGGGAAAAGGAGCAGAGAAACCAGGACAGATTTAGGGAAAGGTTGGTCTACTTCTTTTCATTTCCTCATTATCGGAGTTATCTGGTTCTGAGTCAGTGGAGAGCTGCCACTGCTAACTGCCGGTAGAGGAACTGGCTCACCACTGTGCTGTCCCTTCCACATGCCAAATTCAAGGTGAGGCTGACTTTGCAAGCCCAGAGAGTGGAAAGGGGGTTAGCGCCCCACCCACATCTGTGTTCTCAAACGTGGTCTCAGGACATTGGTCCACTGCGGTATATGGGGACAGGAATTTGTTCATGTTAATGCATACTAAGGTTTGCAAATATTTTTTTCCTGCAAATTAGAGAAAATTCAAAAAAATTTGCCATCCTTCTCACTCTAATATGCTTTCAAGAGTAGGACAGGAGTAGTGGAAGGTCAAGGATTGGAGACACCTGTGGCTTTGCCCATGGCAATGTGTTGGGAATGTGACTATATCACTTCTGTCTAGATAGGAGAACGTTTGAGATTGCAGGTTCTCAAAACTACCTCTCTCCCCCCATACCATTAGTAGTCTTTCTTTCTTTAGTACCCAAGATTGAATAGAATTTATTTTTTAGTGTAGCGTCTTTATTTCTAAATAAATAAAAATCAAGAGTAGGAGTTTCCATCTATGGCCAAGAAACATAAAGGCAATAGTTTAGACTCATTTCCTACACAGACGCATCGGATGACTTTGGGCAAGTTGTTTAATACCTCTTACTGTAGTTATTTCACATGCACAGCGGAAAGTGTACTATATTACCGTGCTCTGTGTTGACTGTGGGAAGGAGCGCCCTGATACTCAGATGCAAAATGATCAAAGCTAGTGCTACTAAGCATCTACTGTGTTCTATATGCAAAACATACACCATCCTGTTTCACAGAGACGTTGACGGTCCTTGTTCGAAAAGCCATCAAACGCAAGTCACTCACGTTGGAATCCCCTTTCAGAGACCCGTGCAAGAAATAAACATTGCTTTAAGGATACATAGAAACTGCTAAGTTTTTCCTGCAGCTCTCCGATGTCTACAAAACCCAACGGCAGAGCGTGCCCTCTGGGGCTGACAAAGCGACCCTGCTGAGATTCGGTTGCTAAGCAGAGTAACCCGCTTTCAAACCCAAAGCATTTTCGTCCTCACATGCAAGCGCAGCCCCTCTGCAGCTTGGGTGTCCTGCTGGCCGCGGGGCCACTGTCCAGCCGCTCCCCTTCGCCGCCTCTGCCCCCACTCCGTTATTAGGTATGCATTTCAGATTTTGAATGGATCTCCTTGTCTGGCGTTAATTGACAGTGAAAGCCCGGTTTTCAAAGCCAAGGTACAAGCACTGAAGGTAAGTGATCAGAGGACTGCCCTTGTAATAAATCACTGCGGCGCGGGTCACCGTTTGGAGTGTGAATGCAGTGTTCAATAAAGAAACACACTCCACCTTTCAGCTTCAAGCCGACCCTAGCTAATTGACCTCATTGTAGTCCCTCCATTAATCATTCTGGCACATGGGGCAAGAGGCAGTTTCACTGCTTAGGTTTGCAGGGAGGAGGGGTCCGAGTCCGTGTGGGGGTGGGTAAGGGTTGAGGGGGCAGTTATAATGTAAAAGGAAATCATAGACAATTCTCCCTTAATTAACTCATTGGATTTCCAGGTTGACCAGATACGGTGTACTTTGCTAAAGGAATGTGGGCACTAATGCAGGGGCCTTCATTAACTTCACTCCAAGACGCGGGAGTTTGGGTCTCTAACAAAAGCAGATGTGAGCATCTGCAGCCCATCCAGAGAGCAGCGTTGCCAAAGGACTGGGGGGTTAGCCTAATGCTACATAATCATTCAGTGTCATCGATCTCCCCAGACCCTGATTAATAAATTGCAGCAGAAGTCTTTTACAGCGGTGACTACAATTTTATTTCGCCTATTAGAAGCCCGTCACAGCGCACACCAGCGGTGCGGGACCGACTTACCTTCCCCTTAGCCTCTCCCTCCCACCCCTCCTGGCCTGCCCACGGTTCTGCATTGCCCCGTGTACCTCCATATGTCTGTTTTGGGGGGGTCTTCTTGTCAGATCCCTCCATCCTGCCAAGCTAACCCAAAGCTGACCACAGGGATCAGAAATGGAACTTCAACGGATGGGTCCATTGAAACAGCAGCTCAAGCTTTGTTTTTTCAATACAACTCAACACACATTATTTGGGCACTTGTGCAGAGCATTGCACTGCACCACACACACACACACACACACACACACCCCCAACATGATTTGGTTCTGGTCCTCAGGGAACTTAGCATCTGCATCTAACACTTTATATTTTCAAAATGCAAGATCTGCCTTTTTGTACCAACCTGCTTTAAATTAGGCCTTTTTAAAAGGTCTTTTTCCCCATGATTAGTCACTATTATTCAGGAACGCAATAGTTTCACAGTTCACGGGAGGGGGGGGGTGTAAACAAAGCCTAGAGGGCCAGCAACCTTCATTGGAAGAGAAAGAGAGTGAAAAAAGAGAGGAGGGTGGAGGGAGAGCTGGTGTTCATTTCACACGGCTCCTCCCCGCTGCTGTCCTCCCTGCGTTTCATTACTGTTAATGAACTTAATTGTTTGGTTTCCAAACGCTCAGCCTGAAGGCATCACTCTCCTCCCCCTCAGCGCTGAGATTCAGGCTCGCTGATCTCCAAATTAATTTGTAAGCAAATACTTCAAGTCTGTGCTGTTCCTGACAAGCACCTGGAGGGGGAAATTCAGGCCAGGATTCCAGGACAAAATCAGATGGAGCCTTGGGAGAGACAGAGTGGGCGCGTCCAGGTCCCCGTTTGGTACCGTGGGTAATTCAATTCCACTTAACTATATTTATGGCGTGTCTAGTATATGGTCCAGTAATTGTGCCAGTCATTGGGTTTAGAAAGTTGATAAAACACAGTCACTGACCTCAAGGAGCTCCTGGTCTCGTACCATTCCACCAAACAGATCGAGTTTCCTTGGTGCTATTATCAACCACACAACCACACCTGCGAGTTAAGGTAGCTGGGCTCAGTGGGGACATCACAGGCTTTGGAATCACACAAATGAAGACAGAATTCAAAGCCTGTCCACTCGCAATCTGTGCAGGCTTGTCCACATTACTTAGCCGCACCAAGGCCCCCTTATAGAAATATATATACATATAAATATAAATAAATATACATACCTGCATGTATTTTCTATGATACATGCAAAGTGCTAGTTCTGCCCCACTGTGAAGACTATGCTTTATGTAAGAAAAGTCTGAGGGATTACTGCAAAGACTGCTCACACAGATAATAAGATACCAGACTAAAATGAAGAGAAATCCATTTAATATGTCCTCTCCTCCTTATTCTGGAAACAAACCATTTTGTGAACATTCGCACCTGAACCAGAACAGCACTCACCAACATTCAGCAGGAACCCTTTGGGGGCTGTACTACCCTCTCCACCCAAACCTCACCTTCTTCCAGGCCCATGACACATCCCACCTGCTTCTAGCTGGCCTTTGAACGCGCTCGGCGTTTACACCATTCATTTTTACATGGGGAATAATCAAAACCTAAAATGTCAGACAGTGTGCAGAATTAGAGATCTTTCTCTACCTTTTCATGTGGGTATATTAGCCAGGGTTCTCCAAAGAAACAAAACCAAACCAACAGGACATGCATAGACATGTAAGAGGATAGTTATTAGGAGATTTGGCTCACGTGATTATTGAAGCAATGTCCCATGATCTGCCATCTGCAAGCTGAGTGACCAGGAAAGCTGGCGTCATAATTCAGTCCGAGTTGGAAGGCCCAAGAACCAGGGCTGCCAAAGTCAGAGGGCAGGAGGACGTGGCTAGCCCAATTCAAGAACAGAGAGAGAGGGAATTCCCCTTCCGTCTGCTTATTTGTTCTACCTGGGCCCTCGGTGGATTAGATGCTAACCACCTGCAGGGATGAGGGTAGACCTTTACCCAATCTACTGATTCAAATGCTAATCTTTTCTGGAAACGCCCTCACAGACACACCCAGAAATAATGTTTACCAGCTATCTGAGCATTCCTTAGACCAGTCAAGTTGACACATAAAATTAATCATCATAAGTAAACCAAGACTTAAAGAAATTAAAGGAGTTGTTCAAGTTTGCACAGCTGGTTAGGGTTAGTTAGAACTAGGGTTAAAGCTCAGATCTCCTGATACCGAATCCAGTGATCTTTCCATGACAGGAGGTTGGTTATGCCAATTACATTCAGTTTCATGCCTTATTTTAAGCTGCATTAAAATGTCCTCCAACAGTTTAATGTGCCATCATGGTCTCCCTTCCTAGTCTCCAGGCTTCCTCTCTCACCTCCCCTTTAATCCAAATCTGCACATCCCTCTCCCGATTAAGATGCACACAGATAAAACGGTATTAGACTTCTAGTTTAAAGCGGTATCTGAATCTGAACCTTAATTCAATCTCTTCCAGCTTCCCACTAAAATACCTGTAAAGAACCTCAAAAATAAATAAAAACTCACAACTAGAAGAAAAGGAAACCTGCCAGACAAAATAATGCTAAAATCCAGAAGGAATCCCCAGAACCTACAGAGTTTTGTTAAATAAAATCTGACCCATTATTGCCCCCATGAATCTAAGTCTTTGCTTCATAAAAAGGAGATCATTTTAAAAGAAAGGAAGAAAGGAGGTGGTGGCGGGTGGGGAGAGGAAGGAAGAGAGAGAGAGCGAGGAGGAAGGAGGATAAGTCATCCACTATTGTCTCCTAACTCAGAGACCCAAAAGCTGTAAGAAACCTGGGAGGGGAGGGGGGCTGGCCCCCTATCAGGTGGGTGCCACCGTTTAGTCTTGGCAGAGTACCATGCCCCTCTGTCATCCACTCCCACCCGACATTTGTTTTACAGCCATTCAGATATAGCAACCCTCAGAAAACATCTAGAAAGGAAATGTGGAGAAAAGTAGTAACATATTGCATCCTAGGTCAAGTCCCAACAAAAAGGCTCCTTTGGTAGGAGTGGTGGTAGAAATACACATAGTGCCTGTGTCTTCTAAGAGCAGAGTATCTCTGCACTCCATCAGTTCAGGGAGTCACAGATCCAAGTGAAGAAGACAGAACCTTTATAAAGCAGCTCTAACCCACGGTTTCAGTACTAGCAAGTCTGCCAGGTGCAGTTGCTCATGCCTATAATCCTGGCACTTTGGGAGGCTGAGGAAGGAGACTCACTTGAGGCCAGGAGTTTGAGACCAGCCTGGACAACATAGCAAGATCCCTGTCTCTATTAAAAAAAATTTGCTGGGTGTGGTGGTGTGAGCCTGTAGTCCCAGCTACTCAGGAGACTGAGGCAGGAGGATCGCTTGAACCCAGGAGTTCGAGGCTGCAGTGAGCTATGATCATGCCACTGCACTCCAGCCTGGGAAACAGAATCTCTCTCTAAAAGAAAAAATTTTTAATTTTAAAAGTTAAAAAAATATACCAGCAAATCCATGAATATGCCTCAAAATATCAACTGGGCAAAGAAGATAAGCCATGTGATAAACATCACAAAAAGGAAGGAAGGATAAGTCAACACACATCTTTACTAAATTTATTAGTGAAATGAATAGAAAATACATTTGTACTTTGATTACTTTTTAAAAATCATCTGTGCTTGCTTCAGGAAAATATATACTAAAGTTTCAAAAGACACAGTTGTGGATAAAAAGTAAACTCTTCAAATCATCCCTGCTTTTATATCTTGCTCAAGAAATGCACATTTAAAAACAGAAAATCTCTTTGACAACAGCATCTGAGATCATATTTAAAGCAAAGGCATTCTTTCAAAATCAGGAACAAAACAAAGATGCATTTAGCATTGTTGAGGAAATGTTGTTCAATTCAGTAAGGCAAAAACACATTAATGAGAGGTAAACGTATAGAAAAGAATAGGAAATTATCATTCTTTGCAGGTGATATTATTGTCTAAAACATCTGTGTGAATCAACCAAACAATGATTGAATCTAATAAGTTTATCCAAATCACCTGTGAAGATTTTAAAACCTATCAATACCTGGGGCTCACTCCAGAAATTCTGATATAATTGCTCTTAAGTGAGGCCAGGCTCTGTGTATGTTTTAAAAGCTCCCAGATGCCTCTAATGTGCATCCAAGCTTGAGAGCCACTGATGGAAACATAAGAAATATACAAAATCCAATAGATTTCTTCTTTATGCCATCACAAACGAATTACAAAATATGATGCAAAGAAAATCCTACAGCAACAATATAAAACATTCATGATAATAGAATTACCATGTGACCCAGCAATTCTACTTCTGGATATATACCCCAAAATATTTAGAGCTCAAAAATATTTAAAGCAGTGTGTCAAAGAGATATTTTCACACTTGTGTTCATAGCAGTATTATTCACAATAGCAAGAGGTGGAAGCAAACTAAATGTCCATGGACAAATGGATGATAAACAAAAGGTGGTATATATGTACAACGGAATATTATTCAGCCTTTAAAAGGAAAGATATTCCCACTCATGCTACACAGTGTGGATGAACCTTGAGGACATTATGCTAAGTGAAATAAGCCAGGCACAAAAAGACAGATACTTCACGATTCCACTTACATGAAGTACCTGGAATAGTCAAATTCATAGAAATAGAAAAGTAGATAGTGGTTGCCAGGGGATGGGGGGAGGAGAAAATGGGGAATTGTTGTTTAATAGGTATAGAGTTTTAGGTTTCCAAGATGAAGAGTTTTGAACATGGGTTGTATGACAATGTGAATGAGCTGAAAATGAACTGTTCTACTGAACTGTACACTTAAAAATGATTAAGATGGTAAATTTCATGTTATGTAAATTTACCATAAATAAAAATGTTTTAAAGTCATTCAAAATAACAACAAAAAATATTCATAAATTTTATAAGAAATGCTATATGAAGAACTTCAAATCTTCACTGAATTATTATACCTAAGAGAAAAAAACTCTTGAATGGAAAGACAAACTATGTTCCTTCATGAGATGGCCCAATATCATAAAGATACCCATTATCTTTATAAGTGTGACTCATTTCAATCAAACCTCAAACATGGCTTTTGTGGCTGGATAAAATAATTGTCCGGTTTGTTAAAAAGAATAAAAACATGTCACTAGACAAGAAAAAATAGGACTACAAAATGGCTTGAATTTTTACCAATATTAAACTGTATTAGAAAGATACACTACTTAAAAGAATAGGACAATAGCACAGGGACTGACAGATCATTAAATCGAAACAGAAAGCCCCAGAACTTAGCCCAAGTGCATAAAAATTCATGTTAACGGTAAAAATAGAGTAAGAACAAATTATTTAATGAGTTATGTTTAGACAAGTGGTTAACCATTTGGGAGAAAAGTAAAGTTAGAGATCTACCTTCTACCGTGCACCAAAATAAATTTCAGATGAGCTAAAATTTTTAATGTAAAAAAAGGCACTAATTACAAAAACTAGGGGAAAAAAAGCCCAGATGGATATTTTAAGAGATCTCAGGGCAAGAAAGATCTTTCTAAGCAGTCTCTGGAAATCAGAAAACTTAAAGCAGGAAGCTTGAAAACTGATTCCTGGGGGCTGGGAACAGTTGGGGGTTGGGTGGGAGGAAACTCAAAGAAGGATGTAGACCCTAGAGCTGAGGGTGGGGGGCGTCACGCTGACTACGACTCCTGCACATACCGGGACCCCGAAAAGGCTGTACTTTCAGTAAAGAGAACTTAAAACTCCATTCAACAGCTCAGGGAAGAAAAAGCATCATTATCTCTGACTAGGTTTCTGGGAACAAGAACAACAAAAATCTCCTGAAAGAAAGTGAAAACCCAACTCTGCATCATATGCAGGCATGGAGTACAAATTAGCACTATCTTTTCCATAAAAGAAGTCCCAAGCCACTGATTTTTTTTTTTAAAGAGCCTATGTAGCTCTCACAAGAATGTTTTTTATAAAAATGCACACTATAGCTGAGCTTCCAAAAATATTACAAACCACAGGAGAAAATAATCTTCTCTGAGCAACAGTCATAAGCTTTAAAAAGGTAGACAGATACCATCCCCCAACACTTCAGACAATAGAAGTTCTTTCAACTGAAAAATATAAACTAAATATCTTTTAAATTGTCAAAATGATTAAAGATGGCGTAAAAACTGCATTGAAAGAAAAACTGCATTGCAGAAAACTGCATTGAAACTGCATTATGAAAAGAGAATAGAGAGATTTGAAAAAGAGAATAAAATAGAACTTAAAGAAATAAAAAATATAGTTATTGGAATAAAACCTCAAAGACTAAATTAAGCAGCAGATGAGTCCCAGATAAAAAGAGTATTAAAAGTTGGAAGAGGGCTGGGTGTGGTGGCTCACACCTGTAATCCTAGCACTTTTAGAGGCTGAGGAAGGAGAATCACTTTAGGCCAGGAGTTCAAGACCAGCCTGGGGCAACATAGTGAGATCTCCTCTTTCCAAAAAAAATTTTTTTAAAATAAGCTGGGCATGGTAGCATGCACCTGTAATCTCAGCTACTTGGAGGGTGAGGCAAGAGGCTCACTTGAGCCCAGGAGTCTGAGGCTGCAGTGAGCTATGATGACACCACTGCACTCTAACCTGAGCAAGAGAGTGAGACTCTGTCTCAAAAAGAAAAAAAAAAAAAAGTTGGAAGAGAGTTCTGAGGTAATTACCCACAATTGAGGATTTAAGGATTTAAAGAAATAGAAAATATAAAAGAGTAGTTAAAAGGTATAGAGGACAAAATGAAAAAGCGCAACATACATTTAATAGGAGATGCAGGAAAAGACAATAGGGAGAAAGGGGAGAGGCAATATATAAAGGAAAAATGGCTCAGAATTTTCCAGCATCTATTAATTCATGCCACATATTTTGACCCTCCAGCATGTGCCTTATACTATTTTAGGTACTGGGGAGAAAGCCGTGAACAAAACAGACAAAAATCCTTGCTTTCATGGTGTATACTTTCTAAAAGAAAAGAGAGATAATTTTTTAAAACTGCAATATGCTATGTATTACTAAGTGTATGGTTGCTGTGGTAACCAACAATCCCCAAATCTCAGTGGTTTACAGTGATATTTGTTTTTCGTGTCGATGTCGCCCACGGCTCTACTCCAGGCTGTGGGTTTCTGCAGGTCTAATCCACGTGTTCCGGGACACAGCTGAGGGAGGAGCCCCTATCTGGGACATGCTCTTGCAGTGGCGGCGGAGGCCAAAGTGCAAGACACCACGCCGATCATGCTGCTGTATTCAAAGCTTCTGCTTAGCAGTGGCATAGGTCATGTTTGCTCACATTCTTTTGGTTAAAACAAGTCACATATCCAAACATGACAACATTATGTGCCAGAGACAAGCGCAACAAGGGAAGGTGTACATAATCCCCTTACAGAGAAGGAAATAAATAAGAATCGTGAACAAAAGCCGGCCGTAATATGTTCAGTGATAGTAATTGTTACAGGGCAAACCGAAACAGAATGGGGACAGGAATTATCAGGGAGCTTGCAATTTGAAATAGGCAGGTTAGGGAGGGCACCAAAAAAAGCAATACGGGATTAAGACCTGAAGGATGTCAGGGAGTGGCCCATGCAGATAACCTGGAGAAGAATGTTGCAGGCAAGACAACAAAGACCAAGGCTCCAAGTCAGGAGCAACGCTGATGTTTCTGAGCTGCTGCAAGGAGCCCCCTGTGACGGTCATGAGGTGAGGGGAGGGCGTGGCAGGGGACCAGGTCAGACACCTCAAAGGCCAGACTGTAGGACCACTAGGCCACCATGGGGTGTGGTTTTCGCTCGGGGTGAGATGAAAAGCCATTGAGGGTTTTGAGCAAAGGAATGCCATGATCCGATTTATACTTTAACTCAGCCAGTGTGTAGGGAATGGACCACAACAGGGCTAGAAGACAAAGAGGTCTTCATAACAACCAGGATAGTGGAAGAGACGATGGAAGCTGGTAATTGGACTTCACCAAAATTTAAAACTTAAGTGTTACAAGTGGTCCCAGCAAGAAAGCAAAAGATAACCCACAGAAGGAAAAAAAATTTTGCAAAGCACATATATGACATGCAACTTGTATGCAGAAGCTATAAAGAACTCTAACAATTCATTAATAAAAAGATAAATAACCCAACTTAAAAGATCTGAATAGACAATTTCTCCAAGGAAGACCTAGAAATAACCAAAAAGCATGTGAAAACATGCTCAACATTTTTAGCCATTAGGAAAATGCAAAGTAAAACCAACATAAATACCACTTCACACTTACAAGGATAGTTGTTAAAAAAAAAAAAAAAAGATAATCACAAGTGTTAGTGAGGATGTGGAGAAATTGGAACTTCAATCAGTGCTGCTGGGAATGGAAACTAGTGCAGCCACTTTGGAAAACAGTTTGGCAGCTCCTTTAAAAGTTAAATATTGACTTACCACACCAGCCAGCCATTTCATTTCTCTGAATACACCCAAAGAACTTGAAAACTTATGTATACATAAAAACTCATACATGAATGTTTTTTGCATCATTATTCATGTAAAAGAGTGGAAACAACCCAAATGTTCATCAGCTGATGAATGGATGAATAAACCTAGCCTACGCAATATAATGGATTATTATTCAGCCATAAAAAATAATGAGGTATGAATACATGGTACAACGTGGATGAATCTTGAAAACATTACATTAAGGGAACAGTCACAAAAGAACACTTATTGTATGATTCCATTTATATGAAATGTCCAGAGTAGACAAATCCACAGAGACAGAAAACAGATTAGTGGTTTCCAGGGGCAGAGGGGGAGGGAGAATGGGGATCGACTGATGATGGATGTGAGGTTTCCTTTCGGGATGATAAAAATGGAAACATAGGTCGTGGTGATGTTTGCACCACTCTGTGAATATATTAAAACCCATTGAGGCCGGGCGCGGTGGCTCACGCCTGTAATCCTAGCACTCTGGGAGGCCGAGGTGGGCGGATCGTTTGAGCTCAGGAGTTCGAGACCAGCCTGAGCAAGAGCGAGACCCCACCTCTACTAAAAATAGAAAGAAATTATATGGACAGCTAAAAATACATATAGAAAAAAATTAGCCGGGCATGGTGGCACATGCCTGTAGTCCCAGCTACTCGGGAGGCTGAGACAGGAGGATCGCTTGAGCTCAGGAGTTTGAGGTTGCTGTGAGCTAGGCTGACGCCACGGCACTCACTCTAGCCTGGGCAACAGAGTGAGACTCTGTCTCAAAAAAAAAAAAAAAAAAAAAAAAAAAAAAAAAAAAAATAAAACCCATTGAATTGTACACATCAAATGAGTGAGTTGTATAGCATGAGAACTATCTCAATAAAGCAGTTTCAAATATTTTAAGGCTAACTCCTAAAACAGTAGAAATAGATTATCTGTACAGCTTCTAAACTAGTGGAGGTTAACGGAGGCTAACAAAAACTGCTCAGTTCCAGGGATGTTAGTAAAGTTGGGGGTGGAGGGGGGAGCAAAGAAAAATCAAAGAAAACATAAAAGGGTAAAAAATAAATGTTTAAAGAAAATTACAATAGCTATGCTCAGTAGGATACCATTACTATGTACTTTTAATGTGTAAATGTTATCATATATTGTTGGAGATATCTGTGAACAGTAAAAGTACAAAAACACCCACTTAAAAAAATATTAGGGGAGGGAAGGAAATGAATGGGATGAGAATTGGGGAGTGGGCTCCTGTTGTATCTATCCCACACTTTATTTCTGTATTAAAATATCAGGAACACTATGGCAAATTATTATTACATATTAAATCTGGGTAAATTCATAGATATCTATTTTTTTCCTGTACCACTCTATATTTAAAATATCTCTTTATTAAAAGACCAAAAAACTGCATTAACAAGAGTTCAGGAAAATGACACTCCCCCTCTGCTGATAAACCTTTACAAATTTGGAGACAGTTTTGAAAATACGCAGCTAAAGTTTTTAAAATGTTCACATTCTTTGATGAAGCAACAACGCTTCTAAGACCTTTTGCTCTTAAAAGAAAAAAACTCGCATGTGTGCATAAAGATTTAACTACACAGATATTTGCGGTAGTTCCATATATACATACATGCAAGTACATACACACACACATATATGAAAATAGAGTGACGATTAGTTGGACATCAGTACAGTATTCAAAAGTACTATGCAGTTCATCTAAATAATTAATTAGGTAAAGAGAAGGTCTTAGGCCACTAGGAATCTGATAAAGTTATATATCCTCTCCAGTGAAAGGCAGATGGACATAACACACAAAAAAATTTGCAGACAATTTCAGTGGGTCCCAGAGTACTTAAATGTCATATCTTTTATCGAGGAAGAAAAACTGACCAACTGACTTCTAACTCTCCTTCAGGAGCCCCGTCCTCCAGGCAGCTTTTCCTATGCCCTCTCCGTGCCCCCAAGCCTGGGACCAGCACCCCTTCCCTAAGACGCTATACAAATCTGTACCCTGCATGACACTTCATGTTGTATTGTGATTGTCATCAGCATCTTTGACAACTGGATGCACAACTTAACTGGCTTCATGTCCCCAGGACAGCACAGGCATAAAGAAACATTTGTTGACCAGATGACCAAATGATTGTTGGAGGAGGGTGACTTTGCTGGGTATTGCTTCTAGATAATGCCTCACAAACAGAAACATACATTTATCACCTATTTATTAATCCACAATCACTGTCAACCACCTCTCTAAGCAGGTTATATACACACCCCAGCCTTTGCAGATTGTCTCTTGAAATACACTGGATTTTAAATACAGCCTTGGCTGGGAGTGGTGGCTCATGCCTATAATCCCAGCACTCTGGGAGGCCGAGGCGGGAGGATTGCTTGAGGTCAGGAGTTTGAGACCAGCCTGAGCAAAAAAGTGAGACCTCTGTCTCTATTTGAAAAAATAATAATAATAAAATAAATAATATATATATATACACACACATAAAAATGCAGCCTTATCTCAAAGGATGAGCTATAACATAGACTACATGTAAATTGCAAACGAGGAGCTAAGAAGCAAACCTCCAACCTTCTACACGGCTCAGCCTGGAGCTCAGCTCTGAAGCAGCCGCAGCAGTAACTTAGTCAAATTAGCAGCAGCTTGTTTTCATTCCCGAGGACAAGCTTTCCAATCTTTTCTGAAGTTATTTCCCTTCCTTTCCCTTCCCGTTTTCCCCTATTTTCGTCAAGCAGAGCCCCTGAATGCTTTTCCCCCGCCAGCTATTCAAGAGGCCGTTCCCCCTGGAACGGGCGACACAGAACCTATTAATAAGCAAACAGAATGAACTGGCTCACTCCCCTCGTAGTTAAATTCCTCTGCCACCGACTGCTCAGACACTTCCCTTTAGGGTTTTCCTGCGGAGTCCCATTCGTTTAGAGGAAATGTGGAAAATTGTTTAATGTTTCTTGTTGTAAGCAAATGGTGGCGAATGCCGATTCCATGCGGAGAGTGAAATGCCTCCCTCCTCGTTGGCTTCCAGACCCATCTGGTGGCCCTGGCAAAGCCCGCACTGTCATCGTCACCGTGTGGCTGGTAGAGAGGGCTCTGAAATGGGAATCTTTAATTCTGCTGGCATTCCTGGCCTTTATTTTGCACATCACTTAAGTCGCTATCCCATTGGTTGCCTCAGTTTCCCCTCCTGTAAAGTGGTGACAGCCTGTTTTACCTATTTGTGTCACCCCAGTTTTGATGAGACGCCCTCTTTGGCACCTACTTTGGGAGGCAAAATGCCGTGGGGCAGGCACGGAAGAGTTCCTAGCGTTTTAGATTCCAAAGAGAGGCTGGGAAATGGCACAGTAGAAAAGTCTGAGCTCTGAATGAAACGATGGAATAAGGGAAGTACAAAATATCTGTGTCTGCAGCCCATACATGGGGGAAAAAGGAGATAGATTGATCACTTCAAGGAAAAAAGAATAAGTCTAACCCATCCTGTTTTTTAAAAATAAACATACCAAAAGGATCTCACGTTTACACTTCTGCCTCTACTACATTTCAGAGAAGAGGGCTTGAGGGAGCCTCCGTCTCTGTGCCTGGGTGTTTGTACTTAGGATGAGAGAAAAATGGGAAAGGAGCCCTTCCCAACCCCTCATTCTTTCAGTAAGAGAAGCAGGGAGAGTCACGTGACAAAATATTTTGTCTTCTTAATATACATAAAAATATAATGATAGAGCCACCCAGCTCAATCCTTTCTGTCTGCAGATGGACACACTGAAGCCCAGAGAGGTGGAGTGACTTACCCAGGGTCACACAGCTGATGGGAGACAAGATAAGGGTGAGACCATAGGTTTCTTATTCCAAAACTCCTTCCACTGTAGGAATTTTCAGCATCTAGCAACATCAGTCAAACATTCACATAATCAGACTGTCCTCACCTCGCACTGCACTTCTTATTCCACCAAATATTCTTTCTCATGCAGCCAAACAAGGTCTCCTTCCTGTAATATAAAGACAATTTGCTCATTCCGGCCCATGTGGTTCCCCCTGCTGGCAGGGCTGCCCTGTGCGACCACACAGGTTGTGCACTGTACAACTCTTAAAAAAAAGAAAAAGAAAAAGAAAAAGCAAACTCATTCACATCGTAATCTGTAAGCCACCACAAGATGTTCTTCTCATTATCCTTTTCTTATTCAAGATATTTTCAAGTCACACTTTCACAAAGCCTTCCTTGAGGTGTTTAGACCACAGTGGTTTCTCCTTGCTCTGAGTTCCTAAGATTCTTATTCTTGTGCTACTTACAACTGGGAATTCCTGGACAAGGCAATGATTCTGACTGTCTTCTACTATGTAAAATCAGAGGAGTAATGTACTTTTTGGAGACTTTGAAAAGATCAAACCCACATCCAAGGAGGAGCTTTATGAAGTACCAAGCGCTCTGTGATGCTTGCTATTGTCACTCCAGCTGATTAAGCAGCTGCTTAAGTATGGTTTTACAGAGTTTGCTAATAGTTTCCTAGCGTTAGTTTAGTTTCCCCCAATAAGAAATAAGTCCCTTGGGAGCAGGCAGAGACCTCTCATAATTCTATATCCCCCATAATATGTCATCACAATAACAACTCACACTGCCATGTAGTATTCCGAATCCTTTATAATTCCAATGCATTTCATCTTTATAACACATTATAAGGCGGGTGCTAATATTATCTAGGTTTTCAGATGAGGAAATTAAACATGGAGAGGAAGTAACTTACACAGAAGGCAAGAAGCTTGTGTATGTTAGAGCCAGGATTCATGCTCGCTCAACCTGGCTCCAAAGCTGCTCTTTGACCTTCTATAGATAGCATCCCACTCTTCTTACGTGTGTACACAGGAAGGCACGGGGTAGGAGCCCAGCACAGTTTTGATAATTGATGATTTGATCTTTGGGGTGTCTTTCCTTTAGACAGTGTTAGGCCTTAGGAAGGAAAATTTCAGTCTGGGTTTTACCCTGTGGCAAATTATCCATGGACATCTCATTCAGCTCAGGATAGCTCCCTGCCTACGTGCTCAAACCACTGCTGACTACAGCCGCCACTGGTTTGGGACAAAGAAAGACAAAAAAAAATTGTTTTTCACTTTTCTTACTGTGATAAAACACATACAATATAAAATTTACCATTTTAACATTGTTAAGCATACAATTCAACATTAAGTACATTCACATTGTTGCACAACCGGTACCACTATCCTGTTCTAGAACTTCTTTTTATCGCCCCCCAGACAGAAACTTTGGACCCGTTAAATAATAACTCCCCTCTCCATCCTCCCCCCAGTCCCTGGAAACCTCTAGTCTTTCTGTCTCTAGGAATTTGCCTATTCTTGGTGCCTCATGTAAGTGGAATCATACAATGTTTGTCCTTAGATGTCTGGCTTAGAACAGATAAATCAACTTCTGAACAATAATCTCATGAGGCTCCTCAAAGGCAAAAATGGTGCAGCCCAGGACAGTAGAGAGAACTTTCCAGGGAGGGATCTGGGCCCTCCTCCTAATTAGCTTTGCGATGTTTTGGGTTGAGTGTCCTGACCTGTAAAATAAGGGAATGAGAGGAGATAACTTCTGAGGTCCTTTCTAGCTCAAATGTTCCAGAATTCTTTATGTTGAATCTGTTTCCTTAGTGCCTACAGGTAAGTCGATTTTGCTTATCCACCTTTTTGGAGTTTTGGCATTTGTCTGTGTGAGCTGGTGGCTCTGTGGGTCTGTTTTACTCAGATGCGCAATGACTTCCCCAACAAGATACCATCCCCTCGATCTTCATAAAATAGGCTGGGAGACACTAAATCATTTCCTCTCCCCACCTGGCCACTCCCCTTGTTTCTAATTTTCTGATTTCCCTGTGACTTCTGCTTTGACCTGTTGGTTGTTCAAGAATATGTTGCTCGGCCGGGCGCGGTGGCTCACGCCTGTAATCCTAGCACTCTGGGAGGCCGAGGTGGGCGGATCGTTTGAGCTCAGGAGTTCGAGACCAGCCTGAGCAAGAGCGAGACCCCACCTCTACTAAAAATAGAAAGAAATTATATGGACAGCTAAAAATATATATAAAAAAAAATTAGCCGGGCATGGTGGCGCATGCCTGTAGTCCCAGCTACTCGGGAGGCTGAGGCAGGAGGATTACTCAAGCCCTGGAGTTTGAGGTTGCTGTGAGCTAGGCTGACGCCACGGCACTCACTCTAGCCTGGGCAACAGAGTGAGACTCTGTCTCAAAAAAAAAAAAAAAAAAAGAATATGTTGCTCAATTTCCACACACTTGAGGATTTCCCAGTTTTCCTTCTGTTGTTGATTTCTAGTTTCATTCCATTGTGATTGGAAAAGATACTTTCTATAATTTCAATCTTTTTTTTTCACTTTTTGAGACTTGTTTTGTGGTCTGACATATAGTCTATTCTGAAGAATGTTCCAAGTGCTCTTGCAAAGAATGTGTACTCCGTTATCGTTGGGTGGAGTATTCCATATTTGCCTCTTAGGTTTAATTGATCTATACTGTTATTCAAGTCCTCTGTTTTTAAATTTATTTTCTGCATGGTTGTTCTATTCATTATTGAAGGTGGGGTATTAAAATCTCCTACTATTATTGTGTTGCTGTCTATTTCTGCCTTCAATTCTGTCAAAGTTTGCTTCAAATACTGAGGATCTCTGATGTTTGCTGCCTAAGTATTTATAATTGTTATATCATCTTGGGGAATTGACACTGTTATTCTTAAATAATGTCCTTCTTTGTCTCTTACGGCAATTTCTTACTTAGAGTCTACTTTTTCTGATATTAGGCTAGTCTTGCCTGCACTCCTTTAGTTACCATTTGTATGAAATTTTTTCCATTCTTTCACTTTTAGCTTAAGTGTGTCCTTAAATCTAAACTGAGTTTCTTGTAAACAGTATAAAAAAAATCTGTTTTTTTAATCCATTAAACCAATCTATGTCTTTGAGTGGAGAATTTAAGCCATCTACATTCAAATAATTATTGATACGGAAGGACTTACTATTGCCATTTTGTTAATTGTTTTCTGTATGTCTTATAGCTTTTAGTACTTCTTTAACACTCTTACTGATTTCCTTTGTGTTTTCTTGATTTTTCTGTAATGACATGCTTTGATTCCTTTCTCATTTTCTTTCATGTATATTCTATAGATATTTTCTTTATGGTTACCATTGTAATCACATGTGACATCTTACAGTTATCATATGCTATTTTAAACTGGTAATTTAATTTCAATGACATACAGTTCTATATGCTTCATCTCTGACTTGTTATTAATACCACAAATTACATCTTTATATATGGTATACTCATTAATATAAATTTATTTTTTTTATGGTTTTGTCATTTAAATTCTATATAAAAATTAAAGGTGAATGTATGCACCAAAATTACAGTCATATAGTTTACTATATTTATCTGTGAATTTGCCTTTACCAGAGAAATTTATTTTTTGTTTTTTAACTTTTTTTTTTTTTTTTTTTTTGATACAGAGTCTTGCTTTGTCACCCTGGCTAGAGTGCAGTGGTATGATCATAACTCACCACAACCTCAAACTACTAGGCTCAAGCAATCCTCCTGTCTCAGTCTCCCAAGTAGCTGGGACTACAGGCACATGCCACCACACCTGGCTAATTTTTTCTATTTTTAGTAGAGACAGGGTCTCACTCTTGCTCAGGCTGGTCTCAAACTCCTGACCTCAAGCCCGTGTTGGCTTCCCAGAGTGCTAGGATTACAGGTGGGAGCCACCATGCCCAGCTGAGAACTTTATATTTTTAAGTGGCTTTGTGCTAGTGTCTAGCATCCTTTCTCTTCACCTTGAAGCACTCCCTTTAGCATTTCTTGCCGAACATGTCTAGAGATAATGAACTCCCTCTGTTTTTGTTTACCTAGAAAAGTCTTAATTTATCTTCTGTTGTTAAAGGACAGTTTTGCTGGATACGATATTCTTGGTTGACAGGTTTTTGTTTTGTTTTTTTGCTTTCAGCACATTGAATATGATAGCCCACTTCCTCTGACCTTCAAAGTTTCTGATGAGAAATCCACCAAATAATCTTATCAAAGCTCCTTTGTATGTGATAAGTCACTTTTCTCTTGCTGTTTTCAGTATTCTCTCTTTGTCTTTCACTTTTGACAGTTGGATTATAATGCGTCTAGGTGTGGGTCTTCTGGATTTATCCTTGTTGGAGTCTTTAGGCTACTTGAATTTGTATGTCCATTTTCTCCTTCAATTTGGGAAATATCTGGCCATTATTTCTTCAAATAAGCTGAGCCTTTTTCTCTCTCTTCTTCTGAAATGTCCACAATAAATATACTGAGCTGCTTGACAGTATGCCATAAGTTCCTTAGGCTCTCTTCACTTTCCTCATTCTTTTTTCTTTTTGCTCCTCTGACTTGATGATTTCAAATAACCTGTCTTCAAGTTCAGTGATTCTTTCTTCTGCCTAATCTGTCTGCTGTTGAATCTTTTTAGTAATATTTTCAGTTGAGTTATCATATTTCTTAGCTCTAGAATTTCTGTTTGGTTCATTTTAATAGTTCTTCTTTGTTGATATTCTCATTTTGTTCATGTATTTTTTACCTGATTTCCTTTCATTGCCTATCTGTATTCTTTCTTAGCTTATTGAGCACCTTTATGGTAGTTATTTTAAATTCTTTGTCAGGCAGCCCATAGATCTGCAATTCTTTAGGGTCGATTTCTAAAGTTTTATTTTGTTCCTATAATTGGACCGTATTTCCCTGTTTCTTTGTCTTGTGGTTGTTGTTGTTGACATTATTAAGACTTGGGCATTTGAAAAACAACCATTTCTCCTGAATTATATGGTCTAACTTCATGCAGGGGAAGACTTTCACTGATCAGCCCAGTTAGAAATTCTAGGGTCTCTCAAAGCCCTTCTGAGAATGTGTCTTCTCTAAGCGTGTGCATGCGCTGTTGGTCCTCTCAAATTCCCTCAGCAGCTGGTCCCTGCTTCTTCTCAGAAACCTGTAATCTCTTGCTCCCTCTGGCATCGGCCTGTGGAACTGCAGCTCAAATGTGCTGCTGTGATTATACCTTTTTGGGGGGCAGCTTCCAAACAAGGCAACCGGTTCCATCAGCCCTCTGAGTCAGGTGAAATAGATACCGTCCCTCAGGCAGTCTCCACACTAGCCAGAATGTTGTATTCGTGGCCCCCTCTTTTGTTTCCATTCAAAGAGAGGATCCCTGGGGTGTAAGGCTTCCTCCCAGTTGTGTTGTGCTAGGTTGAATGGGGGAGAAGCATAGACAAGCATACAAAATGCTGTGCACTTTCCTACCTCGTTAGCTGGAATCCCTTCCTGATTTTATGTTGGCCAGGGTGCTAAGACTTCTCACCTGGTCTCCAGAGTGCTCACAAAAGTACTCTGGTCCACGTATTGCCATTAACTTGGTGTCTCTATGAGAGAACAAGGGTCTGAAGCTTTCTAGTCTGCTATCTTACTGATGTCACTCTAAATGTGTGCTATCTTTATAGTAAGAATAAAATATATTTTTTAAAAGAAGTCTTTCTACATTTCATGGCTATCTCTGCCCTTTTCACTCCCAAAGCCCTTGGCTTTGATGTTTCTCACATTTATCACATTCTGCCCTTATAGTTATCTTTGACATGTGTTGAATCTCTCCTATAGGTTAAAGGGCATCCTGAGCAGTTGGTAAGTTTAGACTGAAAAAAATGAATAAAACAAAGTGAAGGGTCTTCAATTAACAGCTCCAGGAAGGTACTGGATTGGGAAAAAGTAGATGTTCCAGGCACAGAAGAGTATATGTAAAAGAACGAAGAAGCCAGTGATTAAGAGTGGGTAAGTCAGAGGGAGTTAAGGGAAGGTGATAGAGGACCCAGAGAAATCCGGCAGAGACCCACAAAGATCAGGGGAAAAACCCACCATCTTAGTTTGCAGCTGACAAACTAAGGATGCTCATAAATGTTCTCTACACAGTTATTATAACTGACACAAAAATATGAGGACTGTAGATCTAGGATGCTTTAAAAGCCAAGTGTATAGCATGCAAATGGTTTGCTTAAAAAATTGCTTACATGGGAAATGTGAAGACACATTGACATAAAAAAAAACATATTGGATTTTCACAGATTTACATAAACAATTTCATACTGACCACCAGTCCACTGAATGGGAGCCTGTTTTACTTCCTGTTGCCTGGTATTGAGCACTGAGACTCCTTTAGGAAATAATGGAAGTGAAAAGGGAATGGAAAAGAGAAAGTACGTCGTGGGAACCCTGCTTGGCTGTCAGGCTTCAGCGGAGGAATTGGGTCCCAGGGCTCAGGGCCACCACAGGCACCTGCACAGCTATCTGATTCAGTGGAGTTAGAGGGAAAAGGATCCATCCTCGTTCGTTATCAAGTAAGGACACAGGAACAAGAATTACTAAATATCACTGCTGTCCAAGAAACACATGTAACACACACACCAACATGGGCACCTCTGATGTTTAAGAATTTGAGTCCTAATTAACTTACAATGAACAAAGTTACCTGATAAGCCAATTCTTTGAACATTTGCCATAACTAACCCCAACATGCTTTACTAAGCATCAGATGGCTGATTTCCAAATAGATGGAAAGGAGTCTGTTTGGGGGTTTTGGTAGTGGTGGTGGTGATTTGGTTTGTTCTAACAATGGCATGTTTTAACATCAATGGCCAGCCCTACCCAAAGGGAAGTGGATCATGATACTGCTCTTAAAATGACCTGAGTTATTAGTCTAATGATGGAGAAGGGTGATGCACTAGACATGAGGAATCAAAAACAATCACGCAAATGTTGACAATACGGTCGGGGGAACAAAAGAGCAGAACTGTAAATGTTAAGAAACAGAACCATAAGGCTTAATAACCAACATCACTTCTACGTGGCTTTACTGTTGTGATTGTTTTAAATCTAGCTAACATTTGGCCTCTCCTATTATAACTGAAATGTTATCTGTAGTTGCTATCTCCCCTGTATTTCAAAATGTTGCCTTTAAGGCCAGATAGGAATACATCAGAGACTCTTTCATATCTTGCAGAGGGAAAGTTCAAATGCAAGTGTCTCCATAATAAAGCCTACCCAGATATAATAAATGGGGCTGTCAGACTGATTCTCACTTGAGACACCAACTGTAGCTAATATTACTCGATATGCAGATGTTTTCTGTCTCTTTCTCTCAGTTGTAAAAAAAAAAAAGAGCATATAAAGAGAATAATGATAAATTAGTATTAATATGAAAAGGCTCTGCTACAGTGTAGCAAAGGGCTCAACAGGTCAATGGCTGGGGACACGTGAGCAACGGAGCCCTCGCTGCTGCAATAAAGGGTCTTGCAAATTTATTAGCTGAACTATTCACTCTGCTCGAGACCACACAACACTATTTTAAAAAGAGAAAATAAAACTCCGAACTATACTAAAACTTCTGTTGGGAGAGACAAGGTCCCCCACGGTGCCTGAAACATTGCACTGTGCTGCACATAGGTAGAAATGAACAGCTTAACCGCGAATAAAAACACTAACATGATTCTGTTAAAGGGGTGAAAAGCAGAAAAGCAAATCTTGACGCTTCTTTACCCCAGCGCCGGAGCCAACGCTTGTTCCCAGCCATTCCACTGTCCCTGGACACGCTGCCAGCCTGCCTTCTGGAATTTCATTCCGTGGCACCGGCAAACCGTTACCTTTCACATTTGTTTCCACTTAGGTTTTCCCCGCCTCTCTCGCCTTCTTGCCTACTTGTGTGCAGGTATGCAGCCCTGCAGAGGAATGTGAGAAACCTCACTTAGCTTCTTTTAAAAAGAAGTAAAGAAAAGAAAAACTAATGGTAGGAGCAAAGGGCAAAGGTCTAACGGGGCATCTTCCCAAATGATGAGGCATTTCTTCCTAGGGAACACTCGGGAAGCTCTTACTCAGCGTCTCCTGGTGGCAATCAAATGCTCTCTGAAGTCCTCAGGACCCGGAGTCTGTAAACCAGGACCACAGCCTTTTATTATGCTTTCGAGAGTTTACTTTGGACAAATAAATTAACTCCATGGGGGGAGGGAGTTTTAATTCACCTGAAAACAGTCTACAAATGAACAAGCTGATCAGAGGTTTAGGTATTCATTTACTCACATACCTTTTATTACAATAATAGAAGTCAGAGAGGAGAAGATAGCCACGGAAGGTGAAGCAGATATTATCCATCAGGACTCTGTCAATGCCTACACGCTCAAATCTCAATCTTTCATGGAAATGGCCTGGATAATTCCTAACAGCAGCTAGTCTCCAAATTATACCCACTGTATCATAGAATTCATCACAAAACAGCTTCTTCTCCTTCTCTTATCTCCTTCATTAAATGTAGTCAGGCTAATATTAAAGATTGCCAAATCTCATCATCCACTAAATGCTCAGGCTGGGAAAGGCAGCAAAGAGCTTTACAGTGACAGGGAAGCTAAGCCGGGACAGCAAATCACCACAAAGGATTCGTTAGGTAGCAGGATCTGACCTACTAGATTTGCAGGTTAAAGTTCTAAGGCTTTGCTGGGTGTGGTGGCTCACATCTGTAATCCTAGCACTCTGGGAGGCCAAGGCAGGAGGATTGCTTGAGCTCAGGAGTTTGAGACCAGCCTAAACAAAAATGAGATCCCCGTATCTACTAAAAAATAGAAAAATTAGCCAGGCATGGTGGTGCGCACCTGTAGTCCCAGCTACTTGGGAGGCTGAGGCAGGAGGATTGCTTGAGCCCAGGAGTTTGAGGTTGCTGTGAGCTAGGCTGACACCACAGCATTCTAGCCCAGGTGACACAGTAAGACTCTAACTCAAAAAAAAAAAAAAAAAAAGACAGGCAACCAGATTTATGCACTAGGAACAGGGAGAGAAAGGACTTTATTTTGTTTGTGATTCTATCACCAGATGCAGGCGTCTAATGGCAATTTAGTCAATTATTTACGCAGTATCATAACCATGTATGAAATCCCTCAATAGCTACACCTAGAGAAAAAAAAAAAGAGAGAGAACCAAAAGTATTTACAGATGGTTGTTTGGGGAAGGTGGGTGATGCTTTCATAAATGTTTTCTTCTTTCTGCTCTTCCCAAGTGTTCTATAATGTGCCTAGTATTAAAAATAAAGGAATGAATATGGCATGTGTAGAACCCGTCGATGCTCGGTTTAAGGCTGTGGCAGTCAACAGGTGTCCAGGGCAGCAGGACAGGGGGGTGCTAATTAGAATCTGGTACAGACCCCTCACGGCTGCTGACCTAAGCCCAGCTCCCTGGGGTCCCGCTGCACCCAGGACACAGCAGACCTGGTCACTGGGACAAGCTGCTTCCCCACCAAGTCCCCTCTCCCCTTCCCCACAATCACTCAAAGAAAAAAAACTGTATCTTGCAAAAAAAAAAAAAAAAAAAAAATGGTCCACTTCACAATTTTTTATAGCGGATGGGTCTATTTTACATCCAACTTTGCAAAGAGTAAAACATGGTCACATTGGTGAGAGTGAAAAATACAGGAGAAAGTATTCCTTCAAGGTAAGGTCAACAGTCCTGCAACTCATTTGTCAAAGGACACATGGTAACTGACTTCACCCGTACAGGAACTGGTTGGAAAAAAGAAAAGACTATTCATTTCCAGATCTTGCTAGGAAAGGTCATTTTAAAACCCAGGAGCCAGCAGGAACAGACGTATGTAAACAAGAGATTGAATTGTATTCTAGATCCATTCATTATTGCTGTTTATCCTGCTCACAACCCTCGGCTTCCACGCGACCCTCGATATTTGTTTCTGAATATCCCAGGGAATGAAATGAAATAATATTCTCTTTCTTAAATGCCAGATTAAGAAATCAGAGGTTTTTCTTTTTACTTTTCTTTTGTTTTTCTTTTTTTCCTTTCTAGAAATGTGCGAGGGCCCAGAAAGCTTTGAAAATCTAATTTAGAGCCATTTAGACTTCAGGATTTAGAGCACTTATTTAATTAACACTTATGGAACACCTGTTATGTGGAGGGCATGATGGAACGATAAAAAAGATGCTGAAGACACAATCCCCACCCTCAAGAAATTTTTCAGTCCTGCAGGGCGACAGTCTGGCAGGACAGCTGGGGAGCGGCAGGGAGAACCTGCCCAGGTGAGCTTGGAGAGATCTGGTCTCCCGATCCCTTCTGGCTCTATTCGCTGAGAATCACTGATCCAGTCCCATTACTGCTCCAGGGCTCGGTTTTGTCAGCTACAAAGCAGAATTAAGAATCCCTCCCCCACCTCCTTCCCCGGGACTGCTTGGAGGAACGAATGAGATGCCAGGTGAGAAAGTATCTTGACAAAAATTTACAGAGCTCTACAAACATAAGATGCTACCACTACTGCTGTGAGATTCGTGATTCCTACGACTCTTTTTTAAAAAAGGCTGCAAAAGGGCTTTTATTTTCACTTACAAATGCCATCTTCCTCGTAGGCTGCTTTTGAACGTCAGACAGTGGAGCACCGTGCAGAAGAGAATAGGTGACATTTTACCGGCGGCCATTTTCCCTCCTGAGTAGGTGTTGGTGTGTGTGACAGTTTCTGTCTTCGGCCATCCCCTTTTCTTTTTTTGAAAATGCCTTTTATTTTAAGAGTAAAGGAATTTACAAATCATCTACTTTGGTCCCTGGAGAAACTTCAACAAGGTGGTTTGAAGAAGAAATTTTTGTGTCATTTTCTTCTCAATGCCTCTTTACGAAAACTAAAAGGATTCAGTTCAAGGGCATAACAGCCAAAGTATTGACTGTTTACATGATTCAAAAATGGTTTGAAACGGAAAAAAGTAGACTTATTAGTTCTGTGGCTTATTGAAATTCCCCAAACATTCTATTTCACCTTACCTAAATTTACAAGTTCAACTTTTTTCTTTGGAAAATTTTTTAAATAGAAATGTATGATTTGGCTACATTAAAGCAATGCCGTTTCAACTTTTGTTTCCAACTGTGGTGGATTCTTTGTTTATTCCTTGATTGGTTTATTTCCCGATTTAAGCTGATCAAGAGATGTGATAAGGTGAAAGGAAAACAGAATGCAGCTGGGTCTTCAGTTTGTATTTAGAGCATTCCGAGCCCCAGCCTTTATCTCCCTTCGTGGCATCCATACTATAGCGCAGGGAGCTCTCCACGACCACTACCACCGCCCGCCATCGGTCATCAAACATGACAGGCATGTCCCTACCTCTGTGCATTGGCTTATTCTACCTCTCTCTTCCCTACCACGTTCACCTGCCAAATCCTATTGTCTGTCACGGGTCAGCTCAAATGCCTCCCCCATCTGATCCACCCAGGTTACTCCAGACTGATGTCAACGGTCCTTAGTCTGTGTTCCCACCACTCTTTCTTTGTAATTCTCCCATCGGTTACTGCATCTAGCCTAGTTTAAACTATTTCGTTATATACTTAGCAGAACGTCGTGCTGGAGACTTAAGCTACATTTTGGTTTTCGCTGAGTTGGCAAGAGGGGTCCTGGACATTAGTCCTGCTCATTCTTTGGAAGGTGACTCAATGCTGAGATAGAGAAGGCCTTACCCTTGAGTGACGGAAAGCCACTGTGTTGTGTTTCGAGGCCCAGGAAATCTCAGAGGCAAGGAGCTCATCAAAGGGAGGTGGGGAGTGGGTGGGGAGAATGGCAAAGAAGCACTGGCATTTCTGGGGTTGAAAGCAAATGGCTGTGAGCCCAGCAGGACCCCTGGACCTTCCCGACACAGCTCCTCCAGGTGGGGAGAAGGACTGTGTCTACACCCCATGGGGTGGGCACGGAGGCTGTCACCTAGAAACCCAATGAGAGCAGGCTCCAAGAGACAACTCTTGGGAAGTGGAATCTACTGGGATTTACCCTCCTGAGAAAAGCCACTCTGACCCATGCCAGCATTCAACAGTGGTGCCACATGGCAGCAAGGGGCAGTGGCAGTCCCAGGACAGACCGGGGGCTCCTACCTGTTTGCAGCAGGCGCAGAAGGGTCATCTTTATTGGAGGAGTTATAGATGGTTCTGGAGACAGAGGGAGGGAGCCTTAAGAGGGTGCTATTGGACTTCTGACAAAGTCAGTAAGAGGTGGGGGAAAGGGGTAGGAGAGGATTTGAATTTAATTGTTGAAATTAACAGATTATAGAAGAGTCTTAAAACCCCTACTAAGTTGTAAGCTCCTGGAGGACAGAGACCATTTTCATCTCAGTGCCTTGGGTGCAACAAAACACTGAGTTGAGGATGTTAAATATGCATATTTTTACCTTGCATATATTTGAGGACTAAATAAAGGAGACCCCAGAAGGAAGAGATGATTGATTTAACCACTTGCAGCACGGGCTATCCCCAGATGTTGTTCACTTGCCTTTGAAAGTGATCGTTTTGCTTCTCCTTGGATGGACACACAGACACACACACACACACACACACACACACACAGAGAAGTGTTTAATCAAAAGATAAGCCAGTTGGCATACACAGATATTTTCCATGATCCTCTGCTAGGACTTAACCTTTGTTAAATTTTGTGATATTTACTCAGAACATAACTTTCCTTTTCTTAAGACCTTCTCTGCTAAGTCCTCCCTGATTTACTCATGGTTCCAAAGCAGCAACCCAGTTCAAGTGACTTGGGTTGCTGCCAAGTCAGGGTCCCCAATTCTTGGCACCTGCCATTACTCACTTTACCCTGTGTCAGACTCAATCGCATTCTCTGCCTCTTTCTAAGCTACACTAGTACTTTCAGCTCATGCATATGCACTTCCACATCCTTTCAGAGAGTTCCTGTTCCACCCAGGATGGCAGAGTGTTAGGACACAATCCCCTCCCTTACTCTGCACTTTGTACTCTCATACCTCCTTAACTGGTGGTCTCAATCCCAAGCAAAACTATTTTCAAGTAGATGAGAGAAGTGGGGCTTGAAATATAGAATATATCGTCATCTCCTCTTGCATGATAAATAGCTGTTACGGTCATTTATGGTTCCCATGTTCCAGAATCTAAAACTGCTTTGCAGATGTTCTGTGGCCCAGCTTCCCAACATCTGTGCGGGGAGGGCAGGGTGCAGAGTTACCAGCTCCATTTTGCAGATGAGAATAGTTATGGGAGGCCCAAGAGGCATCAACCTGACATTTTTAGGACGCTGTGATTATGCTTTATTAGCCTTTACTCATAACATACTGGAGCAGCCGGCAACCAGCATGTGTCAACGTCCAGCACCGGGTCATTCCATAAAGTCACTAAGAGCTAGAAACAGAACCCAGGATTTGGGGACTTCCTATCTCAAGTTGCATTCACTATTTTCCTAAGTTTAGGAGGCGTGCCTAAAATCACACACTCATGCAGATACACCCAGAAACAAGAACACATAGGAACCCACAGATGTACACATTTATACAACACAACAGAGTAATTTGCTTTACTTTCAGAAAGCAAAGCAGCCTGTTCTGCCTCTCTGGTCTCTTTTGTGACAGTTGACCTCAATCCAGCAGGCTACCCTAAAGACATGGTCCCTTTGTAGGGACTATTTGTCTTCTGGGCTCCTCAAGTCTCTAATGAATATAAAGTAGGACTATACTCTTGCTGCATGTCATTGGAGTCTATCCAAATAGGAATCAGGAAAAAAAAAAAAAAGTAATGTAACATTATGCTGGGATTTCCATATCAACACTTCAGAGATGGTTAGATATTCTCTCAATTTTTTTCCTAAATGAGGTCTATTACCTCAAGGTATTTCCCAAGGTGAGATTATCTATTGTCTATATGAGCCCTGAGTACTTCAAAGGCCGGGTTTGGGTTGTGCTGTGCAGCTGGTTGGAAAACTGCATTAACCTACGTCCCAAGGTGAAAACAGCAAAGCTCCCTGGAAACATTTGGGAAAATGCCCCATTTCTAATTATTTCCCCCTTCCTTCCTTCCTTGGCGGGGGTCCTCGGCGCTCATACCACACACCGACGTGAGAAGTATTTCCAGGGAGGTGCATCTACCCCCGCTCACCCCACCTACCCAGGCCATGACAGCACCACAGAGCAGACCAAGGCTCTCTTGTACCCACAGGTCAGAGGCAGAGGGCCCAGCCATAGCCTTGAGAAAATGTCCAGCACCTTATTACTCTTATTATTCTAATGCTAGATGTCCTATTCGTCTTTGGCAGGGCAAAAAGCTTAAGTTCTGGGTCTGTGACATTGCTCTCCGATCATCAGTGTGGTCTTGGAACTGAAAAAGCTATTTATTTCCTCCTTGGTAGATTGTCAGCAATCAGATTACCCCATAATCTGAACAGAAGACTTCCTTTAGGCGTGTTTCACCTGACACGAAAATACCAACACGCTCTTTCACGCAGAAATTCTGCTTTTCGTTCATTGCTAGGGCTGTTCGATGTAGCCCCACTAAAGAATACTATGTTTTCAAAAAGGATACTTAACTGCCCAGGTATAATTTGACTCCTTTTTTCCACTATTCCTTAACCACTCTTGGTGATTTAATCTAACCTTAACGTATCTTCATTGTCCATTGACATGCTATTTCCTAACTCACCTTAAAACATTCTCTTCTAGTTAAATCTTCTTCTGGGAAAGAAACGCATCAAGCCTATTTGGCACGAAAGCCCTGTGTGGTATATGTCGTCTGCTGTCGGAGTCCTTCTCTGTCCCCAGCTCACTCTTTACTGGCCTGGCTGCCGGGGACGGTCTGGTTTAACTGGTGGTCAGGACAGGCCTTGCAGGGGAGCTGCCGTCTCCTGCACAGGAAGAAGCAGAGAGTCGTCACCTTGCCTATCCTTGACATTATAAAAGTCTTCCCTCATTTTTTATATACTCAAAAGGAAATATTTTTCTGTTCTCAGATGTAACAGGTTTTCTAAGACAAGCCAACAGAGGTTTCATCATTGCACCCTGAAGCAAACATTTCAGAAAAGTTCCCTCTTGTTCTTTGTTAGTTGCAAAACAAATACCAGAGGTCAACTGCCTCTTTCTCTGGCAACCTCAGTACGTTGGTGTGCATGGCCAGCACTGACCCCCGTGGCTGCGGATGACAGGGAGACCGTCTCCTGACGTGCATGCCGTGATCAGCAGTCATAGCGAGAAGCCGCTTAATGAACCTATCCTTCTGCTGGGGAGGAGAACATTTTACTCCATAGTTTTCAAAAAGAAGCCCTATTTCAAGTTTATAACAGGAATCTAGGAATGTTCTACTGGGTCAGCCCCACGGAACCCCCATTCCTGTGCCCCCCACGTACCGCACCCATTCACCCCTTTAGTGTGCTGCCCATAGAGCCACAGAGGGACATAGAAAGAATGTTCTGGGTCATGAGTAAAAAATGACCACCTGAAAACTCCAATTTTCATGATACCAATAATGGAGACACGAAATTCTGCTGAAACTTCCTCGTGCAGAAGCTACTTAGCCCCTTGGTAAAATCAAGGTAAGGAAAGGTGTCTAGGTGGCCTTGCAGTGTCGTCTGATATTCTATTCCAAAGCAAGGGTTGATTGGAGCCCTTTGTGCGAAAAAGATTAAACTGGGGGTCGGGGGAATGGGACTTCCTAGGGTCCTCGGACAAAAACGCTGTTGATTTTGTTTGAAAAACCATTCAACTTAAGAATAAAAAATGTTCCCATCTGATTAGAAAAGATAATGCTCCCCCCTCTCTTTTCTGCCTTCCCCTACAGTAGCCAGGCTGGGCGGAAAACTAGGGACAAGCATGGGTGGCCGTGGAGTGCTACACATGGCTTTAGGAGTCTCTGGCAGGAAGTCTGACTTTGTCTCAAAGGCAAAAACTGTCCCACTGAACAAGGCCAGATTCTCCCCAAAGTACCTAGGCATTTTCCCAGTGGGCTGACAACGTGTCACCCTTCTAGTGTGACCCTAAATCTAAGGTCTGGCCAGAAATGACATGAGAGAAGATAGAAGAGCAGCAAGAGAAGGAAGAAAAGAACCACAAGGAAAGGGCCACCGGGACCCAAACTTAAGACGTGAAGTTTTACAGAAGTCAGCGCACCGTTCACCCCCAGCCTGGAAGGGCTCACGTTCGAAAAACTTACATAATTTACATGCTGCGGCAAAGAGCAGTAATTCAAGGGCAGAAGTCTGCAAAACAACAGGATCTCCTCTCGGACGGACACTTCCCTTCATCTGCGAGAACACAAGACATCCCCCATGCGGCTTCCTTCTACCTCCCCTCTTCCCGATCCTTTTTTTCTTCTTTCCTTCTTCTTCCAACTCCCCTCTAAGATTTGAGCCTCAGAAAACACGAGAGGATCCTGATAAGGTCTGGAAAGAAAACGCTTCCCATTTCTGGTCCTGGCCACGGAGCCCGAAGAACTTTTGAGGCATTAAGTAATTAACCCCTCACCACCTCTGCGTGTTAAGAGACGCGTGCTACCGTTGTCTCCCATTTTATAGCCGGCACAAGGCGGGCAGAGCAAAGTTTAGGGACTGGCCTCCAGCTCCGAGGTCAATAAACAAGTGGGAAACGCACACTCCCTCCCGCACTCACTACTCACTTCCAATAGACTCATTTATTGTCAAACGCTCGCTTGCTTTGTTTGGTTTTAATCCCCACGCCGTTAACATGGGAGCCTGGAACATGTTGGTTTCTTAACAGCTCCCGGAGCCACAGTCGTTCAGGATGGAAAGTAAACAGCGGCCTGTCCTGATGCAGAGAGACGGGAGGTCCGTGGGGAGGGAGGCCGCAAGGCGGCCGGCTGGCCTGGCCAGCTCTGACCAGGACGCAAGGCTCGGGTTAGGCCCCGGGTCTGAGCTGTCCTGATTGAGCTTTACATTGTCCTATCATGTTGATCAGCTCCTCG
This sequence comes from Eulemur rufifrons, assembly GCF_041146395.1. Lineage (NCBI taxonomy): Eukaryota > Metazoa > Chordata > Mammalia > Primates > Lemuridae > Eulemur > Eulemur rufifrons. Next base: position 6,552,017 of record NC_090994.1, read on the forward strand.
CGCCAGTAAGGGAAGAATTACTCAGATCGCAAGGCCGTGAGCATCCCTCATTGTTGCCATTGGACAAAATCCCCTACGCCTCTCCTTGAATTCCTACTTTCTAGAATCCAAATCCTGGCCACAGCTAAGGTCTAATTCAGAAAAAAATACAGCAGCCAAAACAAGGTAGGATTTTGAGCCAGGCCTGCCTGTCTTGCAAGCTCGACTCCTCCGCTCACCGCAGCTGTACAGCTGGAGGGCAAGTGAGTGGCAGGGCCTGAGACTCCCTGTCCTGTCTGTTGTGCAGAAACAACAATGCCCAGCACAGAGGAGCAACCTGTGGAATAAGGCCTGGAAAGCGTATGTTTCGTGCCCGCTGTGGGCAGGCACGGGGTAGACTCCTTTCTACTGTCCATGTTTAGTTAAATAATCAGGAGTACGAACTTGATTAACTTTGTCCAATGTCTCTGTTACTTTATTCTGTATCTGTCATTAACCGCTGAGAAACAGTATTCTACACAAAAACAAATTTACAAAAAGGAAAAAAGGGAGGAGTAAAGGAAGGATGGAAGGGAGAGAGGAAGAGAAAAAGAGAGAGAGAAGAGGAGGAAAAGAAGGAAGGCAGAGGAAGGCTGCCAACTGGTGCGGTTGCTAGTGCCGCAGCCAGAAACGGGTATAGAGCCAGAGAATCTGGATCGAAATCTTGTTCCCAACATATGCGGCCTTGGTGACCTTGGACAAGTGGCTTAACCTCTCCTTGGCTTTCTTATCCTTTAAATAAGTTTAGAATAAAGAATGCCAACCTCATGAGATTATTTTGAGGATTAAATATAATCACGATCAGGAAGGTGTCTAGCACAGTGTCTGACGCTTGACAAATGCAAAAAAAAAATGCTGATTGGATTTAAATGTCAATTCTAAGATTATTCACATAAACCCTCCCAGGGAGGATAACTCAGTTTCCTCACCCGAGATAATCAGAAGAGCCTTCCCAGCTCAGAGTGCGTAGTGTGGCATGTCCTAGAGGGACCAGAGAGCTTCGTGGGATAGTTGCAGTATTAAGTTGTTCTTATTAAAATAAGCTCGCCAGCCTGCATGGGGACGGAATCAAATCCAATCCATCTACAGCCGGGCAAGAAGCAATCAGTCTCCTCCTCAGCACGAAACAATAAATAATTCAGCACAGTGGAGAGACCAGTACTTTTCTTCTTCTGCCGATGAATCCTGCTCATATTTTCTAGAGCCATCAACAGGGTATAATTTTACAAACTGAGGGAGAAATAAAGCATGCTAGAAATGCAAGGGTGTCGTGACAAATTTTTCCCCAATACCAGTCCTCGGTGATCTTTTCTTTGCTTTGAACTCCTGGAGCGTTGGGTTTATGAACTGTACGATGCGGGTACTGATCAGATTATCAAATACCCGGGAAGGATTCTCTTTTTCACTTTGAAATTTTTCTCCTAACAAGCATAAGCGTTAACATTTATCGTGCACTCATCGTGCCAGGAATTGTTTTTATCATTTAATTTTCAGAACGGTCCTCTAAGTCAGTTTATCCCCATTTCACAGATAAGGACGGAGACCCAGAAAGGTTAAGTAGCCCCCCTCAGAGTCACATAGTTAATAGGTGGCACAGCTAAGATTTGAACCCAGACGCGTATGCCTTATCATTGCATGGTACAAATTACCGGAGTGCAACTTCTTGAGGGCCAAGGGCGTATCTTCCACCAAATTCGCTTCCCTGCGCTTCCTAGAAGAGTACTGAGAATTAGGAGTTGACTAGATGATTGGTAAATTGAATTCAATAAAGGCATTCACTGGCTTCCACTAGAAGACCTCAGCACGCATACTTTACCCTGTAAGACTGCTGCATACAACTCCACTGACTGCACAACCCCAGGGGGCGCCTTTCACAGAGGCTACGCCGCCAGGCAGAACCGTTTTCCTCCTGCCATCCCAAATCCGAACCTTTCCCAAGCACTTTGCAGCGCTCTCCAGCCCAGACTCACCCCTCTGCCAAACGGGAGCACTTGGATTCCTGGAAGGAAGCAGCCATGCTGTATACAGCTTTTACATTTCGATGCTGGGCGCACACGAGACGTGCGGTGAGTATGTACTACAGAAAAGGAAAAGGGAAGTCCTGTCTACACCTCACTTTCTGTATCAGAAAATGAGTTTGGAGTGTGATGGGGAAAGTTTACAGCCTTGAACGCTTTCTCCCGTCATCTGAAATAAACTCTCTGCTGATCACTTGATCGTGGCTCTACTTTTATTCACATCGAACTTATCTAAATAGGTCGTCATAATTGGCACCAGCACAACCGAGAGCTTTAAATCAGGATGGCAGCTGCACAACCTGCAGCGGTTTGCAGGGTTCTGCCAGCGCCGTCAGAGGGGAGAGACACAGGCACGTAGGGGCAGTAGGATGAGATCATCTTGCACCCCTGGCCAGAGCCTCGGAACATCACGGCGCCCGTGACTCCTCCAAATATCACCTGAACTCCGTGGGTTAGGATGCACTCAGGAGCAAGACCCCCGGTGAACAGACTGTAGGTAGCATTTGAGTGGTTTATACCCACGGATGCACATGGTAGAAAAATTATCATGTCAGTTACCTTTTAATAATTCTAATTAAATCAAACGGGGAGTCAGCTTTTGCAACCTCTCCACCGTTTGCTATAAAAAGAGAGCAGGGCTCAACTTGAGACCCTTCAGCATGCAAGTAAATCTAGATAAAATTTAATCACACTTTTTTTATTGTTACCTTCTCTGTGGGCCAATGATATTGGTTTTCGATTTATGGTAATATATAAAGTTTTTGAATCAATGTATTTAAGTTTAAAAAAAACAATTAATCAAACTAAAGAAAAATTTCGAGTGTAGTCTGTCTACAACTATGACAAAAATCTGTGAAGGTGGCAAAGGAATGTATGGAGATTGGGAATCACAGCTAACGGCCCATGAAGACAGACAGAAGTTAATGCAGGTGGCCCAGGTGCTAGAGAGAGCGGAGGAGGTAGTCGGGGGAGCCAGAGAGAAATCTTAGAGGACCTGTGAAGGGAACAAATGCTCTTGTCCCCCCAGAACTGAAATCTGGGTTCCTGGGAGCCGAGCTCCTGGCCAAGTGGTTGCAGGAGGTAAACCCACAGCACGTGTTATCTACAACCCTCCAGGGATGTGGGCAGCTTCAGATGCCCGAGGAGATGGCAAGGAAGTGTGGGGGAGATGAAATGCCTGGGTAAATACAAAAACACCGAGGCTCCGTTTCAGGCAGGCACTGCAGGAAGGCAGTAAACACATAGGCTGAAAGCCCTGGGGTGCCCCGGAGAGAGCACTGCATTGGGAGTCGAGAGACTAGTTTTGGTTCCAACTCTGCTGTCTCTAACTGTGTGGCCCAAGACAAAGACTGACTCTTTCTGGGCTTCCATTTCCTCACCCATAAAACACCCCTTCCATCCAGTGACTAGATACTTTGATGCTACTTTCTTAAACAAGCACGTTAGCAAAATTTCCAGCTCAGTGTCAAGGGGATATAATTTAAAAGAGACAATATATTTGCTTCAAGAATACCAACTTCCCCCTGATGTGGGCGCGTGCACACACATATACACACACAATTGCACTTAGAAGTATAATCACTGGACTGTTAATATAATCACTGGCAAATGTTGGTCATAAATATTAAGTGCTAACGGGGTCAGATTCCCCGGTGGACATTGAGGAATGCGCCTGGTGGGTGGTGGAGGGGAGCCCCTCTTCCAGGGAAGTGCAGGGGAATTAACCACCAGTCTGTACCTCCCTGGCCTCACAAACAACACCAACGCTCGCTTCCTGCCCAGCTCTGCTTCAGCTGGAGTCTGCCCAGAGTTTTGGCAAACGTACTTTGACTTTAAATCTTGGGACCTTGTACATGGTTCATAAAATCACAATTCTCCTCTCTCGAGAATTAACAAAGCGAAAAGGCGAAGCGTGGATTTTTGTCTTGGTAAACTGAGGTTCGGCTTTTGCTTTTATGAGACTCACCCAGAGTCTGTTTATTGCCCACGGAAGGGGTGTCGCATTGCCAGGGATGGAGAAACGGCACACCGGAAAGGAAGAGGCATGAAAATAAAACCAAACTACCGTGAGTACTTGCCGAGCGTCCACCGCCATTCGTACACAGAAGGATAAAATATGGTTCCTGGTCTCAAGATGCTTGTAATCTAAGGAGTGAAGGCCCGTACACCTAGAGCAAAGCAAGAGATAAAACTATATAATTGAGCACAAAAGTAGATGGTTTCCATTTCAGGCAACCTTCTCCACCTGCACAGCCCCACTCTGGTCCATTCGATCCCAAAGGCAGGGTCACTTTCCAAACACAAATCTAATCATGCCCCTTCCTTGCTTAAAACATTTCAACAGCTCCACCTCCAGATAAGGTCCACATTCCTCACCAGGTGTTAAAGGCGATTTGGGATTGCGTAACTGTTTACCTCTGGGGTCCCCCCCCCCCTTTTATTTATTTATTTTTTCTACTCCCCTTCCTCCCTGGTCCTCCCTGTGTGCCTGGAAGGTTGCACTGCCCTCAAAGCATCTGGGGCTGAGACGCCCTTTCCTGGCATGAATCCCTATCTCCACGTCTCTGTTCATGCCGTCCCCTGGGCAGTATACCGTAATGTAAGTATTGATTCGCCTGGCTGTCGCCACCATTAAACTGTAAGATCCCTGAGGTCAGGAACCATGGTTGTCTTAATTCACGTGGTATCCCCTCCCCTGGCACGATGCACACTTTTAACTGTTCCTTCAACATGCTGGAAGGAAGGAACGTGTGCTGTGGATAGTTAGAGAAAATGAAGATTAATAAGGACCAGAATACAAAGAAAGGAAGACTGCGTGGAGGACGAGCTGCTTAATTTGAACGTTTAAGGGTGAGAAGGATTTCAAAAAGGGAGGGGGCAGATTAAACTATGGTCAAGAGTAGAAGTAAAATGCTTTGACTTCTATTCAACACATGGAGGGGGTCCAACAAAGGGTAAGTAAATTAGTGAATAAATTAATGAATGAATAAATGAATGGCTTTTTTGATGAAAGGAAGAACAAATAACGTGAATTAAAGGCATTTTTCTAAAAAGGTGACCAGTTTCCTTTATCAACAGCCCCAAGCATGCAGTAATCGAGTATGTGTACAGGGTTGGAGGCAGAGTATTACGGACAGGTCACAGATAACCAGCACATTTCGATGTCCCCCGTCATTTCCAACATCCTCCAACCCTACCTTCACCTGGATGTTTTGTTATTATTTTTTAAGAGGTCCTAGAATTTAGAAAAACATCCTCCAATCGCTCTCAGATTTTATACATGCTCAGTGAGGTTTTGTCCCACAGTTCTTACCTGAACACAAAAAGAAACACAGTCTTTTTACCAAAAGCCTATACAGAACTGAGTAGACTGACAGTTATTCAAAGCCAATCTCAAGAACATTTTTCAGATGTGATCGCTTCTGAGATTTACCCTCTTCTCAAATGCTGTGGATTATCCTGGAATTTTTTTTTTTTTATTTCGCTTGCAATTCTCCTGACTAGAAGTCCTGATTAATAGGGGACACAGAGCCCTGTTTAGAAAAATTCAATACATTATGCTCTAGTCTAATATATCCTAAGCCACTCTTGCAAACCCACATTGCAGCATTCACGTTGACTCTCTCCTCTGGGGGTTGAGGGGCCAGGGAAGGGAGAAGTGAAGAGAAAGAAACCAGCTTCTTGGCAGCTTCTCAACAATAGCTCCAACTCCCCACTCCCTCCAAAAAAAAAAAAAAGAAAGAAAGAAATCTTTTACATAGTTGCTGTAACCAAGAAAGTATGCATAGCTTCCTGACAGATTGGATAATGCAGAGATTTGAGAAAATTGTGCAATTCCTCTCATTTTCATTTCACCCCCAAATGCTTTGGGTGTGAGTACAACTTCCACCCACACATAATAGTAGTTTCATTTTCTTAAACTAAAGGGTGGCAACAGTGAGCGGCTATTGAGCAAAGGCGCTCATTTAGGCAGGAACAACATCAAGGTGACGTCCAAGCTCGTTGGGAGCTGCCCTTGCAGTGAGCGCTCGAGTGGAGTCCAATCTCTTAGCAGCACCACCAACTGACCCCGGCTTCACTGAGATTAGATATTAATGGACAACACGGGGAAATCTTCCAACCTGTAAGCTGGAGAATCAGAAGGAACCTGAATCCCAGCTCACGGTTGCCAAGAAACTCTATATGATGCAGGTGCAAATCATTTTTTTCTTCCTCCTTTAAATTCAGACTCATTAAAATATGTATTTTTGCAAGGGGATTAAATTCAAACATCTGGGAAAGGGGGGAAGAAAATCCACAACACTGAAATATTTTTAACTCGGTTTCAGATTTTGATTGTTTCGTTTCTTTCAAGCTGGGGGATAAGAGGTTGCTTGTCGGTAGGATGACAGAGAGGAGCAGGGAGAGAGGTACAAAATAACTTCCAAGGGCCCCAGACTTCATCAGCAGCCATAATTGTGGGAAAGTAACCTGAAGATGCCAAACAACAGGAAATTACTAGAAGAATCTGTCAGCACAATCAGCTGCTATTTTCATTGTTCTTTGGCAAATTTATACACAGTCGGGAACACCTGGGCTGGCCCGAAGCCCAGGTTTGACTAATTGCCAGGGGAGAGGAGTCGTCATTTGTCTTCGGAGAGGTTTCCTCCATTCGCTCCTCAAAACATGTGGTTTCACTTTTCCCCCCTCTCTCCGCAGGAAATGGCAGGACAGTGAGACGCAAAATAAATGAGTTCACTTCCAAGAGGTTGCCTCCTAAGAGGCCACTCCAAAAATAACTGTCTTGTGAGAGGCTGTTAATAACCAAGATTCTATATACTGTCCTCGGAAAACAACATTTCAAAGGCACCACGATTTCCACCCCCAGCCCCCTTCCCTTCCAAACGCAGCGCACATTAAAAATAAAAGCCATGGGAGACGAGAGAATAATCAAGCCCTCCTCCGTCTTTCGGAGGGAGGGACTGTCACTCCTCTCGCTCCTCTGCAAAGCCCCTCTCCCTGGAGTATAACCTTACCCAAATCCTGTTCCCTGACAAGCGAAAGGTGAAATTGGAACGGCAAGAGATGTCAGAGCCTGGTCTTCCGGGCTCACCCGCCACCGACTGCTCTGTCTCAAACCCAACATTTAAACTTCCCGGTGGGAAACAAGGGAGAGTCCCTGAAGGCATGAACTCAGTCCTGCTGGTCTTTGTTGCCCCCGTGCCTGGCACAGAGTTGATGCTGAAGGAAGAACACCAAGGAGTCTGCACACATCACCTGCTTTGTGGCTTGCTGCCCGGGGCTGGGTGTAGATATTTAGAAGTTTCTTGAACTTCAAGAGATCACCTTTTTACAAGAACCACCTGCTAGAATGACAGCCTTCTCCCTTAACCTCTCTACATATTTTTATAGGTTAACATACCACTACACACACACACACACACACACACACGCACACAAGAGCTTCTAACTCATTATTTAAGCATAGCTCTAGCCAAGATATCCTACTTGGGTAGCAAAGTCATGTTTTATATTCCTTCTTGAAGCCAATAGAGCTTTCTAACTTAATTGCCTAGTATTTTCAACGTGCTGATTGGGAAATGTCACGGTGACAGTATGTTTCGAATTGAAATGTACATCCGCCTTTGGTATATTTTCACCTGTGTTGTGTTCAACCTCGCCAGTGATTTAGGGGTTCTGGCAGCACATCAGCAAAGAATCAACTGCTTTTTCTTTCTTTCCTTCTTTCTCTTTAAAGCATTTAGAGCATGCGGCAGATCATTACTACCCTAGGTGAAGCCGGCAACATTTGGGTTTGATTTGGTTTCAGTCTCAGGCCTCTTTCTCAAAGTTGAGCTGTGCTGTAATTCTAAACTGACCCACCTTCCCCCTAGCAAAGGTGAAAAAATGTTATGGAGCGTTTTACAACCCACAGCCCATCATTTATGCCGAAACACTGGGAGAGTTCAGACTTGGCTTATTTTCCCTAAATCAGAGATGTTTTGACATGTTTATTTGTTTAATTTGTTTATTTTGACTAGCTCTGATTATAATTGGCAGCAGTGTGTAGAATTAACATTAGACAGTGCCTTAGACGTGTCTGTTACAATAATGCAAAAGGAATGTGAAGCGAAATCTACCCACTATATAACAATAGCAGGCAGGAAAACTCTAAGAGGTTTCTTTCATAAAAAGAAATGCAACCCCAGTTTTAAATTTCATTGAAAAATGTACACGGACAATTTTACCAATTATCCTCGAAGACTAATATTGCTTTTATTCAATAAATCTGCCCCTCTGCTAATATACTTGTGAAACAGTTACTAAAAGTAGAATTTTAAAAATCTAACCTTTGGAATTTGGTGGGGTTTTTTTTTTTTTTTTAGTTTTTTTTTAATTGTTCCATCTATGGGCTTTTTAAAAATAAAGGCACAATAACTATTCAATATTATTGCAGTAATGTTGGAATGATCACATAGTAGTGAATGCAGTTGTACGGTTGAAAATGTGCTCTCCGAATTTTTTGTCTGAAAATCTCTGCACAATGAGATTTACATCCCAAACAGAGAAGTTTGTCTGACTAAGGCAATTACCCCTGCCTTTATTTGCCATAACAATAATTATATCATGTTAACTTTCTTCTTTACCCTTGCAAAGATCTACATAAAGTTTGTTTCATGGGGTGGATACATATTCCACATATAAACGATACATATAATCCACTTTTAGAAGGAAAAGAAATCTGTATTTATCGTTCAGCCAAATCACACGTGGAAGTCCTTGCATTCTTTACAAAGCACTAGTCCTAAACCAGTTAACAGCGTCCTCGTCCTCCAACCTCATCCCTTGCCCTGAAGTTAAAGACCTTGTGCTCTGAGGCATGTCTGGGAGGCATCTGGCCACCGCCCCTTAAAGGAGAATAGAAGAAATCAGTTCATCTACATATTCTACTGCCAATTATGCACAGAGCACAAACATGCTTTGCTCACGTTTATTATCCCATAAATATTTTCCCATGCGCAGTATGGTACATGGCTGTGTGCGATCCTGACTTGGAACACCATATGCGCTCCAAGACGGGGGCCAAGTTCAGGTTGCCATGTCTACGCCAAGCAGCCCAGAGGTCTCCTGCTATGGAATGTTTGCTCTAAGAAGCCTTGGAGTTTCTTGACAATTAATCCCTCTGTTTCTATTTCCCTTTAGCTTAAATCAGACTCATTTGGGGCAAGAAAAACCACCCTAAGACCTGGGGAGTGGCCAGTTACACTGTGTGCGCCTGGGGAGTCCCACGTTGGGCTCTATTGGAGGCACCAGCTCGTGCTGTGGGGAGCTGGGAAGACAGATTTCTCTCAGGAGGCATTAGAGTGTTCTTTACAGGAGACTGAAAATTTATTATTTTACCCCCAACTTTAGCAACAAATATAGAAATTGTGCAGCTATGGGACACAGGGTGTGAGGTCAGGCATCATGGGCATTTTTTTAAAAATGCAATATTGGGGCCGGGTACAGATTGCTGGTGCGGTGGCTCACGCCTGTAATCCCAGCACTTTAGGAGGCCAGGAGTTGGAGACCAGCCTGGGAAGCATAGCAAGACCCCCATCTCAACAACAGCAAAAAATTTTTAACTAGCTGGGCATGGTGGCATGCGCCTATAGTCCCAGCTACATGGGAGGCTGAGGCAAGAGGATCCCTTGAGCCCAGGATTTGGAGGCTGCAGTGAGCTATGATTGTGCCACTGCACTCCAGCAGGGCAACAGAGTGAAACTCTGTCTCTCAAAAAAAAAAAAAAAAAATCCATGGAGGGAGAAAGGGCAATCCAAAGTTCAGACAAAGGACTGAAAGCCCAGATGGACAGTTTGCAGTGACCATGTCACTCACCTCCACGAGCTCCACACTCCCTGTGCCTTTGCACTGTGGTGAGTCCCTGTGGACCAAGGAGTCCCCATGCCAAGACTCTGGAAGAACGGGGTTAGGGGAAGAAAGAAGTGGACCTGAGGGACAGGTAACTATCAGACACACAACTGTGATTCTCCCATGTTCCGTGCAAATACAATTCAGGGCTCCATCCGTGGTCATTCCCATGTGTCATCTTTGATATATTAGCAGGGCTCACAATGAGGGGCTGGCCCGATGGGGAACTCAGAGAGCCTGAATCACCAAAGAGAGATGCAGCCAAGGTCTCCAGATATGTAATACGCATCGAAACAGGAAGGGTTTACCGCGTGGCCTTCACTTACCACTTAATTCACAGGAGTAAAACGCCTCACTCCCTGAGTACCGGGCTCATTGCCACCCCCGAGGTCTTAGGGTGGCTTTTCTTGCCCCAGATGAGTCTGATTTAAGCTAAAGGGAGATATTTAATAGAAGCAGAGGGATTAATTGTCTAGAGACTCCAGGCTTCTTACAGCAAACATTGCACAGCAGGAGACCTCTGGGCTGCCTGGCGTAGACGTGGCAACCTGAACTTGGGTTAATTGGGACTTTACCATCGACGATGTTCTGCGCTGTTTCTGTCAACATCTCGGGAGAACCAGCCAAGACACAGGGATAAAGGACACAGAGGCTGGGGTGGGAGACCCTTCCCCGTCATCAAGAAAAAATGAAACTGCACAAAATTTGCGACAACCAACAACAAGAGGAAATCACTTTCCCCTTTTCTTCTTTAATTTACCGTCACTGCGCTTGCAAACAGTGTTAATGGAATTGTGACAGGCGTCAGCAGTTCTGTCTCTGATTTCCATTCTTCCCCCTTGACTGTGCTGCCTTAGACCGAGCACTCACTCACTTTAGTCTGTAGTTTCATTGTCCAAATTACTTTGCGCTTCTTGGAAGAGAAATGTGTCAGTCAAAGTGCTTTTATCATTACCTATCTCCAAAGGGAGAGCTTAAATTTGCTAATATGAAATGGGCTGACTGTCTTTTTGGTTAAACTAAGTAATGAAGCATGGGCCGTAAGTGTTTTTAAGCTCCTTAGATATAGAGGTTATATAAATACAAAGCAATATTATTGAAATGAAACTTCTCGAGGGCGTTTGCCAAGGGACCCGGTGTTAGGAATATTTTACAGGAGAAGATTAAATGAGGGATAGTCTAATGAAGTCTTGCTGCTGAAGGTTCCATCAGGGCCACTTCTAAGTCCCGCTGGATATCGGGGTGAGTTAGAATGAGGAGAGAAACCAAAGAGTGGGTACCTTGCAGGAGAGTTTCAAAACCCTTTTACTGGCTGCCAATGCCGTTCTATGGCTTCAGAGATTTCCCAAACTCATTACCTTAAAAATGATCGAAATATGTTCAAAGAATCCTTCAGGATAATAAGACCTTGTATGTGTTCACCTTAACAAATGACTCCTTCTTCTACTCCCCAGGTAAAAACCTGTGACTTTTAGAAATCAGACGCCATTGCTTAAGAAGAAATTTTTTTAGTTTACCGGCTAGTCATTTTAAGATACATAAAAGCTGTGCCTTACGTCTGTGAAACAATCGTCATAGGAGGAGGACAGTGAGCCTTGTCCAGACTGGGAATGTTAAGGGGCTTCGCACGCCCTGACCATACCCTGCCACACACACACGCAGCCAAGGACCGTTGTGGGACGTGATAATGCTCTCTGGTGTCCCATTTTCAAGTGTTACTTTACAGAGACAAAAGGATTGAGAACAACTGTGAAGCTAAGAAGTAAAATTAAAATACAAAATATTCAATAAAGTATCTTATAAACATAAATGTGATATTCTCCAAACTATATAAAAATAACTATTAAGCTAAAATGTAAAATAACCACTAGATGTAGGGGACAGGGGACCTGAATTTTGCCCCACTCCTTTAACACCCTACAGGTGACATTGGATAAGTCACTCAATTCTTTCTGGGCCGTAATATCTGCACTTGGTGACTCAGGACAGCTGATAGTACCCTCTCTACATCACAGTTGCCGTATGGATCAAGGTAGGTGATGAGGATGACTACGATATGAAACGGGTTAAGTCCTGTACAAATATGTAGTATTAGGTTTGCTGAGGGTTGAAGCGAACAAAAACAATACAATGGTCAAGCCAGAAATATCAAATGGTCTGAGAAACACAGTTTATATCATATTTTGACCTCAATGTTACCAGCCATGAAACATTCAGGAAATCCATGATGCTCTGAACACAATAAATGGGAATGAATCCGGCTTGGAAATATTAAAACAGTGTCTTATTTACTCCAAAAGCAGAACCAAATTCTGTCATCTCTGGAGAGAAGTTACCCATCTTGTCCTTCCAATATACTCTTAGCCAAGAATGCTCCTCTTTTGTTTTGTTTGTTATATAACGTTATATAAATGTGAAGCAATGTTATTTGATACAATAGAAGATTATATTCGATGTGATTCAAAAGCTGTCCCCAGAGAAGTCCCTTCCTTGATTCTAACTTCTTCCAGACCTCCCCACCTAAGAGCCTCCTTAATATTCACACCCGAGCATTCAGACAGCCTCCATTCATAGCCCTCCTCTGTCCTTTTCCCTTGTTCGTTAAGTGTGACATCCGGACCACGCTGCCTCCCCTCCTGGTCCCAGACCCTTCCTCTAGATCTCCAGGCTACAGGGAAAATCAGTGGCTGACCCCGTGTGAGCCACTGCCACACAGCCTGGGCAGAGAGCCAGGCAAGCGGCCGCTGACACAAGCCTGAAGGCCCTCGGAGTTCCAACCAGGGTTGTCATATAAGCACCAGGAGGTGACCTCTATCCCAAGAACATTCCATCATTCTTCTACTCTCTCTCCCTCTCCTTTCTTGTCTTCTCTTTCTTCTTTAACTTTCTCTTCTCTCTTTTCCTTTTCAAAGTGACAGCCAAGCCAGTGGTATCTACACCTTCCTGGTGGCACTCAGAGCCACAGGGGTGTCTGGCTATTTCAAACTAGCCACATGGCCACAACAACGAGTCCCTGTATTTTCTCTCTCTCCATCTTGCTCCAGCTCCTGCTCAGCAATTTTTTGTGTTTAGAACACCACCATCAATTACGTCCCAGGAGAACAGCAACTCCCACAGACCTTGGTGCTGGCTGTGTAACCCAGGGTTTCCCTCTCATGAGCAGGAAACCACGGGAGCTTCCTCACGCTTTGCTAGAACCTTCCACAAAACTTCATATTACCTTCTCGGCGGTCAAATCGGGCCAAGGAGGCAATGACTTGCCCAAGGCAGGAGACTGTGAATCTGGAGTCCGACAGAGGACAGATCTAATTGCTCTATGCAGGGAGGAGGCAAAAAATCTCATACCCAGCAAGTCTGGCTATTTAGTCCTTTTCTATTTAAAAAAAAGGGGTTTTGTTTTTCCTTTTTTTTTTTTTGTTCCCGCCCCCCCCCCCCCCCCCAAAGAGCAACACATCCTCTTGTCTAAAAGAGAAAGGGCAAAAAGGTTGCTTGGAAGTTTCCTCAAGAGGTTAAAACGGGAGCAACAGTACATACGCAAATCTATTTTCCCAATAATGAAAAATGCAAGTGTGGCCACAGTTGAATGTGAAGACATAGAACAAGAGCAAAGGGTGGGAAGGGAGGGTCTAAACAGCAAAAATCAGACACCTCTTAGGCAAAATTCTTGGTATTGTTCCACTGGATAAAGAGAGGGCATTTTCAACTCAGCAGCACAGAGGTGAAGCGGTTCCGGGAGCCGGGACGGCGGCATAGACGGCTCTCTGTTGCCACCCAGTGGATAAACGCCGCATGACCGCGGGCGCCTTGGCTGAAATGATTCCGTGCGTAAAATTCAGTGTGCGTAAAATCACATTATCTCCTCCAAAGAATCGCCAAAGCTTCCAGAATGTCCCCTCTCCTTCCCCGGCCCTCCCACCTCCCTCATTAGCTTCCTTTGTTTGTCTTTGAGATAAAGGGATCTTGGCTGGCCTCTCCCTGTTGACTGAAAAACTCAATACTCGAAAAGAACAGCTTTTGTGGCACTTGGACCAAACCTACAGTTCCCTTAATTGGTTTAAAAGACGGGGGAGACGGGGTGTGGGGAGCGAATAAATGAGAACCAGGGAGAGAGCAGAGCAAGAGAGGCGCGGGCTCCATCCGAGTGCCAAATGGTAAATAAACCCTTTTTATGGACTCATTTGGGCCCAGCGCTACAAAGGCTGCTCTAATTGAGGGCGGAAGCAGACAGATAGGCAACGGCCGCCTTTGAGTCACACTCGATTCCTCCCCAGGAATGCGAAGGTTTGTGGTTGATCTGGGGAACGATAACAGGGGTCCTCCCCTGCCCCTGCAAGCCCCTGGGTTAGTTAACCCGGGATGGTGTGTTGAGCTCGCGTGGCTCTGGGCAGCTGGGATAAGCCCACAGCCAGGTCCTGCCCATATAACCGTGGCCAGCTATATGTAGGGTCGGGGCCAGACCAGTCCCACGGTCAGTTGTCCATGGCACTGGCAGCGTGGGGAACCCCAAGATATACTGCAGGCATTTTCAGACTGCACACCTCTGAACCCCGGGTTGCTCAGAAGTTCCCCAAGTATTTGATTTCAATATCTTTAAAAAATAATTTTACGTTTAAAGAAAGTTAAATGCACTATCAAATGTCTCTCATGTCAAATCTTAACACATTAGGACACCCCTAAGTTAACCTGTGTGTCTGGACTTTTTACAAACCCAGGCCTACGCCCGACTCCTCGTGTAATAGTGTACGTGTACGTGTGTTCTTATTTTAACACAAACGGCCTGGGCTCCCACGTATCTGCCCAGAGTGTGCTCTGCCAGCATCTGTCAGCTGTACAGTAACCAAGAGCGAGATGACAAGACTCGCGATAACATCGCATTACATATACCGTTAGCATTCATTATACATTTTTGGATGTTTTTTATTTCGCTTATCTCTTAGTGATAAAGAATATTAACAGATGTTAAATATTGGTAGTAATTCAACCGAAGTTTTTTTTTTTTTTTTTTTTTTTAAATCCAACTATTTCTCTTTTGGGCTCTGCACCAATATATTTGAAGAGTCTCCAGAGACTGCAATATGAACTATTTATTTTAAACTGTTACCATTTGCAAATGTAGGGATGAGAATTTTCCCAATATTGTTTTACCAGAACAAAACAAATACTGTACTAATAAAGCTAGGATAAAAATTCTTTTTTTATACATTGATGTTTACTACCAGTTTTTATGAGCAAACATAATTATAAACTATTATTGTCTAAAAAAGTGTATACGCCTTGATCTTAGACTTCTAGCCTCTAGAACTATGAGAAAATAAATTTCTGCTGTTTAAGCCAAACAGTCTGGTATTTGGTCATGGCAGCCTGAGCAAACTAATACAGAATCAAAAATTATTAGGGCTGAAATCTCCTACTTTACCACATATTACCTGCATCGTCTTTTTAAAAATAGCTTATTAAAATATAATTTACATACCATAAAATGTATCTGTTTTAAGTATACTATTCCATGATTATTAGTATATTTACAGAATTGCACAACCACCACCACAATACCTGTGTAATCTTGAGAACAATACTTAAACTCTCTGGGCCTTGATTTCTTCATCTGTAAAATGGGACTAATACCTTTTACATGAATTTTCTTGGAGCATTCAATGACATAACATAAAGCATGTGACACACGTGTTTCTTTCCTTTCTTCTCCCATCATTATTGTTCTTATGACCAGAGGCCCTTTTACTCTAACCCTAAGCTACACCAGGATTCCTGACTCACAGAAACCGGGCGATATTAATAATAAATGTTTGCTGTTTTAAGCTGCTGAGTTTGGGCGTGCTTTGTTACTTGGCCTTGAATAACCAAGATACCTTCTTTCCATTATGCTAGAAGAAAAAGAGTCCAAACCAGATTGACCACTTTAAAAAAAGGTCCGCACTCAGCTTGGTGCCCAGCACATGGTCAACAGTCAAATAACTAACAAGTATTAATCCCACGAGCCCACACTTGGCCTTTGAGAATTTGCTGAGACTTTGGTTGCTCAAGGTGGCTACCTTTTCTTCCCACGCTCTGCAAAAGCCCAACAGTCCACGCGTCCCACATCTCCTCCGAGGGGCTCGCTACCCCTCCTGTGCTGGAATTCAGTTTGGATTGCCTCGTGACCTCAGCTCTCTGACGGGCTCAAAAACAGCGATGTGATTTTGTAGATTATCCATCCAGCTTTTGCTCATTGTTAGAGTGGAAGCAACATTCTCTTGTGGCTTTCTGCATCTTAAATGGAAACGGAACACCAGACTGGGTTTGAATTTTGATCTGTCCTTTCCTTCCCTTCTGATCAGATGCTACGACACGGGCCCCCGGAAGCCCATATGACCGAGACAAAGAGCCCCCATTGACTCTGAGTCCCAGGTCCACGGCGGACTGGCCCCGTGTATTAACCCTAAAAGCAGATAAGCCTACTGACCGGGAGGCAGGAAAACGGCTGCCTTCACAGTGGGGTTCGAAGACCATTAAGGCTGACCTTCCTAAAAACATCTCATCAACTGTTTGAAACTCCTACCTTTAAAGTCTGCAATGAATTGGATAACAATCTGCTAAAGGCAGGCCAACACTTGAGAAACACAGTAAGCTTGGGTTTAGGAGATTTGGGGTTTTGTGCAGTCATCCACCAAATGAGCATCCTGGACAATTCACTTCCATTATCTGCAAATTAGTTTCTTTCTTGGTTAAAGAAGTTCCTAGATGATGTTTCTTATGACAATATAAAAATTAAATTCTAAATTTAATTTGTCAGAGACTTTTTTTCCTCCTCTGATTTACACGTGTGTTACTCTGAGTTCCTTTGGGAGATTCCACTGTTGTGTTGGGCTCCAGGTAGATGAGGAGCTGGTCAGTCACACCTTAGGGGGGATTAAGGAGAACTATTGTAACTATTATTCTTTCTTTGCACACTTTTCATTCTTCCTTTATTATTTATATATTTATTTATTTTTGAGACAAGGTCTCGTTCCATTGCCCAGGCTGGAGTGCAGTGGCATCATCATAGTTCGCTGCAACCTCAAATGCCCAGGCTCCAGTGATCCTCCTGCCTCAGCCTTCTGAGTAGCTGGAACTACAGGTGCATGGCAGCACCACATTCTGCTAATTTTTCTATTTTTTGTAGAGAGAGGGTCTTGGTATGTAGCCCAGGCTGGCCTCAAACTCTTGTCCTCAAGTGATCTTCCTGCCTCTGCCTCCCAAAGTGCTGGGATAATATATGTGAGCCACTGCACCAACCTATTCCTCTTTTTTTAGATGCAGTTTCCCTGCTTCCTCCACCGCCAACACGTACACACAAGCTACAGGAGTGGACACATGACCTAGCTCTGGCCAATCTTGCCACTTTAATCCCTTGGTAAATAACTTATTGTAAGAAGTGGATATAGGAGAGCCCATCTCTTGGGTTACTATAAAGACTCTGGAGAAGGCAGTTTTTCTACTGAGTTTTCTAAGCCAGAAGAATGTGCTTTTGGAGATGCTGGCTACCCCATGGAGAGAATCTTTCTGCAAAGTGAATCCAAGACAAGGAGAGGGGAGAAAAAGAGGGTGAGCCATCTCTGGTAGGGATGTGTCCTAGTTCCAATTTCTAACACGATGATCCCTGAAGCTCTTTAGATTCTGTGAGCAACATGAGCACCCTTCCCAGGCATGCACGTCCATAAATAAGGCTGGTCTGAGTAGAATTTCAGAAACTCACAATTCAAACCCTCCTGATAAAGACAGGGATGGAAAGGATGTGGGGGTAATTGAACTAGTTCTACAGGATGGGACAAAAAAGGAAAGGCTTCTGAGTAGTGATGGGACACCCCAAGGTGGAGGATTCCAGGGATACGAACTTGATTCCTTCCAAGACTTACATGGCTGGAGATTGCCACCTACTTCTTAGAAGGTGGAGGAAGAAATGAAGCTCACATTACGGAAGATCCTAGTCAAACACTCAGCCAGCAGGGTAACCTGGGCTTGGCCTATTTCAAGCTATATTTGTCTGTGAATACCAATTGGTAGGACGCCCTGTACCCACTGAAATGACCAGAAACCTGTGCTGTCCCTCACGCAGACAGCCTCTGCTTTTTAAGTGCAATGTGGCTCTGGACACAATGTCACTGACTAGATTGTCATGTTACAAAAGTCTGGCTATAAAAGCGTACTCAGAGAAGGGGCATCGTGTTAGAGGGGAAAGCGTGGCATTGGAATAGCAGTAAGATTGGAGTCAGACACCATACTCTCTCACCCAGTGCCCACCATGTGCAAGGGTGAAGGGCGTCACCTTGGATTTGGAGCCGTGAGACGCTAACAGCTCCCATGGGGATAGACTCAAGTGCCTTGGCCTTGGAGTCATTAGTATCAAGCTCTAGCCAGCTGAATCAATCATAGAAACTAACGCTTGTCTGTGTCACATACATTTTCCCAGGACACTTAAGCCTGGGACTTCCAGGGGCGTTACACGAACAGTAGTAATCCATACAGAGTGCTGAGTTATTCTACCCCACTTGCTGCAGTGGAATATCCAGCCCCCTTCCCAGTCCCCAGTGTTATGTCTCAGGACCTTCGAGAGGCTTTTATGACACACAAGAACAAGCCCAGAAAGCCACAGTGTGGCATCCCTACCATCCATACTCTTTGTTCCAGCATTTCTTTCACTGCTCCTTTAGTATCACCAAAAGGGACTGCCATTGTGTCCTCCAGCCACCAGCATCACATCAACACCACACTCCACAGACGTCAGGAAAAATCTTCCTCTAACTCTTAATGCCCACCGATAGCAACCACCCAACCACTAGCACCATTCCCTGTGAGTACACACACGTATACACACACACACACCCCCCCCCTAGTGACAAGGTCTCTCACAATGATCCCCCCAAAAGTGGTGTGTTCTACCCCAAATCTTAAGGGAATCCTTTGTACAGAGCACTTTTGCCATTTCCATATGTACTTCCTTTCTTTTTATTTCCCATGGATGCAGATGTGAACACACAGTGTTGACAGAGGACCAGGCTGCAAGACAGCCCCAGCGTCGTCCTCTGGCTGTTCACCAACCTTTTCTCTGCCTCCCGCTGCCTGAGCATCCACTTCACCTGCCCAACGCTCCTACCCTCCCTATCAGCCAAAACTTCCCTGGGCTTCTGTAACCAATCCCCCCGTCACAAGCCTTGTGCTTCACTTCAATGTTTTGGTTGCATATAGATAATATCTACTTTTGTGTAGCATCATAAATAATACAACAATTGCTATTGGATCCAGTAATGCCTGGGAAGGAAGACTTACTGCTTTCGTTTGCCTTAAAGAAGGCAGTCATAATATAGTGTGATTTACAGTACATCAAAGAAGATGAATGTGATGGGAATTATCCTAAAATGACAGACTGGAATCTACTTCTTTTTATCTGCTTCTTGCCTGCCATCTTATGGAGAGATGTAAGAGCCATTGAAATAGAAAGTCCAGTGACAAAACAAAAGAAAGCAATATTGGGTTGGGGCCCATACAAAATTGGCCACATGCAGGAAAATGAAACAGGACTCCTATCTCTCACCACTCACAAAAGTTAATTCAAGATGGATAAAAGACTCAGATCTAAGGAATGAAACCATAAGGATTCTAGAGGAAAATGTAGGTAAAACTCTCTTAGCTGCCAGCCTAGGCAAAGAATCTATGAAAAAGACCACAATGGCCATCATGGCAATGACAGAAATTAATAAATGGAATTTTATTAAAGTAAAAAGCTTCTGCACAGCTAAGGAAACAATCAACAGAGCAAATAGACAACCTGCAGAATGAGGGAAAATATTTGCAAGCTATACATCTGATAAAGGGCTGATAACCAGAATTTACAAAGAACTCAAGCAAATCAGCAAGAAAAAAACAAACAGCCCTATCAAAAAGTGGGCAAAAGACATGAACAGACACTTCTCAAAAGAAGATAGACAAATGGCCAATAAAGACATGAAAAAATGCTCAACGTCACTAATCATCAGGGAAATGCAAATTAAAACCACAGTGAGATATCACCTTACCCCAGTTACAATGGTATTTATCAAAAAGTCTAAAAATAGATGCTGGCATGGATGCACAGAGAAAAAAACACTTATACACTGTTGGTGAGACTGCAAATTAGTACAACCTCTATGGAAAACAGTATGGAGATTCCTCAAAGAACTAAAAGTAGACCTACCGTTGGATCCAGCAATCCCACTATTGTATATTTACCCAAAGGAAAAAAGGGCTTTTCGTCAAAAAGACACCTGCACTCGAATGTTTATTGCAGCACAATTCACAATGCAAAGATATGGAGTCAACCTAAGTGTCCATCAGCTCATGAGTAGATTAAGAAAATGTGGTATATGTGTACCATGGAGTACTACTCGGCCATAAAATAGGTGAATTAATACAATAATCTGGATGGAACTTGAAACCATTCCCCTAAGTGAAGAGTCTCAGGAATGGAAAAACAAAACACCACATGTACTCACTATTAAATTGGAACTAACCGATGAGCACACGTATGCCCAGAGGGAAGTAAAATTCAGTAGAAATAAACCCAAGGGAGGGACAAAAACCGACCTATGGGTACTATTTGGGTGACGGGCACACCTTTAGCTGGGACTCAAGCATTACAAAAATGATCCATGTAAACTAAAACATTTGTACTCCCTTAATATTTTGATATTAAAAATAAATACCTATAATTCCTATACCTAGAGAAAAACTATTTTAGCATTTTCATACATATGATATATATTATTTTATCACCTTTTTCTATGCATATATAATTTATATTATAATTTTAAAACTACTTTTTCCTTAATAACACAGTAGTGAATATTTTTCCATGATATAAAATATAATTTTTTTTCTCTAACATGTTATGGCTGTATAAAGTTCCATCACACACCATCCACCATGATATAGTTAACCAATTCCCTATTGTAGGAGACTTAAGATGTTTCCAATTTTCAATTATAAAAATGCTTTGATCAACATTCTAATAGC
Source organism: Eulemur rufifrons (assembly GCF_041146395.1). Classification (NCBI taxonomy): domain Eukaryota; kingdom Metazoa; phylum Chordata; class Mammalia; order Primates; family Lemuridae; genus Eulemur; species Eulemur rufifrons. The sequence goes on from NC_090994.1 coordinate 6,572,968, forward strand.
AAAATCTTTGCACATATCCATGATTATTCCCCTCAGATTGATTCGTACAAGCAGAATTTCTAGGTCATAGCACATGTGAAATTTTAAGACCTTTCTTTTGGATTACCAAAGAACCTTCTAGAAAAGTTATAGCAATTTACATGGCCACAGGTGGTTTTAAAAAATCCTAATTTCCCCATAACACTGCCAGTGTTTTTATTTTTATCTTGGCCGATTTTTTGGAAGAAAATTTAACTTTCAGTTGTTTAAAATGTACAATTCTTGACATTTACCAGGGAAGTTAAATATATTTTTCATGGATTTACTGGCCATTTACATTTTTCTTATGTGATGTTCATTTCTTTCATCTGTTTTCTATTAAGTTGTTCATCTTTTTCTTGTTGATTTCTAAATGCTTTCTTATTAAATCTTCCATATGTATTATAAATATCTCGAGGTTAACTCTTCCATAGGCACCAAAAATATTCTCTCCCAGTTTGCCTTTCAATATTATCTAGGATTTGATACATACATAAATTTTCATGATAAATTTTTATGGAGTCAAATTATTCCATTTTTTTCTGTATGGTTCGGGGAGTTTTGTACTTTTATGCACACATAGAAAGGCCTTCCAAGATTATTTTTAAAATTGCTTAATTATCTTTCAGAATCATAAGGTTTTATTTTCACATTTAAATCTTTACTTTGGGTGTAGTCGGAAGCAGAAAACTATCTTTATTAAATGGCTGGGCATTATCAGGCAATCCATTCTCTTCGCACTGAGTTGAAACGCTGGTGTTACCGCACACAAAATTCTGTCGTATTTTGAGTTGATGTCTATTCCATTTCCTTGATGGAGCACACAAGCACACTTGGCATTCTTGCGTCGGGCCTTCCCCGTTTAATCCGATTCCTTTTCTACCCAAAGTGAGGATTGGTCACCTGTGTTTAGATCGCCTTGAAAAGCAAAAGGTGAAAATAATGATTCACCATGGATACTGCTTCAGACTTGGATATTTTTAAATCAAAGAGTGTCATTTCAAAGGAAGACCTTCCTAAAGTAATGGACTTTAAGCCTAGTGTTTTTGTTACTTTTGGCCATTAGCAACTGGGGGGCGGGGGGGATAGGCCTGTTAAAACACTTGTCTCTCCCTTTTTTAACCCTTGAGGTATGGGGAGAGCCAGTTACAGGAAGATGAGAGCTGGCAGGACAGCAACGCTGTGTGAGCCACACACAGGAAGGGGAGAGCGGCGGTGACCTGTGTGCTGGGCCACCTCACCCTCTGTGGCTCCTTTAATACGATAGAATAAAAATCCACTTATGCTATTGGGTAGTGTAAATAGGCCTCTGACCCTGCCCCAAACACCTCTATCACTCACTGTTTTGAATCTGTTTCTGGTCAACTCAGTTGGCCCGAATGCAGCTCTAATGAGGCTGGAGGTCATGGGTTCAATACCAGTGTGGTCTAATTACCAATAAGTCAACTGTTTCGGGGCCTCGGCTTATGCTTCTCAACCAAGCCAGCCATTTTGCATATGCCCAGCTTTGGTCGCACAGAGGACAAAGTGAGAGACCAGAGATAAATCAGAACAAATCTCCCACCATACTGGGACGTGCACTCGGTGCCCCGCTGTTGGCGGGTTCAGTAGGGTTTTGGATGGAGCAGAAAGAGCACATTTTCATCCTGGCACTACGGCCGTCAGTAATTGGCATGTGCTCCGCCCCACCCTGTGGACAGGCTGCCAAGCTCCTGTCTCAAAGGACTTATTATTCTAATTTAGAGGATAGGAGTTGGGGGTCTGGAGTCCGGTGCTTTAATGGGAATGTTTTCAGTTACTATTGATGCCTAGGGGAACGCCATCCAAAAATTCAACAGAGATGGAACACTTCTTTTTAATTTCATTTTTTATCATGAAGTAAATAAAACTATGTTAAAGATAATTTGGAGAACAAGCAAAAGAAGAAAAATCCAATCTCACCAACATGTTACATGCACAATCCTTTTTTTAGACTTAATTACATTTTCATTCCCATTTTAATGCATTGCACAAATAACATTTTGCAAGCGGAATAAACATTTTTAGATGAGATGAAAATCACCAACCATCTCTAACAAAGGTACCATTTTAAATTTTCTCCAGAAATTTTTAGTCCACTACGTCTTGGGTGACTCCTCATAAACGTAAATGTCTTCAAAGGCACTGACCCTCCAGCCCGACAGAAGGCCCGTCATTAAACTCCTCCAGGAAACAGAAGACACCTCAGTGTTCTTGATACCACTCACGCTCCACACACCAAAGGAGTTTCTAATAGCGAATATTCAGCACGATATCATTTGGAAAACATCAAGAGGGGAAAAATTCCCCCTGCCTAACGTGCGTGCAACGGAATCAGTGCTCCCCTTTGGAACGTACTGTAATTTCTCATGGAAACACTTTGTGAAAAGCCAGTCATATATTCTAGCCCCTAAGTATGAAACCACGGGTCCTTCTAACCACACAAAACAGCTGTGCCCTCAGAGGAAAGGTCATCTGCCGCAGCCGTGTTTCTTTTTACTTTTAAAGAAATGTCAGACCATGTTTTATGCGGTCCTTATGACAGGGTGCTGTTTATTGTATCACCAAGCTGCCATAACTTCAGGACGAGGAAACTGCCATTATTTGGAGAGTATATATCTTTCTGACTTGCAGGAAAGATGAAAATTAAGAACGGCCCTTTTTCCGAGTGGGTATAAGTATTCTTTGACAGTCTCCTACAATATTTCAAACATCTTCGTCAGACCCATAAAACCTGATGCTTGACTCCTTGGCCCAGCTGAGGCTGTGCTGGAGTGAAGACATTTATCCCAAGTGCGGTGCCAGGGCTGGGGCTTGGCAGATGTGTGAACCGAGGACTTTAAACCCAGCTTGCCGGGCGTCCCCCCCAGGACACCAAGAAATCACACGCCATTAGGAAGTAATCATGGTAGCTAATGTTTGTCGTGTGCCAGGTTCTGTGTGAAGCACCATCCGTGCGTTATCTCAATCTGTCCTCACATCTGTGGGTCACTGTTAGTGTCCCTGTAAGCTATCTGTAATAAGATACCCTTATTACAGGTAAGAAAACCAAGATATAAAGAAATCAAGTAGCTCGCCCCAAGTTCACACGGCTGGATTCAAGCCCAGGTGTGAGCAACACGTATGGACCACGTGACGCTTCCCAGGCACTGTGGTCCCACATGATAATAAGGAGTGTCACCCCAGTCCTTCCACGTTGCTATTACTAACCAAATTGTATCAAAGAGGGTAAGTCCCCTCCCCACGCTAACACAACCGTGCGACAGCTTGCGTTTGAAATCAGATCTGTATGACCTCAAACTCCATAGACTCCGATGCCAAAGTTCGTGACCTGGAGCGTTTTCTAGACATGAGAAGCGAAGGGAATGTGAAACATTTTCGAAAAACCTGCTCCAGTTCTTAATCGTCTCGGATCGGGGGGGCGGGGGGGGGACTCCCTCGAACAGAACTCACTTGAGAGTCTGTTTAAAATCCTCATCGGATTCTGTTCCAACGTGTGTTTATATCCTAGGGTAGGTGAAGTTTTAGGAGCTCCAAGACGTTTCAGAAAACAGTTTGGATTGGACCAAACTCACGGAGGACCTGTGGTTACTAAGGTACCTGCAACCTGTTGGCGTGAGTTACCCCGGAAGCACCTCACCCGGGGCCTGCAGTTAGTCCTGCCAGGGTGCAGGCGGGGGGAGGCCTCCTGCCAACCAGAACTCTCTAGGGGGATGGGGAAACCGTGGAGTTCAGATTGAGTAGGTGAAGCGGCTGTCAACTTTCTTCTGCTTAGAAAAAAGAAAGTCACACAGGAGGCGGGGGGCTGACGTACCAATTTGCTTTTTCTCCTTCTGCTTAGCTGCCCCCCCAGGTACCCCTCCTTTCCTCGGTCACCCTCAGCGCCCCGTGCTGGGAGACGCCCGATAGGTGGGCTGGCTTCTAGCCCTTGCCCTGACACTCACTAGCTTTGTAACTTTAGACAAGTCGCTTAACCTATGTCTTTCGACCTCAATTTCTTCATTTTTTTCCAGAAGATCTGTATTAAATGCCAGATGAAAGGCTCATATTTCATCAGTGACAGGAAGGAGTTAGGCCAAATGGATGCTAGGGTCCTTCCTGGGTTTGAAATGCTGTGGCTCCCCTCTGATAGGACGCCCCTGTCCTCTTTCCTCTTACCTTCTCCCTTCCATCTCTACCTCCTTCTTCCTGTGCCTTCTTCCTCTGAGTCTTTCTCTGATGTGGAAGGAGAGAAATAAAGATGGAGAGGAGAAAAATTCATAGGTACGTAGAATCTTTCATTTCTTCCTCTCTCTCTTTCTTGCTTCAGTTCTTTTTTTCTGCCTAAGCCCATGGTACTTTTCTTCAACTTTTCAGGAGAGCATTTTCAGGCTCTAAAGATACCTCTCTTCATTCATTTCCTCATTCAAGCAGACACTTTGGGCACCCGTGGGTGCCAGCATTTTGTCAGGCATGCTTCTTGCAATGGCCACGAGTGGGACCTGGGAAATACTGGCTCCCATTGGTTTGCAAACTGTGGTTCCTTGCGGGGACAAAGGAGTCCCTACTGGGAGTGCCTAAACCATGCATATGGACAACCTCAGGAGCCCACAGACAACAGAGCCGAAGGTTGCTGTGGTTCTGGTCAGGCTCATTTGATTATTATGAAGAACAGAGCCCTGCTCACCTTAGTGTGGGCCAATGATGGAGACAGCTGTAGAAAGGCTACACATGTCCTACCCAGAGGGTAGGATATTGTGGGTCTCCAAAATCAGGAGCTAAATAGAATTGGGTCTCACAGTGACTGGGTGATTCTGGAATAAATTTCAACAATTATACCAAAAAAAAAAAAAAAAAAGAACACAAAGTCAGACACCTGTAAACACTGTATAAGCACTTTTCTGGGTTTTAGCCTGGACAAGTATCAACAATAACCAAGAAGGAGGTTTGTAAAGGCACATCGAGGGCAAAAAGAATAAGGAAGTCTTGTGCTTGGGGCAGAGGTTGAATATTAATTCATTAAGGCTGGAAATAGAACTATTCAATTTCAGTTTTTTTTTCTTTCTATCTTTTCTCAAGGCGATTAATCTTCACGTTAGTAAAGATAACACAGACATTATAAGAGAAAAGCCGAGGTGGTTTTCCTCATTGTTCTCAATGAGTTCAAATCTTCAGGTCTGAACAAATTGTACTGCGGGGGTTATTACAGAAACAATGAAAGCTGAAATGCTGTAGATACTTTCTGAACAACTACGGAGAATGAGAGAAGTCTAGCAGACTGGAGAGGATTAAATATTTTCCCAATTTTCAAGAAAAGGTAGAAAAAAAGATTCTATAAACTGAAGACCAGTGGGCTTAAGGATAATCTATAGGACAATTTCAAATTGGGGTTTAAAGGAATCAGTTGTAGACTTTTTTTTTTTTTTTTAAGACAGATTCTCACTCTGTTTCCCTGGCTAGAGTGCAGTGGCATCATCATAGCTCCTTGCAACCTCAAACTCCTGGGCTCAGGCGATCCTCTTGCCTCAGCCTCCTAAATAGCTGGGACTGTAGGCGTGCGCCACGACACCTGGCTAATTTTTTCTATTTTGAGTAGAGGCGGGGTCTTGCTCTTTCTCAGACTGGTCTCGAACTCCTGAGCTCAAGCGATCCTCCAGCCTCAGCCTCCCAGAGTGAGGTTTGTAGACATATTTTGAAAGGAAAGCAGTGATCACCAAGAGTCAGAGTGGGTTCACTAGGAATAACTCATGCCAACCTAACCTCCATTCTGCTTTTGGCACAGAGAATTGCAAATCGCATAGTAAATTACATGTCAACAAGGCGTCTGACAGAGTCTCTCCTCAGATCCCTCTGAACCAGATTTAGAAATTTGAGCTCAGTGCTGGTACCGTTAGATTAGCAAGCCCTTGGATGGCCGTTCTCAAAGAGTTTGATTAATAGATGACTGTCAACCTGAAGGGAGGCTTTTGTATCGTGCCGTAGAACTATCTGTCCTTGGCCTCCTCTGCCAAACATCTGAGGACTTAGATGAGGACTATGATGGTTGTTTATTAAATCAGCAGATGACAGGAAACTAGGAGGGATAGATAACAGATTTCAGGCCTCAGATCTGCTCACGCAGTCTCAGACAATGGGCCAACTTTCATAAATTTGCAACGCGCGTATCTGCCCTAGTCTGCGCTGACAAACGCCCCTTCGGCTCCTTAAAAGACCAGATGGGGTGAAGCCAAAGAAAGCTTGCCTGAGCGGTTAAAACCCAGCTGCCACCATTTTTCCGTGATCAGACCCCCAGAAACAATTTGTCTTCCAGCCTGTTCGTGACCGGTTTTGCTCTGTGGTCGGCATAACGTGCAAAACACCTCTTATGTCATCCCTTGGCGCCAGTGAGGACAGGCCTTCCGAATTACTCCTCAGTCCCTTGTCTTGGCGTCCGGCTCCCCAGGAGGACGTTTCCAAGTTTCAACCCATAGTTACAGCCCCGAAGCTCTGCTCCCCTTCCTGGGGAGGAACCCGCAAGGCCAGTTCTTGCAATTTGCCCTGTGATAAGGCTGGAGAGGGCTTGTCCTCAGTGACCGTCCTGGGTTCGTGGTGAGAAGCTGCACTATCCTCTGTCCAGCGGGCTCAGCTTGATCTCTGATGTCGTCTGAAGGTGTCACCAACAGGGCTCTGCCCCTTAACACCTTGAGACGAAGGCCTCTGTGAGATGTGACAAAGTTTGTTGGATTTGAAAACCAATAATACAATCACCGGAACAACAGTAGCTTGTGATTACAAACCCCAAATCCAATGTGGTCCTAAGCTCTGGTGTCAGAGACAGTGAGTCCATCGTAAGGGAAGTGACTGTCCTGCTCCCCCTGTGCTGATTAGACCATGCCCGGTACTACGTGGAGACACAGTCACGAACCTCCTTGGAGGAGAATGGCTAGCAGAGTTAAGAGGCTTGAATCCAATGAAATAAAACAAAAGTTGAAACGTTCAAATGTTTAGCTTTCAAAAGATCCTAATAGTTACCCACAGATTTTAGGTCTGGCATGTGAAGAAGAATTGGAGTTATTCTATGAGATCAAGCAAGCATCGATAGGTGAAATCTACAGGCAGTCAGATGTCTTACCACAATCTCTAAGAATTAGAACTGTCCAAGACCGGCCCAGCCTGCCTTAGGATATTCTGAATTCCCTGTCACTAGAGATGCTCCAAAGAGACGGTTATCTGTAATGTTACAGTGGGAATTCCAGAACCAGCGTGCAGTCAACTAGAAAATTTTCCAGGCCATTTACAACCTAGACCTGTGACTTTGTATAATAACTATACATCTGATTTAATTTGGGGTGTTATTTCCTAATAATCCTCATCTACTATTCCAAGAATATATTCTGGAGAAGATACATGACCTCCCTTTTTGAGTTTGTATGGCCAGACAGAGAAAAATTGGAAGAGACCAAGATTCATTCTGTATCTTTGAAGATACAGCTGGTAAATATCTGTCGGGGTCTCCAAAATTCTCCTCATTTGTGACAATCCTTGCCCTCACCCCAGCTCCCTTGAGTTCTTTGTAATATGACCTCAATCCTGTCCTGTTATCAGACTCTGTTTAACAGATCAGTTTCTCTCCCAGGCCTTCCTCTTCACAGATGGGAACCATTCCAGGACACCGTGGCCAAGCTCGGTGGAGGGGCCTCGCTTACTCAGCCACTGGAACCCGCATCAGTGACCTGATGGGCTCTGGTTTGTCTCAGGATGAGATGATAAGGGGGACAGAGAAAGGAGGAGGGGACCGTGTAGAAGATGCTATGGACTGCTGAGCTGTCTTCCATCTCTGGGCCCATCTCTCTGGCCAAACAGCCTCAAGGTGACTCCCTGCCGCCCTCCCACGCCTCTGAGCTGTTCTTCCCTGGGAGTGTCCTGGCTGAATCTCCATCCAGAACCACACATCTTTCACCTGGGAAGGAAGATCTGGCTCAGACGATTGCCTTCAGACAGGGAAGGCATGATTAATGTCATCGTTATTGTTTTCATCCCCAGTTCCTAAAAACTCACAATGCCAATACCAGAAGGTACTTCCTTTAACAGATAAGGAAACAAGCCAAGATAAAGAATATTCAGCTATTCTCAGAGCATGCGCTAGAGAGAACCTAAAATATGTTAAGGGAGGTGGAACTGAGGTAAGAGACCCTTTCAAATCTAGATTTGGACACTGTGATTTTCAATTTTCTAAGTATCAGCACAGAGGAAACACAGTGTAGGCCACAGGAGCTGAGCTACTGTGTGAAGCAGGTGAGGAAATAGGGAGAAAATACCTCCAAGGTGGAAAGTCGTAATTCCCATGGACAAGATAATTTCTCGGCCCAGCAATTACTGACACTCCACAGCCACCTCTCCCAGCCTTGGTTTTCTGTCTCTCGGCCAGCAGTGGATTGAGTGTAGCACATCTGAACAGAAGAGATGTTAGAGGAAGATGCAAAGTTTACAAAGATATTGAATAATGATTAAAAGCATATACAAAACTAATACAAGTCCATTAGGCCTGGAGCAAACAGCTCTTCACAGCTCGAGAGGCCCCAGGGGCCCAGAACGGTGACTGATGCACGTAATAAAGGCATCGAGGCGTCATTCTAAAAGTTAAATAACCTCCAATATTCTTAGTTAATGAGAGCAGAAAAGTATCAAATGCTTTTTAGATCTCATAAGATGCTTTAAATGTTTTGCTGTTTTTTAAGTTTTGCTGTTTAAAATGGAGCGTGTTCAGTTGTCTGGAAGATTCGCTGACACAGAACCCCTTGTTTTCTAATGATGTCGATAAATAAGTGTGCCGGAGAGCTCTGGAACGCTCAGAGTTCTGCCACGTACACTGCCTCCTTTTGAGGGGAGGGAAGTAAACCCCAAGAGAGTTTTTTTCTTATAGAGCCCTTACTCTTGTATGTGTGTTCTCAGTTAGGTGAACCCACATGGGCCACACAGGACCAGAGATGGATGCAAACCCCGGGCAACACATCCTCCAGGCATGAGGAAGGCCGGGCACCTCTGGGCTGGGTTGGGAGGAAGACACTGCCCAGCGGAAGTGCTCTAAATTGAATGGTAGCAGCCTGATCCAACCAAATACTCTCTTTAGGGAAGAGTAAGTGCCGTGAAGGAAACAGAAAGGTGGATTAATCAAGCTCACACCACTGTTCCAAAGTTGCTGTCTATACTGAACGTGCCACTCAGAATGCTTAACAGGCCCACCAGCTCTTTTTATGGGGACGTCAGCACCCAAACTCCCCAAGTGATGGCAGATATTCCTTGAACAAGAGATAGCCTTTAAATTGGACCAGAAATGGGCACCTGAGCCAAGGTTGGCCAATCTATAGGCTGATTCCCCAACCAGCGAGGGAGTCTGGCATAAAACATTCCACCCACAGGTAATTAGCTAGGCCAGCCTTTCTCTCCCATCAGAATTTGAATAGGAAACTATGCAGAGATCTAGCTATTGTGCCTGGGATGCATCCCACAGCTTCGACTGGGTCTCTGCTGGTGCTTGGCAGCTCTTTCACTCATCACTTCATTATTCCCCAGCAAAATCTCTGGAGCGGTGATTCCAGAATTCCTTCACCGATTTTGAGCTTGACTTTCAGCAGACCACCTGGCTTTCTTTATTGCTAAAATGATCCGCTTACCAAGAGCTTCTCCCACTCACCTCTCTTCCAACTCAAGACTCTTTGAACCCAGCCTCATTTATTCTTCCTTTCCTCTTAATTCAGAGGAAGAAGCATTTCAGAGGAGATACTCCCCGACTTCATGGAGCTTTCGGAGAACTGGTTTTGCAGGCAAGTCAATGCCATGACCATAATGGCCATGACACTGTGTGACACATGGTGAGAAAAACGAACAGGGGGTGCCAAGAAACCACAAATCTGGGTTTGAGTTTAGGAAAGGCTTCCCAGGGGGTGATGGGTGAACTGAAACCTAGAATATAAGGAAAATGATGATGAGGAAAGGAAAGAGAAGGCAGAACAAATCATAGGAGGGTAGGACCAGCATCAAGAAAAAGCCGGAGAGTCAAATCATATAACACTAGAGTCGTAGAGTCTGGAACATGCAGGGGAAATGAGGAGAAAGAGGCTAGCGAGAGGTGAAAGACTAGGGAGTCTAGGGAGAGAGGAGCTATCCAAAGGTTTTAAGCAGAGAAGGGATGTGATGAAACTTACCTCCGTCAGTTGCGGGATGGAGAATGACAGGAGAGATGCAAACAGGGAGTCAGGAAGCGCAGTTGGAGGATTCGTGCAGCAAGACGGAAGCGAGATGGCGCTGGCTTGAGTCACAGGGACAGCAGTGGGCCTGGAGAAGGGGGAAGGCCCAGATCGGCAGCTCCATGCAAAAGGAGTTCCTCATGGACTGGATTTGTGAAGCCAGCGAGAAGGAGCGGTCAGGGATCAAGTCTCTTGATTGGGCAATGAGGCGGACAATGACCCCTGTAATAAGGTGGAGAAGGTATAGGGGAAGACAGTAAACTCAGCGTCAGGTGGTTGATTTAAGGCCTATGGGACAACCACGTGTACCTGCCCGGTCGGTGAAGTTATCCGGATCTCAGACCCAGCGGGGATAAATGAGCTGTGGCTGGAGCCTCCCCTCTCCCCCCTCCTCCCTCCCCCCTCCCCCCTCCGCTCTCCCTCTCCCCCCTCCCCACTCCCCCTCCTCCCTCCCCCTTTCCCTCCCCCTCCCCCCTCCCCCCTGCCCTCTCCCCTTTCCCCTCTCCCCTCTCCCGTCTCTCCACCGCATCACTGCAGGTGCCTCTCAGTGATGCGCATGGTGGTGGCTGGTCCTGCTTGGGGTACTGCCCATTCTCCCCTCGACAGCACATTTGATCTCTGGGAAATCTAAATCAAGTTAGATCACTCACTCCCTTGCTTAAAAGCTTTCTATGACTCCCTAATGTGGTGAGAAAATATCCCCCTTCTTCCTCCAGCCTACCGGTCTACAGGATCCGGCCGCTGCCTGTGTCTGACCTTCTCTCACACATCTTCGTTTCTACGCTGGTCATCTGTCAGCTCCGTGACTCCGTCAAGCCCCTTTCGTCCCCAGGGCCATCCCAGGGTGCTCCCTCTGTCTAGGGGGCTCTTCCCAGGAACGACGGTGTGTCCGTACACAACCACAGGAGCCTGAGGCACAAAGGAAAACATGCTCCCTTATATCTGTTTTTATGCGTCTTTTAAATGGTTCATATTTTCCCAGAACATTAAAGTAGCTGGAAAAATATTGAAAAATTGAAAAGTAAGTATATTCAAACTCACAATGTTATTTTAAGTTTAAAGATTTTATTTGGGCCAGGCGTAGTGGCTCACACCAGTAATCCCAGCACTTTGGGAGGCCAAGGCGGGAGGATCACTTGAGGCCAGGAGTTGGAGGTTGCAGTGAGCTACGATGACACCACTGCACTCTATCTGGAGTGACAGAGCGAGACTGTGTCTCAAATAAATAAATAAATATTTTATTTTTACCAAAACTCAGAATTTATTGTAATTTTACTTTCCTGGCTTCAACAGAAGCAAACTCATCAATAGTATTTTCAATATCTATTTCTTTGCTTATCTCATTTTCAATTGAGTAAATTACCACATTTGACATCTCTTGACCAAGTGATGATCTTAAATAATTTTTAATCAACTTCAACTTATTGATCCTTTCTATTGAAAATTTTGGTTTCGTGCTCCTAACCTACACATTTGGTAAGATGTTTTCGGCATTGATTTTGCTTTTTAAAATTATTGTGTTAAGATGGTATTTATTTTGATTACTGAGAGTTAGGTACTCCCTTAAATTCTGCACTCACTAGCCTCCCCTAGTTCCAGCCCTGCTCAGCTTAAGGCCCACCTCCTCAAAGACACCTTCCCTGATCCCTGTATCCAAAGTAGCCATCCAACTCTACCCCTGCCCAGCTACCTTCTCTTCTGGCACCCTGAGTTAGTTTTAATAGCACTTCTATTATTCTAAATGATCTTACTTAGCTTTTAATTTTTTTCTTAATTTTGCCTTCAGACCCCAAGTAGAAGGTCCGTGAGACTGTATCCATCTTATTCGCTGCTGTATCCACCTGGGACAGTGGCTGGCACATGTCTGATGTCGTATCCCATTGAGGAGTGACTAGCAAAAGGCTGTCCAGCCACACCATTGACTTTCTCTCCAGAGCACAGCTTTCCTGACAGCAAATCTCTTTTTTGTTTTTTGAGACAGAGTCTTGCTCTGTCATCCTGGCTACAGTACCATGGTGTCAGCCTAGCTCACAACAACCTCAAACTCCTGGTCTCAAGCGATCCTCCTATCTCAGCCTCCTGAGGACCTGGGACTACAGGTGTGCACCGCCACACCCAGCTAATATTTTCTGTTTTTAGTAGAGGCAGAGTTTTGCTTTTGCTCAGGCTGGTCTCGAACTCCTGACCTCAAGCGATCCTCCCGTCTCGGCCTCCCAGAGTGCTAGGATTACAGGCGTGAGCCACCATGCTTGGCCGTGAATCTCTTAATTTTAGCATCTTTTGCAATCTACATAGGCTGAGAATTTCCCAAATCAGGGATACACCTATGACAAAAACTGGACAAAAGCAGGGACTTTCTTCCCCTTCGGGCATGTGTGGAGTCAGAAAATGAGCAGGGGAAGCAGAGGCCTTAGGACACAGCCTGGTTTCAGCAAAGGCATGGAAATCGGTGGAGCCTTCAGGGAAGAGGTTGAGGATGCAGGAAATTTGCTCACCATGGGGCCCCAGTGGAAGGCTCAGGAGAAGGTGGGGCAGGGGAGAGAGAGCTATATGATGAGAGAAAGTTGAAGACCTTGGATCGGAACCAAGAATAACAGGGAGGGGAGGCGTGATGGATTTACTGGTGGTCCGTTTTCTAAAAGAGTATGTCATAGCAGTCCCCTGGTACATGAGGAGAGGGACATTCAGGCTGTGAGTCTTCCAGAGCCTGGATGGATTCCACTTGCAAGGGAGGCCTAGTCTGCAGGATGAGTCGACTCTAGCTTCACTAGAAGAAGACAGCAATAGAGTGGAAGATGGGTGCTGTCCATGGGCAGCATCGTACTGTCCCGCAGTGGTGGAACGTAAGGATGTAGAACCCCATATATAGGGCTGGCTGCTTGGTCAGTGAAAAGAAAGGCTCAACAGAGAAACCACGGGACAAAGCCATAGTCGCAAATACTCGTGCACATTTTTATATTTTTCTTTGGGTACTATCAATACCAGCATATACACGAAAGTTGATGCTATGGATATAGACGAGAAAATGTGCCATCCGGGAGTATACGCAGAATAGCAATAGTAATGATAGCAAACGCTTCCCGAGCACTTCCTCCGTGCCAGCCTCTGCTCTAGCACTTGACATGTATTTACTCAGTTCATCAAGTAATCCTACGAGTAGGTATTAATATTTCTCCCTGTCTACAGAGGATGTCTCAAAAGATGGTGTTAGGACTCAAACCCAGCACCCACGCTCTTAATCCCTATCTTAAAACTACCAAAAGAGAGAAGAGAACTGGAGATACGTTAATAACCCTGGAGAACATAAATAACTGAGAATAAATTACATTCAATACTCAATATATTTCATAGTAAAAAAGAAAGAAAAAGGAGAAAAAAGAGAATAAACTGCCTATATAATGGAGAAAGTATACATGATTGGGCTACAAATGTAAAGCATCCTAAATATGGTATTGAAAGTTGATTTTAGGATAAGTTCCTGACAGCATCTTGTGTGCTTGCTTTTGACTCTTTTTTTTCTTGAAAGTAGAATGCACCAAAAAAAAAAAAAAAAAAAAAAATGAGTTCAATTTTGTTGGGTTTCAATTAATGAAAGTTTTGTGGGATCTGCTTAATGGGTTAATAAAAGCAGCTTTAGCACTGGGAAAATTTCCTCTGGTCTTTCCGCATTCCCACAAGAAATTTTTATTTAAAAAATAATAATCACCATAATAATAATAATTTTTCTTGTTTTCTAAAGTAGACTCCTTGGACTCCACTGGCTAGAGCAGTTACTATGGAAGGATCAGAGGTGAATTTTAGCTCTCCTGGGTTAGGAACATTGACATGGGACTTAAGAAAAACCTTCATCCAATTTTTTTCCAAATTAAATCAAGAGCATTGATAATTAGTTTCTATCAAAGACATCTAGTGGGAAATGAAAGAACTGAAAAGCCATAAGCTGCCTTTACTTCTTCATTAATATTTGCTCCCAAATGCAGGTCAAATAAACCACACTCACAGTTTTAAATGAGTTGCTTTAAAGTTGATGAATTATTTTTTCTCTTTGGATTTATACCACCCGTTGTGGCTAATTATTCCCACTACATTCCCTTCTTTTACTTGAAGTTTTAGTCAAACAAAGAAAGCAAAGCTCAGCTCCCTAGAAAGTGAACTCCGTTTTGCTTTAAAAATCTCTCTCACCACATACGCAATCCCACATGGAACGCTGAGAGAGTTGTTTTCGCAATCAAGACTCCTCCTGGCTCTAACAGATAGTTTGTGAGGTCAACTGGTTTTATGGCTCTCAGAACGCGCTGAACAGAAACATGAGTTACGTACGAGGCTGAGGCCTTCAGGAGCCGCAAGTGCAAATGCAACCGTGACCGTCACCAGACATTTTCCTGGGTTGAGGCTTCCATTTACTGTGCCTCAGTTTGCTCCTCTGTAAAATAAGGATAAGAGTGCTGTGGTGGAGCAGCTAGCTGGCCACCGAAAGTCACGCCTCCCCTCTCCTAGCCCAGAGTCCTTGCTGGGAAGTCACCGCTCCACCCAAAACTGCATTTCCCCACCCCCCTTGTGTCCAAGTGGATACACGACTAGTTTTCACCCACAGAAAGTGCATGGACTTGTGTGGGCCTAGGCTTTGAGAGAGTGGGCGTGCACTTGTGGCTAATACGAAGTAACAGGGACTAGAGTTACCTTCATGCAAGAGACAAGGAAAACCCCAGCCAGTAAATATGATGGAATGGTTCTCAAGACATAGCATAGCAGAGAACAAAGAGTGATGGTTCCTGAGTAATGGGAAACGAAGGAGGTGAGCCTTACCTTGGCCCAAATTGATTGCCTGGAGAAAGTTTCTGATCTGCAGCACAGAGAGGGGGAATCCAGGCAGAACCCTGTGGTCCCTCTGAATTGGGGACATGGAGCTGGGACTGTGGGGAGGCCAAGGCAGCTAGAGTCCACAGGACAGAGGGACAGAGAGGAGAGAGCAGCACAGAGAGAACTCTGGAGACCTGTGGACGGTCTCCACTGAGTACTCAATGGATTACGAGGTGAGTTAACTGCCTGAGACCAGGAACAGAACCACTCAAAAGGATCACAGGAAGCAACGCCCAGGGCACACACAGGGCCAGGAATGGTGCCTGCTTTCAACAGCCAGAGTAGAAAATCTCACAGCAGAGAAGGCACCAGGGTACTAAAACAGGCCTTGCCTCATTGCTGGAGATAGATTACTCTTAGAATAAACTCTGCTTTTGTCTTACATAAACAGTCTTAAAAGCAAGACCCAAAAGGATCAAACCATTTTTAAGTAACTTAACTGTGTCCCAAAACAAAGCTCAAGGCTATTTGTTGTAATACAAAAATACCTAACACAAAGTGATGTAAAATTCGCAATATCTGGCATCCAATCAAAAATTACCAGCCACGCAAATACACATACAATCCGTAATGAGGAGAAAAAAAAATCAATTAAAACTGACCCATAAATGACACAGATGTTAGCATTAAAAAGTTTTTATAATGTATTCCAGATATTCAAGATGCCAGATGAAAGACAGAACAAGCTAAATGGAGACATAGAAGATATTTTTAAAAGAACCAACGTGAGAAAGCTACTAGAACAAATACAAAAAAGCTACTAGTAGTAATAAATGATTTTTGTCAAGGTTTTGAAATGAAAAATTAACACACAAAAATCAATTGTAGTTCTATATAGTAGCAACAAACAATCAGAAATTGAAATTTTAAAACAATATCATCTATAATAGTAACAAAAATATGAAATACTTTGGGATAAATCTGACAAAAGATGTTCAAAACTTGTACACTGAAAACAACTCTCAGAACATACCCTGTGGCCAAATCACAGTCAATAGAAAGCATCTCCCTAGACAAACTCTCTCTCTCTCTTAACTTCCTCATTGCCCCCTGCTATGGTTTGAGTGTTTGTCCCCCAGCATTCGTGTGTTGAAAGCTTGATTCCCAATGCTGCAGTGTTGGGAGGTGGGGCATAGTGGGGGGTGTTTGGGTCATGGGGGCAGAGCCTCATGAATGGATTAATGTCATTATCTCTAGAGCAGTTTATTTACCGTGAGAATGGGTCGTTATAAAGCAAATCTGCCCTACATGCTTTTGCTCTGTCTCATGTACTTGCTTCCACCTTCTGCCATGGGATAACTCTCACCAGATCCAGCACTATGCTCTTGGACTTCCCAGCCTTCAGAACTGTGAGCTAAATAAACTTCTTTTCTCTATAAATTATCAGTGTGTGTTTTTTTTGTTACAGCAACAGAAAATGGACTAAGATAACAATGACCTAATCAATCCTTCACTCTGCCCCCAACTCCCACCTTCTAACCTCCAGTTTGAAGCCTGTCCCATCCTGAGGACCCACCTCCTTTTAGATTAGATTTAGATTTAGATCAGCCACTAACACTGATGTCAGGAAGAGGTTCTCTCTGCATTTGATGCAGAGTATCTGAAACATAATCATACCTTTTATATTGTGAAGATCAGCCTCCTGCTAGCTTTATCTACTTATGTGGGATGATGTATTTCTTCTCTGAAGCCTTGAAGTACAGTACCAAGGGTCTCCTTTCATTTCTTAGATGTCCAGGACTTCAATAAGGGGGCCTATGAGAAGAAGGGGGAAACCAGTACGATAGTGTGATCACCTAAACAGCAGGAATCGTTGAATAATCCTCCTTAATATGTAAAAAGTACTTTAGGAATTAATTGAAATAAGAACATACCTTCATCAGGGGAAATGACTCCCTCAGTCATGGGATGCTAAGCCCAAGACAGCATGGTGACCTCAGCTTTGGCTTTGGTTTTCTGAAGCAGCACTTTATTATTCCTTCAATTAAGAAGTTTCCTCCTGGACAAAAAAGGCACACTAACCTCACAGAGGAGACCAAGCTCACACACACATACAAGGGCTGTCCGGAAAGTATCCAGCCATTGTTAATATAATGAGAACAGGTACATGGCTGGATACTTTCCAGACAGCCCTTATATTTTCGCTTCCTTTACTACGGAATGCTCCTAAGAGGCCATGTGAGAGGTGCAAACCCAGGGGCACCGGCCCTCACCCCTGCCTCACTGCTGGCCTTTAGTCAAGCTCCTTCCTTGGGGCACCACTGTCTGGACTGCTGGTGACCTCCAGGAGGAACTCTGGCACCACTGTCCTCCCTAGAACAGAAGCTGCCATCTTTCTGATGGTGTTGAGAGGTTGCTCTCCCACATGGCTCTCCACCCCTAGTGTGGACAGGGTCCTTTAATCCTCCAGCTCGCTGAAGACCAGGGTATGATTTTCATCGAGGCCAGGCTAATGCACCAAGGAGAGCTGAGAGGAAGTTAGAGCAAGGGCTGCACATAGCTGCATTCCAACTCTACAGGCCGGCCTGTCCCAGCCATCTCCTCCCTCACCTCTGGAACGAGAGGGACCTCTAGCATCCCTCCTCCCATGGTCTCCTTTGCACGCCCAGATCTGTCCCCTTGCTGCACGATTGGCCACAGGGATTCTCAGCCTCAGGGAAAAGAGCCTCCTGGCCACAAAGGTGTCTCACCCTAACTGTCTCCCTGCCTGTAGGAGCCAGGTGATCCACCACCAGTACTCTGTAGGAGGCTGGGTTATTTGGCTTGAAATAACATCTGGGGGGTGGGTGGGGTGTGGTTCGTTGAGTGTTGAGCACCACCCACCCCCAGCTCTGATCTCACGTTCCCTCCATCGGCATTCTCTGGGCTTGCTCTGATCACCCCCTGCAAATGGCTTCATCAAGACCTGAGGTCAATTTTGGCAAGAAAACTACAAAATCCCTATATATATATATAAAATTTTGTCCTAAAAAAGAAAATAATCTGTGGAGATACAACTTTGCCTACAAAGAAGACAGAGCAGCCTATCTTCTTAAAGCCTCTAGTCCATTTGAAAACTATACTTTCCTAGAGGAAAAGGATCTTTAAGTTTGTATAATAAAACAAAGTTTCCACTGAGCTGGTTTTCCCACAACCAAGAAATATTTGTCCTGAAGTTCTTTCGGGACCCCATGTTTTCTATTAATTTTTTTCCTCAAAGTTTCCAAGATCCCAGGACTCATTCCTTGGCAGGCTCAAGTTCACAGTATCCGCACTTGTCCTTTCCCAACCTACACCACAGTGGTTCTTGCAAGAAGGAAGTATTTCTAAAGCAGCTGTCTACGATGGGAAGCTGCCCACCCACGGCGAACCCCAGGGATCACAGCCTGTATCACATCATGTGATACACACACACATAGATGATACAATATGATATATATATACATTATAGATAATATATAACATAGGACACTTAGTATTGTGTTCCCTGACTTATAAATAGCTTAAATATTAACAGCCCATGCCAATGAATGGCTGCTGCCCCATCTCCGTGTTCCCCTAAGACTTCCCCCCGAATCCTTGCTCCTAACAGTAACATGAGGCTCCCTCTCTCCCCAACATTTATAGTAGCAGATAAAATAAGAATTTAACAGATACAGGAAAGAGTGAAGCTATTCCATTTGAATTAAAGCATCTCTAAATTTATAAGCATATTAATACTAGAGGTGTGTAGTAATGCATCCCACACTGTCAAATAGTTCCTGGAGATGATTCATTTCGTGTTCTAAATGAGTAACTTTGAACACAACCCTTAGTTCTTTTATATAAGCTTATAATATACTATTTCCTGTAACATTCCACAAAAATACGTTACTTTCCTGTATAAATAGCAGGCGAATTGCTAGCTCCATTTCAAAGATGAAAAACTTGAGGGACAGAGAGAAAATGAAACAAAATAAATTCTCCTGAGGCCCAGAGCAGAGTGTCCTTGTGCTGAGCAATACCGCCTCGCCAGCACCGACGAGGCTCCCAGATAAACAAATAAGAACAGAAAGGAGAAAAAAGCAGAGAAGCAAGCCTTGTCCAAAAGACAGTGTTTTATCACCACCATCCAGCCCTGCAGACCCAGGAGTCTTAATATTTAGGAGTCTCTGCTTTAGCCGATCGGTAACGTTCCGTTATTACGCTGGGACAGAGCAAGAAAAGAAACGCAAAACCCAAAAGGATGTTTTGACTGTGCTACGCTTCTATTGATCAACCAAGAACTTCCTAGCAGGAAATGAAGTATCCAAAACCCTAAATTTTCCCTCCTCATCCCAACCCTGCCAGCGCTGGGGAGAGGCCACCACGTTGTCTCATTGGTCACCTCCAGCGCCTCCTCTCACCGGGCTGCATTTAGTTTTAGAACTCCAGAAGAAACCTTTTAGAACTCCAGAAGAAACCCTTCCTTCCACCCTGTTCCCTTGCATTCTTTCTTAATAATGCATCCCAGGCGTTGCGTTTCTGGCTAATATTTACGTGGCCATGCGGGTTATTTCCAGGCCCGGCTATTACCAACGCATGCAGTGACATTAATATGAGTAAATGCAGGAAAAGGGATGAAATAAAACATATCCTATTGAAGGAAATGAGCGCTCCTTAAGAAAGGAAAACACACATAGGAAAAGACATGGGCATATCAGAATACAAATAGGGCCCTGGGGAAGAGTGGATTCCACAGGCATGATGTTATTGAAGTATTTGATACTAGAGTAAGCACCTGCAGATATGAATTACATCCTTGTTCAGACCACTAACGTTAGAGTACTGACATCTCAGGAAGCGCTTATGTTATATTTCAAATCCCCCTGCCCGCTGCATAAATATCCAATAAATCAATCAGTGCTAACGGACACCAGCTAAAAGGCTTAAAATGCTGAACAAGCCACCTCTCCCTCCTCAGAAACGCTGCCGCCCTTAATTTATTGGGGGTTTCCAGAGTCACTGGCACCTCCTGCCTTGGGATGCAGAGAAGGCGAGATGGGCGATGGATGCCTTCAGTGTTCGATTGGGGAAAAAGCAATAGACTGGCCATCTGGGGACGTTTCCCCAAGGTGGGCATCAACTGTGCAGGGCAGATAGGAGTCCCTGGTGTCTCCTGGGAACCGCAAACACCTACCACCCTCGCCACATTTATAAAGTGGAAGAAAAACATGTCTCCCTGCTTAGGGAGAGACATGGAGTTGTGGGCCATGTTCATTTTATTTGGTTATTATAACACTGTCTTTTATGTATTCCAGGCAAATTTTCTAGTAATTGTTTTGTAAGTGGTAAATTAGAGGCATAATGGAAGTCTTTGTGATTTTCTCAAGTAAATAAGAAACTAGAAGAAATCCCTACTCAGACAGAATGGGTGATGAAAATACTGATCTGTGATACATTTAATAAAAAAAGACTAGAAGGAAATGTGCTAACTTTAATAATGGTTATCTTTGGGTAGTAGAATTTGGGGAGTTTTGTCTTCTTTCTTGCTTTCCCAGATATTTTACAACACTAGTATGATGGGTAATTTTATCTGTCAACATCAGTGAACCACAGCACCCAGATATTTGGTTAAACATTATTCTGGGTGTGTCTGTGATGGTGTTTCTGGATGAGAATAACATTTGAATGGGCAGATTGAATAAAGCAGATTGCCCTCCCTACTGGGCCTCGTTCAGTCAGTTGAAGGACTGAATAGAACAAAAGGCCTGAGCACAAGGGAATCTCTGTGCGTGAATGTCTTCAAGCTGGGATATCTCCTGCCTTAGTTAGAACTCAGGCTGGAACTTATACCATCAGCTCTCCTGGGTCTTCACTTGCTGACTACAGATGTTGGGACTTCTCAGTCTCCATAATTGCATAAGCCAATTCCTTTCAATAAATCCCTTCATATATACATATTTCCTTTGGGTTCTGTTTCCCTGGAAAACCCTGACATGGAGTTGTGGGCCATGTTCATTTTATTTGGTTTTAATAACGGCGTCTTTTATATATTCAAGGTAGGTTTTCTTATAATTGCTTTCTTTAGAAATGTAAAATCAGAGGCATATGGAAATCTTCGTGTCTTTCCCACAACTAGTTTTGCATCTACACATTTACTATTAATATCTGCTCCAATGTTACTTATATAATTAGAAAATAATTTTTAAAAGTTGTCTGTGCAAACTTAAGAAGAACCATGTACTACGCAAAGAAAATTTAACAGAATTAAACCCACTATAAACATTCCTATAATGTTTTGTTTCAGGTTTAATTTTGATATTCTTACTACATGAATCTTTAGGCATCTAGAGAATATTAACATCAATATTATTTACAAAACATCACTCAAACTTTTGCTGCTTTTGAGAGCATATTGCTTAAAATTTTTGCATTGGATATGAAATCAGTTTTAATTATACACCGGCACTATTATTCTTTAGCGATTTTTTAAATCAATATAAGCAAAAGTCTTAGCTTTGTTCTTAAAAGAGATGGGTTTCAACAAAAACTTATGAGCACTGCACGGTGGTCAGCTGTGTGAGCAATACAAGTTACAGTAATTAACATCAAGGGCTGTGTTCATTATCTTATTTAGTCCATTTTACAGCGAAGGAAACCATGTTGGCAGAGGTCCAGCGACTCACCAAAGGTCGCATGGTCTACCATGCAGCAGAGCTGAGGCTTGAACCCAGGGCCACTAACTTCTCAACTTAAGATCGTTCCGATGGAGCGTGACACCGTCCCCTTGCTTGAGGAGCTTGTCGTCGAGATGAGACAAATATACAGGAAACGGTGTAAGAGTATATGGTGAAGCATTAAATCTGAGTGGTATTTTTATCGACTATCATCAATTACGCCAAGTCTCGTCTGACTTGTTCCATTTTAAAAACTGAAGTTCAAAGTTGGGAAATAATTCACCCACACGGTTAGTGGCAGCTCCAGAAAGAGAATCCTGGACTGATGGCTTGTGTTCCAAATGAGGCATAAACACAGACATAGCCGCAGCTCAAGGAGCCGTGCTTTGAGGCGGCCCAAGTGAAGGCAGTTCTCTCGGCCGCCCAGATGTTCAGGAACAACAGAGTGTAATGATTCAGGGGGGAAAAGGCGTTATGTTTAACTGTTGACTTTTATTAAGACTTTACGAAATCAGTGATTCTCTTTGGGGTCCTTAACATCATTGATTTCTTCTGTATGGACTGCCAAGAACCGGACGTTCTTTAATAATTAACATCTTATTTCAGATCATCCAGAGCAGGACTGAGGGAAAGTGAAGGTAGGAGGAGGGTGTGGGAAGAGTAGGGAAAGAACAGGAAGGGAGGAAAAAAGGAATGGAGAAGAGAAAGGAACAGAGTAAGAAAGAAGTCAGTTTTTGTCCCACTCAGGTTTATTGTTAGTATAATTAACCGCCCTTTTGAGAATTTTCTAAGGGCCAGGGTCTATCCTAGGTGCTTTACTTAAATTATGTAAGTCTTAGAGAAAAACTTGGTAGACATTATCATTTCAGACAATGAATTTGAGATTAACTTGCTGAGGGTCACATAGTTAAGTGGTGGAGCTGGGATCCGAATCCAGGTCAGTGTGACCCCAGATCTTAAGTCCTGAACCTCTATGGGGGACTGTTTCCCCATTTCCAAGCTGCATAGGCTGGGGCCCCACATATTCCCAAATGCGCTCTCAATGTGGCCAAACAATCCTAACCATGGTGCCCAAGCTACTTGGAGTTCTTCACCTACTGAAGTGTATGGTCTATAAATTGAGATTCTTTCCCCCATTGAATTTTAATGCAACTGATAGCCAAGATTGCTGATTCAAGCACAGGATTTTATTTAAGCAGAATCAATAATGGTACCAAAAGGGTCCTGCCAGAATTCCTCAGGACTAAACACCTCTAAAGGATATATCACCCCCATGTATTGAGTTGTTTTTGTTGTTCTCTCTGCTTAGGCATAAGAGGATTGAGCCAGACCGATCGACTATGAATACATTTACCTGGGAAACGAGAGAACAAGATGACAGCTCTCCATTGCCCCTGGCATCTCAGAGCAGGCCGCAGGTTTGCCAACAGATGACATGTCCAGGTTCCAAAGGGAAGCCCAACCACCCAATATGTTACTTAGTACTTAGTCCTTAGTACTCGCTCCCTGGGAAAATAAACCTTCATTTCAAAAATAAACTCCACTAAAGGTATCTGAAGACAAAAGAGTTGGCTCCCAGCGACAAAACTGTGCAAAAGGATTACAATTATTTTGAAATAAACTTTTGAAGAGCTCATCAGAATTATTAGAAGAACTGTGAACACCAAACCCCTTACAGCTCAGGCCACAGAAGTATGTGACAGTTAGTGGAGGTGAGCACATTGACTCAAGGGTCCTTACAGAGTTGCTTCTTGTTTTCTTTAAATAGTTTTCTTCTCATTTTTATAACAGAACACATCGCCATCTATTAGGTAACAAAAAGCACCATTTTTACTAGCGTGCATTGGGTTCAAATCCCAGTTCTACCACTTCACTGAAGTCCTTTGGGCGATTTACTAACTTCCTGAGTCTCAGTTGCTATGATCTGCAAAGTAGAGTTAACACTCCGGCGCTTCACCACGCTCTTGAGAGAATTCAAGGAAATGTTTTTCAGAGCATTTGGCACTGTGCCTAGCACATAGTATGTGCTCTGTAAAAGTTGATTGGATGGTGATGTGAATCTGAGTCAGAGAAACGCTGTGGAACTGCTTCACGTACTGTCACTGCTATAATCGAAACACCTTAAATAAGTTATCACCTTAAATAAGTCATCTCTTATTTTTAGGAAATACACACTAAAGTATTTGGGGGTAGAGAGGCATCAAATCTGCAACTTTACTTAAATTGCTCAGAAAAAACATATATATAGCTAGACAGAAAATATATTTACATATATATAAAATATATGTGTATATATAGAGAGAGAGAAAGCAAATACAGTAAAATGCTAACGTTGGGGAATCTTAGTGAAGGTTATTTATGTTATTCCTATAACTTTTCTTGACGTGTGAAATTATGTCAAAATAAAAAGTAAAAAATGAATGTTATCTTGTTACATCCCTGTCACATACTAAATTCCAAACAAGGAACTTTGCATATTTTATCACCATGTAATTCAACACTCACAATAGTGGTTAGAGAAATATACTTTGAATATCCTCATTTTAGGGATGTGACAATTGAGGCTCAGGGAGGTTAAATAATTTAACAAACAACACAGTGATTGGGGCACTGAGATTCACACTTAGGTCAAACTTAAAATCACACCCTCTTAACTCACATTAGTCCCATTGGTGACCAGCGTCAAACGGACTAAAAAGTTTACAAAAGGATGAGAAAGCAGGGAGCTTAAACAGTTGGGATCAATGTGACCTGGCGTCCAGGGGGGCTGAGAGCAGTAAGTCAAAAGAGACTTGGTAAAATGCTGACCTCAAACTAGGACAAGGCCGGGGATGATAGCTCACGCCTGTAGTCCCAACACTTTGGGAGGCTGAGCTGGGAGGATTGCTCAGGGCCAGGAGTTCGAGGCTACAGTGGACTATGATGGTGACTCTGCACTCCTGCCTGGGTGACAGAGCTGAGACTCTGTCTCTTAAAAAAAAAAAAAAAGAAAGAAAGAAAAATAGGACGAGTTCTCACATGCATTTTAAATGGCATTATCATAGCTCACCACAACCTCAAATTCCTGGGCTCAAGCCATCCTTCTGCCTCAACCTCCCAAGTGGCTGAGACTACAGGCTTGTGCCACCACACCCTGTTAATTTTTCTATTTTTTTGTAGAGACAAGATCTCCCTATATTGCTCAGGTTGGTCTCGAACTCCTGACCTCAGTGCTCCTCCTGCCTTGGCCTCCCAAAGTGCCGGGATTACAGGCGTGAGCCACCATGCCTGGCCTTAAATAAGTTCCCTGTTTAAAGTGGATCACATTTTAGAAATACTAGAATGAATGGGTGAGACTCCTTATCCAGTGTCCCTCACCCACCCCCTGCTGTCCAAGGGTGTGGGATGCATTTGGATTGCATGAAGACAGAAGTAACTGGTGCACTAGCACAACACCTCAAACTCTCAACTAGCACTTACTAAATGCATTCGGTCTCCAGCGGTGAGCTGGTTGCTGTGGATGGTACACAGTAGAAAGCCTAATTGGCTTCCATTTCAAGAGATTAGAAGCTGGCTGGGTGATAGATATCATATATCACACACAAGCAACATGGAGAGGGAAAAGGCAAACACTGTATGACCAGGAGACTTGGTCGCACCCTTGCCATTACAGGCTGTGCGACCTTGGGCAAGTTACCCGACCTCTCTGGTTATGTTTCCTCACCTGTAGAGTGAGAAGGTTGGATAAAATAGCCCCTGACATTTTTGGTTTTCATCTTGATCATTCTGTGATTTTATGCAACTGTCAGGTATTGCAAGTCTTCCAAAGTATAAAATGATACATCCTGAAATTTTAAAATTTCACATTTTATTGTGTCCAGATTGTGTCAATATCCATGGCACAGGAACATGCTAAAGTCGAGAGGCTTATTAAAGTTCAGGGGTCCCTCCAGCCCCTTGCTCTAGTTCTAACAGTAGTACCAAGACATTCTGGGGAGAGAAAGGGAGTTCCCTCCGGAAGGAGCTACCCTCCTTTCCCCAGTAGCTGTTCCAAAGGGCGTTAGGAGACAGGCTTTTAAAAAATTCGTCTTAAACTTCACTTATATGCCCCATTATGAAATAA
Source organism: Eulemur rufifrons (assembly GCF_041146395.1). Lineage (NCBI taxonomy): Eukaryota > Metazoa > Chordata > Mammalia > Primates > Lemuridae > Eulemur > Eulemur rufifrons. The sequence goes on from NC_090994.1 coordinate 6,598,788, forward strand.
TTATGGATTCATAGGAAGTTGCAAAAGTAGCAGAGAGGCCTGCGCACCCTTCACCTGATTCCCTCCCCGGCTGCGCCTACCTCGCCGCAGCCCGCAGAGGCCGCCCGTTCCCTCACGTGCACACCCCGGAGGTGCAGCCTGCCCCCTGCGGCCGAGGCAGGGGCCTGGTGGGGCCGTTGGAGGGATTTATCGGGATACAGGAATATATTTCGGTGCGCTGGGGAGCCTGTGCTCATGTTCTGCTTGGAGATTTATGAGAATACAATATTGAGATTTGCTGACATGGTTAAAATGCTTCTGCCTTGGAAAAGGAAACTGGCTCTACCGGTCTAGTTTTCGGTGGCTCGGCCAGCGACGTCAGCCAGCTCGCTCCACCGCCCTGCAATCTGCTAACTAGGCTCAGGACACCGACGAGCTTCCAGGCACCAGCTGGGCACTGGGTGATGCAAGGCTTTCTGTTAGGACCAGTTCCTCGGCTCTTGCGTCCGAGTCACCACTCTCCGAGGCGGGCAGATGATGCACCTGGCTCGTGCTACCCCGTCTCTGCTACGCTCCGACTTGTGAACTTGGAAAAGAAAACAGCTCCCACGTTTCTTACTGCACTATTTATTGGATGGGAGTGAGTTCATCAATCATTAGCATCTTTCTCTGAGAACCAGTTCCCAAGAAAGAGGAAACTCGATCCTTCTCTCGGGCGTGGAGGTTGCTCACGAGGCCACACCATCCGCACGGCCACGGTGATGCCTTCCAAATGTTCGACAAGTGTTGCCCCCTTTTCTGGTGGCCGTGATGCCCCAGAGGCCAAAAAATCCTTAAGGAAAATTAAACACCGAGCAGCCTCTCCCCTTCTCCCGACTCAGTGGGGCTCACACAGGGGAGGGACACCCTTCTGCAGCTGCCGCGGCCCAACCTGTTCCAGGGGCTGGTGGCGCGCCCTGGCTCCTGGAACGGAAGAAGAGTGGGTAGGGGCAACAACAAAGAATTCTTGTATTCCTTAAAAAAATAAAGGAGAAATGCTCTCTCTGACCCCCACTAAAACAAAAACCTTTACAGAAAAAAGCACCCTGCTCAGCTGCAATAAGGTTAAAGGTTAAATGTGGACAGAGTGGTAATATATAAGCAGTTTCTTAGTTTTCTGGTGGGAATACTTAACAACCTAAGTATGTTTCCCCAGGAGGTCATCTATTATATTTTGTCCAATTTCTTCCTCCAAGAACTGAATCAATTCATGATGTAATGCCCAGGGGAGAACAATCTTCTGGAAAGAGAGTATCTTTCTGGGGACAAGGTTGAGGAAAACATCTTAATATTGTTACAGCTTTTGGCCTGGTGGAAACAGCGCTTTGCTTGTGGACGGTGGAGTTGGAGCAGGGAAGGCAGGGGAATGTCAAAGGGTCACACGCCGCAAAAGGGTTGGGGATGTGCCTAGGGTTGTTTTCTTCTCTTGGAGAAGTCCAGGGTGGAAATCCGCTCGGACATTTACAGGACAGCTGCAGGGCCCTGGGCACAAACTTTAGGGACTGGCTGTGATGCTGCTTGTCCGCAGTGCTGGCAGCGGAACGCAGACACGGCCCTGGCTTCTGGCGTCTTCCCTGCTCCCAATCCCCTCTCCGCCCCCAAACCCTGTCGTAGCTATTGATTTCAATGGCTCCATCAAGCAGACTTTTTACGAGAACAGCCAACAAGTATCCAAATGGCCTGGCTTCCTGGAAGGCAAGTGAAATAAACCACGGGCTGAGGGTCGGGGGCCTCCAGCAGCGTGCAGGCTCTGCCCTGCTGCTCCAAGTGCTCCCCTCTGGCTATCTTATGTGTGAGGCAGAGACAACAGCACAGCCTGCCCTGTGCTTCCAGGGTGGGAGGATATACGACGGCATCTTAGAAGGGTGTTTTTATGTTTTACTATTGTGTGGGTTGCAAAAAAAAGTGAAAACTGGAGGGACAAAGCCTAGATTAAGGGTTATAGGCCGGTAGGGTAGGCTATTTATTTCAAGGAAAGCTGGGTTATTTGTCTCTAAGGGGAAAGAAAGCCACAGTGGGACTTGTTTAAGAGGCTACAATTTGATTGGAGAAGGTCAATTATTTTTAAATGCCCAGATAACTTTACTTAGGTTTAAAAGGAACCTTTCAGCTCTCACAGGGTTAAAAAAATAAAAAGTAGAGCTTGGATAAAGCAGTGTGTTCAATTCGTCCCGCTACCCAAAGGAAGAGCTCTGTGCATCTACCACATTTGAGTACTAAGAACACTAAACACCTAAAAATTGAAAAAGAGGAGCCTGCTTTTCCCCGAGACTCTGGTGCCTCTCCCCTCTCACACACACATCGGCCCCGCGGCAGCCTGAGAGCCACAGAATATGCACTTACCCACTCGTGACAAACTACGAAACACCCACTCCTTAAAATGAATTCTATCCAGAACACGCCAGTCAGGTTAGTTGACAGGAATATAACCGGACTTCACAGTGCTTGGGAAGTGGGATCTCTACATCACTATGCAATGAACGTTTCTAACTGAGATGCAAGATATGGGCAATGCTTCATCTGTAGTGTTTACTAGATGGGAAGTTAACAGCCAACGGAATTATCCAATGGCTTACTTCCATTCACACAGATGTCTGGTACTGTTCAGTAAAACAAGCCATGAAAGTTAGAATTTCATATTTTACAGGGAAGGCCTGAAAGGTGGGTTGAAATCTTTGCTACCATTGAGAGGTAGATTGCCCGGTTTACAAATTTGTTTCCAGTGTTTCTTGGTTAAGACACAAACCACAAGCCCATTGGTTATAGGTAACCATGAATTCAAAGTTATTATTGTGACTAATAGTAAATACATTTTGTCAGGGTCATGAGGCACAATGGCACATTACAAAATGAATTATCTTGATGGTGCAGATACTCTGCCCACAGATCCAAGAGGGGGGAATACTTAACAACCTAAGTGGGGGTGGCTGGAGTCAGTAAACAATGTTACAGGCTGTGTCATAAAGGGGCTATTGATGCTTCTAGAGTGGATTCTTTGGGGGGTCATAGAAGGTTACTATCAAGGGGATTTTAGCACATATTTGCTAGGTCTGATGTTCCTAGAAGTCTCAGATTCTTAGTGGTCTCTAAATGTTTAAATACTTAAATTCAAGCATTTATCACTCTTCAGGGACCTCTGTAGAATTTATTTACATTTGGAGTTACTATTATCAGAGAGTTCATTTTTAAAATATTAGCAAAAAAAAAAAAGTCTATTTAAAAGTATTACCACAAATGCAATTCCTTAAGACAAATCTCCAACTTTTAAGGAAAAATTGCCACCTGCAAACTGTAAATATGTGCATTAATTTTTCCCCACAGTATTTGCTTTGGCTGTGACCTATCCTAATATTCAGCTGAACAAGAACTAAAAATTGTCAAACCAAATTCTTGTTTGAGAGCTGAACCCTAACTACTGCCAGTTTGAGAGAAACACACATCCAGGTTTAGGGAATATGTTTTGTTTGTTTTGGCTATGACACAGGGCAGAACAGTTTCCATCCCTTCCAATGCATTCAAGAGAGTTTGAAATATTGCACAATAAAAGTCATTCATTATATCTGTCTCCTTCCCCTTCCAAAAACAAAAATGGCTGCCCAGTTCCAAATCTACACAGGGGGCAGGAAGAAGGGAGGCAGAGGGTCACGGGAAATCGCCCAAGACTAACACCAGGTTTTTCAGGTTTGAGTTAGGGAATACTTCTGAAATCTTCATTCCCAGCATACACCTAAAGCAAGAAAGGACAAGACTGGTTGCCTTAGATTCTTGCTCTGTTATGAACAATTAGAAAATGGACACATTGTGTTTTGTACAAACGGTCAGGCAGAAAATCTTACATTTTACATTCAAGCACCTGGCATCTGAAGTAAACTTACTTGAACTGAAAAAAAAATCCTTTTACTCATTTTCTTTATAAAGTTTCAACTGTTTGACACCAATTTTTATACTGAAAAAATTATCCCTATCCCACTGTTTGAATCGGACATTTGGAAGAACTGGTTTTTGCAAACACCTGCTACTTAGCAGTTATTTGATGTGGCCAAACTAAGAAAGTGACATTTACTTCCTTGTTTACCAACAAGAACCTGGGATATCAGAACACTGGAAATGCAGTTGTTTTTAGAAGGCAAAAATAGGAATGCCCCTATCAAATCACTACATTTCAGATTATGAAGTATTGCCAAAGATTTTTTTAAAGCAAATTTTAAGTAGGTGAATAAAGCCCTGAGAATAAAGAAATTATTAGATGTACGAAATATATGTAGTAGTTACCTTTAAATTTCAGACCTTAAAAAATCCACAAACATTTAAGAATCTCGAACTTAAAGAAACTTTATAATTTGAATTTTCTTCAATTATATCTAAAACCAAAATGACAGCTGTTTGCAACCCTGTAGGCCACTTTATATCACAGAATGTAAATTAAACCATTTATGCAGACAATTTGTGTGCCTTGGATAAATGAGAAAAGACTTAAAGTCAGCTCTCCAGCTGGTCAGTGGAAATTTTGTGATAAAATCCCAACATACCGCTTTTAAATGCGAACTTGTATTTTTCTTTAATGTACATGGCCACTTATGTTCTCTAACCATATAAGTGATATAATGCTTAAAGTATCAAAAAAAACAGAGGCAGCTCTAGGAAATACTCGCTTTCCCATTTCCTAAAAATTTCCCAAAACCTTTCTAATAAATCTTTAAATTCACCGTCAGTTTACGTATGATCTTGGCTGAAGATGTGAAACAAAAATATGTGTCAGTCAAATGGCAGTAAGTAATCAATCATCTTCTCATTTAAGCTGTGATGGTACCTGTAAGTCTGTATAATTTCATAAAAAACAGAAAAGCATAAATAATGTACAAAAATGAACACCCCAGTACTATACCAGACAAACTTGCAATTGTAGGCCATGGTATATTAGCAATTAGTCCATTGTAGGGCCAAATGAAGGCCATGCAATAATCTTCAAATACATATAAAACTGAAAGGGCAAAAAACCCTGTTTTTTAAATGTACAATTATTTGTTGTAATTTAATTTTATTCCAATTCTACTCACTTGATCTAGGAACCCAGAGTCAAATCCATGCTTTGTCCAGATGTGTTTATAGGTTAAAATATAATGGAAGAAAAATACTTCAAACAAAAACTTGAGATGAAGCCAGCCTATATTGCCTAGTCTCAGTGCAATGAATGAACTTTTTAAATCATTAAGTAATAATGAAAGGACATTTGGAATGGAACATACATTTTGGATTCCACTAAAACTCCTATTAGTGAACTCTGCCCCAGCAACGCTTCTTCCAGAAAGAAACAAACTAAACTCACCTGATCTGCAGTTGGTGCCCCCCCCCCCCCGAGGGCCGGGAAGTCTGGGATTCCTTCATAGCCAGATCCTGTGTTGGATGCTGCCTTTTTAGGGAAATCTGAGCAGCTCGAAGGCAGGGATCATACTTACAAATTAATGCCTGGCACACAGTACTAGTTAATTACCTGGCACATGTATTAAAGAATCCATGATCTGCCTACCTGGAGTGACCAGGTGCAGGGAAATTTTCCCATGTTAAGAAATAATTCTCAAATGCTAAGGTTAACTTTCTGAGTAAGGAGAGTGACAATTCTTATGCTAAACCAAACTATCATAAAAAATCTCAATTTACAGAAATAAATGAAGGCGGCTTTTAGATAATTTTTAGCCAATTTAATTTTTAACCTTATTTTAATTCACCTTACTTTATTTTCTTACTGCTATATAGAGTACAATGTCTAAAAAGAATTATTTCTTGATGACTGAATCTTTCAACGACTCAGGGTCACAATTCTACATCATGAAAATAATTTACATTCTATAAATTAGCTTATAGCTTATTAATACTGACTTGGCTTCTTGTATCCAAATGGTAGTACAGGTCTGGGTATAATTGAAGGCCCCAGATAGATGTGGTTGGTAGAACCTTTTGCTTCTACTGGCCTCCCCCCCCCACCGCCCCCGCCCCCTCCTGCCAAAAGAACTTTAAACTATAATAAAGATTCACAGTAAAGGAAAAAAAAAACTTTCTTATAGTAGTCAAGATGGCATGATATTGGTGTAAGAAGAGACATATAAGATCAATGGAATAAAGTCCAAAAATAGACCTACACACATAAGGTCAAATAATTTTCAATAAAGGTGCTGACCCAATTCAGTGAGATTTAAATGGATCACTTTTTCAACAAATTGTGTTGGATGATTGCCATTAAAAATAAAAAACAAAAAACCCACCCTCGTCTTATACAGAAGTAAATTAAAGTGGGTCTGAGACTTCACTGAGAACTAAAGCTATAAAACTTCTAGCACAAAACACAGAAGAAAATCTTTTGTGCCCCGGAGTTAGGCAAAGGTTTCATAGCTAGGACACAGAAAGTATGAACCATTAAGGAAAAAATTGGTAAATTAGACTTCATCAAAATGAAAATGTTTTTCAAAAGACACTGCTAAGAAAATAAAAAGACAAGCCACAGACTAGGAAAAAATATTTGCAAGAAACATATCCAATAAAGGACTTTAACCCAAATATAGATTCTTTCAACTCAGTAAGACAATAACAAAAAAAATGGGCAAGAGATTTGAATAAACACCTCAACAAAGACAATATAAGAATGGCAAATAAACATGTTCAACGTCATTAGTCATTAGGGAAATATAAATAAAAAATCACAATGTGATATCACTGCACACCTACCAGAATGGCTCTTTGAAAAAGACTGATAATATCAGGTACTGGTAAAGATGTGGAACAAATAAAACTTAATGTGTTGCTGGTGGGAATGCAAAATCACGCAGCCACTATGGAAAAATTTGGCAGTTTCTTAAAAAGGTAAACATATTCCAACCATACATCCCAGAACCCCACCTCTAGGTATTTATCCAAGATAAATGAAAACATGTATCTATAAAAAAGATCCACATGTGAATGTTTATAGCAGCTTTATTTGTAATAGCCAAAACCCAGAAACAATCCAAGTATCCATCAAATGGTGAATGGATAAACTGGCACATGTATAAAATGGAATAGTACTCAACAATAAACAGGTATCAATTACTTAAAACATACAAAATAGAGGAATCTAAAAGCATTATGCTAAGTTTAAAAAGCCAGACACAAAAGGACATGCATTGTATGATTCCATTTATGTGACATTCTGAAAAAGGTAAAACTAATGATACAATACGAATCAGATCAGCAGTTGTGAAGGGCAGGGGTTGGGAGGAAGGCAGTGACTGCAAAGAGGCAGGAGGAAACTTCTTTTGGGGCGATGGAAATGTTCGTTCTTAACTTGTGGCCCTGGTTACATGACTGTATACATTTGCCAAAATTCAAACTGTGCACTTAAAAAAAAAAAAGTGAACTTTACTGTAGGCTAATTATACCTCAATAAACTAGACAAAAAAAAAAAAAGCTTTCAATCTAAAGCATGAGCCAGACATTATTAATCCTTTTCTTCTTGTTATGCCAGGTCTAAGACTGGCCCTCAGGTTTGTGGCTTACGTGGAGGTCGGGGCAGCCAGAGGAGGTGGAAACAAAGTGGCATTAAGTGGCAGGAGAGAATGAGCAGCAGAAAGAAGGCAAGGATGCAAAACTGTTTATAAGGGGAATCCGCCAGTTAAAAGATACAGAAGAGAATTTAACCCTTTTCTTTGAATTTCAAGGAATTTATCTGACAGACATTTTCAACAAGTCCAGTGAGGCTTTAAAATTTTCTGTAAAATACATTGCTCTAATTTTCCATAGCAAAAGCTGGAGACAGCTCAAGTCCATTATGAAGGAGATGGCTACTGTCATTAAAATATTGCAAGTGCGTAATTCCATGCAGGGATTGTAAACACCAAGGTAGCACAGGGCTTTTCAAAATAAGACTGAAGGATACTCATGGCGTATTTTGTTGAATAATAAAAAAATAAAAATTTTAAAAATCAAGTTGCAGAATGGCACATATGAGTGATCCTGTTAGAAAACAACAAGCCTGTATACTCAGGTCTATACCGGAAGGGTCGGGAAGAGGTATGCCAGTTAACAGAGTTTACACAGTAAGCTGGGGAGAGGAAGGCTGAATGTTTTCCTGGGGTGGAGAAAAGGAAGACACTTGTCCTATTTCTTCTACTTTTAAATTTTGTACAGTTCTCTGGCTTTTTTTTTCTCCAATAGCCACATATTATTTTTGTAATAAAAATGAGTAAAAATGGAGGGAGGCAAAGGCAACAGCAATGAAGAGCTGCCCAGCTTTTTAAAGGATGCACAGGGAAGGAAAAACTTCAGATGTCATGCTGCCATCTCCTGGAACTACCAAGAATCTACACGATGGGAGAAATTCTAACGCAAAACATCGAGGGTTGGTTACTGCAGAAAAAAGATAAGGGTGTAAAAAACTATTTTGAAGCCAGGTTTTTGATTTAACCATTAATGAAAAGAAACTTAAAAAAAAGAAAACAACAAAAAAACAAGTCAGCATGATCAAACACAGAACTTATGAACTTTCCACAAATCTCATACAAATGAGAATGGGTGGATAGAACTGCACCTAAATAGATCACTTTGATTTTTCAAGTATGTTCTCTTTAAGGAAAACTTCCTGTTTGTTACTTACAAATACCAACAAAATATTTATAATGAAACATTTTGAAAACCAACAGAACTATTAAATGTGTTTGTATTTTTTACTGCTGCTACCAAATGAGAACCATTTCACATTTGAAAAACCAAGCCAGAATCACAGGTCCCAATGTCTCCCTCATTCTCAGGAGCACTTGTTGAGAAACGAAGCAAAGCATGTGAAATTGTAAAAATTCAAATACAGTCAGGATCGCATATCATCAGACAGCAGGAAGGAGGTGAAATAACAATCAATAGTCTTTAGCCTTCTTGTTAAACAAAAAAGAAATGCAAAAATTTTTAAAAACTGAAAACCCTCCAACAGCTTAGGGTTCTGAAAGTTGTTTTTTTTTTTTTCTCTTTTCTTTTTAAATTACCAAAACCAAAAAGCTAACTAGTTTTTTTGGTTGGTTGGTTTTCAATAGTACTGGATTTACCAACCACACCAACTCACAACCATAAATGGAAAAAAAGGCCCATAAATAATTTACATGTAAAGAATTTTTAAAACAATCCACCCTTGAGCAGAAGAAATTGGGGATCACTGAGTGTTAATGTAAAATACATTAGTCTTCAGCAGCAGGAGTTCCAGACCCGCCGGTGCCAACACGGTAACAAATAGTCTCTATCTAAGGAGGGGAAATGGGCGGCTCAGCGGGAGCTTTCTTCCCTGTTGTGTTATTTATAGAGAGCTCTATTTGTTAACATGTTTCTGCTATCACGGAGAGGGAAAGTTTAATGATTTAAAGGATTGCCAAGACAATTGTTTAATGATATAATGATTTATACGCATTCACAAATTCCAGATTATATTGCAATTTAGATTTTCAAACTGCTATCACCAAAATAGTCATAGGAGATAGCGCAAAAGCTTAACTAAACCTAAACAAAAGACAGTACCAGATATTACAAAATAAAAAGTCAGAGCCGCCGGAAAAATGCCATGTTAAAGAAGTCAGTGACCTACCACCATGTTTCACATTAGTAAACTAATTTTCCAAGGTCCCTTCGATTGAGTTTCTGGTTTTCAAATGTTTTTATGGAACACTGTGAATTAAATCCTAAATTATCTGTGACTAATGAGAATTATCTGGGAGTCCAACCTTTAACTAAACTGTTATATTTTCAGCAAAAAACAACCCTTCCACACAAGGCATATAGGAATCTTTTTGGAAGAACAGAACGGCTTCACCTTAGAGTTACATATTCATTTATAATAACAGATTTATAAAATTTTGGTTAAGAGAATTTTCTGAAATCTGTTTAGGATTTGATTTTAACTATTAAAATAAAAAATGCCATTTGAGACAGATAAACCAAGTCATCAAAGCTTCTCTTAAATTTAACCAAAAACAAGTTTTATAATTTCCATTTCTCCTAGTTAAAATTTTTAACCAGTTTTTTTGCCATAATTAAAATACACATCTCACCCCATTTTAAGTTTATATTACCTTCAATTTTCATAAAGTTCCACTAATTCTATCAATTTGTCTTTTGTAAAAAAACAACAAAAAACTAACCCTATTACCCACATAAAATCAGTCAATTCTAAAAGATGTTTTTTACAACAGAGTCTAAATCTTCAGTGGTAAATATGTACTTAAAAATGTATGTACTTAAGGAAATATATCTCTGTAAAAATTCAGAGACATTGTTGGGTCTAAAAACAATCCTTTAAGCACAACAGTAATAAAGCGTTTACTTCTGGGGGGGAGAAGAGCATATTTAATATAATGTTTCCTTTTTGAATGATGAAGAAATTTATTTCTACTTAAAAGTAGGTTCAACTCAAATGATTTTATTTATTTGAAACTTTTAAAATACTGAAGTTGAACAAAGGATGGGAACTAGATGAATCTTTTCGGCATAGATGGTTACCTTCTCTCTCACCAAACGCTATGCAGGAAATGTCAATCACTGCTTTGGTTCTCCATTCTGTCCAAAGTCCATTGGAGAGCTTTCTTCCTTCTCACCTCTTCTGCAGCGTTTTGACTGGGTAGTGGTTTTAGTATTTGTGAGTGTAGATGTACAAAAGCTCTTCCTTCTCTTGCCAGGTAAACTAGAAGAATGAGCAGCAGGACCCTGGATGTTTTCTTTATCTGAGATAGAAGGTGCCACACACGGCTGTGGTCTGGAGGCCATGGTATCTTTTCTGGGAGCCGTACTTTCAAATCCTCTGCTGTCAAATGTACATATTGTTCTCCTTTTGGTGTTTTGGGAAGTGGAAGGAAACGGAAGTACAACCCATACAAGCCCTTCATCTTGCAAATCTTTCTGCAGCCTTGTGCTACGTCGTACTTTGGTTTCACTGTTTGTTCTCTGGAAGGTTTGCTCAATGGCATCAGATAAATCTTTATACAGTTCAGAATTTTCTAAACTCATTTCTACAGAGCTGCCCACAATGCAGGAAGGTTTGTGATTTCCGGTTTTTCCCAAATGTAAACTTTGACCATCAGAATAACACACAGAGCGTCTTCTATGTTTCCTTTCTCTACAATTCATAACACTGCTTTTTACAGATTTGCTTCCCAGATCCTCACTTTGGCTTCCCAAATCCTCACTTTCCTTCATATTTTCACTTAAGACATCTTCTAAACAATTAAATTCTTTTTGTGAGTCAGACATTAAATGATTACACTGCAGTTTTCCCTCCATAGCTACTGAGCAGTCATCTTGTTTTTCACACTTTATATCTTCTGAAATTTTAAAGCTTTGACAAAGGTTTTCTGCATTTTGACCAGCAGCAGAAAAATCTTGACCCTGCGTGATAAAATCAGGTTTTGGATTATCTGATACGATGTGTTCTTCAGTCACAGCAGCACAAGAAACATGACTGTCAGTCCCAGTTTGGGGGTTATTTTTACTTTCCAACTTATTTTCTGCTTTTAGAATATTTTTGTTTTCATCAGCGTCCATAGTATTTGTATTTGGATCTTCATCGGAAGTAGCATTATCAAGCAATGAAGAATTTTTTATGTAAGAGTAGAATTCAGAAACATCATGTTTACCAAAGGCTTGATTCATATGCAAATCTTCCGGATTCTGAGGCATAAGATTCTTTCTTTCAACTAGATTTTTAGGCATCTGTACTTCTTCAAGTTTACCATTTGAGTTGAAATCATCTGTGAGGCATATAAATAAATTTAAGTTTAATTAAACATTAACAATGGAAATAAACTTTACTTTTATTAAATAAACAGGTGCCCTATTATGTTTTAAGCTTTGAAAATCAAAGACCTGTTATTGCACTGTGCTTGTCCCCATCTGTCATCCTCCCTCCTCCTCCTTTTTTAGCTGTTCTTCAACCCACAAGTTAAGAAAACAGGTATTTAACGCTTGAATTAATAAGCACATAACCTCAGACCATGAAAAGGAGAACGGCATCTTAAATTGCTTCCTCCATTGTAACATACTTCCACCACTGCAAGGTCTCTGTAGCACGAGGCAGCAACATTACCCATTTCCCTAAAAACTAATTACTGAAAATAGGCAACTTTGCTATCAATTTATCTCTGGAAATAGAAGAGTGAAAATTTGGAATTCTGGGGGAGTTGAGGACTTCATAGCTAAAAGGGAATGCCCGAAGACACGCAGGTCTCATGCTCTCTGATAAATATTACTATAAATACACTGTACTCTCAAGTAGAACCATGTTTCAATATTCTAAAAATCTACCCCTTAATCCTCAATCTTTGAAAAAATTTACCCTTCAGGAACATATGCCATGGGTAGGCTTTCCTGTGTTTCTGGCACATCATAGGTTAAAAAAAAACAAAAACAAAAACCCATCATCAAGGCTTTTCAGATTGGTAAGTAACACAGCTTAAATGAATCCAGGCTTTATGAATTCTCAATCTCAGTACAGTTGGATGCCATCTCTCTAGTTATCTCAGATAATAATGTTTTTAAGTAGCCAGTGAGATGAATATAAAAAGTGTTTTAAACAAAATAAAAACTGGAAGATATACAAAGCATATAGTTTCACTTTGTAAACATACCTATAATTAGGGTACTTAAAATCATGTCATGTAAAGCCACAGATTAACACAGGTCAGGTACAATTAGTGTCAACCAATGGGTCTTTATACTGTTACATAGCTCTAAACATTGGGCTTTTTATATTTCTTTAGAAATTGATATTTATGTATTTTTTTTAAAATTCAACATACTAGAGAAGGTAAAGGAGAGGGAGGGAGGGAGGAAGGCAAAGAGAGAGAAAGGAAGGAACTAAATTGCTTTAAAATCAAGTAGCAGGTGATAGCAATGGTTAGGGATTAAAAAAATGCTTCAGGTATTTTTAAAAAGAAATTCTCTAATAAGATGCAAGTGGAAAATGATACCAACAGTCATCGTTTAAACACCTTTTGGCAAACTCCTGTTAGGAAATAGGGATAAAATGAAAAGACTGTTTCTACTCTCAAGGAGGCTGCAATTTCAGGTGTGGGAGTGGACACAGAAAAGAGAGCATCACAAAACAGGTGATAAAGGTGCGTTGCGAACAGTTTTCCTAGAAAGGCAGACAGCACAGTGAAATCCTGGAAGACAAGCAACATCAGGCCAAATTAAAAAGAGGTGCAGTGGAAGATCACTTGTATGTGAAAAGGCAGGGCAGCAGAAGAGTGTGAGCTGGTGTGTGTGCAACTGTGAGGTGGTTGTTTATTTAAACTCTTGCACTATCCTAACATTAAGGAGTATGCAGAAGCCAAGAGTCTGTAGTGGCATGTACCTCATTCATCCTCGAGTCTATTATAAATCCTATGCCGTATATGCAAATACAAGGCAGGCTATAAATATCTGATGATTGACAAAGGCAGCTATTGGTAAAATGATTCTATACAAAATCAACAAGCCAAATGGACACATATCCTTATTATTTTCAGCATAATTCCGTCCATTTAAAACTCAGGTATTACAAACCAGAAGCAACTCCAATCCATTTTTTACCTACCCAGGGTATCACCTGACTTGCTCTTCACTTATAAACAAAACCTTCAAGGTCATTGAGCTCAATTTATAAATATTATTTCTAGAAGATGCTTAGTAGTGCCAACTTGAATGAAATATCCATCGGGTGATTTTTTTTTTTTAATTTTAAAATTTTTGTCCTTAACTGATATATCTATTACTGAACCATCACCTTGTTTGCTTTAAATGATGGACTATATCACCAAACGGAATTCACTGTAATTTAACAAAATGCTTTAAAAAGCATAAATAAACAGGATCAACAGAAATTATTTCCCCTGAAATTATACATAAAATCTTGTGTCTCACTTTTCTGGGGAGAGGATCCAGACCTTTTATCAGATTCTGCAAAGGGTTTAAGCTACTTAAAAGTTATTAACTATGGCTTCCTTCAGTTAAAATTTTCATGGTAACATAGGGAAATGGCAACATGCTATTTTTACTTATGTACTCCTTACGCGGGGGAAAAAGTGAAACAGCAACAAAAAGAGTTAAGAGAAGAGATAAAATATAACAGGAAAAGGACAGGATACCTGAACACATCCTTCGGAAGCTTGGAACTGAGGGTGTCATCTCAGAGACCTCAGGCACCTCAGGAATTGGACTTAGGAGAGGCTTCTTAGAAGCAATGTCTCTTTCCCCATATAAAGATTTTTCAACACTTTTCTTTTTCCTTCCTTTCTTCTTTCTGTAACTTTTTAAAACCTGAGAAAATGTATTAAAACACTGCAATTGAGAAAGATGTAGCACATGTACTATCCTGATCCTTTAACTTCTGTAACATCTCTAATCATCATTCAGCATCTATCTATTTTTTCCCTTACCCAGCTCTTGTTTTGGCAAGTGCTCAGTGTGCTGTAGAATTGCACAGACGTTAAGACATGAGATATTTATAATTTGGGTGTAGTAATGATGATTCAGGATTAACCTGGCATGAGTTCCCACTGCAATGCCATGGCTTTCTGTTCCTAGGTCTGGATGAAGCAACAATAGGCATGTACATAAACTGTGAAAATAACACAGAGCTAGCTGAACTGATTCAAACAGATGAGTTAATCAAGAGGAGGAGGAACAAGTCAAAACGACATGGATTTTAACAAGCACAAGTAAAAGATGGGGGGACAAAGGTCTGACAATAATTAATAGAAAATATGTGGGTTTCCATACAAATTAAAAACTGCTTTAGTAATACCCAGAATGTAGTATTATATTCAATTCTGAGTGCAATAGCAGCAACTGAGAAATAATGTTCTCTGTTAAAAAAAAAAAAGTTTCATATGAAAGAGACTTCAGGGAAACTCAAACACTATATGACATACTAGAAAGGCTGTTAGGAGCAAAAGCCATGAAATGTGGGAGAGAACCAGACTCTAGGTCAACACAAAATGTTTTTAACAATTAATGCTTCCAGAAAGTGGAATTCATCAAACACTTACTGAGAAATCATGCATGCAGCCAGGTAATAACTTGCTAGGTGTGGGATCTAAAATCAAACAGGATGTGGTATTCGAGCAGCCCCCGGCCTACGGCAAATACTTACCATCCATATGTACCATAACAGACGGAGAAGATGGGTACGTGGCCTGCAGGAGGTGTTCAAGACACACTCCGCAGAAAATGCAATGTCCAAGGCAAACATCAAACAAGAGAGAACTATCTTTGGCCAAGTGCAGTGGTGAGGAGAGGGCTTTTCACAGAGAAGGGCAGGGCACAGGCACAAGCTCAAGGTGAGGCAGCAGGGCAGAGGAAGGCTACCCGTGGCAGTGCGTGGCCAGCGGAGCCACACAGGGGTGGCAGAAGACACTAATAGAGCAGACAGAGCCCCTGTGCACAGTGGACCACATGAAAGCAGTAAGGGCTCACTGCACGGTGACTCAGGGAGCAGCAACACTTGATCTCGTATTTAAGAAAGATCATTTGGGGGAGCACAAAAGATTTGGGTGAAACTAATGATGAGATTCAAGAGCACAGAAATGGCACAGAACTATGTGTTCCTAGAGATATCTATAGATATCCTGTAAAAACAAAACAAAACACTCCATGGAAAAATAATTTTAGAACTGTACAAGATGAATGTTCCTCTTGGTGATTTACAATACACACCGAACATTAAATTCTCTGAGAAGTCCTCAGTATAAATAATCTCTATATACATTAGGAAAATGCTGGGTTAAATATTTTTCCATTAAGTTTTTTTCCTGGAACATTTGTTGACGTTATATGGAACAGTTGGGAAAATGCTGGCTTGGTCAGTGGATGTGGAAGCCAAGAGAAAGGAAAAGTCCTAACTTGGGGTTCATAGATGAAATGCAAGAGAGAAACATTTGGCCTCTGGTGCCAGATACTTTGGGTTTAAATCCTGACTCTGCCATTTAACTGCTTTATAATCTCGGGCAAGTTACCTCAACTTCCTTCTGTGCAAAATAGGAATCATAATAGCACGTACCATCACCTACAGCTGTGGTGAGCATGAAATGAGTCAACACGTGGGATACGGTTAACAAAGGGCTCGACCCCCAGTAGGAGCTATGTGTTAGCTGTTCTTGTTCTTTTACGCTGCTTCCTATTACTCTGAGAATTGATAGGAGGAAAAATGTATTTTTTAATTAACAAAAGTTGTATGTATTTATGGTGTGCAACATGATGTTTTGATACATGTATTCATTGTGGAATATCTGATCAACCTAATTAACGTATCTATTACCTCACAAATTTTAAATTTTTAATATCAAATTATATTAGTATTATTGTAGGACATAGGCCTTATGTGGTTAATTAATATACTATGGTCAGTGTCACCAGGTTATAACCTCTAGAACAGTTTGATAAATAGGTAAGGAAAAAAAAATTCCCTTTTAGCGTGATTTTGGAAATTTTTGTTTGTATAATACATGAATGTCCCCTGCACCTACAGTGGTGCCAGGCACATAGTGGCTACTCAACAAATATGAATGAATGAATGGATAAATACCAAAGAAAAAGAAGTACAGTTCAGCTTACATAAAATCCGCTAAACATGACTGAAAGACTAAAATTTTGTTTTTTCATGGTCATGGGCCAATAGAAGCACCGCCCCTCCTTCCCATAATAATTAAAGCACCTCAGTTCTGTCCGTCCTGAAAATATATCTAGCGGTGCTGATCTTGTCCATAAGAAGACTATATCAGCAAGGACCAGAAACTTACCAAAATTTGAATTTACAACAGTATAAAAGCTTTGCTTATAGTGTAACAAAGAAAAGAAGCTCTATATGATGGGAACCTCGGGGAGCCACCTGATCTAGAAGTGGTTAGGCTGGCTTATGACTTGGAGCAAAGGACAACTGAACGCATCACCCTAAAGCAGCCCCATTTACTCCCAAATCACTGATACCTTTCACATAGTGAAGGAGGTCGTGAAACAGAAGTAAATGTTTATCTTCTAGCTTATTTGCACAATTAAGACAAATTGTTTTCAGAATTCTCTTTAAAATTCTCTTTAAAATTATTTACCAACAATTCATGTACACGGCAACAAATCAAATTGTACAGGAAAGCTTATAATGATAAAGTATACACTTCCCTACTCCTGCTGTTTACTCATTTACTGGTTCCATTTTTAGTTCTTGTGGCCAGCTCTCTCTCTCTCTGAATAAGGGGCTCAAAGTGCTATACTTTTTACTTTGTATACTGAAAAATTTCAAACCTCCCCCAAACAGAGAGAATAGTTCACTGAAACTCACGTAGCCCATCAACTAACTTCAACAACTACTAACATATAATAATGATTCATTTATCTACCCTTCCCTTGGATTATTTTAAAGCAAAGCGCAGGCATTGTCATCTCATTTGAAAATCTGGCAGTGTCTTTTTTTGAGACAGGGTCTTGCTTTATTGCCTGGGCTAAAGTGCAGTGACATCATCATAGCACACTGCAACCTCACAAACTCCTGGGCTCAAGCGATTCTCCTGCCTCAGTCTCCCAAGCAGCTGGGACTACAGACACGCACAACCATACTCAGTTATTTTTTTTTTTTTTTTTTGGTAGAGACAGGGTCTCACTATGTTGCTCAGGTTGGTCTCAAACTCCTGGCCTCAAGCGATCCTCCCGCCTCAGCCTCCCAGAGTGCTGGGATTACAGGCACAAGCCATCACACCTGGCCCTGAAAATCCTACAGTGTCTTTTAGAGTCAAAGGCTCTTTTTCAAGACAATTACAAATATGATTCAGCAAAAAAGGAACTGATACATGTGACATGCTGGACAAATCTCCAGAGAACTGTGCTAAGTGAAAAAAGCCAGTCTCAAAGTTACATAGCATGTGATTCCATTTTTATAACATTCTCCAAATGACAAAATTATAGAAAAGGAGAGGGATCACTGGTGGCCAGGGGCTGAGGTGGGGTTATGGGTGGGAAGTGGATATAGCTACCGAAGGGCCACAGGAGAGCCCTCCGTATCCTGACTGTATCCATATGCTGCTGGGGTTTTTCGAGATACCACAACCGGGGGGAACTGGGTACAGGGTACTTGGGATCTGCCTGCATTACTTCTTAGAACAGCATGCATACCTAAAATGATCTCTAAGTAAAAAATGTAATTAGGCCAAACACAAAAAACCCCAATGACAGCAATGTTCCCTAATATCTCCTCAGAGCTTACGTTTCTCCAAGTGGCCCATAAATGTTTTTTTTTTTTTTTACAATTGCTCAAATCAGGGTCCCAATAAGATCCCCAAACATTCCATTTGGTTGATGTATCTCCTAAGTCTTCTACTAATGGTTCCTTCTTTTATTTCCCTTGCCATTTATTTGGTGAACAAACTAAGGCATCCCTTCCACAGTATTAGCCCAATTCTGGATTTGACTGACCATAGTCACGGTACGTCTTTATATTCCTCTGTCCCCTGTATGTCCTATGAATTGGTAACTAGATCTAGGAGCCTGATTAGATTCAGTTTTGATTGATCAATTTAAATATAATTTGTGTAACTGACCAAAATTTACATATATTAGTGTACATGATATTATAATATGTAAACATCCTGAAATGATTAGATCAAACTAATTAATACATCTATTGCCTCACAGACTTGGTGGTAACATTGAAGACGGAATTGCTTAGCAATTTTCATGTATACTTTACTAGTCAACAGGTTGTACGATAGATCTGTAGAATTTCTTCATCCCACCTAACTGAAACTTTGTACCCTTTAATCAACATCTCCCCATCCCTCAACCCCCAACCCACCAGCTCCCTCGGCAACAATTCCACTCTTTGCTGAGTTTGACTTTTTTAGATTCCATATATGTGAGGTCTTGCAGTCGGTTCTCTGTGCCTGCGTTATCGCACTTAGAATGATGTTCTTAAGGTCCATCCATGTTGTCACAATGACAAGATTTCTTTTTTTAAGGCTGAATAGTATTCCATTACATATATACTAGATTTTCTTTACCCATTCATCTGTTGATGGGCACTTGGGTTGAGTACACATCTCAGCTATTGCGACTAATGCTGCAGTGAACATGGGAGTGCAGCTCTCTCTTCAACATACTGACTTCATTTTCTTCAGAAACATACTCAGAAGAGGTATTGCTGGATCATATGGTAGCTTTATTTTTAATTTTTTAGGGAAAAATTAAAAGCCGTTTTCCTAATGGCTTGTGAAAATTTTTATGGAGTTATCTTGTCACTGCCAACTAAATTAGAGTGGAGAGATGGGGTGGAAAAAAGCATATGGGGCATAATGCACTTTCCTTAACTCTATTCTCCAGTCCAATTACTAAATTTTACACTTTTGCAATTATTTTTTCTCTATTCCTTTTTCATAGCATTCCCTTCTTAGTTTTATGCAAATAATATTTTCTTAAACCTGAGTATATGAGAGTATAGCACACATTTTCTCCCATTCCTTGAATAACCCACTTCTCTGGGGTCAGTTTTTAACTCATTAATATTGGTCTTTTTTCTTTCATGCTATTCGTTCTACTCTCTAGACATCTAATTCTTATTTCAAAAAAGATTGGATAAGTTGGTATGCACTTCCTCCGCTTTCCAGCTCAGTCTCTTTCCTGCATCTAAGTTCTTACTTAGGAACTCTGTGCAGAGTAGAGTAGAGCACGGCAGGGCAGGGCAGGGCAGGGCAGGGCAGGGCAGGGCAGGGCAGGGCAGGGCAGGGCAGGGCAGGGCAGGGCAGGGCAGAATGCGAAGTGTCAACTCTCAGGTTTTGCTTTAGGGCAAGAGCTGGCTGTCAAGACTACGGGACTTTCCAAATGCCAGAATGAGGGCTTTAACCTAGATGACAACATCTGTTCTGAGCATCAGCGTGGGGGGGGGGCAGTGTAGCATGCCAACTGGAGCAAACTGTCCCATATATAGGACTTCAATTAATCTCTCTGTTTTGCAGTACCACTTCTCACTCTCACTATCCATCGTACCTGCCAATCCTGGGCCCAGGGTCTCTTGGGATTCCCATAAGCAGACTGGTTCCCAGCTCCTCTCTAGCTCCCTCCTAGCACATCCGAGCTGTAAATCTTTCCACCTCTTTTATCTGTCAACATGCTCCCATCTGCTTTGTCTTCTAGAAATTCACTGAAGGCTGCCGTCATCTGTTGCTTAATACCCCTCTGCATTCCCTTCCTCTCCTCATTGCTATTCTATGTCTGTTCCTTTTATTACATGAATTATAGTAATTCAGCAGAGTACTGGGAGCGGTTGGAACAACTTAATGCTCAATCCTTCTTGAACTTCCTGGCCATTTATTATATTAAGAAATAGGAATACAATCTTTGTAACAGGTTTTTTTTTTTAAATATATGAAGTCAATTCCTAATGCAATAAGTTGTACACATATTTAAAAATATATGTGTAGTTTTTCAGAAAGAGGATCTTTCATTTTATCAAAAGGGTATATGACTTAAAAAAAGGAACTAAATCAGGAAAATACCCAGTTTCTTGTGGCTTTAATGACTCAAGGATATCATGTCATTCAACCAAGCAAAGCAGTCATTTTTATTTCTTGGAAGAGGTGGGAAGTTAATGGAATGTTTTGGGTGGTGTGTGTGTGGGGTGCTGAAATTGATAAATTTAGTTTTGGAAATGTCGATTTTGAAGGGCTTATAGGATGATTTAAGAAGAGATGTTTAGTAGGTAGTTGAATGTATATTTACAGGTCAGGAAGATTTGGCCTCCAAATTTGGTCACTAACCACACTGCATATGAAATCACCCAGAAAATAAACAATTTAGAAGGGCAAAGAGTAGAATTCTTAGGAACACACACACACATTTAAGGAAGAGGGGAAGAATATAAACGTTTAACAGCGACTGTAAAGGGGTGTTCAATTATGTCAAATGTTGCTGAGATGTCAAGCGAGAACAGGAATGAACAGTATGCATTGGATTTAGTAACAAAGTTACTAAATACCTGGGAAAATAATTAAAGTAAAGTGGCAAAGTGGAGAGAAATCAGGACAGACTTCAGAGAGCATCTGAAACAATGAGTGTAGTAGCACCAACCCCCACACCTGTGTCTCCCCAGTGGCGATGTTAAATTGGATAGAGTGGAAATTCTGTGGGATGGATGAGCTGGAACGAGAAGGCTACAGAGCTGAGATTCCTGACAAGAGTTGTTGAAAACATTAAATGCAGTCCTAGATGAAGAAGGAAGCGTGAACCTAAGGGGTATCTGAAAGCTTGACAGTGTAAACAGAGGGCTGGAGGGCCAGTCTTAGTGCAGAACCCATACACGAGTAAGGGAGTGAGCAGGATGGACAGACAGGAGGTTGGTGTCAGAGAATGAGCTATATACATGTGCACAAATACAAGTGGGAAGGTGTTAGGTAGCAACAAGTTGTAGAAATGGCAGAGGGACTGAGCAGGTGGCTTCAGATCACTTCAGTGGAGGGAAAGGAACTGGGTTAAGGTGCTAGACTGGCCATAACCACACGGATGGTGATGGCACCTGAGATGACCAGAAGTATCTAGGAAGACTGAAAGCTGGTTTCCAAAATTTTCTTAAATGGAAGAAAGTAATTCAGCAACAGGAAGAGAAGTTCAACAAATACCAGATGGCACACTCACCCCTATTTAAAATGTCAGAGGATTCCCAATAGGTTGAGACTTCAGACTAGATTCAAAGATGAGAATCAACTTCCCGTTTGAGTGCCCATTATCTACCGTGCAGGACATACGCAACACAAACACGAAGATGCAGAAGATGCCCTGTAGGTAATTAACAGCTGAGTGTATAACCTCTATGGATCATTCTACTCTAGGATAAGATGATTTTAATAATCTTGGTCCAATGTTAACTGGAAACCATTTTGTTTCTATATTTTCCTAATCATAAAACAAAGAAATATATCACTTCTACTCTTCATTGTATATTTAAACATCCACTTACCTGATTCTTTTTAGGTCTGTGTGTGCACTTGGTTTCTTGAGACTTCCTTCTATTACTTTTCTTTTCTTTACAAGGCTGTGCTTCTGTATTAAATAAATTGCAAACACTCTCTTCTGCAAAATCGACCAATTGCTATAAAGAAAACTTAAAGTAAGGATACTATAAAGCACAAGCAGTTACATTTTAATGTACAGCTCTCACTTTTTTCTTCCCATGATGCTTCTACCATTTTACATCCCACTTATTAATATTCAAATTCCATTAGAGGCATTTTAACCAAAACTCAAATGGAGGAAATAAATGACCAACTACTGATCTTTCACACATAGATCCAGAAGCATATATATACTACCCAATCATATTAGGGAAGAAATTTATGTATTATATTAAGAAACAGCATAAGAACTAGTTGATTTATTCATTCATCAAATATTAGGCAACCACAATTTAGCACCTAACTGCTGTTGGGTTATAGGAAAAAAAAAAAAAAAGAAAACCATGAACTTTTAGATTATTTATGTTTGAATTCTGTGTTTATCATCCAACCAGATCAGCTAAAAATCCTATGATTTCAACTAGAACAGCATAATATATGTTTATACACTATGACGTTATGGATAAAAATCCAATTTTATCTAATTTAATAAAATAGCAAAAGACACATGCATTCAATTGATATTAAAATCCAGTGTAAAACAACAAACCAAAGCACAATTTAAAAAGGTTATATTTATGTCAGTGTCTGGTTCCTTTAACTACATGCTGCTCTTCTTCATTTTTACCTCAATGAAATTCATAAAACCATATGGATCCCAAACAAACTTTTCAAACAGATTATCTTCCACATTAATGCAACTCTGAAAGCACTTTATTTTATTGGATTTTATTTCTAAGTAAATTAATTAAGATCAAATCAGGAAAACATCACCCTAGGGTACAAGCTAGGTAAGATAAGGTATTAGCTCTTAACGACATTGATCAAGCCAAGATTTTATCCATCAGCATGTGATCATGAAAATAGAAAAAGTACACTGCAAGATTTAAAAACAAATACATTGTGTTAAATACAAGCACTTACATTTATTTTATTAGAAGTCCGCGTTATTCTACCAACTTTACAAGAGGATATTTTCTCGTGGTTATTTGAAGGACTTAAGGTATCAGTGCCTGATAAGCAAGACACAAGCAGAATCAAGGTACTGAACACAAAATTATAACACATATCACCTGTTAGATACACTGGATAATCTTTTGTATACCCACCGTAGCATTTAATATCATATCTAAACATAAACAATTACTAAGAGGAATAAATTTTGAAACCCATTTTTTCTTTAAACTTTAGGTTTACTGAATACTCAGAAACTTTCTCATAATTTTGCATGGCGATTGCTTAACATATTATCATGTTAGGACAGCAGACTAAATCATATTACAATAAATGTATGTATTTTTGTGAATGTCCAATTAGTCCTAGCTACATTTCGTACAATGAAATTGCAATGAAGGGCATTAAGATGACCATGAAAATACTTTATTTAATTTTGCAAAGTTTAAGAAAATTTTAATTTTATCACTTTTAATAGTATAAATGAAAGGCAGTCATGTGTTTAAGAGCATAAGCTTTGGAATGTGATAGACTACGATTCACATTTTAGCTCTAACTTAATAATACACAGCTTGGATTCTGTGCTAGTAAGCTTGGTTTGTGTCAAAAAGAAGCCATTAAAAGATTATGACCAGGGAAAACACACAAATAAAGGTTCCCATCCTAAGTGCCCACCCCATGACATCTGTCAGCCAAGTCCTGGTTTGTCAGAAAAGCTAGGAGAGATCTTTGATGCCTTATCACGATCATAAAAAATCCAGAGACCTTAGAATGTATATGTGATAAAAATACCTTATTAATATATATGGAAAATTTTGGATATTTAAGAATGACCCTTATAATCCAGATCATTGCCATTGTGCAAACTGTAAATAGAAACTTATTGTTGATATGTAAGAGTGGAGAGGCCAACTCCACTGCTTATAGCAACTTGAAGAATGAGGGTACCTGTCTAAGAGAGTTAAATGGCTATGATAATGTCACTGCACTCTACCCAGGGTGACAGTGAGACCCTGTCTCAGAAAAAAGAAAGGTATAGATAAACCAGGGTAGTCTTCAACTCCTGGCCTCAAGGTATCCTCCCGCCTCAGCCTCCAGAGTTGCTGGGATTCTAGGTGTGAGCCACCATGACCAGCTCTATTAGGTTTTTTTAAACCAAGTATATATTACTATGACAAATATAAAAATTTTTAAAGAAAATAAAAATATTAAGTTTCACACATACACACTCTGAAAACATCAGTTATAAGATAAACAAAAGTTACTACCTGAAAGAGTCTCAGACATCGAAGACTTGTTAGAAGGACTCAGAACTGCAAATGATACCTGAAGTGGTTCTATGTTTTCCTAAACAAAGGAAAAAAAGAGTAGAACTTAGATATCACTAAACTGAGTGAACATATAATGTGCCTGAAAGAGAAATGGTAAGAATTTATTTTGATAGGAGGGGACTGTAATAAGCCTAAAGATGGACAGTCTATAAAAGATTAAAGTCAATGCAAAACAAAGATATCTAACAAAAATATATATACTTTATATATATTTACTAATCATCTTTATAATGAAACCATGTTTATTAACTGCAATCCACCAAACTAAAAAATAAAATTTTAAGTGAAAGTAGCCATAATAATCCACTGATAAGTTACTATTTGGTTTGTTTATTTAAAACATTCCAACTCCTACAAAATAAATAAGAAAATTCTTTAAAAACAAAAACACAATCTAACACTGTACTATTCAGGGAACTTCGAGGTAAAATGGCAACATAAACACAGATATCAAAATCTTCTTTCCTTTATAATTGCCAGTAAGACAGTAACTGTTGATTTTTCAGAGATAAAAGTTGTCACTTTGAAGAAACTCCCTTTAATCACCACCCTGCTTAGAGGTTTTTTGTTTCTTTAAATCAGAAATAAATGCTAGATTTTATTAAATGTCTTTTCTGCATCCACTGACATGATCACATCTCTGTCTTCGTCTATGTAAGGTATACATAAGGTGAATTACACTGATTGTTTTTCAACCATTAAACCAACTCTGCATTCCTAGGCTAAATCTCATGACATGTTGCTATGTCTAAGAGGACACTGAATTGTAGTTTTCTTGTTAAGTTCTGTCTGATTTTAGCATCAGGTTGATGCTGACATAAATGAATTAGGAAGTATTCTCATATCCTCAATTTTTGGAAGAGTTTGTGTAGCAACAGTATAACTTGCTTAAATGTTTGGTAGAATTCATCCATAAAATCATCCAGACCTCGAGCTTTCTTTGTGGTAAGATTTTAATTACAATTTAAGTGTTTTTAGTTGATACAGGGTCACTGAAGTAATTGATTCCATCTTTAGTGAGTTTTAGTAGTTTGTGTCTTTCAAGGAATGTGCCTAGTTTATCTAAGGTGACAAATTTATTGGCACAAAGTTGTTCATAATATTCTCTTATTATCCTTTTAATGTTTATTAGGAGATGTACTTAGGTCACCTCTCTCATTCCTGATATTGGTAATTTGAATATTCTCTCCCTTTTTCCTGAACAGTCTAATTGGAGATTTATTAATTTTCCTTAAAGCACTTTATTTTGATTTCAATGATTTTTGTTTTCTATTTTATTTGTTTTCTATTTCTATTTGACTTCTGCATTTATCTTAATTATTTCCTTTCTTCTACTTAGTCTTGGGTTTGTTTTTTTTGTTTTTTTTTTTTTTGCTTTTGAGACAAGGTCTCACTCTTGCTCAGGCTGGTTTCAAACTCCTGAGCTCAAGTGATCCTCTTGCCTCACAAGAAGTCATCAAAGCATTGTTTGTAATAGGGAAAATCCTACATAGAAAATAGATTAAACCATGGCATATGCCTTAGTCCACCTAACGACTTCAAATCATAATTACTGCTCATGCAAAACATGTGAGGCCTGATAAAAATACAAGCAACTTTATTGTATACTTTTCACACTTACAAGATTCTCCCCCTTGTCATCAAAGTTTGGTTGAGGTAATCGCTCAGGAACTGGTGACTGCTCTAGTACGGAACTGATCCCGCTTAAGTCCTTCTTACAAACAGGTGTTCCTCCTTTACGCAGTGGAGTATTTGCTGGCAAAGATTCATCAAACACTTCAGGGCTTAGGTCCTCCCCAAAAGTAACTCTCTTCCTCTTCCTTGTATTTATAAAGGCTGGTGCTTTACAATTTTCTTGATCTTCTATAAAATAAATGGCAATATCTTAAAAAATTAAGCTGTATTTCTTATCCAAAAGGCATATACTAGGATATTTTAACATGATTATATTCAGCTATTATTTGTATCATAAAAAACAGCTTATAGAACAAATGCAATATGGGAAAAATAAACAATGTTCCAATTAAAATATGGTAATAGATTTTAAACTAAAATTTTGCATGAATATCTTAAAAGTTTAAAAAATTGGAATATAAATTTTCTTTACAAGTTCTACCATTAAGTAAAAATGGATAGGTGAAATGGATAGACCAATTCTGAGGCTCTCCAAAGAGATTCTCTCCCTCCCAGCTGTTCTTCATTCCTATGTAAATTCAGAAGCATCAAGGCACTAACAGATCATGGAAAATTCCACGTGCTAGATCAGATTTTTATTTTTTTATTTTTTTATTTTTTTGAGACAGAGTCTCACTCTGTTGCCCAGGCTAGAGTGAGTGCCATGGCGTCAGCCTAGCTCACAGCAACCTCAAACTCCTGAGCTCAAGCGATCCTCCTGTCTCAGCCTCCCAAGTAGCTGGGACTACAGGCATGCACCACCATGCCCGGCTAATTTTTTCTATATATTTTTAGCTGTCCATATAATTTCTTTCTATTTTTAGTAGAGATGGGGTCTCGCTCTTGCTCAGGCTGGTCTCGAACTCCTGAGCTCAAACGATCCGCCCACCTCGGCCTCCCAGAGTGCTAGGATTACAGGCGTGAGCCACCGCACCCGGCCTAGATCAGATTTTTATTAACAAGAAAATCATATTCTCAGGCTTAAAAATAAATATGAATTTCTTACCCACTTTTCGTTCTTTGTAACAATTTGCAAGATTTGAGATGAAGCTTGAAGGAGTCTTATCATCACAGAGGTTGTTACAATATTCCTAAACAAAATAAATATCAATGAATGTTTACCTATAGAAAAATATATACATAGTTATTAAGAATGGCAATTTTGAGGTCCCCCTGCCCCGCCCCCACCAAGGGCAAACAGATACTCTACAACTGAAGATTAACTTTATTTTCCTAATCATTCTGGCTTAAAACACCATGATATCAGGCACAAATAAAAACAATGTTCCCTAGATATTACTTTAAAAGATGGTATTTTAGGCCAAAATCAAAAAACAGAAATCAATAAATTTGGGTTAAATTCATTCCATCTTTGATCTAGCAAATGAAGTTAAGGAACATGTGAATGGCTAGAATTACAGTGTACAGCGTACATCCCTCGGTATCCACGGGGAACTGGTTTCAGGACCCAGCGGATACCAAAATCCACAGATCAATTCCCTTATATAAGATGGCGTACTATTTGCATAGAACCTACAAACATCCTCCTGTATGCTTTAAATCATCTCTAGATTACTTATAATACCTAATACAATGTAAATGCTGTGTAAATAGTTGTTACACGGTATTGTTTGTATTACTTTTTACTGTTGTGCTGTGATTTTTTTAAATTGATTTTTTCAGAGTATTTTCAATCTGTGGTTGGTTGAATCCACAGGTGCAGAACCAGTGGATATGAAGGGCTAAATGTACAACATGTGGTGTTAGATAAGGAAAATTATATAAACGGTCTGAGATACAAGAATTGCCCTAAAACAAGAAAAAACCCAATCAGGTTAAATGATATAATAGGGTGTTTTGTCTTTTAAACAAGGGAACCACACCTCTTATAAACATTTAAATCTCCCGTCTACATTAGTATATCCTTGAGGAAGAAATAAGGAAAGAAGGTGGCATTTGCCCCTGTGTTTCTCCAAATGAAGATTATAGAGTAGGCAAGTTAGTAAAGAAGGGTATTGTAAACCTTATAGAAAAAGTTAGGGCAAGCCTAAACACAGGGCCACTAGAGTTCTGCCAGGTCTGTGGACAGATCAAAGTCTTCCCTTAATCACCACCAGCTTGTCCAGCATCAACCTGAAGCCCTGAGCAGTCCATGTTATTGAGAGTTATTCATTTTCTCCAATAGACCCATTCCAAGAATAGCACCTGCTAAGAATAGTCCTGCTCCAAGCAAACATCCTTAATCTGTTATCTCTCAAGTCAGTTCATTCTTCTGACCAATGTTAGGAATACCAGTATGTGAACTAAGTTAACTTACACAACCAAGTTCATGTTTACTTTTAGATTCATTTTTAATTAAAACAACCACAAAAATTAGCAAACAACTCAAATTTTTCTTTGTCTACCAACTGTGGCCTTTTAGTATAAAGATCATTAGTTGTAAAAATCTTCACCTGATTCTAATGACAGGACGATGTTTGCTGTGCCATACTGCTAATGAATAAGAGTTATACAGATCATTAATATGTCAAGTCTCTTTGAGGAAAAGATAAACGAAATATACGAACCAGCAATACTGTATGTATTACAGACCTAAATCAGCTCTTTAACCAAAATGTTGTTAAAACACTTAAAATTGCAATTGCATACCAATTATCCATGTAGATAGAAGGTTATCTAGTTCATTTTGGTTTTTGAAACAGATTTGTAGGCACATTAATGCTTACGGTTTGAAAAAAGATTTGTATTTCTGATGCACCATGTACTGATGGCGATTTCATATTATTATTCCCTTTAATGCTCAAATTACCCTATAAGATAATTACTAATATTATCCTTTTACGTATAAGGAAACTCGGCACAAAAAGGTTCAATAATTTGCCCAGCTATTAATTTGCAAGTCTGGATTTGAACAAGGCACTTTGAACAAGTCAGACTTATCTGGGTTCCCATAACAACCTGCAAACCTAAGTGTGTGTCAAATGGGGCCAATACCTTTCTTAAAGTACTGCTGTATACGTGCCAGAACTATCAATGGAAACCACTCAAGAACTGCCAGCTAGTTTCCATCAATTTCCTCGTTCCTCAGGTTAACATAACTCAGCTTAGGGAAAAAAGCACAGCTGTAAGAGGTATTTTTAAGACCAGATATTTCGGGTGGATAGACAGGTAACAGACTGACACATTAATTATGATTAACTAACATCATATAAAACTAATCAGTAAACTATAATTATGTAAATGCATTGATAATTATAATTAAGATTATGAACCTTTCATAAATTACAGTCTACTTACATGAAATGCTGCATACTATATTCATACTTTATTTAAAAAAAAAGAAGAAAAACTCCACATAATACTATAAATGAGAAAAGATGAGGTAAAAGTTTATGGTAAGACATTTCCTTTTAAACCAGTATGATAAATGACATTTCAGAGGTATTGCTTTGAACCAAAATGAATTTTTCTTCATTTGCTTTAGGAAATGTAACTCTCTTCTTACCTGTAAGCTCTCTGTGAACACCCTGACAGAGGGTTTCTTCAGCACAGAACGAAGCACAAAGGTCTCATGGGATGGAAGGCCCCCCCTGCACACTGGAGCAGCTGGTGACCCGAAGTCAGGGACTGAGTCTGGGCTCACATCTGCAGTGAAGGTGTCAGGTGAAAGCGCATCACTGGATCCTCGGCCCTCTACACAGTCAGCAACCTTGGGTCCTTAGAGATAAAAACACAAACACGAGAGGTGGAAGGTGTCTAAATCTGTTTGTAATGCCAGACTTAGCACATAAAGATGCAGGGGGCCCAGTTAAATCTGAATTCTATCTAATTTCTTACTCATATGTACTTTGGTATAAAAGAAAAAACTAGAGTGATGTCAGCAAGATGGCTGAATAAGCATTCTCTGGCATCATCCCCTGTCCCCCAGAGAAATCCAATTATCCACACAAAAATACCATCCTAAATATCTCAGAACTTGAGAGAGAGGCTGAGACACCCTGTTGGACTACAGAACAAGGCATTTGAAATTATCTAAGCAGAGGAGCAGAAAGAATGAAAAAGAATGAAGGAAGGCTATGGGGATTATGAAAAAACCATCCGGTAAACTAATCCTTGCATAGTAAGAATTCCTGAGAAGCAGAGAGAAAAAGGCCTAGAAAAGATATTTAAGAAAATAATGGCTAAAAATTTCCCAAATATGGGGAACTACGACAACATCCAGGTACAAGAGGCTCAGAGGTTGCCAAATTCAACCCAAAGAGAAGCAAGCCAAGATACATCACAATCAAATTATTAAAAACCAGAACAAAGGAGGAATACTAAAAGCAGCACGAAATAAACATATCACATTCTCATATGGGAGTCTCATATGGCCTTCAGCGGATTTCTCAGCAGAAACCCTAAAGACCAGGAGAGAGTAGGATGGTATATTCAAAGTGTTAAAGGGAAAAACAAAAAACCCTAAAAAAGTGCCAACTAAGAATATTTCACCTGAATACTTCAGGAATGAGGGAACAAAAAAAACTTTCCTAGACAAACAAAAGCTAACGGAGTTCATCACCACTAGGCCTGCTTTGTATGAATTGCTAAACACAGTTCTTAAAGTTGAAAGGAAATACTCTAATTAATAACAAAAAACATGTGGAAGTGAAAAACTCAATAGTATAATATATAGTCATACTCAAGAGTTCTCTAATACTGTAAGGGTGGTAATATGAAGCAAGTTTATCCCCAGTAGGAGGATTTAAAGACTAAACTATTAAAAACAATCGTAACTACAGTAAATTAAGAGATACAAATTACAAAGACCAATGTAAATACTGACATCAAAATCCTAAAAGGTGGGGGGAAAGGAGTGAAAATGTAGTTTTCATGTGCGATTAAAGGCAAGTTGTTATCAGCTTAAAGTAGCCTGTTATACGGACATTTTATATAAGTTTCATGGTAAACATAAAGCAAAAATCTACAGTAAATGTACAAAATATAAAAAGAAAGGATTCAACACAAAAACTATCAAACCACAAAGGCAGGCAGCAAGAGAGGAACAAGGTACCCACAAAACAATCAAAAAACAAACTGCAAAATGGCAGCAGCAAGTCCTTATCTATCAGTAATTACCTTGAATGTAAATGGATTAAATTCTCCAATAAAAAGACAGAGTGGCACCTGGACCTTTCTCCAAGCTGATGGCACTTTTAAAGGGTCTGTACCCACCTCCGTCTTCCTCCCCTTTTCCTTCCAGCTGGCGGGAAGGCACATGATGGCATGAGCTTGACCTGCCGTCTTAGACCACGGAGGGAAGCTCCATTTTGAGGAAGACAAGTAACAAGATCAAATCCTAGTTAAGTCCCAGTGAAAGCCCTGGACTGCCTCCCAGACTTCTGCATGAGGGGGAGGAGAGGGAATGTCCATCTTATTTAAGTTGTCATATTTTGGGGTATCTTTGAAACAGCAGCCTAATTCTTGACCAGTACTAGTCAAGTACTGATACATTTTAATAGAAACAATAGTTGCCAGGAAGGTGAGGGGGAAAAAAAAAAAAGGCAGAGTGGCCAAACAAATAAAAAAACCAAGATCCAATCATGTTTCCTGCAAGACTCATTTTACCAGTAAGAACACAAACAGACTGAAAGTGAAGGGATAGAAAAAGATATTCCATACAAATGGAAACAAAAACAGAGTAGTGATAACTATATTTATATCAGACAAAATAGACTTTAAGGCAAAAACTATAAAAAGAAGCAAATGAGGTCATTATATAATAATAAGAGTTAATTCACCAAGAAGACATATTAACTGTAAATACATATGCACCCAATATTAGGCACCTAAATACATAAAGCAATTGCTAAATGATCTGAAGAAAAAGACTGCAATAATAGAAGGAGATGTCAATATCCCACATTCAGCACTGAAAAGATCATCCAGACAGAAAGTCAATCAACACTGGACTTGAACTACTGTTAGACCAAATGGATCTAAGAGACATATACAGAACATTCCATCCAACAGCAACAGAATACACATTCTTCTCACGTGTCCACGGAACATTCTCCGTAATAGACCATATGTTAAGCCACAAAACAAATCTTTTATTTAGGAGGACTGAAATCACAAGTATCTTTTTGGATTACAATGGTATAAGAAATCTTAGAAAATACACAAGTATGTCGAAATTAAACAATGTGCTCCTAAACAACCAATGGGTCACAGAAGAAATCAAAAAGGAAATAAAAAATACCTTGAGACAAACAAAAATAGAAACACAGCATACTAAAACCTTACGGAATGGAGCAAAAGCAGTGTTAAGAGGGAGATTTATAGTGATAAACACTTATATCCAAAAAGAAGAAAGCTCACAAATAAAATATTTAACATTATCCCTCAAGGAATGACAAAAAGAACAAACTAGCCCAAAGTAGAAGGAAGGAAATAACAAATATCAGAGCAGAAATAAATGAAACACTTAGAAAAACAATAGAAAAAAAACAAAACTACGAGTTGGTTTTTTGAAACAAAACAAAACAAACCATAGCTAGACTAGGAAAAAAAAAAAGGAGACTATTCAAATAAATGAGAAATGAAAGTGAAAACATTATAACTGAAATACAAAGGATCATAAGAAACTATTATTAATAGTTATATGCCAACAGATTGGACAACGTAGAAGAAACTGATCATGAAGAAACAGAAAATCTGAAACAGACCAATAATGAGTAAAGAGATTGAAATAATAAAAAGTCTCAAACCAAACAAAAGCCCAGGACCAGATGGCTTTACTATTGAATTCTACCAAACATTTAAAGAAGAACTAAGAGGAATTTTTCTCAAACACTTCCAAAAAATGAAAGTAGAGAGAATACTTCCAAACTCACTTTATGAGGCTAGCATTTCCCTAACACAAGCTAGACAAGGACACTACAAGAAAAGAAAAACACTGGCTAATATCCCTTATGAACACAGATACAAAAATACTCCACAAAATATCAGCAAACTGAATTCAGGAACACATTAAAAGAATCATTCACCATGATTAAGTGGGATTTATCTGTGGGATGCTAGGATGGTTCAGCATTATTAAATCAATAAATGTAATACACTACATAAAATGAAAAATAAAATTATATGATCATCTCAATAGACACAGAAAAAGCATCTGATAAAATTCAACACTATCACATGATAATCTCAACAGATTAGGTTTAGAATGCATCTTAACAAAATAAAGGACATTTATGACAAACCTGTGCAGTTCCAAGAAGAGAATATCCCTCACATAACAGGAATTCTAAAACATTTCTACTAGGCCATGAGATGCTAAAAAGTAGAGAACCATTTTAGTTTTCCTCATCAGTAGGAAAAGGAATACTAATCATACATGTCCACTGAGTGGGGCACTGGCACACGTGCTGAGGAAAAATTAAACACTTACCACTTGAGGCCTCTGTGAGCTCTGTGAGGGGAACAGACTCTTCAACTGAAGCTCCAGACTGTGTTGAAACAAGTTCAGATGATTTCTTGGGGAAAACATTTAAAGAGTAGAGAAGTAGTACGTTTTATTACTTGTAGTATTACTGACGGCTTTTTGAAGATTTGAGTAAGCATCATGGATTACCTGGAAATCTGGTGTTCAGCCACCTTCATTATCTAGTGAACTCAAAGTATCCAGGGATCTAACAATGGAGTATGCATCCTAATTGCATCCTAAACATCCCACAAAACAATTTTCAATCCCCTAGGAAAAGTTTAAAGGACACATTTTTGTTGCCTTATTAAAGCCTAGAAAGCTGTGTCATTTGCTAGCCTTTAAAGAAAAAAAATTCTCAAAATAAATGTGTTATATAATTATTAGTCAGACACCAAATGATATCAATAGCTAGGGTGGGAAGAACATTAACAGCTAGGATAGAAAACACACTCATATAGTTCAGAAATAATTTCTAAATTGTGGTGTATGGCCACATAATTCATCAATGTTCTCATAAGAAAAAATTACTACTGCCTCTGTCAGATGGTGATTTCATATTAACCTGAATAATGCAGAGATAACAAGGGACTACGAGATACAAATGAAACCCGCTGGACCCTGAAGAATCTCTAATGACTATCCAGCTTCTATTCAGCCAGTCCAAATAAGATGAGCAGGATGAGTGTTGGATCTAAGTGACAGAGAAAGTACAGAAAGAGTTCCAACTGCAATGGCATTAGGTGTCTCCTCTCTTGAAGGAAATGAAAACCTACTGGGTCAAACTGGCACTTAGAGTACGAAGCAAAAGTCAGTCATTCGAGACTAACTCCCTGCTTACATCTGTGGGAAGGTCAACAGATTTTCAATAGTATTATTTTTCTCCTGACTTAGTAAGTCACGTCGGTGATCATCTTTTGATAATCTTGACAGGCTTTAGGTAGTTATAAGCCACAAAAATCCCTAAAACTACTTGAAAGAAGTGAACAGAGCAAAGGAGAAATTGCTAAATAGCACCCTACTTCTCAGCAGTCAGCAGCAGCAAGAAGAAGCGTAAGAACCCCAGGCCTGAGGAGTACCCCAATACAGAATCTTCATCCTATTCACCACTTATGTTTAAATCATCTGTTTATACATTGCCTTCCCCAGTACAAAAAAAGCTGCTCAAGGGCAGGACTATTACCTACTTCCGGTTGGACCATCACCTTCTAGAACAATCCCTCACTTGCAGAAGACAACAAGGCTTACCCTTGCCACAAAGTCCTTTACCTAAGGTTAGGAATCAAAAGCAACATATCCATCCAAACTGTTTTTGGTAACAGTAAATACCAACCAATAATAGTAAAATTAGCAGATAGGAAACACACACACTCTCTAAAACCCCAGCTATGACATTGCAGAAGAAAGTGCTAAAATTGAAGAACAACACTGACAACCTTAAAATTGTATGTGCACAAAACCAATGCTTCATTTTCCTATGTGTAAAGTAAATGAATTACCTGAGAAAGATATGCAGAAGTTTCAGGTGCACATGTTCTGTCTGTATCAATACTGAATATTTGAAGATCAACTACTTTTCCTTCAGTATCGGTTTGATTTTCGTCACAGTTGCTCTCAGGGGATATTCTCCGACGTTTGGATGGTAACTCTGCAGAGAACCCAGACTGTTGGCATTCACTAAGATCTTCCTTTTTGGCTACACGCACAGAACAGAATTATTTTTAAAAAATGACACAGGCATAATATTTTACATTATAATTTTAAAATTTTGTACATTATAATAATTTTAGTAAAATTTAGTGCTTCAGTCTAAATCAATAAAAAGGAAAATATAGGATACACTTTCTTCAAAAAAGGAAATCTAACTGAAAAGCAAGAGAACATGACTACTGAAAAGATATTAATAATTATTTAAGTCTTTTCAGAGCTTAAAATGTACAAAGATATACGAAGAAAATACATTTCCATGTATGATATGGTGTCTGTTTTTAAATTCACAATAAAATCTTTTATTTTGAATATTTTGAAGGATATACTTACGTTCTAATACTCTGCGTGATTTTGTGAAAAAATACAACCACAATGTGCCTTACTTCTTTCTAGCTACAAAAAAGGAATTTAATTGTCTGCAGAACTAAAACAATGATGTAAATAAAATACATCTTAAAACCCAGGGAAAAGCCAAAAAGATAAGTTACAAACTACAAATACAAATTAGTACATTCATCTACTACCTCTGTGGTCATGTACCACAGAGGTAGATGAATCGGACCTGTCTTGGGTTAACAGTACATTGCATACAAGGAGGTACTGAGATGTGCACTTGAAGACGGTTCAAGAAGTCAAAGCAACATCATTTGGAACCTTAGAATGTAAAGCACCAGAGAAACGGTTATAGTGATTACAGTAAGGCCAAGATTTTGTCGAATTCTGGTCTGAAACCCTTTGTGATTAATACAAAATAAAAAAATTCTTGAAAAAGTAAATGAATTATTAATACAATCTAAGAGTTAAAATACAGCAGATTATCAGATTGTATATATTTGTTTTTAACATCAGGGTTTGGTGTTCAGTATTCGTATAAATGCTTGCCAAACTTAATAGTAATTTTGTAAAAATCAAGGTTTATAAACTCAGATTTGTTACAAGCTCTAGTCTATAGGTGAAATGAGCTAATTAGCTCTTACATTTTAAAACTTAAAATTGTGACCATGTGGAAATGTACAATCAGGAATGCCTGATATTAGGGTTTTTAACAGAAAACAGAAATCCCTATTTTTGTGTGAAATCTTCCAAATTTTAAATATTAGGCTCCATTAAAAAATACGCCTGGGCTCTGAAAAGATTGCTTTCACCTGTAGAACCAAATTGTTTCACATCTTAGAAGCTTATCTTTATAAATAAGTCAAAAATCACATGAATTCTTTCCACTTACTCAAGTCTGCTATGTCTTCTGCCTCTGACAATTCTGGACGGTCAGCCATTTTCTCGTTTTCCTTTATGGAGTGAAAAACTGACTGGAAAGAGGACATTCGCTCTCTTAAAGAGTTAACATTTCGATACAGTGCAGGGCTGCCCTGTGAAAGTACAAAACATACAGTGTATCATAAACCAAATCAAACATAGTTTCTATATTCTAGGCCTACAGCCACTGACTTCAAGGCTAATATAACACACCAAACGCTTTCTGAAGATCAGGGGTAATGGATTCATGTGGCAGAGCCTCTTCACCCTGGATTTACACATTCCCAGTTTGAATAGTTGGTGAGCTGTCATCATCTCAGATTCCCCTCTGCTCTTCCCCCAACTTTTAGCAAAGCCTGAGCAAAGAGGAACAGCTGAGTGATATGCACAGATGTACAGCTATGTGCCGGTTAATACTGATGAGTCCCTGGATCATACTAAAAGATGTCTGGAGTAGGTAGAACATGCTTTAAAAAGAGACTCATAAAATGTGTATTCCCCATTATTTGGGGAGTAAACAATGCTTAGAAGGATTCTGAGGGGTTTAAGGGCTTTCATTCATACCTTAGCTTCTACTGCCTGATTCATCTCAGTGAAACAAATTTGAACGGAAAAGGAAAAGACATGTTTTGCACAAAAATAATCAAAGGCTAGACTGAGATTATACAGAAGGCACAAAAACCCACTGAATCCTGGGATGAGGCAAGGAACAAGGGACAGGAGGAACCGGCCCATTTGGAAATTCTACCAAAGGTATGCTCTAGGTGTCCATGAGAAGTCATCTGTACAAAACATGTGTCACATGTACATCTCAGTGCACCTCCTTCAGTCCACTTGTACCCTCCAGCCCAGGAGGCCAGGACGGGACACAGAAGGTCCATATGTGCTCAGATACCCATGCTCACGTTACTCGCCCCTCCCGCTCTCCCCAGCTAAATGTTCCTGATTGCATGGGGCCTGGAGGATGCTTGCTCCCTTAGGGCTGAATCCAGCCATTTGCTTAACATATAAAGTTAGATGGTATAAGCACAGGAGCTCTCTGGAAACCCCACTAATAGGGTTCCAGCCAAAGATTGATTAAAATGAAATTTATACTATCACGGATAGAAGTGCCAAATAAGGGAACGTAATATAAAACTTAACAGTTCGGCTTACATATAAAATAAGTCACTAAGTTCTCTATCCAGATTTTTCTGTGAAGAAGACAATTCCACCAATAGGGAGCATATGACAATTTAAAAAATCACATCAATAGGCAAAAGTAAAAAAATTACCTCCCCTTAAGATATCGTATGGAGAAGCAGCAGTTAAAGTCTTGAAGCCATGTTTGATGGTGCTCTGTTCACACAGATTCTATCCCAGCGAATACACTCGTAACGCAAACTCTCTATTACACGCTAACAGAACATTTTAAATTCAAATATGCTTGATGATGTCAACCTTTATGACATAAATAGCACATAACATTAAGAAAAGGCTTGTGGCCAACTCATCGACATATATGAGTGATAGAGAAAAAATTATCTCAAGGTCATATAATTTACCTTGAATGTGGTTTTTTTGGTACTCTTATTTCAACATGGTAGGGGTAGGTTTGATACCCTAGGAACTTGGAGCACTTTGAGATGCTGCTTAAATCAAATCGTAAGTTTCTCTAGTCAAAATTTTTTTTTCTCTATTTCCTGCTGAAGAGACCAATGCTCATATACAAAATAAATAAAACATCCCAAATGTATTGCTTTTTTGATGCTTTTGCCTTATGAACTGTGTTGGTCACTCAACATTCCTTCCATGGACCAGAAACTGTTCCAGGGGCTCAGTATCAAGGGGAGAAATTACATTTTAGAGCGAAATTCTGAAAACCTATTAACATAGTTCCAGCTACAAGAGGTGCTACTGAGAAGATAAAACAGTAATGTGGCTGAGCCCCTAAAAGTGCTGTGTTGTCTAGAACCAGGACAGAACCCTGCCTCAGGTAAAATCTGAGTTGAAACCAAAACTCATAATGAGAAAGTGGTTTAAGGGAAGACATCATAGGAGGGAAGCATTCTGTAAGAACAAGGCAGGACAAGAGCCAAAGCCCTGGGTAGAAAGAGCATAGGGCAGAACGAAGGCCAGAGTGCCCAGCAAATGGGAGGAGACGGGGAGAGGAGCCCAGAGGAGGGTATGAGGCTCCAGGAAGGTGTCTTGGTGTAATTCAAGGCATCACAGGAAGCCACGGGATGTTTCTGAGCAGCAGGGTGAATGATCTAACTTCTACTTTAAATAAAAACACCTCTTTGACTGCTTTGTATAGCTATATACATCCCCATCAGAAAATGAATAATTTGCTCCTTTCCACAAGGTTGTCCCAAATACATTTTGCCCTGGGAAACCCTTGCCCCTATAAACTAACACACAGTAGTCATGAAAAAACTAGAAGCTCAGAGAGAAGCTATTAAAAGAAAAAGGTTGTAGTGCCTCACTTCATTATAGAAAAATGGACACTGAATAGAAAAAAATTTGCAAAATAAAACAGAAAGCTCCTCTAGAAAGCCTATTTCTATCCAGGGTCACATAACTCTTAAAATATCCATTGCATACTCTCTGTTAAAACAGAGAAAATTCTCTCCAGATCCAAAACAGATGAGATACACTAGAAGGCAGAAGCATTGCACAAAAGCTTCATGACGGAACCTAGAAGAAAATCATACCTGCACAGGGGAATCCCGTGCCCAAGGAGACTTTTTAGCAGTCCTTAAATTCTGCTGCTCAGCAATGAAACGAATCAGATGGTTTGTTTCAGGTGAGCCCCGAGCACCAACTGCAGATCGTCGTCTGGATTTTTTAAGATAGGATGATGACTTTCCTGTAATGAAACACTCTTATAAATTGCAACAAAACAAGGCAATCATTAGTAATCACGTCCAATACTCGTGATGTACCAGCCTGAGGGAGAAAACAAGATAAATACATGCTACAGAAATCTAAGTAGAGAATTACTGGCCAAGTTGTTCATACATCATCAGTTGGACAGGGATCTCTATTTTGTCCACCGATTGAGTCCACAATCCTAGAACAGTGCCTGGTACATAGAAAGCATTTATTAAATAGTTACTGAAAAAATACATGAACACATTTTAATTAATAGTTTTCTTTTTTGTCCCATATTTCCTGCACATAGAGGTGGGTAATGTCTTGCTTTCGACTAAGAATTTCTCTTTTTGAATTAGTCTTAGCCTGAAAGGGAAGATCTCCACGTAGACACTCTCACACTCTTAATTCTTGAAGATAATTTTGTTTCTCTTAGATTATCTACCTACCTTAAGCATTACCCTGAATTTTGGCCATATGCGTAAGCACACGAGTCTGGCTTTTTAAAGGTCTAAGGGACTAATGTTCCTGAGAAGGAAAGACAGGATGGTGTGCCACTTGGCCTTATCTCATTCATGTATTATAGTGCCCTGTGACTTCAAAGTCCTCCATTATCCTCCATTTCTAAATGGTGTCCTCTAAGCCTGCGGTCCCCAACCCCTGGGCTGTGGCCTGTTAGGAAACGGGCTGTGCATCACCGCCTGAGCTCCGCACTCCCCACATCCCCAGTCCTTGGAAAAATCGTCTTCCATGAAACTGGCCCCTGGTGCCAAAAAGATTGGGGACAGCTACTCTAAGTCAATTAGATTCCCATACAGTATTTCTTTCTTCTCCATCTTCATTAGACTTCACAGATGAATTTCATTTCTATTGATTGAAGATTAGCCCCTGAGCCAATTTTCAGCTTGTGATTTTTGAAGGACGCACATCCCAATCTTTCCATGTTGTGTTTTCTTAATTGCTCTTAAACGTTTTCTTATTTTTGCCAAATACAAAAATAAAATGCATCACTATTCCTGTTATAGACTCTTTTGTATCCCTGTGTCAGGTCAAAAAGTGATCACACACCATTCTTGTCCAGTACGGGCATAAAGCACAACTCTGACCTAAGAACATTATCACACTGGGTGTCCCAGGACCCTGTTAATTCCTGCTCTGCTAAATGAGTTGTGCATGTGCACAGGAGTCTCCCTGAAAAAGCAAGCTTGCAAAAAATTAATTTAGACACCTACAGGAGTAAAATAGTACATATAGACAAACAAAGCTGAGTTTTACTAGTTATTTTTAAACTTGAAAAACACTACAATGACCTCTTACCTGAAGAGTTCTTAACAAAGCTTTCAGATGTAATTCCCAGTTGCTCTACGGTTACTGTGGAAAAGTTCATGGGTGATTTAAAAGCATCTGGCGTGCAAAGATGAGGAGGTACTTCTGCTGCGTGCTTCTGAGGAGTCACAATCTTCCCCGTTCCCAAAACGAAAGAGGCATTTTCTGAAACAGAAACACGTTGCAGGGGCTAAACATCATTACCAAGACAAACGCCTAAACCTTACATTTCACAAGGAGGCAACAAGCAGATCACCACGTACCAGCATTAGTGATAGTAGACTCTTTGGTTTCAGACGGCTTGTCTTTTGACTTGGCGTCCATCTAAAAGGCGAAAAGGGGGAGAAAAAGAGAAAAGAAAGAAAAACAAACGAAATAACCCAACCCGCAAAATTAACATGATTCGATCAAGAACCTCACGCATGACTGAATTCTAACACAATCCATACTTGCACAATCCATATGTTAAGGGAATACTTTTGAAGCTCAAATCTAGGAGAAATAAAGGGAGGAAACTGTAGTTCGAGCTAAAACAAAGCACACCCCAGAGCCCAGACACAAGCCGAGGCCTTTCACCCTCAGTGAACGCGGGGACCACCAGGGCACCCCGAGAATGACGCAGCTCCGCGCGTTTCCAGGAATTCTACCTCAGCAGGACTGGGTGGGCCCGGGGACCCAGAGCAGGTGCTCGGAGGACCGCTGGCTCCGCGGTGAGGGGTGAGCAGAACAGACTCCGAGCAGCAGCCGGGGAAGCGGCACCGGCGTCCCGTCGCGGCAACTCGCCCGCCTCGCACGCCGCAGCCTCGGGCGTCCCCAGCGCCTTCCAGACCCCGGCTCTCCGAACCGGCAGGGGAAAGCACGAGCTGCCCGCCTGGCCGGCAGCGGGACCGATCTCCGGGTCGTCCAGCAGCCCCGCAGCGACGCAGCCCACGCCGCCCCAGCCCTGCCCGGGCCCGGCCGCCGCCGCCGGATTCAAACCGCGGCCCCGCCCCTCGGCGTTACTTCACGAACCTCTCCGCCGCCGCCGCGCTGGCGTCCGAGCGCGCCCCGAGCGCTCCTGGGCCCCGCCCCTCGCCGTCTCAGGCACCCCAGCTGCTCCCCCGGGCTCCGGGAGAAACCGCCGCCAGCCGCGCTCAACCCGCTGACCGGAGACACCCGCTGCTAACTTGGGCCCGCGGGGACTACTTTCCATGAGAGTCTCGCGGATTAACCCATCGGTTACCAATTTTGCTCCGCCTCCCATCTTTCGATTGGATGCTGCAAACTTCGAAAAGAATCATTGGGCCAATCCGTGCAGAACGACGATGGCTCTTACCCAATCAGTCAATCCCTACGGCGGCCGTTTCCTCAGGTTGGGCGAGTGGGCGGGGTTAAGGCAGGGGGAGGTGCTGACTGGTGTCCGTCTAGCGCTCCACCTCCTTTCTTCAAACCCCGCCTCCGCATGCAGATGAGCACCACCTAGAATTGGATCTGCGCCTGCTCAGTAACGCTTGGCCCCCGCCGTTCGGCTCCAGGTTCTTCTCTGATTGGCCGATACACCTTCCCGTCTGCTACCCTGCAACCTCTTTTCCCTCCCACCGTCCCGACAGGGTTAGCCAGAGCCCACCCAACGCAGGGTGCCGATTGGCTGAGTTCTGGCCGGTGCGGCGGACTGATTGGTGAGGCGCAGTGTCAGTCCCGCAGAGGTGGGGGAAGGGCCCCAGACTAGCTGAGGAGCCTAGGGGCGGGGTGGGAAGGAGGACCGGCCAACCCCGGGGTGTGGGACAGAGTGCGTGTGTGTGGTGTGTCCGCAAGAGAAGGAAGGTGGCGAAGGGAGGAGAGTCCGAGTGGGTGGAGGGAGGGGACGGGAGGGAGGAGAAAAAGGTGGGAGGAGGGCAAGGTGGGAGGGTGGCGGCTCACTCAGGACCCGGCGGGGGCAGCGCGATGAGGCGGGTGACCCTGTTCCTTAACGGCAGCCCCAAGAACGGGAAGGTAAGGGGGTCGTGAGGGGCGCGGCGGCCGGCTGTGGGCCGGGGCCGCCGGGCGCGGACGCGGCTCGCCGGGCAGCGGCTGAAGTTGGGCTGAGGGCTGGGAGGTGGGCGTGCGCCGGGTGGGGGGCGTTCCGGGG
The DNA here is from genome assembly GCF_041146395.1 of Eulemur rufifrons. Classification (NCBI taxonomy): domain Eukaryota; kingdom Metazoa; phylum Chordata; class Mammalia; order Primates; family Lemuridae; genus Eulemur; species Eulemur rufifrons. Next base: position 6,641,607 of record NC_090994.1, read on the forward strand.
GCAGCGTCGCGTCCCCGCGGCCTCCTCCGGACCCCCGGGCTCCCTGCCCGAGCCCGCCCGCAACTCCCCGGCTGCGCGGGGGGCCGGTGCGGGTCGCTCCCTCCTCGGTTCCCGAATCCGGGCTGCGGGTCCGAGAGGGCACGGAGGGCGTGGGGCGGGCCGCTGTCACCTGAGCGCTCGGCACTGCGGTGTCCTCCTCCCTCGCGTCCCCCAGGACCCGCTCCCCCAGGCTGGCCGGAGCCGGCGCTCTGCCTGTCCACCTGCGTGCTGAGTAATGGTCTGCTCGGGAAGGTGGCCGTGATGACTAAAGCATGTGAGATGGGCCAGGTGGAAAGAATTAAACTACCGGCGGATAAGTAAAATGTTCTTCCATCCTAGAAGATTTAAAAAACCTGGGACATTGTCAGGATGCTTTTCCTCCCTCTCTTTTAGGTGCCCCAATCCCCCAAGCCCCGTTGCCGCCAAACTTCTGTACTAGTTTTATTATTTCGCCTTGTTTTGGTTCCTTAGAGGACTGTGACGACAGATCAGAATGGGCTGATTTGACAGTAGTAGCCTTTGCCGTGTTAGGCCTGTGTCGAGGGTGTGGTGCTAAATATTTTTTCCAACGCCGGAGCAAGCCAAAATGAATTCTGTTCCTTCTCAGCCTCTTGCCCCACCCATGAAAGTTGTTGCTCTACTTTGGAAAATTTTGACTGTTTAAGGCAGAAATTTATTGAGTGGCTAAATGATTACCAGAAATGACTAAGCCTTTAGTGTCGAAGGTAAAGGTGAATTGGCCTCACTCTGTTATTTGCCCGAATACTCTGCTTCCTGCATAGTCTGGAAACACTGTAAATTTTTAAATAGTGTAATTGTGCAGTGGCCTTAAAAATGACTTTCCAACTACTCTGCAGTTTTTGAGTAAACATGCTCAGAAAATTTGAACCGCAGTGTGGTTTGTTGGCTATAATTTTGTGTTCTTCTGGTCTTGGAGATTTAATACTCGTGCAAAAACAGAATTGGCATAAATTCAAATTCTTGAGTTTTCATGAATGCTACCTCAAAAATAAGTTTCACAAAGTTTACATTATTTCTGACCATTATTAACTTTTTAAAACCTGTAGTTAATTACTGCTCATAATCTGAAACACATGTTGTTACTGTAAGAAAGATTTAGTAGTATAGCCACAGTTAGAATTGTAATGTAATCTCTCGAAAACAAACCTCTGATTGACCTTTTTATCCGACATTTCTGCTTTGTTATTCCATGGAAGACAATGTTTAGACCCAGTCGTAGATGTTTAACTGTGCTCTAATTCTCTTCTGAATCCCCAGAATTTTGTTGTGGTCAAAGATTGAGATGGTCTTTCCATATTGTGCTCTTAAAACTATATAGTTTTGCCTAGGTTAGATTTATGGATTTAACTTATATTTCCTTTCAAAATACTTGCTAGAGAATTTCAGAAGATTGGGAAAAATGCATCTCAAATAAAGATAAATATATTTATATTACAAAGATATAAAAATCCAAACTGGAGAATACTGGATTAAAAAGAAACAATGCCATAATCCTTACTGCTCAAATGGAGAACCTATGCTAAGCCAAAGGTGTCAGTGTTTCCTCTCCTTTCAGCTGATTGAAACATACTATTGTAATTACCAGTATGTGACAAAACAGAATAATACATAACAGCCTGCATTTTAGATATATAAAATGACTAGCTGGATTGGCAGGATCATGATATGAATGTTCATTAAGAATGTGCAGGAAAAAAAAGTACTATTCAAAGAGACTTTGATTTCCCATCTACCAGTTGGAATATCTGTTACCACTTAAATTATCTCTTTTACCTAGCTTCTGTTTTTGTTTGTTGATCTTACAAATAATTTCTGTTTTTTCAAATAAGTTTCCCTCTCATAGCTTGTTTAGTGGTTGCCAGACTGTGGGCCATGAAGCCTGGGAGTGGGGGGGCAACAAGTTGTTACAGGGTACTATGTCATATGCTCCCTGTGAATTTTCTGCGTATTAAATAAATTTCAGTATAACTAGTGAATGTATTTGATGTTGAAGAGAGGGTTATGCGTTCTCTGACTTCCAGAGTGAGGTGGCACACCACAGAGGGTGTGCAAGACGATCCATTGGAGTTTAGGAATATGCCTTTTGTTTAGCATGTCCCTTTTGTTTATATTTTTAAAAACATAAAATAATATGAAAACTTGATTTTTCTGCTCTAGAAAGGCACGAGTGCCTCCAGTCACTGAATGTATCAGCTGGTCTCTGTCTGTGAGAAGGGAGGGCAGGGACATGAGAATAGGTTGATAGTGACTTCTTCGCTGATTGGTTTGCAGTGACATATTTTGTTAAAGAAGCTTACAAGTGCTACTTCAGGATTTACATCCAGTGTTAACTAAATTAATCTTCACCAAAATGCCAAGTGGCGTTAAAGGATTCTTTCAAAGAAACGGCAGATTGAAGACTATTAATTATGCAAGCACAAGTAAACAACAAGAAAATGGCAGAAGTGGCTATCTCCTAATATAAAGTACGAGAGTAAAAAAAATGGATCTCTTTGGATCTGAGAAGTCAACCAGTTCCAAGTTTTAGAGATCATTTGAAGTCCTATTTAATAACTGCTATTAACAATTAACCTCGGGGGGATGGGGGAGCATGGGCAATATATATAACCTGAACTTTTGTACCCCCATAAACAAGCTGAAATTAAAAAAAAAAATTAACCTCTTCGTAAGTATATATTGTTCTTTGAAATATTAGCCGATGATAGGATGAAGTCATCCTAATTAGCAAGATATTTAGAAATATTTTCTAGCACATGATGACGAATAGCTTCAGATTTTTTTCTTTCTTTTTTTAATTTTTAATGTTTAAAGTCAATCTCGTATTTGGTAGACTTTCACTAAATTTAATGATAAATATTTAGAGGATTCTTACTGACCAACTCATAGTATAAGTCAGTAAAAGTACTCATCATTTTTGGGAAAATATATACTTTCTTACAGTGGTATATAGTTGATTAATAAATAAATATACAAATGTTTGAGCACATGCCCCAAAATATTTTACCGATGAGGTGCATAGCAAAAAACGTTTGAAGGCCATAGTTTTAAAACACTGGGATCTTTAAATTTTGGGTGTTTTCTTAAACTGCTCTAAAGGAGTTATTAATAATTATGCTTGTACCAATCCTCCTTTCTCCATGTGCCTCAAAATTCCCATTGTTCTCTTTTTAGTATTCCTTGTAAAAGTTTGCATTAAGGAAATTGAATGTAGTTTGTGTTTTCTGAGCAACCTGATGTCAGTGCAAAGTTTCTATACAACTTGATCTCAGTTTTTTTTTTTTTTTACTTCAGAAAATTAAATAATGAGCTGTGCAAGTCATAGGCCTTTTGTATACTGATGCTTTCATTCATCATTCATTCATTCAGCCAACAATTACTGAGTACCTTCTGAGTGTGAGGCATCATGCCAAACATTGCAAACATAGTGGGATAGGAAACATCTTCCTTCTGTACTATGATTGCATTCTTGGTCCAGGAAATAACTGTTTTCTTCTGGCTTTGATATTAGGTCAGAAATATGTTGTTGGTATTGAGTATCCAGATTTGAACCCATTACATTTTTAGAATTGAAGAAAGGTGAAAATCTATGGGAACCTCTGCCTCTTGAAATCTAATCATTAATAAGAAAGAACCCCATGAGGGTTCACTCTTTAAACCTAAATATTTCTTAATGTATGTGATATGTACAAAAGAATATAGTAAAGAATATTAATATACATAAAAATGAAAAGAAAAATCATATAACAAATATCTTTAAACCTGCCACAAAACTCAAGAAATGTAACATGCTCATCCACTTTCCTCTGCCTCGGCCTCTCCCATAAAAGCAGCCATTTTTATGAGTTTTGTATTTCTCTTTGCCTTGCTTTTTTTCTTTCTTTTTTAATAAATATTTTTGTCATATATATGTATAGCAAAACTACATATTTTCTGTTTTGCCAGCTTTGGGAATATCATGTCTCAAATTGGTATCATATTGTATAGTCGTCTGGGACTTGCTTTTTTCATTCAATTCCATCCGTAATGTCCCACATAGTGATAGTTTATTCATTTTCACTGCTTTATTAAAGTCCATTATTTAAAAATCCTACCATGATTTTCCTGTCAATGAACATTTGGTTGTTTATTTTCTTTATATTTTGCCATTAACGATGCTGCCATGAATATAGTCATTCCTGTATATGTGCTGCCATGAATATTCCTGTATGTGTATCCTGGTGCACATCAGTAAGCATTTTTCTAGGGTAGTAGTTTTCAAACTTTAGCATGCATCAGAATCACTAGGAGGACTTGAAAAAAACACATTGCTGGACTTTATCCCCAGAGTTTAACATTCAGAAGGTCTGGGACCATGAATTTTTAATTTCCCCATGGAATTTCCAGGTGATTCTAATCAGGTTTGAGAACCACCTACTCTAAGATGTATATACATAGGTGTAATTACCATGTGTAAGATTATGTAAATGTTCAATTTTACAAAATGATGCCAAATTGCTTTTTAAAGTCATTGCATTTATATTCCTCCCAATATTGAATAAATCTTCTCTTTGATCTATGTCCTCTCCAGCACTTGGTATGGTTAGAATTTTCAATTTTTATTATTATGTTTCTTAACCTTAGAGTTAGTTATATCATCTTTTTTGGGCTTAAAATCATTTTAATTTTTAAAATGTATTAAACTAAAACTATAGGTAGAGTAGATTGAGTTCTACATTTAGTTATTAATTGTGTTTGGGCTCGGTGCCTGTAATCCCAGCACTTTGAGAGGCTGTGGTGGGAGGATTGCTTGAGGCCAGGAGTTCAACACCAGCCTGGGCAACATAGTGAGACATCGTCTCCACAAAAAATAAATAAATTAGCTGGGTGTGGTGAGCATACCTGTAGTACCAGCCACATAGGAGGCTGAGGCAGAAGGATTGCTTGGGCCCAGGAATTTGAGGCTGTAATGAGCGAAACCCTGTTTCTAAAAAATAAATAAATAAATAATAGTTGTTATAATAATTATGATTAATGGTTTTGTGTAAATCAGCTTTCACAAATGAAACAAGTGTTTATTGATTGTGTACCATGTAATATCGTGGGGATTTAAAAAAAATGTCTTAAATACATGGGCAGATTTTAATTTTTAAATTTAAATAACATAGTTTACAGTTTAAAAATGGATTTAAAGGCAAATTAAAATTAGCAAATCCTGCTAGGCACGGTATACTGTTTACTTTCCCAAGTGGTAAATAGCTTTCATTTGTCATGGAATCTGAAATTTAGAAAGGATTAAGTCTGAATCATATTATAATACAGTCTTCGTAAACTTTGATAGATGTACATCTCAGTTTACTCCATAAAATGCTTCAGTTCTTAGTGCCTACGTTATTAAAGTAAATAACGACAGTGACATGGAAACACCAGGTCCACATGATGGAAATAACACACACAAAGCATATAACCTTTACAAGCATGATTATTTTATAAATGCTTGGCCTCTCTTTGGCTCAGTAGGAGGACTAAAATAAGCCCTAAAAAAATAAATTGGAGCTTATATCCATGATATGAAATATTTTCATTGCTGCTTTTTCCCAACAGAGTTGTTATATGAAGCAAAGTACATGTGCCAGTCTGTTTGAAACTTTCTCAGTAACTTAAAAATCTTTTTCCATGTGTAGGACATTTTTATGCTGATATATATATTTTTAAACCTGATTTCTAATTAGTTTATATAAAATACAGAGATTTTGAATATTAGTATTACAATATAATTCCTTTTTTATTTGGTAGTGTTAGTATGCTTCAGTGATTCTAGTTGAAGAATAAATGCCAAGAATAGCCCTCCAAGTGAAGAACAAATATATTGGCTCAACTTAAGGGAAATTTTCAAATTTATAGCACTCTAAGATTCTTTGTATTAATTTTAATTGACGACCCTTTGGTTAATTGTCAACTGTTAGACTGCCAAATGCTAAAATAATTTTATTTGTAAAACTAGTATGGAGCTATGGAGACCTTAAAATAATTTAAAACTTTGCCCCTTTGTTGCATAAGTAATACAGGTCCATTGTAACAAATTTGGAAAACAAAAAACTCACAATAAGTCAACCATAATTCCATTATTCAAAGACAGCCACTTTTAATAGTTATATGAATATCACTTTAGAATCATGTTTATGCTGTGTACTTTGTTTTTCAACTTAGTGGAAGAGATTTAAATAAATATAACTGATTCATACCCAAAAAGGTGTGTCCTAGTTCAACACTCTGAAAGGAATGAAAATTTTACACCCCATTCAAGAAATATTTGTCAAAGGCCTGCCATAAGCCAGGCAAGGTAACATTTAGCCAAGTGGATCCTTCCATTTAAGCTGGCGGTAGTAATCTTCTTGAGTCAGAGATTGGGGCAGCACTCAGTCACAGGGATGTACTTCTTTAGTGCTGCTCATCAGCTTTGCCAATGGATAGTTGTTCACCTACATTCACAGAATTAGGAACAACTTTTTACAAATTAAAACTATTCTATTGCACCTTTAGGGTCCACGTAGAAAGTCAGATTGGAAAATATTTGATGAAATGGTAAATTGTTTTTGAAACTGTTAGGACTGATTTAAGTGACAAATAAAAGTTGAACTCAATTTATACTAGACTGTGCTCCTTAGCAGCTTTGTGGCCCACAAGGAAACACCTGTTGTGCTTTGATTGCCTTGAGAATAGTCCTTGCCAAACCGTATGTATTTTCTGTCATATGGTCAAATTTGACTTCAGTGGGGAGAAAGGGAACACTACATAAAAACAACAAATAGGTCTTGAGTTAGACTCCATCATTTTGTTACTTTGGATTGCTTTGTCATAGGAAAGCCTAACAAAATCAAAAATTTTATTTTTTGTTCTTTGTTTTATTCTGCTTTTTAGAACAGCACTGTCCAATAGAACCTCTGTGATGATGGAGATACTCCATATCTGCACTGTTCAGTATGGTAACCACTGGCCACTTTCACAGCTGGGCACTTGAAATATGATTAATGTAACTAATGGACTGCATTTTAACTTCTAATTAATTTTAATAAATTAAAATTGAAATAGCCTCATGTGGCTAGTGACTTCCATATTGGACAGTGCAGCTTTAGAACATGGTGAGTGGCCATTATTTTCATTGGAAGACAACTGACCTATAGGAAAACCCAACTCAATTATTAATACATAGAAGTGGACAATTTAATTTGCTATATTTTGAAAAATAAGTCATTTAAAATCTTCAGCTCTAACATTTAAGTGAAGTACAGGAGCATAACGTAGACAGATACATTAAACTTGAGCCTATTTTACAGTATGGCCAATAGAGAGAAGTGAAAGAAATGCTGAGGGAGAAAGTTGATTGTATATATGTGGCAGAAGAAAGCCATGTAGAGATATACAGGAAGCATAGATAAATAAGAGGCAAAAGAAAGATTTAGAAAATTTTCTAGTATAATAGCAATCATGACAAGAACATTGATGTTGGAAAGCAGGAGCTTCTTAACCCTCCCCTCATGGCACCTTCCTGACTGTAATAGTTGTTTTGCACCTGCCTTGGTTGATCTCTTAATCCTTTGCATTTTTGCTTCTTTCTTCTCCGTCTATACTCTTCATGGTCTTTGCCTTAACACACCAGGTTTGCTGTACGTAATGCCCTGGGTGCTGTACTTCTCTTCCCTTTCTCCCAGGAATGTGTATGGGCAATAACAGAATTACAGGCTCTGTTGCAGAGGTGAAAAGTGAAAGGAAATATGGGAGACCTATTTTACTCAGGCTTCAATTATTTATGGCACGCCTGCTGTGTGCAGGACACTGCCAAGTGCTTTGCATTCTTTTTTTAATCGTGGTAAAATATGCCAAGATTTACCATTTTATTCTACTTTCTGTCTGTATGAATTTGCCTGTTCTAGGTGCCTTCATGTAAGTGGAATCATACAATATTTGTCCTTTTATGCATCTGGCTTATTTCACTTAGCATAATGTCTTCAAGTTTCCATATACAGCATGTATATGTAGCATACGTCAAATTCATGGCTGCTTATGGCTGAATAATATTCCATTGTATGTATATACCATTTTGTTTACCCCCCTCATCTGTTTATGGACACTTGGATTATGCATTATGGTTTCTAATCCACCTAGTTCCCTTTACATTGTTCTTGCCTTCAATCCTTCCCCCAAATGCCCCAGTTGACAGCACTCTTCTGGCCTTCATCCTTCGGATCCAAGAAAAAAAATTGGAATCTGGGCACTCTGCTTTTGAATGACTGCATCCTCATGGTAGCGAACAACTACCTTCATGACATGTTATTTACTTCATTTATTTAACTAAAAACAGTCTACCATACATGAGTCACTGGTAGAGAAACAGTCCTGTTCCTCATTTCATGTGGCATCTTTACACGATATTCTTCTGAAGTCCGTTAACTGGTCACGCCTCATAGCTCCTCATCTACTCTTTACTTACAACATTCAGAGGTCCTAACTGATAGTGGTTCGACTATACAGCTCAGCTACCGGGAGCCCATAGTTAGAGTTATGACCAGAGCACAAAATTCACTTACATGTAGAGATTCTCAGCCCCCTGCTTAATCGGTTGCATGTATCTCGCACATACATCAGACTGTGCCCGATTCATTGTCAGCCAGCTCTCTGATGTATTCATAATGTTAGATTCTAAAATCTGGCTTTTGTAAAATAATGACTATGAGTAGTTACTGAAGAATTAAATGAGGTGGAAAGTTATATTTTCTATGGTGGTTGATATAGTAAATATATAATAAACAGCACTAAGTCATTCCTATTCTAAAAATGAACCATTCCTATAACAAAGGAGTAATTTAAGAATAACATAAGTTCTTAATAGGTTTCAGGAGGCACTTAACTAAGCTCTTATCAAGCATTAACTCGTTTCATCCGCATAATAACCTTTTGAGATAGGTGCTACTGTTTTTTTCATATCTACTTAAAGCAACAGAAGCATAAAGAGGTTAAGTTATTTATCTCAAGTTGACAGACTGTGTCAGAATCTAGATTCAAGTACAGGTCTATCCTCAGAACTGGAGCACTATTAATATTTAACATACCTTAAGATCGTAGATTGGTTTTAGTCAGAGGTGATTTCTTTTTCTCTAATTTTGCCATTCTGCAATCTGCAATATTAGGCACTAAGTAAATGTATGGGTCTAGAAGAAAAAGGGACACTGTAAAGAACCTCTTGAAATCTCCTTTTATGTGATAATCTGATTTTTTTAGTTCTGTTTGTAGTATGATGATTTATAATTTGTGGGTGATGAAATTTGTTAAATAAGTTGTTCAAATTAATCTAATGTGTTTACAGGTAGTTGCTGTATATGGAACTTTATCCGATTTGCTTTCTGTGGCCAGCAGTAAACTTGGCATCAAAGCCACCAGTGTGTATAATGGGAAAGGTGGACTGATTGATGATATTGCTTTGATCAGGTAACCTTCACCTTTTTATAAGCTGTCAACAGTGTGCTTCATCTTCCTGGTGCTAGGCTGTTTCCCTTAAGCAGTAGTTTGATCACTGTCAAGTGTACAGGATTTGGGCAAGTGATTGCCTAGAATTTGCTCTTTGAAATTTAAGTCATTTGGACTTAGGGCATATTGATCACATGGAAAACCCTTAGTGTATTCCAGTATACCTGTCATCTTTCTACATAGTTCACATATGGCTGTGAGGAATTTCTTCTTTGTGGTACTAGAGATGAACCTAATAAGACATGCAGTTTGTAATGTTAAAAATCTAATTGATAGGCCGGGCGCGGTGGCTCACGCCTGTAATCCTAGCACTCTGGGAGGCCGAGGCGGGTGGATCGCTCAAGGTCAGGAGTTCGAGACCAGCCTGAGCAAGAGCGAGACCCCCGTCTCTACTAAAAATAGAAAGAAATTATATGGACAACTAAAATATATATATACAAAAAATTAGCCGGGCATGGTGGCGCATGCCTGTAGTCCCAGCTACTCGGGAGGCTGAGGCAGGAGGATCGCTTAAGCCCAGGAGTTTGAGGTTGCTGTGAGCTAGACTGACGCCATGGCACTCACTCTAGCCCGGGCGACAGAGTGAGACTCTGTCTCAAAAAAAAAAAAAAAAAAATCTAATTGATCATTTTACTTTTATATGCAACTGCTTGTTATTAAATTCATTTCCTAAAACTGCTTTGAATTTTATAAACATTATAGAGACCAGTTTTTGTAAAAACTTGCTAAATATGAGAGATATCATAAGTGATCCACCCCACTAGTGGGCTTGTTTTTTTTTTTTTTTTTTTTAACTATCCTAGGCAGATTAACAGAAGTGTGTAGTTCACCTCACTCGGTCTTCACAGGGTGGAATTTTGGAGCAAGAAGATACTTAAAGAAGATAGTGAAGGGAACACAAATTAAGTACTGACTATACCAGCTATAATTGCTTTGCCCACGTTATTTAATTGTAAAGCAGGGTTTTTTTTAATTGATGGTGTGAAGATGATGATGCTCTAAATTATAGTATATACAAAGTTTAGTCTCTGTATAAATCCAGATCTGAATGAACTTTCAATATAATAGACTGCATTTGAAGTTAATCAGTTCTAGTTCCTTCATTTTATAAATGAGGAAACTGAGCATCTGTGAAGTGACCTACTCAGCTGATAGAGCTTAGCAGTTGATTTTTGTATGAAAAGAAATTTTTATGCTAATCTGAAAAAGTTAACTGGAATGGTGAACAAGTAGAAAATATTATAGGCTACATCTGAAATCCAAATAAGTTAGGGGAATTTCTTAGTTTTTTAATATCTGTCTCCCAGCTTCTTTCAGTTTCTAAGGATAACTGAGTCCCATTGTTGGATGATCTGCATCAGCCTAGCTTTCTCCTTCACAAACTACAGACTCTGCTTAGAAAAACTCAGTGTGTTCCTCTGATGTCCTATAAGAAATTAAAAAAAAAAAAAAAACTTATACAAAAGGTCATAACTGAAGCCTTCTGAGCTATAAAATAGCTACTTGTTTATTGGGTTTTGGTTCACAGTACAGTCTCTGATCATTTACAATAATCATGTGATAGGTTAGGGCAGAGGAAGAGGAGGATATACACTGATAATTCGGAATTGTGAGTTGTGTGTAATAATTTACATTTGGGTCTGTGGTGGACGTGTTATGGGTAAGTGTTAATAGCAGAGTTACTTCCAGTTATATTTTTCCTAGATTTAATACAAAGCTTTATTTCATTTCCAAAGCACATAGCAGTTAATGATACAGGAGACAATCTCATTTATTTAGGGGTAAAAAATTAAACAGAAAGAGTTGGCTATGGCTTTAATCGTATCCTTTGAGCATAATGGTACATTCTTCAGTTAATAAACTGAATTCACATAATTTGTATAGTGGAATTTTTTTTTTCTATTTTGAAAGTACTTTCATGTATAAGATCTTATTTTTGAATTTAAATCCAGGGATAGTTAAGTTGCGGGGGTAAAGCACTGGAAATGTAACTTCTTTGCTGTATAGATTGATAGCCAAACCAAAATTGTGCAGGGGTTTTAAATTAAAAAAAAGACTGATAGAAAAACCTATTTTATATAATTCTAAGGAATCATTCCTATAATCAACAAATGATCAGTGTGATTTCTAGATTTTGATGGTGGCTTTTTAAATTTTGATTTTTCCAGGGATGATGATGTTTTGTTTGTGTGTGAAGGAGAGCCATTTATTGGTAAGTGACTTCCTTAAAAACGAGTTTTGTTGGTCAATATAAAAAAGATGAAATGGCACATATTTTAAATGAGATTATTAAGCTTAACACTAAAAAAGATCTTGTGGCTGTATTCAGCTCTTCACTCCCTTTTTGAGTCTGCACTCAGGGTGTGTGTTAAATTTTTTATTTGAATTACATGATCATATTTTGATATAGATACTTCATATTTTACATGCCTTTAAAATGCTCTGAAACTACAGTTTTGTTTTGACATTTTTTCTTTGATAGTAATTGTCAGAATTTCTCTTAAGTATTATACCAGATATTTCTAAGCAAATACTGCTTGCATAAGTAGTGTTTGACAGTCCTTCATAGTGATCAAAAAATGATTTGGCATCAACTGTATACACAGGTGCACACGCACACACACACACTACCCTTTGATTTGGAAGAAAGTTTATACAATTGTGGATCTCAAAAGAAAAAACCTAAAGCTTAAGTAAGGTAAATATTCTTTTAAAAGTATTTGATTTAAAAAAAAAAAAAAAAGTGATTTATTTAGTTCCATACAGTCACACCCTGAATATGTGTTTACTTATTGTTTAAAGTATCACATTAATTGTATTTGATGCATGGAAGTAGTTCTCAGGCTGGTTGCTCACGGACTTGCCAACTTGTAAGTCAGTGCATTCTCTTCTCTGTATCTACCTTTAAACCAGGAGCAAAAATTTTTCCTCATCTTCTTTTATCCGCTGACCTAACAGTGGTTGGCAGACAGTGGTCACTTAATTGGTTCACTGCATACAAACAAACAAAATGAAAAGTAATTAAGGTTTGGTTTTATTTTTGTTCTACTGTTACAAACTCTTGGATTTAAAAATATTTGCTATGTTTTCATCTCCTGCATTTATTGATGTTTAGATTGTCTTACTTTGGCCATAGGAAACCTCTTTACGTCCTTTTAACACAACCCCATTTGTCTTTTATAGATTTCTCGTTATCTAGAATAACAAGGTATTCATCTGAACCTTTTCCTGTGGATCTACATTTTTTCCAAGAGGTCTTGATTTCTTTTAGTGGGAAGTGTCATTTAGAGACACTAGGTGCTAGGGAGGCTCTTCGCTGTTGTGTTGTTCATCATCATTACTAGGCCTTTTGGGGGACAGAGTTGGAAATATATAGCTAGCTAGAAACAAAATTTATATATAATATAATACATATTATTGATATAAAGTGTATATGTCATATATAACTGGGGTCCCCAACCCCTAGACCAGTATTGGTCCATGGACTGGTACCAGTCTGGCCTGTTGGGAACCAGGCCGCACAGCAGGAGGTGAGCAGCAGGCCAGGCAGCGGAGCTTCATCTGTATTTCCAGCCACTCCCTATTGCATCACAGCCTGAGCTCCGCCTCCTGTCAGATCAGGGGCCGCATTAGATTCTCATAAGAGCAAGAACCCTGCTGTAAACTGCGCATGGAGGGATCTAGGTTGTGCCTCCCTCTGAGACTCTAATGTCTGATGATCTGAGGTGGAGCTGAGACGGTGATGCTAGCATTGTGGAGCAGCTGCAAATACACATTATCATGAGCAGAGAGGTTCAACTGCACAATAAATGTAATGTGCTTGAATCATCCTGAAACCATCCCCGCCCTGTCTGTGGAAAACTTGTCTTCCATGAAACTGGTCTCTGGTGCCAGAAAGGTTGGGGACTGCTGAATAACATAAGATATGGATGGACTTAATATCTCATGGGTTCATATTAATACTTCCAGTTTATATTCAGGATGATAGGGTTTTTACTTAACCCTTCCTATGTTACATCTGTGTTTTCTTTCTTCCATATCAATAATCCTGATTTTCAGGGACATAGGGATTGATAGAATTATAATGTCACATAATTACTTATCTACTTCATCCCATGCAAAACACACATAAAAGTATCAGAGTAACAACCCCAATACTTTGAATACCAATATGATTACTAAAAACAGTTGAACATTTTTTAATGTATGCTAAATCCTTTTTTCTCTTACTTAAGAAATAATTGTATTGTTTCTACATTATCAGAATATACACCCATTGTATACTGTGCTGTCTCCCTTATCACCCTTATTTAGTTTAAGTGCATTTAATGCTTATCTCCATTCCTTTTGTTCATGTCTCCAGTGGTTATCTGAAACTTGATCTCAGTAGAATCCTCTCCAAGAACCTGTGAGAACAATTTTGTTTGACATCTTGAGAGTAGATAACATATGGCTTCTATCCTTGAAAATCAGCTTGGTTGGATATGAAATCAGGTCAAAGCTTTACAAATTATGAACTTTAAATATGTATAGTTATACCTCAGTGAACTGGTAAAATTGTATGTCAGTTATACCTCAGTGAAGTAGTAAAAAAAAAAATCCTTGGTTCACATTTCATTCTTTGACTATCTTGGAATATGTTACTACGTTTTATTCTGGCATGAGATGGTGGTATCAAAAAATCCGATCTTTCTTAAGTGATTGTTTTCCCTAGATCACTCTTAGGATGGTTCTCTTTTTTTAAAGTACAGTAATTTTGATAGACTATTTCTTGGTGTTCTGGGTTATTCTGGGTTGATTTTCTCAGGTATGTAGTGGGTCCTTTCAATATGTAGTTTCAAATATATGTATTTTTAGATTCCAGTAAAGTTTCCTTGAACTTTAAATTACGTGTTTATTTTGTCCCCCTTGCTTTGATTTCCTGTTTTCAGGACTCATTATATGTATGTTGGATCTTCTACATTTGGAACCTTCTGTTAAATCCATTTTATCTCTTTCTTAATTTCTTTTTGATTTTTAAAGCTTTCTTCTTTTTTACCTTTTATTTCCCTTAAGGCATTATCTGTTGTGTTTATTCACTCTTGTATTTCTTCTAGTTTAGTCTCCATTTTCAAAATGGATTTTCTTTTTTTTCTAACTCTATCCTGAGTTTTCTCACCTCATTTCTGAATTTTGTAATTCTGGTTTATGCTGCTATTTTATATATGGTATTATTTATTTCTTTTCATGTGTTTTGGAATGTTAGATTATATTTTTATCTTTTTTGTGGGCATTTCTTTGTGGCATGTTTTCATTGTCTATAAGAATGTAATTCTTCTTATTCTTTTAATACTTTTGTGTGGTATTTGATCTTAATTGTCTTCTGTTACTCATTTTTATGTGAAATTAGTTTTCCTTAACTTGAGGAGGACTAAGTTTTTCTAATTTCATGGTCTTTAGTTCCCTTTTCTGTTGTTTTTGTGAAGTGTTAAAAAAAAAATGGACTCACTTTCTGACATATTCTGGTCTGTAGACCTTCTTAACTTTCCAGATAGGACACTTTTTTTTGTGTCTCTGTTGGCTCGTTCTATTCAACTTGGATTCTTTTCTTAGCATCTTGTTAGTATCAGTACGGGGCTTTGTCCTTAGAAGACAGTTTGGCAGGTGGGTTTTGAGAGTTTATTTGTAGCCCCTTCAGATCTTATTGTCAACTACTTGTGTCACCCACTTTTAGTGTAGACATGCCCCTCCCACTTCTAGGCTGCTGTTCTCAGATAGTCTTACTGAGCTGTGAAGTCCATATTTATGGACTGCTTTGGCATTCTTGGGTTCATCACGTACCCTGTAGCTTCTGTCTGCCTTTTCCTTCACAGGTGCTGAGAGCACGCTACTTTTACAGCTGTTGGTGTTGGTGGGACTACCTTATCACCTAGTTTTGTTTTAGGTGCAGTCATTGGGTTTGGGTTTTGCTGTCCTATTATCTCTGGTATACTTTTATGTGTATATTTAGTTTAAAAAATTAAGCAACTGTCATCTTCCCAGAATCACCAACCTTAATATTTTTATTATTTTCTACATGTCATTTGTAGATCCTCAGACAGATTCTAAACCACCTGAAGGATTGTCAGGATCCCACACAGACTGGCTAACATTAAATGTTGGAGGGCGTTACTTTACAACTACACGGTAGGTGTGTGTGTATGTGTGTTAAAGAGAGAGAACGAGAATGCAAAAGGAATGCTATATACCATTTTTTCTTTCCTTCAATCTACTGATTTCCTTAAAAGATATTCAAATGCTGCTTAGATATACTATGTGATCTGAAACCATTTTTAGAACTTTTTTTGAAGGAAAAAGTAAAACATGGTCACAAATCATTCCAGAGAAAGCATAAATTGTGTTTTAGAGTGTGCTTTTTTGATATTAAGTAATACACATGCAATACAAGTAAAAATGAACACTACTGGAATACATAGAGATTACAACTGCTTTTATTAAAGTGATCAGAAAAATGTAAGTTTAGAAGATCAAGAATATTATTATGTAATAGTTTGCTAGCAAGACAGATGAACATTTAAAGTAAAGGAAACTAAAACAATATGTAAGTCAAAGGAAGTGCCAATTTAGAAGGGATTTTGATAAGTGGCAACTTATTGCACGTTTTTGTTTCCCAGCATTACTCCTACCAGGTTGTAGCATGCATCTTTTTGAGAGAGCAGCTGGGATCGAGTATACTCTTGACTTAAATATGTTTGTTTATAAAGACAAATGGAGAAATCAATTTTTTTCCCTGAATTCTTAGGAGCACTTTAGTGAATAAAGAACCCGACAGTATGCTGGCCCACATGTTTAAGGACAAAGGTGAGTTTTTTCACATTTTATGTGATCTTGATAACTCCTGACCTTCTGTACTTTTTAATGATGTCAGTAATTTTTAAAAGAGTAAAAACTTACTGGTATGTTACACAATTTTCTTCCCATAAATTTCTAACTTTCTTTTTTGTTCATGTGGGGCTGTCTTCATTGTAATGGTAACACAGGCGTCTGGGGAAATAAGCAAGATCATAGAGGAGCTTTCTTAATTGACCGGAGTCCTGAGTACTTTGAACCCATTTTGAACTACTTGCGTCACGGACAGCTCATTGTAAATGATGGCATTAATTTATTGGGTGAGTTTTCAATATAATTATACAATTCCTCACATCTTTATCAGTTTAGAATTTTCATTTTGTTTTCATTTAGTATATTTTCATGAAGTGAAAGTGTATCTTTTCCATTTTTTGAACTAAATGTTTTCCCATGTATATGAATGTATATAGGTATAGACACAGATACAGGCACAGGCAGGTGGTCTGTCAGGTAGGTAGTCTTTGTACGTGTAGGTTTATATCTAACCCATAAATTTCAATTTCAGATTCTAAAGTGATTTCAATTCTATTGGAAAGGACTGTAAGGGATTTTGTTGTTTCAATTTTTTTTTTTTTTATTTTTAGTGAATTGTGACTGTAACTTGGCTCCAAGTTATGGACATTCCCATTATACTGAGAATTAGAGTAGTGAAAAGGGAAAATCATGCTTTGGATAATAGCCTGGATTAGAGTCTCGATTCTACAATTTACTAGAAGATTAACTTGGGGAAAGTCTCTCCGAGTCCCCTTTGAAAAATGGATATTAAAAATACTCTCATCCGTACCAACATCACAAGATTTTTGTGAACGTTCATGAAGATGATGTAGACAAAAGCCATTATAAAACACTGGTTGCATATTTGGAAGTTTATTGGCCTCCAAGTGGCTGAATTTCATCTGATGTTCGTACGTGAGGAGAGGTGGGGAGTGTGACAGTCTTGAGTTCACCTGCCTGTTTAGCTTCAGCACATTGTTGCCATGTTGGAATGTGGACTGAAGGTGCCAGAGCCTTGATTTATAAAGCAAAGCTGGATATCTAAAATTTTGTGTGACATTTTCTGATTTGAAAACACTATGTGCTGAATGTATCAGAATCAGTCCACGGACTACTAGTTTACAGTCGCTGTAGTGAAATACAGAACACCCAGTAACTTTAATGTGGCTTTATTAAACTTTATTCCCTTTCAAATGTGCCTATTGCAAAAAAAAAAATCACATTATTTGACCCTGTCAGTTACATCCATAAACTATTTGTAACTAAATTCTTACTGTTTTTTTTTTCTTTTACTTTCTACCAACTATTGCTTTAAATCCTTTACAACCTGTTGTATTATCTTAGTTCTTCTGCAGGAGTTACTATTATAAAAATAACCAGTGATCTGCTCTGGTAAACGGCGTTTTCTTTTCAGCACCTATGTCAGCCTGTGGTTTTTCACGCTAATGACCACCCTCTTCTGAGTACATTTTACACCTCACCATTGGATGTCCTATAGGTTCTTGTATTCCTCCCATTTTAATTTTTCCTCATAGCATTGATAGCATTTTGTATCCTCCCTGCCTAGAAAACAACGTGAGGAATATGTTAAATATATCCATGCTATCTCAGACTTCTGCTATCCAGGCAATTACCAAGATTTGCTTGTTTTTTCTTTTTCGTGTTTCTCAACCATTTCTCCTATTTATTGAGTTGTTCAAAAAGCAGAGCTCTCTACTGGATTCATTTTACAAAGCATTATTTTTAGTTAGTATAGTTTCAGTCCAGACTTTTCACATGGCCTACAGGTTGTCCCAAATTGTTACATGCTTTAAAATAATCTACAGTAATATCTGTAAGACCAAAAAGGTGTAGTTAGTGGCAGAACTGGGATTCAACTCCAGGTCTTATTGGTGCCAATAGAAAATGCACTCCTTTCCTCTACTGTCCTCCATGTATGTGTTTTTGTATTTCTAAGGCTTTTTGGAAGTTTTAAAGGTTTAATTCTAAACCTAGAATGAGAAAAGCATCTTGACCACCTTCCTCGAGAGGTTATGATATACCCAGAAAATCTTGGCAAATTGAGAGCAAGGCCCACTAGACCCTCTCTCTCTCTCTCTCTATTTTTTTAATTTATTTTTTTCCACTTTCTCCTCCTCAAGACCCACTCTTATGATGGGTTTCTACCAGGGACAGATATTGTGGTGTGGCTGCCCTTTCAGGAGGAATCCAGAGATCAAGGCACTCTGGGGTGGGCTGGAGACCCCATGCCAGGGTGGCTGCCTGAGTAGGGTGCTGGATGTTGGAGGACCTTTGTTTTACAATTGGATTATTAAAGGTGGAGTTTGGTTTTTACAGAAAAAGATCATATTATTCTACCCAAATAACTGCTTGTGGTTTTCTATAGCTATATTTAGTTACCTTTTCTCACTTTCTGTGTAATTTCTGAGTCCTTAGTTTTGTACCAAGTGAACAACCACCTGAAAGACTGAGTCTTCATTTGAAAGATAATGGATCCCAGATTTATTCCCACACACTTTGATGATGTGAGAAAGTAAGCATACCCAGTCACCTAAAAGTAAATAACAGATGAATCCCTTTTATCAGTTAGAAATTTTAAAATTTATTCTCCCATGGGAAAAATTTCTGAGTTATACTTCTGACTTCCGTTGTGAAGCCAACTTTAAACTTTTATTCACCTCTATCATTTTCTGATTCAGTACGTAAAAGGTATTTGTGGCAAACTATTCAAATCTGCTCCATTTAAAAAGTCAATTAAACGTTAAGATTAAGTGAACTAATCATATTTTATTGAATTTACAATGAAGTCACTAACTTAGTTGTTTTAGGAATATGTAGTATTAGGATTTCTTGTCTATGGCCTATTTAAACTCATTATCAGAAATAATTTTAAAATATGGAAGGCTTTCATTCTTTTGTAAAAATCTTTTTATTGATACATAATAGATGTACATATTTTGCGGGTACATATAATTTAATACAGTCATACAATTTAAAGATCAAATCAGGGTAATTGGGATATCCATTACCTTCAATATATGAGAAGGCTTTCAGTCTAATTCATTAGTTTTCTATTTTTCCTTTTTCAGAATATAAATAATTTAGACCTTTGTTTTTACAAATATTTTTAAATGTTCTATATGTATGTTCTAAACATTACTTTTCTATATTGTCTGATAGACTACTTGTTAAATTTCAATTCCATCGTGAGAATTGAACATAAATTCTTTAAATATCAAAATGAATAGTTTTCTGTAAAAGTCAAATCATTTTTGTTCTGATAGGTGTGTTAGAAGAAGCCAGATTTTTTGGTATTGACTCACTGATTGAACACCTAGAAGTGGCAATAAAGGTAAGGCTCTTTTTACATTAGCAAGTGTTACATATGTTGGAGATAGCTCCCCAAAGCCCATTAATTTCTTAATCTCTTTTTCAAGAATTCTCAACCACCAGAAGATCATTCACCAATATCCCGAAAGGAATTTGTCCGATTTCTGCTAGCAACTCCAACCAAGTCAGAATTGCGTTGCCAGGTAATTAAAGCAGGCTTCTATGAGAGTTATTTGTATCAGCAAATCTGTGACTTAATTTTACATCCTTCCAGGGTTTTTTATGTTTTTTGCTTTATTTTCCTTTTTCATGCAAGATATAATTTAATTAAGGGTTATAGTGTTGATTTAATTCTGAAGTGGTTAGCTAAAAAGAGATGCAGTAGCCTTTTTTATTGTCTAATTATGCTTTATGTAGCAGTTTGTGAGTATTGCATGGAAATTGTAGCAATTTTTTTTCAAGTCAGTATTTGTGCAGTTGCTACATATAGCCTGGTCAGTGGCAGATACTTGTACTTTTGTGTGTTGTAGCATTACAGATTTTAAAAACCATAATACGGGCCGAGGGTAGTGGCTCACACCTGTAATCCCAGCACTTTGGGAGGCTGAGGCAGGAGATTGCTTGAGGACAGGAGTGCAAGACCAACCTGGGCAACAAAGCAAGACTGGGATCTCTATGAAGAACAAAATTTGTTTTAAAAAAAAAAAGCTGGGCACAGTGGCACATGCCTGTGGGCCTAGCTACTCAGGAGGCTGAGACAGGAGGATTGCTTGAGCCCAGGAAGTCGAGATTATAGTGAGCTATGATGGCACCACTGCACTTTAGTCTGGGCTACAGAGAGAGACCTTGCCTCTTAAAACACAACACACACTCACTCTACTCATTTTTTCTTAATAAAAGTGTCTTAAATTATTGGATTAATAACATAATTTAAACATAATTAGACTTAAATAACACTTATCAGCAGGTATATAAGTAAAAGGGATCCCTCTTCGAAACTTCAGAATGAAGTATAGCCAGGCTATATTCTAATGTATTTACAAATGGGTTTTTTTTTTTTTTTTTGAGACAGAGTCTTACTCTGTTGCCTGGGCTAGAATGCCGTGGTGTCAGCCTAGCTCACAGCAACCTCAAACTCCTGGGTCCAGCGATCCTTCCTCCTGCCTCAGCCTCCCAAGTAGCTGGGACTACAGGCATGCACCACCATGCCCGGCTAATTTTTTCTATATATATTTTTAGTTGTCCATATAATTTCTTTCTATTTTTTTAGTAGAGATGGGGTCTCGCTCTTGCTCAGGCTGGTCTCAAACTCCTGAGTTCAAACGATCCACCTGCCTTGGCCTCTCAGAGTGCTAGGATTACAGGTGTGAGCCACCGTGCCCGGCCTGGGGTTTCTTTTTTGATGAACTCATTAAGGATACTTATTTGATGTTTCTAAGTTCCATTTGATCATGTGGTATAATAAATTCCAAGTGACTGAACTGCCAGTTGCTTTTAAAAAAGTTGGGTGGCTAGCTGTAGTAATTAAATTTAATACAAACAGATGGTTTAATTATTGTGACAATTTGTGCTTTTTTATTTCAGGGTTTGAACTTCAGTGGTGCTGATCTTTCTCGTTTGGACCTTCGATACATTAACTTCAAAATGGCCAATTTAAGCCGCTGCAATCTTGCACATGCAAATCTTTGCTGTGCAAATCTTGAACGAGCTGATCTCTCTGGATCAGTGCTTGATGTAAGTACCATTTTTGGTTACAAGAGAAAATTAAATTTTTAGTCTGTTGAATAGTCTCAACCTTTGGAACAGGAATTATATCTGTCTTTCACTGGAGGCTTTACCTGAAAACAGATAGTTTATCATGTTGATGATAAAACTGAGGGGTCTGAAAGTGAAATGAGTTGGTTTTACAATTTCAGTATCCTTTACTAAACATAGATCTGAAAGGTTTAGCAAGTACATAAAGAACCAGAGATGTTTATTTGCGTATGTCAGCTTCTTGGGTTATAATTTCAAGTACATAAAATCCAGTCCTCTTTTAGTTATTTTGCTCCCTCCAGATCCCTGTTATCCTACCTATCTAGTCAGAGCTTCTGCAGTACCTGGTGTTAAGGCACAGGCACAGATGGGAATGAGTGAGCGTTTGTCAGTTATCTGTGATTTTGATGTTCTCATCTCCCTTTTACTAGAATTGACAGTAGAGTGAACGAAATTGCACCTGTAAAAAAAGGATTTTTCTTGATAGGTGAGGCTGTAACGACTTGATCAGCCTTAGGACTTTACTTCACTGATCTAATTATAACAACAAACATAATTATCGTTCATACTGTGACTTAGTTTTTAGAACACTTTCACATTAATCTTCTACTTTGTCGGCACAATTTATGAAAAAGGTCTGATGTTAATGTCACCTTTGTTGATAAGCTTTCTGACTTAGAATTCAGATCTAATGGCATTGAACCCTTTGAGATGAATGAACATAATAAAATTCATAACATATTTTCTACCTTTTTAGTCTTTGCTCTGTATCATGCATTGTGATTTAGGTACTCTGGGTCGACAATGTTGTGTAGCAATGGTTGGTACAGAAGGATTGACAAGCAACTTGTTTTGTGGTATCCTGACATTTGACACGAAGGTGGTAGTAGCTTGTTGAAACATCAGGATTTCACTTATTGATTCCTACAGTATTATTAAGGAAGAGAAAATCCATACCCATAACAATTTTATGCCTTCCTTACCCATGCATACCCATAACAATTTTATGCCTTCCTTACCCATGCCATGCATTTTGGCCGTCATGTTTTCATGCCAGAGCTGCATGTAAAAATACAAATAGGGAGGCTGGGCATGGTGGCTCACACCTGTAGTCCCAGCAACTCCGGAGGCTGAGGTGGGAGGAATGCTTGAGCCCAGGAGTTCAAGGCTACACTGAGCTATGATTGTGCCACTGCACCTCCTGCCTGGGCAACAGAGCATGACCCTGCCACAAAAAAGAAATAGCAATGTCACACTTATGACTTCTCCAACTTCTTTATCTAAACCCTTACATTTCATGTGAAATGTGCATGTTGTTGTTAATTTGGTGTTTATTTCTTTTAAAACAGTTCTAAAGGAACTATTTCCATAAAACATTCTGCATTCTTATTATGTTTGATTAAAAAACTCTTTATTGTAAACAGAAAATAATTGATAGTGTGTTGAATTGAGGTTTTTCTCTTTTTTTATATTTTTCTCTTGTTAACAAATTTGAAAAAAACATTTCTCTTTTCTTTGCAGTGTGCAAATCTCCAGGGAGTCAAGATGCTCTGTTCTAATGCAGAAGGAGCATCCCTGAAACTGTGTAATTTTGAGGATCCTTCTGGTCTTAAAGCCAATTTAGAAGGTAAGATCCTATCTGTAAATGCCTGCTCTATGGTGAAGGCAGACAGCAAAGGGAAAAGCCCAGCAAAGTCATTATTAAGGGTAAACCACAATAGCTATTTCTCTCATCATATGTGGAGAATTTGCAAAGGTATAAGATGCCTCCATTTGGTCTTAGTCATATGCTAACTATAACTGAGGACTCAGAAGAAATAAAGCCCCAAATCTTTAATGAGTATTTAGTTGCAGAATTAAATATCAACATCTTTAACTTTCAAATAGCAGAAAATATCTTATTCTGAACAAAACGAAGAATTCCAGTTTGCACAAAGCTAGAAAGGTTTGTCATTTTTAGATTTAATTCATCATTGCTTTGTTTTGTGAATTGGTCACTTTGTTTACTTGTATATTTAGGAGCTAGTACTTATCTCCCTTGTTATAACCTTATGGGGCTTATTATAGAGGGCTATTTATCACAAGACAGAATTGAGTGTCTCCCTCGAAAGTATTGAGAAAAACATTCTTATAAGTAAACAGATGGCTAACATTGAACTCTTTGTATAAGTAAGTTGGTTGAGAGACTGAGATTTCAGATTCATTTCCAAAAGTTAAAGGAGGCTGTCATCTTTCACCTCCAATAAGTTATCTTGTAGTTTTCTTGAAGGTGGATAGCTATAAATATTTTTAAGTTAAACTACTCCCAAAATATGTTCACGGCAGGTGCTAATCTGAAAGGTGTGGATATGGAAGGAAGTCAAATGACAGGGATTAACCTGAGAGTTGCTACCTTAAAAAATGCAAAGTTGAAGAACTGTAACCTCAGAGGAGCAACCCTAGCAGGAACTGATTTAGAGGTAAGGTCACCAACATTTAAAGAGTTTTTGTTAATCTAGAATTACTGAGTATCCCATGCAAAATTTGTTCAAGTAATAAACAAACTAGTTGGCTGGTACAACTGCCAGGTAATGTGCCAACCCAGCCAGAGGAGTGTTTTCCTTACAGTTGCATGTTTACGGAAATTGGAATTGCAGAGCAGGATTCAGTCACCTATGTTACAGTTGCCAGTTCCAGACTGGAAGACTCATCTGACATCCGTCATTGATTTCATTTCTCTTCTTTCCCTTGGGTCTTTCTTAAGTAGAGAAGTTTGATGCATTAGTAATCTAATGTATCATATTTTCCATAAAATTTAATTCCAGACAGAATTAAATGAGCCAGGTTATTTCTTAAAGTACTTGAGAAATTTAAATGATGTCCAGGTTTGAACTTAGGTTCAGGAAAAGCCTATTTTAAATTGGAATCATCTTTTTTTTTTTGAATCTGAGATTTGAATTTTGTCCAGTCATCTTTTTCATAAGAATTGTATTCCGTCATCTTGCTGATTTGCAAATTAAGCTAGCAGACGCGGTAGCTGTGGACAGCTCTACGTCAGTGCTGTCCAGTGGCACTTTCTGCAGGAGGGACAGGGCCCTGTGCCGTTCAGTCCAGGAGCTACTGGCCACAGGGAGCTACTGAGCACTTGAGATGGGGCTAGTGCAAGTGAGAAATTGAGTTTTTAATTCATTGACATAGCCAATTGCAGCTGGCAGTTATATTGAACAGTAGCTCTATCTAAGAAAATCCAGCATAGATTGTAGAGAATAGTATGTCAAAATTTAGCTTGCTGTTGCTTTTTAAAAAAAAATTTTTGCCTTGATCTCTTGATAGCTCTCAGCAGCAGAGTAGCAGGCCCTTTTAAACTTCAGGGCAAAAAGAACTGGCCTAAGGCTGATAGTATAAAAAATGTTATGGCTAGGGAATGGAAAAAATCTTTTACACAATCATCACACGTAAAATCTCTTTCAGATTTTTAAAAAGTAGTCTTCCCCCATCTTGTACCTTTTGTTGTTATTCTTGGACTGTGGTAAAATTGTTTATTACGTTGGAATTCGTTCTGGATTTTGAATGCCTTATTTTAAAATACACAGGGGGACATGCTTCCTCTTTGTTTATCCATATGAGGGGACTTCAAAAAGTTCATGGAAAAATGGAATTAAAAGATAAAACATGAAAAATATAAACTCTATTTATCCTCATAAGCTCCATAAAGGTCAAGACACTTTTGTAATCGATGATAGCAGCCATTAGTCCATCCCTAAAGAACTGAGGGCCCAGGGAGTTTACCCATGTCAGTGCAGCCTTTTTTACATCCATTGAAGAACAATGGGCATCCTTTAAAGATTTTTTAAGATGAGGAAACAGAAGTCAAGAACCGCCACATCAGGACTGTAAGATGGATGATGATTTCCCATCAAAACTGTCAAAAAATTGCCCGTTTGACGAGAGGAATGAGCAGGAGTGTTGTAGTGGTGGAAAAGGACTCTCGGGAAGCTCTCCCAGGGGTTTTTCTTCTAATGCTTTAGGTAACTTTCTCAGAATACTCCTATAATAAGCAGATGTTACTGTTCTTTGACTGCCAGAAGTTAACAAGCAGAATGCCTTGAGCATCCTAAAAACCTGTTGCCATGACCTTTGCTGTCCTGACCCTCTGCTTTTGCTTTGACTGGACCACGTCCACCTCTTGGTAGCCAGGGCTTTGTCCTCAGGATTGTACTGGTAAAGCCGTGTTCCATCTGCTGCTGTTCCAGTTCTTTGAAGAAATGCTTCAGGATCTTGATCCCACTTGTTTAAAATTTCCACCGAAAGCTCTGCTCTTGTCTGCAGCTGATCTGGGTGCAACGGTTGTGGCATCCGAATGGAAAGTGTGCTCAGCTTTAATTTTTCAGTCAGAATTGTGTAAGCTGAATCAGTTGAGATGTCAGCAGTGCTGGCTATTGTTTCTGCTGTTAATCTTTGGTCCTCTTCAGTTAGGGCACAAACAAGATGAATTTTTCCCTGAAAATTGATGTGGATGGCCTGCCACTGCAGGCTTCATCTTCAACATCATCTTGTCCCTTCTTAACATGAGTTATCTATTTGTAAACTGCTGGTTTCTTTGAGGCCTTGTCCCCACAAAGTTTTCATAAAGCATCAGTGATTTTACCGTGCTTCCACCCAAGCTTCACCATAAAGTTGATGTTTGTTCTTGCTTTAACTTTAGCAGAATTCATGTTGTTCTTAGGGGCTCTTTTCAAACTGATGTCTTCTCTCTCTTAATGCTTCAAATTAGATCCTGTTCAGACATGTTATGACAAATTAGTGCAAGTTGATCTTATTTTCTTTTTTTCTCATTGGTTATAGCAGCAGTAGGAATTATGAGTTTATTTTGGTTCAAAAAAATTTTGAAATCCGTGCATAGTTTTTCCATAATGTGCCATGAATGTTTTGAAGACCCCTCGTATGGTGGTAGTCAACCTGAATATCAACTACAGGTAGAAGAAAATCTGACTTTAGGACATATCGTCAGAAGTTTTCTAGACATTAACTGAGTTTTAGTATAGAGAAACATTTTCCTAACAAAGAAACAGAAGAAACAAAAGAAACAAATAAGGCTTTAAATCTCCATATTACTTACATGAATATTGTTTTTGGCTTACAGAACTGTGATCTGTCGGGGTGTGATCTTCAAGAAGCCAACCTGAGAGGTTCCAACGTGAAGGGAGCTATATTTGAAGAGATGCTGACGCCACTACACATGTCACAAAGTGTCAGATGAGAATTTCAGGGCCCGGGGGAAGAGGTCCAAGATGAAAAATGTTTTCCTTATCACTTTTCTTTCTCCACCCACTCAGTTGTCTAGAAGAAATAACACTGTAAGGGAATTTAAAAAAAACATTTAGAGGATTATGCTTGTTCTCAGCAGTGCAAAAGGGAAAAAACTGACTTTTTTTCCACATTCTGATTTTAACAGAAAAGCACTCATTGAATAGATGTAGGGAAACTAGATTATATTGTTGCCTTTGAATGGGGTAGGGGGATTTGCCTGGTTTTATGACCAGGAATAGTATCTATTATATTTGCTTTTAAATAGGCATGATGTGGAAATACCATCTTGGTTTGAGATGCATTTGAGGATTTTAATTTATGAAAAGCACAACATATGCAATTATATTTATTGAATACCTAGATGCCGTATGGATATTTAAATCGTTAAACTTTATGAAAACTTTGAAAAGGTTGTTCAGGTTTATAAATAGCTTTAGTGATGGCTCCCTCTTTACCTGTCACACCGTAGGAATATGGTGAGGTCAGACTTCCTAAGACTCTTTTTTCAGGTTCATTTTTATAATGTTTATTTTTTAGAACGAAACAGTAGCTAAATTAAAGAAATATCCAGTTCTTACTGATTGAGACAGAGTGGAAAGACAGACATCATTGTACAGCAATATCATTCTGTAGGTACAGTGGAACGCTCCAGATGGAAGAATAATTTACTTATAGCTACAACTTTTAAATGAAGATTTCTCAGAATTTTATTCTAGGCAAGTTCCACTCAACATCAGACCAGGCAATTCTACCTAATTTACATACACTACTGGCCTAATTTTCTCATATACAATCAACAGAAGCACAGGCAGATGCTTCCAGAAAAATCAAGGTGCATCATTAATATTCATTTAATTCAAATGCCAAATAGCTTAAACAGGGCCAGCTTAGAGATAGGTATTAAATCTAAATCCACTACAAAGCTGTACAATGTGAGTGAACAGGGCAGCATTGCCTTTCAGAAGGCAGCGTAATTCCAGCTAGACCCCGACAATGGAGAGTGAGGACTTTTAAACTGACAGTTTGATTATAGCCCCCAAAAAACAAACAAAATTACTAAAAGCAAAGACATTTGGCTGGTCTAAGATGTCATACCAGTCAGTCAGCACCTGTGGTTTTATTCATATTTTCTGTTTTGTGTCTAACAAATTTTAATCCAATTTTCTTGAGTCATTATCTTGCTGCACCAGCAGAAATATGGCCCGTACCTCCCTACCCGTAACCTGGAGTCCTTATGTCTACCTAAAGAGCAGGGATATGAGCTGTGTCCAAATGGGTTCTGAATGCTACAGACTCATCAACTTGAGGCAATGAATCATTAAAAACCACCTTTGTCTCCTTTGGGAGAATGACATATCTTCAGTATTTACGTAGCTTATTCTTCTATATCTACATATGCAAAGCTTTCCTTACCAGTAAAGGGTACATACGCATAGCTGGAAGGAGATTGGACCTTTACAAGTGAAGGAAAGCAACTTCAGAAATGAATTATTTTCTTTGCTTTATTATTTTTACCAAGACAGAGAAGTATTGTATTGAGAGATATCTATTTTCATAATCAATATGTGCCTAAATTATATTTAAATCATTTCACTCTGTACTATATTTTCAATAATCATAGAATGTGTTATTCATTTACTTAAAGGTACCTCTGTAGACATAACCTAAAACTGCAGAAGGATCTGAAAGATCTAAACACAGTGTGTGTAGAAGCTACAAATTTTAGATCTAATGTATTCTGCATTAATAAACAATATAAAATGTTGAAAAGGCGTTTGTTTTTTTTTTTTCTCTTACCTTTGAAAATCAGCACTTTCTGTATTTTGCTTACATTTCTTCAGTATGTGTTGATGACCAGCCCTGAGGGTGTGGGTAGAAAAGGAAATACAGCGTAACACTTGCTAAGGGTTAGTCTCATAAAGTACCATTACATTCATTGCTTTAAACATGATTATTTTAGGATTCTCTTGTACAAACCCACCATGAGACCACCACATACTTTATTAATTCTGAACAGAAAAAAAGACTACCTTCCCAATAATTCATTTGTTTCTGTTCATTATCTTCAGCTAATGAACATTACCAGTTAGCTTTTTTAGGTTGGATAAATAATATGCCCCCCAAAACATTTTGTGCCTGACCAAGCAGGAGACAGAATTTTAAGGAGGGAGTAAAGTTTCAAAGTAGTAAAACTTCCATTAACCCCACGTGTATGAAACATCTACATACATAAGTAAAAAGAGAGTTGTTGGGAGGATGACTAGACAAAGGTTTTAAACTTAAATTAGCTACTTTATGTACATTGATAAAATGTGGTACCTAAAGCAATACATGTTATACTCTAATGTAGTCTATCTAGTTCCCCCAACTAGTCTCAAGAAAATTTTAGTAGAAAATGTAAATTTATCATTCCCATGAGGGTTTCTATCATAAAACAAGACTTGGAAAATTTTCTCCAGTTCATTTTGTGAATCAGTTAATACTGTAAATCCTACTTTAAGTCAACTTTAAATCATCTTTAATACATGAGAAACCTTAGAATTGGATTAAATCTCCAAGGAAGTAGTATCTTTAAAATTAAAAGGTTCATTACTCCAAAAAAAAAAGTGGTTCCGTTATTTCAGTATAAAGTACCTTATCCGAGGATTAATGCTCTGAAACCCTTTCACAGCCTGATGAGACACGTTGGCGGGAGAGCACCTTGAGTTCTTCCTGCTGAGATTTTACATTAGGGCAAAAAAAGAGTTGTTCGTCTGTCAGCAAGATCACAAAATCATCATTGTTATAATCATTTTGAGGTGTTTTGATGTCGAAAATGAAGCAGTTTTTCCTCTAAAGCCATTTTTTCAAATTTAGGGAAAAAAATTACAACCAATATAAAATCCAATTATTTAAACCCAATTTATTAAATTTAACTCCTTGGTAAATTGACCTAACTGCAGAATCATAAAAGGGTTCAAAGTTTGTCACTAAACCTCAAAAATTCATTAATTTCATAGTTGTTTGATAACCTATTTGTTTCCAAAGAAAGCAAGACAAAACAAATCTGGCTTTTGCCTTTGAGATCTGTGTGACCTAAGATAATGCTGATGCAGAATTGGTGGACACACAGCGTACTGAATGCATTCATACACCACGTTGCTATGTTCATCTTAAAATTTTCAAAGCATTTTTCAAAAACGTAATATTGACAGCAAGAACCTAAATTCAATCCAGTGGTGCCATATGCAGGGAGAAGTGACTGACCTGACATTAGTGGTCACAAGTCTTAATTCCCATTTCATTAGTCCTAATCAAAGACCACATGTTCTGCTTAAGCAACAGTTAGAAGCACATCTCTTTAAGCAAACAGGAAATCAATTGGGCAATTTAACGCTGTTCAAACATAATGAACTCTTGTTGAAAAATAGCCTCTCCTTACTTACATATTATAGTGAGATGAGATTCCACTCCTCATGTCAGAATAGCACTTCTTAGTCCAAATGTCTAAATGAAATAAAGTCAAATACTTAGGTTTTAAATTCCCCTCTATTTGCAATTATAGTTTAAAGTTTACCCCCTTCTCTATCCCATCATGAGGATGGAACAACCTCCACAGACATTGCAGAGCAAAGCCAGGGAGTGTATTTGGGCAAGATGCCATTGCTCTTTGCTCTGTAATCCTTGCAAACAGAATTGCTCCAGAGGGTACTGGGCCATGACTGAGCAGTTTAGCATCCTACCTGCAGGAAAATTGCCAATCCCAGCTCTACAATGAACAATTATCCAATTATTTTTCAACCATCTTAAAGCTTAGCTGATGTAACAGGCCTTTTAGCCAATTGTACATGAAGTTTTAATTCTATGTCAGATAAAATTTATCTTTGATGCAGAAAGAGAAAGCATTAGGCTTCATCTGGTTAAAAGGTTCCTGCTTTTTATTCATTCATTGACTCATTCAAACCTATCCTTAGTGAATGCTGACTAAATGCCAGGGGTTTATTAACACATGTTTAAATAAGATGGTCAGGAGGCTGAGACGGGAGGATCGCGTGAGCCCAAGAGTTCGAGACCAGCCTGGACAACACAGTGAGACCCTTGTCTCTAAAAAAAAAAAAAACTAGCAACTGGCCGGGCATGGTGATACATGCATGTAGTCCCAGCTATTCAGGAGGCTGAGGAAGGAGGATCTCTCGAGCCCAGGAGTTTAAGGCTGCAGTGAGCTATGATCACAACACTGCACTCCAGCCTCACAGACAGAGCAAGACCCCATCTTTATAACAAAAAAAGTAAAAATGATGGGATCTTTGATCTTTATCATTGGGTTACAGCCTAAGGGCAAATTAGGGGGAGACAATCATGTATTTAAATAAATGTAATAAAGAGCAATGGTTCTCTTTTTTTACATGCCTGTACTGTGTAAATAACATGTCCAAGGTCACACCTCTGGAGTGGAACATCTATAAAACTCGGTTAATGATATCCGAGTGGTCTCATTCACATTCCATGCAACTAGTATTTCTCATCTTTGTGCTCCCACTGCCCTTCACACGCAGCGATTTGCATATTTAACTCAATTAGCATCTACTGAAATGAGTTCAACTATTGACCTAAGTCAGCTCAGTATGGTCTTTCTAACTACAATGTTTCTTCTTGCCTTTTTGATGCTTTGAAAGGCTTTCAAGATAAATCAAGGAGGGAACCTGCTCGGTAGAAGACTGGGGAATTTTCAGACTCAACACTGTCAACTTTAGGATCATATATGGACCTGGCGTAGTGCCAATAATCATAGTATTATTATTTATAAATCAGTTTTTTTTTTCTTTGAGACAGGGTCTTGCTGTGTTACCTGGACTACAGTGCAGTGGCATCATCATCTCTCACTGCAACCTCAAACTCCTGAAGTCAAGCAATCTCCCTGCCTCAGCCTCTTGAGTAGCTGGGACTACAGGTGTGTGCCACCAAGCCCAGCTAATTTTTTGTATTTTTTGTAGAGACAGGATCTCACTGTGTTGCCCAGGCTGGTCTCAAACTCCTGGCCTCAAGCAGTCCTCCCACTTCATCGTCCCCAAGTGCTAGGATTATAGCTGTGAGCCACTGTGCCTGGCCATACATCAGATTTTTTAAATTGGAATCAACTCTACGATCATCTAGTCTAAACCTTTTTACAATGAGGACTCTATGAGCTGAGCCCAGCTCCCAGGCATCTCGACTCAAGTTCCTATATTTACTGCACAGCCTCCTTTGGTGAAAGTTTTTATGTGTGCATTTAACTTCCCTTAATCTGAGACATCTATTTTCCCTGAACTCTTGCTAAATCTGCCAGTTTTCTCAAGGGAGTCCAACCTAGTTAGATTTTAATCTGTTTGAATTGTGGCCTCAGCTATAAAAGTTTCAGCTGAAGTTTTAATGGCCAGACTTAAGCACATTTAACAGATACACCAGGGGGTGTTCCAATTATATACACCATTAAGGGGTTTTATGTGAAGATTAAAAAAAAAAAACTATTACAAAGAAAGCATAGTCCAATGTGCAGTGTAATTTACCAGCAGGAAAGATTTCAATGTCCTGGAAAAGCTTCATATAAAAAGGAAGCTGGGAAAAATAGGAAAGTCACAGTCTGAACACACTTCGAGGGAAGCTTGGGATCCTTCTGCCTCTTTGCCTCTAAACAGGTAACGTGCTTTCTGTTTCTAGCACTACTTTTTCCTTTGCAGATTGCATGCGATTATGTGCCTGCAGGGCACTTCACACTCCAAGGGCTGAGTCCAGGTGCGATGGTATCTAAAGAAGCCTTGACCTTCACTGTCCTTCGCACCACGAGCCACAACTCAACCTTTGGGGAATCTCACAGGTCATCAACCAGCATTGCCTCTGTCTGTAGCCCCTTCCTCATCCAATGGGAATTAATTTGGAGACACATTGCATTAGGTAAGTAGAGGCCCCCCTTGGATAGGGAGGCATCTGGTCTGGGACTTACCGCTTTGAACGGCGTTGAGTCCTCGCTCCTTCCCACAGATGGTCCAGCCAGCAGTAATGCCTGAAGGACTAGAGGACAGATAGGAAAATGTCATTAGTACCATGGGTGTAGCTATTTAATGTCAAGCAACTTTATATCAGCCGGAGAGTCTTAGTAAGAGCAGATGTCCTGGTTCTCTTTATCTCAGGAATGACAGAGGTGAAGACGAACCACGACAGGGAAAATGTTAAGGCAAAAAGGCGAATTTGCTAAGGGTTGAAACATGGGGTTTGGATAGCCGTATATAACATAAAAGTAAAAACAGACCACTTTAATACTAAAAAGTCCTTAACATGTGAGTTTCAAGTACTGATTTTTTTCCCCAATGGCCAAGACACTCAAGGCAGGCAAGCAGGTGTCTGCGTTTCCATGTCTGTGTGTGAGAATTAGACGACTCCAACGTCCCTCTCCCGGAGGGCTAATGAAGCAGATGCTACTAGCTTTTTCACTAAAGAGGTCTTTATTTTTTACCTAACCCAGCCTGGCTCTATTTTGATTGTACATTCTTGTTCCTTAGAATGGCGCCAATTCCAAAACTTCTACTTGGACTCATCCTGCTGACTTCGTGCGTGCAGGGCTGCTCCAGCCAGCACTGGTCCTACGGACTGCGCCCCGGAGGCAAGAGAAATGCTGAAAATGTGATTGAGTCTTTCCACGAGGTAACTTTCTCTTAGCTTCAACATAAGACGTAGCTTATTTGATTCAATTTAACTATATTAAACACTCGGCACGAGCCGCAGCGGCATTACTGTGCTCCACCCTAGATACTCCAGGGAGACACGACACTTACCAGGTAGAAGTCCCATTCCTACTTTCAACTCAGACAGAGACTAAAGAAACAAACAGCAGGACAAACGCCAAGAAAATACAGCAACAAGCCACAAGACAGTATGTCGTCCTCTGAGAGTACGGAATTGCCAAAGAAGTTAGAAACGATGGGATGGAGTCAAGCTCTCTGTTATTAGAAGATGATTCTTTGGGATTTGGAAAGAAAATCCTAGACCTTCTGCTTATGTCTTTTTCTTACTTTACCTTTTAAAAATATGGTAATAGCTCAGTGGTGCATTTTTATAATTTATAAATGGGTATCCTTATCAAGAATGCATGCCCAGGGAGAATCAAGGGCGTGGAGGCAGAAATATGGGGGCAGGTTAGAATTCCAGATGTAGAGTGGAGGCCCTCTAATAAGTATTTCTCAAATTTCAGTTTGTACCCCATCGGTGAGTAATAACAATGACTTCTTTGGTTACAAATAGCATTTTTTAATGAAATAGAATAAATTAGAAGAGAATAGAATAGAAAGGAAAATACCAAAGTGCATCCCATATAGTAAGGATTATTACAGTTTAATAAAGCTGATGTTGCAATATTAAAAAAAAAAAAGAAGAATGCATGCCCTAGAATTTCCTTTCACTGACAAGGGCATTGAAGCAAGGAAATTGGAGAATACAGGAGTTAGCAAACTCAGGACAACAAAATAGTACAGTGGAAAATGTGGTGGATTTAATTTCATAGACATGAGCTTAAGGATTTCATGAGAGAGGCCGTCTATGTGAACTGATTAATCAAATAAATAAATAAATAAATAAATAACAGGGCTGAGAATGGGAACCTAGCTAGAGAAACTGAAAACCATTTCATTTTCATTGGAAAGAAACCTCTCTTCTGGGAGAAATAATAAAGATAATTTAACATTAAATAAGGAAGCCCGACAATCTGAAGTCTGCTCTCCACAGAGTCGATGTGAAGCAAATCTCATTTACTATGACATTATTTAGGAAAATATAGAAAATAAAAACCAACGCTATTCACTCATTTTCAGGCACCGTCCCCTCCTGAGGCACAAAATACTTCACTGCCATCATCTCTGAGGAGAAAACGTTGTCTCCTCTTACTGTCTCCGTCATCTCCCGAGCCCCAGACCTGTGTCCTCACAGACCCCACCCCAGTCCTGCAGTTTTCCCAGCCCCTCACGCGGTCCCATAACCTCCTTGATCTCACCCTCCACAGACACTTTTTGGTGGAAATAAAAAAAATACCATCTCATTTCTTTATCTGCGTCTCCAAGACTCACATTCTCTTTCTTCAGATAGCCAAAGAGGTGGATCAACTAGCGGAACCCCAGCGCTTGGAATGCACCATCCACCATCCACGTTCACCCCTCGGGGACCTGAAGGGAGCCCTGGTGAGTTACAGTGATCATAACATAGAGCTTTAGAGGTGGAAGGGCCCTTGGGGACCGCTTAGGACAGCCACCTCCCTGCCACTGCGGGGCTCACCTTCCTGACTGCGGGGATACCTCCTGTGCTGGGGCCCTCGTGACACTCCTGTTCAGTGGTTAGACAGCACTAGGGCTGGAACCCCTCCTGCATTGTTCCCCCCCCCGAAGTTGAATTTAAATCTCTGTAACCGTTATCTGCTGACCCTGGCTCTAGCCTTTGGGATGACTGACAAATTTTTTCCCACTGCTATATTTCAGTTCTTCAAGTATAATCATCAAAGCCCCTCGACCACTCTTCTGTAGGCAAATCCACACCCCTCCACCTGGTTCTGCAATTGCACTTGATATGACATGGTTTTCCGGAACCCTGGGAAATGCAGAAACCAGAAACAGTGCTCTAGGTTGGTTTTTTCCCCCCTCCGTTGGAATAAAAGAATTCCAAACCAATAAATTTATAATTCAAAGCCACAGCGTTGATGTCCAGTTTTCTTATAGGACTATAGCCACATCCAAATTCCCACCCCAAAATGGAAATCTACTTATCTAGCAAGAATTTTGATGAGAGAGTAAAGAGAAATTTAAAAATTGAATCCTGAATTCAATGTTGGTGTTCTCCGAGAGTTCCACGGTCTACGTATTTGCAGTAGTCAGAAGGTATTATAGTTAATTATCAGTTACAGCCAGGAGCAGGGAAAGCTTGAATAAATCACATATGAAGATAAGTTATAATTTTAATTTTCTCCTGTGACTTCAACTTTCATACCCACAGGACAAAGAAAGAAGTGGGCAGACATCTTTATTTCCATTCTTTTTCTAATCTTGCTCACTACATGATAAAAATGGTAGCAAGCAGTGAAATTTTCCAAACGTGACATTAGGAAGGAATGAAAGCCAAGGCTGGCTTATTGACAAACTGATTAAAGCTGGGAATGGTGGCTTTGCACCTGTGATCCCAGCTACTCGGGAGGCTGAGGTGGGAGAACTGGTTGAGCCCAGGACTTTGAAACCAGCCTGGGTGACATAGCAAGTCCCCTGTCTCGAAAAACCATTTAAAAATTAGCTGGGCATGGTGGTGCACGCCTGTAGTCCCAGCTACTCAGGAGGCTGAGTCGGGAGGATCACTGCTACACTCCAGCCTGGGTGACAGAGTGAGAACCCCCCCATCTCTTAAATAAAAAATTAGCAAACTGATTGATCAGACCTTTTTCCCATCTACTTCCTCACATCCTAACCTTTAACTGTTAATGAAGATTTTGTGTTTCTTAAGCAGGTTAAAAAGATAATCGATCATATCTCTCTAGCACACAAAAGCATGTGGACCTTTTCCTTCTCGTTCGATCTTTTAGAAATTAAAATGTCAAAAATGTAATGAAATTCAATTACTAAAGCCAACCTTGACATATTTGTTACCCATCTATTTTCCAGGAAAGTCTGATTGAAGAGGAAACTGGGCAGAAGAAGAGTTAAATCCATTGGGCCAGAAGGATCAACGATACTTAAACAGAATTCTGACACTGAAATTCGTGACCTATTGAGTATCTGTCAATTGTGTGAATTTCAGAAATTCTGACACCGAGTTGCACGTGTTTCATAATAAAGTGCTGTGCTGTGAATGGAGTGGGATAGATGTGACGTCTTTCTCTAACTCAGAACTCTGGGGGGGAGGGATGCTGTGAGCCCACCCAAGCGAGGCGTCCACGTGTGGGTCCCGGTGGCAGAAGGGAGAGGGGACAAGTGTCCACTATGGACTGATGGGCTCCCCAGGCTGTCCAGCACCCTGCCCTGCACCCACGAGGAGGACAGCCACATACTGGTCCAGCCAGAAACAACCGCTTCAGCTACAGTTTCCATGGGATTGTAACTTCCCCTTTGACACACTCTGCAGGAGTAAGGTGGGGCCGTGGCCAAGGCTTCCTCCCTAGGACACCCCCAATCCCTTTAAAAGTCACCTGGAACCCGAGAGAGGCTGGGGGAGAGGAAGCCTCGCAGGACTCCTAGTCCACAGGGTCTGTCCGAGTGCTGCACACTGAGGTTTGAGATCAAGGCCTAAAAATGATAGCGTGTTTACCTGTTTGATCTTTTGGTATTTCATTTGAGAAACGAGATGGACTGCAGATAGTCTGCCGGAGACAGGATTGTGTGGTCCCCTCGTCCTCTGGTCAAACAGCATGGCCACCACTCCTTCCCCACGGAGACCAGCGTCAGGCTTTGTGCTAGACACGCACACACATATTTTCACTAAGCAGCGTACCAACCTTGGAACACAGATATTGTTTTCACTTTAAAACGAAGAACCTGGGCTCGGGGAGCCTAACAGACCCACTCAGTCCTCTCCGGTTCCGTGTTCGCTGCTCCGGTGCCGCTCTGGGATGAGCAGTCAGTGGAATCGAACTTTGGAAGCTGGGTTATTTTGTTAACTGGGGCTGAAACAGGACACGGGGGCTCATAAGTCAGCTTAGTTTTACTGGTGACCATTTCTCGTGAGGTCCCAGGCACCGGCAGTAACATTCCCATCTACCCTCATAACTTCCAAGTGGCAAGGAGATCATTTGAAAAACTCAAATCTCAAATAACGTGTCCAATGTCTCAGCAACAAATTGACATGGCAAAGATCTAGGTCCCTTTTTCTCTTTTAATCAGACAAATGAAACCTCCCCCCTCCGCCTGCCCCTCTATCTCAGAAAAGCGGGAGATCTGTGCTAAGAAATTTGAAAACACGGGGCAGAAACATTCCACAGGGGGAGGGGGGGGTGGAAACTGGCCCTTTTTAATATAAATATTTGCTAGCGCACAACGCTAGCTTTCCTAAATACCTGCATTTGAAGAATCTCTAAAACTGAATCAAAGAACTTCTTTACTTCTTCTTTAGTAAATAAAATTAGGCAGTGATGTGATCCACAACTGGCTC
The DNA here is from genome assembly GCF_041146395.1 of Eulemur rufifrons. Classification (NCBI taxonomy): domain Eukaryota; kingdom Metazoa; phylum Chordata; class Mammalia; order Primates; family Lemuridae; genus Eulemur; species Eulemur rufifrons. The sequence goes on from NC_090994.1 coordinate 6,679,551, forward strand.
TAGGAAACAAAAGCAAAACTGCATCATTTCATTAATCAATACAAACGAGCAGGGTGAGAGACATCCATTTGCCAATCACTCACCAACTGTCTTTTTTTTTTTAAGGAAAACAATATAATTTATAATCTTTACATTAGTTGACAACACACCCACCTAATGTATACATCCTGCTCGGAGCATCAGGTTTCATTTGCCAGAGTTGTCTTTGGGATGAGTTCTTTGGAGCCAGCTGTGGGCCTTCCTGAGTGGGATAAAAAGATGCTCATGCAGGTGCCTGATGCTGATGTCAGAGGCTTCCGGTAACATCTGGTAGCTTGCACGTTATGTGAGCACGTTGGATACCGTTGGCTCTCAAGTGGCCCAAATGTCCAAGAGGAAGAAGTGAAAATGGGCCCTTTATTAAAATGATACATGTCTTCCTGCATTGGAAGAGCAGTCTAACTCATCAATATAGCTTCCAAAAAAAAAAAAAAAAAAATCTTCAGTCTTTCAAAATAAAGGGTGGGGAAACACATCAAATGACATATTTAATGAGATGGGTTCTTGAATGTATATGGCTTTAAAAGATCAAGTAACAAAAAAGAGGCTTAAAAATTGATCATTTTAGCAAGTTTTAGAAGTTGCAGTATCTCAGAGATGACTGGAAAAAAGCCAGGAATCACTGTATGAGGTAACAGCACTTAGATCTTGACAGTGGAAAATGCTCTAGAGTAGTATTTCTCCATGGGGACCCTGGATCCCAAAACATTCCCCAGCTCTACGGATTCAGTCTTTGGGGCCCAAACACTGGGGTGTTTTTAACAAGCATCCCGGTGACTCTCATGCACAAAGAGTGGAGCCTATTGCTTCTAAAAAGCAACAGATTGAAGATGTTTTAAAGCACTGGAATAGATTCTTTTGGGCTCTAGGGTCCCCATGGAGGAATACTACTTTAGCGCATCTTTCTTGGGGAAAAAAAAATCTTAAGCCTAAGCCCAGGACTAACCAGTGGAGCTACTAATACTTTCATTGAAGCATGGCTGCCCTCCTGCTCCTACTTGATCCTACGTACCACCAGCAGGGATTTTATGAAACACATCTTAAACACAACACCAATTTTCTGAAGTTGTATTTCCTCTAAGGTAGCGGTTTCTCAACCTTGGCCCAACATTGGGATAACATGGGGGAGAGATTGTAAAGAAACATAGATACCTGGGTCCCACTCTCCACCCTGAGCAATTCTGATGTAATCAGTCTGGGGTGTGACATCCGCATTCAACTTAGTCTGAGAATCAGTTCCTCTCCTTTCCTTGTAAATCCTACCCCTTTTAACCTCTTTATGTTTCTCCTGACCTCTGCCTAATCATCCACAGGAAATGAGTAAAGAAATGGAACCCAGGTACATTAAATGAGCTATCAGAAAACTGCCAGCTCAGATGCCAAAGGGTTGGAAGGAAGCGGGGAAAAGAACCAAATGGTTTGCAGTTTTTATCACTTCTGGGCGAGAAGACTCCAGGTTTAAACCAGCAGCACCTGCAAGGGAACAAGCAGAGACACTGGGTGTGGCGTATCCCGAAGGAAGAACGGTTACCAAATTTGGGACTGATCTCATCTCATTAATCTAAGAGTAATAACGAACTAGACACACGATAAACTTTAAAATACACTTCCATTTTTAATTTAAAAAATAAATAACAGCAAATCTGAACAAAAGTCTTCTACTTCAATGCACGCCGTCCTAACTGCCCATGTTTGAAACCCAGCTAGTTACAAAATCATAGCGAAGGAATTCTTGACAAAGTTTAGATGAACAACTGACACAAAATGTGACTTGTAGATCAGTTTGGACAGCGCATACGGGAGACCAGCTTTGGTTAGAGCCTAAGAATGAGACTGAAATCATTCACCTGAAAGGAAAAACCAGTTTCTTCCTTCTGCAAATCATTACGGAATTGATGGTTCAACTTCCAACCCACCCAAAGAGAAACTTACCTTTTCCAACTTAATTAAAAAAAAAAAAAAAAAACAGACATATAGCTGAATGAAAGTTTCCAAGGAAGTGATATTTATCAACTTCCCAAATGATATAGGGGAAAAAAGGCATAATTATTAAAATGAACTGAAAGTCTAGTTACAATGCACACAGGCATATAGCTGGTGAAGTCTGAAGACTGTTATGGAAATGACATTGTTTATAAACTGTTGCAGAGAGTTATGGTGATTTGTGTCAATATTTCAGTGAGTGCTGGATTACCGGTATAGTCATAATTTTAAGGTCCACAGATCTTTCTGTCTTAATAGCCAGGGTATGGTAGGATCAAAACACCAACTTCGGATGAAAAATGGGGAAAGTATAGTGCCTGGACCTAGAAGCCTTTGTACACAAACTTAGTTTCCATCTGATTCTCCCTCTTTTTGTTCATTTAGAATGAGAGCAGCCGGGGCTGAAAGAATTCTAAAACTCATGTAGTCTTTTTTTTTTCCCAAAAAAAAAAAATTGAGGAAATTGTGACCCAGGAACTGACTACAAATTGACTTGCTAAAAGGTACCCAACTCTTTCTAGTCTTGTTTTGTGGTGATGGTGAGGTTTTTCTCCCCCTTCGTTATACCTGAGACGTGAGAGGAAGGGAAGGCACAGATTTGAAGGGCCTTCTAAATACTTTTCCAGAAAATGGTGCCACGGGCACATGGGAACCTGGGGTGCTGGAAATAGCCAACGTCTGTAACTGGAAGGTGGGGATGCCGGTGTAAAGTTCTGTGAACACTCACCCATCTGCACATCTAAGGTGTGTGAACTTAACTGCATGCGAGCTCCCTCTCAATTTTAAAATAAGAAATTGGCCCGAGACCTAGGGGCAACTAGAGGGGAAGGACTCTCCCAGCTAGGAAAGAGCTAGATCTGGCTTTACATCTTGTTTTCTCTAATGCCTTGTGGTGTGGCTGCAGTTTTTGATGGGTTCTTCTGGCAGGAGCAAATGACTGCATTTCTGTCAAGGTCAAGGGGTTAAGGTAGCAGAGGAGGAAGCAACCCATGGCCTGACAGCCTTATTTAGGGTTTCACTGTCATCTCACACTAACTTTCCAATCCTACAGCACACTAGTGTGATCCATCTTTATACACCGGGGCTGTTTCCACTGAACATGTCAAACCACCATATCTTGAGGGATTAGTACAGCGCCTGGCATTCCATAAGAACTTTTAATATATATTGAATATGACTGCTTTATAACTTTTCACAACTCTTTAAAAAAATCTCAAAGCCAGACAAGTCACCACGACAGAGAGAGAAAAAGAGAAAAATGGGATTAAAAAATACCATCACAAACCCGCAAACCACAAACCAGTATTTGCAAAGGTTGTGACAATTTGGGGGCTAATCCCAGTGTCTTCCAATACTCTAGAGTTCTAAGCAAGAAACATAAAGACCAGATCTTTTCCTTTTTCCTCCCTGCTCCTTATCTCTTCTATATTTAGAGTAATCACAAGACATTTCTTTGCAGTTTTCTTCTTGGACTTCAGCACAGGCATTATTTATAACTTTTTGTCAAACGTGACTCCTTCCTACCCAACAGCTTCCCAAAAAACAAAACTTCGATGTCCTCTGTGATCCATTATCCACAACACTACCTGGAACCCTTTGTGTTCAGGCAGGAGAGAGCTATTGCTTCCATGCATGTGGGATGGGAATCATATGGAAAAATACGTTCTATCAAAAAAGGGCAGGCATCTGGGCACTGATGATCCTCTCTCCCCAGTCTCCGCTCAAAGGCCAGACTGCGGGACTCACTTCCACTGTGCTGGAAGGATTAGCTTGAGGTTTGGGGGGTTTTTTGGTGACCCAGATTATCTTTCTATTTTAATGGCAGCCCAAAAAGTGGGGTGAGGCATACTAATCTCCTCTCGGCAGTCTGTGAAGTGACTTCTCAGAAGTTGTTCCAGGCTCCACGTAGCTCCACACAACCTTTCTGTGGCCTCCTCCTTTCTCCATGGAGCTTGAGTTCTTCCCACTTAAAATCCTCTTCAGCTCTTATTAACACTTTGGCTCATACATAATTTTCCAAAAGGCTCCAAAAGATGCTACATTTTTGAGAAAGGGCTATATGTGCAGAACTAACCTGCACTCACATTCCAAATCACCTTTAAAAAAAAAAAAAAAAGGAGTATCAATAATGCTCTTAGAGAGTTCCAGCTCTTACTCAGGCCCAGCAGAGAAAAGAAAGGACCGTTGCAAAAGCATCTGCTCCCTCACAGACTCCATCTCGTCTGAACCTCACGACAACTTGTGCGGAAGGTCTTAACCCCGGTTTTTGCTTCCTTGCCCCTTGTCATGACTTGAGCACGTCTCTCCTGAAGACGTGGTGGGGTGATGAGGCGAGCAGGCAGACGCCAAGTCACACAGCTGCAATCTGTCTCTGCTCTCTGGACCTCCCGGGGGAGAGGACTCTGCCACAAATACCCAAGCAGTTTAGAAACATCCGGGACATTCCAAATATTGTTCCAACTGGGGGTAGGCATTAAAGAGTCCGTCCGAATTATCTTCTAGATCTAAGAGTTACCTTGGCATAACTTAATTGAGCAAGCTGGGTTGTTAGTTAAGAATCTGTAGCATGATTTTCTGTGCGTAGCCTCAATGTCCTACTCTACTAAATAAAGGGGTTTTCTGTATAACCTCTGAGGCCCTGCCAGCACAAAACGTCTACACCTTTGTGTGGCTATTTATGCATGTGTATGTACTATTTGGTCATCAAAATCACCCCGTTTCTTCCTTCTGAAAGGAGCACTGACAATTAGTACCATTAGCAAGTAATCAAATTAATTCCACAATCAAGAGAAATAAATAATCAAAGGGAAATATTGCACTGTATTCTCCAGGGTAAAGTCAGGCAGCAGAGAGGGGCCACTGAGTCATGTAGGTGGGGTGTGGAAAAGAAGCTGTTGAACCAGGCTCCTAAGTCCCGCGTAGCCGGTGATTTGAGCTCGGAGGAGGTGACAGGACAAAAACTGTATGTGCAAAAGGCAGAGCTTCCAAGGGGTCTGCAGTCAGAGGGACAGTGAGGGCCATTAGTCGGGAGTGTGCCGGGATTCTGGCGGGGACAGGCAGAGGGCAGCTTTCCTGTGCCACAAGAGGATGGGGTGAGGGGACACAAGAGCTCAGGGCTCACGTTTTCTTCAATGACAGCCACTCATGCCCGAGAGTGGCCAATCTCCACGAAAAAAGTGTGTTCTCTTGCTCAAAGGAGACATGGTAGACTTTAGCAAGATACTATTATCTTGGCTACCAAAGTGAACTTGACATCCACCTCTTCCAAGATGCTATATGGGATAGGATAGGTATGTCCACAAGCGAAAAATAACCAAGTCTCAGCACAGCTTTTCAGAAGCAAAGCGAGAAATCCCTCCAAGGCGTAGGTTACCGGGGGTATTCTCCAAACACTGCAGGAGAACTTTCCAGACCCCAGTGTCTCTGCGGTAGAGGCTGAAATTTACTAACGGTGAAGGAGATCTTTCCTTTGAAAAATACACAAGATTTTTGGCCAATTCTGGAACTCCCTGTGGACTGGAGGGGACGTGGCATGGCCGCAAACATCGACCGAAGAGAAGCTTTCAGAAGAACAAAACCATCCCAGATCAGGCAACGCAGTCAGCAGGGAGCCCCGTGCGATGAGGACTCCGGCTCCTGGAGGCCAGTTCTCAGGCAGCAGGTGTCCAAGGCACTCGGAGGTTCAGAGAGAGAGCAAGATCCTTATTGGGAGCCAGGCTCAGACGAAAGGATGCTAGACTTCCGAGCTTTTGGAGGTGGGGGAGGCGGGGCTTTGGCTTCTCTTCGGACAGGCAGCGGAGGAGCAATCTGCAGGAGCAGACACGTGAAATCGGACGTGAGTCCTACCTTCCCTCTCAACTCTCCCTTCTCCTTCCCACTGTCCGCTTTAGCTTCCAATTGATCTGAGTTTATGTGCACAACCTTTGCAAGGTGAAAAGGGACATAAGACTGACTTGCCCTCCTTTATTCTCCTCGAGCTAATCAGACACATACACACAATCACGGCCACATCCCCAGCACTCGGGCTCTTGGCGTGTATATAGGAGGTACTCAACGGAGCTTTGTTGAATGAATGAAGGAATCCCATGTGAGGCCATTGCAGAATGACTGCCCCTCACTTAGAAGTAAACTTTTCCAGTATGAACTAGAACTCACTTCTTATTTCACACCCCTGTCCCTAGGGTGAGGTAGAGAGGCTGTTCGCTCTACCTTCGATCGTAGGAAAAGGTCTGCTTGCATATCTTTTCTTCCTATTGAAAACTTCCCTATCTCTTGCGGTTTCAGGAATGAACCGAGACTCAACTACAGTGACCATCTACGGGCAAATCTGCCCACTGAAAAGCTTGCAAAATCCACTGCTGTCTTCCCAGAGTGGTGCTCCCTGGCCACACTCAGCCGTCATCTCCCTACCTCAGTGGAGTTCCTCTGGCTGCTCTCATAGGGCTTGCTTTTGGGGGGCGGCGGGGGCGGGACAGCAGCAGTCACCAGTCCATCTATCTGCAAAGACGGGGAGCCTAGAAATGATATTAAGCACACAGAGAAGAATGTGTCAAAGAATCTCATAAAAATTCTGCTTCCCATTGTAAGCAGATCTAAGCATTGACCTAAACCAACCTGGTCAAATTGCTAAAGCCCCATTCTGGTTTGTTTGTTTTTTTTTTTTAAATTTGTTTAAAAACAGGGTCTTGCTCTGTTGCCCAAGCTGGAGTACAACGGGACAATCATAGCTCACTGTAGCCTAGAACTCCAGGGCTCAAGCGATCCTCCTGCCTCAGCCTCCAGAGTAGCTGGAACTACAGGCAAGCGCCAACCACGCCCGGCAAATTTTATTTTTTGTAGAGACAGGGTCTCGCTATATTATCCAGGCTGGTCTTAAACTCCTGGCCTCAGGCAATCCTCCCGCCTCGGCCTCCCATAGTGCTGGGATTACAGGTGTGAGCCATAAAGCCATATTCTATGGTTTCTGTGGACAGAATGAGAAAGACCTCTTACCCCACATGACAAAGGTAACACCATTCACTCTCCAGAAGGCTCCACAAACCTCACAAGATGTTCTGAAGTGAAATTTCTATTTTTTTTTTTTTTGTTGAGGATTTTTTACTATTAAGCTGAAGATGAGAATATTTTCTAGAACTTATGGTAGTACTCTGTTCTCTGATATTCCCAAGCACTTAGGAAAATATCCAGTTCTCCAGGAAACTACCTGATTAAAACTCGGTTGACAGTTGTCTCCCATTTGGCACTGACAGATTTATGCCTCCACTGTGCCTCTGTACGATGGGTACAGTGTAATTCTCTTCAGGGGTTGTATACCCTGGTTCCCCCAGCTAGACTGTAAGTAGTATATGGAACCGGTATACTTGTCCCTATGCAGGTCTATGTGCCCAATGGTTCATTCATAAGTTACTTGCTTTCTGTCTGACCCTAGTCCAGATCTACTTCATTTATACCTTCACAATTGGAAAAGGGACATTAAGACTCTTTGGGTCACTATACAGAAAAGCTTAACGAGTCCTCGTGGCCCAAGGCCTCCTGGCTAAACTCCAGTCTAACTGTATCATACACTCACACCACCACCACTGGATCGAACCAACATGGCCTTACATACTTTGTAGCTGATTTAATTAAAACTGCTCAGATCCATAAACATACTCTGCTCCTTAGTAAAAAGAATACAAGGGATACAGGAGAACTTACTTAGGGTCCTGGTAGCTTTAGGGGTGAGTGGAGGTGGGCTCAAGGGCGTTGACTGCGGAGGCGAAGAACCGTGAAATGGCGTCAGCCGATTGTCCACCAGCTGGAGACTCTTCGGCCTTTGTGCTTTCCTGGCCGCGCTCTAGGACCAGGGAGGAAAACACGGCAAAACGGTCTCACGGGGAGGAAGGCCGAGCTCAGCAAGGCTCTGGGCAGCCCTGTCTGCTGCTCAGAAACCTGTGAAGGACCTAATTCCGGGAGCCATTTTTAAGCTTCCCACATTGTCATCTGGTGGGCACCAGGGTGGAGATGCTACCTAAGACCACGGAACCACAGGTTATTTCCCGGCTGGCCTTGGACGTGACTTTGCCCATCGTTGGACTGTGTGCCATTTATGTTGGAAATAAGCACATTGATTCTCAGGGAAAGTTGGTCTTGCCACACTAACCACTCGATGTGGCAAATGGAAGAAAAAGTACATTAAAAAAAAATTACAAAATAGAAATGAGATGTTTGGACTGACTCATGGAACACAGTGGCGAGAACCACAACTCCAGGCATCCACCGCACGTTTATGCTGTGGGTCCAAGATCTTGCGCCAATATTGACTTAGAGACTCGAAATTCTCCCTATGTGCTTTTCTCACCGCAATCTGCAATCTGACACTACCACAGGCCGCCATGTCCTGAGACAGGGCATGGCCAGGCCTCTGTCTGGTGCTGCACTGCCACCGAGGGCATGGGATGTGCCTGGGGACAGGGTGGGTGGCGGCAAGCCTCCAGTACACTGATGTTTTTTTTTTTCTTTTCTTTTTTTTTTTTTTTTTTTTACCATCAGGTCAGGTTCTGGAGCCTTCTCTGCAATGACCTGGGACTTGCTCAGACTCCAGTCTTTTCTCTTAAACTTGCTGATCCGGTTCTCGCCGTCCTCCCTGAGGGGCAGGTCTTCGACTCTGGCACCTGACGAGGCCCTGCGCTCCAAAAGTGGCTCCAGGATTGACCTGCCAGCCGGGAACAGGGACAAAAATCACAAACATGGATCACCTGGTAGTCAAAATTCACTCCACAAGGCCTGGGTGGGGGGGGGCGGGGTTTGACTGCTCATATCACTAATCTGGATCCTTGACTTTGCTCTCAGGTTCTAAATCTAAATATTCATTCCCAACTGAACAAACATCTCAAGGTGTAAATGTACAGAAATGAGACCATCAAATGATTAGATGAAAATATTAGTGAATATTTATCTGACGCAGGAAAAGAAGGTCTTAATGAAACGTACAGGCAAAGACAGAATCCACAAAGTAAAAAAATTCCATAAACAGCTTTATGCAACACATAACAGTACATGCTCTGGAGCCAGAGAGCTTGCGTTCAAATTCTACCTACGCTACTTCTTAGAATGCATCCTAACTAAATACTCAGAAAGCTATATGTACACGTGTCTGCTACAATTTTTAATAATAAAAATATATTTTATGTTGATACAATATTTTTGCATTAAAATTTATAATTAACTTTTATGATTAATTGTTTAGAAATAAGGACACAGCTTAAACATTCTACCGTAGGGGAAGGATTAATTATGGTATATTTGTATGATGCAATGGTCCACTGCCATCAGAAAGGCTAATAAAAAGTGATATTAATAAAGATTACACAGCAATATGGAAAATGCTTATAAGACAAGTAGGAAAAGCAAAGTTCCAAACTCTATCTATGCTATAACTGGAGCTATGTAAAGATATTTATGTAAATGGAAAAGAAAGTAGAAATAATGTAAGAAAAATTATATATTTGATTTCCAGGTAGGGTGCCATTTGGATAGGTTATTTTTATGATATAGTTATTATAATGCAGAATTAAAAATTTATGGAATGAGTCGAGTGACTTGACTTATCTTTAACACTATCTTACAGACTTCATGATGTGTAAATACTCATTTATAGTGAATAAAGCAGGAGGCCACAAAATGACAGACGCAGTACTTTTCCACTGGTATAAAAAGGACACATACTTTTCTGTGTTATATCAATATAACTAAACTTTAACATGATCATCTCTAAGTGAAGTTATAAAGAATTTTTTCTTTTCACAGTTTCTAGTCTGTTAGTAATAGATCGCTTAAAAATATTAATAGTAACCTTAGACAGAACACAACTATAAATGAACTCCTTTCAAATATTTTCAATTTAAACACATGGAAAGGCATTTCATATTTTTGGCAAGGAAGCCTCAACATCAAAAAGCCATCAATCTTCCTAAAGTTAGTCCACAAATTTAACATGATCCTAATAAAAACAGTGATAGGATTCTAGACAAATTAATCCAAAAATGAGCAATGAGCAAAACTAGACAGATTAAATTCCTGAAAAGAAATACTAGAAAATAAAAATGTTTTAAATCTACGGTAACTAAAACTGCACTGTTTTGGTGCATGAATAGATAGGCAGCTCAAGGAAATAGGGGAAAAGTCCATAAACAGACTAAAGAACACAGAGAAATCTGAATTTTGGTAAGAGTGACATTTCAAATTAGTAGAAAAAAGATGGTTTGCTCACTAAATGTTATAGGGCAAACTGGGTGGCCATTTGGAAAAAAAAAAATTTGGCTCCATCCCTCACATGTTATATTAGAATAAATTCCAAAGAATCACAGATTTAATTGTGAACAGTGAAACTCTAAAAGTTAAAGGAAAAAAAAAAGGTAGAGTGGGAAAGGCCTTTAATTGTGACATAAAGTTCAGAAGTTATAAAATAAAATACTGATTTTATTGACTACATAAAAAAAAAAAAATCAGCACAACCCAAACAGAACATTTGAAGCAAAAACTTAGAAGATGAAAGAGAAATTGGGGGAAAATATTTCAACTCATATTACAAAGAGTCAACAATCCAACAAAAAAAAGCATTTGTCCACAGTTCACAGGAAATAAAATACAAACAGCTACTAAACAAATGAAAAGATGCTCAAGTTCACATAAAACAAGAGAAATAAAAAAAAAACAAAAAAAACTATATAAGAAAACATTTTCCACTTATCAGATTGGCCAAAATTAAGAAGACTGATACTATTAATAGAATCTGGTGGCAAGGATGGGTAACCAGGTGCTCTTGTATGTTGCTGGCAGGAATGTAAACTGATTTAATCTCTATGGAAGTCAGTTTAGAAATAATTTTTGAAATTGCAAATATGTATCTGTGACAGAGCAATTTCACTTGCAGGATTTTTCTCATACTGATATACTTGTATACATGCAAAATAATCTACATTTAAGGTTATTAATTGCCACATGGCAGTGATCATGAAAGACTGAAACCAACTCAATGTCCAGTAGGCACGGGTGGAACATATAATTTGAGCATCCCTAATCCAAAACTCCAAAATCCAAAGTACTCCAAGATCTGAAGCTTTCTGAGTCCTGACATGATGCTCAAAGGAAATGCTCACTGGAGCGCTGTGGATTTCAGATTTTTGAATTAGGGATGCTGAACTGGTATAATTCAAATATTCTAAAATCCAAAAATAATCAAAAATCCAAAATACTTCTGGTCCCAAGCATTTCAAATAAGGGATACTCAACTTGTATCATGGTACAGACATACGATAAGATGTCTACAGCTACAGAAAACATAAAGAGGAGGCTGTTTATGTTCTAAAATGGGATAAGTTCCAAGATATATTAAATGAAACAAAGCAAGGTTGAGAGAATGCTACCATTTGTACTAACAAAGTGTTGAGAATAACACGTATTTAGGTATTGTCTGTGTACTTACAAAGAACTTGCTTACTAAGAACCTGAATGTTAACATCATTTGCTTCCGGGAAGTGACACTGGTCACCGACAGTCAGACATTGAAGGGAGACTTTTCATGTACTTTTGGAATTTCATACCATGTGATTATATTACCTATTCATGAAATAAATATGAATTTAACAATTGTTTTTAAGAACTGAAATAATGAAAATATTAGGCAATGAGTATGGAACAGGGTGGTAGGATTTTTTTCATTTTTCACTTTCAGTAACTATTGTTATCATTAGGTTAAGAATGACATTCCTCAGGAAGGAGATAAGGACAGTGACCCAAAGGCTAATAACCATGAACTCGGAATTATTTTGCACAGGGGATGACGCACCCACATTGACTAAGCTTCACTGTGGTGACCCAGGGCGAGCATCAATAAGGCGTTACCCCACCCCCTCGTAAAAATGAAACATCAAACCCTTACCCATCAGATCCTGGTCTGGAGGGAGCATTGTCAGAGGAGTTTGAAGAGGTGGAAATCACAGAGGACGTCACGGAGGTGATGGACAACCTCCGCAGAGTGGAGGACATGATGTAGGGGAGCACGATGGAGCCCGTGCGGCTTGGCTTCCTGTCTGTCAGGTTGGGTGGCTGAAACACACACGGCCCCTCGGGGTTAGGGGGCTGCAACTCAGCCCCTACAAGTTGGCACAGCCGCCTGCTTATTTGGGGGCTGGCACCCCATTCTGAGTGGCTGGTGACCGTGCTGCCTCAGTTGTTAAATATTGTAAATGTTTATATTCTTAGCCATTGACACAACCTAGGTTAAACCAATCCTGTTTCAAAGACTAGAGAAAAAGTCGTCACAATTTTCGACCAGATACATGACAGAGGAAAAACTAAGATGTATCTTGCCCACCAATAAAATAGCAGAACCCTCTGTCTGCTTCTCCAGCTTACCTTCTTCCAGCCTTTTTTTTTTTTTTTTTTTAATGAAATACTGGCCTAAGAGAAAATTTTTAGATGGCAACTGTAGACCTAAAGCTTAAACTGGTGAATCTTGGGAGGTCTCAGAACACTGATCTAGGTTCACAAGAAATGCCACAAGTAGTACTACCCCAGCTACCACTGTATTAAATGTATAATACTGGCCTCATTCTAATAATGACTAAGTTCATTAAGTCAAAATCACAGTCTTTGCTTTCTAGAAAATCGTGTGCCAAAAACAGATGTTCCGAGAAGAAAACTCTTAACTAGAAGCAGGTTAGAAGGCAAATTGTTAGGAAGAAGGCAAAAATGAACTCTGATGGCTGGAAAAGATGATTAAAAAGAGACTCTGGCGGAAACTGCAGTGGAGATGGATGTATGGGAATAAGGGAGAAGAGAACATAAAAAGAAATTCACAGCTTTGATTTGAGGAAGGAGTTTGAAAATCAGGGCTTGAAGAATAAGACCACTAAAAAGAACAGGGTGAACTCAAAGAAAAAGGAGATCAGTGAAGCTAGAGGAATGTTAAAGCTGTCAAAAAAAAGTCACGAAATCAGCTACATGCATTGAAAACTGCAATTCACCATTCTTTCTCCCCTTCAAAGGTGTTAAGACTATAAACTTTTCATCAAAATAGATGATATTTCTAAGAGCAGCAAATACTATAAGAATTTGGCTAGACAGGACAGGAATAACCAGGGTCTAGGCTTAGGAAAACCTCAACTTCTAGGGTAGTGGTTCTCAAAGTGTTGCCCCAGACCAGCAGGGTCAGTATCAACTGGGAACTAGTTAGAAATGTAACTACTTGGGCCCCACACCCCGATCTATAGGATCGGAAACCCTGGGGATATGGCCCTGCGACTTGGGTTTTCATAAGCCCTCCAGGTGGGTCAAGTTTGAGAAGCTCTGTCTAGGCTCAAAGGCATCAAAAGCAGAACGTGCTCTCTCCCACCTGCCCCGGGACTTTCACGCCACATCTAAGCTATTACGACTCATCTGGCATCTGCAAAACTGATCAGTGTCACAAAAGGCCAAAGAAGCTAGAAAAAGCATGAAGGCTGCTTAGCCCGAGCCTACCAGTGTTATAACCCCATAGAGCTTTTCGACTTTGTCCTTGAGCTCCCGGAAGCAGGAAGACAAGCGGTCGTGCAGCGGCTTGAGCTGCTCCGTGAGCTTCTCCCCGTGGATGCGGATCCCTTCTGTCAGCAGAGGCATCTGCCGAGCGGGGCACAGAAGGAATGAGATACGGCTTAAGGAGAGGGATCATTGGGATTTGGGGGCTGGGGAAAGGCGGGGTGGGGGCTAGAACACACAGCACCGTCCGATGAGGCCACTTCTCAGCTTAGGGCTTGTGAACCGGACGGACTTTGGTCAACAATGTGAAAAAACATGCACAAGAAAGCTACAGTCGGCCCTCAGCCGTGCAAGGGCTGAGGGGCAAACCCGACGGAGCCCTGGGCACCCATGCGGGTGAGCGGCTGACAGCTTTGAGCCTCAGGCTGAATTGGACGGCTGCATTTTTTTTTACCCATGTCCACTGAAGTCGTGAGAGAGAAAAAAACAAGGCCGACACCTCTCAGCTAGAAACACAGGCCAGGGAACCAAAGGATGGACTTTCGTCCCAGCTCTAAGAAGGCCCCTGTCAACCCCGTGCAGTTTCATCAGATGCCACTCCTAAGTCACTCTGCCAAACAAACAAATGCATAGATAGGTCTCGGTTCCATAAGGGTTAGAAAAAGAAAAGTAACCCTGAATGTGGGCTTGCAGACTTAAGCCCAGGGGAACGTGGTGGAGTCCCGCACTCACTGTGGCCGGCCGCCCCACACCGCCCCTGGTACCTGTAATGCGATCAGTCGCTTTAGCAGCTCGACCTTCTCCTGGTCTTCAGGATGCTCCTGCAAGTACTTCTCTGTAAAGAAAGCCTAAAAGCAGAGCATGTGCGAGTATTAATTAGAATTAACTAGAACACATTCCTATTTGTGCATGTGATCCTAAAAGGGAGGGGTGAAAGGCTAGAAGGGTGAAGAATGTCTTGTGTTCTGATAAACCAGGCATGTCTAACTAAAAATTCATTCCTCTCCTGGGATTGCCCTTATACCAGAGCAGACAGTTTTAAAAAGTATGTGCTATTCTGTAGTCTTTCTGGAATCATGCAAATTGCTACAAGGTTACATTCTCAATAATCAACACACACACACACACACGCACACACACTCTCACTAATCAAATAAGAAAAGGCCAAATGACAATTGGTTAATAATTGAATTAAGGTTACTAATTAAATTAAGTGCATAGATATTATAAGGGAAGGAGCAAAAAGTTAACAGGCAGGAGATGCAGCTGACAGTTTTTCTGCTCTTCCGTGTGATAAGGGCTGTATCACATTTTCCCCTATCTTAAGTGAATATTAACATCTGTACTTTCTCGCTAATCACCTATCCAAAGGTTATTTTGAAAACAAAATGAGGCACAGATATGAAGACGTTTTAAAAATATGAAATGCTGGTTGCCCTTTTCATTGTATGTCAGGACCATGTTCATCAATAAACATTCATGGCCCCTCCAGCTAAGGGCCTAGCATAGACAAATAAAAACCAAACTTAAATTCCAAACACAGGCCTTATGTAGGAGACCATTTTAAAGACAAAATTCTTTAGGAAAGAGAAACAGAAGTTTGCAGCAAACATTTCTAACAGAGGCTAAGGCGGGAGTCACAGGTTTCCTCCCTGGACCTTAACCTTCTTCTAGAAGGCTGTCAAAGACCAACCTTCAAAGTTCCCCTTCACTCATCTGCCTTACTGCTGGGAAAGCCAAAACCCCATCGTATGAAACCCAAGAACTCCTGAAACTCCAGAATACAATTACAAAAGTAATTGGCTCGTTTTGTGTAGCAAACAGAATACATGCAAACTCTACCTTGCGGGCAGATGTTAGGGGTTGAAATGTGTGCCCTCAAAATACTTGGAAATAGATCTTGCTGATATAATGAGTTAACATGAGGTCACACTGGAGTAGGATGAACCCCTACTCCAACATGACTGTTGTCCTTATAAAAAGGGAAGTTTGGGGACTGGCATGCACATACTGGGAGAATACCAGGTGAAGAGATGCGAGGAGGGCCGGGTGCAGTGGTTCACACCTGTAATCCTAGCACTCTGCGAGGCCAAGGTGGGAGGATGGCTTGAGCTCAGGAGCTCGAGACCAGCCTGAGCAAGAGCAACACCTGATCTCTCCTAAAAATAGAAAAATTAGCCGGGAATGCTGGTGAGCACCTGTAGTCCCAGCTACTCAAGAGGCTGAGGCAGAAGGATCTCGTGAGCCCAGTAGATTGAGGTTGCAGTGAGCTACAATGACGCCACTGCACTCTACCCAGGGCAACAAGGTGAGACTCTGTCTCAAAAAAAAAGGGGGGGGGGGGTGTGAGGAGAAGACAGCCATCTGCTAGACCAAACACCAAGGGCTTTTCAGCAAACCACCTAGAAGCTAGAGAGAGGCACAGGCACCTGGACAGAACCAAGATTCTCCCCTTAGAAAGAACCAACACTGTGACATCTTGATTTCAGATTTCTTGCCTCCAGAACTGTAAACGATAAATTTCTTTTGTTTTAAGCCACCTCGTTTGGGGAACTTTGTTACAGCAGCCTTAACAAAGTAATAAAACAGAGAATACAAACATATGCAGTCCAAGTACAATAAAAAAGGAAGCATGAACAATACAACCACATAGCAGCTCATTCTGGCCACAATCCCATCTAGAGGAAGGGTCAATACAAATGAAAAAGTAGTATTTACTCACATTGCATCTACTTTTACCTTTCAATATACGAGCAGTTTAAATATTTGAAAGTTAAAACAATTTTCTGATAAATGATAAACCGCACTGAAGTTCCCAAAGCACTGACTGCTCCAATCATGGAACATCAGGGCAGAGTGCCCCGAAATTCATTTTTCTAGCGGAGTTTTGCCTCGTAACAGAAAAGGCTGATGAATCACCGCACACAGCTCCTGTGTTCTTATCACTTAGGGGGCGAATAAAGAGCTGCCTTAAAACAGGTCGCCTACATCAAGTATGCAACGATGTGCTTCTCAATTATCACAATAGGTCCTAGTGATGAATGAGTTTACCTTTTTCTTATGTTTAGAAATATACAAACTCATACATATTAATCAAAAGTATAAATTAGTGTTCTAAGCCAAAGGTCCTGAAATTTATGCATTTATATAGCCTTGCTTCCCCCCCCATTTTAATTAGAAGACTGTCACATTGGAAAAACTTCATGTGAAATTAAGTATTATTCACAGATATTGGCATATAAAAATCTGTGGCTTGGGGCATTCTGTAAAAATTAATACTTGGGAAAAATACATGAAAATCAGTACCAGGGAGTGTATATGAAAAAGTACACACTAAAGCATTATAGTATTTAAAAAGTATTGTACTAATGTATTGGATCCTATGTTTACATTGACTTCCATTGTAACACTGGGTATTATTATTGAAATCTAATACGGGCAAACTGGGATTTCTCTCTGGCATTGAGTCTTTCCCAGCTGCTGAGTATAGTAAGACCAAAAAACGCTAAAAGGTTAAAGGAAAACAGAAGAATGAAGATTACTATAGCAGCAGCCACAGAACATCGGTGGCACCACCCATGAAGAACATTTCAATTACACGTTCTGCTCCAAGCAGACGGATGGAGGTAGGAAGAAACTGACGCTGGTGAAGCCTCAACTCTATGCAAACACTTCATGATGGCCCATGTACAGGAGGGCTCCCTTAATCCTCCAGTCAGTCCTGTGAGCTAGGTAATTTCCTCACTTTACAGATACGGGGAGCTCAGAGAGGCGAAGTGTGTCGCCCAAGAGCACACAGCAGCCAATGGGAAGTCAGAATTGGGTCCCAGGGGAGACTGACCACAAAGCCCCTGTTCCTCCCAGGGGACACCAGAGCGCCAGCCCACTTAGCGCTCGCTCTTCTCAGCTGACCCCTTTCTTTTCACCCACTCTCCAGGAGACTCCACGGGGGTTTCCCTGCCAAATGTCACTCTATATTCAAGAGGACTCCAAAATTATTTAGCTACTGAATGCGTTCCCTAACAGTGGAAAATTCTGCCTCTATGAATTGTACTTAACATACACCGAATGCATCACCTGCATTTCAGACAGTGCTATATCCACATCCTACACAAGGGATTCAGTTGTACTGAGTACTCTGTTTGTTTGTTCAGAGTAACAGCTAAAGGACTTAGCTGAGCTAATTTAATTGTAGACCCAGGCCCACCATTTGTCCATACAGCCCATGGCACACCCAGTCAGGGAAGGGGGTTCCTAGAAGCTAATTCCGAAGAGAGAGGCTCTGCCTTCCCCAGAGATGCTGCTTCCCTCCCCGAGCATCCTGGCTCTGGGGTCCACACGTTCACCTTGCACCTCTCAGGGGCAGGGGGAGAGAGGACAGCAGGTGAAGTGACCAAGGCACAGTGGGTTACTTCAGTGAGGGTTTGCCAGGCAGTGGTCTGCGCCCCTGGCTGTAAGAGGTGTGAGGCCAGGGCCAATCTTTTCATTAACTCCACGTGTCTGTTCACACAGAGAGGAGAGAGAACCTCTCTCAGAGAAGTTGCAGGAAACGAATTCACCAGGGACACAATGGCCACCAGTGGGGTTGTGGGGCCCAGCCCACCTTTTCGTAGTTGGAGAAGCCGCCCATGACAGCAGGGTCCACGATGCCGCTGAGCAGCATGGACAGCGGGTGCACGGAGAGCGACCGGTCCCAGGCGTGCTGCTGCACGCAGTTGCTGATCCTCTCGTTGGTCAGCTCCATGGTCTCGATGGCGTTCTCCAGAGGGCTGATCTCCTCCTGCGTGACACAGCACATGGGCGGCGGGGGAGAACGACATTTGTCAGCTCCAAGCAAAGAAAGAAAAAAATTTCAACCAGTGCCCTCTAGAGTTGCAACACACCCCTAAGCTACACAAGAAGGAAGTGTTGCTGCTCAAGGTCATGCATATTAGGATTCTGCAGTTTTTTGACAGGGCGGTAAGATGCAAAGTAGCTATTTAAAATCTCCCTAGGAAGCAGAATGAGGACTTAAAAATTGGAGCTACAGTAAGGAATACTCCTCGGGGCAGAGTGGCTGCAGAAAACCCGACTAGAAAAACACTGGAGCTGTAGTAAGGATTATTTCTTAGACAAAGCTTCCTTGGCGATTTGTGAGGTCAGGGACAATAGAATAGCAGATATCGGATCTGAGACACGTCTGCACAGCCAAGAATGTCCATGGGCAGAACGTCTGACGCTTCCTCGTGAGAAAAGGCAAGTGATGCCAGAAGCCAAGGATTCGGACCACACATAAGTAACCTCGGCACGGATCCCGTGGGTAACGGAGGTCAGAAATAACAGGATGTGTTAGATTGTTCTGGCTGAATTTTGGATGAAAATGAAATGAGATGCAGCACAGATTCAGAGAGAGCTCTTCTACGGAAATGCCTTCAAAGCCAGCTTTTGAGAAGAACCATCTCCTCTTCATTTTAGCCATCACCAGCGAGCTGACCTTCTACTCCAGACTTGACTCCGAGTCTCTGTCCAAAAATCACACCCATGCTTGAGGAATGATGATTTATGACCCATGAGACTTCAGATTTGTTCAAGAAATATTTCTTGGACACCTGCTTTATGCTCAGTACCAGGCCACGCACCATAGTTACAGAAGTGATTAAGATGTGCTTCACGGCTGGGAGGAGCTTGCAGTTTTAGTGGGGTCTCGAGACATGGAAACGGGGTAGGTTAGAAACATGCCCGGGGCGCAACAACACACAGACACAGGCCCTCTAACCCAGCCTGGGTGTTCCAGAGATGGCTTCATGGAGAATCTCACAGGGAGTTAGTGAAGTTCAGGAGTGGCGAGTGGACATTTTACACAGAGAACATGATGCAAGGTCATGGAGGACTGAAACAGCATGGAACGCGTAGTTTTGTTCCAATAGATTCCCTAGGAGGTGAGGGGAAGAGCCGGGTCGCTAGGGCCTATATGCATGTGCTAAGCAGTATGGGCTTTATACTCCAGCCCCGGGCAGCCCACAGAGGGCTCTGAGCATCAGAATGAATGAAACGGTCAGGTTTCCTCAATGGGATTCGCACAGAGGCAGTTAAGAAAGTGGACCAAGGCAGGGAGGCCAATTAGAAGGCTGGAAATAAAACAGATTTAATAAATACTGAAACGGTAAAATGAGCAACTTCTGGGAAAGATGAAGAGGGAGGAGTCCGGGGTGACCGGTGATGTGATGAGCTGAGAATAAACGAACAGAAAGGGCTTTTGGGAGAGAAGATGGAACTGGCAGGAAGCTCCAAAGTGGCATTCCAAACATGCCTCTGCGGCTGGCAGGATCAGGGAGGACACAACACTCCTCCGGTGACAAAGGAGTCATTCACTGTGAGTAACCTTTAGGGTTGCTGTTGTAACATCAGTTTTACAAAGGAGCTCTATAATACAAGCACGCCTTTTATTTCTCTTTTGAAAAACAAAGTTGGCCAGAGGAGGCTGGCCACGCTGGTGCAAACTGCAGAGGGCACCGAACAAAGGCGGTGATTATATTTGGAGACAAAGTTTTTTTCTCAGTCCCCATTTCGAATGACTCACTGTGGAAATCTGTTTGACTTCAAACCACTTGAGAATCCCGGGAAAGGTATAGGCCGTCGTATACGTGGTCCGTTCAATCCACATGGTCTGGTGGCAGGAAGGAAAACATGGAATGTTGGTCAGTTCCCGGGCAAAACAGCCAAACTCCTGGGTTCAGGAAATTGAGATGGCATCCCAAATGCCTCCTAAGTGAATGGGCCACACTGTCTCATAAAATTTAAGGATTCTGGATATTTAAAGTAAACAGATCATCTACTTGGGACTTCTCACCTTATAGATGGAAGCCTGAGGCCCACACAGGTGTGACTTGTCTAAGGTCCTATTAGCAGCTGGCCCAGGAGCAGAGCCCAGTTTCTGGACTTCCAGTCTAGAATTTTCTATCGTGATGGTAACTTGCTATCTAGGTAATTTGCAGAGGAAGCCTCTGTTCCCAGGGGTGCCACTGTTTCTGCTGCCTGTGCTGGCTAGGTGGAAGGGCCCCCTTTTCCATGTCCTTTTTACCTTGTTGTAGAGGGGGAAACGGGTGGACTCACAGCAAATTCATTGTCGGGGTCCTTTTCTCCTTTCCGGAACGGCCGGGAATATCTGAACTGCTGTACTTCATTGGCTCTGTAGTAGCTGGAGCAAGACACAGCAACGAGGCTGTAACTTCTCTCTTGGAACAAGCACTCCTGGATCTGACTTCAACAAAACCTGGGATCCACCTGCCCCAGGCTGAGTTGTACCCACTGAGCTGCCTCACAACCAACAGAGTCTCCGCACTGAAGGCCGGAGGCAATGCACGATTTGATTTTATTTTGCATCTTACTTTCATATAATTTATGAATTTATTTCGCAGCTCACAACTGTAAAAGGCGTATGTACTTACACCCAAATTTGCATAGTTTTACAAAAGGTCTAGCAATCCCATTAACATTTAGCTTCTCAAGAGAAGGGATGAGGCCCTCAGTCACCGGGACCTAATCCCCCAGTGATGATTCTGAGTGAAAATACTCAGAGATCTGAAACCTAGCAGCGATTTCCTTCTGCCAAAAGAAACAAACCCCCCCGCCCCCCGCATCCCTTTGAATTACTGAGCTTTTATCTTACACTCAAAATAGAATAGACAGGTCTTCCAAACTGTAATGAATTTAAGGCTTGGGTTTTTCCGTACTTCTGACAAAGGGTGTGAAAGAGACAAAAGGTTTTTTTTTTTTTTAATTTTTTATTAAGAGAAAGGGTCTTGCTCTATTGCCCAGGGTGGAGTACAGTGGCGAGCATGATCATAGCTCAAACTCCTGGCCTCAAATGACCTTTCTGCCTAAGCCTCCCAAGTAACTGGGACTGCAAAAAGCTATATGCCTGGCTAATGATCAAAAAAAAAATTTTTTTTTCTTTTTTTAGAGATGGGATCTTGCTATGTTGCCCAGGCTGGTCTTGAACTCCTGGCTCATGCACTGAAGTGATCCTCCCGCCTCAGCCTCCCAACATGCTGGGATTACAGGCATGAGCCACAGCACCCAGCTATGTTTTTTAAAAAATAAAGAACCACTCACTTTAAGATCTGCTCCGGAACTGGCTTGTCCTTGTAGCTGGGCGGCAGGTTCATCACGGGCTTCACAGTGAAGCACTGCATGTCTGAGAAGCTCGTTAAGGAAAGAAAGGAACTGGGCCACGAAGGTGTCAGGGCCCCCTGTTCTTCCTGCTTCCCCGCCGGAAATGCCACCCGCACCAATCGCTCCCTTTGACCTGAATGCCAGGACTGCATTGAAAATGGGGTTCCCTTATGTATCACTGAAATGCCTCATTCAGGGATTGATCCTAGGACATTTTTGTGGGTCAGACACCTGGCAAACACCCTCGCCACAGGAAAACAGGCATCCATTGACATATTGGGAAATAAGTGGCCAGAAATGGTTTCAAATAACTTCTTTTGGACAAACATCCCTCTGAATGCCAGAGCCCAGGCAACAGGAATTGCTTTGCTCTTTGGATGTCGTCTGTTTATCCAGTGCCACAGCCGGGCACTGCACTGGGTGTTTGGAAAATGTTTCTCTAATATACACAACAACACAAGATGGATATTATTATCCTCCTTTTACAGATGAAGAGTGTGAAAATGAGGAGGTTAAAACCCAACACCACCCAACCTGTAAGCGGTGAATTCAGGCTTTAAAACCAGCTCAGCGGTAAGGGCTCCTTCTCTGATTTAATGATCTCGTCTTAGAAAGAGCTCTCCCACCATCACCGCCAGTGAAAGTCTGCAACAGAATCCAGAATTCAGAACAGGAAGTCTATGTTCTACTCAAGCTCCCTATCTGGCTACAAAATGTATCCTTTCCCGTTTAAGATCTGCTTATCATCTCTCCCCTTTAATGACTTCATACCCACCAGCTAAGGATATTAGGGTCCCAAGTATTTTACATAGAATGGGAACCTGTGGCAGAATGTCTAAATGGGCGGGCTGCGGACACAGGACACCTCTGTCTGCAAAGAAGGGACCGCAACCCCTGGCTTCTCTGGGTTAGCTGGGGCCGCACCAGGTTGAAGAGCCTCTGGGTCTTTCTTCCCCACAGCAAGGATGCACTGCTTCGGGGAGGACTTGATGTCTTCTCCCGGGGGCGTGGTACTGGTCATCTTCTCCGCGTTGGGGAACTGCGTCAGCAGCCTCAGGCTGAAGTCCTCTCGCCTCTCATACTCCTTCCCCCGGTAGATAAAGATTTTATTCTGCAGGTCAGAGACAGCACGGGACATCATTAAACAGGCAGAGTGAAGAGGCAAATGGAGTTCTGGGTACTGAGGGAGCCACTGTACTCCCGGCCAACGTTCAATCCACCATCATTGAGTTCTCGTTGAATATCTATTATAGCAACCATCATAACTGACCAGAGCTGTGGTTATTTGGGGAGTTAAGTCACAGGCATAAAAAATATTCGGCCCAGTGCACCTCATAATGCGGCCCACGGACCAGGGCCAGTCTGCAAACAGTCTGTTTGGGAAAAAGGGGCTTGCGCCCTAATTTAAATCCACATTACTAGGCATGCTGATATTTTTCACAGCAAGGCATTCGCAATGAAAGAAGTGCATGCATTAATTTATACTCAGGTAAAAACTCTTATCTATCTTAATCGTGATCCAGTAACAGTTCGTGGACCAGCACTTTAAATAGCACTGCTTTAGGATAGGATGATGAGAAGTGTATCACCGAATCACACAGTGATACAGTAACAGCACAGGTGACAGCAGTCCTCAGTCATCCTGAAAGTCTCATAGAAAGTAAGAGCATTAAATACTATTTTCTCAGGCCAGGTGCAGTGGCTCACACCTGTAATCCCAGAACTTTGGGAGGCCAAGGCGAGAGGATCTCTTGAGCCCAGGAATTCAAGACCAGTGTGGACAACATAGCGAGACCCTGTCTCTACAAAAAATAAAATAATAATAAAAAAAAAAAAAGCCAGGCTTGGTGGTGCACACCTATATTCCCAGCTTCTCAGGAGGCTGAGGCAGGAGGATCACTTGAGCCCAGGAGTTTGAGGCTGCAGTGAGCTATGATCATGCCAGTAGCACTCCAGCCTGGGTGACAGGGTAAGACCTTGTCTCTTAAAAAATAAATAAATACTGTTTTTTCTATTCCAAATTGCAGATTTTATCTCTTTACTAAAATTGAATTTTTTTTTCCCCAAAGACATTTCCTAGGCCCCAGGCACGGGAGTAATTTGTCTCGTTGTTGCCTGTACAAGTGCAAACACAGCCGTGTTTTAAAGGTTTCTTCTCATCTGGTTGTCAGCTTGGATGAGTAGCTGCATTGGTAGCCCATGCATGGCTCATTTTAACCAAAACTTGGGGCCATGCTATCTTGTAAAACGTCTTTGAAAATCACTTGTCTATTCATATAAAAATATTAATTGAGCAAACAGTAGATATGCAGGACACTAGGGAAATAGTGGTGATCTTGCTCTCATGGAACTTACCTTCTAGTGGAGAGAACAAAAAACAAACAAGTAAACAAATAAGTAAACCTCCTAATTTTAGATAAGATAAATACGGGGAAGGCAGTACACCTCCTGGGCAAACACTAAATGGAGGCCCCGAAAACTGCCAGACCTTTTGGAATAAATAACGTTTTTCCAAGCTTGGGAAAGAGCTGCGTGATTCACACATTTTATGAAATTCCATCATTCAGACAAAGCCATGGTGGGCAAGGGAGCAGAGTGGAAGAAGATGCTAGCTGCATGATGTGGACGGTCACTGTGCAAGGAACCAGAAGCAGGTCAGCAAGGATGAGCTTGGTGGGAAAAAGAGGGTCTCAAGGAAGATGTGGGCCTTGACTGGGTTTAGCAGGACAGACAAAGTGAGGAGAGGTTAAGAGAAGGGACAAGAACAACCAGGCCTGGTAAGTGGGAGGGACACGGCCCAGGGGCAGAAAGCCCAGCTGAGTTCAGGTAGAAGAAAAGAACTTGGACAAGAAATGAACTTGGACTGGGAGAACGAGCCAGAGTCCGAATGGCCTTGCAAGGCAGGGAGAGGTTTCAGAGACTCAGACGATTCACAGGAGGTTTTGGAAGGAGGGATGAAAGAGATTCTGGTGTTTGGAGAAGGGCAAAGTCATGGAAGAGGAAGAACAGTGGTGCCGCTGACCGAAACAGAGGAAAGAGACCTGGCTGAACTAAGGGGAAGAGGGTAATGTAACTTTGTATAGTCTGAATTTGGGGTAATACTCCATAACATGGAAGGGTATTTAGGTTACACCATTCGTAAGTATTTTATATTCTTCAGTACACACTGACAATATGTTAACATCTACAAACTACTTTCCAGTTTATAAAGCACTCCTATATGCTATTTATTTAATTCTCAAGACTGCCCTGTGATGCATGTATTCTTAGTATTTGCCTAACTTGCAGACCAGAAAACCAAGACTTGGTGGTTATGTGATTTGGCCAGAATCACACAGTCGCTCAGTGGGTGATTTGGACTCTAATGCTTTCAACTCGGAAGTCTGGTGTTCTCGTTTTCACGGGTACCACCTCCTAGTTCACATTTGCTGTTTCATGTGACACACAGGCACACGTCCCGAGTATAGGTGGTATCACGTCTTGGGCCCAGGTTAACAGCAGAGTTAAGACTAGACCCTGCTGCAGCCAGACCCACCACCCTTTCCTCTCTTCTCTCTCCCTGGGACATCTCATCTCCAACCATGGTTATTTTAACTACAGGTAAATAACTCACTAACTATCATCTCCGGCCTAGAACCTCCCTTGGCGTTCCAGATCCACATAGCACATGGTTGACTCGAGTCTCTGGGATGTTCCAAACTTACTGCAGCTTGAGTATATCCAAAATCAAATCCTGACAAACAACTGACAAAGATCCGAGGGGCCCTCTGTGATCCGGCACCCAGAGCCATCCCACCCGGCTCTCCCACCCACCCTCTCGTTCACACTTCTCCAGCCTCGTGGCTTTTGAACCTGCTGTTCCTCACGGGCTAGGCCGCTCGTTCGGCCTCTTGGCAGCTGCATGGCTTATTCTTGCATTTCGTTCAGGTTTTTGCTCAAGTGTCATTTTCTTACTGACTGAAGTCTTTCCTGGTCACCCTGTTTAAACTTGCACCTCCACCCCTGCCACCTGCCTCTCTGTTCACCTCCCTAGAGTCCTTTATTCCCCCGCCTAATGCCTGCCTGCACTGTACGAGGCAGTGCCGCAGGCCATCTGACATACTAAATACTTGACCAATTTATCTTACTTTTTGATTTCTCCAAGCTAGAATGTAAGCTTGATAATTTAAGGAGGTTGGTTCATTTTAGACTCTGCCCGCATGCCTGTATCAGAGCAAGGTACACAGCAAGAGTTCAAAAAATATTTACTCAATGAATAAATTAATTTCCTCCTCCATAGCTCTGTCCCTTTCCAGTCCTGCTGTCCCAGGAAATAGCTCCACCGCCCCTGCATGCCGGACACGAGGACTCATTCTTGACACCTCCCTCTTCCTCACCTGCGTAGCCCATCAATCACCAGACCCTGGGACTCCATCTCCACCACGCTAGTGTTTCCACTTCCCTCTAAAGCCACTGTGACCACCTGCCAAGTCCAACCTGTCATCTCCTGCCTGAACATCTGCCATGGTCTCTTAGTGGCTTGGCCACACACACCTCCCATTCACTCTCTTAACCAAAGCCAGATGACTTTTCCAACACGAAAAATCTGCAGCGGCTCCCCACTGCTCTGGGGATGCAGACAGAACACCCAGGCAGCCCCAGAGCATCGCCTGCTCTTTCCACCCTTCCTGCTTCCCCCAGGGCTCCCCTATTGCCCCCCTAGTGCCGTCTGTGAGGCTGCACCCGTCCCATCTCCCTCCTCGGCACTGCCATGCCCTCGCCTGCCGCTTCCTCTGCCTGGAGTGTTTCTCCCATCCCCTTCCCCTCTTCCACTCCCAGCGCACCCTTCAGATTGCAGCTAACGCACAAATTCCCTGGGAAGTCTTTCCTCTTTTTTAAAAATTAAGGCATAATTTACATACAATAAAACGGACCCTTTTAGTGTAAAATTCTGTGAGTTTTGACAAATGTAACCATGACCACAATAAAAAAAAAATAGTACATTTTTATCACCACCCCAAATTTCCCCACACCCCTTTGTAGCCCAGCCTCCGCCCCACCCATCAGACAACCAGCAACCTGGTTTGTTTTTTTTTTGTCCCAACAGAGAGTATCACCTGGGAAGAACCTCATATAAATGAAATCATAGAGTATATAGCCTTTTAAGTCTAGCTTCCTTCCCCTAGCACAGTGCATTTGACAATCATCCCTGCAGCTGTGTATATCAGGAGTTGATTCCTTTTTATCACTGAGTCGTATTCTACCACGTGGATACACTGCAGTTTGTTTACCCCTCCACCAGAGCAGCATCTGGGTTGGATCCAGTCTTTGGTGATTATCATTAAAGCTGCTATAAGGTGCTATGAACATTCCTGTACAATATTTGTGAAAAGATACGTTTATTTCACTTGGGTTAATGCTCCCTGGCTACAGATGCTTCCGGCACAGGATGCCTCTTCTGGTTACAGTCTAAATTTCACATTCACGTGTTACTAACATCTCCGCCATTAAGTTGTAAAATCCAACAGGGTGGGGACCACGTCTGAGTATAATCAACAGGATATTTCCAATGCCTTGTCTGTGCCTGGCACAGAGCAGACACTCAGTAAATATTGACTGAAGGAGCAAATGAATTGTCTCCTCGTTAAGTGCTGTTAAGAATGTAAATTGCTTCCTTTTATCACTTTTTCTTTTTTTACATTAGGGGAAAGCAGATGGATAATACATGTGTAAGCAAAGCTCAGCTCTAAAAGAGGCTTCCTTTTTGTAGGAGATAAGAGTTTTCGATTTTTAAACCATAAAATCAATATCACATGATAGACAATTTTGAGGTGGAAGAAAAATGCCATCCTCCTCACTAGTAGTGCAACAAAAATGTTTTTATTTTGGGGAAACTCTTGCAGTCTTGTTCTTCGGATACTTGTTTTCAAACTAGCTCTGGCTGGAAATGCAATAAGCAACTAAAAGTCAGTCCACGCTTTTCCCCCAGCCGGACCCACAGCCGCTGACAAGTAGACTGAATGGTTTTGTTTTTCCCCTTTTTCGTTCCCCCACCTGGGTAAAGTCATTTCACAAAAGCCCTGGCAGAACACCAGGGGTGTCGGGGGTGTGGGGTGAAGGGGCAGCCACTCGGGAAGTGGTTTCCCTCCTCGACCTCCCACAGCGAGAAGATGGGTCAGCAGCTGCTAACACACTGTTGTCCATCTGGGAAGGAAATGAGTACCCTCCTCCTTCACACCGCCCGGCCTAAGGGCTTTGGGGACCACCCTCAGGTTTCTTACCCGCAGGAAAGAAGGATAACCCTGGCCGTAGTATCCAACGGCAAAGTATTCAGGCTGAGGCCTCATTGCCTTAATGATGTTCTCATAAAACGAGGCTCTTTTTTTCTGGAAAACAAAATGAGACATTCCACTGGGAGGTTACAAGAACACTATGGGGGAAAAAAAGATCACACTGTTTGCTTTGCTGTTTCCCATGTAACACAGAAAAACGAAAGGTCTTTGGGAAACATCATGTGGGCAAGAGGATTCTCCTGTTCTGGGATCAGAGGTTTTGGACCTGGGGTCCACAAACGTGCCTTAGAGAGTCCCGAATCCCTGAGGCTGTGTGCGGAAGCGTGTGCACACACTCACTTTTCAGCGTGGGGAGGCAGGGAACAGCTTCCGGCAGTTTCTCGAAGGGGGGTCAGGACCTCTAAAAGGTTAGCTGCACTTAAGGAGACACATGGGAGAAGACAATCAACGTTCCAGTTTGTGCAGTGGTTTGTGTTAGTCTTTGGTTCAGTTTTAAGTGCCCAGAAGGTGGTGGTGACGGTCTGTTTTTCAGTATCTGGTACCACCTCTGTCTTGAATTCTTCACCAGGGGAGTGGCTTCCCAGCTCAGGCTCACAGAGAAGGCAAGATAAGTAGGTAGCCAGACCCAGGGGGCTTTGGGGAGGTCCCTAACCCCCTCCCCCACAATGGTTAGCATGCCTATCTTACTACCCTTTCTAGGTGATGGTCTCTATCAGAATAATGTTTTCTTAGATGGGTAACATGTTACATTACTAACATCTCAGTGCAATTCAGTTGATAAAATACGTGAATATTTTTGCATGTCATGGCAAAAGTTGGCATAGCACAGTGGTACATTTTTTATTAGTACGAGGCAATCTTGACAAACAGCTCCTCAAAATAAATTATTATTCCATGACAACAGGCGAACTGACCTCTTGTAAATGATCAAATGCAATATCATGTTTACTATTTTTGTTTTGCTTTGTTGATGGCTGAGTGTACAGAAGGTCCACAAAAAGACTTTCCAAATGGCACCAGGAAGGAAGAGAGAGCTGCAGACAGGGGTCCCCAAAAGGTGTGCGGAGGAAAGCAGCTCCAAGTCACTATCATCTGAGGCTCAGTATCTACCACGCTTTCAAGGCAACCCTGCCTGCCCCACAGACCAGAGCCTTCCGTGAAAGATAATCTGGACAAATAATGATCCAAGCGTTCGGACCACATTCTTTTTCATTTTTATTTCCAGCAAGGTTTACTTTTCCATTGTAAAGAACACCATTTTTCCTGACTTTCTTCAACTTACAAGAACATTTTGGTGAATGCTAATTTTAGCAGCCCCATTGGAGACCTAACATACTTGACCACAACTCACCAGGAGATTGCCAAGGCCCTCGTAGTCGAACACTTTGCTCTCATATGTCTCGGCCAACTCCTTGCTCAGTTTGATTGCCTTCTCCCACATCTTCAGGAAAAGAAAAGTAGGGTTAAAAGTGGGGAACAAAGCAGTCATTGATCCAGCTGCAAAAGCCACGGGAGAGTCACCAGGAATGAGCCGGCGGGGGGGCTGAGTTTCTGCAGATCTTCTCGACCTGCTTCATCCCTTGGATCAACTAAACCTTTCTTTCCCGACATCATAAAGATCGTGGATCTTGGCTGTCTTGCATCGTCAGTGATTCTGTCTGCAAGAACATGAACACCACCATGTGTGTGTCCCCAGACAAAGGAAGACTGAGTGTAAAGGGCAAGGCACGGACGGACGACAACTGAAAGGAGAGAAGAACCATTTCCAAAGCCCAGGTTCTAAGAGCGTGAGAGTCTTGCTGGAGGAGGAAGGAAGCTTCTGTAGGACTCTGGTTCTAGGGTGTGTGCGTGTGTGTGCAGGTAGGTTGTTTGCGGGGGACGGAGAAGAGGCTAACAGTACCGTTGCGTGGGATTTGGCAAACTGTGTTTTCATGTAGGGCGCTGATGTCTTTACTAAGTGGATGGGAGTTTTAGGAAATGCCTTAGAGCGTTCACGACCATGTGAGTTACAGGCTAATGCACATATCCGGTGCCTGAGGCCAGCATCCCAGATCGAGCCTTCTAATCATTTCTGTATTTCACGAAATGCCTCTTAGAAGGGTATTACTCAAAGCGCAGCATCTGCTCACTTCCTGCTTCGTTCCTGTGAACGAACTGCTGTATCCCATCCTTTCTGGCTGCTGAAGGAATGTATGTGCAGCCCACAATCGTGAAACACTCTAAAATTAAATCTCATAAAGGCATCATTTGTCGCATTTGCCCGCCCTGAAGTTGCAGGGCTGGGTCACCAAAAAGCTCTGAGATGCGCCATCTGGAACCCATTCTAGATGGGCGGGACTTGGTGCAGGAAGCCAGTCGCCACCACCGGTGAAACCCAGGGACGTGGCCTTCCTGAGTCCCCTCTTCTCCTCCCCAAATGCTAAGTTACGTAAGAGACAGGAAGACTGTCTAGCACAGCGGTTCCCAAAGTGTGGTCTGTGGCTCCTGGGGGTCCTCAAGGCCCTTTCAGAGGGTTGATGAGGTCAAAACTATCTTCCTAATGATGCTATTATTGTCCTTTTTTCCACACTCACTCTCTCATGAATATACATGAGGCTACATGTGTGATATCACAATGGAACAGATATAGAAGCAAATCAGAGAATCCTGCTATCTTTTATGGACCCAGACATTAAAGAAATTTGTAAAAATAATGCCACTCATATCACTAATTCTTTAATATAGTGATTTTTTATAAATATATGATTCATATTAACAAGTAATAAATAGGTTTATTATAATAAAAGAACAAGTAAATATTTAAAATTTTTTCTGCTTTAATTTCTAAGAGTATAAATATTAACAGATATAACCCACACGAACAAAAGTGTTTTGGGATCCTCAATAATTTTTAAGAGGGTTAGAGTTTGCAGGGACCCAAAAGTCTGAGCTTCACTTACTGTCTGGGCCTCAAGTTCCTCACCTGTAAAATGGAGATATTATCTACCTAACAGGGTTATAGGAAGAATTAAATTAGAGGAAAAGTCTAAAAAACCAACCTAAACAGTTTAGCACTAAATAGATGATGGCAGTTTTATCTTGATGATTAGTTGGCTTATTTATTTATTTAGTCATTTAACTAACAGGCTCCACTGATAGAACAACGGCGGTGGCTGCAAGTGGGCAGCCCACGTGAACCACCCAGGCATCC
This sequence comes from Eulemur rufifrons, assembly GCF_041146395.1. Lineage (NCBI taxonomy): Eukaryota > Metazoa > Chordata > Mammalia > Primates > Lemuridae > Eulemur > Eulemur rufifrons. Next base: position 6,710,688 of record NC_090994.1, read on the forward strand.
GAAACGGGCTGAATCCAGGATCTGTTTTGTTTGGATACCACAAAGCATTTTTCTTTCTCCCCCCCCCCATCCCTTCTCTCTCTATATTTTTTTCCATTTTTAATTTAAAAAGTCTTTCAGCTGGACATGCCTTCTCCAGTTGACCATGGACTCCCTGACTCCCTGACACAGTCCCTATGTTTATTTTGCCTTCCTGCCCCTGTGGTTGTCTACAGCCTGTGGTGTCAGGCAGGGGACGTGGGTCTGGTGTGTACCACATGTTCACCAACATTATATCAAGAACACGCAGAAGCTGATGGGACCAGCTCCTGGACCCAACAACGATTAACAGGTAAAACTGTGGTTTTGGAGAATGGGGCTCTGGGCTGCCCCTCCTACTCAGCACTGGGGTAAGTCTGCGCAAGATGAATGATCCTTATTGCCCTTCACACCTAATTTATCCATTCATGTTCCCTCCTATTAAAAATAACAGAATTCAAACACACACAAGAGGATAATAAATAGTAAGACACAGGTTATTTTAAGAATTTCTCTGTCTTTGACCTCAGTTCTAGGCAGGGAGCTTCTAAACCCTTGGAATTTCCCAAGTAGTATCTTTGTTATTCCTGGTGGGTCCCCAAGACCACACCCGAATCTATGCTAACAAGGTGACTCACAGTGGGCTCCTAGATGGTCTCAGGACGGGGGCTGGCTATGCCAGAAATATTAATCCCAACCATGTGATTAGAGGGTGGGGGTTTGAGCCACATGGTATCAGCCAGACCTCCAGGAAACGGGGGAGGAAGTGGAGATCAAATGCAATCACACCGTCAATGAACCAATCAAACATGCCCACACAATGAAACCCCAATAAAAACTCTGCACCCTAAGGCTCAGATGAGCTTCCTGGTTGAAGAACACATCTATTTTCCAGGAAGGTGATGTGCCTCAAGTTCACGGGGAAAAGACACAGAAGGCTCTGCTATTGGGAACCTCCCAGACCTTGCCCTGTATGTCTCTTCATTGGGCTCGTCCTGATCTATATCCTTTATAATAAAACTGCAATCACTAAATATACTTTACTATATTCTGTTAGTTGTTCTAGCAAATTATCAAAGCTGAGGGGGTCATGGGAACCTCCGACATTGATGGGCAGTTCGTCAGAAGTGCAGATGGTCTGGAGACCCTCCAAACTTGTGGCCACCATCTGCAGTGTGGGCCGTCCTGCTGGGGACAGTGCCCTTAACTCGTGTAGTCTGCACTAAGTCCAGGTGGTGAGCATCAGAACTGCCTTGCAACAGTGCGGCCATTTTCCTCCCTCCCCTAGTACAAAAACAACCCAGTACTCACTTTGCCTTTGTCAAAATATGATATGATTTCTTGATACAGCTTCTCTTTAAGCTCTTGCTGGGTATAAACATAGTAACTGTCCCTCTGAAGCAAATGGGGCACACAGGGCTTGTCAGACCACTAAAATCAAACAAAGGCAACAAAAGAGGTTAATGCAACCAAGTAATTAAAGAGATCAATGCAACAAATATTTGGCACAAAAAAAAAAAAAATCAAAAAACAATTTGTACGTATATTTGATTCATCCATATCTTATGTTAGATTATTTATTAAACACAGAAATCACATATACACACATATACCTAAGCAAGCTCCAAAACAAGTATCATGCCAAATGGACACACACTCGTGGCATTCCCATGTCAGGAACGAAGTGAGGCTGCCAACCAACATGATTACTGCTGTACTGAAATGTATCATTAACACAACCAGATAAAAGAAACAAATTAGGAGAATAAAAATGGATAAGGGAAGGTAAAACAAGCACAATTCGCAAACATTATTATGGTTGTATTCCTCACTATGCAAGGAAGTCAACTGAAAACTACTACACACACAGTAAAAGTCGTAGCAGGGTAAAAAAAAATTAATATATTTGGAAATAAACAGAATTCAGATACATAGGATATAACCGTATGGAAGATAATAGAAGAAAACCAAATAAAAATCCAAAAAGATAAGATTTCTAACAGCGAACATCACAAGGAAAACGCAAGACTTATATGCAGAAAACTTGAACACACCACTGAAGGGCACAAAAGCAGGCGTGAACAAATGTAAAGTCATACCATGCTTTTGGATAAGAAAACTCTATTTCATAAACATGTAAATTGTCACTAAATTAATTTTAAGTTTCATGATTCCAAAGTCCATATGGGAAAATAAACAAAAAGGAATAGGTAGGCAAACTCTGAAAAAGAAGAGCAATTGAGAGTAACTACCAGATAATAAAACACTAGAAAGAACTAATAATTAAAACAGTGTGGTCCTGGTGCATGAATAGACAGAGACCCACGCAAAAGCATAAACAATATAGAAAGAGACCCCCTCCCAGCGTAGGAATTTAGTACATGATAAAGATGGGATTTTCTACAAGCAAGGAAAATCTGAACTACACTTAACAAGTGGCATCCCTACTGAATAGCACTCTGGGTAGAAAAGCTGCATCCACGTCTCGTTCCTTACACCAGGACAGGAGAGTTTAATTTTCTGAGCAGCCCCAATGAAAAGACCTACAGTTACAGACAGCGGGGTTGCTTTCTGGCCACTCTATGGCAAAATCCACCGTCACCAAGCCTCACCCCTAACCCGGATACGATAAGCTTTTTCTGTGCCCTAATCTTAACTATGAATTGTGAATTTCCTATGGGAACTGGTGAGGCAGGAGACTCTTGTCTTGAATTAGCAGCTTAGAACAATGCATGTGTATTATTTTCGTGTGAAATAAAAATTAAATTATAGAAGAAGATTAATTGCTGGGGACAGGGATGGAGGCACAGGGATGTGATAGGAGGCTACTGGAGCATTCGAGGTGAGCGATGCTGGTGGCGTTGGCTGGGATGGCGGCAAGGGGGATACGGGCAGCGGGTAGGTCAGGGGCACAGTGCGGACACAGGGGCCACGCTCCTCGCTCATGGAGAAGGTGGGAGGTGGTGAATAACAGAAGAATCAAAGACGACTACAAGCTTGTCTGAGCCACTTAAGCAGATGGTGGTGTTTAGTGACACAACAGGAAAAGGGAGGCAGGATGGGATGGGAAGTGGCAAGAGTAGGACATAGATTCCTGTCACCAATATGTCATGCTTGAGCTGTCTATTAGTCATTCAAACATCAGTGTTGAAAGAACCATTTATACATGAATCCAAAGTTAGAGGAGGAGGTCAGGGCCAGAAATAATAATTTGAGATTCATGATGTAGAGATGTACTGAATCCATGCCAAAGCATCATTTTATTTAAGGAGAGAGTATAAAAGGAAAGGACTTCTTTGGTACTATATTCACTCACAACTCATCTCTCTGCAGTTTTACAGATCTTTTTATACCTTCATCAATGTGTGTTTTATTTCTTTAATTAGAATGTCAACAACCAGAAGCCTGTAAGTTGTCCTCTGCATCTAAGGAGTCTTAAATAAAAGACAACCAACATTTCCCCAGTCTTGATCTGAAAATTAGCTGTGCCTATTTAGAAGAGATAAAAATATTCTCGGATAAAAGGGTATCCCTGGAGTAAGGCTCTTGTTCGTCAAAATCAGGAAGCGGATACAATTTAGTACCCAAAGACTGAACAGCTGACATGCGGCGTGTGCCTTCCACCCCCCAGCCCGTTTACCTGCAGAAGCTCCGCGTGCAAGAGGAGCGTGCAGGCGGCTTCCGTGTAGTTCTCACAGTCACAGTGCAAATCGCGAAGCTTGTACAAATATCTGGGAAGAGGGGGAGACAGGCATTTATTTTGTTGCTTGAGCATTGACCCAGCACTCAGCCCATTCCGCAGCCAGACCCTGCCCGATCCCCTGCCCACCCCGCCCCCTGCTACCGTACAGGCACACACTTCCCCGCTGCCTCCTGCCTCTGCGTCTCTCCTGTCCCATCTACTCTACTTTCTACTCCACCGTTAAGGCCGTGGTGTTTAATTTTCTTTTTTTAGGTCTTGGACCCCTTTGGGATGCCAATGAAGGCTATGGAATGTCTCCCCACGAACACGGTACTGGTTACGTATCAGTTTGTTTTATGTTCAAGGATTCACGGGCTCCAGGCTGAGACTCCTTGATAGGTTTCCACAGCCTCTCCTGAACATCCCAGCCAGAAGGCTTCCATCCTTTCCCCCCAATCCTGACACGACCTCACTTACACGTGCCTTCACTTTGTACTGGTTTGTGTATCTACCTAAAAAGTTTATCCTTTCGGGGCGAACTGAGCATGTCACACACCTTCAGGTGTTTCTCAAAGCAACAAGCAAGGTGTTGGGGGCATAGTATTTGTTTATTACTGGAGGAATAAGTCGCAAAGCCATGATGTAAATAGCAAAAGCAGAAAATTTCCTTCCTCTTACCTTATGTATATGTCCTCTCTCTTCTTTTCTTTATAGAAATTCTGCCAGAAAAAAAAAAAAAAAACCAGGATCACAAAATACCAACATAAATCAAGAGCTGTTGACGAGCTCGCCACGAAAATGGCCGAACTATTATCGTTGCTTTTCAACAGTGTCACTTTTCCAAAGGGTATCGTTTCCCTTTAATGAATACCCCCACAAGAAAAGGAGGCAACAGGTTATAACGAAGATCAGCTGGGGAATTTTTTTAAAAACTATACTTCTGAAGACTGTGAGAAACCTAATGGAATGGATACCAGACTCCTACTCAAGCCGCCGCATATACTGTGTTCTTGGGGTCTGTTCAAGCAGAGGAAGGCCTGGCGACCGAAACCTGAGGTCTGTGGTCCCAGTTAACAGTATCGAAAAAGGCAAGACCAAAGAGTCCTGTCGTCACCGAGATGTCATGTATTAACTCTCTATTCAGGGTGTAGCATTTCTGATGCACATTAGACTTTGCCTATAAACCAACCACATATAAATACAACAGAGAGACAGCCTGAAGACAGTCTTCAGAAAAAAGAGTTGAATCGAGAGCTTATGTTGCATTTTCCATCCTGTTTCCAAATTTATCCTCAAGGTCTGTGGCTGCTGGTATCTAAGTCCAAAGCTGAGCCAGGTGTTCCAGCTAGACTGAGCAGCGGCAGACTCCGTGAAGGTGCCCCTGGGTGGCTCCATGTCTGCGAGACCTGCCTAGAGCTGAGCTGTGGGGTGCAGGGGCAGCCTGGCAGTGCCCTCTCGCTAGCCCAGGGGCTTGGCACATACCAGCACGTTAACGGTACAGCTCATGCGGTTCTCCTTGCTCTCGTCATGCATGACGATGGTTCTGTAGTCCAACAGGTTCTCCAAGAGGCTGCTGACCAGGAACGCGAATACCTCCCCAGAGCTGGAGAGGTACTTATGTTTCCGGCAATGTTCTAGGAGCCTGGAGGGGTGGAGGGAGAGACAACGCCTGTGTTCCACGCTGCCATTCCAGCACCATTTATGAGCACTGACCAAGGTCTCGGGAGCAGGTGGTACAAGAGTAGACAGTCCAGCGTGCCAGGTGAGCAGACACACGCCCTGAGTGGTCACCATCCTAGCCTGGCAGCCCCACTTTTGCTGTACTCTCTACTCAAGTTCTACATTTTCTTTAGGACTTAACTCTAATATCACCGTCACTTAGAATCCCAGCCCACAATGTCCTCCTCCTTTGACTGTCTGTTGGTGTTTTTGTTTTTTCCAATGTCACAGAAGTGAGAACCCTGCTGTCTGAGGGCTGTTCTAATCCAGTTGAATGAGACCATCTTTCCTACATCTTTATTCTCCCAAAGGCCTGGTACTCAGGGCATCTTCTGGGCATCCTGGAAAGCCTTGTACTGATGCCCAGCCTAGAGGAACCGAGGAACTAGATACACCTCCAGACACGTGGCTCTTTAGCTAAAAGTGTTATTTTCAGATGAAAATGTGGCAAATTGAAGCTAAACTTTTGGTTTGAATCCTCTCCCTTTGGACCCACACAGAGCAAAGTTCTGGGGCTCCTCAGATTAGACAATTTAAAGAAAAAAAACTTGGGAAAAGGGAGGAAAAAAAGAGAGAGAAATGGGTTCAAAAATTAGTCCAGAATCTTAGATTTTTCTGGGACACTGGAGGCTTGTTAGATTATATTTTTCTGACTTAGTGATCCAGGAAGAACCAAGAAAGCCAAGTAGGATCATTATGTGAAAAATCAGCTGTAGGATTAAAAAAAAAAAAAAAGAGTAGCTTATCATGTGTAAATAGTGTGTGCGAGTGTGCATGTAACTTTATTTATTTCCACAGGAGATCAGAATTGCCAAAGCTATAAACTGGGACGTCTGAAGCTCCAACAGAGAGACCTAATGGAAACATGGTAAAAAAAATCCACCAAAAGGTCTTATCATTAAAAATGAAGTAAGAAAGACTTCTAGTTTTTTTAAAAGACAGATTCTTCATCAATTCAATTCCATTTTGAGTATTCAGGATGCTGGATCCTTAGAGAATCTTAAAAAAAAAAGAAAGAAAACAGGTGGAGTCCCTGTCCGAGCACAGTATCTAGTCCACAAAACAGGTGAGTAACAAAGTCCCTGAGGCAAGAGCTCAGTAGGTGACACTGTTGGTCAATACAATAAAAGTTCAGAGAACATGAGAAAGTGATAGTATAGAGTAGTTAGAACTGGATGATGGGAAGATTTGTAAATACTAACAGTAACAACCACAAACACTAGGGCGGCCCACATTTATTAGGCATGAACTTTGCTATAGACGCTATGTTAGCACACCGTCTTATTTAACCCTCCCAACAATACCAAGAAATAGACGCTATTCTCAGAGACAGGGAAAAATGAGATGTCGGACAGGCTGAATCACTAGTCAAAACCCGAACTCATAGTGTTTGGTGAAAAGAGGGTTTGAAGCTCAATCTCCCCCAGAAGCCAACGCCCAAGTGATTCTCACCACTCTCACGCTCTCTTTGTGCAGCCGTTCCCCATGCGCAGAGGAGGACAAAAGAGGGTGACGGGTGAGTGTGGAGGTGGGGAGGGGGTGGTCGAGGTGACATTTATGGGGCATAAGGTATTTTTACATCTAAAGTGGACCTTGAAATTTTTTTTTTTTCCGTTTAGATTGTTGCTTTGAAGCCATAATTAGAGGTGCTAACACTTTTGTCGAAGTTCAAAAATTCAAACACTGGGCAAAATGCCACCGTTCTGTTTCCTCCTTCCCTCCATCTGCTGTGTTCTCCAGGGCCAGGCCGGCCAGGAAAACACGAGCATTTGACTCACATCGGATGAACCATGTCAGCGGCGGATGGTGCACACCCCATTAACAGCACCGAGGACCACGGTCGGGGTGACCCCGGTGGAGCTGAGACTACTCGGTCGCTCTGCTGAGGCAGCAGAAGCTCCGTTTTGCTCCATGACTAAATGACGCCACCGAGTCAAGGTTTTGTTTCTGAAATACTCACAGTTTTTCCAGAAGAACCTTGTATTGTTCATCTCCTCTGCCCCCTTCTACCTCCTGGTCCAGCTTCGTGATCAATTCATTCTCAAACTGAAAGCAAAGTGAGAGGTTCACAGCACGATGTTGTATCCTTAGAAGAGGTTACAGCCAGTCTTTCTAGGTTTGGTCCAAACCCTCTACTGACTTGTGAACTGTTTCCAACATATCCAGGGGAGTATCGCACCTGGGGTCGTTCATGAACAGTGCAACAAGGCCCTATGGAAGCAGTCTAAAGCAGTCTCATGTTACTCTGTCCTTTGCTTTACATTTATTTAAAAAAAATTATCTAAAACATTACTTTCTGCTACAACCATGCATATAAATATAGCTTAATGATTCTAATTTTTTATTTTATTTTTGTTTCTTGTCTAAGTCTTGGTTTGCAGAGCTTCGTAGCTGCAAAATCTTCCTTTCAATATTAATGCACTTTGTAGATAAGAAAACTGAGGCACAGAGCAGACGCATAAGGAAAATCACATTCTCGAAGCTGGAGTAATGGTTCGGACCTCAGCTGTACTATACCAGATAATGCTTTTATTTAGTTCATTACATTATTCTCTCAGTGATGCTGAAACAGACAGGATTAAAGTGCATGAGGTTTACTTTTAATTACCCAGAGACAGAGTGCTGCTTTTGGAAAGACATGCAGCAAGAAGATTTCTTCCAGGCTCTGAGCTGGAGTATCTGATTATATATCTAATTGCTTCACAAAGTAAAATGTAAAGTGAATTTTTAGGTCAACTTTGATTTGTATTATTCGGGCTACTGCTTCTCAATATAGAAAGAAAACAAATGAGAGTTGACTACACGTGCATTTCTAAGACGATAAGGCCTACCACTTCTTACCATATGGAAATTTCCATTGCCACTGAAATTGAACTCGCACTGCATCATGTCAAAGAAAATGGGGATTGTGGCTTTCTGGAGCTCTACTTCGGGGGTCAGAGTGACCTCCAGAATGGGACCCACCATGGCTGGGATGAATTTGATTTTGTGAGGACCTGAAATGAAAGTAAATGAGGACATTAAAACATCATGTCACCGCAGGTAAAGTGCTACAATCTTCCTCCACAGGGCCCATAAGATAAATTTATGTGGGGAAAAAAGTCAACCCAATTCAGAAGTAAGTGACTAAATATGATGTTCTGATAACATGTGGATACAAAAATAAGAGTTCATTATCAACGTCCCAGTGGAGTTGAGGGTGTGAAACCAACAAATCAACTTTCACTTCACAGACAAATAAATCTCAGGATTCTTTGTATTAAAATTACAAAAAAGAAGAGTTCACCGTGGGATGCTTATCACACAGAAGCTGTGCTGGGACCTGTTCGAGGTTGGACACTCACCCAGGTTATACCACATGTCCCGGATCCTAAAGCCGAGCTCCTTTCTCATGTCCCCGTATCTAGGAAGAAGATCATAAACCAGGAGAGGAATTTGCAGTGGAACTGAGATGCATATAACACAACCATGAGAGGTATCAAAACAGCCTGTGTCCCTCTGGGTCACCTTTAAGGCAAGCTTGCTGTAAGAGACGAGGTTAATTCCCTAACAAGCCCCAAACAGAACTGTGTCACACGGAGGACGAGGGACTTTCACGGCAGGAGACGCCAAATGCAAACGCTGAACAAAAACTGAGAAGGTGAGATTAACAACCTTACTGAAGGGAGAGAGAAACAATCTGGTGGCTGTGAAACAAAGAAACAATCAAATAAAATATAAACACTCGGGAAAAGGAAGATGAATGAGGGATGATTTACACAGTACAGTGCCTGATGTCTAACAAACATGCTGACTTCATATATTTGGTAACATACAACCGTTCCAGTACGTTCTTCAAAGTACTCACATTGGAAAGCTCTAGACCATGCATTCTCAATGCAGGTGAGATTGTCCATAAAGGGGTGAAAATTGGTCCGTGGGGGCAACAAAACCCTTACAGTTTTTATGTACACAGCATGGACAGACATATGGTACATCACATGATACTCGGGGTACCTGTCATACTAGAATCTCATGGGGGGGACGATGAGCAGAACAGTGTCTAAAAGGGCTCCTTGTCAGCGTTCATAATGAGAAAAAGAGTGAGAAACACTGGTCTAGACAGTGATTCTTGGGTGGAAGTGAATCAGAATCACCTGGAAATCCCTTCAAGAATACTCATGCCCGAGGCAACCCCACCCCACATACCACAGCAGAGGCTGGGGGGTTGGAAAACCGGAAATGAAGTCAGTCAAAAGATACTGACATTGCAAATGTTCCCCGGGAACACCAACCTAGACCTACTCCTCACCCTACAACCACTGCTCTATATCATTCTACTCACACTAATGTTGCCCTGAATATTTTTTTCAAATTCCTCCTTCGGAAATGTCTTCGGGAGCCAGCATTAAAAAAAATCACATTTAAAAAAAACCTCCCTTACAATTTCACCTTAACAAAAATACATAACCTAATTTAATTATTAATATTAGGTAAGCAAATGTAGTTAAGGTCTCATACATCATAGACACTAAATGATTATTGTTGATGCTACTTCTACTAAAAATAAGAGAACGATTGGAAAAAACCTTCATTCATATCTCTACAACCTTAATATAATAGGATTTATTTTCCAAGTTTTATCTTTGCCCATATTCATACATATTGTTACATAGGTTGGATTCAGTCCTACTGATCCCAAACCAGAATCATTAATCCTAACTAGCTATTTTATTGATAAGAGCTGGCACCAACTAACCTCACTTATGATTGTTTAACCACAATCAAATCCATCCTTTAAAGAAGATTTTAAATATACACACACACACACACACATATATATAATACAACACCAGATATCCCAGTAAGTGGAACAGACCTAAAGTTTCAAAGTCTTTAAGTAATAAATTTCTCAAGTTGTTTTTTCAACTACACAGTCTTTGAGTTTCGAGGCTCTCAGATTAACTGTGAAACAGACCTGAGATGAAAGCAAAGAAATGCTTCCCTAAATTCCTCGCCACTCTTGCACACCGTTTCATTTTGAAACTGAGGCCAGGAATCTGGAGGGCATTTTTAGGTTGCGTTTGAGTCTTAGCTTCTCTGCTGAAGTGACCGAGAGGCAGAGCAACTGTGCTGGAGGGTGAGGAGACGGCCCGATGCCTGCAATTCGCAGGAGCTGCCAGCAGAGGCGCAGCTGCACCCGGGGATGAGCCCGCTGACAGCTGAGATGCCCTCCAGGTAGATCTGATAAAAAGCACGGGACCTTCAGAAAAGAGACGTGAACCTGGGGGACTTTCAAGTCTATTAAGTAATTATTTAAAAATCTACCTCACTAACAACGTGGGCAGCCAGTGAACAGTAATTTCCATCAATATTTCCAAAAACATTGCTCTGGATATAAACCAAAAAATTCCCCTTCCCAATGTCAAACAAGGTTAAAAGGACACTTACTTTTTTATAATTTTGCTGCGCTTGGCTTGCGAGAAGGTTTCAAGCTGAAGAGATTCATGGGTCAGAAATGCTACTGCCAAATGGAAGTAATTGTTCCAGAGCTGTTCAGAATTAATTGTGTGGGCAAAAAGAGATGGAAAATAACATTAATAAGGGTCATAATAAAACACTGTCACATGGTGGAAAGTCATTAACCAGGGATTAATAAAAAAAAAAAAAACAACAAAAAAAACAAGACTTCTTTTTCTTGGGTTTCAATTATTCGGTCCTGAAAGTTTTGAGACTTAATATCCAGCTTTTTAAAAAAATCCAAATGATTATATTTTTCTTTACTCCTGGGTAAAGGAAACTGCTGTCAAGACGTGCAATCTATTTATAGTAGGTAGTTTGGCAACATGTATCAAAAGCCCTAAAATTTTGCCAAACTGTTGAATCAGTAAATGCTTTTGGGACTTTATCCTGAAAAATAACTATGGCTATTTTAAAATGTTTAAAATAAGGAAGGCTATTATGGTGCTATTTAACATAACAGAAAACGGGAACCATCTAAATGTTCATGAGAATGTGGTTAAATCAATCATGGGTCAGTCATTCAACAGACTGTATTCAGCCATTAAAAATACTGTGAAAATATTTAACATCATTGAAAAGATCACAGATCATTGAAAAAGTAAATAAAATACATTAATAGGATACCAAAGAACTACACAGCTCAATTTCATTTTGGCAAAGGCACGCACATATACGTATGAACATATGTATTTATATATGCATATGAAAATATATATATATAATTCTCCTCTACTTAGGAATCTTCACTTTAAAACTTCCACAGATATAAAGACACATGATGCAGAAAAAGCACATCACCAAAAAAAAAAAAAAAAAAAAAAAAATGTACAGTAGTCTGGAAGGTAAGCTTTATGAGAACACGGACCTCATCTGCCTTCACCAGAGCCTAGAATAGCACCTTGCTGCTATTTTATATAATAACATAAATTCTCCAATATTTGTTGGATGGGTGAATGAATGAATGAAGATAGAGCCAGTGGTCACCTGTTTTGCAATTACTTTGGACTTTTAAAAAATTGTGCATACCAACTGCTCTTTAGAACCAAACTTTTTTGTAGGCAGGAGAGTTATCTGTGTTTTTGTAACTATTAATACATATGGGTATTTGTGTATATATATATATATATACAAAGGATCAACATCAAAATGTTTATGGCAAAAAGGACTATTTGCATTTTTTATTTTCTTCTTTTTGTTTAGCTATATCTTCTACTATGACTTTTTAACTTTTTTTTTTTTACACGTATTTTACAGACAGAAGAAGAAAACCCTATTTTATTATGTTGAGAGGACAGCGTGACAGGAGTGTGTGCTTTAGGAGATGAGAAAACACAAGAGAACTTTTTTCATTTGAAAATGATGAAATCTGAGGCAACGTTTCCAAGGTGGACTAATTCTTTTGCTGGGGCTGAGAGCTGCAGGAACGTGTAGGTGAGTCACTTCCTTACCTGAAGTTCAAAGCTTGCCTGATCCATGAAGAATCTCGTGAGAACTTCAGCAAACTGATTTATGGCACGGAGAAAGACCCTGGGGGAGGAAAACATTGATTGGATAAAAAAGGCAACCTCATGCCCTTTGAAACATTTTCCCACCTATGTTAAAAACTAAACAGAACTGAGTCTATTAATACAAAGCAGGCCTCTTGAGTTTCAGACCAGGGCAATATGATACTCTGATACAATTTTTTCTCTAATCCATACATCAGTGGGAAAGGTTTTTCTAATTGGATATCCGAATAGAATCACTCAGAATCAGGTATCGTGAAGAGTTAACAATAAGGCTTATGATAATGATTTGATTTAGCTCATTAAAAATTCTTTTGTTTTTGAGATGAGGTCTTGCTCTGTCGCTCATGCTGGAATGCAGTGGTCCAATCATAGCTCGCTCACTGCAGCCTCAAACTGCTGGGCTCAAATGATCCTCCCACCTCAGCCTCCCAAGTAGCTGGGACTATACATGCACACAGCTGGCTTAAGCTCATCAAAAATTCTAAAACTCTTTCAATATAACATATATTCAGTTCATTTCACTTCTATTCAGCAAGTATTTGCTGTGGGCCAGCAACTGCAAAGCACTGGCTTAGATGCTGTGTCGAAAGACAGTTCCTGTTCTTAAGATATTTACAGCTTGGTGGAGGGAAATTCACAACATGTAAATCAATCTAACCACGACCCAATATGGAATATGAAAAAAAAGTTTTATGGGAGGGTTTCAAAGGGGTCTGGGAAATCAAAGGGAGAGAAGATGACATGCAGGTCAGAAAGGCTTCCTCTGGAGGTGACAGTGGAGAAGGACCTTACGGAATGGCTGGAATGCTAACAGCCAGAAAGGACGGGAAGGCATTGCAAAAGGAAGATGTGGTGTGAGGCAAAGCACAGCTTGTGTTCAGGGTGGGGCAGAGGCCAGCTTGGCTGGAGCACAGGTTGTACCCATGGGGAAACAGTGAAAGGTATGTCTAGAAAAGCAGGGTGGGTTTTGGATGTCAGGATGAAGTAGGTCACATGAAAGCTGACATTGCTGATTAATGTGAGTGCACGGAGAGCCCAGACTGGAGAGAGGAGAGCAGAGAGCCCACACTGGACCATCTGCAGCAGCCCGGGAAATCGAGATCGTGAGCACATACATCGGGACCGTGGAAGCAGGAAGACCCTCCGGATGGGAAGGAGGCAGAGAGATTGAACAGCACTTCCCAAAGTTCACCCCATAGGCTCGAGTATTCAGTCACATGCCTCAGAAGCGGTCCCAACCCGTCTTCACCTGCTCTGTGTCATGTTCATGACCATCCAATCCTTGGCATAGACGTTTTTTCCAATCAGATCCTTAAACATGATAAAAGTTTCCATGAGGAAGTCCTGCAGAGAAGAGAGGAATGGTTGGGGAAAAACTGGGTTACACACATAACCTTTCTTCCAGCGTGTACACGAGAAGGACCACGACCTCAGGATAAGATGTTCCCGGTGCCACAGTAATGGCCCACGTTCCTCATACGGTTTCTAGGGATGACAAAACACTCTTACAGCTATTACATGACTTGATTTTTACATCATAAGACCTTCTAAGGAAAACAAAGACTAAAAGAACTGTCCGCATTTTACAAATGGTACAAGTGAGGATGGGAAAAATTAAACAACTCACTAAGGTCATAGAAACCAGCAAGTAGGAGAGCTGGGATGAGAACTCGAGGCGCCAGACCCCACATTTACAGCTCTTATCTCTTTAACCCTCTGCTGTCACGTGTGGTCTGGATGTGTCTCATGCACTTAAAAAAATAATCCACCAACAATTGTGAGAAAATGGATACTTTTAACAGATCTGAGTTCAGTGCCCCTTTGCTATGGTTAGCACAGAACAAAAATACTGTGTACAAGAAGCAGAGTCATAATTCTTCCCTATCCCAGGAAGGCTGTCATGTGCAGCCTGGAAAAAGGGTCCTAAGTGGTCCTTAGAAAGAGGTGACAACCGTGACATGTGATGGTGGCAATAACTAATGATGTAAGCTCAGCAAAGAACAGAAAAACCATCTCTTTTAGTCCAAAGGAGATTGTGAGCAAAAAGTAATTCAGAAATAGAACAATCAGACTAAGAATCAAAGCAAAAAGTTTTGAAAGCCTTTTTATTAGTTAGCTAAATTTAGATATTTTCCACTGGGATTCCTGAAATGAAAATGCATCCAATTTCTCTTGCGCTGACCTGCACAGTCCTTACTTTAAGTACCATATGTAGCAGTAAGAACTCTGAACTTGAGAGGCAGGAGGCCCAGGTTCTATTTCCAATGATATTTTTCTGATACATTGGTCATGTCAGTGAACCTCCTGCACGTTAGACGCCCAACGGCACAGCCACGCGACTGATGCTGGCCAGGAAGTGTGTGCCACGTGCCATCCTTGATCTGTCCTCTGGTTTGGCGGTGACTTAGACTTATCCACCCTCAATTCTGAAATTCTAGACATATTTCATGAGTTTAAAATTTTGCAGCATACATTTTTGAGTGCTTCCACCAATTTATTAACCGTTCCATTCACGTTTTCTTTCAAATGAAACTTAGACGTCAGCTATCTGCTTTGGACACTGACCCTACATGCAACTCTTGGTTATGTAAGTTAACAAGACGGCATAATCGAGGTAACTCAGGGACAATCCCAAGGCCTCATTTTATCCACCACTTCCCAATGTCCCTCGTGTGACTCACTCAGAAGGCAGCATGACAGCGAAAGGACAGTCTTCTCGGAAGCAAGAGGCCTCCCTGTGCACTGTGGCTCTGCCACCAAGGACTGTAAGGTCACCCAAGTTGCCTGGTTTCTCCAGGCCTTAGTTCCCCCATTGGGACAATGATCCTCTTTCCATTAGATAATACAGACGGAAGAGCTCACCATCCCTCTGGCAAGCAGGAGTTATGCCTCTTTTTCTCTTACCTAGCAAGAGAGCCAAATTGTTAAGAGTTTGAATTTAGAACGTGCCTATTCTACTTGCTTTCTGAAGGAAATTTGGGAAAAAAAAACCACTAAAATATTTTACTGTTAATTTTATCTTCTATTACAATAATAGTAAATTACTCTTATAAATAGCTAGTCTTCATGGGCATTAACTACATGTCAACTTGCACACAGCTAGGTACTTCCTATGCATGATTCAATCGATACTCATGTTAACCCTCAAGGCAGGCAACTATCTTACAGATGAGGAAACTGAGGTTTCGTGAGGTTAAATAGCTTGCCCAAAATTTCAATGCAGGAAGTTAAATACTCAGAATTCAAACCAAGAGTTGGGTGTTCTAAAGCCCATACTCTTAGCCGATGTGTCATCTGCAGGTAGAAGAAAATGCACTGATACCATTGGCCTCCATCTCTCCTCCCCTCCTCTCATCCTGACCCTCTTGCTCCTCAGTTTGTACCATTTGTAAAATGTGGACATCCACGTACCGCCATGGGTCCTGGGCCATGCTGCCCAACAGAGCAGGGCCTTGGGGGAGGCCCACGTCCAACATGGCTTGATGAGCGTCCATGATTGGACCAACTATAATAATAAACAACAGCTTCTCTCCAGTTCCTTGTGTTTGTCTATCTGAGCATCAAAGAAAGGAGGCAGCTACATATCCGTGGGTGCACTGGCCACACACTCTCAGTATAACATAGGTGGAAAGTAGAAAATCTAGAACCCAAAGGCAGAAACCTGCATGGATGGTGCTAAGTTACCCAGAGCAAAGACTCATGCGACGTGGAATCAGTCTGCTAATCCAGAATCAGATAGTATCTTAATGGATGGCTTAAGAGCCGGGAACAGTTCCCTGAAGGGAAGGCTCAGGCCTAACTCAGCCTCTTAGAGTTGTGCTTAATGGCAAGTATGAGACCAATTTCCCTGCTTAAAACAAAAGAGAACGGAATATTTCCAACTGAAGATAACTTCCAGACATTTTAAGGGGTAAGAGATTACCCCTTCTTGCTTCGCACTCCAAAATGATGACATCAACCATCAGAAGCCTTTGCACACCCTGCCTCCTAAAATCCTTGCCAAGCACAAGCAACCACCATCCTCTCATATGAAACAGTATCTTTTTTTCAGAGCAAAAAAGATGATTCTAAAGAAGGGCTTTCTCTCAATCCAAGAGACACAGAGTGTGTGTGATGACGCTGGGTGTATGTGTTGTACTTGTCTTCAAATCCTACCAAAGAGAAAAAGAAAAAAATGAACCCTTTCCTTTCTGTCTTCACTATGGACAGCCATACAGCATTGGCGGTGGGTGGGAAGAGAACCCTGGATTGATGATGGATGCTGACTTTCAGTTATTTTATTTTATTTTTATCACATATATGAAGTCTTCAGGTTCCCAGGCCCTGGTGAAGACAACTTACAATGATGTCCTGTCTGGTTTTGAAAGTGCTGATGTAGTGGCCGTAGTGGCTGTCCTCCATCTGCCGTAGGATGGCAATCATGCAAGCCACAAAACTCCCCTGGAAGGAGAAAGGAAACAAAAATCCAGGACTCCTTAGACCACTCGACAACAAAACAAGATTTGAGAGCCATGTTCTTTGGTTTTTCCCACCCAATGAGCTATGCACGGACCCTACCAACTGGAAACTCGTGGCATTCTAAAGGTCCAAAGAGCCTTTCTATTTTTTGTATTTTTGCTCTTGCTCAGTCTAGACTCGAACTCCTGACCTCAAGCGATCCTCCCACCTCGGCCTCCCAGAGTGCTAGGATTATAGGCATGAGCCACCACGTCCAGCTTGGCTAATTTTTCTTATTTTTTGTAGAGATAGGGTCTTGCTGTGTTGCCCTGGCTTCTCTTAAACTCCTGGCCTCAAGCTATCCTCCTGCCTCGGCCTCCCAAGGTACTGGGATTACAGGCGTGAGCCACTGTCAGGGAAGCTATTCTTAATCACCATATTCAAATTTGTGACTCCTTCACTCTCTCTTCCCTTATGTGTCTCAATTTTTTTTCTCCATAGCACCCGTTGCCTTCTAATACTAGGTAGCTTATTTTGTTATAGTTGTGGCTGTTACTACTATTAATAAAATGGAAGCTCCTCGAAGGTAGCAATTTTGGTCTGTTTTGTTCATGGATATATCTCCAGTGTCCAGAACAGTGCCAACTTACAATAGTTTCTTAATACATATTTGTTGCATAAATGAATGGTTTTTATTTACATCAGCAATTTAAGATAGTTCTTTTCCTATGTTCTCTAGTTGAAATCTAACCTTATTAAAATACAGCAAGTAACAGATGCTTCATTTTAATGATGACACCACTTGGTCTTTCGACAGTTACCTCTGGTCTCAATCATATTAATACTTTTTCTCTGGCATGTATTTAGAGATAGTAGATGGGAAATACAAGGTCTTTCCACAAGCATGCTAATCATAAGGTCGTTAAAATGTTTGCTTTTTTCCCTTGAATCAAAGGGGCTGGGTGGTTCATGTTGGATCATTTTCCCTCTATAGAAAATCATTGTTATTACCGGAATCTGCTCTGGGTTATAACCAATGGACTGTGACGTGAGGGGCCTCGTGTGAAGTTGGTCTGGAGCCACCAGCCCCGGAGTCCTCCCAGCAGACAGGTGGGACACAGGGGCAATGGTGGCCACGTGACCCACCGAAGAGACACTCACAATGTGGGGAGACTGCCGGTTCATCCCGATCACCGTGCGGTTGATCCTTCTCAGCAGCCGTTCCATTATCAGCTGGATGTGCAGCGCCGTGGGGCCCTGGGAGCAAAACACAGGATTGGACACCTCTTCTTCTGACTCACTTTCACTTTCCTTAAGGGAACCTTGGACAGATGAGTTTTCTCTTTAAATCTCTTCCCTACAAAGCATCTCTTGTCCAAAAAGTTAAAATGGTTTCACAGAATAACATGTAACTTTATAGAGGAAATCAATTGAAAATGATCACTTAAAAGATGAACATGATATGCAGGAACAAACACCTCCCGGATAACCCAGACTGTTCAGGTTCACTGAGAGGTCGCCATGGCCATCACCTCAATAAATAGTTTTTGGGGAACCCCCATTAGCATGAGCTATTTGGTTCTGATGCAGAACAGAGCAGCATTGCCCAGGACAATTAGGCACATGTCTGGGAAGTGAAAGGCAAAAATACAAAGTTCTTGGCACCTTCTGTGTTGGGGAAAGAAAACCAAGAAATTCAAGTCCAGGGGACTCTGATGGAGTGAATGTTTGTGTCTCCTCCAAACACATATGTTGAAAACCTAACCCCCAGTGTGATGGCCTTAGGAGATGGGGCCTTTGGGAGGTAATTAAGGCTAGATGAGGTCATGAGGGTGGCCCCTGGTCTGATGGGATTAATGCCCTTATCAGAAGAGACACCAGACAGCTTGATCTCTCTTTGTCCACCAGGTGAGCACACGGTGAGAAGGCTGCTGTCTGCAAGCCAGGAAGAGTCCTCACCAAAACTGAACCACGCCGGCACCATGAGCTCAGACTTCCAGCCTGCAGAACTGTGAGAAAATAAGTATCTGTTGTTTAAGCCACCCAGTCTGTGGTATTTTTCTATGGAATACTGAGCAGACCAATATAAGGATTGAATATTCTGACTCTATCATGTGTGACTTTGAGCAATTATTCAACTTCATCAAGCTTCAGTTTTCATAGCTGCAAAAGAAGGATGATAATAGTTTCCTTATAAGAATTACTTGGGCAGATGTACACAACAGTGTCTAATAAACGTGTATTCTTTCTTTCTCCTTCTTTCCTTTTTTGTAGTTAGATATCACATTCATTCAGCTCCAATTGACCAATATTCAACTTGACTTTTCAAAGCCTTCATTCATTCTTGCTTCATGATAAATATTTTGACTCCTGGTTAATGCTCCAATTAACTAAATGAGTGCTGTATGTATTATTTGGCTTGTTAACATTTTATTTATTATTTTTAAAATATTTAACTGACAAAGACTGTACATATTCAGTGTGTACTACATGTTGATTGGATATACCTGTACACTGTGTACTGATTACTATAATCAAATTAACATATTCATCACCACCCATGCTGTACATTTGATTCCCAGAACCTGTTCATCTTGTAACTACAACTTTGTACCCTTTGACAAACATCCCCCCAACATCACCCTGCCCCACCCCCACAGCCAGATAACCAGATAACTGCTGTTCTACTCTCTGCTTCTGTCTAGTATAGATTCCACATATAAGTAAGATCCTATAGGATCTGTCTACTGCTATATGTAACTTTATCAAAGTATCAAGTATTTTTAGTCTTTCATTCCCTCCCTCCCTTGCTTTTTATTTTATTTTCTTGCTTCAGTGACATTGCCCCAGTGCATACATATAAAAATGCTTATGGAGGAAAAAAAAATATGCCACCATGATCAACAAAAAGTTATGGGACTTAGTACTTGCATAGAGCTCCAAGATCAATAATTTTGAATGCCTCTGCTCATTACAGGGAACATTATACTGGGAAGACAAAAAAAAAAAAAACAACAACAAGCCAATTAAATCTCCTTGCACAGGATTTAAATACATTCAAGTCACTTCCAAAGGGTGTTTCTGTGCACAGGGAAAGTAGGTGGAGATGTTACATGTCACAGAATAGGGTCAGAAGTGTAAGAGACCCAAGAGGTCATCTAGAATAATTCCTACTATTATGGACTAGGAAACTGAGGCACTGAGAGATTTGCTTAAGGACAAAGAGCTACAGGGCGGAAATAATGGGACCAGAAGCCAAACACCCCGATACCTCCATTTCAAATTAACTGTGGATCACAAACATTTGCTTTCTAGAACTCTGGATTTCTGGCTAAACCAAATTGTCTAGCACACTGCTGCCAAATTCATAGGGCTTAGAACGTTATCTAATTACTGAGTCATAAGAGTTAACTTTTCAAAAAATTACTGTGTTCATGACACAAATCCTTGGTTAGGAACCAAACCCTTAATCACAACATTCCTTGGGAAAATTTATGCCATTTTATAATGTGGTTTCTACAAACACACTTGATCAAAAAAGGGAGAATGATCTATAATGAATAGGTATCAAATAAACAGTACAAACAGTAAGTGGGTGGCAGGGGCTCAGCAGTGGGGGACAGGGTGGGGGCAGGAGCTAGAGAAGCAGTGGTGGCCGAGATGCTTCTGAGACCGGGTGTGGATCGGCAGAAAAGCAGACGTGCCAGGTAAATCATGGCTGGGGCCACACGGCAGTGGATTTTGACAGGAGAGCTGAGGGTTTAGCTATAGGGACAGGCAGAGGGAGCATCATGTCTTTTGGCAGAACAGAATCTGAAGATACTGGTAAGAGAAAGGCTATAGGCAAAAACCAAGAGTGGTTTTCCTCTTCTGTGGGAACACCTGTGCCACACAGCCTGCACGCAGGTGGGGACTGTGGTTTGGGGCAAGATCTCGTTAACCCCGAGTCCTCCACTGCTCAGCCGAACACATGCTGCAGAGTTCTCCAGCCTCCTCCGCCTGGGGCAGTGCCTAGGTCTGTGGGCTGTTGCTGTCTCCGGGACGTGGTAAATTCAGGCAGGGCCAGCCCCATTTGGGGGAGGGGCGGGAGCAGATCACAGAGAAGACCCACGATAAGAAATATAATTTCCACCAGGCTCCAGAGAAAGCATGCGTGTCAAAGAGGATGAAATTGAGAGCTTCTTAGCAGCTCAGGCACCAGAGGATAAGAGAGTAGAGGTTTCTGCACAAAATCAGCAAGTCTCAGCAGGCCTCTGATTTTTAAGAGTACCCACAGGGATGTCAATGACGAGCAAGCCAGGAAAGCAGCCCGGGGAGGGCCCAGCAGAGAGCTGACTTCACCTGGACCTAGGTGTGCACAGGAGGTTCTGGCCTCTCTCATCACCTCCAAAATGGGCACAGCCCGCCCCAACACCCGGGTTCAAAATGACCCAAGCCCAGAAAGGCCACAGAATCGCTCCTGCCTGCTGCGAAGGGGCCACGTGAGCTCGGGGCCACGTCGGCGATGACTCGACTCACCACTTCCTTCCTGTCCAGCACCTCCAGGATGCTGCTCAGCAGCTGCGAGCTCGCCTCGTGGTCAGGCTTGCTGGAGTTGTCGTCTAACTGGCCGCTGAGCTGGTCTGTCAGCAGCGGCAGCAGCACGTCTCTGCACTCTGGGAAGGAAAACACGGGCAGTTCACACGCAGCCGTGCTACCTCCCGAGCCGCCTGCCTGCCGTCTTTCCGCAGCTCTCTCGCGGCCTGTCCCGGTCCCTCCAAGCTCTGGAGCCAGCCCTACAGGAGCGGCGTCCCCCAGGCCACCGAGGAACACCTGGTTTTGGGCATGGAATGTCAGCCTCGTCACTGGATTATACAGACTGAGAAAAGTAACTCCTCCATGAGCAAATGTGAGGACTCGGCAAAAGGTTTAAAGTATTTAACAAGTTCTCTAGCTTTTTAAAATGCCTATTTGATAAGTGAAAGTGGAGTCATGTGAAACTAAGAAAACTAAGCAAGTCAAACACTATTTCAAAATTTTTTTTCACCTGTTGGAGAAAATTCACTATGAAATTCCGATAAATACTGAGCTTCCCTAGTACATTTAGGTATGATTCACAGTCTTTGCAGGGGTGTGGATTATAGAAAGCGTAAGGTATGATCTATCATATCTTCCTACGGGGATCGTCACTATTATAACACCTTTTTTTATGAGTCCAAGTACTCTGGATGCTACAGAAATACCTACTAACAGTGATCATACTTTGTCTAGAACTATCTAGTGTATGCTTGCTCTCGTGCTCAAAACACCTCATTTTTATTGTCTCAATGATCCCTTCTGTCTCCTTAGGGGCAGAGATTATCAAAGCACATTAAAACGTTTAGTAATAACTTGTTTTCTACTTAAGAACATTCACTAGCTTTTGAAGGTGTTGCCTCTACCTCTGTGTCCTAGGAACATTTGAAATTTCTAAGCACAAATTCACAGGGTTGGAAAATACCAGAGCTGAAAGAGGCTACCAATATGATCCAGTGCAATTTCCTCCTTCTGCAGAAATAGAAGCTGAGACTTTGAGAAGGTCACTCATTCGTCCTAAGTTACATCACTAGCCAGGGACAAGGCCAGGAGGGTTCTCCCAGCGACAATGCACTCAACTTGTCTGATTTTGGAGGAGGCCGGCTGATCTGCAGACCCCCAGACAATATAAATGCATAACATGAGGTCGCCCTCTGCCACTCGCTGCCCTGGTAGTAGCTCCAAAAGACGTCCCCCCCCCCCCCAGCTGCCCCGCTCTAGGAAGGCTTGGGTTTATGGGGAAGGACCAGGTATTGGACCTGCTCCTCGTATCAGCTTTGGGAAAGCTGCACAGTGATTTAGGGTGGGTACATGCCTGACTCCACTTACAAAATGAAAAGCATTTTATCACTGTAAGAGAGTTTTCCCCTCTATGGCCCCCTCCCCTCACAGTGATATGCTGGTAACCTGGCTCCCCTGTGCCTCCTAAAGAAAAGCCTTAATGTATAGTGTTTGCCAATTGCCATTGTGTAAATACTTCCATCGTGGTCAACTTCCAGCTACTACTGTGATACCACTGAACATGGAGTTGAGCAGAGCTGCACAGGCCAGGTCTCCTGAGCTGGTGCAAGTAGAACCCGGCACACTGCCGCCTCCCTGCCCCCTGGTTTTTGAGGTTATGCAATGAGCATAGGGTGAAGAAGATGAATTTGTTTAAAAGGACCATCTTTCTTGTTTGCCTTTTACTTTCTTGGGTCCCTCTTTTTTGAGGACAAAATTAATAAGCCACTTTGCTGACGGTTCTAATTAAAGATTACAGAACCCGTGATTTTATTCTTTCAGGAACTATTGCAAATCTTGCGCTAATCTCCGCTTCTCCTTAAAACTGGTCCTCCAGGAAGTCCTTCACTGACCACCAATGACTGGCTAGGACATTATTAACATTTAAAAGAAAAAAGTCAAATGCTGGCTGCAGAAGAAATGGGGCTGACATCTCGGTCAGCAGCAGTGTTTGGCGGAGACTCACCTGACTGCCGGAAGAGACTGCTCTCTACTACCTTGGTCATGCAGTTCAGCTTCTGCCGAACCAACTGGTTGTCCGGAATGCTCTGAATGAACTTGCAGAAGAGCACGCTGGAAGAGAACCCCGGAGTCAGTGTTTTCAATCTGCAAGCTGAAGGCATCATTTCAAACTTTTCTCCTCCACTCTGAGATTTGGGCATGGGGAGGTTTATCTGGAAAACTCCTAAATGGCCTCAGGGTCTGTCTCGAGGCAGTGCCAGCGAGACAGTATTCCTGGCTCACCAGGGGGCTCCGCCTTAGAGCTGACTGTGTCCACTGTCACTTTCCAGACCTGCCTTTGTGCAAAATGCCCTGCCCTAATGTCGAAGGCAGTCTGACTTTGCATTTCTCAGAGGGCTGGAAGCGTATCATTACGCACTACCTTTTGGAGTTAATTTTATGTCTGCATGTCTTATTTCCCCCAGAGAAAGTGCAAACCACTCTCAGGGCAGATTCTCTATGTTCTTTTGTATCTTTCACAAAACTGAGCACAAAAAGGTGTTCTGTTAATACTTGTTAAAAAAAATAAATAAATAAAAGCAGCAGCCCAGGCTCCAGCCAAGCGGGGGAGCTGCTTCTCTGTTAAACTCAAGAAATTATTATTATTTTTTTTGCCATTTACCTGAGCTCAACAGGATCAAACACCAGTTTGACGTCATTAATTATGCTAGGAAGGTACTTCAAAGCTGCCCCCTGTAAGAAAACCACCAAAGGCAAATTCAGTTGCCAAGCCGGACAAATACAGAATTGCTATCTGAGCCCAGGAAGAAAAGGCTGTACTTGGAACTTAAATCGGGAACTGGACACAGATACCCTCGCCATAAAAAGGAAAGCTGGTGTTGCCATACACGATCTCCTAAAATCCTTCTCCTGCAAACGCAGCTACCTTGTGTTCAGTGCTAGCAAGCGCGGTCCATTTGGAATTCGTTTTTCTTTCTACCTAAGGAGGTAGTTAAATGCTTAAAGTCTCCTTCAGAAACTTGATATAAAGGAGTAAGAAATAAGTCATAAAGTTCAAATCTGAGTCTTCGGGGATTATGTATTTTTAAAAATTTGATGATAATGAAGATAATGGTGACTTTATGCATCTGAGAAGACCTAGGAGAACAAAGAATAAAAAATCGTCACCTATAACAGCACTGGGATCAGTTTGCTGAAATCAGGGGGTCAAATGGGGGTCATGACAGCCATTCAAGGGATGTCCTGGAAAACAGTAATTTGTCTTTGGCAAACTGACATTTGAAAATAGAAACGTCCACAGGTAAGTGACTTTTTCCTTTATGTTCTACAAGTCATACTAAAATTCACCAGCTCGCCGTGAACCACGGTTCACTTGGTTTCTCTCCCGTGACGGCCCATTCTAAGTTGTCCCGGAATATCCTCACTGACGGCCTTAGAAGAGGAACCCATGACGACACCCTGCTGACCTTGATCTTGACGGCTTCCTCCAGAGGCCTGTCCATCAGCATGTTGAAAGCAAGAAACAACTGGCGGATTGAATTGTTAAATTCATCTCCATCTTCGCTCTGGCCGTAAAATCTTCACAAGAAAAAGAGAAGAGCAATTGGACTTTCCATCTTTAAAAGGAATTTTAAGATAGATTTGTTGGGAAGCTTGTGGATGGACCCATGTTTCCCACGAAAACAAAAAATTTGTTGTACCAAAATAACAGTGTTCAACCTACGCGTCAGGAATGAGGGAAACTACACAAAGGAGGCACTGACAGCATCGACGTCTTAGTGTAGTCACCATTACCTCAAGTAGAGCACTCGAGACTGGATGATGAATCTAAACAAATACTTCAAGGCTTTCAAAGCGGCAAAAAGCAACTCTGTCTTGCTGGAGTCGTCTGCGTTCGCCACATAAAAGTTCAGTACCTTGGAGAGTTTCCTGAAAAGGGTGGGAAAGAAAAATTAAGGCAACGGGCACCATGGTACTCTGAGGCTATGGATAAGCTACGTAAGAAGGGATCTTGGCATACTGGAAGTAGAAGTTGTGACCCTACTGTTATCTTCCAGAATATGCCCTGAGCAGGAAAATTAACTCTTTTCCAATTTAGTTTCCTCATCCGCAGTCTAGGTTTGGAACTACCCTTCTGCTTAGAATAGTGGGAGGTTTCTTTCCCTTTGTGGGATGAAACAGAAGGGGTAAGAAATGAAAGAGGTGAAAATAGCCTCAAATCTCAAGGCTATTTTAATCTCTGGGATATAATACAGATACCTTCAGACGATTTTTTTTGCAGACAGGGTCCTTGCTCTGTCGCCTTGGGTAGAGTGCAGTGGCATCATCATAGCTCACCGCAACCTCAAACTCCAGAGCTCAAGTGATCCTTTTGCCTTACCTTCCCGAGTAGCTGGGACTACAGGTGTGCACCGACACACCTGGCTAATTTTTCTATTTTTAGTAGAGATGGGGTCTCACTCTTGCTCAGGCTGGTCTCAAACTCCTGAGCTCAAGCAATCCTCCTGTCTCAGCCTCCCAGAGTGCCAGGAGTCACCGCGCCAGGCCTCAGATTCTCCTTTAAGGGAGGAATTATGCTTGCCTAAAGCAGTTGCCTTAAAAGAAGTCCAATTCCTTCCATTCCACCCAAAACCCTTTGGGATCCATAAATATGGAGCCAGATGGAAACTTCATTGAGTGCAGTGAGAGGAGCTCAATCAGACTCTCTAGAACATTCCTGGTTCTGAGCATCTCAACAGATAAAACTATTTTGGAATTTTAGATTGCTCTTTGTGTCCTTCCGGAGCTTTTGGGCTACGAATGGTCTTAATCTTGTGCCAACTCAAGACTTTTGAGGGCGCTCATATTGTACACATCCCTTCTGGGAATCTCTGAGCTTTTCTAGAATTATAAAAAACAAAAGATCTAGAGGAAACATATAGAATTGATCAAGTCTTGTAAACAAACCCAGATTATACGACCTGGAGTGTTGCCTCTGTCTCAGGGTAATTAAGATCCACAAGGACAGGATTTCCTCACATGTGTCTATTGCTCTTGTGCAACATGAGGCCGCTAAGTGGAAAGAACCCATCGCTGGAGTATTTGCTGAGAGATCAGGTCTGCGGTTGCCCTGACAGATCAGCAGCAGCAACCAACACGAGCTGGTATAAGCCATTGCAAAAAAAAAGACTGTCGACCAATCCCAGCTATACTCTGACTGCTCCATTCATCACATTCTGCATAGTAACCAGGACGCAAGGGGTGATATGCACATACAATGCCACAGTGAGCTGAGCGCTGGGGTGGAGCACAGAGTGGACATTAGTTGCTTTCCATAGTCACGGGCTTATAAACCAAAGTAGGAGGACACTCTAGAAAAGGCAGAGACCACTCCTCCTTCTGCAAAAAGCAAGACAATGAAATCTTCTCATATCCTGTAAGAAGTGCATCTTACAAAGCACCTGTGGTATAGGGTTAAGGGCACGACCTGTTCTTCTACCAGCCTTGGTCTTGCTTAGTGTTTAACACACTGTTTGATCCCCTTGGTAGCTCCTCATCCTCATCCCGCCAATACCCAATCCCTAAGATGCTGAGTTTGGTCATCTGTCCTTGATTCTGCTCCCAACTGGCTCCGGCACCTCACCTAGATATTCTGGATCCTTGAGGGGACGTAGTCTTACCCCAAGGGAGGGCCGGCACGGACCCCTGTTCCGGGTTAGGGTACCGAGACGGTTCCCCGTTTCCACCAGGAGGATGAAGGTCTGCGCTGCAGCCACGTTTGCTGAACGCAAGTCCCTCCTGTTTGTCGGCCATGCAGCCCTCAGAGCACAAACCCAATAAATGAACACACGGTTCCCTCGGGTCATACTTACACGTATGCCAGGGTGGCACTGAAGTGCTTGTATATGTAGGTTTCAAGTACAGGATTAAAATGCTGGAACTTGATGTCTCCTATCAGTGAAATAATAAATACCTGCCAAAGGTGAAAAGTATAAATAGCAACACAGCACAATCCCCGGGACCCTGTACAAGCTGCAGTTTAACATCTCGGTGCCTCCTTTCCTTCCCAGATCATTTTTGGGGCATTCCCGCTCTACCAATCCAAAGCTGAAGTCCAATCTTGGGGGTCTGTATTTATTTAACATGAACAGGGAGATTACTCTGTGTCGGGCACTGCGTTAAATGCTGCGAAGAAACCAATCCGAGCCAGCATCCCTGGCCTCAGGGAGCCGACTGTCCCAAACAGAGGGTGGCTGGCGCACAAGTAACCTAAGTCAGGGAAGAAAATGGGGCAGGAGGAAGGAGGCTCTGGAAAGGGGTTTTCTCTGACCTTAGGATGGAGCTAATGACACACTTCATGACATTTTTCTCCTGGGTACAGTCTGAGTGTCTCTAGTAACTGAATGTCAACAGAGTTTGGTCTCCCAATCTCCCCCCCTTGTATGTTACCTTGCACTACTACAGGTGCGTAACTTACAAATAACCACACCCCACCTGCTTAAGACAGGGAAGTGCAAAGGAAGAGGCGCTGGGACATCCGTTCATGCCCACTCCCAGCTGCTCTGTCCCATGGCATCTGTCTCCCGACCTTGTTGCACAGTGCCCATAACTATTGTCTCTCTTTTCCAAAAACGTGAGCCTGCCCAGGGTAGATCTCATCTACGTGGCATTTCCTCTCTTTATCTTACATCCTTAGCCTTAATGCCCTGCCCACTTCTTAAACTGATCAATGTTTCCACGCTGGTGAGTCACCTAAAGCTACAATCGACCTTCCTGCTCAGCTGCCACATTCAGGTGAAAGCCTGCCCTGAACTTTCACCCCAACAATGTGAAAATGAGGCCTGGCTTGGAACTTTTGGCTTCTTCCCCTGCACTGCCACCTCTGGCCTGCTGAGATTCTGCTATCACTCACCCCTGTTCCAAGTTCAGTTCTTGGAATGGGTTGTATGTTCAATTACTCTGTGTGACAAATTCAACTGTCCGCTGAGTGCATCCTGTACCTAATGAGGCTAAGATTCATCTGTGACTTGTGAATTCAGTCTCCCTTGCGTGACCATACAAGCGCACATGTATACAACATACAACAATCTTCTTGGTTAAAGTCATCTCCTGGTTTGTGACTAGGTAACAGTAAGGTGGTTCCTAATTTCTAATGTCATAAAACACCTTGTTTTCCCTAATAAGAAAGAGAAAGTATATCAAAAAGCGAGATCTAGCAGGATAGAAAGAAATAAAGGTCTGGAATATACGTCATCCATTTCTAGTGTTACTTCTAGGAATTTAGCCTAAAGAGATAATCAGAAAGAGAGAGAGATGTAAACAAATACTTAGGCAGGAGAACATTTATCACAATTTCTTATAATAGCAAAATACTAAAAACCACACAGTTGTAAGAATAAACACTAGGGAATATGTTTAACTGCTTACCAGTGCATCAAACACAAGGAAGTCATACGTTTCATTGTCTGACATTTCCATCATTATGTTAAAAAGTGCATCTAGTGTATCTTGCAAAAACTGAAGGTAAGAAAAACAGAGAGGTTATTTTGGCACTTTCATTCAGCTCCATTCTGCAGAAATTTGGGGACAATTAGATTTCAACAGAATCGGTTTAAAAATAGCATTTTCTTAAAAACTGGCACACTTCCTTACCAACGTAGATAACTTTTATATTTACAGTGGTTGAATTTAAAATGGTAAACTAATGATATAGTAGGTATATGTCTCAATAAGAATATGTGAACCTACCTTAACAATCTCTCCTCCATCCACCTCCATTAACTTCTTTAGGTTGTGTTTAATGTTCTGGGAGTTGGAACGCCAATTTAGCAAGCCTAACAGATCCACTGGGAAGAATGACCACAAACCATAAACATTAGACACCGATTAGAAGGAGAGACCCAGACCATCTCAGAACACAGCTACAGAATTCCCTAGAAAATAACCATTGCTTTTAACAGTGGCTAATTCAAGGTGTATCTTATGTATTCTTTTAATTTACTATCTCCTATCTAAGTCAGAGAAAATCTTGTGGTCCTCTCCCATTCTTCAGAGAGAAAAAAAAATACCCACTAATGTGCAAGTACATGAAAGAATATCTGACTGCAGCCTGCATTTCTCTGATGACAACATAGTCGTAAGAAGTAAACCTCCAAAAGCATTCTTATGTAATTTTACTACCTCTAATTTGCTGCCTACTTAGTTTGTCCCTGATCTACATCTGGATGGACTGAGAGGGAAAAAGGAACTTTTATATATATACATATAAAGAATATATATATGTTCATTAATTCATTTTAACATCACGACTGCACTGTAGAGATTTTATTTTTTCCATTTTTTAATGACAAAACTGAGGCTTTGTGAAACTAAATTACTTAAGTCACACACTAAGCGGTGGTAGAAATGGAATTTACTTAGAGATTTATCTGATTCCAAAAACCAAGTCCTTGCTACCCTGTCCTACTGCGTCCCCCAGAGTTCTTTGAAGGAACAGACAGACAAGCACATCAGACAGGTCGCTATTTCAAAGGAAGGCAGAACAGATTCGTGGCTGTAAGCGCAAATCTGGGATAAAAACCTCGAGGTGTTTTTGGATTTAAAATGCAGAATTTTGCATCTTAAAGCTACTTATAGCTTTAATAAATGTTGAGCTATTAAAAATGTCACAGGGAAATGACAGTTATCCAGACTGTGACTATATTATCATCATGTTTAGTACATTAAGCTGCTATTACCATTCAGAGTATTATCTAGTAAAAGTAGCAATGGGTACTTTTTAATCAATGGATTTGTATAAATATCTATAAGGAGCTGCAAATGTATAGTTTCATTAGAACAGTTAGTTTTCTTTATGGGTTTATTAGCTTCCACATTGTTTAGGCCCCAGTTATGCCTGGGTCACTGGGAATGACCATCCTACAGCCATATTAGTTATTATCCAAATGTTATCGTAAGTATTATCCCAGTTCATATTGCCATGAGAAGTGTGGAGGAATACAGGATATATTCAAAATCCTTGGGAACACCGAGTGTGAAAGGGCAAGTTACAGAAGAATTCATACAGGTTGATGCCACTTATATAAAGTAAAAAAATATGCAAAACTAGATAATATATTTTTCAGGGCTACAAACGTAGTAAAACTATAAAGAAAAGCAAGGATATGACAATCCCCAAATTTTAGGGCAGTGATTGCCTTTGGGAGAGGATTAGGGAACACATACTTTTAAAAAGAAAAGAAAGACATAGAAAAATCCCAAGTTTTGGAGTTATAAACATCTTTTTCAAAACTCAAGGCTATGGCTTATGAGTTGAGGCAAGATACTTTACCACTTTAAAACTCAATTTTCTGATTACTAAACTGGGGCAGATCATGGCAGAGTTGGCGTCTTCATGTCCAGGTGGTGGAGGGTAAAGTGAAATGACAAGTGTGCCCCGCCTGGCACAAACCCCACACCTGCAGGAACGCAAACTCCTCTCTCTTTTTCCTGAAACAACAAACCCATTCCCACCCTCCATCTGGGCCAAGCAATAAATGATCCCACACAAATTGGTCCGTTCAAGTGTTTTAAAAATGAACGGAACAAAAAAGAGAGTCTTTGAGATCTACTGGTGACAAACCTCAGTGGCTTTTAGCCTTTTGAGCCTGAGATTCCCCCTTAGGGGAAGGAGAAAGACCGTTGGTCACGGTCCCAGGGAGAGGGGACAGCCACCCTCTCTGCTCAGTAAACGCCCTTGAAGAGTGGATGGTTTATTAATGTTCTTCTGCTTTTTATTAAATTAAATCGGTTCTTTATAATTTCCATCAAGTCAGTAGAAAGCAAATGCACAAACAATGCACGATTATCTGTCCCTGGAACGCCCTGTTCCCTCTGACGCTGGCAATGTCTTTGTGGTGTCTCCAACTGTCCCAGTATGTCCCCTCTCCCTGCACTCGGTCCACACTGGCAGCCTACCACTCCCGTCGGGATCAGACAAGGTTTGCCTCTTCAAACCTTCGGACTAAGATATTACTTAAGATTTTTTTTTGGTATGTTGAGTTTTTTTTTTATGCGATCTGAACAGCAGATCTCAATGGGAATGACAACAAAGAGAACCGTGTCATCCAATGGAACGTTCTGTGATGATGGAAACACTGTATATCTGCAGTGTCTAATATGAAAGCCACCAGCCAGGAACTTAAAATGTGACTACAGTGACTGATCCATAATTTTATTTAACTTTATCATTTGTCATTGCAAATAAAAACTGTATATATTTATGGTGTACAATGCGATATTTTGATATATGCACACACTGTGGAATAGCTAAATCAAGCTAATTAATATATGCATTACCTTACATACTCATTTTTTTGTGGTGAGAACACTTAAAATCTACTTTCTTAGCAATTTTAAAGTATACAATATATTATTAAGTATAGTCACTCTGATGTACAATAGATCTCTTGAACTTATTCCTCCTGTCTCATTGAAATGTTGTATCCTCTGGCCAACATCTTCCCAAACCCTTCTCTTCTAATTTTAATTAATTTAAATTTCACAAGCTACATGTGTGTAGTGGCTGCCACGTCAGGACAGCACAGGTTAAGAACATTTAGAAGACAAAGTAGATAGCAGATCAAGTGTTTAAACTGAAGACTGCAACTCGCCAATAAACTTTCCTGAATTTTTGACTTCTGGATAACAAACAACGTAACAATACGGTTATCTCTAACAGAAATTCCTTTTGCTTTTCGTTACAAGTTAACTTTACAAACTTTCTTATTTTCTTTGTTCTTCTTTGAACTCTAGTCTGGAAAGGATAATCTACTAGGTGTTTAATAACTGCCGTTCCTCTCACATATCGCTTGATAGTCCTAAAAGTACATTTATGCTTTGTATCGTCTACTACCATACTTAAAAAAATAACGTTTTGACATTGCATAGGTAAAAATTTGGAAAATACCAAACAGAATAAGGAAAAGAAGAATTACTCAAACTTTTGGAATTATTCCTTTTAGTCTTGTACAAATAACAATGATGGTAATGATGATGATAGCTGACATTCATATAGTGTTTCCAACGGACTAGACACTTATTTTCATTTAGTTCATTCTTCAAAATACACTATCACTGCTCCCATTTTAAAGAGACCAGGTCACCTGCCCGGGCTGAAACAGCTTGTCCGTAGCAGAGCTGGAATCTGAACCCAGGCAATCTGGATCCCAGTTGTTCCCATGGATTTAAACAACCCCGAGATCACACCACACACAGTGTTATCACAAAAATTCGCCTTGTCCTTGACTATGTTTTGAAAGATGATATTTAGCAGCTGCACATATTTTGTCACTTAATTATATTATAAAATTTAGTTACACTGACCCTGACTACTGGACACATTTGGGTTGTTTCCAGAATTTCCCTGTTATAAATAATAGGGAAACGTCCTCATACATACATCTCTGTGCACATCTCTCATTGTTTACTTAGGTTCAACTTCTAGGAGTCAAAGGGCTCAGCCAAAGGGTCTGAAGATATTTAAAATCCTCCATAAATATCGTACCCTTTAACCTATCAGCAGTTTATTATATTTACTTTTTCCATAACAAGAGTTATATTACTGATAAAATTTTTTCATGTCTTCTATGACACTGAGAACACTTTCTGGCTTAGTTTTTGGTGACTGTGCTCTTACTTAAGTTTCCAAATGGCTCAGGCATGAACTTCACTCTGCGCCATCTAGCCACTTGTCCAAGTTGAAATACTATCCTTATTCTCTAATCAACCACAATTCACCAAAACAAACTCGATACTGATCCCTTCTAAAGAACAACCAGCATCCGGCCCCTGAGGGTACCTTATATCTAAACTGTTTTGTCTGTCTTTGCACTTTCTTAAAGCAGAGCTCCTGCCAGGCACCTCACCCAAACTGTCCACAAGGCCAAAGGCAGTAATCCTCTATGTCACATATGAGAGACAGAATTTCTAAGCAAGTCCCTGAGCAGCTAACTGTTGGTTTATAATATTCAGTAGGACTCCTTAGACATTACATAATTTAAATAAGTTGTTATTGGTTATCAAATGCCCTGCTAGACACAAAAGAAGTTAAAATTGGTATCAGAGATCTGAAGGAAAAAAAAAAAAGAATGAAGTCCCATTTGAACGATTTAGCTGATTTTATGGAAAAGCCCTGACTCTTGGAAAAAATGGGAGAGAGAGGAATATATGGCAGAAAACCACAACTCTAACAGGAAACCCTGCCACACCTATTGAGATAGGAGACTAATTCTATTTCTTGGCTAGTCTTTCCCGCCCTTGTTACTAACATCTCCTGTTGCATATACAGAATGCATTAGCAGGGATCTTTGCTGCCTTGCATTGAAGGAAGGAAACATAAGACTTGAATTTCACAGTCTCTGTTAATGAGTACATTTATAGGTTTTATGATATTTAAAAATACTGAAACGCTTTTCATCCTGTTTTAAGGAGAGACAACCAAACCTCAGAAGGAGATGTGCAATTTGATCAGTACTACCCAGATTAACTTCTGAAAAGCAGAGAGCAGGATCCAACATCCCACCTTGGAAGCCCTGGCCCTCGATGGTCCAGCCCCGCGGGTCTAACCAAGGAGCAAAAGAGGACCGAGCAGAAAGCTCACGTGCATCAGTGTTGTCACCACACCTACCGTTCTGGGTGAGCTTTGTGGAGCAAATGAGGGTGGCAATCTGAAAGCTATCTTTCGTGCTATCCTTGCTTGGGGTAAAGGCAGCCAGGTTTTTGGAGGCCTGGAGCTCTTTTTCTTCCATCTCCATCTTGGTCCCAGGCAGGGTCAGGTAGAACTTAGCATCTTCCATTTTCTTGTTGTCGCCCTAAAAAGGAAGCATGTTAGATGCTCCCATCAAATGATGGGGGACATCTCTTACATGCAAATGAGACTAGTTTCTATCACAAACACTGTGCATTTCCAGAATGACAAGGGTGGCTTTATCTAATTATCCCTAAGGTCCCTTCTACCTCTGAGACACGGTGGTATCTTTCCACAGAGTTTGAACCCAGAAAAATTATTTCATCACTGAATGAACTTGTGGTTTCTAGTTGTAAACTAGAAAGATGATCCAAGTCTATGCTAGAAATAATAAATACATTACAGAATAAAGTTGAGTTTCATTTATCTCAAACCCATAAATGGTCACAATGATACTTCTTTGGGTTGACGGAGGAAGAAATAACTTGCTCTGCGCCTTCCAAAACTATTTACAAACTAAGATGTTAAGAAAAATATTCATCAGGTGGATGCAATCAATCGAGCTACCAATTGGGTGAAAACTCCCTAGATATTGTTGGATACATGAGATCTTCCAGCATCTACTTGCTACTCTAAAACCTCAGTGGAAGCGATACCTCAGCAGCAGTTAGAAGGGAAGGATGGGGACCAAACCCGTAGGGGAGGAAACAAGGCCCCTAGAGCAGAGAAACGGTATCTGGTTCGTAGTGATGTAAAAACCACATCCTACCACACTCACCACACTCCATCCATGCCCGACAGTGCAACTGTCTGCGCCCCATGCAGGACGATGAAAAGAGCAGATCGGAAGAGGCCAGCCCCTTAAATTACTGCGGTGCAACCCCACTTGCAGGAGAGGGTGAGATGTTTCTTAGAAGACTAAGTAATAATGCACCTCATTCTCTCCAGAAAGGGGGTGCGAGACGGCGCAGCCGGTGTGACCAGAGCCCTTGGGGTTTCTAGACTTTAATGGGCAAACACATACAGTTCTAGAGAGGTTCCTGATGTTTATACACATAAATCTGCAAGGAGCCTTAAAAGCCAGTTTCAAAGGGAGTGAAATATTGTCTCAGCCATTTTCTGGGCCTCATTCTGTCAGCGCCACCTTATAAACCACCAGATCGTGCCTCCCGTCCTGCAGAGTGGTGCCATCCGGGTTCATCAGCTTCACGAAGGCCACCCCAAAGGCGCGCTCCGATTTGTCCCTGGCTGGAAAGACAGAAATATGTGCCTGAGCAGTGTGGAAAGACACCAGGGGGCGACAGCCATGACGGCTGGTTTCACGTGTTGCTCTGGGATGTGACTTCGACCATATCACAACAAACACGCTCCGGCAAGCTGCAAAAACACACACGTGCCATGTGTGTCACTGAAACAGGCTGGTACTCCCAAGCGTGCTCCTCTTTCTACGGTCCCTAACAGGTGAGATAACCCAGCTCTACCCCATGTCAACTCCATGTCCTCAACACCTCTGGAACCTGTCCCTTCTCTCCATTCCTCTGTCCCTACCTGAGTCCGGGCCACCCTCACCTCCTCCCTTGATTTCCACAAGACCTTCCTAACCCCTCTGTCTCCAGTGCTCTCCTGCCCAGTGCTCTTTCCACGCTGGAGTGAGGTTTCCAAAAATCAAACTCAATCTAAGTCAACCGCCCTGTTTCAAAACCCTTGAATGAGCCGTCTCCATTTCTGTTGTCCTACAACAGTCTGCGAGCACCTTTATGACGCTGCCCACAGTTTCCACTCCCTCTGCCCCGTCAACACATGAGCCTCGGTGCCCGAGAGGCAGACGTCTGTGCCCTGTGGCAGCCAGGGAGGAGGGTGTGGCTTGCCAGGGAGTCAGAGTGCCTCTCTCTGGCTCTCTGGGTGTCAGCCTCTGAGCTCACTGGGTCCCCTGCCTCGGTGTTTGTGGCTGGGATAACTTGTGGCCTGTTCTCATCACACGGCTCTGAGGTCTGCTGTGTCTCCTGGGTCTCCACCCTGGCTGAGCAGTAATCTGTTGTATGATTATAACTCAGTTTGTTTATCCATTCCCCTGCTGAAGGCCATCCAGTCTATTCCAGGGTTGGGGTATTATGAATAAAGCTGTTATGAACATAGTCCAAGCCGTCCTATCCCCTAAAAACACCCAACGAGAAACCACCCTTTAATGGTTCCTCCGTGACATGGTTCAAAGACATCTTCATCCTTCACGATCTAGCTCTACCCTGCTACCATCAGATTGTCTGGATGTCAAAACAGCTCGCTCACATGC
This sequence comes from Eulemur rufifrons, assembly GCF_041146395.1. Lineage (NCBI taxonomy): Eukaryota > Metazoa > Chordata > Mammalia > Primates > Lemuridae > Eulemur > Eulemur rufifrons. Next base: position 6,747,065 of record NC_090994.1, read on the forward strand.
CGGCCTTGGGACCCCAGGTGAGTGTCTAGCCTCTCTGGGCCTTAGTGTCTTTGTGTATAAATGTGCATAAAAGTAGAATGTGCCTTATTGGATTGTGATGGATACGAAACAGAGCCATGTACAAATAGGGCATCACACAATGTCTGGTACAAACTAAGACCTCGATAACTGCTAGCTTAGTACTGTATTAGAACCATATGAAATGGCTGACATTTGACTATCTTGACCCACAGAAATGGCAATTTCGCATGGCCTCGCCTGATTTTATTGCCCCTGTTGTTCCCACTTCAGCCATACTGAGCTCATCTCACTTCTCCCGTGTCACCCTTTACTGGGCTAACATCATCTACTCACCTTCAAGTCTCAGCTAAGATGTAGGAAATTGCACACGTACATCTCCCAGTCTGGGTACACTATTCTGTATGTAATCACCTGTTTCCTTGTTCACCTTCCTAACCAGACCCCAGAGACTCTGAGTGGCAGTGTCCTGCTGGCTGTCACACGCCGGGGCCTAAGACTTGAAGTAGTTCTTTTACGATAAAAATGGTAATTTCTGGAGATAAGAGATTAAACAGTTTTCTTGCTGCAGGACTTCTCAGCAATATGGCAACAAGTGTTTTGAATGTCTCGGGAGGAGATATAACATACAGCATTTCCTACACCTATTGACTATGAAACCCTTTTTGTCACGCAGCGCCCATTCACATGTCAGAGAATGTCAGTGTTCACAGAACGTATTTCAGTGGAAATTCTGATATAAAGTGATTAACGCACACCCTGGACACCCGGCAAAATCCATGATTCTGATTTCCTTGGCACCAAAGAATTCTGCAATAAAGTTGCCACGTATTTAGCTTCCAAGTATCTTGTTCTCTAGATCCACAAAAGGGCTGTCAAGGAAGAGTAAATATTTTTATTTTACAGAAATATGTCACACATCTCCTGACACTTACATTCCTGAGATGACCTGTGTCGGAAGGTAAATCGAATATGACAGTGTGTGACCTCTTCTATAGCGATGGATACCTGTATGATAGTAAGAAATTAATAGTTTACAGATACACAGTACTGTGCATGCCTGGCTCATTTTACAGACTTAGGTTCAATTTTAACAGCGCTGATTACTATAGGGTGAGATTTGGTACAAGGTTTCATTCAAAGGACAACAGCTATTTTCAAACCAAAAGAACCTCAAGATGAGATCATCTTGCTGTTTAGCATAGATTCTGAGTACAGAAATATTACAAGTTTCTAGACTTTTCTCAAGTACGAACAGTAAATACTTCAGAGGAAAAAGACTGTTACTTTCAGGTCTATACAGGACTTTGCAGATGGCAAGGTGTATACTGATATGGTAATAATGAGGGTGGATAACAGAAGGAAAAGATAGAATACTGGGGGCAAAGAAGCTTTCTGCCGATTACACACACATAGGCGGCAGGAAAACAGTGCCATGGGGCAATGAGAAGAGTAGAAAATTTGTGGTGAGTAGTTAAATTACGGCATGATCATATATATCCTGGAACATTATGCAAGTAGCTAAAAATACACGTCTGAAGAACTTACGCCTTGAGATAAGAAGTTTTAAAAAGCACAATATAAATGTGTATAAACAGCATCACTCAAAACATATGAACTACATAAAATTATTGAAAGTGGTTACTTCTAAATTAAGAGATGAGTGCAATATTTTTTGGTTTTCCTGTGGAGAGCTCACATGACTTCAACAATCAGAAAGAGCTACTGGAAGGCTAGGTTCAATGGCTCATGCCTGTAATCCTAGCACTTTGGGAGGCCAAGGTGGGAGGATTGCTTTGAGGTCAGGAGTTCGAGACCAGCCTGAGCACGAGTGAGACCCGATCTCCACGAAAAAAATAGAAAAATTAGCTGGGCATGGTGGCGTGCACCTGTAGTCTCAGCTACTCAAGAGACTGAGACAGGAGGATCCCTTGAGCCCAGGAGTCTGAAGTTACAGTGAGCTGTGCTGATGCCACTGAACTCTAGCCCAGGGCAGAAGAGCGAGACTCTGTCTCAAAAAAAAGGGAAAAAACAGAGCTATTGGAGCCTAGGATTCAGGAGTAGCCTCCAGTTCAGGCTCTGACACTAGTTAGCTCTGGGACCTGGGCAAGTCACTTAACTTCCTCGAGTCTCAGTACCTAATCAGAGAAAGGGCATTGCGATACCTGCTTGTTTTAGCTGCAAGAGCTGATATGGGGCTCAAAGGAGATGACTGATCTGAGAAGCACTTTGGAACTTGTAACACACATATTTAAGTTGAAAAGAGGCCCAGAAAACTTGGTTAGAGGCCAAGGAGAAAAAAAATGTTAGGAAACTGCTTGCACAGTGTGAAAATTTCCGTTTGATTTTGGACCATCTTGGCAGCCTATTACCTCATGACAACCAGAAGCTTCTCTATTCAAATTTCTGTACATTTGTGAATGAGAATGTTACTGAAGAACGCTGAGTTTATTAAAGATGCGTGCTCTTCTACAGAATTATAATTACAACAATTTCTTATTGATCACCATAGGCAACTTACCTAAAACGTCAGGGTGAAATAGGAATGATTTGGGGATAAAAAGAAGACAGGAATCTAAACACAGTTTAATAGACGACAGGGGTGACCCAAGACTCATTCTCACCTTGACAGTCTCATACCAACAGGGCTGCTTGACTTGGTAATAGACGACTGATTTGTATTCTGAAATGCCTTCATATCCCGCACCAGGATGAATTGCTTTCTTTGGATTGAAAAAGAAAATCAGGAAGAGATCATTTTGTCCAGAAAAGTAAGAGGACTCCACACAGCATGCATGACTCCCTTACCCCCTAACATGTCCACATATGCCCTACACTGGCATCTCTAAGCTAAGTTTGGGGTGAAGAGTAGAGAATTTCTACTACTTTATATGAGGGTCTGAGTGTATATATCTGGTAGCAGCTCCGGGACCCAGCACCATGAGAACACTCCTCTTTCCTGTAACTTTTTCTCTTCTATGCCCAGCCATGCACTCCCCTGATTCCTTCCCTCTTCTTTTCTCTCTCAGGGAACAGGAGTCCTGGTGAGGGTGACTGCAGTTAGGTCACCTGTGCAGATATAGCACGGTCTGGGGGACGGGGTTTCTACTTCCTGTCTACATTCTGCTTTGGGGGGTTGTGTGTGGGTACAGCACCGTCACCCAGACTCAGGGCAGCATCCTTTCCTAGGAATGAGCCAGCTAGTTCAGTGGAACCAGGACTCCACGGGGCACTTCCAAGCTAGTTGGCAAAGCTATGCAATGACCAGCCAGGAGAAGACGTATACTTGAAATGAGCTCATTGGGTTTGAGGGCTCTTATCAATGGCACAAATAAAACACTCCCAGCTGGGCGCGGTGGCTCATGCCTGTGATCCTAGCCTTCTGGGAGGTCCAGGCGGGAGGACTGCTTAAGGCCAGGAGTTGGAGACCAGCCTGAGCAAGAGTGAGACCCCATCTCTACTAAAAATAGAAAAATTAGCCAGGTGTGGTGGTGCACATCTGTAAGTCCCAGCTACTGGGAAGGCTGAGGCAGGAGGATTATTTGAGCCCAGGAGTTTGAGGTTGCTATGAGCTAGGCTGATGCCATGGCACCCTAGCCCGGGCGACAGAGCAAGACTGTCTCAAAATAAATAAATAAAATAAAATAAACAAATAAATAATTTCCATACGGTGGTCCAAGCATTCTTTTTATCTCCCTAACACAGAATGCCACTTGACTGTGTAAACCATTTGGATATGTTTCCTTCCAAGATCATAACATCCATGGGACATGGCAGGATTGTACACCATTGCTCCCTAAGCACTGACACAACGGGACACTTGGGGCGTTGAATGCAGTAAGAGCTCGATCCTTGGATTCCAAAGCAGGTAGCTATGGCTCATACCAGAGGAGCCAGATTTCCGTTGAGGTCATGGAGGCCTCCTGTGGCCAGTCCTCCTCTCCAATGTCAGAATCAGGACTTATGTCTCTGTGCGGACAGAAAGCTGCCAGACTTGGAGGAACTCTGGACCAGAAATCAGGAGACCTGGATCCTCTCCCAGCTCTGCCACTAATCGCTGTGTTTCCCAGAGGAAGGGACTCATCCCTTCTGGATTTCCTGCAGTCTCCTGGTCATTCAAACTAAAGAGCGGCGGGAGCCGACTTCCACCCAAGGGCTCGTCTAGGTTAACAGCCTCTGCTGGACACGTCTCCTTCGGTTCTGCTCACTCAGGAGAAGAAATGTGCCTCCTGTGCCTTTGGAGCACTCGGGCCACTTCGCTCAGCCCCAGGGGAGCCGATCAAGCTTGAAAGTGGCTAAATGACTTGGCAATGACAAAGCACCTCCGCGTGGGAAGCACACACGTGAAATCACTCGTGGCTGGAGTTACTTCCTAGCACCACGTGGACACTTAAACGTAAGCGTCTCAATGGCCTCATTAGTCAAACTAGTCATTGCTAACCACAAGTTTAACAGGTTTTATTATTTCTTTCCTTGTGAAAACCAAACCCACCCTGATGTGGAGAAGAAATTAAAATACAGCCAGAAGTCTATGGTTATCATAAAGCTGGGTGTGACGACAGCAGGACTTCTGGGCAGCCCCGCCTACCTCCAACACCTTGCCATCCTCGTCGTGCACGGACATAGTCACCTCCACGTTCTTGGGTGTCTTCTTTTTCCCTTTGTCAAACTCGCCGTGGATGAGGGTGACATAAATATCGTTCCGAACATCTCCTGCAACATGACAACCCATCCTGTGAGTGTTGCTGAGAGATGACATTTTTAAGCTTCAAAATGTAATAAGACACAGAAGATAAATAAAATACGAAATGCTCTGGCTTTATAATCAACTATTCATATGACAAAAGTCTTCTCTGCATATTTCTCTTTTCAGCTTACCTCATTTTACCTTTCCACGCATACCATGCCAGATTTCAAAGAGAAACTCACCTTGCCCAAAGAATAAATTTCTCTATGTTTTTTTTTTTTCTTCAGATTCCTGTCTTGCTATAGCAGTAAAACTGCCTTCAGTTATGGGATATTACCAATAGTTATTTTTTTTTTCCTGCACTGGTACTTTTTTAAATTTTTAATTATGGGTACATAATAGTTATATATATTTGTAGGGTTCATGTGACCTTTTTATACATGCATACAAGGTGTAATCATCAAACAGGCCTTTATCATTTCACTGTGTTAGGAACATTCCAATTCCACTGTTATTTTAAAATACACAATAAATTACTGTTAACTATGTCTACCCTATTTTTGCTACCGATTTCTAGATCTTATTCATTCTGTCTAACTGTATTTTTGTCCCCATTAACCATCCTCACTTTATCTCAGCCTCAAGATAAAACATTTTCCCAGAACGTTGATGAGTGTGTATTAGGGTAAAATAGCTCTGAAATGGATGAAATAAGCAAAGAACTACCTTTTTTTGATGAGGAAGAAAAGCTCATTTTGTAACTCTTTTATTCCTTCGTTCCACAAATATTCATTTAATACCCACTAGGTGCAGATATAGTGTGTGCAGCAACCAATTAGTAGTGTCCCTTCATTTCCCAAAGAAGGAGTAAGATTTTGTATTATTTGAAAAGAATTTGAGTTTTTCATGCAAGAGGTAAGTTAGTTTTCTAGAATTTTTCTAACATGGCATGGTTGGCTTTCTAGAATTTTTATTCATATCAGTTAGTTCATAGTAATATATATAAAATTCCTCTATGGACCAATTTCCTTTTACTAGAATGAAAATTAAGAACTGGAGCGGGTGAAGTCAGTGAATTCAAGAGAACACATATGGAGATCACCAACATATGGTGGCAAAAAAGATGAACCTACAACAAGAAACCAGAGAATGTTTGCATTCTTGTCCCCAACAAGAATGAGGACAGCGAGAGCTCAGTGGGAATGTAAGAGGAAGGAGCAGAGGGTCCCCCCGAGATTGGGCAGAGCAAGGAGCCCACATGCTGGAATGTCACCGTGAGAACAGGGACACACAAATGAAGCATATTCACTTCCTGGACTGAGACCCTGTGCTATTTGGGAGGGTTCGGGCAGAGTATAAAGGAAAAGAGAGTGAGTAGAAAATTCTGAGCGACGTTTAAAAGCATCAGCTCGGGCTCGTACGCTGGGCAGCTTTTTAAGGTATCACAAGCAACGCTGTTTGCATCTCCCAACTGTTTTGGTGCCATGGAACATAAACAACCAAATCTTACAGACCCAATGGCCTCAACTGTCCAGTTAGAAGTAAGTGCTGCCTGGGAGGAAGCTAACAGGTGAGTAAAAGCTGTTTACCTGGCAGTATTATTTCAGGAAAGCCCATTTTCCGCGCTATTGCTGTTGATCTGTCAACCAAGTGCGAAAAATTCTTCTGAACCTGTGTGAGGTCACCTGGCAAAAGCTTCAAGGACACCCAAAGACCTTTAAAGAATCAAAGGATAAACTTTTAGTTCTTTGTATGATCTACGTAACACACACGCGTAAGTGTTGAGAAAAACATTTAAGTTGTATAGTAATAACCAGATACCTTATTATAAAGAAATAAATTCTCCCCCAGTTAACAAATAATTTTAACGACACTCCCATCAAAATAACAACAGGGCTTCTTTGAGAATTTGACAGAGATGTGAAGAGATGTTTATTTTGGGGAAAAAATGAGTAGAAATAGGCCCTATCAGACACCACAATAGATTGTAAAGATACAACAATATGTGATCCCTAGTGGTAAAAAAAGATATATTAATACAAATCGATACCAAAGTATATTGTAAAGCTACAGTAATGTGTGATACTAGTGGTAAAAAAGATACATAAAACAATGAAATTAAATACTGTAATATATAGCAATTTAATATATGGCAAAAGAGATATAATGAATCATGAAAAAACCCAATAATTTCATAAATGTGCCGGGATAATTTTCTTGCTGCTCAAAGCAGAATTTAATTTCATACCTCGTATTTTCATTAAAATTAATTCCTAATATAAGCAGGAAAAAGACAAAATTAAAAGAAAAATTACATATACAGTCATTAAACCTCTGAGAATGACTCACTTTTCGAAAGAGAGAAACAAATGAAAAAAATCATAAAAGCAAAAGAATTACCTATATACAAACTAAAATCTTTTGATATACATAAAAAAGTAAAAAGTACACTACAAAAGGGTAACATAAGAAATTGCAAATTTATATCCATTAAAAGAAAAACATTAAGATTCTCACCAATAAACAGGATATGAACAGACAATTCACATGGAAGTAAAAGAAGCTTATAAATATTTGGCAAACCAAAAATTGCAAAAATACGTGTCTTAAATAAGAAAGATTATTATCCTCATTACATAAAGAGCTCATATAATCTGAGAAGGAAAATTTTAGGAAACTCATAAATATATACGAAGGCTAGATTAATTCACCTTCAAGTCATTTCTTAAAATGCGAATGAACTAAGGGAGTCCACCTTTCACCTTCCAACAGGTAAAAACATTCAAAACTCAGTCTGCAAAGTGAGCAAGAGTACAGTAGGATGAACACTCCAACGAGGTGATTAGTACCCACTGGTAGAAATCTATGGCAAGCAATCTGGCAACGTGTACATCTCCAGGATTAACACACTGACTGCCACGTGAGTTGTATTTAACTCAGGCTAGTTTTGTGCCTGGGGCCACAAGAAGCAGAACCCTGCAGTTGGTTCATGAAAATCTTACTTGTTGATGTTCTCGTTGTTATAATTAATATTGACAATTTAATTCTAAAAACGTGGATTGCATTTCTGTGCATATAACTCAAGCACAGAAAACAATAAAAAAATAACAAACTAGAAAGGATTGTTTGTTTTAAATAAAATGCCACAGTCCCAGGGAAAAAATTTTTTCTTCTAATGTGGTAGTCAATGTGTTAAGCTTGTTTCCTCCATGTGACCCAGAAATCTCACTTCTAAGAATTTTCTTAGGGAGGTAGTCCTAAATATAGAAAAAGTTTTATGTATAAAGATAGTCATAGCAGAGTTACTTAAATTTATAATTGTAACAAATTAGAAAGTACTTAAATGTTTATCTAGGGGATTCAATTTTCTTAAATCTAAACCACAGAATATTATGCAACCACAAAAAATATTTATGAAGAGCATAAAAACAGTTGAAAAGTGCTTGTTTTGTTAAGCAACAACAGAGGAAATGAATTTTTTCCAGTTTTGTTAAAAATAAACATTTTTAACACTCTATTTAGTATAAGAGTTTTCCACTCTAACTGAAATTATATCCTTAGGTTAAGAGCTCAAAAAAACCAGAAACACATTTAGTTACTTGTTTTCAGATTCCATTTGATTTAAAATGCAGTTTCAATAAGCAGAACTTCTTTTAGTTAAAACTGTATCAACAGAATGTTATGCAGAGGTAATAAAAACAACTTAAAAAGTTCTGCATTATTTTTTATTAATACATATTCACATTACTTTCTTTCCTCTCAACTTTAGGAAATATTATGGGGTAAACCTATTCAGAATGGAACACAATTATTCTCCAATCTCTTTTCCTTTGTGTGTTCACCTGGAGTCGGGATAGGGAATGAAGGGTAGACAAAAGTGAGGCAAGATTCAGGGGGTAAAAATTTGTTCCATAGAATATACGAGATACAACTGTGATCCAACTCACTACTGGGCGTATCTCAATGTTCTTCAAGCATTAAAAGGCTCTGATAGGAAGTGCGGTGGGCGGACCCCAGCACAGGCTGTTCTGTATCAGAGAAAGATAATGCAAGGGCAGGAGTCCAAGGACCCAGCTCAGCATGTCCCCCTACCCTAAGCAAAGTCCCCTCCCAGCTCAGTAGACAGGGCCACTGGGCTGTGTACCTTGTCCTTTGTGATTCACTTCCTTCGCTGCTATCACTTTGTTCAAGACCGAAGTGAGCGGCTCATTCTCCCCGATCACATGCGATGTTATCAAGGGCGACATGATGAGCTGCCTCTGGCGGATGTAGGTTTCCATCGCGATCCTGGGAAAGGCAGAAATCAGGGGTAAGGAGGGAAAGGAAGTGTCTGCAGCACAACCCTGATAGTGGTGGCTTTTATGGGAGTAACTTGGACATACAACACTAAACTCTTTCCATCTTTTCCTTTATTTTTCCATGGGGCGTCTATCTTAAACACTAAATTCATCTTTGAAATGACTTGAGGCAAAGCGAAAAAAAAAAAACCAACAATAAACAAAACTGAAAGCCAAATGTTAATAGCTAAAATCACGGGCAATGCTCCATGCTCTTTTTGAGGTGGAAGAGGCTGCCGTAATGGAATTTATAAAGGACGGCCCGTGGGAGGGACAGGAAGCTCAGCTTCCAGTTCTACTTGTACTTGACACTGAGCTCTGCAAGAGTCTCCCTCCAAGCCTCAGTTTCCTCATTAGACAGGAGACGGGCTTGGGTCATATGCCTTTGAGGCTCCCGTGCAGTGCTAACACTCCATGTATGAGAGCAGTGTAAATGCCGGGCATCTAGTGGGTGTTCTTAGATGTCCATGCAGTGACAAACTACATCCAGGATCGCCATGGCATGGGTGCGGCCAAACAAGCTCACTTGAATGGTCACATCAGGCTGAGGCTCAGAAAGGGTGATCAAAGAACCGAACACAGCCCCCATTCTACGGACAGCAGACACGCTATCAGTAACCACAGATCTGCCCGGCGCAGCACAATAGTCCCCTGTCTTCTCTGACCGCCACATTCCGGCCAGCTTTCCCTGCGGGGCTCCTTGTACCCTGACAATAAAACACGCTGCATGTGTGGCTGGAAAATCGGACTGCTCTAGTCTGAGATGTTGTTTTTTTTTCCCCCCCCCAAATGACTCTCTCTAGATGGATTTCCAAAATACACATACAAAACCCTCCTGGAGGAAAACGCTATAAAGTTTTTGAAGTAGGTTATGAAATAGGTTACGAAGTAGGTTCTAAATCTTAGCAGTGAAATGCCAGAGGCTGCCATCTGCATGGTGAACGCTTTGCTGTGGCTGCTGGCCGCACGGGGAGCAGTAATCAAATTAGGGCTGGGTTTGTCGGGGACTCAAAGCATGTATTATTTCACAGTGGGGACAATCTCAGGGCTCACTGTGGCGGCGTGGCTGCTGGAGGAGAGCTGGTTCAGAAATTAAGCAGGGGAGGCACACAACCAAAGAAAGAAACCCACTGTGAAGGTGAAAACAAATACAAAGACATATATTTCAGGTAGCTTTCATATCCACGAATGCTGCTCCTACTATGTATATATAACAATATTAATACATATATAATACATTATATTTGCATATGATAGGAGCAGCTGATGACGTACTGGCAGGGGTCAGTTCTGGCAATGTCCCCAGTGGCCACCAGGCCACCATCCCTCGTGCCAGTGCTGGAGCCAGTCACACTTGCACCCCCACAGTTATAGGGATTGAGATTTGCTCCCAACGGCTCCCCAGTGGCCCACCCAGGGCTCCAGCTCCTGAAGCTCAGGATGGGGGATGCTTTCATGCACTGCCAGGCTGGCTGTCCCCACACCTGCAAGAACCCTAACCCATGGGTTCTCCGAGGGCTCTTTACTCTCTTATCTCCTAACTTGCTTCTCCAAGTGTGGTTCCCTGACCAGTAGCACCAGTAATCCACTGCAAGCTTGCCACACACAGATCTCAGACCTACTGAATCAAATTCTTCACTCTACCAAGACCCCAGGCGATTCGTATGCATGACGCAGTAGGAGAAGCCCCGTGCTATCCCACGTGATTCCTTGCCTTCCGTGACACCTATTCCATATTATACTCCAGCACTTCTGACACCAAAATGGCACCATCCTCAGGATTCTGGTGCAGACAGACAGGTGCCCTTTATTTTTATTAATATTTTCCTCTGGTCATTTCTGTAGAATCAGGAAAGTTCTGTTTACCGTCTTAAATGAGTGCAACATAAAGGACTTTGAAAAGAGTCTTCTGTCCAGCTCCTATGTGACCATCTTCCCTAACTAGGAGAATGATTCCCGCACCTGGTTCTGCGTGAACACGCCACTCAACGGCTAATCCAGGTCGCAGGTCACCTGGGAGAAGCGCCAAACTACTTACTGCTGAAAGGGAATAAAATGCTGCTTTTCTTCATCGTCCACCTTCCCATGTATGATATCAGTAATATCCATCACTAGGAGAGAGATAAACTCAATTAAAGACAGTAATTGTTTCATGCCTCAGCAAGTTACTACGGAAAAGGACAATCCCGGCAGACATAAAACACCAGGGGAAGAAAGATACCAACCAAGCAGGGACGTTTCTTTTATTTCTTTGCCAACCAAGATTCCCAGTGTACCCATCCAGCCCAGTAAGAGAGCAATTCATGGAGTGCTTGGAAAAGGCCTGGATTTAACTGGATCATGCCTGCAGACTGCCCACTTTAAAGATTCTACAAGACTGAGTTGCTAAATTCTTGAGAAATCTGACACCAGATTACTTTTCAGTAAGCCTGCATTCAAAGCCACAGAGAATACGTATTTCTGGCAGGAGTGTCCGAAGAAGTAAAGACTTGGAGAGAGAAACTCAAGACTGGAAGTGGTCAACTGTCACTTTGATTTGACATATTCTCACCTGGTTTCCACGTGAGCCGGGTCACCAGTAGCACAAAATAGATCATATTGTGATTTGCTCTTCTGCACACAAGAAGAGCATTTAATAGAAAGCACTGCGCTAAGCCTACTGCATGTACTATCCTGTTTACACAGATACCTTAGCCCCATTTTGAGAGATGAGGAAACTGAGGCACAGGAAGTTTAAAGAACTTGCCCTAAGTCTTGAAGTGGTAAAGCCAGGGTATGAGCCCTACACTGATCACAGAGCCAAACCACACGCCACTACGCCCTGCTGTCTAGAGAATTAATAAGCGGGCCACTCTGAAGCTGTTAAAATTAGGCAGGGCTCCCGGCAAGAGGTGATCCCTGGGTTAACAAATTATAGTGTTGCCATAAAACACACATTAACAATCCACTCCCCAGACACCGTGTGGAGATTAAAAAGAAATACTGCTATCTGAGACAATGAAAAAGAAAGGCAAGGAAAGGAACACCTCCTGGAAAGGAACTCAGACAACGCAGAAGGCTTGGAACATAATCATGCTGGGTGAGAAGACGACGCAGAAAGCTGGACACCACGTTCAACGTGCTGTCAGCCCGTCGTGGAACCCTGCAAGAATTGCACCAAAAAAAAAAATTGCAGAGAAATTTTTATTTGACCTCCCAAAATAGGCAGTTCATTTGTCAATGCCATCGTCTGGTTACTCCTGAGCTCTGCTGATGCCTGACATCAAGGCTTAGAGAAAATTAATCTCCTCTCTCTCCCTACAATGTTCAACACCCCAAAGACACACACACACACACACACACACACACACGCACACACACCCTGAAATAGAGAAGAAAGCAAAAGCCCCAAGCTTCATGCTTGAGCCTCTCTGGCCCATTTTGAATGACGATGACCTTGAATATGCCTTACGTAACTCCTCTGATGGAACAATAAACAGATTGTCATATAGGTGGCTAAACAGTCCTGGGCTGGGGCTCCTTGCCTTCTCTCAGATGTCATTTTAATTCTCTGTAAAGAAGTAATGCCGTCCCCTCCGGTCAGAGCTGGAGCAGCACGTGGGCTCCAGGCCAGTCAAGGGGTGCAGGATACAGAAAGTCCCACGGAAAACAGAGGCCACCTCACCCTTCATACATCCCACAGGGCCGACCCTGAGAACATGGAGCATCAGGGCCCTTGTCCAGGAGCAGAATTACGACATTTCATAGCTGTCAAGCTATCGGTGACCAACATGTCAAGGTAAGACAAAGAATCTATTTCCTCAATTGCACAAACTACTGGAGAAGATACAGGACCTCTTGGATGCTTCCGGGGCTTGGTGTACGCCAAGGACCCTCTCTGAAAGTATTTAGAAGTAAACACAATGTTTCCTTTAAAGAGTAACTTTCCTAGACAGCAAACCACTTGCCGGAAAGTATTTTATACCACTAAACTCAATATGCAGATGGAGGCAGGAGTATCCCAGCAGTCACATCTGAGGTTCTGCCGTGTGTAAGACACCATCCTGGGCACCAAGGGGGAAGGAAAGGCACGTGGGCCAGGTGAGGACACAGAATCCAGGAGACAGCTGGCAGTGTGCCTAATGCCGGCGATGACAGTGTGATCTCTCACTGTCCCTGGGCAGGCCTCCCTCTTCCCCTCCCCTTCTTCCCCCTTTCCTTCCCCCCTCCCTCCTTCTTCTAATTTTTAAAATTGTGGCAAAGCACACATAACACGAAATTTACCATCTTGACTATTTTTAAGAGTATAGTTCATTGGCATTAAGCGGATTCACACTGCTGTGCAACCATCACCACCGGCCATCTCCAGAACTTTCTCATCTTCCCAAACTGAAGCTCTGTCCCCATTAGACACTCACCCCTCATTCCCCTCCCCCAGGCCCTGGCAACCCCCATTCTACTTTTTCTCTATAAATTTGACCCTTGTAGAGGCATATAATATTTGTCATTTTGTGACTAGCTTATTCTACTTAGCATAATGTCCTCAAGGGTTCCCCCATGTTGTAGCATGTGCCAGAATTTCCTTTTGAAGGCAAGGAATACTCCATTGTATGTCTAATATATGCCACATTTTGTTTATCCATTCATGTGTTGATGGATTCATGTATTGGTTGCTTCTGCCTTCTGGCTACTGTGAATAACGCTGCTACGAACATGGATGTACCAATACCTCCTCGAGACCCTGCTTTCAGTTCTTATCAAGTGGGATCGCCGGATCATCCGGTAGCTCCACGTTTAATGTTTTGAGGAACCGTCACCCTATTTTCCACAGTGGCTGCGCACCTTTCACCGTCAGCTCTGGGCGTGTCTCATACCTGCCACTCCAAAAGGTCTTCGGAGTCCACAGGTGTGCTTCTTGCCTTCCTTCAGCTCCATGTGGCCCACGCGGATGATCTGGCACACCAGGCTGATGCGGGGCCGGATGAGGTCCGTGCTGCTGAGATCCTGAAGGGGCAGAGAGCATGCGAGAGAGGAGGTCGGGCTGAGTCAAGCTGCCACCCGAGTCTGTCCTTTCTTTGCATCCTACCACAGAATACGTTCAGAGCACAGTTCTCAATGCCGAAGCACCAGAACGACTCCTCTCTTCCCATACCCAGCCAAGAACTATCACGGCATCCGAGAAAACGACTTTGTGTTCCTAAAAAAGCACTTTTTTCTTCCCCAATTCCTACTTCAAAATTTGTAAATCAGATCATAGTCAATCTAAAGTCTCCAGTTTATCAAGTTAAGCAGGGTATTGAAAAATCAGGACATTCATTGCTGCTACTTTATGTCTTTCCAGGACATATCTCAGTACAGGATGCATTTCAACGTCAAATGACATAAAAACCTGCGTAACATGACATTTACTGAATAGCCACAAGTCTGTGACTTTTCAGGTCGTCTTCAAAACAATCCCGTGAAGCAACTAGAACACAGGTGCTGCTTTCTATAATTATTCACCTGATTTATGAGAAGTATTCATTGAGAGCATCTCGGTGTATGTTGAATAAAGAGAGATGGGTAGATGCAATGTCCCTTTTTTTGTGGCTGATATTCTTAGAATACTCGTCTGTATTCTTCAGGATGGGTGAGTAAACCCAGGAAGGAGCTCACGTATCTCATTCAATTTACCATCAGAAATAATTTAATCAGATCCCAAATTGTTTTTATGAAACAGCTGCCCGAGGCCTATTCACTGAATCAAGAATTACTTTTAAAGCAATCACTCCAAATCCATCCCCTGTAACGTAGTTAACTCACATCTCCAAGACAGGAACATACAGCAATGATAACATCTATCCTGAATTTCTATTCCAGGTTCTGCAAGGCTTATTATTAATAAAAAAAGTAATAATAATAAAGACTCTAGGTAACCGGTTACATAAGCTGTGGAACACTGACACAGTAGCCCTCCGGGGGCCAAGGCGGATGTGTTCCAAGACCCCCAGGGGATGCTTAAAACCACAGACGGTACCCTACGCTACATGTGCCGTGTTCTTTCCTACACGGACACACGTATGACAAACTTTCACCTTTTCACTTAAAGGAAGCATTTTACATTTTCCCTTTGGCACATCTGAATGGCCAGCTCCCTCCTCTTGCGCTTTGGCATCATTACTAGATGCCATAAGGGTGACTCGGACAAGCACTGTGACGCTGGACAGTCGACATGACCACTGAGATGGCTCCTAAGTGACTAATGGGCAGGGAGGCCCGCAGCACGGGGGCAGGACGGCTCAAGATTTCATCACGCTACTCAGAATGGCGTGCAATTTAAAACATATAAATTGCTTATTTCTGGAGTTTTCCATTTAATATGTTTGGACCATGGCTGACTGCAGGTAACTCAAACTGTGGGCAGCAAGACTGCGGATAATGCATTACTAAATAATATGTGATCATTTATAAATGAAGTTTCTGAAGAATGTTTAATGACCAAGGAAACAGTCATCACATTTTCTTTAATAGAAAAGGCTGGATGTGAAATTTACATACAAGATGGTCCTAACTGGGGGGGATGAAGTGCAACTATTCTAAAATGGTATTGATTAGAAGATGGACCAAATAGTCCATAATACCCCTTGTGATGTGTTTTTGTAAATATACACATGGACTGATAAATGCCTTTTAATTTTAGGAATAAACCCCCCACATAGCTTAGAACTGGGGAAATGCTGTGTGTGTGTTGCGGGGGGCGGAGAGGTTTGAAGAAGAGTTCTAGGAGCTTTTCTGCCTGCAGGTACCAGGTGGTGAAGACACAGGTGGCTCAGTGCAGGGACAGGGATTGGCCCAGCTTGTCCTGGGGGTGGGATGCTCAGAGAGGAGTAAAAGTGAACCTGTGCTGTTCCTCCCTGTCACTTTCTTTGGCGCACCGCCCTAGACTGCCTTCCCAGCCCTAAGAGGAACAGAAGAAGCAGTGAAGACACATGTGGGCTCAAGCAGGGAAGGAAACTGAGGGCGAGTGTCTCCCTCAGGCCAAACAGGAGGGGGTGATCCCTGCTCACCAAGGTTTCTCAGGGCACAGTAGCAGCTCTGGAGCATTTTAACAACTGATGTCATGAAAAAGTGAGAGATGTCCCCTAAAGGTTCCTATTCCAAGAGACAGAGAGTCACCTTGCCCCAAACCACAGCCCAATATGTTTCCTTGCTCTGAGCCCCATGTAGCAGCACTTTGGAAGAGAGAGAAAGCCCACTCAATACATACACGCAAAACCAGTCTAGATCCTGCCTTTGCTCCACCTGTAACCTGTTCTGGAAAGTTCTCCCCCGCCCCCTCCACCGTTATCTGCACAGCTCACTCTAATCAACTTCACACTGTAGCTCAAATGGCTCCACCTCACAGAGGCGAGTCCTGACCAACCTACACAGCACCCCTCTGCCAGCCCATATGACTCCAGTCCCCCCAAAACACTTAGGACGTCTAACACTCTACATAATTTTCTCAGTGATTTGATTATTGTTTATTATCTGTCTTCCCCATTGGGACAAAAGCTGCTCGAGAACAGAGTTCTTCCCCCACCACCCCCATTTGTTCACAGATGTAGCTCGAATGCCTAAGCCAGTGCCCGGCATCTGTTAGGTGTGCAATAAATATCTGTGGAATAAATGAGTGGGTTATTCCTGCCAGAGGGATGAGGATGATGTTTCTTTCCACCTTTCATGTTTTCCAATACTCATCATGTGAATCTGCTCCCATCCTAAAGAAGGAAAATGGGCAGAAGGCCGGACTTACCGTGAACACTGCTTGAAGGTTATTGAGTTTCTCTATTTCCTTGGGCATCCCGTTACTGCCCCAACGGATCAGATAGTTCTCACTGGCGAAGAAAAAAAAAAATTATTCTTAATGAGAGGCAGCCTGGGGCTGGAGGCTCCCCTTGGTACAGACTCACAGGGCTACAAGGAAGGGCTGGAAATGCTCCGTGAAACTCAACAGGCAGGAGTCAAAGGAGACGAGGTGGGAACTGAGACCACATCAACAGCCACCCGCAGTGACCCGGCTCTGGAGGGGTGTCCCTGCTGCAGCTCCACAGGGCACATCCCACACAGACCCGGGGCAAACACTACTCGAGACGGGAAGACACAGTTGTTCCCATGGGATTCTACCGCCTGGAGACCGCCTTCCATCCCAAATTCTTTGCACAAAAATTTCAGCTTTGCTGGATTAAGAATTTAATTATTTTATAACAATCGTTCTGCATCCTGTAAATCCATAATACCACACTCGAAAAAAAATTTTTAAGAAATGAACAATTAGTCAATAATTACTTTTAATGATCACCTTCTCAAAAATAAATCTACACTTTCTTAGCTGCTCAGAGGCAGCGCCAGAGCTAAGGCTGAGCAAGGCCATTATCATTCCCTACAGTCTTTAAAACAAAACTTTTTTTTTAATAGACTTGATTTTTTTAGGGCAGTTTCGGGTTCACAACAAAGTTGAGCTGAGGGTACAGAGTCCCACATAGCAGCCCCTACAGGCACAGCCTCCTCTCTCTCAACAACTCCCCCCCCCACTCCAGTGGTACATTTGTTACACCCGATGAACCTACGTGGAGACCTTGGACACACCGTTATCACCCAAAGTCCACGGGGTACATTTGGCTTCTTTCTTGGTGTTGCACATTCTATGGGTTTGGACAAATGCATAATGACATGTACCCACCATTACAGTGTCACACAGACCAGTTTCACTGCCCTAAACATCCTCTGTGCTCCACCTGTTCATCCCGCTCTCACCCTCCCCTCATTCCTCTTTTCAATTCTTTGTTCCGTCTCTGTGTCTTGATGAGTTTACGCGATCTCTAAATCCCACAAACCGTGGCTGTGCTGTTTCAGGAGTGATACGTGAAGGCTTCACAGCCCAAAGGATTTTACTTTCCACTGCCTAGATGATTTCTCCATCTTCCCTTCTCAAATCTAGCAAGGAGCTCCTCCGGGAGGGGGTAGCTGAAGGCTGAGTGTCTTTGCAAGGTCAGCAAACAGCAGGTGATCTGGGTCTCCGCTACCTGATAAAGGTGGACTGGTCTGGGTCGTAGAGGGCCATAAACAACTCCGCGTCCTCCCCGATGTTGCAGACAAAGTTCTTGAAGTTCACGTACAGGCCATAGGTGTGGACGGTGCTGAAGATGGACTGGCCTCGAAAGTCCAGATTCTGCAACATGGACTGAACACAGGGGGAAAGAGAGAAAAACATCTTGGTTTCAGCAAACAGGAAATGCAGGCAAAGCCGTCAACCTGCAGATGGGGAACAAATATAATCACCACCCGACAGGAGACACACTTGCTAAGTGTATGTAAAGGCATCAATGATCCGTGGACCGAGCAAAATAGAATCATTATTATTTAGATGATCAAGACTGTCCCGTTCAGGGTCTTGAACGTAAGCAATTCAATAAATGCTGTCTACAGGGGATAACTTATGGTTTTGGTAACTCTAAGAAGTTCTCATCTCTCGCCATGGCTTTTGGATGAAGTTCAAAAGCACAAAAACCATGATCCATTATCCCTCTCTATAGAAATAACACTCACTAGAAACAAAATATCCCCCTGGAAAGGCGTCACCCTCAGGCATGGGTTGCCACTGGATTCCGAAACACAAATATTATCACGACTGTGCTAAAGAAGTAAAAACTACACACTGCAGAAAATCGACACAAATCTTTACTCATGGGAACAGAAAGACCACAAGAAAAAAATAAACTCCTTTTTTTCATTAAAATCCAAAGCAAAAAATGGAAGCTCAGTGGCCAGAATCTGCACACGTGAGGAAGTGTACCTTTTCTTCTTGAATCTTTTCCTCAATCCTTTTGGAGGCTACTTCATGGGCCTTGAAGAGGGCAATGGTGCTGGTTTCATCCGGGTCCAAAATGTTCCCATTGTCATCTCGCACCACCAGATCTAACCCAAGCATCCTAGAAAGAAAGGCAGGTCTCCTCACCCGGGGCGGACGCTTCGCTGAGGAGCCCCCATCAAGAAACCCAGAGGAGTCAAAGTTAGAAAGGTCGAGTGCTGGACAAGCCAGGTTAAGAAGAGCGCACTGGCTGCTCTCCTTTCCATGTCTGCCACCCTTCCATGTGACAACAATGTTAAGAAAACGTCTGAGATAACGTTAGCCAAACTCGTGTAAGGACATGCAAAGTAAACCTCAACAGGAAAAGTAAAACTGGCATTGATTTCGATCAAATTCCTCTAACCAATGCTTCCTTCCCCTTGCCTTGGGTTATTTGGCATCGGAACTACGAAAGACGAAGGCATGATCATTTGAGGGCTTGACCTGATTTCCTCACTTAATTGAAGACTGTCATAAAGGAGGGTCAATGAAGTCAGTCCTGGCTTGCTGCAACCTCATGGACCCATCTCAGAGCCTGGGCGCTGGCGTTGTTTAGACCAGGATTTGAGTCCTGGCTTTAATACTTGCAACCTTCATGACCTTGGGTAATTTACTTAATTTTGCAAACTTGGGTTTCTTCATCTGTAAATATTTCCTACCCTTCAAGGTTGTTGTGAGAATTTAATGATCTAATACATAGAGAAAGCACCTGATACAATGGCTAGCGTATAGTAAGCTCTCAATTCATGTTAGCTCTTATTGCAGCAACTGGTACAAGAAAACATCTGGCTGTGCAAAGTTGCAGGTCCGCAGGCTGCACGGGAATACAGGGTGGGCGCAATCCCTCCCCTCAAGGCTTTTGCGCCCAGTGTGCACACAGAGGTAGAAAAAATTTTGCTTAGTTCCAAGAAGTTGAGGACTGTGGTGGAAACGGGATACTGCTATCTGAATGCCCAGCGTGCATTCCAGGCACCAGCGATTTGGAAGTGGGGATGTCCAAACAGCAGGAACCCTTGGGGATAACAGCGAAATATGCCAAGTCTTTGGGAAGAAAGCAAAAATGCCCAGTTTCCCTCCTCCCTGTTTCTCAGCATCTCCATCAACTGGTTTAATCTGGCAGGTTCCTCTCCACGGCAGCCAGACCCACAGGCCACCCAGGCTCGTGAATGGTGAGATCGCCGGCTGCTCAGACATGGGATCATGGATACACTGACAGAACAATCTCATTTCCTGAGCTGCTTCCAAGGCCTGGAACGGGGAAGCGAGCATGTTCTGTCGTTTATGGGACGTTAACATTGTGTGCCAGAGAACAGGGGGACCTCCGGGCCAATGTCATTTCAGCAAGACCCCAAAGACAGAGGCAGCATATGTGGAATGGGGAGCTGCCTCACCCCACCTTAGCTGGCTTTTTAAAAAGTCCCCTGACATAACATGACTGGCAGTGCAACCACTACGGTTATGTTCTTCAGGGTGGCCAAGTAGCAGGGAAGGAAAGTGCTAATTATTTTTAAATTTAATTTTTTTTTTTTTTTTTTTTTTTTGAGACAGCGTCTCCCTCTGTTGTTCTAGGTAGAGTGCAGTGGCATCATCATAGCTCACAGCAACCTCAAATGCCTGGACTCAAGTGATCCTCCTGCCTCAGCCTCCCGAGTAGCTGGGACTACCAGCGCGTTCCATGACGCCCGGCTAATTTTTCTATTTTTAGTAGAGAGGGGTTCTTGCTCTTGCTCAGGTTGGTCTCAAACTCCTGAGCTCAAGCGATCCTCCTGCTTTGGCCTCCTGAAGTGCTGGGATTGCAGGCATGGGCCACCATGCCCAGCCTGCGCTGTATTTCAATAGGTCTCTGAGAGATATCCAAATATCCTGAGGTTAGAGAAGGAGGGCAAAGGGGGAAGAAAAAAATCACATATGCACAAGTTGAAGAAATTTGGAAAATGAAACCAAATGCCAAACGAATCACCAACAAAAACTAACCGAGGAACCACCTGGGCCTTTTAATAAGAGCTGGTCAGGAGGCTGGAATCCCAGGCCACTATAAATTTGGATAAATTGCCTGAATTTTTTTCCAAAAGGCAGTAGTATCTAGAACCTACATTTCTGCCTGAGCTAATCAGAAGATTCATGAAGTGATTAACTATTTAGAGGTGATTGCAGACATAATCAACAGGCTATAAACATGTTTTACTACCCTGGCAAATCTCGTTTCCATACGCTGTAAACAATAGTCCCAGTTAGAGGAAGCTGGAAAAGAAAAAAAAGAGACTCTGGTATTGGTTTAGAAACCACTGTTAGAATATTATAAAAATAGATACAGTTCCAGTGATCTGAAAGTGTCAGCTTCAGATGGCTAATCACTTTCAGTTTTATGGGTTTGTTTTTTGTTTTTTCGTAGTGGAGCAGCTTCAATCCAAGCCCTGTCTTTCCTGTTCATCTGTTACCTCCATGAAATCAGAAATTCAGCAGGTCTGGCCATGAAAAGTATTGCAAAAAAAAAAAAAAAATTTTTTTTTTTTTTTTTTTTTTTTTTGAGACACAGTCTCCCTCTGTTGCCCAGCTAGAGTGCAGTGGCATCATCATAGCTCACTGCAACCTCAAACTCCCGAGCTCAAGTGATCCTCCTGCCTCAGCCCCCTGTGTAGTTGATACTACAGGCGTGCACCCCCACGTCCAGCTAATGTTTCTATTTTATTGCACAGACGGGGTCTCGCTCTTCCTCAGGCTGGTCTCCAACTCCTGGCCTCAAGCGATCCTCCCACCTTGGCCTCCCAAAGTGCTAGGATTACAGGCATGAGCCACCACCGCCCGAACTCAAAATTTTTTTCAACAAAATTAAATGTCTTCTAAGAGAAAAAGAGAACAGTGAGCATTATTCTTTGGCAACTCTAAGGTGAAAAGTTCATTGTAAACAGTGTCCTTACTATGAACGTGATCATCATTTTCTAAGTTTTCAGTGAAAAGCCACCCCTGGTTTACCTGTTCCCATGATCAATTTTGGCTGTGACCTTCTTCTTCAGCTCTGCCAGTTCGTCCTTGGGGAGTGTCCCAGACAGGATCTGGGACCGCCACTCGATCAGGCTGTATGTCATCTGCTGCAGCTGGCGGAAGAGGGTGACCTTGTTGTTCTGAGATAGGAAAATGAGGTGGAGGAAAAGACAAAAAAAAAAGTGTGATGGAGGATGGTTCCTTATAAGGTGTTAATTGATTAATTGTGTCATGCGGTAAGCTGTGCACTTTGAGGGATTTTTTTAATATTAATAGGATGGCTCTGCCCTGAGCCATTCCTGCACCCGCCCCTATTGCACCTACAGAAACAAATAAGCAATCACAGGATGCATGGTTGGTCCTGAATCATAAATATATCAAATCACCCATGCACCCTAAAACTCTGGCCATGTTCCTCCTCTGTGGGTTCCACTGTCCTCCAGGTATAGTGAATCACATTGGAAGTCCCTTCGCATCTTAGCGGCTGCCCACGTTCCCAGCTGCATTGCACACAATTTCCACGTGGACCATTTACATTCCCTTCCACGCAAAGCTATGTCCACTTCTCCTGAATGCTCCAGACCCTCTCAAGATGCTATTTCATCTACCTGGAACTACCTTTTTCCTCTTCCTCCAACCCACCCCTACCCTATCTTCTTCTTACTCAAACTATACCCTTCACCAGCTGGCTGATTCAGACCCATCCTAGATGTCTCTTTCTTGAAGCCCTAACTTGGGGTTAATCCCTTCATTACACACGGAAACCTGGGTTACATGGGTTCATCTGACTCTTCCCTAACAGAACAGGGAGCTTGTTCCTTTTCATGTCCCCAGTAATGCGTGTAGAGTAGGCACTTTATCAAATGTACTAAATGAGTAAATTATGAATGGAGAAATAACTTTAGGATACTGACAAATAAAAAAAAATTTTTTTTTTTTTTTTTTTGAGACAGGATCTCACGCTGTCACCCAGGCTGGAATGCAGTGTTGCAATCATAGCTCACTGCAGCCTCGAACTCCTGGGCTCAAGCGAACCCCTCACCTTGACCTCCCAAAGTGCTGGGATGACTGGCATGAGCCACCGTGTCCAGCCAGCATTTTAAGTATTATTTTTAAATTCTTATTTCCCCAGAAAATTGTTATACCATTCACATATTAAAGGGTTATTCTTGGCCTCACTAGTAACTTGCAGTAACCAAACTTAAGCCAACCAATCATTCGTGCCTCAATCATTTTAAGAGCAAAATACTTCATGTCTGAGCCATCGTGAACTTGACGCTATCTAAATGATTGACTGCTTCATTATATATACTTTTAAAAGTCAAGGGGCATCTACTGTGTGCTGGACACAAATTTCCTGCCCTCAAGGGCTTAACATTCTAGAGAAGGAAAGACAGCAAGAAATAAGTAAGTATATTATAATCACACAGAAGCTAATTTCCGATTATGAAAAGTGCAGGAAGGAAAATAAACAGAGCAATCTGATACTGTGTACATGGGGGGAGGCCGCTTTAAATACAGCGGTCGGGGAAAAGTATTTTGTGTTCCACTGTTGAGATACGTTAGTTAAGTAAAAACCCGTACAATTGCACTCACACTGATATACTATGAATGTACTTCTTTCTTATTTATAGGAGGAAGTCACGACATAGTTATGTACCCATATACTTCTGAAATCACAGAAAAACCTGCTAATTATCTGCTATGTAAACAACATGCATACACATGGATGCTGAAGGCTGCGTGACGTGTTCTCCTACCACAGTCCCAGGGACACAGATTCCTGGGCCAGGCATCAGTTAGAAGCAGAGCTGAAAACATCCCAGATACTCTTGAATGAAGGATAAACGAGGAGGGAAGAGCCCTCAGTGTACAAAGTAGGGGGGGCCGGGGAGTGACCGGAGACAAAAATGAGATTAGCAGAGTGTGATTAAAAACCCTAACACAAGTTCAAAGTTCTGTGGGAACACAAAGAGATGCAGAACTCATTTATCTGTGATTGCAATGTGCTCTGCTAACACCGCTGATCTCAAAAAGAGAGAAAAAAGCCTGTTTAAAGTCATCAAACTACCTACATCTTGTGCTTTTAGCATTTTCTCAATTGCCTTTTCCTCACCAGCCGGTCCTTAAAAAAGCAAAACAATGAGACTTTTAAAAGTTCTATTTTTAATAAGCAAAAGGGAAAAAAAAATCCTACTTTTTTCATTTAATCCTATATAAAATGTTTCCATGTCCCATTGTCTTCCAAACTGGAAAAAGAAGAGAGAAAATAAGCCTATCAAATTTTGCCTTTCGAAACCGCTAGCCAGAAAGGGCATCTCTTTTTTCTTTCTTGCCACTCATTTTTTTTAATGTGTTCTCATTTTAATGAAGATATCACTTCTCATAATACGGCAAAAAAAAAAAAAAAAAGTTGGGGGGAGGGGCTCAAAGGCTTCAGGGGCATGAGACAGCGCTTTGTTTGGGGCACGTGTTCACAAGTTCTGGGTCTCAATTATATTAGACACTATCCATGGCAATTTAATTATTGCCTGTCCCTATCAGCCTTGTTTGCCAAATTCTTCCCCCAAAGGAGGATGCAGACAGCCATTCTTCTCTGATTCACTCTGCCAAATTCATTCTGAACAGACAAGCTGCAACACACCAAAGGAGGCAATTTCCCCATTTACTTCAAGGAAATGGACTTTGTTGCCACCTTCCTACGACTGTTCTAAGCAAGATGTTCTGCATAGTAAGTAGCTGGTGCCTGACACTTCATGGGTTTTGGGGGGAGCATGTGAGGCCAGGGGAGGAGAAGACCACGCACTATCTGGGAGACCACGGGCCAAGTCCCTTTGGGGCTCCACTTTTCCCCTGGTTGGCCTCCTCCCCGCTCTCCGTTCTCCGTTCTCAGCCCCACACGGTCTGGGCCTGCCTGTCACAGAGCACCTTCCAGGCCATCTCTAGTCTTGACTAACTCCAGCCTGTTCTGCACTCTCAGCCATTGTCACAAAATGCAATAATTTCTCTGACCCCCTCCGCAGACATCCGTCAGCACAATCTTGCGACACAGTAGCGACTCCAAACCAAACTTCCACAGCTCAAACTTAAAAGAACACTCCCATTTGGATGTGAGTGGGCCGTAGCTACACAAAATAAAGCAATCTAACTATTTTTCTATGAGAGAGGGAAGACATTCCTACATTTGCTTAGCATTTTTCCCTCTTTCCTACTTGAAGATGTCTAAGGCCTCACTTTTTATATTCCTGATCCAGATGTTTTGTTTTTTTTTCTTTAAGAATTTCTAGAGATAAACACAAGGTCGCAAGAAAAAAATAGCTTTGCCTTCGATGCTGATGGGAATGCAGACGTCACCATTTAGCATTATGGAAACTCCGAGGTTCGTTGGTGTAGACAAAGGCTCTGCTTCACAGGGTGCCAGAAAACCTGGATTCTAGTCTTCATTTTCCAAAAGAATGCAGACCACAGTCAAAACCCCTTTCTCCAGTATTCTCCCGCTCCGTGTGTAAAAGAATCAGTAGAGACTCTGTTCACCCAGCTCTCCTCTTGCGGATTTGATGGTTTAGAGGGAAACGTGCTTGGCTGGAAGCGTCGGTGCTTGGCTTCTGCCTCTAATTCTATCACTAACTTGCTATGTGACTTCGGGCAGATTATTCCCTCTGCGGTAAACCCATTCGCAACATAAAGGGATTGGCACTAAGATCCATTCCCAAGGGCGAGCGTCTCTGAGTCTACACTGAGCCAGGAAACCCAATTGCTCCTTCCGGGCAACTTCCTGACTGTGTCTGACTCTGATCATCTCACTCCTCACTTCTCTGCACGCTCGGTCCGTGTTACATCGAATTTCCCCCGTGCAGGGCTCTTTGCCCTGAATCGCATGTCTCTCCCGCGTGGCTGGGACTCCCAGCGTGCAGACACGTGCTCTGGTCCTGCCCTGTCCTGCGGCTGCGCTGACCCCACGGAGCTCTGGGAGGAAGGGAATTCCCACCGCCCCGACACGC
Source organism: Eulemur rufifrons (assembly GCF_041146395.1). Classification (NCBI taxonomy): domain Eukaryota; kingdom Metazoa; phylum Chordata; class Mammalia; order Primates; family Lemuridae; genus Eulemur; species Eulemur rufifrons. Next base: position 6,772,937 of record NC_090994.1, read on the forward strand.
CTCCGTTCCATTCTAAGTGCCTCTGCTGTCCGACAAAAGCTTTGCCCGACCAGCAAAGGCTTGACATTTTTTTTTTTTTCCAAAAAAAGATTCAACTTAAAGCCCATTTTTCCTCCCGCAGTAAAAGAAATCCCAAAAGCCAGGCAACCAAGTCAGAGAAAAGCAAACCTGGAAAAACACCCAAAGCACTGCCCCTGTCCAGGCCTGGTCCTTCCCACGTCACATGTCACCTCTCCTTAGAGCCACACTGAGGCAGGGCTGCAACACGCAGGTAAAACGCCCTGACAAGAGCACGAAGTTTGCCACGGGAATTTGCAGTGCTTGGCAATAAGTGAGCAGACGCTGGTTCCAAACCATGAGACCAGCTTAATTATACCTCAGAGCTTGCACTCCGGCCGCTAGTGATAACCACCAGTTCAAAACCATTAGACTTGAGCAGCTGTAATCTGCCTGGATGTGCCACGGTGGGAAGAAAGGGCCATTCAGGGTGTTCTGCGAGCTCCCCCACCCCCACCGCAGTGACAGGCGCTCTTTCTGCCCTGGACTTTTCCAGAACTGTAGATGGCCCAGGTTTCATATTGCTGGCAAATTTTAAATGAAGAAAGATCAGTCTTTTCTGTGAACTACATTTAGCAACCAAATTCACTTGATTGATTCCATACTCTGTATTAACCACCTTGTACCACCAAGAGATCTTTTTTTCTATAAGGAGACAGGATTAAATCCAGTCTCCCAAACTTGCAAAGGCAGAACAGCCTGACCGGCCACGACTCACTGAAAACGGTACACAGTATGTTGACAGCAACCAAACATCGCAGAATTCCCAGGACAGTCCTGCGTTTGAAAACTCTGGCCCCACTGTCCCCACAAATAGACTCTCACTTGTCAGTTTTCAAGACCAGATTTTTAGTTGAGACAATAGGACACCATGACTTGGAAAGTAGAATTGTTCGTGTCCAGAAAGTACAGCCGGCTTGTTACCGGAAAGATAAAGTTAGATAGTACACAAATGCACTGGCCCTGTGTCAACGCGCTGGCATCCCCTCATCTATGGGGGGGGACCTCACGTGGAGGCAGGGAGGGGAGCAGCAGGAAAGGAGAGGAGGTCAAAGGTCAGCTCACTGGATCCACTTTTCAAGGCTGCGGAAAATGAAGAGGAGGCAGGCAAGCCCTTGCACGACCTCAGGGCAGATGCCACCATGTCATCTCACTCTTCTCCTGACACTTCTCTTTATCGGTCAGCTCTTTCAAGAAGCAGAGCTGCCAGGGGACAGTCAAGGGACGTCGTTTATTGACGACAGCGTGCCAGGTACCATCCTGGCGGTGTTACACAGATTATCCCACTGAATTCCTACAGTAAATCTGCAGGGCATTTGTTATATATCATCCACACTTTAGGAGAAGAAAATAAAACTCAGGAGATCCAGGGACTTGTGTTTCAGGCTGCAGGATCAGCTGGTAGCCTTCCAAATCCAAGTTCTTTCTATTTGGGTTTGTTTGTTTTCAGTAACTATTACTGGGTTTGTTATTTTTTCTGAATATAAAAGTGCAGACCTAGGAAGGGGCTGAGCCAGAACTTAAGAACTAGCCAGCCTCTCTGACCTCAACGTCCACGGTCTTGGCACCTCTCCAGGTGACCTCCACGAGCACGTGTCCTCCTCTCCCAATCACCCACGGAGAACACACCCAGTGACAGCTCCGACTGAGGAACAGCAGGGCAGGCAAAGCTCACCAGAAACCACTGTGAACCCACACTCTGCATTCTGGAAGGATTTGTGCCTCCTGGATTTGAACTTAAACCAAGGGGCCTCGCTATCTCTGGTGAGAAACCCAGCCTGGCTACTGAGTGCTCAAGGCCACTCCGCCTAAGACAATTATACAAAACAAAGGAGTGGCCTTGGATAAGGCAGTGGGGGTGGGGGGCACACAGAAGGGAGCTGCAGAGTCTCAGGAGGACAGTCCCGTCGGGGGAGAGGGAAGCTGTGCCAAGGCTGCCCAGGGGGGGAAGGGACGTGCAGAACAGCTACTCCAGCTTAGATAACAGTAAGAATCACAGGCTCCCACATGCAGAATCCTTGATGGTCTGTCTGCAGAGTGGCTCACCACCACCATCCGCTCTCTGCTCTCAGGGCTCTGGGGGGTCAACAAGGCAGCTTTTACATCACTTTTGCAGAGGAGCAAAAAGATTTCAAGTGACTTGCCTAAAAACACAGAGCTCCCTGGGACAGGACCTGCATGGGACACGAAGCATCCTCATCCCTAGGCCAGTGTCGATGCCTACAACATGCTTTATCTCACAAGACCAACACCGCCAGGAAAGATAACTCAACAGAAAACAGTAACACTAATGTAACAAAATAAAAGAGGGACCCCTGGGGGAGCCATCACCTCTTCTTCCTACTTTGGATGAGCGGGTTCTCCTCTGTTAGGGCAGATACTCCCCTCCCCTTGAAGATATATTTATGATTATTTCACATGGTTACTGAACAACTGCTAAAAATAAATCATAGCTAGGCAAATATTTTTCCTTTTTTTTTTCTTTCTGGGTTTTTTTTTTTTTTAGACAGGGTCTTGCTATGCCACCCAGGCTGGAATGCAGTGGCATCATCATAACTCACTGCAGCCTTAAGCCCCTGGGCTCGAGCAATCCCCCTGCCTCACCCTCCCGAGTAGCTGGGACTTGTGCCACTACACCCAGCTAATTTTTCTTATTTTTGCAGAGATAGGGTCTTGCTATGTTGCCCAGGCTGGTCTCGAACTTTTAGGCTCACGCGTTCCTCCCATCTTGACCTTCCAAATGCAGGGATTATAGGTACGAGCCACCATGCCCGGCACTTCTAGAATAAACACCAGTGTCTATACAGCTGGGCTTAATCTGGTTAGTAGATTCCATTTTCCCCTCATAGAAGACTCTAGATCCTTGATATAAATTTCTGGTGAACTTACACTGAAAAGAACAGAACGGAGAAATACATTTTAGAGAATTTAAAAAAGATATTGAACAGAATGCCTGGTTTCTTAATCCATGGGAGGAAATGCATGAGAGAAAAAGTGAAAGTAACGATGTATACTAGTGGGATCTATGTTTGTCTTCACACAGACTAAAGTTACTTACATACAGAATCAGAAAACAACATCAATACAAGTGTGCAAGGAGCGGGGTGGGATGTGAAAACCAGAGGTCTGGGTATCTTTTACTTATTTCCCAGTGAAACAGAATATTTGAGGTTTGTTACTTTGACATGCAAATTTCTGAGAAAGAAGTTCAGAAATTCTGCCTAAAGTGAATTGTCAATGCTTTAGGAAGGAATGGGGAAAAAAAAAAAACCCCGCAGAGAAAGCCACGATGAACAACAGGCCCATTTGAAGTGGATTATCCCTCACCGGGTATCACATATCAAAGGCAGGAGCAGACTGCCCAGCCCCGATGACTGGCTGAGAATTCCCACGGTGAATGTCTTTTAGCCAATCAACAGCAGCTATGAGACATTTCAAAATATTCACAAATGCCAAAATAATTAGTTTATTAGCTATCTAAATTAAGATGAGAAATATGCTGTCCTCAGAGAGAGGAGGGCTTTTTTGTTTCTCCCCACTTAAAAACCAAATGTTGCTGGTAAACTCTCCCACACAGGAAATCCTGGACAAGAGCTTATCACCTTTAACTGCTAAGGGACTTAGCCCACATGCATGAGTCCTGTTTCTTCATCCTCAGTTTCTCATTGCTCAGTTCTATTCAGTAGCAGCCCTGGCACGGTTACTTATGGATGTATAGAGGACACAGAAACTGAGCACAACAGTGCAAGAGAAAAAGTCTACCTTGTTTATACTCTCCACTCTTATACATCTGTAAAAATCTCTCCTTGGCCAGGTGCAGTGGCTCACACCTGTAATCCCACCACTTTGGGAGGCTGACGCGGGAGGATCCCTTGAGGCCAGGAGTTGGAGACCAGCCTGAGTAACATAGTGAGATACCATCTCTACTGGAAAATAAAAAAGATTACCTGGGCGTGGTGGCACATGCCTATAGTTCCAGCTACTGGGGAGCTAAGGTGGGAGGATCGCTTGAGCCCAGGAGTTTGAGGCTACAGTGAGCAATGATTGTGCCACTGCACTCCAGCCTGGGCTAAGGAGTGAGACCCCATCTCTAAAAAAAAAAAAAAAAAAAGAAAGAAAAAAAAGAAAACTCTCCTTTCCCAATATTTATTATCTAATATGTTTCACCACTTACCAATTTCCAAAAAGAACATGTTAAGGACCAAACCCAGGTACACACAATTCCTCATCCATCAACCTTCTTGTATCTACTGCTAACCAACCAATTAACCAGAAATGGAGAGAGCTCCCATGTAAGTGCAAGATGCTCACTGCCGGCCACAGGGCTGACGGCAGCATCACCATCCTCCTTATGATTTAGGAACTTAACTCTGCTCAACTAAGCATACAGAGATCAAAAGATCACCTTTATTACAAGACAGTCTGTCCCCAGGGTCAGATGATGGGTTCGGCAGTAAGTGCTCCTATAATCCAGAAGGCAACATTATAGATTGGTGTGTTTCGAAGACACATTAAGAACAAAGCACTTTAACGAGGTCTTGAAGGATGAGAAGGCTGGGAGATGTCATGTGCTTTTCCACCAAAGGGTCTGGTGATTTCTATTGCTGTGATTCATCATGGGAAACAACAGCCCGGACTGAAAATCAAACATCTGACGTGGATGCTTAAGAAGTCATGCTAGAATGAGCTTTTGATGACTGCTTTCAGTACTCAGGGTCGAGACTGAGATGTTCCCAATAACTTACTAAGATTAGCTCTGGAGAGTCAAAATGAAGAATCAACACATGACGGAACAAAAACCTAGATAAGGAAAGCTACGTAAAGGAAAGAGAGTGGCTCTCGGAACCCCGAGTCTAGTTTACAATCTCGACGAACTCATTCACATATCTAACGAGAGAAGATACAGAAATGCCACCAACAGAGGCAAGATCTTAACTATGAGGTCTCCAGGAAAGAAGCAACTTTAGAATAAACAGTCTTTCTGGATTCCAGTGTCAAGGAAAGAGCTTCCCAGACCGGAGCTGTGGCGGGCTCGCTGCCAGCGGACTTTGAGCCTTCCCGGTCTCTTGCAAGGTAGCTATTCTCAGTCTGACAATATTAAATGCTAGATTTACTTAGTCCTGACTACAAACCTACACGCAACTTGTGATTACGGTTTATCGTGGAGAGGACATGGTGGTTCCCGTATAATTTCCCACTGAACTGGCATGTCATATTAGCATTCTGAGGTCAAACCCATGTTGGGACAAAGAGTACCGTGAGTCTGCCCTAGGAAGGCGACTTTCAGACCATAATTTAGCACTGCTCGAGTTTCTGCGTCTGGACGGTACACCGGCCATGGTACCGAATGCCACCCTCCCGTGGCTGAGCACTGAAACATTTACAAACTTCTGCTCACTGGTATACAAGGAGAACATAAAAGCACGACCCTCAGATTCCTTATTGACAAACTGATGATACTAGCTGCACCTACTCTGTAGGAATATTTTGCGGACTCATAGTTTGTGGCACTTAGAAGGACTACGTAAGTGTTTGTGGTGATTACGATCACTGTCACTTTCACGACCAGCATGTTTATCAGTTGAGAAGAGACTGAGCTAATGATCACGCTCACTCCCCACGTCAGCGATCCGACTCTGGGGAAGGGAAATCTGCTGGTCACTGGCCACGGGAGGTCCAGGGAAGACGCGTCTTGCTCCGTGAAGACAGCTAATAAGTGGCCGACACCTTGCAGAGGACCTACGGGCTGAGGGGCCAGGAACGACACCAGGGCTCTGAGGCCCGGGGGAAACTCACCACGTAGAGCTTTCGCCAGATGACGGCCCATTCTCGCAGTGTCGACGTGAGCTCCTGCACCAGGGGCAGCTCGCCGGGAATCACAGTCTCATGCTGCCTAAGGAGAACCAAACGGATGCTCGCTTTACTCCCGGTAGACTGGCGCTGCGCCCTTCAATGGGGATCACACTCCCCGACACTCAAGGACAAGAATGGAGCTGGCCGGGCTTGAAACGTGGAAAGCCTGGCCATGGGGCAGGGGAGTGGTTTGTGTAGGGGACTTCACCACCTCTGAGCATCTGAGAAGGGAGAAGGAGCTTAGAACAGCACGGGCCCCAAAATGAACCACGTTTCTGCCATGCAATGGGCCCACCGCCCAGCCTCAACCTCACCACTGTGCATCTCTTCAGGGGCTTCAATTACTGAGCTTCACTGATTCTCTAAGATGGAAGCAAAACACCCACATTTTAGCTGGTTCTGCCAAGCAGCCATCTCATTCTGGAGGGTGGGTGGACAGGTATGCATGGCACACCGGGTCCCGGGGCTGTGACCTCCCCTAGGACCTGCCAGGAGGGTCCTAGGAGGCAGCGCCCTCTCCTGAAATGGTCCTGGGTCATCTTCTCATCTGCCGTTTCACAAAGCAGAAAATGCACATGTACCAAAGTCCTCGCTTACTCACAGAAGACCTGTGTAAAGGTAGGCACTACATTTATTCATATAAACCCTCCCTGGTACTTTTATGATTAGCAAAAGGAGAAAGGAGAGAGCAAGAACAAGCTAACGAGTGCAGATCAGTGGTGGGACTTCCAGACCCAACAAGAGGAACGCAGAATTTCCAGGTGCGTTTGCACTGCAGACAGAGTGAGTCTGACTCATGAAATATCTGGGACATACTATGAAAAATTACTTGTTATCTGAATTGCAAATGTAACGGGGCACCCTCAACCTCATCCGGCAACCCTCATTAGTGAGAACATGCCTCCCACGCCGCCTTTCCCTCAAGGTGGCAGGGACAGTAGAGGCTGCCCGGGAATGGCCCACTGGGTTCCTCACGGGGACAGGAGACCTGCTTTCTACTTCTGCTTCTGCCAACAAAGAGCTGGGTGAATCTGAGCACATCTCCGCCTCTCGTCTGTAAGATGTTGGCCCTGATCTACGACTGAGAATGCTCTTCCCAGCTTTCAGGCTACGTGGCTCTGGGACCCAGCTGCCCATGGTTCCCGCAGCCCCACTCTCCTCCCCATCAGCCCTGGGACCTCAGCCCTACCCCAGCCCCTCCTTAGATCCTCCAGAACTCTCGTGCCTGTAGAATCACCCCCTAAGTGGTCTCTGTCACTAGGGCTGAGTATCTCACTCTTAACTACCACAAAGGCAGTACTTTCCAGGACGAATGAGGTGGGCAAGAAATAACACCCGAAGTGTAACAGATCTCATCTGCAGAGCACATTTGCACACAGCACGGCCTTTGAACCTCACACCAACGTAGGGCCTCACTGCTTCCCCCAACTTGCAGTGAAAAAAACCCAAGGTGCACTTGAGGCGAAATGACTTATCCAAGGTTCAGAGCAGGTATGTGCAGGATGTCACTTACTCATGTAACTCTCCAAGACCCCAAACTGGGGGCTTCTCGGGGCTTCCCAGCCAAACAGCTCCAAATGTTCATGCATGCAACCCCTCCCCCGCCCCATAACATGCAATCAGTGAGCAGGCAGCAAATACAAGTTCATCACTTCTGTCTCTAGTGTTCTGGGGGGAAATGCCAGGGAGGTGCACTTATAGAAAGAGAAGACAGAGGAAGGAATTATATCATGGAGAAGTTTGTATTCATTTCTCTCTCACATGAGGGGTGCTGGAACTGATGGGATGAGAGAGATATTAATGTACATAAGATATTCTTTAATGACAATCCTATATCTTCATTATTATTTAGGAGTCTTCAAGATTGGAACTTACCCGAGGTCTTCCACAGTTGCCTCCTTCAAATGGATATACGTTTCAGGGAAAATGCCCTGCAGAGCAAAGAACTTTGGTTAGATGGCCATAAAACAAACCGTCAGCCCAAAGTCAAGAGAATAAATGACAGCAAGAATGAATGGGAAACACCTGGACAGTAGCTACACCTTGCAGTCAGGTCTGCAGGACATCGGTAACATTGGTCACCTCAGCAGCGGCATGGTGGGAACATGGAACAGGTAGAAATGAAGATTTGGGTTCAAAGTGCACAGGATCAATGTTTCACAAATGAAGTGGCAGACATGCCCAGGTCAGCTCAGAGCCACGATAATGGTAAAGAGTTTGATGATGAGCGCCCCAAACCCCTCAGACCCTACACGCCGTGAGATGCTTCCCTTAAAGGGTTTCACATAATGAGTGAGACGGGGGCTACGCAGCACTCAGTCGCCCATAAAATGTGAGTGGCTTTCTAAAGTAATTCCACTTCCGCTTAAACCAAATGCACCCAAATCAATGAGTGTTAGTTACCTGTTATTTTTATAAAGCACTTCACAGCTTCAAATGCTGTTCATTCTATTAATACATCCCCAAGAGGCAATTCTACGTCAGTACTGTGGCACTGCCCATGGGGAAAAAACTAAGGCTCAGAAAGACCTAAGAAAAAGACAGGAAACTGCTGGGTAGAACTGAAGAATTGAGGACCAGATCTAACCAAGATGAAGCAAGTCGTAGATGTGGATTTTCTGAAATATCAAAAGCTTGTGCTGTATCACTGTATGATGTGCTCTTTTATATAGAAGAGCCCGTGTAGCTGGTACCGTTGGCTCAGTTGTTCCTAGCTCTGCTCCTGTAAGAGTTGGCATGAACTCTGTGGGTGTCGCACATCAAGGGTGGCTGCCCACAAAAGTGGGAGGGGAAGTGCCACTGCCCGGAGGACCATGGTCCAAGATGTGTGTGCGCCCAGTGATCCTTCATCCACGCAGAGACTAGAAATGAGTGAACATCGTCAGGGGCTGGTCTTCTGTCCAGCTGCATGTACTGTATTAGTCTGTGAAATACTCTTCTTTCTCCCTTTTCATCCTTTGCCAATAAAACAGGAAACAACAAGAACATTTGAGATTAAGCTGCTCCCAGCACCAGTGATGACAGCGTAGATCCTGTAACTGCTTGAGTCAGAGGCAAAATGGCCATCCTTGCCCACTGTGCAGAAGGATCCAAAAACAAGTGCACACCTTCTTCCTCTTCGTTTTGAGAAAGGGGCAGGCGTGGTTGTGTGCGTGAGAAAGCACTATTCTAATCCGTTATTGATAAGACCAAGAACACACATAGAGAAAAGGCAGACAATGACCTCTTTCACTATGGGGACAGGATTCAGAGCCATTTTGGAAAACCGATCAAACCATTGAAAACAAACCAAAGTTCAATGTGTGTGCAATTTTTCTGGGGCCTGATTTTTGGAGTTCAGAAGCTCCAGATCCGTCCCTAGGATGCCCGAGGAAATTCCTTCTGTCTGCTGAGACGAGGTAAATGACTTGTTGACAGTCATCTCTGTGGGGCGCCATTGCTTGGATGTCATGAACTCACCTTGAGGACACAATGCTCAGTGAAATAAGTCAGTCACAAAAGGACAAATACTGTATGATTCCAGTCCTGTGAGGCACCTGGGGTAGTCAGATTCATGGACAGAATGGCAAATGGGGGTTGCCGGGGGCTGGGAGGGAGGAGAATGTGATTGACGGGGACAGAGCTTCAGCTTGGGGAGATGAAAAAGTTCTGGAGATGGATGGTGGTGATGGTTCCATAGCAGTGTGAATGTACTTAATGCCGCTGAACTGCACGCTTACAAACGGTCCTAACGGTAAATTTGATGTTACATGTATTTTACCACAATGAAAAAAAAATTTCCACAACTCATAAACAAAGGGCAGCGGAGGGCACTGAATAGGGATGAACTATTTAGTTATAAGGATCCATATCCAGAGGTTAAAATAAAAGGTAACACTGCCAGTCCAAAGGAATATCCTTGCTGAATATTTTTCAAATCAAGAAGGTAAAGGACCATGCTAAAGATGGTAAATTAGATTAAGTATATTTTACCCCAATTAAATTTTTTTTTTTTTTTTTTTTTTAACAAAAGAAGGTAAAGAACCAATTAAAATTTTCATGCATCCATAACCTGGTGACTGGTCTCTCCTCATCACAGGGAAATAGCCAAGAAAGTATTCAGAAATACACATAAGCAACGATGGATTTTGGGGCATCTAAGCAGATCATAAGCAGATAATTTATACTAGGTGTACAGACACAATGATTTTCATATTAAGAGAATATTTACTTTGTTGTATTATTAATACCACCCTGTCATTTGCAGGCATCGTCTTTCCATGATGCCACTTGCCATTTACAGTCATTTCACTACTCTGACAAATTCCTATGTGACACACAGAGAGCCAGAGTGAGCCTGGGTAATATAGTTCTGATTTATAGCCTATTTCTCAATTCTGGTTTTCTTTCCTCAATGCAACCTACTCACTTGAATAAAAAAAAATAAATGAATGAGTTTCTAGACGTCACCCTTACCCACATACTCACAGTCCTTCCAGGATCAATAATCAGTTTTGGAAAAGCTCTTGGCTTCTTCAATTTGTAAAACCACAAGCTCCTTTTATCACCACTCTAAATGGCTGGGTCAGCTGATAAATGACACCACGCATTTCCATTAAAATATTAAGCCTTTCAAGCAGCTCTTCCTCCAAGGAGCGGGAAATGAGGCAAAGAGCATTAAGACAGCATTTCTAATGGGCTGGATCTCTTAGTGAAGGGGTGTCAAAAGTTGAGCATCACTCATGACAACTGTTTCAATTCCCTATTTTTCCTAGCTCCCTCCGCAAGAAAAATATTTCAACTTAAAAAAAAAAAAACACATAAATGCATGGCCCTTGTTTGTGCCATCATTTCATTCAATTATTAATACATAGTTTTTCTTTAATTATCAAGAACAAAGAATAGGTCTTACTGAAATAATTCTTCTAAAGGATGAGATTTTAAGCTTAAAGGGTTTTAAGAACACTTTAATGAATACAAAAAAATTAAAAACACATCCAGAACTATTTGTCATTTAGATCCTAGCAGGGCACCCTATCCATCTTCTTTTCAAAACAGACAACAGGGGCACTGCTAGCTGGATGGATTTGCATATATTCGGCCCTCCATATTGGGGGGGGTTCCATATCCACGGATTCAACCAACTGCAGACTGAAAGTATTTGGGAAAAAAAAAATTGAACATGTACAGACTTTTTTTCTTGTCATTATTCCTTAAACAATACAGTACAACAACAATTTATACACCATTTACATTGCATTATATTAGGTATTGTAAGTAATTGAAAGGTGCTTTAAAGAATACAGAAGGATGTGTGTAGGTTACATGAAAATACTACACCATTTTAGATCAGGGACTTGAGCATCCATGGATTTTGGTATCCAAGGGAGGTCCGGGAACCAATCCCCCATGAATAAAGAGGGATGACAGTATTAGGAAATCACAGGATGCCTTAGAAACCAAGGTCTTCTATGATCAAAAGGATTCTTCTATACTATAGACCCTATGAAAAGGAAGACCTGTGGTATAGGGCCTTGTTTCAACATAACTGACATCGACCAGTTAAAAAAATCAAGAATTTTGTTTGTTCCTTAAGTTCATCATATGATTTTATCTGAGAATAGTTTCTTTGTTTAAGGGTTAACTTTTTTTTTTTTTTTAAAGGATTGGGAATTCCTACTCTTTAACAAATTCAGGGCATCAAAGCTGTTAACTCTAACCATGCTTTGAAATAACTACCAATTCCATAATTATCAGTACATTAAACAGGGCTAAGATGCGGGAGCGGCCGTCCACCAGGTGCTCTGGGTCACTGAGGGTCCCCAGACAAAGGTCTTCCCTTTAGTCCCACCCTGTTCTCATTCATTCCTGCACGTGTGCCTCTCAGGTCTCTGATGGCCCAGAGAAATTAAAGTCAGCAAGATAGTAAAAGAAATTAATTAGTTTGGAAAAGACGACACGTGGCTCAAGAATCTATCTATGGGTAGAAAAATTCAGTATCAGGGTTTGGGCGGAGACAAAAGGACCAAAATTGTGGGAGCCGGTATTTGCATTAAAACCTCCTTTATTTTGCCAGATTATTAAGTTCTCAAAGTTAACAAAATGAGCGTGTGCGCACACATGTGCAAATAGTGAGTGTGAACTGAGTGTCAACAACACAGAAAACAATTCTGGTTTTAGATGGCCTGTACCTTGTAAAAATGTTTTTCTGGGCTCTGTGCTCTTTTGAGAGTTGGGTGCCCAGCACGAGCCTACCTGTGTAGGAACATGTCTATCGCATGCTGTGTGTGAAGAAGAAAAACTGTGGGTTCTTTTTTTTAACTCCCTTTTGATAAATTCTAAAACATTTCTCTCATCCCTTTCCTAATTCGCTATTTGGCATGCGAACTAACTGTGAAATAATAAGGCCCTATCAACTTTGCTCTTTCAAAAGAAAGTGCTGACATGTTATGCTGCCCCAGCGAGCAGTATCCAAAATAAAGTGCTGACAAGACCGAAAAGAAACCGTGGGAGGTATTAACATAATTAATAGATTTTCTTTAGCCTGATGATTCCCAGTTTTGGCATAGGGAAAAAGAACTGTCTAGATCAGTATTTTTCAAACTCTGCCCACGAGGAATAGCAAGAGACACATTTTTATGGCAACCTAGCACTACACATAAAATACATAAAATATAATTTAAACATACATAAAAATATACACCTGAAACAAAGGTTTTATGAAACAATATTTACCATTACATCTTATTTTCGTCTCTACTTTTCATTTTTTGGAAAATATTGTGTATAACCCACTATATCTTGATTTGATGATGTATATTGGAGTTGTAAGCCTTACAGTTTGAAAACCACTACTTTGGTTAATCCCAGTTTACAAAGAAGGAAAGAAATGAGTGGAAACTGGGAGACGCTTTTGTTCTGGGATGTTAGCGTTGGAAGTAAAGGACAGAAGGAGAAGCACAGGTCCCTCCCTCCCTGAAAGAGAGACCCCACTAAAACAGTGTTGCTGTGTTACCACCGTGCTTGGAGCAAGAAGTCCTCCAGGACTTTCTCCTTCAATTGGCTGGTGAGGAATATGGTTTATGGGACTTGCATTATTATACTTAGGCATTGAGGTCAGAGAATTTGCTTTCAAATCAAAAGAAGAGACATCAAAGAGAAGGGAAGGCCAGCTAGGTCTAGACATAGCAGTGAGCAGATAAGGGGATCAGATAGCACAACACAAAACTCACAGACAGACTTCAAACGAAATAGAAAATTCAATGATAAGCCATACCTTTTTAGATTTATTTTGGAGGGTATATCCTCTGTACCAACCTGTCAGGGCATAAGAGAACACAAAATCTTTTATGTTTTCTGGGTAATACATTAACAATATACGTTCTTGCGTTCTGTTAGCAATCCTGGGATGGAATCCAAGAGATGATTAGCAGACGGTATGTTACAATATGAACATTTCAGTTTATTACACAATAAAAATCCAGATCTATTTTAGAACTGTATTCTTTTAATAATAGGATTTCAAATTCACTTAGTACCTAACCTTATCAAGGATCAAACAAACTAACAAAAAAGAAATAGATGGAAATCGCCCCAACTTCTTATCACCTCAACACCTTGCATGAAAAGCTCCTTTCAGTAAGTGGTTCTGCATGAATGAATATGGACTTTCACTGTGTACATACACTCTGTAAGCCACCTTGTACTATTAAAATAGATATTCTAAAATAATTTATATTTGCTCTAACTCTTACACTATTCTGGAACAATTTTAAACTGGAATAGCAAATCTTATATATACAAATATTTATACCTTAAAGAAAATCCAAACAATACAATAACATTTTGTGCAATTCTTGGTGATAGTATCGGCACGCCCTCCCTCCAAATAAAAAGATGTTATGGGTTTGCTTGCTGAGGTTTTAGGTAAAGGCTTTAACTTCTTTAGAAATTCTAATAAAGACACATAAACCTACAGATATTTTCCAACTCTCCATCTTATAGAAGGAGTATACAACTTATTCTGTCTGGGAACAGACTTTTTGTACTATTTATTAGATACTTTATAGTATAGATAATTCATGGTACTAAGTTCCCTCATTCTCCATGCCTATCAACTAAGGCGTCAATATGGTCGGTTTGCCTAACTAAATCCTGTTGTAAGTAGAAGACACACGTAAGGCATCACATATAGTGAGTAGATGCAAACTGTACTTAAAAGTTCAGGCATCTGCCAACAGGGTTCTAGAACTCTCTTGTAATTTGCTCTATAAGAAATCACCCAGAAAAAAGACACACAATCTACTCTGTCCATGTTACAAGTATACAATTGAGTTTACCTTCTCTGGGCACAGATTCAATAATCTTTTCACAAATTTTAAACTGTCAGTGGCATTCACAAATTTAAAGGATTTTGCTATGTTTTACAGGCAAGGGTGTTATACTAGGCTGTGCATTTATGGTTGCATCAAGACACATGGTTGAGAAAAAGGTATCTGAACAGGAAACGCTGCACTCGGTTTAGGAAGCCCATGGGTAAGTGATGCAGGGGTAAGAACACCCCCAAGGTAAGCCTCTCTCCCAGGTCTCAAGAGTCTGAACCCATCTGCACACACTTGCTTGGTTCTGTGAAAACATGTAAATGGCTTTTGCGTAAATGAACGGCTTCAATGTCATCCCGGGACAAGGTCGGAGGGCTGGGGCGACAAGCTGAGAAACGACAATTTCATCTCTTCCAAGCAGTTTTCATCTTTCTATGTTCTACAAAGCCAAGCTGTCATAATACAGACTTCGTTCCACTCTCAGAGAAGAATTTGCCTGCACTTTTGTAAACAGTGTTTTGCGCGGCCATTCATCACAGAATTATGCTTCCGAAACCTGTCATTGTTGAAAGGTTTTTTTTTTTAACCTCCTAAGTTTTCTCTAGAATTGTGGTGTGTGTATAAGCCCTACCTAAAAGCACAAAATTACCATGTTGAATTTGTGAAAGTGAACGCTCATTTTCCTTGGCGTCAGGGAGTAGGAGAACGCTGTCTATCTCTGGGGTCTCAATCACAGACTGCCAGGACTCCATAAATTCAATGCCTAAAAACCGCACGGGATACGGTAACAGTTCACGAGCATGCTTGTTCATTTCCACATTACAAACGTGGGCTGTCACACAAGCAAGAACACGATTTTCCAATTAATCCCAAATATCTAAAGTAAGACAATCGTAATGAAATACGGCATGCTATTAGGCTTTGCATCTTGAAGCTAAGAGACACTGAGAGGTGTATCACCAAGCATCTAAAATCAATGGGTAGAGTACAAAGTGGTTGTCAGAACCCCAGAGGCTTTCTGTAGTTATTATGTTATTAAAATGAAGGGAATGAGGGAGTGAGTTCAGAGAGCTACTCTGTCCTACACTGAGCTGAAATGACAGTCTCCAAAAGTGAGTTCATAGCAACCGCCGTGAACACATAATGTTACTCTATGCTTAAGGGCTGTTCTTCAAGTAGGACTGTAAGTTTTCCTGGGACTACCCCAATCCAGACAAAAACCTGTCCTCTCCAATTTGGAAACATCAGGGAGTTCCTAATTCCACTGTCACAGTTACTTACTTTGGCTTCTCGGATAATCTCCATCCGTCGAGACTCCTGTTCCAGGTCACTCCACCTACCCGAGTGTCTCCCCAGCTACTGCACACTTTCTCGCTGACAGATCTCTCACCTGGCTCCTCTTCCTGCTACACACAGTCACCCAGAAAATATTTATTAAGCACTAATCTAAGCACCACGGTATAGGAGAGAGCAAGAGTCATCGTGAAGATTACACTCTGATGTAAAAAAAAAAAAAAAAAAAAAAAACATGAATAAGATGATCTGAGATAATGACAGTATGAAGAAGGGCTCAAGGAGCATCACACGGGACATTATTTCAGATAAGATGATCAAGGAAAGATTACTCTGAGAAGCTAACAGGAACCACCATGAAAAGATCTGGGGAAGGAAACTTACAGACAGAAACAAATCAAGTGAGGAGACGGTCGGCTTCAAGTTCAATGACAGAAGGAAAACGTAATTGTCAGAGCTCAGTGCAGAGAGGGGCAGGGGAGGAGGCAACAGAAGGTGGTTAGAGGGAGGCATGGTTCTCAACCTGGGCACCCACGAGACCCACCAGGGAACTTAAAAATACCGATGCCTGGGCCACACCCCCAAATACTCTGATTTAACTGGACTTGGGTGGGAAACAGGCTTAGTGTTTTTCAAAAGTTCCCCTGGTGATGCTAATGTGCAGGCAGGATTAATCGCCATACATACAGGTATTATTAATATACACCACAGAGGGACCTGGGGTTTATTCTAAGTACAACAGGATGCACCGGAGGGCTTCAAATGTCATCACGCCTTATGCTTTCAAAGAGCATCCTGGCTGCTATACGAGCATGGATCGTGGGAGGTCAAACAGTAGAAAGAGGAACACACCAGTGAGGAGATTGGTGGGTGTCGTGGAAACGGGGAGCAATGAAAGGATGCAGGAAGTTGCAGGATCTAAGGTGAACCCACAGGAGTTGCTCAATACTTAGGGGACACGGTGTGCTAATTAAGATGGGAGATTGGTTATATACTAGCGAATCGATCAAATGTGTCGATATATTAAGAATACAGGAAGTCGGGTTTCTTACTGTCACAGAAGGGAGTTACAAGCACAAGAAGGGAAAAAACTTGATTGAACCCTGTGCTGCTGGGTTGGAAATGAAGGTATCCGTGTGAATGCACGACTTCTCATAGACACAGATCGGTCAAAATTAGCAGAGGTGCTAATCTATACATATACAAATGCATGTCAATCCTAGCTCTGTTGAACTATCTAGTTAGTTCCTGTTTTTCTGACCCTGAGACAGATGACAGAGGGAGATCTCTGAAAAAGACCTATAAAACCAGCCTAAAGAGCGACCAGTCCAAAATGAAGCAAGAGGACAGAGGGTTCCATGAGGAATGGATCCCAGAAGAAAAGGAACTGAGAAATTATCTTGTTTGTCTGAACACATTCAAAGGAGGTAAACACTTCTATCAGAAACCTTAAGTAGGAAACAGAGGTAGGTCCAAAGAGAACCAAGAAAAAAAGGAATTAGCTCTAGCAAAACAAATTAAGGAACATCCCACAACCTCTGCTGCTTATACTACACAGGCATAATAATCCAAATAATAACTGTTTAAAAGAACAAAAGAAATTATAATGTATCTATATTTGGTTATCTACATTAGAGACAAATGGGTGTTTGGATAGTTTGGTGGAGAGTATAGGAGAGTTAAATCCTCATCTTCCACAGTAAAAAGTAGATAAATAAAATTGAAAACAGAAATATCAAGTTTAAAAGCACAGTTATTTGGAAAAGAAGAGGCATATAGCACAAAAATTGGCTAAGGGAGTCGAAAGATTTCTCAAGAGTTGAAACTCCTCAGAAATCAGGAGGAGTCAGGAAGGGACTGCTGTTTTTCATTATAAAGCCTGTAGGAATGATTTTGACTTTTAAACTTACAGACACATATAGCTGATAAAAAAAAAAAAATACAGCGATAAATCCTGGTAAGGCAGAACTGAGCACACGCAAGATGACAGGCATAGAAAACAGATCCGTACACAGCTGCCAAGAGCGGAGAGGCCACGGGGTTGACTACAAAGACACCTGGAGAACTTGGGAGGCTGATAGAACAATCCATGATCTTGACCGTGGTTTGTGTTCCACGATGCTACGCACTTGTCAAAGCCGGCAGAACTACACACTAACTAGGGTGAATTTTACTCTATGACCATCACGATGAGTGAAAGAACCCAAACACAGTAGACACATAAAATTCTACCGACATAAAGTTAACTAATAGGTAAAACTAATTCATGGTGATCTAAACCGGATCAGTGGCTGTGGGCTGAGGGTGGGAATTGTGCAGAAGAAGTCATCAGGGGATTTTCTGGGGTGAGGAACATCTTCCCTATCTTGAGTGGAGTGTCAGATACACGGGCTGCATTCATTTGATAAAACTCATTGAGTTATATACCTAAGATGAGTGTATGTCACCGAATACAAATTTTATGGCATTTTTTTAAAAATGTGCAAATTTACACTACCCAATGAATATTACTCTGCAAAGTAACCACCTCCAAGTAATATAGAACCACACTGCACAAATACGACTATTTCTGTTTGAAATTGCCTCTCAAACAAGTTTGAGTCATGAGTGAAAAATCACAGAACTATTTCTCCGTGACTTGACTTTGTATTGTGTCTTCTTGAAGACATTATTCATCTTAATTACTCACTCCATGCTCCAAAATTCATTCTGGATGAGTTTTGCTATTTTTAAAAGTTCAATCGCAGACTGGAGATTCATTTATTCAGCCAACAATCAGTTACACATGTTAGAAAGGCAAGACATATCGATGTTTCCATATCCTAAATCTTACCTCACGATGGAAAGAAAATAACATGTATGTATAAGCACACAAGCATATGGACAAAAAAAGTAATTTCACAAACGGCTAAAAGTTATGAAGGAGTGAAATAGAGCCATGTGGGAAGCCGACTCACAGGGATGGTGCTACTTTAGAAAGCATGGTTAGAAAATTCTATGAGTAGGTGCATTAGAGCTGAGGACCTACACTACTAACACGGCCACTCATTCATTATACATAAAAACACTTACTCAACACCAGCGTGCCTGACATCATCTGCAAGGAGCAAGGAAACAGATCCATAAACAAATCACTAAACATAAAAGGGCTTTTAATGGCAATGCTTGGAGATACCAGCACACAAAGGAGAGAGTCATGAATACTCTGCAGACTCGGGCAATTTCAGAGGGGACTGAGGATTTTTTTTTTTTTTTTTTTAACGATGAAAGCATCATTTAGATGCGTAAGTTAGGGAGTATTTTATAAAAATCTCTCCTTATTTTGTGATCACAAGATAAATTAAGTTTTCCCTCTTGCATACAATAAAAAAAAAACAACAAATTATGTTTAATCTCCTAGGAATTAAAGGCAAGAGACAGACAGGGAGCTGCTGTTTATATGCACCCATGTTGTGTGTGCGTGTGTGTATGTGTGTGGGGAGGGTGGGGAGGTGTCCACAGGGGAGGAGCAGGTGCTAAATCCTGTTGTTTCTCCCTTGAGAGTCACTGTCTAGTAGCTTCTAGATAAAACACAGTTAATTAGGCCTAGGTCAAAGGTTCCATCCTCTGTGGGCCAGGTAAACCTGTCAGGTTCCACGGTCATGGCTTAGTCTTCCATTGCCAGAGAGCTGTCCCTCAAATAGAAGCCTGTTGTCTCATAAAGAAGCCAGTGAGCAGAAGAGCTGGGTGCAAACCCCTCACAGAGAAAGGGCTCAGTCTGAAATATTCCTTTCAGGGGGACAGTGGCTGTCCCTTCCCACTCCCTGCCTTCCAGAGCCTCGGGTTTCATGATGTTCACGCTCCAAACGCACTGACCACTTCACTGGGCCTTTGGAAAGTCAAGTTCAAAGGCAGAAGGTCAAAAGATGCAAAGACGGTAAAAGGTGATTCTATCGTTTTGTATTTTTGTGTGCGACAAATCAGTCCTCCAAGTGAATTATCTTAGCTCCATTTTGTGCTTCTGAGATAGGCAGATCTGGTAGGTGGTGGAAGTTTGAGCTCCAAAGGAACTCAGAGCTCACTGAAATCTAACACCCTTACTTAAAACAAAGGGGACAGGCAAGGAAGTGAAAACGCTTGTCCAAAATCAACCAGCCACTTCCTACGTACGCTGGGGACACAAACACAGGCAGCCCACCTGCCAGCTCAGCGCCCTTCCCTGGCACCAAGCTGCCTCCCTGGCCGTGCCAGGGGCACAGTCAACAGGACACGTGCTCAACGCACTGCCTCTCAGGTGAGGTGAGCCTGGCCACGGAATCCTGCGAGTATCAAACACACACGCACTAGGCACCCTGTCTAAGTGGAAAGAGATGTGGCTTCCAACTTTCATTTCATATTTTTAATGAACAAAAAAAGAACCTGTCCTTTGCAGGACCTGGCACACAGCAGCCACTCAAGAAATGTTTGATGAATATGTCAATGAGAATGAGAAGTCTCCTTGAGCTGGTGGCCAGGTATGTCGTAGAATAGACTGTTGTGGCTGGGCACGGCGGCTCACGCCTGTGAACCTAGCACTCTGGGAGGCCAAGGCAGGAGGACTGCTTGCAGCCAAGAGTTCGAGACCAGCATGAGCAAGCCCCATCTCTACAAAAAATAGAAAAATGGACCAGGCATGGTGGTGCGTGCCTGTAGTCCCAGCTACTCAGGAGGCTGAGGCAGGAGGATCACTTAAGCTCAGGAGTTCGAGGCTGCAGTGCACTATGATGACGCCACTGCACTGTAGCCCAGGTGACAGAGCAAGACCCTGTCTCAAAAAATAAATAAAAAATAAAAAAAAGAATAGACTGTTGCAAGACATATGCAAGGAAATCTGCACCTACTAGACACAACTGGACTGCAAAAGCCGAGTAACTTCCTTCTCCTGAGATCCCCTGCCCAGTGGGCAGAGATGGGCAGGGCCAGAGCACCCTGCCGAGGAGTCCAGAATGTTCGGAAAAGACAAGGCACTGCTCCTTTATAAAGAGAACATTTTTGAAATCAGAAGGTCTGGTTCTCTGTCCTGGCTCCACAATAACCAGCTCTGGGAAACTCCGTTTCTCCCACTGTCAAAGGCTTCGATCTCTTTTATTTCCTTACACAAAAATATTCTATCGTTTTTGTTTTTTTTTTTTTTTAAATCTCATTACGCCATAAAATCTAACTCTGTAGCTAAAAGCGCCAAGAAGGTTTCTTGTGGTTGCCTACGATACGTGGTGATGTCAGAGACTTCTATTTTCAACCAGCAAATATCTCCCTAGACAAGCAGGGGGACATGGCCCAGGTGGTGACACGGGGGAGGAATGGAGCTAAATCACAGTGCACAGAACAGAGAGGTGACAGATCCAAATGTCCACTGCAAAGCTAGGAAACCTCTCTGGGCCTTCCCAGACCCCACGGAGCTCAGTGAGAGGACGGAAATAACATTTCCTCCAGGCTGGACGACACCTCCGCTCTGGTTTGCCAATTCCCTTTTTATTTTCTGCATGTGGCTTTCCCCTCCCCCCCCCCTTTCTTTTTTAAAGTAAAGTAATCCTGCTAGCGGTTAGTCCTTGGTAAAAGTCTAACTTTGCTCTTCTGTGATGAATTTCTGTAACTTAATCCAACCAGTTCGAGAAAATTGAAATGGCAGGATGTAGCGTTGGATTTAGCAGCAGTGTGAGTTTGAAACATGAGTTCTATTTTTTATAAGGAAGTACACTAGACTCTGTGGGGCCTCAGGGAGTTTGGGAGCATGAACCCCAATCCCTGATCTCTCATGAGGGCAGCAGGACCCCCTGGCCACGGTGGCACGTCTGTGTAGAAGAGCCACGGGAGGAGGTATGAGCTCACCCCAATAGAGACACATTTGGGGTGCTGGCAAAAATGTCTGACAACTATTTAAAAAGCAAAAGAACCTCACCCCTTTTGGAAAACTGTGTGTTAAGTCCAAAGCATAAGCATCATTTCCCGGAGGGCTGCACGTGTGGAAAGAACATTGTGCTTGGATTCCATGAGACCCTGGTGGAAACACAGCCCTACCATTTAACAGCTGTGTGAACCTCCTCAAGTTTTTTAATCTTGGTTTTCACATCAATTAAAAGAGCATCAGTAACTCTGGTCTCCCAGGATTGTAAGAACTGAGATTCAGTACATCAAAGTCCTTAGCTCGATGCCCGGCATACAGAGGGATGTTTAATAATGTCAGACAAGTGAGAAACTGAAGGTACCCAACTATCTCCAGCTCTTAGGGCTATCTTTTGATTCCTACGCTGATGACAACACTGATGACTCCATTTGCAGTTCTTTTTAATTCCTTTTCTGAGGATTGTAGCTGTGCTTCCCGGAAGGAGCAGAACCTCTCTAAATTATTCCTAAATTACTGATGACAAAGTCGAGACACACATAAGCAGCTGGAACATCATGCAAGAGGATGCTTCACTCCAGAGCTGTAGTGCTGGATAAGAAGCGTAGTATTTTCCAACATAATAACTTCCCTGCCCCAAGAAAACAGTAGAAGAGATGTTAATAACTAGCTGGAATTTTAATTGAGATTGCACAGAATCTATAAAACCAAGTTGGAAAGAACTGACATTTCGACAATACTGAGCCTTTGAATTCTGTCATCATCATATGCTTTTAAAGATCATCAATTACTCTTATATTACTATGAACAAAGCAGAGGCATGTATTTAACCTTTTCACCAGATACAAGCAAGTGGAGAAATATCTTATGCTCATTTGCCCTCAATCCAATTTGAACTTTCCTCTAAGACTTTCTCCTTATACTCATTTTTTTCCTTATGCCACTCTTATAACTGAGTCCTACCCAGCGCCATGATGGTTTTATGTGGAGATCAGACACCTAAGGCATTTTAAATAAAGGTTACACACCAAATAATGTGAGTGGCCCAGCAGTCAGAGGTGTGAAGACAGCCATGGGTGGGTAGTGTGGCATGGGGTGGAAGAAGCCTGTTCCACCACATGCCCCCTTCTGACCCCCTGATCCAACCAAAATCCCTTGGAGTCCGATTTTTCAGAACACTGAAAGCTCCTGGGAACTTTCCTCCAAAGCATTCCCAAAAGCATCTTGGCTTTTAGCTGAGCTTGCCTCCTTGAGTGCATAGGAGCTGCCCAAAGGGTCAACTCCAAGTACCAGTTCAAGACAGAGTAAAGGAATGAAGGTACCACTGAAGAAAGAGTTCTGACCTCTACACTAGGAGATTCTATATATGCCTATACTTAGATAATGCACATTTTAAAGATGAAATCTTAGAAGCACATTCAAATATATCTCGGCCGGGTATGGTGGCTCACACACGTAATCCTAGCACTCTGGGAGGCCAAGATGGGAGGACTGCTTGAGGTCAGGAGTTCAAGACCAGCCTGAGCAAGAGTGAGACCCCATCTCTACCAAAAATAGAAAAAATTAGCCAGGCCTGGTGGCACATGCCTGTAGTTCCAGCTACTTGGGAGGCTGAAGCAGGAAGATCGCTTGAGCCCAGGAGTTTGAGGTTGCTGTGAGCCGATGATGCCACTGCACTCTACCTGGGGCAACAGAGTGAGACTCTGTCTCAAAAAAAAAAAAAAGAAAGAAAGAAAGAAAGAAAGAAACAAACAAACATATTCAAATATATCTCAAAAGAAGAAATGGGAGAAGGCATTCTCTTTTTTTAAGATTAATTCTGAAATAAGACTTTTCACTGGCCCTCTTTTTAATTACTTTTTTCTGGTAAACATACTCCTACTGCCACACATCTCTTTTGAAAAAAAACATCTCAGGAACATATGTCCCCAACAGCAGTAGCTTACAAGCTGCACTTAAGGTAAAGGTCAGACAGATGTGGGAAGTGACCAAGCACGCTCAACAAAATGCCACATGGCCTAATTTGCTTTCAGGGCTAATGCCAAATGTTTGCACGCAGTGCTTGTCATAAAATCCAAGCTGCTGGGCTCACTGCCACTTACGTTTTCAAAAGGCAGTTTTTTCTGTAACTAGATCATGGTGACCGTACAGATTCTGAATTACAACAAACTGAATTATCTTGATTAGTGGGGTGACAAAAGTAAACCAAAGTTACAAATACCTCGAAGGCTCTAGTGGAGTTTATACTCAGCTAACTTTTACACGTTATTAAGAACTGATTTTTAAAATCAATTTTGATTATTTTATCTCTCGTTTGGCTTGTGACCATTGGGCACATTGGTTGACTGAGCAGAGAAAGAAATGAGTAGAAAGGAGGACAAGAAAGAGATTTCAAAGTTACCAGGTTGATTAATTATCACTCTGGATAGCAGAATGTGACCATCCATCTTCCTGAATCA
This sequence comes from Eulemur rufifrons, assembly GCF_041146395.1. NCBI lineage: Eukaryota > Metazoa > Chordata > Mammalia > Primates > Lemuridae > Eulemur > Eulemur rufifrons. The sequence continues at coordinate 6,796,759 of NC_090994.1, forward strand.
GACGTTCTCAAAAAGTTAGGGACCTTACTGTATCATATCCTCATTGCTGCACCTCAGAAAGATGATTGTTAAGCCTCCGCTGGAAAAAAAAATCTTCAAAAGCACTCTCTCCTTTTTTATGCCTCTGTTACAAAGTTTTGTCAGCCTTAGAGATGAAATGCATTGCCAGGTAACATACCTGTCAAAACAATGTCCTCTATACCTACTCACAAAGGCCTGCTTTACAAAGATGAGATTCAAAACATGTGCAGCTAAAGTCATAATCATTTTTATTCCTTTTCATGTTATAAGGGAGTGGATTTCTTGATTAAGGTGCATTTTCAAACTGGCCTTGTTCTATAGAGAAGAAATAACAAGGGTATATTGGGGATCTCCTGTCCATACGCAAATGGTTTTTTTTATTCCTTTCCAACTTTTCAGGGGTGCCCATCTCCTCTGACTCCAGTCCATGTATTTGTGCTATCCTTTCCAAATTGCCCTGAAATAATAAAAAAATTTTGTGCTGTGCCTGCCTCTATAGAGCTCAGATTACCTTTGAGACATTCCCTTACTTTGTTAGTTCCAACGAGGGCCGGGCCGTCTGTGTTGTGTTTACCCCAGAAATCACTGCTCACACCAGTAACCCTTTATCTTAAGCTTGTGAGTGGTCTGTGGAGCTTACAAACGAGTTATTCAATGAATATGAATTAAACAGACGAAACTCATACAGGAGGGACAGGAACATCTGGGCCTGAAGCCACTTGTGACCAGACTGTGGTTAATCACAGGAGAGGAGAGCTCCATAGTAACAGGATGCTGAAACCCTATGTTTATAAGGCACTATGTATTTTTCAAAGCACTTACATTTGTTCACTTTCAATTCAAAAAGTGACCCAAGTTTAGATGAAATGACCATGACACAAAGAGAGGTGGAGTGTAATGACCAGGGACAGTCAACCTAGACAGGGACGAAACCCCGTCATCTGAAGCAGTCCTCCACCTCTGGTCTCTGCCACACCACCTCTTCTCCCCATGGCAATCCTAAGAACGTACTTGAATTTTTTTGTTTTCTTACTTTGTTTCCCTGTTTTTGTCCATTCCTCCAACCTCGAGAGCTGGAACTTGGACTTTGTCATTCAAGAGACCGCGGTGCCCAGAACATCTCTCATGTTCAGTAAATGCACGTGGCACATCGTAAGTCCTCAGCAAGTAATGCTGAATGAACAAATGACCACAACTGGAATCTCCAGGTGTCAGTGCTCTTTCTGCCGTGGATATGGGGTGGCAAAGGACATTCACCATAAATAACAGCTATCTCCCTGCCAAATCCCTGCCCTGGTTAAAGAAGCAATGATTCAGCAATGGCCACAGGCAGGCAGGCCAGTGCCAGCGAAGAAAGGCAAGGACGCTGGCTTCAGTCCTTAAGCATTTCTGTTCTCTGATAAAGTCTCTGAAAGCAAATAACTCTTGGGGACCTATAAAGGGTGAGCAGCATATAGCTTCTCAGTCAATTCTACTCCTTTCCCTCATCTTTTAGTAACAAATGACGTTCAGGGGTGAGGCCAGAGGAAGAAATCAGTGAGCGGGAATGAGTGATACAAGTTCTCTCATTTGGACTGTGGTCTCCTGTTTTGGAGCCAAAGCTCAATCAGTCTGGCAGTTTCTCAAAAGATTAAATGTAGAGTTACCCCATGAGCCAGCAATTCCACTCCTGGGTATCTACCCAAGAGAAATGAAAACATATGTCGACACAAAAACTTGTACAAGAATATTCATAGCAGCAATATTCATAATAGCTGAAAAGTCTAAACAACCCAAATATCCATCAACTGATGGATAAATGTCACAGATCCATAAGATGAATATTTAGCAATAAAAAGAAATGAAGTACTAATACACGCCACAACATGGATGAGCTTTGAAAACATTATGCTACATGAAAGAAGCCAGTCACAAAAGACCACATATTGTCTCATTCCATTTATACAAAATGTCTAGAATAGGCAACTCCATAGAGACATAAAGTAGATTCATGGCTGCCTAGAGCCAAGGGGAGGAATGACCGGTGATGGGTGTAGAGCTGCTTTCTGGGGTGATGAAAATGTTCTGAAAGTAGATAGTGATGACAGTTGCCCAACTCTGTGTACAGTGTACTTAGTAAATAACCACTGAATCGTATACTTTAAAAGAGTAAACTGTGTGGTATTTGAGTTATATCTCAATAAAGCTGTAATTTAAACACAAAAACTGAAGCAATGACTAAATCCTACTACAATGCACAGAGGGCGGGGGAACATCTGCACCCCCATATATTTCCATGGAAGGGGAACAACAGCTCTGCCGTGTAACATCCAGGGTTTTGTGGAGGTCACCTCTGGTCCCCTCTCTTTACACCAGCTTGCCTTGGTCTCCTGTTTTCTCTTATTCACTCAACAGACTTTTGCTGAGCACCTACTGTATGCCAGGTGCTAGGCAGGCACAGTCCCTGTAGATGGAGGAGGAGCGTGTTTGCCTTCAAGGAGCTATCACTCTCAGAAATTATTCATTCAAGCACTGGGCAGGAAACAGAAAAAGGTATTCTGTTGTGGGTCCTGGAGAAAAAAGAATTTTGCATGTCTGGGTAGACTCACGTCCACACCGGAAAAGCACAAGCAGATCTGGTATGCATGTATCTCAGGGGCAGGGTGGGGAAGGGTGTGCAGACGGAGGAAGCTGAGGGACACAAAGCCCCTGGGGCCATGACGTGGCTCTAGCATCACCCTTACATTCCATCCAGTCCTGTGGGCGTTTCCGTTTTGTTTATTTTTTCAAAGGAGGGCTCGAACACAAGTTATTACTCAGCATTTCCATCGTGTTTCGTGTTTGCAAAGCCCTCCTGCCCTCGCCTAGTCCTGAACTGCCCAAAATAATAAAGGAATTTGAGACTCCAGCCAAGAACTCTAGGTACTTAGCAGATACAAGAACCTATCGCTGGGCATCTGGCAAAGCAGGCACTGTTTAAAAAACTAATCCCATAAAATAAATACTGTTGAAAAATATAATTCCATATAATAATCCATGTGTCAAGCTGACATCCCACTTGGTGGTTAATGAACTCAGTGAACTCATGATGTAGACTCCTGTTCTAAATCTTCCTCCTCGTTCACACCGTGAAACATGTCCACTTTTAAAGAACAGGCACTGATGTCCGTCTTTGAGATGAAAGAGTTCTATGGCTGACACGGCAAATACTTTATGGTGGCAATTGGGAAGAAAACTGGCTTCTTGCTGGCAGGACCTACAGCACGTGGACCATCGTATTAAAGATGCAACACCGATGTGGTTAACTGTTTTTGTATGACTGGCCACTGGGCCAGCACTTCCAACAGGCGTATCACTGTGTCAAATGCAATATACTAGACGCATGTGGCTTTTGAAGTTTTTGGACTCAAGCTCATGGTATTTGAAATGGATGCGTTTGTGCGCTTGTCTTTATATTTATATTTAACTAAGCTCAGTGGCCACTTTAGCTTGGTCCCCAGGAGTGCCGCCTTTAGGGATGTTCATTGGCCAACTAGGAGACCACTTGGTAAAGTATAAATATAAATAGTGAAGACACTTAGAATTACTATTAATATGAACTCTAACAGGATAAAGTTCTTCAATTAATCATTTCAAAAAAATATACTGGGGTCACATAAAAATGAAGAAAGAATTTCAATGATGTATTTTAAAAACATCATTTACTTTGCTTCAGACCAACTCTCCATTCTTCCCTCCCACACGCCACAGGATAATTAGAAGAGCTTGGCAAAACAACACACACATACACACACACACACACACACACGAGAGTTAACATGGCAGTGAAGAATTATCAAGTCAAGACCTGAAAGAGACCAAAACCTAAAATGACCAGCCGAGCATCAGGGGCTGCTCTCTCTTGGGGAATCTGCTGATTTAAGGAAAGATCCGAGTGGCTGAGAAGCAAAGCAACATTGCGACAGCCTTGTGGGGCCAGGAGGATAAAAACTAGAGTCCAGGACTACCAATGAGTTGGCTGTCATTTTAGACAAAACAGAGTAAGGCATAATGCAGCACTACAGATAAGAGGTTTACTAAACAGAAATGAAAAGTTGGACTTATTTAACTTAACAATTCTAAAACGGTAGGCACCTATAAACAGGTCTCAGAATGCATGAAAGCCAACAACTGACATTACTGTAAAGAGACACAGACAAATTAGAATCACGGTGGAAGATTTAGCACAGTTCTATCAGTAATAGAAAAAGCAGGAAAAAGCACATAACAAATTTGAAAAATGACTTAGAAATTTGAATCTAATTATCATATATAGAACTTTGCACCGAATGGCCCTTAAATATACATTCTTTCCAAGCCCATATGGAAAAGTTAGAAGAATGGAACATATGCTTTTCACTTGCGTAATAGGAAAATGTATGTCCATAGACGCTAGACAGAGTGGATTAATCTGCCCCCACTGACAAAGAGGTATGACCTCGTGAGGTTGGAGGGGACTGTGATTTTCATAAGCAAAGGAGTCCCTAAAAGATAAATTGACTGTCCTGGTGACTTAGAATCAATGCTTGGCTGGGCCTGAGATAATGAGGGCGAAAGCAGTAGAGAGCACGGAAAGGGAAGAGTGCACAAGGCCGTCTCTGTCTTCCACCTGCCCCTGGGACCTATATGGTTGCACTGAGTTGTGTGAAAGGGAAAAGGATAATGCGAAACCCCGACCCTCTGCCAAAAACTAAAGAGAAGCAGCAACAATAACAGAGACTCCTGTGCAGACAGGGAGATGACTTGGCTTTTCTACGGCCAAACCCTTCCTTTCCTCCTGCCTTCCCATCTCCCCTTCCTCAGCCTGCATCATCCTGTCCCATCCTAGGGACCTGCACGGGGTCCTGGAGGACCACCTCGCATGCCACCATCACCAGCGTTTACCTGGGGGGCCGGACCCTGCAAATGCGGAGTCCCTGTTGATTCTGCCCAGCTTCCACCTCCATCCTTCAGAGAGAGTAACTGGGCCCCTAAAGCTTGTTCTTCGCTCTGATCCTCAACTTTGGTGGCCTGAATATGCTTTATTGTGCTCTGGGGGTTTGGATTAGAAATGTGGAAACGTGGAGGAAGCCTCCTCCTAGGATCTAGAGAACCTGAGTTGAAGCTAGAAACCCAGGGTGGGTGCAGACACGCCGGGTGCTTTGCAGACAAACAGGCGGTCCTAAGCCCACGAAGAGGTTAACTGAACCACCACCCTCGTCCGACCTAGTTGGAGCAGACAAGCAGGTTTTCTGGACCTGCTTAAGTCTCGACCTAATTCTCTGAAAGAATCACAGCAACCCCAGGAAGTCTCTCCCTCATTTCTTCCCCCAACCTGGCAACAGTAAGTGCTGGGTAGAAAGAGACCCTTAATCAGCAATGCTTCCTCTGAGCTACCGCAAACCCCACGTTGCAAGCGCCTCCCCGTGAGCCAGCTCTGTACAGAGTTGATCCTTCTGCACCCTGTGGCTGCAGCGCGACGACAGCGTCCTTCACACAGCCACGTGTCTTGACTCCCACGTCTGCACACGTCTGCACTCACATATTCAGCTGGCTGTTTTGAAATCACCCTCAGCACCAAATTGTGTCACCTAAGTACTTCCTGGATTTTTACTACCACGGCTTCAGGAAGTAAAGCGTGTTGATGTTTACTCTAAGTGCTTTGTTAATAAGTAACGTCTACTGTTTCTGCCCTTGCCCCAGGCTGGCAGAAGGCCGGCCGGACTCACCCTCATACATCTCCAGGATGTGAACTGTGTCGCCAATCTGCAAGGAGAGCTCCACATCTTGAGAAGCATTGTAGTTATAGATCGCTGGAAATGAGAAATAAAAGGAGACAATTAGAACATAGGTCACTAAATAGCACATTCAGGGGTTAGTGAACAATTTTATAATTTTGTGTGAATTCCCCACTGTAAAGCAGAGAAGGGACCCCCATTTCCTTGATCCCACAAGTACTGATGAACTGCCTACCATGGGTCATATACTGTGTTAGAGACGAGTGACAGAGTGACAAATCACATAGACATGGCCCCTGTTCCCAGGGAACTTAATGGTCTACTGCAAGGGAGAAAGATATTAAATATATAATCACAGAAATAACTATGTAATTAAAATTGCGATAAGCACTAGGAAAGAAGAAACCAGGCTACAATGAGAATATATCATGGGGTCTATTGGTCAGTGCCTTTGTTCACTGGACAACAGCCAGCCTACAATACCGCTGGGCTAATGATCCCTAGAGCATATGGGAGCCATCTCTTGGCTTCCCTGACACAGTATTTGGTGGCCGAAAGGCGACTTGTGAGTCCCATCTACCCTCCAGTGACAGACTGGCACAGGGCTCAATGCAGGGATTGCGCCTGCCCCAGGCCAAGGCACCCAGGGAAGCAGGGAGCCTTCACACTTCCCAATCACAGTGACCTCAGCCACCACTGTCCTTAAGACTGGCAATGGCCGGGCCAGGGTGTGGAAACCAGGAGACTAGCTCATAACTCAAAAAGAGGAAGACAACCCAACTTTAAGATAGTCAAGAGCTTTGAACAGATATTTTACCAAACATTATCTATGAATGGCTAATAAGCACATGAAAAGATATTCAACACTATTAGTCACTGGGGAAATGCAAATGAAAACCACAGTGAGACACCACTTCACACCCACTAGAATAGCTATGACTTTTAAGAAGGTAGATAATTGGCAAGAACACAGAGAAACTAGAACCTTCATACACTGCTGGTAGGAATGTAAAATGATACAGCCCCTTCTTAAAACAGTGCGGCAATTTCTCAAAAAGTGAAACATCCATTTACCATGCAACTCAGCAATTCCAATCCTAGGTATCAACAAAGAGAAATGAAATCATATATATGTTTACACAAAAAATTTACGTGAATGTTCATAGCTGAAAAATGGCTCCCCCAGAGATACCCACATCAAATCCCTGGAATCCATGCATGTTATCTTATTGGCAAAAGAGCTGATTAAGTTAAGGATCTTGAGAGGGGCAGCCTCTCCTAAACTATCAGGGTGGGCCTTAAAGGTAACCACACATATGCTTCCGAAAGAGACGGACGGAGTTGTGACAGACACAAGAGACAGAACAATGAGAAGATGGAAACAGACATTGGAATGACGAGACCTCAAGTCAAAGACTGCCAGCGACCAACAGCTGGACAAGCAAGGAACGGAATCCCCCCGGGAGCCTCCAGAGGGAACACAGCCCTGTCCACGCCTTGATTTCCGAATCTGGTCTCTAGAACTATGAGACAATAAATTCTTGTTTGAAGCCATCAAGTTTGTGGTCATTTGTTACAGCAGCCACAGTAAACCAGGACAGCAGCAGTATTCACAATGGCCAGAAAATGGAAACAATTCATCTACTGACGAAAGAATATCATAATATGGCATTATCCATGCAATGGGATACTACTCAGCAACAAAAAGGAATGGAATAATAGACACGTGCTACCACGTGGATGAACCTCAAAAACGTTACACTAAATGACAGAATCCAGAGGCAAGAGACCACGTATTTTACAATTTCATGTATTTGAAACGTCGAGAACAGGCAAATCTATGAGAGACGTTACAGCAGATCATGGGCTGCCTGGGGCTGCGGTGGGGATGCTGACTGGGCACATCAGACACTAGGGAGCTTTTTGGGGAGATGGAAACATCCTAACACTGGATTGTGGTGATCCTTACACAACTCTGTAAATTTACTAAAAATCGCTGAACTGTATACTTAAACTGTATGGATATTACGGGAACTTCAAGGAAGCTAGAGTTTGAGGATTTTTCCTTTTCAAAGTTGATTCATTTCTTGCCCTCACTCTACTGACAAGCCATCTGCATCCTTCCAGGAAAAAAGAACCACCTTAGAGTTCAGCTCTAGCCATTTATGTGCTGGCCCAAGGAACCCACGGTGCTCCCCATCTCTGCAAGCCCGATGAGCACATGAGGATGGTCACTCAATCCCTCTGCACAGCCCACAGTCACAAAAACAAAATCCTACTCAAGAAAGAAAAGTGTCCCCATCATTGCCAGTGGTGGGAGCTCCACGCTCTTCCCTGAGTGCATTCGACACCGGCAGCGTGGCTTACGTCACCAATTTGTTTGTGAATGGGAAGGAACACATGTCCCCCCACCTCTTTTCAAGTGGCCTCTGCTTTATGAAGGAAGTCATCCAAATAGTGTTCTTCTATAGTCCTAGCACAAAAGCCAGGACAAATTATGTTGGAATTTATTTCCCTATTGAGCTTTTGGTCTTGACTATGAATTCCAAACAAGGACTGGCCGGTGAAGCAGTGAAATTGTACAAGACTCAGAAGGAAGAGTTAGTTCCCGATTCCTAGATCTGTTCATGGGTCACTGGGCCACAGCTCTGCTATTCCACTGAGTTCAACTCCTTCATCTGACTGCCGGTTCTCGAATGTTTTGCCTGCTAAGTGTGTGGCTGGTTTTCTACAGAAATGCAAACTTTATGTGTTTGACACCCGCTAGTCCCCCATTCACGGCCTTCTGCTGAAACGGTTCCTTCCACTAAACCCCCTCTCGGATGGAAACAGGAAGTATGAGGTCACTGTGTCCCCCAGTGTTCTGTAATGACCAAGCTTCATCTCTTCCTGGTTCTTAGTCACTGGGAAAGCAAGCAGAAGCTCTTAAAGGCAGCACCTTGCACTGGTATCTCCAAGCACAAAAAGCTACCAAGGACAACTGGAAACACGCACAACACATGCACACATGCACCAAAGACCAATATGTTTCCTTCAAATCTAGACCCCTCAGCCTAACTCAAAGTGCTCCAAAAGTAGCCTTAATTATCCATCTTTGTCTCCGTCATCTGCCAAATTCCAACCCCTTTTCTGGTCATGACTCGTATATTCTCCCCTAAATTCTGGCCTCAACCCGTGGTTTGTCCTGCCTACAACAAACAGCCCGTTTTTGTCTTTATAACAATCCAAATCTCATATCCACAATTCAATTCATCAAATGACTACTGGCTCCCTGTTACATGCATGGATCTTTCTTCTCTGACATCCCACAATTTTTCCTTTCAGCACAGTTTGGGTTTTTAATCGCAATGTAATTATCTGCCAACAACTATTAATAGAAGGAAACCCCCCATGAATGGAGAACTGTTTACACATGACTTTTGTGTCTTTCTCATTACAAGGTGCAAGCGTAGACACAAAGAAGGTGCTCAAGGTGCAACAATGACTTTAGAAAATAATATTTTTTTAAAAATAATATTTTTATTCCTCCTATAAAATACACCAAAATGTTATTCACCACTTCTTCCCCAAACTCAAACACACTTCTGCTTTCTTGTGGAGAGGTAGCTATGGTTTCCCATCACTCAAGAAAGGGCTACGAAAATCACTTCTCCAGCCACTTTCTGTTTATCACAAGACAGAATCTGTCTCTCCAACCTAAGCTTACAAGAGATTCATGTAGGAAGCACATCCCTTCCACAACGCCTTTCAGCAGAGTGAAGAAAAGTCACCATTTAGGGGACGTTTGTACAATGTGTTTCATGTCTCTGGGCAGAAGTACAAACAAGATTCCCAATCACCTACAGCCATCGTCTGTTCATTCCAGCTCTTCACTTAGTGGCCTGCCTTCCATATATCTCACCTTAATACACCTCATATTCCCTTTCTATTTTATAGTTTCACTTTATATACAATATATCTTAGTAACTGTATGATGTGGATGCAGGTGCCACGTTATTTAATGAGGTGGCTGAGATACAGACAGGTTAAACCCAGCTTGTGTGCAGCAAAGCTATTCCTAAAGATGGTCCATTCACCCCATTTTACTAGGCTGGTCCATGATGGTGAAGGTATGCCCTGGAATATCCTAGAAACAAAGAGAAGTGCCTAGATTTCTCTCATTAAATGAGAATCCTACTTGTAAAAACAAGCTTTATTGTAAAACCAGGGACTGGTGATCATGTTCCCTTCTAGCACAGTGCCATTTCGAGAACAGGAATACAACTAGTGCACTCGACGGGCCGTATTTTCTCCCTAAAACGTGAATAACTGTTATAGAGAAAGCTAGAGAAAAGGGAAACCGAGGAAGACCTTAGAGTTAAGCAAAAGGAAATTCGAGACTCACTGTTACCATTTACACGTTGCGTGACCTTGAATGAGTTACTGAGTCTGGGCCTCAGTTTCTCATCTGTAAAATGGGGCTGGCTCTAAAGGCCCCTTTGGCTCTAACGTCTTCTGGTGCACGGAGTGACAGTAAGAGGCAAAAGAAACATGTTGTGCCATTTTTGAACGAGCAGGCACCACCACAATCTCTTGTTTTGACTGAAAAAATTAAACAAGTACAGGGAGTTGCTGCACATACTATGCGCAACGATGGGAAAGACAGATTGCTGGAATTCTTCCCTAAGCAGCTTACTGTTTATAACAGCAAAGTATAATTCTGCAGAGCCAAGTAGACAAGACATAATAGTTTGCATTTTACCAAATCCTTGATTTGGCTCTTTCTTTTAAACCAGGCTTACACGAGAGAAGACAGTTGAAGTCCTGGGATTACGCAATAAGAAACCAACAGAACAGACTTACAGGCTGCAAACTGAGGATGAGTGTTGAAGATGAAAAGTCTGTGGGCGACTAGTAATGAATATTTCTAACAGATGAGATTCTTTCAGGAATCCTGAACTTACAATCCTCTGAAGAATAACTAAAACATTACATTTTTTATTAGTCCTCTGATAGAATCTACAAAAGAGAGATCTAATAAACAGAGAATGAGACTGCAATAGGAGTTGTATACTATTCAGAGTGTTTAAAAGATGATTAAATTTATTCTTTTCCACTATTATCTTGATCTGCCTAGTTTCAGACATTAATTCTATAAAAACTAAAGAGGCATAACTCATCTTTGATTTGCATCTTGGCTTTAAGGCTGCGGTCCCCAACCCCCGAGCCATGGACCAGTACCAGTCTGTGGCCTGTTAGGAACCGTACCGCACAGCAGGAGGTGAGCAGTGGGCAGGCAAGTGAAGCTTCATCTGTATTTACAGCCTCTCCCCATCACTCACATCACCGCATAAGCTCCGCCTCCTGTCAGATCAGCAGCAGCATTAGATTCTCATAGGGGCTCGAACCCTACTGTAAACTGTGCATGGAGGGATCTAGTCTGTGCCTCCTTATGGGAATCTAATGCCTGATGATCTGAGGTGGAGCTGAGGCAGTCATACTAGCGCTGGGGAGCAGCTGCAAATACACATTATCATTAGCAGAGAGGTTTGACTGCACAATTAATGTAATGCATTTGAATCATCCCAAAACCATCTTCCCCAGCCCCACCGGTCCAGGGAAAAATCGTCTTCCGTGAAACCAGTCCCTGGTGCCAAAAAGGCTGGGGATTGCTGCTTTAATGCAGTGATACCATAGAAGGCCAAGCAGATTTTCATTCTCTTTCCTCTTTAATTATGTTATACTACAAGGACCAGAGAGTCATTCAACAGTGGGTATGATACCTAGAAGCAAAAATCTGTGGTTTTAGGCTGGTAATTACAAGTAGATTCCGAACCAGTTCTTCTGCAATGAGATGACCATAGTGCTGCCTTTCTGCTCAGACCTATCCAGGCCCTGGGGCTACCGGGTTAGGACTTCTCGCCAGTAGTACTCTGTAAGAGCAAGCCCTTATAGGATTCTTAACTTCATTTGCTAGACCGTTTAGGAAAACAGAAGATTTCATGACCAATTTACTGGCCATTATTTAGAAATTTACATCTTAAGGATTATATATATTTGTGGATGAAATAGGTAAATATCTTGAACTTGAAATATTTCTCAGATATAAACTCAACTATAGTTTATTGACTGACTCACTAGTAACATATGATGACTTATAAGCCATCTCATTTACATGAATAGGAAATTAAATTTACACGAAATGTTTAAAAGAGGAAAGCAAAAGCAAGCCAATTCAAAATTACAGAACAAAAATTCTATGTTCTACAAATACAGAGTGTTTTTTTTTTTTTCTTCCCCCACAGCTTCCCCATCTAAAAAGTGGAGGCAACTGTATATACTTCCTATGGTTTTATGACGCCCAAAAAGGAGAATGTGTACAGAGTCCCAGGCCTGTGACTAACACCTCATAAATAGTCATGAAAGGGCAGTCACCTTCCCCTCTCTTATCCTGTCCCGCTCCCCATGTTGGGCATGGTGGCACCTGTACCCTCAAAGATGGACACTCCCCCCCATCAGTAAGCCAGCAAAAGTCATTCAATGTAAACTGTGAATCAGGAAGGAATGCAGAGGTCACAGAACAAGTTAGTTTCAATGGTCCTTCCAAGGTCACGGTTGGCTGGACAATGAAATACAGGTGACCCTGAAGAGAGCGAAGCAATTTTATTGCAGGCAGCTAAGTACACAGCTCCTCCAAGCAGCAGCACCAGAGTTGGGGAATATTTTAGCGCATTAACTATTTTCTTGCTGCCCTTTCTTCTTGGTAGATGCCTTTATTAAATAAAAATTGAACTGATCTAAGATTAAGATGGTCACATCTAAGATTCTGTCAAGTTTCCTGCATCTAAGTTATGAACCGAACTCGTAACTGAGGAATAGAGAATCTTTCCTAATAAATGCCAGAGATTGCTGTGGAACCTAGAAAAAGTATTTTTATATTAGAGTCCAAAATGTCTCGGACTATTTTCTCCATGCAAACATGAATCTGAGACTAAACACGTTTCACTGAGATAAGGAATGATCCCCGACCAGGCTGCAAAACCCATGCAATTTGAAAACCTCAATCTGGAAACACGTGACCGCAACAGCAGCTGCTTCTGACGAAGGCTTATTTCTCAGCAGAGCTGTCAGCCCTGGGCCCGTCTGAGGACAGGCTCTGGCCGGACGCTCTGAACCCCTTGAATCTCACTCGGGAGGGTCTTACAATGAATCTCAACTTCAGATACGGTATTATCCACACCACTGAAACTGCAGTGAGAAAACAGAATGTATATATGCACATGGCCAGGAGGGAAGGTGGAATGAGAGGAGCCAGACAGCTGCAGAAAAAGCTAGAAACTGAAGGATCTGGGAAATCATTTGGTCAAATCTCCTGTTTCATAGATGAGGACATGGCCCATCTCTGTTGTGAAGGGAACAGTTAATTCAAATGGATAACGGGCTAGGTCTACTTGGAAAGGAGGTCTCCTCGGCCATGGGTTGGGGCGACAGCCTGTGGTTTAGAACACTAGGGTGTGTCTGGGAATTTCCAGGAACTCCAGTTGCTTGCAGGGGCCAAGGAAGTAGGAAGCTTTTTGTGGGTCAGAGGTGGGGGGCCTGCTAACCCCCAGCTGTCCTGCTACGTGTGGACCCGTGAGAGTACAGGGCTGTATGTCCTGCCTGCCTGTGTCATAGGGGTTCTGGAAAGCTGAGGGTGACCTGACTGTGGGGTGTGGTGACAGAGGGTCAGGTGGTGTCTGCAGGGAGCTTCTGTCCTGCCTGTGGCACAAGGAAAGTTGCAGTCATGGAAAAGGGGGGAAGATCTAGGGAGACCTGGTTTAGGAGAGAAGTGTAGACCTTGGTTTTGGCTTATTAGATATCAACATATAGATATTGAGACAGCATGTGTGTTTGTCTGTGTATGTGTGTGTATTGACTACATGCAAAGGTTTTGAGTATTTAAATAAACGTAGAAATCACGACAGGGTAGATGGTATTTAAAGCCATGGTACTGGACAAGGCCAGCAAGGGTGCTGAGCTGCAAAAAAATTAATCAATAAGGACATGGAAGCTTAGCGTGTATGTGCATGCATGGAGGTGAAAAGTGACAGACCAAGGTCAAACAAAAGCATTGTCATGTCAATTGAAGATACTTTCAATAGCTTGGCCAAAAAAAACCTACCACCCCAGACTTCCAGGCAAATGATTTAATCTTTCAGGCTTCAAATTTCTCATCATAAAATGAATTGGTATTTTATCTACCTCTTACGATTGTTGTAAGAATAAAATGAGAAGACACATAAAAATAAGCAATAAATGGTAACGACTTTGGAACCAAGATTTTTTCAGTATCAAAGACAAGTACAAAGCCAAAAAAGTTCACTAACTCTGAAATAATCTATTTGAATTGGAAATATCAGTAGGAATCTGGACTATTTTTCTTTGTAAGAAACACACACTTCAATTCCACTCATGGCCCCAGTGGCCCAGATGAACTATCCTGCTTTGAGTAACTCAAAACTAGGCAAAATATCTGGCACTGGTTTTCAGAGGGTGAACACAGGCAATGCAGGGAGTGATGGCCCAGAGAAGACAAACTCATGAAGGCCAGTCCACACCTGCCTCTGCTTACTACTTGGCCGGAGTGTCCAGGCTACGGTGCAGGGAGCCAGTGGTCACCCTGAGATGAGGAAAGAGGGCTGAAAGTTCAGGGCATGGTGGCCAGAACGTGCAGGGCGGAGAACAAGAAGAGGGCAACACGGAGACAGAGTGCCACAGACGTGTAGAAGGTTTCCCTGGAGTCTGCAGCTGAGTGCTGGTCAGCACATGTATATGAAGGAAAAAACCACTGGAAAAGAGCAAGGGAACAGCTCCCAACCCTCACACAGGGCTGAGAACAGTTGACAGTCCCCACAACCGGGGTTGAGAAACCTTGTGATAGGTGGGTATTGAGTACTCAGCAGTTCAGGGCTATGACTGAAGGTTTGTGTCCCCACTCAAATTTCTATGTTGACATCTGGTTCAAAATCACCAAGCACGCAAGGAGGAAGGAAAATATCACTTGTACTTAGCAGAATGTTAGAACAAGACCCAGAAATAACATAAATCAGGAAACAGAACAAGTCCCAATTAATTTAAAAGGATTCAAATCATACAAAGCATGTTCCATGACTACAATGGAATTAAATTAAAAATCGGTAACAGAAAGATACTTAGAAAATGCCAAAATATTTGGAAAGTAAACAACACACCTCTAAATAACCCAAGGAACATTGAAAAAAAATCAATATAATCCAACATATTAAGATGAAAAATAAACATGTGACCATCTCAACAGATGCAGAAAAGGCATTTGGTAAAATCCAACATCCATTCATAATAAAAAACTGTGTTTTTAACTAATTAGGAGTAACTGCAACCAGATAAAAAGCATCCATGATACACCCATGGTTAACAGGATACTGAACTGTTAAATATTAAACGCGCTCCCTTGATACCAGGAACAGGCCAGGAAGTCTGCTCATGTGATGTGTATTCCAGATTTTAATGGTGGTTCTAGCTAGCTCAATAAGAAAAAAAAAATGAAAGGCTTAAACTGGAAAGGATAATAAAACTGTGTTTATGAGAAATAACATGATCATCTATATGGAAAAATCTTAAGGCAGTTACGAAAAATGTTATTACATCTAGTAAGTGATTTTTAAGGGAGGTTTCAGGCCCCATTTTTTGGTCAATATATAAAAATCCATTGTATTTTTCTATACTACAATAAGCAATATGAAATTGCTTGCTTATGATGAAAGTGCATTTCTTCCTATGAATTGCGGGTGAAATAGCCTTACAACGAGTGCCCTTAGAGAAACAGTTGCACAAGTGTACCAGGAAATAGATACACAAATACTCACAGTAGTCGTGTTTGTAACAGCAAAAACTGGAGTCAACCCAATATCCATTGAACAGAAAAAGAAGAAATAAACTATGGTATATTCAAATATAGAATACTATACAGCAGGGAAAATGAATGCATGCCCAACACAAAAAAAATGTTGAGTAAATTTAAAAATCACAGAAAAATAAATATAGGCCGTTGCCTTTAAATAAAATTGAAAACCTTGTAAAACTAAATTGAATTTTTTAAAGATCGGTGTGTGTGTACGATAAAACTACAGGAAAAAAAAAAATCAAGGAAACAAAATACACTAATTCGAGGATATTTCACATCCAGGGTGGGGCTGGGGTGTCACACATTTAGAGAAGAACGTGAATATGGGACTAATAAACTGAGCATCTTTTTGTGCAATTCATTTGATGTGAATATGTGGATATTTTCATTGCCATTTTTCTTTATACTCTTCACAAATGCTTTAATTATTCTTTACGCATTCAGTATTGAATTAAAACAACAAAAGCCAGTTAGACAGCTATGCAGGCACATATGTATTGGGGAGGAGGATTATAATAACAAAAAAATCTGTTTTACATTACTTACTGCAGGTTAATGTATACCTTCATGTGTTTTATTCCACTGGTTCAGTGAAATCATATGGAGAGCTTGTTAAAACACAGATTGCTGATTCCCAACCCCAGAGCAGGTTAGATTCTGATTCAGCAGGTCAGACTGGGGCCCAAAAATGTGCATTTGTAGCCCATTCCCAGATACCACTGATGCTGCTGACGACACTTCAAAACCTCTGCATCACGCTATGTGAGTCTCACCCAAACCAGCGAAGAAGAAAGAGCTAGTATCATGGTCCTCCTTTTACAGATAAGGAAACATAATCTCTGAGAGACTAAGAGGTCTGCAGTATTGCGTAACTGTTAATCACTCCAGCTTTGGCTCAGACTATGTGTGTCCAAATCCTGGCTCTGTAGTTACTGATTCTTATTGAAGGTAATTTAACTTTCGGGGCCTCAATTCCCTCACCTGTAAAGTAGGTATAATTACAGCATCTCATACAGGGTTCTTGCGAGAATTAAGGGATAGTAAATATAAGGACTTAAATCCATGCCTGGCACATAGCCCTGGGTATATTGTTGCCGCTAAGTGGGTGAGAGTAGAGCTAAGACTCAAAACTACTACTAGATCTTCAGATTCTTTTTTTTTTTTTAGAGGCAGGGTCTCACTATGTTGCCCAGGCTGGCCTCAAATTCCTGGGCTCAAGCAATCCTTCCACCTCTGTTTCCCAAGTAGCTGGTACTATAGCCATGCACCACTGTGTCCAGTTTCAGAGTCACTGCCAACACAAATGCTCTTTGGTACCATAAAAAAAAACATTGGTGAGTGCTACAAAACATTATTATTTTTTTTAATTTCAGAAACCTTTAGAACTGGAAGACATCCAGTTGCTCTTTTCATGTATAAGAAAACTATAACCGAAATAAAGTAGCTTGCGTAAGATCATACAGCTAGTTAGAGGTAGTCTCGGATAAATAAACTGGAACAATTTTTTTTCCAAGAGCCACAGAAGTGATCTTCATAATAGATTCCACCCTGTATTAAATTACACTTCTGAAGTAAACAATGAAAACAGTGGAGGAATAAAAAAAAAAAAATGACCAATTACCATTTATGCAATGAAGGAATAAATCAATCAATCAAATAAAAAAGCAAACATCAGGTCTATGTAGTATGAGGAGCTAACCCTCTGATAACGTATCCTCTTAATATATATAATTTTAGCAACCAAATAAAATTTTCTTCTCAAAAATACAATTAGTTGAATCAATTTAATGCAAAGATATGGACAATTCTTCTCAATCTCATTCCTTCCTCTCGTCTTCAGAAAGGTAAATACAGTATTTCTATGACTTAATTTTAGAAGAAACGAAAAATCTAAATTTCACAAATTGCATTTCATTACAGTTTTAAAAATTCACCTGAACTCCACTTTCTTTTCAAATACACTTGAAAATGCCAAAAATAGAGTGGGGAAGTTTAACAATTTCAACATGCCTCTTGAGTTATCCCCAAAGCAATGAAATATCTGGGGCATGCGTGCTCATAAAAAGGAAACACAGTCCATAAAATGTAACAACCTAACTTACAACACAATCTAAACGTTCTTAGGAAAAAACAAAACAAAACATTTTTTCAACCAGAAATTTAAACTTGTTTTCTGGAGTGTAAAAATAAAAACCACTCTAAAAGTACTGGAAAATATATTTCCCGATCTTCCACATCGGCATGTTATATTTCAATATAATGAATTCGTTGGTAAGCAGTGGCCTTCAGTAACTGTACTGGCTCCAAATGCAAAGTGTGACGGTTCCAACTTCTGCTGCTTCTCTGGGAACCACAGAGGAGGATAAGATCTTGTACCACGAAGAGCGCACACATTGTATCACACTTATTCACAGCCCTAAACCACTCCCTGCCCTACAGGACATTGTTTTTTTTTTTTTTTTTTTTTTTAAACAGTATCAGGGCATAGAAAAGGCAAGGAGGAAAAAATAACCCAAGCCACTCAAGATGGGTCTATTTCACTTAGATGACTACAGAGCCCTCTTAGACTCACCACTCTCCATCTCCACTCCCCAACTCCATTCCTACCATTTTCATCTTTCAACTTCCTCCTCTAAAACCCAGACTGGGTACTGACCTACTGACAGGGTCGCCTTGCCTCTGCTCTCTTTTCATGTATAAAACAGGACAAACAACAACAAATACATCACAGGCTTGTTGTGGAGATTAATTAGCACTTCTCAAACACTTAGCACAAGAAGAACCAGCTATTCTTGGTACTCTGACAGTATTCTGCATTCTCCTGCCAGTCTAATACTCTTTGGACACTACATACAAGCTCATATGCCCCAGCTGAAACATCTTCCAATAGTCCCCTATTTTCTACCAATGCTGTGACTAAGGAACTTTCAAAGCTTATTCTTGAGTCTTTTTTTGCAATCTCCTTGCTTGAGTGACCCTCTCTACTTTCCTCCATTGGACCAAATCCCGTCCATAAATTCAATTTACAAAAGGCTAACTCAGCCACAAGCTCGCCCTGATGATCCCAGCCTTTGACGGATTACAACGCTCAGCCTACTCCACCTAATTTAGGGCTTAATCAATACAGCTTGCTGTGCGATGTGACCTGCCCAGGTCCCTTCCTGGGGCTTCATGCAAAGCGACACCCACCAACCAGAGGCTCACATCTTGCAAGGATCTGGGAGTGCTGCTTGCCCAGTGGTCACAAAAGAGGACCTGCATAGATTAGTCTCTGTTCACCTAAATTATAAGGTATTTTCCCACCGAGCAGAGTGTTCCTGCAGTGCCCTTCGGTCAGGCTCTGTCTGCACATCACTGGCAGAGAATGTGCCCGGACAGGGATACGGTATAGCAAATCCTGACAAATAGGGCTGATTCCAGGTTTTCTCTGTCTTGACAGCTCTTTGGCCGTTGGAAGAAACTGCAGGAAGGGTACAGTTAGTTGCCTAATCTTAAAGCCATTTTCCCCCTCTCGATTCTCTGTCATTTAACAATATGTCATTGTTACAAATATTTGAAAATGTAAAAAATTTCATTTAAAATCTCATTTTTGCTGTCTCCCTTTATGCTTTCCATTTTCTGTGCTTTCTTGTTTATCTTTTTGTTTAGGTTTTTTTTTTTTTTTCCCCATCTCTTGCTCTGTGGACTCTAGTTTCCTATTTTCCCTTCTGGTAATACAATAGGGTCATTCTCTGTATAGAGAGGCTTTATTCCTACTCGTCAAAAGTTGGAAACAACCCAAATGTCCTTCAACGAGAGAATGAACAAACAAGCTGTGGTCCATCCCTACGTTGGAATTCTACTCAGGAGTAAAAAGGACGACGACAGATACATACAATATGAATGAACCACAAATGAATTGTATGAAGAGAAGGAAGCCAGATTCAAAGGGATACATACATACTGCATGGCTCCATTTACAGAACATTCTAGAAAAGGCAAAACTCTAGGGGAGGAAGACAGATGAGTGATAGCCCAGGACTGTGGCTGGGGGAGTTGACTGCAAAGAAGTATGGGGACAGTTTGGGGGTGATTTTGATTACAGTGACAGCTACATGACTGAGTTTGTCAAAATTCACAGAACTATGCACTAAAAAAGGTGAGTTTCACAGCATGTAAACTGTATCTTAATTTTATTTTATTTATTTATTTAGAAGCAAACTCTGGCTCTATTGCCCAGGCTGGAGTACAATGGCCCAATAATAGCTAACTGTAATCTTAAACTCCTCAGCTCAAGCGATCCTCCTGCCTCAGCCTCCCAAGTAGCTGGGACTATAGGTGCACGCCTTCGTGCCCAGCTAATTTTTTATTTTTTGTAGAGATGGAGTCTCACTATGTTCCTCAGGCTGGTCTCGAACTTTTAGCCTCAAGTGATCCTTCCATCTTGTCCTCCCAAAGCACTGAGACTACAGGCACGAGCCCACCATGCCCAACCTGTATCTTACTTTTTTAAATTTTCAATAAAAACACAAAAAAGCTCATTCTGCTTGTGACAGCTTTGACACTTAAAAAAAAAACTCTTGAACCTATACTGATCCATTATCAATAGTTTTAATTAAACATTAGTCAACTGATATATGAGATAAAAATCAGTATTCTTCTACATTCCCAGACCCCTCCCTCAAACCATTTCATAAGCTGGTTTTCAGTCATATAATCTGGCAGTTTCATTGTATAATATTATAGCTAATTGATTTTTATATAATTTATCTGATTTTTCAAAAAGTGCAGTTGCATGCTATTTTGTAACTATATTTAAAATCAGGGACAAGATGGCAGACTACAAGCAGACTGCACAACTCTGCTCTTGCGGAGAGGATCGAAAGTGGCAAACGAATATTCACCTCTGGATCAACCTAGGAGAGAGGACTGGAAAAAATCAACAGAGTAAACAGACAATCTACAAAACGGGAGAAAATATTTGCACGTTATACAATCTGACAAAGGGCTGATAACTAGAATCTATAAAAAACTCAGGCAAGTCAGCAATAAACAATCAAACAACAGTATTAAAAAGTGGGCATAAATAGAAACTTTTCAAAAGAAGATAGACTAATGGCCAACAAACATGAAAAAATGCTCAACGTCTCTAATCATCAGAGAAATGCAAATCTACATCACAATGAGATACCACCTAACTCTAGTGAGAATGGCTTGTATCAAAAAGTCCCCAAACAACAGATGCTGGTGTGGATGTGGAGAGACAGGAACACTCATACACTGCTGGTGGAACTGCCAACTAGTGCAACCTGTATGGAAAGAAACATGGACATACCTCAAAGAACTAAAAGTAGACCTACCATTTGATCCAGCAATCCCACTACTGGGTATGTACCCAAAGGAAAAAAAGACATTCTATAAAAAAGACATCTGTATTCAAATGTTTATAGCAGCACAATTAACAATGGCAAAGATGTGGAAACAACCCAAGTGTCCACCAATACATGAGTGGATTAACAAAATGTGGTACATGTATACTATGGGGTACTACTCAGCCACAAAAAAAATGGGGAACTAATACGTCTTGTATTAACCTGGATGGAGCTGGAGTCCATTCTTCTAAGTGAAGTATCACAAGAATGGAAAAACAAACACCATGTGTACTCACCATTAAATTGGTACTAATCGATCAACACTTACGTGCACATATGGAAGTAACATTCACTGGGAACTGGGCAGGTGGGAGGGGAAGCAGGGGATGGGAAGACGCACACCTAATGGGTGCGGTGTGCGCTGTCTGGGGGATGGGCACACTTGTAACTTTGCCTTGGTCGGTGCAAAGGCAATTATGTCACCAAAGCGTTTGTACCCCTGTAATATTCTGAAATAAGAAAATTTAAAAATTTTTTTGAATTAAAAAAATAAATAATAAAAATTCCTACAACAAACTTAAAATAAATAAAAACAATAAAGGTGATCAGAACCTCAATTGGATGTTTTAAAATAACTGAATGAAATGGTCTAAAAATTCATAAGAATGTAAAACCATCTGAGCATTGACAAGAAAATTTGAAAAGGGGAAAATGGCAAGGAATTTTCCTTTCGAGACATTAGAATTTCCTATAAAGGTTCTATATACTCAAAACAATTTAGCACTGACACAGAGATAGAAAAATAAATCAATGCAACCAATAGTCTAGGAAGATCTCCAGATGTGTATGATTATAGCATTTTCATTTAATGGGAAAAAGGACTTAATAAACTGTGCTGATGTAATCGGCTATTCACCTGGAAAGAAGACAAATTCAGACTCCCTGTCTTTTCTCAAATATAAAAAATAAATGCAAGTAACTAACGAGTGTGTAAAAGCTACTCAACTTCACAACTGCAAGTTTGAAAAGTCACAGTGAGCCATCGTCCACCCATGGATTGCAGCATCTGGCCCCGGCAGGAAGGCCGGCAAGCAGGCCCCCATAGAGTGTGATGTGAACGTAGCCTGTTCTCAACCTTACGGAAAATAATCTGACCATACTCTTGACCTGTCAATTATTTGGGAATACAAATAAGGCTGCTCATTGTAGCCTCATTTGTAGTGGCAACAAAACTGGAAATATCCTGAAGGCTCGGAAAAAGGAAACATGAAATAAATCATGGTACACACATCCTAAGGATAATGAGTCACCTTGTAAAGGAAAGTGAGTCAGATCTATACTCACTGACTTGGAAAAATGCCCATGGTGTGGATTAAAAAGGAAAAAAAAAAAAAAGCAAGCAAGATGCTGAGTAATGTATGTAATGTGATCCTTTAAAAAAAAAAATTTTTTTTAAACAAACAAGAAGCAAAAAGCGACCTGTATACAGGTTGGCTTGTAATAGCACTGAGACAGGTATGGAGGACATACACTACCCTCTTTTTAAATTTTATTTCACACTTTTAATTTAAAATATGTAGCATAAAATCTACCATCTTAATCATTTGCAAGTGTATAGTTCAACAGTGTTATTTACATATGTTCTCAATGTTGTGCAACCACTCTCCAGGACTCTTTCATCTTGTAAAACCACAACTCTACATTAAGCAATAACTCCCCACTACCCCTCTCCCCAGCCCCTGCCAACCCCCATTCTACTTTCTGGCTCTATGAATCCGACTTCTCTAGGTTTCTTATGTAAGTGGAATCACATAGCATTTGTCTTTTTGTGACTGGCTTATTTCCCTTAGCATAACGTCCTCAAGGTTCATCCACATTGTAGCATGTGCTATAACTTCCTTCTTTTTTAGGGCTGACTAATATTCCATTGTATGTAGATACCACATTTTGTTTCCCCATTCATCCACTGATGGACACATTTTTGGCTCCCACCCTTTGGCTATGATGAATAATCCTGCTATGAACGTGAGTGTACAAATATCTTTTGGAGGCCTTGCTTTTAATACTTTGTATATATACCCAGAACTGGAATTGCTGAATCCTATGATAGCTCTATTTTTAATTATCTGAGCAACTAGTAATTCTATTTTTAGTTTCTTAAGGAACTGCCTTACTGATTTCCATGGGGCCACACCATTTTACATTCCCACCAACAGCACACAAGGGTTCTAATTTCTCCATGTTCTCACCAACACTTATTTTCTGATTTTCTCATTGCAGTCACCCTAATGGGTGTGAAATGATGTCTCACTGTGGTTCTGATCTGCATTTCCCTAAAGATAAGTGGTTTCATATGCTCATTGTCCACTTTTATATCTTCTGTGGAAAAATGTCTATCTACTCAGTCCTTTGCCCATTTGTTAATTGGGTAATTAGGTTTTTGATTGTTAGGCTACAGGACACACAACTTTCCTAACATAGTCTCTTGAGCAGGATGGCCCAGGATGGGAGTGGACCCAGTGAGGACAAGAACTTTTCCTTTATTAATCCCTATTATTTGATTTTCTACAAAACACATAGATTGCCTTCCTGGCTGTTTTTATATTTAATACACTATAGGAAGATGGCGCCATGTCTCTCATTGCAGAAGGGAGCCCCAAGAAACCCCTATAGGTTCTTGCCCATCTCCCCTCAAACTATCTGTTTTTAAACGAAGGTTTCCCAGCCCTGGTTGAAGACAGGTTTTGTTCGTACTTCATTTGCACTGTTCTAACTGCAAGGAACGTGATTCAGGGTGACATAATTCTTCGCTCTTTTTCTTATGGATATAAAAATGTCCAAGATATAGGCCACAGGGGGAGAAGGAGACATTTGTTTAGATATAGATATTACAAAGAATACTAGGAACTCAAAGATACTACATAAATGTGAGAAGCATGAAAAATGCTAAAGGTAAAAATGCCTCATTCATTCATTCCTGCCACAAATATTAACTGGGTTCAATTTAGCCTTGCTCCCGTTGCTGGAGATGTAGCAGTAAATAAAACAGAAGAAGCTGGCAGATGGTAAGTGCTGTACAAAATAATGCAGGGGGATGGGTAATATTTCAGTAGGATGGTCAGGGAAATGTTCTGATACCATGAGCCTCCGTTTTGAAAGGCTGTGAATTCAATGTTTCATCCACGAAGCACAAGGTCTTTTCACTTAACAGAAATTTAATCTCAGAAGGATTTTGACAAATCTAATTAATCGTCTATCCCAAAGGGCCTAAATCCACCTTAACATCTAAATGTGCACTCATCACATTCTTTTAAAAAAGAAGTTACTTCTCGACAATAATAGCAAACCATTCTTATCATTCATCCTTATTTCATTTTTTCATGCCCAGTGTTGGCATAAAAATGGGCATATGAAAAATCCTGCACCTATTATTCACTTTCCCAATCATAAAACATTCCAGCACTTGTACTCTACTTAGGGGACTAAGACCTCAGACATGTATTCCAAATCTTGGCCCATGGGCCTGAGCAAAGACGGATTAATTAACTCCTCAGTTCCAGGGCTTTCCATGGAAACACTGAGTGGAAGCTGAGCACGCAGCACTCCAGGTGGGGTGAGATGCCCTCCATGAAGGGGGTACGTGGGGTGCTGATTGCAAGGCAGGCAGTTGTGGAGGGCACCAAGCGTGGAAGACGCTTTTGGCAAATTTCCACACACACCACCCTTACTGCCGATGGGAATCTGCTCCACGCTTTGTAAAGGTCTTCGTTAGCTGACGTGGGCTGGGCGTGCTGAAGATAAGCATGAACACGCCAACGTCGCCAGCAACCACTGCTGAAAGTTAGGAACAGGTGGGCAAAAGGAAGATTAGAAAGAAAGGAACAGTTTCTAATAAGCTCTACCTCAATGTGTTAATGTGGCAATAATTATGATGCCTGGTCTTCGTCCTATCTGATTAGAGGGTAAAAGGACGAATTTAGAGATCCTCTTACTTATTCACGTGGAACTTCTGTGAAACAGCTAGAGACGGGGCCCATCATGCTTTTATTTATAGTTGAGAAAAATAAAGGGCTGTCTGAGCCAGGGGCAGATTCAGGCCACCTGTCTGCTAGGAGAGCTCTCATAGCCACCCACCTCAGGAGCGAACATAATATGACCAAGCGAATTCTGTTTCCATTTATTTCAAAGACAGTGTCTGGGAACTACTGACATGTGATAAGGCGCAGGCCCTCAAGGGCATGGGCTGCCTCTCAGATCCCCTTTGAAATAACGCTGGAATTAGGCAAAGCAGGAGAAATCTGCATCCACCCGAGAAACCAAACCAAAGCACCATCCACGTGCTGGAGCTTTAAAGAGATTTTTTTTTCCCTATTGAATAACAGTGCAGAGCGGACCAGCAGGAAGAACACAAGAACACCAACTCGTTGTTTCTCCTTCAGAGAAAATAGAGTGTCCTCAGAATCAGTAAAGACCCTCAGCGAAAGCCAATGCTGCCTGCTAACTTGAGCACACTTCTACCAGCATCGGTAGACTGGCCCAGGCTGCGGACGGACCGGAGAGGCAGGCCGGCAGGAAACAGGGAAATTTGAGAGGTAGGATAAACGCGTGGCATTCCTACCTTCTCCACACGTCCAGAAAACAATCCCTTCTCTGCCCCCGCAGGAGACAGGAAGTTCATCCTCTGTGAAGACTGAACGAGAGATGTTCCAGCCTCAGGGACACCAGGCTCACGTGAGGCGCTGGAGGGAAACAGGACAGAGGAGCTCGTGCAGACGACAGTGGCCTCCTCCCCCTGCAGGCCAAGAGCTCTGGCAGAAAGCTTGCTCTGCCCAGCTATGAAAGTAGAACATCTTTTCCTGGAGACTCTGAATTGCTCCAGAGAAAATTCTACAGATAAAGGCATTCGAAAGTCTTAAAAGAAAAGAAAAAAAAAAAATCAGGTAGTTCAGAGTGAAGTCCTCCCTGAACACCCCCAGCCACGCTCACGCCTGGAAAGTGAATGATGCTATCGTCTTCTGCAGTTTCCATTGCCCCCAGCACAGAGCTGAGTGCAAAATAAACACCATTTGACAGATTTAAAAGATCCTACTAGCCGGGAACTAGGAATGTGTCCGTAGCCACCACTAAGGTTACACCAGTGATACCACCTGTACCAAGCCAGCCATCCCTGGATCATGGCAAGGCCCACATGCCACAGGGAGGCACTGCAGAGGCAGGACAGTGCGGTGCAAACTGGGAGGGCACAGTGGCTGTGGCTGCACGTGTGTGGTTAGCAGGCCCAAAGCTGACCTCTGCGGCCACCCGGGCCCTGCCACGCTGCCTTATGGCAACCTCAGCCTGCATGACGGCTTCACCACCAACCTGAAGGCACCCGGACGTTCTACCCTCCATTCCTGTCCACCGAGGCCTGAGAGCCCCTGTCACTTAATCAGGTGAACCTACAAGAGTATCACTTACACGGAAGAAAAGACTCACCAAGACCATTTCAAAACAAGCTCCAGAGACAACAATCACCTGGGCCGGGATTTCCCAGACTGCGTTTGTTCACGTACCACCTCCGTGGTTTTAGTTCTGTCGGCAAACCACCTGCAATATTAACGACTTAATATTCTTGTCAAGCAACTCACTGCCTTTCTAATATGTATGTGGTTTAGATTTATTTGAAATATATTTATTTAAATTTATTTCTTTATGGTAATTGGAAAACCAGCACCGTTCCTCTTAAATAAAAGACAACACTACAAAAAACAACCTTAGTAGCTCAGGTGGCCTGCAAAGACTGGGACTGCAAATGCTAGCGAGGTGACACTAATGCTCCACTGAGACTTTCTATCTGGTGAGACCACAATGCTGAAAGAGAATTTAAAAAGAATTGTCTTGGGCCGGGCGCGGTGGCTCACGCCTGTAATCCTAGCACTCTGGGAGGCCGAGGCGGGTAGATCATTTGAGCTTAGGAGTTTGAGACCAGCCTGAGCAAGAGCGAGACCCCGTCTCTACTAAAAAAAAATTGAAAGAAATTATCTGGCCAACTAAAATATATATAGAAAAAAAATTAGCCAGGCATGGTGGCGCATGCCTGTAGTCCCAGCTACTCGGGAGGCTGAGGCAGTAGGATCACTTAAGGCCAGGAGTTTGAGGTTGCTGTGAGTTAGGCTGACGCCATGGCACTCCAGCCCAGGGAACAAAGCAAGACTCTGTTTCAAAAAAAAAAAAAAAAAAAAAGAATTGTTTCCTCACTATATGATTAAATGTTAAATTAATGCCCTGTATATTGTACCCTCTAAAACTACCTTATGGCTCTCTGAAATCACAGATGTGGCCCTCTTTTGGCAAGTGCTGGCCTGGGCAATAACATTCCCCCACCAGCCTTGAGCCATTGTTCTCTGCCAATACAGCCCACCCAAGCTTGATTGCTGAGTTCTGGGTCACTGGAACTAAATGAACTAGAACAATATACTATTTGCCTGATGTCTGGCACATTCGATGCTGGTATCAGCTGGCTCAGAAAGAGCCCCAAACTCTCAAATAAGCTATTCTCACTGATCAGGGCAAGTTTCATGAGCAGTAAATTCAGTAAACTGATTGTGACTCAAACCCCTAACTTCAATTACTCCTTTTTAAGTCGCTCATTATTAAGGTGTCTAGAAATCAACATAATTACTTAAACACCACAAAATAGTTTTGAATTTTTTGTCCCAGTTATATAAAATTGTGTGTGTGTGTGTGTGTGTGTGTGTGCGTGTACATGTTTCCAGAGTCTGAAAAGATTCAGAAAAAACCTGATGTGTTACTTTTTAATTACCTAATATAGAAATGACAATAACCTTTTTCTCTATCCAAATTGGGAGAAATAATATCCAAGTTAATAGCTGTCACTTTCTATTATTGCACATTCTTTAAAAACTGAACAATACTCCTTTAATAAATGGTCTGTTTTTACATTTAAAAGAAAAAAAAAAAAAAAGATATGTCCCAACGATACACACTGTCATCAGAAATGCTGTTGCCAAGAAATAGAATTAAAACAAAGTCCAAGGGATTGAGTGGGCTGCAAAGCGCTCTCCTGCCCTGCCTGGGAAAAACAATTCCTTTCTCCTGACCTGTGCCCTGGTGGAGAGGTGTGTCCCTTCACCCTGAATGAGCGCCAACCAGCACACAGTATCCAAGTCCCCACGGCGACCTTCCCCTGTCTCTGATGCTGGGCTGGGTGCTGAGGTTCAGGGGTGTGGAAGAAGCGATTTTCCACGCTTGAAGCATTCTAAGTTCTGTACCTCTCTCTCCTCCACCTCTATGGATCTGGGACACAGGAGGTAAGACACCTCCCCAACCATGGCCCCACCCGGGACACTGTCACTGTTCAAAGGTGCTCTGTTCCCACAGACTATGTTGACTGCACTGTCACTCTAGCCTACCCATGTTTTACAGCTGAAATCAAACTGGTCACCCAATTCCCCCACGCTTTTCAAACAGACACAAAGAGACCAGCTGAACCGTTGTTCAGGCCTTCCCTGGCCCGGAGGAGCACGTCCCAGCGGTGGGCAGGATGACGCCCTCTCCCAAGCCGGACTCCAGGACTCCCCCAGCTCCGTGACTGGCACGTTTTCCCTCCACCAGTTACAGATCATGCCACGTCCTTCAAAAGGCTCGTCGGCTGATGCATGGGAGAAGTATGTCCAGCCAGGATTATAGGAAGTCTTTCATTCTAGTCTCTAGCTTGGTGTTGGCAAGAGGAAATCTGCAGCTGGCCAGTGGGGGATAAAAACAAAGTTGGGGTAGGGACACTAATTCTAGGCAGCCCATCTGGTCCTCGGTGCCGTGCCATGACCTCAGTGGAGCGGCCTGGGACAGACGGGCCTCTCCCGTATGGTACAACCCAATGTCCTGTTCCTCTCTGTCCCCTTTCATGTTTACGAAGTGCACGGTTTGTGGAAGATGAACAACCAAGCCATGTCCACTGAAGTGATGAGACTCTAACTCCCACGGGATAAGAGGCGCCGGGGCTGGCACTGAAGGCAAGCTTTGCGAGAGCTGGGCACCGCCTCAGCCAAGTGGCAGTGGGGGTGGGGGTCGGGAAGGCAGAAGTTGGCAAGTGACAGAACATTATAGAGAGGGTGCTTTCCTCCAGCACCCCCCACATCAACAGTCACCCACTGTGCGTAATGAGCAATATCGACGGTGTGTGTCATCCCCCTGGATGCTGAAGAGATAACTATGAGACTGAGATTGGGAACTACCAGATTAGACACAACCTAGGTTTTGCTATAAAAACGTCACTTCCCCTTTATCAGAGGTGCTCGGAAATGGCACTCCCCGACTCACATGCCCTGGATCACCAGAGCCCAAGCCACCTGCCACCCACACACCAGACACGGTCTCCAGGCTCATCTCCCTACCCCCTCCTGTACGCCCAACACGCCGGGAGAAAGAGCAGAGCACCCGAGGTCAAAACAGCAAGAAGCAAAGTGAAGAATTAATTCTCTAAAAGCAGAGGGGTAGGTGGGGAGCAGACAGAACCTGGCACACAGGTAGGGCATCCCTAATCCCAAAACCCAAAATCCAAA
Organism: Eulemur rufifrons; assembly: GCF_041146395.1. NCBI lineage: Eukaryota > Metazoa > Chordata > Mammalia > Primates > Lemuridae > Eulemur > Eulemur rufifrons. The sequence continues at coordinate 6,826,328 of NC_090994.1, forward strand.
ATGCTCCAAAATCCAAAATTTTTTGAGCGTCGACATGAGATAGTAACACTTTTACTTTCTAACGGTTCACAAACGTTGTTTCTTGCACAAAATTACTGAAAATACTGTATAAAATTACCTTCGAGCTTATGTGTATAAGGTAGATATATGAAACATAAATGAATTTCATGTTTAGACTTGGGCCCCTTCTGTAAAATTATGTACATGTAAGTATTATGGATATGCAAGTATTCTAAAATGGGAAAAATTCAAAATCCGAAACACCTTCAGTCCCAAGCATTTTGGGTAAATCTGCAGTTCCCAAGCCCTGGGTGCATGGAACCAGGCCGCACAGGAGGAGGTGAGCTACAGCCATCAGAAGCTTCATCTGCATTTACAGCCACTCCCCATCGCTCACATCACTGCATAAGCTCTGCCTCCTGTCAGATCAGCCATAGCATTAGATTCTCATAGGAGCATGAACCCTACTGTAAACTGCATAGAGGGATCTAGGTTGCGTGCTCCTTATGAGAATCTAATGCCCGATGATCTGAGGTGGAGCTGAGGCAGTGATGCTAGCGCTGGGGAGCGGCAGCAAATACACATTATCATTAGCAGAAAGGTTTGCACAATAAATGTCATGCACTTCAATCATCCCAAAATCATTCCCCCACCCCACTCCCTATCCATGGAAAAACTGTCTTCCATGAAACAGGTCCCTGGTGCTAAAAAGGCTGGAGACCGCTGGGGTAAGGGATACTCAACCTGTAACAGGTTTGCTCATGAAACCATCAACCTCTCTCCACCCTTCCCGAACGTGTCTACAGAGGCCGCTTTGCCAAGGCCAGAGCAAGAAGCATGACATTGCCCAGCTCTACTGTAGTCATTTTCAAGACAAACTGTGTTTACGATGTCAGGACTAGAGCGACTGCAATTCTGGATATGTATTTAATTTGCATTATTGCTTCTCCTTGAAGGGGCGGGGGACACAGTCACAAGGAAAGTTTATTCTTCCTGGAGGGCTACTTGAGAAACAGTTGCTAAGGAAGCCCTGCCATAGCATGAGGGAAACGGAGACACCAAATGCAGTAAAAACTAGTAAACAGAAACAAAACTCTCACGTCTCCCGTTTCTCATGTCCTGAAATCCTTCAGAAAAGAGGCACTAACAGATGTGCAGCACAAAGGAAAAGTTACAAATACTGCACCAGCCAGGACAGGGCTGAGACCTAGCAATTATCAGCTCTGTTTTGCTACATGCCCGTCTTCCCAGAGGCTCCTGACTTTTGGGCGAAAAGCAACTGTCTAGGTGAGGCGAGTTCTGGACACCGGGGAGACCCTGGGGACGTCACTGCAGCCCACCCTGGCTCTCCCGGCTGCCAATTAGTTTCAGGCCAGAAATGCAGAGACCTCCCCCTCCCCACCTTGTGGGCCTGGGCCTGAGCCACAGGAAACCTCTCTCTTGATTAGACTCCCACTGAGCCCAGGGCTTAATTTTCCATCTTTCATTCCAGCAAACACCCGGCCACTCCACCAAGAGCCCAGGCAGGGGGGCTTTTCACACAAACTCGCCCACCCACAACCACAGTAGCAAACTCCAAGGCTCATGCTTCCAATCCAGCGATCCACCGGGCCTTTTTCTGCGAATCAAGAACCTATCCTTTAAGTCGCCGGGGAACATAGTCTAAGCAACAGATTCACCCTTATTCAGGTTTTGGCTGTCCAAATTCAAGGGTCAATTAAACGCAGCCAATCCCTTATGCCTTGAATCCAGGGGTCCCCAACCTATGGCGAGTCGTGTAATTATTTCATTATATATTACAGTGTAACAGTAATAGAAATAAAGTACACAATAAATGAAATGTGCTTGAGGCATCCCAAAACCATCCCCCTCCACTAGGTCCATGGAAAAATTATCTTCCGTGACCATGGTCCCTGATGCCAAAAAGGTTGGGGACTGCTGCCTTCATCTGTTTCCTGAACATCTGCATGCAACGTCTGGAGAGGGAATAGGGAGGTATCAGCCCCACCTAGAATCACTGGCCTTGCACACACTTCCCTCTTTCCAAAGTTTTCCTACAGTCCAGCACAAGGGGGTTTTTGACCCTCTCATCCGTAAGCATCGACATAAACAAAATTATTCCAACACTCTAACTACTTGGAGTGAATCGGTCGCCGTCACATGACACATCTGGATATTTCCTTTCAAAACAGACTTTCCAACTGAAATGGGATCCAGATGTTGCAAGCAGAGGTAGATCCGGACCCCTTCCTTGGTGGTACCTACATAATGAAGACTCAACTTGACTCCTATGTGTACGTCTCATTTCCCCTGCTAGAATGTCAGCGCCCCTAGGTCTCCACCCAAAACCTGCCCACCACCCTTAGCACCATGCTTGACCCGCAGTCGATCCTTAAAAACTGCTCCAATAAATGAAACAATAAATAAATATAGCAAAGAGGGTTCAATTGTATATCACGTGAAACACCTATCAATGTCGGGAACAGAATGTTCTCCGCACAGGGTTATACAGATGGATTTAGATTTGGAAAATCTTGATCCTCTTGTTAATTAAGACTATTCATAGAACTACCAGCCAAGATTTTTACAAAATAGCTAGCTATTTCTATGTGAACAGTTCTTCACATGGAAACTTTATATTAAAAAAAAAAATCTTTACTGGATGATAAAGTATGTAGATAGCGTTTTGTATTCCAGAAATTATAACCATTCGTTAAGACCCAACTTAAATGGCTCGCATTTTATTGAGCACTTACTATGTGCGTGTCTGGCTCTGTTTGGAAAGCTCTCTAGGTGCTCGTTCACTTTTGCCCTCACAAAGCTCTGCAGTAAGGTCTAACATCAGCCCTGTTTCATGGGTGATGAAACTGGCTTAGTTGTCCCCTGGGGCCTTCTTTGACCTCTCCAATTGAAAGTATTCACTTCCTCTTCTGAAACCCTATTTAGCACATTTCTGTGCTTCTCTTATGAAACACAGAATGTTCTCCCACATGCACGAAATAACTCAGGCACTGTCCCATCCCTCTCCTCCACCGTAAGCTCCCTGAAGACAGGGATATCTTATTCCAATGCCAAGCCCAAAAGCAGGTCTGGCGTATCAGAAACCCCTGGGGAGTTTTTAAACTGAAGCACAACAGAGGCCTCGGCCTCGCACCCTGGAGATTCTGGTTGTGGGTGGGGCTCTGGGACCTTTCCCTTTAGAAAGCTGTCCACGTGCTGTTGACACACAACCAGGTGGGAGGACCACTGTCTTACTCCATTAACTGACCACCTTGCACATGGCGGGCAATGAACCGAGCTTATCAAATGAATGGGTGGCTTGTGAATAACCACCATTAGATGTCACTCAAGTAGATGCGCTGGTATTCCAGCGGACACAGAACGACCCCCATCCCAACTCTGCCAACCTCCCCACGCCCCTCATTCAGCTCCAGCCACAGCAGCCCTGCTCACTGCTCCTTGCCTATGCCAAGCCATCTGCCTAGAACATTCTCACTTTAGATTTGCAGGGCTCGGTCCCTCTTTTATTCAGGTATCTTCCCAAATGTCCCTTCCTCAGAGCACTCTCTCTGATGAACCTTCGAGCTGACAGCACCCCCACTCCATCACTCGCTACAGGGTCACTGTGCTTTACCAATATTGTCATGGCCCTTATCACTGACGTTATGTGATATATACTTTGCATTGACTGTGCGTTTCTTCCTGCCTAGAATGCACACTTTGAGAGCTCATGGAGCCTTTGAGGAACACACGCGCACCTCCCGTGTGTTTGCGCCTTGTGTGGGAATTGCTGTGATAGTAGAGTCTTGTCCCTTGTTGAGCCCAGATCACCCTCCAGGACCCAAAGTTTCAGAAAAATGAAATTTTTAGAGATACAAAAAAGCTCAGTCATCATCTAATGCAAGAGTTTTTTTTTTTTTTTCTTAAGCTGGGATCCTTGAGTCCCCAGCCATTTGTAAACTCCCTAAAATTGTCCTCTACACACATGTGTACCATTTTCTGCGGCAAGAATCCATAGCTTTCATGAGAGTCTCAAAGGAGCTTTATGTCTCAAGCAAAAAGTTAAGATCCTCTGGGCAAAATCTTTCATTATAGATGAAGAAAACCATAGTTTCCCCCAAAGAACAAAGAGCTGGTGAGTGAGGAGAGTTCGAAGCAGAATCCACGTTTGCTGATGCCTGTGTGGTCTCTTCCCTCTGCCCCGCCCCCCACAGTGTTCACTTACTGAGAGAGACGTCCCTTCCCCCGCATGGCCAGAATGGACCATGGACTGGGCCCCTGGTCTCCCAGAAAAGCCACCTCATTGTGGGTCTGGCTGAGCCTCGGGCAAAAACAGCCATGCATGACCTTGCCCTTCCTAACAATTTAATTATTCACAAATTTGCGTGTGGTGAGAGCATCAGACAGAGAGGAAGGCACAAATCTGCCCTCGGCCCCTTTCAAATGGCATTTCACATTAATGCGGTACACCCAGGACATCTTCACAGCCCCTCCCTCGCCAGATGCCCTCCGCAAATAAAGAACTCATTTTCCTTCCCTGCTGCTAATGGCTCCAATTTTCTTGTGATTTTTCCTATAATGGTAAGTGCCAACGAAATAGCAGCCCACCACATGTCCGACTGGCTTTGCTTTCAACATCATGAATTCCAAACCGGCTCTGCTGGAATGAAAAAGAATGAAAAAATAATATTCACGAGCCATCTGGGAAGAGTACAGGGAGGGAGGGAGGGAAGGCAAAGAAGTGCAGATCTGGGGCGTATTTTAACCTCAGTCAGAAGCACATAATTTGTCCCCTGCTCCTAGGAAATTTGCTGCACAGACGTATCTCAAAGAAACTGCGGGTTCAGGTTCAGACCACCACGATAAAACAAATATTGCAATAAAAGAAGTCACACAAGTTTTTCGATTTCCCAGTGCCTATAAAAATTATGTTTATCCTCTAGTCAATTGTCTAAAAAAATGTCTAAGAAAAGTATGTACCTTAAGCAAAAAATATTTTATTGCTAAAAAATGTTAACAATCATCTGAGCCTTCAGCGAATCATCATCTTTTTGCTGGGGGAGGGTCTTGGCTCGATGTTGGTGGCTGCTGACTGATCCAGGTGGCGGCTGCTGAAGGTTGGGGTGTCTGTGACAATTTCTTAAAATGAGACAACCATGAAGTTTGCCACTTCTATTGACTCTTCCTCTCATGAAAGATTTCTCTGTAGCATGTGATGCTGTTTGATAGCATTTTACCCACAGTAGAACTTCTTTCAAAACTGGAGTCAATTCTCTCAAACCGTGCCGCTGCTTTATCAATTAAGTTTATGGAATGTTCTAAATCCTCGGTTGTCATTTCAACAATGTTCACAGCATCTTCACATAGATTCCATCTCAAGAAACTACTTTCTCTGCTCATCCATAAGAAGCAAATTCTCATCCACTCCTCGAGTTTTATCATGAGACTGGAGCAATTCAGCCACATCTTCAGGCTCCACTTCTCATTCTAGTTCTCTTGCCATTTCTATCACATCTGCAGTTACTTCTTCCCCTGAGTCTTGAACCCCTCACAGTTATCCATAAGGGCTGGAATCAACTTCTTCTGAACTGTTAATGTTGATATTTTGACCTTGGGCCATGAATCGCCAAAGTTCTTAAGGACATCTAAAATGGTGAATCCTTTCCAGAATTTTTTCAGTATACTGCGTCCAGATCCATCAGAGGAATCACTATCCATGGCAGCCATAGCCTTATGAAATGTATTTGTTAAATGAGACTTGAAAGTCAAAATGAGTCCTTGATCCATGGGCTGCAGAATGGATGTTATGTCTTCAGGCATGAAAACAACATTAATCTCCTTGCACTTCCCCGTCAGCGCTCTTGTGTGACCAGGTGCATTGTCAATGAGCAATAGTAATATTTTGAAAGAAATCACTAGGCTTAAAATACACAGTGAACCATGCTGTCAACAGATGTGCCGTCACCCAGACATTATTGTTCCATCTCTAGAACACAGGCAGAGTAGATTTTAACATAATTCTTAAGGACGCTAGGATTCTTGCAGTGGTCAATGAGCACTGGCTTCAACTTAAAGTCACCAGCTACGTTAGCCCCTAACAAGAGCGTCAGCCCATCCTTTGAAGCTCTGAAGCCAGGCATTGATTTCTTTCTAGCTATGAAGGTCCTAGATGGCATTTTTTTCCAATAGAAGGCTGTTTCGTCTCTACTGAAAATCTGCTGTTAGTGCAGCCACCTTCAACAATGATGTTAGCTGGATTTTCTGGACAACTCGCTGCAGCTTCTACTTCATCACTTCCTGCTTCACCTTACTTTTATGCTACGGAAACACTTTATTTCCTTAAACCTCATGAACCGACCTCTGCTAGCATCCAACTTTTCTCCTGCAGCTTCCTCACCTCTCTCAGCCTTCGTAGAATTGAAGAGAGTTAGGGCCTTGCTGTGGATTAGGCTTTGGCTTAAGGGAATGCTGTGGCTGCTTTGATCTTCGATCCAGACCACGAAAACTTTCTCCGTATCAGCAATAAGGCTGCTTCCCTTTCTTACCATACGTGTGCTCACTGGAGTAGCACTTCTAATTTCCTTTAAGAACTTTTGCTTTGCACTCACGACGTAGCTAACTGTTTAGCACAAGAGGCCCAGCTCTCAGCCTTTCCCAGCTTTCGACATGCCTTCCTCACTACGCTTAATTATGTCTAGCTTTTAATTTAAAATGAGACATGTGACTCTTCCTCTCCCTTGAACACTTGGAGGCTACTGTGAGGTTATTAAATGGCCTGATTTCAATGCTGTTATGTCTCAGGGAGCAGGGAGGCCCGGGGAGAGGGAGAGAGACAGGGGAAGGGCCAGCCCATGGAGCAGTCAGGACACACACGACATTCACTGATTAAGTCAGCTGGGCACGGTTCATGACACCCCAAAACAATTACAATAGTAACATCAATGATCACTGATCGGAGAGCACCACTGCATATATAATAAGAAGAAAGTTTTGCAATATTGTGAGAATTACCAAAATGTCACTCAGAAAGACACAGTGAGCCCATGCTGCTAAAAAAATGCCAACTATACAGTTGCTCAATGCAGGGTTGCCACACACCTTTAATTTACATTATTTTAAAAATGCCACAGTATCTATAAAGCACAATCAAGTGAAGCACAATAAAACAAGGCATGCCTGTATTCACAGAAAGCTCTGCAAAGTACCCTGAGGTCCCACATCAACTTCTTCAGTTAGGCCATTATATTGCAAGGCACAGAGACCCACTCAAGCCAGATAGGGGGTGTCTGAGACTTGGAACTGGGAAGCTGCTAAGAGGAAGGGCCACTCTAGGGCTGGAAGCCCGCCTCTCCCACAGGCTGTGGGGTCTCTCCGCATCTGCTCCCTTCTGTCAGTCGGTTTCCTCATGGTTTTCCATTCATAATGTTGCAAACAGATGACTTCAGTTTGCTAACTCAGCACTCTCAAATGGCACCCTCTTAGCTTTTCCCTCTGTGGCAGAAACGTACCAGGGAGGGAATGTGATTGACTATTTCTCTGTTGCCAAACCATACGTCACTGCCTATGCAATGGCCTCCCTAGAGTGGTGTGCCCACCAGTGGACCAATCCGCGATGGCCGTGGGAGTCTCATATGGTGTAAAACAAGGCCACCTAGGCCTTCCCTGGATCTACCACAGAGCCTGTGGACAGACGGGTACAGTAACTAGTTGTCATATAGGAACTAACCTGGGTTTTTCATAGTATGCTGCAGCAAAGGTGCATGGTTTGCAAGGGCCAACCATTACATTTTCAGAAACCCCAGGAGCTACTTGTTAATCCACTGCTAGTCTGAAATTGGCCACAGCAGGAGTGTTTACACCACAGGTATGGGAAAATGCTACAAATCAGGGCTCCCCAGCCCCCTCTGGAGAGCTGGTTTACCAGCACACCACTGCAGCATTAATGGTTAAAGAAAAAGAAAAAAAAATCAAGGTAAACAAGTCTCCCCACAATCTGACACAATCTGTATCATTTCCCTCTTTTCCCCTTCACCCACCCTTTGGCTCCAGCCAGAATGGGCAACTTCCTCAATAGCCACTTGCCACAAACACCTGCTTTGCAGCCAGTGCTCATGCCGAACTGTATCCCCAGCCTCCCCCAACCTGAATGTCCATCTCCATGAAGTTCAACTTCTTCCCTGAAGCCTCAAGTCCCTCCATGAGAATAACCTCCATTTCCCTAAATTCCCAGAACCCCAAATGTACTTTTTTGCAACTCGTTTCACGTTCAGCCTTCCTTTTGCTATAGTTATTATATTTATGGCTTTATACTTTGGAGTCTTTTAATTCATTATCAACTTCCCATGAACAGAATCTATGCCCGCTTCTCTGAATCTCCAAGGGCTGAGTGTACATCTGGTCCTCAGTTAGATACCTGGTAAATACATCATGAACAAACCCAGAAAACTTATTTCCACAAGTCTCCAGTAACACCTTTCTCCCTCCCCTTTCTGCTCCTACAATTCCAGACCTGCTAACTCATGAGGTCCCCAGCTGACGTGAGCCCTGACAACTGAATCAGCAGCAACGGGCTTCAAGACCGGAAGGCTGCTAAAGGCGTATCTGATGTGTGTCTGATTTACTTTCATTAGATCCAAATGCCTGTAAAAGAGGACAGTCGGGGATTGAACTACAGAGATTAAGCTTTGATCTGGCAACAGCAGTTTCATACTTCAAATCGTGCTCAACCCCCTGTGTCTCTGGCGGCTCAGACGGCCGTAGCAAAATACCACAAACTGCACAGCTTAAATGACAAATTTAATTTTTCACAGCTCTGGAAGCTACACGTCCAAGACCAGGGTGCCAGCATGGTCAGTTTCTGGTGAGGGCTCCCTTCTTGGCTTGCAGACAGCCACCTTCTCGCTGTGTCCTCACATGAGCAAGCTCTCTGGTGTCTCTTCTTATGAGGGCACTAAACCCCTCACGAAGGCCCCACCTCCAAATACGATCACACTGGGGGCTAGGGCTTCTACATAGGAATTTTAGGGGGTCCTAATTTAGTCCATAGCACCCTGTTAAAACCGATCTCCCTTTAAATACTTCGGGAAAGATGACTCAGAGGTTTGGGGAAATCTCAGAACTGGAAACCAGATGCACAAGATCACAAGTTCAGCATCAAGTGGAGAAAATTAGTTCTTTACATACAGATCACTTCATCAGCCTGCAGAGTACATGAAGCCACCAAGAAGTTGGAAGGAAAACTACTGGACTATAGTGGCATGTGAAGAAAATGCAGCCGTCAGGTACTGGGGTTCTTTGCACAAAGCCTCCTGAGTAAATCTTCAGGCAGAAAGTCCAACGGCACGTCAACTTTAGATCTTGACATTTTTGGTCCATCAATGTGGCCTTATGGGCACTACTTAGTTCATTTGCAGCAGTTTTCAAACACTGAAAACTCTTCACACTTAGAGTCCGGCAGGTAACAGAAAATATCATCTCTTGTTTTACAGATGGAAAAACTAAAGTAAAGAGAGTCAAGCCCCTTGATTGTGCCTATAACACAGACTAAAATACAAACCCAACTTCCTAATCCTGGTATTGATACTTCCCTGTTAGTTTCAATTCATGCCTCATCCCGCTAAACCCTAAATGTCCCAGAATATAAAAACAAATGACCTTTATGAAGTCGATAATTCCTGAAGCTTAATCCAAACACATGTTGTGAAAAACTGGCACAGAATTCTCAGAACCAAGGCAGACCAAAGAACAAGGTAAAGTGACTGCTCCTACAAGAAAAACAAACAAAACTCTCTAATCTGCCAAAACTATAAAACCCCGTCACTCCAAGCTGCTGATAAATGCAAGAAGATAAAGACACATCAGACGGCGGTGGAACACGTTTCATTTTAGATATTTCCATTCCCTTCACCTGTCATTTCTTGATAGGAGCAGTTTTAGGAAGACAGGACCACAGAGATGCTGTACTTTTCCTAAGGTGTTTTAACTATTTGCTAATGCCTCCCCAACATGGAATTTTACCCCCAGGACCTAAAAGAAATCAAACCAAAAGTAAAGAGAAAAAGAGAGCAAATGAAAGGAAAAATCCATGTGTCCATATATCCTCCCTAAGAGACTTCCATCTATTCTTTAAAAATTTACATTTCTGGGCAACAAATGAGGAGCTCTCTTTTTTGCTGGCCTAAAATCTGCCCTTGTGTCACTGCATTAAATCAGAATCAAAATGCCACCAAAGGAGAAAGTGAGAGGGTTATGGTTTGCTTCACAGAGTGAGCTATTTGCTTTTGAAATAAGTCATGTTGTCAAAATCTGAACTGAGCAAGCAAACCCATATCTAATTCAGGAACGAAAATATAAGAGACAGATTCAAAATTTCCAAGGCTCTTGGCTTACTTAGATCAGAGCTCAAACATGAAAAGAATTCTTCTACAGACTCGAACCGTTTCTGAATTTGTGAGCTTACGGGTAGACCTCCCTGAAGCACTCAAACAATTTGAAAACAATCTTGAGTAGCAATCCTGATGCTGCCAAAGATGAACTAGATGCCAACCTCTCCCAAGGCATGTGAGGGTCTTCTGAAAAATGGTTCTGGGGTATTCTATATGCAAACAACTCTTTGACTCAAGCAGGCATCAGGTTTTGTTTTTTGTTTGTTTGTTTGTTTGTTTGTTTGTTTGTTTTTGAGGCAGGCTTACAGGCCCCTAAGATCATCATTCAGGATTCTGTCCTCAATGGATTCCTACCTTCAGATTCTATGACAGTCTGGGTGGCAGGACCAGAAATGACTGGTGTCGAACTACTGGTCACAAATGTCTGAGTTCCCAAGGCTGGAAGTGTCTTTTGTGGCACTCTAACATGCCAAACAGAAGGACACCAGCTCGTAAGAAGCCCTGCCTACTTTCTTTGCACATTCTATACGTTCTTTGCATTATACAGCAGTCCTCCCTTATCCATGGTTTCACTTCCCAGGGTTTCAGTTATCCGCAGTCAACCTCAGTCCAAAAACACTGAGTGGAAAATTCCAGAAATAAACAATTCATAAGTTTCAAATTGTGTACCATCCTTTGGAGCGTGATGAAATCTTGTGCCAACCTGCTCCATCCTGCTGGGACATGCATCCTTCCTTTGTCCAGCAGACCCATGCTGCGGAAGCTCCCCGCCCGTTAGTCACTTAGGAGCTGGCTCGGTGATCAGACTGGCTGCTGCAGTATCACAGGGCTTATGCTCAAGTCACCCTTATTTTACTTAATAAGGGCCCCAAAGCGCAAGAGTATTGATGCTGGCATACTGTTATAATTGTTCTATTTTATTATTAGTTATTGTGGTTAATGTCTTATTGTGTCTAACTTATAAATTAAATTTTGTCATAGGTATGTATAGGAAAAAACATAGCGTCCATAGGGTCTGGTACTATCCTTGGTTTCAGGCATCCAGTGGAGGTCTTGGACTGCATCCCCTCAAAAGAAGGGGGACTACTGTATAATACGACCACCCAGTGGGCGCTAGAACATAGAAGGTGCCGGGCGAATGTGGGCTTCCTCAGAGCAGTAAGTAGGTCAGCCAGAGAGAGTGGGGATTCACACTCAAGTTGGTGTGACTCAAAACATCCATGCTAATTTGTTGTCTGTAGATGCATTCATTCATACGTCTTAGGATCCCAGACTGTTCTGAGCCAGTGAGTGAGTACCACCCGGAAAACACAGGACCAGAAAGCAAAGGTCCCGTCATCCAGAGTCCCTGGAGTTCAAACATTTTTCAGGAAGATTCTTATAAGGTCAGGCCATTTCTGGCCGTAAGGCCTTAAAATCAGGAATATACTCAACTCTAGACTGGACCTTGGAGGACAGGTTCAGAGCCAATCAATATTAACTACTTAGTAATCAACCCGTTCTGCAAACAAGGACACCTAACTGCCAGGTTAACGTACCGTCAGGCAAACTTTCAGATAACGACTGCGTACTGCCCACTGTACCAGGAAGTGAGCTCCTTTTAATCCTACCTTCTCACTTGGCTTAGAGCCTTATATGACTTCACAAAGGCAAAGAGTAACAAAAGTTAATAGATCTGGATTTCATAAATCCCAGCGACAAGGAGCTACTGTCCAAAACTTCACTCTGCAGCCAACGGTTCTTATATCTGCCCCAACAACTCTGATTTCAAGCATGGCTTGCCCACACCGCACACAGTCTGCAGGACTGAAAGGAGTAACCAGGGTCTAATGTTAGCTTAACTTGTGGCACTGAACAAATCAACATCTATGTCTCAATATTCTTCCAGAACTCAGACACATTTTTTAAAAAGTGTATAATACTAGCGATACGGTTAGACTATAGAAATAATTATATGTAAGTGTTCCAGTTCATTATTGAAATACTTTATTTTATGTAATGCAAGACCAAGTGTTGCATATGCCACAGGACTACCCATTACCTTATGAAAATAAGACAATTACATCATACTTTCCTGCCTTCAAACAGAGAGAAGAGTCAAAGCCTGAAACGAAAGGTTTATCCACCGTGAAAGTCATTTAGATTTTTAAAACCAACAAATTAAAATTAAAATTAGTGAAATGTGACGTGATTCTACAAGTTTTAAAATTCAGGATTATAAAGAGATAAGACTAGCGTAAGCATGAAAATTCCGTTTTGCCCTTAACCAAAGCAAAATCTTTGGATTTGGTTTTTAATTATAAATCAAGAGACAGAGTGTGTCCTATGTAATTAACTTGAATGGTAGGAAGCAAAGTGTATTAAATTTCTGATGGCCATCAAGATTTATAGGAACATATACAGTTAGGCTTTTGCCAGAATATGCAAGAGTCAGCATAATCTGGGAGCTATCGTGGGAGACTTGCTTGCCAAAGCCAACCAAGACCTCTTGTGTGATTCGGGGCAAACCAACAAAATATCGTGTTTCAGTTGCTGGATCTACAAAGCAGACGTGATAACGGTGGCCTCCTTCATCTCACAAATTACATTAACAATAATAGCATTAAGTTCAATTTACTTATTTGCTTAAATTGGTAATCCATTCACATTTCGCAAACTTTAAGAGGTACAAAAATTCCACAGCAATTCTCCTTTCTACTTCTGACACTCAATCACCCATTCCAGGAAATAATCAATGAACAATTTCTTGTGTATAACTTTCAGAAACGGTCTAGCATTTCAAGTACACACAAACACCCACTTTCGTCTGTTGCATCCAGTGTCTGGAACAGTGCCCGACACGCAGTGGGTACTTCAAAAATATTTGTTTAGTGAATAAAATTAATAGTATGTGCCCTTTTTGTATCTTGCTCTTTTATTCAAATATATCTTGGAAACAGTCTATAGCAACATATATAAGAGCTGTCTCATTCTTTTTCTTTCTAAAATGTTTAAATGTAATATTCATACAGAAAAAGTACACATGCCATGTATGTATATTTCACTAAATTTTCACAAACGGAATACACCCACCTAGCCAGTACCCAGGTCAAGAAATACAACCAACATTACAAATAACCCAAACGTCCCTCAGTCCTTCCTTCCAGCACATCCACCCCCACCCCCACCCTGCAGACATCAAGGTAACCTCCATCTAACCTCTAAAAATAAAGATTAGCTTTGCCTGTATTGGCATTTATATAAAAGGGATAATACACCATATACTCTTTTGTGTTTGCATTTTTTCGCTTAGCTTGTGAGCTTGATCCATATTTCTGCATGTACATGTAAACCATGCATTCTCACTGTCCTCTGGAATTGCATTGTGTGAGAATACCACAATTTACATATCCAATAAACTGCGGATGGGCATGTGTGCAGTTTCTGATTTGGGGCTATTTTGAATAGTGTACTATGAACAGTCTTGCACAAGTATTTTCATTTCCATAAGAGTAGAACTGTTGGAAAGTTGCATGTCTAACTTTACTAGGAACTGCTTAACAGTTTTCCAAAGTGGTTGTACCAATTTACACTCCCACCAGTGCATGCCATACATTCTCGCCAACAGCTAGTATTCCTGTTTTTGTTTTGTTTTGTTTTGTTTTTCAGTTTAGTCGGTGTGGCTGTAATCATCTGGCATTGTGTTGTTTTTTTTGTTTTTTGTTTTTTTTTTTTTGAGACAGAGTCTCACTCTGTTGCCCAGGCTAGAGTGAGTGCCGTGGCGTCAGCCTAGCTCACAGCAACCTCAAACTCCTGAGCTCAAGCGATCCTCCTGTCTCAGCCTCCCGAGTAGCTGGGACTACAGGCATGCACCACCATGCCCGGCTAATTTTTTCTATATATATTTTTAGCTGTCCATATAATTTCTTTCTATTTTTAGTAGAGATGGGGTCTCGCTCTTGCTCAGGCTGGTTGGCATTGTGTTTTTATCTCCCTGATAACAGATGGAGACCAGTACCTTTCCACATGATCACTGTACATTTGGAATCATCTTTTCTGATGTGTCTATTCAAATCTTCTGCCCATTTTCCTATTGGGTAATTGTTTCTTATTGATTTGCAGACAATCTTTACATATTCTCAATATAAGGTATTGGCCAGACATGTATATTGGGAATGCTTTTTCTTCCACTTTGTGCGTTGCCCTTTTAATCTCTTCATGAACAGAAGTTCTTAATTTTAATATGACCCAGTGTAAATTATTTCTTTTAATGTTTTTTCATGTCCCTTTAAGAAATCTCTACCTATTCCAAGGTCATGAAGATATCTTATGTTTTCTTCAAAGAACTTTCACTGATGTATCTTTCATATATCTGGAATCGATTTTTATGTAGTATTAAGTAGAAGTCCAGACACATTTTTTTCAATATAAATAAGCAATTGATTCAGAACCATTTTTTTAAAAGCTCATCCTTTAAACACTGCATGATAGTGTCTTCACTGTCAGACACTTTATCCATCATTGACTCTGATTCCTTGTGTTGGCTGCGTAGTATTCCATTGTATGCATGTGCCATAAATTACTAAGTCCATCCCCAAATGATCAACACTTAAGTTTTCATGTTTTTGCTATAAATAATGCTGAAATGAATAACCTTCTCCACATATTATTCCCCATGTATAAGTATATCTGTAGGACAATCTCACAGAAATAGAACAGCTAAGTCAAATGGTACGTGCATTTTAATTGTAATCGATACTTAACAGAGCTGATAGCAATGATAATTGGATTTTTGAAACCACAATAAACTCCACAGTAATAGTATAAGATACAACACACTGTCATTTCATTTCTATCAAAGCTCCCAACATTTGTGACCCCTAGGATCCTTTTTTTGTTAAAGACAACAAATGTGTGGGCCGGGCGCGGTGGCTCACGCCTGTAATCCTAGCACTCTGGGAGGCCGAGGCGGGTGGATCGCTCGAGGTCAGGAGTTCGAGACCAGCCTGAGCAAGAGTGAGACCCCGTCTCTACTAAAAATAGAAAGAAATTATATGGACAACTAAAATATATATATACAAAAAAATTAGCCGGGCATGGTGGCACATGCCTGTAGTCCCAGCTACTCGGGAGGCTGAGGCAGAAGGATCCCTTAAGCCCAGGAGTTTGAGGTTGCTGTGAGCTAGACTGACGCCACGGCACTCACTCTAGCCCGGGCAACAGAGTGAGACTCTGTCTCAAAAAAAAAAAAAAAAAAAAAAGATAACAAATGTGTAAACATGCTTCTAGTGTTCACTGATTGAGGAAATATATGTAACCCTGTAAGTTCACAGAAACTATGCCTCAGAATCCTGCAAAATAGAAACTAACAATCTAAAACAAATCATGCTGCCACAATTTGATATACAGGCCTGCTGTGCTTAGCATAAAGAGCAAGGGCAACTTGCTATAATACTTACTTCTGTTCTGAAGGGAACTCGAGGCCCAGCCAGAGTGCCTCTGATACCAGGCAGACAGATAATGCCCTATTTCAGGGTGAGTTTGCTACAGAAGGAGAATGACAGTGGCTGTCTCTGCATGAGCTGAGGCTGCACCTCATCCTCTAGGTGAAAGCTGTCCACCCCCAACAAAGAGAAACAGAGCAGGATAAGGAAATGCCTTACACAAACTTCTCCTGAGTTAGTCTTCAGAACGTGGCATCCTCATTTTGTTTGAAATACAGGCCTTAAAAAAAATTCAAATGTCCTCTCATTTCCAGGTCACTATTACCATCCTTTATTATCAATACATGCTCCTTCCTTCCCCCCCCAACACTTTGCAAAACACAGTGACATCCGTTCTCAATGGCGCCTGTGACCTGGTGACAATGCGAAATTATTTACTCATTTGGCAACTGATGATATCACGTCACTATCACCCTGCTAAGGACCGAAACCACATGAGAAGTCAGTGGCTAAACCGTGGAACCCACGATGGGACTTCCACTCTGCAGCTCCAACCTCCCAAGACACACTTCCTTCCCAGAACGCTTCAAAAAGGGAAGATGTTTTCTGGATCTTATTTATAACAAAACCTCCACCTGGAGGGGAAAAAAAAAAAAATCCAAGGAGACCCGGGCATTTTCCCTTTAGGATTGAAGAGGGGAGAATTTACTCTCCAGAACCTTTAAGATCTGATAAAGGAAACCTGTTCTCTCCGGAGCTATAAAGAGAAAGGGCTAGAAGACAAGTTGAAACAAAAATTTGCTACTAGCTGTGTGATGTTAGATAAGTCACTTGATGCCTTGGGGGCTTTTTTCTTCTATAAAACGAGGGTGTTAGCCAAGAGGTGCTGCTTACATACTTGAGCTCTTAATATCTTCTGATTCTACACACAAAAGGGCAACACTGTTAGATTTTTACAACTTAGTCTTATAACTAACTGGTCGTGGGCAGGAAAGACTGGGGCCTGAGAGCCATGTCATCCCCGGCTCCAAGAAAGTACAATCAAATACAGCCCATCCTGGCGCAGATACACAGGTAGGATGCGTTCTTACTCACCTTGGCTGAGTCAGCAGAGCTATTTCCAAGAGGGAATTAATTTCTACTGCAATTTCCTTCCCCCAAGTTGTTTTAAAAGACAAAGAGTCAATACCCAGGATGCTTAGACAGGGCATCTCTGGGGTCCAAATATCATCTGATGTGGGCAGTCACAGAGTTCAACTGGGTGTGAATGTCAGGGCCAATGGCATGAGTAAGAAAAGGTGAAAACGACCGTGAACCCATTTGAACAGCGGTGGCTCTGCAATGGCACAGAGCTTTGCAAAACACAAAGCCCACTTTTGTCTCTCGCTCAGGAAGTGGCTGCCAGCATCCAGACAATCGTTTGAGTGAGCCCCGACTGCCGGCCCAGGCTCCGAGAGGACATGTCCTGAACATCGCTCGGAAAAATACAATTAAAATGCTCATCCACAGCTCTGCCCCAAAATAATTTCTGAAAAACACTTTCCTAATGCTTAACAATAAAAACTTCATTATTCCTGAGGTATGCTGGAGGCTAATTACACAATGTCAAAGGACTCCCAAAGGATTTATTATGTCCTTTAATGTCCACAGAGATCAGGCATATTATGGGTGGTTCTACCTATTTGATGAAGGAGAAAACTATTTTTCCCTTCATTGAAATATTTACTGAAGAACAAACTATGTGGCCTTAAGTTCCTGGACCACAGAGTTACGGGTTTCATTTCATTACAGCTCATTCCAAAGTTCTGGATCATTCCTTTTATTCTTTCAAAAGTACTAAAATCTTTTATATGCACCGGGTTATAATGATAATGTTACTGTGTTGAGTCTTGCTGGAAATAAGCTAGAAGTTGGAAAAATTTTGCTTTATGGGAAAACTCATTGCAGTAAGACCTGATCCCTTATCCCACGAGCTGCACTGGGCTGCCTCTTAATATTTAGATGAGAAGAAAACACACATTAAGTTTTCAGAAAGCATGATGGCTACACTGCAGCTATGACCACAACAAAAATTCAGAAAAACTAGTTTTTGAGTAACTACTACCTTTGCTTCGATGCCCCTTGCCAGCTCTCTAAATTATTTTTTCTTCTCCACATTCCTTGTGACCTCTTAGATTTTTTTCTTTCATTACCCAGTGTACAGTATATATGCTCTTGCTGTAAGGCATCCCGACCCCTTTTCTGGAAATGGGAAGTAACCGACGAATCTGAATGTCTTGTTCCCTCCGTTAGACTGCACCCTCTTTCCTTCCCGACTCGTGCTCAGCGCAGCACCAGTGCAATGACTCAGAACCGCCTAAACCCCGCTCACCACTATGGTCAAGCTTTTTCTTTCCATGCAGCCAACTCTACAATGCCCCTTCCTTCGTGAAGCCTCCACAAATAATGAGAAACAAAAAGAGCAAATCCCCGGGCCATTGTTCCCATCTAATGAAGCAGCACTTACGATTTCAATTCCTCTCCCACCCCACAGTGTTCACACAATAGTTTGCTTAAACAGTTTATTACTCTATTATTTAAATGTTTCATCTTCTCCTCCTGCCTTTAATGTCACCTCATGGGAGGCACAAACAGAGCAGTATCTTCCAAGTGTGGGCAAAATCGCTCTCATGGTAGGCAAGACAAATGTGGGTAGACGGGCCCAGCGTGCCTTTATTCACTGAGCACGTATCTGCTGAGTGCACACTAGGAGCCAGGTGTGTTCCTGGGGCTGGGGCATGCTGATGACAAAGAGAGTTGCTGTCCTCAAAACTTCACACTCCAGTACCGGAGACAGACAGTAAACACTAACAAATAAATAAAGGGACAGGGCTGGACATTCCAAGGCGTGGGCAAGGACACTGGTACCATTTAGCTAGGGTTCTTGGAGAAGCCTCTAAGGAGGGATTATTTGAAGAAAGACCTGAATAATCCAGGAGAACTGGACATTTTAAGATGTGGGGAAGCACATTCCACAAGAGGGTGGAGGTGGTGCCAAGGCCCTGAGTCAAACTGAGCTTGGCTAGCGGGAAAAACAGAAATAAAGCCAGTGTGGCTGGAATGCAGGGAGGGAAAAGAGGTCAGGAGATGATCTGACCATGCAGGGCCTTGCAGGCCATGAGCAGGAGCTTCAGTGTCGTCCTGACTACAACGGGAAAGCACGGGGGGTATAAGCAGGGAAGTGGCAATGTCCGGTTTTTGCCTTTAAAAAGTTCCTCCGGCTACTGTTTGGAGAATGACTTCAAGAGGACGAGGGTAAGAACAGTTAGAAGGCTGCTGCCGCTGCCTTGCGGGAGGTGACTTGAGCTAGTGTTGACAAGGACGCATCAGGGACAGTAAGAGTGGTGCTTTGGGGATCTATTTGGAGTAGGACAGAGATAGACTGAACTGGAGGACAGATTGAATGTGGATGACTCCTTCCTAGTTTTTGCCTGAGCCACTGGACAGAGATGACGGAACCGGAGAAGGTGCAGGCGTGGGGTTAGCAAGGATCAAAACTGCTCTGGAAGCAGGAACTGCCCATTAGGGAGCCAATGAGAGCTGCCCGGTTCACAGCTGGCCGGGACCAGGCAGCACAGGGAAGAGCGCTGAGCTGGAACTAGGAAGTGGGAGCAGTCGGCAAACTGATGGGAGTTAGAGCCAGGGGGTGAGATCACTTGGTGGCAGGTAGATAAAAAGGCACAGAGGCCAGCCCAGGGTATGACAAGATCTAAAGGTCTGGCAGAGGAGGAGGAGGGCACGAGGAGGAGGAAGGGTGGGGACACGGGAGGAAAACCACAGAGAGATGGGATCAGAAGCCCGGAGAAGAAAGTATTTCAAGAAGGAAATGGTCAACTGCATCAAATCTGTGGGAAAAAGAACACAGGTGGAAAGAAAAGTGCTTCTATTTTCAATTCTCTTTTTAGCTAACTACCGTAGATCCTCATTATTCACTAATTCCTTATTTGTGAATTTGCCTACTCACTAAACTTTATTTGTAACCCCAAAATCAATACTCCTGATGACGCACAAGTTCCCAGCTGAGGCCAAACAAGGTGACATTCCCGTTCCACATCCTTGTTTCAGCTCTCCTGCTGTAAACAAGCATCTTTTTTGGGGTCTATTTACCACCACATTTTTCTCATTTTTGTGCTTTTTTTTGGTGATTTTGCTATTAATAGGCCCCCCACGGGTAGTGCTGAAGTGCTAACATTCTTGAGCGCAGAAGAGCTGTGAGGTGCCTTGAGAGAAAATGCATGCATCAGATAAGCTTCCTGCAGGCATGAGTTACACAGCTGTTGGCCATGAGTTCAGAGTTAATGAATCAACTATATATATATACATATATATAGTATCTTAAAATAGAAACACATAAAGTTATGTGCCCCTCTGTGAGCAAAGGCTCACAGGAACCTAACCCTGCATTTCCCCTAGGAGCAATGGCTCAGTATTCACCAACTCAGCACTTGCTGAGACTTTATAGAAAAGAACTACCACAAATAATGAGAAGTGATACTGTATCAAAGATTCAAGTGAGCACCAGTTTCCTCGGGCTTTAGCATTGACGAGGCAACAGCATCTAGCCAGAATCCAATACACCACTCTTACATTTGTTGCCTTCATTTTTATAGCTGCTTCTTTCTCTGGCAAGTGGTAGTAGGAATATAGTAAGGCTTTCTTTTTCAATAATTGTTTAAGTGAAAAAAGACAACGAGCAGGCAACGTAAAATTCCATAGAAAATGAAACGGGCATGACATGGCAAAGGGTGTGGCACTAGCCACGAAGCTGCTACACAGCAGTGCCTGCACGTGGCAAAAACCAAGAGGACCGATGAACAGCAGAGTTTGGGAAACAACACAGGCTAAAGACTTTTAGTCTCTCTGTCTATGATTACATGGCCATGCATGAGAAACTTATCTTCTGTGAACCTCCTTTTTCCCTATCTGGAAAAGGGGACAACAGCATCTCACAGCACTACCTCAATGATTTAATGGAGTAACATGTAAAGCAGTTTTTGAGAACCCCCGAGGACTTTCCATCTATATGGATTCCATCTATCAGTATTTATCATCTCAGAAGTTCAAATTGAGGCATTTATAAAATATTTTTTAAAGGGGCCGGGGGTTGTGAGGAAGAGTGTTCAGTTGCCTTGTTTTTTGTTATTGTTGTTGCTGAAACAGAGTCTCACTCTGTCGCCCTGGGTAGAGTACAGTGGTGTCATCATAGCTCACAGCAACCTCCAACTCCTGGGCTCTTAGCAATCCTTCTACCTCAACCTCCCGGGTAGCTGGGACTACAGGCAAGCACCACCACACCCGGCTGTTTTTTTTTTTTTTTTTTCTTTCTTTCTTTCTTTCTTTATGGTAGAGATGGGGTCTCAACTGTTGCTCAGGCTGGTCATGAGCTCCTGACCTCGAGTGCTCCTCCAGCCTCCGCCCCCCCAGAGTGCTAGGATTATAGGTGGGGACCACCAGGCCCTGACAAATATTTATTTCTTAACTAATTTAAAATAACTATAATAAACCCAATACATGTTAGCAAAAATATATCTTTTTAATGAACAAAACTATTTTTTCAAACAAAAACACTCCTAAGAATGGCACTGTTTTGCGTATTTGTAGATCTCTTTAATGTCTGGCTTCAGCCAGCTAGATTTTTATACCTATTTCTACATTCAATCCGTTGCCACGTCACACTTCACACAGCCTCTGGAAAACGCCACTGTATACTCATGAGACAAGGAGAATGTAAATAGGCCAATAACATCTTAGTATTATCGCAAAAAAAAGTTTTAATTGCATGGACACCCCCTGGAAAGTGTCACTAAGACCCCCACGTGCATACTGAAATAAAGGGTTCAGAATTGCACCCCACAAGGTAAGTTCTTAATGCATATTAAATTCTCTTTTCCTTTTATTTTTAGCCTCAGTGTTGTTAAAATATGAACACATCGAGGCAAAGGCTTCTTCGGGTCATTATAATTGTATAATACCTAGCACAGGGTCACGTGTAGAGAGGTGGCCAGCAAGTGTTACAATTGTTGCTCAGATGCCTCTGTAACTAATTAGCTGTGTGACTGTCAGACAAGCATTCTTAATCTATGTTCAAATTCAGAGGATCCATGAACATGAATAGGAAAAAAAGTTACATCTCTATTTTCTGACCCTAAGCATTTACTTTAATTACTTAATTTAGGCAATAAACCACAGTTGAACTAATAGCACCTGAGATATTGTCACCAACAGAAACCACAGGTATTCTCATATCATATTATGGTTATTGCAAATATCTCGAACAACCATATATGCTCATCACTAATTCAAAATGATGGTAGTTATTAGACTCCCTCCCAGCTCTACCCCGGCAGCTATAGTGTAGGGAATATGCTGTTCACAGTGAGGAAAAAGTGGGTGGGAAGTAACACACACCTGAATGCATTAACAAGAGGATCAGGAGTCTGCAGTCAACCTTAAATCAGCATTCAAGGACCTGCTCTACGCAGTTCAGTACTTTTGAGCTAATTGGGCCTAGCACAACTACACAGGTGAAGAGCGAACAGTGAAAGCTAGTATTTCCCAAAACTACCTTTTATCCCATCATAAAAATATATACAATTGCAAATCCCAACATGCAATAATGAATGACTTTGCAGGGAATCCATGATTAACCTCACCTGGGGCTGTTCTTAACATTAATGGCTTGTGTGGAAACAGGCTTAAAAATGAATGTTTTGATAATCACAGGAGTATTCTGAGTATTTATCTGTTTGCTTAAGATCTAAATAAAAGTGTTTCATACCTTCATATCCTCAAACAGCAAAACAGAAAAAAAGAATGGAAAAGAGAGAAAAAAACAAGGAAAACAAGAAAGAAAAAGGAAGAAAGAAAAACAAGTTTTCCAGGGTTCCAGGAAAGAGCACTTACCCTAAGCACTTAGCACTTCACACAGGGGTACTAAAGGGTCATAGTTTAAAGAATCTATCAGTCACTGCACTTGATGACACAGATAACACACATAAGCCAATTAGGCCCACTTAAGCTAGAGATTGGGCCAACAATGCTATGTTTAAGAACTAAGAAAGCCCAGACAGACTGCATTTCAATCCCTGTAGAAAAATCTAGGCTATGTCAGGCACAGCCAACAGTGGCACCAAGATAAAATAAGGCAGGAGAGACTGCCAGCTTCTCCAGGAACAATTCAAACCGAGACCAAAGCTCTGCAGACGCAAACTCCTCTTAGAGCCCAACAGGCAAAACCATGGCCAGCTCTAAGGCATCAAAATGCTCCAAAATGGCTTTTCTGCGGTTTCCTGCACCCAGAAACCAAATCTGACCAGCAGACACTCCAACAAGCCAATTTTCCCAATTCTATTTAAACAAGTCTGTCTATTCCACGCTTCTTTTCTCTGTAGAATATCTCTTTTTTTTTTTCACTTGCAGAGATAACGACAGACTGGAGGCTCGCACTTCCTTCATCTGACCAAACAAAATGAAACTCATGTTGGGGTGAATGAAATGCTAAA
This sequence comes from Eulemur rufifrons, assembly GCF_041146395.1. Taxonomy (NCBI): domain Eukaryota; kingdom Metazoa; phylum Chordata; class Mammalia; order Primates; family Lemuridae; genus Eulemur; species Eulemur rufifrons. The sequence continues at coordinate 6,849,677 of NC_090994.1, forward strand.
AGCCTAATGGGGGGGGAACCCTGCATTACATCACTGGAGAAATTAGCTTAGTCTGCTTTGGAATGGCACCCCACCATCAAGAACAAGTAGTTACTGAATGCACCCATATAAATACCTGGTAGACCTCTTGCGCGATAGAAATACAAAGCCGTAACTTTCTGATTCACGGAACCCGAGGCTGGCACAATGCAGAATTGCAATGAAGAGGCGTGAAGGTTTGGGAAGGTCTGGCAGATAGTAAATTGGAAGGAGGCCGTAGGAATGGAGTTGAGCCCTCAGAGAAAGGCAAGATTGTCCCCTGCAGAGGTGGGAGGGAACTCCATGGAGAGACAAGCACGATGGGAGCAAAGTCCCAAAGGAGGGATTCTCCATAATATATTGCACAACTGAGATTAGGGCAGTTTGCCTGCATTGGAGGGTTAATGAAAGAAGGCTTGAGAGAGAACGCAGGTGAAGATAGGTTGAACCAGATGAAAGGAACGTTGAGATCTGGGCTCAGTTAAGACTTTTTCCTGTAAACCAGGGGAGGCTTCCAAGCAGGGAGGCGACAGAAACAACAAACAGTTTCAGGAATAAACAAGGGAGACTTAGCTCTTCAGTTACTTTATCCTAACTATGGGTCCTTTTGTCAAATCCAGACCAATCAGAATCTTTTGCGTCTGGTGAAATAAGTGTCCCAAATTATAACCTGGGATCATTTTCCTAACACCTAGGCCCAGGAAATGCAATCCAAATATTTTTCTTGACTGAAACCACGGAACTGATTCCACTCAGGACAGAACACAGCAACTGACTCTAGAACAGGAACAAAACAAACAAACAAACAAAAAAAAACAATTAAAAAGAAAGTATCATACTCGCTCCTGTGACTATAGCAAATTTGGTTCCACATTTTTGGAACACATTTGCATTGGCGACGCCCAAGTCAATAGTTTTGGAAAAAGCTTTTACTCCTCTTAAACAAAATTAGAATTGATAACATTTGTGTAATTAGGCATCGCTAAACATACTTTCACTTAGTAGTAGTCAGTACTCCATAGTGCTCAAAAGCAAAGAAATAGATTTTATCTATTTTGGAGCATTTCACTTCCATAACTACTAGCTACTTAATTAGCTGGCACTTGATTAGGAATCCCTGTCTGAACCGTTATGACTAAATCATGACATGATGGCCTGGGGCAGAAGAAACATCTCTACTTATTTCTGAGAGCATGGACTCTAAAAGTAACTTATGGGGGAAAAATCAGTTTTTTGGATAAAAGGAAAACAAGGAATAATATTCATATGAAGGATCACAATCTAGGAATAATACAGTAAATATGACATGGTTTAAAAAAAAAAACCTGACTCATGGCTACAGAATTGAAAAGCATCTAGGTGTGTTCACAGTGTCTCTGAAACTGACATTGCCCTCAGAAAGCATTAACAGGTTCAGTGACTGTTCCCCATTAACTAGTAAAGTGAGGAAAAATAGAGACTCAGAAGGGGAGTAAAGTGAAAGATTAAATTGCAAATAGGCCAAATGAATGAACCTGAGAGGAGGTGATAAAATTCTCAACACAGTCAGCTGTGGTTATACTAAGGACTAGCCCAGGTCTAAACAGCCTGTAGTAATCGCCCCAGCTAATGGCAGAAGTCTTCCCAGTTGACTTCAACAACCTCACTCTTGGATAAAAAGTGAAAAGATCCCGGTTTTCACCTGGGTCAAACTTGCTCCCACCCCCACCCACCCTCCCCCTGTTTAGGATCCAAAGCGACACAACAAGCAATCCCTGTGCACATCCTGGGGCTCCCAGCGCAGCTGTTAGGAATGCCAAGCACCCAGCGCGGGGATTGTCACCGTTTTCTTAATAAAAATATCCTCTTCTTGTCCCCCGATGAAACTCAGGATTCAGATGGCAGCCTTATACGCTCTCCGTACACGTTCCGTTAGGGAACCAGTGTCCGCACAAACAGCCCAAGGGCCAGCCGCCCCCTCCCTGTGCCACACACTTCCTGTCCCTTCCATCACCTCCACACCACAACTTTCCCGTTCAGTTGACAACTATTACCAGGAGTCCAGTCGCCGGAGCAAAGGGGGCGGGGGACTCTCGACCCCGACTCCTCACTTAGGAGCGTCAGAGAAGATCCTACGCAGAGAAAAGCCAGCAAGCACCGCGACAATAAGCAGCATCCCACGTGCCGACCCCGGCCCGCCACCTACTCCCGAACGAAACCGCACCCGCCGCTGGGGCCCCGCGGGAGCGTCACCTTGACGTTTCCACCGTGCCGAGCGCTGGAGCTCGGGATCGGGCGCGGGATCACCGTCCCAGAGCCCAACTGCACTTTGAGCCACTCGGAGTCTCCAGTCCCCGGGTGGCTTCCCCAGCGGCGCTCCCGGGGGAGGGCTCCGATCGCCGCCGGCTTCTGGGCTGCCCGGCGGGAATCGAGCCCGGACTGCGCCCCCGAGGGCAGCGGGGCCGAGCCCCGCCGGCGTCCCCCGCCCGGCTCCGCGCAAGCGGGCAGGGCCGCTCCCGCGAACTTTGCGGTGGGGCGATCACTCACCAACCCCGTACTTCTGCCGCTTGGTCGGGATCCAGCGGGCCATGGCGGCGACCTCGCCCCGCGGCGGCGGCGGCTGCGGCGGCTACAGCTCCTCGGGCGCCGGCCGCCGCCGCTCCGCGCTGCTGCGCGCCCCGGGCTCCTCCGCCATGTTCCGGCCAACTTCGCCCGACTGCGCGGGCCGCCTCCCCGCCTCCCCGGCCCGGACGCGCTCAGGCCCGGCCCGCGCCGCCCGCGGTCACCTGCTGGGCCGGGCGGCCGCGCCGCGCTGCGCGCCCCTCCCGGCGCCGCCCCGGCCCCTCCCGCCGGCCGCGCCCTCCCCGCCGGGGCCGCCTCCGCGCCCCGAGCCGGGCTCCGCGCTCTGCCCGCCGGGGCGGCCGCGGCTCCGCCTCGCGCACTTCCCGGGAGCAGCTTCCCGGGGCGGCCGGGGTCTGGCTCCGGCTGTGTTTTGGTTGTTCCCCGCCTTCCCCACGCGGCTCACACCCCGGAGGCCGGGTCGCGGGGGCGCCCCCAGCGCCGCGCGGGAGGCGCCGGCTGCACCCAGGCGGGGCGGCCGGCGGGCGCGCAGTGCGGGCTGCGCTCCCACGGTGCGCGGGCCGGGAGCGGCGAGGAGTTGGAGTTGCCTCTCGCCCGGGCACCGCCAGTGCCTGGCACTCCGCCGGCGCGCAGTAAATATTTGTTGAATGAATGAGCATTTGACTGCTGCGTTCACCCCCTAGAGCTTGAACAGACACCGCGAGTGCCGGAAGCGACTCCAGGGCAGACATGATCTCCTGGGGCCACCGTTTAGAGCCTTGAAAGCAGGACATTTGTCTTCTGATAAATAGAGAACTGGCGCAGGCGAGGCGCGCTCCTCACAAGTACCCAATCGTCCCCTGGGGTAGCGGTCCCCAACCTTTTTGGCACAGGGGACCGGTTTCAAGAAAGACAGTTTTTCCATGGGAGGAAGGGGGGGGGGAGGTTTGGGGATGATTCAATCGCATCACATTTATTGTGCAGTCAAACCTCTCTGCTAATGACAATCTGTATTTGCAGCGGCTCATCATCCCCCCAGCTTCATCTCAGGTCATCAGGCATTAGATTCTCATAAGGAGGCGCAATCTAGATCCGTCCATGCACACTTTACAGTAGGGTTCGCGCTCCTGTGAGACTCTAATGCCACCGCTGATCTGACAGGAAGTGGAGTTTATGCGGTGATGCGAGTGATGGGGAGCGGCTGTAGATACAGATGATGCTCCCGATAGCTCGCTACCGCTCACCTCCTGCTGCGTGACCCGGTTCCTTATAGGCCACGGACCGGTACCCACCTGCGCATGAGGGTTGGGGACCCCAGCCCTAGGGGAATCCTCAGTGGGGATATTATTTAGAAAGCCCTAATTTGGAAGTCCTATATCCCAAAACACTGGGATCCCTCCCAAGCTGAGGAAATTCAGACCCTCGTGCTCAGGGAGAAAGTCCACCCCAGACCCTCCTTTTCCAGCTAGCCAGCTGGCCAGCAGCCCAGAGAGCAGAGCATCCCTGCGGAGAAGGGGCCAGGTGCATCCCTGTATTCTGGGGTCACAGACTGTATTTTATTGGCAACGATCCAAAAGTAACAACTGCACATTTAAACTACCTTAGGCTCCAGGCGGTGTCCTCTCTGGAACGCACCTCCTGGAACTCTTCTCCTGGGGAGACCTGGAGAAGGAAGACTGGATCTGAGTCCAGGGGGCTCCTTGCTACCTCATAGCTAGAAGGAAAATCGCGAGCGGAGGAAATGACTAGCTGAATTATGTTCTCTGTCTGAGAAAAGCCTCTTGGGAGAAACTGTGTTGTCCTTGCAGTCTGTGAACATTTTCTTGCCTATTTAGAAAATGAAAGAAAGAAAGATAAAATAAACAGGTAGCAAAAGATAGTAAAGCTTGAATGGAGAATTAGTACATTTTAATCTTAGTGACTTTTTGCAATACCATACCTGCAATTAAAAAAAAAAAAAAAGTTCTCTTCATGGTGGGTACCTCCCAGAGCTTACTTTCTTCTCCGTCAACCAAGAGGTATTTATTCACAATGTGTAATGATAATTTAAGAAATTCTTCTGTCACTTGAGGCTTGACGTGAAGAAAGAATTCCACCATCTCCCCCAAAATAATTCCTGTTTCTCCATCAATTACATCACGATTAACCTGATTTCCCAGGTTCGGTATTTTCTTCTTCCTTCTTTCCACAAATAATTAAGCACCTACTTGTTCTACTAATAGGGGTGTAGCAATGATTAAAGGAAAATCCCTATCTTAGAAGGAGAGAGTAAGACACAAACAATAGATGCATAGCAAATGAGGGCAAGTCCTAGAGAAAACCCCAGAGCAAGGAGGGCAGGGTGCGCGTGGGTGCGGCTGTTTTATGTACAGCGATATGGGAAGGCAGCTCTGGTAAGGCGACGTGGAGAAAGTGAAGATTCCAGGGGAAAGGATTCTGGGCAGCAGGATCAGCAAATGCAAAGGCTGTGGAGCAGGTTTGGCAGGTTCCAAAATCAGCAGGGAATCCTGGGTGGTGAAAGCTAAGAGGTGAGAGGAAACTTGGCCCACCAGGCACGGGGTGACTGGATACAGAGAACCGTGGCGGCCATAAGGACTTCATATATTACTACGACAAGGGAGGGGTGCGGGGCTTTGAGCCAACCAGGGACATGACTTAACTCACCTGCTATGGTATGAAGCCACCGGGAAGGGACAAGGAAAGCCACGTGGATGGATGGAAGGCTATTTCAGTTGTTCAGGCAAGAAATGAAGGCAGCTGGGTCCAGGATGGTAGAGGTGGAAAAGGGTTTGGGTTCTTGACATATACTGAAGGTAGAACCAACAGAAGGGCAGTGTGAACAAAGTGGGAACTTAGTACTATGAAGCTCTGGTCCTCTCAGTACGCTTCAACCTTTTTTGTAAAGTTTGCCCCCCAAAAGAGATGTGCTTGTATTATTTTTAAGAGCCCTACCCCTCATTGTATGCACTTCAGGTCCCACAAACCTTGGCTTTTGCCCCTAGGTGTAAGACACAAGAAGGGCAAAGATGGTCTAAAGTTTGGGGCTTTAACTGATGAATAGAGTTGCCATTTTCTTGGTCACCTGTGATACCTGCCGGGTCTTCACCCTTCTATATCCAAATTGTTCTGTATCAGAATTTTCCTCTCAATATTTCTTTAGGACTCGCTTCTTCACACCTTCCTTGGCAGCTCCTCCATGTGGTCCCTTAGGAGTTGAAGCCCCTTGCACTGGGCCACGCGGCCCACCTGTTGTGGAGTCCAGGCTTCTCACAGTTGGTTGTGTCCTCTGTGTCCAGGGAAATTGGATGGCCTCTATTCTGTACGCATGGCCATTAATATATTTCACATTTAAAACACATCAGATGGTTCATACTCTTCTCCAGGGGAACTGGGTTCCTACCAAAAATATTTCAACTGCTTCACCCCACCCTTGCATTGTAGACTGTCTCCAAAGCTTGAGGTTTGAATCTGGGCACTGGTGATTTCCACTTTGACAATAATTGCTCTAAGAGAGTTGGCGGGAAATGGAAATTTTTAATTACAGCTTTTGGTATGTTTATTCTTTTTCCTCTGAAGTCTGAAGTCCACCCACTTTGTTGTATGAGATGGCTAAATCCCAGTTTCAAAGTCCATTTAAATCATAAAAGCAGAGTCATTCAAAGTCTTTTATTAAAACGAGGCTTAAAATTAGAGAGTCAACCAGATGGGTAGGTGGAAAGGCAGCATGATGCCCAGAAATATCCTTTTCTTTTTCCACTGATATCTTTTCAGAAGAAACATTAAGCATATTCCACAACCGGAGACACTCAGACTCCAAAACCCACATAAATACGAGCACACTTATGCACGCACGAATGTTCTCAGACTCCACTTGAAGGAGCTTGGGAGGAAAAGAAATGAGGATATGAATTTGGAGGCTACTTTGACACGAGCATCGTGACTATCCCTTAGAATACCTAAGAGAATAGAGGGACAGATGCAAAAGACATTGGCAAGGGTGTCACTTTCTGCAGTGATTACCAGGTTTATTTTGCCAAATCTGGCTGATTTGATGGCTTCTCTGTGAAAAGCCTCAGATTCTGTTAGAGTGTCTTTTTTTTTTCCTAGATAAAGGAGGATCATTCTTTGATCCTATATATGAGTAAGTGGCTGCTGGAACTACAAATAAATAAATAAATAAATAAAAATTAATAAAATGTAATTGGTTCTAAGCAGTGTTGTGCAGGCTTCTAAGAACAAACGCTTTGGAGCAGGATGTTTCTATGTGAGCCAGAAGCAGGTGATGCATAGTCATTTGGGACCCGGGAACTGAACAGGACAAAGTACCAATCTCTCTAGTCCCAGAAATACCTTTTCATATGCCCCAGGGATTCTGGCATCATTATCCACCCTTCACCCCCCAAGTGACTTAGGTGTGAGCATCTTTGGGTCCGTCGTGGTCTCTGCCAAGTGGCTTTGTTGGTGTCTGATGGACGGGGAGGTGATGGTCAGTGATCTAATGCTGGTCATCTCCTCCTCCCTGTCATGGGGACATTTATGCTTGGTAAGCACTTTCACCCTTTTCACAAACACAGCAGAACACTTTTTTTTCTGTTTTGGTTCTAGAATGTTCTTTGCTGCAAATGTCTACATGAGCTGACACTACTTTGGGGAAAGGTTGATAATGTGAGCAATGAGAAGTCATTTATTAAAAACGGCATACATATTGAGGTGCAATGGAATCAAAGCCACTTGGTTTTTTTAAAAATAACATTTATATACTGTATATCCTGAAAGATTCCTGTATGTGTCAAAAGATTATTCTCATAAAACTGTTTAAAATAAGAGATGATGGAAAGCTAAGATACAATATAGAAAAATTATGATGTAAGCTTCAGTGAAAACAAACTGTAGAGGGCACAGTGTGATTATGGCTGTAGAAAATAATAGATTTACATAGGAATGACCCTAGAAACATATGAAGAAAAGGGAAAATTTTACTCAGACTTCTTCAAAACAAAATAAAGAAAACCACTTGATTGTTGAAGTCAATCAAAACTAGGTATTAATAGGAAGAGCGGAAGTTATTTGCCTAAACTTGACCTTTCTTTGTGACAAGAGTAAAGTTTCATTCTGCAGTTCCCTGGTCACAGTGGCACTACGACTATATTGCTTAGATGACTGTCACATTCAGCAGATTTTTCTTCCTATTTGTGGGCAATTAAGAAAACAAACATTGGATCTGGAATTCTTATTTAATATCAGAACAATTCCATCTTTCAAGGCCACCAGCTGTAGAGTCGCACTAATACCTAATGTGTGTGGACTAACAAGTATCTGGCTCTAAATCAAGTTGTTTAATCTCTACACAACCTAATGAAGTAGATGTAACTCTCTTGTCATTCCCACCTTACTAATGTGGAAATTGTGGCTTAGAAGACGTTAAGAAATTGCCCACATAATGAATTAGTGACAAAACTAAATCCAAACCTAAACAGCTGGACTCCAGGGTCCAAGCTCTAAAACAGAGGTCAGCGAACATTTGCTGTAAAGGGCCCTATATAGCTACAAAATATATGTTATATATATATTTTATATATATATTTTTGGCCTTTGCAGGCCATATGGTCTTTGTCGCAACCACTCAAATCTGCAACTGTAGCAAGAAAGCAGCCACAGGTGATACATAACATGAATGAGTGTGGCTGGTCCCAATAAAACCACATTTGTAGATATGAATTTGCATTTCATGTGATTTTCCTGTACATGAAATATTATTCTTTTCATATTTTCCTCAATCATTTAAAAATGTGAAAAACATTCTTATCTTGAAGGCTGTGCAAAACCAGGTGGTGGGTCAAGAGTTGGCCCTGAGGCCTCAGCTTGCTAACACTTGCTCCAAACCATTATCCTCACCTCTTTAGGTGGGTGGGAAAGCTGGGGACCTCCAGGAGAAGGAGCAGGATAACAAAGGAGGCAACTGGTGGCACTTTCCCACTGGAAGTGTGTTTGCTTAAGAATTTGGGAAAAGTGCTTGGAAGAAAAGTCATGCAAACTACAAATAGTAAAAGGTTGCCTTAGAAATCAGAGGATAGGGACCCTTCTGAGAGCAGTGAATAACTGTTTGGGGAATTATCTACTGGCCTATCCTTTCTGAACTCTGTTCTGCATGATACAAATAAAAGACATAACTAAACCTCTGTAAGACAACAGCACACAAGCAACTCCTTTGGTACCCGTGGAACAAGTAGACTTCTAAAGAGGGGAGGTGGCATTCTCATGAGTATCCTGGTGGAAACCACACAAGGCCTGGCTGAGATAAGGGTGCTAGAAGGATATGTGACAATATCTGAGAAAATGTTGGCAAGGCCAGGTAGAACACCTGGCGATACCACCTGCTGAAGGTCAGACCAGAAGAAAACAAAATAGCCCAACTGGTTTGTCAGTACTGAGATACATACCCTAGGATCTTCCAGAAATGCCCAGATGGGGCTTGGAAAGAAGGTGGAGGTGTTGAAATTGTAGAACCAGCACCGGATTGGTAATATTCTTAAATACTTTCACGTTCATTAGCTCGCTGAGATTGGGACAGCAGTTTGTTGTCTTTAACTGGTCTTTGTCCTCAGAATTCATGTTTTTGAATGTCAATCTTTTCTTTCTCTTAGGAGAAACTTCATTTAGCATAGAACTGCTAGCCCTAATAAGAGTGACTCAAAGTTTTAAGGATTATTAATTTGGATGGCAAGATTTTGAACTTGGATATTTTGAAAAGTAGTCTTTGAATCGAGCAACTATGGGATTGTCAAACCCATTGTTAATAGCTTAGCAACAAATCTTTAATATTACAATGTAGACAATGTTATTAAGGTAATTTTTTCTTCTATAATCTTCAATCTCAAGATATGGCTTCATCCCAGGGTTGTTTTGCATCACATTTGGGCAATATTCCTGAACTCACTTCTTTCAAGATAACAAGGTACCTTTAAATACTTTGCAGCAATTACCTGGCTGGGCTGAATCAGGTGGACAAGGCCCCGGGGTTCATTACTTACATAGTTTCTTAGTCATGTACTGTGGCATAAAGTTCTTATTTAAACAAGCCCTTCCCTCCCATAAAATCATGCCTCAGGGTTTGTTCCCCTGCATGACTCATACCACATATGCAAAAAGTCTCTTAAGAGGAAAAGAAACTCATTTAGGTTCTTCTTGGTTACAAACTCCATTTAGAAATGATCTGATGGACAATTAATGTCTGTCCTGCTTAACCTTGGGCTTGGCTCACACAAGTGCTGGGTGAACACTGGCCTTGGGAGTTGTATTTTGATTTTCTCTTGCAATTTGCTAAAAAAAGTCTCTTTTAAACACAGTCTTCTTATTTGTAAAATAGTTGTTGTGATTCGTTGTCTGGGTACAACTGTTAGAATTCTTCAAGATGGTCTATTATGTGAAGATGGGAAACTCCACTTGTTTACCTTGAATATGAACAATAGGAAAATTCAAATGGCCATGTATTTTACTTAATATTCTGCAAGCCATTTGAAGTAGAAGCATACCAATAAAATGAATAGACTTCTAGTGAATCTAGTCAAGAATAAAAGAAAAATACAAATATGCACAATTAGGAATCAGAAAGGGTATAAGACCATACATACAGAAAAGCAATTTGCATGAGACTATAACATACAGTATAGTTCTTATATAATAAATTGTAAAACTCACAATGAAAACAGAATTCACTAGGAAAATGTAAACAAACAAAATTGAGCCAAGAAATAGAAAACCTGAGATGACCAAATAGCATAGAAAACATTGCAATGTGGTCAAAATATTACCTCTAAAAAATGTGCAGGCCTAGCTATAAAGGCAAATATTTTTGTATATTCAGGCAATAGGTCAGTTAATGTAATATAAACTATTCCTTAGAAAAAAGGTGGGATCTTCCTAATTTATTTTATGAAACTAGCCTAACCCCGGCAATAAAACCTATTCAAATATAGAATAACAATGTAAATAGAAGCTTATATTTGTACAAATACAATACCAATACAGCTATAAACTGAGATGCAAGATAAAATATTAGTGAATTGCATCAAGCACTGTATGAAAAGAATAATGCAGAATGATTAAATAAGTTGTATTCTAAAAGTACAGGGGCAATTCAATAACAGGAAATTTGTCAACAGAATTTATCTCATCAAAAGGTCAGTAGAGCTGGTGTGGTGGCTCACACCTATAATCCCACTGACTTAGGAGGCTGAGGAGAGAGGATTGCTTGAGCCCAGGAGTTTGAGACCAGCCTGGGCAACATAGCAAGACCCTGGCTCTAGAAAAGAAAAAAATAACTAGCTGGGACTGGTGGTGCATACCTATAGTCCCAGCTACTTGGGAGGTGAGCCAGGAGGATCGTTTGAGCCCAGGAGTTCAAGGCTGCAGTGAGCTATGATCATGCCACTGCACTCTAGCCTGGGCGACAGAGTGAGACCTTTTCTCTTAAAAAAAGTCAGTAGAGAAAACTCAAATGATTATCTAGATACATATGCAAAAGACATTTGAAAACACTCATTCTTGATCCAAACCCTTAGTAAACTAAGAATAAGCTATACTTCCTCAACATGATAGAGAGTATTTATTAGAAACCAGCAGCCAGCATCACACTTAAGCATGAATGGCCATGCATTCCCATTAATCAGAAACAAGAAATGCATATCTCGTCACACCAACATTAGAGCAGTATTCAGAGATTGCTCTTTCCAATGCAAGGAAATAAGAGACATGAATTAGGGGAGACTAAATTGTCAATATTTGCTGATGGTATCATTGGCTAGCAGAAGCAACAATGAATACTTTAGAATAAATCAGAATTTTATCATAGAACATGTTTAACTCTCTTCCCCTGTTTTGAAGTACACATACGGGGACTTCCTAGGCAAATTCACTACTATGCTGTAATGCATGATATTTCTGTTTCTGCAGATTCTCTTTTCCCTTCTGAATTTATTCATCTTTAAACACAGAAGAGAATCTAACTTCCAAATTATTTTACTTAATTTGTTATGGAAAAGCTTAATCAGGTCAACCCAGTTGCCATTCATTTGCTTGTCCGTGGGATGCCCTCTTGGGTGGAATGAGCCTTTGTGGGGGGGTTACAGGGTGTCACTCTGAATCCTTCCAGCAAGGCTGGTGCCATGACCTCCACAAAAGGCATTTGCAGAACCTCACAGTTCATCTCCCAACCCAGAGGGTGCTGACAGCCCCACCCCTGTGGTTGGGATGGTGTCAAGATCTCTGTCAACATGACCCTTTCTGCACTAACCACAGAATTTGGGTTGCAAGTGAGACTTTGTGGCGTGGTAGTTGCACAAATATATTTTGCACAGAGCCCATGTTTGCCTAAAGCTGACTCTGAGGGAGCATCTCACTCTTAGCAACTGACTTCACATCTCCAAACTGATAATACAAGGGAGCTCCGAGCTATGTTACAGTCCGAGCCTGATCACATAAGTAAAGTAAAATCTGTGGCTTCCCAAGCTAAGCTAGAGAACGAACTGTCAGTTGCAAAGGCAGCAGCATAGAAAATTAAATATACGAAGATACTTGTGAGAGCAACAAAAATATAATTGGAAAATATAATTACAATTGCTGCTAAATTAACCACATGCATATCCATCAAGCAATTTAGGAATGATTTCAGAACCACCGATAATTTTCCTCTTGCGATGCTCAAAGCCTTTTCTTTCAAACATTCCTTCTAACAAATCCTGTGGTATCCTAGAAAATGTGGCTTGACCTTGCCAGGATTAAGAAAGACCACAGATGTAGAATATTCTTGTTTCCGTGGCCCAGAGTAGAACAAGAATATCGAATTCAGAAAATGAATTAGAGAGATGGCAAAACCTCAAAATAAATTTTAAAATGGCATGAATTAGTCCATGGCAATTTGGGTTTTTTAGTTGTTTGTTTATCATGATTATTTCTTTCCCTTTTTTTTTTTTTGAGACAGAGTCTCACTTTGTTGCCCTGGGTAGAGTACAGTGGCATCATCATAGCTCACTGCAACCTCCAACTCCTGAGCTCAAGCATCCTCCCGCTTCAGCCTCCCAGAGTGCTAGGATTACAGGCGAGAGCCACCCCACTGAGCTGGTCTTATTATTTCTTTCTTTCTTTTCTTTTTTTTTTTGGAGACAGAGTCTCGCTCTTTTTGCCCTCGCTAGAGTGCCATGGCGTCAGCCTAACTCACAGCAGCCTCCGGAGTAGCTGGGACTACAGGCATAAGCCACCATGCCCGGCAAATTTTTTATATATATTTTTAATTGTCCAGATAATTTCTTTCTATTTTTAGTAGAGACAGGGGTCTCGCTCTTGCTCAGGCTGGTCTCGAACTCCTGACCTTTAGCGATCCTCCTGCCTCCGCCTCCCAGAGTGCTTAGGATTACAGGCCAGAGCCACCGTGCCCGGCCTTATTATTTCTTTTTTAGAGATGGAGTCTTGCTCTGTTGCCCCAGCTAGAGTGCAGTGGCATGATCATAGCTCACTGTAACCTTAAACTCCTGGGCTGAAGGGATCCTTCCACCTCAGCCTCCCAAGTAGCTGGAACTACATGCATACTCCACGGTAATTTGTGTCTGCATATTTTAACAGCAATAATTTACCATATGCTATTGAAAATAGCTTATGAAACCATACAAGAACAACAAAACATTAAAGATCAAGGGGAAATGCTGCTATTCCTGGAAAAGAAAGTTGAAAAGGAATGCAAAAAAAAAAAAAAAACACCAAGGAAAAGAACCCAGATTTGATGTAGATAGATGTGGTGCTAGTGCCACCTGCTGTTATAAGTATAAATTGCAGCCATCTACTAACTGAGGAGTTCCAAATATTCAGTATTCTTTTAAAACCTGCCCTCTTACGGCAGGATCCATGAGTTTTACGTTGCTTTCACTATTTCCACATATCTAGATCTTAGCATGTGCTAAGAATTAGTGCTAAGAGCTTTACATAAATCCTCTCATTTAGTTGTCGTAACAACTCTACCAAGTAGGTAGTATTTTTATTCCCATTACATAGAAGACCAGAAGAGAGCTTGAGAGGCACCAAATAACTTACCCAAAGACACCTAGGGGGTTCGTGGAAGAGCCAGGGTGAGAACTCAGCCTGTCTGATCAGAATCCAACCTCGATGCTGATATTCTGCCCTTCTATGTTATTGGGATCTCCCTTTTTGGAGATCTTTCCGAAAATATATATTTCCATCACTTCGGCTTTAGTTTGCTGTCTTCCAAAGGATTCATCTAGTGGAATGAATTATTAGGAAACATCATGAGGCCCAAGAAGAAAATCTGGAGGTTATTTTGGGTGGTCTTTCACATTTTCATAAAAAATTCTTAACAAGTTTCAGTTCTTCGTGTGCATTTGTGCTAACTTGCATAGCTGACAGTAATAACTTTTACGTCTATATTTTCAGAGAAGCATAGCTTGCAAATGGGAAGATGGATCCTATTTTGCCTGAAAGGTACTCCCTTAGACTGAGGATTATACAACCATTTTATTTTCATCAGGGAGACAAGAATGGCTTATTGGTCCTTATTTTGTATATATGGCTTGCTATAAAACTTTTATTGGTTATTGTTTGCAGATGCTAAGAACTTTGAGTGCCATGTTCTACTGAAATCCTGGGGTTTGTTGCTACATGTAATGGCATTTTGTGTCCAGGGTTTGAAAACACAAAGCAGAGAGCGGATGCAGCAACTAGAAAAGTTCAGCAATAGCTGGTCCAACAGGGCAGAGGGAAAAACAGGAGGGAGACAGGGGCGGGAGAGCAAATCCAAGCGGAGAGGAGGAGCCAAATGCAGAAAGTGCACTAAGGAGCTGATTATTGGAAGAGTAGAAGCTGGAGGTGAAGTCCCTGCACACACCTGTGAGTAGCACAAACAGTTGGCGTCATCTGGCGTGGTGGAGGCCAATGAGAGGCAAATGGTTGGGGACCCGTGATGAGGTGTGTGGTTTCCTTGGAGAACATCTCCAGCGGCTCAACACCAGATACTATTAGGGTCCAGTCAATCCAACCGAATAGAGATATGTCCAGCGCCTCTGGTGTGAAAAGCAGGGTGCCAGTTGCAAGCTATGAGGAGTCAATAATCTGCCTCAACTCATATCCTTTCCCTCGCCTTTCCTCCACGGGCTTGGCATTGACGGTGCTTAATTCAATCCAGCTGTAAATAGTTGCAAACCTCAGTTGCTGAGTTCCAATCTGATTAAGTGTGGTGTACCACGACCTGCGGCTCTGTTACCTGGTTACAGCTTAGATTGGCACCCAAAGCCCAGCAACTGATTCCTGGGCCCGCATCCTACTTCTTGCCTGGAAAACCCTACTTCTTACGTGTGTGTGTGTGTGTGTGTGTGTGATGTGTTGTCATTTTTTTTTCCTTTCTTTAAATTGTAAAAAACATAACATTAAATTTACCATCTTAACCGCTTTTAAGTGTACAGTTCAGTAGTGTTAAGCATAGTTATGTTGTTGTATAATAGAGCTCTAGAATTCTGTCTTGCAAAACTAACACTCTATACCCATTAAAACTAATTCTCTGCCCTCTTTCACAGTCCTTGTGAACCACCTTTTTATTAATACTTTCTGCTGCTGTGATTTTGACTACTTTAGACACTTCATATGAGTGGAATCGTACAAGCTTTGCCCTTTTGTGATTGGCTTATTTTGTTTAGTGTTATATCCCTGAAGTTCATCCACATAGCAGGTAACAAAATTTTCCTCCTTTTTAAGGCTGCATAACAAAACAGTGCAAAATCTACTCATTCCATTTTTTAACAGAACAATTCCATTGGCTAAAAAAAAAAAAAATGTTGCTTTAGGAGAGACTTGGCAGGTGCAGGAGAAACATCAACACCTACGGGCCTTGGATAAATGCAAATCCTTTTGAGTAGTGTTGAATATTTTGATGGAGAAATTTTGTCAAAGGAACTGCAGTGCACTTCCGTGGTCCCCCTTCATCCCCTCCATGCATTTCAGAGCTCCCGATTGAGCGTCTCACCTGCCCTGGCCACCTTCTTTTCCTCTTTTTCCAGAGGAGAAAGATTGTATTTCACTTGAGTTACACCAAGAAGATTTCCTGAGCTAAGAGTACCAAGGATATGGTTGTGACACGTGGGGATGAGGGGTGCCTTTATAAATAGCCACCAGGCAGACCAAAAGTTGTGATGCTTTTGAAGTCACCTTTTCACTATAAGTTAGTGATGTGTGCTTAGAAGTCACTCTGCTGGGCACTTCTTCTAAAGCGTAAAGTTCTGGCATAGGGGTGCAGGGGAAGAAGACATGGGCACCCTATAGGAATGGTGGAGTGGAGTTGTGATACAAGATGGGGGGCCCTACCTGCCTGGTTGAAGTAGTGCTACACCCCATATTTCCTAGGCACTGTCCCATGACCTCTTAGCAGCCCTTCTTGTATCTGACTGAGCCCTACATTGAATATTGAATTAATGGTGCTGCAGAGGCAGGTTGGGAGGTGCTACCCTCCACCACCCTGGAGTTGGCCCTAGAATTCTCAGACCTATCCTTCTGCATGGACATTGCTTTGTGTCCTGGGTCGGCTGCAGATGGGTAGAATGGCAAAAAGTTCTTCCACATTGAGAGTCTTTCAGGACAGAGCTGTGTCTGACACTCCATTATTTGGGCCTCCATGGCAAGGGATGGTCCTGAAGTTCTGCTAGCCTGGTTAAAGCTTCTGAAGCTAATAAATACAAAATTGAAAACACGGCCTTCCTTACCCTCGCCAAGGAAAACGGGTGAGATTTCCTTCCATTTCCCACCTTTCCTCCACTGACAGGCTTACTTCTGGTTGTTTCTATTTCTTTTAAATTTTTAAAGTAATACAAGTAATACAAGCATAGCGTATTCATTTGCTCTTGATGCTGTAAAAAAAATGACCACAAATTTAGTGCCTTCAAACAACACAAATTTATTATCTGACAGTCCTGGAGGTCAGAAGTCCAAAATGAGTCTTCAGGGAGGATAAAATCAAGGTGTTGGCAAAGCCGTGGTGTCTTTTGGAGGCTCTATGGGAGATTAATTTCCATACCTTTTCCACCTTCCAGAAGCTACCCAAATCTCTAGGCTGGAGGCCTCTTCTTCTGTCTTCAAAGTGTATCACTTTAAGCCCTGCTTCCAATGCCAGGTCTCCTCTCTGACCCTCGCACTCCTCCTTCCCCCGTGTGAGCACTGGCCCATTGAGCTCACTCAGATAGTGTGGGATACTCTCCCCATCTCAAGATCCTTAGGCTAATCACACCCACAAAATTCCTGTTGCCACGTAAGATAACATATTTACAGGTTCTGAGGACTAGGACATGGATATCTTTGGGGACCATTATTCTGTCTACCACACTTAGTAAAAAATAAATAAAAATAATTCAGAGAATAAAAAGTAGAGTCACCCCCCCCCAATAATTGTAACTGCTTCTGTTATTAGCTCTTTTGCTTGTTTGCTAAGAAATGTTAAATAACTTGTCTCTATATTTCTATTCTTGATTTATCAACTTAAAAAAAGCTAGACTCTCTGAATTTAACACACTTACTTCTTTTCTCTTGTCCTTTGATACTTCTTCACCCTTCTCATTTAGTAAGTTATATGTTAAATAACTTTTGACACTGACTCCTGATACTCACTACCAATTGCCCACGTGTAAGATGCAGAAGTTACCACACCTACACTTTTCTCTATTTCTCCTCCTACTCCTCCAGGCTTGGCTTCTGTCAGTGATATAACTAATTTGACATGGTCAAGGATTATTTTTCTGTAATGATCATTAAAGCTTCTATGTGCTTTGTCTATAGATTTGTTCTAAAGTTGAACATAAATAAATGGGAATTTCAATATAATAATGATGAAAGTATCAAAGAATCGAGTAGGGTGATGAGCCCTATAGAAAAGAAATGCAATCCTGCATCACTGAACCTGTACCTCTTGGAAAAAATAATAGACCCCAAGCATCAAAGTCAAATGGAATCTTTTTTCTTCCAAGCAACTACTTAAAATGGGTGCACATTTTAATCTGCCTCATACAGACCCAGGACTTTCTTGGACAGCTTTTGTTTTCCCGGGGACCCTATTGGTTTTATTATTCTCATGTTCAAGGAACAGAAGAAGAAAATCTTAGTTTCCTATGCAAAATATCTGTTGAATAAACTCCACTTAAAAAAAAAAAGACATTCTTCATATCACATTTGGGTTGCTTCCGTATCTTGGCTATTGTGAATAATGCTGCAATGAACATGGGAGTGCTGGTACCTCTTTGAGGTCCTGATCTCAATTCTTCTGGATAAATCCCAGGAGTGGGAGTCCTGGATCATACAGCAGTAATATCAGACCTTACTCTTTAAAACCCTTCAGGCATTTCACCAAGTTTTCAAACCTCCCCTTTGCTTGTCTCTTCACTTTGCTCACTCTGTACTTCAAGGTTGCTGTTCATTCCTTTTGCTGAGTGGCTTAGCTTTCTTTCTGTGTGCTTGACTGTTAATTATGCCCTGACAGTCTCACTTTCCACCCAAGTGATATTCCTAAGGAATTTTGCTAAAGGAAGAGTGTTCTCTAAAAGGAATTTAAGGGCCAAATGCTAAAATTATGATTTTCTTTTACCTTGCTCTGAGTTTGTGCATGGTAGAAAAGGGACTGGAAAAAAATATATATTAAAATGCATATACTTACATAGGGAGATTATGAAAATTTTATTTTTTCTCTTTTACAAAGTTATTACTATACAAATATATTTCCTTTATCATCTGAAAAATAGTAGATAAAGAATAATTTTTTTCCTGAAAATTAGTGAACATGTTGCCTAAATTAAATGTATCCCCCATTCTTATCTGCATTTCTATATGTAAGAAAATAGAAAAGATCAAATAATAATAGCTGACATTTATTGGGTGCTTCCTATGTGCTAGGCAATTCGCTAGATATTATACATGAATTAACTGATTCAATACTTACAGCAGCCCTATAAAGTAGGTATTGTTTTTGTTTTGTTTTCCATTTTACAGATAAGGAAGCTACAGTACAGAGAGTTTAAGGTACATGTGCAACTTAGCTGGTAAGAATAATAATCAGAACAAATGCATAGGGCACTTACTATGTGCACTATTCTAAGTGCTTTATATGTGAAAATACCATTTAATTCTGACCTGGACCCTGTGTGATTGATAAGATCATGATTCCCATTTACAGATGAATAAATTGAGGCCCAGAGAGGTTTAGAAACTTGCTCAAGGTTGCTCAGCTAGTAAGTAGCAAGGATTTAAATCTGGACAGTTGGGGTGCAGGTCCACGCTCCTGAACATTGCACTCTGAAACATAACATACACTGCATGAGCTTAAACTGTAAAGTAAATGGGTGTAGCCTATCAAACAAAGGGGTTCTTGCAGAGATTACCTTTGGAGATATCAATATCAGGGATGTGTTCATAATGCCTGGTGAATATCCTGCTACTGCTTGGTCATTATGCCTGTTAGGTTGGTGGAATTGAGTTTCTGTGGAATCTATTTAGGTGCATCCATTCACAGCAGGGTGGGGGGACTCCTAGGAGGGCAGGGTTTGAATTACAGCAACCTGAAAATGAAGTGAGACCCTTGCCTGGAAAGTAAACACCAGAATGCTTATTCAAAAAGCAAAGCCTGGATTTGTTAGGCTCTCGAGAGAGATGCCATCATTATGAAAGGCCTTATCCCAGCTGGCTTCCTGCGCGCAGCAAAGCCTAATGATGCTGGCAGGTCACATAAGCTTGCACTAATGGGCTCATGTTTTATTTATTCAGGTGCTGATTTGACATTGCCCAGCCCCGATGAATCTATGGATTTGGAAATAACTGGGTTCTCTCTATATACTGTGATGTTATCTCCAAAAATGAAGGAAATGAGAAACAGGAAAGGCCTGGATTCCCTGCAGATAGCTCCCATGGTTTACAATAAGAATTCAAATACTACAAAAAGCATTAGGCAACATTTAAAACACAAATCAACAGTGTTTAACATGATATATTGCAAAGACATTTCTGGCACCGAAAGTCTCTCTTTAAGCAACACTTCCACACGGTGCCAACTAAATAATGTAACAGCATCTGGACTCTCTCTAAATTGAGTATGAAATTATGTATTTCTCCCATGACACAGATGATACCAAAAGGCAACATTTCCTAAAATAAAAAATGAAGGGTAAATTAAGCAGGCTAAGGAAGACTCTCTTGTGCCTTCTTTTTTTTTATTTTTAAAACAACTTTTATTATTGGAGTAAAACATACATAGAAGAGTGAAAAATAATGGGTGTATATTTGAGCACATTTTTATACACATTCATGTAACTACCACATCAATCAAAAATCAGAATGCAATCATGTCCTCAAAACTTTAAAGAGGTCCTTATGCCCTCTTTAAACGATTCTCATTAAAATTAATCACTATCCTGACTTTTAAAATATTTTTAAATTTAAAAATTAGAACAGATCTATAAACCACATAAAACACATGTGTATAATAAAGAATTAGTATAAGATGAACACTTATAATTACCACCCAGGTTAAGGACTAAAATTTGACCAGCCACAGTTATGGACTGAATTGTGTTGCCCCAAAATTTATATGTTAAAGCCCTAACCTTCCCCACCCCACAATGTGACTATATTTGGAGATAAAGCTTTTAAAGAGGTAATTAAGGTTAAATGAGGCCATAAGAATGGGGCCCTCATCCAATGTATCCGCTGTCTCTATAAGAAGAGGAGGAGATGCTAAAACCTTATGTTCACAGCCAATTGATTTTCAATGAGTGTCAAAATACTATGATGGGGGAAAGAATACAACAAACCATGCTGGAACAAGTGGATATCTATATGAGAAAGAATGAATTTGGACCCTTACCTCATACCACATACAAAGATGAGCTCAAAATGGATCATAAACCCAAAAGTGAGAGCTAAACCATTACAATATTCAAGGAAAACATAGGAGTAAACATTTGTGACTTTGGATTAGGCAATGATTTTTTAGATATGACACCAAAGTACAAGTGACAATATAAAAAATAGATAAATAGAACTTCATCAAAATTAAAAACTTTTGTGCATCAAAAGGCACCACTATCAACAGAGTGAAAGGCAACCCATAGAATGGGAGAAAATATTTGCAAATCATATATCTGATAAGGGATTAATATCCAGAATATATAAAGAACTCCTACAACTCAACAACAAACAACTCAATTAAATAACAGACAAATGACTTGAACAGACATTTCTCCAAAGGAGATATACAAATGGCCAATACGCACATAGATAGGTGCTCAAGATCATTACTCATCAGAGAAATGCAAATCAAAATCACAATAACATATTCACCAGAATGATTATAAGAAAACAAAAAGCAGGCAAGTATTGGAGAGGATGTCGAGAAATCTGGACCCTCATTTATTGCTGATGGAATTATGAAATTGTTTAGCCATTTTGGAAAACAGTCTTGCAGTTCCTCAAAATTTTCAGTGCAGTTATCTGTGACCCAGAAATTCTGCTCCTAGGTATATACTCAAGAGAAAAGAAAACATATGTCCACACAAAAACTTGTACAAATTTGTGAAAATTTTGGCCATTATTTCATTAATTAAGCTCTCTGCATCCCCCTTCTCCTGCATCTCCCATGTTTTTATTGACCTGCTTGCCAGTGTCCTGTAAGTTTCTTAGGTTCTATCCACTTTTCATTCTTTTTTATTTTTGCTCATAAGATTTGATAACTTCAAATGACGCATTTTCCAATTCACTGATTCTTTCTTCTGCCTGTTCAAGTCTGATGTTGAAACTCTCTAGTGAATTTTTCAATTCCATTATTGTATTTTTTAGCTCCAAAATATCTGTTTGGTTCTCTTTATAATTTCTCTCTCTTTGTTGATATTTTCATTTTGTTCATATGTCATTTTCCTGATTTCCTTTAGGTCTTTGTCTATGTTTTCCTTGAGGTCCTTAACCATATTTAAGACAGTTGTTTTAAGCCTTTGTCAAATAAGTCTAATGCCTGTGTTTCTTCAGAGACAGTTTCTGAAGATTCATTTGCTCCTTTGAATAGGTCATATTTTCTTGTTTCTTTGTATGCCTGTGATCTTTGGTTGAAAATTGGGCATTTGAGGAAACAGCCAACTTTACCAGTCTTTGTAGGCTGGCTCCTTTTAAGGAGAAAATATTCATTGATTAGTTCAGCATGAAGTCTTGCCTAAAGTCTTCTTGGGACTGTTTCAAGGATGTATCTTCCTTGGGCCTGTGTGTGTGCTTTTTTCCCTTTTCATTCCCCCATATGCAGAGCTACTTTTAAATATTTTAATTTGCCTAAGGGTATCACCCTTGATTCTTCTCAGGGCCTTTGCTGTTCTATTGTATTCCTCAATCAGTGATCTCTTGTCCCAGTTGTCCATGGGTCTATAGTCCTCTTATGATTTTCATGAATCATGCCCACTGTTTCCCACAGCTTGTTCCAGCCAGAGATCTGGGCTGCTTTTGGCTGTCTCAGCTCTGAGTCAGTGAATACAGAGGCCAATCCCTCAGGCAATCCACAGACAGTTAGAAAGATACAAATTTGGTTCATGGAAAAGGGCTGGGGACCAGGCCACTACTTTCTCCAGACTGTGTCATACTGGGAAGGGAGAAGAGCAAGATAAACAAAAACATGATGAAATTTCCCTGATGTTTTGAATGTAGCTTTTTCTTGATTTGACATTTGCTTGGTTGCAACAGATCATTAGTTGATTTCCAGAAATCCGATGAAGTCATTTAATTCACATTCTCATTGTTTATTTAATTTTTCTTGGTGGGGGGGGGGAGAATGAGTATCCGGAACTTCTCAGTTTGCCACCTTGTTGATATCACTTCTGTCTTTGCACTGTTAGTCCCATCTTGGCATCTGCTTCTCTGAGACCACAGATTAATATAGATTTTTAAGTCTCTGAAAGGATTTTGCTTTCTCCCTGATTGCAATTAGAGGTTTGGAGCAGAAGAGTGACATGATCTGATTTAAATTTTGACAGGATTTCAGCTAGATGCTCTCTTGAGAGTGGGCCTGAAAGGTGTCAAGGGAAAAAGCAAGTAGATCAGTTAAAAGACTATTGCAATAGTCCAGGCAAGAGATAATGGTGGCTTGGACCAGGGTTGTAGCAGCAGATGTCAGATTCTAAATATATTTTACAGGCAGGGTTGATGGAGTCTACTGACAAATAGGATATTAAGGGTAAAGAGGCAGCTGGGAGATTGGAATTGCAAGGGACTGAAGAGGAGGGTGGGAGGCAATATGCAAATATCAGGAGCTCAGTTTTGAACGTGATAATTTTGAAATGCCCCTGAGAATTACAAGTGGAAATGTGTGCTTAAAGTCCAAGGAAATCTCTGTGATGGGGAAATAAATTTTGGATAGCAAAAGATGGTAATTAAACCTATGAGACTGGATACAATTACATAAAGAGTGAGTGTAGATAGAAAAACACAATTAGTCCAAGGACAGAGAACTGGGATACTACAACATTTAGAATTTAGGGAGATGACGAACCAGCAAAGAAATGTTAATAAAGGTAACATTTAAAGACAGTCAGAAAAATCTTACTTATATACTTTATTTCTTTATGAAATCTAACCTATACTAGGTCTAAGAATTATAGACAAATTCTATGAGGTTTTGTAGTTCATTCACATAGCTAAGTAAGGAGTCATTTTAGCAGTTACAGGATTAATTGTGAATAAATTATAAAGTGAATAAATTATAAATTATGTGAATTTAAGTGAATAAATAATAAAAATGCCACTTATATTCAACAGATCTAGGGACACAATTTTCTAGTTATCATAATAGCTTAAAATTCCCTACTGATATTGTGTATAAATCATGCATATATATGTATATATATATATGTGTATGTGTATGTGCCTGTGTATGTATATACACACATATATATGTTCTGTTTGTCTGGAGAACCTTAACTAATATGCATGTGTATTTTATACACACACACACACACACACACACACGAATATATAAGAGGGAGAGAGAGAGAGGGAGAGAGAGTGAGAGAGAGAAAATATGTTAGAATTGGCTCACAAGATTGTGAAGGCTGATAATTCCCAACATCTGCAGTCAGGAAACTAGAGACCCAGGAGAGTTGGTAGTGTAGTTGCAGTACAAGAGCCAGCAGGCTCAAGACCCAGGAAGATCCAATGTTTCAATTCAAGTCCAAAGGCAGGAAAAAAACCCAATGTTTCCACCCAAAGGCAGTCACATAGAAGTTCCCTCTCACTCAGACTTTTTGTTCTATTCAGGCCTCCAAATGATTGGATGAGGCCCATCCACTGCTTTACTTAGTCTACTGATTCAAATGCTAACCTCATCCCAAAACACCCTCATAGACACACCCAGAATAATGTGTGACCAAATATCTGGGTACCTTGTGACCTTGTCAAGTTAATGCACTAATTTAACCATCACAGCCTCATCCCTTATCAACTTGGTACCCACACACATCTCCTTAAACCACACTTAATCTCCAAATGAAGGCAGTAACAAGGTCATAATTCTGCCTAACACGACACAACTATCCTGTGCACAACTGAAAATGCACTAACTTCTTCTCCACAAGTGGAGGTACACATAGTCTTTGAGTGATATTTACTCTTCTCTTTGATATTCAATAACTTAAATACTATGATGTAAAATTGACAATATTTAAATACCGATATAAATTCAATGCATCCCACTGTAAGATCTGGACTACAGAGAAGAACAATCACGGAACTCTTCAAAGATGCCACGGCTCCCCTCCCAAATTTCTCACAGCTGTAGTGAAAGACATGTTCTCTGGATCCTCCCGGTGTGGGCAAGGAGGTCTTAAATGATAAATCTACTTTAACATTCCAATCTCCCTAAGCCTTTGAAGTTCTCCTTCTACATTAAACCAAGGTATGTCTGGCATTTTCAACTCACTTTTGGTCCATGTTTCCACCGACAACCAAACAACCAAACTGTTAGAGTTCTTCCTACCTCTCCAAGCTGCAGCACTAAATGCAGAAACTACTTAGTGGGCCCTTATCAATAAATTTGGCCCGATCCAACTTTATGTTCTTTCCACCTTTTTTCCATACCCTTACCATCCATGCCCATACATGTTCCCCAGATTTATGTTTGTATAAATTGGGAAACTCAAGTCGTTCTTTTGGAGTGCAGTGTACCTCCGCATGGATCACACTTTGTACCTTACCTTTAGGGGCCTGTTGGGACTTGAGTCTAATTATAGGTCTAGAAGCAAAGCGGGGTGGTGGGGGGGGTCCTGAGGAGACTCAGCACTGTCTTGCACAGCAAGTGCCTTAGGGGAGGCTGTTGCAGTTTCCTTGGGTAACGCAGGGTTACTTTCCTCAGGCAGAGGTGGAAGGTTGCTTTTAGTGGAGGTAGGGAGACTGCCTCCACTTTGGGGTGGAAAGGCATTTTCCACTGGTGAGGAAGACTTACCAGAATTTAGGGGCTCAGTGTCCCCAGTGTCATCAGGGTCTTCCCCCACCTCCCCATTCCCATGTTCTGTATCACATTCCTCCCCGTCAGTGCCTTCACTTTAACAATAGAGACCCTGAGAGGCTGGAAATTCAACTTGTGTGGTAATTGAGCCCATCACAGGATAAGATTCTGAGTCTGATTTTCAGCAATCTCAGCCCTGTGGCTACAGGAGATAAGGGTCTCCCTCAGGCATACATAGAAGCTTTCAGATCTTTTAAGTGTTTTTTTTGTTTTGTTTTGTTTTTGAGACAGGGTCTCACTCTGTCACCCAGGCCAGAGTGCAGTGGCATCAGCCTAGCTTACTCAAACTCCTGGGCTCAAGCAATCCTCCTGCCTCAGTCTCCTGAGTAGCTGGGACTATGGGCACGCACCACCATGCCCGGCTAATTTTTTAAAATTTATTGTAGAGTTGTGGTCTCATCACTATTGCCCGTGATGGCCTTGAACTCCTGGTCTCAAGTGATCCTCCTACCTCAGCCTCCCAAAATACTAGGATTACAGGTATGGGACACCATGCCTGGCCTAGATCATTTAAGTGATTTTTGAGCTGGAAATTCAAATCTCTGAGCTCATCTTTTTCTTTCTCCACTTTGTCCAGTGACAAAAGCAACCAGCCAATCTGATCATATGCATGAGTTTCCAAAAAATGTTTGAAAATATCATATACAAAGTCACCCAGATCATTGCTTCTTACAAGTGGTTGATTTTCAATATCCAATGGTGTCCTTTTGTGTATCTCTATTGCCAGATCATGCCATAGACTATCAGTGCGCTCTTTACTACTGGAAGTAGAGTCAATAGTGTCTTTAAATACATTCATATTAGAGAGCCAATTTTAGAAATCCAAGAAACAATTCAGAGAACGCATTATTAAAGTTCTGTTCCTCTAGAACCACTCTCAGTATCAAAATATGGATTAGTCAGGATTCTCCAGAGAAACAGAACCAATAGTGGGTGTGTGTGTAGGGGGGTGGAGGAAGAGAGAGAGATTTATCATAATTGGCTCATGTGATTATGGAGGTAGTCAAGCCCCCCAATTTGCAGTCTGCAAGCTGGAGGTTCAGGAGAGCCAACGATGTAGTTTTAGTCTGAAAAGCTGGCAGGTTTCAGAACCAGGAAGAGCCAATGTTTCAGTTAGAGTACAAAAGCAGGGAAAAAACTGATGTCCCCAATTGAAGGCAGTCAGGCAGAAGGAATTTCCTCTTATTTAGGCTTATGCAGTTGTATTTAGGACTTCAAATGATTGGGTGAGGCCCACTCATGTTAGGGAGGACAATCTATTGATTCAAATGTTAATCTCACCTAGAAATATCCTCACAGACTCACCCAAAATAATGTTTTACCAAATATGTGGGCACCTCATGGCCTAGTCACATATATATATATGTGTCACATATAATACACACACACACACACACACACACACACATATGAAGTTTTTTCCTATAGCTGTATACTTTACAATTAATGTAAGCACTTCCTGGAATACTTTTACAGAACACATTCCTTGCTCTGAAAGAAAGGGGTTATGACATGAAGCAGACTCACAACGCTGAATGATTCATGTGTTGGGATTTAGACAAATGATGATGCACATACAACAAGATCTAACACTGCAGAGTTAACATCTCACTTAATTATTTTGTATCTTATTATCTGAATAATCACAGAATACAGATTTCTAAATAACCTAAATACTGTTTCAAACATATTTGCACACAATACCTTTTCCCTAGCATAGAGTCTGGCAATCAGCGATGTGTCACATGAAGGAGTTTAAGCAAGAAATAAACTTTTGTCAACTGGGGAGCTGGGTGCATGTCCCACGTTGATCTTTTGAAGTCAGAATACAAATTAGGTCAGGGAGGGCCATGTGGAAAACCATGGTAGACCTCTAATGCAGAGATTATTCTTCCAAATTTACAGATGAGAAATTAAGTTGTGGGACTTTACTTAAGGGTATTCTACAAGTCAATGACCAAAGTAAGGATATAGTTCTTTGAGGTGTCTCCATACTACTTTCCATAGAGGTGGTACTAGTTTGCAGTCCCACTAGCAGTGTATAAGTGTTCCTTTCTTTCTGCATCCATGCCAGCATCTCTTGTTTTGGGACTTTTTGGTAAAAGCCATTCTCATTGGAGATAGGTGATATCTCATTTTGAACGATAATCAAGTGGATGGGAGGGGAGAGGGGGGGATGGATAAATTCACACCTAACATGTACAACCCACACTGTCTGGGTGATGGGCACACTTATAACTTTGACTCACAATTCATGTAACCAAAACATTTGTACCCCTGTAGTATTTTGAAATAAATTTTTTAAAAAGTAAGGATACAACTTAGCAGGCTGGGCAAACATTCCACTGTAGTTCATATGCTTTCCTGGCTCTGATTTAATGACTTTGACCTAATGTTCACTGAAAAAACCCTGGCTTAGTAAATAATCCCTACAGAGACCATTTCATGATGCCAATTAAAAAGTTTTTCCTGGCCATGTTTTTGTCCTCCTGCCTTTCTTAGCAAAAATTTCTACATCAATTGCCTTGAAGAGATTCATTCACGTTGTATGCAGATGCTCCGGGTGTTACACAGCTGTTGAAACTCACTAGCTACAAGTTCTCAGGGAACATACTGAGAACACACTCCCTCCGCTGAGAA
This sequence comes from Eulemur rufifrons, assembly GCF_041146395.1. Taxonomy (NCBI): domain Eukaryota; kingdom Metazoa; phylum Chordata; class Mammalia; order Primates; family Lemuridae; genus Eulemur; species Eulemur rufifrons. The sequence goes on from NC_090994.1 coordinate 6,877,434, forward strand.
ACTGCTGGAACTCATATATCTGTACTCAGAGTTTTGTCAACAATGTTTCCCCCGATTACAAAAGGAATACATGCTCATTGTAGAAAATGACAAAAGCACAGAGATAATAATAAAAATTATTATACTTGCAATCGCCAAAACAGATGCCATTGTTAAAATTTTCCATTCTCTTTTTCTATGCTTATCTTACACACACATTGACAAAATGAGTGTGCAGATGACATGCACATACACACACAATAATCCGTGCACTACACTCTGTGTGTGTACTTATTGCACAGGCAACCTGACAGTGTTCCATTCTTAAGAACGGGCTCCCCAGGCTCTCCATAAGGATAATTTATAATTAAATAATTAAATTAATAATTTGGGAACTAGTTTCTTCCATGCATGGCAACAAATCCTCACGGCCTAAGCAGTTGGTTCGCGGAGCATCTTTACACTAGCTGCCGCTAGTCTCAGAGATAGAGAGAGAAGCAGCTGAAAGAAACACAATTACACAAAGAATCAGAAGATCCAGAGCCAAGAAAGTTTACCACAAAGAAATTATAAATCTTATCTGAATGCAAATTTATTGACATAAAAATTTCATATTATTTTATACGTATACAAATATCTATTCTACTTGTACTTCTTTTCTTTTTATTTCTAAGGTTGTTTATCTTACCCTCCCTATTTTTTCTAAGTCATCAGTGTTTTTCTATCTTGTATTTTCAAAGAACCAGCTTTTGATTATATTCTTTTTATTGTTTCTTTAATTAATTTCTTATCTTTATTACTTTGCCTTCTACCTTTTTAGCATTTATACTGAAGACCTTCAGAATTTGATAGTTTATTATTTCAATTTTTCTTTTCTAAAATATGCACTTAGTGTGTATATTTGCTTAAGCCTCAGACCACAAGTTTTTTTTTTTGTTTTTTTTTTTTACGTTTTTCCCCGCCCCTACAAGTTTTTATATGTGTTTTTTTCTTTAAATTTTCATTTTGTTTCTTCAATTACTCCATGAATTATTTGGAAGTATGTTCTTTAATTTTCAAGTATAAACACTTTGGAATCTACTTCAGTATCATTTCTTCTTAATTTCATGGTATTGTGGTCAGAGAATTTTGTTGGTGGAATATTAGCCCACTACATCATTCATATTTATAAACATTCCACAGGTCTTTGGAAGATTTTATAATTTCCAATTGCTGGCTTCAGGATTCTATTTATGTCACTTAGACAAAGATTGTTTTTAACTCTAATCCTGTGACAGATTAAGATAAAGCTCATTAATTGTGTTGTACAACTTTATTCTTAGCAACCCTTTGCCTGCCTGATTTATCAATTACAGAGAGAACTGTGTTCAAACCTCTTATCATAATAGTGTATTTATCATATTCTTCTTAAAATTCTGAAAAGTTTTATATGATACATTTGGAGCATATATAGTCAGGTACATATAAGTTTAAAATTATTAAATCTTTGTGGTGAATTGTTCTTTTTTATCATTAAGCGGTGATTAACTCTACCACCAATAATACTTTCTTCCCCCAGTAAAGACTATTTTATTTATAATTGTTAGAGCAACATCACTTATCTTTGGGTAGTATTTGCCTGTCGTGTGTGTTTGTACGTATGGGCGTGCCTGTATGGGTTTGTGCGTACTTCAGTTGATTTACTTTTTATCTCTATGTACTATCATGTTTTAATTTACATAAGCAAAGTGTTTGTACCCCTGTAATACTCTGAAAAAAAAAAAAAGAAAGAAAGAAAACTAATATCCTTCCAGCTTTTTCTTTTTTGCTGGGGTGGGGTAAGCATCTTTGCATGTGAACAGATTTCTACGGCTTTAACACCGACGCTGTGTTCTTAGACTGGCTCTGAAGGCAGCGCCAGCCTTGTGACCTCCTTGGTGCCGGCACCATCTGCCATGATGTCTCCTTCACCTGCCGGCTGAGAGCTAAGAGCGAGCGTGCTTCACCCTGGGACAGGGAAGGCTCATCTACACGTGTGCTGTAGAATAAATAACAGACGCTGAGTCCTTTGCTGGAAGCAAGTTCTGATAGAAAGGAGGGCTGGGAAAAAGTTACGGCTCCAGAGAGGTGATGAGCTTGGAGAAAACCAGCATACATGTTCTCGGGTTTTCATTTTCATCTAAGGCTAGTACTGGAAAGAAGGGGAGATTTGCAAGGGCAGAGACGGGGCAACTGGGCCCCCTCCAACCCTTGGGCCAGAGAGCATTTGAAAATGCCTGGCAAGGTGGTAACTTAAGACCCCTCTGAAATGCTCGTCCGTTTGTCCCTTCGGGCTCGGGAGGCTGTTGAGATCTGTCAAGCAGAGACAATGAGGATGTTGGGTGACTACGTGCACTTCCCCAAGGGACCCTCTGAAAAGTGTTACCCCTCCCCGAATGATCTGTGAGGCCTTTTCTGCTGACGCTGAACCTACCTAAACTTCGATTGTGACGTCAGGCCAAGTTTGCACACACAGGCAAATCCTAAATTAAAAAGTGTCTCCCTGCCTGCGGGAAAAATGACCTTTGACGTGCTTCCCGGAAACCAAAGTCTGTTTGTTTGCTTTTCTAAGACTTAAAAACCAAGGCTTTTCCATCCCCCAGTGCAGTCGATTCGTGGCAGTAATGGAGTTGAGTGAGTTAGGTTGGCAGACTCGAGCCACCCGAAGCAACACGTGAATTCCCAGCCTCAGGAAGGACAGCGCCAGGGACACTGGAGGATCTCAAGAGCAGAAACAAGCCAATTCTCTCTTTGGGGAACAGCGGAAAGTCTGTAATCCCTCCGGCTTCATAAGCATGTCACCTATTCGGAATACACCATGTGGGGAGGGAGGGAGGTTCTGGCCCAGCCACAGAGACTCTGAGCCCTTCAGTGATGACAGCTACATCAGAGCCGTCAAACATAGGGAAGGGGTGGTTCCCCAGAGAAAAGAAGAGATGCTGAGTGGATAAAAACAGCCAATGTCTTCTTGAAAGGCAAGGAAGAAAAATCTTTTCTCTGGACCCCTTAGGAGAAAGAACATACTACATTTGAAATGAGGGAGGTAGCGGAGGAAACAGCTATGAACGAAGCATTAGGGGACTCAGACCCACCACGGCTGCCCCTCTGTGACATCTTGGGAAAGCTGGGGACCCTGTGTCTGTGCTTTGGTTCCCTGTGACTTCATCTCCTCAGTTTACCTACCCGGCTGCCCTGAAAGTCAGACGGAAGAATGGGTGTGCAAGTGTTTTGCAGACTGCAAATAAATGACTGAATGTAGAGGACCACACCAAGCAGGTTTCGTAAATTCCAAAGTGCCCGTGCTCGAGAGTGTCAGAGACGGCAGCAGAGAAAGCTTAATACATGAGGAGACCGACTCCCAAGTCCAAGTTCACGGTACGGCAATTTGTTGCAACCCGGGTGGAGGAAGACAGCTACATAAAATTCTCCTAGAGATGCTTTATCACTAGTTCTGATGGGAGACCAAATTTCTTTCCTGTGTTGGGTTCTTTCCATGTTGTTGCTGCCCAGAAATCCAACTCCTTGCTTAGCTCTGGGACTCTTCAGAATGGAACGCGTATCAGATATTGCATTATATTTGGTCCGTGATGACAAGAACACGGCTTGTCCTGATGCAATTATTACTGTTTGCCTCCTGAATGGTAACATGCATCCCAGATTGTTACTCAGCATTTTGCTTTTGGAAAAGCCTTGTCAAACATTCCTGGGATCTCTTTTAACAGCGTTATGAGACGTGTCGTCAGCATTGTCACAGCACCTCATAGTGGAAGAAATCTAGCCGCAGGAGGGTGAGACTCTGCCTGCGGACACAGTGACTAAGGGACTGGGCAGGGAACACGGGGCTTCATTGCAGAGGTGTGGATGTGGCCACTTCTTCTTCCCTTAAACTTCTCGCCAGATTTATGGCAATTATTGTAAAGGAGAGCTCAGGAGACAAGTATTTTAAAGTAATATTTTAACATAGTTATTGAAAATTCAGAAATGCTTGAGAGGGATGACTGGTTGGGGAGCCTATTACTGCAGGTCAGGACAGTGTCACATAAGGATGCAGTGCAGTTGGCTTAATGCGACCCGTCGAGACCCGGGCTGGGCAAGAATCACACATATCATAGCCTCAATCATGGGGACTCAATTACCCGTAGGGTCTTGTTACAATGAGGCTTTACAGAGCTATGGTCCTAAGGTGCAGAACACTTTATCACTAAGGACGGCACAGTCATTATTCAGAAGTGGTGTCCAGATCACTTACAGGGGTGAGGACATTGGACAGCAAGGGAGGCCAGAACGTGAGAGTCAGAAATGTTTCGAGCAACCGGGAAAGCAAGCCAAAGCCAGAGTCTAGAGGTCAGAGGGAGCGAGAGGGTGGAAATTGGGTAGTTGGCCAATGGGAACAAGGAAGACAGGGACATTGAGATGTCCCAGAGGGTGGCAGGGCATAGGGTTGACCATGAAACCAGAGGAGCAAGGCAAGGTGAGCCAGAGGGGAGGGCCCAGCACTGTCGGCCCCTAGCAGGGTCTCGCTGACCTTCACCTATTACAGATGTAATGGGCGTCTGTACTCAATGGCAGTCATTCTCTTTGGTGGCCCACCAATTGGGTCTGGTTCCAGTGTCTCCAGCGTGGAGAATCCTCTGCCTTATGGGTCTTGGTGGGAGGCAGAGTCCACTGACCACTACAGAAGCTAAAACTGCTGGGTACTCACTTTCCCATACTCCCTTGCAGTGAGGCCATGGTCATGCCACCCAGCCTTTGCCAACCTCCCACACTGCCCTTGACCTTGAACTAGGAGTTGGGGACACAAAGAAGCAAGGACTTCAGAGGATGCCCTGGGGGTGGAAACAGCTGCAACATGACCGTGTCCCCAGCACAGCGGTGGCTGCAGGGGTGGTGACATTGCTGGATGCAACAAAAGGAAGATTCTAGGGCAGCAGTGGCGGGAGTGCAGCCTGCCGCATCTCCTGCGGGGGGCGGAAAGGGGTGAAGAAGGCGGGAAAGGGGATCACTGTCTTGGAGTCAGGAACTAGTTCTCCTGTGGGATTCTGGGTGCTGTTCCTGGTCTAACGAGCTACCTGACACCCGTGTAATAAATGACTCTTTCTGCTTAAGCCAGCCAGATCTGATTTCTGTTGCTTGCGATCAAAAATCCTACTTAATGTATTGTTATGTTCTACATAGCAAAAAGACAAAACAAACGAACAAGCAAGCCAGCAAACAGACCCCAAAACCTAGTGCCTGGAAGGTCAGTATATAATAATAGCTCTTGCTTGTTGAAGATATTTCTTTCCTTCTATGCTGAGCTACTCATGGAAGGCAAAGCCTCCATAGGCTGTCATGTTGCAGACCATCCTTCCCTCCCAGGACAACCTGGTGGAGGCCAGACCATCACCAGGCCCTGTTGGGTTGGGTGCCCAGAGTTGGTGGGTCTTCCCTGAGGTGCTAAGTTGGCTTAAGGGGGGAGTCCTGCCTTGAACTGCATCCAAGAGCAGGGTTCCTCTTGTCTCCGCCAGAGTCTCTTGCAGGTCTTGCTCTTTTCCCCCCTTGACTTGTAGACAGAACTCTTGCAATGCCCTGGTCTCTGCCTGACCACCCCATAATTTCTGCTTTTCACTTCCAAAGCTGTGACCTCCTTCCAAGCTGCCCCCTCCCCACCCTGCCCCACTTCCAGCCCCTGGCTGGTCAGCTCTCCCATTGATGCCAGCCTGGAACCAGGGCTGACTCTGCTACAGCCTGGCTGGGGCTTGCTCACTGGTTCTGTTTCTCCACAAGATTCCTGCTTCTGCCCCATGCCCCTCCCCTCACTGGCGTCCCATGACAGCTTTGTTCCCTGTGCCCACAGCTGTGCCGCCACCCAGCAATGTACCCCCCACTCCCCCCGCCGGCGGGGAGAATTCTCACAAGCACCAATGAGACCTTGACTCTGAGGCTCAGTCTTGTCCCAGCCAGAATCTCTTTATGTCCTTCCTGCAGCGACAAAATGCCCGCCCTGCAGGCAGAAACCAGAACAAAGTCGAAATTAAGAGCCAAGCCTGACAACTGTGATTTTCCTCGGGTTACCTAATGGAAAATTTCGCTTCAGTCATTAGAAAAAAAGGAACGAAGAAAGTAGAGAAGAAAATATCAAAGAAAAAGAAGATATATCGGATATCCAATATCAAACGCCCAATCTACTATAGCATCGACATCCAGAAATCCCCAGAGAAGCTGACTCGTTTTTAATTGTTGTTATACAAAATAAACAAAAAGTAAAACCCTGACTACAGGGAAGCTGTGAAAGCCTGGGTAGTGGGAGACAGAACTCTGATTTAATCAGGTGTGTTTATAATCAAGGTAGTCAGCGTCAATTTATCCAACGCATTGGGCTGGCTGCCTGACGTGCCCGTTCTTTTCATATTTACCTTTGGGTCTAACACCTTAATCTGATCAGTGGGTACGTTAGGCAGGAGACACATGGATGTGTTCACCACTATTCCACAGTCTTTGCTAGACAAAGAGAGGCCTCTCTGCTAAGTTGGCAATTACACCAGCCTCATATCCCCTATTATTTTAATCGTGTTGACTGTAGGAGTCTCTGCATATGTTTAGCTCGGATGAAATCAGTCTAATGAGGTACGGCCCAAAAACTTCTAATTAGTTTGTGTGAAAATGGAGACATCTCCTGCTGTTTTGTGTGGGCTTCTCCGAGAGAGGAAGAGCAATACATCTTTTCTTTTTCCCCTGAATTTCCTGATTACCCAACTCTCAGGGCCCCATTATTTCTTGCCTACTTATCAATTCAGTAAGAGCGAGCTGGATGGTTTCACCAGCAGGTGTTGTAAAACTCTCAAAACTAGGATGGCTGAAATTCAGTATGGGAGCAAATGAGGCCCTGCGGTGCTAGAAAGTTTCAAATGTTCCCCTAAAATGGTTCCCCAAATGCCTTTGTTTTTTGGAATCCACCAAAGCCCATTTGTCCCTGACACACTCAATATGAAAGACACCCTTGGGCTTCTACTTGATGGAACACATGAGGCTGTGGATAAATTACTTCTCAAAACTTGGCTAAGTTTTATGCCCTAGGAGCAATCTGTATGTTTGAAAGTTGCTCGGTCTTTGTGAGACGCTGCAGAAAGTTGGCTTAAAGAACTCGCCAAGCAAATCAAAAAGGTATCCCTCTCTTAACCAAGGGGATTTAGATTCAGAGAGTGTTTTAAGCCTGCTGTTGAAAACTGTTGAAAAGTCCACACGACCTTCACAAAGCCTCAGGGACAATAGAAAAAGACTTGCTTGTGGATTCTTTCGCATTTATATTTTAATTGGTTCCGAATCAAGTTTGTGTCCAGTTTTATTACTCAATGGTTGTTGGCTATGCTTAATTCTCAATTGTTCTTCTGGCTTGGAATTTCGCTTCCCTTCCAACTCTCGGAGCCAGAGGCGGGCCGTGTGCTATGGAGGCGTCTTAGGGGCAGTCAGAGGGCACCTCTGGTTAGTTTAAGCAGAAATGGGATTGATTAGAAGGATACCCTATAGCTCACAGAAAGGACTGGGGGCTGGAGAAAATAGAAATCATGCAATAGCCAAAAGAGACGAGGGGGTCAGAGCCCTAGAGCACGCCCCAGGGAGAGGCTGGCCCGGACACCTCTGCTGCTTGTCACTGGGCCTGGGCCCAGCACTGCTCTAGCCAGGGGAAGCTAAACGCTGTTTTCAGGCTGCTGCTGACACCACCAGGGAGACTTCTCTGGGGTCCCCTGATTTCTTGCATCACTGACTCCAGAGCAAATTCCTAGTAGGGGTGTCTAACTGGCTGAGGCCTATTCCCAGGCCCAACCTACAGCTGCCAAGGCCTGGGAAAACAACTCTCCAAATTTTGGGTGTCCAAAGTGACATGGCATCTGACCAACCACCAAAGAGTCACACGGTGGGAGATTCCTCAACCACAGGAAGGGGGTTAGATGATGAACAGTCGACAAATAAATTAATTAACGTATGTCTCCATGGGCAGTGGGGGAGGGAAAATGCAGCGAGGCCTGAGCTAGGTGTTCATCTGTGGCAGAGAACCCGGGGCAGGCAGGTGGCTCAGAATGTTCCCTGTAAATTATCTCCAAATGGACTTGACTTTTGTAATATAACAGAAGGAGCAACGGGGATACGTGGAGTTAGAACGAGGTTGAGAGTTTCTCACTGGAATGAGGGGTGTGGAGGCCAATTCTGCTGCCAGAAAGATGACACCCAGGAAGCTGCGGGCACAGGGCCCAACCTAGTGCGTCAGGAACTTGTCAGACCCTGCAGGCACCAGCGTGGTCAGTGATGATAAACACTTAAACCTCGCTCTTCTTGCTTTCAGTGGACTTTCCTTCTAACTTTATTAACTTTAATAGGTAGTGACCTTGAACTTGCTTGCCCCAGAATTCCCCTGCCTGACATGTGTGTGTGTCCTCCGATTCTCAGATTCTGATTGTCGTTCTGACCTTCGTCCAACAACTCGGATGTAACTTCTAGTGGGTCCCTTTGTTGAGGGTTTGGCCTCACTACTTTTTCCTTTAACCTATGTCTTGACTCCTGTGAAAATGACTTTAGTGTTCAGAAGGAAGGGTGCTATGGTCCGAATGTTTGTGCCCCCCTAAAATTCACAGGTTGAAATCCTAACCACCAATGTGACTATATTAGGATACAGAGCCCAGGAGGAGATGATGGAGATGAAATGAAATCGTAAGGCTTGTGCCTTTGTAAGAAGAGGAGACACCAGAACTCTCTCCACACGTGCTCAGGGGAGAGACTATACTGGGACTTAAGGCCACCTGCAGGAAACCAAGCCCTGCCTAAGGCTTGATCGTGGACCTTCCAGCTTCCTTCTGGAGAAAATAAATTTCTGCTATGACATGTATTCTGTGGTTATTTGTTATGGCAGCTGGAGCTTACTAACATAGACGAATAGCACATATGCAATCACTGTCCAATATTTACTTTTAGGAAACATTTTTCCTCTGCTCGTCCACTGGTTTCCCTGTGGTCACTTGACTTGTTGAGAAATTATTCCATTGCTACCTTTGATTATATTCCAGTGTTCATTTAACAATAACATAACTTTTTCTAAGTCTGTTAGCCTTTATTCATTACGAATCTTCTGGAGTGTAACTGGACATGATAAAATCAGTGGAAAACTCATGCTGAAGGAACATTGCATTAAATGAACATTGTAATTAAGCAATGAAAGAAAAATCCTGGGGAAGACTGTCCAAGTGTTTTTGCCCTTAAAGGCCCTGCATAAAGTACATGGTCTGTAAAACAATGTGACAAATTTTTCAACAAAATTCCAGAATCTGAACATTCCAGTGGCTTTTTTCTTTTAATGTAGAAAAATTAGGAGCCAATGCTTGGATTATAACCAAGGTGCAAAATATCTTGGAACCTTAATTTTGGAGTTGTTTTCAGTTAAAAAAAAAACATTTTAGGAACATTCTCAGTAGACATATAATATTTGTCTTTTAAGATAGCTGCTAAAAATTGGAAACATTCAAAAGTCACTTGGAACCAAATTTGGTAACACACTGAGCTGTGTAAATGTTCTTTGGTCACAAAAAACAAAATTGAGAAGAAAGTGATTAGACAGATTTTTTTTTTTTTTTTTGTGCGTGAATCTCTTAAAGCGGCTCAAAAGAAGACTCAGAAGTGTCTCCCAAACTCATGATGGCAGCGTCACTAAAATGTGTGTATGCTCTCGCATGGTGACTATGTTGAAGGACAACATGTACTTGTATTGTCATTTCACTGTCACTCCTTCTGAGCTGTCCCCGATCATTTTAGGATCTTCTTCCTTTTATGTACTCATTTTCCTGAGTTTACTAACAGCAGTAAAAAAGGCTTTCAAAATACATACCTGTCAGGATGGCTGTTACTATGGGTTACCAAAAAATAGATGCCAGGATTTATAACGCTTTTATGCTGAGTGGCATTTATGGGCTTTTCTCTCACCCATGACCTCTCAGTCTCTAGGAACTAACTAAATAGTGGAATTAAAGTATTTTGATACATTACAGTGCTGTAGAAGAGAAATATAAAGAGCAGGTTGGTGGAGCTAGGCCTAGAGACATCTCATTTCTCATCAAACCCAAAGAATCCCAGAGCCATAAGATCTGACATTTTAAGGTTAAGTAACCTTCTTCCCTGGGAATCCAGGCGTTGATGTAGGAAGAGTTTTGAGAGGTACTGTTTAGTGAATCACAGCAAAACTAACTGGACTTAGGACTCTTGAGCTGAATGTCTTTCTTTTTCCAGTTTGGGCAAATATTTAACCATCTGTTTCTCATTTTCTAGTTACAGAAATGAGCACTTATGAAAGAATGAGTGTGGATTCATTTTGGGTTTTTATGTGCTTCAAAATCTGCATCAGAATGGTGGTTGAAACAAAGGGTTTCTGTAGAAAGGTTTGCACATTTATAAAGCCAAGAGTTGGACCAGGAATAGCATCATGCCTGATACTCTACTATAGGAACCGAAATTACATATTTTCCCTGAATATATTCTGTGTTGTAAAAATCGCATATTGAGTTTCATAGCCTGCAATAATTTTATGTTGCCATCACTAACAAGGACAAGAAAATGTTAAGTCCAAACAGATTCATATATAAATTGGCTTCCATGCTGGTTAAAAAAAAAATCATAGTACTCAAACTGAAAGCTAAGTCTGGGAGGCCTAATGAGAAATAGTAAAAGATGTGTTGGCCATTATTCGCTGTGGTTCTTCCTTCGAAATATTTATAATAGGACCATTCAAGTCGATGACCTTGAGTTGAGCCTCCATGTATGTGATGACTGCACCGGGTATTCATGTGGCATGAAGTGTCTGTGCTGGTTATGGCGGAACTGTGCAAACTAGATGTCCTGGACCCTGTTGTGTCTGGTGTCCTGTTACATGGTGACATGTCACCAAGTGGAGCTTCAGTGGGACTCGGGAAAGTGGAAGAGGGAGAATTCCTGTTTCTAGCTTCCATTTGTATCCAGCCAGCAGCACACGCCTGGCCCCCACCTTCTTTCAGTACTTCTGGAACCTGCTCAGTGATGCCCACTGTTCAAAGGTCTTTCTTTGCAGCAGTTGTGTGGTGCCTCCCTCAGAAATCTAAGCTCTGGCCAATCTAACCAACCAGCCTCTGAGCGCCTACATTTTGGTTTTCCTCTTCTGTATAGGACAAAGCAACTCCATCTTGGATGCTAATCCGCCATGTTGACTTCTGATTAACTCCGGTTCCAGGAATGCCTTTAAGAGTTCTACTTTCATTTACTTGCCCATACCATTAGGCAAATTCTTGCCTTTCCCTGAGGGGTAGGCTTCAATTGCCAGCACATTCCTTCCCTGTGCTACAGAAGCCCTGGGTCTGGGGGATCCACCACCTCTTCTCACCGACCAAGACATGGCTTCTGTTCCTAAGTCCCTACTAAATGTTTCTTTCTGAGAAGTTGGACTTGTCAGCCTCTTTCTTCAGTGCCTCAAAACCCCTTGGCCTTTGGAGGTAGGTTTACACAGACTCACTTACTGAAGAACATTTTCACTTTTGTTCCCCAAACCTTAGGGGTGGGAACTACTTCCTGCAATTACTGAGTTGCCTCCGTCTTCCAACACCTGTATAACCAATTCCCTGTATCAAATCCCCTCTATTTGAAAAGCCTAACATGATTTCTAATTTCCTGACTGCGCCCTGACTAATATAGCCCTATTATATCCAGGAGTGGGTCTCGTTAAAATTAGTACAGTTGAGACTTCAGTACACATTTATTAACAATAAAGGAGAGATAACTTTTCTGTACAAATTGATATTAGGAGAGTAAGTGTGATTAATATGTATCTGGTCTTTGTCCTCATTTCCTGGCACAGGGCTCCTAAATTCTTTGGAATTTCCTGGGCGATAGGAGCGTCTTTTGTTCTAATGAGGCAACTCTCCCCTAGATAGCTTCAGGACAGGGGCTGGTTGCCAGAAAAAGTAAAGGAAGAATTAGAGGGTCTGAACTTTCAATCCCACCCCCAGACCTCCCAGGAGAGGAGAGGGCTGGGGATTGAGCTAACGATCAGTGGTCGATAATTTAATCAACCAGGTCTATGTAATGGAACCTCCATGAAGCCCCTATGGAAAGCTTCCATGTTGGAGAAGGCATCCACCTCCACGGGGACTGAAGCTCCGGTGCTCAGGGCAGGATGGAGATGCAGGGGCGTGGAAAACACCATTCATTTCAACAGCCTGGGGAGGAGAGGTGAGAGCAGAACGGTCCAGCCTGGGGCAAGTAGGAGGGGCTGTGGCCCCAGAGGGAAGTCCTGGGCACTTACACAGCAAGAACAATCTGGCTTTGATTTGCAAGTGAAAGAAGACGGTCTGAAAACTAGAAAGAAAAAGGCAGAAATCATGTCCACCTGGGATATGGGAGCAAGCAAGTAGGTTCTTGTGAACACATCAGGGCAGGTGTAGGATTCTCTTGTAGATGCTAGTATCCTGGCATGTGCCCACACGTGCATGTGTGCACACACTTGATCATGTGTGTACATACTTGGTTTGTGTACTTGTTTGTATGTGTAGGTGTGCACTTGTACATGTGTGTGCACTTGTTTATGCATGTATGTATGTGTGTGTAGCGGGGTAATGCAGTGGAAAATACAAGAACGGAAAAATCTCTGATACTTCCCTCAAATAACGGGCAAGTTTTTGCCCTTTATAGAGAGAACGGAGGGAGAGTGTGGAGGATGGTGAGCCAATGATGCTCTGCAAATCTTGGCACTAGAGCCCTGGACATATATTAGAATAACACCTCCACGCATATAGATACAGCAACAGCAATTATAGTTATAAACATTAGTAATTAGAACAAAGTAATAAGGCCAAGTCTGATCTAGTTATTGGTGATATTTTCTTTATCTTAATAACTGTAATAACTAATTAGATGGAGCCTCCCTGCTGTTTTAATAACCTGGTGTCATGCATTTACAAAGATCATTCAATGCTTGCTTCTATTTTTTCTCTCTTCACATCATCCTAAATTAGCTGCTGTCAAATCATCTTTCTAAACAGAGCTCTGATCATATTACTTGCCTACAAAAAAAAAAAAAAATCTGTGGTGAACATTCTCCTCCCGCTTAACGAATAGAATCCAAATTTTGTGGTGTGGCATTTGAGGACACCACGAACCAACTCCAGCCCGCCTTTCCAAATCCTGCTGTTAGACCCCCTCGTAATCCTGTGCTCAGAGATGATGTGCAAAATATGTAGCAGCCGGTAAAACCTGGACACTAACAATCAAAACCAATGGGCCCCAGCACTGGAGCTGGGTCATGCAGGAGCCTGTGGTGTTGGGGACAACTCCTGGGACAGTGGGGTGGTCTAGAAAGCCCAGGTGGCAGCCAGGATGGCCATGTGGACACTCAAGGGCTGGGACCAGTGGCTTTTTTATACCTAGTTCAGAAGTATTTCATTCTTTGAGCAACTTGCATAGCCTTCCTGTGCATGCCGCCTGAATATCAGCCCAACTTATTTATGCTCTACTCTTCCACGTTTGTTCTCTGTTCTTTGCATGGGTTCTATATGTTCTATCTTTCAACCTTTGTACACAGCTTTTACCCTCACCCCAAATAAAATGTATCTCTGCACTTCCAAATCCTACAAGTCTTTCAAGTTCTAATTCAGACGTCGCCTTTCCCATCAAACGTTCCTTTGCCCCTTTTGCCAAACACAGCATTTCTTTCCTCTGAGCACTTTCTTGCCTCACACTGCAACTGCCCTCTTATGTTACGTACAATCACTGCCAGAGACTGGCGAGATGCTCACCAAACCCTTTTCCTGTTCTTCCTGGGCAAAGGGCTAAACCACGTTTTGCAGTCTCCACTGCAGGGCAGCCATGTGACTGGATTCTAGACAGTGGAAAGTTGGCAGGAGTGCTGTATGCAAGACCTCAGTCTGGCTCATGAAAAACCTCCCATGCCATCTTTCTCCCTGTTTCCCAGAACCAGTGATGGGCCAAGAGGCTGTAGGAAATGGCAGGGCTATGAGATGACGGATCCTGGGTTCCTAAACCACCATATAGAAAGACATCCATTCGACACCTTCTCTGAACTGTCAAAAGCACAATTCGCAATTGCAAAGATGTGGAAACAACCCAAGTGCCCATCAATACATGAGTGGGTTAATAAAATGTGATGTATATACACCGTGGAGTACTACTCAACCATAAAAAGCAATGGTGAACTAGCACCTCTTAGATTATCCTGGTTGGAGATAGAGCCCATTTTTTGAAGTGAAGTATCACAAGTATGGAAAAACTTGTGATACTTGAAGAGATAGAACCACATGTACTCACCATCAAACTGGTACTAACTGATCGACCCTTAGGTGCACACATGGAAGTACTATTCATCAGGTGCCAGGCAGGTGCGGGGGGCAGTGGAGAGGAGGGGTAAATTCATAACTAATGGGTGTAGAGCTCATTGTCTGGAGAATGGGTACATTTGTAGCTCTGGCTTGGGTGATGCAAAGGCAATATATGTAACCAAAATGTTTGTACCCCCATAATATTCTGAAATTTAAAAAAAGAAAATGAAATTAAAGAAAGAGTAATATGTTGTCTATTACTTTCAGACTTATCTTATTGTTGTTCATGAGTTCTTTTATCTTCTTGATGGTAGATTTCTTCAATTTAGAGTCTATGTTGAATTCAACTTTTCTTAAATGAAATATTTCAAACCTACAAGAAAGTATAAAGAATAATAGAGCAGACATAATGTATCCATCAGCCACACTAAACAAATGGTATAATTTACTGATATTTGCTTTAGATTCTTTTTACGTAGTAACACTTTACAGATACAGCTGGAGTCCTCGTTCTTCCATTTTCACAAAGTGGCATTGCTTTTCAAGTAATAAGTGTTCAAGAAATGCTTTGTGAATGGATATATGAAGTCTGACACACCAGTGAGCTGTTGCCTCACTGATTTAAATTTGATGTTCTTTTTGATCAAATCCATGCATTTCTGGGATCATTTGCTAACATCTATATAACAGTTTGACTCCATGAAATGTAATGAGGCTACATAATTCAGGTTTGAATAAAAACCAAATATGTTGCCCTTTACTGCTATTCAAACCAAACCTATTGCTTTTCCTGTAATTCAAGTATTACCTGGCCGCAGCCTGATTTTATAGATGAGGGCCCTGGTTTTTTTCAAAATGCATAAATACTGGATAGTCTCTGGAAATAAAATTTATTTCTCATTGTGCACTAACATAGTTCTGAGTAAGTTTACTTAAATGTAAATCTTTATAAACTCTGAGATTATATTTCTTTTATATTTCTATTATTATTTAATGTATTATATTAATG
Source organism: Eulemur rufifrons (assembly GCF_041146395.1). Taxonomy (NCBI): domain Eukaryota; kingdom Metazoa; phylum Chordata; class Mammalia; order Primates; family Lemuridae; genus Eulemur; species Eulemur rufifrons. The sequence continues at coordinate 6,892,761 of NC_090994.1, forward strand.
GATACATAATATATAAACTATAATACTATTATGTTAATAAATAATATATCATCTGTTATTCTATTTCTATTTTATTTCTATATCTCTATTTTTCATTGGCATTTAGACACACCAATACAATTACCCTTAAAACAAAGCCCTTATTAATGTTGAGTCACAAATATGTGAACAATAAGCTTCACTTTTACTGTAGTCTTTGGGCGGAAGGATGTGTCACCATCTAGAATACGTTTCTTCTACTAGCTGCAGAGTAGAATCACCCGGGGAGTGTTAAGAATCCCATTTTCCAGACTGCACCTTATACTGATAAAACCAGAATCTCTGAGCATGGGACTTGGGCTTCAGTATGTTTTAAAACTTTCCAGATGATATCAACAGGCAAGTTTCAGAAAGAGGGATTTAGAATTTTTAGTTTTCAGCCATTCTTTGCATTTTTTTCACAAGGTTCACGGACTGCGAATGAAGTTGCTTTCTTTATCTCAGATAACCATTGCTTTGATAAATTTCAAATGAGCCAGAATATCATCCTGTTTTGACCAGTCCTTCACCATGGCAACACATTTTATCATTTGTGTGTAAGTGGCGTTTCATAATCCTTAGCCCACACTCTGGTAAATTGCTTGGTAACCTTCTCACTGAATAATAAGATTGTAGATAAAATCTTTATTATTACTATTATAAGAAGTTATACGTTATAACACTTGTTGTTTTTTTCCAGTTGGTGTTAAGAAATTAAAGTCATTCAAAACCTAATAACAGGACCACCAGCTATTCATTTAATTTCCTTCTAGAAGAAAAAGTTCCCATTAATAATTTATTATCTGGAGAACATCTTGCCCTTCTCATTAAGTGACACTTTAGTGAATGTAAAAAACAAAAAATCATCCTTCTAAGCACAGAGACAGAAATGGCTAAATTGGGGAAAAAGCGACCTTCTCTTTCCCACCTAAACAATTTTTTTTTTAAGCAAATATCCCATTAAAGGTTTACTAAAGGAGGCCTGAATTTCAGGGATGATAGTTTCCCTCTCCTGCCCAGAGATGATACTCCAGTGAAGCACATGCCATTCCTATTTGTTCTCCAAATATTAATAATTGAGATGAGTTTTTGCTAATCCAGACAGATCCCCCTCAGGGCTGCATGTTGCACCATTCCAAGGGATGCCATTCACCTTGAAATCTTATGACAATGTCTGCTGTGTACAGAACAGTAAAGTGATCTTGCACAAAGGACTTTGGTCTGTCTTCCCTGAGCAATCTCACACATCTGTAAAGCTAATTCAGAAGTTCATTCAATATGACCGGCTCTCCTGGTCTCTTTGCCATATATGGAATCTCACTGTGAGTGGGTAAATTCTGACTGTTACAGAGAAATGCTATGGTTTTAGAATTAAGAAGGAGAGCTAGGAAATGAGTGAATTTGGAATAATGTTTTCAACTTTTCCTCTGCACTCGTGTATTTTGCCCTGAACATTTAATCCAAGCCTATGCATCATATTCCAGAAGATTGCAAAAAGTAAGCGATGTTCTGGACCCACCCTCCCCACACCCCCCATTTCTACCCCTTGTCACTCTACCTCCTCCTGACTCTGTTTCCCCCGGACTACCTAGAGATGCCCTTGCTGTCATATCGCTGGCCTCAGATGCTTGGATTCATAGTGCTCTCCCCACTTCTCTGCATTAGGAAAATTGTGTGTGGATGGGGTGATTAAACCATGCCAATTCCTTCTGCGTCTCCTAGTGAAAGAATTTCAGTTGGTGAAAGCAGAAGTTGGATCGCTGAGTCAAAGGATAAATGCATACATGGTTTTGTTATCTATTTTCAAATTCCCTTTCATACCATTTGCCTAGGAAGAGCAAACCATTGTGCCGGCCTACCAGCAATGCACGAGAGTGTCCATTTCCCTATTTTTTCACCAACAACATGTATTATCGACCTTTTGAAATTTTGCCAGTCTAATAAGTGTGAAATTGTAACTTTGTTTTGTGTAGTTGTAAGTTTCACTTTTTTAGGATGAGTGAGATTGAACCTCTATTCACATGCTCAAGGACCATTTGTGGGTCTATTTCTGTGATACGTTGGTTCTTCTCTTTTACTCTTCTTTCCCTCAGATGTTTTACCCTTTTTATTTTTTAAGAGCTCTTTATATAAGTTGCAAACATTTTAGACCAGTTTGTCATTTATTTTTTAACTTTTGTTTATGGGATTTTACCATGTAAAAATAAAACGGGTTTTATTATTATATGGTCAAATTTATTAATCTTCTCTTAATTGCTTCTAGATTTTGAATCACAGGTAGAAAGACTTTCTACACCCTGCACCTGGAACTCACTCACACTTCTCATGGTTCCCGTGCATTTTTCTGTTTCTTTAACATTTGTATCTCTGACCCATTTGGAATCTATTCTGGTTCATGGCATAAAATATAGTCCAATTTTGTCTTTTTTCAAATGGCTATCCTGCTGTCCAAACATCATTTAGTAAAACGTCCATCTTCTCTTTAGTGAATTGAGACACCGCCATCACCATATACTAAATTTCACATGTACGTGGGACTATTCCTGGATTTTCTATTCTGTTCCATTGGATCATCTACTTTGATGCCATACCAACACTTTTAATTATAGAGGCTTTATATTGTGTTTGACTATACTGTAGGGCCTGTTTCCCTCTTTGCTTTTCTTTTTCAACTGGTTCCTGGTTTTCTTGCTTACTTATCTTTTCAGACTTTAGAATCAACTAGTCTTGCTCCACAAAAAGAAATGGCTGTTATTTTCATTGGCATCACTTTAAATTTACATATTAATTAGTAAAGAACTGACATCTTTTGAATGTTGTCATCCTGAGAACACGGAGTACCTTTTCCTTTGTCCAACTTTTGTGTCTTTCAGGCATGTTTTGAAAGTGGTCCTTGTGTGGCTTTTGCAAATCTTTGTGTGTAGTGCATGCCTAGGAATTTTATTTTTCTTTTATTGCTACTGAAAATGACGTTTTCTTTTCCATCACTCCTTCTAACTGGTGATTGATCGTACATATGAAAGTTATTGATCTTTCAATGTTTATTTTCTATCCTGCTGCCTTATTGAATTCTCTTATTGTTTACAGTAGTTTTGTCATTGATTTTCTTGGCTTTCTCGGCTGGACTGTCATACCAACTGCATTTCCCTGGACTCCCCACCTGACTCTTCATTCTGATATGGGCTCTGCAGCTGTCTATCCTATTGGTTTTAGATATTTATTTCCCCACTTATGTGAGATTTTTAATATTCTCTGTCTCCTAGTTTTGCTGTAGGCATTGATTATGGGTGTTTTTATCTTTCTCCTACTAGATCATCTGCATGGTTTTTGGAGAACGTGTAAAGAGACTTAGATTTAGGTGGTCTCTGTTTTCCTACAGGAACCTTGAAGACCTGATTTTGTTTAATGTGAACTATTTCCAATATTCATAAAAGTAGAGAGAATAATATAATGAACAATAATATACTCATTACCAAGCTTTGTCTTTTTTTTTTACTTAATTTAATTTTTTTGCTATATCTGCCACAATTTTTCTTTTACTAGAAAGGCAATATTACAGATATGTTGGAAGCTCCCTCTGTCACCCCCACCAATCAATCACATTCCCTTCCTTCCTCAGCAGTAACAGCCATCCTAACCTTGATATTTATAATTACCACATATGCTTTTCTATTTTAACTAAATATTTAATTTTTCCAAACAATGTATTGTTGCCTTGAATGGTTATAAGCATCTTATAAGTAGCATTTTTGCTGCACATATCCTCTTGCAACATGCTTTTCTAGTGGTTTATTCATTTTAACTTCTGAATGGTATTCTGTTGTTTATTTACAACTGAATTTGCTTATTCCTTCTTCCACTAATGGATATTTGGTTATTTTCAGAGGTTTGTTTTGTTTTCTATTAGAAACTGCTACAGTAAGGATTCTCACATGTCTCCTTGTTGCCCAGAGGAAAGTTCCTAGAAGATATTAATATATAACTAGGGTAGAAATGCTGGGTCATGTTGCTGAATTGCTTTCCAACATGATTATTCCTTGTTTCATTGCCAACACCAATATTTGGGAGTCACTACATAGTTACATTACATGGCCATCAACACTTGGCACATCAGATATTGGCATTTTGGGGACTCTAATGGATTCCAAAATTTTCTTTTTCCTAAGGTTTCATCAGTACAACACAGAATTGCTTTTAAATACTGAGTCCATCCTCTGTAATGAGAATGATATTTTTCACCAACAGATTTATATGTAATAAGCTCTAAAGGATAGATCAATTTTGAATCTTCCCTAATAAACCTTAATCAGTGTATAAACAATGCTAATAATGAGTACTTATGGAATATCTGCTAAAAACTTTACATAAACAATTTTTACATGTGTCCAACGAAGCAGGAATAAGCAAATGTATTTATTAGGTGAAGAAACAGGCTCAGAGAGTTTTCAAGGACTCTCCCAAGTTACAAAGCCATTGGGTGGTGAAGGCAAGATTTGAAAACGATCTCAGGGTCATGCAGCCTGGTCCTCCTGCAAGTCTCACGCTGCCCTGTCCTGTGTCTGTCTCCCAGGCAGAAGTTGTGCCTCTTGTTCTGTGACCCCTGCTACCCTTTCCATTTGTGTACTGTCACCTGCACTGTTGGAAGTGCCAAGTCATTATCCATTGATTTTTTTTTTTTTTTTTTTTTTTTTGCAGGAGTCCATCCTTGCTTTCAATATCCTCTGTAAACTGTTGGCTGCCTGCCCCAGTCAATAAATGGGACGGGCTGTACCGCAGTTATCTGACCTCTCTCACCTCATGTTTGGTCTCAGCATTTTCTTTCCTGGTTGTATTTACTCTTCTTGTAGATTCAGCGCTCTCCTCCAAGATGCTTAACAAGGCTTTGCAAACAGACCGCTAAAGGGAAGACTAAAACCAAACCAAAAGCAAACCGAAACAAAACCAAACCTAAAAATGGACATCACTGCTGACAGAGTTCTTAAGCCTCGCCTCTTCCTTGGGTGGGAGGTGGGGCTCTCCTGGCTGGCTCTGTGTTTAGCACCTGGCCAGGTGCCACACTGCTGTGGCCAGCTCACCCTCCTCAGTGGCATTTCCTTGACCACGTCCTCCGAGTCGGGCTCCTTTTCTTTCTACAGCCTAAAGAGAGGGAGAAAACCTCTCCCCATTTCATGGCCTCCTTCCAGACAGCCTGGAGAGCCGAGATTCAGCACATAATGAAAACAGAGCAATTAAGCTCCATGTTTTCCCAAACTGGAGAGCAGGAATTGTGAGGACTTACTACCTCCCTCTCTCCCTCCCTTCCTTCCTTCTTCCCCAAAGACCCAACTCTCTCCAAAGAAAAGGGCAGAAAACTCCCAGTTTTAAATTTGCAGCCAAACCCTGATGGTAGCCACCAACATTTTAGAAACATTGACATTGACCCTCTGTTAGGGCACCTCATCGTAACTGGAGGATCAAATCCATGTAGGTTAAAATAGCACAGAACTAATGCGTAGATTCAAATATTTGTTCAATCTAATGAATCGAATGACTTTTCCTTCAACAACTATTTACTGGATCATTGAAATCTCCTAGGAGATTTTCTAGAAAGGGGTGAAGGGGAAAATCTTAGGTAGGGCATGATATCCAAAAATTAGTGTTGCCTGGTAAGAAGCTGGAGAGAGAGGACCGCAGGACACTGTCATCCACTCCTCCCAGGACGGCCACCCATTAGAGAGGAGCAGTCTGCCCAGAGGTTTACTTGGCTTCACCAATCCAAGCTATTTTATTCTTATCAATTTACCTGGGGGCGAGGGTGGGTAGGTATCAGATTCTAAGACATATATTCACAGTAATAACTGTTCTATGAAATTTACAAACTCAGAATATTAATTTACTGATTTAAAATGGTCAGCATATATAGGTTTAGAATCCTTTATCTGCAACCTGTAATCCCCAAATCTTTAACAATTTTTATACTTACTAGGGAGCAAAACTTCCCCAAACTGATATGAAGTATTTAGTCTCCTTTTATCTTATTTCATGTGAATACTCACGAATTACACTCCAGAAATACGTGTTTCATTTCATAGTGCTGCCCCAGACTTTGCTGGAGATGTTATATAATTGATACATTGTATATATGTGTGTGGTATCTATTGTAATACCAATATATTATATATTAATATATGCACTATGTTTCCTTTCTAGAATTTAAAAGTACCTGCATTTTTAAGCACCTCTGGCCCCAAGGATTTTGAGTGAAGGATGGTAGGCTTGTGCTAACACAGGTTGGAGGCCTTACCCCCAGCACTGGGTACAACCCCTGGCGGGTATCAAAGTATCTGGGAAACAGTCAGGCCCCCAAGGCTGGCAGGGGAGCACGGCAGCCGACCAGAAGAAACTGGACAGGCACCAGGTGAGTGAGGAAGCTGAGAGCATCCTCTCTGCGTGTGATAGAAGAGCCCAATCTGTAGCCAGGCCACTCAATCTGTCAGTCTGTTTTTCCCATACAAAGACCTGAGTAAACCTTAAAACTGTCCCACTACCAAATTCTTGTGTGTCCATATTCCCTACCAATGATCAATGACTTTCATCACGAGAGGACAGCTTCAAAATTCTTAGACATTGGATTGTAGCATAATTTACAAGGGTATCTCTATCTGTCTCTTTGTCTTTCTGCCTCTTCTCTCATTTTTTCTGAAATGTAAACACATACTAAAAAGAACACAGAACATCAGTATATAGTTCAGCGATTTTTTTTTTTTTTTTATGAACTGAATATACCTGGTAACTAACACCCAGGTCAGGACCCAGAACCACGCCAGCACCCTGGAGGCTCCTCCTCCTCCAGTCACTACCCGTGATATGCCTCATTGGTGTCTTCTTGACAAGATCCGGGGCAGGCACCTTGGTATTCTGAAAATCCATGGGCGATACACTCATCTCCTGAGTCACATTTGCAAAGTATCATTTAACGTGGTTGGCACCCTGGCAATATTTACGCAAATAGCTAACTCCTTTTCTTTGTATGAATTCCTATTACTCCTATAAGACTGGCCCTTCCTGGCATTATCACCCAATTATTAGGATGCCTCTTATGCTCTGCAGTTGTTATGCACTGACCACAACTATTGATCAAAGATACCAGGAAGGTTAAGAGCTTCTGGGTAGTGTATGTGAATTTAGGAGGGAAAAAACAGCATTCTCTTCCTGGGAAAATCGGAAGTATTAATATAACATGATGTTATACAGGATATAGTGAGTAACTGTTGTTTTGGCCACCCAAACCTACCTTGCCACTAAAGCACCAATGCAGCTCCTTCCGGTACCAGCCTCCTATTTGCATTTGGAATCTGCTCCCCACGGAGGGGTAGGGGTGGTGGAGCACAAGACCAAGCTGAAGTCAGCCAGCGCACTGCAAGAGTTCCTGGGCCAGCGGTGCACAACTATAAAGGGGTTCAGTTGTCAGCTTGCCATGTGAGGGTGACGGGGCAGAAATCTCTAGGTAGCTCTGCTCAGTCCCATATAAGTACAGGTTCTGGGACTTTCCCTTCTCCAGTATCTCTGCCTTCTCTGAGTGTCCAAGGCATCACCCTCCATTTGGGAGAGATTAAAACTGTTCCTACATGGGCATTGTCTCCAGAGAGGAGTTTGCACGAGCCAGCCAATATCTGAAGCTCTAAGAGGTGCCACTCTGTTCCATCACTGGCAGGTCCTGTGCAGGCGGCTGTTGACGAGATGCCACCTTGCCTGGCGTAAGGACAGCACTGCCAATGCCATTCAGCATGGAGACTTGCTACACTGCCTGGTGTGGCCGTGGTCTCTGGGACAGACCCCTGAGCCTCTCGGTGCTGCAGACCGAGGGTGTCTACCTGCCAGAGTTTGAATTTCCTTGATGTCTACTCCGCACCTCCCCATGCAGTGCTCAAGGTCAAGGAGGCTCCATTCTCTCTCTCTTCTCTTCCTCCTTCATCCTTTTCTGCAGGGCAGGGAGGTCTTACTCTATGAATTTCTTTTTTTAGACCAATTTAGTGAATACACGTTATACCCTGCTCTCTTCAAGCTTTGCCTTTTAAGGGAAAAAGCCTTCTCTTTCCTCCTACAATGCCTGGCTCATGCAAAACAAAAGCTTCCGTTTTCACAACTGTGGTCCGGGGGTTCCAAAAGCCTCTTTTCGAAGTCAAAAAGAGATGCCTGGCTCTGCTTTACAGAATAGACAGGGAGGTCACCAACATGAAAGTACAAGCCAAAAACAAAAAGAATTGTACTACAAATGCAAAGTATTGTTGCATGACACACACAATCTATGCCCTTCACCCAGAGTGGCTGTCAGGATCCCAGCTGGCACTGGGCTGTGACCCGGGATGGAGGTGGCCCAGGATCCTTGGCAGCTACCTTGATGCCAGAGGGGAGACCTCATCTGGGGACAAGGTGGGCACTGAAAATGCATTGGCCAGTTAGCTAAACATATTAGTCGGCCAGGGCCGTCTTAACAAAGCATGCCCTCCACAACAGACATACATCTCCCCAGAGCTCTGGAGACCGAAGTCCAAGATCAAGGTGTTGGCAGGGTTGGTGTTTTCCAAGGTCTCTCTCCTTGGCTTGTGGATGGCCGTCTTGTCCCTGTGTCCTCACATGGTGGTTCCTCTGTGGGTGTCTGTGTCCTAATCTCTTCTAGTCCTATTGCATCAGGGCTCACCCCTAATGATTCTGTTTTCACTTAATCACACCTTTAAAAGCCCCATCTCCAAATATAGTCCCATGCTGATCTACTACTAGTGGTCAGGGATTCAACACAGGAATCTGAGGAGTTACAAGTCAACCTATAACACAAAAATAGCCATTTTGCCAGACTGACTTATTTAACTATTTAGTTTTAGTTCTCTTGTTTCTATTTTGTGTTCCAATTAGAACCACAAGGAAAGTTCAGCTGTGAGCTTCCTGGCTCCCTGAGGCGACTGCAGGGAAATTGGCTCTTGCTGAATTGGTCCACTTCCAGTCGGGACTGAAGAAGCCAAGGTGAGGAGGGAGAAACCAGGTCCTGACGACATCAGCCAGCTGTAACCAGCTGTGCCTAAAGCCGCTGCTCATTTACCTGAGCCAGTAAAATCCCCTGTGATCAAGCCAGCTGGGCACAGAGTTTCCGCCCCTTGAAACTGAAATGTGCTAATGAGTACACAGCAGCATTCTCCTGCACCCCCGAGGGGCTCGGAATTATTTTTATTAATTTTTGCTAGGCTGAAAATGATTGCCTTTAGACGTCTGAATAATTTAAATTATTGATACAAATATATAGTTGTTAACACTTTTTACTGATAAATACTTCACCCACAATGAATTCGACCTACTTAAAGCGCACATCTTTTTGTTTTTTAAATGTTTTCTTTGTTTTATAACAGTTTTATATTTACAAAACATCATAATAGCCATACACTACACAACCAATTTTCACTATTATTAACATTTTACATTAGTATGGTACATTTGTCATGATTAACGAGCTAATAAAGGCCACGTCTTAATCTGTTCAGCCTTCTATAACAAAAGGCCACAGACTGGATGGCTTGTGAACAACGAAAATTTATTTTTCACAGTTCTGGAGGCTGGACAGTCCAAGACCAAGGCACTGGCAGATTTGGTGGGTGGGGTGGGCCCACTTTCTAGCTCACAGCCAGGGCCTTCTCTCTGTGACTTCACATGGTGGAAGGGGCCAGGGGTCTCTCTCAGGCTGCTTCTTTTAAGGGCACTAATCCCATTCGTGAGGGCTCCACCTTCCTGACATAATCGATAATCACCCCACAAATGCCCTACCTGCTAGTACCACCATCTTGGGGGTTAGGATTTCAACACACAGATTTTGTATAAGTCTACAAACACTCAGACCTCAGCAGTGCTCAACCTGGTGAGTTCTGATAGATACTCGCATCCGTGAAACCACCACCACAGCCAGGAGACAGAGCCATTGTATCCGCCACAAAGGTCATTCTTACGTCTTCATATTCTTTGTGTTGCTTTGCACTCTCTGAAGCCAAAACTGATTAAGAGAGAATTTACATTTTCTCTTTAACATCAATTTTTTTTTGTTATTTTTCATTTTTTTAATCAATTTTTCTGAAGGTGCAGATTGTCCCTTTCTCTTTTATTCCCATCCTAGGCTTGTGCTAATGTGATGGGACGACACTCCCAAGGGACAGCTCAAACCAAAGATAAAGATAGGCAGGCAGAGCAGACCACTCCGATTTTTTATATTTGTATTTTAATTAGGTATCATTTGTTGAATGCAAACTGTGTGTTTGGTGCTGTACTAGGTCATGAATTATCTTGTTTACTCTTTCCAATAAGCATTTGGGGTAGGTCCTCTTACTTCCCAGTTCTACAGATGAGGAAACTCAAGAATAGAGCAGTTAATTCAATCAAGGATAAAGAGCTCACAAGTGGGCTGAGTCAGTATTATGGGCTGCATTGTGTCCTTTTTATTGATGAATAATTCATCAATAATTCATCAAATTCGTATGTTGAGTTCTGAACCTCCAGTAGCTCAGACCACAGCTGTATTTGGAGATACAGTCTTTAAGGAGGCAGTTAAATTAAAATGAGGCATTAGGGTGGGGCCTAATCCAAGAGGACTGGTGTCCCTGTAAGAAGAGGGAGAGAAAACGAACATGAACAGAAAAGGGCCATGGGAGGATGCAGGGGCAGGGAGAAGACAGCCACCTGCAAGCCAAGGAGAGAGGCCTCAGAAGGAACCAACCCTGCCGACACCTTGATCTTGGACTTCCAGCCTCCAGAACAGGAGAAAATAAATTTGTATTGTGTGTATAAGCCACTCTGCGATATTTTGTTATGGCGTCCGAGCACACCAATACACGTGGTCAACGGGGCTTTGCAGATGTGATCACGGGCCTTGAGATGGAAAGATCATTCTACATTACCCAGGTGGGCCCCACGTAATCCCAAGCATCCTTACGAGTGGAAGGGGCAAGCAGGAGGGTCCAGGTCAGAGGAGGAGACGTGACAACAGAAGCACAGAGTAACGCACCAAGAGAAAGAGTTGACAGGCCATAGCTGGCCTTGAACCTGAAAGACGGCCATAAGCCAAGGCACGTGGCAGCTTCCAGAAGCTGGAAGAGGCAAGGAAATAGGTTCTCCAAAAGGAGTGTAGCACTGCGGACACCTTGATTTGAGCCCAGTGAAACCCCATGTCAGACTTCTGACCTCCAGAACTGTAAGACAATAAAATTTTTAAGTCACCAATTTGTGACAATTTGTTATAGCAGCAAAAGAAGACTAATACACATTGCCAAATTTGAGAATTGCTACTATAGGAGATTGATAGCTTTCAAAAATTTTGTGTAGAGGAGGAATTTAAGATTTAAGTCTCAGAAAGGATAATTTATCCTGGAGAATAAAATGGAAAAGGTAAAGATTATAGACAAAGAGATTAAAAGGGAGGCTATTATAACAGTGCAAGCAAGATATTGTGAACTTGGGCAGTGCCAAGTCGAGTTTCAGGGTATAGGGTGTATTTGGGAGATTAAAATAGGAATAAACAACAATGCCAGTGAAGAAATAGAATAGGGTCTTGGATGACATTCGGGTTTATAGGGGAACTGGGTGGATTGTGGTACCATTCTTGCTTGGTGTCTGAGCTGAGAAAAGTTTGGGGTTTAGAGGAGGGAGTTTTGAACTGGAAATACAGACGTAAGATCACTGTTCTACATCAATGATGAAGCCATGGGCATGTATAAGGTCACCCAAAAACAAAAGGCAAAAGGAAGAAACAAATGGGTTGGAACTCAGGTTACCCACCTTATAGTAACTCATTTGCCTCCCAATTTGTTTTATACAAACAGAAAATCTTCACTTAAATTAACCATTTTATAGTGATGGAACCATATAATGGGAAAAGTTGCCAACAGATCCCCAAAACCATGAGTGGGCCAGGGTCTATGTGACCTGAATTTTGAAACTATTGCTATTTCTGGCACATTGAGGGAAAAACGGAGACCACGGCTTAGTACACGAAGCATGCAAACAATTTAGAGTTCCTACTGGGGGGTCATGCGGGACAGCATATATATTACCATGTGAAATTGCTGTTCCTATCTAATGAATCAGCAAAGTGGGCTGTTAGTTATTAAAAATTTTTGAGAGGCAAGGGTCAATAATAATTGGAAACTGATACAAGTGTGAAGTTCCAGCACATAGGGGAAAAAATATCCTCAAACTTGCTATATCTTGTGGGTGAGTCATGGTTCCCAAAATAGGTTACATGTGTTAGAAAGCAGAAACCGTCTTTAAAAAGCCTATTGATTTTCAAGCTATTCTCCTGTGGACTATTTTGTGACCTAGGCTCAGGTGTTTCATTCACACATCATTGAGGGAATTTCCCAATTCCTGGTAGAATTTAATCAATCCGTAAAAGATTTTACAAGTTATTCTCTTATACTGTTGCTAAAGCCTTTTGCACCTGCTACCCTGTGGGATAAAACGAGTGAAAAACTAACACACACACACGCACACATATATAAAACCAGAGACTCAGAAACACCTGATTATTCTTAGTCCAAGGGCTTGTTTTACTTTGGAATACAAAAGCTTACAGTTGTGATTTCCTTATTATTATACTTAGCAGTCATATTTCCTGCTAATAAAGTTGTTCCCACTTTGGAGCATGAAATGACATCTGTTTTCAAATGTGTATTTTGCAGCACATTAATTTTGTGGGGTTTGGGGCTTACCTAAAGGACAGTCTTCAGTCAAATGGCCAGTATTCAGGGAATGAATACTGGTTAAACAAAATTAAGCCGCTTCCTCAGAGTCTATAAAATGAGAATGTACCTACATATCTTCAGGAAAGGATGGAGTTATATTTCCCAAAGGTGTTTGACCTAGCACCATCGTTTTTATCCATTCTATCTTGTGGGACTAAGGTTCCATGGTAGACATTTTTTTAAAACATTGACATTGAGCATCTCAAGTTCACGTGTGGGCTGTGATTCCCAGGTACTTCACTTCCTAACGAAGTTTGAGAATTACTGCTTTAGGTCACCGGAAAATAGCAAGGAGATTAGTAAACAACAGAGGTAGAGTGTCAAAGACTGCTGACTGTTCCCTAGCATCCATCCTCATCCTCTTCCTCTGACAATACAAATCTCAAATATTAACTATGCACACAACAGCCCAGAATAACGTCTTCCATTCAAGCCTCCTTTATACTTGGCAAAAACATTGCATTTTGGAGAAACTAATATAAGAAATCTCTGTGTTATGCCTTCAAAGGAAAGTGGCATATTTTAAACTTCCCTTCTTCTGTTTCTGCTGGCTAGAATGCAGCTGTGATGGCAGGAGTCAGAACCGCCACATTGGGATAGGAGGTGACAGTCTCAAGTTGAGGATGGCAGAGAAATCTAATAAAAACAGCCTGGGCCCCTTAAGATTGTGGAGCCACCGTATCTACCCTGGAGCGCCTATGGGTGTTTTAGATGAAAGAGAAATGAACCTTAATTTGCTTGAAGCCATTTTTTTTTTATTGTGGAGTCTTTGTTATAGCAACTGAATATATATCCTAATTAATCACTGAGCACACGGATCAGGGGGAATGAGGAGCATGTTGAGACTGTGACAACCCTGGGTGCCGAATGCCCTTGAAACAACTCTAATTTGCTGGTTAAGAAGCCCAATGGGATGTTTTTCTTTTCCGATTATTTATGCTGCTTTCTTATTGCCATACTTCTTGTAAATAATATGCATATTAGCCGTGACTTAGCATCCTCCTGAGGCTGCTGTGAAGCCCATCGAAAGAATATATTTACATCATTTTCTTTTACAGCCAGTTTCATTAGAGTTCAAGGTAGAAAATTTGACATACTGTCTTTTGCAGCAAATACATTCTTCATTTTCTTAGGCCGATTTCCAGGAGAAATAAAGAACACCTAGGAATTGTGATAACACTTGAGTTGTCATTCCTGTCTCTGTGCCACCTGTGGCAGAAGGAGGTTCAATTCCCCAAGCATTTCTTGAAAACCTACTGTATACCCAGCTTTGTGATAGATGCTATGGCAAAAACAGAAGACAAAGTCCCTGCTATCAAACAGACTACAGACTGGAGGTCCTGCCCTGCCTTTATGGGACTTTCTTTTGCACAGATGTGCATGTATGACTCCCTTTCCCAGGTACAATGTTACCTATACAGGACAGTCCTAAACACCTACTGTTATCTAATGTTGCTGTGGGTATTACGAATTTTTAGATACAGGAATCATGATCCTTTAGGACTAATTAAAAGACCATTTAGCAAACAGTATAATACAGTGTCTATTAAAAGGTACTGATTTAATAGCTTAGGCATCCAGGTGGTCAGTTTTAGTCCCATGCATGACAGATTTCTAACAATCTCCATGGGAAAAATCTCTGTCATACAATTCATTTCCTTATAGAGGAAAGAGTCAAGAGCAGTTAGGTGTGAGAGAATGTGAAGTTTATAAATTTGTGAAGCAAAATGGAAATGTTTTCCCCTCCTGCTCCCAGCTTCTTTTTGGATATATCCAATTTGTCATTTTCATTGTTTCCCAGGTTTGCAAAATGACTTGTAGAGTCAAAGAACATGCTTGGAATGTCAGAAAAGAAAACACAGCAGCCGGCTTTGATGGAGATAAATAAGACCCTTTTTCTAAATAACTTGCTCGTGCCTGCTGGCCGTGCCTTCATGATTTACGGAAATGTCTGCCCGGTGGAAGATCCACATTTTCTAGATGAGGGAAGTCAATGGGATCCCGACTGCATCATCTGGAGACAAAAATAATCACAGATTCTTCTTCATCATCATCCATACCTCCTGGTCTTCTGTAGTCCCCAGGCATCCCACGCTTTGAAGGCAATTTTTCTTTGCCCACCACTGTTCACAGCAGCAAAAATGATGCAACAGAATTTTTTTGAGGCTAAAGTAGAGCCTTAGTAATTATCTTTTCTGTGCTCCAACATTACAAGCGCCTCAAGAGAGTGCACGGTGACTTTTCTGTCTTATATACTTCATAGAGTGCTGGGGACCAAGTAAGAATGAGTAAGTGTGGCGTGATTGGGGGCAGGTGTGTCACGAGGGCAGGTGTAGGAAGAAACACCCTTCGAGCACCTGCTCTGGGTCAGGCATGTACTTCCCTTCCCTTTCCTCTTTGCATCCTCACAATGAGGCAGAGATGATTACTTCATGGAAAAGGAAATTGAGATTTAGGGAGGTTGAATAATTTACCCAATTGAAAGGCGGATTCAGTCCCTTGTTTGTCTATATTATGGACAATGGGCAAGTCCAGAAGTGACCTTGTGAGCTGAAAGCTGGAGGGCGTTTTCCTTCACGTCCTGTATTATTTAAGGATTCTGGGGATTTTCTCAAATAACGGGTTATACACAGGGAACCCATATAACGACTGAAACAGAATTACCTGGCAACCTAAGGGGACGGCAGATCACATCAAATTGTTTTTAGGTTTAGGGGAAAAAATGTGATGTTTGTTGCACACTGCTGTTGTGGACTATAATTCCTATGTGTGCCACCCATGGAAAGTGATCCAGTGTGTGGCGGTCATCATGGATATTAACACAGTGCTGATGCCACCCTCAGAGAATAGCTGGTCTTCATTTTGCCAACTCTAGATGGCAGCTGTAGGATTGTGCGTTAGATGCAGCCAAACCCACTGCAGAACCTCTGTCTTCTGTGCATCCTTTTCAGCTGACTCATGGTGCCATTCTCCATCTCCATCTCGGCCGTATTTAAGGCAGGAACTGACGCCGAGAACAAAATCGTTGAACACAGAGGCGAGAGTTTTAATAGAGATGCGTCTATCGGAGCTGCTGCCTCCACCTCCACTGCGAAGGGTGAGCATGCCACACGCAGTCAGGGCCTTATGTCATGCCGTGCGTGTTAATGCCGACGAACTGCAGACAAAAGTTCTCAAGGAAAAAAATATGCCTCTGAGAAAAAAATATTCCTGCGATCACAGATGGTGCGGTAAATTTGCTCAACCTCAGGGTGGGTACATTCTGTTTCTCTCCGGGAGAGAAGGCAGATATGTGAGAATGCTGGAGATGAATGAAGATTCCTGAGATTCCTGGTGCCAGCAAGTGAATCCTTTGCTCTTCTTGTTCTATTTTCAGGAAATTGGGAGCAGGCTGCTTCCTGCCATAACTGTCAACAGTGAGCAGACAGAGCGAGGATGAAAGGCTATGGGTGGGGGAGGGACTGCTCAGCCTCCCCCCTCCCCCGGGCTTCAGAGCCACACAAATATTCCAAATACGGGAAGCAAAGCGTTTCTCTTCCTTACACATGGTGGTGATCTAAAAATTCTCTTTTCTACTTTTTGCAGTGAATGTTTAGCCCAAGAAGAATTGCAGCAGACTGCAAAAAGTTTTGTGCTTTTGATTCTCAAATGGGGTGTTCCGGAGTTAGCACTGCAAATGTGTTCCAACAGTATGCACACAAGGACCTTGCTGATTGAATAGCTGAAAACAATCTGGTGGCACCATTCTGCCTGGGACGGAGCTTAGGTGGCAGAGCACACTGCAGGCGGTGGGGCTAGACTGGACTACATCTGGGCAGGCCTTGGGGGTTGGCAAGTGGGGCTGTGGCAGCTGAGAAGGGAGACTGAATTTGGGTGAATTCTTGAGCAATTCAAACCCCTGTGGCTTCAAGGAGCATCAACAACTCCCTGCTAACTAGCTTTGCTGGCAATTCCTTACTTCTGAGACTTGAAACCACCTGTGCCATGCGACTTGTCGTCTGTGTGAACATGACACGCTACTCGACTGTCTTCACTAACGTGACTTTACTCTTCCACTGTCTTCATTCATGGGCTTTACTGTTCCAGTGAAGGGGATCAGAACATGATATCCCAAAATATGCCACTTTGGCATAAGGATTATTTTGAGCTAAAGTCAATTAAGAATCAGCAAACACAGGAAGAGCCCTCTCTCTGTCCTTCCCATGTGTAAAAGCAAGACATAAATTTCCCTTTGTGAAAATTTTCCCCCTTCCCTCTCCCATGCCAGGAAAAGGAAAAAAACACCATTATTTCTGGACACAGAAATTTGGCACCAAGATGGGTCTACACAAACAAACCGTACTAAAATAGCCCTTATTTTTCATGAGTCCCCTCCTCCTTCCTGTGACTTACCACCCCTAGAAGCCCAAATCCCTTTTCCTTTGTCTTGTCACTTCTTCGCAATTTATCACCCCTTTGTTAAAATGGTATATAACCCCCCAGGTCTAACCACTTCTTTGTGTCTTCGCTTCTTTTCTATGAAGGCTTCTGTGCATGTAAAAATAAAAAATATGAACTTCAAACATTTTTATGCCTTTTCTCCAATTAATCTGTCTTTTGTCAGTTTAATTAGTAGACTTAAGGTGCTGAATATAAGAGTACAGAGGAAAAAGGTTTTTTCCCTCCCCTACTCAGGAAATTCTTGCCCAATAAGAGGAAAGTTACAAATAACTTTATTATTCATTTCAGGAACTTCTTGAAAAAACCCACTGAAAAGAACATCAGACTGTTCTGCTTTTTAACAGATAGCACCCAATATCTTCCTACTCTACCAATCTCTTCAAAACCTTCACCTGAAAACTCTCATCTTGAGATGTCCACTAATCCTCTCCTAACTATGGTTCTAACAATACCCTGCATAAAAGACCGACCTTAAGCCAAACCCCCAAATCTGATATATACTCTTGACTTTGTCCATCCCTCTGAGATACGACATAGACTCTATCAAAGTAGAGTTCTCCCTCAGCAGTGAACTCAGCTTTGTCTCATCAACAGGTTGTTTAGGTGCTGTTTTCGCAAAGCCAGAGAGCCCCTGGGTCTCTCAAAAGCATTTTCTTATTGGCTGTTTCTGTCATCCCAAAACTCTCTTAGCTCTTGGGGTCCTACACTCTTCTGGTCTGTGTCTTCCTACCTAGAAGGCATCTCATTTCCAAGACTCCCAGTGAAGTGAACCTCTCTCTCTAAACAGGTGACTACAAAATCATCGTGTCAGCAGGATTTGTTTCTATAATACTTTCCCCCTATAATAAAAGGTTTCAACATTTGATGGTATTTCCTTATCATCGCAAACTCACCAGTTTCCTGACTCTCCTTCCGTCTTCCTCATTTCTCATAATAACACGGCGAAACAGTCGAATGTGAACTATTTTCATTATCTTTGACTCACTCCTTTCCTTTATTGCCTATAAACAATCAGTCACTAAGTCCTGTTAATTTACCCCCCAAAACCATTTTTATTGATCCCCCTTTATATTTTCACCACCCTCAGCCCAGTCTGGCTTTTTATTTTGTGGTCTTTAAATATTATTGGGCACATAGCTGGGCATGGCAACCTATAGTCCCAGCTACCGGGGAGGCTGAGGAAGGAGGATCACTGGAGCCCAGAAGTTTGAGGTTGCTGTGAGCTAGGCTGACACCATTGCACTCTACCTGGGGTAATAGAGTGAGATTGTCTCAAAAAA
The DNA here is from genome assembly GCF_041146395.1 of Eulemur rufifrons. NCBI lineage: Eukaryota > Metazoa > Chordata > Mammalia > Primates > Lemuridae > Eulemur > Eulemur rufifrons. The sequence continues at coordinate 6,911,254 of NC_090994.1, forward strand.
AAAAAAGCATGTTGATGTTTTTATTCATATTCACTGAATTAATTAAGGGGGTGGAATTTTATTTTCCCGTTGGCAGAAGATGAGTAGTAATGAGTAATGAGACACTGAAGTATTTTAAGTTACGTTTCGTTTTCACCTATGAGTTTATAACTTATTAAAGAGAAACGTGTCTTTAATGAACTCAAAAACCGTACTTGGGGGGAGAGATCTGGAGGGACTCTCGGAAAGGGGAGTTTTAGGAACAACAAGAAGGGGAGTGTTAGCTGACTAAAAATGTATTAATTTATTTCTGAAATAATTAGACCATAATAATACTCAAAACCAAAAAATCTTTGGAAGTGATTTTCGATATAATTGACTTCCTATTATTTTCTCTAATGGGGTTGAGAACACTATTTTGAGATGGGATTCATAGGCTTTCCCAGACTACCAAGAAGAGAGAGAGAGAAACAAAATGTTAAGAATTGGGCTATGACTTAATGCATCCACTTTAGTATGGGTTCAAGGTGGGCTGGTCTCTTGGGGAAGGGTTCCAGCTACTCCTAGGCATGTGGGGGGAAGGCGTGGACTGGGGGGTCTCTCTGTCCCCTCCTTTTGAATCCGGGGCCTGCTCACATTGGGGTGAGGCCCCCCCAGTCTACCTGGCTGACACCCTAACATAGGGGAGGGTCCAGTCGGCAGCTGCGGCATCTCTTGAGAAACACTGTCCCCTCCCCCTCGCACCCCACCCGGAATCTGAGCACTCCAGGATTCAGCCTTAGCCCCTCCGGCCTGGGTGCAAAGCTTCGGCGCAGGACACTACTACCGGGCAGCAGCTTGAGCTGTGGCCTCCCTGGCAGAGGGAGGTGGGATGGAGAATCCCCCTCTTCAGTTATTCAGAGGCAGCTGGTGAGACTGGGGACCGGGCTCTACCCCCATCCCCTCCCCACTGTGGGGAGGAAGCAGGAGGACAGAAAGGAGTGGGAAAAAATGACTCTGGCAGCAACAGCCAAGGATTCCTGAGCGTGAAGGCCTGTCTCTGCCTCTGCTCCATTCCCTCCTCCATTCCCAGGGGAGAAAAAAAAAAAAAAAAGCAAGAAAGAAAAAGCAAAAGGAAAAAAAAAAAAAAAAAGTCCCGCTGTCTCCTCTAATCACTGCAGAATTGGCAGGAACTTTCTCTCCTGTCAGCAAGACAGTGTCTTTCCTCATCCATCTCAACCTTCAGAGAACATGATTCATGCCCTACAACAGTGTCATCCTGTCCTGTGACAAATAGATTTCAATTTCATTTACCTGAGCTGCATTTTAAAATAAAATGCAAGTAACCGTGGAGGCAGACTGCCTCTCCCATTTCCCCCCAGAGAGAGCCATCACGAATGCAAGGGACACTGTATTTATGTCACCCCTGTTAGGGAGTTTTGTGATCCTTGGTTCAGGTTTGCCTTCCTTCTTGTGGGCTGGGGTATCTATTTTGACCAGGATAGAGTTTAGGGGTGTTCGTGAATATGGTAGCTGAGGGCTGTGGGGTGAGGCTCTGGCTGGGGGGCTGAGTGCTTGGGCCACTGACCACCAACCATACTCACCTCCTGAGAGATCTCAGAATATTCAAAACAAAGTGTTCCCACCTGCTGTGACTGTCCTGGGGCGTCACAGTGTTTTCAGGGACCAGTGGAGTCCAAATTCCCTCCTAACTTGCATCTAAAGGGTTCGTGATCTCAATGTCAGAGTCGGGGTCACCTCTCACCAGGTTCAGAGGGAGACATTGGCCAACCCCAGGGAGCCACTACCATCTCCCAGCTTAGCCAATGCATATGACTGGGCACGTGAAATTCTTATACACACACCTAGGGGAGATGAGTTACAATTTTTGAGCATTTATGTGCCAGGTGCTTTTTAACTTCTTATATAGAAGGAGCACTATGTATGGAGTCTGACCGTTGTGCAACAGTTAAAATCCCATAAGGACATCTTGCCCCATCTGGCACCCACTCTGTAGTTTAAAGACCAGCTCTTTCACTCGTTTGTAACTGAGTCTCCATTTTCCCCTCTATAGAAGCAAAGACAATAATACCTCTTTTATCAGGGTACTGGGATGCAACGGGAGAACATGTATCTGAAAATGCGCTCACGGGGTCTGAGATCCAGAAAGCTCTCAGATGTCAGTCCCTTTCCTACCTACCAGCCTGCAACTACAACATAAATCCATGGTAATTTGAGGGGTTGTGGGTAGAAAAGGTCAGATCATATTCCAGATTCAGGAGATACTATAGAAACACACACACACTCACACACACGAAATAACCTTAGCACCCAAAACAATAGACAATAAGCGGGAAGATATTTACTTTTGATATTTGTTACTTTTACTGCCACAGTTTAATTATACTTAGCATGAGTATGGTTTTTGTTATATACGCTATAATAATCATTATGGATCCCATGAAGTTGTACATAACCAAATGTATGATGGTCTAAACTTTCCCCAAGTTAAAACTGACCACTACTTTCGTAAGCTTTTCACCCTGTGTGTCTAGGATATCATTGTACTAACCAAGAAAAATATTAATGTCTTTGTTTCCTTTCTTACATATGCTCTCAAGGTATAAAATGCAGTAAAGTAATACACAGCAGCCTGCTTGAGTCCACCAATGTTTTCTTTTCAACCCAGTTTGAGAGGATATGAGACAATATCTTGAGTTGCTCACCTTCTACATTATGTTCATGAACCTAAAATGGTTAAACATCTCAACATCTGGTTAATGGCAAAGGCAAAATGCAAATCTAGTTTTCCTGAGGACAGAAGAGAGTCAGTAATATTTCTTCAACAGACTTGGAAAAACCCACTCAAACATTCTCTTCTACCACCTGGGCACGTGAACTTGCTGGAGAAAAACATTGACATTCCTTTGGACTGCTTTGGTCCAGGAGAGGTCTACCAGGTTGCGCAAGACTTAGTGCACTTTGCAGTGGTGCAATTTGGCCACAAGGTGGCAGAAGCCTCCAAAGAGAGAAAAATCTAAGTTGAAAAAGAGGCATCGACAAGGTTTGTGCAAATACCGCACGTATGTGTAAACGTATTAAGCCCCCTCACTCTTTTGGCTCTTACCCCAAGGGCATCGTCACTGGCTACTTGTAGAATGACTCCTCTGAAGACAAATGCTCCAATAAAGCAAAAGTTTGTGGGACCCTCGCCTTTTCCCTCTCTGCCTAGCATTTTGCTTTCCTCCTAAAGGAATCAGTGGGAGGGAAATATATGTTGAGCATCCCAGGATGGGCTGGAACATTCGGCTCTTCTATCATGATTTAGCTCAACAAGCTAAACTGTGATCCACCAGGAACAGGGACATATTATTAATAACTTTGTTTCCTTTTTTGGACATTTCTTGCAGGGTGTAAGATGCAGCGAAATAATATATGGCTGCCTGTATGGAGTTATCGTAAAAACCTGCTATTTTAAATTGCCTAATTGGGTTTCTCATCTTTGTTAGTAAGAGCTGAAAGGTGTGGGAAGTTTAAAGAGGAGAGGAGAGGCACTTAATTGGTGCTGTGTTCTATACATCTTTATGTAACAGCAGGCTCGTGAAAAAGAGGCAGATCTTATATAAAGAACACGAGGAAGACTATTCAAGTGAGGATAAAGGCAAACGCTTCAACGGCTCACAAGTTGTGCCAGGACTGTAGTTCATGCGGCAGTGACCATGAACAAAAACCTGTTTCCAAAAGGTTCATCTGTCTCACGATCCTTTTTATTTTATTTTATTTATTTATTTTTGAGACAGAGTCTCACTCTGTTGCCTGGGTTAGAGTTCCATGGTGTCAGCCTAGCTCACAGCAACCTCAAACTCCCGGGCTCAAGTGATCCTCCTGCCTCAGCCTCCCGAGTAGCTGTGACTACAGGCATGCGCCACCATGCCTGGCTAATATATATATATATATATATACACACACACACACACACACATATATATATGTTTAGTTGTCCAGCTAATTTCTTTCTATTTTTAGTAGATATGGGGTCTCGCTCTTGCTCAGGCTGGTCTCGAACTCCTGAGTTCGAACCATCCACCCACCTCGGCCTCCCAGAGAGCTAGGATTACAGGCGTGAGCCACCGCGCCCGGCCTATTTTTTCTTATAGTTTTAATTTTTGTTTTTCTGTGGTCATGTCTTACGATCTTGAAAAACGTCACATTCCTTAAACGAGTGACGTTTTTGGTATAATGAGGTTAAGTAAGCCTTTGCCAAACAGCAAAATCACAGCACAAAATCTTCCCAAAGTGTGAAAAAAAAAAAAAAAAAGAAAAAAAGAAAAAAAAAGCAACCCATTTGCATTTGGGGCTTAAGTTTGAAAATTCTGTAAAAGCCCAATGTTGTGTGTATCTGAAAGCATCTCCAACCTAAGCTTCTGAAATTATTTTTTTCCTATTAAGCACTTTGTCTCTAATAAATTATTTAACGTCTGGAGCCTTGTTTAAGGAAAGCAGAGTTTGTGCTGTTCCTCCCCCGGGTATTAATCTGTAGACACTGTGAACTCATGGCATCACCAAAGGCAAGTGGCTGGGGGGGGGCCCTACAGTTGCTTGCTGGAGGGGGTGACACCTCGGGGCACCGGGTTCAGCTGAGGCCCTGCGGTAGAGACTGCAGCAGCGGCTGCACACCCTGTTAAAGTCACAGCACTGCATTCCCTGCAGCCACGCCCCATCTTTTTGGCTGCACCTGGGCCATGGGGAACAGAGCAGGGGCTCCCTCAGACTCAGCAGGAGTCCAAAGCCAGGGCTATAATCTGTGTAGGACGGAAAGGTGGTATTTTTAGGTTACGCTTCTTTTTAGATTTCTTAGATCCGGCCTGATTGCTGAAAACTCGGTCTTATTTCCAGAGGGAAATTCTTTCCAGATTTTCACCTGCATATTCAAGGTCGTTTTAACTCTTTCTGGGAACCTCTGAAAAGGGCCGTACAACCCTGCACTGGCCACCACCGGGTTCCAGTGACGTTGTCTGTAAGGAGGGTACTAAGGTCCTGGCATTCTTTGATAACCCGCCTCCCAAGAGAGGCCTGGGCAGTTGTCCCCATCCACTCACGGCTCCTCCCCTCTAGGTGCCCTGCACGCGTTCACCTGCTGCCTGAGCTCAGCACACCTGAGAGACCTGTACCAGCAAAGCGGTGGACACTTAGTGGGCTATTCCTCCTGGGGGTACTTCTATTGTAAAAGACACACAAGCCTGGAAACCATTTTCTCTCTCTCAGTAATTAAATAAATGATGGCATATTTATAGCATGGAATTCAACAGAAGCGGCTCACGTTTACTGACGTGCAGTCAGGACAAGAAGCGGGGTGCCAAACGGCACCACAGTTGGTGTTACAAGCGCTGTATCAGCTTATATGCTTTTGTAGACACAGAATAGCTGGGAAAGGCAGGTGTTGAACGTCCCAGGCAGAGGGACGAGCATACTGAGGGTGAAACCTGTAAAGAGCACGGCGTGTTGGGGAGCAGCCGGGGATCTGGCGCAGAAGGAGCTTGGGTGCAGATGGTGGAAGGGAGGCTTTGCAGGGTCTGGGGGGAGCTTGATCGATGGGGGAGCTGCCTGCTGCCCCTCTGAGAGGAGCAGGGAGCTCAGCTCCCGGAAGAGGGGCCAGGAAGTCTCAGACCAAAAGCAGCTCGGGTTCCTGGCCCTCTGATTAAGGCTGTGTGTTTGCTTAAAGCCCAGATATAACTAGGAGGATCAACAAACCTCTGTCGAGAGCCCCGAAGAAGACAGTAAACTAAGTAAGATGTCGCTCCTGCCTTCCAGCCCGAAAGATCCAGAATCATAGCTAACGCTTATGTAGCACCGGCTGTGTGGCTAGACCTGTTTCAAGGATGAAATTAACTCATTGTATATTTAACTCATTAAATCATCACAATAACCACGTACAGTATTAGTATTATTCCCATTTTGCAGATGAGGTAAATGAAGCACAGAGAGGTTAAGTAACTTGCTCAAAGTCACACAGCTAATAAAGACCCAATTGAGATTCAAACTCCGGCAGCCTGGGACCAGATCAGCGTCTACTTAGCTGCTATGCAATTCTGTCTCCGTACCAATAACCAGACTTTGAAGTAGACAAGAGTAAATGCCAGGAGAAATTAAATTACTATGAGATGCCAAGGAGGAAGAAGTTATGTTCCAATTGGAGGAGTTTTTTTGTTGTTGTTGTTCTTTTTAAATCTAGCATTGAGGCGGTTCCTTAAGGACAGAAGGACAGGCACTTACCATAGGCCAGGTCTTCCTCTGGACTGGACATTAGCATTGCAAGCACAGCCATCGCCTACATTTTTCTCTGCGAACAAAGATAAATACTTCAATGTTCCCTCCCCATTTAATGAGCATTTATGGAGATGTCCTGCCCTCTTCCCCACCCCACCCCCAAGACTTAATAAGAAGGACTTCACAGTTAAGGAGGAGAAGGAAAAAATTTGAATTTAGGAGAGAAAAAGGGAAGGCCAGAAAGCACCCCTGGCCTGGCTGTATTGGCTGTTAATTCCTCTGCGGTGCTAAGAGGTGGGGAGATTAGAGACCACCGCAGGGAGCCCGCATCACTGAGTGCCTGCAAGAGGAATTTTTTTTTTTTTAAATGCAGTTACCTGGAATGAGTGTATGGCTGTGCATGTACTCATGGTGTGGCCTGGGCAGGAGTGAAGCCCCTGTATGCCTCAGTTAGCTCACCTGTAAAATGGGGTTAAATACCGCGCATGCTCACTGTGCTGACTGGTACGCAGTGCCTGGCGCTCAGGGACCCTCGTTAAACATGATCTGGCAGAAGAGAGGCCAGAGGAGGGATTCGTTCAAGGGAGAGGGGAAGGACGCTGAGTTTCGCCCGCTGCACCTGACCACTGCGAGCCCCAATCAGAAGATGCTATGAGCCCGGGCAGGTACATTTGGCTTCTGATCCCTGCCCTGTCGTGTGATTTTAGCCAATCACCTGATTTCTCTGAGCCCGATTTCCTCACTTGCAAAAACAAGGTTAATAATCCTCCTCTGGCCAAATGACTGTGAGGACTAAATGAAACAACATGTACCCAGGTTCTAGCAGTTTCCGGGCACCCAAGAATTCAATGCATACCAGACCAGTCCTCTTCCTCCCTTTCCCAGGCCAGGGCCAGACAGCGGCTGGAGGCAGCGCAAGCTCAGAATGTCTATCTCAGCGTGGGGCGTGGTTACTGCAGCAGCCCTGGAAAGTTCCACGAGCAATCTCAGCCCTGGGGCGTTAAAGATGAGCGGCAGCTGTTTCAAATACTCCTCCGATGGAGAATGGTTTGGGGAAGGGAAGGAGGCAGCCCTGGAAACCCAGAGAAGCACTTTTTGAGGAACGTGGGGGCCCAGGATGGGTGTAGAGGCCGCCGCAGTTGCCTGCATTAGGAGCACGAGCAGAGACACACGCCATTCTGGCCACACGGGAGCAGCAAGTGCAGAAAGGAGCCAGCAGACCCCTGCTGTCAGGGGAAGAAAGGCCTTCCTGGAAAAAGACAGAGCCATTCAGGATGAGGAAGATGCGTCCAGCAGGCAGAGTGACAGCACGTGCACCCCCGGAGAGGGAGAAAAGTGCGCCAGGGTATGAATACAACATTCTGCAAGGCGGTAAAACCTTTTAGGTGCAGATAGGCCTGGCGTCAAATTCCGGCTCAGCCTCTTCCTAGCCCCATGACCTTGGACCGTCCCTTGTACTGCCCTGAGCATGCATAAAATGAGGGTCATACCTAGTTTAGCAGTGCATAGGTTTTTCGAGAGGATGAAATGAAACAACCTATGCTCAAGTTTCTGTGGCAAGTGCCACAGTGCGTGGCATGTAGTAGTCACTCAATAAACAGGAGGACCAGTAGAAGCAGTTGCTGGGTCTGCTATTAGGCATTTGGTACCAGCGTACCTGTGTTTAATATAATTATCTGCTTCTCACAGGCTACGAACCCTCGGGGGATAAGGAGTGTATGTGATAAAGGCACAAAACAGGTGTTGTGAGTGTGGCATAAAAGAAGAAATTCGATTCACAAAAAGCACAGTAAGTGATAGGGCGCAGATGTATTTAGAGAGGTGCGTATTGACTGAGAGACAACTTCCTACCCAGACCTGGGCTAGGAAGTGGCACAGATCTTGCCTTCAGGGAGCTCATGACTTCATGGGCAGTGATACAGTTTTCATCCATAAGACAGAAGAGCTATACATGCCATATGTTTTTATTAATAAGTTGCATATTTACATGTGTGTACAAAATATACGCTATCACGTACGTGTACCAAGCGTACCAATGTACACTACAGAAAATGCGTGTGTGCACATGTGCGTTGGTGGGGGGGATTCTCGGAAGACAAGAGATTAAAGAGACAAAGTTTGGATAAAATTGGCTGCAAAGGCTATGAACCAGATAGCAGAATGAGGGAAGACTGGAGAGGAAGGATTGGAATCCACAATGAGGGTGAGGGGTGAGAAGGTGGGGGGAGCAGCTGGGGTGGTAGGAAGAGACCTGCCAGCTTGGAGGCAAGATTCTGTGTTGTCACCAGGTCGCAAAGGACCCTTGAATTTTGGAATGGGGATTTTGATGCTTTTCCTATATATGTCCTTAAGTCAAGGTGACATGACAACAGTGATGCTTTTAGATGATTAATCTGGCACCGTAGTGCAGCATCGATTCAAGGAAAAAAGAGACCCATCCATTAGAAAATTATTGCAGCGGTCTAGACATGAGATAGGCGAGTTCTAAATACAACGGTGCTTATGTTCAACATCGTCCACTCTCTGACCATTTACTGTGTTTTCAGAACTACATTAGGTGCTTTTACAGAAGGATCTTCCAATGCTTCCTGCAAGGATGACTGTTTATTCCCTCTTTCACGGATGAAGAAATTCAGGCTCAGAGAGGTTGTGTGATTTTTGTGAAAGGACTCACAGCTTACAAATGGACCGCAGATTGGAAGTTGGGTCCTTGGACTTATAGTGGTTTCTATTTTATACAATAATTGATTTTCCTATTAGAGGACCCAGTTGCAGGGGATGTGGGGACTCATAAAAAAAGAAGTGTATGATCATTCTGAAGATCAGGAGAGGGTATTGAGAATGTGATGTCCAGATTGGGCTGCAAGAGGCTAAGGTCACCACTGAATCTAAGGAAGGAAGTGGGTTTTAAACATTTTTAAGGCATTTTAAATCAAATACATATGCCTTGGGAAGTTGGATGGGAAAAAGACCTTTCTCTTTGGAGCACCCATGAGAAGATGACCTGAAGATAAACATTTGAGAAAGAATTAGAATCTGTGTTGAAGTAACCTATTGGAATTTTATGTTTAAAGAAAAAAAAAAAGAACAGATAAAGAGTAAATCTAAAATGTGCTTGAATGATCATAATTTAAAAATGGAAGTTTAAACATTTTAATGAAATTTAAAGTGCACTGATATGCTCCTGTTAGAAAAATGTTTCTAATAAAAAGATTCCACAGGAGGAAATGAGATACTGCTTAAGAAGCTGAGGGGAAGAAAAGTGATATAAAACTTCAGGATATTATTACTTTATATTGACAGTTTCCTCCTCAGAAAAAAAATTTAAACATAAATACTTATTTACTACTTAAAGCCTCCAATTGTGGACCTATACAAGGGTTGGAATTTTTTACTCTATGATATCAAATATGCATAACCTTCAAACCCTGTTTCTCCAGAATTTCAGTGTGCCAGAATTTACATAAATTCTTATTCTAGGCTCAAAGCACTCAAAGCGCAATGACTGATGCCGGCAGAGCAACTGAAATTTTGTCCTGTCTCTTCAGAGTATCGGATCTTGTGTCAAATGAGGGTGATGAATGTGGTCAGTAGAATCTGCAAACTGAGCTACTAATTTACAGTGTCCCTTAAGCTCAATAGAAACCAGAATTGCCAGAGATTTCTGGACTCCTATAAAGATTCTTTGCTTTATCCTCCAAATTTAACGGATGAGACAAATGAATATTTATTGAGTCTCTCAGAAGTAGTCTATGTTTAGGTGGAATGTATGAGATTTGCACCAGTCTTCCAAGATTAGCAGTTAGGGAGAAAGCCCCCAGGACAAGCAAATCTCAGGGGACAGAGGGAGGGGCTCTGAGGTCTAGGCCCACCCCCACTTCATATAAATTTCTCCATTTGCAGTCTTGGAGGATCAGGATTTGAGTATCGTCAAGGAAGTTGGAAGTTACCAAGGGTGCATACACAATACCAATTAGTAGGATCATCATGGTTTTTTTTTTTTTTTTTTTGAGTCTCACTCTGTTGCCCAGGCTAGAGTGAGTGCCGTGGCGTTAGCCTACCTCACAGCAACCTCAAACTCCTGAGCTCAAGGGATCCTCCTGTCTCAGCCTCCCGAGTAGCTGGGACTACAGGCATGCACCACCATGCCCAGCTAATTTTTTCTATATATATTTTTAGCTGTTCATATAATTTCTTTCTATTTTTAGTAGAGATGGGGTCTCGCTCTTGCTCAGGCTGGTCTCGAACTCCTGAGCTCAAACGATCCGCCCACCTCGGCCTCACAGAGTGCTAGGATTACAGGCGTGAGCCACCGCGCCCGGCCGGATCATCATGTTTTTAAAAGCCAACACCGTACAACTCCCCTACCCCCTGTCACCCACCAAACAGGTCGGTGTTCAGCCACACCTGAACGATCAGGTGCTCCTCTCTGCTTGAAAGTCACCTGTCCCCTGTCCCAGCCTGGGAGGGAAGGTTCAAAAGCCCAGCTCTGTCTCTTGTTTCTGTGCAGCCCAGATACGATGCAATTCCTGACCTGACTAAACGAAGCTACTGGACTTCCCTGGGTTTCCATAGAATTTCTCTAGCATGTCATATAAATTAGGAGATTGCCCGTATCGTGTGAATTATGGGATAATGTGAGTGGCTTGAAATCGAAGAGGCTAACTAGACTAGACAGAAAGCAGAGGGAGCCCTTCCCCTGTGCTGTCTATTCTCTTTCTAGGCAGGTTAAATTCATCTTCTGGAATCCAGGTGGCAGGGGAGAATGGGAGATGTGTTAACCCGAAAGACCCCTCCATTCAGCAGATTGCACTGGGTGGGTATTTCTCAGACACAGAGCATGTGCCAAGTGTTGCCCATGCGACATCTGGTCTGATTTAGTCCTTACAACATCCCTGGGAGATGAGATCAAAAAGGACAGTGACCTCTTAAGTCTTGCCTGTACCCCAGATGCTTGCCTCTCAGGAAAGATGCTTAATAAATAGTTGTTGAATGAAAAGTGAATATGAATACTGAACGTTGGTTTTTTTATCCCAGTATTTACAGGTACTAAAACTGCGTTTCAGAGAGGTTTGAGAAAGCTTGCTAATGATGGCCCGCCAGCAGTGTCCCATCTGGGATTCAACCCAGTCATCTGACTCCCAGGGTAGTGCACACATTCTCATGTCACCAGCGACACTTTGCAGGCATATTTTCTCCTATAAGTGGTCCTAAGAATCGGGCTGACCCTTCAGAGCAGCAGATCGGCGTTAGTCCAGAGGAAAGACTCAAGGCAAATGCAGTCATTATAAAGTGGAACCCCAGAAACCTGGATGAATTTAGGGGAAAAAAAACCCTACCATTTACTAAGAGCCTACTATATTTCAGACACTTTGAGGATTGTTTAAATGGGCATTCTTGTTGAATCCCAACAACTACCCTATGAGATAGGAATTATTGTTATTCCCATTTTACAGTGGAGGAAACTGAGGCACCTTGCAGCTAAGTAACTTGCCCAAGGTCTCACAGCTTGTAGTGGTGGCGTTGGGATTGCAACTCTGGCCTGTCTAGCTCTAAGACTTGTGCTATTTCTAATGCGACAAGGTATTGCAGCACTCAAACAGCATGTCTAAGCTTTGGCTTTCACTGAAGGGCACCATTCAACTCAGTCCAACAAATATTTGCTGAACATATGAGACAGTGAATCAGACAGTATAATGGGTGAAGGTGAACCTCCTTCCGGGGAGGTTCCAATATGCTGGTATGTTGGGGTACAGGGTCTGTCACATGGTCAATACATACGTGTTTGAGAAAGGAACAAAGGATGAATGAATGCTATAGCTGACTATAACTAAGAAGAAATTCTATCAGAAAACTGCAGAGCAAAGTTTATGAGACGAAATGCACTGTAGCTCTAAAATAAGGTACCTAGAAGGGATATTAAAGATCATGTGGTCTAACCTTTTACTTGTCAGATGAGGAAACTGAGCTGCACAAACATGAAATAATTTGCCCAAGGTTCTATATCCTGCTAACAGCCGAGTGTGGACTGAACAAAGTCTTCTGAGTAATGCAATGCTCTGTGATTTGTGTTCTTCCCTCTACTACCTTTGGCCATGCCGAAATCCTATTTCTGTCTTCCCCCTGCATGTTATCATGTGAAAGAGCTATTGTTATGTCCGTCCTCAGACAGAATCTCTTTATCTTTGCAGACCTCAGGGGAATGCATGCATTAGCAGACAGAAATCGACTAGCTATCAGTCATAAAGAGAAGGTTCTTTTGGAAGAAATGAGTCATTTCTGAGGATTGAACTTCTAATACATCAAAGCTCATTGATTTGCTGTTATGATTCTCCTGGTGCCTCTGAACACACATGCACACACACACATGTGAGGACACACACACGATACCTAACAGCGCGTCTGTACCGAAAACCAAGGGTATTGGAGATACAGGATGCTACGGCAAGGGCGTTGATGAGAATGTTTGACAAACAGCTGACTCATTCAGGAATCCTGGTATCTCTCCATCGCCCTCTCCTTTTCCCCCTCTCTTATCACTCCCCCTGCTTTGTTACCCCTCACAGATGGTGCCCTCTTCTCATCTGTCACTTTCCATCCTCCCTAATTAAGATTCTATTATTGGAAGTGGCCAGGAGTGGCATTTCAATAACATCACAATCTCCAATAATTTTTCATTTGCACAACCTGACAGCACAGAGATGCTCATCATCATGGCATTATTTTTCCCCCTAAATAGCCACACGGAATCGTTGCTTCAAGGAAACTACTGGTGTTTTCAGTGATTGCCAACCCTCCCTTCCCCCACCCTCTGTTTATCCTGTGATCTATAAAACTGCTTCCTATGATGAAAAGCTTCAGGATCAAGCACAGTCAACCCATTTATTAAGATAGGTTAAACATTCCAGATGAGGCAGCTGTAATAACCCACGCAAAAAAGTCAAAGCTGGCAGACACAGTGTCGTAAAAAGAATCTCATTTTTATTTCAGCTCTCCAGCAGTCAGCACTTTTAAAAAAAACAGCAGTTTCTAGATTGTATGCATATGCCGTCTAGGAAATATTTACTGAGAGCTTGTTTTGTTGTTTGGGATCTTAATGTCTAATTAAGAGAAGACCCATAAACAAATAATTTCAATCTCGTGGGTTGGGTTCTTGGATACCAACGTATACAACATGTTTCTCCAGTTAGTCAGGCAGACTGGGAGGCGGGGGCTTTGCAGAGCTGTGACTCCTCTGTGGAAAAGGTCCACCCCCGGGGACCATACGGAGAACACGCCTTAGCATACAGAAGTACAGGAAGCAGGGTTCTCCTTGTCCACCCTTTAGGAAGGAGGAAGTGTTGCCCTGTCATTGCACCAGCAGGCAGAAGACTGGCTCTGGATCTGCTGTGTCACGTTCAGATTCCACATTTGTAAAATGGGGATGGGGACCAAAGTCCTTGTCCTGTCTACTCCATACAAATAAAATGAGACAGTACAATAGCATTCAAGAAAAAGGGTAACCACAAAAATTGCCTCTGTGAGGTGAGGTGCTCTAGACCTGGTCCTTCCTCCTAGCTTCATGGATCACACTTACATCATCTCCTACAAGTAACTGTAGTCCACCTGTAAAACCCTAAAAAAGAAGACTCTGCAACCGCTTTGACAGAGGGTGGCCGCAGTGTGGGTGTGGGGTGTGACGCTGGCCCTGGGCTCAGAGGCCCCGTCTTCTGGCTGTGTCTTGTCGGGCAAACTTCTTAACCTCTCTGGGCTGGTTTTCATGTTTGTAAAATGAAGGAACTATCATGGATGATCAAAAGTTTTCTTTTAACCCTTGACAGCTATGGATTCTAAGATGCCCTAGACCCAGAAGGGAGAGAAGTTGTAACTCATGAGATTCCACAGGGAAGTGATACAGGAGGAAATCCAAGTCATCATGAAAAGAGAACTCAACTGGGAGTCAAAAAATCCGATTCCCAAGGGAATTGAAAACTATGTACACAAAAGCCTGCACATAGATGTTTATAGCAGCCTTATTCGTAATTGCCCAAACTTGGAAGCAACCGAGATGTCCTTCAGTAGACGAATGAGTAAATAAAATGTGGTACATCCAGACAACGGGATATTATTCAGCAGTAAAACGAAATAAGCTATCAAGCCATGAAAAGATATGGAGGAATCTAAAATGCATAATTACTAAGTGAAAGAAGCCAATCTGAAAAGGCGACACATACTGTGTGGTTTCAAGGCTGTGACATTCTGGAAAGGGCAAAACTATGGAGACAGTAAAAAGATCAGTGGTTGCTAGGGGTTAGTATGGAGGGAGGGATGGAAAGGGGGAGCACAGAGGATGTTTAAGACAGTGAAACTGCTCAGTAGGACACCTCAACGATGGACACATGTCACTATACATTTGTCAAAACCCATAGAAAGTACAAACACCAAGAATGATGAATCCTAACGTGAGCTGTGGACTATGGGTGATAATAATGTCAGTGTAGGTTCATCAATTGTAGCAGACGCACCACTCTGGGGGTCGGAGGGGATGTTGGTAATGGGGGAGGCTGGGGGGCAGGGCAGTCAGGGGGTATATGAGAACTCTCCGTATTTTCCATTCGATTTTACTGTAAACCTACAACTGCTTTAAAAAATAAAATCCATTAAAAAAAAATAATGCGGGTTCTAGTTCTTGATTCTGCCACCAGTCATTGATTTACTAGTTGATCTGAAAGCCCAGCCAACTGGGACTCCAAGCTTCTGGCCCCAGCCCCATGGCCACCTTTCTCCCTCCCTCAGGCTTATTGGCATTCTCTACTCCAACACAAGTCCACATTGCTAGGACGTCCTCCGGAACCCCTTTATGCCCAAGATTTCTAGGCAATGCAGGGTTACCTCATTATCCAAAAAATTCTAGGAGCTTCTGCTGCTGTCTCCTGTGCCTGTTCTGTCATGAGTAGCCTTTTTATAGGTGTGGGTGTTCAGATGTTTTTCCTCCGCCTTCCAGAAGCAGGCGCTCAAGGCACCGCCCAAAGCAGAAAGACGGATGTGAGTGAGTTGGATCCCGCATCAGGCATCGTGGAAGTCCCCGGATGTCTTCCTTATGGAAGGTCTGCAGGGCCACGTGACCCAACTCGAGCTGGCGCTCACTTGTGCCTGCAGACGATGCTTCCGGGAGGAGAACTGTACAAGCAAACCGGGGAGTGCCGTGCCTCAGAGTGATGGAGGTTATTGATGTGTTCAAGTCCATTAGCCTAAGTCTGCGCGGAGATATTGATCGCCTGAGATTGCCACCCCCCCCCCCCAATCAGGGCAGATGTCTCATTACCTTCATTTAGGAGGATCAGAAATATGAAAGAAAAATATGAGCTACACAGGAAAGACACTCATTTCTGGGCCCGAGGCGTTGAGCACAGGAGGCGACCCGTGTTTAACGTTGAACTGGCCAGTACGAGACAGGCGTTGGTCCATCCTATTAGGGCCTGCAATTTACCACGTTCAGAGCAAAAAGGCTTCCGACTGCCAGGGTAAGAAGACGACTTGATGGGCTTTTACAGAAGGTTCTCTCAATGCCTGGCCTCTAAATGCTTTCAGGCCATTGCTCGTCTTCTCCGAAGAGCCCTACAAATCCACCAGGCTCTGTCTCCTTCCTTTTTCCTTTACAAAGACATCATCTAATAACCAACCTCCCATCAGGAACACACACTGTTAATCAAATGTGAGGAGGTGACCAACTGGTCTGGATTAACATGATTCATCTTTAAATCATACATATTCAAAAGGCTCTAAAGAGCATCTGGGTACCTTTTTAAAAAATTATGAGTGAGATGATCAAATTAATACCGGTATAATAAATTAGACCTACAGCTGCTTACTCTGAGAGAGGGCTATCCTCCTTAAAAGCCATGTTTGTAAAAAAGATGGTAAATCCCATTAGACCTAAGGAAAAAAAAAAACCCACATTCTTTTGTGGAATTAATTGTCAAAAATAGCATATTTGCTGGAGATTAGAGTCCCCTGCTGGGGCTGATTCAGCTGAGTGCAGAGGGAAACCATCTGCATTTGTAACTCTCGAACCTTCTAAAGAGCTTTTCTACAGCATCACTGGGACAGGTGAATGAACCACAGGCAACCTTATTCGAATGTTCAGTTTCCCAAGAAACTAGGGGGCTCTGAACTGCATTGTTTAGGCTGATTCGTCGAGACTGCTCAAATTACCTAGATTCACATGGCTTCCTGCTGTTTAGACCCAGGCTTTATAAACATCGAAGACTCTTCCATCAGTTCTGCATTATAAGTGCTGAAAATCAAGGGGGGTAGGTTATTGATCATAACATTTAAGCTTGTAGGAACCCAAAGCAAAAAGCCAGATGGCAGCCTGGAACTATAATCCTAAATTCATAAACTTGTAGCCTTTTATCTACCCTCACAGCCATTCGGTTTGGAGCAAAGGGCAAACAGGGATATGTCCACGAACATTCACTCTTTTTTTCCACTACTTATTATCCGCTAAGAACGAGACATCGGGTGACAGATGCAATTAGCTAAAAGCTCCCGTGATCCGTCACCTTCTTCAAGCCAAAGTCAATTCCTTTTAACAAATTGAAGTTTCAAAGTGGCCACTGCAGTGTGTGAGACTCGGTCTGCAGGAGGTTTGATGCCGAATGCTAATGGCATTCAGCAAAACACCGCAGCAGGGCGAGGTCGGCAGGGAGAAGCAGGGAGACACGACGCTGCTGTAGCAGTGGCTTTTGTTCGGAATGCAATTCAGAGGAGCTGTCCCTTAGAAGTTAACTCGTCTATACATCAAAGCAGTTCATTTCTATATTGAGCAGCACTTTCCCTGGGTTGCTATTTACAGAGGATTCTTAAGTCTAAGAGAAACTGTTAAATAAAGCATGGTCCCAGGCCTCTTCTCTACATCATGCCTGTGCGTTTTAAGTATGTCATGTACAGATACTGAATTATAAGACGCTTTTTACCTGGACAATATGACTTTTAAATGGACCAATCTTGACCTCTAGGACCAATCTGAAGATCCCTTTAGATAAGGATCTTAAACTCAGAGCTGGCGGAGACCTTAGAGAGGTTGTCCACTCACTTGAATACTAGAGATGAGAGAATTGAGGCCAGACTGGTTAAAGGTTGGCCTAAAGCTGCACAGCAAATTGTCCCAAATGTCCCTGTCTCCCAGCCCTTGGTGCAGGACTCCATCTGCTTCACTAAGAATGAAAGCATGTGCCACTTGGTCCCTCTGGCTGTAAGACTCAAGCCACCAGGTAGAGTACAACACATGCACATCATACACGGAATTAAAAGGATTTATACCAAATGAGGTGTTATCTCCAGGTGGAAGTCTTTTTTAACCATTATTGTGCTAGTCTGTTTTCCAAGGGTTTGATGATGAACATATCATTCTGAGAACTCAAAAAAAAAAAAAAAACAATAAATCATGCTAAAATCAAGACTTGTCTCACGCATCTCCCCTGATGGGGAGTCTTTGTGGCCCCTCAGCCAGGTTTGACATCCCTGCAAAGAGGTTCCATGGCACGTTTAGTGTACCACGGCCACTTGCCACAGTGGTGTTTTTTTTTTTTTTTTTTGAGACAGAGTCTCACTGTGTTGCCCAGGTTAGAGTGCTGTGGCGTCAGCCTCGCTCACAGCAACCTCAAACTCCTGGGCTCAAGCGATCCTCCTGCCTCAGCCTCCCGAGTAGCTGGGACTACAGGCAGGTGCCACCATGCCCAGCTAATTTTTATATATATATATTTTTAGTTGTCCAGCTAATTTATTTTTGTTTTAGTAGACATGGGGGGGGGTCTCACTCTTGCTCAGGTTGGTCTCGAACTCCTGAGTTCAAACGATCCGCCCGCCTCGGCCTCCCAGAGTGCTAGGATTACAGGCGTGAGCTATCACGCCGGGCCGCCACAGTGTTTTTTAATCCCCTTTGTAAGCGTGTGTCTCACTAGGCCGTGGGCTCACACAGGGCGGAGGCCATAACTCCTTATGCTTCTTTGTGTCCTCACTGAAGTACCTGTCATATAGGAGGCCTAGGAAGGATGTTTGTCCAATGAGTCAGGGACAGAATTCGTGAGTAAAAGTCATCAGATAAGCAATAAATGTCCTCTCGGTGGCTTTGCAGTCACAAAGATGTTGGTTTAAATAGCATGAGAAGGGCCTCTCTCTTTGGAAGCTATTATCACTTGCCCTTTCTTTCTTGGAAGGGACGAATGTCCCCAGACTCCCATTAGGCTAAGGTGGACCCTGCCTTGCCCTGACTTTAGCGAGGGGCATTCCTCAGGGCATTGGGTCAATCCCTGAAAGGACCCTAAATGAATTCAGCTTCAGGATCTCAGAAAACTTTATCATTATAGCCCCCAAATACGGTTTTCATATGCAAATAAGCCAGACTCCAGGCAGTCATAATAAATACTTCATTTCTCCTAAAGCCTGCCGGACATTTTTTTAGTCTTATTGCATTTTTTTTTTTTTACCCTTATTTGGCCCTGTGGATAAAAGGAGACTAGATCCCAGAGATGGTAAGGATTTGCAATGAGGCAATGCCACACTTAAAATGTGCCACCGTTGGGGAGGAAGCCACACCTGGGGAACATCTTGTTCTGATGCCACCGGCAATATCATTTTGTTTGTTTCTTCCAGCAACGGAAGAGTTAAGCTGCCTCCCATAAACTGCTGCCTAATTAGGACACTCATTCCTGGACCGTGGTGTGGTCGTTTAAAAAAAATACTGGAAATGGGTAGGACAATTTGTGGTTTTAAGTGAAGTACTATAGTAAAGAATATGTACCTTTCTTTCCCACCCCTGCTATGCTAATGCTTTTTGTTCTCTGCACAGCTTTGCAGAGAAAATAGCTGATTCATTCTACCCTCCTTCTCATGGTCGCCAGGATGAGAGAGTATAAATAATTTACATGGAGATATCAAGACAAGCAGTGGTTTTGAATTCGTTATATCCCTGGCCCGAATAGCTTTGGTGACACTGAATTAAACTAAAAAGGCCACCGCTGACTGCTGTAAGCTTTTAGTATGATCAAAACTAGCCCATTTGCAGCAAAGTCCTAGCCTTGAAGGTTGAATAAATATTTCACAGTGCCTCTAGCTGATGTGTGGAGCACAGGCATTTTCAAGGACCAAGACTAAAATTTAAACGAAGATTCTGGACTGGCTTTGAGTAAAAAGCCCAGGTGGACATAGGAGATTACACGCATGGTTAAATTGCTGGCTTCTCTAGCATCTAGAGAGGTGCACGTTTTAGACACTTGAGACTTAAGCAGATTATAGTTGCTGACTGCAGGAATTGTTATTGCAGTTTTCCTGTGACTTTGGTGTCATCTGAGACTTAACAAGCTCTCAGGAATCACAAAATCACTGAAAGATAGTTTGATACAGGCCTTATAGACTCCCAGACTGCCAAATCTAGTATGAGAACAGAAGAGGGAAAAATAAGAAAAGACTGTGGGGGAAAAAAGTGGGAAGGGAATGGAGACCCATCTTCCTTTTCCTTCTCTATTTCTGTCCCTCCCTGAATCTCTCTCTCTCTCTCTCTCTCTACTCCACCCACGTATTACTCCCTATATATTCCCAATTTCATTTCCAGACTCTTTCCTATTCATTTGTAACACAGGTTTTTGCCTCAACTAAACTTAATGTGCAGAAAGGATAAAGAGAAAATTTTAAAGTGCCACGGTTTTAGTGCATCTTCTATTGAGAAAGATAATCATTTAGGCCGGGCATGGTGGCTGATGCCTGTAATCCTAGCACTCTGGGAGGCTGAGGCGGGAGGATTGCCTGAAGTCAGGAGTTTGAGACCAGCCTGAGCAATAGTGAGACTCCATTTCTATTAAAAAATAGAAAAAAAAATCAGTGGGGTAATTAAAAATAGAAAAATAAAAATACCTGGGTGTGGTGGTACGTGCCTGTAGTCCTAGCTAATTGGGAGGCTAAGGCAGGAGGATCACTTGAGCCCAGGAGTTTGAGGTTGCTCTGAGCTAGGCTGACGCCATGGCACTCTAGCCCTGGCAACAGAGCAAGACTCTGTCTCAAGAAAAAAAAAGATATAATCATTTAATGGAAGATAGAAGATAGGGGGCATCAATGCTACCACATCCCCCTGTAATGCCCAGGGTGAAAGTTGGTAATGGAAAGGTACCCTTTCCTGAAAAATCTCAGAATCTTTCTTAACCCTGCACACAAGACAGCCACAACCAACTTGTCAGAGTTGGCACATGAGGTGAAGCCACTTTATTAACCTTAATTAAATAATTTCGGTGAAGCTGCAGGGGCTGATTCAAGTGTCAGCTTTCGAACCACTCAGGAACATCATCGCTTGTTTTCACCAAGGTAGCAGCAGTGCATAACACAAAACAATTGATTGCAGAGAAACACGGACTCATATTGTGATTTGCTCATTGTTCTGACTGCTCGGGCTGCTGTCGGATTTGTTTCATAGAGATAATTATCCTTATTTGTTGGAGCCCTCAAACTACTTTGTAAACAACTAAGCAACACTTGTTCAAGTTCCATAATTCTGGTTATTGCCTTCAGCTGTCCTCCTCTGGAGTCTGAATCTCACATGCGAGACGCATGGTGCCACCAGCTCAGCTTGTCCCCACGTCCCCTAGTCCCAGGTGGAAACGTCTCCTCTCAAGGGGGAGAGCTGGTTGTGTGCGCCATTCCCAAGCCTAAAATAAGGTGGTGTCTTAGTCTGTTTGGGCTGCTACAACAAAATACCTTAGACTGGGTAATTTATAAACAGCAGAAATTTATTCCTCACAGTTAAGGAGGCTGGGAAGTCCACGATCAAGGCACCAGCAGATTCAGTGTCTGGTGAGGGCCTGTTCCTCATACATGGCACCTTCTTGCTGTGTCTTCACATGGTGGAAGGGGCCACTGGACTTCCATAATCCTCTTTTAAAGGGGCACTAATCCCATTTATGAGGGCTCCACCTTCATGACCTAATCAACCCCCAAAGCCCCAACTCTTAATACTATTAAATTGGGAGTTAGGTTTCAGCATGTGAATTCTCTGGGGACAGAAACATTCAGGCCATAGCTGTGGGCCTCTGAGCTCCCGTTTTCAGTCTACTCTTGATGGTCAAGGTGTATGCTAAAGGATATGTATTTCTCTCTTCCTGTCTTATTCATAACTTTTAACCCTTAGTGTACAGGTCTCATTTCTGATACTCGATTATAGTAGCTCTTTTGGAGGAAACCAGTGGTGTTTTATACATCATTCTATTCTTAGCTTGTAATTATCCTAGATCTTGGCTGAATCTGAAACTATTGATTCATCCTTCTTTCCCACACCCCTCTGTCACCTCTTGCCACTCCCTGCCTCTGTGAAACCCCGTTGTCCCTTGGCTCTCAGTACCTTTCACTCTTCCAGTTCTCCTACCACTATTCTGACATCTCCTCGGTCTCCTGAAACGATTCTTTGCTCCTCCTTCTTTGGCTGGGGAAGCTCATTCCATTCTCATGGCTTCAGCTGCCATTGCTAGTCTATTGATCCTAAAATGCCCAAGTTGTGTTTCAAACATACAGATATAATCTGTTCCTTCACAAAGTAACATGCTGAATACTCACCTGCAGAAGCTCCTATATGAAGTGCTTATATCTCCAAGTCAGTCTTCTTACCCAAACCCCACAGTTTATCTTTATGAGCCTACAGGTTGTTCTACTTGGAATATGCAGTTGTACCCTAATCTCATCAGACTACACTTATGGCTTTCTTCCCCACAAAAGATCCAATCTTTTGCTCCCCACTCTGTTAATGGCATCACCATTTTGCAAGTTACTCAGATTTAATGATGTAAACTTCCTATGACATAATCCTGTTTTTTCTATCAAAATAGCTTGTCTACATGGCATCCATTCCTATCGACTGAATCTCAGACCTCCTGACCACTTACCCAGCATGCAATAACTTCCTCATGCTGCCTGGGCAGAACTTTGCCTCTTTTTCTCTCGTCTTACCTAAACGTGTTGCTGTGGTTTCAATGTCCCCCCAGAATTCATGTGTTGGAAACAAACATAATCCCCAGGGCAATAGTGTTGAGAGATGGGGCCTAAAGGAAGTGTTTAGGTCATGAGAGCAGAAGGGAAAACTCTCATGAACAGACTAATGCCATCATGAAAAAGGCTGTGGAAGTAGGTTTGCTCTCTTCCTCTCCCGACTTTCCGCCTTCTGCCATGTGATGATATTGCAAGAAGGCCCTCACCAGATGCTGGCACCTTGATCTTGGACTTCCCAGCCTCCAGAACTGTGAGCCAACAAACTTCTGTTTCTTATAAATTACCCAGTCTCAGGTATTCTGTGATAGCAGCAAAAAGCAGACTAAGACACACGTTTCATCACGTCACCTCCCCGGAAAAGGACATTCAGGAGATCCACATATAGTATTGCTTCATGTTAAAGTGTCTTAGTCTGATGTTTAAGGCCATCCATCAACCTTTCCAACATTATTTACCACCCTTTCTCAGCGTGCACCCTCTGACTCAGCCTAGCGATCTTGCTGCTGCTCCCTCTCCCCACACACTCAAGTTCTACCGCCACATCATGTAATGACATCGCTGTCACCCAGAATGTCCCTCCCACTGTTCTCCATTTAGTAAAATTCTAATCATCATCTAAGGTTCTGTGCACATGTTGCTTCTTCTGTGAAACCTTTACTGATTATTCCCACTCTGTTTATCACTGCTACCATGCAATTAATCATTCATTATTCTCTAGCTTATGTTTGGTAGTTTTATCTCTCACTTTAATTATAAATTTCTTGTTGGAGGAATACTTTCATTTAGATCTTGCATTCCCCATGGAGCTGAGCATAATTTTGGCAAATAATACATGTTCAATAAATCCTTCACTGATTAAATATTCCGTAATTTAACAAATACTCATTTGACTGAATAAATTGTAGGGTCAATAAGTCAAAGACTGGGTGATTGATTGGTAATGTGTATTGATTCTGTTCAATACTGTGCTCAGCTCTCTGCATTCTAATTTGAGCGGTGAGAGACACCTAATATTTTATTTCCTTCCACCTCCAAACAATTCCTAGAATAGAGTCCCATAAATAAGCTGTTGGGATCATAATACATCTTCAGTCACTTCCAGGTGCAATTATGGTGAGCAGAACTTCAGTATCTGAATGTTGGTGACAGAGCAAGCCACTGTCAAATGATTTTTGCATTGAGACATCAAAAAGACAATATAAATCTCAATGAAACTCTGGCTGTGTTCCTAGAAGTGACACATTAAACACCAGATCATTTTTCTCTTTAAATTAAGAGAAGAATAATATTGCAGAAACCAGAACAAGCAGTACTACCCATCTGAGTTCTATTTCATACAAAATGGTTTTGAGGGAGTGAGTGAAAAATGCAATGCTACTATTGTTCTTGCTCCATCTTACAGAGCTTAATGTCTTCCAAAATCATACTGTCCTTCATTCCGTAAAGTCTATGCTTTGCTAAAATTTCTCACCTTACTATTTAACCACTCATATTGTAATATAAGCTTTGTTATTGGCTGAATTATGTCTCCTCAAATTCTTATGATGGAATCCATTCCCTAATCTGGTCTGTTGTTATAAGAAAAGGAAATCTTAATATTTAGAGAGATAACAGGGATGTGTACGCACAGAGAAAAGATCATGTTAAGACACAAGGAGAAGGTGGCCATCTGCAAGCCCAGGAGAAAGGTCCCAGAAAGAAACCAACCCTGCGAACACCTTGATCCTGGACTTTCAGCTTTGGGGGCTGTGAGAAAATAAATTTCAGCTGTTTAAGCTTTCCCCTCTGCAGTATTTTCTGTGGCGGCCTGAGCAGACTAATAAGCATGTGTTCATCTCTCTCTCTCTACTAGATCGTGGGCTTCTTGAGAACAGGGGTCAGGCTTCACTCAGGTTTGTAATGTTTCACGCAGAATTGGTAATAATTGGTCTTACATCATGTCATGGAAATGAACTTGTAGCTTGTTGGCCTAATCAGAAGCCTACTGTACTGGAAGACTTAGCTAGTGGGAAAATCCCTCCAAATAAATAGAAGAGCCAAAGTTTGAAAAGGAATAAGCAAAACTGCCTCAATCCAGACTTACCATGTTTGTGTGTTAGGAATCTATAAACTGCTAATGAGTAAATCTGCTAATATAGTAAATCTATAAACTGCTGATAAGTAATAGAAATCCCAAGGAATCTATAAACTGCTAATAAGTAAACTTAGCAAGGTCGAGAGATACACATCGCTATTTTAAAATCCAGCAATTGGGCAAGAGGAAGAAGTAAAAGGCATCCAAACTGAAAAGGAAGACGTCAAATTGTTCCTGTTTGCAAGTGACATGATCTTATATATAGAAAAACTTAAAGACTCTACAGAAAACTCTCACAACTGATAAATGAATTCATGTGAGACTTAAAAATAATACTATTTATGATGACATCAAAGAAACTCTCTTAATATCTGGGAATAAATCTAACAAAAGATGTTTAAGGCCGGGCGCGGTGGCTCACGCCTGTAATCCTAGCACTCTGGGAGGCCGAGGCGGGTGGATTGCTCAAGGTCAGGAGTTCGAGACCAGCCTGAGCGAGACCCCGTCTCTACTAAAAATAGAAAGACATTATATGGACAACTAAAAATCTATATAGAAAAAATTAGCCGGGCATAGTGGCGCATGCCTGTAGTCCCAGCTACTCGGGAGGCTGAGGCAGTAGGATCGCTTAAGCCGAGGAGTATCTGAGGTTGCTGTGAGCTAAGCTGACGCCACGGCACTCACTCTAGCCTGGGCAACAAAGTGAGACTCTGTCTCAACAAAAAAAAAAAAAAAAAAAAAAAAAAAAAAAAAGATGTTTAAGACCTCTATATTGAAAACATCGCTGAGATATATTAAGGAAGATGCAATAAATGGAGAGATATATCATAATCACTGACTAGAAAATTTAAATTGTTAAGATGTCAGTTCTTATCAAGTTGATTTATAGATGCAAAGCTATCCCAATTAAAATGCCAGCAGACTTTTGTTTTGTAGAAGTTGATGAGATGATTCCAAAATGCAAAGGACATAGAAAAGCCAGGACAGTCTTGAAGAAGAATAACACAATTAGAGGACTTATTTATCTGATTTCAAAGGTTACTACTTTGAATTTTACCAAAGACACGAGAAATTTAATGGGGAAATAAAAGTATTTTCAATAAATGTGACTGGAACTGGATAACCATATGAATTACGTTGGCCCATACCTTGCCACATACATAAAAATTAATTTAACATGGATCCTAGACCTAACAAGAAAAATTAAAATAATAAAGTTTTTAGAAGAGAACTTAGGAGAATATGTTCACGATCTTCGGATAGCAGAAATTACTTAGGATGCAAAAAGCACTAACCATAAAAGAAAAAAAATGACAAATTGGACTTCCTCAAACTAAGAAAACTTCTCTTTATCAAAAAACAATGTCAAGACAGTAAAATGGGAGTTCACATTAGCGCCATGACCCTTACTGGAATACATATATTTGATAAAGGACTTATATTGAGAATACATAAAGAATTTCAGAATGGCCCTTATCAGAAAGTCCCAAAACAACAAATGCTGGCATGGATATGGAGAGATTGGAACACTCTTACACTGATGGTGGGACTGCAAATTAGTATAACCCCTGTGGAAAGTAATTTGGAGATGCCTCAAAGAGCTAAAAATAGAAATACCATTTGATCCAGCAATCCTACTACTAGGCATCTATCCAAAGGAAAAAAAGACATTCTACAATAAAGACATCTGCACTCGAATGTTTATGGCAGCACAATTCACAATTGCAAGGATGTGGAGACAACCCAAGTGCCCATCAATACATGAATGGATTAATAAAATGTGATATATGTATACCATGGAATACTGCTCAACTACATAAGACAATGGTGATCTAGCACCTCTTAGATTATCCTAGGTAGAGATTGAGCCCATCCTTTGAAGTGAGGTATCACAAGGATGGAAAAACATGCACCACATGTACTCGCCATCAAATTGGTACTAACTGATCAACACTAAGGTGTTCACATGGTAGTAATACTCATTGGGTGCCAGTAGTGGGGATGGCGGGGTGGTAAACCTACAACTAATGGAAGTGGAATGCACTGTATGGGGGAGGGACGTGCTTGTAGCCCTGGCTTGGGCAGTGCAAACGTATCACATGTAACCAAAATGTTTGTATTCTGATAATATCCCGAATAAAAAAAAATACAAAAGCAGAACTTATTAGAAAATAAAAATAAATTTGATAAATAAGAAAAGAACTATAAATCAAATGACAATCCAATATAAAAATGGGTAAAAGACTTGAAGAAATGCTCAACATATGAAGATGTCTATAGGCTTAATGTGATTAGATGTTCATCATGAAACATCAGGTAAATGTAAATGGAAGCCATAACAAGGTACCACTAACACTTCCAGAATGGTAAAATTAAATAGGCTGACAATACAAAAGTTGGCGAGGATGATGAGCAATTGCAGCACTTACATTTTCCTGGTGGGAATACATATTGGTACAACCACTTTGGAAAACTGATAGTTTCTAATAAAGTCAAATCTGTATCTATATTTACACCCGTAACTCAACAATCTCACACCAAAGTATGATG
This sequence comes from Eulemur rufifrons, assembly GCF_041146395.1. Taxonomy (NCBI): domain Eukaryota; kingdom Metazoa; phylum Chordata; class Mammalia; order Primates; family Lemuridae; genus Eulemur; species Eulemur rufifrons. The sequence continues at coordinate 6,938,111 of NC_090994.1, forward strand.
AATTCAAGGAAAATGGTGCATATGTCCACAAAATGAATTGCACAAAACACTCAAACTGAAAACTGGAAACACCCAAATGTCCATCAATAGAAAAATAAATAAATTGTGGCATATTTCTACACGGACTATTATGCAGCAATAAAAAAGGCAAACGATTGATACACACAACACGGATGAATCTCAGAAATGTTACATTGAGTGTGAGAAGCCAGACAGAGAAGAGTACATACACTGTATGTTTCCATTCCAACATATAAATCCACTTATACAGAGTCAAGAATGGTCAAAATAAATCTCTGGTGGTTGGCATCAGGATAGTGGTTTCCTTGGGGTGGGAGGATGACAGACAGAGAAGGGCCAGGAGGGAATTTATTGGGGTGATGGACATGTTGGTTAGAATAATGGTTATCCATTTGTCAAAACTTATCAAGTTATGCACTGAAGATTGGTGAATTTTACTGCCTGTAAATTATTCCTCAGTAAAGTACAAAAAACAGAGAGTACATAGTGAGTTCAACAAAGGCTGCTACAGACGATTAATGCTGCAGGGAGTCGGAGAGAAGAATGACTCACCAGGAAGGACAGATGAGTAAGGCTTCAATGAGTAGGTAGGAGAGGACCTGACCTCTGGAGGATGACTAATATTCTCAGCGGATGGATGGAATGGTTGTGGTGGGCGGTTTGAACCAATCAATGCAAAAAGCTTCAGTAATTCCTGATCTCGGGAGCTCACATTAGCACCGTGACTTGTCAGGAGTCTAAAAATCACTAATGTAGACTTCAGTAGAAGATCTCTTGTTTGCAACTAACTTAAAGATGAAAAATTGATAAAGCATAGTAAAACTTTTAGGCCAAATAACTTTGGTGTTTGCAACAGCCATATTCAACATTTCCTGAAGTTCTGGGCTTATTTTGAAATGATCTCTTTGCTTGCTTGTATGATACCCAAAGTAATGGGTTGGGCAAACTGGAAATTACCCCACAAGCTTTTTGGAAGTGGAGGAAATGTAAATTATAGTTATATAAAAACTTAAATAAAGGATCCATCTTGAGTTTTTTCTCATTTTAAAAAGTGAGAATTGACTACATCATCTCCAAGGCTTCTTCCACTTCCAAAAAAACTACCAGCAAAGCTACACTTTGCTAATTAATCTAATCATATCCTGCCATGAATGTCCTCTCTAATTTTATCCCAAGCCCCCTGATCTGTTTGTTCCCCAAATAACTACATCCCTACTCAAACCTTACAGTTTCTCTGAGCCCTACTTAAACACCAGCTCCTCTCATTAGAAAGTTTTTTCCATCTAGAATGCTTTAGCCACCTTCTCTGCATGGAATTCTACGCACCCCTCCAGACCCATTTACTCAATGAAGATTCTCTTTACCATACGATCACTCCCCACCCCTGCACGCTTGCAGTATTTGGGGTTACCATCATTTATTTGGCAAGTGTCATCTACTGCCTTGTGTCATCAGTTATTCTTTGACACATCTGTGTTTTCTTCCTCTCCTAGAATGTATGCAGAATTAGAGCAAAACTTACAATGTATATTCCCACCTCCTTCCCCCAGATTTCCCACAGCATCTAGTTGTGTTATTTCTAATAGCTGTTCAACAAAATACTAGATGATTAACTGATTGGTTCATCCAGGTTAGGAAGGGTCCTTCAGGTACTACTGAAGTTTTGGAACGTTATCCTTTTGAAAAATGAGGCATCAAACATGCACAAATGCAATTCCCCAAAGGAGGGCTCTTTTTCTGGAAGGAAATGTTTCCACGTGAAGTCAGGGAAAGCAGCGGTAGCAACTGTCTCAGACCCAGACACCTCGATTCACAGTGATGTTGATGGATTGGAACATGTTATTAGCACAGGCAGACCGGCTAAATCACAGACTGCGAAGGCTAATAAGCTTTGGCATCTGGTATGCTTTGCTAGATTAAAGTTTAAAAAGGAAGACATGAATAAATGAAACAGCTACTTGAAGGCAGACCTATTAAATGAAAATGAATCCATGCAAGTTCCAGAACACACATTAAGCCATTCTGGATACCACTTAATCATGAAACTAAAAATATCCTCCCAGCGCTTAGCTCATTGGTGAGTTTGCTGAAAACGAGTTAGACACTATGAGAGGAATTAGTACCTGGCTACAAAGAAAACTTGAAGCTCTTTGAAAATTCTAACCTGGTAGCAGCGTTAATCATAACTGTGTAGGTGGAGGCTGTGTCATCCTGGGCACTCTGAGGATGTCAATTCTCTGCTTCTAACATTTTAATGACTTTCCATGGATCTTCAGATAAAATTCAAAATCATTCATATTCCACAAGACCCTGCATCATGTGCCCCTGTCTATTTCTGCAGCTTCTTTTAACACTTTCTCTTTTTCCCTGTGCTCTAGCCTACCGGTATTTTGCATACTACTCATGACTTCCTGCCTCAGGGCCTTAGCATATCCTTTTGCTTTCTACCTAGAGCACTGTCCTGCTTTTTGCCTAGATACCTCCTACTCATTCATATTACTTCCTTGAGAAGCCATGGAAGAATGGGAACAGGGTCTTGATCTGTCACCCAGGCTGGAGTGCAGTGACATCATCATAGCTCCCTGCAGCCTCAATCTCCTAGGCTCAAGCAAACTGCCTCCCTCAAACTCCCAATACGTGGGACTACAGGCATAAGCCACCACTCCTGGCTAATTTTTTTATTTTTTGTAGAGACAGGGTCTCATTCTGTCACCCAGGCTGGTCTTGAACTCCTGGCCTCAAGCCATCCTCCTGCCTTGACCTCCCAACCTCCTCCCAAAGTGCTGTGATTACAGGTGAGAACCGCCATGCCCAGCCTGGAGGCTCTCTTGTTATACACTGTTATGCCACCCTGTGCCTCTGTTTTGCAACACAAATCAAATCAGAATAAATTAAGTACACATAAAAAAATTTTTTTTAATGCCTGTCTTCCACTCTAGATTTTGCTTCAGGGGGAACATCCTTTCCTCCGACCTCATGTTTCCATATGCGTGTGCTTCTACTGGAGTAATCTTCATGCCTCCCTCTGAACCCCTTCTCAGGCAGTACTACAATTTGTCAGCTCGGAGAGTTTGAGAGAAAGAACTGGGCATGCGTGGCTTAGCCCTTCGAGAATGTGTCTTTTCTCTTGCTGGTTTGCTGGCAGGAGTGGCACCCTGGACTGCTGTGCCCTGGGTCCCAGGCATATCCCCAAAGGGTAGAAAACCTACCCTTGTCCAGTGGGGCCAGGGACTGGGTGGTGGAGGCTCCGAGAGGATTTATCAATAATACTGTTGACATTTTGATCTTTGTTTCTCTGTTTGTTGTTTTGTTTCTCATTTAGCACAAAGCTTGGAAGGGGAAGAAAAAGATGTTAAAAAAGAAACCCATTAGATTGTAAACTTATCTTAGTCATCAGATGTAACCCCAGCACCCAGCCCAGTTCCTGCAAATAATGAATGTTTCATAAATATTTATAAAGTGGATGAATTATTTAACCTCTCGAAGCTAGTTTCCTCAAATGTAAAATGGTGATAAAACCTACCAATCTGGCAACGTTTTATGGGTATCCAAGATACTATATTAAAGCACTCAGTACAGTACCCGGCATGTGGTTAAATGGATAAATTTGCTGTAGCTATTATTATCTGGCTCCACCAACTGAGAATAATTTCTGTTTAGAGCTATTTGCTTCAAAGGTGTCAAGATAATAATAACCACACATCATCGGTGTCTACCTGATTGGTTCTGGAATCTTTCTTAAAAATGACATAAAGGATTTTTTAACCTACTGTTATACAGACCAGAAAGATTATCTACAATATGGAATAAAATATAAAGAATCTATTCAATGTATGCATATAGACTTAAAGAAATTAATAAAAATATGTAAGAATGTCTGATCACATTCTGATTCTGTTGTTCCTTAACAATCTTTCCATACTAAATTATTGAGAAAGCACTTTCAAAACATAGGTAGGGAAACATATCTTCTGGACTTGGTTTAAATCCACTTTTTGTGTAATGCTGAGTGAACTCCATTGTCCTCGGCATGCTGCACTTGTCCCTGTCACGCTGACCATCCTAGGAGCAAGACTGATGTGCTAGCTGTGTTCAGCTGTCTCCCGCTCAGGCAACAGCTTCCCAGAACCCAGTCCCTGTGTTCAGACTTTTTGCTTCAGTTGTGCACTTGGGCAATAAATGCAGTCAGGAATGGTAGTGCCTCAGGATACAGATCATAAAAGAGAACAAGAAGCATTATTATGGAGGGGCCGGCAGGGTGAGGGGGAACAGTCTTTTTGCAACTGGATATCTGTTGGAAATCTCATGCAAACAAATGTGGAATGTCTCCAGTTTCTTACATGACATACAGTAATTGCAGAACAATCTGCACTCCTAAGGCAACAACACAAAGAAAGAGAGAAAGAGAGAGAGAAAGAGAAAGAGAGAGAAAGAATGGATAGAAGAAAAATCATAGGTTTCTATTGATCTAGTTAAGATCTTTGGATGCAAAGAAGCCTTGATGAGCTACTGTCCGAGAAAATGGACCCTTTGGCAGTGAGTGGAGAGGCGTAGGAGTTTCCATCCTTGGGGTGGATGCCTGAGATGGAGAGTCTTTGGCTGGATGAGGAGAAATACACCCAAAGCCGTGAATGGTAGCGAGGGCTTGCTGGATGGGTTGGACCTTGGAAGAGCCCCAAATGCAAATTCAAATCATTTGGTCCAATAATCCCTCTCACCCCCCAACACACACACACACACACACACACACACACGCACACTCTTCCACCTTGAATTTTGCAGAGAAACCTACAGTGGCAGAGGGATGAAAAGCAAAACGATGGCGTTTTCAGAATTTTGTTTAGATTCTGAGGCACTCCTGAAACTTTCTTATTTTCTTTTCTTTCTCGCTCTGTTGCCTGGGCTAGACTAGAGTGCCCTGTCATGAGCCTAGCTCACAGCAACCTCAAACTCTTGGGCTCACGCAATCCTCCTGCCTCAGCCTCCCAAGTAGCTGGGATTATAGGCACGTGCCACCACGCCCGGCTAAATTTTTTTGTTTGTTTCTATTTTTAGTTGCTCAGCTAATTTTTTCTATTTTTAGTAGAGATGGGGTCTCTCGCACTTGTGAGCTCAAGCAATCCTCCCATCTTGGCCTCCTAGAGTGCTAGAATTAAAGGCGTGAGCCACGGTGCCTGGCCTGAAACTGAATTTTCTAAACCAAAATTATCTGAAACTGAAGCTCACCTCACTCCCAGTTCAAATATTTAGACCCCAAAAGGATCAGACCCTGGGCAATGGGTGTGGGACTGGGTGTTGGGTTAGTCAGAGGTTAAATCCATGGTCCAGCTGCAGCTCAAGCAGCTATAAGAGGAATCTGAGCCATCTGTACCCTTGTCCCCAACCTCACCAGCAGACAGAGAAAAGGGCTTTCACTGGCTGGGAAATTAACCAAACAAGATATAATACTCCAGTCTCTACTCTTTTTCTTTTTATATACAATAGAAAGTGTTGAGCCGGGCATGGTGGTGTGTGTCTGAAATCCCAGCTACCTGAGAGGCGGAGGCAGGGGGATCACTTGAGCCCAGGAGCTGAAAGTTCGAATTCAGCTTGGGCAACATAGTGAGACTCCAACTCAAAAAAAAAAAAAAGTGCTGAGATGTGAAGAAGCAGGAAAATGTGGTGTTTCATAAGAGCAAAGCAGTCACTAGAAGCAAATCCAGTGGTTGGAATTAGCAGACAAAGATTTTAAACACTAAACTTACTTAAAAATATGTCAAGGAATTTACAGGAAAAGACAGACATAATGAATAGAGATGGGGAATTAAAGGAGAGAGATCAAACCTTAAAAAAAGGAACGAAATGGAAATTCCAGAATTGAAAAATAAAATAGTTGAATTTTAAAAAAATCACTGGATGGGCTTAATAGTCAATCATACCCCTGCTGCGGGACAAATCGGGGAACTTGGGGGAAAATGAATGGAAATTACTCAAACTGAAGGAAAAAAAGAAAAAACACATTGAAAAGAATGAGCGGAGTGTCAGTGGCTCGTGGAACATTGTCATGTGGCCCACATCTCTCTAAGGCCTCTGTTTTCTCATCGGCAAAATGAGTAAACCGGGGCATGGCTTCCAAGATTGCCTGCCATCAGCTCCATCACTCAGCGACCAGAAAATGCCCGGTTTATGTTAGTTCCTTCTGGAATAAATTACCCTAAGAACGAGACCATTTCCATAATTGGGGAGGCGGCCCCCTCCTGCAGAGCTAATGGGCCGCCTGATGACCCGTACACCTCCCAACCAGCCACAAGCCGGTGCTTACTGTGTCCGAGGACGGCAGCAGCGCCGCAGTGAGGACCGCAGTGAGGACCGCGTGCTGCAGAAGCGCCTGAGTCACGCTGGCTCCTGAGTCAGAGCTCAGGACTCAACAGAAGAGGCCCAGATGAGACCAGGCAACTTTCAGACCCTGACGGTACAGAGCGACGCCAACTCCCTTGTGCTTCTGATCCCAGAATAAATCAGATCTTCTTTCTCCTATTCATAGAAAGTCAGTCCGGGAACAGGTTTCTGGTGTAGGGGGGAAAACCCACTAGCAGCATAAATGGGAGAGAACGTTTGGCACTTACAGCATCCCAGAATGCTGGGATTGCAAGAGATTTTCAACCAGCTTCCTCCCGGAGAGCTGCCCAACCTCAGTGTGTCTCCCTTTCAAAGCATCAGCAAGGAGCATTTATTACCTCCGGCTCCTCCTTCCCCCACTGCCGGGCCTTACCAGTCTTCACTCTCCCCACCCCCTAGCCCACCAAAGAAAAGTTATCTGTAGCAAAAATCAAGTTTTGGGAAATTTTTTTTTTTTTTTTTTTTTTTTTGCTTAGAAACTAAAGTTTTAACAGCTCTTCTCTGTAGAGCAATATCTAATTTTTATGATCAATGAAAAGAAAAACTGAACACAAACAGCCATGTTGCACTTGCATTATAATCCAAGGGTGGGGGGAATCTCTGGCCTCTTCTCTAAATTCTCCTTTAATCGATTTGCAAAATGCTGGCACCCTGAGGCCTTATCTGCCCAAGCACTGTGACTCTCCTCCCTATTTCAGAAACAAGGCGCCATTACTCGTCCAAATAGGGTGTGCTTCAGTGTAATTGCTTCTCAGAGTACGAGCTCTCTAACTGTTACTGCACACTTACGCCCTTCTCAGAAACACGGTGAGGCTTTTCTTCTCGAATTTTCACCCACGTTCTGGGAAATGCATATTAGATTTTAATATTCTTCTAAAAGGGAACAGGACCCTCCTCTCCATCATAAAACACTGATACAAATGCACAGTCATTGCCCAAAGGAGCAGTGGAAGAATCTGATGCTCTGTTTTTCTCGCTCATTATGTGGTTTTGAATAAAAAGACAAGGTGGCAGGAATAACCCCTTGGTGCCTGTTATACAATAGTTCCGTCATTACACGGAAAATTAAATGGAAATCAACTGCAAGAAACAGTCGTGTGTTATATTAAGTGGGCTCCTTGCATCCACTGCATGAAGAGCATTTTAATTAGAAACAATCTATGAGTGCTTGAAAGGTAACCAGGGAGCTGTTTACCTTTGCATGTTCTGGGTTTCCTATTCTTCCTTATGGAGGAAGTATTCACCCCCTTTCTGCCTCATGCCTTCGGTGCATGGGCTGCGGCGTGGGAGCAGCAAAGTCGGCCTCTGTGCCCGAGCTACTGACCTTGATTCCAGTCTGGGGTCCAGCATTTCCTTTTGGTCAAGTTCTTGGTGTTATCCCAGTAGCACTTCCTGGGGTTTATCCCCCTAGTGCATTGCTTAGGGTCTATACTTTTGGGAGAACGTTAGACTTTCACTAAGTGGAGAGTGCAGGAGTTTAGGACATGCCATCCCCAAAGAGGCTGCTTTGACATATCGATTACTTTGAGCTAAGGAACTTTGAGAAACAGCAGATGCAGGAAGGGCTCTCTGACCTCTTCTTGTCTACCTAAAAACAGGCCATACAATTTTCCGTGAAAAAGGTGCCCTCTCTGTACCTGAGGGGTACAGAGGTGAGAGGAACATTCTCACCACCAAACACTGGGAGTCAAGACTGAAATGGATCTGCCCAAACTTACTAAAATGACTGCTATCTTCCACTAGTTCCCCTGGCCCCCAAACACCTCCTAGTCACTTCCCCACAATTTGCTGCCCCTGGTCCAAACCACCTCTGTCTTACCATTTCTTCACATGTTCATCTTTCTTTATATAAAAGTTTGTTAAATTAAATTTGGCCTGAGCCTTTCTCTGTACCTTGAGTTCCTTCTCTCTGTGGATAGATGCCACCTAGACACTGGTAGGAAAGTTTCCAGATGGGAACAAGATCTGGGCAACAGTGGAGCCAATGAGGTTTCATGATGGAGAGGAGAACACTGGATGGAGGACAAAAGCTAAAGTTTTGCTTCTTCACAGCTGGGCTCAAGTTCAGGTCCAGACACATTCCCATGTAGGCAGATTGTCCATTCTTTCCTCCCTTGGTGCCATTTTCCCCTCGGCAACAAACTTTAATTATAACAGACCCATAACTCAGCAATTAAGAATAATTTATGTCCCTTTCCCAAGGGAGAATTAATCACATATGGTGGGCAAGATCCCTTTATCATTTTGTTAACTACATAAGAAGCAGAGAGCTCCTTTTATCCAAGCTGCCCTAAATATCACAGTGCCTGCTATACCGCCCAAGGCAGGAGATAGCTTCCATTCTGCACCAAATACATTCTGAGTTCTCACTCTCTCATTTAAAAAACAAGAGAAAAACAGAAATTTAAAAGTAGCAGGAACAGACTGTGCTGCCCTTGCTTGTAATCAAATTATTCTTTTTGTCCTGGCATTAGGCAGTAGCTGGCAATAAAGAAAACCCCAGGAGCATAATATTCCTGGGATTACATCAGGGTGGAAGATTAAACTCCTAAAACATTCAAGATGTCTCAGCTTTGCCCCTTAACCAAGAGGCTCTTATTGCCATCCCCACTATTTCAGAGTGAAGTATGTTTCTGCAGTGTTAGGGAAAATTTATGAATAGCCAAGGCTTCCTGTCTGAAGATACTTTCTTTCAGAAAGAACCAAAGGAGAGAGAGAGAAAAACAATCCAATCCTGAAAATCAAAATAGACCTGCCTTGCTTTATTTTATTTAAGAAAATTTTATACCTGTGCAAAGCCCACGTTGCCTGTGTAGGTTTTTAAACTAGAACAAATAGAACCCTTCTATAGAATTCCTAGTGAAGCAAACACTTTCATAGAATCACAATTTAGTCTTTCTCTCGGAAGTGATGAGTCATTGTAATTTGAGCATCGTGATTCATTCCTGAGTGTAACCAGAACAACGGAACGATATTAATGACTCCAGCCTCATTTTCGTTTTCCAATCAATCGGTTCCCAGCTCAAAAGAACACGTTGAATTTGGTCAAGAAACCTACAAATCTGTTTCTCTCTGGTTTGATCTAAAGGTTTTTAAAAGGGCTTAAGGTTTCAGGTGATAGATGATATTCTTGAAAGCTGGAATGCAGATGCAGTATCACACAACGCTCTTGAGAATAGGAGAAATTTGGAATTGGAAAGGAAGACGGAGTTGCTGTGGGTAGAGGGAGGTGGGGGTAAAGTATTAAATAAGCCTCTTAGAAGGACCAGTGGCTATGGGCCACTGCAGCTCTCCTGCAGGTGCCCCGAAGAGGAGTGCAAGGTGAAAACCTTTTTATTTCCACACAGAGGTAAAATATTAGTCATGTACACACACCGGACAGATAGATATCCGGATGAGATAGATAGAATGTGTCTAGCCTGCTACCCAGCACATAGGAAGCACTCAATAAAAGCTAGTGCTCCATCTGCAGCAATGTTATCAGCCAGGTCCTAGGGACAACCATTAGCTCCAGAGAGGCTTCTCTAAGACTGCCTGGGCCTGGTCTGTCATTTATACTTATCCATTCAGTTTCTGTTTCCAGGTTTTTCACTCCTTCCTGTAGATCTTCTACCTGGTACCATTTTCCCTTGGCCATTGGTTCTCTATTATTTCCTATAGTGCAGATTTGCCAGCAAAAAATCCAGATTTCATTTATCAGAGCATGTCTTTATTTTACCTTTTTTTTTTCCCCCCAAGGAACTTTCCATGGGATACAGAATTATGGCTTTACTTTATTTTTCTTTCAGCATTGAAAAGATATCTTTCTATGGTCTTCTGGTCACTGTTTCTCATAAGAAATCAGTGACTATCATTATCTTTCTTTCAATGTACGTAATATGTCTTCTTTGGCCGCTTCAAGACTTTCTCTTCATCTTCGATTTTCAGTAATTTGGCTCTATTATGCCTACATGTCTACATGGAGTTGTTAAAAAATATTTCTCCTGTTTGGGATTTGCCAGCCTTCTTGGATCTATGATATTTTAAATCAGTTTTGGGGAACTTTTTTTCAAATTTTCCCTGCCTGATCTTACTCTCTTCTCCTTTTGAAGCTCTAATTACATATATGCAACACTATTTGGCATCATCTCATCGTTCCTTGAGTTTATGTTTATTTTTTTCTAATATTTTTTCTTTTATTTCTTCAGGTTGAATAATTTCAACTAATCTGTCTTCAAGTTGGCTGATTGTTTTTTCTTATCATCTCCAATAAGTTATTAAGCCTATCCATGACTTTTTCATTTCAGTTATTGTACTTTCAGTTCTAGAATTTTGATTTAGTTCTTTTTTTAATTTTCATTTCTCTGCTGAGATTTCCTATTTCTTTTTTTATTAGACAATGCTTTTCCTCTCATTCTTTGAACATATTTTCATTCAATTCTTTGAACATAGTTATCACTACAGACTTAAAATGGTTTTCTACTCAGTCCAATATCTGAATCACCTCAGGTTGGTTACTCTTGACTGCTATTTTTCTTGGCTACAGATCATATTTTCCTATTTCCTTTTTGTCTACTAATTTTTGATTGAATACTGGACATTTTGAATGCTATGTTGTAGAGATTCTGAATTCTGTTATTTTCCTCTGAAGAGTGTTAATTCTTGTTTAGCAGGAAGTTCAATTACTGGCTGATCACCTTGAACTTGGGTAAGCTTAGTTCTGTACCATGTTATAGGTTCTGTAGAAAGCCCAAAGTATTGCCCAAGACTCTCTATCTTGATGGTGCTCACTCTCCTAATTCTGCTTCCCCTGTGACTTGTCAGGGTTTAGTCTTACGCTTTGTTACTACAGGTTGGAATGGGTCTTACTCTGGGGCATGTGTTGACTGTCAGACCAATCCTGCCTACCCCCTAAATTGAAAAGGAAGTTTTATTGAAACATGGACACACTACTCATTTATGTATTGCCTGTGGCTAGTTTCGTGCTACAATGGCAGAATTGAGTCATTGCAATACAGACCATATGGTCTGCACATCCAAAAATATTTACCATATTGCCCTTTATAAAAAAAAAAGTTTGTTGAACCTTGCTATAGAGGGCAGTCCTTACTCCTAAAGCAAAGCCTTTTTGGTGTCTTAGCTGGATTCTAAGAGTGTTAATAAAATCTTATTGAGACATCGCAATTCCTTTCGGGTCAGAACTCCAAAGTCTCTGGGCATAGCTCTTCCCCCAGCATTGCTAGTATCTGTTTCCCCATGAGCAGCTGCTATCTGGTGAGCTCCAGGTGGTCTCCTACTGCTCATTTATAGCCCAGTCCTCAGACCTGGTCTTTTGAGGGACCTCCATCTGGGCTTTTGAGTAGTCCTCTCTGTATAGCTCCTTCCTGTTGATGCTCTGCCCTGCAGATCAGCTGTTTCAGCTTCACTAAACTCTGTTCTCTGTCTCTCCAGCTCGACTACCAAGCCCTGCTTGGACCTCAGCTCTCCATGCTATAGTTGGAAAATCAGTGTTAGTTCTTCTAAATATTGGCACAGAGCTGGTTGATTCTGGGGTTCATCTTGTAAGTTTTTCTCTCTCGGGAATAACAATCTTGAGCTGTCTGTTGTCCACTGCCTGCAAACAGTTGCCTCAAATATTTTCACCCATTTTTATAGTTGTTTACACCTGAAGGACTAGTCTGGTGTCAGTTACTGCATCATGACTAGATGTTTAAATCCCTAGGAGGTTCTTTTTAAAGCCTCAACACTCTCTTGGCAGATGATATCGTTCAGAATTTGTGGCTCAATTTCTCATTTCTCCTGCAACTCCAGGCTCAATGTGTCTTCTCTTTTTTTAAAGAGGCCAGGTTGTCTTAGGAATCTGCTAGTAATTTTCTATTTTCTCTCCCAGGGACATCTGCAGTTCACAGCCCATTTGCAAAATGAAACAACTAACAGTCCCTGAATGCAATGACTGATGCAGCCCTTTCTCATTCTGGTACAGCTCTCCCCACTGTCTTTTGTTCCCAGGAATGACTCAGCAGAAAAACGTCCACACACCCTTCATGGCTATAAGGTTTTAGAATTATACTTCACAGCAGAAAAACTATTGACATTAATATGAGTGCACGTTTCCATCTCTGGAGGAGGAATGTGCATGTCACAGGCTCATGCACAAAATAATCAATGGGCAACCCACTCAATTCTCATCGTGACAAAGGAAAAGGGGGAAAGTAAACTTTCGCTTATTCAGGGACAATGTATCAGGGATATGTCGGGCATTATGCAAAACATATATAATATGGTTTAATTCTTAACACAACCTTGAAAAGATGGCTTTATTAACCTTCATTTTGAATAAATAAAAAGCCCGAGGCTTACTCTTTTAAGTCTGTCCTTGGTTTAAACTGATTTTACTTGCATAAAAAATAGTGAGGATGGGGAAACAGTACATGGTCTGATTTCCCCTAGACTGAGATCAGCCTGTCTGCATAAAAAAGGAGAAGCCAAGAATGGAAATAGAAGTGTTAGTTTAGGAAGCCAATTTTTCACTCACCCTTCTTTAATCTTAATATTTGTAAGAACTAACATTGATTAAGCACCTCTGTCCGCCCCTATGCTAAGCATTGCAAATTCATTTAACTTAATCCCTTCAGCTAACTTGTGAGGTGGGTGTTACTGCTATGCCCCATTTTCAGATTAAAACAATAATCTTTGGAGAAGTTAAGTAATTTCTAGCAGATGGTAAGCTGCAAAGTCCAAGTCCGACCCAGATTGTAAAATGTAAGTCTGTACTTTCAACCTCTGTGCTATTGTCATTTCCAAATGCACCTAACTTAATTTTGATTTCATAATCTTGGCATTCTAAATAATTCCAAACAATCTTGACTTCTTTAGCCTCGGTGCCTATACCTCCCAAGACTGGGGTAGAGACTTTGAAATAGGCCTGGGTTCAAATCCAGATCTTGACAGTATAAAAAATCAGCAACATTATTCTTATTTTGCCAGAGTTGTGAGAGTTAAAAGGATGTGAGCTCACATCCATATGAGTAATGTAACAGTTCAAATGTTCATTACTTATACGGTTACAGTAAGAAATACACACCCTGAAGATACAAGAATGGCCCTCTGTTTAATTTTATCTAGCCATGACTGGCAGGGCCAAGTGTTGTTGCTCTCAAATAAAATCTTCATATATGATGGAAAAAGCCACCTGATCTCTGAAGAACGAAGATAAGACAACCCACCACAGCGAACAGAGTAGCCTTCCCCTATGCAAGTCCGCAAATAACACAACCTGTCCGAGGGATGTGCAAAAACCCGTGGGAAAAATATAAAGTCAACTGTCAAAGTTTGGTAAGAAAAGCAGAAAAATAAGCTATTTTCTGGAACAAAAGGAAGAGCTTTAAACAGCTAGAGAGTGATCTACTCCAAAGGTTGTGAGGACAAATGATTCATCTCGAGCCCCATGGAAAACTGGTGAGAAGGCTCTGGAGCCTGGAAGACAAGACCAATTAGTTCGAGGTGAAAAAGTGGGAAAATGGGGCCAGGAGACTGGAGGTGCAAGGGCTGCGCGCTCTCCCCAGTTCCCCAAGCGCCCACCCCCGCTCCAGGGCAGCTCACGCTCTTTGTCCCCGCCCCCCAAAGCGGGGTGGGGGGAGGGGATGGGTGTATATCTACATGATGAGTTCGATGCGCAGTGTCTGGGGAATGCACACGCTTGAAGCTCTGACTCGGGGGCATGGAGGGGCATGGGCAATATACATAACCTGAACTTTTGTACCCCCACAATAAGCTGAAATTTTAAAAAAATGTATTTGGAAAAAAAAAAAGCATCGGGCTAACCTGGAAGGGACCGTCGCACAGGACGGGGTGAGAACAGCACCCATGGCCCGTGGATCCCCAACGACAGCCTGTACCCGTACCCCGCTCTGAAAGGGCAGAGTCACCCTGGTCCTCAAGGCTGGTGCACCTGCGACGGCGTCTTAGGAGAAACCTAATACACGCCACACGCGGTCCTTTAGGACTGGCTTCCTCCTCCCACCCCCAGCGTCCAGCCCGTTCTGGCTTGGGAAGCCGCCCAGAAAGAGCAGAAACGCCACAAAGTTCCTTAGAAGCCAAACCATTAATGGGACGTGTGCGTGTGCGTGTGCGTGTGTGTGTGTGTGTGTGTGGTGGTGGTGAACTTGGTGCAGACCAGCAGAATTCCAGGCTGGTTACTGCAGCATTTTGCACAAAACAGCATGTTGCAGGTGTCGCCGGTCCCCGCTGCGTGGTGAAAGGGTGGGAGGGGAAAGGAGGGGGTGGTCTGAGAAAGAGAAAAGGGAGAAACCGGGAAAGGGCAGAGGTGTTGAAATCGCAGGCATGATTTTAAAAACAGACCGGGCAGATGCTTTTGGCGCGGAGGGGAGCCCTGTCACTCCCCGGGGGTATGGGCAGAAGCCCTGGGAGTGTCTCGGTGCTAAAATGCAAAAAGAGCCGCAAGGTTAGTATCCAGTGCACGGGACACCTGGGCCTGGCGGGGGACCTTTCCCCTTAGGCATCACCATTTCCCAAGTGTAAAATAAAGGGATTGCTCCCCAGTAGCGTGTCTGAGCCCCATGTAAGTCCAGACCGCCTTTAGCATGCAATGAAAGTTATGCACTTTCCCCCCAAAGCGCACCTGTGCACGAACGCACAAGTGGGGCGCATTTACAGGAGGCTCCGGCCCTCCAGCAGCGGAAGACCAGGGGGCGCCTGCGCTGGGCAGGGGGTGCTCGTCCGCGCTCACCGGCCAATCGCGTCGCGGGCTGGGGGCGGCCGCGGCAGGGGGGGGCGGGATGACTCAGCAGCGTCCTGCGGCGGGGACGGGGGATGGGAGATGGCACCGCCCGCATCCCGAGCTCCCCGGAACTTTGGAGCTTGGCGGTGTCACCCGCAGCCCTGGTGTCTCCTTTGACCTAGGAACATCCCTTCCTCTCTGTGGCCCGCCATGCCTCCGCTCCAGCTCCGGGTGCGGCTTCCCGGGTCACTCGCGCCACAGCCCTGGTGCTGTGCAGGGCCAGGGTACCCCACCCAGCCCCAGTCCGCACCTCGGGGGGACTGGGAGGCAGGCAGTACAGTTGCTCCCCCTGTCCACGGGATTGCCCCTCACCCCCCTGCAGTGCCCTCTGGCTCGCTGTCCCTCCCACCCGCCTCGTCTCAGCTCCTTTTTCTGGAAAAGTTGCAGCAACATAGAACTTTTGCATGAGACAATGAACCCTGCAGCGACAGCGACCTCGGAGCCCGCGCAGGGGAAGAGGGCTCGGCTGCCCGAGGGAAAGTGTAAAACAAAGATTTTCCGCATTTAATGTCAAATAGCGCCATTACGATGACCCCCGACTCTCAGAGCATAACCTGAGAGCGACGCCCAAGGACGCCGGCCTCACCAGCAGGGGCGCTGTCGGAGCCGCCTGTTCCGGACCCGGGAGGGGACTTGGCCGCGATCACGGCGCCGGCTCTGCGGAAGAGTGGGGGCTGCCAGGCCCCGCTCAGAACTTTCTCTGCACACCCGCCCCAGCTCAGGGCAGAGGGCACCCGGAAAGCTTTTCCCAAAGAAAGGCCGTGGAGACTTTGTCTCTCTTTGTCTCCCATTTAGTTGTCAGGCTGAAAGTCTTATCAATTAGCCAGATATTTTAAAATGTTACATATTAATAAGGGCCACTTGCTTTCTTCTAAATTATGCCACTTTCTAATCCTGCTTGCTTCTTTATTGCCAGGGCCCTCCGAGAATTTATAGAAAATGGCTATTAACTCCTTTCCTATGCAGATCCACGTTACCACTAACGCTGATTTGGTCTTCATTTGTCTTAGGGTGGGGTCCCAGGCCTCATGGCGCCGCCACCCCAGCCGCCACCCCCTTCCCCAGGCTTGTCTTCTGCTTTGTATTGCCTCCTTCATCCCATGCCCAGTCGGGAAAGGGCCATTCATTCATTCCTTCTTACATGCACCAGGTGTTCCCTTTGCAACTCGTACCTTTAGGGTCCCTTTTAGAATAGAAATTTGGACCTCTCCTTTTCTGTCACTAACTTGGGTATTCTGCCGTTGTTATTCTTTTCATTCCTTCCTGCCTTGAATTGGTTAACCAAAGCCTCCTCTTTCCTGTGTCCCTATGAAAAGGTTGCCTAATGACATAGCAGAACTATAAACTAAATGGGTGTCAGTGACAATGCAGAATCCCAGTGCTTGGGAGACGCTTTATGAGACAAAACTTCAGCCCCTGGCGAGCCTACTGATGAGATAATGTCTCCGGCGGGGAAGAGGAGCTTGGGCTGTAACCTGTTCATGGCCAGACCAACCCCAGATCTCTTTGTGGAGTCTTTCTGGGGCAACTCCGAGGCACGTTGGTGTCTGCTTTCTCCTGCTGCAGTTCTGATCAACAGATATGTTGTTTGAGGACAGCAAGATCAAGCTGCAAATCTGACCCCACCAGAATATATACAGTGTGGGTGTCACAGGCAGACATGTAAGTCACTTGCCAATGCTAAATGGTCATGACAGAGGCACTGCAGAAAGGACTCCTTGCTTCTGTTATTTCTCCCATTAGCCTGAAATATGCCTGAAGACCCTGCCCTTGGAAGACTGGTTCAATCGTCTCAGTTCCCAAATAGGAAACTGAGGAGCTGGAGAAGTTGAGAGGCTTCTTCTACCGTTGAACCCAAGACTCCTGGTTCTCTGTGATATCTCTTTGCTACTAATCTTTCCCAATTATGGCCCAGGATGCTTTTTTATTTCACACACACACGCAGACACACACACCCCTTTTGGAGGATCAATGCACCGATGCATTCATATCTCAATGTGAATTCTTTTAGTATTACAGGTTAGTAAGTTAATCAACCGGAAATGCCTTGAAGGAAGGAAACAGGTGCATGGAGAAGTGGGAGGTGAAAAAATTGCTGCAGTGGAGTCTCTTGTGATCCAGCTGGCACACGGGGGCAGTGGAGGTTAGCAGGTAGGCGGAAAGGCAGGAAGGCAAGAGGACATGGGAGACAGCATCCTGCCTAACGTGCAGTCTGGCTGCAAGACAGACACAAGGCAGGCCTGGTGACAGGTCTGTGTGCCCCTGGGATGATGCTTTACACACGCTGAGATGTATTGCTTATGAGCCTTCAACCACTTTGTCTTCTCTCTAGCTGCTGCTGCGTGGAGTGGGGCAGTGGGAAATCATTAGGCAGCAGGAAGCTTCGCACTCAGGAAAACACCCCTAGCTCTCAATTCAAACTGTCCTGGTGCCTGACATTTTAATCCATCTAAAAGCTCTCTTCATAAATGAGCCGGCTGCAGACAGTCACTTGTCAGCATTAAGGAGGTGAGCTAAGCTAAGAGGCCTTGCCAGAACAAATGTCGGTGTGCCTGGGAGATTTGGAAACGGGGAAGAAGGGGTGTGCAGGGCAGCTGTAGTGGGCTGGCCAGGAAAATGGCCTTTGAGTTTCAAGCTCTGAATTTTAATGCTGACTTTTTCCGCAGCAATTTGCCTAGTACTCTGTGTGCTTCTATATTGTTTCAAAGAGTCAGAGTTTTATAGGCAATAATACTAAGCTGCTGCCAGCCACCCAGCTTCATGGAATCCAAAAGGGACTAGGAGAGGCCTGTGCATAATTTAAGCAATATGGGCACCCTGCTTCGTTTCTTTTCGTTTTAGATAATAAGCATAAAGACATCATGCCAATAATTCACACATATTTATCCCATAGTCATTTTTCCTCCAGTCCTCTTGGGTCTTTTAATGTCACCTCTTTGGCTAAAAGAATACATTTACCCCTGAAAGATGTCTTAAATTTTACCATAATTATGTGCTTCATAATGCATAGGTTATATTACGGTAGGGGGAAAACACAGAAACCAAGTTCAATGTATAATACAGCCATTAAGGTTGTTCAGATTTGGTTTTGGCTATCGCTGTGGTTAAACATGAAGGCCATTTGATGATTTTGTGTTTTCAAACATGGAATAAGAGTCTCAATATACTCAAGCATGAACGTTTCCAGAAAGAATATTATGGAATAAAATTATGTAACACCAGGAACAGCACAAAGAGGAAGAAGAAGGAATAGTCAAATAACAAAATCCTTTTTCTATATACTTCCATCTTTAGTGAAAATACCAATTTCAAAAAGACAAAAAATTTTCATGAAGGAAATAATTAAGGAGTTTGGATATCCCAACCATTTAATTAAGAGGAAAAATAAAGGGCAGTCAATTAAGGTTGAAATAGATTTTCTCTTCCCTATTAATTTTTATACAGCAAATTGCCAATTTGGTTCTAATCCATTTGAAAAAATCTTTTAGAGCAGTTCAAAGCAAGCTTGTGCAGTCCTCAAAATTTTTTATTTTTGAGATTCCCTGGCCCCTCCAATCTGCCCTTCTCCTGGCCCTGTTCCCTCGTACCCTCTCGCTGTCACCCAGGGAGAGAATCTGATATTCATCACTTACACTTTCTTGGGAACATGCCTTGAAATATAAACTCTACCAGGAGCAGTGACATTTTAGGGCATATCTGAGTTTGAAATGAAAAAGTTTGGATTCTAGAATATAAAGTGTTCTGAATTATAAGAGAAAAGGGAGAAGGTGTTTGGGAAGTAAATTCTGAATTTCTTCTGGAACACCTTGGAAATAATCCTTCTGAGGAGGAGCTCGTGGAATGCCGGACAAGTTAGAGAGGGCTGTTGTCATCTGATGACAGGTTATTAAAAGACTCATACACTCCTGCAGCCTGTACAGCTCCATTGGTGTGGCTAAGAGCATGAGAACTAGACTCCAAACACTACCGCTTACTAGTTGTTTGATGTGGGCAAGACTCCGTCCCCTCATCTGTGATGGTGTTCCCAGCAGCACTCTCCTCGCACAGGCTGGTGGGAGGATGAAAAGATCTCCTGGTGCTCAGCACAGGGTCTGGTGCTGGGTTAGCCTTCAATCGATCTTTAGTCCTTATTCTTTTCCTATGGTGAGTGAATGCCAACTTAGGAGGAAGGAGACCAGGCTTCATATTTATATTCTGTTTTTTTCCTGGACTTGACTTCTCTAAGAATTTTTTCTTCAAAAGTTTTAAAATCATTTGGCAAACATATCATTCCAGTCTCCCCAGTTCTTGTGCCAGTTACTGGCAATAAATTAGACTCTAGGGAAGGACCTTAAAATGCAGTAAAAAACAGAGAGCCTTAATGTCACCAGGCTGGAATTTGAAGCTTTGTAGTTGCCATTACTTCTATTCACCCTCTATTAAATTCAAATCCAACACACATTTATTAAGCACCTACTTATTAAGGCTCCGCATTAGGAATATTATCTCATTTAACAATCCTGGAAGTAACGTAAAGTAGGGATTATTGTCAGGGCTTTATAAATGAGGAAACAAAAGCGTAAAGAGGTGACACTTGTCTAAGATCACACAGCATGCTAGTAAAAACAGGATTTAAACATCTACACATACTTGTAAGTCCAATCTGGATATTTTGGGAGGGATTCTCTTGGAAGACTGCTTCTAAGTTTAGAACAATTGAGATTTCTTTAATCTCTTAGTTCTCCAAAAGAATAAAAATGATTTCTCCTTCTATCAGATCTTCAACCAAGCACACAAAAGAAGAGGTGGCTGAATCCTGCATCTTATTAAATTGTCCCCAGATGGTTTAATACAATTTACATATCTACTGACTGTTGGAAGTCACCAGTGAGGAGGAATCTAGGCATGTGCACACATGCAGGGGTGGTGTGTGAAGGGGTCCACTGAGCCGCAGAACTCAGGGAGAGGAACACATTTCTAACAGCTTTCTTCAGGGTGGGAAACTGAGTCATAGCTCATTTGAAAACAACTTGTGGATGTTAAAGAACAAAGCCAAATACAAAAGAACACACTAGATTCAGGCTGTGTGTGTGTGCACGGGTGCGAGAGACAGGCACACGCATGAAAAAACAGTAAAATAAATTGCAGAAGGAAAATACTTGCCTATTTAAAAGTTGTCATAAATATGATAAAGCAACATTTGATTAGAAGTTGATAAGACATAAACTAAAAATCCAAAAGAGAAGAAGAGAAAGGACATATAAGCCCAATTTCCAGGGAAGAAGTACAATGGCCAAGAAATTTGAGAAAACAAGCAATTATTTAACTCACTAGTAATCAGACAACTACAAGTTGAAGCAGCAACAATAGGTACTTTGCCTACCATATCACGAAGATTTAAATAACGATTATGCTCAACCTTAGGATTTGGAGAATCGGGAGTTTTGTATTCTACTGGAGTGAGTGTGAGCTTAAAAGTTGTTCACAGACACTGAACAAAATAAGGTCTAGGGCTATATCCTAAGGAAATAGCACAACGTGGGACAAAAATTTGTGTGTAGAGATATTTATTGCCATACCGTTTATATTAGTAAGAGACCTGAAATCCATTTGCATGTCCAACACGATGAGATAAATGAAATACATTATGATTCAAGCTTATGAGAGAATATTTAGCAGCCTTTCAAATGAGTGGTGGGAAACATAATGACTTCAAAATATGCTTTTAAAATACACAACATTAAATTAGAAAGCAGGATATATTGTTGCATCATGCAGGGCTGGGGAAGCTACAGCCTTCTGATTTCGAGAATGTTCTTGTTTAAGCACCAAAGGAGGCAAGAAAAGCTTCATCTTTCTCTGCCGCACCCCTTTTAACAAAAGGAACTGTTCTGCAAAATTTGGATTCAGTCGAAAGGCGGCACTTAAGGACCTAGAAGGTCACATGTGGCCGTAAAGCGGCAGGTTCCCCACCCCCGAAGCGCCCAACCTCCACTGCTTATAAATTTAAAAGATTCCAGAGGAATTCATCATGATCACTCACTCGGTTTTTATTAGGCATTTGTATTCGTGTGACACCGACGCCACGGCCTTATTTCTGTGTCAGAGAGAGCTGGCTGCCTGGCCTTTTGTTGGTTTTGTGCCTCAGTGTGGCATTTTGCATTCCGGATTTTTTTAATATTGGATTTTCTAGACAAGACGCCTAATGAAGTCTTCATGGAGCAGGCTTGTCTGGGGCTCATCTATTTCCTGCGTCCTGAGTCTCTTCTGAGAGGAAGTGAATGGCAATTTCAGCTACAGCACACACCCCTGGCTGTCTGCAGCCAGGAAGTCGTAACTATGATTAGACGCACTGTGGTTTCTTGCTTTCGGGTCCCTCTGCTCTGTGTATGCAGTGCCCCGGTGCCCCGTTGACTGTGGATTTAAAGAAAGGCTTATGATCTCACAGAATGCCAGAAAATGTGACAAAGCACATGCGACAGGACATCATCTGTACAAAACACATCCATGTACAAGATAAAAGCTTGCGTTACATCCTTCGCTGACAACCACCCTCTGTGTTTTCAGCCTAGAAAGATACCTTTGATGGAAAAATGTGAATATAATATCTGTCCCCTCCTTCTTCTCTCACTCTCAGCTTTGATACCATTTGGATGAATGGAAACAGCAGGGGCTCAAATATAATTACTTTATAAATAATTAATAAGGTACTATTATTATTACTTTTAAAAAAATCCCATTTTGGAATGAGTCCCTTGATAGTAGCTGAAGCTTAATTTAGCCAAGTAACTGTTCTGCCTTAGCTAATGGGGCCCATTATTTTTAGGCCCTGAAGATTATTTCCAGATGTACCGAGACAATGGTAATCTATCACTTTTTCTGGGGGCCACTTTCTTGGCATGCCAGTGACCTATTTGGGTTTATGGCCACTTTCCATGGTAGTAGAGGTAAAATTAGTTTAGTACTAGCCAAGTATCCATAGGAGAGCCTATGTAATTCAGTTACATGCTATCTGCTCTTTGTAGAGTTCAAGTTCTAAATAAATTCCTTTTAAATACTTTTGATGAAGTGAAGTGAAAACATCACACATACATAGATAGATAGAATAGACTCAGCTACGTAAATGTCTCCAGTTGATTATAATGTGCATTTATTTAAAGAAAACCTACCAAAATGAACTGTGATTATTTCTGAGTGGAGAATAATAAAAATGGTAACATTTATTTTCTTCCATATTTATTTTCATATTTTCTACAATAGGCATGTATAACTTTTATAATCTAAAAAGTTATTTTTTTAAAATGTGTCTTTTTGTGGCCTTTGTCCTGATCTTGAAGAATGCATTATGAGAAATTTTCACAGTGTCTAGAGGGATTTTAATTTGAGGACCTGGCCCCTTGCAGATCATCAGAAGTAACTGACTGAAAATGCAATCCTTGGAGCTTTATTACCTCCATCCTGGCATCTGTGGCACACAGATGGAAAACTGATAATTGAGCAACTAGGGAGCACCTGAAATTTTGATCCCAGGCACTCTATACAAGACTAGTTACAATGTGAGCAAGAGCCTGCATTACATAAATCCAGCCAGAAGATGCAAAGCTTACTTGAATCTAAACAAATGGCACGGATGTTTGAGATGGATTTATCCAACAGATAAATTGCCCAAGGTCTCAGGCTACTGAGCAGTAGAATCAGCAGTTAAACCCAAGTGTTATGTTCTTAACTCCTGTGCTAGACCAGGCAGGTCACCGGATTTTGGCAAATGAGACATAAAGAGAAGTCTGCTGGGGTACAGGTGGGATAATTCGTCATCCCCCTAAAAGAGAGCTGCAGGGAGAGGGAGTCCTACTACTGTTTTCTTAGGATGCTATTGTTTTTACTCTCATGCTTCCAACAGAGGGATGAAGCCAACGCCAAGGATGGTAGAGCAGAGAGATGGGATGATCTTAGTATCTTTAAGACATGGTTGAGCTGCTAACATCAGTAACACAAAGAAGAAAGATTCCACATAAGCCAATTCCAGAGATTGTACCATCTGTGTGATTCCTGTTATGGAAAATAGTTCCTTTATTGTTTATCAGGTTTGGTTTGAGGATTGAAAACATAAACAAACAAAAGCATCAGCACAGCTCCAAACAGGAGCAGTCATATTTATTCTGTCTCTTACAAACGGGAGGTCAAAGTCCACACAAGCCATATAAATAAATATTGAAAGACCTTGCACGCTCTGGGCATTTCTAGTTCACATGCTCCTGGGAGCCTCTTGTTCTCCTACTTCTTCAACTTGGTATTTAAATCCTCCCTTCTCCCACCATGCACAGCCCCCTCAGAAGTATCATTTCTCATGCTCGGTTCTGGTTTTGTCTTTTCATCCTCCCAGATCAGAGCAAGGAAGAGAGCTAAGCAGGCAGTGCCTGAGTGTTATGTTTTGGTAGGTGGGACAGAAAGTCTATGAATCCTCAAGCGTTCATACTTTTGGTCTCATCATGCATCAAATGTTTCTTGAGCATCTACTAGATGCCAGGCAACTATACTTGGCCGTCTGCATCTGTGGTGAACAAATAATCATGATCCCTGTCCTCATGAAGTACACAGTCACCGGGAGACAATGACAATAAAAAAGGAAATGGACCAAGTTTATAACTACAAATCTCAGTGCCTTTATGCAGGAAACAGGATGAGATGAGAGACAGTAACAGGCATGAAGGGGAGCTTGCCATTGATGGAGTGGCCATAGAAATCTCTGAGCAAGCGTAATTTAAGCTGAGAACTGCTCAGGTGGGGAAAATGGTACCAAATGTGTGGAAATGGAGCTGCCTCCCAGGTCTTTGGCGTAAGAATGGGTGGTATGTCAGGCACTGAGATGGGGAGAACAGGAGGGGGATGAGGGATGGAGACTGAAATGATTAAACTGTAGATGTTCTCACCCACGCCCCCCCCCACACAAACGGTAACTGTGTGGGGATGAATGTGTTAATGAGTTTGACTGATGTCGTCATTTCACGATGTGTATGTATAGGAAATCATCATATTGTACTCTTTGAATACATATGACTTTTATTTGTCAATTATACCTCAGTAAAGCTAGCGGGGGTTAGAAACTACAGACTGATATCTCTTATGAATATAGATTCAAAGAATTTTTGAAGAAGACCCCAAAGCAATCACAAGCATCAAAAAAATGAATAAATAGGACCTGATCAAATTAAAAAGTTTCTGCACAGCCAAGGAAACTGTCACTAGAGCAAATAGACAACCTACAGGATGGCAAAAAATATTCGCATGCTATACATCCAATAAAGTGCTGATAACTAGAATTTATATAGAACTCAGGAAAATCAGCATGAAAAAAAAATCAAACAACCCCATTAAAAAGTGGGCAAAGTACATGAACAGAAACTTTTCAAAAGAAGATAGACTAATTGCCAACAAACATATGAAAAAATGCTCAACATCTTCAGTCATCAGGAAAATGCAAATCAAAACCACAATGAGATATCAGTTAACTCCAGTGACAATGGCTTTTATTAATATCAAAAAGTCCCAAAACAACAAATGTTGGCGTAGATGCGGACAGATAGGAACACTCATACACTGCTGGTGGGACTGTAAACTAGTATAACCTCTATGGAAAGTAACATGGACATACCTCAAAGAGCTAAAACTAGAACTACTATTTAATCCAGAAATCCCACTACTGGATATTTACCCAAAGGAAAAAAAGACATTTGCACTAGAATGTTTACAGCAGCACAATTCACAATTGCAAAGATGTGGAAACAACCCAAGTGCCCATCAATATATAAGTGGATCAATAAAATGTGGTAGGTGTCTGCCATGGAGTACTACTCAGCCATAAAAAATGGTGAACTACCTCTTGTATTATCCTGGATGGAGCTGGAGCCCATTCTTCTAAGTGAAGTATCACAAGAATAGAAGAACAAACACCACATGTACTCACCATCAAATTGGTACTAATTGATCAACACTAATGTGCACATATGTGAAGTAACATTTATAGTGTCAGGCAAGTGGGAGGGGGGAAGAGGGTACTGGTGAATCCACACCTAACAGATGCGGTGCGTGCCACCTGGGGGATGGGCACACTTGTCGAGTGGTGTAAAGGCAATTTAGGTAACCAAAGCGTTTGTACCCCCGAAATACTCCCGAAATAAAAAATTTAAAATAAAACCTTTGATGAAATACTGACAAACTGAATCCAGCAACATATAAAAAGAACTATACACCATAAGCAGTTGGGATTTAATCACAGAATATAAAGTTTTTTTAACATACAAAAATAAATCAGTGTAAAACATCATGTTAATAGGATAAAAGACTAAAATCATAGGGTCATCTCAACAGACAGAGAAAAGGCATTTGACAAAATCAACACCTTTTCATGATTAAAAAAACAACCAAAAAAACCCAACCCCCCCAAACACAAAATACTCAAGACTCAAGACTCAAGAATTAAACTGTAGAGATATGTTTTGTAGAAACCCCCAGCTCCCAGTGAGCCAAGCTCTCATGAGGGTAAACGATGGATACTGTCCTCTATGCTGTACTGGATTCAATACATTACACGAGATATTCAACACTTTTATTATAAAACATGCTATTTGTCCAATGATTTTGCCCAGCTGTAGGCTAATGGAAGTGTTCTGAGCACATCTGAGGTAGGCGAGGCTAAGCAATGATGGTTGGTAGGTTGAGTGGATGAAATGAATTTTCAACTTAGAAAATTTCCAACTCAGGATGGGTGTATGGGCACACAGCTCTATCATAAGTTGGGGAGCATTTTGTAGTATGGGAAGGTTCAGAACAGAAAAAATCAGGGTGCCCCATGAGTTTGGGTAAAGCATAAGGAAAGTTTGAGGCATTTCATAAAAGATGTTGAACGTAGGCTGAGAATGGGCCATGGAGAAGTGATGAATAATTTTGAACAGGGCGTTCAAATGGCTCCCTAGCTGCATTTAGGTTTCTGCTCAAATACACTTTCCCTAAAGAGGTCTCCCCTGCGTACTTTGTCTAGAGTCCCTCTTTCTGTAGATGCTCTACTCTGCTTCAGTTTTCTTTTTAGTAATTGACAACACCTATCATTATTATAGATTTCTGTGTTTATTTGCTTATGGTCTGTCTCTTCAAACTACAGAAAGCTAGCCTGACAAGAGATGGGACTTTCTATAGCAGTAAGAGCTGAACTTGAGGTGGAGGAACCGTGTCCATGACTAGCACAAATAAAACTCCTGGAGCCACAGAAAGTAGCTTCAGTGCAGATGGCCAGCACATCTCTGAGCTGCTGAACTCAGCATATAACATACTGAATATGGCTGGGAGGGGAGGAGTGTGACAATAATACTGTCCTAGTCCTCCTTATCCACAGAGAATTGTCCTGTGCTGCCAGTTTGGGGATAGGACCATTTGTTTAAGACACTTCCTACATGGAGCTGATACTGCAGGGTTACGATGTGTTCTGTGGGGTTTAGGAATCTGAATTGTACCGGAGGCTGTATAGTTTCATGATCATAATGAGGTTTGTCATTGACTGGGTCCTTACAATGTGTGACCTACCATACTGGGTGGTACTCCCAGGCTGTCCTCTGAGTTAAACATTGTGGTGAGCCCCATTTATAGACCTGGAAACAAAGGCTTATGGTAATTAGGGGACCTACCCTGGCCCAGGCCACAATAAGGGTATGTGGGAGAGGACAACTTTGAGTCAGCCTGGCTGCCCCAACGCCCAGGTTCTGTCTCATCAGTATTCTGCACGCCTGCTACAAAAAGCCCTGGACTGAGGGAGGGGGGTTGGCGTCTCCCCAGCTTGGCAGGAGAGTGGAAAAGTGCATTAGCACAGAAACCTATCAAAATTCTGTTCCCAAAATGAATGCTTCACTGATCCAATATTTTATTTTATTCCAATACCTGCAATTTCGGAAGTTGTATTTAGCTCCAACTGATCTTTCACACCGTAATTAGTTCCGATGATGGCTTTAACGGTGGAAGCCACTCAAGGAGAGAAATATACCATGAATCTTGTTAATTCTTTTTTGTTTGGGGATTCCAGAATGTTTTTTTGAGCAAGGTCTGTTGACTAATATACTAAACGTATCAGAGTCATCTGATTAATCTCGTTTCTTCCTAAGAACCGGGGGCCTTCTAGATGGGTGGTAAGAAAGGCTCACGCCTTTACAAAGTACTGTATGATCAGGTGTCTGCCTCATCTCTGCTCCCGACCCTGGCATCTCTCAGTACTCTCCCTAATGCATCCTAATTCTAAAACTCACCCTACTTTCACCTCCGTGCCTTTGCACATGCAGTTTCTTCTATCTGAAATGCCTTTCCTTAGTGTCCTGACCACCTGATACGCCTTTGTTAAGACTCAGGCTGTTCCTGGCTTCCAGAGAGAGGCAGAGCGGCAGCAGTGTGCGGGCTAAGCAGGCTGACTTTGATATCAGACCTCACTGGAAGTCCTGCCTGTGTGACCCGAGCAAGTACCCTAACCTCAGTAAGCCTCCATCTTCCCATCTGTTAAATGGGGATGTGAGCAGAACCTTCCACAAAGGGCAGCTATTGGGATTAAATGATTCACAAGAATCTTAACCATAATTAGCAGCGGACAGCTAAGCACTTGGTGAATGCCGGCTCTGATCGTTGCAGAGGAAAATGCCTTCCCTGCCACTCCCGTCCCCACCCTGAAGCTGGAGTAGCCGTTCCCTGTTTACGATCTCATTGCTCGCTGTGCCACCTCTAGCATAGCACTCGTCACACTGACTTGTTAGTGTCAGTTTGTATCTCTCCTTCTTTAGACTGTAAACTCCTCAAGGACAAGGATTCTAAATGTAAATTCTTCATTGCAAATGCCTGGGATAGTACCTAATATACAGTAGGCATTTAATAAAGGACTGAATATTGCCTTTCACTTAACATGATCACAGTCGAGCTTCACGTGAGATCGGCACAGCAGAAAACAACAGTTTATAGCTGAGGACAGAATGAAATGACTTTCTACGGCACACTAGTGACAGTTTGGGCTTAATTACAGGTGCCCTGACTCTTTGTCCAGTGCTCCTAATGGGAAGACCGAGAAGCACACAGAGGAAGAGCATGGGCTTCGCAAGCAGCTAGACCTGACTTCAAAATCACCACGTGTGACCCAAACCAAATAAATGTCCAAAACATTTACTTCCTGGTCCTTAAACGCAGGTAACCAAAGTACCTATTTCACAGGGTAGCCCAGCGCCAGACTTGTGGAGAGCGCTCAATGCATGGTACCCATCATTAGGAAGATGAGGCTGGTCCCTCACTACGGTACAGATGCCGAAATCTCAAGAACACATTGTGATCCCAAAACAGTCAATCCAACTGGGCAAGACAAGCCTGTGAGAGGGTCCCCTGCCCCCGAGACTTGCACAGGGCATGTTGCTGTGAAGAAAAAAAAGAACAGTCCAGGTCACGGTTCACGCCCTTCCTTCCCAGCTGTCACCTATGAGCTAATGAGTTCTCTAGCACGGGAGGTGCTCTCCATCTGCCTGCGGCTTCTTCACACTGCCCCAGCCATTTAACTTGTGCCAGTCATGGACAGTTTCTCCAATATATCTATCGCAAGTTCAGCTCTTATTGCCACATTTGAACTTGGAGAGGAAGTCAAGGATGTAGGAGAGTGAGACATCACACATTCACCAGTGAAGGGGAGGAAGCACTCTGTTTAGCTTTCATTCTGTGGCCAAGGCTTCAAAACGGACACATGCCCCGTAAGAGGCTCCAACAATTAAAGTTCCAAGACCTCTGCACTTAAAAAAAAAAAGATCTTTTGCTCATTGATTTAACATTTGCTCAACTACTAATAAGTATCAGGCTTGGTGGGGAGTTCAGAAGTGAAAAAGAAGAACTAAGAAACCCTCAAGCAAATAAAAGAAAAATGAGACCTACATGGAAACTATCATAAGATACAACAGAAGGCTGTGGAAAGTCAGGACTCTTCTGAGCAGGGCCGATGGCATTGGCAGATCTGAGCTCCACAGAGACTCCTTCAGCAGCAGTGGATGGGGTGAGCTGAGGCTGGGGGGGACACTGAGGCAGAGAGACCTTCAGCTGAACGATCTGTCCAAAGAGTCAGAGGATCATGGGTGCCTGCTCTTTCTTGAGTGATTGGTTCTCAGTCATGGAACCACGCTCATGACTTCTCTGGTTGGCTCTCCTGTCGGACCATCCTGAATCCTGGTGCTAATTTTAACATCAAAGTCTAAATAAAGAAAGTTATTAGAGAAGTGATGAAAAGCCATATATATGAGATGGCTCAGTCACAGCTCCTCTGCCCTTGAGTAACTGAAGCGCAAGTTATCAAGCCAGGAAAAAACACAGGCTGGTGCAATGCAAAGCAACACTTGTTTACAACACCCCCTGTTTCTTTCTCAATGCACAGGCTGAACAAAGCACATGCAATGAAGCCTGAAGAGGCCTTGCTACACCGTACTTGCTACAATACTTGCTACACAATAACCCTTCAACATTCCCCAGCTCTATTGACTGCGGAGTTTCACATTCTCATTCTTGTTAGGTTGAGAAGGGCAACAAGCCAACCTCCTCAACCCCAGGTCAGAGACAACATCAGGACAGGAGCCTAGAATGGAACTTCTTTAGTAGATGCTCTTAGTGTCTGTTCTGGGAAGGATGGACAGAGCTATACAACTGGATACAGTGATGCTTTCTTCACAGGAAACCGGCTCAGGCTGGCCAGCTGGAGCCTGAGGTTTGCACTAGTGTCTTGTAAGCCAAGAATAGGTGTCACACCATCATCCCACTTCTATCCAGACTGGCTTGGGGTCATATGCTAGTCTAGCTTTGACAGTTTATAACCGTATTTGTGGCCAAGAAAGAGTGGGGCCTGGAAATTGGGTTAGGGTGGCTGAGCAAAGAGAAGTATTCTGAAAAATCCAGGGTGAAAAAGGAGTGAGAAGGCAGGCAGGGATCGCTGAGAACATGTTGGCATGACTGGGGTCCTCTGGATGGCCTCAGAGTTACCTATTGTCTTATGCCTAAATTAACCCTCCTTTAGCCCCTGTGAAACAATTTCACGCACCAGATTAGTAATGGTCCTGAGATGTAAATTAGAAAGAGCAGCCTGCATAGGTGCCCCCAATGAGTTTTATGGATTCAAGAGAAATAGATTCATTTGCTAAGGCAGTCTGGTTCCAAAAATAATATATAAATTAACTCCCCAATTAGGAGCTAATATTTACATTAAATATTCAAAGCAGTAGCAATTCTGCGGCAGGCTAGTAGCATCAATAAAAGATAGAAATGAAATTCAGACTCTTTTTTCTACACTGATATAAAATTCCTCTAAACTTTGGTATGGTAACTTTCACTCTGGAGAGCTTTCAAAAATAGGCAGGGTAATCATTTGCTTTTATCACATAAATGAAGCGACACGAGATAACCTTGCTTATCTTTTCCCCAGTGATCTCTCCTACTTGCCAGTTAAATACCTGGAATTCTACCACTAACACTTTAGTCTTTTGGGGTGACTCTTCAGGAATCCTGGTTTTTGAAAGCAAATACTTCTCTCTGAAAGAGGTTCATAGATTGCTAACGTTTGCAGGCCTGAAATCATCCTGCAGTGTCCTGATTTCACCAGTAGGTGGCGATCTTGTTGTTTTCATAGCTTGGAAACACCTGGTTTCGTCCTTCAGATGTCAATGGTAAAGGTACCTTTTAAGGAGTAGAAAACCTCTTCATAAAAAGATCCAACTAACTGGTTATTATCTAGAACTAACTAGTTCTTAATGAATTGTGTATTATATAAACAAATAGAAACTGTATAAAAATTAATCCTACAGATTCAAGCCAAGGCATTTCTGTTCAGTGCTTCCTAAGCTGTAGTCAGAGGTTCATTCCAAATCCTGTGTCTAAGTCACCTGATCTGTGGGTTTAACAGAATCTGGGCCTGTGATTCCAAAATCCTGCTAAGTCTCACAGATTTTCCCAGACGCTAAGATCTTCTGACTTTATCAGCATGGGGTATGCAATTAGATAATTGGTAAATTATTTGAATTAAATTGTTCTCACTTGGTTCATTAATAAGCCTGCCTTCTGAATTTTTTCCTGCTTCCTTTCAGCAATCGAGTTCAAATAAAAAAATAAGTCAACTGCAAAATGGATCTGACACTTGACTCTGCTAGCCTGACCGTTTAGTCCATCAGGATAATGCCCGAGCAATTTACATCCATTTAGCTCAAGAAAAACATAGCAAGCTGAAGGAAAGCTGGGGAGATTTTAGCAATCTAGTTTGGAAGAAGAGAACGTCAATGAATCATAAATTTCAATTCCTTTTAGAAGGTGATAGACAAGTTGATAGCTTGGAAACTAGCCCAGACTTCTTATATCCAAAACAAAAATAAAATCATGGGTAATACACAAAATAAACATATAAAATATATTCTTAGCTACAAAGGAATCAAAACATAAAGTCACTTCTATTTCATGAGTCTTTCCGGACTCAAGATTGAGACTTTGAAAATTAAAAAAAAAAAAACAAAAGAGAACGTGCCAAATATTCATTGTCTATCTATTGTTATTCAGGCAATGTAATAGATAGTTTACTTACATTATTGTATTTGATCCTCCCAGCACATCAATGAGATAAGCATACTTGATTCTGTTTATAGATAAGAACACTAAAACTCAGAAAAATTATTTGTCTAAGACCCTCCAGTTAGGGATGAGAACTCAAGGCTTTTGACTTAAAATCCCAGGTCTCGTCTGCATACCACAACTAACACCTGAGACTTTGCATTAAGGAAATAATTGGGAACACAAAGCCACTTGCAGCTGTGTGAGTGATCGATGCAAGGAGGGTTCGGAGGGGCAACAGTAAATTTAGGCTTTGGTAACTCTAACTTCTTATTAAGTCTTAGCCACTAAATAATAGAAGTACCTTCAAAATTTTCAAAAGTAACAAAGAAAACTTCATCAATCCCAAGTGAAGGCAGAGAAGTAAAAAAAAAAAAAAAAAAAACCATAGCAAAATCAGGGTAAACATAAAGCCTAAAACAAGATAGTAGAAATAAATCCAAGCATATTAGTCATGATAATAAATGTGAATAGGCTTAACTTAGCAATTAAGAGCCAAAGATTGTCAGAGTGGATAAAAAGAAAAATCCAGCTATATGCTGTTTACAAGAAATTACTAAAGGATTAAGATTATAAATACATAATTTTAAAAGGCAACCATTTATCAGAAGGATGTAACAATTTCATATCTGCATGCATTTATTAACATCAGTTGAAATATATATTAGCAAAAGTTGAAAAACTGTAAGAAGCAGCTGACACTCCCAAGCTCTAACATCTGTCTCTTACTTATTGATTTGATTTAAAAATCCAATTACCAAGTTTGGTCTAATATTGACATATACAGAATACCATACTCATCAAAGAGAGGATATACAATCTTTTCAAGAACCTATGGAACATTTATAAAATTGACCAAATACCAGGCCACAAGGCAATTCCTAACAAATAACACCGCACACACACACACAAATCATACAGAGCACATTCTCTTACTACTATGTAAACAAGCTAGAAATCAATGAACAAAAGGTAAATGAAAAAATCCATATGTTCAGAAATGTAAAGATACACCTCTAGATAATCTTTGGGCCAAAGAATAAATTGAGATGACACTTAGAATGGGTTTGAACTGAATGATAATGAAAATCCTACAAAAGTCACCCTGAACAATGTAACTAAAGGGGTACTTAAAAGGAAATTTATAGCAATAATTTCTTATATTAGAAAAGATAAAATATGGAAAATTAACAAGCTAAAAATTCACTTCAAGAAGTTAGAAAAAGAACTTCAAGAAAAAGAGCCAAAGTAAAACTTCCCAAAATAGAGGAAATAAAATAAAAATCAGAAATTAATGAAGTAAAACATTCAAGGAAAATAATAGAAAAATATCACAAAGTGAAAATTCAGTCCATTGAAAAGAATAAAATTATATATAAACCTTTGGTAGGATTAATCCAGAAAAAAAGGAGACACATGGGCAACAAGCATATGAAAAGAGACTCAATGTTACTAACCATTAAAGAAATGCAAATTAAAACCACAATGAGATATCATCTCACACCCATTAGTATGGTTATTACCAAAAAACCCCAGAAAATGACAAGTGTTCGTGAGAATGTGGGGAAATTGGAACCCTTGTGCACTGTTGGCGGGAATCCAAAATGGTGCAGCCTCTATGGAAAACAGTATGGAGATTCCTCAAAAAATTAAAAATGGAATTATCATATGATCCAGCAATCCCACTTCTGGGTATATATCCAGAAGACTTGAAACCAGGATCTCTAAGAGATATTTGCATGCCTATTTTCACTGCAGCATTATTCACAATGGCCAAGAGTTGGAAGCAACCTAAATGTCCACCATTGGATGAGTGGATAAACAAAATGTGGTATACACATACGGTGGAACATTATTCAGCCTTTAAAAAGAAAAAATTTGTCACATGCTACAACATGGAAGAAGCTTAAGAACATTATGCTGAGAACAATAAGCCAGTCACAAAAAAACAAATATTGTATAATTTCACTTATATGAGGCATTTAAAGTTCTCAAACTCCTGGAGACAGAAAGTAGAATGGTGAGTGTCAGGAGATGGGGGAAGGGGAAATAGCAGATTGTTTAATGGATATAGAGTTTCAGTTTTTCAAGATGAAAAAGTTCTAGAGATCTGTTGTACAACAATTTAATATGCTTAACACTACTGAACTGTACACTTAAAATAGTTAAGATAGTAAATTTTATGTTATGTTTTTTAACCACAATTAAAAATTTGTTAGTAAGAGAAGACACTTATGAGTAATGAAAAAGGAGATAACTGCCAATAAAACAAAAACGTGAAAACAATAAACGAAGATCACCAACACCAATAACTTTACGTTAAGAGAACTGAAAACTTACAATGTATAATCTCTTTGTAAAAATGTAGATTCTAATATTTATTGTATAAGGAATAGAGAAACTGAATGGTTCTGTAACCATAAAGATATTTTTTCAGTAGTTGAGATTTATACAAAATAAAAAACTCTACCTGGATGATTTTAGAGGCAAGTTTAATTAAACATCCAAAAAACAGATGGTATGTTATACAAATCCTTCCAAAAAACAACATGAGGGAAAGCTACCAAGTTCAGTTAATGAGGTTGGTGGAACCTTGATTCCCAAGATCAGGCAAGGATTATAGGGAAAAGTAGAGGTTAACTTCACTCTATGAGTATATATGCAAAAATTTTAAATAAATATAGACAAACTGAATCCAAGAACAAATGAATGTATATTGATATCTATGTCTATCTTCTATCTGTTTATCTATTTATCCATCCATCTACCTATCTATCTAATCACAGGGTATAATGATGACTTAACATTAGAAAACCTATTAATGTAATTCATCACATTTACAGAATAATGGAAAAGAATATATAATTATTACATTAGATAATTCAGTACTCATTCATGATAAAAATTCTTATCAAACTAGGAATAGAAGATAATTTTCTTAACCTAATAAAGCAGTGGTCCCCAACCTTTTTGGCAGCAGGGACCAGTTTCATGGAAGACAATTTTTCCATGGATAGGCGTTGGGGGGAGGTGGGCTGGAGGCAGAGCTCAGGCAGTGATGCCCGTGATGGGGAGCAGCTATAAATACAGAAGAAGCTTCACTCCCTCGCTCACCTCCTGCTGTGCGGCCCGGTTGTGGGTTGAGGACCACAGTAATAAAGAATAGTCTCCCAAACTTACAGCAAACATATCTAATGCAGAAACATTAAAAGCATTTTCTCTGAAGTCAGGAACACAACAAAGAGCCATGCTATCACCAATTCTGTTTAACAGAGAGTAGAACTGTAAATAAGATGAGAAAAAGAATTTTAAGGTTTAAGGATTTTAAAGGACGCAACACAACTGTATCTATTCAGGACAAATATGTCTACATTATTATATATATCCATATTATTTATAGATAAGAATTTCAGAAACTTGCAAGAGAATGAGTAATACTGAATTTAGTTTGCTAAGTTACTGCTGGGAAGGACAGGCCAGGAAAGAGACTGAAGAAAGCTGTGCAAGGTGTCTTTGTACCTAGAATTTTTTTGGTCTAAGATCCAAAGCAAATCTGACAAAATTTTAAAACTTGACAGCTGAGCAAGAGATACATAATGTTTATCTTAATATTCTTTATACTTTTCAGCGAGATGTAATAAAAAAAGGTTTTGCCAAGAGCTGATCCTATCTGCCTAGAAGGTTTTCAATAAAAATTTATTATTCATTTTTTAAAAGGTACATTATTATTGTGTGATCCTGAAAGGACACAGACTGTGAACAGTGTGATTTTAAAATATAAACACAAAATATGACCCATGAAATACATATATACAGATATGTGTATATATACATATGTATACAGATATATGTATATAAATTACTATTTTTAAGTCCTTGATACTTACTATTTTTGGTTATCAATTCATCTGACACCAGTCATTGGGCTGGTGAAAATGTGTGTAGCTGATTTAAATGCTTTGTATGCAAAATTTCTTTCCACATGTGAGATGTAGTAATATATTCTATTATACATGTATCAGCATATCACATGTATTCCCCAAATGCGTACAACTGTTATATATCAATATAAAAATAATGCTGCTATGAACATTAACTCTATGAATAACATTTTGAGAAACTGCCAAACTGTTTTCCAAGGTAGCTGCATGATTTTGCATTCTCACCAGCAATGTCTGAAGATTTCAATTTCTCCACGTCCTTCTCAACACTCGTAATTGCCTGTTTTTAAAATTATATTCACTGTAGGGGGTATAAAGTGGTATCTCATTGTGGCTTTGATTTGTGTTTTGCTGATGACTAATGATGTTCTGCATCTTTCCATGTGCTTATTGGTAATTCACACGTCTTCTTTGGGGAAATGTCCATTCAAATATTTTTTCCAAGTGAGTGTTGTTTCTTTCTTTCTTTTTTTGCTCACATACACCCCAGAAGAATGTTGGAAATTTGACTCTTCTTTTGATTTTAAATTTATACCTAAAATTTTTCATCATAAGTTTAGACAATTGCAAAGGATGTAATTCCCAGTATATTTTATTTTTTGAGACAGTCTCACTCTGTTGCCTGGGCTAGAGTGCCGTGCCATCAGCCTAGCTTAAATAAATATAGACCAACAACCTCAAACTCCTGGGCTCAAGCCATCCTCCTGCCTCAGCCTCCGAGTAGCTGGGACTACAGGCATGCACCACCATGCCCAGCTGATTTTTTCTATATATATTTTTAGTTGTCCATATAATGTCTTTCTATTTTTAGTAGAGACAGGGTCTTGCTCTTGCTCAGGCTGGTCTTGAACTCCTGAGCTCAAATGATCCTCCCGCCTAGGCCTCCCAGAGTGCTAGGATTACAGGCATGAGCCACCACCCCCAGCCCCAGTATATTTTAAATATAGGCATTTTGAAATAAAATTGTGAAATTACTCTTTTCAATATATTGAATGGAACCTAAATACAATGCCAACATTTTACCTATCAGAATCCAATTAAAACTTTTAAAATTTTAGTAAGCAATTATTAAAATAAAAACAAACTTTTCTTCAAAATACACATACATATACATATAATACATGTAATAAATGTATATATAAAATACAAAATTACTACAAAGTCTAGTTTACCTAAGTAAGTATATAAGTATACAAGTATACATATTATAAATATATGGGAATAGAAGTTTATGTTGTTTTATATTAAGTTTTAGGATTATCATTCAATATTTGAAATCTTCCCAAATTTTAAACCAAAAAGTGCATATTGACCTATTAGAAAAGGAATTTTAATGATCTATCAGCCAATTAATTGGTTAAGTACTTTTAACATTTTGTTAAAAGCAAAGAATTGGAAAGCACATAGCTTGCATAAGGATTTATCTCTGGATGATTAAAGTCACTTAACTCCATTTCTGGGAAATACACCAAAAGAGGCTTCACCGAGTCTTATCATATGACTATTAATTATACTTGATTATTTTTTCACTTAAAGGTATTTTATTTAACCCATTACAAAGGATTGGAATAAGACTATTTTTAATTTCAATGTATCCTTACCAATACAATGTTAAAAATAAAATTACGTTCTTACGTGATTTATCTGTTTTTGTCAAAACCTTGCTGTTGCAGATTCAGCTCATTCACCTTACGGTGGAAGTGGGAAAGGAGACGGTGCACAAGTCAGGAAGCGGATTGATTTTCTAAAAAACCACACATGGCAAGTGGGGATCTGGAAACAGATTCCCCTTGCGCTGTCCATGCCTGTGAA
Organism: Eulemur rufifrons; assembly: GCF_041146395.1. Taxonomy (NCBI): domain Eukaryota; kingdom Metazoa; phylum Chordata; class Mammalia; order Primates; family Lemuridae; genus Eulemur; species Eulemur rufifrons. The sequence goes on from NC_090994.1 coordinate 6,975,659, forward strand.
CCGCTTGAAAAGTCCTCCAACCCCAGCCCCGGGGGAATGTGTGGCCCCGTTTGAAGACGGTTGTACTTGGCTAATGGCAGAGTTAGAACTAGGATCAGACACCTCAACCCCAACTCCAGTACCATTTCTACTCTTTATGTTGTTTCCCAAAACTATACAGACTTCCAAAATTGTCTAAGGTGCAACATTACATTCATAAAATTCAGTTGTCAGGAAACAATGCTGCTGCATTTGGCCGGCTTAGGCGGCACTTTTTCTTTTTTGAAGTAGCAGCAGGCCCCACTCATCTACGCTGTGCCACCTTAGTGACACCCTAGAGATTGTTGGCATGTCCCCTCTCTAAACCCCAGGCTCACGGTCTACTATTCCCTGGGCATTGAGTACAAATTCTTAGGTACCGCTGGGGTTGGGGGAAAGATTCTTCAATTCCTGACGCTCCGCTTTGGGTCCTAGATGAGAAATGTGAGCGGATCTCAACGCATGCTCCGTTGACACACTTAGTCCCAAAGCCAGAGTAAAAGAAGCATCGGCTTTTCTCCCCTTTCTTTCATCATCAACTCTTGAAAAGAAAAAAAAAAAAAAAAAATGAAAGAGGGAAAATGAATGTTACTGTATTATGTGAATGGGAACCAGTTCAACTGATAAATATTGACAGTTAGGCTTTTTATCACTCTGCTCTGCTCTGTGCAAAAAGACAAGTTTAACGCAAATGAGTAAATCCATGTTCCCCAAAGACTTCAATTAGTAACTTTCTTTCTTCCCTCAAAAACCTCATTCTGGCGGGGCGCAGTGGCTCACGCCTGTAATCCTAGCACTCTGGGAGGCCAAGGTGGGAGGATCGCTTGAGCTCAGGAGTTTGAGACCAGCCTGAGCAAGAGTGAGACCCCAACTCTACTAAAAATAGAAAAAATTAGCTGGGCATGGTGGTGCACACCTGTAGTCTCAGCTACTCAGGAGGCTGAGGCAGGAGGATCACTTGAGCCCAGGAGTTTGAGGCTGCAGTGAACTAGGATGACACTATTGTACTCTAGCCCCGGCAACAGAGTGAGACCCTGTCTCAAAAAAACAAAAAACAAAACAAACAAACAAAAAAAACCCAAACCAAAAAAAGCCAAAAACCAAAAACAGAAACAAAAACAAAAAACCTCATTCTGCTGGCTCTTGCTCGTATTCTGTCTTTTTGACTCATCTCTGAACTAAGACATTAGCAAGTCTCAGTTTTGGACTACTGCTATGCTTTTAAGCTCTCACTCATGATCACTGTAAGATGTGCATGCTCCTTGGCCCTAGCTTATTTGGTATTTTTAACCTTTTTAGTACTTTTGAATCAGAGACTCTCAAGTTGGCAAAGCACCCAAGAGGCCATCTAGGGCCAAGGCCAGCTCAGGGTGGAGTGACTCCTTTCTGAAATGCTGCTGCCCCGTGCCTTGGAGTGATCCATCCCACTTTTGGACAGCTCTGAATTTTATATGGAGCTGAGCCTTCTCTCCCTACGGCTTCCACCCGTCTGCTCATTTCACAGTGGTAGAACAGAGCTATGAGCCTTACTTAAGTAATCTTTCTAAATTTCATTTTGGGAACCCATTTGAAAGACAATTTTAATTTGGATAACTTCTAAAGTAAGTATTCATCAATGTAATGGGCAAAAACTTTTTTGGCATGAAGGGAAAAAAAAAAACACTTCTTTCGCAAATTGAAATATCCGAGACCTGTTCAAACGCACATCTGTTATCCTAATGTGATTTAGTAATGCAGTTTATTGGATTTGTAGGATAAAGTGACACTGAAAGGTGCAGGGAACCTTTTACAGGGCAGTTTTTTTTCTCTTTGAGTTAATATAATAATAAAAGGAATTGCTAGTTTAGCAATAAGGCATCAAATCTGTATCTGGAGAGAGACACGCTAATGAAATTTGGTTCTTGTAAATCATTTTAGTGATGGATGTCTGTTTTTGGAGGCTGCTATGAAAGCAGAGTGTTGACTTATTTGGTTTGTGTCTGTGCTGCTCTACCTAAATGACTATTATATGGATTAGTGATGCGACTCTGATTATTGCAGCTTTCTTTGCATCAGAATACACATTTCAACTTTGTAGGAAAAAAAAAAGTCAGAGATCTTATTTGCATACAACCTCTCAAGAACATTCTTGCACTTTGGTCACAGTAGGAAGCATAAAAATTCAGCCAGACCTTGACCCAGCTATGTGATCTTGACTAATATTCTTAAATTCTCTGAACCTCATTTTTTCTCATTGTAAAATGAAAATAATACATGCCTCCTTATAGTTCTGAGATGATCTGATGACATATTATAATATCACTGAGTTCCTGAGGCACCCTGTTAGTCTAAACCTTAGTTATGAAGTCTTTAAAATGAGGATGATTTTAATACCCAACTCATCGGGATTTTGTGATGATTCAATGAAATGATCCAAGTAAATGATTTTGCATGGCGCTTGACACAAACCAATTATTAATATTATTACACATGATTATGCTTAATAAATGCAAATTCTCCTTTCTCTTATCCTCTTAAGTTATAGGGATTATAATTTCACTTCCATCAATCCTCCTCAGGTTTGATAACCAGGTTTGTGGGCTGTTTTACTATTTCACCTCTCCTTTTCGTATTTCCTATTCCCTTTGGCCTTTTCCTGGTTGGTCCAGCCCCTTCCTGGAGTGTGAGTTTTGACAAAGGCCTGAAAATAGACAGAATTTCTTTGGCCAAAGGTCAGGTGGGGAAAGATACCCCAAAATAAAGCTTTAGGGTTCTCTCCCGATATAAATACATCCTGGACATCCTAGGATTAATTGGTTGTAATTAACATGGATCACATCTTAGTCAATCACACCACGAAAGGCCTTTGCTTTAGGCATCATAAACTTGAAGTCTACAAGGAACATTGTGCTTCCAGCCCTGCCACCTTTCTGGCTTCTTCTCTGACCATCCACCGCATCCCAGGGGTGTTTATTCTCTTTTTTCTTTCTTACCCTAAGCTCACTGCTCGAGGTCCTTGATATTTTTTCTTTCTTTTTTTCTTTGAAACTATTGCCAACCTCATATTCAATACTGGGTATAAAGTTTGGGTATGTCAGCTTTTGCCTTTACCTCTTCCACTGATACTGGCATTTTAACAGTGCTAGAAGGTAAAAAGATGATGCTCTAATCAAAATAGTTATGCGTCAGGTATCTGATCAGAAAGTGGGCGGAAAGTGGGGCTTCCCGGCCTTTCTGGAATTGCACCATGAAGGGGTCTGAAAAAGGATAGTCTTTGGACATGTACTTATAAAACTGTGAGATTTAGAGGAAAAAATCATAGTGGATTTGATGATAGGAAACCTGGAGTAGAGCCCTGGCTCCCTTGCTTACAGGAGATAGGGCTACCCTTACCTTCCAGCCTGCTCAGCATCCTTATTTATCCAGCGAGATGCTAACACCTGCAGGATCTGCGTCTGCCTTGCAGGACTGCTACAGAGAACCAGTGATACCACCAGGGAATACTTGGAAACCTTCAGCTCCCCATTTAAATATCACTACTATCATCTCTGTTATGCAAGGAGGCCATGGCAGTCACATGGAAAAGAAATGTAAGTGTAATGACAAATAGAAAGTGAAAAACCAAAGCTTATTTCTAGGCACCAAAGCCTCTGTCTCCCTAGCAATTTCTGCTTTGTTTGGCAGTATTGTCCAGTGGTTGCAGCGTGGGGTACAACAAGAAAGGATGATGTACTCTACAGAGGGGGTAAGCAAAGCAGACCAAGGTTGAGACCTGACAGAGATAAAGAAGCAGCGGAGGACTTTACTGGAAAACATTTAAATTACTTTCCAATCCCAAGAGTCTATGACACATAGCATATAAAGCACATTTCTAATAGTGTTAAGCTAAAAAAATATTGGCACATTCATTCATTATCAAACTTGACCTAAAGTTGAAAGGTTTTCAAACTTTCAGTAGGTTTGAACAATGGACCAAAAATATGTATATTGAAGATTAGATTTAAAGAAAATAGATGAAAGGTATATTTTAGGTTTTTTTTAAAAAGTCGCAGTATAAATTGTTTTCAATGTTTTTTAAAAAGTCAATACAAATTCAATATGAGGCGCAATGTAAGATTGCTAAAAAATTTTAATGCACTATGAGCATAGAAATACAGTATCTACTCATATTTAGAACAAAGGGTAAGAACATCTACTTCAGACAGCAGCTGTGAGCATTAAATACGATACCTGCAAACCATCTGGCATAGTAACCAGCCATAAAAATCAAGTCTATCACTTCTCTCTTTTCAAAAATCATAGTAATTATTGTGTGTACCATTCTTCTCTTCTTTGTGACACCTCCTAGGATTCTACCTTTTATTATTTACCTTTTGCATAGTTCTTTAAAATTTCATGCACATGAGTTTTGTCTGCTTAGCTGTTTTTTAAATGATTTGTTATATATAATATTAAGTTTTTATTTTTATAATTATATACAATATATAAATGTGTACATATATTTGGTTTAGCTTTTTTTCTTTTGACATACAATTTACATTTAATGAGATGCATGAATCCTGGTACATTCTCTGCACCTTAACAAATGCATACATCTGCACAATACAAACTTCTCAAGACATAATGATACTATCACCCCAGAAAGCTCCCTTGTGCCTTGTGTCATTCCTTACCCCACACTCCCTGAGGAAACCACTGTTCTGATTTGTTTTTCCACCATAGATGAGTTCCCCTGTTCTAGAATTTTATGTAAATGGAATTATCCAGTATGTATCATTTACCTGAGACTTCTTCCTCTCAGTATCAGTATATGTCATTTTTGAGATTCATCCATGTTGTGTGTATCAGTAGTCGGTTTCTCTTTATTGTGCTGGTATTTTGCAAGCTCTTTGAAGACTGAGACTAGGCTCTAACTCCCTGCACTCCCCACCCCATGGCAGTTGTATGGAATTATGCACGTTGTAAGCGTTCCATCGACATTTGGTGACTCAATGGATGAATGAACATTTGAGTTATTTCATCAAGCAGTATAAGCCATTTAGACACAATCAAGTTTCGCTTCTCTAATCCGGACAGTCTCTTGCATGTTCAACTTACCAAGCAACAGCGTTACATATCCTGGTTTCGTTGCCTGCCTGCTTTACTGTAGGAATCCAGGGATCCGCCCATGTGCGATCCTACAGCATGTGCTGTACCAGTGCAGCAGTAAGTGCTGGTGAGAAAGTGAACTGCTGCCTTGGACGGAGTCCAGCATGGCTGCAAAAGAGCCAACCTGGGGCTTTGTCTCCTGCAGACGGAAATGCTTATCCTCTATCTTTGCAAACATGAAACCTCACATTCCTCCCATTGATTTATTAAACCACCGTAGAGGTCAGCAAAGAAATCCAGGTGCCACATGGAATATTTTTGTGGCTGGTTATTACCCAAATTGCAAAAGCAGCATATATTGCCTTGCAGTCCGGAAAGCACAACTGAACAAACAGGGTTAGTATTGCTGGCTCTGACCGATATCCCTGTGACCTGCCTGGACTGGCTGTCCCCAGCACACCCTCTTACCTCCGAGTCTGGTGACTGTGATTAAGGGCAAAGCACGGTAGAGCAGGCCTCTGGGGAGAAAATACATTCCCTTGGTTAGTTCCATGGAGCAAGCATTTAGGAGTTTGAACCTATCACCATCATTTCTGCTTGGACAGCAGTAAGTTCCTGTCATTTCTAATACTGCACGTGCCCTGAATATAAACGTGCTTCCCGTCTTTAATCTATTCAAATGACATTCTTGTTCCTGCTGCAATCTAAATTTTATATAGCCACATAGCACACTTTATGATGCATCACTTCGAAATGTGGTGCTGTAAAATTAGGCATAGTTTATATTAAAATGGGAAAAGTTTTTCTCTTAAACATATTTCCTAAGAGAGGGGGAGACGTATTATGACTTCAGGAGTGAGCATAACATACAAAGAAATAAAGTGGCTACAAGAAATAAAAAGGAAAGATATTTGTGGTTTCAACAAACTATACATTGCTGTCGACTTTATTTGTGTTTCTTTTGAAAAAGCTAAAGACTTGTGGAAAGCATGATAAACTCCAATAATGAGGTATTGGGTGTCAGTAGTTTTCAAAAGAAAGAAATTCCTTAAAGCAATTTTTAAGGTCACTTTTCCAAAGAAAACCCATTTGCAAGGGCTGAAAATAAAGATATTTTAATTAGAAAAAAGTCAAAGTCATGGTGTGGTTAAAGAGTTTCCATCAGCTAAGTTGCATTTTAGCTTATTAATTCCTGAAAAAGTGTTTTGTTAATGGATGTTTAGAGCTGTGTCTAAAAAGTTATAGCACCGGTGCCATGGTCTACTGGTAGCGCCCATTTGATTTGACACTGGGATATTTGAGAAACCTACAACAATCATATAGTTTGTTGCAGCCACTAGCTATCTAAAAAAGGAACACTCTCATTAACAGTTTCCCCCCATGGTACAGATCAGTTCATAATGGTGTCCCCCAAGCAGGAGGGGTTTATTACATGTACGCTAGACTGTGAAGACTGTGGCATTCAATTATCAAATTCTGCAGAGACATAGGGAAGTGGCCAACGACAATGGCTGCAGGATGTGTAATGAGTACAGCATCCTAGGTCTGGAAGCAGATAGAGCTTAGGTTAGAAGTAGCTGTGTGACTTGGAAAATTACTTAACCTCTCTGGGCCTCAGCTGTGTGCTTGGACTAATAGTGGCCCTCTCTAGGAGATTTTGTCATTATTAAACAATTGAGGACAAGTGCCTGTCCTATGTAGGTATCTCGCATGTGTTTATTTCCTGCATTTCCTTGCACCAACATGTGGATGCCAACTTTTATGACACAGATGTATTTACCTGGTGGTGAGATGGATGGAGTCCAATCTGCTGTCTTGATCTAGGACTGCTGCCACAGCTTACTGGTGGCAGGAGATCTTGGCTCTCCTGACCCCTGGAAGGAGGCTTTTCATGGGCCCTGCCTTGGAATAACTTCAGCCTAAAGCTGAGCTTTTTAAAACAAATGCCAGTACAGAACTTCCTGCTTTGCCAAAGGGTTTTAGAATAATGAAATGAAAAGTCGCCAGTCATCAGGCCCGTACTTCTGAAGCTTTCAGACTCTATTGGCACTGGAGAAAGAAAACATTTTCAGTGGTTCTAAAAGAGGCATTTTATGGTAATGTAAACATATCTACTTTTTAATAAATTACCTCAAACAGTCTTTTAGATGAACACAGAGGTATTAGGAATAATCAGAGTGGTAGGAATTCTATTACAGAGGTTCATCAGCATACTTCTACATTTGTTTTTTAATACTTATTCTTTTTAATCTCCAAGGAGTGTGTTTTGTTGGCAGCCCTTAACCAATTTCATGTTTGTGCAGAAGAGGCTCAAAAGGAAATAAATGCACAGGTATGTAACAAGACTCAAAAGCCTCCTTCTAAAGAGATAATGATATTACTTCAAACGACACTAATGCAGAAACATTTACAGGGAAGGGAAGGAAAAGTCAGGATTTGTTTTTTTTTTTTCTAAACAGATTTTTCTTAAGTTGCTCACTTTACCTTTGCTTTGACACCCAGAGCAAATGCCACATGGGCTTTCAAAGCAAAATGCTGGGAGGAGGATTTAAAAAGGAGGATGACTGGACAGAATATCAAAGAAGAGGCAGGCAGCTAGCAGAGGAAGGCTGAAGGTGGGGGGTGGGGATAACCAAAACCAAACTCAGACCCAGGCTGGGTTCAGGAGCCCCCTAAAGTAAGGCTGTCCTGCAGCAGGAGGTGGCCACACCAGGAGCTATTCAAAAAGACCAGAGAGCTACGGTGGTAAACAAGGTTGTTCTGCCCCTCCCCCCACGCCGTGGGCCAGGCTCAGCCCAGAAAAGGGCCCCTCTGCCCCTCGATGCTCACCCTCCCTCCCTCTTGCCTCCTTTTTCTGCTACCCAAAGGACCGCTCCAAGTGCCCAACTGGTTTCTTCTCCCGGCAGCATCTGCTGCCCCTGGCGCCCCTCTCCTTTCTGGGCAGCCTTCTCTGCAGTCAAAGGCTTTAGGGAGGAGCTGTGGAAAGGAAGAAGAAAAAAAAAAAACGCTGATGGCCTTAAGATCTCTGAGGGTGACCTGCAACTCCCGGGAAAGGGGGCTGGCACAAAGGAAATGAATTCACGAATACCCAAGAGTGTGGTGTACGCAGACTCAACACACCCTGAGTGTGAAACAATGTGGTTTACATGGACCAGGTTACAAAACCATCCGTTCTGCCACTTTCCATCACATATGGGTAGTGGGGAGGAGATAAATATATGGCTTACTCGGGATTCTCACTCCCCTCCCCCACCTCCACCCCATAATCCTTTCTCACTGTTGAATCTGATGAAAGAGAAAACCAAGAATGTGCAGGCTGTAAAAATTCATCCGAGTAAGTACCCTACCACATCTGCCAGGGCCAAACCATATTCAGGACAGCCTAATGACCTTAGGCTTGAAATCCTAGAATGTCTGGACCTCTGAGATCACTAGGTCTTGACAGGTTTAAACTACCAATATCGATGTTTCCGAATTTGCATTATTTGAGACAATAGGGATTGTTTAGAAACCCGATGAAAGTTCTCTGCTGCAGTCTTTCCCTCTACCATGAAGAGGGTGGGGTATCATAATCCCGGGGTTTTAGGGTCAGAAAGGACCTCGGAGGATGAGCCTCCCCCACTCTCTTCTCGGGAGAGGAGAACAGCATCTCCGGAGGCGACTGTGGCACCGCTCCACGCGCTTCGCCCTCTGAGGATCCCACGGGAAGCCGTTGGGCTTCTCTATTTGAAAACTGTTACCCTGTTTTCCCCTTAGTTCGCCTCTTTAAAAAAAAAAATCAGTCAGTTGATATACAAATAAAACAAAAACTGAACGCTTGCTTAGAAAAGTCTTAGGTATTTTAACTTCAATGTCTGCAATCCCTCCATGAAACCGGAGGATGCTCCGTGAACCGCAGGGCTGTGTCCAGTGTGCACGGTTTCAGGTGTTTGGGTGCTTCCTAAAGGAAACTCGCAGATTCCTGACTGCATCTGTTATCTACCCGTTATGGTGAATCGGGGGGAGAATCACGCGGCTGTTTTCTATCCGCTCCTGAAAGAGAAGTCGCAGTGAGTCCTCCCCGGAGACCACACCCGGCGCCCGGGGCTGGCCGCAGCGGCTTCCCTGAAAATCAGCCACCTGCACGGCCTGTCCAAATCATCAGGTTGAGTGCTACACAGGTGTAAAAAGAGGGAAGGGGGCTTTTACATATGCTGCCGTTGGTGGTGCCAGGCAGGAATCCGGCGTGGTGGGCTCCAAGCAGCCTGAAGTTCCCCGCGGCGCACGCTCCGCCGCTGCCTTAGCAAGTCGCTCTCACCGTTGGTCTCCAACTCATTCTGTTCTCCACCTACACCCTGCAAAGCGCTGAAAACATTCGAGGTTCCATTCCCAGAAAAGAAACAAAGAAAAAAGCTAGGAACACAAACAAGCTGATTAACTGCTCTAAAGGTTTAGAAATGCTAAACAAACACCTGCAGTGCCGCAGAGTGAGTGTGTGCGTGCGTGTGTGGCGTGGGTGGGGTGTGTGTGTGCCCGCACATCCCCTGAGTGTTGAGAAGCATCACATTAAAGAAAAAGGAGAAAGGGAGATAAAGAAAGTGCCAGAAAAGGCTACAAAGTAATGTGAAACTCTTCTCCATATATGCCGCATACACGCAACCTAACCTATTATTTCTATGTCAGATGCCCTCGCGGCACCGTCACCATAGACACCAAAAGGGATGATCAAGGAGGTCCCTGGTGGGGAAAGGGCGAGTTGGGGGACAGGGAGTCTGTGATGCAGGCACCAGGATATAGAAAACTAGGGTGTCTGTAGGGAGTGAGGGCCTGTTATTGGGGACACTTAAGCTAAGTGACACAAGGTCTAGGTATAAGCAAGGATGGGAGTGCGTGGGTGGGTGGGTAGAGAGAGGAAATGAGGAAAGGGGTGTGGGGTCTCAGAGAAAAATCGAGGGGGTCAGAAAAAAGCAGAAAGGACAGGCGCCGCAGCTCCCCAGCCGCCTGTCGCTCGCCCCCGCCTTCCCTTTTGCGCAGAATCCTCGCCCGGCCTGCGGCAGCGCGCTGCCCCCCTCCCCCGCCCCGGCCGGCGCGACGTGATCGATCGCACACTGCGTCAGAATCCTCCCGGCGTATAAATAGGGGTGGCAGGACGGCGCCGAGCCGCACACAGCCATCCATCCTCCCCTTCCCCTCTCTTCCCCGTCCTTCTCTCTCCAGGCCCCCACCGCCGCCGCGGGCCGGGGAGGCACCGGCCGCCACCATGAGTTCGTTCAGCTATGAGCCGTACTACTCGACCTCCTACAAGCGGCGCTACGTGGAGACGCCCCGGGTGCACATCTCCAGCGTGCGCAGCGGCTACAGCACCGCGCGCTCCGCTTACTCCAGCTACTCGGCGCCCGTGTCCTCCTCGCTGTCCGTGCGCCGCAGCTACTCGTCCAGCTCTGGCTCCTTGATGCCCAGCCTGGAGAACCTCGACCTGACCCAGGTAGCCGCCATCAGCAACGACCTCAAGTCGATCCGCACGCAGGAGAAGGCGCAGCTCCAGGACCTCAACGACCGCTTCGCCAGCTTCATCGAGCGCGTGCACGAGCTGGAGCAGCAGAACAAGGTCCTGGAGGCCGAGCTGCTGGTGCTGCGCCAGAAGCACTCCGAGCCGTCCCGCTTCCGGGCGCTGTATGAGCAGGAGATCCGCGACCTGCGCCTGGCGGCGGAAGACGCCACCAACGAGAAGCAGGCGCTCCAGGGCGAGCGCGAGGGGCTGGAGGAGACGCTGCGCAACCTGCAGGCGCGCTACGAGGAGGAGGTGCTGAGCCGCGAGGACGCCGAGGGCCGGCTGATGGAGGCGCGCAAAGGCGCAGACGAGGCTGCCCTGGCCCGCGCCGAGCTGGAGAAGCGCATCGACAGCCTGATGGACGAAATCGCTTTCCTGAAGAAGGTACACGAAGAGGAGATCGCCGAGCTGCAGGCGCAGATCCAGTACGCGCAGATCTCCGTGGAGATGGACGTGTCCACCAAGCCCGACCTCTCTGCCGCGCTCAAGGACATCCGCGCGCAGTATGAGAAGCTGGCCGCCAAGAACATGCAGAATGCCGAAGAGTGGTTCAAGAGCCGCTTCACGGTACTGACCGAGAGCGCCGCCAAGAACACCGACGCCGTGCGCGCCGCCAAGGACGAGGTGTCCGAGAGCCGCCGCCTGCTCAAGGCCAAGACCCTGGAGATCGAAGCATGCCGGGGCATGAACGAAGCGCTGGAGAAGCAGTTGCAGGAGCTAGAGGACAAGCAGAATGCCGACATCAGTGCTATGCAGGTGGGGGGGGGGGGAGCTGCCAAAAGGGGTGGGGGAGTTGAGGGTGCGCCCAGAAAGTGGAGACCAGGGTTGAGGCAGGTGCATGCAGCTATTAGGGGTAGGACTTGGCTCCCTAAACTCTGCGTAGTAGGGGTGGGGCACTTGGAGGGCGAGGGTGGGGCACTCGGACTGCAGTGTGGGTTTGCGCTCTGTGCTGTTGAATCTGTCTTGCGCATTGAAGCTGCCCAGCCCTGCCTGGGGGTTGGGTGGGGGAGGGGAAGAAAAGAGTTGGGCGTTGCCTCCCGCCAACGACACATTACTTTGCAGCACCTATTGGATTATCTGGTTAATACATAGCATAGCAAAAAATTCTCAATCAGTTCTGGAAGATTACTGTGACCAGCATGCTTTATGACTAGTTTTACCAACCACTCCCTCCCCTTAGCAGATAGACAGTAATACAGTCAAAACAGTTTTACATAATTAACTAGTGACGGTCATGGTAAACTATTTCTATTTACAGGACTTCCATCTTCTGGGGAGTAGAAAAAATAATTTAGATACAAGGGAAATATTTTAGAGAATATAATTTTTAAAATTCAGCTATTTCCTTTTCCCATAAAGGAAAGAATTAATCAGTGAGTGTGAAAATTTTTCTGTCAATTTCGTTTTTTAAATTTTATGATGATCATCAGACTGTATTAAGTAAAGAAATAGAAAAAAAGGATTTTCTTTCATCAGTTTTTTTTTTTTTTTTCATCTCAGGCTTCATGAAGCTGGATATTTTTAGCCAAGAAAGGGTTTTTAGAAGAACAGGCAATTGTTTTAGGAGAGATTTTATGAAAGGTGTGCACTGTGATTTTAATTGAAAATAGGCCTTTGCAACTGTACTACAGTAAAATGATAGCACTAGGGATTTATGCTTGGATTTCTTTCTTTCTTTTTTTTTTTTTTTTTTTTTGGTCTTCCAACAGGACACAATCAACAAATTAGAAAATGAATTGAGAACCACGAAGAGCGAAATGGCACGATATCTAAAGGAATACCAAGACCTCCTGAACGTGAAGATGGCTTTGGACATTGAGATTGCAGCTTACAGGTGAAAACAGGGGCAAAGATAGCTGCCATTGAGCCTTAGGAAGAAAATCAGATTCCATTTAAAATTATGTGGGATCAGAAACCTTAAAGAATAGTTCTTTGAAACAAAGAAGCATTAGTTTTTTTGTCTTCTCCCAAGAAGAAGGTATTTAGACAAATACCTAAGCATTTAACCCTGTAATAATAATGAGTCTTATTCTTAGCTTCCCATTACATTTTAGATCTATTAGGCCTATTTATGATTTTTTTTTGTGGTCACAGTCACAAAATCCCCAGTCATTAATTTTTGATAATTCCCAGCTCTGCTCCTGGGGGCATTAGGGGGAAGGGATGAGGGGTGGGCTCAGAGCAAGTCATTAAACATACTTCCTGCTCCTGTTTTTTAACCCCACCCTCCACCTGCCTCTCCAGGAAACTCCTGGAAGGTGAGGAGACCCGGCTGAGTTTCACCAGTGTGGGAAGCCTCACCAGTGGCTACTCCCAGAGCTCCCAGGTCTTTGGCCGATCTGCCTACAGCGGTTTACAGACCAGCTCCTACTTGATGTCTGCCCGCTCCTTCCCGGCCTACTACACCAGCCACGTCCAGGAGGAGCAGATCGAGGTGGAGGAGACCATTGAGGCTGCGAAAGCAGAAGAAGCCAAGGACGAACCCCCCTCTGAAGGAGAAGCCGAAGAGGAGGAGAAGGACAAGGAAGAGGCTGGGGAAGAAGAGGCAGCTGAAGAGGAAGAAGGAGGTATGATCAAAAACAAACCCCTGCAACTTCAAGTGCACACTGGATGTGGCTGTTTGTTGGGAAGTGGGTAAGATAAATGAAGTCTTGCTTACGCTAGGGAGGCTTTATTTATATGTGATTTTAGAATCTCAAATAAATAATACAGTTGTGTATTTAACAAACCTTTAGTAAGCATCTGAGTGATTGCTCAAAAATTTCATTTTTTAATGCATTCATTGATCACGCCACTTGGTATCCTAAAAAGATGAATACCAGACACATAAGAAATGCTGAGGTTAGGTCTTGGAGAGGAGCAGAGCTTCCAACACCTAGACTTAGACATACGTCATCTCACTCCATTTAAATACGCATTCAGTGGCAAAGGATTCGTGACAAGCATTGTCGGCAACAGGTGCTTTTGGGGAGTGGCAGTGAGAGGTTTTTGGTGAGCATCCCTATAGTTGTGTTTTCCCATAAAACCTTTGCAGCAATGTTTTCACTGCACTTACCCTGCATCTTGATCTTGTCAATTTTCTTTTTATGTTAAAGCTGCCAAGGAAGAAGCTGAAGATGCGAAGGAAGAAGAGGAAGGAGGTGAAGGTGAAGAAGGAGAAGAAACCAAAGAAGCTGAGGAGGATGAGAAAAAAGTTGAAGGTGCTGGGGAGGAACAGGCAACTAAGAAGAAAGATTGAACCCCCTCCCTCCCTTTTCTTTAATTATGCCAGGAATAATTCTCCCCAAATCAGGTCAACCCTATCACCAACCAACCAGTTGAGTTCCAGATCCTCCGTGAATTAAAAAGTCAATCTATGTATAATTCTGAGATGACTTAGGTTGGATATTCAATGTTGTGCTATGACTTTTCTCTTTATGCAGAGTATCTGTTTGCTTGCAGAGTGGCTTTCTGGCTTGCTGCCAGCCTGTGCATGGTTCACGCTTATGAGTTCAGGATCTACGGCAATGTGAATCATTCAGATGTTTACAAATAAAAAAACACACCATGAATCAATGAATTCACTAATGTTAATGTTAAACTTCATGGAGAAATAGTCCTTTGAGCCTTCGGTGGTTAAATATTAAAAGACCTCAAGTTATGTGCAATAAATAGTAAATAAAGTTATACTGAATGACATATTTTTTGCTGTGGTTGTTGATTTAATTAAAATACCTTAACGATGGCACAAGTCTAAACTATATACAAGTGATCTATGGACCTCTAATTTTCTTTAAAAGTCAAGATTTTAACAATTACTTTTCTTTCCCACTTAATTGGAAAGTCTGTGGGATCCACTGAGGTCATGACTATTCATGAAATCTTTCCCCTCAAAAATTTTACGGATAATAAACATGAGTAGATGAGAAAGTCCATAAGGAACAATATACTTTGCCCCATAAAATATACAATAATAGGTTTCAGGATAGCTTTATAGGAAGCAATTCTGAAAGTATCTGACAGATACACCCTTTATGGCAAATAGGTTGATTCAAACCAGTATGTAATAATATAGTATGAATAGAATATAAATCCCACACATCTCTAAAACTGCATTTTAAAATATAGTCTAAATATCATGGGCAAAGGTTGAAACCTGAGCACATGACAGAATCAGGAAGAAGAATTTTTTATCAATGTATAATTTTGGTAGGAGAGAGTTGAGACTATCAAAGGTTCTTTGTCACTCCCCTGCAAACATGTTGCCTGCAATCCTGAGCTCATGATTCAGTGTGTTGTTCGCTTAATTCTGTTGTCTCAAGTAAATAGCATTTAATGCCACACATTTTAAACCTTTTTAAAACCTACAGACACAGGTAATGAAATTATTATCAGTTACTTAAGGGGGGAGATAATATACTTGTACGTTCCATTGGCATTACTCTGCATGTCTTTATTGGGAAATACTTGGATTTCAGTGATAGCTTAACTGGTTGGGCATTGCATCAAATATACACCCCATCTGTCCTCCCTGTCCACTGTAAAGTTACGAACGCTCTTGCAATTGCATTTGATGGGGAATATAGATGACATTATTGAATATGTGCTACTCTGCTTCTGTTCTTAAACAATTGTTTTGTCAGCTGACTTTGTTCAATATCTGGTTTTTAGATGATATTTTTAAGTTATGAATTTAACCTGAAACCAAAGTGGTCTCCATTTAAAGTTATTTGATCCCTTTGCACTACCTATTTCTAGTTAAATATATGTTATCATGCAAATAGGTAAAATATTTCTTTATCTACCATGAGGATATGGATTTGAACTATGAAGGCTCTGCGTATATTGGCTTCTGTAAAGATTTAAGAGTCCCAGAACCAAGCTTTTCACATTTATGCTAATTGGATGTGAGATGCTACACATGGTGAATTTCAGGCAGATGCAAACTACTTCTACAAAGTAACATTAGTCAAATGGGAACAGCTGGGTGGTTTGAGAATTTCTTGAAGTAAGAACACTGTACCATCCTCTATCCTGTGTGCCATAATAAAATACTGAAAAATCTAAATTAAATGAGCTTGGAGTCTTTTTAAGAATTTTCCCAAATATGGTACTGTTGTCCGTACCCCTTTTCTCTCTGTTCTCCCTGAAAAACCCCAGTCCTTTCTCTGTTATTCCCCCTTGCAGTCAATGACTCCACTCCCCAGTCATGCAATTCTGTAAACCAGACACCTCGCATGTCATCTTCCTCCCATTTCCTCTCCTCACACCCTCTGGTCTAATCTGTCACCGCGTCCTACTGGTTTTCCTACCTCCATGTCTCGAATCCATCCACACCTCTGTGCGCGCTGCCACCGGTGCCTTCACTTGCTCTCCTTCAATCAGCTCCCGACAGCAGGCTAATCTTTTGAAAAGTAAGTTTGATCATGGTATCTTCCTGATTAAACGCCCCCAATAACTTCCTATTTCTTTTAAATATAAAAACCAAACTCTCTAATGTGATCTTTCAAGGCCTGCATAGACCTGACGCCTGCCTACTTCTCTGGCCTCATCCTCCGTGTAGCCGCCTGCCCCTCACTTCCGGTGCTCCAGCCAACCTGGTCTTCCGTTCTCCCACCTGCCGAAGGGTCTTGCTGATTACCCGGCCTGGAGCAATTATCTTTTCTTTCCTTCTCTCAACCCTGCCCAGCCAGTTCCTACTTACCCTTCAGATTTAGGCTTAAGTGTCATTCTCTAAGGAGAGCCTTCGTGACCTCTTCTGGTGGGTCAAGTTCTTCTGTTAAATATGCTCATGAAGACTTTGTAGACATTTTCATACTTGTAACTAGACATTATCTATCTGTGTGATGGATAATTTGATCACTGTCTGCCTCTCCCACTACAGTGGGGTCCTCAGAAGCATGGGCATCAGGTCTCTGTTGCCCACTATTTTATTCCCAGTATCTAGTTAGCTCCTGCCATAGCAGGGGCACGATGCATATTTATTGAATGAATAACTTCTCCATAGCTTAACATGCCTTCAGGACGACTATAAAGACAGGAGTATTCAATAATCAGTTCTAATCTAGTCCACGCCTTGTTGTCAAAAGAACAGAGAACCAAGAATGGAGTGTCCATCCTGGATTCTAGAGTTACTCTCCTGTGGCCCACTGGCCATTCCCACCCCCACCCCCACCGGATCTCAACTTGCTTATCTACGTAAGGGTCACATAGCTGGTCTGAATGGCAGGGCTGGGATTCAGACCTCACAGTCTAGCTTCTTCGTAGCCCACACTCTTAACTCATCCACCTCACTGCCTTTGCAGTGAGTCCAACTTGTGAGGCACACCTGTGGCATCAGAGTATGTTCTCACCAGCGTATTTTGTGACAGTGGTCAGGGAGTTTTCACACAATAATTAGAACTCTTAAAAGGCAGTCCTGTACCATTCAAGGGCCACGTGCACCATTGTAGTTACTTAGGATGCTCAAATGTTTCATTCATTCCTCGATGACTTATGTCCCTATCTTAATCCCTTTGCTTAAATTACAAGCTTTATAGGTCTTATAAACAGAGAGGAATTTGAAATTTATCTTCAAGGATCATCAACTTTCAAGATGCTGGTTCTCACGGTGTTATTCCTCTACCTGGTCAAAATTTTCTCATTCTGTTGACATTTTGCTAATCCTCAATTGTTTCTTCTGCTCCTTTTCCTCCTCCTCCTATTTCTCCTCTTTTTAGAAAAAAATCTTCTCCTTTCTCTTTCTCCTTTTTCTTCTTGCTGTAAGCTATTTCAAATAATTTTGGGAGGGGAGAGATGAAGACTGACTGAATAAAAGGTGTCTTCGTTTCCTTCCACAATACTCAATAAAGTGCCTTGGATTTAGTGGGCATAGTAATAAATGTTTCTGGAATGGCAAAGGTTTAATATCTGTTAGAACGTTTCATAAACAGGGGAAGGATCGAGAATTTCTTCTTTGTCCCTTGAGGACAGAGTGTGAGTTGTCAGAAATGACTCCAGTTCAGCTGCGTTTCATTTGAAAGGGGCTCCCAGTGGAGAATCCAGGAGGTTTTTCTGTTAGGTGTGCAGTGAATTATACAAGCTCTCAGCAGGGACCATTGTCAGTGTAAGGTCCTCTAGAAAATTCTCAGCGAAGAGTCTTAAATAAGAACTATAAAGCCAAAAGGTAAAGCAACCTGGGAATAAAAATACCTTCAGCAACCTCAGAAAGTAACTATGGGTAGTTTTTACCAGGCTTTTTATTCTGCTTCAACATAGATAATCATTTGTACAGGGAGAGTTTTAAAAATAATGTAACGATGAGATTAACAACAAATTTAAAAACAAAAAAAATCTAGTTCTCTCCATTCAAACCCAGTTATTTTTGTTTACATGTTCTTTTTTTAGTTCTTGCTTTTATTTATGTATATTTTCACACAGAGCATCCATTCATTCCATTAAATTAGTCATACATATACTACATGCCAGACACTGTTCAAAGTGCAAGGAATAGAACAGAGAATTTCCTGCTTTCAGGTACTTAACAGTGGTGGGTATATGTGCGTGTGTGTGTGTGTGTGTGTGTGAACAGACAATGAGCAAGTAAACAGGTTAATAAGTAGGCAATCTTTGATCAGAGCCAGACATGTAACAATCTGGGTACCAGGATTCCATGTGGAGGGGACAGCAAAAATAACAGCTTAGCTTCTTTGAACCCAGGAAAATGCGTTAAACTCACCACTGAGGAATATGAATGAGACGCAGAGTAGGACAGAGGGCTGAGAAAGGCAGGCAAAGGTCAGATTATGCATGGGCTAACAGACCAAGAAATTTAGATTTTATTCCTTGTGCAACTAGAAACTTTTGCAGAGGTTAATCAGGAGAAGGTGATATTACCTCATTTATGTTTTATTAATATAAAGACCACTCTGGCTCTTGTGTAGAGAATAGACATTAGGGAAGCAGAGCCAAAGTAGAGACTAAGTAAAAGATTGTTTTAGTCCAGATAACAAAAACTGGAATGGTGACTTAGAATAGGCAGTGGCAATAGTGATGGCAGGACATGGTGTGATTCAGGAAATTGTTTTAGCTATTGTCTTACTGACAGAATGAATGCATGGAGAAGGAAAGTGGTAAACAGTATATTATTTTTGATAACTACATAATATTTCATTCGTCACATGAATATGCAGTTTTTATTAGTTATCTGTTGCTGCATAACAAATCATTCCAAAGCTAAATGGCTTTAAACACCTCAGTTATTCATTACTTGTTAGTTTCTGCAGATCAGGAATTTGGGAGTAGCTTGGTTGAGACGTTCTGGCTCTTGGTCTTTCATGGGGTCACAGCCAGATGTTCGCTGAGGTTACTGGTATCTGGAGGCTTGACTAGGCTTCAAGATCCGTTTCAGGGTTGCTCATCCACTTGGCTGGCAATTTCCTCTCCACATGGGCTTTCCATGGAGCTGCTTGAGTATCCTTACAACATGGCAGCCAGCCTTCCAGAGCAAGGCCTCCAAGAAAACAAGGCAGAAGTTACAATGTCTTTTATGATCTAACCTTGAAAGTCACACACCATTACTATCAGTGTATTCTATTTGTTACGGAGACCAGTTTGCCTGATTCAATATAGAAGATGTCTACACAGGGGGATATACCAGGGGCAAATACCAAGAGGTGGACATCACTGGAGGCTACCTTTATCAGTATATTCATTATTGTCTGATCATGTGTCCCAACTTAAGTTTAAATACATGTTCATGAAAATTATCGACAGTTTGACAATATCTTCATCCAATGTGTATCTTCATGTTTGTCTTTCTACGGAAGTATTTTTTAAATAATTCTCTCAGCAGGACTGTATGTTCAAAGGACATTATATACATTTTAGTATACAAATACTACTGATATCTATCCCCATATTTCTTTTCCCCTTCTCCTTCTCCTTCTTCTTCTTCTTCTTTTTTGATTCAGGATCTCACTGTCATCCAGGCTGGAGTACTGTGGAGGCATGATCATAGCTCACTGCAATCTTCAACTCCTGGGCTTGAGTGATCCTTCCAGCTTAGCCTGCTAAGTAGCTGGGATTACAGGCGTGAGCCACCATACCCAGCCCCCAATGTTCTTTTCTATAAAGGGTGATAGCTAATACTTCAGGGCCTTCACTTCCTGCATCCATTCGTTTGAAATGAGATATATATTAATATTACTCTAGTTTACTGGAATAAATATGTTGGCAGTTAACATCTAAGTTAAGGTAAGTTGTGACAGAAAAATAAAAGTGTTTATTGTTTTGTCAGGTGGTCCAACCCATCACAGTTGACACCATATATATGTATTTTTTTTTTAAATGTAGGTTTGCACATGATTTTAAATAGGAAACTTCTAATAAATAAAAATGTATGTTGATTACAAGTAGTCTAAATATAAAGGAGTTTATAAAAAAACCAACCTGAGATCCTGCTGATGCCACTCAGGTTTCTTGCAGCTATTAAAGGCACTTTCAGTTGTGTATTGATGGCCATTAATCCCTTTGCTCTTAGCTCAATGTCACCCTCTCAATTTATAACCACCCCACATCCTTATAATGTCATGTGGAGTACAGGCCATTTCCTGATATGACCATTAGAAAAAAAGGACAAATAGCAACTAACAGGATGCTCTGATGCAGCAAAATTGAAGTTCTCTTTTTACTTTGTATCTACCCCCCTAGTACAGACAGAAAGCCTGCATTAAAAACCAGGAGAGGAAGGAATGTTCTGCTTATTCTGACTTGGTAGTTTGTTTCTTTGTTCACTGCAGAACTCCATCTTTTCACCCCAGGAGTTAAAACACACACACACACACACACACACACAGGAGAAAACCCCTGGCTTCCTCTCTTTCTCCTCCTCTCCCTCCTAGACACGCACAAAAGAGAATACGTGTCAGAGAGAATCTCACTTACAAGCCACGAATCATTCACACAGTTTAAGGCAGAAAAATTGGTGTCAGACATGTGAAACCAGAGGGTGATTTTGAGGCGAGAATAAAACGCACCCCCCTCCACAGTGGGTTTGTTGATTGACTCCACCGGCAGCAGGTTGCCACGATGGACCCAGGGCTCTGATCATGCACACTTACTTAACAAGAGTCTGGTGTTTGCGTAACTGACTTCAGACTGTGAACCAAGTCCCCAAAGGGCCACTTTAGTGACTTAGTTGGGGCACCTGGGAAAGGAGAGGAGCCAGGCTTTCAGTTGCTTTCGGTCCCCCCTGTACACTTGGCACAGCCTTCAGGACCTCCCGGTCCCCGCTGAGAGGTGGAAATTAGAAATGGCAAGTGTGACTTCTGAGAAGTCAGCTGGAGTGTCCAGACACATGACCGGAGGCCAATTTCAGCTTCTACAGCGCTGGTGCAATTTTCCTGGGTGGCTCACAGCCCTGAAACAAATGGCCCCTCCGCAGGCAGAGCAGTCCACCTGCCCCAGTGTGAGTGTGTGTGTGTGTGTGTGTGTGTGTGCCCGCATGTGCACGTATTATTTAAGCACTATATCCTTAGCTTGTTATTCTACCATGCGAGAGGCCAGACAGGCCCCTTGCTGTTCAGAGGCCCAGCCCTGCAGCTCTCTGCAGCCCGCTTAGGAAACAACACTTCGCTCAAGCTCACGGATAATTTCAGCAAAATGAGTAGAAAAATACTTCCTTTCACCCACTGGCAGCACCCTTCCCGAGGGGATGAAGGCCTATGTGTGGATTAAGGAGTCTTTCCCATCTCCCCAGGGACCCACAGCAGCAGGGCGCCGCCCTTGCGGCAAGGTGGAAAGGGGAGGGTCGGCGGGACCTGGGCCCCCATTTCTTTCCTCCCGGGTCTCCTGCCAGCCGGCCCTGGGTCCCCTCCGGAGGAGCTGGGCTGTGTTCCCAGGCAGGGCTGAGCGCACTGGAAGGTGTTTCTGGAAAAGTGTATCATCTCGATATCTTTTTGAAACAATAATTTAAACAAGCCTCCCTAACCTGGGAAAGTCAAAGACGAAAGACTTTGAAAAATCAAAATGGCCAGATGTGACTTTTTTCTTTCTCCAGTGCAGCTGTCCCCACTGCCCCGCCCCCAAGCCGCCCTCTGGGTTCCGGCACCCCCAGTTTTGCCTGGAGCCGCCCCGCCCTCTGGTTGCCGCTGTCACAGCTGTGCTCTTTGTTTCTTTCCACCCTTCAAGGACAGACCCAAAGCCAGGGTGTGGTGGGGGCGGGGACCGCGGAGAGACAACCCTGTCCCCTGAGCGAGCGGGCACAACCCGGGATGCAGCCCGCGTCCCCTGCAGAGAGCCGTCCCTCCTCGCTCCCCTAGGGGGCAAAACGCGGCAGCTGCAGCTTCAACTTAACCGTTAAGACCTCTCATCCCCCCGCCCCGCAAATGACAAAGTTCCAAGACTTTCGAAATACTTTAGGGCAGGGGAGAGACACGAATTTTCAGAAAGCCCAGACATTTGGGGACGGAGCGGAGCGGGGAGGCGGCAGGCGCCAGGAATTCTCAATTTGCTAGATCTTTCTCCAGGTCGCCACGCCTGGAGGACGCGTCAGCGAGGTCTGTGGGGGACAAAGCGCTCACTGCGGTCCGTGGCCAGAGCGCCCGGCTGCCGCCTGGCACGGGAGGAGCCTCCTGGGAAACTTCGGGGGAGCCGAGAGACGTCTCATCCATAGCTGGGGTGGTTCTGGGACCCCAGACTCCAACAGGGGATTCATCCTCCATCACACTGGGCAGTGCTCCTTCCCGCCGAGGCCTGGCACGGAGCCCCAGCCGCTCAGAGGCTGCGGTGGGCTGAAGGGGAGGGGATAGAGAAGGGGGAGGAGGGGCGTGGAGAGGAAGGGGAGGAGAGGGAGGAGGACGAAGGGGTGGGGGAGGGGGATAAGACGGAGAGGAAACGGGGGTCAGGGGGGCGGGGTGTAAACTCACATGGGGGTGGGGATAGGACAGAGCCCACATGAAAATTTACTTTTCTGGGCAGGGCAAAATTTTCTCCACCCTTCCCCACCCCACCCCCTGCCACAAAATCCCATTCTGTAAAAATGCCTTGCTATATATTTTCCATGGGACAGGCCTTGATAATTTCAAGTAATTTTCACCTGTATAATATTCTTTGTCCCTTCCCCCAGGCTGGGGTGGTGATGATTAAGGTTTTATCAGCATACAGTGATGAGGTGTGATCTGATTGGATCTTGCAGTGAGGTGACGTCAGGGCTCATCTGATTGGATCCCATATCCTGCCATGCAGTGGTCACGTCTTAATTCAGTCTCACTCCTCAGTCCAAGCACTAAGGTTCCAAGCACATAGTTGCATGCTAGCTTGGTTCATCTGGGCATGCTCAGGTTACGTGACCTTCAACCTGGCAGTCCATGGCAACTGAAGAACAACTCGCAACTCCGTTATATAAAAGTTGAGCCAGATTGGTCTGGTATGGTTTACACCTTCCCTCAAGACTCAAGTGTGGGACATGGCATTGAAGTGTGGAGCTAAAGCACCATGCAGTAAAGTCAGCCATTTCTTCCTTGAGCAATTCAATTATTGATCACGTTTCCTAAAGAATAAAAGCAGATTTTTCTGGCCAGGAAGAACCTGATTATGAAGCATTGAAATAAGAAAATTACTTTGAAAGACTTCAATAATCGCACAGAGATTGCAAGCTGCCCAACACGTCATCATCTCCAATGCCACATTACACTGTTAAAGCCAACAAATTCATTCTACATGTATGTGATCATGCTCGTTTCCTCCTCTGTCCCCATCCTACTATCCATATGGCACCAATTCCCCATCTGTCCATTCCTTTTGTTCTTCAGTTGAGATTTTAATTTCAATGATAATAAAAATTATTGCCATCATCAGGTTTTGGGTTGATGGTGTGTTTTGCTTTTGAAAGCACTTTTATCCTTTCTAATAATGCTGGGAAGCAGGAGGAAGGTGTCCCACACATTTTACAGGTGAAATAAGAAGCCCAGGGTTTATGGCAATTGGCTTCCCTTGAGATACCATCTCCCCTTTAATGCCTGATGGACAGTTTCCCATAGCAAAGTTTCCCATGTTCCATTTCCCTTCCTCTTCCCTAAACCTGTCTGCTTCTAAAGTCTTCCCACTCATTTGCATATCAATTGATAGAAACTCCATTTATTCATTTTCCCAGATCAAACACCCTGGAGTCACCTTTGATTTCTCTTTTCTTTTACTCTCTGTAATTCTCCATCAGCAAATCTCATGGGCTTGACTTCCAAGATATTCTCAGTGGCCTAGCACTTCTCATTACCTCCAATGCTACCATTTTGGTCTTAAGCACCAACATTTCTTACCTAGGTGATTGCTATAATTTTGTACTTAGCCCTTTTCTCCTCAACTCATCCTGTCCCCCAATCTATACTCAACATAGCAGCCAGAGTGATTCCTTCAAAATTTACCTGTCACTCCTTTGCTCAAAACCCTCCAAAGGCTTGTACTTACACTGGCCTACAAGGCTTTCCTTCATGAGGTCCCACCTGTCTCTGGCCCCTGCCTCCCTCTTGTCGGTTCTGTTCCTACCAACCTGGCCTCCTTGTTATTCCACAAACACATCAAACAAGTTTTTGCCTTGTAGCCTTTGCTCTTGTTCTTTCTGCCAGGAATGGATTTCCTCATATATCTTGACCTTTGCTGCCCATATTTATTTTTGCATAATGCAAATTTTTGAACCAACCACAGATTGCTTATGCTGACTCAGATTTAAGTGGGATGAATCAAATATCAGCTCACTCACCCCTATAGGTGGTATGTCTCCTGCATAAACTGGATACCCAATGAATATCTGTGGATTATGCATTGGTAGCATGGTCTTCAAGAATGGGTCAAGTGCAATAATCATCATTGTAGTAAAGATTATTATTATCCACCAAATGTGCTTATTTTCATAATCTAAATAGTTTGAGGCTGTAGTATTATGGTTTTGAAGTTATCGAATCAACTGGAATAAATGGGTTGCAGTAATCATAGACACAGTGGAGCTGTTTGCAGAAGGATGGTGACATGTGATAAATGTCAAGCATCATATAGTATCTAGTCATGTCCACGAATGTGAAATAAAGTGGGGAAACATTTATAGTATACTGTTACTGAAAAAAGGGGTTACTAAATGATATTTTCAGAATGGTCATAGCCATGTCAAATTTGTGCATAGAAAAATCAGAAGGAAATACACTGAAATATAACAGTTTTCTAAGGTGGAAAGAATATTGGTGAATATGCTACCATGCCAATATTCTACAATGAATACATGTCACACTTAGAATTTGAAAAGTAAAGTATCTTTTCTTTAAAAAATATGTCCTAATAATGCATATGGTAGGGTTGACTGGTGACTGTCCTCTGATGTAGATAAATCACTTCTCTTAGCTTCCATTTCTGCAGACTGAAAAGAGACATCACAATAGCTGTCCTACATATTGTACGGTTTCAACAGGATGAGGTATCTGATGCTACTTTCTAAACTGTAGAGAAATGTATAAGTTTTTGGTGTTGTAGTCACCGGCATTGCTGTAGAGACGGATGTTACTATTGCCGTAGAGACTCCCATGTCCAGCTGTCCCTGGTGTGGCTCTTTCCCAGAGTATCTTCTGGCCTTCTGTCTTTTTGGGGCACAAACCCTCAGCGAGCCTCACTTGCTTCTTGGCTAACCACACGTGATGTGCTCGTGTCCAACTCTAAATGAGAGAGGCCTGGAAGAAGGAAGTACTATTGGTTCTGACAAGAGTCTGGTTTACCTGGCACATTTATCCTGAAATGATTCCTTATTGAGCATTGTGAACTTCTGAGTGAGTAAAAACTGGATTTTGAATCTGTTAACTCTGGGCTTCCTGGTCCTGGTCAACCAGCTGCATCCTGATTACTCACTGCATTTGCATCTAATTCTTAACCTTGTTCTTGTTCCACAAGCTGGTCAGATGCCCTCACCTTGATTTATGCTGGGAATAGCCCTGGCCTGCCCCCCTGCTTTGCTGGTGACACACTGCCTTGGACCTCTTTTGGTCTGGAATGTGCAATTCTTCCAGAGAGTGAGATGAGGTGCAGAGTAGTTGAGATCCATTCTTGCTGCATTGTGTTTTGCTTGCAGGGAAGGATGTGACCTTGGCAGAATGATGTGATCTTTCCCTTGACAGAGCAATTTATGCTGAGGTGGCACAAGCTGAGTGGCTCCTATTGTTCATTATTTGTCCTTCATCATCAAAGGACATCCGCTAAGACCCTCATTCCTGAGCAAGGTGAGCCATTCCATAAAGAAGATTAATTATGCAGAGTGCCTATGGCATTCCCTGGGTCTAAGGCCAGAAGTGGAGAAAATATCTGAATGGATTAACAACCCATGAATTATGGATCTATTGATTAACAATCTTGATTATCATATTTCGAGACACACGTACACAGTCTTGGAACTTTTGGATAAGAAGGGACTCTTGGAGAAGAGAAGAGGACCCTCAAATGGAAGTAGGTAGGAAGGAAAGAAGTAGAGAGCAGAGAGGAAGCTGGGACGGACACTCAGAAATTGTTTTAACCTTCCTAGAAGTTTCACTTTATAGGCAGCTTGGTTCAAACCAACATTTGGATTTTCCTGGCTTATTGATCCTAAAACTGGCTAAAGTTCCCCTGATTAATAATAAGCAGCATTTTTTGAGCTCTTACATATGTTAGAGAATCTACACTGTTTTAAGAGCTTCACAAGAATTATATTCCATAATGCTCAAAATATGTTTGATTGGCCCCATTTTTCAGATGAGAATATTGATGTGTGGAAAGGTAGAGCGAGTTGCCCAAGATCACAGGGCGAGTGTGCCAACTTGTTCTCAGCTCCATTCTCAGCCTGACCCTGCTCTGCTCCTTATCACAGGAACTACATATCCCAGGCTCCCTTGCTGACTAGCTTCCCGGTACTGTGGGCCATGGGAGGTGCTGGACAAAGAGTGGAAAAGGGGGTAGAGGAGAATCAGAGAATTCCTGCCATCACTATCTTCCCACTCCCCTTCCTGAGTCTATTTCAGGGCAACATGTCTGGCAGGAGCTGCACTTGCTTCCCTTCTTGAGTTCTTGAGTGTGGCCTCCGTTGGACACACCTCCTCCCTCCACAATCTCAGTTCTCACCAAGCTGCCACCTGTCTCCCTCTGGATGGCCCTGAGTTCTGGGCTCTGGTGACAACACCCACTCCAGCATGCTTCACCCTCAGAGGCAATAATAGTTTCTTTCCACTGCTAATTTTTGGGATGTCCCAATGGTCCCCTGCAGTGAACTGAATTGCGTGCCTCCTTCTACCCCACCAAATTCATAGGTCGAAGCCCTAAGTCCCCAGTGTTACTGTCACACAAGTTCTTGGACCCCTGATTCTCTGTTCTCCTCTCATCCACTCCCACTCCACCCACCTACACACAAAGCAGGACATAGTCATGAGGCCCTGTGTGAGTGGTGTAATTCCCTACTTAGGTCTTTAGAGAGATTGCCTTCCTCATAAACTTAAAAAAAAAAAGCTTCTGATCTAGTCAACTGTTAATTTTGTTTTCCTACTCTGTTCTCTTCTAAGACAAGAATTTTAACTAGCATTATAGAAGTGATTTAAGGAGTATTACCTAGAACTATTAATAATAACTTATTGGAGATACGATGTGATAACTTTTCAAAATACCTCCCATAAGAAGTCAAAGAGAACTCTGACAGCACTGTAGTATGGTAGTGAGTTCAATCAATATGGATTTGGGAATTTAGTGCTATCTTCAGAGGCCTAGCACCAAACTGTTTCTCTTACTCCCAATATTGTTGTTTTTTTTTTTTTTTTTTTTTTTTGAGACAGAGTCTCACTTTGTTGCCCAGGCTAGAGTGAGTGCCGTGGCGTCAGCCTTGCTCACAGCAACCTCAAACTCCTGAGCTCAAGGGATCCTGCTGTCTCAGCCTCCCGAGTAGCTGGGACTACAGGCATGCACCACCATGCCCGGCTAATTTTTTCTATATATGTATTTAGCTGTCCATATAATTTCTTTCTATTTTTTAGTAGAGATGGGGTCTCGCTCTTGCTCAGGCTGGTCTCGAACTCCTGAGCTCAAACGATCCGCCCACCTCGGCCTCCCAGAGCGCTAGGATTACAGGCGTGAGCCACCGCGCCCGGCCCCAATATTGTTTTAAATAATTTGCATCAAGAAACTTTGATGCCTCATGATTATGTAGATGGATTCTTGGGTGTCTAAGCAGCCTATATAGTTTGCTGCAGTGAAAAATGCAATGATTTTTTTTACCCAAATTCTCTATATAGGTAACGAATATGTGTGTACATTGGTGAAGAAATATATGAGTACATTTATATTTATATTGTATACTTATTGTGTAAACTTACCATAATTGCAATCTGTATTGAAATTATATACAATGTACCAATTAATTTATGTTTAAATTAAATAAATTCTGTATCTAAAGCTTTGATCCAGTTTAAAAGTCAGTATGTTCAAAAAATGGTATTTTTTTTTTTTTTTTTTTTTTGAGACAGGGTCTCACTCTGTCTCCCCAGCTAGAGTGCAGTGACATCGTCATAGCTCACTGCAACCTCAGACTTCTGGGCTCAAGTGATCCGCTTGCCTCAGCCTTCCAAGTAGCTGGGACCACAGGTGCACACCACCAGGCTTGGCTAATTTTTCTTTTTTTTGGTAGAGACACGGTCTTGCTGTTGCTCAGGCTGGTCTTGAACTCCTGACCTCAATTGATCTTCCTGCCTCAGCCTCCCAAAATTCTGGGATTACAGGTGTGAGACACCACACCTGGCCTAACAAATGGTTTAGATCAGCTACTATGTGCCTGTTATAGTACTAAGTACTTTCATAGATATCATCTCATTTAATCACCGGAGAAGCCCTATTTTACAAATAATTAGAAGCTCAGAGGGGTAATATAATGGACCCAAGACACAATTTTGCTATCTATAAATTGGGATTTGAACCCTAATCTAATGCTTTTGCCCAGCTCTAAAGGTAGAGGTGCCCTAAAAATACATGAATTTTATGTAGATCTAATAAAATAATTCACTTAAAAATAGCTCCTGTTTCCCTCTGGGTAAATTATATAAACCACCAGGAAAAAATAACTTGTTCCAAACTGGAACAACCAACCTATTTGTTGTGGAAATGAATATCCTAATGTTTTAATACTGTCTCTGCACTGATTGGCAATAGAAGGAAATGCACTAGAAATAACACTTTCTTTTTCTATTGAATATGAAAGTTACTATGAGAAAACTATTTTGCCACATTTTTGTATGCTGCAAGCTGTTGTGACTGAAAGAATCATCACTTATTTTGTATTTGAGTATTTATTCTTATGATACAAACACAGTGCCATAGAGAAGTGATAAAATATAAAGAGAAATGTAAGCATATTAAATAAAGGATTTGTGGCATGGTTCTGTTTCCTTTCTGTCAATCTGAAAAGAAAGAAAGGACCATAGCTGAATATCCTTGTAAACTGAGATGGCCACTTGGATGGATTTGAGGGTTGTATAGAATAGCGGTTAAGAATATATGCCCTGGAGCTGTACTGTCTGAGTTAAATCCCAGACTGTGTGACCCAGAGCAAGTTTCTCTTTTAAAAAATTCTGTTTCTTTATGTTTGAAAATTGGGAACGAATTATCTTTGGCCCTGCTTGGAATATTTAAAATGAAATAGTATCTCTAAGGCAATCTACTGGCAAAGTTGAAATTTTTATGGTTCAGTGACTTAATGTCATTGTATCCAGAAACTGATTGCAGTCAGAGAAAAGGTATTCGAATTTCTTAAACACTTGGAGGTTTGTGCTTAGTTTAAATGTAGTCTCTCCCTGTCACTGAACATATTGGGAAACATGAATTTCAAATTGCTTTCTCTTTAAATAATGATGGTTGGCATTGACAAGGGAGTAAGTAATTTTCTAAGAGAAGATTTCTATTGTATCTCCAGGCCCTGGTCCTCAATCAACATCTGCTGCATTAATGAATCAATCAGGTACTTTGATTTATTTAGAAATGTTTGCATGGCTTATCAAAGGTATGTTTTTCTATTATTTTTGAAGAGGGCAAAATAGTGATTCTGTCTTATGGAATATGTGGAAGTATTAGTAAAATTCTTACCTTCTTAGGAAAGAAAATAAGATGGTTGAAAACAAAGTTAGGGCTGAAGGGTTGCTGTCACTGTCAAGCAGTATATGCTACCAAAAAAAAAAAAAAAGACTTCTAGGCCCCAGGGAACAGAGCTGGTGAGATGATTTTAGGTGCAAATGGGTATTTTTATAGTAATGGCTATATATTTAGCAGGCACTTTAAAAATTCATATAGATCATTAGATCATATCACATAAGTCCAGCCTCTATTCAAACTTCTGATGACAGCGTCCAGATTTTTCTCTGGAGAGTTGCTGCTCCATCGTTGGAGTCAGTTTCGGTGGGACTGTCAATCAAGATGCTGCCCAAGGTGTGAGGGAAATATAGGATGCTCTGTACCTGAAATTCCAATGAAGTGATACAAAGTTTTGTGTTCAATCAGCCCCGTGGTGACTGCATGATAATTCCTGTGACCTCTGTCCCGGGGGTTGTCCCAGCTTGTCCTTCTCAACACCGGCTTCCTCTACTGATCTTTCTGTATCAAGAGGCACCCTATATCCTTCCAGTACACTCTTTTTTATTTTTTAATTCTATATTGCTAGAGTCAGTTTTTTTGCTGGTTATATTTAAATAATCCTGTTTCACTAATAATGTCATGGATATTATTGCTTCAGAAAAATTAGTGTCTTAACATAAAATATGAGTTGGTTTAAAGAAAAAAATGTAAATAATTGTACAGATGATATGCAGATATAGCAGAAATTGTGAGGATTGGCAAATGGCTACTTGCCATTAACAATGAGCTTCTGGGCCGGGCGCGGTGGCTCACGCCTGTAATCCTAGCACTCTGGGAGGCCGAGGCGGGTGGATTGCTCAAGGTCAGGAGTTCGAGACCAGCCTGAGCGAGACCCCGTCTCTACTAAAAATGGAAAGACATTATATGGACAACTAAAAATCTATATAGAAAAAATTAGCCGGGCATAGTGGCGCATGCCTGTAGTCCCAGCTACTCGGGAGGCTGAGGCAGTAGGATCGCTTAAGCCGAGGAGTCTGAGGTTGCTGTGAGCTAAGCTGACGCCACGGCACTCACTCTAGCCTGGGCAACAAAGTGAGACTCTGTCTCAACAAAAAAAAAAAAAAAAAAAAAAAAAAACAATGAGCTTCTGGTCGGGGAGGGGAAGGGTAAAAACCTACCTAATAGGTACAATGAACACTATTTGGGTAATGGGCACACTTATGGCCCTGATGTAAGCATTATAAAAGCTATCTGTGTAACAAAAACATTTTTACCCCCTTAATATTTTGAAACTAAAAAGAAACAAAAAACAAAACAACAGAACGATGAACTTCCTTAATATGTTTAGGCATTAAAATTGGAGTATCTTGAAAAATCATCAAAATGAGTAAAGGATTATATTATTGGGCTGATTGTATTGATTAAAAAAATGGATTTGAGGCCGGGCGCGGTGGCTCACGCCTGTAATCCTAGCACTCTGGGAGGCCGAGGCGGGTGGATCGCTCAAGGTCAGGAGTTCGAGACCAGCCTGAGCAAGAGCGAGACCCCGTCTCTACTAAAAATAGAAAGAAATTATCTGGCCAACTAAAATATATATAGAAAAAATTAGCCGGGCATGGTGGCGCATGCC
Source organism: Eulemur rufifrons (assembly GCF_041146395.1). Lineage (NCBI taxonomy): Eukaryota > Metazoa > Chordata > Mammalia > Primates > Lemuridae > Eulemur > Eulemur rufifrons. Next base: position 7,006,972 of record NC_090994.1, read on the forward strand.
TGTAGTCCCGTCACTCGGGAGGCTGAGGCGGTAGGATCGCTTAAGCCCAGGAGTTTGAGGTTGCTGTGAGCTAGGCTGATGCCACAGCACTCACTCTAGCCCGGGCAACAAAACGAGACTTCGTCTCAAAAAAAAAAAGAAAAAATGGATTTGGAAAATATAAATGCTAATTATTATACTAATAGTCTTCAAGGTCTAAAGCAAATACATTTTGAAGAAGGGATAGTATTATTACTTCCTTGGTCAAGATCAGGCCTTTTTATTTAAAAACACTTATTGCCGGCCGGGCGCGGTGGCTCACGCCTGTAATCCTAGCACTCTGGGAGGCCGAGGTGGGCGGATCGTTTGAGCTCAGGAGTTTGAGACCAGCCTGAGCAAGAGTGAGACCCCACCTCTACTAAAAATAGAAAGAAATTATATGGACAGCTAAAAATATATATAGAAAAAATTAGGCGGGCATGGTGGCACATGCCTGTAGTCCCAGCTACTTGGGAGGCTGAGACAGGAGGATCGCTTGAGCTCAGGCGTTTGAGGTTGCTGTGAGCTAGGCTGACGCCACGGCACTCACTCTAGCCTGGGCAACAGAGTGAGACTCTGTCTCAAAAAAAAAAAAAAAAAAAAACACTTATTGCCTATGTCAGATAATCTCACTTTTCTTTTCCCAAGTAGGGTATTTTATTTATTTTTGACATTATTTTCTCCAATTAGTAAAGTATTAAAAGTACAAATCTCCATCAGCCAACGAGAATCAGTGATGGGGATAAGTGTGTACGTGTGTGTTTGTGAATTGGATTACTGGTCTCACATCTGAGACTGGGTATTTCCTGTCATGGGAGTGTCGGTGATTTCAGCCATGTCTCTTCTGTACACATTGCTGCAAATGTCATGAGTTCCTTTGTCCCTGTCCCAACTCCAAGGCCCAAGTTATGACTCTGTTATTGGCTCTCTCACCTGGAGGTCCCATTGGTTCTGGTTTGGGATCTTGGAATCGAAACATTGAAGACCTCTAGCCCACCAAATTTCCTTTTTTGTCTGATGTTTTCATTTTTATTTCAAATTATGTTTTTAAAATTTGGGGATGAAGCGTGAGCTAAGTAAAGATTTTTGAAACCCAAACATATCTTCAGCAATTAAGTTTTCTAAGTAATCACTCTCAGGGGGAGTTTGTGATAAGAAGTGAAGGTGTTCCAACTCATGGAGGAGCAGGAATAAAAGAAAAAAAAAAGAAGTGAAGGTGACTTAAAATTCCCCCAAATCTATTCTAGGGAAAAAAAGCTTCCAGTAGTGAGGCCCGGTGCGGTGGTGCACACCTGTAATCTTAGCACTTTGGGAGGCCAGGTGAGAAGATTGCTTGAGCCCAGGAATTCGAGATCAGCCTGAGCAATAGCGAGACCTCTCTACAAAAAATAAAAAATATTAGGCAGGCATGGTGGTGCGCACCTGTAGTCCCAGCTATTCAGGAGGCTGAGGCAGGAGGATCACTTCAACCCAGGAGTTCAAGGTTGCAGTGAGCTGTGATGAGGCCACTGTACTCCAGTCTGGGCAATAGAATGAGACTCTGTCTCAAAAAACAAAAAAGCAAAACAACAAGAAAACAAAAAAACCCAAAAAACAAACAAACCCCCAAAACAAAAAAATTTCCAGTAGTGGAGGAGATTTCACTTTGAAATGACATACACCAAGCAATTGACTATGTTTCCAATATGACCTTTATTGAGCAAGTACTGCTGTGACGTTTAACATCAATCAACATAAGGTTGCAAACTGTGCATGTCAACAGAGGTTCTCCCATGAACAAAACTCCACTTTAAATGCACCAGTGAGGTAAACATAATTATTCATATATAGCTTTCTTAAGGCTAAGAGAGTTCTGTGTTTCATTTATTATTTTTGGCTCAGTTGGTACTTTGCATAATACATCTCAAGACATCCCCCCAAGTGCCCCTCTTCCAACAGCTTAGGAAATTGGCAAATTCCCCAGGTACTTACAATGTCATGCATTTGAATCCCCCAAAGACTGAAGAGGGAGCACCCTGAGCTTGCATGCAGTCCCCTCCTATTGCACAAAGTAAAATACAATGTCTGGAGCCCCCATGGGAGAACCCGTTCTGTTTTGAAGCTGCCAATCACATGCATTTTGAAATTTGTCATATGGCTTAACTTTTTGCAATGGACTCAAAATCTTAGTCACCCTGGGTGACCTCCTTTACTATGGCGTGTGAAGTGACTTTTTCTACCTTTTTAGTAGACACTAATTTCTCCTCAAAGGTTTCTTCATGCTCTTCAACCTTTTGAGTGACGGTGACAGATTTAGTGATGTATTTGGTAGCACCATCTCCCCCCTCACTGATTTTTTCTACCGTTTTGGTCACCACCACTTTCTCCTCGCTTCTGTCACCCCCTTTCTTTTCATCTGCCGGGCTCAGGTCTAACCCATTGGTGACGACCCCTTTTTCCTCTTCTCTACCACTGCCTTTTTCCTTGGTTTCCTGCTCTTCCTCCTCTTTTCCTTCTACCTCCCCATTGACAGCTATGTCTTCCTTCTTGGATTCCTTCAAACCTTGGTCACCCCCTTCCTCCTCACTCCCTCCCTCCTCTGCTTTCTCCTTCCCCTTCTTCTCCTCTTCCTTGACTTCTTTCTCCACGTGTACCTTTATTGATTTGGTGACAGTGACCACCTCCTCCACGGCCTCCTTCACCGGGGACTCAGCTTTCTTCTTGGTGGGCACATCCTTTGGTTTCTCTTCCTTTTTCTCCACCTTCTCTTCCTTGGGTGATTCCTTGGGTGATTCCTTGGGAGATTCCTTGGGAGATTCCTTGGGAGATTCTTTGGGAGATGCCTTGGGCGATTCCTTGGGAGATTCCTTGGGTGATTCCTTGGGAGATCCCTTGGGCGATTCCTTGGGCGATTCCTTGGCTGCTTCTTTCTCTTCTGCCTCTTTCTGTTCAGCTTTGCCCACCTCAGCTTCGGGTTTGGGCTTCGCCTCTTCAACTGGTGATTTTGGCACAGGGGACTTGGCCTTTTCCGGCTTTCCCACCTTGGCTTCTGCCACCAGCTCCTCCTTGGTCACCACTTCCTCACGCTTTTCCTCAATCTTCTTTTCCTCCTTGGCTTCAGCTTCCTCTCCTTCGCCTTCAGCCTCAGTTTCTCCTTCTTCTTCCTGCTCACCTTCCTCTTTCTCACTGGAGCCTTCCTTCTCCGAGCCTCCCTCCTCAGCTTGGTCTGACTTAGCCCCCTCATCTTCCTCCTCTTCTTCTTCCTCTTGGCCTTCTTCTTCCTCCTTTTCCGCTTCCTCCTCTCCTTTAATTTCAGGTGCAGCGGCTTTCACTGGCGATTTCTTGGCAGCTACAGCTTCTTCTTCAGCTTCTTCTTCCTCTTCCTTTTCTCCTGCCTCTTCCTCCTTCTCCTCTTCTTTCACGGACACGGCCAATTCCTCCGCAATGGCGGTCAGGGCATCTTCCATTTCCGACTTCTCATCCTCCACCTTCGTTTCCTCTATGATCTCCTCCACAAATTTGTGTTGGACCTTTAGCTTGGGAGCCTCGACCTTGGTTTTCTGAATCTTACTGGATATTGTGACTGAGGGCTGGCGGTGCGTATACAGCGGCCCAGTGATGCTTCCTGCAAATGTACTAAACCTGGTCTCTTCCCCCTCCAGAAGTTTTCTAAAAGGAGAGAATCAAAGAGAAGTCATAATTAAAATCTCATGGGGCCTTCTGAATTTCGTTACATTATGGATAATGCAGTAACCACCTTTGGATAAATAGAACTACATAAGTGAAAGATTCCATCATTCCAGTGTAATACCAGCTGTCATTTCACTGGCATATTGTGTCATATTCGGTGACAGATAGATTCCCCTGGACTGCCATACAGTTGCCCCCTGCAGTAACTAACTACGCCCAATGGTCCACTAACCACACCCAGCCACTAAGTCTCAGCCCTGCCGCAGAGATCTATTTGGTGCAACACTGAGAAGTTCCCTAGCGGCCAAAAAACAAAACAACACAAGATAAACAAACACAGAAAGAAAACCCAAACCTCAAAACCAAACAACTTAGTGACCTTTTTGAGCATTTGGACTTTCAGGATATGCATTAATTTCTTTCTTAGCAAATATGATGTTCAAAAAAATTCACAAAACTGTTAAGCATATTTCAGAACTTAGGCTCGGTGCTAATATGAGTGTATCAAGTTATAAATTGGTCTGTAATTTTAATCATAAAGTGTCTATATTGGTAGTAGAAAAACTGTTTAACCAAGGATTTTGTCCTTTGAACTTAGTCAACAGCAAGGGCACATCAGTTGGTAAATTTATAATCTATTTCTCTATCTAGAAAGAGATCATACATGTATACATCTATATATCTAGATTTATATATATCTATATATACATATCTATAGATCTATAATATATGAAGAGAAATATACATGACATATATCTAGACATACAATCTATACAACTATATAATAAACTATAATATACCTAAATTATCTACATATGTAAAAATAAATATATCTGTATTCTAATATGTCAATCTGTATCTATCCTCAGCCAGATGATGGCAATAGTAAGCTATAACAGAGAAGTAGAATGTCCTGGTGTTTGTCCTTGACATTATAAATTTGCAAAGCTGAAACCACCAGATCAAATATTACAAACTAAAACTCCATTTGTGCTTCAAACATTCAAAAACATTTTTCAATAAAAAGTTTAAGCCTATGCATTAAAATTAATGGCCGCCCCTTGCCCCCACCCCTTGTGATCCAAAGCCTTTTATTTTTACTAGTATTCACTCTTTTAAAGCTGTATAAAAAGTGGCAAAACTCCATTTGCAATTCTTTAGAATACTTTAAGTCAGCAGGAAAACCAGGCGCTGACTTGACGCCCGCACCCTGCCCGCTTCAGCTTCAGCGGGGAAGGCTCTGCGTGAACAGCCACCGCAGTGCGGTTAGCATTCCGGCCACGTACGCAGCGAGCGCCCTACCTGTACGCAGCGATCTCGATATCCAGGGCCATCTTGACGTTGAGGAGATCCTGGTATTCCCGCAAATGACGAGCCATTTCCCACTTTGTGCCCCGAAGCTCATTTTCCAGCTGCTGGATGGTGTCCTGCAACAGACACAGGGCGTCTCCGCAAACTCGTCTTTCCAAACAGCAACTTCCTTTACAGACCGCTTGCAACCGCTCCCCCTCCCCCCCTCCCCAGCCCCCTTCCAGCTGGGCAAACCTCGCAGACATCACCGTCAGCCCCATTCCCTCGCCCTTTCTTTTAATTTACATCTAAGGAATTCTTAAACAAAATCAATAAGGCAATAAGACATTTCCCGGGCACATCATGCGCTGACACCCGTGGACCGAGAACACATCTCAACAGGGAACACACATGCGTGGAGAAACTCCGTGGCTGATCGGGTCATTCCCATCTGAGCCCTTTGGGCTGAAGGCAGTTTTGGGAGGTGTTCCATCACTGCCGGAAAAGTAGAGAATACGTGCGTTTCTACATAAGCTATCTTAAAGTTGCTTTATTAACTACCGAATGCATACCTCCGACTTTAAACGTGCAAGCGTGCAAAACTGGAACTGGCGAGGAAAAGAAGCCCTTTTTTGAAAAAGGTTAGAACTCTTAGGCCTCTGGGGCAGGTGGGCGGGGGAGGAGCGTGGAGGAGGAGAAGAGGGGCGAGGACCCTTCCACAACTGCTAGATCTGCGGCGCGCGCGCACTGGCGAGCGGCCACCAGGGAGCGCGGCTGAGAGGGCGCCTGGGCTCGCGCCCGAGTGTCGGGCGCGCGCGGCGCTGGCGCTGGCGCAGGCTGGCCGCGCAGCCGCGGTTCCTACCTGGTAGCTGCTGAGGTCGTGGTTGTGGCGCTCCTCGATGTCGCTGAGCTGCCGCTCCAGGGACTCCTTGGTGCCGCGCACTGACTCTAGCTCGATGCTCTTGGACTGCAGCTGGCGCCGGTACTCGGCGATCTCTTCCTTGGCGGAGCGGATGGCCTCCTTGTTCTGCTCGGCCGCCTCGGTGAGCTTGGCGTAGCGGCATTTAAACCACTCTTCGGCCTGGTGCATGTTCTGGTCGGAGTGGCACTCGAGCTGGGAGCGGATCTCCTTCAGCGCCGTCGAGATGTCTGTCTTCAGGTAGTCTTTGCGCTCCACCGTGATGTGCGACGCCTGGATCTGGGCCAGCAGGTCGGCCACCTCCTCTTCGTGATTGCTCCGCAGGAAGGCCACCTCATCCTGCAGCGACTGCACCTTCTTGTCCAGCTCCACCTTGACCATCGACGCCTCCTCGATGTCTTTGCGCAGCGCGCGGATGGCCGCCTCGGTGTCATCTCGCAGCCGTGCCTCCTCCTCGAAGCGCTCCTTCAGCCGGTGGATGTCTTCCTCCAGGTGGTCCGAGTCCAGCTGTACCTGAGCCTTCTCGTGGTTCACCAGCTCGAGCGTGGCGCGCAGCTCGCGGATCTCCTGGTCGTACGCGTCGCCCAGCTGGGCGTGCGAGGCCTGCTTCTGCCGCAGCGCCTGGATCTCCGCCTCGATCTCCTTGTTCTGCTGCTCCAGGTAGTGCACCTTCTCGATGTAGCCGGCGAAGCGGTCATTCAGCCCCTGCAGCTGCTCCTTCTCGTTGGAGCGGGACAGCTTGTAGTCCCCGCCCGGCCCGGAGGCGCCGTTGAGCAGGGACGAGGACTGGCTGAAGTCGAGGCTGCTCTCGGCGGAGCTGAGCATGGCCGAGCTGTAGGCGAGGCGCGGGGCGAGCATGCTGCGCTTGTAGGAGGAGGACACGGTGCTGGGCGAGCCGCGGGACCACGACTGCGAGCGGAAGCCGCTGGACGGGGAGCCGCTCAGGCGGCTGAAGCTCGAGCGGGTTTCGGTGACCCGCCGGTAGGCGGACGGGTTGCCCAACGAGTCCAACGTGTAGCTCATCTTGGAGGCCTTGGGGCGTGTGGCTGTCACAGCGTTCTGCTGGCCCCGCCGCAGCCCATTTATAGCCGCGGCGCTGGTCCCGGGCCAGGGCCCCGCCCCGTGGAGGCGGCGGCCGAGGAGGCGGGGACTGCGGGTACCGGGTCGGGGAGGAGGGGAGGGGATGACGACTTAGCGGTGATTCAGCGCCCGCTCCACGTGGGCCACGCCGCATCGGACCCTGGACTTTACTGCCTGGGTCCCAGCCTCTCCACCCACCAGGGCCACTTTCCGGCCCAGACCACTTGTCGCCCCTCAGTCGCCTTCTTTCCATTTCTCACTTTCCGATTGCATTTTACACACGTGGTGCCAATATCCACCCATTCAATGCCCTTTCTTTGTCTAGTCACTCTCCCGCCGCGCTGGCAGCTCTGCTCCGGACCCCCTGGTCCCCCATAGCCCTGCACACTCTTATCCTCACGGCTTTCTCTTCTTTTGCCCTGTCCCCGACACTTTTTTCTTTACCCATCTTCTGTGCCTAATCACTTCCCTTCCTTTTTGTTTGGGGCTCTTATCCCTCCCGCTCTGGCCTGCTCTCGTCCCGCTCCCCCCCCCCCCCCGCCCTTCTCTCTAAGCCCCTTCCTCTGGGACCCTTTTCTTCCAATCTTTTCCGTCTCCCTTCTCCTCCCTCCCCTCCCCCTACATTCCCTCTTCTCCCCTCCCCCATCCTCATCTTCCCCTGCCTTCCTCCCCTTCCCCCACTCCTTGTCTTAAAGCAGCTGGAGAGGAGCGCAAAGGAGCTGAGTCTAGAAGAAAAAAAAAGACTTTGAGGAACGGTCGGCCAGAAGGCTCCGGGAAGGGGACAAAGAGGACAGGCCGGGGTAGTTATTTGTATTAAAAGTGGGATGTGGCGCTACATTCTGCTTAACGTTTGGGGGACGTCCGCAGCTTCCGCAGGGGTACAAGGTAAGGCGCTTGTGCTCGCTATGGCGCCGGCAGCACCAAGGACAGCGCCCAGGCCGGCGAGCGGGAGGTACAGCTACCCCGGGGGCTTGTCACCCAGCCTGGCCTGTTAGCTTGGCAGGGAGCAGGGGGCTCTCTCCCCGGTCTTCTCCCGGAGTGAATACAAGTAAAACCTGTTTGTAGTGACTCTATTTGCAGGGGCCAAGCTGGAATCGCACGCTAAGACTTCTCTGCAATGCAGGGTTGGCACAAGGAACAGATTGCAGGTTTTGAAAACAACCAAAATTCATTAAAGTCAGTTAACGAAAATATGTACTTGTAGCCCAGTTTGAGTTTTCTAACATATGATGGATGCAGGAAAGCAAGAAATACAGGGCCTGAAATTTGAAGGTCAAATATTCCTTGGAAAGGAGAATTTGAAATCTGATATGAAAAGTCCAGGGAAGCATAGTTTAGGATAAGTTTGGACACAAACAATTGCCTTGTCATCTGATGGTTTAGTACTCCCTATGTGTAACTGCAATGACAGAAAAGGCATCTGAGTTAATTCTAAATTAATTTAAAAGTTGCCAAACAGATTTACCACAACCTTGAATAAAACCAGATAAATTTTTCCCCCTTTTAAAATGTAATATATTTCTCCTTTTAGATTTTAATAATTGGATTGGAATAGATTTTCCTTATGTTTAAACATGTTTATTTAAACAAGGACTCTATACAGACTTCCTGCTGTCTGGTGCACTCCTAACTGTTAAAATGTCCCTTTATTTTGGGTAATGCCTTGCGGGTAATTCGGGGTGGAAAAAGTTCAGAATACTGCAAGACAAAGTGAAGAACGGAATGTATAACTAAGGACAGTGCTGAGGCCACAGGCACAAGTGGTAAATGCTTGCTATGGGTGAGAAGGAACTGCTGCTTATAAAAAGTAGAGACTTCAGACTTAAATAGCTTGTTTTTGCAGCCTGCGTTCTCCAGACTCTGTTTTTATTAAATGACAGGGTCATATTAATCAGTATGTGTAATCAGAAAAGGCGTGGGTTTCTAGAGGTTTTATTTTTTATTTTTATAAGTCCCCTTGGCCCATTTGTATTAAAGTAGCAATAATGTTTAAAATAGAAGGGGTTAATTTAGGGAGTTACTTTTGGTTCCTTAATGTGAAACTGCAGCATTGCAGGCTGTGTGGGGGAAGGATGTTCTAGTTTGCTGAGGGAAGGGTTATCTCCAAGGAAGGAGATCCCGTGTCTCAAGTTGTTCAGAGAGGCAGATGACAGAGTGAGGGGATTGGCTTGTGACTACTATAAAAACAGGATTTTCTGGTTTCATTTGGATAAATAAAGGAAGAGAGTAAGAAAACTCCCAGCCTTCTGGACTCAGCAAGATGCCATCTAGATAAGGCCAAATGCTAATTATGCAGTAATTTTGTCTTCTTACTTATTACTTTCTGCTTGTATTAAAATATATAAAAATCCTTGGCGATTTCATGTTGCATGTTCGCTGCAAACACTTTCTGCAATGAGAACACATGGTTAACCGGCAGGCTTCTGCTGTTAGTTTTCTTTAGGGCTTTGCAAATGAGATGACTCTGCAGAGAGACATTTACAAGGAAACACATGTCTAACTTCATAATTAGCCTGTTTTGCCTTGTATCTAAACCAGTCCAGAAATTGTTCAGCTTCTAACTGGTTACAGGAGGAGGAAAATTGTTTGTTGCGTACAAACAAAATAATGGCCAATTACTCAGGCTAACTCTAGTGCCTACAGCTTAGAATCATAACTCCAATGTCACATGATGTATTGTTCAATCTGGGCACTGCAGGATAATGCAAAGAATTATAACAGTCACTTTATTAAGGAAAAACAATTCCCATGACTTAAAAATGAAGGTCCAGTTCCATGTTTAGCAAAATGTTTTATGTCATGTTAGACTCTTTCACTTTAACCACTCTTCCTAAAGGTGATTTGAAGGTTATACCCGTCAGTGAATTTAGTATTAAAACTTTTTTTCAAAAAGCTATCATAGACATTTTTCCCTTTTTGTCTCATAGTTTTGAAGAACATTTGTCACCTTAATATTTTTCACAGAAAGAAATGATTTTGCATTTTTTGTTACCCTAATGACACTAAAGCTATGGAATCTTCTTAAAACATTAACAAGAGAGAAAACAATTTATCTGAATTTACCACACTGCATTGGTGGAAGTGAGTTGACTATAATACTTTTGTAATTTTTTCCAAATTGGGGAGTTACACATATGATTCAGATGTCAGACATTTTAAATGAAATTTATCACTGGATTGTTGTTTCATAAACCATAGTCTGTTTTGAATCACTTTACAGAGCATGCTCCAATCTATATGTTCCTTCAGTAGGGAAAGTGCAAATGTTGACTTGGTACTTAAGAGATAGCCACTGTGAGGTTTTTTTTTAGATAGCCACTGTGAGGTTTTTTTTTTAGGGTATCATCTAATAATAATGGGAAATATATCCTTTGCATAATGGGTGTATTTATCGGGCCAGAAAATAAAGATCAAAAAAATAAGAAGTTGGACATTTTCTCCCTTTCCCCCCATTTCCTTACTATTCTTCTTTTAGAGAATGTATATTTTTTGATACACAAAAATGCAAGGAGGATGGGATGTGGGAACTCGACAGCAAGCAAGATACTCCAGATGGAAGATGCCACTGTCAAACTGGTAGGCTGAATCTGTCCAAGATTAGATGATCTGTTCTTTCTCTCAAACTACTGTGATGTCTTGAACCTTTTGCCTAGGGTCTGATTCTAGAACTCATGACAAATAATTATTTATAACCTGTGCTTTGGTAATTATTTAAGGGGTTGTTGCTGTAGGAAGCTAGGGATGTACTCTGCTGGAGCAGGAAACACGAGAAAATACAAAAATATAGTACTTATTTCTGCTTAAGCCTCAGGATGTCAAACTTTAAAAGCAACTTTGACTTTTGGGTTTTTTAGTTTCAGATGTTGAAAGCAAAATAAAAATATCCTCAGGGGAGAAAGGCTGTTTCTTGTCAGGAAAATTGGTACGTGCATGTTTATATCCCTATTATCTTTGATTAAAACAAGCCCATCTGGACCACAGTTTCCCTTTTCTGACATTAAACCACTGAAATGGTGTTTGTTTCCCTTGCCAAATATTTTGTCCATTAAATAGTGCCTTACATTTCTGTCAGTTACTGTTTTTATGAAGTTAATTGGAATATTAAAAAAAACTTAAAACATTTAATTTTTATATTATTCCAAATATTAACCTAATCAGTTTCGGAATTCTGTATCAGGAAATTTTATGTTTCATAGGGAAGGATTTAGCTTTCGGCTTTAACATCGCTTGCTGATTTTTTTGCTGTGTAATGCCTTCACCCTGCCACCGTAAACCGGTTCTATGACAGCCAGAAGAGGAAGACTTGGAATTTAAGAAAAGTATTTAGTAGAAGGGCGATTCAAAAATAAAGTTGAGTAGATGCATAATAAAACAGTACTGCTATACTAACTGTCAGCATGCTTTTAATTGAACACATTGGCGTTACCTAAAAAGCAGTAGATCCTGATGATATGCACTTGAATTTTTAAAACCCTGCATTGCACGTAACTTTGCACCAGTGCAGCCATGGAATATTTATAGCCTATTTTATCCTGAGCTTACCAAGGCCTGACTTAGCAAGAGACATGATTCTTTTATTAGAAACTCTTAATTAAAATGAGCTTTGTAAATCTATAGCATATCAATAATCTTTGGACCAAATTTCTGAAAAGACCTAAACCCGGGAATATAAAATCAAAAAGAAGTCTTACCTAATAATTAAGTCTCATCGTCCCAGGACTGGGTTATTTTTTTCACCATTTCTGCAATTCTAAAAAGCAATATTCTTTCACAATCCTCTGAAAATGGGCTCACTGTCAGCTCTCTCGTCACTTAGATTGCCAAGAACATCATATATTTTAGAATATTTTACTTACTTTTTGGTTAAGATTAATATATAGAGAGTGTGAAAATGCAAAAAATGCAGAGAAACAATAACTTAAGTATTTTCTAGTCTTTTTCTCTTTAATTGATATATAGGTGGAATCTTTCTGTTTATATAACTCCATGCCTTGTTTTGTAAAACCAATATAGCTGAATAAGTAATATTCTATCTTCAGAGGGAAGAACACAGTCTTCTTTGCCATGAGATCTGGGCTTTAGTTAGGCATGTAAGTTGCATTTTCCTCCTTAAAGAAAAGATTTTTAAAGACCCCTTAGATAAAGAAGAAAATAATAATGGTAATTAATAATAAAAATAGATGAGGAAAGCCAAATTGTGTCTGATATTCATTTCTTTCTTCCTCTCTGTCTGCCTCTCTCCTTGTTTATTGAGAGGAAAGTCATCATGAAGTTGAGGGTGTTGGTGGGACAGCCGGAGGTGGTAACTTGTAATCTGGCCTGGTCAGGCCTGAATACTGTATTTCTTTCATGCTTAGTGGTACCCTGAATCCTAAAGCCACCATCATCATCACCACCATCACATTTTTACATGTGAACAATGCTTTACATCAACGAAGCAAAACAAAACAGTGTTATCTCATCTGGCTTGAGCATGATAACCAAGGTAGAGCACAAATTATTATCCCCATTTTATAGTTGATTAAATTGATTAAAAGATTTATTTGTCCAGGGTTACACATCTGGTACATGGTGGAGCCTGGACAAGAACTAGATCTTCTGACACCAGTGCTAACATTTAAAAAAAAAAAAAAAAAAATTCCTTTAATAGGGTATCAAATCCAGTCTCAACCGGCATGAAGAAAAAAATTAAAAGGAGGCAGATCATGGTCCTATCAACGACAGTAACTGGTATTTGTTAGGTGCTTATGATGTGCTGGCATTGTGCCAAGACTTTACTACGTTATCTCATTTAATTGTCACAACAACCTTTTGAGATGACACTATTATTATCACCATTTTGTAGAAAAAGCAAGTGAGCACAGAGGCACAGAGAGGTTAAGTACCACACACAGCTGGGAGGTGGTGGAGCGAAGATAGGAATTTGAGAGGGATGATCTTTACCGCAGTTAGCAGCAGACCATGCAGTCCATCCTAAAAATCTCATTTAAAAGCTAATTGTTTCACTGTTAGGTCACGTTAGAAAGACCCAAGGCACAACTATGCATTCTTTTGCTGCTTTTTTTCTATTTATATAAAAATAAAACATCTTCATATTTTCTCAGATGAACATTATTTCGTGGTTTGTGACTTTATTAAAGACATTAAAAATGAAAACTTTGAATTACTTGTCTGTTATATTTCATTCTAATTTTCTATGTAATTTGAAATATATCTAATTCATTTATTCTAGTCCATTCTAGTCTAATTCATCTATTCTAGTCCTAATCATGTATCTTGGTATCTATTTATCACTTAAATTTACATGCACCTTTGGTTTGGTTTTTAGGAGTTTTTAATTTGTACCATACATTAATTAATCATCATATCATTTATTTAATACATCTATATATTTACACATTTAAATTCAAAAGACCATCTTTTAATTATGTATTCATAATTTTTTTTGTAGATGTTAAACTCTTTAAACTAAGTCTACTTTGAGAGATTCAATAATACGCATTTGAATCTTGGCAGAAGAAACAGCTTGGGCCACGATCTTCATCAGTGAAGGTTTACAATGGGACGGTTGGCAAGGAAGCAGCTTTTTAAACCTATTAAAACAGTGAAGAGCCAGCTATGAATAATTTTAAGTGAATCTCTTGATCATCTATTTTATATACTAAAATCAGGGCTATGGGACTGTAATTATATAGGTTGCCTGGAGACCAGACTTAATCCATTTTTGTTATTTATGGGACAAATGCTCTGACTCACCCTTACTTCCATTTGTGTAAATCTGCTCTGATTTCTGCATTGTCAGATAGGGTCAAGGAAGAGAACCGTTTCTCATTTTTTCCCCCAGCAAAAGTTGACCTTGGAAAGAAACAACATCTATCCCGTATTAGTCACGGTAGCAATCGGCTTCTGGATTTCAATTACATAAATTATTAGGAACTGGATGCCTAATGAAGAAAATCCTTCCTTAGCCCCCGTGACTCGTTTAATATGATTTGTTATGCTTTCTCCTGCTTCCTGATAGTATCTGCGGCCCCTTCCTTCTGTCATGCTCAATAGACCTTGGAGACTTGATGCACTCTTGGAAGTTCCTGTGGATGAGACACTTGTGTGCTTTCCTGCACAAGGTATGCTGATGTCATGATCAAGCCATTAGGCGTTTATGGAAGACTCACATCACATAAGGGAGATCCTTCTGCTTCTGGTCTGCCAGTCTCATTTATGCTCCCATGACCTGGTCCTAGGAAACCTCCAATTATCCAAATCCTTTCCCATGTTTTACGGGTATGCATTTTCCTCCTCTCAGTTCCTCAAGCTCATCGCTTGTGGTCTAGTGGGATACCACCACCTGCTGGTCATTTCAATAATATCGCAACGCTCGGGCTAACCATCAATTCTAGCCAGCAGGCACCAAGTCCTATCTGTATTTGTATATCCCAGGATGTTCTGCTGATAGTGAGTGCCCATTAAATATGTGTTGTGTGAATGAGTAAATGATGTTCTACCTTTTTTTCTACAACTTTCATTCAACAAACACTCAGTCTCTTTAATACCAGGCTCTGTGCTGGATGCTGGGGAAACACATGAAAGGCAGGATCCTAGCTTGGATAGACAGGAAAATGAAGACTTAGTTACCATGGAGGAACCATCTCTAACACAGCCATCATTTTCTCTTCTTATAAGGACATCAGTCATTGGATTAGAGCACATCCTAAGGACCCCATTTTAACTTAATTACCTCTTTAAAGGCTCCATTTCCACATACAGTCGTATTCTGAGATGCTGGGCGTTAGGGCTTCAACATGTGAATTTTGGGGGGACACCATTCAGCTCATACCAGGATCCTTAATCACACCTGCAAAAGTCTCCTTTTCCATGTAAAGTAGCCTATTCACAGGTGGGGGTAATGGATATGGACATCTTTAGAGATGGGCATTATTCAGCCCCACACAACCTCCAAAATATAAAGTATAAGAGAAAAAACCAAATTTAAGGGTTAGGGGATGTTGGACACCGGAATTTGCACATGATGAATCTGGGATGTCTATGAGGCAACCACGTAAAAAGTCTTCCAGGTTGTTGAATTTCCTTGACTATAGAGAAAGGCCTCACTGCCCACTCTATAGGACAAGCAGGCTACTCCATACGGTATAGCATTAATTATATACAGTATTTTTCAATAATTATTTTACTCAGGTTGGTCTTATACTCCTAGTTAGATTGTAAGCCCCTTGATGCTATCATCTTATAACTCGTTTGTATCTTAACCATCCCAAATCTCATTTTCTTCGTTTGTGAAACAGCGATAATAGTGGTACCCACTTCCTAATGTGGTTTAGAGGATTAGATGAAGTCATGTGTGTAAAGTGCTAGTGCCTTTGACAGTGCTCAATAAACAGTAGTTATCATTACTATTAATATTATTATGGTGATCACGAACCTCACCTCCATACTGGTTGGTACAGCTCTGGGCATATGGTAGGTTTTCACTGTGTACTATGAAAGGTTAAAAAGAAGTATATCATATAACCCTTTCATGAAGAGTTTAAAGACTTGTCAGAGAGACAAGAATTTGCCTAAGGTAAAGAGACACTTCTCTTTTATTCTTGGCAAATTGATGCGCTTTAGCTTACCAGGTTGGCAATAAACATGTTAGAACAAAGACGATTGCAAACTTATTCAGTCAGAATGTTGCTGGGGACTTGATTTCAGGCAAATAGTTTAATGTCAAGACAACAGAAAAATTTAATTTCTCATATGACTGAGTATGTGAACAGGACGCCCCCTATCTTTCCTCCTCAAAGTTTCTTGCCTACAGACATAAAGAAAAAGAAAGTTGCTAGGTTGCGGGTAGCACTTGTAACAGATCATATAGGGCAGATGACTCTATTTTTGTTTTTTTTCATTTCCATTCTTGTGGGTGCTCCATATTGATTTAAATGAACAGAACCTGTAACTTTGTGAATCTGCATTCAACCTCAAATGCAGATAAAATAGTTTATTTCAGGGCCACCAATGATATATCTGGCAAAGTTTCACCAATATAAATACTGATGATACCACAACAAGTGTTTGGTATAATCTATGTAATTTTTTGACAACCCTAAATCCCAATTTTAATGCTAATATAATACTTAGATTCTCATTCATTTTGAATGCTTAGGTTTATGCCTTTCAAATCTTTTATTTATAGGCAGATCTTATCAATGGGTGAGAATCAGAGAGAAATTATAAATATATTTAGTAAAAATAGTGAGGAAGGGAAAACAGCTATTTGTCATGGCATGTTTTACGTTAAAAGATCTGACAGCTTATTATTTTCTTGGCAAACTGATAAGGCTCCAGAAAAGGATTAGAAAGTCTTTTCCAATGTCATTTGTCTAAAATACTGATTGTCAGAAACCTCCTGTACTTGACAGAGGTTTTTTTTTTTTAATTTTTATAATCAGAAAAAATACTGTAATATGCAAATGTGAATGCAAATTACCTCCTATTTAATTACATTATGGGTGTAAATTACCCCCAATGCCAAACATTTCTGCCCTGGATTCTAGAACAGTGTGGTTGCAATTACATCTCTCAGTGCTCCTTGAAATTTTACAGCGGCAACAAATGTGTAATAGCAATAATTATGAAAACCACTTGTGATGTGCAGCTTAATTTAAAATCTAGGTTCATGATTCTATATTTGAAATATAAAATTCAACCCTGTCAAACTTTCATCAGCACCTTCATCTAAATGGTTCTTCTGCTCACGTCTGGAATAAGAAGTGACAAAGTTATCTAAGGCTCTGGGACTCAGTGAACAGGGCAGCACCAGCTGGGCGTGTGACCTTGAACTTCCTTTGGCTTTTAGTTTGCTAATCTGCCAAATGGGGATAACATTTACTCTGCGTAAACAAGATTACTTTTTCAGAGAATAAATGAGATTTTGCATTAGTTGGTGTAAGCTGATATAATAGGAGACCCAATATTGTTAGGTAGATAGTTAGGATCTCCGGCTCATCTTGGGACAAGTGTTCCCTGTTTTGGTGCTGTTTCGAGCAATTGCTACACCTGGGAGGAAGGATGGGGCGGGCACTCTGTTTTGGTCTTGCCCCATCCTTAAGCCTATCCCAAGCAACTGCTACACCTGGGGGAGGAGGGCATGCTTTATCAACCTAGAAATTCCCCAGCCCAGGCAGAATATGATTTAGAAAGTGACTTAGAGTAACCTAAGGGTAATTAATACGCTATTAGCTTGAATCTGCACTGCGGTTCACTCCCCTGCCCCACCAGGTGGGCTTTCTTAGAGGGAGCTCATATGTGCAGATGGAATTCTGAGGACACCAGTTGATCATGTGATAACATCCTACATCTCCCAAGAGGCCCTGTCCAGACTAAGCTAATAAAAGGAAACAATCCAAGAAATCAGTAGAAAGTGAGCGAGTCGGTCTGTCTCTCTCCACTGGTGGACACAGACCCGTTTTATTCTACAGTAAAGAGCTGCTCGTGTGAAACTGCCCCCTGCCTCAGGTTACTTCGTCCTATTGGCCTTGCTGGTGACTTTTCCAAGAAGGGAGTTGGAGGACCGGGATAATAGTCTAGACTTGACACTTTGGTGTGTCTGGTCATTCTTCTGCCAAGAGCACACCAAGAACTGGGGCCGCACTCCCACCCTGACATCTTTGGAGCCGAAACCCCGGATTCTAACAATATTACAGTGGCTCAAAGAACAAAGAAGCTTATTCTTCTTTCCTGTACCGGTTCTGGGGAGTAGGTGGCCTGTCTTCTGCTATGCTATCATTTTGGGGTTCCCTGCAGCTTGTTTCTTCTTCCTATGCTAAGACAAAGACCTCATCTGCATTGGCAGAATTCAGTTTCATACAAATCCACGCTCCAACGCACAGGAAGAGGAAAAAGCACACAGGCTCTTCTCCAGCTCAGGCCTCGAGGAGACACACATCACTTCTGTTTATCTGCCAGGGGCAGGAACGAAGCCTGGGGGGCGGGGGGAGCGGCTAGTGCAGTCCCTGTCTGGGCAGCTGGGCCCTGCTGCAACTCTATTGCTGTGGAAGGAGGAGGGAATAGGTTTTGGTGGACAACTAACAGTCTTTCCTACAGCTGAGACTGTTCATGTGCTCCTTAGATGAAAGTAAACTAATAACACTATTTGAAATTCTGTGGGTTACCAGTGTACACACCTTGTTTTATTATCTCAATAGTCCTAGTAGCGAAATGCTATTTTGCACATTAAAAAAAAAAAAAAAAAAAGAGCTCTAAAGATGTTTCACAATTTAGCCAAGTGCAAAGGGCTCATCATGGCAGAGCTGAGGTTGGAAATACATCTATCTGATGCCAAAGCAAGGTGCTTTCTGCCACATCTGGGTTCCAAAAATGAGATTTTAATGAATTGACTGGGCCAGAGGGCTTTGTGCTTAGAATTCTGATATTATGGCATCGTGTCCCTCCTGAATGCTTCATCAAGTACTCATCTTCTACCCAAGTTCTACCCACTAGACCACAGCTCCATTTCTACCTCCTTAGGAAGACCTCACTGCCCCCCTCACCTCTGCTGTAAGTTCCTCCAGTACCGTAGCTGGTAGCACACGATTTAGTGATTATCCTGGCTCCTATTGTTTTATAT
Organism: Eulemur rufifrons; assembly: GCF_041146395.1. Classification (NCBI taxonomy): domain Eukaryota; kingdom Metazoa; phylum Chordata; class Mammalia; order Primates; family Lemuridae; genus Eulemur; species Eulemur rufifrons. Next base: position 7,025,571 of record NC_090994.1, read on the forward strand.
CGTACATGCGAATAAATCTTGCTCCTGCTATGGAACTTTAGGCTCTTTAAAGGCAAACACCTCTTGTTAATGCTATTTGAACCTCCCCCCTCCATCCCCCCATCAGTGTGTAGAACAATAGCAAGTTCATATACGTACTTTATAGACATATTGAATTAAACAAAATCAAAGACAGTGCCAGAGCTGTGATTTCTCAGACTCAGAGGAAACAGACGGTTTTGACCTTTGTCTTTTCCTTGCTTTGTATTGACAACTTGGTTAGGTTTGCTTATATTTAGATTTTGGCCTCCTAATCTCCTGGTCAGACTTTTCCATGACACTCACCTGGGAACTCATTCCTGCAGAAGAGTGTAGGTCAAGCAAAGTCAAGAAACAAGTTGGCAAGAGCCAGGGATTGTGGCCGTTCAGTATGTGGCTTGCACCAATGGTGACTGGTGGCAATGGAACTCTTGGCTTCTCTCCATGTTTCTGCTTATCCCGCATGTTTATGGAGACTGTATATAACCGCAACCCTTTTATAAAGTACATTTTAACTGGGAACAATGACGGGGATGATTATGCATTTTGCATGTTATATGTTACAATGTTATATTGCTAATGTACAATTAATATGTAATGACCAGGTGGTAAACTGAAAGTAATTGATCTTTTCCAATCAATATGCAAAAAACAGTTGATTGTGACCTTTTGGATTCCCTTGCCTTTCGGTGTTAGATATACCACATGCTGGGTGTTATAGGTACTCATCAATTTCATTGATTGCTCTTTTGATTTTCTCTTACTGCTGAGCTGCCATTAAAATCATGCATTGGCTGGGTGGAGTAGCTCATGCCTGTAATCCTAGCACTCTGGGAGGCTGAAGCAGGAGGATGGCTTGAGGTCAGGAGTATAAGACCAGCCTGAGCAAAAGCAAGACCCCATCTCTACTAAAAATAGAAAAAAATTAGCTAGGTGTGATGGCACCAGCTTGTAGTCCCACTTATTCAGGAGGCTGAGGCAGAAGGATCACTTGAACCCAGGAGTGTGAGGTTGCTGTGAGCTATGATGACATCACTGCACTCTGGCCAGAGTGACATAGTAAGGCTCTCTCTCAAAAGAAAAAAAAAAAAGCAAAAACCACATGTTGTATCTACTTTAGGCTGATTCTTATAGAGGAGAAGGGAAGAAAGTCTTTTGGTGACTGTTGATGATGTTTATTGGGAGCAGTTGTGGGGGGAGCCTGAACCTCTGCTTTCAGGGGAAGTCTAAGAAGGGAGCCATACAAACTAGTAGTTTCATTTGAGGAATCTGCCCCATTTCTGGGTGGGTGGCAAGGACAGTTGTAATGGGTTCAAATCATGCATTGCCTCTGAAATCCAAGTGCAGCGTTTGATGTCTTGATTGATTTCTTCTTGGCTTCTAACTCAGTTATTTTAGAAAAACTTGCGTGGGTTCTTGTTAGACAGGTGGTAAAAATAGCAACTGTGTCACATGTAATTTTTAATTAAGCATTTACATCACATTGTATATTTCCAAAGTAATTTAGAAGCACCCAGATTCGTTGCCAGCGACAATGCCTTTGTGAGCCCTATTTGTGAAAGTATTTTAACTTCACCTTGGGGGAAGGAGGGCAGGGAAAGTTGACACAGTATTTTGAAATATTAGTGAGCACGGCTGGAATCCACTCCTAGGCCCTACTTTTTGTTAGCTCCTGATATATACTGTTCCAACTGATGGAAGACGGTAGAGTCTGAGGATGGAAAAGGTTTTCTGAGAGATTAATTGAATCTAGGCACAATGTCAACAAAATGGTTCTGGGTAGATGGAAATTAGATTGCTCTAGTCAACTCTATCAATAGCACAGTCCACATTTGAATTAAAATGAAGTATTTTCTTAACTGGGTGAATAAAAGGCTACTAAAAATACAGGAATGTCTTTTGGGGTAATGCTAAATGCCTCATTACAAATCAGTATAGAAAAGTAGAGTCTAATGAAAGATCCAGGAACGCTGAGTTGTTATTTATCCCGTTCTTTTCCATCAACTTTAAAATAATTCTCTTATAAGAGAATTATTTCCTTTAGTATACTGTTCGTCTGATTCCACTTTTGGTAATTTTTCACACTATTTTGGGATAACCTGTAGTTCTCACAATTAAAGGTTTCCTCAATTCTTTTTTTTTTTTTTTTTTTAGAAGTCTTATGTATATTTTATTTTATTTTATTTTTTTTCAATTTAATTTTACAGAATCAAAGAGTCTAACAGTATATCTTGTTAGATACAGTATGTCCTCATAATGTATACATTATTTCTTGTACAATGATATGAAATAATATGGGAAATATTCATGATAAATTATTAAGTGAACAGTGCAAGTTAAAAACAATAGTTTCATATTTTTTTCCCCAAGGTTTCCTCAATTCTTCTAGTGCCTGGGCGCCTTCTTTGCCTAGTACCAATTAGATCACTAAAATAAAGATCTCCTTAATCCATGGTTATTTGTAATTTGAGACACATTATTGCTTAAATCATGTCCCAAATGATTTTTGTCAATTTCATCTTGATAAACTGCCTTACAGAAGTGTTTACTTGTTCATTCATTCAATCAACTAGTCAGTTACCATTCTTCGGGGTCCTACAGTGATTAAAATGTTGGTCTAAGAGTTGTGGGTTTTTCCCATAGGCCCCAGGGTGTCGGCCTAGAAATGTGTCCATCTCAGATCTGAGTATTTTTAGACAAGTTTGTGATTATGAATGAAGGCTTGTCAGAACATACAAGCGACTAAGTATAGAGCCCTCCTACAGTTCGAAGCAACTGTTATCCCATTTTCTCCTTCAATGTGCCAGACATCGTGGTTCACTGCAAATTTAGAAACCAAAGAAGGTCCAGCCTCTATTCTGGAGAAACTACAGTGGAGACAAACATTGCAATATCATCAGGTGGAGTTCTTTGTAGCTGGGAGCAGTCATACAGGAAGGTCATACTTTATGTAGATTCACTGGAATCCTCCAAAATAAGGTAAATATTGTTCTCATTTTGCAGATTAGAAAACTAAGGTTTTAAGAAGTATGTCACAGCTGGAATTGGAACACACGTTCTTTCTTGCACACACGGGTTTTCTCAGGTCACACGAGTCTGGGTAGTACTCCAGAGTTAGCATGACAAAAATAAAACACAGGTTGTGTTTTCCTGGTGCTTTCCTATATGCTTAGAGCCTCAGCCCCCTACTAAGTCCTTTTATCTGGATCAAATGACATGATCAGACAGGTGAGGGTGTGTACTGGGGACAGAGTGGGCTGGGAAGGCGTGAGTGGGGATTTTCCCTAGCTTGTGTATTGCTACCTTCATTCATTCTTTTAGTGGAGAACGTCCATTCTTCCCTCTCTGAAGTCATTTTTCCTTTCCACTTCTACTGTCTCTGTGCTGAAGCCAGTGGGTAGAAATACCTTACACCTGCTGGGGTGATATGCTTCAGTGTCATTCGGCCATAACATCCACATTACCTGTCTTGTTTTGAAAGTCTTGTGATGCAGCCTTTCATAGGTTGCTTCTCTTTTTACAAGACGGTGCCATTTTCCTAATGGTCACCGGGGTGGGAGATCATCTGAGAATTCCCAGAGGAGGATAGGCCTGATAATCACTTGATTTGCATGAACCCCGAATGCTACAAGACTTATTCACCTTGACTTTTCCTCTTCTAGGTGATCCAAGGGTCAGGGAGTTCAGTGAGAGAAATGAGGGTACCAACCTCATGAAGACCTATACCGGGATACATCTGGATGTACAGAGGACACATAGCTTGTTAGATATTCTGGAACCCACACTATTCAATTGTTCAAAGCCCACTTTTATTGCTTAAGACAGTAAATTAAAGACATTAAGTTGTAAAAGAGTTTTTACATCTTTGTAGATAAATGGATTCTCGGTACTTAATTTTGGCCTTCGACTGCTTAAAACACCTCCGAGATGATCTGCTGACCACAAACACTCAAATATCTGAAACTAAATTCTTTGTCTTCCCTCATCCCTCTTTCTTGCTCTGTTAACGTCACTGTCTTTTTTCTAATCACCCTCACTTGAAATCTGAGTATCATATCGGATGCTTCACTTCCTATTTTTCCTCATATCAAATCTGTGGTCTAGTCCTGTCTTAGAGGTAAGATTTCTGCCTGGACTTCACCAAAGACATTTCTGTCGGATAACAGAAATGTCCTCAGCATCAAGGCAGCTTTGGGACCAGCACACTGTGTCATGCAGTCCACCCACAGCATCTATGTCAACAAGGACAAAGAATGACAACTTCTAGCATCCTCACACAAAAGAGAGCCTGACAGTCACTCCTTGATGTTTTTCTATATTGGCCCGGTTTATTGTGTTTTTTCTTTTTGGGAAAAAAAACCTCTTCTTGATTTAGCATGGCTTGTCCATTTATGCCTCTGGTCCCCATAGAATGCTGTCAGACATAACAATTTTGCATTACAGGGAAGATGTGGTTAGCTTTGTCTTGCCTATTTCCAAAATGACAGGCTCATGGCACTAAGAAAAAAACAAATAGGTCAGGATCCTCTGGTCTCAGTTTACTCATGCACAAATGGAAAAGTTAAATGACTTGTTAAGGATGATTTATCTAGAAAACAGTTGATTTAGGAATCCAAATGCTTGCCTCCTAATTCTAGAAATGGGACTTTGTTTACACGTCACAGACAGAAGTGTACGGAAGTGACATTCACCTGCTGTGCACCTCCAGCTAATCACCTGCGAGTAGTCTTCAATGCTAGTTCACTCATTTGTGAAAAAAGGAAAGAGCCAGGCTTTCTTTCTCTGTTTTTTTTTTTTTTTTTTTTTTGTGCTATAAATACCAGATCCATGGAAACCCTTCACCTATCAAATATTTATTGAATCAGCTCTGTACCAGAGGTGGAGATGCAACCTTGAGTGACATTGTCTCAGCCCTAGGGAGTTCAAGGTCTATTTCACATGCTTTTAATTCAGACTCATTAAAGAAAGACAAATCTGAATTTGTAAAAAGCCTGATTTACTGAATAGAATATTGACAACTGAAGGCTGGAAAGGGTCTTACTATATATTATTCAGTCCAACCTTGTAATTCCACAGATAAGGAAATGGGCACAGCAAAGCTCTGGACTTCTAAAAGTCACTTTGCTTTTAAAATTCGAGCCAAAACTAGAATTCAAATTTCCTGACTCTTAGACACTATTCTTTCACCACACTCCGTTTACTTTAAAGTCAGCTGAGAAAATGGCTGAATAGCTGTTTCAAGAAATGGAGAAATCACGTAAAAACAAAAACAAAACAAAACAAAAAAAACCCGTACCTTGCCCCTGTAGGCAGAGTTGGATGGGGCCTGGACAGAGTTTTTATTTTTTATTTTTTTTTAAGTTCACCAGGAAATTTTAATGTATAGCCTATGTTGGGAACAATTGTACCACGAGCTGTAGAGGATACAAAGTAGATGAGACGTCTCTTGACCCTCCTGGGCTCCATTCTAATTGGCGGGGGGAGATGCCCTTGATCTCTACCATGGTTCTAAATAAATGTGTCTTAATATAAAATGGAACCGCTTGCATTTTAATCTTGCCAATTCATTCAGTAGAGTTGTAGCTTTTTATTTTACTGCTGATTATTTCTTGAAATTGAATTGGATCTTATTTATGTGCCTGTATTATGTCTCAATTTTAATAGCAGACTTAATTAGATTTCAAGGATGGAGTTTTTTCTGCTTTCCAAACGGATTTATTCTCTTTAATTATCACATTGGAAAGTTGGATGGCTTTGATGAAATGTATTTCCCCAATTTAAAAAAAAGGAAAGAAAACAAAACCCCAATATCTCTAAACTATGAGGAGACCAAACATAATTGATAACAAACATCTTTTAACCTCATCTTCTCTGTCCTACTCCAGCTGTCTCAGTTCATTTGGGCTGCTACAACAAAATACCATCAACTATAGGTGGCTTACAAACAACAAATTTATTTCTCATAGTTCTAGAGTCTGGGAAGTCCAAGACCAAGGCCTCTGGTGAGGGTCTGCTTACTGGTTCATGCACAGCTGTCATCTTACTACGTCCTCACGTAGCAGAAGGGGAGAGGGATCTGCTCTGAGGTCTTTTATGTAAACACTAATCCCACTCATGAGGGCTCCACTGTTAGGATCTAATCACTTCCCAAGTTCCCACCTCCTAAAACCATCACACTGGGAATTAGGATTTCAACATAGGAATTTTGGGGGAATGCAAACATTCAGTCTATAGCACCAACCTATATAATTCTTTAATCAGTCATCAGTTCTTTCTTCCTTGTAGATAGAGCATTAATAGTATGCTTTGGTATTTGAGATGAGGGTATTTGAGATGAGAGCGAGTTTCATTGTGAGACATGTCAAATATGTAAGGAGTGAGCTTCCCTTCATTGGCTTCCTGGCCCATTCCATTCACACTGAGCTTTCTCTTGACAGCTCATATTTCAGACGGTAACCAGCTACCTTCTGTCTTCTCATTTCACCTCCATTGTTCCCATCATTTTATTGATCTGCCACTAAGAAAAGCTAGGGTCAAAAAAGTTCCCTGTGCACAGCCACACAATGTAGAAATAAAAACCCGTATGATACATGTGAGCATTTGCAGTGCTCAGTTTCATTAATTTCTATGTTAATTGCATGTCTCAAAATCAAATCTAATCGACTTGTTTAAGACAAAGCCAGCCTGTTGGCTCAGCGGTAAGTCTGTCCTATTCAAAATTTCTTCAAGCTGGCGACTCTGCATGTGACTTGCTATCCCCAGATGGCACGGTTTGTGGGGTCCTGGGCAGATCCTTACTCGGAAACAGCTCTCGACTGGCTTATCGGTGATGTCTGAAACCGTATCATGAAAGGACCTTCAAAGGCCTGCTATGAAAGTATCTCCATAAGCTTTAATGTCTTCTTAGTGGCAAATACTATCAAAGGAAAATGAGGGGTTTCTGATGATGTGAATAACTGAATGAAACAGTGGTGAGAGGCAGATACTCCTGTCTACTCAGTGATAAAATGTCAGCTCATATTGTAATAGTGACTGCTGGGCATACATCAGCTGGGGAAGAAAAAAATCTAGATGATTTTGCTACGTACCTGCCTTCTGCACTATAAAATTACCTCCCATGTTGTGGGAACATAATGCACCCTCAGTGGTTTTCTATGTTCATGTTGCCCTAGTGCTTGAAACAGGTAGAGTTGTCCCTCCTAAGAGTTGAAGAAATGAGGGTGCAAAGAGGAAATTTACCCTTTGTCAAGGGCAGCATGAACTGTAGGTGATTCCTGTGGGAAGACTTGACTTCAGGGACAAACCTTCAGGAATGAGAGATCATTGTTCTCATCAAGACATTCTGGAAAAAAAAAAAAAAAAAAGACATTCTGGGCATCAAAGCCTTTCAGGAGGCTTGTCGGGTTCAATCATTCATGCAACAATATTTATTGCATGTTCAATATGTGCTAGGCTCCTGCCTAGGTACTAAAGATAAAGTGGTTTGCAAAGCAGAGGAATGTTAACTCATGGTTCCAGAAAGCTCCATTATCTTACCTAGAGGGAGCTTCAGAGGGCCCTTGAGAACTTGCAGCTGGCTGGCAGAGTGCCTGAGCATCTGTGGATGCAAGATCAAGGTTGAGGGTGGCTGGTTAGAATTAAAAGAGCTAGTGATAGAGTTAGCCGACTAACACCAGCACCAGGGAAACCAGCACCTGAGACAATGGGACTGAACTGTTAACACCTGGCTAAGAAAACATTTCTCCAGCTCAGCTCAGCATCGGGATTAAGACTTAAATATGCAGAGAGTTCCCTCTACTGGGCAGATGCTATTATTGCACACCAAGTGCCAGGTGGGAACAGATGGCAGTGTGATTTCCTCGCCTCTGAGAGGCACCCCGATGAAATAATAAGTCACCCCCTAAATCTTTTTTTTTTTTTTTTACATTTACCCATAACTTTTTTTTTAATATTTCTCTTTTACTTTATCTAGTCATCACACCTGTTAAGTACTGAACGTGCACTAGGATATGGACATGAAGCTCCCGTCTGGAAGGTGCCGATGGTCTAGTTGGGTGGCCCAGGGCTGCACGAAGAAAGTAGCTGGTGAGGAGCTCCCCATGTGTGTTGCTCTTTCAGGTCTTCCTTTGAAAAAGCTTCTTTCCCCTTTCAGATCCTCCTCCACCCGCCATTCCAGCCCCTCATGAGCTGCAGCCTAGACAAGGACAGTAGCCCAGGACTGGTTCTCTGCTTCTCTTCTATTGCAGCCAGGGCTGTCTCCCTGTCACCCTCTCATTGAGAGCCCAGATTGTGTGCATCTCTCTCTCAGCAGTTACTGCACTGCCCTGAAAGTGACTGCGTGTTGTCTCTCCCTCTGTTAAGCTCTAAGGTCACCAAGAGCAAGGAGAGATTCTAAAGGAGAGATAGGACACAGACAGGTACTTTCTATACACTTCTGTGTTGCAACTCCTTCTGTCTAGGTCTTTTCTTTACCTTAACTAGAGGGCAGGGACTTTATTTCAATCATCTTGGTTTTCTTAACATTTACTGCAGTGCCTTCTAATACTTGGTGCTCGATGAACATTCTGATGGGAATATATGGACAAAGATGCTTATTGCAGTATTTATAATTTATTTAAAAATGAAAATGAGAAGTGTGTGCAAACATAGAGGAACAGGTAAGTAAATAACGTTATCTCCATGGGATAGCCAGTTATTAGTCAACAAAGTTGTGCTTTGAGGGATTTAAAAATTCACAGTGAAAGATTTTTCATGTTATGGTAAATTTTAAAAAGGAAGCTGCTCAAAATTTGATCGAATCTTTGCAAAATAGTCACAGAAACAGTACTGGGAGGAAGTACTAACAAATGTTAATGGTGGAGCTGTAATTTCCTGTAGGTTCATTTTTTTCTATAATGAGGATGTATTACTTCAGTCAGGAAAATAGCTATATAACCAAATTCTATGACATAATCAGTCCATTTCCATGTTTTCAAGGCCTTAAGGATTCCCTGTTGTATACAGTATGAAAAGTAAGTTGCTTTGTTTGACAATTTACACCAGGCTCAATAACTACTATTCAGCTGCAGTTTTTTCAGTATTCCTTTTCCACATTCCGTATTCCAGTCACACTAAATTTCTGAATACAGCTTGTCTTTTAAAAACAATTTTAGCCAGGTGTGGTGGGATGTTCCTATAGGCCCAGCTACTCTGGAGGCTGAGGTGGAAAAACTGCTTGAGCCCAGGAGTGCAAGGCTGCAGCCAGTTACGATCACGCCACTGCACCCCAGCCTGGGTGACAGAGCAAGACCCTGTCTCTTTAAAAAAAAAAAAAAATTAAAGAAAAAGCATATTCAAATGTAAAAAAATTCAGAAAATTCCGAAAAGCATAAGGAAGAAAACAAAAGTGGCTGTGAGAGAGACACTATCAATATTTGCCAATTTCCTTTCTTCTTATATATATCAAAATTAATTTGCTTGCATATTTGCATGACATATGTTTTATATAGAACATAATTGGGCACATATAATATATACATTCTGCGCATTTCTCCTTTCACTCAACAAGCATGTTTTCTGATGGCATTACGATTTGCTGAAAATATTCTTTTGCTGCATAATATTGCATTATAATCTCTCTCCTTATACAGTCTCATTGACTTCATTGAGTTTAAATATACATTTCTAGCCCAGACTTCTCTTCTTTGCTTAATACCTTAATATCAACCACCAGTTGGAGATCTGCATTCATTGATATTCAAAACGTAACATGCCCTCCACTGGACTCAAACCTGCTTCTCCAATCTTCCCAATTTAGGAGTTGAGCACTTCCATTGACCAAAAAACTCCTGATAGAAACTTGGAAGTTATACTCGACATCTTTGTTTCCTGTAGTGGGTTGAATTGTGTCACTCCCCCCACCCAAAAGATATGTACAACATATGTACGAGTCCTAAGCCCCGGTACTCCTGAATGTGACCTTACTTGGAAACAGGGTGGTTGCTCAAGTAACCAAGGTAAGATAAGGTCACCACAGATTAAGGTGGGCCCTAAAGCCATTGGCTGGTGTCTTTATAAGGGAAAAAAAGAGGGAGATTTGGATACAGAGACACAAAGGAGACCAACAGGCAAGAAGGCCATGTGAAGACGGGGGCAGAGATTGGAGTGATGCGTCTACACACCAAAGACTGCTGGAGCCACACAAAGCTTGCAAGCGGCAAGGAAGGCTCTTCCCCTGGAGCATTTGGAGGGAGCACGGCCATGCCAACACCTTGATTTTGGACTTCCAGCATCTAGAATTATGGAAGAATTAATTTCTGTTGTTTTAAGCCACTAGGTTCGTGGTGATTCATCTCAGCTGCCCTAGGAAGCTAATATCCTTCTCTTCCTTGAACATAACCAAATAAAGCATGTGTATCTGCAGCATATGTATTGCTTGCTTAGATCTTTCTATTTCCATGCTATCCCCCAGTTTAAACCATCATCCCATATGTTTCTTTTGAACCATTCCAAGAGTCCCCCCTAATGATCTTCTTCTCTTATCCCCCTCTTTGTAACAGCCCCAGGGATCTTCTAACACTGCACCCTGTGACAATGTCTCGTCTATGCCAGGTCTTCTCAGTGGCTTCTTGTGTAACCTGGGAGGATAAAAGAATCTCACAAGACCTCCCGTCAGCCTCGTCCGGCTCACTGGCCAGTCCACTTTCATTACCTGCTGTTCCCCCTGCTTGGCATGTGGCCTCCTTCTGTGGCCTCAAACACTTTACTCTCCTGTCCTCCTCTAAGCATTCACACATGCTGTTCCCTTAGCCTGGAACGCCCTTCCTCCCACCCTTCCCTGTTAGCTCCTAACTCCTGCTCATCCTTCAGTTCTTGGAGAGGCCTCTCTAGCCCCCTCATATAAATGATGTCCCTGCTGTAGTCTCTCCTGACATTCGACACCCACCTCCATAGCTTTATCCCAATGGGCAGTGTATCTTTATTCCTGTGACAATTAGCTTATTGTCCATCTTCCTACTACCCTAGTGTCTCAGATCCTCATTTTCATTGACTAGCACAGTTCTGACACAGAGTAGAGGCTTTGTAACTAAATATTAAACATGTTTCCTCTGGCTGTGCCCCACGTTTACTAAGAGGACTCACAACAGACGATGCTTAAACTTACCTGCAGGTCTCCAGGCTCTGAAGGATGCCGGCGTTCCCATGAACTTGATGGTGAGCCAAAGCAAAGCAGGTCAAGTCTGACCTCTTAGAGGCGGTCACTGGAGTGAGGGCTCTGGAGTCCATTGAACTTGGATTTGAACACCAGCACTGCTATCCATAAGTGTGTGACCAAAGGCAACTTATACTCATCATTGGTAAACTGGAAGTAATTCCAGTTACCTCCTGGAATTATAAGAATTAAATGAGAATAAATGCTCACAGTCAGTACTCAGAACACAGCTGCTTTTATCTGCATCTTTGTCATCAACACCATCACTAGTAGGACTCTGTTTTCACATTCGAAGTTTCACAAAGGGTCTGGGGGCAATTCCTTGTGGTGGGTCTGGGCATGCAGTGTCTGCTTAGGCTGTTTCTGATGATGCCACACCTTTGGAAACTGCTTGGTCCCACCCACCTGTCCCAGGCAGAGACAGTCTCTGCAGCCCAGGTTTTCCCAACTGTTCCTGGCCTGGGCTCCTGGCCTCACCCTGGTACCCTGCTGTCATGGTGCAGCCAGTCTTGGCATGTGCCAGGCTGTAGCCTGGACACCTGAGAGCCGGAGCTCTGGGACAGGATGGTGGCGGAAAGAGGTGCAAAGTGCAGGACAGGCACGGAGCACAGATGAGGAGGAGGAATTAAATCCAGCTTTTGACTCTGTAAAAATTTCTTCCAGGAGGAGGAGTCTTTCAAAGGATAGTTCTCAGAGTGGCACCTTGGGCTAATTGCCTGGAGAAATAAACCAGAGGACAGACAATGGGTAAAAGCCGGCTCTCAGCAGGAGTCTGCGTGTCACATCCTTCCTTTTCACATTTTGAGTTCATATTTAAAGCAAAGACCCATAAAACAACAGTCCCCCACCAGTAATGATTTCCTGCTGGTCCCCTGGAAGGCATTAGAGAAGATGTTTCCTTTTAATAGGCTATTTGGGGAAAGGCGAAATCAATAATTTCTAGGCAGATGCTTTACAGATGAGAGTTTACTCTGTCTAAATACTCCTGGTTACCACCCTATTTCCTCTAAGAAATGACCACGTGATCATGTCGCTTCTGGTAAAGTGACAATGGCTTGCACTTCTGAATATGCATACAATGAAAGAAATGCTCCTGGTAAGAGATGTCTTACAGAGGCTTTTTATACGATTCCAGTTGCATCTAGCTGCCTTTGGCTATTGCGGATAAATTCAATTATGTGATTTACAAATGGGATAGCTAATAGAATTATTCCTTTTTAAGACCCTGACAAATTAAACTAGTACCTAACATGGATAGCTCTAGCTCTAATAGGAGCTTGACTAATGGGTCTGCAAGAATGATATACTGTATTTTAAGAATTTGGGGGCCGGGCGCGGTGGCTCACGCATGTAATCCTAGCACTCTGGGAGGCCGAGGCGGGTGGATCGCTCGAGGTCAGGAGTTTGAGACCAGCCTGAGCAAGAGTGAGACCTCGTCTCTACTAAAAATAGAAAGAAATTATATGGACAACTAAAATATATATATACAAAAAATTAGCCGGGCATGGTGGCGCATGCCTGTAGTCCCAGCTACTCGGGAGGCTGAGGCAGTAGGATCGCTTAAGCCCAGGAGTTTGAGGTTGCTGTGAGCTAGACTGACGCCACGGCACTCACTCTAGCCCGGGCAACAGAGTGAGACTCTGTCTCAAAAAAAAAAAAAAAAAAAAAAAAGAATTTGGGGATTGAGATACAATCAGAAGACGAGTTTTCTAAGGAGGCTGCTCTTCACTCAGATAGTGAGATTCTTTGAATAACTAAATTCATCAGTGGCCTGCCATTGTTCCGCAACCTGCAGACGTGGCTCCCTCTTTTCTCCACCTTTGAATATATGACTTTAATGACTCTCCAATATATTACTGTAATGACGCTCCATCTGTTCTTTCTCCTAAGAAATGGGCTGAACTTCAGAGAATGCAAACCACAGGTGAACATAAAGCAAAGGCATCTCTCATTTTTTAACACCTTCCCCCCATTCCTCCCTGCTGTCCCACAGAACAGTCCCCACCACGCCATTCACCGTTATCTCCTCTCCCTTTGACTTGGAGAAGATCTTGTACAGTCACGAGTGCAAATCTAGGGTGGGGAGTGGGTATTCCACGGGGGCCATTGGGGGAAAAAGAACTTGTCATCAGGAGTGCAAGGGCCTGACATTTAGTCTTTCGTTGATTATCTGTGGGTGACACTGGGGCAAGTCTCCATGTCTTGAGTTCCGGTGAAGACCGAAGCAGAGATTGGAGTGATGTATCTGCAAGTCAAAGATTGCTGGGAGCGACTGAAAGCTCAGAAGAGGCAAAGAAGGATCTTCCCCTAGAGCCTTTGGAGGGGGCATGGCCCTGCCGGCACTTTGACTTTGGACGTTTAGCCTCCGGAACTGTAAGAGAATAAAAACTCCCTGTACTAGTTATCTACTGCCGTGTGACAAATTGCCCCCCAATTAAGCAGCTTAAAACAGCAAACATTTCTGATCTCACATCATTTCTGAGGGCAAAGCTTCCGAGGCAGCTTAGCAGCGTGGTTCTGGCTCAATGTCTCTCCCTGCCTTTCCCAGCGGCCTGCTGGCAATTTCCATCACCTGCCGTTCTTTTTAATAAAGGTACTAAAGCTACTGGAAGATGAAAATACTTTTGAAAGAGGCATTTAAAAGAGGAAGAGGTAACAGAAGGTGCCTTGGTCAGGTACCAGCGCTCCCCTCCAGCCCAGCTTAACGCATTTTGGCTACGTCCCACCTTGGGAGGCAGCGGGGTAAACACCAAGCACCTTGAGTTTGGAATGGCACAGCCCTGCCCCCACATCCCAGCTCCTCCCCCACTTACATTGTGAGCCTGACTCAGTTGCTCGACATCTCTGAACTTTAGTTCCTTACCCATCATTTGATGGAAATAATGTTTACCTCGTAGGGTTGTTGTCAGAATTGAATAAGATAATTCTTTCTTTCTTTCTTTTTTTGAGACAGAGTCTTGCTGCTCTGTCACCCAGGCTGGAGTTCAGTGGTGTCATCGTAGCTCACAGCAAACTCAAACTCCTGGGCTCAAGCGATACTCCCGTCTTATCCTCCTGAGTAGCTGGGACTACAGGCACTCACCACCATGCCTGGCTAATTTTTCTATTTTTTGTAGAGACAGGGTCTCACTCTTGCTCAGGCTGGTCTTGAACTCCTGAGCTCAAGTGATCCACCCGCCTCAGCCTCCCAGAGTGCTAGGATTATAGGCGTGAGCCACCGCACGGGGCCTGATTGAGATAATTAACAGGTTCTTCTTGCTGTTCCTTTTCCGCAGCAGGTGCTTGATATATGTTAGCTTTCTTGCCCCCTCCCTACTGTGGTAATGGGGTCTGGAAGAAATTTACTTGGGAAATGAAAGGAGTACACCAGCAAAGGAGATGCTATCGATGACGGTACTAAGCACACCGTTTGGGTGGTTTTGTTCAGTTCAACATCATCAAACCTTCACACGTCAGAGCTGGGAGGCAATTTAGCTAGTCCATTTTTGCAGATGTTAGACTAGGACCTGAAATTGACCTCCCATGGTGTGTCAGTGATTTACTTCCATTGTTCCAATGACACAGAATGAATACAACAGGCCCTGCCATTAGCAAGGGGCCCTTTTGTATTTTTATCATAACATCTTAGCTGCTGGCATCTGTAATCAGATTTTCTCAGGGCTGAGAGTCAGTGTGTGTTGTTGGAATGAGCACTGGGTTTGGGATCAGAAGATCTGGGTTAGTATCTTGCTCCTGCCACTTAGTTGCTGTGCATATTTGGACGAGTCACCAAACCTCTCTGAATGTATTTTTATCATCTATAAAATAGTATCCTAATAATGGTCCCTAAACACTTACTTCAACAAAGTTTTGTGAGGAGCAAAAGAAATAAGAAACTATGGGAAGGTTTAGCTCTAAACTGTTCCAGAAACAGTACTTTCTAGATGAGATCTGAATGAATAGCTTCTCCCTTGTGTAGGGCGGCTTTCTTAGATTCTATTTTATTCCTCATGCTTATTCTAAACTACTGTTTCTGGCTGTAGCATTTAGAGATTTTCCTGTTTAACATATCTTGCTCATTATCCCTTGAGTTGTTCCTGCATATTTTACCTCTTGTAAATTGTAAGACATTTCTGTGTTCTAGGTCCTCAGCTACCTGCAGGGAATGGGATTAGAGAGAAAGTCCCGGGCTTCTTTCGATTGGATTTTTAGTTTACCTAATCAACCTCTGAGCACAGGTTTCAGTAAGGGTAGGTAGGTAGGTAGCTTATTAGGAAGAGCACTAACTATGATCTTAAGTTAACTACTTAATATCCCAGAGCACAGTTTACTTATTAATAAAATACATAACAAAATAAAATAAAATACACAATAAAATAAAATACATAGCATGTGGGGATTTGAGTGAGGAGGAGAGGGAACATGAACCACACCTGCTACACAGCAGCACTCCATAAATAATAGCTAGTACCATTATGGACAAACACCATATTTGGCCTTCCATAATATGACTAAATCTGATCCATCTGCAGAGTGATGCATTTCTTGACAAAATACAGAAAATACAATACCTGAGTCATTTTTTCTCGCCCACTCTGCCAATGCGTTTCTTTCCATGATTGTCTCTCTCGGCTTCTAGGGGAAGGCCTATTATTACCGTGGGAGGTGGTGATTTGTTCCTGCCTCAAAAAACAGCACATTTTTTCCTCCCCTCAAATTGTCAAGTACGTCAAACTTTAATAACTTTACCTCCGAGGAGAAGATCCTGGTTGGGAGCAAGGAGACCCTCTGCGACTAATCCCTATGGTTTCTCCAACTCCCAGGGCTGTGACAGGGGTAGCTTGAGGCTCACAGTCTGGACTGACTCGCGAGACTCCACCGTAGAGTTAACCGCCCCTGATTGGAAAAGGGCGGCAGCAAAGATGTCAATAATATAACACAACGACTGAGCAACAACAGCTGCTGTTCTCTTAGTGCAGGTGGGGTAGGATTTCCTTTGATAATCTCAGTTAGTGCCCTGTTGTAGGTAGAAAATCACTTGAAACATGCAAAGAGCAATTCTCCCATTTCATTCCTGCTCTTGTATTTCTTTACTATAAAAGACTTTGTTTTTTTAAAGAGCAGTTTTAGGTTCGTGGTAAAATTGAGAGGAAGGAAGAGAGTTCCCATATATACCTTTAGTTCCCACACATGCACGGCCTCCCTCATGATCACTAGAGTGGAGCATTTGGTGCATCTACATTGACACATCGTTATCACCCAGAGTCCGTGGATTACACTGGGGTTCACTATGGGCGTTGGACGTTACGTGGGTTTGGACAAATGCATAATGACATGTGTCCACCACCATAGTATCACACAGAGTAGTTTCACTGCCCTAAACATCCTCCATGCTCCACCTGTTCATCCCTCCCTAGCCCCAACCCTTGGCAAACTTCTGATCTCTTTGTTGTCTCTATAGTTTTGCCTTTTCCAGAATGTTATAAAATTGGAGTCATACGATATGTAGTCTTTTCAGATCGACTTCTTTCACTTAGTAATATGCATTTAAGGTTTTTCCATGGCTTGACAGCTCATTTCTTTTTAGTGCTGAATAATATTCTATTGTTCTTCTGGGCATACCACATTTTATTCATGCATTCACCCTACTGAAGGGCATTGCTTCCAAGTTTTGGCAATGATGAAGAAAGCTATTGTAAATATTGTGTGCAGGTTTTTGTGTGGATATAAGTTTTCAATCCTTTGGGATAATATCAAGGAGCACAATGTCTGGGTCCTAGGGTAGGAATATGTTTAGTTTTTTTGTAAGAAAACCTCCAAACTATCTTCCAAAGAGGCTATACCATTTTGCATTTTCACAAGCAATGAGTGAAAGTTTCTGTTGCTCTATGTGTTTGTCAGCATTCGGTGTTGTCAGTGTTCTGTATTTTGGCCATTCTAGTAGATACATAGTGGTATCTGATGGTTGTTTTAATTTGCATTGCTCTGATGACACATAATGTGGGGCATCTTTTCATATGTGCTATGGTCTAAACGTTTGTGCCTCCCCCAAATTCAAATGTTGAAACCTAATTACCAGGGCGATAGGATTAGGAGGTTGAGCCTTTTGGAAGGTGATTAGGTCGTGAAGGTGGAGTCCTCATGGGATTAGTGCTTTTATGAAATAGACCCCAGAGAGCTTATTCACCCCTTCCACTAAGTGAAGACATGGCGTGCCATTTGTATATCTTTTTTGGTAAGATATCTTCTTCTTCTTCTTCTTTTTTTTCTATCTCACTCTACCTTTTTCCTTGTTGAATTTGTAATCTTTGTTATATGCAAGGTATCCAGAATGCCAGGTACAAGTTCAAGACTCACCTTACTCCTCTTTGGGGACAGGCCCCTCTCTCCATTGTTGACCTTCTCCAAGAGGAACCTCACCAGCCACCCATGGAATGTGGCCTTATCTCTAGTAAAGATCCCATGTTAATAACGTAGAACACCTCTGAAATGGGAAAAAATCTCACTCACAGTTACAGGCATGTCACTTGTTCACAGAGCCACAACATGATGTTAGTGTCCTGTCTCTTTGTTCAGGCTGTAGTTAACTCTAGTTTTTGTTCCCTCAGCACGTGGGAATAGGGAATCGTGCAGGGGTTAGGGTGGAGAACAGCTGGTAAGGAGGATGGTTGGCAGTGAATTAACCTGCACCAAGACCAAGGAAACAGAAAATCCAGACAGGAGAAAACCCACAGGCAGGTAATTCGCACATCAACTCTACAGGAAATTCACAGGGCATTATTCCCAGGCAGAGTTCTTAAGGTTCATAAGTTCCTTAATAAACCCATCCTCCAGCTTCCTGAAAAGAGACTTTGGGTTTTATCCAGCTCCGAAACTTGCTGACCACGGGAAAACATAGGAATGTATGCAAGTTGGTTGCCTTGCCTTTTTAATGTGCCAATTGTAGTCATTAAGTGCCACCGGAAGAAGATGAACATGCAATTTAGAAAGAAACTTGCATTTAACTATCGGCTTAATAAATATGGAGGGATTACAGCAGTAAAAATTTATTTCTTCCTTAATTTGCTAATGTGCATTGTTACTTCCTCTTCTCCAAGCTCAGGGGCCTGGGCTTCAAGGGCAAGCAAGTGCTCCCGAGCGAGTGGGAGGGCGGTGGGTGTTACTGTCATATGGGAGTTACAATGTTGTACCCTCAGCATTCGGAGGACCCAGGCTGTCCTGTCTCTCCCTCCTGCATGTCTGTCTGTGTTTCTCTCCTTTTGTGGCATGTGGGCCTGACAACGCTCATTTGTGTGTTTTCCAACATGATTCTGTCTCCCGACTTCCTGGATTCACTCCCTCGTTTCTTGATTCCTGTGTCTCTCTCCTGCCTATGTGTCCACCTCGGTGCTGTGACCATCAGCTCCAGATCCTGGCCTGATGAGACCTTCAAAGAACCTGGAGGTTCCTTCTAGATCAGGAGAGGATGTCAGTGGATGTCATCACACGACTGCCATTGAAAACGTGCAGGTGATCTTGGCACGTTCTTGTAGGCGTGACCTTGAGTGCAGGTGTAAGCAGGGGACGGCTTCATGGCGCTCCCTTTTGTTCTCTTACAACTTAGGCTTCCTCGCTGTGCTTCCCCATCGCACTTCTGGGCCTTTTCTAGTTCCTCTTTCTTTCTCTGTCGGGTTTGCCATTTGGTAAGGATTTTATTAAGTGATTGAAAGTCCACATTTTGCTCATTCATCAAAGTGAACCAATACTTTGATGGAACATTTTCTGACCATCACAGACCTTAGTGACTTTTATCTTTTTGTAGCTGAAATGAGATTAGCAGTTTAGCAGCTCTGAGATATTTTATTTTATTATTTTATGGTTCTGAGGGAATATCAAAAGCCTTAGGATAAAAAGTCCGTTTTAGACAATTAGGCTCCTGGTTTGTTGTTTTTTTCCTGCAGATAATTTTGTTATTTAATGTAGTCCTGTACTACATTAGTCTTTTGTAAGAATTTTGTATCTCATAATGATGATAAAATCTAGGTATTAAGATACATTTCCAGGGTCATCTGCTATCACAAATGTATTCAGTGTTCCCTGAAGTTCTAGTCAGTTTAGTAACCCAAGTAACAGAAATGAGAACTATAAAATTTTCAGAGGAAGAGATAAAAGTATTACTTGCAGATGATATAATTATCCTTTTAGAGCTAATGTAATTCCATTAAAGCACTGAAGAAAGTTGACAATCACTTAAAAAACGTAACATGTACTTCTCAAGGTCATCTAATAGACTGAACAGAGAAGAAAGTAGAATTAATGCATGTGTGGGGGGGGGATGTGCCTTATCAGATATTAAAATGCATTATAAACCCATAATACATTAAAATAATGTGATACTAGTATAAGAACAGGCACATATAGCTTAAACAAAACAAGGTCAAGAAATAGATCTCAGTGCATATTGTATTAAGTATATCATCAAAGTAGAATTACAAACCAGTGGAGACAAGAAAGTTCCACTCATTCCAGCCAACATGTTTGGGTAAATTCCTTGTATCTGGCACTGTGATAAGTTTAGAAGACATAACTCTGCATATGACAAATCCCAGGATTTCAAGAGGCTCAAGTCTTTTTGGGAGACAGACAAGTAAAGATAAACTTGGAAAATATGAATCACATAAGTGATGGAATGGCATAATCACCGGGAACACACAGAAATACTCTTAATCCAGCCTCAAGGGTTAAGGAGGTTTTCTTTATGGAAGAGACATCTACGCTGGATTTAGAAGGGCAAGAGAGACGTAAGCAGGTGCAGGGGTTCTGAAGGGCATTTAAAAATGAGCAAGCAGAAGGTTACAACCCAAGGGTCTGGGGAGGACATAGGACAGTTGCGAAGCCAGAAGTAGTTCAATCTGGTCCATGTTGGTGTTGGGCAGAGAGTGGGAAGAGTATGGAATGACAGGGTGGGAAACTGAGGAAAGGTCGCAGTTAGTTTTCTTCTGCTTGCTAAGGAGATCTTAAAGAAGACCCAGGGACCTACTGGATGTAGCAAAAGCTCTGGAAAATGTGAGGGTGACTTCTAGGATTCTGGCTTGGGTCGCTGGGAGAACGGTGATGAGCGAGGAGCATGTCCGCAGAGGTAGAGGGAGGTGACGAATGAACTTGGGTACGTGTTAAGCACTTAAGGAATATTTGTGTCTGTTACTATTCACTAAACATTGCTGGTTCACTAGTTGAAAGCATGTATTGAAGCCTTAATTCGCAACAAATAAAAAAGCGGATTCCTGATGGAAAACAGAACTAAAAGAAACTAGAAAATATAGAACCTAGATTGATAATACGTCTTAGTTTTGGACAATGACCTATGAAGCAACCTTTGTATTTTCTTTTAGATATTTGGCAAATTATCTATAGGACATGTAGCACTCCTACCTTTAGAGAAAAGCTAAGTAATGAAAAACCTTGTTTGTAGTTTCCTATTAATAACAACACACTTCGGTATCTGAATATAGTGGCGCACTTTCCAAACTGCTCTTAAAGTGTCTGCAGATATAAAAAGGGATCAGCTTAATATCGTGAGTCAGAAGTCTGGATTCTCAGGGGACAGATTCACTTGCGCATGCTTTAAATATGTATGTGTTGTGTGCTGGACACTCTCTAGATACTGGTGTCCCAGAAGCACAAAACCTCTGAAGCCCCTGCTCTTTTGGGCTCCATACCAGATCAGAGGCACATTTCAACAGCAGAATGGAGAGACGGTTGAATTGATGGGCCAAGATAATATGAAAGTTTAAATCTCAGATCTGGCAAGAGACTCAGAGTCTATTTTATTTTACAGATGAGGAAACAAAGACTCAGTTCGAGGGGCTTCTTCCCCAAGCAGTTGCCACAAGAGGGAGGACCAGAATTCAGAGTTCCTGTTTTTTTGATTTAACATTGTATCAATGTATATATCTTGCCTCCTCCATTCATGTCTTAGCATTTGCTAAGAGAGCAAAAAATATTCATAGAATGGGGTTTATGTGTCACAGAAAAATCCATATAGTTCTTGCTTTGCAGTAAAAAGTCATAAAGGAATGTGTCCTTACCGCTGGAAGATGCTGCTTATTTGCATTCATTCAATGAACAAATAGTTATCAAGCTTCTGCTATGTACAAGGACCCTGTGAAGAGAACACAGCTGCAATTAAGGCAGATTGTTCCTGCTCTTTGGAATTTACATTCCGCAGGGGAGAGAGATAATAAAAACCCAATGGTGGTAGATTCTTGTTTTTCGATGTAGTAATGTTCTATAAAATCACCTGGAACACTGAATTAGCACATTCTGAACCATTGCTCCTAGGGGAAACCCTTGTTTTCTGTGTGTTTCTGTTTAAAGACACGTTATTTAATATATACTGCTGGTGCATTAACATTGAACATGGCTAACAGCTCTATCGCTCAAGCCTGAACAAAGCTCATCTAACACAGATTTTCTCCATAAAGCGTATCACAGCCTTTCTGCACTTAGGAACACTGGATGGCACTTCGATGCTTAGGGGCTATTTTAAACTGTGAAATCACCGGGGGGGAAAAAAAAGCACAAAAATATGAACAAGGTGGCAGTAAATAGACCACAGAAAGAATACTTGTTTACAGTACAAGAGCTGAAACAAAAGGCAGAATGTCACCATGTTTGACCTCAGCTGGGAATACGTGCATCCAGACAGTCGTGGTTTTTTTTTGTTTGTTTGTTTGTTTTTTGCCTTTCTTTGCATATCCATGAATGATCACCAAAGCACCATGAGTATTGATTTTGGGCTGGGCGGGGGGCGGGGGATCACAACTAAATTTTAGTGAGTCAGCAAATTTGCAAACATGAAATCCCCAAACAAAGAATATTGAGCACAATTAGCTGTTTCATTACCATGGCAATTGTGCTGATGGCTATGGTGATACAATATCGTTTCACAGGGAATTTGGAGGTCAGAGAAGGTTCTCTGAGAAAATGACATTAGAGCTGAGGTCTGAAGATGAGCAGGTGTTAGCTGGCCTGAGTGGGGAGGAGCAAACATCATGTGCAAGGGGACTGGGATGGGAAGGAACATTGCATATTTCTAGGGCCCAGATGAAGTTCCTGGTAGCTGGGTTACCTGGACAGGTGGGGAAGGAGCGGCCTGATTATGCAGGACCTTGTGACTCCATTACGGGATTTTAGTTTTATTCTAAAAGCAATGGGAAGCCAAGCTAAGAGGTGTTAAAGATTTGTGTTTAAAAAAAAAAAAAATCACTCCCATTGGCTGAGTAGAAAGAAAGGGCTAGAAGGGGCTGAGGGGAATGTGGAGAGGCAATTAGAAGCTTATTTCAGCAGTTGAGGAGAGACAGTACCAGTGCTAGCGTAAGGACAGAGGGTGAAGAGAAGGTGGTGGTAGGGTCAGTGCTGGGTTTCTGGTATGTGCAGTTGCATAGATTTGGGCTCACTCTTACTGATAAGTTCAATTAGTCAGGAATAAATCATTTAATTTCTTTTTTATTTTGTTTCATTTATTTAACATTTTCCTCCCAGTTTGAGTTTGGGATCCATTATGATAAATTGTTTTTCCTTCATATCCCTAGCAATGGCAGGCTTGCAATAATAACAGGAGCAATTGACTTTAAATAGTGAATGGTAAGCCCCTTTTGCATGAAGCCGTTCTTGTCTGTGCTTTGCCTGAGTTATGGCTACGGTAATGTGGTAACTGGCACAACTTCAACAGCTATAATATCTCTTCAATTACAGCTGCCTGAAAATTACTTAAAGTTTCAAATGCTTAATGCATCGAGATAAGGCTGTGGGGAAGAGAGATCAGTCATGTGAACGCTTGTCTTTGCAGCACAGAGACATCCCCTTGTGCCACTGAAGCTTCGAGAATAGTTGAGGTTACTCTCCGGGCAACAAAGAAAGATCAATAGAATGAGTTGAAACTGGTGACTTGGAGCAAAGTAGACATTTCAGAAAGAGTTTTTTAAAGTTATTAAATTGGAGTTGATGGTTTTAAAACACATTGAATCAGTTTAATAGAATAATTCATTCATTCATTGATTAAACACACATTTATCGAGCATATATTATGTGCCAACTACTGTGCTTGACATTAGAGGTCAAAGGGAAATAAGGCATATTCCTATCAAGGGAAGGGTCTTCTAGTGGACAAGGTAGAGCAATACACAGCTAATTATAACATTAGTGGGAAGATGAGATGCAGTAGTCAATAAGAGTATCTGCTACACCATGTCCCTCTATGAAAAGAAAACACTTAAAATTTGTTTCTTCTGGGGTGTGATTGGGGGAAACCTTTACTTTTACTCTATTTCACAGAAATATTTGCTTAAATAATGATATATTTCAATCATATAAAGAAATATAATGAGAATGAATACCGTATGATTCTACTTCTATGAGATAACAAGGGTAGTCAAACTCACAAAGAAAGTAGCATGGTGGCTTCCAAGTGGTTGGAAGGAGGAAGCACAGGAGGACCAAAAGGGACTTCTAGAAGCTCCTGCCCAACATTGTTGCGTATATCTAACTGGGAAACTCTACCTCCCATAGAGGCTGGGAAGTGGAGGTTTTCAGCTGGGTATGTTGTCACCCTGGATAAAATCATAGTTTTCCTGCTAAGAAAAAAAAAAAAAAGAAAAAAGAAACATGGAGGTGCAACTAGCAGTTGGTGCTGTAGTATCTTCTAATTTTTGTTAATTTAAATATCTTTTAAAAATTAAAATTAAGAGCAATTCCAGTTGTTGATTGCTCTTCGTAACAACCAATCCTTTTTTGTTATTATGTTATTGTTATTATTATTATTTTGAGACAGGGTCTCCCTCTGTTGCCAGGCTGGAGTGCAGTGGAGTCAACATAGCTCACAGCAGCCTCAAACTCCTGGGCTCAAGCAATTCTCTTGCCTCAGCCTCCCAAGTAGCTGGGACTATAGTTATAGGCCACCACATCCAGCTAATTTAATTTTTTTTTTTTTTTTTTTTTTTTAGAGATGGGGTCTTGCTATGTTGCCGAGGCTGGTCTCGAACTTTTGGGCTCAAGTGTCCCTCCCTCCTCAGCCTCCAGAGCACTGGTATTACAGGCATGAGCCACTGCACCCAGCCTCCTTCCTTTCGTTTAAAAAATTAACATATAATTTACATGCAGAAAAATTTACCCTCTCTGGTATACATTTCTGTGAGTTTTGAAAAATGCATGCATTTGTTAATCTGAGGAACACATCACACAGGGTGATACAGAAAGAAAATTATGAGGTGTGGGCAGAGCAGTAGGTAGGATCCCACTCCCGAGGGGCATTTTAGGTGATGATTAGGAGTCTGGATTTTAGTCTAAGTGCAGCAGAAAGCCACTGGAGAGTTGTAAGCAGGAGAGTGATGTGATGGAATTTATGTTGGAAAATTTATTCTGAGCTTTCTCTGGAGAACAGATTGTAAGAAACGCAGGGAAGAAAGCAGTCTGAGTACAAGGCTATTGTGTAGTCCAGGTAAGTGTTCGCAGTCATTGAACAAGGGTGGTTGCAGTGGAGACGGATTCAGACAGATGCAGTGTGTGCTGCAGTCAACAGGATTTGCTCTTGGATTTTCATCTTCAGCTATTTCTATTACTTGGATGTGATTCCCTCTGGAATCAGATGTTCAGAATAATCACTGTAATTTGTGAATTTCTTTGCATACATACTCTGCTAATTTGGTAAAGCTGTTATTTTTTTCTCATTTCCCATCCATGTGTGATCCACAGGCTGCATGATGTAATTACTTTTCTGGATTACAGAAAAGAATGGAGAAAATATCCTATTTAATAAAAGAGTTTTAAATATGCTTGTATGAACTGGATTTTACATGAGGATTTAAAAGTAGGTTAAGAAAACTACTGGATGGAAGACTTAACTCAGGAATTTTGGGAAGGTCTCAGCCTCTTCAATATTTTCCTTAAATTGTTTAACTTCCATTAACGATGTTCATCAACTTTTTTTTTTTTTAATGTTAGCCTTCCTGAGAAAAGTGGCATATTAAATCCCCTGTACTGTATTATACATTCCATTATTAATTTACTTTTCCTTTTAAATCATTTGTGATCACATGTAGGAAAAGTGGGTATTTGTAACAATCAGTTTCATTTATTTAATCAAAGTCTTTCATAGATGAAGGACTGATTCTAATTGGAATAAAACGATGAATGAACAAATAGATGAATAATCATAATTACTGCAAGAAGTCCTCTAGTCCCGGGAACCCTTGGTCACCTGGCCCACAAAAGTTTTGGCAGAACTGCAATAAAAACACATGCCATAAAGCAGCGAAAGACTATGCAAAGAAATAGGGAAATAATACCAAGAAAATATAAATAAAAAATGAAAAGTCATGATCACATAAAAAAAAAAAAGAACATAACTTTGAACCATAAAGGGCAGCATAAATGCTATATTTGAGCTATAAATTTCAGTCTGGACTTCCTGGAACCAATATAAAAAAAGAGTCACAACCAAAGAGTCATCTCCCAATTCTTAGTGTAGCAGGAATCCCAGTCTGGGCTTAACACCTTAGAACTGAAGTTTTTCTGGGTCCACAGTGCACCTGCTGTGTGTCTCCTAGGCACCTCCTGGAGAAAAAGACATTCCCCAAAGAAGAGAGAGCTGGAGTGTCATTTAGGGTCAATGTACTCAGGGGCAGGGATTGGGCATATCCACATGTGTAGGGTCGTCATAGTCTTCTGGGCAAGCACTTGTGCTGGTACGCTAGTGGGTAGATAAAAGTGATTCCAACTGGAAACATCATAGTTAAAAGTCAAGCCCCATAGCAGAATCTCCCAAAATGTTACATATTGGGACATTTTCCCTCAGGATGTTAATATGTATTTTGAAAAACAAATGTTCTGTGATTACTTGTGAACTATCATGTGAAACATATGTAAATAAGAGCCTTCCCAGTGTTTGAGTCCTATTACTAAGGTCACCTGAACAGGTTTAAGGCAGATTTTAGTGACTGTTACTCCCAACTGCTTATGCAGGACAACCTTGCAAAGTCTCTATTCTCCCACATAATTCTAGGCGTCCTCAAAGGGTTTCAGATCGGTTCTGGAGGGCTTTTCCTTGATGTCTGCTGGGTACAGCTGCAAATTCTTTTGACTATCACTGCTCCTGGGGTGTACCCCTGACAGATTCTGTTTCCACCTTCCCCCATGGCATGGCAATCTCTTGCCAGGGAATATATATAGTCTCATATCAGGCCACACATTTCTGTTACCCTTATCAGACCTTGCAGTACATTCAGGACCTCAGTGGACACTGCTTCTACTTCTATTTCCTACTGGGGATGAGGTCTACTGCTAGGAGCAGCTACTGCTTCCACTGTCTCCGCTGGGACCGGCTGTCCTACTGGGCATTGCCACCAATGCAGTGGAAATTTTAATATGCTAAGCTGCTTGCTTACCAGTGATGCAGCGGAGACAAATGACAAGCAAAATAATGGTACTTCGATGTTCTACAGAATTCGTGGTGCAACGATTCTTTATTATACTACCTGAAGTGCGAGGCCACTGGGTCTTAACACTCTGGCATCTTGGCTAGGCTTCCTGCACCAAAGAAATCAGACCGCAGGGCTTGATGGCTCAGGGCAGGTATAGGGTCCTTATCCATTGGTTGGATGGGTAAATGGATTCAACCTGTAGTTTGGCGATTTTAGATTAAGGGAAGAAGCAGAAAGCCTCGTTTAGGTCTTCAGCTAAGCCCCATGCTTCAGAGAAGCTCACCAGAAAAGCTCTAGATTTTGTGAGGTGGAATACAGATTGTTTTTTCAGCTATTTTTTTTTTTTTTTTTTTAGAGATAGAGTGTTGCTCTGTTGCCCAGGCTGGAGTACAGTAGCACGATCACAGCTCACTGCAGCCTCAAACTCCTGGGCTCAAGCAATTCTCCTGCCTCAGCCTCCCAGTGTGCTGGGATTACAGACATAAGCCACCACATCTGTCCTGCTTGCTCGGCTATTAATAAAGTGGTCCTTTGTTTTCCATTGGTTGAGTGTCCTTTGCCTATTGTTCCTTCCTTTATAGGAAGCCCATGGAATCAGAACCCCACATCAAATCACTAATATTAATACTGATTACTAGTTACTAATTGTACTAACATAAATATTAACAATCATTAATATTAATCATCATTAATATTAAGTATCACTAATATTAATGGTAAGTATAAAAAACTGCAAACCAATAGGGAAAGAATACATTTTTTCAAGGTGTGTGACTGAGAAAACTGACTGCAAAAAACTCTACTGACTCAGATTAAATTTACATTAAACACATCAGTGTAGGTTACAGATCAATGTAAAAGATAAAAACCATAAAAATGTTAAAAGGAAATGTCAGTGAATATTTATTTTTTTACCAGGTTAGGGAAGAATGTTGTCTGCCTACACACAGTAAAGAAAATCAAAAAGGAAAAGATCAAAACATTTGACCACATAAAAAAATAAACCTCTTTTCGTAAGTCAAAATGTACCAAACACAGACACAAAGTTTCAATGTTACTAAAAGAGAGGTTGAACAGTAATTCAGATCACAGACTCTGTGGACTCTTATAATCTGTTTCTGGACATAAGAGCTTATGAGATCAATGTTAAGGGTATCAACTCTTTGGCCCAGTGATCCCACTGTTACGAATGGATTGTACATTGATTGATTTATAAGTACAGCAAGGATATTAATTGCTGCATTTATGACAACAACAGAAACTAGAAAAACCCTAATTTTCATCAACAGTGACCTTGTATATTTTGTAACATCCATACAATAGAATAAGAGGCAGCCACTATAAAAAAAATGAAGTAGCTCTTTTTATGCATGTGGAAAGATTTCAAAAATTGCTAGATGGAAAAATGATCTACCGAAAAGTATGCTCACCTTTTTATTTATACAACATATGTATTGGTATTTGTATAGCCTTTCCTTTCTCTGGAATAGTACAAGAAACTATTGACGGGGCTATTTTGGGGAATAGGACTGGAGTTTGGTAGGAGAGAGACTATCATAACTTTCTGTATGTTTATTTTTTTCACATCTATTTCATTATCTTGAAAATAAATGACAAATTTTCTTTTGTTTTATAAAAGGGCATATACTTATATTTTAAAAATGCTGTGCATGACAAATACATACAGTTTTATCTGTCGATAAAAACAAAGCATATACTACAGTCTGACAGCTCTGGAATTAAACACAAATAAGGTTGCGAAAATTATTTCTCAGAGTCTTATTTTAGTCATTTGTAAAATCTTAGTCACATTGGAAAATAATAATGTCTGCCTCATAGGACTTTTTGAAGATTAAATGAGACAATGGCATATAGAAAGCAGTAAATAAATGTTTGCTATTCTTATTATTGGTGATCTCAGTGTAACTTGAAATTATTCACTGGCTTTTAAACTATTCCTATTTGCATAATATTATTATGAGTGGTTGCTCCAGGGATTAAAATACAATTCTAGTTTCCCATAGTCTTCTTAGCATTAATATTGTACCAACTCATACAAAATATATAAACCTTGCAATGGTAAGATTTAGTTATCCCTTTTTCCAAGTCCTTTATGCAATTTTTGTCATATCTATTAAATCTACATACATTAGCAAACCAACAAGATGATAGTATAATCTTGCTTTAAAGAGCCATATGTATTTTAAAGACATTAACAGGAAAAAAGTCTTTCCTGTTTCGTCAGAAATTTAAAACTTCTGACGCTCTTCATTTTTTTTGGAAAGATTGCATATTTCCATCTGTTTTCATTTGCTTTAAGACTGAAAACATTCCTTAGCATTTCTTTTTGTGCATTTATGCTTTATAGATCTTTATACATCCCACTTATGTATATTCTTATGTTTTCTTGCAGAAATATTAATGTGCTTACTTATGGGGCCCTATAGCAGATTCTGCTGGGGGTATTAAACTGTGTTATTTGGATAAATTCTACATAAACTCAGGAGCTGAATCAACAAGTTTTGGTGATGGTGGATGGCAGTGGAATTAGTGAAAGAGAAAGAAAAGAGGCAATGATGATTCTCAGTTTTATTACTCGGCGATAACGATGAGTGTGGTGCCGTTTAATGAGAGTAGAAGCAAGATAGCCAGTCTGATGGGGAGTGGGAGTGGGGGTGGGAGAAGTCACTGAGTTTCGTTTCATACGTGTGGCAGTGGCACATCCATGTCCAGGAAGCAGAAGGATGCACACGGGCCAGGAGCTCAGGAGGGAGGTCCGCGTTAGCGAAGTGCAGACTTGTGTGCCAGGCAAGCAGGGGAGAACTGAAGCAAGGAGATGGCTCGAGGTCATTCAAGGGGCATGTACAGGATGAAAGGAAAATCAGATCTAGGGCAATCATCGGCACCCCCAATTTCGGTGGGGTCGTGGGGGAGAAAGAGAATTTCTGGGAGATGAAAGGAGAAGATGAAACGGTGAGTGTAGGAAGCTCTTTCAGGAAGCTTGGCTGAGAACAGAGAGGACTGAAGAGGTCTTTCTTTAATTTATTTACTTTTTCAACATGTATGAGACCCGAGTGTTTTTCCCACGTTCATACGAAGAGGCCAATAGAGGGAGAGACTTAAGGATATTTGATGAAGCACATTCTCCAAAGGCAGATGAGACCTGGAGGACAGGGGGAGGACTGAGCGTTAGGGAACAGAGCCGGTATTGTGACAAGAATAGGAGGAAGAGGGTCAGAATGGATGCTGGTGGCTGGCTGCACACAGGTGCGGGCATTCCTGCCTCCTGGCTCCTGTTTTCTCCGTGAAGTGGACGAGGGGTACCGCAAATGAAGGGATGAATGAGCTGATAGTTTTTGAAATAGACACCGTGGAGACCCTAAAAGAGAGTCAATTAGGGAAACAGAAGGGCTTGCTGGTGGACACGAGGATCCAGTAAATCTGTAGTCACCCCAGGCAGCAACTCCTTTTTCACACTGTGAAAACCAGGACAGAAATCCGCCTGACACTGCAAACTCTCCCTGAATCCCTATGTGTTTGTCATAGTGGGTGCTCTCTTTTTCTCTTTGAGAGTTCTCAGCTTCTGGTGACATTCTGCAACCACCTATAACCCCTAAAGTATTGATATTTTTTTGGCCATCTTGGCACTAAAATTTTCCCCTGGAGTCTTCCCTCATCAACGGTCATGTGAACACAGCATTGCATAAATTATACCATAAGCCTGTCCAAGAGAGGACAACCTAGATGTTAGCTTCAGCAGAGGATTTAAGCAAAGCCACTGCCTGTAAGAAAAATACTTTTCCACTTTGGGGACTGTTCCCATGAGACTTGCCAGCTAAAGTCCCGTGAGCTCTGCAAGACTTCTCCTGAGACTGGAAGCACTTCATTGAAGGTATTTCATGTGGGATATTTTTAGTAGCCATTGATTTCTTATAGAAACTATGCATCCTGTGCCCCTGTCCCTTTCATTCATGTGTTCTTGAAAGCACTTTTAGCTGAACCTTAAAAGGAAAAGAGGTACAGGAGGCTGTGAAAAGACAAGAATATAGAGACCTATTTGAGTTTTATGGGAGTCCCAAAGCATTTACAGGAAAGGTCTGAATGCAGAGCCTGCTGCTAGAGGGCGGGGACCATCAGCTGGCAGATGATCTTGGGGCAAATGGTTTTCACTTTGGAGGACAGGAAGGTAGAAGAGCAGAAGCCAGGCTGAGGCTCATAAGAGCATTACAGAACCAAATTAGCCTCCCACGCTAGTGGAGGAGCAGGGAACGTCATCTTCTCTTAGGAGGCAAAGGGCAACATCAAAGACAAAGCACTATCCATTGGTGAAAGTCTAAGCAAATGACAAGAGCAGAGCAGGGGAGACACCAGAGTTTCTTTTGTTCCTTCATGCATTTGTTCACTCATTCGTGGAGCAGGTGTCTGTGGAGCTAGCCCTAGGAAAGAGGTAGGCTTTAGACACTGGCTGGGAGAGGATGGGGCTCTTAAATGGAGAGCTTGAGAGAAGCAATGGTGTAGAAGTGGAGAAGTGCAAGTGTGGCATAAAGAAAGGTGAATGGTTTCACTTGCTCAGAATAAGATGAATTTAGAAGAGAAGTTTGGATTAGATTGGGTGGAATCTTGAATGCTGGGATAAAGCCTTTCCACCCACATTGAACACGGGCTTTGCAAAGATCAGTAGGAACGGACGAGGTGTACTGAAGGCAGAAACACCAGCTGGGCAGGTTTTGGAGAGTCCACTTGATAGAGATTACGGGCTTGAGTCAGGAGGAGAAGAGACACATGTAAAAGACACCCAGGAATTATAAATATGCCGATAGGATTTGGAAAGACAACAGATAGGATGTGATTGATAAGGAAAGAAGGGCTTGAGGTCCCAAACCTGGGGATCTAAGGATGCTGGGACATTGACCATCTCTGCTGAAAAGGTCCCTAGTCACATCACCCTTGGCAGAACAATTAGTATGATCTTATCTTTTCCTGGCTTATTTATTTACTTTGTTTAATCTTTATTTTCCCACTAGAAAGTATGCTTCATGTGAGTGGAGAAATTATCTGTCTTTATAACATAGCTCTGCCTCCTAAATCTTCACCTGTCAAATAATAGGTGCTCAACAAATATTTGTTGAATGAATGCTGAATGGTATCCTTCTCTAGAAATAGAAAAAAAAAGACAGAAATCCTAAGTAATCTGAGAGAGAAAATAATTTCAGAAGTTACAATAAATTATCCAGCTTAGCTCTGCTAATAACCGGCCATGTGAACTTCGGGACATTTCACAGTACGCCTTGTCTCATTTTTCTGATCCATAAAATAGAGTAATATTAATTTCCCCCTATTTTATGGTTTCAAACATAAAATTGTATAATGGGCATGAAAGCATTTTGGAAAATTAAAAGTGGTGATTCAAATATAAGATCTTATCAGGAGGCGGTATTCTTTGTAATGTCTTCTCTAAAAGATATAAAATTGTTTTGAATTTAATTACCTGTAGAAAATTTTAAATTCTTGTTTGCTTTCCTTTTTCCTTCATTTAACGTGATATTGTGACTAAGAGCATTTGTGGGATACAGCTGTGATCTACGAGTCTGAAGAAGCATGCGGTAGCCTTTCACCAATTAAATTTCCTTTACTTAAGGTCTGGATAATTTTAGAATGAGAAAATGATAATAATGAGAGGTATAGCTTCCTGGAAAATGCATCTTACTTTTGTCAGAAAGAAGGCTGGGCAGTAATATGCCTCAGGATTTTCATGGAGGGAGATGGGTTCACTACGCAGTTCAAACTGAATACATGATTGGATTTCAGAAGTCACCAGGTGACTGCATCTTTAGCATGTCATTAATCAATGTTTATGAATTTTGACAAAGGGAAAACATCCTTTACTCTCCTGGGGCTTTTGCATTGCTTTTTAACTGAGGGTTAATCTCCTTTGGAAACGTTGCCCTCCTACTTTCTGCAGGTTTTGAAAAGCTACCTTTCAGTCCTGGCTGTTGGCTTGTAAGTCAGAGTTGAGTGGTCACATGGAATGGCTGGAAAAGAAAGGGTTTGCAGTAAGAATGCCAAGTCCACAGGCCTTGACCAGCCTGGGTGTGGGGGAAAAGAGAAGGAGATATTCCAAGTCCTGGGTGCTGAGGTTCTCCCCCATAGGGGGGACCAGGGCTAGAGCAGCTCAGTGACCCCAGTGGCTGAGGTCAGGGAGGAAGAACAAGGGATGACAGTACTGGGTGGAATGTATAATATGCAACAGAAGAACCATGTGACAGAAAACAAAAAAGCTCATACAAAAGAGTTATTTGCCTTACATTCACTGAAATTTTTCATTCACACCCATCCTTGAGGCTGCTGGTTGTTTTTCAATGAAACTGTCCAAAATGACTGTTTCTTTTCTCTTGATGTAGTGGAAATCACTTGGGCTTTGGAGTCAGACAGACATGGGTCCAAATCCTGGCTCTGCCTCCTCACAGCTGTGCAACCTTGCACACTTTATCTAGCCCCTGTGTGCAATGGTTCCTTCATCTGCAAGGATTGGTGTAAGGATTCAAATTATATAGCATAGCTTGTGGCTCAAGCTACTCAGTATATTCAGTGTAACCATCATCACTCTCCCCATCACTCCTGCCCTTGTTGCTTCTGAGATCATTCAGTCTGTTTCACTGATCATGTCAATATTTGATGCTTGCTTTTATTGTATTTCAACTGTATGAAGTACTGAAATGGAAGAAAGAAGTTGGAGAGCTTCATAGTGGGAACTATCCCAAATCCAGCATCTCTTCTCTCTGGGAGGTGAGAACTTATTTCTTGAAAACATTAATAAGAAATCAGTAACAACCTCTATGCTAAGAACAAATGAAATAATCATTATTCTTATTAGAATGCTGTCTTAGTTTGTTTGGGTTGCTATAACAAACTACCACTACTTTGGTCACCTATAAACAGCAGAAATTTATTTCCTACCGTTCTGGAGGCTGGGAAGTGCAAGATCAAGGTGCTGACAGATTCGGTGTCTGCTGAGTTTGTAGATGACATCTTCTCCCTGTGTTCTTACATGGTAGAAGGAGTGAGCTCTCTGGGATCTCTCTGATAAGGGCACTAATCCCATTCATGAGGACTCCACCCTTATGAAATAATCACCTTCCAAAAGGCCCCACCCCCTAATAGCTTGGGGGTTAGGATTTTAACATATGAATTTTGAGGGAATGTAAATATTCAGACGATAACAATTATGGATTTCTCAACCAAGAGAATATCGGGGGGTTTTCTATGATTTACTTTAGCCTACCAGCTGTTAAAGAAACATTCCTTCAACACATAATATTCTAGCCAAATGACTTATACTACCTACAACTTCATAGTGTCTTTTTACTCCAGAGAATACATTACAAAATATCCATTAGCCATCGTAGGGTATTGACATTTTATGTACAGGTTCTCTGCAAATTAGCTCATTTAATTCTCACAACAAACACGTAAGGTTTTACTTTCTTTGTAAGTGAGAAAGTCGAGGAAGTGGATCAAGTGTGTTGCTCATGGACACATAGAGATGAGCTAGCATTCACATTTGTATCAGCTTGACTCTAAAATCTATGCTCCGTTTAACAAATCAAATAAGTCTAATTTAAATAGGGCTGCTTTTTTTTTTTTGAGAGGTTTTGCTTGTCTAGTTCAATTATAGCACTTATACAGAATCATTTTTTTTTTAATGCTACTGGATAAATTGAGCCTTTGCAGTGTTCTGCCTCTATCCCGTTCTCCTTTCATTTCGATGAACTTACCTGTAGCTTTTTACTTTTAATGCTGTTGACCTGGCACACAAACCTAGGGCATGATGTCCTAGTTTCAGAGACAGGAAAAAAAGAATCTGCTTTATTTAAAAACCCTGAGATGTCTGGAGTTTTTCTAGTGAGCTTTAAGCGCTCATGAAAGGCCACTCCATGGAATTTCAAATGATGACTTAGACAAAGATATTTACCAAATAAACGCACAAAGATTCCATAGGCTTTAAAGCCATCTTTTTCCAGCAAGATACAGAACAGACGTTCAAAAGGCATGGATGAGATGACTCAGTCAATATTAAAGCCTTAGACTTCTCTTTTCCGGTTGTGTCGAGTCCTAACTTCAACTCAATCAGTCCACACCATCTCTGTTCCTATCACCCTAGTTCAAACCACCACCTGAGCTGGCACCTTTTATATTGATAAGTCTTCAGTTTCCCCATAACCAATATGATGTAGGACACTGCAATTTTTCAGTTTTTTGACCAGAGTAAGCTTATTTTTCTTGCTTTAAGATCTTTGAGCAAATGATACCCTCTGCCCAGAAGGCTCCTCTCTTGAGCATTATATGCTTAGTTGGTTAGGTCTTAGCTTAACTGTTATTTCTTCAGAGTGACTTTCCCCAACCTTCCCCTGTAGAGCAGCCACTGAATCACTCTCTGCTCATGTGCCTCTTTTACTCGTCCACACTTTACTTATTATGATCTATTGTTATTGTTTACTTACTGATGTATTACTTCTTAATTTTCTCTGTGAGAAAGGCAACCTTTTCAGACCTGTTGCCCCAGCATCTTCAGCATGACAGACAGTGCCACACACCTAGTGGATAGTCATTAAATATTTGTTGAGTTAATAATAGAGCTCTTTTCATTCATATTAAATAGGGAATGTTACTCTAAAAGACAAGGAAACAAAGAATCAATAGTATCTTTTTATAAAATGGATATAAGTGTGTCTGCCTAATATGTGTACTATATATAAATATATAATAAATGCATAAAAATGCAGATTATATAAAATATATATTAATAGAAATAGATATTTCTATAATTAACTGATCAATCAGACTGGATCTTTAACAACATAATCCAAATCATATCAGTCTTTTCTTTTCTTTTTTTTTTTTTTTGAGACAGAGTCTTGCTTTGTTGCCCGGGCTAGAGTGCCGTGGTGTCAGCCTAGCTCACAGCAACCTCAAACTCCTGGGCTTAACCCATCCTCCTGCCTCAGCCTCCCGAGTAGCTGGGACTACAGGCATGTGCCACCATGCCTGGCTACTTTATTTTCTATATATATTTTAGTTGGACAAATAATTTCTTTCTATTTTTAGTAGAGATGGAGTCTCGCTCTTGCTCAGGCTGGTCTCCAACTCCTGACCTTGAGTGATCCACCCGCCTCGGCCTCCCAGAGTGCTAGGATTACAGGCGTGAGCCATCGCACCCGGCCAAATCATTTCACTCTTATTCTCAAAACCTTTCAAGACTTAAAAGACCCTACATAATTTGTTTTCCCCTCATTCCAGGTATATTATCTCCTATTATTTTCTCTCTTACACGTTCTCTTTGAGCCATTCTGGCCTCCATGTTGTTTCCCAAACATGCCA
This sequence comes from Eulemur rufifrons, assembly GCF_041146395.1. Lineage (NCBI taxonomy): Eukaryota > Metazoa > Chordata > Mammalia > Primates > Lemuridae > Eulemur > Eulemur rufifrons. The sequence continues at coordinate 7,061,595 of NC_090994.1, forward strand.
GGTACATTGTATTTTAGGGTATTTGCAATAGTTCTTCATTCCACTGGGAATGTTCTTCCCTTACATCTATCCCTTACCTTCTTCAAGACTTGGCTTAAATTTTACCTTTTCAATGAGGTAATCCTATTCTCTGTATTTGCAATTCCAATCCATTCCATTGCAGATCTTTCGTACTCCCAGTTTCCCTTATTCTACTTATTATTCCCTGATAGCATTTACCAACTTCTAATACCCTCTATATTTACCCATTTTAATAGGTTAATACATTTTTTATATTTACTCACTTAAAAATTACATGTATTGTTTATTATTTCTCTCCACTAAAATAAAAACTTGGGGATGGGGAGGGCAGAGATTTTTGACTTTGTATTTCACTCTTATGTAGCCCAGGTTCCTCAAATAGTTGCTGGGATGTAACAGGTTTTAAATACTATTAATAGTTGTTGAAATAAACAGGTAAGTGTTACCGTGTTAAAAGCTCTATGTTCTGAGAACCTTGAAGTCTGATGGATTCTGTGGCTGGTAGTGCTTAGGTCTCTAAATCTGTTTGCCATAACCTTAAATTTGTAATTAAAACCCATAAATAGATACATTATAGTGACATATCTGAAAACCAAAAATAGTAAGAAAAATTGAAAAGCAACAAGAGGGAAAAAAGACCTATTTCTTACAGGGGGACAGTGTTAAAGATACCACTGACTTCTCATCAGAAACAATGCAAGCCAAAACGCCACAGAATGGCACTCTAAAGTGCTGAAAGGGGGGGAAAAAAGTCAACCTGTGTTCTATATTAATAAAAGATTTTTTTAATTGAAGGTAAAATAAAGGTATTTTTGAATAAACAAAAGCTGAGAGAGTTTGTCTCTAGAGGCTACACTGCCAGAAATGGCAAAAGAAGCTCTTCAAACGGAAGGAAAATGATACCAGAGGACATTTGAATCCATAGGAAGGGAGGAAGAGCCATCAGAATAGTAGAGATGTGGGTACATATAAAGGAATGTTCTTATTTCTTTATTTAAAAGACACTTGACCGTTTACAGAAGAAAATGGTAACAATGTATTGTGGAGTTTCTAACTTAGGGAGAAGTAAAATGTATGGCAATAATAGTGCAAAGTGGGTGATGAGAAGTCACTGCGCAAAGACTGTCACATTATACATGAGGTGGTATAGTATTAATCCATGATAGAATGTGCTTAATTTAAGTGTGAATATTACAATCCCTAGAGCAATCACTAAATAATTATAAAAAATATGGCTAAAAAAATCTAGCAATAAAGATTTTTAAAAAGTCTTAAAAAATAGTTAAAAAAAAAAAGAGGGAGACAGCAGATGAGGAAATCATTTGATTTTTGTTCACGATGACATAGGATTCCATATCATTTTTTATAGGTCTTATAATAATCTGAGCATTTTCATTACCATTTATTGCTTCTTACTTTTCAGCTTTCAGGCTTTAGGAAAATCACTTTAATTCTCTGGGCTTCAATTTCTTCAGTGGAAAAACATGTGGTTAGAGTACATGGTTTCTAAGAGCGTAGTGATTCTACATTTTTCTAGTTTATAGCCTTTTGCCATCTAATGCAGATTGTTAGCTAAGCAGGATTTCAACCTGTCCTTTCTTCACTGGGCAGCAGGGAGTCTGGTCTTACCCATGTGGCCTGCACGCAATTAGATTACGTGGGTCCAAGAAAATACGGATGCTTGAGGTCTCACTGGCAGCCTCAGATTGATGGGAATCCACTTTCACCTGACTTAATGGTGTCCCTAATTGAGCCACAGATTGCAGAAATGATAGTTTCTCTTTTCTGAGAGCATCTTACAATCTCAGTGGCATTTGTGGCTTCCTGAATAATTAAGCTGGGACTAAGATAAAATTTCTCACTGTAGCCCATAAGTCCTCTGTGTTACAAGTCTGTGGCCACAAAATAGATTAGACTTTCTTTGTCATATCTTTTCTTTTCCATATAACTCTCGCTCCCAACTTGCCGGAAATTAGCCTCTCTAAATCTGGTGATTTCTGCAACTCAGTGTGTGCCCCGAAAAAAATTTCCCAGGCATCTCTTTCTTGTTCCTTCAACATATCAACATGCTGCGTTGGAAGCTTATACTATGGCCAATCTTCTGACTCATCTCTCTCTCTCTCTCACTTGCTCATTCTTCCTTAGCCATGCAGAGGGCATAATGCGATTCCCAATTCCCCTCAGCATAACTGAGACCACGCCTATGATTTTTAACAAGGCTTTACTGAAGTCTGAGTTGACAGAAATATGATTCAGAGGTGCCATAAATGGACACGAAGGCCACAGGTGACAGCAAAGCTCCTTAGCAGGTCAGCTTCCTACTTAGCCTCAGGCTTGGTTTTGCCTGGAAGGGGCACATTTACCTTCACGCTTGGGAATGCCACTTTTATAATACACTGATGTTTCGTATACATATGGGCTTGTTTCTGGACTCCTTGTTCTATTTCAAAGATTTGTCTAGTCTCATGCATTAATTACCGTAATATTATAATCCATCTTAATATTTGGTAGGGCAAATTGTCCCTCCTTCTTTTCCATTTTCATAATTGTCTTGGCTGTTCTTATACATTTACTTTTTCATATTAATTTCAGAATTAGCTTGTCAAGTTTTATTAAAAAAAAACCTTGAGACTTTTATTATAATTGAATTAACTTTATAGATTAATTTGGAAAGTTTGATATCTTTACAAGATTGAGTCTTCCTATCTAATAGCATCAAACATCTCTCCATTTATTCTGGTCTCCTTTATATGCCCTTCAATAAAATTTTATAGTATTTTTCCAAAAAGGCCTTGCATATTTCTTATAAAGTTCATTCCTTTATAGTGTTTGCTTCTTTTATGAGAAATAGGATCTTTTTATAGGAAATATATTGATTGTGGTATGTTGCTCTTGTCTCCTTGCAGAAATCTTTCTTATTAGCTTAATAGTTAAAGTTTATAGGATATTTAGGTGCAAAAAGGCTTCTACTAGAATAGTAAAGCAAAAATCATACATGAAAATGTTACTGGTTTTATCTGTAGAAAAATAAATAACTAAAGATTATTAAACACCGTAAACACAAATGAAAAAATAGCACTCAGACAATATTTGAAAATACTTAAGACAGAAAGATCTTTTTTTTTTTTTTTTTGTTGAGACAGAGTCTCACTTTGTTGCCCAGGCTAGAGTGAGTGCCGTGGCGTCAGCCTAGCTCACAGCAACCTCAGACTCCTCGGCTTAAGCGATCCTACTGCCTCAGCCTCCCGAGTAGCTGGGACTACAGGCATGCGCCACTATGCCCGGCTAATTTTTTCTATATAGATTTTTAGTTGTCCATATAATGTCTTTCCATTTTTAGTAGAGACGGGGTCTCGCTCAGGCTGGTCTCGAACTCCTGACCTTGAGCAATCCACCCGCCTCGGCCTCCCAGAGTGCTAGGATTACAGGCGTGAGCCACCGCGCCCGGCCAGAAAGATCTTAATATTACTTAGAGGCAAAGGGCTTCATAATAAACAAAGGAAAAGATGATCACCATAATAGAAAAATAAATGAAGGTCATGAATAAACAGTTTGCACAAAGAAAAATACATCTTTAATAAATGTGGAACAAAGGTCGAGCCTATTAATAAATAGGAAATGCCAATCAAAAGGTTATAATTAGCCACCTGTGAAATTGGGAATGGCAAACAAATGATCATCCTCATTGCTGTCATTAGTTTGGAGAAAGACAGTCTTTCACACTGCAGATCCTTTTTGAAGATTCTTTCCTAATAGATATCACGAGCCTTAAATGCTTCTACACTTTGATCCAGCAATTTCACTTTCAGGAATTCTAAGATACGTACTTCCGAAGCATTGTAATGCCTGTACACAACTTTGAGGCATTTTCTGTGATTTAAACAATCTGGCAAAATGCTGACTTAAATGAAGCTTTTAAAGCAGCAGAACTCAGGATTTTAAATGTGCAAATGTGCATTGTGAATTTCAAGAGAATATAAAGGAAAAGTTCTTGTACAAACTTATTTGATTGTACAACCATTTTTTTGGGGTGGGGGAATATTAGACCACCACACAATATGATTTGAGAGCTTTGGGGTTAATGACATTATTAAGAAAACATGTAAAACTGAGCTCTAAGTATGCTCCTAATAGCATTGTATATAACAGCAAAAATAGTTAAGGCTCTAAATGTTTAAGAATGGGTGGTGTTTGAGTAAGACATGCTACATCAACTTAATTGAATACTGTAGTCATTAAAACACACTTTAGAAAAAACAATGCAGAGAAAATGTTCATGATATTTTATAACGTGAAAAATCAGGCTATAAAGTTTTAAATATAGTATGTAAGATACTTTGGGGATACATATATGCGCAGAAATATATGTGGAAGGAGAATTATCAAAATGTTAATAGGTATAATTGCTACCCCATGTGATTATTTGTGACTCTAATTTCCTACCTTTACTCATTTGTTTTTGCTTTGATAAACATAAATTACCTCTATTCTAAGAAATGTTATTTTTTAAAGTTATTCCAAATGAGTCGTCTTTTGTATTTTCATAAATTAATGTTGAATGTGTCTTCTCGCACCCTCCCATTTGTTTTTTTTTTTTTTTGTATCTTGTCTCCATCGAGTTCTGTTCATCCTCCAAATTGTTTTTAATTTTGACTGCATTTAATAGTCTATACAGCTGTTCTTACTATTTCAAGGTGACATTTAATACATGAATTGTTAAGTCAGACTTTATCTTTGGTGCAGAATATAATACCCTTTTAAAGCATCTGTTGCAGTTTAAAATGCATATTCAGATAACATCTCTCCCATTCATTATTAACCTCATAACTGAATAGGTTACATGAAATTTGAACCCTTCTTGTTCTGAGGACATTATGTCATATGAATGGCTGGCCAACCAGGCTTTGACTCTTGGGTACAGTATATATTTTGCAGTTCTTCCTGCTTTTCAATACTGTGCACAGAAACATGGGCACTTCTGTGCAGCTCTCTCAAGGAATCATGACCCACTTCATTTTCTTTTTGAAGACTCACTTGTAAAAAGCCTTCCTTCACTGTCTTTGCACTTCTGATTGTACATCCTTGCCCTCCTTCTCACCCTACTTGCTTTTATTGCCTCCACCTCATGTCCTTATCAGTAGCAACTTGTGTTGCAGACTCTTCCCACCAAACTTATTTTTCACAGGCTGAGTGTTCAACATCAGAGAGAGCATATCACACACTCGAAAATATAGATCCAGAATGACCAACAGCAAGACATAACCTAGTAAAATTACTGGACTTTAAAGAGAATCAAAAGTCCTTTGGGCATGTAAGCAAAAAGCATGTGGTATTTAGGAAGAAAGTTAGATTATTATCAGACTTTTCAACAGCAATCCTTTACAGGAGCAGAAAATGGTGTAATATATTTAAGACATTCGAGAAAGAAAATGTGAGCTAAGGATTTTATATCCAGTCAAACTGAATTTCAATTGTAAAGGACACAAACTGTAATTAATATGCAAGAAATAAAGAACTATTGTTTTCATAAACTTTTCCTGGGAATCTACTAGAGCATATTCCAGATAAAAATGACCAGAGAGACATCAACATTAGGACTGATGTGCATAAAACATATATTAATAGTCACCTTTAGAAATAAGAATAAATGAGGGTTAAAAAAGAGACTATAGTATATGATATCTATATGTTCTGATGATGTTGATTAAATATAATGTTAAAAAAGTAAGGAGGGATTGGGGAAAGCATATGCAAAGATTTTTAATTGGTTTTAGTAATCAGAATTGGTTATATTAATATCATTTTTCTGAAACTGTATAATGTAGGATAGAACATAGAGGAATTGTGGGGTATTCTGATTCTATCACCTTCTGTGCCTTGTGAACCGGGATTCTCAGTGTGGAAGAAGGAAAACACAGAAGGAATACAGGACAGGGTGGGAAAGTTCCTGTAATATTAATTTGAACAGAAAATATCAGTATGAACTCATAGGGCATCTTATCTTAAAAGATCTCTCTCTCTCTCTCTACCTATCTATATCCTAGCTCCGTCCTCTGAAAAGGCTATAAAACAATGACCAGCCCAGTCACAACGAGTATCCCTAGTACCAAGGTTGTTGTCTGGAAATACTGTTCCCCACTGAGCTGTCTGTTTCTAATTTAAGACAGGAAATATATAAAGACGAGCCTGCAACATCTTGTCATAAATAGCAGGCAAGCTGTTGAAGACTACTAGATTCATGTCAAAAGGACTCAAGAGCAAAACTGAGGTTTCCATTGACCCAATTTGGGCTAATATGCCCGCAGTTTTTTCAACACTTTATTAGCAAAGGTTTCATACATAGAGCAAAGTATATACCCTTCCTCCCTTTCCCTCGATTAATATGTTAACATTGTAATACTGTTAATATTTTACTACACTGTGATGTGTTTATCACACATCCATTCAGCTATTCATTAATCTATCTTATTTTTGAATGCAATTAAAAGTAAATTGCAGCCATCAGTAGTACCCCTTTTCCTAAATACTCCAGCATGCAGCTGTCTACTTTTGAAACACAAAACTAGAAATGAAACACAAAATGACCTTAGTGACAGGCTGAGAGCTCTGAGGAGCAGGGGAAGCAAAAGAAAAGGAATTCTAACAAAGGCAGAGATTCAGGGCGGCTGGAAGCAAAGTCTTGACAGTTTTGCCTGGGGCTGGCTCCCCCATTCCCTAGTCTAAGCCATTTATCTTCATATGCACACGTTTTCCACTGTCATCTCTAACTTTATTGCTACTGGACCTTTGTATAATTGAGCAGGAAATTCTAGATATTGCATTTTTCACCTAGGATAAAGTAGCTGCTTTTATGTGAGGCTTCCAACTTATGACAATGGAAGGAAAAATAATCAAGTTATTCATCAAGATCCATCATGTTCACTGCACATTCTAGACCCTCAGTAGCCCGTAGAGCGTCCTCCATTGAGGGGGCTTACTGCTTTTTCACCTAAGGAACTTGAACCATCCTGCTACCTTGGCCCGGAAAGCCCACTCTCTCAGAATCCCCTAGCCTGGCTAACTCCTACTGTGAACTGTGTGTGCTTATGCGGATCTATGTGTAGGTCACACAAAATATACAATCCACACACACAGTATTATCCGATATCTAATGTTTAAATACAACACACACACACACACATATTTACATATACACACACTCAACGCACGAATAAACTGTCAATCTGCCGAAGCCCTTGTCCACAGCAGCCTGAGTTGAAGGGGGATAGCAGTAAACTCTTTCCTACGTTTCTCCTTTTAGGTTTCTCTGGTTTTGTTGATGCTTGTCAATAACTCAGTGTAAAGCCAGAGGCGAACGCAGACACACGGCCTACTTACCTGATAAATTAACCACCATTTAAGGAAACAATGTTTCATTTTATAAGGGCCACATAAGATTCATAAAACCAAGTTACGCACTGCCATTCATGGACCTGCCTGCGTACCTTAGTCACAGCATAACTCTTTCATTCATAAGTGAGCATAATACGTTTGTGATACTACAAAGTTTAAATATCCTTTCTATTGAAGATAACATTATCTGCCTCATGATAGAATCTGTGGAGTTATTCTTAGACAAGTCTTAAATGTTATCTCACTGACATTCGCTCATGGGGTACAGAATATTTTGACTAAGCTATTTTAATGCAAACATCTTAGTCACAATGGTGCCATAGATAATTTTTTAAGACATTAGTTTCCAGAACACATTGCATTAAATCAATTTAACCACTAATTTTTTTAAAAGAGCAGCTAAACCATTTCTAATTTTTCCATTTTCATTTTTATTTCATAAAATTAATTTTGTCAGGATCAATCCTTTCAAATTTAAATTTTAAAACTAATACTTGATTCATCAATCAAATGTCCCTCACCCCTGGCTTTCTGCCACGGGGGACTTTCTTTAGGGGTCATTATTTCGTCTCAGTCCAATACTCTTCAATCAATTTTGGGGGCATATAAATTTATCAAGAAAATATGATTCATGGGTCGATTTTTACTCAGTTTTCAAAGTTCAAGTTTTAACAGTTAATACATTTATTTCTCTAGTAATGTTCAACATGAGTTAAATATGATATTGACTTATAGGTATATATATTAGCTAATATAAGATGAAATTTGAACCAATTTTGCAAGAAAGAGGGGAAAACATACACATCAAGAGAGACAGGGGTGACTAGGAGAGGGAGAAATATGGAGAGAGAGAGGAGAAGGTGGTATCAGAGAAGAGAGGGAGAAGGAGAGGTGGAGAGAAGCTGTTTTGGGGTACTGAGTGCTAAGCAGTAGATATGAGGGTGAGTTATTCAACACACCCTGAGAGGTAATTGTTTCCCACATTTAACTTAATGCAAACCATTTTTGCAAAGATCATCTTTGGACAAAGCTCCTTTACTCACAGCAGCTTGGAGTCAGGAAAGGAAGAACTAGGCTTGTCCATCTTGGTCTAGGAGACACATGAAAAAGACCAATAACCCACAGTGCTTATAACAAGTAATTCAGAGAAAAAAAAATTAAACATTCAATTCCTTGAAAACCATTGCAAATAAATCTTCATTTGAAGTTGCTTATAATTCTCCTTACTTTTTTGGGGGGGGGGCAGGGATAGAAGAAATACATCCTTAAGATCCATGGCATATTTTATAGGTGGTGCAATTTCCAGTGAACTCCACAGTGGGCCCAGCTGCATGTTTGCATTTCGGCTGAAATGGCATGGTGTGTGGGAAGATCATGCCATCTGGACTTGCCCCAAACCCACCGGGTAACCTAAGGTAAGTGGTCCCTCCTCACTAGGCTGCATCTTCCTCACGTGTGCAAAAGAGAGTTGAGTTGAACTTTGAGATTTTCTTGTATTATAGGTTTGCTATCTTTGGGACATTCTGCAGATGACAGAGAGAGCAGTGTGGACACAGCTCTGCCTGTCTGCGTACAATCTGATGACTGTGATGCTTTCATTATGGGGCAGCTGCCATTCCTCCTACCATTATCGATCCCAGCCCGTCGTAGGCCAGGGGGCAGGGGCTCGGCCCGGACTGACCGCCGGTTAATGGGAACTGAATGTAATCACATTAGCTCAGTTGGGAGTTTTGAAAATTACATTAGCTCATCCAACAAAAGCGAATCTGCCAATAATTTATGTGATGGCTTTGCAATTAGTATATAGAGATTTTTTCCCCCCTCTTCTTTGTGTCTTTCTGGTAAAGAAACAAAAAGAAAAAAAAAAGAAAACACCCCAAAGATATTAAAATGTCAAACAGATCTTACATAGTTTATGTTTTAATAGAATTTCATCCGCTAGCTATTGGTTTGGTCCCCTAAGTGAAAAATATTTTAGGGAATGATTTTTGTTCATAATTTTAAGTAATCTAGTAAGGGTTCTCAGTAAAGATTACAGATAAATAAGTTTGAATGCTTATTAAAGAAATTTGTCAGAGCTAAAAATTTTAGGAATATTGCTTTGACTGAAATCCTCAGAGGAATATTTCTTTGCTAGGTCTTTATAATAATCCAACTGTATGAAAAAACTACTATAATTAGTAGAGTGTGAGGTACCCCAAAGAGCACAATTAAAATGAATGGATAGAAGTTAGAAGGAGACATGGTTTAGTTAAATATAAGAAAATATTTTCTGACAGCCAGACTAGTTATAAAATGCAAGTGGGCAGGCAGGGTCGGGCTATTATATCATAAATGAAAGAGAATAAACTTGAATGTTGTTTGTATTTTGAAATTAGGTGAGCTTTGGCATCTCTTCCAGCATTTTAAGCAACCTCTGACAAGCTCTGGAAGGAGGATGGTCAGCTCCAGGTAGCACAAAAAGAGTTATCAAGCACGTGTTGCCTCTTATCTGTGCGACTCGTGGATATATACAGCAACTAAAAAAGTCATGTGGTCTGACATGAGTGATGGAGAGTGGTATGCTGAAGTACACCAACATTCGGCTGTTAATCACAGAGGGTAGATGAGCAATCTATAGAACCAAAATGGGGACGGGATTGATTGATTAATCAGGAAAGCTGAGAGCAAGGAGCCGTAGGAGTCAGAGATGACCAGAAAGGGGTCAGGTGAATTCCTGGAAGAGAGTGTTTATGGTTGTGACAGCTTTCCCCCCCAATCCCAATATATTTTCATGGGTAAGCTGGGCTCCTTGAAGTTCAGTGGAGTTTAATTTTAATTAATTTTCATTTAAGTGTCATTTAGCATGTTTAAGTTACACATTTTATTTTTTAAAATGATGAGACAGTACTTAACGCTCAAAATTGTATTGAATTGTTGTATTTATGCATCTGCATAAATAAAAACTGCTTTAGTAGAGGAGCCTCTTAATTAGAAGTTAGAAACATAGTTATGATAAAAATAACTATTTGACCTTAAATCAGGAAAATTTGTTTGTAACTCAATTTTATCACTGGCAAAATGTCTAGACTAAATATGACTGTCAAGGTCAGTTTTTCAGGTTTAAAATTACATAATTTTATTATGAATTTATATCCCTTAAATTTGATTATGACCACTACTCCTGTTATTATTCTTGGCATTATCTCTTAAAATAGCCTAGGACTCTTGGTTTCAGAAACTGCCTTGGACCGGGATTATAAATATTGGGTAGAGACAAATTGAGCCAATTATGTTTGTGACAGCCAAACAAATAAAGCTGTAACCCAAATGACCTCATAATTCCTTTGAATCCCTGCCTTTTTTATGTCTAGCTAATAGTTTGTTGATTTTGTTGATACAAATTTTATCAACCTTTTTAAAGAACCAACTTTTGGATTCATTGATTTTTTCCCTTCTCCATTTTGTTTTTGTCCTTACTAATCTTTACCATTTCCTTCCTTCTGCTAGCTTTGTGTTTCGTTTGCTCTTCTTTTTAAGTTTCTTAAGGTATAAAATTAGGTTATTGATTTCTGTATGTTGAATCATTCTTGCAACCCAGGGATGAATCCCACTTGATCATGAGGTATGATTCTTTTAATGTGTTATTAGGTTCGGTTTGCTAGTATTTTTGCAACTACATTTACCAGGGCTATTGGCCTGTATTTTTCTTCTTGTAACATCCTCATCTGGCTTTGGAATCATGGTAGTGCTGGTCCCATAAAAATGAGTTTCAAAGTATTCCCTCCTCTTCGAGAGTGTTTAAAAGAGTTTGAGAACAATTGGTGTTAATTCTTCTTTAAAGGCTTAGTAGAATTCACCAATGGAGCCATCTGGTTCTGGGATTTTCTTTGTTAGGAGGTTTTTGATTATAGTAGTCCCTTCTTATCTAACACCCTCAGTGTTGGAATATGCTCCAACACCCACAGTGGGTGCTCGAAACCATGGATAGTACTGGATAGTACTGAACCTGATTGCCATCAATTGGAACGTGTTTCTGTTTGTCTTCCACCCACAAATCTAATGCCTTTTATTAATATTTTATATTTTGTTATAGGATTTAAAAAATTTTTATTTTTAAAATTTGATCATTTAATCATTTGAGTTTAATTTTGTATACAGTGTGTGGTAAGGAATCTAACTATTATTTTGATAGATGGATCATCAATTGTCCAAAAACTATTCCCACTACTTTAAAATGTCATCTTATCATATTTTAAATTTGTATATGTATGTATGTATGTAGGTATATAGTTATGTATGTGAATTTTCTTCTCTGTCCCACTGATTTACTTGTCTATATCTATATACTGTTTTAACTAACATAGTTTTGTATCATGTTTTGGTATTTTGTAGGGCAGGTCCCTCCCTCATTACTCTTCCTTTAAAACTTTTTTTTTTTTTTTTTTTTTGAGACAGACTCTCACTCTGTTGCCCAGGCTAGAGTGAGTGCCGTGGCATCAGCCTAGCTCACAGCAACCTCAAACTCCTGAGCTCAAGGGATCCTCCTGTCTCAGCCTCCCGAGTAGCTGGGACTACAGGCATGTGCCACCATGCCTGGCTAATTTTTTCTATATATATTTTTAGCTGTCTATATAATTTGTTTCTATTTTTAGTAGAGATGGGGGTCTGGCTCTTGCTCAGGCTGGTCTCGAACTCCTGAGCTCAAACGATCCGCCCACCTCAGCCTCCCAGAGTGCTAGGATTACAGGCTTGAGCCACCGCGCCCGGCCCCTTTAAAACTTTTGTTGACTATTCTTGGATATTCACTCTTCCAGATGAATTTTATAATCGGTTTATCAATTCCAGTGGGTCTTGCTTGCCTTGAATTTACAGATTAATTTGGGCAAACAGCTCAATTTTGCTTTCAGGGAGGAAGAGGAGAGCAGAGAGCAAGATACCCTAAGTAGGCTCAGGTGAGGTGGTCCTGTGGGTTTCAAGACATCATTATAGAACCGCTGTGTAGGAGAGTTCCAAAGGCAGAGGTGATAAGAGGTGGATATTAAAATCAGCATCTCCCATCCATACATTTACCAAAGACTAGGCTTGAAGGTTCTAAATGCAGCAATTCTGCTAACACTACCTGCTGGAATGTTAAGTTGTATCATAACCATTTTCCCCCAAGCTGATATTTACATCTATTGAAATAAACTAATATTCTCAAATTACTCAGTTATTTGGTGGGAGCAACTTCAAAAGAAAACAGAAACAGGGAAAAGAGGCAAAAATGGTGATGTATAGGAGGAGTTTACAATAGAGAAGGTAATAAAATGAGAATACTGACACACTTTTAAAATAATTTCTGTTACATGCGAATGTCTTGGGTGAAGGAAACTTTGCAAGGGAATTAGGGTTTATTCAGTAAAAGAAATCTGTAGAAAAGCAACTCATGTAAGTAAAACATTTGTACCCCCGTAATATTCTGAAATAAAAAAGAGGCTAGATTATTGTGTGATATTAATCCCTTCCTCATAGACCCATGAAAAACAGGCATTCGATGCCCACCCTGAAGAATATCACAACTGACCTTCCTAGTTTAACCCTGGGAGCAACATTTCCATAGCCGCAGGGGTTCAAGGAACACTCCTGTGTGGTTGAAGCTCTGCAGTCTTGAGCTATGCATCTATCTTTCAACTTTCTCTTCCATTTTCTTTCCTGCAGTGTTCCTTTCTCTCTCCTGCTGTCCACAAGAAAGAAAGAGAGAAAGAAAAGATTAGAACTAAATTTCCTTCAGCAGCACACCAAACTGCAGTGTTGGTTGATGCAGAACCTCATTTCTGAAGGAGCTATTTATAGACTGGATCTGAAATTTCCTTAGTAACAAGGGTGGGAAAGAACTCCGTCCCCACTGCTGGAAATATCCCCAGCTAGCCCGTGGCCTTGCCCTTGATTCCTCTAACTGGAATTCTTCTCAAGTGTTCACAGATTCAGTATCATTTTCTTCTGCCTCAACACATATTTCATGTTTGGAGCCCTTTCATGAATATTTACCAAGCCAATTGTGTACTATATTTTGTTTCGATGATATTGTGTTCTGTTGAAGGTGGGATATTTCATTTTGATTGCTAAGTTTTATACTGCAGCGACTAAAGTCTATGCTTAAGTTTCTCAGGCTTTGAGATTTATAAGCTTTCTATGCTATTTCACATTTCTGGGCATTGGCCAGAATCCTAACCTTTTCCTTTAAGCATTTTTTTTTCCCTTCCCTTTATGTTTGTTCTCTTTTTTCCTTCCCTCCAGCTTGACCATCTGTCTCTCTCTTTTTTGCTTCCGTAGAACCATGCACTAAGTACCTAGGGGTGAAACAGCACATGCCATCAAAGGATTCGGTTTTCAGAAGTCATCTCTGATCTATGGTAAAGTACAGAGTGACTTGGGCAAAGTGTTCTACATCTTGTTACCATCTGGGCCTGTGACCTCACCTAGTTAGAGCACAGCTAACGAGGCCAAGGTCACGGATTCAGACCCCGTGTGATCCAGTTTACTTTGCACAGGGAAGAACTTTGTTTCGTGGCCAGTCTGCAACTGCTAATGCTGGTAGATCCATCTTGACAATGAACTTGTCCTGCAGGACCTGGTGAGAGTTGGGTCGGAGCCAGCCCTTCAACACTGTTACAGAAACTTCAAAGCATATGTTCTAGTCTGGACACGCAGCAGGGCGCTCTTTATGTTGAGCTTTAGAATAGATAAGTCATGAGCAATCATCTGTTTTCCACTTGTAAGGTCACACAGAAGAAAATAAGAAACCAAAGCTTAGTCCTGTGCTTCAAGCCATTCTGCCTTTTTCTATTCATTTTTTCTAACCGCACCCCTATCAAGAGGATCTCTGCGGAGTTACAAAATTTGTTTTAATTTCAAAATATTATAGGGGTACACATGTTTTGTTTACATGGATTGCTTTTATACAGTTTGAGTCAAAGTTATAAGTGTGCCCATCACCGAGATAGTGTGCATTGTACTCGTTAGGTGTGGATTTGCCCCTCTCCTCCTCCTCCCCCCGACTTGCTTGATTTCTGCTGAGTTTTACCTCCATATGTGCACATAAGCATTGATCGATTAGTTCCAATGTAATAGTGAGTACATGTGGTGTTTGTTCTTCCATTCTTGTGATACTTCACTTAGAAGAATGGTCTCCAGTTCCATCCAGGTTGTTACAAAAAAGTTCATCATTTTTTTTTTTTTTTTTTGATAGCTGAGTAGTTGGAGTCACAAATTTTACAGACGGAGATTAAGGGATTGGCACAATGAAACCTGGTGAGATGAGCTGCCTCAAGTAATTGAGATGAGAGTTGTTGTTAGATAAATACAATATCTAAGAACTTCAAAGAGCAGAACCTCTGAGTATCTTCTCCATTTGGCTTTTGTCATACTAGTAAAATATTTGCAGGATGATTTAAAATTTACAAACCATTTCCCTATCTTCCATCTCATTTAGTTCATCCAACACGAAATTGGTTTGACAGGTGTTATATATTTTATATCAGAAAAATTATGTATATAGGTTGTATGACTTACCGACAGTCACACAATTTATACAATCTTTGGACTCTGATTCAGGAGGCTTTCTATGATATCACACTACATTTTGTTTCTTGACTTGTACCGACAGAAATACATCAATAGAAATTTGATTATATTGCTGACACTATTTTATTTTTGTTTTGGTTAGAGATGCCAGATTTCATATAACTTCTATAGTCACAATTACATACCCCATCCGATTTATGAAACGTGGATATGACCTCAGAAGGAGATTGAATAGCTGGTTCCAAAAATCATCTAGAGCCCTTTTTAAGAAGACCCTCTGACATGACAGTTGACAACAAGTTTCTGAAATTAGAGAGACCTGCTTTCAAATCCTGGCTTGGCCTTTGCTTATTCCTCAAACAATTCTACCCTGCATGCATAGGAAGTAACTTTGGCAACAGTTTCTCTGAAAATAATTTGCCAAATTGTGTATTAGCTCTTCTCAGAGCTGAAATTCAAAAATAAGAGAATGATTAGAGGGATTTCAGTTCAGAATCCGGGGAGTAGGGACAAGAAAGACGTTCGTCTTTTTTCCCCAAAGACCATTGCACTTCCATTGTGTGACATTTCTGTTCCAATTAAAGGTATGTCTTGTACCCAAAGGGTCTCATTTACATTTTGCTGCTTTGCAAGCCCTAGCATCAGCTTATCTTATTTTTTTAAACAATATTACATAATGCATTGTGTCTTGATGCAATTTAATGCCTCCTGCTGACTGTTCAAAATTACTAAGCAGAAGGTCAGACTAGATCAGTGAACAGCTATTAAAATGCATAGGCAGCAACACAAACAGTAGATAATTAGTACTTAAAGTAAGCCAACGCTGCGAGAAACGAGAAGAAAAAAAATAAACAAGGTGTTTTCTTAATTCCATGACTGCATCTTCCATTCATTTTGCTGGCTGTGGATGTAGATCCATTACCAATTTGCCCTTTTGGAATTTTTTTTTTTCTTGTGAACATATGTACAGTTTAAAAAATATTTGCATAGCAAACACTGTGAATCGCTCAGACCAAGTAGAAACTTACTGTTGTCCCTCTTCACAGTCAAAACAGGACCTTCTCCCACCAGTTGTTACATCAATCAATGAAACGTGACCCTAAGTCCCTGCTTGGCTCTTTAGATTTACCTTTCCGATAGTTTGCCCCCTAAAGATTTTAGTTTGATTTTGGTTTTAAAATTTATACAAGTGAATCATACAGTTTTTTTCTTTTGGGACTGTCTCTTTTCACTCAATAGTATATTTTTAAGATTCATTCATGTTGATGGGTATATTTATAGTTTATATGTTTTTATGGATGAGTGGTAGAATACTGTATTCATACTTAACAATTTCTGTACTTATTCCATCTTGATGCCGTTTGGATTATTTTTAATTTTGGGGCTATTTTGAACACTGCGGCTGTGAATATAACTGTATCTATCTCCTGGCTACATAGTAGAGCTTCTCCGCAGCATATACTTAGGGGTAGAATGCTACATTACAGGGCATGCATACTTTCTACTTTATTAGATACTGCTGAAACTATTACCAAAACTTTTTTTTTTTTAACCAATTTTCACTCCCACAACAGAGTTTTAATTGTTCTACTTTCTTACCAATACTTAAAACTATCAGATACTGTAATATTTGCCAGTGTGATATGTAATGATTTTTTTTATTGTGGTGTTAATTTGGGTTTCATTACTTACTAATGAGTTGCTTATGTCTTCTTTTTCAGTAGTCGTTAGGATTTTCTTTTTGGGAAGAGCTTATTCAAATCTTGTGCCCATTTTCTTACCATTGGGTTATTTGTCTTTTTATGAGTTTATATATGTATTATCTAGAGCAATGACTCGAATGGGATGAGGGAATTAACCATGGGGCTACCTAAGGGAAGAGCATTCCAGGGAATGAAAGTTCCAGTGCAAAGGTCCTAAAACAGAAGCCTGCCTGGAGCAAAAAAGTAAGAGGGAAATCAGTGGCAGACTAAGTAAGTCATAGGGATAACCAGAAGAGGTCTTGTAGGCCTTACAGAAGTCTTTGGCTGGGACTGAATCACATTGCGAGTGACTGTAACATTTTAAGCAGAGGAATGACATGACCTGATTCCCCTCCCCCACTTTTAAATTAATAGACTTTATTTTGGGGGGGCAGTTTTAAGTTTACAGAAATTTCATGGGATAGGTACAGAGGTGAGCAGCACCATTAGACGAACACCTCCAGCTGCACCTTCAGACTCAACACGGGGCTCACGCTGCAACCACGCTTCCGCTGGGCTGTTCCCAGCATGATGGGGTTACTAGAGTTGGGGGATTTCTGCCTCTCAGGGGCAGCCTTTCCTTAGTGAGCCTCCGTTAGCCTGGCTGTGACATTCCCAGAACTGTGCTGTGGTCTGAGGCTCTTCTTAACTCTCCTTTCCTTTTTCTCTGCTTTCACACATGGTAGACCTATCTTGTGGTCGAAAAAGGTTCTTCCAGCCCACTCCAGTTGTCTTCCCTTGCTCCTTCGCAAGCATTTTCCTCAATAAATCTCTTGCCCATCCTACTTCCAAGTTGGCATCTGTTTCTGGGAAAAGTTGATCAGAAATAAGGCATGTTTAATGTAATTATCAACATGGTTTAGCTTAAATCTACCATCTTCCTATTCAACTTGTCTATTTCTCCCATCTGCTCTTTGGTCCTTCCCCTCCTTCTTTTGGATTGAATTTTTAAGAAATGCCGCCTTTATTTTATATACCTTGTTGTTCTATCTTTTGGCATTTAACTTTAGTATCATTTGAAAGTTAGGGTTTAACTTTCAAAACACACCATTCTACTTCACATATGGTGTAAGAAATGTGCGATAGAATACATACAATTTTTTCCTCCTGTCTTTGAGCTTTTTTAAAATTATATTTTACTTCTGCACATGCTATACACTCTATAACACATTGTGCTACAAACCCCATAACATAACAATGTGCTACAACACATTGCCATTATTTTTATTTTAAACATTCAAATATCTTTTACAGAGAATAAAAATGATAAAATGTCTTTTATGTTTATCTATACGTTTACTTTTTCCAGGGCTCTTCATTATTCTATGTACAGCCAGGATCCAACTGGTAACATTTTCCATCTGCCTTAAGAACTTTCTTTAATATTTCTTATAGTACTGGTGTGCTGCTGATGAATTTTTTAACATTTTGTTTGTCTGAAAAAGCATTTATTTCTCCTTTGTTTATTTTATTGTGGTAAAGTATAGATGACATAAAACTTACCATTTTAATAACTTTAAATGGTTTATATAACCATTAGCCTATTGAAGAGCATTTTGGTTTTTTCCAGTTTTGGCTATTATAAATAAGCTACTATGAAATTTATGTGCAGGTTTTCCTGTAAATGTAGATTTCCTTGGATCACGTAGTAAGTGTATGTTTGGTTGTTTTAAATAACCTGCCAAATTATTTTCTAGCATGGCTGTGGCTATATGGTTTAACACTGACACAGGAATGTATGAGAATATATGTATTCTTTGCATGATCTTCATGTGGTCTTAATTTGCATTTTCCGAATGACTAATGATTTTGAACATCATTTTTTGTTCTTATTTTCCATGTGTATATTCTCTTCAGTGAAATGTCTGTCTTTTTCCTATTTTCTGTTTTGATTGATTGGTTTTTTTCCTGTCGAGTTTTGAGAATTTTAAAAATATATTCTACATATGCATTCTTTGTCAGAGTTGTGGTTTGCAAATGTTTTCTCCAAGTGTGTAGCTTGTCTTTTCATCCTCTTAACAAGGTTTTTTGCACAGCAAAAGTTAATTTGGACAAAGTCCTTTTTATTAATTTGTTTTTCTCTTATGGATCATGCTTTGGGTGTCGTGTCTAAAAACTTTTTATCAAGCTCCAGGTCCCAAAGATTTTCTGCTATGTTTTCTTCTAAAAGTTTTATAGTTTAGTGTTTTACATCTAAATATATGATCCATTTTGAGTTAACTTTTGTATAAGATTGATATTATTTTTGCCTGTGCATATCCAATTGCTCCAGTACTGTTTGTTGAAAATTCTATCCTTCTGTCATTGAATCGCTTTGTGCTGATTTGTAAAAAATCGACTGGTTATACTTGTGTGGTCTACATCTGAGTTCTTTGTGTTTCCTTTTCTTTATGTCTATATCTCTACAAATACCATATAATCTTGATTCCTGTAGCTATAGAGTAAGTCTTAAAATTGGTTAGAATGATTATTTTCACTTTATTCTTCTTTTTCAAAATTGTTTTTGTTTTAGCAATTATAGTTCCTTTGCCTTTCCATATAAATTGAGAATAATCTTGTCTATGTCTATAAACATGACTTGTTAATTTGAGCTGTATTTATTCTGTTCTTGGGCAGCTACGTTTTAAACTAAAGTTTAGGACTTTATATATAATTCTATGAATGTCCATCTTATTAATTTTGTGCCATTCTTCTAGCCAGTAGATTCCTTTTGGAGTTTGTGATCCATAATGTTAGTTCTCCTTTTCAGTTCTTGCCATTCTCAAACTCTTTAATATTACTTCTCTGTAATAACTAAAGTAGTTGCCAAAATCTTATTGAACAACTGCAAAGTAATTATGACTAACATTTTGGTTAACTGTGATATATTAATAAAATATTTTGTTCCCGGTTTCAGTACAAATTGTCAAGTGGTCAAGCAGTCCCTAAGCTTCAGGTAGGTGCCAGGTGTGCTTGCCACTTTATCAGTAGAATGAACCCTCATGGATACAGATGGTTTATTGCCCATTGTGTAGCAGAAAATATAAGCTTCTTTCATATCAGTTCTCCTTGTTTCATGAATCCCACTGGGGGGTGATTTGGAGTGGGCCAAGGAGTGGACCAATGCTATGCATGGTGGGTCTGTATCTCACCCCTGAGGGACACTCAGCTTAGGAAATTCCTAATTTTATAAGGGACGTCTAGCAAATATGCCCAAGATCCCCCCCCAGAGACATTATCTTTATTGCTCTGGGATATAAACAATTATACTCTGGGGAGAGAAGGGAGGTTTTACTAACCTGGAATATCTCCTTACACAATCATTGTTAAATTGATTGTATATATCTTTGCTTAAAAGACCCAGAGCATGTAAACATGCCAGAGATGCAGAGAGAATTGTCTTCGAATAGAAATATATAAACCTTTAACTGCAGTACAGTTTCTTCTTGTATGTTAGGGAAAAAATCATGTGTAGTCAAAATTATTCTTGAATAGTTCTTAAATAATGCAAAAGTATCATATACAGGAATTTGTATATAAAATCCTGTACAGTAATAGGTATGTTGAATAGATGATGAATGATGAGACCATGAGGGTGGATGCTGTGCACATTCTGATAATTGTTATTTCTCTCCACCTGTCACTATCAAATTTATTTTTTCTCTTTTGCCTAGTGTTGTGTTTGAGTAAGTTAATTATGCATATGGTAAAACTTCAGTGCATTGCATATGTTTCCATTTTTTTTCCACAAAGATATCATGAAGGAATATGTAAATGTCTTTTTCAAAAATCATTTTTTTTTCATTAATGGAATTTCCCTGAGTTTATAGTTTTGGAGGTCTAATAGTAAGAAAATACAATTAGTTTGACATGACTTATACTTAATTTAATGTGCAACGATTCCTAAGAATATTCTTTTTTATACAGTCAAAACCAGCATATATATTAATAAAAATGTATCTTCTGTATTTTGGGAGGTGTTTGCTTTAATTCTCTGGTCTTAGACTTCTGAAATCAATTGTTTGTACCAGCTAGCCTCCAAAGAAAACTCTTAAGCCTTTAGAATACTGCAGGTGTTTCTCTGTTTTCCTACTTAATGCCAAATGGCAAAAAGTTGAAAGTTACAGTATGAATTTGAAAACAAATATCATCTCAGGGTAACTAGCCTAGTTGGTTTTTGAGAAGGTCTAGCCTTAACATCAATTTATTTTAGTTGAGCTTCTTTTCCAGTTGACAATTTGAAAATATTAGACAAAATTAGTAAAAAGTCACACAGTGCAAAACTTATGTGATGCTAATGCTGTTTAGCAAGCTAATCAATTGACTTATCTTTTAAACAATTATCATGGTCTTCGTATCATTGCACATTCAGTGAGAGCCTAGTATATTTAAGTCCTAAGTGCCAAGGACATTTTAAGAAAGAAAATCATGTGGCAACTTAAGTAACAGTAAAGTATTTGAATAATTCAAGACAACAATAAAATCAATGTCACAATGCATAATAGTCAATGAATTGCTCAGGCAACAATTTTGGTCAAAATGCAGATGCATAAAGGCTCTAATTCCAAGCAGGAATGGTCTGGGCATGTGTTTATAGAGATGGAGTGTGGTTGGGCTGAGCACGAGGGAGGAAGGTAGGGAAGGGCCTTGTCCATCAATTGTAACAAATGCACTACTGTGGTGCGGGATGTGGACTGTGCAGGAATATGTGTGTGTGTGGGTGTATGTGTGTGTGTGTGTGTGTGTGTTTGTGTTGGGGGGGTAGGGTTAGGGTATATATGGGAATTCTCTGTACTTTCCATTCAATTTTCTGTGAACCTAAAATTGCATATTAATTAAAAAATGTTTAGAATAAACAATGGAAACCAGTGGGATAAAAGATTAAGATATGTGCCTGCTACTCAAAATGTGATCTGCGGGCCAGCAGCATTGGCGTAATCTGAGAAGCTGATAGAAACGTAGCATTGCAGGTCCCAGGTCAGGTCTATTGAATCAGAATCTGCATTTTAACAAGATCCTAAGTGACCCACATGCGTATGAAATGTGTGAGAAACACTGAGTTAGAGGTGTAAGATTAGGATCAAATACAAAATCAGCACATTTAGATAAGTGGTCTTACAGTGGCAGTTCCGAGAAGTCAAAACACCTGCAGGATCAGACCAAAATGTGAGTCCATACGGATGTTTGTACCTGGCAGGGGTTACATTGTTGCACTGGTGTGGAAAACCGTGAAGACCCTTTAGTCTTCTAAACACGCACAGCTTTGTTCTTGACAAAACTTTCCTGGGTTTATTTAATGATGGAAAATCTTACACATCTTTGCAGGTTTCTTAGTAGCTCACCATAGACCAAGAAGACACGAGGACTTGGTTAACGTTCTCTATATTATAGAAGGAATGTGCATGATTTCTTGTAGGAGAAACTAAATATTCTCCTGATGATGGTGGCTGGATCTGAACAAAGCTTTTCAGAGGAGACTGACAAATTTCTATTTCCAGGGCAGCGGGAAGACAGTTTCAGTAGAACTTCTACGTTCAATTCTAATCAAATCTTCATTGTCTTTGCACAAACATTCTGTCTCAGAGGAGATCCTGATCTCTGTCTCTCTGAAGAGGTGATGTTGTGGACAATTAAATTTAAATATACTTATTAAATAATAATGCACGTCAGTGGCATCATCTTTAAAAACAGCACCTTCTTCATAATGGTTAGGAAAACAAGAGTGTCTTTGTCAGCAGAATGGTCAAGTCGGATTTACTCACTAGGACATTGATTATGCAAATCGAATGCAACATACGCTGCCAGGGTCCGGGGAAGGCTGGAAGTGGGAGCACAAGCGCTCAGCACCTTCCCCCTCTCCTCCCACCAGAACTGGCGGAAATGAACAAAGCAATATAGACATAGGAGAAAGCCAGAATCAGTGAGGAAAACTAAGGTGTGCTGTGCACTGCCTCAGAAGGCAAAAGGGTCTCTGCTGGTTCTAAGGCAGATGGAATCGGTGTGAGAGCAATCGTAAAAGCCTAACTCATAACTGTCTTCCATGTAAAATGCTGGAAAGTCACAAGAAGCTACAATAGACCCCAAGTATTGAATTGTGGGATTGTGAGTAGGGTGTGGGAGAAAGAGAACGGGGTTGGGGGGGGAGGGAGAGAGAAGGAGAGAGGAAGTTGCTCCATGTGAAATGGCTTTCAAATGCAGAAGTCGCTACGCTTGGGGGTTCTAGGTGAAGCTGCCAAACTAAATAGAACTTCTAGGATTTCTCCTGACTCAGTCTCTTCCAGAATGTTCCAGAGCTCATCCTCTTGCTGTAGGAACCCTTCTTGGACACTACAGTGCTTTCTCCTAATGGAACAGGCAGTAACACCAGGCAAGTCACAGAGTGTCCCTAAGGTGGAGGCTTAGTTGAAGAGAAACTATTAATAGATACAGAAAACATCCCTGGTGTAATATTTCCAGTAAACACAGGGAGGAGGCCATGCAGAGACAAAGTTTACCTGCTGGGACTGTCCTTAGCATCAGTTCCCTCTCTGTCCTCTTCATACTGCCAGGTCATGGATCAGAGAACTTTAAGTAGGCTGACACAATCCAGCCGCCAAAGCCACGGGAGAGTTCTAACACCAGCTGAAGGAAAAGGAGGGGGAAACAGAGGCAAATGACTTACATTCCTTTGAGGGTAGATGCTAGACCAGGCTAGACCTAGATGCTTATATGAAAAAAAAAATACATACTCTAACCATTCTAGGTGTTAATTTTTACAAAGTGTCTGTGAGTGTGTGGGGGGAAGGGGCAGAGTTTGCAAAATAGATAAGAAGTGAAGGAATCCAGTAAGGAGATAGGAGTTGTGATTGGGATAAGAGGAAAGACATTGGGAGAGCTACTGATCACAAAAATGTTGACAGGGCTTTTCTTCTGCAAATCGGTAACTGGAAATAGACAAAAAGTGAAAAAGATAACAGCATCAACAACAGAATGAAAGTAGAAGTTCTTGGGTGGAGTCTGACTTCCCCCAGAGGCATTGCCTTTTTAGAAGTCAGGGATTCCTCCAGGGTGGAAATGATTGAGAACAATGTGATCGATCTTTAACGTGTTCTGGGAGATGATTGGTCCTGGGAGATGACTGCCTCTGACAACCTCTTAGCGGCTTTATTGTGCAGCTCGCCTAGTGAGCCAGGGTGTGTATGTCCTTAAGGCAAATACACAGCCAGAGTCGGAGAATGGAAGCTGGAGAATGACAGAATGGGGGAAGGACTGTGCGGAGAGGTGATTCCAGGCTGGATGAGCTTCCCTGGGTGAGAATACCAACCAGAAACCCAACAATCTAAAATCAAAGTAGAAACAAACGAACAAAAAAGCTAACAAACAAATCAAAATAGTTTGTGATTAAATTATAGAAGACTAAAACAAAACAATGAAACAGAAACAATTGTAACGTTTGGAATATCAACCTGGCTTAAGAAACAGCAGGATTAAGAAATTATTTGACCTGGTGGCACTAAACTATGAATAAACACCTTTTGTTAGAACAACCCATTGTACTTAAGAAAGAAAGAAAGAAAGAAAAAGAAAGAAGTGCCTTGGGGATCACAGGCAACGAAAGCAAAAATAAACAAGTGGGAATGCATCAAGCTAAAAAGCTTCTTCAATGTAAATAATCAACACAAAGAAAAGGCAACCAACAGAAAGGGAGAAAATATTTGCAAACCATATGTCTGATAAGGAGTTTAAATGTCCAAATTAAAAAAAAAAAACCCTCAAACAACTATATAGCATAAAAACAACCCAGTTGAAAAAATGGGCAAAGTGTCTGAATAGCCATTTCTCTAAAGAAAACACACAAATGGCCAACAGGAACATGAAAATGTGGTCAACATCACTAGTCATCAAGAAAATGCAAATCAAAGATGCAATGAGATATCATCTTACATCTGTTAGCATGGCTGTTATAAAAAAAAATAAATGTACAAAGATGTGGAGGAAAGGGAACCCTTGTACTCTGTTGGTGGGAATGTCTCTTCCAAGGGCTTTTTATAGGCTGTATAAAGTCAACCCTAATTCCTCCTGTCTGAAAATACACTACTGCAGCCTATGCCTAAGTAAAGTAACTGATGACTCCAATTGGGTCCTATTATAAAAGAAAATAGATTCTTACTGAGCCTACGCAAATAACTAAATTGCCATAAATTAAGAATACTCACAAATAGTTTCCAAATTCTGGAGAAATCAAGTAGAGAGAGAAAGACAAATGCTTCAGAGTTTGCTTACAAAAGCAGACTTTACCAATTTGTTGTAAGCTATAAATAGCTCAAAAGAAAGAAAAAACATCTTTCTTGACTATGGAAAACAAAACAAAATGAATCAGCAATGGTTCCAACAAAAAAAGTCATGAAAAAATTATTTAGTCCTCTCTTAGTTTAGTTCCATGTAATTAACTCAAATTGTTCCGGTTGATGTTTGGTTAGCAATTCTCATGAATGTATCAGCTTTTTTTAAAAACTAGAATTTTAGAAGTTTTTTTTTTTAATCCAATGGTATAATCTCCAAAGTTATCAGAAATCTGTATTTAAGAGTACCTCTCAAAGTCCTTTCTATAAATTTTCTTGAAGAAGCAAATTTTGGACTGTGGCCAGTTAAAGACTGCTTTTTGAGAAGAATCAAAGTAAAATAGTAATAGTCTGTAGATGACAAATAGTCTTAAGATAGCCATGGTTAAGATACCATTGACAAGGAAAGTTGATTATTTCTGTGGCATATGACAATTTAACATAATAATCATAATTATTGTTATTAACATATACCAAGACATATCAGAATTTTAGGAATCTCATATAATTTTGGAATACATATTAATAATACATTTATAAAAATATGACCCAAAGAAAGTTAAATGACATTTAAAATAATTGTTCAAAATAGGATCATAGGTCACTGTAAAATAATAATCATTCATTTAAAGTGATAACTCCAAGATTTCAAAAAGTTAAAATCTTTACTCTTTGACAGAGAGGAGACTCAGTTTTCCAAACAATGAGACCTAATAAAGACAGACTGAATGACAAGCTACTAAAAAGGCAAACTGTCTGTCTCTCTCCTCTTTTCCTGTTCAGTTTATTCAAAAGATAAACAAAAATCTTTCATTATCTCTTATTAGTATCACATGAACTCTTATTTAAAAGAGAAAACCAAATTTTATCTTTGCATTTGTGTATTACCAATGATAAAGCCAATTTTAATAAAACGTTGTAAACAAATCCCTCCACTCTCATTTAGTTTGACTACCAGGTAAGATTTCTATAAGCCTTTTTATAACTGAAGCTGTGCCCTTCCTTGTATTGAAGGAGTCACTGAAGGATTTTAAGCAAGGCAACACCAGATCCATTTTGTTTCATGAAAATAACTCCAGCTTTACCATGGTGAATGAATCACGGGGATGTGAAACTAGGGGGCCACTTACGAAAGGTTTCTCCAGGTTGGATAATGAGAATTGGGTCAGCCTGACATTTGTTTTGCTTTTTATTCATTTTTCATCACAGATACGCTACTGCAAAGAGCAGCATGGAGATCTAATGACTCGGGAGATATTTACAAGGGAGGCAAACACATTGCTGCTCCGCTGATGTGTGGATACCCCAGTTTTTTTTTTCAGTGATTACATTCTCTATGGAGCCCCCCTGACTAATGCAAACCATCAGCATTATTTCTGGAAGCATGGTAAACATTTTAGTCTTTTGTGGCCAGATCCTGATGGAAGGCCGATAAACCAAATCTCCCTTCTGCCTGCAAAACAATCAATACCAAAGCAGAAAATGAAAAGCACTCAAGCCATGCTTCCTGAATGGATGCTCCCAAGAAACACAGGAATGATTTTTTTTTTCCCTCAGAAATGTTATCTGGGGGATTTGAATCTTTTATAGAGCAAATGATGAATGGTTCAGAAAGGAGATTAGATATAGAGTCCCTAGGAAGGCTGAAGATGATGAAGTCACTCCCTTGAACTGCTTTTTTTCTTTTTCTTCTTCTTCTTTTTTTTTTTTTTTTTTTTTTTTGCAGGTACCGCTCCTCACCTCTCTCTTAGCTACCTCTGTTTCCCAGGCTTTCAGCCCAGCCTGTGTCTCTTCTCACCCTACACACTTTTCCTATTTCATCTCATACCCTCCCTCCTCCTTATCTCTTGCTATTATTTGTTGCCCACCTCTACCCATCAGTCTTATTAAACTAGTTTTAATGTTTAAATAATTCATGATCTCTCTCTCTCTTTCTTGCAATAGTTTCCTCTGGATCCCTTTCTTTCCATGCCTCTCATTTGATGGGCTTTTCTTTATCCTGCGGGTTTTAGCTCAGGTATTACCACCTTCTGATAAACATCTGCTGATCCTGTCCTCCAAGGCTGGGTTGTGGGTTATGGTTATTACCCTAGAACTCTCTACTTCTCCTGGTTGAAGCACTTATAATAAGATATTATAATTGTCTATATTTTAAAATTTCTTCCAAGTCTATGAACTCACTGAAGACAGATGCTATTGGCACTATAGCTACACCATTTAGAACAATTCCAGGCTCACAGTAGGTGTTCAAATAAATAGTTCTGGAAGAAAGAGGGTGAACGAAAAAGAGTGAGTTTGTGACATTAAAAGGTTATTAAGTCCTGAGTAATTGAATTTCCAGAGAAGATGGCATTAAGTACATTCCATATGAGTTTCCAACTGTGTTTAATTTCTTTCATGCTATGTTTAGCACGGAATTAAATACATTAATTATATAAATAAAATTGTTTTAAAATGTACAAATGGATTTGCATCTATTTTGCCATCTAAAAGGAGCAAAGCTTTGTAAACTTCAATATATTTTAAACCAAACTCATAATTTTCCTCCCCAAATCTTCTTATCTCAATGTCATTGCCTGCCATGATCATAAATATACTAAGACATTTTTCATCAGCAAATCAAACTATTGTGGATTCAGTGCTGAGTACTAAAATATGGGATTAAAATTCCTCATGGTTTCTGACCACCTCAAAGACCTACGGTTCTTTGAACAAAGACTTGATCTTTCCCAAGGCACAAATGATGCCAAACACTCCTATACTGTTCCCAGATGTGGGCTCATACTTTCATTTCCAGGGAAATAACACAGCACTTCCGATTCTCTTGCTGCAGCTCTGAGAGTCTCTTTGCTGTCTATCAGACCTCTGTGGCCACATAGACCCTTTGTGCATAATCTGGAATAATCGAAAAGTATGATGCACTTATATGATTTCTTCTCTTTTAGGATGCCAAACCTAAGGGAAGGTGGGGTCCCAAACAAAGAATTAATGTTTATTAGTATTAGACCAATTTCAAGAGATTTTCACTTTAGTCTAGGTTTGGAGAACTCAGTTTTTCACACCTTCCACTTTGTGCCAAGGGAGCTATTTCATTCTGTGTCCTGCTGTTATCACCTCCTGCAATTCCTAATTGCCACTGACTGTTTGACCCAGTCCTGGCATAGCTGATAGATACTTTAAGTAGGACTCTATAATTTGGGCTGAATGTCAACAGTTTATGCTGGCTAAGTGCTCCAAATGCACTGCATTGTGGAGCTAATATTGGAAAGAGATTGGGGCATTCCTCAGGCCCAAAGGGAAAACTAAAACCTAACAATAGCAGGTGTATATTGATTTTGCACTGAACGCCAGCAGCTAAACATTTTACATGCATCATATTCATTAGCCTTCAGAGTCATCCCTATGAGGTAGATTCTATTATTATCTCCATTTTATAGATGGGAAAATTGAGATTAAGAGACACTCTTGTACAAAGTCACACACTGAAGAGATGTCAGAACCAGGAGAAGATTTAGGTCTGTCTGATGCTAAAGTTGATGGTGTTAACCACTGTATGGTATTTCTTCCCAGAATGCTGATACAGTTGTCTCTGGCTTGGCCTCTTTTCTGGGGCCATGTTTTTTTTTTTTTTTTAATCTATCGGTCCCTCTAACAGGTCTGAGTGTAAAATAATTCTTGCAGAACTTAATCACACTAGGAGGTTATCGTTCAGGATATTGAATAAGCATCTGCCTAAGGGAAGATATTTAGCTCTCTGGGGCCTCCATAGAGACATCTGGCTCTGAATCAATGCTCTTGGGAGACTCAGCCTTCCCCAAATCGTTCAAGCATTTTCAACGCAATCCCACCATCTAGAATGAGGAGAGGGGGTCTCTATTGGAAGGGGCCTCCTTCTATCAACTTTTTAGTTGATTATCTTATTTTATTTTGATTGCCAAGAAAATACAGTCTTGAATTTTGTAAACACTGGCAGGATTTTAGCTTAACCAACCTGGAATTTCTGTGACTGTGGATGGCACTGAGACCAGGAAAAAGCTTTATTTCACGTGAAGTCAGAATCTCTATTTCCCATTGTATCTTTTGTGTCTCAAAGCTCTCTGCAATTAGCAAGGTGACCTTTTCCTACCTTTCTTACAGCAGTAGGGTTCCAGGATTTGTTTTCATATGTGGGTCTGGCTACTACCTGAGTTACTTGGTATATTTATTTTGTTTTATTTCTTACAGTAATTTATGTTATTTTTCCTATGTCAGATAGAAGTGGGACTGTCACAAATCAGACTCATACAAAACTGAAACTCTCTGTTCTTTTATTTTCAATTTCCTTTATGGGCTCCCATTCCCACTGAGAAGAAGAAAATTTTATCTTGTCATTACTTATGTTCAATTTAAAAGTGTCTTTTGGATAATAGTCCCACTTAAGTGTTATCATCTCAGTACTACTCACAACTCTTTTTATGAGTGTTTTTTTTTCCTTATAGATATTTCTCATCTTTCATTTAATTTAAGCATAAAGGACACCTCCCTTTGATATTTTGTATTATTTTGATATGACCTTTCATTATATATTCCAAAAATGCTTATATTTTTAGTGCCTCGAGAGAAGTGAGTATGACATAAGTAGACAGTTTTCTAATATAAATTTCATAACAGGTCTTCTGGTTTATTATTCCATGGCATCAGCAAAGTTTTGTTTCATCCAACACATAATATATAACCTATGAGAAACTACCTCTGCCAAAGCTTCCTCTATTTTTCTTCCTCTCTTTCTGCTGCTTTTTTTCCCCCGACATAGGCATTCTCCACATATTAGCTTAAAAATGAAAACCTGGAGGAATTTTTCCGGTAAGCAATCTGTAAATAGGGGTAAATTTTTCATCGTGGTCCCTTTGGTTGTGGCTCATATAAGCCTGCAGTGCTCAATAAACTATCCAACAGCTTGTTTTTTTGTGGGGCAAATGCTTAGAGTGTTCCAATTTCAGACAGAACACTGAAGCCCAGGATCACAGCTCTTGGAAGATTCTGCCACTGTCTGTATAGTCTTAGAGGCCACAGGTAGTGGGGTCTGCAACTGTCAGGATAAACTAGGTTATGCTGTGAAAATCAAAAGCAAACACATGCACACACACACGCACACACAGAGTTCAATGGCATAAAACAACAAAGGCTTACTTCTCGTTACTGTTACATGCTCAGTGTAGGGTCAGCTGGTCTCTGTTCAATGTAGCCTCTCAGGGATTCCAGATGATAGAAGAGCCACCTTTTTGAATAATGCTATGTATGTGCCAGAGAAAAGAGCGTGGTATCTCGTGCACAGGCTTCTAAAGCTTCTAATGGGACTGACCCTCACGTTTCAAACTTATGTGATGGAATGCTATTGGACTGTGTGCCGGGGAGAAGTACCAGGGATGCTTAGAATACAATGTGGCTACATCCATGATAGGATGTATCTTTGGTTCAGCTTCTACTATTGTACCAGTTTCACAAGAAGGAGAGAGAGAGAAAATGGGCATTGCTAAATTTTGTATCCAGACTCCCTTATGTCTCTCTTATGGATGGAATCACTCATGTTATGGCCTAAGACCCTTACCAGAGAGAGGCTGAGGAACCTTCCCCTAGGTACACAGCCTGTTTTGTCTCACTTTTTGGGAAGAACTGGGAAAGAAATCCAAGCCCAAGTAAAATAATATCGAAGAATCTCTTCGTCATATAATCTAGGCTAGGGGCAACAGATATGCCCTGCTGCTAACAGGAAACTCCAACCAAGAAGAGGCAGCCCTTGGTTGACCTGAACATTCCAGCCAGATGGGTATATTGAGAAAGAGACCATCGAAAGAGTTAAGTATCCAAAGCAATTATGGCACAAATCCTGACTTTAAACCCCTGTGCTCTAACTCTAAAAGTCTCCAAATATGGCCTAAAGGAAAAGATCTTTGCATCTCTCTCCTCAAAATTTCGGTGAAAGGAAAATGTGGTGTTTGAATTCCTCCTAAAGGACAGCAGTGACCTTAGGTGAGGATTCCTACCCATGTCCTCTATGTGGGGGGCTCTCCAATAAGGGAAAGGAGTTACTGACTCTTGATCTCTCTCCTCTCCCATACTATCTAACTACCTAGTGTGGTTTGGCTCTTGTGAGTATCCACTCCCAAGCTGCCACCCACTCCCAACCACTAGTGCTGCGGTAGAGACACCAACACCCACTCGTGATACGTAGCCTCGAGGTCCTCCTCGGTCTCCGAGATCTCATGTCTGTCAAGACCTGACCCGCCAAGATCTTGTAGACAGACTTTATCTATCAGACAAGACCAATTAACCTTAATAACCTGATCAATTACTTATTACCGCTTGACTGCTGATTTTCATATTCCTTAATAAAACAGCACAATAGTTTTTCAGTTTTCACAGCAGAAACTTCTCACTTGAAAGGGCCACTAGATCTCAAACTTTAACCCTAGAACCAAAGTTGTTTATTTTTTTTTTCCTACTCATTCATTTACTAGCACACTTATCTCACACTGATCTTAAGGGGTTGCAGCTCCCCTTTTAACACTTCATTTGAGCCCCTTTTGGTGAACTATTTAAACTTCACTCTTTGATTTATTTGGACTCTGGGTTCACACTTTGTTTCTGATTCTGCTCAATCTCGTGATTTTGACATCCCCTGTACCCAGCTGCCTAGGGTAATGAAAACTGGGGCTGGAGGAAAGCATCGGAACAGTCTATGAAACACAGGCATTTTTAACTCATTCGCATTACGTGGTCAGGTGTCTGTGACAAATAAACCCTACGTGGCCCCCGTGATCTCTGCCCCATGGTGTTCATGCCTTTGTGTAACCTCCTCTTTCTGTGCGTGGGTGGGACCTTGTTTCTAATGAATAGAATATGGCAAGGGCGATGGGGCATCCCTCCATGACTACATTGCCTTTATGGAAGTCTCTGGTTCCTGCTAGTCTCTCTCTCATCACTAGCTTTGAAGAAGCAAGAGGGCTACTGAAGAACAGGAATTGATAGTAGGAAAATGTGTGCTCTCTTTGATTCTAACTGATGCTATTCGCTTCTGTGACTATGCTTGCTTTTAGTTGTTTGATAAATATAGTTAATCAGAATGAAAAACAGGGATAAGAGCAAAGGTAACTCCATGATAGGCTAGGCTTCCTGGATGTGAGAAGCCTAGTTCTGCTTCTGTATATATGGCTTGCTGGCTTGGTGCTTAGCGTCAGTGGAGCCAGGGCAGGCTTCACTAGAGTAAAGGAAAACAAGGCCCCGGGGAGGTAACCGGAAGTTACTTCCTGATAAAGGGCTGGAGAGTCCAGGGGCCTCCAACCAACTAAGTAGATAAGAAGAGCAAGACATGATCAGCGCATGAACGGCTTGTGCAGGGCGTGTGTTCCCAGTATCGCTTGTAACCAAAAACTAGAAGGTATGCAACAACAGCCCCCCTCCCCCGTCGGAGACCCTCCTCTTCCCCTGGATGACGTTAACTACAACTGGCGCCAGGGCGAAAATCCCGAAGCTTAGAGTCAACCAATCAGGAGCCAACGCGATCAGCCACTTCTAAAAAACAACAAATAAACTAAAGGGGGATGGAGTGCAGACCAGTGTGTCGTGTGCAGACTAGTGTGTCGTGTGCAGACAGGTGTGTCGTGTGCAGACTAACGTGTCGTGTGCAGACTAGTGTGTCGTGTGCAGACAGGTGTGTCGTGTGCAGACTAACGTGTCGTGTGCAGACTAGTGTGTCGTGTGCAGACTAACGTGTCGTGTGCAGACTAGCGTGTCGTGTGCAGACTAGCGTGTCGTGTGCAGACTAACGTGTCGTGTGCAGACTGGTGTGTCGTGTGCAGACTAACGTGTCGTGTGCAGACTGGTGTGTCGTGTGCAGACTGACGTGTCGTGTGCAGACTGGCGTGTCGTGTGCAGACTAAGGTGTCGTGTGCAGACCAAGGTGTCGTGTGCAGACTAGCGTGTCGTGTGCAGACTACTGTGTCGTGTGCAGACTAACGTGTCGTGTGCAGACTGGCGTGTCGTGTGCAGACTAACGTGTCGTGTGCAGACTGGTGTGTCGTGTGCAGACTGGTGTGTCGTGTGCAGACTGGTGTGTCGTGTGCAGAGTAACGTGTCGTGTGCAGACTGGTGTGTCGTGTGCAGACTAACGTGTTGTGTGCAGACTAACGTGTCGTGTGAAAACTAGCATACAGAAAAGTATAAAAGCTTAACCTTTACCCCAGGGCAGGGTCCTGGTTCGTGGAGAGGCCACTGCGTTGGTGCTCTGGAATTTGGACCCTAGCTCTGGCTAGCCAATAAACTCCTTTGCCTTTTTGCAGCCTCAATGACTCTGCCTCTCTGTTCCTGGGGCCGAGGGGAACCGGATCTAACACTACAAGTCCCACAGCTGCAAGGGACCGAGTGCTGCCAACGCCCACACGAGCAGGGAAGCAGGTGCTTCTCCAGCTGATACTCCCAGGGAAGTTCTCATCTGGAGAACTCACGTACCTCTGAGTTTTACGAGAACCCAGGCAGAGGCTACAGCTAAGTCATATCTTGACACCTGACCCACAGAAACTGTTAGACAATAAATGTGTGTTACATTAATGCTGCAGAGCTTGTGGCAATTTGTTATGCAGCAATTGAAAACTAATACAGTCCTTCAGGATGCAGGAAAATTTTTAAATTTTAAGACACAAACGTGTCTGGTCTGGAACATTTGTCCTCAGCAGGGGGATAGAGACTGTTCTTAAGGGAAGTAAACATTTGCGGGGTCCTTCTGAGCCCTGAGATCTAGAGTAGATCCACAAACAACCTGCAAACGCACATCAGCTCTTTTTATTCCAACCCTGGTGAGGAAGATAAAAGTTGGAGGCCTAATATGGTTCATTTCCAGGGAGCTCTTGAAGTGCGTCATTCTGAGCAAGTTCTAGTCCAGTGCTTTGCGTTGTTTGTGGCCAGGAACAAACCTTTTGAGTAGGATGTAAGTAGATCTTTATGCCTGGAAGTCTTTCTCGCCAGGGCACCATTGTCCTCATTCCTGGGTGTTTCCCTCCTGGGTCAGGGAAGCTGATGGCTGCTTGTGGCACCTGCTGACGCAGCAAAGCTCTCTCTTCCTACAACCTTGCTGGACCTTTGAGTCCATCGCGCCCCATGGTGTGTCGTGTTTATTCTAAATGACATTCCAATTTTCTTTCAGTGAAGTCTTGTATTTCTTACACTTTTTTCACATAATATGCAACACATTCAATTTTGCCTTGTCCTCTAAGGGTTTTTTTTTTTTCTTTAGACATTTTATGGCTTTTTTTCTCTCTCCTCTTTCACAAGTTCCTATTTTGCCC
This sequence comes from Eulemur rufifrons, assembly GCF_041146395.1. Taxonomy (NCBI): domain Eukaryota; kingdom Metazoa; phylum Chordata; class Mammalia; order Primates; family Lemuridae; genus Eulemur; species Eulemur rufifrons. The sequence goes on from NC_090994.1 coordinate 7,095,915, forward strand.
CTGACCACAAGCCAGTATAGAGTGAGAACACAGCAGGCACACGGACTGGTTGGCACAGTCCCTCCTTCCTTGGCCTCACTGCTGCTGCCCACTGGTCAGGGCAGGAGAGGGCAGGAAAGGGACGTGGAGGTGGCCAGAGGAAGGGAAGTGGGTTGCTCGGTTTGAGGATCCTTTTAGCTGCATGTTACAGAATACCCAACTAAGAGCAGCTTAGTCGTAAAGGGTTAATTATTTTACCTTTCCAGGGTGAATTCTGTGGTGCAACTATGTGCTTAAACACACAGGTTCTTTCCACTGTCCTGCTCTGCCATCCTTAGTGTGTGGATGGCATTTACCCTCATGGTCACAGTGTGGCTGCCACTGCTCCAAACACGAATTACATCCTCAGAGAGAAGATCCAAAGATCCATCCTCATAGAGAAGATCCTTCCTTGACCTCAGGGGTGGCTGACTAGCCAAAAAAATTTGAATTCTGCCAGCAAGAAACATGTGGAGGGACAGATCCAACTCTTGGCAACCAATATCTGCCTCTGGATTAAGACGCAGAGAAGTGATGTGGTTCCTTTCCATTAGGTGGGAAGTTAGCGGCAGAGATAGATCTAGAACGCTGGCCTGTTTTCTCAGCACTGTGATTTTTTTCCCTGTGTCTTTGTCTTTTCTTCTCTAAAAAGGATTGGGTTAGTGCTTGCCTGAGTTCTACGGTGATAAGCATTATACTAATAATTAAAAAGAAAAGAAAGAAAAGAAAACCCGCATAAGGGATTACTTTCACGTGGGACAGTGAAACGATAACTTAAATAGCCACAGCTCAGTTTCGCAGATGCTGCTGCCTGGATACAGGCAGGACTGCTGACTTCGTACACAGCTCTGCTGGGCTGGGTCCTGGCCCCACCTCTGACCAGCTGGTGCACCTCGTCTCGCCTGCTGCCTCTGATGTACATCCCTGCAGAAAGGTGGAAAAAAAAAATCCCTCCTGGGGGTTCGTACTGCAGACCAGCCATTCAGCCCTTTTGTTCCAATATTTCTACAGAGCTGCCACATGCGGTTCTTTTCCTTCCACGGAGATGCTGGAACCACGCTCCTCCTCATGGCTGCTCTGGGCTCACGGATCAAGCCAGCAGAGCAGCCTGACACTCTCTCTCTGCCTTTTGCCTTCTACAAGCTTGTGTGCCTAGTTTTAACTGCTTTGGAACTGCAGAAAGAGAGAAGGTGGGCTAGGCACCCACACTTTGGTTGGTACGGGGTAACCTGTCATCATCCGACCCAGCGAATGGGCAGGGAGGATTCACAAGAGCAGGGAGGGAGGATGCGGTTCGGGCAACCGCAGCCTGGTTCTGAGTCAGCATTATCTCCTCCTGGTGCCCCGGCCAAGGACACTGCGGGAAGAGCAAAGGCATGTGGTTGGGAACAGAAAATGGATGCTTTGGAAGCAGACTGACATTTGCTTTTTAATTATCTCTTCTTGGCTTCTGAAGATAAAAAAAATTTTTTTTTTCATAGCAAAGAAGCCAGGAAGAAAAACAAAATGTCCTTTCTCATTTCTGTGGGGCTGCGTCTGTACATTAACCTTTCCCACTGATTAAGATAAATGCCATTTCTACCCCTGATGCTTTTAGATCAGATTTGAATTCAGCAGCCCAGCTCCTGACAAGCTTACATTCAGTTCCTCTGAGTTATGCCCCCTTGGTCGCCTGAGATAGTCAGAGAGAGGGTGAACGGATCCCGTCTCCTAGCATTAGTCTGACTGAGATGAATGAGGGCTCCGGGGCTGGGGTGCTTATTCCCGTCTCCTGGGTGGTTTCTCAGGCACCACTAGCTCGTAAATAGCTATAAGGCGATCCATGCAACACACCACGTCGCGGGAATAATCATAAATGGGATAGTAATTCAGAGCAGAGCTTTCCTCCCACTGAGGTTATCGCAAAGAGCTTTGTGGAAGACAATTGATTATTGGATTGGGGAAGTAATAATGTTCAAAATATAATCAGATTCATACACTTGGGTGGGGGGGCAAAAAAATGAATAATTCATACAGCTTATTTAATTTTTAAAAATACACAGGAAGCTCATCTTTGGCTCGTTAAGACAGCACCAGCCTCTGAGTCACCCCATGAGTTATTGGGGTGGTATTGGTGATGGTCCTGGAGTCTATGCAAGGTGGGTGTGCTCAGTGGCATTTCTGGTGCTGAAAGAAAGCATTTTCTCCTCCAGAAGTTTAAAATCTAAAATTGGGAGAATTCCTGCTATTGGGAATCAGGGGGCCCGAGTGGAATTTTTTTTTTCCCCTGAGGGTCCAATTGCCTGCCTCCCCACCAATCTGCTAGAAACTCCTGTGGAATTTGCAAATTCAAAACCAATTCTAAGATGAGTTTGTACAAGCTTTTAGATTTCCAGAAGTAAGATTTTTTTTCTCCCGTTTTTCTTCTTCCTCAAAGTGGAACTGGCTGCAGCAATTGAGCAGCCTGCCCACAGAGACAAAGGGTTTGGAAAAGCTACCTTGCCCTCCCTGCAGAGTTTTTCTGCTCTCACAGAGAAGGGTCACCTGCTCCCCTGTGTCCCCCAGATAGGTGGCCCAGGAGAACTGCCCTTCACAGGGGCAGGCGAACAGATGGGCCCCTGGCGCTGGGGAAGATACATTCACATGGCCTCTGAGTTTATTTGCAATTCATGGAGGGAGTTCTCTGCAGCTGCTCCTAACTTGATTTTTTCATGAGGAAATGAGGAAGGTGACTAAACACCACCTGGCTCCTGTGTCTTCTTCCTTTTAAAAGTTCTAAGGAGCTTTGGGGGATAATATGCATTGGTTATCGATGGATTAGCTCACACCCCATACAACATACACTCCTGCGTAACAGGAGCAAAGCTAAAAAAGGTCAGCAGAGAATAAGGGCGAGCAGGAAAGATCAGTGGAGCTGGTCGCTGGGAGCCGGAATCCCAGGTGAGCTCCCCTCCCCCTCCGGCCTCCAAATGCGATTTGTACTCAGCATCCTTTGCTTCTCCGCTCAGGCTCCTCTGCAGTCTCCAGGGGAAGTTTATGGTTGCAGATGGCTTCCTTAAAGGGCAACAGCCCGTAGCAATTTGCTCAGGGGGAGGAAATGAACAGGACACCTTGTCACAGGAGCCTCATTCTGGGAGGGACCTGGGGAGGTTGTGGGTCTCTAATACCCCTTCTTGTGGATCATGGATAAATTGGGCCAGGCAGCTGATCTCTCTCAGATCTTTAGAGGACATTTACTAGGGATGGAGGAATATCTTTAATGACACCTGCAGAAAGAATATGTCACATTCTAAGAATGGATGTATTACAGATGGATCTGATTGTTCTTTCATGTTCTGGGGCTTGGTGAGTGCAGTTTCCACACACTGTTGTAGAGCAGGAAGGAAAACAGGAGTAACTCCATGACAGACTGGACCTCTCAGGAAAGGCCTAAGTTTTGGTTTCCCCAACGCAGGCCCTCCCCCTCCCCGGAATGCCGCTGGTAACAACTGAGGGCCCTGGCTTGGAAACTGGCCAATTAGGAGCCAAAGCCCCGGCTTGGAAACTGGCCAATCAGGAGCCAAAACTATCGGCCACTTTTGAGGGAACAAATGAACTAAAAGGGGGGTGGGGGGGGTGTGCCCGATACATGTAACCTATCGATAAGTATAAAAGCTTTGTTTCCACCCCAGGGCGGGGTCCGGGCTCGTGGAGAGACCACTGCGCTGGTGCTCTGAGCCTTGGACCCTAGCCTAGGCTAGAAAATAAACTCCTTTGTCTGTTGCAGCCTTGGTGACTCTGCCTATCTGTTCCTGGGACTGAGGGTAACCGGTTCTTACACTGTGGCCCTGGCTGGCCAGCATTCTCCTCTCCAGAGGCTCCAAGGTCATTACTGAATAAATAAGAGAACAGATCTCCAAACAGAGAGCCTTGGATAAAAGCTAAGACTCCTCCTGAAAGCCTGGGCTAAAGGTGTCCCTCTGCCCTCACTCAGCCTCACCATAGTCTTGTCTCTGTCACAGCTTCCTGGTCTGTCCTCTCACTTCCTTACTTCCTGGCTTGCAGCGATTCCTCTCACCCCCATGAGGACCAACTTTACCTTCCTTTCTGGGGAAGGTGCCTTATTTTTCACTGGAAACATAAGGATATCCATCTTCACTTCCTGCATTGGAATTACTGTACTTCTAAAATGATTTTTGACTCTGAGAGAGGCTTTTCCAACCCTTTGCAAATCGAACCTTAGAGAACTCTGCTTAAAAAAACCCCACAAGAAATACCACATCAAAATATTCTCATTAAGACAGTCATGCCCCAAACACCATCCAAGATGACTTCCGAGAAAAATCTATCTGTACATCAAAGTTAATATCGCTCTGAATTATTTATACCAATTCAGTTACATAAACACAAATGTAGCAGTGACAATGGATTAGTGATGTCTAATGAAAGAAGAATCATCACAGGCTGGAGATGTCTTTATTGGAAATCTCTTCCTGTAGTAATACACAGGCATGAATCTTTCTCCTGATTTCTGTCACTGTTATATCTTGGATCCATATTGTTTCCAATACTCAGAGCAAGATGGCCTGCATGTGCTCAAAAGCACTCTTGTCATGTTTCTCATTCACTCTTGTATTGGTACAATATTGCATATTGTATAAATTTAATATCGTATATTGTATCAGGTTCTAAGTTCGAAGGTATGTGTGTAGAGATCTATATAGTCTATAAAGTAAAGATCCTGCCACTTTATTAGACTAATTATAAAAGACTAAATTTCAGAGAGCTTGGCATTTTAGATGCTGCTATTTGTTTGCCTCTGCAAAACAAAACAAAACTAATGCAAGGAACAGAAAACTCCTGGGAGCCTAATCCTCAGCACTCAAGTTCCTGCAGCTGCACTGCAGTTCTCAGCCCTGGTTGCAGGAGCCCAGTGCGTCTGAGCTACATGCAGCTGCCTGGAGCCCTGGACTGGAGCATCTTCTCCATAGCTGAACACCCCAAGATTTCCCTCTTGTTCACCCCATCAAAATGTTTTGGTATGTGTTCTAATCCTTCTTAGCCAAGCACTCAGTTAAGTAATATTGTAGACAAATGACTATGAGAACTTTGCTACGAATTCCCTATACCACAACCAGGTCTCTGTCCTTGACAGATCTGGGAGGGGAAACAAAGTGTAGGCTCTGATAGGAAAGAAAAAAGAACAGCAGGATATGGAAAGTGAACGTGCTTTTGCTCACCAGATTCCTTCTCTGCCTCCTGAGTCTTAGAGCTTTGCACAGAAGTAGAACTGGATTTTAAGTTAGATGGTGTCAAATTGCAAGAAGATGGGAGAGTAATGGTGATTTGGAGGAACACTATATCCGGATGATATATTAGATTTGTGGTTGTGCGTAAGATCTTGTGATATGTAACCAGTCAGGTGTTAGAAATGGAAGTATAAATAGATGTGATGGTCAATTATAATGGGAAAATAGGACGATGGCAGAATTTCAATGCCTAAGAAAGGCATTACTGCATAAGTAAAGGTAATAATAAACTCTGAATCAATAATAAAGAAAAAAAACTCTTACGAAAGTCTCAAAAGGATTGAGCAGGTTGTATCTACCTTAACTGGATGCCAAAAAATTGACATCTTTTAAATAGAGAAAATGAAATACAGATGCTCAATAAAGTGACATTTACAAAGTCCAGCGTCCAAAAAAAAAAAAAAAAAAAGATACTTGATATGCAAAGAAGCAAGAATAGTGCCCAATAACCAGGAGAAAAAGTAGGCAACAAAAATAGACCAAGAAATAACAGAAATGATAGGGTTAGCTGAAAAAGGACTTTAAAACACCTAAAGTAAGGCCGGGCGAGGTGGGTCACGCCTGTAATCCTAGCCCTCTGGGAGGCCGAGGCGGGTGGATCGCTAGAGGTCAGGAGTTCGAGACTAGCCTGAGCAAGAGAGAGACCCCCATCTCTACTAAAAATAGAAAGAAATTATCTGGCCAACCAAAAATATATAGAAAAAATTAGCCGGGCATGGTGGCGCATGCCTGTAGTCCCAGCTACTCAGGAGGCTGAGACAGGAGGATTGCTTAAGCCCAGGAGTTTGAGGTTGCTTTGAGCTAGGCTGACGCCACGGCACTCACTCTAGCCTGGGCAAAAAAGCGAGACTCTGTCTCAAAAAAAAAAAAAACAACAACAACAACAAAAAAACACCTATAGTAAATATGTTCAAGGATTTAAAGGAAAACAAACAAAAGGAGAGAACAGACAGATATAAAAATAATTTCTAAAGTTGAGAATGTAATATCTGAAATTAAAACTTCACTGGATTGGCTTACTAGCAGATGAGGCACTGAAAAAGAAAAAAAAAAACCACAGAATTTGAAGGTAGTATGATAATTATCCTAACTGAAACTTAATAAAAGGCTGAAAAAAAGTAAGAAACTCGTTGACCTATGAAAAAATTTAAACTGTGCATCATTCATGTAATTATAGTCTTAGAAGGAGAACAACTGGGACAAGAGTAGGGGCAGAAAAAATATTAGAAGTAGTGGCTGAAAATTTTCCAAATGTGATGAAAAATATCACCTACAAATAGGCAAATCTTAAGGAATCCTAAGGAGGATAATCACACAAAAATAACCCCCTCACGGTACATTATAATCACACTGCTGAAAACCAGTGATAAAGCAAAAATCTGAAAAACAGCCAGAGAAACGTTTTTATATTACATTACACCACATCACATCCAGGGTAGTAAAGATAGAAATTAATATGGATTTCTTGTCAGAAACAATGCAAACCAGGAGACAATCAGACTTTAAAGCGCCAAAAGAAACTCTGTCAACTTAAAACTGTATAGTAAGTAAAAATATTCTTTAAAAATGGAGATAAAATAAAGACATTTTCCGGCAAAAACTGAGAGAATTTAATGCTGGCAGATTGGCGCCAAAAATATTATAAGAAGTTTTTCAGAATGACAGGATCTGAAACCAGATGGAAACTCAGATCCATGCAAAGGAATAAAGAGCATTGCAAATCCTCAACAAGCTAGAAAATGTAAATATATTTTTATTGTTTTATACGATAGAAATGAAATTGACAATTAAAGTATAAATTATATTATAGCAATTATATAAAAGTTGTAACAGATACAGAAGCAAATATATGACAACAATAAAAAAAGACAGGTGAGCAGAAAATATTTTGTTGTAAGGCTATTACATTATACATGAAGCAGTGTAAAATTAGTTGAGGATAGGCAATGATAAGTTAAAGCAGCAGAGCAACCATTGAAAACAAACAAAGTGGTTTAGGTAATAAACTAGTAAAGGAGATAAAAAGAAACATACCCCAAACACTCATTTAATCCAAAAGGAGACAGGGAAAGGAAGAAAAAAGAACAAATGAAATGCATCCTCTCCTGGCCTGCAAGGTTTCTGCTGAGAAATCTGCTGATAGTCTAACGGAGATTCTTTTATACGTGACTTGATATTTTTCTCTTGCTGCTTTTAAAATTCTCTTTTTGCCTTTGACTTTTGACGGTTTTGGTTATAATGTGTCTTGGAGAGCAGCTCTTTGGGTTGTATCTGTTTGGGAAATTTTGAGCTTCATGGACCTATACATTCATATCTCTCCCAAGACTTGGGAAGTTTTCAGCAATTATTTCATTAGATAAGCTTTCTGTCCCTTTTGCCGTCTCTTCACCTTCTTCAAACCTCATAGTGTGAATTATGAGCGGATGAGATACCACACCATAGTGGCGCTGGACTCTGGGATGGTGGGGCACGCCAGTAGCTCAGGCTCTGTGAGGCTGGGGACAGCAGCAGCAAGCATCCAAGAATCGCAAAACACCACTGTTGTTTGGGCCCTGGGGCAAGAGAAGCAGCACAACAATGACTCCATGCCCAGGAAGGCGGGGTGCCTCAGCAGCTTGGACCATGGGGACTAGTCCAGTTCCAGGTAGGCAGGGCACTGTGGCTGTTCAGCCTGGAGGGCGGGCTGGCCCAGCTCAGCAAAAGCTCTGATACCCCGGGATATGAGGCAGCACACTTACTGGGCCCAGAAAGCAGCTATATGGGGTGGCAGAGACTCTGATCCCTGGGGCGTGGGGCACAGTGTCAGCTGTGGTGCTGAGGGGTGCAACTGTTCCAGTGGGCCAGAGGCTCAGAGCCCTGGAGGGCAGGGTGCTACCTTACCTGTGGCATGAGCATGCGTAGGCTGACTGCTTTTGTATGCAGGAGGTCTGCGATCCCTGGGGGGTGGGGCAGCACTTCAGCCAGGCCCTGCGGGGCAGGGATCAACAGCCACTGCAATGGGTGTGGGGGACAGAAAAGCTCTGCAGTAGCTTGGCCTTAGGGGTAGGGTGTAGCAGCACCTCAGCTCAGGGATGGCATGCTACCGGGTGGGTATGGCGCAGTGGTGACAGAGCCTCAGGGATGGAAGGGTACAATGGCTTCTCACCCCTGTTTAGTTTTGAATCTCCAAATTTGTGTATCATTTCTTATTCTTGTAGAGTTGTAGTCAGGGTGATCCTAATGCCATTCTGTGCAGGTGATGCAGAGCTGAGATGGAGAAGATTGTGGAAAGGTTTCAGGAGACACCAGGAGGAGAAAGAGTTGAGAAAAGGGACTGGTCTGGGATTGTCTCGGCGTAATGGTGACTGCATTGTGAATTAAAGACACTGTGTTGTTTATGAGTCGATAGCTCCAACCTTGGGAAACGTAGTGATGTCAGAAAAAGGTTGTCTGGTGCAACTGCAGGAGCCTGTTGAGGGGTCACGCCACAGCTCAGAGCCAGACACTCGTCTAGGGGCACAGCTGCAAGGAGAGTGGTTTCATCTCCATTTAAACACTCCCCAGTGATAAATTCCCCAGTTCTTCCAAAATATCACAATGACCTTCACTGGTTCATTTTCCTTTTAGAAGCGAGAAAAGGACCTCCCCTTAAAAACTTACACAACAATGTGTAACAGGATGACATTGGTCAAAACACGGGCTTGGACCCTATGACTTCATTATAAGGTGGAGTAAGACCCCATAGACTGGTTAAATTTATGATAATTTGATTCTAGCTGAAAATAGTACTTACATGCATCATACATAATAAATAATTACTTGATAATAATATATTGTGAGCTATTATTTGATATATAAATACAATGATAATATGACATTTTAATGACTACGATAAGGCAATATTTGGTTAAAACTTATTTGGTGGAAAAATCTAACTAGTGCTATTGGCAAAGACATAAGATGGTACTTCATCATGTAAGCCTTTTAAACTTTTTATATTTGCCAAAGCGATTTTTGTCAGGACGAGGCAGATATTTTGCCTTAATCATCTGAAAGGCAAAGCGTTTCCTTCTGACATTATCTCATTACTCAGGAATCAGTTAACCTCAGTTCTAAAACAGCGAAGGAAGGGCAAAAGTCCACGGAATATCAATTGAAATTCATGCTTAAAGTCTTTATAAATTCAGTGCAAAAGTCAGCTTAGACAGCCACTTACACCTTGGATGCCTTTACTTCATCTGACTTAGGAGTGGTTAGTGAAATAAAAATAAAAAAGTGATATAATAATGTTAGCAACAGCTGTCAGTTCTGAGTTTTAGATCCGATTCACTTTGGATTGGACACCAGGAAGCACACATAGCCCTGGGATTATGTAAAAATGCACAGGATTAAGATTCTGAACAACAGTGGAGTCCAGTTCCACGTTACTCTAGTAATGTGCTTTGCTGTCGGCTTTGTTCTTAGCCTTCTCCTCTTTCTTCCTCTCTTCTTCCTCCTTCATCAGCACCCTAACACACTGATGGATAACATTGTTGGAAGCAGCCTAGGGCTTATAAATTAACATTAATAACAGGACTCTGAAGTTGTAAAGTAGAACTGAGTTTTCAGTTTATATACTAGGGAAGAGAGAAGGAATAAAATATTTAAAACTTATTATTAGTTGCTAGACTTGATAGCTTGTAAGAAAAATATTTTCCCATGTCACACAGACGTCTTCAGAGAAGTTAAATAACTTGCTCAGTGACACACAGTTGGTCAATCAGAGATCACAAATCATTCTGCTTAACTGTAAAGACTGCGCATTGCTCGTTATATTACTGAGCTTTCTGTGTGATCTTAGTGACTAGATAAACTTTCAAATGCCGTCCTACATCCTGTTAATAGAGGTGAACAGATTTCCGAACAACTTTCACAAAGAAACTATGTGAAAGAGATTGTGTCTAGTACAGAGACATATGTCTGGAGCAACTGTGGGATGCAAAAAAGATTCTGAGCAGTGTGTTCACATAAACTGTTGGAAGTAGAGTGTGAAGAGGGCTACCTCTAACACTGGCTGTATAGAATGGCTCTGAGTGAATGTTCAGTACCATAGATTGTGACTCAATGGACCAATTGGTTTTTCAATATAGCATGTGTAACTTTCAAGGCATTTTTTACTTAATGTTATCATACTTTAGTTCTCATAACAATCATGACAGCTAGGTAGGGTGAATTTATTTATTTTGTCTTTTTTGATGAAAAAAATGAAATCCAGAAAGTAATACAGATAATTGATAGCAGGTTTTCTAACATTTCTAAGTTATTTCTCTTAAATTATATAGTTCTTATCTTTAAGGCTTGGCTATTAAATGGGAATAGGATTTATTGGTTTTTGTCCAATTCTTTCAAGACAGAGAGAGAGAGAGAGGAGAGGTTGGCTAACATGTGCTTTGAGCTGAATAAATATTTTTGGTTAAAACAGAATTCTTTATCTTTTTTATCCTCAATTGCCAAAAGGAACTGACTGGTTGGCCCTTGGCATTTCTCTTAGCTCATAATACCGGATCATAACTTTGATCAGAAAGCATATATATTAATACCAATACATTACTTATTAAAATGAATAATAGAAATATTAGAGGAAGAAAATACTCACACTGTTGAAGTAGCATTTTGTTAGGGGTTTTATATGTATTATTTTATTTCATTGTCACATTCAGCCATTCACAGACTGGGAATTTAGGTCTATCATCCCCATTTTATCAGCATAGAAGGAAAGCTCTGAGGGACTAAGTAATTGCTCAAGGTCATATAGCTTGATGTTATAGGAGTAAAAACCAAACTCAAGGCTGCCTGTCTTCAAAGCTCATGATCTTCCAGATTAGCCTGGAATTTAGAATATCTTCTCTATCCTTCTTCCCCATTCTCCTACTCCTGAATCTCACACTCAATTCACGTTGACCTCTCAATGGCTCTTAAACTACTTTGGGCTTCCTATGATCATATTCTACTCCCCTGAAATATACTTCCTGCTTCTCGCTGCCTGTTGAAATACCATCGGTCTTTGAGTTTAGCTGAAATCTCATCCTTTCAAGAAAGGTCTTAAGAAAACTGAAAGTGGAAGTGATCTTTGCTTCCTCCAGATTCTAATAGAACTTGGTTATATCATTTCAGCATAATTTGTTACCTATTGCTGTTGACTATTTTTGAATATTATTATTATCAAGAATAATGTGATATGGAATATGTGCTTAAAATGTGTTTGTGAAGTGGAATGTAGAAACCTGAGATTTTTATAAATGCTCTGTTGAATGTCATGTCTCTGGAAGAAGTGAAGGGCTCACAAATTCTCTTTCTCTCTTCCTAGTTCTTTGCAGGGAAGATCTTAATATTGAAGCTGAGGGCTAGAGGGTAACAACTCACACTTTGGAGAGAAAAGTCTAGATATGTGGAATGAAGCCAGTGATTCAATTATCAAAATGGGAATATGCCCGATTAGCGTCATATGGCCTTCAGGGTTCTCAGTCAAGTTTGATGACTTATGACATTCTGCAGTTGGATCCTCAGAGTTTCCAAAGGTTAAAAGCACTGATTATGTTTAATTAAAACTTCTAGTGTTTCAAAAGTTGAGTAATACAAAAATTAGGCTTCTTACAACTATGCAGTGGCACTAACTTATGAACTGAGCTGAGGAAGCTAATTTAAGATCTCCGATAACTTTGAATCCGATGCCTGCTGGGGAAGAATCTAAAATTTACAAGATCGATTAACAAATCAATACAAAGAACAATTTAGAATTGTCACTAATTCACCCTTGCTCCTCAGAAAAGTTAATTATTATGCGGCACTTGAAGGATGAAAGCATCATTTTTGGAAAGCACTTTTCTATTTATTATCTCATTCGACTCATTATAAATAAATGTGAGATTTTATTTATTAAAGTACAGATGAAACAAGAACATTTTCTTTAGATTTATAAGAATAAATTTTAAGCAATATGTCAGCTAACAATGATTTAATACACTGCTGTAGTGAAATTCTATGGAGATCTGGAGCTTTCATAAAAGAGAAGTCTTGTAAACTATACCAATGCAAAGTTAATTTATCCCAAACATATTTATAGACTCAGGAAGGACCTTTTTATGTCACTTAATTTATTAACTAAGGTAAAGCAGTTTGATGTAAAGTCTAAGATTTCAGGGGCCTAGCACATAGCAAACAGTCCAATAAAGTTGTTTCTGATTGATGTTCTTCCTTGAGATGTGTCATTCAAGGACCCAGTGTCCTTCTATCTTGTGGCTCTGACCCTCCTCTAGGGCCTCAGAGGACTGTGCATTAAGCTGGCAGATGGGGGGAGAAATAAAGAAGGTGCATCTACTTCATAATCACGTTGGCCCAGAGATGGCACACATCATTTCCATTCACAGCCCATCATCCAGAACCAATAACATGTGGACTTTCTAGGTGTTCCAAAAGAAGAGAAATTGGTCTTGGTAAACACTGGCCCATTTATACTGCATTCTATTTTTGAGTTACTTAAATAGCTTCTATTCCTCAAACATCTCCTTTTCTATACTGTCAGACATCTAAAATCTTTATAATTACAATCAAGTTTAAAAAAATTTAACTTGAGAGTTATGGACACATATGGGAGTGAGACAGAAGAAAGACATGTCAGTGCCAGGAACATACTGATGTACTGAAATATAAGTGTATGCCTTTGGCTCAACAAGGCAGGTTGATCATGTATTTTAATATCTTCTCTTTCCCTAAAAGTTATGAAAGTGATAGTAAAGAATTAAAACAATTAAACAAACAAAAAAAAAAAACAAGACAAAACAAAGTATCACTTCTAACATACATAGGGTTTGAGTGGGGTGGATCATTAGTAGAAAAGAGATGTCAGCAACTTTGTGAAAAGACAGTAGAGGACAGATGGCTATGAGACCGAGTGAAGGAAATCTGACTCTGAAATATGTGGGGTTGATGGGGTCAGCTGACATAGGAGCAGCTTTCCCTTGCAGAACTGGAGAGCAGTGGTTCTCAAAGTAAGGTTCCCAGATCAGCACCATCATTGTATCCGAATACTTGCTAGAAATACTAACTCTCAGGCCCTACCCCAGTTTTACTGAATCAGAAACTCTGTGGATGAACCCTGGTAATCTGTATTTTAGTAAGCCCTCCAGGTGATTCTCATGTAGAGTAAAATTGAGAATCACTGATCTAGAGAGAGCTTCTGGATCCAAATATATCAGGTAGGAGGAAGGGCAAGAATCAGATGTTGGAGTTACATAAAATTACATATTTGGATATCTTCATATAAAATAATTGTTTCTCCTCACTGCTTCCCTATTCCATGTGCAGCGTATTAGACATACAAGTAAATACTTGGATGCCCTATGAGAGACTAAAGCTAAGAAAGGAAGGTTTTTGTCTGAATTGACTAGACTATCTTGCAACACTCAGGAAAGTCCATCTGAATTGGGGCCCTACTTAATGAAGACTTTTGCATTCTGGCACATAGGAGTTCCCCAGCCACCTGTCACTTGCATCTAAAGTGAAGCCTGATGATGGATTGATTCTTTGTCTACATATACAGATCAACCAATCAGCATGGGGTAAGTTTGCAACATTGCAATAAAAAAGTGAAGAAAAACTAATAGGAAAATGACCTCAACAAAAATTACTCAGGGTATAGAAATGATCTGTAAAATAACTTAGTGTGCTCACACAGATTTAAGAAAATATTATCTTTGCAAATAAGATCAGATGAGCCTTGAAACATTAATAAGTTAGAGGATCAGAATTAGCATTTGGAAATTAAAAACGTTAGTAAAAATATATAAATTTCAGTTATACAGTTGGAATGTAAGTTTGAGGAAAATTTTACTAGCTAGAGAAAAAACACAAGTAGAGAGAAAAGATAAATGAAAAGATGAGAGACACAATAGGACTGAAATTGGAAGTAAACATTTGACTAAAAGGAGACACAGAGAAAATAGGAGTACATTACTGAAAAAATACTAAAAGAGAAATTTTAAGAGCTAAATTATAAGTGCCTTCAGATTGAAAGAGCCCAGTGGGGTGTATAGAACACAATAAACTGCAATAAGGCCTCAATCTAGATAAATGACTGTGAACTTGTAGAATGCCAAAGTCAATGAAAGATTCTGAGATTCCAGAAAGCAAAACCAGGTCACATACAAAGAAATAAGAATCAAACTAAGATTAAGTTCATATCCACAATACTAGATGCTAAAAGGAAATGGAGATGTGGTTTCAAAAAGTCTGAGGGAAAATTATGTTCAAAGATATTTATTTTTATGCCAAGCCAAACACTGAGTCTGAATGAGTAAAGGATAAAGACATTTACAGCAACTAAGGTTTTACATCCCAGACAAATTTTCTTAGGATGTTACTTGAAAATTTGCTTTAACAACATGAGAACAGTGACCAAGAATGTGGAAGATTCCAAAAAAGTGGTCCTAGAGGGACCGAGGGAAGCAGGAGTTCTAGGATGGAGCTTTGCAGCAGGCCTGGAGACAGCGGTCAGACGAAAGGAACAGAACGAAGGCTTTAGGAGGGAGGCATCTAGCAAAAATGATATTTCCTAGATTTGATATTATCCCTGAGAAGGCAAAACTACTTAAAAATGTATTAAAGGCAACGTGAGGAAATGAGAAGCCGAATAGAAACTTCACGAAAATCCAAAAGCTATATGAGAAAGCAAAATCAATCATCAACAGCTACTTAGCTCTGCAATGAATGGTAGTTGGCAGAGGAATAACAAACAAAACATGATTCACTTTCTGCTTTTGTACTCAAACTATAGATAAAACACAGGAGACAGTTATGGCCTCCGAAAGGAAAGTAAATATTATCGACCTTGACAATTTAAAAGGCAAGCGATATTTCCGATAGTCATTATAAAAAGAAATATAATGGTGAGCTTTTATTTAAAGTTGCAAAACTAATTAAAAGAAAAACAAAAAGTAGGCAAGGACTCACACTGGCAGGAGTGGTAGGGGAGGGCTGGGATGACATAAGAGAATTAAATCTCATGTCAGAATAGGAGGTCTACAGGTGCCATTTAACATCAATGAATCAAGAAATATAGTGGAATAGAAAATCATTTAAAGCGCGATGATAATCACAAGAACTATGATTTTAGAAATACTTTTAAAAAGTTAGTGTTACCCCAGTAAGAAAAACTAGAGCTTAGAGAGTTTGTTTTTTATTTTCATCTCTCTACTTGATTTGATTTTTCAAACCATGTGAATGAATCCATTTGGTCACAAATTAAAAAGAAAATAAAAACACTTCCCAAGAGTTGGAGTTGAGAGAACTAACACCTTTTTGTGTCCACTGTAATAAAGTCTCAGAGTAGACTTTATTGGCCTATCTGGGAATTAGGTAATGGGTAGGCCACAACTGACTCTCAGACAAGTTTTCTCTAAGATTTTATACGCTCCAAACTCCACAATATTATTTCAAGTTGTCCTCATATTCTTTCACTGATACAAGAATTAGGTAACTATTCACATTTTTAGGCAGGGGTGGGAGTGGGTGATGTAGAAGAAATGTACTAGAAATAAGAGTTTGTTGCTAAAAACTTTTGCAGCAGTTGAGAAGTCTCTGACTTCTCCTTCTATGGTTTTGTCTCATACTTTGATATTCCCAAAAGGCCATGACCAGCATCTTTACTGCCCTGGGGGAAACTTAAAAAACTGTAGATTTATTGTAAATTAGCTATTGCAACCATCATTCAAAGTCATCCTGCCTTCAGTTAGAGCAAATAGAAGAGAGAAGACGTTTTACTGAACACTTAGCTCATGTAATTGTTATCAAACTTGTAAGATAAAAGGTGTTAATAGCCTTCTGTTTTGTAGACAAAAGTGAGGACAAATAATTCGTCCAAGGTTAGGAATCAAACCCAAGTTTCCCCAACACCAAAGCTCATGCACTTTCTGTAACTTGCTCTACTTCGTATGAAGCTCCTTCACGGCCAAACCAAACAAACAGGGCAACAATGCTGGGTTTTGAGGGGTGAGTTCTCTGGCATGGAGGCTTTCAGGCATAAGCCCCCAGACCATCTTTTCCAGAATGTTTTAGAAGAGAATCATGCACAAGTGGGTTGGAATTGGGCTCTGAGACCTCTCCCAACAGTTTGCTTGTATGTTTCTATGGTATCTGACAGCCATGTGCAAAGAAAAATTCCTGGGATCATCTAGTTAGAATGTGAAGTGACAAGCTCCAAGTCACAAGCCTACTTGGGGAAAAAAACTCAACTTGAGCCTGGGTTTTGGAGGTCTCAGCCTTGGGCCTTCACATTAGCTCATGGTGACTTCCAGAGCAGATGAGCCTCTCCTAGGCACATTGGTGCTGATGGCTCTGCTATTGTAGGGACACACACACGTTCCAAGGAAGAGTAGTGCAGGGATCAAAACTGTCAACTCAGGAGATCTCAGAACTTATTTCTCTCCTCTTTTTAGTGCCTTCCGTCGTAAAATATTCCCCTCTTTACACATAGCTAATAGGAAGCTAAATAGCAGCCATCTCCCAGATGACAGCCAGAGGAGACACTTGCAATTTGGCACTAGCTTTGATGGAGATTTTCTGCGATTTATGCTTTTGGTAAATGGAAGCTAAGGTAAAATGAATATATCACAGCCTTTGGGAATACAGATTTTTCGGTAAGTTTCCTCCTTTGTCAGTTAGTTTGTCTTTGACAGATTACTCTTAAAGTAATGGAGATGAATAGAAATAACTTTATCCAGAATGGCATGGTTTTTTTTTTTTTTAATGCATATTTCTTTTAATATCTTGGTTTCTAGGGCCTAGAATCTTTAGGATTTGGTAGCAGAAATCTCTTCAAGACTCTTTTTGTTTTTATTTTATTTTTTTACATAGCAAGTCTTTTTTCCCTGAAGTTAAAATCTTTGTTCTAATGATCTTTTTTTTTTTATTCTTATTTCAGCATATTGTGGGGGTACAAAAGTTTAGGTTACGTATATCGCCCTTGCCTCCCCATCCCTCTGAGTCAGAGTCTGTGGAAAGCAATATGGAGATACCTTAAACAGATACAAGTAGACCTACCATTTGATGCAGCAATCCCATTATTGGGCATCTACCCAAAAGAACAAAAGACATTCTATAACAAAGACATCTGCACCCGAATGTTTATAGCAGCACAATTCACAATAGAGAAGATGTGGAAACAACCCAAGTGCCCACCGATACATGAGTGGATTAATAAAATGTGGTATATGTATACCATGGAGTACTACTCAGCTATAAGAAACAATGGTGATATAGCACCTCTTGTATTTTCCTGTTCTAATGATCTTTATATGCAAGGCAACACCTGCCTGCATAGGGGTGAGAGTGAGAGTATTAATATGCTCCACATTTTTTTAGGAAAGTGAAATACAGTAGCTTATTGTCTTACTAATTGTCAGAGTTAGAGCCATGTATAAGATTAGAATCCCCCAAATTCTGGCTCACATATAGTAACCTGAGACGACTGTTTCTTCGTATTTTCCAAACTAGACAAAGTCATTGAGTTGTCGTATTAATAGACAATTAAATATCGAAGGTCAGCACTTCCCTCTCCTCTGGAAGCCAGGCCTCGATTTGCCATAATTTGTCACGGAGGAACCACCTGGATCCGAGCAGGTGCATGTGCTCCGTGCTAGTTTGCCCTTGAAGCTTTCGACAAGAGTGACAAGTTTACCTAAGAAAATTCCTACTGGCTTTTTTCACTTTTTTTTTTTTTTTTTGAGACAGAGTCTCACTCTGTTGCCCAGGCTAGAGTGAGTGCCGTGGCGTCAGCCTAGCTCACAGCAACCTCAAACTCCTGAGCTCAAGCGATCCTCCTGTCTCAGCCTCCCGAGTAGTTGGGACTACAGGCATGCGCCACCATGCCCAGCTAATTTTTTCTATATATGTTTTTAGCTGTCCATATAATTTCTTTCTATTTTTAGTAGAGATGGAGTCTCGCTCTTGCTCAGGCTGGTCTCGAACTCCTGAGCTCAAACGATCCGCCCACCTCGGCTTCCCAGAGTGCTAGGATTACAGGCGTGAGCCACCGCGCCCGGCCCTTTTTTCACTTTTTAATGACATCCCTACATCTTCACCAACCTTCTATTCTCCAAGTTACTGCCAGCGTAACAGGCATTTCTGTCTGGTAGCTTCCAGGCTGGAAAAACGACACACGTATTACTCTTGCACTTGACCACTATGCTGATGCCTCAGGACTCTGGCCGGCTGTTTTACATTGACCTTCTTCTGTTTCCTGGCATTTCTACCACCTGCTGGCTGCCCTTGTATTCTCTGATTGTGACACGTGAGTACTAATGGAGATCTTGAGATATTAGTTTGAAGGTGTTAAGTTTTTGAAGATTCTCATTTTATTTTTTTGTATACTATTCCCCCTTGTGCCCCATGCTTCTAGAAAGCTTCTTCTGAAAGGAAGAAAGATGTTTTGATGGATCCAGAGAATTCAAAGTTCACAGCTTATATCAACGAGGCTTCTTACACTCATATTAATTTTCTTGCCTTTGCAGATTTGTGGGCTTATAGCTTGTACACTTTGAGAAAATGTTATATATAAATCTTAAGAGGCTAACAAATAAATGAGGGGTCATAGTGGTTATTCATATTCTAAAAGCATCATTTGTTTTAAGACTAGGATTTGGACAGAAACAGAGACAGAATTTTTTTTTTCCAAAGTGAAATTTGTTAGTTCGTAAATCATTAGGTATTTGGGGAGAGAGAAAAAGTAGATGTTGAAGAATGACAATGTGGCTTAAAATAATTACAGGCAAATGCTGTGATCTGCTAAGAAAAATCACACCTATGAAGATAAAATACCTTTAAAAGTATATAATAAAAGTAAACTTCCAAAATGTTATTTTTATTAAAAAAAATCAACTCTGTTGGAACACATTTCAACCAATAAATATGTTTAGTAAATGTCTGCCATAATTGTGCCCTGTGCTGTTCCACATATTGAAAAGAACACAAAATAAATGCAAGTTCTGGAACATTTGAGAAGCTTCCATTTTAGTTGAGGAGGCTGCAATTAAGGCAAACCACAGTGAGTAGCTGTAGTCCGGGGCTTCGTTTTATAAAACAATCCCCAAGCACTGTTAATCAAGTACCAATCCAATCAATAAGGATCCCTTTCAGTGTCACAGATCCATAGGGGAGGAAGCAAAAATCATCCTTACAATCATGGAGTTTTCTAGTTCTCACATGCATCCTACACTTTGATACGTTAAGGTCAAACACGTCAAGGTGAGTGGAAAACTCAGAATCTCTATCACAGACATTCAAATATTTGAAGTGGAATGGTTCTGTAAGGTCTTCTATTACTGTCAAAGCATGTTTATTTAGTGTTAAAGAGTGGAGGAGAAAGAACAGGATGGAGGAAGACCTGGAGAAATGGAGGAAGAAAGACCTTTACAACCTCGTAAGGGATTTCTCTATTTGTTCTCCTTCGATACTGATCAGACGGACTTTACCCTAGCAGCAAGTCAAAGTGTAATTCTCAATTTGTCATTCCCATAAACTCGACTGGGTAATTAACCTGCATTCCCTCTGCATATTAAAGTCAAATTTTGTTAAAGAGGAGGCATCAATGGAGGCATCATGGAGAGCTGTTGAAGACATTTTTATGGAGGCTTTTCAAAGCCTAAACTTCCTCCCACTGTCTATCCCTACCCCCAGGCAGGGGGGAAAAAAAAAGGGAAAAAAAATAAAGCTTTTTAGTTTCTTTCTGATCTATGAAAAATAAAAAATGAGACATAGGCACTTTCGGGATGCTATTAACTTTCAAAGGCCTTTATATGAAGTACTCAATAGTTGGGTTTCCTTTTTTGCAAGGTGAACTTATGCCCCTGTTTTCCTTTACCTCCCATAACACTGTACTCCGTTAATTTTATAAGTCTTTTCATGCATCAGTTTCTTCCTTAGCACATTATGTGAGCTTTGAGGGCAGAGGTACTTCTCATACAGTTCTCTACCCCCATCTCCCAGCACCTCACAGAGGGCCTTGTTCATAATGGACAGTAGTTGGACCTTTGTTAAATTTAGAGGATAGAAAAGCCTTCTCACATGCCTCCTGGGAGATGTGTGACAAAATGTAGTTAATGGAGTATAAACAATTGATCATAAATAAGGTACAATAAGCCAATAACTCTCACCTAGAAACATGGGTCTTACTATCTTGGGATTGGTTTTTGAGGTCATGAGCGCACGGCTCTACCCATGTAGGTGGTGGTGCGTTTTCCCCGGAGGGAACTGAACATTCCGACTAGCACCCATCCTGAAAGTGGGCTGGGACACGAGGCAGGCCTTGGGGCTGGAAGAGGTGCGGGGCATCTTCTACTTCTTGTTAGCCCTGGCTCCCAGGTGGGGTGGACTGGAGCTGGCTTTGAGAAAGCTTGCTCCCTGACATCAGAGGCAGGAGAAAAGCATGACCCAGTTTCCACTGATAATAACCACGGTAACTGTGGCAGCCATGGTAGATAGAGATAGCAAAACTTTCGGAACCATTAAAGAAGAAATGTAGTCCTGTAGAAAACTTTGAAGAGCCAAGACTGCCCCCTTCTGTTGGGGAAGGGCAGTGTCCTCCCTGCTGGAACACAGGAAGAGGTGGTCTCTGACCACAGCCTTTAGACCGGGGTGCCCAGACTGCTTCTTAGGGAAGACGGCCCTCTGTGTGTGTGTATCTATTTTATGCATGCAATACTAAAAGCTATAACTCTTAGTCCTTTGCCATTTGCAGCTATGACACAGCTCTAAAAGTGACACAGCAAAGGCTATTGATCTTTGCTCCCCAAGAGGCCAAGGGCTTTGTCAGCTCAGGAGCTCCTGCCCAGCAGGTATGGAAGCAGTGATTCAGGCACGGGGACAGCAGGGATGGTCGTGGTGACAACCAGATTCTTTTAATCAGATGATCAGTATTGCCCGGGTCTCCTAGGCCCCTATCTTCACTAAGCAAACTTTGGCTCTCGCATCTGCACCTGTGTTGCTTGCATAGGTTTCACTCTATCAGGAGCACTGGCTTTTATATGCACCTGTACTGGTGAATTGGTCTCCACCTCCTTGAATGAAAAGATTTTTTCACACATGATTTGGATTTGGGATTCTGTTTTCCCTGCGCATGATAAAGATTACATTATGCTTTTTCTAAACATGCTCTTTAGGGCCTCTGTCACCATGATTTTTCTTTAGTTAAGATGCTGAATGAGCTGGTGAGCGTTTTACCCTAAGATTGACGGTGCAGCGGAACACATCTCAATGGCGTGGAGGGCTCACGTTCCATTTTGCAGAGCCCAAAGTAATTCATTTAGAGCAGTGACTTACTCATGTGTGGAACATTTGACTTTTAAAACCATCTGGCTTATAGTTGCAGGAAAAATGCAGCAGCCTTTCGATTGTCCCCTAATCTCCCATTCTTGGAGAAGCCAGGCCATTTAATTTCAGAAATGGAGAGGCCTTGGCTGGCTGCCAAGTATCAGCTTTCAGTGCAATTTTTAAGGTTCTGTTTACGCACCCCTCCAAAGATCTGGGCCGTGTGGAAAGGTTTATGGTCTCTTTGCTCTGGCTTTGCTGTTAAAGCCAATGAAGCTGCAATGAAAATACATCTACACAGCTTTGGATGCTACAGTATTATTTCTTCCAATTTTCAAAAGAGGGTGAAATATAGCAAGACCCAGAAATTCTTCTTCAGATAGCTTCTTGGTTTCTAGATTTCTCTCTTTCTCTCCCTCCCTCCCACCTCCTTTCTCTCTCTCTCTCTCTCTCTCTCTCTCTCTCTTTCTCTCTCTCTTTCTTGCTGGCTTGGGATATGTATTTTTTAGTAGGATTTTACTTTTTCATGTAAATATTCAGAGAAGAACCATATGCTGCTTTTGGGAATTATGCATAAAAAAGTATTGGGAATCTAGTAGAGCATATTCTTTTTCTCTAAACTCAGTGTTTACTTGGTGATTGTTTTCGAAATCCTAATTAGTTTGCGTAGCAAGTTTAGAATTAGTTATGCTAAAAATTATAGGTAAGAGAAATAAAAATGTTTCATTTCTGTTTCTGACACTGTTTTGGAATGTAACGTTCTATGTCTGGAATGCCAGTTTCTTGAATGACATTGCTAACCTTGTTGCTTGCAATTTCCTCACACTGTCTGTGCACCTACCAAGCTGAACCACCTTCTTTTCCTTAGATATTTCCACACTTTCCTGCTCTGTAAGCATCTCCGCTGTGTCTGCTCCTTCTAGGGCCCCTTAATCCTGTTCAACATGTTTTTACAAAATTCTCCTTGTCTTGAAATTTTATTAACAGCACAAAATAGATACTGTCAATAGGTCCTTTTGTTCGTTTTCAAAAATAGTCTTATTTTCTTCTCTTGTTGCATATACTGTTCTCTCGCTCTATTGATGATGCAGACTGTTCCCAGGAGCTCTACCAACTTTGCTCCGCTCACTAGTTCTTTGCTTTAGAAGCACCCGTCCCCTGCTTGGTACCTGACTACATTCAGCGTGGCTGGATCGGTGCCTCGCCAGGTTGTTGGGTTGTTTGATCCTCTCGCCTCCTGCTCCGTGGATGGCTGTATTCGGTGACTCAACAATCCTGCTGCTCTGGGCAGTGGAGAGGAAACCAAGATCATGGGTGAACCACAGAGATCCTTTTACATGACGTTGAAGCTGTTGAGTAAGGAGCCAGGCTTCCGCTTCTAGGTTTTAATTCACCTTGGCCTACAGTTCAGATTCAGTGATTCTCAAACTCGATTGCACCAATGAAATCAAAATCTCTGGAGAAAAGAACCCGAGCATCAATTTTTCTTAAATGCCCTCAATGATTGTGCCATGTTGCTGGGCTTGAAAAGTCACTGACTGCAATGTGGTTGTGGATGGACTCCTCTAGAAGCGACTGCATCAGAAGCCTCGTCCCTGCTGACGTCCTAGTCACATCTGCCGGAATAATGGTTATCACGGGCTATTGTTCAGCAGTGGTGGAAAGCTCTGGGCTTGTAATCACAGCTTTCGTTTGCCTTGGGCTTCTTTTCCTTCAACTAAATAAGCATTCATGACATTTTACAAATGTGTATTCTTTCTACCACCTGAGGCATTGTATCAGTTTCTCCCTAATGGATTTTGTAAATTAGTTGTTTCCAACACAAGGAGCAGAAAAATCTATCTGCTTGATTGTGTTTTTCTCTATTTTTTCCATTGCTGATGCTGAGTCTTTGGAGACTGAAAAAGGTTCGTGCCACCTGGGCACATCACAAGGAAAAAAATGTGCAATATCTTTTGATTAGCACCAAGAACGTTGGCCACAAGCATTAAGCTATGATTCCTTTCAAATCATTGTGTATCCATCTCCTGAATGCTAAAGGTTTCCAGTATGCTGACGATCCCACTCTATTATTTCTCTGTCTTATCTCACCAGGAGGTTCTCACCCAGGTGTTCAAAGATGTCAATCTTTGAAATTTCAGCAGCATTCTCAATTCCAGAGAGACAGCACGTGGCTGGGGAATTGATTGGAAGCTTTGAACAGGAAGGTGAGGTGGCTGAGGACTACAGCTCCACAGCAGGGGCAGTTATTCAAAAAGGGTGTTTGGAAAATTTATCTTGAGTCATTGGCTGACTTTATTGTCCTAATGTGCAAAGATCAGTAGAGGAAAGAGCTTACGGCTTGACAACTGGGGGTGTCAGCTCTTCCAAAATACGCTTGTCTTTTCAGCTGTTTGCTGAGACCTGGCATGAAAACAAGCCCCCACACTGTGACAGGGAAGACACAGTCCAGCAACAGAGCATTTGTTTTTGCAGATGGATTCTAATAGAAAATTACCCCTGCCCTGTGGGCTTGGAGGTGGAGACTCTTGGGGGTAAGTGACAGAAAGGAATTAAGCAGGAGGTCCTTTTAATTACTTAAGGTCAGTCAGGGGTATGATTTTTTTTAGTTTTTGTTTTTCATCCCTGGTAGTTAAAAATAAGACTCTTAGTCATTCTTCCAAAAGTCTTTTGGACCATTCAACAAACCCCATTAATTATTTCTGCATTAAGAACTTTCATTTGTCTCTTGCCTTTTGAACAAGACAAATGTTTTCTATCTTAGAGGCGAGTGTGTTTTTAATCAGGGCTTGCTGTCACTGAGATATATATATATATTCTATGTCTATCTTGAACAAGACTAGAAGGAAGAATTCCATTTATTTACTTATAGCTCTTATAAAAGAAAATCAACTTCTTCATGTTTTTTTTTTTCCAGAAAATTCCTTGCAAAGAAATGAATCCCTTTGAGCCATCAACTCAAGAGAAAATTTTCTTCCACTCTTACTTCTCCCTGCTGTGCTCTAAACAAGTTTTTGTTCTCAGCACATGGAATGGATGTTTCTTTCATAATTTCAAATTGTCTTGAAATAAAACTAGCTCAATAACACAGAAAAGAAGACATTGGGTGAGAAATTTAGCACCAAAGAATAAAAATAAGTAACATGTATTAAGTGCATGAAATATGCCAGTCCTAGTGCTCAGGTCTTTTTCTAGAATGTTTTTAGTTCTCACAGCAATTTTATGAAATGTCATTATCCTTATTTTACAGATATGGAACTAAAGGTTCATTAATATTGAGTAATCTGTGCAAGGTCATGCAGTTAATAATTGGCAGAGCTTAGTTTTAAACTTGGGATTGTCTGATGTCAGAACCCCAATTCGTATTCACTATGCAATGCTTCCTCCTGGTTTGGAATTACCTTCTAAAAGCAGTGGGAATATGTGTTCTATTCCATTATTACGTTAAAGTAATCACTCAGGTGGGCAGAGTATTTTATTCAGTATCTACAGACTTTGCGACTATCATTGTATCAGCCATCTATTATATTGCATTAAAACCTAAGCAGAATGTAGAATATATATTATGGAATTGCTAAGTTTTAAGAACACACAGAGCAATGAAAGGAGTTTTAGAAAACACTAAGTGGAATGAGTACTGAATGTGGTATCAGAATACAGATGCTTCTTTACTTACAATGGGGTTATGCCCTGATAAACTCATCATAAGTTGAAAATAACATAAGTTGTAAATAAATTTAATACCCTGATAAACCCATCATCCAGTTAAAAAGTCATGAACTGAACCATTGTTAAGTCAGGGACTATCTGTATACTACCATCAGAGATGCGAATCTAGGACGCACTAGGTGGGATAACATTCAAAGAGTTACCAATCTTTTCAAGCTTCAGTTCCCCCATCTGCAAAATAGTTGCTTGTGTCTGCAACAAGCTTTATTGCTGACAAAAACCTTTCTCTGCAATACATTTTCTTATTTGAATCTCACTGGAACCAAGTAAAAAGAGAATAATTATCCTAATTTTACAGATGAGAAAACAAGTTCAAAGAGGCTGCATGGCTTGCCTAAAGGCCACACAGATACCAAATGGCAGAGAGAGGAATGTCAATTCTTATGTTAAATCAGGTGCCCTATACACTTCACACAATTGCAAGAAACAAGTAACATACAGGGTGTAAAAACGCTTTACAGCCTATAAAATTCTATGAACGTCAGTCATCATGATAGTCAAATTCTATTTACTCAACACATTATTATTAGAGACATGATTCGGGGTGAAGACTTACCCCGTTGGTATCGAAGATGTTTGTAGTGGGACAGAGGAAAAGGGTGGAAGAAGACTTTGCTTGGCTCAAACATCTGTGCAATAAAATCCAGTGTTTATGGAGCATCCAGAACTCTTTAAAATGTTTTATATTCGAGATGGACGAAAAATATTTTGTTAAAAGGAAATAGCCTTTACAAAAATAAGCTCTACCATATGCATAATGCCTCTGGAAGTCCCCATGATGCCTCAAGCTCTCGGAGATCACACAGGGGTATGGACCTTGTCCTTCCAGGCATTTGAGAAGGGGAAGAAGTCTTTTTGACACTGAGGTGTCTGAGGCGTATGTCAGGGCCCTAGGACCCATGCATGTTACACGTCTGGGTTCATGTGAGCTGGGGGAGCCTGCGCTGACTCTCCTGGCAGTCTCACTGCCTTCTCCTTCTCCTCTGTCATCCTAGGAGCCCACAGCTCTCTGGAGCCTTTCCTGTCCCCTTAGGCTTCCTCTTGAGTGATGCCACTACTTCTTTTTGTTGGTTCATCGTAAAGACCAAACCCTTCAAAGAATGTGAAGAGTAAATAACAAAGTCCGTAATAAAATGTGGGAAAGATAATTCAGAGCACTTGGGTACAAAAATGAGTGAGAGAGGGCGAGAGACAGAGGCATTTAAGGGAGGGAAATTGAAAACATGTAGGTTCTAAGCAGATCTGGGGAGGGACATAGGACTGTAGCAGAGACAGAGAAGAAGCAAGTCCTTCACTCACTAGTGTGTGTTCACGAATTGCCTGACACTTCTATGGGTGAATGGTAACTGCTGGGCTCCAAGAGGAAGACAGTCAAGAATAAACCACAATCTTGACTAGAGGAACTGGAAATATAATAGGTGTTGTGGGAAATCCTAGAATGTACTAGGCTTTGTCTAGACCAAGGTTTCTTAATCTTGACACTATAAATATTTTCAGCTGGATAACTCTTTGTTGTGGGGGCCATTCTGTGCACCCATGACCTCTACCCACTAGAGGCCAAGAGCATCCCCCTCCAAGTTGTAGCAACCAAAATTGCCTCCAGACTTTGTCAAATATCCCCTGGCAGGGGGAATGGGAGAATCAGTAAAGCAAAACCACCCCTAGTTGAGAACCACTGGTTTAAACCATTGATCTAAAGACATGCTGAGTTAGGAAAAAATACGGAATCAATATAGACTATTCCAGATTATTAACAGTTATAATCTTTTGCAGTAATGAAGATACAGATGATTTTTTGGTTTTCTTTGGTTTGCTTCTCTATAGTTTCAAAATTGAAGAACATGAATAGTGTGTATAATGCATGAAAAAAAGAACTATTAGTAATGTCCTTAAAAGGAAAGATACTCAGCTTGACTTAATGGGCACTCTGGTAAGCAAAGGTACATTCCGAGAAAATAAGGATGGATGGTGTTCTAAGAAGATGAAATAGAGAAGAAAATCAAATTAGATCGGGGAAGCAGAACATTCACAATAAAGAAGAAAGGAGGCAGAGAATAAAGATTCAGGAAGCAAATGAAGCTTCCAAGAATTAAAGACTCCTTTTATCTGCTCCGGCATGGGGCTGAGCTCCCAAGCACTGGGACACTGAATGGAGACATTTGATTATGTGTTATATGCAAATGTGTTAAGGAATGTCAAAAGTAGTGAAAATGAATGATCGTACATGGTGGATGATGTCTCTAAATCGTTATGTCTGTATTCTCGTCTTGTTTATCTCTCAGAAATATTACAGTTTTTGCTAGGCTGTTGTCACAGTAGGTCCTCTGTAGAATCCCCCTTAACTAGAGAAACCTCTAAGATCCCAGAGGGGAGGAGGCACAACAGTATTAAGCGCTCCGCTCCGTGAAGATGGTGGTGGTTCCAGGATACAGGCTTCTTTCCTTCATTTCCATCAAGGTTTCCATGACAGCAAGAACAAAGCATCTGAATGCAAAATGTGGTGCCTGGGCCAGGGGAATAATATCCTTGAAATAATAGCAATAGCCTTGAAATATTTTATTTAAAGAATGACTTTTAATCAGTAGCTATCACAAAATTTTTTTTTCTTCCTACCGTTTATTTATTCCACAAACATTTTTTGAACATCCACTGGGAACAAAGGCATTTGGCTACTATTTTGGACAAACAAGAATGTCTTATGTCCTTATACTATCACATGGCTCCTACTTAGGTCCTTCACTTGGTTTAGACCTGCCTTTAAAGTATCGTAAACCCTTGAATTATCTTGCATGTATCATCTGTCCTAATCAAAACACACGTTGTCTCCCAGGGTAGAAGAGAGGGAGTTAGGCCCTGAAAGATGAAGGTGCATGTATAGGATGGTGAAAGGAAAGATACTAAACTAGAACAGAAGATACTGAGAATGTCAGAACATGTACGTTATGCTGGAAAAATTTTAGCTGAGGCCAAAAACATTGAGTCTCTCTTCCTCTTGGAAGGTTTTGAAATGACATAGAGTGAATTCGTGTGAGTGATGGCCACAGTAGGCTAGATTAACTGGATGAAACCAGCTGTTAACTGTGTGATTTTTCCATCTAAATCATCCAATTTACTGAGCAGGGGACTGGAGTTCAAAGAAAGAGGCTTAAAGATGAGTTCCAAGTCATCAGAGCTGGCACTGGGCCAGGGATCTTCTGAGGCACTAATATGTCACATATGGGTTGCAGGCATGGGCTTTGGAGCCAGACAGACTTGAGATTCAGTTTAGACTCCATGACTACCTAGCTGCATAGGTTTAGGGAAGATTCCTAACTTCTCTGAGCCTGTGTCCTCATTTATAAAAAGGCGTTAATAATGGTACTTATCACCTGTAGTGCGCTGGTAAATGTTTAATAATCAATTCTCTAGAGGAAAAAAAAAAAAAAGAGCCCTGCATTGTTGCATGTGCTGATTTCTCTGATGCAAACAGTCCAGTATGGCTGATTTCAAGCTACCAGTGTGACATCATTGAACACGGATCTGGGAAAGATGCAAATAACAAAGAGAGGCTCTCATAAGCCGGTCCACGCTGGCTGCAACACACCACTGTCCACTATAGAAGGTGCTGGGAGGACTGAGTTACGTTCTGCTGGTAAAGTATTTAGCATCTTGTGGCAAACAGCACATCATGCACAATAATGTCTGCAGGTACCTCCTGATGCTCCTGACTTTTAGCAGAGTGTCCTTTCCACAATATCGGGCTGCTTTTCTATGACGCTGCACACTGCTTATGAATCATGTCTGCAGTGGGGCCAGGGCTGGATTGATTAATACAAGTGCAGCGTTGCCTGTCCCTGGATGCTGCCGGCACCCACTTAATGCATTCCTGTTATTTTGGAATCACAGTTAAAATCATTTATCAAAGTCAGGCTGCCTGGGGGTTTTCTCCTCACTTGAATGGCATCACTCCATTCTTTATCTCCTACACTACAAGGTCAGCCTCTGGGCCTGCCCCCATCTTGGAGGATTTCAATAGTGTTTGGCAAGAAGCATCTGTTCCGCTTTCAAACAGTCCTCCAGATTTCTGCAGCCAGTGCCTCCTGTGGCCCAGAGTATGGTGTGAGCATGCTCCTGTGTTTCTGGCAAGCCTGTATTCACAGTAACATGGTTCTTCTCTCCAAGCTAAGAGGCTAATTACCTAATCGTATCTCAAATTATGATATATCATCTTCTCCAACTATGCACCCTAGTTGAGATAGCCTGTGATCCTCTGGTTCTTTGTTTTTTAATCATATTATATTTACAAAAATTCAAATGCATTTAAATCTTAATAAAGTAAAATGGAATTTGCGCTTCTGTTTCTCATTTCATCCTCCTCCCATCTCTTCACAAAAGACTGTGCTTTTCACATGGTATGTGCAAAACCCTAATGCTGATTTTCCACTCTCATTCTTGCTGAATCTTTCCTCTCATCATCTCCAAGACTCCTATCTGCTAAGTAATAAAGGATGGTTCTAAGTTAATCCAAGAAAATGATTTCTGCTGACTTGAGCTCCCGACATGTAATTCCTTTCAGATTATGCAATTTAGATTATTGGAAATAGTGGCATATCTACCTCCCAAAGGCCCTGAGAAATGAAACTAATAGACAGTTAGAAGCACTGTGTTAGGAAAGATGGTGAGTACAGGTGGAAGAGAGGGATTTTGGGGTGCAGGTAGTCTTAAAAGAGTGGAATGTAGGCGCCCTTGGGCAGTGGTGCTTCTGCTCGATCTTTTTTAACGGGGGCTATTTCCAAGTGTAGATTTTTCACGTGGACACTTTCACTTGGTGAGCCTAATCAATCAGCCAAGGGCATTGATTGAGCACCTTCGTTTACAGGGCACCAGGCGGGAGATGGTTCCAAGAACAATAATGCATTATGTATCTGTCAGAGGCACACAATCTTATTTTATTCTCTCTGAGGGATATTAATGGAAAGTGGATTCCATTCCACCTAGGCACCTATTCACAAGAGCCCAAAGATAGTCCACAACTAGTGCTCAAGGTCCTGCAGAGGGTGCCAGTGAAAAACTGACATCTTATGTCATAATCAAAGAGGTAAATTAAATGGTCACAGAGTACTTTCAAGCCACCAGCTAATGCAGTGCCTGGGATTTCCTTTCTGCATATTCCTGACAGCTTGTTTCAGCAAAAACAATTTTTGCAAGAAGTAATCTGATGATTGACACTATCAATCTTCAGAATGCAGGGTCAGCACTGACTTTCTGCTTGGTCATTCTCAACAGCTGGGCAAGGTGAGCACAAGCATAGGCAAGTTTCACCTGTTCAATTTGTGCTTGCCTGCAGGGGTTCTTCACCATGCTGCTGTCTCAGAGCCACTCAAGCATGTCATAATTTTCACCTCTCAATGCTGAGATCTTCTGATTAGGGCTTGACAAGAACAGACGTTGACCTTCAATCCACTGGTGGGAAAATACGTGTTTGCATTTATATTCAAAATGCTGAAGTAGAAGTTGAGTTGACAGTGACCACCGACCTTGAGGAAGTGCTGGGATCTTGTTATCAGGAAAAATTTGAATTCTTGTAACTACTCAGTCATGCATTTCTTAACAATGAGGATATGTTCTGGGAAATGTGCCATTAGGTGATTTTGCTGTTGTGCAAAGATGATCGAGTGCACTTACACAAACCAGGATGGTGTAGCCCTCTATACCACCCAGCCTATTGGCCTACTGGTCATCGGCTACAAACCTGCACAGCCTGTTACTGTGCTGAATACTGTAGGCAATTATAACACAATGCTAAGTATTTGTGCATATAAACATATCTAAATATAGAAAAAGTACGGTAAAAAAATATGCTATAAAAGATAAAAAGTCGTGCACCACGAATGGAACTTGCAGGCCCGGAAGTTGCTCTGGGTGAGTCAGTGAGTGAGAGTGGTGAGTGAATGTGAAGGCCTAGGACATCCCTGACTGCTACTATTTAAATAAATAATTTTAACTATTATTTCAATAGATACTATACGGACATAAGGTAAAAATTCAAAAAAACATGGAAAGTATATGATCAAAATTTCCTCTTCTGCCTCTTCCAGTTAATCCCCAGCTCCTCTTTCCAAGGGTCACCATGATTTGGTTTGTTGTACATATTCCCAGAAAAATTTTCATGAATATGCAGTGCACACATTACACACGCAACCACGTCCCCATCTTCCCAACACACACACATGTTTATTCTTATTTCTTTTCGGTTTTGCTTTTTGGACTCCAGGTGCAGAGGTTTGAATTCACCATCTGCCTCAGTTCATGGCATGCTGTCATCATTACCAGTCTGTATATTGGACCTCTTTAAATGTGTCGTCCCTGGCCATCGAACGCCTGTTTCAGTTTCTTCCCCACAGCCACATGCTCCCAGGTCTTTGATACGTGGCCCTGAATTTGTATGCACCCTTGTAAAATATCAGTGCTGTTTTATATGTGTCTTCATTTACATAAACTACACCTGTCATTTTCTTTTTCTTACAATAAACTACTTGTGCGTATTTTTAACAGTAGCATGGAACTCTTCAGAAAGAATCACTACAATTTATTTAGTCATGGGCCCTCAGCTTATCTTTAATTCCCTACTATAATAAGCAACATGACAATAATTCTTCTCATTTCAGTTTCTTTATGGACTTGAGCATTTCTCTGCAATATAGTCCCACGGTTGGGATGTTAGGTTGTTCGTATCTGTGCAAACTCAGTTTTACAAAGATTGACAGACTGTTTTCCGAAATGGCTGCCGCAGTTTACTTTCTCCCTGGTGGTATACAAGATTCCTGTCTAAATACTCCTTGTCAACCTTTGGTATTACATAATGACCCAAAAGTTTGTTTTATTTTATATTTCCCTGATTACTAGAGAATTTGAACATTTCTTCCTGTTTTGCTAATGCCCTAAAAAGTTAAAGGAAAACTAACACACATTTATTGAGCCTTTTATGTGTGTGTATTTTACATATTTACTACTATCAATTTGTGCGGAAGGCATTACTGCAATTCTCATTTTTCAGAGGAGGAAGCCAAGGCTTGGATGATTACGTCACTAGTCTAAATTCACAAAAACTCCCTTTGTAATCTGGCCTGTCTGACCCCAAAGCTCATGATTAATATATCTTACTGCACTGGGCGCCAGAATGTTTAGTGATGAGGTTAAAGTGGATTTTTTTATTGTTACTGTTAGCAGAAATAAGGAAATTAGGTGGAAGAAACAAGTGTAGCCTCACGGTTCCTGCGATCTCCCCCGAGTGCAACATAGATTGCCGACATGGTCATAAGGGTATGTAAATTTGGTAAGGCTGACATCTCACTTCCAGGTTCTGAGTAATTAAAATTCATTTACAAACACTCCTTGTAGTACTCTATAGGCCCACAGTATTGTGAAGGGACTGTGAAGGCTGGTCAAATACATCTGAAATGAACCCTGCTTGTCAAGGCACGCTGCATCTAGCAGAGGATCAAGGCACAAATAACACAGTTATAAGTAGAGTGCAGTAAGCCGGGGGCACTGACTCAGTCCTCCTAGGAGCATCTGGTGTCAGATACCTGACATGCTATGGCCCATGAATTTAAGACCAGGTGGGAATGAACTCCAACTATATTTGTTGTTTTCAGGACGTTCTGAAACTATCTGATGTTCAAGAAACATGTGCAACAGATACTGGAAAGGGCGGAACTTTGATGACTATTTTAATGAAAATTCTAGAGCTCCAAATATGCTGAAAATGAATTTAGAAAATTAAGATTGTCATGCACTTAAGGTTAGTTTCATACTAAGGCAAAAAATAAACTTGTTACCACCACCCTCAAAGAAAAAGTGTTTGAAACCCAGCATCCTGCTCTAAGCCAGCTTGGGTGTGTGTTCTGTAACAATCTGAAATGGACAGAAGCCTCACTGAAAAAGTCTAACTTGTTCAATTCACCAGCCTCCCTTCCCGTCGCTGTCCCTGCCTCACCAAAGCTCTCCCTGGTGCAGCCCAGTTGCCCTGCTGCTGGCACGGAACACCCGGGCAGTCCAGAAGGGATCAATTATTGCAGCGTGGGCACTTATCAGATCATCATATTGCTGTATTCGGTGTGCCACATCCTTTCTACTCCCTTCCCTAAACTCTCAGCGATGTTAAAACAATATTTGGAGAGAAGAGACATAGTTTCAAAATTATCCCAGAATCATATATTCTTCATTAGTAGCTTTCATTATAGAGCATTGCATATTTGCCCAAGCTAGAAACTTTGTATATGTTCATTATTTAACTTAATTCTCACACATGCCTGGAAAAGTAGATATTATCATTCCCATTTTACAGATTAGAAAACTAAGGCTTAGCAAGATTAAGTTACTTGAGCAAGTGCACTAAGACATTTAGTGGCATGTCTAGCTTCTGAAGTCAGGCTGCCTAAATCTACAACCCGTGTTTTTAAACTCGTTACTGCAATATGGAATACGATAAAGAGGGAAACATGGAACTTTATGTCAAAGTCATGCTCATGAGGCATTTACACCAGGAAAAAAAAATCATACATAGAAAAAAATATGGTAGAAATAGACCTGAAAAGCAGAAACAAGGGAAATCATATAAGAGAGAATATACTCCTCTCTTTTTTTTATGAGTCTTTAATAAATTATTCCGGGTTGGTACAGATGGCTTTTCTACTCCAGGGAGACCAGAGCAGGGGATTGGCTTTAAAAAAGACTATTAGATTAATGGATGAAATATACTGCAGTACTAAACAGCTTTCATCATTTCATTATTTAAAATGCATAGAGGCGATGTATTGCCAGCTCCATGACATGGGCTCCGTTGCTAGGATCTGGGGTCTCTTGGGTCAGCCTGGTAATTGTAATGGCTCTGGGTGCCTCCAAACTAATCCATCTCAAGCACTGAGATGACATTTATAGGAAAGTTAAACAAATCTTTGGCCCAGCTGAGAAAACTCTCAAAATAGAAAATGTTGCTTAAATATACAGCCACAGGGAAAATTGGGAGCACATTGAGAAGATGCACAAATAGCCTGGGTGAGGCAGCTGCGGGATAGCACAGCTGCCCGTGTTTTGGAGGAAGATGAAATCAAATACAATCATTTCCCAGCACCATGGGTTAAGACGTTTAGAAGTAGGAGTTGCCAGAATTTTTGTTTGGAGAACAGATGATGCTTGTGAGTCCAGAGAAAATGGAAATTTAAGACCACATTGCATGATTTTTGTTGATCAAGTTAGTGAAAATTGCAAAGAAGAAGAAAACAGCGAGACAGGTGAAGGGCAGGGGATCTTAGCTGTAGTCAGCAAAAGGGCAAAATTAATTGCAATTGATGTCTGACTCCAGGCCATGAGGTATTTGAGCAAGTGAGACGTCTGCATACCTCCATCTGTAGATGGCATGAAAGTTAATAAATAGAGAGTGATGCAGTCTTTTGGAAGTGAACCAGCTCCTGTTTTAATCAGCTAAGAATCTCCTTTGGACAAGAGTGGAGGAGAGAAGGAACTGGCTTTCTTTCCCTTGTCTAAGCAGTTTCAAAGTATCCTCAAAACTCTTTTGCCTCATCCCTTATTTTATTCTCTTCTGCCTTTCAGATCTCTCTCTTTTTTTAAAAAAAAAAATGTCTTCATGCATTGTTTCTAAATTTACAGCACTGAATCAGGCATTTCACCTATAAGTCATCTATCTAAATGGAGAGGACTCCTGGATACTATGTCTATTAAACAGTGACAGTGTTTAATATGGAGAAGAGAAGAATTGATTCCTTCCTTTCTTGCTCCCTTCCTACCTTCTCCCTCCCTCCCACCTTCCTCTGTTCCTCTGTTCTAGGCATTGGGAACACAAAGTCACAGTTCCTGCAGTAAAAGAAAATCTTATGTTCAGTAGGGAAAGAAAGAGGCAAAGCAAAATTATGATCTATTGTGGAAAGAGCTATAATTAGAGGAATGTACAAGTTTTTGTAGGAGCACAGAGGAAAGAAACATTATTTCTATTTGAGGGGAAAGCAACATTTAAGTTGGATGAGCTTTGCAACAGAGGAAGAGTTAATCACATGGATAAATGAAGAGAAAAGGACATATCAATCAAAACTGGGGAAGGCTCATAAAGCAAGTTGGAAGTTCAAATTTCATGTTTGTTTCAGTTTTCATTTTGCATCTCAAACACTAACATATAGGAAGTAGTAGAGCATAGTGATAAAATGAAGAGTGTGGATTTTGGATCCAGTTTGACTGACTTCAAATTCCAGCTCTTTCCTTGCAGGAGTATGATTTGGAAAAATTATGTAATCTCTCTGTGCCTTGGTTTCCTGATTCATAAAATAAAAGATAATAATGGTAACTACTTCATAGGATTATGATTGTCAAAGTTAATACTAAATATTTATGAGGCACTTAGAAGTGGTGCCTGGCACATAGTAAGCTAGTATTATTATGAGAAATTAGTCAATAAAATCGCTAGTGTGGTATATGGAAATGTGATGCAATCTTGATTAAATTTGATTATTATTTTTACTATGGCTAGCCACCTTGCTGAAATGAGATCTTATGCATTGCCATTAACTGGTGCCTGATGTATCTGCCCAAGTCACCAAGCAGTTAAAATTAAGAAAGGATGTAATGATAAAGCATTTTTACTCTCTTGCAAAAAATAATGAACACAAATTCCATGGGGTTATACCTGTTCCCAAAGAGATGTGGCCTCAAAATATTACATCTATGAACTCTGACATATGCAGTCAAAGGCAAGGAAGTATATACTCTCACCAAACAGAATTTGCAATCCATCAATATTGATGCCTTGCCCTCAGGTTCATACAAATGTAAAACGATTCTCCCACAATCGTGCTTTTGAGTGTTGGTGCTATCTCCAGAAAGTGGGGAATGTCTTTTCCTAAACTTTTCTCTTCCTATTTGGCTAAGCTCATCCAAATCTTGACCACTTTATTTTTCTAGCTTTGTTTACTTAGGGTTGTCTTAGTGTACATCGAATGACCACTTTTGCACTCACATTTTATAATATTATCATCCATATAAAACCAGGGAATAATAATATGCCCAAAGCTCTTTTATACAAAGCTCTTTTACATGTATGTATAATGTCTTTTGTTTCTTTCCACAAATTTGTGAGATGACAAATTTTATTATTTCTATCCATTAGATGTTAAGAATTACATGGCCCACATGATTTCGCTTTTTGGGTCTTTTTTCTTGGAAGAGAAACTTTTGTTGCAAATCTAATAGCTAATAAAATTATTTTTTGTGACTAAGGAACTTAGTGGAGATTCAGTGTGGTGCAGTGGTTGAGGCATCTAAACAGTTCAACAGTGTCTGGTGGGTTAGTGCTCATTTAGTGAATTTTAGCTGTTAATAGTCGGCATTTTAAAAATTAGAAGTAGCTAATAATTAAAGATGAATATGAAATGAGATTATTAAAATAAAATATATGAAAGTATTGAGTATAACGTGCCAGGTGCTGGGACTAGACATTTTACATGGCTTTTCTTATTTAATCTTCAGAACACCACATAAGGTTGGTGTTACCGTTTATCCCCATTTTGTAATAAAGAAACTGAAGGTTCGAGGAGCTGCATAAATTGGTAAAGGTCATATAGCTCGTAAGTGGCCGAGCTGTGATTTGATTGTAGGCAGTGTGATTACTGGAGCTCACTCTTAGCCTCTACATTATACTCATTCTCTAATAAAAATAGTTAAGTTGGCCAGAGTATTAACTTTTAACTGGACACTGAATTTCGCTCAAAGGCCCTGGCTAACAGAATCAAAAAGAGAAATAATCTTTGCTACATAATTCTTAATATCCAATGCAAAGACATACACATGAGATATCCACACTTCAAAGGAGCAAAGTTCTGCTAAGTTTCAAAAAAAAAATTGTAATGTAGAACTTCATGCAGGAGACATTGAATTGCATGATGGAAATGTCTGGACAATAACCCTAAATGAATGAAAAGTTATTTTCATAGACCTATTTCCCATTTCAGCCGAGGGCATATGCCAGAATCTCCAACTTAGTTGCAAATATTGTGGTGAAAATGATTTTTTTCATGAATTTTACTTTATATACAGTTCTGGCCATACCTCTATGGCTTTCGCTATGTAGGATGCTCTATGCTATTTTCTATGGTCATGGTGATTTCGAGGGTGGAGAGATTTTAATACCACAGTGCAAATGAAACTGTAATTAGTCCAAGTTCATGTAAGGTGACCTACCTAGCTGACAAGCTGGTTGAACTCCAGCCTTGTCTGTGGTTATCAACCCATTCCTAGTTACACTTCAACACCCGCAACCACTCTGCAAGCCTCTGCTTCTGGCACCTAGCCTAGTAGCCTAGTTAGTTTCTGCCTGAGAGGTGTTTATTTTATTAATAGCACCTGCACCCACCCTGCAAGCTCCTCCATCCGGTTTCAGCCTGGTCTCCTAGTTTCCTAATCTAACAGGATGATTACTAATGGTAATGTTATAATTCTCATATTCTTCTACTGGTGCAATTTCTGTTGCAGATATACCTAAGAAAGGAACTGCTGTGTCATGTTGCATGTGCTATGTTCACTTTTGGTAGATGATCACAGTTTTTCCACATGGTTGAAACAATTTCTTATCCCTCCAGCAGTATATCAGATTTCTGTTTGCTCCTGATCCTCCCAAGTTTTTGATGTTTTCTGTCATTTTCAGTTGAGCTGCCCTGATGGGTGTGCAGTGGAATCACTTTGTGGATTCAAATTTTACTTTCTTGATGACTAATGAAGTTGAGCATCATCTATTACATTTGTTTTTCATTTGGCATCTTCTTTTGTGAAGTATCAGTGCAAGTCTTGCCCAGTTTCTACTGGGTTGCCTTTTCTGTTTTTTAATTTCTAAGAATCCTATATATATTCTGGGCATGAGTCATTTTTTTAGATATACATTTTTTGTGAAATGTCTTGTATTCTGCAGCTTGCCTTTTTACTCTCGTAATGTGTGCTTTTGATGAACTAAATATCTTAGTTATAGCGTATTTCAATATTAAATGTTTTCCTTGATGTTTTATGCTTTTCATAAAATAACAGCTTAATGAGATATAATTCACATTTAATGAGAGATAGTTTCACTCATTGGAGGTGTGCAAGTCAGTGGCTTTTGTACAGTCACAGAATTATGTAACCATGCCCACTATTTCATTTTAGAATATTTTCATCTCCCAAAAAGAAAACCCATATTTAGGAGCAGTCACTTTATATTTCCTTTTGCCCTTAACCTCTAGACAACAACTAATCTGTTTCTATGAATTTGCCTCTTCTGGACATTTCATATAAATGAAGTCATTTAATACGTGGTCTTTAGTGTTTGGCTTCTTTTTCTTTGCATAATATTTACAAGGTTCCTCCATGTTGTAACATATATTAATACTTTATTTCTTTTTATTGCTGAGTTATATGCCACTGTACAGTTATACCACAGTCTCCTTTTTTTAAAATTAGAAACCTTAGTTAGTTCATTAAAACTATTTAACTTATAGGCAACTTGCATTTTGAGACTTTTTCTCCAATCATTTAATTTAATTTGAGCTTTCCCCCAATTTTTTTTATTTCAGAGTATTACGGGGGTACAAATGTTTTGGTTATATGGATTGCTTTTGTACTGCATGAGTCAAAGTTGTAAGTGTGCCCACAACCCAGAGAGTGTACATTGTACCTGTTAGGTATGATTTCACCCATCCCCTCCTCCCTCCTCCCACCTGCATGATTTCCATTTAGTTTTACTTCCATCTGTGCACATGAGTGCTGATCAGTTAGTTCCAATTTAATAGTGAGTACATGTGATGTTTGTTTTTCCATTCTTGGAATACTTCGCTTGGGAGGATGGTCTCCAGTTCCATCCAGATTGTTGCAAAAGGTATTAGTTCTTTTTCTTACGGCTGTTTCAATCTTCTACATGTGGCTGTCCAACTTTCCCAGCACCATTTATTGTATAGGGATTCTTTTCCCTAGTGTGTTTTGCTGTCTACTTTGTCAAAGATAAGATGGCAATATGTGGATGGTTTTATATCTGGGTTCTCTGTTTTGTTCTATTGGTTAGAACTACTTGCCCAACTGTCCTGATCCTGGCCCTGGGGCATGTTCTCAGTCCTTCTTGCTTTGATGGTTCTAGGTCGGATTGTTTGATGTTTGTTATTGTAGGAAAATATAGGATGCTCAGGTGGATTCAAACTCAGTATTTATTGAGCACTTACTCCATGAGTGTTTTAGAGGAGATAACTCATTTAATCCTCACAAAAGTCATTTGATGCAGTTGCTCTTGGAATCTCCATTTGATAAGGAAACCAGGGTGCTTTTTGCATGGTTATACTACCCGATAGCGATGGGAATGAGGTCTAACTCAGGCAGTTTGCAGTGAGCCTGCATATGTAATTGCTGCCCACCCTCTCACTTCCCTCCCCGTACCCCCTTGCCCACCCCACTCCTGCCTCAAAAGAGAAAAACTATTCCTATACTGCCTGACCCCGGTTAAAAGGTATTTTCTCATTTTACAGACACAGAAAATAATTATAAGTGTGAATGCAGGTGACATTCAATAACTTACAAATACTCACAGAGCCTTCAATATATTAATTCTTATTCCTGCTTCTAAGCCTTTGCTCTCAACATTTCCCCAGCCCAGAGCGCCCTCTCCTGCTTTCCTGATTCCTACAGCCACCCGTTCTTCAGGGCGGGGCTCAAATTCCACATCCCCCTATCAGATTTGTTTATGAGATCTCTCGCGTTGGGAGACCTCATTAATACTTATAGTTTGTTTCATTTAGAGACAGATGTATAAAATATAAGGACGGTGAATTCTGAGTTAGAAGAACTGTGGTTAAGATTCAGCTCAAACACTTATTTGCTATGTGATCTTCAGTGCATTTGTGACATCTCTGAGACTCCTTTTTTCCTAGTCAGTTTTTACTAGGAAAAAAACCCTCACCACAAGCTTCCTCTAAGGATTAACCAAGATTACAAAATGTAAAAATGGTTTATAAGGAGTAACAAACTATACATAGTAATGCACTATACAATGCATACGATGTTGTCATTCTAATCTTTTTGTTTCAGTTCACCAAAGAAATGAGAAATTTTTACAGGAAGAAATTATAATTTAAACACGTTTCATGTTTATATCTTCTTTAACATCTAGCTTAGTGTCTCAAATATAGTGGGTGTTCATTACACATCTGATTTAACTTGCAAATGAGGGTGATTTCCCCCCAGGAACTATTATATTTTTAGCTTTTTATATTTGCTTTATCTGTATTGGCAGGTGTTTTTTTTTCTCAACTTGGACTTTAATGTATTTTTCCACTCTTTTCATTTTTCCTTTTCATTCTAGGAATATTTTCAAATGACAAAGGGGTGTGTGTGTGTGTGTGTGTGTGTGTGAATTTCCATTTGTTGCGTAGATGAAAATATAACTAGAGAGAAAAATGAAAGCATGAGTGTAAAGTATAGAAAAAATACAAAGCTGGATTCATGTTTTGCTGGAGGATACACGGCTGGCAAAAGAGAAAAAAGTTAAGGCTGGAAGTTAGAGGGATAAGGTGGATGGGGGAGCTAAGGTGGGTGAGACAGTGTGGACTAATCCAAAAATTCTTTGTTTTCTAAGCAAGGACATGAAGCAGTGGTTGCTAGGGGCTGCGGGGATGGGGAAATGGATAGTTACTACTAATCAATGGGCATAAAGTTCAGTTGTGCTTTAGAGAACTGTTGTACAACATTGAACCTATAGTCAATAATAATATATTGGGCACTTAAAAATTTGTTAAGAAGGTATATCTCACAAGTGTTCTTACTACAATAAAAGTATAAAAAATTCATAATACAATTTTTCAAAAAGTTCCTTGTATTTGGTTGAGATGGTGATTTTATGAGCCTCCGTGGGGAGTTTATTGAATCCTGCCTATAGGATAAAGCTAACATATGGCCAACTCCTCTTCCCCAGTCGAAGGCAGCTCCCACTTCCCATTATGGGAAAGTACCACCTGATTCTCTTCTGCAAAGCAAAGGGGCAGTTGGCCCACATTCGCAAAGGTTGGCTGTACTTTGTGGCTGACTGAGAAGCTGTTGCTAAGGTGTTCCCCATCCTTGCAGATCCCTGCTGCACCTGGGTTCCTGTGGGACGTCCCGGAACAACAGAAGGATGGGCTGAGGGGCGGGAAGCTAGATAGCAGCTCGGCCTCCCCACCTGGCCTCATAACCGGCTCCATCTGTCAACTGTTCCGGGCGGCTGAAGAGTCCAGCAGTTCAAAGCTGTACTCCAGGCTGCTCTGAGCACTTCTTTGCTCTCTGAGGACCTGATATTTCTGGCCATGGAGAGAGGCTTGGAGCCAAGTGTTCCTCAGCTCAGCAGCCCAGGGTACATGGGGTTGGCAGCCACTATGCCCCATGCTGTGCTGCTCCTTAGGAATTTGAATAAGAATGGCTGTGCTTGTTTCTGTTCATTTTACCATCTT
Organism: Eulemur rufifrons; assembly: GCF_041146395.1. NCBI lineage: Eukaryota > Metazoa > Chordata > Mammalia > Primates > Lemuridae > Eulemur > Eulemur rufifrons. The sequence continues at coordinate 7,137,727 of NC_090994.1, forward strand.
CTTTTTTCATGATCCATCTGCGTGAAGTTTGGAATGATGTTTGTACATTCAAAAGCCAATCAGGCATGAAGCTAACAGAGAACGGTATTTCAGTGACTGAACTGATAAGAAAGCTGAGTGTTTATCTAGTAAATCTATCAAGAAGAAAACACCGTTGGTATGGAAGGATGGTTAGCATAGCAGATCCAGGAAGACCCCTTTCTGGAGAATCAGGAAACAAGAATTGACATCTGGGCTGATGTGTGTTTTAAATTCATCTTGAACAATTATATTTTAAGGATTAGAATTTCCAATCCATATCATAACTACATGAGGTCTCTGTATTAATTTTCTATTACTGCATGACAAATTATCACAAATTTAACAGCTTAAAACAACACACATTTATAATCTCATAGTTCCTGTGGTTCAAGAATCTGTGTTCACTTTTGCTGGGTCCTTAGTGTAGGATCTCACCAGAGTCCAGTCAAGGTGTCAGCTGGGCTGTGTTTTCATTGGAAGGCTGCCCTGGGAAAGATTCTGCTTCTGGGGTCGTTGGCAGAATTCATATCCTTGAAGCTGTCCAACTTAGGGCACCGGTTTCTTGCTGGCTTCTCAGCTCCTGGGAACCATTAGCCGTTCCTTGCCATGCAGACACCTATGTCGGACCCCTCACCACATGGCTATTTACTTCTTCAAAGTCAGAAAGGGACAAAGAGAGCCATTCTACTATAAGACTTGGTAGTCTTCCATAAGCAATGTAACTGCTACAGGTGTGTTCCATTACCTTTGTCACGTTGTGTCCATCAGAAGCAAGTCAAAGGTCCTGACACTCCAGGGGAGGACATTAGAGAAAGGGGTGCAGCCCAGGAGGTGGGGGCCCTGAGGGCCACCTTAGAGTCTGTCCCCACAGTCACTGTTCCAGAATCCATTCTTAAGTGGCCAGTGAGTGGTGCCTTGTATGTGGTATAAATGCACGGAACATGGTATGCCACAGACTGGTTTGGATCTTGGATGATAATAGACAATTACTTAATCCCTCTGATGTTTAATTCCGATATTTGCAAAATGGCAGGTGACCATGTGTCTGGTCCACTCATTTTTCCTACTATAAATAGTGCAGTCCCGGGTCCGTCAATCCCCTGTCTCTGTTAGCAGTGATGGCTCAAGACCCTCAGCTCTCCGCTCCGGATGTCTTCTCACTCTCTGTCTGTGCTTCTTAGTGTCCAAGCTTGGATTGCTCTCTTATTTTCAGCCCTTCAGCCTATCTCTTATTTCCTTCTCTACCTTTAATATCTTGACTGGTTTTCATTTATACTTTAAACGATTTTTGCTCAGATTTATCTCACTCCTCCTTCCTTCAGGGGATCTTGCATAGGACTATGAATGGCTTATTTCACTGTTTTTCAAACGCCAAGCCTTGAGCCAGCTCTGTCGGTTACCTGGGGAGACTTTGGAAAGTATTGTTTTCTAGCATTTTCTAGCACCCGCTTTTGGATAGTCAATTCAATCAGATTAAGAGTATAAATTGAACCTGGATACATATGTATTTTACAAAATTTCCTCCAAGCTATTTTAATGGGTAGCCACTGTCTGTGGCCACATGATAAGAACAAAATTCAAAGGAAAAAAAAAAAACCCCAAACAAAACAGTGCCAATCAATGAATACATGCACAATTTTTGAAGTGGAGCACGTGTTGTGGCAGAGAGTTCTATGATACACCAATATCCTGTTGATTTCTCTGTATTGAGTACTTACCTGGACTTCATTTTAAATTCCCTTTGCAGTTAGATGTGAACATGAAACCAAGTTCTGGCTCACGGAATATGAACAGAATCGATGTGTTTCTTTCCAGCCTGGCTCTTAATTATCCCCGTTATAAATTCCACACTCTCTGTCTCCATCCTGTTACTGAATCAAGAAGACTCAAGAACCCAGAGCGAGGTGGAACCACAAGAGGGAAGGAGTTCAGATCCCTGAACGACAGCATGGAGCACAGTGGCCCTTGGTCTGCTTGCGCTGGACAGCGACTTCACCAGAAGAGGAGCTGCTACTTTGTTAAGTGACTGATACTCTCATATAAACTTGGTTTTACATTTCTAATTCAAAGATCTCTGAGTAGGCTTTCACCCCCAAATAATTCTAGTATAAATCCTAAAACTCCACAGCAACACATTTATTTCCCAAGTATGATCAGTACCTTTCTCATAGCATCTTTCAGAAGGAAGAAGCTCTGGGAAGGAAGAATACATAAGTCCTTACAGTATCAATGTGAATGTATTTGACACATTCGTCCTTGAAGAGAGAAGTGAGATGATAACAGCTGAGAGAAAAGGAAGGATGCAAGAGAGACAGAAGAGGGATAGATCTGGATTCATTTTACAGATGTTTATTGAGTACCTGGCTAGGCTTGCACTGTGCCAGGCTTGAAATATTAATGCAAAGAATACCGTGCCTTGGTCCCTGTCGTGTCTGTATTTCGGAAGTGAAGTGGCCCCGTGTGTGCATATAAATTGGTCACGTTTCTTTACCCCTCACAAAGCTGTTGTTAAATCGGTGTGTCTTTTCCTTCACACCATCTCAGAATCAAGGAAATATGCCGTGGCCCGAGGCTTTTCAGTTTTCTTTGGTTATGCTCTCAGCAACACTGTGACAAGGTATTATTAACCCCGTTTAACTCCCACTTATCCTTCAGCTCCCAGTTCAATTATCTGGAAAATGGATCTGATCCCATACATTAGATCATCTTCTCCTATTAATGACTCACCATGGCATGTGTCTCCTCTTCCTAGGACCTTATTGTAATAATATTTGTATAACTATTCAATTTACTTTTATCCTCCTCACTATACTGCAAGCTCCATGAGGACAGGGTCTGCAACTGCTTTTGACCTTTTATAATCCGCTCTCTGCAGGGCACCATTGACATAAAGTCTGTTTGTGGAATGGATGAATAGACGGATAATCGAGTGACCTGGTATCTCATAGTGTGGGAAAAGGAGGATCGTTTCTCTGTGTTTAATTTGGCTCTGTGGAGTATCTGCTGCCTTACTGTGCATCCTTCTGCCGAAGACCCTGTCCACCCACTCAGGTCACGGCCCGTACCACCTGGATGTCATGCACAACGGCAGCAACACACATTGGAATTGACTAACAACTCAGATCTTATTTTTTTTTTTTTTTTTTGAGGCAGAGTCTCACTTTGTTGCCCAGGCTAGAGTGAGTGCCATGGCGTCAGCCTAGCTCACAGCAACCTCAAACTCCTGGGCTCAAGCGATCCTCCTGCCTCAGCCTCCCGAGTAGCTGGGACTACAGGCATGCGCCACTATGCCCGGCTAATTTTTCTATATATATATTTTTAGTTGTCCATATAATTTCTTTCTATTTTTAGTAGAGACGGGGTCTCGCTCTTGCTCAGGCTGGTCTCGAACTCCTGACCTTGAGCGATCCACCCGCCTCGGCCTCCCAGAGTGCTAGGATTACAGGCGTGAGCCACCGCGCCCGGCCACAACTCAGATCTTAAATGTTGCTCCATCACCATTCTTAACGTTTCAGAGGCTACAATTTCCCTTAAATGCTAACATTTTGAAAAGTCGCTGTGCCTCTTTTCCACCCATTCCCTCCCTTTCTTGTTTATTTCTTTGGCATATTGCTGTACCTATTTCTTTATCTCTTCCTTTCCCTTCATTTCCAGTCCTCAGGGTCTTGGGACATCGCTTTCTACTTTCCAGGGAGATAGTTTCCTAAGCAAAGGCTGTTCCCTACCCAGAGGGCCTCTGGTGCTGTTAATATTTTGATTTCTTTCTCACACAGGCATTGTCTCTTTCCACTCCCCTGAGAGCCACTGGAGGGCTGACTGGTTGCACCAGTGCCTAATTGTATTCCTTAGACAGTTCACCACCGTTTGAGCCAGAATCACCTGAAAGTCTTATTAATGCAGATTCCTGGGCTCCAATGAATCCCTACTGAATGCAAATCTCTGGGAATGATCTCAAAATCTTGATTTCTATCAAACCCCTTGATTATTATTGTACACATTGACGTTTGATTTAAAACAACAATAGCAACAACAACAACAACAACTGACCTTGGAGAATCCTGATTGGCTCTGTCTCTCTCTCCATTGAAATCTGACTGCAGAAAGCTCCTTCATCACAGTGACCATCTTTGTTTTAATTCATTTTTCTCGACCTCGTAAGCTTCCCAAATAGAACAACCTACTATTAATATATTTTCCTCTTTCTTTATGTCTTCTAAAACTCTAGCTCCATTCAATCAGCTCCTTTCTGTGAACAAATAAACATGAATCTCCATCGTGTTAAGAGCTGAAACCACCTTCCTGACCTCTCCAACCACTACCAGTCTCCCTTCTCTCCACCGCTCACAGAGGAGCTTCTCTGTGTTCACCGTTTCCTTTTCTGCACAGCCCATTTCCTTCTCAATCCACTGCAGTTTGGCTTTCTGTTCTTACCACTACGCGGAGAGAGCTCTCACCCATGTCTCCAATGCAAATGTTATTTTTCAGTTCATGTTTTAATCTTTCCTTCAACTTCTTGGTACCTATGACATCTACTCTTGCCTACTTCTACTTCTGTTACTGTGGTCATGTTGTCTCTGTTTTCTTTATTATTTTCTTCCCTTATCAGGGCTTAAAATTCTGGACTTATTAAAGCTTAGTCCTAGACGTCTTTGCATGTCTGCTCTGACTAAGGCCGGTTTCCCCAGAGTTGGCTGGCAGTCTGCTTCTTAAGGGATCAATACTTGTGGAAAGGAAGAAAGGGAAGTGGGTTTGAGTAAAGGGGGAAAATACACCACAGATGATCTGATCATGCGTAACTAGGAATTGGTTTCATACATTTGTGATAATTGATGTTGCAGAGAATGGTTGGCTAAAGTTTATATTCTAAAGTTTAGGCCGGGCGCGGTGGCTCACGCCTGTAATCCTAGCACTCTGGGAGGCCGAGGCGGGTGGATCGCTCGAGGTCAGGAGTTCGAGACCAGCCTGAGCAAGAGTGAGACCCCGTCTCTACTAAAAATAGAAAGAAATTATATGGACAACTAAAATATATATATACAAAAAATTAGCCGGGCATGGTGGCACATGCCTGTAGTCCCAGCTACTCGGGAGGCTGAGGCAGGAGGATCGCTTGAGCCCAGGAGTTTGAGGTTGCTGTGAGCTAGGCTGAAGCCACGGCACTCACTCTAGCCCGGGCAACAGAGTGAGACTCTGTTTCAAAAAAAAAAAAAGAAAAAAAAAAAAGAAATAAAAAATAAAGTTTAAAATGCCCAACAAAGTTTATAAAGGCCAGTTCTTCATAATTTGGTGGGAAGATTAATTATATCGGGCCAAATAGGATTACTCTGAGTTGTATGACTAAGAATTAAAAACTGTCAAGAAAGATGATGTCCTGCAGGGAAAATGCACTTACAATAATCATTTGTGAGAACATATTTCACTAGGAGACAAAATTCGATAACAGCTTTATGGATTCTGCTATGACTCAGTAAAATGGGGATGCGCTTTGGGCATGGAACCAGGAGTCTGCTTTTAATTTCTTGTCTTTTATCAAGTCATTAAATCTTTCTGTATCGTGTATTCTTCAAGGCAGAAATACCTCTCCCAGGTGTTTTGTAATGATAAAATATAGTAATGCAAGTGAAAATGCCTAATAAGTGATAAGATCTTATATAAATACTCATGGTTGTGAATATGTTACATTTTAAATGGGAGTTTGGCAGCTTAAATCTTAATCTCTCTCTCTCAGACATTTCACCTCTTGCATAGTTAACTAATAAAAAAAGCAGAACAGCTTCTCACTGTTGTTCTTGCTGACTCATTTCCTGAACATGTAAGGAGATAAAAAGAGAAGTGATTCTACTTTTATTGATTACTAAATATCTCAAGGTTTTTAATAAATAAAAATTTAGCAAAGATTAATACATACCTCAATGCCTAGTGAATGCTACCCAAGTGGCTTCAGTTATGAGGGACTGTTTAAGTCTCAATCTTGCAAGATTTAAAAACATGACTCAGGAGAAACAAAAGATTTTATAATACAATAAAGGCGGCAGGTCCTTTCAGGCATCCTAATCAGTTGCAGTTTTATTCCGAGCTTGTTTTAGAAAAACAGCCATTGCCTGCCTATGACAAAGCATTCAAAATTAACTTAAGTGTTGACTCATCCTCTGGGGGTTCAATCAATATTTAAATCCAGTATTGACGATTTGATCATGAAAAATGCCATGGAAGTCAACTGCTCAAATGTTCACATTCTTGGATATTCAGATTTTCTCAGGAATGTCATAAACACGTAAAAGAGTAGCCACCCCTCCTCCTATAGATACGGAAGGGAAATATTGAAAGTGGGGAATATGTAACAGAGGGAACCGCCTGAAAAAAATGGCAAAAATATTTTCTGTGTCTTTAAAACAAACTCCACTCCTTTTTGAGAACTAAAGCCTGCATCCCTGTCTCAGGCCAGTGGTTGGGAGGGGTGGGGTAATGTCTTTTGTTTATTTATGCAGCGGGAGATGGCCCCGCCCAGACCTGGTAAAGGGAGATCCTGGGTGGAGGTCATGAGATTGTCTTCAGCAGAGACAGGATGATCAGAATCATCAACTGTAGTTGAATAGTAATTGCCTGAAGCTGAGAATGCATCCTTTAATAGCTCTGTATTTCTGCTAATGCTCAGGAAATTTGGATTTTGAGATGAGAAGGTCTGCCATTTTTCCTCCTTTGCTGGCAAACTAAAATCTTTCCTCCTCCCCCAAACACTTGTCCTCAATATTTTTGGAGGAGTGGACTTTCAGAGTCCTTACTCTGTCATTTTTGCTAATGTCAGTTCATTTTCTTTTTAGTTTCTTTTTTCTGTTGAGAATGCCAGGAGGAAAAACATTGTTTCAGAGGAGTGAACCCTGTTAAACTGAGGGTTGTTTGTGTTGAGGATCCTGAATTTTTTTCCCAAGCAAATATAGGGGCAGAGCTGAATTTCAAGTAGATTTTGGAGAAAGCCACATTTGGGATACATTTGGGTGGGGGGAGGATGAAAAGAGAGAGAGGCCTGAGAAGCCTAAATATTGGAGTGCTCCATGGGGTGCTGTCGAACTAACTCCAGTGATAAAAGAGCCAAAAGATATTGAAAAGAAGGATGTCTAATTTCCAATTGGGAATTACTTGCATTTATGCAAGATAAACCCCATATCTACTTCATAATTCTTCATTAAAATCTAAAAAGGGGTTGTGTTTAGGTAAATCAAGAGAGGGGATGAATACTATGTCTAGAATGAGGCACTGAGGAAGAGGGATGACGTGAGTAGGTGGGAAGACACTGCATAAACTGAAATTATTCGACCGAAAGAAGAGCTTAGAGCTAGAGGTGACCATTAAAGCTCATACCTCACCTTTTTGCCCTTGGGAATTTTCACTGTGTGTATATTGTCATCCTAATTTAGTTCAGTTCATGACATTAATGCTTTCTGTACATCAAATAACCCTCTCATTTTTTTTTGATCAAAATTTGCTCATCCTTGCTATAACTCAGCACTACTTCCTTCCATGGAATATTTTCTGATACCCACTGTGGTGTGGTGCTTGAGGTAATGCTCTATTTGTTAACACCTCCTTGTTTCCAAATCTTTGAGGAGTCTTATCTCCCAATGATTATGGGCTAGCCCACATGACATGCTTTGGAGAATAGGACAGTAACAGAATTGATGCACACAGCAACTTGAAAGCTGGTTGTACATTGGGGTTTGTCCTTGGGCTGCTCCTGAAGCCTTTTGACTACTGTGTGAATAAGCTTGGGATTGCCTGCTGGAATAAGACCCTGGGGGAAAAGGTCCCAGCAGATCTGACTGTCCCAGGAAAGACAACAGTGAACTAGACAGCCCCAGGCAACCCACTAACCATGAAACATGAGCAAGCCTAGCTGAAAACTGTTGAGCCCAACCCAGAAGAACTGCTTGGCTAAGTGCAACTTCAATTGACAATATGCAAAAATTTGTGTTAAAAAAGTAGTTACTGTTTTAAGCCACTATATTTTGAGGATGGTTTGTTACACAGAAAAAACTAACTGATACAGTAGCCCCATTAAGACCTAATTACTCTATCATTTGAATTTTGTTTAAAATCATTCCTTGAAAATTAGAATTGTCTTATATTAATCTTATAGCTCTTTCAGCTCTTTCCTCAGTTCCTTGCACATTATAATCATTACACCTAACATTCATTGTATACTTACTACGTGCAGAATACTTACTAATTGCTTTAAATGTAATAATTAAGTGAATATACAGAACAACTTAGCAATGTACTATGATAACCATTGTAAAGATGAGAAAACTGAGGTCTAGAGATGTCTGCCAACTTAACAAATCCAGTCACTGGCAGGGTGGACATCTGAGCCAAAGCAATCCAACTCCAAAGTATGTCTCTTTAATCCCTACAAATCTCTCACTATACTAAATTGCACATATTGGTGTTATGTGCAATTTACACTTAACTTACAGTGGGTAACTGGGATTCAGTTGACAATGTTCTAATAGTCTTCATTTTTCAGAAAGTATCACCTTTGTGGAAGGAATCTAGTATTCTCCAGTGAACCCTTTATCTAGGAGCTGCTTGAATGAGTCATAGAGGAGTTCATTAAGCCTTAGCACCTCAGGGATGCTGCTGAGGACTAAATGGTAGGTTTTAAGGGTTATCAACCATTATGCAGAAAATAAAACAGAGAACACTGAGGCCATGGAAATTTATCTCCCTATGAATCTTGCCTCTTGGGTTTCTCCGCAGGAGATTGTCCTTAGTTCACTTCTAGCACCTCTCAGAGGACTTGTTACATAATGCTGTTTGAGGCATCTTCTCTCAGGCTTTGGTAGTCTCAGTTCCCTGGGAGACAACAGTCACAGGAGGACTATTTTATATCAGGTTTGAATATATATATATATATATATATATATATACACACACACACACACACATATTCATGTGTGTGTGTGTGTGTGTATCTATACATCTGATGCACTTTTCTTAATCTCAGGAACCGTGAGTCTAGATGAGGAAAGATTGATCTGATTATGGGGAAGGGTCTATGTATGATCTGTGACTTAGTAGTAGGGGACTTGGATTCTAACCTGGCTGGTCCACACCTCAGCTCAGGGATCTGTAAATCTTTTAGGGTAGTGTCCACCAGTAGCCTTTGCTAGTCTACAACCACCAAGCGTTTGCTATTTAGACCCTATTAAACATTCGGCTAAGAGAAATAATTCTTAAAGGAAATAATTTGTGATACACTATTCATTGACTCTTGGGATCTCAGTTTTATTGTAGGCTTATGTCAGACCCCTGGAAGACCACATTTTTCACAATTTGCCAAACTGCCTTTATTGTGAGTACATTTTAGTGTCTTATCCTCAGATAATTGAAGAGGTGAAACCTGGGTTCGAGCCCCAGGTCTGTCAGTTATTGACTGTGTGATGTTGGAAGAGCAACTTGATCACTTTAAGATTCCATTTCTGAATATGAAAAATGTGAGAGTAAATACTTCATGTAGTTTTTGTAAGACTTTAATGATACAGCCCATGTAAAGAAAATAGAAGTCCCTGTAGCTCAAAAATAATTTGTAGCTTAAAAAAAAAAAAAAGCCATATGAAATTCATTTTGGTATATTTGCTGTAAAATCTGTTGTAAAATCTGTTGTCAAGGTCATTGCCAATTTTCAATGTCTCCTGTAAAGAATTCCATTTAGGTTTTACAACCCAATTAAAAAGAACTCTCCTTCTCTGAGAAAATGGCATTTCCTCCCCTCTTCCACTTCCCTCCAGTAACAAGAACGTGGTAATTTCCCATAGCTCTTTTTGTCCTGGCTGCAGAGAAACTTGATAAGATTTCTACTTCACTTACAACAGCTTGCCCAGTTGGATTATCTACTTCCTTCTCTTTTCTGTGGCTGTGATTTTTAAATTTCTATTTGACGACCATCATTGTATAAATGTCTTGTTTTAAGCCATCTTGAATCCTTTTTGGACAAAGGAGCCATCTGAACTAAGTCAAAATGTCACTTAGACTCTTTCAAGTTCTCTGTTTCCTCATCTGACAAATGCTCTGCCTATTTTATACGGCGGGCAAAAATGAGGGGATGCAAATGAGTGCGTTTTGGAAAACCAGACACGCTGCACAAGAGTCAGCTACGTCCAGCCGGAGCGCCAGGCCGCCGCCAACATGCCGTGAGTGCCTCTCAGATGCTCTTCAGTTCAGCCTTTGTTTCTGAGCTCAGAACTCATTCCATAATATTAAATATACTTTGAAAGTGAATTTGCACTTGGAATGACGTATACCAACACTGTGACTCGATGACCCTGAATGAAAGTGAAGATCATTTGGATTTGGAATTCGGACAATAGTGACCATTTGTATCCAGGGACAGGAGCATCAGGAAACTTACGTAGATGAAAGGAAACAAGCTCTCTGGGACCCCAGCGATGGCTCCAATCCATTTCCCCTGTGAGCCTTAACTCCCTCTCCCACTGGTGCCTGAGCACACAAACACTGTTCCTCCCTCATTTCTCTCTCCCCTCTACTTTTTGCATATATATACTGTCAGGCATGGAGCATTACTGAGCTCGTAAATCCTGCAAAGTGTAACACTGGATGAGAGCGGGTCTCAATGCACAGTGTGTCACCTTCCCCAGGGACCTGGTTTTCCCAGCCTCCGTGCAATGACAGGGGCTATCAGAACATGGCTCCCAGATTTAATCTTGACTTGGCAATGCCTCAAAGTGATTTTGTCAGCTACAGCCAAATTATGCTGCAAATGAACACAGAGGGAGAACATAAAACAGCAAACAAAAATAACACATAACTGAAAAAAGCCTTTTCCCTGAGGAGTTACCCTAATTGGCTGCAGGAGCAGGGTGGCCAAGAACTGGGATTGGAGCTCGGTGGGAGTCAGTGGGGAACTTGCCTAGTGCCCACGCAGGGAGCCGGGGGTGGAGCAAAACCCATTCACTTAAGGAGAAGCAAAAGGGCAGAGACTCGGTTGGCTGACGGAGTGGTGTGATGTGGTCCAAGCAGCAGCCAGAGAGCTGACGTAGCTTCCTGAAACTCACTGACTCTTTCAAATCCTCTTTCTTCCTTCCTACTCATCTGCTTGTCAGATAACACTTAACTTTCCCAAGTAACTGTCAATTACGAGTAGTACAAGTAAACAATTTCATCAGCCCCATTCAGTCACTCACTCATTTATTCACTGTCTACCCATTCACATGTTTTTACTGATCACCAAAGACTGCCATAGCCCCTTGGAGATTCTACAAGGACTCAAAGGTGTGTCTAGGAATTCACAGTCCAGTGAGTGAGTTAATGATTTGAACATCAATAATCACAGTAGAAAGAAAACTATTGCTAAGCCTATTGAGGAAGCAGAGACAGGGTGCCTGGGTGTCAGCGAGAATAGCTGGCCCACAGTCATTTGGCACTTAAGGAAGTCCCCTCTCCCTATTGCAGGGGTCAGAGGTCCTCTGTCTTCCCTAACCACCCACAGGGTGCTCCAGGAAGCATCTTCCCTGCAAGGGGACTTCACAATCCCAAACTTTCCTGGTCCATCAGCCCTTTCAAGACCTGGCCATCCCCTGTCCCTTCTATGTGACGTCCACAGGAAGAGGTGGGGCCCCAGGGGCTGGGAGGCCCTGCATTGGTAAGGATTGGCCTGCGTGTCCTTAAGGTTATTTACTCTTCTAATTCTGTGATTTGATGACGAGTCTGGAATGGTTCCTTAAGGAAGTAAATGCAATTGAAGATAGGACTACAGGGCATAGGGAAATAAAGATTTCTTCTTTCTCTCTCTCTCTCTCTCCCTCCCTCCCTCCACCTTCCTCCTCCTCTCTCTCTCTCTCTCTCTCTCTCTCTGCTGCTGTGGCCTCTAAACGACCTGCAGGTGGTAAGTGGATAGGATCTGCGCACCTTAGAGGGCCCAGGTGAGAGCTGCCTCAGCAGGACCTGTGAATGGAATAAACCTGGCAGAAGGCATCTGCGGCTGGGTCAGGATGAACAGCAACCTGACTCCAGGCTGTTTATGAGGGATGATGACTCAGAGAACAGCTCCCTCCTGACTCCAGAGCTGAAACAAGACAGGCAGCAGGAGCCCAGAGCTGCCTCCCAGAATCATTCTCTGTAGCATGATGGGGGGTTGCAGCTGACTCACTGTTTCCAGCGGGAGGTCAGGGCTGAGAACTCCTGGAACACCAGGGAAAGCAGAAAACAGCAAAACAAAAAAATCCCGCAACAACTGAACAAAACACTGCTCTCTAGAGGCACTTGGATTTGGAGACCCTCAGCTACACACAACAGATGAGATTTGAAAGTACTGATGGCCAGTCCCCCACCCCAGACAGTTTAGATCAGAATTTCTGGAGGTCAGGCTACAGCACTGGTGACTTCTAAAAGCTCCCCACGGGATTCTAATGAGTGGAAAACACTGAGAAAACTTGAGCTATTGCAAAGTGATTCAAGCCTAGAATAATTAGGAGGTGACAATCTGGAAACAGCAGTTAGACCTGTTCATTCACAAAGCACACCACCTGACACCTGTGTGATAACTTTGCCATTTACAAAACTTCTCACTTGCAGCACAACACCCAAGAGGAAAGTAGAGGAATAGTAAGCCCTACCTTATCCATGAAGGCACTCAGAGCCAGCAGGTGATTTCCATGACCCCAAGTAACTGATGAGTCCAGGATCAAACCTAGAAGTTCTGGCTCCCAAATCAGTGCTCTTCCTCATTTACCACCAAGAACGTCCTTTCTCCGAGCTTCTCCAAGTACTCTTCCCGTTTGAGTTCCCGTTTGACTCACTTCTGCTCCAGTCTGTTCCTACCCCATCTCTGTTCCGTGAAAAATTGGAATATTTTGGGGGAAAAGGAATACAGAGTTATGTAGTTTGATGTGGCCAAGTCTGGGTTGTCTCCTGGGGAAATCAAGCATTTGAAACAATTCCATTTGCTAGTTTTCTGCTGAAGTTTATAGAACAGTGATTCTCAACCTTGCCTATGTATTAGAACCACCCTGGGAGCCATTAAGACTCTCAATGCTCAAGGTGTGCCCAGGACCAATGAAATCAGAATTGCTTGTTAGCTCAGGCTTTGGTATTTTGAAAGCTTTCCCACAATCCCAATGTGTAGCCAATCTACTGAAGTCTCGTGAGACTTTGAGACTTAAGAAGAGAGATGAACTGCTAACATTTGTAGACTATTTAGCTCTAGAATGTTGTTCAGAAGCTATTCTTGTACTGTGTGTATTTATACACATGCTTCTACAGGTGGCTGCTTCCTTTCCATATCATTTTAATTATTTATAACCTGGGATGGTGTTCTCTGCTCCCATACTGGGTTGGCCCTTCATCTGTTATATCTCCCACGACGAAGCTTGTGTGTATCTGTTAGGATGCATTCGTTTGCAAGTAACAGATAACTCAGCTCTAAATGTCTTAGCGGATTTACAGTGCTACATAATGAGTCCAAGGGTAAGGCAGCTTCATGTCTGGTGAACTCAGTCACTCAATGGACTCACCAAGGACCCAGAATATTTCACCTTCTACTTTGTTGTCTTTGATGTGTTCACTTTGCTCTCAGGCTTGAGCCCTCATGGTCCAAATAGACTTACTATTGTTGTAAGCATTACAACAATATCTGATCAAATAACAACATTACCTTTGTTTACTTTTTAAGAGCAAGGGACTTTTTATCCAGAACTCCCCTAGCAAACTTTCAAATACCTCATTGGCCAGAGTTGGATCCCACACACACCCCTGGAAAAACCAACCTTGGCGACGGGACTGGGATTTGCCTAATAGGCTTAGACTTACCCAAAGTAATGTCTGAACTGGGATAGAATAATTTTTCCCAAGGAGTAGCTCCCTAAACAAAGCTAGGGTTCCATTGGCTAGGAAGGGGAAGTGGGCAGCTGTTTGTCAACAAGGCAATCATATCTGGGGAAATAGAAGGAGCTGGGTTTGGATTTAGAAGTAAAATCTCCACACTTGTTTTCACTATTTTTGTGATTTTGGATAAGTTGCAGTCTTTCAAGCAAGAAGAGCACTATGAAAGCAAGAATGAGAACCATACCTGTGGTTTCCTTGGTTCTTTGTGCCTATGCAGAATGGGCTTGCCCTGCACATTAGTGAGCCGGGGACTCACGTGGGGTGGGCTGCCGGAGACGGCAGCGTCCTTCCAGTCCTCCCTTCTCCACCTTCCACTTCAACTTGCCACAGTGTCTGAAATGTCACTATTCAGTATTTATGGCTTTGAGGGAATTCAGGAATCCCATGCTAAATCACAAATATTGCAGCAAAGAATATCCTTTCACAATCTTTAGTCCGTAGCAGGAGTTGATTAAATCATCGGAATGAATTCGACCAGCAAAGAATACTAGTAGAAGTGGAATAAATGTTTCTGGAATTGAGAGAATGCTGTGTCACTGTACCAGGAATGTAGAATGGGACCGTGACAGGGATGTGGACGTGACATCCAAACCCTGCATTCTGATTATAATTTACCAAATATCTCAGTTTCTCTCTCAGGGAAATTTTCTTGGAATTAGAGCAATCCTATCGATTAAGATCTGAGAACTTGACCAAGGTCACAGAAGCAATTTTAACTCCCATTCAGTCTTCTTTTGAACATTCTTTGTGTTTTGCAGACGTTGCTGAGTCTAATAATACTCCGGTCACCTTGCTTTTCATTAGCAGATTAATATATAGAAGCAATTTTAAAAAATATTTTACAGAATTTCAATGACTACATCAATACTAAAATTTATATTAATGTCACTAGAATATATTACCCTGAATGGTGGCCGGGATCCTAAATGTTAATGGAGATAGCAAGAAACATTTTGGCAGGGTTTTAAGACATTAGGATAAATTAATTTCTTCTTGCAACTTGGTTACTTTTGGCCCTAAGGAAAATAGGTAAGTGACTCCCTCTAGAGTGATTCTTCTGCTATTATATTTTTCAGCATCTGCAAAGGAGATAATATGGAATGGCAGAAAGAAAGAAAGAGAGAAAAAGTAAATAAATAAGTGCCTGAGTTGTCAGCCACAGTTCCTCCCTTTGACTAATATTTACAAGCATATTTGATTACAAGGAAGAGAACTTCTGTTTGTTTTGTTTTCACTTTGCTTCAGAGCTATTTGGTTACCCTAAAATACAGTTACTATTGGGAAAGACAAGATAAATGCATAATTCTTCCCCTTTAATTACTAATTTTCAAAGTAAAGAGTTAGTGCAATAGCCACCTGCAAAGGCAAAAATATAGTCTTAGTTTAGTTTTGTTCTGAATTGTTGGATTGTATTAAGGCATCCTGAATTTTTATTGTCCTGAAACATAGATTTTGTTTTGGAGTTGGTATAAACATGAAAAAGCTTAGACCTGGATTTACACCTGCCTGAATTTACATCTCAGATCAGTCCCTTGTTAGATTTGTGGTCACGCAATCATGGGCACAACATTTTATTTATTTTTATTTTTTTAAAAGACAAGGTCTTGCTCTGATGCCCAGTCTGGATGCAGCGGTGCAATCACAGCTCACTGCAAACTTGAACTCCTGGGCTCAAGTGATCCTCCTGTCTCAGCCTCTGGAGTAGGCGGGACTACAGGTGCACACCGCCAGATTCAGCTAATTTTTTAAAAAATATTTTTTGTAGAGTTGGGATCTTACTGTGTTGTCCAGGCTGGTCTTGAACTCCTGGTCTCAAGTGATCCTCCTCCTCAGACTCCCAAAGGCGTGATTATAGGCATGAGCCACTGCAGCCGGCCCACTTCATCCTTTTGTGGCTCATTTTCCTCATCTGCAAAGTGGGGATGATAATAACAGTATTTCAGCTGGAAGTGCTGCCCTTAGACATGAACAAGCCGACCCTGTTTCCTTTACTTTAAGGGCCCCCATATCATAAATACACAATGAATCTTTAAACGAGACCTGGGCTCCTCTGTCACTCAAAACCCAGAGGTACTGGTACAACCTGTACCTCTAAACATCTGCTCTCATATCTAATACCGTTCAGGCCCCAGGAGACTGATTCTCCCCATGTTTGCTGCATATTTGCAAAACAAAAGGTTATTGTATCCTAATGCTGTTAACAGCGGAGCTGGGCACTGTTTCAGAATGCAGAGGGGAGCTGGGAAGTGGAAAGGTTTAATTAAGGGAGAGAAAAGATCAGTCAATTTGTCAAACCTTTTCAGATCATATGCATAGAATAGAATGTTAAATAATAAAATTTTATTCCCCAGTCATGTGGATCATTCATTTTCTTGCTCCTCGTTGGGTCCATTTCATAATTTTGGAGGGATATATTAGTGCAGCATTCAATAGTTGCAAATATTATTTAGAGGGTGATATTTTGCAATATTAAACAATGCATATTGCTCTGGAATTTGTATATACATAGGAGCAAAATATAATACAGTTGAAGCGTGATACTTATTCTTTAAAATGGCAACTAGATGGACACAGAATCCCAGTTTTGAAAAAAATTTATTTCTTTACATACTTACAAGTTTAACAAAGTTTTAAAATAAATTATAAGAATATTTTATTTAAATGATTTTATTATTTAATTCTCAGATCATTTGGCATGATTACACATTGAGGTCCTATTAGAAATAGAAAATTTGAAAGTGGAGTTGAACAAAACCCAGAAATATGAATATAAAAATAGAAATAGAATACCTTCAAAGAAGCCATGAGCTTAAAACTTTTTAAAAATTGGGAACAATGAAAGTAAACAGATTTCACAGGAAGAGTTGAATCAGACTTTAATCATTTCTGGCTCTTAATGATAAAACATATGGTCACATTACACATATTTTTAAATACAGATGATACGGTTGTAGAGTTAGATACTGCCGATAAATTAAGCACAAAAGAGGACTACGCTGTGTCCACTGAATTTATCAATGACTAGGTCGCTGACAACCAGGGCAAGAGCAGTTTCCAGTGGATCCCGGTGGGAAAGCCGGTTTACCATGGGCTGAAGAATGGATGGAATCTGAAGGAGTGGAATTGGATCCTTTTTTAAAAAGTATGGCTGGGAAGGGAAGGAGGAATGAGGAAATATTCATGGGAAAGAGGCAAGCGAGGGAGGAAACTTGAAGACAGAATTGGAAGAGAGAGAGAGAGAGGGAGGGAGAAGGAGAGAAGGGGGGAAGAGAGGGAGGGAGGGAGGAGGCATAGGGGTAGAGCTTCTATGCAAGGATGAAAGGAAATTTGTCTGAATCTTTCTATTTCCCGGGAGAATGCAAGGGAGCCAGCCTGATGATGAATGCAAAAGGTGCCATAGTGGGAAGTCTGATTAGAGCCTGGGGCCATCCATGGGGGTGTGGGGTGTGTCAGTAGAAGCAATCACAGTGGGTGTCACCATGGCTAGTAGGTAGAGACAAGGTGAATTGAGTCTAACAGGTAAGTTGGGATGGGAGTGGGTTTAAGAAAAGGGCAAGTGTTCAAGAAGTAAAGTTCTAAATGCAGATCATAACTAACGTCAAAGACGTTTTCACAGGGTGGATATGATCACTACAAAACTTGAGATCGCTCATTGAAACTCACAGATGGAGAGACTAGTGTCCAAGTCACATGACATCGAACTGCTCTGTACAGAATCGTTAGGATGAATGGTTCCCCAAAAAGGCTCTGATACGTGTGTGTGTATGTGTGTGTATAAATGAAAAGTATATGAATATAAAAGCAATTGCACAAGCACTTTCTTATTTCCAATATAGCTAATGCATGCATTAAACAATGCTTTTTACGTTTTATTGATTTTGTAGAGCCTGTCAAAGGTGGAATAAAAAATGGCCAGATAGTGATTTCTTCTCAAGATTTGCTGCGAAATCTTGGCAACGCAGGGGGCAGGGAATGATAATGGGGATGAAAGAAGAGGGCATAATTGTCATTCTGTAATAATCTTATATTCATATGTGACCTGGCTTTCTACTAACAAAGAGATTAGAGGAATGGCTGGCTGAAACATAGATGCATGAATCCAATATTATAGATTTAAGTAAAATCAGAGGATGGAAGAAGACTCTCAGCAATATGATATTGGAGTATTCAATAGTAAATGGTAGGTTGGGATAAGGTAAGCATTAATTCTAAATTTTTAAATATTTTTCTGTTTCCTTCTTTATATATAGGGTTTCTTCACTGACTGTTATCTTGGGGCCTTGAGCATGCCAGTTACTAGTTCTGTGCTTTTGTTTCTCAATCTGCAAAACAGGGTACAAATGTGTCCCTCACAGGAATGCTGGGATGCTATGTTTCACCTCACACAATATTGTAACACATGAGTAAGTATTAGAATCCTCTTTTTTTTTTTTTTTTTTGGGTGCTTTATCTTCTCTTTCCGACTCGAAGGCGGAGGGATGATGCAATTTACTTCTATGCATTGCTCATGTTGCATATAGGGGTACATAGCTTTGCAAACATGCAATACAGTGTATACTCATTAACTACTTTGAAGCATCCTGTTTGAAAAATAAGGCTGCTGTTAACTCTCATTCACAGATTAAAAAAAGGGAGTCTCAGTGTTACAGTAACCATATTCATATATACTCATTGCATCAAAAATTGGTCTGACACACAACGTAGAAATGAGACATAATATTTAAGAGCACTTGAAGAATTCTCAGAGCTATGTGTCCCCTCTCCCGAGAGGTGAAATGCTTTGCACAAGTGTGAAAATCCAGCTCTGGTGGAGCTGAAACTAGAACCCAGTGCTAGAGATTCCTTGAAATGCATCCCAATGAAATCAAGATAAACAACTGGGGGAAGGGCATTGGAAATGATATAATACAAAATCTTAAGTAGAAGGAAAAAATGCAAGCAAGGAGTGGCAATCTAGAATAAGCAATATTTATAGAGGAAACTCCTTATACACAAATTGCCATTTTCTCTTCATTCCAGCATCTACAAATAAGTATAAATAAGTGATAGGAGCACAGAATTCGCACTTCTGAAAAATGTGAAGACTTTACTACTGTTTTTCATTTTAGAGAAATACTTTTGAGTGATTTGCATATATGCTTAAGAAATATCCCTTGACTATCAATTGCATTTGTGGGGAATATGTTTGCATTTGTTTAACGGCCTGAGGAGTCATTCTAGAGCAAAGAGAGAGCCATTGCTGGCAGAAAATAATGATTGTCCAACGAGAATTTATTTTAGCATCTTTCAGGCTCTCTTTCCTTTTGTTCACACTCATTTATAAAAGGAAAATTTTTAATCATAGTATTAATTCAATTAGAATAATTAAGCAAAACAACCTGTTAATTTAGTTGTGTACATGGAAGCTTATTTCAAAGCAAATATTTGGATTCAAACACTAGTGTTAGGAAATCTATTTAGTAATTGGTTGGTAATTTGACTGAAGTGAACCATGTCATTGTTATTTCTTAAGTGTCATTCAGAATAATCTTTTTAATTTTTACACATTTAATCTAAAAAAGGAAACTTAAACATCTTTTCAGCTTGAGATAATTGCTGTTAACATTTTGATATCTAGCCCTCTAAATATATATAGTCAGATATATGAATTTCCTCTAAAATGTAAGCTCTATGAGGCCATAAATAAGTGACTGAATGGATGAACACATATTTAATAGAATTAAACCACAATGTATATATAATTTTTAAACACGCTGTTTTCTCATAAAACATATTTTCTATTAAGTATATTTTATGACATCCTTTTTAATGAATATGTATAACTTTGATTTTTATCAGTTCCTGAAGTTGAACATTTATTAATAGATTATTTCTAATTCTATTGCAATTTTAAACAGTACCATAATTGACATTCTTTAGCTACCTCTTTGGGCATCTTTACAATGATTATATTAAAATCATCTTCTAGACATGAAATACTATAAAAATGAGTTGCTTATTTTAAAGATTTTTGATACATGCTTTCAAAGAGTGCTAAAAAAAGTTCATAAGAATTGATTTTCCTACAGGCAATACATTGCAGGGCCCATTTTTTTGACTCTTGCCAATGAATTATAATTTTTATGTAATCTGATATTTTTAAAAATAAGATTTAATATTATTTGTTTGTAGTAAGTTTAAACATTTTATTAACATACTTGAGGGTCATAATTGTTTTTTTGAAGGTATCAAAGACTTTGTTTTTTGTGTATTAATTTACTGGCTTTCTTCATATGTCAGGGATTGGTCATTTTGGATTTCAGTGTATCTCCCAATATTTTAATATTTTAATTTTATTTTAAGTTTAACATTTTATCTACTTATAATTTTATTTATTTACTATTTTAGTGTGTGTACACATACACATATATGTTATTATACATATACACACATATACGTATATGCTATACATGCATATATAATATATGTACACATATATAGTTTTACATATAACTTTTTGCAAAGTCATTGCTCTTTTCCTTTAAGAAACTGCTTTTGGGGTCATATTTTGGAAGAACTAATAATATGTAGCTGATATATAAACACTTCTATTTTCTTCTAATGATTTTTATAAAGTTATTTTATATTTTTAATAAACTATTTTTTATTTTAAGGCTTAGTTTCCTGCTGTTCATTCTGCATTTGCTGGAATTTGCATTGTTATTAAAAATGAGGTCTTTTTTCTTTTCATTGTAAATTCTAAGTGGTTACCGCTGGCATAGAAGGAAGTGATGGATTTTGATTTTTATTGTTCTCCACCTGCAACTCGGCTGAGCTTTGTCACTGGCTGAGTCTCTCACTGCCTCCCATGCCCAGGCTCGGCCCCTGCCTGTGCCAAATGAAAGCTGAGAAGGGACAGCTCACACATTGTCCTGGGTGTCAGCACTGAGATGCTTTCCAGGGACAGTGGTGGGATCATGATTTAATCTGCACTGATCGCCCCCTGATCCAACCTTGATAGTTAGTGGGGTCCACTCAGACCCCCTGCTTCTCTCACAAATGGGGCTCTTCCTTTCATGCAGGGGTCCAGGTACTGGTCAGGTGACCCTTCACCTTGGTCATGCCAGCACTGTTTCTTGCAGACATTCCTTGAAATTTTGCACGTGTGAATGGCATTTTTTCCCCCCTGGTTTTAGACATAGGTGTAGATTTCAATACCTTTTTACATTCCTTTTATCATATTAATGAGATTCAAGAGGCAGGGAGAATTAAATGTATTGGCTCCATTTTTACCTTGCACCAGAAATCTTTAAAGTCAGTTCTGTTTGTTTGTTTTCCTGTGCTGCTTATAACTTAGAGAGTCAAAACAATCCAAAATATTTAGAATAGAAATGGTTGTTTCTAGAAGCCACTTTGCCCTGGTCCAGACATTTTCTGTTGCAGCTCTGAGCGATGCTCTAGCGTAGGTAACCAGCACTGTCTTTGACTAACAACAGGTGAGGAAATCAATGCATGTTGTCTTTCACTGCGGCTTCTCCATTGCACAGTGGGGGCGGGGGAGCTCTGTGGTTTTTTTTTTTTTTTCTGGTGTAAATGTAAGTCACTAGGTCACCTATCTCAAGTGCATTTGAATCTGATCCTTATTTCTAATTAAATAATGCAACTTTCAGGCATAAAACTTTCATGAGTGACTTTCAGGAGTTTCAGGCAGGAAGGAAGTGCAATGTGGACGATAGGAAGGCTTTCTAGCACTGCAGAAATCACAACGCAACAGGGGCTTAATTAACGATACTGGTTGATTTTATGCAGTGGGATTGCCAACACCTTTACCACTCACTTATATGTAACCTTTAGAATGGCTCTTGGTGTATGAAAGAGCCAGTGTCTCAGTAGTCAAAGCTGCATTCCTGGAGAGAATGGACTTACAGAGAGAGAGCCCGCTAGCAGAATCCTCTGGTGTGCAAAGCTTGCGATCTCTATGGCGTGGCCATACACGTGCAGACCTTTAGAAGTGCTGGTTGTCACGAGTGGCTGAGTGTTAGATCCCGTTCCCCTTGGCCCCAGGATCAGAGAGGCAGAGTCATTGAGGCTGCAAAAAGGCAAAGGAGTTTATTGGCTAGCCCGAGCCAGGGTCTAAATTCCAGAGCACCAACGCAGTGGCCTCTCCACGAACCAGGACCCCGCCCTGGGGTAAAGGTTAAGCTTTTATACTTTTCTGTATGCTAGTTTTCACACGACACGTTAGTCTGCGCACGACACGTTAGTCTGCACACGACACGTTAGTCTGCACACGACACACTAGTCTGCACTTCATCGCCCTTTAGTTTATTTGTTCTTTTTTAGAAGTGGCTGATCGCATTGGCTCCTGGTTTGTTGACTCTAAGCTTTGGGCTTTTTGCGCCAGTGCCAGTTGTAGTTAACGTCATCCAGGGGAAGAGGAGGGTCTCCGACGGGGGAGGGGGGCTGTTGTTGCATACCTTCTAGTTTTTGGTTACAAGCGATACTGGGAACACACACCCTGCACATGCCGTTCATGCGCTGATCCTGTCTTGCTCTTCTTATCTGCTTAGTTGGTTGGAGGCCCCTGGACTCTCCAGCCCTTTATCAGGAAGTAACTTGCGGTTACCTCCCCGGGGCTTTGTTTTCCTTTACTTTAGTGAAGCCTGCCCTACGCTAAGCACCAAGCCAGCAAGCCATATATACAGAAGCAGAACTAGGCTGTTAGCTTCTCACATCCAGGAAGCCTAGCCTATCATGGAGTTACCTTTGCTCTTATCCCTGTTTTTCATTCTGATTAACTATATTTATCAAACAACTAAAAGCAAGCATAGTCACAGAAGCGAATAGCATCAGTTAGAATCAAAGAGAGCACACATTTTCCTACTATCAATTCCTGTTCTTCATGAGAGTGTAGTAATAGGTGGAATGGAGTCAATGACTCCCTTGCCTCTGAGAACAGAGTTATCAGGTGTGTGAGACACAGCAGGTGCAGCGTGTTTTTAATACTTTTGCACATTAGTGAGCAAGATACTCACAGGACTCCTTAGACTTCCTAGATTTCAGGCCACACATGAAGAACAGCCAAGAGTTCCTTCTCCTCTTTTACCATAAATAGAAATACTAGCCTTGCGTGATACACTTCTTCTGGGCTCGAGTCACTGCCCGCTGTTCTATGCTGAGCTGCAGATCTGTTGGGATATTTTCTGCTACACGAGTGCCTTCCATTCTGAATATTTTATACATTCTGCACATGCTTGGCAGAATAAGGGCTTTCACCAGTGATGAATTCATAGTACACACATTGGCAGCTTTCCTGAACTGTTTACTTTAAAAACATCATCAGCAATTAGCCTGTAAAGTAGAAATTTAAATGAAATCCACAAACAAACACGCCTTTGAGTCAGCTAGTGACTGGAGATGGGTCTAAAGAGGCCTGCTGTAATTAGACAGGACAAGAGTGGGGAGGAAATTAATGGCAAGCTTACAGAGCACTAGGTTCTTCCGCCATAGCTTTGAAAAATTCCATAATTCCAAAGGGAAGGAAAAGAGTGGCATACGAGATGGGTAGAATGCATCAATACGTATTTATCCTGTTCATTGACACATTTGCTATGTGCCCAAGAGCTGTGCCAATCGCCGGAGACACAAAAGAGAGAGAGGGAAGAGGAGTTATTTATCTAGCGCTTTTTGTGTGGCAGATGCTATGTTATTTATTTTTAAAGCACTTTATTATCTTGAATTTTGACAGTATTTTGCAAGGCAGGGATTTTACAGGCAAAGATTTTGCAGATGAAGAATCACTCAGGAACAGTAGTGCACAGAAGAAAGTGGGTGTGCAAGTTTTACTGTCAGTGGAGACGTGGAATATAGACTGTAACTACTGCCAGGGTTCAAGGAAGGGAGAGGTTAACATAGGTGGGAGCTATCAAGAAAGGCTTCACGGAAGCTGGAGGGGTAAGTACAGCTCTTAACACATGGGTAGAATCTTAAGGAAGTGAGGGAGGCTGGTGGGATGGGCTTTTAGGGAAATATTTTCTTTTTTGCTATTTTTTTTGTCAGGTCATTTTTTTCTCCTAAAGGGATGGCTTCTACAATGAGGGAGGAAGACTAGAAGGAGGTGTGTGTGTTGGGGTGGTGGTGGTAGGAGCTTGTAGGAGCCTGGGGTGGGGTGGTGGTGTAGACAGCACTAGAGAGATATCTAGAAATAATTTCTACTCGGTGGCAGGACCATTTCCAAGACTCCCTAGCATGCTTGTGACAGCGAAGGAGGTGGCTTAGCTATAGCCGAAGAGTCTGAAATGGAGATTTCCAAGCAGGAAAAAATATAAGCATCGACTCTGAGAATTTTGAAACTGCTGGGTCAGTTTCAGAGTCAGGCTTTACAAAAATTACTATGTTATTTAACTCTTTTCTGGCAGATAACTTTATGTTTTACAAAGATCTTTCACATCGCTCTATCTTCTTTAACCTTTTTCTTTGCCAAGATTCTGATGAGGAAGAGACAATATTTTTTAACGTGTGTGACATATGATCAGACCTCTTTGGTGCAGGTGTGGTGTTGGAGACAAGCGAACTAGGTTGCATTTTCACACTAGTCAACAAAGTAGTTTCTACAGACTGTTTCTTTCACTCTGGTTTGAAAAGGCAGCCACAAACTTTAAAGCTTCATGGTTTTACAGCAGAAAAGGGAGAGGAATTGGTGGGAAACAAGGACCAAATAAAAGTTAACGGCACGGTGGTGGTTACTGAGTGGATTTAATGGTTTGTCAGTTCTCAATCTTTTTAAGTTTGAAGCTCTAAGCTTCCGTTATGAAAGAGATATTTCACTTGCACCCATCAATGCTAATTCACTTTAGTTGAAAATCTTAGTTCATTGGTCTTTTAATATTTAAAATATTCCACGCACATCAGAAGCGTTCCTGCCTGGATTCGGAAGCCAGCAACCAGGTACTGGGGACAGCTCGGAGAAGCCAACAGCGTGCTAAGACCTGCTCTTGAAAAGCCAAGCCTACAACATGCCAGCCAAGGTCAACACAGCATTAGGGTTAAGCACGTGGGCTCTGGAGTCTGACTGTTCCTAGATTTAAAAAACATGTATATTCTAATAATATATACAGGTGAAACTCAAATAACATAAAATTCACCATTTTAAAGTGGACTTTTTTTTTTTAAGTGGACATTTTAAAGTGGCATTTATAATAGTACATTCGTAATGCAACCATCACTTCTAATTCTAAAACATTTCCTCGTTTTTACCCATTAATCAGTTTCTCCCTTTCCCCCCCTCAGTGCCTGACAAGTGCCAATCTGCATTTTGTCTCTATGCATTTATCTATTACTGATACGTAATATAAATGGAATCATTTATTTATTATATGTTTGGCTTCTTTCACTTAGCGTAATGTTTTGGGGGTTTATCCATATGGTAGCAGGTATCAATACTTCATTCCTTTTTATGAGCAAGTAACATTCCACTGCATGTAAATACCACAATTTGTCCATTAGTGGGCCATGGACATCTCGGCTGTTTCCACCTTTTGGCTACTGTGAATAGTGCTGCTATGAATATAGGTGTGCATGTACTTATTTTTAGTTATTTGGGGTATATTTCTAGAAGTAGAATTTGGGAGTTGGATGATAATTCTCTGTTCAATTTTTTCAGGAACCACTGAAATGTTTTGCACAGTTGATGAACCATTTTGCATTCTTGCCAGCAACATACGAGGGCTTCACTTTCTCCACATCCTGGCCAACACTTGTTATTTTCCATTTATTTTATTATAGCCATCCTAATGGATGTGAAGTGGTACCTTACTGTGGTTTTGATTTGTATTTCCCTCGTGAGTAATTATGTTGATCATCTGTTCATGTGCTTGTTGGCCATTTGGAGAAATGTCTATTCAAGTCCTTTGTCCATTTTTAAAACTCAGTTATTTGTCTTTTTCTTATGAAGTTGTAAGAATTCTTTATATGTTATGGACACTAGGCCCTTATCAGCTATATGATTTGCAAATATTTCCTCCCAGTCTGTATGTTGTATTTTCACTTTATTGATAAAGTCCTTTGATGTGAAAAAGATTTAAGCTCTTCTCTCAGATACACACCTGTTCATCTCCCTTCTTATCCAGGTACCAGCTCAATGATATGTCCTTAGGGACACATATGTCCTGACCACCTTATTTAGAGTCCATTAGTCCTGCTCCCTACCCTACTTTACATTTCTTTGTAGAATGATGATTCCTAGA
This sequence comes from Eulemur rufifrons, assembly GCF_041146395.1. Classification (NCBI taxonomy): domain Eukaryota; kingdom Metazoa; phylum Chordata; class Mammalia; order Primates; family Lemuridae; genus Eulemur; species Eulemur rufifrons. Next base: position 7,163,865 of record NC_090994.1, read on the forward strand.
ACGAGAGCTCCATGTGAGTGGGGACTTTGTTTCATTCATGGCTATAATCCTAGCGTCTAGAACCATGTCTGATACACATTGTGCATTCAGTAACTTCTGAATGAAGGAATGAATGGGCGAGTTCTCCTCCAGAGAAAGAGAAGTGTAAGTAGCATAATTAGCGTAAATAAAATAGGATTTGGGCTGAGGCAGAATTTGATTTCAGTGCCATTTTTGTCACTTATCCTTTGTGTGATCTCAAGTAAGTTATTTAACGTCTCTGGACCTCACTTTGCTCATCTGTAAAATGGGTATAATAATATGTATCCTGAAAACTTGTAGAGGGGCCTGACTGTCAGGCATGTAAATCTCCTGGTACACTGTTTGGCAAATAATAAGTACTTAAGCAATTGCAACTGTTATTAAGGACATTGTTTTTTGCCATTGCATAGGTTATAACTCATGAAAGTCTTGGTTCTTAGAAGACAATGATATATTTTGGCTTTTGGACTCATAGCTTCAGTGCTGAAATTGCTTGGTGTCTGACAACATCGAAGACTTAGTTTCCCAAAAATTGCTCAGCTGTGTTCCGGTGATAATTTTCTCCTGGGTATTGTCTTTCCCCCTTGAAGTAGGTACATTCTGGTTCCTGAGTCTATAGAGAATTTCAAAAAAAGATGCACTGTGTATTGATAAAGCGAAGGCAGCTTTCTGTTATGAATACTATTTTTGAAACTTCAATTTAGAAAACAAATTTTGACAGTATCACAGTTAACTTCCCCGTAAAGCTCAGATACAATTCTCTTAATGAATTTTTGAGAATTTAGTAAAATTCTCTAGCCAATTTTAAGTTATACTATGGGTAACTTAATCACAATGCAGCCAGAAGGAAATAAAACAGATTACAGAAACCAAACCATTCACTCAACCCCAGACAAGTCCTTTGCATCTAATTTCAGGGTTGGGAAATGGAGTTGCATCGATGAATCGAGGACTGGCTTGGCACACAGCCAGGTGCAAATGGCTGTAACTCAATGTTTGATTCTGCTGACTTGCTTTTTTCCCTCAGCTTCTGGAACACCATCCCCTCTGCCCCTCCTGCTCCTGTCTCTACTGCAGGCTCTCACCTCCCATCACATGATGTTGAAGAACCCTCAGGAATCAGTCTTGCAGACAGACAGGAGCTAAGGATTCTGATGCAACTGCCCACGGGATTGGCTTCAAGGCACCAAATTTGCACTGAAAAAAAATAAAAATAAAAAAATAAGCAAAGAAAATCAGATTTAAGAAACTGTAGCACCAGAGGCAGGATAGGTGACTAGAGGATAGATGTTCTTAATCTTCTTTTTGAAACAATGATTACGCATTCTCTACAATGCCGGGTAGAAGAGGTGAAATCCACGCAATAGCTCCATGGCTTGAGAGTTGGACCGTGCATGCTGGTCTTCTACTTTACACAGTGTGTTTTCACACACAGTTTGCACTCAGTAAATATTTCCCTCACACACTTCTTTTTCCTCTGACTGAGTCACCCAAGGAGGCTTCCTTTTGTTAGCAAGATGCACTACCTCCTGGGCCATCAAAAGATCGATGCAGAGAAGGAGCAGCTGGGGAGCAGCAGGGCTGGGTCGGGGACAAAAGCTGCTCTCTAATTCTTTCTCTCATTCTCTTCTGTGACCGCCCCCTGCTGTCCAAAGGGGTGGAATCAAAGGGACTGAGCACCATCTCCTCCATCCTGCAGCAAGCCTAGCCTTGTAAACTGGGGTTGCAGCATCCTCCTTACTTTCTTGTCAAAGTAAAAAAAATAACGTGCTGAAACCCCAAACCTGAAACGGGAAGAAAGAATAGATATTAAAGGTAGCTACAAAAATCCTAACATCTTTCTCTTTATTTTTCTCAGTAACCTAAATGAAGATCTGAGGCAGCATTTAGCTCTGAGCAATACAGGGACATGGGGTTCATTTAAAATAAGAGCTACTTTAAAAATCTGGATTTCAGTGTTTCGCTGTGTTTTAAACAAGGGACTGAAGGCATTTTAAAGAAAGTTACTAAGTCTGAGTGGTAACTCTGTTTAGATTCTACATTAATTGTACTTCCTATTGTCGTCTTGTTCCCACACTTACTTTAAACTGCAATGGATCAAAAGAAAGGGATCAGACATAAATAAATATGATGACAAAGTCAGGTATACCGATTTGACCACATATGCATAAAATACACTTCGTATCTGAAAATGTTAAAAAAAAAATCATGCACAGACTATGATGAGGCAAGATCAATTTTAACGAACGTGTATTGGGTTTCTGCTCTTTGCTAAGCCCTTTGCATATATCATTTCATTCAGTCTCCAGAACAACTCTGGGATGTAGAAATAGTAAGGCAGAAAGTGTGGATACCTATTTCACAAAGTTATTGAGGTACTTAAATAAGATAGGATGGCTAAAGGCCTTGTGCATATTATTGTATACTTTATGCTTACTAACAATAATTTATTCCCTTTTGAACTTGGCATGAAAGGAAATGGAAGCTGAGTGAGGTCAAGTTGCTTTTTCAAGGTCTTATTGCTGGCGAGCGGTGGCACAACAGTTCTAGGACCCGTGAGTGAGGAAAAAGGGCGTTTAGGACCCCAAATTCCTCTGACGCTGTCCTGAAAAGATCTTTTCCAGCTCAGAGAAGGCAGATGAGACAAACAGACTAGCAATACAATAAGACTTTCACATTCCCCTTTAGGATCTTCTATACATTTGCAACAAGAGAAAAGAACATACGAGATCGGAACACTCCCTTTTCAAAGTTACTTTCAGCTTGAATTTAGAATTACTCCTATTTTGGGTGTCTATTAATGATGTTTAGGGTGCACTGAGATATGTATAAGAATATTCTCAGCAGCATTATTCGTAATGATCCAAATTGGAAAATAACAACAACAGCAGCAACTGTTTATCAACAGGAATGGGTATGTTTTAAGATTTTATAGAAAGAAGTACTATACACTAGTGAAAACACATGAATGTCTGCTAAACCCTCATTGCACAAACACATAGAAGAATCCCAAAAATATAATAATGAGCAAAAGAAGCCAGACCAAAAATATAGACTGTATAATTCTGTTTACGTAAAAGTAAAAAATAGGCAGCGCTAAACTATATTTAGAGACTTATCCATAAATATTAAAACTATTATGGAAAACAAGGAGATGTTTACCCATCAAACTCAGGCCAGGGTCACTCGAGGATACAGACGAGAGTTTTGATGAAGAACTGTGCTGAGTACTTTCAGGGTGTAAGCAATGCTCTCTGTTTGTCCTTGGAGGTGGTTTTAGGAATGTTTACTTCACAACAATTTATTAAAATGTGCATTTATATTTTATGTATTTTCTGTGTACAGATTGTATCTTACATTTCACAATAAAAAAGGTCTATAAAGAAATGCTGTACTGAGAAGACACAATTCTTGGATGAGATCATAACGGGAGGGATCAGAATCTTTGGCTCCTACCTCCTCTTCTGCCCTCTCGCCCCGGTGGAATGGAGGCCAGGGCAGGCTGACGCAGCTGTGCGGCCACGGTGGCCCCCCTGCTGTCTGCCCCGTCACACAGCAAGCCGAGCTCACGGTGACGGGGCTTGGGCCACTGGGGAAATGTCTGGATCTTTACTTCACGTAGAAAGTGGGAGAAGAGCTGGAAATGATTTGGATCATGTTTGACGTTACATTTACGAAGGAATAAAACGACAGGGAAACATTTTAGCTAGCCTGTCTCTCGGGACCCTGCAATTTTTCTCTCTCTTGTCAGCAGAGAGAACCAAACTATCCCCAGATGATAAAGAGAAAATATCCTTATTTTCAGCCAGTCCCAAAATATCAAAGGAGTCTCACTCTTAAAGCCATGCTATTTCCATTTCATCATCACTAATGATCATTTTGCATAGTTGCTGTTCTTATTGTAGGGGTCTGATCACCTGGGAGATTAGCTGTGTCTGCCTCCAGTTCCTGAAGTGAAAGCATTTCAGGGTGGATGTGAGTTTGGGGTAACTCAGTTTGACGGTGAGGTGTCGGGGGGCTGGGGGGAAAAAAGAAAGTGCAGCGCTCAGGATGGGGAATAACTTAGGGAAGCGATGGATGTGGCTACGGGGTGTAGGGTAGAGACCACGAGCATGGGTTAGGAAGCTGCACGTGCTAGGCAAGTAAGATTGTCTCAACAGTCAGGGCCTGGGCTCCTTGTCTTGGGGAATACATGATATTAAGGTCCAGAATGAGGATTGAGTGTGCACAGGATATAAATGATTCCAGTGATATGAATTTTACCAAGAGAGAGATCCGGCAGTCACCTTGTGAGTCTACACAATCTCCTCTGCTGCTCTGGTGAGTTAATTCGTACAACCAGGGCTGATCCCTGACCACACTGCATTCGTTAGAGCCAGTAAGGTAGGAAACGAGGTGGTCTGTGGGGGGCTTTGATACTGAGTCAGGGAGGGCTGTGTTCATACTGCCAGGAGGAACCTGCAGCAGGATTCTAAGAAGACAAATAAGGTTGAAGAATTAGATTTTTCATCATTCACTTCACATGGAAAATGGAATTTTATAACTGCTTTGAAAGGTCAGAGTCCTCCCTCTCAGACAGTACTCCATCATTGGGACCAATCCTTTATTTGATGTGTTCTGGAAAAAATGGCAGGCATTTGGGGAGTGTGGACAAGGAGGATGGTGAGCTTCCAGGAAGGAGCCGGGTCTCTTCCTTGAACGGGCTTGCTGCCCAGAAGACAGGCTGATTTGCATTTTATCTGCAGTGCATCACTCGTTGTGCAATGCTGCAGCCCCGCACACAGCCTCTGCCTGGACACAGCCATGTCCTTTGAGAAGGGCTGCGTTCATTTGTGACCACCCAATGCTGTTTAGTTGACAAGCCAGCAATTTCCTCCTTTTACCAACACCCCAGGAAAAGAAACTTTACTGTGAGATCTTCTCGAGCCGTTCAAGGTCACTTAAGAAGGGAGCTAAAATAAGAAAATATCACTGTATTTTTGTTTGAGCAAGGATTTGAAGGATAAAATATGCAAGAAATAAAAAAAAACCCAGAACCTTTAAAGATTGAGTTATATTTGTAGGAAGTAGAATTCAAATGAAATAACAGCACCATTTCCCTTCATCTCTATGGTTGAAATTCAGGTAGAATTGGTGGATTAAAAAAAGTTTTCTAGCTGTGAAGGCTTTGCCATGTCATTTTCTAACTGATCCATTCCAATACTTTGTAGAATAGGTATTGCAGTAAAGGGTTCTCTCATGTTTTAAGCTTCTGCTGATAACTTTGGCTCAGGTCTAAGGCAAAGTGAAAGAGTCCACATAGTTGCAGGTGACTGATGAGTAGTGAACGGCAGCAGGGTGTCCTAAGAGCAACGACAATGTGCCTCTCACTGGAGGGTCCCCTGTCCTCATCTACCATCTGCCTAGATGATCTCATCCAATCCCATGTTTTAAATTACTATCTGATGACTTCCAAACTTCTATCTCATGGCCAAATATTTCCTCTGAATTTCAGAAACATGCTTCAACTGTGTAACGGGCATTTTACATATGAATGTATCCAACGAACTAAAAAGTAACATCTATTTGGGGGAATAGAGGTGAGGATTGAAATTCTTACTCCTTGCTTCACCTCTATTGGAGTCCCTTATATATAAGCTATACATCATTTCTACACGCAAGGTGAGAAAGAAATTGGAAGTATAATGTGGCTTTATTATGGATTGGCAATTAGCTAACACAGTGTTCACACATCCTTAGCACGGCCGTCTCTGTAACACTGATTTGGAGAGTACAACTTAAGCCAGAGGTACCCGGTGGCATTTTCTGCTCCCTCTCTATTCTGCAGGTAAGATGGCTAAATCTTCAGATGAGACCCTAAGCCAATCACCTGGCCTGCTGCCTGGAAGGAGATTGGGTACCTGCTCCTAGCGATTAGACCCTGTCCAGTTTGTTTTCCAGATGGAAAACCAGAAGCACAAAGGTGGAAGAAAGGAAGATGACATGGGGTTCTCAACTTGACTTTGCACACGCTTTTCCCAACCATTGAATGTCTTTCCTTCATTGCTTGATGAATTTCTACTCACCTAGCTAGGTTACTCTTAAAAGTTACCTTCTCTGTGAAAATCCCCTGATATACCAAGCTATAATTATCCAGGGTGCTCCCATAATATGCCACCCCTGAGCATGTGGCCCTCAGACATATTCTTCATCCTTCCTGGTTTGCTGTGTATGGTGGGAACTGACTTCTCCACACTTCCATGTCAGCCGATCTACGGCCCTGGTAGGAAATGCGGATGGGAGAGCAAAAGCCAGTGTCCTGCCCTCCCTCTTTGCATTGAGTGGGTTTTCTAGCAGTGGCTCTGACCCCTCTGAAATTCCCACTCCCACTGGACATGCTTGCCCTGGTTCCAGCTCCATGCGGGAAACTCCAGCCCTGGTAACACCAATGTGTTATTTCCAAGCGCTGCTGTAACAGATTACTGCAAACTTCGTGACTTAAAACAACAGAAATGGATTCCTGCCCAGTTCTGGAGGCCAGAAGTATGGAACCAGGGTTGTCAGCAGGGCTGCACTCCCTCTGACAGCTCTGGGGGACGAGCCTTCTCTGCCTCCTCCAGCTGCGGGCTGCCCCAGGCCTTCCTAGGCTTACGGCTGCATCACTCCAGCCTCTGCTTCCATCTTCACATGGCTGTCCCTTCTTCTTTGTGCCTTCTCTTTCGTCTCTTATAAGGGACAACTGTCATTGGATCTAGGGTCCACTTGAGTAATCTAGGATGATCTCATCTCAAAATCCTTAATTTAATTACTGTTTAATTATGCCAGCAAAGACCCTTTTTCCAAATAAGGTGATAGTCACTGGGTCAAAGGACTAGGATATGGACATTTATTTTAGGGGCCACCATTGAACCCACTGCAAGCACCTCCCCTCCATTTCTCTCATCTTGGGGTGGGGGATGGAGGCCACCTGCAGTGGATAACTTCTGGGTTACCTCACTGTCCAACCCTCCACTTCACAGTTCCTCATCTTCTGAGTAGCCAACTACTTATGTTACATTTTATCATTCTATTTTTTTTTTTTTACATTTTTCTGTTATAAACACTGGAAATAGTTATAGTGAGATCCTGATGGATACACATAATGATTTTTGTATGTTTCTATTCCCCACCCTTAATGCAACATATTGTCTTGATTTGTTGACATGTGTACGCCCCCCCGGCATGCTGTGCAAGCTTTGTTATTTTTCCTTCAAACTGAGAAACACAGCACAGTGCCTAGTCTGGAAAGAGTTCAGGAAAGAATGGGTTAGGAATAATAATCTGAAAATAAATGAGGAAAAGATGCTTAATAAATCTGAAATCTGTCCCCTCAACTCAGACCTGTTGAAATTTCAGAGTCTTTTTTTAAAAAGTCATTTCCTCTCCTTGTCCATTGTGTCCAGTTTTCCAACTCCTGTCCATTTTATGTGTCTCCCACCCTCAGAGATAGCCTCTCTCTCTTCATCACCCTCCCATGCTCATTTTGACTTCCATGCGGTCTCCTTAATTGGCTGGCCTGATTATTGTATTTTTTTTTCCTTTTATTGTTGCTACATTTTACATCTACACCTTACTTAAGAGTTCAAGCACAAGGCTGTAACTCTTCCCTTAAAAATCTTTAGAAGTTCTATATTATCCTCTAATTAAAGAACAGATTCCTTAACTGTGCATTTGAGACTTCAATATATTTCCTAGTCTTGTTTTCCACTGAGCTTCTATATAGAGCTCACGCTTGGGTCGGCCTCAGTTCTCTTTGTTTATCAGCTAAGCTTTGTACATTCTTGCCTTCAGTTTTGCTCATGCCTCTCCTTGGGATACCCGGCCACTGAGTCTACATAAGCCAATTTCTCCAGGTCCTAATAAAATCTGTCCCCCTCCACAATGGTGCCCATGATCTCACTAGACTGAATTTATCACTTTTTCCTTTCAACTCTCACACTGTCATTTTCAATTATGTATTACAGTCACTTGTCACACGTCTAATCTTGCCTCCTTAAACCAATGGTTCTTGAGGGCAGAGGCCATGGTATATTTATCACAATTAGAACAGCTACCATTTAATGAATGTTTGCTATGACTTAGGTGCTGGGCTGAGTATTTAGTATGCAGTATCTTCATTAATTATCACACCAGTCCTCTGAAATAGGCACTATGTTTTAATCCTCATTTCATAGATGAGGCAGTTAACGCTTAGAGAAGATAAATAATTTCCCTGAGGCTAAAAAGCTTCTAAATGACAAAGCTAGAATTACTGTCTGACTCTAAAGCCCATGCAATTAACTGTGACTGTGTCACTCTCTCTACAACACTTACTTTAATAAATGCCAGTTAAATGAGTAAAAAATGGTCAGTATGTGCTGCTGAAAAGAAGCATAAGGCTTAGTAGTTAGACTTTAGTTCAAATTGGAAGCTCTAACGCTTTCTTGGAGTGAATTATTTATCAAGCTATTTTCTCATTCATAAGGTGGAGGAAAGGAATAATAATTCCAACCTCACAAGGGTGTTGTAAGAATAAAATCAAATAATGCAAATGATGGTATCTACCAGCAGACTCACTCTATATATTAGCTGATAATAATAGAAATATTTTTACCATTTTACTATTCCTCCTTGGAGATAGCAAGATGAAAGGAAAAGCACACCACCAACAGTAGCCATAACAATTTTACAAAATTCTCCACCAGGCAAAGTTATCCATAGTCTATGACCTAAGAGGGCAATACCAAATATTATGGTACTTCATCATAGAGTACTGTTTTAACTTCATTATATACAAGGATTTTTAAATCTATCAATCCATCTACATATCTATGTGTTTAATCATAATATCATTAAATTGCCAAGGTAACCCTGTCACTGGGTTACTAGGAGTGACATGTGCATAGCTCAATCTTTGTTAAGACATTGACCTTCTTTCTCTAGGTTTCAACTGTGTTCTTGCCATATCCCACAAGCGGCCTCAAATGTGCAAATAAAATTTGATCCTTTTATCTCTCATCTTGTTTCTCCATGTGAGTTCCTTCTCTCTGTCTTGCTGATCTCAGTGATTCATGATGGCATTTCAAATACTTCCAAATATCGGTGTCCACAGGAATAATGTCCCTTCAAGCAAGGCCTTTCATCACACGAAATTTTAGATATTATAATAGTATGTGAGTATACACACATCCACTAAATTGTACTACTGCTTACTGTTATTCTTCCTTTCATAAAACAAGTGGCCTTTGATGTTTCATAAGATCCCATCACTAATTATCACTTCTTGGCCTTTTGTCTAAGATCAAGTGTAGTATCTGTTCTTATCAGTGGTTGGAGGAATATTGAACTTTATATTAACTTCTTAGGCAAGGATGGGTGCTCTTCTCGATATCCTTTTTTCCATAAAAACAAAAACAAAAATTGTTTACGAGACCTGGGTAAAGACAATTCTCAAGCAGGGGACAAGGAGGAGAAGGGGAGCTGTGTGACATAGAAACACAAAGAGTTAATTTTCTGGTTGCTCCAGGCCAGCCAAATATGGGCAAGGTACCTTAAGATGTTATAAAAAAGACGAGTTTTGTCAATATATTCCCAAGTCCATGGTTGGGGAATTGAAGATGGAGAATTTTGAATGTATTAATAATTCCCATTCTGTAGACATTCAGGGAAAAAAGTACAGTGTCTATCTTTGTAAATTACAGTGACATAGAAAATTCTTATATGCTGTCTTGATTTATTTGTTTTAGGTTTTAAGTACTGTAATGGGAGGTCTAAAACTCAATCTTCATATCCTGGAGGGATTTTATAAATGCAGGATGCAATTTGGAAAATTGAATAATTTTTTTAAAAGCTTTATGCTTTTAAAAGCCTTAGGAAAAAAAAAGTCTACAGTGAACATCCCAGTCCTCTCTATTTCAGTATTAGCAGCTAAAACTTGTAAAAAATAAAATCTTGTTTAATGTCATCTCAAGGAAAACTTTGATACCACAAAGTGACATTTTCTGTGTTGGTGATTGATTATAGAAACCGTGCTTCATTGAGCTGGAGATAGTATCTTTCTGCAAGGAACAATCGCATAGAGTTGCTTGCTCTGTCCTTACTAGTCTTGGCAAGGTGCCAAGTTGATAGGGGCAGTTGATAAACAATTAAATAGAAAATACTAAAATAAATTTTGTGCTTTATAAAATATGTGCTCACTGGGCCTATCCAAGTCACAGATAAAATAGCCTTTACATACTGATGAGGCTACGACAGAACCAGTGTCTTGGTAATTACTGGCAGGTGAGCTCCATTAACACCAGGAACAGGTAAGGCTAAGCTTGTAGGTTGATCCTGTTGGGACGCTGAAGTTCACAGTGTTCCAGATTTTCAACCATTGGCTGCTGGGTGCCGTTGATTTGTTGGGTGATGAAATGTAACTATATTAACTCAAATCTGTTTCAAATCTCAAATCCCTCCCTTCTTCCAGACCTTTATTCACCCAAGTCAGTTAGTCCCTGGCTACCCTACTGAAACTTTCAAGCCCTTTTGTTAGGGCTGGTGGAGGATAAACAGGTGGCAAGGAAGTGGCTAAGGGCGGAGAGCAGGAATAGAACTGTAGCTAGGAACCAAATGGCGGCTAGAAACTGTTCCCTTGGGAATACATATTGTAAAAAGTTCCTAGAAACCTTTTACTGACCTAGAGCTCATTACCATCTAATTAGCATAGCATGGGTGGAGCTTCATGCAGGATTCTGGGGAAGACTCATGTACAGAAAGGGAAACTGTTAAATAACCAACCTGTTGTGTAACCTGTTCTATAACCACAACCTGTCAATCACCCTAAAAGGCGGGAAATGACAACCAGTCCTGTCAGAACAAAGGTGGGACAAACTAGTGGGACATCAAACAGCCTTTGGTGTCTTTCTCCATCTGTGAAGACTGACCTGTTCTACTCTCTCTGGAATGTATCTTCACTTTGCGTAGATTCCTTGTTTACTTTCATTCTTTCTTTTATGTGATAAACTGTATAAAATTGCTCAGTGTCTGTGATCACTCCATCATTGGCTCCATTTGGTACCGGTGCTCATCCTTGACACTGGGAACCAGGGACCAGGGAACATCCACACAGAAGAAAATAATGCTTTGGTTGACATTTTCTTGCTTTTTTTTTTTTTCCCTTCCTGGCACCTATCACCATATAATTTACTGAGTTTCCCCCATGAGAATGTAAGCTCCCTGAAGGCAGGGAGTTTTGTCTGTTTAGTTCTACATATATATATACATATATATATATATACACACACACTAATATAGCTCTAGTGTGTTGACTAGTCACTGATACATCGTAGACATGTTAGATGAAGGCCAGTCACATAAAAATGGTTATGAACTCACACATCATAGACATGTTGAATAAAGATAGGTCACATGAAAATGGATGGATATGAATTAGGGAGCTGCCTGAACCTTCACGAAGGAGCAGGCAAGAAATTATTTTATAACAAGAAACAGAAACCTACCAAAAAGCAAATGTCTTTTGAGTAACAGCAGTGAGTCTGCCAGCTGTGAGATTTTTCTTTTGTAAAGTTGAAGAGATCTATAAAATCCTGTTTCACAGCTGTCAGAGAATATATGTTTGTAAAGGCATTATTTGCAGAGAGTATCAGCAAGGTTCAAAAACGAGAGGCTCACTGGAGAAAAGCAGCAGTGGCAAGATTCATGACTCCTGAATTTCATTCATTTGTGTGAATTGGTGAAAACTGCTAAAGACAGAAAAAAATAAACAACCTAAGTAGATTTGATAAGGTATAAAATCACTGTACAATAAAGCCTGCAATTAGAAAATTTACAGGCAGGGAATAGGTTGTCTAGACTTTGGCACAGAGCAGCAGGCATCATGGATGCTCTGAACATCTTTATTTTTAACTGGCTTGGAGATCCTGGGTTTCTGACATTAATAGCATCAGGACACCTTGGGAAGAATGGTTCTGTCGTCTGACAGCTGAACGACCCTGTGCAACTTATCAAAGCTCTCTGAGCCTCAGTTTCCTCCCCTGTAAAATGGAGAAGTAAAATTCCTGTTTTACAGAGAGATTGTTAAGACAAAATGAGACGGCATCTTTGTGGATTTCCAGCCCACATTACTAACACTCCCCCAAAGGGACCCAAGGTTTTCCTTTATTTCCATGTCTGGGGGCTCAGCAGGCCTCTGAGAGGGGCCCTGCTCTGTCTCACGGACAGCATCATGTTTGAGCTTCCAACACTGATACATATTTTCTCCCAATATTTTATATTCCTCTGGTCATTTCAGCATATTTTTTAGAAAGCAGAGTGGCTGAGATGTTTGTGTTCTAGATGCCATCATATTAGGAAGTCCTCTTAATCTCCCTGTTTTGGAAATTTTCTTTAGGTATCTTAGTGAACTTTTCACCATCTCTACCACTGTTTCAAACTCTCAAATCCATGATAGTCTATTGCTTACAATCACCTCGAATCTTTCCTTTTAACGTCGTAATTTACTTCTCAGGTTAATTTCTCTCATTTTTATTTGGATTAATAGGTACCCTTGTTTTAAATTTGATTTGGCATATTAGTAAGAGTTTTTTTTAAAGACTTTTTAAAGAGTAGTTTCATGTTCATAGCAAAATTGAACAGAAGGTACAGAGAGCTCCCCATCTACCTCTTTCCCCTTCACACACACAGCCTCCCCCATTGTCCACATCTCTTATCAGAGTTGTACATTTGCAACAACTGATGAACCTACACTAACACATCATTATCTCCCAAAGGCCGTAGCTTACGTTAGGGCTCACTGTGGGTGTTGTACATTCTGTGGGTCTGGACAAACGTATAATGATGTGTATTCACCACAACAGTATCACACAGAGCAGTTCACTTCCCTAAAAATCCTCCGTGCTCTGCCTCTTCATCCCTCCCTCGCCACCAACCCCTGACCACCTTGCATCTTTTTATTATCTCTATAGTTTTTGCTTTTTCTAGAATGTCATACAGTTGGAAGCAAGAGATTTTCAATCCAATAGGCAATATATATATATTTTTTGTTGTTGTTGGACTACATTGTGATCTCAGTCTGCTTTTCTTTTAAAGACAATTTAAATTAAAAATTTTAATTTAATTTAATTAAAATTTTTATTTTTTTTTAAGAATTTTTTTTTTTAATTTCAGAATATTATGGGGGTACAAACATTTAGGTTGCATATATTGCCTTTGCCCCACCAGAGTCAGAGCTACAAGTGTGCCCATCCCCCAGACAGTGCACACCACACCCATTAGGTGTGTATATACACATCCCCTCCTCCCCCTTCCACCTGCCGACTTGGACAATTTGAAAACGGCGGAAGATATAATTAAAAATGTTCAATTAAAGATTAATTTAAATAGGCAAATAGGTTTTCTATCTATACTTTAGCATTTAAGAAAGAGCAAAGGTATCCTTGTGCGTTATTCTGGAAGGTACCTAGGAAACCTTGACTTTTTTAGTCCCAGCTCTTGTTATGATCTGGTTGTATGGCACTAACTTCTCTCTTTTTTTTTTTTTTAGTACAATGACGTTGAATCAGATATCTCTTCTCCTTTTTAAATTGCCTCATTTTTAGTAGCAAGAGATTAAATATTTTTGATTTTACCTCAAGCAAATGGAAATAAATTGAACACCGTTTCTGCTTTGGATACTAGAAAGCAAAAGATAATCGTGCAAGGACTAATCTTACTGTTTCAGGAGATACTTTATAAGCCAACATTTCACCGGAATGTCATGGAATTTGGCCATGGGGAAAATCTCCACTCTGAAAGCCCCTGACCTTTCAAGGATAAGAGAGAAAAAGAAGTGGCACCGAGATAAACACAATTCATTAGCACTTCTCAAGTTCTTATTAATACGGGTTTTCATTTTCCCTAAGAGCCCTTAAAATCTCTGTAGCAGAAGATATTCGATTCGTCATACGAGCATTTCACAATGCACAGGACTGATAGAAGGGGACAGAGGGTCTAGGTGGAATGAAGCTTAGTTCAGAGAGCTGAAATTTGTCGTCAGCTGTTCTTGAAGCTTAACACATTATAAATTTATACATTGCATATGGCAAGTGAGGGTGAATTGGAGGCTCGAGCAAGCCAGACTTTCCATGCAGAAGCACAGTTTTCCTTGCAAAAAAGAGAAACATGTAAAGGGATAGCATTAAAAAGAGAGGTTCTGGGTGAGCAAAAATATTTTTATACTTACTTAAAATTAATTTCCGTGATTAAAATGACATCAATTAAGACATACCCCTCTCTCTCTATATATATATTTTAGTAATTACTGTTTTCTTTGTATTAGATTCATAAAATCATCTGAGGGCCAATCTGGTGATTTCATGAGTCAGACAAAAAGACAGGTTTGCTTGAATATATTAAAATCTCTGCCAAGATCTAAGCAAATAAGGCCTGAATCTGGAAATGATAAAAATTTTGTTTCAACTTAGACAAAGATATATAAAGGAGAAAAAAAGAAATCTACGGACTGAAAATATCCTGTGGGTCAAGAAAAAGGTATTTGTCGCCAGTGTCTCGTGTTAATGAAAGTGGGTAGCTGAGAGCTCCTGAGTGCATTCGATACCGTGAGGTCTTGCTGAGAATGCAGCTGCTGGCTCTATATATAGACTTAATTCCGTTGCTGAGGGAATAAAAGCATACATACTATAGTAATGAGATTACTGGGACAGCTCCCAAATTGAGACAGCTGAGCCAAATCAATAGATGCATTTCTCTTCCCCTTAAAATTGCCGAGCCCATTAGAAAGGCCAATATACTTGGTTAGACCTCTGGAACTTAGAGACCGAGTGTCAAACTCCCTCAAGCATTTTGAAATTAAAAATTTAAATGCAAGGATGATTCCAAAATATGATGACCACACGATCAAAATTTCCCTAGGACAAATGCTCCTAGCTCTCCTTTGAAAAGTTCCCTTGTGATATCTGTGCATACAAATTATTTGCAGTTTTTTGACCATTATGATGGGACAGGATGCCACCATAGTATGGTGGAAAGAATAGGCACTTTTAACTTACACAGATTGGAGGTTAGAATCCACGCCACCCCATTCATTAGCGATATGGCCTTTGTATACTCAACTACAGATTAAAACAAATGTATTCTCTCTTCTCTCTCTGTAAAACTATAAAACTGGAGAAGACAAATCCAGAGGTCATTTTAAGGAAATAATTAGCAATGTGGATAAATATTCAGCTACAATGATATCCCTTGTAGCATTGTGTTTACAAGAGAAAACAAACTAAATTTAATAAAAGGGGCTTGCCTTAACTATGATATATTTAAACAAATCATTGTTGTGTAATCATTTAAACGATAATTTAACATAATTATGTGCTGGTAAGAGACTCAAGATATATTATTGAGTTTAAAAATAGAACTTACTTAATATGTGGGTTTGTGAGGTGTGTGGTTTGCATGTACACAAAACTCACATATTTATGCACACATGTATCATGCATAAAAAAGGATGTCTACGAAACTGGACAGTAGTAAATAGTGTGGTATGGGTGAGTCTTGACTCTTCTTGTTGCTTCTCTGTATTACTAAATTCTCTAAAATAAACATGGTATTCATTTGATAAAGAATAAAATTAAACAATATTTCATAAAATAGAAAAGACTGAGACTCTCTTCAACTGAACAAAGGAATATCATAGCACATAAATTGGTATCACCAACTACTTCTGCAAAAATTCACACATTTTGCACATATTATGAAACCCAGTGTGTGAGAGTGGTGGAGTAAGACAACAGTCCCAAACTCAATCTGGTTAAGGAGACATACAGTGGGTAAAGTATCCAAACGATAAACAGACTGTTTGAAAGGTCTGTCAAGCTACAGAGAGGCATAGGCAATTTTGTAATAGTAGACAAAGGTGACACTTTTGTCCTGGAGCATCATTTCAGTAACGTCCACGTGTCCTGTGGAGAGGGAGTAGAGTCAAATGGCTAAATACAAGGTCTGACATCAGATAGGTCTGGGTTTAAGTCATCACTTCACCATTAACTGGCCACGTGACCTTTGTGAGCTTCGCATCTCTAAAAGGTAGTTTCTTCATCTGTTAAAGGGGATTAGTGATAGTAACAATGATCATTACCTCAATTACCATTAACATTTACTTCCAGCTTTCTCGGTTCTAAGCTTTGCTTGTAACATCTCTCAGGAGATCAAGTGAGACTTGTTTGTAGAGTATTTATCATAGTGACAAAGCACTTAGCACATGCTCAATAAATGCTAGCTATCGATACAGCTACAGGCATAGAAATGGTAATTATGTAGTCACTTAAACTATCATTTGTATCTGCAATTTACAAAGTGCTGTATTATCAAACAGGGAGGGATAAAAAGATGTATTCTCACTAGATACTTTCTCTGCTCCCAAGGAATCTACGATTTTGTAGGGGAGCAGATACAGGAAGAAATGCTGAGCAAGGGCTCAGTATGAAAATGGCCAACCTCGTGATGTCTGATTGAACCAACTCTGTTTTGAATTCCTTCCTAAGGACTTGTGTTTTTCGTGTATATCTGTCTTCTTCATGGATACTGGTTGGGTGAGGATCCACTGTTTGGTTTCCAATATCTTCTTTCTAGAGATAAGGTAAGTTTATACCTACTCAACTCTGAGGTTTAAAACAAGAGCTAGATCTTTTTCTCAAAACTCCACCCCAAGGCTACTTTTGTTCCCTGCTCTTCTCTGAGTACATTTCGTGAGTGTCATAGCTTCGTTTCTCATCTAAATGATTATTTCTAATTTTCATCTTCAACTGAGGTCTTGTCTTTAATTTCAAGATACTTCTATCCTCCCAGCTATCAACATATCCATTTGTATGTCTAATAATCATCTCAAATCTTTGACATGCAAAGCAGAACTCACCCTTTGTGTACCTAAACATGTTACTTACTCCTCTGGTGTTCCCTATTTCAATAAATTGCACGGTCATTCAATTAGCTGCATAAGCCACAACTCAGGAATATCTTTGAGATTCGCTTCTTTCTCCCACCATACTCAGTAAGAAACTAAGTCTTGCCTATTCATTATCTCACAAATTAAATTATCTCAAATCCTTGCCACTGTCATCCATGTCACCGTGACCTCAGTCTGGATTACTGAAATAGCCTTCAAATAGATTCTCCCGTTTTGCTTCTTGGCACTTTCTAATTCTCTCTACACACAGTAGCTACTTTTTAATACACACAGATACAGCTAAAATCCTAGTTTTTCCTTGCCCAGAACTTTTATGATAAATCCTGAAATACCTAAAGGTGGCTTAAGATAGGGTGGGTATTTAATTTGTCATCTAAACTAGCACACATTTGAAAGTGAAAAGGGGTGCTATTTATAATTACCCCAATAATTAGGAAAAGTGAAATGGAAGAATCTAATGCAAATCAAGATGTACGAATACTCTCAGAACAATGCAAGCATTGAAAAATGCTGGCTGTCCTTTAGAGATAAAGGACTGATTGCTTTTTGCCCCAAATTATGTCATTGGTATCTTGCTTTGGTTGACGGCAGGCAGCTGTCATCATGGGCATGTGGTATTTTCCTGTGCCTGGAAGAAGATCTCAGGAATGTATAATATAAAACATGCAAACAGGAAGGGATTATGGTTTTTTTACTAGGGATAGTCAGAAGGTCAGGGTGGGGATGGGGCTGTGTCTTCCAATAATTATTACCAAGGTTACTAGAGCTTCGCAGGATGCCTTTAATGGAGAGTCCAGTGCTTCTTGCTGGGGAGCAGCCAGGATGCTCTGACAAGGGCATGACCCAAGGATGGAAATGGAGCCCACTCCCATCAACCACTGTTGAAATAGGGATTGCCCATGAGGCTGCAGAGGCAAATCCCTTCCCCTAGAATTCTGCAAGGCTCAATTAATCAAAGGAAGCAAGACAGGTCACCCAGAGTGAGATCAGCAACCAGAGATTGTGCTGCAGTTAATTGACACTAAAAGCAATAAAAACTGGAATTTTTTTTAACCTGTCATAGAAATTATATGTGCTTCTAACCACTGAATCATAGATTCTCACTGAGCTTAGTGCATTCATTTCCTTTATGATACCCTGATAGAATGCACAGTCAGAAATTTCAGAGTCATCTTTAGGTTTTTATCCATCCTATTTGAAGCTAAATATATGGGCTTTTAATTCTGTGCCTGGGACTGTGCTATGTGCATTATCTTATTTTGTCTTTATAACAACCTCATGAGGTATGTATTGTTATTTCCAGATAAGGAAAATGAGCCACAGAGTTTAAGTGCCATGTCCAAGTTTACACAGCTAGTAAATGGGGAAACCAGTATTTTGACCTAGATCTGTTTGACTGTATGGTGACTGCCAACAGAGCACACAGTATACTTCTTTTTTCTGTAACCTAATCAATGACTGAAGCCCATTATTTCTACCTCCTTAATATTTCTTGGTTCATTCACGTCTCCCCTTTTCCATGATTCATTGTCTTATCACAAACCTTCATCAATCCCCTCACTGGAGTATTGCAAAAGTCTGCTAAAGGTGTGCACAGATTACCCAGCCCTTACAGTGAGCTTTACAAATACATAAAATATAAATCTGATCAATTTATTCCTCTGCTTAAAGTCCTTCAATCCAAGACTCCTGCATATCATAATACAATAAAGTCTAACCTCTTAGCTTAGCAACAGTATTGTTCACACTCTACAACTTTTCTTTGTTGCCTTGTAGCAACATGTCTTGCCACTTTACCTAAGGACGTCCTTCACTCTGATCACACTTTCATGAACTTCTTGCCCTTTTACGAGCTGTAGCACGCACTTCCACTCTTTTATGAATTTTGGATTAAAGGGATTATGAAACAGTAAATAATGCCAGGATACTGTTGCTTATTAGGGGCAGGATGAAGAGAGCATATTTTACAGCATAACATAGGAAGAAAAAAAAAAAACACCAAGGAATTTTTGTTTCTTTGTTGTTGCTTTTGTTTGTTCACTTGTTTACAATTAAAGGGAAGTTTTTGAGTTATTACAGCACATGCTGCTTAATTCCTGCCAAAGATCAAGAGTGGTGATAAACCCCAGACCTTGCAGCGCCAGCAATTAGAGGCTGCATGTTAGCGGGCAGCTGAGGCGAGCACTTTTGCAGAGCACATATAGCAAAGATGCACAATGGGAACCTTCTTAAGCTCAGCAACAGCAGGACTGAGCAGAAGCGTCCAGGAACAAATAAATACATGCATAGAAATGGCGTTAATCATGTCTGTACTTTAGATCCTGAAAGTTAAGCACTTGTAAATAATGACAATGTTGTATTCTTGTTACACAAAGAAGGATCTATGTGAAACCATGAGGACTTTCGCTATGGCGGATCAAGAAGATAGTTATTTAAAGCCATGTTTCTGTTTCTGAGAACCAGGATGATTTTTGTGTCTTCACATTGTCACTCTTCTGTGTGTCCACATTTCCCCTTTTTGTGAGGACATCAGTCATATCGGATTAGGTCCCACCCTAATTCACTAAATTCACTAAATGAATTTAGTGGACATATTTATTGTTTCTGTGGGATTGCCCTCCCTTAAATGGAGGCTTTGCTGTTCTTTCAAACCTTTCATTCATCAAAGAGGGTGGTTTAGTTTTAGGTGCCCTGTCATAATTTAGGGAAGATGGTAACATATTTATTTTGCTAAATATATCAGTGAAAAAGAGTTTCGAAAACAACCAAAGCAAAAACATCTGTATGCAATGAAAACCTTTAATGCAGTTGCTGTTGCATGTAGGAATAGCATCACTACCACTGATACGTAAATTGTACCACGCCTGGTTTTTTTCTAGTTTGAGACAATTCAAATAGTGGTACATCTAAATCAGCATGATTCTGCAGTGGGACTCCTCATACTGTGAGTTATGGATTATAAGAGAATGAATATCTTAAAGCTGGAATTAGGTAATTATTGAGTTTATTGAACTTAAATGTTTGGCAGTTCTTAGAACTGAAGCACCTTTTTCAAATTAGGGTTTCTATTCGTATGTTTTTTTTAAAAAAATCTAGAAAGATGATTCTATCACCATGTTCACTAGGGAAATTTTGAAATTCTTCATTCTGATGCAAATAGACTTCTTTTGAAGAAAGAATTCTATAGCTGGCAGGAAATATAAATTTCTTTTAATTTTTTTCTAGGTTGGTTCCAAGGCACTAAGACATTCATTTGACTCTTATTAGCTCCAGTTTCTTCTTCTCCTCACCTCCCTTCCCCCGACCCTTAGTTGACCACTTAATGGCTAGGATGAGAAAACACAGCTATTAGCCTATAGTAACTTACTGTTCCACTGTAATTTATCATACTTGATTTCCAAACATCAGGTCTCAGTTCTGAACTATTCCTTTCAGCAACATTCCTTCAACAAGACTCGATCCCAGGGCCAGCCCTACGCATAGTCAGAGGAGATAACTATATTAATGTGTCGTGCTAAACGGCTCACCTACTCCCAAATAAAATTTATTATTAATGATGAAAATACAGATAATAAGGTCTAACACTCCCATAGCGCTTATTTTATCCATTATGGGCATTTGTCTATAAACTCATTTAATCCCTACAACCACCTTATGTGGCAGGTGTACCATTATTATTCTATTTACCCACGAGAAGCTGAAGCATGGAGAGGTTAAGAGTTATGCCCAAGTTGATACCGGTGGTGTTAGTAAGCAACAGAGTAAGGTTTGAACTCAAGCGGCCTGATTTTAGGTGAAATGTTTCACTGCTATATTCTACTGCCTCTCATCATTGGAGAGATATGTACTGTGCACCTGCCATATGCTCAGCTCTGTAGTAAGTCCTGGCGTGAACAAAATAGGCACAGTACCTGATCTCACGTGGACCAAAGATTAATGAGCATTGCAAACAAATTAAAGAAGCCACTAAAAGCCTGGCACACTGAGCTAGACAAAATATAGTAATTTTTCATACATAGTAGATTTAAAAAGAGAAATTCCCAGAAGGCAGCTATGATGGATGAACTCTGAGAGCAGTAATCAAGAACTAAGGCTGAAGAGCTCATGGGGATGAATGAACTTGATCTGGACCCTAATGGATGGGGCCTGAGGTTCTGACATCCACTCAGGGGGTGGTATCCAGGCTGAGGGGCCCGTGCACGTGGACAGCTGATATTGAGTCACCTGTATGACATTTAGAGTACCTACCTCTGTCCTAGCCATGAAATGAATGGGAGGAAAAAAGTGTCCCCTGAAACTAATTGGAACCCCTGCCCTGTGCCACACTCGGGTGGGAGTTTTAACTTGTATTTACTCACATAGTGCAGCCCTTCCCCACCCTCAAGCCATAAATTAACTAATCTGGAACCAAGGAGTTCCCTATGGCCTCAGAAGAAAAAAGAAACATAAAAATAGACAAATTAAAGTTAAATATTCAGTGGGAGTTTTGAACAGATGACTAGCCAGAGCAAAAGAGAATTTTCTTGCTGGGAAGATAGGGCGGGCGTAAGTCATCTTGCTCGTATGAGGGAAGAATGAGTATAGAAGTGGCTAACGAAGAAAAAAGCAGAATCAAGGAGCAGGGTGAAAACTACAAAGTCCTGAAGACATCAGTAGAACTGCAGAATACAACTTAGTCTGGACTTTTTAGTTATATAAACCAATACTTTCCTTAAAAATTAGCTGAAGCCACTTTCCTTTGGTTTATTGCCTTTTGCAACCAAAAGCCCTAATCCTAAGAATATTGGGCACTCAAGTTCGACTATCTTCCAGAAAATTAGTAGTAACCCTACGACTTCTTTATCAAAGAAGTCAAAGGATTATATTAATAACAGGTAAGACCTGCTATTTTGATCAGGGTAAGTTAAGCTGTGTAACAAGCAGCCCTCCCAAAGCGTATTGGCTTTAAACAACAAAGTTGTATTCCCCACTCATGTTCTGTCACCAGGGGTTGGCTCTGCAATGGCTCTGTGCTGTCTTTATTCTGGGACCAGGCTGAAAGAGCACCTCCTGTCTGAGACATTTCTTGCCCTGTGGCAGAAGGCAAAGGAAAAAAAAGGCAGAACAAGAAGATAACTCCTGAAGCTTCCAATCAAAGGTGGCATATGTTACTTCTGATCATATTGTATTGGCCAAAACAAATCATATGGCCAAGTCTGACATCAAAATGGTGAGGAAGTATAATCCTCCCATGGAGAAGGGAGTATTTGGAACAGTTACAAGATCTATCCACACTCACTTTGCCCTATAAACAAGATCATGTGTTTGAAAATGTCCACATTATTCACGTGACCTACTGGAATTAACATGATATCCAGCACCTTCTTCCGGGATAGTCACCATGCGCTGCAACCCTGAGTACCTATCCTGGTTTGCCTAAAAATGGATTGACTACCTCCAAAGGGGCCACTCCTACTTGCAAACCCTGGGTGAAAAGTGAACGGTGGGGGTCCTGGATGTCATCTTCCAAAGCTTTGGTTAGAGGACAATTTTATCTCCATGATGTATGGCAATAGTTACTCTATGCTTCGACTCCCAAGTTCTCTATGCCATACATTTGCCAATTTATCCCTGAAGGCAAGGTTCACTGAAGGTCATTGAAAGAAGTCACCTTTGTCAGACTAATCAGTGAAAAAGCTCAGTTGCATTTTAACTTCGAGGTAATGAGTGTCAACTTACCTCACTCACGTCTATACAACTAGAAAGAGAGACACAAGTCACTCTTTCTAAAAAAAAAAAAACAAACACAAATGGACCAAATTGACTTGTCTCCAACCATAAAAGAAAGCAACCAGCAACTTATTACTGTTCTGTCCAATCAGACTCTCCTCTGCAGGTAGGAATCTGTGCAGAAATAAAAAGTTTGGAGAAAGTAGAGAAAAGGATTCTTTCACTCAACCCAGCTATGGATTGAATTATATTCTCCCTAAAAATTTATGTGTTCAAGTGCTAACCCCCTATGTTGGAATGGTATCTTTTTGGAAATAGAATCAGTGCTGATGGAATTAGTTAAGATGATGTCATCCTGGGGTAGAGTGAACCCCAATCCAATATGACTGGTGTCCCTATAAAAGGAGAGAATGTGGCCACAGGCATGCACACAGGGACATGTGGACATGAAGACGGACATCTATCTACAAGCCAGGGGCAGAGGTCTGGACAGAACCTTCCCTCACAGCCCTCAGAAGGAGCCAACCCTGTTGATCTCTTGATCTCAGACTTCCACGTCCATCTGGATATTCATCCCAGATTTTATGTAATAGTTTTGAAATTCTTCTTTGCATTGTAAGCCATAAAAATACCCGAAGATGTCAACATTTTATCATTTAAAATACATATCCTAAATTGTCCTACCTAGCTCAAGGTGGCCTAAAAGTCCTTTGTCGTAACATGGGGTCATTTATTTGCCGGGAAAACACTCAAATAAAAAAATGTGCATTATGTTTCTGAGTGGGTCCGTAGGCTCCTGGATTGGAGCAGCTTTGTGATCTGTCACAAGAGACTGGGCATCAAAAGAAGAGAAAAAGAGAAATAGTTTTTAAAAGGGGAGCCTCTGGCCTTTATATGCCCCTGCTAATAATTTAATCCACTGCAGTACTCCTCTGAGCTCTTCACTGGAATCAAATCAGACAGTATTACAGGCATCCTCCTCACGGTTTCTATTTTAATTTAAACTTTGCCCACATGAATAGAAAGTTTGCTGAATTCTGTTGGGTTTACCCCATTTTTTAAAGCAAGGTGGGTGGAATACATCGTCTTCTGAAAGATGTACTGCCAAGGTTCATAAGTGTTAAGGTTGTATTAATAACTAGGAGAACCCATTTGCCTGAAAGTGTGAATATTGAACACATGAGACAGCATATTTACAAGTCTCTAGAATCGGATCTGTACATTTATTTACTGTAGGAAATGAGGCAGCAATCCCGCAAGAATCACCTCTTTTTAAAAACTATTTTAACCGTCTTTTGTTTTTAGAATTTTTTGAGTTATTTGAAAATTATTCCTGAACTTTAAATGAGACTGTTAACTAAAAATGACAAATACTTTCTATGCAAGGTGTTTTAGATCCAGCAATTGAAATTGTTCTAAATATTATCCTTTCTACGCAACATTCCACTACTTAAGATGTGTAAAATATTATTGGAGGGAAGACTACACTTTTTCATTAACAAAAGACTGTTTCAAAGGTCATGCTACGTGATTCCATGTATTAATATATAATGTTTGTCAGATAACATAATTCTGAAGATGGAGAACTGAGTAGCGGTTGCCACAGTTAGGGACGAGGGAGGAAATTACTGTGGCTATAAAGGGGTAACACAAGGAAGTCTTACAGTGATGGTGCACTTGAATATCTTGATTTTGGGGGTTAAGAAGGTGCACATGGGGATATTGCAAAGATACACACACAAGCATGAGTGCACGTATGACTGGTAAAACCTGAGTCAGCTCATAAGCTCCATGGATTGCACCAGTATGAACTTAACAATTTGGATATTATACGATAGTTGTGTAAGAAGTTACCTTTGGCTGGGGGACGTGCACATGGGGATTCCTTGTACATTTTGCAAACACCTGTGAATCTATAATTATTTCAAAATAAAAAGTTAAAACTGTTGAACCAATTAAAAGTAAAAACACGATGAGAGTCCTGGAAACTAATTAATTCTTTATTCTGGGTTGCAGATTCCATGAAGAGAAGAGACTGGTTCCTTCCTGTACCTTGGGTCCCCTCCACCGCATCTATGCTCCCACCCACCAGAAGTTGCTCCTGTTTTCAACTTGTGTGAAATTCTCAGAAATTATCAAGTGACTCTAGTTGGGCCAGGAGACTATTTAGAACACAATTAAGGTTAAGTGTGCTCTTTATAAAAAAAAAAAGTTGCAGTGAAGACATACTCAGTTTTCTGAAGACATACTCAGACATACTCATAATGATGACGCTGAGAGGTGACAATTCTTGCTGACCTTCTGTATTAGCTACGGCTACAGGAAGCTGAAATCACTCTAGGTTTTTCAAATATATAGGATTTAATGAAAGGAATTGGATCCTTACAAAATCATTGGAAAGAGTGGAGAAGCAGAAATATGGGGTTATAACTGAAGGCCTAGATGTAAATATCAGGAAACTGTTTATGCTACTGCTACTGTCATTTCCATTACCAGCAGAACATGCCTAGGCAGTGGAATGTGAGAGCTAATCCAATTTTGACAGTATCTATGAGAGCTTGCTTGTCCTCTGCTACGAATGCAGGTTTATGATCTCTGGGTTGCTTCTGCTTTATACACTTCCTCGAGTACATTTCCTTATTGGAATGACAGTGACCGTTGTTGACTTCGAGTTTCCTTGCAGCCAGGTCTGTCCCCCACAGATCCTATGGTGGTCCAGGACAGGAAGCCAAGCAGGTCCTGATTCCTTTTTACCCTAGTGCTGCACCATCCTTCCTCAACCACAAAGCATCACAGTGAAGACCCCACCCTATGATTAATACCGGTTCCTATATACAAAATAAATTTTTTCTCACCACATTTTATCACATTTTTAAAAGCCTTCACTGTAACATGTCATTGATAGCTATCTTTCCCATTGGAAAAAAAAATCAAAGTATTTTAAAAAAATGAGTGACAAGTCAGTATCTAAATAGGAAAAGAGAATATGATCGATCCCAAATAGAATCTATTCAATTACAAATGTAATCTTGAAATGTATAAAATATCAGCTTCCTAAATTGCCAAGACAGTAAAAAGAAAAGTTGAAGCAGCTCTTTTGTGGTGTCTTAAAATCATCTTTCTGCTTGTTACATCTACTCTAAATGCCAGATTCTCTGCCAGTCAACAGTTTTGTAATAACTACAACACTACTTCTCAAAAAGAAAAAGACTATTCCAAAGATAATTGATAAGTTTACCTAAGAGAGCAAGACCATGCCTGTAATCAAAGAGGGATTCTCTCAACCAATGAGTATATTTAAATTGCTTCTGTAGTGTTTCTTTCAACAGTGCATATTTTAGTTGTTCATTGTATGTGGAATTACCTCTGTGTTTTTATCTCTGCACAGCAAGACTTATCGTCGAATTAAGGCCTCCTACATCATGTGCTATTCTTTACTTTCCCTTAGTGCTGCAATTGGGCACGTTGGGCATTACAATTGCATGGGATTATTTAGAAGATATATTTGCTTCTTGCAAACACCCTACATCTTCTTAATTATTCAAGTTCAAGGATCATCCTTGATCATCTTTTAATCCCAAGACTAGTTCTAGTACAGAGCACAAAACCAGGTGGACGATCTTCATATATCAATTGAATTTAATTAAATTGCTCAGTGTCTAATTCCACTAATTTGGGAATCATGACTCCCTATAGTTATTAAGCCGTTTTCATACCACATGCTTCCATCTAAACTACTATTAGGAAAGATTTGTGAGGAATGTTTTCATTTAAAACTTTAAGCTGAGTAAATAATCAGTAACTTCCAGAGTATACATTGAAGTATCTTGGATGGGGTGACCCACGTGTCCTGGTTTGTCTGGCACTGTCCTTGTTTTAAAATTGAAAGACCCATATCCCTGGAGACCACTCAGTCCTGAGCAAACTGGTAGAGCTGGTCACCATAGTCTTGGAACATCCTAATACTTTTTAAAGGAATTGAAAATCAACCCATGTTCCATATATTTATCTCATAGGTACATGTAGAAATGATCAGATTTTGACAAAAGCAGCTTAATTATTTTATCCATTGTAGTGACTATTTTCATTTATTATAAAACCATTTAGTAAAATCTGATAATGTGTTACATTGTCCTGAAAACTGGTTCCCTATTGATGGTGCCTTGGTTTACCCCTAATCAGTGCCTTGGCTAATTGTGACACATACAAGATGGGATAGGACTTCCAGGATCACTGAAGTATTAGAATAATCGCTGCTTGTCTGTGTGAGTCAGGAAGACATATGGCATAATCACAGTGATGTGACTAACACATCTGGTTCCATATTCTTGCTAAGCTTCATCGAAGAATGTTTACATTAGTGCCTTTGTAGTAGATGACATTCCTACAAACAAATGCAGTATTCCTTTACATTTACTTGAAAGATGCATACTTTAAACTTGGTACCCATCCAATTCCTTCAAATCCACTCTTCTTTGTAGGCAGATGGTATATAGGGTAGTGTTCCTAAAAATATGATACTCATATCACCTGCCACAACATCAGCTGGGTGTTTCTTGTTGTTAACATGGCTGCCTGCATTTAACAAAATATCAAGTGATTCCAATACCCAGCAACATTTGCAAACCTCTGGAAATGTAAGTGCAATGATACTGGTAGAGAAGAGACTCAGTTTTGAAACCATGCTTCCTAATGACTCGAACTGTGATTTTGAGAAAGTGGCCTAATTTCTCTGAATTTTTGCTTCCTCATCTGCAAAATGGAAAAGCGTGATAGCTATCATAAGGCTGGTGGAGGTCAAGTGAAGCATGTGAAATGTAAAATGTTTCATAGACTGTAAAGTTCAAGGGCAATTGTTAGCTTCTGACTTATGCATGATCCTTCTCTTCATTTTCCTCAGAAATGCTAAAGAAAAGTTATTTCATGGTTTTTGCATGGTAGTCACTTAACTGCCTTTATAAGATTGCATAGCTTTTAAAGTAAGACTAATCCATTAATTCAAGTTGGTTTCATGGGCATTTTGTCTGATTGATTAGTCAGTTTGGTCAAATGTTTAAACTGGTGGTGCATAAAATTACAGGCAGTTTTGATAAAAAATTACTGTTATATGCAAACAAATCAAGCATAACTAAAATATGAGACCTCTTCAATTCCACGATGCTGATTAAGGTCATGCAATTAAGGTAAGCAATTGGACAGGTACTTTCCAATGCCAGCTGCTCTAACAGATGCTTGTTACAAATTGGAACAAACACCACTTACTATTGCTTCTGACCCAACTTGTGTTACTCACTGCATTTGTAGAGTTTCAATAAATAACACATTGCCCTACGATCTCAAGGGAACTTCTACAATTAGTAGCACCAGTATATCTTTCTCTTGAGGGGACCTTCCCTAATTAACCCAATTTTATTATGATAATTCCTTTATTTCTTCTATTCTTAAGTCCTTTTATTTGCATGGATTTGACAATAAGCTCTATGTTCTTTTTTTCTCTCTTTTGTTAGTATACATTGTAGAAGATATTTAGTTTGAAGTCCATCAGAAAATATTTACAGAATATACACTAGGTGCAAGACAATGTTGAATTCCAAACAATTGGATACCCTCATTGTCATTTAGGAGCTTATGATATACTGGAAGAGATAAAATATACACCTTAATAAATATACAGCAAAGCGATATCAATGTGGTAAATCCCAGAGTTCAGAAAATGTTTTGGCCTGAGTCTGTTATTAACTTACCATGTACTCAATAACGTAATTAAAGCTTTAGGCCTGTTTGAATTCTTGCAAACCAGGCCAATGTAAAGGATTGTTAAGCTAGAGCAATGTAACACATACATTAGAGTGCTGAAGATAAAGATATCAATGTGCATTAGTTAATCCAAGAAGACTACAATAAAAAGATTTTTATTTAGATCCTGAAATGGAAGGAAGGAAGAGGGGGAGAAAGAAATTAACATCTACTAAATGCAGTATTAAGCTGATATCTTTGCATTCTTGTCCCATTTAATCCATACAATAATTCTGTGAATATTAGATTGAACCATGTAAGTATATGATGTTATAGATTAGTATTGGTCAAAATGCACAAGCATGTATGTTTCAAACAAATGTTATTATCCTTCTTAAATAGAGAAATTTAGTCTCAGAAAAGTTAAAGAACTTGTTTGAGCTCAGATAATTATGTCCGACTCCAAAGTTCTTATTGACACATTTCTTTCCATTTTTCCTTATGTTTAACCCATCAGCCAGATCCTAAAGAGTCTACTCCTAAGATATCCAGAATCCACTCACTTCTCTCTCTAGCTCCACTGTTATCTTCTTAGTCCAAGCCACAACAATCTTTCCCAAATGCGCTAATAGTCACCTTGCTTCTCTGTCTTGTTTCCCTTCTGCACACAGCCTTCAGCGTGAGCCCGCACAGACTCAAAGCAGAAGCAGATCATGTCACACTCTGCTTTAAAAACCCAAACAAAATTAAGTAACGAAACAAAACTTCCCTAATGACTTCCTGTTTTGTAACAAATTCAATTATTTTCATCACAGCTCCTGCCTACAACTTAAATTGTGGGTAGGATATACCAGGTGCACAGTGACTCTTTGTTGAATGTATGAAAAGGGGGATGTCTGTTAAACAGCCTTTGAAAAATAAAGTAGGAGAGATAAAGTGGGAACAACCACAGTGGTTTCTAAGTAGAAAGCATTTTAACTTTATCCTCTTCATCACGGGAACCCATTGTGAGTCTACAACAAGGGAGATACAGGAAAAAAAAAAAACAGTATTGCTATGGAAAGATTAGTTTGAAGGCAGAGCATAAAAAGGGAGAGAAAAGAATAACAAAGGGCAAAAAAAAAAAAAGAAAAGTTGAAAAATAATCTCAGTAGACTTCACTGGTTAATGATGACTTGAGCAAAAGGAGAGGCTGCTTGCAGAGAACAAGGAAAGTACGGCTTTGAGTTTCTTGGCAACTAATGAAAGAGAAAGGACAAAGGACATTGGGGACTGAAGAACGTTATAATTTTTTCCCTCTAATTGACCAGATGATGCTTGCACTAGCCATGAATCAAGTCAGAAAGGAAAAAGCTTCATTCTGGGGGGAAAAATTAGTTTTAGATGCTTTGAGTATGTGGTGAAACATAAAAATCGAAAAAATACTTTGGAGATAGGGGACAAAATCCTTTTTCTCTTAAAAACTTTTGAATATACCCCATTCTCCTCCCCTTGCTTACTGCTGGTACCTAGTTCACACTTCCATTATTTTCGTTTTCTTGCCTGGGCTAGACAATGATCTCTTCACTTGTTTCTCGGTCTCCACTTTGGCTTCAGAGTACTTCCGTAAATGCAAATATGTTCCTGTATTTCCTAACTTCCATCCTCACTTTGTGACTCCATCTCTGTCTTCTCTTTTCTCTTCCCAAAGCATCACGTCTAAAGTCCTTAGCATAATGTCCATGGTGCTCCCCTAGCTCTCTATCCTGCTCCATCTCTCCCCACCCAGTCCAGGTGGGTAAAGACTTTAGGTCTCCCTAGTGCATCCTCACTATTAAGTTGCAAGGAAAGTAAACCTCAGGCCAAATTCGCCCACAGTTCAAGGACTGATTAGAAAATAGCACAAAATAATCTTGCAACCTGTCCTGTAATCTGTCCCTTTAGGAAATTAATTGCTATTGTGTATGGATGGGTCACTCAGGAAAGCAAATTCTAGAGGCAGGATTCAGTTAGCATATGGTCCACATCAGGCAGGCAGAATCCTCTGAACACAGGGTGTTTCTAAATCTAGCTCCGTTCTGAGGGAGAACAGTAAAAAGCTCACATAATTTTATACTTTGTTCACTCCAGGCCAAAGAATATTTCTATAATTTTAAGCCAAGATATTTACATATCTTTAGTATTATTCATTTCTCCAATGACCACGCATTTCTAAAAATCAATAAATTTTCTTTATGAATCTGTAGTAACTTTTCTGTCTCAACATTAGCTTTCCATTAAAAAAAAATCTAATTGAGTATGGTACAGAGGTCTTACTCAAAGATTGATAGAAAAATACCTCCCTGTAACCATAGACATATTGCAACAATGGATTGAATTTAGAAAGTAAAAGCAATTGTATGATGATAATGATTTCTCCATTTCCCTGTCACCTGTGTATGTGTTTTAACACATTGATTTTTGGATGTAATTTTATAGGTCATCAATATCAAAAGCACTATAGGAATCTAAATGTATTTTTTCTGATAGAGTTAATGCCAAAAATATAATCGCTAATGTAAAATGTGTAAATCATCACTTTTGGCATCTTTCATTTTTCCCTCTAGCATATTTTCAGAGGAAAGTCTGGAGAAAATAAATCCATGTTGACTTGGAAGCTGACTCTTCTTTAAATCAATCCTACCATAGGATGTGGTTAACTTTAAATTTCTTGCCACCCTATGGATAGGACAGCTCCAAACGTTATATAAATTTTATTTTTAAAATTTTATTTCTTACTGTTAACTTTGTGAAACTTGCTTTCCAGCAAATGGCGAAGTTAAGATGTTGTCATGTAATGACTGAAAAATGAAGGTGACTGTGTTCTGCGTGGCGTTTTTTGCCTGCTGGTGTGAGTCACCAACATAGCAGGTAGGCAAAAGCAGGTAGCGCTGTCACCTGATACCTTTTCTTCAACAGAGAAACATCCTATAATGGAAGTATTTCCACGATTGGGTGATTATAGATATGGCTATTTGATTCGAGTTTTATTAGGAAGGCAATCATGTCTAGCCAGAGCATTTTGTGCCTCAGTTTTCCTACCCACTAATGCAGACGATAACACCTTTGTTTACTTCAACATTATATTTTGAGGCTGGAGTCTTCTTAGATTTGACTTGTGTCTCAGAGTTTACCCTGTGTTAGCTTTGAGTCGAGGTACTTCAGAGTCATATTGGAAGCCCCAAAGTGGCTTAGGAACTTTCTTATATAAAATCTGCTACCAAAACATCATTAAGTTTTCTAAGTAAAAATGAAATTGCCAGAAAACAAACTTTTATAAAGCGACATAAAAAACCCAAAAATCATTAGTGATTCAAAATATGAATTGAGCCAAATTATTTCTTGATTGGAATATCCTTCCACCCTTTTACTGTGTATTATGCACTTACTTGGTCTATGAAGATCCAAATCCAGAAATGCCGTCGACTCCATGAATTCCCTCAGTTCCTCCTCCACGCCCAAGTGGAGTTGACAGCTTAGTTTTCTGTTTCTTTTATAGTACCTTGTCATTTCTCAATTATATGCAAAGTGTACTTTTATTTCTTTGTCTATTCATCACACATTATTTGTCCATTAATACCCTATGAATTCCTTGAAGGCAGAAATTGCATTTAAAAATTCTTTTTTGACCTGGAATGGGCACTAATGGTGGTTCATGGTGGAGTCACCAGACGGAAATGAACATTAATGTAGCTCGTGGAAAGTCAAATAATAATACCAGAGAAACCAAACTATTTTACGGACAATGAATGATACACCAAAAATAAGTTTTATAAGTTCAAAGAACTGGCCTGGAAGGATTAGGGAAGGGTTAGAGGGAAATTTGGAACTAAAGAATGACTTGGAATTAGCATAGCTACAGAAGAAGGAAAACTGTTCCAATCCACAATTATTGAAGTTCTCACAGTAATAAATCACAAAATACTCAGCCAAATAAAAATATCTTTCCTAAGATGTTAAGTTGGAAATTACAGAGCTTTACAAAATCAATATACTATATCTTAATCATTTAGACAATATGAAACTTTCAAAACCAAGAATTCTCCCCAGAGGATTTTGAAAATGGAAACCTAGATTCCTTGAGTTTTTGATATAGATTGTAAACATCTTTCGTTTCAGTTTTTCCTTTGCAGAAGGGGACAAGCACTTCATTTTTTCCCCTCAACTTGCCCCTGTAAGTCATCAATGTGGGGCAGTTTGGGGTGGAGGGTTTGAGGCATTTACATTGTACTCCATGCACTATATGTCATCAAAGTACAATGTGAATTGTGGGGGACTTGTACAGTACGTCAGCTCTGGGCCCACGCCTCACCAGCTTCTGTGAGATTTGATACGTCATTAACTGCCTTTGCAAATCTTCCACTGTTTCCTTAAGAGCAGCCACATCCTGATTCACAACAGGCACAAATCAGTGACAAAAATTAGGTAAACTTATGTTAAATGTGAAGGGAGAAAAATGATTTGAAAAATGAGAAGAAGATGAGTATAATGCACAATTGTTATTCTTCCCCTCCCCAGCCAGAGTCGAGAGAGGATCTTTCTTGAATCCTCACTGTGAAAACCCGGTGTGGTTCCTGCTGGGAGAGCCCAGGAAAATATGGACCCTACACCAAAACTGACGCTCCAGGAGTTTCTCACTTTCCTGTGCGTCCACACTCAGATTTCAGCAATTTATCAAAATTGTGAATTTTCCTACCAGTTTGAGGGTCCATTTGTTTCTGTTCCAGTAAGCGGATCTCTGTGGCTGTATCTCTCTGGGTGGCTTTGTCTTTCCAGATTTTGGTGTTGATGGTTGGCCCTGTGTCTTGAGTTCTCCGATGTGTCCAAGCAAAGTCATTGCTTTTCAGATTGTTTAGCTGTTTCTTGTTGTAAGGATAGGCATGAAAACTCCAGGCTAAAACAAGAAGTTCAGAGACTTGAGATTCACATCAAGAAACGGGAAGTTGGGTAGGGGTTTGAGGTTGAGCACGACAAAAGACCTTTTGAAATCAAGACATCGTCTAACCTGGGGTATGGATTTGTGCTATATCTGATTTAGCAGGACACAGCCATCCCCCACCCCTACTTAGGCATCTCTTCAAAAGAAGTTTTAAGTCTCATTCAAAGAGAAGAAAGGCTCTGGGTGAACATGCTTTGCATGAAGACATGTATTAGCCTTGGGAGGAAATCACAGAGTGAAGTATGCCTTGGCTAGTCAGTCTTATAGCTCAGGCCCCTAGCTGCTGCTCAAAGCCCAGAGTGATGGGATTGTGGTACAGAGTGATGGGGGGATGGGCACTAAAAATGGTATTTCACTAATAGCTCTGCAGATACTGAGAACACAGAATAGCCCTATTTGGGGTCATTCTTAGAATTGAAAGGAAGATTGGGCCCAGATACAACAAGGCCTTAAAAACAGATGGAATAATTTAGATATACTGTAGGGGAAAAAAACAAACATGCCACCGGTGACTGTTGAGTAAGAGAATGATATTTCCACTGGATCAGTGACAACTGATCTGAGTCTGGGTGCATAGCAGGTTATGTTGATGTCTTTGTTCGCAGGTCATGGAGCATAAAGGAGACCCTGACTTTGAAGCCAGGCATTAAAGAGATTGGATTTGGGTTCTACCACTTATGAGCTGAGACATTTGGCAAACTTCTTTATAAGCTATTTTCTAAATTACCTCTCTGGCCCATATTCTCACCTGAAACATGAAGATAATATCTATTCAAGGCATTTTGGTGATTCTATCAGATAGCCCATGCAGTGTACCAAGATATAGGGAGCGTTCCATAAATGTTTTATTGTGTTAAAAAGTTTGAGTTTTATTTTAATAAGTTAATGATAGTGAATGGGTAACACGGACCTCTCTCTAGGCTCACAAAATTAACAAAATGAATCTCAATCTCTTTGAATGAGATGAAAATAAGCCCCAAATCTCCGTGTGGGGGGTGGAGAAATGGTAGAAACCAGAGGGATCTCCACATCAAGGATAAACTAGGGAGTAAGAAAGATGGGCAGCTCTTGAGTAGCCAGAGGAGAGCAGCCAAGCACAAAACTTACCAAAGTCACAGGATGGCAGTTTTTCTGGAACCATCTCAAAGCTATTAAAAAAACTAGATTTACCACCATGGGACCAGACAGCGTGGAGGACACAGAAAAAGACTATAATGCAAATTGAATAAAGCAATTTATCATGTCTTCTAAAGTTTCCATTTCTTTAAAGTCTAAGTTATAATTTAAGGGGAACTTTGTCCTTCAATTTTAGGTTCACAACCAAGTCAGGCAGGAAAACATCTGAGACAGTGTGGAGTAGAGCAGAGGCCTGGACTTTGGAATCAGACAGGCTTGGATTCAATTTCCAATGTTTGCTATGATTGTGTATGACTTTGGGCAAGTTATTTGGCCCTTAAGAAGTCAAAAAAGGCCGGGCGCGGTGGCTCACGCCTGTAATCCTAGCACTCTGGGAGGCCGAGGTGGGCGGATCGTTTGAGCTCAGGAGTTCGAGACCAGCCTGAGCAAGAGCGAGACCCCACCTCTACTAAAAAATAGAAAGAAATTATATGGACAGCTAAAAATATATATAGAAAAAATTAGCCGGGCATGGTGGCGCATGCCTGTAATCCCAGCTACTCGGGAGGCTGAGACAGGAGGATCGCTTGAGCTCAGGAGTTTGAGGTTGCTGTGAGCTAGGCTGACGCCACGGCACTCACTCTAGCCTGGGCAACAGAGTGAGACTCTGTCTCAAAAAAAAAAAAAAAAAAAAAAAAAGAAGTCAAAAAAGACATGCTGTTTTGCTTCTAAAAGCATTTCTTATTCCACAGTCAGGCAAACAAAACAAACACTTTTTGCCCTAAGGTAAACCAAAATTAACAGGATCATCCTGTCTGATTCTGGCTCCTAAAAAACCTTAAATATTTCCCAGACTCTTGGCCCGCTAACAAAATTAATTTTGTTCTTGATCTTTTGCTTTGCTAATATTTGAAGCTAAGTCATGATCTTTAGAATTATAAATATATGAAAAATGATATTTTTCTACTACTGACATAATAATGTAAAGTTAGCTTCTCTTGTCATTTAGAATTTAGGTTATTTCAGGGCAGGGACTATCAGCTATCTTTTTAGATCATCATATTTGTTTGTTTGTTTTTTTTTTAATTTTTTTTTTTTTGAGACAGAGTCTCACTCTGTTGCCCAGGCTAGAGTGAGTGCCGTGGCGTCAGCCTAGCTCACAGCAACCTCAGACTCCTGAGCTCAAGCGATCCTCCTGTCTCAGCCTCCCGAGTAGCTGGGACTACAGGCATGCACCACCATGCCCGGCTAATTTTTTCTATATATATTTTTAGCTGTCCATATAATTTCTTTCTATTTTTAGTAGAGATGGGGTCTCACTGTTGCTCAGGCTGGTCTCGAACTCCTGAGCTCAAATGATCCGCCCACCTCGGCTTCCCAGAGTGCTAGGATTACAGGCGTGAGCCACCGCGCCTGGCCTAGATCATCATATTTGTAATTTCTCTCTTTTCTTTTCTTTCTTCTTCTTTTTTTTTTTTCTTGGGTAATATGAGGGTGGGGGAAAAAGGAAACAGAGTAAAGAAAAGCCACGTTGTGCAGATTTTCCACAGGCCCAGCTAAGAGTGTCTGATTGGGATGTAGGGTAGAAAAGTCAAGATTGCTTAATGCCAATAAAGGACTTCCAAATCTTCTGACTATGCTTATCTGCAAATACAATCTGGGTACCACTTTCAGTCAAAATGACTATGCAGGGAGTATCCAAGGGATCTGCAAAACTGGCAGCTCTCTTAGTTCCCTGGGATTCCTTAGTTCCGCAACCTTGGGGATTCTAACGCCCATGTCTGGACAGTTCTCCATCCCCAGTGCCATCATCCTGAGTGGGTGGATGAGTGTCACAGCTTCCTAAGTGGCCTCCCTGCTTTCATTTCAATCCATTATTTATGTAGCTTCCACAGCTATTTTATAAAATCATAAATCAGATATGTTGTTTCTACATGTAGGAAAGCATTTTTGTAGAAGTATGAAAATATTCGGATTTCAGATATTCTGTGTGTGATATTTTTTTCTCTTGGAAGCTTTCTGTATTTTCTTCATATATAGTATAGTAACTCAGTGGTACTTTTAAATCTGGAAATTCATTTCTTAACTCTGGAAATTTTCCTATGTTATTGCTTTTATGAATTTTTTTCCTCTCCCTTTTCTTTGTTCTTAAATCCTTTTGGATTGAACTTCTAGTTTTCTCATAATTTAATCCTAATTTCCATCCTATAATATCCTCACTAGGGAGATTTTTACTAGAAAGCTGTTCCCCAAACTAGCTTTTGAGGATGGTGGTTTGAATGAGCCTTACTCCAGGGGCTATATTATTAATAACATACTTAACCTTCCAACTAATTCAGAAGCTATCACCAATTTCATTTTTTTTCTCTTGCTATCTCTTCAGTAGTTTCATGTATCTCATGTTGACCTGATAGGCTTACTAAGAGTTTAACTTAAAAATTCACCCAGAAATATGTTCACATCTTTTTTTTTTTTCTTCAAAGCAGTGAAATAAATTGGGTTGTCAGAAGTGAGGGCAAAGTGCAATGTAATATAAATTTAGAAAGTAGGTCAGGTCTTAGTTCTGTGTCAAGGATAAAAAAATGAATCTAAGATTCAGAAAGAGGATAGTCAGTAACTGACACAAAGGGAGAGCTCCCTAAAGTCTAAGTCATTTGTCATTTGGTTATGGAATTCAGGAATTCTAATCAACAGCATAAACTCCAGGGAAGATAGCTCCTGTCTGTTCATTGTAGAATTTACAAGGCCTAATAAGACTTTTAAAGTGTAGTCCGTGAGAGGAAAAAAGAGAGAGGAAGAGAGGGAGATCCGTGGCTATGCAGCATGGAGTAACAAGAAAAACACGGCGTTAGAAACCGAGTTTAATTCTGGTTTAGCACTTGTGAGTGAGGGCAGGGCAACACTGTCTGCTTGTGGCTCAGGACCTGCATAAATTGTGACACTAAAATAAGATATGTGCCTCATCTTTGAGAAGTATACATTTTTATAAATGTGTAATAGTTATGGCTGACAGATTATTCCAATTTACAGGAGGATCAGTAATATAGAAACACTAATGACATTGTTTTATCTTTTTTTTTTTTTCAGATTAGAAAACTATCACTCAAGGAAAATGAAGGATCTGGAAGCAGAAAAAACAAAAGCTTGTAACTGTCGGTGCATTGAACGTAAGAAAAATTTAGGTGAGAATTTATGGTGACTACATGGAGAGAAATTGATGTCTTCAAGGTTGTAGTGACTTTTTCAAGAACAGCTGTAAAAGACATAAGGAGTTTAACAAATTCATGCATTATTCGATGTGCTTTCACTTGTGTATGATGATTTAGGGGAAATCTCACCCAAGGTAGAAACAGGTAATATATAAACTCTGAAGAATATTTCTTAAAATAATTAAAAAAAATTAAAGAAGTGTTGTTAGCCAATGAAAAACATTATTAGAGAGGCTGTAAAGTTTTGTTTAACGAACTGATGACCCACTTGGCTGGTTTCATTAGGATACTAGGTGACAGCTAACAAGTACATCGTCTAGGCAGACTCCAGGGAACCCTTCTAGCTCTAAGAATCTCTAATAGAATATAGGTTAATCATTACCTTCTGAACCATTTCCCACGTAGACTATATTTAGAATATTAGAACATTTGTAATCTATACCTTTGTGTCTTTCTACTTGCTGTTGTCTCTGGAAAAATGTTTTTCCTTTATTCTTGACCCAATCTTTGTACCTCCAAGCACAAGTATCATTTCTCAGATTATCCTTTACTGACCTGTCCTTTTCGCTTTTAACACAAGTTTTCTGTGTTCACATGCAATCATCCACATAGTATGATACTTACTGCACTCTCTGAAAACGGTAGGTCATTAGTCTGTGTCTCCCCACGGACTATACAGACATAAGAGGAAGACCCTATATGACTGAGTTTTCCCAGTTCCTAGCACGATATCTGGTGTGCTAGTTATTCAGAGTAAAGAAATGAAGTAAACAAGAAGAGCATGGAATTCAGAATGGGAAGACCAGGAGTTGAGCTCCAATTCAGCCTACTCCTAGCTATCTTACCTTGGGAAAATCAATCCCTCGAATTATTAGTTTTCTCAGTTCCAAATGGGGACAGTAATAACAACTTTGTCGTATACCTATGGAGACATAAATGTGAGATTACGTAAAACCATTTTGTAAGCATAAAATGCTATATTAACATTAACATTAACATTGTTGTTCTATAGACAAAAAAGAAGCACCAAAATTTCTCGATCTCATGTTACTGTGCAAACGCTGGTATCAAATGCCTGTATATTTGAAAAGCCACAAATCTCTCTCCAAACGT
Source organism: Eulemur rufifrons (assembly GCF_041146395.1). NCBI lineage: Eukaryota > Metazoa > Chordata > Mammalia > Primates > Lemuridae > Eulemur > Eulemur rufifrons. The sequence continues at coordinate 7,202,680 of NC_090994.1, forward strand.
GTTTCCAAACTCAAATTACATTATGGAACATAAAACTATCAAAACTCCTTATGAACAACACTGGAGGAGAAGTGTATGTTTGGATGCAGGTACAGGGCAAGAATGGAGTTAACCTGCAGGCATTGTCACCAAAGAGGACAAGAGTAATGTAGCTTAGATCCTTAGATGGATAATCAGAAGAAACTTCCATAAAATGTATGAGTAAAGAAATTCCTGCTCAAAAGTCATAAATATAGACGTCATGTTGTCTGAAAGATAACATTTAGAGAACCACTAGTTTGAGCATTTTTTTTAACCTTTGGTTGTAGATTAAAAACACCCAGAAACTTTTGGAAAAGAGAAGATAAATTATGATGTATAGCTCTTCCTTTCCTTTGAAATGAAATTATTCTGTCAGTCTTCATCTATGTGCAAAGAGGCCCTGAGTAAAAGCCATTGGATATGTGTTCCGAAGATCTGAAAGCAAACTCCATGTAGAAGTAAAAAATGAAGAATGACATTTATTTTATATAAAAAGCCAAGTCAGGATCTCTGCTTTGGGGTAGGATGGAGAATTTCATAGCAGACCAATATCCCCACTGAAACTACCTAGAAAAGTTAGATAAAATAACAATTTGTGTAGATTTAATAGTATCAGAGAAGCACAGAACTGTGAGGACTACAGAGTAATATTCTAGGGAGAGGAAAATTTTTTGAAGGTGAAATCAGGACTTTTAGCTCTCTTTGTGGGTACTGATTCTGCTACTGGGGTAAAAACTAAGAATTTGAGCTCAGTTCAGGCTGTAACTACTTCTGGGGTGCAGAATAAGCAGAGATGACCTTGGCAGTCATGTAGAGACTCACCGTCAGTCTCTTTTCTGGAGCAGTAATGGCCTGTGGCCAATGCAGGCCACAGGCTTGACAGCGTCCACACCTCTAGGCTCAGGGGCACCAATCAAAGTCTGTTTAAATGTATGATAGCATATCCACAATGCAGAATTTTGTAAGGGTTTGGTAAAATGACCTTGCTATAAAACCTGAAAAGAGGGAGCTACCAAACATATAATTAAGCTACTAATGTCTTTAAATATCTAAAATATACATTTAAAATATTATACATATGTGTATGTGTATATAGATAGATTAGTCTGTAGATAGATGGATGGAGAGACAAATTTATCTATGTGGTATATGAATAATTGCCTCTTATGTTTATATTGTTTATAATTTTTGGATTGGGGAATTAAATGTATTTTGGCCTTCTTTATACATTTTTGAATTTTTCACAATTTGTGCAAAGATCAGCCCATGATTAGGGAAAAAAAAAATGACACCTTTAAGTACACAATTTTGCAAAATTAAATACTACGTAAGGAAAGTTTGAGGCTATCTGAGTTTTGGAGGAAGTAGAAATATTTAATTATAGACACTGTCTTAAGAAATCGTTTAATTCTGATGTTTTGTAGCCGTCTGTGAATTATACTTCTTGTTTCTTCCTCGTCAATTTCATATACCATGCCCCCATCACTCCCAGGGTTCAGAGGAGACTCACTCTGTGTTGAAGGCTTTGGGATTGAGATGCTGTATACATTCGTTTTCAAAGAACTCAGCATCCTTCCTGCACTACTTGTATCTGGTTAGCTCAAAATTTACTGTTGCTATTTTTACTGTTCCCAGAAAACCATTAGAGGATTTTAGCTAGAGTGTGTCTATGAATATTCATAGTCAGCTTCTGTATTGGAAACCACACCCACATCTCTGCAGTATCTGCAGCTCGAATAAAGGCTTCCTCTGGGACTCACAGGACAACATGAAAACTTGACACCAGCTGCCTGCAGAACACACAGACGATCTGCTTTGCTGTATTGATTTTTATAGAGAAGGCTTTCTGATTTACTTTTTTACATCATGAAAATATTTTTACGTTTCCTTTGTCTGCTTTCCATGATTTGTCTATCATGAAACTCTCATAAAATTAAAATTGGCATTTTCTAAAAGCAGAAATTGATAGAGAGTTTTAAAAAGAGTAGCTACACTGTTTCTGTATTGTTTTGGCATGAACAATGAAGCAATCTTTTGCATATACACATGTAGAAAGGAGATTAAATATACAGACAAACGTGATAGTTCATGCTAAGCATCTCAATGAGGCTATCAAGGATTTGAATTTGATATATGAATACAGGGGCATATGCAAGTGAGTCAGTATGAAGGTAAACAGTGGCAATTTGTCTACGATCACACAGCTAGCTAACTAAATTTATTATGTATATTTTATTTGTATGCATCATTTATATAACACACAGCTCAATTGGAACCTTCTTGCTCTCTACACAATTTTTCTTTGTCAATTTTTGCTGTCTAATCTCTCATGGTCTCCTCTCTCTTATCTTAGACACACTGTCTTTTAATTGCACTAAGTAGCCAAAAGTGAAAATCAATAGCTCTTTGAGAACTGACCATCCCCTTCTACCCCAGGCCAATGAATCCACGAGGCATAAAGACTTACTAAACTTTTCATTTGGAGAGAAGAACTTAAATCACAACATAGAACTTCAAATCTCTTCTTGGCATGATTCTTTTCTTATTCTGATTTCCCTAAGCATCTAGGCTTCCTTTCTTGCTCTCTTCCCCCTATTTTTCCCTAAAGAACTTCAATGCTCTTGTTCTCATTTGTAGAGTCATTCGGCAAATTTGCTTATCCAAGCCTATCAATGTAATTTGAAATTAAGGCATTTCACATTTGAAAGCAAGGCATTTCTCATTAATATAATATACCCTCCTTAGGAACAGTTGGGTTTATATAACATAAACTATACTTTTTTTTTTTTTTTTTTTTTTACTAGATACACGTTTTTCCATATGCACGAGTGCTGGTTGAGCCTCTACCTGCATTTCCTGATGAGCTATCACATTTGTTGTTTTCTATTTCTGTACCTGTGCAAGTGTTGTGACTTCTGCCTTGAAAGTCCTTCCCTAATCTTTTTTCTAACCACTAAACCCCTAACCTTCCACCAAGACCCAAACCAAAAGAATCCTCTGCTGTGAAGACTTCCACGACCCCGGTTCTCTTCTCGTCTGCTTAGCATTAATTCCCTCTCCACCTGTGTTTCGTAGCATGTTCTTGACCCTCCACAGAAGCATGTGCTGTGTGAGGTTGCAGCAATTAATTGACACTAGAGTGGCAGTTCCCAAGTCAGGATTGCATCATGTTTGAATTCATTTCCTCCATATTTAGCCCAGTGCCTATAGCAAGGTCAGTGAATGCATATCGTTGAATTAAAGAATGACTGATTCTTATTTAATTAATGATACCTGGAGACAAATGAACTTCAGATCGGCTCTTGAGATGACCTTTCGGGTGAAAAATATTCTTAGACTTACTTGGTGGTTTGACATTGCAATGTGAAGTGGGCTACGTGTTTCAAAGTCTTGTGGGCTTGAAGACAGAAGCTGAAACTCCCACTGTGACAGACAGCTTATCTATATTTCTCAAAGATATGAGCAATATTCTATTAATAATTAGATAATTAAGACTCGAGGCAGTTTGGCTTGGATAGAACTCTACTTAAAGAAAGACTGCATATTCCTCCTAGCATTAAAACACAGACTGCTTTCTTGGTTCCTGGGATTTTTTTTTTTTTTTTTTAACATATGGAAGCACCACTTCTAGCCAAGAGGCTTTCTCTACTTGCTTATAAAGGGTTCTAGTGTTACCTCAAAAATAAGAAGTCATTTATGTTGTCTTTCCCTAAAATTATAGGCAACACTGGAAGTTGAGGTAGATATATTTCAGAACTCTTACACGTTCGGTATTTAATTAGATGACTTTGCATGCAAAAATTCTATGAAGTAGGTAGGGCAGACAATTATTATCATTGTCAACTAAGAAATAGAAAGTCTAAAAAAACCAAACCAAAAAGAAGAACCTAAATTCTAGGAGAGGTAAACAGCAGCACAAGGTTGCAAAGGTGATTATGTCAGAGCTGGGATGAGAAACAAAGTGTTTTAATGTATAGTTAGTTCAATACTCACAAATATAATTACTGAGCATTTAACTTTGCATTTCTTAATCTCTTATGTAGGTTTTCTTTTAGAACAAGCAGAAATCCCTGCAGTCTAGTTTACATATGAGTGCTGTTGGGAAATAATTCAAGGAGGCTATTGGCAAGTTGAGCAGGGACTTGCTTTTATTGAGTGATCATAAAATATCTTATATAAGCAATTGGAGACTATCCAGTTCTTTCTGGTTGCAGAGAAACTTGTCCTCCAACTCCTGGAAACAGGAATTTTACATTAAACCAATGAAATTCAAGCAACCAGTATTACCTCATCAAAAGAGCTTTGCATTGGCTGTTCACTTTCCAAGTAGCTTTAAGATAGTTTCTAATATTTTAACCCTTATGTGTATAAACCTATGGAGTGTAGCTTTAGAGCTAACTCTTGATATGAAAGGCATTCTAGCTGATAGACATATAGCTTATGGTTAGACTAAAGAAGCAAATGCCATTTGTTTCCATTCAAAACACGTAAAAATACTAATGGTCAATTTGACTTAGAAAAAACAACTTAATTTTCTTTTTGCTGACTCATAATACCTCTATTTGCATGCTAGAAAAATACCAGCTCTTGGGGAAAAAAAAAAAAAAAAAGAGCAAAGAGAACAATAAACTGATGCTCTGCTATGTGTACCAAACCCTGCGGCTTCTGAAATATCTAACATTTGCCAGGATTAGACCCCCTTATTCATCTGTCTCTGGAAAGCTGAGAGTTGGTGTTGGATTTAGGCACTGGAGAGGGGAATAAAAATCTATACATATGGGGAAAATGATAAATACAGCCGAGGGATTGGGGCAGCATTGGAGGGACCCACAGATTAGAAGACTGCTATAGTTAACCATGAGCAGATACTTGATCTTCTCTGGTATAGAAATGCCTTTTCCATTATTCTCTTCCTAGTTCCACTCATCCTTTAGGTTAAAGTAAAATCTCATCTCTTCTATTGAAAGCAGTTCCTCTTAGTCCATCTCATGTTTTGACCCCTGACATTTGCGCTTCTGTCCTGTTTTGTGAAGTTCTAAACTGATACTGTGACCTATTTATATTGTTATGTAACAATTTTTATCTTGTGTTGCCAGGTAGATTTTAAACCTGTGATGTCAAGATTGAGGAGTTACAATTGTTCGGTCTCTCTCAGAACCTAGCACAATGCACATCTGAAGTTTGGTTATTAAATGGATGATTTGAGTCAGACTCCAGAGTAAAGGTCTAAAAATTATCTTTTTAATCGCTAACAGGATGCAGACAGTCCAGTGCAGAAAAGAAGAGCTGCATCTTTTGTTTCCTTTGCAGTTCATAGACTTAGTTTCTCAGTCTTAGAGTAGCTGGCGGTGCAATGAGATTGGAAAAGATCCAGATTTGACACCTCTCTCTGACACTTTCTGTAATGTCATTTTTGATAAAATATTTTATTTCCTTGAGTTTCAGTTTCCTTGACTGTAAAACTGGAAGAAACAGAACCTAGTTCACAAAATAGTTGTCGGGATTGCAGGCAGGTGTGGGGATCCACGCTCTTGGCCATCTTCTTCACCATCTCCCGTTACTCTCGGTAGGATTTATTTAACTTGGATGGTGACAAAGAAAATCTACTTAGCAGGAATTTTCTAGTATCACCCCCTATTTTACACATTCCTACTACCGGATACAGAAACCGTTCACTTCTGCCTTAATTTCTCTCCCAGCCTCTAGCCAGTCCCCCTCAGGACAGAAAGAAGAGCACTGACCGCATCTGACTTCTGAATTAATAGGTCTTGAATGAGATTCGTTGTCACTGAGGTGCTTCACCTCTGATGAACCTTGAGCATCTAACCCTAACCCTAACAATAACCCTAACCCTGAATGCCACAGGGCTACACCTTTCACCTTCACCTGTAAGGTGAAATGGCTGTGTCTTGCCTTCCTGCTCAACTTTTCATTTCCATGGGGAGATAAGGGTTTTAACCTCAACTGTGGTTCACATTGTTAGGATCTCGACATCGTTTTTGTTACCTGCCGCCTTGCCTCAAGACAGAGCTGTGCCATCCTCTCAGACTGTGGGAACTCATGCTAGGAAGCACTGGTTTGACCTAATTGTATATTTTCACTACCAATAGTAAGCAATTTGCCTCGACCTCTTTGAGCATTACTTGGCATTGTTGGGCCACCAATGAACACATACATTCTTCGAGATTCCTTAATTCACCCCCTTTTTCAACTGTTCTTTCATCCACTTTCTGATCACATACTCCTACTTCAAACCCTTGCCTAAGCCCCAGGATACAGAGTTAAGTATATTAATGTTAGTTTTATTGGTTTCAATCTGACCACGTTTCAGCTTCACCTTGGACTGCACTTATCCCAGGATGACTCATAGTTGAGCCTGAATTATCCTTAAAAGCTACCATATACTGTTTATAGGAAAATATATTCAAATGGGAAATGAAGAAAATGTTAACAGATCCAAATGCATATTGAATAATTTAGATATTTCCTGAAGTCTTTAATTTACCTTTAAGCAAATAAGCAAATGATCTTTTAAAAGTAGAATTACTTACATTAAAAAATAAAGAGATTAACAAAATAATAGGTTAGAAGGAGACGAGTCTTTAGAAGTATAGTTAAGTAACACACTGTGCTTGCCTGGCGGAGGCAGAGAACGGGACAAAACTAATTCAATGTATTATTCTGTCTGTTCTATGCAAATGCTCTAGTCTTAATAGATGGCTGATATGTTATAGTCCTAATAAAGTTAATGGAAATAATCAAAACCTTTCCAAGTATTTCTTGATTTTATTTTAAAAATCAATACCCTGCTTTCCATCAAATTACAATAAAAAATGAAGCCAATAAGTAGACTTTATAGAATCTGCCAAAAGTGTCTATTTAAAATGACCTAATGCAAGGACAAATACCTTAATGCCTTTATAACTCCCCAATTCTTGACCTGTTGGCAGTCAGACTTGTGTTCTCTGAGCTAACCCTAACAAGAACAGGAGATATCAATGGTAGCTGCCCCTCTCTGGTTAGAGTTGGGACTAAGTCATATGCCATACCCTGCATTTCAATGGTCCCGTGGAGTCTCTTTCCCTGCCAGGTTGACCTTGAATCTTGTCTGTGGAGGTGAGTCTACATCACAGCCAGAATTCCAGCCTGGTGCATAGAGTCCCAACTTGACTTCCACACCTGATTTATTAGCACCCTTATGAAGCTTTTAAAAAACTCCTATATAGCCTCATGATTAAGATACTGCTGATTTACATACCTTGTTCGTTCATTTATTTGTGCAACGAATATTTATTAAACAATTACAGTAGGTTTGCTAGGTACCGGATTAGAGCAGGAACAAGGCTGCGATTCTCCTAACTTCACGTATTTTATAGTTTAGTAAAGTGATAGGTATTTAACAAGAAATTGCTATAAAATATGATTAGTGTTAATCAGGGAAGTATAATTCCTATCCCTCTAGGGGCTAGACCTGGAGTTCTTCTCCATGAGGAAATTTGCTAGAATCATAGCACAGTTTACCCGGTAGCCAAGAATCCTGCCCGCTCCTCCTTGGATTTCCCCACACTATGCTCTTCCTACCTGATTCTATACCTCAACACTGACCCCTTGGAAAGTCTTAATCGAGGCCTGTTTCACTGTGCTGGAAGCTGCCTGGTCATCTCTGCAGCTAGCTTTCGTAGCAACATTGGCTGCTTCCAGCAGGGATCTGGTGGGTGTGTGTTCCTCAGACGAATCACAGCGGCTACATGTTATGCTGGTCCTGGCATCCTGTGCACATCAGCCTACAAGGCTGCAAAGACCCCTGCAGATATATTTTCACGCAAACCTTAACTTGCAATCAACTTTCTCTGTAGTTAAACCATGCCAGCGCCTTCTTAAAATACAACGCGGTGTTTCTTTAAGGAACTTGGAATTCTTACAGAGAGCCCGATTCACTTTAAGGCCACTGCTATACTATTTACTTCATGAATAAAGCATTACCTATTTTCTCATGTACAAAATGAAGATAATCAGTGTCTATGTGAGAATCAGAAAGAAAGGAAGGAAGACTTCTAACTGCAATGCACCATACACATGCGGGGTGTTTTTACAGTTGCTTGCTCAGGAATGCGCTAGTCGCATAAAAGAAGCATTATAACTACCACGATGGACTTGCTTATACCCAAAAGTCTAAGGTTTGTGGCTGGATGACTTTCTTGCACTAACACTGATTCCATGAAGCTTGTATATCTTACTGATGCTTAAATATTTCAATAAGATCAATGAATAGACAAATCCACTATCAACAAACACTATATAAAAAGCAATGACAAGGAAGCATGTTGACTATTTTTAAGACATATAATGATTAAACATTTGATCCTGACCACTGAGGGACTTACCTAATTTGGAAGAGAAGCAGCATGTACAGAAAAGCACGACTGTCAACACTCAGCTAAGTGTTCAATAAATGACACTGGAAACGAAAAATGGCAACAAACTTTTACCGAGAGCCAAGGCTGGTACATCACTTGATCCTCATGATTTTAATACATGTGCAGGATTTATATTGATATCTCCACTTTGCAGATGAAAGACATGACTAAGTTCAATAATTTAATCAAGGAAAAACCAGCTATTAACTAGAATCCTCACTCAAGTCAATTATACAAGCAAATGTAGGTTTTCCCACTCAGTCAAGACTTTGACAGTTCAGCAACTGCAGATTACTTACCTTATAATCTACTACCCAAACTGGGAAGCTTTTGAGAGAGAAAGGAGGCACTGTTAGTAATTACTTTGAAACAAAAGACATAAAACAGGAATGACCTGGACTAACGGGATGTATGATCATCCTACTTGCCATATTTTATTTAAACTATGTCACTGGGAAAAAATATGTAGAATGATGTACAGGAGGAACAGAGCCAAGTGCCAAGTGTCCCAATCAATGACTTGTGGTAAGAGCTGTCTCAGTGCTTTCCCCACCTGCTCAGGTGTGTTCTCATATCCTCAGTGCTGAGTCTAATATTCTTTTTTTAGCTGCATAGTCTTGACAGCTTACAATACTTCTTCCTTCATAAACCAAGCAGCTATTTGCTTGAAGCTTGTAGCAAGTCAGTACTATGTTCATGCACTTGGGGTGCAAGGATGGGTCCCCAAATGAACCTGTGAGCTTGCTTGGTCAGCACCATGGCTTATCTCTAGCTAGCTGCCTTCTATTTGTTACATTAGTCCTAGCAGTGTTTAGGAGTCAACAATTGGCCTAGGTTTGAATCTTCCCCCTACCTCTTACGCATGTGATATTTGACAAGTTACATAACTTGTTTTTGTCAGAGTTTCCTCATCAGTAAAAAGAGGAAAATAATAGCATCTGTGTAATAGAACATTGCTTCCAAATGCATTAGCTACTTTTAATATCAGTATCAGGTAATTAGAATTATCTTTTTCTTTTCCTACCATGCAAGGGATGGGATAAGTACTCAATTAGTATGATTTTCTGATACTTGGCAAAGAGTATCATTAGTAATAAAGTGGTGAGTTTGGAGGTAAAATCTTGGGTGAAGGTTACAGCTGCACCGCAGAATGCTCTTGGGAAAATCACATTACTCCTCTGCGTCTCAGCTCCTCCTCTGCATAAACCTTCACAGAGTAATGTCTACTTCCCAGGGTCATTATGAACAACAAAATAAAATATTTAGTATTCTGAAATGTGATCTATAAGAGCAAATCATTCTAAGTTGTAATTCTAACATGTTTAATTACAAATGATTTAATAAAATTTGTATGGCCCTTGGCAACTTTCAAATATTTTGGAGTAGTAACGCATAGCTCTTATATCCGCTGTAAGATAATGGGTTAATTGTCATTGCAGGGTTGGATAAAGAGCTAAAAATAAAATCACCACTGTCAATTCTTGGTGAAGTAAAATGTGTTTAGAGTTTGCTTATGAGACAAAACAGTGATCAGAACAGCAATTGGTTGTAAGTCACTCAATCACAGCCAGGCTTCCAGAAGCAACAAACTGAATGCTCCTAGATATGTATCTAAGTCCCAATATTGAAAAATAAATTATTGAAAACACTACTAGGATTAGAGCTAGCTCTGCTTGGAAGAGACTTCTATGGTGCATTGCAGAGAAATACGAACAGTAATGCTGAATCCAATTAAAGAAGTCAGTTTCAACTCCAATTTGCTCCCTCAGTGAAAGATCCAAAAAACCCAAGAGTACCAGAGTTCAACAGTGGGCCAGAAGGGTCCCCAGGGCAATTTTCCAGGGCAAGATGATAAATCAGGTGAGAGAAAAAGGCCTCTGTACCACTTTAAGTTGCTATGAAAATCAAATTCAATGTGGAGGTTTCCAAGTGAAAATCTTGTTAAAGCAAACAATTTAAAAACATTTTTATGGAAAAAAAAAATCTGTATTTTAAAAGGGCATAGTGAGATTACTATTTAATGCCCTTGAAAAAGATGCAAGCACTTTCGATCAACATCCCCAGGGCTTGTGTGAACTCTGGGTGCCTGATGCTATAATGCCAATACCCTGCTCATTATTTACCTTGGGTCGGACAATCCCATTTTCCAGTTGGAGAAACTGATTGAGTTAGCTGCCCTAAGCTCACAAACTGGCCATTTCTGAGCTTGTTCTTTCTCCCTAGCAAACACCACCATCATTCAAGCACATCAAGCAGAGAAATTTCATAAAATGCACTTAACACTTAAGTGGTTGGGTGAGCTCATGGTTACCTAGCAACAGAGCTTCCAGAGGTAAGCAGAGTGACAAGCCAAAGAGATTTCTAGAGAAGGCAGGAAGCCTGGCTTCTGGTTGTAGCTTTTTCTGCTCGTATTAAGTGGGAAAATCATTTCAGGACTTGGGGGCACTTGCCTAAAAAAATGACATGCATGAACTAGATGATCACTAGACTTCCTGTCACTGTTTTATTTATGATTGGATGAACCATCAAGTTATTAGAGTCTTAGCCTTGAGACGTGACACCTGGGGTTAGACCCTGATGTTATCACTGAATACAGCATCTTTGGCCATTCCCAGTCAAATTGCTTACCTGCCTAATTTTCTACGTAAAATACCACCCTGTCATTATATGGTTCTTTTGCATGATTTGCTTAAAGAATAAACATCTCTAGAGCGATTGTAGTGTGTAAGGTGTGGGGGTTGTGCTAAGTGAGTAAATGTGAGTAAATCACAAACTGTCTTCTAGGAGCCTGTAGCCCTGCAGAGGATAGGAAAAACTACACGCGTATCTTTAAAACATGGAGAGGTTCATGAAACTGAGAGTAGCCTTAGAGGTCAGCTAGCAAAGAGGCTTTTATTTGGTTCTCGAGGCTCTCCAGGGATATGGAAGGCTTATATTTTATGAGAGGTTTTATATTGTAATCAGTCCTGGAAACTCTCATCCGTCTCCCATATCTTGACAAAAGAGGAAATTGAGTCTCAAGTTAAATGATTGGCCCCGATTCACACAATCAGGAAGCCGCAAAGCTAGGATTCAAATTATTGCTCTCTGATCACGCATTTAGGATTTTATTTTATTTTTTGCAGATTAGGTCCTTGATATGTTGTAAAAATGGACAGATAAATTGAAGAGATATAAAAATAAAGTGATGGTCTTTAAAAGGAGGGAGACTTTGTATCTGGAAGAAATGGGGAAAAATATTCATCGAAGAGGTGGTATCTGAAGTGGACATTGTGGGATACATAGAATTAAGTCTCAGAAGACAGGAGAAAAGAAATCGATGGAGAGGGCCATTATAAATAAAGGAAACAAAATATGAATAGTAAAACTCTACACAGCAAATGTTGAGAAAACCAGTCGAGTTAGAGAACAGGATATGAGAAGTAGAGCCAAAAAAGACCTAAGTGAGATAGTTTGGAACCAGCTGTGATGGCCAGGTCCAGGGGCTTTGGTTTCACTGGGTAAGCCATTGAGAGAATGGTATCAACATATTTGTGGGCTTGAAACAGTTCTATTTATGATAGATATAAAATGTAATTGCAAAGACCAATTAGGTGGCTGCGGCAGTTGTCCAGGAAAAGGCATGAGGTGGCAAGAGAATTGTCAGGAACACGAGGAGAGAATGGATGCAAGAGATTTTAGAGGCAGGTGGAAAGCCATCGTGGGATGAGCTGTCAAAGGTGAGGAAGTGCTCAAGTGATCATGTGCATCAGGGATGTCAGGGCTATAGACTTTGGCATCATCTATCCACAGGAGAGTATTGCTAGAATGAAGGTGGATAAATGGCCAAGGGGAAGTTCATGTACTATTAATAAATCTGTAGCCCCCAAATTAAATAGCAGCAACCTTCATCACAGGGAACATATTTTTATTTTTTTTAATTTCAAAATATTAAGGCGGTACAAGTGTTTTAGGTTACATGGATCACTTTTATAATGGTTGAGTCCTGGCTATGGGTGTGCCCATCACCCAAATAATGTTCATTGTACCCATTAAGTAGGTTTTTTGCACCTCCCCTTTTCCCCACCTACCCCTGGTTGATTTTCACGGGGTTTTACTTCCCTCTGTGCCCATGTGTGCTCATCAGTTAGTTCCAATTTAATAGTGAGTACATGTGGTGTTTGTTTTCCCATTCTTGAGATACTTCACTTAGGAGAATGGTCTCCCATTCAATCCAAATTGTTGCAAAACATAATTCGTCTTTTTTATGACTGAGTAGTACTCCATGGTATACATATATCACATTTTCTTTATCCACTCATGAATTGATGGGCACTTGGGTTGATCTTTGCAATTGTGAATTGTGCTGCAATAAACATTTGAGTACAGGTGTCTCTTTGATGAAAAGTCTTTTCCTTTGGGTAGATATCCAACAGTAGGATTGCTGGATCGAATGGTAGGACTACTTTTAGTTATTTGAGGAATCTCCATACTGTTTTCCATAGGGGTTTTACTAACTTGCAATCCCACCAACAGCATATAAGGATTCCTTTCTCTCTCCATCCATGCCAATATCTATTTCTTTTGAACTTTTTAATAAAAGCCATTCTAACTGGGGTACAGTGGTATCTCACTATTTTTTTTCATTTCCCTGATGATTAGTGATGTTGAGAATTTTTTCGTATGTTTATTGGCCATTTGTCTATCTTCTTTTGAGAAGCTTCTGTTCATGCCTTTTACCCAATTTTTAATACCATTGTTTGTTTTTTCTTGCTGATTTGCTTGGGTTCTCTGTATATTCTGGATATTAGCCCTTTGTTGGATGTACAGCTTGCAAATATTTTCTCCCATTGTGTAGGTTGTCTATTTGCTCTGTTAATTGTTTCCTTAGCTGTGCAGAAGCTTTTTAATTTAATCAAATTCCATTTATTAATTTTTGTTGTTGCCATGATTGTCATTGGGGTCTTAGTCATAAATCCTTTGCCTAGGCTGATATCTAGAAGAGTTTTTCCTACATTTTCCTCTACAATTCTTGTGGTTTCATGCCTTAGATTTCATATTTTTATTTTTAATAATATTTTATTTAAAATATGCATTCAGAAAAGTACATAGATATTAAATGGGTAAATATCTTTTTACAGAGAGACTGCAATGGAACATTATCCGTGTCCTGGGACACACCCTCTTCCCTCTCAGTCTCTTCCTCTTCTCTCCAGAGACAACCACTACAGCCACTTGGTTTTGCCTCATTTTGCCCTTCTTATGGACACAATCACCTAGTACTTACTCTTATGTGTTTGGCTTCTTTTACTCAAAGTTATGCTTGCAAAATTCTTCTATGATGTTGCATGTAGCAATAAATCATATTTATTCATTCTTATGTCATATTCTATTGTATGAATACACCACACTTTATCTATACATTCTGTTGTTCAATGAGTTGAAATTAAAAACAATACTGCTATGACATTCTTGTACATGTCATTAGATGCATGTGTGCATATATTTCAATTTTGGCAATAACCCTGAGAGTGTTCTCTGTGTATATGTATATATGTGTGTATCCATGTGTGCATGATTCTAATTTCTAATGAAATTGGACCACAATAGCCTTTCTTGTGGGGTATTATGAACTATAATGAACCTTTTATAGAGGCTCAAGGAGGAACTGAGTGAGTAGACATAAGCCTGGCCAGAACTAACAGACCCAAATGTAGTGCTAATTTCTGAGAGCACAAAAAAATCTGAATGGGAGTATCCATAAATATCATTAATTATTTCTTGATCTGGGATGTCATTTATATTCAAGGGAGTCTGATCCAATAGGTGATGCAAAACCAAAGAACTTCTACATAGTGGAGGTATGCTAGTCAACATCACGGTTCCAGGTGGTCTGTTTACATCTGAACAAAATAGAAATTGACACATGAAGTAGAGAAAACAGGTCCAATCCCCAAATCAAATGCCAATGGGGGTAAAGTTGTATGTTAGAGTCCTCTCTGTTTCATTTGGGCTTCAGCTCCACTTTCCAACGCCATCAGAAAACTAGAGTACAAATCAGGAAACAGAGGCAAAAGCCCAGGCATATGGCCTGGAAAGACACTCATGGTAGGGATTAATGCACGATTGCAGCTCAGTTCACAAACAGTTGTCCGTGAGTCACTACAAAACAAACCCTACACTGGTTGAAGCAAGACCAGTTCTTGACCCTCTCCAAGGTGGTACCCAGTTTCCTTATGATCTCTCCTGGCTTAATCTAAATGGGCTCACAGCTGAGTCTTCACATGCTAGCCCTGAGAGCTATACTCCAGCCTGGATGGCTGGGGCCAGGATTGGCTCATAATTACAACACCGTAAGGTGTTTCAACCCTTTGTATTCAAAGAGGTCTAATTCTAAATAGATTAGCTATGCATTTTAAAGGCAAAATTAGGAATTTTATTGCCTTATTCTTTCAGAAACAATTTCCTTTTCTCAGTGGAATGTGAAATCAAGGCAGCTAAACCCCTAAGCTGTGTGCAAAACATAGGACCAGAAAGATGCTTCCCCAGTGGGACTGCAATGGCAACCTACGGGAAAGAAGTGTCAGCAAATTAAGGGCCTCAAAAAGAAGTCTTACAACAAACACATCATGCCCAGGGTATTCAAGTCAGAAATAGTGCAAACTGTGATACCGAATTCAAACAGGAGAACAACAGAGCATATCTGTCCTTTAGGTCCCTTTTGTAGCTGTGAGAAAATGCCTTTCATTTTCAAATTCCTGAGTTAATGAGTAATACATTGTGTTTTATGAAGAAGCCTTCTTAAGATACTTTGATTTGTTTGTATTCCAGGACATGAGAGCAACTTGGGAGATCCGAGGATGTGCAAGATGTTTATTTTTGCTCTTTGATTGCTAATCGTTGCCTTCATTTTTTCCCCTGCTCTTTGCTGAGCAATTTCAGTGATCATAAATATTTTTAATAGAATATTGCCAGGAATCGAATAAAAAAAGGAATCATCCAGTTAATGAAGCTCTTTTTAACAAGGTCATATTTGCTAACATGGGCTAATGCTTTCTATGTGCCAGGCTCTGTCTTAATTGCTTTACGTATAGTACCTCAATCATTATAACAAACTTATAAAGTAGGTACTATTATTACTATTTACCTTTGGGGAAAGTAAGGCACAGAATGATTATGGGACTTGACCAGGTTTACATGTGTAAGTAGTGTAGTTAACGAAGAGTCAGACACAGGTTTTCTTGGCCAACCTATAAACTTAACCACCATATTATGTTGCCTCCTAGTGATGTGTGAACTTTACAGGTAATAAGAAGACCAAATCCTAATTTAGCCAATAGACCTAACTCTTGTATCTCCTGTGAATTAGATACTGTTGTGGCTCTAAGTGTGGTGAATATGCCCAAGACATGTTGTCAGGATAGCTAAATATATGCCCCAAGCTACAGATGTGGAAATAGGTACCTAAGTTCAAATTTTATGCCTAAGATTATTCAAAGAATCAGTGCAGAGCTTGGAGCAAGTTCAGGTTCTTCTAGCACCTGGCTTAGACTTTAGTTGTAGCCCTGTAGATATTTATCCAAAATGTTTTACAGAAGAATTTGTTCCTGCAACTTTTTCATATCTGCTGGTAAAATTCCTTTGTCACTACTTCATTTCTTGTTTTTATTCTCCTTATGTTCTAACTGGGTCTCTACAGCCTATCTATTTCTGTAGCTGGAGGGAGATGAGAAAACTAACGCCCACGTTTTAGATCAACCTTGCAGCACCTTGATTTTGCTTAAATATACTATTCCCAAATATTCAGTTCTGGGAACTAGGAGACTGGGGCTGAAGGAAAATTGATTGGTGCTGCTAACCAGAGGTCATTGCAGTAGGAACCAGATTAACACCCATGCTGTGTTTATGCAAATTCACACAGCATAATCAATGACGCCAAAGGGAACGTACATGAAAGCAGTTACTGCATTGGCCACTGTACTGAAGTGTTGTAACACCATGACACTGTCTCCTGCTTCCCCCATTCCCGATGGGATTTTATTACATTACATAATATTAGGTGACTTAAGGCCAATGGCTCATTAGTTTGCAAGAAGGCATTGACATTTCAGTGTGGTAATGAGCCTTCTACATATCATAAACATCCATTTCTGTGACTCCCAGATCTATCTTTGTAATGTTTCACATTTTGCTCTTTGACAGAGAGACCTGCTATTTTAGAGAACAGCTCTCAATGGCCCTGAGAATTCTATGCCACCTCTGGAGCCGAAATGGGTGGGCTTATCAATCTAGGACATTGACAAAACTCAGGAAACTTGAAAAGCTGTAATCCATCCTGCCTCTGAGGCCATAGAATGGCACAGCCAGTGCTGGTCAGGCCACTACCCCTACTCCTTCCTTTTTTTTTTTGCCACTGTGACTTGCAAAAATTATTTATAAAGATTTTCCTCATCGAGCAAACAATAAAAAAAAAAAAGACAAAACAGTTGGCAAGTACAAAATGGCATATCAATTTAAACACAGGTCTGTTAATTCTAAACTATATACATCTGATTACCTTACATGAAAAGAAATGTTGCTTTTGCTTAATTTTGGGGCAGAGTTGATACTTTGAACAAGTAACCTGGTGCAATGTAGAGAGCATGGATTTGGGTTCAGAGAGACCCGGGTTTATTTTCAGCTTTGCTACTTGCGAGGTGTGTAACCTGGGCAGATGACTTCTCAGAGCCTCAGTTTTTAAATCTACAAAATAAAGGTAGTCATACATACACACACACACCCCTCAGAGATTTGTGAGGACTGAATGAGATAACCTAGGACAAGCACCCAGCAGAATATGTATCTTACCGTTTCCCTAAGGTTTTGTATATAAATCAGCAGAGGGGGGGATACAGGAGCAAGACTAACATGGCCAGTCCCAGCAAAGGTGCTCCGAAGAGGAAACCCTGTTGGTGTCATTCTTTCTCGTCCTAGCTTCTCTGCTTGGAGTCATCCAGTCTCTGAATGTTGGTTTCCTCACCTGAAAAAAATGAGAAAAATGGCCCAATGACCTTTACAGCTTTGAAGCACTCTTTGAATCTGTGAAGTAAAATTCCTTCAGGAAAGAGAGATTTCTGCAGCTCAGCAAATTGGTCAGGTGCTATGGAAGTGTTCTACGGTTTTAGAGGAGGCAAGAGACATCTCTATCATTTCCTGATTGGGGATGTAGTGTGAGCAGTTTCTGGAGCACTGGCCGACGGCAAAGCATGGCTCCATCACGGAGGAGGAAAGCACAAACGAGCGGACTCCGAAAGGGAATACTGTCTGCAGATGCAGCGGCATTTTTCTAACAGCATCATTAATAGAGCTATCCAAGATCTTGAGAGTTTTGCAACAATGTCATACGTATTCAATAGCATTTCATTTGGAGTGCTTAATGCAATACCCATGCATTTTGAGTGTATTGTGTAATGAAGATGCCTCAGTATATTTATTATTCTTTCCTAACACCTTGTGAATTCAAGTGCATTAACACATGTATTGCTTTACATTGCAGCCTCTCCCGCATTAAGGAGTTTCTTCTAGGGCAGGGGCTGTGTGTTGCTCTCCTCATTACACCCAGCACACAACATGGTACTCAAACTATTATTTATTCAGCTAATAAGATAATGAGTCAGTGGTCACAGAGACCCTATGAAGTACTGCCTTGGAATTAACAGACATTCAGTTCAATGACAATCTACCAGGAAATTTAAATTTAGAAAATGTAGAATTCAGGCCCTATCAGATCCAGATAAGTAATTTTCACCTCTCGGGGCTTAAATACCCTCCTTGTCAAATGAAAGGCTAGAGCAAGGTAATTTTAAAGGTATCTTTCAGTTCTAGATTCTATGTTTTTATGCTATATATAGTGATAGTATAGATAAATTCACAGTTCATTTGGAACTACACAGATTTAAGGGATACTAAAATGGCCTTTCTGCTCAAAAATATAAAATGGCTCTCCAGTGCCTAGATACATTTTAAGTCCCTTAAACCTGGCATTCAAATCCTTCAGAACATACAATTTGTTACATTCAACATGCCATGTTTTTCAGGGCTACATTCAACATACAATATTCACTATATAACATAAAACTTTGGAGAATTGATAACTTTTTTTGTCCAAATTGTCCATTCATTCACTTTATTTTAAACTCCTTGAGTGAGGGAGTCTAGTTTTTTCTTTTTTCTTTTAGTTCTTATCGTCAGGGTGGCAGTCTGCCCTCGGTTCTTGGTGTTCTGTCGGCCGAAGAATGACCAGACACACCAAAGTGTCACGTCCAGACTATTATTCTGGTCCGCTGGTTCCCTACTTGGAAAAATCACCAGCAGGGCCAATGCGATGGAGTAACCTAATGCAGGAAGCACTTTCACAAGACTAGCTCTCTACTCCAGAATAAAACAGGTCTGTCTCTGTGAGTGGAGAGAGACAGACCAACTCACTCACTGACGCACTCCCTCTCTGACTTCTCAGATTGAGGTGTGGGATGTTATCAAATGATCAACAGGTGTCCTCAAAATTCCATTAAAAATAAATGAGAAAACTCAATAAAAGAGTCAGGAAAGGTATATAGAGTGGATCTTCTTTAGCTAGAGGCTTGATTTAGAGACCAGAGCATCATAGGACTGATTAGAAGTAGGCAGGAACTTAGCTTTGCGGTACACCTGCTAAAAATTCTTAGAAGAAAACTCAGAGCTATTGGGTTGAGCGCCTATACATTCAAAGAAACTATTTCTGCTCAGTTGTGCCAGGTGAAAGGCATTGACTGTTCAAGATTAAGTGCCCTAAATTAAAACTTTTTCTGTGTAATCCTGAGCAAACCACTACCATCATAGACTTAGTAAAGTTGTTATTAAATAAGGAAATGCGAAGAACATAGCACAGAGGCCTGGCCTTTTTCAAGTATTCTAAACACGTTAGGTTTTTTTTTCCTCCAAAGATTTTGTATTTCTTACACGTTTGATGACATGTTGACAGCTTTGCAGTTTCCGAGTGGTGCAGAATGATGTCCAAGCTTATTTATCTGCCATCTCTCCTTTATTGAGCTAAGCTCAAAGTGCCGTAATTCTTTGTAAGAGTCCCTTAACTAAAGACTTCCAGATGTGCTATTATGGAAGAATGGGTTTGGTTTCTACATATAGAAAGTCTAAAGGGGTCGTTTTGAGGATAGCACTGCTAGAACTCCACGATCCTGTTAAATTAACCAAAATTGCTAGAGTTAGCAGAATCCTTCCAGTGGACTGTCACTTGTCTCTGAAGGTTGATTTTATAACTTCAATTTTTTCCTATCGATAATTACATCTAACCTAAATATTTCCATGGGACTTTCAATATCTTCCATCAAGTGGCTTCCTCTACCCATCCTGCTTCACCTTCCATTGCTCCCTAACCCTGTTCCTGTCAATATATTTATGTCCTACCTCATTATCTCTGCATAAATGTTATCTTTCCCTGAAATACTCTTTAAATTCCTTTATCCTTTTTACCTGTCAAGTCAATTTCATCTCATCCATAAACATTTTCTGAGTTGTCTAATTTTCATAATTAAGCATTTCTTTTTTTTAAGTTCTACATAAGTTTGTTTTTATTTTTACTATTACTTTATTAACATCTGTAAAACAACTCAGTGACTAATAAGACAACCGTTTGGTATGAATATACCCATTCCCTCCTCCCCCCTCCCACCTGCCCGACACCTGATGAATGTTACTGCTGTATGTGCACTTAAGTGTTGATAAATCAGTACCAATCTGACAAAGAGTACACGGGGTGCTTGTTTTCCCACTCTTGGGATACTTCGCTTAGTAGAATGGGCTCCAGCTCTATCCAGGATAATACAAGAGGTGCTAGATCACCATTGTTTTTTTGTGGCTGAGTAGAACTCCATGGTATACATATACCACATTTTCTTAATCCACTCATATATTGATGGGCATTTGGGTTGTTTCCACATCTTTGCAATTGTGAATTGTGCTGCTATAAACATTCGAGTGCAGATGTCTTTTTTATAGAATGTCTTTTTTTCCTTTGGGTAGATGCCCAGTAAATGGGATTGCTGGATCAAATCGTAGTTCTACTTGTAGCTCTTTGAGGTATCTCCATATTACTTTGCACTGAGGTTGTACTAGTTTGCAGTCCCACCAGCAGTGTATGGGTGTTCCTATCTCTCCACATCCACACCAACAGTTATCGTTTTGGAACTTTTTGATAAAAGCCATTCTCACTGGAGTTCTGCATTTCTTACCTCTCCTTCGTGCTCTTACTGGAACTGAAAATGTTCTGCTTGGATAAGCTAGTGCCCTGTAAATGAGCCATCCCATCAGCTGTGCCTCTTTATATCCACAGGCAGGCAACATAATTTTTGTTTTATACCTGGAAGGGGTGTTGAGATTTCCTATTCTCAGGGAATCGCAGGACCTATGAAGAGGATAGGAAGAATGACTTGATGCCTTTTTAAATTTTTTTAAAAATTTTCTAACATTGTAGGGAATTGAGTTTTATGAGATTTAGTGTAACTATTTGACTTACCTGGATATCAGCTGATCTGCTTTGGGCCCATATAATTGCACGAGACACCAAATGGGAAAGAAGGCCTGGATATTCTCCCTCTCCTCCCTCTTCGTGAAACTCAGCAGGATTTGGGCGTTGTAGAAATTGGAGTCCAGGTGGGTCACAGGTGCTGCACTTAAATGGGGTTAATTGATAAGTGGAAATGAAAGGAGTAGCAGGAGGAGGGTTTGCTATTTTGTAGAAAGGGATTATCTAGGGTTTCGGGAAACTCAAAAAGGGTAATGAAGAAACTCAAGGCTGTGAACAGCGACTGGCGCTTACCACCATTACCCTGTAGAGACAAAGAACAGGAACGTGCCTGGAAGAGAGATGGGGTGGGAGGGGAGAGGGAGAGAGAGAGAGAGAGAGAGAGATTGCTGTAGGGGAGAGGGCTGCCTAACAAGTGCTGTGGACCTTGGTAGAAAAGCACAGCAACTTCCACCCCATAGCCCTGGGTGGAAGGAATTGGGGGAATAAAAAACCCAGGTGCAATTCTGCCTCTCCAAACCTGCCTGTCATCTCCTACTGGACAAACCCATGAGGAAGCTGGAGGAAGAAAACATTCACCGCTGCAGTCCATAGGAGTCAGCAGCCTTGGATAAGAAAAAAGGGTGGGAGGTGACTCGGAGGGGCACAGCGAGTATCCCAGAGAGGCAGCTGATGATTGAACGTTTTGAACATCTAGAGCAGGGACATGCACTGTGCTGGCCAAAGAGAGGAGGCAGCAGACAGGAGCAAGCGTGAGCCCGCGGGACAAACAGCATAAACTCCTTGCGTGACTGCAGCCAACACTGTGATCTGCTGGACACACATGAAAACCCCCGTGGGACTCCCAGAAATAAATGGAGGACATTTAGAGGACAGAATAATGCCGCAAGTGACGCTTGGGGGCAAGCACAGAGAGGTCTCGTAGTGTCAGCTGACAGGTCTAGCGGGGGTGGTTTGCCTGCAGAGCCTGCAGTTTTAATGACTTCACTCCTCTGCCTCTATTTTGAAGCCACAGTATGGGGAGAGGTGGGACATTTGGGTTAGATAACACTTTATATTACTGTGACCTAGCACCCAGTTTTGAATGACATACTCTTTTGAATTATTTATCCATGGATCTTGTTTTCACCATCTAAATAGATAACAAAGAACTAATTTTCTTTTTTACAGTAATCATGTATATTTAATAGTATTTTTAAAGGCTGAGCACACAGTAGGTATCAATTACGTATGTGCTGATGGCTTAACAGCCTTTGAAAGCTAGAATTTTATTTAAAAAATCAGGTATATATAGATCAAAACAACTACTTGGTTTTGGCTATTTTATCCACATAAAACTTCTAATGAATAACACAAAAAAGATGACAATTAGTATCATTGCTGGAATCTGCTTTCTGAGTATCTCAATTCCCGAGTGTTCATACATTTAACATGGGGAAGAACAACTGTTACATCTTCTATACCTGGTGTATATTCTCTTGCTGGGAAGGATGTTAGGATGCCATGAACAGGAATTAGTTACTTTGATACTTTTTTATGTAAAATGAATTAGAAAGATCACTAAAAGTGAGAACCGATGCTTTGAGATATATATATATATATATATATATATATATACATCTTGCAGAACTGTAAGCCAAATAAACCTCTTTTATCTATAAATTACCCAGTCTCAGTGATTTCCTATATGTCAACACAAAATGGACTAACAGTGCCTGAGAACGAGGATGATTTATAATATCTTTTCTGCTTCCTTTCAAATAAATACATTCCCATCTCCTAAGCCAACTCAAACCCACTCAGCACCAAAGTCTACTGAGGATCCTGTCTTGACATGACTTTTCCAATCATGCTCTCAGAACCTATTAGAAATACTGACATTTCCTTGGCTATCATTGGCTTTATTTAAAAAAAAAAAAAAAACTAAACTAAAACTAAACTTACATTTCTTTTATTTCTAATACCGTGCCAGAATGCAACTACCCAAAGGAACAACTCTGCACCTCTTATAATGAGGGAAAAAAATTATACACTTAATGTATACGTAGTTGAGAAATTTCATTGTGTAAAAGGAAAAATTTCTAATCAAATGAATGCAAGTATTAACATCATTAGCTCAGTGGATTTTTAAATTTTCTTTGTAGAAGAATAGTTTCCATAACAATTCTTCTAAAAACCATCTCCAACTTCTCTTATACATGTGCACATCCTCTCAATATGCTAATAAAAATTATCATCTCAGTGATTAAAAGAAAATTGCACTATCATCTTCTAAGTACTATAATGTAATGCAAGACATTCTAATCACTGCATCTAATTAAAATAGTAAATCTCTTTAAAAAGAAAATTCTTGTGTTATCACCGAAGCCTTGATTTTAGCAACACTCTATTAGCAGTGCTCCTTACAGCCCAGCACCCAGAAGAAACAAGCCCTCAGAGCTAGACTCCTTGGTCAAAGCAGAATGCAGATATTTTGCCAAGTGAGCCGATGTCTAGCGATGCTATCATCCAAAGATGCTGTCTCACCGTTGCAGCAAAGGAGAATTTTGTCCTGATCGCTTGCAGACTGGTAATCTCATCTATTTCATTGATTTGGATGGCTCACAGAGGCTTTGGATTGAATTTCAAAACAAGAGAACAGTTTACCCTTTGTGGTTTTTATGTTTATCTGTATATGTATTTGTTCAAATTTTGAGCCCTCTTATGTGAATCTTTTGTCCATCCTCTTTTAATGCGTGAGCTCACACACGCAAACGTATTAATATATGGAGAATTCATACAAGCCTAGTGGCAGACATTGGCTCCCATCTCTGGAACTATTCCCGGGCACTCCTATTTATTCCAACCAATTCTCTCATTCCAGCCAATTCTCACCAAATTGCCTAGTTTTCCAATTCCAGTTGATTTCAATCTGTGGCCTCTTGATGCTTTCTCTATTACAATTTTATTTTTTTCCAGCTTACTAAATTCATCTGTATTGAGTCACATGATGTAATACATAACAAAGTGTATATGTATATATACATAACAAAGTGCTGCAGAAATATCATTCTTAGGAACCAAGAATATACATGTAGATTAAAATGTATAGCATTGCTCGATCATTATGCAAGCTTACATTTTTGTATAAGCATTGGAGAGATATCATCAAACATGAGACCACATAATGAAAGTTGCATTTAGCTAAATATTATATGTAATATTCTGAAATTACAAAAAAAAATGAAAACTGGCAATCAAAAAAAGTTTCAAATTTATTTTTTAAGTTGTGCCCTCTAAAACAAACTTTGACTTTCAAGTATATTTATGCTATTACAATTTTAAAGACTGACTTTTCACATGCCTCTCTGGCTCAGCCTCAACTTTGTCTCTCAGTCATGATTCTACATTGGTCTCTGCCCTACACAGAGATGACAAAGGGACAGGCCTGGTGCTCCCTGAATCAACCCTGTGGACACAGCCCCTCAGCCTACCCTGCCTGAACTCTCCACTAGGAAAACCAACTTGAAGTAGTAGGAAAGACATTTATGTGCTGAAGACAAATACACACACACACACACATATATTATTGCATCTCTTGGTGTTTCAACCAGAAAATGAAGATGTTAATTTTTTATCAAAATTGTTATTTATATGAACCAGAACTTTAATTTCTTAATTAGCTCACTGAGTCTCATGATGGACAGATACTTCCTTCAAAAATATTTTTTCATAAAAGGTATACATAGTTTAAAATATCAAATAATATTCAAAGATTTTAATGCAAGACAGAAGTGTTTGCTTCATAAGTTCCCATTCCTGTGTCATATGTGTTATACACGAGACATTCCATACTTTTAGTTATTCCTGCTACCAGGTGCCTCTGTATTTCTAAATAAGTTACTTACACTTACATTTGTACATTTGTCAGTTTTAGGAGTTATCCACTGTCTTTCAACTGAGAAAGATAAATATTTATCACTTTTTTTTACCTCCTTTCTCTCAATATTTCTCGTTCCAAAACAATTATAGCACAGTTGTTTTAAATATTTCTCGTATTTGAACTATGTAATATTTGTAATTACATTTCTTCAATCATACATATTTTTTCTTAGAGTTAAAATAACCTCATTTAAAATTTTGTTTTAAACTCTCCAGTACAGGGTTTTCCAACTCTGGCACTATTCGCATTTTGGTCTGACGTTCACTTGATGGGAAGAGCGGAAGGTTGGAGTCTGCCATGCCCATCGTAGGATATTTAGCAGCATGAGTGACCTCATCCCACTCAATTCCAGTTGTACTTCCAACCCATCCAGTTGCAACGATCAAAAATGTCTCCAGAGATTGCCAAATTGTCCCCAGAGAAGAAAAATCACCCCTGTTGAGAATCACTGCTCCACACAAATTTCACCATATTACCCTCATTCATATCAGCTAAATAAGTCCACTGCCTTTAAGATAACCACAGTGTAGAGTGCACTACGGTTACCACAGTGTAGAGGACACTATGGTTATCTCAAAGGCAGTCTACTCTCATACTATGCTTTCCTAAATACTGCAGGATTCCACTACACTAACCTACTGACCATGAGTGGACCCACCAAACTGTGGTATGCAGTAGACCCTCTGCTTTTCCCTGGAATGCTAATTCTCTGCTTGGAAAACCTTCGTACATTTGTTAAGATCTTGATAAAAATTTGCCTCGCTGAAGCCACCTCCATCCCGACAAATAGTATAAGCCTCCTACTCCCTTCCTCCTTTGGGCCGTCCATCACATTAATTTATGATCACCCATGTAGAAACCTGTTTTGCTTTCCTGTGAGGCTTAGGTTGCTCAGGGCAGAGCTTTATACACCTGTATATGTTCACGTCCCTAGAATACCTCGAATACAGTGAGTATGTAATGAGTGCACATTGAAAGAAGTTAATGAATAAGTAAACAGAGCCTAAATAGTGTCAGTCTATGTTGGTTATTTTATTTTTATACCATTTTTTCCTCTGAAATCTACAAGTATTCTTGGTCTCTGTCTCTACTTTTGTTTGTTTGTTGTTAGAAGAGTCACTGGGGTAGCCTGGTGAAGACGATCATAGCTTTGGTTATTCTGTGATGTAGGAAATGATGTCATGTAGTTCTGCCATTTTATCCTTTTTCCTCCTGAGCTTAAGTGTTCTCTTACTTGAAGATCCAAGTGAACCACGACAGGACTAGGACATCCGATTGTGCCTGATAATTCATTTCTGAAGGTGGGATATTGAGTGTCACAGTGTCCAGCTTGTGCTATTTTCAGCATAGAAACCTGTTAAGCCACCAAGGCAGCATTAACAAGATGGAACGAATTGATTTATTTCTCTTCTGAATTGTTGTTGGCAGTGTCTCAGTACAGAGGCATCAGATTGCTCCATGTGCTACTTAGGAGATTACTTCTTCCTTCCCTCAGCCAGATCAAATACTGCAGGAGGTAATGGTACCTTAAACTTTGGCAATGTCTTCTTCAGGGAGTGTCAGAGACATTTCAGAGAAGATCAAATTAACCTGCAGCTTCTTTCCCTAGTAGGTCTGATGAGGCAGGCCTCGCAGCCAGGACTTTAAGGGAGAGGACAGAATGACCTGGAAACTCAGGATGTCACTTAAACCATTATTTCCCCATTCTAGGCTTATTAATGTAACTTTGATAGCAGGAGGCTGATGCTGATGACATGAGGTGTCTTAGTCCATTTTAGTGTTGCTCTAAAGAAATATGCGAGGCTGGGTAATTTATAAAGAAAAGAGTTTTACGTGGCTCACAGTTCTGCAGGCTGTATAAGAAGCACGGCACCAGCATCTGCTTCCGGTGAGGGCTTCAGGCTGCTTCCACTCATGGAAAAAGGTGAAATGAAGCCACATGTGCAGAGATCACATGGTGAAAGAGGAAGCATGAGAGGGTGATAGGGGAGATGTCAGCCTCTTTTAAACAACCAGCTCTCCAGGCAGCTAACAGAGCTAGAATTCACTCATTACCCACAAGGACGGCACCAAGCCATTCACCGGGTATCTGACCCCATGGCCCAAACATCTCCTGCTAGGCTCCACCTCCAACATTGAGGGTGAAATTACAACATGAGGTTTGGGAAGGGGTGGGGAACCTGTGACCTTGGGGACACATGTAGCCTTCTGGATCCTTGAGTGTGGCCTTTTGGCTGTAACCAAATTTACAGAACAAATTCTTTTAATAAAGAAATTTGTTCTGTGAAGTTTGGATTCGACGGAGGGGCTGCACTTGGGGGGTCTGGAGGGTTACATGTGGCCTCAAGTCCTCAGCTTCCCCACCCCTCAGGGCCCACTCACTGCTCTCTACTGGTCAGCCCCTTTCCATGTCAAAGCCGCCTTTTTCAGGAATGAACTCAGAGGTCATACAGTTGCCACCTGGGATGCTGTTATCAGATTGGTCAGCTCAAAATTGAAGTGAGTGATGGTTCTGACAGTGGCTTGGTCGGAGGCCTGTGTTCAGATTTCTGTCTTGCTGTCTCCCAGCTGTGTTTCAGGACCTCTTATTCCTAGTCTCCTCATCTGTAAAATAATCCTCACCACAAAGCTTTGCACATTTCATGGAAATGTGGAAGAGTCAAGCAGATACTGGAAGTCTGGAAGATGCTGTGTGGATACCCTCCCTTGGCCGACGTGTTCAAAGTGACCGCTCATCTGGTGCATTCTTCATTTTGCTAAAGCAAGGAAGAAGGCTTTACTGGAGGGCTCTGTCGCTTGACTGGCCTGTGCCATCCCCTGGCCTACTGGCTGCTGCCCAAAGTCAGTAATTCCATTGACTTCCCTTCCCTGTACAGCGATGGCAGAGGCAGCCACAGACAGCTTAGCCAGCCACACTGAGCTGAATTGAAATACCAGAACAGAGCCCTGTTCTGTTGGGAAAGCATCTTCGAGAATCTGAGATCATTGTCCAACAAAGAAAAGATTCCAGAATCACAAATCACCTGCTGGAAAGTGGTCTATGAGAGTTGCAAAAGGTGTTAAAATCTCCAGTCCATCCCCACTAGAGCTCTGCCTTGGACAACAGCATCTCAGCCCATGGTCTTGCTGAATTGGGAGGTGCCTGCCGCCTGGCTTTGCTTTTCCTTCCTGCCATATAAACCCATGTATCATTGTTGAGAATGTTTGGTGGGTGGAAGATGAGAATGGCAGTGAGATATTAATTTCACTTGCACAGGTCTAAATATTTTTCAGTGTGGGGGGGGACTATAAATTTTCCTATCAAAATTGTATTTAAACCAGCAACATAGTAATGATTATTAGTAAAAGCATGTTCTTTCAAGTTAGACTTCCTGGCTTGAAATAGTGACTCTACTACTTAATCAACTTTTGGCAATCTCTTTTGACATCTTTTGACCTTAATTTTCTCAAGCTGTAAAATTAGAATAATAATAGTAGTGAACTCGTTGTTTTAAGTTAAATGAAACCATGCATATGACGTGCTTAGAATACTTACTGTCTGACAAATAGCGTGCATTCCATAAATGCTGTGTTTGTTCTCGTTGTTGTAGCAAATTGTTGGTATCCTTAAGCAAGAGACTCTGAGCTTTGGAATTCACTTGTCTAAGATTCTCTAAAGATCACTCTGATACATTTCTTCACAGCTAGAAATCCTGTGATCCTGAAGACCCCCCTTTCCATGTCTTTTGTCCTTGGAGACCCCTGAGGTTTAAAGTTATATGTATCTTCTTGTCTTTGCAATCAATATCCATTACATGTAGCTCACGGTTACAGCTTTTCCTGGAGAAGGACGTTAATGGATTCTGTCAAACCCACGAGACACTTACTTCCGAGTATAACGGCTCTCGAGTTTCCTAAAAGCCTGACCTTCCGTTAGAAAGTGATCAGGAAGCTTCCAATAGGCCCAGGAATCTAATCAATATTTCTCACTCCTTGGCGATGATTAGCAGAGGACATCGATTGTCATCAACAGTCCACCACATAGTCAGGTAAGTAACACAGGCGCCAGCTTCTCCTGACATTTACTGTCCATTACACATCCCTGGGGAAGGGGCAGCTCTTGAGGTTTCCATGGCAGCAGTAAGCAGAGTTAATTTGCTGGACTTCAAGGAAAAAAAAAAATGAACAGATAAGATATAATTAAAAAACAAAAACTAGACACCCACTGATGATAGCTTTGGGGACATTGGGTTATTTGGGTCTATGGACACACCAACGTCAAGAGGATTGGACATCGTAACTGGGAGTAAGGAGGATTTACCTTGCCAATTTAAAACCTTTATTCAAAATGCAGCTGCCAACCCAGCTCCCCTTTTGTTTAGGGGTACGGACCCCGTTTACTTCTATCCACAACCCCGGCAGAGAAGAAAGTGGTGTTTGGCAAAATGCACTCAGATTTCCATCTTTAATAATCAGGAATGAAGTCTATCAAATTTCTTAGTAAATGTATCTAAAGTCGTGACTTTGAAGGCCTCCTGCTTTCTGGAAAAGGGAGAGAAGCATTGAGCAGTTTTCCAGCTAAAATGCAATTTCGTTAGCTGTGTGGCCACCTAGTGGTTCTTCCGTGAACTTCATTGATGGGTTGGCAGGGACCTAGACATTTGCACACTCATAAAGGAGTGGTTACCCTTCTTAGACTATGACTTCTCAATTTTAGCACAGCCACTGTGAACTTTTGAATTCTATAATCATCTGGAAGGACAGATGCCTCGAGAAGATGGCAGAATGGCTATGCGGAAAAGGTGGATATTTGAGAAGAATTGACGCCGCATTGGGAATGCAGGTGGTAGTCATCGGTAGCTGAAGGTTTTTGTATGTCTTGGTATCAGCATTGCTGCATTCCTGGCAGAACTGATATAAAAACATACTTAAGATTCCTTGGGACAATAGCATTTCGATAACATAGTATAACAAATATGGATTCTGATTTATTTTTCTGAGTCTTAAAAAGTGACTTGCCTGAACTTAAAGTGCAGCATCTATTTCCCCTGCCCTCCTCGCAACTGGCTTCGTGAAGTGTGCAGAAACAGATGGCTCTTCTTAGGTCTTAATTCTTGTTTTTACATTTTATCCTGTTTTTCTGTGGGTCGCCCTTGGGTCTGCATGCTACTGTGGTCAGTGATTTGGGCAGAGGTTTTGCTTAAACCCCAGGAGCCTGTAAAACTTCAGCCCTCGGGCCACTGATCTATGTGTGGGGTGGGGAGCAGAGTGGAAGCTCAGTCAGGTTTCAGTTCTTAGATTTTACTCTCTGTGGTGCTCTCTTGGGTACCCACCCCTACGCACAGCCCAGCGGTGTGTGGAGAGCTTGTCAAACCTTCCGTGCTTCTCTCATTCTTAGAACACCCCCTACCCCCACCCCAATTCCATCCCTGGCTGGTCCACTCCTTGCCTGAGCTGCAGCTCCGAACTCAGGCTCACTAAGATGCATCTTTGTCCTGTTTGTTTCCTATAGTCTTTGCCACTTTTGCTTATAAACCATTTAGGTTTCTCCTCCCCAACCCAAATCCAGCCTACTAAAGGCCGTTAAAAAAATGTAAATATAAAATTAGATAAAAGGTGTTGGAAGGGGCAGTGCATAAGACAGGCCCTGAAGCTTCATAGCTTCCTGCTAAATCTGCCTCTATCCAGGCCACAGGGGCCATGACCTAGCTGCAGAGAATGGCCCAGGACCCCAAAACACAGCCTCCCAGAATATGACAAGCTCGGTCTGCGTCTAGGCAAGTTCTAGCAGCCGGAAGGGGTCTAGGTCCATGTACAGGTCAGGGCTGCAAGACTGCAGGGGCTGAGGTGCAAGGCAGAGGGACTTGGATGGCAGGTCTAGTAAGTCTGTCTATTCACAACAGGATTCCTGTCAGCGACTGTGGAGTCGAGGGAAAGGATTCACATCCCCAGAGGTGACAAGAGCCAGCAAGTATTAGGGCTGCATCTAGGTAGGCTGGCACTCAGAGCAGGGCGACAATCTTGGCGTGCTCAGCAACCGGGGTTAGATACAGGAATGCAGTTGTGGCACTGGGGTCAAACTTGGGATTAAAGACCATCGGGGCTTGTGTGGAAGTTTTAGACACATTCAAACCCCATTGCTGAAAAATTGATGAGGAGTCTGGTTAGCAGAATGACTTAATTCCACCTCTTCATACTCCCCCATTCCAGAAGACGGAGCTAAGACACCTGATGCACATTCCTGTGAAATTATGGCCCCAAACTGGTTCCACAACCACGGAAAACTGGGCCTCCAAGGGGACAAGTATTCATAGTAAATAGAAGCTGTGAAAATTGCTTCCTGCTCTGGAGACTATTGGAAGGGGAGAATCCTCAGAAACAGAGCAGACAGTGGCAGCATTGGAAAGCAGGATAAAGTCCCCATGGCCTGGAATAGGTAGCATGGAGACCACCACCTAAAATCAAAAAGGGGCTTACCTGTCAGAGGGCTTCTGGAGTTATTTGAAGAAAAGGAAAGCTGATTAGAAATCTAGCGAGTTTATCTAGACAGGAAGCAATGAGGCAGGAGGATTTAGGGGTAGCAGAGATGTTTTTATTGGAGAGAGATAAGAAATTTGGAAAAAGAAATCACCAGCTCATTAAATGTGGAGCCTAAGACAGAGCAATGGGGGTGTGTGTGCATGAGATGAGTTTTCTGCAAGAGACATGGGAACAATAACAAAAATAATGAATCAGGAAGGTGATCCTTTTAAGAAAGGAAGACGATATCACCAAAATGTGCATTGTTCATCAACATGTGGGGTTCAGAAGACTATGCAGATGCGGCTACCCTTGAACTTGTACATCAGAAGATTACTGTTTGTTTTAACGAGGCTAGTATCTATCAGCTATGGAGTTTCTGGGGGTTTCTCCCCCCCACAAATTTACATTAAATGTTTAAATGGGTATCTTTGGCTTTAAGTACACATTTATCAATATTCTTCCTTAAAGCGATGGTTTTGATTAGAACAGACACAGATGAGACACAAAGTGCTGAGTCACTGCTGTCCTCTGCTGTCTCCTCCAGCAGAAACAAACAAGTCAGGATAGCAACAAAAAAATGTTACCAAGGATAACAAACAGGCTTTCTTGCCTTCAGCTGTAGCCTTTATTTCACTGAGTCAGAACATTTTCAATTAGCACTTGAAGACTTTATTGCAACAGATGAAAAAAAATTGCATGTAGCTTTAACAATTCACAAGAAAAAAGTAAAAGAGAGACGACAAGAGAAGAACTGAGAGGCATCTATCTGCATAAGAAACAGCTGAAATCATTCTCAGGCCATCCCCATACACCAGAACAAACCAACAGGGAGGGGGTAGAGACGGCACAGAAACTGCCCATCGAGTGCTCAGATCTATAGAGTATGAGGATCTTGAAAACTCTTCGTAGGAACTAGGAGTATGTCCCTCTCAGTCGGCGTCAATTTTCTGAAATTCTTGTAACCCTCTAACTTCTCTGTTAGCTTCTTAAGGAATTCTAGAGAGGCAGACCTAGGAATTTAGAATTGCTAGGAGAATTTTGTGTCCTGCTTTTTTGCTACCATTAAGATTTTAGAACTATTCTGTAGTTACGGTGACTATTCTTCTGCCTTCTTTGCTTTTAATTAATGAGTGGAACCAATGCCACCCTGCCCTGCCTTTCCTGGCATTTTTGCAGGACAGAATTTCACCTAAACTAGAATTAGTGGTAGTGACGCCATGTTCAAATTAAAATAAGTACTTTTATGTTTCCGAAGAAGTAAAGAAGTGATGTTTGCTTCTTAAATTATGTTACCATCCTCAAAGTTTTGACTCCTTTCAAAGAAACTAGAGTAACATTTTGCAGGAAAATACTAGAGCAAGGAGACTTGTTTATTTTTATATTAAGCTAAAAAGCATTTGAAAAACCGTAAGAACTTTTCTTTCTGTAGTACATGCGTATGCTACAGGTTGTAAATTCTGCAGGTAAATATTCACAGAAAGTTGTCATTTCTGTCTGGATAAAGAACATCTGGGAAACTACCAGAACTTTGGATAGCAAGTATCTAGGGACGGTTGTGAAGCTCTCGCATCCGGACTCAACCTAGCCTTGCACAGCCATTTTGGATATCCAATTTCAAGCTCTAAATAGAAACAGATGGTTAAAAATAAGTTGTTTTCTATAAAATCTATAAACATGTATTTCAGTTCCTCATTTATATCTATTAATTAGAATAACCTTTCTGGATTCTGTGGTATACATTTCTTCACCCTTTTCTTGATTTCCTTAGCAATGCTAATGAAGCAGTTACAAAATAAACAGGACTAACATGGGAAAAAAGGAAATAATTTTGTTTTCCACTACAGGATGCCAAACACCTTGCTTGCACCCAGGATTGTCTCTACTTTCTGCGGGACAGGCTTGTCACATGGAGCAGAAGGATCGTTAGAAAATGTCCTGCTTCATGTGACCCAGCAGAGGCAGCGTGTCTGTATCGGGCCGGAGTTGTTATAGGAACACGCTGTGGAGGGAAGCTTCATACGAACCCAGTACCTGCTCAGCTGGAGAAACCCAACAAAAATGAATGAAGGAAGGAAGGAAAACCAAAACTCAGAAACGTAGCCAAATAAAACTCATTTTGTCTCTCTGTGACATAAATCAAAAATTCTGGATACATTTTCCAACGTAGACATAGTCCTTCGAATGTGAAATGATAATTCACATTTATTGATTTGGTGAAGTGAAAACTTTGGTAAAGCAATCATGAAGAAAACGGTTCCTTTTCTGTGATTACCAGCACTATCAATTCCTTTAAAGTCCTTGGGGGAAAAAAAAGTGGGTATGTATACTCCGGCCAGCAAAAGTGAGAGAGAAAAGTAATGTTTTTGTTATTTCTAAAATATGTGGTGACTCTAGCTTGCTCCTTTGGGCAGATGTAAGACTCTTAGCCTAAAACACGCTCAGCAGAATTAATCTGTTAGAAATTGTAGCATATCAGTGAAAACACTTTTAGCCCTCCTATTCTTTTGGTAAGTAGGGAGGATGTCCCCAGTCAAGCAATGAGTAGGTAAAGAATACAAAAATAGCAGCATCTGACAAGGAAAAAAAACAGGGGTACTAAGTGTCATGGGGAACCTACCACTTTGGCACTTTGATTGGCATCTGTAATTCCTCTTGAATCTTTACTTGCAGGTTTCTATAATAAACAAATTATGTTCCATCAGAAACTGCACCCGATATACATGCACACACAAATGCACACGTGCATGTGCACACATACAAATGAGCACATGCACACACATGCAGACCATCTCTTCTTGCTCGGTGAAAAATCTAGATGGTTTGTAAATTGCTATGGGATTGTGGGGGAAAGGGGAGGGATAGTGCTGGTTAAGTGAAGTTTTATCAGATACCATTATTCCTTGTAAAATTTATAAATCTTTCCTAGAATATATCAGGTAAGAGAGTTTAAATATTTTTAAAACATTAGAGTTTTCATTCAGGTAATATCTCTATTGGAATCCCAGCAAAACAGATTTTTTTTTTTAAATGCACCACACTGGTTCAATGGAAAACGGGGAGGTTTGTTCACACAGCTCCACCTCTACCATCCAGCACATTCTAGGATCTTTTGTGTGATTGGAGGATTCTGTGGAATCACAGACAGAAAACTACTCTAATCACAGCCTTTTAGTCTTTCATAAAGAAAGCTTGATGAGAACTGCTAACTTTAAAAATACAGAGTTGAAAATCTCGGTGCATTCGGCACCTAGTTCTGAGTAAGAAGTGT
This sequence comes from Eulemur rufifrons, assembly GCF_041146395.1. Classification (NCBI taxonomy): domain Eukaryota; kingdom Metazoa; phylum Chordata; class Mammalia; order Primates; family Lemuridae; genus Eulemur; species Eulemur rufifrons. The sequence goes on from NC_090994.1 coordinate 7,237,347, forward strand.
TCCACTGTGTGGCCTTGATAATGCAGATATAGACACACTCTAGCAATTCTGGTGATTCCTAGAGATCCTGTAATGGTTCTTTTTTTTTTTCTTTGACTCAGTCTTTAATGCTGTGTGTGCTAATCTGGCTAGTTTGTTGCTCTCTCATAAATACTGATGCAAGGGTTATACCACCCTGGTTAACTGAGGGTTCTCGTGGAGAGCCTTCGGCCTAGTCAAGGCCTCACTGAAAACTACCCTTGTATTTTTACCCCTCAGAACTGAGGCCAGGACTAGGGTGAGGTGAACGAGGCATTCAACTCAGGAGCAGAATTTAAGGAGTAAAAAACCCTCAGGATCACAATAAACAACATGTTACTGTGTTAGTTTCAAAAGTTTGAATTTGACTTTTAAGAAAACACATATATCATGATGAACAAAATGCCAACATTTTAAACAAAGGCAGAGTCTATCCTAGGACTCGCATGGCTCACCTCGCTCTTCTCACCCCAGTCCCCACCCTATTAAAAAGTAAGTCTCTAAGCCAGAGTGTCCTATTTCCACCTCAAATAAGAGAACTTCGTTATATTATTAGGCCTTTTATGGTTAAGTGGCATCAAAGTTTTGATTGAAATGGACCCAGATTATCACAACCACAGAAAGGTAGAAGGAACATACCAGTGTGATGTAGTGGGGACTTGAAAAACTGGTTGGAAGTTTCTCCAAGGACTCAGCAGTTCTCTGCTAGTGAAAAGAGATACTATCAATCTGTATTTAGTACTCAAGCATGACTATTTCTCAAACCCACAGAATAAATTTTCCAACCATCCCTGGAATATATTCCTAGTAAGTGTACAAATACTAAAAGACAAGGATACACTATTCTTCCCTAGATTGTTACCTTGCAATAGATGAGTCTAAGCAAGGATCTGTCTACAAAAAACACACAGGTGAGAAGAGTGAGAGTTTCTTTACGTATTACGTGACGAGCAGCTCAAGGCAGGTCTGTTAGCTTCCAAATCTTAATATCTCTAATTGTCTGAAAGCCTGAAGTTTCACAACCAACTACATTCCTTTGAATCTTGAAGGTCTTTAAGGACCTCCAAAACTTCCTATTAAAATACAGATATGCCTGACTCTTTTTAAAGTGTTTTCTTCTAACTCCCCAGTAGACATTTTTTACAATTTCTTATTTATTGTCTTAGAGGTGGGGTCTTGCCTTGTCATCCAGGATGAGGCACCGTGGCATGATCACAGCTCACTGCAGCCTTGAACTCTTGGCCTAAAGCCATCCTCCTGCCTCAGCCTCCTGAGTGGCTGGGATTACAGGAGTGAGCCACCGTGCCCAACCTCAGTAGACATTAATACAACTAGAAAGCATGGTCTAGAAGCAGCAGAACCTGGGAGAGGCTCTGGTGCCAGAAGAAGGAAAAAAACCCAACCATCGTTAATATAACAGGGAAAGGACACCAAAGACAGGTCTTTTCCAAACTCCTTTTGCTACAGATGGGTAACTGTGTCAAATAAGCACCAGATAAATTATTATTATTTATATAATTTTATGCCAAATAATACAAAAACTCTAAATATGAGATTTGAGGTCCCAAACTTTCCTATACAATCTGTGTTTAAAACATATCATGGCATATACATCATTGGTAGCAAATTGAATTTATTCATATATTCAACAAATATTTATTAATCCCCTCCTCAAGGTGCCCCTCATTTAACCAAAAAGCCCAAAGCCCTTAAGGAGCTTACAAGCTACAAGCGTAACACATATCTCCCAGGCTCTGTGTGAAGCTCGGGTTGGTTTCTGTGATTATTCATCATTGATCATGGACTCAGACCACCTGCACCTGACTCCCTCCTCTGGGAGAGTGCCTGTTTTACACCCTAATTTAAGGAAAAACGTACTCAGGAAAGTAACTGTAACAGCACAGGAGGCACAGGAGATAATTAACACGAAAGTGCTAAATACATACCAAACACCATGCTAAGTACATTTACGTACAGTTTCTCATTTAAACCTCAAGGCAAATATATGAGATTGACGTTAGCAACATGTGGTTTCATTCCAGAAAATCTCAGTTTAAACTTGTAAAATTATCACCCAATATTTTCTGTCCATTAGAGTGGACAATGAAGACTTGGTTTTACCATCTTGGGGTCACCATTGGCTTAACAAAGAGTATAAATGGATAACAAATGATCACAAACCATCATGGAGCTAGAGAAAGATAAACTGTCTATCTCTAAATACTCCAGTGGAGTTCAGTAGAGGCGTGTCTGCTAAAATGTTGTATATGTGTTCCTGGGGTAGGGTGGGGGCATGTTCTGCATTATCGTGAAGTGACAGACATAGGGCTTATGGAATGGGGAGAGTCCTAGACAAAGCACTCAAAACCTCTGGGACTGTGTAACTAGACCACTACCAACCACCAAAAAAAAAAAATAATCCTAATTTAAAAATACTGGCATCATTATATGTTCATCGGCACTTGCATCTAGCCACAGTCAGTTAATAGTCAGTTTTTTAAATAGTACAAAAATTAATATTTTACTTAACCAGTGTATTTTGTCCTGAAATTGTGCCTTGGTCACTGTTGCATGTTTGTGTGAGTCCTGCCCCCTTTCCTTTCCTCATATGTAGATTCAAAGATTTATTTGTAGGGAACCGTGTTAAATTGCTCCCCTGCCTCTCCCACCTCACTTAGCTTAGGGTTAGTTTCACTTTAAACACACACACACACAGTTACTTAAAAAAAAAAAAATCAGTTAACTATTGCAAATACAAGTTTCTTACATGCAGGGGATGAATATCTGGCAAGATTGGCTCAGTCCTTGTCTGCGGCTCATCAGCAAAGTATCCTTTATTCTCCACGCCCAGGGTTTCCCTAGCGGGGCTGGCAAGGAAGAAATGTAACATTGACACAAGCTATGGGATAAACCTGTGGCTAGATCTAAATCAGCTACAAGGTTTCTGAGATACTGATGCTGAGGTTGTACCCTATAGCAACCAAATCACAACGTGTTGAACCCACATCAGCAGTTTTTTTTTTTTTTGAAAGATCCCGAGGTGATTTCAAAGTGCACAAAGTCTGGGAACCACTGGGGAATACGCATTTGGATAAGTACATAAAAGCATGACTTACTACTATTCTTACCTGACCTTCGTTAAGAGGCTCATTACTATTCTCCCATCTATGGCCACAAAGCTTAAATATTCTCAGTAACAGTCCACTTCAACCCGTGGAAAATGCAGACATACCTCTGAACTTGCTTCGACTTAATACATTTTTGGTAACGAATTAATAATGTGACAACTCCAATGCCTGTAACAACCAGGACAAGCACAACCACCAAGATGGCGATATCTGCAACATGGAAAAACATGGGCTTCAGCCAGGGCATCAGTTGTAGAACGGTGGAATGTTAGCATTTAATGGAGCTATTATAATCTTGCTTTTTCCTTTCTAAAGGACTTTAATTCTCTTCCCCTCTCAATTATTTTTATACAAAGTGAAAAGCCAAAACATTATACTAACTATCATTTGTATTAGCAGTTGACACTCCACCCACAATAACATGATATTTAAGGGAACCATGATCACCAGGCAAAGTTTGGGTGGTTAGTAATCCTTGTTATGTTGAGGATTCTTAGAGGATCTAAGTATGATTTAGCTACAAGAGAATATGTTACCTCTAAAAGGCAGTGTTGGTAAATTCAATTTGTATATTCAAACATGAAAACATAATAAAAAGACCATACAAATCCATATAGAAACACTACAAATATGTAGCAGACTTGGAAAATAAGAAAAAAGATGTTCTCACTGGGTAGGCTTTGATATATGTGAGATTATATTCTAGGATGCTCACTGGTAACATTTAAGGTTTCTTCCCAGTCTACAGATGTCTGTCCTTCCTCACAGTGGCACTGCAGTTCATGGCCATCCACCTGGAAGAGCAGTCAATCATATTTTATCAAATGACTGGCATAAGTTGTGTTTTGTAGCTCACTTAGCTTATGGCATGTTCTACATCAAACACACAAAAACCTTTTTATTGATTAGTTAGCTAAACTGCCTACCAAAATCAGTGTTGCACAAAAATAAGCACGCAAAGTAAGAGAAGCAACCACCTTTGAAGAAGGCCTTTGAACAAGAGAACGATACCTACAAATTCAAGGATAAACGAGACAGCATGATTTATCTTTCCAGAAAGTACATATTTTTAAATGAATAGCCCTTGCTAGAGTCAGCTGGAGTTGGACATACCATAACCAAAGGGAAGACTCTAAGCTTGGTAATCATAATATTGATGTGGGGAAAAAGTGGTAGTACAATGTTTAGTTCATCCAAGAGCACTGTGTAATGGTTAAGAACACAGACATTAGAGTCATCTCTCTGGATTAAAATCTCAGCTTTTCCCATAGCCCATCAGTGTGCCTGATTCTCCATCTGTAAATGTGGGCATAGGAATAATACTCACCTCTTAAGTTTATTATGAAGATCTTTAAAATTTATATATATAATTGTTACCATATAGGGTTACTGATTAATCAGGCCTAGGGCAGATGTCACCCACAGACACAAACTGCTAGTAACTACTAGTATTGAACAGTGTTGAGAGGAAAAAAAAGATTATATATTTTGTTGTTTTTCTTAAAAGCGTTAACCTAAAGCTGACATTGGTGTAATCGAACTATAAGGGGTGTTGCAAAAGATTCAAGTTTATATATACTTCAGGTTTAAACTTTATATGTACATAAATTGCCGGATTTCTGGATTACCAGTTCAATAATAAATCATTTACATACACTGCTGGCACTATCTGTGTGTAATGATATCTGGTTTGGCTCTTTGGATCAATTTAACTGATGACACGTGAAAAATGGATCCCAAATATATATTTGATTTAAAAATCAGAAAAAGTGCATATGCATGTACACATAGGCTCAGAAATAAAGTCCTACATGGCTGGTAAGATATTAATTGAAAAAGCAGTCAAATCTTACATTATTTTCACCACACTGAGAGCGGCAATTTGTGGAACTGTAAACTTTTTCACTGTTCACACATTCACCATTGCTGCACACCTAGAGATGAAGTAACCAACATGAATTAGAATGGCTTACAATATATGAGAAACTGTAATTTCATGTAATGCATGTGAAATGTGTAATTTTTCATGTAATCTGCATGTAAAATTATAATTTCAATTTATGTGATTTAATTACAAATTAGATAATTTTTTCCATTATAGAATCCCATGTGTAGCATCTTTTTTAGATGGAGAAATCCTTTATAAGTATTTGATGAAGGTATTATATATGAAAACATTGTTATATCAAACTCATTATCAAAATGGTTATGTCCTTGTTAATTCTTTGAGTGTTAGTCTATCAAATCATTCTACAATTATAATTGCCACAATTTCTTCTGTTTCTAGGAAGTTTCCTTTTTGATTTGATATGATAATATATATTACATCATAATTGCTGGTTGGCCAGGGAACCCACTGCTTTGTGTTTCCTTGGCTCCCAAGGTTTCTATCTCATCTTCTCTCTACATTTCAGGGTCTTCTTATGCTCTTTAAATACATTATGCTCAGAGTTTTAGCTGTATTTTGCAGAAGAAGTGTCTACTCCATCTCCTCTGGAACCAGAAGCCCTGTATCTATTTTAAAAGTAAGTCCATTATTATAATCTCCCTAAAAGTGCTCCAGATGCCACTACACCCCCATTTGAATGGCCAGAGTCCAGAATACTGATGGTCCCAAATGCAAAATTTTTCAGGCTCAACTAAAGGACATCTGGGGCTATGTGATATGTTTGCCCTAGCTTCCTGTGCCAAATTAAAATTTATCCAGGAAAAAAATAAATATTAGAGAACTAACATATTTTTATGCCTTTTAAGTTTGGTATGTCTAAGAATAGCATATTAGTGCAAAAATGAAAGGAAAATTCTTTAACTGATGTCATTGTGATACCCCATAGACTGGCATTTGCTAGGAATGACTTTCTTCACTAGTAATTGGCTGAAGAACCAGCACCACTGTGATGGGCATGCCTCTGTCCTAAGCCTTCTCTGGAAGGAACAGGAACTCTATTTGGAGGTGCATGGTCACAATGTACTGAAGAAAGCGAGATGTATTTCTTAGTAACTGCTTTCCCTATTAGCCCCCTTTTTAAGTCCCTCCCACTCTTACTGAAGGAGACCTATAATTTCACTTTGTATCTCAGGCTAATTTTCCATATCCAAAGTGAAGAGCAAATTGTTTGGTATTTTCTTCAACCTGGGGCCTCATACACTTTGTCTTGTTGAATGTTCTTGAATTTTCTAGCTTGTGGTTAAGTAAACACACCTTAATTTTCACAAATACAGATTTCTTACCAAGCTGATATTCATTTAATCATTTTAGTGACAAACAGTATAGTTAAATATATGGACTTGAAATCTAAGTGCCCATTAAATCATTAAATTCTAATTCTTTTTTTCTTACATTTTGACTTTTTGTTTTCCAATTTATTTCTCTATCAAATCATACAAATGACATTGCAATATTGTGAATGGTAGTGTAGAGAGAGAAAGGAAGACATACCACAGGGAGAAACTATTCCGTTTCAAATAGCTGATTTTTTTCATAAAGTATCATATGCTTTCCATACATTCGTGATGAGGTCGCTATTGTTTAGAGTATATAGTCTAACATTTTCATCTTGGCATGATAAACCCTTTCTAATTTGGCCTCATTCTGTCTGCTCAACTTCATGTTTTGCCATTTCACCCAAAGCTCAACCATACTGAAATTATTGGTTAACTGAATATTCCAAATACTTTGTACTTTTGCATATTACATAAGTATTTCTTTCTAAAAAGTCTTTTCCCATTTTCTGTATTGTTAAAATGTTGTTCATCGAGCCAAAGCTGAAATGTTACGCATTTAAGGTGCCATTCTGTGTTCTATGAGCAAAGTCAGTCACTTTTCCTTTAGACTCCTGATATGCTTTGGTCAATCCACTATGAAAGCACTTTTGTTGAATTGTAATGATCTGTTTAATTCAGTGTATGAAATTCTCCAGTCCACTCATCTTTAGTGTACAGAGACTGGCACCATAGTACGTGGCCAGTAAATATAATTAAATGAATAAAGAATGTTTGACTACTTTATAGTCACATTAATTAGAAAAAATATCCTGTCTATAACTTCATTAGTTGTCTATTGTAAGACACTAATTAAGTATATTTATCACAATTACATATCATTTGGTATAACTAAAATTAGGAAACATGAATGTTTATTACAGTGTTATTGCTATTCTGCTCCTCATTAAAAAAAATTGTCAACTTTTCTTTCCATTTACATAGGCCCCTTTGAAGGCAATTAGAGCATCCAATGTTGTTTTCACATGGCTGAATCAAGAAGTTTTAATAAAACAAAGGGCTTTCGTCTTACCATTCCATCTCCGCATTTTGTCCCAAAGGCAACCAGGCCAACGTCTTTAGAATCGTGGTATAAAAACGTGGTTTTGCATTTGACGGTGCCATTCTGGGGGTTCCACTTGGGATCATTGAGGTGATAGGTCTTGTCTTCTCCAAAGAGAGATGAGTGATGTCCTCCGGTACAGTACAGCTTTCCACATTTGACATCTCTGAAGGAAAGGGACAGTAGTCACAGACTTAAGACCAGAAATAAAACTTTAGAGACAAGGTTATCAGTGAAGGGGCCTGGTCCCTTTTTTCGAGACTCAGGTTTGCCGGCAGGTTGAAGGAGTCAGGATGGACAGAGAAACCACTGGACAAAGTACTGAGCCTGGGTACTGAGATGAGCAGGTAAAGAATGTAAAATGGTCGTATTTATTTTTGATTTCTCTGTGATTCTCACAAATCAATGGTTGTTTAAGTTTACAGACGAATACTTCTCATTAGTAAGTTGAAGGACTAAATCAAAGTTCAAGCATAACTTTAATCAGGACACCAAGATTTTCTTCTTATTCTTTCTTGCGTGGAGCACCATCAGTTGATTCTGACAACAAGCCTGTGAGACTGCTGTTATTATAACCCTCGTTTTACAGGCTAGGCAGCAATTGAAAGTCGGGGAAATTATGTGTCTGTCCATTGTCACCTAATGTATTTAGGAGCAAAGTTGAACTTGACCGTAGGTTTTTGCAGTTATTGTTTTCAGTCCAAATCCTTTTCTGTGGCACATGGCCTTACAGCATGTCTAGTAACAAACTTGGAAAAACAGTTCCACTCACAAATAAAAATAAAATAAAGAATGTTGGGCCATTCTATAGTCACATTAATTAGAAAACAATCATGTCTATAACTTTATTAGTTGTTATTTTTTTAATTTGCCAGATATTCTTTCAATGAGAATTATAAAAAGTCAAAAACTTTTTTTTTGCAAAATGCTTTTTAAAGAAATGATTTGCTTTTAATTACAAATACTGTACATGACGATGCCTTCTTTTGCAAAAATCAATAAATACAAGAACAAATTTTAAACACGTGATTTGTCCAAGATATTTTTAAAAAAGAAAAAAAAGCCTTATTTTTTTCAGTATTTATAAAAATCAATTTATTCCCTAACCTTTCAAAGATTAAGTTTGAAGAAGGTATGACTCAATTGGAGAAGAGAAAGACAGAGAGAGAGAGAGACCATCTTATAGCTGCTTTAAATAGATTTTGATAATTTTTCCAATGTCACCTTGCCTTTCTGGAACTCATACCTTCACAAAATAGCAGAATTTAAAATATTTCTAATGAACTGACTAATGGAGAGAAAGAAAATAAGTATCGAGCAGATATTATAAACTTTCTAAAACAGATCTAATTTCCAAATTTTCCTGCTTCCCCAATTTCAGCTTCTACCTTGTTTTCTTTCTATGGCTTCACTTCTTTCCTTCCCTTTTCTTTTCCCTTCTTCTGTTTATTTCCCCCTTCCTCACGTTTGCTCCAGTCCCTTGTTTGGTACCATTCTTTCCCTCTCTTTCTCTTCCACGCATCTTCCGTCTTCCCTGTCTTTCCTCCTTATATTCCATGACTTAATAAACACCAGCTAATGCTGTCAGGGATGTGAGCTCTCTCCTTTCCTGCTCCCCTCTCATCCTAACCTCCTCAGTAAAAAGGGGTCAACAGCTGTCAGAACACGAGCCATTCTGATTTTGCAAAACCCTCTAGGAGGGCACTTACTTTTTTCCATAGGGCACTTACTTCTCTTCACAGGAAATGAATCTGTTTTCCTGGTTTTTGCAGTACCCAAATTTATTTCCTTTTTTATTCATCTTGTAGCACACATCATGACTCTCTTTTGCCCCTGGGGTGCAAAATGGTATGATAAAAGTAAAACAATGAGAGCATGAACATCGTCAATCATAAGAGACCTTACTTTTCTAATGTAATTGAATTTTCAGTATCATGTTATAGCATGTAGTGGTGAAGCAGAATGGAAAAAATAATTTTAAAACTATCCTATTGTCTCTGGAGGATATTCTAGGAAGTAGGAGAAATAGACAAAAGTATACATAACATACAATAAATACGCATAACATACATTAGCTCACATACTGAGCTACTCGATTAATATTAGATGTAACATCCAGAGAAGTGCTAGGAAATACATTGGAATAATGCCACATATGGAATTATCTCCAATCTTGACCCAATTCCTATAGGACGATGCAGAGAAATACACACTCTTATCTTTATCAATCATTCACTGTCTCTCACCATCAGCAAATAGTTCAGAGCACTGATCATCCCGGGTGGGACATTTCCCCATGAAGCAGTAGCCTTCCTCATTCTTGCAAGGAAATCCATTGACTTGGAATTGGTCCTTAGGACATGCAGGAGAGTGGCCAGTGCACACTTCAGGAAAGTCACATTCATCTTTTGCTGGTCTGCATGTGGACCCTGCTTCTGTAATCTGATGAAGAAAAACAAATAGACTGAATCTTGGATGCATTTAGGTAGCTAAGGTGCAGTAAGTATGCAGAAAGATGACCCACTTAATTTATCTAAAAAAGGCAATAAGGCTAGATCATCACTTCTTTCTCCATTCCACTGAGAATTGTTATTATTCTTAAATGCTTTTGCTTTTATGTAATTTTAGGAATGACAACATGGTGTTTTTGAAATTTGGTATTAGAATAGGCTTAGGTAGAGTTGGAATGGACATAAAATGGAGAAATGGGCAGGTCTTCTCATTTATATTGTCTTTTCTCCTCATCTAAAAGGATCCAGTACACCCCTCAACCCCAAACCAGGAACCTCTGCCTATAATGAGAAATCTCCATTCCTAAGGAATCAGATTCCTCCATACGGAAAAAATACCCAGACTCTCATTCCTGGAGGGAAATGCCTAGAGATATTTTCTCACTTAGCCATTCAATATGCATTTGATTGTGCTGGGTTCTGCATGGATTGAAGATGCAGATATGTTTCTTTTCTTCATGAGTTCACAATCCATCCAGTGGGGTGAAAGAAGCATCAATAAGCCCTTGGATTTCTGATTGTCTTTCCTAGGAATATCTCTCCTCTACTAGCCATGACCACTTTCCAATCCCAATACAATCCTTTTCCCTTTTAGCCTACTCTTGTTGGGATAACAATTTTCCTCTCAACTGGGGTTAAACAGGTTGGCAATGATTTACACAGGAACAAGAATTGTCTTGTTGGTCATGGGATTCCCTCCTAAAATACCAAGTGCTGCCTACCAGCTTTTCCACTCCCCAGACTACTGTTCAGACATTGGAGCCTCTCAGAAGAGGCACTGTGGGGTATTTGCAAGCCTAGCCCCATTCTGGAATTAGTGGTGTAGGTTGTGCAATGGTCAGACAGCTCTTTGATCCTACATACACTTACACTGAAAACAGAGAAACCCTCTCCCAGCAAAAGATCTTACCTGACAAAATTCACAGCATTCTCCTTCTGCACAAGTAAATCCTGGCTTCAATACACATTTGTGTGCATCACAGCAAGGATTAGTGCACTCCTGGCAATAATAAAAAATTAAAGATCAGAAATCGGCATGTGGTTTGACTCCAATTTGAAGAGTTAATTAGTTGCTCTGCTGTGGAATCTTTCAGAGTTAAATATTAATGCATAACCTTTGGCTACGGTATTATAGATAAAGATTACCATTTGGAACTGGTGTTTGTTTCTTTCTGTTTCCTTCCCTTGTGTTTTTGGTACATTGCAGCTAATAAATTCTCACTGGCAGAATTAGAAAGTCTGAAGTTTGTGATTTTCCATTCTCCTATGACCTTGGTTCCCTCAAAGGGTCTTACTGCTGCTTCCCATGCTAAAGTCTGACATGAGATAATACAATTCATGAAGATCTGATTTCACTTGTTGCTCAAGGTGCTAAGTATTTCAGGTTGATGGTGCTTTTTTTTTTTAATGCATCATTAAATAATAACAGCAGGAGGGTCACTTAGGCTCTATCTGCTTGAGCAAAAGGCAGAGAAAGTTGTCTGCGTCTGGTCAGGTAAGATACATCATGTATGAGACTGAAAATGGTAGAACCATTCCAAAGAAGATCAGTTTCCAAAATTAAGATACTCTACACATTTAATCTGAGACATTTGAAGACTAGGTCTTAAAACCTCTGGACAGCTCACTGTGCCCCACTCTGATTTTAGAGTCTCTAATTTCTTATTAGTTAGACCTCTCTGAATTGTGCAGTGTCTAGAGCACAGGTACTAAAAATGTAGTCCTCAGACCAGCAGCATCAGTATAACCTCGTAGCTTGTGAAAGCACGGACTCTCAGCCCCACTCTACACCTGCTGAATCTGACTCCACGTTTTAACAACACCCCTGGTGGTTTATATGCACTTATTAATTTGAGAAGTAGGTGTCTAGAACACGGACCTATATGACGAGCTCTTGACAGAAAGAGCTTCTATGTTGGGGAAAAGTATATTAAGAATTATTTTAAAATTTGCGTCAATGGCTTTTTCTAAATGTTCTAGAGTTCAAGACTATAATAAATATGTGAAAGGTTAAAAGGTTTCCACTCTATTAAGAAAGGGTTTTCTAATAATGGGAACTGTCCAATGGCAACATAGGCTAGCCTCCTAAGGCTCCGAATAAACTTGACAATGATCAATTTTATAGAGCAGATTCCTACTATGCATGAGAGGTCAGACTTAAGAACACTTAGGCGTCCTCCTCACAAGAAGGGACAATCAATATATAAACCAGGTAAATGTCATTCTACTCTCCAGCAAGATCCTTATACATGATTGATAAGAAGCCTGGGAATGAGGCTGCACCAACAGCTTGTTTCCAGATGAAAAAAAAACAACAACAACAGTTTTTTAAAGTTTTACAAAACACCATGGTGGATTTGATCAATGGCCACAGCCCTGTCTAGGTTCTAGCTGACCATGAACTTAGTAATTTAAAGACAACATCATCATTTGCAAATACCTGAACAGGGCCACAGTCACACTCTTCTCCCTCATCCAACTTTTTGTTTCCACAATATTGGAAATCATCGAACTTGGCAGGGAATGGAACATTAAGCATGCAGGCTGGCTTGTAATCCTTCAGGTATTGCTGATATTGGTTTTGGCTGCATTTACTGAATTTTAGTGCAGGAATGCTAGAGATAAGGTAACAAAATAAGATTAATCGTGTCAAGACATAGTGGTATAGCAGCTGTGTAAGTTTGATGAAGCAATTAGAAAAACCAAATATAAATGTTCACTGTTAGAGCAGAGCAGCAACTGGGCTCTCTATTATTAAAAATATCTTCTAAAAACACAGCTAACGCATGCTATTTTAGTGCAAATATTCTGGCTATACATCGTCCGGCAAATCCTTTCTGAAGTTCATAGTTAAAACTGGTTGTCAATGCTTGCTACTCCCATATTCCTTTTTATTTGGTCCTCTCAAAATAATCTATATACTTGTTTATCATCCCTGCAAGATTGCAAACTTCTCAAGGTAAGGACTGTATAGTGTTCAATTCTTCTTTAAAAAAACCCCACCAGGTAACACAGTGCTTGACACAGTAGTCCTTCATAAATATTTTTGAAACAACGTATTTATGTAGTAGTATCACATATATCCTTATGAATGAGATGTGCTTCTTCTTGAACTGAAATGCACCTCCCTTCCATCTTCCTTTTGTTTCGACTCCCTGGTATTATTATTGACATAATAATTAAACACAGAAGGACTTTTAGAATCTTTTTTTTGTTTTGAGACAAAGTCTCACTCTCTTGCCTAGGGTAGAGTGCTGTGGTGTCAGCCTAGCTCACAGCAACCTCAAAGTCCTGGCCTCGAGTGATCCTCCTGCCTCAGCCTCCCAGGTAGCTGGGACTACAGGTATGCGCCACCACGCCTGGCTAATTTTTTCTATTTTTAGTTGTTTGACTAATTTCTTTCTATTTTTAGTAGAGACGGGGTCTCGCTCTTGCTCAGGCTGGTCTCGAACTCCTGAGCTCAAGCAATCCTCCCGCCTCGGCCTCCCAGAGTGCTAGGATTACAGGCATGAGCCACTGCACCCAGCCAAGAACCTTGATTATTATATTGGGATGGTGGGACTCTGAAAAAATCCTAATTATGTAGAAAATAACACAAAATTAAATATTAGTGAGTTCTTACTCTACGCTGGCCACTGCATTGGGGTGTGTTAGCTACCTTACCTCATTTAATCAATATATGGAAGCATTGATCATCAACAGACACTTATCTTACTCCACACAACGCATTATGTGTTCTGGCTGTGAAGGGATTCAAACGTACAAGACTCAGGACCTGGCTGCAAAGTAGTTCCCAGTGTAACGGGGAAATGCTGGACATTTATTTATTCTGTAACTATTTATGGAGGACCTAACACGTGCCTGGGACTTTTCTAGGACAATAGTGATATAACAGTGACCAAAACAGACAAAACCCTCTGACCTCATGGAGCTTAGATTCTAGTGAAGAAGGAAGATAATAAATAAGTTAAATATGTAAAATACAGAATATTTTAGATAGTAATAAATACGGAAGAGAAAGCAAAACAAAACAAAGGGGGAGAGAATGGAAACACGAGGATATGTATGTGATGAAACAGGATTGAAAAGTTGGATCAGGAGACCAGGGAAGGCAATGCTAGAAATGACGTTTGAGTAAATATATGAAGAAAGACATTATAGCTTATGTCAAAGATGACGAAACAAGGCATGCAGAATCTATTCCCTGCTAAGAGCCCGGGTAGAGATTGGTACTAATTGATCATAGTGTACTTTTGCAATTTGCCAAGATGGAATTTTAGAATTTCTCTCACTGTATCACTAGGAGAGAGACATTACCAGTTAAGATTTAGCCCCAAAAGGGAAACTCCTGACCATGCCTGGTTTTGTAATTAGACCTTCCAGGAAGTCCCACAGAATAACGATATGTCCTACAATAATGGAATATGACCCAAAAGGTACTCCCAAAATATTTAAATGTATTTTCCATATGGTTTGAACCTCACCTTCCGCTAGTATCCATCACGCATTTTCCGGAAGGACAGGTGCACGGGAACTCGTCATGCTGCATCCCAAGGTTATGCCCCAACTGATGTGCTATTCTATTTGCAACTATATTTATGTCAGGTAAAAGATCCTGATGCAAAAATAAATGTGAATTAGAGATTTCTAAACAATAGCACACTGTAGTACATAGTGCTTCAAATTAATAGTTGAAAGACCCAGTTTCTAGCTCCTAATTAACTAGAACCTATTGGAGAGGTCATAGCCTCAGTTACCTCCCTCCCCTATACTTCAGTTTCTTTAATTAAATAAGGAGGCTGGGAAAATGACTTTTTAAGTGTCTCAAGCTCTAATATTTTGAAATTTGTGGGATAGTACTAGTCATCGTTGGATTTACAGAAACTCATTCTTACAAATAGTTAAGAACTATTAACTAATGTTATTATGGTCTGAATGTTTATGTCTCTCCAAAATTCATATGTTGAAGCCCTAACCCCAAGGCAATGGCATTAGGATGTGGGGTCTTTGGGAGGTAATTATGTCCTGGGGGAAGAGCTCTCACGAATGGGATTAGTGGCCATATAAAAGGTGTTCAAATGAGATTCCTCTCCCCTTCTACCATGAGAGAACACAGACAGAAGTTGCCAAGTATCAGCCAGAAAGTGGGCCTTCACCAGACACCCAATCTACTGGTGTCTTGATCTTGGACTTCCCAGCCTCCAGAACTGTGAGACATAAATTTCTGTTGTTTATTTGCCACCCAGTTTATGGTGTTTTGTCAGAGCAGCTGAATGGACTGAGACCAATGTCCGATAGAATATAATAAAATTTATTATCTTCTCTATGCTAGATTTTCAAAAGGGATAAAAACAAAAATATACGAGGTTCTTGTTTTCGATTTATGGTCTCACATTGCAAAACAATGCTATGTAACCTTAAGGAGAGAGTTTCTATTATGAAGAAAATCCAAAAGGCAGATATAAAAAATCTTTGGCAGAATTGGTTGTTATCTTGGCTCATAGTTCTATTTCATGTTTTAATCTCTATATTAATAAAAAATTAATTTCCAAAGAGGAGTGGTATATCAGGTTATGGTAAAGCTAATAAAATATCCCAAATTTGATCATTTCATCTTACTCATATGAAGTGGAAAATGTGTCCTGGGCTGGTTGTAATATCATAATTGCAGCAGTAACAGCTTATATCAGATTAGACTGACTCTATTGTCCAAAACTCACATTACTGAAATACCATAGGCAAAGTTAGAAGCATAAAAAGAACTATAAAAGAAATAAGTCATGTAGTCATTTAAATAAGTACTAGCATTTAAATTTGAGGTTTTAACTAGACTGGACTGGGCATAGCAATAACAAGGCAGAGACCTAAAGGAAATAAATACAAACCATGTTTTCAAGAATCTCTCAGATAGGGTTACTTGGATATTATTTACTAGGAACTTAGAGACTTGAGAAAGGATGAGATAAACTAGGGGGGTCAGCAGTTTATAGGACGTAAGCTTTCTAAAAATGAATTGCAAGGCTGTCTTAATATGATATATAAAGTAATTTATGCGCATCATTATTAGTACAAGCACAAGTATCCATGCTAGCTAAATTAGCCATTAAGTTTTGTGTACCTTATCTGTCTTTATAAATAGCTATATTTAATATGCAAAAGAGCTTTCCTAATCATTGCATGTTAATCTGTACACGATAGCCTTTTAAACTCTGAACAACACTAGTTTACTTTCATTGTTTATCTATGATTTTTAATAAAACATAACAGTCTGTGACATATCTTGGCAGGAATGTATGACAAAACGCACATAGGGTCTCTTTTGATGGGATACAGGACCTATAGAGAACTTCAATTCAAACTTTTTGATTAACATAGATAAAACACAGCCCACCTTAATGACACTGGAGGAATAATAGGGCAGGCACATACCCCCTGGATAAGAAATTCCTTGCGCATGTGTGTAGAGCCACTTCCCACTGTAAACAAGATGCAAACACACTCCTCAATCTCAGTTAGTAGTTTAATTAACACAAAGATCAAATTGCAGTGAACCATCGCAATGAAAATGCTTGTGTATGTGCAAGTGCTTTCTTATTTCTGGAGTTCTGGAATTGAGACTGACTTTAGTTAATACCGAGCTCACCTTTAACCTGTGGTATATTAGAGGCATTGGAAAAAAAAAAACCAATGAAATTTAAAGTTGCAATTGTAGAAAAGTATATTCTAAAACCCCAACAAAATGAGGCTAGAACCCTATTTTACTTGACGCTAGTCTACGCTACATTCAGCTCTGAGTAAAACCACTTATGATGCAATCAATTAATTAATTAAATTTAAAAGTGTTTAGAAGGGAAAATGTAACACAGTGAATGAACCTAATACCGTGATTTATCAGATACATTTCAACAAAGTTTTAAAACTTTTAATCAGCCATAGAAACCCAGAGAGGGTTTGATAGCCACAATCAAACACGTGAAAGAGTTGTCATGTAAAAAGAGGACTGTGGTTGTATCTAAAAAGACCAATGTAGATATGTACATTGTAGGAGTCCAAATTTGATTAGATTTCAAGAGCAGCATTTAGAGTTGGGTGAGTTTACAAAGAGCTCTCGGGGACTGGAGGGCCGCCATCCTCCCCCCTTAGCCTCCTGAGTAGCTAGGACTACCGATACACCGATACACACCACAATAGCCAGCAAATTTTTTTCTATTTTTTGTAGAGACGGGGTCTTGCTATGTTGCCCAGGCTGGTCTCAAACTCCCGGCCTCAGGTGATCCTCCCACTCCAGCCTCCCAAAGTGCTAGGTTATAGGCATAAACCACCGCATCCAGGCTCAGTCTTTAACTTTTTTAATCAAAAAGAAATGCTGTACTTCTTTCTTTACTATTGAAATGTTCTTCTCTCCACATTTTAAGTGTCAGTATTTGTCCTTGCATCCTGAAGATCTTGGGCAAACACCACGTATGGAGATGAAGCACCAGGGGAAGTATAATCTAGAGTCTTCTCTTATGGCCATTTGTAAGCAAAGGTAACACCATGATAACGCCCCATCTACTGTCTTGCCACTTCTAAATCTATATGAATATCAAAGGGAAGATATACAAGAAGCCCAGCACATAAGAAGTCCCGAATATGATGCTCAATTTGACATTTAGTAAGTAGCATTTCACCCCATCTGCTTATTTGCGGATGTTCTATTGGTATGAGAGGCTACCGGTCAGAGTAACAGACATTCTGTGGAAGTAAAAGGTTTTCCTCTTATACCTATTTAAATATTTCTGGACTTATTTATTAAGTATTATAAAATATATGTGCAAGGAGGGGGCAAAGAGGTTAATTTTGCCCACTATGAAATTTATGGTGATATGCCTCTGATGAAACCTATGTTGGTAGGGACATCTGAGAGTGTCAATGATTGCCAAGAAAAATGGGGGAAAAATAAGTTTACGGTGATATTTTACTACCCCCCCCACCCTCATAATTTTGGGGCATGCTACTGCATGATGTCCAAGCCCAAGCCAGGCACAGCTATACCTCTGGAGACATATAGGCCATCCCAGATGTGAAAATGAGGAATGATAGTACTTTGGATGTCTGGTTCACTCTCATCAATCTGCCAAAGGAATGGACTTGATCTCTGACTACAGGCTTTGAAAGCTTTGTGTTTCTGAGTTCAGACTGGAAATTAACATCTAGATAGTACTAGAAAAAAAGATTAGCAGGCTGTATTTGCCAACCTTAGAAGAGATACTGATATAGGTAGATAAAGTAGGTCAAATGGATACCACTCTAATATAGTAGCTTTAAGGGCATCAGAAGAGATGCTCAAAGATGCCATTGTTCCAACGTAGTTCTTCCACAATTTAGCATTCCTTAGGATAACAGAACTATATGAAACACAAGGTTGGATTAAGTTCAGTTCCACAAACATGTATCATTTTCTCTGGGCTAAGTACTGTGCTAGATATTTTGAATAATAAAAATGATAAAAAAAATGGCCCCCATTTTTAAGAAAGTAATGATGGAGCAGTCTAGACAAATTCACGTTTACTTGGCAATATTAAAGCTATGGCAGGTTTCACTTATCAGATTATCTGTCCACTTGTGTGGTCCAGAAGATGGTCTTGAAGAGCTAGTTGCTGGATGGGGACAGTTTGAGGAGGAAAAATGCCGGGAGAGTAAGGTCCTTTCCCAGAAATGCAGGTTTTGGTGGAATACTGGAATGGCATGGCATGGGAGGGCGAAGGGAGTTAGTATTGGATGCTGATAAGTAACGGAAATGGATTCCAAAAGTAATTTGCTTACCTAATGGTATTTTCAACTCTGCCAAGGAATATGAATATATCAGATTTTTCCTTTTTAGTATTAATCAATATTAGGAAGATCATTAAGCAGTCCACTTGGAAATTTTCTGTAAAGCTAGAAATAACATTTTATCCCTATGAACTACCCAAAAGTCAATTGCTTTAAAAAGTTTTTGTTGTTGTGTATTTATTTTGTTTTCCTTTCTTAATAATCCACTTAAGTTATGCAGAAAAATAGAGTAGCCACATACCTGAGTAATAAAACATGATCAAAATCCTTCCTTGTTTTAAGGACCGTTTCTTGCCAAGTTGAAAAACGCAGTAAGGTAGTTTCTATGTTTGAATCTAATTCTATCTTATCTCCATTTGTCCACATTTCAAGGCCAACCAATGTCACATGGATGTTCAAGGTTTTATAAATCTGTTCAAAGAAGAGATTGTTTTTCACAAAGTCAAGTTGTTGGAAGGATCTTTCATCACTACTGCATTCCCTTACGTTTCTTAAAAAAATAGCAATTTTCACTCATGAGGGACATAACGCCTCATTTTATAAACAAACATATTAACATGGGATGCAGAGTGAATTGCCCAGAAAATACTGGGTGAATTTCTATGGTCAACAATGAAACTTGACCAAAATAATCTGACTCTCCTTGAACTATCATAAGCCTAACAGGCGCTGGTCTCAGGATGGGTCTAGAAGAAAGTTCTCAGATTATAACTGGTCTGAAAACATGAATTTACTAACAGTGGCACACGGTGGAATGAATGTTCTTTATTCATCTCTCTACTTTAGACCAACAGGGCAGGTTAGAAAGTTGGTATTAATTTTCAAAAACTTAGCTTAGCTGCAGTGTTTGATCTTTATGGTTGATTTTTAGAACTATGTTTTTTTAAATCTGAGAAACCTTACTGGGGACTGCTTAAAGCAAGCAGAAATAGGTGCAGTCCATACGTCTTCTCACCCCTATTCCCACCTGTTTTGAAAACTCGTAGTTGATAGATATTTTTATGCCAAGACAATAGAAGACAGAATGTAAGCAACTATTGCAAGAATTTTGAGACAAAGACTGTGTGTTATATCAATGTTATACTGCATAGCAGCCAGTATATGTAGGTTAAAAGAGAAAATAAATAATAATCTATAAACACTGACTTAAGAGCAGAAATGGAAAGGTTACTCATACAATGTTGCTAGAGAATATAAATAGTTATTAAGAAGTTTACTGCTCATATCATTCCTATAACATTAACTTTGCATTAATTTTCTACTTTTCATAACCTGTAGAATATGCTGAATTTCAGGTGTCAAAATCATAGCCTCAAAAAAATCATTTCATAATCATCAGAACTAGGCTCCTTTTAAAGGCCTATGAAGTTAGGCATCTAGTCAAACCACGACTCCAAATCTACACTGGAGACTGTGATACCATCCTTATTTCTATTGGCCCTGATCTTAGTGCGGAATGAACTTTGTGTGTCAGGTCCTGCAAAATGAGGATAACCTGGGCTTTGTGGACCCTCTCTATTCATGGGTACACTTTACATTTATAAAACTGGTTGCAAGTGCAAATGGAAACATTAGGGGTTACCAGTTCATCCTAAATTAGACAAATTAATCCTTTTAATGTATTTTACTGAAAGAGCTACCCCAGTTTCTGTGCAAAATCCTGGGCAATTAACTTACAGCTTGAAAGACTTATTGTTATACAAGGTTATGGAACAGCAATTTAAAGCAGTGAGATTTGGTTTATAGTGATTGATTTTCAAATTCTTTATATATTTCTTCATAAATTTTGTGATTAGAGACCAATATTTGAAACTTATTTAAATATTAAATGGCATTTATTTGGAAAACTAAAAACTCACAGCTGTGATTTGTTGCTATTATTTTTTCAATGAATTTTTGCTACTTAGTTTACTTGGTGATTTTTTGTGGTTTGGACTGCTTCAGTTCAGGGGTACACGCTAGGCCAACAGAGATCTATCCTATAAGGTTCTCTGAATTTGTGTTTTCAGGTTGATTCAAAAACTATATCAAATCTTACCATGTTGACAAAATTGACCATTCCCCAAATTCGGTTCCTTAGTTTATTGTAAGGATGATTATTCCTACGATACTGGAAATATAAACATCATATCAACATGTAGTAATAATAGGAATTGAATAAAAGCTCAATAAAATATTTCGCCCATTATGAGATATTACAAAGACAAAAAAACACTGGCTAATGAAGAAAGAGTCCTCCTTTCAGTCACCTAACACCAGGCAACTTACACAGAAATAAATTTTTGATATAAAATATTACTAAATACAGCAGTTTATAAAGACATGCTTTGGCTTGGCACCACTGTAAGTTTTTTTTTCCCCTAAATTTGTCCCCTTTTCACATTACATTATGTTACATTATTTATTAAACCAATGGATTTGTGTTCTTTAGAGTCCACTTTTGTCATGTTGAAGAAACACTACCTATTAAAGCTCCATAGTAATCATTATATTGCAAACAACAACAACTTTACCATCTCTTCTGTGTCTGTGGTGATCACAGACTGAGGAATATGTAATTAAAAAACACCCTGGAGCCAGAGTTGTGCTGAAGAGTGTCAGGAAACTGTGTCTACAAATTTCCTGTTCCAGCCTATTCCAACTTTTGTTCTCTTCTTACAACTGAATTCCCTTTTTGTACTATCAGGACCTCATGATCAATTATCAATTTAGACATGATAAAATATACTTCATAACAACATTAGATATCCTGTAGGGATAAGTGCAAATGGTCAAACTTCTTTCATAGAAAAAACCAAAAATAAATATGCTTTTCTTGAATCCTGAAAATATCCACTGGTTACCATTCCATTGTCTTAAATATCTAAATACCTCTATAAGACAGAGCATTAGAATCTCTTCAATTTTCCTCTCAAACCTACTCAACTTACTATGCTGTGATTTTAAGCTCTACCGTTTCATTGAAATTCTTGACAGCCCACAAATGTCCTCTTAACTATCAAACACATTGAGTGCTTTTTCCTTTCTGATCATCTTGTCCACGTTGAACATTGATCATTTTCCCTTTTAAAGACATCTCCTACCATCTTGGTTTCTATTCTCTGATACGATCATTTCCAAATTTAAATCTTTTGCTTCTCAGGAGGTTTAATTCCTCAACTCCTATCTGTACGTATTATGGGTCACCGAGCCCTTGAATTTTACTGACACAGATTTTGCCTGACAAATTGTCTGACGGAATTGTTCTGACACAGATTTTCTTCTTCATTTTTACTCCTCAGAGATTTTCAGTGTTTCCTTTTGAGCTCAACTATAGATTGCTAGCATGTTTTCAGTTTCTTATTCATCATTCAGTATTTCCATATGTTCGTCATGGGGAGGGAGGCTCTACTTTGAATTAGTAGGCTATTCTGCCAAAGAACCCAGTAGTCTCTTACCTACAATTGTCTGGGGAGGCTAAAAACAGAACTTTGAGCCCATTATGGAACTCTGACTAGGATACTTTTCTCCTTGATGTTAGAGTCACAACTACAGCTTTATAAGGATGAATGCAGAGCAAAATATTCATCGGAAAACTTACCACGTTATCATCGGCAACAACGAACAGTTCGACATACTTTTCATTATGGATGTTCTGTAAATTTACCGAAAATTCAGTGAAGTGTGGTTAACATTTTTTATCTTAACATTTTAAGTTGAAAAGAATCTAAAATTTTCAAGGTGAGGAATGTTAACATTATGGATACCAAAAGGTGAGGCACATGAGTATATTGGGTAATGTTATCAATGTATCTAAATGAGAGCCACTATATGATTAAACATGTGGCCCTATACATCAGATTTTAATGATGCTGGAGCAACATTTCATATTTGATTATACTTCCTTTCTTTGTTTAGTCTTTCAGGTCAAATAAGAGTTATAAATAATCATGAATCCAGACTTTAGGGTTTATTTTTTCATTTACAAAGTAAATACTTAATAAGTAAGCTCGTGAAAAGCACCCATCTACAGTTGAGAGCTATAACACAGGACTAATAGAAGTGACTGTATTCATTCTACTTCCCCCTCTGCCTCCCAACCTCCTAATTTGCAGCAGTCTCAATTGAAAGGAAACATGAATAAATGTTGCTAGTCATAGGTCTTTTATTTTTACATAACATTGATACCAGGAAATTCTTCTAAGTTCTCAGCTTTCAGTGTATATGCACCAAGGTTCATGCATATTCTCTGAGAACAAACCAGAGGCATAGTGTTAAAAGATTTGACTTTTAACACTTTTTGTGGACTGCATAATCATTTATTTGTTGATTTATTGGATCGAGAAACATCCATTAGGCATCTACTATGTTTCAGATACTATATGGATCATGGACATGAGTAGTAGATAAATAATCATGTAGCTTACGGGCTAACATCTAGTGGGAATTTAAGAGGATATGAACTAGTTGTATACAAAAGTCTGAAACACACAGGACTATGTTTGTGCCACCAAACCACCAAGAACTGACTTGTTTTTATCTTATCCTTAATTGTCCTTAATCATTAAAATATTTGCCCCGATCAAAGTGGGAGAACCTAGCTTGTCATCAACAATTCCCCCCAAAATGGCAGGGAACACAAGGAAAGACAATATCTAAGATAGGTTTCAGGACATTGCAAATTTCATTCTTTCCAACCAGTTACAGACCCAATGTTGTCAATCTACATGTAGGGTTGTCGACATCCCCCCTTTCTTGAAATTGATGGAACAAACTGAGATTCACCCTAGGGAATAAACGCTTTCTACATCGATAACAAAAACAAAAATTTGAATTTCAAATTTCAGACCAATGAAGTGGCAGACTCAGGGTAGCACATATTAATTCATTAGCTGGACTCATAATCTTTCCCTTCAAGATTATAAAGAAAATAAGAGGTGTTTTACTTGGGGTGAAGATGATTTAATAATAAAGTACTCACTTTTGCTTGGGAGTCTTCTTTAGATACAGTATCGCTTGAAACAGTTTTCCTGGTGAAGTTACGCTCTGTACAAGAGTAATTGGCAGCATATGGCAGCCTCGGGTTATATTTAAACACCAAATGTTCTCCCTCATCTGAGTATTTCACTGGTTCAATGAGGTACCTTTGGTCAGAGACTCTGAAAAATCCCCTGTAGAAATTGGGAACACAGCACGTATGCAAGATCCACAAGTACTCTATTTCTATTTTACTGACTTTGTCTTTTCAAGAAAGGGAAACTACAAAGTCATTGCGTCATGAGCATGTAGCTGCTGGGTGCTTTGGGTGGACGTGAGGTGACATGTGGCCTTCGATTGAATAACTTCTTCAAAGAGCCAACTTATCTGGATTTTCAGGAGAAGTTTCACAATCCAATCTCTGCTTTGAATATAAGAAGAGTAGCGATTTCCCCCTGAGGCTGTGGATTGCTGGAATCTTTTTTTTTTTTTCCTCACCAAATTTGGTGACTTTTCATGTCTATCATGCATTAAATGTAGAGTAAATATTCACATATGCAAGTAAAAATATTACTATACGGTAATTTCATCACTAAAGGGGTTCTCGTTCTTGGAAATACTGGAAACTGTTTGAGTAAATTCCCCACCAATGAAGAAAGAATTCCTTGTTCTTCTACCCTTTACCTCTCCACACTCTCATTTGTCCTAGAGCCCAGGATTCTAAAGAATCCTTTTCCCTGACTTTTTACTTTCCAAAGACTGGAAACAGGCTGATTTACTAAAAAGCTAAACTAATGAAGCTTGATGTTGTAGTAGGAATTCATAGAAGTGGCAGTGAAGAGACCTGGATTTTGCACTCAATTCTACCACCAGCAAACTGAATGTTTGCAAGCAAGTCTCTGATTTCAGTATCCCGGTCGGTCACATGAGAGGATGGGCTAGATGACTTGCATTAATCTCCCAGCTCTGAATCCCTTGCTCACACACTGCAACACTTGTCTTGTTTAGGACTGCGCATTAGACATCTTTTTGTGAAAACATAAATCCTAGGCTAGGGCTGATGCTCACTGCTGAAAATATCCGGTATCTCTTTTTCCCATAAATTTTTCTATTTACCAGCCTGGGTAAAAAGAAATAAGTGAAGCGAATGTCAGTGAAAATCCACAGGGAAACTCATAAAGGAAGAAGGAAGATGCGCTGCGTTACCTGAGACCACTACAGGTGCTGATGCTGGCCGCAGAGTCATACTCGTGTATGATGGCTCCCTGGTAAAAACAGTGATCCTGAAATAGGAGAAGATGCTATGAACACATTCATAAATATTTATATTATGTAAATATTAGTATCTAAACATTTTTAGTTCCAAATAGATCAGTATTTCATTCTGACAAATTACATTTCATATTTGTTCATGTATTCATTCATCACACTTTTTCATTTAGAAATATTTGAGCCTGCTTTAGACACTTCTGGTTTTAATTGCGTGATCGCTTTGTGTAAAGTGATGTATGGATTCTTCCCTTACAAATTCAATTGTCTATTAGGTGACAGTACCAGCTGTAGAAATGTGACCTTTTTTTCTTAGAAATATTACTGTTTTAATCCATCCTAAAATCTTTACCATACTGACCCTCTTGTGATAATATTATATTTTTTCCCAGTTGCCTATGAAATCAAGCCAAATTCTTGATTATTGCTAAAAGCAGGTCTCACTCTCCAACCAGTTCCTCTCATAACCCTCTCTCCTTCCTCTCTGACTCAATCAAGTTGGTATCTTTATTACTCCCTACTTGATGTCTTGCCCGTGGTAATCCCATCAGGTAATCATCTTTCCCATCATTTCTATCTCCTGCCTTTGGGTGACACTTTTCATAGCCCTTCAAGGAACTCATAATATTGCAGGTCAATAACCAACCCCTGCACAGAAGAGTGTTCCCTATTTTTCCTTCTGTCCTATTTTGCAAGATTGCACGAAGACCTGGTTCTTAGAGAAGTTAACAGTTGCTTTTTGAAAGCATACTTTTGGTAGGAAAGAGTGATGTTGTTCTTGGTTAGAAGGCTACAGAGGGCGTCTTCTGGAAAGGGGAATGAAGGTATAAAGTAGAATCTGTGTCTACTGGAATAATGTTAATGATGAAAGAGCAAAGATTTATTTGGAAAATGAATGAGAGGCTTCAACGCTGGTGCCTCAGAAGGACTGGGCAAGGGGGTGAGAATCACAGGAGGATCAGTGCAATGGAGATTTTAACGTTGTTTCATATCTTTGGATTTTATCCATTTAGCTTGATCACAATCTCATGAGGGTGCCTTATACTGCTTTGGTGTCCTGCTTAAACCTTCTCCCAGACTCAACACCATTCGAGTGTGTAGAAGTCAGTTTAGTAAAGAAAGATACACCAGTAGTCATTGATTTCCTTGTTAGGCAGCAATCAGCTTCCTTTAGGGTTCACGGGATCCTATTTTCCATTTTGGGATCATTCAGTATGAACAGTCAGTTCAGGATTTACTTCTGATGTAGCACTTTCTATAGCAGCTTGTAAAGCTAGAATTGGTTTGAACATCACATTAGGAGATAATAGTTTTAGAGAAGAGACATAGGAAAGTTCCATAGGGTACCATGATCTGAGGATGCCTGGTGAGTGCTTCTCCTCTTACGGAGTAGTACGTTTCACTGTAATTTGAGGCTAGGAACTCCCTGAAAAAGAGGGCAGAGAGGTAGTACAATTTATGCATTCTAAAAATCTGGCAGATAAAACCAATCATGTGATGGAGAAGCCTTCAGAGCAAGGTCCTCTTCGTCTGAAAATAGAAAAGCAAAATCAAGCCCACTCATATGAAAAGCCTTTCTACTTAAATTTCATGGTTTTATAAAGACATGTTTTATAAAGCAAAAAAAAAAAAAAATCTGGCAATTTTAGCAAAGCAGCCTTGTAAAAAGAACTCAGAGAAAATGTTATATAAGTCAAAAATTTGAGAGCCTAAATTAATGCAAAAACGTGATATATGTAATGAATATATCTTAATATATAGTAACCTAACCAGCTACACAGATAAGAGCAATATGTATTAAATATAATGAATTCCCACAAGCCCACACCGTACTTGGAGTTGAACCCAATCTCTATCCCCCACCACGAGACCCCACCCCTTGTAGTGGTCCCTGTATTTATTGTGATGGTTCTGAACACAGTCTGCTTTACTGCGCTTTAACAAGTATCATTGAGTACTTTTTTCTTTAATACCTCTTTGGACTACTGCTGGCCACTTCTTAATCCCACCCTCAACATGACAAACTTCTAGAAGTGCTTCAAAAACCAGTTCAAACACGCTTTCTAACTCCATCAAGCAGGTGCTGAGATTCCATCCACTACGTGTATTTCACACTTCCAGAGATCTTCACTTTCCTGCTACCACATTTTATCATGTATTAGGGGGTTGGCAAACCTTTTCTACAAAGACCAAGACAATGAACATTTTAGGTTATGTGGGACACATAATGGTCTCTGCTACGTGTTTTTGTTTTGGTTTGTTTTTTTGTTTGTTTGTTTTCACTGTAAACATTCAAAATTTTAAAAATTTGCCTTAGAAAACATGTCCAATTGGGCCCATCAACTATCATTTGCTGACCCCTGATGGATTATGTCAATCTTCAAGGTTACCTGTGAACCCCTTTAGGAAAAGGACATTTTCCCCTTTTATTTGTGTCTCTCTGCTTCCTAAGACAGTATTTAGAATATTGGCAGTGTTCAATAAATAAATGCTGAATAACGTTCAAGATGAACTACAGAATTTCACTCTTGCTATGACTGAAAAACCTACTATGAGATTGACATTCTGTATGTAATAATTTAGTTCTAAACAACACACAAAAAAGCAACTACCTGAAGGATCTGATTACTGAACCAAAGCAGGCAGACTCGGGAAGGACGCACAGCACGAGGTGAGTTTCTCACTTTTACAGCTTTTTCAGGCTGAAATCTGCCTTGTTGAGGATGGCTAAAACTTTGCTAGAAAACCACGATCTTTCTGATTTGAAAACCCATAGAACAGACTTGAGAGAAATCATAGTCACAGGAATTTATATCATAACCATGGAAATAAATTATGGGACCAACCTAAGTGTCCATCAACAGAAGAATTAAGAATATGTGGTGAGTAAACACAACAGAATTCTATTCAGCATTAAAAAAAGAAGCAAATTCTATCATCTGTGACAACATGGATGGAATTGGAGAACATTATGCCAAGTGAAATAAGCCAAACACAGAAAGACAAATACTGCTTGATTTCCCTTCTATGTGGAATCTCAAATAATCAAATTCATGGAAGCAGAGACTAAAATGGTGGTTACCAAAGGCTGGAGGTGTGGGGGAAATGGGGAGATGATAGTCAAAGGGTACAAAGCCTAAGTTAGGTGGGACAAGTAAGTTCGTTTGTGTTTTTTTTTAAGATCTATTACACAGCATGGTGAATATATTTAATAACAGTGCATTGGACATTACAAAATCTCCAAGGGTAAATTTCAAATGTTCTCACTGCAAAAAAATAATTACTTAAGGTAATAGATATGTTAATTATCTTGATACAATTATTTCACATTGTATTCATAAATCATAACATCCCTTTGTGCTCCATAAATATACACAACTATTAATATAATTTGTCAGCTTTGAGCAGTGGCAGTATCGTTACCAATGAGGTTTATCCAAGGCACGATTGCTGCTATAAGTTGTCTATTTACCTTAAAAACAAACGAATAAATAAAATTCAAGGGCTATGTGGATATGCATTGAAGGTTTAGGCATTTCACTGTATGAAAATTTTACATAAAGAGAAAAAACTGTAAACTAATGTTGAACGCTAATGATAATCTTATTTAAGTATTAGGGGAAAGTATACTGATATGCAATGTAATTTCAAATGCATAAAAATAAGATGGAGGATGAATGGATTGATTGATGGATAGCTGAATAGAGGAATGAATAGATGGGGATTATATAAAACAAGCATAGTAGAATGTTCACTGGTGTATATAAATCTTAATGGAATTATGGGTATATGAATGTTCATTATAAAATTTTTTTAACTTTGCTGTATGTATAAAAAAATTTTATAGTAAAGTGGAAAATGAACCAGATGCCAGGTAAGTGGAATACAATCATTTTTGTGATTATCTTGAAATAGCATATATAAAGCTAGTAAAGTTCTCGGTTGCATAGTAGATTATAAATTAATATTCCTGATGCCTCATATGCACACACAAATTTAACTTTTCACCTATTAATGGATTTGTTATAATGAAAACAAAGTTGACCCCATCAGTGTTTCCACTGGATTAAGGAACAATCTGATTCAACATTGTTGGCCTGCAAAGATTCCCCACTGACTTGAGGAATTCATTTCACTGGCAGTTTTTACAAAAACTGGGACACCACAGACTACTAAGGCTACAAGGTGTTGAATCACAATAGAACTCACCTTGACCTCAGAAGATGAAGTATTAAGGTTTTTCTGTTTAGCTTTATTTCATACAACAGCTCTTCTTCATATGTCTCCTGAAAAACAAGATCCATCGTGCGACTTAAACATGTGCTCATGTACTGAGTGCCGGGACAAGCAGTGCTGTGAGGGTTCCCTGCCTCCTGCAGTTTACCCCGCAGGCCTTCCAGGCAAAAGGATAAGTGCTGATCAAGATGAATTAGGAGAGAGCTAATATCAGGAGGATATAACTCAAGTTATTTTTTAGTGGAAAATTTTAAGGGGCTTTCTTTTCTAGTTACAAAATAAAATAAAATGGAAAATGCATATTTTCCCCTCATCTGGGGATACACCAATTAGTACATGTCCATGCAGTAGCTCCTACACACATCTTCTGTTTATGTATTTTTCAACAATTTTGTATATAGTTTTATAGTCTATATTTTCAACAATAAACTATGACCATTTCCTATTCTAATAAGTATTCTTTTATAACATGTGTTTTATTGCTGCAAAGCACAATGTGAATATTATGTAATCTATATTATCAAAAATTTGGTTTGAGGTACTTCACTGTAGTTAAACAGAATTGCGTTGTCAATGACATGGAAAAGACATAAGACTTTTGATAAATATTGCCAAAATATCCTGAAGAAAGGAAGTACAAATTTAGAACTTCACCATCAACTTATTGCAGTTTCTGTTTCATGACCTTCTTGCCACTAATAGATATTATCACCAATAAAAATCTTGCAGACAAGGAAATGATAACTTATTGTGATAAACTGTTTTCTCAGATGACCACTGGCATTTATATTTTTCTTTTGTTACTTAGTTATTTGTAGTTTTCATGTGAATTTCTGACTCATGTTCTTTCACCATTTTCTTTTGTGGTATGTTATTTCTTTATGATGCATAAAAGTTCTTTATAATTTAAGGTTCACAACTGTTGGTCATATGTGTTGCACATTTCTTTGAGTTTATCGTTCATTCATTTATCCAACAGATGCTATTTCAGGTACAGGGATTATACGGAAAATACAATGCAGTACAAGTTGGAGGTCCCAGCCCTCATGGAAGCCCCAGCTTGACAAAGAAGAAAAATGGAAAACCAAACACATTTAACTTAGTAGCTTTGTACTAGGAGAAAAGCAAGGACTGTGCCAGGGGTATTGAAAGGGAGATTCAGGGGCAGGAAACAGCACATGCCAAGGCCCTGAGGTAGGAAGCAGCTTGACATGTTTGAGGAACAGAGAGATGTTCAACGTTGCTGGAAAACCAAGTGTACATTGAATGGAAATGAGGTTAAAAGGTAGGAAGGAGCTAAATGCACAGCCTAGCAAGTCAAAGATTTGGACCTTATCCTAAGAGCAAAGAGAAGCAAAGAGTCTAGGCAGAAACATGCAGAGGTAAGCATGGCTTACTTAATATTGATAACGGGTGAACAAAAATCAGTACTATAGACAGGGAAACTGTTTGAAGGCTGTTGATGAATGCGGGTGATTTGAGCATGGGCAGAAGAAGGGTAGATAATTTCAAAAGACATTTACATGCTGGAATCTGTAAGGCTTAGTGATTGTTTGATGGGAGAGGCAAATGGCTCAAGAGTGAGCCCAGGTTTCTGACGTACTTAACTTGTTTAACTGTGCCACTCCTGCCAGGAGGGTCTCAGGAAGGGCAGCCATGAGGCAGGGAGAGGGTAGTTTTGTATTTGATGAATGACAGGTGTGCATTAGTTAGGGCTGTTTTGATTGCACGTTAAAAACCCAAGGCTTAAAATGCAAATGCCTACTGACATAGATATCTAAAGACATTCACCTAATTTGTTTTGTAATAGTGGGCATTGAAAATAGCCTAATTTTGAAGCTTGTTCCCTCTTAAGTACATCTATTTTCTAGAATAAACATTCATTATTTTGGAAATAATATTTTAAATATTTTTAATTTTAATACCTGAATAAAGACCCTTTTGAGCAACCGGTCAAGCGGGACTTTTTGTTCCTGTGAAAGTTGTCCAACTTTGCTGCAGACTCCGTAAAGCAAATAAACCTGCCTATCAGATCTCGCGGAAAGCAACATGCTCAAGGTAGCATTGCACAGGCACCAGCTCAGAACAAATGAGGTTGTTTTAAGTCAGCCTGGAAAGCTGTCAGTGGAACTCCTCCATAAATTGGAAAATTCAAAATGGTACCCCTAAAACCTGTACTTTAGTCCCTTTTGTTTTCTAACTCATTGAGCAACTGCTTATCCCCAAGCCCATGGGTGTGAATTCTCAGAAAAAAATGAGACTCCTCTCTTCCTACCTGCTTCTGGTTGGGGCCAGAGACAGCTTTCTACATGCCCGTGAAAGCAAAGTAATCTTATTTACTAAATCAAAACCTGTACCGGTATGTCGTCATCATGGGTGTGTCCAACATCTCGCTTCTGGATCAGAGGAAGCCTTTTGGGATGAACCAGTTCTTGACCCTGTACTCCAAGGATGACCTTTTCTGCATGGAAACAGGAGGAGGAAAATCCAGCTGACATTAACACTCATCCACCCTGATTGAAACAAAGAATCGTTCTCATACGGTTCACTCGGCCCCAGTTAACAGCCGTGTACGGCAACACTATGAAATATTCCCACTTCATATGCAAAGAAATCGAGACTGATATTTGAAAATTAGGAAAATGTAAGCAAAATTGGAAAGGAGGCAAAGAAATCAGGGTTCCTTGGCATCTTCCACATTTCATCTTGTTCTGCAGTGGTCATTTTTGCCTTTTCTTTCCCCGTATGCCTGTCTCTGGATTCTGCCTCCTGTCAAAGCCTGCTTCAATGTAAATTACTGCATTTGGTGTTGCAGGGATATTTGCATTTGAAGTCTTACCTCCCGAGTATAAGGCTTTCACATGTCAGAGAGTTTTAGGTAGCCCTGAATCAGTGCTAAACATAATCTTCTATTCATGTCCTGTCAGGTTGGTAGTCATCTATGAAGCAAGCCCTGATTAATCAAGGTGTGGTTTTTTAAAAAGCAAGAGGAGAGGGCATGGGCTTTTTGGAATATGCTCTGATTTGAATCAAGGTTTTACCAGTTCATTAGCTGTGTGACCACGCGCAGTGTATCTAATCTCCCTGATCTGTAAATATCAGTCTCATTTTCCTCATCCATAAAGTGAAGATATTAATATTGAATTTTAAACATTCTAACATACGAAGTGGCTAATGGCTAGCACGGTGCCTGCTATGTTGCTAGTATTCGGGTACATGTCCCCTCCTCCTTTTGCCGTGGATCCAAATTGTTTAAGAGTGATAGGCTATTATATAGACTCATAGAAAGTCATGATTAGTCATAACCTAGTCCAAGTTCTAGGCTATGTTCTCAGAAAAGTCATCAATAACTTCTATTTATGTGCTATCACGTTAGTTGTGATGTTATTGTTTGTATCACTGACAATTTAAAGTTTGTGACTAAAGAGATATTAACCTCACAACATGAAAACCATGATAAAAAGAGTGAGACATACCTTCAATCTGAGAAATGAGTAAAATCATCAAACATATACACCCAGAAAACATTCTGAATGATTCAGGCGGAGGACAACAGGAGTGCCGGAGAGATGGTGTGCACCTTTCTTCCTCCTTTTCTCCACTGCAAAGATGAGGACCTAACAGATAGGTGGTTTTGATCCAGCACAAGGAAGCGTTCCTTAATGAAGTTACACAACTTCTAAGGCGCTTAAGGCTAAAAGCTGGAGGTAGGACACTGTGTACTAATTAAAGACAAGAATCAAGGTGGTGGTGGTAGAGGTGGGCTGGGCATAGATTTCTACTTCGTGTCTAGTATAAATATGATTCTGGATGCATTAAAACTTCAAAAGTGAAAACTATCAGGAATGTCTAAGAGAAAGTTAATGAAGGAGGTTTATATATATTTTTTGTTGAAGAAAATGAAATTCTTGTTATGCAGAATACCCCTTGTAAAAACTGTGAAGGAACGTTTGATAAACAAAAGAGAAATATCAAAAACTTATATATGTCACAAATATTAATTAAAAGATAAAAACCCCAGAAATGTATGCAACATATATAATAAAAGATGGGAGTATAGTATAGTATAGCACTCTTTCAAATCAATGTAAAAGAGAAAATACTAATAGACAAACATACAAAAGACCTGGACAAACCTATCTGTATGTGTGTGTTCTCTTATGTATCCTGCTGCCGATATCATCCCTTTATCTGACTTTGGGAATCTGGCCCCTCTCCCATCTCACAATATCTAATATTCACATAAACTGACCCCAGCTATGTCAACTGGAAGCTTCATTTTGATGTTTAAATAATCTCAAGTATCTTCCTTTTGAAAAATCCTACCCTCATTTCTAGATCCCACACGTTCCTCCTCTCACCTCCGTTCCCATTCCCTTTTCAGCCAAACTTCCAGGTTTATGTGGACATCTTGTGCCTATTTTCTTACCTCCAACTTATCTAACACATCCCAGTTGTAGCCTCTGCCTCTATTTTTCTGCCGAAATAGCTGACTAATATCTCCAACAATTTTGCCATTTCTATATCTGACAGATACTTTGGTTCCTCATCTTACCCTCTCAACGACATTTGGCACTGTTGACCACAACCTCTCCTTTGAAATATTCTATTTAGCTCCCTAATGCAACAGTCTTATTAACATTTTTCTAGGTCTCTGGCAACTTGTAGGCATATCCTCTTACACTCAGCCTTTAAATTTTGGTTGGTAGCATGGTATTTATCCTATGCCTTCTTTTCCTCTAACTATGCTTGTTCCAAAGCCATCTCATCTTCAATTATGGTTTAATTATCACTATGCTAAGCCTCGCATTTTATATTTCCAGCCATGTGCACAACAAACCTTTACAGCCAACTTTCTATTCAATGTCTTCATTGGAAGAGCTCAAAGCCCCCCTAAAATCAATACATACAAGACTCAAAGTGCTTTTCCCCCAACTTATTCTCTGTCTTAGTTGATGACGCCAGCATCCAGTCAGCATTGCAAATCTGAAAGTCAGTATCATCATGGGCTTCTTCCATAATCAATTCATCCCTAAATATTTTTATTTTACCTCCAAGAAGTATCCTATCCACTTCTCATCAGCTTTTCTGTCTCCATCCTAGTCCAACCTATCATGGGCCCTCTTTGGCTACACTCTAAAAAGTGTGATCTTTTCAATACGCAGACCTGATTATGTCATGTGCCTGTAAAAAAATCCTTCACTAGTTTTTCATGGGTGTTGGGATAAAGATTTACTTGGCTTTAAAGCCCCAAAAGGTAAATTCCTTGCCACTTACTAGCGCCGTGGCTTTCAGTAAGGTATGCAACATTTCTACACTTCTGTTTTCTCACCTATAAAATGGGCATAATAAAAGCTACCTCATAGGGATAGTAGGAGTATTAAATAAATCTCTGTCGACCAGCATCTTATATCCTGTTTCATTCACTCTCTCTTGACTATTTACACCATTTCTTCTCTCAAGTTTTAAGTCTCCTCTTCCTTCCTCTCATCTGATCACCCTGCTTTCTTGTTCACTGAGAAAAAAGAAACCACCAGAAAAACTCTCACTTTCTCCCCTTATCACATCTACCTTATTATCAACAATATTTTGATGTCTCTGTGACTCAGGTTTTTAATCTCCCAAAATGAGGACAACAATAATGCCTAACTTGTAGCAGCTGTTGCAAAGATTAAATGGAGTAATTGATGTAAATCACTTAAAATCAATGCCTCCTGTATATCAAAAGCTAGGTAGGTGTTGATTTTCTTCAGGGTTCTATAAATGTGGATTTTTTTTGGGTTGCTTTTCCTTCTACAGCTTCATCTGCTGCTATTGTTTTTTACTGTCTCTGAGCTCCTGGCTTTCTCTCTTTACTCTAACACGCAATGCTTTCTCCCATTAAAGGGCTTCTGGACATATTTGTCTCTTTTCCTGTTGTCCTTTCCTTTCCTCCTTGGGGCCAAATTAATTCCTCATTTTTCCCTTCTCAGTTTTAGGGTCACTATCTCAAGAAAACCTTCCCTAACCCTGAAGTCTACACCACTTTTCTTTGTAAAACAGGACCCTCTTTCTTCTGAAAACTTAACGTTGGTGTATCATACACTTATTAGCCTAATTATTTGAGTATCTGTCTCCTCCAGAAAACCACAAGCTCCAGAAAGCAAAGAGGGTGCTTGCTTTTCTTTACTCTAATGCCCCAACCCTGCAGGGTCTTGCAGATAGACACTGTATTCTGTATACATTTGTTGAATGAATTCCTCGACTACTTTGCAACATAATCATTGTCTGATGATACCCTTACATGTTCTCTTGCCAAAAATTTTGAACATAACATTGAAACAGCTTTAACCCAAACTATCATCTCTGCAAGTAGAATTTCCAACATTCTTTCAGGTCAATAGAAGAGATAGTTGAAGGCCAATGGGCCTACTCATGTGTTTGACCTTCATCAAACAAACGTTCAGTCACACATCAAATGGAAGTTATCAGCTTGATTCACCGTTACAGTTGAAAAGAGCATTTTAAATTGGGTGATGGGCAATAAGTTGAGCTTGCCTTTGTTATAGTCAAAATTGTGGAAAATAGAATAAACCAATTTTTAAAATAACAATCATGGAATCTCAATTATTTATAGTGTCATGTCAAATGATAAGGCTTTCACGCATTTGTCTGATGTCTTTGATCAAGTTATGGTTAAGCTAACTTTCTAGTCTATCTGAAATATTAGAGATACGGCATTAACTATGGTTAACCCAGATAAAACAGCCAAGAACTTTAAAGAAATTCACATAATTTTTTTTTGTAATTTATTCAAACCACATAACAAGTAGAAATCAGCGATTCAAAGAAGATTTCTGCCTAGCTCTGTGTTCTTTACGTTATATGCTGGGACCTCTCTTTTGAGGTGGGGGAGGGGAAGCTTTGTTCTTTCTCACAATCAATCTATAATCAACCTTTCAAACTTGAACATCATTCCTCAATTCTAAACACTTCCAGGTCATTGGTATGGCATAGTGAGAAACGAAGATTTTATGACTGGTCTATAATTTTTTCTCATTCTCAGGTCACAGCTTTCTGTATTTAAATTAATGAGATCACTAATGTATACAAAGTTGTTTTTTTTTTTTTTTTTTAAAACCAATGAACCCTGGAACAGATTTCAATATCAAAGGAACTCAGTGGAGTCCAAATGTCGAACAAAAGCAGATTTGAGAGGAGATTAAATAAGTATGAGAACGTCCTGTTCCCTCCTTGTTTCTCAGCTGCAAATTAGTGAAGCAATCTCCCAGAGAAAGTGTTCTCATTGAGTCCAATCTTGGTTTCCCATGAGGAGTTTTGAGGTTGTCAGTTCTTGTGCTCATCCCTTATCACCACTGGGATCAGCTTTTTACAACATCGTCAACCAGAAGTGTTTGTCTTGGAGGCTTCACAGCGGTGTACAGAACTTGTCTTCTTTCTTCTTTTGATTTTTCTCAAAACCCAGATACCTCTTCAGGCTTGCCCTCCTAAACTTCCTTGTTTTCTCATCCCCACTCCTTCTCCTAGCTAGCCATGTGAAGAGCAACCCCTTAGACCTTCTTGAGGACTTGGAAGAGTGAACTCACAATGGCAGAGCCTCAGGAAGAATGACAGGTGACACAGAAGACAATGAGTCAGAAAGGGCAAGCTGCCCACTCCAGCGACCCTAAACACTCGCCTTTGTACCACCTTTGTCAAGTGAAACGTGAAGAAAAGCTGCGGTGCATTCAAGAGAATGAAGTGAACGAAGTGAATGAAGAAAAATATCTCATATGAATTATAATAGCAATGGTAAAAGCCTCCTGTAGATTTCTATTTGAAGTAAATACTTCATATAGTATTGACTGCAAAAAAAATTAGCATTTTCTATCTGACTTTAAAGTAAATATTATTAAGTACTCCAAAGCCACATTAGTCAAGGGGAACTTGTAATTCTCTTCGTAAATTCAGAATCTATTATAATTCCAGCCCATTATGTGTTTAATCGCACTGAAAGGAACACAAGATTCTAAACCAGGAGCTCTGTGTTCTCCTGTCACTAATTCAGCTGACGAAGAAAGTCAAGTATTTCTCTGGGCCCCAGTAACTTATTTATAAATTGAGATTGTCATAATGTTTGATCTCTAAAATCTTCTTAACTTCATAAAAGCTGTATCTCCATGATTTTATTTTTTTCCCCTTTTCTTAAAACTTCTTCATTGTAAGCAGAGATTTTAATTTGCCAGAATAATGCAAAATTTGGGGTTTATTAATACTCTCAGATTTTCCATTCCCAAGCAAAAATTTATCAACTAATATACATAGTAAATGTCATGGAATAAATACAACAAGAACCATAAGAAATTCACTCACTCTTCCCATGGAGGGGCAGATCAGAGTAAATAGAGTGTATAATAATTTTACCTCTTAATTCTGATAATCACATTATTTAGCTAGTCACATTGGACAAATTACTTAATGTGCCTGGAATCTTGGTTTCCTCGTTATCAACTAGGGATAGTAGTGCATTCTATACAGGATCACTATGTACATGAAATAAGATAACTAAAGGATAGTACGTAACACATACATAACTCTCAATTTTGTTAAAAGGTTGACAATTTTCTCACCTTCAATTTCACTGCTTCACAACAGCTTTAAGAAATATGCTAAACTCAGTAAGATCTAAATGGGTTACATAACACAGACTTAAAGCCAATTGGTGACAGGGTGTGAAAAGCAATATCATCAGATTTTCCCCTGTTGAATAAGTAGGTCCAAGGTGATAGCATTCATGATTCTATTCATAAATCCCACATTCCTACAGAACCATGTCACAGCTTCTCTGCACTCTTCAATTCTCTAACACCTCCTCCCTGGTCTCTGATAACTGATGGCCTTGCTTCCTATTTACTGAAAAAAATAGAGACAATCAGAAAGGAATTTCTATAGCCCCACCACCAAATTTCCCATCCATCTGTGCCCTATCCTCTATCTTATAGTTCCCAAGGATGAATGGGCCACGCTCCCATTGAAGACTGACACTTACACTTGTACACTAGACTCTGCTCCTTCCCCCATGAAAAGACAATGTGCTGGCAGCAATTAGCCCCCTCTTGCATCTTCCCTTCCCCCTCCATTCTGGAGCATTTCCATGAGCATCCAGACAAGCTCTAATTTCCTTCATCTTTAAACAAATTATAGCAACTCTCCTGATCTCACATCTGCTTCCAGCAACCTCAACATTTTTCTGATCCCTTTGTAACTAAATCCCCTCAAAGAGTTATCTATAATCATCATCCCTAGTTCTTCTCTTCATCCTCTCTTTAAGTCACCCCATCAGATTTCTGTCCCCACTACTCTATGGAAACTACTCACCAACGAGCCCCATATTTTACATCCATTTATCGGTTCTTAGCTGCCCTGATTTCATTTGGCCTCTCAGTCATGCTTGATCTGTTACTGATCATCTCTTTTTTCAATACACTTTCTTTACTT
Organism: Eulemur rufifrons; assembly: GCF_041146395.1. NCBI lineage: Eukaryota > Metazoa > Chordata > Mammalia > Primates > Lemuridae > Eulemur > Eulemur rufifrons. The sequence goes on from NC_090994.1 coordinate 7,276,079, forward strand.
GACTTTCAGCCCAGCTTTTTCTTTCTCATTAGTGGCTCCTTCTCACTTTCCTTCACTTATTTCTTCTCGTGCTCCAGACATTTAAACATTGCAAGGGCCCCAAAGCTCACTCTTTTTGCTTATTCTGTTTTCTGTCTACGTTTATTCCTTTGGGAAATTCTCAACAAATTGCATGTCTTAAAAACTTTAGCTATGTTGATGATTTTTAAATTCATATAACCCAGAAATGTTTCCTTGACTTCAGTTATTGATTTGTCATTTCCATTTTGATGTCTAGTAGGCATCTCAATTTTAATTTATACAAAAATAAAACTCCTAATCTTTATCTTCAAAATTATTTTTCCAAATGTCTTCCTCATCTCAGATAAATAGCAATGACGTCTCCCATCCAAGTACTAACCAGGCCCAACCTTGCTTAGCTTCTGAGAGATGTCACCATAGCTACTCAAGCCAAAGACATTGGAGTCTTCCTGGACACCTTTCTTTGTCCCACACTCGACACAAAATGTGTCAGGAAACTTTATTGTTTCTCATCCTTCAGAATATAGTCAGCATCTAGCCACTGCTCATCTCCATGGCTACCACTCTGAGCAAATCCCTAGTCATCTCTCTTGGATTTCTGCAACAACCTCCTTATCAGAGGCTTCCCTGCTTCTATCCTTGCTTCTCTCCCATAATTATATTTTCCAAAAGTAGCCAGCCTCCCTCTTCAAATGGATGCGATGCCATATCATTCCTCTGTTTAAAACCCTGCAATGGCTTCTTATCTAACTGTAAGTAGAAGCTAAATTCCTTGTAATGCTCTCCAAGTCCTTGCTTGCTCTGGTGCTCTGGGACCTCACCACCCTTTCTTCTCCTCCTCTCTCTTCAGCCACTCTGTTTTTCTTGGGGGCCTCAGGGCTCCATGCTCATGGCTCTCTCCCTCACCTCTTTTAATTCTTTCTTCAAATGTCACCTCTTCAGTAAGACCTTTCCATTTTTCAGAATGACCAAGTGCTTCCCACTCTATTTTAAATCGCATCCCCCTGCACACACATACATCTAAACACTCATCCCCCTCCACACTTGGTTTTTTATCCTAGCCCTTTTTATAGCATCTGGCCAATGAAGACATTTATTTATGTATTTGTTTTTCATCTCTTTCCCTCTACTAGAATGTAATATTGAGAGTTTTGTCTGTGGGTTCATGCTACATCCCCAATGTCCAGAATAATCCCTCACATATAGTAGCCTCCCAATAAATACTTTTAGTGTAAATTAGCCATTAATCATTAATTTGAGGATACTGTCATTATAGCTTACATTTTCCTTTTAAGATACTGAGTATTATCAATGAGTGATCAAGGCTCTAGATTTATCTGCCTTTCTGAAGAGGATTTCCTAGTAGCATGGATGGCCAAATATAAGGAAATGTAAGTTATCATGGCCAGCCATTGTTTGCAAAATGTTTTAAAATCTACTGAAAAAAAGTAAGACCTGTATTTTTCATGAACTGATGATTTGGTTGGTTAGCCTACTCAGTTCTTGGTGTCCCTGTTCCTTTTCTTGGCATAGCTGTGTGAGTTCTCCCATGTAGCTGTCTCTCCTTTCATCTTCCTACAGTTTTAGCTGAAATCTGCCCCACACCCACCTTTCCCAAACCCACAGGTGTGGGATCACATTTTGCATGATTCCTCTGTGACCCCGCCCTGACTCCTAACACTCTGCCTACCTCTGCCCTTCCGTCTGCTTGTTGGTGTGCGTGTACCTCTGAGTGAGTTTTGCATCTTTCTTTTGCTTGTTCTTGTGGACTAGCTGTAGTGAGGTCTGAAATAATTAGTAAGGTAGTTTGTTTAGATCTTAATAAGGTGACATATCGGAAGGTGCATGTCCTCTATCTGTTGCTGCTCCCAGACACTTGTAATGCCAGAAACTATTAGCCAGAGTTTCATTTTATTTTCTAAAATATGCGCAAGCTCCTTGAAGACAGAAACCATGGCTAACATTCACGTGCCGCCCTCCCCCCCCCCCCCCCCCCCCGCAGGGTCTACAAACACCAGATCATGCACAGTGCTGGGACTCAATAAATAGTAGTTTAAGAAGCTGACTAATTTATCACAACCTTATTGTCACATTCTGTTTACAGAATAGATGATAAATACTATAGATTGTGACTGAAAAAATTACTATTACAACTCTCATTTTCCTAAAAATATGTATTATGCTAGGTCTCTGTATAGTTAGCCCAGGGCTGTTGAAAAGCCCCAGAATTACCTGTGATCAAGAGCTATTCATGAACCATCAAATACTGGGAGCCAAGGTCATATTAATATTTGTAATAACTTGAACATCCATCATTCTTTTTTTTTTTAAATAGAAATGAACGCGATAGCATCTCTACAGTTGGCCCATCCAAACTCTGTAGACCGTTTTCACCCACAGTGGTACCTTCCAGCACAGCTTGATCTGTGTGTGCCTGCACCACAGCACCCCATTAATCATGGGTCAGAGGCTGAGGATGGTCCTCAAACTTGTGCCAGAAACTCCCCACTGCTAAGGTTCTCTCCTGGCAGAAGAAACTTAAGGAAAGTATTTTGGCACCCAGAGAGTCCTTAGGTTGGAATGCATGTACCTGAGCTGGGTTTGTAATTAACCTCTGTAACTAATGATAAAATAAAACTGATTCCCTGAGTGTTCACCTGCTCAGGCACTTGCTCATTCTGTTTTAACAATACTTGTTAGTTATTATTTAGCCATTTTACAAATTAAAAAAAAGACACAACTGAGGCTCAAGAGAGAAATCCACCTGTTCAAGGACAACTAGTAAATGGTGAGCTTTGTGCAAGCCCAGGTCTCTTTGACCTGGGCTCATAAACTCATTTATGAGTTTCCACTATTCCATTCACCTTCTCACTTCTGAGCATCACTGATATATGAAAATCTATGTCCACGCAAAGACTTGTACACAAATGTTCATTACAGTTCTGTTCATGATAGCCAAAAACTATAATAGAAATCACTTAAATACCCATGAATAGCTACATGGATCAAAGGAATCCTAGTATAGCCATACAACGGAACGCTACTAAGTCATTTTTAGAAATAGTGCTACTGCACACAATTAAATAGATGCGGCAGTTTTAATACGTTCACAGGTCCTTTGTCACATTCTCTATTGGGCCTCCACTTGCATCTAGGCTGACCACAGCAATGCACTTGCAGGCAATAAAACAAACCCAAAGTCATGCTAGGTAACCTCCGTGGCTAGGTTAGAAAAGGCCATGTAGCTTCTGCCTGGTTCCCTGGTGACACCTACTTTTGGATCCCTGACCTACCATGCAGGTCCTTACTACTCTGAGACCACGATGCTGTGAGAAGGCCACATATAAGGGTTCCAGCCCAAACATGCCAATCAGTTCTCTGCCAGTAATTACCAACAGCCCTCAGGCATTTGAATGAAGTCACCTCCACTGCTCTGGCCCCTGGACATTTACTCTGGCATCTGTCTGTATTTCCAACCGAGGCCCTAGATATCACAGAGCTGTCCCTACTGTGGCCCGGGGAAATCCTGACCTACAGAATTAAGGAGCATCCTAAACCGTTTGTTGCCTGCTATTGAGTTTTGAGGTGATTAGTTATACAGCAACAGTAACTGAAATAATGTTACTGTTGCTCTTCCACATCATTCCGAGTGAAAGACACTAGATACAAAGTATATACAAAGTATACACCAGATGACACCCTTTGCTTGAAACTAGAGAAGACAAACTTAACTTATGGTGCTAGAAAGCAGATCAGTGATCGCCTGGGACCCAGGGTGGGGTTGGGGCTGACTGGGAAGGGGCACAAAAAAAAATGACAAATGGAAATATTTTATATTTTGATGGTAGGAGTGGTTACGTGTGTTAAAAATCATTGAACCGTGTCCTGAAAGTAAGTGCATCTTATTGTGTTTAAACCATACCTTGATAAAGCCATATTTCATAAAAAGGCAGGGCACACATACAGAGGGAGCTAGTAACTAGGGAAGAGTGCTCTCTGCCCACCCAAAGGTTGGTGGGTGCCTGCAAATATTAGTCCATCCACTGGTCACTTCGTGGTCATGATCACATCCTCAGGAAAAAGGCAGGGAGGGGGAGGGCTGTTTACAGTGCTTCAACACAAAATGCTTCATACTGGATTTTCAATAGTCAGAAGAAAACACAACTGTTATTTGCTCATCTTCCCCTAGAATTTTCATGTGCTAGCAATGCTTCTTTCTTTTCCACAGGAAAGGCCTGCTTTTGACCAGAGGGTAAGTTCTGTATTGCTGACAGCAGGTGTCACAATTGCCTAATAAAAGAGAAACAGGATGCATGTTTTCTTTTCTTTTATTTTTTTGAGGCAGAGGCGCGCTGTCACCCTGGCTAGAGTGCCATGGTGTCAGCCTAGCTCACAGCAACCTCAAACCCCTGGGCTTAAGCAATCCTTCTGCCTCAGCCTCCCAAGTAGCTGGGACTACAGGCATGCGCCACCATGCCCTGCTAATTTTTTTCTATGTATTTTTAGTTGTCCAGTTAATTTCTTTCTATTTTTTAGTAGAGACGGGGATCTCACTCTTGCTCAGGCTGGTCTCAAACTCCTGAGCTCCAATGATCCACCCGCTTCGGCCTCCCAAGGATGCACATTTTCTTAATGAAAAAGAGAAAGGCACTAATACTTCAAAATATGGCTTTAAAATACAATCGGTATCATTATCGTGTTAGAATTGCCATGGTAATGAGTGCATTTTCTCCACTCACAGACAGCATGCTGGTAAGTTACAGCATCAATTTAATCATAGTTCTTAGGTGGGGGAAGGGGAACTTTACCTACTTCAAAAAGTGTGTTGCATGTCTATGTGTAAGTCTATGTATGTTCATAAGAGATATGCATGCCTATATGTTACCAGCAGGATCCCAACCTCATAAATGTTATAATGTGAAAGAATGTGAAATACAGTAACTAAGCACATGGTATTTGAAAGACACCTGGTGAGTTATGCATGCCCACCAGTACTTCCCAGTCTGCAAAGCATCTATCTCTTTATCCAGTTATGCTTTCCTTGGACAGAGGCTTACTCTGGAGCCATATATATGGAAAAAATGTGCATCGGAAATTACCTAACACTATACATGAAAATGAACGTGATATGCATCATATCACTATATGTAAAATCTAAAAGAATACAAGCTCTAAGGTGAAAAAGGTTTTCAGGTGGAAAATTGGCCAAATCTGAAATGAATAAGGAAGAAGATTCTTGCCAACTCTTGAGTCTCAAATTTAGTTTCAAATCAAAAACGGAACCAAGAAAGACATTTGGGTGGAAGACAGAGGCCAATTACGGATCCATTCAACAGCTGATCAGAGTGGAGTTGCTTCTACTGAACCAAATGCATGAGGCTTGGCCAAGGATGTGGCTTCCAGCGCGAAAAGATCAGCTTTCCTTAAGGTGACCCAATGGAAATGCAGATTGGGCTGGCGGCAGAGGATGGGTTCAGAGATAGGTCCTAGGGTAAGATGTCTGTGAAGTTGGGCTTCTTCTCTGTGCCCCAGTCACACGCTGGCATACAGCTCGACCAACACACTCTGAGGTTTGCGGCAGTAAAGTCATTCTCGAAGGGTTGTTATTATGTTAATCACCAAGGATTTAACACAGGACGGAGACATGGGCATTCCTGCTGTAAATATCATGGCCACACAAGGGAAGACAAAGTCCTAGATTGTGTCCACAAAGCCCTGGTTCTGAGTCCTGTCCACACACCCTGATTCTGGAGGCTTCTACTCTACCCAACAGCAGTGCCCTGGTTACAGCCCCTCTGATGCAAGAGAAAGCAGAGGATATGCAAAGGCCAAGGAAGGTAAGAAGGCTTTGGTCTCCAAGGCCCTCTGTCTCAGCCAGAGCAGCTTGGAGAAGGCCTCCCATTCTGCTCTGTGGGCGGAGGAAATGCCCTTCATGGTCCCTGTCTCTGGCCAACTGGGTCCCTGGTCAAAACCAATCAGCGGAGACAGCCGCTCGCAGGGGAGCAAGCCGTTTTCCTGTGAACTTACTGGGAGGGGCCTTGCAGGTGGTTCACAGCAAGCAGGATTTTTAGGAATTGTCGGGGATCAGAAATGGAGGAAGAAAGACTAGGCAATAGGTAATAAAACAGAATTGCCTACATGGAAACAAAGAGGAGGAGAAGGGGAAGCTGGTACAATGCGTAAAGATGCCTTCTGGCTGGTGTTGGTCTTAAGGGCAGACAGCTGCACTCTATTTATGTTTGTGTTTCATAGTAGCATTTATTTCTTGTTTTTATTAAGTATACAATAGTTGTTTTTTTGTTTTGTTTTGTTTTGTTTTTTTTAGAAGCCCTTTATTTAGTTTTGCTTTTCTTTTGGGGGATTTAAGATGTGTTTGTAAGAAGGAAGCAATAACTCTTCCAGGAATTAGCCCTCAGCATCAGCGGGAGACTGAGCGAGCCCTGCCCACAAGACCACACTCAACCTCCAGCCAGAGCGCTCTCCGCAATATTTGAGGAGTTGTGCAATTTTCTTTTCAATGCCAGATCTAATTTAACCGATCAGTACTCAATTTTCAAACCTTGGATTCTCCCTCTCAGCTTCGTCCCACCGGCCCATGCCAACCTTATTAACTACCTTCCACTTTGATTTCTCACTGCTTTCTTATATCCTGTGGAACTTGATATATGTGAGGCAACAGCAAGTATGTTTTCCTTTTTTTTTTTTTTAAACTGTAAGACGGGGGATGGGACTATCTTCCTCCCCCTCTTCCTTTCTCTCTTCTTGCCTCTCATCCTAGGTGGATAAAGATACCAAAATCCAGGTTAATGTGATTTCACAATGCAAAGTTCTGCCAGTTTAGGGTTCTCACTAGGTGGTGGTGGGTTTCAGAATGAGTGAAGCTAAAAAGACATTGTGTGCAGCTCTCTCCTCCCCTTCTCTCGTGGTACATTGTTTCATCCATTCATTCTTGCTTTCATTCTCTCAGTGCCCAGCTGGTGCCAAGCTATGGGCTAGGTGTTAAACTATGTGCTAGGGGGTGAGGTGCTGGGCCTGTGGACTCCCTATACTCTTCAATCAAACCCTCATGCTAAAGAAAACTTCCAGAAGAATGCCCAACTCTGGCACGAGATTTCAGAATGCGTACTTCAGAATACCTTCCTTAAAACACAATGTTTGTTTCATACTTTTAGTGTGTTATTTGTTTTGATGTACCCACACCAGGCTTTACCAAGTCCTCTCCACCATTCTTGTTCACGGGAGCAATCAGTGTCTTTGCAAAGCAAATCACTAAGCACTATGATAGGGCTTGTACTTCAAGACCACACGTACTTTCTAACACCATCCTATGTTCTCTTAGTATTTATGATACACTGTAAGTATCAATAAATGAAGTGTGCTGTCTAAATACTTTAACACGTAGCATTCATTCATCTCAAGATATAATCCCATCAGAATAGAGGATAAAATGATGAAATTCCTGGCTTTTGGACTATGGATTTGAGTTTGAGTTCCATGTTTGCCATAAGTTTTCTATAGAACCTTAGATTTATCACTTAATAATCTTTTTGGCACAGATTCTCCCCCAATAAAAATAATATTTGTCATGCATATCTCTTATCAATTTCATTAAGAAGCAAACTAGATAAAAAATGGGAAAATACTTCGAGAAACTTACACAGTGAACAGATTTACGATGGTGTTTTGTTTCTGCTTTGGCTGGAAACAGAATCCATGCCTTGAAAAGTCATCGCTAGATGTTAAAAACACATCACATTTAACTGTTAAACTGTATCCACATTGCTAAACAGCAAAAGCAAACTATCCAGATGTTTGGTCTACCAACATACCAACCATCTGGAGGTTTCCAAAAATAGTATTTAATTCCTTATCATGGCAACGATGTATTTTTTTTCCTGAAAAATTCTATGACTCCTGGTAAATTCTATGGGAAATATTTCATTTTAATTTGTTATTTGGGGGATATGTCAATTACAAACAGCCTTCAAAAATTACCTAAATCTTTGAAGTGGACATTTTCATGATAAATGAAGAATCATTTCAAAATTAAAATTTATGAAATAGGACATTTTAGTTAGGCAAGGACTTGGGTCTCAGACACACAGGTTTAAAAAACAGCATAGCTTAATAAAGTGTAGTATAATAGTTAGGAAGTAATATGTTTTGAGTGTTTCCTTTTCTTTTAATATAATTTAATTAATTGCAAATTTATAAAAGTTCGGTTTCAGTAATGGTTGTATGTAACAACCAGCTCACAATATTCCTTACCATTTAACAACTGACACTCCTGAGCCCCTGCTAGCTGTCTCAGCTGCCACCGGCTTTAATACTTGCAACTCAAGTAGTTCTACTATCAGCCTCTACCTGAGAGTGAGGTTGGGGAAAAGGATGCCTTAACAAACCTTTTTTTCAAGGATGAATTAATGCCTTTGCAGCAATTTGGAAAGAACTGGAGACCATTATCCTAGGTGAAGTATTTCAAGAATGTAAAAACAAACACCACATGTATCATCTAACAAATGGAACTAACCGACGGCCACACAAGTACACAGAGGAAAGTACAAGTCATTGTAAATCAAGCAGGGGGCGGGGGGAAGAAGGGGAAGGCAAAAACCCACCTAATGGGTACAGTGAACACTATTTTGGTGATGGGCACATTTATAGCCCTGATTCAAGCCATGTATCAAAAAAAAAACCCTCTACCCCCTTAATATTTTGAAATAGAAAAATATGTTTTTGGAGGACAATAACAACAAAAATAGAAACCTTTTTTACCTTGGAAGAATGGGCTGGAAGTTTGTACCAGACCAGTAGGCAGTGGAGATCCCAGCAAGGCACGTCCTGGGGCAGCACCCGGGCTGACATTCGCACCTGGCAAGCAGCTTCACCTGGAACACTGTCAGTGCCCGCCCACCAATGACAGAGAGGCCATGAAGGGGAAGATGGCCACCACCAGCAGGCAGGGCTTCCCAGGAGGCCACTGGTTTCAAAGCTCAATGTCTAAGGTTCTATTCTCCCAGCGCAGGTATATATGGAAATCTGAGGAATTTCTCTTTTTTTGAATAATTATTAAAACACACTTAGATAACGAAACCTCAGGAAGAGGTCCTAGTCTTCCTATGTGACTGGCCCTCACGTCATTTCACTGTGTGCATTAAAAGGTCATGTGACTTCCTTTTCTCCTGTGCACATAGCGCTGCCTGGCTCTCCGAGGCAATACTGCCACGTGACCACAGAGGAAATTTTCTAATTACATGAGGCTTCAATGCCTAACACGAACCTACAACACGGCTTGAAAATATTCATTTTTGAAAATGACCACACAGAAAAACCTCAAAAAGTTGTGTTTTTATTGCATGATGCTTCATTAAATCAATAGATGAATGAAAGCCTTCCTTTCTAGCTCAATTAAAACGGAAGCAATGGGCTGGGCACAGTGGCTCATGCCTGTAATCCTAGCACTCTGGGGAGGCCAAGGCAGGAGGATGGCTTGAGCTCAGGAGTTCGAGACCAGCCTGAGCAAGAGTGAGACTCCGTCTCTACTAAAAATAGAAAAATTCACCGAGTGTTCTGGTGCATGCCTGTAGTCTCAGCTACTCGGGATGCTGAGGCAGGAGGATAGCTTGAGCCCAGGAGTTCGAGGTTGCTGTGAGCTACAATGACGCCACTGCACTCTAGCTGGGGCAACAGAGCGAGACTCTGTCTCAAAAAAATTAAAAATGAATGTAATCAATGTAGACTTCTCAAAATAAACCATTATATGTGATAATGAAAGAGATGTGCATAGTATAGGATTATACATGATAAAATGAAAAAATGTTTATGTTTAATTATGCTTGCCAGGATACAGAAAAATACCACATTTATAAGAGCAAAGCAAGGTGAACACGGAGGAGGAACATGGAACCTGATCTCTCACCTTTCTGCGGCCAAAGCCTTCACCCATCAAATGCTCTCATTTTTTCACAGGCTATCTTAGTAAAATGAAAGAGGGCTTAAAGTACAAGTTGCCTGTAATTTTATAATTCTTGATCCACTCTGAATAATTCAGCAGAGCTTTTTGAGATGTTTTGGTCAAAAGCTAGTATCTTTTGTTCTCCAAAGAGCAGAACTAGGTCATAGCTTTATCATCTTTAAAAAAACATGAAAGACCAGGCTTAAACAAACAAGCAACTTCTCTAAGTACATCCATTTACCAGTTGGCTGCACTGGTAAATCTATAGAGAGTAGAATGGCAAGTGAAAAGCAAATATATCTAAGTACAGAGATAAAAATACACAAGATTTCTGGCATGATTAGTGTTCTTGGTTCTTGTCCTGGCAAGGTACCCTCTCAATGAAGTAGACTTTTTCATTCACTTTCTGGTTAAAAGAGAAAAAAAAAATGTTTGGAAGCCATGGTTATTATAAATTATAAAATATTACATAATAATGAAAATTTATAGAATTTAAATAATACTAATAACTTCACCAAGAGACAATATCATTAGCTGCATTTTTTTATAAGTGAGAAAACTAATTAAGTATCTTGGTTTAAAGTCCCACAGCTAGTTTTTGGCAGACAAGACTAGAAATGAAGTTTCCTGAGTCTGTGTCCAATTTTCTCTCCATGGTTGTAAGTTAGATTCTAAAAAAATCTAGATCTACAAAAAATCCAATTTTTTAAGGGGTTGGAATGATAGGTGAACAGCCTTCCTGCTGGAATTTTTTTTTTTTTTTTTTTTTTTTTTTTGATACTATGCTTCTAGTCTGGGCACAATTTCCAAAATTCTCACAGAGTGGATTCATACCATGGTTCACACAGGCTGCTAAGAGGTGCTTGGTAAATACACAAGTGATAGTTCTTATCCTTGACCTTGTTGGTCCTTTTCTGAGAAAGTGATAGTCAATGGTATCTGAGTCAATTATTTTCTTTCTACTCCCTCTGTAGTTTCAATTCCAGAAAGAGGGGTAGAGAATAACTCCTCCCATACAACATAACCTGAGTCTTTCCCCTATTAGTGATTTTTGTTGCTGTTACTGCCATTTTTATATTCAGAGAATATTTTTTACTGAAACAATACCACATTCTAAGCAGCTGGGTTTTCTAGCCCAATCCTATATGAATAGGATTGTATAAGACACAAAAATAATACTTATGACTCACTGAGACAACTTATAATAAAAGGAACAAAATCGTCAAATCTTATAGCCATGTTCTTAAATGCTATTGATTTTCTAACTACCTTGCAAGTTACAATTATCAGCTCTTAATCAAGAATAAAATGTGTTCATTACTGAGGCTATTTTTAAATATACTTTTCTTTTTCTCATTTTAGTTTGCATTAAACTCATCACTAGTAACAGGAACTGATGCAATTCTTAGCACAGGTTTTGGCAGCCCTAATCTCACAGCTGTCAAAGTAGCCACTTTTCTCATAAGTGTATGTCCATCCACCCTTAGTTATATTCATAACGGTCACTGTCTCTTCCTCTCCAAAAATGAGTTATTTATAAAACATAAATTGTGTTTTAGTGCATCACAGAACTTAGGGGCACATCTTTCTCAAATCTGACATAAAACTGAGAAAATACTTTGGAACAAAGAAAACAAAAGGACTTACGTGACATGGTTGGGGATGTCTCCACAGTCAGCCGCAGGCTTTAGTTTGCAGGTCAGGGCCTCACAGCATGGACTGGTGCAATCCTTCAAAGAACACACACAAGAGGGGACAGTGGGTTCAATATTTTTCTCCCCATACACTAGGTGCATAGAATTCTGGTGCAAGCAAGCAATGAAATTCCACTTATTAAACTTAATTACTCTGCTATACAAATTTCATTAGAAACGAACAAGGACATTTAATAATAGGAAAGAAGAATTATGAGCAATGAAAACTATCCCTTAAAAGGCCAGAAATAAAGTTATCCAAGAATGACTCCAGATACATTTGGTCTAGATGGCATTAATTTAAAACTTCAAGGAAAGGAAGAATAATTCTATAATATTCAAACTGTTTGAAAGTAGAGGAAAAAAATGTTTTTTAAATCTCTAATTTATTTTCCCAAGCCTGCAATTTCTCATACTGGGACTGGCAATGAACACACACATGCACACATGCACATAATTCTAACTTATGAATACAAATGTAAAAATGGGAATAAAATACTAATCAAACCACAGATTATTAATATGATAACTCTCCAACTATGTGAGGAGTTTTTTTTTCTTCACCCACCATGCAAGGGTATCTCAACTGAGTAGAATAAAGTAATGTAATCCATCATATTAAGAGACTAAGGGGAGAAAATAATTAATATTACTGTGATAAATGGCAAAATTTGATAAAAATTCAGCAGCCATTATTGAATTATTTAAGCACATATAAGTAACCTATAAACAGAATGATGCATCATCAGGAGAAGGAAAAGCTATGTGGAAAATTGCAAAAAATATATCCAACACAATAAAGCATAAGGCAAGAATTGTTTATATTGTATATTTTAATGGAAGTTTTGAAAAACATGAGAAATAGAAAAGAATGAAAATATAATTGAAAAGTATAAATCCTATTTTCATTGTTGTCTGTGATATAATTCTCTACCAGGAAAAAAAATAAAGATTTTGAAAATAATTGATAAGTCACTAAGATAGCTACTTAAGATAAAAATATCATCATAAATAATGCTAATGAATTAGAACTTGAAATAAAAAAGACAATATTACACATACTTACAGCAGGAAGAAAACTAGGAAAATACTTCAGAATAGACTTTTGAAATGTACGAGAACTGCGTGACAAACTGTGTATATAAATTTTCTGAGAAACTTTGAAGGCAACTTGTATTTTAAACCTCATCTATTTTCATACCTTAGGAGAGCCACAATCACAGTCTTCTCCCACTTCCAGAAGTCGGTTCCCACACACCGGTTTTGTCATTATGTTTTTAGGCATAGGTGCTTGCAGCAGGCACTTTGGTTTCTGAGATAAAAGGTATCTTTCAAAGTGTGAGCGGCAGGAGGTACTGAAATCTTTCGGGAATTTTGAACTGTAACCAGAAGAAAACTCAGATATAACATGATACACAGTGCGGTGGCTTTTGTGTGTTAAGTTAACAAGAGAATCTGACTTATCTGATCATAGGACGCAGTTCAATATAAATTCCAAATTTAGTACCTGTTAAGGAATGCCCTGTATTAAATGTGGGGGCCAGTAGAGCATTCATACTAATGGGAATTTTTTTTTCCCCTAGAGACCCAGTGTAGAGCTGGAAGAATTTAAATTTTCATGTGGATTCAGTATTGTCCCTAAATGATAACAGTGATGACTCTCACCATTTATTATCATCTGCTCATCTTGCTTTGAGGGATGAGGGGTAAGAGATAAGAGTAATGAATCAGTGAAGGGAAATAATTGCAGGCTTCTAGGTTCTATGGACATATTTCTCTTCATATTCATGAGCACTTTAAGAACAAGGTATGTTTTCTTCATTTTTCTATCGCAAGTCTTCGCAAAATGCCTGGCATTAACAGGCGATTTACTAAATATGTAAAACTGATGGGTTGATTGATGATGGGAAAATAAGAAGATGCTGTCATCATCTCAATTAGATTATCCTAGAAAACCATGATATCATTTTAAGTTAAAAACATTTTAAGCTAGAATAATAGGGTCGCCATACTGTAAGCTCCGTGTTGGCATATTTGGAAATGTTAATGAGTGAGCCCTGATAGCTGGTCAAACCTGTGCTTCAAGAGACTGGAGGTTAACTAATGGTATACACAGCCTTAGGGGGAAAAAAAAACGCCCATTCAACATACATAGATTGCATCGGAATTCTTTAAGGTTTGGGAAATATTTGTTTTTCTCTAGGGGGACAAGATCTCACCTCAGATATTGATTCATCACACAACTGCCAGAGGGACATTTAGTGTCATATGGAACATCAGGCATCCCCAGGACATGGCCCAGCTCATGTGACATCACTCCTACGAGAGACACACTGTTCTTTCTTTTAGCCTGGAAAAAAGTGGAAACTTTTATTACTTCTTATTTTATTTGGCTAGTTCTTCATTGTTGCCATTGTTGTCAGTGTGCAGTACTTAAAAATAGCTTGAGAAATGAAAAATAAGGAATCGTTAAGCTTCTCTTCCTGTCATTGTTTATTGCAAAATATTGAAAGAACATTTGCAATGGTTGGGTCCTAAAAATCCAATAAACATTGGTGCTCAATAAATATTTGTTGAGCTAATAGATACTAAGTTCTCAGTAAACCATGGTTAAATTACTTACATTCTTTATAGGAAGTACTAATAGCTATTATATCAGAGGTCTCCAAAACCTATTGTTATAATGCTTATGTGTCGTTAGTAGTGCTTGCACATACATGCACCTTTATTCCTTATCATATTTCTTTGGACACAGATACTGGGAATGACTAGAGTTAGTCCAGGCCACAGAAGGTACTGGAATCCCCATTCTATTTCAATAATCCTGCTCTCATTCCTTAACATGTACTAAAGAATGAAGGCTTCTGGGAAGGCCACCATAAGGGGATATTCTCTTATCATAATCTGAGGAATCTTCAGTGCAATAATCTAGTAGTAGTTTCATTTCTACTTTGATTTATTGATTCTGCATATGTTCGTTGTGCCAACTCTGTATAAGGCATCATGCTGGTCTTCATAGAGGACATAGAGCCACAGGGAACTTTCAGTTTACAAACCTCAATAACAGCCACTGAAGACGGAGAACACAAGGAATTTGACGCTGCCATTCCTACACGTCGATTGTTGAAGCCAATCCCGCTATATGAAAGTTACAGATACATTGTTACAATCTGAGTCTTTAGACCCATTAGCTTTTGTTAATCATGTTACAGAATTCCCTGTCTGCCCTAATCTTCTTATTTAATATAGTCACTAGGGCCCAGAAAAGCCTCTCTTATTCCATAGCATTATAATGGCCATAGATTGTTATCTCACATTCAAGAGCTCATTCTATTGATCTGATATAGGCCTCCAATATTCTCACAGGTGCACTGCTAAATGGTAGAACTTCAAGCATTTTGACAATTGATAGCAGAGATATGATTTAGCAGAAATTTCTGCCAACGAACCTCAGGGATAACTATCCACTCTGCCTACGTACACCTGGGCCTGGCCAGCATATGCTCACCTGAGAAGCTGAGCATGGTCATGTATCTTCTTTTTCCCCAGGGTAGAACTATGCCATTTCAGGAAGTTGTTAAAGATGGTGGCTGTTTCGGGTACCACCTTTATCTTATCACTATCAGACCAGATTTCCATACCGACCAAGGCCACGTGAACATCTATGGTGTTATAAATCTGTGGAAAGAACATTTTTCTTCATGAAAATATTCTGTATTCCTTTAGTGCTTGAGAGCTTTGCTGGCCACAAGTGATGGAGAAAGTGATGGACCACAAGCGATGAATTTCATTTTTGGAAACAAAAATCCTAGAAGTTGCCTTCTACAAAATATGAGGTTTCTACAAATATTTCTACAAAAATATTTGACCTTGATGGTGATCATTGTTTTTCCCAGAACTGCTGACCCTATGGCACTGTGACCCTCTTAGCCCCGTGTTGGTGGGATCATAGAGAAGCTCCAAGCTTCTAGGTAGAAACACAGGTTTACATGACAGAGATCTCACCACATTGAGCAGGTTCACCACGTCAAACACGAAGCTTCTTATCAGCGTTAGATTCTCCTTATAGTTCTTATACTGTAAAATACAAAGTGCAAAGTATAAATAAATACCAAATTAAAGGGAGAAAGCTGATGGAGTACAGGATTTCACATTTTAAGAAAAAAATATACATTTTAACATAATTAACATCTATTTATTCCTTGACTAAATTATGTATGACTCTGTGCTTCAATAAATTCCATTTCAAATGGAAGAGTTTTTTGGTAAGAGAAAAGTTAGACATTCATATAAAATGCTAGTGTTCTTCATTTTTAAGTTAAATAAATCAAATTAATAATGTGCATGTTTTGAAACCAATTATTAAAATTTGATTTTTATAAAATTTTATTATTAAATTATTGATAATTTATTAACAATTACATTAATGATTAGTTTTATAATTAATTATAATTATTAATATAAATTAAGTATTATTAAAATTTGATTACAGAGCAATATTTGCTAGGTAGAAACAGATTCTAGTATGTTTTTTCTCTATATACAGTAACATAATTTATAAGTTACATATAGTTTTTTGTCAACTTTATATATAACAGTTATATTAAATATATATTTGTGTTTTAAATGTAGAAATATTTTAATAACTCATCCTCTTTTATTTTTCATTTTGTGGTTGACTTCCTATGGCTATCTGGTGTTAAGTATAGTGTCCTCATTTGAATATTTTGGTGGCAGATGGATACTAAAGGCAGGGGAGAGATAAAAACTATTGCTGGCCAAGGAGGTAGAACAGCCAAGACAACCACGTGGTCAGACAGCATTCTTAGCTAGAGCAGCTAACTGCTTGTTTTTTCTTGATAAGTAAACTTAATAGTGGACTAACCTCGCCAGGAGGCACGCATAGTTCATACTCACAAAGGCATTATCCAGCACCAAAAAGAGATCGATGTATTTCTGTGCCTGAAGGAAATCTTCTTGCTTTACAAAGAATAAAAGATCATCGTTAATAATTATCTTTATTCTAAAAGATTAAAAAGCTTACAAAGATTTTTTTTTTCCCCACGGAGAGAAGTTACATTGAAGAATACATACACACATTCCAGGCTTTATACACACCAGTCATTGCTGAGCACATGAGTCTATCTCATGTCATTGCTGAAACAACAGAAATAAATGACGAGGTAAGAGAATTACATATACTCACCTCTGGGCTTTCTAGGGACCTAGAAGTTCGAATCAGGCCTTGTTTCCTGCCGACACTTCTCACACCACATGTCTCATTAGTTGGCTCTAGTTCCTCCTGGCTATATACGAGGACAGCATGTTCTTTCTGGTCGGAGCTTTCCAGAGGCTTTATCAGGTATCTTTGCTCATGATGTGTGAAGTACCCTCTGTGAGATACAAAGATGACTTGTATTTCAGAATTTCCTGACACACAAAGTCACATTTACTCCTTGGAATGAACTGATGCCTCTCCTCATCTTAATTTCACATGTAACATTTTCATTCTTAGACTTTTCAGCTAACTTTTGCTAATTCAAGTGATAATCAGTATTTTTCAACATAAAATAAAGCTTAAGTTATTTATCAAGAGAATTCTAAACACGAATTACCACCAAGATAAAACAATTCCAAACAATTTGGAATTTGCACCATGAGCATGGGAAATATTTTCCCATAGTTTATTTACCCATTTAACAAATATTCCTTGGCAGATCCCAGGAATATAATGGGAAGTGGAGTAAAAGAATATTTAAATGCCAAGAACCACAGAGGAGAGAAAGAATGATTAGTGCGCCAGCCAGAGTAACAAGTAGGGACTAGCTATAGTTTAAAGAATCCCTCCTTCTAGTAAAATAATTAGTTCAGAAATAGAAAGTAAATCCACATGATGAAATATTACAATGCCAACATAGTCCTTAAAAATGGTATCTGTGAAGGTATTCTATGAGTTGGGAAAAACTTATGATGTCATGTTAAGTATGAACCATGTTGGAAGAACAATTATGTGTTTTATTTCATATTTCAACCATGTGAAAGATATTTGTCTACATGCATAAAGGGCTGAAAATATGGCAAAATGTTAACAATATTGGTCATACAGAGGTAAAATTTTGTAGTAGTTGTTATTATCTTATCTGTGTTTTTTTACTTTCCAAATTTTGCCTAACTGGCAAGAATTAGCCATGTAAGCAGAAATACATACACACACTTTAAAAAATTAAGTTCAACTGGGATGATTGTAGGGTAGAATCTTCCAGAAAACAAAACACAATTGTTGCAGAAAGCAGGGCGGACAAACTCAGAAGTGGATTCAGATATCATTTTTATTTATTTATTTTTTCAGATATCATTAAAGTCCAGAGTGCAGCACTCGTGTTTAACATCGCCAGGCCTGACGACTCCTAGCACAACAGATTATGAAACAAGTATGTAAGAGTGAGACCTTATTCTTCACTTTAAACACAAAGAGTCAGAATTTTAGCAATGGAGAAAAATTTACCAAAATGTAAGAAGACATAATAATGTCCAGAAAGACTTCATTTTGTGTAACAAAATGCTGAATGATGTTTAATATTTCTGATAATGGCTCTCACCTCAACCCACCACAGGTACTAACGCTGGCAACAGAATCCTTTTCATTTAGGATGTTTCCTTCATAGTAACAATGTTCCTGGAGTGGGGAAAAAAACAGGCTTTACAAGAAAAAAATATATGTATATAAATGTGTACATGCATTTATATATATATATATGCTATGAGAATATACAAATCATAGTTGTGAAGGGAGCTGCCATCTTGAATATGTAGGAAAGTTCTTCAAGTAGTGGCTGTGGCCAGACCAATTCTCAGAAACAAAAACAGTGAGAACCATACAGGTTTTATGAATTGCTTCATAGCTGACCCTGGGAACTCCCCATATTTGGGGCTAAGCTGTTTTTCTGACTCTAATTTGCACTAAGGAAAAGTCCAGGGAGGTTAAACCTAAGTGGGCTTATGGTGAAAGTGGATATTGCCTCTGAGATGTAGCTAGTTCCCTTGGGATTCATAGTACTCCTGGTGGGTTCTCAGGCTTGGGAGCAAACTTTCAAGAATTTGGCTCTCCTGTATTGAGTCTCAAAGGCACTATGCATCACATGTTAATAAAATGAGGCACCTATTTTTTGGGACTCTGGAGTCCTCTAGATGCCACACTACCACTCTTGAGCTCCTCCGACTAACTGATTCTATCACCATTTAATTGGTCTATTAGTGGAATCCCTTTACCAGCCTCCTCAAACCCAGAACATTTGTCTACAACTAGAGATTCAGACATGGTTGCTGGTCCATACCGGTAAAGTTAGAGGGCCACTTATGTGGAATGATCTAAGAAACCTAATTTTAAAACTCTGGTTAAAAAAGAAGCTGATTTGCTTCAGGATATGAAATTTCATATCTGTATTCCTGCCCCCCTTTGGAAGAAACTTTGTCAACCTAAACAATTGTCTCATAGATAACCTGGAAAAGGTACCACATTATGTATCATTAGCCACTAACATTTGAGCATGAATTAATTTATGAGATACTTCCCTCTGAAGACAATGTTAGCAAAAATCCAAATATTCATGAACTAAGAATTTTGGTGAGTGAAGGCAACAAAGAGGCATGTTGTGTCACAAGTTTTGTCTTTTTTTTTTTTTTTTAGAGACTCATACATGTTTAGAGGATTGCTCTGAGAAACTCTCTTAGCTTGGGAAAACCTCTTGACTGAGCTTTTTTGTATTTTCTTCCCTGATTCTCTATGCCATGATTCTTTATGTCTGACATCTATGCCCTTTTAGCATTATCTAAAAGATGGTAGTTTAACCAGATATAAAAATATTAATTAAATAATTGATTTCATCCCTAGGATGAAAGCATGTATCTTCAGAAAACAGTAAATAGCGACATGAGGTTTCAAGTACCTATAGAGGAGAGTATTTCTAACCAATGGATGAGATGGTCTAGGGAGAAGTGGACCTTTGGTTGCTTCTAAGAATGTGACACTCAAAAGCCTCCTGCTACTCCTACCTTTAAAAGCTGACTGTGGTTTTCAATCTGTTGTCTCACTGGTTACAGATTAGCACTTGCCTTTCAAGTTCTTTGATTATTTTTTTAAAGTTGTCCCTGGACCTATGAATTTTACAATGTGAGCAGCAGATCCCAAAGAGTCCTATAAAGCATTCAGATCCTACCAGGTCCTCAGGGTGTGTGGTGATTTCTTCTCCTCTGGGCGAGTAAACTGTTTCAGTGTAGTCTGGCCCCAGCAGATGCCTGTAGAGAGCAAAAAGCTGAATGAAACAGTCAGGGTGGTCATAAAGGCAGATTTTCCTGACTCAATCTTCAGTACTAAAGAAGCAAAAATGTCTACCATGAGAAATAGCTAACATTCTGATTCATGGATCCTTTTCCAATGTTGGAATCCCGCTGCCGAAGCAAATCAAAGTGTTAGTTATACCTGTTGCAACTGAAGGAGGAAATCCCCTCAGCCACTTCTCAGCTGCAGATTCTCTACTTTCAGATGAGTCATTTGGGATTTTTTGCACCAGGAATATAACCTCCACAGAACCTCTGAAGGGTGCTGAGTCACAAATATACATAAAAGATCATTGTCTTCAGGAAGACGTTTACTAACTACTGTAGAATCAGGTGAAACTCCATCCCCTGAGATTTATCTCAAAGCTGTGTACCTTGAATCAGCCTTGGGCATATGCTCTTATAAACAATCAACAGGGCAAATAGACAACATACAGAAAGGGAGAAAATATTTGCACGCTATACATCTGATAGAGGGCTAATAACCAGAATCTACAAGGAACTCAAGCAAATTAGCAAGAAAAAAAATCAAACAACCTCATTAAAAAGTGAGCAAAACATGGCCATGTGCAGTGGCTCAAGCCTGTAATCCTAGCACTTCTGGGAGGCCGAGGAGGGTGGATTGTTCGAGCTCAGTAGTTTGAGACCAGCCTGAGCAAGAGTGAGACTCCATCTCTACTAAAAATAGAAAGAAATTATATGTACAGCTAAAAATATATAGAAAAATTAGCCGGGCGTGGTGGCTCATGCCTGTAGGCCCAGCTACTTGGGAAGCTGAGGCAGGAGGATTGCTTGAGCCCAGGAGTTTGAGGTTGCTGTGAGCTAGGCTGACACCACAGCACTCTAGCAACAGAGTGAGACTCTGTCTCAAAAAAAAAAAAAAAAAGAAAAAAGAAAAAAAAAGTGAGCAAAACACATGAACAGAAGCTTTTCTAAAGAAGATAGACTAATGGCAATGGCCAATAAAACATACGAAAAAATGCTCAGCATCTCTAATTATCAGAGAAATGCCAATCTAAACCACAGTGAGTTATCACCTAACCCCAGTGAGAATGGCTTTTCAAAAAGTCCCAAAATAATAGATACTGATGTGGATGCTGAGAGAAAAGGACACTTATACACTGCCGGCGGGACTGCAAACTCATGCAACCTCTATGGAAAATAGTATGGACATTCCTCAAAGAACTAAAAGTAGACCTACCATTTGATCCAGCAATCCCACTACTGGGTTTTTAAAACCCAAAGGGAAAGAAAAGTCATTTTATCAAAACGACACTTGCACTAGAATGTTTATTGCAGCACAATTCACAATCACAAAGATGTGGAATTCACCCACATGCCCATCAGTTCATGAGTGGATTAATAAAATGTGGTATATATACACCATGGAGTACTACTCAGCAATAAAAAATGAATTAATACATTTCGCAACAATCTGGATGGAACTGGAGACCATCCTCCTAAGTAAAGTATTGCAAGAATGGATAAACACCACCTGTGCTATGAGATTGGAACTAACCATTCATCACTCATGTGCACAGATGGAAGTAAAACTCAATGGAAATCATGCAGGTGGGAGAAGGAAGGAGGGAATGTGTGAAATCATACCTCACGGGTACAGTGTACACTATCAGGGTGATGGGCGTACTTACGACTTTGACTCAAGCAGTACAAAACAATCCATGTAACCAAAACATTTGTAACCCTGTAATATTCTAAAATTTAAAAAAAATGAAGAAAAAGAAAAAGAAAGTAATGGAAAGGTGCATCAAAGGTTTGAGTTTACCTGGGTAGAATAGATGTCTAGTAAGTTCCTGGAAGGTCAAGGAAGAAAGTAATTTATATGTGTACCTCTTTTTGTTTTACACTTTGCATATAATTTCCAAGGAAAGCATCAACCTTCTTAGGTAACATTAGCACAAACACACTAAAGCTCAAAATGCTTCATGACTTCTATCTCAAACCACACTGAAAAGAGCCTCAAGAAAAATCTTTTTCCACATTCTTTTAATATAATCCAGTGATTAGATTTTCAGGAGGTATGACTTACTTGGTTTTTTGTAGGTGAAGAATGACTTCTTCTCCATTTAATATAATCTGATACTGAACTTCAGGTTCATATCTTTCCTGAAAATATTTAATAGTACAATTACCTCAAACAGTTTGTATTTCTGAACCTATATGAAATAGTTATAATAACATGTGTAATATATACTGGAAGAATAATCATAAATGCATATAGGATAAAAGCAGTTCTCTTATGTTTTTAAGATATGTAAAATAAAGCAATTGTACATTAGGGAGGACTTGTAAGGACTTATCATTTGCCTTAGTGTACAGTATACTGTCCTGTGTACCACAACGGATCACCAAACAGATAATACTATAAGTTTTATATTTTTCTTACTTTAAAACCAAACCAAATCCTCTAAAGAAAGCCAACCAACAGTCAACTAAAAATCAAATAAGGTAAAATTACAAAATGAGGGAAATATTCATAACAATGGAATAATCAAAGAGTTGATATTCTTAATAAATTTTAAACATCTTGTTAACTGCTAAGATAAAGTTGAATTCTCCGATATAGACCAAATGGCTGAGGAAAAGGCAATTCACTGGAGGAAGGGAGTGGGAGATGACGGGAAGACATGAGTCAAGTAAGGCTGGCAGGGAACAACATCTCCCCTTTCTGTGCTCCTTCTCCTCCAACCCCCCCAATTTGAAGAAATTTCAAAGCAGCTTTATCTTTCCTTATGAAATGAGGCAGATAAACTCCCTATTGCTTAACCGGAATACCATTCTGAGAAATCGGCTCTACAAAGGGCAACAGTATACGTGGGCTCTGAGATGAAACTAGTAGTAATAGATGTTAATCGTGATGTCACGTCTATTAGTGAAAAAGCTCTCTGTTGTCTCTTCAGATGGCTGTAAAATCCATCACAGTCATTCACGTCACTTACCTCTTCACCATGCTTCTCTGTCTGGTTGTTCTCGATCTCCCTTTTGTGTAAAATGTGTAGTTTTTTAGGACGAACTACTTCATGGAGCTTTAATTCAGGTGTTTGCTTTATGGCTATTGCTAGAGAAAGAGAGGTAACATTGATATAAAATATTTTAAGGTTTCGTTTTCTTTTCTTTTTATTGGTTGGCTTGTTGAAAGGGCTTGGAAGACTAAATTTCTATCTAGAGAGCGAACATTATGAAGACCAAGTTGACTCTCCTACCTCAGCTTTGATGACAAAGAATTATTTTTTGCTCATCCCCTCTCCACTTCTGGAAAGCATGAAGATTATAAAATAATTCTTGGACCACGATGCCCAGAAATGATATGCAAATTGGATCAAAATGTATGCTAGAGTCAGCCCTACACATGCAACCTTTGCACAGCACCATTGAGCAATTGATAATTTTGTGATGAGCTTAGGTAGCTTTTTTGCTAGGTACTTAGCCTGTTTCAGTATAGGATTTACCATAAATGTGGTGTTTATATGTGGAAATGTGCAGGTTTACAGCTTGACTTTTAACATGCTTATCATGGGACCACTAGTAAAATAACCAATGATGACATCCATGAACTTATTTGTGGTATAATACAGGTGGAAAACTGGTTATCACATTGGTTCACCTATCAATAATCAACCTCAAAGAAAAAGAGTTATTTTTCCAGGACTCGTCTTTTTGACACCGTCATTCCACTTTTGAGAATCTTTCTTAAGAATGTATCCTAAAATGCAGATTTTTTAAAACAGCTTTGATTTATGAAGATATTAATAAAAATTTACTAGTTAAAAGATATAATGCATAGAGCAATAGGTAATTTTGGTTCATCTATTTTAGAAAATATTGTACAAACATAAAATTTGTTATTTGTTAAAATATATAGTTTTGAAAAAAAAAGATAAGTTTTATATAGTGATTTAAAATATTTTAAAATACCCCAAAAGAAAGATTTATACATACAGATACAGTTTGTTTTTGTAGAGAGAGAGGTGGAAAATATACCAAAATGCAAACAGTAGTGATCTGGCATCATAAAAGCATATGACATATCTTTAAATAATCATCAAACAATTTGACTTTTATGTAAAATGCTAACATATTAGTGCTTACCTTGGGTTTGAATAATGAGCCAGAATACAGAAAGTAGGACCCAAGACATGTTGGCTACTGTAGGTAGCTTGAAAGTCACACACAGCATGAAGATGTGGTCTCCCCAGCTGTCCAGTTTTATCTTCTCCCTTTTCTAGAAGTTGAAAAGGGAAACATAAACTTCAACTTTCCTGTAAAATTGGGGAATCTTTCTTAATAGTGCTGGGAAATTGTAAAAAAAATTTGCAGTGTCAAGATCATGAGAATGTTCCCCATTTATGAGAGGTATTTACAGCTGTGGTTACAGCTTATTAATGACTCACATCTGGACAGCTGTTGCCCCTGGTGTTCCTATAGCAGTGGGAATGTACGAACTGGGATTGAGGTGCCTGCATGCATATTTACATAGGCACCAAACTGAATCATTACTATTGTCATTCAGTGTCACTATATAAATGGATCCACAATTCAGAACCTACATTTGAGGAACTGACAGAGAGCAGAGAATCTAAAAACCACCAAAGTCCTAAACAAGCCAGGATATTGTAAATCTCACCCACCCTCAGTCTCCTTATATGTAAAAAGCAGATGCTGATAATATCAACTACCTCGAGCTTATTTTGAAATTCATATGCATTTACATACACACACCCACACAAAAACTATAAAGAAATGTGCAAATGTAATTAATCTCCACAGTGTTAGCCTCAACCAAACTATTCTGTATAGGAAGTATGTTTGACGTATGCTATGAGTTCTCAAAAAAATAACAATATTTCTCTTACCATAAAAATGATATTTTTATTATCAGAAGAGCATACAGAGGAAAAAAGGCTAATCACCCAGTGGTCCAACATCAAGAAATGACCTCTGTTAACATTTTGACAATTTATTTTCATTTTTCTTTTATGCACTAACAAAAGGTAAGAAATTGAAAGAAAATTAATTTTATTGTACAAAGGGTTTGAGAAACTGTTTTTTGCATTATACCATGACAAGCATTTTCATGATACTGAAAATGAAGACATTATTTTAATGACTTTAATACGTAATGTGTGGTTGTGTAAATTTATTTGATTGAATTTCTGGTAATTTCTTTAGGATACATTTCTAGAAGTGGTATTATTTAGTTAAAAAGGGTAAATCAACTTCAGATTGTTGGTATACATTTTCCCAGAGCTTTTCAGAGAGTTAGTGCCAAATTAAATCTCTATTTATAGAGTTTTCCCCATCTAAAACCCTATTCGCTCCAACTACTGAACTTCCTTTTCACTGATGTATTTGGGAGTTTCCCCTCATCTGATTGTAAGTTTTAAAGTCACCTCTTTAGTCTTCTTATTCTTCTTCAACCTTCCCTGGAATTAATAGTATTTTCTCCATAATTTGTATTTATTTTGCTGGTCCAGAAGACAAGCATTCTTCTTATATCCTCTACAAGTTACCATTAAAATTTTAACAAAGTATAATATTAATTAATATTTCTATGATCAAATAATAAATGATCCTGGAATGACTTAACTCTTATCAGTGTTCCACCCTTTGCCACCTGACATGTTGTGGTCAAGTAATTTTAGTTTTACCCTGATTCTGACCCCTATGTTACTCATTATTTTACATGTGTGGTTTACGTTAGGTCATTAAATATGAAATGTCCAATTTTCAATCAAAAGTGTAGTTTATTATATCTCAAAGAAGGAGTACAATTAATCAAAGTTTGCACCTAAACTACTGACACAGTTTTGCCATCTTAACAGTAGCTTGTTCATGCCAGCAGTGAAGAAGCCTGGAGAGCAAGTGGCGATGAAATTGCAAAAGGCATTTTCCTCAGCTGTTGAGAATTGAATATTGTTCCTTGCAAGAAGTGGTCCAAAGCCTAGAAGAAGTGGTAGCCAGTGGGTGTGCAAGGTCTGGTGAATATGGTGGATGACAGAGAGTTTCCAAGTCCAGCTTCTGTAGTTTGAGCAGCGTTGTTTGACATGTGGTTGAGCATGGTCTTCCAAGAGTATTGGCCTGTCTCTATTGACCAATCTCAGCTGCTTAATCGCAAGCATCCTCATCAGTTCATCCAATTAGTTGCAGTAGAAATCCGCTGTAATCGATTGACCAGGTTTACATGATGCTGTAGTGGATAATACCAGCACTGGATCACCAAACAGGTACCAGTAGCTTTTTTGGATGAATATTAGGTTTTGGACTGTGTCTCAACACTTCATCTTTATCCAACCATTGTGCTGAATGCTTGCGATTGTCAAAAAGAGTCCATTTTTCATCACAGGTAACAATACGGTGTAGAAACAGTTCACCTTTATGTTGTGACAGCAAAGAAAGGCAAGCTTTGAGACAATTTTTCCTCTGACGCTGGTTTAATTCATGTGGAATCCATCTGTCCAGCTTCTTTACCTTCCTGATTTGTTTAGAATGGTCCAGCATTGTTGGAAGAGCAGGTTGAGAAGGACTCCTTCCACTACAGCTTTCAGCTCATCATTATCCACCTTGGTCTCAGGTCACCCACGTGGCTCATTTTCAAGATGAAAATCCCCAGAATGGGACTTCTCAAACCATCGATGTACCGTGCATTCATCAGCCACAGCCTTCCCAAACACTTCATTGATATTTCGAGCTGTCGGTGCTGCATTGGTTCCATGACGGAACTCATACTCAAAACTAACACGAATTTTTGACTTATCCATGGTTTCACAAAAATTGCTGTTAAAAAAAATGTGAAAGATAATCACAAGCCAAAACGTACATTTGCAAGACTGTGGATGTACCTTCACAACAAAAATAAAACAAGTGTCAAAGTGAAACGTCAGAGATATCAACTGTCAAACTTAATGCTTAAGGAAATCGGACATTTCATACTTAATAACCTAGTACCTATGCCCCTTTCTAAATTACTCATGTTTATCACCTTCTTTGCTTGTAGGTTCTTTAACCATCAGTACTTTTTAATTTTTTTTAATTAACTTTATTGTTCATGAAACGTAAGCGTTAATAAATCCTTCATTAGCGTTTTCTTGGAGCGGGACAAAACAGAGCCAGGAGGGCTTACCCATGACCCCGGCCTGCGGCAGCCCCGGCCTGCGGGGCTGGAGGGCGGGGGCTGGGTGAGTGCGGGCCCTGACACCTGCGGGGTGTGCGGTGGGCGAGGCGGGCAGGCCAGGTGTGCGCTCGCGGCTGCGGTGACATGAGCCGGGCGGGACAGCGGGACGGCAGGTAAGCCGGCCACCGCCAGCAGGTGGGGTGGGGGCTGCATGTGCGCCGGGCTCGGGGCGTGCCCCTCGCGGCTGCTGCGGTGGTCGTGATTATATCAATCCAAGGTGCATTTGGTCCCGGGCTTCTGCACAAAGGCTCTGCTTACCTTCTTTTAGCACCTCGTTTTGGCGTCTTCCCTCCAACCTCCCTTCTACAGGTTCTTCGGAATATGGAAAACCGTCGCCACGCTCCTAGTCGCCCTTGGTTACAGTTGCCTCACTGCAGTCTGACTTTTAACTGTGCCAGTGCTGGACGCCCTGTAGTGGGCTCTTTTTCTAATTAGGAAATTTCTTAACGCTTACCCATTTTGAAGGGAAGAAACCGAATGCTAGCCAGATGCACAAACCAGGTTCCCCACCCCTCATTGTACTCAAACAAAAGAATTTTCTGATCCTTTTGGAGCACACTGGAGCAGCTTGCTGTGATTTCTTACCCTGAGCAGTGCCCAAAGCTCACCCAGCCAAGTTATTTTGTCTTCTTGAAAGCAAAAAGTAAGTACTTACCACTGGTTGAACTTCTAATTAGCCAAGACTGAAAAAATAAGGTGTTTAAGAGAAATTGTTGCAGAAATATCTTAATAAATTGACTTAATTAGGTAATTATTTCCTGCTCTTTTTATTATAAATTATTATGACACGTTTTGGGGCCAAGAATAGCTTGAGGCAACCGACAATAAAAAGTATATAACAATGTATATAAAAAACCATGAGCCCCAAACCAGGTAATTCTCAACTTAAAAATCTTTGAGTTACAAAGGCTTTCAGAGTAGGGCAGCTTTAAATCCCTTTAATTCATATTAATTTATGCATCTTTACAGGACACAATGGATCACTACCTTTCTTTTTAGGATCGTATGTATTAAGTAAGGCAGGCCCGAAATGAAGGTCCACTTTAGGGCAGAATGCTTTACAATTTTCATTTTTAAAAATGCATTCATTGAGAGAGAGTGTGCTTCTCTGTCTTTAGCTAATGGTAGAAATATCTAACAGTTTGTCTTATGACATTTAGGGAACATCTCTGATTTACCGGATAATTCTGTGGGTCCAGTACCTTTTTACTAATGGTCCATATAAAACCTTTTTGTAAGATTTCTCACACTGAACCTTTTATTCCACAACTCAGGTATCCACATTTTACAGTTTGGAGGCATTGTTACCTTTAATTTCATCTAAACCTTGAGCCTGGTGATGCCAGACTAATTTTTCTAATCCTCTGGATCTGTTTATAAATAGATTAATATGTAGCAATAAATCAATACTTTAACAGCGATGGACAAACAGAAAAATAAATTGTGCTTTCCTTGACACTTCAGTTACTCTATTATGTTCTGCTTTAAGTCGTTGGTGGATGGAGTAAAAAAAAGTTTTCTTGGAGTAAGCACTTTCATAGTTTAAAAGTTTTTCTTAGAGTATTTATTTCATTGTATCTTTTAATGGTAGCTTAGCTGGGAGTACAGTTTTAGGATGACAATTACTGTCTCCCAGCACTTTGGAGATATTTCGTTTCACTGTCTTTTGGTAATCATCTTGCTGCTGTTGACAGTTTTGCTTTCTGTCTAGTTAATGGAAGTTAATTTTTGTTTAATTATTAATTATGCAAAGAGTATTCCAGCTTAGTTAAAATATTCATTGATATCATATTAAATTTGAGTTTATATTAAATTACTAATACATTCCTGGGCATCCCAAGGTGACTCTAATACTATCCTTGCTATTGGGATATTCCTGCAATAAAGTCTAATAATGGAGACAGATCCACAGATACTATCTATACAAATGGGAAGCATTTTGATTGAGTTTTGTTCATTGTGTTGAGATGTATTTTAGAAGGGGTACATCACTTGGTGGGTGGAGATAGATCATATTTCCTGGAAAAGGAATAAGGGAGTTGGGAAAAGCCCCAACTATGTAGAAAATTGTAATGTTTGTTGAACTACAATATGTTCCCAGTGACATGATCATAACATAAAAAGTGATAGGTATGTGACATAAGTCTTATATGCAGGGACCAAGTCATGGGGGGACAAATGCTAATGACCTTAGAGAAGAAGGTACATACTTGAGAAATATTTAGCTTATAAAATTGTCAGACTTACTGATTAATTGGATGCAGCCACTGAAGGAGACAGAGGAATCTGGAATGAGTTCTAGGCTTTAGCTTGAGCACTATATAAATCTTCTAGAAGACATCTTCCAATTTGGCGGGTTGATGGCGGTCACAGTTTGTTAGGTCTTTAAAGACAGGAGATACATCTTTGGGTGTACCCTTCAAGAGAACACCACCTTGAAGATAATAGATGTTTTTGTTTTTTTGTTTTTATTTATTTATTTATTTATTTTTTATTTCATCTTGTTATGGGGGATACAGAATTTCAGGTTACATACGTTGCTCCTGTTCCGCCTTTCCCCCCAAGCCAGAGCTCCAGACGTGTCTGTTCCCCAGGTCGTGCACATTGCACCCATCATGTAGGTATATATCCCTCCCTTCCCCACCCCCCCCCCATTGAACATATACACCATGAAGGAAATTTAAAAACAACTCTCTGTCTGGGATACTGATGCTGTTTATTAGATAGTTGAGTATCAGCCTGTGAAGTAAAATAAAATCTTAAGGCTCCCCCCAACAGGCTGGCTGAATGGACTCCCCTCCTGGCCAAAGGGACATCCTAAAACTAAAAGGCCTGCCACGAGGAGGGAGGTCAGACATGCCTCATCATGCCCGCCCCTCCTCTTGGAGATATCCTTTGTAACTTATTAACAGGCCTAAGGCTATATCAGACAAACCGGAAGGTCCTCAATTCACACAACAAATGTGTCTGGTGGCTTGTCTCTGATTAACACACCTCCTTATCTTAAAACATTCCAAGCTTTTAGAGAAAGCTTCATGTCTTCAACCAATTACAAATCAAAGAATCTTTAAACCCACCTATAACCTGTAAGCCCCTTACTTTGAGATGGCCCACCTTTTTGGGCCAAACCAATGTATGCCTTCCACATACTGATTTATGACTTTACCTGTAACCCCCGTCTCCCTGAAATGTGTAAAAACCAAACCGTAACCCAGCCGCAGTGAGTTCACTTGCTCAAGGCTTCTTGAGCGTGGCTCTGGGTCATGGTCCTCAAATTTGGCTCAGAATAAACCTCTTTTAAAATTATTTTACAGAGTTTGGCTTCTTTTCCATTGACAAGCCTATAAATTAAAACTGTGGAAATAACAGTGAAGAAATCGTTTATTCAATGCATCTGGAGGGAATAAGAAATTGCATATATACAGACCCACATGGATACAATATTTGAGGATTGACTAAACATAGGATTTAATTTATGATCATAAAACTAAGAATTCATGACCAACATCCTAATTACAAAGAATTTTGTTCCCATTAAAGCATGCTACTTAACATTTTGAAATGTTTGATAATAAAGTATTCTGATGATTTGGGGTAGATGTTTAAATATTGCCTAACTAGAAATGAAAATATAATAGCATGAGCAAAAATTACAATAATCCCTTGCACATCGAACTTTCATATATATATATATACACAAATTTATTCTAGAAATTGTTTTGTAGGTTCTGTAAAAATTTCTACATAAACAATCATGCCCATCTATAAAAAACAAATTTCAGTACTTTTTTCCAAAATACGTTTTTCCTTTCTCTTGCCTTATTACACTGCTAAAGTAGAACGAATATTTACACAATATGCTCAAAATTTTACCAATAAATATTAGTTGTAAGTTTTATGTTTTTTTTCAGATTGAGAAGTTCCCCCTCTATTAGCAAATTGTTGAGTTTTTTTTTATCATGAAAAATGTTGGCTTTGTCTTTTGGAATTTATTGAGATGGTTCTATGATTTTTCTCCTTTATTCTGCCAATAAGGTGAATTTGACGTTTGATATTAGCAAACCAAACCTTGCATTCTTGGGATAAACCCCACTAAGTCATGATGTAGTATCTTTATATGTAACGTTACTTTCAATTTGCTAATGTTTTGTTAGGGAGTTTTGCATTTATTCTCATTACAGATATTTTTCTGCAATTTTCTTTTCTTGCAATGTCTTTTCAAGATTGTGAAATCACATCATTACATTAACCTTATAAAATGAGCTGCAAAAAGTCCTATTCCTCCATATTCTAAGAGAATTTCTTTAGAATATTTTCATTCTAAAGAATAATTTTTCTTAATTTTGAATAGAATTTACCAGTGAAGCCATGTGAGCAAGAATTTTCTGAGATTTTTAATTAAAAATTTGATTTTTAAATAGATACAGGGTAATCAGAATTTGAGTCAGTTTTAATGTGTTTTTCTAAATTAACTTTTTTATTGTGAGATACCACCTGTACCTTCATATGCAGTTGTAAGAAATACTACAGAGAGATACCATATACTCTTTACCCATTTTTCCCAATGGTAACATCTTGCAAAACTCTAGTACAATATCACAATCAGAATATTGACAATGATACAGTCAAGATACAAAACATTGCATCACAGCAAGGATTTCTTCTGTGGCCCTTTTAAAGACACACCCACATTCCAACCACTCCTACACCCTCCTTAATCCCTGGTGAACACTAATCTGTACTTCATTTCTGTAGTTTCATCCTTCCAAGAATGTTATATAAGTGGAATCACACAGTAGGTAACCTTTGGGCTTTTTCTGTTTTCACTCAGCATAAATTTCTGGAGATTTACCCAATGGTGTGTGTATTAATAATTCATTTCATTTCTGAGTGGTATTTCATACCATGGATACACCACAGTTCATTTAATATTAAATTCACCCATTTGAAAGCATTTGGATTGTTTCCTATTTTTTGGTTATTACAAGTTCCTATAAACACACGTGGAATTTTTTTATGACTTACATTTTTATTTCTCTGTGATAAATGCCCAGCAGTGCAATTGCTGGGTCATATGTTAGTTGCATTTCTAGTTTTTTAAACCAACTATCAAACCATCTTCCATAGTATTTATGTCATTTGACATTTCCACTAGCAATGTATGATGATCCAATTTCTCTGCTTCCTTGCCTATTGTTAATGCTTTCACTATTTTTATTTTTAGCCATTTGGATAGGTATGTAGCAATTTTTCATTTTGGCTTAAATTTGATTGTGATTTTGAACATCTTTTCCTGTGCTTATTTGCTGTTATTTTCTTCAGTGAAATGTCTCATGTCTTTTTCTCATACTCTAATTAGATTTTGCTTTTACTGCTGCATTAGTAAGTCTTTATATATTCTAGATGTTAGTCTTTTGTCAGATATGTGGTTTGCAAACATTTTCTACCAGTCTGCAGCTTATCTCTTCATTCTTTTACCAGAGGTTTTTACAGAGCAAAAGTTTTTAATTTTGATGAGGTCCAGTTTATCCATTTTTCCTTTTATAGATGATGTTTTGGTATCAAGTCTAAGAACTCTTTGCCTAGTTCCAGATTTGCCTAGTTCCATGTATTTTTATCAAAGTTAATAGTTTTGCATTTTATATTTAATCCATGGTCCATTTTGAGTTGATTTTTGTATAAGTTGTGAAGTTCAAGTTGAGGTTTTGGGCTTTATTTTTAATGAATTGAGATTTTTAAAAAAAGACCAGTTACAACTAATGGTTATTTAGTGCTACAAAATGTAACTAATAGCATTAAAGACTTTGTGTTTTCAGATATTAAATTCCTTCAATCGCAAATTTAAATATACTATAATGTATATTTTAAAAATTTTTAAGTACTCCGAAAGCAGATTAAAATAACTTTTGTTTGGTGATGATATAAATAGCCAAGCTATTATCTGGCTTCTAAATTTATGGTATGACACTCAGAAATAATTATTCCATTTCCCTGAGCCACTGCTGCAAGCTACTGATAGAAAAGATTGGGGGGCGTTATCCTAATTTGAGTCTGTGTCTTGCTACCTGCTGGGGTTCATTTCTGACTTGGTATAACCAGAGCGTAGCTTACGGCAAACAGCCAAGGGTGTGTCTATGAAGGACCTGGGGGCTACGATGACGACAATCCAGGCAAAAGGTACAGACCGGTTCTCCAGTTTGATCCAACAGCAACACCACCCTGGAAACTTCTTTTAGGTCTCAGAGACCTAAGAGCTGTGATCCCTCTGATTCATCATTTTTTAAATTTATTTGGCTGAGTGGTTTTGATTTTTTTGATGTGGTCTTCATATCCTTTTTTTAATGTGGTGGTATATTTGTTATTTTATGGATACTGTGAATCAATCCTATTTACTTCTCTTATTTGTTTACATTTTTATTTTTAGTTAGTTTTGAGTAAAACTTGGAGCTCATACTTATCAAACATGTAAGGTATGTTTTATATTTCACAGGTCATATCTAACTTATGGTTTTATTATTTCTATAACTTCCTTGTTTTGGGGAGTTTTTCTCTTTTTTAGGGGGACAAAGTCTCGTTCTGTTGCCCTGGGCAGAGTTCAGTGGCATCATCATAGCTCACTGCAACTCCCTGGCTCAAGCGATCCTCCTGCTTCAGCCTGCCTAGTAGCTGGAACTACAGACACACACCACCACATCTAGCCAATTTTTTCTATTTTTAGTAGAGACTGGGAGGTGGGAGGGGTCTCACTCTTGCTCAGGCTGGTCTTGAACTCCTGACCTCAAGGGATCCTCCGGCCTTGGCCTCCCAGAGTGCCAGGATTACAGACAGGTGTGAGCCACCATGCCTGGCCCAACCTTCTTGCTTATTTTCTTAACTGTTCCTTTTGTGTCTGGTATAAATTTTATAAGTATTTTAAATTTGTGTATGCACAAATGTGTATGTTTAATGAAAGGTGCCGTATACAAATATCTAAAGGTACTCAAAAATAAATAAAAATTTTTTGTTCACCGTAGTCTTGATCTGCTTGAAGTTCCATGAACATACAATGACCTTTCTGGACCTTTCTCAGGCTATTATTTAACCCCATTATTTCCCTAAAACACTCTTTTCTTCTCTTTCCTTCATAGGTCTGATAAACTGCCTATAATTCAAGATTTAAATGGCACCACCCTTGAGAAACTTCTCATGCCCTCTCCTGATAAGCATGTCCTCTGTATTTCCTTGTACTCATGTTTTAGTCATTTATCTCCATTTTGGTGGTTATTTTATTTCTGTATTTATTTATATCCATCTGTAGAACTAGGCTGCAAGTCCACAAACAGAGGGGAAAGAAGTTAATCTTTCTCCATCCAGTGTCCACTCAGTACATGGGGACTTGGTAAATGTTTACATTAAAGAACTAAAGAAAACAACCAGATTAAGTACAAATTGCACAATGCATTAAACCCAGCATCTTGATGGAAGACTTTTGCTTGTTGATTTATTGAATATTTATCATTTTCCAGGCTGTGTGCTAATCACCAGTAACAAGAATGAGGGGAAATGAGAAGTGATTTTCAGGAGAGGGCAGTCAAGCAGCACAGGATTTGACCGCAACATCAGGTGTATTTTCACTGGGAACATTCTACAAAGGAAACTGTTGTTGGAGACAAAACAGAATTCCTGCACTTAATACTGTAGTATCAAACGTGACTTTCTGTGCAAAATAGTGCTGCTGCAGACAGTATGGTAACATGGAACAATCTAAAACTTGGATTCAGAGTAGTTGAGTCTGAGTCCCTGTTCCAACACTTAGTAGCTGTGTGACCTGGAGAAAAGTCTGCTATTCTCCTCTTTATCTGTTTTCTCATTTGTAAAATGAGGGCGATGATTCTTCACATAGGATCGTCATAAGGATCAAGTGAAGTCACACACACACACACACACACACAAACTTGTGTAACTCATAATGTATAATACTTGTGCATACTTTTGCTATTACCTTACGATATTTTGATGTAAAACAAAATCATCAAATTTGCAGTTGGCCGTGATTTTAGTTTTTCTAAAAGGTTTGTGAATTCGGTGCAAGTTGATTTACCCAAAATGTCAACTTAGGATGACTGCACGATGCAAGCCTTTATTCTAGGCTAGTATTTACTTTGACCCAGTTCTGAAATTCAGACTTAATAATGTAAGAGGAGAAATACAGAGATGTTAAAAAAAATTCTAAAAGCACTTCAGAGGAGAACTAAAAGACCAAGAAAAAGAAAGACTCATCAAGGAAGTATGTACCAATAATAAATAATTCTTCCCCCAAATCCTACTTTCTGCTCAAAGATGTGTGACACAGTAGCCTGTTCAGAGAGAGCCTCATTGCTAAAAGACTCAATCATGCCCCATAATAAGCTGGAGAAAAAAAAAAAAACTCAATGATGGAGCCGTCCTCTGGGCAGGTCACGGATGGATGCACGTTATGTACTTTTCCAGACCACGGGCATTTCCCTCTTTCCCTTTTTATATTTTTATACTGCCCTTTACACGTTTCCTAGAAAACTCTCTTTGGCAATTGGCAAGTCACAAACTCTTAATTCCTTTTTATAGATGAGTAAATGTAAAAATGCTCAAAGAATACAAATGATTTGCAGAAGCCTGAAGAGCTAGTTCATGGCAGAGCCAGGAAGCCTATGCTTTCAAACCCTGTGTATGGCTTACCGTGCCATGCCATAAATTCACTTTTCTACTTTTTCTTGTTCTCTCCTCTTTGTATTTCCACTACATTCTGTCTTCCTCTTATTCCCCGCCTGAGACTTCAGCTTTCCAGTGGGTCCACTCAGCCCTGCCATTGGCACAAGACTAAAGGAGCCTCGCCTGGAGCTGGTTCCGGGGGTTCCATGTCAATCATGGTTACAACGGGCTGCAAAAGACACACGCATCTCAGAGAGCTGTTTCACGGCAGTGAGAGTTTAGAAGGCCAATTTGGTGACACACTTGACTTACAAGGGAAAAAATGCTATTTGCTGAGGAGTAACACTTGGCTTGTGTATCGGGGCCTTCTCTATGAGAAATGCAACTACTGTTGCAGGGCAGTGGCCGACACCTTCTTCCCCAAAAGTTATTGGGACATCGGGGCGGGGGGACCTTTAACTATAGTTATATGATCATCACCTTGTTTTTCACTTACGTAAATTTCTGAACTTCCTTAAATTGTTATTCTCATCAAGACTGTCCACCTGAGATTTCAACATTGAACTGATACATACTTTTGGTCAGCTAAGCCCAAGAAAGCAACCTTGGACATGGATCCTGCTAAGAATAGGATGGCAATAACTCTGATATAAAACAGGGCTCTAAAATACTAGGAATAAGTTGTATAAAATTATCACCTTAAAATAGGTTTGCCATCAAAGAAGTGCAAACGAAAACAAAAAGTATTAAAAGCATTATTTTGGCTAGAAATTGGGCAAGGAGGAAAACAATGTGAATGTGAATAAAGGCTTAGGAGCCGCAGAAATGGTCTCCAGCTGTCTCAGATAAAGACAGTGAAAAGTGATTAGGTTATTCAGCCTTGAAAAGGAATGAACTCCTGACACAAGCTATGCCATGGATGAACCTTGCAAACACTATGCTGAGTGAAATGAGCCCGACACATAAAAGGAAAAATAATGTGTAATTCCAGTGATGGGAGCTACCTAGAATAGCACATGTAGAGATAGAAAGCAGAATAAAGGTCCCCAAGGACTGAGGAAAAGACTAATTGGGACTAGGTACTGAGTTTCTGTTTGGGATCATGAACAAGCTCTGGAAAAGGATAGTGATGGTTGCTCAACAGTGTGCATGTGCTTAATGCCACTGAAATGTGTACTTAAAACTGGTTAAAATGGGAAATTTAATGTTATGTATCTTTTGCCAAAATAAAAAATAATATTTGAGCGAAGAAAAGGATTTTAGGTAACTGAGGGATTCAACACGAGGACTGGAGAACCAGGCTTGGTAGCCATGCAATCAGGAATTCCAGCTTATATCATGCGGTAGAATAATCAATACAGAGTTTCTGTCTCACTCTTACCACTGTCACTCAGCAGGCACCGCTGACACCATGTGAACTAGGCCAACCTTGATCTAGCAACTGGCCCCACTGCTATGACTTTCTGAGTAACTCAATCTTATAACATCCTTCATCACCAAAGATAATTCTCCATGTTCACTGCTTTATATTCTATACACCTGATACAAAGTGCTGGGTCAGTGCATCTGAAAGGAAGATTCTCGGCTATAGCTACGTCTTGGTTGCAGAAGAGGCTGGGAAAGAACATAAGGAATAGTCTCAGTTGCTGCAATAGCTGTATCTGCAACAAGTCTTAACAGTTTAGCTCAATGCTCTGCTTCACGGTCTCTCACAAGGCTGCAGGCAAAGTTCAACAGGGAAGGGATCTACTTGCAAGCTCATTCAGTGGTTGTTGGTGGAACTCAATTCCTTGAGGGTTGCTGGACTGAGGGGCTCAGTTCCTCACTGCCTGCTGGCCAGAGGCCACCCTCAGGTCCTTATCACGTAGGAGTCATTATTACCAATGTGAATAACAACATATTAAAATAATAATAACAACCCTTTCCATATTCTCTGATTGCAACCAGCTAAAACTTGCTTTCTTTTTCACGTATACTTCATTATCTTGTACAAAGTTAAGAGCATTCCCAAAGCTCATACAAAAGTAGAAGTTTGGTGAGGTGCTAAGAAGTATCTCAGTCATAGAGTACCTGGATAAGAACCTAATTTAACCTGTTTAATAATAAAAAAAGTAGAGAAGTTAAAAATAACTAATGAGAAAAGCAGGCTTGGTGGCATACCTGAGCCTGTTAAATGTCAAATAAGCAGAATCCCCTCAAAGTTAGTAAGTTACAGGTACAGGTCTGGAAACAGTATTGTGTAATCGAAGTCTGCTCTGAACTGTCTAAACAGGAGTTCAGCTCAAAAGGAAGCTTTGTGGGGCTTGGGTTTGATGTCTTATGATAAAAGAATGGTTTCTTCACTTAGGATAACGGTGTCCAGTACCATCCAAATTGTTGCAAAAGGCACTTGGATACTTTTTTGTGGATGAATAGTATTCCGTGGTATGCACGTATCACATTTTGTTAATCCACTCCTGAATTGATGGGCACCTGGGTTAAAGAAAACACACCATATGTACTCACTATTAAATTGGAACTAACTGAGTAGCACACATGTGCACAGATGAAAGTAAAACTCAGTGGAAATCAAACATGGGGAAGGGGAAAGAGGAGATGGGTGAAAACCTACCTAACAGATACAATGAACACTATCTGGGTGATGGGCACACTTACAACCATAACTCACGCATTACAAAAGCAATCCCTGTAACCCAACTCAAAATGGCTTAAACAAGAAGGAAATTTCAACGATCATGTAACAAGAACCCCCACAAAGTGTGGAGTTATTAGCAGTTATTAATCTACCAGCTCAATGACATAATTCAAAGACCAGGTTTTATTCTTTTTGTCATTCTGCTTTTATTCAGTATGTCATCCTTACCTTCATAACCACAGCTTGGCCGCAGCAGTACCAGAGAGAATATCCACGTGCCAACATCCAGATGAAGGAATGAGGAAACATTTTCCAGAAATTTTCCAACATACCTCTTTCTCTTGTCTCATTGGGAAAAAGGCAGAGGGAGCTTGCTTACTTACCTCCAAATCAACAACTGGCAAGGAAGATGAAATTATTATGAATGACTTAGAATGATAGGGATTTATCCATGAGGTAAAGTTAGAATCTTTTCTATAGATGGACAGGGAAACAAAATTTGGGTTCTAAAAGCAAGGAAGAGGGGAGATAGTTTGTAGGCAACCAACAGTGTTTGCTCTACCACCATCAACTAAGCCGACAGTTGCTATGGGCAATGTGACTCCAATGTTGACAAAGCGTCTGTTTACTTTTAAGAAGCTCAGAATGTGGATGTTTATGCAAGATCTCCCAATTTTTAAATGTTAGCAATACATTCAAAACATTTAAAAATACTGCATGGTCAGCATCATGCAGACCCAATAAAATACATCTGTGGTCCAAACATGGCCTACAGGTCACCGGTTTGCAAACTCTAGTTTATGCTATTAATTTATTTAACTAAAATGTTCTCTATTTAGAAAGTGAAGTCCACTTTAGCCATGACAGTAATTAAATTACATAAATATCCATTAATATAACATTTTTAATTAATAAAGTTTTACTCAATTGTAGAAAACTTCACATGTCATCCATCGCTAATAAGGATTTCAGAAGATAATATAGGAAAATAGATATATTATACAAAAACAGAATGTTTACATAATTTTCTTAACTGAGGACTCTAATTTGACAAATTAATGGTTAAAACAATCAAGATGTTGCTACTCATTTAATAATGAATGTACCATTTTTCTCTTATTTTTCTCAGTTTCCTGGGATTTTTTTTTGTTTGTTTTCATTAGAGAGTGAATTACTGCCTATCAAATGAGCAAAATCAAAGAGTTCAAAAAATTTGAACAAGTATTAGTCAACATCATTGTTCAAAAAGAGGGTTGTCTGGGAAAATCATCTTATTAGAGAGTAAAGCTTCAGAGATATTTCTTTAGAGTCATCTTCTTTCTTATGAGTATGGATAATAGAAACTTTAAAATCATACAAAGATTCTCAAAGTATGTCTCTCTCAAAAAATTGTTTAATATCTTCAAAATATAACACGAATCAGGAAATATTAACCTCCTTGACTGTCAACAAGAGCAAATACCAGTGAGAAAGTCAGTGTATTTCTCTTTTATTCCAATTGTCCAGTCTTCCAAGTTGATCATTTACCCATCAATTCTTGCTTCGCTGTTGCTTCACACTTTGAAATTTGAGCCCTAAAAAAGAAAAAACTCTTCAGTAATCAACTTCTCCTCAAAATTTAGATATTCTATATTATGAAACTTTGATTTAGATATTCTGTATTATGAAACAATGAATTCTTTTTTTAAAAAAATTAAAATCAATTATCTGAGGTCACATTTCCTATGTTATAGGTTATTTAATAGAACAACAGTAAAGGAGTGGAAACATGGGAGGGTAGGAATGGAAGATGAGAAAAATACCCCACTGCGGTCCAAATATCCATCTCGGTAATTAGCATAATATGGAGAGAATGGGGACAAGGAGAAAAGTTATGGGATACCGGGTAATTATTCTGTGAGAGATTTCCTCCTATAGAATATTCATCCTCAGGGGATATTTCTGAGAAAATGAAGAATATTTGGGTCAATCATAGCTTTCTAGCTGAGACCTTCCCATCTCCCTCTTCTTTGTTAATGGCCAAACTCAGAAACAAGACATTCATGTGAGCTGCTGTCCCACAATCATACAGATACAGTTCTTAGTAAACTTCTAAGAAGACATGATTTGAACTTCTATCCTTGATACTAGGAGATAATAATCCAAGATTATAATAATTTGGCCATAGATCTCTTACCTTCGGTGTAGACATTGGCTTATCCTTGAAAACAGTAGAGGGAAGAGCTTTTGTGTCTTTATGCTGGATTAGACACAAAAATAATGGTGGGTCATTAGACACACTATGATTTTCCCATTGTGTCCATATTCATTTTCTTAATGAGATTATTCCTTACCTCCTCTTCACTCATTAAATTCTACCCAACTTTCAGGGTCCAGTTCATATTCCAACTACTCAGTTAATAATGGATTCTCCTCCTACTTCAACCACTCCAAACCCATTCATTTTCTCCTCATGATGTTTTTCTTATTAGTATCACTTTGGCACAAATAATATTTGAGGGATTAAGTGTTCCATGTGTATGTGACTTGTTTTCTCACCAAAAATGTAAACTTTCTTGGGAAAAAAAGGAACTTACATTTTAGCTCTTTCTCATTTACCTACAACAAAGTGCCAAGCATGAGAAGTATACTCAGAAATTATTTAATGAGGGGATGAATTCTACTTTTTACTTCAGAAGCACCTGGATTTTATTCCAGATTTGCCTATATGTGGTCTATTTTCCATAATCTACTTTCTAAAGAAAACTGTGACTAATAATAGGCCTTAGTCTATGTATAACAAATAAGAAAGTAAAATACCACTTGTAATAAAATTTTTACGTCCTCCAAATTAAGCATCTAGAAATGATCCTTTGAAGGAGACATGTACCTCACACAGCAGAACTATTTATCATTTCTCAATAATTATGTAACAGTAGAACCATGTTTTCATAATAAAAAATCAATATCCATACTAATTGATAGATAGTAGGCTTTGCTTTTTCTGACATTCCCCAGACCAACATGCCATGGTATCTCAGGTTAACCTCAAGAGCACATGTCCTGGTAAAGAATCCATGAATTTAGAGATGATATTCTCACTGGGGATAAGAGACATTTAAAAAGTTACAAATGACTATCTGATACTTACGAGAAAAGACAATGATACAGATGTAGGAATCGGTGGTGGTGGAAAATCTGGCTTTGTAATTAGCTAGTAAAAAGATCAAAAAGGGGCCGGGCGCGGTGGCTCACGCCTGTAATCCTAGCTCTCTGGGAGGCCGAGGTGGGCGGATCGTTTGAGCTCAGGAGTTCGAGACCAGCCTGAGCAAGAGCGAGACCCCATCTCTACGAAAAATAGAAAGAAATTATATGGACAGCTAAAAAATATATATATATATAGAAAAAATTAGCCGGGCATGGTGGTGCATGCCTGTAGTCCCAGCTACTCGGGAGGCTGAGACAGTAGGATCGCTTGAGCTCAGGAGTTTGAGGTTGCTGTGAGCTAGGCTGACGCCACGGCACTCACTCTAGCCTGGGCAACAGAGTGAGACTCTGTCTCAAAAAAAAAAAAAAAAAAAAAAAAAAAAGATCAAAACGTTTAATTCAAAGATAGGGCCCTGAAAACAGATGTGCTTAAAGAAAAGGCTTAAATCATTTTCAGAAATGGAGAAGGTATGGCCCTACCCATGGGAATACTCTAAACCTGTGAGTCCGACTGCTTTCATTTACGTACAATTCAGACGTAAGTCTGATGCCAACAGATAGGTGATGAAGATGGTTACAATGGACTGAATGTTTGTGTCCCCTCCCCCCCAAATTCATATGTAGAAGCCCCAATCCCCTGCATGATGGTATTTGTAAGTGGGGCCTTTTGGAGGTAAATAGGCAGTAAAGGTGGAGCTCTCATGATAGCATTAATGCCCTTATAAGAAGAAACACCACAAAAAGCTCTCTCTCTCTGCCATGTGAGGGCAGGAAGGCCACTATCTACTATACAAGCCATGAAGCTGGCCCTCACCAGACACCAGATTTACCAGCACCTTGATCTTGGACTTCCCAACCTCCAGAACAGCCTCCAGGGAAATAAATGTTTGTTGTTTAAGCCACTCAGTCTGTGCTGTTTTTGTTATACAGCCTGAACTGACCGAAACCATGGTCCTCTGTTAAGCAGATTGATACTCTTCTTGTAATGAGTTATCAGCCCCCCGGCCCTGATATTCAGGTTTAGGGGTTCAATTTTAGGATTGCAAGGGAGAGGCATACATTCTCACATTTTATATTTTCAAAAAGTTTTGCAGGAGAATTTATATTTTATAGTAATATTTATACACATTTCAGTATTGTTCTGAAGGAATAATTGAGCATTGTGGGTTATGTCTTTCACCGGAATTTTCTTGAGGTTGAACTAGGGTGATATTTAAGAGAAGTTGCTAACTTACAAAAGAAGCTGGAGGTTCATTGTCTTCTAGTGGCAGATCAGACACATGGAGCTTCACCTGACTCATCTAAGAAAAAAAAAAAAAGCATATTTCAAAATAAAATCATCAGTTTCCTAAATACAGCTTTTAAGGAAGCTGTCCTTTCAAAGCATGAGAGCTTGGAATTAAACTGACACTGAGAAACCAGATAGGAAGTTACAGAGGCCCAGCTGTTGTATTCTATAGAGTATTTCCCAGAGCAGTAAGAAAACATTTTCATCAAAAACATTAACACCAATGTTACTATCATTAACCAACTTCAGCTACAATCTCTAAACTTATAGGGCATGACAAGGAGTTGTACATATTACATACATTATCATACAATATATACATATTATTATATCCATTGGGAAATTTGCCAAAGAAATAAGGAATCAACCTACAGTCAGAAACAGAAAGAGAGAGAGAGAGAGAGAGAGAGAGACAGGCAGACATCTGGTGTCTGTCCTCTTTGTTCTCTTCATTCTCTTTGCATTTCTTGAATCCCAGCAAAGTAGCCTCTGCATTTTACAGATTCTCTTTTGCATTTAACAAAAGGCAAAGGAGAATTTTCTGAATGTCGTCACAGAGCCCACGATCCTTGCTATACACTAACCGGTGGAGTGGGTTTATAAAACACTGCTGGGGAGAAGTGACAGAGAGATGGTTAGGACGTGAGAATGAGCAATCACAAAGCAGGGCCACAGCAAACACAGTCCAAACTATCGTCACCTCTTGGGGTTGAACAGCCTTCACTGCCTGAAG
This sequence comes from Eulemur rufifrons, assembly GCF_041146395.1. Taxonomy (NCBI): domain Eukaryota; kingdom Metazoa; phylum Chordata; class Mammalia; order Primates; family Lemuridae; genus Eulemur; species Eulemur rufifrons. Next base: position 7,319,787 of record NC_090994.1, read on the forward strand.
TCTCCTCTTCTGTTTGTGTGGCCTGGCGCCAGCAGTAGGCAGTGCCCTGTAATTGAAAGCGTGTCATATAAATTGACTTAGCAGATCCTTCAGCAAAGTGGGGAAACTAAGTAGAAGATTACAACATCCTTTGCCCATTTTGTCATCCTTGGCAATTGACTGGGTTTTCATGTGCTCCATAGGATATTCTTCAGCTTTCACTTCCCTACTAGCTACCTTCATTGTCCTGTAACTCAAAATCACCACCAGGAATTTTCTTTTTCTGATTCTCTGAACAGCCCTGATTCCTAATAATGGTGGTGTTGAACCTAATCTTTATCTAAATTATGCCATTTCACTAATAGTTTCCACTATTCATTCAATATTTATTAAAAACTCATTATGGGTGAATAAGTTGGTCTTTAAAAATGCTAAACTGATACTGTTGGGTCAAGATCATGCTTGTAAGACAAACAAAGGTGAACATCAAGGCTCCATCATTTACTTTGCAAGACTGAAAAAATGTTTGTTAGCCTCTGAGCTAATTTTGACATCAGTCAAAATGTGAAGTCCCTAACCTTGCAGGACTGTGTAAGGATTACTCTAAAACCTTTGCATCTATAAAATGGAAATAACAGTAACTACCTCATAAAGTTCTTGTGAAGATAAAGAGAGATGACAAAGCTAAAAGGGCTTAGCATAGTGTTTGTCGTATAGTGATCCATAAATACTACTGCATTCTTATAATACATGTGAAAATCTTTCATAATCAGAGTTAATATCACTCTTATTCTTAATTATTAATATGGCAACTAACAGCAGAAAAAGATACATTTCTTGCTGTGGAAGATTTTGCAGTATAAGGAATATCCAGCCTTTGATCCAAGAAGACTAAAATCTGTATTTCTGAATATTTGAAGTAAACAAAAATTAAATTTGAAAGGTTAGGTCATATGCTTGAATTTAAAGTAAAACCGGGGTCAAACAGTGCCCAAAGGAAGATCAAGACTTACTTCTGAACTTTCTTCTGCTTTCCTCCAGAGCTCTGGTGCCGGATTACTATGGCAACCACCACAAAGATGACCGCCATGGGGAACAGCACCCCAACCACAACGGAGAAGTCTGCAACAAAGAGAACAGGGGCCTACAGAGGATGTGAGAATTTCACATCGACCCATCACACTAGTCCTTATTTCTTTATCTAGAGCAAATTCCATTAACCCTTTCCCTAATGAACATGCATTGCCTGGAAAATCTCTCATAGCTGGCAAAATGAAAGTATATTTTGATCACCATTATTATATTAATATTTAGTTAGAGAAAATAAAGTGGAAATCTATAGGAAGTATTTGATATCAGATAAGTAAACAATGATACTACTGAGAATTCCTAGAAAGGGTATTTGTAATAATTGAAAAATGAAAGGCTGGGAGATGAGAAGAGAATAAATAATAAGGAGGAGGGCAGAGAGAAGAAGTGAAACATGTTTGAAAAGTAGTCATAGAATAAGACAGGGAAAAAGAAACTGAAGTCTTCAAAATATATTCTGGTTAGCAGTAAGTAAGGAACTGAGACATGAGTAATGGAACTGAGAGAGACATAACTGAGTGGTCCACTGATATTTGTTCTATGTTAGAATTTTCTTTCTTTTTTTTAATTCAGGATATTATGGGAGTACAAACATTTTGGTTACATGAAATGCATTTGCCTCACTCAAGCCAGGGCCACAAGCGTGTCCTTCCCCCATACAGTGTACCCCGTTTCCATTAGCTGTGGGTTTACCCCCCCACCTGACCAGCACCTGGTGAGTATTGCTACCATGTGAGCATCTTAGTGTTGATCAATTAATACCGGTTTGATGGTGAGTACATGTGGTGCATGTTTTTCCATTCTTGTGATACCTCACTTCGAAGGATGAGCTCAATCTCTATCCATGATAATATAAGAGGTGCTAAATCACCATTGTTTTTGTAGTTGAGTAGTATTCCATGGTATACATATACCACATTTTATTAATCTACTCATATATTGATGGGCATTTAGGTTATTTCCACATCTTTGCAATTGTAAATTATGCTGCTATAAACATTCGAGTGCAAATGTCTTTATTATAGAATATCTTTTTTTCCTTTGGATAGATGCCTAGTAGTGGGATTGCTGGATCAAATGGTATTTCTATTTTTAGCTCTTTGGGGTATCTCCAAATTACTTCCCACAAGGATTGTACTAATTTGCAGTCCCACCAGCAGTGTAAGAGTGTTCCAATCTCCCCACATCCATGCCAGCATTTGTTGTTTTGGGACTTTTTGATAGAGGCCATTCTCACTGGAGTTAGGTGTTATCTCATTGTAGTTTTGATTTGCATTTCCCTAATGATTAGAGATGTTGAGGACTTTTTTTTATATGTTTGCTGGCCATAATTCTGTCTTCTTTTGAAAAGTTTCTGTTCCTCTCCTTTGCCCATTTATTGACGGGGTTGTTTGATTTTCTTTCTTGTTGATTTTCTTAAGTTCTATATAGACTCTTGTTATCAGCCCTAAATCAGATATGTAGAAAGCAAATATTTTCTCCCATTCTGTAGGTTGTCTGTTTGTTCAAAAGACAGTCTCCTTGGCTGTGTGGAAGCTTTTTAATTTGATCAGGTCCCATTTGTTTATTTTTGTTGCTGCTGTGATTGCTTTATGTTGGAATTATTATGGACAGAAAGGAAGTTAGTGACCTTGTGGATTGGGGAATGGTTTGAATAAATATTCCTGGGTCTATATGGTATTTTCTCTTTTACTGACTAATCTAAGTAAGGAATGCAACTTCGATCTTTTGCTATCTTAAGTGCTCGTTTTTCTCATAATAATTTGAAACCACAAGAGACCAGGAGGTACAAGTTTGGAGAGCCATGTAAACAGTTACCACTTCCTTACTACAGAGCTCAGCAAACCAACAAGACTAATTTTTGTATAAGTGCAAGAAAAGTTGACAAGTTTGAGCAACTATGCGCAGATTGAGGTTGAAACATCAGAAGTAGAATTTTAGGTAAGACAATGACTTTAGTTCAAACATTTTAATACTTTCTACCCCCCACCCCCCAAAAAAATTCCTACTCCCAAAAATTCAAAGGAAAATAAAACCATGAGGCACTGCGGTCAGATACAGTGTAGATATCTTCAGAATGAAACAGTGTGTGTATTGGTACTCATGTCAGAATTGTAGCTATTTTCAGAAGAATGATAGGATAGCAGAGGAAATAAAGGGAGACTTGGCAGCATTTCATAATACCCCTAACTTGAAAGGTTATGGTCTAGAGGTAAAGTTAGAGCACAGGACAGATGGGAGTATAACAGGAAGCAGGTTTGCAGTTGGAGACAGAAATAATTCAACAGTAAGTGCAGCCTCTTTTTCTGGTTAATGGTGGTCTCCTAGTAGCATATGAATACTTTAAAAAAAAACAGGGAAAATTACTTCGTACAGATTAGTGAGAGGGCAGGAATCCAGAAAGACAGAAAGGAAAATGATCCTAGGCGGAAGTTCAAAGAAATGCACAAAGAAATGAAAGGTAAATGAACCAAGAATGAGCCTATGTAAACTATGTACTTTGGGTGATAATGATGTGTCCAGTGTCTGGGTAGGTTCATGGATTGTAGCAAATGTGCCATGCTGGTGGGGGATGTTGATAGTCCGGGAGGCTGTGGAAGGGGGTTTATGTGGACTCTACTTTCTGTTCAGTTTTGCGGTGAACCTAACACTGTTCTACAAAGTCAAGTCTATTTTCTAAAACACCAAATGAAACGGGAAGTTTTAAGATAACCACTAAAAGAACACAAAAGAAATGCATAACCTCCAAGTTAATTAAAAAATACAATAATTAAAATACGCTATAAGTTCATAAGAAAGCAAGAAAGGAGAGAAAAGGAACCGGAACAGGCAAGACAAAAAGAAAGTATATAACTGTAGACTTGCAACCAAGTATCAGTAATTACATTGAATTTAAATGAATTAAAGACCTCAGTTAAACAAATAAGCAAAAAAAAAAAAAAAAAAACAACCCAAAGATATGAGACTAAAACTAAAAAATACATTTACCTACTTGTTCTTAAAGATAAAAGACATTGAAAACATGATACTTCAGAAAGAATAAAAGTAAAAATATTATACCAGTGCAAACACAGACCAAAAGAAATATGTTTACAGTTATAATTCATCTCCAGGGATGTAGATTTTAAAAGGCAAGAAGCAGTACTAGAGATACACAAGATCATTTCATAATGATAAAGTGTTAATCCACTGGGAAGCTGTAACAATTCTAAACGTGTATGTACATGATAATATGCTTGCAAAATTTGTAAGAACTGATAGAACCAGAAGAAGTAATACCCAAATTCACAATTATATTGTCGGATTTTAACACTCCTGGCAAATAACTGGTAGAAAAAACAAACGAAATATATTGCAAAGACAATAGACGTAACCTAAACATTTGTACCCCCGCAATATGCTGAAAAAAATATATATATGCTTTCAGGAAAAAAAATACAAAAAATCAAAGTACATTTAGGGCACTAAATAAAATTAAAACAGACTATTAAAAAACTCATTATGAAATGAGAAAACAAATGACTGGTATGAAAGCTGTTCAAAGAAACACAAAAATGTTATCAAATATTTTTAAATATCATTTTAAGTAATAAATAAGAGCATTAACGTTGCCAAAAAACTCATTTTATGATACAGAAAATGACTTTGAAAGACCTTCCCAGAATTCACAAGAAGAGTTAAGAGAAGATAATACGGAGGCCATGCGGTAGAGATATTTTGTATGAATAAATTATATTTTGGAATAAGAAACCAAAAAAGTAGAACAGAATCAATTTTAAAACTTATAATAATAGAAACACTCCTTGAAATGGAGACAGAACCAAATCCTCAATTTGAAAGGCCTCAGAAGTTAACAACTTAATAGAAAGATAATGGCACTCAGGAATCGACTATATGATTAGTTTTCATTAAGTAGTAATTCTAAAAGCATCTAAGCAAAAACAAACATAATGATTTTTAAAGGGTTTTATTTAACATCAACAACTGGCCTTGGTTTTTTAACATTAAATATCAGCATCCCCTTCAATAGAATCATGAAAGTAAAGTTGTGATTTAAAAAAATCCAATCCAATCTGCTATATACTCTATGATATATAAGGTTAATAGAAATATTCAGCAGCAGAAATAAATTCTCATAAATGCAAAGAAAGTTTAATGTATACACATCCTTCCATAAAGAAGAAATTACTCATGGAATTGATTTAGCAAATCAATGGGTAAACCAAAATAAAGAGTTCAAGAAGAAAAGTGTCATAGTTTAAAAGGATTTTTAGTGAGCACTGAAACCATTAAAGAGTTTTCTAATTAAAGTCGTTGATTATGTTCATGCATCTACCCCCCTACCCTACCCAAACACATGACAAATATGCACGTGTGCATATAATAAAATCGTAGAGCACTAGGAAAATTTATGAAGAATTTTTAAAAACTCCACATAGAAAGTTAAGGGATTTATGTAGACAGAAACAGAGTAAATTATAGCCTAAACATCAGAAGTAAATGCTATTCTTTTTTTGGAAAGCCAAAGAATCGGAATTGGGGGCATATAGTTCATTCAGGTCTCTCTCATCCCCTGTGTATACAGAACAAGACGGATTCGTGACCCTACGACATATCTCCAACAATCTCTCTTAGAAGCAATGGAAAGGTGGAGAAGTTTGTAAAACATGACCTACGGAAGGCCACCGAGGAGTCACCGCAGTCGGGAGGGGCCCATCCTTCTTTGCACTGACACTGGAGCTTATGGTCACACACCTGCAGGAGCAATGACCCTGTTAGTTTTCTCACTAGACTGACCACAAACTCCAAAGCCCGGTTCTTCCATAATAGCATCCATTCTGAAACATAAATGACTCCTGATCTCCAGGCTTTCATCTACATGAGGTATGAATGAATGATAGGAATTTCATCAACAGGCTCTCACAAGAAATTTCTCACTGAACCATGCTACTAAAGGGGAGTGGGACAAATGTAATAGTTCTAATCATTTAATGCTGAAAACATTACTTTAGCTTCATCAGGACTTATCTAAAATTACGTAAGAGTTAGCAAGTGTGGGGAAATACATCTTCAAAACTTACAGCGTGTCCTTTGCACTTCGAGGAGCAATTGGTTGATTTGTAGGCTTCCTCGATACCCACACATTCTGCATTGATGCAAACCTGAAAACGGTTGGAAAAATACGTAGTTGACATTAATGTCCAACGGCTTCAGCTCTGCGGATGGTTGACTCTTTGGAATTTAATCTCATACTATTAGTCACTGTGACTGTTATCACACTCACCTTTTTAGGGAAATCACAGTATTTTTTTGAAAACAGAAAATAGAATCTGATAATTTTTATAATAAAATATTTAGAAAGCCCTCTTTAAAGATTTCTTTCCTTTAGTTCATTTCTCATGGATCATGCACTTAACCTACAGCATCAGCCTAACACTTGAGACTAATATTTAGCACTGAATTAGGCATTGCACATAGTATCAGATGGCCATCCCAAATAAAAATACTATGGAAAATATGTGCTATAACATCATGTGCAGTATCAAAATGATTACAATTTACGTAAAAATAAATAGCATTGCTATTTTTCTCTGTATTATCATCAGAGTGTCTATCAGACATTGAGCACCAATCAATTTTGGAACATTAAAATTGGCAAAGTTTAGCAACCTAGTGCTGAGCACATCATAGGCATGTATTAAAATATTATTGAAGGAATGATTTCAGGCATGCCTAAATAAATGTCAAAAGTATTCGAAACCTGGAAACTCTAATTAAGGAGTTCTACTGTATGTGAAATTTCTTGCCCCTAATGCTGGCATACATTTCAGGAAACACTGGGGGAAAAGAAGGAGGTTAAATCCTGTGAGTACCTCTTGGAAGCAAGAACTAACATTCCAATGTCAAATCAGCAGCATAAACATTATAAACATTTCTACATTTACATTTTCAGCTCCATGGGCTTCAAAGGTTATGTCACTCCTATGCGCTTTTTAATATTTCCCTTTCTAAAACTTTTTATGAGCAAGATCTATACTGAATCACAAATTTTAGACTCATCAGTAAATAAATTTATGTTTAACTAGCCAATATAGGTTAAGTAACTAAGATAAAATTGTCAGGATTGACTTTGTCATCATGAAAAATCGGGAAAGCTGATTCGGGTCATGTAGATATCTTAATGTAATAAACAGAGGAACTAAGCTCCACGAGAGAGGAACCTCCTCATTATCAAAGCTCATGTGTAGGCCCTGGCTAAGTAGTACTTATGCCTGAGATTGTGAATTCGTTATATTCCTATTAACTGTACCAATCTGTTCATTGAAGCCCAATATTACATACACTGGCACTTTCAGTGGGATTCCAGACCTAGTCTATGAAAGCAAAACATACGCTGTTATGTGTTAGCACATGACAATAACATACTCTTCTTGAAATTATATCTGTGAGAGTTATTTCCAAATTTCACCATAATGCTTGAGAATATTTATAGCAGTGCGTATTCTTGCTATATACTAGGTTCTCCACCGCTATCATTTCTTAAGTTGCTCCTTGTGTTCCAAATTCAGCTCTCTGTCGTCTCTTACCCCAAAAGTAAGAAATAAGGAAAGTAAGGAGTAGCTTAGAAGCTAAACAACAAAACATACCTTGTCGTCACCACACTTGGTTCCATTGGCCACCATGCCTATCTCGTGACTTGGGTCTTCGGGATCAAATGATTTACATACCAGGAAAGTTATTACACGTCCTCTCCAGACTACATAATCTGACCCACCTTGACAGAACAACTTCCCACACATCGAATCGCTGAGGAAAATCCAAAATGCATTTCAGGATTGAAACTGCACTGTTATGCAAAAGCAAATCATCTCTGTGACCATCAATATTCAGTTAATGGCATTTCTCCCTGCAGCAGAGACTTCTAGTTGTACTTTATACCCATTCTTCCCTTATTCCTTAGCAATAGGATCCCTGAATGTTAGCTAAATACATTGTTGCTCAAATAAACAGCATTTCCCTGATTCCTGTACAGCTACTTTTTGCATATTGCCTAAGTTCTGATCCATGGGAAGGAGAGAGAATCTTAAGCGCAACTTTCAAAGGGTGGCCTTAAATGAGAAAGTATGTTCTATTCCCCAGTGTTTTCTCATTTTTGCTGATTGGAGTGTGATAGCTCATCCTAGAGAAGCCATCATAGATTAAAGAAACACTTGGACATGGAGGTCACATGTATGATGAAGTTAGAAGACAAAAGATGACCCGTTTCTAACATCATGGAGGGCATCTGAGAAATCTGTTTCTATCTTGTTTCACATGATGCTACTTATTTATTTTTGTGACTTGCAGCAGAATAATTTTAACAGATAAAAGCCCATCTCTCAACTAGAGTTTTGTCAGTACAAAGCAGAGTGTCTCTTGACATTTCAAGGCATCAAGTGGGATTACCAAAAGAACTATCTCCCTGTATCTACAAATTAAACTGCTCAACACTCAATAAAGCCATTCATTTACCACAAAGGGGAATAAAGTCAAAGCCAATAAAATTGGAGTCAATTGCTTCATGCAGAATTCAGAGGAGGGCTTTGAAAAAGTATTTTGAAAGTGATGGAGTCAGATATTTCTGATGTCTCTGATGGCTGCTGAAAATATGTTTGAGGAGTGGAGAAAGGAATGCACCCTCTCCAAATGGGAGAGGGTGTTTTCTTGAATCATTTAGGTGTAGAGCGCTATAACCATGGTCATAGGGCACAGAGAATTTCAGGCTAACTCTCCACTGACTATTAAGACTAGCAGGGCAGTCTGTGGGGCGAATGAGATGCTCCAGCCTCGAGTTATAGAAATCATCCAATGCTCATGCAGAGAGCTGTACAGGACAGTAGTGTGTGCACAGGCCGCAGAGGTCAGATGGAATTACCCTACTCTCTTTCCAATCAGCACTTACACATTGCATTTCCCCTGACCCCACATACTGCCTTTCACATATTTTTCCTCTTTGAATCTACCCTGATTTCCTATACAGGATATGGTCATCCTGTAGGTCCAGATTCCCCCAAGAGATGACACTATATCCGAAGCATAGTTTGTTTGGTAATGTCCGTCATCCAACAAAATTAGTGTCCGATAGAAAAACTTTGGGAAATGCTCATCTTGTGCAGCCTCTTGTTATAAATCACTTTGTATGTGTAAAATTTGCAGCAGGTACAAAGTTTAATCTACTGTAATTTGAATCTTAAAAGCCATCTTAAAACTGCAACATAAAAAAGGTATAGAAAAATCTCAAGTTCATTTGGTATGATATTCTATAATTTTTTCCCCAGGATATCAATACTACAAATAAAAAACTCTTCAGGTGACTTGTCAATCTTTTCTCTGGCTCTAGTTTTTCTTTATGTAATTCCATGGCAAGATTAATTATTTCTCTGAGTAGATAAATATTTCTATACTCTTAGACTTATAATGAAAAACACTAGATTGAAAAATCACCCAAAGTATATTCTGGGAAACCTCTGGACAAATTTCCAACCAGGCCCATTCCCTGTTGCATGTTTCATCTCAAACATTCATTCTTCTAAATGATTGTACATGGTGCCACTTAAGGACTATAGTTGTACATGGCCTGAAGCACCTACCATGAGGGACTTGAAGAAAGAGATAATTTATTTGTCTTTTTAGACAAGCCCACCTGGCCCATACCAAGGCATACAGTAGTCACTCAATAAATGTTTGTCAAATAAATGATGTCCACATTCACTTTCCCTTTAACTCAGGACATGTGGCTAGAAGTGTGCACCACTGCCCTCGTCTGGGGAGCAGGAAGGTTCATACAAGTCCACTTACTTAGCTTTGCAGGGGATGACCGTGTCGTCCACTTTGTGACAGTACCCATACTTTGATCCACCTTCATTCATTCTGTAACATGACTTATCTGCAACCTTGCTTCCTGGGACCAGGCATGGTCAGTAGGGACATATTTGGAAAGAAAAGAGATAAGAAATTCAGGGCTGTAAAGGATTTGCAAAATATAAAACCAGCGTGAATGAACTATTTTAGCTTGACCATGCTCAGAAATATGGGCTACAATAATTTGACATCAAAGGAACTAGCTGGAATTAAAAATAATCTTTTAAATATTCCATTATTGGATAATGGCTGTCTACATTTTTTTGAGACATCTGCATAATTTACCGGAGGTTAAACACCTATCTAAATAGGAAACTTAGCCAGAAGAGCTACAGTCATTATGTTAACAGCCCAAAGGCTACCTTGCAAGTATGTGCTACTGTGACAACTATCGGCTCTGCTGAGTCAAACTCCTACTATGTGCCAGGCACAGTGATAAGCATCACATATTTCATGTGGGTATTCGTATCCTTTGACCAACACCTCCCCAATTCCTCCCTCGACACCTTGGTAACCAACATACTACCTTCTACTTCTATGAATGCTACTTGTTTAGATTCCACATATGAGTGAGATATGTGATCTAAAATTACCTTTCTAATGAAATCACTGAATATAATTTAAATTTCAGTTTAAAGTTTTCAGATATCTTTAAAGTACAGTCTTATTTTTGAAGTTTGCTTTATGGTACAATCAGAAAATATGGTCTCTAAAATGGCATTGTTCTGGACACAGTGATCATTGAAGAACTTTTACTTTCCTTCATTGCTCTCCTGAATTTCTCCTCCTTTCCTTACCCTCTGGCCCATTCCCCAGCACTCCCGCCACCCCTGTATCCACACACACAACAAATATGCACACACACACACACACACACACACACACGGACTTCCAAGGGTTTACTTGTCTGACAAGGATCTTTAGTTAGGGTTCCCAGATAAAACACAGGACATCCAGTTTAACTTGAATTTCAGAAACACAGAGGAGTTTTGTTTGGTGTAAGTATGCTGCAAATATTGCATGGGACATACTGACATGAAAACAAAAAGTTGTTAATCTGAAATTAACATCCTTATTTTTATTTGGTACATCTAGCAACCCTAAAACCAAACTTAAGTCTTTAAATGAACTTATCCGTGATTTTGAGTAAGAAGCATCTAGGAGAAAGGGGACAGAGTGGTCCTTTGGCAGTATTATACACTGTCATCAGAAATGATGTTCCTTTGCATGTGCATAGAGAGAGGGGTTTGTCCTCCTACCTGGTCCCCAGAGCTCTGTGCACTGGTCCAGCAGTGTGGGGCACGTCCCCATCAAGCAGTAGCCCATCCCGTTCTGGCAAGGGAAGCCATTGATGTGGAATCTGTCCTCAGGACAATGATCGGATTTACCATCACACATTTCAGGCAGGTCACACTCATCTTTTGCTGATCTGCACACCTTCCCAGCCTTTTTAAACTGTAGGAAAACAAAACCAGAAAGGAGGCTTTTTTCACCCCCCCTTGCTTTGCCCTAAAACCTCAAACTAACATGAATAATATTTTCCATTTGGCCTTTTGGGGCATGCTAGTTGGAGGCATCATTTCACTCCAGTTTATATTTGCATTGTATAAACTGAAGCCATTGCCTATGACTTCTGGTGCTGTTGGCCAATGCCCTAAGTCTTTAAGCAATCAGTATTTCTGAATTTGTAGCACAAACACTAAAGAAACATAATGTCGAAAAGCACAGGAGAAAAACCAAGCAACAACTGAGATACAAAGAAGGAAGTTATTTCTCCCTTTGTTGAATGCATCTTTGTCAGGAATTTCAGGGACATTTAAATCTGCAACTTCAGAGATCTGTTGGTGAAGTATTACGGAAGATAAGTTTACAAGCACCAGATCAGCATACTCGGAGATTTTCCCAGGCCTCAAGTTTCCTAATTCTTAATTCCTTTTATTGTATGTTCAGATATTTCTTTTCAACTCCCTTCTTCATATGAGGGAGAAATAACCCAATATCCATTTGCCATATTAACTCCATAGTATAATCTATAATGGCAGATCCTATTCTTATTTCCTCGGACAAATCTTAGTAAAACAAATTCTGCCATTCCTGCAAATCCGAGGCAGCATGTCTTTCCCCAGCTGATATGCTCTTTCCCTAGCAGGCATGCTCTCGTTGCACCAGATAACTTTCAATATCATTACGCCAGTTACAGCATCAAATCCAAATTTCAATTAGAATGTATGAGACCCTCCAAATTCAACCCCCGTTGCTGCAGCCACACCAGCTTTCTTACCAGCTGCCACAAACCACGCTTGGACCTTCTGTTACGTCTTTGTTCTTTCTCTGTCCTCATTTGGAAATTCTTTCCTAAATCTAAAATCTATTCATTTTTTTCCCCCCGGCCAGTTGAAAGCCTCCCTTCCTACAAAGCCTCTTCTGGCCTCTTAAATGCAAGTCACTGCCGTTTCCTCTGTGTGCTGGAGAGGAGCCCTGAGTTCAGCTTGAGATGATACAGATTTGAATCTTGGCTCTGCCAGCGGCCAGGTGCTTAGCCTTAGGGAATGGATGTGATTTCTCTAAAAATCCATTTCTTTATCTAACACCTACTTTACAAGGTCACTGTGAAAATTAAGTGAGGATATACATAGAACACATCATATATAATTATACTATCAACATGGGCATCTAATCATGCACTATATTTTCACCTGTTTCATATGTGTATATTACTGCCCTGAGGAAATAAACAGGAAGAGACTGAATTTTTTTATTTCCCATAATCTCTAACAAATAGCACTTACTAAACACTTGTTGACTAGTACTTAAGTTCTCAAATTTACTTTCCTTTTGGCTTCCTTCATTTCTTTCCTCCCCCTCTGATATTAAAAAAAAATATATGTATATACACACACCAAACACTACCTATAACATGGTAGGCCATCTACATATTCATTGCACAGTTACTGAGCACTTAAAATGCATGAAATTCTGCTCTAGGTGAAGGTGAATCGGTCTCCTGCCCTTAGGAGTCAATATAACTAAGGAGACAAACACATAAATAAATGATCACAATATAGAATGCTATGCAACAATAGAAAGCGAAATGAAAAAAAGAAGAAGAAAGCAAAATATTAAACTCTGCCTTGAAGGAAAAGTTAAAAAATGGTATATTTTATTTCTAAGAATTTCACCCTGAAGCAGCTTAAAAGGTTGAAGACAGGGACACCCCACACTATTCAAAAATAAAAGCTCTTCCACAAAGCACATTGTTAAAGGCAGGTGTGATCAATTTTATGAGATTTGGCCCCAAAAGACCATGAAGCATCAGAAGCAGCAGTAGGGAAGAAGTAGCATTGGCTTTGAAGCTGGTTGTGTTGGGGTTTGCCCACTAAACAGTGGCTGTGTTATTTATTTTACAAATTTTGTTATTTTATATAAATATATATATACATGCATACATATACATATGTATACATGATGTCTTGAAATACACATAGTGAAATAATTATTGCAGTGAAGCAAATTAATATATCCTTACATAGTTATTTTGTGTGTGTATGGTGAGAACACTTAAAATCTACTCTCTTAGCAAATTTCCAATATACAATACAATACAATTTACTATTGTGATCATGTTGTACATCAGATCTCTGACCTTGTTCATCTTTGTGCCTTTGACCAGCATCTCCCCATTTCCCCCACCTCCCCAACCCTGGTAACCAACATTCCATTCTCTGTTTGTAGGTATTCAACTTTTTTAGATGCCACATAGAAGTGAGATTAGTATCCCGTATTTGTCTTTTTGTGCCTGGCTTATTCCACTTAGTACATGTCTTCCAGGTTCATTTAGGTTGCCACACATATGGCCATATTATTTTGCCCATTTTCTGCTCCAAGCCTCCACTCACTTAAAAGCAAAATGTGATGATAGCACCTACCTTGAAGAATCATTGGAAGATTATTATAAATAGCTTATGTATGTAAAGAAAAGCACTCAGGGAGTGCTTGATAAATGGTAAATGATATTATTTTATAGAAAAATTGCTTTGCCAATTTCATTTAAATCACTGAGATGTTGATACAGAAAAAAACATAATTATAATTATTAAAATGAAATAGTAATCTTACTTGGCATTTTTCACAGCATTCTCCTAATGCACATTGAAAACCTGCTTTGATTTTACAAGTTTCAGCATTACAGCAAATGTTGGTACATTCCTAAGAAATACCAGAAACAAATACAGATGCCAGATTACTTTTTGTTCCTATTTCAGCAGAATTGGTAATATAATTTATTCATCATGCAGACATTAGTTTAGTATAATCTGAAAATTATTTTTGGGAAAATAAAAGATGATACAAAACAACATTGGTATTTTGGAGCAACACAAAAAACCTGGTATTTTGGAGCAACTGCTGGTTTGTTACCTGAATTCCACTTACGGTTTTTTTTTTGTTTGTTTGTTTGTTTTAACTTGAATATCTTTTCTTGTTCCCCTAGTCTCCAATAGTAATACCAAGAAAAGATCTATTCTTTTTGGTAAACTATGAAGGAAAAGAAAATAACAAGGACAGTTTTTCAAAATAGAATTTATCTAAATAGGAATAGAACATAATTAGTTCAGCTCATCATCATTTATGCACCTATTTAGCAGCAAATTCAACGTTTAGAACATGTACTGAAAAGCTAAAGACATAGTTCTTCAACTTTGACATGTAATTCAACTCTGCTTGCAAGAATATACTTTGTCTTCCTGCTCTGTTTCTGAGAAATCAGAAACCTGCCTGCACAAGCCATTTTAGACACTCCTACCTCAGAAACTTTCCCCCTGCAGCTGTCTAGACTCCTCTAGGAGAGTGACAGCTTGGGAGTGACAACATTTCAGAGTTAAAACGCTTGCCCTTAGTTCAAATATAATCATCATCTGAGACAGATTACTCTTTCTCATGGAGTGAATAAATTCGTAATCCTATTTCAAAGTTACTGAAAGCGGACCTCCTGAAGGCATGATGTATGACTCATATTAAGTGTTAGCAGGAGGGTGGCAAAGGTCCCACTCAGAATCCCAGCTGCCTGGTGAAAAGGGTCAGGGCAGCACTTCTAACGGTAATAACTCCCGAGTCCTGAAGAAGCAAGAGATGCACCAGATCGCTATGCTGGGTGGTGCTGGGACTCTGGAAACAGACACACCTGCGTTCAGATCCTGGCTTCTCCATTTGCCAGCTCTGTGATCTCGGGCTAGCAAGCTATTTATGCTCTGGGCACCATCCCAGTGCTGTGCCTAAAGTAATGCTCAATACGTCACAGTCACGTAAGCAACTTCAAGGATTTCAGCCGGAACGAGAGGGATGGGGACACAAAGCCCAACCTGGTGAATGGTACTTAAAAATAAAAGGATGGGGAAGGAACCCTTAGAGGGAAATTAACAAGTTCTATTAAGCAGAGTTCCTTGTCGGGCAAACACCTACAAATGGCTATATCCAAAATTACAAAAAGCATCCAATTTTATAGTGGGTTGCATATTCTTTTATAGTTTACCTTCGTAGCAAGTGAAAAACAACAAGATCGTTTTAGAAAGTGCTTGGTAGTACCTCAGGAGTCCCACAATCACAGTCCTCTCCCATTTCTACCACCTGGTTTCCACAGACTGGGGTGGATACGATATCAGTAGGCAATGGAACATTAAAGAGACAATTTGATAATTTATCTGCAAAGAACTTGTCATAGCTGATACGGCTGCAGGAACTGAAGTCTGTGGGTATATGGAAACTGCAAAGATAAGAGGAAAAAATGAAACACAGTCATGCTTAGCAGGTGGGAAGCAATATTTGACATTGGGTACAATGACACCCACACAACCTGTCCCCACTCTACTGACCAACTGCCAAATCATGGGCTCCTTTGTATGCCTGAATTAACTTACCTGAGCGGACACAAACACCTCCAGCTTTATGAGAAAATACAGTCATATTTCAAAGTGTAGCATCCTCGCCACTTTGAATACAACAAGAATGCCTCTGAGTTATCCAGATAAATCTTATCTTGCGGTTGTGACGTCCTAAAGGTAGCAAAATCGTATTTATTTACATGTCTGAGAATTCACTTTCCTTTGGAGGAATTCCTATTGACAGACTCTCTTCATTCCACAAATAAAGATGAAGTTTAAAAATGCAGTAATACTGGGGAGGGGGAACATAAGCTATGTACTGGCCTGCAGCCGTATGCTACTTTGTGAAGGGGCTTGGGAGAGTAACTTTAGCTCGGGTGGGCTGGGGGAGGGGGGAGGAAATGCAAATAGCAAAGGGGAAATGAACAGAATTCATAAAATAAGTTCTATGAATAGAAAAGATGAAATGACTATGTTAAAAAAAAGATTATGAGATTTCCAATGTTAAGGCTGTCTGGAAATTTTGCCAAAGGCAAGACAAGAATGTGTACTCTCTTTTCACAGACTACCTTCGTCCTCCTGCAAAAAGTTTCTTCTTTAATTAGGATTTTCTCCTAGAACCCTTTTCCTGTTTCCACCCATTCTGAATTCATGGGAAACTTGATAAATGCTAATGACTTTCTGAAACCGAGTCTCATGTAGATAAGATGAGGACAAAATGAGTTGGCCCAACAATGAAAAGACAATGTGCTCAAACTACATCTTAGTGAATGAAATTGTTACATATAGATGAGGGGTACGGTGACTTGGCAAAGATACACGCTCATTCAATAATTCAAAAACTTGAACGTGTTGCTAAAGATGACTTAAAGAAGGGCACAGCCCAGAGTGGCTCAAAACCAGGACACTCAAGCATGTTGGAGAGAGCCTCACCTTAGTGCTCTGTCCATCACGCACTTTACAGAAGGGCACTTGCAATTATAGCCGTCATGAAACATTCCAAAGTTGTGGCCCATTTCATGGGCCATCGTCCCCGCAACGCTAAGATGATTGCCACTGTGGTCCTAAAGGTAAGAATGGGGAAACAGATTCTCTGGTTTTCAAATGGAATCATAACTCAGAGTTCGTGTTTTTCATGATCATTCTTCCTGCTGTCCAGTAGAGTAAAACAGAAAGATCAATTATAGCTCCAGCCTTCTCATCCTTCTCTTTTTCTAACGCACACACACACACACACACCTCCCTTTGGTATGGAATAGCTATCACAGTGTATATTGCCTGCCATTTGCTCTGGTGAGTAGGTTCCTATAACAAGGGAAGTTGTTTTGGTTTTCTGTCTTGAGACATAAAGCCAAATCTTCAGCAATGACAACTGATCGATCTCCCTTCCCCCTAGCTTGCCTTTGAATACTTCTACATTAATTTTAGAAGTCTTGATGTGTTTGGCCAATAGGGAGCTAAAATTTTTTGTTAATCTAGCACTTTAGCACTGGTGGCATCTTTCTCAATTCCTTTACTGCCAAGACTAGACGTCAGTCAATTTCAGACGTGCCCCGTTGCACGAGGTCCAGCCAGCAGCTCACTGCATCACCAGCTTGTTTCTGATTTGAGGTGCTTGGACTGGCGGCTCCACGTTATCCAGGAGCAATAAAACAATGTGGGTTATAGTTTCCACTGCTGGTTACAGTTTCCTGTTGAGGCGGCGGGAATCTGCCGCTAACATCTACTTACAGAAACCTGATTCTCTCACATCTGCTTCATCTCAAAGAACAGGTCAATGAAAAGCGGTGTAAGACGGGCAAACGAGGCACAGCTGTGTATGATGGGCAGCCACGACCTACACCTGGGATATTCTCTTATTCTGTTGAGATGAACATGGCAAACCCCACTATACAGCAATTTGGAGCTCTCCAAATGGGGGGAAAACGCAAGCCAAAAAGCTCAAGAGAATGGAAATCCATTTAGAGGCTTTTCAAATTGTCTTATCTGAGGTTCCTTTCAATTTAGGGTTTCTTAATTTAAAGAATGATTTTCCTAACTTAAATGTTTCTTCCCTTTGAGTGACTTCCATTTCTCTTCCCCCTCTCAATCCTGCTGTCCCTTTGAGGTCCATCTTAAGCAGTGTTTCCTGGCCATGTGCATCTCCATCAACTATCCTCTCTTACTGATGCCTACCATCACTTTCAACTCCGAATGTACCACTAAACTCTCTACTACTACATATGTTAGAACAATTGCTTTAAGCAGGCCAGTTTCTCTTCCAATGTTATGTTTATATCATTGAAGTTCAAACATAAATATTTTGCTGCTTCTGTTCATCCCATGAAGCGAATCACAAACTCAGACTCTTAAAATATTCACTAAGAATATATTTGTTCCATTTCTAACCAGGATCTAGAAATCTAGAAAAAGTATTATTCTTGCACTAACAAGGATAAGGCAGATAAACTTAAAAATTGTAACTTCCCTTGAATCCACCAGACATCCAAAGAGCCTGTGAAAATATATTCAAAATGAAAGCAAGATAAAGTCATTCTCAGACAAACAAAACTGAAAGAATTTACTGTACTATGAGGAATGTTAAAAGTAAAAGTTCTTCTGGTAGGAAAAAATACGATACCAGATAGAAACTTGGATTTTTACAAAGAAATGAGGAGTGCTGGGAATGCAATAAAGTAAATGTAACCAAAAAAAAAAAAAAATTAAATTGCAATTAAAGATGACTTTCTAAAACAAAACTAGTAACAAACTATTGTGTGTTTATAGTGTATGTAAAGTTAAACACATCATAACAATAGATTGGAGGAAGAAATTATAGGTATTCTCTTGTAAAGTCCTTATACTCCATGTGAAGTAGTGTAATATGCTTTCAAGGTAAACTGACAAGTAGAGATGTATGATAAACCCCAGATCAACCATTAAAAAGAAATAAAGTGTTATCAATAAAAACCTAAAAATGGAGATAAATAAAATTACTTTAAAAGTATTCAATTTATCTTAAAGAAGGTAGAAAAAACACCAAAAAAACAAAGACTAGATGGAAGATTTTAGCTCAACAATATCAATAATTATGTTACATATAAATGATCTGTATATACCAAAAAAAAGAGATGGACAGATTAGATAAAAAAGTAAAAAACCCAAATACCTATTTTCTACCAGAAACTTTCTCTAAATGTAAAGAAATATATTGATTAAAAATAAAAGAAACAGGCTAGATCATGCAACATTATAAAGTAACTGGGTTAATATTAAACAAAATAGACTTAAGAATAAGAAATATTTCATATATATATTTCAGGATCATGACATGATGAAGAAAGTGTCAATTCTCCAAGAAGACGTAACAAATGTGCTTATCTATATACCTAACAGCCCAACTTCAAAATACATGAAGTAGTAACTTATATATTGATAATTAAAAGAAAAAAATCAAGTCCCATTTGTTTATTTTTGTTGTTGCTGTAATTGCCACTAGGGTCTTAGTCATAAATTCTTTCCCTAGGCCAATATCTAGAGAAGAGTTTTTCCTATATTTTCTTCTAGAATTCTTATGGGGTCATGCCTTACATTTAGGCAAATCAATAATTATACTTGGGTAGTCCAATAATCTCTCTTGTCCTTAGGACTTACAAGATCCAAGCAACATAAATTAACTTGACATAACTAACAACTTTAGAATACTCCATTCAACAGCAGAAGACACATTCTTTTCAAGTGTCTATGGGGCACTGACCAAAAACAAATGCAAAAAAAGAAAATTTAAATTTAAAAATTTTCCAAGTATGTTCCAAACCATAACAGAACTAAACAAAATATCAATAATGGAAATCACTATACCACCCTTGTATGTAATATATGAGTCAAAGAAGAGATCAAAAGAGAAATTAGAAAATATTTTGAACCGAACAAAAATAAAAGCACAAAATATTTTAGATGCAGCTCAAGCTGTGCCTAGTGAGAAATTAATAGCATCAAACGAGAACAAATTAGATGCAGAATCAGCATAAAAAAGGAAATAAGAGCAGAAATCAATAAAATTGAGAACAGGAAAACTCTAGAGAACATAGATGAAACCAAAAACTGTTTCTTTGAGAAGAACAATAAAATTGATAAACCCCTAGCCAGACTGACCACAGAAAAAGGACAGACACTATTATAATACCATGAATGAAAGAGATTATCACTATAAATTATATAGATATTAAAAGGATAATAAAGGCCATTATCAGCAAATTAGTGCTACATTAAAAAAATGAACAGCTTTCCTTAAACTACCAATGCTCACTCAAGCAGAGATATTAATAGATAATCTTTATTGAAATTAAATTTGTAGCCATAAAGAAATTAAAAATCCAGCCACAAAGAAAATTTCAGGTCCACATGGTTTTACTGGTGAATTGTATCAAACATTTGAGAAAGGAATAATACCAATTCTACCCCAATATTCCAGAAAATCAAAGCACTGGTAATATATCCCAACTCATCTTCTGCAGCCAACTTTACTATGATAACAAAACCTAAAAACACACACTACAGGAAAGAAAACTACAGGCTAATATCTCTCATGAATACAGATGCAAAGACCCTGAAGATATCTCAGTATGTTGAATGAAACGACATATAAAAAGATAGCACATTATGACTATGTTGGGTTTATCTTAGAATGCAAGATCAGCATTTATCTTAGAATGCAACATCTGAAATTCTATCAATGTTATTTACCATGTTAACAGACTGAAGAAGAAAAACTATAATAATTTTCTTCAGAGATGCAGAAAATAAAAGGCATTTGGCAATTGTGAATTATAGAACCAGCAGTTTATCTTCAAACAAACCTGAACAATGCCAACGGAATAATAAGGAGAGCACATTGTAGACATGAAAGCAAGGCCCACAGTCGTTCCAGAAAGTTCTGTTGCCCTGAAAGGAATGAATTAACAAATGATGATTCTATGCTGTATTTTGTATAGACAATTCATCCAGAACTCTAAATGGTTAGAAGAAAAGCTCATCCTGTGAACTATCACTCTTAAATTTTTCCTTCAGTTTTTGAATTTGCACGAGGCATTTTTTCTGTAGAATGGCACTCATATCACGTAAAATCCAAGCACCTCGGTGTAATCATGTTTAATATTTTATATCTATCATTATAATATCTTTCATTGTGGAATTTATCTCTTGTCAAGAAGAAAGCCTTTTTTGGTCCTAATATTTCTCTCTATATATCTTGTTCTGATATTACTATTGCCACACATGCTTTGTTTTAATTTATATTTTACTGACATATTTTTATATAATTTATTTTGTTTTCCTTTAGCACTGTTTCAGCTACAGTAGATTTAGGGTTTCGGCCCATTTTTAAAGTATTTGTGTTATTGAGCATTTATGTTATTCAAACAGTTTTCCCATTGAAGAGGGATTTGGGCGATTTGCACTTATTTACATAGATGGTGTTTGGTCATTAGTAATTTTAACTTTTTTGTTTCTTTTCTTTTTCATTGATTTTTAATAATGTCATGCTCTTTCCTTTGTTTTTGTTCTTTTTTATCTGTGCAAGATTCTGGCCCTTATTTGTCTCTAGAAATTTGCAAAGTATGCATCAATTTTTTAATTGAAATCCCTCTTTCCATTATCTCAACTTGAAATTTCCTTCCTGTATACCCAATAAAAACAAACTTCTTATGAATCATTGCTAAATTACTGACTTCTCTTTAAAAAAAAAAAAGAAAATATTTGAATCAAAAGTAAGAGCATATTTGACATACGATCCAAGTGAATGTTTTTTTAAACTTCTAATACTCTATATGTGTACCCAGCTTTTCCAAGGCTTTGGAAAGCTTCTCCATGTAGTGTGCAAAAGGGAAAATCTATACATACGTGATTAACTGAGCAACATCATGACGCTTTCTTCTTAAGAGGTCACTCCCCCTCCATTTAGAAAAATTTTCCAAGGTGACGTTTGCATTTGGGATTACGTTTATCTTATCCTCGTCAGTCCAGATTTCCATACCAACTAAGACCACATGAGTATCGAGCTTTCTATAAAGCTGTCCAAACAGAATACATGGCAAAGTAATGACTTACACTGGTGATACCATCTGTTAATATTACTAATGTACTTTATATTTTCACACATTCATAACAGCACTACAAAAACCTTCTTTCCAAATGTGCTTGTGAAACAGAAGTTACCATCTATTTCTGCAGACACTAAAACATCCATTCAAAAGGAAATACACACACCCTTAAATATTTTAGGTCTGTAAACTCCTCTTACTAGAGCCAAGGCCCTATTAAGACAAACTTTCCATGCTGTGTGCCCTCAAAAAATACTGTGATTTTGTGTTAGCAGCTCATTACTCTGGCTTCATTTTAAGCATATTTACTCACCTATTTTTCAATGCTTAGTTATAATATTTCAGAATTTGCAACACTGACTCAGTGCTGGTTGGGGCATTAGAGAAGTAACGTGTGACAATGTCCTACATCAAGGCATTACAATAAGGGAAGTGGTTGATATGGTCTGAATGTTTGTGGCCCCCCAAAATTCATATGTTGAAATGCTAACTCCCAAGGTGATGAGGTGATGGTATTAGGAGGTGGAGCCTTTGGGAGGTGACTAGGTCATGACAGTAGAACACTCGTGAATGAGATCAATGTTCTTATAAAAGAGGCCCCAGAGAGCTGCCTTATCCATTCTACCACGTGAGGACACAGTGAGAAGGCAGCTTTCTGCAAGTCAGGAAGAGAGCTTTCACCAGAAACCAAACCCTGGCAGACCTTTATGTTGGACTTCTCAGCCTCCAAATCCATAAACAATAAATTAGGTTGTTTATGAGCCATCCAGTTTATGGTATTCTGTTATGGTAGCTTGAACAAATAACTAAGACAGTGGTCTTCTAATTCTTAAACCTGGACTGAACTAAGTAATCCATAACACATGTGGGATAAGCTTTAGAAATAATGAGTTAAGTCTATAAGACAACATGCTTGCTCTAAAGATACAAGTTTAAGTTGCTACTGTAGTATTGACAGTGCACAGTGGCAGACCTTCCCATGAACAACTTTCTGCTGAGAAGCCTAAACACAGTTTTCTTTAAAAAAGTAGTTTGGAAAACAAGGAAACATCAAGGAATACAATTCTCAAAAGAGAAATAAAAATCCAAGCACATTATACTTCTTGATTATTCCCTCAACTTCCTTGTTTCTTTCTTGCTTTACTTTACTTACTTGACAACACCACAAACCTGGTGAAAATGAACTTTTCTCTCTGTCTCTCCCCCACCATGCCTTTGAATCCAGGGGAAAACGCATATTATGCGAACTGCTCTCACTTTGAAGCCGTGACCGCTAACCTCAAGTGGTCCTCAGCAAACTTGCTACATTTCCAAGTTCCATTCACTCTCAGTCTTCTGCACGTCTTTTTTATACTCACTCCTCTTTCTTAGTAAAGCTCAGTCATCTCATCAAATCCACTACCACTGCTTTTTCCCAAGCCTCCGCCATCTCTTGCTCTGAACTGTGGCATGATTCTCCTACCTGGTCTTCTCGATCCTGCCTTTGCTTCCCTTTGGTTTATTTTCAACATAATGGCTGATGTAATCTTTTAAGAACACACATCTGAACATAGCCCACCTCAGCTCAGGCTCTTCAACGTCTTCTTCATGCACGACCAGCAACAGGGAAAGTCCTTAGTGAGGCCCAGCAGGGTGTCCAGGGTCTGGTCACATCTGCTTGTCAGATATTATCTCCTTTCATCCTTGCCCTGGCTTACTACGTAGCCACAGTGGCCTGCTTGCTGTTCCTCAAACCTGAGAAGCTAGGCTCTGACCTCAGTGCCTTTGCTCTGCCTCGCACACTCTGCATGTGCATTCACTGAAAAGCCCAATGATACCGCCTAGCAAATTGTTTAACATTACATTTCATAAAGTATTTCATACCATGTTGATGTAATTGGCCATCTCAAACACCCTCTTTCTTATTTCATCTGTATTTTCATTGTACTTTTTAAACTAAAAAAATAAAAGAGAATATGGGCATTAATAGAAATTAATATAATGGGAAGGTTAAAAAAAGGCATCCTTGCTGATGTTACTTATCAGTGGTTATAATCAAGGATCAATTATTAAAATTAACTAGTCAAAGTTAAAAACTAATTGATCCTATTTCTCCAGTTAAATTAAAGCACTTTGAGAGTGCAGAAACTGTTTTCTCCCTTGAAGGATTAGCTCAGTACAAAGCTCTAAGGAATTACTCCAAATGTATTTTTACCTAAATTCCATGGTTTCCTAAGCTGTGCAGAATCAGTGCAAGGAATATCTTATTAATTTAAAAAATATATATGAACAGTAAATGCTTTCAGTACAATAAGAAAGGTCAAAACTTTGTTTATTAATGTACTCATGTTTTCATGTACACGTGGACCTTGAGTTTAGAAAACCCAATATATGAAAATGCATTCCTATAACACAAGATAAATTCTAATTTACAAATGATTTAAAAACTTAACATAATACAAAGTGACAAAATAATTTAACTGGAAATTAAGTTTGGATCTCTGTTTTTTTTGGATCTCTTAAGTTAATAAGATAATAGAACTATAGGGCCAACAATTCAATTTATGCATATCATATCATTTGCACTCACTTCTCTGAAAGGCAGAAATCATATCAGCTTAACTATAAATGTCAAATTTCATAGGTTCAGAAAAATTTGTAACCTTAATTCATAGTCATGATTTTTCAAATTGAATCCAAACATTTAATATCTCACATATTAAATAAATGTAAGTAGAGGGGTTAAAAGACACATTTATCTGACATAATTACCTCGCCATTATCCAGGACCAAATAATATTCTATGTATCTCTTAGGTTTCTGAACATTCTGGTCATTTGATTTCTGAAATATAAGGAGGACAATTACTAAGATGACATCTTTCTCTGCAAGAGTTCTTCTTTTGTTTGACATGTGTGATTTAATGAGAGGTTGATTGATATCTGGGAGTAAAGACAGACAATATTATCATTTTAACTCTCAGTCAACAGCCAGGATTACCTATAGACAAGGCTCAGAATGTTAGAACTAGAAGGGAAATTCTGGTCTGTCCCCTTCATAAATGATTAGTAATTAATAGGGAAACTGGAAATAAAGCAACATCTTTGGGTTTTTGAACAGTAGACTTTCCTCATCATTGTGCCACAAAATAGAGAAACTTTGATGTCAGTATCTTCCCAGTGTTTTCTTTTTCTGGGGGGCGGGGCAGGTAGCTTTATTATTCCTATCCTGGTGAATACACCCTCTTTGACAGATGGTGCAATGCACGGAGCAGCCACTACCTCTAGTCTGCTTTCTTGTCTTCAGGCAGAACTAGATCTCCTTCCCATGTGGCAAGCTCCCCTATTTTCTGTACCTTTCTCTCTCAAAAAAAAAAAAAAAACCAAAGAAACAAAAAATTTTCATAGTGATTAGTCCCATTGAAAAGTAGCAGGTACCTTATTCCTACTACATAATAAACCATCCCAGTTCATTGCTTTTCTGGAAGTGCCTATCTTTTAATGGTGACTAAGCTTCTATTACCAAGGACAAGTTACTGAAGTTAGACTTTTAGGTATCATCTAATGACATATACACTTACTTCTCACCCTCCATAAGAGCAAAAATACCATGCACTGAGAGTGCTCTGGGAACTAGGAACACAGCAGGGAAATAGACATGGTCCATCTGCTTAAGAAACTTGCAAGAGACAAACATATTAATACAGACGTCAACTGGTGATCACTGCTATGTGGATGATTACAATGGACGATGTGATATTGAATGACTGGGTAGTTATTTCAGAACAGAGGAAAATCTCTAAAGAGTTGGCCCTTTGCACACATACTGACGAAATTGAGAAGTCAGGCGAGGGCAAGATAAATCAGAAGATAATTCCAGCAGAGAAAAAGTTTAGTAAATAGACTCTAAGGTGAATTGACATTGGCATGTTTAAACCATAGAAAAAACAGTTTGTGTTTTTGAGAACCCAAGTGGGGAGGTCATCAGTAGGAGGGGACAGGAGAGGTGAATGGGGCCCTAGTCATGCAGGGGTCCCTGTAACCAATGGTCATGTTCTTAAATTTGTTACGACTAGTTTTCTGGCCTACCATCTGGTCTACCCTGGAGAGTGCTCCATGTGCACTGGAGAAGAATGTGCATTGTGCTGCTGTAAAGTGGAAAGTTCCGTATGTATCTGTTAGGTCCATTTTGCCTAAAGTGCAGTTCAATTACACTGTTTCCTTATTACTTTTCTGTCTGGTTGATCTGTTCATTGTTTAAAGTGGGGTATTAAAGTCCCCTACTATTACTGTATTGCTTTCTATTTCTCTTTTCATGTCCATTAATATTTACTTTATATTATTTAGATGCTCCAATGTTGAGTGCACACATATTTAAAACTGTTAGTTCTTCTTGAGGAATTGAGTTCTCTGTAATTAAATAATGACCTTCTTTGTCTCTTGTCACCATTTTTGACTTGAAGTCTATTTTATCTGATATAAGTGTAGCCATCACTGCTTTGTTTTGGTTATCTCTTGAATGAAATATCTTCTTCCATTCCTTCGCTTTCATCCGATGTGTATTCTTAAGGCTAAAGTGGGTCTCTTGTAGGCAGCATATAATGAAATATTGGTTTTTTTTTTTTTAATCCATTCAGCCACTCTATGTGTTTTGATTGCAGAATTTAATCCCTTTACATTCTAAGTAATTATCAATCATAATTGCTGCCACTTTGTTAATTGTTTTCTGGTTATTTCATAGATGCTTTTTTCCCTTTCTTCTTCCCTTGTTTATCTTTGTGATTTGGCGATTTATCTGCAGTGCTAAGTTTTGATTCCTTTCTCTTTACTGCTTGTGTATCTGCTGTAGATTTTTGCTTTGTACTTACCATGACACTTACATAAAACTTAACAGTTATAATGGATTACTTTACATTGATAACTTTAGACACATACAAAAACTCTAGACTTTTACCCTCCCCCTTGCAGTTCATATTTTTGATGTAACAATTTACATATGTTATATTATATATTTCTTAACTTACTGTAGCTATCATTAATTTTGATTTATTTGAATTGTAACCTTCATATCAGAGACACATGTGATTTACCGAGTGCCATAACAGTATAGTAATATTTTGGATTTGACTATATATTTACCTTTACCAGTGAATTTGCTGGTAGAATTTAAACCTGCAATAAATTGAACCCACCAGGAATTTTATTCAGACCAATTCTGCCCAGTGCTTATTGATTCTGAGAACATTTAGAAGAGATGGTTGGATTCAAAATAGATCCTGAAGGAAATGAAAGTAATAATGGCAAAGATACTTTGATATGCACTTTACACTTTAAACACAAGGGGACATTCATTTTCCTTCTTTGACTAGAATTTCATACATAAAGGAGTATTCTAAGTTTCTGTAGGCAGATTCTGTGTCTATTTTGCTCACTTCTATCTTCCCAGTATCTATGGCAGAACTTTAAAAGAGATTTGTTGAATACACTCATGAAGAAAGCAGGACGTTTTATTTCACAATAATAATAATTGCTTCTTGGCCTTTTGGCTAAGATCAAATGCAAAATAATAACAGTACTGTATACCTTTGTGGTTTGTTGTAGGATACAGAGAGTATTGTGACAGTTGCCTACTCCTAGAGAACAGGCATTTCATTTTACACTTCTTTTTAACCCTTATGCATCATTGACAATAATAGTTGATTCATAAGCACTTGCTAAATGAATCATCAATGTCTAGCAATGATTTAGGATTAGTGTCCTTATATGGTATTAATTTCAGCAATGACTGTAAAGTTTCAGTAAATTCACTGCTAAGACTGAAACCCAGGGAAACCAGGACAGGACATGCAAGAGTGTCGCAAATAAGAAAGTTGCACATACGACCCATCTGGTGGCAGAGGCATCAACACTCTCCTGCAGTCCATGCACCCATAAGACATCATCCATCCCCCAGGTGCTGTTATCTTTCTCTTCACTGGGATCATACTTGAAGAGTGCGTGCTCCTGTCCATCCTCATTTGTGGGGCCTAAAGGTTCAATAAAGTACCTCTGATCTCCTTGGCTAAAGTAGCCCCTGGAAAACATGAGAATTCAGGCTTCTTAACAAAAAATTCTTGCATTAGTGTTATATAGCTATATGGGCTCCAAAAAAGCGATCTTACAAAGTTTCTAGTCAGTGCCACAACAGTTTAAGCTCATGGCAATAAAATACAGTAAAACTTATAGCAGAAGATGACTTAGAGATCACTTATTTTCTCTAAGGAAATCAGATCTGTTGGGGAGAGTGATTACTGCAATGTCATACAGCCAACCATGACAGCTATGGCACAACAATGCACATTTCCTGACTCTCAGTCTGGTGTTCTTCCAATTTTTATGCTATACCTGCTCTAAAGGTACACTGAAAATGAAAGAAACTTTAGAATTTTGTAGATAAGGGTTAAAAATCTGGGTCTATCAGTTATTAGCTGTGATACCATGGGATACCTGATAGGATGACAGTAATACTGAAAGAAATAACATGTAAAGCACATGATAAGTGAATATTATCAATTTCTTCTCAATTCTCTCTGCTGAAGCTCTGAGCTAAGATTCATTCAACAAATATTGAGTGAGCACTCATTAGTCACCACCCGTTAGACTAAGGGAATACAGTAAAAAAGAGACACGGTCACTTTCCTCATTGAACTTATGTTCAAATAAGGAAGATAGACGTATATCAAATAATCACAGAATATATATAATTATACAGTAAATGCTTAATACATATAATTACAACAGATCATTGGTATGAAGAAAAAATACAAGAACATATAATAGGGAGACTGGATTAAGTGTACATATGATTAGAAGATAGCAAGAGTGGATGTGGGAAGATAAATTATATGGTTTAATTGCAACGCTTTGCATAAAAGAGCATGGTAGTTAAACTAGGCTGTTAGAGTAGAATCAGAATATAGTGAACAATCTTAGGAAATATTTAGAAGATACACTACTCAACAAGGCTTGACAAAGCGTTGAAAATGGGGGACTGAGAGGGGAAGGCTCCTTGAGGAATTTAGATTTCTGGATTGGGCAAGTGGTTATTTGACTATAGCATTGATTAAGACAGAGAACACAGGAAAAATACCATACTTGGGAGTCAATCATTAGTTTGGTTTAGGGCACATTGAAATTAAGATTTCTTCAAGATATCCAACTAGAGATATGGAAAAGAAAATTAGATAGTCAAGTTTAGGCATCAGAAGAGACATCTTCCTGTAGACAGACACATGGGGAATAATGACAGAAAGAAATAGATGTCATGGTCATGGAAAATGACAAGCTAGAGAGAGACCTTAGAGTTACAACAGAGGAGAAGAGCTCTCATTCCCTCAAGATTCTGACTCTAAAACTAGGACTCCAAATCTTGTATTTTGAAAACAAGAAAACAGATCAAAGTATCTCTGAGAACAATTCAGATGTGTGATTTACAAACCACTATCAAGGGAAGTGTTTCCTCCAAATTTTAAAATTTTATGGTCTTTAGGATTCATAACTCAACTACAGTATAATTAATTGTTTATTAAACACACTCGCCATAATCGAATAGCAGGTACATACAAAACATTCCTGAAGTCTTACCTTAGACCCCTACATGTGCTGATGCTAGCATCAGAAACATTTTCATTAATGATGTACCCGTGATAGTAACAGTCATCCTACAGAAAAAGGAAAAGGAGGTTTTGTAAGAAAAGTACGTGTACTTTTTAGACCTCCATCTAAAGTTGAATTTGAAATCATGAAACAGGATCTACAATGCTTTCAAACCATTTTCTTCTGAACTGTCAACTTAGAGATGTTTTAAAAATAACTAAATAAAAGCCTTTAATCTTTAATGTTAACTAATCTTTAATGTTAATGATCCCAAAATGCTTATAGGGTACTAACTAAATGTTGGTGTTGCTGAAGTAGGATAAAAGTGAATACTGTTTAGAACAAACAAACTTAGATATGTAAATTCAAAACCTGAGTCCCCCAAACACCAGGCATTCATTCATCTCCTTGGTTGATTGCTCAGCAAATTTTTTCTAACAAAAACCTGAAAGTTCTTTTTCCAATGGATGGGTTATTCAGATTGATTGTTTTATTATTATTATTTCTTCATTTATCCAAAGAGTTCTCTCAGATTAACTAGATCAGCACAACGTTTGGAGCAAAACGCCCATCCTAACATTTTTCCATGTGGGTGTTCTATTCATATAAAGTATCTTTCTACTTTGGGATAGACGAGATGTTGGTCCATGTAAACTCTTGTATCGTTGCTATGGACATGAGCGCTTGAAAGGCTTCCCATAGAAAATGAAGCTCAGAAAAGGAGACAGTGATGAATAACTCCTCACACTGTCACACGCCGTCATCCGCTCAGTTGGAGCAGAGAAGGGCTCCAAATAGGAGTCAAGAGTGGAAATTATTTAACAAAAACAAGAAATTGTACAATCACCATTGAGCACATAGGCTGAGTTTGAGAGACCACATAATCTAGAGAGGTGATAGGAATTGACTGAGAGCACCAGAGATGCTTAACTCTTCATTCTAAAGACAATAATATGCTCCTTCTGCCCACCCTCCTACAAGGGATTCCTTGAAGGCTGGAAAAGCTTGCCAGAGTTGTCAAGGAATGCCTTTGTTCTTGTTTGCAATTGTAAAAAAAAAAAAAAAAAAAGAGTTGGAAGACCAACTGTTAAGTAATTATTACTGCTGAGAAAAGCGCCAATGCTGTAAATGCAGTTTTACTTCTATTTGCCTGGCAATAATAGTGTCTTTAGGTTTGTGGGTCCCACCCCTAAAACAGGGAATCCAGAAGACCATAATACCATGATCTGTGGGCTTGTGGTGACCTCCTTTCCAGTGGAATTATAATATGTTTCCGTATAGCCTGGTGCAAGGAGATTCCTGGAGAGAGAAAACCAAAAACGTCATGATTGCTTGTGCTAACTGGAAAACCCAGTGGTCAAAGTGAGAGTTTTCCCTGGATGTGCAGAAAAGTTTAAGCTCCTGAACTCCTGCTCCTAATCCCTCTAGATAAGTCCAAGCACTAAAGGTCTCCTTGAAATGGACAGATTGGGAGGGACAGGGACATTCCTGAGGAGTGGGGAACCCCATCTTCTTCCTCAAAGGACTTGGCATGCTTGTTTGAGAACAGACTTCAGGAAGAAAGAGAACTAAGGAGATCAAAGTTGATAAAAATGAGAGATGTGAGTAATCCTTCTCACCAATGTGGAATAACTTCATTTTCCCCAGTCCTTTCAGCTATCAGTGACTGTTAACAACTGTTGCAGAGCAGAGATTATTGGAAATTGACTTGAATTTGGTGGAGTGCTTCAGGAATTTTTACTAAACTTCTTAAAATTCTTTCAGTTATCCACTAGAAAATGGGAGTATACACGCACACACACACACACACACACACATATTTATATTTCAGCTTTACTTAGGCATAATTGAAAAATAAAAATTGTATATATTTAAGGTATATATCATGGAAATTTGAGATACATGTACATTGTGAAATGATTACCACAATTAAGCTAATTAACATGTCTACCACCTCACATAGTTGTCATTTTTTATATATGGTGAGAATTCTTAACGTTTATTCTCTCATCAAATTTCAAATATACAATTCATTATAAACAATAGTCAACATGTTGTATACTAGGTAGGCAGAACTTACTCATGTTATTACTGAAAATTTGTACCCTTTGACCAACAACTCCCGATCCACCCCTCCTCCTCCCAGGCCCTGGGAACCATCATTTTACTCTCTGTTGTCATGAGTTTGACTTTTTTAGATTCCACAAATGAGTGAGATCATGCAGTATTTGTCTTTCTGTGCCTGGCTTATTTCACTTAGCATAGCGTCCTATAGGTTCATCATGTTGTTGCAAATGGCAGGGTTTCCTTCTTTTATGTGGCTAAATGATATCTCATTGTGTATATAAATACATACATGTATATGTGTGTATGTATATGTATATATAATTTCTTTATGCATTCATTTGTTGACACTTAAACTGTTTCCATTTCTTGGCTCTTGTGAATAATGAATATATTTTTAAAAGAGGAAGGTGAAGAGAAAGGAAGTAACGTGTATGTATAAAATCCCATCTCTATAGCAAGCACTATGTTAGAAATGTTATATGCATCATTTAATTGAATCCTTTCAAAAATTTTATGAGATAGATATTATCCTTATTTTTCAAATGAAAGTGAACAGTTCAAAATGCAAAGAATCATGTCCAGATTGGCTTAAACCCAAAGCCTGTACTATTTTCATCAGACCACACTATTTCCAAACTCCAGTCAGTAGTGATTTTTGGCACAAGGTGATACTGTATTTTGGGGAAAAATATTTTGCTGCCTTGTACAGAAAGATCTACATAGGGATTGAAAGAGATTGAAAGCACAGAATTAGGAAAAACTAGTTCGAAATAGTCTAGATCCAAGTGAGACAGGTGACAGTGAAATTAGAAAAGAAATGTTAAATTGAGGTAATATGTAAGAAAAATGGACGAGTTACTGGGTAGCCAAGTAGAAAGAACACTGACGATGGAGTCAGGAGAACCCAATTCTGGTTCCAACACTGATTTTTTATTCCGGCCCTAAGGTTTTATTTCACTTGTCGTTTTCTGACTTGCAAATGGTTTTAAAATCTAGTCTGTCAGTGTCATAATGATAAATTATAATAATACAGGGGAAAAATTTTAAATTATACTAAAATACACTGGAACCTCTCCACTTCTATTTTATAGAATAGATAAAATGCATGTCTGCTAGCATATAATTAATTGTTTTATTACTTATATCAAAATACTGATAAAGTGTTGTTTTACCCAGTGTATTTCTACTATTTCAATAGAAACAAATATTCGCTGAGTCCCTTGGGTCAACTGAGAGCAAAACCTGTTTAGTCAAGGTTGATCTGAGCCATAAGTAGTAACAGACTCAATTAGCTCACTTTCCACATGCTACCTTGCTGTTGGTGAGGATAATACCCGAGGTAAAGACACTTACTTGTTTTTTTTCAAATAAAGCACCGCCATTTTCCCATTAACTGTCATTTTATACTTTAATTCAGTTTCAAATTGTTCCTGCAAAAATACACAAACATTTACTGGTAATTTAAAAGCATACACAAATATTTACTTGGCTATGGCTGTATAATCATTAGCAAGCAATATTTGCTGTTCTTGAGCAGTAGCCTGTATAACACCCAAATGTTGGTCTCTTTCCCTTTTAACAGAACAAAGGACTCTGTCAACTAAATAAATTACCTGAGACCTATATATATATATATCCATCCATTTATCCATCCATGCATTCAACAAATATTTTTTGCATGCAGGTTCTGTGCAAGAGAATTGCTTGGTTTTGGAAATTTAAGCAAGAAAACTTGGTACCTGCTGTCAGAGAGCTTATAATCTTGTGGAAAGACATACAGCAAAGGGAGTTATATTGTATGTAATGGATGTATATTATATATAATGGACATGTACGTTGTATGTAATGGATATATATAATGGTAGGATGGCTACTGTCTCAAGGTCAGGGAAGGCTTTCTTGAGGAAGTAACGTTTAAGCTGAGGTGTTATCTGAGAAGAAGGAAGAGTATACACAGAGACCTAAAAATCTCCACTGGGTCTCACTGTTGACTTTTGGCCTTGAGTTCTTCACGTGGTGAAGTGGAGCCCAGACTGTGAGAAACGTAACAGGAATACATACCTTAACGTAGACAGGAATCATCAGAAAGAAACTACAGTCTCAGTGGGGAATATGTGCTCCTGGTGAGCTGCAATCTAGAATATTTCTGTAAGTCATTGCTTACGTCTTAGCTGTATTTTCCTGGCTCCTCGCAGAAGACTTTAGAGTGTAGGTAATTGGAACATTGTTGTTGAATGAATCATCATGTTTTAGCTTTTCTCTTATAACTAACAGATACTTGCTGAGTGAAGGTTGACTTAGAACGTGTTGTTTCATTTGTAGTAAGAATTATACAAACTTTAATAGAGGCCTATTTTAAAAAGACAGATAAATTTCACAGTAGGGTGCATATATGCATACATTAACCTGCACTATTTTGCTTTTTTACTTGTGTTTTAATGGTCATAGTTGTGTATATATGAATAGGTAGATGGATAGATGAGTTATATACAACTTTCTTCAGAGGTGTATAGACTCAATTATCATAAAATATTAAAGTTTAAACTCTGCTACCTTGGATATTTCATGTCACTTGTCAGAACATTGATTTGTAAAATGAGGTTAACAATAGAACTTTGGGCTATAGTAAAGATTAAAAAAAGACAGATTGAAAACCAAATGTAATTATGGTCATTATTATTTAACTCCAAGGTATAATAGCTGAAAACTTCACAAAGTCCATTTCGTACATTAAATATATATATGTCTAGATACACAAATCTCGTACATAGCACTCATCATGTGACACACATATCAAATATAGATTTATATAAATTTTTATATAAATTGATATTTATTTATATATTTGATTTCGATACATTAAAAGCTGTACCTGTTGCTCTGGCTCTTTGACTTCTCTTTTATGTAGCGGATGAAGTCTTATGGGATAAACCACTTCATACTTCTTTGCCTCAGGGAGTTCTTTTATAGCACTTACTGAGGGAGGGGAAAAAGAAAAAAACATTCATTTTTTAAAAATTTTCTTCAGAAACTAAAGCAGAAACTTTCAAAAATTCCTAGTGATATCAAGTTTTTATTAGTTTAAAATGGCTTTAATGCATCTGGCCACTCAAGAGTCATTTATATTTAACTAACTTTGAAGAATAGAAAAAGAGGTTAAAGTTGGCTGAGAACTCTTTGAGTCAAAAATAGGGTGTCAAAGTAATGAAACATCTTTTCTTTCAATAGCTTGAGATTCTGGGGGAAAAAAAAAAAAAAAAAAACCTTCAAAAAAACCACAGCACTGACACTAGAATATCTTAATTTTGAATTTGGTTCAGGTTTTTTAATTGTTTGAAAAGAGGGGGCTTATTAAATGGTGTCTAAAGCTACTTCAAGTAGTCTACGATTCTATGCAAACAAACCCAGAATCCCTCTTTGATGAGCCCATGATCATTAGGATAGCTAAATTCTAATCAGTTATGATAAAATAAACCTCATCACATTGTCAAAGTTCAAGAACATCATCGTTAAGTTCTTCAGTTACTCATTTCTTGATCTCATAGAAGTAATCATTGAGCGTCTTTCATTTCAATTTAATTAATTTTGGGGTAAAGTAATAACATGAATTATAAAAAATCTGTGTAACAGAAGTTCAAAAACTTAAAGGAACATTAAATTGATTTTTCTTTCCACTCAGTTAAAATTTTCATAATTATCTCAAAACACTAAAGATGCTGGAGGTAAGAAAATTATCCTTGCCAGAAATGAAGAGGTGGTATTGACACAATTCCCTGCTGTCTTCTTTAATTTAGTGACACAAAACAAGCGTACCATAAGGTGCCACCATGCTGCCTGGTGTATTACTGTCTAATCAATGCAATTAGTCCTGTTACTATGGAGTTCACGGAGCCAAGTTTCACCAATGCTGCAGCCAAGGTAAATCCTTCAAAGATGCTGTATTAGTGGTTTGCATCCATCACACACATGATTCTAATAGAAAATAGTAGTCCAAGCTACCTCCGGGTCATAAAATAATAACCACCCACCTGATTCTTTGCATAAAAGCAGAAAGTGATAATACAAACACTCCCCATTCAGAAGTAGCAAGAACAGAAACAGACTAATGTAGCCAACACAAATTTTCTCGGACGTGCACACCGACCTCCGTGCTTCTAACTCATTATGAGTCCTAATGTTTCATGAAATCAGAAATTATCAACTGCATCTTAAATACGGACTCAAAATATGTAAATTAGCTATGAAATTTATTTCCCGCCCTTTGTTGGTAGCTGAGAACTTCCAAATGGAAACCAAAAACAAAGCAAACAAACAAAAAAACCAAAACAATATTTCCTTTAAAAACCTTTGACAACCTCTCACTCTCTTCCATTTGAAGTGAACAGATTTCTAGCTCTTTTCAAACCCTTACAACACAGTATGTTCTCTAAAGAAATCAGATATAATTTCCCTTAAAGGCTCTTATTTTCCTGAAACCTAGAAAGTAACTGAAATAATGAGGTCTGAGATATAAGAAATTATACAGCAGTTATGGGGACCTAACAGACCTAAACATCGTTTGGCTCAATTATCCTCAGGTTTGACAGAGATAGTGCAGGCTCCTCCCAACTGAATAACATCAGCTTAATTATTTCAAAGCCGGAGGAACAAACACAACTAACCGTCATTCGGGGATTACACAAATCCAAGGTGTAACACAGTATGTTTCTACTAGTTCATTTTAATACTTGCTCTCTTTCCCCCACAGAACTCACATGTTGGATTAGTTTTGACCCACAAAACTGGATCAAGAAAAAGAAAACTGTTATTTTGGTTTGGATCAGATAATTAATTTTTACTGTTCATTAGTTTTAGCAAAGCCAAAGCTCATTAACAAGATGAATATAACAGACATTTGTCTGAGTTGCTACTTTATTTGTCAATGTGTTTGGAATTAGAACATTTGTACGTAATACTGACATTTTCGTTTTTGTTCAAATCTGTTCAAATCTATTTAGAGTGATGTCTTTCCAAACTGAACACATGACATTAAGTCCTGAATTAGGGTTTATGCAATGACATTGACTTCGGTTCTGAGATTCTCTGTATCGCCTCAAACTGTCTTGTGATTTAAACTGCACACAGTGAAAGGGAGTAAAAGCATTAAGGAAAACAACACACCCTAATTAAGTCTATTATTTTGGCTATTAAGATTAAATTGCATATACTCTATTGGGTCTTCTAGTCACCTTATGAAGGCAAGAAAGAACTGTAGTTTGAAATAAAATAATTTCAGAAAGTACTGTACCCCTTGGATATGCTGCTGGAATATAGGAGAGACCTTTCTCCTTTGTCAGACACTGACATCCTCACCCCGCAAACACCTGTCACATCCTTTTAAATGTTTGTTTGTTTGTTTGTTTTTCCCCCTTTCCTGGGATGAAATCCCATAAGCCATTTTTCTTAGGGGATTGTGAAGCTCATTACAAACGGCTGGCCTTGTTTTACATCTCATTCTTTCATTTCAAGTGTCTGGGAACTGTGCAAAAGTCATCATCATCAGAGGGGCATATACGTATTGCTTTGATCATGGGAGCAGAGAAGGAAAGAGGGAGAGATGGGGAATGAAAAATGCTTCACTTCTTACATTGGGGCTGGAAAATAAACCCAAATGGGAACGATAATAGGGGTATCTCAGTGGCCAAGGAGACACCCTTAAAAATACAAGCTTGGGAGTTAAAGGGAGGAGCAATGTCACATTTTTAGGCATGACTGCTAAGGAACACAGTGTCTCTTGGTGCCATGTTGTAAACGCATCATCAGGTGAGCAGAATCAGCTGATGGGCCCCACGTCACTGAAAAAGCTGTAATGTGCATGGACCCCCCCCCCCATGTTAGCCATCTCTGTTAATGGATCCAGCCTGAATGATCTTAATGCTCTTCAGCAAACGAGGACCCAAGCAGTTCTTTGTTTCAGCTAAGACCGGGATCCCAAAGTGGTGTTGGTGATTGCACTTTTGGAGAGCGTAGGGGAAAAAGATTCCTATTCAGTTTGACTCAAGAAGTAAGAACTTCAAGTCAATAACTTAAATGCCTGGCATCAGTTCTATATTTAAAGATATTAACTAAAAGTTTTAGGAGTCTGGAAAACAAATCAGAAACAAATTGAAGGTAGGAAAACCATTTTTAATGACAAAGTACTAAGTGGGTGCATGGAAGAGGAGAATCGTTCTCTCCCGAACCCCACACCTCTTCTGATAATCTTTTCACACTCCCAGGTCTGAGGCCCCAGGAAAGGTTTGCTAGGGAAGGACTGCAGGCACTGCAGTTCGTGTACTGACTTCAATAAAATCTGGAAATACAAATAAACTGAAGAAACATGTTACCTAATCTAACTAAAATCTAATTAGAGAATTTACCAGAAATGCACAGACATGCTAGACATAATTTATTATTAGGAAGTAGTATTTTTTTCTGCTTTTAAATTCTTAAATGTTTGATATAACCAGCAAAATGGAAGCGAATTATCAACTTAAGTTTAACAGCAATGTTGTACTGTGATATTGCTTGGCAAAACATTATAAGTAAAAAGTTGGTCAAAACTGTTTATTTTCAGTTAGTCACATTTATTATCATTAGTAATGAAAGGATTTTACATATTAAATTTTAAAATATTAAAAAATGAAATATATTTTATGTTTTAAATATAAAAATATGTACTCAAAAGGAACAGGCAGAGTCAAACCAGCCCTAATAATAATACTTTCCAAAGCCTTCTCTACAGCAATAACCTGGCAAATCTGCCCTATCGTTATCACTAACGATAGGTGGGTTGTGATGAATTCCACTTTTTGACTCAAAGCACGTTCATTATTTAAATTATGCTGCATGAAATCATTCCTTTTATTTCAAACTATTCTCAGATCAGATATGTAAAATATCATTTCCGTACCTTTCATTGCCTCTTTAACATTGAGTCTTTACATCATTCACAGCCCCCAAAGAACAGATTAAGACCAGCCCAACTGGTTAGTAAGATTGGTTGAGAGGAAAAAAAAAAAAAAAAACAGTCAAAATATTTTATGCAATAAAACTATCAG
Organism: Eulemur rufifrons; assembly: GCF_041146395.1. Lineage (NCBI taxonomy): Eukaryota > Metazoa > Chordata > Mammalia > Primates > Lemuridae > Eulemur > Eulemur rufifrons. The sequence goes on from NC_090994.1 coordinate 7,358,471, forward strand.
GAGAAGATAAAAAGCAGGCAGTTCGCTGATGTATTTAACAGAACTTGGAAAAAGAGTTAAACACCGACCTGAAACTGGAGAGAGGAGGAGAGTGATCAGCAGAAGAAGCCCCTGCACCATGGTGGGCGATTCCAGGGGGGCAGCACCCGAACTGCTCGCTCAGACCTGTGCTGCTGGGTCTGTCCCTGCGTCCCTTCAAGTGAGGCAGAATGAAACTCCCTGGTTCATTCTTGTCTCTGCTCCAGGAAGTGTTTACTAAAGGTGTTGCACAACCTCGAAGCTGTGGTCCTGCAACAATGGCACAGCAGACGGAAGTCCTGGCAGCTCCTGCTCTGAGATTCCTTGATCATAAACTGCGGTTTCTCCTTCTCCATTCTCCCCACTCCAAAGCAGTATAACATTTCCTATATAGTACTATAGCCCGATAAGCCACAAGGAGGTAACTGATTTGAAGAATCTTGAAAAAATGTATCAGTCATTTATCATATACATTATATATATAATGTATATAATCCATAAGTATTTAAACGTATGTTTTATGTAGATATGTATTTTTTGCTACGTCAGCAAAAAGTTATCAAGAATGTTATTCTTCCCTCACATAATGTGGTTCTGTGGAGCAATGTCTAATTCAATCCAATTATTATGTAAAATTCTCTTTTCCAATTATCTAGTGTTCTAGTCTCACACAATGATGTACACTCAGGGAGCTTGAACTACCTTGAAATAAGAACGTATGACAATACAAGCTCAAGGTTCTTCAGATCTCTGGGGGAAGTAGGGGGTGGTATTGGTATCATAACTGACAAAGGGGAGAAAGTCTTCAAAACCCAAAAGATGAAATTTCCAGAGAAATTTCAGGACTCGTCATCTGGTGGTAGTGAGGCCAAATTGAGAATGTCCAGAAATCATACTGTATAAGTAATAAAATAACTAGTATTAATTGAGCTTATTAGGTTTCAGGTACTCTCTTGAATCCACTGTATAAGACTTGTTATTTTATGAATACTTGTGACATTCCTGTATTAGAAACACCATTTCATCCTCATTTTGTAGGTGAAAACATTGCAATTTAAACAGATAAAAGGATTCAGAGAGTTAAGACTCAGTTTTTGTCATTGTACAGATTAGGAAGATTAAGGAGATAAAGTCACTATAGGTGGTAGAAGTGGAATTTGAACTAGGTGTTGTCTGAGCTCTTAGTCATGTACTCTAATGCTTCCCCATTGCTTAGCTGACATACGCTCAGGCTTAGTTCTGCTGAAACAGTTCCTATGGAATAGAAATAACTATGGAATAGAAATATCACTGAGGACAAGTTAATATTACAAAACACATTCCATTAAAATTGTGCATTATTTTATGGATTCTGAAGCACATCCTTTAACTAGAGTGATTTCAATGAAAAGTGCTGTCTCTAAATGATCATAAAGGCACCAAGTCACAACCACAAGGGAATTCCTGAATCCAGTGATGGAGCATTTCAGCCATCAGGATCAGGTATCTCACAGGTTTCTCGCCTCTTCAAACCCTCCAGGTAGACAATTTGACCTCAGGCTAACCTGAGACCTTAGTTTCCTCACCTGTAAAACCAAGGTCCGGCTTCTCCCTTGCCTCATATTGGGCTATTTGGTGATTTCTACACTAGATACAGGAGCTCTATCAATATTTAACAACACTCACCATCCTACCCCACCTCGGGCTGCCTCTTGTCCTCCGACACGGCCTGGTGAACACACCTTCTCTACAACCCCAGCTCCCACACACAAAGCTCCGGATTCTCTGGAAGGTTAAATTGGCCAATACACGAAAAGAACTACTTATATACATATTCTACCCATAGTCATTAGAGTAGGTCTAAAAGAGAGGCTGGAAAAGAGCAAGGGAATGTCGAAGACACCTCTCATCACCAAAGCAGGGAGCAGTTGTCCCCCGCAACCCCCAGCTCCACTATGCAGAACACAGCAGGTGGATGCTCGACTTACTGATCACAGACATCTGAGCTGGGAGGAAAGAGTTTTGAGGATTTTTTGTTCTTGAAGATAGGCTTTGAAGAGAGAGAAACATGACCACGAAAACACTGAGTATCTGAAAGGGGAGGGGATGAGGGGAACAGAGAATTGTTAATGAAGGCACAATATTACAGAAAGGAGAGGCTGGAAAACCAAAGGTAAAAGGATCAACTTCAGTTTTAGAACAGGATCCACTTCCTTTTAAGGTCTAGGTCAGTGATATTTAACTCTTCTTTGGTTCCTAAAACCCTTAGAGAAATCTGAGGAAGGCTGTGGAATTTACCCCAGATAAATGCAAAATAAAATAAAATAAACAACACTTTGTATACACTTTCCGGTGGGGGTTATTGATCCCTCGAAGTTCATTTATAGACCCAGTTTCAAAGTCAGTGTTCTGGATCATACCCTGGCGTTCTTGCCATCACCACCCCCTCAAACTAACCAGCCGGGACAGAGGGAGGCCCTGTCTTCAGTGAGCCTCCTACATCTGTTTTCTTTGTCAGGAAGACCTGCTAGGCTAGTGAACTGAATCTGGAACATTGTTCTGTTCCTAGAACACTATATTCCTAGATTGTATCTATTAGTACTTTTGAAAGCCTGAGAAGTTCACTACAAAAAGTAAGGAAGTCAGGAAAGTGGAGGAGACTCTGATTTGAAGATTTGGGTTCTGGCCTCAGAGCAGCATGACTGTGTGACCTTGGGCACTTCAGTTAACCTCTCTCCGGCTCACTTTTCTCCTTTGCAAAATAATACAGCCAGATAAGATGACTTTAATTTTCCTTCCTGCACTGTGGATGTCTCCAGAAGAAGGTGAGACTAGACCTGGGTCTACAGGGTCTGGTAGGATTAACAAACAGGGGAGAGAGTTAATCCTGTATTTTTGGTGAACCTTTGTCAAGTCTCCAAGGTACATTAGCAGCTGGCTTTAAAATTTTTCATAAAGAAAAAGACATATAAATTTAACTTTGATTACAGAGTTTGACCTTGGTGTTTTGGAGCAGAAATGCCTTCCATTTAGAATACAGTGTAGGATGTAGAACATCCACTGAAACTAGATGAGTCCCCAAGATTTTCTTCATCCTGTGATCTTTGTAGGGCCATTCTCTCGAGTAAGCCACATCACTCCACAGACATTTTTGTTTTGAGGAGTATTTCTAGTACGTCACCCTGGAGAATTCCAGGCTCCTGCTTTCTCTTAACTTTTCTGAATTTCACTCTTTATATTTCCATAGGACAACAGACATATCCAGATTATTAAGGTGATAAGAAAATAAACTTGTCAAGATGATACTACTTCTTCATAAATTATACACACACACACACACACACACACACACTTAAAATATGCCACCTTCCTGAATAAATACAAGATAAAGCAAAACATCTCTCTTAGCGTTGAGAAGCTCACATTGTCTAGCCTTACTATACATGATATTGTAATATAATAATACCTTCTATTCAGATAGCTATTTATAATTTCACAAAGCATTGTTACTAACATTTCTTCATTTAATCTGACTTAAGTTCATGGGATAAATGATAGTGAATTCTGATAGTGATTTGATAGTGAATTCTGAACTTTTCCCAGACTGTGTTGGCTAAAAGAGACAATGAAAATCAAAGAAAACTTCTTTTCCTTTTCCTGCTTTATGTTTTTTTTTTTTTTTTTAATTTCTTCCCTGGTAAGTATTCCATATATCATCCATAAGTCTAGAAATCAAGTATCAAACTATCAATTTAAAAACCCTTCAAGATTTAAATCATGTCTTCACATTCTACGATTTCTCGTAATACATTTCTAATTTTACTCACTGGGTGGACGCAGTAGCCCATCCCAACACATTTATTTTCACTAAATGACTGCAGTGAAAAATCCAATGTAATTCCTACTCCCACAATGAAGGGAGACTGCCTCTTGCCCAATAAGCATTCTACGAGGGTATGATATGTTGGCAATAAAAACTAGAGACTGGATTTCCTTCACACATTGTTAGGTATGTCACTAGAGCTGGTGTCGAACTAAGGAAAGGCAGTCTAAAACCAACCATAAAAATCACACAAGAACAGTGGCTTGATTCTAAGACAATCTAGTTCCAGAGGAAAATTGAAAGTGCTGGAATTTTATGAAAAATTTTAAAAACGCAATTCTGAAACTTTATGAGAAAATTTACAAAGTTGGAAATTAGCTCCCCAAAGGTCTATGCTTCCGTAATTCTTGGCTCAGACTACTTTAAACGTCTAAACTCTGTTCACTGGCTCTTCCATCACCACTTTCAGGCACGTTTCAAACAGCAAATGATTCCATAGGGCTCCATTTGCCTTGAATCAATGTTTCTCTTTATTAACCAATTGTTGTTATTGCAATAATCATGGGGCATAGTTGCTCAAGTTTCATAAGTGAGCTCATTCATGACATTTCTGGAAGAACTCCCAGAATTAACAGTTAAGCTAAAATATGTAGGGCTTGCCAATCATAAAGAAAAAAAACGATGGAATACAAGAAACACGTGGTAATATAGGGTAGAACTTTATGTACTTCTTGTATTAATATCTTTTTTTCTTGCTGAGGATGCCACAGGTTGCCTTAGCCTAGAAATAATGTGTAAGTAAGCAAAGAATGCTTTCTGTAGTCCCTCTATTATCAGCAACTTTCCCTCCAGGCATTCCATTCTGGGGGTGGATTTTTCCATTCTGTTTCAAATGCTGAATGCCTCTATAAACTTAGTGAAAGTGTACTGATTACCTATGATATATAGGCAATGTTCTGGGGACTTTGGATATAACAGAATTAAATGGGACATAGTCCTTGCTGTAGCTTAACATTAACACAAATTTACAATTACATTCAAGGCAAGATATAACAGTATTATAAAGAGATTCACACACACTAGGTATTTGGGTATTTCCTGGACAACAGTTGCACATCAGATTGCAATAAATCCATTCCCTTCTTCCTATAAATGTACTGCATTCAAATGGAACAATTCTCAGTATCCAATTTTATACTAATATTTATAAAATATTCATATGATTCACAAAAATAAACATGCCTATAGATCTTTTATTGTATGGGATGAACTACATTCTTTTTAAATATGAATCTAATTGCATTTACACTAAATACGGCTGAGTAGGTGACTAAGACCAAAGTATCAAAAGTAGATAGCTGATAATGCCACTGATGGATAATACTGCAGAAAATGTGGAGGAAAACATAATGCATTTTAGATATGAGTTTGATGAGGTGACCATCAAACAATTAAATATGCAAGAAATAGAGTTCAAGAGACCCGTACTGAACATACAAATTTGGGTGTTATGTACATATTAGAAGTCGTGGGTGTGGCTTATGGTCTTTCTGGAGAAAGGAGACAAGATGCCCATGGGATGGGTTTAGCGTAAAACTGTACTTGGAGGCCAAGGAAGAAAAAGGAGGGAGTGAGAGAGTGTGAGATGTAGGACACAAGTGAGAACCACTGTCACAGAGGCCAAAGAGAGTGCTGGAGCCATAAAGACAGGAATGATGGATTATAGCAAATGCAGCCAAGAGGTCACAGAAAATGAGGTTTTCCAAAGGGAATGAAAGGGAGATAACAAAAGGATAAAGATCAAAAGAGGGTGAGGAAATGCTACTCACCACAATGACTGGGGATCAGGAAAGGGGGGATAATATAAGGCAGAAGCAGGGTGAAGGACGGTTTATATTAGGAAGGTGAGATCTTCCTGCAGCCACCAAGTCCATGCACAGGGAGAGAAGAAAGGGGCTGGGCAGAGAGGGTGTGATGGCACAGCAGGTTTCATGGGAGGAGGAGACAACATCCAGTCACGTGAATCTTTAGGAGAGATTCTAGGCAGGAGCAAGTAGAGATAGGGAAGACGCAAATTCAGAGAAATATCCAGATGAAATATAGAAAAGTTAAAGGGACTTCCCCTTGGATGGAGCCATGAATAGAGGGAAGGTCATCTGCTCATAGGAGCTGAAACGGGGGAAAAGTAGAGATTTGAAAGAAGTGGAAAAGGTCTGAAACAGCCACTTTGGATAACGCAACAGAGAGGCCACAAAACTTAAAAGAATTATGGGATAACAATGAGGCTCTACCTGGCACTGACTATTTTGGGAGGACTAGCACACACCTGATGCATATACCACGGTCATGTTTGGTAGTACAAAGAAACTAAAACAATGAGAATTTTTCCCGGGTCAAGCTTTAGGTAAGGTCGGGTAGCAAAAGTTTACAGTATACTTTCCCATAAGTTAACTTATTTTTCACTCTAATAAAAACCGTAAGAGCAGGAATATTCCTGTTTCACCAATTAAAAAAACTGAGGTTGGCAAAGATCATGTATGTATTAATCAGATGAGCCAAAATTTTAATGGGATTCTTGATAGGTACCCTGACAATGGCTGAAAGGGATTTGGATGGGGTGGAAGGAAGGAAGGACGGACGGAAGGAAGGAAGAAAGGAAGGCAGGCAGGCAGGCAGGCAGGCACGCAACTTCAGGTAGCAATAAGATCTTGGGGTAGGAGACTGTGAAGTTTACCATGTTAGTAACTGGGGAGGAGAAGGCTGTGTAGAAAGAATTAGGGGTAGGTACTCCAGGGCTTCCAGTATGTTGGTGGAAATAGTGTTTCTGTTTGGACTCTGCTACCTAGTCAATGTTCCATTCTTGTTCAGACATAACTTCCAGCTCATCCCTGAAAGTATGTTAAACAGTATAATCTAATAAAAGTCACCAAGAGTTAACAAAAGAGCTATTTGCCTTTTTTGAGGAGACAGACCCTGGCTCCTTCCTCCATCGTACTGAACCAGACAGTTGTATTCCTACCCATCAATTTTCTCCTCAATTGTGGAGCTTATAGACATAATTCCCTGGGGTCCTCAGCCACACCAGCCTAACCATCTGAAACTATAGCAGCTCCCTCAGTGTGGAGGAAAATTCTGATAGGCACTGCATCCGCATTCCTACTTTCACTCTCTACATGTTATCACTTTCACCTCCAAGAGGGAGTAAATACAAGAACACTGTTCAGCTCTTTCCAAGGAATTTGCCAATTCCTATCTGTAGTCCCATAGTTAAGAGCTTTGGCTAATATTTAATCTTAGAAGCACAAGCCATGCAATTCTATTTTCATTAAACACCAGTGATTATTACTGTGACAGTATTACTACTTGGAAAATTTGAGCAATGACACTTAAAGACCTTGTTAACAACCAGACTCTCTCTGTTGCCCTAAAGATCTGGCTCAGCCTGGTGTTTTATTGTGCCTGTGTTTAACTTCTAAGTACAACATTTACTGAAACTGAAAGAAGTTAAAGATCAATTAATCCATGCTTTTGGAAGAAATACAAATAAAACATTTATCTGTTTACATTAGCCATATATTTCTTATGAACAGTCAAGATGATGATCAAGACCAGTGGTTCTCAACCCTGGCTGGACTTGAGTATCACCTACAGAGCTATTAAAAATCACCAATGCCCAGACATCACTCCGAGCCAATTAATTGTATACTCTAGGGGTGAGGCCGAGACTTTGGTGTTTGTTCAAAGCTCTCCACGTGATTCTGATGTTCGGACAGGCTTGAGAACCAGTGATCTCAGCCTTTTGGTCTGTAAGTCTGCTTGGTTAGATTACCTAGGTTAGGAAAGGGTTTTCTTTTCGATGGTTGTCTTCTTTGCTTCTCTATTTCTATTTATAAATACTCCCTGCTCCTTGAATAAATTGTTCCCATTTTCCTGTTTCACCGTTGTAACTCTTTTCCTGAGTATTGCCAAAGAATTTTATATTAGGAAGTCACTCATTTTTGATAAACGTTGAAATAAAGCAAAAGCTTATGTTTTAATCTTGTCCGAGAAAGCCACCCACTAAAAACTGAAAACCAGAACATAAGAACATCTGGTTTAAAGTGCATAAAGAACGAGTTGTTTTACAGGAAAAGTTTACCAACAATTTTAGGAGAAGAATTTAGGAAATGTTGCTTTTTCAGACACTGCCCAAGTCAACTGCCTTGAGTCTACAATATCAAGATCCAATATTACACTCCAGTCTGCTAGACAATAAACATTGATTTGGCGTCTATAATGGATGCTCCAAAGTGGACTTAGTCACTTTAAGGAGACAACAAATTATATTAATAAAAGACACAAGTGAAGCTATTTCAGATTTACGTAGAACCTTCACAGAAAACAAAGAGAAAAACAACTCAATTGATTCTTGTAAACCATTTTTTCATAAATCAGTTCTCATTACACCTTGAGATGCCTGTTTAAAGTTTTGTGTTTTCCTTGAAATCATCACAACCAAAGACCAGAGGATTGTCTCTAAATAAAAGCAGAACAGATCGGAAGTACAGCCAGTAACCGAGAGTTCCTGCTGCCTCTACCCCCGCTACTTTTTAACTCACAACACAAATGAGCGGTTATATAAAAATGCAGAGCTTCACACTGTCTCATTCAACTATGCTTCGGTAAGTTCAGATTATAATCAAAAGACATTATTCTACCTATTAAGATCCTGTACTTACCAGGATCAAAGGAGTTTTAGTGTAAACTGGATGAGATTATTTTTGTTGGTAGGCCATAAACTATTACTAGCAATTCATTGCTTTAGCATAACAGGCCTCTTTTTAGTTACATGCATCAAACCCACCTTCCCCCAGAAGGTTATAATTTGGTGTTTATTTGTTGGTCCATTGTTTTTTTACCAACTGCTAGCCAAGTCACTTCTTGTTCTCCTCACTTATTTTATTTATTTATTTTTTTTGAGACAGAGTCTCACTCTGTTGCCCGGGCTAGAGTGAGTGCCGTGGCGTCAGCCTAGCTCACAGCAACCTCAAACTCCTGGGCTTAAGCAATCCTACTGCCTCAGCCTCCCAAGCAGCTGGGACTACAGGCATGCGCCACCATGCCCGGCTAATTTTTTGTATATATATATTTTAGTTGTCCATATAATTTCTTTCTATTTTTAGTAGAGACGGGGTCTCACTCTTGCTCAGGCTGGTCTTGAACTCCTGACCTCGAGCGATCCACCCGCCTCGGCCTCCCAGAGTGCTAGGATTACAGGCGTGAGCCACCGCGCCCGGCCCTCACTTATTTTAAATACTACCATTCGTGATGATGTCAAATAAAAACACATCTCTCATTGAGCTGTTTTTGTTGTTGTTTGTTTCTTTCAGACAGGGTCTCTCTCTGCTGCCCTGGCTAGAGTGCAGTGGCATCATGATAGCTCACAGCAACCTCAAACTCCTGGGCTCAAGTGATCCTCCTGCCTCAGCCTCTCGAGTAGCGGGGACTACAGGCATGTGCCACCATGCCTGGCTAATTTTTCTGTTTTGTGTAGAGATAATAGGGTCTCAGTCTTGCTCACATTGAACTCCTGGCCTCAAGCAATCCTCCTGCCTCAGCCTCCCAAAGTGCTGGATTACAGGTGGAAGCCACTGTGCCCCGCAAACCTTTCTACTAGAGCTTTTTATTTAACAACTCTCTGTCCCCCTCCCTCCCATGCCTTCTTACACTTATGGGAGACTGTGCACATACATGCACACACATATACTTCCCTGACCCCGCTCTCTCCAAAACAGGAAGAAAAAAAAAAAAAACCCTCCAGAAATTTACAGCTAGTGAGAAATTAGCCATTAAAAGGGTTTTTAAAGAATCTGTACCTGAAGTTAGAATTTAAAAAACAAAAGCAACTGGATGTCTTTAGATTAAAACTGTCTTTAGTTTAAAACTGGAGGAAAATTCTAACAAAATGGAATCAGTTGTTTTGCTTTCTCAGAAAGTCAAATATCACGTTCTCACTTGTAAATGAGAGCTAAATACTATGTACACCTGGACATAGAGTATGGAACAATAATAGACATTGGAGACTCTGAAGGATGGGGGGAGATCAGGGATGAGAAATTACTTAATGGGTACAATGTATGTTATTTGGGTGATGGTTATACTGAAAGCTCAGATTTCACCACTAGGGGATGTAGCCATGTAACAAAACTGCACTTGTATTTTCTAAATTTATACAAATAAATAAATTATGTTTTTCTATAAGAACATTTTACTTCTTGAAAATCATTTTTAATATTGTATTTACAATCCATATTAATAAAAGACTTCACAAAATTTGCTGACATAATTAGTAATGCTAGATGCCAGTACCACCAATCCTCTCTGTTTGTGACCATCAAAAATGACTGCAGACATTGCCAAAAATCCCTAAGGGGAAAAATGTTCCCCAGCTGAGGGCTACTGCTTTAGAGTTAAGACTTTCTGCTACTATAAACAGCAGTTTTAGTTATTTTCCTTCATACCTTAGTTTTTACAAATCTCTCCCCCCCTCTGACTTGAAGTTTCAAAGAAATAAACCTAAATACAGAGCAACAAGTCTCTCAATGGACATTTTCTTAACTACACAAAAGCACATCAAAACTACTGAAATTATCACTTGTAAATACTCAGGTGAATTCTCCCACAAAGATCATCTTCCCCCTTGTTCTCTCTGGGGAAGAGGTGGTAGGTGGTGGTTTTATTCTTGCAGTTACCTGATGTTCCTAAGAGATACAGCCCTAGCATGCCCTTATCAGATTAAGAAAGTTATTAAGGAAAGTGGATGGAGTGCTTTCTGAAAGATAAATTTTAGCACCAAACCCTATTAGAACTAAGTAGGTGAGGAGCCAGTGTCTAAGCTGCCCATTTAGGTATTTCATCAAACAAAAGAGGATTAATTCTCTGCTAGGTACTTTACCTCTTCTATCTCATAGTTTAGGATATATTATTTTTGTTGAAGAATCTTTGACTCAGAGAATCTGTAATGTGGCCAAGTCACATGGTTAGCAAATGTTGCATCCAAGAGCTATACCAGATATTACTGATAAAAGTTATCAATATTACATAAAAATGCATTATAAATCTCACTCAAAATACTATCAAAGAGAGGAGACTAACTATAAGGAAGAAATAATTGACTACGTATTAAGTTGAGGGAGCCTCACAACATGGTCACAGTGAAGGTGGTATAATTTGTCAGTGGCTACCCGGCATCCATGTCACTATCCTTTTGCCAAGACTGTGAAGAATCCCTCCGCCATAGTTATCCAGCATGAGGCTTGGCAAGGACCAAACACCTCCCAGCTGCAGGAATTGACCTTGTTTGGCTTAAAGATAGTCAGCAAATCTTATCTCCTTCTCTGTATGGTTTGAGGAATAGTCATAAAACCCAATTCAACCCAAAGAAAGAGAACAAATCCCAGCATTTCCTTGAAATCTACCAGAAGAGCCCATCTCTCCACCCCTAAAGGACGTAGGGTGATGTTTTAACACCCGGAACCACTGCAGCCACTTTGCTACCATGAAGTGAGAGATTAAAGCTATTTTATGGGAAGTGGACTGGGCAGGACCAAGACAGGTGGACGCCGAGGAAGCTGTCAACACTGCAGAAGGTGGGCGAGAGAGAGAGAGAAAACAGGGCTGAAGAACATGGTTTGAATGTCCAGGTTAAGTCTCTCCTGAAGTCAGACCCGTATTTGTACTTTTAGTTAGAAGCCAATACAATTCCTTTAATGTGAAAGCCAGAGTGGCCTGGATTTTCTGTCACTTGAGACCAAAAGAGCCCTGTTACATGGCATATGCCATAAATGTTGATGAATATAAATTCTTTATATCTCTAAGCCATTAAGGTTATTTGTAAAGGATCATCCCTGCCAGGACAATTGGAACCATTGTATTTAAAATATAGAAGACATTGTCTTTAAGTTCCTTGCCTTCAGATTAAATGCTGCTCAATGCCTTAAAGCCTAATTCATTCTTACCTCTTATCAGAATTTTTCTTCAGGAGAACACTCATTATATTTCCATCAAACAAGAAAGAGGAGACAGACCAGTGAACTGGAGTCAAACTATTTGGAGGTAAATTTCCATACTTAATTCTCATGTAGTCGTTTATCCAATTGTCACCTCAATTGTCTGTAAAAATCAACAGAGCAATGCCTGTTTCATCTAATCTTGCAGTAAAGATTACAGTAAATAGCAAATGTGTAAAAATGACTTGAGAATTGGGAATAAAATGTAAATAGGAAAGCACAAAAGGCATTTTAAAATGGTAATAAACAACTCAATTCAAAATATTAAACAAAAATAATTCTCATATTTTAGGTTTTTTTGGACAGTGACTAGATTCCAAAAATTTCATCTGGACAATAGCATGTTCTTAAAACCACCTGTTAAGAGCTGAATGTTTGTGTCTCCAGTTTATGTTGATACCTAATCCTCAATGTGATGGTATTTGCAGGTAGGGCTTTTGAGAGGTAATTGTGTCATGAGCTTTCATGAATGGGATTAATGCCCTTCGAAGCAGCAGCCAGAGAGCTAATTCACTTTATTCTGCCATGTGATGATACAAGGAGATGTCAGCTGTCTGTGACCTCAAAGGGGGTTACAGAACCCAACCAAGATGGCACCATGATCTTGAACTTCCAGCTTCCAGAAGCAAGAAAAATAAATTTCTTTTATTGGCAAACCACCTAGTTGATAGCTGTGGTGGCTACAAGAAAATACTAAGACACCATCCTACATAATCGTTATACAGGTAAAATACTTCCTGGAGTCACCGTTATTAAATCATTCACTCAACTCTGTGAGGAACAGTGCTAGCCACGAGGATTACAGAGAGAGATAAAATACCCTTCCAGGAGCACAGATGAGAATTCTTTGTACTGTCTTTGCAACTTTTCTGTAAATCTACAATTTATTTCAAAATAAAGGTTTTTTTAAATCCCAGCTAGTTCTATACTATGCATTGTGATTGGTTAAAATAATTATCTCCATAGAGAATTATAACTCTATTTGGAGAAAGATGACAATACATAAGCGAAAAATGCTGAAAGGTCAAAACAGAAATATCCTCACCAGGGCTCATGATACAGCTACTCAAACAGGTGAACAGAGGGTAAGTTTATTTGAGCAGAACTAGATGTAGTTCCAAGTGCAACAGGGAGTGACTTTGAAATATTAATACGTTGTTCATTCAGTGATATTTTTTACAAAAAATACTTGAAATTCCCAAATGACATGGCGAAAATCCTGTGGAGGTGGGTAAGAGGAAAACTATGACTTTGCTTCATTAACATCAGCTATGAAAAGCAGTCTGAGTGATCGGAAGTAACTCAGGCCAGTAACAGCAACTGGGAAGCTGACAGGTGAGCTGTGCTTATGCGGAACAGCCAACTTTTACAAGCCAATGGCAGATCTTCAGTGTCCTTCCCTACACGTTGCTGCCACCTAGTGATCAAATGTTTTTGTGACACACCAAGGTAAGAGATCTGAGCACTCTAAAATTGGTTTTTAGTTTAATGTGAGCATACTAAATGCTCATTAAGAATGTAGAAATTAATACAGTTCCTGAATACCTATTTCATACTCATCATGTATCTGGGTTCTCTGGAAGACGCTTAAACCCATTCCTTAAAAAGCTTGCAATCTACTGAGAACTGAAAATAGTACAATGTATTATGTATTATGAGTGGGACAGGAACTGACAGATAAAAGCAAAAAATACCCTGAAAAACAGGAAGTAAAATTAATAAATAGAAATGCAAAATAGTTATTTAACAAAATAATCATCAAAATCCAGTCAAGAAAAAGGCAGAATGCACAATTACCTAAAATACGAATAAAAAGATGGGAAATGACTACAAAAAAAGAGAAAAAAATGAAGATATGAAATACATGGAAGACAACTTTGTTCTCTATGCAGATACTTTGGGAAACATGGATGAAATGGAAAATATTTAAAAATATATACTTGTACTGTACTCAAACTGACTCCAGAAGATATAAAAAATAAAAAATATACTGCTTTTCAAAAAAAAAAAAAAAAAAGAGAGAGAGAATATTAAAACACTCCTCTTTCCAAAATGACCAAGCTTATATGGTCCTCAAAAGAGCAAAAGTCAATTATTTGTTTAAATAAACATCGAGGTATAATTTACGTATAATAAAATGCTACTGTAGTTACATAAATCAATTAGCTTGAAGAAATGTATATACTCATGTAATCACTACCACAGTGAAGATACAGAATGTTTTCAATTACACCAAAAAGTCCTCCTGCTCCCTTGTAGTCCATCTCTCTGCTCAACCCAGACAGCAAGTGGCATGCTTTCTGTTACTGCAGGTTAGCTCTGCTTGATGCAGAACGTATTAACGGACTCATACAGGATATATGTATGCCTCTGGCTTCTTCCACTCAGTAAAATGCTTTTGATATTCATCCATGTTAATATGGTGGCACATCATTTTTTGTTATTAAGTAGAATTCTAATGCATAAATGCACCACAATTTATCTGTTCATCTACATTTTTTTTTATTTCAGCATATTACTGGTGTACAAATGTTTAGGTTACATATATTGCCTTTGCCCCACCTGAGTCAGAGCTTCAAGTGTGTCCATCCCCCAGACGGCGCTCACTGCACACATTAGGTGTGTATCTACACCATCCCCTCCTTCCCCCTCCCAACTGCCCGACACCCCATGAATGTTATTACTATATGTACATTTAAGTGTTGATCAGTTAATACCAATTTAATGGTGAGTACATGTCGTGCTTGTTTGTCCATTCTTGGGATACTTCACTTAGTAGAATGGGTTCCAGCTCTATCCAGGATAATACAGGAGCGGCTAGATCACCTAGATCACCACTGTTTTTTGCGGCTGAGTAGAACTCCACCGTATACATACATTTTCTTAATCCGCTCATGCATTGATGGGCACTTAGGTTGTTTCCACATCTTTGCAAATGTGAATTGTGCTGCTATAAACGTTCTAGTGCAGATGTCTTTTTTATATAACATCTTTTGTTCTTTTAGGTAGATGCCCAGTAATGGGATTGCTGGATCAAATGGTAGTTCTACTTGTAGCTCTTTGAGGTATCTCCATATTACTTTCCACAGAGGTTGCACTAGTTTGCAGTCCCACCAGCAGTGTATGAGTGTTCCTGTCTCTCCACATCCACACCAACATTTATTGTTTTGGGACTTTTTGATAAAGGCCATTCTCACTGGAAATAAGTGGTTTTGAGTTGCATTTCCCTGATGATTAGAGATTTTGAGCATTTTTTTCATGTTTGTTAACCATTAGTCTATCTTCTTTTGAAAAGTTTCTATTCATGTCCTATTGCCCACTTTTTGATGGGGTTGTTTGATTTTTTTCTTGCTGATTTTCCTGAGTTCTATATAAATTCTAGTTATCACGCCTTTATCAGATGTGTAACATGCAAATTCATCTACATTTAGTAATCCCTATTTTACTTTTCAAAGAAATGGTAAACATTTTGATAGACATATGACTTCACAGTTGGAAGCTATTATTAATAAAGCTGCTATGAACGTTTGTGTGCAAGACCACATAGGGACATATATTTTTATTTATTGGAATAAATAACTAGCAGCAAACTTGTTGGGGTTTATGGCTGTTCTCAAGAAGTTTAAATTTATGAGGAACTACCAAAAAGTATTCCACATGTTACTACCACTTTATACTTCTACCAGTATTTACGAGTGATGTAGCTTTTCCACATTTCTCTCCTACACATGGTATTGTCAGTCTTTCTGATTAAAGCCATTTCTCTGGTTACTCATGTCAAGTAGGTTTTTATGTGCACGTTAGACATTCAAGACTTCATTAGTAAAGTCCCTATTCAAATTTTATGCCCATTTTTATCTTACTATCAAGTTATAAGAGGGTTTTAAATCTATTGAGGATCCTATTTTATTTTTGAAATGATATATCTAATAAATTCATTCAGTTTGTGTATTGTTATTTTTATTTTCTAGTGGTACGCAAAGGAATGAAGAACATCAGAAATATACGGAAAAATGAGTTTTTCTCAATTATTACATTCCTTAAACATTTTTGTTTCTTAAAACTCAGTTTAATACTAAAGCAGTAGGAATGAAATGAAAATATTTACAAAAGAAGTGCAACTGTCATCTACCCCACAAAAAAAATTGTACACCTGCAAAATTAGATAACTAAGATAAAGTGGCCAAATTCCTAGAACTGCTTGCTTTTGATGGTGGTGGACTACCTAAACAGAGAGTGACAACTTCCAAGTTCAAAATTCTCAGCTCAAGGCATGAGTTGAAAGCAGAGTGTTTTAATAACTACCACAATCATCTTCTACCATATGCATCCCCCGGGCTGGGACACCCAAAGAAATCAACTTTGCAAGTTTCAGAAAGACAATAGACCATATCAAAATTTTTCCTAAATTATATTTATGGTATTTTCATTTTTCTTGCTAATATGGATTATTTTTTTCATCTACAATTTAAGCTGTCATTGCTATTATAAAGCATTGTCATATGAGAAAATATAAGAAAAATGTTTTCTTATATGTTCATGCATAAGTATTATAATCATTCACTTACATTGAATCTCTCGGTTCTATAGAGTTGTCAAAGTATTTTTTTTTTTTTTATTTTCCTGGTGGGTGCATCCTCTGCATCTAATAATAATTATCTGTCCTCCTTTCCCCCTAGAAAATACACTATTTATTTAGATATATTTTTAAATTCAAGTACACTAAAGTATTTTCAGTTATGAAAATAAATGTTGAGTTTTTATTTTAAAATACCTTTCCAGCATCTTTAGGAATGACTCTATTTTTCCTTCCGTTAGCCTGAATGTGATGAAATATATTAACTGATTTTCTATCAGAGTTCTTTCTTAGTCTGGGCCACAGTATTTTATTAATAGCAAGTCCTCTTTTCAGAGGATGAACCAAAGGGGTGTTGAGAGATTTCAGGAACTGACTCGAATCCACACCTCTGAGTCCTTACCATTTCCTAGTGCTTACTTGGCAGGAAACAGAGTCAGAGAAACGATGTTTCCTGTTCTCACTTCACTCCCACCCAGAGCCAGAAAGCACATGAGCCAGAGTGTGAAATAAAAAAGAGTAACAATAGCCACTTAGGAGGAGAAACACCATTTACAACAACTCTGTTATAGGGGGCTGAAACTTTAGTGGTCCTTTACCAAATATCACCTATGATTATTTTATAAGGACCAACTAACTTCATGTTACCTCTTCTTATCTGACCTTTGTTCCCTGAAAATGGCACTTGAATAGTGATACAAGAAAAAAAGACCCTTTATTTTAGCCACGTTCCATCTTTTATTTGAAAGGCTAGATTTCCAATATTACGATATATTCTACTTCTTCGGTAGCTGAGAAGTGATGACTTGTGCTATCTGTTTAGATCAGCATTGACCAAGCTAAGTAGACTTCCTTAGCCATGCTTGCCTGACAGTGAGAAACTTTTCATATAGGTGCACTCTGTTCAAAAACATTGTATGAATTCTTAATATCACTTATCTACATATTAAAAATGAATTATCTGCCACCTCAATAAAAAATGATTTCCTCAACGGTTAAAACTTCAATGTATTTCTAAATATACACTGTGCACTCATATTGTAAATATGTTGCAATCTTCTAATATTTTTTACATGGTAAAAATTACATATATATGGGAACAGAGTGGATTGTTTCTTCATATCACCTATTCAGGAAGGAAATGGAATTAATGATTGTTTGAGCCAGATACTGTTTGTCTCTTCACAAACATTCTTCTATTGACAAAAAAGTAGAACCACGATCAGCCACAGAACTCTTGATTCATTCCGAAGCCTGTGGTCCTCCTGCCTATCCCACGGCCTCACAAAGCTAGGTTCAGTACATTAGTCTTGCCCCGGACTTTTATAAAACCAGCCACTGATCCATTGTGTGCAAAGTCACTTAAGCTTGGCTCATCTTGCTTTGTTCTTTCTTATATTGTCCTTTGACTCCTGCAAAGCCTACTGGTCTCCCTTTCCTCTGAACAGCTATAAAATTCAGACTACTTTGTCACATAAACTTCAGCACTCCTATACATTTTTAGCATTATCCGCTTTTATTATGCTATTGTACTTTATGGCCTTCAGAAGTCCTGTGAACTACATTATGCCTCAACCAGCTTCTTGACCCTGCCACAACCCAGCATCAAGTTGAGTATCTGATACTCAGCAGCATGTGTGATTAAACAGAAGTATGTGTAGATTCATAAAGCCTCAAAAGCTTGAGGATAGGCAGGAACCTTGGGAGTTTATCTTTTCTACCTTACTGTTTCTGCACACACATCGCTGACTGAAGTGAAAAAAAAAAAAATTTTACTAAAGAATGGAAAAGTTAAAACTTTAAGTACCTGTAAGCAAATTAATATTTAAAGCATTTTTAAAAATTAGAGCTTAAATAATACAGATAACTAGTAATATGATTTTTTTCACTATGTTCGATGAAGCTCTAAGGGTTCTCCAAAGGTGTATCAGGGGCTTTTGGGGGAATTAAAAAAAAAGACTAAACAGGCAAAGTTGAGTCTCCTCAACACAGCCTAAGCCAGAGTGGTTCCACTATCATTTGTTTTATGTTTTTGGGCTCTGTGAAATATTTCTTCCATAAAACAAGGTTCAGCTGACTAAACCAACTGATAATTTTAAAAACTGCTAATTTGGTTCAATGCTTTCCTTTTGAGAATGAAGAAATTTGGGGTCAGCTAGGACAAGCAGCTATCTGACCTCACCCAGCTAGATGGCGGCAGGTTTGAGACACAATACAGATGTGGGAAGCATTTATAAAGTGCTGGCGTGTCTGCTAAGTGACTTCCACATACCCCCAGGCATCCATAACGCAGCCTCCAGTTCGGGGATACAAGCCATGCGTCCTAAGAACAACTTGCTGAGTGATGAGGTTATCAAGAAAATTACTTATCGTACCTTTCCCATTCAGAATAGATGCTGATGTTATTTGTAAACGTAGTGAAGACTGCTCGGCGTTTTTATACGTGGAAATAATTTTCTTTAAAAAATGAAAGTACTATTAACTTTTGTCACGTATCTTTTCTCCCTCTAACCTGGCTCGTTCAAGGAAATCATTTCGGTCGTGAGCTCCACAGCCCGTGATTTCTGCATAAAGGGGACCACGTGAGGGCAGCAAAGGCATTGCTCTCAAACCTCTCCGGAGGCGGCTGCCCTTTCCATCTCATTGTGAATTTAGAGGAAGTGGGTGGGGAAGCCCAAGGTCTGGGAAAATGACCATAATAATAGTACCTTGTGTTTATATAGCACCTTTCTTCAATTAGCTCAGCATGTTTGGAGATGATTACTCAGCTGGGAGCTTCCAGTTGTGGGAAATGAGGAACAAAACAAACACGTGGCCTAGGTGGGACAGAGAGTAACACTGATTCTTATTCATTTCAAATGCCCATTCATTATTTTTACTCCAAAAAGCTGATGTGTGGCCTTTCCTGGCCATTTCCTTAGAAACAATCAGCAGAGAAGTCAGAGTCCCAAACTCAAATATAGTCAATGGAAAGTCTCCTTCTACGAGGGAAAGAAATTATGCTCCTCGCAGCCAAGGACGGAACGAAAACACAATTTTCAAAACAATGTAAGTCTAATTGTAAGGTGTCAAGCTGAATGTACCATTTTCCAAAGCACATCATGAAAACAACAAAGTTTAAATCATCCTCAGCCACATTCGACTTTTATTCCCTAAGCAAATCTACTCAAATTGGTAACGTAATCATTCATCTTTGATGCGTCCTCTGCCAAAAATGACCAAAAAAAAGGTAAAGAACAAACGGAACTTACATTCAAAAAGCTAAACTCTTGTCCCACATTAAAAAAATATTATTCCAGAGTTTAATGTGTCAAATAAATATGCCAACATGATTTAGTAGAGAAACATCGTGACAGCACATTTGATTAACAGACAATTAAGGCTGTGGCTTAGTCATCGACTAAGACTATTGCTATAGTGAATGCTTCCAATGAGAACGTTTGCAAAGACTGATGTGTAATGCACAATTAAGATGCTTTCTTCCTCTGGAGTCGTTTCAGGTCTCTCCTGCCAATGCAGGAGTTTTTCCCAACTACATGTGCCTTCAACCTTGACATTAGAATGTGGGCATTTATTCACAGGTATGTTTGAGGCTGACTATCCCTTTACAGGTTTCAACCAAACAGATTCATCCGTTTTCACCAAATCCGTCTTTTTTCTTTACATTGCAGATGGTGCTTGAATATGTCTTAATAGTTCAAATGATCTTAATGCATGTCTGTCCTATAAAAAGGTTTGTCCAAAAGTGTTAGGGGAGGAAAATGTTCACAAATAAGGGATCTTCCTTTTATGAAAACATGTAATTCAGAAACCCTGCAGGTCCTAAAATGAAAAGAAATCAAACCCTGTTTCTTTCTCTCTTATTTACCTCTGTCCCTCCACATTGTACCGAATTTGAGAAATGCCAGTGATTTATTTGGGTTTTAGGGGAAACTATTTGTTTTTATCTTATTTATCTGGATACTTACCTCAGATGGCTACTTTTCTAGGAACGGTGTAAGACTGACCTCTATAAAATGACTGTAACAATTGTACCTCATTTCCCACTCTCAGAATAATATAAATATACAGATTTTGGCTTTGGAGGTTAGGGGTTCTAAGGATGCTCGACTCTCAGAATAACTCAAATACACATAATCCTGAAGGTACAAAAGTAAAATGTTATTACTTTATTCATTATCACCATTCCATTCCTTTTTGAAATCGCTGATTTCTCAAATTTTAATGCTAGCAAACCGAGCCAGACTAAGGTAAGCTAACTTGCTCCTAAATTGCCAGAGGCTGGTCTCTAACCTTAGTCTCTTCAAGTAGCTTTTATTAATTATTTTCATTAATTGTGATATTCTATAGGCTTTTTTAACTTTCAGGTAAGAACGAGGGCGAAAAAGCCAATTCTCTTAAGATAGGGAGTAAATCAATTTAATTTTATCCCATAAATATTGAGGCACTACTGTGTGTGGTATCTTATTCAACATACAGAGAAATAGAGATACGATTTGACCTCCAAGAACTCAGAGCTAGTTATATTTTCTAACCAATTCAGGGAAAATGAAAAAAAAAAAAAAAAAAAAAAAAACCCTAAATCTTGGTGTCTGTAAGTTTCAAATTTCCTGGTTAGAAATATTTTCATATCCAGGAAAAATCTACACGCAGCATTAAAAAATGGCCTGCACCCTTAGTGATTGGTCTTCATGATCGAGCTCTTCAGAGTTCTTACGTATGAACATTCAAAACTCAAATGTTACCTGAAAGTGACTAAGTGAAAGATCTCATCCAAGTTTTGAGAGGGTTAGTCATTGCTTTTCACATTTTAAGCAAAATTTTATGAAAATAACTTTGCATACTGCCAGATTACAAATTCCTTAGTAATCCTACTCACTGGAATTACAATTATTTATATCATTTATACCACACATCTGTTAAAATAGGCTGTACATTTTGCTGAAACTGACTTTTGCCTTTCCAACTAATCTGAGAAATCCCCAGAGAGATTGTGTCTTATTCTTATGTCCCATGGCACAGGCAAAACTAGAAATAAATGTGTGGTGAATGAAAGATGAAAGATTAAACACTGAGTAGATATATCAGTGTTTGCAACAATTAAACACAAATAGGGTCACTCAAGGACAGAGAAAAGTGATAGAATGGAAAATGAACAAGGGTGGAAATTTAAGGATCAACTACAATTAGGTCATTGCAAAAAGAAAAGTAGTTAGAGAAAAATATGATAAACAATCAGAGAGCAAGGGAGAGAGGCCATTGGTATTTTGTGTTGTGGAAAGCAAAGAAGACATTTTTAGAAGTTTGGGTTGGCAAGGTGTTAAAGGTTAAAAATGATAGGAAATGTGGTAGTTATTAGAACTGTCCATAAATATTCCACTTCTTTCTTTTGTGGTGCATTAAAGATTGCGTTTCCCTGACTTGTTTTGGCTGATGAAATGTGATTGGAAGTGACATGTGTTATTTTCCATTGAAACCTTTGGAGAGCCAGTGAGAACTTCCCCATGTCTCCTTTGCTTCTACTGCCACGGTGACTGAAAGTTTAGATAATGGCTAAACCTCAGCTTCATTAGCTTGAGACTAATCACAAGGACATGGTGTGGTGTGAAGCCAAGTCTCCCTGCCAACCCACAAAGGGCATGTAGCATGAGTGAGCTTAGTTGTTTAAAGCCATAGGCTGGTGGGCTTATTTGTTATTCCAGCATAAACTAGCCTCTCCTGACTAACAGAGGATAAAAAAAAAAAAAAGTAATAACTTTATTATTAGATAGCAACTATATCATTAAAATATCTAGGAAGATTTAAAAACTTAAATGATGATTTACTGATAAGAAATTAGGGGAAAGAGTGTTGACTACTCATTTAAAAAATATTTAATGTAAAAAGAAGAGACCTGTATCTTACCCACCTCTAGCAAAGTTTCTTGTGGAAAAAATCCTAAGGAATATAATAATGAGAAAAATGTGTATTGACACTATAAAAGGAATAGTTTCATGTTTGAATAATGTTGAAGAATATATGAAATCTACTGATGAAACTACTGAACGACCTGCCATTCGTCACATAACAGAAAAAGTCTGTGTTTGGAGAAAATAGCACTCACTATCTAGCAGAACTACAATACCCATCTTCTAGTATTAAAAAAAAAAAAAAAAAAAGCAGGGCAGGGGTGGGGAGAGAAAGAAAAACCATTAGAAATGAAAAAATCTCTGGGGGCAATTGGTAAAAGCCTAATATCTATCTTAGTGACTTCCTGAAGTAGAAACTCTTCTCTTGAAGTCATTTCCTTGGAGTTGCTAAGAACAAGCTAAGTAAAATATGGGTAATAGTCCAACAAGCTCCTAATGAAGTTAGTTAAGAGAGGGGGCCCCTGGCTAAGCTATACCCAGGCTTCCATAATAGCTATGGAAAAGAAACTTCTTAGCACAGAAGCAAATCTGACTACATGAAATATTGCCTCCTATTTTCCCCAAAAGTCCTGGATATATGATCTGGCAAAGTTAAACTCTAATAAATCTAAATTGTTTTCATCACCTGTAGAATTTCAGTAACTTAAACAGGGACTCAAAAGATACAAATCCAAAAGTACCCATTTCAACTCTCTAAAATAGAAAAACAGACCCCGTTAGTACAATAGTAAAGTGTCGTCATAAGTAAAGGAGAAATCAGGAAGCAAATATATCTATGAAACATAGATTCTGAACAAATCTCTAATTAAACTTCCAAAGAAACTTGAAAAGGTATTGCATCTATGAAATCAGAAGAAGGGGAAGAAACTCACCATAGAAAATAGGTGAAAGACACGATTATTTAACAGAAACATCAATGGAAGCAGTGAACTGCTTGAAATTTAAAAATTGGAAGACTATTTAAGAAGTAATTTAGAAAAAAAATCAGAGTAAGACAATAAAGACAAACATTAAAAGACAAATGATCTGAAATACAGATAACAGAACAGGGAGGTCAAATATACTCATGATAGGAACTTAGAAGCAAACTAAGCAGAAGGCATAATAAAAGGAGGAAGAAATTTGCCCTAAGATAAAGAAAATTTTAACATTTGGATGTGAAGAGCTCCTTACTAAAAACTAAATAATTTTAATTTAAAAATACCCACACTCAGCAATATTTTATCACTAATCATGTTATGGGGAAATTTAAAAAACTATTTCAAGTAGAAAAATATTACATAAGTACTTGGAAAATTATATGAAACTTACATAGGAAAATGGAAGACAAGTAATAGTTAGCTTATAAAGATAAAATATAAATAGCCAGTAAACATGTGGGGAAACAAGGATTTAAACAAGTTTTACTTATCATGTGGGAGTAAATTAAAATAGCATAAAGCTTGGTGTTATCCAAATTACTTGGAAATGTGAACTCTAGAACACTTTTGGGAGCACAAATCAGGATAAACTTTTTGTAGGACAACTGAGATCATGTAGTTAATGCTTTTTGTAAACACCTTGATAAAATTTCTATTTCCTAGAATTTAACCAAAGGAAAAAAAATCATGTATATGTGCAAACATCTAGCCATAAGAATATTCAGCAAAAAATACAATAAGAGCATAGATCACAAATAAAATATATAAAATTTGGCCTTTGGTTCAAGACACTACAATCATGAATAACATGCTGTAGATCTATATGCTTAAAGGAATAGAAAAGTATTCAGATTTAAGAAGAACAAATTTTAAAAGATATGAATAATATATTTTAAGCTTACGATTATATCTGCCTAGAATTAAAAAGCCAATATGTTCACAAGTGTTTTTTGGGTACGGTTCCCTAGCCAAACAGTTCTCCTTATCACGAGGACCGGGCATAGTTCCTGCTGATGCCGAAGTACCAGGCTTTGGTTTCTTGCCCGTCCACAGGCCCCTTCAAACAAGCCAATCACATTACTGTACAGGAACTAGGGGACACTTGACCCCTTTGATACTACACAGCCTGATTGTTCACGATTTCCTGAGTGCAGCCCACACATGGCCACACATGGTATGCAGCATCCTCCTCCCTGGGCTGTCACTAATACGCTGTTGTCAATCTCACATGTAGAGTGTCAGGTGCCACGTGCTTGTCCCTTCCCATAACCCTAAGATGGGAATCCCTCCCTCACCAATGGAGAGAAGAGAAAATACGACAAAAATATTAAAGGTTCAGGTGAAACAGGGGATTGATACAGCCACATCTTGAACTAGGGACAAGCTAATGGACTCTAGAAGCAGATAAGTGAGTTAATTTTGCTAAGAAAGACCACTTCCTCTTACAAAATAGGAAAAAGGCGGAGGACAGAATTGGTGATGACCCAGCTGTGCCCTTGCAGAACAGTTTGGGTCTTGTTAATAAAGTGGGAGGTGATGTCAGATACTGAGATCAAGTAGCAGGGTAAGGGTTAGACATGTGGTGTCCTCCTCCCCTGGGCTGTGACTAATATGCTGCTCATATCAAGCTCATATACACAGTGCTTAAGAAGTGGATCCATTAGGATATTTTTTGCCCACAAACGGCTTAATTCCCAACTAACAATACTTTAAAGGCATTTAAATATCTCACGTAATAAGAAGCCTGGAAGTAGACAGTTCCAGGATGGGTTAAGGAGCTCCACAAGTATCAGGGTACAGGTTTGTCATCTTTGAAACTTCTTCACCTTCCCCTGAAAGTGGTAGGATGGCGGGTGTAGACCCAAACATCACAATTCTACAAGACACCTCCGAAGAGGTGAGAAAGGAGGTAGGAAAGAAGCACATCATATCCTTTTTCAAAAGCCACCAGAAAATATCTCCTTGATCTCATTAGCCAGAACTGATCAGGGGTCATCCAAGATCAGTAATTATTAAAGGAAATGTGCTTTATTAGCATGACTGGTTTAGACCAATCATAATTTTTACTTTGGGGCTGAGCATTTTGCTGCCTGAATAAAAGTGGGGTTCTGTTAGCAAATAACAAAGCAGGAATAATTCTAGGTAAGCAACTAACAGAAATTGTTCAGGGGAATACAAGAAAGTTTGGGGACAGCAGCAAGGGACACTGCCATAGGAAATCCAAAAGACATGAATGAAAGGATTACTGGACAGCTGTCAGAGCAAGAGGGAAGCTGGAATAGCATGAATTTATAGAAAGCATGACAGCCTAGATTTGAGCTTCTTTGCCAACACCTAACAGTCTGGGAATCAGAAGTAAATTAATATATAGAGTACTGAAGGAAACAAGAATGCTAGGACGTTCACAGAAAAGGTATGGAATCCAGAACTTGGGAACGTAATGCAGTTAGTCATGAGTTAAGAATTAAGAGGAAAAATAAAAACAAAAAAACTATGGCTCTGGGCACCTGGAGATCAGGTTGAAAAATGGAATGACAGGTAGGTGATATAAAGGAAATAAAGGGATCTTGGTAAATACATTAAAATCCAAGTTCACTCGTATTTGGAATCATGTTGCCTCGAAGGGTAGACACAGGGTAGAGGGAGTCTGAGAAAACTGGGATATAAAAGCAGTGATGTAAAGAAGTTAAGAGTATCGGAAAAACATCTATTGGTCCAGTGGAGGAAATCGCAAGAATATTAATAATTTTTCTTTTGCTGACATTGTCTTGTATCCCCAGCTAGACTGAGTTTTCTTTCAGGCCAAGAAGCATATTTCACATTTCTTTCTTATCCTCATTTAGGAATGGGGTGAGAAGGTTGGTGGCTGTGTTGGTGTTAGAGACATTCCTTAGGGTTTCTGAGATCTTGCAGGGGTTTCAAATGCCAATTATTCGATTAGGACTGCACGCTTAGATTGTAAATACTTTTCTAAAATCAGGGAATAGTTTTATAGTGTTAACTTGGTTGTAGCTATTATTACTAGTTGGATCCAGTGTTTTCTTCTTACAGCTTCCAACCACACTCTCATCTTACCTACTAGTGATGTATTTCCCCCAAATGCAACCAATGGTTATTCCCAAAATACACATGTGCTGGTAGTTCCCACCTACTGGTACCAGAAAGGCATTTGTCAAACTGAGTCTAAAAATGGGAGGCTCGAAAACACATTAAACAATAGTCAAGCGGTTGAAGACATCGTGATATTTGTACAAAGCAATATGCCATAGCCATAAAATGATTTTTTTAAAAAAGTTAACATAAAAAGCATAATGTAATTCTAAATTAATACTTTCATGCATGTGAAATATTTGTGCATAAGAGAATACGGGTGATTTTTAAAATGTTTAGGATTGTATCCTCTTTCCAAAATAAGCATGGATTATTTCAGTATAAATTAGTTGTATATCAACAACAACAACAACAACAACAGACACAGAAAACTTTGTCCTTTAAAAAAAAGGGGGGTGGGAGGGTAGTGAATCTGGGGGATAAAAGAGAATGAGATTGTGGATGTTTGTCCTCTCAGAACACCAGAAAGCTTTCTGTGTGTGGTCAGAAAGAACTCCCACCACATCCCTATACTGGTTTCAGCTTCCCAATGCCACCTCTTTCTATCTCTTTTTTCTCCCCTCCCCTCCTTTTCCCACCCTTCCCCTCTCCTCTCCTCCTCCTCTCTCTCTTCCTGCCAGGTAAGCAGGCAGTGAGATTAATGTCTGAGTCACCATAACTCATATATTTAATAGCTGCATTTCCTGTTTGGCACTTACGCCAGAAGATCTGAGCACCGTCTGATTCAGCCATCATTTATGTAAATATTACCCAAGGCCCTTTCCAGTCCCTAAGGCCATTTCCCTCTGTCCCTTCAGAAAAAGTCTGTGCCTGATCATGCCACTGATGTCTTCTGGATGGCCCGGTCCAAAACGCTCTGCACTTGTTCACGAACACCATGAGCTTTCAGAAGGCTGCCGCTGTCCGAATGGGCTGATTCAGTCTCGGCTGGGAGGGTCATTCAGTTTTATGGTTGCGGGGAAGGAGGTCTGTGGAAAGTACGCGGGGAGGCCTAAAGGTGCCCCCCGGGGAATGACTGGACTTCCCCAGGAAAGGCATCTGTGCCACTCACAAATGTTCTCCACTGTTACCGCCCTATTGGGTCTTTTCAAACAGCAGTATGAGTATGTGAAATATCACGAAACAAACAAAAGACCATAATGATTACACCCTGGGATATTTCCATGGTCTGCGACCTTTTCCTTTTCTTTTTTTCTCCCCCCACTGATTCTCAGTCTTCTTTTCTTCAAAGGCTGCTCTTCCTTTTAGGTGTCAGAGGTTGGTTGTCAAGGACCATTTTTACCCTCTGCATCCTCCGCATCTGGAACGCATCTACTTCTGGTCCTAATCTTTCCCAACAGGTCTATGAGTTCTAAACTCAGCTGTCTGTCCAGGTGCTTCATGACTCGCTCCTCTCGAGTCCCCTTGACTGGTTCTGCGTGTCCACAACCCAGGTTCTGCTTGCTCCTGCAACCTTCCTCAGAAGGCAATTTTTGGGCTACCAGAGCCACTTTGCCTGGGCAAGCGAAGGGCAAGTTTATCCCCTGTGGCAGACTGCAGCTAATGACTAATGCAACAGTAAAAGAGCCCAACTACCTTGCTTTGAGCAGGACAAGTTTTGGGATGCAATTTATTCTCCACCATTCCCTTTGGCTCTGGAGGAGGCTGGGACTTCACCTGAAACTGTACCTTTGCCTGGCTTCTTCCTTCCCTTTCTCTATTCACCTTCCTCTGCTTCTAGAAGCAGTTCTATAGTAAAGTCACGGGCACATGAATTTTTGTCCCCGACTCTGATTCTGGTGAACCTGAGCTAAGATGCTGCTGGACTAGAATTCATTTCTACAGATGCCTATTAAACATGGTCACTTGGGTGATCACATGCACCTTGAACCCAACTTGTCTACAACTGAATTTATCCTTTTTTCTCCCAATCCTGCTACCCCTGCCATATTCCCTAATTTATAAATGCATCTACTTGTCCAGGACAGTAACATGACAGTCATCCTGGAAGTCTCTTCTTCTTAACTCCCACATTCACCTAAGCACGAATGCCACCATTTTTAACTCCTTAACCTTTCTTAAATCTTTTTTCTTATCTCCATTAGCACTGCCATTACATATTTCCAGCCTCCATTTTCTCCCTAATCTTTCAACCCTAAATTAACCCTTAATCCCTACACAAAAGGGGTCCCAGAAGCAATCCTTTAATTACCCTTTCTCCAGAACACTCCTTTTCGTCCTTCTGTTGCACCTACAAACTTCCTATTGTAAATTAGGTCTACAATGGTTTCTCTCCTCTCTCAGCTAAACACTGCTGGGGGGAAAAAAAAATCACACAACTTAATATATAGGAGCCACCATTAAAGTATCATTTCCAACCTAGAACTTCACTTTAGAATGTGAGATGTCTGCCTTCTAGTCCACAACCAATCCAATCCCAGCCCCAAAGCTGCTGTGTTCTTTTTTGTCCCTCATGTGTTTTTGTTTCCTCAATTTTCCCAAATCTCATTTCTCTCGATAGGTTTTCCTCTCAAGAAAAGGTCTAGGCTGGGCACGGTGCCTGTAATCCTAGAACTCTGGGAGGCCAAGGAGGGAGCATCGCTTGTGGTCAGGAGTTTGAGACCAGCCTGAGCAAGAGGAAGACCCCTATTCTTTATTAAAAATAGAAAAAATTAGCTGAGCATGGTGATGAGTGCCTGTAGTCCCAGCTACTCGGGAGGCTGAGGCAGGAGGATCACTGGAACCCAGGAGTTTAAGGTTGCTGTGAGCTAGGCTGACGCCACGGCACTCTAGCCTGGGCGACAGAGTGAGACTCTGTCTCAAAAAAAAAAAAAAAAAAAAAAAAGAAAAGAAAAAGAAAAAGGAAAGGGTCTATGCCATCCCAAAACACACACAGTCCACATGCAAAAACACACAAAATGATACTTCCCTTTACTCTACATGATGTTTTAGCTACTGTCCAATGTTCGTCACTATGAATCATTATAATTTAAAAAAAACATCAACTTGGTTTCCATTAGAAAGTCTTCATCACTCTGGGATTAGATTATGCTTTCAAAATTTTATCATGTTTTCATCTTCTGCATTTAAACATTTGATGCACGCACTGAAATTTATTTTGGTGTTAAGCTATATATAGCTGCCCATTGCCTTAAACTAAATCAGTTATTATTTATTAAATCTATATTTTCCATATTCATTCAAAATTCTGCCCCAATTCCTCCTGTGTATAAGGACAATAATAGCATCTACCTTATATGGTTGACTTAAGGCTTAAATGAGAGAGTACCTGTAAGGGATTTAGAAGCATGAAAGCACATACTAAGTACCTAATATTTTTAGCCATTATTATCCACAATGGGATTTTCAGTTTATTTCTGGACTATCTTCTGATACATTAATATGTCAATTTGTGAACTATACCCCCCCTTATTAATATTCTTTTTAAAGCTTTCCTAGCTATTCTTATATGGGCAATTTCCATATATGAATATGGAAATACATAAGCCATCTTTTCATGGCTCTATTTGTAGCTCAGCATTTCTCAACTAAAATTGGATTTTGAAAGGAGTCAGTCCTTGTTTACTGGAATCAGAATCGGAATGTGCACAGCTGTGAAGTCATTATTATGAACTACAGTATTATCTGCTTTTTGCCAGTGGATTGGGGGAAATTCTTTTCCTACTGTGGCTCGCAACTTGCGAGCAGAAGTTTCTCATCCTGGTCACATGAAGAGGGGCACAGTTAGGTCCCCTTCTTCTGCACACTCAAATCATCTACTGTGATCACTCAAAATTATCTGATTATGTGACGGCCTCTCCACTGGGCTGAGAACTTATTGCCAAAGACTCTATTAATCCTTGAATTCTTAGAGCGTAACATGGTTTTGAACACACAATGGATACTTAGTAGGATTTTTAAAATAAATGACTACACCCAAAGAAAGTAGGATAATCCACCCCAGAGACAGAGAATTAGAAAATATGTGGGAGAAACCAGTAGATGCAAAGGTGTGTTCTGTCCCCACCTTTCCCCAGCCTGACTATGGTGCAGTCTGTCTGGTTGGACTGTGGTTATACTAAGAAACATGGGGACTATGGCTAAAAAAAAAAAAAAAAAAAAAAAGGGGGAATGGACACACTGTGTGTATGTCCAGGAGGACTTTGAGATGGTACAGCACACACATAAGATAAACATGTGTAATTTAAAAATAATGTAAATTAATTCTCTTATATTGTGACAAAGTATTATCCCAGATTTTGAGAGGATTCATGCCTTTGCAGAAGTGAGGAATATTCTCAACCAACATGAACTAATGTTGTTTAACAATCACCACCATCACTGTAATGTAATTGCTATTTTTAGCAGAAATTTTTCCATGATTGAAATGACTCAGCTATTTAAGAAAAATAAAGTACACAAGAGTGAATGAGCATGCCCCGAATTCCCTCTTTAGATAGTTAAAGCCATGACCCTCCCTGTCGATTCCACTGTTACCCATGCCCCCTTCCTAAAAGCTGTGCTATGAACAGTCAGCAGTACAATACTGAATTTATGAACAAGTAACACCATGTTACTTGCAGGTCTTTCTCGACTCTACTTGTGTTAAAAGCCCCAGAAAATTGGAAGAATTCTGTGAATCTGTATGTTCCCTTTCACCAAATAGTTATCATCATGGTTATAAGAGAAGGAGACACTTAATTCAAAATCCTGGCCCTGAACCTTTTCTCTATAGGTTACTGGATCTCCCTGAACGCTTGTTGAAAGCAGACAGGAGGAAGGAGGGAAAGGCCCCCAGTCTCACACTAGTGGTTTGCTTTCTTACATCCTGGCCTGAGAAAGCAACCACTTTAAGACACTTGATTATAAGAGGCAGAAATACTATAGAAATAGACTTAAGGGGAAGAAATTGTGCAGCAAAGGGAGAAATTTTCTTTGGTTTTAAGAGTACAGGTGGCTTCTATACTCAAAGTTAAAAACTAGCCTTGGAAAACAGGAATCAAAGCAGTTCTGGTCCTCAGGCATGAAAACTAGGGATGCAGTGTAGTCACACTCTCCCTCTCTTCTTTCCTCTCTCATCTCTGTTGCTCTTGGCTTGTTAGTTTTATTCTTTCTTATCATAAGGTGGCATCTTCACACAGTGGGAGATACTGACTCCAACAGCAATGGGCTTAACACCTCACAGCCTAACACCAGAGAAACCCAGGTTTTTTCCCCTTAGCTCCAGTTGAAAATATTTCTGGAAAGGAAGCCAATTAGCCAGTCTCAGCTTAAGCCACTTGGCCACCACTTGGATAAATCACTATGGCTAGGGGTGGCAGGGGGGAGCTACTTTGATCACCCTAACTTGGATTGTCCACTCCTCTGAGCAATCCATCCCTAAACTTTGCCTGAACAGCTAAGGTCAAGGGGTACAGATGCAGGCTTGCATGAGAACCACAGGGCCAGAGCAGACAAGGGGGTGCTGTCAACAGCAAAGGGTGGGGTTTAGGCAGAAAAAAAAGGTCATCAACCTTAGAAACCAGCTGCAGAACACTGATTTTATGGGACATTATGTTCTAAGTTCCAACAGTTCTCTTGACAAATGAACTTTGTGAACTTACAACTGGGGACCGCCTATATCTGAATAATTATACAAGGGGGGAGGGGAAAAAAGACAATAGTTATGGGAGAAAGTCCCTCATGTCATTCCCCATCTGTTTTTCCCCTGAAGAACAGGCGTGGCTTTCCTTTGGGTTTCTGATTGTCCTAACTGAGGTTGCTTCCTTAGTTGATAGGCCAGAGCCACTGCCCTTTAGGGTCAAAGCTGAAAGTCATTCTGATTGTCAGTGTTAATAAGGGCCTTGGCTAGCACAGTCTCCCCTGTCCTGTGAGGACTGAATGAGGATATCCCTTACTTTAATAGATTATAAAACACATAGGTTACTATCTCGTTCACAGTTCAACCTTTACTGCATAAAATACTAAAGTTTAAATTAATACTACACAAGTAGCATATAATCTTTTACTGTATTCTAAAATACCTGCCCCCAAGGCTCACATTAGAATACTCTCTACCTTGAGATTTTTATACTAATTATCTTTATTCTCCATAGACATATTTGTGTTAGGCAATTATTATATAGAAACAATGTGCTGTGTGTTGTATTTATTTGTTATGTAAACGCCAAGATACTATGAATGAATATATCTCAGAGGCCACGGTAGGTTTTTTTACCTGAAGATACAGCCCTGCCCTGGGGCAACTGGATAACTCATCAGTTTTGAAGACAGACCCGTAGTAGTACAACAGTGGGAAAAGTTGCTCAGAGATTTTTGGCAGAGAACTCTGGAAAGATTTTTAAAAATATTTCATACCATTATTTTACAAATGCTAAAAAAAAAAAAAAAAGAAAAGAAAAAAGAAAAAAAAAAGTAAGGAATCAACATGCAAAGTTTCTCAAAATGCAAAATCCAAAACTCAACAGTGACATCTGAAATATAGTTAAGAACAACTACAGATGCCCAAAAACTTTCTAAGGAAAAGCTTACAAAAAGAAAAAAAAAGGTATTTTTTGTTGTTGTTTGTAAAATAAAGATGCCCTTCCCTTCTGCCTTATTATCTTTTTTTCCCCTTCACTGTGGAA
This sequence comes from Eulemur rufifrons, assembly GCF_041146395.1. NCBI lineage: Eukaryota > Metazoa > Chordata > Mammalia > Primates > Lemuridae > Eulemur > Eulemur rufifrons. Next base: position 7,391,460 of record NC_090994.1, read on the forward strand.
GAATGTAAGATTTCATAACAGACACTCAGCTTGCTTGTGATTGAGTCACTTTATGCAAATATTTCACTATGCTGGAAAAGAGAATTGGGAAAGAAAGTCACTCGTCCTACCACCGGCATTCTTTACAAACTCCCTGGAGCATTTGAGGTGACAGCAGGGCCACCAGAAGCTGTCACAGTCTGTGATTTAAACATAGCCATGCCCTTTCAAAACCATTGAGCTACAGAGTTTTCCTTGGGAACACTGTATGTGCTCCATGTGAAACAGGTCAGACTTCTTCACGTAACCTTCAGCTTTTACTGGAACTGATCTCAGACTCACAGCTTAGAGGAAACAGGTTACAAACTTTGCCCTGTCTTCAACTTTTTAAAACGCTTCTGTGGGACGTGGATGTTTTGTTATTTTCTTAGCTGATGATGAGAAACCCACTGAGATTTACATCTGCTTTGTTGCAAAGCTAAATTTAGCCTCATTTTGACAGTTTACTTTGGCCCCAAGTCATTTCCGCTGGTCAGATACCTTTCACTGTGCAACTCATCCGACCGGCACGGACAGGGCATTTAGGGTATTAAATGGAGCTAAAGATGCACAATCTCATGTGACTCTCGTTCTAATCCAAACGGAGATGTGACCTCTGGAAACTGAAAACGGACTTAGTCCATAAACAGAGTTGGTGGTAACTCTTGGGGTTTAACTTTGAATAATTGTCTAATTTTTTCATGTATCTCCCCCAGCTTTTAGCTACACCTCTTGAAAGCCACAATTTCAGAAAATACATTGGGAGAAGCAGTGGCAAGGAGTCAAAGGAGTATCTTAAAATTCAGTGATTTTTGAATGCTCAGCAGTGGTAATTGAGTGGACTTTCTATAAATTCAACAGCTCATTGTCAGTTTTCTTATGTTTGACGTTTTTTGTTTTTTTTAAAAACAAGCTGGGATTCAACAGTGAAAGAAGTATAGTCAAGATAAAAGGACACTAAACTAGGGGCTGGAAACTTCTAGTTCCAACCGTGGCATAAAGTCATATGTCATCTAGAATAAGCTATTTCAATTCTCTGAGATTTCCTTCTCTACCTATATATAGTCAGCCTTCCATATCCCTGGGTTTCACATCGATGTATTCAATGAACCAAGGGTCCAAAATACTAAAATATGTATATAATAATAAATAACACAAGAAAAATAATGCAGTATAACAACTACTTACATAGCATTTACATTGTATTAGGTATTATAAGTCACCTTGATTTATTTATAGATGATTTAAAGTATACAAGGAGGCTGTACATAGGTTATACGCAAATACTATGCCATTTTATATCAGGAATTTGAGTATCTGTGGATTTTGCCATGGTGGGTTAAGCTGGAACCAATCCCTGATGATACTGAGATAAAACTGTATTATTTAATGATAGCTGCTATGATAAACATAAACCTTGAGAGTTAACATAATAAAACATATTCTTGATCTCACAAGGTCGTCCAGGGAGGAGTATCTTTATCAGTTGACTCTTGGGTTGTCCCTGGGGTGACGCTCTGCCAAGAAGTAATTGAGGGACCAGTCTTCCTTTATACTGTGGCTCAGAGTCCCTCATCTTTGGCTTCACAGACAAAGAGTTAGGGAGCATGAAAGGCCTTATAGAATGATTTAGCAGCCAGATCTGGAAATGACTTTTATCACTTTTTTTTTTTTTTCCACATTCCGCCAACTAGAACTCTATCATATCTATGGAGCGGATGGCCTGCATCCACTCTCAATATTAGTGAATACAAAATCACATTCCCTAGATATAAGATGAATTTTTCACATTTGTATATGCAACCCATGGGCACTGATTAATTTTTGTTGTTGATAATACCGGGAGCTATTAGACTTGAGGGTGGGATGAGACCGCTGAGGAGAGTACAAACAAAGTTTGGGTACTATGGAAGACAAACTTTTTTACCTCAATATTGGATCTTAGCCAGTCTTGGTACAAACAAAAAAGTCAACATGGAACCCAACAATCACCTCAGAGCAGAGACCCCACCTACCTTTTTTTTTTTACAGACATTTCCACTTCTGTGGAAGGACCTTGGTCATATTCTCAGCAATAAACATAAGAATGCAGTTGTGTTTATCCTGACAGTAAGAAGTTATCTAGAAAGAAGAATGGGCCCTCAAAGAGCCTCAAAACTTTTTACTTTAGAGTTTGTATTGGGTTTATTTTTATTGTTGGTGGTGTTTTTTTTTCCTTTTGTTTTGTTTTTTTAAGATGAAAAACAAACACTTGTGGATCAAAGAGTCTTAGTGTCTGTGAGGAGTTTTCCAGAATCCATAAACTATCCATGAAGATAATTCCTCAAACACACAATGATTTCAACAAAATAAAACAAAGCTGTTAAATTTTTGCCCTATGTTGTCAGGGACAAAGGCGTGTCCCTCCCAGGCTATAGCCTGTCCTCGTGACTCAAAATTGCCTAGTGACTTACATCAGTTCTGATGCCAATCTGAGCCGGTCTCTAACCCCTAACAGCCCCAGTGAGACATCTCAAAAACACACCAATGTTCTCACACCAATAGAGAACAGATATACTTCTGGAAAACTTAATAATAATCAAGATTTATCAAGTACTTAGTTTTTACCAGGCATTATTCTAAGATGCTTATTGGTGTTAACTCATCAAATCCTCCTCTTGAGAGAAAGTTACTACCTGTATCATGACCTTATTTTATAGGTGAAGAAACTAAGGAAAAGCAGAGTGTAATATCTTTCTCACAGTAACACTCTTGGGGAAATAAAAAGGAAGAGTCAGAATGCAAACTCCCATATTTTGACGTTAGAGTTAAATTCTTAACTGCGGTAATATTGCCTGTGGTGACATGAAATACCACCATCACCCACCTCCAGCAGGAAAAAAAAAAAAAAAATCTGAATTAGAGGCAATATTTTTGAAGGAAATGATGCACCCATCCTGGAAATTAGAGAATAAAGGGTTATATTCTAAAAGCCCACATGCCAAGATCCGTCTTCAGAATCTCTGAAGTAAGGAACTTCTAAATCATCATTCCCATCCTTATGAGAAAAACTTGGACAAAATAAACATCCACTCCCAAATTTAGACAGCCAGGTGACTCCAGAGAGTGACAGCTGAGATCTGCTTACACGCAGAAGAGAAGCCGTAGGAGCTGTAAACTGTAGCAACATCTAAATAGCAGCTTTGATACATTGCTGGAGACTGACGTGCGAAGCCTCTAGGAGACCAGGTTCTCAAGGTGAAGGGCTGACAAGGATCCCCTCCCGCCTCTGGCAGGGAAAGGGCAAGAGTAACTTTGTGAAACATGTCTAAGGCATTCTCTGTAACGAAGACCTACTTCTCCAGAGACAAATACAACTTTAAAAGGCCCTTCCTCCACTTTAGCACCCTCCACTTGTGCATCCTGCCCTGGGGTAAAATGCAACAGGGAGAGTCTTTGAGCCCCTTGTTACATCATCACAGTAAGTTATTGAACACTTAGCTCTTGCATTCTGGACTTGTTGGTTTAACTAGCTACTCTAATGCCTGGGGGCTTAGCTCCACCTCTCAGCTCAGCTGAACTCCGACACCTAGAATAGGTTCTTAAAAATTTACAACTGAATAATAAAAATACAATTCACCCAATTAAAAGATGTGCAAAGGAACTGAATGGATATTTCTCCAAAGAAGACATACAAATGGCCAAAAAGCAGATGAAAAGATGCTCACCATCACTAAACATGAGGGAAACGCACAACAAAACCACAATAAGATACCGTTTCATAACCACTAAAATAGCTATAATCAAAAAGATGGATGACAAGTGTTGGATAAGATGTGGAGAAATTGGAGCCCTCATGCACTGCTGATGTGAAGGTCACATGCAGCTGCTTTGGAAAAGTCTGGCAACTCCTCGTGCCATATGATCCAGCAATTCCACTCCTAGCGATATATGCAAGAAATGAAATGAAACAAAATGAAGGAGAAATAAAAACATGTGGCCATATAGAAACTTGTACACAAAAGTTCGTAGCAGCATTACTCATAATAGCCAAAAGGTGGAAACAATCCGAATGTGTATGAGCTAATGAATGAATAAAAGGTGTCCATACAATGGAGTATTAGTCAAAAATAAAATAAAGTGAATTTTGAACATAGATGAACCTTGTAAAATGTTATACTACTTGCCAGAGGACAGACACAAAGGACATTATTGTGAGATTCCATTTCTATGAAATGTCAAGAACAGTCAAATCTTTAGAGACATAAAGTAGATTAGGGGTTGCCTACAATTTGCAAGAGGATAGGGGGATTGATGAATGACACCTAAGGCGCACAACACAGGGTCTCATTTTGGGATAATGAAAATATTCTGGAATTGTGGTAAAGGACACATAATTATGAATGTACCAAAAGGCTTGAATTTCATACTTTAAGTGGGTGAACTAAAAGTTTTGTGAATTATACCTCAACAAATCACATATATATAAACACTATATATAATTTCTAAACGAACAGAAATAGATTTAGAAATGTCCTGACCATATCCGTAAACAATTTAAAATTCACCTCATACATTTTTGTTTCTTTTGCACACACATATGTTTCTAGTTCTTAAGATAGTATTTGATACATATCAGTATTCAATAAATATTTAATTAGTTTTTTAAAAAGTTGTACGAGTACATGTGGTGCTTATTTTTCCATTCTTGGGATACTTCACTTAGTAGAATGGGCTCCAGCTCTATCCAGGATAATACAGGAGGTGCTAGATCACCATTGTTTTTTGTAGCTGACTAGTACTCCGTGGTATATATATAAACAACACATTTTATTAATCCACTCATGTATTGATGGGCATTTGGATTGTTTCCACATCTTTGCAATTGTGAATTGTGCTGCTGTAAACATTCTAGTGCAGAGGTCTTTTTTATAGAATGTCTTTTCTTCCTTTGCGTAGATGCCCAGGAATGGGATTGCTGGATCAAACAGTAGTTCTACTTAAAGGCAATGTATGTACCCTAAACATTTGTAACCCCGTAATATTCTGAAATTGAAAAAAAGTTGTAAGTATAAATGAAATACCAGAGAGAAAGGAAAATGAGGCCAGAGAAGAAGTATTTAAAGTAGTAATGGCCCTAAACATTCTGAAATTAATGACAGACTCAGATCCAAGAAGTTCAGAGAACACCAAACAGGATAAATACAAACAAACAAAACCACATCTAAGCTGTAATATATAATATTCAAACTTCAGAAAATCAAAGATGAAGAGAAAATCTTGAAAGAAGCTGGGGGTAGTGGTGTGGTAGAATGGGGTAAGAGGACACATCTTACAAGTAGAGTGAAAAGAATAAGAATTATAGTCCATTTCCTGTCAGAAGCCATGAAAGCAAGAAGATAGTGAAGTGAAATATTTAAAAGGTTGAAAGAAAAATCCAATTATCTACAATGTTATATACAGTAAAATTATCCTTTAAAAGTGAAGGGAAAATAAAAACTTTGAGACAAACAAAACCTGAGGGAGCTCATTACCCAGAATATCTTCCTTGGAAGAAATGTGAAAATAAGTTATTCAGGACAGAGAAAAATAATAGAGTTCATTTTATGGGTTGAATTTTGTCCACCGATAAGAAATGTATTGAAATCCTAATGCCCAGTACCTGAGAATGTGACCTTATCTGGAAATAGTGTCTTTACAGAGTTAATCAAGTTAAAAATGAGTCATTATGGTGGACCCTAATCCAACATGAATGGTGTCCTTATAAGCAAGAAGAAATTTGGACACAAATACAGATGACATAAAGAGAAGACAAAGTAAAGGCACAGAGAGACACGATCTACAAGCCCAGGAATGCCTGAGGCTTCCAGAAACATAGGACAGATTCTCCTGTACATCTTTCAGAAGGAACCAATCTCTTGATTTCGAGATTTTAACCCTCATAATTGTGAGACAAATTTCTGTTGTTTAATCCATCCAGTTTGCAGTATTTTGTTAGACGGCAGTCTAGGAAACTAACAAAAATCTTGGTAATGGGAAGTCAGGTGTTGCTGTAACAAATATCTAAAAACATGGAAGTGGCTTTGGAATTTGGTAATGGGTAGGCTGGAAGAGTCTTGACAGAAATATTAAGATTAAATGTGTTTCTTGTGAGGTTACAGACAGAAGGCAGGAACAAGTTATTGGAAACTGGAGCAAAGAGGATCCTTGTTAGAAAGCGCCAGAGAACTTGGCTGAATCATGTTGGGTTGTAACTGGCTCCAGTTACATCTGTATGTTTTTTATAGTCCTCTCCCTTAACTACTTGACCCTTTGCGTTGTTTCCCAGAAATGATAGACTCAAACTGTTGGCCTTAAGTGATCCTCCCACCTAGGCCAGGCCTCCCTATTCTCTGCATGTTACTTCCCAAAAGGTGTCCTCTACGGGGTGGCATTGATGTCATTGTGACACTTCATATGGTTGAAATCTTGTTGAATGACTCTTTAATTCCCTAGTGCCCATCCTGAACCTTCGGATTCAAGCAAAGACCTTCACACCTTGAGTCTATAAATCTAACTAAGAGGAAGTATCATTTAATGCTCTGGTTTTTCCTCTTAGCATTACCCTTTTATTAGCTCCTTGTAGATCAGAGGGCACTTCCCCTTCTTTGGATTTGTTTTTGATGTTCACCTACATACTCCTCTTACCCCTGGAGAACCATAAGGTTCAGCAAGGACCGACTCACAGAGGTGGCAACAATATGAGTCTTAATGACTTCTTTGTCAATTTCAGCCAAATGGAGTAGGGTTGTACAAACACGAGCTTTAAGAATGTCTTGTCCACGGGGTAGGAAAGCTTAGACAAGTGAGGACAAACCACCGCCCATCATTCCCTTAAGAAACTGTGCGGTGACATTTAGGGCTACTGCAGGGTGTTACGTTTGGCAATTGATCTTCTACTGGAATTCTGAAATGCAGTTCCACTCCTGGCACTACAGGATCAGGTACAGAAAATATTTCAGAAGAAAAAAATATTTGTAATTTCCTGGGTCCGCCCCTTTCCCTATCTCCTCCACAATATGTCAACAATCTATTCGGAGACAAATTGCCTTTACTTGCACAAATCTAAATTCTAACACACATGTATTCCATCATGGGGCCCATCCCTTCGATTTATTATCACCCCAAATTTACTAAGTGTTTCAATTTCCCATTCCAATTTTCAGTGAACATACTACATTATAATTGAAAAACTTCCTCATGTATGATGCTTTTTAGCCCATGTTGCAAAGCACCTCTAATAAAATTAATTAGATGATATATAAATGGGAAACCCAAGTTGAAATGATGTTTTCTGCTCTAGGCCCTTATGGTGTTAGAGGAGTTTGCCTCAGTGGCCAGATATGCAAATCCAAACCTAAAGTGAATATGTATCCAGTGAAGACCCATTGATGTGCACCACAAAGTTGTGAATCCACCTGCCAGCTGCAGGCAGGCCCGTGTTAGTATTAGTTTCTGATGTTCTTGTTAACAAACAGAGCAATTTTTAGACACAATTCAAGCTTCAGAGGGAGGTAGTTGGATACATCTCTATCCCCCCACTGTTGTGTGGCTTGGATGCCTCGATGATCACTCATTTCTCGTTTTGTGTACACAAAGCCCACCCACAAAGTGCAGATGAAGACATTCACTTGTTGGTCCAAGTCCCCTCAGAAACCAGGAGGGGTTTTTAATAGGAATCGTCACACCCCACTTTAATGCCCCCTCCAAGCCTGTAAGATGTTCCCTAACAGAGCACCCAACCAGGTGTGCCTCTTATCATCCAGCCACCTAAGGCCCATTTTCCAAATCACACCGCCAGTCCCTTAGCTCCTAATCCAAAATCCTAGCTGTTGCCGCTGGGTGGCAGTAACAGCCTTTTACCAAAAGCTCCAGTCAGCAAAAGTACAAGCAGCAGAAACTTCCAAAATCATCACCACCCTCTTATCATCCACAGTTAACCTCCAGAATCAATCAGCTTTTCCTATAGGCCAAACTGGACTACGATATACAGAATTTGTGCGCACTAATATTACTGCACAGGTCTGTAATTAAGGGCAAAACGTCTGTACGCTCCCCAAGGTATCCTGTGTTCTCGTAAATTAATTACTTGAGTGGGCTCAGGTCATTCTAAAGGTTTCCTATATAGCATGCCCAGTTAAAATGGGCAACGGAGGAGACTTAAACAAAATCCCTTTCCCAGTGTTTGGATAGAGAAGAGTCCCCATCATGTCACATCCACTGCAGTGATAGATTCTAAGAAGAGCAGGGCAACAGCCATGCACAATCTGCATCTATAAATCCCCACTTCCACTCGCAAGCCTTCTGTAGTTACCCCACCATAACCCTAATTTAATTACATTACCCTTTAATACTTCATTAGCATGTTTAAATACCAGTCTCCATCATCCTAGTAAAGTTTCTTTACCAATCACAGGCCACTTGACCCATACCAATGCAAAAGGCCTCAAGTTCCTGGCTAGGGGTGCGTTTTCCAAAAATACTTGGGCTCTCCCCTCTCTTAGAAGCATAAACCTCTCTTGCTTTGTGCTTTTTCCATTGCTGCAGGCTCTGCAAACGTTTTAGGCTCCTCTTTTATGTAATATTCAAATTTTTAATCTATCAAGACTAGGATAAATGGAATGAATCTATCTTGGTCGTTTTATAACCTGAGTTGGTATTGTAGCTTTTACAATCTCCCATAGCAATTCATTAACAAATGTAGCGACTACATCTCTCTTTTTCGTACCATTTAATTACCCATAAATTATTTCCACCTGGCTCAATTGCCCTAGGGTTTTTCCAACCCTTATATTTCTATTGGTTCACTTCTTCTAAATAATCCTACTCTTTTACATATCATTAAATACTATTCCAGGAAGCTGAGCAAAGAGTTTTAGGGCCCTTTCCCTCACATCATCTTGTCTCCCCAACAATGTGGGAACCCAGGAAGTCCACGGAGTTGGAGCTCCCTGTATCACAGCATCACCCGAGTCAGGGTCACAGCCAGCATAGGCTGTACCACATTGGGGAGCCATGCAAAGTTACCTGCATCCTCAGCATTTCAGTAGCCTTGGAGTGTTCTATTCAGTATCTAGGAGTGAAGTTGGACAAATCTCCCTTTTTAGGGCATCAACTGTGTACTCTTGCCTTTATACAACTTCATAGAGTGGGACCATAACTCTGTGAAAGCTGCAAGCCTATTTAGGATCCTGAGTAAGATCCTACAGGAAGTCACCCCATCCTCCCAAACTCAATTTCCATTTCAAAAGCAATTGCCAAAAAAGCTGCAAAATGGATGGGGGATGGGTGGGAGAAAATAGCTTAACTCTTTAACGACTGACCAGATTCCAGTCAAAGCAAATACCTGGTCAGTTCCCCCATGGGCATTCCATTCCTGCCCTCACAGACAGGCACAAGCCCTAACACTGTGGCTCTAACAGCTTCACTCTGCCTCTCCGTGATAGTCGCTTTCTCGGGAACAGATGGGAACAGCCAAGATTTCTATTCCTGGCTGACTTCCCCCCAGTGTAAATCTCTTTTTTTACCCATTTAGCTACCTCCCCTGGCCCTGGTCTACAAATGCTTTTCTGCCCATCTGTGGATGGGATATTTCTGTGACCTCAACCTAAGAGTGAGGGGTCAGAAGCCAGCTGAAAATAACGTTTCCATCCCTCACCGCCCCATCTTCCTTTCTCCTAACAATGCCTTAGCTGTTATTGCACCTAAATCACAGAGAGCGGAGGGTCATTTCAAATGCCCCAGCTGGGTTACTAACCGTATGGTGTTCCCGAATTTCAGTATTTTGTAAAGTACTCACCATAGAGTGCACTCATGTGAGGTTTTATTTAAAGCAGCAGGAGAAAGAAAATGCAGACACGTATGGGAGGTCAGAGAGACTTCCCTGGGGAGAAAACTCCCCAGGGCCCTTTCTCTGTGCACCAGGGATGGAGTCAGCCTCTGGCTGGAACCAGGAGATCTGTGCAAGGAATCATGGGAGAAATCCCCCTCCCCCACACCCTACCCTCCCCCAAAGCTCTCAGTGGTTCCTTAAGTAGTCAAGCCAGGTTATCAAACCGGTTAGTCCACAACTTGCAAACCATCAGTGAAGAAACTGACCCTGGGGTCACCAGGAGAGTTTTGGATTTTAAGTAGCACATCATAAATGCCATTGCCATTGTCTTAGCCAAAAGTAAAACCAGAGATCCAGGGGCCCCTGGAGATAAAGATTAAGCATTTCTAGTCCAGCTGTAAATCAGCTCTCTCTTCACCTATCACCTTACCAGAAAACTCAAAGCACTTATTGCCTGTATCATTATATAATTACAGTACTACACCATTGTTAAAAACTAAGTAGAAATTTCAAAGCTGTATCTGCGTATTTTATATCTGCAGCTATAAACTTTTTGTCAACTGAGTTCATCTATGAATCGCTCAATATTTAGTGAATGAAAAATTCCGTAGTTAATAAATGCAAAGTACTGATACCAAGGTCAATTAGAAATGAGTCACTACTAATCCAAGATATTAGAAAGGATTCTGTAACCATCATAAGAGAGATGCCTCCAGCCACGTGCTATCTGGGAAAATCTCATTATCTCAAAATTTCTACTTGGATTTCATATCACTTAAATATGGACCCAAGAAACCCCAATTGTTAGTTAATATAATAATCTAGGCCCCATGCAGCTCAACAACACAAGAAAAATGGTAAAACAATTGAAAAGGAAGAAACACATTTTTCTCACATTTCATTTTCTACACAGAAAATCCAGGAGAATCTTATATGAAAAGCTGAGACAATTCTGACAATATTCTTTTTTGTCTATATATTTTTTTACTTTGTGGTGGTTATATAGTATTTATTTTAGTTATTTATCGTACTCAATACTCACGCTGTGTGCACTTTTTGAATGTGTTATATTTCATGAATTTGAAAAACAATTTTTAAAAATCTATGAGAATTGAGAAACTATTGGAAATAAAATATTTCCAAAAAAAAAAAAAAATCAATAAACTAAAATCACTCATGTTCCTATACAGCAGCAACAACAAATCAGAAGAAGTGATTAAGAGAGATAAAGTGAATCTTAATTTATAAGAAAGTATTTCACGGATTGGGAGGAGGATGTTGGAGCCTTCTGGAATAGATGACCCCCTATGGTTCAGGATAGCAAATTACAGACCCAAATGCCCTCTGGGTTTGCTAGAGGCAGACCAGCTACTGATCTAATAGCTGGAAGTCACATCAACCATGTTTGAAATATGAACATGAGATACCAGTAGAGACATTTGTTTCTACTAAGACTTATTTCCTCCTACCAAGGCTAGACTTCATCTCTAAAGTATCAACGACCATGCTAGGAAAATCTCCTTTCCTCACCTTATCTAGTGCTATTGTCCAAGGGGCCCACATTTATCAAAAATGGCACTCTTCTCTACACAAGTAGGATCAAGAAATAGATTTGTTTCAATGTATCATTTCTTCCTGGCCTTCTGAACTGCCTAAGAGACACCTGCAAGGGAGCCATCTTTTCTTTCACTTCCTATTTTCATTCTTTGTGATCAAGATATCAAGCCTTGGCCTAATTACCTAGCATGGAGTTCAATTACACATTCTAGTTCAATTTCAGTAAGTGTGGTAGTGAAATATAAAGTCATATAACAATCCCTTTGTGAGGAAGAAATAAAGAGATTGTTTAAATGAGTTTTCCTGTGGATGCTGACACACATTTTCTGTTATGAATTATGTGTATTTGTACATGTGACATGAGCTAATCTCCCTGTGAGGTCCCTTGTTTTTTTCCCCCAGAATATTATGAGGGTACAAACGTTTTGATTACATCCATTGCTTTTGTACTGTTTGAGTCAAAGTTATAAGTGTGCCCATCCCCCAGATGGAGTGCATTATACCCAACGTCCCTTGTTCTTTAGGGAGACAGACCCCATTGAATTAATCTTTAGAGCTCTTATCACACCTACTCAAGTATTTTGACCATTCTAAGCATTGGATAAACATGTACTAGCTAATTTTTATTATTTTTAGAGCTATCATTCAGTTATTCACTTATTCAAAATTGTCTTTACCTAAATATGAAATAAGAGCAATGGAAAAACTTGGAGGTTCTGCTGATTTTTTTCTCCCCACGTTTTCCCAATGGTTAAATAATTAACAAACTTAATATGTTATATTACAATTACTTTGGGTAGGAGGGGCAAGACTTGATTCCCTTTGAACTTTACACTTCCCAAGTCATCTTCAGAAAGTGGAAAATACATAGTGCTGTTTGTCTAAACAGAGCCAGGAGAATAGCTCAAGTTGGACTTCGAGAAGAACACATCCAATAACCATGACACCATCAAACATTTGTCTAGCGTTTGAAGTTACCGAAGTTCTTTCACATTCAGCTCTCATGGTAACCCTTCAAGACAGGTAGTCACAGGAGGTATTACCCTCATTTCACAGGTAAAGAAGCACTTTTTAGTAATGCTACAGTATTCGTGCAAGTCACCTGCCCGAAGCATAGAAGTCAAGCTTGAAGCCAGGACTTCGGAGTCCTCTGGGTGCACTTTCCATTGTGTGACATTGACATGCACAGACTTAAGACAGCACAAGAGAAAAGAAGTAATCAAAACATAAGCCTTTTGCTTCAAATGCAAAGCAACTGATTTGTTTTAAATAACATTATAAATCAAATATCAAATTACAGCTTAAGGAAAAAGAAAATAAAGTCAAAATGTAGGCAATATATTCTTTTTGTCAATAAAATCGTTACTGATTTTTTTCTTCTTCTCCTACAAGATTTACTCTCAGCTATACTAAACAAAGAAATTTTAGATTATTTAAGCATCCTCTGACAATTCAAAAAGTAGTAAGACTAAACATTTATACTTACAGCTTTTTAAAGCTACCATTTGTTGAGTACCAGGCTCTATGCTAAGCCTTCTATAAACATTTTCATTAATCCTCGTAACGATCTTATGATGGGGGTAAATATTGTTACTTCTCTATTACAGACAAGAAATATAAGCTCAAAGAGGTTTAAAACTTGTCTAAAGACACACGAACAACCAATGTCAGAGCTAGGATTTGAACCTGGGTTAGCCTAGATTATCAAGTCTGAGCTCCCAACCACTCTGCCAGTTTGGCCCTCCCTTAGGCAAGAAAGGGAGACCAGAAGGGATTTTAGAAATTATCATCTGCCATGTGATTTTAATTCTTGTATCAGTCAGGGTTCAATTACAGAAGCAAAATCACTAAGATACAGATGGATTTGTTTCAGGGAATTGATCTCATGCGATTGTGGGTCTGGTGTAGGAGTCTCTGTAAGGTTGTTGTCTTTGTGTCTAATGCTGGAGTCTGAGGTTCACAGGACAGGTAGTCGGGAAAAGATGGGGATGGGAGATGAGTAAGATCAAGTGGGAACTCACACACACAAGTTGAAGTTCTTACTGCCTCTGAACTGGGGGCTGAGGATATCCAGCAGCAGAAGCAGCTGTGGGCCTTTGTCACAGAGCTCAACACTCACACCTGACCCAGGACTTAGAGGACCATACCAAGGTAAGGCAATTGCAGGCTCATCTGCTGCTTCTTGCCAGCAAAGTGAGTCAGCAGATCAGGGACAGCGCGTGTGACCTACCAAATGACTGCCCCCTCACTTCCGTCCTCCAAATCTTCCACAAGAATCTCTCTTCTGGCCACTGCTAACTAGAAACATGCAGGGGAGGAAATTCCAGGAAACATAATTCAGCCTAACCAAGTGGACACGTCGCAAAGCCACCACAATTCTCTTGTTTTACAGATGTGAAAAGTAAGTCTCGGACAGGTTGTGTGGTATGTCTAAGATCTCCCAGAGAGTTGAGTGTAAAGAGATCCTATTAACTTCCTCTGCATTCTTCCTTTTCCTATAAACAGACATACAGAATTTGTTTTACTTGCCAAACATACAGATTGGTAGTAGCTACTTGAAACACTGGATTGTAAAGAATTCTGAGGGTGTTTCTTTATTGATTAATGATGTCTGCTGTGGGCACAGGAGGAGGACACAATGATACGTGTGCCTCAAATGTACCACCCCATTCTGTACTGTTCTGCTTGTTTCTGAATATTTTTAAGTTTTATTGATGAAATGCTGAGGTTCTCTTGTGAAAAGAAGATTTTTTTAAGGGATGTGATAAATAAATCAATTATAAAACCATATATATTTATGAAAAGGACTAAAAATCGGGGGCAAAAACTTTCTAAATTTATAGAATAGGTATCAAGAGGATAAACACATGGTCTCACAAAACACCCTTGTTGGAGGTAGAACACAAGGCTAAATGGCCATTTCTAATATTTTCTGGGTTGAATGGAGTTTCCTAATATTCACTCTCTTATCAAGAATCTAGTTAGAAATTCATATCAATTTGCATTCATAAACATTCTTTTTGACATGGAAATGATAAACGTAAAATAACTTGATATTCGGCAATCAACTATTCATATTACATGAATTAATCAGGTTTTAATTGGTGTTGACCTGAAAGTTGAGTTTTCAATTACAGCAGTATCCAGTAAGGAATTGAGGAAATATTCTCCCACTTGGATACTGGCATATTCTAGCAAGCTTACATAAAGCTTCCTGATTTATAGTCAACAAACATTTATCTTCTCTATGCATATGCATTATTCTTACTCTTCTCAATAAACACTGGAGCAGGTATAATTCCAGTTTTCACAGATAAAGAAATTCAGGTTCATATACGTGAAATTGCTTATGGCCATATAGCTGGTAAGTGGCAATGTAATATTAATAATTCCAACTCAGGTTTATGGACTACCAAGCCTGCTAATTCTCTCCTGATGGCTATTTCAAATATGCACGCTGACCCTAGCCAGGGGTGAATACTCTCGTTTGGGGGCAGACTCAGGAAGCATGCACAGAAATTCTGATTTCTACCTGGGGCCTCTATTCACCAACTGCTTTGCATTCACCTTCATGCATATCTGATTAAAGTACTTAATGCTGCCCCTTCCTTGATAAGGGAAGGAGATTTTGTCTGTATCTCTCTTTCCACTCATCTCTCTCTCTCACACACACACACACCCCATACACACACACACACACACACACACATACACACACGTGCACCCCCCACAGAAAGATAGAGAGTATAGTATGCGATGGTGGAATCTTTCTAGCAAAATCCAATCCTCAAGCACATGCATCTATTTTTATATTTGCTTTAGCTTCACTATAATAGGTGCGCCATTAAAGCAGTAGGTGAAAATAGGGCCTTTCTGCACTGAATATATTATGCCTTGACAACTACAGATGCTTAGGATAGGTGGGAAACTGAGATGTTTCTTGCAGATAAACCAAGAAAGAATCACAAGCCTCTGCAAAGAGAATTAGTATTTTCTGTTAGTGCTTGGCACTCTGAATCTTAATCTTTGCAACCATGGTCTAAGATTAGTCTCATCTTTCCAATTTTATTAATGAAAACGCTGAAGTTCAGAAAGCTGGAGGAAGCTGCTGGAGGCTCCAAAGCTGGTAAGATTTCATTATTCTTATTCTCAAGAAGGTTTTCCTTATTGTGAAGTAAAACTTTCATTCCTTGTTTTATCCTTTGGGGTCTCAAACCAAGTCTAAATTTTTGTGCAATAAATAAATCTTTAAGGATAGGTAAATGAGTCTAAGCCAAAAAGTAGAAATCACTCTTAAGGATGATTTAATACTACCACGCAACAGATATCTATCAGAGACTTGAGTACACATGTCTGTAGTCTATACAATAGACCCATTTCTCCAGGGCAATCCCATTTTAATTCTCAGTGGCAACATCCACATTTACAGTAGCTGCCATGAGCTCAAAATTAGCCGAGCATCCCAAAAACAAAAACAGGTATGTATTTTCTCCTAAAACTATGTCTGAGAAGAATGAGGCATAAACAAATTTCCTAAAGTCATACGGTAAGTAAAGGGTGGACCCTAAATTTGAGTGCAGTCAGTCTGACAGCACCATGGCATTCTAAAGCACTACATTCCACAGTCTGTCACTAAAAATAGATCAGGTCCAAAAGAAGCGAGGTGGGGAGGAGGACAAAGTAAGAAGAAAGCCTTCACCAAAAACTCAGTGGTATCTATCACCACACATACCCTAAACTGAGGGTTCTAGAAATTTAAGACTGTAAGGCAGATGCCTAATGATTTCCCATTAAAATTCTCCCCAATTTGCCCTTGTTTGATGAGATGAATCAGCAGGAGTGTCGTTGTGGTGAAGAACTCTCTGGTGAAGCTTTCCTAGGCATTTTTCTGCTAAAGCTTTAGCTAACATTCTCAAAACACTCTTACAATAAGCAGTTATCGTTCGTTGGCCTTCCAGAAAGTCAATAAGCAAAATGCCTTGAGCATCTCACAAAATTGTTGCCATGACCTTGCTCCTGACTGGTCTAGTTTAGCTTTGATTGGACCACTTCCATCTTGGGAGCCATTGTTGCAACTATCTGCTGTCTTCAGGATTGTCCTGTTAAAGCCATGTATCATTTCCTGTTATAATTCTTTGAAGAAATGTTTCAGGACCTTGATTCCAACTTGCCTAAAATTTCCATTGAACATTCTGCTCTTGTCTGCAGCTGATATGGGCACAACAGTTTGGGAACCCATCAAGTGGGAAATTTGCTCAACTTTAATTGTTCAGTCGGAATTATGTAAGCTGAACCAATTGAGATGTCTACAGTGTTAGCTATTGTTTCTGCTGTTAATCGTCCATTCTCTTCAACTAGGGCAAATAAGATTAATTTTTTCCTTGAAAAGTGAGATACCAATGCAGGCTGCATGTCACCATCAGCTTGTTCCTTCTTAAAAACAGCTATCCATTTGTAAATTGCTGATTTCTTTAGGGCATTGTTCCCGTAAATTTTTTTGTAAAGCATCAATTATTTCACTGTTCTTCCACTCATGCGTCACCATAAATTTGATGTTTGTTCTTGCTTAAATTGTAGCAGAATCCATTTTGCTCTGATAGGGGGCTCTGTTCAAACTGATGTCTTATCATTCTTAGGGTCTCAAACTAGATCCTGTTCAGACATGTTAGAACAAGTTAGTATGAGTTTATTTTGGCCCAAAACCAAATTTGATATCTGTGCATAGTTTTTTTTTCATCATGTACATATCCATGAACTTTTTGAAGACCTACCTCATATTTTGCTAGATCTATACCAAAGTATTTAGGGGGTGCTAATGTAAGTGGTAACGTGTTTTTAATTTAAAATTCCAGTTATTCATTGATGGCATATAGGAAAGGAATTGGCTTTTGTATATTACCTTGTATCCTGCAACCTTGCTATAATCACTTCTTTGTTCCAGGAGTTTTTGTTGATGCTTTTGGACTTTTCTGTGCAGACAATCAAGTCATCTACATAGAAACACAGTTTTCTTTCTTTCTTCCCAATCTGTGTACATTTCCTTTCCTTGTCTTATTCCATTAGCTAGTATTGCCAGCACAATGTTGAAAAGCAGCTGCAAGGGGGAACATCCTTGCCTTATTCCCGGTATTTGTGTAAAAGCTTCAAATTTCTCACTATTATGTCAGCCATTCTTTTTTTTTTTTTTTTGGTAGATGTTCTTTATCAAATTGAGGAAGTTCCCCTCTATCCCCAGTTTTCTGAGAGTTTTCATCCTAAAATGGTGGTAGATCCTGTCAAATATTTTTTTCTATTGGTATGATCATGTGATTTTTCTTTAGCCTGTTGATGGGATGGATTACATTAATGATTTTCAAATGTTGATGTAGCCCTGCATAGCTGAGCTACATCCCACTTAGTCATGATGTGAAATTATTTTTCTACACTGTTGGATTCAATTTACTAACATTTTGTTGAGGAGTTTTGCATCTATGTTCATGAAAGAGATTGTACTGTTATTTTTTTTTTTTCCTTCTTGAAATGCCTTTGTCTGGTTTTGGACCTAGAGTAATGCTGGCCTCACAGGCTAAGTTAGGAAGTATTTTCTCTGCTTCTGTCTTCTGGAAGAGATTGTGGAAAATGGCTATACTTTCTATCTTTAATATTTGGTAAAATTCCCTGATGAAACCACCTAAACCTGGTAGTTTCTGTTTGGGGAGGTTATTCATTATTCATTCAATTTCATTAATAGATATAGGTCCATTAGGATTGTCTATTTCTTCATGTGTGAGTTTTGGAAGATTGTCTTTCAAGAAATTGGTCCATCTCATCTGGTTATCAAATGTGTGAGCATAAAGCTGTTCTCAGTGGTCCTTGATTATCCTTTTAATGTCCATGGGACCTATTGCGATTTCCCTTCATTTATTTCTTATATTAGTAATTTTTTTCCTTTTTCTTAGCCAGATAGAAGCTTATCAATTTTTATTGCTCTTTTCAAAGAGCCCTGTTCTTTTATTCTTAGTTCTTTTATTATTCTATTATTATTATTCTTAGTTCTTTTATTCTTAGTTCAACACTTGGTTATTGGGTGCACTGGAGTCCAGCTTCAGCTGTGTAATCCTGCCAGAGTATGTTGTGTGGTTTAGGACTTTCTCTTTGGGAGACTCACGGGAGATTTGTACAGGATCATGATACGTTGATACCATTCTCTCTAATCCCTATAACAACTATGAACAGGCACGCCACTCAAATCTATTGTGAGTATCCAAATATTCATGATCAAATGAAGATAAACAGTCTAGCCATAGCTTGGAGTGAAACTCTTTTTATATGCATTATATTTTAAAATTCTATCAGTTGGGTGAAATACAAATATGTATATGTATTATTGCAAGAGGGAAATGCCTCTATATTTAATGACTGTGAAAGCTGTTATCTTTATGTGTAAAAATAACTATGGAAAACTTTGAAGTAGTTGTATAGAGTAATATATTTATAGTTAATTTGAGAATAATAGGTAGATTATGCAGAAGTATCTTACTGTACAGAAAACATGGTTCTAATATAGAGCAACAATATTTAAAAATATAAATAACAGTAATTGGTAGAAAATAGAGATAAACTGTTGTAATTCTAGTAATTTGATATACTAGCATTTCTAATATTATATAAAATATCCCTTAATAATGTTTTTAGTTACTTGATTCCACTTAGGCTCCACACTACTTATGAATTTTCCTATCTTTATGAGGATGGATGAAAAGCTAAATTTTCATTAGGAAAATTTCCAAAATCATAGACAAAATGCCCACGACAAATTACTTTGATCCAAAGCAATAAATAATTTAAATAGCATGAAGAAGAGAAAAATTAGAAGAAAATAAGGGTATCCCCAAACGCCATTATTTTTCATTAATCAAATGCAAAATAACAAACATTTTGAAAATGCTTTAGTAAGATTTGCCTTATGGACCAGATTCTAGGATAGGACAAGTTAATCAAACAGGTCATTATGGGACCCATACAGATACCCAACTGTTTTCAAAACTTTAAAAGTTTGACCACTCGATTGGATAACAATGACGACTTTCACTATGCCTCTGCTTTGCTGGATTGCTGAGAGAGTTTTGGATTTCACATTAGCTAATAATAAATTTCACTGAAGAAATATTTATAGAATGGAAAATAAGTTTTAAACCGATGTCATGCAATTGATATTGACAATGACACAAATGCGGTGCGAGCTTTAGGTAATTAAAAAGTCACAAACATGTGTTGCTTTGTTAACACCCATTAGTTGTTATACAGAAAGCAATTATTGCTCAGGATAATGTAAAAAACAAAAAACAAACAAACAAACAAACGCTACTGCCTGGGTAGGAATATACTGGGAATATTTGCTTTTTTTTTTTTTTCAGCCAAAGAGAAACTCTAACATACAATAGGATTTGGGCACTGTCTTAGCAAGTAGCCATACAAGACAGTCAAACAAAGTGAAACTGCAAGGACAATTTAAAAAGACTTCTTGAATAAAGTAAAGGTTTAATAATTTATGTACAGATAGCCATCACCACCCAACAGAGCCTGTTCCATCACTACACTCTTAGAGAAAACGCAGTGAGTATGATGGGATGGCACTGCTGAAGAACCACCAAACAGAAGGATTCTGAAACTTCATGAATTTCCTACCTTCCATCTGCTGCAAAGATCACCCTATTATTTCACTCAAGTAAAACGCTAAAATTAATATTCATTAAATGGAAGCTGAGAAACAGATAATAAATCAAAGGCAATTTTGTTATCTCCAAAACTAATTACATGGCTTTCATTTTCTGCATTTCTGGATCTATAGTTTAAGGGCATTTTTCCCCCTGTGATTATGTAAAATAGCAAGTGAGTGCAAAAAAATATCAGAAATAAAATACTCACGTGAAGGCAAAAAATCCTAAGCCTGAAATCTGAAAATATTCAGAAAACATTTTCTTCAAACACTGCATAAAGCTTTAGTTTATGAGATTGCTTCAAAGAAATTGCATTACATAACATAAATCCAGCTTAGGGGTTACTGCAGGAGACAGGATGAAAAGCTTAATAATTTGGTGGTGGCGTCACTATCAGTTGCACACACTGTCAACAAAAGGAGTAAAAAAGATGGTCTTCCTTCAATTTCAGTCGAAAGCAAGCATCTATTTAATACGACAAACATTCAACAGAGCGAGAGAAACATGCTTGTGCATTAATGTACTGGGAAGTTACTGTTCTTGCACACCAATGCCAAACTGACAAAATGTGACCATTTGAATGCAATAATAAAAATCGTAATAATAATGGTTAATTTGTTGATAAGCTGTCAAGTTCTCATATCATGAAGTTCCTTCTCTGAAAGTAATAGTTGCCTTTGGCTAAATACTGATTTTTAGCCCTGGCCCCTTAAGCTCAAAGACACATTCAGGGCACCTGTCAAATCTCAGGCTTTCTAGACATCCTGGATAAAACAGAGACGCCATTCCTGCCCTTCCAATGCTCACACTCCAATGGGAGACAGGAAAGGAGCAAAGGCCCATGCTGGATGTTTCAAGTGCTATGGAGACAAATCAGACAGGATAAGGAGTGGGCAGGAGAAAGGTTATTCTAGACAGGGTGCTGGAAAGGCCACAGAAGTCAGTAGGAAAGAGCATTTCTGACAGAAAGAACAGCCCATGCAAAGGTCTTAAGGCAAGAACATGACTGATATGTTTAAGAAAAGAGGACTGTAATTCCCCAAGAGAGAAGAAAGGGGAAAGTGGGAGGAAAAAAATGGTAAAGACATTGAAACTTTTATAAAGCGTGATGAGAAACCTTTAGGGAGAGATGTATCAGTAAAGTGAAATTATTTGACTTGTATTTTTAAAAAACCATCACCCTCACTATCATGTGGAGAACAGAAATTACCAGAGTGGGGTATCTAAGAGGCAAGAGCACTAAAAAGACTACTTGTGATTGTCCAAGGGGGGAAAAAATGGGGCTTTGGTCTAAAGAAGCAGCAGAGGAAGGGATGGGATGTGATCAAACTCAGAAGCCATTCTCAACAGCAACTAGCCATTGAACTTAAACAAGCCCAATCTGTGGTATGTGATAAAAAGCAACTTCATTTTGTCTCTCACCATCCATTTAATATGGATGAAAACTTGGGTACGCCCAGGACTTCCCCATAATCTATCTCACAATTCATTTGGGGGATCTCTACTACCACTTTGGGTCTCTGCAAACAGGCACTCAAGGCTGGGGGAAGGAAGAGTGGAAAGCCCTGCCTGCTTGTCCAGACCTTTTGCTCCTGATCAAAGAGAAAGATACGACCACCAGGTGGTAGTAACACACAAGGAGCTCTGCTTGGACAGGCCTTTGATAAGTTTGCCTAAGGAGGCGAATTCCCTCCTGCATGAGACCTTCCAAGGACATAAGGGCAAGCAAGCAAGGGAATTTCCAAGGGAGAGGACAACTGGAGAGGGAGAAAGTGTCCAGCATGCTGGGGAGTCTCTAGGTCAGAGAATTCTGAACTTGGGGTCTCCAGGGTTTGTCTTATTTATGACTGGCAGATAGCGGGTGCAGTTTCATGGGCTACACAAAGGCAGGTTCAGAGTGGCTGAAAATATGCTTCTTGGGGGCATATTTAAAGCAATTGGAGGTATAAAAAATTGGATTTAATTCAGACAGGTTTTTGAGCTAAGTGATCCGAGCCTGGAGTGAAGTAGTAAACAGCACAGGGCTATTCTTGGCTTATGCATGTAACAATCCATCCCTCTGCACCACGTTGTTTTACAATCTAAGTTGTATGTCACTTTATAGGGCCTGAGTTTGGAGCCAACAATAAAACCTTCTAATGACTGAGAATCCTATAAAGGCACAAGCTGGGATTTCGAAGTCTGTTTGCAGCCACTCTGCCCATTTAGTGGGAACAGTCAGGAGAATAGCTCAGAAAATGAAAAGACCTTAATTTGTTTAATCATTCAGTCAGCAGAGTAACATTAGGACCCCTTCGGTGCATGTCTCTGGCTATCTGTAAAACGTGGTGAGTGTTATCTGCAGCACAATGTGTTAGCAAATGCACAGACCCCCACTTCTTGAGCCAATTAGAAATCTAGGCATGAGGTTCAGCCATGAGTCCCAGTTCTTGGATCTTTGGTTTAATTTCTCTGGACAGTATCTGGGAGATGGCTATCTGAGCTTCCATTCAATTCAATTCAGAACATTCATGGCCTCTTGAATTATTTTAGCATTAGCCATCACTGCTAGTGAAGATAACTTATATTTTTCAGAATCCCCATGAGAAACAACCACATGGACTCAGGACTCCTCCAGACTTGCCAAGTCATCATGCTACACACCATCTGTTGCCTGATAAGCCCACTCCAACATCCCCAAGTGGTGGAGGAGATCTTTGGCCTCAGCTAACATTTTCCATTGACTGTCTGCCCAGGCTGTTATGAGGTCTAATGTAGGCTGACTGCCTTTTCAAGTCATAAAAATCTACATCAGCGAGGCATTTGCATCCCAGGGTCCAAAGCTTCCTCTGTGGGTCATTCCCACCTTCTGCACTAAAAGTTCGGGGCCCATTAATAGGAACACCATTTTTACGTCTAGTACTATGGCAACCAATTGTTTAAACTTAGGCCCTGTTAGAGGAACTCACTCTCCACCAGGTACATTCCGCATAGCCAGGCTGCCCCTCCCCCTCATTTGTTTCCTAGGCTAGCTCCTTAAAGAGAAATGAGTCTCAGGGGGAGAGACAGAGACCACGTTTCCTTTTCCAAGTGATAACTTTCCCTTCCTTATTGGTCCGTCCTGTTTTTTCTGTCTTCATTACGTTGTAGGTGGTTCCTGACAAGCAGTGGGTAGATTATTCCAGGCACTGGCCTGGTGGCACTGTACTGCATTTTCACCTAGAGAGCACCAGTCCTCACCCCTGGGCTCCTACCCCTGTATCATCTCCACCCCCCCCACGTTGGTCCCCTACCTCTTGTCTGCATGGCCCCCGGGTGAGAAGTTGCCACAAAGAGGGCCCAGCACATAAACTGTGATTTGGAGCATCTGCTCAGCAGGATAGCAGCTTCTTCAGAGTTCTGAAGGATATAAATTGCCTTTAAGTATAATTTGCTTTAAGTAACAGTTTGGCTAGCTAGGCCCAAGGTTTGGGGTCTCAACATCCCTCCAAGGAGAAGCTATAATGACAATGTTACACAGCATAACTATCATAGAGGCATGCTAGCTGCTTGCAAAGGCTACTCCTCCAACCGGGCTTAGGAGCCCAAACTCAGCCTGATGCCTCTGCCTTATTGGCTCATTTACCAGTCATAGCAGTCTCCAGGAATAAAGATGTCCTCTTGTCTCAGAGTATCCCAAATTGCTGGCCAGGCTGCAGGGAGCTCCTGCCACAATAGCCCGTTATCAGGTTGCAGACGGCCCACCCTTGGCCCAGAGGTGTGTACTCCTCCCCTTTTCCTATTCAGGTCCACAGGTCTTACAACATCTAGCACCTCCCTACTGGGGGACCCAGACAGGTGCACTGAGATCACTTTCCCTGAGCAACTTAGTACCTCGGCCCCCAAAAGTCAGTTCTAATGGTGAGGATTCACTCAAATATTGGTGCTACTGCCTGGCTAGGCTAATGAGGCATAACCACAAGAAATCTAGAGTGCAATGCAGCACAGAACAATGCCACACCACACAAACACAGGAGCATTCCAAATGTTGAGTCCCAACCACTTAAGGCTGCCCAGGATCCATCTGACAAGTGACTGTTTCACTGACTGCATAGACCCCCCTGTATGAATTCCTTGATCATCACTCAAAATCCCTTTATCCTCATGGCCACTTGGAGTGAGTTCAGGTATTTCAAGGGCTGATAAAAGCAAAATATATAATCACAAGGTGACACTAAAAAGCAATGAGACAAGGGAATGTTCATCACAGCGTGAAACCTTCCAGAGACAATGGCACACCACCACCACCCAGATGGAGAAAAGAGCAAGGGCGGGAGAGGAAAATCTGTGAAGGGCTTGTGTGTCTACGTGATGTCACAAAGTAGCAAGATGGGGAGTCTCTAGGACCAAGATTTCCAAAGGACACAATGGCTTGGAGTCTTTGATAACCCCAGAGCTTGTCTTATCTATGGCCAGTAGATGCTGAATGCCATTTTGTGACAAATGCAAAGTAGGGAGGCTGTAACTCACTAAAAATATGCTTATTTGGACTACGTGTGGGGGCAACAAGGTGGCTCTGGGCTAATGGTCCCATTAATGGTCTGCTGTGAAGAAATGATTAACATGGAGCCCATGTACAGAAGACATGGTTATTTATATAACACTCTCATCAGAAGCAAACTCATGGTCTTCTGGAAAAAGGCAGCAAACTTTTTTTTTACTCAGGGCACTGGCAAAGAATGACTGGATGCCAGGGAATGAATGGATAGGAGGAAAATCTGTCTCTCCCCTGGGGATAAATAGGAAAGTTTCCCAACCATCAGAAACACTGGTGTCCTTACAGGAAGATGTTTGAAGAAAATGTTGCTGGCTTGTCGAAAGATGTAAAAAGAAAAATCTTCTAACTCTGGAGGAAGGGTAGGACATGATCTCTGACTTAGGATTCTCCACCAGTGCTAAGCAGAGCTCTGTTACCACTAGTAGAAGGACAGTCTCTTTCTCTCTCTCTCTCTCTCTCTCTCTCTTTCTCTCCCAGAATTGACTGCAGATACAAACAGACTTTGTGCCAAAGAGAGGAAAGGCAGGAACACTGAGAAAGCCCTAAACCTGAGACCCACACACAGAGAGTGAGGTTAAGACTGAGAATGGAGCAGGGTAACAGAAGACTCCCCCCACCCACCTTGTCATAAAACCTAGTACTGAGTAATAAGAACAGTTTACTTCTGGGAGAGGGGAAGGAGCTTGGGCTGAACCTCTCTGTGGTTCAGACATGTGGGGATGGTTAAAAACTGAAGGGAAGTGAAGAAGAAATACAGTAGTCTCCCTTTATCCATGATTTCATTTTCTACAGTTTCAATTACCTGTGGTTAACTGAGGTCCAAAAACAGGTAAATGCAGTATAACAGGAAATTCTGAGAGAGAGAGAAACATTCACATAATTTTATTACAGTATATTTGCATAATTATTCTGTTTTGTTATTGTTAATTTTTTGTGCCTAAATTATAAATTAAGCTTTATCATAGGTATGTATGTTTAGGGAAAACATACAGTATATACAGTATAGAGTTCAGGTACTATCCATTGTTTCAGACATCCACTGTGGGTCTTGGAACGTATACCCCACAGGTAACGGGGGAGTAGCAACAACAAAACCCAAGACTAACCTCATTCCTGACAAGTACATCCTCCACACCAACAGCCTGACATATAAAGAGGCATGTCTATTTTCAGCCATGAATATAGTTTACCTCAATCTCTACTACATCATGTTCAATATTCAATCAAAAACTATGAGACACAAAATAGAGTAAGGAAAAACAACTCATTGTCAAGAGCTAAAGCCCATTGATATAACTAGATTCAGAGATGAATCAGATGTTGGAATTAAGAGTGAGGAAACTTACAATAACCATGATGAATATGCCAAAGACCTCAGCAGCAAATATGGAAAATATGGATAAACATATGAGAAATTTCAGCAGAGAAATAAGAATCAAATGAAAATGTTACATATGCACACATATTAATAGAGAAGAATTCTTTTCATGGCTTCATCAATATTTTGACCACGAACAATAAAAGAATCAGTAACCCAGAAAATAAGTCAGTATAGATTATTTTTAAAATATTCAAACTGAAACACACAGTTTCACAACCAAAGACACTACCCAAGAGCTCTTGGAGAGTATTTTTATGTAACAGGCATATATTTAAAATCCTAGGAGAAAAAAATGGGGCAGAAGAAATATTTGAAAAGACAATGACCAAGAATGTTTAAAAATAAATAAATAAATAAATGATATTAAGCCATAGATCCAAGAAGCTCAGAGAAAGCCAAACAGGATTGATACCCAACAAATAGTAAAAACCAAAGATAAATACTGTTGAAAACCAAAGATAAATACAAAACCTACAAATCAGAAGAAAAAAAAAAAAACACATCACATACAAAGAAGAGAACAGAAATTGTGCAATTTAGAAGACAATGGAGTGACATTTTTACGGTAATGAAAAAAATGGCATTCTAGAATTCTATACTCAACACAAATATCCTTCAAAAATGAAGATAAAATATGAAAATTTCTCAGACAGATAAAATCTTAGAGAACTCCTTGTCAAAATATCTGAGCTACACAAAATGTTAAAGAAAATTCTTCAGGAAGAATGAGTATGATACCCGAAAGAAATGTGGAAGAGTATTGGAAATTGTAGTAACAAAGGAAACGTAAAACATGTTTTCTTATTTTTAGTCACTGAAATAGATACCCATCTGAAGTTTCATTTTGACTGTGCCAATTTTGAATTTCTACTAGATTTTCAAATGAAGAAATCAAGAAGTGAGTTGGATAAACAAGTCTGGCGCTCAGTGGATAAATTGAGACTGAAAACATTTGAATATCATTAGCATATAGATGACATTTAAAGCCATAAGACCAGATAAGATGATCTACAGAGAGAGTATAATTTGAGAAAATGGAGAAAGAGTCCAAGCATTGAGTCTTAGAAAAGCTTAACATTTGGACTTAAGGAAGAGAAAAATGAACCAGAAGAGACAATTGAAAGAGGCATTGTGTGAGGAGGAAACCTGGAAATGTTTTGTTTCAGAAGCCAAGTGAGGACAGGATTTCAAGATGGCCGGATTGGCTCACCATTGGAAAAGCTGCTGAAAGTTAATAAGGACCATTTCATTTAGCCGGTAGGATGGAGGTGGCTGATGACATGGACAAGTGCAGTTTAATTTGAATGATGTGGTAGAAGTAACAAGTTAGAGCATGGACCAGGGAAAATGGAGGGAGGAAAGTCAACATCCCAAGTATAACTATACTTTAACCCTAGTTTCTAAATTCAAACAAAATAAAAACTAATACAAGTTACATACATAAGTATGTAACTTAATAAATCATAAATGTCACCAACTTAAATCTGGCACTCCATAGATAGCAATTAGCATCACCAATTTTAGGAATTCAAAGAAAAAAATTCAATAGAAATTTTAGTTACTATAATTCATTATAGTAAGTCAAAGGAGACAAATCATATAACTAATTTAGAAATACCCCCAAAGGAAAGAGTACAGGATATTATTTAAGAGCAGGATTCTGAAACTCAGTAACCACTTTCACATGCAGGATTTGAAAAGTTTCTTTAACTCTTTAAACTATAATACCCAATCTGTTTAACCAGGATTATAACAGTACCTGATTTATAGAGTTATGAGGATCCCATGGGATCGTACATGTGAAGTTTTTAGTGTCAGTTTCATAGTAAATATTGAACAGTCATTTTTAATTATGATTTGCTAAGTGTGAACTCCCATTCCTGATTTTTTTTAAAAAAAGACTTCCTTTAACATTATTTAAAAAGTCCTAAGCTACAGAAAACAGCAAAACTTCAAGGTAAAATAACTGTCTCTTATAAGTGCATGGTATGTGAGCAAGATAGAAAGAAAACAAAGTAATTATTATTGGAAAGGAAAGACTAACATATCTGCAGATGATGTGATTGTCCAATTAAGCAATCTAAAGAGAAGGATGGACTACCTATACCAGAATAATTTGCTAATATATTCAGATGAAACATAAATGTGCAACAACTAGTAGTCTTGCTATTTATCACCAACTGTCTGATATGAGGGAAACAGTATCTCGTTGATAATTCAAATTTTAAAATATTAAATATCCAAGAATGCATAGCCATTTTATAACTATTATCTAAATATACAAAAAGCATAGTATAGTGTTCTTATGACTTTCTTTTTACATACATAAAATAAACTTTTATTTACGTATATAATAAATATGTATATATGTAATGTTCCCAGGTGAGAAAATGCTATAAATATTGCAATCCCTAACAAATTTATACATCAATTTTCAAGAATTAGAAAAATATCCCTGTGGAATAGCTTTAAATTTTTTTCTCTTTTCTCTTTAGAACTTCAACACTTCCTTGGAAAAAATAAAGAGGTCACTAGTAAAATGTTAAAGAATAAGATTCAGAAAGAGGATATTTAATAGCCACCCAGAGAGTAAAACATACTAAAAGTCCACAATAATCAGTATTTCTACTGGTGTAGGAGGATATACACGTCAATTTATGTATGACTTTAAATATGACAAATATCATATTCTGAAGGCACTCTCAAACAGTGTGTTTTAAATTAATGGAACTAGAAAAATCAGACAATCATTTGAAAGTCAATTAAGAATCATATTTTGCCATGGGCCTAAATATATACCAGATGAACTGAAGACAAACATATAAATAATGGAACCATTAATTTTTAAGATAAATACGGTTGTAAATCTTTCTAAAATTTTGGCTTTAAGGGTTACTTTTGCTTTATTGCAATGAATAATGCTAGTTTTCTAGGTTCCAAAGATGGATCTGGGAGATTTTCTTTTCTTCCAAATGAGTGGATTTTACACTGGAAACATACTCACAAGATATGAAACAAACCAAGTTTTAACTTCTCCTCCTAGACTTTTCCTGTGGGTGATGAAATAGTAGGGAATGGTAGCTAAAGACAGTGGGGAGGAACGGAGGTTTTCACACTGCAGGCAGAATTGGTGCATCCTACTGGTGAAGATGCTGGACTCTTATCTGGCAGCCTGTGTGTCTCTAAGGAAACTGGGTCTTTTTTTCCCAGGGAACTCTGCTTTCACTTGTAGCTCTTAGCATTGAAACAACTGTAGCTTTGGCGAAGCACCCATCTTATCTGATAACACTAACCCAGAGAGTTGGCTGTCTGGAAGTCTCCATTCACAAGGCCAACTGAGTATGGTCCTAAATTTTATCAAGAATTGCCAAGGGTATTCAACTCTCTTCCTTTCTCTCTTTCAGTGACTCTCTCTCTCTCTCTCTCACACACACACACACACTCTACTTAAAATATATTGCTAAATATTCTTTCATGTTACAGGATAACATCTAATTCTAAATTCAAGCTTTTGCCTCATTGATTTGAATCTGTCAACCTCACATTTAATTCCTATAATGCTTACAAGTTTCAAGTGATTAAGTAAACAGGCTGTTGATAAAAGAAAGCCTTATTATAAAGGAGTACTATACCACAATTTCTACCCCTCAAAATACTTGTAGCATATTGGACTACATAAAAATTAGATCATCTGGCCGGGCGCGGTGGCTCACGCCTGTAATCCTAGCACTCTGGGAGGCCGAGGTGGGCGGATCGTTTGAGCTCAGGAGTTCGAGACCAGCCTGAGCAAGAGCGAGACCCCATCTCTACTAAAAATAGAAAGAAATTATATGGACAGCTAAAAATATATATAGAAAAAATTAGCCGGGCATGGTGGCGCATGCCTGTAGTCCCAGCTACTCGGGAGGCTGAGACAGGAGGATCCCTTGAGCTCAGGAGTTTGAGGTTGCTGTGAGCTAGGCTGACGCCACGGCACTCACTCTAGCCTGGGCAACAGAGTGAGACTCTGTCTCAAAAAAAAAAAAAAAAAAAAAAAAAAAAAATTAGATCAAAACACACAAACTAAAGGCAAAACTGACAGGAAATAGTATTTACAGCATATGAGGTAATATTGATACATTTAAAAATCTTAATAATAGGAAATACATGTTTCGATACAAATTTTGGAATGTATATAATCAAGCACTTTAGAAATGAATAAATATCAGTAATTGACATATGGATTTAAAGTATTCTTGCTAGAACGCTAAATAGATGCAAATTAAAATAAAAATACAATATTTTAAATTATCAAATGGAATTTTTTAAATAAAATAATACTGTAGAATGGGCTCCATCTCTATCCAGGATAATACAAGAGGTGCTAGATCACCATTGTTTTTGTGGCTGAGAACTTCATGGTATACATATATTACATTTTCTTAATCCACTCATATATTGATGGGCACTTGGGTTGTTTCCACATCTTTGCAATTGTGAATTGTGCTGCTATAAACGTTCTAGTGCAGATGTCTTTTTTATAGAATGTCGTTTTCTCCTTTGGGCAGATGCCCAGTAATGGGATTGCTGGATCAAATGGTAGTTCCACTTGTAGCTTTTGGAGATATCTCCATACTGCTTTCCACAGAGGTTGTACTAGTTTGCAGTCCCACCAGCAGTGTCAGTGTTCCTCTCTCTCTGCATCCACGCCAACATTTATTGTTTTGGGACTTTTTGATAAAAGCCATTCTCACTGGAGTTAAGTCATCTCTCACTGTATTTTATGATTTGCATTTCCCTGATGATTAGAGATGTTGAGCATTTTTAAACATTTTTTGGCCATTTGTCTTCTTTTGAAACGTTTCTAAGGTGAAATTTTAAAGAAGGGGAAATGACAACACATCTTTATTTTACTTTGTTGGAAATATGTCTCTGATCTACTTAAAAATCACTCCAACATACCATGATTCTCAAAGCAGGATCAAGTATAGGTTTTGATTTAGCTTTACTAATCAGGAGTCTAAATTGATATCATTTAATCTCATCCATAACTTTTCTTGTTCACGAGTTAAATGCTAGGAAAAGGTCAACATCAGGTTAACATAGCTTGTGTGAGTCACATAGGAATTCCTCTTAAGATATTAGAAGTTGTAATACTGATTGTTCAAAAAAATAGTTCTATAAATTATACTCAGAATTTACTAAGAAGCAAATATTTTAGATTGACTGCCTCAGAAGCTGTTTTTTCTCCAATTTGTAGCAAATAAAATTTTTATTAAAATATGAAATGATCCTAAGAGATATTTATACACCCTTGTTCACACCCTGCTGTGAATAATAGCGGCATTATTCACAACAGCCAAAAGGTGGAAGCAACCCAAGTGTCCACCAAAAGATTAATAGATAAATTGTGGTGTATATATACAATGGAATCTTACTCAGCCTTTAAAAGGAAGGAAATTCTGACACATGCTACAACATGGATGAACCTTGAGAACAATATGCTAACTGAAATGAGCCACTCACAAAGACAAACACTGTATGAATCCACTTATATGAGGTAGCTAGAGCAGTCAAATTCATTTCTATGGATGGAGGTTACCTGGGGTGAGAAGTGAATGGGGAGTTATTTCTTAATGAGTACAGAGTTGCAGTTTTGCAAAATGAATAGTGTTCTGCAGATTGGTTGTCCAACAATGTAAATGTGCTTAACACTACTGAACTGTACACATAAATGATTATCATGGTAAAGTTGTTGTAGTTATTTTACCAAATTTAAAAAATAAAAAAAATGTGGTGAGATATGCTTTTAATTCAGCTAAATAAAATTCTTCCAAAATAGATATTAAAGGTAAACAAACTGTTAAGAATCAAAGCTCACTCTTTAGAGAGATCCTTGAGCAATTCTCAAAGTATGAACCTTTCTAAAATTTTTTATACCTTGAACTACAATGAGGGATTGCTACCAAAATCTGATCAGAACATAGCCTGGAACCTTAAAAATTCAAATGTTAAGTCAATTCACAAAGCTTGAAAAAAATATACCTTCTAAGAGCACCCCCCCACAACATCAACAAAGTCACTCACCAATTTTATATCTTGAGTATGTCAAAGAGTACCCTGATGGCATGTGCTTCTGACCAACCTTAGATTCTCCACATGAATTTATATTTAAGCTTTCCTTGAATCAATAAGAAGCACAAAAGTATTAAACTTATATGTTAAGTGCCTTCTTTTGGTTTTTAGGGTGCACAATGCTTCATTTATTTTGATTGGATTTTGCTGTTGTCTTCGGTTTTGGATTTTTATTTAACTCAGAAGTGGTCGGTCAAATTAAACATTTTTGTATTTTACATTGAGTTATACAATCCCTGGATGAAACCACTGGTAAAGTATAAAAAAATTAGCACAAGGAAGTAGTATCACCCAGATTGAAATTAGTGGAATCAGGATTCAAATATACTTCTAGGCCATAGGACAGACTTTTATGCCCAAATGAAATGACAACTCATTACTTACTCAAGTTCATAAAAAACGGTATTATTTACCATGCACTCTTTTCCAAAATAATTTAAATTTTTTTTAAAATTTGAAGATTCAAATCAAATGTGAGTTTGATCATTTGAGGTGTCAATGTAGTCTGGAATATTTTACAATTAGGGCCATTTTTGGGAAAGGAAAAAGTCCCCATCACAGGTCCACCTCATGGTTGCCACCCTTTCAGACTGTTCATGGGGGCATCTGCTTAGTCATTGATTTAGCTGGATATGTATTCACCCAGGGCATTACTTTAAGAAAAAAATCTGCTTGTTCTTTCTTTTTATAAAGACTTACTTTCCTTCTAGCAAAATACTGAGGTTACACTAAAAATAATTCTGTCCATCAGTTTTAGATTAAGGCCATCGCAAGCAACATTGTGGAGAATTACTGTAAATGTGTATATAATGAGTGCTGCAAGTGTACCAGTAAATTACCACGGGCAGAATTTGAAGTATTATAGTTAAATGAAAAAAAAATAAGTTGCTTTTGAATGCTAAAGCCACAGTACCTACTTCCAAAAAAACGACAGAGAAAATTATGGACATCATCCGGGCAATTTACAGCTAAATTTCTAAATAACCAAGGCTTGAATGATCAGATTATTCTATCTCCCTTTCCTAGTTTCCAAAGCATATGGTGATACAGCCAGAATAGTTTTAAAAGTTCATGTACTTCCTGAGTGGTGGCATTTCACAAGTGAGACTACACAATGAGAATGCTTCCGGCCCCAGTGGCATAGGATGTTTAAAGGGCTTAATCACATCCATAAAAGTCTCTCTTAAAACGTGGTGCTTGTGAATGACGTCTATTGTTGTTTGCTGTTTCTTTCAGGTGGTGACTTCGTAGACAAAAAAATGACTAACACAGGATACCCAAAATACATTATATCTTCTCCATCCCCATTCCCCACAATCGCCTTCCCACACACGCTTAAGTGGATGGAAATAAAGCCAAAACAATCTAGACTGCCAAATTCCATTGTGTATATAGTAGTCATTTTCAGCCTAAGATGACATCCCAACCCCCTTCCTCTGGCCCTCTCTAATGCCCGTCCTTTTAATTACAGAAAAGCATTCTTTTTGGACTTCTGCCCCAAAGAACTCAGAAGCACTTTTAAGTGGTCCTTTTATTACCAACGTTTTCTAGCTAGAGATTACTGAATAGAGATTACTGAAAGATAACACTACAGGAAAGGATATTTCCATGTACTTGAGTCTTATCTGAGCAGGAAGTTTAAACAACTAATATGAATATAATGCAGAGGTGAGAAGGACCAAAGAGACTATCTAGTTTACCTTTCCTGTGTTAAAGATCAGCAAAGAGGCATAGCTGAGCCTAAGTGCTAGCCCCAGATAACTTTTTTTTCTTTAATGTCAAAAAAATTAGGGGGTGCACATGGTTTCTGTTACTTTGATACCATGGATGAATTATATATCACGCTGAAGTCAAGGCTTTCAGTGTAACCATCACCAGAATAGTATACATTGTACCCTACAGGTAGATTTTTGTCCCTCACCCTCCTCCCTTCTTAGTTTCCAATGTCCATTACTGTTCTTTATGACAATATATATCCCTCCATTTAGCCCCCACCTGCAAGTGAGAACATAGGGTGTTTATTTTTCTATTCCTGAGATACTTCACTTAGGGTAATGGTCTCCAATTTCATCCAAGTTGCTACAAAAGACATTATTTCATTCCTTTTTATGGCTGAGCAGTACTCCATGGCGTGTACATGTGTGTATACACACACATACACACACACACACACACACACACACACACATATATATGCACACCCATTTTCTTTAGCCACATATCAGCTGATGGTCATTTAGGTTGGTTCCTTTTCTTTCCAACTATGAATCATGCTACAATAAAAATTCAGGTGTCTTTTTGATATGATTTCTTTTCCTTTGAGTAGATACTCAGTAGTGGGATTGCTGGATCAAATGGTAGGTCTACTTTGAATTCTTTGAGGAATCTCCATACTGCTTTCCATAGTGGTTGTACTAGTTTATATTCCCGCGAACAGTGTGTAAGTATTCCCTTTTCACTGCCTCAGCACCAACATCTATTCACTTTTTAATTGTGGCAATTCTGACAGGGGTAAAGTGACTAATTACCAGGGAAATGCAAATTAAAACACACCTAACTCTTAATCTAACATCACTTCCACTCTGCCAATCTACCAAGTTGCTAACCTAGCACAGAATCAGGATGACAGAAGGTACCCAAAGCCACTTGGTTATTTAAGCCACAAGTTAAATACCTTAAGCAGGAAGAATTAAGTACCAACTAAGTTGAGATTTTTTTTCCCCAGGAATCAAGTAAGCAAACACAAAGGAAAAAAAAAACAAGCTTGAATTTTGTTTACTCTCATGCCACCTTCATTTCTTTTGCAGGAGATACTAATGAAAATGGAAGGTTAAAAGTTAAAGAACTAGGCCGGGCGCGGTGGCTCACGCCTGTAATCCTAGCACTCTGGGAGGCCGAGGCGGGTGGATCGCTCAAGGTCAGGAGTTCGAGACCAGCCTGAGCGAGACCCCGTCTCTACTAAAAATAGAAAGACATTATATGGACAACTAAAAATCTATATAAAAAAATTAACCGGGCATAGTGGTGCATGCCTGTAGTCCCAGCTACTTGGGAGGCTGAGGCAGTAGGATCGCTTAAGCCGAGGAGTCTGAGGTTGCTGTGAGCTAAGCTGACGCCAAGGCACTCACTCTAGCCCGGGCAACAAAGTGAGACTCTGTCTCAACAACAACAACAAAAAAAAAAAAAGTTAAAGAACTAAAAGGAGAATCAAAGACCAAGATGACTTAAAAAATTAGGTAACATTTAGACTGCATCAATTTCAGTGTAGTCAAGCTTGGTAAACCCTGGGTCATTCAGCACTTTGTAGAGTACCGAATGAATTTTTTGTTCAATTGGATTGAGTGCAAGTGAAGGATAAAATAACATCAGACTAAGATCCCTGGTGTACCTATTTCAAGAAGCATTTTTGTGAGGCAAAAAAAAAAAAAAATGCATCTCTGTGAATCTTATAATATATATTTTCCTTCTTGCTTTAATAGCTAGGTAGCTCAGAGCCAAATTGATGACTTTTGTCCAGCAACAACATAATGCCTATTGCATGTATTTTTTTAATACTAATCTTAAGCCCAGCTCCAACTTACTTTTCTCTTTTCGCTTTGCTTTATTTGCATCTTATGGCTTCAAATCATTTTTTTGGAATGAGAACTAATATAAATCAATCATGTAATCCATAAACCATATATTTTATCCTTTTTTAATTTTAATAAATAAAAACGAAATGCTTCTAGCCACAAGATGAAAAGAAACACCCAGGGGAAAAGGCTATATAGTGGTGAGATTGCCATTCATGAAGCTTCATCAAGCTACACTGTTTCTCCTTTGGTCACTGGATGTAGGTGATTTCATTAGGACTTTAAATTGTATGATAACAAGCAGAAATATTAGGTCATTATGAAATGTCCAAGTTTGAATCAAAAGGTATAGTTTGCTATATCTCAAACAAGAAGGAGTACAATTAATCAAAGTATGCACCCAAACTATCAACATGGCTTTGCCATTTTAATGGTAGCTTGTTTATGCCAGCAGCAAAGAAGCCTGGAGAATGAGTGGCAATGAAATCCTGAAAGGCATTTCCCACACCTTGTTGGAAACTGATTATTTTTCCTTGCAAGAAATGGTCCAAAGCCTGGAAGAAGTTGCAGTCAGTTGGTGCAAGGTCTGGTGAATATGGTGGATGGCAAAGAGTTTCCAAGTCCAGCCTCTACAGTTTGAGCAGCATTGTTCATGCAACATGTGGTCAAGCATTGTCTTGCAAGAGGATTGGCCTGTCT
This sequence comes from Eulemur rufifrons, assembly GCF_041146395.1. NCBI lineage: Eukaryota > Metazoa > Chordata > Mammalia > Primates > Lemuridae > Eulemur > Eulemur rufifrons. The sequence continues at coordinate 7,427,866 of NC_090994.1, forward strand.
CTATTGACCAATCTTGGTTGTTTAATCGCAAGCATCCTCATCATTTCATCCAATTGGTCGCAGTAGACATCCACTGTAATGGACTGACCAGGTTTCAAAAAGCTGTAGTGGATAATACCAGTGTTGGATCACCAAACTAACACCACTATTATTATTATTATTTTGTTAATGTTGAGTTTTGGACTGTGTTTCAGCACTTCATCTTTATCCAACCATTAGTGCCGAATACTTGGTGATTGGCAAAAAGAACCCATTTTTCATCACACCTAACAATACGGTGTAGAAATGGTTGGCTTTTATGTCATGACAACAAAGAAAGGCAAGCTTCGAGAGCATTTCCCTTCTGACACTTGTTTAATTCATGCACAATCCATCTATACAGCTTCTTTACCTTGCCAATTTGTTTCAAATGGTCCAATATTGTTGGAATAGCAACATCAAACCTTGCTGCTAATTCACTGTAGGTTGAAATGGATTGGCTTCCACTACACCTTTCAGCTCATCATTATCCACCTTGGTCTCAGGTCGCCCACATGGCTGGTTTTCAAGATTAATAAAATCACCAGAATGGAACTCTCAAACCATCAACATACGTGACTGGCTCATTTCACTCAGCATAGTATCATCAAGGTTCATCCATGTTGTGTCATGTGTCAGAATTTCCTTCCTTTTAAAGGTTGAATAATATTCCGTTTTATGTGTAAATCACATTTTGTGTGTCCCTTCATCTGCTGCTGGTACTTAGGTTGCATCCACCTTTTGGCTACTATGAATAGCACAGTTATGAACATGGGTGTACAAATATATGTTCAAGTCCCTGTTTTCAATTATTTTGCATATATACCCAGAAGTGGCATTGCTGGATCATATGGTACCATGTTTTCTACAGTGGCTATATCATTTTACATTTCCACCATTAGTGCACAAGGGTTCCAATTTCTCCACAACCTCTCCAATAATTGTTATTTTCTGTTTTTTAGATAATGACCAACTTAATGCATGTGAAATATTATCTTACTGTGGTTCCATTTGTTTTTACAAAAGAATTTCCAGAAAACTGTGCTGTATTTCAGAGGACATTTAAGAGGAGAAAGTAGTATTCTATAAAAGATGAATGAGATTTACAAGTGATTTGTAAGAGAAAATAATCATTAAATGCTCTGATTTCAACTCTGTTAATAACATGAAAACAAGACCTAGTCTCTCCTAAGCCCCCCAGTGCCTTGCCCAGGGTCTCATACTCCTACCACTGACTACGTAAGGTAATGATATAAATTGTGAGGCCTTCCTGGTTGTGATTAGTCATCAAGGTTGAATTTCTTCCGGCAAAACAATATATGGCAGCAACTAAGACTGTAAATGGTTTGTCTGCATAAAGAAAAAGCACAAGTTCCAATTCATCCTTTTTACCCTTTTTTTTTCCCCCTAAGCATTCTTCATTTGATAAAACCCAAAACACATTTAGCCCTGAGCAACAACACCCCCCTCTTTAAATGTGTGTGCCTCAAGAGAATGAATCCATATGTTTCTGATTCATTTACAATTAATTCATCAAAATGTTGTTTTGATGTCCAAGAAGCTTTATTAAGCCTCTCATCAGTCTTTTTTCTTAGAAACAGGAAATCATGCCTTCAGCCAAGAGCCAAGAACCAAACTCAAAACACACTGAAGGGTTTCGAGCTAAGTTTGAAACACTGGGACCTGAACTTCTAAGTGGCTGCCAAACCTGAACAAGAAGATCTCTTCATCTCTACATACAAGCCAAACTCAGATTTAAACGTGAGATTTATCTCTGACTCTTGAGATGCCCAGCATGACATGAGCCCTGGCTGTACAAGCACCGTAAGATTCCAGGTAAGCAGCAAAGCAGCATGAGGATGAGAAGGAAAATCAACAGATTTTTTTTTTTTAAGTTCACATTAGCAAGACACAATGAGTTTATAAAAATGCCTTTAGACAGCACATCCACAGGTAAGCCCCTGAACAGTCTCTCTCAATCCAGTCAGTCTTGTTTTTAGCTTGTAAGCTATCTCAAACAGGGTGGCTTAGCATCAGTTAATATTAAACATCACAGAGCCCAAGCCGTTCTCTATCCACAGGGTCTCTCCACGTACCCAATTTTCTTTTCACAGAGATCAATGCCATCCGTCTTCAGTGCTCTAAGCATCAACACTTTAACCATCTCCAGGATTCTGTTCCTTCTTCCTCATGAACTCCTACAGGTTTATATCTTATATCGATCTACCTCAAATTCTCCAATCTAACCAAACAGGTCAGCTTTATCCAAATTTCACCTTATGCTCTCAGATCTTCAAGTCTTTGCTCACCCCATTCCCATTTTATTCTGACTCTCTGCATCTCACCTTCCTCCTACCTGCTTGAATTTCACTTCGTCTTTAAGACCATGTATGTCAATTTCAGCCTGATATAATCTCTCCTCTTTGTGAATGCTGACAAGACTTATTTTAATATATGTGGCCGTTAGCCATGTACTCCTCTATAACCTTTTTTTATTATAATCTTACACATATTAAAAATGAATTGACTGAAGTTATTTTTCAAATATCATATTGCTTCCATAACTAGCTGCTATCATTTTGTATACTAAGGAGAACAGGTAATAGATGAAGGTTTTTTAAAAATAAGAAGAATGTAGGCCGGGCGCAGTGGCTCACGCCTGTAATCCTAGCACTCTGGGAGGCCGGGGCGGGTGGATCGCTCAAGGTCAGGAGTTCAAGACCAACCTAAGCAAGAGCGAGACCCGGTCTCTACTAAAAATAGAAAGAAATTATCTGGCCACGTAAAAATATATATAGAAAAAATTAGCTGGGCATGGTGGCACATGCCTGTAGTCCCAGCTACTCGGGAGGGTGAGGAAATAAGATTGCTTAAGCCCAGGAGTTTGAGGTTGCTGTGAGCTAGGCTGACACCACGGCACTCACTCTAGCCTGGGCAACAAAGCGAGCCTCTGTCTCAAAATAAATAAATAAATAAATAAAATAAGAAGAATGTGACTGTATTTAGACAATCTCACATGTGATATATAAAGTTTTTTTTAATTATGTAAGACTCTAGTTTTGTAATTACATAAGCTGTAGACAATGATGCCACAGGAAATCTAAAGCAACAAAATTTAATGATAATATAATTAATAGTGAGGAAAGAAATCAATGTCTAACTCTGAGAAAGTCAGACCTATCAGGTATATTCCTGAGTTGCCATAAAGTCCATTGTACATACCAGAATAAAAATGACACAAAAATATTTCTTTCACCTTCATTCGTACCAACAAAGAACAATTGGCTAATGACAGGAAGGTGAACGTAATTTTGTGAAAATGTAACATGTCAACCAAGAATTTGTGAAAATGGAAGGAAAAATTCTAAAGGGAAAGAAAAAAGAAATATTAAAGAAAACAATGGGGCTGTGTGAGGAGCTTTATGGTAAACTGAGATTTTCAAAAGGGCATGGAAGACAGATGTAAGATATGCTGGAAATATTTTTCTGACATCAATTTAGCGGAGGAGTTGAGTTCCACCTGCCACTGGAGGGGCAGAAAAGGAATCCTCTTTTAGGATTTAGTGCCAGAAAGGGCCAGGAAGATGACAAGTAATGCTCTTGAAAACATTGAAACCATCTAAGCCATTCTACTGACATCACGTGAAACAGATCAAGTTCAGTGATAATATTGCTCCACTATCAATATGCTGCCAGTTACAAGAGCAAAATCCCTCCCTATCTGAAGTCCCTGCTGCCGGCCAACTGGAGAAAAGGAGAAGCCCAAAAATCAGCATCAGAGGAGCTTGCTTCTCAAGCCACAGAGTGTAAAACATAATTAAGGCAAAATCCTTAATGTCAAGGTAACAGAAACAAATTTCTGATCAATAGAAAACAGCGTATTTCTCTAATGCCAAGACACACTAGGTTAAGCTCAGCTCCATAAAGTAACAGGCTCCAGTTTGGGTGAGTAGATGGCAAGATAATCTGAGAAAATATCTACTAACAAGTTCTTGAAAGAGCTGGACATAATCATTTCTCACTGCTTAATTGTCAGTAGAATTATAAATGTGTGATCCTAAAAGATAGGTATTTTGATGCAATATAAAAAGAATTTTGGCTGATCAGTCTTATGATTCCAAATTTACAATGTATAAATGAGTAAATCGATGTTTTAATATCTTATAAAGTTAATATACAAATTAAAAGTTTTAAGGGACCTTTAGAAAAAGCATAATTTATTAGATAATGAAATCTACTTAAGCATATGGCAATAGTTTTCAGATAACAAGTGCTTTAAAAAACTCAATATATTAAAATGATAAATGCAGTTTAATTTTTGTAAACTTTAAATTTGTAAGTGACACCAAATATTTTAAGGATCAAATGCTTCTTAAAAAGTGATTGCTAAAATTTAGCCAAATGTAAATGAAAAAAATAAGGAGTGATGTCAGCAAGACGGTGGAATAGGGAGTCTCAGATCCTTCTCCCTGCCCCAGAGACACCAACTGAACAATACACACAACAGTTCTCTCTGGAAAAAAATCTACAAACCAATTAAGAGGCTCCTGAACCCCAGGCAAATGTAAAACCAGCTGCATCAACACTGGTAGGAACATTCATGGCACTTACTGTGATAGTCTCTATCCCTGCCACAGTGAAGTGGGATGAGGAGAAAACTCTCAGTTCCTAGCTTCTTCCTGGGAAGGAAAAGAGAAGACTAGATCATATATCCAAATGTTCAGACTTTTTGGGATGCTGCCCAAGGGACTGCCTTCTGTCTTGCCTGAATCTAAGTGCTGACAGGAAAGGGCATCAGTTTGGGGGCTGCTGAAAACAAAGGCAATAGTCTGAACCAGCACATACTCACTGGCCACCGTCCCTCTCCCCAGCTCAGTGTGGAATAGTCAAGGAAAACACTCCCATCTTCCAGCTTCTCCCTAGGGAAGGAAAGAGTTGGAATGTACACCCAATTTTCCAGCTTTTGGAAAGGGCTGTCCAAGGAACTTGTTTCTGTCTTACCTATCTCAGAATGCTGATGGGACCTGGCATATGCTGGATGCCTGTGGCCCACTAAGAACCAAAGATTGCTGTGTGGTTTCCTATTGTTCCAGAGTATGTGAGATAGAACAGGTAGAGGCTAATACAACTTCGTGGCCTTTTTTCTTGGGGGAGGGGGAAATGTTGAAATTTAACATTTCAATTTTTAAGAAGGTTGCCCAAGGGATTGGTTTTTGTCTTGTCCAACTTAGATCACTGCTGAGACCCAGTATATTCTAGAAGCCTGCAGGCCACTGAAAACAAAACAAAGATTGACAGTTTTTAGCAGATCCAGATAACCTGCAGTACCATAGACAGACACTAGAGAGAATAAGAGATTATAAACTCCTAAAAGAAAAAAATCAGCAAATCCCTGAAATTGGAAGTTTATATGCACAATCCATGGAAGCTATATCCACAGAAAAGATTTGAGAGACCCGCCCCCCATAATCTCAAGCCAATTTGATTGGTGAAGGTCTTTTCCTGTACAAAGCCAGTCCATAAGGACTGGAAGAGGTGGCTGTTTTTTAAAGTGCATGGATCCCAACTTAAAGTTACAAAGCACATTAAAAAAAACAAAACGGGAAACACAGTCCATTCAAAGGAACAAAATAAACCTCCAAAACCAACCCTAAAAAATAGAGATATATGAATTAGCTGACAAACAATTCAAATTAACCGTCCTAAAGATGCCCAACAAGCTCAGGAAAGTGATGCATGAACAAAATTAGAATATAAACAGTGAGTAGAAAATACAAAAATGATGTAAACAGAAATTTTTGAGCTTAAGAACACAATAACTGAAATGAGAAGTTCAAAAGAGGAGTTCAACAGCAGACTTGATCAAGTAGGAGAAAGAATTAGTGAACCCCAACATAGGACATTTGAAATTACTGATCAGAGAAGAACAAAAAAAGGAATGAACAAGAGTGAAGAAAGTCTAAGGGACTTATTGGACACCATCAAGTGGACCAATATGTGCAGCATGATAGTTATAGAAGGAGAAGACAGAGAGAAAAGGGTAGAAAGCTTATTTAAAGAAATGATACCCAAAAATTTCCCAAATCTAGGGAAAGAAATTTATATCCAGATTGAAGAAGCCCAATGGATTCCGACAAGGATAAACTAGGAGTCCACATAATATAATCAAATTGCTAAAAGTCAAGACAAAGGGAGAATTTTGTAAAAAGCAAGAGGAAAGCAACTTATTGTGTACAAGGGAGACCCCCATAAGAATATCAGCATATGTTTCAGCAGAAACCTTGCAGACCAGAAGGGAGTAGGGTGATAAATCCAAAGTCCTGAAAGAAAAAGAATGTCAACCAATAATACTATATCCAGCAATACTGTCCTTGAATAATAAGAGGAAATAAACACTTTCCCAGATAAACAAAACTGAGGAAGTTCTTCACCACCAGACTTGCCTTCCAAGAAACATTAAACAGAATCCTTCAAGCTGAAACAAGACTCTAGACATACACAAAAGCCCATAAAAATATAAAGCTACTTGGTAAAAGTAAGCATACAAACACAAAATACTATAATATAGTAATAGTAGTGTACAAATCAATTTAAATTCTTATGTAGAAGTTAAATGACAAAAGTATAAAAACTGTACGTATAAAATATGTTAAATGGATACACAATATAAAAAGATGTAACTTGGGACATCAGTAACAAAGTGTGGCAGAATGGGAGGATAAAAGCACAAAGTTTTGTATACAATTGAATTGTTATCCACTTAAAATGCATGGTTATATTAAGATGTTTTATGTAAGCCCTATGGTAACCACAAAGAAAATGCCTATAGGAGATACATAGAAGAAAATGAGAAAGAAATCAAAGCATGTAATTGTAACAAATAAATGACAGACAAAGAAAGAAAAGAGATGAAAGGAAGAACAAAAAACTATAAGACGTAAAACAATTAGCAAAATGTCAATGATAAGTCTATCCCTATTAGTAGTTACTTTAAATGTAAATGTATTAAACTCCCCCAATTAAAAAAGAGTGGCTGAATGGATTAAAAACAAGATTCAACTATCACTTTGGATTTAAGGGCACACATAGGCCACAGTGAAGGCACAGAAAACAGTATTCCCTGTAAATGGTACTAAAAGAGAGCAGAGGTTGTCATACTTCGGACAAAATAGACCGTAAATCAAAAACTGTCTCAAAACACAAATAAGGACATTATATAATGATCATTGAGTCAATTCTCCAGGAAGATATTATAACTATAAATATATATGCATCCAGCATCAGAACACTCAAATATATGAAGGAAACATTAACAGAATCTGAGGGAGAAGTACATGGCGACACAATGATAGCAGGAGATTTCAATATTCTACTTTCAATGGACAAAAGAACACCCAGACAGAAGATTAATAAGGAAACAGAAGACTTGAACAACACCCAATGGACCTAACAGACATAACAAGAACATTCTGTACAACAGTAGAACAACACAAATAGTAAGTAAAAACACAAATAAGACTCAAGTAAAATCAGAAATATAAAGAAATGTGACAATTGATGTCACAGACAATATAAAGGATTCTAGAAACTATTGTGAAGAATTATACATCCACAAATGGGATAACTAAGAAGAAATAGATAAGCTTCTAGGAGCATACAACCTGCCAGGACTGAATCATGAATCAACAGAAAATCTTAACAAACCTATAACCTTCCAACAAAGAAAAGCCCAAAACCAGATGGCATCGCTAGTGAATTTCACCAAACATTTAAAAAGAATTAACACCAATCCTTCTCACAGTCTTCCAAAATATTGAAGAAGAGAAAACACCTCCAAACTAGTGTTATGAAGCTAGCATTTCCTTCATAGAAAAGCCAAAGACACTATAAGCTGATAAAATTTCAGGCCAATATCCCTAATGAATATAGATGGAAAAATCCTCATCAAAATATTAGTAAGCTGAATTCAATAGCATATTAAAAGGATCACACACCATGGCCAAGTGGGATTTATCCCTAAGGTTCAAGAATAGTTCAACATACAAAAACCAATCAATGTAACATACCATATTAACAGAATGAAGAAAAATTGCATAATCCTCTTGATAAATGCCAAAAGATCATTTGATAAAATCTAATACCCATCAACAATTAAAACCTCAACAAACTAGCAATAGAGGGAAATTACCTCAACATGATAAAGGCTGTATCTGAAAAGCTCATAGCTACCATATGCCATGGGGGAAAAACTAAAATGTTTTCCCCTAGGATTAGAAACAAAGTAAGGATTGCTCTCGCCACTTCTATTCAACACAGTACTAGAAGTCCTAGCCACAGCAATTAGGCAAGAAAAGGAAATAAAATGCATCCCAATCTGAAAGGAGGAAGTAAAATTATCTGTTTGCAGATGACCTAATTTTTTTCTTTACATAAAAAATCCTAAAGATTTCACCAAAACAAACAAACAAACAAACCAAAAAAACACTTTTAGAAATAAATAAATTCAGAAAATTTTCAGGATATAAAATCAACATACAAAAAACAGTTGCATTGTCTATGCACGGGGACATGAGGGTGATCAGGCTGCAACATCAGTTCCCCACTAATTGCCAGAGTTGATTCAGCTGATCTGGCTGGCTAGGCAGAGTGTCCTCTTCCTCCCTCACCATTCCAAGTGCATCCCTCCTGAAGCTACGCCCTCAGTCGAAGAGGACGACCTTCCCGGATAGAGGAGAACCGTTCTTCAGTTAAGGGCATAGGAGTACATAGTCTAAGTATAAATATGTAGTCTAAAATAAATATAAACAGCAAGTAATAAGTCATTGGCAAAAAAACAAAGTGATAAATGTGCATTAAAATGACATATAACATGACCACATTTGAGAATGTATTCCAATATCAAAGGGCAAATTTCAACAATGCTAAAACCACAATTACTTTTGCACCAACCTAATAGTTTTGCTTGTTTCCATTTTTGCATTTCTCATGAATCCAATCTTGGTGATTTGACAGTTTCTACATGACTCCTTTGTGTACATAATGACTTTCTCTAAGATACTGCCACATAGGGCTATCTTTTTGATAAATAGTTCTTGAATGAGTGACTAAAAGCATGAGGAATTGGGCTGCAATTCTTAATCCAACTTCAATCTGCACCGGATCATGTGCATCTGTGGGCATAAGCTCACAGAGCAGTGATTATACTAACGATTTTCTTAGTATTAATAAAGTAACCTAAGAGATAAGCTTTTGCTAAAGCCCTAAGAAATCTTAATGCCAATCAATGACAAGATGGAAAAATCACACCCCCTCCCCCACAACAACTATACTTATTTGACCGTGAACACTCACACTGAAATATGGTATATCTCGGATTCTTGTAACCCTTGATACCAAAATAAACAAATAAATAAAGGGGGAGCCAGTTAAGTTTTTAAGGAAGGAGAAAAGGGTTAAAGGAGGCAAGAAGTTAAAGGCAAGTTTCAGCAGGAAAACTTGTTTACTAAACTTCTGTGTTTTTAATGGAAATTTATCACTGCCCATAGCATGATGGATTACTTTTAAGGTCTTTGGAGTTTAGAGCATTTCTAAATCATAAGGCTGACCAAAAGGTCAGGCATTTCAGTACGGTCTAAATAAAGACTGTAGGAACAGCAAAAAGCAGACACAGGCACGTGGCGTGAGAGGGCAAAAACCCAGGAAAATGTGTGGCTGGACTCACGTGCCACACTAGGACGTCTCCTGTCTCTCAAAAAGTGTGGCTTAAATCAAGCTGTTTGGAGAAAGCATTCCTTAGAGATATTTGTCTTCCGCTAGTAATTGCCCCACATGGCAGACCAGCCGTATCTTCCAGAGCTTTAATTTCAGATGAGTGGGCAAAGGAGAAAGGATTCCAATGTCACTCAATGTGGAAACAGAAGGCAGTTTCCGGGGTCTTGGTGCACATCTTGTGAATTTGCTGTCAGACAAGGAGTAGCCAAAGATTCAAGAGCATGCATCACAAATTTTACGAGCAGAGATTTTGACTTCTTTTAAACAAATACTCTTAAAACTGATAGTTTCGCTTTCTGAGAATCCTAGCATTTAAATGGCAATGGTATACTTCTTCCCTTTATATCATTTTGGAGCAAAAATCATCTCTGTCCAAGTAATTAGCTAGTGTGCCAAAGGATAAAAGAACGCCTAACATCCAAAAGTAAAAAAATATACTGAATACTGTAAGTTTAGTGGAGGGAAGCTATTAGGAAGGAACTCGGAAGGTTGCGGCCAGGCAGTGACAGTTGGAAGCCAACTATACCAGCCTCTGTCATTTTGACATCAATGGACTAATTTGCTCCAGGTTTTCTTGAGGTTTCTTTTAGTGTATTTATAGCCACAAAAGTATTTATTTTGGTCTCAAGATAAAAAGCTTTTTACGCAATGCTGCATATTTCTAAGGTAACAATGTTTCCGTTGTCAAAACTGCCATTAGAGGGGGTGGGGTGAGAATGTCACCTACCCCACGTATTTGCTTGGGGATCAGCTTCACCCCAAGTACTGGTTTAGAACTTAACCTAATTTCTATTGAAGAGATGCTAGTTGACAGAGGAGAAAAATGCTTTTCAAATGATTTCATCTTTTCTGATAGCATGAAGGAGGAAAATATTTTAGACACCAATGTCCTAGGACATTTTATTCTTTAACCTGGTACCCAGAACCAGAACTCGTGCATACTGGATTAGACACAAGGGAAGAGGCAGATGTCCAAAGGATAAGTGAATTCAGATGCTTTATCTGCTTTTTATTAATACTGTGCTCCAGCTGTTACATCTTTATACTGGTAAAGTCTCAATCAGCACCAAGGATAAAACAGAACGTGGAGGTGTTCTGGAACCATCACAGGGCCAAAATGGTATTTAGTACAAAATTGAAGGTAATACCTAAAAATGGGAGCTGGAAATCTCCACATCTGGACAGTTTTCAGAAGGAAGCAGTCACTGAGTCTCAGCCTTCTATTGGAAAATAAGATAACAGAGTTTCATGACTCTGTTAGCCATTGGGCAATCCCCAATTGTCCTCAGACATGACTGTCCCCAAGAAAATACCAAAAGAGAGATAAAGTGAAAACATGTACTTCGTAAAGCCTGTCTCTCACACAAATAAACTAGACCACAAGAATGAACAAAGTTTAACAATAGCAAAACAAAAGTAGTACCAGCCTTCACTTTGCTGGAAGCTATACGAAGCTCCATGATGACAAGCGAGATGTTCATTCTTGGTCTAAAAATGTTTTCCTAGGACAGCTGGAGGGCATGGCTCAGTGGTCTGAACATCTGGTTTGATGTACCTAGACTCGTTGGAGCCATGGGCTGGAGAGCTGGTGCGATTCGCTTAACTCTTTGGTAGAACTAAACAGAATTCCCAATCTGTAGCGTGCGGTTCTCGAGAAGTTTTGGGAAAGATGCACCCACCCTGGCTCTGCTTGGACATAAAAAGATTTCAAAGGATTAAACTTGACACGTTAGCCCCAAGTTACTTTCTTTCAATTGTTTACTGTCACTGGAATACCACAGTTGTTGTTTATATAGGGTCTTTCATTTAAGGATTTCAAAGTACTCTCTGACATGGTCTGATGGCAGAAATGAGCAACGTTCATGTTTTCTAAGGATGAGAAAAGAAGAGGCAGCAGAATCCCACAGTGAGTCAAAGGAAAAGGCAATAATGAAATTCAGCCCATACCATGGAATGCACAGTCACTTTATATGACAAAGTTCTGTGGGAAAGGGTGTAGGTCAGATCAGTGGGCATCTTGAACCACAAATAACGAAGTCTGAACAAGTGATATCCCCTGGAAGAACAGTGATCTGAAAGAAATTTAACAGTGTCTTCGAGCCTCAGTTGTTTAATCTTCAAACTGGTGGAAATACCTACCTACCTATCTGGGTCAATGGAAGGATAAAATGAGATAACCTCTGAATATGGGCTTAACACACAGTAGGTGATCCAGAAATGTTAATCTTTCGTTCTGACCCACAAGGATGGCATTGCACAGTGAACCTTTAAGAATCTCCTATACCCACAACAAGAGGTGTGTAAGGGAGTGCTTTTGGTGTCTTGATGCCTGAACCAAATGATCTGGCAATGACAAGCCAGCAGAACTTGCTTTACTTGGGTCGTCCCTTTCAACACAGCATGACCTGCATTCTCTTACCCCTCCCTTTGTACATCAAATACACACTGAAGTGCTCGTTATGTGGTGAGCGCCGGGAATACCAACGGCAGTAAGTCAGACCTTCACAAGTGGTTTAAGTGTCTAGTGTAGAAAGACAGACTTGTATACAAATGATGACAATGCAGAAGGCTGAATACAACAACAATCTATTTAAAGGCAGCCGGAGCATGATAAATATATTTTATTTCCCAGCGTGTTCCGCCCATATGAGCTGTTTAGAAAGATTTCTTTTGTCTGCGGTCAGGTGTTAATAATGATGAAAATTAGCATATGATCTCACTAGAGAAGAGATCATGAAATCAATTTAGTGGAGCACTAATCAGCATTTTCTAATCAAATACACAACTTTGAGAAACATTATGCACGTGTGTGATTACGGGTCACAACATGAAATGTGACTCTGTACAAAGTCTGAAGCCCATTGACCCAGAAGATGCACACTGTGTGCACTATGAGGTGAGAGAGGCTCTTCCAACTTTTCCTGAGTCTTTTTTGGAATAAGGGAACATTATCATGACCTGGCCTGAATCAGTACAGACCTCCTTCCCTCCGCAGCGGTCCCCAACCTTTTCGGCACCAGAGACTGTTTTCATGGAAAACAATTTTTCACAATCCGGGGGAGAGGGAGATGGTTTTGGGATGATTCAAGTGCATTACATTTATTGTGCACTTTATTTCTATTATTATTACATTGTAGTATGTAATGAAATAATTATACAATGATTACACAATTGTACAATAATTATAACAATTATAATATGTAATGAAATAATTATACAACTCATAGATTGGGGACCCCTGCTCTAAAGGAGTCAATCGGTTTTTGATCAAGGTTCCCTGTTCTGTAAGACCAGGCAGTTGCTGTAGATGAAAGAGTTGTCATGTGACTTTAGCAAACATTTTAACTTCCTGAACTTTGGTTTCTTCATCCACAAAATTGGGAATACTATCACCTACTTTATGGAGTGTCAAAGGAATAACCAATGGCAAATAAAAGCATTTAACACAATTCCTGATATGGAATAAATGTTTCCTTTTCTTCCAGTTTTTGTTCAGGTAAAAAGATACCTTCTTTCTCCCATTTCCCATTCCCTTCTGAAGAGACAGGGTCACCTCTCGCCCGGAGCTGGGGCACTGTGACATTGTCAAGCGCTTTTCTCCTGTCAAGTTAATGAAGGATTATGCCCGCCCCCTCTCCCTGGTCAGCACAGCTCGCTTGTGGAAAAATCAGAGAATATCTAAAAGCACTGAGAATCGGCTCTGTACAAAAGCAATTTTCTCCAGCTGTTATGAGTGAGAGCAGCTGTAAATCACTCAACCCATTTGCATTTATACTGCTTTAAAAAGGTGGTGGTGTTGGGGAGGTGGGAGAAATACATATCCAATGAGAAATGTTACCCCAGGACAGGAGAGACAGTGTTTCCAAAATTACCTCCATGTTTGGTCCGTGACCGGCTCTCTCCTGCCAGGACAGCAGGGAACATGGGCAAGAAAAGGTTACTTCAAACTCTCGGTCTCATAAAGTAGCTCTCAAAATCGGAATACCCATCACTTAGAATTAATAGCTAACTAGTAGCTTTACCTGATTTTTCTTTGCAAATGGAGACGAAAAAAGTTTACTTAAGATTGCTTAGTTCTTTTGTAATGCCTGATATATAAAATCGAGTATAATATTCACAGTATTATTGATGCACCTCTGGGCTTTCACCATCTCAATGACATTTGCTCTATCCCTGAGCCATTTTAGATAAGCTAAGCCAGCAGCTGGGGAGACCACAGCTGTAACTAAGCCTGATGTCCTTGCCTCATGTAAGAGAAAGCCCAGGAGGCTGAACCCAAGCATCCAAACAGAGAAAATATTTTCCACCACCAAGGACAGATAATCAGAGCTATGCTGAAACCAGTCTCTGTCAAATTCTTACTGGAACATTTTTTTGCTTGGAGGTAAAGTGAGCTTGCTTAAAGAATGTCATGGGAAATTTATAGAGAAGAGTCTTGCACTTTCAGTAATTATTTCATTCTAGAAATAAATGCATGTGGTCAGCCTGAGTCTGTGGTCCGTGTTATCACACGACCACAGTTAGCGCCCCAGGCAGGAATATTTCCCACATGGTAGGATTTGTGTCTCTTCCTGGAACACATGGGAAATCCTAAGATAAAAAATAAAATCATACTTTAAAAGTTTAAGTTAAGAGAGGAACAATGATTTGGAAAAGTACATAGAGTCAAATGTCAGACCTTATGTTCCCAAACTTATCTTCTGCACGTTGTGGAAAACAGGACAATCACATTGCTCCATCATTTCTTCACGAAGGTCGTTTTTCACCTTCTAGTTCAGACCCCTCTTCTTTCTTTTAAACCAAGCTCCTCAAATGACCATTCTGTAGCTTTCAGATCCACTGTCTTCTTTGAGCCACCAATTGCTTCTTGCTAGCCAAATTCAATTCTCTCTCCATCTTTGTAAGTCTACATCTTTCTCACTGTTTTTGATTTCTCAGACTTGTGCTTCTCTTTGGTCTTCGCTCCTTATCTACACAATTTTGGCTCCTTATTACACACTCTTACCACTTCTAGCAATTTCCTTAACTGTAAAATGAAGTCATAAAACATTATACTTAGGGCTCCTCTTCTACTCCCTCAAATCACTCCATATTTTTTCCTCCGTAGCTACATTCTTTCTTTCAATATATCCCTTTTTTCATCCTTCCTATCTAAAGAAAAAATCTAATGACAACTAGTCTTCTAAAATTTCTCCCAATACCCTTCCCTCTGTCTGGAATGTTCCCTTCTCTCTCCATGTGCATGGGGACTAGAATTCATTCCTCAGGACTCAGGTCAAGGATTGAGACATTGAAAAGCCATAAACAGAAAAAGGTTGATGCTTTTGCCATGTAAGGGAGAAATACAGATATTCTTAGATGTACATAAAAGCTAAAAGAATACTATTCTAAATACATTTCTGGAAAACGTCTTTGAAAAAGTATATCAGATAAGCAAAACTGAATCTGGGCAGTAGCTCAGGAAGAGAGAAGACAGGATAGAGCAGAAAACCACTAGAAGAATTACAAGTTAGACTGAGAGTAAATCTAAACAATTATAGGTGATGTCCGTGAAATTAACTGCCATTAAGAAAAAATTGTTCAGATAGAAGAGGGAGATATAAGATACAACTATAATAATGAAATAGCAACCTTAGGCTAAAATCTCCAAGTATTTCAGCAAAACCTGGGTGGTGCATGGAGAAAAGCAATGTCAGGAAGTTAAACCAGGCTAAGATCTTATCTTGTTCAAAACAGGAAAACTATTCACACAGTAATTGTTAATTTTGATAAGTAATTCAAACCACGTCAAATATGAAAGCATAACTATCACTGGACTATACCTGAAATGTATAGTTTCCAAAGTACTTAAAAAGAAACACAGAAAATTAAGGAGAGGAGGACTAGAAGAGGAAATTAAAATTTAAAATATGATATATAAATAATATGTCCCTAAGGACCAAAGAGATCAGAAGTTATAATGAACATATTAATACATACAATTTTCTATTAAAAATAAAGATTTAAGCTAAAAAATAGCTTTTTATTATTTCCAAAGAAAGTATATAAAACAATGACACAGAAAGTTAAAAATAAAATCTGGGGGGAAAAATCAGTAAAATAAATTTTTAAGAATTAGAAATACTACTCTCCCAATAAGAATATGTGTAAAGAACTCTGTCACCAACTCATGTATAAAGAAATAATGGCCAACAAATAAGGAAACACGCTCAGTCTCTGATGTTTAAGAAGTTAAAAACTAAGTGATAAAAAGATGCAGCTTTGCATATATCAGATTGGCAAAGATATGTTTGAGAACATCCGATGTTTGCCAATACGGAAACAGGCCCACTCAAACATCATTTTGGCGATTATAAACTGAAATAAAATTTTTGGAGAGCAATTTGGCAGTAGCTTCAGAATTTTTTATATATTCACTTTGATCCAGCTATTTCATTTCTAGGAATTCAACCTCCAGATAAAATTACACAATGGTACAAAGATATGTTTGCAAGGATATTCTTTGCTGCATTTTATGGGGCAAAAACACAGAAAGAATCCGTATGTTCATTAATGGTGAGCAAAATAGACAAATTTTTATATATCCCTACAATAAGATCTTAAAAATAATTTAAAATCATTTACATATACTGATACAGAGAAACATCTTATATATGAAATATATGCTACAGTGAAAACAGTTAATTACCTTCATAATACATTCATGCTGTGATTCCATTTGCAATTTTAATGGAAAATACAGATTGCATCTATAAATTGAACTATAATTTGTGTAATTTATTGTAAATATTTAATATATTCATCAATTAGGGAAATATAGCCACATCTGATTTTTTTTTCCATTTGCCAAACCTCAAATGTCCCACCAGTAGAAAATCTAGTATTATCCTGATACCGCTTCACCTTCCCAGCTTTAAATTGTAACAGAATCCAGGGTGGGAGATGGGGTCTTTCTCCAGCTTATCTCCAAATACCAGGCTGAGTGAGAGCTCTGCAACATCTCATCAGTTCATTACCATCAGCACTTTCATCCCTGCCACAGGGTGTTGCTCTTAAACATTGAACCCTACACAATCTGATGGTCACCTGCCCACTCCTGTATTTATCCCCTGGCTGGTTTAGATGTCCCAAAGCCTCCAGCAGTGGCTGCCTTATCCCCGCCAAGGTTCCAGATCCATTAGTGTACACTCACACTCACAGATCTCACCTCCAAATCAACACTTTGCTAGAGTGTCAGGACTCATAATGGCTTCCAGGTTCAGCCACAGTTGGTATGTCAAAGAGATCCCCACCCCTTCTGGCAATCCAAGCTACACACACACACACACACACACACACACATCTCCTTCCCAGTGAGCACCCTCTAAGGCTCTTGGTGTCTTCTGATTACAACAAATTTAAGTGAGGCACTTTCAAGTCATCAGACTGGTCATAACAACATTGGACTACAAAAACGAGGCTGCAGGTCTGACCTTTCTCCCATACGTTAATGATATTCTCACCAGCACTTTTACATACTCTTCCACCTGGGCAATGAGTCACTCACATTTACATAACTAACACAGTCCACTTGAATATGTTTCCCTTAATACTACTAATTAAAATCTCCAAAGTGTCATGTTAACTCTAGACATAGAGAATACTACTGTATATATACGTGTATTCAAACACATGCACACATACCTTTATCATAAATGTGGGTCTGTTCATTGACTATTCATTCTGGTGAACCAATTGATCACTGTAACAACACTACAATGCTTTAATTATAGTTCTACAGTATGCTGACATACAGTAGGGTGCATTCATTCACATTTTGATGTTTTCAAATAGTCTTGCCTATTTTGTCCATTTTATCCTCTTCTGGAACTTTACAAACTCCTTGTCAAGTTTAATAAAATATCCTGTTGGGTCTTTGCGTTCTACTGAATTTTTAAAATAATTTTGTAATAATTAGCCTCTTTATGAAATGGAATGTTCCTATCCAAGAACATAGTATGTCTTTGTCCATCAGTACAGTTTCACTGTTGTCTTCAAATAGATCTTGTACACTTCCTGTTAGGTATTTTATAGTTTTGTTACTATGATGGGACCATTTATTAACTGATTGTACATATCGATTAGGAAAGCTATTGATCATTGTATGTTGACAGTGTGATGGAGCTACTTTAGTATTTCCTTCTTGTAGTCTTAAGTTTGACTCTCTCAAATTTTCTAGGGAGATATATTGTTTTATGAATGGTGAAAATTTGCCCCATTGCCATCGCCTACAGCTTTTACTTAATTATTCTCATTGTGCTATGTTGGCTGTAACCTCCAATATACAACTAAATAGTACTGATTATGGTGAACATTCTTATTTCTGGCTTTTTTAGTTAGAAAATTATTTAGCTGTGAATAACTCAAGTTTAGTTCCCCTTCCACATCCCCTCTTCCATAATTAGGAGTCTGGCAGGCTCCTGGTTTTGATACAACTGCTCAACTCAAGGGTCCCAAGTGAGTCAGGCTCTTTAGATCTTTCTTGACCTCATCCTTAATATGTTGGGTTTTTCCTTAGGCTCCTTACATCTTGCTTGAAAAATGGCTTTTTCTCATAATCAAGACAAAAAGTTGAAGGACAAAAAAGAATAGTGCTAACGTCGTCTTTTTTGTCAAGAAAAACAAAGATTTTCAGAATGCACAACAGACATCCGTGTACCGCCAAGTGAACTGAACTCAATTCTGGGACCACCTCCAAAATCAAAAGAGGTTGAGAACACAAGCATTTATCTGGGCACCTTGGCCCTCTGAAAAGACACTGAGGTTTTGTTAGCAAGGAAGAAATGGACGTGGATAATAGGCAGAAAACTAACACTGTCCACACCACACTGACTTTCTAGGGGATGTGTTGAGTGTTTCAAAATTGTTACGATGTGTGCTGTAATTTTGCGATGCAGAGTTTTATCAGCCTGAGGGAGCTGTTTTCTAATTCTTAGTTTGATGAGGCTTTCTAAAATCAGGCATGAATGTTAAATGCTATCAAAACCCTTGTGGCATCTATGAGAATATGTTTGTTTTTTCAATTAATATGTTAATTTAGAGTAATACATTCCAATTGTTGAATCATTGCTGCAATTTTGGGATAAACCATGCTTGGAATGTGGCCATTCTGTTAATTCATTATTGTATTTAATTTGAAAATACCATGCTCATATTTTTTCGCATCAACACTCACTTGTGAAATTCATCTATAGTTTTCTTTACACTATTTTTATGCAGTTTTCATGAGAAATCTATAGCCACATAGAATGAGTCAGGTAAATTCCCATCTTTTTCCATTTGAATAGGTTGACTGGAATTACGTGGTTCCTTGAAGATCTGGTAAGATTCTTCTTTTTAATAACTTAGACCCAGTTGCCTTATAAATGTGATGGACCAGTAGTTATGTTTTACCGTTTTCCCTTGATTCTTAGTACCCTCAGCTTTTCTGTCTCTTCTTGAAATAGTGGCTATTTTTCTAGCTTGTATGATATGCTTTATTTTCAATTTTTTGCCTAATATATGCATTTTGTTAAAAACTTGACTCTAAGTACAGTCTTAGGGCATAAAATGTTTCAGTCAATGACAGACTGTGTATACGATGATGGTCCCAGAAGAGTACTGGATTTCATTGTACTTTTTTGTGTTTAAACATTTAGATACATAACTACTACTGTGTTTTAATTGCCTACAGTATTCAGTACAGTGACATGCTGTACAGGTTTGTAGCCTAGGAGCAATAGGTTATACCACGCAGCCCAGGTGTGTAGATGGCTATACTATCTAGGTTTGTGTAAGTGCACTCCGTGTTTGCACAACTGTTGTCAAAACTACATGGGGTTTCAGCCTAGGTCCAGTTTCTTGTCTCATAGATCCAATTATTGAGAGAAGGAAAATTGCCAAGGAAGAAGAGAGTTTTTTAATATGAAAAATATGCCTTGCCAGAAGAACTGGGAAGCTGCCTCAAAAATCTGTCTTTCCGACTAATGGAGATCGTGGGCTTTTTTATTTCAAAATATTACGTGGATACAAATGTTTTTGGTTGTATGTATTCATTTTGTTATGCTTGAGTCAGGGTTACAATGTGCCCATCACTCAGGTACTGTTCACTGTACCCATCAGGTAGGTTTGTGCCCAACCCCTTCTCCCACCTTCCTTCCCCCAATTGGTTTTCACTGAGTTTTACTTCCCTCTGTGCACATGTGTGCTCATCAGTCAGTTCCAATTTAATAGCGAGTACGCATGGCATTTATTTTTCCATTCTTTAGATACTTCACTTAGGACACTGGTCTCCAGTTCCACCAGAATTGTTGCAAAGGCCTTAATTCATCCTTCTTGGCTGCCTAATATTCCATAGTATACATGTGCCACATTTTGTTAATCCACTCCGAATTGATGCGCACTTGGATCGATTCCACATCCTTGAAGAACTAAAAATAGACCTAGCATTTGATACAGCAATCCCACTCTTGGGTGTTTGCCCAAAGGAAAAGAAGTCATTTTATCAGAAAGACACCTGTATGCCAATGTTTATTGCAGCACAATTCACAACTGCAAACATGGGCTTCTAAAGGAGAGACCACGTGCCTTGGGACAAGCCCTGGTGTATAACTAACAAAGAGCTACGTGCACTGGGGGAAGATTGTAGTTGGGGATGGTGAATCTTGGGGTCAGGAAGTCTGCCCAGGGGCCTTTAAAAATCTCAACTCCTTTGTCTTGCAGAAAATCTACCATTTCTGGAAAACTCAAAAGGTCAAGTAGTTAAGAGAGGATTACAAGAAAACATTTAGGGGTCATTGAGCTGGTTACACAACAACAAAATCACCTAGCAACACATTTCTCAGAACATATCCCCATCATTAAGCAACACATGGCTGTTTTGACGTTTCATCAGTTTTGACGTTTTTGCTCACATTTTCATGCCTTCACAAATTGTCATTTCATTATTGACTCCCTCTTTGAGTTATTTAAAACATTTTTTTCAAAATATGAGTAGTAGGGTGCATTTGTTTTTATTTTGTTGTTGTGACTATCCCCAATAGTGGATGTTTGCTGTTTTGTGCTACCTAGCAGCTAGCCACCCCTCCAATTTTGAGGGAAGCCTCTGTTGTGTGGGTTTCAGTGGAACAGCCTTGTCCTCCTCCTCCGGTTACCTTGGCATAGTTAGAGGACGGCCATATGACTTAAACTTAGCCAACCTAACGCTCTTGTCCAAGATTTTGACTACTGAAGGAGGTATGACAAGCTGTACAACAGGAACAAATGAGCAAGTGTTTACAGAGGTAAGGACAATGATGTGGAGAGTCCAGAGGTGAGGACAGCAGTAAGATTCCAGTGGTAGCAAGTGTCTAACGACAGCAGTGGACAAGGTTATGCCCTAACTAGACCTTGGTTATCTTTCCTGATGTCTGGCCTGGACGTCTTTGCATCTTGCCTCATTCTCCAGCCTACAGTTGATTCTGTAAGCTCCGTGATAGCCTTCCAATAAATTTCTTTACTTCTTAAGAAATCCATAGTAAGTTCTGTTGATTGCAACCAAGAGGTACTTTTATTGGTAATTTAAAATTTCCTGCGTTAGAGCTAGTAAATATTGGCTATAAAAATTCTGCTTTATGGGAATTTATGGAGATTTTTTTCTTGGGGGCCTAACACACAAATTTTGTTAACAGTATATTTTCTGCTTAACTCTCAGTTTATTAAATACAAGATTTTATGTACCAAACTTGTTTCTCATATAATTCAAGCCTTATATGTATATTTTTCGTCCTATTTGATTTGTTAGTTTCTGAGATAAGTGGGTTTAGGTCTTATACCATTAGTATAAATCTGGCCAGGTCCTGACCATTTTGTTGGTGCACTCCCAAATGCTAGTGTCTGTAGGCGTTTCTCTTGGGCCAGTTTCTCCAGAGAAGAATCTTCCAGTTCTTTGCCAAGAGAGATACAAGGCAGGCTGCCAATATGCTGGCTGAAGAATATTAAAAGAGAGCCAAGAATATCCCCAACAGAGATGTATTTTCTTTTAATCCTCCTACCTTTAATACCATGCTTAGCCTCGGGTCTAAAACAAGCATTCTCATCTCTCCATAGGAATAACCTTTTGCCTGCTGAAGAGTTGGGGAAGGTGGGCAGGTAGTTATTTAGAGGGGGGTTAGGGACACCAAGGTTTAAGTCATCATTGCACAGACTTCCAACCCTTCTAGTTTTAGTCATGTCCCTCGCTCCTTCCTGTCCAGCTTTTCCAGGGTCCCATGATTCAGACGACCTTGCTTTTCATTTGCATTTCTTCTACAGGCCCTTAGGGTTCATCTTTCTCCAGTGTGCTGAAGAGGTCACGTTCATCCAACTGCTTTCCTTTGTCCCAAGTCTGCTGACATCTCTGACCCATGGTCTCTGCCTCCTCAGCTCTCTTTTTCTTTATGGATACATGCGTATATGTACATCCATAGATGTGTATATAATGGGTTTATTATTATGAAATGGAGATGTTTCTTTGTTTCTCTCTCCTTTCTTAGTAACAGAAGTATTTTATTTTTCTCTTTTCTAGTTTTATATGACTTTTCCCCCCAAGGCCAGACAGGGCTGGGAATAGGCTGAGTGAGAGAGGCAGCTAGTGTATGAAATGTCAGGAGACACATGCCCTGGAGTGCTGTCCCTGCCCAGGTATGACCTTGAGAATGAAGCGTGTCTGCACTGCTCTGGAAAGACAGAACTCAAACAGAAAGTCATAGTATTATTGGCCTTAGGGGTCAGAGGATGCAAGTAGGAAATTTAGGTTTTATGTATGGAGAGAATAAACACAGACAGAATAACTCTGCTCAATAACTCCAATGATCAACAGAGAATAATTCCTGATTGTGGGGCTCACTCGGGCTCATTAGAGACTTGTGTTCACCTTCACTGCTTGAAATAATCTTGCCACTTCTGGACAAGAATAAAGAAGAAAATGGGGATTCATATTGGACAGAATGTAACCCAACTAGAATTCAACCACAGAGAGTCATGAACCAAGTTTCTACTAACAGTCCCAGATGGCAATCAAGTTTTTTTTCCAAGGCGATCAATAACTCTAGGCACTGGAGCCCTCACTGGAGTGCTCAATCTTTCTCCCAACTCTTCCCTGCACATTTAATCAGCACCCGTATGATGTTCCAAGGTCAATATTCTCCTTATGAACTAACTAAACTTCATTCTTAAGGGTTTCAAATGCAACAAAAGTTGATCTGCTACAAAGATGAAAGAGCTGCTTACAGCTGTGATAATGAAAATTAAAACAATTGGACACGCTTTCTACTGGGAATTAAACTATTTTTACTAAGACCCACACATACCAGCACTGGAAGAGCTGACACCAAACGAATTAAAATAAATGATATAAAAGCAAATCTGTTCTTACATTGGGAACTTATTAAAAAAAAGGCAAAATACTTTCAGAAAGAAACTAATTTTCAAAAGTCTTACTTCTTTCTTGAAGGAAATCCTTTGCTCTAAAAGTTCCTGTAAAACTCCTTAGTAACTTTTTTTTGGCATAGAAACAGAAATCATCACTTTGTAAAGTCAATGATATCAATTATAGTTTTATTGAAAAATTTTCATAATATAAAAGTTGTGAAATAACTGATAGTTATCGTTGCTCATTGGACTAGGGTACATGCATCAGATGGGGTCCTTACATATTATGCCAAATGTAATAATTGAAGGGAATTTAATAAAGGGGCTATTTACAAGATGTATTAGTCAAGATTCTCTAGAGAAACATCACAAAATTAATATTTTATATACACCCTATACATATAACCTGAAGGTATTTATACAATATATAATATTAATATATATGGGATTTATTATAAGGAATAGACTCATGCAATCACAAAGGCTGACGAGTCCCAAGATCTGCTCTCAGCAAGCTGGAGACCCAAGAGAGCCCATTTGCAGTTCCAGTCTAAGCAAAAACTGAAAAGCAAGAGAACCAGTGGTAAAAATTCCAGTCCAAAGGCAGTAGGTTCAAGACCCAGGAAAAGACTGGTGTTTTGATATGAGTCTGAAGGTAAGAAATGACCAATATCCCAGCTCAAGCAGTCAGGCAGAAGGAGTTTCCTATTATTCCGCCTTTTTTGTTCTAATCAGGCCTTCGATTGAATGAGGGTACCCATGTTAGGGAGGGCAATCTGTTTTACTCTGTCTACCAATTCAAATGTTAATTTCATCTAGAAACACCCTCACAGACATATCTAGAATAATGGAACAAGTGTGTGGGTAGCCCATGGCTCAGTAAAGTTGACATAAAAGTAACCGTCATACAAATAGACTACATTTGAGAAAATGAAGTGTCCTGCGGCTAGAAATAGTATCCCTTATCCTGGGCTGGGAACAACCAAGAGCCATTAAAACCCCTAGCCCTGGAGGAGGGAGACATTGGCATATCCTAGAGAATTTAGAGGTTGCCCAAGAACTGACGCTTTTGTCAGGGAAGGAGCAAGGGAGTAAGTACTCTAGAGACCAGCCCCCCCCCCAACCACCACCCCTATATCATAGAACAGGATGGAAAGAGTACATATTGAACATGAATGAGCAAAAGAAAAACATACAGTAAAATATATTTAAAAAACAAGGGAACTGAGTTAAGTTATAAAATCATGTCCTAAAGCTGCAGCCACGCATGCATGCTAGAATCCACTTGGTAGTTGGAATTGTAGTGATAAAGCTGCTATAAAACAAAATGCAAGCACAGAGGCCCCATCTACACCTATCAAACACACACTTGTGAGTTGCTGGATCAAATGGCAGGTCTACTTTTAGTTCTTTGAGGTATGTTCATACTATTAATATTTTCCATAGAAATTGTACTAGTTTTTGGTTCCATGAACAGTGTATAAGTGGTCCTTTCACTCCACATCCATGCCAGCATCTGTTGTTTGGGACTTTTTCATAAAAACCATTCTCTCACATGAGTTAGATGATATGTCCTCATGGTTTTGATTTGCATTTCCCTGATTATATGTTTATTGGCCATTTATCTATATTCTTTTGAGAAACCTCTGTTCATGTCTTTTGCCCACTTTTTAATGGGGTTGTTGTTTGATTTTCCCTTGCTGTTTTGCTTGAGTTCTTTGTTGATTCTGGTTATTAGCTGTTTATCAGATATACGGCATGCAGATATTCTCTCCCATTCTGTAGGTTGCCTATTCACTCTATTAATTGTTTCCCTGGCTGTGCAGAAGTTTAATTCAATTAAGTCCCAATTATTAATTCTTGTTGTTGCTGTGATTGCCTGTGGGGGTCCTTCTTCATAAATTCTTTGCCTAGGCCCGATATCTAGAAGTGTTTTTCCAACATTCTCTTCTAGAATTCTTATAGTTTTACATCTTAGGTTTAAGTCTATTATCTATCTTGAATTTTTTTTTTTTTTTGAGTGGTGAGAAGTAATTATCCTGTTTCAATCTTCTACACATGGCTCCTCCAATTTTCCCAGCACCATTTATTGAATAGGGTTTCTTTTCCCCAATGTATACTGCTGTCTACATTGTCAAAGATCAGATGGCAATATGAGGATGATTTTATATCCAGGTTCTCTGTTCTGATCCATTGGTCTATGTCTCCACTTTTGTGCCAGTACCATGCTGTTTTGGTTACTATAGCCTTGTACCATAGCTTGAAGTCTGGTAAAGTGATCCTTCCTGATTTGTTCCTTTTCCTTAAGGTTGCTTTGGCTACTCAGGCTCTTTTCTGGTTTCATATAAAGCATAGAATTATTTTTTCTAGATCCATGAAGTACGATGGTAATTTGATGGGGACTGCATTGAATCTGTGAATCACTCCGGGTAGTACAGACATTTTAACAATGTTGATTCTGCTAATCCATGAGCATGGTATGTTTTTCCATTTGTTTATATCATCTGCGATTTCCTTCCTCAGTGATTTGTAGTTCTCCTTGTAGAGGTCTTTCGCCTCCTTGGTTAAATATATTCCTAGGTATTTTATTTTCTTTGTAGCTATTTGAAGGGTATTTATTTAGTCTTTGATTCTCAGCTTGACTGTTGGTGTACAGAAATGCTACTCATTTATGTACATTTATTTTGTAACCTGAGAATTTGCTCAAAGTATTTACATGATGCTAAAAAGTCATCTGACTTATTTCCACTGAGGTGACTACATTGATTACTGACGTGTTACCCCATATGCATACATAGACTGAGTTATATTAGTTTGAAACACATGGTAGTAGACATAGTGTACCCATATACTTTATCCATTATAATAATGCTCCCAAAACAAAGGAAGAACTTCCCTAGATTATGAAATCAAGGCTAGAAATCAATTCTCACATTCAGGAAAAATTTTTCAACCAATCATTTTACCTAAGAATATTTTAGCCTGAAGTAATGCCTTCTGTTCATTCTTTCCTGGATCGTATTTTCTTTATTAAATCCTATAGAAAACCTGCAATTATGTGAGACCTTCTGAGAGGTGGGAGATGATCTTGAGAACATGCTCTGCACACACATGACAGATTCATAATGGGAAGATCAATAAAAGAGTACCTTTAATGTACAGACACAAGACAGATACTTTATATGTATTATTTCATTAAATCCCTGCAACTAGTCTAAATGACAGACATCATTATGCTATTTTTAAGATGATAAATTTGCTGATCAGAATCATTAAGTAATTTGCCTCAGGACTCACAGCGATCAAATGGCCAGAACCATGTTATTAAGTGCTCTAAAAACTGCCGTTACTGTTATGCTATACCTCTGCCATTAAGTCAAAAGACTGGGGTACATCAGCCAGTGAGACAGCCTTTAGAAGCATTTTCAACACCTCCACAACAGTTAGATTTGTCTTACAATATCTGTAAGGTGTGACAGAGAGGAAGGTTCTGCGTTTGGGGCACAGCTGATTTCAGAATGCATTTCGTGAACCACTCACACTGAGCAGCACAGCAATCTCCACCCACTGGGATTATGCCTCAGTGCCACCCTTGAGCTGAGAAGGTCGGGGAGATCCCAGCACACAGCAGATCCATGCAGCAGGGCAGTAAACAGGGGCCAGGCCAAGGAATAAACTGGGAAATCAGTAAAATCTCATTGTTTCAGAGAAAGAATGTATATGTTTGTGTAATACCAGTAATCCTTTTAAAATGCATGGTTATTTCTTATTTTTGTCATTATTGATAAGTGACCATTTTGAAGAACAGCTTGATCACTGACTCCTTAGAATCCTGCAGCATATGCAGTTGCAATGCAAGAAGAGGTTAGATAAGGAA
Source organism: Eulemur rufifrons (assembly GCF_041146395.1). Classification (NCBI taxonomy): domain Eukaryota; kingdom Metazoa; phylum Chordata; class Mammalia; order Primates; family Lemuridae; genus Eulemur; species Eulemur rufifrons. The sequence goes on from NC_090994.1 coordinate 7,454,939, forward strand.
TCTGAAGGCAGGCAAACTTCATCTGTCTTGGTGCTCAAATTACTTGATCTTTCTGAGCTTCAGTTTATTTGAAAGATAGTTGTAGTCATAAAAGTAACATATGTTGTGTACTATGTGCCCATTATATGCATTGATTTATGTACTTATCATAATAACCTTATATGCTAGATCTTATTAATATTCTGGTAAGTAGTAGAGCCAGGATCCAAATATTAATATAAGCTTTTTTAAATGCCTACACTATTTGGATTTTGTAATTATTAAGCAAGATGATATATTTTAAATGCCTATCAAAAACATGAGTTCCTTTTGGTAAAATGACCTCATGGTTGCCTTCCCTGGTCCCTATACCCCCACCTCAACTCCATATTCAAAGAGGAGCGATGTTGCTATGGATCAATCAATTTCAAGGATACTTATTGGCCTTCGCTTCCTAAGAGCAGGACCATCCAAATGGAGGATGTATAAATAACTCTGTTTTAGGAGGAAATCACCCTCTTAGTGATTGAAATATTACTTCATAATTAATATAATAATAATAAATGCTGTTTGCTAAAGGAGCCTTGTTTACCATTGAAGAAAATGAAGGAAGAAAGTATCTTCATGTCTGCGTATCATTTTGGTATACTATGTTTCAAGACACATCAAACAACTAAAAGCAAAGCCACAATAATCTACAGATTTCCAGTTCAAAGTGGTTTCTTTCTTTGTTTTTAAGTCAACCATGGTAAGATTTCCTGATTCTTTATGTTAATAACCCAAAAGATACAAATGGATGAAAACTCACAACAACAACAACAACAACAACAACAACGAAGTCTGATAATCCTCACTGGAGGCAGATTTAATGTTTAAAAAAAAAAAAAAACAACCAATCAGCAACGTGGAGTCAAATTTGCAACACTCTCAAAGAAAGCTGGGAGATCGAAAGGTTAAAAAAGGGAGAAAATGGTAGAAATAGAGGAAATGTTCAGTGGTTCAACATATCATGCCTTTAAAGGATATACAATCGATTCTCATTATTTTTGTTATAGTCTATGAAGTGGCTGTGAACACGGAGTTTGTGAATAATGAACCCCTCCTGCCCCTAGGGGAATTACAGGGTTAGATTCCTGCTCTTTGAGCCTTTGGTCACAACATTTGCATCAACTGATCAATACTCAACTTTGTTTTCTATGTGGGTTTCTGTTTAAAGAACCGTATTTTATACATATTTTGATTAATTAGCATTGAACTCACAGCCAACAGCACTGTAACTCATGTCTGAACAAAGCTTCTCTAAAATGCCTAATTTCTCCATAAGGAATATTCCAGTCTTCCCACCCTTCGGACCACCACACAGCCCTCCTGCACAACATGTGGGGACCACTTTAAACAGAGAAGTCCCCAACCAAAACCACCAATATGTAAAAATAAGAACGTGCCACTTTTTTGTAAAAATAAACAAGTTTACCATAAAAACATACTTGTTTTGATACAGGAACTGAAATAAGATAACAGAGCATTGACTTGTTCACCTCAGCCGATAACGTACGTGCTGGGGGACTGAAATTCGTCGCCGCTGGCCCACGTGCATGTTCGCAAATGACCATGAAAAGCACCGCAAGTATTATTCTAGGATTACAAGTAAATTTTATCAAGGAGGCAAATTCACAAATGAATAATGAGAAACAACTGTATGAGCATGTATAACATTCTAAGTAACAGATATAATAGACTGAAATTTATTCACATCAAACATTTTTGTATGAAATTGAGAAATCTTATCACACCTGGGTGAAATCAAAGAAGAGACTGTGTAATATTTTCTGGCAAAATCTCTGAGCTAGCATCGTATAAGCAACATCCAAACAGAAATAAAAATGCATTAGTATGAATAAACAAAACAATAAGGAACAATACCACCAATAGAATAATGGGTAAGAACGTAAACAGTGTTCACAAGGAGAGAAATAAGTAACCACTGATCACAAAGTGCTTCAAATTTAATAGTAATCAGGGAATATAAGTGTGTTGCTCACAAAATTATCAATTTAATATTAACAGAACTTATTAGCAAGGCTGTGGAGAAATAAGGATTCCAATGATCTTTTGGTTCTGACACCATGAACAATTTTGATGGGCAATTTAAGAATATTAATTTAAAAAACAGCCTTTTGAGCAAACATTTCTTTTTTTTTTTTTTTTTTTTGTTTTGTTTTGTTTTGTTGAGACAGAGTCTCACTTTGTTGCCCAGGCTAGAGTGAGTGCCGTGGCGTCAGCTTAGCTCACAGCAACCTCAGACTCCTCGGCTTAAGCGATCCTACTGCCTCAGCCTCCCGAGTAGCTGGGACTACAGGCATGCGCCACTATGCCCGGCTAATTTTTTCTATATAGATTTTTAGTTGTCCATATAATGTCTTTCTATTTTTAGTAGAGACGGGGTCTCGCTCAGGCTGGTCTTGAACTCCTGACCTTGAGCAATCCACCCGCCTCGGCCTCCCAGAGTGCTAGGATTACAGGCGTGAGCCACCGCGCCCGGCCCCGAGCAAACATTTCTTATAGGAATAAAATCATTAAATCTACAACAATAATCATCAAATCATTCTTACAAAAAATCTGAAATTCTATGAATGCTCAACAATGAATTATAAAACATAAGATAGAATATTATTTACCCATGTAAATGATATTATAGAGGATTCATATATGAATATATCCTAAATACAAATGTACTAAAATAACACACAGCAAAACCATGAATGTATATACAATGCAAATATATACATACACACCCCAGTATAACCAGATACATCTATGCATATAAATATTGCTTCATATGGTATATTCACATATATATCCACAACTACATGTATCAAAATGTTAATAGTGATTATTTCTAAAATTTGAGTAACAAATGATTTTTACTTTCTTCTTAATGTTTTACTGTATTTTTCAAATGTTTTAAAGTAAATTGTATCACTTTGTATAAAGCAAGAGGAGGCATATTTAAAAATAGGGTCAGTAACAACTAAAAATAATTAGATTTTAAGAAAAATATTTAACTGGTATGACACTGTTCAAACTTTAGCCTCCTGTTTAAGATTATGAGTTTTGTTTTGTTTTTTTGCTTTCTTCAACTTCCTTGGGTGCTCTTAAGAATAACACCGAGCCCAACTCTCTCAGTAAGAAGTTCAATACTGAGCCATTCTGCAATCATTCAGATTTGCCAATATTCTGCAGAAAATGGTCCTAGCAGAGATACTAATGTGTTCATACCTGCTCAGGTTTCCTACCATTCTTAACTGATTTTAAAAATCCAAATTTTTCACTGTGAAATTGTAAACGGTGTGCGGCATCTACAAATGTCGTCAAATCCAAGTTGGGTAGTTTATGGTCGAGTCTGTGCAGGGCAATGGCCAGGGAGGTTGTACCCTTCGTGGTGAACTGGCAGGAGCTGCATTATGGAAAGGAGGGTGTACAAAGTCCTCTTTGGTAGGAAGATCACATTTAGGCTCATCAGATTTAAACACACACACACACACCCACACACACACCCACACACACACGCACATTGTCCTATGCGTCTGATCGAAAAAATGGATGCTTTAAATAATTGGAGTTTTCCCCTCAAAAAGAATTGCTTTGAAAATGAAAAACTTGGATTCCCTAACTGCGACCCCAGGCAGCAAGGACTTAGATGTATACGTGTATGTGTGTATGTGTGTGCGTTAAATCTTAATTTTCCTATAACAGAGTAATACACACCATGGGAGTGCGGCTGGGCACTTGTCCCTGGGAAGTCACCGAGGTGAAAAGCAGCTCTGTTTCTGCTGGAAGAGCAAAGAAGGAAGAGGCTAATAGCCAGGGACATAGGCCAGACTGTGGATACTAAACCCAAAAAAAGCAGAAACACATGTCACCCTGAAAATAGCACTGGCTGGACAAATGGTGGACGGGAAGAGCCTGTTGAGAAAGAAGTTGCTGAGCACATTTTAATGCTCTTCGACCATTTGACTTCTGCCATGATTATGAAACCCACAACAAAGGGAGAAAGGTCCACGCACGCTGTGGAAGAGAGCCGATGCAAAGAAGGTGACCCCTGGATGAAAGCTGTGTTGCTGAATGTACAGTGGTCTTCCCTGTCATCCCTCCACAGGTCAAATGAGGTACCCCTGGCACCTAACGCTCAAGTTCAAGATTTTCATAAGAGAAAGACTCCTTGATTGTTCAGTTGCGAAAATCAGCAGATGCCCCAGTCGCTGTCCTGTGGGTGATACAGCTATTAGTGATATAAAAGCCTAAACCACCTCTAGGTTCTGGTTCAGATCACGTGGTCTGGCCCAAGGAGCCACTTGGTTCTGATGACCGGTCCCACGTTGAAGAGCTGTCCCTGCGCCCATTTTATTCAGCCTGGTGCTGTCATTCTTCCCTCAACCTCCTCTCCCGCAGGCTGATTTCTTGTGCCAAATAAACCTCACAAAGGCATGGGCTTGACCATAAAACGAACAAAGTGAGTCCCAAGCCTTGTACAGGAAAGTCCCTGACCAGATGGTTCCTGACCACTGTTTCCCAATAATGTCTGATGTAAGGAGGAAGGAGGTGCCATTTTATAACAGGTTTGTGTTAGGATATAAAGTACTTATCAAGAAGACATGAAGCTTTTCATTCAAAGTAGAGGAAAACTCATCTCTAAAATAATGGCGGAAGATTAATAAAATGTAGAAGTCCTTAATCAGTCTAAGGTCTGAGCCTGTTGTTTTCATTTGAACATTCTCAAAGCAACTTCACCACCAAATCTCAAATTTTCACATTTGAGAGGGGTAGAATACTGTTGTTTGGGGGACAGGGGGTTCATTTGTAAGTAACTATATAGCATTATGAAGATAAGTAATGCACTCATCAGCAAGAGATAAGCATATCACAGGGAACAAAGTAGAACTAGCCATTCTCTTGGGATTAGTCAACCTATGCTCCCAGAGTGTGTATTGCCATTTGAATGTATGTCACACCCATTATGGAATGAGGCAGGAAGGTTTAGCTGCTTCTTTAGTCCACTCTTCTACAGTGGTTATGCTACAAAGTTGTGATTTGGCCTTCCATGATTTTTATCCTATTAATGGGCATTATGTTCTCATCAAGATATTGGATTAGACAGTTTGTTTAAATCCCAAGCCACTTTTTACCGTTTTTCACAAACACAGCATATACACAGAAGAGGGTTGACGTTCTCAACAATGCTTTCAGTTGCTAATTGTTTTTCAATGGCATGCCTGCTATACTCTCCCAAATTCTTAGAAATCATATATTAAATCATGTATTTCAGAATACTGATTTTTTCAACCAACTCTGGGGAAAATATACGTCTTCAAATTCTTGCCTTACCCTTTCCCATACATGCCCTTGCAAGAGCGTTATCACTTTCATGATTAATTCACAGCAACAGATCTCTCTCTGGGTCAGTCTTTCTTCTTCCCAGGTAGTATTAGCATGACTTCCTCACAGAGGGGCCCAACGGCATAAGCACGCATGCTCCGGTGGCTACGTGAGCTGGAGCAGGTAATGGGTAAGTCTCCCCATGAGTTCACATGCTTATTCATGGATAATCATGATTCACTGGCTAACAAATGCCCCCAAATTATAATTTTGAGATATATGGTGAACTAGGGATTGGGGAGGGCACACTGTAAAACACTGTATCCCTACCTTCTCTGATACTACCCTTGTGCTCACTTGGTGACTTCTTTTAAAACAATTTCATTCATGTGGATTTCTAAACAGCAGCCTACATATTTGTATGCATATTTATATGTATTCGTAATATTAAGTCCAAATGCTTAAATGGTAACCTACCAAGCCATACCACTTTTTAATTTGTTTAGAAAACATAATACAGCTGTAACGCAGCAGGGGAAAAAATAGCTTTTAGATATCACTAGCAATCTGATCTTTCCAATTAAATATTTTACTTTTGCATATTTTCTTCCAGTTTTGTACCAATGTATGTCACTAATACATGGGTATTTATCAATTATTTCACTCATGACTGTAACCAAAATTGCCACTTATCTTGGCTTAATCACTCCAACTTTCTTAACTTCAATTTCTTCCCTGAGGGGGAAAAATGTGAATGATATCATTCTACCTGCTTCCCTGCAGTATCAGGAGTCCTTTAGAGAATCAGTGTGAAAATGCTGTGTGAAAACAGTAACACCTACCAATGCAAACCAACCAAAATGAGAATACTGAAATAACCCATAAAGAATTTTGAATATGGATTGTAAGAAACATCAATGAAATACAAGAAAAATAGAAATCCAACACAAAAACAATGCAGGAAATGAATTAAAAATTCACTAAAGAAATTGAATTATTAAAAAAATCAAGTAGAGCTTCTGGAAATGAAAAATTCATTCAAGGAAATACAAAACACAGTAGAAAGCCTTAAGAATAGGCTAGCTCAGGCAGAAGAAAGAAACTCAGAGGAAAAAAAAAATACCTTTGAATTAAACAAGTCAGTCAAAGAAAAAACAGAGAAATAAGAGAAATGAAAAAAACTTACAAGAAGTATAGGATTACGTAAAGAAGCCTAACACAAGAACCATAGGTATCCCTGAGGGTGAAGAAGAAAATACACAATGGCTGGAAAATCTATCTGAGGGAATACTTGAGGAAAATTTCCCACGTCTTGCTAGAAATATGGACATCCAAGTATTAGAAGTGCAATGGACACCTCGGAGATTCATCACCAAGAGGCAAACACCACAACATACAGTCAACAGACTGGCCAAAGTCAGCATGAAAGAGGAACTCCTATGAATTGTAAGGCGAAACCATCAGGTAACTTACAAAGGAATACGCAAACCTTCCTTCTTCAGCGTAACTGAGTTGATAAACAGTTTCACAATACACCCATCTAGTGTTCAAGCTGGAAGTCCGAGACTCAACTTGGACTATCGCCTGGTTCCTCACTTCTCACATCCTATCAGAACCAAGTCATGCAGACCCTGACTATAAAATGTTTCTAAAAACTGCACACTGTTCTCCATCACTTCTGTGACCTAATTAGTCCACTATAATACTATTCCTTGCTAAAAAGATTACAAAGAGCTTTCAAATTAGTCTCCTTGCTTGCATACTTCATTCTGTGTGGGTTTCCACACAGCAGGCAAAGTGATCTTTGTAACCAGAATCTCACTGGGTTACTCCCTTGATTAAACCCTTCAATGGATTCTCACTGTGCTTAGGTCTATAAGAGGAGAGCTTCATTATCTGGGAACTGACCATTTCTCTTCCTCTTGCACCATTCTCCCTCATACTATGTCCTGCACACTAGTCTCATTTCAGTTTCTCAAGGGCACCAAGCTGTTACCATTTCAGGGACTTTGCACAGAAACAACCGCTGCCTGAACATCCATCTGTGCTCTCGGGAACTGGTCACCTCCTACTTAGACTTTAGGCTCTAGTTTAAATATCCTTTGTTAAAATAGTTTTCCTTGGATGCACTAATATTAACTGACATGTATCACAGTTTTTATCTTTGTATTTATTTGTATGAACATCTGTTGGCTCTTTTCCCTTCCAAACTATGTTCTGGGAAGTCAAGGACCACATTTATTTTCAATCTACTGGACCTCAGGACTGGCTCATCATAGGTGCCCAGGCACTATTTTAAAGCATCTTCCATAAATGGTTAATTCATTTTAAAAGTATAAGTTAAAAAGACTGCAAGGAACTAGCCCAAAGGCAATCTATGGTGCTCTTGCTGGCAAGAAGCCCTTGGAAATCGGCTCTTCTCACCCAGCCCTTCTCAACTCCACGGGTCAAGGGCACTGCAGGGTTCTTGATGACTTGTGCAAACTCAGCTCAGGGGAGCCAGACCTTCTTCTTCCCTTGGCTCCACATGCAAATAATATGAACATTTTCTTATTAAAAAGGAAAAGAACATCTAAGGTATTTTATTTTGAGTATTTGTTCAGTGAAGAGAAGTTTACACAGCTTGTGGAGAATTATTCGGCAGGAAATTAAATCTCCGTAATTCTGAATTTTCACTTTGCTTTCAATTGGCAAAGTTTTCTGGCAAACCACTCTCCCCTCTAGAACATTCATAATACCACATCCGCCACCAAAACGTGCTTTCTGAGCCAAATCACAAAACAGGTTAAACAAGATGACTCTCTGGAGGTCTGAGATACCAGGCCTTAGATAGGCCATGAACACACCACCTGGGCATGCAGACATGGCCAGCAGCTGAGCTTTGCATAGTAATTTGAAGCTTATGAAGCACTCAAATAAGATAATGGATTAACAAAGAAAAGATTCTCTTACATTATGTGAATATATTATCCTGGTTTGAGCCTCCCAACAATTTCACGAGATTAATCTTAAAACTCTACTTTACCAGTGAAACAACTGAGCAGCTCAGAGAGGCTTAAATGACTTGCTGGAGGTCACACAACTAGTGCCCCAAATGCAAAATTCAAAGTTAAAGCTTTTAACAAGTATTTTTAAAATTATCCCATGCTACTTTTCTTCAGCAACAATCTGATTATTTGGCTATTTTATTTAGGGAACAGAACCTCATCTAGAAGCAAATAACTGCAGTAGGGAGTAGATTTGCATCTTAAACAAACAACTGGATCCTTTATTTACTAAGGGTAGCCAGATTAATTTTTATCTTTTTACTTTGCTCTACTCAACAAGGGCAATGATTTTTGTCTCAACCGAACTAGAAGACTTTAAAGGGCTTTGGTACAGGGAATATGAGAAAATTGGACAGTAATTTACCTTATTTTGCTATATCTAAGGGACCACAGATAGTTACACTCATCATTATTTCTATGTGTTTAGAAAGAACAAGAAATTGGCCAGACGCAGCGGCTCACGCCTATAATCCCAGCTCTTTGGGAAGCTGAGGTGGGAGGATTGCTTGAGCTCAGGTGTTTGAGACCACTCAGGGCAATATAGCAAGACTCTCTCTATGACAAAAAAATTTTTAAAAATTAACAGGCATGGCGGCAGACATCTATGATCCTAGCTACTCCAGAGGCTGAGGCAGGAGGGATTGCTTGAGCCGAGGAGTCTGAGGTTGCAGTGAGTTACAACAGTGCCAACGCACTCCAGCCTGGGTGACGGAGCAAGATCCTGATGACTAAAAAAGGGGTGGGGGAGAAAAAAAGAAAAAAAAAATACTCTAATTAAACCAGGATAAATCAATGGTAAGATGAATTCCAATTTCAAAAATGTTTAAATATTTTTTAAATGTGCTTTTAGAATCTACGAAATATACAAGATAACAGACCAGTATGATAGAGAAAGTATTGTCTCTCAGGTATCTCTTTAGAAACTTGTTCCTTCTGCTAAAATCTCAACTAAGCCTTCATCTTCTTCATCTGGAATATTAATATGCAAAACCTATTCTTTTTTCCATCTTACTTCTCTCCTTCCAACCCATTCTCGCTATTGCTATTAATCATTCTGAATTACAGCTCTGGCAGTGACTTCCACAGATTAAAGACTTTCATTGGCTTTCAAGACTGTATCAGGATTCAAACACCTTAATTTGGCATCTATAGCACTTTACAATGGGCTCCCAAACTGCCTCATGTCCTCTGGTGTTCTGCACACCGTATTGTGTGTCTTACCCACAGACCGTACCATGGCTGCCCACCATTCTCCAAGCATGTGTCCTGTCATACCTACATACAGAAGTGACATCTCAGTGATGTCATTGTTCTCCTTCTTTGCCAGTAAACGCTTATGCATCCTTCAAGACTCAGATCAAGTGGAATATCCTTCCTGGAGCAAACTCCCCACTCCGAGGCAGCTCAGAGGGCCGGAAGGGAGAATCAGCAATAATTCAGTCCAACTCACTCCTTCCACGGATGAGAAGAAAGAGCCCCAACCAAGCCAAGTGTTTTGCCCAACATTATACAGCAAGCTAATGACACAACAATGTTAGGACAAGAATCCATGGTTTCTCAGCCCTACTTCACTTTTTACTGTGCTTATGTGAACATAAATGAAAGAAAAGAGGGGAAGTAAAACCTGAGACCACCCCTGGTCAGGAGACAAGATGATGTTCTGCAAAGTCAGTCACAAGTGGATCCAGATCTCTTTGCTCTTGGCTTACTTCACCCCACAGAATAATCATCCCCATCTCACAAAACACTGTGAGACTGAAATGACATTTGTGTATTTCAATGCCTATCACAGCACCTACTTAATAAATGTCAGTTCCTTTATCCATGTCATACTAGGTGAGACCTAAATATGGATGCTTCTAGGTTAAACCCGTTGTCAAAACCACCAATGTAATTAAGGAGTATTTTATTTAACACATCTGTAAAAACACACAGCTTTGGTGTATGTTCCCCAAGCAGGGTGATACACCCTGTTTATACTATACACATGTGTTCACTTTAAGAATGGGTGAGTGGCATTGCCACTGAAGTCATAGCTTTTAGGTATTAACCCTCAGCTGGAAAATGGATCAATTAGGCAAACAGAAGGAAGCAAACAAATCTACAGCTATGAATGTCAACACACACAGCCAGAAATAGGGAGAGAGATCAAAGGCAGATGACAGCTACCCAGGAGAGACACCAAGATGATTAGCATTGGGGCAACAAGATCCCAGCACCCAAAAGACCTTTTCAGAACTTCCAACCATATCTGGAGAGAAATCAAAGGCGCTATCCTTGGCTATTGCATTTCAAAATAAATAAAGACTCCTCTACTTCCTTCACAAAATATCAGCCAAGCTAAATTTATGCTCTAGAATATTACCCTGGGAGCCGTCCCTGGAAGGAATCATTTTAACCCTAATACTGCTCTTTGTTTGGAATCCAAGTCTTCTGCCCTTGCCCACACAGCCATTAGCAGACAAATTAGAAAAGCATCCCATCAAAAAATATTTACTGAGCAAAATGGTGCAAAGTGCTGTAACTAGGGGAAGTGCCAGTCCCCAGAAATAACTGAAGCATTTCTCTTCAAGTATTCTAAACTTATTCTATTACTAGTTCCTGCTTTAGGGTTAAAGCACTGCCTTCTTGTGAAGGTCATCTTTGAAGTGTCAAAATCCTTGGTATGAGGATAAAACATTTAATGGACACCACCCTAGGGAAGAGCTGTGACATCTGAGAACATTAGACTGGGAAGCGGTCATCAAACGTATTAAGAAAGAAGGGGAAAGAAAGATAGGAGAATCAAGAGACTAGACTTGCTCCTTCAGTGCAGTTAAATATTGTGTAACGTAGAGCTATATTAAAAATAGATTTTATATATACTCTAACTTCTATCAATTGGTTGTGGCTTTCTACAACTCTGAGCCCATTTCTGGACACGGGAGGAGAGATGAGTGGTGGAAAACATTGTGCATATTTTGTAACCTTGCTAGAGGGAAAGAGCACAGCATTTAGAGCCAGAATCTGCTATGCACATCACTGCACTTCAGTGACAGTCAGTTTTCTTATCTACAAAGGACAGTAAGATTGTCCGCAAACTGAGCCTCTGGCTAAATTAAGAAGTAATTTATTGTCAGGTATTAAGTGGCTTACAAAAATCACATGAAGGTTGGAAGAGCTCGCTCTAACCTGACTTCCTGGAACACTTCCCAGTCTCCAGTATCACACTGCCTCTTCCAGGATGGCAGGGAAGCTGTCACCAGCAATGCCAGAAGGTGCCAGGTTAGGAAGCCTCTGTCTGAAAAACCTCCCTGTCTGTACTGCAGCTCTTCTCAGCAAATAAGTATCTCTGTCTGCTCTGTCTCTACTGAACTCATTTCTGAACTGAAATCTCCCAGGAGTGCCTCTGATTGCTAGTACCAAAATCACACGCAGCTCTCCACCTGCAAGGGAGCTCGAGACCCTGAGATTTTGGACTTTGGAATGTCTAGGCTAGGAAAGCACTACAGACAATGCCATCCTGGTAAGTGGCCCAGATGCTCCTTGAGGACGGAGCCACACATGTCACCTGCTGATGAGATTGCGGGTAGCTGATGTCTCTCAGTGGAGTCTTTCATCCAGGAATTGCCATCAGCTGAAGAAAGCTAACTCATCCATGATGAGGCACACCACATCTGATGACTGGTCCACACAAGGGTGTGAAGAACCAGACCCTCTGCCTCCAAGGCAGGATCACTCTGAAGGGTCTCCCAGCACCAGGGGTCCTCATGGAATTAACTAAATCCTTTATTGTGACTGCCTCATAGTTCAACTCCTTTCTCTGCCCAGTCTCAGGTCTTTTATGCCTGCAGAGCAATTGATCTCATCATCATTCTCCAATATAAACTTCCCACATACAATCATTCACCACACAATCTGCTTGCTGAGGAGCCTGACCTAAGACAGACATGCTAAAGAGAGGTGGAATAAAGCTTCAGGAAGCCAATCCTCAATACTCACAACTTTTATGAATACTAAATAGAATAACTCATGTGAAAATATCCCTAGGATCTGTATGTACTGGTGCACTTTGAACCAGTACATACTTGCTTAATAATAACATGATATAGCTAACATTTGTTGAACACCTACTATGTTTCCAGATACTGACCTAGGTTCTTGGTATAAACTAACTCATTCATCCCTGTAAAGAATACTATGAAGTAGATACTATTATTATCCATTCCACAAATGAGATCATTTGTAACGTTAAACAGACTGTAAAAGTGGCAAGATTTTAATCCACACAGTTTAATTCTAAGCCTTGCACTCTTAAATACTTTTTTGCCTCAATAATAAATTTGCAGCCAATAAAATCCCTCACACAAAAAAGTCTCTGCTTTAACATTTCAAAAATGGGATTAGAAAAAGGGGATTAAGGGATTTTTATTGGGGTCTGTAGTAGGCTGGATATTGACCCCCTAACATGCCCACGTGCTAATCTCTGGAACCTATGATTATGTTACCTTACATGGCAAGAGAGGCTTTGCAGATGTGATTACATTAATGACGTTGAGATGGAGACATGATGCTGGATTAGCCAGGTAGGTTCGCAATGTAATTGTAAGTGTCCTTAAAAGAGAGAGGTAGAAGGAGATACTATGAGAAAAAGAAGAGAGACAAGAGAAGTGGGCGATGTGGTGACAGACACAGATTAGAGTGATGCAGCCACAAGGCAAACAATGCTGGCAGGGGAGGGAGGTCTCATCTCCCACCTGACCATTGTCCCATGTAGATGAAGTAGAAGGTGTTGGCACCCAAACCCAAGGACAAGACTCATTCCAGACTCCTACTCTCAAAAACTGTAAGTGAATACATACCTTTTGTTGCAAGACAGTCAATTGCGGTCATTTGTTTCAGTAACAAGAAACTAACACAGGACTATAGAAAATTATAGTATTTACAGTAATATATGGAAGCCATCTAGAACTACGAGTGAGATCTGCCTACCACTGCAGGTTAACAGAAACAGTGCAAGGAACCATGAAAATATCGCCCTTGGGCTTAGACTTCACCACCTTCTACTTCATCTACATGGGACAGGGGTGAGGTGGGGGATATGACTCAGACATAATAAATGTATATCTGGCAGTTACAAATTGTACATAGGGCAGGTCAACCAGTCATACTTAAATTTCAGAGTAGCTTTTTCTGTGTTCCACCTGACAAGTGGCCTTGCACATTGTCAAAACAAGAACCAGCGTTGAGGCCCACACGGATCCAAACATGGGGCAGAGCAGACCAGCTTCCAAGCGCTGATCATCTGTCAGAGGATGAGAGAAAGAGAAGACCCCATACAAATGCCATTAGAGTCTTTCCTTGGAAAGACAAAGTGTTTCCTAAGTTTAGAAAGCCTCATTCCATCCCAGCTTTCTTATCCCCTGTGCCAGCTTCCTGAAATCCTTTCTGGAATAAAGTAAATATACATAAAGAAATAAATAGTTCTCCTTATCTTCACTGTCTAGTTATAACCACAAATAGGTTTAGCAACAGCTATGGTATGAATCAGGAATAGAGAGGAGAATGGTCAATTCTGAGCAATCATAAATCACTATCTCAAGGGAAACCATAAATAAAGAGTACCTACAAATGAGGTGATCTAAACCAGTGCTTCTCAAACTACCTGCAGTGAAAGAACAATCTCACTAAAAATTTCCCATCCATCATGGTTCAATACCCTCAAAAAATGCTATCAGAATGAATACTAGAAAAATACAATTGAAGATAAAGACCTACAAAATGCAAGCTCACGTTATTTTACTTAGAAGATGCAACGAACAAAATCACTATGTTAAAATGCTGTCAATGGTTTTGAAGGCTTACTTTTAATTGCTGTACTGCTTTTGTCACCAACCGATAAACGATTCAAAGATGGGCATTGGTCCACAGAACAGACTTTGAGCAACCCTGATCTACACCAGTGGGTACAAGTAGAGGTATTTGCTATTAATACAATGTGAAATTTACATTGGCTTCCTTATCAAGTTCAAAGTATCTTGAATTCCTTGGAATACAGGAAGGTGGAATGTGGAAGGCCAAAATCATGTTGCTTGAAATAGTCCAGAATTGCAGGTCAATAGGGCAATTTTGTGAAAAGTTGGGGGAAATGATTTTTTCTAAGGCCTCTGCAACCAACAAAATTTCATTCTCCAATTGTTCCACAAAATACTCTCAAGGGAATCTGCCTGAAGGTCACCTGCACGCTTGCTTGAAAGGCATATTCCAGGGTCCTCGCCCTAGAACCACTGATTCACAATCTTTGTTAGTGAAACGTGAGAATTCACATTTTTATTATGTCACCCATCTAATTTTTAGACACACAAAACATTAAAAACTAGTGCATTTGTTTTTTTTTTTAAAGATAGATTTATAGCACAAAATTATTCTCTTCCAATAAAATGCAATTAAACAAATTCTTTTTTTCATTTTTACATTCTTTTCGAGTTTCATAACTACATCATATTAGGGTTAGTGCGTACTTAGATCAAATGTTTTTACATCTCATCTTCTTTCAATTAAAGTAGCTTGCAATATTTTGAAAGTAAACACTTTTGTTTTTTGTAGTCTTTGTTACAGAAATTGTTTGGCAGGGAAAATGTGGAATACACGTCGGGGGAAGAGGTGTAATGACTGGCTTTAAGGAAAATGACACTTGTCCTAGAATAGCTGGAGATCATTTGGGACTCATTTAGTTCTGGCTTAGTGGGAGAACTGATCAAATGAACCTAGAAACTCAGTTATCAGCACCGAACATCTGCAGAGTGGCTGGCTCTGAAAATTCAGTTTGACGGGAGTATAAATCACAGTATAATTCCACACTACCTTTCTGAAATCCCTTGATCCAAAAGGGCATATCTTTATGCTGACACCCAAAACTCTCCATTCACTTGCCTCTACTGAGAAATACTGTGGGTTTTTTTTTTTTTTTTCTTAAAACCCTTCCTTGCTGTAAAACAAAATGATTACATAAGCATTTTATCTTTGTAACCAAGATGGCTGGTTTTCAGGGAATACATAAGCCCAAAAGAGAAAATAATTAAAGCATCCATTTTTTGAATGACTGTATGTGTCAAATATTTTATGCATTTTTTTAAATCCTCACAATTCAGCAAGGAAGACATCAGAATCTTCATTTTATACACAAGGAAATGAAGATCAGTGAGGGTTAGGAACAAACCAGAAATCCCACGGCAAGTAAGTGACAGAAGTCAGAATTGAACCCAACTCTGTCTTACTCCAAAGCCTGTGCTCGGTCCATTACACAAGAAGGCCTCCGAGCCAAGATGAGTTTACAAATATGCCTTTGCCTCAGGAGTGCTTGTGCACACAGAGATGCTTCAGTCTACTGTTAAAAGAGTTTAGGAGCAATCACAAGGGGTGGGTTACCAGGGAAATCTATATATTAATAGTGGATTTGTTCACGAGAGCAGCCAACCATCTGTTTCAGGCACCAGAGAGACCATAAACATATTTGACATTCAGCTACTTAGCCTGATGTCACTTAGCAAAATGTCTTGAAAGTTCATCCATGTTGTTGCATATTACAGGATTTCTCTTTTTTTTTTTTTAAGGCTGAATAGTATTTTACTGTATGTATATACACTCTTTATTCATTCATCTGTCAATGGACATTTAGGTTGTTTCTGTATCTCGGATATTGTGAATAATGCAATGAACGTGGGAATGTTAATATCTCTTTAGGATCTTGATTTCAATTCTTTTGCATAAATATCCAGAGGTAGGGTTGCTAGTTTTAATTTTTTGGCTAGCCTTCCTACTGTTTCCCATAGCAACTACATCATCTTGCATTTCCATCAAAAGTATGCAAAGATTCCTTATACTCCACGTCCTTGCCAACACTTGTCTTTTGTTTTTTTGATAATAGCCATCTTGATAGGTATGAGGTAATATCTCAATGTGATTTTCCTTTGCATTTCTCTGTTGACTAATAACATTGAGAGTTTTTAATATGCCTGCTAGCCATTTCTATGTCTTCTTTGAAGTAATGTCTATTCAAGTCTTTAGCCCATTTTTAAATCAGATTATTAGTTGTTTTGCTATGGAGTTGTAGAAGTTCCTTATATATTTTGGAGATTCATCACCTATCAGACATACAGTTTGCAAATATTAATATTTTCTCCCATTCTGTAGGTTGCCTTTTCATTCTGTTGATTGTTTTCTTTTCAGGAAGCAAAGCTTTTAAGTTTGATGTAGTCTCACTTGTTTTGTTTTTGTTGCCTGTGTTTTTGGTGTCATATTTAAAAAACCATTGCCAAGACCAATGGCACAAAGCTTTTCCTGTTTTCTTCTAGGAATTTTATAGTTTCATCAGATCTACATTTATGCCTTGGAGTTGGTTTTGTGTATGTGTGGCATAAGGATACAATTTCATTCTTTTGCATGTGGATATCCAGTTTTCCCAATGCCATTTATTAAAGAGACTATCTTTTTCCTATTGTGTATTGGCACCCTGTCAACGATCAGTTGACTGTACACATGTTTTATTTCTGGACTCCTCATTCTGTTCCATTGGCCTATATGTCTATTTTTATGCCAGTACCATACTGTTTTAATTACTGTAGCTTTGTAATATGTCTTCAAATCCAGAAGTGTGTTGCCTCTAGCTTGGTTCTTCCTTTCTAAGACCGCTTTGGCTCTTCGAGGTCTCTTGTGGTTCCATATGAATTTTAGGATTTTTTTTTCCTTTTTCTATAAAAAAATGCCATTGGAATTTTGATTGAGATTGCACTGAATCTATAGATCATTTTGGGTAGTAAGGACATATTAACATTATTTAATTTTCTAATCCATTACTTGTGTCTTTAGCTTCTTTCAGCAATGTTTTATAGTTTTTGGTGTACAAGTCTTTCTCCTCCTTGGTTAAATTTATTTCAATATATTATTTTTAACGCTATTATAAATGAGACTATTTTTTTAATTTCCTTTTCAGATAGTTCACTGTCAGTGTACAGAAATGTAACTGAGTTTTATATGTTGATTATATATCCTATAACTTTACTTTATCCATTTGTTAGATCTAACATTTGTGTGTTTGTGTGTGAAGTCTTTGGGTTTTCTACACATCAGATCATGTCACCTGCAAATAGCGGTAATTTTACTTCTTTTTTTCAGACTTGAATGCCTTTTCTTTCTTTTTCTTGTCTAATAGCTCTGGCTTGAATTAAGGGATTTAATTCGTAGCCAAAAACCTCCAAACAAAGAAAAGCCCAGGACAAGATAGCTTCACTGGTGAATTCTATTGAACATTTAAAGAATTAACACTAATCCTTTCTTAAACACTTCAAAATATTGAAGCAGGGACATCACTTCCAAACTCATTTTCTGAGGCCAGCATTACCCTGATACTAAATCCAAACAAAGGTATTAGAAGAAAAGACAATTACTGGCCAATATCCTCGAGAAACACAGCTGCAAAATTCCTCAACATGATACTAGCAAACCAAATTCAACAGCACATTAGAAGGATCATACACCACGACCAAGCAAAATTTCTGGGATGCAGGGATGGCTCAGCATGTGTAAATCAATCAATGTGATGCACGACATTAACAGAAGGAAGAATAAAGACGACAGGATCATCTCAACAGATGAAGAAGCACCTCATAGCATTGAACACACTCTCATGATAAAAACTCTCAACAAACTAGGTATAGAAAGAATCTACCCCAACGTAATAAAGGTCGTATCTGAAAAGCCCACAGCTAACGTGATCCTCAACGGTGAAAAACTGAAAGCTTTTCCTCTAAGATCAGGAGCAGAGCAAGGACACCCACTCTTGCCACTTTTGTTCAACACAGTATTAAAAATACTAGAACTTCTAATTTAAAAATCTGTCTTATTGGCATGAATTGGATCTTTACCCATTATATTCATAATTATTTCTACAGCGCAGTTCTCATACAGGCTTCTCTTAACACAGCAGCAAGAGTGATCCTTTGTAACGGAAAATCAAATTACGTTACTTGGAGCGGCCATCCTTGACCCTTACTGCACATTAGAATCATTGGAAGTTTTTAAAAATCCCAATGCTCGAACCAATTAAATCAGAATTCCTGGGTGTGCGACGGGGCATTGGTATTTTTTAAAGACCGCCCCCGCCTTCTATTTTTCCAACCACAACCATGTGCAGCCAACCACTGTCTCAGAGTAAAAGTCAAAGTTTTACAATAGACAGCGCTTCTTAAAGTTTATTGTGTCTGCGAATCACCAGGGGCCCTTGTTAAAATGCAGGCTGTGATTCAATAGGACGGGGGAGACCTCAGATTCTGCATTTCCAACGTATTTTCAGCAGATGCTGATGCTGCCAGTCCTGGCATCACAGTTAAGTGGAACAAGACCTTTGTGTTGTGGTTCCCCTGTTATTCGTAGAACTTTCCCTGTCACCCTCTCCCCGGCTCACCTCCCTTCAGCAGCCTCTCACCATTTCACAAGCCAGCCAGCCACACACAAACCTATCTCCATATTCAGCATTTGCACTGATTGTTCCCAATACCAAAAATTGCCTTTCCCCAGCTGCTGCTGGTTACCAAGCCCCAGTGAGGACGGGGGGCATGAATGGATGCAAGGCCCTTTTACTTCTTACCCTCAGTAACTTGTGCACCAGTTCATCTTGGAGCTTACTGTGCAAAATTGACTGCATGTTCATAATGAAGTTCATCTCTTTGTTTTCTCTTCGTCTTTACCTCTGCCAAAATACATTATCTGTATTGTAATGATTTGGTAAAATAAACAGATTAAGTAGTATGGACAGTGTGTCTTTCTTAATGTTTTGAAAAAAAAAAATTATCCAACTTTCTGGACCCAATACCTTTCTGGAATATTCTCTCAGTGTCTTCTGTAAGGTAAAGCTCTTTTCCTTCTCTACTTGTGTAATGGCTTGATCATTTTCTTGGAACCTTGGAAGGAAGGTTGACAGGCATAAATGACAAGCCAGTCTTCAGTGTCTAGCTATCTCTACACTGGGTACTGTTTCTTCGTAAGTATATACATCACTGAGATTTTTAAAAATGAGGACTGGCATTCCTCTCCCCTCTGTCCTTTCATAGATCCCACTTTCTATGCCCTTTTTCATTCTTTAAGATTGCCGTTAACATTTGTTTTTATCTAATATTTTTGGCCACATGATGTGGTCTAAAAAAAAAAAAAATACTGAGATTTACTCAGGGGTCCATACCTTGCTAAGGCAGTGTCATTAGCAAGGACACCGTTTTATATTTTTTATGTATCTTGAAAACCTATTATGTTTTAAACAGTGGTTCTAAGAAAACAATCAAAGAGGCCATGCCATTTGCTTTCCAGTTAAATTGTGTATTTTAGGTAAAATGACCAAAAATCCTATCAGTGAATCTTAATCGTAAGCATAAATGTATCTGCAGTCGCTATCTAACCTGGACCACAGAGAAAGCAATTAACTGTCACTGGAGTCCAATTAGGAAAGTTACAATCACCAACAGGTTAACCTAATCCTACAGGCTGCTCACTGCTCTTCTTTGATGGCGAGATCAGGTTCTCACGCATCACATACCCAGGTTGTGAGCAGCAAAGCTTCAGAGATGGGTTTTGTGTAAGCTCAACCCCAGAGGTGCTGCTCCCTGGGAGCTCATAGCAAGGAAGAATTTAGAAATTCTCTTTTCCTCTCTCAAGAGCCCCACGGTGTGCACACTGCCCCTAACCCTGACCCTGTGCCAGCAGGTGAGGCATTTCCTAACTCCACAAGAAAATCCATAAACATTAAGTCATCTGTATGGGTAACTTTCCTTACATGTTGCTTTACTTTTTTAATAAGGAAAATAGTAAAGCTACAATTTAAACCAGTAGCAGCAGCCCAGAAATAATGAATAACTAAAGAGAAAAAAGACTTGGGTCTGAGAAAACCCACAGTGACAAATGACCCCACACAGAGTGCGGATGAAGGGAGAAGGATGTTATGAGGAGTTACCAACACAGACGGAAGAACTAATTTTAAAGGAAGCTTATGAAACACCTTATAATTCACACTTCGATTGCTCTCAAATTTAGATAAGAAGTCAATGTGCGATCCCTGACACGCTGGTCAGGAAACTGTGCGAGAACTAAGTCCAATGAATCTGCGCGTGTTCCAGTATTAATTTGGGAAATGGCTTAAGACACAGACACCCACACTCACATTTGATCATATGACTGCCATCATAACAGGACATTATAGCCAAATAAAAAAAAGCAATTATTCTGGTCCCTAGGGTTTTGGGAGGGTGGGTATACCCGACAGATGTTGCAGGGACCTGTGGCTTAAGGAAGAAATAGAAAGTAGGAAAGAGAATATTTCTGCCTACTCACGGCATTGATTTGTAACTCACTGCCCCAGCAACATGCTGAGAAAGAGAATTACTCAGCCCCTTTCCATTCTAAAAGATCTTCTTGGAAGTTTCAGGACTCAGTGTTAATTTTCTTTGATGGAACATGAATGTACTAGGTTGTATCTTATTGAAATTGTTTTTGAACTTCATGTCATTTTGATCTTCAAATGACAATTTCATGAGACTCAACCTAATCTCACAGGGTAGAGGGAATGGTAGGTTGGCACACAGGATGATTTTCTAAGTCATCACCTCCCATGCCCACCCTTGGGGAACGAGGTACTACCCCAAGGCTATCTGGGCTGAGTCAGCATTCCCCCTTCCTCCTGCAAAAATTAAACCCAATCAACTAGTAGGGAGTTCATTATTACAAGCAGTACTTTGATAGTGTATCACAATAATGTAATCGGAGCCAGTCCTAAGCAAAACTGTGTAACAAAGTAAGTTACATGTCACCATGGCTACAGAGGAATTGGATAAACCTGGGTTGAATCCTGTCTTGAAACTGTTGCCACCCACTAGCTTTGAGACCTTGGAGAAGCTCTCTCAGCCTCCGTATTTTTAAATAACATTTTGCTATCTACATGGTACGATTATGAAGACTAAAATAGAAAATATATATAAAAATGCTACTGTGAGCTACACACATCCCCAGTCCACAGTAAATGTTTTGTATTTTTCAACCCATACCCACTACCCTTCTCGTAGTCTGTCTCCTCATCTTGTCAGAATGGCCTAGACAAAACCTTATGCTCTTCCAAATCTTTCATCTATTAGTCCTACGTATTTATTACATGCCATGTTAGGATATAATCAATAAAGCCTGACTTATTTCTCATGATTAGCAGGCTTATCTGTCTTGCAGAAAGATCTACATTTTAATAAACGATAATCCCTCTTTCCATAATAGGGAGACCTCATGATTAAATTCCATGTGTTTGTTAAACTCTAAGATCTGGAGGCTAAAATTAACCCTCTAAAAGAGAGGGCAACACACTTTCCTGTGAACAGCCAGAGAGTAAGTAATTCAGGCTATGCAGGCCATGTGGTCTCCCCACTGCAACTGCTCTGTTCTGCCACCGCAGCTGGACAGAAGCCAGAAACGATGTGTAAATGAATGAGCATGGCTGTGTTCCAGTGAAGTTTATTTATGGACTTGGAATTTAAATTTCATATAATTTTATGTGTCACAGAATATTCTTCTTTGACGATTTAAAAATGTGAAAACCGTTCTTAGCTCACAGAACCATACACAGGTGATGAGCAGCATTCGGCTCAAGGGCAATATGCCGACCCGTGCATATGACACATGACCTGAAATTTAGCACTTTAACAACTGCCAGCCCACTTAGCCAAATGCAATCTCTCCTTATAATTTTTCTGTATAAGGCCAAAAAAAATAAATAAAATAAAAAGGAAAAGAGACAGAGAAAAGGAAGAGAAGAAAGGAGGAAAGAAGAAAACGAAAGAAAAAGGAGGAGGAAAAAATGAAACCCTACAGTTCAAGAAACTCGTGCTCGCATTTCTTCTCTCCAACCAAAAAAGCTAACATGATAATCTTGATCCTAGAGGACTTGTCTTGGTTTTGATCTCCAGTTGTGTTTTTTTTGATCCTCTGGTAGATGATTCTAATCTATTCTTTTTTTTTTTTTTTTTTTTTTTTTTACAGTATTTGTATCAAGAACATTGCACTTTGCTATTCGAGGAACCCTTGGCATTAAGTTCCTGGCCTGGTTGAAATACTCACTGCCCATTGAAAGCTGCTGGCCTCCTGCAGAGTGAATGATCTGAGATAACCCGACAGACCATGACACCTTGATTCAGATGTCTGGTTCTGCTGACTGCTAGCTAGATTGTCTCAGATAAGATAATTAGCCTATAGACAGTTTTTTTTATCTTTAAAATGGGATAATTATGGTCAAAACAACCCATCTGGTCATACCAGAATGGGCCTGCTAAATTTCCTAAATTACAAAATTGCAGTCAAACTTAAATGAGAAAATTATATATATAAAATTTCTAAAAGAGTTGTTTAATAAATTAGGATTGTCATTATTGCCCTGGTAACATAAAAATATGATATTCTACAAGGAAAGGTGTGATAGTAGAATTATTGTACCGAGAAAGAATACTGAATATTGTCCAGGGCAACTGCTGCTAAGCTAGCTGATAAGCAGGCCAAACTTCCCAAATTTCTTCAAGGAGTGCTGTTATTAACGGTGCTTCCAGAGATGGGGAAGTAAATTACTTGGAGACATATTGGTGGGTCATTTTTCATGAGACATGCAGAGGAGGGAGGAAATATCGATGCCTGCCAATTGCTTTGGATTTTTATCAAAATTGGCAATGAATTCTTATTTAAAAAGAAGAAATAACATTAAGTAAATTTGTGGTTTTAAAGAGAGAGAATAAGAGCAAAGACAATCTTTGTTTCATTTTTCTTGGAAGCTTAATAACTAATTTGGCTCTTGGTTTGTATTAGAAAAAAAGTGCTAGTTAAACACAAGGTAGTTCATGTCTGTGAGTCATAGGAAGTTCTGTAGTACAGGGAAATTATATCATGTAATTTTATGATCTGTTGGACAGTGATTCCGTTTAATAAAGACACAGATGTATGCTTTGCCACAGAGAGAAAAGTTTTCAAGTGTTCCCATCGTAACTTTGATCAGTTTTTAGATTTTTAGCTCTTCCGGTTTAGTTCTTCTTTACTCCTACAGCAAATTTAATTTTTATAGAATTAAAAAAAAAATAAGCTCTATGGAAAAGCCACTTACTTAGAGTCTCCAAATCTGTAGCCACTTCTCAGAGCTAGAATCCAAGTTAGAGAAGCAAATTAACTGAGAGGTAAAGATTTTTAACAACTTTGAAAACATCTTGGATGTAGGTACTGCAGTTCAAAAAAAAAAAGGCAAATGGCTTAGCATACCAATTGGGGAGGAAAACAGTAAATTTTTTTTTTTTTACTAAAGTCATAAAAGCAAATAAAACATCCAGTAAAAAATATATATACTACTATTAAATATATGATGATTTTAACTGCTTCGGATAAATAATATATTTCTTAGGGAAAAAAACCATGTTTTCTCAGCATGACTTTGTCACATCAAAAAGAATATAAAAACAAATAATTAAACCTATACAGCCAAGACTTCTGCCTATGGCACCACAAAGAGCTAGGCAGTCGTCACTCCCAACCTTACAAGGTTAATGAAATGACAACTAGTGACTTTTCTTGGATGCATAAGACAAGTTTTACTGCAAACAGCCACGACAAAATCTAGAGCTCCAGGTAACTCCAGACAGTCACAGCTTGTATCTGTTTACCCTGAGCAGAATCTTTCTGGAACCACAAACTAGGAGGGACACTTACATGACAACTTTGATGAATTCCTAGAAGACTGAGTGTGGATTAGCATGAACGAGAAAAGCCCCTGGGGGGGGGGGGAGGGGTCGGTATCACAGTCTTAGGGGAGTGGCCACACTTTCCTAGGCTTTATTTCCAGAGAAAGCACAAGGTTTTCACTGTGAACATTCAAGAAAGATGGCTCTGGCAGGGGTCAAGTGAGAAGAACGATTGTGAAATATACCTAGAGCCTTGTGTCTCCAAGAGGAAAGACTTTACCAGAGCCACATTCCACGTCGAAAAAGTCATTTCTCTGACTCAAACCCCCTCTAGCTTTCCTGTCTAAGCTAAAGGAGGAAGCTAAGACACACCTATGAAGGACACAGCCAAGGAGATAGGCCCACTGAAACAGTCAGACTTAATCATATGATAGAAAGCTTCCTCTCCCCTGTACCTTACCTAACACGAACAGGTCTCTCGTATAATAGCAGTGGATTACAGCTCCAAGATACCAAGACACGTAGACTCTATCAAAAATACAGTTCTTAGGGAAGCCCAAAGAAAGCAAAGGTGACAAAAACAAAGACACTCTACGAATTCGAAGCCTCTGGCATCGACAACTACAGCAAACATTAAACACAATCCATACCCTACGCATATAACATAAAGGTCACACTAGAAGTTTATTTAACTCAGTTTCTACTACTTGATACGCTGTCTAGAAAACATGCTGCAATACAACAGAAAGCACAGTCTGAAGAAACAAAGCAAACAACAGAACCAGACTCTGATATGACACAGACTTTGGAATTGACGGGGAACTTAAAATAACTATGATTAATCTGCTCAGGACTATAGTGGAAAAAAGACAACATGTAAGAACAGATATGTAATATAAGCAGAACGCTCTTGATGGGCTCCTCAGCAGACTGGACACAGCAGAGGAAAGAAAGAATCAGTAAGCTTAAAGAAAGGTCAGTAGAAACATGCCAAACTGAAATATAAAAAGGAGAGGGTGAGGGAGCAGGAAAGGGAAGAGGAATAACCAAGAATATTTAAATAAATGGAGAGATACTCCATGTTTACGGATTGACAGACTAAATAGTACTAAGGTGCCAATTCTTCTCAACATGATCTATAGATTCAAACTAATTCTAACCAAAATATAGCATGCTATATTTCAGATATTGACAAACTGATTTTAAACTTTATGAAAAAAAGTAAAATGCAGAGAATAGCTAATGTAACACTGAAGTAGTAAAATGAAGTTGGAAGGCACACATTATCCAGTTTCATAAGTTACTATAAAATTACCATAATAAGGGCAGTGCGGTAATGTTGAAAAAATAGACATTTAGATCAATGAACCAGGATAGAGAATGCAGAAATAGACCCAGAAAAATTTTGATAAGTCATTTATGACAAAAGTATAAAGGTAATTCAATGGAGAAAAGATGGCCTTTCAACAAAGGTTGTCAGAATAATTAGATACCCATTTGAACAAAAAATGAACATAGGCAAACAACTTGCACAAAAATTAAACCAATGGGTTATAAACCTAGATGTAAAATTTGAAACTATAAAACACGTAGAAGAAATCAAAGAAGAAAATCTAAGTGATCTTAAGTTTGGTGATGTTTTTAAGTACAATACACACAAAAGCAGGATAACCCACGAAAGAAAAAAATTTTTAAGCTAGACTATTAAAATTGGAGTCATATGTTTTGTGAAATACAATGTTAAGAAAATGAAAAGAAACTATAGAAAGGAAGAATATATTTTCAAAACATATGATAAAGTACTTGTGGTTAAATATGCAAAAAATTATTAAAAATCGGTAATAAGAAAATCAAAAACCTAATTAAGGAATGGACAAAAGATATTAATGGACACCACATAAGATATACGGATAGCAAATAAATATACTAAAGAAGCTCACTTATTAAAGAGTGCAAGTCAAAAACACACCTATTAGAATGGCTAAATTTGTATAAAATTAATGAAAATACCAATGTCTGGCAAAGATGTACAACAACAGGAACTCTCATTAGTTGTTGGTGGAAATACAAAATGGTACAGCCAATTTGGAAGGCAGTTTGGTAGTTTTTTTTTACAAAGCAAAACATAGTCTTTCCATATAATCCAACACTTTCAGTCACAGATATTTACACAACTGATTTAAAAATGTTTGCCACACAAAAACCTCCACACACGTTACAGCAGCTTTAGTCACAATTGCCCCAAAATAGAAGCAGCTAATACATTCCTCAGTAGGTGAATGGGTCAACAGACTGGAGTATCCATGCAATGGAATACCATTCGATGACTAAAAAGAAGAAATAACCTGTATGTTTCAAAATGTAGGATTTATTATTATTTAGGTATGGCAAGGCCAACTGATGAGGAGGTGATTGCCATTGAAAAGATAGCTGGTTATACTCACAGATCCCAAGAGAAGAGAGTGCAACATGCCACAGGGGTCGGTCAGGAGAAGCAGCAAGGGGACAACATGGACAGGAATTTCTATTATGTTTTTTTGAAAGAGTGAAGCAGGGTAAGCAGGTTTAGGATTTACTAGCTGGCATAATTTCCGTGGCTCTGGAGTATTGATTGAGTTCATCCCTCCTTGTCTCCTATCTGGCCTTTAGATGATTAGGGCAGAGGGACTGTGACATGAAAGGTGAGAGCCAGATAAAGAAGGGTGGGGGCATACAGTCTAGATTGTTTACTTTGCATATAAAAGTTACAGATAGGTTTGCTATCCCTAATAGCTCACACCCCGGGAAGGGAAGTCTCTCCACAGTCTGCAAGTCCCCAAGATATTGAAGTATCAAATACAAAACTAGGAAATGTGGTTATTACACCATAAAGCCACGCAAAAGTCATGGGTGAATCTTAAATGCATTTTGCTGACAGACATCAGCCTGAAGATCTGTATGATTCCACTTACAAGACACTCTGGAAAAGGCAAAGCTATAGAGACACTTAACAAATCAGTGGTTGCCAGGGCTTTATAGGAGGAGAGATGATTAAACAGGTGAAGCACAGCGATTTTTTTCAGAGCAGTGAAACATTCTGTATATGACATCGTAATTGTGGGCAGGTGACACTATGCATTTGTCAAAACTGATTAAACTTTACAACACAAAGACTAAACCTTAACATATGTAAAAATTTAAAAATAACTTAGGAGGTTGAGAAATCCCAGGATGGAAGCAGACTATGACAAAAGAATCAACTATATTACAAATGTATAAAATAATCGCATTGAAGGAATGAGAAGAAATTGCTGACCTAAGTAAATGTAAGACCAAAGGAAAAGTGCGCAGAAGCACTGCACTCTAGTTGATACAGTTGTTTCCCATCAAAGTATGAGATGACAATTCTCAAAGCACTATACATGCATACTGGAATAGAACAATTAAGTAAATGTATGATAGAAGGTAGAAGTCAGGTTTCTCATATTTTGGAGTGGGTATTTACATATAAATAAGTTACGAAGACTAAAATGATCCATATGGTAATGAATTAGAGTTGGAGACATTAGTATAATCTCATGTTTAGCTTAATGTAGATGCAGATGATTGCATATAGAAAAATTGATAAATATGTGTATGTAAACAGAATAAGATAACACATACACGTATTTTCTTGTTTTGTCAGCTGGGAGAACCTAAAAGCATTGATACCCAAGTAGCAATGAGTATAACTAACACCCAGATCTTGGTTTCTAAAACCATTCTCCAATAAAAACACCATTCTCCAATAAAAACACCATTCTCTAGTACCAAGACTCCTTGGAAAAATGGCTGATTCTAGGATTGAGGCAGGAAACATACAAGACAAGCCTGGGACATCCTGTAGTAACAGAAAGCAAGAAACTGTTAAAAAAAAAAAAAAAAAAAACCAAAACCACCCACAATGATTATGACATAATCAAAAGAACACAAAGGCCAACTAAAAGCTCCAAAGGCCAAAGCTGGAACAATTTGAACAAAATATTGTATTGGATTATAACCCAAAATATAAAATAAATATTTATGAGTACATACTGATTTCAATAAATGATTGGATAAGTAAATGTGGGAAAAGAGACAAACCTCTCATGCTGAAGAATCCCAAATAATTTATGTATTAATAGACATTCTACCCTCAAGTGGGAAACATAATCCCCCACGCCGTAAGTATAGACTCTGCAGAGTGACTTCCTCCCCAAAGTAGCATATGGAATGTA
This sequence comes from Eulemur rufifrons, assembly GCF_041146395.1. Classification (NCBI taxonomy): domain Eukaryota; kingdom Metazoa; phylum Chordata; class Mammalia; order Primates; family Lemuridae; genus Eulemur; species Eulemur rufifrons. The sequence continues at coordinate 7,483,295 of NC_090994.1, forward strand.
GGGGGAAAGAGTAACTTTAGAGAAACCTGCCAAACACTATCTCAGTCAGGTGATCGGGGTTAATATAACAATGGTAAGTCCTGTTCTTCCTCCCAAACACACATGACTCCAATCTAATCATTAGGAAGTTATCAGACAAATTCCAGCTGAGGGATATTTTACCAAATACCTGAGTGATATGTCTCCAAACTTTCAAACTCATCAAAACCAAAGAAGCTCTCAGAAACTGTCATACCCAAGAGAGCCTAAGGAAATATGATGAATAAATGTAATGTGGTATTCTGGATGGGATCTTGTAACAGAAAAGCAACATTAGGTTAAAAAAAAAAAACAAACTAAGAAAACCTGAAAAAAATATGAACATTAAGTTAAGGATAATGTGTCCATATTGGTTCACTCATTGTGACAAATATACCATACTAATGGGAGATTTAATAAGAGGGAACACTCTTTGTGGGGTGTAAGACAACTCTGTACTGGCTTTGAACTTGTCTGCAAATCTAAAACTGCTCTAAAAATAAAGTTTATTTAAAATACATATACATGATCAGGTACATCCATTCTGTGTAAGAGAAAACAAATTATAATCTAAACAAAAACTAATTTCTTTAGGTACCTAAGGGTATCAGTGTTTACATAAACCATCCTACAAACATTTAATCCTTGTCTTCTACCTATTTATACAATATGAACCTTTGTCTCATATATGTTTATTGGTCTGTTCGTTGTTCATGCAGTAACTCAACAGATCTATTGGATCAACCATATGCCCAGGGTTAGGACTGCTATACAGACCTGAATGCTCTTTGTTATTGCACTGTTTCTTTAAAAATGGTCTAAGGTTTTTACTGAAAAAAAACTGAACACAATAAAAGCATAACTCTCCAAGTGATCAGGAAAAGCAATTTGATTATTTCACTGGCAAGAAAAAAACTAACTAGCTATTTTTCTAAAGACTTCATTCGGTATTCCATAACCTGCTGAATTTTAAAAGATCTAGTTTTGGCCATGAGCCGAAGCTCAGATTTTTTTTTTTTTTTCCTTATCTGTCAGCATATTGAGTGGGGAACAGAATAAAAAAAGGCTCTGCAACATGTCCAGCCTGTCAAGCAAGCTGCTCCGTCAGTCAGACGGTGGGATCCAGCAGATCTCACGGTGCTGGAAATGTCTGCGGCAGATAAGCATTTGGCAGGAACCTCTAGGTGAATCACACTGCAGATCTTCAGGATTTGGGAGCAAAGTTATACCATCCTTTACCAATAACTTTTTTTTTTTTTTTTTTAGAAACAGCTTGTGGTTTACTACTGAGCCCTCATAGAGAATGAGTACTTGGCCATGGACTTTTAAATTACTACATGACTTCAGCTGCTCATCATATATCAGGGTTGTTTGACCTATGACGCCAAAAGTTAGCGTTCTGTAATCAAAGTAGTATAAAAGAGGAAATGTAAGCACATCTTGAAGGCATAAAGGGAGATGGCTAGAGATATCTGATTCATGGACAGTGACTAATGGTGTAGCTGGACCTCAGGAACTTGGAACAAACAAGATTGGAAAATTGGCCATTAGGAGGAGTTAAGAAGTATGTGGAGAGAACACCCCAAATGGGAAAGGTGTGAAAATATGTGTGTCCCAATGCTCACCAAAGAATGCCCTCAGCAGAAGAGGACCTTAATAATCAGGTCGGCCGGGCGCGGTGGCTCACGCCTGTAATCCTAGCACTCTGGGAGGCCGAGGCGGGTGGATTGCTCAAGGTCAGGAGTTCGAGACCAGCCTGAGCGAGACCCCGTCTCTACTAAAAATAGAAAGACATTATATGGACACCTAAAAATCTATATAGAAAAAATTAGCCGGGCATAGTGGCGCATGCCTGTAGTCCCAGCTACTCGGGAGGCTGAGGCAGTAGGATCGCTTGAGCCCAGGAGTTTGAGGTTGCTGTGAGCTAAGCTGACGCCACGGCACTCACTCTAGCCTGGGCAACAAAGTGAGACTCTGTCTCAACAAAAAAAAAAAAAAAAAAAAAAAAAAATCAGGTCGATAAAACGATCCCTTTTTATGGACATCAATCAGCCTCTTTTCCCAACGATCACTGTCCTTGCCCAGTGGGCTGATCAACCATGTGGCCATGGCGGCGTGATGTAGATTATGCACGTGCTGAGCAACATGGACTTCTGCTCACCAACGCTGACCTAGTGACAGCGTTCAACTGCCAATAGCAGAGACCAACAATAGCCCCTACTTTGGCATTCATAGTGAGGATTAGCCAGCTACTTGGTAGCAAGCTACCAGGATAATTATACCGGACCATTTTCATCATAGAGGGGCAACATTTTGTTCTCACTGGATATGGATGCCTTCTTAAGTGCAGTAAGTCTGCCCAAACCACCATCCTTGAACTTATAAATTGCCTTATTTATTTATAGTCATGATGTGATGGATAGCATAGCTTCTAACCAGCACTCTAATTATATAGTATATAAATGTGGCAGTGAGCCACATTCATAGAATTCACTGCCCTTATAATGTTCCCATCACCCTAAAAATCTGACAGAACAGTAGAATGACCTTTTGAAGACTCAGCTGTGGTGTCAGCTGGATGTGGTAACACCTAGTAGGACTGGTTTAATGCCACTAGGATGTGATGTATGCTGTAAACCAGTGACTAACATACGGCACTATTTCTCCTATTCCCAATATTCATGGATCTGGGGATCGAGACGTGGCAATGAGAGTGGCTCTTCAAATCATTATCTCTAAAGATCCATCCATGAACAAGATACTTGCTTCTTATCTCTAGAACTTCAAGTTGTGCTGGGCTAGAGGTTTGCATTACCAAAGAAGGTGTGTTTCCACCAGAAGACACAGCAATGGTTCCATTGAACAGCAAGTTGACACTGCCACCTGGCCACTTTGAGTTCCTCACTGCGGTGACTCAACAGGCAAAGATGGAAGTTCTATACTGGCTGGGTGATTGATTGTGACTCTGATTCTAATTCCTTTGTTTTTTTATTTCAGCATATTATGGGGGTACAAATGTTTAAGTTACATATATTGCCCTGGCCCCACCCGAGTCAGATCTTCAAACTAGACCCCTCTCTCCCGCCATATACAGAAATCAAATCAAAATGAAGTAAGAACTTAATCTAACCCCAAAACTATGAAACTTAAGAAAACATTGGTAAAAATGCTCTAAGACATTGGTCTGAGCAAAGATCTCTTGAGTAATACCTCAAAAGCACAGGCAGCCAAAGCAAAAATGGACAAATGGGATCACATCAAGCTAAAAAATTTCTACACAGCAAAGGGAACAATCAAAAAACCAAGGAAACAATCCACAGAATGGGAAAAAATATTTGCAAACTACACACGTGAGAAGGGATTAATAACAAGACTATGCAAGGAGCTCAAACAACTCAATAGGAAACAAATAATCTGATTTAAAAATGAGATCAAGATCTGAATAGATATTTCTCAAAAGAAGATACACAAATGGCCAACGGATATATGACAAAATACTTGACATGGCTAGTCATCAGAGAAATGCAAATCAAAACTATAATGAGATACCATCTCACCCTAGTTAAAATGGCTTTTATCCAAAAGACAGGCAATGAGGAATGCTGGTAAGGATGTTGAGAAAGGGGAACCCTCATACACCATTGGAGGAAATGTGAATCAGTACAGCTACTATTTGCAAAAACATTGATGGAATGAGATAACATTATGTTAAATGAAATAACCCAGGCACAAAAAGACAAATATTGAATGTTCTCATTCAAATATAAGAAGTAAAAAATAAAACAAATTGTATTCACAGAGACAGACTACAATGATGGTTACCAGAGGTACTGGGGAGAGAGGTATAAATAGAGGATGGTTACTGGGTACAAAAATACAGTTAAATAGGAAAAAATGGGTTTAAAAATACAGTTCCAATAGAAAAACTATGATCCAATAGTCAAGTAGCACAGTAGGGTGATCACAGTTAATGGCAATTTATTGTACTGATGCATTTTAAATTAAGAGAATGGAATTGGAATGTTTCTAATACAAAGAATGATAAATTCTTGAGGTGATGGATACCCAATTACCCTGATTTGATCATTGTATGTCATATCTTGTGTCACAGTATCACATGTACCCCATAAATATGTACAGGTATTATGTAACCATAACTAATCAAAATTTTAAAAATTTAGTTCCTTCTATCTCTATTCTAGAAGTACTTAAAAACACATTAGTTAGAAACTAAATGCTAACTTGCCGGTCTTGTTAAAAACAACAAACTACAATAGAGATGTTAACTTCATAGGAGTGATCAGCTCCTATCCATAGGGATAAGGGAGAAATGCAGAGGTATTAGGGATGCTAGAACTAGAAGCAATGTACCCTAAAGAAAATATTTTGACATTCAGCCCTCTGATAGTATGATGTGACTAGAAAGAAGCAGGCACATGGACTGGAAAACCTCCAGGTGGCCACCATCTCTGTGTTCTCCAAACGTTGGGATTTCTGCTATGCAAGTGTTGACAGTTCTATAAGGGCTAAGGCCACACAGATATTGACTACAGACTAACCAGTAACTTTGCTCACATAGGTTTATTCTAAGGACAAACCAGATTCGTCTTTCAACACTCAATTTTCAGGGTGGACAGAGAATAAAAGGGGGAGCTCTGAATTCTTGAACTCATCCCCAGCGAATGTCCATCTTAACTGTGGTCAATCAGATGACCCCATGATTGAGTTCAAATACTGGATTTTACAAAACCAAGCATTTAAGGAAATGGGCATCCTCCCAGCACCAACACATGTCATATGTGTTTGATCCCAGGGCTGAGGCTAGCTAGTACAGCAACAGCTCACAAAGCAAAAATGTTCCCTGGCATGGTGGTAAGGAAAAACTGCTTCCAGGCATCAGATAGTGGCTGTGTTAGATCTTTTCCTTTTTGTTCTAAGAATTCCATCTACTAAAGAAATCTCAAAAAGATAGCAAGAGCGCTCATATCTAACAGGATCACAGTGTAAAAGAAATTGCTATTTCACCCTACTTTCTCCTATTGCTTTATCATAGTACTTGCTGGCTGAATTCAAGCATCATGTTGCACACTGCTTTTCTCATCTGCAAATGGGGGTGATCACATCACCAATAGTTGGCTCAAGTGAATTAAAATATTATATACATAAACATCCTTGCCACTGTACGTAGGATCTAATATAAGCTCCCTTTACCTCTTAAATTGGGAGTTAGAGTCTGTTTATTTCAATGAACAGAGTACTCGTTCCTGATTTCACCCTCTGCTGTTCCCTCAACTTTCTCCCTGGTCTGTTTGCGTTGCCGCATGCTCCAGGTCATTTAACCGGACCTTGGTCTTAGCCCCCATTGCAAGTCCCTAGGCTAATACCTGTCCATTTAACCCTTTCCCATTTGAGGACCATGGTTCTTTCCTGTCCCTGCCAGACCCTAACCCTATAATCTTGTGCACGTAAGTTTTCCCTCACCTTGGATGCCAGCCTGGCACGTGAGGCACTCAAATCCAGCTGTCCATGGACTTGCACTTTCTCCTTATACCCATTTCACACTGTTTTTATAAAAGTCCAAGAGGAAAAAAGAGTTGTAATAATCCACTATCCTGGCCCCAAACCAAGAAGGGTCACTTTTCCTTATACAACTTTTATCAGCCTCATTGGTCCACTCCTGATAATGGAGGCCTAAAGCCAGTGAGAACAAAGGGTGGATTTGGGACCAGGTACTAATGAAGACAGAGGAGGAAAAAAAGGCTTAAGACACTATGAGGCCTATCGAGGAAAAGAATTCCACAGATGAGCAGCTTTAGAGAACAAGCTTGTCTAGGAACATGTGTATCATCTGTCAATTTTAGTTTGACCTTGGAGAAGTTATCCTAACTTCTGACCTAGGGTTTTGTATCTGTAAAATAGGAGTTGGACCATCAATCATAATATTTTACCAAGTTGTTACTAAATGAAATCAATTATGTGAAAGTGATTTACAAGCCTTGAAATTTGCTAGATATGTTAAAGAATGTCATGGACATTCAGAATAAGGAGATACTGATGTTAGCTGAAGTTGGAGAGTTGAGCTTAGAAATGACTGCATTGAGGAAAGCCGTGACACAGTGTTTAAGAGCAGTTTTAGAAACTACAGAGATCTGAGTTTCAATTCCAGCTTTGTCACTCATTAGTTCTGTAATTTATTTTATTATTTTGATTCATAATTATACATATTTATAGGGTACAATGTGATATTTTGATGCATATATGCAATGTGTGATGATCAAATTAGGGTAATTAGTATATCCATCACCTCAAACATTTTCATCTCTCTGTTGAGAAAATGCAAAATCTACTCTATTTGAAAATATACCATAAATTATTAATTGTAGTCACCCTACAGTGCTATAGAACAGCACTTATTCCTAATTATAATTTTGTATCTGTTAACTCTTCCCCCTACACCTTTCCCAGCCTCCAGTAACCACTATTCTACCCTCCACTTCTATGAGGTCAACTTTTTTCAGTAACCTTGAGCAAGCTACTAATCTGACTTTTCTTCATCTATAACAGTACATATAAAGGGAATACCTCATCCTATTGTTTAGGTTCAGTGAAATGAGATGGATAAAAATTCCTAGCACAGACGCACATACTGTAGGTGCCCAGTGAGAGCTGATGATGATGATGATGATGATGATAGAAGTGGTACATACATGTAGATTCACAGAGAAAAGGGGAGCACATTTCCCATTCTCCAACTCCCAGAGAAACAACAGTTCTCAAGGGCAAAGTATGAACAGTTAACATCATGGGGAGAAACATACATAATTTGACTCACACCTCACCAAAACTCTTGATCATTCTAATCTACAAAAGGAAAGACACACCAGATAACTTATTACAATATTTGCTATTAACATAGTAATTCTTAATTATAAAATAGCATGGACATCTTTGCTGCTACTCTAGGAGTCTTTCTATATGTGAGATATATATATATATATATATACATACACACACACACACACACACACACACACACTTATTTTGAGAGCAACTCCCAAGAACCAGGTACTGTGCTGGGGATGTATTATTCATCAAGGCAGACACTGCTTCTGCTCCCACACCACACAGAGTCTAACTGAAAAGATACACAATTAAACAACTAATTACAATAAAATGTGATAAGCATCAAAGTTGGAGAAGTTCATGGTACTATGGGGACATATAACAGGGAGATTTTATTGTTTTATAGAGGGAAATCAAGATCTCCCTGAAGTAATAAAGTTTACACATATTCTTGAAGTTAGTCAGATAAGACAACAGAGGAAACATTTTCCTGGCAGAGAAAATAGCACATCTGAAGGTATTTCAAAGTGAGAGAGTACATCATGTTGCAATAAGAGAACGAAGTGGAAAGGTAGAAGAAAGAAAAAACATGGTATCTTCTCATGCATGTCAAAATGTTTTAATTTTCCCTGAAGGCAACAGGACCCATTGAAGCATTTTTAAGAAGAAAGAGATTATCAAATGCACAATTATTATCACTTGGATGTTGCTTCTACTTTTCAAATGTCAAAAGGTTTATAGAATACAGCTCCAAACTTTTCAGTTTCCTAATCAAAACCCTTCAAGTAGCTCCTCATTGTGCACTGAATGAAATCTACCTCCTAGCTTGATATTCAAGGTCATTCACTGTCTGGGCTCAAATACTTTTATAGACCTATCTGCCTGTACTCCTTGTCAGACATTCCATAATCCAACCAATTATATTCAGAACTTAGCCTGTGCTTTTCTATTTTTGTCTTTCAGCTTGTTATTCACTGACACCAGGAGATTCTTCCATTACATTTTTCACTTGCCTATATTAAAATATTTCTTTAGTCTTTTATTCTTTCCTACTAAATATTTGCATTATATATATATCTGTCGTGTATATTTTAATCTCAAATACTTGATGGTAAAGGATAAACTTTTAGTTTTCATATCTTCTCTAGGTCTAAGCCCTGTTCTTGTACCACGATAGAAACAGTCAGTAAATAAATGGATGAATGGTAGCTTTACCACTGGAAGAACAGACTTAATATTCCTGTTTCAAAGCTATAAATGGCATTGTAATTTATAGTTTCACTTTCCCAGAACCTTGTAACCAAGTTTCTGTCCTACGGAATGTCACAAAACGCTTGAATTTATGTCTATTTTTAGAATATTTATGAGTTGGTAAGATAATAAAGGAAGAGTAACCTCAGAGTTTGAATTACTGTCAGAATCAGTTGAGAAAATTGAAATAGTTTTTGAAGTACTAAGTGCTATAGAAATAGGAAAATCTGGTATAAATTTTTAAAAAATACTTTAACATGATTTTTTTCATTCAATATTGGCAACCTGGTTATTATACCTATAAATAAATGTATGCCATAGATTCGTTCCAGTTAAAGTCATGTGTACATCTGTTATTATTATTATATAACTTACAAATTGAGCCTTAATATAATGAAAAAACTTGGGGCCCCTGAGTGGGGAGAATGGGTTTGAATAATGAATCCATGAGATATTTCTTCCTTATGTGATACTGACAAGTTATTAAACTCTCTGGGCTTCAGTTTTCTCAGTGTAAGGATGATAATCTCCCTACCCATAGTGTTATGGTAAGAACTGAAATAATGACTATCAGTGTTTTTTTAAATAGCAACATTCCTATTTATTGTAAACGTTCAATTTATTATTTCCATTGATCTGTTGAAGGTTATAACATAAACACACTCGATCACAAATCTTGTATCAAGAGTAGAAAATACCTCCCCCTAATCTATTTATTGTGTGTAAAGCAAAGTCTTCACATCCCGGTTCTGCTTATGGAAAAGCACTGTTAGCTTGCCTCGAATGGCTTTAAAGGTTGAGATGGGCAAAACATAAATATATAGTAGGCTGAAATACTTCACAATAAAAAAAAAGTAGGGACATCAAATAACCCTCATAGTGGATTTCAGTCTAGCTATAACATTTTCACCAATATTACACATTACAGTCAAAGCTTTTTTTTTTTTTTTTTTTTTTGCATGTTCCTAACTTGTACAATAAGGTATGGTTTCCAAGTGTGATGCATACCACCATCTAGGGGATGGACACACTTGAAGCTCTGATTCGGGGGGTGGGGGGGAGAGGGGAAGGGGGTAATATATGTAACCTAAACCTCTGTACCCCCATAATATGCTGAAATTAAAAGGTAATAAAAATTAATGTTTTACTCATGTTAAAAAAATCTCAAATACAAAAATATATAATTGGCTAAATCTCAAAATAAAGGTCTCATGGAGTGCTGAGTACGAAGGAAGATCAACTCTTAGGGATAAATTTGGAAAGATTCTAAATATAATTAAACATCTGCTATATTTTAAAGAATAAATAGGAATTTTCTAAGCAAATGGGCAGAAGGAAAGATGGAAGGAGATTTCAGGCCAAGGAAACAGCATGTGATATAAAATCTCAATATATTTGAGGAAAGGGAAATTCTTTCTTGCTATCTCTTTGTCTGACAGGTGTGGAATGTTACCAGGTGGTGATTACGGCATAGATAGACATAGTCTTCTTTCATCCTTCATTTTATTTAACATCCAACTCTTACATCTTCCCAGCATTCTTAAAAAGGAGAATGACTCAGTATGACAGAACTGATGCTGACACATCTGCTTTGCTTTAATAACAAGCTAATTACTACAACCACTTATTAATTAACTATGTTATACATAAATTTTACGTGTACAACAGGATGTCAAATGGGATGTTTTTCCCATCATGTTAATTTTGGCCGGTACCCCAAACCTGAAATCAAAGGATGTTGAGTACCCAATATTCTCGAGAGAGATAACAGACCATCTAAGAGGTGGTCCAGCAAACACACTTGGCAAACACTGTGCTACCTCAAGGGCATAAACACCCAGGGATACCTGGCAATTGGCGAGGAGGTTCCAGAGTGTAAGCATTTCTTTAGCGGGAGCGTTTCAAAGTGCTGTTATCTTTCCTCTTCTACCCTCCATACAAGTCAGCTGGGTTTCAGAAATTTTGACAGGTGTCCTCTGAAGTCTGGAGGATGCTGGGCTTGGTACATTACTTATTTTCCCCTCTCTCATATCCCCACCCCACCCCCAAAAAAAATCTAAAGGCAAGAAATTGCTTAAAGCACCTTGGCATGACAAAAGAGATGTGGTTAAGGTCACCATATAAATAAACAGTATTATAAATTCTATATTGAAAATAGTTCCCACCCCTCCCCCACTCTATTGTATAAAACAAGATCTTCACATCCTGCTCTTGTTATTGAGAAGATATCAAGAGTATCTTGCACTTTGAGAATTTCTAGAGCTTCAACGACAAGAAGAGATGTAGACACTGGGGAAAGCAACCAGATGTGAGTCAACTCGAAAGAAACCTTGTCCAAAAGGTAGGCTCAGAGGGAAAAGGCGCCCTCCGGCCCCACACCGAGAAAGCTGTTTGGAACAGACAGAAATGGGCTGAAGGGGCTCCCAAACAGCCAGCCGTAAAACATCACCTCTACCAGGAAACAGCAGATAGGACAGCCCCAGAAACAAGATGCTCTGAGAAACACAAAAAAGAGCCCAAGAGAGAAATGACCTGTGTTTTATCTCTGCCACATTAGAAAGTCACCAATACCCAGTAAAAGCTATGCTGCCAAGAAAGAACTTTTCTGTACTTCCCACTTCTTCCCCAGGACCTGCCCTGTGAGAACAGAGGCAGCATGGAGAGGCAGAGGGGGAGGCGGAGGAGGAGGCGGCGGAAGAGGCGGAGGAGGAGCAGCAGCAAACATTGAAAAAGGTCACCGAATCTCCTTCTCCCACTAGTTTTCCTAACTTGAGGTTATTCCAAGCTGGGCCCAGGAAACAAAACTCAATTAAATGAGCAGCTGTTTTTAAAGTCGAATAGACTGGACTCTCTACTACGTGAAGATGAAGGATCAGAAAATCTATGGTCATCTGTTTGAGATCTCACCCAAGGGGGAAAGGAAGGAGCCAACACAGTAACTTTAAAGGAACAATGAAAAGGAAAAAAATCAGGTTGCTTCCTACTCAAGGCCCTACTGAGTCTGTAACATTCAATAAACCAATTACACATCAATCATCTCATGGAATTCTCAAGTCCTATAACATCCACATTATTCTAATTTTATAGATGATGAATCTAAGTCTTGCATGGGTAAATTGTTGAGGATCACCACCCATAAAGGTGGATTTAAACACAGATTTGCCCAATTCCAAAATCTAAGCTATTTTGCCTCCTCATTACACTATAAAGTTGAAATTCCATCACTATTAAACAGGCTTTGCTGTGAAGTTTCTTACTGTTTCACTTAAAACCCAGATTTCAGAAAAGATGAGAGAGGCTTGGCAAGAAGATACTAGGAATAGCTAAGTGGGAAGTCAAAGCTATGTTATAATGGCCAGCACGAACTCCTCCTATTCATTCTTCAAGAAACAGTTCAAATGTACTGTTCTAGCAAATATTTATTGAGCTTTCCTACATGCCAGGCACTATGTTTGGCAATTAAGACACAAAAATGAACATGGTTTCCACTATCAAGAGCACACAGGAACAGTGAGCTCTGCAGACAACCAGCCAAATGCAACCCAATCTGTTATGTTTTTATTTTGTTTAATTTCAGAATATCACAGGGGTACAAAGGTTTTAGTTACATAAACTGCCCTTGTACTATCTGAGTGAAAGCCACAAGTGTGCCCATCCCACAGACAGTGTGCATCGCACCCATTAGGTGTAAATTTCCCCATCCCCTTTCTCTCCCCTCCCTCCTGGCTTGATTTCTGATTAATGTTATTTCCATATGTGCACATAAGTGTTGATCGATTCACTCCAATTTAATGGTGAGTATATGTGGTATTTGTTCTTCTATTCTTGTGATTCTTCACTTAGAAGAATCGTCTCCAGCTCCATCCAGGTTAATACAAGAGGTATTAATTCACATTTTTGTGGTCGAGTAGTACTCCATGGTGTACGTATACTACATTTTATTAATCCACTCATGTATTGATGAGAACTGGGGTTGTTTCCACATTTTTCCAATTGTGAATTGTGCTTGTATTTAAGTATAGATGTCTTTTTTACAGAATATCTTTTTTTCTTTGGGTAGATGCCCAGTAATGGGATTGCTAGATCAAATGGTAGTTCTACTTGTAGTTCTTTGAGGTATGTCCATACTACTTTCCACAGAGGTTGGATCTGCAGTCCCACCCGCAGTGTATGAGTGTCCCTATCTCTCCACATCCATACCAACAACTGTCCTTATGCTCTATAACGCAAGTGTGCTCACACAGGAGAGGACCTGTCCCTGACTTGAAGATCGATTGGAGAGAGCTTCCTGGAGACTTGCGAATTGGGAGATGAAACCTCAGGATGAGCAGGCAAAGCAAAGAGGATGGAGAAGTGTCTTCCCTGCAGACGTAAGAGCCCACGTGGGGGTCGGGATGCAGGAGAGGGTACCACAGGTCCAAAGAGGTGACGGAAGCTGAGACACGCTGAGTCACAGAGAGATCCAGCAGCAAAGGCTGGCAAGACTGAGGTGGCCACATTGAAAGGACTTGGACTTTCCTCAAAAAAGGCGGGAAGCAAAGAAAGGAGACTGCAGCAAACAACTCGTGGGTTTACACAAATTCCTGAAATCGTATAAACTATTCAACTTCTGAGAAACCTCTTCCTCTGAACTTAATCCAAGCCACAACTCTGATTCAAAAAATGGGGAAAATGGGAGGAATGCATGAATCGAATTTAACGGCTGGTTTCACAAGAGCTGCTCTTTCCCTAGTGTGCACCTTACTTTGGCACGTGCTCCAGGGAAGGCCATGTTTCCCTGCAAACTGTGCTGCGACGATGTAAGTATTTAGGCATCAAGATAGATATTGATCCACCACCAAAAAATAAAAATAAAAAAATCCGGTCGTTAAAATTTCTGAAATTATTGGACTTAAAAAACTGAGGTGTCCTTTCAAATTTTGAATCCCAGAAACTGTTTATTTTTATTGGGTTGTATTATAATGCAAACTTATTATTATTGCATGTTCTGCAACGCTACAAAGCTTCTTTCTTTTGTTTTGCTTTGCTGTTTTGTGTAGAAACAGAAAATGCTAAACAGAGACACATGTCCAGGATTCTATGCTTTATCCTCAGCCTAAAGCTAAAATATCTCTCCGTTATTCCTAAATGTTTTCCCTTCACTTCCTTCTTTTAATTACTTTTCTTGGGCACCGAAGAAAAAAAGGAGTGGACTAAAAGAACTAATATGTATTAATAAATAATGATAAAAACAATAAAAATTATCATTCATGGAGCTCCTACTTCGTAAGAGAGAAAATGCTGAGTGTCTTGCATATATTATCTCATTTAATCCTAACAATCCTATGGCACAGATAATATTATCTTCATTTTACAGATGAGGTACTATGGCTCAGAGAAATTTACTTAGAGGTCTCTCTGACTCTACCAGCATTATATGTTCCTAATTACTCCAGTGCAGTTGAAAATAATCATCAGTTTCTTCACTGATTTACACAGGGTCAGTCTTGGATAGGTTGGATGGGAGTAAGACAAGGGTACACTTCTCGAAATAATGGAACCTGTTAACTTGAGGAAAGATCTTTCATACTCAAGGAAAATACGCAGCACTGAAGCCATATTCTTCATCCATATCTTTAGTGTTGATAAAGGAACAAATAAAAATTTTGTTTCCCTCTACAAATCTATTTTTCATTAAAAGCAGGCACTCCCTCAAGTGATATTAAACATCGGGCCGACAACCAAAATATATTGCCAAATTCCTTTCTTAATCTGGTACTGTGAAGCTATTCCTAAATTTCTCTGACAGCAAGTTTTCTAGGCTCATAATTGCTCAGCAAATTTGCATTATAATACATTCTCCAAACTTCAGAGCTTTCGCAATAGCAAAACTTGCAATTTCAGAGCTATCGCTCTATGAAAGATTTCATTCTATTAATAAGATGCAATACATGCAAAGAAGTACTATAAATTCCAACACATAGTAAACACTCCATACACTTGCATTTCTAGTGATCACTATCAAATATTTACATTTATGGTTAGAGACTGTCCTTGTGTATATAATGGTCTCAGAACAGATAACTTTTTGCAAGATACATACCAATTTGCAATAAGACAGATAGAGATATACCGAAATCCATTGTTTTGTAGGTTATACTCTCTAATTAATACTGATATGACTGCTTTGTTAATCTCTCAAATGTTTAAATAAATTGAAGGTATAATATATACCACATAACCTGAGAGGCCCCAGTCCTGGGATTCATCCTAGAAACTGGGACAAAAAGGAGAGGAGATTTAACGATCAAGATGGAAACTGAGCACACAGGATTAAAACCCCTGCTTTCTTCTGCCCACTTGCAAATTTCCACTAGAATGGGAGGGATATAGACTAAATAAAAGCAGAGAGATGGAGAGGTGACCAATCTCAGATTTTTAAGAATTATTCATAATCTTTTTCAGTTTATTAAGCTGTAATCAGCAAATAAAAACTATATATATTCAAGGTATATAGTGGGATGTTTTAATATATATTGTACAATAATGTCTATAATCAAGCTTATTAACATATCCATATACTTAAGAGCTACTCTTAATGAATTTTAAGGGTATAATAATTATTCCTTACAGTCATTATGCTCTACATTAGGTCTCCTGAACTCTTCTTACAACTGCAATTTGTACCCTTGGACCAACACCTCCGTATTTTCCCCATCCCTCTGACCCCTGATAACCACAGTTCTACTGTCTACCTCTATGAGTCAGACTTTTATGTATTCCACATATAAGTGAGATTGTGTATTATTTGTCTGTGTTTGGCATATTCCGCTTAGCATAATGTCTTCCAGGTTCATCTATGCTTGCACAAATGACAGGATTTCCTTTTAAGGAGGAATACTACTACATATTATGTATGCATACGTGTGTGTGTGTGTGTGTGTGCATGCTGCTCTGGGGACTTCAGTGCAGACACTTCTGCTGCAGTGGTATGTCCAGTGTTTGCATTGTAAGTCCTCACATCACAGCCACAGAGCCCGGGTCTGGAAAGCAAGCACATGCAGAGTGACAGTGCCTCTAAGGTCCAGAGATCAGGCTAAAGTCCCTGTGTCAGTGGCTTCGATTTCTGAGACATGGGCACTCATGAAATGACAACAGAGCTGGGGCCTGGACTGCAGTTGTTTGCAGAGTGACTGTGGCTCCAGGGTCTGGGATGCCATCTAGCTCATTGTGGCAGTGTCTCACATGCTTGAGGCACAAGTGCGCAGAAATCACTGGCAGAGCCAGGGTCCTCAGCACATGCAGAGCAACCGTGGCTCTAGAGCCGAGGGCAGGGTTAGCCTGCAGCAGCGGGGGCTCCAGTGTCTGAGGCATGAGCCATGTGGTAGGGACACAGACTGGGGTCTCGAGTGCAGGCACATGTGGAGTAGCTGTGGTGTCTCAGGCATACACAGGGCTGTCGGTTGGTGGCCCCTATTCTGGGGTCACTTAAGAGTTGATATGGGCAGGAGGTAAGAGGCACAGGAGATCTCCCTATCCAGTGGGTTTGCAGCAGTGATAGCTGTTGGTTAGTTCCATAAAAGATGCCAGTGTCCTGCGCAGATTAGGCCACTGGGGACTGTGGTGGCACCTGCTGCATTGTTGATATTCACAGCCACCCCTCTTTTGTTCCTAACCACCTCCAGCTATCTTGGGTATCCCAGTCTCCCCAGAAATCATTTCTGTGTGGTTATTCTCTGTTTCTTCCTCTACTGCAGGGTTCTTAATTGAACCCCTGAGCCCCACCCAAGGATATTTTTGCTGATAGATAGCTGTGTAATTGCTGGGTTTTGTGAGAGGGGATAAAAGGCAGTATATATCTCCCACTCCGATATTTTGCTAACCTCACTGCTCTGGCCAATCTCAGATTAATCATAGGTGAGGGTTAAACATCAACTGGGGAAAAAATGGAATAAACTGCCAGCATAACATCTTTGCTTCCCTAAACTTAGAGTGATAAGTTTATGGGATGGCTTTTTGGGGGAAATGGCTGGTATTTCTAAGGTCTTAAAGAAGTTTCACAGAAGTAAGAATTTTGACAAAGCAAAATTCCTATTTCCAGGATACATCTAGCTTCCCCCTTAAGGAATGGGATGGGCTGTTTGCAAAGTGTGACAAGGGACAGCATGGCTATCTCATTAAAAGATGCTCTGGCACTTAAATATGGTTGCCATCACAAAGACATTAAAGATATACTTTGCCCCAGAGACAAAGATTCCAGAACACTGTTAATTGAAGCTCCTTTTCTACTTTGTAAGCATAGTTCAACCTATATTCCAGCAAAGCAAAGACTTAGATCTGATAGACTCCAATAATGAATCACACAATCCCCGACAGAATCCTCTCGACAAGCAACTATTACACCAGCTCTGACCTCCACCTTTGTCAGGATGAGTCAAGCCTAAGAAAACATGTGGCATTTTTTACTAAGATCACTCTGAAAAATTACAACTAGTATTTTATTAAATATTTGCTTCAAAAAAAAAAAACATGTAGAACAACTTAAATTTTTACTTTTAATGAAATTCAAGAAAAGGATTAAAATTCTAAGCAGATGGAGATAATTTAAATGAAAAACTATGAGATCAAGAAACTTGTTTTGGAAATGTAACAAAATCTAAGAACACTTAATTTTTAAAGTATTATCAGGGCAATTAAAAGCCAATTATTTATTACAGAAGTTGTATTTATGAGTTAAAATAAAAACTGGAGATTTCACTTAGAAATAATAGGAAAAGGACAAAGATAAAAATTATATGAGTCATTCAAAAACAGAGGCAGCAGCCCTCATCTCCCTCCTCAGCTTTGTGATAAGCAGAAGCACTGACTCACTATAAAAGAGACAATGGATTAACTTAACCAAGTAGAGACCTTAGAAGTTGTCACTCCCATCTGTACAGTAAGAACACATCAGGCAAAATGAAAAGCAATGACTTTTCTTGAATCCATCAGAGAGCTGAGGTTGCAGGGCAAATCCACCTCAATATCTAGAAAGACAGGCACATCCAGAGAGGCATGTCTGAGATCTGCTTAGCTGCAGCAGAAGATGCTGAAGCCATAAACTAATAAGAGCCCTTATATGGTAATTCTGATAAGTTGCTGGAATCAGAATGTGAGTTCCTGTAAGAGTAAGACACTCCTAGGGAATGCAGTATTCGGGGACCTCCCACAATTCCATGGGCTTTACTTTCAGGAACATTGCCAAGAAGGTCTCTCTGTAGCTCTGACAAAGGGAAGGGAAAGGAAGAATAATCACTGTAAAATATGCCCAGACCCTTTTCCATAACAAAGTTCTATTTTCCAAGTGAAAGACTTCCAGAGCCTTATCCCAGATAGAGGATGGGCATTTCTCCTGCTTTAGCCCCCTCCAGGCTTCCTGTCTCACATAAGGAAGAAAAAAAAAAAAAAAAAAAAAACAGAGTCCGTATGGACCAGGGCTTCAAGAAAATAGATTGGCAGACTCCTTCAAGATGGCTGACCACAGACATTGGACACCTGTCCTCTCTAGAAAGAAGAGCCAAAATTACAAGTAGAAAATTATACCTCAAATAGAATATCAAAGGGAGAGCAGTGGAGTCTAATAAAGAACTCATGGGAGACACCTGGGGTGTGGAAGGAGAAGGAAGCCAGAGGCCAGCAAAGTGGAAATCAGCTTGAACTTCTGGAAATAAAAGATTCATCTAGGGAATTTCAAAATACAGTGTACAGTTTTAACAACAGACTAGACCAAGCAAAAGAAAAAAATTCTGAGTTTGAAGGCAAGGCTTTCAAATTAACTCTGTCAGTCAAAAATGTAGAAAAAAGAATGAATAAGAATAAACAAAGTCTCTGAAAAATATAGGACTGTGTAACACGCACACAAATGTAAGAATCATAGGTATCCCTAAGGGAGGAGAAGAAGAAGAATCAAAAAGCATGGAAAAATCTATTTGAGGGAACAATTGAGGAAAAGTTCCCTGATGTTGTTAGAAATTTTCGTTTGTTGTGTGATTCACCATATAAGAATTAAAAACAAATAGCATATGAACATCTCAATAGATGCAGAAAAAGCATTCAATACAATTCATCACCCCTTCATGATAAAAACCATCTACAAACTAGACCTAGAAGGAATATACCTCAAATAGCCACTATGATACTAAAGGGGGAAAAGTTGAAAGCATTCTTGCTAGGAACTGGAGCAAGACAAGGATGCTCACTTTCACCAGTTCTCTTCAACGTAATACTGGAAGTCCCAGGCAGAATAATCAGGTAATCACAAAAAAAAAAAAAAAAAAAAGAAAAGAAAGAAAGGTAAGTAGGTAAGTAAGTTAAATTATCCCTGTTTGCTGATAATATGATCTTATATCTACAAAACCCCATCAGCTCTTTCAAGAGACTCCTAGAATTGATAAATTTAATAAAGTCTTAGGCTACCAAATTAATGTACACAAATCAGTAGCATTTTTTACACTAATAGCAACCAAGCTGAGAATCAAATCAAGAACTCAAGACCCTTTACAATAGTTGCAAAAAATTAAGTACCTATGAATATACTTAACCAAGTTCTCTACAAGGAGAACTACAAAACATTTATGAAAGCAATCAATGATGACACAATGGAAAACTATCCCATGCTCATTGAGTGGAAGAATCACTGTTGTATAAAATGTCCATACTGCCCAAAGTGATTTTACTGATTCAACACAATTCTCATCAAAATACCAGAGTCATTTTTCATAGAACTAGAAAAAAAAGATCCTAAATTTCACAGGGAGTCAAAAAAGAGCCTGAATAGCCAAAGCAAATCTAGACAAAAGAACAATCTAGAGGAATCCCATTACCTGACTTCAAATTATATAATACTAAAACAGGGTATAGTAACCAAAACAGCATGGTACTAGTATAAAAGTAGACACACAGATCAATGGAACAGAATAGAGAACTCAGAAATAAAACCACATACCTACAACCAACTGATTTTTGACAAAAAAAGATGAAAATATACACTGGGGGAAAGATGCCCTATTCAATATTGGTGCTGGGAAAATAGGAAGGCCACGTGCAAAAAAATGCAATTGGATCCCTATTCTCTCACCATATATAAAAATTAACCCAAATGGATTAAAGACTTAAATATAAGATCATAAACCATAAACATTCTAGAAGAAAACAAGGGAAAAACTTTTCTGGAGATTGACCTAGGCAAAAAATTTATGACCAAGATCCCAAAAGCAAACAACAAATGTACAGTATCACTCTTTTGTGTCTGGCTTGGTTATATTTCATTGCGTTGTAAGAGGCCATTGTACAAAAGTATAAAAATTTGTCTATTCATCTGTGAACATTTGAATTGTTCCAGTCTGGGATATTTTAAGTAAAACTGCTATGAATATTTATGTATAAGTATTTGTGCGGACGTATGTTTTCATTGCTCCTGGTAGATATGCTGGTCCATATGGAAAGTGTATGTTTAACTTTAAGAAACTGCCAAATTGTTTCCCAAAGTTGCTATATACTATTTTACAGTCCTACCAGCAAATGAATGAGAATTTTAGTTGGTTCACATTCTCATCAACACTTAGTATTGCCATTTAAAATTTTTTTTTTTTTTTAGCAATTCTACTGGGGGTATAACATCATGCTATGATTTCACTTTGAATTTCCCTGATGCCTAATGATTTTCCTGTGACTATTGGCAATTTATATGTATTCTTTTGTGAAGTACCTGTTCAAATCTTTGTCCATTTTTAAAATTGGGGTTTTGTCTTTTTACTAAGTTGTAAGAGTTTTTCGTGCTTTCTGGACAAAAGTTTTCTGTCATATGTATTACAATTTTTTACACTAATTTCTGGCTTGTTTTTTATTTGCAATGTCTTCAAAAAAAAAAACACAGACATTTTGTACTTTCCATATATTGATTTATGATTATACCTGTAATTCCTGTCTCCTTGTATGAGCTATCTTAAATAGTCAAAGTCATAGGGTCAAAGAGATGGTGGCTGCTAGGAACTGGGGAGAGGGTACATGGGAGTTACTAATTGATAGTTTCAGTCAAACAAGATTAATCAATTCTAGAGATCTGCTGTACAACATTGTACCTACCATCAACAATATCATACTGTACACTCAGGCATTTGTTAAGAGGATAGGTCTCATGTTAAGTGTTTTTAACACAAAACCTAACTTTAAAAAAGGCATGAGAACAATGAATCTCTTCAATCTGCTTTTGACTTTAATTAATCTACATGTTTTTAGCTGTGTCCCTAACTCCACCTTCCTTTTTCTTTGAAATCACTGCTGCTCTTTCCATTTTCACAATTAACTTAAAATCAGCTTACACCATTCAGGATGCTTCTCCGATTTTTCTTAACATTGCTTAGTATCACGGAAGAGCTCAAAGAGCATCTATCAAATCCTGCATCTTAGTATCACTGAGAGCTCAAGAGCATCTTCCAAAAGTATACTGGGTTAGAAATTTAGTATCAAGAAAAGAAACTTACCCTTTGTCATAAAATTGCACTTTGCCTGTGTAATGAAGCCGAACGCTATCTTATAAACAATGAAGTCTGGCAACTTGCTTTAAGTCCCAAAGCAGGTATTGGAGAGGAGTTTCTGGTCTGGTACAGACCATCAAAGCTCACCCTGGAGGTTTAATTCACAGTTCAAAACTTGCATATCTCCCGAAGTTAACACCTATTTGAACTTAAGCACTTATTAAAGATAAACTGGCTTCCTTCCAAGTAACCTTGTTGGATTCTGGGTTTCAACAAAACTGTATCTTCAATTTCTCTTTCATTTTCCTCACTACACACACACACACACACACACACACACACACACGCACGCCTACCTTGCCGCTGGCACAGGTGGATAAATGCTTCTTGACTTTTCTGCCACCTTATTTCTGTACAGCTCCACTTAACTTTTGCTTACTCATCAGGCATGCTCCTTATTTAATATCCCTATGGTCTATTGATCACATTTATTCTGGTAAACCACCCCTTGAGATAAAAAATCTTCTAGATTCTACTGATGCTAACAAGAAGGTGAGTATTTTCAAAGCCAAAATTTTAGTTATGTTGGTGGTAGCTGTATGAATCTCAGCTGGGAATTTTGTGGACACCAGAAATTAAAAATATTAGGAAATGGCCCCAGAAAGAAGAAACAAAAGTTTCATTTAGGTATCATCAAATGTTAAATGAAAGGCTCGGATTACCTGACCTCTGAGCAACCATCTAGCTTGAATAAGGAAGCAATTGAGATAGCACAGCTCTGGACTGATGATTTATCTTTTATTCTGGGAGAGAAGAAGATGGAAGAGAAGGGAATGTTTATTGATGCAAGCAGGTCTTCTTACAAGCCATGGCAATGCAAAGTCCAAAGATGGTCCAGGTTAGATGCTATGCCAACTCATTGTATGTTAAAAATACAATTTTCATTGGTGTAAAAAGGAGACTTATTTTATAATGATTGAAAAATGCCTTTGAAGTTATAGTCCTTATTTGGTTAATAACATTTTTAATAGTTCCTAATTTTGCTGATTTATTCATTTAAGTAACTCAAGGTTCACTGTGTTAGAAATAAGTAACAGGATATAAATGTGAAACACTCAACTCCTGACATAAGTATGTTTAAGAAAAAGGGAGGGATTTGTTTTAAAAAAAATATCACGTAATATCCAATCTATAGTTACTCTATCTCATCAACAATAAGCATTGACTACAAAATAAACCCAAAGATGCTTCTGAGGATTTTAAGTCTGTTCTAATGATACTGCATATTACAAATGAAGGTGATTAAATTTGGAAAACTGATAAAAATTTCCGAAGTATTAAGGGAATACTGACAACCACTTTGCTTTTCTGCTTGTGTACTGGGCAAAATTAAATATCTTTTAAAGTCTAGGATTCCTTCAAATTCTAGCTAGTTATTTCCTAGGAAGGGATACAGATGGCTTGGGTTCCCAAACCCCCAGCCACTAGGGCCCTTTGATAAGTTCCCAGCGATAAAGGTTTAAAGTTGTCAGGCTTCATGCCACCCCTCCCCCAAGCATTGTACTTGCTTGTGCCTTTCTTTCCCTGCCATTTCACTGTGTGTTTAGCCCTCCTGGAGCAGCAGTTTCCTTAGCAACAGGCTTGCCCTTTTGGAGGCTCAAACTATGACAGCAGCTTATGGGCGTGAGTTCTCCCAGGCCTCTGTGCTGCACTGTTCCTGTCTCCTCCATGAATGCTCAAAGGTCAAAAAGTAAAGTCCATGTGGCTTCACTCTTTTTAAACAAAAGGCAGGAGGCTGTAACACGTTGGGAAAACACATTGGCAAAGTTGTAATCTGCAATCTGTATGAAAAAGAATTATTTGCACCAAAGACAAGGAAGGAGAGGTGGAAGCAGAGATTACAAAGGGTAGAATCTGGAAGGCTGGCTACCTGGACACACACAGGGCAAACTCTGGACGGGGGCTTGTGGGAGAATGACACAATCTACTTTCCCTTTCACTAGAATCTCAGAGTGAGAAGAGGTGTTTGGGGGCAACTCCTGGCCAGGGTGAGACCTGGTACAAGAATCAACTCTACAATTCAAGGTTCTGTGCGTTAGGCTCTGAAACGTTTCATGTGAAATACATATCTCTTAGACATGAATTTTAGACATTTCAAAACTCTAATAAAAGAAGTAGTCATTTACTGAATTTATTAACATTGGAAACCTGGAGACTATTCTATGCTGATAGAGTAGTTTTTGTATAGAATTTCATTCATTGAGTCATTAAATATTTAAGTGACCACTGTGTGCCAGGCCGTCTTCCAAGTCTTTGAGTGTATCACCGAACAAAACTAATTTCTAAAAATTTCTTTCCTTAAGAATATGTTTAAGTTTATGCAAATGTGCCATTGGTTAAAAGGGTCCAAACATCTATTTTATAAGTCTACAGGAAAGCATGTGGCAAAGAAAAAGAAAAGCTTCTAACTGTGTAGCCAAGAGGTGAGGATGCTGAACTACCAGTATCAATGCAAAATTCCCCAGCGGTGGGCCAAGGATTTAAAATATCTACGTGTTACTTTAGTGGTCAAAAATAAATTCAGAAATTAGAAGATCACAAAAATTCATCATGTGCCTCACATAATGCCATTGCCTGACACACAGCAGGACTCCACCATAGTGAGCGACCAAACTTTAAATGGGTCCCCAGCCTCAGCAATCCTTACCCACTAGCAGAGCAGGCGGACTGTCCACTGTGACCTACTGTCCCACACGGCCCTAATAATGTATCAAAACCTCTCCCCCCTCAAACCTTCCACGACATACACTCATTCCCAGATGATGACCTCATTCATTACTCCACTGTAAAAGAAAAAGGCAATGAAGGAAAACTGCCTCATACTCCCCCCACAAAAATTATACACCTACCTGCACCCAATCTTCATCTTCTCTATCTTCTCCATGATTCCATTGGAAGAAATGTTCCACTCCCATGGAAGGTAATTTTTCTCCTCCCCGAGATCTGGATCTCATCCCTCTTGCATTCTCAAAGACTCAACCTTCCTCATTTCTCCTTTCTCTATATCCTGTCTCACCAATTTCTCCATCTATGTTGGGCCATTCTCATTGGACACAAACATGCTTTTATATCGCTCATGAAAAAACATTAACTCTCCCATCTCCTGCCAGTGCCTGCTCAATTTCTCTGATCCTCTCATGGGAAAACTTTCATAGTCATCTCTACTAGTTCCCTTCTGCATCCCCACCTCCTGTTCACCCTTCACCCTACTTTACTGACTTCTGTCATCTATCCAGTAACCTCATGTTTCCAAATTCAGTAAACACTGCTCTGTTCTCAACTCACTCGCTTCTTCAATGGGTCTTCTACAACCCAGATCATTATATTCCTCCTCTTCTGGGAACATTCTACTGTTTTCTGCTTCTGCAGTGAATGTCTACTGAATTTCTTTTATCTTTTATCTGTATTTAAAATAGCTGATTTGAAGAAACCCAATGTCTGAGCTCCCTCAACAACTTACTAGACAGAAACTTAAATTTTTATTGAAAAATCAGACTTTTTAAATAATACTTTGTAACATCCATGGTATCCGATTCCTCCATCCACCCCAAATTTTGTTGCTGTTGTTTTTCTCCTTGCTGATTATTTGTTTAGCTACTTTCTTACATTCTGTATTCGCTGATGTGTCTGGCTTCTGAGTTATCTGCTAGCTTTTTGTTACGTTCTTGACTTTATTTTTAAGCTTGACTTCCTAGGAGTCACACCCAGTTTACTACAGTTTAGTGGTCAGCAAATGATTTCCGTAAATACCTTGCCTTTAAATCTTTCACCCTTGCCAAAGGAGATCCGTGTGAGAAGATAATCCTTCCAACTTCAGACAATTCACAAGATCCTTAGCTTTTACTTCTACTTGCCAGCAGTGAGCGGCTAGTGCCTTCTGTCTTTCCCAGGTCTTTTTTTCTTTTCAGGTTTTGACATGTGCAGCCTTTTAGATACCAGAAACATGTCTGAGCTTTTAAAACTTCCCTATGGTTGTCCAGTTCTCCAGGATTTTTCCTTAAATTACCAAGACAGGCTCTTGTTTGCCCAACTGAAATCATAGCTTCAGGCAGCTGAGACGTTGCCAGCAGTTTGCTATTGTTTCAGTAACATCCTATGGTAGGCTTCCTGCTACACACACACACACACACACACACACACACACACACACACGGAGCTGAGTTCTCAGTCAATGAAATGGCGACCACACTCCGAGAACAGACATTTCCCTGGGTATTTCAAGTTTGGACAAAATATTAACTGTGCTCTGGGAATGATGCTTTTAACAAAACCCCCAAAGCTATCAGATCTTTCCATAATCTGCTCTGCTGCCAGCATTTGGCTACCCCATTGCTGCACTCAGTATGAATGGGGGGAAGAAAATAACTCCGAGTTAAAAATTTCACAGACCCCACTGTCTTACTGAGCTTTGGTAGTTTCCCTTGGATAGATGATTTTTAGTCTGTGCTATTAACTTTGGTTATTGTCAGACTTCTGAAATGTTTGCTTTAATTGTTTTGATCGTATTTTTCTTTCTTTAGAGGAAGCGCAAACTAACTGAGGTCTTTATTCTGTCATTCCAGAAGCCTACTTTCTAGTTTTCTTTCAACTGTTAGGAAGTTCTGTATTGTTGCTGTATTTTTCACCAACTAAAATAGATGCTCTCTCTGGGCACACACTGTTTCACCCCAAATGCAGGATACATATAAAAGACTACTGAATAAATGAGTATAGAAAGGTCTAGGGAATTGTATTGAGTATGTAAATGTGTACATATACATGTGGATAGCTAAGTAGGCAAATATGCTTTCCTTCCTTGGTTCTAAAAATGATTTACAAGAATGATAAGGCTATTTTACCATAAGGGCTGCGCGTAGCCAAAGTGGCTGGAATAATTTCGCAGCTGATAGCAAATTTGGGCCAAAACATTAAATAATCCTTTGAAGACAGAGGACTTATGGAGATAATAATCATAAACTATTTTTATCTTCCACTGTCCCCTTAAAGGTATTTAGTGATGCTAGGTTTTCCTCTGCCATTGGGTGAAAATGCAGTTAGCTCTTCTCTCCTGGACTCCCCTAGACACATTATAGTAATAAAAATGTGTACCGTGAGTTTCAGTCTCACACACTTTTTCTCCGTTTAATAATTAAATTTCTCCATTTAATTACCTACCTTGATCGAAAGACAGACTTATCCCCACAGCCTCTCCATGCTAAGCCTTATTGAAAACATCTGCCTTTAGGAAAGGGATTGGCGGTAACTTCTCTTTCTCCCTCATTTTTATTCCTCCTATGCCAGCTGCTAATTCTAATCCCTACCAAAGAGGTTAGAGGAAAGGAAGAGAAAAAAAGTAAGGAGAACAAAAGTGCTACTATTTCACTAGTACCACCATAAGCTGCCTTCTGTTGAATCTGTCTTTTTCCTGTGATGTTCCATTTTTATTTGGACTTTTTTGTGATACCCTCACTGCAAAGTTCATACTTAGTCACCTGTTGTTCCTAGACCTTTAGCTGAAGACCCCCAGCCTTGAAAGAAAACTTGCATTTCTACAACGGCACTATTCCAAATTCCCCCATTTAGCCAACTGTGAAGACCACTATTATGGATAACCAACTTCTGTTACTATCTTCCATTGCTATTTAACTATTATTCTTTGACCCCTTAAATCAGATCACATACTTCCCACAGTCAGAAATGATGTCACATGCTCTTTAAAACCTTGTAACATTTTTACTGTCATCAACATTTGAGCAAAATATAATGTTAGTTGCTGTAATGACAACCATTAGTAGCTCACATTTATGGAGCCCTTACCAGGGATTGCCTAAGTGAGCTACTAATAGTTACTTACTTCACATACATTATAACCTTTACATGCATTAGCAGACATAATAACTTCATGGGATAGGTAAAACACAACTATGGTTGGGTAATACCACCGTTTTTTATATGAGAAAGACGAGTCCTGGGGATACTAAGCAAATTATTCAAGGGCATACAGCTGGTGGGTGGCAGAACCCTGTTTTAGCTCAGAGTTGAGCTCCAGATTCCACATGTCTACACCTTTTGGTGTTTTCTCACACCCTAGTGTCCTAGTGACTCTGACACCAATTTTTCAGGTGGCCTTGAAAAAATTATCTCACCATTTTCATTTTTAATTTTCTTGTCTATAAGAGGAAAGGGACAGGCCAGAACCACGAAGGCGCACACTCCCACTCTGTCATTCCATGGTTTAATGAAGACACCTCTATTAACATCCCCTCTATGAACCTCTGTTCACTCGAACTGTCACCCACTGATCAGCTTGAATAATAATAAAAACAATCTATTCTCTCTGTATCCATCACCTCATTTCACCTTTACAATATTTCTAGGCAATTACTGGATGTCCAAGAATAGAGCCTCAGAAACCATTGCAAAACCAGCCAAAAAAGAAAAAAAGTCCTGTATTCTGACTCTTAAAAAATTTGAACATTTTAATGTTTCCTTGACCTTGAGATATTTGGATTCAGCACATGAACTTCTCTGGCCTCACAAAGTTTACAGAAGGACCATGATAGATAGTAAGAAAAAAAAGTGTAGGACACAGTTATCTGCTAACTCTTTAAAAATTTCTATCACTCTTTGCAGAAAAAAATATTTCTTCGTAGTGCTATTTGCTCTCCCCCTTCCTCCATCCTTCATTTTGCTTCATTCTCCTTGGTTTTCCAAGTCTCTCCGTTCTTCATAGGTAAGCAGGTTTGTATTATCTTTAAAAACACAGAACCTATTGTGCTAGTCTGACCTTCACACTAAAACCCTTGTAGTCATGAGCTGTCGGGAGGTGACCCATGGACTCCTTGTCAATAAATAATAAAAACCCAACACATTGCGGGTTTGATTTTTATGTAAGGTATCCAGAATATTGGCAGGACATAAAATTTCTCAAGTGTAGCAATGCAGGCGTATTTCTCTACAAGACATAATTTAATCTCATCAAGTTATCACTTGACAACAGGTTATAAATCAACTATGGGTAGGGAGCAGGGGGTGGCTTGGAACCAATGCCATCTTAAAAGTCAGTATTTTAGCCAAGAAATGACACGCAGCAGGTAATCAGCTCTATGATTCACCATCATTAGAAGATCCAGTAATGGTACCTGTGCATTTGGTCAGTATCTTGCACCCATCTCAACAGTTTCTGGCATGGGTATCCATAACCAGTTGATATGCGACAAGGCCAATAAACACAGCTGTTGGAAGTTTGGGGATAACAAGTACAATGCCACATGTCCGTGTGGGACAAAGAGCTTGACTTGACCCCAGGGATCCAGACCATATCTTGACCAGCTATGCCTGTATGTTATTAGATGAAGGGCAAGGGCCTTCACAATCTGTGTTGAGCAAATAGGATTAGGTATACATAATATGGTTAGAAAAGTTTGAATTTATTGCCAACTCTTGGTGATTCCTTACTGTCAGAGAGCATGAATGCTATGGCTTATCCAAAAATCAGTTCTACTGGCTTTAAATCATCTGAAGAATGTATAGTGCAAATTCATCTACTGTGTCTACGATGACACAGCTAGTCAACAATGGCCCTGATTCCAGAACCCAGGTCTTCCGACCCCTATTGAGATGTCCTTCCATTTTTGTCAGATTATTTCCCAGTGTGTCCGCAAATTCCAGCATCTGACAGCATGAGAAACCAACACAGATCTGGTTCCAAAGAAGAGAAGATCTAGACCTGGGGGATCCCTAAACTTTTCTCAGAAGAAGTTAAATCCTGAAAGCAAGAGACAGGGGAAGAACAAGCCATGGTAAAGGTCATCTCGCTAATGGTTTTAATGATTTATTTAGCTCTTGTTATTTATTTCACATTTACTGACAGGACTGCAGGACTTGGAAAATCCAGTTTATGAATTTCTGTGAGACAATGAGCCTTATGTATGTCATTCTTGTTTATCCTGTCCAAAGTAACATCTGACTGTGGGATTTTGTCACAAAGGTTTGTATAAACCAACTCTTCAATGGTGCCTCTTGCAACAACTTCCTCTGAAAAAGCTGCTCTAGCCGAGTTGATGGGGCCAGTGCTATTCTGTAAAGCACTTCATGGAAGACTTTGAGGTCAGCGGAAAACTATCACAATGTTCCTCTACTAGAGATTTCTACACTCATGAGAATAATAAAGACCAGAATAATTAGATCACATCTAATAGTAATGCATGCATTAGAAATGTAGCACATTGAGAACCAGAAAAAAAAGGCTGCTGGTATTCATATCTAGTAATTATAAAATATTTTCTAATCTCCTTAAGCTTGAGGAGTCTCTTCTCCCCTTATTCATTGGTTTTAAAAGGTAAAAATAAAAAGAATAAAAAGGTAAAATTTATCAAAGTTTGGTAGCTTATAAACACCAACAAATTGCGTATCTGTTACTATTATGATCTGAGTATTTGAGTATTACAGTTTGGCTTGGGAATTTATTAACTCCATAACTCAAAAACATTCCTAGGGATGCAGGATTTTTCCATCTTCCAGGACACTACATCCTCAGTTTTCCCTCCTCTCCTTGTTTCTCATCATTGCAAGATGGGCTGCAGTAATTCTATACATCACAGAAATCACAAAAATATTGAGGGGAAGAAGAAAAGATAAATAGTTCTCCCAGTGTAAATATTTACTAGTGAGAAAAAGCTTTCCAAGAATCCTTCACCAGACCTCCCCTTGTGTCTCATCAGCCACAGTTACATCAAATGTCAGTGCTTACACCATTCACTGTCAAGGGCGATGAAATTACCTAAGATTGGCTGAAACACATCAAGATGCATCCCCCTTGTTGCTGGAATAAAGGCAAGCTTGCAACCGTGCCTCAAGGAACTAGGGGAACACAACCAGCAGTATCTGCTCATTTGACGGAGGCAGGATACAAACTCCAAACAAGATGGGAATCCGAAGAGGTTTGGAACTGTTAAAAATGAATTTGATTTGAAATACGGGATAGGAACTAGAGTGGCAAAACATGGAATTAAAGCCACCAGTTGCAGCAGTTTTTTATGTTCAAGAAACACAAACGTGGCATAACCTGAGAGCAGATACTATTGGCAATTTTAGCGTAGAAATGTTTCCATGTGACTATGTTTAAAATAACTTAGCACTCTGTGCCATCATGCACCATCCCCCAAGAAAAGACTCAAACTAAACTTGCCATATGCCACTACTTCTAAGAACATTCAACTACTGAATTGCCAAATTTTCACTATTATGAGATGACCTCACATTGAAAAGAATGTTACATTGTACATAAAAAGCATATATTGCATAAAACTGGTGCTCCACTGGAGTGATCACCAACTGCTACAGGGGTTAAAAACCATGGATAGGACATTTAACTGGGAGTGAAAAAGAAAGAAATATTAATAAAAAGAATAAGAACATAAAAATAATAAAAACATTAAGATGGTCAGAAAGACATTGGTGAACATAACAATAGGTTTATAGGCACTGTGGGTATCCAAGGGAAGCTTTGGAAAATGAAGTCTTGTTAAACACAGGGCACTTGCAGGGCTGTTGAGGATGGTTGAAGGAACTTTAGCTTCAGAGTTAGACAGACTTAGGCTTAAATTCCTGGTTTTCCTGATCATTAAACCCTGGACAAGTCATGTAATCCGTGTGATAACCGGGGAGCTCACGTAGGATGAGGGCAATGATGCAGGATTGTGGGAGGACTGGAAAGCATATAAAGACAGTGCCCAGCACAGTGCCACACATAATGGCCAATCGGGGTAGCAGTAATAGACACAGAAGCAGCATTGGTCAAGGCTGTGTACTGCTGGGGTGGGGAGAGGGGCAGGGAGAGTCATAGTGCCATATTAGCAATCACACCAAAGTTGGTTTACACATTGTTGACTATATCGAGACAATGTAACTGTTGACTGAAGAATGATATCCACTTATCAGTGAGAATTATCCTTTGAGAAGTGCCATGAAATAGTGAAAAGAGTGGAATCCCTGCATAGCCTCTCAGAAGATCCCATCAAAGAGGTGACAGACCACCCCCACATCCGGTTGCAGGCAACAACTATGGGTCACTGACATGGTAATTAAGGCTTAAGGAGCAGCACAGGCTGTGGCACGAGAGAGAAATGAGGAATGCATTTAAAGGAAAGGTAAATCTAATCTATCATGGAAAGAGAGGACCTAAGAAAGAATGAAGCTAGGAAGTATGTTATTCCTTCTCAAGTAAACTCCTTTCAAGGTCAAAAGTAATATTTGCTACTGGATTCATTATCACTTTCTCTACCCTTATTAAATTCTCTGCCTCCCAGCTCTGCTTTCCCCACTTCAGTAATTTATTAACACTCACAGTTATTAGACACAGTGTTTATGAAAGTAGCACTGCTTTTGGAAAGCTGTGTAACCAATCTCTTATCTAAAAGAATGAAATGCAATAGTATTACCATGCAAAGGAACAAAGCTATAGAAATAAAATTTATAAAAATAATGTGATAGCACCTTGCAACAAATATTTTGCTTAGTTTTACGAAGTTATGCCAATTGCTCCACATTTATATTCTACTATTGAACTTATTCTAAGCAAGTTCATTTCCATTCTGACCAGTTCTACCACATCCCAGTGTCACCATCTTGTTCATACCTGTTCAATCAATAAAATCTTTCCTTGGGTAAACTCTTTTGAGTTCCACTGATGAAGTTTTTCTTGACTACTTCAAGCAATACTGATCTCCCCTCAGCTCATTTTGTCCTTAGTATTGTCCTGATCATTAGGTTTTTACCACATATATTTCCTTGCCCTTGTATAATTACTTTTATTTAAATATATCCCATATTCTCAAATAAGCACCTTGGAACTGGGTCTATGTCTTAGCATCCCTGGTGTCCATGACAATGTACCTTTCCAAAATGGCATAGTGGAAATGACCCTGAACCACGTAATAAATCTTAAACTCTGTGTAAGTCAAAAGACAGAATGAAAAAAAGAGAAATATGTTATAAGGTCGTAAATTACACCTGAAATGGTAGATTGTGTTAGGTTAAAGATTCATGTTGTAAACCCTAGTATAATGACTCAAAAAATAAAACAAGACATCCCTAAAAGTCTGATAGTGAAGAGAAGATGAAATCATGTACAATAATGAATTAATCCAAAAGAAGTGAGGAAAACAGGAAAATGGAATAAAGAACAGATGGAACTAACAGAAAATAGCAAGATATTAAATATAAAACAAATAATAATTAAATTAGTATACATGTTCTGAGCACTATAATTTAAATATTTAGTATATATTAAATACTGGATATATTAAAATATCTAATTTAAATTTGAAACAGGATAAAAAAAGACCCAATGATATATTATCTATAAGAAGCTCACTTTAAAAATACAAATATAAGTAAATAGAGACAAAGGATACAAATACTTATCAAAAAAGCTGGAGTCACTATATTAATATCAGAAAAATTAATCTTCAAATAAGAAATATTACCAGGGGTGTCAATAAATTAGTAATTATATGTGAACCTCTCTATAGATTCAGTAATTCCCAATAAAACTCTCAGCAGGTTTTCTTTGTCACAATTGGCACCTGATTCTAAATTTTAGATGGAAATTACTGGGTGTTGAGGGGAGATTAACCTTAGAGAGGGAAAAAAATATTTTTGACTAAAAAAAGAGGTTAGGAGAGAGACAGAAATTACACTGAGGGACATGGGGAAACCCCCCCGATGGCCACATCTCTGTTCAGTAGGCAGGGAGGCCACTGGCAGAATGGGCAGGTGGACAGTAGTCTGATCGTCTTAAAGAAGGGACTAATCTTGAAATAGCCTCTGAGTTTAATGGGAGAGTGAGCCGGCGAGGGGTATATAAAATAATCTTGGAGGGAGGGCTGAGAGCTGAGGACAGGTTTGAAAAGATGGATTTGTACAGGCACCATTTTGGTGATTTCCAGTAATTCTCAGAGGCCAGGATATAGGATAGTTTCAACAGATGAGGGAAAAATTTGGGGTTTATATGAGGACTGTCTCTTCCAGGCCCCAGTGGGCAGGCTGTCATTGTTAGGAAGTTGGTGGATGACAACTGCAAAGATGGGGTACAACTGAATGATATGGGTATCCAGAAACACATGATTTTCATGAGCTTGGAGTAGATGATGCTAGCTCCTATGTATGTATCATTCTCTCTGTCCTTCTGTTTTTCTGTCTCTCTCAAACATGCAAAAATACACATACCCATGCACAGGTGAGACTAAGATTATTTAATCTAAAACTAAGATTAGTTACATCTAAGGAACTTTACTTTGGGATGGAATCAGCCAGAGAACCTACAACTGGAAGACATCAAACTTTTCTTTAATGGACATACATGCAGATGATATCAGAAATAAATGAGAATTTGGAATCCATGGAGATTAACCCACCATGTTCACAGATGAAAAAATTACAATCAAAGAAATTTCTTACATGCAGATAAATCCACCTATTTACAATATTGGAAGCAACCTGCTCCAGTTTTTGTAATCATTTGGATCTGTTCGAAACTATTGCTTATATTTAGTTTTTTAAAAACTGAGCAGATAGAGTTCTAGCTTGGGATTAGTTTCAGCTTGAGGTCTGAAAAGCTTCAAAGACCGCTGTCTTCACCTTTATAACAATAACACCAAAATCCAAACCAACTGCAAATTCACAATTTTTCATGAACCCATTAAATAGACTTCAGGGTAACCAACTAACCAGCAATGTAAGGAAAAACAGGTGCCTACAAGGAAAAACGGAACTCCAGTCCCCCTTACCTGGGGCACATACAGCCAGACATCTTTAATAAGAATTCAGCTAAAGTTGTCAACGTTAAGGTCAGTGAATACAGAATCCCTAAGGGAAAAAAAAAAATTAAAAAAATAAATAAATAAATGAAGGAATGTCCCTCTACTTCCACGTTTTATTCCCCTGTCTAGCAATCCCATCCAAGATAAATGAAACCTGTATGTGATTCTTTATAGCAGCTTTGCTTACAATAGCCCCAAACTATAAACAACCTAGATGTTCTTCAACCAATATTGGATATTCGAACTGTAGCACGTCCATGCAGCGGAACACTCTTCAGCAATAAAAGGAACCAAATATTGAGGAAAAACCTCCAATGCATTTTGCTAAGTGAAAGGAGGAGGGATAAACCAAAGGGTACCAACAAAACTGCACGATTCCATTTATATGGCCATCAGGAAGGGTGGGAAGAAGAGTGACTACAAAAGAGACGCGTTGGAATCATTCTGCAATGTCATTAACCTTTTATACGGAATAGCCATCATTGTTCTAAAGAATTCATGCACCATGGAGTCATTTTGGGAAATGCTGGTGTAATAAAGAGAAAACTGGCTTTGGGAATTAAGAAGACTCAGTTAGAATCTCTGGTTCTTGCAGAAGTATGACCTTGAGCAAGTCATTAAACATCTCGAAGTCCCAGTTTCCTCGTCTGTTAAATAACAGTTGTTGTCAGGATTTACTGAACAATGAATATGAAATACTTAAAAGAATACTGATTCCTCTCCTTGCTCATTCTGAAAGGTCACCCTTTAATGTCAGTGAATTCTGGCATTATCAGCACTCCTCTCCTTCCAGAAATCCAATTTGCTGTCTCTACGTGATGTGCAAAGCCACGTAATGGCACAGGTTAGAATGTGTCTAAAACATTAATACCTGCATTTTGATTGAAGATCTCAGGATCTCTCCTATGAATAAATTATGCATTTTTTCGTGGGATTTATGTTTTCTGGGAAGCCATCAACGGATTTAGCTGTGAGGAGCTTCTGAAGCAAGAAGAGAAATGAACAGGCACGGAAAAATCTTGAATATTAAAAATAACCCCCCAGAAGGCAAAATGACCTCCATTTGTTTATGCTTCCGAGCCCACGCTGAACAAGCTGCCACAAAGAGCTTTATTAATACAACTGCAGAGCAGGATGATTTTTCCCCACAGATTTAATAAGGATTGGAGGATTTTCAAATAAGAAAAACCTAAGGGCAATCTCTCGCAGTCTCCTAGTCTTTCACACAGAGAGAAAAAGACAGTTAAGAGGCTATTGCAACAGCCTCGGCAAAGCAGCTAAACTAGGAAGGAGGAGCGAGCAAACACAGGGGCCATACCTGAGACGGAACCAACAAGTAACAATCCCCAGCACTTTACACTTCCTTAATCCTGCCCTCACCTTGGCCCTGCACATAAAAATGACTCCAGTATTTCATGTGGGACCAGGAAGACAATGGCACCCTGAACGGAAATGGGGAAGTTGGGAGGAAGTAGTACGATGGGAAGAAATGGAGGACTTTGGTTTGGACAGGTTATGTTGAAGGTACCAGCGG
Organism: Eulemur rufifrons; assembly: GCF_041146395.1. NCBI lineage: Eukaryota > Metazoa > Chordata > Mammalia > Primates > Lemuridae > Eulemur > Eulemur rufifrons. The sequence continues at coordinate 7,518,298 of NC_090994.1, forward strand.
GATGTCCATGCAGTGGGTCCAGAGGAGACAGCTGTAGAAATTTGCTCTTCTAAAGACGACTTGTGCCTGAGAGGTAAGTCTGGGAGAAATTCCCCCAGAAATACTAGTTGGAGCCACAGAAGTAGTTGAAATCACCAAGGAAGAGTGAAGAGAGAAAGTAATAGACAAAGTCCTCCCTGGAAGAGTCAGGAACAGGAGAAGCTTGCAAAAGGTAAATACACAGAGATCCGGGTGGATGCTAAGAGAGGGGAAGGTCCACAAAGATGGTGTCAATCAACAGAATCAGATACTCTAATTCCACACACACATACAGATTTGTAAAGGTTAAATGTGTGTAATGTTCCTTCCCTGGGTAGTCTGCTGGTGAACTTTCTCACAGGTATTCAGGTCTCCACTAAAAGGTTCCTCCTTGAAGAGGCCTTCCCCGACTACCCTGGCTGAAATGCAACCCGCCTCCCCTCCCACTCTTTACCTTTCTTGACAGAACTTCTGTCTCTTCCGGGTCCTTTATCCCATGCACGTCTGCCTGACTCGAATGCAAGCTGGATGCATTCAGGTACTTTTCCTGTTCTCTGTTGTCATCTCAGAATCTACAACAGTATGTGGCACTTCTAAGGCCTTCAGTCAATATTTGTGGAGAGAATGAAGTAGGAATGCGAATGCATATACATTTGAAACTGGTCTCATTTTAATTCAAATGCACGTGCAATAGCAAGTTTTCAGCGTACGGAAATGAGTGGGTCCACTGAGAAGCACACCTGCCTTTTTCTCAATTCCCATCAGTATATGTTTAATCTGGTTCCAGCTCCACGGTTCACCAGGTGGCATATACCCAAAAGTTAGGTATAATTTCTCACAGTAGTGAAAAGCTTCTTTAAGCAATTTCCTTGCCATTTGAAATCCACTTAGCTATGGAATTTTTGCCCTGCCTTCCTGGCCTGTAAACTCAGACAGATGTCCAGGCATCAAAAGGTGGTGACCAGACACATGCCTGTCCCATTTCATGCCTGATGGCAGAAGACATTTTCATGTGTCATTATAAAGGGAAATAGAAAATTGGAAGGGAAAATCTGGCTGAAAAACAAGCACAATGATTCAAATCTTCTCAAAAGATAATGGAGTTTTCTTAAGCATCTGATTTCAAGAAAAAAACTACAATATGCATATGTCACTTTGTCCCTAGGCCATAATCATCAGTGTAACTTCACATTTAATTTTTAGGCCCATGAGGCAAAATTTCACCCTTTTAGGACACAATGATAACAAAATAATTGATGGTGATGCACCCTACCCTGAACATAGGACAGCTGTGCAAACCTTCAGGCAGACCCACGGGATATCCCTGGCTTCAGGGCTTCCAAGAAAGCCGGGACAGCCTTTGATCAACTCCAAGAAGCCAACATCCACCCTTCGTCCACATCATGCTTCGAGGAAAGTGATGTATCAATTTCGGAAGCATTCTAGCCAAGATACATGCCAGATAAACGAAGAAGAGCAAGAGAAATCACTGGTGAAACCAATCAGGGCCAGCCATCCGCTGTAAGGACACTGCCCCTTCCTTACACAGCGTGGGTTTGCAAGTGTGGGGCCAGCCAGCTCTAACAGGGAGCTTCCCTTACGCCTGCCCTGGCCATGTACAGTTTGGCTATAATAGACTCGGCTTAGCCAAAGCCAAGCACAGTGGAGGAACCTACTTCCTTGCTTTTCAAATTAATCTTTCTCTGTAATATGTAATATTTCTCCCTATTTTCTTTTGCATGTTACTTTGAGATACTAGGGGAGGAAAAAATCCTGAATATTTTTGTTTTTGCTCTCACCTTTTTTTTTTTTTTTTTAATAGAATGAAGCCTTTGAAAGTTACCAGGCAACAGAAATACAAGCAAATAGAGAATAGTGTGGAAGTGAAGCCAAACCAAATTCCATCAATCAGTTATTCAGCACCTACTATATTCACAACACAGTAAATGGCCACTTACAATGATGGAATGAACGATTGTATGATAGAAATTAAGACCTTTTCTCAGTGATGTATTTTGTTCGAAATTTATTCTACCATGTAGAAACAAAATGGCAACACAAGAATTTTAACGGAACATTTTTCTTTAAAATTTGCATTCCAATGAAAATTAAAGTGAAGACGTTCCAGAAAAAAAAAAAATGATTCTGTGTAATAATTTGTATCTTCTGTTCGCCCCTCTGGATCCACTTTCTGTCCTTCATCCTGATCTGTTCCCTAAGAGGCTGATCTCTATGGGTTATCATCATACCAAGGATTCTTTTGTCCTCTGGCTTCTGGTTTTATTTGGCCAATGGGAAAGGTCTCGTGGGAAACCAGAGGGATAAGAATGAGGCGGAGGTATCTATTTCTCAGCAACCTTCCTGCAGAGTCAGCTCAGACTAGCTCTGCGTACTGGCCAACTCCTCCCCAACTTGATTGCACCCATGTAACTCTCTCTGGCTTCCAGTAACCACTCCCTTCCCCTGAGCCTCAGTTCTGAGTGTTTGCTGTGCTTACAGTTTCCTAACAGCCTACTCATACCTTTGCAAATACTCCCTTTACTGAACTATAGTCAAGTTGTTCTAAGTTGAGTCTATCTTCTGCTTCCTGCAAGGACTCTGTCCGATGCGTATTCTCAAGTCTTCTAATGGCGAGTATGGCCCAGAATTAGAAGAGGGAGCCAGTGGAGATGGGGAGATAGCAAGTACAGAAGAAAGAGCAAGGATTGTGTGTTACGATCCTTACCCCTTAGACCACGAGAGTGACAAAGTTCAGATATATGAATGCGTCTTGAGCAGCGGGGTCATCTCAGGGACTGCAAAAGGAGGGGATGGGTATATTCACACCTAATGGGTATGGTGTGCACCATTTGGGGGAAGCTCTGACTCGGGTGGGGCAAAGGCAATCTATGTAACCTAAACATTTGTACACCCATAATATGCTGAAATAAAATAAATAAATAAAAATTAAAGAAAAATATCAATAGGCAGGTTGGCAAGGGGAAGGAAGAGATGGTTGATGGCACATTCATGTCTGGTGAAATGAAGGAACAATTGTCCCTATTCAACAGGGAGATGGCACCTGTAGGAGCAATCAAGGTTTCAGTTAAAATGGAAAGTGAAGCAATCTCAATCATCAGGCCAGAAAGTGCTTTTCTGATGGGGTAATACTGAATCAAGTTTCCATTTAGTTTCTCAAAAATATGTATTTTTAATGTGCCATTTCTGTGGTAATAAATTTTGATTATTAATTCACTACGTATTAAAGAGTATGCCTCATTTTTAAATGGCAAAAATCAAAATGTACTTATGATTAAATGTTAAAATATGTGTACGCATTAAGAAATAATCTGTTATATACAAATTTCATCTTTTCCCTTTCTTGGTTTAAGAATAAAATGTAAAGTTTATTTTTTAATGAAATTTATAATATGAACTTTAAGAGTACGCTGACATAAGCATTTTACTTGAAAGCACTTTATCACGTACCATGCAAAAATAATCAAATGAATTTCAAATTCCAAAAAATCCAAAAGGTCAAAAGAATTATGTAATATTGCAAAAGAAGCTTGTGAGTTTAAAAAAATGTAGGCAAGTTAAGCAAAGTTAAGAAAAGATGTTAAGAAGAATTTTGTAAAGAGGCTAAAGATGAAGAAAAACTTATCGATGCTATAATATTACTAACAAGGATGGTGAACAAGAAGCAGCAGTTAAAAGGGTTATGTAGGAGAAATCCCAGAGGTGAGAAGAATAGGAGATGGGAAGACAGGGACACCTAGAGGCTGCCTTAGGTGACCTGCGTGTCAGAGATTAGACAAGGACAGGCCTGGCTGTATTCCAATTTTCATCAGTGGCAGGGAGAGTCTCCCAGGAGACCACAGGCAGAAGGAACTCTCAGTGTGGCCCGGCCATTAGATCACACACTTTGCTTGCTCTGGAATCCAAACAGAATCCTACTAGTTTGGTGACCTTGACCCTGGAGTTGACTGACAGGTGAGAAATCACCACACCTAAGGCGCACTGTGCACAGATAGTGGAGATATTTTCAGAGACCCTCACCTTCAGGTCAAATTTGCTGCAGCTGCCGTGACAGGAATGCAGGTCTCAGACTTCACACCAGGACCTAGAGAGTGCCGGAGGGGGCCAAGGCCACTGGGTTTGGGAGAGAAGACCACTAGCTATAGGTTAAATACGGGAGACTAAAAACAAAAAAGTCAACTTTCAATGCCTCTCAAATCTCTATTAAAAATAAGATAAAGAGATTTGTTACCACTTACATCTACAAAGATAAAGAAAACAGGAAAATATCATTCTCCTCCCTCACCCGACCTCCCCACCACCTAAAAGACAACCGGGCATTTCCTAGACAGTCTAGTTGTGATGGCTTAAAAGGATGCCAGGCACAGCTGAGAACCGGAGTCCTGCACAGAGATTATGGAAACGTTTACATACTAAACAGAGAGGCTCACAGCTCCATTCTCTGATGGACTCCTAGAATAAAAACAGCCAGGCCTGTAAGACCCCAAAAGAATATTGTAAGACCCCATTCCTCATAAACCCACCAACCAGTGGAACAGCCCCACCCAGTCATCCACAGTGCACCCACCAGTCTACATGCCTTGCACAGAATTGCGTTTCAGCATTTCACTCTCAAATATTAAACACTGCCATGGATCATCAGATAATTAAGGAAAGCCTGAAAAATAAAAGAACAGAAACCAAAACAAACAAAAGAGGTCCTGAAGGAAACAGATCACTCAATAAGAAGAAAAAAATTTAATCATCATTGATGTCCTCGTAGAGATAAAAAAACAGAACATAATGCTATTTTTAAAAAGAACATTCTAAGAACAAGAAAAATTCTTGGAAATTAAAAGATCACAAAGAACACTCAATATACAAGGAAGCTGGAAAAGGAGATAAAATGCTTTAAAGAACAAAAGTCAAAAAGATGAATAAAACCAGAAGATAAAAAAACTATGAAATGGGGAAAATCAGACTAGCATATTCAATACTCAAAGAATTCAACACTCAGAAAGAAGAACTAATGTATTTATAATACAAGATATCCCACAACTACAGATCAGCGTTTTCCAGATTGAGATGATCTACCAAGGGACCAACATCATAAATATTTTTTAAAAGATTCACACCTTATATGTCACTGTGAAATTTCAGAACTCCCAGAAGCAGCAAAACACTTGAAGAAAAAATGCCAATAGCACCAACAGATAGAAATCAAAGTAACAATGGCCTTTTTAATAGCCAAATTTAATAGTTCTGAGTCAATGAAGCAAATTCTTCAAAATTCTGATAGAAAATTGTTTTACCTACACTGATAGATCCAGACAAAATATAGAGTGAGAAACCAAAATAAAGACATTTGCAGATACGTAATGTGTCAAAAAATTTACCTCGTGAACTACTCAGGATCAATCCAGAAAGTCTGATAGCATCAGGGACAAAGAGAAGATCCTAAAACTATTTAAAGAATTAAAACTGATTATATGCAAAAAAGTTAGTAATTAAAACCTATCAGCCTTTTCATTAGCAGTGCTACAAGCCAGAAGAAAACAAAACACAGTCTTCAAAATTCTTAGGGAATATCAGTTTCAATCTACAGTTCTTTATTCCACCAAACTATCAACCAAATGTCGGAGAAGGTAAAGATCAGTTTGTATCCACGCTATGTAGGGTTATAGCTAAGCCTTTCCTGATCTCCCCAGCCCACAATATTTTGATCTCATTTTCTGCCCAGTAACACCATTTGCTTTGGTGCTATGACATACCTAATAAAGTAGCAGGTATGATTTCATCCATCAGGTTTTCAACCTCTTGAGACCAAAGACCTTGCCTTGGACTCCATGTATCCAGCAGCACTTAGCAGAGCACTGGAACACAGTAGGCACTCAGTAGATCCTCACCAGTTATTTTTCTGTGCAATAATGACAGAAAAGGATTATTTCCTCCCTGGCATCAAGTTAAAGTATTTCTTTCATTAGGATCATGATGTATGATCATGGATTCAGAAACTCTGTCTTGCTTAAAAATGAATGCAAGAACACTATAACCACATTTTTTACACACATTTTCATTGTATTTAGACTACAGAATTTTGTTACACCTCATCCTGTGGCTATGGGAGAGACAGCCATTTCTAACAGAAGGCCATAGCCCAGGCATCACCTCTACCTGCTACACTATTTGCGAGAAGAATTAGGATAACACGGTATGGGCTGGACACTGCATACTAGGAAAGCTATAGGAGAAGATTTACATAAAGCGTAATATGAGAGGAGCTTTCTGGAGCTGTTCAATTTTGGAATGGTTACAATGGTAGTAGTCATGAGAAAGAAGCTTCCAGCAGTTTAGATTGGAAAATGGCAAACCTGTAAAGTGATACCCAGTATCTTATGTTTGGAAAAGAGCCAAACAATCTGCCGCTTAATAAATAAGCATTATTTCAATTATCACACAAATAATGCTGTGGAGCTGTTGCCTGCTGATTATTTCAACCTATATGTGCCGATCATATATTTCCTTCTTTACTATCTATTCATTTTAAATGAATGTGGAAAGAGTGTAAGCAAAGGCTTTAGATGCTTCAGAAGAATTACTCATTCTGGATTCTAAACCGTGACCAAACCTGTTATCTATAAATTCATTAGGAAAAGCACATGCTATGATCTCTTTGGGTGGGGTAGGGATAAAAGAATGAAGTACAATGTGGGGGTGAAGCAGATTGCATTTCAGAAGAAACCTCCTCAGGGCTTGATTGTCAAAGTTAGCCAATCTGAGATTTAAAACCGCAAAGCAAAGCACACACCAATTAAAATTCAAAAGAAAAGCAAATAAAAAAATTTCATCAGAAAATTTTCAAATCTCAAAAGAAATTACAAACAGAGTATCAGGATTTTTAAAGGCCTCAAAAGTGGATGAGAATTTAGAATATGACAGTTATTTCAAATAGCATTCAGGTGCCACCTCATTTATGCATTTCTCAATTATTAAGCTCTTCTGGTATATTTTCACCCCTCTCCACCTTGGCGTGAGTCCCGCCCTTCACCTGAAGATTCTTCTCTACCACCCAGACCCTCCTCGACCCTTCACAGAGCAAAGGTCAAACTTCAGTGAACTTCACCTAAGCCTTTCCTCATCTCCCCAGCCTGTAATACGTAACACCATTTGCTTTAGGTGCTATGACATACCCAATGAAGTAGCAGGTATTATTTCATCCATCAGGTTTTAAACCTCTTGAGACCAAAGACCTTGCCTTGGACTCCATGTATCCAGCAGCACTTAGCAGAGCACTGGAACACAGTAGGCACTCAGTAGATCCTCACCAGTTATTTTTCTGTGCAATATGACAGAAAAGCAGTATTTCCTCCCTTCCATCAAGTTAATGTGTTTCTTTAACTAGGATCATGTCGTATGACCACAGATTCTAAAACTTTGATAGAGTAGTTCTTGCCTAAAAATGAATGTAAAAACACTGTAACCACACTTTTACACACATTTTCATTGTATTTAGACTATAGAATTTTATTACAATATAAGAAGTCCCTAAAGCATGGCTACAATCCCTACCTGCTACAACGGCAGCATTGGGAAGGACACCCTTCTTGTCTTCCATGATGTTACACTCTCCTAACCTTCCTCCTTTCCCTCTGGTTATTGCCTATTTTAGTGAGGGGCTTATCTTCCACTTGAAACATAGATGCTCCTCTAACTTCATTTCTAGATTCTCATCTTATTCCACACTCTCTTTCTAGGCCATTTTATTTATCTAAGCCCTCGGCCTCAAATACCATGACAGTTCTGAAACTTACATCTACAGCCCCTGAAACCTTTCCTAAGCTCTAGAATTATATATCCAATTGCCTTCTCTGTTTGAATGTCTCATAAGCAACTCAAATCCAACTCGCCTACATTGAATTTAAGATCTACTCTCCTAATGGGTACAAACACACAGAAGAAATAAGTTCTAATGTTTGTGAGCAGAGTAGGGTGACTACAGTTAACAATGATGTATTTTCCAAAGTAGCTAGAAGGACTTAACATGTGCCTAACACAGAGAATTGATAAATACTGACTTGATCATCACACATCGTATACATGTAACAAAATTTCACATGTACCCCCATGAATATGAATAAATATAATGTATCAATAAATTAAATAATCTACTCTCTTTGGTTGTGCAGCTCCATAAACGGCCTCATTCACTGAAACAGATATCTTGGCTCATTCACAGTCAAATGTCACCTTGAGGAAAACTGAACATAGTGATCTTTTTTTTAACCCAAATAACCTGAGTAAGGGTGTCAACTATTCTTTTTGTGCCAAAAGCAGACTGAATGCAACCAAGGCCTCTATGACTAACAAAAACAGGCTTCCTGTCACTCCTACTCCCAGCCCAAACAATTCACCAGAAGTTTCTTTGGCTGTGATGGAGCCTAAACCTCATTCCAGGGGGATTCTGCAAGACCTCCAGGAAAAGGAAACTGACCCATAGCCATTCAAGAGAACATAAATGTGATGGTTAGTTATAGGTGTCAACTTGACTGGATTAAGGGATACCCAGATAGCTAGTAAAGCATTATTTCTGGTTATATGTCTGTGAAGATGTTTCTAGAAGACACTGGCATTTGAATCAATGGGCTGAGTAAGGAAGATTCACCCTCCCCCAGTGTGGGTAGGCACCATATTCTCATCAGCTGAGCGTCTGATAGAACAAAAGGCAGAGAAAAGGCAAATTTACTCTCTTCTGGAGCTAGGACATCCTTCTCCTGCCTTTGGACTCCAAGACATATACAAGTGGCCTTCTATGTCCTCAGGCCTTCAGCCTCAGGCTGAGAGGTACACCATTGGCTTCCTTGGTTCTCAGGCCTTCAGATACGGCCTGAGCCATGCTACCAGCCTCCTTGGTTCTCTAGAGCTTGCATAAGGCCTGTCAAGGGACTTCTCAGCCTCCATAATCACAGTTGCTAATACCTCTAATACCTCTCCTCTCATCTATCTACCTATCTGTCCATCTGTATTTCTACCTTATTGGTTCTGACTCTCTGGAGAACCCTAATACGGTAATCTCAAAATAAACAGCTCTCTTTCAAGGCACTCACCTGTAATCTTGTGTCCAGTACGACCTCGAAAAGGAGAAGAAATTGATGGTTGAGTACACGTGCAACGTGGAGATCAGTCTCTGCCGCATTTATTTTAAACTTAATAAAATCAGAGTTGGCTATGCAGTGGTAAGGATGGCAAAGGGAATTAAGTGATCTAGGGCTTGGAAGCAGAGAGGAGATGAGGTGAGAAGATAGGAGGGATGGCCAATGATCCATCTCAAAGGTCAAGGCCCTATGAAAACTCTCACAGAACGTTCTCTTGCATTTTTAGTAGGATGCCATGCCAAGTTGACTCTCCAACCTCCGAGCCAAGAGGCCTCTTCCCCCCCAGTAACTATACCGGAGGATGGGACTGGCACCAGCAAGTTTCTGGCTCCCTGCCAGCTGCTTTATTACTTATTAACTTACTTCATATAGCCTACATCATGGCAGGAAAGCTTTCTTTAATTATCAGCAGGAATGCAGAAGCCACAAGGGGAAATCAGAGCCAGACAACTGCGGCTTCACCAATTCCACCCCAGCTCTTATCAAAGCGGACATGGGGTTGGAGCTGTGCAGACAGAATGCTGGAAGCTTCCAGCAGCACACGTGGGAGGGAGCCTGGAAGGCAGGGTCTGTACCGGGTAATTCTCCTAGAATGAATTCTCAGACAAGGGGATTTTTCTTTCTCTTCCCTCTTCTTCTAGTTCAGAGAAGTTGAACACCAAAATTGCCATAGACAGACTGTACAATTGAGGGGCAACCTTGATAGGCAGGTGGCCAAGGAGGCAGAGTGGAGTGGAGCTGCAAAGTGGTGAAGATAGAGAGAAGTCATCATTCAGCAGAAGCACGGCCAACAAGACAAGCTTAAGCCTCTGCACAAGTACAGAAAATTACCATCGGGGTTGCCTTAGGAGCACAGAGAGTCAGCGGCAACTTACACTGGGTGGGATGGAGAAGGCCAGGGAGAGCTTTTCCCTCCCCAAACATCTCTCTCCTTTGGGTTCCCTGGTGTCTAAGAAGTCATTATTCAAGGATCAGATCAAGTACTTCCTTCCCCCTTTCCATCACTGTCTTTGTCCCAGCACAACTTTTACCAGCTGAAGTACTTGGTGAAGAGAAGTGAAAGGAGACAGAAGAGAATACTGAAAAAGGTACTGGGATTACTGAAAACCACCCGCCCACTTCCCCGACTTCCCAGGCACACGCAATTTTCAGAATGTAGCAACTGAAGGATCTTCTGCGTCTGTCCTAGAATAGAATTCTCCTTGGAAAAATTTTCACATGCCATGCTTTTGGTTAAATTCCAAAAAGACATACCTTAATGCAAGACAGCAGGAACACTAGGATGAGCAGAGGCAGGGAAATGTTGAGAAGAACTTGTTTCCAATGGATACCAGAGCAGAAAGAAATTCAGTTCCTCATAAGAGGAACCCTTAGAACAAACGAAAATGCCACCGAGAACTAAAATTGAGATGGTGCAGTGGTAGAAAATCACTGTGCTAAGAGACAAGTCAACCTGTCTCCATGTCGTGGTAGCTATCACAATGAAAGGCTGGAAGGTGCAAGAATGTCGTACGTATCAGACACATCAGAGGGCAGGTGAAAGAAAATTCATATCACGCTGAAGCAAGAGAAAAGCACCTGCTCAAAGTACACTTGTAGAAAAGAGGTGAGCTGTAAAATGTTGACAGTGAAAACTTTGGGGAAACAACATTTAGCATAGACCAAGTTTATGAAGCTGTGTTGAAAGAAAATCATGGGATCAGTGGGTGGTGACATTTCAAGATCTCTAGCCAAAAGCAGGACCAATGCTGAGACATAGGTACATGTAGAAGAGGTGACTGTAAGAGGAGAATGTATTAAGGAGAGGGGAAAAGGGAAGAAAAGAAAAGGAAATACAACTTCAATTTTTTACTATTATAAGAAGCTAAAATGTATTGTAAAAAAAAAAATTTGGCTTGCTTGACAGAGAAAAATAACTATAAATTTGTACAACATGTAAGTCTATTTATAAGAAACACCTGGGAGATAAAGTACATTGAAACACTTCAAAAATAATACATGCAAGGTATTATATTAAGATAACTGAATTTGTCCCTCTACTACCATCCCATCTTTCACTGTCCTACAGTAGCAAAAAGTTTGCACACATTGTCCTCACTTCCAACCTTCAGCTTCCATACAAGTCCTCCCCCTCCCACCCCCTCCTTCTTTCCCTCACTTCTTAATTCCATCAATCTGGCTTCTACCCACCCCACCCCCACTTTACCGAAACGTATTATATTTCTGTGGTATTATAGAACAGCCCCCTTCCAACCACACCCAAACCCTTTCTCATGCTTCATTCTCTATAATTTGTCCGCCACATTTTACACTATTGCAAACCCCCATCCCTCTGAACTGTCCTCCACCCAACTTGGTCTCAGATTTTTCCCTTTCTCCTTTGTTGTGTGTCTTCCCCCAATCCAGCCCCCGAAGTGCCAATATTGTCTATGCACAGCTAACCCCGTGGGACAGCAAATAAAAGCAATCCTCAGAACCTTACACTTTGGAGACATTTCCATCGTTTCTGATCCAGACAAAATATTTAAGAGGATGAATCCTGGCCAGTGTCCAGTGAATGCCCTATGTTTTCACACTGCTGTTCTTTCATTTTACTACGATAGGTATAGATTACCATAACCCAGATACCACTTACTCTGAGTATTTTGATCAGCCCTGATTACTTCTACCCCAACTTTGTCTCTAAAAATGATATGGCTTTTTATTTTTTTTTAACATCTCATGACAGCAAATACAATGCTATGGCTTCTTAGATGCCAAAGCAGATGGATGAGACTGGAGGACATGGGACTGGGCTTTCTTTACTGCCCCACCTATTTTCCCTGATTTTTTGGAAGCAAGCCCTGAGTTTTATCATCGTTGATACCCAATGTATCACGGACCTCTGAAAGTATACAAAATGAAACAAATAAGCAATAAAAAAAAACTTCAGACAGTAAATGCCTCTGAGGAAAAGAAACAGATAGCTGGGTGAAAAAGGTCAGAGAGGTAATAGAGACCTCTCATTAAAGCTGTTCTACCTTTTGACTCATGCACTGTAGCCATGTACTATATGTTAGAACAGGAATTTTTAAATAGAATATGCATCAAATACTTTTGCTAGACTCTGCTGATCTAAAAGAAATGCACACATGATCTTCTGCTCTCAAGGAACTTACAGTATCATTAGGGAGACAGGACATTATTTTAAAAGGAAATAGGTGGTTTATTCTGCCCCTCCCCACCCCCCACACAAACATTCTCCCCTATATGAGCCAAGTTATTTAACTACTCTGACTTCAGTTTATTTGTGGAATGGGAAGACTGAATAAAATGACCATTTATCTCATTTCACTCATTCAATTTGTTTATCTATTCAAGAAATTTTTATTCAGGACTGTATTAGTTGGTTTTTACTGTATAAACCTCTGCCACCACCACCCCCCAAAAAACTTAGTAACTTAAAACACCAACCATTTATTTAGCTCACAGTTGGACAGAATAGCAATTGGGGCTGGGCTCAGCTGGGTGGCTTTTCTGCTAGTCTCAGTTGGGCTCAATTTGTATGTCTACAGTCAGCTAAAGTGGCTATCAGCTGGGGTAGCAGAGGCACCTGGGCCATGTGGTCAGTGAGCCTGAGGTTATTCACACAGCAGCGTGGGACTGCGAAGCAGCAAGATGGCAAAGTCTCAAGGAATAATCACTTTTTGACTCTCTGTTTGCATCACATTAGTTAATACTTCATTGACCAAATCAAGTATAGCCAAGATTTAACGGGTAGAGAAAGACTCCAAATGTGATGAGAAGAGCTATAAAGTCAATTGCAAGGGGGAGTGGGAGAAGGAGAAGCATAATTTGTGACGATGTTGGCAATCTACACAAGCATCTTTTGTGCACCAAGCGTTTACCTTCATGGAGCTTCCATTTTATCCTTTCCCCAACTGCGTTTCTACTGCCAGCAAATTACCATTACTAAAATCTGGGGTGAAATGGACCATGGGGCAATTCTTGTAGGCAAATTGATTAGGTCAACAGGATTATTATGGTTAGGTAAAATAAAACCCTCTTGAGATAGGTTATTGTGAGCCAGACTTTCCAGAATGTTTAGATTTTCATTAAATTTTTATCTACAGAAATCTATTTGTAAACCCAAATGACAGCATTACTATGTTTGGACCCCTTAAGAATTGAGGGAAGCTGTCACTTTTTAAAAATTTTCCTCATTGGACTCATGGATATTTTTGTTTTTAACTGCATCTCATAGAGCAACAAGCTCTATGTCTCCTTTACCACTGAGAACAGCAGGAATGAGTCAACAATGGGTACTGAACATGTAACATTGTTTCCAGTGCTGGGCCAGATAATGCAGGGATGAAACAAGGCAAAATACCATTCCCTCCATCGGAGGATCAGGCACACTGTTAGAAAATAGCAGCACACCCAAAGAAAGATAACTACCAATAGCAGGTAGCAAACTAGATGAACATATTGAATCCACAGTTCCAAGTGTCAAGTTTCTCCAGGTGTTCCAGCTGTTCTTATGCTATCTGCTCCCCATTTCCTGCTGTGTCAAAGGTCCCATAGTTAATTACCCTGTGGACAGGAAATGTTACTCAGCCTGACATCACTGTGCTCCATCGCACTCTCTCACACACCTGCTCACAACCTCACATCCCTCACACACCTGTCATCACCCACAGAACACCCTCTCCTCTCTCCTGTCCATCAGCCTATAAATTCACATCCTCATTTTTCCATATAGATAAGACATTTCCTCCTGAACACACAAGAACCCAAATAAGGAGGAAATGATACCTTAAAAAAAGAAAAAGATAGTGGAAAATATTCAGTAGCAAATGTTTCTATTTTTCCTCCTCTACAGCAGCTCTAAAGAGAAACCAAAGTCCATTTAGAAAATGACCCAAAGGGCAGAAGAAACTGGGAAAGGGAAGATTGCCTACTGGAGACAGTACTTCCCCAGGGCTCAGAGGCCCCGAGTCTTAAAGACAGTGTTGATGTTTCCCATTGTATAATTTGGGGCATGACCACTGAGACTTTCAGTTTTCTTATCTTTCAAAAGAAAGTAACGAACATTATATTTCCCTCATCTACTTCGGAGGGCTGTTATAATTTTCTAATGTGATATGTAAAGTCATTCTATAGAATGTAAGTTCTCATATCAATGGGTTGACAGCTATAGCTAAAATCAGGGGTGATACTCGGTATTTATTCACTGATGTGCCATTGGTATGAACTAATCAAAGAGGACATCCAACTAGTAGAAATAAACACCCACGGGCAGTACTGGTGCACTGGTGCTTACCAGTCGACCATCACCCCATCTCTGCTGAGCTGCATATGGTATAGTAGGAGATTTGGTATAACCAATAAAATAGGTATGTGGACAAAGCCACCATGGGGCCCCAGTTCAAAAGTAAATACTTGTTACGGCATGCATAGATTCCTAATGCCAATATGGTTTTTAAAGACTTTGCAACCTAAAACTTAAAAGCATGACCATAATAAAAAAAACACAATGAACAAATGTGATTTTAAAAGTCACATTTGCACACTTTTAAGCTTCATTCATTGCATGAAAGTGTAATGACTGTCCAAAAGATTTCTGTGTATTTTCACCTACAATCCGGCTAAATATCAAATGGCTGTCAACTCCTGTGTAAGTGCCTTGTCTTTGCTGGTGCCAAATGAAATTTTGTTTCCTTAAGGGTAATGATCAACCAGGTTTCAGAAAAGATACCCACACATCAGAAGATACCATCTTTCTCAATGTTGCAATCAATCAGATGTATGGCACTCTGCACCAGTGAACCTCAGAGTAACTAATACATGAGATGTTCTCATAGAAGATAGAAAAAGTCTGAAGTTAGGCCCCTGTAAATGCCTAAAAGCCCCACTGCTAGGGTGGATGTGTATCTAGGCACGTCTGGCAAACAGATATGCTAGAGTTGCCAAGTATCTATTTGAATGAGGGATGAAGAAACCTCCCAGGGGAGAATTCATTCGAAGCGAAGAGAACGTCAAACAGATAAGCATGGCTCATGGGGTCAGGGAAGGGACAATTCTAAGGTCGAGATCGTGTTTGTCACTAGAATTTCAGTCCTGTGGATGAGGTGGGGGGAGGTGGTTCCAGGACGGAGACTTGCAGGTTTTCGGTTGTTAAATTGGGGGCATGAGCTGCGCTGCTTTGGTAAAGCCCCACGCACCCACACACATACCCACCGCTGTTCCACCCATCTCCGGGACCTCAAGTATCCAGTACTAACACAGCTCTGCAGGAGTCAGCACTGTGGCATTGACAGGGTGCAGCTGTGCACAGGCGAAGCCCCGAGTGCCCAGCAGATGGCAGTGGTGACTGGCCGAGGTAGCAGAGTCTGTGAACATAGCTCCCTGGACTCCAGAGCCTGGAGGTGGGGTACGGGAAAGGAAGCCCAGGGATGTAGAAGACATCATGGATTGCTGAGAATGCAAGAGTGCCCGCCTAGGCTCAGGGCTCAAGCCTGGGGGGACCGGCCACCTCTCTATCTCCTCCCATTTCCAAGTGCTTGCATCAAGTCTCGCAGTTTTAAAGGCCATCGCTATGCCAGCGACTTCGATTTTGCATCTCCCTCCAGCCCTCTCTTCTGCACTGCAGACTCACACAGCTAAACTGTCCACTGGATATCTCCGCTTAGATACCAAACCTAAAATGCCCAAAACTGAACTCTCAATCTTCTCTCTTCCAAAACAACTTGAACCTGCAGACTTCCTGATCTCAGTTGATGGGAACTTCATCCTTCCAAACCTGACAATCATTCTCTCCTCCTTTCTCCCTCTAACATGCCACGTTTCATTCATCAGCAAACACTAAACACAGCAACTTCTTACTGTCTGCACTGCTTCTAACCTTGGTCTAAGGAACTATCACTTCTGGCCTGGATCACGTCAATGCATGAAGACATGACACTGGAACACAAACACACACTTCTCTTTCTAGTGCCAGAAAAAGAAAAAAAGCGGCCAAGTAATTTGGTTTTGATTGAAAGCAGGAAATTAGAGAATTTATTAAATGAACCCTATAAGGATGTATGTGTTAAACATCACTCAAGTAGAATTAATTACCGCAAGCAGGACGTCTCCTACCCAAGTGCTACCCTTGCTGCAGGGTTCAGCACACCGCCACCCTCACATGCCGTCTTTCCTAAACACTCGCCTGCAGGGACCTTTCCTGGCCCTGAGTCTTACAGCACGGATAGTTTGCATAGCATCATATTACGTTCCATCTTGGATTGTGCACTCATCTGCTCACAGGTGTTACTGTTATTGCTGCAGCTGAATAATGAGGCAGAGGTCTTGTCTTGAGCCACAAACAGGATCCAGACACATCTGAGCTGTCTGGTCTGTGAAATGACTAAGGGGCAGGGCCATCATGTTATTTGCATATGAGGTTTTAAGCTTTTTGCTGAAGATGTTGAGTGTTTATGTGCGTATATCTTTCAAGGTAGGGGAGAGGGGCATACAGGGAACTCAGAAAAGCCCAGAGTTTGACCTTAAATATCAGCCCTTTGCTCAGCCTTTGGATTCAAGTCTGAGCCCAAAATAAAGAAGAAGTGTTAGCAGAGCCGAGGGATTTTTTTTCTTGAGCACGTCCTGAGACAAGGGTGCTAAGCTATCCTGCTTTGATGCCCAGGTGATAAACAGAAGCAGAGAGCAGGTGAGCCAGGCGTGCTGCCCACTCCTCAGGGGGATTCAGCCCTGCAGTGGCTCAGGAAGGGCGAGGGCCGCTGGGAGCAGATTTGGATCCCGTGAAAAAGAATTCTTGACCCCCCCCCTTCAATGACACATGGGTTAAAATGTTTACTAACAATTTATATTGGCATTTTACGTAGTTGGACCAACTCCCTTTTGAATCCCTAATTGAAGGTAGTGGGGAACTGTATGGGGGTTTACACGTCTACCTTCTTCAGGGAGTTAACTTGATCTGGAGATATTTAAATTATTACTTTTACAATGACCTCACTTGTTTCCACAGACCAGCTTAGCATAGGGAGCCTGAACCCTAATACAAACTCCATAGGCGGAAGGCCTTGGGCATTTACTCATCTGAACCATCCCAAACCATTAATATAGCGGGTTCTGCTTAAGTGGATTTTTCAAGAATAGTAATAACCGTCCCCCTTGAATTGGGATATCAGAATCTGAAGTGGGGGGTCAGGATCCACTTTCTAGTAACCTCACTGAACTTAGTTTTCCTTAGAATAAAAAGTAGCAATTCTTAGCCTGACTTCCTTGAGGGTTGTTAGGATAATCCACCAAGATCATGTAGGTGAAGATGCTTTAAAAACTATATTGCACTATAAACTTAAAATATTATCTGTATAATGTATCTATACATATAACTGAAGATTAAGGATTAAGAAAATAACTGGAATAATGTAAGTTTTTCTAAATTTACTTCATTAGCTAAATACCTAGAACAGAACAGTTAATTTTCCAGTTCCCCTTGCACCACTGAAATTTCTTAAAAAGGCCTAGGAAACAAGCTCTCAGCTTTATCATCAATCGTTTAAGGCCAATTGCTCATTATTAAAATGTCCCCCATATCATAAGGGTCTCACTGCCTCAAACACTGAAGGGAGAAAAATCACAACTTGAAGGTGACTATCACTTATGAAAGATATCCCAGGTGAGTTATCTTGTTCTTATCTTTCTTCAGTGATTTAATACCAGATGATGATTTGTAGCCTTCAAATATTTTCATGTCACCCAGCCTCTTATGCTGCTATCATTTGTCACTCTACTAATTACAGAAGCTAAAGGGATCTGCTCAGTGCCTGCCTTCCCTGACACCGACACCTCCCGTAAGGGGCAGCATGCCTTGGACTTCTGTTCCTTGGGGAAGAGATGGCTTTTGCTAATATTACTGTCACATGTTTGTTCCTACCAGGCGTTTTTTTTTTAACCAGATCACACAATTTTTACGAAAATAATCTCATAGACTTTAACAAAGTTCTCAAAAAGCACATTTTGCCTTACACTGATTTTTAATTGTTTTTCTTATTGACAATTAACATGCAATAAAATGCAGATCCTTAAGAGATTTCAGAGTTTTGATGATTGCACGCACCACACAATTAGCCAAAATGATATAAAATTGTAAGTGTTAGAGAAACCCACCAGCAATGACAATGACAAGATGGCAGATCTGTGATTTTACTCTGCTTCTGTCTGAGCTAGAACACAAAAGCATACACAGTGTAATTCCTGAGTAAATGGGATTGCAGTAGGTTCATAGGGAAAGGAATCCCCATCCCTGACCCTGTCCAAGTCTGATGCTAATCTTGCGGTTCAAATATTGAATAGATTCATATAGTATCTTTAGATGTTGTCTGATTATAAAGATAACTCCTGTTTATTGTAAAAAGAAATTAGAAAATACCGGAAAAAATCCAGATACAAAAATATCTAAAAAGAAAGCACTGATCATCCACAACCCTATCACTCAGAGAAAAATCAATGACAGTGTTGTGTCTTACAATCTGCTTTTAAGTACATATTTCATAGGTAGACAGATGATAGAAGATTGATATGTATGTGTATTTTTAAAATAGGATCTTAGTAAACACACTGTTGTATGTTGTTAAGCCAAAGAAGGAGTTTCTGATTGGAGACTGGAGAAGACAGGCTTACTTGGATTTCTAAAATCCACCAAGCCCCACACCCGGCCCCCAAAGAGGGGGTAGAGCTCAAGATTCCCCGGCAGGCCTGCCTGTCTAGCATTCTATAAACTGGGAAACTGACAGGAAACTTCTGAATGTCGAATTCAAGACTTGGAAAACAGTGCAGGAAATTTAGGTATCAATATGCATGAGCCTCTCTCCTCTGGCCAATTATCGGGCTCCCTGTGTGAACAAATCCGTCTCAGCAGCTCCTGGCAGGAGATGCTCACCGCTGCCGCCGTAAATCACCTGCCTACCAAGACCAGCGTGGAGTTGTGCAAGTATTTCTAATCCTGTCATCGAAACTCAGTGTGACTCTGGGGCTGTGCATGGAGGCATTGAATTTTTCAAGACCAAATGACTACAGTATAAACCAAAAAGATGAATTTCTATGGACAAATTTACTCAAGGACATTATTTTATGTTTCTCTGATTAATATTTCCAGAGCCCTTCAAGCTCCTTGTTTCTAATTTTATCCATCCTCCATATGAAATCCTTTTTTGTTGCGAAGAGATGTTTGCATTTTAATCTTCAAGTAACACCCTCCCCTGCCCCCCAAAATATATTGCCCCTCTTGAATAGAGCATGGATCTCAAGGAGGATGAAATAACAGATCCTCTCCAGGCATATATAAAAGATAAGGGCTGTGTTAACAAAGGAAAAGGAAGGGAGAAAAGAAAAAAAAAAAAAAGGAAGAAATTGATTCCCAGTGAATTCAGCAGAAGTCAGCCATGGACGATTGGTGTTGAGCTCACAGACACGCATGTAACTGCAGCTGGGAAAGACTGCTCACTCATCTCAGCTTTCTCAGCCAGCCAGAAGCAAGGAACATGACTCACAGCTATTCTTTCTTTTGAGGAAATCCAGCTCCGAGGGGAGATCCTATGCTGTCTGAAAGAAGCTACCTATGAAGAAAAATGAGAACAATTAAGCCCTAAATCTGTACAAGAAACTTTAACAGCTGAGACTCTAAGACGAAAATGGAGATAATGCTAATGGTATGTTTTATAGCCTCAACATGCCTTACATCTGGACGAGTTCCAAAGCCCTCAGCAGGTTGTCACATTGATAGAAGAAGGGGCCCCTGCTGAGCCGCAGCTGCTCCTGGGGCAGAGCTGGCATCTGGAGAACAGCTGCATATCAATCCCCCACCACAGCAAGGGCAGGCAGGCAGGGGAAGCCGTCTGCAAGGGCACCCCCCCTTCCACCTGGAGCCTCCTGCCTTGCTCCCAAGACTCAGAAAAGCTGACAGGTCACATTTGCTAACTAATGGAAATGCAATCGAACCTTAACTGTCTGCAAACTTTGGGGAGGGACACAGTCTGGACCATCAAAGCTTTCTAGTTAGCTGGAAGTCTTCTACACATTTAAGCACCACCTTTTGTTTCACCATTACAGATGACAACTTTTACTAAAATATCTCTCTGGATTTTCCTTATTTACTCAGGATGAATTCATCATATATTCCTGATGTTACACCTTTAATCCATCTTGTGTCTATCAACAAGAAAAGATCTATGATGTGGCAATGGGCTTTTGTTAGAAAAGCTTCCAAAACATACGCGAGGTACACCAGGGTGTGCACACATATACACACTTGGGAGGGGAGGGGAGAGAGAGAGAAATGGTACTGTGGTAGAAATTGGCCGACTGTATGACTAGTTCTACCCCTTCCCTTAACTAGCAATGTGACTGAATTTGTCACCTCAACTCTCTATGCCTCTATTTTCTCATAAAATGAGGGAAAAGGTCACTAAATGTTAAGATCTGAACAAATTTTAATCTTGGCGATTCTCTAAAGGGTTATGTTATCCCAAATTCATTCCTTCCTTCTTCCCTCCCCTTCTCTTTCTTTCCTCCTTCTCTTCCTTCCTCTTCCTTTCTTTCCAGTTCCTCAGTGTTCATGATTTGAAGTGCCAAAACAAATGACCCAAGTCAATCTGAAATGTTATGCAGTCCACCACGAACTCCAAGATATAAGCTGTGCCCAGCACTGAGATGTGTTTATTTCCAATTAGATGGCATGGCCCTCAAGGATCTTAAATATAACTGTAACATTATGATAACTCTTTTCAATAGTCACATTTCCTCTCCCCCCCCCACCCCGCAATATTTGAGAATGACACACAGTGGTAAGTAAGAGATCACCATGGACCAAACACCCTGAGAAGTCTTGTTGGAAGTAGTGTATGAGATATGTAAGATGTAGATTCAAAAGGATTAAGAAAGACGCACCAGTTGGGGGGTGCGATATGCACAAAGGCTAGGGCACAGGGAGCAACACAGTCTACACAGGCAGAGTAAGACATACACCCGGGGCCACACACGGCCCATGGGGGAGCCGAGGCCGCCCGTGGTGCCAGAGCAGGGAGCGGTGCAGACTATCCTAATAGGAGAACACAAGCCCAGGCTAAAGGACTTAAACTAAAATTTTATAAAATATTCATTGAACAAAACAATCGGGTCTTCAGGCCAGACAGGCCAAAAGGACCACAGTTTGTGACCCTGCATAATTATTTAAATGGCTTGCTGTTTTATTTATAAAAGAGAGATAAAAGGAATCAAAATTATATGGCCTTCGTAGAAAAAAAAATAAGTCAACTTAAGGTCTTGATGAATAAAACATGATGAGGTTAATTTTAAATCCCTTTTATGCTCTCTGTCTTCTGAAGAATTTTCCATTGTCCTTGTACAATAATGTAAGTTATCACATCGGGGATTTTTTTGCTCATCTATAAATAGCTCCTTCACCCATAACCCAGGGATGACAGCCTACTTTTATTATTTAAACGTATCTGCAATCGTGAAAAAGCTATTTCCGGGAAGTTCAGACTGCCGCAGCGATGTAGCTGTCAGTTAGCCTGAGATGCATATGTTGGGCCAATGTTGCAACACAGCGAGTTTCTGTGCTGAGCCTTATTCTGATTCAGCAAAAGAAAAACGAGAGGGAGGACTGGCACTATGTTGCTAGGAAGAAATCTTGGCAGCCAGTGCTAAGGGTAATTACCAAAATCAGGAGCCAGAAGGGTTCATGCCTATTCCCCAGGGGGTCCCCCCAGGACTCAAGACAGGCCAAGAGATAAACCCTAACCATATTGCAAAGATTTGTATTGATAAACCATGTTTACAAGTTTATCTACTTCTGTGAATTCAATTATCCCTTCTCTGATAAATCCGGTCTAGGAAAGAGGAAGTTTTAGCTGTAAGAATTTCAGGGTTTCTATTCCAGAGTGAAGTTATCACTGACAAGGAGCTGGAAGCAGGGAACTGTAGGCTGTAAAGATTGACTGTTTCTAGTCATGCTGGCAAGACCCAGGAGAGGGCACATTCTGAGGGTTAGTTCCAGCCCACAAAACACCACCACCACCCCCCACTGGCTCCATACCCCTGGGCCACACTTGACTATAGGAGACCCTAACAGCCCAGGCTTAAGGCTAGGACCAACACTGATAAATCCGTAACAAATAAAGATCTGCAGGAGTCCTGCACTGGATTGTATACTTATGTCAGCCTTAACAAACCAGGCATCCCACCGTATAAGACTGGTCCTCCAATAACCAGATCTTAGAAAACTGCTTGCCGGCAGCCTCAGGCTGGGAGCCTCACCCTGGTGCCCGCCTAAAAATAAAAAATAAACTAAAACCAAAAAGACACGATTCAACCCGAATGACGTTAGCTCCTTGCAAAGAAGCTGGTATCTCTTCATGTACCAGAATGCTAGCTCCTTCAGACACTACTTTCAAATTTCCTCCCCCATAGCTTGGGGGTTGAGGGCGCAGGCTGTGGAGTCACATGACCTGGCGTAACATCCTATATTTGCCACTTTCTAACTGTAGTAGCTCAAACTCTTTCTGCCTCGGTTTCCCCATCTTCAAAAACATGATATAGACTAGTGCTTCCTCACAGAACTGTTGTGATAATAAACTGAGACAATGAATGCAAAGTGATTAGAGCAATCCCTGACATATAGTTAGTGCTCAGTGATGACTGGCTTCTTTTATGACTGTCATCTTACACGGAATTGGTAGGATTCACTGTCTTGAAGAGATTGCGGCCGCTACCCTCACGATGTCTTACAGCTCTGTTCTCGGCCATCCTCGGTTGCAGTCCCACACACTCTGTCCCTCTCCAGCACTCCGTCCTCATATGGCCAAGCGCTTCTGCCCTGTGACCACTCTGCCAAGCTTCCCTTTTCTTCCAGACCTTTCTACCATGCCCTCTAGAATCCCTCTTCCACAGGATACTTCTTCCCCCAACGCTATGATCACTATCATCTTGGATGACTGAAATATCTATGTAACGAGGGTATATCCAAAGATCAAATCAACAGTTGCAAAAAAGAATAAACAAGCCCATCTAACGCTGTAAACGAGGCAGCAACCAGCAGTGTCATCAGCATTAACTCAGAGCGGGGGGAGGGTGGCAAACCACAGTGAACAAGTCCCATGGCAACACCAGCAGGAAATGCCACAAGAGAATGCAAATTTCTAGAGAAACTAGAAATCCAGAATTTTAAAACATTGGCAACTATATCTTTTTTTTTTTTTTTTTTGAAAAGAGAAAGCAGAATACAAGCCAAATAAAATAAGGGTTTGGGCCAGATTCTGCTCCTAGCAGCCGGGTTGGAAACAAAGCCTCAGCTCCCGCCTCCTAGGCAGCATCCTTTTCTCCTGACTTCCACGTTATCATCACACTGTCCTGTGTGTCTTCTCTTCCAATCCTATTTTCATCCCGTTAATTCTCACGCATCCTTCAGATCTCATCTTTAAACGTCACCCCCTGACTCCTCATTTCCTATTGCCAAGGTATTATCATTTCCCAGACATGACTTCCTATTTACTTATCTGAATTTTCCCCTAGGTTGTCAGCATGATAAACACATTTTGATTGTCTTATTCCCCGTCACCTCCCTTTCTCTCAGCAGAGTGCCTGGCACTTTGGAGACGCTGAATAATAAACATCTGAAAATCAAATCAAAGAGTAACTCATTGATCCCTGGTGTGCACTTCATCTCAACCCTGAATTCCATCTGCACATTTCCCTAAGTCTGACGCTGTCCTCACCAAGATAGATTCTCAACAGCTAAAACTTACACCACCTGCGGTGGCTGCAGAAATATGTCCACAAATCCTCCCTTCAAGAGAGGCAGAGCTTAATTCCCTCGTCTCTTGAAGTGTGGGCTGAATTGAGCGACTTGCTTCTAACAGACAGAAGGCAGCAGACCCGTTGGCATGTCCCCTCCAAGACTGGATTATGGAAAGACTATGGCTTCCTTTTGGGCTTGGGCTCCACCTCCCTGCCCCCTTCTCTGGCATCACTTGCTCTAGGGGAAGGTGTGTGGTGAGCAGCCTTACAGAGAACGCAACCTCTGCAGACAGCCACGTGAGTGAGCTTAGAAGAGAATCCCGCAGATGCAGTAAAATCTTTAGGGAATGGCAGTCTGGGCTGACAGCTTGACTGAGACCTCCTGAGACACCCTGACCCAGGACCACCTGACTAAGCCACTGCCTGGCTCCTGACCTGAGAGACTGTGATACAAGCAATATATGTTGTTTTCAGCCACTAAATATGGCATAGTTTGTTAGGCAGCAGTAGCTCACTAACAAAACATCTCAAAAGGGAATTCACTATCATCTTTCCTCCTGCCTCCCCTCCACCACTTCCACACTTAATCCCCCTGAGAAGTTCCCGGGTTCTATGAATGGCTCGATCCTTTTGAGTCACCAAGGCCTACACACTCAGAGTCCTTTTGGACGCCCCCTTCACCCCATGGCTGGTTGTCCAGTCCTGTCCATAATAATGCTGTGATGTACCTTGACCCATCTCCCTCTCCTTTCTTATCCCATTTTCCTGTATGATACTCTCCTTACTCTGTTCCTGGACCCCTACCCTGATTTTCCTGGCTCTATCTTTTTTTCTCTCTGAGGCATCAGCCAGACTTCTAGGTAAATTTTTATTCATGCAGATCATTATCCTAACCAAAAACTTCAATAGTTTTCCATTATCAATGGGATGAAATTCACACATCTTAGAATGACACCGTCTGGCCTGGATTCTCTCATTTTACTGTCCACTATCTTTTTTAATTTTATGTTGATGCAGCAGACACTCCTAGGAATAGTAATATGGCCTGGTGGCACTTGTTCCAGTGATCTGTCTATTGCAGCTTTAAACTATCCCCAAAACTGAGTGATTTAACCAACTACTTTTGTTTGATCATGCACTTATGGATCAGGAAATTGGGAAATGGTTGATTGGTTTGTCTCTGAGCCACATGGCATCAGCTAGACTAGAGAAGCCACTTCACTTACACTGTCTGTCACCTCGGTGCTCCTTGGGCCTTTCTCTCCACATGGCATCTCACCTTACTGGGCTCCTCACAGCATGACAGTTTCAGGGTAAATAACATGATGGCTACCTTCCAACAGAGTGTTTTTCCAACAGTTGATGTTCCAAGAGACTCGGGCAGAAGCATCAGAGCTTCCTCTGATTCAGTCTTGGAAATCAGACAGCCTCACTCGGCCGCATCTCTCGTGAATGGGCTTTAGGGCCAGTTGGATTCAAGAAGAGAGCGTCACACAACGGTGTGACGATGGCAAGGTGTGATTCTGGGAGGGGGTTGTCTTTGAAGACTAGCTACCATAGTACTATTTACACGTGGGGACCGTTAAGATAATTTGAAGATATTGGTGGGGGTTCTAGAAAGAAAAAACAGTTATAAATAGATACAGAAACCTTTCTTCCCCCCCTTAGAACTCGGGAACAAGCAGTGGTGAGACGCACAAACAATGTGCTGCCGCTTCTCATTTTGATTAGAGAGCCAGAAAAAGGCTCAAGACATGGAATTGGATTTTAGGAAAACAAATTGGGGACAGAAATATAGCAAATTTGTCTAAGGTGTACCCATAATCCACCCACTGCCTCCCCACCTACCCTAAACTAAAATTTTACTGTAGAGGGTAATTCTCCAAACCTAACCCATTTATACTCCAGATAGAAATGGACCAAATTCTTCCTATCCACTGCAAATCCAAACCTAATTATTCTTTAATATCCAAACGAGTCCCCTCGTCCTTCATTAGGTTTTCCATGGATACCCATAGCATAAGTTTATTATGACGATTAAATAAGGAAAAAAAAAAAAAAAAAGGCTTGCAAAACAGTGAATAAAGCATAGAACCCAGTAGATAAAGGCAGGTATTATTTTGGACATGTCATCTTAGTCACCATTAGCCTCCCCCCAGAGGTGATCCTAACCCTATTCTTTAACGACTGAGAACATTTCTGGTTCTCTACTACCACGGCCCAGAAGTGAACTCAAAATCATGTGAGCATTAATCCTTCACTGGGCCTGCTGTGGACAACATACCTCATGGTCCCAACATAAATCCACCTCTCTGGTGTAATGAATGAAAGCCACGTGGTATGTGTTTCCTACATGAGCCCACATGTTGGCTGAAATATTTCAAGGGCTCTGTTGGCAGGATCTGCAGAGATTGCCTTGCTAAGGAGGAGGATCAAGGAACCGAGTCAAGGGAGGGACACATTTGCGTCTCCTTGTCCCCCGTGTTCCAGCGCTACAAGTCTTGGAAATTCTGACTGTCTACCTCCTCCTATTTATCAAGCTTTTTTTTTCCCCCCTTTTCCCCTCTGTACCAGGAAGTCCCCGACTAAGTTTAAGCAGATTAACTTCCTGCTCAGGCTTTTGGGGCTTGAACAGAGAAAGGCGCCTCCAGCGAGTTGAGTTTCCCCGGCGCTGCCCTGTCATTGGAAAGCGCCGACTCCGTGGTGCACGCAGAACTCAGCAGGCCGGGCCACGGGCTCTCCAGCAGTGCCGTCCTCTCAGTGGCCTCCCATTCTTAGCCACTCCAACCCTGTCATTTTCCAGATGACTTGAGGTTTTGAGAGCAAATGAAGCAGCGAAACTGCTTCAGCTGCTAAATTCTTCCTGGATTCATTTGGAAATGACAAAAAAACTGCCATAACACCGGTGATTTGAGTTTTGCAGACATGTCCCTTCAGTCTTCTCCATGAAGTCAGTGGCTGATCCTAATTTCCTTAGAGAGCAAGATAAGGTGTTCGCCGAGTATGAACAAACGGGCGTGAAGCCCCTTTTTATTGGGTCAAAACCTGATGGTAATATTTATATGGCATTTGCTGATTTACAGGGCACTTTCACAGACATTAAACTCGTTTGATCATCACAACCAGTCTGTCAGGTAAGGCAGGCCTTATCATCCCCATTTATAGATGGGAATACTGAGGTTCCAGTCTCACCCAATAGAAGCACACCAGTACAAAGCAGAGCTGAAACAACTCGAAATTTCTGATTCCAACGCTGAGCCCTTGCTGTTATTACGCAGCCTCCCAGTTCAGACTGAAGCTCGTGCCTGCAGACAATGCGGCAGTTTCATTTCTACGTCCTCGGTTGCTTACGTGTAATTCCTTCCACCTGCCCCAATGTTGGGTAATTGGATGTCTAGTGTTTTGCCCAAATTTGTTCCTTAAGAAAGGTATTGAGTTTGGCACATCTTTTATCTCAGATGTTTTCACACCCTTTTGCAAACCTTGTCACACACCAGCCATATTCTTTAAGCACAGGGAGGCACTAATGATAATTCCTCTTAGCTGGGAAGGGAAATAGTGCCTTGTCTTGTCAGAAATACGCAAAAATGGAACACAGGAGACCAAGAAGTATACCAAAATAGTTACCAAAAGAGAATCAGCAAGATTGCTGTAGGATAGAGGAGTTGTCTCTCCCCGGGGGGCCAGACAGCGCAGTGAGATTTCCCCACGATTTTAATATGAACTGCTCTTCTCGGTCTTGAGATGTCCCCCCCTTTGGGCCCCTTAAAGGCAGGAGCCCTTTGGGGCCCAGGCAGCTGAGCCAGATGTGTGACAGCACCCGGCTGCGGAGGGGTGGCACTCACTGCCTCCTCCTACCTTCCCATCACCCGGTCCCTGCTCTGGGATCCCCGAGATGGCAGAGGCCACAGTGCGGTTGGCCGGCCAGTTTCCTAGGAGCCTTAACAAAGTCCAGACACATTAATGAGCAAATGAACCACAGCCAAAGTGGGACTGAAGGTGACTCAAATACATTTTACCTCTTAAATGAATAAGCGTAAGGGAATTCTGATAAATGGTAGAACTACCCAGAAGACTGTCCTTTCACTAAGGCATACTCTCGGAAGTGGGAACATGTGCCTATGGCTACTGTGACGATTTTAGGACTGGTTGGTCCATTCCTCAGCTGGCAGACCGATACAGAAAGTGGTTCGCAAAGCGCTCCTATAGGGTGGACATGACAGAAGGCTGGCCCGATAGTAATCCCGGGTTTCTTCCCACCACAAACTTCACAACCAATCGTGTTCGGGGAGGGTGAAGGGAGACAGTTTGGTTCTGTCAGGCTATTTCTTTGACTACATTCACTTACTTTTTTTCTTTCCAAATGATATACCCAGTAGCCCCCATAGACATAGCAAAATGAATAGATTAAAAAGATACATTTACCCCTAAAATGTGTCCCAGGGGGCTACTGGAGGGACATTCAATCCTCTCAATCATTTCCAAGCTTCCTTGGAAACATTTTTCCCCGTGGATATGAAACCAAGGTCATAAAATTTCTGAGTGAATGGAGAAACTGAAATACAATCTGCAAGTCACCATCTGGCATCTGCTTCATCACAAAGGTGGGGGAAGGGAAGAAAAGTAGAATTTTAGCATTTTTCCCACATCAACCAACCTAAGGGAGAACTCCTTAACCCCTGGCACTTAAGCCCCCGGAATCTGTGCAATAATGGTCACTGCAGCTCTGCAAGACATGTGGGGAGGGGGACAGAGGATCTTTGATTCAATCTCAGCTCTGGCCAGCAAGGAAATGTTACCCAAACCACCAATACTCGCCTCAGCTCCTATGTCAATACAGTAGGAACATTTATTAGATTTACCTCTCCTGACATTAAAACCTACATTTATAAGTACAACTGGAAGCCAACTGGGCTCAAATTCTCATGTATTCATACAGCCATTATCCTTCTACTAATATTTGTCAAGGAGGTGGTGCCAACGATTCCCAATTGGACATGAGTTAGCAAGCCCATGTGGTTAGCTGCAAGGGAGTTTTATAACGAACAAAGCTTTTTTAGGACGGATGCTGGAGATAATTCAAGTGAAGGAAGACAGCAGATAAGAATGGAGAGAAAGACAACTGCAGCCACAGGAATTACCAGCATTGAAGTATTTAAGAACCAGCCAGAATAACCTGATTAGAAAATACTAACGTGTAAGACAAAGAAGAAAGTAACCATGGAAACTTTTGCATTGCTGAACTGTCTCCTGTTCATTTCTTGCTTTTATCAGCAGTAATTTTCAAATACCACAAAGAATACTGCATGTGATTTTTAGTAGATTCAGGGTTAAATAAAGCAAGGAGATGGAAACAATGCGGTTTCCGGAAAGCAATTATATTCATTGCCTAAGGCTGCCATGATAAACTACAATCAACTGGGTGCCTTAACAGAAATGTCTTCTCTCATAGTTTTCTGAGGCCAGAAGTCAGAAGTCGAGGTGTCAGCAGGATTGGTTCCTTCTGGGAGCTCAGAGGGAGAATCTGCTCTGGGTCTCTCTCCTGGTTCCTGGTGGTTACTAGTAATTCTTGGCATTCCTTGGCTCGTGGCCCCATCACACCCATCTCTACTTCCACCTCCACATGGCCTTCTTCACGTAGTAAGAAGAGGACACAGAGTACCCTTTCTTATTAGGGCTTCCTCTGATCCAATATAACCTCATCTCAGTTCAATTACACCTGCAAAGATCCTATTCCCAAATAAGGTCACAATCTGAGGCTCATGAAGTGCATGAATATTGGGAGGATACTAGGTAACCCACTACAGCAATTGAACTTTGAAATTATTCTTTTTGTTGGATTTCCTTGAGCAGTAGCCATGAGAAGGGTCACAGAGAAGATCCCAGCAGTCCTTTGAGTTCCCACTGCATTCAGGTCGTATCTCGTTAAGGAAAATCCTCACTTTGTGTCTTCTCCAACAGACAAAGAGCTCCTTAAGAGCAAGGGAAATTTCTTACTAATTTCTGTATCTTGTTGCTTAGCGCAGTGCCTGGCATATAGTAGTCACTCAATAAATGTTTGCTCAATGAATGAATTTTCACAGGAACGGAAACCCTACGTCCTGCATTATTTTCACTGAGACTTCTATGTGAACCTGAAATCAGTGAGTTGTCACTACCTTGGTGGTTGGAATTACTTAGATCATCAGAGTAGTTTCCTTTTTTTCCTTCAGGGAGGAAACAGGGAACATGAATCAACCCATGGGAAACACCCCTGTTGGTGGCAGAGACCAAAAATTCATGTGACTCAATTGTGGCAATAAAAGGAGGGTCCTGCAATCTTCAAGTAAGTTCTTTATAGCCACTTCCTTTTTTTCTTCCTGGATATCTATTTTGGGCTTTCCCCTCCATTCCAGGAACTCCACCACAGCCTGCTAAATTGTTTGAAGCCTTCTTGTGCTTGGTGCTAAAGCTCTCTTCCTTTTCTTGTAGGATGTTGGGGTGGGAGGAGCAATCACAGATGTATCACTGGGAGAAAAACATATCCCTTATTCATGCGGACTGAGGATTACACAAAGACAAAATTGTATTCAGGAAATAGAAAAACTAATTCACACCCATTTATTGTGCTGGTAGCAAACATCTGATTTAAGCCGAAAAAGATTACCAGAGCAGGGGGGAAAAAGTTCCCACTGGCACAATCCATAGTTGGAGCATATTTTCTAGTCCTCCTACTGCAGATCTCCAAGCACAACATTGAACCTTTGCAGAACCTTATGCAAAGTCAAAAAAATGGAGGGAAAAAGTTAATTTGCTAATTCACTTCAGGTTCAAGTGCTTGGGAAACAGGCCAGCTGTCACTCCCAGGAAGGCGATCCTCCCCAGTGAGACAAGGAATGGGCCTCAAGTCAAGGAAGCCGGCCAGATCAGTCTGCAGTTTTTCCTACCTCTGTTTCCCACTTCCCATCCTAACCCTTGGCTTCTCTTCTCCAACTTCTTTCCAAACCTTCAAAATCTGTGCTCAAATTCCTTGCTCAGCCTAAGTATCAAATGACCAATAAGAGTTAAAATAGTGACTCTCCATCTTTGGTATGT
Source organism: Eulemur rufifrons (assembly GCF_041146395.1). Lineage (NCBI taxonomy): Eukaryota > Metazoa > Chordata > Mammalia > Primates > Lemuridae > Eulemur > Eulemur rufifrons. The sequence continues at coordinate 7,549,320 of NC_090994.1, forward strand.
TCAGAATCATCAAGGGCGCTTGATTTTTAATGCAAATTTCTGGCACCACCATCAGATATTTCTACGCTACAGGTCTGTGGTGGGCCTGAGCACCCTGCACCTTCCTGAAAGTGCAAATCACCCACTGGGTGCCAAACACTCGGTTGGAATTTTCAACAGACATTATTTCATTTAATCCTCACGAGAACACTGAAATGCCCATCCTATATAGCAGATGTCCTAGTCCACATCTTAGTAAAGAAACTGGTCAGAGGGGTTCACTGACTTGCCCAAGGCAGTAGAGTTGGGAAGTAGCAGAGTCGAGTTTCATTCCAAGTTTCCTGACTTGAAGTCTACAGCCTGTTCTATATTAGTTGCTTCTAATCACTAGCCCAAGCATAGCTGGAAGGCAATGACCTGGGTATCAAATCAGTGAAGTGAATTAGAGTCTAAATTAGACTTCTGGATGACTGATGGACTAATCCCCAGACTTCATGGCTTGTTTCCCAAAGCTCAGTCCCTGGGCACTGTTGTCTTTCACTTCCTTCCCCAGGATATGGGGATATGCCCATCCTCACCACTCCCCCCCTGCACACGCATATCCCACCCCACTCCACACACACACATAGTCACTCCATATTCCTAACGGCTGAGCAGAAACTACCTGGTTCTAAAAAAGATAGCAGATCACGTATATGCAACAAGCCCATAACCATTCCTTTACCCATCCCTCAAGGAGAGACTCTGGATAGTTTCTCCACCCACAACAGCTGTTCTCAGTCACTTTAGATTCCACCTGTATGAAAGAAAAGACCAGGGGGAGAGAAGAGCACAAAATGCGATTTTTCCCTGAACCCCACACACCTTCCAGAAATAGCCCTGATCTCAAGCAATAAAAAGTAAAGATAACATTTTCAAGGTCTTGGATGGGGAAACAAGCAAAAAATAGAATGTTTAATCAATACAAACATTCTTGGAATCTGAAACATCTGGGTGAGCCAGGGTGGGTGGCATGTGGGGAGCTACAAAATGGGGGGGGGGCGGTTAGAGACCTGACATTCTTACCCGGAGCTTATCTAAAGCAGGAGCTGAATAACCTGCTCTTAACTGCCCCCCAGCAAGCCCACGTGGTAGCTGTTCGTTTTTGTTACTAAATACAAGCGTATCTCTCAGTCTGAGAAAATCCAAAACTAAATTTACCAGGTTAATATAAATTAGGGAATGACTGTTTATATATGTTTAGGGCTGCCTGACTATATACTATAACCCACACGTGTGTCAGTAGGTTTAGAGTGTCTAGGGTTTTGCTTGTGTGCTTAATTTACAGGTACCTCTTAGGAAACCAACTACTGTGCAAAATCAGCCCCCTCTGCACACTGAAAAGTTAATCCATAGGTAAAGACTTTTCTGAAAGCTAGTGACATTTTTGCAGGAGCATCAGGGCTAACTGAGCAGATACCTACAACCTGACGTATTAGCTATTCCCTCCCTCCCTGTCCTATACCACTCATCCCAAAAATAGTCGGGATGGTAAAGACAGACAGATGATGAAACGTATAAGCCAACTCATGTCAATACAGTAAAAAGGAATCTTTTTATGGCACATATTTCTTAACTGCTGTGCAACACAGATCTGGTCCCAGGCCATCAAGGCAGAAAGCAGCCACAAGCCCCCCAAAATGCCACGTTTTACCCCAACGTGTGTTGCAGTAGACTTGACCTTCATGTTGGGAGGGGCTGTCCTGTTCTCCGCCTTATCACAGGATCCCAGCACAGAGCAAATGAAAAAGGCAATCAATGGAAGAGCAGGTATTAAATAAACGGGTACAGAATCACTATTGTCATCTCTGTTCTCTCCTCTGCCTTCTTTACTCATTACCTCATTGATCCTCAGCTCAGTCCTAGAAAGTAGCTGTGCACTATCATCTCCACTCCACAAAGGAAGCTCAGAGGATGTCCCTTGTCCAAGGTCACACATTAGTAAGGCACAGAACTAAAGCTCAAACCCCCGTCACACCACTATGGTCATACCATGTTATATGTTCCTTCCATCACATGTTCTCTCTCCTTGACCTTTTCATACACAGCCATGATCAAAAGCTCTCATGTTAGGTTCATATCACCTCCAAGCCATCAACTCTTATGAAACAGGTCATCTGCACGGTGAATGGGAAGCAACAATAAACACAGGAGCTTCCATCTTTTGCTCAAGTCTGTGTAGCACAACCTAATATCCCATGCAAAGTATAATGAATATTAAGCGAGTAACAATGTAGCTAGTGAGAGAGATACCATTAACGTCATGAACTTGGAGATGAGGACAGAGGCACAGAGATCAGAGCCATTGCTCACCCTATGTTGATGGCACTGCCTGGCGGGGAAATGCTTCCACCTCTTTATTCTGAGGGTCCTCACGGCCCCCAGCTCAGAAGGGGCCCTCCCTCTCTGACCTCTGCTTCCCACTCACCAGTTCTATCACTGCCCCAAAGTCTCAGCAGCCAACAGATGCACTTGGCTGCCTGAGGACTCTCCACTTCAAGCATGGTGTCACTCCTGCATTTTCTCTACTGCACTTAACATAAAAAGAAGAGGCTGAGAAATCGGAGACTTTGGGGGGAAAAAAAAGATCAGTGCTTTCTTTCGTGATCCGTGTCCTGGTATGTTATAGAATCTGGCCACAGAAGGTTATCTGTGTATAGCAAATCTTATTTCCATAGTATTTCCATTTGAAAATGTGTTATTACTATAGAAGTTCACCCTGGGCTAAACTGCCAATTTCTGGTATGGAAAAGGTTAGAATTTTGCCACTTCTATGGCATGTTAACTGTCTATTACAGCAGTAGAGCTGCAATGCCTAAAACTACAGCATCAGGTTTGTAGAACTTTAATTCCCGTTCACTAGTTTATCTTTCCTTTGTAGAATTCCTAGCAACTCACAATTCTTTCCAGACTCCGGACATCTGCAGTTCATCTGCTTTCCCAGATTCTAGGAGTTGTTCCCATAGTGGGAGACTCCCTGACTATTTCAAATCCGCAGAATTTTGTTTTCTTTCCTTTGTCTAGATATTTATAATGTCTGATAGAACTTCAGTGAGGACCACAGATTCATATTATGCTTAAAATCCTTAAGGTGATACAAAGTGAATAATTTACTACTCTAGCAACTCACTAGGATCTGGCATTTACTTGGAACAAAGGCTGCCTGTAGGAGTGTTCCTATTCTAATTTATTTATTTATATTAAGATTCTTTCTATGATTAAAGATGTCACTCTATGCTTAAAGGTGACAGTACATCTAGATAATTTTTCCCACACTGAAGGTTTAATTAAGTCACTACCCAAAGCCCGATTATATAGTTCAAGAAATTAACTCGCAAATATACAAATAAGTAGATCCAAATATATTGCTAAATCCCTAGAATACAAACTCATTTTAGTAGTATTAAAGGCTAAAATATTACTTAAGATAAACCAGCTAAGATTCAAGAGGAGAATAAGGATTGGTCACTCTCCCCTAATTCTGAATTTTTTTTTTTTTTTTTTTTACTACTATTTGAGCACTATCCTAGGCATTTTATGTACATTGTCTCAAACTACCCCAGCAACTATGTAAGGCCAGTATTATGTTAAGCTGACCCTTGATCATATTCTAAAACACAGAAATATTGAGTTTGGGTATGGATATATGGAACTAGATTTCCCCGAAGAATATACAAGTAGGAATGTCCACTAGAAATATGAGCCTAAATGTTGATATATGCAACAAGGACAAATCTCTGGGATATTGGGATATTGTGTTGAGTGAAAGAAGCCAAACAAAAATAATGTTTATGTTCTCTACGTATATGAAGTTCAAGGACAAGCAAAACTGGTCCATGGTCAAAAAGTCTGAAACATGCTCATCTCTGGGGGACAGCAGCAACCTAGAAAAGGCCCGAGTAGACTTTCTAGAGTGTTGGACACGTTCTGTATCTTGATCTGGACAGAGGATATACATAAAAGTACACACGTGTCTGTGGAAATTCATCATGCTGTACACTTAAGATTAGTGCCTGCTATGTACTGAATCTTTGCGCCCCCCAAAATTCATATGTGGAAGCCCTAATCTCCAATATTATAGTATTTGAAGGTGGGACCTTAAGGGGCTAATTAGGCCATGAGGATGGAGCCACTGTGATGGGGTTGGTGCCCTTATAGGAGCCAGGAGAGAGCTTGCTTCCTCTTCGAGTCAGGTGAGGACACGTGAGAAGATGATCCATCTGCAAACCAGGAAGCAAGTCAGCCAGCACCCTGGCCTCGGACTTCTCGGTCTCCAGAAATGTCAGAGATAAATATCTGCTTTTTTAAGTCTATGGTACCTTTGTTATAGCAGTCCAAACTGACTAAAATAATGCCCTGGACATACTCTACTGTAGGTAAAGATTATGGATGGAAGGAAGGGAGGGAGGGGAGGGGAGCGAGGAAGGGGAGGGAGAAAGGGAAGGGAAGGAGGGAGGAAGGGAAGGGGAGAGAGGAAGGGGAGAGAGGAAGGGAAGAGAGGTAAGGAAAGAGGAGAGAAGAAAAAGAAAACCTAGGCCTAATGTTCAAGAATGAGCTGGAGGAGGCTGGTCACACAGATTTGGGGTCACTGGCGTAGCACTAGACGAGCCCTCTCAGGGAAAACAGCATCAACCACTGTAGAATTCAACTCTATCCTGGGGCTCCCTGAACTTGTGCAGCTGACAACCTTCACAGTCAAGTGCAGCAGCCCTGGGGAGAGCACATAGAAGAAGAATGTTGCATGAGCAAGTAAGGATGACAGTGGTCCGAGGATGAAACCCAGAGGAACGTCAGCAATTAAACAACAGGCAGAAAAGAATCACCGAAAGAGGTGTACCTACCTCAGAAGCCCAGTTCACACTGATGCATGACAAGTATTAAATAAATGTCAATGAATGACTAAAATACAGGAATGAATGAATAAAACAACCTTTCGTGGCTTTCAAATCTGAGAAAAGGAACGTGGTAAAAAAATTTTATAAGATACCAGTAGTGAGAAAGCAGTTTTAAAGAGAGAAGAAAACCATGAGTCCAAGGCCTGGTTTGGAGAGGTCCGGACAGGAGAAGAGGGAAGGCCTGCTGGGTGGTCAGTGATCGGGCTAAGGATGCCCAGATAGCTGGTAACACGTTATTTCTGGGTGTGTCTGGGACGTGTTTTCACCATAGACCAGCATTTGAATCAGTAAGACTAACTGAAGAAGACTGCCTTCACCAACACAGCTGGGTGTCATCCAATGCTAATCCAGTGAGTGCTGGAATAGAACAAAAAAGTGGAGGAAAGGTGAATTCACTCCATCTGTAGTATAAGCTGGGACATCATCTCCTCCTACCCTCAGACATCAGTGCTCCTGCTTCTTGGGCCTATGGACCTAAACTGGGACTTACACCATCACCACCACACCCCACCTCTCTTCCTGGTTCTATACCTTGCGGACAGGTGACTGTGAGACCTCTCAGCCTCCACAATCATGTGAGACAATTCCTATCATCTCTCTCATGTATATTTGTATATTTATCTCCTGTCTCATATTTATACATGTTTCACATGTCTCATACATATCATACACGTGTGCATATATTCATAGATATCCTATTAGTTCTGTTTCCCTGTAGAACCCAGACTAATACAGCTGGATCCTTCTAGAAGAGCAAAAAGCTTTGGAAAAAGAAAGTAGATATGTGCTAAAGATAAACTGTACTTTCTTCACATTTTTTCCTGAAGACCAACCCAACCTGACAAAGAAAAACAGAAAAACTGCACTCCAAGCAAGTCAAACCACATTGCTGCTTCTGACTCATCTACTACCCTAAGTGACTTCAGCTTAAGGAGAAGAGAGCTCAATTAGGCAGGAAGAGTATCATTTAGAAGAAATGGGATCTGGCTTCCTGGAATCTGTGACCAGGCAAGGCTCCTGGAGCAAAATTCTGGGGGTGTTCCTCCTTTTTTTTTTTTTTAATGGGTCACCTGGCAGGAGCTAGACACTCCCATTCCATCTTTCCCCAGGCAGAAAAGCTACTAACTGCAGAAAGTGACGTCAGTCCTGGCGCTAATGGTGCAGCCTGGGGAGGGGCGCGACCACATGGTGCCTGGGACGATGCTTGGCTCTCCCGCACCACCTTTCATCTGCAGCATCTTGTATCACTTTACAGGAGGTTGTTAATTAGGCTTCCCGAGGCTTCGGGCAGGAACATGCATCATAGACTGCACTTACGTCCGTGCCTATGTAAGAAGAAATGCTCCCGGACTAATTACTTTGCATTTGTATTCCTCATCAGCTTTCACACGGGATCTCAAAGCAATTTCCCAAGGTAAGTAGGGGAGTTAATGTCTTTGGTTCCTGGGAGGCCTGTAGCCTATCTGGGGCAGAGGGCCTTGTCACAAATGATTTCTTCCTGTGCGCTCAGGTTGCACACAGGGGTCCCCCCTCCCATGCGAGTTGAGGACCCAGAGCAAGAGGGATGACTAAGTCAAAACAGCTCAAGGATGCGAAGGCCTTTAGACCCATCCAGAGCTGTTCGGTACCACGTGGCAATGATGTGGAGCCGCTGTGCACGTACAACTCAGGAACTGAACTCAGCTGGGCCGTAAGTCTAAACTACACACCAGACTTCAGAGTTAGACAGGAAAAGATACAGAATATCCCATCACTAATTTTTACGTTGTATATTCATCGGAATGATACTATGTTGAATATGTGGGATTAAATAAAATTCAATTTGTTTCTTTTTCAAAACGTGGTCACTAGGAAATTTGAATTTATGTATTTTTCACATTACATCTCCATGGAGCAGCAGTGCTAATCTAGACCCCTTCCTGAATTTTAAACCTTAATATCTCAAGAGAGGATGTGCAAAAGCAGCATGGGTTATTCACGTGTGCATGGTTCTACTTTGTCTTTATCTCCCACCGCAGTGAAAAACTCACTTTTACACCAGTCACAGAAAAGACTCCTGACAACTGATGAGGGTGAGTTTGTGTGCTTTGTGTAGTCCTGCCTGTTTCCCAACAGTTCTGAATACTGTTCCCCAGCAGGTGTGGGCCTGCGCCCTTCCCTCCCAGGGCCCGCTTCCGCCTGATGGATCTCTGTGAGCTTGGGCTTGCCCTGGGGGGCCCTCTGAACCCCTCAGTGCTTGTGCTCGTGCTTGGGGAAAGTTGCTGTTTCCCCCGGCAACAGTGTAATCGCCTGCTGTGTGCACTCCCCTTCTCTGGAGAAAGTTCTCATTTTTCATTGTCATGCTCTTCCTTTGGCTTCAGTCGGGCCTTAGTAATCATACTGGTTTTGCAGCAGGTTCAAGAACATTAGAAATGATTTCATCTGATGCTCCACTTTGACTTTGGGGAAATCACTAACTGTCTCAAGACTCAATTTGCTCATCTGTACAACGGCAATAATAACGGCTATTTTCTAAGATTATTTTGAGTGCTCCATAATATACCTGAAAGCCTCAAATAGGACCTTTTATATAAAGCCTTATAGTATTAAAAATATGTTCCTAATATATCTGTCATATTTTATCCATCTTCCATTGTCATTTTTGCCTTTGTTTTCTTAAACTTAATCTTTGTTTAAAAGTAATGAAGTAAACTATTAGGACTCATTTCCTAAATGTTGAAATATCTGTCAATTCTCAGCTTTTACACCCTTTTCTTTTCCTGTTTCCTGTAATTTGCAAAGTGTACAGGTTGCCATGTGTAAGGCCACGAATGTCTCTGTGCAACAAAAGCACAAGTGAAGTTTGCAGCCTCCCCGTGCTCAAACACTGGATTTTCAGAGCAGCAGTGACGTGAGCCATCCATACCTCGGCATGAGGTTTTACCTTTGGAGCTGACGGAGTCTGTTGAAATCAACAGATTTATGTGTTGGGAATGCGTCCAACTTGCTCTATATAAAAGGGCCTCTGTGTCTTCTCAATGTGTGAAATCCCAAAAGACATACTGCCACATCCCAGCCTGATGGTCTAGAATTGCTGGTGATCAGAGGCCACAACACGTGATTTCAGGCAAATGCACGTGCCTGGGGCAGGAGATCAGGGATGGGGAGAGGCTGGAGCCATGAAATGAACTCGTACAAGGAGTAAGGAGGATTTTCCTCCTAAAGACAGATGGGACTACTGAGGGGAAGGAATGGGGAAAGAGGACGAACAAGCGCACATTCTCTAGCTGTGACAGCCTACTGCAGAGCAATAGCCACAGAGCACCCATTGAGAAACGTGGGAATCAGCAAGGGTGCGGGACTGCAGCCAGAGTGCCTGCGTGGAGGGTCAGGCTACTCAGCACGCCCCTCCCACCCTGGTGGAAGAGCAAGGTGAAAGCCTGGTATCATGGAACTCAGATTTGTTTTAGACCTAAGGATCTTCGGTTTTCTGAGAGCTCTGAGAAGCACTTCATGAAAGAGCTAACCAACAGAATGCGTATTTATGAACCAAGGTCAGATGGTTTGTTTTTGTTTTGGGGGGAAAATTGTGCAGAGACGTGTTGGAGAACTTATATATTCTTTGACAGAGGAGAGGACAGAGTCCCGCCATCTTGGGGAGAGACGACAACAGGGGTACCTGGGTCGTAACAGAAGAGCTCCGGCACAGTACCAGCAGAGCACCCTGAAACAGAACACAGAGGAGCAAGGCAGGGGCTGAGAGGGAGGCTCCGCGGGAAAGGCAGTGACAGACAGAAGTCAGGGAGGCGAAAGCTCCGGGGTGGTGGCACTGAACGATCTGCCTGCACGGCCCGCACCGGCCATGGCAGCAGCAACCCCTCCCAGCAGGAGGTGCTTCAAGCAGCAGACCAAAGATGCTTCCAAGCACAGCATTAGGCAGGGCACCAATTCTGCAGAAAAGTCCCGGTGGGGTAGGACTGAAGGAACAGCCTGGGGACAGCTTGCTTTGGTGGCGTGTACAGGACTTTCCTGTCCTGCTTTCTGCAATTACAGTGAGCTCCTTCTTTTCCTCTTTGAGGTAATTTAAGAAATAGCTTCGCCTCTTTCCATTCGCCTTCTAATTCCCTCCTCAAATTCTGAAATTTGTCATTTTGGCATCCAGTAACCCTTCTGATATTAATATTTCCTCTGTACTGGTATTTAAAGGACCAGTAGTAAGAAAGCTCTTAAATTATTCGCTTTAGAATCATTTTGTTTTTACTTCCTTTGAAGCTGAAACACATTTGGATTTATTATCAATGTTATTTGGTCAATATTATCATCTGTTAGGGAGGTCCCATCAGCTATAAAGTTCTAAAGAGACACTTATCACAGGGGTCTGGGTGTCTAGGGGTTTTTAATTACAATCAACAGAGACACACTTTGACCTAACGAAGGACAAAAACATATACACCATGTGAATACAGTCGAGTTCATAGAGTAGGAAGAACTGTACAAGGAGGGGTCACAGGCCTACATCTGTGAGGACAGGTGAGAAGGCACTCTGATCAAGTGCTCCTCCTGAAGGTAAGAAATGAGGGTAGAGATGTCCCTCAAATTAAAGCAGATGCTGTTATCAGAAAATAAGGAAACAGATGCTGGCAGACCCAAACAACAGAGGAAAACAATCCAAATTCTAACTCCTCTTAATTAGTAGGGACTTTACTCTTTAAAAAGTGCCTGCTTTCTGTAGTCCTAGCTACTTGGGAGGCTGTGGCAGGAAGACTGTTTGAACCCAGGAGTTTGCAGTGGGCAATAATGATGCCACTGCACTCCAGCCTGGGCAACAAAGTGAGACCATGTGTCAAAAAAAAAAAAAAAAAAAAAAAAGGTGCAAAAAGGGTCTTACTCCCCTAATCATCTATGCTAGATGATTTAGGAGAAAAACTCAAAGAGCCCATCTCTTACCACTTAGATTCCAAACATAATACTGAGCAGCCATTTCCCCTTTTTTTCTTCTCTTCTGAGCTTTGTCCCACCATCATTTGTTTTTCAGGACACTGTTGATAAACGTTTTTTAAGAAGTAGTTCAGTGTAAAATCAAAATATTCTCAAAAATAAAAGATAAAGAATTTCTTTTTCCTTTGGCTTTCCTCCAGCTATCCCCTCACCCAGTAAATCCAGTAATATTCAACCTGGGCAGGTAGAAAAGAGTTATCTATCTTATCCTATAGAATGGAGAATTTCTGTACTTCACAGACTTTTCCTTCTTGAATATCTTTGTTTCTCTTTATTCAGTAAGTCATCAGCATCTACTATGATTGTTTCCTGAAAATTTTGAGATAAGGAACTAAATTAGAAGTTTGATCTAACAGCATCTTCATTTCCACTGGCCATTTTCATATTCCAGGGGAGAGGAAGACCAGTATCCAGAATAGGTGCAATTATCTTAACTGTCCAGTTTTAACAATTATGAGACATACAAAGAAACAAGAAAGGTAAGAGATAGAAATCATTAAAAACAAAAACCCAATGGAAGTTCTGGAGTTAAAAAGCACAATAACATAAATACAAAATTCACTAGAGAAACTAAAGAGTACATATGAACTGGCAAAAGAAAATCAAATTTTTAAAATAGATCAATGGAAGTTATGTAGCCTAAAAACAGGGGGGAAAAAAGAATGAAGTAAAACAGAGCCTCAGAAAAACATGGGGCAGTATTAAGCACTCAAACACAAAATGGAAGTATCAGAAGAGAGAGAAAGGAAAAGAAAATATTTAAATAATGGCTGAAAATTTCACAAATTTGATGAACATTAATGAACACCTACAAAAAGCTCCATCAACTCAAAGCAGGATAGGTGTAGGGAGAACCACATCAAAACACACCATACTCAAATGTTGGAATACAAAGAGAAAACCATGAAAGCAACAGTAGAAAATCAACTCATTATATAGAAGGAAACCCCAACAAAATTTACAGCTAACTTCTCATCAAAAACATTGGAGGTCTGAAGTCAAAAGGATGACATCTTCAAAGTACTGGGGAAAAGGAGTCAACCAAAATATTATATATAGCAGAACCATCTTTCAAAACTTAAGGTAAAATAAAGACATTCCTAGGTAACAAAAATTCAGAGAGTTCATTGTCAGCAAACCTGCCTTGTAAGAAATACCTGAAGTTCTTTTGCCTGAAAAGTAACACTAGCGGGTGCTTTGAAGCCATGGTTGGAGTGATAAAAGTTAAGCAAGGGTATAAAAAATGTGCACGTACTATAAACCCACCAGACCTAATAAACTACAGAAGATTCTACCAAGCAACAGCAGAATATATTAGTACATTCTTCTTAAGCATGTATGGTATTTTCCAGAATGGACTTATAATAGGCAATAAAACAAACCACAGTAAATTTAAAAGGATTGTAATCATACAAAGTATATTTTTCCAACTACAAAGGAATGGAATTAGAAATCAGTAACAGAAGAAAATTTAAGAAATGTACAAATATGTCAATATTAATATTGTTTAATTGTTTATTATGTGATATTAAATGCACTGCTAAATAACCAATGAGTCAAAGAAGAAATCAAAAGGGAAATAAGAAAATACTTTCAGACAAGTGAAAAACAAAAGCACAAAGCGACCAAAATGTATGGGATGTAGCCAATGCAGTGCTTAAAGGAAAATTTATAGTTGCAAATGCGTATTTTTTTAAAAAGAAAGATCTCAAATCAGTAGCCTAACCTTTGAATGTAAGAGACTAGAAAATATAAACTAACCTCAAAGCAAGAAGGAATGAAAGAAATCAGGGAAAAAAATAGAGAATAGAAAAAAAGAAAAAAGAAAAAAAGAAAAACGAAAAAAAAAAAGAAAAGAAAAAAAAAAAAACCAACAAAACCAAAAATGGGTTCTTTGAAAATATAAGCATAACTAGCAAACCTTTAACACAACTGAACAAGCAACAAGATTTACATTATTAAAATCAGGAATGATAGGAAATTTATCACTACAGATGCACTTGCAGAAATAAAAGAAATTATAAGGGAATAATACAAACAATTATAATAAATTAGATAATTTAGATGAAATAGACAAATTCTCGGAAAGATGTAAATTACAGAAATTGTCAAAAAAAATAGAAAATGTGAATGAACCTAAAACCACCACAAGATTGGATAATGTAAAAACTTGCCAGAAAGAAAAGCTCAGGCCCAGATGGCTTCCGTGATAAATTCTATAGAACATTTAAGGAAGAGTGAACACCAATTCCACAAACTCATTTGGAAAATAAGAAAGGAAGGAAAACTTCCCAACTCATTCTATGAGGCCAGTATCACACACTGACACCTAAATCAAAGACATCACAAAAAAAGACAACTAAAAACCTGTATCACTTATGAATATAGATGCAAAAATTCTCGAAGTAATAGCGAAATCAAGATTTAAATCAAATTTAGCAATATGTAAAAACGATCATCCTCCATGACTAAGTGGGATTTATCCCAGGAATACAAGGGTGATTTAACATCTGAAAATCAATGGTAATGTAATACATGATTTTAATAGAAGGACAAAAACTACATCACTACCTCAATAGACACAGAAAAAGCATTTAACATAATCCAGTAATCTTTAACAGTAAAAACCCTCAACCAACTAGAAATAGCACAGAACCCTCAACCTGAGAAAGAATGTCTATAAAAAAACAGATAGCTAACATAATATTTAATGGTGAAGGACTAAATGTTTTCCCCCTAAGATTAGGGACAAGATGAGGATGTCTGCTAACCATTTTTATTCAACATTGTATTGGAGGCTCTTGACAGGTGAATAGGTAAGAAGAAGAAATAAAAAACATCCCAATTGGGAAGCAAGAAGTAAAATTATTTATATTCACACATGGCATGATCTTGCATATGGGAAATCCTAAGGAATCTACTAAAAACTATTGGAATGAACAAGTTCAGTAAGTTTTCAGAATATAAAGTCAACATACAAAAATCTAATACATTTCTGTAAACAATAAACAATCCGAAAATAAAATTTAAAAACTCCATATACAATAGAATCCAAAAAATAAAATGCTTAAAAATAAATTTAACTAAAGTGGAAGAATTTTACACTAAAAACTATTACATAAAACATTACTGAAAAATTAAAAAGGATTTAAATAAGTGGAAAGAAATCCTATGTTTGTGGATAAGATGACTTAATATTGTTAGGCTGGCAATACTTGCCAGATTAGACTTACAGATTCAATAAAGTTCTGTTAAAATTCCAGCTGACTTCTTTGCAGAAATTCATGAGCCGATCCTGAAATTTTATGGACATCTTGAAAACTAAGAAGTTGGAGGACTCATACTTTCTTATTTCAAAACTTACTCTAAAGCTACACAAGCTAAGACTGTGTTACTGGCATAAAGATAGTCAATGAAATAGATTTGAGGGCCCAGAAATAAAGCTTTACATTTGTAACTACTTTATTTTCAACAAGCATGCCAGGATAATTCAATGGGGAAAGAAGTCTTTTCAACAAATAGTGCTAGGACAACTGGTTATCTGAAGACAAAAGAATGAAACAGAACACTTTACCTAACTCTGTACAGAAAAATTAACTCAAATGTGTCACAGACCTGAATGTAACAACTATAAAGCTCTAAGAATAAAACATGGGCATAAATCTTTGTAATCATGGATTAGACAATGGTTTTGTAGAAGACAGAGCACCAAAAGCACAAGCAACAAAAGAACTACTTAAATTTAACTTCATCAAAATTAAAAATTTGTGATGCAAAAGATGCTATCAAGATGACAACTGTCATGATGGGTGAAAACATTTGTAAATCATGTATCTGATAAAGGATTTATATCTAGAACATAGAATGAACTCAATACTCAAAAACCATTAAAACTGAGCAAGTGATCTGAAAAGACATTCCTCCAAAGATGATGTAAAAATGGCCAACGGACACATGAAAAAAAGTTCAAAAACAACCCAAGATTTAGCCATTAGACAAATGCAACTCAAAACTACAAGAGATATCACTTCACACCCAGCAGGATAACTATCATCAAAAACATAGATCATAACCAGTCTCGTCAAGGACGTGGAAAAATTGGAAAACTTATCCATCACTGGTAAGAATGTAAGATGACACAGCCACTTCGAAGAACAGTTTGGCAGTCCCTCAAAATGCTAAACATGTAAGTGACCATATGACTCAGCGATTCCACTGCTAGGCATGTACACACACAAAAACCAAAAACATGTCTAGACAACACACTTGTATATCAATGTTCATAGCAGATTTATTCACAGCTCAATAATCCCAACCTAAATGACCCATCAACTGAGTGAATAAATGAAATGCAGGATGCCCAAACAATGCAACTTCATTCAGAAAAAAAAAAACAAAAAAACATAGACTCATATTCTAACAACGTGGTTGAACCTGAAAACACTCTAAGTGAAAGAAGCCAGTCCCAAAAGACCACATGTTGTAGGGTTTAATTTAAATGACATGTCCAGAGTAGACTAGTTTATAGAACAGAAAGATTAGTAGTTACCTAGGCCTGGGGGAGATAAAACGAAATGGAATGATGGAATGACAAAAATGTCCTAAAATTAGTCTTCTTGGGATACCATAACATTATAGACTGGGTGGCATAAAAAACAGAAATTTATTTTCTCCTTCACCTAGAAGGTAGAACTCCAAGATGAAGGTGTCAGCAAATTTGGTGTCTCTTGAGACCTGTGACTTGTAGTTGGCTTATGTCCTCATGTGGTCGGGTCCCTTGGTCTGTACATCCTTTCCTCATCTCCTCTTTTTATAAGGACACCAGTCATATTGGATTAGGGCACATCCATGTGACTTCATTGTACTTTAGTTACCCACTAAGGGCCCTATTTGCAAATATACAGTCATGTTTTGAGGTCCCAGGGGTTAGGATCTCAACATAAAAACCGGAAGGGGGCACGATTCAGCCACAGCAGTGGTGATGGCTGCACAGCCTTTGGATATGCTAAAAGCCATTGAATTGTGCCATTTAAATTGGTGACTTTGGGGGACGACTGCAACCTTGACTTAACAGAGAAAGGGCTTTCGCTTTCTCTGTTTATTTTCTATTGTTTCTGGTCTAGAACTTGGTTTTCTAATGTGGTTCACTGCTATACCAGAAGTCAAATGCAACCAAGTTGAATAAAGGTATCTACATACGGTGACATTCACTCTGTGTGTGCCTGCATATGAGAGTGTGCATTTCTCACACACACCACATGCACACACACACACACACACACACACACAACTGCTCCAAGAAACACTGGAGAAGCACATGTCTCTGGGCCTTTCATCTTCTCTCTGGTGGCCGTTCCCTCCTCTGTAAAGAGCTCCGATTCCCCACTTCTAACTCCTTCTCCCTCTCACAATCTGATTTGAAAAACTGGATTCCAATTATTGAAAGAGAATTCATCCCAAGTGTAGTGAAAAAGATTTGACCCTTGATGACGTACATTTGATCTAGTAGCTCTACCAATGACCAAGTGTGCCAACTCGGAGACCTCTCTGACCCTCAGTTTCCTCATCTGAAAAGTGAATATAGCAGCATCACCTGCTTCACAAGGTGGTTAGGAAATTCTCATGAAATAATACATATGAAAGTACACATGATGCTCTTAAATGAGTACGAGACATTATTATGACCTTTCCCTAGGGTATTAACACTTTGCCACCTTTACAGTTTAGCAGCATTAAAGTTTAACTTTGAGCCAGGAGGTGACAGAATATTCTGGGTGAGGGCAAGGCATCTCCCAGACTCCTGCAATCACACACAGGCAAGTGCTCCCCCTTTCTGCCTGCATGAAAGATCTCTTCACAAACCCAGGCCACGCACACATGCACACGCGCACACACGGGTTTTTAATCCCTAAAGCTACTCCAAACTTTCCACTCAAGTCTCAGTCGTGCATTTTCATTCCATTCTGGCTCAACTGAGAAGTGGAAAATTCCCAGAAAGAAAGTCCTCTCCTCGCTGTCCCATTTTGGGTTTGATAAGCCGGGCAGGCGAGGACGGGTGTTCCATTTGTTTTGCACCATCTGGTGGACTGTGCCTGGAGGTACAGGGTCTGCTCTGGAATGGGCGAGGAGCTAAGAACCTGCCAACCTGCGCCCCAGGGCAGAAGGGAGGAAAAACACGGCCTGGGGCGGCTGGCAGGCAGGTCCCCGCCAGGGAGAAGGAACGCCTCCCCAGGACGCAGCAGGACAGACCCCAACTCGCCCCTCTTCAACAATGGGTAACACTGCAAGTAACTGAACTAGCCCCTCCTCTCCCAATACTCCACAAGGTTGGCAGCCACTTTGTAGATGATGATCCTTACCCTGGGCCTTCGTACCCGAGGGTAAACCTCTGGACAGCAGGACTAATGTCCTCATCCTCCTTGCTCTGTATCTCCTCCTCCTTCCACGCCCACCTACACACACACACACACACACACACACACACACACAAATATACACACCCCAACTGGACTAAAAACAGTGCTCAGCAAATGCTTATGGTCATGCTGAACCAAGCAAGGGCCTCGTAAGCCTCAAAAGAGTTACATTTTAGACGAGCTTCTGCAGCCACCTGAGACTGTGCAACCTCAGAGTACATGGCTGTGCCCCTTCCTCCTTTTCCACCTCAGTGAAATGAGGACAGTAAGCCTGACTGATGACAGCCTGAGGCCACAGGTGGACTCAAAGCAAGGGGAGTCACTAAGAATCCAACCAATCGACCAGCAGACACACCCGGGCACCTACTCCTACTCCGTGCTGGGGGCACAGGGTAGGAGGGGACAGGGAGCAGAGAAAGGGGACCCTTGTGGTTCATGCTTTCAAAGAGTTCAGAGGCCATACAGGGGACAAAATGTATTCACAGAACATAAGAGCAAGCCAGTAACTGAATAACAAACAGGCCACTCCACCGTTAAGCCCGTACCAGTCAGAAGATGCCAGGGTAATCCAGGAAGCAGTCAGAGATGTTCAGCTTGCATTTCCGATTAGAGAATGCAGCAAATAAAAACTAATAAGTTAATGTGCCATGGTCCAATTATAGGTTATCTTATTCAATTTTCACAGCTTTGAGGAACACACTATTAGTATTTTGTCTTACAAACCACAAAAACTGAGGCCCAGCGAAGTTATGTAACTTGCCCAAGACCACACAGCTAGTAAGTGGTAGAAGCAAAAAAAAAAAAAAAAAAGAAAGAAAGAAAGAAAAGAAAAAGAAAATTCTGGCAAGTGTGGCACTAAGAGCAGCCTGAGAGTTGTTAACGGGGCTCATTAACGCCTCCCGAGACAAGTCCCGTTCCTTCCGGCCCTGCTCCTTCCCGTGCACAGGTTTCCATTCCACACTCCATTCATTCCTCCAACCCTACTTCTTCCCAACACCCTCGAGAAGCTTCTCGTCCTAATCACTCCTGGCTCACTGATGTCCTCCTCCTCCCAATGCCTACAAGACCTTGAAATCTACATCCCATGATAGAGCACACAATCATAACCTTATGTTTCCTGATACTCCATGCGTACGCGCCACGTCTCCTTGACTAGATTATTGGCTCAGGAAGGTAGGAGTGAGGTCTCTCTCTGCATGGCACCCGGGCACCTGAAACAGTGCTGCACATGTACGATGGCCTCAGAGTACTGGCAGATCCCACCTCTCTGTGGCCTCCAGCAGAGAAGAGAGCAGCCACCATCCCCCGCCAGGGAGCAGCTGCAGCCGGGATCCTGGGCAGTAGGCTGAGGAATCAGCCACGGATGGGGAAGAGGAGGCAGGTGTAGCCTCCACCTCCAAGCCATAAATCTGCCATTCTCCCTTTAAGACACCTCCTTTCCTACCCCAAGCTGTGTGGTTTTAGGACTTCTTGTTCTCCTTCAAGGCAATTCCCAATGTTCAACCTTATTTGGTATCTACCTGGACATCAACAGAGAAGGAGGTGTAACAACCCAGTTTGCCTCTGGTCCCTCACAGGCTTATCCAGAGAGCCGAGAGCTTCTCAGAAACACAGAAGAAATTTCTGTGAAACTCTTTGAAGGGCAGTTCTCTACAAGTGTATTACAAAAATATTGTTCCTGTTGGAATGTTAAGACACAAAAAGTCATCTCACATCAAATGTTTAGAAACATTGAGTTAAATGAATTGAGACAGAATTTTGTGTTTTGTTTCATCCTGTTTCCTTTTCCTGCTGCGAGTTTCAGAGCCCTGAATGGGCATGGTAAGTCTCCAAGAAGGGGCTGGAGGACATCCCTCCAAATACATCTGACCACGGAATGTTTTCTCCAAGCTCTCTCCTTGCCAGAACAGTCGAGCAAATGCTGTTTAGGACTTCTCTTCCCATTTTTTGGAAAACTCTCACGAAGTCCTCAGAGGCTGCTTTCCTCGGGCATTTGATTTATTTTAGAAATTACAATATAGATGTGGACACATATATATAAAATAAATGTCTCCAAAGACCAAAGTAAGAACTTCATGGCAGAAAATTTGGAGAATGAAGAAGTCTACAAAGAAGAAAATTTTAAAACGTGAAGAAGTAAATAGTATTCCAGCCCTGCAAGTGTTTTCTATTGAAAAAGAATTAATCCTGCGGAATTTCTGCTACATGGAAAGACCGTGTCGCCTTTCCAGATAAAATCTTGCCTTTTTGTCCCCCAGGTCACAGCTGTACTCCTCCCCCAACCTCATCTACTGAACGCTGCTGGGCAAAGATCACTTGCTTCCAACATAACATCCCCCCACCCCCGGCCAGCAGGCCCTAGGCCTCTCACCAAAATCAACACCCTCAGAAATAAAAGCAAATGTGACATATTTAAGGGTGCTGTGAACACAGGGAGATCACCAATGGACCAGAGGGAAGCCACAGGCTCATCAGAAGGGTTGTCACCTTTAGCAGGCACCGCCAAGTTATCTAAATACAGTCATGCACTGCTTAACAGGGATACGGCCCGAGACATGCAGCATTGGGTGCAGTAGGCGATGTGCTCCGCGTGCGAACATCACAGGGCGTGCTCACACAAACCTAGAAGGCACAGCCTCCTACACACTTACACTGGATGGTATATTGCTGCCAGGCTACAAACCTGTACAGCGTGTCACTGTACTGGATACACTGTAGCCAACTGTAACACAATGGTAAGGATTTTTGTATCTAAACATAGAAAAGGTACAATGAAGATACAGCATTATCATCTCACAGGGACACTGTCATGTACACGGTCCATCATTGACTGAAACGTCACTGTGTGGCACATGACTAGTAACGGAGTTGATCCACAGAAACCAGGAGATTTCCAGTGGGAGGAGACCAAGGGGAATAGAAAGGAGGAATTCGGAATTTGGGTTTCCTTGTGGTCAAAACGAAGAGATGGGATTACACGACATCTCAAGTCGCTGCCAAGGTGAACATTCAATACCATCACCATCGCCAAATTCTCAGACCAAAACTATTATTCTCGGAAAACGCCTGCCCAAGAGGAAGTGGTGAGAGTATTACAGCCAAGGCCATATCTACCATCTCTCTCAGGGGCTCATTTCCCTCTCCTTCCCACCTTGTCATGTACTTTACCCAGAGGAAATCATATTTTCAAGAAAAGTATTTAGGGGATAACGAAGTCACCGAGGGACCACAGGTGAGCAGGCGACGGGGGCTGCAGACTGTGCTGCTTTGCTTGGAACCAGCCGAGCTTGCACCACACACCCTGGCTTCTCGCTACTGCAGGCTGCCTCCCCACTAGTACTTCCAACCGATTATGCTGTAACTTCCAAGCCAGCTAGGAATAAAAACATTAAATGGGATAATATATATAATGTTAAGAGAGAGAGAGAAGGGAGAGAGGTTCTCAATGAAGTTAGCTAATTATGATTTTAAAAAATACAAGTTTTCAAGAAATTACAATACTCCAAGGCCCGGGGATCAAACGAAAGAGAAAACACAGAAATATTATCTGGCTTTAAGTGACATGATGACAAAGAAGGCCATTGTCTTTCTTAGGCCAGGTAGGGACTGGCTGCAGAGGATCCAGGTGGGGTCTCACTCCTGCAGGGCAGCAAGGAAGGCTACAGGATGATGTAACGGCAGTGCTAGTATCCAGTTCCTTACACCTAAAATGCCCATCCCCGAGACCAGTCCGTTTTCTTGGGAAATGTCTCGTACACTGGTATTTTGTTGGTTTTCCTCTCTCACAGTTAACATGTGCAAATTCAGCCTCTTGGCTACAATCCTTGCCCTCTTCACAGTCTTCTGGTCTCTCCAGCCTTCCTCAAGTCCACCCAGGGCTATTGACTGTCTTAATTGACCACTTTGATCACCTTACTCCCCCCACCCCGGTTCCCGTCACCCAAACCCTTCCCAGTTTCCCACCGAACACAGAGTTAAATTCAAACTCTTCAGCCCAGCACATGCTGCTCTCTGCAATCCAGGGTTCCAGCCACCTCCCTTCCTTCCACTGCCACATTGCTTGGACCCAACCAAAAGCCAGCAGGAGAGGCAGCCCAAGGATGTAGTGCATTTTGCCATCTTGTGTGGCACCCAAGCAGGCTGGAGCCAATAGAATAATCAGCACAGCCACTAATGTAACCTTTACAATGCAAGTATGTATGAAATGGGACCAGTAAGTATCTGGGAAAAAAAAAGATAGGAGTTAATATTCATATAGTCTTGGAGTTAGGCCTTTCTAAGTATAACAACAACTGTCAGAGGTTGTCCTGAACCCCAGGAAGTGTCTCTCCACACCCATGTTTTATACGCTTAGATATGTAAATACATGCAAATGAAATAAAGAGCTATTTATGGGTTAGGAAATCAGTAAGTTCTATCGTACAAATCTGGAAACTGTTCGATTTCAGTAACAATCAAGAAAATTTAGTATGCCTACACAATGAGTGCATTGCGCACCATTTGGGGAGCGGTAACACTTGAAGGTGCTGACTTGGGAAGGGGGGGTGGGGAAGGGAGGGATATATACCTCATGATGGGTGCAATGTGCACAACCTGGGGAACAGACACACCTGGAGCTCTGACTTGGGGGGAAAGGCGGTACAGGGGCAACGTATGTAACCTGCAATTCTGTATCCCCCATAACAAGATGAAATATATAAAAAAAAAAAAAAAAAGAAAAGAAAAAGAAAATTTAAATACTGTTTAAATCTATCAAATTGGCAAAACTTTTAAATACTTTCTCACCTACTGTTGTCCCAGGTATGAGTCAATGGGCAGACATATACATTAATGGAAACTTCCTGTGCTCAGCTGAGCAACAAATAACAAAACCCTTAAAATTTTTCACACCCTTGAACTTTTGGATCCTAAAGAAAAAATTATTAATGGACACAAAGACTTGGAAATGAAGATGATTAGGGCAGAAGTGTTTTAAAAAAACCAAAATGTTGGGTATATATTAAATATCCCTAAAAAAGGAAATACTTAAATTATGATCTACCTATATGACAAAAAAAACTACGCAATCATGAAATACGATATTGTAGAAGAATCTATGACACAGAAAGATATTCTGATAAATTGCTGAGAAAAAGCAATTGAAAATCTTTCAAACAGTGTAATACTACTTATGTTAAAATACATATTTAAAAAGCCTAAAGGGTGATATCAAATGTTATCAGTGGGTATCTTTAAGGTGACAGGATCCAAGTGGTTTCTGTGTATTTGTTGTTTATCAGTATTTCTCAAATTTTCTGCATGAAATACTTTTGTAATAAGCAAAGTATAATAAAAAACATTACAAATTAATAGAAAATTGCTTCTTTTACATGCAGGGTCATTTTGCACATGATCCTGAGCTGCCTTACGATGCCACGCAGGCTGTGTGCTGTACCACTCTGGTAACGGACATCCTTTGTAAGTCTGAACGTATTTCCAAATAAAATGTAAGGTAAAAATGATAAGACATCTATCATTCACAGATAATTTTTCCAAGCACAGAAAAGGGACAACAGGTACAAGTGAGTTCCTCACATCAAAAACTGGCAGCATGAAGCCAGGGACGTTGACCTGTTCATTCCACCTTCTGGGCTGCAGCCTTTGGACCCTGCTGCTCTGTAGCAGCAAAATGTCCACTGCCTACAAAACGCTTTGTGAAACTAAACCACAAAAAGAATGAACCTTTGTCTGGCAGTGAAAGGCAATCTGCCAATTTATTTTCATCCTTCATCTAAGTTGGCCAACTAAGTGAAAAAGGTAACCAGAGACGGGGGAGAAGGCTATTGATAAGATAGACACAGAAAGACAACATTTGTACTAGTCTGCTCTATGTCTCCAACCCATTGCATGTGACTCTCAGTCAGTGCGGCTGTTGTTTTTATTTATTTACTTTTTTTAATTTCAGAATATTACAGGGGTACAAAAGTATCGTTTAACTCCAGTGAGAATGGCTTTTGTCGACAAGTCCCAAAACAAACGTTGGCGTGCATGCAGAGAGACAGGAACACTCACACCGTGCTGGTGGGACTGCAAATTAATGTTACTGTTTTAAGAACCAATGTCGCATAAAAAAAAGTAGACAATGGGACAAAAATAATGATACAGGAAGACAGACAGACATACTACAAAACACGGAATAGGATTCGAGGAGAATATCCCCAGAGAAGGACTGCTCCTTGGCCAGTTCCTAAATCTCGTAGTCTCTCTAGAAGAGAACAGTGTCCTTTTGTTGTTTGGAAGCATCTCCCTGGTGAAGCAGAGAGACCGTGCTGGGTGTAGGATGCTTGCAGGGCATCCCCAGTGTGGCTTAACACAGGCCACACCGTTTACATTTGCTTTCCCTCAGCATTCAGCGCAATAGTCCACATCTGGTAGGCACCAGCCATGCATCTCTATTACATTGATTCTGCTCCCGAGTGTGAGAAAAGATCACACACCAAGCCCGGAGCGCTGACTCGTCCTTTCGGTGTTCAAGTGCTGTATGTTCCAGTAGAGGTCAGCCTCTCACAGTTGATTTAAAGGACACAGTAGCCCCCCACCTCCAAGTTTATAACCCCCCAAGATCCTCCCCTTCTAGCTGATGGCACAGTGCAAAGAGCTCTGCAAATAAAAGTCATTATGTGATGACCCAAGGCAGGTTATTAAACCTCTAAGCTTTAGTTTCCTTGTCTCTAGCAAAGAAGGGTGGGTGAGGGGAAGAGTTTTATGAGCACAGTTACATAGAATCTAACACCGTGTCTGACCCAGAGAACCTGCCCCTGGATGCAATTCCCTCACTTTCCCCTCTTCCTAGAAATCTCTCCATTTCATCCTCAGAGATAAGACAATACCGCGACAAGAGGTCCCAACTGGTTTAAGATCACACTGAGTTACGAATCACTATTAGATCCTTTCTTGAGATTGCTTCTACACCAAGGAGGGAACTGAGTGTCAGCAAGACACAGAGGACGATGAGAGGGAGCTGTGGGGTGGTTAAAATAGGGTCCAGGAAGGAAAACAGTCTTGCTGAAAGCTACAGCAACGGTGTCACCTAGATTAGTCCCCAGAACACCAAAAGTTGGCGATAACATACTCAAAGTTTTAGGAGCTAGACACGCTTCGGGAAGGCAAGTGATTATGTAAAATATTCTTAAGTTCCAAATTGCAAAAGACATTACAGGAGAGGTGTCAGGAGCCCTGGGTCCTTGCCCTGCGTCAACAGCATAGCACAGACGGGTAAGACCACAACGGGGACATCAGATCCTTGGACTCTAATCTCTGTCCTGCCACAGAAGCTGCATGACCTGAGACACATTGCCTAATCGCTGCAGGACTCACTTCCCGCATAGTAAAATGGGGGCAATAATGAGTTTTTAAGGCATTCTATCAAGTAGATAAATGAGATAATCAATGCAGAACATCGAGCACTACGGCAGTTTAGGTCATCCGGCCCTGAAACTCTCTGCTCATTACCTGTGGGACCTCATTACCTAGAAAGGCGTTTCCTCTCAGGACACGAGTTTCCTCATCTCTCAAAGGGGAAGTAGGAAACTGGAAGGTAACCTCATTCCTTCCAGAAGGAAAACTTTCATGTGATCCGCAAAGGCCCAGCCTCTCTCAAGGCCGTGACGCTCAGGGACGCGGCCTCCGTCTGGGTCTGGCAGCTGCTTCCAGCACGCCAAGAAACAGGACGACGTGGCCAAAGAACCCGTGGGCCCACTTGAACGAAAGACTTCGCCCAGATCGTTGTGAAAATGAAACGTGACTTCCTTTTTTCTTGTTTGTTTGTTTCAGGGTCAAGAAACAAGGACGATGCCAAGCTGAGCATCATCTCTGGAGGCTTCTGCGGAATCACATGTCTCCTTCAGAAATGCCATTTTAACTGATGTAAGTGGGAAGGAGTTGGAACCCCAAGGATTAAATGTCTGCTAAAATACACATGTTTTTTAGGATGGGGGGAAAGCCCGATATCGGGGGTATCAGATGCCACCGGCCTTTCAGGGCTCCCATCTCGGGGCAGGTTAGCGTGAGATCACACCTGGCCGTGCTGGCCGCGGGCTGGGGGAGGGGGGTGGGGGACAGCTGTCTTAGCTTGTCTCACATGTACACACACACATTCCTAGGCCTGGGAACTTCTCCCCCTCCCCCCCAAAGACATGTTTTATGACTACGCTTGCATTTTTATGACAAAACAATCCCACATTCGCCCGAGAGGAAGTGGGATCGAAGCAGCCTGGGAGACTGGACACCTGGGCTGGGGCAGGCCAGCTCCATCGCAGCTCAGCTTACCCCCTTCAGCCCGCTGCGACAGTGGCTCCCCCTCTGCAAAGTCAGTCTAAGAGAGCCCTGCCAGCCCCCCTCTGCCAGAAGTCAGTGATGAGTTTGCAGCCAAGAATGTTTGACTTCTGGAAGGTCTGGCTGTGAGCCCTGGATATCGTCTCACCTCGCTGAGCCTCTGTGTTTTCAGCTATCAGGAAGGTGCAGCCCATCCTTCCCCCAGGTCGTCGGTGAAGTTCAATGGCACAGAGCACGTGAAGCTACTGTATAAAGTATGACAAGCTAAATACACATGATGGTAACATCCTCATCAGTAATTCTTTACTTATAATCAAATACCCACTGGTTTGAGGGAATGGGAGGGTTGGTGTGAGTGTGTAAGTGTGACAGTGTGTGTGGGTATAATAAAGACACTTCGCACAGAACAGGGAGATATTCACAAGTGTGACTCAGGTACCACCACCCTCAAAGAACCCACTCCTTCCCTGGGGGGCAAAAAAAAAAAAAGCAAGCACCTAAAAAGATAAGTAAGTAGCATGAGACAGCAAGGTGAGAAGATGCCCCAGGCAAGCACAGGGCTCAGTACTACGGATAATTAGGACTAGAAAGAAGGACAGAAGTGCAAACTTGGAGAGCCAAGAAGGCTTTGGGGAGGAGGTGTGGACCATCTGGGTCCTTGGAGTAAGGCAAGAAGGGCTTGATGGGCCCCACAGAATTGTTTAGGAACCTGCCCACCCCCTGTTATCCTGAGCGACTGTGTACAGTAGAGCCCTAAAGAGGCCGCTGGGAGTGTTTATGTTGTAAATTCTTCTCACTGTGATAGGACAAGTATTTAGTAAATTTCCCACAACATCTTTTCTGATTGAAATCGGGCTGTGTCATGTTGTTGCTGCACCTGATGCTTTTCAGGACCGACTAGATATTACAGACAGCGCAAGAGAGATGAGCTCTTGTGTTTCTCTGCTTGGGAGAGAAAGATGCTCTGACGGCCTCAGCAGGGGGTAGCAGCAGGAACCTCTGAAGGCCAGGGTGGGAGTGAGGGGGAAAGAGCTGGTTGGAAATCTGTGTAAGGAACAGGTGAACCCGCAGGTTTTCTCCCTCAGTCTGCACGATCAAAATGTTGTCATTTCCTATCCTGGCAAAAGGTGGGAGATTTAGTGTCTGAACCGTTTAGATGAGGAAGCTCTGCCAACAGGAATACCAGGCACAGCTACGAGCAGGAGCAACGCTGGACTGAACATGCGGGTATTTGATAAAAGTCTGTATGGTCAGTGGTGGGCTTCACACCTCCACCTCGCCCTGGGTAACCCCTAGAAAAGCGGCAACCAGGTTTATTACAGCCCCGAGGCTGCAAACTAAAGAGCTCATCTCTGAGACTCATGACAGGCTCAAGGATGTGGGAAAAACCTATAGATATCGAAGTCTGACCCCCAAGAGATAATCCAGATTGCTACTTGAGCATCCTATAGTGAGACCCAGTCATCAAGGAGCCCTGTCTACACACAGCTCTTCCATCTAGACTTTGAGTGCTTTATCCTTTACAAGGATGGCCTAGGGGTAATCTGAGATTTGAGGACAGCCTTTAATATAAAAGACAGATTTAGAAAAGGTAAACTGGAGCAGAAGAAAACATTTTTAACACACAGAACAAGATCTATAAAACAAGCATAGGGCGCTAATGAAGCAGTAAGAGTCAGAATGAGGTCTTGGAAATTTTAAAGTATGTTAGCAGAAATGTTTTAAGAATCAAAAGGGTTAGAACAGAACGTTGAGAACATCTCACAATAAATATGACAAGCAGCAAAGGAGATAAATACAAGGAAAAACTGGAAGAAAATTAGACAATCCAAGAGATAAGAGAGCTCTATAGTAAGACTTCTAGAAGAAGAAACAAAAATGGAGGGGGTTTCTACCAAAGCGGAAATGCAAGTGATTTTCCTGAAAGTGAATAGAGATTTCAGATCTAAAACACCCACCACATGCCCAGCATGATGACTGGAAGAAAATCTATCACACAAGCTACCCGGAATGAAATTTCGTAATACCGAGGTTACAGAGGAGATTCCACAACTTTCACCACCACCAGTAGTTGGAAGACGACTGTGCCAGTCACCAAGCCACTGCCTCTCAGCCCAACCCGCCCTCAGGTGGGGCTCGGCCAGCTGCACTCCTCCCTTGCTAGGTGGCTTCCTGGTAGAGCCACTCAGTAGATGGTACAGGGGAAGACTGGAAGCCTGGACAGGGAACGAGGGCATGCTCCTTCCTCTTCCCTTCTATTTGTATCAGCACCACCTCTGTAGCGGCCTTTCTCCTGGCTGTGGCAGTTCATCAGTCTCCAGGCTGAGGGTATTATTTTTGTGGAACTCCAAAACCAACCTCTTGCGACCCCTTCATGGGTCTCTACGCGTCTCCTCCTTCAAACTCCTGGGTTCCAATTATCCCAAGTCTTTCCCTTTGTCGCCCTAGGTATGCCGGCCACTTCCAGCACTGTGTTCTCTCTCAGTGTCCCCTCTTCATTTCTCAGTTAACACCCATTTAACGTGGCTTATGTTAAATTAATCTCGTGAAAACAGGTGATTCGGGTTGTGTCTTCCAACTGAACCCTGGCTGATAGAGTACTCAGAACCAGAAGTCATGCCGGGGAACAAGCCCTCAGAGAATGCTGGAGTTTGTCTGGTACAATCTTGAGTCTATATGCAAACTGTCACTCCTCAGAGGAAAGTGGATTAAAGACGTTTTCAGAGAAAAAAAGGAGTTTCCAAAAATGTTATCTTGCATGCACCCAGGAAGCCACTGCATGACTTACTCCACCAAAACAAAGGAGAAAATTATGAAGAAAGATGACATGGGATCCAAGAAAGCTTTAATACAGGCAAGGAAATGCAGGAAAGCCAGGGCAGGGGAGCAAAGTCGAGAGGAGAGCTGAGCCCCAGGATGAGCGCAGCCAGCCCAGACAAGGGCAGGAGGAGGGAGCCTTCGGGAAGGGAGCATCCAATTGAAAAAGATAAGAGTGCTGGAGCCTACAGTATATACTTATCCATACTGAGATGAGTTTTAACTATTCTGTTGGAAAGATAGGTACTGATTTCAGGAAGGGCACCTAGAAAGCTAATGAAAACAAAAATCTAAAATTATTTTTTCAAAGAAAATACACATTGTACAAAGTAGGAAATGCCATTACAGTATACTACATGCTTCAACTGTGGACAGCATTTACAGAATCCTAAGAATGCCAACAGTAAATATTAGTTGAACAAAAGCATTCAACAAATCCATAACAAGTGAAGGAGGTGTAGAAAGCTTAATGTCTCTGTAAGTAAAATACTATCTTATTTGGAGAAAAAAAAAAGGGAGGGGTGTCTTTGCAGATGTGATTAAAATAGGGATTTTGAGATGAGGAGCTATCCTGGATTACCAAGCCAGGCTTTAATGCAATCGCATAAATCCTTCTAAAAGTGAGGCAGACAGGAGGGACATTAGACTAGACACACCGAGTCAGCAGCGCCATGTGAAGAGAGAAGCAGCGATCAGAGTGATGTGGCCACAAGCCAAGGAATGCTGGCAACCAGCTGAAAGAGGCAAAGAACAGATTCTGCCCTAGCACCCCCAGAGGGAGCACAGCCTTGCCAACACCTTGATTTGGGGCCAGTGACACCGACTTTGGATTTCTGACCACCTGAACTGTATGAGGATGAATTTCTATTGTTTTAAGCCAGCAAGTTTTTGGTCATTTGTCTTAACAGCCACAAAAAAAAACTAGTACTGGGATGTATGAGGGAGGACATGAAATAAATTCACATCTTCCATGTATGAAGTCAGTAGGTTTTGTCTAAAATGGAAAATAGTGTTATATGCAAGAGGTAACCACCATAAGAAAGAGTTATTAGAATTAATTTGGGGACCGAAAATCAGGGGTAGAAAGGGCTGTTGTTCATTAGAAGACTAAGAGTACTATCTGACTTTGTAAACTACAGAAAACCAAAGCTACATTAACTGTTAAAATTACAGTTAGGAGGAATAAATTCTGATGTTCTGTAACACAGTAGGGGTGACTATAGCAAATAAGGTAGTATATGTTTCAAGATAGCCAGAAGGTTTTTGAATGTCATCACTACAATGATAAATGTTTAATGTGATGATATGGTAATCACTCTGATCATCATACCATGTATACACGCATTGAAACATTACACCCCATGAATACATGCAATTATGTGTCCATTACAAATTTAAAAGTTAATTTAAAAATTCCCAGTTAAATAAAACTTTTAAAGCTAAAGAAGAGGAAACTTGACCAATCCCTACCATTTTCAAGGATTATTTTGCAAACCCTTCTTTGTGGGTGGAGTCAAGAGGAAGGAGGCAAGGTGAATAAAAATAATGGAGAAGAAGAAATAGAAAGCTGGATATTTCAACCCCTGCTATGCTCAAGGCTCTGTAGAAGGCACCACACAAGCATCGTTGCCTTAGCTCCACACAATAACCCTGTGAGACAGGAATAGAACAGTGATCAAGTCTCAGCAGATGAAGCAACTACTTTCCCTAAGGCCGTGCTGCTCAGTCTTCCAAACTATGCAGATTATAGGATTATATCATCTATACGTGGATTACAGGAGGCGGCTACACAGAGATCTCATGCTGAAAAATTTAAAGGAAGAGGATACTGTCTGCCCGAGGTGCATTTTTAAAAAACAAAAATCTTCACGAAGGTGGGACTTTTCAGTTTCATGAATATTGAAAGGACATTGGTTTACGTTTTTACCTAGGAACTTTTTTTTTCTTTTTTTGAGACACAGTCTCAGTCTGTTGCCCAGACTGGAGGACAGTGGCACAATCATAGCTCATTGAAGCCTCAAACTCCTAGAATCAAGTGATCCTCCTTCCTCAGCCTCCCAAGTAGTTAGGATTACAGGTGCCACCACACCTGGCTTTTTTCTTTCTTAAAGAGATAGGGGTCTTGCTATGTTCCCCAGGCTGGTCTCAAACTTCTGGCCTCAAGCAATCCTCACACCTTGGCCTCCCAAAGTGCTGGAATTACATGTGTGAGTCAGCACGCCCAGCCCATAGGAACCTCTTGAACTCATAGGCTAAAGACAAACCTTCCAGGTGAATATTATTTTCATAATCCCCACTTTACAAAGAAGGAAGCTCGGGCTTTGGGCACTCAAGTTACTTATCCATGTAGTAAAAGCAGTACTTGGACTCAGGTCTTTAGCTACTATATCCTCTGCTCCCTCTATCTTGCTAGCTCCCTGGTGAACTCTTGCTTAATTGAACAGCACTGAGGATGAACTTGCAAAGGCTGCTGTGGTTAGGAGCAGCCTAGGAAAATGCTGACAGCAAAAGGAAATGAGCTTAGAAGTAAAGTAGGGTTCCAGAAAATTCACAAAGGATAAAAGTTGGCTGTATTACCACTGCTTCTCACCTACTCAAGCTCATGTGAAATCTGGAGCTACAAACTGACCAAAAAAAAGAAGAAAGAAAAGGAAAGAAAAGAAAAGGCATTTCAAGCAACGTCCAGCTGGGAGCAGGACAATCTGGCTATAAGCATTGAACCAAAGCCAAAAGTGAACAGGAAGTCTCCGTCAGGCAATCCACCCATTTAAACCCGATCTGCCAAACCAGGGCTCGTTCTCTCCAATTCCAATTAACAGCTATCCTCCCAGCGACCGGCCGGCGTGCTGAATCACTCCTCCAGTGCCACAGCTGATGGCTCACGAAGCTTTGTGCTCATCTAATCCTCTCATGGCCTGGGGCTGTATCAGTGTCACAGTAGCAAATGCACTCCCAAATTGGAACTTTATTATTTTACTGTACAAAAGTCAGCAGGATTCTCGAAGGGACTGCAAACCATCTGTTAACCCTTTCCAATCTCACCTCTCATCACTGCCATCAGGAAA
Organism: Eulemur rufifrons; assembly: GCF_041146395.1. Lineage (NCBI taxonomy): Eukaryota > Metazoa > Chordata > Mammalia > Primates > Lemuridae > Eulemur > Eulemur rufifrons. The sequence goes on from NC_090994.1 coordinate 7,579,821, forward strand.
CAGGACTTCACCTTAAGGAAGTGCCTGTGGCAGTCCCTGAAGCCTCCAGAGTCAGGGTGGGTACACAGACAGTTGCCCCGTTGGTATGATGTGAGGCGTAGCCAAATCTTCTGGAAAAAAGCAAGCTTGATGTCTAAAATTCTGGCTCTGTCGCTTACTAGCTGGCTCACCCTGCAAAAGTCCCTTCATCTGCCTGAGTCTATAGTTCATCACCAGAGCAATAGTCAGGTCCTAATTCCTTCCTGAGAGCTGCTGCATAAGGAGAACACACAGGTGGCCACCGACAGCATTTCTTGCCACCATAGGCAGCGCTGACTCACTAGATTGAGCTTCTTTTTCTTCCTTTGTTCACTGCAGCCTTGCGGTTCCCTTTTGTTTCTTAGGAAAAGGTTTCCCAGAAAGGAATAAACACGTTACCTCCTGGGTGGAAATGGACCTTCATCTCAGTTTCTCTCCATCATTAGAATATGATACATCTCGTGAGGCTTAAGAAGAACCCAAAAATACCCGCGCCAAAGGGAATGCTTCTCAATTTGATGGCATTCAGCTGTGGAATCTATGGAGGAAAATGAACAGAGAAACTCGAAGAACCTAGAAAAGGATAAATCCAAGTTTCATCATCACCATAATCTTGCCTAAAAACAGTTAGTTGCAAAACCCCTATAGAAGGAGGTGAAAGTTAATTGAATGGAAAAGTGTTGATTGTTTTATTTAAAAAATGAGTATGTGGAACTGACGAGTGGATAAGGAAAACGTGATACACACCCGCCCCACCATGGAGTACTACTCAGCTATAAAAAACAATGAAATAGTATCTTTTGCTGCAACTTAGATGGAACTGGAGGTCATTATCCTAAGTATCTTAGCAACAGAATATCAAATACTGCATGTTCTCACTTACAAGTGGAAGCTAAACTATGGACACACATGGTCATACAGAGTGGGATAATAGATAGTGAAGACTCCAAAGGTGGGAGTGGGGTGTGGGATGAAAAACCACCTATTTGGTATGACGTACACTCTTCAGGTGATGGGTACACTAACAGCCTAGACCTCACCATTATATAATATATTCATGTAACAAAATCACATTCGTATCCCCTAATTATATTGAATTTTTAAAATTTTTTTTAAATGAATAGTTATGGCAGCACACGTGTCGCCTGAATGCAGGAAGAAGAACAAAGAAACCGAATCTTCCAGGCTACTTCATCCAAACGGGAGTTTGCGATGGTGCAACCCAGGATAAAACAGTCAGCCACTGTGTGTGGGTGTGGGGGAGAGGTGAAACAGAAAGGGGTTTTTCCCATTTCTTACTCAACCTGCAAAATGTCTTCTTTCTACCCAAAGAAAGAATAAAATTCTCCTGCTGAGATGCCACAGAACGCAAAGCAATAGAGCAAGAAGTCTCTCTTGAGTCACAAGCAGCTGCAGCAGGCGTTTGACAGAGACAGGAGAAGAAAGGAATGGCCCCGAGCCCTGGATGCCACAGAGCAGCACGCCTGCTCTGTAGCAACTGCAGTGCCTGGAAGTACTAACTGGGTTACTAGTATCAACAGCTAACGTTTAACTGAGATCACAATGTAAACACAGGGCTGTCTCATTTAATCCTCATTATCATCCTATAAATCTGGTCACATTCTTATGTCTGTTTCAGAAATGAAGAGACTGAGGTATGCAGAGATTTAAGAGCATGTTCAAGGTCACGGAGTTTGTATACAACACAGCCCAAAATTCAAACCTGGCTTGCCTGATTTCAAAGCTGCAATTTAAAGTATCTCTGTACTTTAAGTCTGAAATGTGACAAATGCATATCAAGAGATGATTTGAATAAAAATCCTGATTTACATCAACATGTATCCCCAAGTAGACCTTCATGGGACCCAGACTATCATGGGCTCTAGAAAAGGCAAATGTTATAGAACCAAAGAAGATACATACAAGACCAGGGCAAAGATATTTTTTTGCCACACTTGAGCAGTGTCCTCATTCTCATGCAGGGAACTGGTGTTAATAGAACCGTATCACATTATTTATGAGTGTATCTACATCTCTTTATGCTAAGTTAACTGTATTTGTAATGTAGGTTCAGTCAGCATCATTAAACCCCTTTTATATACTGTTATCATAAAGCCATGAGTTCTTTTAAAGAGGCTTTAAGTATTATTATGGATATTATCATCAATCAATTTTAGATACTGGTAAGTAATGCACCTAACTACAAGCTGCTGTCAAAATTCCACTGTACTGAGATTACAGGCCTGGTGAACATCCTTCCTTTTCCCATTGGGAGAGAGCTCTTCACAAAAATACATCCAGTAAATAACCCATGCGCTTTACTTTCAGGATATGTTATTTCTCCACCAGAATAAACCACCAGGCTTTGCTCCCCACCTCTGCCTTGGGTCATGTTCCTCATCAGCTGTCGTTGGAGGAGGTTAGGGAACATGGAGCAAATGTGGCTGCTACCTCCCAGGCTAATGAGCGAGGCAGCAGCCTTTGGAAGGGGGTGTTGCTGCACAGACACCGTAAAATGTGTCTAGGAAACGCACAACTCATGTTTCTCCCAGCTTCAATCTCCATCAGCAAGTCATCCTTCCTACCAAGCATGGTGAATAAAAGGGTAGGAAAAAAACACAAGTACATACATGAACACAAAGCACAGAAACTCCACGTAGATCACAGAGCACTTCCCATGGAGCGTGTCAAAGAGAAAATGTGAAGAAATCATTCCTACTATCATTAACAAGTAACCACAGATGGATAAAGAACATTCTTGAAGGAGTCCATTATAAAGAGTTGGTGGCAAAAGTCAAACTTGATTAATTGTACATATTGGTTACTGATCATTTTCCTCACTTCAATGAGAATTATCAAAATGTTGATAATACAAGAAGAGAAAGTGAATAGAACTAAAAGAGAAACTATTTTCTTGGCCTCTTATGATTAAAAATTTTTTAAATGAACAACAGAATCTCATTTTGTTCGTTGTTAATGTATGTTTTTATGCTTAAGTTAGCCGTCTACCAAAATATTTATACTTCTAATTCCATAGTGTGGCTTGAGTCATCTGAATTAATCACATTACTTCCTTTAAAACTCCCCAAGTATAAAAACTAGATATAGATGTAGATATTGTTATAGAAGCCTGACTTACCCCCTGCGGACAAAATTCTAGAGCCTGGAGAGCAGTGAGAACTAGAAAGCAGGGTACCTTGTGCAATGTTGACTTTGCAAAGCTTATTTGTGTCTGGGTGCGCTCTAGGTTTCACAGGTGCAGAGGCGATTAAGTTTCCATCACTAACACAAGGTTAAGAGGGAGGAACAGGGGTCTTTAACACTACACACACCCCCCATAGATTCCACCACAGCCCTTCCTCTACTCCTTACTATCCACCCCAAAACACACATTCTCCAAAAAAAAAAAAAAAAAAAAAAAAAAAACTCCACACATATTCTTGGGACTCAGACTGTTCAGCAACTCTAGATTTCCCGAGCCCTATCTAGTGTTATAGCCATGTTTCCCCCACTTTCAGACTCAGATATGACATTGATTTTGGAATTATCTGACAGGGGATTTACAACAACTAGGAGTAACATGTTAAAGGCCTGAGGAAAAAGCAAAAAAGGAAAGATGAATATGTAAGCACAGAAACGGAAACCAAGAAAGAATCAAAATGAAATGTTAAAAAAAAAAAAAAATACTGTAATAGAAATGAAGAAAGCCCTTGAAGGCCTTATCAGTAGATTGAATGAGGCCAAGGAAACAATCAGTGAACTTGAAAACAGTTCAAATAGAAACTTTTCTAACTTTTCCCAAGAGAAAAAAAATAAAAAGTGTAAGAACAGAACAACCCGGAACTGTGGGACAATTTCCAAAGTGGTTATATTCAAATAATTGGAATACTAGATGCAGAAGATACAGCTAATGAAGAAATATTTCAAGTAAAATGGCTGAAGTTTTTCTAAAATTTATGACAGACATCAAGCCACAGATCCAGAAAGCTCAGAGAACACTAAGCAGAATAAATACTAAAAATATCTATGTCTAGGCATACTATATTCAAAATGCCAACAACCCAAAAATAAAGACAAAATCTTTGAAGAAGGTAGGAGGGGAGTGAAGCCCTAGGAAAGGGGACAATCTTATCGACGGAGCTACGAGGACAAGAATGACAGCAGACTTTTTGTCAGAAACCATGCAAGCAAGAAGAGTGGGGAAAAATATTTAACGTTGAAAGAAAAAACTCACCAACCTACCACTCTATATGCAGCAAGATTATCCTTCAAAAGTTGAGGAGAAATAAAGACTTTCTCAGAGAAACAAAATCCAAGGAAATGCACTGCTGGCAGACCTGGACTGACAAGGATGTTAAAACTTCTTTGGAAAGGAGGAAAATAATATAGATCAGAAACTCACATCTATGTAGCTAAAAATATGGAGAGGGAATAATGAAACAATCTCGCCCTCAACTTGATTATCTTTCAACACTACAAAACCAGTATCTCTACACCATAGTACAGCCATACTAGACATTACATTTAGGTGGGTGTTCCCCTGCGAGTATCTCAAAGTGCAGCCTTTATTTTAGGGGGTCCTGATGAAGGTTTCCTTGGCCTCTCTTCCTGAGGTAACTACGTTGGAGACAGTAAATTGCAATCTATGTAACAAAGGGAAGCTAGTGCCATGAAGAATTACCAGAGAAAGAAAAATGGATCAAAAACAGATTCTGGATCTCATTAAATTCAGTGGTAACTACTGGATAAACTGACTGCCTATGATGTCATTGAACACCTACATCCTCAGGAATGACAGCAGCAATTCGTGAGGAAAGACCAGAGATGTTGACTTATCCGAGGTCACACAACCAGCAAATAGCACAATGGGAATTCAGATCCAGATCTCACTCTGCATTGCCGTGAATTACAAATAAAATTATGAGAATCTAGATTTTTCACAAGCACACTATTAATAAAAGGGCCTTTTATAATGTACAAGAACTAGACACCAGGATGGTGCTTCTGTGACTTTAAGGAATTTCTGCAGCTTCCCAAAGAACCTAAGGAGAAGCTCGATTAAAAAAAAAAAAAAAAAAAAAAAAAGACAACCTGTGACAGTTGTGTCAAGCTGCTGGTCACTGAATTACAATGGAGAGTCCACTTGCCAACACTCTTCTAGAAAAGAGGGTACAGGGGGACTTTTGCGCCGGAGTCAGTTTCCTCGCTCCCTGGAATGGCTTACTTTAGCACCAAACCTCAGAAAACAGACCTAGCTACCATTCCCCCGGGCATCCCTCTGCTGATTAATCCCAACAGCTGGATCACACCAGCTGGAAAACATCCTCCCCCTCCTCTGGACTGGCCAAGCATTTAATGCCTATACCATTCATCTGATATTTAATGTGCACTGTGTTGGATTGGTGATGTTTTTGAGTGCATTATTGTCGTCTTCCTATCAAAATTCTAGAATTCTAAGTTATTTGAGGACAAGGACCTACACATTATCTTCCAAAGCACCCAGCAGTGTGCAGTATGCCTAGCAGATGTTCCAGCAACACTGGTTGAGTGAGATTTGTCCACTGATGAAAGCAAAGTTGTCCAAGTTTTCAGGCATGAAGGTAATGAACTATAATACGGAGGTGACCTCAGATTACAAGAAGCAGAAATACAGCTTGTTTGTTCAGATGGCATCTGTTCCTCTATTTGATAGACATCTCTGTACCCACCCAGCACTAAGCAAATGGGGGATGCGTATTGGGAAGAATATGGCCATTAAAAGCAGAGCAGAATTAAGCACTCTTCCTGGGCTCCATCTTTTGTTCATATTGATACAGCATTAACATATTGTTCTACCTAGTTGTCCATGTTTCTCTCTACCTAGACTATGAACCAAAATGTACGTCTGAAATGTATAATTTGCATTTGTATTTTGTCCCATTTCACAATTAGTCTTCCATCTGATAGAAGCCAGTAGCTCTAAGATTCCTGGTCATTCAACAGGGGTGCAGACAACACCTGCCCAATAAAATCCTTTGAGTTACCACCTTAGTGCCCACATTTTCTCTGGCAAATTCTCTTTGATTTTGGCCCTGATCCGCTTACTTCTCAGGTATCTAACTTCTGGTAACAGTTTCATTATCACCACCCAGAGACTTTGGTGTTTTGCAGTCTTTTTCCAACATCCTGATTCTTTAAGTCACTGACTAGCTTTTGGTTCAAGCTTTCACATACTAGCAATTAAATGTATCCACAAGCCCCATCCTTCTTGACGTGGCCCAATAGGGTGAGTGTTCACTCCCTTCCCAAGCACTGTGAACATCCTAGTGACACAAAGATCAACAGTCTTTCATCAGATAATTCCATCAGTGCTGTCCAACTGAACTCCACGCAATGATGGAAGTGTTCTACATCTGTGCTGTCCAATACAGTAGCCACTAGCCACATGTGACTATTGAATCCCTAAAATGGCAAGCACAACTGATGAAATGAATTCTTAATCTCATCTCGTTTTAATCCATTTAAATTAAGGTAGCCATAAATGACCAGTGGTATCTGTTTCTCCCTGAATGCCCAATACAAACATATTACATTTACAAAGAAGAATTTGGCAGGTGCTCTGTTCATAGCACGAAGAAAACACTATGTGAGCAGAGTAAGGAACAATTAATTTTGCTTCCAAAGGCAGGGGAAATGTAGCAAAATAGATGGCAAGAAGATTGCTATTTAAGCAACAAAAAATATTTCATCAAACCAAGAAAATAATATTAATAAATGCTACAAAGGAAACATAAGTAATTAAAACCTGAGGGGTTCAGAAGTACATAGTCAAAAGATAAAACTGGAAATACTGGTTGAGGCCAATGATTTCTAGAGATGTGGTATCAAATATGGCCGATACAAGCCTCATGTGGCTATGTAAGTTAGTTAAGTCAAATTAAAACAACTCAATTCAGTAGTTGTACTAGCTGTATTTCTGGGATTCAATAGCCACATATACCAGCCAATGGCTACCATATCGGACAGCACAGATATGCCGTATTTCCATCACTGCAGAAAGTTTTAATGGACTGTGCTTCTATAGAGTTTTATGGTCGTTTATTTGTATCTTTGGTTTTATTTTTAATTCCTTTAATGGCATGGAGGAGGGGAAAGGATGAAGTAGTATAAAGCAGTGGAAATTATCAATGGGCCAGTTAGGCTTTGATGGAGGGGAGAGAATGAGTCAGTGGGCACCTGCTCTTTCCAAACACCACCATTCCTTTCCAGGCAGTATCATTGCCACTGAACACCCAACACTACACCTTATTCAACTTTGGGCCAGCCCCGAGTCTGCACCATTTGGCAAGAAAATCTTAAGCAAGGAAAGGAACATGTGGGGATGAGAATCAGTAACTATAATGGAAAAACGGTGGTCAAGAAATAAATATTCACCGGTGTTTTATTCATATGATTTGAAAAAGAATCAGATGTCCAATGTGGTTTTTTTTTTTCCCTGTTTTCACTTTCAAAGGCCTCATACTGATCTATGAGGTGTTCCCAACTCTGCATGAGACTTGTACCCAGGCCAGCAATCCTCTGCTACATGGAGTCTGCTCAGAATCTCACACACACACACACACACACACACACACACACACTCCAGTTAAATATACCCTCCATTCCCGAGTCGGGCTATTATCCCCCAATTCCTCTCTGCTTGCCTACCTGGAGAAGCTAAGCCTGACAATGTGAGTCTCTCCCATGTCCCCTTCATTACTTTCCCTTAAAAATAAAAGACAGGTTTCTAAATAGTTATTCTTTTCCTTCTTTCCTGTGAGCCCTGCTCAGTTTCCTCTTGCCAAGCAGTTCTGAAAGACTCAGTTTTTTTTTTTTTGGGGGGGGGGTCATGATGTCAAAAACATTTATTATATTACTAAGATATCATTTACTCTTTTTACTTTTATTCTTTCATGAATATATAAGGTATTTTCCTGAAGCCATATGATGCCTGATGATGCCATGGCTCTGATGGTTAACGCAAGATGTGCTGGTGTGTTGATTTTTTCTGTATTTTTTTTTTTTTTTAAAGACATAGGTTTAAAATATAAACCCATATACTTGGTTCCTGAGGACTTCTAAGATTTTGCCAGCATCTTCCTATTCAATCTATTATCTGTCATCTACTGTCCAATAGTTATTTTTAAGTTCAAGTTTTCCTCATACCTATGCAAAAGCACAAAAAAAAAAAAAAAATCAATTTGTCTTTTGCGAAAATATTTTTAAAACTTTTCTACGTTTTCTTCTAAAACGTTTTAGAACTTAATAAATTTTATTCTAAAATAAAACGTATTTTGAACATGCTTTTCTTGTATTTTAGGATAGACCATTGGCTTAAAGGTGGAGATCAGAGACTTACATTTTCAACCCACGGCTGCACTATCTGTAAAATGACGAAAAAGATAAAACTGACACATCGGAGTGCTCTCTAACTCACAGAAAGGAAGAAACTGCGCCAAAGGAACTGGGAAAAACCATACATGAGAAATAAAAATGTAGCCGAAGCTATGTTTTCCTCAGTTTTATAGATGATAATTTACCTGATGGCCCTTATTCCACAGAACATTGCTGAGTATTTGGGGGTCACGTAAGCTGTGGTATCATCGTGAGATTCAGTGTCTAGAGCCCTGGCTGACAAGTGAACAGAGTAATTGACACTTTAATAAAGCTTGTACATTTGACATTTACTGACCACCTGATGGATGAAGAGTTGGTTAACGAAATCATGATATAGACACTTTCCAACAGCACAGTAACTTAATGAATTAAAATTTTATCTGTAAATGTAAAAAAAAGAATCTCTCCTCTGCAGAATTGTACTTATGTCTACTATCATAAGTTTGACAGCTTTCCAATACTTAGTGACTTTTCTGATGAGGTTAGAAATTAATGAATGTGATTTTTTTTTGTTTTAAATAAAAACCATCAACATTTGGAAGATTTGCATGACTCGGTGAACTAACATCTTCCAAATCACCTATGCAAGAAAACTGTAAAATTATACGAGAATAAAGATATACATACAAAGTGCAAGACAGACCAATAGATCAACTCCACAGAGCACAAGGTCATTGATACGGTTTCACATTCTGCATTGCACTAACCTTTAAGAAACTACCCGTTGAGCATTGATGAATTATCCAAGAACAGTAACAGTTATCTGAAAAAGTATCAAGTCCTCCCTTTCCAACTACATTTCTGTGTAAAGCTTCTACCAAATATACTTCAAGCAAAACAGTGTATTGCAACAGATGGAACGCAAGAGCAAATGTAAGAATGCCATTGTCTTCTATTAAGCCACACGTGAAAGGGATTTGCAAAAATGAAAAAACAAAATGCCTCTCTGCCCATTACATATCTTGTTTTGGAAAATATTGTCCTTAATTAAAATAGTTATTGAACATGCAGCGGTATACTATTGTTACTATCAAGCAAACTAATAAGTTTTTCTGTAATTTCTACCCTAGTAAGTATCAGTAAGCATGACCGACATAAACAACACCACTTAAGATTCTCCAATCATTTTTATGAGGTAAAAGGATCCCAAAACCAGAAACTTACAGAATCACTACTTTCATCTATCAAGAGTCAAAATCTTTTAAGCTGAATACGTCGTGGTCTTAGGTCCTACCACTGAAAAAAGAAGAGAGCAAAAACAGTAACTTCCTTTTAACACTCTCTCCAGATTCTCAGAGTCCCCCCCCTTCAGCTTTCCTTGATTTGTCATCAGCGCACTTCCCCCCACAGCAATGCCACCTCCATCCCCCACTGTCCCCCTCTAATCCTGTAACAATGGACAGAGAGAATGGAGAGAGCGGGAATAAGGGTATCTTTCATTACCTCTGTTCCCATCATTGGGCATTGTTCTATTTCCTCCAACCAGTTTTTCTCACTTATAGGGATCCTTTATTGCTGACACCAGTGAGAGGTGTCAGTGTAATTTACTGGAAAGTCTTGGCTCCACCCCCCGCCCTTGCAGGACTTCGGACAAGCCGTTCAGTATGATTGGAAGCCCAGTTGCCTCTTCCACGGAATGCTGAGAAGATGAATTAACTTACAGGGTTATTTCACAAAGCATGTATATTACCCAGCACCTAAGAGGCACTGGATGAATTTTAGTTTTTCTCCCTCTTTCCCCCACTACCTTTTGTCCTTGAATCCCAGTCCCACATCCCAGGGCATTGAAGAAGTCAAAGAACTGGGGAAAGGTGGGTGTGGGGTCCCTCTATAGACCAACCATCCCAGCCCTCATCTAGAATAAAGATGAGAATTCCTGCCACCGCCACCACCACCCCCCCCCCCATCTCCAGCCTCTGCACAGGGAAACCTGGGGAAAGGTAAGCTTTTCCCCATGTTTATCTCTGACAATCTCAAGGAAAAGCTGCTTTTGTGGAGGAAGAAGATGCTACAAGTGATGCCCAGGGGGATCCTTCAGGTTGAACACTCATGCTGTGGGCAAAAGCTTCTGGCTTTCATCCTGATAAAGTATGACGCTATTATAAGACCCCTTCAGCTTAGGGCCCAATGTTTAACTGGTTCCCTGTTGAACAAGAATAGACATTTTTGAAACAAGCATATGGTGACTCTGGCAGAACTCCAAATGCATTGCTGAAGGGTATGGGTTCTGTACATAGGACACCAAGAGAGACTTGTACTAATGGCATGCTGGTCTTTCTCTCTCAAAGTTATATGCGTGTCCAACACCCTGGTGGGGACGTGACCTAATTGCTTGGGCAGGGCAGAACAAATTGGAACTAGAGCTGTGCTGGCAACAAGATTCCAAAGCCAAGCCATGAAGCTATAGCAATAAATGGTTTCCCAGGGAGCCTGCTCCATAGCCTTGTGTGTTTATGATTTTCTCCCCAAGGAGCCCTTTGGGGAAAAGGACTGTGTTTTGCATGGTATTTTGCAACCTATTAAGTCCCTTTCTAGCACAGCCAGCCTGACCTTGTACTACTCCCAAAGCATTAACCAACCCCCTTTTGAGGAGGTCACTCTTGCCACAGCTCTGGCCCCTCTGCCAAGAGGGTACTCAGAGCCTGGAAAGAATTTTTGTTTTATTACCTAATTGATAAACTTCGTCATGGAGAAAACAAGCAAAATTTGAGCAACCTTGTACAGTTGGTACAAAGAGAAATCAGTAGAAGACTGCTTTAATAAGCAATGGCGTCATGAAGTTAAAAGCTTAACTCAGCCTATCTGCTTTTCTGCATCTCTAAATGGGTTTTCCAGCAGAATGTGCCTCACCCGACTCTAACAGGAGTGGAGCTGTCATTCAAGGTATTCCTAGCAGGTAATTTCAGCCAACTGTTAAACGTATAACCAAACAAACTTGCAGCCCCCTTTGGAAGCCATGCCTTAGTTAAAAGAGAAACATTTTGTGTCCCATTCTCCCCTACCATGATGCTAGAAGGTACAGTATGTAAAAATAGCCTAATTGCGAGGATTATAACAAACCTTTCTTGTCCAGCCCCCCTGACAAGACAGCCTTGAATTTGCAAAGCTGCATCAAAGTGAAGAGTCAACCCAGGCTTTCAAATGAGAAACCAACATGGAGCTTGAGGGTCTAATTTGGACCACAATGGAGCACCCAGAGACAGCACAGCAATGAGATCACACATGACTTCCAACCTGCTGCCATTGTCCACTCAGAACTCTTTGAGGGGAGTCTAGAAGGAGAGAAGGCTAAGCAGAAACAGTGCAATCTCTGCAAAGTGGGAATATGGTACAGAGTAGAGAAAGGTCACGTGCAGGTTCCATGTTATACATTGAAGTATTGAAGAGGTCACAGAGCATGCTGCCTCCTGAAAGAAAAATGAGAATATATATACACATACTTGTTTACTTTTTATAAAAAGAAAAAATGGTAGGACAAATCCAAAAGGGAAATGATTATAGAAGGTGGTAGGAATGGAGTGAAGGGGGTTTGGGGAACAAAGATTTCTTTCAGAGTACATCTTATATAGTTTTTGACTTTTGAATCATGTCAAGAGTTTACACATATTCAAAAATAAAAGTAAATCACAGGATATAAAAAGCAAACCCTAAAATTGAATACAAACAGAAATGGTCCTAACTATAAAGTAAAAATCATGCAGAGAGCTGTCACCCAAGTAAGAAACCAGATTAGAAATAAGATTAAACCCCTCACCATCTCCAGTTCTGACATCACTGCCCCATTAGGTCATTAAATATGAAATGTCCGATTTCAAATCAAAAGTTTAGTTTATTATATCCCAAACAAGCAGCAGTACAATGAATTAAAGTATGCGCCTCAACTATCGACATGGTTTTGCCATCTTAACAGTAGCTTGTTTATGCCAGCAGCAAAGAACCCTGGAGACCAAGTAGCAATAAAATTGCAAAAGGCATTTTCCACAGCTTATTGGCAATTGAGTATTTTTCCTTGCAAGAGGTGGTCCAACTCTGGAAGAAATGGTTGTCAGTTGGTGCAAGGTCGAATGAATACAGTGGATGACGGAGTCTCCAAGTCAAGCTTCTGTAGTTTGAGCAGTGTTGTTTTTGTGACTTGTGGTCAAGTGTTATCTTGGAAGAGGATTGGCCTATCTATATTGACCAATCTCGGCTGCTTAAATCACAAGCATCCTCATTTCATCCAATTAGTTGCAGTAGACATCCCACTATAATCGACCAACCAGGTTCCATGAAGCTGTAGTGGATAATACCAACATTCATTGGACCACCAAACAGACACCATTAGCTTTTCCCATAAATATTTGGTTTTGGACCTTGTTGCTAATTCATGCATAGGTTGAGATGGATTCGCTGCCACTACAGTTTTCAACTCGTTATTATCCACCTCGGTCTCAGGTCACCCACATGGCTCATTTCCAAGATTAAAAGCACCAGTACAGACCTCCTGGAACCATAGACATACTGTGTGCTCATTAGCCACATCCTTTCCAAACACTTCACTGGTATTTCGAGCTGTCTGTGCTGCATTGGTTCCATGATGAAACTCATTCAAAAACATGAAATTTTGACTTATCCGTGATTTCACAAAAATTGCTCTAAAAAAAATTTTGGAAGATAATCATAAGCCAAAAACCATGCCTTTGAAAGAGTAAGGATGTACCTTCACAATAAAAACAAAACAAGAAGTGTCAAAGTGAAAATGTCAGAGATATCAACTGTTAAACTTAGTACTTAAGGAAATGGGACATTTCATACTTAATGACCTTAATATAAACATATATATGTATTTTTTTTTCATGGCATCACTGAATAATGCCAAGTTAGACACTAGAAACATGGACTCTAAATCCTGACACTGGCCCTTTCTTACAATGTTGGGCTTGACAACTTCTCAAATTTGCCATCCATAAAATGGGAATCAAGCCAGAAATATATTTTCCCAGGATCGGAAGTTGTACAAATGAGATGCCATCATGTATGTGTTAGCCTGGCTGCTGTAACAAAATACCACAGACTGGGTGATTTAAACGACAGGTATTTATATTTGGAGGCTGGGAAGTCCAAGATCAAGGTTCTGACCAGTTCAATTCCTGGTGAGGACTGTCTTCCTGACTTGTAGATAGCTGCCTTCTTGCTGTGACCTTACTTGGTGGAGAGAGACAAAGAAAGCAATCTTGCTGTTGTCTTTTCATATAAAGACACTAATCCCATCATGAGAGTCCCCACCCTCATTGACTTCTTCTAAATCTAAAGACCTCCCAAAACCCCAATCCCAAATATCGAGGGTTAGGGCTTCAACACATGGGTTTTTAGGGAGACAGAAACATTCAGTCTATAACATACAAGTGTTATGTTATTGTTATAAAAAGTAAAGATGCTAAGACTATGAGGAACTAACATTTACGGCATGCTGGCCACACGCCAAGCAGTTTAAGATTTTAATCATCATCCTCTGAAGTAACATCATTTTCCCTGATTTTACAGAGTAGCAAACTGAGGCCCAGAGGAAGCATGAATAATAGTCTCAAGCTTACAGAGCTGGGAATAGGCTGCAGCTGGCTTGAAACCTCCGTACCCTGCCCGCGCTCCCGCACAGGACTCCATGATTCTTCCTGGGAAATGTTATTATCAATACAGATCAGTGACCTTTATAAGGATCTTTATTATAAACTGATAGAAATTCTGCTTTCTTAGCTGATATCTTAGGTATGTGTAAATGTGTATATGTTTATCCACATGTGTTAGATGCACTATTTTTATTTAGAAAAAATATTTCATCAATATTCTACCTTGACAAATTATAATATGCCTCTCCCTCCTTTTCTCCCCCTCCCTAAACCTACTTCCCCATCCTTGACTCCTTTCCTTTCTAGCATTATTTACAGCATAATACAGGAAGGGCTGGCTGCAACATACCCATGACAAAAAGTGATACGAAATTTTTTAAAGACATACACACATATACGTAAATTCTTAGCCACAATTCTGTTTTTTGGTTTTTTTTGTTTGTTTGTTTGTTTTTTTACATGATGACTTTAAACATTTTGGAAAAACTTTACATAGAATGGTCCAGGATCTAGATCTTACAGAAGCCAAATTGTACCATACTCAGGTGCCTGGATCAAACTTTGGGACTTCATTGTTTCAGTGCATTGACACACAGAGGTTAAAATGCACATACACATACACACCCACAGCTGGCCCAGGAGCCAATATTCAGCACACAGAGCCAAAAAAGCAAGCTGGAATTAAGTAACAAAAGAGGCCCCCAACATAGAGTGCTTCTCAAACACAAGAGGAAGGCAAATACTTCGTTTGCGTTGAGACCAATGCAGAGAAGGGCGAGGCAATGTCGAGAGCACAGAGGGTGGTGGATTTCCACAATTGCAGACAGCTTTCAGCTGCAAACCCGGCCCTCAACATTGCCACAGCACCTGTGGGTGTCCAAGGTGAACCAGAGCCTGGTAAGAAGGAAACTGTTACTCCATAGGCAGCACAAGCCCCCAGAGGTCCCATGCCAGCTATGTGACCTTGACCGTCTTCACCTGGGAGCAATGGTACGGATTCCCAGTTTATTCCCAAGAGCTAAGGAAAGGTTCTGACAACAAAGACTGGTTTTCCCCAACCATCTCAGTGCTTCTAAGACTAGACCTATGGAATGGTCTTTGGTGTAGTGTGACCGAGAGGATACAGGAAGACTCTTGTCCTCCAAATGTATCTATGCTAAATGCCTGAAAGTCTACTAGTAGCTACTTTTCCTAAGACCTACTAAACGCTATACACTGGAAGAGATTATGAAATAAAATCGTTAACTCTTTCAAGTGCATGAGTGTTATCTGACAGCTGGAGAGACCCTGAGCATCAGAGCACTGGTCATCAGTGGAGGAGTGAGACAGGCAGAGCAAGCATGGGCTGGAAGCTTCATTGGCCTTGAACTAGCTCTGCATGCAGGACAGAGGAGTCAGTGGGGTCTGCACCAGCACAGTGCAGCGACCACCCGGTCAGAGTGCTCAGGTCTCTTCCTAAGGATATGGTCATGGGGGAAGAAAAAAATATAACTACTGCCCTAAGAACTGGAAGTTCAGCATCCTAGACCTACGGTACTGGTGGGTCTAGCTGTTTTACCTTAGCCAAGTCGCTTCTCACCTGGGATGAGGTTCTTTCATCTTTAAAATGAATGTGTTCGATTATATAAAACCTAAAGTCCCTTTTAAGTTTGAATATTCTACATTATTTTTATCCTACTCTTCTGAACACCCTACCCTCCCTCTGCCTCACGCAGTTGCATGGAATGGTGACACGAACAATGGCTTGTTATATCTGCCTACATCAGTGTTGATCTCCTTGACAACAAGGAGCTCACTTCATTCCTTTGTTCCCCCAAACACATGGCCTCGCAGAGAGGTCAAGTTCATAATCAAGGATGGTGGCCGAAAAGACATTTTAACATGTAAACCTCTACACAAGCCTAAGATGTTATTTTTATCTTTTTCACCCCTAAATAGCCATGGGCTGCCCCTGCCAAAGCCTTATCATAGGTAGTGTGGGAAACTCCAGAACTGAAAACCCAGCCCTTGCAAATCCTGTTTTGTTGTTTTCTCTTTTTAAAAGAGCATATTGCCTTTATATATATACTTTTTAAGCCAAGAATGAAATTAAAGCGCTCTCTCAGGTCTGCAACTAGAATTCAGTGTGGATAGGATTAGTTTGGGATGTACTCAAGTCAAACCACAGCTACATCCGTGGTGGGGGAGGTGGGGTGTATCCTACCATCAGCTACCCTTATCCCCACTGCAGCCCTGACCACACCCATCCTTGTGCTCACTAGCCCAGGGTTCTCAGGAGACTTTTGTGGCTCAGGCTGCACAAACTGTTTGGGAAATCTGCTCTTCAGGTGAATTGCATTTGGGTTTATGCAAAGCCAAGAGCTTCGGGGCGCTGGGCCAGGGTAGGCCAAGCTGAAAGCTATCAACCTTCTTTGGTTCAGCCAACAGCAGCCAGCCTCTGCTATGCAGCTGGTTTCAAACAATCCAGGGAATTTGTACAAGGTCATTTCCCAGGCAAAATGAAAACAGCCAGGGGACTGACCAGCAGGGAACAGGAGCCGTAATTAACAATGGCAGAGTCTTCAAGCATGAAGGTTTGGATTGAGTTCAGATAACCACCCAGAGAGTGAAAGACATTCTCAAAACCTTGTGGATTCCAAAGTTAGACTGCCACTCGGCTGAGCACAAGTTGAATGACGCTTCCTTGGATGGAAGCCATAGTTCCTATTCCAGGTTGGAACCAAAGACAGGCAAAAGAAAAAGGATAAACTCCAGTGAGTAGGATTGAATGGGTGGGTTGAACAGAAGTTTAGATTGTTAGATGGATGGATGGGTATAGAGCTAGAGATAAGTAACAGATATGTCTATATTTGTGTGGCAATCAGCCATTCTGGAGCATTATTTTATGACAATGAGTAAACCTAGCTTTTGCAGCAAAAAAAAAAAAAAAAAAAAAAAAAAATGAATTTGGATCAAGAACTATGTCATCCTTAGAGAGAGGGGTAAAATGGGGGGGGGGGGGAGACACGAGGATAGGTATCTCTCTCCAGATATAGACAGAGATATAGATGTATACAAAAAGAGGAAGAGGGAGATCATTCCATGGCCAGCAGGCATTGCTTAGCCCAAAGGGTTGGATCACCATCCTACCAAAGGCAAAGCAATGGCCTATGTAAGCTGGTCATAGTGCAAGACCCAGCTGTTGATCATGCCCATCCTGACACCGACAGTGACCCTGGAGCAGTGTATCTCCAAAAGGGGGAGTGGAAGCTGCTCAACATCTACAGACTGTGTCTGGGAATCCAACACTGCGGGGAAATACTTACAGGTGCATTGTTTTTTTCAATTGCAAGAAAGACTGTAAAATTATAGCATCTCCCATATTTTCTAATACTTCATAATAAACACTTTAATATAGGTTATCTTCCTTGACCCAGTTAATCTGTGAAGCAGGCAAAGGTTTACTATTGTTGCTTGGTTGGTTGTTTTTGTTTTTTTAGTATTTCTCATTTAAAAGATAAAAAACAAAACAAAAAAAAACCCTGAGCCTAAGGAAAAGTAGGTGCCTTGAGTAGGGTCACAACTAGTTAGAAGTAGTTGGGATTAGAACCCAGATCTCCTATCTGGGTCCATTTCTTCACCCATCACCCATGCCCCTGCCATCCCATGCTCAAAGGACTCCACAGAAGACTATATTTAGAGAAGTCTGACCTGGAAGTCAGGCATAGGAGGGTTATAAGCATGCCTGCATTTATTTTGTTTGCTTTTGGGGGTTTTTGTTTGTTTGTTTTGTTTTAATATGTCATGTAAGCTCGATCCAATCCTTTTGCTGTGAAATTTAGGCTTTTTTTCCCCCCAGTTACTTTCCCAGGACTGATACAATAACTCAACATCGCAAGTACAAAGAAAGCTATTGATACCAAGATTGCCTTCAGAATCAGATTCAAGATCAATTCTAATGAGCTTCAACTATATGCCAAGTATTAATATCTTCTATTATTTGATCCCTACAACGTCCTTGAAATGTAGATTTTATTTTCCCCATTTTACAGAGGTAGCAACAGAGGCAAAGTGGTGAGTAACTTGCTGCAGGCAGCACACCTACCCACTGCCTTGTGTGGTTCAACACCACGGTCAGAAATGAACGGAAACACTAACATGTTCTGCAGAAACGCAGAGCAAGGTGAAATCATTTCCACGTGGAGTGGTTCAGGAAGTGTGCACTCAGCATTGAGGGGCTGCAGAGGCATCTTGGGTTTTTTTTTATTACTTTTTATTTATTTTTTTTATTTCATCTTATTGTTATGGGGGATACAGAATTGCAGGTTACATACGTTGTCCATGTACCGCCTTTCCCCCCAAGTCAGAGCTCCAGGCGTGTCCGTTCCCCAGGTAGTGCGCATTGCACCCATCAGGTAGGTATATGTCCCTCCCCCCCACGCTCCCCCTTCCCGAGTCAGCACCTTCAAGTGTTACCATTCCCCAAACGGTGCGCAATGCACTCATTGTGTAGGCATACCCCCATCCCCTTCCCCACCCCCCACCTCAGTCTGATATCCGATTGGTGTCGTTCCTAGATGTGTATTTAGGTGATGTTCAGGGAAACCAATTTTCTGGTGAGTACATGTGATGCTTGTTTTTCCATTCTTGGGATACTTCACTTAATATAATGAGTTCCAACTCTCTCCAGGAGAACCATAGAGATGTCGTATCTTCATCATTCCTTATAGCTGAGTAATATTCCATGGTATACATATACCACAGCTTACTAATCCAATCATGTATTGATGGGCATTTGGGTTGTTTCCACATCTTTGCGATTGTGAATTGTGCTGCTATAAACATTCGGTTACATGTGTCTTTGTTACAGAATGACCTTTTTTCCTTTGGGTATATGCCCAGTAATGGGATTGCTGCGTCAAATGGCAGGTCTACTTGAATCTGTTTAATTAAGATACCTCCATAATGCTTTCCACAGGGGTTGCACTAGTTTGCAGTCCCACCAGCAGTGTATGAGTGTTCCTGTCTCTCCATACCCATGCCAACATGTGTTGTTTTGGGTTTTTTTGATAAAGGCCATTCTCATTGGGGTTAAGTGATATCTCATTGTGGTTTTGATTTGCATTTCTCTGATGATTAGGGATGTTGAGCATTTTTTCATATGTTTGTTAGCCATTCTTATATCTTCTTTCGAGAAGTTTCTATTCATGTCATTTGCCCACTTTTTGATAGGGTTGTTTGATTTTTTTTTTGCTGATTTTCCTGAGTTCTAAATAGATTCTTGTTATCAGTCCTTTATCTGATGTATAGTATGCAAAAATTTTTTCCCATTCTGTAGGTGGTCTGTTTATTCTCGTGACTGTTTCTTTGGCTGTGCAGAAGCTTTTTAATTTAATCATGTCCCATTCATTTATTTTTGTTGCTGCTGTGATGGCCTTAGGGGTCTTCTTCATAAATTCTTTGCCTAGGCCAATGTCTGTAAGAGTCTTTCCTACATTTTCTTCTAGAATTCTGATTGTCTCACGCCTAAGGTTTAAGTCTGTTATCCACCGTGATTTGATTTTTGTGAGAGGTGAAAGCTGTGGGTCCTGTTTAAGTCTTCTACAAGTGGCTAACCAATTCTC
Source organism: Eulemur rufifrons (assembly GCF_041146395.1). Taxonomy (NCBI): domain Eukaryota; kingdom Metazoa; phylum Chordata; class Mammalia; order Primates; family Lemuridae; genus Eulemur; species Eulemur rufifrons. The sequence continues at coordinate 7,599,463 of NC_090994.1, forward strand.
CCAGCACCATTTATTGAATAGGGATTCTTGTCCCCAGAGTATATTCTTTCCCGCTTTGTCAAAAATTAGGTGACTATATGAGGATGGTTCTATATTTGGATTTTCTGTTGTGTTCCACTGGTCTGTGTCCCTGAACTTGTGCCAATACCAGGCTGTTTTAAGAACCACGGCATCTTCTGAACAGTATGACAAGAACTGTCTCCCCTCCTGCCCCAGTGTAGGAGGGCGTGGCAGGTCCCGGGCTGCCTTTTCCGCCTCTTTATGCAAATGACGACAAAGTGGCCAGGAATACAGAGCTGGGGGAGCTGGGCATCCCAGACTGTTTACACTGCAGGTGGCCAAGGGGAAGGGAGCCAGGACAGAGGGGAGTGAGCGTGGGAGAGCAGCTAGCCAGCACGGGTTGAGTTTTAGCAAGAAATTTGGGGAAATTTTGAGATAGTGAAACATGAGATCAAAGACAACAGCTGCTGTGTTTTTGTGAGACAGGGAAAGAGAAGCAAAGAAACACCCAGTTTCCTGGGAGGCAGTCCAGCCTGTTGGTGTGAACCCCACTGCCAGGGTTCAAATCCTGGCTCCCCACCTACGCTGTAGGAAACCCTCAGGGTTCATGATCTGAAAATAAGGAATGCCACTAAAAAGTCACTGTGACGATTAAGTGAGACAATCTGTAAAGCGCATGGTGCGTAAGCCCTTAAGTTGGCACAGGGGGGTACTTCGGCAACCTACTTTTGGGAGCTGTTTGGGAGGACAGAACAATCTGAACTGTGCTTCAATGCTTTCTTGGATTTTGGACTTGTGTCATCACCGCATGGAGGACCAGACAGGATGGTCTGAGAGGGGCAAACCTGAACCAAGATACAAAGGATGTAGAAGAGAAAGTTAGGTCAATTACCTGGGGGGGGAAGTATACCAAACTGATGGAACATCAATTTCAAAGGGCCTCATACATATTCCAGCAACAGCAAGAAGCCAGCGTGGGCAGGGAAGCCAGGAGAGGAGGAATGGTAGCAAGTAAGGCTGGAGCAATGGCTGAGAACCAGAGCAAGCAACATCCCGTACATCTTGGTCAGGACTTTAGGTATCACGTTACGTGTAACAGGAAGACTCCAGAGTTTTGAGCAAGAGGGTGGCACCTGTTTTACAATTTAAATTCCTCACTCTGACAACAGAAATAGCAGGTAGGAAACTCTGCCGTGTTAGGGCACAGATGGCAGGGGCTTGGACCAGGGAGTAGCAGTGCAAGCAGAGAGGTATTTAGATTTGGGATCATTTTTCAAGGGCCAGCCAACAGAATTTGTTGGTGGATTAGTTATGGAGTAAGTATGAAAACAGAAGGATGGCTCTAAAGATTTGGGCCTGAGAAACTACTTGGGTATTACTACTTTTGTAATTTGTATAATCATCCTCCTATGCTTAAATTCCGATTGTTTCCAGAAGGTTTAGTATTATAAGATAATATAGTTTATATGATAAAGTTTGTTCAATAAATATCATAAACTTTACCTATTAGGCTATTTTTCTGATTAATCTGTCATACAAAGAATATTAACTCTTATTTATCTTTGCACATATTTCCTCTTCATTTATCATTTTCCTTTGAACTTTTTTATTCTGGGCAATAATTTTAAGTTCTATGTAATCAAATCTGTTGATTTTTCTATAAAGATTTAAAAGAACAACACAGTAAAACTATACAAACCAGAGCCTTTTTTCCCCCTAGAAGTAATCGTATCAACTTTTTTCCCCCCATTTTATGGCCCCTGTTCTGTTTTGGTTTTTTACTTCTTGAGTCAAGTTGGGGATTCACGTGTATAAGAAAATCATTCATTAACATAGTATTTTTAGGAATACTAGCAGAAACTTGCCCATATTTCCTTTGGTATTTAAATCACCTTTCTCTAGGGTAAATCCACTTTTTCATCTCTAATATTAAGTACTTGCATTTTCATTATCTTTGTCATTTATGTTTGCCAGAATTTGGTCTATCTTATTAAAAAATACCAATTGGATTTATTAATCCATTATATTAACTTCAGGCATTCTAATTTAATATCAACTTCAAAACTGTCTTCTTGCTTTTCTCAGTTGTATTTTTTTTTTTTCCTGGCTCCTTGCACTTCGCAGTTTAATTCCCTTTAATTTTTATTGTCTTTTTCTGAAAACATTCAAAGCAGTGACATTTCTCTTGAACACACTGGCCTAAGTTTGATATGTGTATTCTCATTGTTATTTTCTAACTAGTCCATTATGACAGTTTTCATGTCTCTATTAACCCAAAAATTATTTGAGGTCATTTGTAAATTTAAAACTTTTACTGTTCATTTTAATGGACACTGTCTTATGATTCAAGAAACTCCTCCCATAAGTGAAGTCCAGTCAAAAGAATGTTAAAAGAAACCCAATATGTGAACAGCTGTGGTTAAGTCATATTGAAAAAAAATATCGATCCACCTCTTACAGTCTTGCACCCTCCCCTGCAGCAATGGCTGCCAGCTGCACAGCTGCTGTCTTGCAGCCACCACAAGACAGACTTCCCGAGGTGCTCTTTGAAAGAAGTAACTTGGGAAATGTCTCAGAAACCATCATCTGTTCATGCTCGACACATCTGCAGGGGTCTGATGGGTTGTCTCCTCTTCCTAATGATGCAGATAATTTGGAGACCGATCATGGCCTCTGTGCTCTAGTGACCCCTTTTCAAGGTTTTTCCAAGATCTGCTGCCAGCCTGGCACCATGACTCTCAGAAGAGACGGTGGTGTGCAGAGCAAGTAATAGTTACCTGGGACCCAGTAGAATTAAAATTCCCCAAATGCCTGGCAGCCTACAGTAGCTGCTACCTGTATACATCCAGATAGAAGGCAGGGTCGGGGGGTGGGGAACAGCAGTGGCCCAAGTCCCTAAAAGTCAGCTTAATGCCTGGGCTTCGTGGGAGTTTTCACAGGCTCCTACATGAGGTGACCCAAAGTGGCCTTCTGGTATCAACAGTTTCCCCTTGAAATTTTGCCATATCCTTTTCTAAGGAAACAAAAAATCCTGGCAGGATATCACTTTAAATGCATGACTTTGTGCCAGGCTCACCGTGAGTATAACCCAGAGGTCAGCTAGGGGTCTTCAGCTCCTTGCATTCTTGACTTAATTTCCTTGAATTGCTGCGCCCCACACACATTGCATCAGACCTCTGTTTCAAAGGTCTGGGGAAGTTCGAAGTTTGTTTCCTATCCATGCTCCTCCCTCAAGCTTCTGTGAAATCACAGAGATGTGCAGTCTCTAAGATCTACCATCCCACCCACAGGCACAGTAATAGCCTTTCTCCCACGCACGTCCACAGGACAACTGGTCACACCAAGCTTCTCAGATTACTTGGGCATCAGGCTGGAGTCGTACCATCAAGGGCATGGCATTCTGCTCATGCTCATAACCCTGTCTGCTGAGTCCATCTCTCCCTTCTCCCCCTCTTTCCTCACCACCTTTCCCTCCTGAATACCCCAATTCTCTGGGTCCAGGTACTTTTCTGTTATGCAAGTAATTTTTCTCCTTGAGAAACCTCAACACCAAGCCCTGGAGGCTCAATTTCTACCCCAAGTGGACTAATAGGACATTTTTCTAAGAAAGGAGTGGAGACGCTCTCAGAGGAATTCCAATACCGGCTGCAAACGAGGAAGCACCTCCTTTTGATTCAAAGAGGAGTGTCAAGTTCCAGAAGCAGAAATCCAGCAAGTCTGTTATAAGTTTCTGCTGGATGCAAGGTGCTTTCCGGGGGGCTGGAGCAGTGCAAGGCTGGCCTGCCCTTGAGGTGCGGCGTACAGGCAAAGAGGGCACTTCCGGCTGTGAGCTTGTTTGTAAATGTGCCACAAATAAGGAGCCAAGGTAAGGGTCCCAAGCCTGGCAGCATCCAGTGATTCTCAATCCAGCACACATTAATCCCCACACAGGGAAACACACAGTATTTTTCTCCTGAAAGAATCCATCACCAGCCTTCAAAACAAAATAGGAATGAGCTTGGAAGTGAGAGAATGAGAGATATTGGAACTGAAAAACAATAACCACAGGATGAAAGAAACTGAAGTTAATGGTCTGTGACCCAGCCTTCCTGGAAAAAGACCAACAGTCGGAGTAAGTGACCTCATGAGTGATGTGAAGTTCTGTAACGTTGGGGGCACAGGCTGTTTTTGTAGAGAGTCTGTTTGGGTGAGTATAGCATGAGGAGGTGAGAAAGGTGTCTGTGGCTAGTCATACTGTTCCACCCCACTCCCCCAACCCCACACCCATCTGAGAGCAGCAGACATGGAATTAGCAGTAACTACAATGGATTGTTGACTATACCTGTATTCCTTAATTCACACCATCTGTAAAGTAGGTATGATTGTATCTCAACTTACAGGTAAAAAAAAAAAAAAAAAAAAAAAAGAAGTTCAGAGTGCTAATGGGACTTTCCCAAGGGATCCCAGAGGGATCTACCAAGTGACAAAGCTGGATTTGAAACAGTGGCTGCTACCTCTAGAGACCCAGAGCCTATAATCTAGTGGTGAGGTAGACACATTTGTGATAAATCAAAATCAAAGCTGACCATGACGAGTATGTAACAAAGGAATAAACAGCGTGCATGAGACCCGTCAGGGAGGGAAATGTTAATCTTACCCTTTCCCTGCCCCATTAAAATTTGCACTGACCATATCCCAGGCAGTACCCAGAGACGAGATCTACAACCAGTGAGCAAGAGGAACAGGGACTGCATGGACACGGTCAAGAAGAAAGGGAAGAGTAGACACGTGCAACACAGCCACATCAAAACTGCAGTGAGAACTCTCTCCCTGCTCGGACGTCACTTAAAGCAAAAAAGCATCCTCGATGCATCCAGATGTAATGAGAAAACATTGGGCCGGGAGTCGGGAGAACCAAGTTTTTAATTCCCAACTTTTCCATCAACTTGACATGTCATCTGGAACCAACCATAGACAACACTTCAACTCTGAGCCACAGTATCTTCCAATTCAAGAATTAGACTAGATGATTTCCAAGTTCCAGGGTCTCCCACATGATGCCATGGGCTCTACGGACAGCAAGTCACAGAGCAAGACTGCACCCGAGCATGCACCCAGACAGAGGACCTCTCAAAGCATAAGCCACCTGTATTTTTTCCACCTGACTACATCCTAATCTGCAGGGCAGTGCTATTGTCAGGCTGCCCATCAGATAGAACATTCCACCTCACAGGTGGATGCATTTCAGTGGGTCGCCAGTAAACTGCAAAGAAATCCCTGCGCTTCCAGGATCAGATAGTCTGAAATGGCAGAAGTATTAACAGACTCCTAATTGTCGATGCAGTTGCCCCGACAGAACCGAAAGCGAGCAACTCCAGGATCCTCTGCTGCCTAAGTAAATGCAATTAAACCTAGGTTTTCCCCTATGAAACCTAATTATCATTTACTCACTGATGGCAATAACAACACTAATAATAAGTTCTTACGTCAGTACTTTTCAACTTTTTTCAAACGACTTTGACATGCTTTATCTCACTTGAACTTCACGATAACCAGGCAGCGTAAGTAGGGCAAGTATTATTATCTCCATTAATACTTAGAATAGCTAACGTCTAGGTACCCCTCTGCATTTACCAAAGCGCTTTCACACGTATTTTCTCATTGTGAGAGGCCGAATTCCTGGGCACAAGGACTAGGTCGCAGTCTTCTCTGTACCCGGCAGAGTTTATACGGTGCCAGACACATAACAAGTCACTCAATACATGCACGTGAGATTTTAAATCAATTTGAACCTCATGAAAACTCCATCAGGCTGGTAGGAAGATATTTTTAGCCCTACCTTTCAGATAGGGAAATCGAGGCTGAGCGTTCCAGTGACATATCCAAAGTCACACAGCAGTATCCAAATCAAGAACACCGTCATTTCTAAATAACTCAAAAACAGAGTGGCTCGTTTCTCCACAGGAGCGCTCGTCAATCAAACTTGATCACCTGGTGATGTTAAAACGCACATTCCGATTCCGTAGGTCTGGGGTGTGCAAGTCTCCATTTCTCACCAGTTTCTAGGTGATGTGGAATCTGATTCAAGAACCACTTGTTAAGAGGCAAGCGGACATAGGACGCCAGGCGTGATTAAGTGGCTTTCCCCAAGGTCACCCCTAAGCTAAAAGTAGAAATAGAATTATGAACTACTCCAATGACCCCCATTCAGCCCTGGGTTTGTTCTAGACATTTACACTCCTGGTTTAATAAAATGGCACTCGGAGAGTACATGTGTCCCCGTATTCTCCCATCCCATTCACAGCTGGGTAGAATTTCTGAACCTCTCATGCTCAAAAGCATCAAAAGCAACATTTCATTGTTGTTTAAAGAGCACGTGCCAAGACATATAACCGAGACACAAACTGCAGTGCAGAAAATCAGGCTGGGTTCTTGTTATGCTACTAAGTTGGGCTGCTCCCTTCCAACCCAAAGTGTTCTATTGATTTTATCCTTATGTGCCACCTTCCAAGGCCCATTAGGCACAGACCCTTTTTGTCAGAGAGACCCTGGATCCCCCTAGTGGTCTAGAAAATCCCCTCTGGGAAACGGGGACAGAGCCAGACCTGGCCCTAGGTCAGGCCATACTTGAGTACCAGAAATTCTTATCCTGCCAAACAGGAAACACAGGACAGGAGAGTCAGTAAACCAGGCACAAAACAAGGCCACATGAGCTGGTGGAATAACCTCTCTGTGAACTCTACATCTTTATTAATGCCCCTGACTGGTCCCCAGATCTCAGGCAGAGCTTGGGGCTGGTACAGAGAAAGACCAGGTGTATCAGTCAAGGTGTGTTTCTCCAGAGAAACAGAATCAGTAAGAGATCAGTAAGAGATCAATTTATTTGTTATGAAGAATTGGCTCACACCACTATGAAGCCTGGCAAGATCTGTAGTCAGCAAGCTGGACACCCAGAAGTGTGGACAGTTTAGCTCCAGTCCGAATCCAAGTGCCTAAGAACCCCGAGAGCTGATGGTGCCTTCCAGTATGAACGTCAGCAGGCTCAACACTCGCAAAGCACCGACGTTTTCATTCAAGTCCAAAGGGAGAAAGGTAAGCCTTTTTACTCATGCCGATGGGATGCAGCCCACCCACATTTGGAAGGACAACCTGCTGTACTCAAAGTCCACCAATTTAAATGCTAATCTCATTCAAAAATATCCCCACAGACACACCCAGAACAACATTTGACCGAACATCTGAGCACCCTACGGCCCAGTCAACACACAAAACCACCCATCACATGAACCACACCCACAACACCGTATGGTTACAGAAAGCACCAAAAATCTGACAACCCAAAATCCCCAGTACCCTCTTCATGATGTCTTGCCCAACTCATCAAGCATTCAGGACCCTGATTACTCCACCCCAATTCCCTCATCATCTTCCAAAGTCTGCTTTCAGAGCAAGCTCTGGTATCAATCAAGGAACCATTCAATGTGAGCAGCAGTTGGTTCATGACCTCTCCCCCCCCCCAAGGATTAGGTCATTGTTCCCTACTAAAGGCAAAGATGTTCTTCCATCAATGAGAAAAGCAGCAGAGGCAAGTTGGAAGAAGTATTTAGGAAATCAGGAAGACCTCTCTCCAAGGAGTATCAGCATCCACTTCACTTGCCGTGAGAGTCAGGCCCCCAAAAAGAAACGTACACGACTGTTTCGACTAGCATTCATTCTTCATTTATTCATTCAAGAATTTATTATTCTAGCCTTATTTTTTAATTAAGTAAAGATGCATACGTGTATTGCATACAGCATGTTGTTTTTTTTTTTTTTTTTTTTTCTTTTTCTTTTTTTTTTTTTTTTTGAGACAGAGTCTCACTTTGTTGCCCGGGCTAGAGTGAGTGCCGTGGCGTCAGCCTAGCTCACAGCAACCTCAAACTCCTGGGCTCAAGTGATCCTCCTGTCTCAGCCTCCCGAGTAGCTGGGACTACAGGCATGCACCACCATGCCCGGCTAATTTTTTTTTCTATATATATTTTTAGCTGTCCATATAATTTCTGTCTATTTTTAGTAGAGATGGGGTCTCGCTCTTGCTCAGGCTGGTCTCGAACTCCTGAGCTCAAACGATCCGCCCACCTCGGCCTCCCAGAGAGCTAGGATTACAGGCGTGAGCCACCGCGCCCGGCCGCAGCATGTTGTTAAAATGTTATGTATTGTGTGTCAAGGACTGAGGAAAAGAAAATACAGGTTCTGCCCTCAAAGACCCAATGTCCTACCAAGGCAGAGAGAGAAATACAGAAGAGCAGATGATCGAAAATTTAACTGACACAACACCATCATGAGCTGCAGGAGCTGAGGAAGGTAACTAAACCCAGCCTGAGTGAGAAGGCATCACAGAAGATTAAAACCTGAGCTGAGCCTTAAGGGGTAAGATGAAATTTCTAGACAGGGAAGACAAAGAAGCATGTTTCAGGCAAAAGCAGCTACATGAACAAAGACTTGGAGGTATTAATATCAAGGGCATGGAGTGTTAGTGGCAGGAACATAGGGCATTACCCAATACCCCCTGCATCCAATATGAGAGCTGTATCTGGAAAGGAAGTTTGAACTCAATCCAGAACACGGGGAAATCAAGAGAGATTTTCAAGGACAGGAGAAACATGCTCAGCACCCTAAGTGCTTCACATAGAGTAGGTGCTCAATTATGTGTCGAATAAATAAAAACTAAGGTTTGGTTTTCAAAAATACAACTGCTGTCTCACACAGGTTGGATGAGCAAGGGGACGAGACCAGACAGAGGAGAAAGGCAGGAGTCTCAAAGATGAAATTTCTCAGAGTCCAAGATCAGAGGGACATCTTCATGCCTCAGTTCAACATGAAAAGGCCCTTTTCTCTGTGACAGCTGACAGAAGACCTTGAACTATTTCATGGAGCATAGTTTTCTGTGATGGAAATGAGGCTTTCCACCCACCAATATTTTTCCTGTCTAAAGTTTTCTACAAATATATTTTCTTTAAAAACCAGGGATGCACTCCTGTTCAGAAGAAATCATGGAACTATTTGATGGGCAAGCATGGTATGTTACAAAGCTACCAGTCTAGAATCTCAAAGCCACTTCCTGGGGCTCAGAAAGACAATCCTAATCCCAAGTTCCTTCATGCCCACTATGGCCCATGGCCAGGCTCAGACAGGATCAAGGGTCTGCTCTTGGTTAAAGCTGGTGGTAAAAGACTGCAGTAGAGAATACAGCATCTTTCCATACTTTTTATGTCATGTTTGGATCATAATCCCAAAAGACACAACAAAAGCCATAATCCCAAATGGTGAAATACCTGAAAGATCAAAACTCCAGAAGTCTAAAATCCCAAAAATCACAATCATGGGATAGTTGCATCATATTGGGCCAGCTCTTGTAGAGTGTCTCCACACACAACTGCTCATAATTTACCTCTGTAATCCACTATTTCATATGCCAAGTTTTCTTTAGTTTTTTTGGCATTTTTTTTTTCCATTTTTAGGGTTTTTTCAATATTTTAAATTGTCAGCATGTTGTACAATTTGCTATACATTTCATCTTCACATCATTTCCAGTACTGGAAGTATAAATTGTGCAAAGACTTTTAGAACATTCTATTTTGTTTTATACTTTTTTTGGCAAATTTGACTCCACGAAAGTGCATTATCACCACGTGAACTTTGTGTGTAACTATCGTGTGTGGATGTAAAAATGTCAAAAACTTCCTCAATCAATGAGATGTCCTTTTCATACATCTGCATTTGTTAAAAGGTAAAATTTCTCAAGATCTCTGTGCTCCTTGGCTCGTGACTGTGTAGGCAATGGTGACCCATCACAGTTTTTGATCAGTCTTGGCAAAAACTTAGGTTGTTCATCATGGTATTTCAGATGACCGTAATTATAAAGTTCAGTGCACACATTTACCAACCACAGTAATACATGCTTACACATTGCCCATTTTGACCCGTTTCTTTATGAATATGGTTTGTCTACTCATAATTGTTGTAGCAGTAGAGCTGTCATTAGTGTTTATCCTTGCAAAAATATATGTTATTGGCTATTTCATTGTATGAAGTGTCTGTCATGTTTCTGTATGTTTCTCAATCCCCTTTCAAAAATATAAATATCTTTGAAATAATTTATTTTTTCCCCCCGAGTTAAATTTTCAGTATTTTGATCTTTTAGGGATTATGGCATTTGGGGTTGTGTCTTTCAGGATCACGATTGACTCCCTTTATGCTTTGGTCTCATTAATGGAGGGCCTACTATGTGCAAGGAATTGTAGGGCATACTAGTCTTTAATTCTGAGATATAAACTGATGAAATAATAAAGCATAGGAAACACTATTACCACCTCCAAAGAGAATTATACCAGGAATTATCACAGGACAGTGAAAGGCAATTTACTAGTGGGTGACATGGAGAATACCTGCTAGACAGTCACTGCCCTTGTTCACATTGAAGTCACATCAAGACAGGACCATCTCCTACTAGCAAGCATGCAGCAGACTACAGTTTAACATGTAGCCATGGGTCTAGGAGACACAAGGTCAGGTTGCATAACCTCAGATGAGATTCCCTCGGCCATCAACTGCCAAGTACTGCACGGTATTTTTATGTGCTTAGCTCCTCTCTGGTAAGCACAGGGGGTAAGCAGAGTGAGTGAAATGCTTGGTTCTCTTCTCTCCAGGAGCCTACAGTTGAATTAATACACATACTCCAGCCAGTATTAGAGAATAAGTAATCGCAACACGAGGCTTACTAAAGATACAAGCAGAGATGAAAGGAAAAGTTAAAAAAAGCTTGCTTGGAGGAAGTAGAACTTTAGCTGTGCTTTGAACAAGTAGAAGGATTTGAAGAATGAACGACATTTTCTGCCTAAGAAATGGACTGGCAAGGTGCAGAAGAGAATTCTTCTAAGCAAATGCCGACAGGCCAGAAACCATCTGGCATAGGACAGAGGTTTTGTGCTGGAAAGTGACAGGCAGGGTAGGGGATCACAAGGCCAGATTGTGCTGGGTCCTAACTCTCAGTCATAAACATCTGGACTTGACTTTTTGGGCACTGGGAGCTCCCATAGAAGCTCATCAGATTCAGGCATGAACTGCCTGCATGGTTTGGGGAAGGTGGTTGAACTATCGTAGCATAGAAGAGAGGCAAAGATTCACTTGGCACTTGCCTGGGTGGCCACTGGAGCAAAGAGTTTTTTTTAATTCTTCTTCAAGTGCACTTCAAGGTTCTCTAGAGAAATGGAACCAATAGAAGGGAGAGAGAAGGAGACACAGGAAAGAGAATTTAGCAAAGTGGCTCACATGAGTGTGGAGCAGTGAGGCTGAAATCTGCAAGTTAGGCTAGAGACCCATAGGAAGTAGATGTTGCAGCTCAAGTCCAAAGACATTCCTGGAGGGAGAATTCCCTCTTCCTCAAGGGACTTTAATCTTTGATTTCTTTAGGTCTTAACTGATTGGTTAAGGCACACCCACATTACGGGGGGGGGGGGGCAGTAATCTGCTCTATGCAAAGTCTACTAATTTAAATATTAATCTTACCTAAAACATACCTTCACAGTGACGCTTAGATTGGTGCTTGACCAAATATCTGGGTGCCATGCCCTAGCAGAGTTGACACATACATTAACATCGTAGCAAGGAAACCAGGAATCTTCCTCATCCCTCCAACCCTGCCCCTGCCTGGTGGGTTGGCTCCCTGCAGGGAGCCCAACCTGCTTGGAGTGGATGTTTTGATCTTAAACATTAAAAAGTGCCCAGTCAACCTGAAGTGGAGCCAGACCCCTTCTTCAGCAATACGAAGGTCATCTTTGTCTTCCTCAATCCATCTTCCTCAAGGCTTGAGCTTGGTCTTCCCGCCTCTTCTCTCGCTTTAGCAAAGTAGCCCCCAGGTTGAACCTAGAAGAACCCACCTCTTTCAGACTCACCGCTGGTCTGCAGTAAACAACCTGGCAAAACACTTCCCATGAAACTCATGTCATGACGGCTGTGTTTTTGTTTCAGCTGGGTTCAAAGTTTTCTGAACGGGCTCTCAAACCTTCATTTAAAGCTTATAATTCACTGTGGTTTGACATGGTCTTATGTGGGGGAGAGAGATGACTTTCATTTAATATTAACCAAGCAGCTTTCTACCACTTCCTCTTTTCCATTGTTTCACTTTAACAAACAATGGGTTTAGCAAGTTGTTTAAAGTCGGCAGGGCTCCGAGGCATTCTTCTCAATATTCTGCCTCACACATGACCTTCTGGAGATTTTAACTCCGCATCTGTTTAGAAAAACACACACACATACCAAACACACAAGACCCAAATAAACTATGCATTGTTTCTAAGCAATGGTCATAACGTACTTGATGTTTCTTGAAAGGGAAATGCTACACAAAAAAAAATTGTTTTCCCCCAAATTATTCATGCTGAACAGAGGGGAAAAAAACTCTGAAGTCAGAAACAGTAACCCACAGCTAGTAACTCCCTCTTCTAGCTAGGGAGGGATCCTTGATTAAAAACCCTTAGAACTCTCTGGTTAAAATGGCACCTGTCTCTACCAAATTCACATTAAAACATCATGGAGAGTATAGAGAAATAGGAGAACTTACTGCACCAAAAACAAGGGCTTAGAAACAACATATCAGACTATCAGTAATTTCCATTAAGGAGAGCTGGACTGAGAAACACTGTATCAATATTTCCCCCCCCCCATGGAAAAATTATTATTCACTCTTTGAAACAAGTAGGAAAAGCTACCTTATGGAAATAACGGGGCTTGACATAAGGGAGGCAGGGGTGCCCTGCCCTCCAGAAGGGAGGAAAGAAAAACCCTAGAAGCAATACTTCCCAACCTCTATCAAATTCTGGGTACAAACATAAAACAAATTGATCTAGAAAGTTCTAAGATAAAAAAAATAAGCAAAGATATGTCAGGTAAGTGGCAAACAACTGAAGTAGGGATAGCTGTATTTATGACGAACAAATTAGAATTCACAGCCAAAAACATAAAACATTCCAAGAGGATTAAGTTATGGTGCTAAAGGGTAGTATACCCAATGAATATTTAAATGATGTTGCCAGGTGTGAAGTATTAAGCTGAACTGTATAATATTTCAGCTTGTCTTTACGTTAAAAATAAAAACCTACCGGACACAAAAACATCCATTTCTTTAATCATTGAAAAAAATATTCTAGGCTACGTGCGGGGGGACACTAAGGACTTCAATGTTTCTGGTCCTTGAGTAGCAAGAAATAAGGACAAAATTGCTATTGTAAGACTGCCAGGAACATGCTTCCTGTCATCCTTCATTTGAAAGCTTGAATTTACGTAAAAATGAAGGGCAGACATTGTTTTGTTCCGAGAGGCAGCTCGAGATGAGTCTCCTTCAGCAGGCAGATGTCTTTTATTGAAATGCCTATTCTTTAACCATGGAAGCTCCCAGTGCCCATGAGGTCACTGCAATTCAAATGCTGCAATGTGAGACGTCAAGTATTCTCTTCAGTACTGCAAGGAGCATTCTGTTTCCATGCAGGAAGGGAGAACGTGCCTCTGGATTGAGTCTCTATTGCCATTGAAACAGGAGTCACACCTGCAGGTAACTTACATAAATTAGCAGGCCAGGTGGGGATCAGGCAACATGCAAAAGCCCAGAGCCAAAGAGGCAGCCTCATTACCGTGATAGGAGTTCGTGGTCCCAACATCATTAGATCTTCCCATGAATAAAGGAAGCCACAAATCCAGATTTGTTACTATAATTCACTTACTCTAAGATTTACATTATTTTAACAAGTTCCAATAAGCACTGCTCACCCTTTGTGTTAATACAGTGGGCATCATTGGTTGCCCAACCTACATTCTGTCCTTCAGCATCCCCCAAAGAACTCTAGTCTTGTGCCTCAAGGGAAGATGATCTCTATTTCCTGTGATTGAGCCTTACTGGTCTATTTACTCCCATCCCCTTAGCAGTAATAAGTTCAGGAAATCTCATTTAAGTCATTAAATGCAAGGTATTTTTCTGGTCAGGATTTGATTCAGAAATAAGCATGACTCAATTCAGCCCAATTGTAAGTCAAGAAGAGTTGTGCACCAGGGTCTATCTGTAAAGTAAGTTCTCTTTCAAGAATGAGCAAGTGGAAAAAGAAAAAAAAGAAAAAAAAACTCTCTTCTGGACACCAGGAAGTACTGATGTGAAGCCAAAGACAAGGGAAATAGTCTAAGGATAAAATCAACACATGGAGGCGGGTACGCCCAAGGGAACCCAGATTAATGCAGGTAGAATCATTAGAATAAGGTGAACCTAAAGCCTTTCATACTTCTAAAACTCCAGCCAGTAGAGTCAATACATACCCTGGTTGTTTAAGCAAGTTTGAGTCAGCTTCTGTTACCTTCCAGCCAGAGATATCTTACCTCATACTCTTGTACTCCCCACAATATTTGACAGTTAACTACTTCCTTCTTCCTAAAGCATCCCCCCCTTCCTTTGCCTTTAGTGATTGAACCCTCTTACCTCCCTGAACACACCTTTTAAATTTCCTTCATAACCTCCTTTCTCTACCCAACCATTTTAGTACGTGTAATGAGATTTCCACAGACTTTCTTTGATTCTAACTCAAATACTTTCCCCTAAATAATCTCAACCATTTCCATCGTTTCTAAACCCTGACAACCACCAAATTTCTAACTCCAACTCAGACTCCCCCCACCTCCCCGATGCCCTGAGCTCCAGATTTATATATCCAACCAACTACTCAAAGTCTATTACACATCTTAACATCTTGATTCGTCCACAGTTGAGGTCATCTTGCACTAATAAACAAAAAACTCACACCAGTGATCCATCTCTCAATAAATGCCACCTTCATCCAAGTTCAAGACAGAAACCTGAAAGTTACCTTTGCATCTACCCCACTTCACTGTGCCTCTATCCCAAACATCAGTCACCTGGTCCTATTCATTATATCTCCTAAGTATCTCTTGAATCCATTCCCCATCTCCCTATCACTCTAGTCCAAACACCATTCATTGTGGCTCATCTCCCGTTAGTCTACCTCTTCCACCCGAGTTCTCAACCAATCCAGTCTTCATACTGTAATGTGAAGTATATGTTTTTCAAATGCAAATCTCACCCATGGCACTTGTCTGCTTAAAATCTTTTAATGGACTCTCATTGCCCTTAGGACAGAATCCAAAAGCCTTAACAGAAAGTAGAAGATCATGCTTCATCTAGCCCCACCCAACCTCTTTGGTATCATCTAATATCACTCTCTAATTTTCACCATATGGTAGACTTTTCAGTTCCTTGGACCACTGTCCTGCATCTCAGGATGGTCGTGCATGCTGTTCCTTCTCACTAGAAACCTCTCCTCCCCCCCACCCCAATTTCACACACCTGCGCACTCAAGGCTGAGAGGACATCAAGTACATAGACTACGTGTACTGGTGATGTCTAGAGTTAGGCAATAGTGGGGGCAAGGGAACTGGGTTGCACAACTCCATCTTAGTTATTGTGTAGATGTCAGCTTACACACCCCTCCCTCCACTAGGAGACCTCCTCTGGCTACCCCCCAGGTTCAGTCTAATTATTGTCTCGAATTGAGTTGTAATGCTCAGCACGTTTGTAAGTAGTTGTGCAATGTTAGCCTGTAATTTCCACTTAGCCAAACTATTGATACTAATAGAAAACTGAACATAATGGTACACACACATAAGAATATGGTTGAATTTTTTCCTTCATGACACGTCAAATGCCTAATATTTAACACGTCTTTTGTCTCTATCCCTGCTGATAATCTTGGCTTAGACACAATGTGAAAGAAAAAAATATCATCTCTCTCAGTAATTTGACTTTTAAATTTGTCAGTTCATATAGGCTATGATGCCTGGAGAATATAGGTGTGCAATTTTATGCCTCCCCACTCTGCCCACCCGCCCGGCCCCCCAAAAAATAAGGCATGGGAAGGCCATAACCATACAAAGCCTTACAGATCAGATGAAGGACCTCACTAACAGAGAATCAACTATCGGGGTGGCACACAAGTGCCCTTCTATGAAAGGAGATGTTAAAAAAAATACAAGATTCTGTGGCTGTTATCAGGTAGGCACCCAGTGTACTATGTATGAATGAAGAAAAGCATAAGCTTAGAATTTTCCCAGCGGTTTTGAGGAATGAGAACTTGGGACCCCTCAAATGAACAGTAGTAATAGCTGTAACTCTACAGCCAAGAAACCACATGTTCCCCCTTTCTCCTCTTCTCAAGTAGAGAAAATACCCTCAACAAGAGATAGGGCTATTCCCTAGCAAGAACCAAGAGCAATTTCATCAGGACAATGAAGGAAACAGAGAGAAGGGTAACCTACATGATTCTGTTCTGCTGCAGTATTGGTGGCAGCCAGCAGTGAGCTCAGCAGTTATTACTAGAAGGAGCAGTGTGGGGAGATGGCCAATGAGGAGATGAAGCCAAGAAGAAATTCCAAAGCAGACAGGACTCCTAACCCTCTGGGTGCAGCAGGGTGGCCCAACCACCGTGCATCACTGGCAGCAGCAGAGAGAACTTTCTAAGGTGACCGAAAGACAACATTCCTAAGTGCCACGCTCCTTCCTCCCGGTGCTGCCCCATCAGGCAGCGTTTTGTTCAGTTAAAGGCAGAGATTGCCAGGACCTAAAGGGAAAGCACCCTGTCTATTACACCTTTCCTAGAGCAACAGATAGAGGACAGACTTGGGGAGACAGGGCAGTGGAATGAAAACAGGGCACTGTCACGTTCTAGATTTCTAAGTATGCTTATTCCTGGATTAACTGTTTTAGTTTTCTTCTATCACATGTCATTGGTTAGAATCATGGATTCTAGGCAGACCCAATACTGAATCAAGACTATTTTCTTATTGACTGGGCTTCTTTGAACCTCACTCCAAATCTGTAGGTACAATATGTACACTATCTGGGTTACATACATTGTTGTGAATGAAGATTGCAACAGTGGGATAAGTTGAAGGAGATTCGTCCAACACTCAAAGCCCTGCAGGCTCTCAAGGAAAGTTAGGTTTAATTCTGAATATGGCTGCAAAGAAGGACGATTGAGGCTGCAGGAATAAAACTAGTCCAGAGCTAGACCAAGGTAAACCCAGACAATTTAAGTGGGAGCCAATAGGCTTCCAATCAGCATTTCCCAAAGTTGGTTCCAAGGAACACTAGCTCTTTAGGATGTTGGTAAGTGTTACTCATTTTAAAAGGCTTTCTGAATCAAATGCCTTTGGGAAACATTGGATTAAATGATTTAAAAAGCTTTCTTCCTACAGGATTTCTGCGTGACTTTCATAGGCTGATGCTCCTGGTATTTCCCCACACCAAAATGAATTTGAGCATGGGGTCACGGTTCCATGGTTCATTTCAGAGGACTATAGGAACACCCCCCTAGGAAATATCTGTTTAAATGAACGGGCTCCCTGGGTCCTGTCTGGTAACAACTTCTTGAACTCAAAACCCAGAGCCATGTTATGCCTTAGGCACTACAGGACGGTGCCCACCATCTACGAGCTTTTCAAAGGCTTAAAAATGATTGAGAACCGGGGAAAAAATTTGCTTATTCCAAAGGAAAAAAAAATACAAGAAAACTGCAAGAAGTTGAAACATATTTAAGTCAACACCTGCAAAATGTAATATGCCAACTAATCAACTGCTGTTCAACACATTATCTATAATTACATAATACACTTATCATAGAATATGGGTGCATTTTTATATGTTTGCTATGCTGTGATTCAGGGACTACCATCAGAACGAGAAAGGCCACAAGTTACCTTGATAAGGTCCATACCTTTCAACTGTGTATATACATACATATGAGGAGCATACACACACACACGGGGACTTTACAAGTTCCTAACCAATAAGCAACTGGAATTATGAACCAAGCCCCCAGGACAAGAGAAGCAGCTGGACTGTCTTCACCCAACAGTACGATAGGTTTAGGAGGGTTCTCCCAGAAACCCAGCACAGTTTGAATTCTTCCCATGTAGCAAACCCTTTTTGGTAATAGCCACAGGATCCTACAGCAAAGCCAGTTCTTTCTCGGTCAAGCCGCCCCTCCCTGTGACAAGCCATTCATGGCACCTATTTTACAGGTGGTGGCTTCGTATTCACCACTTCAGAAAGGAGCTGGGGCCCATCCAGTGGTTCTTTCTAGATGGATGGCAAAAAGGCAACATTTCAGGAGGGGGGAAGGGATTGGCAAGAGGCTGAAAGAAAAACCTCACGGCCTATACAGGTCGCCTAAAGAAACTTCACTTATTTGAAAGACAACGCAAGCATCCTTGGAGCCCTGCTCATGGCGGACCATAAGGTGGTTCCTCTCACATCCTCAGCTTTACCCTGGGCTGCCACGGAGGGCTCACGGGCGAGGACGAGAACAGGCATTCTCCCGAGACTGACTCCGTGTCTGTGCACCTTTGGGAATGATCCAGAAAGGCATCTGGACTCATCAGATAGGTGTAAAGCCGTCAGTCCACTTCTCCGAGTCTTTGGAGAACAAGGAAAAAACCAGAAGAGAAGCTTTGACTTAAAAAGCACCTGACACTGACCCTCCTCTCATATCAGTCCAGTTTTCAAGGTCTGTTACGTATCACGTCCGGAAACACACTTTTCTCACTTCGAATGTTTGATTTTCGCAGTTGTGACTCATTTCTCATTGTTTCCCGTATTCCAAGGTCTATTGTCAGTGATTGAAACGCCAAGTGAAAAAAAGGGAAAAGCCACACATACACCCCACAGAGGAAACGGCCCTTCCTTTGTTAGTCTAACAAGAGCAACAGTGAAGACAAGCCGTTGTGGCTAGTGAAGGAATTATTCTAAGCACAAACATGAGAAGGAGCGATGAAAAATATAATTGAACGGTGCCATATGAAAATGATATTCCATGGCTCCACACTTTTTGCAGCTAAATTTCCCTATCTTAGTGGCAATGACTCCCCGATGACATTTTTGCCCCTAAGGATTCCGCCCACTTCCTCCAAAGCTGTAACTTTTTCTCTCTTCCTCCTCCTTGCTGTCATAGCCACTAGGGAGTGCGGAATGACATGTTCAAGAAAATGCTTGCCTGGAGGCCAGAGTGTGTTTCCTTTGCACTTGGATTTCCATTTATTCCACTAAATTTCCTTACAATTAATTTTTAAAAGGGCTGAGAGAGTTCATTTCCCAAACAGCTGACAAGAACCGTGTTCCGTGAGAGCAGACGAAATGGTAACTCGGTGACCATTTTTGCTACCATTATAAAAACCTTCCAGTATAAATTCTGACTCTGCATTCTGCACTTTATTACTCTGATATAGCAATGGGAATATGTTGATACTCCCTTGATACCCTTTTTCCAGAGCCAAGAACTGATGTATCTTAATTGCACTTTAGCCTAAAGCATATTAAATGCAACTTGATTATAAAACGCATCTGAATTGCCATAAAAAAAAAATTTCTTGGCAAGCCTGCCAAACCTCAAGTACAGAAATCTATGATCTCCTAGTCTGGCCCTTTTGCTGACTTGCCAGGTAACTTTGTATAAAGGCTGTTCCCTCCCCACACCTCCCTTTCTCAGCCAATAAACTAGTAATAATAGATTTGTCTAGCACTTAGGAAAGGCTGAATGACACTTCTTTTACTTGGACAGCATCTTGCAAATGACAAGCTGGCTTTAGGCTAAATATGTCAGGATGATGCTCCAGCATGGGTTGCTGGAATGAACTTTTTTAAAATTTCTATTTCACAAACTCATTGGCATCATTGACCAGTCCCTCCTCTATACAGCTTCCAGTTTTAACGCCACGCATGTGCTGCCTAGAGTCGAGGCTCACGCAGCCCTATCTGTCCCACGACTTGACTGCACTGTCACAATGCTGACACCGCTCCCGGCACACACGGAGGGAGGGGTCAGTTGGCTGCAAGTTTGTAAGCCCCGATCCTCTTGCCAGAGGAGCTCGCGCATCTCAGACATGCGCAGTAGGACAGCCCGCCCCAACCCTCGAGCACGCCAAACCGGTCCCTGCATCTAACAGGACACAAACCCCATCTTCACACAGATGCTGGGGGCAGGACCAGGAAGCAGGAGGGTGGCACAGGTTTGTCCCCACGTCTGCCTCCCACGCTCCCCTGGAAAGATTTCCAAGCAGTAGGACAGGCACAAAAAGTGACAGAAATAGCGTGAAAACTTATTCAGCCTTGACCTCTGTCTGGAGACCCTTAGAAAAAACAACCCTAGATAGGAAAATAAATGACATTTTTTCCTTCGGTAATGAGGAGCAATGTTCCCTACCACCTGGAAATAGAATCCCCTTTTTTTTTTTTTTTTTTTTTAAACCAAGGAGCTCAAAATTCCCCAAGTGTGTTATCTGAGGGTACAGATCCCCCTTAGGACTGGGCTGAACAGTTAAGAAGCTTGCCTGCAACCTATGTCCCCATGAGGCAATAAGAGAACAGCATATAGAATAGTGTATGTTGCAAATACCATGCTTGTCTGCAAGTGCAGTGACTGCTCTAGACCTGGAACAGACATTATCCCCACCGCCCCACCCCCCCACAAGCAGCATCCTGACGGTATGAAACAATGGCTGATTGAACACAGCCAGGATTCACAATTTTTCTTTTTTTTTTCTCTCTCAATTTAAAGGAAAGAGTTCCTCCCTCATTGTTAGTTGGCTCGAGCGCCCTCGTGTGTCTCAACAGAGTAATGTCATTTCGAGTCTCCCCTGGAGCTATTTTAAAGGACAGATTAGATGACACACAAATCCGCTTCAGAAGCCTCATCCGAGACTCTGAAGATTTGCAGGCTGCCCTAGGACTGTGACTTTTTCTTCCCTGATACAAAGTGACATCGGAACTTACACGTGAGAAAGTGAGAAGCAGGTACTAACAGGAGCGGCGGCTCACTTCAACTTGCCTGTTCCGGTTTCAGCATGACAGGTCATCCTGTCTATGTCTTTTCCATAAGGCCCACCCCTCTCCCCCTGCACCCAGAGGGGCAGGGGTCGAAAGCCTGCACACTCCCTCTACCACCGCGGTGGGCACGCAGCTACAGAATCCACAGCTGCTTCTCTAATAAGCAAGTCTCGAGAGGTTTATCCATCACACACTCCGTGACCGTGGGTAAGCCATTCGTATCTTTGGGTCCTGGGCTCCTCCTGTGCGATGGGAGGAAAGCAGTCCGTGCTCACAGGTAAGAAAGCTCTGCGGCAGCCATGCCTGGCATGGGGCAGATGGGCACCCAGGGAATGTTAATTGAATCCAACCCTGTACAACTACTCCAACCCACTTGCTGTATTATGTTTCCAGAAAACAGATATTCTTCCTCAAATACAACATCCATGCTTTAAGAACTAGCTTGGGAATTCATAGAGCAAAGGAAAAGGCCACATCTCTCTCTGCATTTCCCGCAACACCTGAACTAGCGCCGGTGGCACAATAACCCTCCACCAGCCAGTGGGAGCAGGGGCAGTTTGCCCTCTTAATGTACTTTCTCATTTTTTTTTTCTTTAGTAGAGATTAAAGCAATCAAAGGCACGTAAGAGGCACAGATTCACTCCAGAATTTAGGACTATCCATGCAAAAAGACTCGTGTCCTTATAGAAGGATGGGGAAAAAAACATGTTTTCCCCTCATCTTCCTCTTTTTCCTCCTCCTCCTCCTCCCTCTGTCTTGAGGTTAGGAAGGCATGACTCAACAGTCCAATGGTCCAACAGGAAAAACACAGGCTCGCAACTCCCAAAGAAAAATGGTCCAACCTTGGTCAGTATGTCAGAACAACCTTGGTGGTTTCTTGCACACCGTTAACCAAATGAACGTTTACCAAGAAAACATGCTCTTGGGCTCCTCTCACTGAAAAGGCAACGCACATTCACTGCTGAGCTTTAAGCTAGCCAAATCCAACAAAGCCCCAGAGAGTCTTGGCTTAAACTTCTCACTGAACTCGTGCCAGCCTTACACGGGCACAGCCCGAGCATCATCACCCAAGCCTTAGGTGTTGGCAGCTTCTCCCACCCACTTCTTAGCACTTTCCCTGCTCTGGGGCAATGGCAAAGTATACCCCCTCCCCTCCCACCCACTGCACTTGGGAGCACCTCCCTAAAGCATAGTCAAGTCCTTTTGTTGGGCAATTCTGCTACCTTAACAGAGCACCAGAAAGTACCTGCCTCACAGAAATACTGCACTAGGTTGTCCTTTCAACTAAAAAATCATAACCAAAAGATGAGGAAGGAGAAGTCCTGATGTATATCATCTCCATTTACATTGAACTGAGAGAGAGGTCTTTCCAAGACAATCCTTACGTTATTTGATAATTTCTATTTTATTTCAAATACCTCTCATCTTTATCCCCCCTCCTTTCCTACTGCCAATCCAGAACCTCCTCAATCCAAACTGATATTACTAATCTTGTGACTTTTCTTGCTCCCAACTATTAACCATGATGGAGACATCTTCCCCAAACAGTAATTTCAACATGTCATTCAACAATTCCTACTGAAGAACCCTAATGAGACTCCCCCTCTTGCTTTAAGGATAAAATTCAGACCCTGAAATCTGATATTCAGACTCTTCCATAATCTCCCACACTTCACTCCTCTCCCCGAGAGGTTACAAAGGAACCAGACATCACCAGAGTTTCCAAGCCCCCTTCCTATCATTGCTGTATCAGAGTCCAAGACAACTGCCCAACAATCGCAAACATTCAGATATCCTCAAACCGTGACCTTCTGGGAAGAAACTTTACGTTGGGCATTTCCACAAAGACTTCAGCTATCCCCCTCGATGTTCTCAAATGTATTGACACACACACTAGTTACACTCAAACCAAGGTGGCTGACCACTATCGCATTTCTCCAAAGGACAGTCCATCTGCCGTGGTAAAATACTAGGCACACCTAACAATGAACCTCCAGGCACATGACAGAGAGGAAAATACAGAAGAACGATAGTTCAACATCAAAAAAACACAAACACATCTTGATGTTTGAAGGACATCACGTTCTCGTGAGAGCATCAGAGAGTTGGAAAAAAACAATGTGGTTCGTCAGAGGTAAATCACCCTACCAGGGCAGTAGACCAACTCGGGGGAAGTACATTAAGAGAAACAGCACTGCCTGTCACGACAGAAAATAGCCGAGGAGGTAGGGAAGACTAAGGAACAGAAGTCATGACCCTTGGGATGAAGAGGCATCCGTCCTCTTCTTCCCTTTCCAAGAGGACACCGAGTGACCATATTGCATTGCTGTACATCAACAACTCTTGCCTTAAGCAATTAACAGCCACCTCGGAGCTTTCCACAATAAGTTTTATTAAAAAAAATAAGATTAATATTGTAGCTTTTTCCTAAATTCTTAAAAAGCAGTAACAGCAATTTTCATTTCCCCCCACACACTACTGATCTCTCCTTGAAGAGCCTTCCATGAAGCACACCCCACATCTCTAGCCGGTGCGGCTCAAGCCGTGTCTTACCACCAAAGGCCTTGACATCTCGAAGCTTTACCAAACATGACTGAGGCTGGCTATCCTCCCAGCCCAATTGCAAGCACCTTGAGGACAAGAATCATCCATTTACCTTCTCAATCTCTTCTCTTTTGCCCTCAACCCACCTGGCCCCCTAGCACTCAGCCCAGAAAGTACTCAAAAAATAGATACTGTCAGTTAACATAAATGTATTTAATGAAAATCTGAAAATTCTTTCTTTATTTCCTGTACCCTTTATTCCCTCTATCCCTTGGTTCTAAAGAACGACCATGCTTTCCAAGCAACCCTGTTTTGCAAGTTTTGGGCTATCATCACCCCCCAGACCCACTATGCCCACGCATATACAGCCAATTCTTGGTTTGGTTTGTGCTTAATAGAGTTGGCACTCTAACTTTTGTTGAGGGTTTTAGGGTCCAGAGTGGAGCCGCTATTTCTTTGCAAGATCATCCTGCCTAAGTCTATATGAATCACCAATGGCCCTTTCTCATTTACTCCCCAAAAATTTTTTGAAGGTTTTAGGTTTTGTTGTTTAATCCCCTCACCTCACTCAGCCTCTTAAGGACTGCCTTCCTACCCACTAAGACATCTTTCTCCTGGGGATCATCAGCCTCCTTCACAAGCTAGGGACAAGCCTTAGTGTTGCCTACAGCTCACTTATAATGGGAGCTTCCATACTAGACATAATTTGTGATTCCACCATAATTTTCCCATTAAGTCTAGAGCTTATCAGTCTTCTCTCTCCTACACATTCTGGTCTTTCCCTACCCTCCTCCAATCCGCCCCCCCCCAATCCCCCAAGAAATGAACTGGTTTACCCAGCAGGTTTAGTCTTGCTTTGGCCAGCTTATTGTTTCAACGTGATTATGAAGTTGCTGGGCTTGAATACACAGTTTATTAATTTCCAGGCATTCACGATGTCTGCCCATCGCGTGTGGCGTGTGTAGGTGTGCATGAGTGTACCTATGGTAACTAACACTCCTGGAGTTTGCAATTCTGCTAACGACTGAAAAGATGGAGCCTAGGTTAATTCATGTTACTGAAGCAGCAAATCATTTTAGAGATATAAGGAATGCCAGAGTCCAACTGTGGCATTTTACAGATTTGGGAAAACAGAGTAAGGTAAAAAGGACTTGGCCAGGGTCGCAGGCTGAAAAATAGAAACTGGAGCCACAGCTTGGAGCTATTGTATCTCAGTCCACCCAAGGCTCATCTACTCACATAAATTCTTCCTCAAGGGCTCATATATGTGAGTGACAACTAAGGATGCTCATATACAACAAAAAATGCATCACAGACTTGTGAACATATATGCAGAAAAGATGTGGAGATACTGCATTTGCAGCTCACAATACGAAGAACAGAGAATGTGCAGAGTAAGACTGCTGTAATAGGTTAAATTCTAATCCAGAGAGATCACACCTCCCCACCCCGCCTATGCTATCTATTTCCCCCAAGTGGCTCATGAGAAAAAGGCAGATTTCAAGAAGCACCTTGGAGAGATTTTTATGAGATTTCTTTAGTTGGATCAATACAAAGTTACCCCTTCCATGAAAATAGCTTTCTCACACATCACTTCACACACAGCCCCCCTACAACACACACTCAACATTGGCAGCAGGTACTTTTAATTTGCTGGAAAATATTTCTAAGAAGTCAAAAAGCTTCAGCTGAATTGCGTGCCCTCCTATTGGCTAACCAGACCGGTTGCAGGACCTGATTGGTCCCTGATCCTGAGGACCGATAAGAAGGGCTATAAAATCCCTGGGTGCAGCTCTTGGGCCCCCAGTTTGCAAAAGCCAGAGGTGCAAGAAGCAGCGACTGCAGCAGCAACAGCAGCAGCAACAGCAGCGGCGGCGGCAGCAGTATCCTCCGCAGGAGCAGCAGCAACCAAAAAAAAAAAAAAAAAAATTCCTCATCAAATCCTCACCTAAGCTTTCTGTGTATCCAGATCCACATCTTCACTCAAGCCGGGAGAGGGAAAGAGGAAAGGGGGGGAGGAAAAAAAAAAAAAAAAAAGAAAAGAAAAGCCCAACAACTTAGCGGAAACTTCTCAGAGAATGCTCCAAAACTCAGCAGTGCTTCTGGTGTTGGTGATCAGTGTTTCTGCAACCCATGAGGCGGAGCAGAATGACTCTGTGAGCCCCAGGAAATCCCGGGTGGCAGCTCAGAACTCAGGTAAGCAGCAAATCCAGGACCGGTTTTCTCCCCCAAAGAGCTGTCCTCATTTGCCTCTCGATTTTGCAACTGTGTCTGTGACGGCTGATCTTGATAATAAATGTGCTTCATGCCTGATGGCAATAAACTGCCAGTGTAATCCAATAGCCTTAGGAAGTGGAGCTCCTTTGTTTAATAAATTGCATGCAACTAACGAAGAAGCTGGACGCTCTGCTGAGGGTATTTCATTGCATAAGCCTAGCCTGATTGCCTGAAATCTGGCACGTACCCTTTTGGGGGAGAGGGGGGGCGGGGGAAAGGCTTGAATGTTGGCATGCCTCGAAGCGCTCTCTTACACTTTCCAGAAGCTGATCTAAGGTGAGACATGGCTTGTCTGATGCTGTTCCTCTTCCTTCCCTCTCGAGACCCCAATAACTCGACTTCCCTCCCTCTTCAGACCGATTTTCGGAACCATAAGCCCTCAAGTCTGACAAATCCGGGGCGGATTCAGAGACAACCCTACACACAGCCCACCCCCAACACTGCTGCCTCTCCCCCCACTCCCGGCTCTCTCAGGCTCCATTCAGTCGTCCATGCAGCCCTGTGGCCAATAAGCCCCTTGAAAAAGAAATATTTGTGACATGTAGCAGCTGTTTCTCCAAGGGGAGGGTCTCACTCTCGTCCCGACTCTTGGAGCAGTTAATTGTGCATGATCTTGGCCTCTGAAGGAGAAGAGTCATTAGGAAGCCCGCATTGACACATCTGCCTCTTGACTTCTCAGGCTTCACTTGCTCCCCCTTCCATTACTGCCCTTCCTCTCCTCCAACTGTCAGCAAAGATGGGATCGCAGGTGTCAGAATGCTGCAGACATGCTCCCCTCGGAAGAGCACAGGTCCCTGCTGAGAGGAGGGCTTTTGCTTCACTTCCTTTTGTACTTAGTTGCTATAGAGATGCAGTGATTCACAAATCGAGCTTGCCTAAAACAATAGCAGCCCTAATGCATATTAAAACTGCTTAAAGCAAAGTTATAATTTGAACCCGTGGAAATATATAATTAGGGAAATGACTTGTAACATCCCAGAGGCTGCGGGTGGTGGGAGGGGGTGGGGAAGCCTAACCGAACCACGCTTTTGATCTCAGAGGAGAATCCTATGGCACGAAGGCTGCAGATCATTTCTTGCTGAGCTGCCTGCCAGAACATTCTCCCCCCCTCCTGTGGGAGAGAAATTACTTTTATGGGAGATCTTATCCAGAATGGAGAAAGCCTCATGCAAGTTCTTTGCGGTTTTCTTCCAGTCTTGCACAAGGGGTGACTTGGCCTTGTTATTCCACACCTGAGTTGGGTGTTTTTTGTTTTTTTTTTTTTTTAAGAAAGGCTTTTAATATGAAAGATTAAACACATCTGTAAGCACTGTCCTATAGTGGGGGGTTGGGTGAAACATGAATGGATCAGATTCCTTTCTGCGAATATGATGGTAAGTTAAAAGCCCCAAATCAGAAGGGTCTCCAAGTGGACTCCTGGCACATTCTTCTCTGCCATTTTGAGTGAAAGCCCATGCTCTTTCCACTCCAGAGTGCAGTTTTGGGGAGCTAGATGGATTCCCTGGCCCTCTCACCTCCTAAGCCTGACCACTGGGGCCACTGCCTTCTGCCTTTCCATGCTTGCAAGTGCCAAGCAGTGACCTTTAATGCTATAGAGCTGCTTGGAAGCACTGTGCATTTCACAGACTCCAACCTCGCTTTTGTATGTAATGGTGAAACCACAGAGAGAACATGTCAGAGGGAGAACCCCCTTGCCCCCCTTTCTGTCATACGCTCTGGCTCCTGTAAGCCAAAAGTCCTCCTGGTCTACCCCTTCTCTCTCATTCGAATGGGTCCATGTATTGCCCCCTCATGACAGCCTCCTAGTGTAAGTTCTTCTGATCCCTTGGTGTCCTTGAAATTGGCCTCTGCACCCACTTGATCCCACCCAGCTGCCCGCAGGTCAATCCTGTGTGACCTGGATTGGATGAATTTGTCTCTTCCAGCTGAAGTGGTTCGCTGCCTCAACAGTGCTCTGCAGGTCGGCTGTGGGGCTTTTGCATGCCTGGAAAACTCCACCTGCGACACAGATGGGATGTATGACATCTGTAAATCCTTCTTGTACAGCGCTGCTAAATTTGACACTCAGGTAATAAGAACTTGACCCCTGCTCAGGCTGGCTGCGTCAGACCATTGTTCTTAGGAACCAGTCCTGTAGGGAACCAGCCCTGCTCCTCAGCCTCCCCACTGTAAATTCCCATCTCAACATGTGCGTACACACACACACACACACACACACACGTGGCCAGGAAAGAGGTTCTAAGACTCTCCCCACCCAACTAATGCATCATCGTAAGGAGCTTATGGAGGCTCTCTTATATGGGGAGGAGGTAAAGATCCAAAAAGCTTTTCTTCTTCCAGAGGAAATTAAAATGTGCTTCTAACAAAGAAGTTCTTTCTGTATGACCTAGCATACCAGTTTGTGATCTGAATTCTGGAAGTCTCAATCCCAAGAACATAAAACCAGATTATGGCTATGTCTGCAGGGTGGTTGATTATGGTTCATCTCCTTTTCCCTCTAATTTCATTTCCTTTCCCTGAGCTCAATTCTCCAGGGAGTCTAAGGGAGGAGGGGCATTCTTTTTAATCCTTGGCCATGGCATGCAATCTTCTCATTGCAAGGATATGCAGATGGCCACGATACGGTGCCAAGGCGAGCCCCCTTAAATTCCCCAATGTTCCCCTGGCCTCTTTTGTCAGGTCGAGCTAAAGCCTTCCCTCCTATCCTCCCTCTTTGGCAGGGAAAAGCGTTTGTCAAAGAGAGCTTAAAGTGCATCGCCAACGGGGTCACCTCCAAGGTGTTCCTCGCCATTCGGAGATGCTCCACTTTCCAGAGGATGATCGCCGAGGTGCAGGAAGAGTGCTACAGCAAGCTGAACGTGTGCAGCATCGCCAAGCGGAACCCCGAAGCCATCACGGAGGTCGTCCAGCTGCCCAATCACTTCTCCAACAGGTATGAACTGAGTCTACTTTTCTGTCATCATCAGCACAGGGGGAGGGGAGATTGGCTGGCAGAGCCAGACTGGGAGAGAGGTTTAAATTGCCACAGTCACGCTCTTAATTTTAGCTTGCAGTCTTCCCAGCTTTTGCAGGAAAAATATGTTTGTGATTGGTTGTGACAGTTTAAGCAGCTTGGATTTTTTCCCCCCCACTGTTATAGGAAAAGTCTTTCCAATGCAGCTCATAGAAAGCTTCATCTCTGCATAGCAACCCCGGGTGCATTTTCATTGTCCGTTTCTTGCCACAAAACCTGAAGGGAACAGTGAAGTTTCTGGAAAGAGGCTTTTGAGACATCTGATTTGGCTGAAACCATGACTGTGCAGCAGTACAATTGGCTGTGATCAAAACTCTGGTCAAATGTCATAATGCAGACATTTTAAATCTGCACATATTTTGAACCAGTCCCAAGCGCAGTCAGAGATGTCACTGAGTATAGCCCAGAACAAGCCATCTCACTTCTCTGGAACTCAAGTTTTCTTTGTCAAGAGTGAAATGGCTGGACTGGAGTCGTCACAATGTTCCCTTCCAGGCCTTACGTTAGCCCATTCCACTAGTCCAAGATTTCCTAGAATGGTCTTCTAGTGGCCGCACATGTCACTTGCTCATCTTAGTATTCCAACATGACCCAAAGCCACTGAGCTAGTACAACAATATCTGAGCATCATGCCTTTCTGTCCCCTGGGGCTCACTGCCTTCCTCGGCCAGGGGTCAACTCCTAAACCATGAGAGGGCAGCATCATCAGTCCACATGCGTGGCCTG
Source organism: Eulemur rufifrons (assembly GCF_041146395.1). NCBI lineage: Eukaryota > Metazoa > Chordata > Mammalia > Primates > Lemuridae > Eulemur > Eulemur rufifrons. The sequence continues at coordinate 7,628,916 of NC_090994.1, forward strand.
GGAAGGTCCCCAGCAAGGATGGGGCTGGCGTGGCAGGGGCAGTGCAGGCCAGTCAGGTTTAGTCTACTGTGACGCCCCTCACCTTAGAGCTGGACTCCCAGTCCTCAAGTTCTATTCTTTGACTCTCCCGCCAAACCTGCACGCATCCACAGTTGTCAGTCCTATGCATGTTAGCCCGACCACCTGAGAGTTAGAACAGACTTAATCAGGTTAGTTTCCTAGCCAGGTACCACCACTCTTCTTCCAACAGTGGCAAGTCTTTCTGGGGCTTATATGCGACTGAGTCATGTAGGTATATGCAACAAAAAACGAGCTCCTCCTTAGGGAAAGGTTAAGGTCCCTAACAGACAATTTGTAAAATTTGATTCACTCTTAACTGCCGGTGAGTGCCCCTCCAGAACCACGACTCAATTTACAAAAATCATTTCCCTGGTCCTATAGAAGTAGCATCATCATGGGGCTCTCATTTTCTCAGAACAAGACAATCAAATCCCACCATTTCTCTCAAGTGGCCTCTCTTTATATCAACCTCGGTTTTAAAATTCTCGTAAGAATATTCCTGCTGCATGGAGGGGATGGGGACAGGGAGGGGACACCTGACGAATTGCTGGAGACTCCCTTCACCATGAGGAAAAGGGATGCATTCTTAGACAGGGGCCAAGGACCAAGTATGGGTTTGTGTGGTAGTTGGAGGTGAGGGAGGAGTGTGTTAGCAAAGCTGCAGCTACTGGCTTAGATCCTTCCAGGATCCTGTGACAAATCATGGTAATATGGCATGTCACCAATTTTGGAGTCCGAACTCATCTCCCTATCTCGACTGAGGTAGCATCTTCCATTATGAAGGAAGAGGTCTCGTGGAAAGAATGAAACAGATACTAGACTGAAGAGCTCAACTTATCTCAGATGAGACTAATGAATTTTTTATCAGGGCATTATTCTTTTTAATAGGTGCTTTATTTTCAACACCTTAAGACGACTTTCTGAAGTGACCATTTTCTAATCTTCCTCTTTCATCTCAGGGGACTCATTAGGAAAGGTCAGTGGGGGAGGGGGGGAAAATGGCCAGCTCTTCAAGACCAGAATCTTCCATGCAGCCTTTCTCTAAGAATTTCACTTTGACTGCCTATTATTATTCCTGTTCAGGACTGTAGAGATTTCCGGTTCCACGCTGGGCTTGCTTTGCTCTATTTAAGCTCCTCCCCCTCCTGAAACATCCTGCTTTCCCAGCCTCTGCCCCACCATGGACACACGCGAGGTTGGTGCCAATTGGCACAGACTCGCAAAAGGAAGTAGTTACAGGTTCATTCCACCTTCCTGTGACTTATCTAGCGTGAGATTTGGGGCTGGGAGAATCCAAAAACCTGTGACTGGACCAGGAGCCAAAACGACAGGGTTTTCTACGACAGAAATGCACCTGGAAGAAAAAGGTAGCTGGAGAGTCTCCCCCAACGCCCACCCCCGCCTCAATTTGGAAACTGTTTTTGACCATGAGAGAAGCAGGCAAAATTGATCAGGCAGGGCGATGCAAGGCTTGGGAGCCAATTAGACCAATCCAGTTCCACAGTAGGAAAACTGACAAAGCTTCCAACTCTCTAGGGCATGGATAGGGAACAGGAAACAGAAGAATAATATTGATCAAGGGAAACAAAGGACTATTTATAAACCCTCACACAGAATGTTTCTAGGCAGTATGTGTGTATTTGGGTAAGCATGGCTGAAACAGTAGCTATGGAGAATATCTCATCTTATTCTTTACCAAGGGGGGGGAAAAAAAAAAAGTCAGGGCTGGAATTTTATAAGTGTGAAAAAAAAGAAACATACTTAAAAAGGTCCTCCCAGGCTGGGTGATCAGAACTCTCAGCCCACTGAGTCTTTGCAACACATCCCTTCCTACCTCCATAAAGATATAGAAAGGAATCTTCTTAAGTAATTCTAACTCCTTCTGCAAAGGAGGGGCTGTAAGCAGAGCAGGACTATTTTTTGTTAAATTGAGAAGGAAAATAGGTATTGAATTCCTAGGAACATAGGATATCATAGCTGGAGGTGACTGCAGAGGTTATCTAGATGAACTGCCTCGTTTAACTGATTAAAGAACAGAGGCTCAGAGACGAGTGACCCAGTGAAGGTCACACAGCTTGTGAATAACCGAGTTGGGCCCAGAACTCACAGGGCCTGGAGCCAAGCTATTTGATTTCTACTTCAAAAATGGCAGCCAGCAAAACCTGCGGGAAATATCCCTCATCTGAAAATAGAATACCAGGCACAAATGAATATATGTGCGCCATGATTAAATTTCTGTACATTGTCTCCTAAAAGAAAGGGCCTATCTCACCACTAGCTATAGTGCCAGTAAGAATTGGAACGAGAACGTGCTCAATAAATGTGGCAATGGCTAAGCCAACTTTGGCTCATGGAGACACAACCTTTTCAACAATCTACTGCACTTTAGTGACTTACAGCAAAGAGCTATCTCATTGACCAGCACAATCCCAGCAGGTAAATGCCAACTCCCCAGCCCTTAATGGAGAGGCACAGGGTTCACCTATTGCTCATACTGACAAACTGTTGAAATCAAGGCAGCCTGACAGTTTCCAGCCTTTGAGAAGCTCCTAATGGAACCTTGAACCTTTTTACATTCTAAGGAGCCCCCTCTTAGCCTGCTCTTGTTAACAAAGCTCCGTGCGGGGAGAAATAAGGGTAGACTGGTGGGGGGGTGTCTCTAAGAGCAGTCAGGCTGGCAAGGGACATCAAGAAATACCAAGATCAGGTATCATACCCGGGCCAGCAGAGAAAGTGACAGCAAAGAGAGGAGTCCTCAGAAAAAGAGAAGTGAGACCCTAAGGAAATGAATAGCCTACAGCTGCAAGGCTGGCTACAGAAGCTTAGTTTCCTTAAGGGTATCAGACTCCTTCATCCAGACAGGAGCTGTCAAGCCCTTCCAAGAAGGGACTTTAAATTCTTTGTATTTTTAAGGAAAGATCGTATTTTCCCAGCCCATTTTGGGGCCCATCTGGCATGAATAGCTCTTTCTAGAAGCGGAAGCGTTAATTTCTAAGTCATAAAGTCCTTATTGCAGGAGTAGGGGGTCAGAAACCTTATCCTGTAGGATCTAATCACCCTCTGAAATAGACACAGCAAGCCGGGGTGTCGGGGGGAGCCCCTAGCTGAGCCCCCGAGTTAGGAGATGCCTGGAGATCTGTTATATGTGGGTATGTAGATGCATGAAGCTGTTGGTACACAGTTATCTGTTCTCTACTTTTCCAAAACGGGTTTCCTCCCCATTTCCCCGTCCAAGTGAGATCTACTTTGATGCATGTACTTTTTAGTCCCCAACGATTAGAAGGTGTTCCTCTGTGCCAGAGAGTCCCGATTTTAACTACAACTGGCTCCAATTCCCCCTGGAGGGAGGGAAGGGTATCGCCAGGCCTGTGTCAGTGACCCCGACACTGCACTTGTCTTTCAGCCCCCGACTTCATTCTGCTCACCCACAGAAGGGTGACCGCTCTGCCTCATTACCCACGGTCCACCCGATTTATCATCCATCCTTGAAAGGACCTCCCTGGGGGGTTAAGTTATTCTGGAAAGATGTTTGATCCTGGGCTCTGTGCGGCGAGTTAAAAATAAACAGGTTTCTTTTCATAGAAGATCCTGTGGCCCCAGAGATCCTCGGGCTCCACTGAGGAAAGCGTCTCCCCACATAAATACTGCAGGTCACTGTCATTGGGAGAGTTTCTTATTAGTGAGCACAGAGCTAATGGGTTTTGACAACTGCCACCTCCAAATGGAGCAAATGCATCCCAGCCTAAATTGGAAAATACCTTAACTGTCTTCCCACAGAACAGGACAAGTGATTTCTACGCTATAAACATTAGACAGTTTAATCCTTTCTGAGCCATAAGGCTCACCAGCATTGATTGGGATGCTCAAAGAATTTGCTCCCAACAGGAAGGAAATTTATTCCAAACAAGAATTTTTTTATAAAATTTACCAGACCTACAGATAACGTTTACTTCTAGGAATCATGACTTATTTAAGAGAATCGGATTTTTAAGATTCCATTTCTTCAATGGCCACAAAATAAATCCACAAAGGTACAGCGAGCAGGCAATAGAGCCCGGTGACATCGGGCCAGAGTAGACACAAAAATTAAAGACACAAATCCCACCTCTGATAAGTTACAGTCAGGGAAACAAAACCATCGTGAAACCACCCAATGCTAGCCTGTCTGATGGTAACCAAATACATGAGACGTCCAAAATGGGAAAAGGCCAACAAAACCTACAACAGTGAGAGAGGCTTTGTGGAATTGCAGGCACATGAACCCTGAGGGACCACCATCTTTCCATTTAAGTATCCTCGTTGCCTGGCATTTGGCCTTCTGACTACCATATTTCTTTGGAGGAAAACTAGACATGAGAGGCAATCAATGGCCTTCATATCAAGGCCCGGCCCATAAGGGAGTTAGGTTTTATAGAAAAATGTGCAAGACACACAAGAGAAGGGACTTAGATGAAAGTTTTGTCCGAGGATGCACAGGTAACTGTGCACACACCACCAAGAAAAGGGAAAATTGCAAAAAAAAAAAAAAAAAAAAAAAAACATTAAAATAACAGTCTATGAATATGCAATGACCATTGATATCCATGTTGAGTGTTGGGCTCAACCCATTAGAAGTCACTCCACTTCTTCCACCTGTGTTTCTTCTCTACAAAGTGCAAGTTGAACTCGTCACTAAATGGTTTCTGTGTCCCTGCTAGCTCTACAGTTCTGTTTCTAAAGACTTTAGTCACTGTAGTCAGCCTACTTCTCCAGAGTGCGATCTAAATCTCCTGAATTCTAAACACAAAGACGGACCTATCATGCGTGGTGTAGAAAACCCAGGGCACAGATGCACTCGAGCTAAGGGGACACCGCATAGGGCTGAGGAAGCAAGAGCCACCACCTTCAGCTGATGAACTAGTTATGTTTGCACGGTCCGGCCTGGCTCTCACTTAATGAGGGTCACATGCGCTCTCTTTCCCGATGCAGATACTATAACAGACTGGTCCGAAGCCTATTGGAATGTGACGAAGACACAGTCAGCACAATCAGAGACAGCCTGATGGAGAAGATCGGGCCCAACATGGCCAGCCTCTTCCACATCCTGCAGACGGACCACTGTGCCCAGACACACGCGCGTGCCGACTTCAACAGGAGGCGCACCAGTGAGCCGCAGAAGCTGAAAGTCCTCCTCAGGAACCTCCGAGGTGAGGGGGACTCTCCCTCCCACATCAAACGCACGTCCCAGGAGAGTGCATAACCAGGGAGAGGTATTCACCACACCTCACCAAACTAGTCTCATTTTAGTGGTGTCGACACACACCAACGTTGAGTTGTACTGTGCCTGGTTTGATTTTTTTTTTTTTAAAGTAGTTCCTATTTTCTATCCCCCCCTTAAAGAAAATTGCATGAAACTAGGGTTCTGTAATCAATATCCCAACATTCTACAATGGCAGCATTTCCCACCAACAGAATACATGTGATCATTCTGCCTCTCCTCAGGAGAGAGCACCCCGCCCCACCCCTTCCATCACCTTCCTCTGCCATGTCTTATCCCAGCTCCCCTCAAATGACCCTCAAAACACAAAACATTAAACGTAACTCCCCAGTCACTGTAATTTGAAGATGTGGAGCCCTTTTAGAATGGTTGCCCCAATAGCGATAGCCGATGAGAAACTTTATTTAAATGCATGTCTTAAATGCTCATAAAGATGTTAAATGGAATTCGTGTTATGAATCTGTGCTGGCCATGGACGAATATGAATGTCATGTTTGAATTCTTGATCTCTAATGAGCTAGTGTCTTAAGGTCTTGATCCTCCAGTATCTAATTTCCTTTCCGACACATTTACCAAATCGCTCGAGCCTGGCTCTCCAGACTCTGAGCCTACATCTTCTTGCATCTAATGAAAAACAAAAAGCTAACATCTTTACGTACTGTAACTGCTCAGAGCTTTAAAAGTATCTTTAACAATTGTCTTAAAACCAGAGAATCTTAAGGTCTAACTGTGGAATATAAATAGCTGAAAACTAATGTACTGTACATAAATTCCAGAGGACTCTGCTTAAACGAAGCAGTATATAATAACTTTATTGCATATAGATTTAGTTTTGTAACTTAGCTTTATTTTTCTTTTCCTGGGAATGGAATAACTATCTCACTTCCAGATATCCACATAAATGCTCCTTGTGGCCTTTTTTATAACTAAGGGGGTAGAAGTAGTTTTAACTCAACATCAAAACTTAAGATGGGCCTGTATTAGATAGGAAAAACCAACAGGTTTATCTGAAGGACCCCAGGCAAGATGTTAATCTCCCAGCCCACCTCAACCCAGAGGCTACTCTTGACTTAGACCCATCCTGAAAGAGCTCTGTCGCGTCCAACTGGGAATACTGGAACCAAAAAGAGCATCCTTTGGGCTTGGACCACTCACAGCATTGAAGAGGCTGACTATAAACCTTGAGAAGTGGCAGTTCTCAACTCGCCACCTCTCATCCGTGCCTGGTACTCCGGCAGATGATGACAGGGTGGGAGACTTTCCATTCAATCAATCGGGAACAAGTCAACCAGCCTTTGGGTCTTGAGTCCGGGGGACTTAGGGCTGAGGGAATATGAATAACCCTGGGCTGTCCAGCCTTAATAGACTCCTCTTACATTTTTGTCCTGTAGCACGCTGCCTGCCAAAGTAGTCCTGGCAGCTGGACCATCTCTGTAGGATCATTTAAAAAAAGAAAAAAGAAAAAAAAAAAAAAGAAAGAAAGAAAGAGGGGGAAGAGCTGGTGGTTTGATCATTTCTGCCGTGATGTTTACAAGATGGCAACCACCAAAGCCAAATGATTAACCTATCTATGAACAACAGTAGTTTCTCAGGGTCACTGTCCTTGAACCCAACAGTCCCCTATGATCGTCACTGCCCACCAAAGGTCAATGTCAAGAGAAGAAGAGGGAGGAGGGGTAGGACTGCAGGGGCCACTCCAAACTCGCTTAGGTAGAAACTATTGGTGCTTGACTCTCACTAGGCTAAACTCAAGACTTGCCCCCAACAAGTGATAGGAATCCTGGTGGGAGGAGGGCGGGCACATCTCCAGGAAAGTGAAAAGCAATACAACTTTACCATAAAGCCTTTAAAACCAGTAACGTGCTGCTCAAGGACCAAGAGCTGTCGCAGCAGACCCCGCAGCAGCAGCAGCACAAAACGTGGCTGCCCTTGTTCCCACACAGCCTCCAAGCATGCTGACATCAGATCGTTAAGGGCATTTTTATACTCAGAACTGTCCCATCCCCAGGTCCCCAAACGTATGGACACTGCCTTAGCCTCTTGGAAATCAGGTAGACCACATTTCTAAGTTAGACTCTCTCCCTCCCTCCCTCCCACACCTCCCCCCCTTCCCAGGCAAGGCTGACTTCTCTGAACCAGAAAAGCTATTAAAGTTTGTGTGTTGTGTCCATTTCGCAAACCCACCAAGCCAGGACCCCACCCCCCAAACGCGACGAGTAGTTCATGAGTATTCCTAGCAAACTCTTTTCTTTCCATCCGGTAGATTTTCTTTTGCTGTCATCTCTTCAAACCGTGGTACCCGCCTTTTCTCCCCACGATGGTATTTATATATGTATCTACAATACATGTATCTACAACATACAGAAAAGCAGTTCTCACAATGTTGCTAGTTTTTTGCTCCTCTGTCCCCTGCCCTCCTCTCCTCCCCCTCCCCCAACTCATCCCTTAAACGTCCAAAGCTTCATCTCGTGTTTGCTGCAGAGTGATTCGGGGGCTGATCTAGACCACAGTTTGCATGATTCTTTCTCTCTTGTGATTTGGTTGCACTTTAGACATTTTTGTGCCATTATATTTGCATTATGTATTTATAATTTAAATGATATTTAGGTTTTTGGCTGAGTACTGGAATAAACAGTGAGCATATCTGGTATATGTCATTATTTATTGTTAAATTACATTTTTAAGCTCCATGTGCATATAAAGGGTATGAAACATATCATGGTTAATGACAGATGCAAGTTATTTTATTTGCTTATTTTTATAATTAAAGATGCCATAGCATAATATGAAGCCTTTGGTGAATTCCTTCTAAGATAAAAAAAATAATAAAGTGTTACACGTTTTATTGGTTTCCCCCCATGTCTTTCATTGTTATTCTTTAAATAACTTCTTGAATGGGAATTTCTGAACATAGCCCACTAGTCACTAATTGTTGGTATGTATGTGAATATGATTTGAAAATCACATTTTCCTTATTTCTTTAAAACCATTCAGTGGCTCCCATTAATATCCCAAAGCTTTTTGGCGGCAGGCTGTTCAGATCTCCCTAGACTGAACTTTCTCCCTGGACAGCGACCTCTATACTCCAGCCACACAGGCAGCCCCGAGAAGAACTGTGCTTCTCCCTTCCAGATCTTTATCGATGATCCCTTCTCACTTTTTGGAAGATCTTTTCCTCCACCCTTTGCCTAGACTGGAAGCCCCTGGGGGCAGGGAGAGCGCTTGGTCACCTGTTATGTCCCAGCACGAAAATAGCACCCTCGATACTTTAAAATGTAAGAGAGAAGAAAGACAACGCCATCGGCATGACAAGGGAGGCAGATAGCTCTGCAGTTATGACAATTTCTGGGATTTGAATTCTGCCTCTGTCGCTTATCAGCTGCATGGTATCAGATGAGTTACTTAATGTCAAAACACATCAGTTTCTTCCTCTGCAAGATGAGAATAGTGAGGGGGATCTCAGAGCTGTTGTAAGGTGATAAAGTGCACCCCAATAAACAGTTGTGCTCAATAGGGTCAGCTGCTGTCATCACAAGTAGAAGGGATGAGAGCACAAACTACCCCCCCATCTCAGAAAATGGTAAAAGGATTCTCAACAGAATGACAGTCAGCTGGGTCTTGAAGGATGGGTGGAGTTTCAGGCATAGAAAAATGGGAACTTCTGTGGTGTGAGTCCCCCTCTCCCAAGAGAAACCTTATGTAACTTTTTTAATTAGTGGATTTTCCCATTTTTAAAAGCCAAATGGAGGCATTTTCCTCCATTTCATTCCTTTCTAGCTCCAAATTGCATTCAGATATGCGATCTAAGTTCAGATATGCACAGAACAGCTAACAAATAGAAAAATTGTTAAAGGCCAAAAATATGTTGCCTTTGCTTCACTCTGACCTGGCCAAGGGGGGGAAAAAAGTACATTTTATTATTTTTCTTCATGGTCAGTTATTCTTCTATCAATATTGATTTATACACAGAGGTTTGTATGCCAGGATATAGTGTTAATGCATGTATACCTGGCATTTCTGTGAACTCAGTTCAAATCCCAGTTCCTCAACTATCTCTATAGCCTTGAGCCAAGTGTCTGACATCTTCATATCTTAGTTTTTTCATTTACAAGAATACCCCTGTGAAATGGAGACAAATAAGTCTTTCCTCCAAGGGTAACCGAGAATTAAATGTTCTATATAAAGCACTTAAAATGGTGTTCAGCATATAGCAAGCACCCTCACAATAGTATTTATTGAGGGCTCAACAAATGTAAACTGTCACCATTTAACACTAATGGTGTCACCACCACTTAGAGTCTACTCGTACTCTCAATGTGAGTCTTGAGGTACCATTTTGGATAAAGGATGTTTTTCTTGCCTTTTTACCTTTTGTAGATTTTGCAGATTGCCATTTGTTTAATCAAGATTTTATGAATTTGAATTACAAAACATTGCAACCTACAAAAAAGGTAAACTATACTCTGATGAACACCTGCATCCCACCCCTCAAGCTTAAGAAATGAAATAGCACAGGTGTAACAGTGTCCTGTGCATGCCTCCCTCAACCTGTTCACAGTCCATGAATTTAAAACGTTTTGAAAAACCATGGCTCTAGAATGATAGGATTTCTCCAAGTATTGAAATGTGTTTTTAAAATTTCTATCATCTTTTCCAAAAAGATAACAGAATGGCTTACGAGCCTGGGGTACGAGAGAAAAGGTCATGGCATCCCTCCTGTGGGGTCCACATGAATGGCCTAAAAACCATCCCATTGCTCCTCAATCAGTGCATCTCAGATTTCCTACGCACACAAATCACCTGGGAATCTTGTTACGATGATTGAGTATGTCTGGGTGAGCCCCCAGGGTCTGCATTTCTAAAGTGCTCCCAGGTGATGCCGATGCTATTGCTCCACGGAGGATGCTTTGAGCCGCAAGGTCTCAGTCCCTCCATCTTAGAGACCTTCTCACCGCCACTACAGAGACGTTGCTGAAGTACAAGAATAATTTCCCATTCTTGCTTTAGTAGCTCTCACTGCTTAGAAGAAAAAAAAAAAAAAAAGTCAAGCCTCTTGAAGTTTAAAGCCCTCAAAATAGGGGTCCCTTCATTCTACCACGCACTCTAGGTTCTGGTGATGCTAACTTATTCCCTCAAAGACATGGTGACTCTTTCTGACTCTTTATTTTTGCATATTACCTTCACATATTTCTAAGTTCCTTCTAAGGAATTTCTTCTAATGAACAGCCATCTAACGCAAGCTCTTTTTTATTTGCCAAAGCCTGTTTCACCTTCTGGAAGCCTTCCTCAGCACAGCCAAACATGTAGCAAATTGCACTGATGGCTGCTTGCAAGAAGCAGAGGACTTCATCATCCCTGCGGTTCCCAGCACTTAACACAAGCCTGGCAGGTAGTAAGCATTTGTGAGTGCAAGGAAGGAAGGAGGGCATTCTCTCCTCTACCACCTAATCCATGATTTTCCCTCCCATAGGGGGCTCAGACCCTAGCCCCAATAGCAAGGTGCGCTGGGGAATGAAAGCCATGTTGCCATGGCAGGGAGAGAAACTAATTGTCATTTCAGGTCCCCTTCAGTATGCCAGCTATAGCCACACTACATAATACATTTCATTCTAGCACTGGCCCTGATAGAAGTGCACAATTGCTGTTACTTTCTCCGGCTAATCTGAGCAACAGAAGACTCGTCAACACACATACTTAGGTATTTGTGAAGTGTATGCAAGACATCATACTGGAGACGTGGGATACATGATCATCTACAAAGCAAGCTCCATCATGTTTCCTTGTATCCTTGGTTATTTTCTTGTGTAGTCATTCTTGTAATATCCCTCAGCTCACTAATTCTCCTTCCCTGTGTTCAAAACTCTGCCATCAACGGCAATCCCCATGGCTTTTTTTTTTTTTTTTTAAAACACCAAAGAACTTGAGGGCCAGGGTGAGAAAATGCCTAAGCCCAACCTACCATTTCCTTGTAAAAATCACAAGAGTAACACATCACTCCATTTTGCAAATAACTTTTATAGCTTGGTTGCTGAATAAATGTCAACTGAGCGCTGATGTGCTTCTGGACACTATGCCTGGGGGCTGACACGCAGCAGAGCTGAGAACTCGTTCAGATTCTTGCCTGCCCATGAATCCATCTCTGCTCCACCCTCCCTCAATTCTAAAGGGTTTGTGGCTTCCACTTGATAGAGTGCTAGTCTCAATTCTAGCACAATTAAGTCACACTGCAGGTGTACTCTACTGCAGGAAAACCAGATACAGTGTATGTCCCACAAGAGATTAGTTGTTTCCAACATGTGGTCAAAGCCCTGGAAACCAATTCCAATGATGATCTGCTCACTTGTCCTGGGATTTCTTGGAAGCACAATTGCTGCAAGCCACAGCTCACTCCCTGCACGCTGGCCTGAGCTCCTCTCCCCTCCAGCCTCTATCCATCAGGAGGCTGCTGGGACTAATCATTTGGAAACGCTGCAGCCTGCTAATCCCTTCGTGCCTTATATTCTGGTCATCCCAAAGTCACCACTCAAAATATAAGCCTCTGTCTGCTCACTCCCATGTGATTTTTACATTCCTCCCCGAGTCAATCTGCCACACTCTCCTTCCAACATCTGTCTAGTTCAGGGTAAACAAATTCTACTAAATCTTCAACCTCTTTAATATGCCTTCCAGTTTCTAGTCCTAAACTTGATTCCTCAAAGAACATTGTCTCATGCCATCCTCCTCCCCAGATGGATGCTTATTATTCCAGATCTCATGTTTGACAAAGGGGACCCCGTGTGCCACTTTTCCCAGTGCTGCTCCAGACTAGGATTCTGCCATTGTCCTTTAGAGCTTCTGATCAACCAAGGTTTAGGGACACCTTGCTGTATTTTCTCCTCTATTATCCAGCCCAGAAATACCTTGGAATGACAAGGACAGGAATAGCCTCTCACTCAATGATGTTGGTATCAGACTCATGATTTTCCCTTTTCATTCCCAAGTCACATCACAAATCTGGGAAAATTCAATATTCATGGGAGTGATTCATCCAGTGCTCTAACTTATCTTCCTCAGCTCCAAAAATGGTAACACGCATCTCCCATATCCACACCCTGGTACACACCAGTGTGGCTGCATTGGTTGCTGGCCCCAATTTGTCCTTCTCAATGTCAATGCCAGTGAAGTATGTCAAATATCACCCCTTTTCTGAAACATACAATTCTGAAATCTGAAATCCAAAATCTCCCCTTCTGACTACAGTTCTTTTTTTTGCATCTCTCCTACTTATTTTCACCACATGCACTATCCCAAGTTCTTTAACCTTCCGCCAATCTGCAGTCCCCTTGACCCTTCTACGTTCTCTCCTGGTCTTTCAACTGCCCCATCATCGTCTTCTCCCTGTCCAACCTTGAACCCATAGTTAATTACTTCAGCCACGCTATTGCATTGCCCTCTAATAGCTTGCCTCATCAATCTTCTGCTACTCAACCGGAAAAATCCTAAACCCTGGAGTCTGCCTTCTCAGCTAGGGAGGAAGAAAAAAAAAAAAAAAAAAAAATCACAATGCCATGAACAGATTTGGTGTCACTTAAAATTTGTCAGCTTCAGGCTCAACAGGACCCTCAGTGCTGCCTGAGAATCTTCTGATCCATCCCTGTTCAGCTCCCTTTTCTACTCTCCATAGCAACTGTAAAACCTTCTCCAATTCCTTCAAACCTCCCACCAACCACCCTCCCTTCCAATGCCCCGCAGAAAATCTCATCTCCCACTGCACAAAATAGAAACTATCACATGGCAAATCCCCCAATTCCCTGCCACCCTACCCCATCCACACCTGTTCTTTGTTATTTTCCTCTATCACAAAAGGTGCAGAATTTTTCTCTTCTCGTCTCAGACTAGTGAATCCACCTGAATTCTAGATCCCAGTTGTGTCTCCCCCTCTAGCAGGCCGCTCCCAGCCTTCAGGGGTTCGTCATCAGAATTCTCTCCCCATCAGCCTGCTTCATCCCTGCAGCTGAGTCAGCACCTCTCCCTCCTCGCTTCCCCTCACAACCATTTATCTTTCAGCTGCCTCCCCTCTCTCTCATCCCTCCACGACCAATCTTCTTTCTAAGGAGACGGGCTGCATTTATTGTCTCCATTTTCTTACCTCCCATTCAACCCTGAACCCTTCAGAATCGCATCCACCTGCACCCAGTTCCTACCACCAAGGTCAAAAAATTCCTCGTTGCTAAGTCCAGAGGCAACTTTGTATCCCCCGTCTCATTGGATGAACCTGTGCCATTTGATAGACATGCCGTTCTCTGCAAAAGGCTTGACAACACTTCTAAACGCTCCATCTCAATCCGTACCTTTCCCTCTTATTTAAATATTGGAGTCCCTCAAGCTTTTTGTTGGGGACTTTTTCTTCTCATTCTATATACTTTTGGCATTATTGTCTACTCCCACATTTCAATTGCTGTGTGTTAATAACTCCAAAACTCTATTTTCCTTAAAAACTCAACTGAGCTTCACAAGTCCAAATATCAGACTGGAGGAAATCCACTCTGGTGTATGACAACCACCAAAATCCTAACACATCCAACGTCTCCAAACCTCGTTTATTTCTTGAGGAGACTGATCCCTCCTCTGTGTTCCCAAACTTGTGGAATGGTATCTCCCTCCTCCTGAAATGTGAGTACCACCTTTGGCTCTTCTCTGCTCTTTCAGCAAATCATACCCATCGATTCTTCCTGCTTACTGCCCTAATTCTATTTATGCACATTTGGCCCCATCTTCCTAAGGGCCTCCTGGATCCTCTCCCTGATTCCAAGGAATACCTAACAAACTGCCCTCAACCCCAAATCCATTCCCAACCTTCACTGTTTTCACCATCCTGTCACTTATTTGAAAACCGTCGATGACAACGCTAGGAATCAGACAAAAATATCCACACTGCCAAATATGCAATATAAAATGCTATATAATCTGGTCACATCTTACTGTTCAGCCTCATCTCTTGCTAACCAATCCAACCCCTGCCTTACTGCTCCCACTGTGAGCTCCAGCCACACACGTGGTATATGCAACTCCATGCATTTCCCTTGCACTCCTTGACTTCTGTTAACACCACCATATTAACTACCCAGTAATACTTTGTTAATACTATTCCTTCTTTATTGGCATGTGCGCACACACGTGCACACACACACACCCCTCCATGTCTGGCTAACTAACTACTATTCGTCCTTTAGGGCTCAGCGAATTCATCTCTTCCTCCAAGAAGTCCCCCATAACTACCTAAAAATGGGTTAGATGCCCATTCTACATGCATCCAAAGCACCTAGTGGTTAAATTCTAACAGAGAATTGAATTTGCCTATTGACTTGTTCATCTTCATCTGTAGGAGAGGTAGTAAGTGTCTTTTCTCAAAATTGTATGCTAGTGTCTAGCACAATGCCTGGCACCCACAAGTTATTCAGTAGGTGTTTGTTGAATTTAATTGAATGAGCATGTGACATAATTAAATTAAAAGGTGGTCATTCTTTCCAGAAAATATTGTTCTGAAATGGCAGCAAGACACATATAAGGCATACAAAGAGTTATCTAGGAGAATAAACACTCAGGAAAAGCAGCAAGAAAATGAAAGCCATGGTCCAAAACAAATACAATTGGGCGCTGCAGATGAGAAAAGCTCAACATAGATACATTCTACAGTCTAACTGGAAAAGATTTTTTGACAATTATCTGGAATTGATCAGTGTTTCAAGGAAACAAACTTTCAATCACTACTGATGGGAATGCAAAATAAAAGTACCTTTGGGGTGATACTCTATTAAAACCTATACAATGTCTTAAAATCTTACAAATCCTTTGACCTAGATATTTCTAGAAACATAGTGTAAGACAATAAATGCAACAGTTTACTACAGAGATACTCATCACAACAACTTCTGTTACCAAAAAAGTTCCAACTAATCGATGTCTGACAATAGATTGATTAGAGAAATTGTGATGCAATGGTGTTTACTCATTAAAAAACATACAAAACAATTGCCAGTGATGCAGGTTCAAAAATAAAAAAAGGATACAAAACATTTATAGACATATACACATAAGTGAAAAACACTTAGCAAAATGTGTGATATGATCTCTTGTAAAAACATAGGTATGCATATAAAAAAGGATTAGAAAGTTATATTAATATAATAAAACGTGGGTAGTGATTACCTTTGTTTCATAGTGTTACTTATTTTGAGTTTGGGTTTGAATGGAATTTTTTCCTACAATTTTTACAGAATATTTTTGTAGTAAGACAGAAGAAAAATTTTAAAAAATCAAAATCAGTCACTATTATACTATTCTAGTTTGACCTTAAAGGATCCAAAATGTTGATACCATGTTCTCACCATATATATTTATGCAAAATGCCTCATTAAAGTAGCAAATTCCTTTGTGTTACCAGCTACTCATAAATATATATATATATCTCCAATGATTTTAATATTTAGATATATGTGCCTATTCCAAGAAAACTGCTAAATGACACAACTCAAGATCAAGGTGATTTATACAACGTGCAACACCATGACCCAGCTCCTTCTAAGTGCCAGGCTCCATCCATGCCAACCACACTCTAGGACTAACGCCCACCTTCACCTCTACAAAATAATGCGTTTATCATCTTTTCTTATTTTTTTAGTGAATGGAAAGCACTTCTTGCCAGGGTACTAATTTGCCTTTCTTTCTATACAATGTTGAAGCTGTCATGACGACACACAGGCTTTGAGCTAGCTTCCCGGATGGCAAAACTGATTCACACCTGCTCTCTGCCCCAGCCCCACTCTCTTTGGCTCTAGGACCAAAGTGGCCATTTGCAAAGCAGCTTGATCAGAAACCAGAGCGGAACCAGCTGTCCCACTTTTGATCAAACGGATTGCTCAGTCCTCCTTACTCTACTGAATAAGGAACTCGTCTCATATGCTAATGAAATAAAATCACTTGCCTTGTTAGACACTAGAAGGGAAGTAGCAAGACCTGGATATGAAGATCTGCAGACCCCAAAGCCGCCCTGATACGCTGTCAGAGCAACCAAGCACGAGGGTCTCCAACCCCCCCAAGTCAGGACATACAGTTTGACAAGGAGGCCATGAAGTCAATGCAGGAGGACATTCGCAATCTGCACTCTCATAAAAGCTGGGCTATAACGTCACCACACCCAAAAAGGACTACCCCACCCTACCCCACCCCACCCATCTTTTAGGACTATTCAATCTGTAACAAGAAACCAAATGGGTAAACCCAGAGCTCAGTGCAAAGAAACGAAATTAGCAACAGTGCCTTGTTCTAGAGGTTTCTGCGAGCTTAGTGAAGCCCATACCCCGCAAGCTCGGCTTCCCCTCACCTTTCCTGCAAGAGCTCTGCCCTGCCAGCCACGTCCTTGGCCTCAGGCTCAATGGCTGTGGCCAGAGTGTTCATGATCCACAGCTCAACTTCTCTTGAACCCTCTTGACCCTTTCTCAGCAAGTCCTGCTGAGCCACCAAGAAAGCCAATTCTGATCATCTCCAGGGTCTACCCGCTTCACTAACCTACTACTAGCCTCCCCTTCCCACATTCTCCTAGAAGAGGAGCACGTTACATAACTTAACTGGATTTCTCAATCTTGTCCGAACAATGACAGCCCTCAGTATACTGAGATAGTGGAAATGATTTCCCTGTAAAATAAATTCATGGGGCCACTTAACAGAGTAGCTGCAGGGGCCTGGCTAAGAGCCGGCGTCTCCTGCTGCCAAAAAGCCAGTTTCCCTTTATCTTTCCTTTCGTGCCACTCTCTTTTCATTTAAGGTTAATGTTCCTGGGCTTTTTGAAACAGGTGACTCTAGCCATGTTAATAAAGCAAAGTGTGATAGCATCTTCTGTGACTTCAGATGTCAAACACTGAAGAGAAGAGGAGAAAGTACTTTTAAATGACCACATCGTCTTAATAACATTCCAGTGGAGAAAGTGCTTATCTTGATTTTAATTCTCCGGTCTCCTTTCATCTCTTCCTCTAACAATATAGCTCAGAAAAAGATCGCCCATGAGGTACTTATCGGAAAGACATTACTAACAGTTAGTGGGAGCCGGCTGGAGTGTGGGGCAACTTAAGGGCAAGGATTGGAGGGGGAAGTGACAACAGAGCCTGATTAGAATACACTCTACACTCTGTAAGCCCAGGCAGAGGTCCTAATCGCAGACTTGAACACACTCAAAATTTAATTTAATTTAATTTGAACAAAGCATGGCCCGAAATTCACCTGGGAGTTCCCCCTGTAGAAACGGCTCATCAAGAAAATACTTAGGGTAGACAAACCTAGGGAGAGAATGTTTACCTTCCTTAGGAAATTAAGTCGTTCTCCATCTCCAAAGTAGCTCTAATTTAAAACAAGTCATTCTCTGGAATAAATCCTTGGCGCCTAGGATTCCTGTATTCCCAGTTTAGAAACCAATGGCTTGGGGATCAGAGGTTCATATCTCAAAGGGTGACAGATATTTTTTCATTTATAACACAGGGAATCATCAGAAAGCAGACTCTCTTCTTAATCCTGCTCAAAGCAAATTACTTTATTCCCTTTTTCTTATAAAGCAGCACATGGACTTCACCCCAAAGTCATTGTTAATGCAAATATGATGTTGACTTTAATAAATTTTCTGTATTATTTTAAAAAAAAATAAAATAAAATAAATAAAACAAGTCATTCTTAGTTGGTCTTAAACCTTGTGACTTTAAATCGCTATTGGCCAACATGGCACCATTTCCCTTTATGTGAAAGTCGGACTTGCAGAAATCTCAGTCTCGGTCAGCGTTGCTCAGGGTGTCTGAGCCACGCACTCCCTGCATCAGAAGCATCTGGGATTCCAGGCAGAGTTCTACCCTCCGCTTCCCTGTAGTTCTCCGACAGATCCAAGCCCCTTCCCCAACCAACCTTCCGAATCAGAATCTCTGCTGGAGTTTGAGTTTGGAGTCTAGAAGCAACTCCAGCAAGTCACGTTTCTGGCAGGCTGGATAGATATGGGTGGTGGGTTTCACCTATTAAAAAGTCTGGATCCAGGGATTCAACTCAAGATAGAATTAAAGAATTTTGGACATCCAGTGCCAGAAACCCAAGTGTTACTGCCCGAGCTAAGTAGCAGTTTCAGTCACTAGAGAAAAGATGGTGCCTCGTGAGGCTTCTAGATCAAACGTAAGCAAAGAAGGTGAGAATTAAGGACTAAGGGACAATGGACACATCTTGTTAGCAGAGGTCCAAGTCCAGAGATGGAAATGCTGGAGCAAAGATCCAAAACCCTGAGGCAGAGCAGATCATCAGTGAATATAGACAGAGCCACAGTTAGCAAGATGGACATGGCAAGGGTGCCAAGTAAGGTCTTCTGAAGAAGGTGTTTGGGACAAGACCAAGCCCCTGGGTTCTAGGGCTGGAACAAGGCAGGTTTACACAAGCACATCTGATTCACAAGAGCAAAATGAGTCCAAGCTGCTCCAACGTCAGGGTCTCCCTGAACTCAATGTGTTATAAATACAGGGGTTTCCATAACAATGTCTTGTGTGAGATCACAAAGCCACAGTGGGAATCCACCACCACATGGAGGGAGGATAAGGGACATAGGAGCTGACATCACTTTACACTCCCAGGCTGAGTTTTAACAAGGGCAAGATAAGTCAGCATTAGCCCGGTGTGCAAGCTCCGCTAGTCGGGGCACTCAAGGCCAGGCCCTGGAGGAACAGGCTCACCTGTGGAAGGGGCATTCCTACTGCTCAGCATTGAGCAATTGGCCAGGCAAGAGGTTAGAGAGGAATCAGGAGCTTTTTCCACACTCTGGCTTTGTCCCTGCCTACGTAAGCCAGCAGCACAGGTAGCATGAAATGACATTAAAAAAAAAAAAAAAAAAAAAAAAAAAAATCAACATTCAGTGAGCTTACCAGGGGGTTTCTGTGCTAGCTGCTTTCCCATATACTATTTAATAGTTCCAACAAATCTCAGACGTTGTATTGTCCCCATTTTACAGGTAAGGAAGTCAAGGACCAGAGAAGTTACGGCACCTGCCCAAGGTCTTACGTCTTGTAAGAACCAGAGCCCACACCTTGAATCCAGTTCTGTCCAGTTCCAAAACCCAAGCTTGTTCCATGACACCAGGCTGTGATGCCTCCTTTTCTGTTCTTGCTGCCTCTGAGGCCCCCCTCCCCCCAACTCTCTCCACTTGTTTGGATGTCACTCGAACTTCAAGGCCCAGCTCCATTCCTACCCTCCTGTAGGAAACCCGAGTTATCCACCTATGTTACCCTCCCCCTTTCTCATCTTATCTTACAGCAAGGGGGGAAAACACTAAGCAGTTTAGCCTCAAGACAGGTGTTAGAAGCCAAAAATCAAAGATGGTGCAAAGTCAGGCTTCCAGGAGAGAAAAAGAAAGGAATTGACATATAGTTAAAGTAGCCAAAACAGAGTCAAAGCTGGTCCCAAGTCTAAATATCCATTAAGGCAGGAAAAGACAATAAAGCTTGTCAGAGAACGTGCAAGAGGAATAGTCTGTAAGTGCACCCCCCTCCATGATCTTCCCATAACTACAGTACACAAGATATGCAAAACACAACTGGAGCAGAAAGATACACCTCCCAATGCCAGGCATGCAAGTCGGCAGAGAGCAAGCCAGCACCAGGTCTGCAGCCTGGAGATGCAGATACTGTTCCTGGCTGCCACCGATTTTTCTCTGTGATGTTGGACAAGTGCCTAAACCTCTCTGTACTTTTATTAATTCATGAACAATATGTCTAATTCCTGTCTCATAAGAATGCTGTGAAAATTAATGAGCTTATAAAAAACTAAACAAAACTCATGTAAAAGTCCTTTGTATACCCTAGAGATGCTATAAACACCAGGTGATCTAATTTAAAATACAGATGTGTGTTTCCACTTATATGAGCCAATAGAAGAACATTCAACTTTACAAAGCAATGGCTTTTTTAAAAAAAGCGGGGGGGAGTTCCATGCTGAAAACATAACATCCTGAAAAAGCAAAGAAAATTGATGCTAAGTACTCAGTTTAAAGATTTAAATACTGTAACAATAACCTTTATTGAGGGTTTACTATGTTAGGTGCTACAGTGAGTATGTATAATTTGATTTAATCCTCAGAATAATCCATTGTGGGGGTCCCTTCCTATTGCCCATTTCACAGGTAAGGAAACAAATTCTGAGAAATAAAGTAACCAGCCCCAAGTTACACAGCCAATCAGTAGTGGAGAAAAGATTTGAACCCTAGGACCGCCTAATTCCTCATCCATTTCTCTTTCCATCAAATCACATTGTTTCCCCCAATGAACATGTAAGACCCCCTAGGCCACTTAATGTTTTTAAATGCATTAAAAAAAAGAAAGAAAGAAAGAAAAAGCTTGGCATAGCAGCTAAGGGAGAAGGCTTAGAAATCTAAATGTTCATCCATTCTAAAGACAATATAGAAGATAAATGATCTCTAAAATTAACAAGTCACTGGGAAAATAACATGTGATGTGTGACATTATTTATATCTGCTGCTCTTCCACTCAGCTCACTTTGGTCGCATTTTTGATGAGGGTTTCTAGGAGCACAGAATTCGCTGGGTCCCCCCCCCTCCATGGAGAATCGAGAAGGGCAACTGCTACCTGAGACCTGGCCCCCCCAGCCCTCACATGGTGTACAAACTTGGGCAAGTCATTTCCCCTCTCCGTTAAGTTTAATACGATAGAATAAATGTGACAGAGAGCAAATCCACCACCGGGCACTGGACTAGACAGTCTCTTCCAGCTATAAAGTTCCGTACACTGTAATTCACCTGGCATAAATTAGCACATTCAATTCTTTCCAACATCCAACTCATCTCTGCGAAGTGCTGAAAAGTCACTCAAGCCAGTGCTGAATCGGTTCCTCATCACAAACCTAGCAAGCCCCGACTCTAACTTTCCACTCTCTGCTGCCTGACATCTCAGCGATCTGATGATTAATACACCATTCTCCTAAGGGAGCAATCGCCTCCTGGCCCCAGGGTGGGTTGGTGACCCTGGGCTTCCTCCAGCCCACGTGGTGTCCCACCTGTTTCCTCTCTCTCAGCCACACAGTTCTCAAGACGCTGCCTAAAGCCCAGAAGCAAAGAGGAACCCCACCCAGCACCCCTGAGCCCTAGAAGTGGAGCTGAGTTGAGCCAGCCGTTCAGGGGAGAGCCGGAATCCTCCCTTTCCAGCCTCACGAGCCGAGCCCGAGACCACTGGGGCCCCTCTAAGCCATCTGCAGCCTCCCTCTCTGCTCAGCCAGGAAGCGTGCAGTGCAGGGGAGGGGAGGGGAGGGGAGGGGAGGGGAGGGGAGGGGAGGGGAGGGGAGGGGAGGGGAGGGGAGGGGCCCTATCATTCTTCCCAGAAAGGAACTGCAGAGGTGGGGGGGGGGGGGAAAGTAAGCATCCAAGGGCCAATCTCACCTGTCACTTTATGTGAGGCCATCTGCAAGCTTACAGAGACATTGCTAATACCCAAAACCCCAGGCTGCCATTTTTCTACGTTTTTGTTCCCATTTTGTCTGATCCTGCAGCACAGGCTGAGGTGAGCCCCAGGGAGCTGCTGAATGAGTCTGGGATGGTATCCTTGGGGCTGGAGTTCAGCTGGGTAAAGTGGTCACTATCAGCAGAACAGTCCCCTCTCCAGGTGGGGAGGACCAAAGCATGGCTGAGGGATGCTCACTCATCCTGTGCCCCTGCACCAGCACCTCCCCCCCTCCCCCACAAACCGTGGGACCTCAAGCCAAAAATAAAAAGCTTCAGGCACTCCAGCTTCACCCACTGTAATTGCCTTGGACTTCCTCCTTCTATCCTTGCCCTTTGTTTTTCTGGCTGCTCCAGGGCAGGGGAATTATCACACATAGGCTTTGCCATCAGACAGGTAAAGACCGAGTCCCAGCTCTGCCATGCTATTAGTCGTGTGAGCTTCAGCACAGTCCTTCCAACTATCTAATCTTCAACTCTCTCATCCAGATGAGGTCACAGATACTGACCCACACAGGGTTATTGGCAAGAGTGCATGGATAAGGTATGTAAAGTCTAGAGGATAGTAGGACCTCAGGAATGGTCACACTTCACCCCTGGCTCTATCCCCAGGCTCAAGCACTGTATGTAGTTGCCCCAACACAAGTCAACCCAGAATAGCACCTGTTGATTCCAGCCCCCCTGCCTAGCCCATGCCAACAAGGCCTGGGGAGAAGGGGAGCCACGGGGCAATGTTGGGGAAGAGGTGGATGTCCTCAGACCCAAGGGGACAAAGACACAAAAAGGAGGCAAAGCGGAGTGCAGGGAAGGACCCTGACATGGGCAGAAGATGTGACAGGAGCATTTGGAGCTTAGTTGCAAGTTGTGCTGTCCATGTGGCTCTTTGGAGTCACAGGAAGAGCTAGACAACACTTTCAAAATAGTATCCAGGAAGGGTAAAGTCTATACCCCCTCAGCTATGGCACACCTCAGTTTGAAAGTTGCCCTTCCCTTCCTGAGAGCAGATTAAGGAGAAGTGAGGATGAGGGCACTGGACCCCGGAGGAAACAAAGGAGGAACAGCTCAGGAAGGGGAGGGCATAGCCCCAAAGATAAACCGTCACATTCTCAGTTTTCCATTCCTTTGGAAAGGCCTACAAGTGTCTTCAGTACCAGGTGCGAGGTACATCTCCTGTCCCCAGTACCAAACACAGGCTCTACAAACATGGATGAATAGACATCATAGTGCAAGTTGCTTCTGTACTCTTAACATGTTCTGTCCACCCTGTGGCTGCCCTCCATACCAGTCCAGAACTCCAGCACCATACCACGTGAAGCTTGACCCTGAGCATCAACCCCTGGCGGAGTCCGCCCCACCCAACCCAAGCACCCACTTATCTGTCCTTCCCCGTTTCATTCCCTGGTTCCACCAGCCCAACTCTTAAGAGGCAGCATTAGTTAGTAGTTGGAAGTGAAGACGCTGGAGCCCAGCTATGTTGGTTCAAATCCTAGTTCTCCTGGTGGTAGGAATTTGGCAAGATACCCCCTATCCCTCTCTGGACCCTGAGTTCTTCTTCTGTAAAGTGGGGATGGCAGTTCTTCTTAACATTCTCATAAAGGTTAAGTAACTTGATACATGGAAAGGGCCCATTGGACAGTAAATACTTCAACCCCTCTCCTTGGTCTGACAACACATTTTAGATCATTTGTGCCGAGACTCTGAATTCCTCTCCAAGTGGATTGCTAAGTCTTCACATGATGTCACTGCAAGTACTTCTATTGCTTTAGGAAAAGCTACTGTCTCCACCAGCTCCCCAAGCCCACCCTACCAAGAGCCCAGACCAGCTAGGCAAGCCCCTGAGGGACCCTGCAGAAGAAAACATACAGTCAACATGATGTCCCGGAACACCCTACAGGTACCTTCAATAATGGAACTTGAATTGGACCACCTGCTGCAAACATCCCCCTGAAAATTATTGCATGCAGAGCTCTTACGCTCAGCAGGCTACAGTTTCTCAATCTATAAATGGAAGTGTTGGAGAGACCAGGGGGTTCCTAACATTTTCTGCATTTGAGTCTACGGTACAGACCCTAAGAGCCCCAAGACTAGATTTCTAAAATCTTTTAGCTCCAAGACTACATAAAACATACACATAAAGCTAGGTGAGAAAATATGACACAACATGTGGACAAATGTCACTCATCTGGTATATACTGCTGTGTGAGTGCTGTTAAAATCTTGAAACACCTCTATTCTGGGTGGCAAAATGGCATCTGTCCCAAAGCACTCTCATCTCTGTGCTCCCTGCCATCCCGGCCACTCTGGCCCTTCCCCTTAGGCCCCAAAGACCTCCTCATCACCTAGAAGTCTCTAAGAGAAAGATCTGTCCCAGAGGGGACCTTTGGAACCATGAGCTAGCACTGTGGGCAGCAGCCATCATGATCAATTAATGCTCAATGTTTTGAATGTCATCCCTAGTGTATAACAAGTCTTCAAAGAACAGTGCAGACAAAAATGGCCTAGATCAGAGGATGTCAGAACAGTTTCATGGAGATGGTGACACCTGAGCTGGGCCTTGAGATGACTTTGGGTGTGGACAGCATGAAAGGAGGAGCCCATTCCAGAAACAGGAATAAACTCGGAGAAGGTGAAACCTGAGGAGTGTTCAGTGAGCAGCAGGAGTAAGCAGATGACACACATGAGAATAATGGTGGAAAAGCAGGCAGGGACCAGCCTGGGGAGGACCTTACATAGCAAGCTAAGTAGTTTAGACTTCACCCTGTGCTGGACAGTCAGCCATATATTAAACAAGAGGAAGTGCTAGTCTTTTAGCTAGGGTATTTCTACCCATCTAACCATACCACGTTATTCTAAAACTCCCCAGCCTCAGAGTGAAATGAAAAATTTGGCAACTCCAAGTATTATTTTAACAGTAGATCATAAAGCCCAGGGGAATCGAGTTTTGTCCTAACTCTACACCCCATTTGACATCTCAGTCTCCAAGGCCCTATACAACTAAGTTAATTGACATTTAGATAATTTGGGCTCCAGTACATCATTTTCTTCTAAAATTTGGGGAAATTTTATGATAGTTTTAGAATAACGTGGTGTGGTTAGGAAGCAGTCTGGGGACTCAGGGGCTGGAGTTCAGTAGGGATGGCAATAATGGAAGAACTGGAAGGGAAGAACAAGTCAAGTTGCTTCTCGAGGATGACTACAGTGAAACTTGAGAACCTGGTACCTGTCTTCATGGAGTCAGATGTAGGAGATAAAACCAAGAGCTAAGAGGCAAAGAGAGGCACTAACAGAAGAAAGGAAGTGACGTGAGCACGACCAATGAAACTGCCTCCAAGGCTGACTTCTGTTGTATTTTCAGCTGTAAAGGTGGAATGGGGCAAAGGGCCCAGGTTAAACTCACAAGTTTAGGCACATATAAGCAGGTTAACCTCTTACCCCCTTACTAGGGCAGTTAACATATAACTACTTGTTCCATTATTGATCATATATATATATATATATATACACACACACACACACACACACACACACACAGTATGAACACATGGCACATTTTAAAAGATTCAGTCCACATCTAGAGATGACTATGGACTACAAGTAGGAAAAAAAAAAAAAAAAAAAGATCCTAGGTCTTGATTTAATTGAAGACTTCAGAGGAGTCTCTGTCTCTAGCCCTTGGTTTATTTCCACATCAAACTGTGGCCAATATGAGTTAAACTTCTGGTGGTTTGGAGGATAAAGTGAGAGAAAGCATTGTGAAAGCACTTTGGGAAAGCATGTGTGTTATATCAGTGTACGAGAGCATATTATTAAAACAGCTTTGTGGGCTACTTAGTTTTCAGCTCTTTCTTTCAAAGCCAGACTAATCCCAAGAACCCAAGCCAATGGCAACCCATTTATGATTATAGTCAAAACATGACTTGATTCCTAGAGCAGCTCACCCTGACTTGCTTCAGGTTCTTCTCCCAGCTTCACTAAGTAATTTTACCCTGGGGTTGCCAGGGGTGGGTGGCATCCATTCGCATTTGAATTTCAGATGAATAATTTAGTATATGTTTTTTCCACATCACACATGTGACAGACTTATATTAAAACTATCTTTAGGCCGGGCGCGGTGGCTCACGCCTGTAATCCTAGCACTCTGGGAGGCCGAGGTGGGCGGATCGTTTGAGCTCAGGAGTTCGAGACCAGCCTGAGCAAGAGCAAGACCCCATCTCTACTAATAATAGAAAGAAATTATATGGACAGCTAAAAATATATATAGAAAAAATTAGCCGGGCATGGTGGTGCATGCCTGTAGTCCCAGCTACTCGGGAGGCTGAGACAGGAGGATCGCTTGAGCTCAGGAGTTTGAGGTTGCTGTGAGCTAGGCTAAGGCCACGGCACTCACTCTAGCCTGGGCAACAGAGTGAGACTCTGTCTCAAAAAAAAAAAAAAAAAAAAAAAAAAAAACCACCTATCTTTGTTTATCTTAAGTTCAAATGTGTCTTTATTTGCAAAATCTGACACTACCTAATCCACATACTAACCCTCTTGTCTCCTCCTGAACCCAATAATTTTCAATATAGTAACGCGTTTAGTCACTCTTACATCAGAAAGGGAGACATCAGCCACCAATTTTCATCTTGAAGAGTGGTTTTTTATTCGTTTCATAAATATGTGTCAACATTTTTCTCATAAAAAGACTGTAAAAACAAAAAGCTCAGATTAAAAAGCCTATCTCCCCAGGCCCTTTCAAATCTTTATACTCATGTTCCAGGTCAGCCTCCCTAAACAACAAACACTAATCTCAAAACAAAACCAAGAGAACCCTCTTCTCTTGCTCCAACTGTAATTCTCACCTACATTAAATCAGTAGGATGCAAAGGCTAAGGCTCATCAGCCTCGGATGCATATTGCAATCAAGGGAGCATTAGAAAATTCAAAAGCTCAGATCATACCCCAGAGGTCAATTGTATCCCAGGCCACCACAATCACTTGGGGTGGCTCTCAGACATCAGGTTTTTTTTTTTTTTTAAACCTCCCCATATGATTCTAGTCTGCATCCAAGGTTGATAGCCACTGCCTGATCCTTCATCTCTCATTTTTATACCCAGCCCAGGCCCCTTAAGGAAGCTTTGGGAAGATAAGGAACAAGTGGTTGTGGAAAGGAAACACAACAGCAGGAAGAAAGAAGATCTGGTTTCACCTGTCAGTCCCTCAAGTTCTGAATCTGGATTTGGTGTTTTTCCTACTTTGCTCCATGGCAAAAATGGCTATGGCCAAAGTAAATATATCACATCCAAAGCCTATGATCAAATCTTCTTGATATTAACAGAGATTTAAAATATGGGGTAAAATATGAACACCACCACTTTTAAAAATAGTAACACATTCAATCCTCATAACCAGCTCTGTAAGTATCACATTCACAGTTCAAATAAGGAAACTGAAGGTCATGGAAGGTAGGTGACATCACCTAGGTCACCCAATGTGTAAGTGGTCCAGTTAGAGTCGCGATCAACCTCTTTCTGTACCACCACAATGCACCACCACATACAGCTGCTTAGGGCACGTGCTGTCCAATTCCAGGGAGCATAATTCATTGTATTATGGTGTGAATGGGGGCTCTTGAGTAGAGCCATAGACAATCCGTACAACCTAATAAAGCAGCTCTCAACTGCTTTCCCTTAATTAGCAGAGACTGTTGATTAAAGAACCTGTCATCAGAAGTTTGTGAATGGGAGTCTGATTTTGAGACAGTCTCCTGAACCAGGTAGGAAATCGTCGTATGATTTTTGTCCCACCACTGGGCAGGCTGGACTTCAGAAGGCGTGCATGAGATAGTGAGATTCAAAGACAAAGCCTCCTCTCATAGCCACCTCCAGCTCAGTATTTCCTGAACTCTCTGCCCCACCATAGCTCAAAACAAGTCCATTCCAGTGTTTTTCACGTGGTAATTCTAGCCAAAGGCCTGGGGCTTATTTTATGTCCACACCCTCTCTTCTCCCTTGCTTTCTCTCTCAAAGTTAAGATGTCCCGACATTTTTACGTTCTAAATAATTCTCTTATATCCCCTCAAATGTTCATCCCTAACCCCATATTGTAGTTCAGGTCCAACCATCTCTCCTCTGGGCCAACCTAACAACCTCTTGTCTTCCTAGAGTCAGTATTTCCTCATCTTTCACACTGCCACCAGAGGGATCTTTCTGATTACACACCTCTACGTTAAAGGGGAACCTCAGAGAAGCTCTCCACCGCTTACAAGATGAAGGCTACATCTTTTTAGCCTGATATGAAGATTTTCATGAGTTGGCTGGCTATTTCTCCAGACTCACTCATCATTTCTACCTTCCCTATTACACTTTGGTAGAATCAATCTACTTGTAGCTCCCACCTCGTGCCACCGGGCTCCACACTAATGTGTTTTTACTCATGGTGAACCTCTGACCTTAACTATCCTCTTCTCCCACCATGCCTTCTTTATTAAATGACATCTTCCGAGTTTTCAAGGCTTAAGTGTCCAAAAGCGGCCGTAATTCAATACCCACCGTGCGTTTACAGCCTCACTTTTGAGCTCCCGTAGCAACTTTTATCATGGCTCTTACTGCATTACATAAAAAGTGCCATTTCTGCCTGTTCATGTGATCTACCTCCGAGATCATAAACTGATGACCTAAGGGCTAAGTGCAACCCCAGATGTTTTTTGTTTGCTTGCAATATATCTTAAAACTCTGTATCACGTGCCAACATTTAAAAGATGATGCTCAACTTCTATCCAAGATATATTAATAGTAATAAGGACCAGATTTACCCTCCTGCCTCAAACAACCAAACAAAAAGAAAAGCATATGAAACGAAATTTTCCAAGAAACTTCACATCACCTAATGAAGGACAATGATCCCCGAAAGATGGTAAACAAATGAGGTGAGCCCTACCATTGCCCCGATATATAGGCCTTGAAAGAGTTTTCAGGCCATGCATAGAAGGGAGGCTCCAAAGGACTCCTGAATTCAGAAACTGAGTTGAAAGACCAAGGTGGTCAGAATTCACAGCACAGAAGATCAGAAAGGCGAGAGCTGCACGGGGAGAGAATCTCCTATCTGCAAGGGGTCCCCCATTAAGTATTCAGCAGAATACTATTTAGCACCTGAGGCCAAGGAAAGAATCATCCAGAAGGACCAGGAAAAAAGTTCCCAGCACGCACATAAAGCCAAGAATATCGATTGTCAACAGCCAGACTAGAAAACCTCATAATTCACAGAGCATTGGGTACAGTACCCAGAAAGGTCTTGCCTCAGTAGTGAGATAATTCGCCCTAGACCAAATACCGTTTTTGTACACCACTTAACAAATCTTAAAAGCAATACACCAAATGAATCCAAATATTTACCACTATCTCGGATATGTGCCTGAAACAAAGGTGAAAATATTTGTAAGAATACAAAAATATCCGGCATCCAACAAGTAAAATTCACAATGCCTAGAATCCAATCAAGAATTTCCAGGCATGCAAAGCAGCCAAAAATATGCTTATAGAGAGAAAATTCAGTCAATAGAAACCAATCCAGAACTGACACAGATTTTAGGATTACCAGACAAGGACATTTAAAAAATAAAATAGTATTCCGTATGTTCAAGAAGTAGAGATATGGAAGCTACAAAAAAGACACAGATGTGATGTTTAGATGTCAAAACTACAATGTTAGAAATTGTAAAATAATGTATGGGATTACTGGCAGATCAGATATTACAGAAAAGAAGTTGAACACACAGCAATAGAAATTACACAAAAAAATGCAGAGAGGGGAAAAAAGGAAAAAGCATTAATTGACAAGTTTTGCCTTCCCCTGGGTTGTAGCAGGGAGAGGATGGGTAGCTACCACCGTGCTGGTGGCTGAAACTGATCAAAATAAACTTCAATTTGCCAGCCAAGCTGTCCCCCAGAAGTTGCAAACATTTAAATATTAACTCTAGGGTTTCAAAGTATTTACTTCTGACAGTTTCCGCCAGTACTATTATTGTGCAGGTGGAAAGAGAGTCCTAGCCCTTTCTATCCCACCATCTTCCCTGACACCACTCTTAAGGGGAAATTTATATCACTGAAAACCTATGTTAGCCAAGAAAAATGCCTCAATTACCTCAGCTTTCTTAAGGAAACTAGAAAAGAATAAATTAAATCCAAAGTAGGCAGAAAAAAAAGAAATAAAAATCAAAGCAGAAAACAATGAAATAGAACTCTTATACCAGATCAACAAAACAAAAAGCTGATTCTTTGAGAGGATCGATAAAGTTGATGATACTCTAGCCCGAGAGAGAGATCAGGATAAAATGGAGGAGCTACAAAATTGCCGATAATCAGGTGTGAGAGCAGATTCTACAGACATTAAATTTGGCAACAAGATGAAATGAACACATTCCTTGAAAGCCACGAGCTACCAACATTTACTAAGAAATAGTTCATCTCAATAGCTGTTTCTCTGACAAAGATTTAATTTGTAATTTAAAACCTTCTCAAAAAGAAGTTTTTAGACCCAAATGGCTATGCTGTTTAACTCCACCAAATACGTAAGGAAGTAGTAATACCACTTCTACGCAAACTCTTCTAGAAAATTCGAGAAGGGAATACTTTCCAATGCATTCCATGAGGCTGCATAATCCTAACACCAAAGCCAGACAAAAACATTACAAGAGAAATCTACCAATCAGTATCCCTCATGAACACTGATACAAAACTAAAAAAAATTGAATCCAATAATGTCGAATATATAAAAAGGATAATACATCATGATCAATTAGAGTTTTTAACATTCAAAAATCAATATATTTGATTAGTCGTATTTACACACTGAAAAATAAAAATTATAGGGTCATCTCAATAGACACAGAAAAACATTTGTCAAAATTCAACATCAATTCCTGGAAAAAAAATCTTAAACACTAGGATTAGAAGAAACCCGATAAGGGGCATCTAGGAAAATGCCTATAGCTAACATCATACTTAACAGTGAAAGATTAAATATTTTATACCTAAAGATAAAGAACAAGGCAAAGAATCCGCCTCTCACCACTTCTATCCAACACTGTGTAGAAGGATCCAGGCAGTTTGGATCAGGCAAGAAAAAAACAAAAGCCATTCAGATTGGAAAGGAAAAAGGGAAGACTGTCTTTATTTGCAGACATCATAATTATTTATGTAGAAAATCACCAGATTTTCTACATAGACCCATAAAAATCCATATGGATTTTCTACATAGATCCATAAAAAAGTGACTAAAACTAAGAAGTGAGTTTAGTGAGGTTTCAGAATACAAGATCAATATACAAAAATCAATTCTACTTCTATATAATAAGAAGGAACAACTGGAAATAGAAAAAGCATAAATATCTTTCAAAAATGGCACAAAAATTATGAAAATACTGGAGAAATATCTGCCTAAGAGATGCAAAAGGTATGTCCACTAAAAACTACAGAATATTGATGAAAGAGAAGATGTAGATCACTGGAGAGCTATGCCATGTCTGTGGGTCACAGGCTTCGATATTGTTAAGCTATGAATTCGTCCTGAGTTTTCTATAGAGTCAATGAAACTTCAATTCTAGCAGGTTTTTGCTGAAATTGATAAACTGACTCATACAGCAATGCAAAGGACCTAGAGTAGAATAGCCAAAACAATACCCTAGACTTTTCTTTGAGAAAGTATTTGATTGCTAATTAAATTTCTTTGTGAGACGTGGAGACTATTTATTGAGTGAGCATTGACAGCTTGTGTCTTTCAAGAAATATATCCATTTCCTGTAAGTGGTCAAATTTAAGTATCTGTAGAATTAATTCTTTCCACACCTGATATTGGTAGTTTTGTGTCTGCTCCATTTTTTCCTGATCAGTCTGACTAGCACCTTCAATGATTTTATTGATCTTCTCTAGGAACACAATTTGGAAATTATGAACAAAGTCATAGTGGTGGGACAACTTTGGTAGAGCCTGGCTGCTGGGGGAGAGACCGCCCTCCCAGGGCTAGGTAATTCCCAGAGGAAGTAAACAACTTGTTAGGGACTCTACCTTTTGTACATAAATCAAAAAATCCAGAGTCCATACCCCCTAACTACTTCTTTTATCTAATTCTCACACACCTAGTCAATATTCCCCTCTTCCCTAAATCAACCCAGGGCCAGGCCCCAGACAACTAGGGACAACTCCCATCCCCCCAAAGCCTAGTGAAGCTAATTCTAAGCCGTTGACCCCGCCCCTACCTTGCCCTTCCCATGGAAACCCCTATAAAGTCCGTGACCTGTGCCTTCCCCTCCCCCTCCTATGTGCCTCCTGATTGACACTGATGTTGCCCCTGTGGCCCTGTATGCCAGGCCTATCGTTTTTAGGGGAATTTTAATATTGAACTTCCCTCTCAATGGCATTGACCCCTGTGTGTTGTCAGTCACCTCTATAAATTAAGACCCAGGCACAAATCAATCTGCTCTGCAAAAAAAAAAAAAAAAAAAAAAAATGAAGGCACCAAAAGGGAGCATGAGTGCCCCAAAGTCACAGAGCCAATTGATAGCATGGCCAGCAATGGAACTCATTTAATTTTACCCTAATGATTTTCATTTACAGAGCAATTCCCTAGCTGCAGGTTCTATGATTGTTGTCTTTTGTAAAAAGAGTTTTGGACCAGCTCTTCCCCCTGAAGATTCTCCAGTGCCCTTTTCTCAGGGCTAGGACAGTACAATACTGGAGGTAAATTTGCCCCAGTTCTTATTTTCTGTATTCATTTTAATAAGAACTGCTTATCTTCTCAATCTCATGAGATTTTCTTGGACAGGTATTGCGTTTTCTTATAAGCACAAATGTCCTTCCAAAAGGAAAACTTAAATGGATTAGAGTTTGTTAACATTAAGCTCTTTAGAAATGAGCAAACAGAATAGAGGACATTTCGACTTGGCCCAAAATCAAAGAAACTGATTGACTGATGCTCTTATCTGCCCTTTTTTTTTTTTTTTGGTTTCATTATGTAACAAGGGAAAAATCATCTCAAATTTTCCTGGCCCTCACCCTTCCTGCTTCTCTTTTGCTTTACTTTATAGTTAAGCAAAGACACTCAAAAAATTGGCCCTTAAAAATGTCTTTAGCGAAAGATCTTGGTTTAAGGTAGGTAATGTGCTTTGCTCTCTGCTCACTCTGGAGCTTTCCAGATATTAAAACTCAAATTTCTTACAAGTGGGCACTGTCTTCATCATTCCCCTTTGTTTTGCTTGATTGGAAGTAATTACAACAATTCACAGTTGCACATTAAATCACCTGTTCCCAATAGCAGCAGCACCATTCTCTCTCTGTTCCACATGTTGCTAATGTAACCTGAGAATAATGTTTTCTTCTAAGGTCTTGCATCAGCGGAGGCCCTATTTTATCCCGTGTTATTCCTCACTTTCTGCAGCATACCCGAGCTAAAAATTAATCTCTCCCCCTTCTTCTCCCCCCCTCCACCCTTGGCCCCACCTTAACATGCACACATACACACATGTGCACGTATGTACACACCTCTGTACCTTGCTCACAATTGCATTCCCAGCCCAGATGCTTCTAACCTTCTGTCTGTGTAAATCCTACTCGTCCTCCAGGCCTTGCCAAGTTTCACTCTTTCCAAAAAAAAGACTCCCCAAATTTGCAAGGTACTCTCCTAGGCACTATTAAAGAAAAAGATTAATTCTACATTGCTTCTATCCTCAGGGAGCTAGTAATTTTCATGGGTCCCTTCTTAAAGCCACTGGGACATTTCATCTTACAAACACTTGATTACATGAAGAATGTCTCGTTATTCTCTACTTCAACAATGGAGTGTTAGAACATAAATTGTATGTTACCCCTCTGTAGTCTCTGCCTCCCTATTCCAATTTAGAGGAGGGGTGGGTGATAGGAGAAGAAAGATGGGAAAACAGTGAAGGGCTCAGGTAACAACCTCAGCAGCTTTCAATTCTAGGCCTAAACCTCAAAGAATAACCAGGACTCTGTCTACTAGGGCAGAAGTATACATAGAGGCCCA
Organism: Eulemur rufifrons; assembly: GCF_041146395.1. Taxonomy (NCBI): domain Eukaryota; kingdom Metazoa; phylum Chordata; class Mammalia; order Primates; family Lemuridae; genus Eulemur; species Eulemur rufifrons. Next base: position 7,662,749 of record NC_090994.1, read on the forward strand.
TGCAGCAAATGTTTAAATATTTAAAAGTCATAAATCAAACTAACAAACAAATAAAATATGCTGTCTCCTCTTACCTTCTTGAGTATAGCCTCACAGTAGAATTGAAAAGTATGTAAAGTGACTAAAAGTCAGAAAAACATCAACAATGACTATATATGATGATTACTGCCCTTGTCCAGTGTTCTGTTGCTGGGCTAGCAATGTTTACATCAGAAATAAAGTCACACATGGTTCATAGTCATTATTTATTCCACAGATTCTTTTTTTTTTGATTAGGGATTTTTTTTAATGTGTGCCAATTTACAGAAAAGACACTACAAAACATTATAGAGAAATAGTAAAGATGATATCTAAATAAAGAGAGGTGCCATGTCTATGAATTGGCAAACTCAATATGGCTAAGATGTCAACCTGCAATTTCATTTAAAATCCAGGCCATTGTATTTTACAGGTATCAACAAGATAATTTTTAACAGAAATTCAAAGACAATTAAGTAATCAAAATAATTTTTTAAGGGAAGAACAAAGTTGAATGACTATCATTACTTGATACCAATACTTTCATACTAATGAAATCAAGATAATGTGGTTTTTTTTTTCCATAATGGCAAAGAATTGGTAAATGGAACAGGATATAAAATCCAGAAATAGAGCCACACAGAAACAATGTAAAATTGTCTGAGGACAATATGAAATGTATAGCCATTTAAGAAAGAGTTTAGCTGTTGTTTTCACATAGATAACACTACACGTATGATTAAACAATCCCATTTCTAGGTATTTACTTAACAGAAATTAAGACTAGTTTCCATAAAAAGGTTTGAACTTGAATATTTAAAATATTCCTAATAGCCTAAAAACAGAAATAACCCAAATATCTGTTATTTGGGTTATTTCACAGATTTTCCTTTCCTTGCCTTCATTTCAGTAAAATCAGTTAGAATTGAAAATTTTTCATGTTTTAGATTCTCTTGACAGTAATGAGTTTCAAAATAAAATTGTATCGAAGTTTATAAAAATTTTAATATATTTTCAACAAAAATATAAAGTAAATTCTAAAAGTCTGTTTTCCTAATACATGCTTCAAAAAGTTATTTCTTCCAAAGCATGCAAAATTAAAATTAAGACAAACATTTTACATTACTATTTATAATAATAGTTTAAATCAAAATTTAACTAAAGATGAATTTAATTTTTTATTTGATTATGTTTTACTATGTATTTTATAAAAATAAACTTACTCCCAATTCAATGTCCACCTAGTTGCCAATGAATGATTGGTATCACATTTCATGGTATTACGTCTGGAGCCCCACAAATACAAAATTAAGAGTATTTGTTTAAAATTGCAAAATGTTCGTCAGCTGTCATGAGCAACTGTCACAAATATTATGCTAATTCGTGAATAACTCTGAAACCACAATTAAAACCAAAAGCAGCAAGAAATGGATACTGGGTACTATTTGAAAATGATATTTCATTATGCAAGGACCTATTGCACTCATGCTATCTGAGAAAAGGATCTGACAAGTTAAAATATTTTTGACATTTACGTAAATGCTGCCACTTCTCATATCTCCCCACTCACCTAAGCAGTGTCCTCTCATGTCCTTTAGTGACACAAACTCACAAATTTTCTCAGCACTTAAAGACAATTCTGGTCAGGCACAGTGCCTCAAGGCCTGTAATCCCAGCACTTTGGGAGGTCTAAGTGGGAGGATCGCTTGAGGCCAGGAGTTGGAGACCAGCCTGGGCAAAAAAATTTTAAGTAAAAGATAAAAGAGACAACTCCAGTTTTAAAGACTCGGGGCAGGATTTGTGAAGAAATGTTTCCCTGGAGTTAGTCATGAGAACAAATGTTTAAGTTACATCTCATGCACTAAATCTCAAGGGACAGAGGCATTTGGGTGTTCTTTGACAAATTTATTGTTGTATGTTTGCATGTCATGCCCAAGACTAATTAGCAGTATTTTATGATATCCTCCAAAAATTAACAAATGAGAGAAGTCCATGGGAGAACATGATACCACAAAAGGGGAAACATTCAGAATATAAGAGAAAGTTCTTGATACAACACGGTGACTATAAGCTAGTAACAATGTATTGTATTCTTAAAATGTAACTTCTATCAATTTGTGTTCTTACCAGAAAAAGTATGTCAAACAATGCATATGTCAATTAGCTCAATTTAGCCATTCGACAATGTACATACATTTCAAAACTTATTGTGTACAATATACAATTTTTGTCCATTTTAAAAATAAGGCATTTGTGTTCAAAAAAAGAATTTTTGAAAGCTAAAAATACAACAGCAAAAGTTTTAAATCCAACAAGTGTTTAAAAATATTGAAGAAATAGGCCGGGCGCGGTGGCTCACGCCTGTAATCCTAGCACTCTGGGAGGCCGAGGCGGGTGGATCGCTCAAGGTCAGGAGTTAGAGACCAGCCTGAGCGAGACCCCGTCTCTACTAAAAATAGAAAGACATTATATGGACAACTAAAAATCTATATAGAAAAAATTAGCCGGGCATGGTGGCGCATGCCTGTAGTCCCAGCTACTCGGGAGGCTGAGGCAGTAGGATCGCTTAAGCCGAGGAGTCTGAGGTTGCTGTGAGCTAAGCTGACGCCACGGCACTCACTCTAGCCTGGGCAACAGAGTGAGACTCTGTCTCAACAAAAAAAAAAAAAAAAAAAATATTGAAGAAATATTCCTGAAAGTAGAAAAAGGGAGAAAACGTATGAGGTATGGAAATCAGGATTGATCTAGGATATACGACAGCCACTAAATAGGAGTTCTAGAACGATAGAAAATAGAGAATTATATGACGACGATAATAGTTAATTCCAGAACTAACAAATCAGTTTCCAGATTGGAAGGGCCCCCTGAATAAGCAGTGCAACAGATTAATATCTAATTCCATGCAAAAGGTACATCATGTGATTTCTAAGTATCAGGGGAAAAAAGCCTAAAATTATGTGGATGGGAAAAGATTTACAGAAGATGTATCAATGTCATTAAAATTCTTATTAGCAACTACTGGTAACTAGACAACAAAGTTACCCTACCATCAAAACATGAGAAAAAACTGGCACCAATCTAGAATTCCATATCCAGCTAAATTGTCAGTCAAGTGTAGAGGTGAAATAAAGATATTTTAGACTCTCAATATGCCCAAAATTTGTCTTCCCAGCTACCTTTTCCCAGGAAGCTACTGGATGGTCGACTCCTCCACAGTGAAAAGCTAAGCAGAAAGGAAGATGATGTGGGATCCAGGTAACAAGGCCCCAACACAAGAAATGAAGGAATCCAGGGAATGAGAGTGAAGTCCCAGGACAGCAGTTTTAGTTAGAAAACCTAGAAATCTCTCTAGATTGCTTTCTAGAGAGGAATCAGCTTTACTGGGACAGGTGAATGAGGCTTCTTAAGGAGCCAGTCAAGAAAATGAAAGTGATAGAATACCTAACATGTATGAACAAACTCAAAGACTTTCTGATCTGTCCCAGAGGAAAGTTTGAGAAATTTAGCAACAGGTGCAAAGAAAACTTAGCAAAGAACAAGGTGCCAATAATTAACTGGGGTGGGGGGAGGGGCGGGGATACAGTTATTCTTTTAAAAAGGAAAAATGTTGCCCTAGTATACTTTGTAGTTCAGCTGTGAATATTAATTACACAGTAATATAAATATTAAGGAATGACTTTGAAAATTGAGAAAACCATATGGGAAAAATGGGGCAACAATAGGAAGAGTAAGAGACAAAGTGTGTGTGTGTAAAGGCACTGTACCACTGGGGGGAAAAAATAGTATAATCATGGTCTTTAGGGGGACAAAAAAAAACCAAACAAGAATTGAAAGTATCACCTCAAGAATATGGGAATTAGAAATGAAATTTGGCAAAGAACTACTGTTTGTTCATTATATACTTATCTGTTGACTTTTTAAACTACGTCCATGTTTTACTTTGATAAAATTCAATTAAAAAATAAGGTGTGTGGGAGGGTGTGTGGGGACTAGGACTATTTGTGACAGATTGTGAAGCAATTCTAGAAGAGCAAGAGTGTGAATTGACCGGAATGAAGAGCTCCCTCGGCATTCAGAATTTCACTTTAGATTCAAGGTCATGATTTTGACTTGAGACTAACCAGCGTAATTGTGTCTTTTCCTCCAGCACAGAGACAGGTGCTCAGAGTTGGATTTAATCAAGGTTACAGTTTGTGGATGTGAATATGATGAAAGTGAGAGAATGCAAAGGGAATCAAAGGCATACACAAGAATTATGATAACTGAATATGAAATTTAATAGAGGTATTTCTTCAGTGTGCTTTTGCCAGTTGTCTTGTTTTATGAATGTGCACCACGACCATTCACTCCCTATCTTGGATCAAACTTAACTTCATGTAACACATTCTCACTGCCCGTTCTCAGGAGAACCGAGCCACTCATCACATGGGCCAAGGCCCGGGTGAGTGTGCACCGTATTCCAGACCTTCTCTGTTCTTTGGTGAGAATGCAAACAAGGGAGAAAGCTCAAGAACTAACAAGAAAAAGGGTATATAGAGTTTCACTGCACCTTTTCTTCTGGGGATGAAGATGAAGGTAAATGGTCCAAAACTCTTGCACCCCAGGATATACATTCACGCTCCGTGTCTCTGGCCTCAAATACAGTCCATTGCTTTTCATGAAACCGGGAGTATCAAGCATCTACCATGTGCGTGGCACCGGGCTTGGGAAGAGTGGGGTACAAAATGAACAGGACACAATCTAGCTTTTCACCAACTCTTTAGACTCAACGACTACAAATGAGTTTTAGCTCAAGTTTCCTGTGCTTTTAGAATCAAAGGCTTTGTCTAATAAAAGACTGATTTCTTGCTCCATACCCCGAGATTTGACCAAAGTTCCAAAACAAATTCAAACTTTACTGCCAAGTAACTTAAAATCTTGCTACAATTTTATAATTAGCCACGGAATTTAACAGCCTGAAAATTTGAGCAATTATTTCAGTACTGAATTTATAATTTGATGGTTGTTGCAAGTATATTTCAAATTATTTCTCCCAAGGAACCTGGATTTGACCAATTCATACGCTCTTAAGTATTTCATTGATTTTTTAACTTTACATGTTTTTATCTTATTTCCACAGCTGGAAAAGGAACTGTTTCTCATATTTTCCTCATTTCAGGCACAACCCCAAGCATCGTGCTGGATACAGTGAGCCCTTAATACATGTGTTGGGGTTTTTGTTTGTTTTTGCTTTTTCTGTAACATGCTCTTCAAAAAAAGGTATAAAGAACTTTTCAAAAGCTTGATGCGGTCTGTGTCATAGCCTCCATAGAAAACTCAGTCTCTAGTAACTGCACTATAGTTATGTAAGAGAATACCCTTATTCTTAGGCAATATAGATTGAAGTATTTAGGAGTAAAAAGGCACAATGTCTCCAATTTCCTCTAAATGGTTCCAAAAATAAATGCGTCTATAGAGAGAGATGGACAGACAGCAAGACAGAAATGCCAAAGCAACATAGCAAGTGAGGGTTAGAGTAGCCAAAATCATAGAGACAGAGTAGAATGGTGGTTGCCAGGGGCCGAGGTGTGGGGGAAATGGGTAATTGCGTAACGAGTGCAGAATCAGTCTTACAAAACGAAAAGCGTTATGAATGGTGGTGATGGTTACACAACGTTAAGAGTGTATTTAACACCACTGAACTGTAGACTGAAAAAATGGTTAAAATGGCGAATTTTATGTTATATATATTTGACCGGTTTTTAAAGTTGGGGAAAAACAGCAAATGAAGGAAATGGTCAACGGTTGGTGGATCTGGTGAGGCAGGCTATGTGACAGTTCCCGCACGACTGTTGCCAATTTGCTGGAACTTTGAAATTATATGAAAATAACAAGTTATGCACCAAAGTCAGTATCTAGAAGGCAAGTAGACAGGTCTATCCCTGCCATGCACTAGGAAGCAGGAGGAAAATCATCTTTGAGTGGCGAGTTGCAGATGATCGATGAGGTGATGAGCTTTATCAGTTGTTTCAGGAGGAAACAGCCCCGGGGTAAACGAATTTTCACTTTTGCTAGGCTGGGGTTGGCTCTCCGACAAGTCGTCTGTCAGACTTTAAGGAGCTCTGGGAAAATCCCAGCATCCCAGCGCACATGTTGGAGCCCTGGCTAAGACGGCTTCTGGAAGCCCTGCCCTGAGACAGGTCCACCCTTGAGACACTGTCCAATGGAAAAGGAAGTCAGTGGAACAATGAGTTATAATTACAAGGGAGACGAGATGGCTGAGAGGCTGGGAAACAGCTGACATCTCTCTGCTTCTGAGAGCAATTCAAGGTTAGTTCCAGAATGCTACGTTGGTTGGCTCCCAAAACCTCAAATACTGCTCTTCTCTCCCCACCCCAAGTCATCACCAAATGCTGAAACGTATCAACACATGCACTCCAGCTCCTGCATGTTGATGGGAATTTACAATTCAGAGAGCAGCATCCGGGCACATGTGGCCAAGTATTGCAACTCCCTCCCAATACAACTCAGTCCTCCTCCTGAGTCCTCCTGCAGTGTCCTGTGAAGCCCAGGGTGGCTTACGGTGCTCAGGTTTGCCGTAAATTGGCGAAGAATTAAGTCAAGAAGCTTCAAGGTAACGAACAGATGCTCAGAGAGAGCACAGCAAAGCTGAGGCGTGACCACAACTGAAGCTGTCCGAGTCAGAAGTCAAGAAGTCATTCACATGCCAAGGGTCATTTCCTCCACCTCACCCCCACCCCTGCTCCGCTGGAAGTCCATTCTCCACAGCCCGCGGTGAGTCAGGCGTGAGTACTTTGATTACGGCTCAGCTGATGTCATTCAAGAAAGCAGGGGGGTCACCCACTGCATCAGAGGAAGAGGCATTTGACTGAGACAGATCCACCCTCCCGCCCTCTGGGGAGCCTGACATTTCCAGGACACAGAAAACAAACTTCCTCTTAAGAGGGAATACGCTTTCAGTGTGGGAAAAGAGAGAGAGAGCACCAGAGAGGGTCAAATACGTGTGCTCGCCCTTGGCCGACAGCCCACGATCAGGGAAATCTCTGTCCTTTCAGCAAAGGTAAAGGCATGAAATGTCCTCTGGTTCACCGGCAGATCCAACTCGCTGCACGTACGCAGAGAAAAACTCAGCCCTGACCCAGCAAAGCTTCCCGTGTCAAGTGACTCCCAAGTCCCTTTCAATTCAGCTCATACATTTGACAAGCATCGGTTGGGAGGCCACCTTGTGTTTGGTGCCAGAGCTGTTCTTTGTGGTGGGGAGACGGGATTCAGATCCAACGGGGCCAGTAAACATACCATAGGTTGTTACAGCTAACCTCGAGTTCTGTGTTCTGGCATTCACCTTACTGGGATTATCTTCTTTGAACTTCAACAATTTTGCCACGTAGGTGCTATTATTTTTCTCCATTTTATGAACAAGGAAACAGACACCAAAGAACTAAATGATCCAAGATCACCCAGAAAATAAGGCAGGGCCGATTTGAACCCAAACCGTCTAAACTGATGCCACCCAATGGCACTTCCAGCAACGACTGCAATGTTCGCTGCCTGCACCGTGCAATAGGGTAGCCACTAGCCCTCCGTGGTTGCTGAGCACTTGAGATGTGACCGGTGCAACTGAAAAGCCGGGTTTTAAAACTCTAATTTTACTTAAATTGAAGTCACTTGTTGCTAGCAGCTACTCTATTCCACAATGCAGACCTAGACAGACATAGAACCGATGTACTTAATCATGTGCCAAACGGCAAATGCCAGTATGGAGGGTCACACCCTCACCATTTTTTTAGTTGATGGGAAATCAAATTACAATTGACATCAACGTCATGCTTGAAGGGGAAGAGGGTCATCATGAGGCTACAAGGAGTGTGTATGAGAAGGGCACAACCTGAAGTTGCCAGAAAGGAAAGGCGTGCCCACTGCCACTCTCCTCCAGGCACCGACGGCGTGCGGCTCACCTCCCTAGTTGTCTCCACCTGCCACCCCCTCCAGCCCCAACAGCCTCCCGACAACTCTGACACCTGGTCCTGAAGCAGGATCAGCAGACCCCGAGAGCACGGCCCCCCAGGATGCTCCTCTCATGGGCACTGTGCTCAACACCAGGGAGGACACAAGAGGAAGGCTTGTCCCCAGCCACCTGCCCTGTAAGCAGCTCACACCCCAGAAGGCCAAGACTTACCATACAAGCCTGAGCTCACCAAGGCCCAATGTGGGACAGCGTGCTAGTCTGCAGGATGGTTGTGGGTGGAAGGGACAGTAAGTTTTGCCTGCACGAACAGGTAGGGATGGTGTCATAGAAGAGGGATTTGAACCAGGTTGCCAAGAACAGATGAATTCAGAAGGTTCGAGAGGTGGGGGGGAGGGGAGCAGGAGCACAGAGGCCGAGGGGGTGAGCATGGATGGATAAAGTCAACCTGCAGAGAGCAGCAGCATGGCTCAAGTCTGTGCGATGGGTCACAGGCATCTGGCTAACCCACCTCACCTCGCTGGCTGGCTGGCAGTTCTGCTAATAACGTTTTGTTCTCCAAGTGCAAGAGGACCCAAGAGATTATTTAAACTGGCAGGAATTCGATCAACTACAGAGATTTCAGAGACCACCCCTAGAGGCTCCGTGGGTAAGGGTGTGGACCCGGGCGTCAGTTTTGTTTGGTTTACCACAAATGGGGCGATTCTGATGCTTCTGAAGCTCTCATGGTGTCAGAGAACCAGAGATTTCAGCCAGTCCCTGTTGCAAAGCAAGGACTTACTCAACCATCAGAGGTGAAGGAGAACTCACCCCATTCTTCAGAGCTGTCCAGGAAGAATTACCTGGACTCTTGGAAAGCTGTTTCAACAGGCGTTTAAGCTTACCTCAGGAGACCAAGCTTTGGAAGGAGTTACCTGCCAAAAACCAGCAGCAACTTTTAGTGGCCACATTGGAATTAAAGATTTTGCTCCAATCCCTTTCCTTGGAAGCTGAGGCTTGGAGAGGAGAAGTGATGTGTCCCAGTCCACCCAGCTACGGGGCCATAAATTCAGACGGAAACCAGGGCCAGGACCGCCACGGCCGGGGGTCCTCTCACTCAGCCGCTCTGCATCTCACGAGCCCCAACCCAGGCAGACTCCAGCGTGCCATCCAAAACAAAAGGCAAAAACCTTCCTTTGGGACCCTCTGGTGCTACTTTCATTGAACCATTTTACTTGACAGGAGTTCTTTATTTAAAAGCAGCCACTCATCTACCAAGGGCCGTGTCCTTTGCTGTCCCATCTCAATATTTTCCAAAGGCTCAAGGAGATCCCGGCGAGGATAAGCCTCTGCCAACAAGATAAATGTTAGCATTTATTACGGGAAAAATAAATAAATAAGTCCCTCAATGTTTGCTTCCCCTCTGGGAAGAGAGCAGTGGCGAGTCTTGTTTTTATTCTGAATTTCCTCCTGGTGAACACAGGTTCTTTTTGGGTTTTGCTCTCTGAGCCAAGTCAACTCTCCCTTTTTGAGTAAAACCTTTCAGCCACCCCGCTCTGGCATCCTGGTGTGTCGTACTCAGAGACAAGATGCAAAGGCATTGCTCCCCTTTGAGCATCGTCTTGCATCGGATGCGGGGCACCTGTGAGGCCAAGCACCTTGGAAGGACAGAAGACACAGGCCCCAAACAACTGCACACGTGATAATGAGCCTTCCCCTTCCCCTGGGACGTGCTCCCGATCCCTACACGTGTACCCCGGTGCAACCACATCGGCCGCGTGGCCAGGACCATAGGGAGCTGGAATGTTAAGGAGCATTCATCCAGCCCTGTCACTGTGCAAGGGAGAATTGAGGTTCACAGATTTCGAGTGATCCATAAAACATCATACTCCTGGTTTAGCGGCAGATAAAAAGTCAACTGCATGTCCCCTGAGGTTCTAACACAGAGCTATTTGTTCCCTGATACCACTTGGGGACATCGCATTACATTTGGGTCCCACCTTTGCAATCGATTTCCTCTGTTCCTGAGGCTCTCCTTGCTGCACACACACCTTCTAGAAAATCAGGATTAAAATGTCGACCCAGCACACCCCACGGAGATGCTTGGAAAAAAATCCAATGACACCATGAAAGTGTTCTGCAAAGTGGAAAGCACTGTTTTTTTTTAATTATTATGACACTTTTTCCATCTCGGATTTATCTTCTAACAACCTCTTTCAAAAGGTAGTGATTTTATCTAGTTTTAAGAAAAGCTCCCAAGAAGAGACGGAGGCAGGAAGACACATGCGAAGTTCATCTCATAGATAGGTTTGTTTTCTTTTTTTTTATGTGATGGAAATGCCCAGGTTGTGAATATTTTTGACACCAAGTTGGTTCACACGACAGAGGATATTGCCGGGGAACTTGGGAGGAATTATCCCACGTGGATCATTAGTCACAACCGGCCTTTCCTATAATAAAGTTAAATTTAAAATAAATAAATAAATAACCACACATTCAAGAGGTTCAAAAAAACTCATTCCTCACTTTTGAGCTGCTTTTAAGGTTGTAACAGAACTTAACAGAAACAAAGGAAAGGGCACTGCCAGTCACAACGCCCATTCCAGAAAGTAAGGGCCTGGGCATTTCTGATGACTTTTTTTTTTTTTCCTTCCTTTTCAGTGTATAGAAAACAACTAAACTCTAAAGTAAAAATTCTTACGAGTCATTCTCACAGGCTTGTAGAGCCAGGGACGGTGCTAGAAGACCAAGTACAGGCTGTTCCAGGTGACACGCATGATACACGGACTGGCAGCCCTGAGCCCTGCATCCCTGTCCCCTCCTTGTCCCCACACCACCATCAGCCTCACAGTAGTTGATGTTTTCCAATAAATAAACATTTCTCTAGGCATTTAGCAGAGCCAGGATATGTGATCCATTTACTTGGAACCAGAGTTTTATGTTGTGTTTTATTATTTTTCCCTTTTAACATTCCCCACCACTCCCCCCAAAGAAGAGGGCTCATTAATTTCAACCATGGCCCTTAGGTATGTTGAAATCTTCTACTCACATTGGCAGTCACATAATCTAAGTCCAAATACCAAATCTTTTTCTAAGAGCAAATGTTTGTGAGTACTAAAATTGGATTTTTTCCTGTGAGGCACACTCCAACACCATCCTGGAGACTCCAGGAGCTTGGGTGAAGTGTCACGTGAACAGGTTGAAACTTGGGGCTCCTTGACGCAGTTCCTCCAAGTGCGGTACCTGTAAACTGGGGTTTGTCTCATGTGGGTCTGTATCTAGCTGCTGGGCTACTGCCTCGTAACACGTGACAAGTACCTTGAAGACAGAATTCAGATCAATTCATTCCCAAAGCATTTGAAGCCCGACGTGATGCCTTTTATAGAGCACGTAGGTGAAGTAACTCGTGCTAACATATTGGAAGCTTGCTCTGCACTGTGGTAAGGGCTTTCCCTACGTTAGTCCATCTAATCCTCCCTACCTACAAGTCAGTGGCAGTCATTATTGATATTTCTACTTTATAGATGAGAAACTAAGGCCCAAGAGGTTAAGTCAATGGCTCAAAATCATATAGCTAATAAGTGGTAGAGGCGAGATCAACACCTTAACAGCCAGACTCCCAAGCTTATAGAAAAGACAGCAAAGTTTATCTCAGAACTACTACACTATGCCTGCCCACTATTTCAAAGACATCAACCCCTTGGGCGAGACACTGTAGCACCTTCCGAAAGTCAGCATTTCCGGGATGGCCTTTCGAAGTTGGTTTCTGAATAGATGTGGATAAGCCAGGTTACGCTGCACTAACACAAATACCTCCAAAACCTCAGTGGCTTAACACGAAGCTTTACTTCTTATTCCTTTCTGCTGAGATGCCACTGGCCAGGTCTGGCCACTCATCCCTGACCTTACCACTAGGGGATCTGGGGGAGTACATGGAACTTTTGGTGAGCAGTGACTATAACTGCCACCAGGAATGTCCTCCAAGTCCTCCAGGGACTTGGTGGAAAGAGTTCTGAAAGATGAGGTTCCAGCCCCCGGTCTTCCACGGACCCTCACGTGACTTGGGCACGTGACTCCCTTTCTGAGCTGCAGTTTCCTCATTTCTCTAATGAGATGCCACTACTGTCCTTCAAGGTCACTCCAGCATGTGTTTGAATCTACAAATTAGTGTCCCTCACAAAAAAGGCATGTACCAAGGCGGCGCTGGCACCCTCCAGAGGATGTAAAAACATCTCCATGTGAGGAGAGGCTGGTTCCGTGGCACACGTCAGGCTCACCGTTTTGTTTGGATGGCGGGTTTGAGGAGGCCGTTTGCCAACCTAACAGTACAGGGTCAACGGTTCATGGCAACTCTCCGGTCTTTGGAGATGTTGGGAGCTTTTTTGTTGGTTTTTACACCTAATAAAAAGCAATTTCCTCTTTTCAAAAGGCCTATTTCTCTGTTCTGAAAAATTAGTGGTTTGGGGGTTTTGTTTGCTTTTGCTTTTAAAATTAGAAGGACATCATCTTTTAAGGCTGAAGATACAGGTAAAAACTGGAAGGGCAGGTGGGTTAGCCCAGGCCACGAACAAGACAAGAGCATAACAAGGAAGAAAACCCACTTCCCTGGATGGCCCCCCCTCCCCTGGGCAGGAAATCATTCTGGGATAGAAACTCTTGCCCAATGGTCCACGATGAATGAGTGGTAACAGGCCCCAAACACGGCTTTCCTATTCCTCTGAGCATACAAAGCTAAGGGGATGTGGCAGAGTAGGTTTTGGCCCCAACTTAGCTCTAAAAAAAGATGCCAGTTGAGACACAACCCTGAACTAAGCCAGGAGACAGCACCTCTCTAGCACTTTCTGAGAGTAGAACAATTTTACCTTTTCTGGAAATGGTAACTGGACAGGTAAAAGCGCAGTAACACAGGGGCCGGCTCCCTCTCCCTTCAAAGCCAGCCTCGGCTACCTCTCGACTGAAACATGGACACCGCACACATCGCAGAGTGTCCATGCGTGTTCTCACCACTACACCATCACGCTAGCCCTGAAAGAAATATCTGCACACCAGTGAGGCCGGCCTGCAAAAAAAAAAGGGAAATCAGCCCCAGCCCTTGGCCTGGCCACATGAATAACCCCCAGGTATGTCTAGAAACCACACTGCTTAATCTACCTTCCTTCTCTGTCACCCCAAAGAACCACTTGTCATCTAGCACAGAGTAACTCCCAGAGCTTTGAGGGACAGCCAAGCTGACCCAGTCATACACTAAGGGCTCTAGCAATATCCCAGAAGTTTCCCAATAGCAACGTCTAAGCAGGCTCAGTGCTCCTGCTTCCCCCAAATGTGCCCCTTAGGTTGCAGTAAGGAAAAGAACACCCTACACCTTGCACCATTCTAGATGACTTGATTTGAAAGTACTTCCTCAAACACCCAGTGTATCCCATTCAAGGGTCAAGGATTATCATTTCCATGCTAAGATGGGGAAACTACAGCTCATAAAGTCTTGAGTAGCTTGCCCAACATCACAGGTACAGAGTGTTGCAGCCAGAACTTGAACTTGGATGTTCCAGTTCCATATCCAAGTCCCTCTACCATTTGCTTGGCATTCACAAAGGTTCTTGGTTGTCATCAACGTGATTTGTCTCTGCAGAGAGCATTAGGACCCCAAGACCTAAGTTGGCCCATGAAGTTCCATAAACAGAGGCTGCTATTTCTCATGTCAGGGAGAGGACTGCCAGGAAATGATTAGCAAAGTAAAGGAAACTGAAGTCAGAACAATCCTGACCCTAGGTCACATCTAGCCCTCAGACAGGAGGACGTTCTGATGGCTCAGTGACTCAATCGAGTGGGAGGCCCATGCCAATACCTGGCCCTAAACAATCCCGGCTTGTTCAGGTTACCAGGGACCATTTGGCTGGGAGAAACCGAGGCTCCTAGCTACCAGGTCTCCATGCACCCAAGACCCCAGGGAGCACCAGCTCACAGGATGGCACTGGAGACACCTGCCCAAGCAGCCCCCACAGGCTGTAGAGCCCAGGGGTCTTGGAGACACCCTAGGAGTTCCCCTCCCCCACGAAGGCCCACTGACCTCAATAGGAAACAGAGCTAGGACAGAGAGCAAACACCCACTTCAACTGCTTTTGCATAGAGGAAAACATCCACTTGAAAGAGAACAGGCAGTTCCACTGGCTGAGGATCACCTGGACTGTGATCATCAGGAAAACACAAAGCAAGCTTGAGTGGAGGGATACAAAGAACTTCCTTTTTGCCTAAAACTTCAGTGCTCTCAAGGACACACAGGCCCCATTCTCATCTGATCCCTCGACCCCCTGGGGAGTGAGAAATAATTATCCCCATTTGGGGGATAATTATCCCCAAGGAAGTTCCAGAAAGGTAGATTTGTCCCTGGTTGCACAGCTGCCTGGTAGCAGAGCTGGAGCTAGAACTTGGTCTCTGGACTCCCCCCACCCTTGCCTTCTTTCCCAATTCAGTGTTCATTCCATCCATTCAGCAGGAAGCTGCTGGAATAGATCTCCATTGGTACCCACCCCCTCCGCCCCCCAGGCTCGGCTTCCCAGCAGACCTGGAGTTATATCCGCTTTCTGCCTTGCAATTAGTAGTGGATTGAGAATGTTTAATTACAGGATTCCCCTGTAATACTTGCCCCCACTAGCTCTGTTCCCCTCCCCCATTCAACCTTTTTCTGGAAAGGTCTTCAAATTCAGAAAATCTTTTATCAAGATAAAAGAGGAGCTAGTGACCAAAGGATAAATCTAACACAGAACCATGATTTTTTTTTTCCTTGTGGTATGATTTAGAATAGATCATTTAGCCTCTCCATGGTCTACTTTCAGCTATAAATTGGGGAAAACACATCACCGAGAAATATCAATGAGAACTATCCAGTCTTTTCCAGTAAAGCTGCACTAGCTGTTAAAATACATATGTCCCTCATTGTTAGTTTTCTAAGAGCCTACTGAAAAATCACTTCTCCGATGACCCTTTCCCAAACCTCTCCCCAGAGCCACCCCACTTATTGTGATCCAGCAACTAAAGGGTTAGCACCGGGCCAGCCCTTAGACACCTGCTCCAACCCAAGGCCGTATTGTTTGACTGACTGAAGCCTAGACATAGGGAAGGGCCACAAAAAGTCAGAGGAAGACGCATGCAGCTCTGAGCCAAATCACAGCTCCTCAAAGCTCAGCAAGGTCACTGCAAAATTGCTGAACTGCAACAAAATTCTGGGTCGTAAAGTAGTTTCCACTAAACCGCAAGAACTCTTCTAGCAACATCACTTACCCCCCATTCGCAACATGCAGCTTCTATTTCCTGTTTGGTTTTGCTGCTTTCGGGGTCCTCCCCTCGGCCTGCTCCTCGCCTGGCTGTTGGCAGGCTCATCCCCACACAGCCCACCCTGGCCGGGGTCCTTCTCAGATCTGCCGTGTCCTCCCTTTTCTCCTCTGCTCTCCCCCCACATCCTTCAAGTTGAAGTTCGTGTCCATCTTCTCCAAGCAGCTTTGCCTAACCACCCTAGCACCTAGTGTTTCTGAGCTCCTCCAGCACCTACAGGGTGGGTGACACAACCTTACACCGCCTTGTATTGTTTTTCTTTCACTTCGTGCAGGTTGATCATTTCTCCACAGTTACACCAAAAGGTCAAGAGCCAGTTTTTAGCCTTCTCCCAGTGCCCCCAGAGCCCTGGTAACAAGCACACGGTTTAGCAACACCGTGGGAGCTGCTTGTCCACAGGAACGGCAGAGGTCCCTGTCTGAAATATGTCCACAGGCCCATCTGGGATCCGTTTTAGCAAACACAGTGGGCACTTTCCACATCTGAGAGCATACTCACATGTATAGCTGATGTCATTCCAACGCCACCAACTGCTACAAGATCCCAAAACCTCCTTTAAAACTAGACAGTGATTAACTATCACAGAAACCACCAGCTCTGTTAACAGCCTTAGCCTCAAGTAGAATAAATATGTGCATAATAAATTCATTGACCATGAAGAACTAAGACCTGACTTTTCTGTTCCTGATAAGACAATTAGTGCCTCGTTCTCACCTTCCCATCAAGAAGGGGGAGAAAGATTGGGAACAGACTTTTTTTTTAATCTGTAGATTCTCAAAAGAGGAAAAAAAAAATCTCCACTGCATACAAGAAAGTGAGAAGACTGTGTCCATGTGTCTTATCTTTGGAAAAGGCTTGTGTTTGTTCTCCACAAGCCTGACTGCATCTGAGATGAAGAAAAGGATGCTCACCCAGATTAAGTTCAATGGTCTCAAATGTCAAACAATTAGGGGTCTGCCTTTAAGAAAGATTGTAAAATGAAAGGTGGGGGGGGAGGAGAGAAAGTGGCAATACATGCTGTCACATTGAAGTATCCTTTTAGAAATGGAGAAAGCTACCAGGAGATGGTCCCTCCCACCTTGGTGAGCTGCAAGGGAATCACCTGAAGAGCTTGTTAGAAGGCAGACACCCAGGCCCCGGCCCCAGGGTTTCTAACTCAACAGGTCTTGAACTATCAAGGTCTCCAGAACACCACTCTTTGAGAAATCCTACACTGGAAAAGGGAAAAAATAGGACAGGGAGAGTCTTAGTGTTCCAGAAAATAAGAAAAGTTAGGAGAATCCCAAACAGAGAATTTAGGAATCCAAGTTACCTGCACAGAGGTGTTAATAAGATAATTCACATATTCCCGTATATACAGGGCTGGTTTGCAGCTTGCATGTGCTTGCATGACCATGACAATGGTTTATAACTACTATTTGTTCTCATTGGTTGGGGCCTGTGCTATGCCAGTTGTTAAACATCATGCAAGTCCCCAGTGCAAGGGTATGGTAAAAGCTGAACATCAGCCACACGGGGGCATCTAAAAATATTTAGGGACCCCTAAGTGTAACACTGACAGGTATACAAACATGCAGCTGTTAGGAAACTACCTAAATGTTTGAAGGCGGTTTTGTTTGCTGTTCTTGCTTTAACTGAAATATTTGGTGGTTTATGGCAAGTACAAGCAAGCCGCATGTATGAAGATGTTTCCGTCCACAAAGCGAGAGTGAACCCAATGGCCTGTTGGTGGCTTCCCTCTGTTCTCTGGGTTCTAATGAAGCCAACCACAGCCCTGAGGCTGCCTCACTCAACAATCAGAAATCGTGCCCTGCCTACCACCTGGACGCTCCTCAGGGTGAGGTGGCTGTCCAAGAGCCCATCCTCCTCCTCATGCTCATAACTGGTTTCCTCTCATCCTGCTCTTCTGCCCCTACTTTGATCTGCCCCCCCTTCATCGCCACGAGTCTGTTTATCTAAACATCATTGGGCTTTGGAGAAATTACACTACAGAAGCCAAATAGATAAATAAACTCTGATCTTAGACCTCAACTAGATCAAGCTTATTAGTCCCACGGGGATGTTTATCTTGGAGAAGTGCAACTTCAGATCTGGAATCGTTATGTGGGGAGGCTGCCAGATCGGTTCATGGCAAGATCTGTGGGGAAGAGGGCAAATGGGGACAGGGTTGAGGTTCAAGAGGCCCCATGAAGAGCATCTCTTACCGGCCTGGGTTCTGGGCCAACCGAGAAAGGAGACCAAAACCTCTTTAACGGGATACTAAATTGTCACCTTTCTTACTGATGAATGTGATACAGAATGTGGCTTATATATGGAACAAATGGACTTCTTAAGTCTTGGATCCCAGGATTTTCCAGATTTGACCAGGCAGTTGTAAAAAGACACTCTCCCCATTTTAGCACTGAAAGCCCCACATCCCAAGAAACCCCTCAAGTCCTGGGCAAAGCTGGACGATCAGCCACCCTGCTGGACCAGGGCAGACGGCCCCGACAGATTGGGCTTCTCACGGGCAGCTCCCTCTCTCAAGAGGGGGGAGAGGAAGGGCGCAGCCATGATCCCCAATTTCTCCTTCCAAACTCACCAGATTAAGTCACTAGAGGACAGGACTGTCTGTTAAGCTGATGGATCCTCGTTAGCAAAGGAAACATCTAAACTGAGAGGAAAAAATATTTTCCAACACCAAATATGATCAATGTAACCAAGTCAAATGAACCCTTGACAATCCAACAGGAATTAGTTGAAAGTCTGAACTATAGACTAATTTGGAAAGATAGATAATTTCATGAGTTTCATGTACTAACTCAAACTATGCTTTAAAATTATTTAATAGTAGTTGTATTATTTGGTAAAGTATGCATAACAGTGCCCTGTGGTTGGATTAGGCCATTTGAGCAGTTCCTGTTATTGACTTGTGCACACAAGTTATATGTGTAATTTTCTGTCCAAGAGTTTCCAGTGTGTGGCCAGCCATTAAGTGCCCTTTTTCCACCCTGGTTACCACAAATGTTCCAGATCGTGATTGCTCTAAAGTGAAGGCAACAATGACATGGGGACAGTGTCTCCAATCAACCTGCAATGGTTGTGTAGCGTGAGAGAGAAATAAACATCTGTAGTTTTACACAACCCCAACTTGGAAACAATTACCACATCACAACCAAGTCTACCCTGACTGATACCATGTATCATAACAACTACTGAAAACATGAATAGAAAAAAGATTGGAAGGAAATGTTAATAGTGATGCCTGATGTAGGGTTTTAAGATCTTTAATTTCTGACCCTTTATAACTTTTTTGGACTTCTAGGTTTGTTTTATTGAGGACGTTCTAAGTGTCTCATTTAAAAAAAAAATAGAACAAAAACAGATGCCTTTAGACCACGTGCTTTGAAAAAAAGAAATGTTTTTAAAGTATTGTTATCAGTTGCTTATGTGCTTATGTAGCACGACACTAGTTTAATCTGTTTAAAAACATTTTTATTTAAATTAGGTTAAAATCCTGCTGTCACACATGAGGAAATACTTTCCAGAAACCTTCCTGAGACGTCTATAAAAACTTTTGGGTTGCTAAGGAGTGCTAGAACTATTTAACTTCATTAAGCACAAGGTCTAAAGTATTTCCATCAACTCCCAGCCTGAAGAATTCAGAAATGTTTTACTTTTCTTTTTAAAGGTCACCATGAAATCTACCTTTCAAAAGAATAAGATGAAGTATATGCTTCTTATAATTAGAGACATCCTATCCACTGTTCTTATTCTTCCTCTTCTGTGATATGTGTAAGGACAGAGAGAGGGGAAAGGTCATCCGAACACAAACGACCAGTATTTGTCCGTTATTCTAGGAGCAGACTGTTCAAAATGTGACTAGAGTCAACAACAAAGATTGAACTCAATGCAAAGTCCTCAGCCAGAATTAAGACCAACACCTTAGCAAGGTCCCATAGAATACCTTCTGCAACACACCTCTAACTTAACATTGCACACACTTCTAACTCAGGAAGAGCATTGGGCTTCCAATGTTCCTTGGCAACTCTTTGCTAATTCTCAATCCGTTCCGAGTCAGATTCTCTGCCATTGCTCTTTTAAACCCACTTCATCTACTCAATCCTTGGATCTTACCACTCCTTCCTAAAAGTTGAAGGCAGCTTGTGCTTCCAAAAGAAAATCAGGTAGAGTTGCAGAGTAGAGATTGTGTAGCAGATTGTTAAATAAATCAGAGAAAGGCTTTGGTGAGGAAGTGCCAATTCACATTCAATACATAGTGATGGGGAGTTAGGAACACAGGCTTTAGAATTCAGAGACCTCGAATTCAAGTTCTAGCTCTACAGCTACCTAGATGCAGAACTTTAAGAAAGTTAGTCCACAACACTGAGCCTCATTTTTCTCATCTGTAAAAACAACCAGCCAGGTGTGGTGATGCGCACCTGTAGCCCCAGCTGCTCAGGGGGCTGAGGTGAGAAGATCACTTGAGCCAGGAGTTCAAGGCGGCAGTGAACAATGATCCTGCCACTACACTCCAGCCTGGGCAACAGAGCAAGACCCTGTCTCTAAAAATTAATTAATGAATGAATTAAAATTAAGAAAAACCCAGTACCTACCATATTGACAGACTATGAAGATTAAATGCAATTAGCATATTTAAAATGCTTAAGATAGTACCCGAAATATAGCTGCTGTTATATATCTGTTTAAAAGCTGTTCTATGACATTATGCTTAAATGTGTCATTAAAACATCTGCAGGCCGGGCGCGGTGGCTCACGCCTGTAATCCTAGCACTCTGGGAGGCCGAGGCGGGTGGATCGCTCGAGGTCAGGAGTTCGAGACCAGCCAGAGCAAGAGCGAGACCCCGTCTCTACTAAAAATAGAAAGAAATTATATGGACAACTAAAATATATATATACAAAAAAAATTAGCCGGGCATGGTGGCACATGCCTGTAGTCCCAGCTACTTGGGAGGCTGAGGCAGTAGGATCGCTTAAGCCCAGGAGTTTGAGGTTGCTGTGAGCTAGACTGACGCCACGGCACTCACTCTAGCCCGGGCAACAGAGTGAGACTCTGTCTCAAAAAAAAAAAAAAAAAAAAAAAATCTGCAAATATAGCTATTGGTATGTTGAATACATTTTTAGAGAGGAAAAAGTTTTCCACTTCAAATATTTCTGTGCCTATGTTCTTCCGAGTGCCATAATTCTAATCTAAGGTACCACCACTCCTGGGCAGCAAAATCTAAAACTGCAGTTGTTCCGTTTCATTTTTTTTGGGGGGGGGGAGGGGGTTGTTAGAATGGCGAGAATATCACACACTTCTTTAAAGATTAAATATGAAATTCAGAAGTAACCAAGTGAAAAGCAAGCTCCCAACCTACTTGAGTGAACCCGACACCAGTTTTTCTGCTAGATGTCTTAAAGCTTTCTTTTTTCAGTCTTTTTTCACATTATTTATCCTGATTCTTCATGAAGAATGGATTTGCTAAGAAACTCTGCAGACCAGCACCCTATAAATATCAAAATTCTGCCCGAATACCGTGGAAATTAACTAGCTTTCATGATCCAAATTGCATTCATAGCATTTATTTCAACATTTTTATTGAGCACTCAAGGTTATCTAAGTAGATGAGTAGACAACCTTACCCCATGGAAGATTTATGAATTTTTGGCCTTCCTGATACATTACTATATTAATAGCTCCCTTTAGCTAGTTTATACAGAGTAATTTCAGACCAATTATTTAATGAGTCCACTGTTACCTGGCAGATGAAAGAGTAAGTGTCCACAGGATGGGGTGAGGGAGGGAGAGAAACATTCTAGGAACAAGGAGTACCTGCCAGGCAATGAGTTGCCAGTGTATGATCCGGCTTGAGCAGGAAGTCTTGCCAATGAAAGGCCCCAAACAGGGGTGGAGGGGCAAGGTGCTACAGGAGGCAAGTTTTCCTACTTCATAGTTAGGCGAACCAATACCACATGGCCATACTCATTCAGGAGTATTCTCCCTACAGCCTCCTCTTCCTTCCTCTCTACTTAGCAATTAATAGAATGTCAAAGCTACAAGATGCCTCAGAGATAACCGCTAAGGATGCCATCGTCACTAGCAGTAGTCATCGTAATAGTATTTTAATTCAGACAGCATAATTAACAGGTGACATAGGTTTGACTCACCTATGAGTTCCGGAAAAGATGTCCCTGACAGCCAGTCACAGCGTCTGCATAGTATGTGGTTGCACTACTGCGTGGTTGTGACCTAATTCAGCTGAGAGCAAAGAACCTTTTCACTTTAGGTGGCCCATATGACCACATCACAGGTGTACCATGATTTCTAGGAGTCACTAGTAAATATTGAAACGATCTCAATCATCCCTAAGCATCCTGGATCCCAGACTAGTAAATGGCATTTAGCCCAAGTGTCATTTTACAGATGAAGCAGATATGCTAGTAATAAAGCCAGGTTCCTAGGCTCCTCATCGAGGTGGCTCTTTGTGCCGTATCTCATCCGTGCAGGAAAGAATGGGCATTTAAACCATCAGACTGACGCAGCAGCTGATTTCAAATGGACAAAACGAGGTCTTCCAGCCTTCCATCAATCCTTGCAGCATGTTATACAGCAAAACAACCCTAAAGAATTATCTCCACAGAAGGCTTGGAGTAATGTCAGAAAATTCTAGAGAAACAGACCTAACAGTATACCTCACCTTCCATCGACCTGACCCCTAGTAGGGACAGTGGCCCTGGAACACTGCTTTGCTAAGCCTAACAGCATGCTGGCTGGGGTGCCTACAAATGTTCTAGCGTCTCCCAGTCACCTCTAATTCTGAGTGACCTTGCCCCGGTTGTAACAATTCTCAAAGGACCAATAACCCCAACACCCAACCAAGGCTGCAGGAAGTAGTTGGTCCCATCCAAAAAGACTTTCTAACAGCTCATTAACCCTTCCCCATCAGTCCAGGGCAATCTGGGCTCACCCCAAGTGAGATAAGGGTGGGGAGGGGAGTACTTCCCATTTCAGAATTATTACTTTCATCCTTTATGTAAACTTTCAAAGCCCAGTGCCCAGCCAACTCCTGAGCAGAAAGGTCACTTTAGAAAGATAAATGCAAATGTATGTACAAATGTTTGTTTGTAGGGGAAGGGACATGCTTTCTGTTTTAGTAGGGACTTTTAGGGGGTTTTTTCCTGATAGATGGGTAGGGAGAGGGGGAAGAAATAAGGGAAAGGCCATGAAGGAGCCCACAAACATAAACATGGACAGTTTGTGCCTTAAGATAAACAGGAATCAACTTGTATAACGCTTGTAAACAGTGAACCCGGGAGGAGTCCGTCTGTGTCCATGATGATGAAATGAAGTGTCAATTTTGGCCTCGCTCTGCATACTGAGAAGTAATGCTTACATCTGCCACTTTTCTTACCTTGAAGTTCCACCAGACCTGCTCTGAGATCACAATGGAGAGCGAGACACCCATGCTGTCCAAATCATCCACACGGGACAAACGAGATATTCATTCCTTTCTTGACCCGAGAGCCAACCAGCTACCAAACATTGCAATTCCTCGTTATAAAATCAAAAGTGAAGGATGAGCAGAAAGGAAGTGCAGAAAGGAACCAGGAGAAGAGACAGGACCACATGCCAAACACAGATTTCATCTGCCACTCAATGTGCCCCAAACTGTGGGGAGAAAAACGGTAAATATGTCAAAATATTAGTATCATTGTCCCTTGGTGTGTGCCGGGGATTGATCTTAGGACCTCCGATGGATACCAAAATCCACTGATGCTCAAGTCCCCAATATAAAATTGTATAGTATTTACATATAACCTATACACATCCTCCCATGTAAGTAATCCAGAGATGATACAAAGCACAATAATTTAAATGGTAACTAGTCGTCGTTATGCTATTTTATTAGTCAATTACACTGTATTATTATGTTTTTTAGTTTTTATATAAATAATTATGATTTTTTTTAGTATTTCCCACTCATGGTCAGTTAGAATTTGCAGACGTGGAACCCACAGATAGGGAGGGCTGACTATAGTTGTCACCATTAGGCAGGATTATGAGCAATCGTTTTTCTACATCTTTATATTTTTCTTTACTTCCCAAATGCTTTATAATGCATATGTATTTTATACCTAGATCTTTAAGTATTTTCAGTAACAAGTTGGTCTAAGTTTCATTGCACTCAAGGCAATTGGCTATTTGGACTTGGAAAAGAGCTTTAGAGTCACTTAGCCCAACTTGCCACAGACAGCAGCATCCCCTATAGGCCAGACCCCCAGGACTCCAGCGGGAGAGACCTCTGAGTGACACAGACTCTTCCTGACCCCGAGTTCCCTGACATACAGGGGACAAGCCCCGCCTGCTCTCCCCGTGACTGCCTCGGATGTTTGAAAATAGCTTTCATTTGGATCTCAAGACTTGTCTCCAAGTTAAACATCCTTAGTTTTTTTCAGCAATTTCTTAAATGGCTTCTCACAACCCCTAGTTACACTGCGATTTACAAGTGTCCTTCATAACATGTGGCACCCACAAGTGGAACAAAGCATCCAAGTTGCAGCCAGACCAAGATAGAGTATATTGCCCTTGACTTGACATGGATCAAACTTATTTGGTCTTTCCTTTCCCCCTCCCCTCCCTCTTCCTCACCACACCACCTTCTGTCATTGTCATCTTTCTTTTCTCTTCCTTCGTCTGTCTCTCTCCCTCCACATCTACTAAGCAAATACCGCCTTTGCTGGAAGCAGACTTCCACACAAAGGTATCTCATATTCCTATGAGAATTTCAAGTAGTGTTAAAAATAAGAGGAATGTATTAAGACAAGGCACTGAGCCCACCCCACCAGGAAGGTGGCATGAGAAAAAGCTTCATGTTCCCGTCCCAAACCCACTCTGGGACCGACCCTCTTCCTGTACACAGAGCCCCTCCTTCCCCCCTTAAGTAGTGTAGCCGCTCAAGCCTCTCCTCACTGCGGAACTCGGGCTCACTGTTTAACACACACACGCGCACACACACACACACACACACGCACACACACCCATAACCTCTCTTCTCAAACATCTAGCCAGGAAGGCATTTCTTGGTGTTTGGTTCTATTTTCCAAGGTGACAGCTTTTATTTGATCCACCCCAATTCCTACCCATGTGTCTGTAGTTTTCTATACTCTAATCCAACAGTATTTGCATTTCAACAGACAATACTACCTTTATCCACAAGTCACACAGATCTAGGCCAACTGTTGGGGTGGAAAAGTTAATAACTCTAAGAAAGTGAGTGTTATAAATCTTCATGTTATTGATGAAAGAAGTTCAACAATGAAAATTTTAGTGACATTGCCAGAGGTTCACCCACTCTTGAGTGGCAGAGCCGAGGTCCTGATGGCTGTCAACTCCACATGGCATCACCCTGCCCCAAGTCAGTCACCGAGGCCCCAGATCCTTCATCCTCTCCCATCCCTTGGCAGCACCCCCCTTTCTCCAAACACAGTAGCCAGGGAGCTTCATTACCTTCTCTCCTTCCAAATCCAAGCCCGCTCTCAAATCTTTTCATACACAGTTTAAGTATTAGTAGATACTATCTGTCCAGTGGGTTATATATAAAAGACATTGAAGTGATAAATAATCCAACTCTGAAGTCTATTATGAATGGCAGGTTGGACCAAGGGAGAATTCCTCTAGATCAAACCATGTTTTTCTCCTTTAAGCTCATTTTTCCCAATGACCTAACCATTAAGGATTTAGAGCAAAGTTGTAAATTGTAGAAGAGCTGTTCACTCTTATTCACTTCCTGCGGCCCCAGCACGCAACACTGGCAAGCACACAGTAGGACCTCAGTAAATACTTTGAGTGAGTTAATGAGCACCAACACCCAACCACCTTTTGAAATGTTCTGATACGAAATTCCAAAAGCTCCCTGAAGCTCCCAGGATGCTAAGAGCCCAGCTAGGGAAAAGCCCCTGTCCACCTATGCCCCAAACTTACACCATTGACAAAAGGATAGAAAATTCTCAATTTTGCGATTCAGTCAACAAGCATGGATTGAAAGCCTACTTTGAGGAGGGCACTGTGAGACCGAGTACTAGACTAGAATGAGCAAGATATCACCCCTACTTGCAAGCAGCTCCCAATCTACTCTGCAATACAGACACAGTAGCTGATAATTTTAAGTGTCAGAATTAAGTGGACAACCGCCCCCCCCCCCCACCCTCCGCCCCATTCCAAGGGAGGGGCATTTTGAAACTAGGAGAAATCTGATTAAACCTGCCACCAGCTGGCCACAGTTTAAGGGCCTATGTACCCACTGCTTAACACTAACGGTAGGTGTTACTGCTTCGCAACAGGCTGGGTCAAATCACACCAGGAGAAGGATTAGACTTTCCTCAAGTAAGACTCAGTTGTGTTGCCTGCCACAGTAAAGTGAGCTCAGTTTTAGGTTAAAGTGGAGAGATTACACTGAAATTAGAGCACCCACCTCCATCCTTATTTTGAGAATTCTTTTGAGGTCTCTTTCTGTTCCAGTGAAGGACCATTTCTGCAAAGCTTTCCAATGAAGCCCTTAAAACTGGTTCCATGGCTCTCCCCCAACCCATCTCAGTGTACGCCCCTCTTCCCTCCCTCTCCGTAACTCCAAAACCCACCCTTCACCTTCAAAAGGAGTTCCCTCCAACAACTTGCCTTGTCTGAAAGCTCACCCTTCCCCACCCTCATCACTTCCCTTTACCACCCTGGGCGATGGGGAAGGCTCGCTTTCCCGTGCCCCAAGCGCTAGAGCTGGAATATCCTCCCAGCTTTCCACTGTTAGTGTCAAAGTCCCTCCTCACCGGGCCCCCACGCTATCTGGCTCGACCACTCCGACTCTAGCTTCACACCTTGACCCCTACACTCATACTTTGTCAGATACAGTGTGGACAGCTGATCTTGGGACAGTGAGACCAGGGTGCTGGGAGGGCTGTCCCCAGGGCGATGGCAGCATTTAAGGTGCAGAAGGAGCTTGTGAGCCAAAGTCATTTTGATTTTCAAAAGCCCTTTCCTGTTCTCTGAATGTTTCTTCACATAACATCCTATTCTTATTTCATAGACACATTTCCTCCTATCTCATATTTTTATTACACCCCCTCCATCACCTCTTTCTTCCCCTCATCTGTCAGGGTCTCCATCTATCATGCCTCCAATCTTGACGATTCTTGGCTTCTTTTCCTACCCGCCGATTGGACAGTAAACATTTACTAGAGGCTCCTCGTGCATGGGCAGAGTTTATTACCCCGGGAGCTTCTCTAGAGCTTGAGGGAGAATCCAACCCTTCTGTCGGCTCTCGTGTCCGAGGCAGGCCAACTTCCCTAGAACAGGATCACATCTCGCCTCACCTGGCTGCCTGGGTGGAGTGGGCCCCACCGCACACAGGGCCAAGGGAACCTCACCGTGCAGCGTGCAAAGTGTCACCAAGTCCCCCTGCTCTCAGCACATCACCTGAGCACCAGAACTCAGGATTCCAGGCATCTGGGGAGCGGTGGCAGGCTGAGGGGCAGTTGCCTGGTTGCCCGAGACGGAAGAGAACGTACGGGTGTGTAACCGCTCCTTACACAGACTCTCCACCAGCCCGTCTGCTTCTGCCCCTTGCTCGGGCCTCCACCTTCAGAGCCCCAGTGCCCGATTCCCAAGCCTTTCAGGGTTTGTACAAGAACGGGCTTGTTCCTTACCGATTTTACCAACACCACCCCTACACGCAGTTGTGTTAGCTTTCTCTAGAGGAGGAAGAGGACATGAGGGAAGGAGAGAGGAGTGAAAGAGAGGAGGAGGAGGAGGGAAAAGGGAAAGAAGCAGGGAGGATTAATTGAACATCTATTGTGCACCAGACTGTGTTGGGCCCTTCACATGAAGAAACATTGTAATCCCAACAGCCACCTCTGAGGTGGTTACAGTATCATCACGTATGTGGTACAACTGAGGCAACGGTGCTCAGAGATACTCATTAGCTAGTCCAAAGTCATACAAACTGCAAATGCCTGCATCCAAACTCGGGGCTCTGTGGCTCCCAGGACCCCCTCTCCCTCCCCCTAATAGTCCCTGGGGGCTACTGGCCACCTCTTAAGTCACAGGATGCTGGCAACCTACACCCTCCCTTCATGCAAGATCAGGCACACCTGGGTTTGGCTCTGGAGGCCCTTCGGTTTCCCAGGTGCCCCCCCAAGCTTCTCGGGCCTTCTCAGGCAGAGGATAGAGTATTTTATATTCTCACTGGAAGGGGACCAAGGCGCTGTGTTCTCAGCTGCTTGGGCTGAGATCTGACGCTCAGACCCAGCCACTGACGTCACTCGGCGTGTCCTCCGCTTCCACCGGGCCGTTTATGCTGGCACAGCCCGAGCGCGAGGCTGGCGGGAGAGGACCAGCCCGAACGGGATTAATAACAGGCAGCTGCTCTTCAAAAGCCTCCGTGACAATGTAAAGAAACTAAGTCAGCTGTTCTTGGAAGGGATATTTGAACCAATGTGTCCGGAGCCTCCTCTCTTCCTATTGCCACTCCCCACCTTCCTCCCCCCAGCACATGGGCAGGCTTCCTAGGCTCTTTTCAGCATAAATGGATGCTAACCCGACAGGCTAGGGTCAGACATTGACCACTGCGAGTTAGGGCCCTGGGGCCGAGTTGCACCTGGGGTGCAACGCTTAACCAGGTGCTCTCTGGGTCCCAGCCCGGCCACAGACTTGCTAAGAGGTTTGGGGGGCGGGGGGAAAGGAGACATGGAAGGTGTGGGCAGGGATTAGCCCCTTTGCGGCCTTGCCTAAAAGCCACACTGGAGGCATCACTAGGAGGCAGACAGTAACCTTCAGGGCCCGGAAGAAAACTAAGATGGGCCACGCACCTCCTACACACGGGGCAACGTGTCAGGATCTTTCACGATTCCCACACTCAACCGAGCATTGAAAACGAGAAGTGTCGGGCGAGGTGTAGAGACCACAGAATGGACTGCAGCAGCCCAGGGACAGGGACTGCAGGGCCGCTGACACCTGTGTTTGTAAAAGGAAAGTGGGAGCCTCAATGGGGCCACCCCACAAGCCCGCCTTCTCTCGTTACCCCTTTCCTTAGAAACTCTGCTATAGGAAATCACACTTTCAGACCCTATAGGAGGGCACGTTCTGGTCCTCCAAGAGCACTTGGAGAAAAGACAAAATAACCTCAGGAGGGAAAACGTGCTGCCGTGGGAGGCAGGGGCGGCAGAAGCAAAATACAGCCACTCAACGTTCTTTCCAGTGGCCTCTCTCTGCCAGCCCCTCTTCTATCCCCCACACACACCCTCCTCTCATTTCCTTTTTCCTCCTGTGCCCGGGGCCCCTCCTCTTCTCTTTTACAGTCGTAAACTCCGAGACCCGTCCCCAGTGCTGGGACTCAGGACTGAGAAAGCCCCCCTCCGCCTGCTGCCCACCCCTCTCTCAGGAGCTCGCAGCCAAGGTTTAGTGAGTTCTCGGAGGAGAGAGCCTCTGCAGTAACTCGCGTTCTCTGTCTCTCCACTGGGAACTTAAGAAGTTCAACTTCAACGGCCTTCGCAGCAAATTTTCTGCCAACTTAGGGTCGTCTGCTACAGGAGGCAGCGGCTTCAACGCAGCAGACTGAAGCGGTTGCATGACGCCCAGCCAAGCTCCCAGAAGCCTCCCAAAGCCATGCTTCCAAAATAACCCCGGTGAATGAACCCAAAGAACACGTGAAATCGTATCGGGCCTGCTGTGCCCAGGGACGCATACGGAACAGGGAGAGGCACTCACCAGACCAGGCTGCGGACACTCGATATCTTCTCACCACCACAGGCAGATTAGAAAGAGATTAAGTGGACAGGGGGCAACTCCAGTGCAGCAGGCTGGACCGTAACCGGACGAGAAGAGAGCAGTCTTAGCAGGGCTGAACCCTGCAGCCGGAGCGGCGCAGCGGACATACAAAGACCTCAGCCGGGGCGGAGACCTGTGTTATATGCTTCACCTGCGTCATGCACGTCACCTGCATCATGCACGTTGCCTACGTCATGCACGTTGCCTGCGTCATGCACGTTGGCTGCATAATGCACATCACCTGCATCATGCACGTTGCCTACGTCATGCACGTTGCCTGCGTCATGCACGTTGCCTGCGTCATGCACGTTGGCTGCATAATGCACATCACCTGCATCATGCACATCGCCTGCATCATGCACGTCGCCTGCGTCATGCACGTTGCCTGCGTCATGCACGTTGCCTGCATCATGCACATCACCTGCGTCATGCACGTTGCCTGCATAATGCACATCACCTGCGTCATGCACTGCACTGACATCATGCACGTCACCTGCTTCACTCTCATTTGCGCCCCCACAACCCTACCCCACAATCCCTATCATCCTTTCTTCCTGGTAGATGGCAATATCGGGGCTCAGAGCTTCTCAACAGCCAGCCCAGTCCACGCAGCCAGTCAGCACTGTGCCAGGATCCAACCATCATCTGTCTCAAGGCGTGGCTCCCAGCCACAAGTGGCCGCCAGCTGTCATTAAGGCAGACATTGCACGTGCAAGCTGGGCTGGGGGTGCTGGACTCCAGAAGGGACGCAAGGGGGAGCTTTGGAGAGAGCCACGCCTGTGAAGAGGATCTCTGGGTTCATTTCTGTTTCAAGTTCTCCATGGCACCGATTTGAAAGTCAACCGATTCTAGTCTCAACTCTGACTCAACAGCTCAGAGAAAAAACAAAGGGAAAGCTGTGGGTAGAGTGGCAGCCGGTGCAGCCTGGTGTCCCTCTGCAGCCACCCTCAGCCCCCCAGCTGAGCTGCGGGCATTGCTTTTGGCCCCCAGCAGACTCCAAACCTGGCTCCCCACACTCCAGCTCCCTGTCCCGCCAGCCCCCCACTCCTGCAACTGCCAACAAGACGGAGGCTCTGGGAAAGGACCTCCCTCGAGTCTGGGGCCCTTTCCCCACAGCCCACCGACATCCTCCTAACGTGGCCCCTGCCTTTCCTGCGCCAGCCTCGGTGGGACGGACGCCCCTTCGCTCAGCCAGGCAGCGTCACCAGAAATGCTCTCCTGAGCCGCGCGCCTCCTTTTCCTCTATCGTTTAACTCTGCCCGACCGTTTCAGCCCCGGTTTTCAAAACCATCATTTGACATTTTAAGTGTCTATTGGCAGGCCGGGTGCGGTGGCTCACGCCTGTAATCCTAGCACTCTGGGAGGCCGAGGTGGGCGGATCGTTTGAGCTCAGGAGTTCGAGACCAGCCTGAGCAAGAGCGAGACCCCACCTCTACTAAAAATAGAAAGAAATTATATAGACAGCTAAAAATATATATAGAAAAAATTAGCCGGGCATGGTGGCACATGCCTGTAGTCCCAGCTACTTGGGAGGCTGAGGCAGTAGGATCGCTTGAGCCCAGGAGTTTGAGGTTGCTGTGAGCTAGGCTGACGCCACGGCACTCACTCTAGCCTGGGCAACAGAGTGAGACTCTGTCTCAAAAAAAAAAAAAAAAAAAAAAAAATAAGTGTCTATTGGCAGACGAATGGATAAACAAAATGGGATCTATACATACAGTGGAATATTATTCAGCCTTACAAAGGAAGGAAATCCTGACACACGACATCAACCTTGAGGACACGATGCTGATTTGTCCTTCTCACTTACATGCAGTCCCCAGAGGAGTCGGCTGCACAGAGAGAGAGAGTAGAACGGGGTTGCCCAGGCCTGGGGAGGGGGAACGGGAGTTAGTGTTTCATGGGAACAGAGTCTCGGGTGAGAAAAGTTCTGGAAACGGATGGTGGTGATGGTTGTGCCACAGTGTGAAGGCTCTCACTGCCACGGAACTGTACGCTTAAAAATGTAAATTTTATGTCATGTATATTTTACCACAATTTAAAAAACTTCATGTAAAAGTAAAAACTAGTTCCAAAAAAGAAATCATTTAAAACTTCTCCCCAGGAAGCGTTCCCTGAACCCCCAGACTTCATGAGGCCTGCTCCCGGTGTCGCCACGATCCCCCCGGTTACCTCCCCGACGTGATTTCCCACACCCTCCACCCATCATCCACTTGGGTGACGCTCCATGGACTGTCCCCTACGCATCCCTGAGCTCTGACACCCAGCGCAGTGCTTGGCACGTGGCAGATGCTTGATTAATGTTTGTTAAATGAATGACTGAGCCCCAAGCCCTCGGTTCCCATCTCTCTTCCCACTAGTCCCTTCTCTCTTGGGAACGTCAGACTAAAAAAGAAAAAAACAGGCAGAGAGCAAGTGTAGTACGCGGTTTAGCACACTGACTGCCGCACCAGAAAAAAAATTTTTTCCTTGGGGGGTCACAGTGTTTTATTATGAAACTAGAATAAAAGCGTTGAAAGCAAAAGGATCCTTTCTATAATAAATTAAAGGTTTATTTTTTTATTGTTTTCTGTGCATAAGTTATATGCAATTTGAAAAAGATTGCACTTGGCTCCCAAGGTGAAGAGACGTGAATTACATATGCCTCACGAGGTCCCAGGCTCAAAACAAGCGTGAGTTAAATACAACTCACCGGGCAGTTAATGTGTTAAGGAGGAAGGAAGAAACAGGAATGGAGGGAGGAAGGAAGGAAGGGGGCACGGGAAGAAAAAGCGGGTGGGGGCGCTGTCTGCAGAGCTGGCTCCTTGAAGTTTTGCTTCGGTTTACTGTAACACAAATTCTTCCAGTGACATCTCCGTGCCTGCTGGGGTGTCTTGTCCTGGAATTTTGACTCATTCTTTATTCTGGGGGGGGATGGGGGCAGCTAAATACCTCCCCACTTCCCTTAGTCGGCAGAGTCTAGCACAGCCCTTGTTGCACAAAGACCCACGTGCACGCAAGAATCATCTTCACCTGTATTTAACTATCCAGTTAAAGCCAGGCACTCAGCCATCCTTCCAGACAGGGGCTGGGGGCCGTGACCCACCGTGCGACTCACACCAACAGCTGGACAGTGTTTAGTTTAGTTTAGTTTAGAATGTTTTATTGGGGGAGAGAGGAATTGTTTTTGTTGTTATTTTTATGGAAGGGACCGAAGAGGGGAAAACTGTGTGGATGCTGAGCGATCACCGCATCCCTGGGGATGTTGAGCATGGGGAGAAATCACCTCCTGATGACTCAGAGACAGGAAGTGGTGACCCAGAGGCGCTGCACGAAGGGGAGCTGCACGTATGTGATGACATCGCTTCCTATCTTTGCGAGCGTGGTATGGGAGGGGGAGGGGGAGGAACACGGCCAGTGGGACAGGACGGGGGCTCTTGCATGTCTTGGCTCACATCCCCACATCCCCAGCCCCGTGCCTGCACACACGTAGGGGCGGCACCTCAGACAGGCCTCCTCTCCCCACCCCCACCCCCGGGCTCTGGCTGAGAAGGGAGAAGCCAGCAGAGCTCATTTTGAATCATTCTGACCAAAGGCAGGTGTCCTCAGTCCTGCAGAAGCCACCGTGCTGGTGACGGGAATCCTCCGCACAGCCAGCAGAAGGAACCAGAATCCTAAACCCCCCAACTCCTCACCCACTCCCAGGGCCAGGTCAGTCCCCGCCATCCCCACGTCACCCCTGGGCAAGGTGGAGGTGGCACAGCACAGCGGGCAGCCAGCAGCCTGGCACAGAGCAAAGACAGAGCATCTAGAACATCACCAGAACAGGTGGCGGCAAGTTTAGGGGGAGGGCAGGGGACCAGGGGACCGACCACAGAGCTGGGTCTAGTGTGACTACAGGACTAGGTGGAAACTGGGGACCAAAAGGCCCAAAGTGGGAACCAGGGCCAGGTGAACGTGCCTACCTACCAAGCAGAGGAGCAGTGTCACCTCCCACTCTTTGCCAGGGTCCCTCCCACCTCTCCCTCCACCATGACAATAAGCTCCTCCCTCCCAAGGACTCTGACTCTGTTTGGAAGTTGCTCTGTTTGTACAGTCTTGTCCTCCACCCCCGGGAGCCCCGGCAGAGAGCATGTGGGCAATGCATCCGGAAGGAAGTTTCTGGGGCTCGACACTCCACGTGCACTGGCCTGCTCCCTGTCTGCTCTCGCCAGGGGACCCTGGGACGAAACGTGTGGCTCCAACTGCACATGCTGTGAAAGCTGATAGACCCAGAGAACAGAGCACAGCAGGTCTGCCGGCACATGCGAGGGAGTCTGGCCCTTGCGTTTGCCCACATTTGTCTTTCTCCTCCAAGGGAAACCAAAGCACCGCGATGCTCAGCCAGCCTCGCTAATGAGACCTATAGTCTGCAACTAACCCAAGCGGTAACTCTTGGGGTCCTTGGGATTTTTTTCACACAGAAACTAAAGTTTATACTCTAAATGTGCACCCCAAAAGTCACTGTAGAGGGGACTGGAAAACGAAGAGTCATGTGCAAACTCTTGGCTTTGGAAGGGCTTGATGAACCGTTGCTGGTCTGGGGGTATCGCCTTGTCCGTCCCTGGCAGCAGCACGCTGCCCCCAGTTCTCCAGGCTCCCTGACCCCTGTACCTTAATCCACCCATCCCTTATTCAGACAGAGTTGGGGTGGCAGCTGAGATGGGGAAGGTCTGGAGGACGGAGCCACCATCGACTCACCAGGCAGTGAAAAGGCTCCACGGGACAAGCGTGAGGAGGAGGAGAGGGCAGTGGCATCATTGTTGCAATGGGAGGTGCTTCCCCTGTGTGATCGAATTTGGTCCCCACGCTAACCCTACACGGTATCATCACTACAGAAGCTGAGGCTCCGAGAAGCTGCGTAACCAGCCCTAGACCTCAGGACGAGTAATCGGCAGCGGCAAGGTTTGGCCTGAGGGCCCGAAGTGCTCTTTCTCCACTTTGCCCTGTCACCTCTGAAGACAAAGGAAAAGAGTTGCAGACACAAACGGGGGCGCTGTATGAGGCACCAGGGGACACCCTCCTCAGCGGAGTCTCTCTCTGCTCCTGAAACCTCTGCAGCTGAAACTGTACCACCAAATAGTCATTCCCGGGGTCTTACAGAGGTTCTAGAGGTTTTATTCAATGCATCAGCACAGAGTAATTGGGCTTCTGTTACCTGACAAAAAAGATATATAGATCCTAAATCTGCAGAGACTGGAAGTAGATTAGTGGTTGCCCCGTGCTGAGGGTTGGGTGGAATGAGGAGGGACTGCTAATAGGTGTGGGGTTTCCTTTGGGAGCAATGAAAATGTTCTAAACTTAGACTGCAGTGACGGTTGCACAACTCTGTGACTACACCAAAACCCATTGAGCTGTATATTTCAAATGAGTGACTTTGTTGGAATGTGCATTATAACTCAAAGATTTAGAAAAAAAAAATAGGGCCTATTCTTGAGTTTAAAATGTAGCTTCAGCGAGAATACATGTGCAAAAAAATAGGATACACCAAACGGCAAGAGGCACCCAAGGAGTTCGGAAAGGAGGAGGATCAGCTCTAGTTGGAGTGTCAGAGAAGGTAGGATGGGCTGTATTTTGACAGATAAAAGGGAAAATTCAATTTTGCACATTGAATTTCCAGGATAGAGGACTATGAGTATGGGTTCAGGAGAAGGTATAATCATATGAAGTACGCCCAAGAGATAGTGAGCCAACTAATAAAACCCTGCTTGGCATGTAGACATAAAGATGACTTATAATTCTGTATCAGTTATCTACTGCTGTGTAACAAACACCCCCAAACTTAGTGGCTTAGGACAATGGCAGCCATGTATGTGTTTGCAATTATGCAGTCTACACTGGGCCTGGGAGAAGGGCTTCTCTCTACTCCACAATCAGCACATACTTATCCCAGGGTGGAGAATCCAGCCTGGTGTTCACAGTGTGGCACCTGAGCCAAGATGACTGCACCTACCTAGAAGTTGGCTGTCCCTCTCCCTCTCCTTATGGCCTTTCATACACCAGGGCCTTTCTCTCCCCCCAAGAACTCGCGTGCTCAAGGAAGCTGGCCCAGGCTTTCTTGCATGGCATCTCAAGGCATCAAGAGAACAACAGCAAAAACTGCAGGTGTCTTCCAGCCTAGGCCCAGAACTTGCACACATCACACTTCCACCATGTTTTATTCATCCCAGCAAGTCTTAAGGTCACCCAGATCCAATGATGGCGGGGACCACACAGGTGTGGATTCAGTAAGCATCATTCGCTGGGTGCCTATCATGAGTACCACACACACCTGCCTTGGAACAGCTTATTGTTCAATGGCCTGGCTAGCCTGAAAGGTGTTGGAAGGCGGAACATGTCTAGAAATGTAGGACCAGGAGCTGAGCATAGAGGACATTGACTTCAAAGCTAAGGAATTTGGATTTCATTCAAGAATTCCCAATTCGGATGCAAAAAATCCCTGGGGAGATGTGATATTTTTAAGCCATTATCAACTGACATCTTAGCAGAAGTTGATCCTGTGCACAAATGAGGCAGAATAGAACCCTGGGTCCATCCACGATGTCAGATAAGCTGCAAAGACTATATGTTCCCATTGCACAAAGCAGACACCGCCACCTCTTTACAGAGAAGCAGGGGACAGTAGCTAAGGTTGTGTGTCTGCAACCTGGGGGCAGGACACATGCTGTGGACGGTGAGAGCCTCTGCTCATTTATCAGCCTTCTCTCCCTCTTCATTGCTCCTGCCTTTCCTTCCTCAGACTACAATAGAGCAATTCACAGCAGAGAGAGAACTGGAAACTGCTGCTCCAACTCACCTCATTACTTGAACCTGCTGTTCCTTTCTGACCATCACTCCCCTCATGTCACATCCCACTCCTCCAAAACCCAGGGTCACCGGAAATCTGGGCCTGCTCTGGCCCCACAGTTCCTCCTCCGACCTGCCTCGCCTACAGATGACCTCCTACAGCCCCAGAGGATGAAGCAAAGCCACACAATGTCACCAGTGATTCCTAGAACACTGCACCAAGAGCCATAGCCCAGTCTGGACACTTTATTTCACCAATGGGCAATCCAACCTTTCTCCTCCAAAGACTCTGAGTCCAATCTACAGTGACTTCCTCAGCATAGAGCCATTCCTGGGAACACATGAGATGCCCATGAGCTGATTAGAGTACACACGCATGTGGATCAGGGACCCTGCAAAGTGCAGAGGGCCTCTCCTCTGCTGAGAGGTTGCTCCCAGGTATACCTGCTGGATCAGGAGTGGCCCATCCAAATAGGCAGCCAGCAGTCCTCGGCATCACCTGGCCAATGTGTCCGTGGGTCCCTCCCACCATTGCCTGAACCAGGGCTTCCTTCTGCCGCCTGGCACCCCCACCCCACACCCAGGTCTTCACGAACCTTTCATGACACCCATGGTTTCCCACCTGAACAGCCCCCATTTATGTTTTCTGGCTCCCATCACAAAAAGTTTTCTTACATCCCTAAATTATCCTTTCATCCCCAGTATTAAAATTCTGATTCCATAAGTTCTGAGGACCTAATGTACAGCGCGGTGACTATAGTTAATAATACTGCATTGTGTATTTGCAATTTGCTAAGAGAATGGATCTTAAGTGTGCTCAGTGCAAAAGGGGGCGATAACCGGTGACGTGATGATATGTTAATTACCTTGAGTGTGTTAATCATTTCAGAGCATACACATGTATCCCAACACCATATTGTATACCTCAAACATATATAATTACTTGTCAATTATATAGCTGGAATGAAAAATAAAAAAATCAAAATTCTAATTCCTCTATCAGAGTGACTCCAGCTAGCTATGGGTGTGAATGAGTATCTATTTGATGAGAAGTCTCCCTGTGACCCAAAGAAATTCATGTGTCCTGGTGGGCTTTTAGGTAGAACAGAGAAAGATATCTGGAGGCTTAGATCAGAATCTCCAGACTTCTGTGTTATCCAGAGAAAAGTTGAGCCAGGGAGAAAAAGGCAAAAGAGAAGGGTAGAGATTCTCCCTGAACTCCAACATCTCACTCCTCCCCGGACCCCACGCCAGAGGCATCAACGTGGACATCTGCCACCCACTGCTGAGACCCTCCGTGCACACGGAATTACTGTCACTCGACCAAGAATGAGAGCCACGGGCCACACACATAAATAAGTCACACATCACATTCCTACTGTAAACCATTGTGAAATACCCAGGGGTGAGGATTATTTCCGGCAGAAATCATCTCTGACGTCACTCACCGAGTCTGACAACCCTAACTTTCCACTGAGACAATGGCAGCTGACTTGGGCCTTGGGGGGCAATGTGAGATGCCAACAGCTTCAAAAGAAAGAGGGGAAAAAAAGAAAGAAAGAAAAGAGACATTCGTGCTTGACAAGTAGCACCATCTAGGGGACTTACAAGGTAAAACTTTTCTTCAAGCAAATGTCTGAACCTTGAGAGCTAAGGGCTGTCCTGTGCCTGGGGCCACACCAGCGGGAGCCTGGATCTGAGACGTCTGTGGCCCCCTGTAGCCCGAGCGGGGCGGCCACACCTGAAGCCCCACGCCCAGGTCTAGGCATCCGCTGGCAAAGTTGCTCACAACCAGAGCCCAGAGAGCTGCTCTGAGGTTCTGGAGAGGGGATCCCTGTTTGGAGAACTGGGGAGAAGGAGGAATTTCTCTAAGGGCACTTTTATGATTCTGGGAAAGCAAAAAAAAATTAAAGATTCACGTTTCCAAGTCTTCATAAATGAAGATTTTTAATTAGGGTGACTAATAGTTCTACATTCACAAAATTGAATTCAGTGTTTTCTTTTGAACTATAACCTTTTTTGTAGGTTTTCAAAGGATGTCAACATTGGCATGATCTGACTTTATTTCTGGGTTCCAATCCCCACCTGTAGGAGGCAGGGTTCTTTCATTGGGACTGCGAGGAATTCTGCCCATGAGCAGTGAGCAGGAAGCCACCCAGCACAGCGAGGCCCCCTCCTTCAGCACTCTCAGTGGTGGGGACGGGGAGGGTCCACAAGGTTGGGATCCTGTGGGAGTTAGGGGAGAAGCAAGTGACCCACTCACTACCTCTCAAGCCTATCTGGGTCATTAAAAGGTGACTCCAAAAACGTCCATTTAATCCAACCTCTGATTTTATTGATAAGAAAAACAGAATTGGATTTCCCCATGTGTGTTTAAAGGTGAGTTTTATTATTATTCAAGTATAACTAAGCCAACAGATCGGGAGACCACTGCCATGGAAAAGATGATTTGCTAAAACAACAACGAGATATCATCCATGCCTATTAGAATGGCCAGAATCAGAACACTGACCACACCAAATGCCAGCAAGGACGTGGAGCAACAGGAACTCTCGTTCATTGCCGGTGGACACGCAAGATGGTGCAGCCACTTTGGAAGACACTTGGCGGCTTCTTACGAAACTAAACACGCTCTCACCACACAATCCAGCAATCGTGCTTCTTAGTATTTACTCAAAGGAGGTGGAAAGCAATGTGCACACAAACAACTGCACGCTAATGTTTATAGCCGCATTATTCGTAATTGCCAAAATTTGGAAGCAACCAAGGTCTCCTTCAGCAGGTGAGTGGGCACATTGTGGTACCTCCAGACAATGGCATGTTATTCACTGCTAAAAATAAATAAGGTCTTGAGTCACTAAAAGACATGGAGGAACCTTACATGCATACTACTAAGTGAAAGAAACCAGCCTGAAAAGACACATACTGTATTTCTCCAATTATACGACATTCTGAAAACGGCAAAACCACGGAGACAGTACAAAGATCAGTGGTCACCAGGGTGGGGCGGAGGGAGGGATGAATGGGTGGAGCACAGAGGATTTTTAGGGCAGAGAAGCTCCTCTGTGTGAGAGTACAATGGTGAACACATGACGTCATACATTCGTCCAAATCCACAGAATGTCCAACATCCAGAGTGACTCCTAATGTACACTATAGGCTCTAGGTGATAATGATGTGTTGCTGGAGGTTCATTCATTACAACTCTTGACAGTGGGGGAGGCTGTGCCTGTGTGGGGACCGGCAGGATATGGGAAATCTTAGCACCTGCTGTGATCCTAAACTACTCTTAAAAACAGTCATAAAAAAAGATATTTTGTTACTCAAAGTTCCCAAGGGGGCGGGGCCCACCAAGCCCAGGAAGGCCACACAGGGAAGCATCAGGGCTCAGGAAGCAGAGGGTTTCCGTGGGAAAGATACGGCAAGGCGGGTGAGCAGGCATGGGGGTGGCTGGTTTGGATAATTTCGGCAGTCTCTGGGGGATAGGGCTGTCCCTAGGTGTCTAGTACCTGGCCCTGGAGGGATCAGGGCAGGGGAATAGTGGCCCTGAGTGTGAGCGCCCAATAAAGGAAGTGGGTGAAGGAAAGGGCCCTGGGTGGGTGGGTCTGCGTGTGGAAGGCAGGTCTCTCACTATCTCTAGGACCCGGCTAGCCCTGCGCCAGGCAGTCCCTGCAGCCCCGGCAAGGCCCCAGATGTCAAAGCCTCAGAAACACACAGCTAATACACGAGGGTTACACAGTGCGTTTAGTGGTAGACAGACAGGCAGGGCTCTGGACCCTCGACCCAGTTCTCTTTCACTACGGTTTTCAGCCCCTCCAGCCCCGCCCACACCTCATCTGCATCCTCCTCCCTCTTTCGAGCTCAAAACGTTCTTTCTTAAGGAACTTATTTATTTGACTCTGAGCTGCTTCTTTCTCTAGCTTATCCTTTCATTTCCTCCTCTTAGAGCTGTTAATACTTCTTTTCCAATAACAGTATCGTTTTGTGCATGCCATACAATCCCACTGCACCCTTGTGGGGCTCACATCATAGGTCGCTTTCCAAGACTTGGCTAACAGGCACGCAGTGAGGCCAACCACGTGAAACGGACAGGAGTCGGCTCTCCATGTTCCCTCTGGGGCTGGACAGGGTTTCTGGCCACCAGGAGAAGCTGCCCAGGGAGGCTCAGCCAGGTTTCTGCCATCACAGCTCAAGGGAAGGGTTAGTTAGCATCAGGGATACGGTATCTGTAACAGGATGTTCCCTTCCACAAGGAACAAGCCCAAGCCCCAGGGGGAAGGACTCAGGTGCACACAGGCAGGCATCACCCAGAAGGTGCAGGTGTGAGCCACAGGACTGCACCACCTAGATAGGTGAGCACTGGCAAGGCTGAGACAGACATGGCAGAACCTGCCAGGTAGTCCAAATGGGATCCCGGGGGCGGGGAATGAGCTCCTTGTGCGGTACAAATCCCTGGCAACCAGCACCAGGCCCGAGCAGGGATTCAGCGAACATGGAATGAATACAGGAACAAATGACAAAAATGTTCTGGGTGCACAGCAAAGGTTCTGGCTATGGAACTAGGAAAAACAGCCCTGTTATAAGGCCAAGGTCATATATCATATATCACAGCACAGAGCGAGCTGGGGAAATAACAAAGCAGAGGTCTATGGCTATAGCAGCAAAAAGAGTGACTCGATGCTATGTCCCCACTGTTGTGTGTGTGGGTGTGTGGATTTGGGTCTGGAAATAGAGGAACTGTCACAGAGCTGAGCCAGTGTAGACTACTCCTCCCTCCAGTCAAAATCGGTCTGAAAAACCGGTGCAGAAGCTGACCCTGCAGGGGGAGATGAGTCAGCAGCCTGCCCTGCAGAAACACAATAGCAGGGGAAATGGGACAGGATTAGGGTTGGGTTAGCGTTGGATTAGGGTTGGGTAGGATTAGGGTTAGGATTGGCAGAGGGAAGGTAGCTGGTGGGGTAAGCAAAAAAAAAAAGAAAAAATGCTAGTAGTTTATGCTTCTGAAAGCATCAGGAGATTAGAACATCTTCAGGCTTGAGTGTTCTGGGGCACGTTGGCCCTCCCAAAGCCACCTTTTTCCTATCCTCATGCCCTGCAGCAAGAAAAGCCAACTCTCTCCATTCCTTCTCAATCCCCAAACCCATATCATCATTCTCAGTTTGGAAGAACATTTGATTTCAATCAGCACAAGTTTGAGAGCCACCTGTACCATGTACACTGCTCAGCGCAGCACGATCAGAGAGGTACCTGCGTAAGTCACCCTTCCGCCTCCTGCAAATACACCTCAAGACACATGCACACAGGTGCACACACACATATGTACATGCATTAGCCGCACAGGCATGAGCCTGTCTCACAAAGGAAAAAGAGGATATTGAAGGTTAAAAGAGAGATTCCTTAGCAGGGCCCTCTTTTCCCTCCAAAGTTCCCACATAAAGCGGGACAGGGCCGAGAAGCCCCAGACAGCATAGTTATGGTGGATCCTGCCACTTTGCAAGCTGCATCTTTCAAATTCTTTATGTTCTCTGCTTAATTCCCTTTTTTCTATGTAGCAAAATGCCTTATTGCTTTAAACTCCCAGCTGATCTTAGCTATGAGAAGAGAGACTTAAAGGTGGAGAAGCAAACTTTTGAGGCTGGAGGTTCTACCCTAAGATCACTGCCAAAATTTAAAGGGCAAAGTCGAAATTGCTTGGTCAGTGACTTCTGGTCACTAGGATGTTTTCCTTTCATGGACAAGCCCTGGAGAGTCTGCATTTTGTCTTACTAATGAGGTGCTATTTCTATAGAGCTG
This sequence comes from Eulemur rufifrons, assembly GCF_041146395.1. Lineage (NCBI taxonomy): Eukaryota > Metazoa > Chordata > Mammalia > Primates > Lemuridae > Eulemur > Eulemur rufifrons. Next base: position 7,704,430 of record NC_090994.1, read on the forward strand.
ACTCGGAGGCAGGTTGGAGAACTACTAACTTCTTTGAGGCCTGAGGATTCACTACCAGGGAAGGGAGGATGAGGCAGGTGGTGAGTGGGTGGGCAGTGGGACACCTCCCCGGGGGCTCCATGAGGGAGGACCTCTGGAAGGGAGGCACCATAGACTCCTTTTGCCTTCTGTGACATCTTCTCCAGGGCTGACCGCACCTGCTGTTAATATGAGTTTAGAATCCAAGAATAGCTCATTGGAAGTTTAACAGTGAAGTCAAAGTTAACTCATTTACTACTTGGTAAGCTAAAAACACAAAGCCTCTTCTTTAAAATCTGGGGGACATCCAGTCTATCCCTGCCCTATCTTCTGGGCTAACTAGTGTGCCCTGGCTAGGAAAATGTCTGGGTTATCATTTGCAGTGAGGACATAACCAGAGCACATCCTGCCCCAGGTACAACTGCAAATTGGCTGAAGCAGCAGGTGGAGGAGCACCAAGCAACGGGTCCCTGATTGGTGGGATATCGGCTCCAAGGGAGGCAGATGGGGCAGATTTTTTTTTTTTTTTTTTTTTTTTTTTGACACAGAGTCTCACTCTGTTGCCCAGGCTAGAGTGAGTGCCGTGGCGTCAGCCTAGCTCACAGCAACCTCAAACTCCTGAGCTCAAGCGATCCTCCTGTCTCAGCCTCCCGAGCAGCTGGGACTACAGGCATGCACCACCATGCCCGGCTAATTTTTTCTATATATATTTTTAGCTGTCCATATAATTTCTTTCTATTTTTTTTAGTAGAGATGGGGTCTCGCTCTTGCTCAGGCTGGTCTCGAACTCCTGAGCTCAAACGATCCGCCCACCTCGGCCTCCCAGAGTGCTAGGATTACAGGCGTGAGCCACCGCGCCCGGCCTGATGGGGCAGATTTTGAAATGAGAGAAAAGGATCTTCACATAGGCCAATGGTCTCCAAATTTTGAATGTGAAGTCACCTGAGGATCTTTAATAAATACTGATGACTACACTTACTCTCAGACTTTCTAGTTTAATTGATTGGTCTGGGTTGTGATGGGCCATTGGGACTTCTCAAATCTTCCTGGGTGGTTGGATTTGTTTCCTGTAGCTGCTGTAACAAATTGTCGCAAACTTTGTGATTTAAGATAAAAGAAATTTACTTTTTCACAGTTCTGGAGGCCAGGAGTCCAAAATCAGTATCAGGAGGCAGAAATTAAGGTGTTGGGAGAGCTGAGCGCCCCCTGCAGGCTCCAGAGGAGAATCCAGTTCTTGCCTCTTCCAGTTTCGGTGGCTCCTGACTGTCCTTGATGCGTGGCTGCATCACTCCACTCTCTGCCTCTGCTTCCACGTCCCCTCCTCCGTGTGTGTGTGGGGCGGGGGGGGAGCGTCTAACCTCCCTCCACCTCTGTTTTATAAGGACACTTATGATGACATTTGAGGCCCCACCTGGATAATGCAGGATCACCTCCTATCTCAAATCCTTAACTAACTTTAATCACATCTACAGGAACCCTGTATTCAAAGAAGGTAACACTGGCAGGTTCTAAAATTAGTACCTGATGTGTCTGGAGGCCATTTTCAACCTGCTACAGTGGTTCTAATGTGTAGCAAACGTTGGAACCGTTGCCAGAGGCAGCTGTTCCCCATATGGTCCCTGCCCAGCCCTGGGACACCTGCTCTCAGCTCCCTCTCACCTCTTGCAAGCCTGGAACCCTCCCTGCTCTGCGTCTCCGGTCCCCTAGTACGTGGGCACCAAATCCCAAGGACAAGCACCTCCTACACCTCACTCTGGGTTCCCCCAAACACCATCTGTCCCATATCCAATATTCTGCCCCACCTGCCCCATCAAAATAAATCCCCTCCAACATCTGCATTGCAAAAAGAGCCCTGCTCATAGATATATTATAAAATACCTGGTAATTATGAAGGCGTCCAGAAACGAGGTTTGGGAAGTATTTGAACACTTTATATTTTGATACTCATTGAGGGTGTAAAATCACTTTGTTACTTCAGAAATATACTGAACATAAATTAGTTTTCACATAAAATACTCATTCTTGGGGGAGTTAATTTCTGATGCAAAGACAGAAGAGAAAACAGGGAAGAAATTTTTGATTTCTTAAGAAAAATGTTTTAAAACTTTGAAAACAGAAAATATTTTTATGTTGTGGGGTTTTTTTTTTTTTAGTGCTTTCATTTTTTTATGTCCTTCCCTATCTCCAGAGAGTTTTCTCGTGCTTAAACAGATATTTGTATCCCCAGAGCATCTCTGAAATGTACTGGGCTCATAATGGCATTGCTGCCTTGGCCCATCAAGGCCCCAGGTGTGACTTATACCTCCTAACCACGCTCCATGTTGCCATCTTGCATTAGAAAAATAAAAGCAAATATGCATCAGGTGCAGGGCACCAGGCCTAGGTGTTTTACATCAATTATCTCATTGGCCCTTATAACCGCCCGGTGCGGAGGGACCTCACTGCTGAGACCCGAGGCAAACCAAGCCGGTGCATGTCATAACATTTCCACCAGAGGGCAGTGTTGGCTCAAAGTTTCCCCACGTAGCGCTCTGGCTTTCCCTCCTGACCCAAACAGCATTGTTTCTGGAAGACACCCGAAATTACCCATAGTCCCATCACTTGTTTCAATTAGATAAAGTAATCTCACCTTGCAAAGTTAGTGGCTGTTATCATTTGATTTGTATCCTTTCTAACTTGTTCCTAATGATTTTTTTGTGGCAGTTGCGGTTATACAATTGGTTTATTTTTCCAATTACAAGTATTTTGAGACAGGAATTTTTTTTGCAGTCAATAAACCACAAAAGAGTATTGTTTAAAATACACTACACATCTATTTCATCATTTAAAAATGCGTTTGTGTTGTCTTTTGTGTCTTACACAGGCATAAAAAATAATGCATATTTATATCTCCTTTTTTTTTTTTTTAAGATAGTCTTGCTTGTTGCCTGGGCTGGAGTGCCGTGGCGTCAGCCTAGCTCACAGCAACCTCAAACTCCTGGGCTCAAGCAATCCTCCTGCTTCAGCCTCCCAAATAGCTGGGACTACAGACTCATGCCACCACACCCAGCTAATCTTTTCTTTTAGTTGTCTGGCTAATGTTTTCTTTTCTTTTTTTTTTTTTTTTTTTTTTTTAGTAGAGACAGGGTCTCGCTCTTGCTCAGGCTGGTCTTGAACTCCTGACCTCAAGAGATCCTCCCACCTGGTCTCCCCGAGCACTAGGATTACAGGCGTGACCCACCACACCTGGCCATAATCATATGTCTGTTACACTCCTTATAGACAAAATCAGAGAAGCAAATAAACAGATCCCTAGTTGCACCATGGTGCTGGGATTATATCTGTTAAAAATTGCAAGACAAAGACTTTATCCTTCTTTTGGAGGCCTAGCCTTTTTGGCTCCCTCCCAGCCCCTCTGTTCTCATTGGGAGCAAAGGGATAATTTGGTTAAACTGCACCCATTTCTCATACCACACTTGGAAGCCGAGATCAGGTGGTAACCAAGTGATAGACTTTAGTGAGTTTCCAATTTGAGACAAAAGAAACTGGATGTGTGAACAAAAGGGATGGGGACCCTCTGTTTAAAAAGCTGTTTGGGAGATTTTCTTCAAAAAGCCTTTGGGAGTGTGATGCCATGATCTCAAGGGCAAACAGGTGAGAGACCAAAAAAGGGACGGGGAATGCAGGACGTTGAGAATTGAAAACCCTCAGTGCCCTCCCTCTGAACTTCCAGCGCTAGGGGGAGGCATCGCAAATCGAAAGCAGAATTTGGGTGCACAATTTGGAGAGGAAAACAAAGCCTGAAGAAGTGCTTACGAAATATTGTTCAGCATCTAAGCAGATTCAAAATTACACAAAAATAAAAGATGATACCGGGTTTTGCAAAATCAAAGATTGAGTGGTGGGTGGCAGGAAGCCTCGTAGGCAGTAGAAACTGGTTTGGCCTCTTTCTAAAAGTCTGGATTTGAGGTTTTCCTGGAGAAAACCACAACCATTTTCTCTAACTCTTCAGCTACTGGAGCTGCAAGTATTACTATTTCCTACCTCATAACTCAGTCCCACACTGCTCAACCCTGCAGCTATGATATATGGCTTCAGCTGGCTCACCGAAACCTCAATTCAGGACCTTTGATGTTAGTTACAAAAGAAAATTTTAAAAATACAGTACACAAGAAGGAGACAATTTAGATGACACCTTAATCAGTTTTGTCACGATTGTGCTAGAAAAGTTAATTTTAACTTAATTTCTCTTGCATATAAATTTTTTAAAAGGCAAGAGTATTGGGTCGACTAGAAACAGATGGCTGCCACTGCAGGAAAAGAATAATGTGAGATTAAAACCAAAGCTCAAAAGCTGAAGATGCAACAGGAAGGGAGTGTAAATTGGCTGCTATGAGGCAGGTAAGGGTGAGGGCTGGGATAAAGGTGACTCTTCCAAACAGCCTACTAAAGGACAGGCATGACTCCCCTCCCAGAAGAGTGAAGAATGGTTATCCATGTCTGGGTGTGAGAGACAGTTATGCTGGCCATCTGTCTAAATTATGCCCAAAGGAGAATGATGGGAGAATCAGTGTTGCTTGATTGACTGCGTCTTTGGGAGGCAAGTGGTCTTCGAGCCAGCAAAAGGCCTAATGGGGTAGTCAGTGTCTCTACTGGCTGGGCTGAGAATTTTTTAAGCAGCCCCATAAACTCCTTTCACTGCCTCCCAGAATGGTCTGTCTGGATGACAAGGTATCAAGATATGTAATAATCTGCAGATAGAAGGTACTTTATGAGCAGGAAGGACACAATGCCTGGATTTGTTTTTTTAATTCAAAATGAATTCATCTGAAGGTAAAACGACCCATTCCACACACTTCTCCAAAACGTCTACACATCTCTGAAGGCAGTGTGGCTTTCCTCATTAATATAATAAGAAGAACTTTTTAAGGTACAAGATAGCAAAATCGTGGTCTAGGGACATTCTCAGCAAATGTCATGCTTGAAGGTGCCAGGGATCCTGCACACACACTTTGCAAGACCTGGATATGAAGGCCCCAGGGTAAATCACACAGCAGTTAGGGTGCTTTGAGGCTTGATGAGTGAGCAGGAAAAGCCCCATCTGCTATGGGCTGTGTAGTGTCACTCAAAAAAGATACGTTAAAGCCCTAATACTCAGAACCTCGGAATGTGACTCTATTTAAATAGGGTTGGTACGGATGTAGTTAAGTTAAAATGGGGTCATACTGGAGTACGGGTAAGTCACCGATATGACTGGTGTTATTCCATGAAGACAGAGACATACAGGAAGAACGCCACGTGAAGATGGAGGCAGAAGTTGGACAGGTGCATCTGCAAGCCGAGGAGCACTGTGCATTGACAGCTGTCACTGGAAGACAGGAGAGAGGCATGGAACAGCTTCTCCCTGGGAGCCCCTGTGAAGGAATCAACTGCAGGCACCTTGATTATGGACTTCTGTCCTCTAAAACTGTGAAAACAATAAATTTCTCTTGTTTTAAGCCACCCAGTTTGCAGTACTTTGTTGATAGCACCCCTAGGAAACTAATACACTACTCAAAAAATTATAACATGCATACCCAACTTTTCAAAGTCAATAATTAATTATTATCATTACTGCCCTCCTGAACAACTTAGGGACCATGGGATATTTTAACCAGGGTTATCTTTCCTCTTAATATGCTATTTTTGTTCTTTTCTACTTTGGTTTTTTTTCCTCCAATCCCCATAAAACATTACTTTTATGATTGTTATATACATTCATGATTTTGTTTAGTTTCAACTCCAATTTTACCACCTTCTTGGTTTACCATTCTTTTTTTGTATCTCAAACCTCCTTTCTGGGATTACTTTCCTTGCGTCTAAAGGGCATTGATTAAGATTTGCTGGTGAAAATGCTCTTTGTTAGTCTGATACTATCTTTCTTGGATACACGGTTCTAGGTTGTCATGTTTCCAATTGGCACACTGAAGATGTTATTCCACCTTCTGGCTTCCGTGGTTGCGTTGAGAACTCCATTGATAAGTCAGCCATCCTCTAACCATTGCTCCTTTGGGGTAATATGTCTTTCCTTTCTGTCTGCTTTAAGATTTTCTCTGCATTTCGCAGCTTCCTCTGATGTATCTAAGTTGTGGATTTCTATCTATATTTCATGATTGGGATTTGTTGGAACTCTGGAGTCTGAGAATTGATGTCTTTATCATTCAGGGAAGACTGTCAGCCCAATCTCCTCAAATATTACCTTGGGTTCATTCTTACTCTGCTTGCTTTGAGGACCTTCTGGAACTCAGGTGAGATATATGTTACAGTTTTTGCTCTATCCTACGCTCCATAGCTTCTATCTCTTTTGTCATTCTTTGTACATAATCAGTAAGTTCTTTAGATGTTTCATCTAGCTCACTAATTTTCTCTCGAGTGCCCAAAAGCTGCTGTTACATGTGTCCAATCAGTTTCTAATTTTATATTTTTTATTTCTGGAAGTACTATTTGGTTATTTTTTAAAATAGGCTTGATTGTTATATTGTCAGTGCTCCCCAAAGACCAACCAGGAACACACCTGTAGTTGAACAAGCTGAGTTTATAACTCATTGCATCACGGGAAAATGCACCCACTGTCGCCTCAGTAAGCGTGTGGTAGAAAGGGCCTATTGTAAGATTTGAACTTCGGCTGGGTGATTTGAGAGAGGGTTTAAGAAAGCGGGGCTTTGCTTTGTGTTGGAGGCTGTCAGGAATCAGGAATAATTCTATGATTTGATATCAATATATCTTACCTGGAAGGAAGAAAGACCAGAACAAGACTAAAGCTACAATTGCAGTCACTCGTATTAGCCAAGGTAGGGGACTATTTGGTCATGTTGCTGTTGGGACAATGCTCACGTTTTGCCAGACATGACAATGCAGTGGTCTCGTTTTCACCTAGATGGTGACCATTAATGGTCACAGGCTGGCCTTGTCTGGGGTTGAAGTTCTGTGAAATCATCCGTGTTCAACAGGAGAACAACATCGCCTAGCACCGCGGCTCCGGTCATCTCTCAGATGCCAGGGGCTGCTTTTTACTTTCTCAACAGTCTTTTACTTTTTCAAATGTTCAGGCCCTTTTTTTTTTTTTTTTATATCTTTAGACACATGAAAATGTCCCTTTACATTCTGAGTCTGATCGTTTCAATATCTGAAATTTCTGTGGACCTAATTTTGCTACCCGATGTTTCCACTGGCCCTCGTCGACGGTGCTTCGTGCGTCCCTGTGTGTTTTGACTTCTGCCTTTGGTTTCGTGTTCCGTGAGGTTCTCCCTGTGTGAATGCTGAGGCCAGGGAACATCTGTGTGTGTCTCCACCAGGACCCGGAGGGCACTACCAGTCTAGAAGCGTGTTTAACTAAATTACCAGCTTGATGTTAGACCCTCCTGATAAGGTCAATGTGGGTGGATGCCAGCTGTACGCCTGAGCTTTCAGGTTATATGTTTTTGACTTTCTGCTGTAATTGTCAAATTAACCTGCTGTATCCGCTTTTCTAACTCACCCTTGCACAAAGCATGTCACAGCATGGGGTCCCAGCTTTGGGTAGAAAGTCTTCTGTTAGCTTATTCCTGGTCACCCTGAGGCTTTACCTCCTGTCTGTGGTGCCAGCAAAACTGAAACTCGAGTTCACAAGGATTTAGCAATAACTTTTGGGTGAAAGTTGCCTTCAACGTTCTGATTACCTCTCTGGATTCCAACTTTCACTTGTTTGGGTTATTTTGTTGTTGCTGGTTTGCTTCATTTTTTTGTTTGTTTACTGCTGAGAATTCTGTATTTTCATCACAGATGGCCAGTCTATTTAAATTTTTTAAATATTTTATCCAGATGTACCAAATTGAGTTCCCTCTGAGAGAGCAACTGGTCTCAGAAATGCATGATAAAATCCTCACTTATATCCCCATGTGGGATGAGGCTCCTTTGAAAGCATGTTTTAGTTCAAAACCAACATCATTCCACTATATCTTTTCCTTGACACCAGGGAGTCTTAGACCTTTAGAGTCAGAAGGGCCTTAGAGCTCAGCTACCCTCCTCTTCTATCAGAACAGGAAACTGAGGCCCAAAGAGTCAGTGTGGGTTATCTCTAGCAGAGATCAAGGTTTAGGCTCTTCCCTAAGACAGCATACAGCCCACTCACACGTGACAATTGGGAAATGATATTTGGAAAACCAAGTGCAGGGTCCTTTCAATCTTACAAACTCCTGAACAAATGTAAGTATTATGTTTGGTTTTCATTTTGTTTGGATTCTGGGATATTCCAGTAAGAAGTAAATGCCAACTGCGGTTTTTTTTCTTCCCCCTTTCTGAACTTAGGATCTCCCGTGAAGGAGGGACCCACATAGTAGCTTTGAGGCGTGGATCTCTTGAAGCCTCAGCTGGTCCTTCTGCCTGGAGGCTCAGGCTGGCTTGCAGGAGCTAAGAAAGCAGGGGCAGTAAAGACTGGGAAAGATGGACTAACTCAGCTTTAATAATAATATTAAACAGAATGAAACCTGTTATTTTATAAAATATCCCTCAATTTGTGTTTGTCCAATGTCAGATTTGTTTTTTAATATTTCCCCTTTTTAAACATGGGCTTAAACTCAAACGTCTTTAAAATACAGTGCGGACCAGGCGATTTTTTGTTTTGTTTTGTTTAGATACAACATCATAGCACAATCCATAAAAGAAAAACTGATAAATTGAACTTCAATAAAATTACAAACTGCTCTATGAAAGATACTGTTAAGAAAATGAAAAGACAAACCACAGATTGAGAGAAAATATTCATAAAATATATATATCTGATAAAATATACAAAGTACCCTTAACTCTCAATAAGAAAATAAACAACCCAATTTAAAAATGGGAAAAAGATCTGAACAGACAACTCATCAAAGAAGATATGCAGGTGGAAAATAAGCAAATGAAAAGATGCTCATTTGTCATTATCAAAATTGTAAATTAAAGCAATAATGAGATACCACTCGAATGGTTCATTGACTAGAATGAGATATTATTAGAATGGCTAATATGCAAAACTCTGACAACACCAGATGTTGGTGAGGATGTGGAGCAACAGGAGCTCTCACTCATTACTGGTGGGACTGCAAAATGTACAGCTACTTTGCAAGACAGTTTGGCAGTTTCTGACAAAACTAAACATGTTCTTACCATACAGTCTGGCAACTGAGCTCCTATTTACACAGATGAGTTGAACACTTACGTACACACAAAAACCTGCACACTAATATTTATAGCACATTATTCAAAACTGCCAAAGACTGGAAGCAATCAAGATGACATTTAATGAGTGAATGGATACACAACAACCTGTGGTACACTCAAGTAATGGAATATTAGTGATAAAAAAATGAGCTATTAGGTCATGAAATGCCATGGGAGAAGCTTAAATGCATATTGCTAAAGTGAGAGAAGCCAATCTGAAAAGGCTACATACTGTATGATTCCAATTACATGACATTCTAGAAAAGGTAAAACTATAGAGACAGTAAAAAGATAAGTGGTTGCCAGGGATTCAGGGAGGAAGGAGGGAGGGATGAAAGGGTGGAACACAGGGGGATTTTTAGGGCAGTGAAACCATTCTGTATGATATTGCAATTTTGGATACATGTCATTATACATGTGTCCAAACCCATACAATGTACAACAAAAAGAGTGAGCCCTAAAGTAAACTATGGACTTCAGTGAATAATAATGTATCGAATATTGGTTCATCAGTTATAACAAATGTACCACACTGATGCAAGATGTTAATACTATAACAGGGGAAACTGTGTAGGAGGGGTATGTGGGAACTGTGTACTTGCTGCTTAATTTCTCTGTAAATCTAAAATGCTCTAAAAACTTAAGTCTGTTAATTAAACAAACTGAGAAAAAATAACAACAGTGTGAGCCAAACCCACCATCTCTGCAGGACCAACAGTTAGTAACCCTTGCTAAAGATAAATGAAGCAACCATTAATATACAAAGGAACTCTGTTTTCAGAAAAAGAAACACAAGAATATGCGGCCATTAACAACTACAGTAGTTAGTTAATGACTCAGTCAGGACCAGAATTTAGGCCTCTTGTCCAAGAGCAAGTTCCCACCAAGCCACCTTGCTGCAACACTAGGGTCCTCATCCTATCTAAGGATAGCCTCAGGTAAAACTTGTCTTTGTTCCTTTTCAGTTTGTTCAGGAGAAAGTTCACTGAGTAAAATAATGATCGTCACTTCAAAAAATGACTTGGGATGAGTCCTAATGAGGTACCAAGGACTGTGGTCAGTGTGATCAAGAATGTCTTCCAGTGCCTAGATGCAGAGAGATCCCACCCCAATGCACATGGCCCTCCGAAGGCTGATGTGAGAGACAGCAATCAATGCCCTCACAAACCATCCTTTTTCTTTCTGGACCTTTCTTTAAGAATCTTGACAACTCATAAACATGAACCATGATCCTTAAGTCATTTCAGAGAGAAGAATGTAGTTTTTGCTTTTGAATAAAATACCTCTGTGTGTATGAGTATGTATTTAATGTTCTTTTTATTCATGTAATTAGTTATAGCAATCTTCCTTTTGAGAAATTCCTGCAAATCCATGGAGAATAAAATATTAAATCTTTATAGATAGTTAACGCTTTACGTCTTGAAAAAGCATATTCACATGGAGTCCCCTTCCCCATAATCCTTGCATAAACCCAGTGACAGAAGTTACTACGCCCATTTTTCAGATGAAGAAACTAAGGGTCAGAGAAGCTACGTGACTTACTCACGTTCATGCAGTAAATGATGGAAGCCAGACTTACAGCTTGGCCTCCAAGACTCCTGTTCTTCATCGCATACCTCATTGCCTTTCTAATCAATTCATAAGCGAAAGGCCTGCCTCAGGCAAAAGGAAGATGATGGAAACTGACAGATGTGGGGAAGAGCAACTGCCCTAAAATTCCTGTCCCTTGAGCCAGCCCCAAAATCTGAATCCCTTAGACCTTTGCTGTTCAAAGTGTGGTCTGAAGACCAGCAGCTTGGAGGAAATGAAGAATCTCAGGCCCCACGCTAGTGAATCAGAACCTGCATTTCTGACAAGGGCCCAGGTAATTTATAGGCACTTTAAAGTCTGAGAAGTCCTGGTACAGACACGCAGCCCTTTGGGATGAGACATGGTCTCCAGCCAGAACTGCTGCTCATCAAGTGATCATGGGAAATTGAGAAGCAGATTGAGCCAGACACCCATTGCCATCAAACTTGCTGGTTAGGTTGGGGTTTTGTTTGTTTGTTTGGGTTGGTTGGTTGGTTGGTTTAGTTTTTTGTGGTGGTGGTGATTGGGTTTTTTTGTTTGGTTGGTTAGTTGGTTTGGTTTTTCCAGAGAGGCATGTCATGCCAGGAAGCCTCAATGGGCAGGTGAAGCTAGGTACATGCAGGCATGTTCCAGCAAGGCAGCTCCAGGGGACAGCTCTAGTGGAAAAGCTCTTGAATGGCCCAGAGGCAGGGGAGTGGGGTGGAGCACCATGATAGAGCAAGGAATTGCTTCCTTCCTAAGTTTATCTAGAAAACCTTTTTCGCTATCCGGCTGGTGTAGGCAGATGGCGGGTAGGCGGTCTCCCTTCCCAGGCTGATGGAGCAGTAGATGCTCCGTTAGGGCCCCTGGACTAGGAAGCCAACGTTGAAAATCTTCTCCAGCCACATCAGGACCAACACATCACCTCACCAAGGATCTACGCGGGAAGATCACGTGCAGCCTGGTGCAGGGCAGGTACTCTAGGAAAGGTACCTACGCACCTCATCTCTCTCGTCTGTAAATTGGGGCTGTTGGAGGTTAGGGGGATGAACTAGGATAAAACCACCTCTCTCAGAGCATAGTGCTCAGCTCACAGGTGATGTGAAAGATAAGGAGAGGAGACAGACATTTTTGCAACTTACGTTACAATGCAATGAATGTGTATTGGCATTATATTAAGAATTAACACATACAACCCTTCAAACCTGTGCTTTAACTGATACTATTATCTAGATTCAAGTTAAAACAAATATTTACATTTTCTAAAAATGAGTCAAATCAACATACAGTATTAAGTAAATAACAGCATGGAGGAAGTGCGGTGCGGGAGGAACCTCGGCCAGCGCGCGGTTAATTGCCCAGAAAGGGCGCCCGATCCCCATCGGCTGGCCCCTTCGGAGTCCAGAAAGGAGGGACAGGGGACCTGGTCGTGTGAGGGCTGGAAGTCTCCACTCCGAGAGGCGCAGCTCGGTTTGGGCTCCACGCGCCGCCCCCCCCCCCCCCGCCCCCCGCCAGCCTGAGTCCCCCCGGCCCGCGCCGCGCTCGGCGACCTGCCCTGGCGCCGGCGGCCCAGCACCGTCAACAGCGCGAGGTGTCCGGTTGCAGACAGTGTTTGGGCAACACCAGTAGGCTGTTTGAATGACAATGACGTCCCCGGGGCCAAACGAAAACAACCCCACCCCCTGCGGCGCCACGCGGCGGGGAGCGGAGCGAGACAGACAGCGGAGGCGGGGGCGGGCCCGCGGAGCAGGGACAGGGACCGCCACCCGGTCCGGGAGAGAGAGTCCAAAAGTAACGCCGAGCGAAGTGGCCAAGATTTCAAAGCTGTCCCTGAATTTGTTTTATGAATCATTCCAAATAGTGTCTTAAATAATAGTGTCCAAATAGTGTTCGCCTTGTCGCAGTAGTTCTGCCATCACGCCGTGGGCACCCGCTCCTCTGCAGGTCTGTGGCCACATCTGGGTCACCCTAACTGCTCTGAGTCTATTTAGAAATCTGCGGAGTCTTGGATGCAGCCCGGGGCGCGGCAGCTGACAGGTGCCCTGCGGTGTTCAGAACTCAGCCTCTGAAACCGGCCGCTCGACTGGCACGAGTCAGCGTGGTACTTACGTCCCGGCTGTCATGTGGGGTCCCCAGCTCAAACTGTCGGGGCGAGGATTAAATGAGTCCACACCTACAAAAACCTGTAACAGTGCCTGGCACCTATTATCAAGGGTTAAAGTACAGGTTCTCGGCAGGCGCGGCGCGGCGGCTTCGCACCTATAATCCTAGCGCTCTGGGGGGCAGAGGCAGGGGGATCTCTGGAGCCCAGAAGCTGCCCATTCACTAATCGTGTCTACAAGCCAATTAGATCTACAACCAAATTCGATGCAATTTTATGTCTTCTGACAATAGCAATGTTGCTTCTAAAAGGGAAAATTTGGAAGAAAACTAAACATCCCACAAAAGAACTCTAGCTTTTAAAATGCTATCGATCCATAGGATAAAATATCATACAGTGACTCAAAATGGATGAATTTTTGATGACATGCACAATTTTTCATAATATATCGTTAAGGAAAAATAGCTGGTTGGAAAACCATTTTTTCCAATCCTTTTTCCTTTGAGAGGAATCAATGATACATATCTGCAAAAAAAAAAAAAAAAAAAAAAGAATAAGTGGGTACTAAAATGTTTTTTCTAGGCAGTAGGATTAGGAGGCTTTAATTTGGTGTTTTTCTGTGTTTTCCCTTGTTTTCAATGAATGTATGCTACTTTAAGAATCTAGTGACTTTTGAATAAAAGAGAAGGGGAGAGAGAAGAAAAAAGAAAGATTGGATTGAGATTGATTCGTGACATTTCTAACACTGTTTCGGCTCCTTGGGGTGAGGGCAGATCTGTCATCAAGGCTGGTTTCTGCATTCCCAACTCTGAGACCAGGTCTACATTCCTAGAAAACTCAGAGTGGAGGCAACCACTGAGGTAATTCAAGGTGGTGGGGGAAACCCTGCTGTTTGTTGCTTTGAGAAGACTGGAATTTGCTTTTCTAACCCTACTTGTCCAAGCCTCACCACAAGGCTATCGCTCTCAATCCACATTTAGCTGGTGCTGCCCAACAGGGGTAAAAATGAAGGAATAAAATAAATGCATTCCTTATCGTAGTTAGTTTGTGTTTCCTGTGCGTCCTTCTCCATTGGAATAAATCCACTTCCTGCCAAATAGGTCAAGCCCAGCGTTTACTGTACTCAGAGGTTGTGTGAGCTGCCCAGAGCACTGCCAGAGACAATGCCAATCTGTGCAGCCAAGCTGGAGAGCGCCCCCTCCCACCCCAGGGCAGCTGCCCAGTGTTACTCACCACTACTGTTCCCGCACAAAGATGAGTGAGGCCCGCCTCCCCCCCCCACACACACACACACACTCTTATACAGGCTTCTGGAAGCCCAGTCTCTAGGTCAGCATGCCCATCCTTTGGTCTTAGCCACAGAGGACACTGTCACCCACCACTCTGCTCAATTGCTCTGCCAAGGTCACCACTGACTCTGTTTTTAAATCCAAGATTCACTTCTCAGTCATCTCATTTGACCTATTTTACACTGGTGTTATTCCTTCCTGTTTTAGAGGCTTTCCTTACTTAGTTTCCAGGCCACCCAGTACCCTCTCCAGTTTTCTGCTCCTTTCTGGAATCTTCTTCACCATTCCTCCTCTTCCCCCAAACTTTTCCTCTGACTGCTTTATTTTGAAATTTTCAAACTATAAAAAAATTGAAAGAACAGTATAATGAACACTTGTATATCCTTCATCTAACTATTCACCTAACCATTCACCAACTATCGCCATTTTGCCACATTTGTTCTCTCTCCACATATATTTGTCAAACCATTTAAAAGTTGCATATACATCATGACTCTCAGTCCTCAGACACTTTCAACAAAACCACTCTACTCCTATCACATCTAAGAAAATTAACATTGATACTATTATATCATCTTACATCCATTCAAATTTAAATTTCCCCAATTGTTCCAAAAGTGTCTCTTATAGCTTCTTTTTTTAGCCAGTATCCAACCCAGGTTCACAAAATGTATTTGGTGGCAATGTCTCTTAGGTTGCTTTTAATCTAGACCAGCTAAGCACTTTTTTTTTATGACATTGAACTTTTTGCAGAGTTCAGACCAGTTGCTTTGTGAATGTCTCCTATTCTGAATCCTTCATCGCTTATCCTGTGGGCTGCCTTGGAATTTGGTTTTGGACTTCTTTGGACACACTCTCTTGGTGATCTCATCTGGGATCATGGCTTTAAATATCATTGAGAATGGCCACCCACTCTCAAATATATATTCTCAGCCTTAGCCTGCCTCTTAAACACCTGACTCCAAATGCTTAATGGTGATCTCTACCTGGTGTTTCATAAACAGCGTAAATTTTGAAACTAAACTTTTGGAATTCTCTTCAAAACTTCTGCCTGTTGTCTTTCCCTTCTCAATTGATGGCAACTCCACCTTTCCATTTGCTCAAGCCAAAAAAACTTGAAATAATCCTTGACTCAATCATTTTTGTCTTACCTCCAGGTCCCATCTGTCTGGACATCCTGCTCCCTCTCCCTTCAGAAGACGTGCAGAATCTTGCCACTTTTCCCCACTCCATTGCTTCCACCCTGGCTCTGCTGCCTAGATTGTTGCCGTAGCCTCCAGAGAAGTCTCCCTTCCCCATCTCTGCTCTCCTGCAATTATTCTAACACAGAAACCAGGTAGGCCTTTCACAAATGTAAGTCACCTTGTATATTACATACTCCTCTATTCAAAACCTTCCCATGTTCTCAGTTTCCCCCACAACTAAAAACCAAAGACCTTCTCTAGCTCCCAAGGCCCCTTACCCCTCTGACCTCACCTCCTCCTGGGCCTCTCCTCCCCCACCCCCCCATCGCTCCACTGCCTCTATTCTCAATACTCTGATTCACAAACATGCCACCTTGGGGCCTTTACAGTGTCCACACTCCCTCCAGACACCCACAGGACTCATTCCCCCACCTCCCTTGGGTCCTTGCTCAAGTGGCATCTTCTCAAAGACCCCTGACCTAACCTCCCTTCTTAAAATTGCAATTGCCCACCTACATGCACACACACATGCAGGCAGGCACACACCTGCCTGACCCCTTTACCCCTTACTCCCTATCCTGTGTCACATGCTGTGCAGTTTACCTACCTGTTATATTTACTGTTTATTTTCTGCCTCTCCCCCACCCCATGTAAGCTCCCTGAGGGCAGAAATCAAGGTGACCAGCAAAGACCTGAAGGCACCATGGGGGCATCTGGAAGAAGGAGACAATGCTACAAGTAATGAATTGTACAAACACATGAGAAAAGTCCATGGAAAGCACAGCGCCTGCTAAGTGCTGAATAAGTGTTGCCTACTATTAATAGTTAGCTCACTGCTTTATTCAAAGTGGAAAGGCAATGCTCTGAATTGTAATGAATAGTTTGTTATTAAACCAACTATATTTATTAAAAGCTATCAGGCTGGGAGGCACTAGATAAGGCAGGAAATGCCAAAAAGCTGATACCCTAGGGACAAGTAACTCCTGCCTAGGAGTCCCAGCGAGGAATCTGGCATCCCCAGCCACGCAGAACCCCTCTGTGTCTAAGGATGTGCTCTCAGCCACATTATTCGATTTCTCTAGGGCTGTCTGCAAAATGAGGGGGTCAGTTGATAAAAAATAATGCCTAAAGTTGCGTAAATTAATAGCCAAATATGAGCTTTTGATACAGGGACCCACCTGGGAATTAGACAGAAGGTAACAATTATCGTTAGGACTGGCAGCTTCGTTCTCTGCGTAAACTGGGTTTGACACTCTCTCCTGTGTATTTAAACCAGCACAGTTTCAGCTCCTCCCTTCCTGTCTCTGTTCCCAGTCCCTCAGAGAGATCAAAAGGAAATATAAGGTGAAATTTTGAAGATTCAGATATTGGCAGTCAACATGAGTCAAAAATTTTGTACCCTTTTCTTACACTTCTTGTTCTGTAGTCTCTCCAGATTGCCAGGATTTGGGGAAGGAGAATGGATTAACAGCTTCTCTTGCAGTAAATTTGTTTCCCTCCCGCCCCCTATGATGGCCCAATCATGCCCTGGGCCCTCTGGCCACAGGTCTACCCCAAGCCCGGTCCAGGCAAGCCGGGCAGCCTGTGGCATGCAGGCCCTGGAGAGAAACCCACGTGACAGTGACAGTGCAAGCCTGAAGAAGTCCTGCCCAAGGAAGCTGGATGAGATGAGAAGCTCTCTGGCACAGCGAGGGCCTTCTGGGCCTAATCCTCCTACGTAAAGTGGACCTGCTCAAAACATGAGACCTTCCCTGGATCGGCTTCTAAATAAGCCATCCTACTCTCTAATGTTTCCAGCCAGCGTCAGACTGTCTGGGGAAGAGGTGGCAGGGGAAACGCATTTGGTTATCGGGATAATTTATCTACATGGCACCAGATATCAACATGCTGGCTGTGCCTGTCTGCTCCATCTTTGTCCATGAAGTTGCTCCCCACCCCCACCCCCTGTTCCCCCCATTGCCGCTGCCACATATGTATAGAGACTGGCTGCTGGGGAAAGAGCAGCTGCCCCAGCCCTGGGCTCTCCCCCAACGTACTAACCATGTGCCCTTCGTGTATTGGGGGAAGCATCCACAAGTTCCCTGGCGGGGGTGGGGGGGGGATCTCAGAAGAGTTTCCACTTTCCCTAGTATCCTTCCAGGGTTAAGAAGCATGGAAGCCTGTGACAATAACAAATTAAATTCTTTCTACTCAAGCCACCCTCCAGGGATGGGTGGTCCCACAGATGGATGTGGATCTCGTTGTTGCCTCGGAGGGCAGTGGACCAACTCTGAGTGCCCCAGGACTCAACAGTGCCATGTAGAGGCAAAACACTCTGAATGGTGGCGTGGTACCCCACTCACACTTCCAACATCAGGAGCCCCTGAAGCTGGGATGGATGGTATCTAACTACGAAGCTCATGAACTTCACAGTTGCTTCCAACACTTACTGCTTCTACTCTCTCCTGATCGGCCTCAACTTAGCAGATTTCTAGTTTTCCTAAAGGATGTGCTTAAATTGTCTTTTAAAAATTAAACTCACAAAACACAATGAACTTATCTGTATTATACCAAAAAAGTTTTTAGTTAGAGAAACAAATTCAGAAGCCTGGGATGGCTCTAGTAGGCCATAGAAGGCCCCTGAGTGGTCAGTTCAGGAACAATTTTGGGGCAACTTGCAATTATGTTAAAGAAGGAAATTAAAGAGGTTTTTGATGTTTTTTGTTAAGGTGGCTTTTTTTTTGTAGAAAGATTCCATCTAGAATGTTATCCACTGTGGACACCCCTCACATACAGCCAGTTAAGACGTGGCCTATATCCAATCTGTGGACAGAAATATGTTGGTGTCTTTTACATTGGTGGAGAATGAAAATAGTGACACTAGAAATTCATTAATAGCAATTTGCAGGTTGGTAACCTCTTAAGGAAAGTGCAGCTTGGAGCCAGGCACTCAGCCCCAGAAGCCGTGAGCAGCAGACCTGTCGTTTCCCCCTCCCCAGGCACATGGCTATAAACAAGTTAGGGACCCCTCTGCACCTCAACTCCCATCTCTGGAATGGAGAGAATGACATCAGCCCCACTTATCTCCTAGGGACATCAGTGAGATCACAGAAGCCCAAGCTGAGCGATACATCAGATACTATTATACAAACAGCCAAGAAAGGGTCTGTCTGACCCTCAAGGTCAGGGAATGTGTGTGTGAAACTCCCCTTGAGAGCTCTGAGGACCCAGTGATATGCTTGATCACATCCCAGGCTTGGGGGACATTGGTGGGGCTCAGCAAGACCGCCAACAGCCAGTTAATTAAAAGAGAAGCTACCATCTCAGTGATGCGGGAGGGAGAACTATAGCCCAGAGCAGACCTGGAGGGGGTGGGCTGCTCTTCAGCTACCGGACCCTGCAGGAACCCGCGACCCTCTGCTTGGTATCTCTGGGCGGCTCTGTTTATTTGATCTGGGTCTCTGCGCGCACGCGCGCGCGCGCGCACACACACACACACACACACACACACACACAGAGCTGCTGGGGCTTTGAGTTTATTTTTCCAGGGGTTGGTTAGGATTCTGCAGGTTGGTGGCCGGGGCGCTATCAGAAACGAGGCGGCAGGGCGCTGGAATGTTAATTGAGGCGGAGCTGGGCTCAAGGCTCAGATAAGTGTCGCCTGGCAGCGTCCCCGCCCACCCGGTCCTCCCGCAGCTCCCCAAACACCGGGCAGGGAAGGCTCCGCAGAGGGAAGCCCCGGTTGTCGCCCCAGCCGCTGACATTGTCTCTCCCACTCTGCGCTCTGGAGGCGTGGAGCGCGCACGGGAGGCGGCTGGGGCGCCGCGCGTGGCCCCTGGTCTGTCCCGAAGACTAAGCTGTCTCCACCACCCAAAGCCCAGAAGCCAGGGAGAGGTTGTGGGGAGGCGACGTCGAGAAACTGAGAAGCCCACCAAGCGGTAAAGTACAAGCAGATATTTTTCTTTAATTGGTTGGGTTTTTTTTTTAAAGAAAACAAAACAATTAATAAAAGAAATCTCTTCGCCCCGCCCTACTCTCCACTCCATCCACCCTCCTCCCCTGAGAAATTTGCACTGATTTTCCGAGATTCCCAGAAAGCGCCTCTGAAAGTGACTGTGGACAAGCCGATAAAATAGCCCCAGCATAGACATTTGGGAAAAGATAATATGAGATCCTTAACTCACACCATACACTCGAATGCGCTCGAATGGAAAGGAAGAAACCATACAAATACCAGAAGAAAATATGGGTGAATTTCTTCTTAACCTCAGTGTAGGGAAAGGTTGTTTCTACTCAAAGCTGGAGGCAAGAGAAGAAAAGAAAAATATAAGTGACTACATAAAAAAATGCATGGCAAAAAGCACTATAAAAGAAAACAAAAGACAACTAGCAAACAGGAAGAAAATATTTGCAACATATAGTACACATCAAAATTATTGATACAGAGAAAACTTAAAAATTGATTGAAAAACGGTGGAAAGAGACAATTTACCTTAGTGTATTTATGTGTATATATTTTTGTTAATTTATATGTATATTGTACATGTATGTGTATAGATACATACACATATGTATATATGCCTTAAACATACAAAAAGATGTTCTGCCTCACTCATAATTAGAGAAATGCAAATACAAAACACCACCAAGATACTGATTCTCACCTATTAGATTGGTAAAAATTAAGAGGCATGATCACACATTGTGTTGTCCAGGCTGCCTGGGAGCCAAACGTTCCCATATAATGCTGGTGGGATGCAAACCTGTACAACCATTCTGGAGGAGACAACACCTAAAAACATTACACACGCATTTACTTTTGACCCACAGTCCCACTTCTAAGAATATACTCTGAAGATACACGTCTAACAACACAAAAACACAATCTCACTATTGTTTGCTATTGTAAAATACTGCAAAAATCTAAATGCTCCTTCATAAGCCAGTGGTTGAATAAACTATGATAGAGTCACGCAGTGGAGCACTAGGCAACAGTAGACAAGAATGAGGACTATCTCTTTGAACCACCGTGGTGTGATTTCCAGGCTGTGCTGTTTTAAAGTGAAAAAAGTAAATTGCAAAAGAGTATCTGCAGGAATGAATGGGGCTGGGAGCAGCTGGTGTTCTGGGGAGGGGCCTGTGCTAGGGAGCAGCTTGAGGTGTGTGAGCAACAGCAGCTGTACTTGCCTTGCGGCAGCAGAAAAAGGATGCACCAGTGGTCAGCTGGCTCTTAAATGTGATAACTAGATTCACATCATAGATTTTGATGATAAAATTATCATTATACATAAAAATGTTATCTTTCTTCAAATGGGTGAAATTAGGCACATTAATGCCAGTGCAGCAAGATAAAAGTGTGTGGGTGACATTCTAACATAGAAGTTCAGATATCTTCCCTCCCACCCACGCCCACTGAACTGGATACTCCTGGAGGGTCCCCATGTGTGCTATTTATCTTTGTGCCTTCTATATAGGGTGGCCATATGTCCTGGTTTGCCTGGGACAGTTTTGGTTTATGCCTGGCATCCCATCCAATTAGTGTTGCCTTTCCTCCTACAAGTGTCCCAGATGGTATAACATTATATGATTACCCTTTCCTTGTGTACTAGGCACTCAGAAAATATGCTGGGGACTATCCCCAACCAAACAAAGCAAATACCTTCCTCCAGCAAGTATTTGTTGAAGACCTGCTACATGCCAGTTACTAGTCTAGGCCCTGGGGACACAGCTGTGACAACAGATTCAGAGCCCAAGTCTAGTCTATTCTAGTCTAATAGAAATCCTGCACTCCAGTTAAAGATGGCTGATTTCCTGTAAGCTCAGGGGGCCCACTAAGTGCCAGACTTAGTGCCCATGATTGCCTGTTGTATATAGAACTTTAAAGAGGGAATCCCTTCATTTGAGGGAAGTTTGAAAGAAATAGGAGATAAGGACTTTTGTTACCCACTGACCAGAAGAGGTTTAATAAATATGTACAAATTCCATATGATTGTGCAAGGTATCACACTGCATGGGAATCATTTAAGTCTGTCTTCTGTGCAAGAACGCAAGTTTGGATAAAAGGCCTGAGACCCCTCATTTCCTCAGTATCCCGAGAGCTTGGGTGGAGCTGGCCCATGGCAGGCACTTAAAACACTCAGTGGACCTAAGTGAAGCAAGGCAGATGCAATCACACCCCTAGAACGGCCGGCTCCATCTCATTTTAAGAACAGAGGTGACAATGTCTCCACTCAGGAGCAAAGGAGACACACACACACACACACACACACACTTCCCCACACCACACCGTTAGGGCTGCCCTGACCCCTCCCTAAGAGTCTCGGGACTCCGGGGCTTTGCTTACCCCTCGCCCCTTCCCAGCGCCATGGCGCTTGGGCAGATGACCAAGTCGCTCGCGCCCCCTTGTGCTGCGGGGCAGCGGCTAATGTGCCCCCAATTGACCCGGAATGGACGAGATTAGAGTTATTGGTTCCACTCTCCCACGGGTGGCTCTCAATGCTCCCTGGCGTTGGAGAGAGAGGAAGAAGGGACGCCAGGCCCCTCGGAGAGGTGACTTGGAGATGGTGAGACCCAAGACAACCGCACCCAGAACACTCGGCGCTGTGCGAACAAGGACAGTCTCTCTTTCTGCAGGAGTTGGGTGGGTGTGATAGGGACACCTCTTCCCAGGTTTGCGCAGAGTGTGCCTGACCCTGAGCCGAGGCAGCTGGTTCCATAACAAGGTTTCCTGTTTGCACGGCTCATGATGGGCTTTGATCGTCTCAGCAAACCTGGAAGGCTAGGGTTTGAACTCAGGGCTTTGGACTCCAGGTCCTGCTCAAGACGTCCTTTCTTCCACGACTTGCTAGAGCCCGACTGTCCGCCCAGGGAATTCTACCGTATAAAGCTCTGGCAGTTTCACGGCTTTAGGTTTTTATCTGGGTGGGTCGCCCCACCTCCTGTCCCCAGCACTTGGAAGGCGGGAACCTAGAGGAGCCTGTTTTGCCTCCACTGGAGTGAAGGGGCGGAGCTCCCGCCTGCAGTCCTCTGAAGGGAAATAGTCTTAAGTTCACAGTCGCCGGTGGTGGCTGTACCTACCTATCAACCAGACACTCGCCTGCACCTGTTGGGAAAGGATAAGATAATACTGGTTTTCTAGCGAGTCGTGGGATGGTATGTTTTAAGAGCATTAAAATATTTGATTCATTAATGTTTCTTCTACATATGTATCCTGAGGAAATAATCTAAAATACTGACAAGGGTGCAGACACAAAGATTAAAGGCATAAAAATAAAGCCTTATTTACAGTGATGAAAAAATTAGATATTATGTAAAACCATAAACCGTCTGCTGTGGCCCATCCATAACATGAAATATTAGATTGTTATTTTAAATTATCTTTGTTCAAAAAAAAACCTCAAAAGTACTGGACATGCTTATGATGTAAATTTAAACATATACCAACCAGCATATACTCTATGAGCTCAAATATGCAAAAAGAGAGAAGGAAGTGCATTAAAATGTTATCTCTGGCTGAATGTTACATTTTCTTTGAACTTTTCTCCATTTTTTCCACGGTGTGCATGTGACTTTTATAATCAGAAAAATAAAATAATATTCAAAGAAAGTATGAGTTATCGCAAGAGTTTGAGATCTCTGAGGGCAAAGGATGTCTATTTCAAAAAAAAAAGAAAGAAAGAAAAAATTTTGCTGTTTTGCCAGACGCTAGTCTGTCTGGGTGTGCTCTCCTATGAAGGAACTGGACCACCTCAGAAATTGCTTAGCCTCTCTGATCTGGACTCCTCACTGAAAAAAGCAGCAGGGAATATTCGGGGTATAGCTTTGATGTAAAGATTAAATGATACTATGTATAAGAAATAATTACTTGGTGGCTAAATGATCAATTTTGCTGAAACTTTGCAAGAGTTTTTGCAGGCAACTCTTTGCCCACTAGCCTGGGGGGATGAGTTCAGTTTAACTGGATTTCAGGAGATGACATCCAAAAAGATGTTGTAACGTCGAATTCCCATTAAGAATGTTTAAGAAACATTTGATCTGAAGTCCCAAAAGGAACTCTAGCAAGATCCCGGTTTTTTTTTTTTATTCCTCCAATCTGACTGAAATTTTCTTTTTTTTTTTATTTCATCTTATTATTATGGGGGATACAGAATTTCAGGTTACATACGTTGCCCATGTACCGCCTGCCCCCCCAAGTCAAAGCTCCAGGCGTGTCACCCATCATGTAGGTATATATCCCTCCCCTCCCCAACCCCCCTTCCCGAGTCAGCACCTTCAAGCGTGACCATTCCCCAAACGGTGCGCTATGCACTCATTATGTAGGCATACACCCATCCCCTCCCCCCACCCCCCAAAAGATCCCGTTTTGATTAAAAAAAAAAAAAGTAAAACCCCTTCGATTCTGTGCTGGGACTGATGACACTAAGTCACGTTTTCTTGATCCATGTAACCTGGGTAATACCAGCAGTGGACATTCGTTGATAGTTTCAGCCCCATTATTTCACTTAATTCTCGCAATCATCCTCTGATGGGCATGTGAAGCTTAGCGAGCTTAATACTTTGCCCCCAAACCCTCAGTTATGTTCCGAGCAAGGGCTGGATCTGTTGACTCTATGTTCCTCACCACTGTGCAACACTGCCACGAGCCGAGCGCAGCACCATCTTTCCACGTTTGCTTTGCTTTTGAGAACCGTCCATACGAACCAAACCTCCCAGGGGAGTGACTGGGCGGTGGGGAGGGCGCGGGAAGAAAGCGTTTGGGGAGGAAGGTGCAGGGTTAGCACGTGGTTTTTGCGGGAACCAATGGGGCGCGGCGGTCTCGTCACCCGGCCTTGGTCCCCCGGCCCGCGGGGATGGCCCAGAGGAAGGCGCGGTTCAGGACGCCGGGTGTCTGTCCCAGAGCTTGGGTCTGTCTGCTGGGCGGGCAGCGACAAGACGGGAAGTTCAGGGCTCCGCGCTCGGCGGGGACCGGGAACTCCTCGGCCCCGCCCCCTCCGCCTTCGGGATGCTGCTGGGTCGGGTCACCTCCACCCCCTTCTCTGTCAACGACATCCTGCGGCTGCAGCGGGAGCAGAGCGGCCCCGCGGCTTCGCCACACCGTGGGGTGCGGGGGAGCCCGGAAAAATCTCCGTACCCGCGAATGGACTCGGAGCCCCGAGGGTCAGAGATTCACAACGCCGGTGATGGTGACAGCGGCGGCGGCAGCGACAGAAGACAAGACGGATCGGAGCCACGTGGGGCTTCCTGTGAGGCGGTCGTGGAGATGGACGCGGAAAGGGTGGCGGAGCCACGTGAGTAAGCGCTCAGGTCTTGCCTTCTACGGGGGATATTGAGCGGGATTACAGGTGCGTGGGGGAAAACGCATCTCCCAGTGTCCGGGGGTCCCAGGTCCTCTCCCCATTTCCCTCATTTGTGGAGTCCAAAAACAGGCCTCTGAGCCCCCACTCCCACCCCCTTCCGACACCTAGTGTGCTTCCCGCGTCCCTTAGGAAAATGAGGCCCTGAATCTTAGGGTTCGCTCCGCCGGCACCCGCCCCTCTCATTCCCCGCAAGCACCGCCCGGATTCCCAGAACCTCCAGCTCCGCGTCTCCACCGCGAAACAGTGTGTTCACTGTGCGCCACCACCACCGCCCTTCCCTGCCCCCTCCTAGTCTCTCCCTACTCTAACCCATCTAAAAAAGAGGAGCCAGCAAAGCAGGGAGCCCTCCTCGGCCTGCTGCCCATCCCGGCCGGGCCCTTTCTCTGGGCTGTCTGAGCGCCCTGGCCAGCTACCCGGTCCCTCCGCACAGGTTCCTCCTCTGGAACACGGGAGATGGGGACGGGGTACTTTTGAGTCCCCAGAAGTGGAAGGCCCTGCGCGCGCTGGCGCCAGATTCTCGCGTCGGGGAGCGTGTTAAAGGCAGCCGGGGTTGTCGCTGCCCGGGGAGGCGGCTCCGGCCGCGTCCTGGCGCCTGGTCTCCAAGGCCCGGCACCTGCGTCCAGCCCGCAGGACTGGAAGGGGCCGCCGGGGAGTCGTCCGCTCCGCGAACCTGGGAGGCTTCGGCAAGAGAGGCTGGATATTCCAAGGAATGAAGAAGCCACCTTCCTCTCGCCAAACCTCTGCACCTGGGTGGGCAATCTCAAGCGCAGGGCAGGCCGCCTCTGCTAGGCAGCGCCACGGTGCCTCCATGCCAGGCACAAACTAACCAAATAAAATAGAAACCATATCGGAGTTATTCGCTGACTTGCAGGCTGGTTAGTCACTAACTCCAGAAGCCTGGAGAACATACACTTTGCTGTGTTCGCGAAGAAGTTGGTGGGTTTTCTGTAGCGGACTCTAAACACTAACGTCCCTCAGCGCTGCTCGGCCAACTCGGCAAACATTTTAGATTTGCTAACAAAGGGTCTCATTCCTCCGATCACCACTGTAGCCTGTCAGCCAAAGGACCGCGCGGCGCGTCCCTCCTCCGCTGGAAACCAAGACTCGGGGGCGGTGTCTCTTCCGCTGCTTCTGGAAGCCGAGGAGGGACCGAGCCCGGCTCCAGGAACCCAGCCCAGGACCGCAGTGGCGCTCAGCCGGGGAAAGGGACCTTCCTGGTGGGCTTCAAGCGCCTCATCCGTCAAGCCCTAGTCAGTATTTTTCGTTTTTCGAGAGGAGATGGCCTTGGTTTC
Source organism: Eulemur rufifrons (assembly GCF_041146395.1). NCBI lineage: Eukaryota > Metazoa > Chordata > Mammalia > Primates > Lemuridae > Eulemur > Eulemur rufifrons. The sequence continues at coordinate 7,730,395 of NC_090994.1, forward strand.
TCAGCGCAGGCATCTTTGAAGGAAGTTTTTCTTTCCTCAAATTTTACATACCAAACAGCTGAACCGCCCCCAGGAGATTGTGCCAGAGTCGCTGGGGATTAGAAGTCGGGTCCCAGTGCGCACTGGCTCTAGGTAGGAGAGTCCTGCCCCGCCTTGCTGAGAACTTGCTGCCCCTCCAGTCTCCTGGTTTTCTCCTGGGGTGAGTTTCCCAAAAAATTCAGCGTTTCCTCTCTACCCACCCTTGGGGTAAAACAGAGCTTAAGCCCAGACCAAGAGAGGTGAGAAGGGAAGAAAAAGCTACATCTTGGCGTCTTGCGGTTGTGAGTTGCCTGGGGGAAAGAGGACTTCAGGATGAAGCCTGCCAGAAAGACCCCCAAGGAGGGGGTGGCTGCTTTTTAAAAAGCCAGTATGGACCTCAACTTCATACATCTCTTGGTTTCCAAGCTAAGAGTCAGGAGCCAGGAAATATTTTTTATCATATTTTGTTAATTTGGATTACGAAGCTGGGCCGCTGGTGCTGGCAGACTTGATGACCACAAAGTCAAGGGTGTGTGCAAAAGTTGGGTGAAGGTAGGAGACACTCAAGATTCCCCCTCCTGGACTTGGAGCCAGTTCCATGCGATGCCCGCAGAGATATCACAGATCAGGAGGCAGAGAGAAGCCTCCTGAGAGCAAGTCACTGAGTTCCAGCTTTCTTGAGACCTGGGCTTCTCTTCTTCCTCTTCCTCCTCCTCCTCTTCCTCCCTTCACTTCCAAAGATGACCCAAAGTCCGCCCCAGTCGGATAGGCCTACACACTCACACCTGATCCTCATGGCAAACTTTCCCCCAAACTGAACCACCATACACACACACTCTAAGAAGAAAATGGAGCTACCTTAGACTCTTCATCTACCTTTTGGGAAAATGATGTGTACAGAGTGTCACAATTTATTTATGTTACAGCAGGTACAAAAGCGATGAGCTTGGAGAAAAGGAACATTCAGACAGGCCTGGGACGGAGTTGAGGGGTAGCAGGAGGGAGAAGGGGGTGCCGAGCAAAGGCTGCCAGGCAGAGAGGCGGCTTCTTGAAAACAATGTAAGCATCGCTCAGGTGAGCCTTAGGCTGCGCGCTGATGGTGTCCCTTCCTGTGATTCTAGAGCTTGGCCTGAGCGCGGCCTCGCCCCTCGGCGGCCGGACCAGGGAGCGCGGTGTTGGCGACACCGGCGACGGCGGGCGCGGTGGCGGCGCGGAGCAGCCCAAGGCGCGGCAGCGGCGGAAGCCGCGCGTGCTCTTCTCGCAGGCGCAGGTGCTGGCCCTGGAGCGGCGCTTCAAGCAGCAGCGGTACCTGTCCGCGCCCGAGCGCGAGCACCTGGCCAGCGCACTGCAGCTCACGTCCACGCAGGTCAAGATCTGGTTCCAGAACCGGCGCTACAAGTGCAAGAGGCAGCGCCAGGACAAGTCGCTGGAACTGGCCGGCCACCCTCTAGCGCCGCGCCGGGTGGCGGTGCCCGTGCTGGTGCGCGATGGCAAGCCCTGCCTGGGCCCCGGCGCGCCAGCCTTCCCCGGCCCCTACAGCGCCCCCGCATCGCCCTATTCCTGCTGCGGCGGCTACACCGGTGCCCCCTACGGCGCAGGCTACGGCGGCAGCTATGCCGGCGCGCCCTCGGGCCCCGCGGCACCCACACCACTGGCCAGCTCCGGCCTCGGCCCCGGCGGCCCTAACGCCACCCCACAGGGCCACCTGGCCGCCACGCTGCAGGGCGTCAGGGCCTGGTGAGGCACCTCGGCTCCGCTACGCCCACCAGGGCCAGGTGCTCCGTCCCTCCCGTCCGCCTGCGGGTCCCTGCCAGGATGAGGGATCGCGGCGGTGCAGGGAAGTGGCGACCCAACGGCACTTCTTCCCGGAGCCATCTCTGGGACTGCGAACTGCACCCGAGGGGCCATCCAGCTGAAGTCCCTGGGGATGTTCTTCCCCCAGGAGACGTAACAGGGGACGTCCGCCAGCTGCCCACGAAGCGGCACCGGGAGGGAAGAAAACCAGGGGCGGCTGGCGGTTTTGGATGTCGCAGCAGTACTGCCACAGGTGGCTTTTCGGGCCTCAACCCCAGGGGCCTGAGAGGCTCTTTAATTCGTATGCGGCAGCCGGGGGGCACTAGGGGGGGAGGGGTGAATGGAAGGTCTACGGGGCCTCCATCCTCTGAGTAAAGGCAACTGGTGGGGGTTGAAGAAAGAGGAGAGGAAAGGAGTGCAGGAAGGAGACCAAGAGCAGGGAAGAGAGGAGAGGACCGCGAGGGTCAGGAAGAGGGACTATTGCTTGGGGTCCCCTCCTATGGGGTCTCAGCATCCCTCCAACCGCCGCGTTCCTGGGGACTCTACAATGGGTGGAGTGCTCTTTCCAGGGGGACGTAGCCTGGACATTCCGGTTCTCCACTCCCTGTCACTGCATGTCTCTTACGTACAGCACTCCATCTCGCATAAATACGCTAAATGAGTTTGTCTGTGTGCGAGCGCGTGTGGCGTGTGTAGGCTGTTAGAACCTATTCTCTCGGTTACCTCTGAACAATTTCGAATTCAAACAAAAATGAAGCCCAGAAGTTCGAAGGAGACAAAACTCATTCAACGCTGGAGGCAGCTTACCTAATTTTTTCTCTCCGCTCCCCGCCCCCTTCTTCTTTGTAGGTTTTCTTTCTATCATCAGCTTCTAAATTCCACATCAGGAAAGGAGGCCCCTAGGTGACCATAAGTCCTAAAAATATGGGTAAAAAGCCTAAACTTTAGGCTTCCTAAAATTATGAAATTTTGACACCTCCACCCCCAATACATCTGAGGTCATGTAAGTTGAAGAGTGAAAACAAACTCATTTTATTAATAAAGACATTGGATCAAATAAAAAAATTGTGGCAGGACAAATTTAGTAGGAAAATCTGTCTATTTTCCTCTTGGATTACATTTTTTAGATAATCAAAACTCTAGTTCTTCACCCCACCCCCACATATCAAAGGTTAAATTATCTTATTTAATAAATTCTCATATTTAATCAAATGTACTCCTGAATTTTCTCATTTCTGAATATGTCCCGGTTGTTTTTGTTAAAGTGGGAAACAGAGACTCCTTGAGTCTATGTAAACTATACCTGACTATTGATAGCTTACATCCCTTAAAGTTTACATGTTTAAACTTTAAAAAAAAAAGTTATTGTTCTTTTTTTTCTTACTATTTCCTTACATTTTCTTTCCTTTTGATTTTCATTGCTTCTCCCTTTTATTTCTCAATTTTCACTGCCAATAAAAGTGGATTTAGAAACAGCTCACGGTGTCTTTCAATTATAGTTAGTGTTGTACCTCTGGGATTAAAACATGAATATGTGTACTTTAAATTTGGAAATCTCCATATGTATTCCTGGGTCAACAACACTACGGAAAAAATAGAGATTACAGTTAAAATCTTCATCATAAAAGAATTGTCATACAGTGTTACCATTCTTCTTTCACTTTGGAAGTTATTCCTTACAAGAGGAGAAGTTGGACACTGGTCTTAGATTCCTGGCAGGTGGTTTCAGTCTAGCCCTTAGTTCTTAAGTGAGTTGTATTCAATTTTTCTAATATCAGCTTCTAAAAGACTATATGTTAATTAAAAAAAAAATCTTTTGGGTAAGATCCTTACCCCAGAAATGTAGGTGGGCAAAGTCATTGGCATGAAGTAAGAAATTAATAAACGTTCTTTGCTTCACCCTCTCACCTGCCTCTAACACAGAAAAGTAAGAGAAGTTACCAGACCTGTGATGTTCTGAATAGGTCTTGCCTCCTGAGTGAGGGAGAGTGAGTGACTCCCACACCCTCTCCACACCTTTGTGACCACAGGGAGATGCACGGGAAGATCAGTGACAGTTGTGGGCAAGGGTCCAAGTGACTAGAGAAGAAAGAGACTCAATCGCCAGTAACTCAGTCATCACTGAAGGGACACAAGAGACTATAAGATTCGGCTGCTGCCCCTAAGGAATTTATTATCTAATTGGGATAGCAAAGACCAAAGTGAGAAAGGTATCTAAAAATATAAGGTGGTATATGCTGCATGTCAAATAGGACAGGCATTAAGTTCTCTCTAGAGAGAAAGAAAATCCTGTGCACGCTGGGTGCTTAGAAAAGGCTGCATAGAGTAGGGTGGTGGGGAAGTAAGCATGGTGATTAGCGTGGGAATGACGCTTTGCTGGGAGAGGCTCCAGGAAAGCTCTTCAACTTTGCAATGGAGAAAAGTAAATGGGTACATGCCAAAAACAGAGCCGTATTTTATAGTAGTTTGAGATTCAATTCAAACCAGCTTCTGGGAATTTGCAAACTGCATTGGGTGGACTGAAAGGGGGTGGGAGGTGGGAGGGAGTGTGGCTTACATGCACACCCAAGATCCCTTAGATGTTCCATTTGCCTGCTACATTGTCAGGCTGCCCACATTGCTGTGGTATTCATATTGGACTGGCCTTAAATATGTATATATAACAAAAACTTTGTCCGTGTGCCATCCATGTGGCATTTTCTTCAGAGCACAGTGAGGACATTTGAGATTCAGACAACACCAAAGATTTCTTTCCCAAAGGAAAGGAGAGTGAAGGAAAATTCTCCTCCCCCATCTCCCCACTCTCAGCCTGTCAGGATCAATTTAGAACAAATCCCTCTCCCAGCTCATCAAGCCCACCCCCAGCTGCCTGTCTTCCATCTCAGTAATCTCGCCTTTGCACTGAAAGCTGCCCCCTTTTGTGTGTCCCTTCCCGACAACGGCTTATCCTCGGCAGGGCTTTTACCAGGGAGCCGCTCTGTAAGCAATCAACCTCTTATCTGCATCGTTCGGTCCCATCACTCCAGTCACCTCTTAATGTTCACAAGTTCCCCAAATGGGAAGTAATTGACCTCTAAACAAAACAAAAAAGCTCTCAGAGAGATAGCAGAGGTGCCTTTCCTGACTGTCCCAGGGCTAAGGGTCTCACCTAGGCCAGGTGGATAAGTCAATAAAATTGCAGACTTCCTGACTCCCTGTCCTTCCTCTCCTGGCCCAGCCCTGCTCCAAGCCAGCTCCATCCCGATACCATCTGCAAATCAAATAGAGCACAAGTCTAACTCCAGATCGAAGACTTGCCAGAGATTTCTGGTACTTATTTTTTTCTAATGTTATCATTGTTATCATTACCATAATCATCATTTTCAGGGGGGCATATTGAAATCTTTTAAAATTTCATTTGAAAAGTGTTTAAAATCATCAGTACTTATAGCAGCTTTTTATTATTATGTCAGATCATGAATGGGTCCTTTTTCTTTTTCACAAAAGGAGGGAACTCCCAGGCTTAAAAGCTATGCCCCTCCCTTCCCTTCCCCTAAGGAAGAGGCCTTGCCAGAGACATGGAGGTGGTGGAGCCCTGAGTTAGGAATTGTCTTGTTCTAGTCCCAGTTAGACTAAGAACATGCTCTGTGACATTGAGTAAGGCTCCTAACCTCTCTGGGCTTCAGTCTCTGCATCTATAAAAACAAAAAGATGGATTTCTGAGGCTACTATGCTAATTTGGGGTAGCTCCTTCTTGGTGTCAGATTCTTTTAATTCTTAAAATTATGAGATAGATCATATATATAGAAGACTACATAAAACATATATGCACAATTTAAAGAATTCCTGTAAAGTGAACAAAGATGGGACTCCCACTCAGTGTAAGAAACATGGGGTGCCAAGCCCTCAGCAGCCATCTCCCCATGCCCCTCCCAGAACGCAAACCTATCTTCCGGTCTTCACCCAAAGGAGGTACCAGCTATTCTGACTTCTGTGATATAATCTACAGGCTTCTTTTTATGGATTTACCTCTATGGACACATCTGTTAACAATATGGTTTAATTTTGCCAGATTTTGAACATTCTGCAAGTAGAATCATACTGTATGCATTATTTTGTGACTTGCTTCTTTTATTCAAGTTGATGTTTCTGAGATGTGTCCATGCTGTCGTGTGTAGCTTTAGTTTGCTCGTTTTCATTGTTATATTGTGTCTGGCACCCAATGCCAGACTGCGTGAGGGGCGGAAGGGAGAGATACAAGTGCATCTTCTGATGCCTGTGGGCAAACAGAATATTTGAAGACTCTGGATTCTGCATTCCCCTTGCCCGTTTTTGTCTGTGGTTTCCTCTGCACTTTGAAACCCTCCCCCACACTGATTCATGCTTTCAAAACTCCAACTCTTGAGAGTGAGGACATTCAGCCCCTGAGCCATTTCCCCCCCCCCAACTTCTACCTCCCCCTCCCCAGTAGCAGGAAGAGAGAGAGCTTCGTGGGAAGTCGCTCTGCCTTCCTTGCTGACTCTCCGATTAAACTCATCCAGCAACCTCCCCTCTTCAACCCAAAAGAAAGATGTGGTCTTATTGACATAGTCCAGATTCCACTGTAAGAAAAGCAAAGATATGCCCAGCAGCCGTGAGCCCGACCACAAACCTCAGAGCACTTTCTAACTCAGTCCCCACGGGGCTGTCCTCATAAGCTGGTCTCAGTCAAACTTCCCTCCTCCCCATCTGTGCCTCAATGACTCCTGCCTCCTCCTGTCACCAGCCCTGTTTAATTGCCTGAAACCCTAGGGCCCAGGATCAGAATCCTAAGTGAGGAATTCCATGGCCCACGGGGGAACCTTTCCCTTCATGGCTCCTGTCTCCAGTCCACCCCAAGCCCCCTGGTGCCTCGCCTGGACTCTCGCCATGGGAAGCCTGTCTTGACAAGCAGATTGGGTCAGAACGCCCTGGCATGTGCTCCTGGAGCACCTTGGAGGTCCCCATCGTAATGCAGTGACTCTCCTTGTCTGTTATCCTTTCTAAACACTCAGCCTCCTGTCCATCCCGTGTATTTCCAATGTACCTTGTGCCTGTCATAGAGTAGGGGCCACATACCATCTCTTGATGTATCAAACGATCAAACAAGTGAGTGGTTGCTGTTTGGCTTCCTGGCATGACCCACACAGTCTGCATTAAAGACCCAGGCTCTGAGCTGGCTCCTCGGTAGTCAGATCCTCTGGAAGAAACCCCTTTTCTGTGTGGACAGGATCTAGCTCCTGGCTGGGGCTGCCTAAGCCCCAATAACAGGGACCCTAAGGATCTCTGTTGGCCAGGGGTTACGGCTACAGAGGAAAAGGAAGTTCCCTGTTTGATTCCTCCAGCCATTCTCCTGTAGGTAGACCTAACTTAAATTGGCAAATATTAAGGAATGTTAGGCTGAGCATTGTGAGGAGATATAATACCAGTATCATTAAAATTATTTATGAGAGACCTACTACTAAGGGTAAAGCACTCTTATATGCACTGGGAAAAGGAAGAGAAACACGTGGATGCACAAAACAGAGTTCCTATTCTCAGGAAGATTATAAACTAGCAGGTGAGACAGCCTCTACAGCCAATTATATTAGGAAAAACTAGAAAAGGTGCATTATGAACATATCACATGGGAGCATATAGAAGGGAACAATGTATTCTGGCCACGGTCAACCACTCATTCAATTACTTGAATACCTACCTTATGATTCCTACCCAGGAGATGCTTAGAATGGGAGACCTGTGGCAGAAACATCTAGCTATCATCCAATATCTGTTTCCCCCTTTCACTTAGGAGTTGAATCCTAGAATTTTAGTTAAACACACGATCTCCCAGCTAAAGGTTGTATTTCCCAGACTCCCCTGCAGCTAGGGTGGCCAAGTAATGAAGTTCGGGCCAAAGGATGTAAGCAAAAACGATATATATATATATATATATATATATATATATGCCAGGCATGGTGGCTCATACCTGTAATCCCGGCACTTTGGGATTCCCACTAGGAGTATTTGAAAGCTCTGGTCGCTCTATCTTCTCACCACCCCTTGTCAGCTGTCTTTTTTACCTCTCCCTTTGTCCACTTACTTGCTTAGAACAGGGCAATACAGATAGGCAGTGAGAATTCCATGAATATCTGTATCATGGTATAGTTGGGTTGAACCATCAGAGAAGCAGAGGGAAATGAGATCGCAGAGGTGCCCAGTCAGTGGGTAGAGAAAAACAATGTTTATTAAGCCCATGCTTAGTGCTTGGTTCTTGCCATGCATTATATTATTTAATTGCCATAATCACTCTCTAAATGCTAAGATCCAATAGGGCACAGTAAGTTCCCAGATTAGGAAACTGAGGCTCAGAGAGATTAAGAAGCGTATGCAGAGTCACCCGCACTAAGGGTAGACGTAGAAGTTGAGCCTCCAAAGTCCATTTGCTTTTCATTATATTCTGCTGCCTTTTCCTAATCAGTACAGCTGCTGCTCCTCACTGTTATTTAACTACCTAAACATGCAGCTATATCTGCTAATGATTCAGCCCCCAACATCTGCTTTCAGGAATTCGTCTGGCCCAAAAAGCACCTTCAGATGGTTAAGATCTAAGAGACGCCCATGGGCTCTGATCTCCACCCAGGGACATCCACATTCAAAATCAGTCCTGTGAATTCATGACATAGAAGTACGACATAATGCCAAGAACATTAGTGCTGGAGATAATAGCTCCTATGGAGCAACCAGCAGCCACTGCTTGCAGATCTTAAAGGTCCCACCAGGGGACACCATTGCTTCCAGTTTCCTGCCCGGGAAAGGGAATTCCCCCAGATTGCTTGGCATTCCACCAAAGCCTTTGCATTTGACGTTGAGCAGTATTTCAGGTTCTTTTGCAGGTCAAACCCTTTACCTTCCCGTCTGGATATTGACAGTTGGAAATGAACAGAGGACACTGAATCATTAGACTAAGGCTCCATAGATATGAGCTCGTGTTGGCAACTGGTGATGCTGGTCACTACGAGATCAGTGGGGTGCTTTACAATGCACAAATGTCCTTTATAAATACTGTCTCATTTAATTGCCATATGGGAAAATATTATTACTACACAGCTGAAGAAACTAGGGAAACTGAGGGACTTACCCTAGGTCACCCAGTTTGTAAATCAGAGTCAGAATAGAAATCCACTAATCCTGTTTGTACATCCTCTGTCCAGGGTTGAACTTGTGTATTTAAAATATAGCTGTGTTTAGATACCAGCTCTGAAGGGCTGGTAAAACAAATATTGCTAATAGATTAGCCTGCGACTCTGCCCTCCTTTTCACCTCTATCCAGGCTCTCAAACACCTAGAGGGGAAAGTGATCTGGTTGGCCCCCTTCACGTTGAACTGTTCTTGACCCAGAGCAGAGGCTCCTAACTGATCCAGAGCTGAGGACCTCAGTGAATCTGTTGGATTCTGGCTTAGCTCCACCCCTGACCAGCTTCGCCAGGGAGGGCAAGTTACTTCATCTCTTCTGACTTCAACTTCATTGTGGATAAAATGGTATTAGTTAAACCAGCTGTTATCAATGAGACTTTCTGGCTGTAAGTAACAGGAATCCAACTCACACCAGCATGAGCAAAAAATTCAAGGCAGTTTCTTGGCCCACGCAGCTAAATAGCAGCGAGGCTTAAGGTGGAGGGGACTTAGGATGACTGAAACCAGAGCATAGCAGCATCTCTTATCCACTGAAGAAGGGAGGCAGTGCAGCTTCGGGGCCTCTGTGCTTCCTCCCCTATGGAGTAAAATCCTCCTGACCTAAAAATTGCCTTATCTATAGGGCAGGCCAGGCCAGGCTGGGATGCAGTTGTTGGCTTGCTCCCAGGACTGCAAGCTGTGGCAATTGGGCAGTGACACAGAGGGGCAGTAAGAGGAGAAGGACTTGGCTCTACCCAGAAAGGTCAAAATAGTCAGAGGTTGATGTGCATGAAACCCAGTCCATAACTACCAGCCCCTGCACACACACACCACTGTCCCGAGGGCAGCACCAGCCTCACACCAGCCTCCAGCTTGCAGTAGTCCCCTGACAACTGCTTTAGCAGAGAGAATCAATATTGATATTGATATAATCAATTGATATGATACTATCAATTAGTACAAGTACAGTGCTTTGAACAGCACATTCTAAGCATGAGGTAAGTATTAGCTACTATTATTTTAGTGCCAAGCTGAGGATTTCAGTATCACTGAATTTTATTAGTTTAGAAAGACCTATTTCATGAAGTCTGAATGCAATGCTAGGTCAGGTTACCCTAAAACAGGTGGACATAAAATGGGCCAGCCTCCCCCACCGGGGCGCTGAGCCCTCTCTAGAGGGGTGCGGAAGTCTGTCCATGGAGAACAGGTGTCTCACCTGCCTGCTCCTTTCTCCTGCTCACTCCTTTCCTCCTGCTCAGATCTCAGATGGCACCAAATAGCTTCTATCCCTACGTGAGGGGAGGGAGCCATCAGGAATGTGCGGGGTCCACTGTGCCCTTGGGGCCTGGTTTCTCAGGGGCCTTAAGCCAAGCTCAGCAGTCGGAGTCTGGGCCCCCATCCCCAGCCTCATCCCCAAGACCACCTGCTTGGGCCGGACCCCTCCCTGCCACCTGCTCTCTCCGGCTTTCTCCAGCCCTCTCCAGCCGGCCTGATTCTGTCCAGAGTTCTGGGGTCGGGTGCGGGGTGGGTGGGGGGGTAGCGCTGCCATGCTGGACTGGCCTGTCAGTTTCCCTGTGTACTGATCAGCTGACTGCCAGCTTTGACGGGAGGATATATTTGAAACATTTTGTAGTTAAAAAAAAAAAAAAAAAAGGAGACAAAAATCAAACTGGCCTACACATTGATAGACATGGGCCAAAGTTCTGACTTGGTCACTAACATGTAATTTTAAATGAACCATTTAGGGTCTCTGAACTTTAGTTTTTCTCACTCCTAAAATGATGCCTAAGGCCTCGTACCATCCGATTCTGTGAATTGTTAAGTGGGAATGCCGCAACGTCTCCTGTTTCCAGCCATTGCCCTCTCTCCATCGTACCTTGTTTCCACACCTTCCAGTCTGTTCTCTGTCTGCCTTCTTTCCTCCCCCTGAGTCCCTTCAGAGGGTAAGGGAGCCTGCAGAAGTGTATGACCGGATGAAAGGCTTGTCCCTGCCCAAAGCACTACAGGCGGCAGGGCCCCACTGCAGGGTGGTCCAGAGGGTCTGCCCTCCCTCCTCGCTTGTGAGCTGTGCAAACACCACGAGGGCCCTGCCTGCCTGGGAGCCACACGGGCAGGACCTGCCTCAGGCCAAATATAAACTCCTGGCTGAGCTGACTTACTGCCCCCCAAGTGGTTCAGGGCTGCGCTCTCCCAAACAACTTTCAGGACAGTGTCCATCAGAGGAGCCCTAGTCAGTAGTCCTGGGAGAAAGCAGTTTCTTTGTGAACCAGCCTCTCTGGGTCCCCAGGCCCTGTCTAGTCTCAGGGGTCAGGAGAACCCTCCAGAGGAGCAGGCAGAGTCCTAGCGCCCCGCCCATCACCCCACAGGGGTCTGCACCCACCCTGTGCCTGGAAATTGGCTCTGTCACCTTCTCAGATGATCATCCACCCTGGTTATCACCATCGTGGGGCACCATGAGCCTACAACGACCCGCTCAGCTTTATGGCAGGCTCTGAGAGCTGGAGAGAGCAGCGGACGGAAGGTCTCAAATGGTTTCTGGCATTCAGTGCAGGGTGGGAAGGTCAGAGCCTCTTCCCCTAGACAAACAGCCCCCAGTGTGTCTCCCAGGCGAGGGCTTCTGTTAAGCTGTTGAGCAGACCAGGCTCTGAAGGACAGCGGCCACCCAGTTAGAGGGCAAGGAAACTTCTGCAGATGCAGCCTTGCGCCTGGGGTGCTCCAGAAATTGGCAACTGTGGAGGGGTGGAGGGGAGGTGACCAGGGCATCGTTAGCAAAACACTCTTGAGTTCCTATTGTCCAATAAATCTCCCCTGATGGCTTTCCTTGGGCGATAAGCACTGGTGAGGGGCTGAAGGAGGTTGAGTTATATCATCTGCTGCCGAAGTTTCCCAAGCCCTGAGCTCCCTGGCCTCGCAGAAAGGCCTGCAGGGAAAGCTGGCATGCACAGCTTGGGTGGGGGAGTCAGACCTTTTTAAAGGGTCTTGGGATGGAGGGAGAGAGGTCTGTTGGCAGGGATGGGATATAAAGCCTGAAGGGGCTGCTCACCAGCCCAGAGTGTCATATTGGGCTAATATATCAAGGTATTGGCAGAGCTGTGTTCCTTCCTGAGGCTCTAGGAGAGAATCCATTTCTTTTCTCTTCCTGCTTCTAGAGACAGCCGTGTTCCTTGGCTTGTGGTCTCCTTCCTTTATCAAAGCCAGCATGGCTCGGCGGGGTCTTTCTCACGTCTCATCACTCTGTGCTTCAGGGTCACATCCCTTCTGACTCTCCTGCCTCCTCCGTCTACTTTTCAGAACACTTGTGACAATACCAGGTTCACTTGGATGACCCAGAATCATCTTCCCATCTCAAGGTCAGCTGACTAGGGCCTTTAATTCCACCCGCGACCTTAACGTTTCCTTGCCATCTGCATAGCATATTCACAGAATATGGGGATTAGGAGGTGGCCGTCACTGGGAGGCCATTATTCTGCCTGCCACAGCCCCTTTGTGACTTCCTAATTGCCCTTGCACATTTTCGCCCGTGTAAGCTGCATAAACACAGCAAGGGGAGGAAGACAAACCTTCCACTGTAATTTTCCGTGGGACTCCTTGGCCGCTTGTGGATAATTCTGCCGGCCAGTGAGATGTCTCATAGTAACTGAGGCTGGATATTCCGCTAGCAAACACAGTCCCTCCTCAGGGAGCTCACTGTGTAATAAAGGAGGTGACCTATCCACATGGCCCAAATACAAAGCACAAAGGGAGGCAATGTGCAGTCAGGTGAGGCAAAGCGTCCCGGGCTGTGTTCACAGTCTGCAGGGAGATATAAAGCCAAGGAGGTCATGATGGGGTAGGGGAGCCCAGGCTCAGCTCTAGCTCTACATTTTTAATCTTTTAAAATTATAAATGAATACAAGGAAATTCACCTGTTTCCCTCTCCTCCTTTCCTTCTCCCAATCTGCCATCTCCATCTCACTAAGCAGAAGTAACTCCTCTATTGAATATATATATATGTATATTTTCTTCCCCATATATTCTAGATGTCAAAGTGTTCAAATGTAAAATACCATATAGATAACATGTAGATTCTTTTTTCCCCTACACAATGGGTTCATTCCATAACACATTTTGCAACTTAAGCCAGTCTCTGACCAAGCTGAAGGAATGTCCCCAAGACAGTAGATTGTGTATTTCTGGGACAAGTTTCTAAACATGGAATAGTTGTGTCAAAGAATACGGGGGACACTGGAAGTATTAGTTTTGCAATTTCCTATAAATTTATAACTATTTCAAAAGAAAACATTTAAAAGTTTTGTTTATTTTTAATGTGAAGAGACCTAGGAAAGATGAGAGAAGAAACCAGCTTTGCCAAAGACCTTCCCACTGCACAGGGTGGTTTTTGGTGGTTGCTTTATCTACAATAACCTATTAACCTTCCCTCCTTCCCAGACAGACAACATATCATCCTCTTGAACGAGGTTTAATGGAAGGCATCTTACACCAGGACAGACACAAAAGTTGCATAAAAATAGCTCAAAAGAACATCAGCATATACTTTTTCCAGATTACCAATGAACACTCAACCCATTTGCTTTATTCTGTGGGATCTAGCTATCAATCTAATATCATTGTTTCTATATCATTCTTGGGGGTAAGTTACACACATCACATGTCTTTGCCCTTACATAGGTGTTTGTGTCCGGAGCATATTCTCATACACAACCACAGTGCGATGTTTAACCAGTGATTTAACATTGACTCAATCCTTTCATTGTCTCTGTTCCACTGTTGTCACCTGTCCCAGTAATGTCCAGTACAGAACCCAGCCGGGGGTCAGGCCCTGCACCTAGTGGTCATGCCTCTGAAGGCCTCAGGTTTAGAAGCTCTGACTGTGCCACCCACCTCTCCTCATCCCGGGCACCCAGAAGTCTCATCTGTAAGGCACGGTGTTAGCGATTGTCCCGCTTCTCTGTGAGTAAAGGCTCTCGGAGAGTCCTTAAGAGCTAAATGGAGTATTTCTCTTAGGCATCATTATTCCGGAGAAGCGTCTCGACTTCTCCCTCAGGTGGGTTGGGGCACAGGAGATCCGCTGCGGTTTCCGCTCCCGGACTGGGAAAACGCTTAGCGCGCAGGGAGGCGAGCCGGAGCAGGAGGAGGACTCGGGGAAGGCATCCTCCCGAGGAGAGCGGCGCGGACACTGCCAAGGACGCGCCTTGGCCGCCGGGTCACCTGGAGCGCGGGGCGGCCAATCCGCGGCGCGGGCCGGGTCCCCGCGGCCAATGGGAAGGCGGCGCGGCGCGCTCCCCCGGGGCTATAAGTGGCGCTGGGCGGCGGAAAGTGAAAGTGGTGCGGCCGCGGCCCGCACAGCCGTCGGGATGCTCAGGGTGCCCGAGCAGCGGCCCGGGGAGGCGGAGGCGGCCGGCAGCAGCCCCGGGGCCGCGCCACCGCCCCAGCCCAAGCCGCTCACCTCCTTCCTCATCCAGGACATCCTGCGGGACCCGCGGCCCCCGCGCCAGCCGGATCCCAGGCGCCACCCAGAGCCCGAGTCCGGAGAAGGAGGAGGCCGCGCCGGGACGCCAAGGGACGAGCCGAGCTCCGGGCCCTGCGCGGCGCCCGGGGAGGCCGACATGCTGGCCGAGACCGAGCCAGGTGAGCCGGGGAGGCCGGACCGGGCTGGGTCCCGCGGGAGGGGCAGATGGGCCCGAGGGTGGCACGGGCGCGATGGCCGGTCCCTGCTGGGCCTCCCAGAGCCGGGGATGCAGGGACGCGGGGCCCCGAGGCGGCGCGGCGACAGGCGGAGGGACCTCCCCGCCCCCGCAGCCACCGGAGCGCCTCAGGGATTCACCAGCGCCCCGGCGTCAGGGCGGCGCAGGATGTGACACCGGCGTGACCCGCCCGGCTCGGTGCGCTCTGCTCCGCGTGGCTCCCACGCCGGCGCGCAGCCAGGGCGCTCACTGCGCCGAGATGAAAATCCCGACCCCGCGCCACCCTCCATCGCAACAGCCCACGTCACCTGTCCGCGGTCGCCAGGACTGACAACAGCCCATTAATATGAACAAATTACTTTGACCAGCAAAGACTCCCTTTGCTTCCCAGTCCCATGGACAGTAAAACAGTGAATCTGGGTGTTCCCCTCGGTGTTGGGGAGATATGACACCGTAGGAACATTTACAGTAGACTTATTTTCTTTCCTGTCACTTCTTATGAGGCGACCTAACTTACCCCTCGTTTAGAGAAAGGGGGATTAAAGCCGGGCATGAACTTGGCTTTGCCTCTCCCATGGCACAAGCCTCCTCTTGCCTACCCGGTTGCTAACACCGGATGCCTTTGCCAGGTACCTCGTTCCTCGTTCCTCAGTGTCTTCCCTGCCGCCCCTCTGCCACCTCTCCTCGGTACGCTCAGCACACATGTCTACAATTTCCATTTAATTCTACTGGGTAATACGGCAGAAAGCGCGACCACTGAACGCTTCTAACTTTGGGTTCTTGCTGATTATTAGAAAAATGAATACATCATATACACATTTACGCCTAGCTCACTCCAGAGAGTCCCTTAGTCATGTGAAAAAAGGGAAATGTATCCAAGATGACAGTGGGCTGTTTGTTCACTCTCTGAAGAGATAAGGGTGGATTGAATTCTGTTCTCTTCCCCACTAACTTGTAACTTTTTTCTTCCCATCCCTCCTTCTCCCCTCTCCTTTCCAGATAGGCACTTTGGGACTTATCTGTTGGACTGTGAAGACACTCCAGGCGCCTTACCAAGCCTTCCCCAGACCCCCAAGCAGCCGCAGAAGCGCTCCCGAGCCGCCTTCTCCCACACTCAGGTGATCGAGTTAGAGAGGAAGTTCAGCCATCAGAAGTACCTGTCAGCCCCCGAAAGGGCTCACCTGGCCAAGAACCTCAAGCTCACTGAGACCCAAGTGAAAATATGGTTCCAAAATAGACGCTATAAGACCAAGCGAAAGCAGCTCACCTCGGACCTGGGAGACTTGGAGCAGCACTCCTCCTTGCCAGCCCTGAAAGAGGAGAGCTTCTCCCGAACCTCCCTGGTCTCCGTGTACAACAGCTACCCCTATTACCCCTACCTGTACTGCGTGGGCAGCTGGAGCCCGGCTTTCTGGTAATGCCAGCTCAGATGACAACCACGTATGATCAAAAATTGCCTTGCCCAGGGGGGTCTCTCTGCAAAGCAAAAGGGGCTGAGGTCAGGGAGCAACGGGGAGCCAGAGGTGTGCAGACCAAAGCTGTTGGAGGTTTGCGTGGAAATCCCAGCGTCCTCACTGGTGGGCCAATGACAGATCTGGGACAGTGAATGTTTTAATATCCAAATAGTTCCCCCGATGTGTACCGTAGGTCATTTTTGCTTTCAGCTACCTGTCTGAAGGGAGAGAAAATCAAGTGCTGTCTCCAGCACTCTGTGTGATTCGGGATGAGTGGTCCAACGGCTCCTGAGGATCCTGTTTCTGCAGCTCCATCCTCTTGGGGACCTGGGCAGCAACTCTGAGAGGGCAAACCTAGAGGGAGAAAGGACAGCCAAGACTCGGATGTCACCTGCTGAGTTAAACTTAAGTTTTTATTGGCCTTGGAATATGGCCAAGGTTTCTCTCTGTCCCTGTAAAAGAGGGGAAATGGAGGGTCTCAAAGAGGAAGCCCTCATGCTCGGCACAGATTGGCATAGGAGATAGAGCAGGGTGGGAGGAGACGAAAATATCAGCTTCCTATTATTCCTTTTAAAATAATATGCCAATTTAAGTATTTACAGGGTGGCCTGAATAGAACAAGATGCACTCACTGTGGTTTTAAGACAAGCTGTATAAACAGAGCTCTATCGCAACAGGAGGGGCCATGCCAGAAGAATCTCTGCACATCCGAGACAGGGGCCTAACTAGAGTCTCCACAGTGCTGCTGGGGGCCACTGCATTTTTAATTAGCAAAAGGTGGAATGGCCTCTTCTGAACTGTTGTGTCCTAGGCTGCAGAATTTAGAATCAAAAGTTTCCTGGAGTTTTCAGGGTATAATTCATACTCTGTCATGACAGATGACATAATTCTTTACCATAGGTTCTTCCTTCCCTCCCCCTTTTATTTTTATTTGTAATTTATTATTTTTTCCTTTAGCAATCACCCACTAAAGGGCTTCATTTCAGTCCAGACTTTTAGTCTGGCCACACCTAACATTCGCCTTCCTTATTTAGCCTGAGATCTGGTCTCCCCCCCCCCCCCCCCGCCCTTCCCTCCCCCCCCCCCAAAGCTTTATCTGTTCTAGGTTAAAAAAGAAAAAAAAAGTAAGGGGGCAGATTCTGAATTGGCTAAAAGACACACATTTTTTCAAACTAGTAACTCTTATTTCTTTCCTTTAAAAATATACAGCATTAAATCTCAAATCCTATTTAAAGACCTGACAGCTCCAGAAGGTCACTGCCGCTTTTGTAGGACTTTCTGGTGGCTCTGTTGTTACATTCAAAGTCTGGCAGCCCTTGGGAATCTTTGCAGGCAGGCAGAGGAGGCAGGAGGTGTTGGGTTTTCGCACGGAAGGGAGAACACAGTGCAACATGAAGGGCTGGCATCCCTGAGCTGTCTCTAGTGGAAATAGAGGGCTTGGGGTGGGGCAGCCCAGGCCGGGGGGGGGGGGGGGCGCCACTGACCAAGTGAAGGGGCTGACAGCACTTTGCAGGAAGAGGCTCAGGAAAAGGAAACCATTTTCAAAACACAACATTACCGTGGCTTCCATCAGAAAATAAAGCAAGAAACTGTCTAAACGTTTCGGGAACTGTGTTTAATGCCCATCATGGGTCCCCAATCAGAATGAGCAGAGAGCAAAGGAGACATCTGGCTGTCCTTCCATATCCATCCTATTATCTCAGGTGACCCGGTCGAGGGGAGACAACAGCAACAAAGAAAATTACTAATGAGATAGCCCAAGGCCTGGAAGTCTCTTGATCCTACTGCTTATTTCTGTTAAGTGAGAAACTTTCCAATTTTCTCCTATTAAAAGGGCCAATTTACTGTTGATGGCAAAACTGCCAAAGTAAGTAGATAGAAAGTTGGTGGTTTTTCACCCCATTCTTCTATGGTTTGGGCTCCTTGTTAATTATTGTTCAGTGCCACATGCTGCTGACACCCACCACAGTACCAGATAGCACAAAAGGCAGAGTCTCCTAAATTGCTTTCTCCTATTTACACATCTTTTAAAATAAATGTTTAGTGCTCGGTCTCTACTCAGAACTTTTTCTGTCTCCACTTCTGAATTTAATGCAATCTGCAATTCTGTAAGGATTAAACATTTTACTATGATGTAGATTGTGTTGCAAAAAAAAAAAAAAAAGGTCTTTGTTTAAAATTATTTCGTTTGTGAATCCACCTTATCCACCTTGCTTTTCCCCCATTGGAACATTGACCTATATGTGAACTATAGCAAACCTGTATCTGAATCTATATCAAAAACCACCTGAAGAACTAGTCTGTATCTGACAGGTGAACTGGACAGTGAGCTGTACCATTGCACCCAGACAGCCTGTTTCTGTCCTGATAAAATAATCTGGGTTCTCCACATGCATAACCAACCCTGCTTGGATCTGTACATAAAAGCCTGTGACTTGAAGTTTAGTAAAGTGCCCCCACCAAACTTTATTTTTCTATGTATTTTTTGCAACATATGAGTGTTTTGAAAATAAAGTATCTATGTCTTTATCAGACCTGAGTGTGATGTTCAGTTTCCTAAAAATGCATATTCATTAACTTACATATTTCTGGTTACCATGTCCCTCACCCTCAATCCACCTGAAAACCTATGATGACCAAATGATCAAAAGCAGCAGTTTTGCCAGTAGCCAGTGATGGTCACTCTTTTATAAATGCAGAGTCCTTCATTCCTGGTAAAATGTGGGGAAGGGAAAAGACTTTTCTTCTGTCTTCAGTTTAATAATCACCTACTCCATCCCAGGGATACCTTTCTTTCTTTCTTTCCTTTTTCTTTTCTATCCTTTCTTTCTCTCTTTCTCTTTCTTTCTTCTCTGTAGAGATATGGTCTTGCTCTGTCACCCAGACCGGAGTACAGTGGCACAATCATAGCTCACTGCAACCTCGAACTCCTGTGCTCATGCAATCCTCCCACCTCAGCCTCCCGAGTAGCTGGGACAAGTGTGTGCCACCACACCCAGCCTAATTTTATTTATTTTGGGGGGGGGCGATAGAGATGGTGTCTCACTACGTTACTCAGAGTGGTCTCAAACTCCTGGCCTCAAGCGATCCTCCTACCTCAGCCTCCCAAAGTGCTAGGATTACAGATGTGAACTAGTGCGCCTGATTTTGTTTACATTTCTTGAAGGGAACACAGAGACCACGGTAATACTTCTTTAAAAATTCCCCTTTCATGTCCCACTAGCCCCTCATACTACAACTTTCCTTGGCCCTCTGGCTTCTGCATCTCCCCCAAAATGTCACCTTCATCCAGAACAATAGACCTTTGCAAGTGACATCTTTGAATTGGAATCAGAAGTATGGAAAATAGGTTTTATTAATGTGTTAAAATAAAATGTATAAACAGCACATCCTTCATCCCCCTGCACTTAAACCTTCATTAAATCCCACAAGCAGAGTGTCTCATGCACCTGATTACCTAGGAGAATTGATGATTTTCTTCCCCCCTCCTTCAAGGAAATAGAAGCTTAAAGAGTAAGGTGCTTAGTCTAGATAAAACATATCATAATTTCAAAGTTTGCTCTAATCCTTTAAGCACATTGTACACACGGGTGGGGCTTCTCATAGCATGCTCGCATCATGAGATTTAACTCTTTGCACCAACCTGCAGCCACCCTCCCCTCCCCTGGAAAGCCACCAGCTCTCAAATTACAAAGGCTCTTGCAGTAAATTAACAGATGTAGATTCTTTTGGTAAACTGTTTAAAAGTAACTAATCCAGGAAATTAAACAAAAATCTCTCCTCTCTTAAGAAAGTCATCCTCTTTTTGTCCCACTTCCAACTTTCCCTCAATATCCCTGCTAATCTCACACCCATCTTCTTCCAGCAGCCCCCCTTAGCATGCTACATGTTTGTGGTATGTGGAATTACTCTTCAATCTTCGCTGAAGTTACTTCCCATGTAAGTTTCTAGAGCCACCGTAGCTTTGTCCTTGGTGGTCCGTCCCACTGGTCCTCCCCAGGCTGCCTTGGGAAGATCGTAGTCGCCAGGAGGGGAAATAAACGTCAGAGACTTACACCTAACAAAAATGCTTTCATTCTAACCACAAAGCAAATCGCTTTTCTAGGGTGATGTTAACATTATGCATCTCAAAGCTGACCTTGAAGAGAGCAGTGGCCATGAAGAGAAAGTCACCTAGGTTAGGTGCCCCGGAAACAGCCCCTGTGATGTGGAGTTAGTTATATTTGAAGCTTTCTAGAGATTGCACTCAGGGGATGCACATGGAAGGAAGTGAGGAAGGGAGGGTGGAGGACAGGGAGAAGTTGACCCACACCACAGCTGCAACTGAGGCCTTGCCCAATACTTCAAGAGGCTCCAAAGCCATCATGTTCCAAAACTGAGGAAAGTAGGCTGGGCATTTGCATCCCAGCATCAGCTGCCACCAGAAAGTGGAAGTAACCTTGGGCAATGCAGTTCCTTTCTGTGTAAGCTGATGGCCATCGGTGCACCAATATTCCCAGCAGTTGGTGGCGGGTGCATCAACTCTGCACAGGGGGACACGATGGAGCACATGGAATCCACTGTAAGACAAAGGGTCCTTTCCTTGGTCACATTCAGGGCCACGGGCACCAACATGTTCCACAATCAGGGAATGAATCTATGTCGAGAGGGTCAGACTAGGCGTGCAGCTCCGAGTTCTGCACCCAGACATCCAGACTCTGCTCCTCCCATGGCCATGATGAACGTGTCACCAGGGCATGTTTTTCAAAGCCAAGAGTTATTTACTGCTCAAGAAAAAGAGCAAGAACGGTAGCCCTGGGACATGAAGAGCTCCTAGTTTAGCCTAGACTTGGCCTCCATGCAGACTTTCCCAGACAGACTACCCCGAGAAAAGGGTTATCTAAAGTCTGCAAGGGACAGGAGAAAAATCCCAGTTTCCCTAGAATGTTCTCCCTTCACCTCTGCAAAGGCTTCAGACACAGCCTTATTTCCTGAGCTTGGGCTGGGTCCGATACGGGGTTTGGGGTAGATTTAGGGTAGAGATTTAGGACAGACCCCCAGCATGGTCTCTTCTCCCTGGGCAAGCTCCACCTGTTTCCAGCCAGTTCAGTCCTGGGGGAGCTTATGTTGGGGGAAGGGGTGACACACAGAGAGGAGTCCCATTTCTCATTGACATGACTGTGGGATACTGGCAGGATTTTTTTTTTTTTTTTTTTTTTGAAGCCTAGAAATCCATGGTGGTGCATGGAAAATAAACACTGATTTTGCTCTCTTAAAGGTGGAGGTCCAGCAGTATTTAGTCTCAAATTCCAATTGTGCCCACATTCTCTGTTGGTTTGCGGGATGCCCAAGTCCCCAAGTTGTCAGCATTGGTTGCACATTAGAATCCCCTGGGGGGTCTTCAGAAAAGCGTACGGAGGCCCGGCCCCATTTAACACCAACTCTACTACAATCTCGGGAAGTAGGGCTCAGGCATCAGCACTTTTCAAATATACCAAGGCCCAAGGTTGTGAACCACTTGCTTAGCCTCTTTTCAACTGGTTTGTCTACTCAGCCTCTCAGCCTCACCAGCGCCAGGATGAAAGACACACGGAGGTGCCCGCCAGGAAGGGAGGGGTTGGGGTGGGTTTTCTTTGTTTTGTTTTGACTTGCTCTTTCTTTTTACAGAGAACAGATGTTCAACTTTTCCTACTTTCTTCCCAAGCCTCCTCCTGTTGGAATTTCTGACATCACTGAATACCCTGTGTAAGCTGGGGAAGCCCAGGTCATTCTGGTTAATCTCCCATTGAAGTTTAAGGGACCCAAACTGTGTTGGTGCCTTTGCTGACCCCGTAATCCAGAAGCATTTATAGTATGACCCATCTCCAACCCAGGCTGATACAGACTGACCACACATTCTTCGACTGCTCCCATGGAAGACTGAAAAGACAGTCCCATCCTCGACTGTTGCTGAGTTTTCACCTACCTGGAACCACAGAGTCCTGTTTGTGCATCGCTGGGAACAACAGGTGCCATTTAACATCTGTCAATTAGTGTCACGCTGCTCTGACAACTCATCTATCAGGATTAAATGGTTTAAGGTTGACATAACATTTATACTTCCTTCTGCCAAATCAGTAATATTACACTTTTTTTAAAAAAAGTGCCTGTGTACAGAGACAGATGAAAGTGGAGGGTGGCTCAAGGCGGGAAGTGATATGCCTTGTGGCGACACAGTTTTTACTAAAATTTGTATGCAATAAGTGCACCGTTGGCATTAGAACTCCAGCCCAAAGCCAGAAAAGCTTAAACTTGACCCTAACAACATCTGAAAACAGGAGTGGTGGAAATGAGTTAGCTCTGCCCAGGTCTTTTATTGAGAAGAATGCAAGGAATATTCACCACACGAACTTGAGGGTGGGGAGGAGATGGCATTGTCTCATGGAAAAGTTTGGAATCTCTCCTTCACTCCGTGCTGGGAGCTGGTTTATCCTTGGATTCTCGATGATGTTCTTTCCCTTGAAGGAAGCTCCAACTCATCAAAAGCTAATACTGGAAGGTTCTTGTGCCTGGCTAAGACTTGGACGGGGAGTGAGTGCGTGGAGAGGGTATGGAGGATTGCCATGAGTAGACAATCAGAGAGGGTGCTTATTTTGCTTTAGCAGAGCTCTAGGTGCTCCAAATATCCTTTCCATGAAAGACACAATGGAGATAGCAGCATGAGAGAGTTTGGCATTAGAGACATTTCCTGAGGCTGCGCACTTTAATTTCCCCCGTAGCGAAATGCATAAAGTGGCGTTTGATGATGGACACTGAGGACAGAGGTCCCAGGGTCCTCAGTGTGACTCCCACAAATGATTTCTTTGGGTTTTTAATTTTCTTTATCTGTAAAGGGGGTAGACAAGCCTTCTGTAAATGTGAAAACTGTGTCACAAAATTCCGGTGGAAGCAATTTTTTAAATAGAGAAAAGAAGTAAACGGGGTGAAGGGTGGTGGCACGAGCGAGGAAGGACACATTACAGACATCAGCAGTATAGACTAGAGAGTTCTGCAGCCTCCGATCTCCAGAATCTGACTCCAGAATGTCTTTTAGGCCCTGACATTCATTGTGTACCCTCTGCGTAAATTCGACCGCAGGGGAGCAGTAAAGGAGGGGGAGGAGGGACCACAGAGTCCAAAGCGAGTGGGAAGAACGGGATGGGTAGTTTTCCACCAGCTGTAGAAGCATCTTTGTACACATGTGAGCTCATGACCCCCCTCATTGGTGCCCGATTGACCCCTGAGCAGAGAAATGGCCCCACATCCTGGAGCTTAGGTTTTATTACAGAGACAGACCGGGGGCATGTCAACTTTGGCATCAGGAAGGAACAAAAGCTGGACCAGGATCTGAGGAAAGGTATTTTGTAAAATCCTGTGCAGGCACACACCCCAGAGTAGCAGGATGGATTTGCACACACATAGGGCCAACTTCGCACACAGAGAAGCAGCTTGGTGGAAACTGAGGCACATGCCCCATCAGGAGGCCACGGGAAAGACTCCAGAGAGCTAGCTGACCGTAAACCCATAGAAACCAGAACTCATTTCATCTTGGATAGTGTTAGGCAGGGAGCAAATCTGCAGGTGGGAGACACAAGCCAGGAGGGTGGTTCCTAGGGGTGGAGAAGGAGGGGTGGCAGGGGGAGGGACTGCAGGAAAGCACAGCTAACAACTGCAAACAGCAGGAACTTGAGGGTTTGGGGCACACACACCTGCGGAGCTGCAACTGCTATGAGAACACCTGTCAATCATATATACCAATCATCTGGTAACATCCCGCACCTCCCATAAGCCCGCCCCCGGACCACGCCAATAAAAGGAAACCACCCGAGAGTCCTCAATGTCCTTCACCACTCGTGGAGATTGATCCATTCCCCTCTGGAATGTACTCTCGCTTTGTATATAGCTCCTTGTTTTTCTGCAATAAAAGCTATTTGTGTGGAATTGCTTTCTGCCTGTCACTCCATCACACCGGCCGTGCTTGTAAATTTTTCAAGCAAGGAACCAAAGAACCAGGACAACAGTCCATCAAGAGGCTGGAGGACCTGACAGACAGCAACCAAAAGCATATGGTATCTTGAGCAATGGAGCTAAGCATTCCCTCCCTCCTCGGCACTGATCAGACAGAAGTTTGACACTGATTGAATACATGTCTGCTGAATGAATGAGTAAATAAAGGGATGAGTCCAGACCTCACCTGGAGTACTAGGTTTGGTTCTAAGCATTATACTTGAGGAAAACTATAGCAAGTTCACAAGAGCCTAATTGGGATGATTTGGGGTATAAAAGTGTCACATGAAGAAGAGTTTAAGAAACTAGGAATGTTTAACCTGAAAAAAGGAAATCAGAGCTTGGGGAGGGGTGGTTGGCCAAGGAAGAGAGGAAGATTAGACTTTTTGTGTGTCATCATAGGTAGGACCTCAAAAGGACACAGCGCTGAGATCAGCAGTGTCTGAAAAGTCATTGGGCTGATGAGGGTTCTCTGTCCCTGGGGAGGTGCCTTGAGACTGACAACTATCTGGTGAGGTCCTAAGAAGGATGGATATGCATGGCACAGCTCCACGACCCTCGCCAGCTGTAGAACCTTGAGTTCTATGGTTCTAGAGAGAAGTGTTGGGTTTCGATCCATTTACCACCTACTGACAGTGAGATGAGAACAAATCAGCCCAACTCCTCTGAGTTTTAGCTACTTCTTCATTTAGTTAAATGAAGAAATTGATTATTCTGGTGGTTCCTTGAATCCAATCAGCTCTACAGGTCCCATCTTTGATTCATAAGGGAAACAACAGTGTGATTTCAGGCACAATGGAGATCTACTGATTGGTATCTGTTGATTGATTTCTGAGATTCCACCCTTAGAATTCCACCCTGAACCTTGAGAATTTATCTCCCATTAAGATATGAATATTCCTGGGAGCAGCAATGAATTAAACATAATGAATTCTTTACCCTAATGTGAATAAGTTTATTAATTTCAACAGGGGCAGCATGTGATACAGAAAATATATCAGTATAGAAGAGAGGGCAAAGCATGCTGAAGGCTTGAGAAGAAAAAAAAATACATTTCTATTTCTATTTCTAAATTTCCTCTAAGTTTATCCCTGCCTATAAGTCAGATAATTCTGAGTGTTTTATTGCTTAGTCTTACATTGTGAGCTTAAACTATTGCCTTCTTTTCTTGGAATCCTTTTGACTTTAGACCTTAAAACATATATATTGTCGCCCAGAAAATGGACCTCCACAGAGAGGTAACACAACATTGTTCTAGAAGCAAAAAGAAAGGCAGGGATAATGGTTTCTCTCTATTCATGTTTCCTTTCCTCCAACCCAGAAATTATTAATTCAGTGAATATGGAGGGGACAAAAATATCTTTATTTTATTTTTAACCCCAAATCCTATCATCCTAAGCCCTTTACCTAAGTCAATAATTGCTTAGGTTTCTCTAACTGTAGCACAGCATAACAGGAAGAACATAGATTCTAGCTTCAGGACCAACCTGGAGCCCTCATTGTACCTTTATATTAGCTGTGCAACCTTAGACAAGTCATGTGATCTTGACTGGGTCTGAAGACCCAGATTCTTCATCTTCAAATGGAGGTAACAGTGCTTTATTTTACAGGGTTGTTCTAAGGATTAAATGAGATAAATCCAGCATATATTAGGTCATCAAGAATTGCCAGCACACTTTCCTCTTTGTGAGAAAATGTCTAAACTATCCAAATGCATGCATAAATTTTGCATACTATAGTTACATATATGGAATAGTCACTTAATGTATTTTATAGATGCTTTTCCATGAAGCTACACAGCAAATAGTATTTGCATTTGCATTTTTTGTGGCCATTTAATATGCCAGGGAGTTAATATTCCATAATATATAACCACATTATTGGACATGGAAGTCATAGGTAGAAAGGTAGATATATAAATATTAATAGATTTCAAGACAGACTCAGAGGGAAATGCATAAAATGCAGAAAGAGCTGCCACAAAGGGAACTGAAGATGAGTCTCTAAGATGCGGTAATTTCTCCTGGGCTGAGCTGTAACTCCATAGGGTTCCATATGGGGCCTTTCCAATAGGAGAGGGATTGTGTCCCATGAGTTTATATCACTGGAGGTGAAGGACCAGAGACCAGGGCTGCTTGCTTCCATGCCCAAAGCTGGACTGCACAAATACAAAGAAAATAAATCAACAAAAATAGCTATGAGATATTCTAAACATGTCCAGCTGCAAAAATTTATGGCTATTAGCTCTTGGAAAAAGGTCATTTCAGATAAGACAACTATTTATACAGAAAGCAAAAATGAAACATATATTGATTGGTTTTCAGTTGACTATTCTAATCCTGAGAGGAAACTTAAATGCATACTGATAAGTACAAAGTGCAGTTTGGAAAAGGGGGGAAAGGGAGAAACTTTATGGTGGAGAAATGTGACAAACGCTACTTTGTCTGCATGATCAAGGTCACTATCAACAGTCATAAATCACATTGATAGCATGTACCCTGGATATAACATGGTGAAAATGGCACTTTGCCTTTCTAATCTCTCTTCCTCAAACCCACAATTCCAGTCTAATCATGAGAAAAACATCAAATTTTAATAGTGGGCATCTTACAATATACCTAACCAACACTCATCAAAGCT
The DNA here is from genome assembly GCF_041146395.1 of Eulemur rufifrons. NCBI lineage: Eukaryota > Metazoa > Chordata > Mammalia > Primates > Lemuridae > Eulemur > Eulemur rufifrons. Next base: position 7,757,141 of record NC_090994.1, read on the forward strand.
GTCAGGGTCATTGAAAACAAGAAACATCTGAAAAATTCACAGCCAAGAGGGACCTAAAGAGACATGACTAAGTATTATATAATGTGGTATCCTGGATAGGACCCTCAAACAGAAAAAAGACATTAGGTAAATACTAAGAAAATCCGTGGCGGGGAGGTATAGACTTCAGTTAGTAATGACGTATCAATATTGGTTCATTAATTGTAACAAACATGCCATTGTAACGTAAGATGTTAATGGTAGGGGAAACTAGGTGTTGGGGTATATGGACACCCTCTGGGGCATATACACAGTGTCCCCAAAGTCACCATACATGGAGTAGTCCTATAAAAGGAAAAATTTTGTAAAATTTTGTAATAAATATTTTGTAAATTTAGATACAATATCCCATTTTCCCTATGTATAGGAACTTTTGGGACACCTTGTAGTACCCTCTATACTATCTTTGTGATGTTCCTGAAACTCTAAAACCATTCTTAAAATTAAGGTCTACTTAAAAATATACAGTATGCTCACTACAAAAAAAAAAAATCACAACTACGTGAGGTGATGAATTTGTTCATTAGCCTGATTTAATTATTCCACAATGTAAATACATATCGAAACATCACATTGTACCCCATAAATATAATACGTATAATTATTTCAATTAAAAACAAAATTAAATTTAAAAATAAATAAACACAGTATGACATACAACACATACATACTGAATGATACATGACGGATTATTTGACATCAAGGAAGTTGTGTTCTGCATGGAAAGAACATCACATGAAAATACCAGTAATATGAGGTTGTCTGAACTGAGTGTCAAATAATTGGTAAGAACAAGTAACGTCTGTTAAATGTTTACTCTGTGTTTAATAATACTTCGCATGTATTATGGGATTTGATGCTCATAATAGCCTCTTGAGGAGGTGCTGCTTTTATTGCAATTATTTCCATTTTATAGATATAGAAGCCAAGGCTCAGAGAGGTTAAGTAACCTGCCAAGTCATACCGATGACAAATGGCACAGTCGGGATTTGAACTCAGCCTCTCTGATGACAAAGGAGAACAATTACAGTTGAGAGAAATCTGTGAGCAGGGGCCAAGGCCTCCAGAGTGCAGAGGGCGGGCCTCACCCTCAGTCCATGTCCCACACCTCTCCCCAACCCTGCTGGGTCTTCTCGAATGGGAGCTGGGGTGTTTCTGCCACTGCTCCATCCAGCTGCTTTGGGAGTCACGCCCACACCTTTCTAGCGCACCAGTGTGGACGGACAGGCATCCCCCCCAAAACCCCACAAATAGTTACTTCCAAGAAACCAAGGTAAACAAAACACAGCCACAGGAATTCCTGAAAGGGCTGCATCCAGGAAGGTGGCACCACAAGGTCTGCCCTGGCGGGGGCTTTCCAAGGAGTGCACCCACGCAGCAGGAAGACTGGCACTTCCAGCCTGGGTGACTGGAGTGCGCACTGCACTCAAATGGCATCCTCAGTCCTCAGCCCTACCGGAACCTGACTCCTGCTCTACTGGGTTAGAGCCACCAAGAGCCCCTCGAGTCCTTGCCTTGCCTTTCAGAGTCTAACCCTGCATTCTGTCTCTCTGCAAAAGAAACAGTTTCCTATATGTGTCCCAAAGACCACTCCTCTGCAATTTAGAGAGTCAAGTGTTCTTACCTATTCATTAGATCCATCTAAAGGATCTTTCCCTGGAAAAAGTCTTCGCTTAGTTTGTGTTGCTCTATAAAGTCGATTCATCTACAAAGTCAGATGGCCTTTCCTCCACGACTCATCTGAAACGTCATTCGACTACACACCCATTGCTCCTCCTCAGTCCCAGGCCTAAGTGGAAGCAGAGGAGTTTGTCTTTAACTCTCTCCTCACTAACAAGTTGAGATATAGCCCCAAGCCACCCCAAGCCACCCCAAGTTTGCTGCAGGCCCGCAAGGACCTTCTCAGCAGCAGCCCCAGAGCACAGGCCTTCTGGAAGCACCAAGGTATCCACATTGCTTGCTGTGGGCTTCCTTCCCGGGGGGAGGAGGGACTGCTCTGGGTGAATTCTTCCCTGGATTATAGGCTTCCTACTCAATACCCTGTAATCGTGACAGCCTCTGTACCCAGCGTGGTGTTTGCACAGGGAGACCATTCGGGAACAGCCACCGTCAGAGATGAGGATGCTGAGCACTACCATTTGAGTTCCCGTTAACTACCAGGCAGGGCCCCGGGTGCTGGGAAAGCATAAAAACATAAATAAAATGCGATCCTTGCCCTTCAATTGAGAAAAGTTAAGTAGCAACTATAAATAGTCAAGTGAGACTCAGAATTGGGTTTTTCTCTGACAAATAATACTGTAAAGGGATGCAGTGGAGAGTCTCTAAACTCATTTTGTCATTCTGTGATTCTTAAATGATTTGCATTTGTTCATTCATGGAGCAAACACAGATTAAATACCTACTATGAGTTGTATCCTGTGTGGGGCATTAATTTACCCATGGCGTTTTACCAGAGTGGAGGTAGGGATGCAGCCCGTGACCATGAAACTGAACAAAGCTAACGGGCCCATTTGAAAAAAAAGGACCTACACTTTTGCCTTTGTCAATGTATGCTTCCAACCAGCTGAGCCAACCAGGCAGAGTGAGGAGGTTCTAGAAACATTTTAGACACATACACTTTTTGAAGAGTCCTCACCAGTCCCTGAGTGTTGGAGAAAGGAAATCTAGCCACCATCTCCAGCTTGGTCCCTAAACCAAGCCAAAGTAGCAATAGAACCTTGGCACTTTGGGCTCCCAAGCAAACATTACACTTATGAGGCTCTATACATCCCATGGCCCCAGACACTGCCAAACCACCATCGGAGTTAAGCAGCAAAGTGCAGACAATGCAATCTGTCACCCCTGGCAAAGGACTCAGGGATGCGCTCTGCTTTTAACACATTCGTGTCCCCTTTTATTAATAATTATGGCGCCTGTGGAGAGCACTCAGCTCCCATACACCCAGGTCCTTATAACGCTGAACTGTTCTCCAGCTGCCCTGGGCAGCAACAGAGTAGCAAACACAGCTGCTAACCTCAGCTCCTCAGGGGAGGGAGGGTTCCAGCTGACACGACCAATTCAGCAACAGTTACTGTCTTGCTCTTTTCCAAACCAGGGCCTGCTGCATGGGCCAAGGAGATGGACACTCTGCTGTCCTCTTCTTCCCAAAGAAGTCATTTTCCAGGGCAGGAAAAGGCTCCCATGAAACTTCTTTCTGCCCTGGAAGAGCAGAGCAGTTCTCAGGAAGAACTTCAGATCTAATTTCAGACAGTATCCAAACCAAACTACAGGACCTGAAAGGGGAAACCAGGTGAATTCTGCAATGATGTTCAATCCTGCCTGGGAGATTTTAGCTCCAGTGTTCCCACGACTCCACAGAGACACAGCTAAGGTCTACGCTGGATGAGAACCTGTGACACTGAGACAGCATAAGAAATATATATTTGGTCTCTGCCCCCTGGTTCCTAACACAGATCTCTTAAAACCTTTGGAATTTCCTGAGGGATGGGGAGAAAGGAGTACCTCGTCATAAGCCCCTTTCAACCAGACCTGAGTTTATGCTAATGAGGTGATTCCTGGAGGATGGGGGCTGGATGCCAAAGGAGCCAGTCACGTGATTACGGGGTCCGAACTTTCACCCCCACCCTGGACCTCTGGAGAGGGGAGAAGGTGGGAGATCAAGTTCAATCACCAGTGGCCAGGAATTTAATCAATAATGCTTACATAATGTAGCCTCCAAAAAACTCTAAACTAGGGGATTCGGGGAGCTTCTGGGTTGGTGAACACACGGAGGTGAACCCAGAGCGGGCACAGAAGCCCTGTGCCCCTTCCCCACACCTCGCCCCCCTGCCTCTCTTCCATTTGGCCTCTCTAAGTCGTATCTTTTATAATAAACTAGTAATAGTAACCAAATAGTAACCATGTTTCCCCGAGTTCTCTGAGCCATTATAGCAAATTATTGAACCTGAGGAGGGATTGTGGGCACTCTCGACTTATACCAACTCAGAGAGAAATACAGGTGTTAGCCTGGGACTTGGGATTGGCATCTGAAGTGGGGGCAGTCATGCTGGAACGAGCCTTTGACCTGTGGGGTCTGCAGTAACTCCAGATAGATGGTGTCAGAATTGAACTGAATTACTGTACATCCAGTTTTTGTCCTCAGAGACTCAGAGAATTGCTTGGTGTGGGAAAATCCATATATTTGGTGTCAAAAGTGCTCTGTATGCATGTAAAATTGTTTTTCTTTTTTTAGAGCCCACGAGGATTCAGATTTGGGAATCTTTTGAATAGAAGTAAAGGGGAACTGGAAAAACAAACGTCTTGGAGGCTTATAGTCTGTTTGCTGAAAACACACATATTGCAATAACTCTCACTTTTCCTGCAGAGAAGCTGCCAACACATGAAAGCCCTCAGATCTAGAAGAACAAGAAAATTGCAAAGCCTCAGACTCTTGGAGGAGAGGGTTCCACCTCCGCTCCTTATCAGCTTCTTGGGAAGGTCAGTACAGAGATAAATAATCTCTAAAGTCACTAGCCAGAAAGCTGGTCTTCAAAACCACTCTCTGTTAGCGTCAGGTTGTTATTTATAATCCTCCCTCAAGACTTTACATGCAGCAGCCAAAGTAATGTTGCCAGTGTGAGTGTTTTGTGGAGATGGTGTCTCTTTAGAGCATTGCCACATATTGGGAGTGAAGAATACATAATCCAAATTTCAGAGATGAACTCTACCCTGGAATGGAGTTTTGGGTCTTGCATCCACTCTATACAACTCTCTTACCCTTAAGCTCTTCATCTAACACCTGAGCAACTGGCTTAGTTCAGTTTCAAGTCCAACCCAAGTTAACTACTGAACTTTCCATCTACACCAACAGACAAAATCCCTGAGCTCTGTTTTTCTGAACTTTTAAGGAACTAACATAAATATTGAGTGCCTACTCTTTTGAAGGCATTAATTCTTATTACTTGAGCTACAAATAATACCAAAGTAGTCTGATGATAATAATTGGAATTTATAAAATAATGCTATATTTTTAATTATCTTTATATAAACTATCTTTGTGAGCTTTTCAATATCTGTGAAGACGCTAGGACAGATAATATCAATACGCTATCATTATTATTATTGCCATTTACCACAGAAGGTCACTGAGGCTAGAAATTGGCCATGTTTACACAGCTGGCAAGTCAGGATGGAAACTCTGGGCTCTTCACCCTTAGTCTAACAAATAACTAAAAACAGAAAATCCAGTCTGTGTCTTTGTGAAAAATGACACTGAAACTTTATGAGTGTCCCTGCTCCTTTTCTGAAAGGCCTGCTTTAATTCCCAAGAGTGAATTCCAAGTTCATGACCACCTATTGTGGATACCGTGGAGGGGATTCCTGCATCGGGCAGAAGACTAGACCTTAAACAATTAAGCCTCGTCTACTGCTAGGATTCTGTAACACCATGGAAAGTGACATAAGAGCCCATCTCACAGCGTAAAGCAGTGAGCACTGCATGTTGTTACGCGGGCGGCAAGTTGCTAGACCAATGGTTCTGAACTTGGGGTGTCCAGTATCATTTCAGAATAATCAAGAATCCCATTACAAATCAAGCAATCTGAAGAATGAATGAATAATGTTTCCTGAGCATGCAGGTGTCATTGTATTAATTAACAACACAATTTTCTTGAAGTGAGTGAAAAACAAAACTTATATAATCAGCTCAATAAGTGTAGAAAAAGCATTTGACAAAAGTCTATGCTCTTTCATGATTTAAAAAAAAAAAACACTAAATAAATAGGAATAGAAGGAAATTCTCAACCCAGTAAAAGGCATCTATGAAAAATCCACAGCTAACACCATTCTTAATGATGAAAGACTTAATGGATAAGGAAGAAGATAAGATGAGGAAGAAGACAAGGATATCTGTTCTAGACAGGGAAATTATAACAGACAAGAAAAAGCAATAAAAGGCATCAGATTGGAAAGGAAGTACGACTACCTCTATTTGCAGATGACATGATCCTATACATAGACAATCTGAAAGAATCCACTAAAAAAAACGATTAGAACTAATAAACAAGGTCAGCATATTTGGAGGATACAAGATCAATGTACAAAAATCAACTGTATTTCCATATACTTGCGGTGAACAGTTTGAAAATGAAATTAATAACATTTCCATTTCTGATAGCATCAAAAAGAATAAAATACTTATGAATAATTAACAAAAGATGTGCAAAATTATACTCTAAAAACTATGAAACACTGTTGAAAAAAATTAAAGACAACACAAATAAATGGATAAAAATCCCATGTTCATGAAGTGGAAGACTTAACGTGTTAAGATGTCAATACTTCCTAAATTGATCTACAGATTCAACACAATCCCTATCAAAATCCCAGCTGAGTTCTTTGTAAAAATTCACAGAATGATTCTAAAATTTGTATAGAGGCTAGAGGTGGGGGCAGGATTGATTGGGAAGAAACATGAAGGAGCTTTATGGGGTGATAGAAATGTCCTATATCTTGTTTGTAGAGGTGGTTACATGACTGTATGATTATTAATACTTACTGAACTGCATATTTAAAATGGGTACATTGTATACAAAGTACATCTCAATGCAGTTGACTTTTAAAGTGTTTCTCTTACTCAAAAATACTGACTTCCATTACCTTAGACCAGAGTTCAACAAACTGTGGACCACAGGGCAAACCCAGCCTGCCCATGTATGGTCTGCGAGCTAAGAATGGTTTTGACATTTTTAAATGGCAGAAAAATATCAAAAGAAGAATACTATTTTCATGATACATATAATGGACGTGAAGTTCAATTAATAAAGTTTTGTTGGAACACAGCCACACTCACGGCTTCAGGCTCTAACAGCATGAGCCTAGATGGCCCTCAAAGCCTAAAATATTAACTATCTGGCCCTTTCCAGAAAAAGTCTCCTTATCCCTGCTCCAAATAGTAATTTCTTCTCCATGACACCATCCCTTTGCAGGCTACGAGGAAGAAAGGACTGTTCATGTTCGTACTTTTGAAACAAAAAAGAGGAAATATTTAGTGAGAAGAGCAACCAAGGCAAACCAATAGGGAATTTTTTTTTTGCCAAGGGCTTGGCTATTGGAAATTATGGGTGTTCTCTGGAGTTCTTTCACCTTTGTGAGAAAGCGTGGACAGGCTTTGAGCTGAGTTTCACAGACGACACATTCCTCTGGCCCCTAGGCGACATCAGCCTGATGACGCAGCCAGCTGCTGGCCTGCGGGAATGAAGACTATGGAAGTTTTTATGGCTCCTCTCCAGGTCCAAAAGTTTCCCTGACACATTTTTTTTTTAAGAGATGGGATCTTGCTATATTGCCCAGGCTGGTCCCAAACTCCTGGGGGGTGGGGTGGGGGGGCTCAAGCGATCCTCCTGCCTCAGCCTCCTGAGTAGCTGGGACTACAGGCATGTGCCACCACACTCAGCTAATTTTTTTTTATTTTTTGTAGAAATGGGGTCTCGCTATGTTGGTCAGGCTGGTCTCAAACTCCTGGGCTCAAGGGATCCTCCTGCCTCAGCCTCCCAAGTAACCACGACTACAGGTACAAGCCACCATGCCCGCTCAGCACGTCCCTCTTCCTCTGGACTACTATTCTCATGACTCAAATACTCACTTCAGAAACAACCAGCCACAAGACATCTTAGCATAAGTCTTCTATGTCAGCACCTACCTTCAGAAGAGACTCCACCTTTCCCCATTGGCTCTGATAACCCCAGGGGCAGGGAGCCAGCGCAGATATCTGCCTGGATATCCATCCCAAGAGACTCCAGGGTCGGAAGTGAATCGTGTCCTACTGTCTGATTCTCCATGACATTTTTATTTAAGAGAAACCATGTTCCATGAGCTTCCAGAGACGTTTCAAGGGAAAAAATAATCAAACAGCTCAAGAGGAGTCTGTGGAAATGGGAAAAGACAGAACAGACCCTTCACTTTACCTCGTCGGTACATTTGGTTGGTTACAAGTTCGTTATCTACATCGGAGCCTGATATATATATTTTTTTCCTCTTGGTGGTGACTTTGTCACCTCAGCAGCTACCTGTGTGTGTCAGGGTCAAAGGCATTTTACTCCATAGGAGAGCACGTCTGTAAGTTTACCCAGTTTTAAAGCCCGAGAAATGCTGCCTTGCTCTGGTTGACAAGGCTAAAACCAGAAGCCCCAGCCTAGAAATGTTCTTGTTAAGCAAACGCCACATCTTCTCCTGCTAACAACGTTCTGCCTCCCACAAACCCACATGAGGAACAACTCGGTGAGGTGAGTGGGTCATTTCCTTTGGCAAAGGAGGAGAAATGACAAAAGGCTGAACGTCTTTGTATTTATTCTGATGAAAAGGTGACTTATTGCTTTATTTACCTAATAAAATCTTTCTCCAGGTGAACACACTGCGATGGAGTGTCTTATTTGCACAGCAGTCCCAGGGCATTGAAAGCACAGCCACTGTGCACATAAACCCCTTTTCAAAGGAACACAGGAGAGGAGGACTTTAAGTAGAATGAAAACAAACCCAAACTGAGAGATAATAATGAATAGTGTGTTATTGGCTGGCACCGTGACTTTGAACCCATAAACTGCAATAAAAACTGCTCTTGTTATTTCTTAAGGGGCACACCCTCCCCTGAGCACTTCATTTTCCAGAAGAGGATGAGAATGGTACCTGTCTCTGGGTCTCGGAAGACCTACCCGAGCAGACTCATGATCTGAGGGGAGTTCCCGCTCCATCTGGAAACTCGGTCTGTCTAGCTTGCGTGAAGATGACAATGGAAGATCAGATTTGTGTGAATCACTGTCATCTTTCTGACTTTCTTCCAACACGCTGAAGTACAGGGGAACAAGTAGGCCATGCACAATATCAACGTACAAATTTGCTCACTTAAGACGCTGCCTACAACAAACGTTTGAGGCTGTGATCCCCTTAGAATCCAAATCAGCTCAGGGCTTTATGGCTTAGTCCCTCCATTGGTTGGGACTGCCTCATACTGATTTAAAGAAAATCAGTGTGACCAGGTGGGATGTGCCTTAGCCCAGGAGTCAGACGACCCACCCCATGGGAGCTCTGTTCCCTCACTGTGCAGTGTCCTACCCTTCTCTCTGGGGCTTGGGAGGACCAGTCGAAAAAGAGGATAAAAACATTTCATAGATGATCAAGGCAGAATTAGTCTGTTCAAGCTTATGAGGACACAGATCCAAAATTGAGAAGGGAAGCAAATCCAGCTTTGGGCTCCTACCATATTAGTGGAAAGAATTCGCCCTTACTGCAGATTATGTAAGGGATTTGAGCAAAAGAATGATACATTAGTTTCCTATTGCTGCTATAACTTAGCAGCTTTAAAAAATATATACAGATTTATTATCCTACAGTTCTAGAGATCAGATATCCAAAATCAGTCTCTCTGGGCTAAAGTTAATTTGTCAGAGGTGGCTCCTCCTGGAGGCTGGAGAGGAGGATCTATTTCCTTGTCTTTTCTACCTCTCAGGGGCAGTCCCCATTCCTTGGTCCTTCCTCCATCTTCAAAGCCAGCTGTGCAGCATCTTTAGATGAGTCTTCTCTGAGTCTCTCTCTACTGTCTCCCTCTTAAAAGGACCCCTTGTGATCACAGTGGGCCCATGGAGACACATCCCCATCTGGAGATCACATCTGAAAAGTCCCTTTTGCCATGTAAGGAACATATTCACAGGTTCCAGGGATTAGGATGTAGACTTTTTTGAGGGGTCATTATTCAGCCTATCACAAGGCATATAACTGAATTTTTTTATAAGGGATTTTTGTGAGGGTAGAAGTAAGAAAAGCAATTAGGGTGTTATTCTAACCATTCAGTTGCGTTTATGGTGACTCACACCAGGCCCGTAGCAGTGGGGTGGTAAGAAGGGTAAGACATTGGATACATTTCTTAGATGGTGCCAACATCTCATTATGGGTAGGATGTGGGCTATGAGGGAAGGAGAGAAGTCAAGGATAAATCTAAGGTTTTTCTCCTGAGCAACCAGAAAGCTCAAATTCCCATCAATTCAGATGGGGAAGACCATGGACTGAGCAAATTTTTAGGGGGAAAGATAGGAGTTCAGTTTTATACATTGAAGAAGATCTCAAAAAAAAAAAAAAAAAGTCACATTTTTTTCCCCCATCCCTATATCCATGCCTCTTTGCAGTGTGACTTTGCTGCTCAGGCCATCAAGAGGTGAAGGCTATTTCTCCATCTTTTGGATCTGGAAGAGCCTCGTGACTTGCTTTGACCAACAGAATGCAGCATAGGAGACACTGTGGACTTTCAAGCCTAAGTCTCCTGAGACCTTCAGCTTCTAATCCCACCCCCTTGGAACAGGTGCCATTCAAAGAATCTAGTCTGACCTACTCAAGGATGAGAGACCCCATGGAGCAGAGATGAGTCTTCCCAGGGAGACCCTCCAGACCAACCAGCCAACAGCCAGCAACGACCACCAGATACATGAACGATCCATCTTAAACCACCCACCCCCAGCTGGGTTTCCAGTGGGATCACAGTGTCCGTCCCCTTTTGCAATCTCTCTTTCCCTCATTCGAAATCATGTTTTTAAGACATATCTGTAAATAACAGGATCTACTTTGCTGATTTTAACTACCCTATAGAATCCTACTATGTTGCATATTCACTCTGCCAAAGGGATGCCCAACCCCACATATGTGCACATTTGTGAGTTTCTTAGAGATTCCAAGAGATGTCATTGCTGAGTCAGAGGAAATGCTCATGAGTCATCTTTATCAGGTGTTGCCAAATTGTTCTCCAAAGTGGTTCTTTCGGTTTACCCACTCACCAGCAAGGAATACAAGCTCCTTTTTCCATACACCCTCCTTTAGTGCTTTATCAGACTTTCAAAATCTTTTCATCTTATAGCTATAAATAGATCTCACTGTTATTTTAATTTTCTCTTTCCAGATTATTGTAAGGTTGAGAATAATTTTGTAAGTTTGTTAGCCATTAGAGTTTCCTCTTCTGAGAATTGCCTCTCAGTATCATTTGTCCATTTTTCTATTCAATTTTTTTTTTTTGCTGTGCCTTATTGAGTTTTAGAAGATCTCTTTATATCCTAGTGATATGGATTAACAAATTTCCTCTCCTATCTGTGGATTTTCTTAGTACTTTATGCTGTCTTTTGTTGAATAGACATTTTAAATTTTAATATAGCCTAATTTATTAATTTCATCATTATAATTGTTTTTATTTATTCAATATTTACCTATCTGAAGTTAAAGATATTCTTCTCTATTTTCTTCTACATCGTTCACAGTTTTGCTTTTCACATTTAAATATTTAATCCATACAGAGTTGTCTTTTGTGTGTGATTTAAGGATCTAATTTTATAGACCCATTTATAACCAATGTTTCAGCACCATTGACTAATTCATCCTTTTCTGTTAATTTTAACACCTCCTCTGTCATATTTCAAATGCCTACATATTCGTAAGTCTGTTTTCTAGGTCATTCATCCTAGAAACCATGTCAACACCAATATCCCTGTATCAACATCAAAACTGCTTCAGTAACCATAGCTTTACAGCAAGTCTTGACATTCAGTAGAGCAAACACTCCTCTTCCTCCCTCTTGTTTATTTTTGGTCTTTTATTCCCCAATAGGATTTTATGATCAGCTTGTCAAGCTTACAGAAAACAGAGTTGGAACCTAGGACTGCCGTAACAAAAGTATTACAAACTGGGTGACTTAAAACGACAGAAATTTGTTCTCTCACATGTCAGGAGGCTGCAGCCAGCTCTTGGCAACCCAGCAGAGAGGGGGCCAGGGAAAGTAATACCCCAACCTTGTGTTCCTCTGTCCCTCCACACTTCAAACTCTCGAGAGTCACAATTATGCCAGAAAGAGTTCTTTGAATCATAACCCTCTTTCCTCCCCAAGTCCCCATTGAAAGGTCAGAAAATACATTTTTGAAAGACCAACACAATGACAGTGCTGGAAAAATTTTCAAATGGGATCATATGGGTCAGAGAAAGCAGAGTAGGAAAGTCATGGAACAAAACGCCGGAAGCAAGTGCAAGCCTTTCCCAGAGAGTATCAGAGAAGCTCCCAGCTTGGGGCAAACAGGAAGAGACATTGTGAGCCATTGGGGCAGTTACTGGGGTCCATAATGAAAGAGAATTAACTGTTTTTTTATTTCAATTGACCCAGAAAGCTCACAGGTTCCTTGTAATGTATTTCCCCTTATTTCCATCAATGATATATATTTTTCTTGCTAAAATCTCTGCTCTCCTTTGAATAGCAAATCTAGCTCTGGAATTCTTTCTGGAATAACTGTGCCAGTTAAGCTCTTCCCACTGACAGCCCCACGTCCATCACCTCTGGGCATCCTCTGTGTCTAGGATGTAATTGTCCTCTAAAAGTAGTGGAGGGAGAGACTACGGGAGTAGCAGGGTGGCATTTCAAGGGGTTCTAGTCTATACCACCCATCACACCAAAACGAAAGGTCTCCTTTGAAGATGGAAATGTACAAATGTCCATCACACCAGAGAACAGCCTTCCTCATTTTGCCTGCATTGCACCTACACTGGGAAGAAAACAATGGCAGATGACATGTGCCACTCTCAGCAAGAAGCCCAGAGAGAAGACAGATGTATGTAACTGAAGGGAAAAAACCCATGCCAAGTATTTATATTAATACAAACCAAACAGTGATGTGCTACACACACCATTCTGTACCTTGCTTTTTTTACACTATATTTCACCCTAACCCTAAAAACTTTTTCATCTGAGTACATAGAACATTTGTATTCTTCAGGTGTTTTTTGGTTTCTTTTTTGTTTTTGTTTATATCTGTATATTATTTCATTTTACTGATGTACCATAATTTTAATTTAAACAGTTCCTATTGATAGATAATTTAGGTTGTGTTATCAAACTTTCTGATCCTGGCTAACCTTATAGGTGATAAATGGTGATTCAGGATAGTTTTATTTTGCATTTATCTGATAAGTGAAATCAAACATCTCATGTGTTCAAGAACCATTTGTATGTGTATTTCTGTGAGCAGTATGTTTACATCCTATTTCTATTGGGTTCTTGGTCTTTTTATTACAGGAATCCAACATCTAAATTTGGGGACCAAATGGCAACAGAATTAAGACTTGGTAAAGTCCCAAACCCATTGTTTCTGAACTAAAATACAATGTAATTAACTTTTACAAAGATGCCCTGAGTTAAATAAATTAGATTACAAAGTTCATTGTTTTAACATGAAGGTTTTTTTTTTTTTATTTAACTCCATAAACTTGGCTTAATGGAAAAGAAAATACATTGTTAAAGCCACCAAATTTCACAGAGTCCTACAATTTTAAAGCTGGAAGGAATTCCCCAAATTATTTAATGCTATTGCTTCATTGTATCGCTGTAACTGAGAGAAATCAAGGCAGGTAGCCTTAGTTAATAGACCCTAAATGTTCAGATTACTAGCACAGCGATCTGCCTATGATACTTTGTTCCTCCTTTTAATCTGCTACTTAGAGAAACCAGAATTTTCTGTCCTTGGCCGAAGGTTTCTTTTCAGGAGATATGCGAACAGCCAGCACCAAACCCTTCGAAGAAAGCCCAGGATAGCTGACCTCAAAGTTTTGCTGTGGGTGCTTGTCCTAACTGGGTCCGTTGTTCTCCAAACCTTGACCTTAAGCTCCTATAAAGGAAAGAATTCAGCAACACTGGGTAGACAAACAAATGTTTTGGATTTCTCCCCAGTGATAGGACAGAACAGGGCAGCCCGGAGAAGAGGTGTGGCTAAGAAAACTTTTCAGAGTCGGACACTGTGCTGAACGCTGCCATCCAAGGTAAACACACAGCTTAGCGAAATTTTGGGCACTTGGCTATTTTGCCTTTATGTCTGATCCCCTATAAAGGAGGAGTCATATTTGATGAGAAGCAAAAGATCTGAGAAACCCACATAATAATCACGCACTGAGACTAGATACAGGAGCTTAATTGTTTAGATTAATAAATTGTTAATAATTGTTGGATTAATAAATGTGAGGTGTAAAACTCCAAAGGAAGGACTCCAGGAAAAGAGCGGAGAGGAAAAGCCAGGCAGCCCCTTCATAGAGCTCAAGGCTGGGAAGGGGGACGTTGGAGGGTGAGGAACGCAGGGCCAAGCTCTCTTCTTTAAGTAAAGAAGAAATGAGCTCACACCTACATGTCATTCTGGCAGTTTCAGAAAGATAAATTAATAAACAAATAAAATGGGGGGAAAAAAAACCCAGGTATTCCTATGGAAGAAGGAAAGTTAGAAAGAATGCCTTCATGGGCTTGGTTGAGTTGTGCAGTGAGGGAGGGAGAGTAGCAGAACATCTCTGATGGATCAGAAACAAGGCTGTCTTAGCAATAGCCCAGGAGACAGCTGCCTATGTGATCAGGACTGTCCTGTACAGTTGGGCAGCTTGTGCACTGCTCAGAGGCACTGTCTGAAGGTGTGCAGGGGCCAAGATTCATCCTGCACATCACTAGCCAAACTGTGTGGGGAACGAATTTCTTTTACAGAGGATCCTACAGGGCTGCACCTGGGGGTAGGGGTAGGGAGCCTTTTTCTAATTCAGGCAAAGGTGTTATGTAGGCTACTGGCAGCCTAGGATCTTATTACAAATGCAGATTCTCAAGGCCCATCCCAGGATTACTGAATCAGAATCTCCCCATTAACAACATCCCAGATGACTTATATGCCCATTACAGTTTGAGAAGCTCTGGCTGAAAGCACAGGAGAATATGTTGCACTTTGCAGAAGGGGAAACTGATACACGAAAGTGCTTTGCTTAGAGAAGAGGTGGGGGTTGCACTTAGGCCTCCTGAGGTCCAGCCCTTTACTGGCTTTTCCAGACAAATAACCTTTTATTGCCACTAATCTATTTGATCATAGTAGCACAAGGACACATACCTTAACTCCTGTATTGCTTTTGGAGTCCTAAGCCTCCTGGAATCCTCAAGATTTGTGACATAGTTTTTCAAGACTCCCTGTTCACTTCTGAGTGGGGATCCTTGGATTATAGCTGACCCAGAGCAGTGGAGTTGCCCCTGCCCTGAGTTCTAGTCCTCAGATTCTAGCTGAACCCCAGGTGTAGGACTCTTACAGAAGCCTGGAGAGAGTGTGTGTGTGTGTGTGTGTGTGTGTGTGTGTGTGTCACAGGGACTGCACACACATGAGGAGAGGCCAGGTATGTAGGGCAGACAGAAATATACCGCATTCGAGTCTCGTGTTTCTTCTTCCTGTCTTTTCACTTAGGGTTTTAGCACTCTTCTCAGAGCCCAGACCACCAGCTCAGCTTGTCATAAAGTCCCAAAGAATCTGTCCCCAAATTTTCCTTGCATTCCTCATTTATGCAAACAGATTGTACTTCTAGACTTGGAGTGCTTTTCAACTTAAGTTGTTCCACTAATGTCGATACCATCTCTCTCCCTCTCTCTCAAATTAAATCATTAAATCACCTTAATGGTCACTGCTAGGTAACGCTCAGCCTGTAGGAATAGAGAGAAAGTCTAGAGACTCTCACGGAGAGAATTCAGAGTCCCAGAGAGCCTGGTTACAATGCATCCGTCTGCAGTAGCAGGTGTTGCCTCACACTGTAACTGTCAGCTTATCACTGTTCACACGAAACTGCTAAGTTTTCCTCCTTAGTATTATCTCTCTTTCATTCTGTGCATTCTCTCTCTCTCTCCACGCCCCCATCTCAATCTCCCTCTGGCTCCTCCCTCTTCCACGGGGGGGGGGGGGGCCTCTTTTATCTTCTCCAAACTAATTATGATATTCCAAGCTCTTCTTTATGAGTCTCAGGAAAGAAAGGAAGATAGTGGAAACAAACCGTACAAAAGCAATTCATGTAACCAAAACATTTGTAGCCCTGTAATATTCTGAAATTAAAAAAATAAGAGTGTCGTTCAACAATTTTTTAAAAAGATAGTGGAAAGAGATATTCACAGCACGTCGCAGTATGAGAGCCTCTTCTCAAACCGGGGCTCCTCCTCCTGCCACCTTCCTGCTCAAAGCAGGCTGCCTCTGTCCCCCCACCCCACCCCCCGCCCCCCGGGGCTGGGGACCCTCAGGGCTTGTGCGTGAGGAGGCTTCACAATCTCTCCAGCTGATGCAGCCCTGGTCAGGTGGCCACTGACTTCTGTCCCTGCTCACACTCATCCCCTTCCCCTCCCCTCCCTTCTGTCAGTAGGTAGAAGGGTGCTGAAAGAGTCTTTACCAGATACCTTTTATGGCAACAAAAAGCAAAGTAGAAGCAGCCATCTTCTTAGACCGGGGGAGTAGGTGATGGGGCTGGACGCTTAAGAAAAGTCAAGGTTTTCCATTGTTCCACTGGAGGAACTGACCAAGGGAAAGGGAGGACCATGTGGTTTTGTGACTTTCTTCCCACCTGCTCGTGCTCCTAGGAAACGCAGACTTTGCGCTCACACACATTTTCCTCTCTGCCCTCCCATTCACTTTGCCTTGGGAGTGAGGAAGGGTTTTTCTTTTCTTTTCCCAAAAGGACTCTTGGCTCATTAATAAGCAAGTTATAAGGAACGAGGGGAGGATGGAGAAATTTTTCAATCAAAGGCACTGGGACGGGCCCAAGCCACCTGTCTCGGTATTTTGGCATGTCACTTCACCCCTCTGAATCTTAATTCCCTTTGATGTAAAATTAGGCTGATGCCAGCAATCCAATCTACCGCGCAGGGATATGGAAAGAAGCACGGCAGATAATGCACATGAAAGAATTTTAAAAAGTACAAAATTGCTCTGAAAATAGAAGATGCTATTGATATCAAATCACGGTTTCGTGAGAAATAAGCTTGAGTAAGAATTCTTTACCAATCAAAGAGTTTATAATAAAATTAGGGAGGCCAGACATAGAGCACACAATAATAGATGACGAGACGACATATGGTGTGGGCCACATGAGTGGTGTATGCACAGAGGAGTGGCTAGAGACCTACAAACCGTACATAGACCAAAGAGTGACTTGGGAAGGTTGCCCCGAAGAGACAGGAGCTGTTATAGGTTGGATTGTGTCTCCCAAAAAGTCATGTTAGAGACCTAACCCCCAGTACCACAGAATGTGACCTTATTTGGAAATAGGGCCCTTGCAGATGTCGTTAGTTAAGATAAGGCCATACTAGATCAAGGTAGGTGTTTAATCCAATATGACTGGTGTAGGGTAGAGAGAAACACAGGGAAGAGAATGCCACGTGAAGACATGCCCACAGAGAATACGACGTGATGACGGAGGCAGAGACTCCAACGCTACAGCTGCAAGCTGGGGAAAGCCAAGGATTGCTGGCAAACCACCGGAAGTTAGAAGAATTAGGGAAGGAAGCTCCACTCCAGGTTTCAGAGGGAGCATGGATGGCCCTGTGACACCTTGATTCCAGACCCCTGGCCTCCAGAACTGTAAGAGAATAAATTTCTGTTGTTTAAAGCCACCTAGTGTGTGACACTTTGTTATAGCAGCCCCAGGAATCTAACACGGGAGTTGAAAGCTGTGCTGCGGGACTATCCCCCGGGCACAGCAGAGGAGAGGTGACTCTTCAGGTGATGTTCTATCCTCGGGAGAGGTAAGCTTCACCAGTCAAGTTAATCATTTCTCAATATGCCATAATCCAGATAGGATCTGTGTTCTCTCCAGATAGGATCAGTGATTTCTACTTTACTATATAGTCGACCAACATCATCATAACTTTGCTGCCTGGCATATTTGGTTTGGCTGCACAAACTCTTCTTAAATTACTTCTCCTTGCCTATTATCTGTTTATTGCCCATGAAGAATCACGCTGACCCCGTTCTCATTTTTAAAACATCGATGTTTGGCTTTCACGTTTATGGACATTCAGGTCTTAGTGGTACCCACATGTCCTAGTAATTTTTGACTTGGAGTTCTGAGTAGTTTGAAATGATCTCATAAGCAACTCCTAAAGCACTGTGAGCCCTGTTTGATACTCCACAGATTCAGCCACAAGGAAATCCTGTTCTCTGAAGAAGCGGTTATGGTCTATGGGACGGCATCATACTTTAAGAAAGATCTAAGAGCCATGTTTACACGCACAGCTGTCAAAGATCCAAAGTAGCCATTAGTGATGATTAGGTAAATAGAACAATTTCAAATGTTCTTAAATACATATTTGCAGGATAATAGGCAATTGGGTGAGGTGTTTCTCTTCTAAATAGGCCCAGCTTTTAAAAATGCAACTCTAGTTAGGTTATAAGCCCCCTAAATAAATAGCTCTGCCCCCGTTTCTGTGTTGCCAATTAACATATCACGGTTGTATCAGATAAAGTATTAGCATTCTTTGGGCTCTCTAATGAGTGTGTGACATTTGTTCAAGGCAAAGCTCAGGATACTCACCAGTATTCTAGTTTTAGAGCAGAGGCTTCTACTTAGGCGGCCCCAAAGGTAGTAATGAGGTCTGTGTGCTATTTTCATTGTTTCAGAAAGTATAACAGAAATCATTCATTTTTGCACTCGAGTAACCACACGGTCTAATTCAAGTGTCAGTTATGCATTATTAAGGTTAAGAGTCTAGAGTCTGGAGCCAGGCTGTCTGAATTTCAATTTGGCATCACAGCTCACTAGTTGTGAAACCTTGTCCAGTTTACTCAACCTCTCTGAACCTCGGTTTCCTCGTGGGTAAATAGGGATGATAACAGTACCTGCTTCGTAGGATGGTTGTGAGGCTTACCTGATTCAATGCAGGGAAGGCACGTGGGGCAGTGCCTGGCAGACTGAGTTTTAGCCACATTGTATTCTTGGGTGCTGTCCTTTTTCTCCAAACAATTCACTAATCTTTCTCTCTACATAAATGAAATAATCTCTCAAATCCCACAAACTCCCAAAGATTTTTGTGATCGCCCTGAAAAGGTCTGATGGCTTCTCCTCAATCCCCCAAAGGGCAGATTGCAAACTCCCGCAGCCTTTGTCCCCACTGTCCTCTCAAAATGCCCTTGTTCCTCACACTCAAAACTTCTCTGAGCTCTGACTCATGTTTGACATGAATGGTTCACAGATTGGGTATAATATTTGCATTTTCTCTTTTCTCCTTCTATGTTCCCATCCATATGGTTGTCTTAAATCACATATTTTTAGTGTCTTGGTAGAACATGTCTTTGTAATTTATTTTTTTTAGTTTCCTATAGGCAATTAAGTGCTTCAAAATACGTTAAGAAATGTGAATTAGGATTCAAGGATTCAAACACTTCCAAAGGAATGTTTTCATTGGGTGCTTTCCAACAACAAAACATGTCAAAGTGGGAAAAGGAGAGTATTAATTCGTGGTTAATTCCTCCTGAATGCTGTGGAAAAGGCCAAGGAGTCCGTTGGGACCTCTTACGCAGCTAACACGGGGCCATGTGAGTGTGGGGTGCCAGAGTGACAGATTCAATAGCACAACAAAAGCATTGCATATACTTAGTTTGTCTTAGTATAAATATAATAATGTAACACATTTTTAATCTTGGAAAACAAATAAGAAAAAATTACCCATATTTCCACCACCCTGACCAGACTATTTGTGTAGACTTTAGAAGTGCTAACTGGGTACCGTGCCTGGGTAGAAAACACAGTCTGTGTCCTGAAGGTTTTTTAAATCCTGGTAGGAGGAGGCAGGAGCCACACACTCGATGCCCTTAGAAAACCAGGTGAGATGATGTGTAACCAAGTGCTAAGCAGAGCATTTACAATGAAAACAGAGCCCATCGAATGTTTGCCTTCAAAAGGGCCTCAAGAAATTATACCCAAAGTATGAGAAAATGACCAAAAAACAAAACCCTCTCTTCCAGTGACCTGCTGGTTGAATGACAAGCATTGAGGAAATGTTCCTGGTCCCAGTCACACTCACTGACCAGGTGGGAGACAAGGATTCTTAGCCCATCAACTGTGATGCAACTTAACCTTCACACAAGCTGGGTTATAGGAGGTTTTTGTGCAGCTTTAATCCCATTACGCCCCTGCTTAGATACACTGGTGCAAAGTCATGGCCAGAACAAACTCGATGTCGGGCCTGAACACGTGGGCAGAGACTAACACACCTCAGCCAGTCAAGCCCTCATCGTTCTCCCAGAACAAGTGACGGGCTGACAAAAGCAAGCAGTCATGCATTATTTGTGCTGGGAAATTCTGCAAATATGCATTTTATTTGTACAGCACAAATCTCCACCGTGAATGAAAACTGTTCCCACCCAGATGCTATGCAGCATTCTCTCTTTGTGAAATGGTGTGGGGGCCGCTTTTTGTTCCAGGCACAAGAATTTGTCACGGTCGACATCTTTCCATATACACCTATGGTCTCCAGTTCTGGGAAAATCAAATTCCATGCAATTTAAATATTATTTTAATCATTCAAAATTAAGTTAAAAATGAAGAAACAAGTTAACAAATGTCCACTCTAAAGTTGCTAATTTACTGGCCTATTCATAAATCTAAGATTCTTTCCCAATCACAGATATGACTTACCCTGGAATTCTAGAAAATTCAGTAAAAAGTGGTTTTCTCTAAATACCTACAGTAAGATAGAGTCATAGAATTTCAGAGCTGTGCACGAGTCTTGGAGATTATTCAGTCCCATTTCTTCATTTCACAGTTGAGATTCTGAGAGATTAAGGGATTATCAAGACAACATGATTAGCGGAAAAATCCCTACAGCACACTCCCACTTTAATGCTCATTCAACTAACATTTGTTGAGTGTGTTGCCTATATAGAAACTCACATGTTCTTGCCTCTGGATTTACCAAAAGGGAAAACCTAGCAAGGAGCTTAAGTTCAATCAGGTCCAGATCGCTAATAGTTAGATCTTAGAAAAAATATTAAATATTTAGCATTCAATACATTTTTTATTTAAAAAAAAAAAACAACAAGATTTGCTATCCATACAACTCCCACTTTGTCTTAACCAATTCAATTTAACACATTGACTGCCACACCAGAAAAAAAATTTTTTTTCTCTGGGGCCACGGTGTTTTATTAAAACAAACGATCCTTTCTAATTTGTTATTTTTTATTGTGTTCTGTGAGTTATATGCAACGCAATCCATGTTCTTAGGGTAAATTGTCAATATTAATTGTAACAATGAGAACATCAACAAGTTGGATTTTCACAAACCAACTGCAGGGTTTTGCTTCACGAGGTCAACACTAGCCTGAGTTAAATACAACTCATGTGGCAGCCGATGTGTTAATAAAGAGTATGGCTGTGATGTGCTTGAAATCCTAAGACCTAGAATGGAAGAACTAGAAAGCACTGCAGGTTTTCTTCAGTCCACCTGCTAAAAAAGATCCTCATTATCCAGGCATCCAAGCTATGAGGCTATGTAAAGAAGCCAAAGTGCTTTTAATAAGAAAATGTTCACTAAGTGAATTTTAAAATTAGCGTCCTCTCAAACACCCCCGCCTCACTCAGATCTGGTGTTTAGCTTCACCCTTTGGGTCAACAGCGTCGTTGGTCAGTCCTTCCCTGATTATTAGACACATCAATACAAAGCCAACTGGTTTCAAAGTAAAATTGAAAATTTTACTATAAGAATCACATTGACCTTGAAGCTCCGTTCAACGGCAGGCAAAGCTGCTCATAAACGAAGAGCTAGAATTAAAATAATCAATGGAAGAAGAGGAAGTTGCAAGGACAGTGGCATAAGCTGCTTCAAAAAAGAATGGTCTGATATCCTTGAAATAAAAGAGGCCTTTGAGAAAATCGATAAAGTTCTTGAATATTTTTCCAAAAATGATTATCTTTGCAGTATGAAACTCAAACAAGAAGCGGAGGCCATTGTATAACGCTAGCATATACTTTTGCCAGAAAAATCACACACCCCCCAAAAGAATGAATATTTATGCCATTCTTTGTTCATTCTAAGAATACAACAGAGTTTTAGTTTAAATGCATACATTTTACATTCAAAATAAGAAAAAATTTATTTTAAGATTCTTCAAGGTACAGTCTCCATTGCTTTTTAATTTGGACATGTGTTCCCAAATTCAAGTAGATTTTTTTTTTTTGTACACAACAATGAAGATCACCGGTAACTGTAGAGCTGCAGGCCTGAGACCCAGAGACGAGAGCAACTTTTCTAATAGCTGTGGCAGAGCACAGTCGCTTAATACTCTCATCAACCAGAGATTGTTAATCTCTGTGCAAAGAGTTTGTAAAGAACTTGCCTTGCACTTAACATGGCTTTTCGGTCAAGGTAAGAATTTGATGGCAGGAGAAGAAGTAAGACACTGAGGAAAGATCTTACGAAGATCAAATGAAATGTGTTTTCCCTTCACTTTAGCCAGAGAAATGACATGTCTAAAACTGATCCTAATCCAAAACGTACATTCCACGGATAAGACCTGCCCATTTTAAAGTGCGTTCTGGTACAATTAAGAGGCACGCTTAAGATGGGGATTAATTGTAATTATTCTGTTTAGGGTTCTTTTTAAAAGAGGAGGGAGCACACAGAGGAAACCACAACACTCCCAGAAACATCACCCCCGCTGCCTGGCTCCCTCCAGCAAGTGACGCTACAAGGCTAAAAGGAGTTCCAAGGTGTTATGGACTGAATCTCTGTGTCCCCCTTAAAATTCATACATTGAAGGCTTACCCCCTAGTGTGATGGTGTTAGGAAGTGGGGCCTTTGGGAAGGGATTAGGTTTAGATGAGGTTATGAGCATGGGGCCCTGTGTTTCTCTGAAAAATACCTGAGACTGGGTAATTTATAAAGAACAGAAATTCATTGCTCACAGTTCTGGAGGCTGGGAAGCCCATGATCAAGGTGTTAGTAGGTTCGTTGTCTGGTGAGGGCCCCGTCTCTGCTTCCAAGATGGTGCCTTGAATGGTCTGTCCTCACACAGCAGAAGGTGGAAGGGCAAAGGGCAGAATGCACTGTCAAGCCCTTTTATAAAAGCTCCTAATCCCATTCATAAGGAACAAGCCCTCATGGCCTAATTGTCACTTAAAGGCCCCACCTCTTAATACTATCACATTGGCAACACCTAAATTTTGGAGAACACATTCAGACCATAGCAGGCCCCGTGAAAGGATTACTGATTAGTGTCCTTAGAAGAAGAGGAAGAGAGACTAGAATTTCTCTCTCTCTCACTCGCTCTCTCTACCCCACAAGTGAGAACACAGTGAGAAGCAGCTATCTACAAGCCAGAGGAAGGAACCAAATCTGCCAGCACCTCTGTCTTGAACTTCCCAGCCTCCAGAACTTTAAGAATTAAATGTCTGTGGTTTAAGCCACCTGGCCTATGGTATTTTGCTATGGCAGACTGAGCTAAGACAAAAGATCTCTGAATTAGCGTTCTCCAGAGAAACAGAACCAATAGGCTATATAGAGATATACAGAAAGAGATTTATTATGAGGACTTGGCTCACATAATCATGGAAACCAAGAAGTCCCATGATCTGTCATCTGTAAGCTGGAGGTCCAGGAAAGTGGTTGGTGGAGTTTCAATCCAAGGTCAAAGGCCTAGAACCCTGGGAAGCCAGTAAGGTAAGTCCCAGGTCAAACCCCAAGGCCTGAGAAGTGGGTGGGGGAGGGGGCAATGGGTGGAGTAAGTCCTGGTCAGAGTCCAAAGGCCTGACGGTCAGGAGCACTGATGTCTGAGAGCAGGAGAGGATGGATGTCCCAGCTCAAGAAGAGAGAGCAAATTCAAACTTCCTCCGCTTTTTGTTCTCTTCAGTCAGTACATGCTGAGTATTATTTAATTAAAGTGAAGTTCAGTTGGGCCTCAAAAAATTAGTATGATATAAATAGGCAGAGAATCGAGACAATAACAGAAATGATTATAGTGATATTCGGGATAAGACATTCCACTGCAGAAGATACTAGGTAATTCCAACATCCCAGACTTGACAAGTGGATTTCCTGATCCGCTGAGCACAGAGCCCATAGGAGGCTTCCAAATGTGGATTCAAGGCTGTGGCTGCAGCTGCTCCCCAGATGGAAGGCCGAGTGACATGCACGAGTCACCCAAAGCCGTGCCTGATAAGGCTGAGTAGACTCAAGGTGACTTGGAGCCTATGAGGCAGCACTTTCAGACCACTCTTACCCCAGACTGAATCCACCAAGCAGTGAGACTCATTGGACCGGATTTCCTTTCAGCATGAATGCTTGAAAAGTTGCATGGGAAATAATGCCCCTAAACCAGCTGTCCTCAACTGAGGATGGTTCTGGAGGGTCACCCTAGCTCAGAACTCCCCACAGGGCTGGTGACCGCTTCTGTTGGGACTGCATCACAGCTGTGTGTCCCCCTGCCCCATCGTGTTTCCTTCTCCCTTCTGTTGACACTCAAACCTCCACACATTCACCACTGTGGCATCTGCTTCCAGGAAACTCAACCTGCAACCCTGCCCAAAGGAACAAAAGATGAGAGCTATGATTTTAAGGCTGAATTTGGGTAGAAAGATCAAATGTAGAAGGCAGTTTCCATACTTTTGCATTCACCTGGCAGAGCACAGAATGGAGGTATAATGAGGCCACCAGACTGCAGAGACCATCAGCAACACTTCATGACCGAGGGACCAAGCATCCTTGCAGGGCTCTGGGGAGGGAATTACTGTGGAGACCAGGAAAGTGCTTGCTGAGGTCAGGACCACGGAGGAGCAGTACAAATGGGCAAATCTGGATGGCCACTCTAGAGCCGGTATGAGCCCAGGAAGTCCAAAGGAACAGAGGAAAGAGCAAGGGGTTGGAATGCCCCTTGCTCTTAAGGAGAAGATTAAGTCAAAGAAACACTGTTTTGTTGGAAATATTATGACTCTGCTGCACATCCCAACACCAGATGGTTATTCTTGGGAAATAAGGGTGTGTGTGTGGATGACTGGACTGACTGAGTTCACCAAGAGGACATAGCCACATCTGGATAGCTGGAAACCCCACTGCTCACTACTTATATTGTGGGTGGTTTCCTAGGCAGTGGAGAGAGAAGTAGCCAATTGGCTCATCCCGGGAGCAACGCTTAGAAAGGAATTTCACTGATTTTCCCATCCTGGAGTTTTCAGTCTTGATGGTGTCTGGAATAACCAGCCTGATCCAGAAGGGAAAACCAGAGCCCTCAGGAAGGCTGAGTAAATGGGCGTTGACATGATCAGGGGTTCTGAGTGCCAGGGAAAGTCTCAGGACTTAGAATAATGTCTCCCACGCATGCCCCCGACAGATAGATGCCTGCAATCCTGCCACGTGGGCCCACTCTGCTGCTCCGTGATGCTGTTCGTGGCATCTTGGAGTATTCTGCTGGGTGGACGGTTGTTTCTAGATACACATGACTTTAATTTTCAATTTGATGATTGAAGTAGACACTGTATTCACAGGGTTCAAAAGTCACAGACCTAACTCCATAGTTCGGTTACAGACACACAAAGTCTCCCTTCCACGCCCAACCTCCACCCCCCCACCCACCCCCATTGCTGCCTGTCCCCCCACAGCCATCGCTGTGCGCGCTCTGTGTGTCCTTCGAGAGTTTCTTTTTGCACAGACGAGCAATATCAACATGTGCTCTCATCCCCCTTTACCCAAAGGTAACATATAATGACACTTTATTTGTTTATGTATTGTTTTTTGTTTGTTTCATTTTTGTGTGAGTTCTTTTAATTTAATTTTTTTTACTTAAAAAAAAAAGGGTGTCTTTGGCACCCTTCCCTATCAGAAGCTTTCCTACTATTTAAACTAGCTGGATGGCTTGCCATTATATGAATATACCATAATTTTTTAAATCAGCCCTTTATAATTGTCATTTACATTGCATATAGTGTTTGCTGTTACAAATCACCAGGCGAGGGTGGAGCCTGGAGAAGCTGCCACACGCTCATTTTGCACATGTGCAAGTATATCCGGAAGATAATAGATTTTGTAATTTTTGTAGGTACCGTGTATGTGTGTGTGTGCACGTGCGTGTATGACTTGTTTTGGAATAATTTAGATTTACAGAAAAGTTGCAAATATAATTAGAGTTCCTATATACCCATTTTGATAGTGTATGCTTTTTGATATACAGACATCAAAAATTTTTATGTAGTCAATGCTATACATTTTTGCTTTGTAGTTCCTACCTTTGCAGAAAAAGTCCATTGTTTTTGTTTAGTTATTGTTTTGGTTTTATCCTTTACATTTAGTTATTTAATTCATCTGAATTGACTTGGGTACATGGTGTGAGGTGTGAAGTAAGGATATAATTTAATTTAAAAATTTTTTCAATAAAAATTTCCAATTATCCTAGTGTCTGTCATTAAATAATTCTTCCCTTCTCTCCTGGTATGCCTTTACTATACACTAAATTTATATTCATACTGGGGTCTCTTTGTGGGCTCACTATTCTGTTAAATTGATCTGGCTTCTAGCTATTGGTATTTGGGGGACAATTTAATAATTTAATGAACTCATTATATGTCTGCAGCTTTTTCGGCTGATTCTCTTGGATTTCTAGGTAAATCATTACATTTGCATTATGTTTTCTAACAAGGGTAATTTTGTTTCCTCTTAAAATATTTGTTGCTCTTGTTTTACATCCTTACTTTGTTGCATTGGCTAAAATGAGGATGTGGGCAAAGAGGGGCCTCACCCTAGAAAGGGAAAGAAACTCCTCTTTCCACTGGTGCAAGAAGGAAGGGCCAAGACGGGTGCAGAGAAGCAGGAAGAGGGGTGGTAGGGAGCAGAAGGCATCCCCATGTGATGCCTCATGGGAGTAGGGGAGATGAATGAATGAGCAGCCTCTTCTTGGGAGGACTGTAGCTGAATAAGTGCCCTCCGGATAAGAA
This sequence comes from Eulemur rufifrons, assembly GCF_041146395.1. Classification (NCBI taxonomy): domain Eukaryota; kingdom Metazoa; phylum Chordata; class Mammalia; order Primates; family Lemuridae; genus Eulemur; species Eulemur rufifrons. The sequence continues at coordinate 7,783,919 of NC_090994.1, forward strand.
CCGGGTTTTAATTAAGACAAGGAGGTAAAAGGCACATTGTAAGAAGAGGCCAGAGACATAGAGGCTAGAGATGTTCTAAGAGGGCACAACGGGACTGCAGATGATTAGAGCAGCTTTATTTACAATCACCAAAAACCAGAAACAATCCAAATGCCCTTTGATTGCTGAATGGATAAACAGCTGTAGCATATCCATATAATAAACAATAGTCTACAACTTCTATGGCATCCTGGAAAAGGCAAAAACTGTAGAGATGGAGAGCAATTTCTCAAAGGGTAGGGACAGAGGGAGGAGTTACAAAAGGACAGCAAAAGGAAATTTGCAGGGGTAATGGAAGCATTCTGTATCTTGACCGTTCTAGTGATTACTTGACTCTATGCATTTCTCAAGACTGAACCCCCCCCCCAAAAAAATCGATTGTTCTTCATGTAAGTTTATAAATTCTTAAAACTTTAGCCATCTGTTAAATTTTCAACTTCATGTGTCCCTCCCTTAAGTCAATATATACAATACCTAAAGCTGAAGGTACATTGAACTCTTATGAATTTAAATATTTGAAAATTCACCAAGGGAGCTTGATTTCAAAAAGAATCTTCGTGTGAACTCTTTTGCAAAGTAAACTCGGTTAGTGCATCTGATACTTGCTATTATCTATGTGAGCTGGAGTTTGGGATTTCATCATTTATTTAAAGTGAAATGCCACGACTGGAAGAAAAAGAATTGGAGCCCTGCAGGGCACTTCAAGTCCCCCAGAACCTGCCACAGGAGAAACCCAACATCTTCTGACTTAGGGGAAAGGATACCGGGAGATGGGGCTTGGAAGCCCACGTGTGCTGCGACTTGCCCTTTTTCAGACTGTGCTCACAGGTGAAGTGAGCCCCAGTGAGCCGGATCCTAGCCACATCCCTCTCTCACCCTGCTGGCCACAGAATGCCCCAATGTCAAGTGCAAACAGCAACACCATGAGAAGGAGGAAGTCGCCTTTGTCTCAGCTTCGTGCTTAGTGATGTATGTCAGAGATGACACCTGTTCAATAAGGCAGGTAAACTTTACGCTCCTTGTTCTTGGCTTCTTTTGAGCCCCACAGTTAGCTCAGGTGCTCCCTTCGGCTAGTTTGCACATCCTGGTCACATTACCTTAGGCCTCGCTTTCCCAAGCTGTGTTTCAGGTTCAGTAGTCTTTCAAAACATCACAGACAACTCTGCCTGTGCCCCTCCTAGGAAAGTGTTCCTCATTCGCTCAGTAATTTCCTGAAAAAACAATGGATGCGGATCTCATTGTGATCAATCACAGGACCATAATAAATGCCTAAGGAAGTTCCCTATAAAGCAAGACTAGTGTGGCTGCTTCTACAAATTGAAGTCTCCTTCTGTAAAGGAGTGAAGCCCACCCCTCTCCTGAGCCACATGTATATGTGCCCCTCCACACACACACACACACACACACACACTCACACACTCACACACTTGCTGATTTCTCTAGCTACTAAATCCACATCGGCATACAGCAGTTGTCTTGTCTGGTGGGCATTCTAGCAGTCACTCTTCTGGGTCCCTTAAAATTACCCATGATTCTAAGAGACACAAGTTTGAACTTAATTGCTGCATATCAAAACCACTTTGGGGAGCCCCAAGCTCTTGACATAAGCATTTCCTCTTCCTTCTATACCCCGGGGTGCTATGGTTTCTTCCCTACCTGGCACCCGTAACAGCTCCATCCACACTCCCCACACACAGGTTGCACCTTTCACAGAAGGAGAAGGTGGTGCCATAACTCAACACAAGAGGACGATACACTTCAACAAAGTATGATTTAGTAAATAAGAAAGATTGTTAAGTGATAATATGAATGTCCTCTCATATTGCCAAACTACCACTAGAGTTCATTTTCTAGAGCTCTCACTGCAATTGGACAAGATCAATGAATACTGCTATATTTTAAAAATAAAGTTAAGCACAAGTCAGATTGAAATCATTAATTGCCTTACTATTGAGAAGCCGAGGAGTTTCCACTAACACGTGCCCTACCCTCGGCGCTTACCTCACCAAACACCACGGGTGCAAACACAGATGCCTGTACACAATGAAGGCACTTTGCCAAACTCTTTTCTTAAAGCCCCACGTTGTCCAGGTGAAGAAATCATCAGGGCAGGATGCGCTAAAGCACAGTGAAAACTTCTGGAGGAAGCTGAGGCTGGGAAGGGAAGGAGGCTCCAAGCTCAGGAGGAAGGGGCAGGAGGGAAACATCGATGCTCCACTAGTGACTCTGGGCTTGACAATTCACTGGGAAAATGTTTGCTAGGGAAAAGGAATTCCTCCCACAGCTTGGCTCGAAATAGAAAAGAAGCCACCACCTATAACAGAACCCCAAGCAAGAGAGACACCTGAGCTCTCAAGACCCAAATCTAAACCCTACTCCCCATCGCCTAGGATAACACTCACTCTGGCCAGCAGGCCTCTTCATTCTCTCAGCTCTTTTCCAACCCCTGCCCCCCGCCACACACACACATAACATCCCTTGCACACAACAGTTCACTCTCCTAGAATGGCCTCCCTCAGCACTGCCCATTCAAAACCAGTGTGTCTGCACTTGACCGCTGCGCCAATCTCTCCTCCCACACAAAGCCTGCTCCACCTGCCCTGGCACCCTGGAATGCCCCACTCCTCTGCGATCACAGAGGAGCTGACGCATCCATCGCTTGTAGAGCGAGCTTTTCTAGAAGCACGAGTGAGCAAATGTGTGCGTGTTTTCAGTTTGAGTTTCCCCCAAGAACAGAGCCTGAGTCAAGGACTTGAGTGGAGGTAGTCTGTTTGGAAGACGATGGCAGAAATCACACGACGTGAGACAGGAAGGAAGGAGAGCTGATCAGCGATACAGTGTACACTGGTTATACCTTGAGCATCTGGGCCTCAACCCCACTGGGCTCCTCCGAGGAACCATGTAGACTATGCAGGGGATCGTCCTAACTGAAGAGCGGAGGCTGGGACATACGGCCATGGAGCCCTGACCCACGGTTAGGGTCACCTGACATACTGAGTATGTCACCTCTTCGGTGTGACACGCCTTCGGCTTCATTGAAAGCCCCTTAGCAGCAAAGTGGAGGGAACTGGCTTGATGCCACCAAAAGCCACCCCAAGATTTGCTACAGTGACCACACACATGCTTTCTCTTTGCAACTAGACCATAAGCTCCTGGAGTGCAAAGACCATAAAAGGAGAAAGAAAACCAGGAAGTAGATTAACATGATTTGGGCTAAAACCTTGAGATAGTTTGCTTTTTGTTGTTATAACTTGATGGTATTTTATCAATCCTTTACATTTATGTTCTCATTAAAAAATAAGACCGTCACACTATCATATGGCAAAAACATCATATGAGGAAACAATACAAGAAAAACAATGTCTGGGGTTCACTGTAGTAGCGGCTGTGTCTATCCCTGTCTTTGGGCTGTAATAATATCCAGAAAGAAAAGACCGGAAAATCCTATTTGCCGAGCCCCGTTGCGCCTGTCCTTTAACCAGCAGGGTCAGACGAAAATGGCCAGACTGACCTTGGTCTAGCCAAGTCATTTAACCTCTCTGAGCCTCAACTTCCCATCTGCAAAGCAGAGATAGTAGCTGTGCTGACACCATAAGGATACTGTGAGCATTAAATAAGCTAGTGTTTGAAAAGGCTTCATAAACTGCCAAAGGCCACTCAAATATCCGCCATTGTTACAGCAGGCCTGGTCAGGGGCCGCCTCGCCCTGCAGCAAGCCCTGGTGGGCCACGCCGGATGGATGGCTGCCTTCTCTGAAAGACCCGGATCAAGTTTTATGTCACCTAAGGTCACGCGTCCCATACTGCCTCCAACTGGTATTTCCGTAGGCACCTTGTGTGTTACTGTGGTGTCTCCCGCTGACCACCAGCCTCACACTTTGTGTTTTTACAGTCCCTAAGAATGGTTCCCAGCTTCTCCCTGGAGACAGTGCACCTCAGCATGACCTCAGGGCCCTGCACAGGTAGAGACCTGGCTACACGGCACAGGCCTCTCGTGTGCTCTGGCCTCCTCACACTGCTCCCCGTCTCTCCAACTCTCCAAGTCGCAACACCTCCCCGCTTGACTTTCTCCATCCAATTCGCACCCATCGTTTTAGAGTCAGCTTCACCCCAATCTCCCCTGAAACCCTTCTTAGACCTCTTCATCCATGCATTCCATAAGTATTTTTTTTTGAGCACCTACTATGTGTCAGTACTGTGCAAGGTGCTGGGAGCACAACGGTAAGCCCTCATGGATCTAGAGACCTTACTGATAATACTGGTCTGGGACTTAAATAATATGCCTTGTGAGTTTTTCCTTTATGGCTATTTTATGCATGTAGCTTATGTACTCCCAGCTTGAAAGCTAGATCTTTGAGTAAGGCTCCTTTGTACCTTCCCACTCATAAGTAAAGCAAAGTGGGGCATATGATAGGCACATGTAAAAATAGTACCTTCCTGTACTCTTTTTTAAAAAAGAAACACATATATATATATATATATATATATATATAAAGGAGTGTGAGGAGGAATTTCAATTTCCTTGGTCTTTGTTTTTTTTTTTCTTTTTTCTTTGAGACAGAGTCTCACTCTGCCACCCTGGGTGGAGTGCAGTGGCATCATCACAGTTCACTGCAACCTCAAACTCCAGGGCTCAAGCAATCCCCCTGCCTCAGCCTCCTGAGCCAGCTGGGACTACAGGTGGGCATGCCACGATGCCCAGCTAATTTTTCTATTTTTAGTAGAGATGGGGGTCTCGCTCTTGCTCAGGCTGGTCTCGAACTCCTGACCTCAAGCAATCCTCCCACCTCAGCCTCCCAGAGTGCTAGGATTACAGCCACCATGCCTAGCCCATTTCTCCACTCTTGACTATATGACAAAGAAATACATGGGAGGAGTTGACTAGGATAGGTGTTCAACACAATGATCAATCAAAAACATTAAAAATGTATGAGCATGTCTTGACGCAAATATAACTTAACCAGATACAAGAAAGTTTAGTTCAAGGGTCCCACACAAGTATAATTTAATGCAATTTCCTTTACAATGCTGCCATTGGGGGGAAAAAATCTGGTATAAAGGTTCAGAAGCTGAGACAGCTTGAGAGAGAAGTTGTGTGACTTCTGTATTAATGAAAATCAGATGCCACCATGTGGCCAGAAATAGAAATTCAGGCGTTTAGGTGGCCAAAAGAATTGATTGCTGAGAATCAAATATATTACATTACACAAGTAACAGATTCCATCCAGTGAGGACAGCGTATTCCCACATTAACCCTCAAAACACTTCTTCGCTCTACTCTATGACCTCCTTACAACCATAATCCTTAATTTGCACACATATGACATTTACAAGCCTCCTAAAGCCCTGCTCTAATCTGTAGGACTTGTCACCTCAGTTTAAATCCAGTGTTTATTTACCTCTGACAAACCCTCAGGGAAATTTTGATCTATGAAGAGCACAGATGACATTGCAGATATTTTCATGAAAACTAGATGAAACACAATTTGATTTCATGAGCAAATAAAATCTCAGTGACAAGGGAATTAATATTTTCCAAAAGGTTGACTATACGAAGTAATTTTTAACCAATATTTTATTCTTTTTAATCTTATTATTTATGTATTTATTTATTTTTGAGACAGGGTCTGGCTCTGTAGCCCAGGCTAGAATGCAGTGGCACTAATGGAGCTCACTGCAACCTCAACCTCCCAGACCCAAGCAATCCTCCTGCCTCAGTCTCCCAAGTAGCTGGGACTACAGGAAAATGCCACCACACCTGGCTAATTTTTAAATTATTTTTTGTAGAGATGGGGGTCTCACTATGTTGCCCAGGCTGGCCTCAAACTCCTAGGTTCAAGCCATTCTCCTGCCTTGACCTTCCAAAGTGCTGGGATTACAGGTATTGGGCACGATTCCGGCCACAAATATTTTATAGTCACAGGTAAATGACCAATTTTGACAGTACTGAAAAGTTCAGGATTTCTCTCAAACTAAGAGTTACTCAATAGAAAAGGCCAATATAAACATAATCATGCCTTATTGCAGGTATTATTTAGATGGATGCTTTTTTAAAAATTTAGGTGTGCACCAATTCAAAGATAAAGATTGTCAGAGTAGAACAAAACACAGGACCCAATGATGTTTGCTACAAGAAACCTACTTTCAATACATATACACATATACATTAAAAGTAAAGGGGGAGAGAAAGATATACCATGCTAACAATAATCAAAAGAAAGAAATAGCAATATTAACCTCAGACAGAGCAGGCTTCAGAGCAAGGTGGAAACCATACACCTCTTTATCAGAAATGGACCAATCCAACAGGCAGAGAATCAATAAGGACATAGCTGAACTCAATGCCACCACTGTTCAACTAGCTATAACGGACATCTATAGACTACTTCACTCAACAACAGTAGAATACACATTTTTATCAAGCCCACAAGAAATATTCACCGAGAAAGGTCACAACAACCAAGTGGATTTATTGCAGGTATGCAAGGCTGGTTCAACTTTCAAAAATCAATTAACATACTCGAGCATATCAAAGTCTGAAGAAGAAAAATCACGTGACCATATCATAGAAACAGTATCTGACGAAATTACAACCAGTCATGATAAAACTTCTCGGTGAACTAGGAATAGAGGAAAACTTTCTCAACTTGATCAAGAAAACCATCAGAAAACCCAGTTCGTGGATGTATTCCCTGTCCCTACGGGATGGCCTTTGGACAGCTCCAAGCCAAGAGTGCTCTTCCAAGGCTCCCAGCCAGCCCTGCCCCTCCCGGCTCCCCGAGGAGATGAGACAGTCACTCACTCGTTTCTGGGCCAACTGCCTCCTTCAGGGTCCCGCAGTAACCCAGTCGCCGGATGGGAAAGGCTGCGGCCTTGCTGGCCACTGGGGACGCTGTAGTGGTGCGTTGGCGCCACAGGTCGTCCAGGATTCAGCGCGTGGCTCCGGCCTTGCTGTGGGCACCGGGGCAGCAGCGGGGGTGGGACGCGGTGCTGGTGGTCCGGGCTGCAGCCTCTGCCAGCGCTGGACGTGCTGCTGCCGTCGCCCACGTCCCCGCCGCGCCGCCCGCTTAGCTGGCCTGGCTGTGCATGGAGCTGCCCGCCCGCGCCGCGCGCCCCTCGCCCAGCGCTGCACCAGCTCCTTAAGCTCCACGTTCTGGCGCAGCGAGGCCTCCTGGCGCGCCCCGACTTCGCGAAGCTTCTGCTGCATGCGGGCCACCTCATGCCACGTGGCGCCGGGCCGAAGCGCTGCCACTCGCGCGCCAGCTTTTGCTCCTTCTACCCGTGGTCGTCGTCGTCGTCGCTCAGGAAGCAGCAGGCTCGCTCAGCTCCTAGTTGTCGTCCTGCAGCCGCTGGGTCAAGTTCTCGAGGCGGCGGGTCTCCCGCAGGTGCGTCAGGCCTCTGTGCGTCAGCTGGAGGCCCACCTTCTGCCCTCGCCCGCCCGCGTGCATGGGTGCGGGGGGCGCGCGGAGAAGCCGCCAGGGCTGCCTGGGAGCCCCCGCGTCCTCCGGCTTAGCGAGCTGGGGTGGCCTCGGGGTAGGGCCGCGGTGCCGGCACGCTCCAGGCTCGGGCCTAACTTCCTATTTAAAGGTAACAAACTAGCAGCTTTCCCAATAAGATCAGGAACAAGGCAAGAATGCCCCCTCTCGGAGGGGGGATGGGTATATACACACCTAATGGGTGCAGTGCACACCGTCTGGGGGATGGACACGCTTGAAGCTCTGACTTGGGTGGGGCAAAGGCAATATATGCAGCCTAAACATTTGTACTCCCGTAAGATGCTGAAATTTAAAAAATTTAAAAAAAAAAAAAAAAGAATGCCCCCTCTCACCACTCCTTTTCCACAGTATACTGGAAGCCCTACCTAATGCAGTAAGACAAGAAAAGGAAACAAAAGCTATATTGATTTGGAAGGAAGACATACAGATTACATTATTGTTTATGTAAAAAATCCAAAAGAATTGACCAAAAACTGGAACAAATAAGTGATTATAGCAAGTTTGCAAGATAGAAGGCTAATACACAAAAGTAAATCATATACCAGCAATAAACAAACGGAATTTGAAACTAAAAACACAACACCATTTACATTAGCACACACACACACACACACACACACACGCCCAAAATGAAACACATTGGTATAAATCTAACGAAATACACACAAGGTCTATCTGAGGAGAACTATAAAACTGTGATGAAAGAAATCAAAAAAGAACTAAACAAATGGAGAAAGAGTCCATGTTCACAGACAGGAAGATTTAATATTATCAGGATGTCAGTTCTTCACAAGTTGATCTACAGAGTCAATGCAACTCCAGGCAAAATCTCAGAAAGTTATTTTGTGGATATCATCAAACTAATTCTAAAGTTTATACGGAGAGGCAAAAGATCCAGGATAGCCAACTCAATGTTAAAGAAAACACCAGAGTCAAAGGACTAACACTACCTGAATTCAAGACTTACTATAAAGCCACAGTAATCAAGACAGTGTGGTATTGGCGAAAGAATAAACAAATAGATCAATGGGACAGAACAGAGAGCCCAGAAGTAGAGCCACATAAATACGGGAACACCTCATGTTATTGAACTGCACTTTATTACACCTCATAGATGTTGCGTATTTTTTATAAATTGAAGGTTTGTAGCAACCCTACATCAAGCAAGTCTATTGGTGCCATTTTTCCAACAGCATGTGCACGTTCATGCTCCAACGTGAGACCCACATGCCCCAGCTGCCCTCGTCCTTGTCCTCACCCAGCCTGTGCTCCCTGTGCAGGGATTATGCTGGGATGTATAGTCAACTAATCTTGGACAAAGGAGCAAAGGCAATACAATGGGAAAAAAATAGTCTTCTCAACAAATGGTGCTGGAACAACTGGACCTCCACATGCAAAAAACCAAATCTAGACACAGACTTTACTCCCTTCACAAAAATTAATTCAGAATGGATTACAATCTTAAATGTAATGTGAAAAACTATAAAATGCCTAGAAGATAACATAGAAGAAAATCTGGATGACCTTGGATACAAACCAAAGGCATGATTCAAGAAAGAAAGAAATGATAAGCTGAACTTCATTAAAATTAAAATTTTCTGGCTGGGCATGGCGGCTTACACCTGTAATCCTAGCACTCTGGGAGGCTGAGGCAGGAGAACCACTCGAAGTCAGGAGACCAGCCTGAGCAAGAGTGAGACCCTGTCTCTACTAAAAATATAAAAATTAGCCAGGTATGGTGGCACATGCCTGTAGTGCCAGCTACTTGGGAGGCTGAGGCAGGAGGATCGCTTGAGCTCAGGAGTTTGAGGTTGGTGTGAGCTAGGCTGATGCCACGGCACTCTAGCCAGGGTGACAGAGTGAGACTCTGTCTCAAAAAAAATAAAAATAACAAAATAAAAAGAAAATTTTCTTTTCTGCAAAAGACACTGTCAAGAAAATGAAAAGAAAAGCCACAGACTGAGAGGAACTACTTGCAAAAACATACCTGATAAAGGACTGTTATCTAAAATATATAAAGAAACTTTAAAATTCAGCAATAAGAAAACAAACAACCCAATTAAAAAGCTGGCCAAAGATCTTAATAGACACCTCAGCAAGAAGATACAGAGATGGCAAATAAGCATATGAAAAGATGCTCCACATCAAATTAAACAGCAATGAGATACCTCTACATACCTATTAGAATGGCCATCGTCCAGAACACTGGTGACATCAGATGCTGATGAGGATGTGAAGCAACAGGAACTCTCATTCATTGTTGATAAGGATGCAAAATGGTACAGCCACTTTGGAAAACAGTTTGGCACTTTCTCACCAAACTAAACACACTCTTAATGATATGATCCAACAGTTGTGCTCCTTGGTATTTCCCAAAGAAGCTGAAAACTTATGTCCACCCAAGGACCTGCACACAGATGTTTATAGCAGCTTTATTTATAATTGCCAAAACTTGGAAGCAACCAAGGTATTCTTCAGTAGGTGAATGGATAAATGAACTGTAGTATATTCAGACCACAGAATATTATTCAGCACTAAAAAGAAAAGAGCTATCAAGACATAAAGAAGCATGGAGAAATTTTAAATGCTTATTGCTAAGTGAAAGAAGCCAATCTGAGAAGGCTACATCCTGTATGATTCCAACTATATGACGATGGAAAAGGCAAAATTATAGTCATTAAAATGATCAATGATTGATGGGGCTTAGCCGAGAGGGAGGGATGAACAGGCAGAGCACAGAGGGTCTTTAGGACAGTGAAACTACTCTATATGATACTATAATGGTGGATACATGTCATTGTACTTTTGTCCAAACCCATAAAATGTAAAGCACCAAGATTGGACCCTAGTGTAAATCATGGACTTTGAGAGATAATGATGTGTCAATGTAGGTTCATTGATTGCAACAAATGCACCACTCTGGTGGGGATGTTGATAGTAGGAGGCTGCACATATGTGGGCCAGGGGGTAAATAGAAAAAAAAAAAATCTCTGTACCTTTTCCTCAATTTTGCTGTGAACCTAAAGCTGGTCTAAAAAATAGAGTCTATTTTTCTTTAAAAAAAAGTTTAGACATATAGACTCTATAATAAAAAATGACATGGGAAAACCAACTTGTGTCTTCCTATAGTAATGGGCTATATGCAAATAAGGGTATCACATTCCCCAAGGGGCAGGCACTCAACATGTCCTATTTTGTTTCAGGCACTGTCCTAGAGGGCTTAGAGTTCACCAGAGATCAACAGTCCTCACTCAGAGTTTAGAAAGGCAAGTAAATTATTTAATCACAATTGTACAGAAATGTCGCAATTAACATGTCCTATTTTGTTTCAGGCGCTGTCCTAGAGGGCTTAGAGTTCACCAGAGATCAACAGTCCTCACTCAGAGTTTAGAAAGGCAAGTAAATTATTTAATCACGATTGTACAGAAATGTCGCAATTAAAAACATATTAAAGAAAAGGATATGCAATTTTAAAAACTGGGGCAAAATTGTTTATAATGAATGTATTTTAATAAACTATATCTGGTTGTTTCCAAAAAAAAAAAAAAAGAAAGAGAAAAGGATATGAAATACATCCATTGTTCTCCAAGTTCCTGGATTTTTATGATATTTGTCAAGTAGTTTAGGCGGGGGAAGTAAGAAGTAAAGCAAAATGATAATGAATGATTCTTCATGGTAGGTAGGCTAAAAGACCTCTGAGATTCTCCTTGTAATCTCGTATGGAAAGCATGTAATCATATTTTAATTACAGACTTAGAGACTGGACAGAGCCTGTTTTTATGGCATTATCACAGGCTAAAGCCACCGGAGGAGCTATTACATGTCATCGGGCCGGATCCTTTCATTTTGCAGTTGAGGAAACTGTGGACCAGAGAGATTAAGTGATAAACCCAAAGTCACCCAAGATGGCCCAACCAGTTTAGTGACCTACCAGACTAGCGTCCAGGCCTCTGGACATATTGCCCCATCTGGTACATGTTCAATGGTTAAAATGGACCAGAACAAATAAATTACTTCATTATATCAACAAAAAATTATCCTCACATTAGAATTCACTCTAAGGTAATTGTATGCTTTTCAAATGTGGCTTTTAGAAACTTGCTGATCTTAAAAAACAAAAGAGTTATAGAGGCCAAGGTGGAAATTCAAGATGGCATCAATAAACAAAGATTGTGATCCAAGTCAAAAGGAGCCAAAATTATCTCTTCAGAATAGGAAGCTGGGTCAGATGAAGCGTGGCGGTGGGACTCTAAGAACATTTGTTGAATGAACGCTCCTGGCAGCCTGCGCTCACCGGAACACCGGGAGGCTGAGAAACTCCTGTTCCCGTCCATGCGAAGTTCTTCTACCGTGATAAATAACAGGCTCAGGGTTTGGTTCATTCTTTCCATCTAGAACATTCTTTTCTCCTAGCCGCCCTTCCCAGTGTGACTGTCTCTCAGTCCCATTAATCATGACCCCCTTAATGTATAATTTATCCAGATTCCACTCATATCATGAGCTTGAGGGGAAACGGGAGAGGGAGGCCTGCCTGACAATTTGCCCTAAGACGCTGGACCCTGCCTAAAGATTGTGAAATGACCCTGGAGGTTCATGGTTACGGACACATACGCTAAACCCTGGACACATCACTGTAAGTGCCAGAGAATGAGCAAGAACCAAAGGAAGTTCCTAGACTTGTGTATTACCCATTTCCAGGCTGCTAATGTTCTTTTAGTCTTAGATCAAGGCAGCTGAAGCTTGGGCATTAGCCTTGAGCACTCAGGTTATTTCTGTTGTTGTCAAAAACTCTCCATGTCAAAAGTGCTTATAGAAGCAGCGCCTGCTAAAAACCTCGTGAAGCCCCGAGCCACCAACAGAAGGCATCACGGCCATCCATAATTATTTACGTTAAAATCTGCACACAATTTCATTCCAAACTTTACACAGATGCAGTCTGGGAAGGGGAGAGGAGATGCTGCAATCTTGCACGAGCTCGAGGCAGGCCAGGTACTAAGTGGGGCCCCCCAGGTTGCAGATGAGCTCTACCTAGCATCTCTCTTCCTCTCAGTAAAACTTCGCTGAACATCGAGCATTCCCAGCCCCGTGCTATGTGCCAGCAATGCTGTGCTGGTAAGCGGCTCTTGCAAAAGCAAAAGCCCTGATTTGTAGCCCTTTTGCCTATTGCTGTGGTGTAAATGTTGCCACTGTTGCCAATTTCAGGCTACCAACACGGTATTAGTGAACATGAAGCTGGGAAGAAATGTGTGCCGTACCCCCCGGAGAGCTGGGGCAGGGCCAGCCCCACACACCACTGGCTGGGGATAAAGCAGGGACAGAGACGGGCAAGGCCACTGTCTCATGCTCCGTCTAAGGGGCGTGATGCTACTCTTTTGCTTCCATGGCAGCCTTCACTACCATCCCGGTGGGTCACAATTTAATTGTCTTAAGGAGACCGTGTCTCCCTGTATTGTTCTAGTAGGTGGTAAGGCCTGCGAGGGCAGACACCATACCTCACCCATCCTTTACTCTGCCCCAACCTCCAGCACCCGCATGAGGCTCCGTCCACAGGAACCACTGCAGGTGTGTGCTGATTGATTGCACGGGGCAGGGAGAGGGGGAAAAACAGGCCTTCCCTGCCACCGTCCCCCCCCCCAGGGGAGTGGAAGCAACTACAAGCCACAAGGGAATTTTGAGTAGTACAGGGTTGGCCACCGGTAAAACTACAAAGCAGGAAGTTTATCGCAATCCCTCTAACCAGCACCCCCGTCCCACCTCCTGACACCCTTGCTGCTGGCCGGGTCTCAGGCCTGACCTCAATTCTGACCCTGCACATTGCTAAGGGCTTCAGCGGTCATGCTGAAAGCAGGCGCTCCAACCTTCAAAATTGTGGGAGGAGTCAAGAGTTGCCCCTGGCTTCTCAAAGGGGTCCAAGACCTCCCCTCCACCCCACTATCTCCAGAGAAAATTACGTTCTCTGGCTTAAGCTGTGGCCTTTAGGGAGTGTGGACTCTGGTCACCCATGGGGCTGACCCTCTGAAAAGGGACGGGCCTGAGAGAAAAAAGGCATGTTCCAAGGAACAACTTGCAGTCTGCCACACTCAACGCTCCCAGGCTAACAAAGAAAAGCTGCCACTGTCCCCAGCGTGGTGAGCCAATCCGGCAGGATTCCAGTTCCTGCCCTGGCTGGACAATGCGAACGCTGCAGTCTGCCTCCATTTGGGGGGTAGGGCTTCGGGGACAGTTCCTATCACAGCCATAGACCCTGGTCCTTAACACCCGAGACTAGAACAGGCACGGCCCCATGAAGGAGCCCCCTCCGGCCATCCACTCTCCTCTCCGTTCGGCATTTCCAGCACAGAGCCCACACCACCACTTCAAAGAGCAATGCTTTATTTTCTCTGGCTCCAGTGTTACAACTGTAGCAGCATATAGAAACATCCCCACCCGTAAACACACATTTCTCCCCTTCTTCAAAGAGCTGGCAACAATTGAGAGGCAGAAACAATATTTACTACAAGCATTTGAGAAATTGAAGAAATAACACTTGCTCACCCATATACCATACATTGTGCATCTTGCAGGTAGGAAGCAGCAGTACATTTGCAGTTCACAGACACAATCATCCTTAAATAAAATTAAATAAAACCTTATTGGCATAACAATGGGTTGGAGATGCAGCCTTAGGGGCACTTTGGAGAATGTTGCTTGGACTAAGACATCAGCATTTAAAAAAAAGAATATAGGCAAGTATATACACACACAGAATATAGGCAAGTAAACAGCTAGATTCAATTGAAAGTTAAGAAGAAAGTCATAGGGTGCAGGGGTGCACACCTGTAATCCCAGCTATGCGGGAGGCTGAGGTGGGAGGATCACTTGAGCCTTGGAGTTGGAGACCAGCCTGGGCAACACAGTGAGACCCCACCACTTAAAAAAAATTAATAAATAAGTAAACAAAAGTTAAAAAAATAGTCATGGATTGAAGATTTCACTCATTTGGAAAAAATCAATTTTTTAATCTAAATGAAAGGTAGAACTCTGATCTACACGTGGTTGAACCTCAAATCATGATTTGAGCAGAAGAGCCAACTCACACACAACACCCCATATGAAAGTACGAGTATTGTATTCCAGTGGCATTGCCTAGCTGCAGATGTCACCCCAAAGATACCAATGACCGAGTACGTGCCATGATTAAGAGGGTCACTAGGGTAGGGGTGAGGGGTGGGGAGACATTTTCCTATTTAGCACTTTGCAGTGTCAAAGTCACAATCGAAAACCGACTGCAGTCCGCAAAGGATAACAATACGAACCTTGGAGATAAAGGCCAGAAGAGAAAATCAATTCCTCTAAAATTAACAAACATTCTCATTTGTTCAGTGCTTCACGACTCTCAGTGCTTTACTCGACCTCTTGACGACCAGGCTGGGCAGGAAGGACGGTGGCTGCCCCCGGCCGATCCGTCCCTCATGACACCCACGGGGCTCTCAGATCCGGTCCCCACCTCTCCTTCTTGCATCCCCCTAACCAAAGGAGCGTTCCCAGAGAAGCCAACAGTTTCTTTTCTAAAGACCACCAAAAGCAAATCCTACAGGAAGTAAGAAATATCTTGCAGCTGTGTGGCATATCTTAAGTGGACAAAAAGGGGTGGGTAGGATAAGTCGTTTTAGAATTTGATTTAAATCCTACTTTGGAATTTGATTTTTTCCTCCATTCGCAGAACTGAACACTGTTTAACTCGAACCCAAGGCCGGTTTAGAGAGCGGGTGTAAACATTCTCAGCGGCAGTGGCCTCCGTGGCTTTCTGCACCTCCACGTGGGACAGAAGCTGGCTGCAACCAGTTTCGTGGGTGGGCCAGGGAGAGACTCCCCCCAGCACCCACCCCAGCCCCGCCAAGGTGGGACAGCTGGCAGCAGGGGGCTTCTCAAGGGGCACACCTGGGGGGCACCCGACGTGGCTCTTTCCTACCCTCATCTGCAAAAAGGAAGTCAATGGACTGGTTTATTATAAAACATCTCATAGCTATTAGGACAAAAACGATTCCCAGAGGCACCATGTGCGTGATCCCAAGATGAAGATGCTCCATGTGCAGCTCGAGTCCTTCCCAGGCAGCAGCACCATCCAGAGGTGCCGGGGCCTGCGCCTCCCCAGTGAGATGTGCCGCGGTGACCACTGTGTGCGGCAGGAAGAGGCCAGGACGGGGTGCACCTAATCAAGCGCACACACGCGCTTCCCGCTCTCTGGCAGAGACGGGCTCAGAAAAGGAAACTGGGAAGCCCGTCGGTCCTCCTCGGACAGTGGTCTGGCGGCACATCGCATGGCGCAGCTAGGGGACACAGGCCTGTGTTTTCTCCCAGCCACGGTCTGACTCAGTAACGCACCATTTCCAAAAACAAGGCTTCGAGGCCTCGTGTTCTCAGGTGACACAGACCCAACAGGGGTGCAGAATGGCTCCGGAGAAACAGCTCCTGACTTGGGGGAATAGGGGTGGTTAAATGGTTGGGACAGGGCAGTGGGGACAGACAAATGCCGGAGGTATGCTTGCTGGGTTTTCAAGAATCCCTACGCTGCACCAGGAAACACAGGAGGAGATCAGGAGATTCAGTCAAAACACACATAGACCAAGTTACCTGAAGTGCCTGAGTTAAAAGGTTGATGCGGAAGAAAATCCTAGGACAAAGGCAGGATTTATCCCAATGACCGGCCCCACAAGTAGCCACGGGTTGGCGTATCCAGGGCTGCTAAGTGCTGGCCCGGGGAGGCACAGTCACGCCACGACAGGGGAGGACACGGTCTCAGTAGGTTAAGACCAGTCACCCTAGTTCTACTGGGCTCCACCATCCTATGGGGCGAGACAGCCTGCCACGAGCATGTGTGTGTGCGTGTACACGGCAGGAGCAAGCGTGCCAGGGCCAGAATCTCGTCCTGGAATTTTCAGGAAAGACAATGGGGAAAAAGGCACATGAAGGTGACTGATTGAATTGAATTTAAAAAAAAAAAAAAAAAAAAAGCAGCTGCAAGTAATATATCATTATTCTGATTTTTCAACGTACCTTTCTTCCCCCATAAAAAGAGAAATTCAAAATATAAACTTAATATTTATTATTTTACATTCAAGTGAGACTTCCATCCGGAGGGGGCTAAACACGAGTGTAGGCCACGTTCGGCCGAGCTTTAGTACTTTGGTGCCTTTTTAGCTCACCTGATGGAAGAATTCAACCCTCTCATTTTTTAAAAACAGCTTGAGAGTCCCAGCTGTAATACTATGTGTAGACACGAACAAGCACACACACAAATTCAAAAACTTCTCCATAGAAAAATAAAGGATAAACATTATCCATCTATATTATACTGTGTAATGGAACTTTTATATACATAAAATGTTTTGTTTTGTTTTGTTTTCTTTCACGGTTTCAGTCACTGCATATTTTCTTCCCTCCTGTGTGATCTAAGGATCTAGGGAGGAGATTGCCACAGTGAAGCAGAAAAGCTACATTCCGCCCGGGGAGGAAGAGAAAAAGCAATTTCTCGCTCCCCTTCCCAGTCCTGCCTGTGCACTGCCACCTGGGCTGTCCCTGCGGACGGCCTCCTGGTGGGCGGCCATCCCGCCCTCTCCTCTCTCTAAGGCAGCAGGCAGCACCCTGCAAAAAATCACCTAAGTGTGAGGCCGAGAGAGCAGAAGCAGGCACAGAATGCCTGTTAAGAATAAAAGATTCCGGAATCGCTTCCCATAGCCTGTTCCTTTAGTATGGAGTTCGATTCTCCAGCTGGTGCTTCGTGAGGAAGTACTTGAAGAACTCATAGACAGACCAGGAGATGGCCGTGGACGGCATCTGGTAGATGACGCGTGCCTGGATGCCCTTGAAGTAGCCGGCCAGGCCGTTGAGCTGGTACACCGTCCGGAAAGCATTGGCCATGCCCGACAGCCGGCCGCTGACGTTGGCCAGGGACAGGGCCATGTTCTCCTGAGTGTTGAGCAGGGTCTTGCAGACGTCCAGTGGGGTCGTGGCGGCCGCGGCGAGGGCCCCGGCCAGCCCGCCTGAGATGATGTGGGACTGCGGGTTGTAGCCCCGGTGCGGGTTGACCTGCTCCTGCAGGAACTCGTAGGTGATGAAGTGGATGGACTGGAAGGGAATGTTCATGGTCAGCTGTGTGGTGTAACTCCGGTAGAAGGCCCCCAAACCCTCGGTCCTCCACACCGTGCGGATGCAGCTGAGGGCTGAGCGGTGCTGCGAGTTGTACATCTGCAATCGCTGCTTCACGACTGTTGTCGGGGCCGCAGGGCAGGCCAGGCGGGCGGGCAGTGGGCAGTGGGTTGGGTTTGGCCCCACCCCAGGTCGGAGTGAGGTGGGAAGCCGAGCCGTAAAGGAAAACAAGCAAGTTAGACATGCTGGTCACAGGCCACAAGGAACGAGCACACACAGCCCCAGCCCGAGAAGCCACGGGGAGCCAGCTCCAGCCAGTCCCACGTTAAAATTCTACTTTATCTCCGAGACCCAGTGCCAGGAAGGTGGCTATTTCCTTAAGTTTCTCCTGCCTGAATCTCGCAGAAGGGTCCCCAAGCCAGGCAGCCACTTCGAGCTAGATTAGCTGATCCGATCTCCTGGCTCCTGGCTGCCCCTGGCAGGAAGCTTCGACACCCACCACAAATCTGAACCCTGTCCCCTGCCCTGCTGTCCCCAGCACATCTACTGGAAGCCAGTCCCCTCTCTGTGCTCGGGTTCTGTGCCTCTGACAGTGATTCTAGCTCCTGTGTCAGGTACGACTGGAACAGACACTAGAATTATGTCTGCCCAAGCTCAACGACACTCTCCCATGAAGACCCTGGCTCTGTTCATGCAAAAGTAACTGGGGTTCACAGGACAAGAGGCAAGTGAGGCTCACTGTGGTTCCCGAGGCTCGGAGCTTTACTGGCCCCCACATATTGCCAAATGAAGACTCACAACGGGCTTTATTTTCAGAGAAACCAGGGCCTTAAATCAACAGTAACGAACAGGAGAGAGAGAGGGGAGTTAAGCCTCATGTTTCTCTCTTTAAAAAATATAAACAAAACCTTGCTTGGTTAACAGGCTGATGAACTAGTCACTGACCAGGTCCCTGTATGAACTGCCAAAAAAAATTTTAAGAAAAATAAAAAAAGCAGCCCAAGATATGTAATATTATGTAAGTGAGTATTTATTTAGGGATTTCAAGTTTTTCACTGAACTACTTCCTAGAAGTGTTTCTCTCCCCTCTCCCCGACCACCTAAGAACTCCTCTTTCCTGCCCCAAAGCACTCTGTCCAGAACACACACAGTGTCCTCGTTCACCACAGGACAAGCCATGAAGCAGGTAAGTTTACTTAGGACATCGCATCTCTTGAGAAGGATAATGTGTGTAAAATAAAACAGGACATAGGCTGTCTTTCTGAGCTCTCTCCTTTCTAAATAAAAAGCGGAAAAGGTGCGGTTCCCCCAGTGTGTCCTTGCTACATACAATAAGGGAACCCAAATGGGTGGGGCCGAGTGCCTGGCTCCACCTGTCCATCCGGGAAACTTCAGCACCCAGGTGACAGACACTCCCTCCCCACCTCCCATCGGACCCATCAGGGCCCTGAAGGCCAGAACAAGTCCCCTGTCTGCTAGGACATGGGAGGTAGCTGAGAGCAAACAAGAAGGTTTAGCCTTCAAAGGCAAAAAATAGACAAACTTACATAACACAAGACTTAAAATGTTGAAACTTTTCTCTCCAGTTCCCCCTTCTGGCAAGGGACCATTTTTAGACAGGGGAAAGAGGCACAAAGAGATCCACACCTCACCGAAAGCCCCTGCCAGGTATCGAACAGCCCATCTGAAGGCATGCCCGGCACCAGGCCCGAAAGGACTCACTAGTCACATCCAGGTCAGCTAAGGATGCTGCGATATATAGAAAGCTAACAGAACTCGTCTGCACAGCTGAGGTTTGCTTTCTAATACTCCCAAAATTCAAAAGAAAAAAAAGATAATGGGGGGAGAGACAGCTAAAACAAAATGGCCCAGTGTTAATTTCTGAAGCACAGTGATGGATACACAAGGGTTCATAATACTACTCTCTCTGCCTCTGCAAATGTTTGGAGTTTTCCATAATCTTCCAAATATTTTTTTAAAAAGCAAATTGAACACAAGCCCTAATAAACAGCCTTGGATAGGTTCCCCCAAAATTTGTCTAGAGTTGATAAAGAGCCAGTGTGTGTGTGTGTGTGTGTGTGTACATGCCCACGTGCACACACGGGTTTTAGAGTAGTGCAAAAGCATGCAAAAGAATCCCCAGGAAAGCTAGTTAAAACAGATTCCTGGTCCCTACCCCCAGGACTCTGACCCAACAGGCCTGGGGTGGGGCCTGAGAATTAGCATTTCTAACACCTGCCAGGAGATGCCGACACCGCGCTTCCAGAAGCTCTGTTTACGAGAACAGAAATACCATAAAACTCAGATGTTCGTGTCCCTTCTTGAGGCCTTAAATAACATAGTAAAGAATTCAATTTTCCTGTTTGCTCTGACGGGGGGCCAGCAATTTCCCTGTCCCCCCACTGGTTTTCTGCCCCTCTGCCCATTCCCTACTGCCCCTCCCTGGGACCATGAAACGTTACCTTCTGCTGGATTCATTACTGCATCGTGGAGCAGGGTGGCCATACTCCCAGCTATCCCTGCAAAACAAACTCCAGAAAATTACCCTCTGAAACCAGGTGTTCTCAGGAAGTTCCTGGAACCTAAAATCAGATGGGACCTACGACTTGGCTTTCTAAGAAGCAAAATATACTACCAGCTCCACCCAGGTGAACGCGGACTCGTAAAACCCTAAAGCGATCAGGGAACTACAGGATAAAAAATGGGAAATATGAACAAAGCCATAGTCATGCACATCTTAATCTTGCAGAAACCTCCTTTTCTGTCTTGTAGTCCACCCTGGGAAAAAAGCTAGACTTGCGAACCCTGGGTGGTTCCCAGAAACCACGCTTCGTGGCTTTTTCCACTGTCTAGATTTTTACTCTCTCGTCCTTTGCCATTGTCCACACATTAACTCACTCTGACCTTAAGCTGGGGCAACCGAAGGAGATAATAGCACATATACAGCTGGGATGGGGAAAGAAAGAAATCTTTAAGAAAATTCCTTGGTTCAAATCCAGGCATTTTTAAGAAAATGGGCAAGAGAGGAGGAAGTCAGGAAGATCTGAATCTGGTAGATTTCCAGGGTCAGTTGGCAAAGCTATGACTCGACTGGGGGACGACTGACCCCGCCTGGGGGTCTCGTCAGGCCTGGCTTCAAGAACCAGGAACTTCAAAAGCCGGAATCGGGCCTGGAATTTTGCTTTTGGCTTTGGCGTCCCTCCCTCTGCGGTGACACTGCCCGGTAATTAAAATTGCCACTGGGAGGTGGGAACACCAGGGTAACTCTTCAGAAATGCATACACTACCCCCTCCCCCTGCACAGACACTTGTAATTATTCCCAGAAAGATCAAAACGGAACCACAGCATGTACCGCAACGCTGCTGAAACAGCGCTGGGCAGAGCTGGGCATAAAATGGGCTCCGCCAACCCCCTTTCGAGGGGCTAAACCGTCACATGAGACGGTTTCAGCTAAAGGAGGGCCCCAGCGTCGAGGACTCGGGGGCAGCATGGGGTGTGGCTCTTACGGACCGTCTCCATAAATGCCACTCATGGACAGTTTTTAAAAAGCAAAACAAATGTCTGCACGCCAGCCGGGCGCACTTACTTCCGAGGTTTGCTGAGGGGAAGGATGCTTTTTGAGTAGGACCAAAAGAGAAGGGAAATAGTTACAGCTGATCGCATCTAACCTCTCCAATGCTGAAAACTGAATTTTGCCAAAATAAGTACGCTTTCCCACTCCGTACCCAAACAAAAAGCAACGAAAGCCAACCCCACCCGAGAGGACAGAAGCGCTCGGCCCTGGCTCACTGGAACATGCCTTACGTAAGAGCTGCTGGCCAACTTGCAGCCCCCACCCCGCCTCTCTCCCTCAAAACAACCAAACAAAACGCGATTCCAGCCCTTGATTCCAGCCCTTGCTCGCAGAGAGATGCAACTCAGACAAACGCAAGAGAGCGGGGGTAAAACTCCCAAATCCCCCGAAGCTTAAGGTGGGAAGGGCCTTCTGCGCTGCTGGTGCGAGTCCTTTGTCAGCCATAAAACTTCTTGACCTTTTAAAGCTTAGTTAGATCTTGGCGTTGCAGAGACCTGTTGTACCAGTTTTTAAATAGTCTCAAAGAAGCTGTCCAGATAACTTTTTTTTTTTTTTTTTTTTTTGGCAATCCAGCATTCAAAAGTTTTCTTTCTATTCAGGGTTTTTGCTATGTCTGATCATTAATTGCTTTTGAAAGTCTAAAAACGAAAAAGCAAAAGAAAACCCAACCAAAACACCTCTGTCACCGATGTGTCCCCAGGCTTCGGAAAGCGTAGGGGAAACGGGAAAAAAAAGCAAGCGTGTGTGTGAGCCTGTGTGCGTGTGTCTGGGTGTGTGTGTGCACACACGACTCTAGAGTCCTTTATTCGTGAGCGTGTCGAAGACGAGGCGTAAGGCCGCTGGGTCACAGGGAGGAACACCCCGGGGAAGGACGCGTTGAAGAAGAGAACTTTCTAACTGCAGACAAACTGCTTTCAAAATACCGTTGGCTAGGTGGCTGTTTCCCTGGTGGTTGAAAACGTCATTTAAAGTCCTTTTCATGTTTTCGTAGCAGGCAAAATACATGGCGTGGGCCGGGCCCGCTCCCATCATCATCACGTTGAGGCCCCGCAGAGGCCTCCAGGCGCCTTCAGTCCGCATGATCTTCCTGAGCGCTCCGTAGATGCTGGTGTACTGGGCTTTGGGGTCGGGGTTCAAGCTCTGCATTCGTGTCTGCGGGCGGGTGGGAAGAGAAAACAAAACATGGCAGTTAATGGGGACAGTAAAGGGGGGAAAGATCCAGAAAGGGAGAGAGAGAGTGAGAGAAAATGGTCGATTTTCACAATTTCACACGATCTCCTGGTAAAAAAAAAAAAAAAAAAACATAGTTCTTCTCTTCCTCTTGGAGCAAAGCCCCAGCCCCTCACTGTCCCCTCCCACCCAGACACACGCGTTCACATATTCATCATCATGCCCAGGAAAGGGAGAAAGGGGATAGGAAGCCCCAGTCCTGCCACTGGCAAGCTGTGTGGCCCCTGACAAATCCCTTAACCTCTCTGGGCCTCGGGGCCTTCAGTTCAGAAACAAACAGGGTTGCTGCAAGCAGCAAACAAAACGATCCAGGTGAACGAAACCCTTTATCAACTCGGAGTCCTAGATAAATAGACACAGAATTATCCTGTGGTTCCCACTCAGGTTCTGGAGCCCTCTGTGTCCTCACATACCCAAAACCTGTGTGTTCTGAAAGCGCCCGTTCAGTCCCTACCATGCAATCTCCCCGAATCCTCCAGCCCTCACCCGCCCCATCACCGCTAAATGTGTTTTACGTTTGTTTTTATAAGTTGGCGCTTAAATATAAACGGTCTCGCTCCCGATTTCTTCCCGTGCGCAGTCTGGTCTCCTGGAGGCAGAGGCCCGGCTGCCCCTGCGGTGATTCCAGGTGCAACAGGCACTTGAGCAGCGAGACGGTTGTTTTTATGGGTCCGTCTGGCTGGTCCACAGTCCTGGTATCTGATCAAAAACCAGTCTGGATGGTTCTATGAAGGTATTTTTTTTTTTTTTTTTTAGAAGAGATGAACATTTAAATCGGCAGACTTTGAGGAAAGCACATTGTTCCAATAAACATTGTGTGGGTGGGACGCGTCTCATCAGTTGAAGACCACGGAGGAAAAAAAGGCTGAGGTCCCCCAGGGAAGGAGGAGTTATTTCCAGACTGGGCTTGGACTCAACTGCGGCACCAGCTCTTCCCTAGGTCTCCAGCCTGCCCGCCTGGCCTGCACGTCCTGGCCTTGGCCCCCACGATCATGTGGGCCGACCCCTCAAAGCCTCTCAATCTCGACTTAGATATAGCCATCTCTTTACGTAGAGCTTGAGACCTCTCTCTCTCTCTCTCTCTACACACACACACCACCCTATTGGCTCTAATTCTCTGGAGAACCCTGACTAGCACATAAGAAATACTTGCCCAGTAGAAAACCCACATTGGCTCAGTCCTACCAAACCAGCAGCCAGCCTGCCGGTTTTCCTTCCTCCCTTCTTCCCTCTCCTTCCTCCCCCTCCTCCCTCCCCTTCCTCCCTCTTCTTCCTCTCCTTCCTTCCTCCCCTTCCTCCCTCCCTGCCCCCTCTTCCTCCCTCCCTTCCTCCCTCTCTTTCCTCCCCCTCCTCCCTCCCTTCCTTCCTCCCTGCCTCCTCTTCCTCCCTCCCTTCCTCCCTTCCTTCCTCCCCTTCCTCCCTCCACTTCCTCCCCCTCCCTTTTCTTCCTTCCTCCCTCCCTCCCTTCCTTCTACTCCCCTGCTCCCCCAAACAGTCTAGAGGACAGGCTCTCTCCAACTTTTGGCGAGGAAATCCTTTCATCTCCAAACAAAATCATACAGAAAACCGATCACTGTGACTAAAAAGGACAAAGGGCTTCTCTGCTTGAAAATGGACAAAGAGGCCTCCTGCCCCGACCCACGGGGCTCCCCCTCACCCCCCAGGACAGAGAGCCCCAGGTACCCCAGGGCTCGGAGGAATAGGGTGAGACCAATGACCTGAATTCATGGTCATTTTCAGATTTCAGATTTCACCAGCTCTTAAAACCACACAGAAAATGGGCACACTGTTGCCAACTTTTTATTTTGCCAAGAAAGGACACAAAAACAATAACAGTACAAGCAACAATCACCACCGCCCTCTCTTACAATCATTTCCTAAAAGAAAGGGAATTTTTAATATTTAAAATAAAAGACTACCTCTGATTACAAAACTGTTCTTTAAGTTAGATTTAGCTTCATCAGTAACTCACCACTGTCCCCCTTTTTCCCACCCAGGCTGGTGACAACATCCTCTGGCCTAACCCAAGGCAGCCGCCGGACACCTGGGCTCCAGGGTCCCGGGAGGGGGTGACCTCTGGGAATGGACAGGTCAGTGTCCCTTGCACCTTTTTGTCTTTTTCATTGATTGCTATTCTAACACTTTTCAAAAGGGATTTGATGCAATTTAATGAGAGGATACATTATAAGCAAACAAGACCAAGGGCAAAGCAGCAAGTGAATACACCAACCAAGAGGGCAACTGAATCAAGAGGGCACCTGAATCGTGGTCACGACACCGCCACTTAGCTCCCGAGTGGCCCGCTGGCCAGGCCAAATGAAGAAGGGTACACAACGCATGGTGCTCACGGTGGGGAGGAGGCGGCGAAACTGCTCCTTCAGGATATTTGAAATCACTTAAGTTTTAGAGCAAATACAGTTTCGTATTTCACCTGGCTTTTTTCTTATCATTGCCCCTGACACAAAGCAAGGGCGTGATGCGGCCGGTGGTACGACCTGGTGGTCAAAATCCCAGGCCCGGGAATCCCAGAGAGCCGGGACTGAATTCAGACTCCATCACTCATGGGGGGACCCTGGGCAAGTGAGTTATTCATCTAAGCTTGAGTTTCCCCATTTGAGAGATGGCTGAGAACATTAAATGAGACAATTCGTGTCTAAAAGCATCATTATTGAGTAAAGGCTTCACCGAGGAGCTACATGAAGGTGACTCATCGAGAGGCCAAGCGGCACGGTTCTAGTATCTGACCTTGCAGGGTCTAAGCCCCGCGGAGGCGGGTCGTGTCTCTTACTCACGGCAGATCTCCAATGCCACGCACGATGCACTCACCCTGGGGGCCCAGGACGTATCTGTTGAAGGAATGAATGGATGAACACACGCAACTTAGGATACCAACTGGGTGAAGGGGCAGAGTGTCTCTCAGCCCACCTCCCCTGAATGTGGACTTTCTTGGACTTAGCTGTCCTTGCCATCACCCTGATGTAGATCTTCCCTGTCAGTACGAAGTCAAGTTCAAGTCCAGGTGTCACTCCCTTTCTCAAGCCTGGGTGTGATCTGCTGGGCAGAGCAGGGCAGGCCCTAGGTGTGCATTCCTTAGCCTTGGGTTGTAGCCATCCTCAGCTGGAATAGCCCCCAGGGAGCTATTGGGAAGCACCTGGCAGGGCTGGTGTCAACAGTGACTGTCCCCACCCCACCCCCTTTCTATATGTGACGTCATCAGGGGGGTCTCTCCTTTACGCACCTGCTCACATGAGCCAGGTGGAAACTGGCACCACACCAAGACTGAAAGTGAAATGTGGGATTGATTTCTCACCCACCACCACTTTAATTACGGATGGGGCAGCTGGAATACAAATTACCGAACCAAGTGCACCACCCTCTACGGAAATGACAAGGATAACTGGGTACCTTCACACCCTCAGTGGATTCTCTGTCCTCCAGGCCCATTTAATGATGTGCACTCTGGACAGGGGCGAGTGGCCCAGTCAGGCCCCCTCTGGGCCCACCCCAGCCAGAGAGGCCAAGTTTCGGGCCAGAGCCTCAATTGTCCTGCGGTGCCTTCATTTCCTCCACCTGCCTGCGCGGAGCACCCACTTGAGGTGGGCACCAGCACACAGGGGGGAAAGACAATGGGGAGACAGGAAAGTGTGTGATAAGAGGAGGGTGGCACGGACCGCACAGGGCACCGAAACGCAGTGCAGAGAAGACCCCAGGAGGGATCTGCCGGCAGCAGCCTCGGAGGAGAAGCAACAAGGCAGAAGGTACACAGCTAGGAAGTGAGGCAGAGGCGGCCAGAGCCGGAGCGCCCAGAATCAATCTAGTCTCTTTTTTAAAATTTTCGGTGACTCTTCCGGTAACATGTAAAAATGAGGGCTGGGCATTTTCTGTCCCCCTTGTGGATCAGAGAGGGGGGAAGAAGTCAGGGGGTGAGTGGAAGCAACCCGAGTGTCATCACCAGGTGACGACATACACACAATGTGGTCTGTCCGCACAGGGGACTACTATGCAGCCTTTAAAAAGGAAGGGAAATTCTGACACAGGCTACAGCACGGATGAACCTTAGGGACACTGCCAAGCGAAATGAGCCGGCCACGAAAGACAAATGCTGTGTGATCCCACTGCCGTGGGGCCCCTGGGGGAGGCAGCGTGGGATGAGCGTTGCCAGGGGCTGGGCGAGGAGGGGACGGATGGAGGGTTAGCGTTTAATGGGAACGGGAGTTTGGGTTTTGTGAAAGGAGTTCTGTGGACGGACGGTGGTCACGGCTGCAGTAACAGTAAGAGTGTACTTCACACCGCTGAACTGTACACTTAAAAATGTTTAAGACGGCAAACTTTGTTACGTATACTTTACTACAATTTTTAACATACCAAAAAAAGGAAGTGAGGGTGGGAAGGTAGAAAAAGGAAATGAACAAATCAGGATGCACAGAGTGGGGACAAAGATTAAAAATAAACACACACACACACACACACACACACACACGTACACGCGGAAGAAAACAGAGACAGAATTTCACAAATCACTTTTCCTGTCCGGGTTTCAGTTCCTGCCCAAGACTGAGCTGTACCACTCTCCCCCTTTCCTTACAATCAGTTTCCCTGTTTGCATTTCACCTGGAAATTCACAACACACATTAGCATATTAAAGGCTCTGGGAAGTCCTTCAGGAAAGAAACCTCTTTAACATGGTTTTACAAGGCACTTCTTAGACGTCTGCAGTTTGTGTTGGATGCAAGCCTTTTTTCACTTAACCATCAGTTACACCTTGCAGGACACACTTGTGAAAACACAGCTGTAGTCAGTGGGCACCTGGGCCCTTGACGCAGGAAGTGCAGAGAACATCCCGGTGTCAGGGAGACCCCTCCAGCTCCCCACAGACAACTGTCAGCAGGGAGCAGCCCCGAGGCAAGCCAGGAGCAGACAGGTGTCCTCTGTGCCTACTTACAGGTAGTGGAAAGTGTTCTCTCCCAGAAACCGGGAGACCTGGGTCTCTGGCCTGGCCATGCCACTTGCTTCGGGACCGGGGCACGTTCCCTCCAGCTCTAGAGCTACCACTCTGTAGGGGGACTCCAGGGCAGGGACACTCCACAAACTCCCAGCAAGGCCAGATGGAGCGAGGGCTCAGCCCCTTACTCAAATTCTCCATGAAGATGACAGAACAGGGAAGGCCTGCCTTGCTGGCCAGTTCTCTCAGGGAGGGGAGGAGGGAGGAGGGACAGTGGAAAATGTGTGTTCTGTCCCAGGTGAGCTGGCCCAGGATCATGTAACGCCTACCAGGCCCCAGGGAGAGTGCACCCGGCCCAGCCCAGCCCCTGCCTTTTCACATGGGGAACTGAGGCCCCAGCAGGAGCCTGGGACCCAGGCCTCGGGCCAGAAAAGCAGAGAGAAGGGGGCAGGAGGGCCTAGTGGGGAGCCTGCAGAGGACATGCTAGCAGCCCTGTAGCACCTGTCACTCGGCCATCAACTCCCTGCCTGATGTGGGGGCCACTGGCGATTTTCCAACCATCCTTTGTTGATTTCTTGAAAAGAAAAAACTTCCCATGTTCAAAGTACACGTGGCACTTTTAGGAATCGGAAGATCATGCGGAATCTACTCCTTTGTTCATTCCAAAGCATTTGCTGTACGTCCCCTCTGCACCTGGTGCATTGGGGGCCCGGGCAGCAGACAAACAGCACAGGGGACCAGGGCTGAGCTCCAGGGGCTGCCCAGCAATCTCCGTTCCAGACTTTCTCCCAAAGGAATATGGTTCAGGCACCTAGAAGGTGCTAGAAAAATGCCAAATGATGTTAGCCTCTGCCACCCAGTGTCTGCCTCACAATTAGAAACCAAATTGGTTAAGTTTTTTATCCTGTCCGCCAATTGTTCCCAAGCTAAATCAAACCACGGTAGAATGCCTCGGCCAGACTGTGGGGCCAAGCCCAGCACCCCGCTGCCCATTTTCCAAGCCTCATCCTACAACCATCTCTCTGGCCAGCAGTCCTCCCACTGCCCCATCCGCCACTGCAGCCCTGTGCTGGTGACCCTCTCGAGACACAAGGCCAACTCCCTCCACAGCCAGGAGATCATTCGTACAGAGTCCTTCCTCACTGAAACGCCACGGCAGGAGACCAGGAGGAAGAGGCTTTTTGGCACAGTGCTTTGTGGAAAGGATTGTCTTCCAGAGTAAAGCCACAAACCCCATCCAGGCCTTGAAAAGCCCTGTCTCACCTTCCAGAATCCTCGGGAGGCACACGCCACAAGTGCAGAAACCCAGACCACATCAAGGAGCACCACGCATAGTAAAACTTTCGCCACTCCCAGCGTTCCTGACTCGGAACCTGCTCCCCGCCTGTGCTCCTCTGCGGAAGACGGACTCGTAATCAGGCTTGCGACAATCACACCCTGGGCCTCTGAAAACCCGTGTAAAGACATCGCCCAGCATCATTCCCGCCCGCCATGAGCCAAGAGTGGAGCAGGGCAAATAGTCCTTGAAGGGAGCCATGACATTTGCAGAGCTCTGAAGCACGAGAAGTTGATTCACAAGTTCAAAATCCCAAATCATCTTTTTTTTTTACATCTCCCAATTGGCAAAAATACATACACAGAGAATATACATACATCTATACATATACACAAATTCATACATATGTATATTTTATAAAAAGGAAAATTTGGTCCTCTGAAAGTTTAGAAACCAGCAAGAGAAAAATGATTCCTCCGAAAGTGGTCATTGCCCGCCTCTAAAAAAAAGGTAGGTGGAGAAGGTGCATGATCACATATCAGAGTCCACGGAGGGGTGGTGCAAGGGAGCTCCAGGTGTAGACATTCTGAGAAAAGCTCCCCAGCTTATTCTAAAAAGCCCCCACTAAGAACCCCTATTTTGAAGCAAGCGAAGGGGCCGGCTCACTGGGAAATCAGTCAGAAAAGGCAAACCAGTCAAAACAGAGAGCTGAGACTTGGCAGGAAACACTCGTCCAGCTAGATCAAGTCTACACAGACTTCCCTGCCTCACCTAGAGGAAGGCCAGGCTTCCTGCAGCACTCTGGGCACCCTGATGCTGGGGTGGGGGCAGTGGGTTCACACATGTGAGAACAACCACAAAGGCTCTTCTGCCCTTTCACTTACATCCCACAGGGGTCCCAATTTTTGAAGGTCACTTTTGTCCTGAACAGACCAGTCAATCTCCTGGTTAACTGCCACCTCTGAGGTGCAGGGCCTGGACCACAAAGGATTCCTGCCACCTGTCACTCATGCTCTCCAGACATATCCTGGAACCTTCGGGATCCACTGGGGCACGCATCAGGGGACACTGCTATTTCTAGGGACAAAAGACTCCGTGAAGAGTTTCCATCATGCATTCAGTGGAAAATACCAAGTCCACCTAGACAGAGATAACCAAGTCACGGCACCAAGCCCAGCTTCCCCTTGGGACAGGCCGCAGGAGGGCAGGCTGCAGTGTGAAGGTCCAGACCCCAGATCACATCTAGCCAGAAGAGCGGCCAACTGAGTGGCACCTAGAAAGAGGGACCAGATGTCAAGCCACAAGAAATAGAGCTGCCGCTACGATCCCTTCTGTTCTATTTGATTTTGTGACTATGTGCACATGTTACTTTGACTGGAAAAGAAAAAGACAATAGCAAGATATGGGCGAAGAGGCAGCCCCGGCCTTAGGAGAGCAGCTGCAACATTAGATGATCCTCAAATGTTTGCTGGAAGAAAGGCATGTCGGGGCCATGGAAGGCTCTGAGCACCTTGCTAAAGAGTTTGCAATTTACTTTATAGTCAGGTGTCCTGCACATGACAGCGATTGAACAGGAGCTCTGCAAAGCCACACAGTAAGCAAGACAGATGGGCTCCCCAAGATGCAGAAGGCAGCAGGCCCCTGCAACAGAAGCCCTCGCCACTGGGCCACTGGACAGGCTGGCTGCTCTCTCTCCAAAGCTGCATCTTTGCAAGGCCACCATAACATTACACACCACTTAGGTTTCCCTCTCTGCCCATGGGCAGCAGCTCGCCACCTTACCAGTGGCCCAAAGGATGCCAGTCCCACATTGCTTGACCCTAGGAGCCAAACCTGGCCTTCTCCCCTTCTCTAGACAGTCGTACCGCAGAAGGAGGGAGGGCTGAAAGGATCCATGCCTGGACAGGCGAGATGTACCCAGCACACACTCAGAACATCCACTTTGTGGCCCGCCCAAAAGGATTAAATTCTCTCTGCCATACAGGTGGGGCAAATTCCCAAGATGCCAGGTAACAGGGCTGGGATTTCATGGGTACAATGAGTGACCTCGCTGGGAGACAGAAAGGGAGGGGAGAGCGCTGGGCTGGAGGGGCAGAGGCTGAGTCACAGTTCTTTCTAGGCCCACATCCCGCACTAATCAACTATGTGGGTCTTGGGTAAATCACCTTGCTTCTCTGAGACCCCAGTGCCTCTATTTACAAAATAATTATAATAATAGAAACGGTAATAGTTACAGCTAGCAAGCCTCATTTTACAAGCGGGGAAACTGAGGCACAGAGGGCACAGCAACTGTCCTCAAGGTCTCAAAGTCAAAAGCAGGATTGGAACCCAGGTGGTCGGGCTCCAAAACCTCTCCCGTAGTGTAGGTACACTAAGGGCTCACGGGTGAGCTCTAACTTCCCTTCTGTCCCCGATACCTCTGCTTCCACGACCACACTAAGTCACATGTATGCCACCTCCTATGTGCCCGTCCTTGGGGAAAAAGGAGCAGCCGTGACTATGTTGAAGGCACCTAAATCCTCCCTTTTAATTAACGTCCACACAGCCGCAGGGGGCTCTGTCTGTGCCAGGCTGCAAGCAGTACACTTACCGGCACAGTCAACAGCCCAGCCCCACGAGGCCACACGACTTCACTCTGGTCCACAACCCTGGCCATCGGCTCAGCCACTGGTCCCATCAGGACTGGGCAATAGTAGCTGGTTCCACACAAACCCATTCTCTGTCCTGGAACGGAGCTTGAAGCACTCACCAGCTGAGGTCACAGGCAGGGAGGCATGCTGACAGACAGAAGCCTGGCGCTTGTCAGTATTCAAAGGCTCACGCTGAAATATTCCAATAGCCAAGCTGCTTTCAGGAGGGAGTTTAACCACTGCTAGTCATCTGGTCTACCCAGGGCCTCCCGCGACCCAGCCAGCCCCATCCATATGGGGGTGGCTTAGAAACACCCCACTGACAAGTAAGGGCAGGACGTCAGAGGCAGACCCAAGAAACGCCTCTTCCTCAAAGGGTTTTCTCTTCCTGGCATATACATGAAGTCGCTGAAGCATCGAAAGGCCACATGGGAGAACGAATTTAACACCCGAGTCCACATCGAGGTGCTGCAGAAGCACATCAACCCACCCCAGAACAGGACAGGCACTGTGTGCGGGGAGAGGGAGGGACAGAATCCAGGCACCTGTCTGGTGCTCACAAATTCCCCCCTGGACTCTCCATTGCAGCCGGGCAGCACCGCAGTCCCAGCCTCAGTGAGCTTTCCCTGATTTCAGAGCTCTGCCACCCCTCCAGCGCCCCCCACTTTGTTTTGCTAATGAGGAAACAGTTAATACTCTCCCAGGCTCCAGCCCCCAATTCCCAGACTCTGCCCGTCTGACCAGCCTTCCACTGTATTTTGCAAAATATCCCAATCACAGAATCTGAAGGAAACCTAGTTCAACACTCCCCACCAAATGCTCACTTACATTCTGGTTGAGGAAACTAACTAATGAGAGGGCCAAGGGCCACGGGCCACAGGGAGGGGGTTGGGTTGGGCTGGGGGAGCGTCAAACACCCAGGAGGGACCTCTCAGCAAGGGGGGCAGCCACCCTTCTGGGCACGTGCCCTGGGGCAGCAGGGAAGCCAGCAGGATCCAGTGTGAAGTTTATGCATTCACTCACACACCTGAGGACACAAAGATGGCCTGGTCCTCACCCACCTCCCCATCGAAAGCCTATTGTATTTTCACCCACCTCCCCATCGAAAGCCTATTGTATTTTACCGCTGCATGAACTTGGATGAGTCACTTCACTTCCCTAAACTTTAGTCCCCTCATCCGTAAAATCCTCCTCCTCCTCACCTGCTTCCTGAGATGAATAAAGGAGCAAGCTTAAGTGCATCAATCACCTAGTGCAGCACAGTAAGTAGGTGCTCAACAGATGTTTATCTTCACTGTAAATATTTTTAGAAAGGCTGCAGTGTGTTCCCTGCCTGGCACGAAGAAAACCACCACCTACGTTAATGCAAACGGCTTGCCTTCTCATTAAGAACCACTGTAGCCAAAACGAGCTTAGTCTTGCTGGAAGGTATGGGTGTTTTTTTCTGCTTGCTGATAAATGGTTGTTTGGCACAAAGGACTTCATTGCAGGTTTGAATTGAATCCCATTAGACCAGCAGTCCCCAACCTTTTTGGCACCAGGGACCTGTTTCATGGAAGATAATTTTTCCACGGATGGGGGAGGGCCCTGGGGGGTCATGGGGGTGGGCACAGCTCAGGTCGTGATGTGACACCCATTTCCTAGCAGACCATGGACAGGACTGGTACAAAGCTGTGGCCCAGGGATTGGGGACCGCAGCATTAGACTACAGAATAAAATGACCATAAACCACACAATAGACCCCAGGGTCCCCGAAGGAAGCTACCAGCCACAGAGCACTGGTGTTGGGAACCCCAGGCCACAGTCCCTGTACCCTCCCAGTGAAGGGACAGAAATGAAACCCTACCTGACCCCTTCTGACCGGTACAGTTTGACAAAGGTGAGGCGGCCTCTGTAATGGACACACAGCCCCAGGAAGGTCCAAGGCCGGCAGAACAGGCTCTGGGGCCTCCCCCACATCTAAATCCCAGCTCTGCAGCCTCCTCCCAGACGGCCGTGTCTTTGGCCAAGTTACCGCTTCTAGGAGCCTGGTTCCCTGTCTGCCAGTAGGGCTCGTGATGGCCCCAACCTCCGAAAGTCTCCGTGAGCGTTACAGCAAACAATGAAAAGCCCTTGCCATGGGGTCTGGAGTGCATCTGCCTGTTGCTTTTATTTCTGTCTTTTTGGATAAACAGCAAATTCCTAGAAAGACGTCATTGTTGCTGATGCCGTCAGAAGATTCCAGTTGCGTAGGAGGAGGATGCCCTCCAGGATCAGCCCTGGCGGGGCAGACTCACTCGTAATTGCCACACTCGGACACCAGAGTGTGGCAGGACACTCGAGCGGCCCTTCCCTCCAGGGCCCCTCTTAACAGAAGGGAAACCAAGGCCCGGCAGAGCAAGGGGACTCATCCATGGCAGCCCCGTAAGGGGCTCTGAGCCCCACAAGTGCACCTTTCTTCACTAACCATTTCTAAAGGAACAGACCAGCGTGCTTAAATTAATCCCGATTACGTAGCAAAGAAGATTTGGATAGCTGGCTGGGGAGGGGACAGGGAGAATCACTAGTATCAGTTTACACAGGCCTAGAGAGTCCCAAACAAAAGTGCTCACTCACCTAGCCTGGCTGCTCAGAGCCAAGGGCAAGGTCTAGGGGCCTTTGACCAGTGCTAAAGTCTGGGGCCAGGGCTGGGCAGGGCAAAGGCCCTCCCCCTGCTCAAGCTTTGCTACCCTCTGAACTGTGGGTGACTAGCCCCAGGGCAAAGCCCAGATGCCAGCCAAGTTCAGCTGCTGGACTGGGCGCAGGGAAGCCCTTGGTGGGTTCTGCCCCCCTCTCCCATGCTACATGGTTGCCCCAGAGGACTTGGGCCTCCCCAGCCCATGGGTGTGGGCAGGCTCTCTGGTCCCTCCGATTCTGGGTGCTACAGGGCACCGATGTTCACACCGAGTGGTGTGTCTCACCTTACCAAACAGGGGCAATCCTCCAAACTGTGCACCTAAGTGTGGGCATGATAAAACAGAGAGAGCCCTGTTCGAAGAGTTAGAAGACCTAAATTCCTGTCCAGCTCTGCCACCAAATCCCTAAGGACTTCTGCGCAATCACTTCACCTATCTGGACATCAGCTATCCACACTGGACAGTTCAGGGAGCCGGGCACCCGAGAAGCCCCATGTTCCTCTCCCAAGTCGGATGTGGTCCTGCCAGGTGGTACAAGTCCAGCTTCCACGCCCTTCGTGGCGACCACACCCTCCAAAGCACGCCCCACAATTAGCCTATTATGCACAGAAGAAAGGATTTTTATAGCAGCCCTGTCGCCAGCCTTCTCTTGCTCATTCCTCCACTTACAATTACATCAGGTGGTGCGTCTGTGTGTCCGACTCCCAGGCAAGCTAGAGAGAACCGTAAAGAAAGGGCAGTGCCGTTCACGGATGTCATCTTGGCACCCAGCGCCATGCTCACCAAAGCACATGCTCAGTAAACTGCCAACGATTCAGAGCTGGACTAAATTTCACCCACAGCCAGGTACAAAGCAGGTTTTTTTAAGCCCCAAATTCTTCTGTTTGCTGTGGATCTGGGTCCCCCAGTGCGAAGCACCTGACCTGGGTTCTGGGGCCCACTGCACAGGGTACCAGCTGAGGGCATGAGCCCCACTGGGGCTGGCTGCAGTGCCCAGAGATGCTACAGACCAAAGAAGGGGTGCAGGGTAAATTCCCCAGATGTTACGCAAACACTATCAAATTATCTCTGTGACATGAGATGATTTACATGTAGTTGGCACCAGGCTGGTGCCAAGTCACAGCTGGAGGGGTTGTTCTCTTTCTTTCTTCACACACCTTTCACCTTTCATAGGAGGAAAGATGGCAGGATGCACGAAACACCAGGCTTGCTGCTCCAAGGGTCTCGGGGAAAGACTCCAGAGGAAAGAATTGGCAGACGCAACTCTCAGCCTCCGGGACCCACCTGCTAACTCTAAGCTAGACAATACATACAAATTATTTCCTAAGCTTTTGCAAGTTTTATTGGATGCTGAAGGGAACGGCAGAAGCCCTCAATCACGGACGAGATTTTATGCTGACTGAAACCCTCTCCCTGGAAACAAGGAGCTCAGGTGTATAATTTAAACCAGCACCGTCTGATGAGCCGGGATTCCAGAAGTGAGAGGAGGACACTGCCACCACGGATGAGAGTGAGACCCCAGACTGCATAAGTCTTAGCCGGTAAAACCCCAGGATCATCCTACCAGAAAGTTCTACCCACCACCTAAATGGCTGCCATTGAGGGGCTGCCGGATGAGGAAGTAGGCGTCATCCTGGCCTTCGAGGAGTTTACAGTCTAGTTGGGGAAGGAAAAAGTAAACTAAAAAGCCTACAATAAAAAATTCCAAGCTCTGAATGTCATGCAGCAAAAGTAGAAGGTGCCGTGAGGACAAATGCGGGGCAGCTGATTTCGATTTGGGGCGGGGTCCTGGGAGTGACTACTAAAGGCTTGACAGGGGTCAGGCAGGTGAGGCTCAGGCAAGAGGGACTTGGGGCACAGGTAGGGCCGGTGGGATGGGGACAGAGGCCCTGAGGAGGCCGGTGTCACCTGAAGCCTGCTGCACCCCAGGAAGCAAGGCGTAGGGACACAGAGCCCCTGCTGAGCCCTGAACGCCGGTGTAAAGAGGGCATTTTACCCATCTGTTCAGTCCTGATCTCCTGCCTTGGACTCAGGAATGAAGGAGAAGAACAGGAGGGAAGAAATGAAGTGAAGGAAACAAGAGCAGGTTTTTCACTGTGACGTCTACAGGGAGTGCGAACCCCCGTGCCGGGGAAATGCAGGGAGACTCCCCAGCTCCCCGACCCTGCCGGTCCCACAGACACTCCCCGGGAACGAACAGTCTGGGCTCACCCCGTCTGTGCCTCTGGCAGTGCGGGGCGACCTTGGCCAGGCCAGCTGACCCCTGGATGACTCAGCTTCCTGGTAGTGAACTCGTGAAAGGTCCCGGCAGGAAGGAGTCAGAGAGCTATAAACAGGGCCTTCCAGAAGCATCTGCCACACTTCTCTCCTTGAACCCCGGGCGGGGCTGTGGCCATTCAGCATTTCTGGAATTGCCTGGGTGAACGGTTTGCAGTCTCGAAGTGTTGTCCCTGGAGGTTTCCAGTAGATTAAATCAACTGTCATTTCCAGGCGGGCACACTGGAATGTGGAGGCGAGCAGGGCCATGAAATGGTACGTGGGCAGCTGGCTCCTCACCGCCCCTCGCTCCTCTGGCCGAATTCCAACGCAGGGTCTTCCCGGATTCCTCTTCAAAGCAAAAGTGCTTGTGAGTCTACATGTTACAAGCAAAGCCGAAATAGGGAGCCACAAGTTGTACTGCCCCGTGTAAATAAGGAGTGGAAATTTTAGAACTGGAAACTGCCCAAGAGACCATTTAGTTTTAGCTCAATCTTGCCATTTCACAGACGAAGAAATCGAGACTCAGACGAGTTAAGTGTTTTTCCCAGGGTTGCTTAGTTGGTGGGAGGCTGGTCATTTCAAGCTAAGCACAATTCACTCTAAAGCGCAAACGTTAATATAAACATTCTATGTGTGTCAATACGGGAAGATGTGCCTTTGCCTTCCTTCTCCTATCCCCGTTCCACGCCCTCCAGCCAAGCCAACCTCGAATGGCCAGCTCCGGACAGACAAACACCCCTGGGGTTCTCCCTGCCCCTTAAACTCTGGCTGCTCAGAGATCAGAAATCTGTTTCCAATTTAAAGCAGCCCAGGTTTGGAGTAACGTTTGGTTTTTAGGGTCTGAAAGAGAATTTCAGAAACGTTCTTATGATTGGATGATCAGAAAATGCAAAAGATCCTTGGAAGAGACAGACACTCAACGGAAGCTGAAAAACAAGAATTCTTACCCAAGGTCAGACAAAGCGTCACCAGCCGGGCCACTCTCAGAAGTCGGTGGGGAGAAAAGCACTAATTCCAAGGGTAAACGGAGCCTGCTGCCACCCACGGTTGTGCTAACATGCCATCCCATAATGGCAAACTGCTGTTTCAACTCCTTCTCCACCTCCTTCTGAAACTTGACTTTGGGGGGAAGAAAATAAGTAGCCGGGAGTTCATTTCAACTTGTAAATATATTCTTTATTGTTATATTGTTTTTATAATTATAAGTTTCTGAGCTGATATTCTTGAAGCTCTAAGGACTAAATATAAACCTTCAGTAATTTTCTAAGTAAGTGAATTTAACACTACACTCTTCTTGGCCTACATAAATACACGTACATTAAAATTCAGTTACTGCCTGAAAAGCCAGATTCAGGGGGGAAAAATCCATTAACAGAGACACATCCAGTCTCACGCACACTTTAGGGTTTTTAACCCTTTTGCAGACAACCCTTCTTCCCCACAGGGCGTTTTCTAAGGCTCCACAGCAACCCACGCAATCTTTGCGATCCTTTCTTCTGGGTGACAGCTCTGCATTGTCTAAGGACACTGAAAAAGGCCCACACACGTCCTCCTTCAAAACACCCAGCAAACGGATCTAGCAACGAACACTCCCTATGTCGAGGAATCCAAGGACACAGAAACAGAGGTGGCACTGGGTTGGCAGGTTGGTGCCTGTGTCGCCGCACTGGCCTCTTAGAGAAACAGGACTCAGCTTCCAGAAGCTGCGAGATCCGAGAGCTTCTGTCTACACCCTGGACTATTATAAACA
This sequence comes from Eulemur rufifrons, assembly GCF_041146395.1. Classification (NCBI taxonomy): domain Eukaryota; kingdom Metazoa; phylum Chordata; class Mammalia; order Primates; family Lemuridae; genus Eulemur; species Eulemur rufifrons. Next base: position 7,821,897 of record NC_090994.1, read on the forward strand.
CTAGGAGGAAAGTCTTGCAGCTGTGTGTCCCAAGCCCTTTATCAAACCCAGCTAACTGAGCACTTGGCATTTTATATGAGGATCCACGAGAGGACTGCTAAAAGGGAAGAGAGAGGACAGGAAAAAATGTCCAGCTATCCAGTTACATTCATTCATTTATTTATTTTAGAGATAGGGTCTCCCTCTGTCGCCTGAGCTGGAGTGCAGTGGCTTGATCACAGCTCACTGCAACCTCTGACTCCTTGGCTCAAGCGATTCTCCTGCCTCAGCCTCCCGAGCACCTGGGACTACAGGCAGGTGCCACCACACCTGGCCTCCAGTTACCTTTAAAAAGTGACAAGGAATGACACACAAACCTGAGTCTCTAGAGCAAGCCCCAGTGCTGTGAGGCTCCTTGTCACCTACACTGACAAGTCCCTCTTCACCTTACAAGTTGTGACCTGGCTGGGAAAGGCCACCCAGGCAAACCCTAAACCTTCACATAACACGTGACTGTATTTAACCTTTAGCCACTTATCTGCTTGCCGCTCCACTGGCCCTGACTGCCACCCATTAATTATGAACCAATTTTGAGCAAAAATGCCTTTGATAGGACCGCTTATCCTCCCTTCCTCCTCCTGTTTCCGCCCTTCTCGGGCCTCTAGCTCTGCAATGAAAGTTCCCACCCAGGGAGGAGGCTGGGCTGCCCTTGGGGGAACCAAAATTTCAGAACAGGGAGGAAAAGAGGAGCTGCCGAAACTGGTCCTGCCTGGCGGCTCCCCGGCCTGGTAACCCCAAACCTCGGACGCTTTCTCAGCTGATTCTGTGGTCGCAAGGCCCAAATCGGAGTGTCAGTGGGGTGCAGGCGTCCTGGAGATGGCCAGGCACCTGGGGAACAGGCTGTTACATTCTAGGGGACAGAGCGAATAGCTTTGTTGTAACATCCAGGTCTAGATATAGGTACTGAGATACGACATCTTCAGGGGGCCCTTCCTGATGCCTCTCCGTGAGGTTCAGGATCCCTGAGGACAGTTCGCCACCCCTTAGAAGAATGAGTCACTGGACATCTGTCCTCCCTGCCAGATAGGGACTCAGGTGGGGAGAGACCTGGGCTGCGTCGAGCCTCCTGCCTCCTGCCCACACACGGTTTTACCCCACAGGCACCCTTAATTATAGCCCTATGACAGGGAAGCATTCTGAGAAACATGTCATTAGGTGATTATGTCATTGTCGTGTGAACACAGAGCACACTTACACAAGCCTAGACGGTACAGCTTACTACACACCTAAGCTACGTGGCCCAGCACGTCACTCCTAGGCTGCACACCTGCACGGCACGTTACTGTAGGCAACTACAGTGCAATGGTATTTGTGCACCTAGAGGAATCTAAATATAGAAAAAGCACAATGGAAATATTGTATAAAAGATAACATTTTTAAATGGTACACCTGTCTGGGGCACTTACTCTGAATGGAGCTTGCAGGACTGGAAGTTGCTCTGGCTGAGTCAGTGAGTGGTGAGTGAACATGAAGGCCTAGGACGTCACTGTGCACTGCTGTAGACTTTATAAACAAAGTACACTTGCTGCTCTAAATTTGTAAGACAATTTCTTTCTTCAATATTAAATTAGCTTTAGCTTAATATAACGTTTTTACTTTGTAAGCTTTTTATTTGTTTTAACTTTTTGACCCTTTCATAATAACACGGAGCTTAAAACACAAACACATTATACAGCTACACAAAAATATTTTCTTTCTTTATATCCTTATTCTAATAAGCTTTCTTCCGTTTTTAAAATTTTGTATATTTTTACTTTTAAAACTTTTTTGTTAAAAATTAAGACACGAACACACGCATTAGCCTAGGCCTACATAGGGTCAGGATCATCAATGTCACTGTCTTCCAGCTCCACATCTTGTCCCACTGGAAGGTCTTTGGGGGCAGTAACGTGCACGGAGCTGTTATCTCCATGCCTTCTTCTGGATTCTTCTGTAACACCTCCTGAAAGACCGCCTGAGTCTGTTTTACAGTTAACTGTGTGTTAAAAAGTAGAAGTACACTCTAAAATAATGATAAAAGGTATAGAGTAGTAAATATATGGAACAGTATCACAGTCATTTATCATCATTCTGAAGTATTATATACTGTACATAATTGCATGTGCTAGACTTTTATACGACTGGCAGCGCAGTAGGTTTGTTTACACGAGCATCACCACAAACACGAGAGTAATGTGTGGCTGTGACATTACACGTTGCTAGGACACCACTAGGCAATAGGAATTTTTCGGCTCCATTATAATCTTATAGGGCCACGGTCATATATGGGGTCCGTTGTTGAGCGAAACATCATTATGCGGCACTTACTGTAATCTAGCAGGGGATGAAGTTACACTTTCACAAATGCCTTTTGAATCTTCCTAGGCAGCAACGTGAATAGGAATCAGCCTAAGGCAAGCCAACATTTAGCAAACCAACCACAGAGTCAGTGACTAAGGAAAGGAACTTTCTTCACTCTTCAGTTCAAGACACACCCTCAGTTCACCCCTTCCACTCTCATCCGTGTATATACACACACTGGCCACATCTTCTTTTCTTTGAGGGCTTCCCTGCCTCTCTGGTCTGACCCCTAGGATCTAATTATCAACCAGCCACCCAGTAACTTTAACCCAGGCTCCTGACAGCCCTGGGACACCACAATCCACATTAGGGCAGAGAAGGCAGGGGAGGGGAGGACACGGCGTGAGTCAGAGGCAGTGCCCAGCGGGTCCCGCTGCCCGGCAAGCCTGGCTGGCCAGCTTCCTGCAGGCTGCAAACCTCCACGTTCCGCTTCTAAAAGCCAGGCCCTGCACAAGGGAAGGCAAAGCGCCCGCAAAACCCTCAACGTGGGCACCGTGGGGACCCTGAGACAAAGGCACCTATGTGTTCCCTCCTTTTCCTCTTGAGCAAGCAAGGAAAACAGAGACGGGAAAGACCAAGGTGGGGAAGAACCCAGGCATCAGCAAACACACACAGCCATGCTTCAGGGTGATTAGTCACCTTCCCGCCCCTCCCCACGACGTCCCCAGACTCATCTGCCTGGTGCTCAGGGAGACAGACTCCCCTGAAAAACAAGAGTGGGCATATGAAGTGAGAACCCCTACGCCCTGGGCATGCCACTGCCCTCCCTGAGGGTGGCCTCGTCCTTCCCCAGCCCGCTGGTTACTGCTGCTATCATCGCCCATCCTGCATTACCAATTTAAAATGTATGTCTGAGCACACTGGGTAGGACTCGGCTCTTCCTCGCTAAGCCAGCCAAAGAGGCGGCAGAGATGGCCACCCCATCTTTGCTCAACAGATGGGAGACACTGTGTAAGGAGAGAGGTTAAGTGCCCAAGGCCACGCAGCTGCAGTGAATCCTCGGTCGTGCTGGAATGAGAGCCTGGATTTTCCATTCCAATGAGCTAACTCTACCCCTCTAACAGGATCCCAGTTTGATAATAAATACCATGACCTGGCACCTGCAGAGAGCTTTATACTTTCTAAACTGTGTTCCCTGCAAACCTGGCTGTATGTTCTTACTAGATGCAGTAAGTGGGCCTAAAAGGGAGGCAGGACGGTCCCTGTTACTCTTTCCTTTGTCAGAAAAGAAAACTGCAGCCCTAGTGGACCAAGGAACTATGATGTACACTGTTCTTCCCACTAGGTCACTTTCACACTGTGATCTGGAAAAGAATGCTCAGACCAGTCTGAATTCAAATCACTATGCTGAGAGCACCTCCAACTCCCTGCCGAAAGGAGAAGGTGCCAGAGCAGCTGCAATTTGTTCCAGAGAGGGAAGCCAGACAGAGCCAAAAATATCCCGTGGCAATAACCATTTGTCATCATCTCCTCCTTACTGACGTATGTGCTTGAAGAACTCCTAACTATACGCTAGCACCCTGCATTCTGTGCCATATTTTCAGAGTGCCGCAATTTCCTGCTGGTGCTCCCTGGACTCCAGTTCCTCCCTCCCAAGACCGCAGCTGGGCTTCACCCCCAATCCCAGCTCTTTCTCTTCCATCTCCCAGAACCCGGCTCAAGCACTCGGCTGCCATGAAGCCATGAACAACCACTTACTTGCTCCTGCCTCGTTCCCTCCCTCACTTCTCCCGCCCCAGCTCTGTAGCAGAAGGCGGCCTGAGTCCCGGGGCATGATATTTCTCTGACGCTCGGCGTTCTCAAATGTGAAATGAGAAGCAACACGTGCCTTTTCTCGCCTTCAAAGGAAAGCTAGGAGGATCAAATGACCAAATAAAAGTTAAAATGATACAAAAATACTGCACTGTACAATTGCAACGGCAATATACAAACATATCTAGGCATTCAAGTAATAACACTTTTACAAATAATAATAGAAGCTAATATTAACTGAGTGCTTATCAAGTGCCTGGCGCTATTCTTAACACTCTAGGTGTATCATCTCAATTAATTCTCATAGTAACACTCTGAGGTGGATACTGTTATTATCCCCGTTTTACAGATGAGAAAAATAAGGTACAGAAAGGTTTCAGTAACTTGACCAGGTGCCATTCCAGGCGGTCTGGCCCCAGGGTCTGTGCTGTTAACCTGAACAGCCCTAATCAGTAAGCATATTGCCTCTGATACAACCTGTCATTAGCTTAGCATTTTAAGGTTTACAAAAGCCATTTGCAAATGTGATCTCACCTAAGCTTCCCAATAGCCCTGTCAAAAAGGTAAAGTAGATGATATTAGTCTAGTTTCAGGAGGAGAAAACCAGCCCAGAGAAATGATTTGCCCAAGATTTCCGAGCTGGTTACTGGCAGGGACCAGGACTTAAATTCATGGGGCCTGCCCCCTAGTTTGGTGGCCTCTCCAGGGGCTTCAACACCGGCATAATTCTGACATGCACACACCCCTCCCAAGCCCCCACTCACAGCAGCATCTCAAATTCACCTTTCTGGCCATGCCAGGGAACAAAAGCTGTCAGCACAAGAAGAGACAGACGGGGTCAGGGGGCTTTCACCAGCAGAAGGTACCATAGACCACGCGGCCAGCCAGACCTGAGGGTCCTAGAGCTTTCTGAGTCCCTCACTGGATGCCTGTGATGGATTCAGAGGCTCAGTGGACCCAGAGGAAGTCCTCCAGGTGACACAAAGCTGCAGCCACTCAACTTGACCCACAACGGCCCAGAAATTTCCTAAACCTGTTATGCAACTCTTGCTTCAACCACGCTGCTGCTGGGATTTCTCCCTATTTCAACATGTTTTGTTTTCTCTTCAGAGAGAAAGCATGAATGTGAAACCTTAACACCTCTTAGTGACCACACAACGCCCCCTCTGGACTGTCCGGGATTACGAGTAGGGTGGGGGATGTTTCCAAAGGTACCTTGCATGAGCCAACCTGAGTTTCCAGAATGACTAACAGCCACAGGAGTGAGGAAGAGGACGGGAGGGGGTAGTACAACTGAGGACCACTGTCTCCTACAGCAGGAGGAGCCAATTCAGGAGTGCCCGTCAAAGAAACTGGAAGGATGCGCCCTGCAGGCTTCGGACCTTCAAGACGGCAGCAGCTGGAGCAGCCCAGAGCCCAGACAACCCAGACCGTGTTTTTAGCTCATCTGAAAGTACACATCAAGACAGTGATGCTTCTCTCCAAAGGGAGTCGGTTCTGCCACCTCGGCTCAGGTCTAATTATAGAGAGCATGCTTGCTGCGGGAGCAGGAGCCAGGCCTTCTTATGTTTGCAGCCCAGTGTCTAGCACAGTGCCTGGCAAAGAGGACACTCAGGAAAGGCAGAATGAAACAAGTGGCCAAAGGCACAGCCTCACAGGGTGTAGCTGCTGCTTGCTGGGTTCTACTGCAGAAAAAGAGGACAAGACAAAACAAAAACGGGCATTTATTTAATAGCAGGTTTTAAAGCTTTCTTTTTTTGGGGGGGGGCATCTCTTTAAAACAGCCACACTTTCCTTGATTCAACCAATATTCACAGAATATCTCTACTTGTTATGCTCTGGTGGGCCAGTCGGAGGAAGACTGCAGGGGAAAGAGTATCAGTCTTGCATGTTATTTGCAAGGCAACCAGGACAGCTGAAGGACTATAGGTGGGGAGAGACGCCGGATGGGAACTGCACAGAGATGTAGATGCCCCTTTGCCCCTGGCAGGCTCTGCTGCACCACGGAGCGTGGGCTGGATTTTCCCTCCCACCACCTCACCCTGCCTTACACACAATCCCAGACTGAGAATGCATGCCGTGACCTAGCACTGCAGACACCTCTATCCTTCTCAAACTGTGTTCCCTGCACACCTGGCTGGATTTTCTAACTAAACGCAGTCCGCGGACCCGCAAGGGAGGCAGGACGGTCCCATCACTCTTCCCTACTTCAGATGAGAAAACTGCAGCCCAGCAGGAAGCTGGAGTGAGCAGGACCAGCTACGCTTGATCTGCACAATGAACGCAGCAGATCATCCACCAAGCGCTTACTGCGCACCTACTGTGTGCCACGCACCTACTGTGTGCCGGGTGCTGCTGCTGGCAATGAGAACACACCAGAGAAGAAAAGAACAAAAATCCCTGCCCACCTGGAGCTGACATTCTGGTGAGGGGAGAGAGATCATAAACATTATAAATAATATGATAAATAAAATATGTTCACAATATAAATAAGTAAACAATAGGATGTGTTTAGAAGGTGATAGAAGGTGACAAATGCCGTGGAGAAGAACAAAGCAGGGATGGGCAGTCGGCAAGTGTGGGGATCCTCAAAGGAGGGGAGGCCACCGAGTCCCCTGAACCAAGGCAATGGGGAGCAGAGGGGAAGAGAAGGAAACAAATTTGAGGGGTACTATGGACACACACAGGCAGGTCTCCCATGCACATGGGGGCAGCAGCTGGAGAGAAACCAGAGATGGTCCCCAGGAGACCGAGGGAGGGACACAGGTGGAAGGGCCAGCCCAAGGGGAGGCTAGGACGTACAGTTTGGACACACTGAGGCTGAGGAGGCTGCAAGGCAACTGGAGATTCAACTCCCGAGAGCCTGGGCCCGCGATAGTGATCTGGGAGCCATCAGGGCCCAGGCAGAAACTGAGCCACATGTGCTGGGGACAGATGAGGGTGGAGGAAAGGAGCCAGACCCATGGAGGGAAATGAGGGCTGGGGTCATGGCAGAGCCCCTCTCGGGGTGCCCTTGGCAGGTCGGGAGCAGCAGGCGGACCAGGGAGATGACGACTGACCAGCAGTCTCCCTGAGGCTTTGGCCGAGTGGGGGACGCAAAGGCCAGGGGGCAGGGTGAGAGGTGAGTACACAGTGACCAACTGTCAACAGTCCTTTCATAACATTTGTTATTTTAAGGAGAAAAAAGGGCAACAGAGTTTGTTTATGGGAGGAAAGTGTTAGGGTGGTACTCGGCATGTGGGGTCAAGGCGAGAAGTCTGGGTTCGTTTGTTTCGGATCGGCCGGGCTTGCACCTGTAGAACGCTCCTGAGAAGGACTCAACAGAGAGGGCAGACTGGAGGTCCTGGAACCGTTCACTCAAGAGCCAGGGGACAGAAATGACTACCACCATCACCATTTCCTGTGGCGAGAGCCTCACATACACGGCCTGATTTCACACCTTCCACAACCCTCTAAAACAGATCTTGGTATTAATATCCCCATTTTGCAGAGGAGGAACTCTGAGCTTACAGAGGTCAGGTGATGAGCCCAGGTGTAGAGCCAGGATTCAAACCCAGGTATGTCTATGTGGTCCGTACACATCACCCTTCCCTGCTGCTGTGGATTCAACCTAGGGGAGTGAGGGACACCTGTTGTCTTAGGGGAGGTGAGGGGGGCAGAAGGCAAGAGCATTTGGAGGGGCAGGGACAGGAAGACAGGTTTGACTGGGGCCCTGGTTTCTCTATGAAGTAGGATGTGAGAGGCCATGCTGAGGCTGAAAATGGTGGAGCAGGAGGGCTGAGGAGCAGGAGGACACAGGCAGTTGCCCAGAACACGTGGAAGGCCAGACTGCGGCACTGAGGGCCCGGGACGTCGGGGAGCACACATACGCAGGACACCACAGAGGTGGCAGGGCTCAGCCATACAACGGACAGACAGGCTGTCTAGGACCAGGGTGGGGCAGGCCAGGGCTGGAAGAACCACAGACAGAGAACCTGAGGGCCCAAGAGCAGCTGCAGCGATGAAGCTTGGGGTCCAGGCTATGAGACATCTGTATTTAAGATTGCAGCAGCAGGGGGTTCTAAGTTAGGTCAAGGCCCAATGGAGGCAAAGGCCGTTGACCTCAGAGGCACAGAGAATGGAGAGACTTGGAGGTGAGTCGGGCGGTGACTGGGGGGCTATCCTCAGGTTGATGATGTGGTCTGCAGTGGAAGAGCGGTCTGCACGTCAGAGGCCACAGTCCTCAGAGAACGAGGGGCCGTGACTGCAGTCATGTTGGCAATGATGACAATGAAGATGGGCGCTAACACCAAGAGAGCGTCCGCCATACTGTCTGTAGCGGGCACTGCGCAAAGTGCCTGAGGGCTTAACCCTCACAACCCCCCCACCAGGGGATTAGAGTCATCCTTCCCCTTTTTACAGATGGGAAACAGAGAGATTAAGAAATGTGCCCAAGATCACACCTAAGTGGGAACTGGAACCCAGTCCCAGGCAGTCTGGCTCAAGGGTCCACTTCCTAAGGGTTAGGAAGAGGAGTTGATTTCCATGAGGACGGGGAGGTGGAAGGAAGTTCGGTGAAGAGGGGAAAGTGTAAGGGGGCTTGTTAACAAGGAATTTCCCCAGGGCCCAGTGGAAAAATAAGGGGAGAAAGAAGGAAAGCAGTAACGGGAAGTTGAGCCCGGAAAGAGAAAGCAAGAAGAAAATTAGCATCCCCAAGTCAGGAAACAAAACTCAGAGATGCCAAGTGTCCTGCCCAACCAGTAAGTCAAAGCCAGTTCTCTGAGGGTGAGAAACCCAGCTCAGTAAGAGCTTCAGGGAAGGTTTACAGCTCAAAAAAGAGAAAATGAGTGGATACATCCGTCCTGTGAAAAATGTCAGTGGTGAACACTCCAGAGGGGTGGGGCAGCAGGCCCTGGGCAAAGCATGCCTTCTGGGATGGCCCAGCCACCACGACTCTCAGGCTGTGTCTGCAGCCAACACTAAAGGGGCTCAAAAGCTTCAGATTGAAAACAAACAAAAACAAAAACAGGTTCAGTACTGGCACAGACAGGAAAGAGCCAGAAGCTCTGGGGTTCAAGAGAGAATGACAAAGGCTTCGACAGGAGCAAGTGAGTTCACCCAATGAGTCAGGGAAGGGCAACCCCCAAAGTCAGAAGAGATCACAAGCCCAAGACTGTAAAACAAGGAAAGCAAGACAGAAGCCCTGAGATTGGTCATCGCCCCAAAGAGCAGAGGGGACAAAAGCCCTCTTCGATGAGATGGCCACAGGGAGCTGAAACGTGTCCTCATGGAAGCCAGGAAAAGGTATGGGAAGCACACCCTTCCCTTCCAGGGGGCACACGTGTCCCCAACCCACATATGCACCATCCTGTGTGGTTTAAGCAGACACTAAATCCCCCCATTCAACCCCAAATGCCTCTCCCCACTAAAAAGCCAAGGCCCCCTTTGCTGCCCACCATACTCCCGGGCACCCCCTGCAACCCACGCCCCAGCCTGCCCCTCCCCCCATTTCAGGGCAGAGGAAAGTGGCTGTGTGGGAGCCCCAGGGCCACTTGCCCCTTCCTCTGCGGCAGGCCTGAGGGGTGCAGATCTGGGCTGCAGGTGTCAGCACGCACCCTGGGAGCTCCGGAAACAAGGAACAGGACAGGACCTCGGCTCAAGAGTACCCCTCTTCTGCACCTCTCCTTGAAGAAGGACAGAAAAGAAGCAGGGGGAGGTGGATGTGAAGGAGAGAAAATCGGAAGGGAGAGAGAAAAATCACTATAATTTTGTTCCAGGAACTAGAGCAATTTGGGATTTCACGCCCTTTTGAAGCTCAATGGCATCTACCGCACTGCACTTTGTTTCAAACGCACTGGAGTGGGTGGGAGGAGACTCTGGCAGCTGCCTGCCTGCTCCCCCTCCCCACCCACCAGCACCCTTCCCACCAACCAAGCCAGCCTGCACGGAGGAGGCCACGAGGAGAAAACTCAGAAATCGAGGGGCACTGGACGGCCCCAGCCGGGCCCCTGGCTCACTCAGTGCTGCGCCAGGCGGGTCAGGGCTGGCTGCGGATGTCCCTGAGGCCAGCCCGAGGACAGCACCCACCGGCTCCTACAGCACATGCCTCACTGCGCTCACTGGGAAGGAGGGTTCATCCCCGTAGAGTCAAAGGCAGGGCTTCCCTGACAAGCAAAGCAAAAGAAGGGCCGCGAGAGGGTCAGCGGAAGTCCCACGGCTTCAAATCTTTCCTGTTTCCTTTTGCCCCTGCTTTCACCACGGCGGGACCCAGCGTGGTCTCCGAGCGGTGTGCCTAATCTACTTGGAATTTCCTCCTCCACCCACCTGGCATGCTCCCCACAGTCTTCAGCACTCCTGACCAGACCAGGGGTTCTCACAGCCACCCCAAGTGCCACTTGTCACTTTGGGACACCAGGAAGAGGTTCATGGAAAACCTGCTGCCAAGCCCCAAAGGGAAAGAAGCAAATCGTTGCTACCAAGTGCCGAGAGCCATGCGGAGACCCTGTGCTCCCTGCCTTTGTACACCTCCGCTGCCCACTCTAAGCCTGGGGACAGTGAGAGGTTCCAGGGGCCTGGCCTTTTACGGATGAAGGAGCACCCATCCCACAGTGGGACTAAGCGAAAGAGGAAGATGCAGGAAGGAGCAGGAAAATTGCCAAAGGTCTTCCAAATAACCATTTAATAATTTCAGGCCTTTGCCTGCTGGAGCCCCAGAGACATTGGGGAGCCTCGGGTTCAGTGGTTTTCATACTTTTTTGACCATAACCTCTGGCCAGCAGTGCACGTCACACTGCCACCTGGGGTACACACATATAACTCAGAGTTTCAACCAGCAACAGTTCTCCTACTGCATGCTGTGCACACTCATATTTTGTACTCTCACCAATACTTTTTAAAATGCTGACTCTACTAAATGGGTCATGACCCACAGTTTAAAAAACACCAGTCATTAAAGTGATACTGGGGGGATGGGACTTCATGAACAAGCAAATTTAATATTATTATATAATTATAAGCATTAGTGAGGCTGCCTTTCTGCACTTAGTACCACAAAACAAGCAGCACCAGGCTCAGAGTGGAAAGTGACCAGCACTGATAGAAAAACTGGGGGAAAGCTAGCCAACTCAGCACTCTCACTTAGCATTTCAAGAAAGATAAAAATACATGTCTTTCAAAATTCAAAGAAAACTTTTTTTCTTTCAAGATATAACTTACATGGATTTGGTTTCAGTGGTAATAATGATTTTGAAATATTCGAGGAGCATAAAAGAGGGCAGTGGGTGTCCTGTGTCCAGAGACATGGGACATGAAATGTGGAGAAACACTAAACAGTCCCCATTTTACGGCCCCCATGTTACGAGGGACGAAAGTAAGGCACAGAACAGTGCCTGAGGCATGAAGCAAGTTAGGGGCAGGGCTTGAAATCCAACCCAGGTCTCCCGACTCAATTATTCATGGGTTCCACCGTCATTCAAAATATTTAAGAGGAACACAGCTGTGGTCTCCCCAGTTGAAGCATTTCCATGACTGAGGCTCGGATGCATCCCCGACCCTCTGCTGAGCACACACAACTGTGCTGGTCTTGGCAGATCTCAGCACTCTGGGACAGTCTCCCCGGGTCATGCAACCTGGGCTGGAGCCACTCCACTCTCTGCGCTTTTCGTCTCAGCTGAAAATTGAACAGACTAATCCTTGCTATCCCTTCCAAGAAAGTTGTAGGAAAAACGAAAGATGCTTTGAAACTAATCCTGCACACTTAAGAACAGAAGAGCCCCTAAGGGTCATCATTTGGGGTCAGAATTTCAATCCCATAACCTAGAAGACCTCACTGTTTAGCCACCCCAAGCCTCATTTTACAGACAAGCCAAGGAAAGCCAGACCGTACGCGCCATGTTAACCTGTCCACAGGTGAAAACTGCTACAGCAAGTAATACTAAGTACACAGGTGACGTCTCAATCAAAACATACCAACGTCTCCAAGACCGTGCAGGAGGAACAGGGAACTAAACACAGATCCCACACTTTGAATGGCTGAGACAAATGCTTCTTCAGAGTGTCAAAGGGAGCTCAAAAGACATGACTAATTATCTCTAATCCTAAAAATAAGCTAAAATGATTCCGTGAACCAAACTCACAGCAAAGAGGCCCAGGGCCTCAGAAGTCGTGGGGTTCCTTGAGGGGACATTCATCTCGAGACACCAGTGACTCTGAAGCCTATCACAGAACATCTTCCCTGCTCCCAACTTTTCTACACTCTGCCCAGGGCACTTGAGACAACAGCTTCAACTATGAGGAATTTTATTACATTTGGGGGTTTCTCTCTTATACACATGCTGCCTGGTATCTGCCAAGGGTCTTTCCTGGAGAAGCTTTGAAAACCTAAGAGACAGGATCTCCCTGATCCCAGCAGGAACAGTGGCAGGCAAGGACCATTCCTCTGATTCCCCACTGGGACTCTGGAGGGACAGACGAGTGATGGCTCAGACCCAGAGGCACACTGGAAGCCCAGGCCTTTTCTCACTGGACTTGTGCCTGTCCAGCCGCTGACTGCCAGCTCCAAGAGAGCTGCCCAGAGCCGGGAAAACCCTCTGAGTTAGACATTCTGGCCTGCACACCTGCTCACGTGGGGCCAGCACCAGCAACAGGAGACAGCTGCTGGTGGGTGGCTCTGTGGGCCCAGCCCTGGGAGACAACTGCCACCTAGGGAGGCCTCAGAATTCCCCAAAGCACACTGGAGCTGCAGCCAGAGGATTCAGGTGGCTAGGAGCCTGCTCAGGTTAATCAGTTCACCTGTCTGTGCCTCAGTTTCTTCATCTGTTAACCCCCGGGGCTGCTACATGAATTAGATGAGTTACACCTATGAAAGCGAAGCGTGTAACACTCCATACTAGTATCACTTCCTGTACCACCCTGTCCCCCTGGCCATCGGTGTTCTGGGCACGCTGACAGAGGGCAGCTCTCTAACAGGCAAAACCAGCCTGCTGCCTCTTTACAGAAATGGGTTTAAAACTACCTGGGCAAGGAAGGGACAGGACCGGGTTTAAAGAACAAACTGAGTGCCCATTACACAACCCATAGTAAGGGGTCCATAGGACAAGCTCTCCCTGGCTGCCCACCGGCCTGCCTCCCCGAAAGCAAAAGGAGAAGGCAAACGTCACTGCGGGTCTCACTGTCTCCCAGCGGCTCGGCTACCCGAACTCCGGGGAAGAGGTGCAGGAACCCTGAGAAAAGGGGATCACACGGGACGTCGCCGAATCGGTACCACGGAAAGAGCTGCCAAGAGCCGAAAGCTCTCCAGACAACCTGGGGGACCGCAGCCACACGCCAGGGCCGGAGGGCGCGCGGCCGGGCCGGGGCCACGTTTCCCAGCGCAAGCGTGTGAGCGCTTCCCCGCGGGGAGCGCCGCGGAAACCGCGCACGTGAGGGCAGCCCGGGCCGGCCCGCACGCCCGGCGCGGAGGGACTGTGCAAAGCTGCAGCGATCGCCTCCCGGGGAGCCCCGCCGCCGCCCTCGAGGCCAGCAGCGCTGGCCCCTTCGCCTCCCCCGCCGCAGCGCCGCCAGCACCCGGGGCCGGACACCCTCGCGGGGTCGGCAGAAGGAGTGGCGAGGCGCGCTTCCCGGAGCCCGGGCTGCGCGCGCCTGCTCCCGGGGAGACCCCGGCCGGCCGCGGCCCCAGGGACAGCGTGGTTTCGGGGCGCTGACGCGCGCGGGATGCAAACGCGCGCGCGCGTCCCTGCTCGGCTCCCTCGGATCCCTGCGTCTCCCCGCGCCTCACCTTCACCGAGTCCACCGGGTACATGACCGAGTGCTCCAGGATCCCGGCCATCGCTCCGGCTGTCATGTGGGTGGATACGGAGGCGCTGGTCGGCAGGTTCTCATAGTCCTCCGGCCCGGCAGCGTCCTTGCCGCCGCCGCCGCCATCTCGGCCGTCCCCATCCATCCTGCGCCCCACAGCCTGGCTCCCCACGCCGCCGCTGCGGAGCTCCATCCGCCGGCTCCGCGGGGCGCCGGAGGCTGCAGGAGGTGGGCAGGGAGGGGGAGGGGGCGAAAAACTTCACTTCTTAAAGTGAGAACCACCTCCCCGGGGCTGCGGCGCCTGACGCCATGGCGGGCTGGGGTGGAGCGGAGCGGCCCGCGCCTCCAATCACTGGAAAAGAAGCGGCCGGCCGCCGCCGCGCCATTGGTGTGCGGGACGCGGGGGCCCGCCTCCCTGTGTGACGTCACTGTCCAGTGCACATTTCCCAGCAACCGGACGGGGGCGAGGGGAGACGTTGGGGTGTCCGGGGAAGTTGTACTACCTGGAGGATGGTGCGGGTCCGCGAGGGACAGGCACGGGAGGTCACCGGGGAGGGTCGGCCTGGCCGCAGGGGGATGTGCCCAGAGCTGGAGGAGAGCTGTGGCTCAGGGAAAATCCGCCCCCAGGGCCGGTGTCTTTGCAAACCGTTTTGCTCAGCAAGCTTTGGCATTCCTAAGGCCTGAAGTTAAAATTCAACATCCCGTTCTAGACTGCTTTGTTCAAAATTTATCCTTTTACTGAAAACACATAATACATAGCTAAATTTGTTCCTCCTCTTGTTCTCACAAAGAGGCCAAATCCACTCTGCCCTAGGTTGAACTAGACTGGGAGTAGTAACCAGGATGCAGCCCCTTTAAGTAGGCACTTCCAGCAAATTTTCTTGAGGTTTGAGATGCCCGGGTCTTTAGAGGCCTGGTCTCACTGTAGGAGTGCCAAGTGGCTGAGAGTAAAGTCTTACAGCCTTGCCTCTGCCTGTCTTATAATTTCTGTTCTACTAGTTCTTAACGTCATCCTTAACTGGCTTCTTCAATAAATTGTAATCCAGGCTGTTTTATTTTAACTTAACATTGTCTTGCTCCATCTGGGGGAAGGGGATAGAAGTCAAAAAATAGGGTAAGGCCCTGTCTGCTTATGGAATGTCTGCCACCGAAATGTGCGTGGTCCGAGGCTCAAGATGACTGGGGTTGATCCATTTGCTTCTTTGGCAGCAGGGCCTCCCTGCCTCATTTGGATGAGGCTTCTGGTCAGGGAGGCTGGGCCTTGAGATATGAAAGAATGGAGGGGACCCTAAAGATGCCACACCTGCTCTCTGCCCTCATGCTGGTCCCAAGGTTCAGATCACAGAATTCCAGGCAGCTTTTAGGGATGTGAGTGTCAGTAGAGACGTGAGGACCAAGGGCAATGTTTCCTCATATTTGGTAGCTTCAGATAGTAGCTCCCAAAATGGGTCCTAAGAATATATGATAGGTAGAGACAGGCTCTGTTTAGTAATAGCTAGAGAAAAAATTCTCTACTTTTGTCAAAGGTGGTTTTTTAAAGAAATGTTGATTAAAAGCTGCTGATATTCATTTAAAAAATGGATGCCCTTTAGCCAGTACGTAAGAACCCACTGTCCCACTTCTGGGTATGTGACACGAAAACCTGAATGTGCATCAAGCTCTTTTTCAAAGCATTGTTTATAGTAGTAAATAATTGGAAACAACCTACATGTTCAACCAGAAGGGAATGGCTAAGAGGAAATTATGACGCATGTATTAGTGAAATATTATGCAGCCATTAAAAATTGTGGCTATATTATGCAACAACATGGGAAATGATTATAATGTAATGTTAGATGAAAAAGCAAAACAAAATTCTATAACCATTACTCTCACAAAGATGTAAATATTCACAGGAAAAGAGTGAAGTGGTTATTATAGTGATAGAGGATTGATTGTAGGCAACTATTTCGCTATTTTTCAGAACTTAAATAATACTTATAGTATGTCTATAGTTTAAAAATTAAAAGAATGAATCATTTTTAGAATATATATCCCATATATACTATATATATAGCACATAGTATATATATACCATACACTATGTATGTACTATATATCCTACATAGATGTGCGTGTGTGTTGTATATACCTCCTAATGGATTACAATGGCGACACTGGTGGAAAGAAATGACATTTTGGATATTTTAGAGGATTCTTGGAAAATATGAATATGTTGTAATCTTCAGAGACATGATTTTTTTAAAATTTTATTACATAAATGTAAAATCAGAACCAATTGAAATTATTTGGAATATTTATTATAAGTATTCAATATTTTTTTCCCCATATCTGGCAAACACAGTGGTTTGGCACTGAGCATCCATCTTATGTTCCTTTTTGGACTGCAGTGGCCAGAACATTTAAAGCCACATTTCCCAGACTCCCTTGCAGCCAGGGATCTAGCTGTGAATTATATTCTGCCAATAGATGAACTATCAAGATCTGGAAGGTGGAAGTGACATGAGGCTCCCTTCCTTCTGCTTTGATGTTTTCTGCTGCTTAGCAAGGTCAGAGGCACTTGAGGTAGGAACAATTGGGGTGGGCAGTGGCTTCCCTGCTGCATCAGCGTTGCAGTGTCTGGTCACCAGATTCGTGGGTGTTGAGAGTCATCTGTGGCAGTGGGGTGACAGTAATGATGGTGGCCTCCTGGTCCCCATGCCATGGCTTCAGTTGGTGGCCTTCTGTTTCCTGACCTTCGAGGCCATGGCAGAGGTAGCCACTCCCTTGGAAAGCCAGTTTGGCAATGTGGATCTGCTCCTCCACCCCTCCCCATAATATTGTGTGTAGCAGCAAAGGGCATAGTGATGAAGGCGCCATCCCAGATGTCAGGGATGTCAGAATGCAATGGCCAACTCTACTCCTAGCCCTCTGGGGAAGCCCTGCTGGGAGAGGGCAGCATTCCAGACACCATACCCCAGCGCTTGGGGCACACCACCAGCAAAGAGGCAGCAGCTCTGTCTTTGAAAGGCAAGAACATGAGGACCCAGGAGCAGAGGAGCGGCAGCTAACTTGATTCTCTCCCATGGGGCAGGCCAGGAGACTCAAAATGACTTGCTGCTTCTACCAGGGTCTGACGTAAAGTTCCCGAACGTTGAAGTTCTGCAGATGTCATCATGCTGCCCTCGCCCAACTGGGAGCCGAGCTCAACTTGGAAAGGGGAAGTTACAGAGTGTGCTGGGTGCAGAACACCCGGCTTGGAATCACAGACCTGTGCAAGCCCTGGTTCCACCACTGACTGGCTGTGCTGGGGTATGGTGTCTGGAATGCTGCCCTCTCCCAGCAGGTCTTCCCCTATTTAGTTGGCACGCTTCCTCCTCTGCAGACTGGGGTCATTGCTACTTACCCCACGGTGAACAAAATATAGAAAAATAGAAGGAAACCTCATGGTGAAATAGACATAATTTGGGGGTGTTGGGACGAAAGAGGACAGAAAGTCGGGGGTGCAGAGGGAAGGGCCCCAGGCTTTCTCCAAAATCCTGCTTCTTTCATAATAATTACTGTAACCCTGACATCTGCCTGCCCACCCATGGAACACACAGATACAATACCACCCTACCCAGAATTTAACCAATGCTGGTTCTGCCCCTGGGGTCCCAGCACTCCTCTGCCATGCGCCAGAGAGAAGGCCCCTTGCCACTGCAAAGCAACTGCAGGCACCAGGTCCGTGGTACCAGGGTGATCCGCTCTACCTCCCGACAGCCTGCCTGTGCACTGGTGTCCTCGGACGCTTCTGCTTGAGTCCACTAGTAATCGTGCCATGTGACGTGGCTGGGCCACCACAAGAGCTCATATCTGTCCTTCTTCCCTCTCTCTCCTCACCTATTTCCACAAATGTACTCAGCGCCTCCATCGCCTAATAAAACCTCCCTTCCCCGCCCCACACCTTAAACTCCTGTCCTATGTCCCTCCTCCATCTTAAAGCCCTTGGAAGAGTAATCTCCACCTCCCTCTCTCCTTGCAGTGCACTCAGTCGTTAACCCTTTGCATGATGGTTTCTAGCCCCTGCGATTTTCTACAGGAACTCTGCAAAGGTCACCAGTGACCTCAATGCCCAATCGCTGCTCCTCCC
Organism: Eulemur rufifrons; assembly: GCF_041146395.1. Taxonomy (NCBI): domain Eukaryota; kingdom Metazoa; phylum Chordata; class Mammalia; order Primates; family Lemuridae; genus Eulemur; species Eulemur rufifrons. The sequence goes on from NC_090994.1 coordinate 7,839,913, forward strand.
AGCGAACCTCTCCACCTCCGCCTCCTCTGGAATTCCTTTCTCACTTCCGCTTGCTCGCTTTCTTCCTGCCCTTCTGCCTCCGCTCCCTCTCCTTCCTCTCTTCCCATTGGCCATCTCCCCATTCCCATGCCCCAGTTACCAAGCCCGGCTCCTCCGAGCTGCAGTCGCCGTGTCCATGTGCCTCCCAGACAGCTCTACCCGATTGTTCTGCAGACCTGAAGCTCAGGAAGTGCATGGTACCCGTGTCCTGGGGCTGCTGTAACAAAATACTAGTACTGCAAACTGAGCGGCTTAACACAACAGAAATGCATTGTCTCACAGTCCTGGGGTGGACATGAATTTGGGGGGCACACTGTTCAAATCAGTACAGTGAGCTAGAGACAAGAGCTCTAAGAGGCCTGGGTTCCAGTCCCAGTATTTCTTGCCCTCATTCCTTTATCTGTGAAATGATGGTCTGGTTTGGACTCCATGGTATGCAGGGCTCCCTCCAGCTCTGTCTTTCTAATCTAAAACTAAATTCACTACAACTATTATGTACCCATAATATATTTTTTTTTTTTCTGAGACAGAGTCTTGCTCTGCTGCCTGGGCTAGAGTGCCGTGGCATAAGCCTAGCTCACAGCAACCTCAAACTCCTGCCTCAGCCTCCAGAGTAGCTGGGACTACAGGCACATGCCACCGCCACCACGCCCAGCTAATTTTTTCTATTTTTTGTAGAGATGGGGTCTCGCTCTTGCTCAGGCTGGGCTTGAACTCCTGAGCTTAAGTGATCCTCTCACCTCGGCCTCCCAGAGTGCTAGTACCCATAATAATAAAAAATAAAAAGTTAAAAAAATAAAAATACATTCATAATCTTTCCTCGCAATCACCAACTCCTTCTAATGTCATTTCCCACCCCCTTGCATTGTACCTTCTTTTTAGCACCCAACCCGCTGGCAAGCTTAGAGTCATTTCTGACTCTCTTTTTCTATCTCTTGGATCCTATTAGCCAGGGGTAGATTTGGCCTCTGGCACAGCATCACTTATACCTACAGTGACTAAATAATATATCTTTCAAACTGGGACACTTTTTGAGAGTGAAAAGGGTCACTGTTAATAATTACACCAGGGCAGAATATATAAACTGAGACAGTTCTGGGAAACCAGGACATATAGTCACCCTAATTATAGCGGGCCCCTGTTTGTCATCCCCCAAACCATCTTCCTAAATCTATGGCCCTTTTCTCTCCTTCCATCCTCTTAAAGAGAAGACCCTCCGTGTCTCCACTGCTGAAATGGGGCTCAACGTCCACTTCTCAGGTCAGATGCATCACTGTCCACGAACCCTTCTCTGACCCCTAAAAAGTGAGATGGACCCTGGAGCCCTCATGACCTTCCCCTTGACATTACAGTTCCAGAAACCACGGTTTGCCACTCCCATTACATCCAAGTTCCTTGAGGACATACATTGAGTAGACACTCAGTACGTATTATTTTTTTTTTTTTTTGAGACAGAGTCTCACTCTGTTGCCCCGGCTAGAGTGAGTGCCGTGGCGTTAGCCTAGCTCACAGCAACCTCAAACTCCTGAGCTCAAGCGATCCTCCTGTCTCAGCCTCCCGAGTAGCTGGGACTACAGGCATGTGCCACCATGCCCGGCTAATTTTTTCTATATATATTTTTAGCTGTCCATATAATTTCTTTCTATTTTTAGTAGAGATGGGGTCTCGCTCTTGCTCAGGCTGGTCTCGAACTCCTGAGCTCAAACTATCCGCCCACCTCGGCCTCCCAGAGTGCTAGGATTACAGGCGTGAGCCACCGCGCCCGGCCAGTACGTATTATTAAATGAGTAAGAGTTTCTTTGGAAAAGAGCTCTATATTCCTATATATGCTATTGAAGTATTGCAGATATGTATGATTTCTAGGGAATTAAAAAATATGTTGCACCTCAGATCCAGACGTTCTGAACATAGTTCGTGGAAAAGAGAGAAAAAAAGTGCCATTTTCTTTTCTTCCAAAGTATATATCCCAAATGCCAAATTAGGGTAACTTTCTTAGTATAACATGGAGTCCCAAAGCTGGGGACCTGGAAGAGACCTACAATATGATATAGTCTATAAGTCCCTTGTCACAGGTGAGCAAAAGAGATCCACAGTGAAGTAACCTGCCCAACTACATTTGAGCAGTTAGAACCACATTCTAACTGTCCGTGTCACATCCAGAAAGGTTACCTCAAGGACATCAGCAGTCTCTCGAAACTGATCAGTTTGGTGCAAGTAAACCAAATTTCTCTTAAAAGACTTGTGCACTTTTCCAGGAACAAGGACATTACAAATGTAGTTGGTAGCACAGCTAGGCTAAAACCGCAGGTGTGTCATTCGGTACTCTTTCACTCACCCACCTTTGAAATAAACTCTGAGGCTGATAAGACTCCTTCATTGCTGTCATTAGTCATATCTCAGATACCTGCTCTGTAAAAATCAATGGTCATCAATTCTCCATTCTGGCCAGGTTCACCTGACACAGTACATTACCCATGGCCACATTTGCCAAGTTCCCGGGGTGAGTTCTGCACAGAGCTCTCAGCGTGGTAAATAAGACAGTTCGTTGATCACCATCCTCCAGGCAGCAGAGTTGCTGCATTTCCGGTGCCTCCATAGACTACTAAGCAGAGAAGAGGCACTCTGCAGGAGAATGGAGGTGATATAGCATAAAAACAAAGATCATATGCTTTGTAGACAGACTAGGATTAAATAAATAAATACCCACTGCTTCTAAGAATTGCCTTTGTGAGAAGTATTACTAGCTCGTTTGCAATTTGAAGCACTAACCATTGTGATTTTCCACTTGAGTTTCATGTTTGTTTTCTCTGTCCACAGCATCCAGTTAATCATGGCATGTCTCTCCTGACTTTAGTCACCTGTGTCTCTCAAGTGTGGACCTAGTTGCTGTTGGGAGGCCATTGCAGAGCAATTGTGAATTTGCAGGTAGAAGACACACAAAGGTGACTGGGTTACCACCTAACAAAGCCGGGGCCAAGTTAGCACCAGGAGTCTCCCAAATGAGAGAAAAGTGTTAACCAAGGATAAGCACTTGACTGCCCATCTCCACTGTCCCCTTCAGAAATGTAGGGTTGGCCAGGTGCAGTAACTCATGCCATAATTCCAGAACTTTGGGATGCTGAGGTGGGAGGATCATTTGAGCCCAGGAGTTCAAGACCAGCCTGGGCAACATAGTGAGACCCCATCTCTAACACACACACAAAAAAATTTTAATTAAGTGGGCATGGTGGTGCATGCCTGTAGTCCCAGTTGCTTGGGAGGCTGAGGTATGAGAATTGGTTGAGTCCAGGACTTCAAGGCTGCAGTGAGCCATGATCACACCATTGCAACAAAGCAAGACCCTGAATCAAGAAAAAAAAAAAAGAAAAAAGGAAGGAAGGAGAGAGAGAAAGAAAGAAAGAAAGAAAGAAACAAACAAACATAATTAGGGTAGTAGGGCTATAAGTGGCCACAGAGAACAGCCCACCAGACCTTCTTCCTTCTCTCTGGCTCCCAGATCGAACCCCTCAGCTATTGTGTTGGTGGATGGAGCACCAGTATCTGAGGCTCCCAACCTGGCTGTGCTAGAATGAGCAGAATGGTACCTTTTGCCTACATATAAGCTCCAGGCTACAGGGAAATCCAGCCACACACAAAATGTGAAGTTCTTAATTCTGCTTTGTAATTACGAGAGTCCCACTTGATATAATGAATACATCCTTCCCAGTTGAGCCCAAAATCTGTCTATGTATCTATGCTGTATAGCAGTTTTTCCCAAGAAATCCGCCTACCCAGGACAGTTTACCAATAATCATGGCATTTGGTGAACATGATTAGTATTTTTAGTCCGGTTTTTAAAACTAACCTGTACTGATACAACCAATTTGGAAAACTGTGTGGTAGTGTCTACTAAAGCTGAACATATGCATGACCTATGACTCAGTAATTCTACTTCTAATTATACCCAGCAAAAATGCATACCTTGTGTGCCAAGAGACATGGACAAAAATGCTCATAGCAGCACAATTCACAATAGCCCTAAGCTGGAAGCAACCCAAATGTCCATCAGTAGCTGAATGGATAAATGAACCCTAGTATGTTCACACAATGAGATGTTATATAGCAATAAAAATGAATGATACCCACCTTTGGACAGCATGGCTCAACATCACAAACACAAGGTTGAGCAAAAGAAGCCAGACATAAAATAGTAGACAACATGATTCTCTTTATGGAAAGTTCACAATCAGAAAGAACTAATTGATAGTGTTAGACATCAGGATAGTAATGAATTTTGTGGCTGCAAGAAACCTCCTGGAATTCTGGTTGTATTCTGTTTCTTTACCTGAGTACTGCTTACACAGGTGTTCACTTGGTGGAAATTCATTGACATTTATGATTTCTACACTTTTTACAATATATAACCGTACATGTAGAAAATATATATTTTGGAGGAAAAATTAATAAACATTTGTTTTATCAACTGAGGATGAAGCAGAGCATAGTAGAGAACTGTGAAGTCAGAACTTCTGATTTACTACCTACTACCTAGCTGTATATCCTTAGAAAAATTACTTTTCATCTCTGAGTCTAGTTTCTCAATTATAAAATGGGCACAGGAATTCCTACACTGCAGCATTAAAAGAGAAGTTACATAAAGCGCCTGGCATATATTAGTGCTATTAAACATAATACATATATTAGCCATACGTGTGTGTTTGACAAATATTTTTCAGTCCTTACTTTAGCCATAGTCATTTTTCATAGGATGCTCATGTCCATCAAAGATCTATCTCTTAATGGGCCGTTAATTCTGCTATTTAAGTGTCCTCTTTTTTTTCCCAAAATTCAAAATGTTTTTGATAAATGCAAGTATGTAAAATCAAGGCGCGAACATGATTTGCTAAATTTAATAGACCTAATTTTAATATGTAGACCAATTCAGCTTCTAACCCTCTGTGTCACATCCAGAAAAGTTACTTCGAGGACATCAGCAGTCTCTGAAAACTGATCAGTTTGGTGCAAGTAAACCAAATTTCTCTTAAAAGACTTGTGCACTTTTCCAGGAACAAGGACGTTACAATCTAGCGTGTGTATACAGGTGGAGATACAGAATGCCTTCTTGCAGGGTCACTGTATTTCCCTCTGTCCTTGAGTCATCTGTCCTAGGACAGCAGTGAACTCACTTAGTCCCCGTGTCTCTCTGTTCCCAGAAGCTGGTGGCCAAGTCACACTAAATAATGGCAACTTGATAACTTTCAAGCACTTTCACTTATCTTATCTCATTTGCTCCTTAGAGCTGTTATTAAGGAGTATGCTGGAGAAATGCAGGCCGTGTAATTTTATATGATGGTTGGGTCCATTTGTAGCTGCACCCTAAGAGGGTTGATTAATGGTGACAATATCAGCAGGAAGGAGGTGTGACACAGGACTCTGTCCTTGACCAGGTTTAGTTCAACTGTTTTTTTTAAAAGCTACTAGAAGAAGTCATGGAATGCAGATGTATCAACCTCTTAGATGACACATGCTAGGAAAAGTGGCTTCTTGGAATGTTAAAAATCAAGTTTTTTAAAACTGTAAAATTTTACCCTTAAATCCCAAACATTAGGGATACAGTAGGCAGAAAAGAGAATTCCAGAACTAGTAAGACTTCACATGACACCCTCCTTGCCCCAGAGCTTCATACAAGCTCCAGCTCCTAGAACGTTTTTCCCAGCTCTCTCCACCTGGTTAGCTGCTAATTTCCCTACCAGTCCCCATTCTGATGCATGTCACCTTCTCTGGGAAGCTGTCCTGACCTCACAGGTTCACTTCTAGCTGCTCAAGCCAAAAACCCTGGAATCATCTTAAATCTTCATTGTCATTCACAACAGAACGACAAGCTTCATCTATTATCTATCAAGAATCATGCCACCTCTACCTCCAAAGTATTGCTTTTCAAATACAATATATTCTTTCTTAATGTATAATATAATTTGATTATAGTTTTATTTATTGTGCTTGTTTATGTCTATTGTTTATTGTCTCTCTTGCCCCAATTAAATGTAAGCTTCTCAGGAGAGAGAACTTTGATTCGTTCACTGATACTTCCAATAATCTGCAATAGTATCTACCACATGGTAGGACCCTCATAAGTATTTATTTTTAAGACATCAGTAAGTGAATAAATGAGAGTGAGTTTGGTGCCCCACTTTTGTGCTCCTACGTTACCCTGTAATTCTCTCGTCGTTAAGACCTTATACATTGTGCTGTAATTGACTGAGGTTTGTTTCTACATAAAAACCTAGCTTTTAATTATATGCTTGCCCATGAATAAATTCTAGTTGTCATGTAATGGTTTACTGGTCTGACCATTTCACTAGACTGCAAACCACAAAGAGCCCATAGCTGGTCAGCCCAGCCGACTGCTGTGCCCCCAGCACCCTGGGGCAGTGCCCTGCACAGAGAAAGAGTACATTGATTGAGTAGTACCAGGCACTCGTCTATGTCTTATACACACCAATTCATTTAATCCTCACCAAAACCCAATGAGGTGGGTACTGTTACTATCCCTATTTTACAGATAAGGAAACGGGGCCCTGGAAAGTTAAGAAATGTGCAGAGTAGGCCGGGCGCGGTGGCTCACGCCTGTAATCCCAGCACTCTGGGAGGCCGAGGTGGGCGGATTGTTTGAGCTCAGGAGTTCGAGACCAGCCTGAGCAAGAGCGAGACCCCATCTCTACTAAAAAAATAGAAAGAAATGATATGGACAGCTAAAAATATATATAGAAAAAATTAGCCGGGCATGGTGGCGCATGCCTGTAGTCCCAGCTACTCGGGAGGCTGAGACAGAGGATCGCTTGAGCTCAGGAGTTTGAGGTTGCTGTGAGCTAGGCTGACGCCACGGCACTCACTCTAGCCTGGGCAACAGAGTGAGACTCTGTCTCAAAAAAAAAAAAAAAAAAAAAAAGAAATGTGCAGAGTGGCACATAGCAAGGGGTGCATCTTGGATTCTCACCTAGGAAGTCTGGCCCCAGAGCTCAAGTTCTAAACTACTGCACTGAATTGCCTCACCTTCACGAGACACTCAGTAAAAAGTGTTCAATGAATGAATCAATGAGATATGGCTGTCAAAAAAAAAAAGGGGGGGGAAATGCATTTTTAAGCCGTATTGATTAGTGAAGTGTCAAGATAAGAGAGGTTGCAGGCCCAGAGTGGGGTGTAGGTCAGCTCAGTTTAGGACGATTCCTTTTCAAAAAGAGACATCAGTGGAAGTGGGTCTAAACCTAAACCACAAGGGCAATGGGTCTGGAATTTAGGAAATGGTTAATGAAACTTCTCAGCCTTTGAATGGTTTGTGTGGCAATTCAGGACAGCTCTTTAATCCCAGGGATTCCTGTGGGAAGAAAACTTGTCTGATGCTGTAGGGCCCAGTCGGCAGAGCTAAAGGGTGGTGGTAAAGTCACAGGAAGGCAGATTTCAGTTCACTATGGGAAGGAACTAGTGGTTAGAAATACTCAAAAACTAAGAGTCCATCAACAGATGAATGGATAAGCAGAATGTGGTCTGCACATACAATAGAATATTATTCAGCCTTAAAAGGAAGGAAATTCTGGCCCATGCCACAGCATGGATGACTTGTGAGGACATTATGCTAAGTGAAATGAGGCAGTCACAAAAGAACAAATATTGTGTGATTGCACTTATGCGGGGTACCTAGAGGAGTCTGATTCACAGAGACAGAAAATAGAATGGAGGTTGCCAGGGGCTGGAGGGAGGGGAAAATGGGGAGTTAGTGTTTAAGGGATACAGAGTTTCAGTTGGAAAAGATGAAAAAGTTCTGGAGATGGATGGTGGTGATGGTTGGGGCTGCCTGGGGACCCCCAGTGACTCCGGGCTGCCTTCACTCTTTCCTCCTCCACCCTGGGCATCCACTGCTCCATGTGGACATTCCTGCTAGTCACAGCTCTCATCTGTCCTCAGGAGGGCACATACTCAGCTTCCGAGGACATTACTATGGCCAGGATGTCTTAGGAGAGACATAAAGCCTGAGCCAACACTGGCAGCATCTTACTGTCCTTTCAGGGTCAATTTTTCTAGGTAACAAGCAAGTTACCTTGTTATTTCCATCAAGATATCCATGTCAAAATCTCCATATTCCCTCATTTAAAAAGCAGCAATGCTCATTTTAATCTTACGAGCGCTGTGCTTTGTATATCTGTAAGTCTTTGAAGCGGAGTCTAGACAACAGAAATAGAACGTAAGCCACATGTGCCATTTTAAATTTTCCAGTAGCCACATTAAAAATGTAAAAGGCAACAGGTGAAATGAATGTTAATAATATATTTTTTATTTATCCCAATGCATCCAAAATAATAATCAGTGAGATGCTTTGCATTTTTTTCATACTGTCTTTGAAAGCGGTGCGTACTTTACTCTCAATTCAGCCCAGCCACTTTTCCAGTGCTCAACAGCCACAGGGAGCCAGTGACTACTGTGTGGAACAATGCAGGTCTAGACTGTTTTTCTCAAGGAGTTTGATGGTGACACATCAAAGAGAAAATAAGATTGTGTTTTGCAGGGAGCTAGATCTAGTGAAAGATTTACTTAGTATGAGATGCTGATCATACATGTCGACTAAGGGGCTAAAGACGGAAAAGGAAGGAAATAAATAATGGCGCCTCCTCCAGGAAGAAGCTTGAGGGGGTGTGTGGGGCAGAAAGCGTGCAGGGCCCTGCTATCAAGGACCAAGACAAGGACAAGCTCCGGGGCTGGTTAGGTTCTTCTTCTATAACCACTTAACAATCATATTACTCTTTTATGACTCCTAGTGTTCACCTATTCCCGTCTCTCCACCTGCCCTCCTCCATATATCCAGTAGCCATCACGGTGAAATCACACCAAAGAGCCGGAACTCAAGTCACCTACAAGCCCATTCGAGGTGGCACTGTGCGACCGTGGGATTCACGGCAGATCAATTTCCCCCTATGGCTCCAGCTTCCTTTTTGTAAAATGAGGTGGTCAGACTGTTCAGGTGTTCATTCATTCATTCCATCATTCCTTCAGTCAGTCATTCTATAAATATTAAGTGTTTAATGTGCACGACACACTGTTCTAGGTGCTATCTGATTGTCACTTCCTTCTGATTCTAATGTTTTGTGTTCCTCGTGACTTCCGGGTGGCGCTTTCTCTGCTGCCATAGGCTGGATCTCACAGGCTGAAATTTTCAGTTCCCAAATGAAACCAGAGGCTGCTCAGACAGGCCAAAGAGTCCCTGCTACTGACAGAGAAAGGGAGGAGAAGGAATGATCATTAACAGGACGGGCCAAAGCTGTGCCCGAGACACTTTTCCACTCAGCAATGTGCTTGGTATAATGGCGTCCTCAGCTCACGTTTGGGGCTTCTGGCCGACATCCGTCTGAGCCCTATGTACGGTACACCACAACACTGAGTGTGCAGGGGCAAAAAAGGTAAACACAACAAAGACCCCTAAACCAGACTTCATCCCTGGAAGCCCGATTTATGGTGCGCCTCACAACTTTGGCAAGGAGGGAAAGGTGGCTCTCCTCTGAGCGTTGAAGTGGACGGTCTACACACAGCACATCAGAGCTGCACAGCCACCTGGAAGACAGGGCAGGATGTCCAGGCCCGTAAAGTCCAACTGATAATGGATCACCAGTAGCATTGTTTCAATCAGACAGAGAAAAAAGAATGGGTTAGCGGGGAAGGCTTCTGAAGTCTGGGAGTAAAAAAAGGAGAGTCACACCTAGAGACCTCGGCAGTACTGTCCACACAGGGACAGGGAAAGAGGCAGCCTCCGCAAGGCCTTGATGTCCCATCTTCTGACAGCCTCCCTGGGGCTGAGACACACGGGACTCGTGAGTGCCGGTGGCACATCAGTGTTGCCGAGGGCCTTTGGCTGGACGGTGTGTGACGTCCTGCTGTGTATCTCTCTGCCGTGAAACGTTTGATTCATCTAGTTCCCCTCGTTCTGGCTTTAGGCTCACCAAGTAACCATCCAGGTCACCCTTTGGTTTCTACGAGGACTGCCCCACAGAAAGGGAATATGTCAAGGCTCTAGACTTTGGTTATTCATTTCTCACTGTAAACTCAGATAGTTTAGCATTCTCCTTCCACATATTAATTTTGTGAATTTGATAAACATGAACCAGCCCCTGAGAAATCAAAGTACTCTCAGGGCACCAAGAAGAGCAAGTTTCTGGGTCTGGAAGTCTTGGGCCCACACCCTGGACTGTGCCTGTGCAGCCACCAAAGGTGTTCACAAATGCCACCCAGCAGGAAGCAGCCATGCCCCCAGGGGCTACACCCACCGAGCAGCTGATGCATTTGACAAATGATATTTTGGCACCTTTTAAGTGGTAGACACTGGGCTAGGTATGGGGATCACTCCTTTGTGTCTCTGGTTTTGTTTTCTACTGTAACTTTCAGAGAAATTGGAATAGCCCTCTCCTACCCCTTCTCAAGCTTGAGGATTTGCTGGCAGGAAGGTTGTCTTTAAATGACTGGTTTCTCCAATAGGGCCTTTCTTAAAATCCTCCCTGTCTTTGCTGTGAGCTACCTGGACACAGGAGCAAGAGAGAGTGTCAAAAGCTCTGACTCAGAGGGACCCTCCCGAGTCAAGTGAGGACAGGTTGGGAGGCAGGTGGGAGCTGTCAGGTGCACGGGCCAGAGACAAATCCTCCCACAGGCTCTGGCCATTATGGAGTAGCAGGAATGCATCTGGGTTCAGAGGGTTTACTTGTCAGTGTAGTTCTGTCTGGGAGTGTCCAGCACAGTTGTACACTAACCGAGTTGTGCAAATGGCCTTCAAGGGGCATTAGGAGGAAGCTGCTGACCTGTCACTTGTTCACATGCCATATTTAACCTCCCTAGAGGCTCCTCTGGGGAGAGCTCAGCTATGTTTATCTCCCACAGACTCGCTGGGTCCTTTTTGGTTGATTAGGGACAGGGTGGGTTCAGTCCTGTATCAGAAGCCATCTGCTCTCAGGCCAGAGACACATGTACAGAGCGAGATGTCTCAGAGAGGTGGCGGGCACAGTAGGATAAGCTGGGAGTGACTCATCCCAGGAGCACGCCCTTGCTAGAACCAAGGGGAAGAGAGGCTCTTAAAGGAGCAACATGGGCATGGTTGTTTCTCAAGCTTGCTTTGGTTGTTCAGGACATTCGACTGTACAATTCTGGCTGAATGGACATTAAGCTAATTGTCATACACTGTAGCTAATGGAGAGCATGGCGATGGAACTACTAATAGTATATGTTCTTCTCATGTTCTGCAGTAGACATGTCATCCATGGGAGCTACTCTACATAGAGCATTTGTAAGCAAGCACTTCCCGGTGCTGTTAAAATAAAGCAGAAGTGCATAAGACCCATTCTGTGCTAAAATGCATATCCCCGGGGACAACTCCCAACAGATTCTGATTCGGTAGGTCCGGGGTAGGACTCAGGAATCTAGATGTTAGCAACTCTCCTCACCGCTACCACCATCTCCCCCTCACCCTCATACTCACACTGGCTGACTCCAAAGTGAAATATCAGAGGACCCCACTTTGAGAAAGTCGGCGCAGAGGGCACTGGGCTTTCGGTCTGAAGGCCTGGATTTGGGAGTAGCTGTGTGACCTTGGATCTGTCCCTCCACCTCTCTGGGCCTCCATTTCTCTGTCTATAAAATGAGAAAATTGATCCTTAAGGCCCTTCCCAGAACCAACATCACAGGAGTTCAGGCACATTCACGACGCCCTCTCAAAGCTGAGGGTGTTCCTCATCTCCTGCTGTGCCAGCCAACCCCAGATTGAACCAAAGAGGGTGAGTCAGGCTGACCTGACTCCCTTATTGAGAAGCAGGCCTTTCAGGAGAGACAACACGTCCTCCAATCTAACACAATTCCCTTCCTCCCCAAGTAACTCCAAGTATTTGCACAGATGTAATTTGTTTTTGCCTTCAGGCAGAGCTAAGGGTCAAACTTCCCGTTTGTTGAAGGGACACTGAGGCACAGAGAGATAGAAAAGCTCAGCGACACGGGCAGCCCATCTCCCTGACTCCCGCCCTTTGTCCCGAAATCCCTTCCTCGCTGTATCTTCACAACAAAAACACTGAGTCACTGCGAGCTGTCATCTGCCAGAGACAAATGGCAGAGCCCCTGGGTTACTATAAACAGGTCAACCATCTTTCCCTTAGCATTTTGCGCTGAGTTTTTGTTGCATGTACACACTGTGGGGTAATTTGCACAGACCCTGCGCTCTTTAGGATGAGAGCTCTCCTTCTAAAAGGATTCGGAACTTTCATCCTATGTATTTTCATTCGATCTTGTCACCACCACTCCAGCTAACTGGTAATATCTACTGAGCAGTAACTTCCTGGACTCAGAGGCTTGGAATTCAGTTGTGAATCACCACCCCTTGGAGTCACTGCCTGGCTGCTGTAATATGAAGAACAGCAAAGAACAGGGCACACAAAGGAGAAAAGTCTTTATTTGTGAGTCTTGAGCTTTGCTGCCAATTTCATACTATCCCTTCCCTCCCCGCTTCTGATTTCGAAAATAGTAGTCCTACAACTACCAGCCCTACCTCTGCCCACACCTTCCCGGGCTCCCACTGTCTCGGCCGTAGAGGGTCACCACCGGCAGAGAGTATTAATAATCACTTGCTCTATCTTGGGAAATTCTTGTATAAAACCACAAAATCTTATAGCAGCGACGTCATGACTCCAGTTTCTGTCTCAATATGGGGATATTCACACATTTCATCTATTGGCAACTCATTTCTGTGGCAAGAGCCCTGTGCCTATGGCAAAGCCCTTGACCTTACAGAGGTCAGAGTTAGCAAGCAGTGACGCTGCTCTTCCCTCTCTACCTTGTACCACCTCCCAGACTTGTAGCCGGCACTGAACACCAGAAAGCAATAAAACAAACACACAAACAAAAAAGGCTGTGAAACAGTCGAGATAGGTTCCATAAAGTCTGTGTGTTCTTTTATCTTAGGGAATCCTCTCGGCCTAATCCGTCACAGTGAGTATTGTGCTAACAATTTCAAAAAGTTAACTTCTAAACCTAGGTGGATTCGAAGTAAAGAGGGTGCTACAGGCAGGTACTGATGGTGTGAACACTTGACAGCCTTTGGAAATGGCAACGCTGGGAAAGCTAGAACATCTGTAGATCCTCTGTGTGCTGTTTACGAAGGCAGGAAAGCAGGCAAAATATTCTAGAAATATTTCTGCTCCAAATCATGATCATGTAAAAATGTTTAAGAGGTTAAAAGGATAAACCCTCAGCTATCCAGAAGACTCGTTCCAAGAAGGTAGCTGAGTTTAACCTGAGTCAAATATTTATTGTAAGTCAGTAAGTCAAATCCCTACAATGTGCTGGTTAGCAGGACATCTGTGACTAGAGTGGAAGAGCCACTTACCTGGAACCTCCCAACCAGCCTTGGGACTAAGTGAATCTTGGGACCTTTTTCTATACTCCCAAACTTTGGGGAGTTATCTAATTTTGCAGTAAAACCTGCCACCCCTCCCAAACACGGTTCTGTCTAATCTAGGTGGTGGGTGAGAGAGTGGTGGTACATTTAAGGTGGCCTAAAACTCACTTTTTGAGAATTTTTGAAACTTTCTGCAATCCTTTAAAAATAACTTTTCCTATTACGAATGTGGTAGACCAACCTTGTAATTTGAAATTTTAGAAAATTGAAATTTTAGAAAATACAGATAACAAAAAAGAATAAACTAAAAATCACTGATAATTTCATTCCCCATAAATAGGACTGTGAACATGTAAGGCATCCTTCCAATCTTTTATAGTTTAAATTATTTTTAATTGAGCAAGAGCTACATAAATGGACATACCTTTTAAACAAAATTAGACGTCATATATACAACTAAATTACCCACTGACTACTTCCAATAATCCCAAACCCTTGCCCCTATCCAAGTGACTAATCATTTTTTGTGAGTTTGGTGTATTTCCTTCCAGAATTTCATTTATATGTATAGTGTATAATTTCACATATGAATAATTATATATATGTATTTTGCGTGGTCACTAGCATTCCATTGTGTGGATATACCATATGTTACTTCAGCTTGCCCCTTTCAGTGGACACTTGGGATCATTAACAATTTTTCACCACCACAATTAATGCTGTAATAAACATCTTATATGTGTTTTCCCATGTCTCTCTATTCTAAATTCCTACTAGAGGAAACTGTGGGTCAGAGGTATGGCCAAATTGTCCTCATCATTTTAAATATGAAAGCAGAGTATGAAAGTATGACAACTCTTCACCCGCCAGACCTTTCACTGTGGCCAGTGCAGTAAGTGTAAAACAGTATCTCATCATTGCTTTAATTAGTATTTGCCTGATAAAAATGTGCTTGAGCATCTTCTTATATATTTGTGGCCATTTGTATTTTCCCTTTTGTGAATTGCCTATTCATATCCTTAGCTTATTTTTATTTTCTAGAGACAGGGTCTTGCTATGTTGCCCAGGCTGGAGTGCAGTGGCTATTCACAGGCATGAATATAGCACACTACAGCCTCAAACTCCTGGGCTCCAGTGATCCTCCCACCTCAGCCTCCCGAGTAGCGGAGTAGCCGGGACTGCAGGCCCTAACCACCTCTCCTGGCCTTAGCTCATTTTTCTAAAAAGCATTTGGTTTTTTCTTATATTTCTGTTATGCTCATTCTTTGTTACATATGTTGCAACATTTCCTCCCAGTCTTCAGCTTGTCTTTCACAATGTTTGTGGTATCTTGTCATACAGTTCTTTTTTTGCAATTTAAATGACACACTTAGTCAATGACTTAATTAAACTTTTCAGCCTTTCATTGTATAAGTTTTACTTTCTGTGATTTATGTAAGTTCTCCATTTCCCTGGGAGCCTAATGATATTTTCTTATACTGTTTTTTATCTAATAATTTAAAATGTTTATGTTAGGGGGCTAGATTTTTTTATTCATCTAGAGCATAATTTTGTGTAAGATAGAAAGTTTTATTTATTTTGTCTACATATAGCTGACTCCCTCAATACCATTTATTAAACAGTCCATTTTCCCCACTGATTTGAAATGTTGCCCACATCATATTCCAATTTACTAGTAATGTTTCTGGATTTTATTTTAAATCATGTTTTATTTACCTAGTTTCTATTCTGGTCTTACAATAAAATGAGACTAATTTAACTGCTCTGCAGTAGGGTGCGTGTGTATGTTTACAACCTACTATTGTTTTACAACCTGCTGTTTTTATTGAAAACTGCAACAGGAGAATAGATAAATCCTGGTAGTCACACAATGGAATACTATATAGCAATTGAAAGAAACTAAATCTACATCTGTACATATGGATGAATTTCCCGAATAAAATGTTGAATGAAAAAAACAAGTTGCATAAAAATGTCATGGAGAGTACCATTTATCTAGAGCTTAAAAATATGTTAAACAATATTTAATATAGTTTGGGAACATATATGTAAAAAAAAAAACTAAAAAGAAAGTCATACAAATGATAGAAACGAAATTCATGATGAAAGGTAGATTTACTGCAAAGCGTTATGAAGCTTAAGCTCAGACCCCTCACTTACATGACCCTTTTCCCAGTCCTGTACTTAAACTTGACTTCTTAATTTTGGATTCTTTTTTTCTTAAAAGAGGCTTTCCTCTTGAAAATTGTGTTCGGTTCAGGCCTATATGTAGGTGGGGAGGAGAGGCGTGGGGAGGAAAACAATGAGGGGGAGAAGAGAAGAAAATAAAGCGTGTGTTCCAAAAGACTGCTAGCTTCTCCTCAACGCCTGCATGGCATCATTGGCCAGCTCCTTGGCACTTGTGCCTGGAACATATGTTTACTGTGAACTCAAGGGTGGGACAGCAATCGTATTTGACGTGATTGCAGTTCAGTACCTTGCACAGCGCCAGACCTGGAGGAGATGGAACAGAAGCCACCCGCCAGTGACCAGTTCCCAGGAGTGCCACTGCCACACTGCACACACCTCAGCCAACCCTTCCAGGCCTGGTGGGACACTAAAGCAGAGTCCACAAAGCCCAGAGCTTGTCCAGGAGAAGTTCCCCAGGCCAAAGGCTGAGTGCTTTGGGGCCAAGTCAAGGAGTCCCAAAGTACACCGGAGCCCCAATTTTGCACCTGTTCTTTAACCTTCCAGACTAAGTCTCACTTCTTTTACTCAAAGCTTACACCATTCTTTTTTAAAAAAACAAGCCAACTTGGACAAAATAAATAAATGACAGTTATTCCAATAACAACAACAACGGAAATACATACCATGGACATCTTTGCATGTGATGAAATATTTTTCCATACCATTTTTAATAGCTACAGAGTACTACATTGTATGGACATGCCAAAACTGATTTAAGCCACCACTATTGTTAGACATTTAGATTGGTTCCAGTTTCTACTCATGATAAGCAACACTGTAGCAAACATTGTTATGGCTAAACTCTGACACACAGCCCTAATTATTCATTTCTTTGGGAAAAATTTTCCCATAAGTGGACTTCCCTTGTCAAAGAATCTGAATATTTTCAAGGTTTCTGAGATATATTGCCATATGCGTCTCCAAAGAGGTTGTGTCAATTCACACATACACATCAGCACATGAGAGTGTCTGCTTCCTCAAACTGAAGCCAATACTAAATGTTTACATTAAACAAAAATATGCTGCTCATTGTATAGACCAAAGATAGTATCTTGTAACTGTAATTTTCCATCAGTCATACGGCTAAATTGCTGTATGTTGAGCACTTGTATTTCTTCTTGGTTGATTTACTATTTATGTGCTTTGGTCTGTCTTCTACGAGGCATTCCCCTTTCTGTTATGAGTACTAAGAGCTTTTTATATATTATATTAACTCTTCTTTCATGTACGTTGTTAATTATTTTTTGGTTTTGCTCGTTGAGTTTACATTTATTGTGGTTCTGACACAGGCACTTTTTAAGTCAAATATATCAATGTTTCTCATTTCAGATTCTGTTTTCAGGGTTTTTTTTTAAAGTCTTTCCCCCAAAGATTACATAAATGTTCACCTATACTTTGCCCCAATACTTCCATGGTTTTCTTTTTGAAATTTATTCTAATCTAGAAGCTTAGGTGGGCCTCTCTTTTTTTTGCAAAGAGTTCACCATTTCATGAATAGTCATTGTTTTTCTTACTGATTTTAAGTGGGACTTTAATTATGTGCTGATTTGCGTCTGTTTATGGGCTTTCTTCTTTTTTAATTGATGTATATTCTTTTGCCAGCATTATGTTAATTATTATAATTATGATATATGTCATTTCTAGCATCATGGAAAGTTCTCGTTATTTCTTTTCTTCCCTTTTTTTAAAATTTGGTTTCAACATTAGTTTGATTGTACTTGCATGTTCATTCCTCCAGAATCATTCCGGAAAATCTACTTTTTTTTTTTTTAACTTTTAATATTATGAGAATTTTCCATATCATTAATATTTTTTCTTAAATGCAAACATGGTCAAGCCAAACTTGACCAGAAGGTGATGGTTGGAGAAGAGAGAAGAGTATAAATAAATACATACCGGACTAGATAAGGTATTATAGATTTTTCGACTCTACCCATTTTGCAAATATCTCCTTTTTTTTTAACTTTTAATATTATGAGAATTTTCCATATCATTAATATTTTTTCTTAAATGCAAACATGGTCAAGCCAAACTTGACCAGAAGGTGATGGTTGGAGAAGAGAGAAGAGTATAAATAAATACATGCCGGACTAGATAAGGCATTATAGATTTTTTGACTCTACCCATTTTGCAAATATCTCCTCCACTGTGTTCCAAAGCCCTACCACTGCCCAAGGCGCAAATGAAAACCCGCTGTGCGAAAGTGGGGGGAGTGGGGTAGGTAGGATATAATGATGTATTCTTAGAAGTAAAAGAACGAACACAGGTCTGAAATTAAGAGGAACACAAAGACACATAAAATTAAAATGGCTGAAGTAGGGCGGAGGGGCGGGATAGAAAAAAAAAATAATAAAATGCCTGAAGTAACCTAGAAAACCATCCATGGTTCTCATTCATTTTTTACTTTCATTCATTTTTATGTTTCTAAGAAGCCACTGGAAATGTTTAGTATATCCCCTTGTCTAATTTATGCTATGTAGAGCTTGCATTTCCAAGATTTGCGGAATAACAGAATTTTAGAGTTCATCTCTTGCCCAATGCAGGAATCCCCCTGCAGCACTTCTCCTTGGGGTGGCTCTGCTTGGCACGGCCTGAGAAGGCCTGACTCACCACCTCATTGAATTCTTTGCATGTTTAAAGATTCTCTTACAAAGTTCTTGCTACTATAAAGTCAAAATCTTTCTCCCAGCATCCATCCCCACCGCCCTTAGCCCTGGTTCTACCTTTCAGAACCAATATAGGCCTTCACTGATTTGAAGGTGACTCTTACCACCTCATTCACTTTCATCTTTAACAGGCTTATTGCTCCTGATTCCTTTTAAGACATAATTCTAGACTTCTCAACATCCTGGTCTCTTTTCTGGAAATTGTGCAAAATAAGCCAATATTTCTTTTAAAGGTGAAACCCAGAAGGTAACATAATTCTCCAGATTCTATCTGACCTGTGCAGTAAATTGGGGAAATCTCATTCCTTCCTCTTTTTTTTTTTTTTTTAATGAATGCATCTAAGGTTACATTTGCTTTTGAGATAACAGATGTAGGCTTTAGCTACTAATTAGCTTTGTCATAAACAAAATAGCTTAGGCCCTTTTCACATGAACTAGAGGATGAATTTCACAGGTGAAAATGAACTCTTGCTTTGGTGAAGAAACCATTTGGGAGAAGTCTTCAAAGCCAAGGCTAGGAAAGGAAAAGCTCTTCCACGTAAAACTGAAGAATCCAGGTTATGGATTTACAGGCGCTGTGAAAGGTTCCTGTGCCCAGGGAAGGCGGGTGCCTGCCCGTCAGTGAAGAAACGTGTGGCTGTGTCCCCCTGAGGGTGCCCTGCTGCAGTTCCTGGTCTCTGCACGGGCAGAAGCATTTGATACGAGCGCCCTGCTCTTTTCAGTCTTGCTTCCTCCTTCGCAGGATTAGTTGGGAGCAGTGAGAGCTTAAACTGCTTAAATTTCTGTCTTGCCTGTGCAAATGTGTGTGCCCAACCATGCAAACTGGAAATTAACACTCAGAACCCGGATTGCTCTTATCCTCGGATTCTCTCTGGCAGCTTCTCTGTAATCCACAGAACAGAGAGCCTAACTCCTCCCCCACAGAGCGGAGCAAATGCCACATGCACCCGGGAGGGCTACGCATGTGCGAGCAGATCAAGAAATTAGCAGCCTTGGGCCTCTCTTGCTGCCTCCAGGCCGGAAAGATCGGGAATATTAGCAAATAGGCCCTACTTGAAATCCAGAGGAAGGCCTACTTACGGAGCTATCTCAGTTTTTTTTTTTTTTACTCTATGTCCAGACATAGATCACATGGGGCTAAGTCAGGAACGAAACACTGGTTTTAACAGGAGGGAGGAGGCAGGGTGGGAGGGGAAGGGTGGAAGCTCATGGAGCCTCTATTGGTAGGAGAGGAGCACGTGATCCTCACAGCACCAGGCTATTCCACAGGAACATACAAGTTTCTTCAACTAATTCATTGTCATCGGGCTCAGCACACTGCCCCCACAACCTTTTTTGGTGGAGGGACTTGCTTTCTCTTAATCTCTCTCTTAGAATGTAAAAACCATTTCGGAGTAGATTGCATACCTCTCCTTACACTGCTGTTCTTCCTGGCAAATTCAGTCCTGGAAGAAATACAAAATGGCCCAGTTTGTCTTAACTTTTGCTACGAAATAAAGCAGAAAGAAGGTTGGAAAGCTGCTTTCTCTCCCTTTGGTTCAGCAGGGGAAAATGGCAGCACGCTGCGTCCAGCTTGTCACTCAGGCTGGGCGGTGGTGTGCCCAGATGCAAAGCCCGTGGCTGGGGGGAAGAGACCCGCTCTGGGTACCCCGCTCCCTCCTCCCTCCCTTTGGAACTAAGTCTGCGGAGCCCTGGACAGGGGGCAGAGTGGGAACCAGACACAGCCCAACCCCTCCGTCCCCCCTTAGCTTCTGCTAAGGTTTGGGACAGCTGTGAACTACTACCTTATTGTCAGTTCACTTTTCACCTGTTTATCTTCCCTCCCAAAACTCAGCTGTGTCTCTCACGGGTCATCCCTAGGCTCAGCATGAAAAATACACAATCCCCCATGTTCTTTTTTTTCCAACTTGGGCTGGCAACATGGCTCCTGCAAAAAGAATGGTGCTGAGAAGGGGTGTTCTGCCATCCATGGGTGGTGACCCCAGCATACACCACCCAGCATTGACAAGCACAACCATGGAGTGGGCTTCAAGAAGTGTGCCCCTCCAGCACTTAAAGAGCTCGGGAAATTTGCCACGAAGGACTTGAGGACTCCAGATATGCCTGTTGATACCAGGCTCAGCGAAGCCGTTTGGGCAAATGGAATAAGGCACTTCCCGGGTTAAAACGTAATGTGGGTGAAGATTCACCAAACAAACTCTATACTTTGGTTACCTATGTACCTGTTACCACTTTCAAAAATCCACAGACAGGCCAGGCACAGTAGCTCACGCCTGTAATCCTAGGACTCTGGGAGGCCAAGGCAGGAGGATGGGCCAGGAGTTGGAGGTTGCTGTGAGCTACAATGATGCAACCACACTCTACCCAGGGCCACACAGTGAGACTCTGTCTCAAAACTACAGTCAATGTGAATGACAACTAACCGCAAATCATCAAATAAAGTTATAAAACCACAAAAAAAGGGGAGGGGAATAATCGTTCTTGAATGAAAGAGCAAACCTATAGCAATCTCTCTACAGCTTCCTTAGGAGGAGCTAACTGAAACTAGCAAAGCTTTGTAGAAAGCTGCAATAGAGTTGGGTTTGTCTTTCTGACCTACACTCCAGGTTGGAATAGCCCCACAATGGGTGTTCATAAACCACCCAATAATTTAAGATGTCTTGTCCCACTTTTCTTTTCTTTCTTTCTTTCTTTTTTTTTTTTTTTAACATTTTAGCATGGACAATTTCAGACGAATACAAGAGAAGAGAAAGCCTTGATACATCCACCCTCAGCTTCAACAAATTCACCTGGTGGCTGATTTTGCATCAGTTTTACTCCATTCATTACTGCTCCCCCACCAAGGATTATGTGGAAGCAAACAAAATACATCGTGGCATTTTATCCCTAAATACACAGTGTGTATCTCTAAAAGATTACAACTTGTGCTTTAAATAATCACCTCCATGCCATTATCAGGGTACTCTGGCCTTTCAAGCAGAGCCTCCAGGAAGCCGAGCTCCTTCTAGAGACGCCTACGGAAGCCTTGTGGGGTGGGGTGGGGGTCCAGCCATGGAATCATGTTTAAGTATAAAAATCAAAGGGGGAAATTACACAGATCAATAATGGTCCTTTGTTGGCCAACTGTGGTCTTTGCATGAAGAAGCAGTTAGAGAAAAATGTGAGAAATAGATTTTTGAGTTACTGGGATTGGTTATTTTGCAACTCTAGGGATCCGTAGAAAAAGAATTATTTACCATAATGAGGCAGACTATTATTGGCCATTCCACACTGACTCAGTATGTGACCGGGGGTCATTTCTTACCTATCTAGTCTGGGGATTTCTCACCTGCAAAAAATGTACACCTGTTGGGCAGAAACCACAGAAACCTGAGTTCCTTTCTTTCCATGTCTTGTGAAATAAATTCTTCTTTTCATTCTTTTTAGAAAAAGGTGATACAGTAGTAGCAATATAAACATTATATATTTTTAAAAACATGTAACCATCATACCTAACAAAACTTCTTTATTTTTGCTTGCGACCTCCCACATGCATGGTTCAAATATAGTTGCACTTACAGTGTATGTGAGTTTTGTGCAGAAATATTTAACGCAAATTAATCCACCCATTTGAACAACAATAAAAATGATATGCCTGTCAGCCCTCTGTCACTACATTCACTTCCCGACACGGAAACCTTGCTTCACACCCTACTGCTCCCTGCCTCCTAATGTCCCAGTACCCTGCCCTCAGGGGCACTGGCTTCTTAATAGAGGCGTAAACTCTGAAGACAGACTGGTTTAGAATCTGAGCTCCACCACTTCCTGGCTCTGTGACCTTGAGTGAGATACTTAACCTCTCCATGCTCTAGTTTCCTCATCTAAATGCTAAGTTAATTCATAGTACCTACTCGCTGGGTTGTTACAGGATTAAAATATATTACTGTGAAGCAGTATAACGTCCAGACATGAGCTAAAAAGAAATGAGCTACCAAGCCATGAACAAAATATGAAGGAAACTTAAGTGCATGTTACTAAGTGAAAGAAGCCAATCTGAAAAGGCTACAGACTGTATGATCCTAACTATATGGCATTCTGGAAAAGACCAAACATTAGAGACAGTAAAAAGATCAGGGGTTGCCAGGGGTTGGGGGAGGGAGGGATAAATGGGTGGGGCACAGAGGATTTTTAGGGCAGTGGAGCTACTCTGTATGATCCTACAATAGTGGATACAAGTCATTACACATTTGTCCAAACCCACAGAATGTGCAACACCGAGAGTGAACCGTAATGTAAACTACAGATTTGGGTGATAACAAAGTGTTGATGTAGGTTCATCAACTTTAACAAATGGACCACTGGGGGGATGTTGATAGTCGGGGAGGCTGTGCCTGTGTGGGGGCAGATGTAGATGGGAACTTTCTCTACCTTCTGCTCAATTTTGCTGTGAACCTAAAACTGTCTAATAAAAAATAAAGTCCACTAAAAAATAATAATATGAAGCAGTTAGAACACTACCAGGCACATAGGAAGTACCATGTAGTGTTTGTTTTTATTATTATTATTAGCTTAATATTAATACATACTTCATTTCTACCGATACCACCAAGTCCCTGAATTAGCTGACAAACAAGGATAACCCCTTATATATATGTGCACAGCAATGTGCATGTATTTCTCAAAGCACTTTCATGCACAGTCTCTGGCACAATCTGGCCATAATCTATGAGGGGTCAGCCCTGGGGCATTCACAAGCAGAACAAGAGAAATGCAAAGATTTAGCTGCAATTAGCCCTGCTAGGATGGGGAGAAATTAGAACCAAAGCAAAAGTCTAGTGATAGGAAATTGGTTGTATAATATATAGCACATCTATCTGTTGCTGTCATCATAATTGAGGCAAAACAACATTTAATAATATAAAAATTGTTCATGCTGAGTCTTGTGAAAAAGGAAAGTTGTAAGAAAGTAAGTGAAGTATGAATCTACCGTGCTTTTTCTTTGTTTTGGTATATTATGCTTGTTAAAAAGACCAGCAAAATATGCATCAAAATGTTAATGTTTGTTATTTCTTAATGGAGCAATATGAAGTCATTTTTCTTTACTTCCTTGTGTTTGGATTTTCTTGATGTTGCATAATGGACATGTATTACTTTAAAATAAGGAAAGGTTATTGTTTCAAAATAGAATACACAATTGTATATGCTGTGTGATTCTGTTACACAAAAAATACGAAAACAGCAAAATGTCAACAGTAGAAATGTGAGTAATTTTTTTCTTTGTATTTTTCAGGTGTTTCCAGATTTTCTACTCTGAGAGCCGTAAGTTGTTTTTATGAAGATAGTTCAGATGGGGAAACTAGGGCACAGTAGGTGGGCAGGAAGGCTCTCTGGCTACAGACACACACCTCTGCCTACCCTGTCTTGAAAGAACCAGGACATCATCCCCAGAGACACCCCACCTTCGGGTTCATCCCTGATGTGACTTAAGGCCCAGGGCTGTGACTGGTGCATAATAACATAATCTGCTTCTGCAGACTGTAGCGCACCAGCCATCTCCCGGCTCCAGCAGCCAGCTGTTAGGGAGGAGACCTGAAGGCAGATGTGTCCATAAGTGATAGCAGCCCACCCAGTCCACACCTCTTGGGCCTCCCTGATCTACTTCCCTGGCAAGGGTGTCTGGAACAAAATAAAACAGAAACAAAAACAGAAGTGAGGGAAGAAAAGGAAAAAAGGAGAGTAAAAGTATTTTCTAGGTAAGGCAGTTGGATTTGATGGGTAACCCAGGAGACAGGCACAGAGAGGGTGGGTGGTCAAATGCACAAAGCTATGGCTTAGACGTCATGGGTCAAGGGTCCCTGTTTCATCCACGGTCCATGACTTTATGACCCAAGGCGTGACCCCTTCCTGGGGCAGTGCCTCTCCGTGAGAGGCAAATGTGACAAAAAGGGTAAGGAGGGTTCCTTGCTCCTGGGAGGGGAGCTACCAGCACCCCTGCCCAATGACCACAGGAAAGAGTCACTGGTTAGGCCTTCCTTCCCATTTGGATCTGATGGCAGGGCAGACTGGTGCCGTCGTCAGACGCACGGCATCCACATCTGCAGGTGAGGAAATAGCCCCCAGCCCAGCAATGTCACACAGCAAGGCTCCAGGCTGGGTCAGCTGCCCCTGTCCTGTCCCCTGTGCATGGGAACAAACCAGGCCTGGACTTGGATGCAGGTGGCTCTGAGTGGCTCAGTCACTCATAACTGGCCCTTCCACAGGCCCACACCACCAGGGGGACATTCACAGACCTCAGAGTAAAAGGGACTTGGGGGCTCTTTTTTTCCTTAGGTGGGATGGAACCAAAAATAAAGTAACAGTGGCTTATTGCAATTAAAATTTTACATATAGCCCTGGAAGCTCTAAAACTTTCCAGAGTCTGTTTGAAGGTAATTACCTGTCTTTGGACAATGGTAGTCTCTAGCAGTGATTTCAAGGCAAGAATATGGAATGAGAATAATACTGAAAATTTTGATAGTAGGAAAGACTAATTCGCCCTTATTGACTGTCTTCTGCAGTTTTCCTTTGTAGGTCACTATTAAAATCCCACCACGCCCTTCCACTGGCATCCGCTGGGCTTTGTGGGTTGATTCAGATTTAGGGTGCACCCCTCTGGGCCTAGCTCTGGAGAAGGAAACAATAGAAAAATAAGACACGGTCTTGTTCTTGAATCCAGAGGGGCTGACAGAACAAGTCGGGCAACAGATTCTGAACTAAATTATGTGATATGGTCCATGAGGACACTTATTTTAAATTAACACCAACCCCAAACAAAACATAAACTGAATCCTAAAATGTACCCCGAGTCTGTTCTTACCAGCTGGGCTGATAATAAACGTGTTGTAAGAGTGGCCCTTGGGCTAAGAATGCAGGACCTATAGGGTGACCACCCACACCATGCCTGGGCACTCTGAGAGTGCATTAATATTGACCTATAAGCGACAGCACATAGACCTTTTAAAAATGTATCTGGCAGTGTTTGTATGTGTCTTACCCAGAGGATAATAAAGAAGAGAGAAGATATTTACTAGGACTCAAAATTAACATCAATGGCATCCACGCTGCTTTTGGCAGGGCCCAATAGCAGCCTCAGATTAACCCGTGGCCCACCCCTCATTTTTGGAGTGTACTATCTTAATTGACTTAAGGTTTCTTTCTCTCTTTTAAATGCCCAGTTCAAGCTTCACAGTTTCTACTTCCCCATTACTGATGTCTCTAATAGCTCCTCCAACTCAAGTCAGTATTATTAAACGAAAACTCATGAATGATTTATATTCTGTATTTTATGTTTATATTTCCATTCCATATATGTCGTAGTTGCAGAGGGTGTGGCAGCCCACGCTTCTTTAAGTCCCACCACGGAGCCTGGACAAAGCTTGACAACCCTGTCACCAGCAAAATAATGGTAAACAGCATTCTTACTATCTGAGGATTGCACTCCATTGCTTAACCCACTATTATTAATTATTAATAAGTGAACTCCAGTGAACAGTTTTATAGCTGCTTTGGAAAGCAGGTGGATCAATACCTAATGATAGCCATGACTTGTACCCTAGTCTGTGCCAATTAGATTTTGGGAATACGTTCATCAGTGAAAGGATTATAATCAAAACAATCATTACAAATAATAACTTGTATAGTCAGTGGTCATTTCAATAAGATAATGTGTAATAAACATCATCTTTGTGAACAAAAATTACACAAAAAGCATAAATACATCCAAGAAATATTTCAGGTCTGAAATCCACATGCTAGTTCCTTCTGGGAAAAGAATAATAAGCAAAACATAAATTTTCTTTCCATTTACATACCCTGTCATAAAGCTAACAGTTGATATGTTTGCCTTATTACAAAATTTAGAGTTATAAGCTATGTTATATATATGAGGTTGATAAATTATATTATGTGCCAAAAAGATATATATTTCTACATAGATATCTCCATCCAAGACAGAAATATATCACCAAGCAAATAATTCTTCATCAGAAGGGAAGTGAACACGAAGGTAATACCAATTAATTTACAAACTCTTTCTACCTTGCTGAAAATATTAGTCTTTGTTGTGTGGACTAAATATATAATACTTCCATCATAATATGTTCAGTATTAGAAGTCTGATACACAGATTTTCAAATGTACTTTCAAATACTATACATGAACAAAAGTTCCATATCTCCAGTACAAAATTAGGCTTGCGAAGTTTTGCAAAACAAAATTAGGTCTAGCATAGTTTTGGCTTTAATGAGTAACTTAAAATGGTTTTTAATTCAGATATCCAAGAGCCAGCCTGAGCAATCACGATCTCTGTTTACAGTGAATTGCTGGAGATTATTTACACATAAAAGGGTATCTTTAAATGCTTTAAATAGTTTATTCTCTTAAGTAGGTAAACAGTACTTATATTAGTTTCCTGTGGCTGCTCTAACAAATTACCGCAAATTGGTGGCTTAAAACAACACAAATTGTTTGACTGGAGTTCTGGAGGCCAGACGTTTGAAGTCAGTTTCGCTGGTCTAAAGTCAAGGTGTGGGTCAGGTGATGGCTTCTGAATGGTCCGGGGACAGTCATGTCCTCTTCTGCCTCACATCGCTCCAGCCTCTTGCTTCTGTTCTCACATCTCTTATTTCCTCCTTCATCTTCTTATAGGGACCCTCGGGATTACCTTCAGGGTTCACCCAGATCATCCAGGGTAATCTCCCTATCTCAAGATGTTTTAATTTAATCATACCCATGGGTCTCTATTGCCATATAAAGTAACATTCACAGGTTCCAGGGATTCGGATGAGCACATCTTTGGGAGGAGGCATTACTCAGCCTACCCCAGTACTCATCAGGTCTCATTTACCCTGCCCATTGACAAGGGCCTTCTTCTAGAGATGGAGCAAAGGTATACTTCAGACTGGGGGCCCCAGGGTTGAAGAAGGTGCTGGATGGACATCCTTGTGTGAGTTTGAGCCCTGCTCTGCTGCCACCGCAGCAAGGTGTAGTGGTTAGGAGTAGACGGACCTGTCCTGAAATCCTAGTTCTGACATATTAACTGAGTGACCTTAGGAAAGTTGCTTAACTCACCTAGGGAGTAATAACACCCGCCAGGGTTACTTTATGGAAAGTGTCTGGCAGTGTAGGTGGCCACCTGCCACCCACGCACCCCTCCATACTGTTTTCCCTCCCTACCCCACCTCCTAGGGATGAAATGATGCTTGTGATCTTTTTCAACTTTCTAGGAAAGACGTACTAAAGCCCTGGGAAACCAGTCCCTTGCTGCAGCCCCTGAGATTGCGGAGCACTGCGGGACTGCAGTCAGTTGGGGTGGTTCTGGAGGAGAAGGAGGGTGGAGGAGGGGAAATGACGCAACAGAGACCTCAGGCTCATACACCTGTAGCTAGCTCGTGAGCCCCACCCCGACACCCTGGTGAAATGGGTGGGGCTGCCTCTCCTTGTTTCCACAGCCATCCTCCCGAGGCACATCACCCATTCAGACAACTCCAAGGCAGTACTCAGTGTTCATGTTGACCTGGCTTCACTTGTATCCCTCTATATGCAACTGCCCCGAGCCACATACCCCTCCTAGAAACTGATGCTCTCTGGCACCGGCCCCTCCAGCAAGCCCAGCCTGTGCCTCCCCACCAGCCCCAGCACGAGGCACCCCAAGGTTCAGCTGGAGATAAGAAAGGCCATGCGAACAGCTGGGAGGGTGGGCTCCAAGCCGAAGGGACGTTGACAAGCTATGGGGGCAGAATTCCCCTCTCACCCCTAGAAAAAAATAATGGCAGGGAGATAGATTGGTTGCAAGGTACTTTTAGGAAATCTCTTCCCAGGGGTCAACAATGGAGACACTAAACTCTAAGTTAGGTTGGAAAGTTTCTGGCCCTGTGGCCCTGGCTGCCAGGTGAGATTTGGCAGGTGGTCTTCCAACTCCTGAAGCAGCTGCCAGACATCGCTTCCCTGAAGGAAGCTGGGTCTGGGTCTGACCAAGCTTTGCAGGGTCTTGAAGCCCAACTCGGAGCTCTGGCCTCGGGGGAGTGGAGTTGCTGGCTGGTTTCCCCTGCTCTGTGGCTCCCTGAGGGGCTGGCCTGGGATTACCCAAGGACAGGGAATGCTGCCAACCCTCAGCAGGGTCCACTTGCCTGTGGACTTTGCACATGGGACTCTGCAACAAGGTGGCATATAATATAATCCATTTCACCAATTTAATGCCAAAATGTCCTTCTCTGAGAAATGTGTAGGGCATTCATTTGTCTTTTCTTTTATTCATTTATTCAGAAAATGTTTGAGTCCACAGGATGGGCCAGGCACTGTGCCACTGTATGAGGTGCTGTAAGCTGGCATGGGGAAAGTCAGGCATGATCCACCCCACCATGGGACACCTACACAGACAACAACAAACCTATGGAACACTTTGAGAGTTTGTATTTATGCACTGGACCTTGTGACTTTTATCTATGTAGCTTCAGTTTCATCATGTAAATGCCATTCAGTGGGTAATGGGAAGCTATGGTTCGTGTGTGTGTGTGTGTGTGTATGTATGGTATGTACGGTATGTATGTATGGGTGCACATGCACACATGGTACTGAAACTGCTGCCCCAGATCTCAGGGGATGGGGAGAGAAGGGTGGCTGGGGAATGATGTAAGAAAGCCATGGCTAGTTGAAATAATGGGCTGGAAACTGCAGGAGGAGGAGAAAGCACTCCAGTCTGGAGCGTGGGCTGAGCACTCAACCTACATCAAGACCACGGTTAAGTGCAAGGACTCGGGGCTCGTCAGTTGGATGTGCCATTAACTAGCTATGTGATCTTGACGAAATCACTGAATCTCTAAATCTCAGCTTCCTCCTCTAGAAGGGGGATAGAATGAGGATAACCACAGAGATCTTCTAAGGTGTGTACTGACCTCCTGTTGTGAAGATTCATGGAAATGCTCTATGTAATGTGACTGGCCTGTCATAGGAACTCAGTAGGCCATTATCATCCATCATCATCATCACTGTCAGAAGTGCTGCTGACAAAGGCACCCATGGGGGAGGAGTGGAAGAAGGCAGCAATGAATGTAACAAGGGATTTTCGTGGTCAGGGCAGGCTGGGGGAGAACATGCTGATGGAAGCCCCTCCCTGTTTCTCTGGAGAGCTCCAGCACCCCTGAGAGAGACCTGCGAGCTGAGCTGCATCTGGCCGGACGGGAGTGTGTTCTCTGTGACAAGGCGGGTGGGAGCCCCTGTTCTGGGGGTGGGGCCCTGAGGCCCTGGAATAAGGACAGCGGTTTTATCAGTTTTGTCTCCGCCCAACCCCAGAAAGGTCTCCAGAAAGAGATAAGCTCAACTCGTCACTCTCTCTTCCATAGAGCAGGTACTTGTTATTTTAAAATAATTATACATGTTTTTCCTATTTATGCAAATAAATGATTATATTTAGAAAATGTAGAAAAGTCAAAATAACATCTTATAATTACCTTAAGTCTCACTGCCTAAAACAATCACCTTTTTGTATTCCAGATTATTTTTAATATATTCTTTTTTGCCTGTTTAATATAATATACTTGTACTCAGAATGTAATTTTATTCTGTTTCTCACTTAACATTACTTCATGAGCTTTCTTTGTTATTACAGACTTTATATGCACAATTTTAAAAGTCTGCCTTTGATTTTATTAGATGATGTATTCTTCTGTAATCTTTCTCTTCTCTAATTATTTCTACATTGTTGGACTGTTTCCAATTTTACCCCATCATATATAACATCACATTAGCATCTTTGTACTACAGCATGTTCTATAACTTGAATGATTTCCTTAGGGTAAATCCCCAAAAATGTAATTCATATAGTTAAAGGGCTTGAATATTTATAAGGCATATAATTTATAATACATACATCAGGCATCTCAAAATGTTTTCCAGTTTTTTTAATATATACATATATATGTAACATATTTATTATAAAATGTTAAAACATAGAGACAAGTAAAAGGAATGGAAAAAATGATTAAAAATCTTACCAGCCCCAAATAATCACTTTGATACTTTCATATATTCCCTTCCTTCCACACGGTTCTGGCATCACTTTTTATATAAAAATTATCATTTTAACTTATTTTTCTACATCATTAATAATCCTGGAACATTTCTAATTACTGACAAATGGCCCACTGTGTGTGCATATCATCATTTTTCTCTAATTTATGGTTATTGGGATTTTTTCCCAATTTTTCACTATGACAAATAATGCTAAAGTGGATGCTAAAAAGCCACTACATTTATGATGAGGACCTGTCTTAGTGGGAGTCACAGAATTGTAGATCTTGAGCACTCGTGTACCTCAAGAGATTCATTCATCCAGCACCCTGAAACTAACCTCAAGGGTGATTATGTACTCATTTTACAGATGAGGTATCATGCACATAAGAGAATTTGAGTGGCTTGTGCAAGTTCATAGGTCTGGAAGTATCAAAGTTAAGAACTGAAATGTGTTAGGGCCAATTCTCCTTCCCCACATGATTCAACGAGATCATTTTTATTCTGAAACATGCCTGGGTTTTTTGAGTATTTTGAGAACTAGGAGTGCAGGAGATGATACTATGGTAAGGGCAGCTACAGAGGATGGATCCTTTATTCAGTATCAGCCTGAGGGAAGGGAAGGTCTTTATTGGTGTGTCCCAGGTCTCTAGCCTTGACTCTGTCCTGTCCAGCATTTTGATGACAATGGATAAGGCGGGAAAGCCGGCTAAATTAAACAACAAATCTATTGGAAGAGTGGAGAGTGGTTCACATGGTCACAGAAAAAGCTGAAGGAGCAGAGATCTCAGCAGCAGGAACTCATGGACAGCAGGCAGACACTGCAGCCAGTGGGATGAATGAGTTCCATCCCTCCACATGCAGATTCCAAGGACAGAGCATCCTCTTGGCCAGATAGAGCCAAATGAGGAAAACGATTTGATTGAAAGTTTCACCAAGACTGTGTTCAGTGGAGTATGGACACTTCATCCCTATCAGCAAAATTGCGATGCCATTACTCAAAGGAGAAGAAAAATATTCTGGAAAGACAAAATCAGATGACTACCATGTAGTCATGAATTCAAGTGTCATCAGTCAGTAGGGTTGTGTTTTCCCCAGAATATTAAGCCTCTCCCGGACAAGCTTAAAGAAAGTGTATCCCTAAGATTGAACTAGGTGAGTACCATGGAATAAGGAGCTTTTTCTAGTAATTAGATCTTACATAATCGTAGCAGGAGCTGGGGAGGTAAAAGTCCAAACATGGAGAGGAAGGATCAGAGAAAAGCCACCAACCAGCCCCACACTGGAGAACGAATGGGCATCTGTTGTACTTTGCCTCCCAAATCTTGCACAACTTCACTTTTGGCCAAGGCTAACCCTGAACCATTCAGACAAAGGGATCTGGGAAGCATAGTTCCCAGGGTAAATAAGTCATCAGTAGGAAAACATGGCATGGTGAGTATTATATAATGGAGGAAAAGACAGGAATTTAGGGTATTTTCAGGGGAGTGATTTTAATGAGGGGCCATAGGATGCAGAATGTAGAGATCACATACATTGTCAGTCTCAAGGACAAAGAACTGCTGCTCTTGGGGTAGTAGAGCAGGAAAGCTGCCAGGATAAAGATGACGGTCAGAAAGTGGGATGCCTGCACGCGAGATCTTGCATGTGATGCAGTGACCCATGATAAGGAGGAGTGAAGGCAGCTAAAGTGATGGAAACCAGGGCGTTGGAAGAATTATCCCTGTGGATGTTGAAGCAGCTGAGAACAGTGGCTAGAACTGGGCACAGAGCAAGTCAATGAGCCTTGTGCTGAAGATGTCCATATCAGGCACACACATAACAGGTCAGGGATGAGGGTCTGGGGGATCCTGAATCGCTCCAGAGGCTGGATTTGGACTTCTCGCGGTCACTAAGGAAAACAGAGATACGAGGCATGATGAAGCTGGCACTGACAGCTTCTGATGGGCCGTGGGGGATCGTCAAGTTAGTGCCGAGTACCTGGAGCACCAGAATGGGGCCGTGGCCATAGCGCCATCTAGCGCCGAGTAATGACACAGCCGGGAGGCCGAGGCACAGGACACCTGCCCTGATACTCACTCCTTTGGCTCCAGCCTGGTTGGTGGCCTAAGAGAGACAAGGAGTCATTTGGCAAATGTTTGAAGGTAGTGGGGCAGTTTGGGGAGAAAAAGTTAAGGAAGATATGAAAGCAGCGCTTGGAAATTTGAAGAACTGACCTCTGAAAAGAGGATCAAACTCACAGAACCAACTCCAACATGTGGAAGGTAGAAGAAACTTCTGGGTTAATAATTACAATTAGAACAGTCTCATGAAGAAGTGGGCTTTGTTCCAAGGTAGTGCGTTCCTGTCCCTAAAAGTCTTTAAAAGCTGTGATTTGGACGCCTCTGATTGGAGATATTTTATAGAGTCCCATATTGGGTGTAAGATCAAGCCAGAACACATTTAAGGTGGCTTTAAATTCTATGCCTTTATTCACACCCTGGAGGAGGAATAAATCATCAGCCAATTGGTGAAGTACCTAAATGTCATCTGCAATGTCCTCTCACTTCCCTTTTTTGACTCCACTTTTTGTTCCAGGTGCTTCCATCCTATCCCTGGGAGCTCGATGCTTCATGACGCCTACTGGGTTCCAGGTCTGCCTTCCAGACATAGTATCCCTGCTGCAAAATTAGTCCTCTGCTTCCCCATGAAAATTTCCAGGATCTGACAAACAGCCTACCATCAACAAACAATCCAGACGTAAACTCACACCTTGAATGTCAGAATTTGAGAAACTGACCCTTGTTTGAGGAACTATCCACTTAATTATAGTCTGTACCATATATTTTTAAATCATTCTTCATTAGCTTCTATGTTCAGTCCTTTTTTTTTTTTTTCTTTTGACAGAGTCTTGCTGTCACCCTGGCTAGAGTGCAGTGGCATCATCATAGCTCACTGCAACCTCAAGCTCCTGGGCTCAAGTGATCCTCCAGCCTCAGCCTTCCGAGTAGCTGGGACTACATGCGCGCACCACCACGCCTGGCTAACATTTTTGCTATTATTTGTAGAGACAGGGTTCGCTCTTGCTCAGCCTGGCTATGTTCACTCTTAAATGTATTTTAATTAAACTTGTCTCCTTCAATCAGATTGTTAAAACTCGCGGGCAGGAGTTTTATGATATATTTTTTTGTTTCCTTTACAAAACTTAGTATTTCAGTATAGAGGAGAATAGTTGATTAAGATGAATGTGCACAATGCTACTTGAGAGCTACTTTGTTCCATGTAGAAAGGATGTCTGCGTGCCAGGTGCTATGATAGCCCACAGGCCATGAAAGTGAATAAACAGGGCCCCGATCCATGTGGAGTAGAAGTGAGACAGAAAATGCCTACTAAGGGCCAGAAACTGTGCTACACGTGTTACATCATTATTGCATTTTACTCTCAGACAATCCTATAAGGTAGGGATTACTAGTTTCATTTTATAAGAAAACGTAGGCCCAGAGAGGCCTTTGCCTAGAAAATGAAAGCCAAGACTCAAACCCAAGTCTTTCTGCCCCCATTTTACCTATAAGAAAGTAAACAAAATACAATTACAAAACAAATCAGTTTTCATTGGAGAAGATACACTTTTCCTTTTGGGAGTCCCCCAGAACAGAAGGACGACGTTTTCCCTTATGATTAATCCAGAGAATAGAGCAAAAACTCCCTAGTTTAGTCCTGGTGGATACCACAATGGAATTAGGCAAAACCAAGGCAGGAGTGGCCGTGTCTTATCAGGTAGAACTCTGTCTAAGTCACATTCCTGTCCAGATGTGAGATAGAACCAACCCCACAGAGGTGCCTCTGGACAGCTTCTGGCCCACCTTGCTGTGCCTCGGTGGAGAGCCACAAGCTCGGACGCCATCTAGTGGCGAGTCCCCAGCTTCACGGCAGGGTTCAGACAGGATCTGGTGGCAGGATGCCCTCATGATCCACAGAGCTCCAGGATTCAGTCAGACGCAGTGAGTCCTGAATCCCAGGCCAGAACCATCATAGCATCCCAAAAGACATTCACTCGCCGCCCATGTTGCCCCCAGCTCCCTATCCCTGAGCTCAGTGGCCTCTCAGCCCACGTCCTCACCTTCCGGACTTCCAAGAGAAATACTTGAATGTCCCTCCTTACTCTCCTTTGTATTTCCATTCATGTTATTCATGTTAGTAACAAGTGGGGAAAAAAAACTCAGCGAATCAAGTCTTGCAGCTCCGAAACACACACCCACACCCACACCCACATCTATTGGTAGGGTCATTCATCACAGAGCCTCTCCAGGGGAACTTTTCCTAAATACAAGATCTCAGCGGGCAAAATCCAACATCCTGGGAAGGCAAGTGGTGAGGACCACCAAGGAGGAAAATGCTGTCCTTGCAAAAGGAAGCCCTACAAACAGAGTCTAGGACACGGGGGCGTTCTCAGCAGTCTCAGGGGCTTCAAGGTCCACCTTTAGGGCCTCCCTTCAGCTCTCCTCCCTCTTTCTTTGCCTGGTGCCATGGCCTGTCACACCTCTGCCCTGTCCCTACCTTCCAACAGCAGCAGGCAGTTGTGCAGAGCTGGAAGAAGGGAAGCAGGTGGTTTCCATGGTCCAGAGATGCAGGCTGGGCCTTGGGGTTAGAGGTGACGGAAAGCCTACATGGCATTCCAGAGAATCTTCTCTGAATACAGCTGCAGGCTGAAGAGTTCTCTGAGCTCATACTGACATTTTGTACTTAACTCACCCAATTAAGTCATTCATTATATAAGTCATTCATTATCTATTCTGTGGATGCACATATTTTTAATTTAAAAATATATTTCCATTTTAGGGTTTGTTGTAGCCAGAATAATCCTTCTCTCCACCCCCAAAGATGTCCATGTCCTTATCCCTGGAACCTGTGAATACGTTACCTTACATAGCAAAAGGGATTTTACAGATGGGATTAAGGCTAAGGACCTTGAGATGGGCAGATTAGTTTGGATTATCCAGGTGGGCCTGATGTAATCATATTAGTCCTTTAACATCAGACTCTGGTCAGAGATTTGACATTGCTGGTTTTGGGGAGGGGGACTATGCACAAACCAAGGAATGTGGGTGGTCTCTGAAAGCTAAAAGTGGCAAAGAAACAGATACCCCCCACCCCTAGAGCTTTTAGAAAAGAATGCACCCCTATTCTGGTGAGACCAAGGTAGGCCCATGTCTACAGAACTGGAAGATAATAAACTTGCATTGCTTTCAGGCACTAAGTCTGTGATAGTTTGTTAGAGATGCAATAAAAGCTATTAATAGAGGTCTCCCTTAGGCTTTGAGATCACAACATTTTATTTAGCATCAAAGCAAGAACTGCCTAGAGTTATACTGCCTTTCAGAGACTGCGTTCTGATAGGGGTCATGTTTTTGGATTTTGTTTCAGGACCTGGGGGAAAAGCATCATTTCTGTTAATAATTTATTTTGTTTATTTTATTTATTTATTTTTTTTTCAAAAAATGTAGGGGATACAAGTATTTTTTGTTAGTGCATAAATTGTGTCATACTGAATAGGGCACATCAGAAACCAAGAGATCTACTCTGTTGATCTAATGGGGTTAGTCACTAGTGCTCTGGCCACCAGTGAGTGTCTTTAGGCTCTTCACAGAGTTCTGAGTCAAGGGCTGTTGGAGACGGCTTCTGTGCCCCTCATGGTTAATGTGGACGCACTGAAGAGAGAGATGCATGAATATGTTGTGCAGAGAGGACACACCCCAAAGAAATACACACTGTACCATAAAGTTATCCACACCTCCTAAATGCAATAATTCCATTCCTGGGAAGTTATTCTAAGAAACTAATTGCAAAGGAGCTAAATGACATATGCATGAACATTTTTGTGATAATATTATCTACAACAATAAAAACAAAGGAACAGTCAAAATCCAACTAAAGGAAACTTTTAATAAATTTGATTCCATGACTTTATGGAAACATTAAAAATTACAGTTGTTTACCCTATGGAAACATAGAGAAACGTTCCTATTATGCTAAAAGAAAACAGCCTATTATAAAACAGTACTCACTTGATAATCATTTATTGACCCTGTGCTACACATCAGGTATTGTACTAAGCACCAAGTGATTGAAGTATGCCAAAATAGATAGACTCGCTGTGTGTGACTGTAAAAAATGTAAAGCGATCTATTCATGTTGTAGGTGATGTCCCAAAAAAAGAAGCAAGTTGTTTTGTTCAGGCATGGTAAATATTCCACTTAACCTTCTTACCTTTTCACTTAGAAAGTACAGAGCAGGAAGAAACATAAACCTCCTGATCCAAGTCATGTTACAGACCAAGTGGCAGCAGGCTCCTTGCTAAGGAAGCAGGGACTGAATGTATTGTTTAGAAACACAACAAGCAACAGCCGCTTCCCTGGCAGGGAGCAGGAAGCCAGCTGTATGCACAGGTCACTCCCAAGTAGAGTCAGCTTTCGGAGGCCACTTTTGAGCCTAAACTGACACCCTCTGTGTATTTGGGAAACTTTCACCAGGCTAAACATGGCCCTGACGGACAACACCACCTGTCTCTACCTGTCTCCCCAGCCGCTGAGAGGTTAACTGCGAAAGCAGATGCATTGTGCTCATTGTTTTGATGCCAAGGCCTGTGTGGGGCAAGCCACATACACTGGGCCTCCATTTTCCTACGTGAACAAGGAAAGCCTGAGTTTGCTAGTTCCTAAAGTGCTCTGTCCTTAAGCCACGCTCTCCACCACCACCGCCTCACCTCTAGCCTTTTCTACTGAGCACTGGGGCCAGCCCACATCCTTGGGCAACAGCAGAAGTTCCACAGATCAAGGCCTGCATTCCTACAGTAGCTACACAACTACTTCAAGGGCACAGGACCTGCGCAGTCCGTCACAGATGGCTGGTATTTAGAAAAGCCACGCACTTGGTTTAGTGCTCTGCTATTACTGTCTTGAAATTCTTAATAATTTTTGAACAGGGAATCTCAAGTTTTCGTTTTGCACTGAGCCAGCAAGTTGTGTAGCTGGTCCTAGGTAGCCACGTACTCTTGGGAGAGGTGTGAGTCTCAGGCTGGGGGTGGCGGGCAGGACAGGGTTGGGGGATGCTCCCCTGGTCCTCAGTCCCTTCAGGTCCCCTCTCCCCCACCCTGGGGTAGTAGCTGCTTTTCTGTATTTGTTTCTTCTAAACCCCTTAGTGAAACCCCTTCTTTTACTGTTTTTACTTCTACTAGTTAACAAGTCTTCATATTAAATTTTCCCTGTTCAAATAACCTATAGGCTTTTTGCCTCCCAACTGATGTGTCAATGCACAGAGGCATGAAAATAAGGCACAGTCTTGGAACAAACAGTAAACTAACTAAATAAGCAAAATACACAATATGTCAGATGGTGATGTGCGATACAGAGAAAAAAGCAAAGCATAGAATGGGCCCAGACCCAGAAAATGTGCCTATGGTTTGGGATAGAAGGGGGACAGCTTGCGATTTAAACAAGTGGGGATCAGAGAAGATACCAGAGGGACAGAGGTTGTGTTGAGAAGCCACACTGGACTCCCTTTCCCCAATTCTAACTGAAATGATGAGAAAATGCAAAAATAAGGTTCAACCTGCAGTATCCAAGTGGAAAACATGCCAGCCAAGTCAAAAAACTGTAGAGAATTTCCTGCTTGGCACACAAGTCCCTTGGGATCAGAATATTGTGAGGAAAGATAAAGCTTACCTCTGGATCTCCCACTGCCTTCTCTCCCTTTTGGGTCCCAAATTTTCAGCGGCTTTGAAGGGTGGTAAGCCAGGAAATGACTTCTCTCACCAAGCTCCACCAACCTTCATAGAAATCTTCCCTGATCCAAAAAGAAAGTAATATCATTCATTCATACATTCATTCACCAATTACTTAACAAACATGCTCTGAGTACCTCCTACATGCCAACTTCTGTGCTAAGCACCGTGGAGGATACAGAGTTGAAGACACAGTCCCTGTTTCAAAGAGAGAACTTAGAGTCTAAAGGGAGAGATAATAGGGGAGGTAAGATGTATGCCAATAATTCTTATTCGAAGCTAAGAAGGATAATGAGTTGGCTGGATGATGAAATATAAATTCCAACGACTCTGACAGATGAGGCTGTTAGCTTGACTTGAACAAGATGAAATACAATTCAATTCAGTTCAAGTAGACATTATTGAGCCTCTACGCTAAAAAATACAACATGGATTTCAAGCAGGGGGGAGTTTGGAGACAGGGCAACAGAAGGATCTCTGCAGAAGGGTGAAACCTATTCCTGCCTGTGCAGGGTGAGGGAGCTAGAGTTTTCTGAGTTCTGCAGGGCATGGAAGCAACACGGCCTGGGCCCACAAAACATGTTTGTTGAAAAAACTCATGTTTGCCCAGGCTAGAGGTAGAGATAGAGACAGACTCTCTTGCCTGGGGAGGTTAGGGACAACTGCGGATAGTGCAGCTTCTAGGGGGCAATTGAAGGATGAGGAGGAGTTTTCTAGACAGCAAGAGGAAGGGAATTTATTCCAGTCATGGGAAACGTGTAAATGCACAGAGGCACAAAAGTAATGCACAATCTGGGAACAAGTGTGACGTTAAGCACGTTAGAACACAGGCAATGAACATGGGGATTGAAAGTGGCTTAGTCATGACTTTGGGGTGTCATGCTAAGGAGGTGAGTGTGAGGCTATCCTGTTGTAACAGAGAAAATGGCCTAAAAAGGGTAAAAAAGGTTTTTTGTCTCTTCAAAACCCCCTGACCGTTTCTGAGAACTAAAACCTATATCCTTCCTTTAGGCCAGTGGTCAGAAAGGGCGGGGGAGTGTCCTTTGTTCTTGGTGCCAGAGGAGATGGCCCATGGGAATTGGCCAGGTGGAGGTCATGAGATTGTCTTAGCCCAAGATGGGATTAGTCAGAATCATCCCCTTTAAAAGCTCTGTACTTCTTCTCAGAAGCAGAACATCCACCCAGGGACACAAAATTCTGTTACCAAAAGCTCGGCACTTGTCCCCCTGGCCACATTAGAAGAACAAGGACAAGTGGTTTGAGGAGAAGGAAAGAGGAGTTTATTAATTTGCTGGCAAATGAGGAGGTTGGCAGACTCCTGTCTCAAAGTACCAACGTCCTGCCTCTGAGCAGAAATACACAGCTTTTAAAGGTTCTGATTAATCCCATAGTAAGAATGTTTAATGTTAATAATTCATGTCTCATGTGATTCCTTTATGGGTCAGCTTGATCACTTTGCTCTGATGAGAAAAGGTTGAAGAAAACCCTGGATTTTCACGTCGCTTTGAACAAGTCACTTTCTCTTTTTGGATCTCAAAGTACTTTCTTTCCACAACAAAATAGCATAAAATAAGAAAAATTCTCTTGGCCATTCCCTACCTTAGGAATGCTGGGCTCATAAATGAGATCACATCCATAAAATGCTATGATCTCCCTAAAGACAAATGCTGTATAAATATATAGGATTATGAGCCAAGCCACTCAAAACTAGTCTGTGCATGAATGCATTGGAAGGCAAACAGGACTGAGGAAAGGCAACAGGACTCGTCATCTCCAAGGGCCACGTGATTCCTTTGTTTTAAGACTTCTGGCAACTCACGGTTACCTCCCCCCAGCACCCACACACTGCCAGGAAGGACAGTTCAGTCAGGTTAGACTCCCTGGAGTGATGAGTTAAAACATTTGGAGAGCAGAATTCCAAGCAATTGCCATATTGGAGAGTTTTCCAGAAAGATAATTCAAAAGAAGTCATGTTTGGGTTTTAAATATTGATGATTGCTCACTTCCTCTAATTCATTCATCAAGGTTTCCATATACACCATTTTAAAGAAACCTAGAGTTCAATAAAAGAAGGGAAGGGAAGGGATTTTCTATCTTATGTTCAGTTTTAATAAAAGGAGGAAGAGGAGAGTGTCTTTGTGCTGCTATAACAAAATAGCACAGACTGGGTAATTCGTTTCTTTTGAGACAAAGTCTCACTTGGGCTAGAGTACAGTGGCATTATCATAGCTTATTGCAACCTCAAGCCCCTGGGCTCAAGCGATCCTCCTGCCTCAGCTTCCTGAGTAGCTGAGGCTACAGGTGTGTGCACCATACCCAGCTAATTGTTCTATTTTTTGTATATACAAGGGGTCTCACTGTGTTGCTCAGGCTGGTCTCGAAATCCTGGCCTCAAACCATCCTCCTGCCTCGGCTCCCAAAGTGCTAGGATTACAGGTATGAGCCACTGTGCCTGACTGGATAATTTATAAAGAACAGAAATTTATTTTCTCACAGTTTTGGAGGCTGGGAAGGCCAAGATCAAGGTGCCAGCACATCTGGTGTGTGGTGAAGGCTTGTTCCTCATAGATGGCGTCATCTTGGTGTCTTCACATGGCAGAAGGGACGGAAGGGCACAGAGGGGACGGATGCTGTGTCCTCACACATGGAAGAGCAGGAGAGTGAACCCACTTCCTCCAGCTCTTTGAGAAGGGTCCTAATCCCATCAACGAAGGCTCCATCCTCATGACTTGATCACCTCCCAAAGGGCCCACCTCTCACTACTATCGAATTGGCCATGAAGTTTTCACAGATAAATTTTGAAGGACACATTCAGACCATAGAACAGAGGGAATGAAGGAGAAGAGAGGGGGAAGGAACTTGTACTAGTCTTCTCTTCTGCCTCTTAAATTTAAACCTTGCTAGGACCTTAGAGGTCAGCTTAACCACCTCTCCCCGCCCCTCTTCCTTTTAAAAATCATATATGGGTGGTGAGGACCAGTGAGGTAAACTACATTTTCTAAGCTTACACCGTCACTTGGTAGCATAACAGACACTAGATTCAGATTTCCTGCCTCCTAGTTTGGTTCTTTTCACATTGAATCATCCTGATTCCCGTTCAGTTTTATGACCTTGAGCAAGTCACTCGACCAGTCAACAAATATTTTTAAA
The DNA here is from genome assembly GCF_041146395.1 of Eulemur rufifrons. Lineage (NCBI taxonomy): Eukaryota > Metazoa > Chordata > Mammalia > Primates > Lemuridae > Eulemur > Eulemur rufifrons. Next base: position 7,881,173 of record NC_090994.1, read on the forward strand.
GACCTAACAAGAAGTAATGGAATATCCAGCCAAAAGGAATTGAAACAAAGAAAGATCTTATTTTTCTCTCATAACAAGAAGTTAGGCACAGTGACTGGTCTTAATTCAGTGGTTTCATGAGACCATGATGGACTCGAGCAACTTTTATCTTTCTATTTCATCATATTTAAGGTTGGCGTGTGTCTATATGACTGTAGCCTCATGGTTACAAGACAGCTTCTGTAGCTCCAGGTGTTACATCCTTTTGCAATATTTCATTTAATAGTTTTTAAGTCCCAGACTTGTGATGAGGTACTTTGATCTTGCAACCATGTTAGCTAGAGTTCTTTTGTAGATACCTTATCAAACTAAGGAAGATCATTTCCTTTATAGTTGATGAAGGCTTTAAAAAAAACCATGAATGGATATTGAATTCTGCCAAATGTTTTTTCTACATTACCTGAGATTATATGAATCATATGAATTTTCTCCTTTATTCTGTTTATGTAGTGAATGACATTGATTTTCAGATGTTGACTCAACCTTGCGTTTCTCAAAAAAGAAAAATTACTGGATTTGATTTGCCTATATTTTGTTAGAATTTTTGCATCTGTGTTCATAAGGGATATTGGTGTGTGATTTTTTCTTTTAATTTCATGGTATCAAGCTTATTATGACTTTCTATTATGAATTAGAAAGTGTTCCTTTCTCCTTCGTTTCTCCAAAAGGGTAATGTGCTATCGATATTATTTCTTTCTTAAATGATTGCTGAGGTTTACTAGTGAAACTACCTGGCCCTGGAGTTTTCATTTTGGTAGCTTAAAGATATGGGGCTGTTCTGATGTTTTATTTCTTCTTGTGCCAGGGAAGTTGTATTTTTCAAGGACTTTTCCATTTCATATAAATTATTGAAATTACCAGCATAAAATTGTTCAATATGTTTTCTTATTATTCTTTCAATTTATGTAGATCTGTAGGGGTGTTCCTCTTTTATTCTTGATATTTAGTTATTTGTGTTTTCTTTTTTCCTGACCAATCTCACCAGTAGTTTTATCAATTTTATTAATATTTTCAAAGAACCAACTTGTGGCTTTGTTATTGTTGTCTAACATTATTTTTTATTATTTTTTCCTTCACTTTGGCTTTAATTTACTTTCTTATTCTAATTTTGTAAGGTGGAAATTTAGATAATTGATTTCAAACCTTCTTTCTTTACTAAAATAAGCTTTTAAAGCTGTAAGTTTCTTGCTAAGTACTTTAGCTGCATTCCACAAGTTTTGATGTATTTTCATCATCATTCTGTTTCAAATGTTTTCTAATACTCTTGGAACTATGCCTGACATAAAGTACTCAGTAAGTGTTGGCTCTGGTTTTTGTTTCTCTTGTTCATAAGTGAATGCAGCCCCTTCAGAACCTCTTTGCTGTTCCCACTGACTGAAATTTCTCCTTCATAGAAGCCCAGACTTCATCCTTCTAGTAAATTCCCATTCATCCTACAGGTGTAACCTCAAATATCACTTTCTCAAAGAAGCTTTCCCTGATGACACAGACCAGGATGGTCCTCTTCATGTACTGGGTTGAATAGTGTCCCCCAAAAGTTCATATCCATCCAGAACCTGTGACTGTGATCTTGTCTAGAAATAGGGTCTTTGCAGATATAATCAAATTAAGAGGAGATCATACTGGGTTAGGATGGACCTTAAATCCAATATGACTGGTGTCCTTACAAAGAGGGAAATTTGGACATAGAGACACAGACACACAAAGATAACGTCATGAGACAACAGAGGCAGAGACTGCAGTCATGCACCTACAAGCCGAGGAAGGCCAAGGATTGCCGGCAACCACCAGAAGCTAAGAAGAGGAAAAGAAGGCTCCTCCCCTAGAGTCTTTAGGGAGAGCATGGCCCTCTGGCACCTTGACTTCAGGCTTCTAGACTCCACAACTGGAAGACAATAAATTTCTCTCGCTTTAAGCCACCTAGTTTAGGAAAATTTGTTACAGCAGCTCTAAGAAACTAATACACCATGCTACATGTTTTCATACTTTTCTGAATTTTTCTTTCCTAGCTCTTATCAGAAAATTATTACATATGAGTTATCAGGAAAATGGATGGCATAATAACACATACTAATCTGCATTTTACTACAGGCTTCCTTAAGAGAGACTACCATGATCCAAATCAGTATCTCAAGTGGTAAGGCTTTTGAAGGACAGATAATTTTGAGGGAGCCTGGTCCCCAGATCACAGCATGTCAATGGCCAATTATGCTTCTCAATGCTGGCCTTGGGTCACAGGGTTTTTTAGTGTGTAAATTATCCAAACCAGTAGTTTTTTGTAGCAATGGAGTTTTTTGTAGCACTCCTAAACAGAGTGCTGAGGTACAAGTCAGAAACTTTGGTTCTGCTTCTCCCTCTGCCTGCAGAGGGTCTTGAGCAAGGGCACTCAACCTGTCTTGATTCCAGGCTCCCTAATTTTAAGAGCAGGTTATTGGGACGAGACAGTTTCTAACGTCTCTTTGACTCTAACCTTCTGTGGCTTCACGATTTCTTGCAGGAACCGTGGCTGAATCCAGGGGTGAAGCAGTACCAGGAGGAGGAGGTGAAGTTGGTGCTGGACCAAGAAGGATTCTGCCTTAAAATGTAGAACTGCCAGTTCTATCCGAGCTTGATTCACTTGGCAGATGGGATGGAGTAGACGTTTCTAGGGCTCTTGTTTTAAAAAGGAGCTGGTCACTTCCTATCTCTGGGCCACAATGTACTCACCTACGTAAAAGAGAGAAGGATGGAATCTGTGATTCCCAAGGTCTCGTCCAGCTGTCTAGTGTACAAAGCTGTGACTACAAGGCTGTTCATTGCTAAGCTAGAGAGAGGGGCCTGGAGCTCAGTACAGGTCATGGGGCAATTTGGGGACCTGGGCTCCTCACGTTATTTCTTCTCATCACCGTCGCGTGTGCGTCTGGGGACGGGGATGTAATGCTGTTTTCCTCAGAATAGTCTCTAATACAGGCAATTTGGAGGCAAGAAGGAAATCCTGTCTTTCTCTCGCGAATTATGTTGACCTCAACAGAGTCACTGAATAAGTTTGAGCCTCCCTTTCCTCATCTGTGAAGTAGGGACAGTTACCGGCAAAGTTGTAATACTGTCAAGAGCAGAGCAACAATGCCTAGTCCTCGTCAGGTTTTCCGGTGTTATTTTCTATCACCCTTAGGCGCACTATGAAACACAAACTGCGGTAGCATACGCACGCTGAGGCTCGCTCCAACCAGACCGGCTCGGGCCGGCGGGAAGCAAGCCACGGTGCGGGGTACTCTGGCGACACCCCTTCCCCAGTTTGCGCCCTGCGGCAGAGCGCCGCTCTAGTGGGCTGGAGGAGGAGCCCACCCGTCGGACCCCAATCACTTCGGCAAGGCCCCGCCCCTCGCCGTGCGCGCTCCCGAAGCCAGCGTGCGCGCTCCTGGCGGAGACGCGACGCCGGCGGGGGCCGCGCGGGGGTGCGGCTCCCGGAAAGGAGCGGAACCTCCAGGAAGCCGGGCGAGGGGTACACCTCGCCGCCTCGCCGCCGTGGCCGGGATGCTGCCCGCTCGCGGCGCCCCGCTCCCGGGAGCCCCGGTCTGCCGAGCAGGTGAGGCCGCCTTCCGTCGCGGGCGAGGGGTGGCGGGCGGCCGGGGCGCCGGCGGGGACGGTTGGAGCGTGGGGTTCCGCGGGGCGGCGAGCGGGCCGCAGAACCGCGCCTCTGCCCGGGCGCCCGCGGACTGGCCCGGGGACTCTCCCCGCAACCCGGTCTCTGCCGCTGCCCGCTCGGCCCCGCGCGCGGACCGTCCCAGCTGCCCGGGACTCGCGGCGACATCCGGGCGCCCCGTGGTCGGCCCCTGTGACCCGGGGTGGCAGGTGCTCGCCCCTGTGACCCGGGGTGGCAAGTGCTTGCCCCCGGCAGGAGAAATCTGACTGTCCTGCTGCGCCTCATCCGGTGATCGCGCTGGGTTTTTCCCAGGCGCGCGTGGTGTGGGCGGAACCGGGCCGCGGAGAAGGGCTGCTACCCCCAGGACTCCGTTGGGCCTGCTGCCGCTTTAAATTATGTCACTTACATGTTCAGCATCATCTTTGCATAGCTCTGCTTCCCCCAAGTTTCATGGTAGATTTCTCCTTGGAAAAATGGAGCTAATTGGGCGATAAAGTGATGATCACAGCAGTGTTTCTCAACTTGAGTAATGCACGGTGTCCTTCTAAAGGGACAGTTCTCTTATTTTTTAGAATATGCCCCAGAATACGCAAGGGTCCCCAGGCCCCATTTAGATGAACATTGGTGCAGAACATTTTGAATGAACATTTGTCATGAAGGAGGCAAAAGAGATGCTTTATAAGTCGGCCACTTTCATGCCAGAAGGTAAACTAGAGGTTACTAAAGACTTCTAAATTAGAGACTCAAATCCCAGTTTAATTTCACACTGCAGTTTTTATTGTCTCCCGCTTTGTGTGATAAAAATACCTAACTGTCCAGCGTTGGAGAGACCTAGAATTTAGAATCATATTCTTTGTGTTATCTTACATTTGATGTTATCTTGTCTTTGTATTGGGTTTGTTATTGATAACTCTGTTTGACACTAGCAGAATTGTAAAGTGGAATACTAATTTGTACAGGTAGCTTAATTATTTCTCTACTTACCTTAACATTGATTTGTCACTTGTATTTGTTGCCTATTGAGTCTGTGGCTTACATTTTTCTAGCCCTAATGGGAAATGTATGATCTCACCCCTTGAGTATACAATCTAGGAAGGAGAGACAAAAATGAAAGTTGATCTTAGGATTTATATTCTCTACATTATTTATTCGGCATGTTTATTTTAATATAGACTACCCATGAAAAAAGAGAAGGTTCAAACATTAGGATGTACAACAGGTTTTATCTTGACAAAGAAAAATATTGACGAGTGCCTTGAAAGAAGTGTACTATTGAGAGCAGGATGTCCTAGTTAGGAGGAGGTGACATTGGTAAAGGCATGAGGACAGCTTGTGTGGGAGAGAAGAAGGAGACTCACCGCACCAGAGTGGAAAGATGTTATCTGGGACTGATGAGACAACAGGTTGTTGAGATCAGGTGGCACCAGTTGGTGGATGTAAGGTTTCAGGTGCCACACAGGAAAGTTGGTTTTGAGCTGTAGGCATCCAGAAGGCTCTTCAGCTGGTCATATTTTAAAGGCAGTGTTTTACAAAGAGATGTTTACAAAGAGTGATGTGCACAGGGAAGGCAGGAGGTGGGTGAGCCATCAAGAGATCTGTTTTGAGCTGGTCATGTCTGCTGTGGTCATCTTAGATGCGTGGGGTATTTGGGGAAGCATTGACAGGGCTTGATGAGTGAGAGAGTATGTCAGCACACAAGAAAGTGGGAATCAAAGTGAGAACCAGGTAATCCTCGTCAGTGGTGAGACCTGGAGAATTTGGAAGGTGCTGTTAGTTTGCATCAAAAGAGTGTGGCCCCAGACTTGCATTAACTGAATGTGTGCTAACAGGGGTTTGATAAGCTCAGGATGTGGAACGGGAACTTGAGGAAAGTCAGAGTTGTAGATTTGGGAGACCACATAGGTGATGTAGGAAAAATGACCAGAAAAAAACTATTTAAAATGGGGACCAGAATTTTGCAAGTGAATAATGAGAGGTAGGAAAAAGATTGATGCCGAAAAATAAAATTAAACAATTTTAAATAAATAGTAAAGAAAATGTAGATCATAAATGCAGCTGTATGCATCCTTCTTAAAACAAAGAAAGCATGAAGTTATTTTGATGTGTCTTGCCACAGCTGAATGAGAGATGGTGCCACGTAGCAGCCTTCACCTCGGCCTCTCCCTCCCAGAACAGTTATTTCTTACAAAACTCTGCCAGAGTGGTTGAGGTCATCTTTAATTTTTTCAGGTCCTCGTGTAGTCCTTTGATATTCAAATCATTCTTTTCTGAAGCGCCCTTTAGGTCATTTTACTTTTTCTTATTCAGAGGCCTCACATGTCTGTGATTTTTGTCTGCATGTGATTCTCTAGTTCACTAATGTCTGTCTGCTTGAATCCTGCGTTTTTCGCCAGAGGAACCATTTCCCTTTGTGGTTGATTTGCATGGTTTTCACTGTTGTCCTTAGGACTGTCAGTGAGAGACTGACAAAGACATTGACCCATGACCACATGGGCTTTTACTCCACTAAAGAGTGTTCTGCCAGGGGGGGCCCTGCTAGCTGAAATCATCAGAGTTAATGCATCTCTCTGGTGATAGATCTAATACAATTTAGGCCTTTTAAAAACATGGCAGTTTTGTGTAGTACTGAATTTGCCTCCCAGAGCTCTGGTGCCAAGAGTCTTAGCTGCAACGACAATCGAAGTTTACATTTTAAGATCAAATTACCGTATCGTTGACTGCTGGGCAATAATTGGCCATACTTTCATCCTAAGTAAAAATAATTACAATATGTCGGCGATTTATATGCTCTCCTATTTTTCTCTCTGCCTTTAAACACCAGTTTTGTCACTTACAATAATATTTATTTATCTTTTTGGTCAGAATCCTCACAGATCTCAAAAAACAGTCCTGAAACAAACACCAGATGAAGTAAAGTTTACCAAGTGTGCTGTGATCATTCTCACCTTCTTTCTCACCCCTGTCCTGAAGTCCACCTCCCACTTCCAGGAATCTTTTCCTGTTAACGCCAGCCTTCACTGTGCTCTTCTCTGAGCTCTTACAGCACGAGTCCATGTAATTTAACATTGCCTTTAGTTACTCTCTTATTTCCTGGGTCTTAGTATTAATATTTTCTCTCTAGCAATTGGCAAACTCCGTGACATTTGGAGTTGGGCTTGTTATTCCTTCTGTCATCTTCATAGAACTGATCATTGAATCATTTTAAAAGCCTTTCTTCCCCAAGGACCAGTTTGCCTTTAACAGTGACTTTAAGCTGTTAACTAAAACTGTCCTTTTCTTTGGTGATAGTTCAGCTATCACATAACTATCAGTGATTCTTTCAGATGTTCAGATTGGAATTCCTGTGTCATAAGTTTTTAAGTTAGGCTTTCTCAATATATCTAGAAGAGGATTTGATGCTGGAAACTGAAGATATCATCAATCAAAGGTAGCTTGTTAAAAATAGTTCTGATTCTTTCTTCTGACAATAAAATTAATAAACGCCCTTGGAAAAATATAGGCATGTCTAGGCAAGAAAGTAAAGATGATCCATGACCTCATTACTCAGAAATAAAGAATCACTGTTAACATTTTGGTTTCTCTCCTTCTATTTCTCCCCTATGCATGGTGACGTTTTTTCACTTAGTATATCATAGACCTAGTGCCATGTCAACACATATAGATCTGTATCATCATCAATAATGGTCACATTGTTTTCCATTGCATAAATGCGCCCTGTTTCATTTTACCCATCCCATAGTGGGCATTAGTGTTTTGCTTTTATACACTATACTATAATGAACATCCTATAGATATTTATTTCCTCAGGATGAGTTTCCGGAAGTGTGATGGGTAAAGCAGAGGGTAAGCATGTATAAAATGTTCATGTGTGTTGCCCAAATGCCCCTGAAAGGTTAGTAGTGTACCTGTTTAGATTCTCACCAACACTACTAGTAGACCTTGTTAGCAAAGTATCATCAGACTTTAATTTTTGCCAGCTGAGAGCTCTTTTTATTTCTATTTATCTGAATACTGATAATAAAGTTGTATTAGCCATTTGTATTTCTTACTTTGCTAATTTCCAATTATCTTTGCCCATTTTCTTGTTCCAGTGTTTCTTTTATTTCTTTATAAGAACTTTTTATACATAAAGGATATTTATCCTTCATCATGCATAGTATTTTTCCCAAGCTGTGTGTACTTAGGGATTTTTTTTTTAAGCACATAGAAGTTTTAGACTCATGTGTAGACATATTTTCTTTCATTTATGATTTGAGACATTGATGTCATTTATAGAAAGACCTTACCCATTCTAAGATTGTGTAAATATTTACATAATCTTACCTTTTCATCCTACTTTTTTATAGACTTTTTAATATTTAAATCTTTAAGCCATTGGAATTTTAATAAAAGGTGTGATGTAATCTTACCATATTCAGATGTAAAAGGTAGCTATTTTAGAAAAACACATTAAGATTCATTTAAACATCTAGGTAATAAACTTTTTTTACTTTTTGTGTATACTTTTAAATCACAAATATTATTTGTCCTAAATTTTGCGTACCTGGTACAATATGGATACCATATTAAAATTTAAACCAATTAAAGTGATTTTCCCCCTTTTTCAGGTAAGCATTATCATTAATAATACTTTTTACAATGTAGTATCTTTGTGTGTGTGTTTTATTCCCTGTACTGGATTATCAATTCTTTAAGTGCTGGGTCCCTATCTGGTTCATCTTCATATCGCCGATTTCCGGCCATCTGTGAAACAAACAATGGTTGCTCATCACTTTTGTGGCAGGCACTGGTCGCGAGGGAGACAGAAGGATCAGAGGCTGTCCCTGCCCTTGTGAGGTTGGCCATGTAATGGAAAGGTGAATCATAGTTATATACTGCAGCCCACTGCTGTGATAAGCAAATGCTCTGGGGATGTGAGGATTGGGGAAGCTCTCACTGAGGACTCGTGCTTCATCTGTGTCATGAGGGATACTTGGGAATGTAACCAGTGGACCCCTAAGAGGGAGGTTCATTCTGCAAATGCTGAGGAATGCAAGGCATTTCAGTAATCTGCCTCTTGTGTTTAGTATGTCTGGAGCTTAGGGTACATATATGGCTCTGTCATGGGATGAGACTAGAAGAATAGGCACTAGATCAATGCTGTCCAGAGAACTTTCTGTGATGATGTTGGTGTTATATGTCTGCACTGGTTAATGCAGAAGTTACATCTGGTAGTTAAACACTTGAAATGTGGCCAGTGCAACCAAGGAATTCAATGTTTAATTTGATTGACTTGTTTATTTTTTGAGACAGGGTCTCTCTCTCTGTTGCCCAGGCTAGAGTGCAGTGGTGTGATCACAGCTCACTGCAGCCTCAAACTCCTGGGCTCAAACGATCCTCCTCCCTCAGTCTCCTGAGTAGCTGGGACTACAGGTGCACACCACCACACCTGGAAATTTTTTTTATTTTTGATAGAGATAGGGTCTCACTGTGTTGCCCAGGCTGGTCTCGAACTCCTGGCTGCAAGCAGTCCTCCTGCGTTGACCTCCCAAAGTGCCAGGATTACAGGTGTGAGCCACTGTGCCCAGCCTAGTTGTATTTAATTTTAACTACTTTAAATAGCCACATGTGGCACATGGCTGCCACACTGGACAGCTCAGGACTGGATCACAGGATACCTCTTTTACACTCTAAGGAGTTAGAGCTTTTTCCTGAGTGAAAGAGGAAGGTTGGGGGTGGGGAGTTGCCATGACTCCTGTGTGTTTTGGGCGGATCACTCTAGGGTAGAGGTTCTCAACCTTTGGGGCCCCAGAACTCTGAAACTTGACTTCTTGCCAGCCCCTTTCCTGGGTCTGCAATGCCCAATGGCCCTTTTGAAGCTCATGTTCTGGACGAGACACACTAGTGAAATGCGAACACACCCAGTATGTTAGAAGACAGGGATAAGAGTGTGGATTCTTGTGTTTGAATCCCACCTTTACCCTGTATTAGCTGTGTGACGTTAGATGAGTTGCTTGGCCTCTCTGCTTCATCTGTAAAGTGTTATGATAATTTTAATAGTACCTACATAGTAGATTATTAGGAGAACTAAATATTTGTAAAGCACTTGGGGGCCTGGCATATAATGAGCACTCTGTAAGTATTTAATTTAAAAAAGTAAATGCTAGGGAGAAAAAATAAATTAGGGAAGGATGTTATAGGAGGGGGGTCTTTGCAATTGACTGGATGGCCAGAGAAGGTGACAGTTGAGTAAAGACCTGAAGGGAATGAAAAAGTGAGCCATCCAGATTACTTCCAGGCAGAGGGAGCAGCAAGCTCAGAGACCCTGAGACCAGAGAGTACCTGGCATGTTTGAGGACCACGAGGGATGGCAGTATGGCTGGGTAGAGTGAAAGTGGAGAGTAGCCGGTGAGGCTGGAGCCTTAACAGGTGCCAGATCCTGTAGGACTGCGTAGGTCAGAGTGGAGCCTTTGAAGGGTTTTACTCGCAGGAGTAATGCAGTCAGGGTCCTGAGCAGGGAGGCGGTGATGGGCAACTTCCCAGGAAGAGTCTGTGCCTGTGGGTGTTGGAGGGAGCACTGGGTTGAGACTGCAGGAAGAAGACTGGTTAGGCTGCTGTTTTGATAGAGCAGGCAGGAGATAAGAACCTGACCTTAGGCAAAGGTGAGAAAGAAAGGGACAGATTTTAGATAAGTAAGCTGAGGTTTAACAAATGGAAGGAATCCTAAGAAATTGGCTATGGAAGATGAAAGGAGGGGGTCAGGCATGACTCTCTAGTTTCTGATTTGAGCAGCTTTGTGGAATCCAGACTGGGACTGCAGGGGAGCAGGCTGGGAGAATAGCGGGTGAGGACTGCAGCTGAGGAGTTTGGTTTTAGAAATGTTTCTCATGGTCCTACGCAACATTCAGATGAAGAATATCTCATAGGCGGCTGAAGATGCATATTGTGGCTCAGAAGCCTGGGTGGGGAAAGAATTTTTTGAGTTATCTGTTAATGGACACAGTAATGAGGCTGACCAGAAACAGCAGTTGCACTTAGAAGAGAATGGGCCTCGACAGAGAGAACATAAGAGCAGTCGGGGTTGGCAGAGAGCGAGGCGTCTCAAAGGATTCTGAGAGGAGTCACTCCAGAGCGAAGAAGCAGACTAGAGGCGACAGCTGTCTTGAGAGGTAAAGCAGCTGCCGAGACCTGGGAAAGAGAGAGACCATTCATCCTTTGGCTCTGGCAGGTCAGAGGCAGTTCCTGGCTGTAGGGCCTCTGTCTTCTCCAAGATTTGAGGTCTGGGGGCTGGAAGAGGAGCGGTAATGGTGAAGGGGACGGAGAACTAACTAGAGACATAGTGCTTTGCATGGCATTTTATACTTAAAAGGGAATTCTAATGGGCTTTTGTGAGCTAGATAGATATTTAAAATTCTCAGTCAGCTAATCGTTCTGTCTGCCTCTTAACCTCTGCCCTAAATCTTCCTGTACCATAATGTATTTAAGGCCTGTTCGACATCCTGATATTTTGGGGTCACTGAGATGCCTTTGAGTAGAGAGCACTAACTAGTGCCAGACTATTATCATCTCTTTTGATTTAGGTCTATATCCCTGACAGCATGAAGTTAACTTACAAGAGTGTTGCTCAAAATAAACTCTTCAACAGTTTCAGCTCAAGGATCATGTACCAGATTATGTGTGGGTGGGCATAAGCACACATTTGATAACATTGGCCAGGCACAGTGGCGGTGACGGTGGCGGTGGCTCATGAATATAATCCTAGCACTTTGGGAGGCTAAGACAGGAGGATTGCTTGAGGCCAGGAGTTTGAGACCAGCCTGGGAACATAGACCCCATCTCTACAAAAAATACAACAATGGGCCAGGTGCAGTGGCTCACGCCTGTAATACCAGCACTGTGGGAAGCCGAGGCAGGAGGATTGCTTGAGCTCAAGAGTTCGAAACCAGCCTGAGCAAGAGTGAGACCCTGTCTCTACTGAAAATAGAAAAATTAGCTGGCGCATACCTGTAGTCCCAGCTACTCGGGAGGCTGAGGCAGGAGGTTTGCTTGAGCCCAGGAGTTGGAGGTTGCAGTGAGCTATGATGACACCACTGCACTCCAGCCTGGGTAAAATCCTGTCTCAAAAAAAAAAAAAAAAAAAAAACAGAGAAGGTCGACATTTTCTTTGATTGTGCTATCATTGTGATTTTTCTCACTGAAACAGGAGGGCTCTAACTCCTTGAGGATCCCAGCTTGTTCCTGTAGTTGTGTGTGAGAAGGACTGACTCCCAGAACGTTGCTTGGTTGCTGATCTTTCAGTATGGGGAGGTAAGTGAAGGGCCCAATCACTGGCATGATAAAACCTGAGATTTTGGTGCTGCAAAAACAGATCTTGGGAGGAAAAAATATCTAACTCCCAAGGGAAAAGTGTTTGAAGTTGTACTACACTTCTGTTTAACACCTTTATTCTGCCAGGGCCCAGGGGGTTCTTCAGGGGTTAGTGTAGTTTATAGTCAAGGCATGCGTGCTGGGATCTGCAGGGTGGTTGTATTAAGCACAGAATGATGGTAGCCTCTGAGGTGTGGGGAGGAGGAGGATAAATCCCTAAATGCCATGAGGAGTGGTTTAAGAACCCCTGTGGAGACTAGAAACTACAAGTGGAACTTTCCATTGAGTCAGCAAGATACCTCCACCTTTGGTGAGGTATTTTAGTCCAGGAAGTCCTGTTCCAGGCAAAGAGTAGAAGTTAACTGTAAAACAATAAAATTCGTCCCAAAGGCATTAAGGGTTTTTTTTAAACCTAATCATAGTTCTAGAATGAGCTGCCCATTCCTGACATAAACAGAGGACAAACATTTGTTATTTGCAAAAATATCTCATAGGAATATTTCTAAAAACAGAACATACTAATACTAAATGCATTTATTGACTTTGTTATGGGGATGTTGTTAAAGATAACTATTTTCTCCTGTTAGTCATCTTGGAGAAATTTGCCTTGGAATTCAGTGTTAGGAAGATTTACTCATCCTGAGCTCTTCATAGGTTTCTAATGTGACGGACAGTGTTTTGGCCTATGTGGTGCTCGGTGGTATTTGCAAGCCTACCTTTCAGCATGCATTTCTACATACCAAGTTTTCCTTCGGTTTTGTCATTCTTAAACCTGATTTTATTATCAATTTGTATATTTATCTTTTTGAACTTATAAGCTGTCTCTAATTCTTTTTGGAACAAAGCAGGGTAAAATAAAAATCTACATAATGCTCTCAAGAAAACCAGAAAACACAGGAGTGTCATAGCCGTCAGGGCCATAATTCTCATTCATATAATTGTATAATGATGGTTTCTATAGCAAAATAAGTAGTGTACTATGAAAGATGCTGGTGTACAGATACTTACAGGGAGGGAATAGGTGTAGCTCAAGCTGAGTATCTTATTATGGGATCAGTTTAGGTGAGGGGAGGCCTCTTTGGAACAGATTGTTTTAAAAATCTGTTTTTTGGAATTTCAGGATCGGCATCTCGTGTCTTTTTCCTGCTTCTTGGCATTTTAGCATCTCTCCAGTGGGGTGTCCTCGAATTCTGAATACCAATTTACGCCAAATTATTGTCATTAGTGTCCTGGCTGCTGCTGTTTCACTGTTATACTTTTCTGTTGTCATAATTCGAAATAAGTATGGGCGCTTATCCAGAGACAAGAAATTTCAAAGGTAAGAAATAAAAACATTTCTTTTCTAGATGGGATACCATCCCTTCTGTTTTATCTGATTCAGGCTGCTATAACAGAATGCCATAGGCTGAGTGGCTTATAAACAACAGAAATTTATTTCTCACCGTTCTAGAGGTTGGGAAGTCAAGTGCTGGCAAGATTTTGTGTCTGGCGAGGGCCTGTTTCCTGGTTCATAGATGGCATCTTCTCACTGTGTCCTCACGTGATGGAAAGGGGCGAGGAAGCTCTCTGAAATCTCTGTCCTCATGATCTAATCACCCCCAGAGTCCTCACCTAATAGCATCACGTTGGTGATTACGTCTTCAACAATGAATTTTAGAGGGACACAAACTTTCAGGCCATAGCACCTTCATTTGATGGCTTCAAAACGTGTGGGGCCAAGTTGGAATTTAAGGAGCATGTGACTGTAGGAACTGGATTCTGTGCTGTGTGCAACAGGGCATGAAAAATTTAACTGTTTGAAACTGGTTAACTGCTGACCACCAAATTCATATCATAAGGGTCTCTGGAATAATTATTCACACATAAGCTTCTCCTGTAATGTTTAAAGCTGATTTTTGAGTTAATGTTGGTAGTTCGGAAATAGAGGTTTGGTTTTTGGAACTTGTCTGAACTTATGTAAATGAATAATGAGTGTGTATCTGAAGGTGATCTTTATCACCATCATCTGTTTTGTGTTCTTTTTACTCTTTATCCATTTGCCAGTTATAAAAATGTTATAGTGGTACTGCTACACAGCTTAGAAATCACTGACTTGTCATTTGTTTATTGAATTTTCTCTGTTAGGTTTAGGATGATATTCTCTTTCTAAATAAAAGCATATGTGTTTTTCCACACAAGGTACTTGGCACGAGTTACCGACATCGAAGCCACAGACACCAATAACCCCAATGTGAACTACGGGATCGTGGTGGACTGTGGTAGCAGTGGGTCTCGAATATTTGTGTACTGCTGGCCAAGGCATAACGGCAATCCGCACGATCTGCTGGATATCAGGCAAATGAGGGACAAAAACCGAAAGCCAGTGGTCATGAAAATAAAACCCGGTATGTAAATGAGAACATCTGCCCGTGACCAGGCTCTGTCCTGCCACTCTCTGTGGTGTCCTACACGCCCCTTCCCTTCATCACTGTCATCGCTGTCCTTCAGGCTAAGGCCAGGACCTGTCGGGGTCTCCTTGTGTCACTCGCTTTTCCCTTTTCTGTCTGTGTGGCATAGGGTGACTAACACCTTGATAAAACATCCAAAAAACTTTATCTTCTTGTCTCTCGTAGCTTTTGTCACAGTGCCTTACTCAAGTCCACTCACAGTGTTTGCCGGGTGACCTTCAGCAGGGAGGGATTTTCCTGTTTGGTAGCCACTGGGCTCTATCCTTAATGCCGAGATAAATTCAGATAACTCCCAAAAATCTGTGCTTTAATATATTGGGATATATTTGTCATTTTTAAAAATTGCCGCCCAAATATATTTCTAATCATATAGATTATTTAATAAGGGTGATCGTAGAGCTTATAGCTAATACAATTATTCTAGTTTATAAAGCTGTTAAAATTTCTAAGTCAGTGTGTGACGTACAAATTGAGATTTGGCTTCCCCATGAGATAATTTAAAGGAGTGGTTCTCAGCCTTTCTGTGTCATCACCGTTTGTGGGGGCAGCACCCTTCTGTCAGGAGCATTGGGAATAGAAGATACCAGAAACATCTGGAAACAAGCTTCGTACACCTTGATAGCTGGTAATCACTGATTTTGATCAGTGTACCATGGACCATAATAGAGATACAGCACTTTAATTTCATTTTACAGTAATATATTAAATATTAAAGTATTAAATCTAAATAATATAAGAAATTTATCTTTTAAAATATTTAATATTGATAAGTAATAATTCCCATAGCTTATTACCCCCATTTCAGAAACATGAGAAAAAAGGATATTCAGTTTAACGTGATCATAAACGTCCTCGTAAAACAACATGACTGTGGACTCCTTGAGCCTACCCATTCTTCACTGAGTAGTTCAGACCCCGCCTCCTTCTTCAGGCAACTCTCAACAAGTTGATTGATTGTTCTTTGATGTTTGCAGCTGAGTACCAGCATATTACTAAAAAAACTCAAAATCTGTACCTTATTTTTCAGTTTAAAGAGAGAGAACCTAATCTGAGTCTATGTTACTAGCATTATTTTGTTACCAGAGTACATTTCCACGAATGAAGGCTAATTTTTCTTTAAATCCTAGTGAATGCCTTTTAAATTTTAGTTTTCTGTTTTCCTACTCATTAAATTTTTATGTATCCCTAATTTTAGAAAGATTTTCAGGGTTAAAGTAGTATCGATCAAATAAAAAATTCACAAGAAGGCTACAAAATAAAAGAATAAAGCACTTTACATTTTGTCTGGCTTAACATACCAGGTTCTGTCAGTGATTAAGCAGGTCTCTTGGAATAACATGAAAACTGTCATACCTTAGAGTTGTCCTTTGAGAATGAAGGGACAGCTAGAACATCATCCCACGGTATATACCAGAATCTTATTAAAATCAGGTTTAACATGTTTCTCTCTCGCTCTGTACTAAGTGTTTGAAATGGAAATCAAAATACCTTTTTGTAGCACTTCTCTTAAAGCACGGTCTCCCATGTGTAGCATGCAGGAAGGCTCTAGAAATTTCTTTAGTAGATTCTGGCTAGTTTGGGGCTTAGTGGCCATTGAAATAGCATTGCATGTGGAGTTCAAAACACCTGTAGATGAGTCTTCTTTCTGCTGATTGCTTTGATAAATCACTTAATCTTTCTAGGTTCACAATTTCCTAATATTGTGAAATAAGGAATTTTTGGACTTTGAAAGTTCCCCTCATTTTTAATGTTGTAGGCTAAATGACAGCTGTAAATCATTCATTTATGTACTCATTCAACAAATATTTGTTGGGCATCCACTATTTGCTAGGCACTGTATTAGATGCTGGGAATATAAATTTGAACAAGACATATTTTGTGCCCTGAGGAGCTTCCAGTTGCGATGAGACAGGCAAGTGAATGGGAAGTTTTGCTAAGGTGTAATGAGTGTACAGCTGGCAGTGGGGGAAGCACAGAATGTAACGAGAGCTCATCCTCAGGGTTCTGCTAGGGAAGACTTCCACGGAGGAAGGAGCTGGGTGGTTGTGCAGGAGTTAGCCAGGTGGAAAGGGATGGGGAGTGGGTAGGGAGGCAGACAGAGAGGGCTCTTCCGGTGGAGGTGCACAGGCCCTATGATCACAGTATGGTGCATCGTAGACATGTTAGTCCAGCGTAGCCGAAGGCGAGTGGAAGGAACACAGGAAGAGAAGCGTGGGTGAGTATGCAGAGCAGGGCCTGCTGTTCTAGAGTGGAGCTTTGTCTGGAGGCCATTGAGGAGCCACAGAAGGATTTGAAGTTAGGAAGAGGCATCCTCGGCGGCATGGTGGGGGGGTGTCCAGGCCAGAGCTGGGGTGTCTTACAGCAGAATGGCAAAGGGTGGTGGTATCCAAAGAGACAAAAAGTAAAATAACATGATAGGAATCAAGGAGAGGTGATCTTTGCAACCAGGATGCACGAAACCAGTGTGAGGGAAAGGGATTTAATCCAGGATACTGGCTTAGGCCGCTGGCTGTCCAGTGCTGATGGTCACCAAGGGAGGTAACAGGCATTAGGGACAGGCTGGTAGTGACAGTGGAGTTCAGATTTGGACCTGCTGCATTTGGGGTGGCTGAAGACAAGCAAGGGCAGTGTCCAGGTGACAGTCACCACACGCTGCCCTGGAGGCTGGGACAAGCTGGGGTGGCTGCTCATACAATGTGGGGCTCCGTGACGCGTTGATGGTGGTGGCAGCTGTGGGAGTGCGTGAGCTGGCCTGAGGAAGGGGGGCTGCGTTTCTCGAGGGCAGGGCTGCGCCCTTATGTGTGGCACTGGCACACAGCAGACGCTCCATCAGGTCTGTGTGCCTTGATTGTGGAGAAGAGGGCACAGAGCTGAATATTTAGTGCCACCAACATGTAAGGAAGAGAGACACAGGAGTAGTTACTAGAGGGGTAGGGAAGACTGAAGGGTATAGTGTATAGCTTGGATTTCTCTAAAATTAGCTACATGGAGGAAACATGTTACCTAAAGTATCCACTTATTAACTGGAGTGTCCTGTTTGTCTAGGCATTTCAGAATTTGCTACCTCTCCAGAGAAAGTCAGTGACTACATTTCTCCGCTTTTGAACTTTGCTGCAGAGCATGTGCCACGGGCAAAACACAAAGAGACACCACTCTACATTCTCTGCACAGCCGGAATGAGAATCCTTCCGGAAAGGTGGTCCTCCCCTGGGGGGGTGGAGGGGGTTCGTGGAGGGGGGTGGTTCTCCTTCCTCCCTGCTTCCTCCTCCTCCATCATCATCATCATGAAAAGGAAGACATTCAGAATTCTTCAAATCTGGAATAATATCGGAACTATTCCCTTAGCCAGAACCCACCAAACAATTTACTTGTTTATGACTATAAATAGTAAACTATAAAGCTGTCATTTAAAAAAAACTAATCTATTTAATTTAGTTTGTTCACAGTGGTAGTTTTACATCTAGGAATCACATAATTCACATAACTTGTTCATTTTGAGAAAACTTTCCTATAATAAACAGTCTTTTCAACAAATTGCTTTGGTTTTAAAATTAACTGTTTCATACAGGAGATACCAGAGCCATGGGGTTTTGGGGGTTGTTTTTTTTTTTTTTTCCAAAACAGAAAAATTCAGGCAGTAATACTTTGATAATGTAAATGTTTGGGTTGCCTTACAGCCAGCAGAAGGCCATTCTGGAAGATCTTCTGACCGACATCCCCGTGCACTTTGACTTCCTGTTTTCTGACTCTCATGCAGAAGTAATTTCGGGGAAACAGGAAGGTTAGTATATTGGTCTTCAACTTAAAATTTCAAAGCTGTTCCTTTAAGTCCTCCCCATTTTTCCCAGTGTATACTTTATTAAATTATTCCTAATATCTTCAACTTTGGGAAATTATAGCCTTGAAATATTATAATTTTTACATGACTAAATTTAAGTTTCTCACACGAGTGGTCTTTATTACCCAAACATTAAGCCATTAAAAAATATCTCAGTTTGTCTTCACCACATTTAGGAAACATATTTGGAGCTTATTTTCATAGAAAAGGTTTGTGTTCCTTGCCTGGGATTACGGGAATTATTGAGCTGTTGGCACCTCCTGATTTACTTGCTAGGAAGGGGAAATTCTTCTTGACTTTGATACACTTAAGAAAGTATTAGTTCTATTTTCAAAGAAATGATTCTAGTCGAGAATGAAATGACAAGTCAGTGAAACAATTTGGGGACTGGCTGGTTAGAAAAAGAGATTAAAAAAAAAAAGTTATGTGTTTCAAAGTCACCTATCATTTCAGCTTATGTTTCCTTACGTGAAAGGCGCTGTAGAGTACAAAACTGGGTGAAACGCACATGTTGCCACCGAGCTGCTTACAGACAAGTGAGATGCACAGTTTGCTGCCATACGAGGTAGTTTTGGATGCCAGAGAAAGATAAGGAAAAAATATCACGGGCGTTCAAAAGAAGGAGGCACTTTTTTTTCCAGCTAGGGCTATCATGGGGCAAGTAACGTTTGTTCTGTGCCTCAAACGATAGTTCTAAATAGAACACGCTGGAGCACGGTAAGGGGAGTGCTCCGAGGGGGGATACGAAGCACATTCCAGCCAGAAGAAAGGATTTGAGTCAAGACGGGTTGGAAAGGACACACTGTGGACAGAGGAACAAAAATGTTATAGTTTGGTTGCATTATGGCTCGTTTGAAAGGTGGTAGTAATGTTAAAAGTTGGATGGGTCTTGAGTTGTCCGTCCAGGGGTGTGGACTGTGCTCTGTAATTGAGAGCAGTAGCAGAGGATAGAGCAGGTTGCAGGGGAGGAGTAGGAGCAGGAAGATGGAGTGGATGGGCCGTCACCGTCTCCCTCTGTAGTGGCTTAAATTTAAGTGGCGATGAAACTGGGTAAAGATAGGGGGTGGGAAATGATTAGAAAATAGAATCAGTCTTGGCAACTGAGTGAATGAGAGGAACAAATGAAAAAGAAGAGTAGAAGATACCTTGAATTTTTAAAACCTTGCGGTCAAGAGGTTTAACTTTATAAAAAGTTAACTCTAGTATTTTGAAATAACCCATAAATTTTGAAGGAAAACTAGCACCTGGGGAATTATATGTTCAACCTATGTAAATGATACAAAACTATGTCAAACGTTGACAGTTTTTGGTAAAACATTAAGATAAAAAACATCAGTAGAAATGTGTTATTTAAGATGATTTCATAGAGGAGTAAAATAAATGAGATGTTTGCACAGAGTACATTGATAAGAGTTATGCAAAATATCTTAAAATTTTATTCTCCTTCTCTTCACCCTGTGAAATGCCCATAGGTGTCTATGCTTGGATTGGCATTAATTTTGTACTTGGACGATTTGAGCATATTGAAGATGGTAAGTGTCACGTTTCCAACTAATGGGTCTAACTGGAAATTAGGGCTTTTCTGTTTAACCCCAGGGCTGAAAAAGGAGCTAAGTTCTGTGCCATTGCTAAGCGTGTGGGAGTAGAGTGAGAGATGCTGCAGTTCAACGCAGTGTTAAGCTTGGTTTCAGTTGGGAGGAACAGGCTGGGTTTGCCTAAAAATGCCTGAAATGTACCAGGAAAACAAGGTGACTCTTCAGAAGATCCCAGTTCTCTGGCTTTGCTCTATTCCAGCGAACATTCTCTGTTCTTTCCAGATGATGAGGCAGTTGTGGAAGTTAACATTCCTGGTAGCGAAAGCAGCGAAGCCATTGTCCGTAAGAGAACAGCAGGCATTCTTGACATGGGAGGCGTGTCAACCCAGATAGCGTACGAAGTCCCCAAAACTGTAAGCTTTGCCTCCTCACAGCAGGTCATTATCTGTACAAATTTCCTTCTGTTTGGTTTGGTTTTCGTTTAACATGTCTCCATCCGTTTTTGTTTTGTTTTCTGAGTCCGAACACACCTTTCCTGTGCTTGCTGAGGCTCCACCTTCTCAGCCCAGGAGAAAGACAGGAGGAACAAGGCAGACCTCAGCTGAGCTGTTGTATTTGTTCATTGAAATCAGCTGGTTTGTTTGCTGTACTTAGCGTTTTCCTTTGGTATATATTCAGTCGCATGCTTGGGTTTCTGTTTATATTTTCCCTTGAATCACTTCTTTTCTCAACAGGTTTTATAAAACGTAATATAATAGCATCAGATTTTTGAAGTTATAATTGGGGACAGTCCTTTATTTAAAGGCTCAGATGGCTTTTGAACTTTTCTGGGCAGGATTAAGGTTTTGTATCCACTCCCTCCACGTTTCTGAACTTGTGGTTCACTCGCTCTTTTCTCCACCCCTTCGCTGCTCTCTCAGTCGCTGCCTGGAAGTTTCTCAGTAGGCTGGGCGGCCGTGTCCAGAGATCCGCAGCACAGTGTCCAGATGGGTTCCTGCACTGCCACATGTCTGTGTTACTCTGTTTCTGTTCAGCCGTAAATTAACACCAATGCCTGGCTCCCTGCATTTTCCCCGGAAGTTGGGAAGGCAGTGTGGTGTGATGGTTGCGAGTGAGGCCCTGGACCCGGACAAGCCTAGGTTGCATCATTATCCTGTCCTCGCTAGTTTTGGGGCCTTATGCAAGTCACGGAACTTGTGTGAGCCAGTTGCTTCATCTGTAAATGTGAATGAATATACCTACAACATGGGGTTGTTATAAGGTTTAAGTGAGGTGATGCGTACACTGTATCTAATGTGCTGGTAGGCATCTAGTCTGTGCTCAGTAAGTGTTATTGATACCTTTATTAAGCTTCTTGGAAAAATGCTTTGTAAATTCAAGTATTACAATTTGTGTTTCCTACTTCCCATTCCAGACACGCCTCTAGAAACTATTATACTCTTTGTAAAACATTATATTTTCCCCTTCAATATAAAATAAAAATTAATATATAAAAGACGTTTGGCAAAGATACCAACATAGCCAAATTAAAAATCTTTCATAGACTCATCATCCATAAAAACTATTGTTAGCATTTTGGTGAATTTCTTTTTGTTCTTTTTTTTAATTATAGTTTTTTAAAATACAGTTATAATTTTACTGTTTATATGATTTTGTGTCCTTTATTTAATAGTGCATGAACATGTTCCTTAATGATTACCATAATTAACTTAACCTTCCTTTGGTACTATATATTTACATGACATCCAGGTTTTTATGTCATAGAATTACAAAGGACATCTTTGTGTACAGAGACTTTTCTGTGTTTAGGTTTATGTCCATAGCATAAGAGTCCATAAAAAGATTTACTAAGTCAAATGTTATGAACTATATTGCTGAATTCCTTTTCAAAAAGTCATAGCAGTGTTACAAATGTGCAGGACATCCGAAGTTTCCTAAGTCTGAATTGTCCTATTGTTACGAAAGATGCTTAGAAGGATCCTTGGGAAATGCAGAAGCAGAAATTTTTGCCCCTCCTAGATGAGACTCTTTTTAGACCCCTCTTTTTAAGAGGAGGTTTAAAGTTGCTTAAAATATTAAAGTTTGTTATCCATATGTCTGCAGGAGGAAGTAGCTAAGAACTTGCTAGCTGAATTTAACTTGGGATGTGATGTTCACCAAACTGAGCATGTGTACCGAGTCTATGTGGCCACATTCCTTGGGTTTGGTGGCAATGCTGCTCGACAGAGATACGAAGACAGAATATTTGCCAACACAGTTCAAAAGAACAGGTAAAGCACCTTCCACTGCTCGACAGTCACTTGCATACCTAGATCTCTCCCCCTAAAAACAGATCCAGGCACCGCAGGGAGAACTCGATCAGCAAACAGGTGTTGGCCCTGTTAGCTTTTTATTCACCACTGACTGAGCAGGGAGAAGGAAGGAGAGCACACCAGGGTCCTGCCTCCAGTGCTCCGTCCTGCCATGCTCCAGAGGAGACTTGGTCTCTCTGTCTCTTTCTCTCAGACGTGCATCTTACCTGATGAATTAGGAATTTCACCATCAGGCTACAGAATAGTTTAGAGCCCTGGATAATGCTGTTCGTGATTGCAGAGTCCTTGGGAAACTCAGCACGTGGGGCACTGCCGGTGTCCTGCAGCTGGTGTGTGCACTTGTCATTGCTGAGAAGACTGAAATATGTCATGTTCTGGAGACTCCACAGATAACCAGCCCATGCAGCTATATAGTAGATAAGAACCATGGTAAGGGAGTTACAAGAGCAAGAAGTCAGAGTTAATGGTTTTTAAATATTTTTAGAAGTGAAACTTTAACAAACAAGCATATACAGAATTCTGGGATAGAAAATATGTAAAACAAGAGCAACACTATCAGTTTAAATTTATTTTGTACGTTTAAATATATAGCAATTATTTACTTGGGATTAGTCCATAAGACCAGAAAAGCTATTTGGGTGAATAAAAGAATCTGAATCTAGGGTTGTGTAAGATAATCCTATTCATTATTGTGTTTTATGTGTTTTGATGAAACAATTTTGAGGAGAAAAATCCTAATTCATAGAG
Organism: Eulemur rufifrons; assembly: GCF_041146395.1. NCBI lineage: Eukaryota > Metazoa > Chordata > Mammalia > Primates > Lemuridae > Eulemur > Eulemur rufifrons. The sequence continues at coordinate 7,904,059 of NC_090994.1, forward strand.
TTAAATGATAGTATATTTCCTTGATCAGTATAATCTTAATAAACCCATGAAAGCCTGAACTTTAAAAAAGACCAAGTTGGAGCTATTCAGTACCACCCTTACCAGAAATTCATGCATTTAGATAGGGAAATCAATAAAAAGTTTTTCCTGTGTCTGCTCCAAAAGTTAATTGGAGAGTGTTAATTATGAGATTGATAGTCCCATGTTTTTTTTAAATTAGTATCTAGCACGTTTTGGTGTAATTATTTTTTATAATAGTCATGAAATAAAGATATTTTATAAATGACATTTTAATCATTTTTTCAGATTCATGGAACACCTTCTTTTGAACCCCTAATTTTTACTAATTGGTTTTAATGTCAAAAAGTTTTGTATAATGAATAGTTCAGTGATACTTCTTAATTTAGATGTAAGATAACTAAAAATGGTCACATGAGGTATATATTTGACTACTCTTGGACTTTTATAATAATTATAAATATTTCATACGTCACAAATCAACCCTTGAAATCCACATTTATTTCTTTGCCATTCATAGTGATGATTGAGTTTTTTTTAAGTTAAGTAAACGTTTTTATGGTAAAGACCTTAATTTATTACATCAAAGTGCATTATGAGTAACCCTGAGGAATATACGACTTGTCAGTTGAGTGGAAAGTAAAAACTTGACTTACTGTCAATGATGGATCTTGAATTCTGGCAATATTTAACTCTGGCAGTTAAACACCTGTTAGGCCCACGTGATTTCATGGTGTCCAACACCGACATCATTTCAGTTTTTGTAAGCTCTTTTCTGTTTCTCAGTTGCTTGAAGGTATGTACACACAGTTGGATGACAGATGTTAATTCCCAGAAATTTCACTGGGAAGTAATAAGCGCAGTGAATTTCAGTGAACACAGTTAATGTTTCTTTTCCACATGACTTCTTGGAGCCCCTAGTACATGCAGTAACATGTACTACAATGGAATCTGCTGTCTGCTGGAGTTAGGACCAATAGTGGATCAATTAAAAAAAAAAAGTTGAACCAGAGATCATAAAAATAGACTCAGGCCCTAAGCATTCTAACTTCTGTCTTCATTTGCTGACTTTTTGCTCTGAACTGAGGTCTTTTTGTAGACTCCACCCATCATTTCTCGGGAGCACACTGTACTCATTGTCCAGATGTCAGTTTGACTTTCTTCAAAGAATACCAGGACTTATATTTATGAAGCAATTGATACCAAATCCTTCTAGATTTTTACCAATTTTTCCCAGTTTTTCAAATCTTGCCCACACCTAGTTTGACAGCAGTTTTCTAGCAGCGTGTCCTTATCACGTTTTTCTAAAGCATCTAACCTGATTTTCCCAGGACCAGCCACTTCTTTTCACAGTCGCATTTCACCCCCCTATGTACAGTTAAAATCACAAGCACTAGCAGCAAAAATGGGGATGAGAGCAACACGGTCACTAGACACTCTAGCAGCGTGAGCATCAGGCTGTGTAGCCAGGAGTCATCCGGTAACCGGGTGGTTGTCTAACTGGACTCTGTTAACCTGTCTGCTGCATGTACGTGTGTATCATGAGTCTCCAGGAAGGGCTCCAGTGTTTTCCCAATTTAATTATCTGGGAATGCTCGCGTGTTCCCTGCAGGACTTGTGATCCACAGAACAGACTTTGAGAAACACTGGCTTGCAGCCACTTCTTTGGAACAGTTGCCTGTAGGATTCACGATAAAGTGTCTCTTTGTGCCGTAGGCTCCTGGGTAAACAGACCGGTCTGACGCCTGATGCTCCATACCTGGACCCCTGCCTACCCCTAGACATTAAAGATGAAATCCAGCAAAATGGACAGACCATATACCTACGAGGGATCGGAGACTTTGACCTTTGTCGAGAGACTGTCCAGCCGTTCATGAATAAAACAAACGAGACACAGACTTCCCTCAATGGGATCTACCAGCCCCCAATTCACTTCCAGAACAGTGAATTCTATGGCTTCTCTGAATTCTACTACTGCACTGAGGACGTGTTACGCATGGGGGGAGACTACAATGCTGCTAAATTTACTAAAGCTGCAAAGGTAACCTTCAAAGAAACCATCTGCTACTGCATGCTTTTGAGGTACCAGTGTGGGCGGTGACAGCTATGTCCTCCGCATTCGGGGCATGTTCCCTTTGGTTGAGGGGAGGTTAAATAGTCTTAGCAGAAGTGAAAAATGTATTGTCAGCTGTCTTGTACCCACCACTGCCTTAGTGACTCTGGTCACCGGTGACCTCCAGATTATAGTCTTTTCTGTTGTCGTTCTGCTTTGCTGCATCTGACAGCACCTGCACACCCTGAGCTGCAAGGACACTCCTGTTCTCTTATTCCCTCTGCCTCCTGATACCCCTTAAACCTTGTGGATGCCAGACTCCCACCTTTGGCCCCTGATCTTTGGGTTCTTGGATGGCGTCACCCATGCTCGTGCTTTGCCACTGCCTCTTAAGAAGCAGCTCCAGGCCTCACCCTGCCCAGTTGTCTGCTGGATTTTACGCTTCAAGCAAACCCCCATCTCTCCCCATTCTGTTCCCATTGTGCTGTCTTGGTTAATGGCATCACCACCCATCCAGTCCCCCTGCCTGAAACCTAGGAGTTATGTATGCACTTCTCCCTGTCTCTTATTCTTCCCTCCCTATACACCCCCATATAATCCATCCTCCAGTATGATGTTTTATCTCACAAGTATGTCTCAAACCCACCTCAGAGTTTGGAGCACTTTATACTCCAGTCATATCAAGCAGCTGTTAGTTTCCCTCACACTCTTTGCTATATCTCGTCTGTGCCTTGGTTCATGGTGTCTCCTCTTCCTGAACTACCTGTGCTGACCCCTCACCCCAGCTGAGCCCGTGTTCCCTTGTGTCCTTGTCGCACACCCGCACACCTGGGCGAGTTTCACTACTCTTTCAGCCTCAGTTTCTTCATCCTTTAGAGGTCAGGACGGTAGCCATGCCGAGGAGTTTGATATTACATTCAGAAGCGTTTATACAATGCTCAGTAAATGCTAGCTATTAATACTATTGCAGATATCTTCAGGAAAAGGTGGTACATCTTCCCCTTCTCTTAAAGACAAAGCCTTTCGTAATCATCATCGTCTTCCCAGTACCTTGCACCATGTCCTCCACAGACATAGGTACTTAGAGCTTCAACTAGCTAAAATACTGCTTCGCTTTTCCAAAAGTTCATGCCTGTACCACACAATCATGGAGGGAGAAACTGAACAGTTTCGGAGAGGTTGGTTGTGGGTAGTAAAGTGCTCTTTAACAATACTAAGGTAAAGAACAGCATTGTATTTGCTAATCAGTAAGTATTCACTGGGAGTATCTCTTTGTCTTGCATTCATTATATAAGTTAAGCCTATATGTTCTGAATTGTAAGGATGTGCTTGTTATGAATATGAATTTGGTAAACCGTTTTTAATAAGCCTTTACTAATGATGTATTTTGGGTTTGGAAATTCTTTCAGGATTATTGTGCAACAAAGTGGTCAATCTTGCGGGAACGCTTTGACCGAGGACTGTATGCCTCTCACGCTGACCTCCATAGGCTTAAGTAAGTACTACAAGGCCATGCCCAGGGTGTTCCTAAGAAAACATTAGTTCACTGTTGGCTTGCCACGCCCTGGCCTCAGTCTCCCTGCTCATCCTCCTCTGTCACTGTTCCATCTCATGTTCCTTTGCTCCTTTCCAATGGGACAAATACTTGTGCCCTGACACAATCTTTTTTTTTTTTCCCTCACTTTTGCTGTCCCTTCCCCCTGAAATTGATGAGTTGATACCTTTGCTTTTTCAAGTCCTGCCCAGACATCCCGACATTAGTCGGGTCAGGCTGGCCCTTTCCAGTCTTCCTCTGCCCAGGCAACCAGACTCCATCCCTCTCTCTCTGAGTCTCTGGAACGCCCATACCCCTCTCTCCTGCATTGATCATGTTCTGCTTTTTAAAAATCCCTGTCATTGTAAGTCACTTAAGTGCAGAGACTGTATCATGTAAATTATTGTATTTCTTCTTCGCTTAGCACAATGCTTTGTAAAAAATAAGCCCTTAATAAATATTTAGAATCATAGAATACCAGAGCTGAAAAGGACCTCCCTACTTTTTCATTTTATATAATAAAGAAACTGCAGCGCAAAGAGATTGGGACTTGCTTAGTATTTATTCAGTGAATAAATGATGGAATGCCTAAGGGGAAAAGTCTGTCGTGGTAACAGATTATACCAAGACCAAGTTTCGTGAGCTAACTGATTTAGACAGGTGCGCTGTTTGGTGTGGCGGGACAGAGTGAAGCGCGCACGGTTGGTGCGGCTGCCCGCGGAGCTGGCCTGAGGAAGCCCGTGCTCCAGCGCTGGCCACAGAGGGAAGAGCCGTCTCCACGGTGCCTGTTGGACACGTGACAGCCTGACGTGTGTCTGTGCTTGCTGTTCGCAGGTATCAGTGCTTCAAATCTGCCTGGATGTTCGAGGTGTTCCATAGGGGATTTTCATTTCCCGTCAACTATAAAAGCTTAAAGACCGCCTTGCAAGTTTACGACAAGGAGGTTCAGTGGACCCTGGGAGCAATCCTTTACAGGACCCGCTTTTTACCCTTAAGGTAGGGCTGTGACTTTGGTAATGAGAATCCAAAAGCTGCTTTCCTGCAGTGACATCTGCCTCACGGCAACAGGGGCATGTGGGTGTTTGGGGCCTTGCTAGGAGAGCTGCCTCAGCAGAATGGAGGCGTCAGCGGCGCTTGCCTCTGGTCTCCGCATTTTCCCAAAAGCACTTCCTTCCTCCCCACCCTGCCCATCCCATAATACATAGCACCTTTGTGCTGCTGTCCTATGTTTGATTATTCTCAACTGTCTGCTTTCCAACCCTGCATAAGGGTTAATTCAGGGGTCCTTAAGCTTTGTGGCTTTGGACTCCTTCTCAAAATACTGTTTTTAAATGCGCAAGATGAGTACGTAGGATTACAGAGGACACATTGTGTCAAGATGCATTTATCAAAGTACTACAGAAAACTAATGTGTGGTACGGTCATATATGTTCTTCTTTATTAACACATTAAGGAGCAAGATCTGGCAGCAGAACTAACACTCTTGGTGAGTTCAGTGTAGTAACGGGCATCAGTGACACATGGAGGTTTCGATGACACCATGTGTGATGTGAAACGATCCGTGGTTTTCATTAGGAACTGAGTCACATGTCCTGCCAGTACTGCAGTGCCTGCGTTCGCTATCAAAGAAAATGCTAAATTTCAGTCAGAAATTGGTTAAATACAGACCATTCAAGTTTGTATAGCTGGCTGTCAGTTGACCCTGTGCCAAAGACCCTGGTTAACTGAGAAATACAGTATCAGCTCTTCTCCAGCCAGGCTAACTGTAAAAATTGTGAGAGTGGGTATTACAGATCACAGACCTGTGGTTTGATTCTGCCTTGACTTCTGTGTGTTAGAAACCCTCACAGTGCTTCTAGATTTCTCTGGTTTTTGCTAACCAGATTATAGTGATGGCACCTGCTGTGGACTTCTGAGTACAGTTTCATGTGTGATCGCGTTAGTAGTTAGAGGCACCCGCCATCAGGCCATACTGTCCTCCACTTCACAAGTAAGGAAACTGAGTCTCGGCTGCCAGAGTCAGGTTTCGGTCCCCAGAGCCAGGGTCCACACACCAGGCCCTCCCACCCCATCCCCTGCACGCTGTTTCCGCCACCCCCTCACTTACCTGTCCCGTTTGTTTCTGTTGTTTGGTCTCCACGTGGGCAGAGACATCCAGCAGGAGGTTTTCCGGGCCAGCCACGCTCACTGGCGGGGCGTCTCCTTTGTCTACAATCACTACCTGTTCTCTGGCTGCTTCCTGGTGGTCCTGCTGGCCATCCTGCTCTACCTGCTGCGGCTCCGGCGCATCCACAGGCGCACTCTGCGCCCCAGCTCGGCCACGGCCGCGGCGCTCTGGATGGAGGAAGGGCTCCCCTCCCAGAAGGCCGCGGGCGCCTTGTGAACCACAGCTAGACGCTCCAGGAAGACTCTCAAGGAAAAGCCATTTTTGCCTCAGGGTTTCTCCTCTTTATTTTCCTATGGTTTTGTTTTCCTTTCCCTTTTTGTTCCTTAAAACAAAAGCAAAATCCAATGTCTGTAAGCCTTGCTGTCCACTTAGCTGTTTGATGACAGCTTTAAATTGAGGAACAGGGAAAAGAGAAATTCACTTGATTTTTGCTGCGTGGGACATCTGCCAAAAACTAACATGATTTTGGGGTTTTCTTTAAGGTATATTAAATTTTAAACAATGCACTTTGATATTGGAGGGACGTGGAAATGGTGCGTTCTGTCCGTGGCGACGGGACAGAAGAGTGATTCTTTTAAGAGAACCAAAAAACATATTGAATGAAATTACTATTTTTCCTCTATCTTGAAAGCTCTAAACTAAAGAGGGTGATGTTTAATTTTTATTTATTGTTCATGTCTATCACTGTACATGTTTTCTTTGCAGTTTTAAAAATTTAAAACCATTGATTTCCAAAATAAAGAAATACAGACACCCAGAGGTAACCATTTTTAAAATGTATGGTGAAGAGATGTGAAAAATGTGAACTATTGACTAGAGCTTTGTGTGTGTGTGTGCGAAAAATGCTAACGAACTGGAACGAGGGAACACAGTGCTGGTTCCTCTAAAAACACACTTCAGAATTTACTGTTTCATTGCATTTAGAAAAATCCTCGTTACTGTCGTCTTTTCCCAACCACAGGTAATTACTTTTTTATCCCATATTTCAGTGGCCTTAGAATACTTTGTTTTTGAAAGAATTGGAAAATTCATCAAGTCTCACTGGTTTTAATTTTATTAGAACGAGAGGTGGTTGGTATTCACTGGCAGTCACTTCACTGTTTCTTAGAAGTACATTCTTGCTTGTTTAATTGTGCTCCAATCTCTCCCAACTTCCAGTTGGTATTCTCGTCTCTTTAGAAGTTTTGGTGATTCTCATACATAGTTTTTTTTAGATGTTCTTTTTTGTGTGTATGTGCACATGTGTGTATACATGTGCTATTTCCTAACTCCAGAACAGTTAAATTCACATACCTGGTAGCAGATTGGTACCCAGAAGTGGGGTCACTGCTATAACAGATACCTGGAAAGTGTGGAAGCAGCTTTGGAACTGGGTAACGGGCAGAGACTGGAAGAGTGTGGATGAGCAGGCTGGGAAAACCTGCGTTGCTGTGAACTGATCGTTAAAGGTCATTCCAGTGAGGGCTCAGAAGAAAAGACGAGGGAAGGTCTGCCCCAGGTGCGGCTTGACCTGCCACTCCAGAAGGTACAAGTCCTAAAGCTTGGTGGTGTCCAGGGCTCCTGCTTCTGCAGACAAGAGTTGTGAGGGCATGGCTCCCTCCACCTAGACTTCAGAGGATATCGTGAACAGCCACGGGGCCCAGGCAGAGACTTGTCACAGGCAAAGTAGTCCAGCCAGAGCCAGTTCTAAAGTAGTGCCTCAAAGGAGCCACAGGACCTTGTCATCGTACAGGTTATCAGTCTCCTTGAGGGGTTCTACCTATCTGACTGATCTCATTTGCACCTCAAAGTTGAAGTCCTAAGAAAGGGGGTGAGCTTCTGGCTCTGTAACAAGTTGATCTTGGCCGCCCAACTCCCCCTTCCCAGCTGGAGCCATGGCTCTTTGGTGGAGACTGCAGGGAGCTGGGGACCAGACCACGAGAAGCCAGCAGCAGGATAGGAGGAGGGAAAGGAAGGGGCTGCAAAGGGGCAGAGAGGGAGGGTAGGGACCCAAAGGAGTTGGGGGGCAACCCCTCTTCTGGGTCTGGGCATAAACACGTCTCAAGGCAGATACATCAGGGTCCCAAAACAAGGGCTGAGAAAAACCTCACTGCTTCAGCTGAGAGGGAGTGGTAGATTTTCCATTTTTAAAGAAAAGTTGAAGAATTTGCAAGAAACACCATATGTGGCCTGTAAGCCTAAAATATTTACAGAAAAAATTCACTGGCCCTGCAAGAACAATCCAGTTCAAGAAAGGATATAGGCAACAGCATCCTCTTAATTCAAGAACACAGTTACCATTTGTGGACACAAAAAGATGGGCAAGAGAAGTAACCAGACTTCAATCTTAAAATACTTGTTTTATGCAGCAGAATTTCACCTCTTATTTTTGATTCTAGATTATTTTCAAGATGAGTTTTCTAACAGACCAGGAGACCTGGCCTCCCCAAAATAAAATTTTTAAAGTGCTGTCAAAGGGAGCTCATTATGCCGTGTTGAGATGCCTGCAGTCACAGCACATCACGTTCCAGAGAAGGTCTCATGTAGTTTCTCAGAGCTCTGTACGTGCCACACGGGGGAAGGCGGCCAGGTGCTGTCTGAGTGATGCAGGGGTGGGTGAGAGGCAGGCAGGGAGGAGCTTAATTCAGGAGGAGAAGGATTCATCTCTAGAGCTGACCAGAGAGGCAGTCAACTCTGTGCAGTTGTAATAAAAAGCAAGAGAAATTGGACTGGGAACTTGCTAAAAGCTTTGTCGCAGAAAAACATTCTGCGTTAAATCTCGGTAGAAATAACAGTACATTCTTATGTTCCATAGGCATATCATGTATGTCTCCTTTTTAAACCTCCAGGGAATGTTCTCAAAGATGTCATGGTTCCTTTGGGGACATCACAGGGAAAGAGACACCTGTATTTGTACCAGTGGCTTTTGCCTGCTTTCACCCCTACACTGCTCGTGTTAGGCAGTGCTTCCCAGCCTGGGGGTAGAGTGAGCATGCTGTGGTGGCCAAGGCCAGCGACCTGGGGCTCTGCCGGGCCAACCTGAAGGCCGAGCACTCTTTCACCACCTTTTTCCACACCTGGACACTGTAGAGTGACAAACTCTCAATGCACCGATATTTACATCTTAAACTCAGACCGACAAGGAACAGTTGTCGTTATGAGGAGCATGTGTCACTTAGCAAGAAACTAAAAAAGGCAGATGGGTTTTCCAAGCTTTAAAAAAACATCAGCTTTAGAATTCTGTGTGGTAATGTGCAATGCAGCAAAATTAACCTTGAAGTAAATGATTTATTTATTTCAGTGTTTTGTTTCTTATGACATTAAGTTTCCCTTTGAATAATGAATGATGTGAGCAACCAAGGAGAATTCTTCATTCTGTTGCTAAAATTATATTTTACAGTTAGGAATGACAACTAAGGGAGCATTGAAAATTTTTTTTTTTTTTTTTGTTTAAGTGATGTTTCCCGTTCGAAGTAAGAATGATTCTCTTGGAAGGTCATTGTGGTGTCCTGTCATTTGCTGTATGTGGCAGCCTCACATTGCTACAAGGTGCCCACGGATGGGTGTTGAAAATCAATGAAATGAAAGTTCATCTGATGGCCTGTGGACGTGTGAGCTTGCTTGCTTGTGAGTTAGATAGATTTCTCTCTCGTGTTTGGATCTTCTTACTCATTAGAATGACTAGTTGAACTTGAGTCTAAATTCAGTAAAATGACTTGAGTCTGACCGCCCACTCTGTTTGCATTTGTTGCATTGGGTGTGCACACCCTGAAGCACAGCTGTGCGGCTTGTCGAGGGAGGAGTCCGTGTGCTCTGCAGCACAGGAACCAAATATTTCTCCAGGAGAAATACCAGCCAGCCTGTGACATTCACCAACAACAATTGCCAAACTGAGACAGCTGTTTATAGGGTCATTTTAAAGTACGTATTTATGTGTAGACAAGAATAAGAAAATTGGCCAACGTTTATGTATTTACTCTTATAGTTAATAACAGCAAATGCTGACTTTACAGCACTTGCAGTTCGATCTAAGCTTAAAGCCTTTGACTTATTTCCAGAGAATTACGAATCTCCTTACGAATGTTACTAGAAACTGATGGAGAAGATTGAATTAGAAGCGAGGCATCTTTTCTGCTGTTTGGGACTACATAGCGGTTGTCCTAGAGAGGAAGGTAGGCCTGAGCCATACCTGAAAGTAGATGACAGATGGAAAGGGAAGGGGACAAGCTGTTAGGAACAACAAAAATAAAGGAAAGTGAGCCCAAAAGCAGGGTGCTCAAGCCATTGCCCGCCAGAAGAACAGGTTAATAATTTTAACATAGAACTTTCTTAAATGATTCTTGAGGCAGTACAATAAATATAGGTGTTTTTGCCTGAGGAAAAGTACATTAAGATATCTAAGACGGCACAAGACATCTAAATGTTTATTCCACTTGGTGGAAGAGAAGTGCGTCCCTGTTTCCAACAGCAGATCCGAAAGGCCTGGTTCTGGTTTTGTGTTTGTTTTTAGTTTGTTTCCATTTGTCTCACGAATTTGGAATGCACTCTGGGTGTTTTTTCTTTTTTCCCTTTGAGGTCCTGAAATGCTAATGGATTACACAGAGGGGGTTGTTGTACACTGCCCCACACTGGCCTGGGGGCAGAGAAGTGCAGGTCACCTCTGTTAGCGTCAGACTGTCTTCTTTTGGAAAGGTCTTCAAGACACAAAGGGGGGGTGCCTGCTAACCCCAAACACACCTTGGCAGACTGGGTCCCACCTCCTCTGGGAGCCTGTTGACCTCAGCCCCTGACCCCAGCTCCTCTTAACAGGAGAAGAGTTTATCTGTTGATGTGTTTCCTTTTGCTTTTAGCAAGGTTAGTTCTCCTCCCCTGTGCATTCGTGCCTCTTTCTATTAATGCATCCATTAAGGTTGAGAAGGACCCGCTGCAGGGGAAACCAGCAGGCACTTTGGCCTTTGATCTTTGCCCTTCACCCTTGATCTTGTTTGGCAGGTGAATGACATCTGGGCTCCAGGCTTCACAGCCACTTAAACGTTTCTGTGGACAGCCTGAGTCTGTTGTGTGTGCGAGACCCTGACAAGAAGACCAGGCCTTAGGATGTCTGCCCTGAGAAGAGTACTGACGGCTCCTCACAGGACAAAACGGGGATGGGCACATAGACAGGCTTCTGTTTACACATAACCTCAGTGAATGGAGGCAAAAGGAGATTTTTTTTTCCTGCTGTTCGATCATCAAATAAACATCTCAGGCATCTTGTGTTGTTTTGTCTGGGATGGGGAGCGGGGGGCACTGGGGTTTCAGTGGCTCCCGTTTGACTGGAAGGGGAGAAGTCAGTCTGTGGCAAGGTCCCCAGAGACAAAGGAGCACCTTTCTCCTTCCAGCCTGAGACTGATTTTGATTGTGTCGTTTCCGGAAAGTACCCATGCGGGGCTCTTGCTGCCCTCTCAGGTTCATTACTGGTAGTGTGGATACCACCTCTCACCCTTTGTGGCCTTCGTGCTAACCAGCGTTCCAAGTGGGCAGTTCTGGAAAGAGTGATCATCCTGTTCCTGCCTGTGATGACACAGGACTGAAACTCCAGGAACCACGCACAGCACTTGGTTCTCTCGAGATTTCACCTTCTCCATCTGGCACAGGCTCTGCTGCTGAGATTGTAGATTTCAAAACGTTGAGACACTTAAACGTTTTAACAGATTCTGCTCAGCCTTGTAAAGTCCTTTTATTCTGGTCATGGCAGCACAAGAGAATTTTCTGGAATTTCCTGGTTCTCCGTAGGGTTTAAATTACTTTTAAAAATTCTCTTCAGCCTTCCATGGTGCTATTGTTCATCAGTGCATTCGTTTCATCCTAGAACTTCCTCAAACAAGAGTCGTGATGGGTCCTGTGTCTACTTTCTTCATTTCTGTGTTTATAACTAAATAAAACAACTTGTACATAGTGTTTCATAAATATTTGTAATCTAATCAAAATCTGGTTTCTCAGGCCAGCCGAGGTGACTTACGCTTGTAATCCTAGTGAGCACTGTAGTAGGCCAGGGTGGGAGGATCGCTTGAGGTCAGGAGTTCGAGACCAGCCTCAGCAAGAGCGAGACCCCATCTCTACTAAAAATAGAAGGAAATTAGCTGGACAACTAAAAATATATAGAAAAAATTAGCCGGGCATGGTGGCGCATGCCTGTAGTCTCAGCTACTTGGGAGGCTGAGGCAGGAGGATTGCTTGAACCCAGGAGTTTGAGATTGCTGTGAGCTAGGCTGATGCCACAGCACTCTAGCCTGGGTGACAGAGCAAGACTCTGTCTCAAAAAAAAAAAAAAAAAATCTGGTTTCTTGGTCAAATCACCTCTTTAGGTTTCTAGAATCTGTAAAACAAATCTTTTAAAGATCTTTTATTTTCCATCTTTGCTGTTTTTTCCAGTTTGCAGAGTTTTGTATGGTTTTAAAACCATGTGCAAAGTGCTGTGGAGGGTGAGATGGAACCTCGGGCTTTCTTAGCCATCTGTTCCCGTCTTCCCTCCACCACAAAGTTTGTTAAGGGAGTGTGGCATTGTAAAGCTGTATTTAGAAAAACTTAGGCGAACCAAATTTACTTCAAGTGATTTCCTTTCTTACCTGTCTGGGCTTGCAAAAAGGAAAAATAAACCCCAGAATTAGGTAGTGTTAATTTAAATAGTAAGTGACAAAAAAAAAAAAAAAACGAGAGTCTCACTCAATTGAAGTTTATGAAGCCAAGATTTGAGGACAGACCCGGAAAAAAGCACAGCCCACAAAGTGACTGTTGTGGCCTGGGATCTCTGCGGAAGGGTTTGAGGACTTCACATTTAAAGGAAAAAAAGAATACAGAAAAAAAGTGGGAGGGATGAAGGAGGTGAGCAGTGAGGCAGCTGGTGGCATTCTTGTGAAGTTCTATCCCGTGCTCAGTAGATCTACTTAGGAAGAACAATCAGAAAGGGGTAGAAGAAATAGTCAATGTTGTGATCTCTCAGGGTGGGGGGAAGCGTGATTGATCTTATCCTGTCCTTGGTTTGCATCTGTGGAGGTAAACTCCTAATCGACATGTAAGAGTTTATTTGGGCCACAGTGCTAGGGTTATAATTGACATGCACTTGTTTTATAGGGGCCGTATATCTTGAAGGGTTTTTTTTTAAGGCTGAAAGAAATCAGAAATATTTTACCCCAAAATACATTTCTTTGACATATTTTGAGACGGCTGTGGGCAAACGGGAATAATGCTACATTATTTGGGGGGGTAGGGTGGGAGGTGCTGTTTAAATGCAGCGAGGCCGTGCCTGTTAGATCTGGGAAAGATTCGCTAAGGGTCTGACACCCATAAAGGTCTGAATAAAAACATTGACCACCTGCTCTCCCCGAGGACTGTTACTGTGACACTTGCCTGCATAACAAGAACACCTTGCCAAGCCAGCTTCCTTTCTCCAAGCCCCTCCATTTCTTAAAAGACAGCCCCTGCACCTCACTGGGGACAGGATGGCAGTGCTTGCATGACTTAGTTCTCAGGCTCAGTTCTCCCTTTTGGCATAATGATTTGGAGGGGAGGGGTGGTCCTGAGTTGTTTTTTTTTTTTGGTTTCGTTTCTTTTTTTTTTTTTTTTTGAGACAGGGTCTCTGTTGCCCAGCCTAGAGTGCTATGGCATCAGCCTAGCTCACAGCAACCTCAGACTCCTGGGCTCAAGCAATCCTCCTGCCTCAGCCTCCCGAGTAGCTGGGATTACAGGCATGTGCCACCACGCCCAGCTAATTTTTTCTATTTTTTAGTAGAGATGGGGTCTGGCTCTTGCTGAGGCTGGTCTCGAACTCTTGACCTCAAGCGATCCTCCCGCCTCTGCCTCCCAGAGTGCTAGGATTACAGGCATGAGCCACCAAGCCTGACCTGAGATTTTTATTTTTCCTTGACAGTCACGATAATAGAGGCATAGTAAGATTGACCTTTTCTGAAGCCCAGCTTAGAGGGAATAATTCCTGTATATTTATCTTATTCCAAGCATAGCTCCAGATTTTTTTTGTTCTAAATTGTCTTTAAAAGTTAGTCACTTTTTAAATCCCGCCAAAAGCCCCAAATATAAGGGGGAAAGGATAGATTTGACTACTGTCTAAGGATTTCTGTTCAACAGAAATCATTGTCAAAGCCAACAGATGGCAGACTGAGAAGGTATTTGCAATGACTAAAATTGAATGGGATTAAACTACATTATACAAAGTTTCTTGCAAATCAACAAGAAAAAGGAAAACCAGACATGGATATTAATGAGTGACTCACAGAAGGGGAAGCCCAAATGGTTAACAAGAGATATTCTAGGAGAACTAGAGAAGTGCAGATGGAAATCTAGAGCCACTACCTTCTGCCCCTCGGAATCGCCAAACTCAGTGCTGGCAGTGATGTGGGGACAGTACTTACGCAGTGCTGATGTGGTGTAAACCGCAGCAACCGTTCCACAAAGCAAGCCGGAAGCACTTTAAAGTTAGCTGCCTGTCCCTGTGCCCTCTGATTCAGAGAGCCATTGGTGCGTAGTTCCCCAGAGAAATTTCTGCTTGGATCAGTAAATGGACTTACAGAAGGATGCTCTGGGCAGTGTTTTGGGGTTACTGTGATGTTGGAGGCAAGCAAGGTCTGAGACAAGTAGGTGGCAGATATGTACCATGGAATACCGTGTGGCCATTAGAAACAGAGAACTAGGAGTGTGAACTGCAGAATGGATGGGTGGCTCTTAAAAATGGTGTTCACCACTTAAAGCAGGACGGGATTTGTAGCATAATGCCATTGTGTAAATGTAGGGCACACAACACTTATGTCTTATATGAGGTTGTGTATATTTCACTCAAACACACTCAAATGGATATGGGGGACACAGATTGGTTAGCCCTCCTGTCTGGACACTTCCCCTCAGAGTCTGGCCAGGGCCGGAACCTGGCTGGAGGGCAGCCTGCCACCCAACACAGAGAGACATGTCGCCACCTGGTGGCCCCTCCCTGCCTCCCTGAGACCGTGAACTGCCCATGCATCCTTTGCGCCATAGTCACAAGCTAAAATTACGCATTTTATAGCTGGAAGTCCAGATATGTTGGGTGAACTGTACGAAGTGATGGAAACTATAAATGTGAAGCTTTCTGCCACCTCTCACTTCAACTCACCTCTTTGAGAGTAGCTGTAGGGAGGTGATAGGACCAGTCATTCCTCTGGTAACGCCTGTGCCTGCCTCGCAGGGCTCCGCCTCTGGTCAGTTTCAAAATACCCATGAGAAAATAAACTCAACTAGACAAACCACCATAGTCAGCAGCCCTGGGCTTTGTTCTAGGTTTTGATTCATAGACTCTTAGTATGTCTAAACTAGAAGGACCTTAGATCTGTCCAGCCTCCTTGGTTCCTCAACCTGATGAGGAAATGGAAGTGCAGGGTCACAAGAAGGATGCCACGTCACCCAAGGAATGCATGAACTGTATCAATCATTCAAGGTGCCTGTAACAGTGCCAGGCAGGTGCCCTTTTGGCTTGTCCTTCACATCTTCCCATTCCTCTTCTTCTGGGCCACAAGTTGGGCATATGTTGAGTCTGGCCAATCAGAGAATCCCGTTTCTTGGCCACAATGGCTAGCTCAGGGATAGGGCTGCAACTCAAGCCGGGGCAATTCTAGTCATCCGTGGAGTTGACGAGGATGCTAGGGAAAGAGGTACTCTTTCAGTTGGATTTGCTGAGCTGGGATCATGTTAGGTTGGAACTTCCAAGAGCTATCTTCCCTAGACTCATGCAGAAGTCTCTTGCTGGAAGAAAAACAAAGCCAACCCAGAGGAAGCAGAGTTGAGAAGGTATTCTATGTCAGTAGCACCCCCAAGGCTGTGCAGCAGGCAGCCCTGCCTGGCCACATCGTTTGAGTCCCTAGATCCATCTATTCTTCAAGTCAGCCCACCCTGGGCCTCCCCCATTTCATGAGCCAGGATGCTGTCTTTTGCACCCGAGGTAGCTCAAGTTGATGAGCTTGTAATTTCCACTTTCAGCTGAAAGAACGCTGATGACTACAGAGGTCCCCCCTCACACCCCTCCTGCAATGCAGTTCTGGCACCAGTTCCCTAGAGTTAGGCCACACTTTGTAGGTGAAGGGCACAGTGTCCCCTCCCAACCCCATGACTGCCCTACTTTAGACACCAGCTGCAAGCTCAGGGTTTCCCAGGCCACCAGAAGAGTGACATGATCCAACAGCTATTTTAAAAGAATTACTCGGTTGCGGTCCTGAAAAGTGACTGTTGGGGCTGAGGAAGAAGCACCATGGTCAGTTGGGCTATTTCAGTCATCCAGGTGAGAGAGGACGAGCCAGGAGGTGAGGAGCAGTGGGATTCTGATTCCGGAGATCCTATGAAGGCAGAGCCAACAGGATGTGGAGCGGATCTGAGGGGTTAAAAGCTGAGGAATCAAGCAGCAGGAAGGATGCCTTCACCTTCCCCCCACAGGGAGAGTGTGGTGAGGCAGATTGGGGCAGAGGATCTGGTATGTAGTTTCAGACATAACATAACTGAGGCGATTTAAGCCTCGAGTTGGATACAGGGGTCTGAAGGCTTTTGGAGAAGCCAAGGCTGGAAATATACATTTGGGAATTGGCAGCATTTAAGAAGTATTTAGAGCCAGGAGCCAGGAGCCAGGATGAGATCACCCAGCCCTGAGCCCTGGAGCCCCAGACATTAAGAGGTCAGGGAGAGAAAAAGCAAGGAATTCATTACCATTAAAAAAAAAAAAGTAGAGTGTTTACCTTCAGGGCTGGGAGGCAATTTTGGGAAGGAAAATGTGGTTGTGAGGGTGTCTCTGGCATGCCTGTAATATTCTAGTTCTTCAGCTGTTTGGTAGTTATGTGCGTATTTGATATTAGTCCATGATGCTCATATTTATGTTTTATTTGCTTTTTGTATATGTAGGTTATATTTCCTAATTTTCAAAGGGGGGCAACTAGGAGAATGAGACTGAATGGCCAGAAACTATTTATGTTGGGCCACAGGAAGCTGCATTGTAATTGCTTTATTTTTATATTAATATATTTTTTAACTACAGCTCAGGGCCCTTCAGGGGTTCTCTAAGGGAAAATGATCCCAATTCCCAACATGGAAGGTACATGGAAGAGGGGGACCATGTTCAAAGACTGATGCTTCATTGGATCGAAGATCCCTTAATGATCTCCTAGCAACAGAGGGAGGAGTAGCAGGGGACAGGCCCCTGACTAGACTCAGTGCCAACTGCTGATTTTTCCTCTCTTAACAATCATACGTAGTCATAACCAAGGAGCAGTTTCCCCTCTTTAGAACACACAGACATTTAATTCATTTTGGCATTCTTAGAATAGTTCTGTGAGGTATGTCGGGAAGAGAAAATGATTTTTTCAATCTACAGAAAAGAAAACCAGGATTCAGAGAAAATAGAACAATGCCATTTCCATAGCTAGGGGAAACTTTGTTATCAAAATCAACTCCTTGTTTCCTTAGGGGAAACCCTGGGACTGGAATCCAAGTTGCCTAATATCCCTGGAGCTCTTCCCAGGGAGGACACCATCCGGTCCATCAGTCTGGAGGAAGTGGCTCTGGCTGCTCCTGACACGTGGTCATCTCCAGAGAAGGAGAATAAAAAGGCAAATAAGATCTTAGTTTTATTATGAAAATAGTTTGACCCAGTGGACCCCCCTGAAAGGGTCTTGGTGACTCCCAGTGGTCCTGGACCACACTTTGAGATCACCCATTAGCACAAAAGCAGGGAGGCGAGGTAAACTGTAGAGGGTGGTGGGCAGAGAAGCAAAGTTCCTAGGGCCACAATATTGTCCACAGCCGGCTGTGGCTGCAGGTTGGGAAGGGAGCATCACCCAAGTGTCTGTGTCAGCTCAACTGTGTAGCAAAACACTCCACACTGAGTGGCTAAAACAGCAGACATTGATTTCTCACGTTCTGGAGGCTGGGAAGTAAGAACAAGGTCAAGGTGCTGGCTGATTCGTTTCCTGGTGAGGGCCCACATCTTTATTCATAGACAGCCGTATTTTCACTGTGTCCCTCTCCTTGTGATGAAGCCCCTAATCCCATTACAAGGGCCCCTCCTCATGGCCCGTCTAACCCTAATCGCCTCCTTGAAGTCCCATCACCAAATAGCATCACATTGCCATTTAGTCCATAGCAATGTTCCTACTATTTTGGTGACCAATGCTGTTGATGTTTGGGGGCCTTTCCCCTTCGTTTGAACCTCTTGTCCTTTCCAGCTGAGAGTGCATTTCTAGAGCCTTCTTCCCCATCCCCAGCAGGAAGCTGGAGGGCAGAGCAGGCTCTGTCCCTCCCCTACCTATTGTGCAGACCTGGGCTCCTGGGAGCCTCATAAATACCAGTGGCTGGAATGGAAGAGAGTCAGGCTGTGTCCTCAGCCAACCCTGAGCAACCTGGGCAGGCAGCTGGGATGCTTTCTCCAAGACCTGCGAGGTTTTTGGTGGACTGCAGCCCAGAGCATGGGCCTCGCCAAGTACCAGCCTATCTCTCTGCAGCAAGGCCGCTGTTTGTGTCTGGCGCTCACCCTCCCCTGTTTCAGCTGCATCTTCAAGACAAGGTGGTCAGAGTTGGCAGAAGCCAGGTGTCTGGGAATGAACCTTTTTTTTTTTTTCCTCACTATTTTCCCTCTCAATGACTGTGCTAGGTCACAGTCTCCCTCTTCTCCTAGCAGGAAACTTTCTTCATAGAGGGGGCAAGTGATAAGTTAGGTGGAGGAGGAAAATTATGATGTTGGCCACACTTGTCTTCAAAACCTGTCGCCCCATGTTCTGTGCCTTTTCCAAAGAGAGTGCCATAGTTTAAAGAGGTTTATTCTGAGCCAAAGCAGTTCAACAATGGCTTGGAGAGGGCCACGCCCAAGAAGCCTAGAGCAAGTGGTCTCACCATAGTTGAGTGACAATTTGGTTTTATACATTTTAGGAAGACAAGAATTACACACAAAGTCATAAATCAGTCCATGGAAGGCGTACCTTGGTTTGGCCCAAAACGGCAGGACATCTAGACTCCGGGCCTTACAGGTTATAGGTGGATTTAAAGATTCTTTGATTTGCAATTGGTTAAAGAAATGAAGCTTTGTCTAAAGGCTTGGAATGTTTTAAGTTAAGATAAGGAAGTCTGTTAATCAGAGACAAGCCACGGAGACTCAAGTGATCTGTTAAGTAAATTGATAAGCTGCTGGTGTGGTTTAACCTTTGTCTTACATGACCTCAAGCC
Source organism: Eulemur rufifrons (assembly GCF_041146395.1). NCBI lineage: Eukaryota > Metazoa > Chordata > Mammalia > Primates > Lemuridae > Eulemur > Eulemur rufifrons. Next base: position 7,923,034 of record NC_090994.1, read on the forward strand.
TGTTAATGATTTTGTATCTTATTGTTACAAAGAATAACTCCAAATGGCACAGGGCACAACTAGGCACGTCTGACATCCCATCTCCTCATGGCCCGCAACTCACCTTTAAGGTTTTTTTTTTTTTTTAAGTCCCCTTGGCCAAGAGGGGGTCCATTGGGTCTGCTGGGGGGCTTAAGATTTTATTTTAGTTTACAGGGCTCTGGCTACTGTGCCCTTAACTACACTTTACTGTGTTGCTCTTCCCCAAACTTTTCATTTTAAAAGAAAATATACAGCGGGGGTTGGGGGGGAATGGCATTCAAAGGGACTAATTCTTTAAAAATCAACTTTACTACGGAATAATTTACCTAAAATAAAATTACCCATTTTGAGTGTTCAGTTTCATGAGTTTTGGACAAACACATCTAATATAAACACCACCACAATCAAGAAACAGGCATTTCCATCACCCCAGAAAGTTCCCTCCTGCTCCTTCCCAAGCCACCCCCCTCCATCCCCAGGTCAGGCCACCACAGATCTGCTTTAACTCACTGCAGTTTAGTTTTGGCTTTTTAGAGCTTCTTATGAATGGAATCATATAATAGGTCACTGTTTTGTGGCTGGCCTTTTTTGGAGGGGCAGAGGGGCTCAGCCTAATATTTTTGAGGATTCATCCATCCTGTTTGCTATGTGTCCTGGTTTGAATGTGTCCCTCAAAGTTCATGAGTTGGAACCTTAATCCCCAGTGCAGCGTGTTGGGAGATGAGGCCCAATAGGAGGAGACTAGGTCGTGAGGGATTGCCCTCATGAATGGATTAATGTCATTATCATGGGAGTGGGTTAGTTATCGTGGGAGTGACAAAGGCCCTCATCAGATGCCATCGCCATGCTCCTGGACTTCTCAGCCTCCAAAACCACAGCCAAATACATTTCTAGACATTATAAATTACACAGTGGGTGGTATTCTCTTATAGCAACACAAAATGGACTAAGACACTGTTGCATGTATCAGTTCACTCAAAGGAACTAGTTTCTAGTTGGCAGGATTTCAGATATGATGATCCCCAGGAGAGGAAAACGCACCTTTATTTAGGAGTAGGACCTTCCCAGGCCGATTGAATCGTACTTACCCTGGTCTGTCTGCAGAGCAGGGGAGGCCCTGGGCGACATCAGACTGAACTGGACCCCAGATGGGCTCCAAGCACAGGGAGTTATCGGAGGGGCCAAGTTGCTGTCAGCCCAAGCTCAGGATGGAAAGGGCAGGCCAGTCACAGAACCTGAACTCATGGAAGGCTTCTCTTTCCCTGACTTAATTGTTTTCCTTGCTAAATATGAAGGATTGGCCTGCCCTGCTTTCTTTATTAGAGAAGGCTATGCAAAGCTTGGAGCCCTCGAAGTCAACTGTTTCGTACTCTCAAACATGCTCTGAATGATGGTTCATAATAAACTAAGCAGAGGAAAGAGATGGAGGAAGTTTGGTCCACAGTGTGTGACAAAGAATGATCTCACATCCTAGAAAATAGGATTATTATATTATATACATGAAATTACACTTTCCAATGTAAAAACATTGTATTTCCTGGAGAAAAGGTGTATACATCGTAACCACATGTGAGTACACACACACAATAGTGCTTTTTGAGATTTGGGACTCCCTGGGGCTTAGCTGACCTGCCTCTGGCTCTGGTCTCAGTGCTGCTGCTAAAATAAACTCTCCCCTGGGACCACGCTCAGGTTGTCTGTACACAAGATGCTTTTAACCATAAGTTCTCTTAAGTTTCCTGGTGGCGCTAAAACCCTGTAGTTTTATAACTTGGCCCTGAAGAGAGCAGGCACTCCTTGCTGTGTGAGATGTAGTAGCACCCAGGGAGCTGTCATCTCCTGTGATGACAATGCCTTCTTCTGGAAGACCTCCTGAGGGGCCTGCCTGAGGCTGTTTTACAGTTTAAAAAAAAAAAAAAAAAAGTAGAAGGAGTACACTCTAAAGTAACAATAAAAAGCATAGTAAAGACATAAACCAGTAACATAGTTGTTTATTACCATTATCAATTATTATGTGCTGTACATAATTGGATGTGCTATTCTTTGAAGTGACTGGCAGCGCAGTAGGTTTGTTTATACCAGCGTCACCACAAATATGAGTAATTCGCCTCACTATGACATCACAACGGCTATGACATCAATATGCAATAGCAATTTTTCAGCTCCATTATAATCTCATGGGACCACGTCGTATATTTGGCCAGTCATTGACCCAAACTCATTATGTAGCACGTGACCATATTTCTAGATCATTTTCCCAAATGGCTGGACCAATGTTTGGTTGGTTGGTTAGTTGATTGGTTCCTCTTGTAATTTAACAGGTAGACCATATGAAGTCTCTTCTTCAGTTCTATACATTTAACCTACTGGTTAGTCTGAGTAATCACTAATACTACCAACCAAAATTATTTCTGCGCTCCCACTTCATCAGACTGGTCACCCCAAATGGACTAACACCTTCAACTTCCCTCACCTTCTGTTCCCTTCCTTTACCCTTAGTTTTCTCCCTACCACTTGACATCTCTTTGTTTGTGGCTTGTCAGTCCCCTCCTGTGTTGTGTAAGTGTTCCTAGAGCAAAGGCTGGCTGCAACATTCGGTTGGCCTCCACCAAAGTTGTGTTGACCGGAATATGCTGAGCATCTTGCAATCTAAATCGATCCAGGCTGTTAGGAAAGCAATTTGGCATTAGAGTTCAAAAACCAAGAGAAAATAGTCCACAGCCTTTGGCTCAGAAATCTCATCCTGGGAATGGGTAAGGCAGTAATTCACATGGCCCATGCTGGAGTAGGTCATGCTGCTTTTCCTCTCCCTGTGTGGGGTCTGAAGCCCTAAGGGACGTGGAGGGACAGGGAGTTGGCAGCAGTACTGTTCCCTTCTCCCTAAGTCCCCTCTTCCCTGCATCCTTGCAGCACCTCAGGAGCAGATGTGATGACAGCATGTGTTTATTGTGCAAATACCACATGCCAAGTCCTGTCCTAAGCTCCTATGTGCTCCTCTAGGAGCATTTTGAGCGAGGTGCTTCTTACAGATGGAGCAAGTAAGGAAAAAGAGAGTCACTTGTTCATGCCAGTGAATGTGGTTCTGCCAGATTGTTGTTATAGACGTGAAAGCCCAGGCTTCACGCGGTAAATGATGGAGTCAGGATTTGAACCCACGTCCTCTGACTGCACAAGCATGCCCCGAATCCATTGTATGGCTCTGCCTCTGCAGCCCTACAGGACCTGGGGGTTGGGGGTGCGGGCAGGGTGTGCACCCAGACTGACAGACAGAAGGCTTCAGTCATCATTTTGTTTCATTGAGAACAAGGGTCTACTGCCTCCCAGAAGCGGTCTCCCAGGTCTTGATTTTGATTCAATGAACTACGCTGTGCGTGCTTCAAATACTCATTTTCTCTTGGGAGTGGCAGCATGGCAAGGTAGAGATGGGACTTACTACCTCCAGCGTGGGCCACTTAGTACTCACGGGAGGGGTCAGGCACCCTGTAATTCTCCCAGCTCACTGGCTCTGTGCCTGTGGGAAAATAACTTCTCTGCTCTGAGTCTGGGCATTCACATCTGTGACAATTAGCAGGAACCACATTGCAGCTGCTCAATAAATACAACTTTCATAAAGACAATTTCATAGTATCATTTATACCAGTACAAAGCTGTAAACAACTTAATGTCCAATAATGGAGAAATGGCTCCACGACATGATAGTTTTAGACACTGGAATTGTCTAAAGCCATTAAAAATTACATTGAAAAATTAACACAAAATAATATAGTGAAAAAAAATCAGGATACAAAAACTGAATCTATAATGTGGTCGAAAAAATATCCTGAAGGAAATACTCCAAAATATGAAGTGTTTATCTATGGGTGTTAGGACACCAGGGTGACAATTTCTTCATTATACTTTTTCATTCTTTCTGAATGTTCAAGAATTTTGCTTTTCTTCATAACCAAAGAAAACATTGTTTTCAAAGTTGGTTTCCTTTTATTTTATACCTTATTGGCTAACGCTGTAGCAGGAGTGGCTGGGAGTAGAAGCAGGGAAACAGGAGGGGGAGGGGAGAGAAGGAAGAGGAGAGCTCGGTTCCCCCCCCCACCCCCCGTTTATTGAACATCTGCTATGTCCAGGCACTGTATAGGGTGATGACTGTGACGGCTGAGTGAGATCTCAAAGAACTAGGTATTACAAGGCGGATAAGGCAAAGGAATGGCATGTTCAAAGGTTCTGGCATGCAGGAAAAGGGCAAAGGAGGCCTACAGAGGAGAGAACGAGCAGCTGGGAGATGGGCAGGCCGGATGCCCCTGCGGGGCCCTGCCAGCTACGTCGAGGGGTTCAGAGTACATTCTGAGGGCCCTGGGGCCACTTCAGGATCTTTCAATTGAACTTTTTTGGAGTGTCTTAAGTTCTATACAATTTTGTCACATGTGTAGTTTCTTGTACCCACCACCACACTCAGGATAGGGAATGGTTCTGACACCGCAAGGATCTCCCCCCCTGGCCTTTTATCACCACACCCACCTCCCCCTTTCCCTTTGGCGCCACTGCCCATCAGAGCCAGTAATTGATCCAGTGGGGAGGGTTGGGGCAGGACTGAGAAGACCCTTTTCCGGCCCGGGAGAGCTCACAGGGGTTCGGCGTGGGCTGTGAGATGGGGTCTTAAATTTGGGGCTTGCTAAGTTAGCTGCGGCCATGGGACTGTCCAGAGGCCAAGGAGGAAGTGTCCTGGAGCCCAATGGACTGACAAACGCATGGCTAAGGAGAGAAGTCTGAGCTGGAGGTGAGATTTGGGGGTTCCCACCTATCCCTGCTGGTGGGGAGGGTTTGCTGGGGGGTGGGGCGGAGTAAGAGGAAAGGACTGAGGAAGGAGCCCCAGGAGCATCACCTCCCTTCTTGTGACGGCGGCTGCCCAAGAGGAGTTGACAGTCCGCTTCTGCACAAAGGGCTCTCCCACCTCGCCCTGCCGGGCCACTTCGTTTTACACACACAGACACACACAGATACACACACGCACACGCACGAGCCTCAGAGCCAGATCAGAGCCAGACAGGGGAAGTCCTGCACAATGCCTATGCCTTTGCAAGGATTCGGGGCTTGTTAATCCCAGAGGGACCCCAGAGGTCATGGAATGCAAAGCATTTAATTTACGAAGGAGATAACTGGTCCTCGCGGCGGGGCGGGGCGGTGGCAGGGAGGCTTGGCCAAGGGGAAAGAGGGCTGTGTTTGTTCTCATGTTCGAGATCTGCTTCGCCCCCACAGGAGAAGGGAGGCGAAACCAAGGCGACATGGATGCATGTTTATGAACTCTTTCATTTGTCAGTTTTTATTGAGCGTCTACTATGCGCCAGGCAGGGCTAGGGTTTTCGGGATACGGAGATGGACTTGGCACCGGCCCTAGGGCTGGTGGCTAAGGACACCGAAGGGTTAAATTCTGAGAGCGCTGCGGGGAGCGGGTAGAGGAGTCTCCGGGAAGAAAAGTCCCCTCCCCTGCTCCGCCGGCCTCCAGCGGTTTCCGGAGCCCGGGAGGGACTGCCCCGCCGGCCGCCTCCCCGCGGAGCCCCTCTGCCCGGCGAGGGAGAGGGAGCGGCCGCTGCTCTCCAATTACAACAAAAGGGGGCCGGAGGCTCAGGAAAGGGGTGGGTCTGGGGAGGAGTTTGCCGTCCGACTCTCTTAAAAGTAAGGAGAAAAGAGTGAACCGGCCACTCCGGTGCGCGGCTTCCTAAACTTGGGGCTGGCTTTCTCGAACGATCGGAGAACTCGGCCGCCCCTTCTGCTCCGGAAAGGAGCGGCGACAGGCGTGGAGAGGGGCGACCTCGGAGAGCCGGGTCCCAGCCCAGACACTGCGGACCCCTGCTGCCAAGTAAGAGCGCCACCCCTCCCCGCAGCGGGTCGCGGGAAAGCGGGAGAGTTCCCGTGGGGGCTGCAGGCTTCGCCCTCGGCGGGGCGGCCTCTGGGCGGTGCTGGAGGTTCCCCAAGGCTTCCCGCTGGGCGCGGGGCAGGGACGTGCAGGCTGACGGGTCCCCCTGGAGCCGCGGGCGGCCCGGCTCAGCCCCATCTCGTCCCGGCCGGGCGAGGCGCTGCAGCTGGCGCACGCGGGGAGCAGGGCGCTCGGTCCCTTGGTCCCTTGCTCGGAGCGCCCGTGGCCAGGCGGGACTGAGCCAGTCGAGCCTCAGTGTGCGCTGTGTCTTGGAAGGTGCATCCAGGCACCGAGGACATGGGGGCTGTGCCTGTGGCCGGAGTTCTCACTTTTGAAGAGTTGGGCGCTCGGACACAAGGGAGTGCCCTCGGAACTGTGGCTTGGGGATGTGGAGCGCACGGGGCTGGGGACCACTGGGGCTGTGCCCAGACCTCCAGCGCCCACTGCCTGGAATTGGGTTCTCTTCAGAGCCTGCCAGAAGGGCTCGGCGGAGCGCGGGAGCGCCCTGAACCCACTTGGAGGAGAGGTGCGGTCCCACACCAGTTATTCACTCCGAAGTCACCGTGGTTCTCGGGGACCGGGAACCTCTCCCGCCGTTATCAACGAGAGACCCTGGAGTAGGAAAGAACCGGCACCGCCAAGCCACGGGTAGAGCTGATCCCAGTCTTGCGCGTTTAGGCCCGCGCGCGGTCCTCTGTGCCTACAACTTTTACGCAGGCGCTTTGCCCGCGGCGCTCCCCACTCCCCCCAGCCAAAAGCTGGGAGCCCTCCGGGTGTAGCCGCCTGCCCGAGATGTCGCTGTAATCAGCGCCAGAATAGAAGTGATCGGAAGAAACAAGCGAGGTTCCTTCCTCTCCATCACTCCCACCTCGCCCAGGGAAAGACCGCCAAAAAAACAGCAGGAGTTCGGGTGGGGCACGCAGCGGGGGAGGAGACCCCAAGTCCTGATGAGAGGAAAGATCTGCGTGACAGTCTGAAACATGCCCACGTTAGTTCCATCCCCTAAAGTCTTGGAACTGTGGAGACCTTAAAAACGGTACAATCGTTCCCATTTTCAAAAGAGGAGACGTGCTGAACTCAAGGCCACTGGGTTAGTCAGTTTGGGGACTGAAACCCATGCCCCTTACTTCAGGCACCTCCCCTACACCGCCGCTGGCCTGTCTGCCCTGGAAACCCAAAAGCCCATTTGTCATCTTTGGTGGAATTAGTTATTTATAGTGTATTGTGTACTCAGTGGGCAGGGATGGGGCTCCGTATGGAAGAGGAAAGAGTTAATTTTCCTGGTCAGTTTCCAGATAAATGACTGACTCGCTGGAACGGTCCCCAACGTTTTTGGCACCAGGGACCGGTTTCATGGAAGACAATTTTTCCAAGGACGGGAGTGGGGGTCGGGTGGGGGAGGGGGGAGGTGGAACTGGAGGGGGGCAGAGCTGGAGGGGAGGCGGAGCTCTGTGGCCTGTTGGGGACCACAGCACCGGACCCTGCCTTGTCTAAATTAATAATCTCCCTCTTCACCTCTGTCCTGCTCCTCTTCCTGGTCCCTAGTACCTGCCCTTTAAATGACCATCAAACCACCGACAAAGTGTGCGCAACTCGTGGGCCCCTGGTGGCTTTCAGGGCTCCCCCTAAGGGAACTGGGTCTCAGTGATCTGTGTATGGGAGTGTGTGTGCATGTTTGTTTCCCTTGAACTTTGTGTTAAAAAGTGACTTGGTTTAAGGCCACTTGGCCGTTGAGTAGCAAAGCTGAGTATGAAACTCTGATCTGAAGACAAAACTTGCAGTTGACATTACACATTGGCTGGCTGACATTTTGGCATCAGACAGATTCTGCAAAGATACTTCTTATGACCTCATTTCCAGCTGCTCTCCGCGCCTGGCCTCCTCCCAAGTCCTTGTCCTCTGACCTCGGGATGTGGAAGGGCCTTGTAAAGGAAGCAGGTTTTCTGTGTTCTGGACATAACCATCAGCAAAGCTGTCTAATGTCCCAGAAAATTCTGCATTGTTTATTTAAAATGTTTTTATTCTGAGAAATATGCACAAAAGTAGAGAGAAGGTTATATTGAAGCCTCATATGCTTCTCACTGAGCTCTGACAGTTGCCAACATCTTGCCACACATACTTCCTCTGTCCCTTTCTCCTTTTTTTATTGAAGTATTTTAAAGCAAATCCCAGACATTATGCCATTTTATCCTTCCATATTTCAGTGTGATCTCTGAAGATATTAAATAACTATGATGCCATCCTTACACCTAAGGAAACTAACAAAAATTCTTTGGCATCATCTAATACCCAGTCTATATTTAAGCATTTCCCAATTTTCCCCAGAATGTTTTTTTTTTTTTATAGTTGATCTGAGTTCTGTTGATTTGTATAACTTGTTACATTCCTGTTGTATGTTATTCCTTTCAAACCACTTTTCTATCCACCATGTCATTTGATTCTTACAAAGTCCCTCTAAAGAGTGGGGTGGGTATTTTACGATTCATTTTATGGCTGAGGAAACTGGCAAACAGATGAGCTGTCCAGATGGCACAACTGGAAGTGGGTGGAGCCAGGGTCTAACCCAGGCTCTTCATTGCTGGGCCCCGTGGTCCTGGTTCCCCCCTGCTGCTCGTGGAATATCAGCTGCTCTCTGAGGGGGTCATCGTGGCTCAGGCTTCATCCTGGACCGATCACTTCCTGTACACCTGCTATATATATTTAGTAATTGGCCACCTGGTGCTTGACTGAGATGAATGAAGTTCAAAGTCAGGAAGCCTTGCGTTTGTTTCCTAGCTTATTGTAAAAGTGTCAGAAAGCAACTTACCTCGCAAGGGCTCAGGGCTGCCCTCGCTGATCTAAAGAGCATTACACTTCCTCATTCTCTGGTTACTAGGTCTAAAAGTAGAATGGGTGAAATGAATGTAGCTGGAATTCCGGAAAGAAACACTGCTCAGAAGGAAATCTGGTAGGGAACAACCACCTATCTTTGATTATCACTTGAGTATTTCGCAGCTGGCACCTTCATGCTGGAGCCCCTAAATCTTCTAACAGAGAAGAGGAGCAGGGGTACATAGGCTTCCCTTTGAAGTCCTTAGTTACGGACACTTTCTTTTATTCTGCCTTTATTTGATGATCTACAACAGCAGAGCTTTTTAGCTATTAGCATTTTCATTACTTGTGTTTATTTGCTTTTGCAATGGGGTGATGAAGAAATGTTCACACCTTAATTAATCAGACTCACGAATTCTCCTTCCTAGGTAGGTCATGTGGGGAAAAGGAATCTCTTGTTGCTGGACTCTTAGGTTTTCTGCTGTTGTGTTCATCGCTCTGACATAGACAGGGAATAAACAGACCTTCCGTAAAATATAGCCAGTTAGGGGCAGAGAAACGGGTCGATCCAATCCCATCATTCAACTGGAGGAACTCAAAAGGGGCAAAACATTAACCTTAAACCACACAGTCTTCTGGCAGCCACAAATTCTTCCTCTTTAGCTAATGGGCTATCTCCACAGGAGTAGCATTTCTAGGTTATTCCGCGGCAGCAGGTGCAGTTGCAAAACATGATTGCTTCCTTCATTTACAGTTTGGGGAGACTTAGGAGCTGCCTTAGTCCATTTTCTGTTACTTATAACAGCATCCCTGAAACTGGGTAATTTATAAAGAAAAGGAATTTATTTCTTACAGTTGTGAAGGCTGAGAAGTCCACGGTTGAGGGGCTACATCTGGTGAAAGCCTTGTTGTTAGTGGGGACTCTCTGCAGAGTCCCCAGGTAGCACAGGGCATCACATGGCAAGAGGGCTGATTGTGCTAGCTCAGGTCTCTGTTCCTCTTCTTATAAACCCACGAGTTCCCCTCCCATGAATGGATTAATCCACTTATGAGGGCAGAGCCCCCAAGACTTAATCAACTCTTAAAGGCTCCACCTCTCAATACTGCCTTTACCATGGGGATTAAATTTCAACATGAGTTTCGGAGGGGACAAATATTCATGCCACAGCAGGTGACATCGTTCCCCATTCCCAGGGGCTGCCTGACTTTAGAAGAGCAGCTTGTAGTTACCATTGTTCATTTCCCTCTGGAGAAAGGCCTTTGGGGTCAGTCTGCCTGGCAGTCACACCCTGGGTGGGCCATGAGGCCTCAGATGAAGTGGCCGGAGCCTACCGTGCTCCAGGCCCACAGAACCGGCAAAACTAGCAGTCATGGCTAGAAAAGGAAGAGCCACACAGCTAGCCATGGAGATGCAGGGGCTGCAATACACAACTGGATCTTCTAAGTCTTCAGCCTTGTCCAGGCAGACTCGTCCAAGTACTTCCACCAATGCACCCCTGCTGTGGAGTACAGCACGCGTTCCGCAGGGACTATGACCTGGCCAAGCGTGTGGGCTGCCCTTTTCCCGAGACCTGTCAGAGAAGCCTCTAGGCAGCAGCACCCCTTTTTCAGCATAGCCACTTGTGTGAGGGTGTTAGCGCATGATAGGGCCAGGTTAGGTAAGATTTCCATCCAGAGTTTTAAAAAATCTGTTGCACTTTCCTTGGCAGAAACAATATGACCAGGCAAGTGATGTGTGTAGGAGATGAGGATGTTAGAGCAAGAACTCAGCAGATAATGAGGATGTGATCAGTAAGTGCTTCTTGTTCAGGGCTTTTTGATCCCGTCACTTGGGATACTTTTAGTATTAGATTTAATTATTATATGCAAATGGCAATATCTTCTTTTTCTTCTTCTTTGTAGAGATGGGGGCGGGTCTCACTATGTTGCCCAGGCTGGTCTTGAACTCCTGGCCTCAAGTGATCTTCCCGCCTCAGCCTTCCAAAGTACTGGGATTATAGACATGAGCCACTGCACCCGGCTGATGTTTTCTTTTTAGTTTTTTCATTGCTGTAATCCGTGTCAGACAAGCAGACTCAGCTGGCCCTGTGGATGTCCTGTGGCAACAGTTCTCATATGTCCCCTTGAAGTCAAAATAATGCTAAGAGGATTTCCTGCAAAAATAATGCTGCTAGCCAATAAAATACACACTTTGTGGCAAGATAACTTACGTTGATGACTTGTGAACAGCTTCATTTGCAAGTTCTTCGTAATATTCTTCCTGAACTTAGATCCACGAACTTCTTCCACCCTTGGCCTTGTCCTGATGTACCATTGGTGTACCAGAATAAACACGTCACAGGTTTGAAGAGTTCTTGTGTGACGCGAAGATCTAGTAAGAAAGATATTTTTCTAAATATCTTTCTAAAACAAATTCAAATGTAAACTTGAGTAAAGCACATTTGTAAAGTAAACTTTTTTTTTTTTCAAGAATAGTATACATAGGGACGAGTGTGGTGCCTGTAATCACAGCACTTTGGGAGGCTGAGGTGGGAGAATCGCTTGAGGCCAGGAATTTGAGACCAGCCTGAGCAACATAGTGAGACCCTATCTCTACAAAAAATTTAAAAATCAGCCGGATTTGGCGGCATGTACCTATAGCCCTATCTACTTGGAAGGCTGAGGTGGGAGGATCGCTTCAGCCCAGGTGTTTGAGGTTATAGCAGGCTTTGATCATGCTATTGCACTCCAGCCTGGGTGACAAAGTGAGACCCTGTCTCAAAAAACAAAAAACAAAAAAAACCCAGCATACATAGGTAAAATGACACCAGTCCTAAGCATATACCTGGAGGAACTTCTTTTTGTTGTTTTTGTGTTTATTGTAAAATATACATAACATAAAATTCACCAATTTAGCCATTTTTAAGTGTGCAATTCAGTGGCATTAAGTATATTTACATTGTTGTGCTACCGTCACCACCATCCATCTCCAGAATATTTTCAACATCCAAAATGGAACCCCTGTACCCATTAAACACCAGCTGCCCATTTCCCCTCCCGCCACTCCCTAGCAACTGCCATTCTACTTTCTCTCTCTGTGAATCTGACTACTCTTGGGTGCCTCACATAAGTGGCTCATACAGTACTTGTCCGTTTGTTTCTGGCTTGATTGACTTAGCATAATGTCCTCAAGGTTCATCCATGTTGTAGCATGTATCTGAATTTCATTCATGTTTGAAGGCTGAATAATATTCCATTGTATGGATAGACCACATGTTGTTTATCCATTCATCCATCAGTGGACATTTAGGTTGTTTCCACCTTTTGGTTATTGAGAATAATGCTGCTGTGAACATTAGAGTACAAATACCTGTTATGAATGAACTTTTACAAAGTGAGCATGCCCTTGTAACTATCACCGAGATCAAAAATAGGACATTACCAAGAGTGCATGAATTTAAAGGCAAAGCAAGAGATTTCGCATCGTTTCATGCTCTAATATAGCTGCTTCAACTGAACCTCAAGATCTTGGCATTGGATGTTAATTTTCTCTACCACGAGGGGATTTGCAAGAGATGTTTGAAGAACAGTTTATAATCTAGAAGGCCACCAGATTAGTTGTGAGATTTAAGCAGCTTCTTTCCTTGGAACGTCTAGGAAAGGGAGTACACCCTGTTTGGGGTGTACAGTTGTAGCTATGTCAGGGTGTCACCACTGGATATCATTCTAGCCCGCTCCTCGGCCACAGGGGTTTGAATCCACCTGGAGAACTCCTGAGTTTCTGGGAGCTTCTGCAAGAGCATGAGTCTTACTCCCTGAGGGAAATATTCCTCGGCCATGTCCTGTCTTACCTCATTTCTTTCCTTCCTCCCCGCCTTCCCACCTGGTTTTCTCTCTCTCTCTTTGTAACTAAAATGATTTATTGGTGACTTTCTATGTGCTAGACACTCTGCCAGTCCCTGTGGGAGACACAAGAATGAATAAGACATGATATTTCATGTTTATTTCAAAATAAATCTCCGGTCAAGAGTAATATTCTGATGCCTGGAAACCAACCCCATGGTGCCTGCCTGGTGCCAACAACAGCCGTACAGCACAGCCCAAGAATGTGTGCAGTTTGGGCCTGTTGAAGCACAGATGAGGCGAGGAGGACCATCCGTCAGCTTACCTGGAATTGCAACTAGTGTGCCGCAGCACACCCATACCGATTGTAACATTGGTTCTTTAAAACTGCAGTCCCCAACCTCTGGGCCGAGGCATGATACCAGTCCGCAGCCTGTTAGGAACCAGGCTGTGCATCACCAGGTGTCCGCAAGGTGGATATGTGGTGTTCTAGAATAGGGAGTGGCAAGTCCAAAGGCAGGGATGTGTGAAAGCGGTGGAACCACGTGCACACAGGCCAGTGTGGCTAGAACTCAGGGTAGCAGGTTGAAGCTGGTTTATGTCATGCTAAAGAGAATGGTGGCCTCTCATAGCTGGTAGTGAGAGCCACATCTGCAGGTGCAGTGAGAATATTAGAATTATTCTTGGGAGGAGGCTTGTGATCAGCACCAATGGCACTGACCAGCTCCGAAGGTAGCTAAGAAAGTCTGTGCCCCTCAGTTAAAGCAAGAACTTGCAGGTCTCTGTGTATATGGCACTACGCGGTGGATGCCATTACCTTGATGCGTGCTCACTGGTGACCCAGCGCCAGCTGGCACCGGGCAGCCGAGCCTGGCCAACCTCCAAGATGTGGCAGTTGGTGCCTGGGGCTATGCTCACTGGGCTCCTGGACAGGAGCCAGTGCTGGGACGGGCCGTGAAGTCCCACGGGCTCTTAATGAACTTTAGAACAGCACTCCCACCCGACGCCCCCGTGTTGCCAGGCATTTACAACCTGAAGATGTGGCTGTGGTCTCTGTACCGGCTGCCGCCTCCTTCACTGGGCTCCCTGGGCTTGGTTCTCATGGGACAAGCACAGGCCTGGACCATTGACTGTTGGCCCAGGTTGCGTTGCTTGGATGAGCTTGGCCTGGCAGCTTCTGGAGATACAAAAGGTGCACAAAGCCAAGGGCGAGGCCTGCCTCGAGGAGCCCCACCTGAGGAGCCCACAACCAGCTAAACAGGGAGGGTTTCGGGAGGATATCACTTAGGGACTGAGCTCAGGATGCGCCTCCCTGACCACTTTTGATGGGTCGTCTCTGAGAAAAACTGGTTTGTGCACTCCCTCCAGCCCAGGGCTCCCAACGTCTTTCATCCAGAACACTCATCTTATCCCCAACAGTCTGGGCCCCTCCTGACCTCAGCGCCTGTGCCTGGACCAACCCTCCGCACTCCCCTCCGGGGATGTGCACGCAGTGGACTCCATCCCTGGAAACCCCGGACTGGTTTGCGGGATTGGATTGCTTACCAAGGTCGCGTGCCATTCTGGATCTGCCTTCTGTTCTCCTCCCCCTGCCTGCCTTCTGTGGACTTCAACATCTCCCTCAAAGTGGCAGGGAAACGACCAGTTTGGCTATAGATCGTTAGCTCTGGTGTCTGAGAGGGGGAGGGTCAGGGGAGGATGGTGAAAGCCTGTTACCCAAGAGGCGTTTTAAGAGTGGGTGATGGGTATAGTGATACCCCTCCTGGATTTTGTCCAGATTGTTTCTGATTTTATGGTTATAATCACTGAGCATTGACTATGAACCAGTCACTGCACTGGGCACTTTTTACTTCTTATGTGTCCCATCAAGATCCTGAGACTCTTCTCCGTTGGCAGAGGCCACGTTTGAATCCAGGACCACTCGGGTACTGGCACCAGGTTCTTCCAATTATTATGTGTATCCTGTAGTCAAACCATGTCTGCATTTTTTTTTAAGCAGGTAGAAGTTGGACCATTTGAACCCAATGGGTGTCCCTATCTCAATCACTTTCTGAATTGCCTTTAATCAGAATCACCAATTTTGCATTTTCCCTGCTCCTTTTTTACGGGCCATGTGCTGTAGAGATGACATGTGCCTCATATAGATACCATATATTTGCCTTTTACTGTCCGATCCAATCTGAGAGTCTCCAGTAGGCACATTTGAAAATGTCTGAAATTGTGCCTTCAGCCTCCCCAGGAGACAGCCTAGTCAAAATGAATTCCACCTGGAGCCAGTGGTGGACTGTGGGGGACCCCGATTGGTCACAACAAATTATGCCGACAAAGGCCTCTTTTTGGAGGCTGGAAAAAATTCAGTTTTGTATGCTTACCTTCTCCCCATCTCGCTGTGCCCTCAACATTCCTGCTCCATAGCCAGAAATAGAATCTTTGGCCAGGAGCCAAATGGACCAGCCAGCCCTGGCCAACCCTGGTGTCAAAGTCTCCGTTCTTTTCTGAGTTGGTTCAAAAGGGCCTCCTGGTCCCCCACCCGCTTCCCTCATTCTTCAAGCACACCCCATTCCCAAGATAGCCTCTTTGCACAAAGGAGTGTGTTCCATGTGGGGCCAGAAGCAGCACCCAGACCACAGCTGGGACCACAGCTGGGATCACCACCCTGCAGGCGCTCTGGGCCATGAATGAGGACCATTCATCACTCCTGTTGGTCCCAGCGGGAATCCCAGGCCGGAAGGGCGGGGAGGAGGAGTCCAATGGAGGAGAGAGCCCCTACCCCACTCCCTGACCCCAATGCAGACATCTGGCAAAGATGTTGAGCGGAGCATTCTGTCTGGGCTGTCTGGGTGAAAGAATTCAGCCAAGTGCTGGGCTGCACTGCCGGAAGCAAGTGCCCTTGGCAATGTGGGCCACTGCTCCTGGCTGGGAAGGGTAGGGTTGTTTGTGTGATGCTTCACATTTGGGGCAGGCACTGCTGTTGCTGGGAGCTCCAGGGCGTGAGATGTGGAGCAAGTGCCTGGAGGGGATGAATCATTTCCCCACCTACCAGGGGCCTTGGCAGCAGCTGGGCCAGTCATGCAAAGTGGGCCTGATGGAAGCCCGATGGACAGTCCTCTGCCCCAGATGTTCATGTTGGGGGAGGGAACAGTGATGAGGATCCAGTTGTGTAGGGCAGTTTGAAGGACTAAAAGCACAATGTCCAAATGCAGTGTATAATTCTCCCAGTGTGTTTCGCCCCTTAGCTGTGTGTGACTAGGAATTATTATTGCTGTTGACTCGGAATCATTTGTTCACATGGGGCATTATTGGACTGAGTGGCACAGCGTCAGGTGTCAGTGGTCAGAGGCCATGGTTCGGGTTTGTCCTGTTGTTTAGGAATGTGCTAGGGAAGCCCATGGCCACTCCAGAAAGTGTCAGTAGGCAGGTGCGTTCTACAACACAGAATGCCTTGTTCAGGGAGTTGATGAAGTGATTCAAAAGGGACTGCTTTTGGAGGAAGAAAAAAATTTGAGTCGCCTCCAGGAAGATGTTCATACTCAGAGCATTGTATGGAGTAGGACTTTCATGTTCCTTCCTGGGCACACTGACCTGACACACTGTCGAGATGGTGGCCTAAGGAAAGGACCCTGGAAATTCCAGTTTTGTATTTTATCCTCTTCCTCCTGTAGCTCTGTTGGGGCAAAATTAAGTAATGATTATAAAATATTTTCAAATACTCATCCACTATCAGTACAACGCCACTCCTAGAATCATAGAAATCAGGGATTCTGGAATGTGCTGGAAAGTTTCTGGGGTGACAGATGGTTCAGGGCTTAAAGAGGTCCTCCAACGAGTGATGTGTGTCGGACAACAGAAATAGCACTGTTCATGATCAACTCAGAACCTTGAGCAAGATCAAGATTTAGAACCTCTTTGTGTCCCTCTGACCAGACCCTACTCCGTAACTCCTAGCAAAGACCAGCAAGTGTTGGTTGACATGAGCCCTGCTTGAAAGTCTTATTTGCAGATTTAGCACAATTTTGCACCTGCCTAGTTTATGTAGCACATGTGAAAATATCTTTTTATTTAGATAGTTAAGTTTTTTGCCAGTACTGTGTATTCATTGGAGCAAGTGTACATTCGTAGTTTTTAAGTACGTTGTTGCAAGGAGCAGAATCCAAGAGGAACTACATAGGCTGAGCCTAGGTAGCACCCAGTTCCCCAAATAACAGTTGGGGAGGTTGAAGATCAAAATTAAATCCAACCAACTGCAATATGCAGCTTAGTATCAATTGAAACTATAGTTGGCACTTGAATAACTTGACCCAAATCTAGCAGGCAGCATCTATTTGAACAAAGATACATTAGCTGATATTTTTTTTGACCACCTGCTATGGGCCAGGAACTTAAGAAACGTGATCTTTGAGTTTTACAACAGTCCTGAAAAGTAGATGTGCCCTGTTTTTCCTTAAAAGTGTTGTTTTTAAAGTTTTCTATTTTGTAGGTGAAATACTGAGACTTAGAAAATCTCAATGGGCCTGAGGTCACAGAGCTGCTAAGTGGTAGAAATGAGATTGAATCCAGTTCTGCGTGACTCGGAGCCACTAGTCCATGCTGCTTACTTCAGTGGCAAGGTGGCAGAGCATTGAGCCTGTTCTTGGACGAAGGGTGTGTGGCTGTCTGCCTGGGTCACTGCTCAAGGCCCTGGGCAAGGTGAGCTGATCCCAGCTGGTGTTTGTCAGGAATACCTCGGACCCTGAGTCCCAGTGATGTGAAGTTTCTTTCCTCATATCTCAAACACCCGGGGATACAGTACCTCTTGTTAGCAAAGCTTATCCTAGTATCAACCATGTGAACATTGTATCCTTAAATGGATTGAATTGAATGTAAGAATGTCCTCAGCCACTTAGTCAAGAGCCCAGTGAGAAAGTATTGGGGAAATAATTTCCCTCTTTGTGATGAGCCAGTCACAGCCAACTTCTTTCTGGCACTCACTGGCTCTCCTTTGTGTCAGTCAAATAGGCATCTTGCCCTGAGTTATAGCCCACTCCTGGGCTCAACTGTGTGAATAATTAAGACCATCTGCTACAACAGTTCCCAGACTTCACTCGGATGAGATTTGAACAGAATACTCTCCAAGGTGGGCCTTCCTCTTGCAGACCATACCCCTGGTGCCTGTGAAACCTGAGCCTGGTTTGGTGTGTGTGACGTGGGCTGTTGAAATTCTCGGCATATGTCTCCTTTGTTCCCGCTGATCTAGCTAGCAGACTGCTTTCTGCCTCCATTCAGGGTAGAGGACGTTCCCGAAATTTCCATGTGTGCTGATGCAACCCTGCTGGTGTAGACTCTTCTCAGGCTGTCGATGTTGAGACACTCTTGAAGGTCTTCCAAGGTGAATGCCAAGAATAGATCTTCCTGTCATCATCTAAAAACTCTCCCAACTATGGGATCAGAGAGGTGTCTCACCAGCCTTTTTGATTCCTTTCTGAAATAAAGATCTCTGATTGACCTTAGATAGAGCAGGTATGAAAAAGAGAAATGTGTCTTCCATCACTCTAAATGTCTTCAAATGTCTAGAAGGGTAGATAGAGAACTTACCATATTTGTTAATATTTAGGCATCACAAAAGGTAAGAGACATATAGCACTTCTGTTTTGTTTTCTTTCGTTTTATTCAAATTAAAATTCAATCTTTTCTTTGTTTTTACTCATTTGGATCCTAGTAAATTTCTTAGCGAAGCTCAAATCTTTTAACCCAAGTCAACCTTTTCAGGTAAATTGGTTGCTGGGCAATGCTGGATACACCAGAGTGTGCTTGTCTCAGGGACAGGGATGATAATGATTAGTGAATAAAGGGGTCTGCCCTGTTGGCTGGCTGGCCTGGGTGCACACTTTGTAGCAGTGTGACCATAGGAAAATCATGTAGTCTTTCTGTCCCTGGCTTTTTCCTCAGGGAATTCGGGATGCTGTTGGTTCTGTGCTCAGAGGGCTGTCTGAAGCTGTGTTGCGCAACATGGCAGCCACCACCACATGGGGCCACTGGGCACTTGCGATGTGCTAGTCAAAGACTTTGTACCAAAAAATGCAGAATTTCTCATTAGTAATTTTTATATTGATTGCATATTGAAATGATAATATTGGGGATATATTGCATCAAATAACATGTATCATTAACATCAATTTCATCTATTTCATTCTACTTTTTGTATGTGGCTACTAGAAAATTAAAAATCACCCATGTGGTTCACATCATGTTTCTGTTGAGCAGCACTCCTCTGGACTGGAGGAGGAAATGAATTAATACCTGTCAAACACTTTTCACAGGGGGATTGATACTGACCAAATACAGATTGATATTGATGAGTGATCAATAAATATTGGTTTTGTTTTTTTTTTAAAAATCCAACGTTCTTTTTAAGAGACTCCTACCTTCAACACCAGCCCACGTGGTGTCCAGGTTGCTGTATAAAAGTAGATGTCATCTTTTTAGAATAGCGGGCAGTAAATAAATACACAAAACAGGCAGAGTATAAGAAAATCTTTATATTTGTAGCTGGGGAAACTACTGTGGGAGTGCTCCATCCAATCTTTGCATGATAAAATTACCAGACCTCTAAATGTTAAATGTAACACATTGCTTCTCAGCACCTTCTAATATACTGTTCATCATGAAAACTGGAGCCTGTTCTGTTACTCCTTCCTGAGACCCCTGTTTGGGAATGGAGTATGCTTGAAGTGCCTGCTACACTTGAAGCAGGAGATAATGCTTGACCCCCTAAAGCCTCCTGAGCCCAGCCACAGGCCTTATTGGAGGTAAGCCTAGTGGGCTGCTTGGAGGAGGTGGCACTTAAGGATTTGCTGTTTCCCATGGGCCCTGCAGAAGCAATCACAGGCTCCCAGTTCTCTCCTCTGAATATCAGCAGCGCTCACTGTCTCTGGACAGCCTCTTTAGAGATGTTAGTGCCCAGCACATGTTTAAGGGTGGGTTCCCTTCAGGGCAAACAGGTGTGTGCAGCTGAGTTGGCACATTTCCTTGGAAATCAGCGGTGCCTTGCTCTGCCTCTTGTAGGTCTGAACTTATAACCTATGATTCTTGTCTGGACAAAAACCTAGATTATCTGCTGGGGAGAGATTCTGATCCAGGAGATCTTGGTTTCCCGTAAATTACGCCAACATCCCCTTACCACCTTTGCTACTTAGAGTGATTTTCCGAGGCAAGCAGACACCTAGGCGAGCTGACTTGGAAAGGCCCACCTACTCAGAAAAAATCCCGTTTTCCTTACTCCCGGCATTGCACAATAGTTCAAATTTTACCAGTAGAAATTCCTATCTGGGAGTTCCTTGTTAAAAATGTAAAAGTGCCCTCTCCTTAAAAATAACTAATTTATTCCTTAATGCCTTAAATTTCTTCATAAATTCACTTGGAATGGATTTATCAGCTTGCTTTCCAATTAGGTCAGAGGGAAAAGGCAGTTTTGATAGGATGTGAAGATTTGAATAGAAATTTATATTTCTTCACTGAGTAAATATTTACAGGGTACAAAGCAGAGAGCTCCCCACAATCAGAGGTTCTGGGTTCCAAGAAAGGAAAGAAGGAAACTATTAATAACATGAATGAGTCTTCGCAGTATGCTGCGGACTTTCATGTTATCTCATTTAGTCATCACACACACCCCAGTAATGGAGGTTATGTCCATATTCAGAGGATGAAATCAAGGCTCTAAGGAAATTGCCCCCAGATGAATAGAGCTACGAAGTGGGGAAGGTGGGATTCAGACCCTGTGTTCTGTTTCTGAGACACCCAACATCACCTCTCCTGGGAAGCAGGGGTGCCAGTAATTACCAGGAGGGTCTCGGGAGGCAGGAGGGTCCACACAATGGAAGATGAGGGAGCCGAAGTTCCCTCTCCACTGGCTTTCCTTGGAGGCTAAACCCACAGAGGGAGCTTTTATCGTAGGGGCAACCAAAATCTGGTCAACAACCCTGCAATTGTTGAATGAAAAAAAATGTCATCTTTCACCCTCTTTAGATCATCTTATCCTGGAAAAAGCAGTGTATAAAACAATGCGTTACTTATTGTTATGGCAAAAGCAGAGGGAGTTTCTCTCTTGTTTGAGCTCTGGTGACAGACCATCGCTCCTTCTCCTCTCTGAATTCTCACAGCTGAGAGTTGACACGAGCCACCCACGGCGGGTCCAAGTGATCGCTCTATATGATGAAGCTGGGATTGGAGGAGTCAGCACGGGCCAAGGTGGGACTCCCCTCTAAAGTTTCTCCTCGGCTTTGTTTTCATTTGCTGATTACGTTTAACACAGGTCAGAATGGAGGTGTCTATTTCATAGAGATAAAAACCAAAGAAGGGGAAAATGATTTTCTGGGCGTAATAGAGCCCACCCATTGTGCCAACCGAACTATAACCTCAGAACTTCTGCCTGGTGCTGTATTCTCATGCCTCTGTGAGCTCTCAGTTGTTTATAAATAATACTGTGGCTCTACCCACCATCAGTGGGGCCTCTCCCAGGAATGAGGAGTCTTCTCTGACCCTGTTATTATCCTACCTGTTTTAAATAAGCGCCTAACATGTGCCAGGCACTGTGCTAGACTTGGGAGCCAGTTGGGTGCCCATTCACCAACAGCATCCCTCTCTGTGAGCAATGTGAGCAGAGAGGGGACTTCAGCTGCCATGGAGCCTGGCACAGCCTCTCCAGCCCTTTCCTGACCTTCGGGCTGGGGCCAGGCAGGGAAGCCGAGGCCAGTGAGGCAGCGGGGCCCCTGGTCACCCAGAATGCCTGGCAGTTTTTCCCTCCTGAGGTTGAGTGGATACCAGTGTGAACAATGCATCTTCCAAAGTAATATGGAAAAACCTTAACAGAAAAAGGGGTAAAAGGCAGGAAGTCATAATCTCCAAAAAAAGTAATACCGTCGCCAATAAGCATGGGGGAAGGGAGGAGCTCGACCTCTTTCGTAGCAAAAGGAATGTTCATTCAGACAAAATGCCCTTTTTTGATTATCAGTTGGAGGAAAGCTTGAAAACATGGTCATAGCCAGAGTTTTTGAGGTTTGGGGGAAACCTACGTACTGCTGGCAGAGGTACAAATTGGTTCCGTTTTTCTTAGGAGGCAGTTAATATAGTTTTGCAAAAGTGTTGACTTTTTATATAGCCTTTGGCCCAGCAGTTTCACAATTATCCCAACATTGTGCAAAATCTCAGCTGCAAGAGTATTCATTTTAACAATGTTTACAGCAGTCAAAAATTTAGAAATGTGATTATTGTTTATCCATAAGATGGAATACTAAGTAATAAAAATCTCATAAAAGAATACTCAATGAGGCATAACGTTTGCAGTATACTGTTCAATGTGAGAAGCAGTTTGCAAAACAATATGTAGAAAACGATTTCATTTTTTAAAAGGAAATATGTGCAGAGAAAAGATGGCAGGGATATACAACACGATTTTGATAATGGTTACCCGGGACGGTGGTATTGCAAGTTATCTTCTTCCTTTTATTTGTTTGCATTTTCCAGACTTTTGTCATCTGCTTGCATAGCTTTCACAATAAGGGACATAAAAACCTTAAAAGTTATTTTTAAAAAAAGAGAGAAGCAGCTGAGTTTAATATGTTACAATCCCCCGGAGGAGGGAGTAGAAGTCCCCACAAAAGAAGCGAAAAAATTCAGGAGCTCTTTTCTGGAAAGATTTAAGAGTTGAACTCTGGGCATTCCCACAGTTTGGAGAAGCCAGGAAGATAGGTGGAATAGTTTATAGATATACAAATCCAGAGATTAAGATTTCTTTTAAAAAATATTTCAAGGCTGCATTTTTTTTTTCTTTCTTTCTGGGACAAGATTAGAAGCTCTAGAAGACTCTGAAGCCCTTGTGGGGGGGGTTGGGGAGGGACGGAAGGGTAGGCAAGTGCTGGGCTGGAGCAGGAGAGCATTGTGGTGGGGGACACAGCAGGGCATCAGGTGCCACTCACAGCCAGATCCTGGCTTGCACGTACCGTCTGTGCAACCTTGGGCGACTTACCGAACCTCTCTGTGCCTCAGTGTCCTCCTGAGGACAGTAACAGTGCCTACCGCATCAAGGGAATTAAAACACTAGAGCACCATATTGGGAACAGTGCCCGCACACAGGGGGCGCTTTATAATGTTAGCGGTTTGTGAATCACTGCCTGTGACCTTTGGCAAATCATTGACTTTCTTTCTGTCTTTAATTTCTGTAAGATGAGGACCAAGAGGCGGTGTAGAAGAGGGAAACCTTCCTGAATCCAAAGCCAGGTCACCTAGGCGCAGGTAGTTCCATCCATGACGTCCAGTAGGCGAACCCCAGCCAGACTGTCAGGTTCATGTCAGTGCGAGGGAAAGAACAGGAGTGTTCCACTCACAGCAAGGCCTGATGGGTAGTAGCATCTCAACGAACACTTGTTGAATGAGTAAATCAGTTTGGTACTGTGAGCTGGATGAAGATTAACTGTAATAGATTTATTTCCTTATCCATCATTTCCAAATATTTGCGGATGTTCTAGCCGTTCTTTTATTGGTGGTTTACAGCTTAATTCTACTGTGGACAGACAACACATTCTGTATGATGTCACTGAATGTGTTGAGACTAGATTTATCACCCAATTTAGGGTCCATGTGTCCTCGAAGCAAACCTGTCTTCTACAGTAGTTGAGGATAGTTTATGGAAACTTGTGAATTGGGTCAAGTTTGTTAATCATGTCATTGACATCTCTGGGGCCAGGATTTTTTTGTTTCTTTCTTCTGTTAGTTACTGACAGAGGCATATAAAATCTCCCACTATGGTTATGGATTTGTGTATTTTTTTTCCTAGTAGTTCTGTCAATATTTTATTTTATACATTGAAGCTCTGCGTACAAATTTAGAAGAGTTATGTCTTCCTGGTGGGTTGACACTTTCATGATCATAAACAGTCCCTTTCTGTCTCTAGTAATGTTTCTTGTCCTAAAGCTGACATCATCTGACTTTGTACCAGTTTTCTTGTAAATAATGTGTGCATGGTGTATCTTTTCCCATTCTTTTACATTAAACCTTTGCGTCTCTTGTAAGAAACATAAAGCTGGATGGTTTTGTTAAATCCATTCTGATGATGTTTGCCTTTTTATGAGTATTTATTTCTTCTAATGTAATTACTGATAGAGTTTAAATCCACCCTCTTTCTGCTTTTTCTATTGTGACAAATTGTTCTATGTTGCTTTATTGCTTCAGTTTTGGATTAATCACATATTTTTAATAACTCTATCATTTCCCCCCTTTATTAACCTGTTGGTTGTACTATTTTTCGTTACGTATTGTTTGTATAGTGATTACGGTAAATTAGGCGACAACATGCATCTATGAGACTTGCTAAAGTCTAACAGAAGACAGTATAGGATACTCTTACCACTTCCCAGACAACACAAGATCCGTAAAACACTTTAACTCCATTTAATTCCCTCTTGCCCTTTGGCCACTGTGCCTTGCATTTTAATAATACATGTATTTGAAAGCCCACAAGACACTCTTACTGTTTTACACAGTTGGTCTTCATTTAAATTTACCTACAGCTTCCTGTCCGATGCCCTCATTCCTTCCTAAACCTCCACGCTAACATCTGTGATCATTTTTCCTTTAGCCTGAAGGACTCCCTTTAGTATTTCCATCCTGTGGATCTTCTGGGGACAAACTCTCTCCGTTTTTGTTTGTGTGAATTGTCCTCATTTCACCTTCACTGTGTTCAGTGGGTACAGATTCTAGGCTGACTGTTGTTTTTTTCAGCCCTCTGAAATGTTACGCCTGTTGCATCCTCCCCTCTCCTTATGGTTGTCGCAAAGCCAGCTGTTAGTCTCTCTGGTGCTTTCGAAGGCAATGCACTTTTTACATTTTGGCTGCATTTGAGATTTTCTCTTTTTCTTGGATTCTCTGCAGTTGGATTTCAATGTGCCCAGATGTGGTTTTCTTTGTAAACTACACTGCTTGGGCTTGCTATCTTTTTCAATTCTGGAAAATTCTTGGCCATTATTTCTTCAAATATTCCTTCTGCACATCCTCTCTTGGGATTCCAGTTATGTGGATGTCAGACCTTTCTAACAACTCCCTGCCCTGACTTGTGGACTGTAGCTCTTCAGGGGCCCACTGTTAGCGCTCAGCCTGCTGGCTGCTGACTGCCGTGGAGTCAGCACGTGCCTTCCAGGGAGCAGCAGAGACAGTGTGAGCCCTCCCCGTCCCCATGCCCTGCGGGTCTCTCTGCAGTCTTGGCTCCCTGAGTTCCTGCTGCCTCAGAGGTTTCCTATGCGTTCAAACATGTTTCTAGTATTTTATCTACCTTTCCTAGTTGTTCTTGGCAGGAAGCCTTACCTAATACGAACTAGTCAGCCATACCCAGAAACAGATGTGTTGCTGTGCAGAAATGACAGAGAGATGATTTCTGTCCCTTGGGGCTGGGGGTCTGGTGGCAGAGCCAGACATGACAACAGTGTGAAGCACAAGCAGAATGCGATTTGAAAGGGAATCAGAAAGACATTCGATCTGATTTGGAGGACCTGGGAAGGACTGTGACAAATGCCATTTGAAGGGAGGAACATTGCTGTAGGTGTTGAAACTGGAGCTCAACAAAGGCTGATAGGTTTGGACGCATGCCATGGGAGGGCTGGGGTGAGGGAAGAGAGACACCGTCATTGGATCTGAAGCCAACGATGTAGGGGGTGTGTGACATATTGCAAAGGCTTTTGTATCCCAGGCTGAACCTGCACAGTTTTCACACGTGATGGTTGTTTGGAGTGACCCGTTCTGGCGCCGCCTGCACTAACTCTGCAACTTTGACAAAGTCCCTAATCCTCTCTGGGTCATGATTTTCTCCCTTGTAAATTAAGAATCCTAATCATACCTGCCTCCTCTATCCACCAGCGCTCCCGTGAGACATAGCTGAGTTCGCGGATGCGCATGTACTTTGATGGGAGTGAATGTGGCCGGGACACTGTTTCCTGCAGAGCCACGTTGCTGGTTGGTCAGGCTGTGGTCTGCAGGGGGCCACGGCTCACTCCGCCCTGCTTTCTGGCCTTGCTTGTGAGTCACAGGATGAGGATGGCTGGCTCTCCAGTGATGGGCCTTCCAAAGTCCTTGGTTCCCAGTGTCCCCCGAGCACTGGCATCTCCACCGCAGCATCCATCTCGGGGCAGTGGGCGCTGCTGACCAGCCGGCAGACATGGGACTGCTTCTGTCCGAGGCAGATCATCCCTCCAGGGGCAGCCCAGGACAGCTCTGACTACGGGAAAGTTAGCCAGTCTCCCTCCACGGTAGCATGCCGTGAGCGAGGAATGTGATGAGCCGACCCTGCCACACGATGTGAAAATACCTTTTGCCCCGTCAGCTTCCACCTGCTCCTCCTGGTTCAGCCCTTTGGGGCCCCGCATCCCAACCTACTTCCTCTTCCACGAGACACACCTGCAACCCTGTTAAGACAGTCTCTCTCTCTCTCTGAGTGACAGAAGGACCAGGGTACACAAGGTCTCTTGCTATGTGACCTCAGTCTGGAATTCTTAGAGGCAGGCCCCACCGAGTATGGTGAGCAAAACCTTGAGGATTTTAAAATTCGGTTAGCAAATGCTCCTTTAGAATTTTCTAGGTGCTATTCATTTAATCTTGATAACAATTCCATGAGCTAGATAGGATTATTATCCCCATTTTAAACATGAGGAATCGCAAGCACAGAGAAGTTACGTATGTTGCCCAGAGGTGCACAGCTAGTGTACAGAATGAGGAACCAAACTCAGACCATCCTGGCCCACCCTCCCTGGCCTGATGACTGGCAGCTTGGCCCCTCTCATGTTAGCCTCAAAGGGCTTAATGCCTCCGCTTTGAGCTAACAGCAGGCTGGTCTCAGCCCCTGGCACCCCTCAGGGACAGACACCACGAGAAGGAAGAGAATTGTCGCCAGCGCATCCTTGGATTCTCTGAGGGTGAGACATGGCTGGCTCTCTGAGGCTGCCGCCTGTAGAAACAGTTGCACTAAAGATGAGCCCTGTCCGAGAGTCGTTTAAGGGGTCTCTACCACTGACCTAAACCCAATGTCCTGTGCCCACCCCTTCAGACCTGCTGCCCTCCCCCACCAGCCCCTGTGCCCCAGGAGGCTGGCCCATGTGGGTCCCTCAGCGTGGGTCCTCTCACCTGTGGCTTCAGGTTGGGTGTGGTTTCATTTGCCCAGTAGGAGGCACGAAGAAGAAATTTGAGGCCAGGAGGAGAGTGAGACAGGTACTTACTCTGCCTCCCTTTCCCCTCGTTTGCTGTACGTTGGTGCTGAGACCCTCCGATGAAGGCCACAGCCCCTAATAGGTGGCCCCGGAAGCTGGTTCTGATACCTACTGTCTCCCCTGGGGGGCCCTTCAAGCCTAGGGTGACACCAGCTCCCCTGAGCTGCCAGCCCTGGGGTGTGACATTGGCCTTTGTTAGATCCCCTGAACTCTGTTTGCATCTCTGTGGTCTTTCTAAAACCTCCTCTAGTTAGGGGTGAGTGTGCCCGGCTCCCTGCCAGGAACCCCGCTCCCTGCCAGGAACCCCGCTGAGCACAGCACCCCAGAGAGATGGGAAGGCGGGTGGGCAACGTGCACGGTGGAAACATGAGGTGGGAGCGGAGCTGGGGTGGCGTCCAGAACGGAAGAGCTTTCGGTTTTAAGCCGAGGACTGGGAGATGACTGGGTGTTTCACAGGTCCCCACAGCCCTACGTCTGATCCTCCCGCATCTCTCCTCTCTTCCAGGACGCTCCTGCCGCCTCCGCCTCGCCTGCCCTTCCTCACTGCCCCAGTGGCATCCTCGGCTGAGACAGGATGGAGAAGCTTCTGGGCTCCTGCCTGTGCCTGTGTGTGGCTGTGCTGGCCCTCCTGCCCTCCCCGAGCCTGGCGCAGTATGACGGCTGGCCCTACTACCCCGAGTACTTCCAGCAGCCGGCCCCCGAGTACCACCAGCCTCAGGTGCCCGCCGACGTGGTGAAGATCCAGCTGCGCCTGGCCGGGCAGAAGAGGAAGCACAACGAGGGCCGCGTGGAGGTGTACTACGACGGCCAGTGGGGCACCGTGTGCGACGACGACTTCTCCATCCACGCCGCCCACGTCGTGTGCCGGGAGCTGGGCTACGTGGAGGCCAAGTCCTGGACCGCCAGCTCCTCCTACGGCAAGGGGGAAGGTGAGCCGCTCTGGGCTTTGGAACCGAGTGCTGTGTCACCCGGCACAGCCCGGGAGCCAGCTTCGGTGAGGTCAGCCTGGTGAAGGGGCTGTAATCACCAGGAAGTGTAAATGCCACCTGGGGTGTCATCCTCCTGTGCCCACACAGCTGTGCCCTGCAGGAAGGCGGCAGGGGAGGGGTATGGGGATGGGTGGAGTGACCATCCTGATTGGCCTGGGACTGTCCTGGTTTTAGCATGGAAAGTCTCACATCTTAAAAAACCTCTCAGTCCCAGGCAAACCAGGATGATGGGTGGCCCGAGGTAGGGGAGGTAGGGGGTGAAACCAGCCTGTGCTTCTCTCTCCAAGGCACAGGCCCTGCCCGGCGGAGGTTCTGCCTCCCTCCACATCCCTCCCTCAGAGGAGAGCCTTTGGGTCTTCCTCACAAGGGCTCCCATGTGCTGGCGTTGGAGTTCCCTGCCCCTCCGCACCTTCCTGCCCGTCCAGTTCATCGTTTTAATCCTCACGTGCTGTTGTGGGCTTGGTTGTGACAGGAACAGAGTTGCTTTGGGTTTTTCACCTCTGGTTGGCCTATCCTTCCCTCCCTTGTTAGGTTCAAATCAATTTATTTATTCAGTTCTAAACTGTCGTAGGCACCTTGAGGAAGGTGAGTCTTGGAGCCCCAAAGCTTGAGCTCAGTCCTGGTCTGACCTAACTATATGCTTTGCAGAAAAACACACAGCCTCTTTGGCCTCAGTTTCCCCATCTGGAAGTTGGGGTCTCTAAGAATGCTTGAAACTCTGATAGTACGTGTGCCCAAACGGGAAAGTAGATAAGAGTGAAGGGCATTGTGTTTTTTGTTTTTTGTTTTTTTATTTTTTTCCAGGAGCTAAGAGTTCCCCATCCCTAGGTTGGTGAAGCAAAGGCAGCTGCACCTGGCTGAGCCCCAGCACAGGCCCCAGCTCGGGCCTGGCTGCCGGACTGAAGCAGAGCTGCCCACACCCCCATCCTGGACAAAAGGGTTAATGCCACACTGACTGCCTAAGAATCACCTGGGAGGGCTTAAAAACACAGACTGTCTCAACTCTCAACCCATGATAACCTGGTTTAAAAGGTCAGGGCTGGAACCCCAGGCTCTCTAGCTTTCGGAAGCCTGGGAAGGAATTGCATAGAGTGCCAGGTTTGGGGGTCACTGAAACAGACAACTGTCATGCTCCCCGCCAAGCCTCCTTTCTGTTACTCTAGAAATTACAGGAGGGAGGAAGTGCCGTCTCATGCACGCCTCCCCTCCACCATTGAAAATTTCCTTTTGGAGTAACTGGATCAAGAGACTGCACTTAGGGTCAAATGTCCTCTGAAGCTCACTCTGGGTCCCTCGACAGCGATGAGAGCCAGAGTGACGAACATGAGTTAGCACATGCTGGGCTTCGGAGCCCGTTTCCTGTCTTCTGTAAACAAACTCCCGGTACCGCTCTGCACTTCCAGGCCTCTGGCTGGCTGAGCTGTCCAGGGCCAACAGCAGGTTCATGTTGTCTGTTCCAGGCTCTCCCATCCTCATGACTTTATAACAAGTGCTTTCCAAGGATGGTGGGTGTTTTCCAGGGACAACTTTATTTTATTTCCACCCAGATTTAAAACGTACCTGTCATCAGACAAGAGGGTTGTGGTTTTTTCCCATCAAGAGCAGGAGAAGGGCCTTTACTTGGGTGTGACTTTGCCATCCAAGGATAGTGAAGGGTGAAAAGTTCGAGGGAGTAGAGGGAGCACGAAAGGGAACAATTCAAATCATGGTGCACGGAGTCCGTGCTGGGCAAGGAGGGAAGGAATCGTGGAGGAGTTGGAGGATTGTGCAGAGCTGCTGGGACCGATGGGCTGTGGGTCTTCATTGGGACTGGGATCCAAGAAGTGTGCTAGAAAGATTGGGGGGCCATGAATGCAGAGCAGGAGGGTGAAACGGAGGTTAAGGGGTGCAATGACTGGTGGTGAGAAGGCCTGAGCGATGACCGTGGGGCCATCTTGTGGTGTCACAAGAAACAGGAGCTGTAATAACTAAGAGACTGAGAGTTCTGGAAAGGTCATCTTTGTGGACATTGAAACCATCGAGGGTTATGACGGGAAGAGTGTCAAAGAGAAGACAGGGAGAAACAGATGCTTCAAAAAAAAAAAGAACCCTGTCTTGTGTTCAGGGCTTCACGAGTTAAGCTGTCTACATAAAGTGGTACTTGATTTATGTCCTGAGAAACCTTTCAAATCTAAACATATTTGAATTTCATCAGCATCAGTGGAAGGTTATTGTTTTGTTTTGTTTTGTTAGTACTGGGTACCTGGTGGGCACTCAGTGGATATTAGCTGATTGATTCATTTTGATTCGGGAGAATATAAAAAAGAGTTGGCAAAACAGTGCCTGGTAGAGGGAGCCCAGAACACGGCCAGTGCCCCAGGGTTTGTTCCGGTGGGATCTAACCTGCGACTCAGGCTCTGTGGATGAGCTGGGAATGCCGCAGCTGCCCCTCCAGGAAGCCTCAGGCTCCTCTGAAGTTCAGACCGCACTAGTGGAGCCAGGGAGACCACCGGGGACTCCAGGTTTTCCAGTCTGGCCTGCCAACAGGTCTCTCTTCCAAAGCATCTTGGAGTCAGGTAAACCATGTGCCCTTTTAGAGAGTTCTGGAGGGAGCAGCTGTCCCATGTCTCACCCTCTGGGTGGGGCCCACAGCAACCTGAACCTGAGGTGGCTGCTCTCCTGCACCTGCCTTCAGAACCAGGAGGCTGAGCCTATTCCCAGCCCCCCTCATACCTTAGATCAGAGTGACAGAGCCAGTGGTAGCCACGTTGGGCCCTTGAAGATTCTAACTTGAGCAATTTCCATTGCCCTAACAGGCTCTAGTGTTCAAATGGAACCTCATTTATGACTTTTATCTTCCAAATGACCTGTGAATGTGTTCCTATAGCTCTTCCTTCAAAGGAGAGGCATTGCGTAGAGTAAATGGGTGCAAAGAGTAAAATGAAATTCGGCCTCTGATCAAAATGGCCTCTTGTGTCCAAAGTTTGAGTCTCACCTTGCGTCTCAAGGACTGCTTTCTTGGTAGCTCTGAGGTGGCATCTATTGGACTGTGTCCAGCAGGCAGACCCAGAAGCTGGTCGCACTGGAATCAGGGCAGGCTAGTCAGTGGACATTAAACATAAAGGGGACGGAAACCAAAACATTGTCATGAAATCAGACCAAATGAGTGGACCGTGCATGGTGATGCTCTCTTGGGCTAAGTGCAGATTTACTTATCTGCCATCTAAGAAAAAAAATCCTTGACCAAGCACATGCAGAGGGTAGAGTACTGGGGGTCCACTGAAGGTGCATAAGAGAGCAGCTCTTTGGGGCAGGCCCCGTGGTGTCTGTAACTGCGCCGGCCGCTTCCTGGCCCTTAGCGAGGAGGATCTCTCACCGCAGAGGGAGCAGGGTGCTGCTGTCTCTTGCCGTCTCTGTGGCTTCAGGAACTTAACTGCAGAATGTTCCAAGGAAGAGGCCCTGCTTAAAAATGCAGAGGGTCTTTTCCGTTGCTAGCACTTAGCAAAACAAACATTGGTTTGTTGTTGAGACAGCAATCGATTAGGGAGCATATGTTTCAGTGGAGCATGACGGCGTGGAAACCCGGCCAAACTGAGAAACCGGTTGGAAAACCTCAGCCCAGATGTTTTCAATCAGCTCTTTGTTCCTCACAAAGCGTCCGAGGCGCTCTCGTCTGAGCCCCGACCGGCAGCCGTCGGAGCAGACACGTTTCAGCAGGGCCCGGATGTCAGGATACTGGACATGTGTCCTCCCTGACCTCGAAGAGCCTCGGCTTCTCTCCTTGGTTTTCTAATCTCTGCAATGGGAGTGTTTTTATCTGCTTTTTCCTTACATCCTGGAAGCAGAATTCATTGCTTTTCTGGAACAAGGAAGGGGACGGGGAGGTTGAAAGTGTGCTGGGCACGTACGTTACTTCCCTGAGTCTCCATGGCAACCTGTTTGTTGGACATCGTGGTTGGAAATGGGAAGCAGCCTTGGTTAAGCAGATGGAATCTGAGCCCAGGTCTGTTGGATTCTGCTGGTCTGTAGACTCCTAACAGGAGCTACGAAAAGAATGAGAGGTTTGGTTTTGTTTTCTTTCATTTTGGAATGGCACTTATAACGAAATCATGACTTGAAAACCCTCTAGCACTTTATAAAATTTTTATTTTTAATTGTTGTAAAATACGCATAACATAACATTTACCACCTTAAGCATTTTCAAGTGCGCAGTTGAATAGGGTTAAGTACACTCACACTTACATTGTTGTACAGCCGTCACCACCATCGATCTCCAGAACTTTTTGATCTTGCAAAACTGAAACTCGGTCCTCATTAAGCAACCCCTCCCCATTTCCCTCTCACCCCGGGCCCTGGAGGCACCATTCTAACTTTTGCTTCTGTGATTTGATTAATACAGTATTTGTCTTTTGTGACTGGCTTATTTCACTTAGCATAATGTCTTTACACTTCATCCATGCTGTAGTATGTATCAGAGTTTTCTTCCTTTTTAAGGCTGCATAATATTCCATTGCATGCATAGAACACAGTTCATCCATGGATACTTGAGTTGCTTCCACCTCTTGGCTATTGTGAATAATGCTGCTATGAACACGGGTGTGCAAATATCTCTCAGAGACCCTGCTTTCAATTCTTTTGGGTATATATATCCAGAAGTGGAATTTCCGGGTCATGTGGTGATTTGAGTTTTAATTTTTTTGAGGAAGCGCCATACTGTTTTCCATAGCAGCTGTGCCATTTTACATTCCCACCAGCAGTGCACAAGGGTTCTAGTTTCTCCACATCTTTGCCAGCACTGTTATTTTCTGTTTGCTTAATAGCCATCCTAAGGGTATGAGGCGGTATCTCATTGTGGTTAATCCCCTAGCCTTTGCACACTGAATTCCTTGCTTCGTGCAAGTGAGTAAAAGAACAGGAAGTGAGTAGAGTTGCATGGCGGCCTTTGGGAACATGAAGCAGTGGCCGTGTGGGTCAGTCCAGCGAGGCTGTCTCTGAATCAGCCCTGGGAAACGTCAGGCAGTGAGAAGAGCACTGGACGGGGAGCTGAGGTCCAGCTTCTGGGCTCGGTGGGGAGATGGGAATAATCACGCCACCTTGTCCTCTTCCCTGACGGATGGGAAGATCAAGGAGGTAGCATGTGAAAATGCCTTTGTAACTTCCAACCCTGAATTGCAGGATAGCTTAGCTTTTCCCTGAGGAGTCAGAGTTTGGCCTCTGCTGCAGGTGGGAGGTGAGGCTGACTTGTGCCATAGTCAGCGTCACTAAGTCATCATCATCATCATCATCATCATCGTCATTACCATGTTTGAGTAATTATGGCCAGCAATAAGCTAGGCACGTGCCATATAGTATCTCTAATCTGCACACACCTCTGCAGTTCAAGTTTCAATTGTGACCCCTGCTTTACTGAGGAGAAAAAGGGCTTTGACCAGGGCATACAGCTAAGTGGTAGAACCAGAATTCAAACCAGGTTTAGTACCCAAAGCTGAAGCTCTTTCCACTGTGCCGTGTGACTTCCAGGCTTAAGTCTGATTCCTGTCCTAATCGTGTTCAATCTACCATATCCTCAAATCACATCAGCTGCCTACTCTGGCAAGGGGATCCAGATGGTCTAGAACTATATGCGCTATCTTAACATAATAAAAATCAGTTGATGGCCACACATAGCTGCCTAAATTTGAAAAGAATTCACTTTCCATGTAAGAACCTGGTGCCCCCAAAGACTCAAACCTGCACTGACGTGGCACTTGGATTCTTTCTTCTCTACTTCCTTCAGGGCCCATCTGGTTGGACAACATCTACTGCACTGGCAAAGAGGCGACCCTTGCGGCCTGCTCCTCCAACGGCTGGGGCGTCACCGACTGCAAGCACACGGAAGATGTCGGTGTGGTGTGCAGTGAGAAAAGGATTCCTGGGTTCAAATTTGACAATTCGTTGATCAACCAGATAGAGGCAAGTCATATTCTCTTGATGACTTCTTCATATGGGGATTTTTCTTCTTTCATGGAACGCACTTCTTGCCTACTGATGGCAAGAAGTGTGTGTGAGCACTAAGGAGGGGGATCAAATTCAACGAGATTTGGTGGAAGGGCAGTTTAGGGAAGGGTTTCTGGAGAATGTGATGCTATTGGTAGGGAAAGGGCATTCCAGGCATGGAGAACAGCTTGGGCAAAGGCACACAGATGCAAGGGTGCAGACCAGGGTTAAGCAGAAAGTTGCACACAAGAGTACCATGTGCATCTGGGAGCAGTGGCAACTGAAGCTAGAAAGATGGGCATGAAACGCCTTCTGTGCCATGTTCAGGAGCTTGCCCTTTGGGTTGGGAAAATGTAGCAGTTATCAATTGCTGCGTAACAAATCTCCCTCCCACCCCCAGATTTTGTAGCTTAAAACAGTGAACATTTATAATGTCACATAGTTTCTGAAGATCGGGAACCAAGGAGCAGCTGAGCTACTTGATTCTGCTCAGAGTCTCTCATGCAGTTGCAGTCAGGCTACCTGAGGGCTGGAGGAGTCTCTCCCACGCCGACTCATCAGGCTTTAGTTTTGCTGGCTTGTAGACTGGAACCCCCTGTCCCTCTCTGTGTGGCCCCTCTTTAGGCTGCCTGAGTGGCCTCAAGACATAGTGGTTGTCTTGCCCCAGAGTGAGCAGTCCAAAGGAGAATGAGAGAAAGAACATGAGATTGAAGCCACAGTGTTTCATAACCTAATCATGAAAGCGATACACCCTCGTTTCTACTGTATTCTACTGATCACACAGACCAGCCCTGCTATGGGTTGGGAGGAGATTACTCAAGAGTGTTAACATAGAACATGGGGTCCCTGGAGGTCCTCTGGGAAGCTGGCTACTACTGGACAGTTTCCAAATCGAGCTGGGGATCAGAATCACTTTAAAAATGCAGGTTCTGGGGTCTCACCCTTGACCTGCTGACTCAGAATTTTCTGTTATGGGATCAGATTATTTTTCTTAAACTTTCCCAGATGATCCCAATCTGATGACCCTCCTTCTACATTTATGGCTAAATCTGAGGTTTAGTTTTCCTTTTCCCAAACAACTACATTGATAAGCACTACTCTCACGTGCAAAACATGTGGGGCTTAGGACTGGAGGACTTGGCAGACGAGACTCCTATCCTCAAGGAGCATGCTGGGTGTCACCCCAAGTGACTATGGGATTTGCCAAGAAGCCAGGCCCAGGAGCTATCACTGTGCTTTGGCCTCCAGCTGACCCCAGCTCTGAGGGAGGAAAGGTGAGTTGAAATTGCCCTACTTGGGCTGCAGAGAAAGTTCTGCCCAGACTGTGGGCTTTACTCTCGTGACTCACACTGTCCTGCTCTTCTCTCATATGCTCCCAGAGCACACCGAGCACACTGGGAACTCGTCCACACCTGCATTGTAGCACGGAAACGGCTTTCCAGCCTTAGCTCAGCTGGAAGGATGAGACCACTTCTAGCTGAAATGTTCAAATCTGCTATTTTATTGGTGATCACTAGAGAGATTGTTAGAGAGTCAATGGACTGCATTTAGTGTTCCAGTCACTGATGACAACTTTGCTTGACCACAAAGTTTATGATTTAGAGGGTGTGCTTGTCCAACCCCGTTTTACAAAACTTTCTATCTCCGCTCTTTTTAACCTCATATAATAGAATAATTAGCACCCTCTTATATGTATCTCTTCTCTCCCATGAGATTTGAAGCTCCTGGAGAGTTGTCAGGGACTATACCTTATTCATCATTGTATCCAATAAACTGTAGGCACCTAGTAGGAACAATATCTCCAGCTCTGAGATTTTCTTCTCCCCAGAAATGCAAACCAGAGGTCATTATCCCCTTAGGTGGAGAATCTCCCAGGATAAAATATTAAACTAAATAGCAATGAGGAGCACATAGGAGCAAATCATTCCTTCATAGCATTGCCCTGCCTCGTAGGACAATGAGCTTAATTACAACATCTTTCATGGGCCTGCGTTGAACCTAGAACCTCAGGGTAATCCACGTGGAGTATCAAGTGAAGACCCCGGCTTCTTGGCACAAGAGAGTCATTGATGGCTTGAGTAAGAGGAAGGAGGGCCAAAATGCCACTGGGTTTTAGGCTGAGAAAGCAAGAAGACTCATTTGCCACCAGAAAAAAATGATTTTGGAAAAAGGACTCTGGGAGCGGCGCTTCACTGGATAAATGTTTATTGAGTACCTACTATGCGCCGGTTCCAACGCTTCACATTTGAAGGGGATATAAGACAGGTCATATCAACAGCAGGACCTTAAGTGGTGAAATAAGCATAGAAAAGGCTGAAAAAAGTATGTTGGAGAGAACTGTCTTACCTGGAAAGGCTGGGATTCCGTGATAGGAAAGCTTAATATCTACCTTTACTCTGGACGTTTGTTGAGTGCCTGCTGCTCACGCACTGTGGCCTGGGACATCAGGAGAGAAAGAAAACATGGCCCTTGTTCTCCAGACCTTAGAACCCGCAAAGACAAGATGTTTGCCTTGGGGAAAGTGGGGGTGAGGGGGAGATCAGGCCGAGGCAAGGAGCACGGACCCTGGAGAATTTACAGAAACCCAAAGAGGGCAGCGCGGGAGATGTCTGGTTTAAAGGGCGTTCGATGCTCTGCATTTCCTAGAAGTTCTCCCTCTTGCTGTCATGCCGATCGGACTGGTTCCCACAAGCCAGGGTGGAGCTTTCTTGCCCAACCACAGACACTGAGGGAACTTTCATTGATGATTGGTGCCCTGTCACTTCTTCCCTTTGTAGCTACTGAAAGTAGGTCATGAAAGGGCCTAGACCTCAGGATGTCTGAGGAGAACCTTTGTGAGTTGCCAAAAGGTTCTTGCATTCAGGGCTCTGCAGCTAAGGCTCATGCTTCCTGGCAGTGCTGGGCTGATGGGCAGGGAGCCGCCCAGACCACCTACAGGGGCTGTTTGTGGGATACGGAGACATTTCTCCAAAATACCTCATGGTGTCAGTAGCTGAAGTCACGGAATCATTCCTCTCAGCTCGAGAAATGCTGCCTATTAAATTTTTGTGGACAAGAGGAAGAGACACAGCTTTGGTGGACGTGCAGTTGGGCGGAGTCATAGCATGCTGAGTAGTGACACCGCAGGGCGCACTGGTGACTCATGAGTGTGAACACGGTGGCCCCTGACAGTGGGCCCTGGGGCCCTGCTCCTGCCTCCCCATGTATCGGGAATTTTCATGGAGATTAAAATGCGTGCTGATAAAATGTATAGGAGATACAAAACCAGGAAAAATTGCTGGAATAAAAAATCATAGAATGAAGATTCGGAAAAACTACAGTAGGCTGAAATAATAGGCCCAAGCTGTAACATATTAGCGATGAATATAAGGTCCTAGATCAATGTTTATGGAAAAAATAAATCAGCCACAGAGTCCAGGCTTTATGGAAAGTGACTAAAAAAATCATTGATTATTGGGGAAAAAAAACAGAAACAAATCTCTGAGTGGGCAGTAATTGACTGAAAGCTCAGTATAAGCCAAGAGTATGGTATGGCTGCTAAGAAAGTGAATACAACTGCTTTCCTGATAGAACTCTTTCCCTACACTCTGCCTTTTGGACTAATACCTGACCGAGTGCGGGAGTCAGTTCTGGGTCCAGCTTTTAACCACGTCACCCAGAGAGGGGCCGGCGGGATGGAGGCATGTCTGGAAACCACATCGTATGAGGAACTGAAGACTTTTTGTCAAGAAAAGAGACATGGGGGGAGACATGGTGGTGCTCTTCAACTATTTGAAGTACTGTTGTGCAGAAGAGTGTTTATAATTTATTCCAACTCCCAGAGCTAAGACAGAGGGGAAGGTAATAGCAGGTAGATCTCAGCTCACTGGAAGCCCACAGGGGGTGGTGAGCTCCTAGTCACTAGAGGAGTTCAAGAAGGAACTGGAAAACCTCCTGCCAGGAATATTGTGGTCTGGTGCCTATGAGGGAAAGGAAGTGGGATTAAAGTGATTGCCAAATTCTAAGATCCCTTGTGCCTATGAAAATGCATCATCCCTGTAGCAGGTGAGCCCTATTTGGATATTGGCAGCGTGCACCACTGAGTACAGTGGTGTCACACATGTGTTGCACGTGCGCACACACGCAGAGAAGGGGTGCCTGCTGGCGTGTGTGTTGTGTTCTCAGGCTCTCTCCCTGCCTCTTCTCTGGCCCCTCATGACCTTGACCTTGAAACCAGGTGCAAGCTTTGCGCCCTTCACTCTTCCACACGAAAGTGTGAGAGTTAAAGCCCTCCCTCGACTTCCCCCAGTCTGGGGTCTGCAAGTTCAAAAGGAGCCAGAAATGAAGTGTCAGTGAATGCTCTCTCCGTGTCCTGTGACCCCAGCTGTAAACCACTGGGCTGATAAATGGGATGAGGACATTGCTGCCCCTTCCCACGCCTGCTCTGCAGGGCAGTGGCTGGGCTGTATAACAGTCACCCTTGTTGAGTCCTGGAGATTAGGGACAGATCACAGACCATTGCAGATAGCCCCCCCAGGCTTGTGCCTCCTCCAGAGCACACTGGAATTCTCCAAGCAGAGAGGGGAAGAAAATGGCATCAGTCTAGACCAAGTTCATCCTACTCTGGGATGCCAGAGGCGTGAGTCACTAAGCCATGGAGCCTGACTGATGGAATTTCACTTAATGAGGTAACTGCTCCCTGGATGCCTTCTACATCTGCTCAGGGCATCCTTGGGGGGCTCCTTGGCACTTTGTCAATTCCCGTCTAGAGAAGGGAAAAATCTCACCTTCTTCACAAAAACCAGGGGAAGTTGGCAGGGTTGGACCCTAAGCTCCCTGTAGAGCAGCAGCCAGAACACTGGGCAAGTGTTGAATTCAACTGGGCGCGAGTTGAGCGGGTTGAATTCAATCCTTTCCAGCTGTGATGGTCCGTAATACGCAGTAGCGATGGTTTCTCCATCAGAATGACACAACCTGCACTCGTCATTTATAAGGTCGTCTTATAAATTCTGTAGGGGGAAAAACAGATGATTTCTATAAAAGTGCTTTTAAAAAAATCAGATGATTCCTGTAAAAGTGCTTCGCAGACCATAGAGCATTGTGCTAGGTTAGCCCCAGCACTGATTCACCAACCCTGGTTCATTTCACCCGGCAGGGTCTCCGCTCTCCCCCTTTCCGACACGGGCTGTCCCGCCACACCTTGCTGTGTATTCTCAGTTTTGGACCCCAGAGTTGAAGGCAGGGCCCCTGGGTTCCAGTCCCACCGGACACTGGAACTTGCAGCTATGTGTGTGCAATGACTGACCCTTCTTGGGTCGCTGGACACCGCGCTGTAAAACAGAAGTTTGGCTGCAGAGAAAGCAAATGAGGTCAGTCCTCAAAACTTTCTTAAAAGGAGGTAAGTAGGAACAAATAATGAAATATGAAATATCGTTGGTTCCAAATGAACAAATAAATCTCTTTTAAACCGAGAAAACAGAACCCCAAACAAACCTCCCGGGATTTCAGAGGCTCTTAAATCAAGAGGCTGTGTTTCCTCTCTGTGCCGGTGGACAAGTTGGAAAAAGCATTCGATAAGGAGAGATGACAAATCCAGATGCCCTGCTCGGCAAACCTCTGCTCCCGGCAGCTCCGCACGTTGCTCTGTCACGCGCTCATAGGAGGCTCGTGGCTGGGGCCACGTGTTGTTAGATCAGGGAACATTTGGGTCTCTTTTCTTCACCCACCCTCAGCCTCATCTTCTTCCCTGCTCGTTTTTAAAGGCTCTTTTGCAAAAAGCAGTTGAACTACCAGACTTGATTAGAAATCCCCAGGCTGTGAGATTGCGGTGCTGTCTGTCCCCTGGGGGACCTCGGAGGGGCCAACAGAGGATGACAAGGACAGAGCCAGGAGGCGGCCATTCATTTTCAGCAGAGGGGAGAATCTGGTCCCCTGCCCTCGGCTGGCTCATTTTCCTGCCAGGACACTGAGACCTGAAAAAGCCCTTTTTTCTCCTCTTAACCAACAGGGACTGTGGCTGCTGTGAATTTTTTAAATTCCAGGAGTCCAGGTTTTTATTAGTCACAGTCAGCTGCCAAATGTTTCAGCCATTGCCTCCTAGCAACAGTTTTATCTGTGTCATCTGGGGGCTCCAGAGGTGGAAGCCTGGAGCCCAAAAGGGAAAGGTCTCTAGAAAGACTTCCAGAAAAGTCTGAGCACTTCCTAGCCAGGAGTCTTGTGCCTCCCCCAGGCCACGCTCCCCCTCAGTAGAGAGTAGATGGGACAGGTTACACTGGGTGGCTTAGGAAAGAAAGGGAGTCTGTTTTCATCTCTGTGCAGCTTTGAAGGTAGGTGGTGGTCCCTCTAAGCCTAAATATAGACTTCTCTGGAAAGGGGCCTCCCTCTGTGGCAGGAAGTGAAATGGTACCAAGCGGGCAGTTTGTACCAGACTTTTCGGCAAGGGAGGGAAGAGCCACAGGGAAGCCCGCAGCCTCTGATCCCAGTCCTGCTGAACTGTCTGGCTGGGCGGTCGGATCTAGTAGCTCTCTTGGATTTTGTCTCTCCCACTTCACAGGGAGCTCAGGCAGGAGGATGTGTAAGAGGCTGTCAGTGTTCACATTCCGTGATTCTGATTACTGAGAGCCTGTGTCCCAGCCA
The DNA here is from genome assembly GCF_041146395.1 of Eulemur rufifrons. Lineage (NCBI taxonomy): Eukaryota > Metazoa > Chordata > Mammalia > Primates > Lemuridae > Eulemur > Eulemur rufifrons. The sequence continues at coordinate 7,963,377 of NC_090994.1, forward strand.
CCACAAGGGACACAAGAGAAGTAGCTCTAAGATGACCTATTTTCCCAACTAAAAATAGGTCATCTGAAATGCAAAAGAGTGCTTATGTGGATAACAGAACAAAATATTTGAACTTGTGCACATTCCGGCAAATGTAGGAACCTGGTTCCTCGCCAGAGTGTTACACTCACAACCCTTTGAAAAATATAAATACCGCTGTAATTATTTGTGAGATGAAATAAACAAGTAACATTATGCTTATTTGTTAGATTATACAAATGAGTGAGGAGCCTTATAATTTGTTTTAGATGAAATAAATAGATGAACAGGATGTACTCAAACTTGGGACAGTGTGGATTGGTTGGGAAATTGTGTGGCAGTTTGGAGAAGAGAAAGATGAATGAGGAGAGACCAGTGCAAGAATTGCTGCATGGAGGAGTCAGACCCTCGAGCCGGGCGGGAGGAAGCCTCTCCCTGCCCCGGTTGAGCAGATCCGCTGTGCAGGGCAGTCTGGTGACATGACTAGGGCGGGGTGGGCAGTGTCCAGCCTGGCTCTTCCACGGGCTCATTTGAGTCAGCTCAGCCAGGCTGGGTGGTCCACGCCAAGGAATCCTCCACCCCATCCCCGGGAGGCTGGTACCAAGGATATGTCTGATCATTCACTCGATAAACACTTTAATTCAGCGCCAGACCCTGCGCTAAGCATGAGAATAAAGGGGTTGATGAAATAGACAGTCTTGCCTGCTCTGAGCTTACCGTCTAGCAGTGGAGAAAGGCAATGTCGAGCATCATTACTCTGTTGCCATGGTGGTGGTGCTGAGAGGAGAACCACCAGGTTCAGGTGTGAGCTGGACAGTGGTCTGGCTTGGCCCGGGATTGCCTGGTTTGTGGCCTCTCAGCCCCTCTCCCCTCTCCAGCTGGAGCCAAAGGAACTGCGGGGGCAGAGGGGCTGGCTGCTGGAGCAGACGTCCTGCGGGAAGCTGGGCAGCAGCGCTTGCCCGTTCTCCAAAAAAGCAGCCTCTATTACTCACCCAAGTGCTTCCAGCTTGGAAAATGAAGCCGAGAACGTTCAATTTTCCAGCAGCGTTGATTTATAGGAGGAGGGCCCTAACGGACTGCAGGCTTTTTGCTCCGCTGGCATCAGCATGACCTCAGCTCTCCTCGCCGCCCCCACCCTGTCCCCTGCCCCACCCCCACTGGCCTCCAGCGCCTGGAGCTGAGGCACAGAAATCGCTGAGATGCCTTCCCTCTAGTCGGAAGTCACCGGCTAGAGAATGTTCTGGCAGCTTCTTAAACTAAGAATTCCTGATTGGATCATCAAGGGGGATAATTACAGTGTAGCCAGACTCCGCTAATACAGCATGGCTCATGCCGTGTACATGAGCTAAGCCTGCTAACCGTGTGCCGAGGATCAGATCGGCTTTTAGTTCAGTTCGGTAACTATTCATTGGTGTCAGATATCGAGGGAGAAGAGCCCAGGTGACAAGAGAGAGCCCAGACAAAATGCAGATGTTCTCCACATCTATCCGTGAGTCACACCAGTACTGTTTACCTAAGAGCGGCAAGGACAGACTAGCTATTTATTTTGCATTAAACAAGGGATAAAGGAGTCTTTAATAAAATGTTTTGGCTTTGGCACCGAACATGTCTAGCTAAGCTGAACTCCTGTTGTTGGATTTTTTGAAAGTTATTATTGGCTCTTTCCAAAAATGTTTGAGGACCCACTATGTGTCTGGCACTGGGAGCCGTGAGTGATACAGAAATGAACACAGCACAGTTTTGCTCTTGGCGGGTGGGGAAGGATTCACAGTCCCATTGGGTGGCAGAAATGTCCAAAAAGAAATACTAGTAGGAGCCGAGAACTAAATTAGTCACTCAGAAAGCAAATGTTAAAGGAATAAGGAAGAAATCAAATGTATGTGGATGAGGTATTTAGGGGCAGGAGTGGGGGCTTCATGGAGACAGTGGTGCCGACTCTTCCCCGCTGGATTAGGAACCTCGTGACAGCAAGGAACTGGCCTATCTGGTCGACCTGTGTGTCCTAGGGTCTCACGCAGTGCTCAGCAGGGACATACTAGCACTTGACAATTTTTTTTTTTTTTTTTTTTTTTTTTTTGAGACAGAGTCTCACCCTGTTGCCCTGGCTAGAGTGCCGTGGCGTCAGCCTAGCTCACAGCAACCTCAAACTCCTGGGCTCAAGCGATCCTCCTGCCTCAGCCTCCCGAGTAGCTGGGACTACAGGCATGCACCACCATACCTGGCCAATTTTTCTATTTTTAATAGAGACGGGGTCTCACTCTTGCTCAGGCTGCTCTTGAACTCCTGACCTCAAACAGTCCTCCCGCCTTAGCCTCCCAGAGTGTTAGGATTACAGGTATGAGCCACCGCACCCCACCTAGTATTTCTGAATGAATGAATGAATGATTAACATTGTCCCTGAGGGTTGGCAGGAATCTGACAGGTAGGGGGAAATGACAGAGAGTGGCCGGGAGTGGCTCCAGCCTTCGGTGATGAAACCAGAGCTGAGGACAGTGCACAGTGCCTGAGTGAGATGACAGAATTACAAAGCCCTTCTTTCGTTTGCACGATTCTCAGTGCACACCTGCCTGGGAAATAGAAATAGGAATGGAAGGCAGAAAAGGTATTGCTGCAGCCCAGTGGGCTTCAAGAGTGAGGAAGGGAGGGGGTGATGAAGGCTTTCAGTCTGCAAAACTGGAGGGCAGGAGCCCCCTCAATGGCTCCATGCAAGGAGGAAGAGTTGAGGGCATCTTGGGCATGTTTGGTTTTATGTGCTGAGGAAGGTGCCAAGCGGTTGAGAACTGGTTCTGTTATCTGGAAGGCCTTTTTTTTTTTTTTTGGATTGGTTTTAAATAGCCAAATAAAGAAAGCTGAGGGCTGTGAGAGCAAGATGCAGGAGCTGGTTAGCGGGAGCGAGAGGCAGCATGCTCGGTGAGCAGAGCTTGCGTAGAGGTGACCAGGAGTGCGTTCTAGTTGGGATGTTGGCATGATTGTGTGTCTCTCCAACATGGCACTCCTGCCCAACACCACCCCAAAGATGACTGCTCAGGTGGAAAGGCCTGGGCTAATATTAAACTACGACTTCTAGAAGAGAGGGAAGGAAGGAGCTAACTGGGCTAAGATCTGGCCTTGCCACCGTGCCTCCCGGGAGGCAGTGGGCCTAGTACAGAGCTGGTGAGAGAGTGGGAGGCAGATTCCTGCAGGCTCACCTGCCTCGCGTGTCTTTGCATCTTCCCTGATGCAACCTCCAGCTGGACTTTCCAAACGGGTGGTTTTTTTCCTCATTGGCCACAGCCCCAGACTATCACATTCTGGGATTTACAAGTCATTGGCAGATGCTGCAGATATTAAATGTTGTTCAGGCATAAGCCTGGGAGGCCGAGCCCCATGCTCTGTCCCTATGGGCTGAAGTGGGCAAGCCGTTTTGTTTTCCCTTCTAGAAGCGGGTGGCAGTCACTCCCAGGACCTCAGGCCCTCCCTGAGGGTGCGATGAGTTCTGAGGGGACTATACATCCAGGAGTTTCTGTGACTCCCTTGGGGGGAAGCCCTTTGAAGGCCTGGGTGCACTGTTGTCTCCAGCGAGAGGGACAACGTTCAGGTGTGAGTTTGAATTTTAAAATGTACAGGATGCTTGGCCAGCTTCTGGGATATTGGGCTTCATCTTAAACTAGCAAGCATAGAGAGCCCTTTGTTAAAAAAGAAAAACGTGTGTATTTTAGTGTTTCAAACCTTCTCTTCTCTTTTGGGACTAAACTCCTGGGAAAAAATTCCTAACCCTTGTGGTTATGGAAGGGATTCCACAGCAGTGAAGTAAGGGAGGAGTTATGCCTGCGTGCATGTGTTTTCTGAGAGGTCTCCGAGCAGCCTGTGGGCTGGTTAGCTAGCGTGAGCACTGGACGTGTGCCACAGAAGGCTTCCCTGCCTGCGCCAGCTGGCCCGAGGACAAGAGCGCTGGGAGCCCGGCTCCCCCTCACGTACACAGTCCATCTGACTCATGGCTCCTTGGGGTGGGGCCCTGGACGTCCAATGTGCACAGCACCAGGCGGGCTGCGCCCCAGGCCCTGCCCCGTGTGGGTCACCCTCAGTACCAGGCAACGTATGGGGCACAGTGTGAGGGCAAGAGCTGCTTGGAGACCAATGACCACTGTGAGCCTGGAGCACAGGCTGGGAGTCAGAACCCAGTTTTCATCCCTCCTTAGCTACTCATTGGCTGTGTGAATGAGGATAAGTTGCACAAGCTCGCCAAGCTGTCTCGTGCTTTCACCATAAATGGTATAGCATTTGCCGTCGTGAAGGTTGTCGTGGAAGTTGAGTGAGGGAATGGATGTGGAGCTCTGTGCACGGAACCAGGCATGCAGCGAATTGATATTTGGCGAGTGACGCCCATCGTGGTCGCTATTCAAAGAGGAGACAGGCGCTGTGGTTGGGGTGTGGGGAGGAAGCCAGCAAGGTCCACGGAAGCTGTGTTTTGTTGAATGAATGAATGCATGAGGTGGATTCAAGCCTTACAGACTGGAAAGGAGTTGGTTCCTTGGAGGGAGAAGAGGAGACGTTCCAGTTTGAAGGAATAAGAGCAAAGCCCATCCTGAGAGCTTTCTTAAGGCATTGGAGGAAACAAGACCCTTTTGATGTTTCCTCCACCACACAGACACACACTCCCACGGACGCACGCTCCTACAGATACACATTGACACATAGTCACACAGACACACACACACAGACACACTGACACAGGCACACACTCCCATGGACCCACACTTCCACAGATACACACTGACACATACACACACACACATACACACACTGACACATACAGTCCACTCATACCCACAGGATGTAGAGACATACTCAGACACACGTGCCACCACACACAGACACATACACAGAGACACACATGACACACATGCATGCACACACATCCTTGCCACGTGCACATCGTCATGCACACAAGTACATGCAAGACACACAATCCCAGAGACCCACATACGGAGGCTCATATAACACATGGACACAAACACACACCATCATGCACACATACAGAAACAGAGATGCACATACACACACCATCACACACACACACACACACACGCACACTGAATCGGTGGAGGAATGCAGACAATGACACCTGGCTCTAGCCCTTTCTCTTTTCCTGGCTGCATTGCCCCCACCCTGGATCCCCCCTGGCTGCCCCTCCAGTCATATTTCTGCTGAGGGGCCTGTCCCGGATCAGGGCAGGAACAGGCGCAGGCTTCTTTGGCCATTGGGTTGGCGCGTGCTGGCCTCAAGCCCCGTGGTCAGCGTGGCCCTTCTCTGCAGGGTCTGCTGAGCCCCCCTAGCTGGGCCTTCCAACTTCTGTGGCAGCAGGAGCCGAGGGCCACCTCTCCTCTTCAGCGAGCCTGCACTGCCGCCCCACAGCAGGGGAAGGGTCCGCAAATGAACAAGGTCGGCAAACCTGCTCTCCCGCAAAGCCGCGTGGCCGGTGCTGCGGTGGCGGTGGCGACGTTCCTCTGGCGTTACAGTCTCGGGCTGGAAACCAGCCCAGCTCCCGAGGTGGAGAGGGGCAGAAGGGGGCTGGCCATGGGCCGGGTTGAGGCCTCAGGCCCTTTCTTGGCTCGTCCCTGTCCACGTGTCTTGGTGGCACGAGTCCTGCGGCCTGAATGAGGGCTGTCAAGGATCCAGGATCCAGGCTGGAAGACATAATCCTGCCATTGGCAGCTTTCCTTTCGCCCTGCGTGGAAAGGAAGTGGAGCCAGATGCCAGCCCTCCAGGCCCACATACCTTCCACCGCCTGGCAGGGCTTGTGAGGCGGCACCTGGCTTGGGACCCTGAAGCCGGCGGCGAGGAGGTGTGGATCCCTGGGCTCCCAAAGAATGGCTCTGTTCAACGTGGTGGTTTATTTGCATCCTGGTTGGACAGGGACAGGCCACTCGGGTCTCTGGGCTCCTCCCTCCAGCCCTGCTGGGACCAGCTCAGAGTGTGTGTCTCCCACTGCACCGCACGGTGGTCCCCGGGAGGATACTGGAGTCAACTGGTTTTCTCATCTGTAAAATGGGGATGACAGTAGCCATAAACCACCACAGTAGAGTGTTTGAGGATTGAGTAAGAGACTCACAGGAAGCACTTTGCACAGCCTCAGCGCCTGGTGAGCGCTCTGCGGTAGCTGTCACTGTCATACTCTGCAGTGTGTGGTATCCGAGGGTCCACTTGAAGCTGGGACAGTGAGGGGGTGGGGGCACAGGTGGAATCGGTCCTGCAGGGTGGGGGCATCTCACTAAGGATTGGCTGTTACACAGGCAGCAAGGAAGCAGTCAAGGGACAGGTTAGATCTGTGTTGCAGAAAGAGCTCTCTGGTGGCTGGCCCTGCGGCCGACGGCTGGAGGCAGGGACTCAGTCTGGGACTGTTGCAAGAGCTGGTAATGGCCCCACTCGGGCAGGGACAGGGGCAGAAAGAGGAAGGACTGGCGTGAGAGATTCCAGAGGGAACATCCAGAGTATTTGGAGACTGCTGTGGCGTTCCCTAGGAAAGCACAGAAAGTGTCGCTGCCAGGGAACCCCCCCATCGCCTGTTCCTCTTGCCCAGCTTGGCCTCTTGAGGCCCCCTCTCCTGCCAGACCCCTGGGACTCAGGCGTAGGCATGATGCAGGGACATTCCAGCCCCCTGATGAGGGAGGAGGAGAGCCCACATGGCAGGGGGGCAGGCGCCTTCCTCCCTTCCACCAGCGCCCCCAGCCTTCCTGCACCTCCTTCCGAGGGGTCCCGCCGGTGAGTCCTTCCCGACACTCATGCCTCCTTCCCTCACTGCCACAGAAAGAGGGGTGGGGTGGGCGTGAGAAGGGGGCTTTCCAAGAGGCTCAAGGTGTTTGGAAACTTTTCTTTCCTTGCCCCAGCCAAATAATTGTCCCCCTCCCTCTCTCCCTGGTCCCCAAGCCACTGTCAACTGCTAGGCAGTCACGTGTCCCTGCGCTCGTGCTCAACACTGAGGGCCTCCGCCTCCTTTCTCTCCGAGCCCTGCCCCTTCTCTCGGGCCTCTGGGGACTTTTGAGTGGACGAACGCCAACTCCTCGGGTATGAACTAGTATGCAAGGTGGCACCGCCTGCTCCAGAATATCTGGGGCCCATCTGCCTGAAATTCCAGTTTTACTGAACAATTAGTGGGGGAGACACACAGAGACACACTGAGGCATGCACACACATGCTGGGAAGTCAGATGCAAACTCTGAATTCAAAGAACACTTTCTCTCTCATGCTTTTATTTTGAGCCGTGTGTGGGAGGAGGCTGCTGCCCCCAGTTCTCTGGGCTCTTCTGCAGGCTGTGGGAGGGGCTCCCAGGGTTCTCCAAGTCTTCTCTGACTCCTCCAGGTCACCCTGCTCCCACCTCGGGCCACTGCAGCCTCACTTCCTCCCACGCATAGCTCTTTGTAACTATGGTGAGGGCCCGAGCTCACAGGGAGCACCCTTAGCCCGTGGCAGGGCCTGGGGCGGAGGCGGGACAGCAGGGTGCCTGGCCTGCAGTCCCCCAAGGAGGACTGGCTGCCCGGCGCCTCCCCAGGAGGGGAGGTAACCCAGAAAGGTAACCCTCTCCTTCCATGCCTCCCCCTCCCCAGAACCTGAACATCCAGGTGGAGGACATCCGCATCCGAGCCATCCTCTCAGCCTACCGCAACCGCGCCCCGGTGACGGAGGGCTACGTGGAGGTGAAGGACGGCAAGCACTGGAAGCAGCTCTGCGACAAGCACTGGACAGCGAAGAACTCCCGCGTGGTCTGCGGCATGTTTGGCTTCCCCGCCGAGAAGACATACAACGCCAAAGTGTACAAGTAAGGGCACCGCGCCACGCGGGTGGCTTCCTGGGCACCTGCCCTCCCTGCCGTGTCAAAAGAGTCGGCCCTGGCGGTGGCCTTTCTGCGTGCGGCCGGTTAGCGAGCCTGCGCGGAGCCCCTGTGCTGGGCCAGGCCTGAGTTCACGGGCACCACGTGCCATCCTTGCCTTTGAGGAGACAGACCCTAAACCCCGGAGCACGCCAGGGGGTGGGTGCAGCAGAAATGAGGCACGAAGTGCTCCCTGCCCAGGAAACCCCACCTCGCGTGCTGACACCCAGCTCAGGGACCGCGTGGGCCAAACAAGGGTGGGCAACCCCCAGGCCGGGCAGGGCAGAGACAGCACCAACTCAAGAAGACGTGTTTACTTGCCCTTAGCGAACGATGATTCTGTGAAATCTGCAAACTGCAGCAACTGTTAGATAATTGAGAAACTGATTCATTCAGTTCACTTCATCCAATCCCAGTTAAATCTGATGATGCTTTTATGATCTCCAGGGTTAATATCTCCCAGGGAAAAGAAGGAGACAGTGAGGGGGGGACTTGAAGACATCCAGCCTGAGGGGTGTCCAGTGAAAGGATTTCGGCACCCCAAAAACTGGTGGCTGGGGTGTGCTTGGCAGTGGGGTCTTCCTGTGTCCCCTTCATCATAGTGGGAACACCAGCTTCTGTTTACTGAGTGCTTCCCGTCTGCTGGACACTGTTCTTGGTCATTTAATCTTCGCAACACCACTAGGAAATCAAGGTCTGTTTTTGAGTTGAGGACGCTCTTGGAGAAAGGTGATAAACTAGAAAGGAGCAGGTCCAGGCCTCCAGCACAGTGTCTAGCTACAGGGTCTACACTCCTGCAGAGTGTAGACTCACACACTGCCTTGTTCCTTCCAAATCAGAGAAAGGAGAGAGGGGGCTTCTGAGCCAGGAGGCTGGCTGCAAGCCCCGGCCCTACGTCCTCCCTGGGCCTGGCCCGGCCAAGGTGGGCCAGACTTAGGTCCAAGCCTTCAGCCCACCCGAGGGGAGTGAGTGTGGCCACACAGCTGCCCAGCTGGTGGGCTCACAACACCTCTGGGGTGACCTCGATGGTGACTGTCACCCCACCACCCCCAGATATGGCACAGACTTGACCTCTCTGCTGGCACCAGGAGTCCCTGCCCACTGAATCCCACCAGCTAACTCCTTTCCTGGTGACACCTTCTTAGCTTTTCCTACCAATTGGAGCCAAGAGAAACAAAGCCCTCCCCTGTCAGACTTCCCAGTGGGCCGGCCCCATCAGTGTCCCCCGCCTGGCCACAGGCCTGAGCCAGGCACCACGCTCCATATTCAGATGGAATTTAAAGCCATCATGGCTTGCAGTAGCATTGGCCTGTGCAGAGTCCTTCTCTGCTTTTAAGGGGGTGATCTCAGGCCAGTTTTGGCAGCTGGGCCCTGGCTAATCCTCTCTCCCACCGGATTTGAAACCCCCTTCCTGCTCCCCACACCCCCACATCTGTGGTTTTGCCTTTTGACAAGGGGGGAGGAAAAGGCTCCCACGGATGGGAGGCAGCCACAGTGCTGGTCATGTGTGGGGGAGGGGAGAGGATCAGCAGAAGCTGCTAGAAACCGGTCCCTCCTGCAGACCTCTAGCTGGAGACGAGGGGCTGCCTGCCCGGCGCAGGGGCAAGAGGTGTACAGCCTCCTTGGCTTGTCCCTGTTGTTTTGGGGTAATCTCTGTGACCCAGTTGACAGCTGGGCCTGCGTGTGTCCCAAAGAGAAAGGTGCTGGGAAGAGGTTCTTGCCTTGGTGGTGCTGCCAGGGGCTGAGGTGACAGCGAGCTGGAGGGATCTGCCAGCAAAGAGCCAGGACTCCCAGGGTGTGACCGGGCTCAGAGGCCACCAGCCCGGGCCCTGGGGCTGCACAGGAGGAGATGAGACCTGGAGGGCAGTGGGCTCAGGTGTGGCACAGCCCACTCGTGTCAGAGCCTGCGTGACAGCCAGGCCTGCTGCAGGGAGGGCTCCCCACTGCTGGCCCCACCCGAGGGCCCCACTGCAGCTCTGACCCTCCTCGGACAGCACTGCCCAGTGCGAGGGCTGGGGCTGGGCTGGCCTGGGGACCGAGCTATCTGTGGGCCCTTCTCAGGGGCTGGGGACCAGTTTACAGATCCGCAATCTCTTGAATAGAGGGGACGCTGGGTCCGCTCAAGGAAAAACCTTGGTGCACAGCCAGAACTTGATCCTGTTGCTCTTCCTCCCAGCTTTCTCCAAAGGGACGTTCCGCCAAGTTGACTGTGCTCTGGGGAAAAGGAAATGATCAGACCTTCAGAGACACTGGACACTGTTCTGAACTGACACTAATTCCAGGAGACCCAAAACATCACTGTAGCCCACCGTCAGGGCAGGGACTTGTGGAGTTTTAGCTCACGTCCGTCTCACAGTGGGCCCAGTGGGTCCCCAGACCCATCCCGTGGTGATTTTCCCAGTTCGCGAAAGCGTCGATGGAATAGATGTACTCAGCAGCTGGCAGCATCCCACAAAATCTGGCCTTGGCTGGGGGAGAGCCAGCAGGACTGTGCATTGTCCGTTGAATCGGTCCAGCTCAGCGTCCCTGCCGCTGCCCAGCCGCAGGCCCTGACACCTCTAGCAAGCAGGCTTCCCGCTCGGCAGAAGGCCGCCCCCCCCCGCCCCCCCACCGGCTCGCGTCATCCCGCTAATGTCCGGGTCTGGAGTGGGCGGTAGGCAGCCCTGGATCGGGCCTCAGTCTGCAGCCCTGGGTCTCGCTGGGATGGGGGCAGGTGGGCTGCGGCTCATTCCTGGGGGCTGATGTAAGGGAGGTCCCGGCTGCCTGGGGACGGCAGGCCCAGAGCCTCTGTTTGCTGTGTTTGTTTGCTGTGGGCGCTGTGCTTTCTATTCAGAGCGCAGTAACGTCTGTTCCTGGAGAGGATGCCATTCATTGACAGCTGGAAGCAGAAGGGTTTTCCTGAGCCAAGGCAGGCGGGGAGGTCTGACCAATCCTCGTGCAGCCGATGTTCCCCCAGCGTGTTCTCCCTATCGATGTGGGGACATCGCGGGGAGCAAGCTGTAGGCTTCCAAGTTCAGGGGCCTTACAGGAAGTGGGGAGGGCTGGCAGTGGTTCTTGGAGTTGTCAATGGTCCTCCTGTGCAGTTCTCTGCTCCAGGCCGCCGCTGTGGGGAACACGCACCCCCTGCGATCACAGGTACACAAGAATCCTTATCGGTCTCCAGTTTTGGCTAAGGAAAGGCGATGATGGCGTCTGTAGGATTTATCTCTTCTCTGCGTTCACGTCCCACCGGCTCTGAGACAAGGCGGGTGTTCCCAGGGCTGCCCGGGCAGCAGGGATGCAGCACTGCGCCCGCCCTTCTGGGCTCGGTGTCACTTTACCAAGTAGACTCTGTTACTGCCTCTGATTTGGACACGAGGAAACTGAGGCACAGTAACCTTTCCGTTAACCAATGTATTACTTATTGGTTGGTTATTGTTTTAGAAAAATACTTTGAATTACCTTGATCTATGTTCTGCCTTGAGAAAAAAAAAAAACATCAAAAGCAATGCTTTGCAAGTGTCAGAAATGCAGGCTGTGAGCTTCCCTAGGATGTGCTGTGGCGACAACCCCAACCTCATGATTTCCCGGGTGCCAGGGTCTGTGGCAGTTTCGGTACTGAGATAGTCCCCAGCACTCAGCAACTGTACTTTGATTCAGCAGATGGAGTCATTTACGACTGTTCTCATGGCTTCTTGTTGGATTTACACCTTTAATCTTGTGTATATCTCACTGGGAGAGCTTAGACATCAACTTCTCCTGCTCATTGATGAAGGAAATGGGGCTACGGGATGACAGCAACCCGTGTTGAAATTATTTGAAGTCAGGGTGACCAACCATTCTGGTTTGCCTGGGACTGACGGGTTTTCTGGGACCAGAGATCCCTTTTTGCGTTTTGTATTTATAGGCGTCGTTGTGATGATCGTCATTATTTCACGACACTGAGGTCGTCTTTTCTCTCCTGGAATGGAAGCTGTCTGAAGGCAGGAGGCCATGGCCACGCTGGGGGTCCTTCTGCAGTGCCCGGCGTGGTGCCCAGCAGGGACCTCGCCTGTGAGGCAGGGCTGAGCTCCAGGAGCAGGGACAGTCTGTCCTGCTCTGCCTCGTTGCAGGAGGAATCAGGGTGGGTGCCAGGATGCCCTGGTCAGCTGTCCCCTCCCGCCCTCTGCAGGATGTATGCCTCGCGGAAGAAGCAGCGCTACTGGCGGTACTCCATGGACTGCACGGGCACGGAGGCCCACATCTCCAGCTGCAAGCTGGGCCCCCCGGTGTCGCTGGGCCCCAGGAAGAACGGCACCTGTGTGAATGGGCTGCCAGCTGTGGTGAGTTGTGTGCCTGGCCAGGTCTTCAGCCAGGATGGACCATCGAGATTCCGGAAAGCCTACAAGCCAGAGGTGAGGACGGGGCAGGAGGTGTGGCCACTTGGCATCTGTTGAGGGTGACGGGGTATTGAGTGAGCAGGCAGGGACCCCCAGGAGAGAGTGAAGAGAGCCAGCCCCAGCTGAGGCCACCTCGCTGCTTCACTCTAACACCAGAGTCCCCTCTGTGGAGGAGGAACACCTGGGGGAGAGGGGCACCCCGTTACTCGTCATCACGGGCTCTTCGTGCACTGTCTGCTGACCTTGTACAAGCAGACAAGTTGGGGGCGGTGGGACAGGGCCCTTGTGCCCCTGCACAATTCCCAAAGGACACTTGGAAATACAGTGTAATAGTCAAAAGCACAGGACATCAGCTACAAAAGTCTTCAAATATGTTTGGGTTTGTTTTGCAACAGAAGGACGACAATTTTAAAAACCTTTCACCGATGTAGAAAACTTACCATTATCATGTCTAAGTCTTTGGTGCATTAGTCACATTATACTTACGTAAACCAGCACCCCTGTGTGTGTGTGGGTTGGGTGTGGGTGGAGAGATGTAGATGTACATTTCAACTGACTGATTTCTCAGGACAAGTGAATTATCCCAACCAGAGCAGGCCTGGCTCACCCTCTGAAAAAGAGAAAGTGCCCTATTCTGTCCTCCCTTTCTTAGCTTTTCTTTTTCTATGTACTCTTTTTTCACATAGCCACCAAAGGGTCTCCGGGATCTGTATGTTCTGGAAACTGCTAACATCCGGCCCGTGGGTGGGAACAGCTTGTGGGAAGAGGAGCGGGGGAAGGAGAGGTACCCCACATGCGGGGCTGCTGCCCGGTGCCAGATAAAACCGTGGTACCTAGTAACCGGCACCTGGGCAGGGGTGTGTTCCAAGTCGGCTCTGACCAAGCCAGGGGTGAGAGGGAGCGGAGGAGGGAGAACGGCAGGTGGTGTGCAGCCAGGTGTGCCAGCCAGGTGTGCCGGCCAGGTCCAGGCAGTGGGGCAGAAGTAGCAGGGGCTGAGCTGACCGTCCCCCCCAGCCACCCCTTGTGCCCCCCTCCCTTCCTCCCCTCCCATCTTAACCCTCTGCCCTCCCCAATCTCCCCTCCCACCAACCTGCAGACCTGCTCTTGGACAGGGCGTCATCACAGTCCTCCCACGGGAAAATGGAACTAGGGCAAGAACCAGATAAGCCACACTGGGTGCCTCTTCCGAGGCTGGGGGTATATTTGTACTAAAGTCCGAGCCTTAAGTGAAAGGAGTGAAATGGATGCCTGGAACCCAGCCCTCCTCAACCAGAGGGTGAGGGAACTGTTTGGAGTGGCTTCCTGGCAAGGCCGACCCCTGCTCAGTCCCCTCAGGGGACCACACTGTCATACCTGTGCACACAGGGCATGCCTGGCCAGTGCCACTTCCTGGCTCTCTATTAACGAGCCCCCTGCCCAGCCAGCACACCCTCACTTGCCCCCTGCCGCGTGATCTGATGGCCACATCCTCTCTGCAGCCAAGCCTGGGCCTCTGAGCTTCCCTCGTGTGTCATCCAGAATACCAGACCCTACTGTTTTGGAATTCCTCTACTGTGCGGTTTAAAGCAGAGGAATCAAGTTCATACCAAACCAGTTAGAAAAGAGTGAGCCGGCCTTACGTCACATTTTCCTTTGGTTTCTGTCTTCCCTCCGGGGCCAGCTGACTGTGCCTGGCCACTACCGGGCTGGGGCGGGGTGATTTGACACTCCGACTACGTTAAGCTTGGGTCAGGGATAGTCAGCTCCATGGGAAGGGGCCCCTGCTATCAGCTAGACAGCTTGGGGAGGGAGGTCACAGTTTGACAAAAATAGAGGCTGGAGCCAACAGTTTTACTCATTTTGTTTTTAAGCTAGAATAAAAGTTCCTGCAGACACTGAGTGTTTTGCTCCCACTGCTCTTCCTAGCGCCAGGGTCAGAGCAGTCCCTGGGATCTGTACATCTGGGTGCTGTCCCAGCACCTCGCCTTGCCATGGCCTCCCCAGCGCGCAGGTGGTGGGGGAGAGAGATGTGGCTGAGGGTGGAGAGACAGGCTCTCGTTTGACGCCTTGTGTGGCTAGCGGACAGCAGTGCTTGAAAACACTGCCTCGTCCTGGCCATCGTGGTGGGGTGAAGGGAGCCATAGGCTAAGGGCAGCAAGGCCAGGGTAGGCAGTGACTCCGGTCTGATCCAACACACGTAGAACAGCTGCACGGTCGCCCTCACTCCTCGGTTTGGAGTTGAATGAGAGTCAGCAACAACTCAAAGCCTCGCAAGCTTCTGAGCCTCCACCAACACATACACACACACACACACACAGATACATGCATGTGGCCTGCACACACACATACACACATGTGCACACATGCATGCAGACATGCACAGAAACTGATGCAAACCTGGGAATGTGGAAGGTGGAGTCAAGTGATCCAGCTCCTGTCTTGCAAGACACTATCCACTGGGGTCTTAACTCCTGTGGACTTCAGTGCACCCCATAAGGAGATAAAGGCTTCCAGGCTGTGCGTGGGCATTAGTGGTATCGAAACTGTAATCCTCCACCCTCTCTGCACATCTGGTGGGGCTGCATCTTCTGAAGAGTCAGCCCATTTGGACTTGGAGTAGAATCCGAGGGTGGCTAGGCGTGCACCTACCTCTGGGACAGACCAGAGTGAGGCTCCCCTCCCTGCGGCATCTGTCCTCTGAGTCACGGCCGCGTTAGGGCTGGCTGTCCAGCTCCCCGGCCTCCCATTCTCCTGTCGGCTCCCCACTCCTCTCTTTGCTGTGCCCCGCAGAACCACTGCAGTGTGGTCTACTTAGCGCTGTGGGGTCTCCCTGCAGTGCTAGACTGCAGCGCTCTGCATACACAAGGGAGAGTTATGAGCCATTTGGAATCTGCAGGCTTTGGGGGGAAGGAGCTTCTTTCTACAGCTCTAATGCTGGAAGCTCTGGAGTGAGGGGTAGAGGGAAGCGCTGTGGTAGGATCCTTGAGCCAAGCATGGGTTGGGGTGATGAGTGATGAGAGTCCCTGACGTGGGGGCTGCAAAGAGAGCTTGCACCAGAGCTGACTCAGTAGAGCCCCCCTCCCCGACCCCACAAACATGTGCCAGTCAAGCACAGCTCAGCTCCCAGACCGAGTGCCTAGCCCGGGTGGGGCGGTGAGGAGGGGACGGGGGCACAGTGACAATGCCAGCTGAATGTGCATCAGCTTCTGCACTTAGCAGGACCGTGTGTCTCTTCAGCAACCCCTGGTGCGACTGCGAGGTGGCGCCAGCATCGGGGAGGGCCGCGTGGAGGTGCTCAAGAATGGAGAATGGGGAACCGTCTGCGACGACAAGTGGGACCTGGTGACAGCCAGTGTGGTCTGCAGAGAGCTGGGCTTTGGGAGTGCCAAAGAGGCGATCACTGGCTCCCGGCTGGGGCAAGGTAAGGAACGAGGAGGCCGTTGGGGGCCTCTCTTCACGGGGAGCTCAGCACCACGGGCCCAGGCCTGGTGGGCGGCCATGAGCGCTCAGGGCCTCCTCCCTTTAGCAGCTGCTGCCTGGGCGAGAATCCCAGGCCTCTTGCCAGTCAGAGCTGGAAGGGGCCTTAGAAAACATTGAATCCTCATTTTATGGATTTGGAAGCTGAGGCCCAGAGAAGGGAGAAAATGGCCAAGGTGGGCCGACATAGCAGCAGCCAATGAATACTCCAACGTAGGTGTCCCAGTTCCTAACCCCTTGCTGTCTGCTGCCCCAGGGAAAGTCAGGAGTCTCCGGCCCTTTCTCCAGGGGAGGATCTCGGAGTCCATGAGGCTGAACCACCCTGGACACAGAACCAAATACCATCTTACTTTTCCATCCTGGTGCAACCCCGCAAACATCCTCTGCCCGACAGCGGAGAGAGGGAACAGGATGTCATCAGACACTAATTGAGAAAGGGCCTGGTTTTCATCAAGTGTCCTGAACAAATCTCTCATGTGCACAAAGAGCAGAAGCACAGGGGACTTTTAAGTGGGTCCCTTTGTTGAAAGCAGGGTTGTAACCATGAGACACAGAACTGATTGCTTCCCTTCCCCAATGCCCGCGAAGACCACTCCCACTTGCAAGCCCTGCAGGAGGAGGAGTCTCCGCCCCAGACAGACTCTGCAACACAGTGAGAGCCCAGCCCTCCCCTGGAGAACTGTGGTTTGGGCAAGGGAAGCCAAGTCATTTCCTGGAATCCTTTCAGCACAGACCAGCAGGGAGGCCACTGCGGACATGGGAGCGTGGGCTGTGGCTGGGAGCGGGTGGGGAGGAAAATGGGCTGCGGACAGGGTGGGTGTGTATCTTGTGGGGAGAGGAGGTTTCCACACTGTCAGAGATGGGGCCATCACCCCTCAGAAAGGAATGTGTGGTGAGGTCACCGATCACAGCCTGGAGGAGGTAATAGTCCTCAATCGCCCAGGGCCTGATACCCCATGCAGTGGTTTCCTTGTGCGAGACTCCAGGATCCTGTGTTGAATTTAACCCCCAGCTCAACTGAAGAGCACAGAGCTCTCATGTGTCTAGAAGTGGAGCTTGTCTGCCTAGTGCCATTGGTTGGCTATTTCTCTAACATGCCTATGCTCCAGCCCGCAGCAGGGCAGCCCTTAAATGGCTCTTGAGATTGGAAGGAGGGCAGCTTTCCAGTGGCCTGGAGAGAGTTCTGGAATCCTAGATGGTACTTCCAGGGAGGACTTCAGGTTCTTAGTCCAACAGATGAAGAATTTGAGGCTCAGGAGAACAAGTCTGAGGTCACTGCCATAGTTGGTGGCAGTGTAAGACTGAAACCTGTCTTCCAACTCTTAGATTTGGGCTTCTTCCTTGAACCCACCTTGGCCCAGTTCTGTTGACACCAGAATCTCTCTCTGCCTCTGTTCTCTAATCCGTTCAAGCTTCCTGGGTGTGCACTGATGTGTGGGGGTCGGGGGTGGACAATAGCATCACATAGTGCCACCTGGCAGCTTCCATTGTGCCACATGACAGTCTTCTTCCCCTGGTCACCAAGCTCCTCAGGGTCCCCAAATCCATTTTACTGATCAACTGATGTGTCAGTGTGTTCTCTCAAGGCCTGCAGGACAAAGACCACTCACTCTGAGGGATAAACAAGCCCTCAATGACATAGACATTCCATGTATCATGGGTGTGTGCTGTGTGACCTAATTATTTCACTGCCCAGAGTAGCCAAAGGTTTCCAAGGGCCCACAGAACTCTGGGAGAAAATGCACTTGGCATTTTTGATGCTGTCCTTGAAAGAACCGTGGATGATTTATCACCTTCTGCCATACTGGGCAGGACCAACTCCAGTGGGCAGGAAGGGAAAAGTACCGCATTCACTGTCGGGTCATAGAGCAGACGGGGTCAGGCCTTCCGTCCCGGCTCCTACTGACGGACCAAGTGACCACGCTCACAGCCAGGGAGAGGGAAAGGGCAAGGGCTGGGCATCGAGCAATCTGAGTCCTTGGCCCGATGGGCCACCTACGTGCTTGGTGACCTTGAGCAACCTTCTGGGCCTCAGTTCTTCACTGTAAAATGAGGTGGCTGGATTAACGGTGCCCGAGGCTCTGTCTGGCTGCAGCCTCACGGGGACTGAGCTGCCTGTTCGCACATCACTTGCCCCCAAGACTGAAAGCCATTGTGTCTTTTATCTCTGTGTCCTCAGTGCCGAGTCTGTGCCCAGCACATGGTGCTCCAGAGATGTTCATATTGTAAAGAAGGAAGAAATGGATGAATGCATCCCAGTGGCATAGGCAGGGTCAGCTGGATGAGCACTTGGTGAAGAAGTTCCAGTGCTAGACCAGCGCTGTCCAATAGAAAGATTGCATGAGCCACATGTGTCACTTTGCATTTTCTAGTAGCCGCATTAAAAAAAGATACAGGTGAAATTAATTTTAATAATATATTTTCCCAGTATATCCAAAATATTATGATTTCAACATTTAATCAATACAAATGCTATTAATGGGAATGTTTGCATTTTTTTGCATGTGTGTGCTCAATCTTTGAAATCCAGCATGTATTTTACACTTGCAGACATCTCGGTTTGGACTGGCTGCATTTCGAGGCTCGCCAGACACACGTGGCCGGTGGCTACTGTATTGGACAGAGCAGCTCCTTTAAAACCCTTTTGCACGAGATCTGCAGTCAGAAAGACACGTGCAAGGTTATGCCACGCATGTAAACTGAAGCACAAATTCCTTGAAGCAAAGCTTACCTTTACGACACGCAAAGCCCGTGATGTGTCCTATTCTGTTCTCTTGCGCTTTCTAAAATCTGATTATGACCAGCTTAGTTGACCATTCAGCCCACTCAGAGGCCATGACACTGCTCCTTGAGGTTACACGTGGCTCTTTCACAGCGCCTTGGTTCTGCTCCACGCCCTGTGGTCACCCGGGCCAGGGTTTGTGCGTGGGGGAGCAGAGCCGAGGTGGGGTGGGGAAGGCACGGTGAGGAAGAGGGATTCGGGAGGCAGTCCAGAACCCAGGAGCAGGTAAAAGCTGGAGGTCAAGGGTGCAAAATGTGAAACCCAGTCTGCAGAAGGAACTGGGAGCCCACGGACACCATGGGCAGGCCACAGGTGGACATCTGGTCCAGCGTCCTTTAGCGGCCTCTCACCCTGCCCTACAGACCCGAGAACTGGGTGGGGCAGGGAAGTGATGAAACACTGGGTCTCCCCTCTCTGTCCCCTGCTCTGATGCGCCATGGGAGCGCCTGTTTCCGGGGAGTGGGTGGAACACTCCAGGGCCTCGTGTCTGGGTAGCCGAGAGAGCCACGCAAGTTTATATAGAAGTCGGGCTGGAAGGAGACTGACCGATAGTGGAGTCTAGAGCACGTTAGGTGCTTGAATTAGCCTGTCCTGTCCTGTCCTGCGCTGTGATCTCACAATCCACAGACGCTGATTGGGTGCTTTGGGGCTGGATCCGAGAATGGAAGAATTCATTGATTTTGCAAGCGTGGATACTTGTGGTTTCTGCGCTGCAGGGGCTCACTTCGAGTGGGAGAAACAAGCAGTACCCTGGATCGGGGGTAACATACACGAACACATAGGTGATGACGGATAGGAAATAATGCTGATAAAAATACCCACCACCTACTGGGTCTGTGGTCACCTGACATACTCAGTCTCATTCCTCATAATCCCAACCCTGCAAAACAGATATCACAGTTTCCCTCTGTGGATGAGGAAACTGGATTTCAGAAAGGTGTCATCACTTCCTAAGAACGCATCACCCGCAGTCTCCAGTCCTGAGGCCGACTCCAGTCTCAGGCTGACTGCCCGGCTCGGTGCCCGCTGAGCGAGAGGTGTGAAAAGTAAATGCCAGGGAGGTTTGGGCGGGGGTGAGGTCATTCAGACCGCACCTCGGAGGACAGATTTGAGGTTTTCCTTGAAGCCAAGCTTCTTAGACAGGAGGCAGGAGACAGGAAGAGCTTCCCCAGAGGAGGGGGAGAGCACGGGCGTTTGCACCAGGTCAGCCAAGCTCTTTCCCAAGCAAAACCTTCTTTTCCAAGATACAGTTTTCTCTCCTGAATGAGCCTCAGAAACTTAGCAAGGTCACGTGCTGGGTCAGACTGCCTGGTTTGAATCCTGGCTCCCCCATTGGGCCACTTAATCCTTGGTCCCTCAATTCTGGGGGTTTGCTGTGAGGATTAAATGAAGTTAATATAAGCAAGTGCTTAGGATAGAATGCAGCACATAGTAAGTGTTCAACTAAATGAGACTTACTATCATCATCCTTATAGTCACCAGACAAGCTTCAGATCTGGCTGGGTCCCAGGTTGCTGCCTGGTTCTGAGACCCAAGAGTGGTGGCACTGGCCAGCTTCCAGAGCCCTGTGTGGGATCTGGACTTTGTCACAGCCTTTCCACTCTTAGTCCTTAGTTTCTTCCAGCCATCGTCACCGATGTGTTTTTATCATTTTATAAAATTCCAAGGAATTGGAAGCTTCAGCATTTATGAATTTCCAAGGAAATAGAAACTTGGCTCTTAACCTACTCATATGGGTTGATCTAGAAGTTAATTTTTGGTCCTCAGTAAGCCGACATATTGGCTGTCTCCAGAACCCTCAACAGGACTGAGGGCCCCTCCTCTGGGCTCCAAAGCACCTGCTGTGACCGTCACCTTTATTACTGACAAGTCTTTGTGTAAGTTCTGCCTCCCCAGGGCCTGGGAGCTCCTCAGGGCAGGGCCTGCCTTCCCCATGCTGGGTCCCCAGCACCTAGCACAGAGGCTGACACGCAACAGGCGCTTGGGGAAGTCGACAGCATCCCTGTAGGCCCCACATGGGCATTTCCTGTCTGCCACATGCTGGCTGGGAAAATATAAAGGGAACCAGACAGGGTCCCTGCCCTCGTGGGTCCTCCAGCCTAGTGGGGGAGACAGACATTCCACAAATAGCTCCCTCCATGAGGGGGCCCATCTTAGACTGGGGAGGGCTCCCTGCAGGGTGCATGGGGAGCAGGGAGGGAGAGAGTCCAGGTAGGGGGGCGGCGAGGCTCAATGAAGGAGCCAAAGGAGCCCTGTGTGGCTGAGGTGGGAGGAGTGGTCAGGGCCGGACAGAGACAGGGGCCCTGGGGCCATCTGGCAACAGTGGATCCCGTGCACTTTTCCTGGCGTGAGTGAGAAGCCCCGGGAGGGTTTTCACACAGGCAGTGACGTGATTCAATAGCCATTACAGATCTCCTGGGCTGGTGAGGGGTGAATAGATGGGCACACACACAGGGGCTGATAGGGTAGTGTCGTGGAGGCAGAAATGGGGGGAAAGCACCCGGATTTTGGGGGAGTGAGCAGAACGTGGGAAAGGGGGAGGAGGTGGTCCCAGGGATGACCTCTGGGTTTTGGTAAGAACAAGGGGCGGGGGTCAGAAGTGCCCTTTCCCCAGACAGGGTGGGCTGGAGGAGAACAGACTGGGGAGATCCTGATGCTAGCCCTGGAAGGAACGAGAACAAAAACAGGTGCCCCTTCCAACAAGCTCACCCTGAAAGGGAAAGGGGGGTGGTCAAGGGTGGGACACAGTAAAGGTGGGAGGTTTTGGAGCGTGTCGGGGTGTGGAGGGTCAGGACCCAGCAGGAGAAGGACAGGTGGAAGAGGCTTGGGTCGCCAAGCTGATTACGAGAGGCAGTTGGGGGAGTTTTGAGATTGGGAGAGGCATGTTCTTATTGTCCGGGACTTTGTTTCCAATTCGAGAAAAAACCTTCAGAAGCTTTCATAGCACGTGTCTGTGTTCCCTCTCCAGGGATCGGACCCATCCACCTGAACGAGATCGAGTGCACAGGGAACGAGAAGTCCCTCATAGACTGCAAATTCAACGCTGAGTCTCAGGGCTGCAACCACGAGGAAGATGCCGGCGTGAGATGTAACATCCCTGCCATGGGCTTTCAGAAAAAGGTGAGTCTGGATGCCTGGAGGGGACTGACGCGGAGGGCCCAGGAAGCGTGCACCAGCTGGCCTCACTCCCAAGGAGTCTAGAGGGGGTATTAGGGTGCTCTGAGATGGACTCAGAGAGTGTATGGGTGCTGTCACTAATGATAGCGTCTGCAAATGTGCCCAGTAAGGATACATCCATGTAAGTGCCACCCTCCTCAGTGGCAGATGTTGCGCACCTGCTGTGTGCTATGCCCTGCTCTGGGACTCGACATACGGTGTGATGGCAACTCAGTCATTTCTGTGGGGGATGCTAAGTCCATAGCTCCTGTGACATGAGGGACCCCAACTCAGACTGGGTTGGGCGTGTGCGGACCCTTTCCCAGAGGAACGCAGGTGTAAGCACAGTACAGGAGTGCTGGGTAACCAGAGGGAAGGAGAAGGAAACCTTAGCAGCATTAAGACCAGAGACACACCCCTCCCTTCCTGAGACAGGGCCCCTAAAAACCCACAGGGTGTCCTGGCTGGGGTGACCTTGCCCACAGGGGGAGCCAACAAGATGAGGTCTTCCTTGCTGTGCACGAGGTCTATCCAGTCCTATACACAGGCCCAATAAATGCTTAATGCTCCTACTGAATGCTCTTCCCTGTGCCATGAATTTGGTCAAATCTGTGTGACACCCGGCACCGCTGGTGCGCTGCGTGCTTGTTTTTAAAACGAGCAAATGAGGACACCTCCGGGTTCAGAGTGGTTCCCCAGCCGGGCCCCTGCTCTGACAGCAGTTCTTGGCCATGGCACCAGCAAGCCAAAGGCACCACTGAACCACTTGGCCACAATATGCCTCATGCGATTCGCCCCCCAGCAGAGCTCAGCTAAGCCGTGCGTTCGCTGGCGGGTGAACAGGTGACGCCACGAGCCCTGGTATGCTGGGGACTCTTCACTTCAGACAGACTGAAGTTGGACAGAATGAAGTACCTCGGCCAAAGGAAGTGACGTCTCCCCGAACTGTTTAATGGTCGGTAGAGCTGAGCCAGGCCGGGTACCTGGTCATGCCGCAGAAGTGCCACCCTCCCAACACAAACCCCCTTCCCGGGGGCCCCAGGCTCCAGGAGGTGTTCCGTGCACTCAAGCATAGGATGGGAGAGTTTTACACCTGGATTTGTGGATTCTATTCCCCGGGAAGAAAATGGGGAAAGTGACCCATGAAAGACACTCCTGTGGGGCTGCCCCAGCTGTCCTGCGCGGGGGTGGCCAGCTGCTGCGTGGTGCACGGGGCTGCAGAGGGTGTCGGCAGCAGCACTGGGCGGCACCAAGACTTGGTCCCTTAACTACGTACCACAGCCTGGGTGGCTTACGCAGCAGAAATTTGTCTCCTCGAAGTTCTAGAGGCTGGAAGTCCAAGATGAAGGTGTCGGCAGAGTTAGTGTCTCCCGAGGCGTCTGTCCCAGGCTTGCGGCAGCCACTGCCTTCCTGCTGTGTCCTCACATGGCCTTTCCTCTGTGCACTCGCATCCCTGGTGTCTTCCTCTATTCAGAGGACACCAAGATCAGACTAGATTAGGGCCCCCCCATCTGATCTCGTCTGACCTGGATCAGCTCCTTGAAGGCCTTAGCTCCAAATACAGTGGCATTGGAGTTGGGCTTCAACTTACGAATTGGGGAGGGGGACACAGTTCAGTCCGTGACAGTCACTCACTGGTTGATTACCTAATCAATCTCCTGAAGGAGTCTTCAGTCTCCACTGAAATAGGTGAGGGTCCCCCCTGCCCTGGTCATTAGGAGCGGGGCTTTCCTCCCGAGTGGCCCGTAAAGGCGGCAGGCTTGGAACCGAGTGGTCTCGCTCTCCCAGCAGCGGCCAAGCCGCATTTCCTTCCTCGCCGGGAGAGGTGCCGAGGCAGGAGGCCCGGGAGTGGCAGGTGGGTTTGCGGTGAGCTAATCCGTCCAGGGCCGCACCCTCGATGGCCTCCAGTCCACCTCTGAACCTCGGCCTGGCAGCAGGCCCGAGCCCTTGTGTGGAATGTGAGTCGGAAAGGCCCCTGCCCCCTTCCGGGGCAACATCTGGGTCGTGTTACCTCCCCTCTGCCTCTCCTGCTCCAGAAATAGGTGCCGGCAGCCAGCCACAACATCATCACAACAGCCGCAGCCTCGCCGCCCTCCCCTGGCTGGAGGTGCTGTTTTGTCTGTTTGTTCGTGCTCAGAAAAACTGAGCTGGCTGCAAACTTCCCTCCCGTCTTTAAAACCCCACACTGCTGCCACCGAGGACCAAAGGAACAGGAAAAGGGAACCGCCAGGCTATTTTAAGAGACTTTAAGGATTGACCTTCCCGGGCACCCTCATTGGGTGGCGAGGTCGGGGGATGAGGCCAGAGGCTCCCGGCTGACCCCAGGTCTCTTGGGATTCCATTGTTGCTGGTGAGGTCAGACCACCTTCGTCAGCAAGCTGGGTGACTTCCAGGGTGCTGGTGGCCGGGTTGGGCATCTGGGAATGGTGAGACGTGTCTTGTGCCAAGTCTGAACCTCACGGCCAGCCACTCTGTGCACTGCGGTCCTCTCTGGAAAATGAAAAAAGCCCCTACCTCCACCCCGCCTTGCATGAAGTGCCCAGATTCCTTCTAGAACAATTGAAGCCTGCTCCCTGTCACACGGGCCTCTCCAGGCCTGGTCAACCCTGGAGAACCACGGCAACATCTTGGAGCCTTGGGAAGTGCCCTTGGTGACCACGTTTTCCTGGCCCCAGAGTCAGTGTGGCAGCCAGCCACGCTCTGCACGCAGCCAGAGCATCTGGGGCTCGCCTTGGCTTCAGGACCCCGGACAAGGACACTGCTCCATGGCCAGCCAACTCAGGGGAGGACCACACAGGTGGCAGCAGGCAAGCGGGGGGGAGCCCTAGAGACAGGAGCCGTCACACAGACTTAGCCACCACGAGAACAAGGGTCCTCCAGGCTCCTCCACCCTCATCTTTCATTGACCTGGGGTGACAAAGCGAAGTCAGTTTTTGTGAGGCAGTGGCAGATGTAAGGGGCGGGGAAGGGAGCCGCCTGCCCCAGGTGACACCACTGGGGACAGATGTTAAACTACTTGTAAATTAGCTTAATTAGAATTGCCGTGAATGCTGGGAAGGAGATGTGTAGGGAGTCACAGGGTGCGTAGCTGGGCACTGACCCCAGTCAGAGGAGGTCTCATTGGTGTGGAGTCTGGAAGAGGAACAGGGAGCAGCCAGGCAGAAGGGCATGTGTGTGCAGTGGGCTCTGGCGTGAAATGTGTCACTTACCATGTGACACAGCCAGGAAAGTCGGGCAGCCACGGGAACGGAAAGGCTGGAGGGCCTGGAGGTCAGAGAGTAAGGGCGAGGGCGACGTGCAGTAAGGCTGGAGAGGAGACTGGCACAGCAAGGGGAAGCCACTGGGGGTCTAAGCGGGAGGATGGCATGAGCAGGTGTCTAAACATGACTCTGGCCTCTGAGTAGAGAATGGATCTGTGACAGCAAGAGGTCCAGGAAAGAGGCGAGGGAGCGTGGGGAGGACTGGAGGGAAGAGGACAGGGTGTCGGGGGTCGTTCTTCCATTTCTGGCTTGAATAACAGGATAGATTCAGGATCCCAGCAAGCCACAGCCTACAGGCCAAACCTATCCCTTAGGCCTGTTTTTGTAAATAAAGTTTTATTGGAACAAACATGACCATGCCCAATCATTTATGGGGAGAGGGAAACGATGACAAGTTCGGATTTGGGATCTCCTCCGAGACGCCAAGCAGAATTGTCAAACAGGCTGGGAGGGTCTCAGCAGGGATCCGCGGGACAAGCTGAGAGCAGGACCTGGACCCAGCCAGGCAGGCGCTGTGGTGAGGAGAAAGGGCACAGGGAAGGGTCTCAGAGAATTGTGACACTTCAAGGCCCCTTGGTCACATCCTTCCAGGTGCCTGGTTGGAAGAGCAGCCCCCACTAATAGGCTCCTGGGAACAGCGTCAGTGTCTGCCATGGTGCTCTGGGGGGGTCAGTGGGCCCCCCACTGCTGAGGCCTCTAGGGCCCCGGGAAGCCTAGGGTGGGGACCTCGATGAAGACCAGGCTGGCCCCGCCACCGCCACACAGGGGACTCTCGAGGACGCTGCTGAGTCTGAGCGTGTCCTGGGCAGGACCGCCTGGCTTCAGGGTTGGGGAAACTGGAGCTGATGGCACTATGGTTGGGAAGCTCCCCTCTGTCCCCCTTGGTGACCATGCCCTCCTCTCCACAGGTGCGCCTGAGTGGAGGCCGCAATCCCTACGAGGGCCGGGTGGAGGTGCTGGTGGAGAGGAACGGGTCCCTCGTCTGGGGGACGGTGTGCGGCGAGAACTGGGGCATCGTGGAGGCCATGGTCGTGTGCCGGCAGCTGGGCCTGGGCTTCGCCAGCAACGCCTTCCAGGTGAGAAGCCCTGGCCGCAGACCCGCACCTGTCCTCCCTGCAGTGTGACATGCCCACCTGCAGTCAGCACCCCTCTGCCTCGAACCTTCCCCACCAGTGCGGGAGGGACGGGGTATAGGGCCGTGGACCCGGAGGCAGGAAACCACACCCTGCCCCTTACAGCCCCGAGTCCCTGGGCAGGTCACCCTCCGCCCCTGGCCCCCGTCTCCCGGCTACAGAAAGAAGGGCTGGACTGTGTTTATCTGGTCGGCTCTCGCTCTGCAGGCTGGGGTTCACCCTGGGCTGACAGCTGGTCCTGGGGAGGGTCCTGACGTGCCTTTCGCAGAAGGAAACAACTCAGTCCCTCAGGGCAGTGGCGAACCCCCCCAGCCCAAGGCCCAACCCCCCAATTCCCCTCGCTTGCTCCCTTGAAAGCCCGCTCTGGCCAAAACTTCCCAGCTGGTGTCTGAGCCTCCCGCATTCTCCCGGCGATCTGAATGGTCTGTGGCAAAGCGGCCACCCTTCCATGCCCCAGTGTCCTGCCTGTGGCGTGGAATGACTAATCCCAAGTCCTCAGTAGCCTGGCTCTAAACATTTTCATGAAGCAGTTTACACGACAGGAAAATGCTTTGAGATCCTCATCCTGTTTTGTTAACTGTGACTCCAGCTCTCCTTCCCAAGTGGCCTTTCTTGGGGCCTAAGAAAGGGGTTTCTTAGGGAGGGAAGAGGAGGATGCCGGTGTCCTGGCTGAGCCTGTCCCCCACGGGCTGGCCGGGGCCCAGGTGGCTCTGACAGGAGGTGCTGAATCCTGAGTAGCTGCCCCGGTCGCTGCCCTGTGGCTCCTCATCCCAGCACCCAGAAGGGACAGTTCTCTGATACAGCTGCCCACACCCTCGGGGGGCTCGGCTTCCCGGGGCAAGGCTGTGTTTCTGCTGATAATATTTCCGACAAGCCAGGGCACGGAAACTGGCAGTTCTCCAGGGAGACTGGAAAAACGGCCATGTTTCAACAGAGCCGCTGTCCAGCTACTTTTGTTTCCTATCAGCTCATTCCTCAGATACCTAGGCCTCAGCTGGGGTCGGGAAACAGGCCTGGGCCTGACCTCAGTCCCAAATCTGCCGCCGATTCCGAGCCCTATCTCTTGTCAAGGACCCAGTTTTCTCATCTGGAGAATGAAGGGGTTATTGGTTAGGTTCTCTAGAGAAACAGAACCGATAGAAAGTATGACCGTGTGTGTACATGTATATGTGTGTGTGCACGTGTGTGTGTGTGTGCATGTGTGTGTGTGTGTGTGTGTAGAGAGAGAGAGAGAGAGAGGGAGGCTTATTTTAAGGAATTGGTTCACATGACTATAGAGTCCAGCAAGTCTGAAATCTGCAGGGTAGACCAGCAGGCCGGGGACCCAGGGAGGCGCTAGTGTGTAACTGGTGTCTGAGGCCATCTGCACTCAGAATTCTCTCTTCCTTGGGGACCTCAGCCTTTTGATCTCTGAAGATCTTTGGCTGACTGGATGAGGCCCACCCACATCATAGAGGGTAATCTGCTTTACTCAAAGTCTACTGATTTAAGTGTTAATCTCATCTAAAACTATTTCACAGAAACATCTAGAATAGTATTTGACCAAACATCTGGGTACTATGATCTCGCCAGGTGGACATATAAAATTGGCCATCACAGGAGGGTTCGGATTCGATACTTCCAAGGCCCTTCCTGTCTTGGTGGTCTCTCTCTCTCTGAGGGTCTGGGGAATACTGCCCTGAACCCTAACCCTACTTCAGACCTTAAGCCCAAGAGACCTCAGGAACCCAGGTCCCTGTGTCCCCATCCTAGCTCTGCTCCTGACTGTCCCCTTCGGTTCCGCGTTTTTCTCTACTGGGAACTTGTCTGAAATGTGAGAATAGATCCTAACAGTGCTTTAAAGCCCCAGAGAGCAATGGGGCCCAGTAAATCTCAGCATCATGAACCTGGGGTCTCCTCAGCCTCTTTGCAGAACTACTCCATTAATTGTTCTTTAAGCCAGAGAAAATTCTAAATCCAGAGGTTAGTCTTTATGACATATCTAACGAATTATTGACATTTGCCGATTCCCATCAATTGGTCTTGTCTTCTGAGATCACATTCCGGCTTAGAGGAGAGAGTGCTGTGGTTGATTAGCAATGTCTGCCCTGGCTCTGGAGGAGGGAGTGGGCACCCGGAGTTACAGGCACCTGCCATTCCTGACGTGCATCACTGCACAAATGTTTTACTGCAACCTTAGCTCTACTCTCCCGAGGGGGAGGGTGACAGAACCCAAGACCTGGATCCTCACTTGATCTGCCACCAACTAACTGCGTGGCTTGGGTAAGTGACTCTCTGTGCCTCCACTGTCTCCCTGTGAAAAATGAGATTGTAAAACCTTGGGGCTGTCATGAGGCTGCAAGTCGGTAGAATATGAGAAAGTGAAATTCGAGGTGACGTACTGGCCATTTCTTTTGTTGATTCATCCAGGAGACCTGGTATTGGCACGGAAATGTCTTCGACAACAAAGTGGTCATGAGTGGAGTAAAGTGCTCGGGAACGGAGCTGTCCCTGGCGCACTGCCACCACGATGACGAGGAGTACGTGACCTGCCCCCAGGGCGGGGTGCAGTACGGGGCAGGAGTCGCCTGCTCAGAAAGTGAGAGCTCCTGGGGGTTGCACCCCAACTGCAGATCCTTGCCCATGACGTAGAGGAGAGGAACACCGGAGGGAGGGACTTGGGAGTCTGGTAGCCGTGGGTTCAAGTCGCAGGGTCACTGCCGACTGTTTCAGTGACCTCGGGCAGATCACTGACCGGGGGCTCCCGTTCGTTCGGGTTAAATGAGGCCAATAACATCTTCCTTCCTTCCACCTCCTCCGTAGGTCATTTCATGTTTCAGACCCTGGAGGTAACTTAGCTGCCTGGTGACTCCCCGGGAGTCCTAGAGAGATTAGGTCATGTGTCCACGACCATCTTGCACACCACATCACTGCAAAGGCTGCTTGCTGGGGTCCCCACAGGGACACGTGCCCCCGCAATGGCTTCCCTTCCCCAGGCCAGAGCCAAAGCCACCTCCCACTCCCTCCTCTGCTGCTCAAATCCCACCCAAGACTCCCACCGCACTCTCGAGAACCAAGGGGCTGGCTCAGGGCTCTCGTTGTCCAGCCTCCTTTCAGGCCACCCCCGCCCATCCGCAGGGTCTCTGGATGGACTGCTTATTTTGGCTGAAGGCTCAGCCCACCCTTGGCCTTAGAGCTATTTCCTCAAATCTCTGCTCATCCTTCAGAGAACTGCTAAATGGGAACTTCCCCCAAAGAAGTCTTTCCTGGCCACCCACCCTTCAGGCTCTCCCTATTACAATTTCCATTGCACCTCATATTTCTCCAGCAAGCTCATCGCAGTTGTGATTAAGTAATTAATATGTGCTTAATATGTCTGTCTCCTGCTAGAGTGTAAGGTGTCTCCACCTGTGCCCTGCTCGGCTCTGCCCAGAGAGCCTAGCACGGCGTTCATTGTAGCATCCCAGAGATGGGTGGGCAAAAGAAGGCCTCAGCTGAGCTCTGAGGGCTGATGGACAGTGGGGAGGTCAAGTCCCCGTCCCATGGCAGGTCCATGGCAGGAGAGCGCGGGTCTCAGGCTGCCAGCCAGGCACGCGCCACAGTACCTTGCCAGATCCCACTCCTCACCCCCGCGCTGGAAGGAGGCCAGCCTCCCTCAGCAACAGCACAGCTCGCACTCAGCTCAGCGGGCTGCACGGAGGCTGTGCACCGGGTGCCGACAACTAGTAAGAGACTCATGCAACACCATTATAAAAATAAGTGTGCCCAGAACACTCAGGGCTGAGGAATGCTGCATCCTGGCGTGCCCTCCCAGAGGAAACACTCGTCAGGGAACGGGAGCCTCCTGATTTGTGCCTTCCATCCTCTACCCGCCCCCATCCCATCTTCCTGCCCCTTTCACCGCCCTTCAGTTCCACACCCAATGCTTGCGGGTGGATCTGCTTTCTAGAGGGCGCCAGTGAGTTCCGTGTTTACTGAGAACCTGCAGCCTTAGCCTGGGGGCGGTGCAGGGAGAGGGAGACACAAGACACAGCCACCCCACCCACCCCAGGTGTAGGTGAACTTGAGGGACGCAAGGCTCACAGACTACACTCGCTTGAGAAATTTACAAGCAACTTGTCAAAATAAAAGATAGCAGGTTCTCGTAAATAATTCATATGTGACATTTTTCTGAATTGAAGTGTACTTAGAAATGCTCCTGGAAAGCTCACTTTTAAGGGGAAACTGACAGTGAATCCCTTTGCAAAGAAGCTAAGCTTCCTAATACAATTGTTTAGCTAACTAGATTGTAGCTATCAGTCATTCTTTTAACACCTGCTATGTGCACTGCACTAATTGAGTAAATTAAGCTTTTTTTTTTTTTAGAAAGCAGGCACCTGGGGACAACAGTGTATACGGCTGGAAACTGGAAGGGCCTGTTAAGAAGGCAATTTGGCGATACACGTCAGCCTCAGAAACAGGCGACCCTTTCTCCCAGCAAATTCACTTATAGAAATATATTAAAGTTATATGCACAGATTTACTACCGGATGTTTAGCATAGCTTTTAGCTAAAAAATTCAAAACAACCAATGTATCTAAAAATATGGGATAGATAGGATTATGAATTAAATATTGTGTGGCCATGAAATGAATGTTGCAATGGATATATATTAACATGGAAATGTGTCAAGATGTATTTTAAAGGGAAGAGTATTAGCAGACTATAAATCTACACATAATATTATACACGTTGGAAAATATGTCATTCCCAGAAGAATCAGACCAGGCGATAATAGCAGGGTTTTCTCTCACTGGGTAGCACAATCACATCATTATTGTTTTTTGCCTTTGATTAAGGAAAATTTAAAGCCACTTGGAAGTAGAACAATATATAATGAACCCTCATGTGCCCATCACCCAGATTCAATACTTGTCAACGTCTTGCCCGTGTCCTCTGATAACCAAAGGGATGTCAAAGAGATCTCTTAGCAGAGGGCAGGAATAATCTGGGGTCTTAAACAAGGCAGGTAACCTTGGGGAGTCCTTGTGCCCATTCCAGAAGGCGGTGGCAGGTGGGGGTAGGGGTTTGTCCCAGCTTAGGAGTCAGAAGTGGAACCCTTGGGGAGGGGTCTCTTGCCTTGGTGACCACCGTGTCCTCCTCCCCAGCCGCGCCCGACCTGGTCCTCAATGCTGAGATAGTGCAGCAGACCACCTACCTGGAGGACCGGCCCATGTTCATGCTCCAGTGCGCCATGGAGGAGAACTGCCTCTCGGCCTCGGCCGCCAAGACCGACCCCACCACGGGCTACCGCCGGCTCCTGCGCTTCTCCTCCCAGATCCACAACAACGGCCAGGCCGACTTCCGGCCCAAGAAGGGCCGCCACGCGTGGATCTGGCACGACTGCCACAGGTGGGCTCCCCCCTCCCTCCCTGCCAAGCTGATCGGCTGACATCTGTGGGACGCAGGTGTGTGAGTGCCCCCGTCCTTGGCCGTCAGTCCGTGGTTTCCACGTGTGCCCACGGCAGGCCTGTGCGCTGCAGGGTATTCTGGGGCTCTGCGTTGTTGGACTCTGAGCTCCTCTAGAAATGGATTTCACATACCGGTGGATACTTTTACTATCTCTAGGAAGACAGTGGGTGTGGAGGCGAGAGTTCTAGGCCCGGGAGTCACTAGACCTGGTCTCTAAACCCAGCGAAGCTTCCGACTGGCTGCAGGATGTCGGGCCAGCCGGGCCATATCGCCTGGGATGTCCCTTCCAGTTCTGTTCATCTGCTGTGCTGTAAACTCCGGGCGAGACAGAAGGATAGGGTGAAATCCTACAGCCAGCCCTAGCTGGAGCCCACAGAAGCCACCTGTTCTTCAACGAAGCCTTTGCACTAGAGCCCTGCTTCCCAAGGGGAGGTCCCTGGACCAGCAGTATCTGCCACCACCTGAGAGCCTGGGAAATGCTGAGTCCCAGGGCCCATTGCAGACTCATGTGTCAGCATCTGCGTTTAACGGGACTCCCAGGTGACTGTGCGCACATCAGGGAACGGGAAGCCCTTGTGTACATGATGCCGAGGCTGCCTCCTAGCTCTGTGTGGTGATCACTGATGGGGGAGAAGGACTAGCATGCACGATCTCCTCCTAAGGGCCAGCCCCCCCACCCCACCCCCGATTCCTCATTTTCATAGGTAAGAAAACAGAGGCTCGGAGTTACGTCTCTTGCCCAAGACGATGCAGAGGGCAGGGGGCCCAGCCCGGGCTGTCTGACTCCAAAGCCTGCACTCTTTCTCCTACCCCCGCTGCATCTTCAACAGAAATCCATCTTTGGCATCTCTTTCATGTCACAACTGACAGCCTGGTCACATTCAAATCAGTTTTGGGACAGAGCTGTTCAACCCCTTTCCAAAGAAAGGACTATGATAGAATTTAGGGGTGTTGATTTTCTTTTAACATGATTATCTGAATGTTCCGAACCTCTTAATTAGCCAAAGAATTTCTGGTCTCTGTACGGAAGCACGTCAGTCTTCTCCAGGGTGGAAGTGAAAGGGGAGAGCTAAAGTCATGACGGCCTCGGCGCCCGGTCTCCTTCAGGGAGCATGTGGGTGGGAGGCCTGGGCAGCGGGGGCTGCTGCTGCCTAAGGGTCTATAAGTGGAGGGTAATTGCATCCCAGCCCTGCATATGGCGGCCCACCCAGAGATCACATGGCAGGAGCCTGTGTGCGCCACATACTTACTCTCCAAGGAATCGGTCTCTAAGAATAGTCCCATGGTGACATCCTGGAAGTGTTCTTCTGATCTGAGCCCTGGGAACTCAGACTGCCCCCATTTTCCTGTGGTCTGTTTTATGTCTTGGCTTGCAGATGTTCCAGCCACTGGCTTGGGAGGGCAGAAGAGGGAAGGACGTGCTGGCTCAGCATATGTTCCTCCAGCACAGGCACCAGCCCTCCGAGTCACGGGTGGCTTTGCTGCAAAGGGGACACTTGTGTTCACTGTGCCTGGCCTCCCCCACAGGGAGAACAGCCCCCATAGAGGGTCAAAACCCTCAGAGGTGATGTGGCCTCTGGGAGCGAGTCTCAGGCCCCCATCACACCTGTGGGGCCACCTGTCACATGGGGGTGGCAGGGCGGGGCGAGCAGAAGGCCCTGCCTTTGTGGCAGCACCTCCTGGGACTGGGACACACTCTCCATGTTCTGTGAGAGGAGGACAGGAGCACTGCCCAGCCGTGGGAGGGACCACCAGGACCGTCCATTCCAGAGGTGCCAAGGGCACATGGCTGCCCTGGGAAGAGACGCAGAGTGCGAACATCTGCACCAGGGCTCGATAGAGTTTTCCCGGGGCCACCAACGACCTAGAGTGGCAAAGGACAGAGCCGAACCTCCCGTCTTTCTCTGAACCAGCTTTACCCGTCATCCATGTATTCATCCAACACCTCCTGCCCCAACTGGTTCCACGTCTTAAAACACTGAGCTCTGGAGTGCGACGTGGAAGGCTGTCCTTCCTTTTGCCCAGATTGCAGTCACCTCCACCAAGCATCGGGCTGTTCTCTCACTTGGAGCTCTGGAGTTTCCTTCCAAGTCTGCGTGTCCCCATCTCCACCCGAGGGATCAGGCCCCTCCTAGACATCCAAGGGTCTTGACAGCTCGGCCTGGAGAGAGGAAGAGAGCCTTCCTCGCCCAGCACCTGCCCCGCATCCCGCCCTGTTTCCTGGGAGTAGGGCAGAATGGTGGGGAGTGTTCTAGACTGTACGTCCGGGCAGCTGGCAGGGTGACGTGGCCCTGGGGGTCGCCCACCGACGCCGACAGGTAAGGCAGAGATGCTCCAGGACAGAGCCAGCCCACACTGGGAGGCTGCGGAACCAGTGCTCCCTGCCCAGCGTCTGCAGGGGAAAAACTGCGGCTGGGGAAGCCTCTTAAATCAAGTCTGCAGGAAGCCGCGGAGCGGGACGGCGGGGTCAGCCTCCCAAGAGTCCGTCTGTGGACTCTGTCTGAATTCTGTTTAGACAACGGAACATAAACTCCTTCAGTCTTTCCAGCCCGGTAAACATGGGCACATAAGCCCCTCTCTGAGCGACGCAGACATTTTTTAGGCAGTGAGTCAGACCTCATGTCTCATCCTGCCCTGCAGGAAGCCAAAATAGACTCACAGCCATCGCTCCAGCCGCCACAGAATGCGTCCTTGTGCATGTTCTCCGCGGGCCCCCGGCTCAGCATCGCCTTGCCCGGGAGCGTGAGTGACCAGGGAAGACCGACTTAGCAACTCCGGCATTATTTTTAGCACAAGCAAACGCAGGAGGAAGGGAAAAAGAGCCTCTCATTTCCTCTCAGAAAACCCACCTTTTCATTCCCCTCTGCCCTCCTCTGTCCCTACGCGGCGGAGGGAACCTGAGGCCAGCCACGGTTGGCCTGCAGTAACAGGAGTGACGGAGTAACAGGGTGGTAATGGCGATGCGGCTACAGCAGCAGGAACCGAGAAGCCGACAGGTGCTGAGCGCTCACCTGTTACCGGCCTCGTGTTGGGTATTTTACTTCATTTACCTCATTCAGTCCGACGCCAGCCCTGAGAGTCGGTAAGGTCATCCTCCCTCTGGTCATGCACAGATGAAACGAGGAACTCTGCTCCCTGTGCCTTGGCCCCTCGTTGCTTAGTTTCCCCGTTTTCCAAATGTCCTTGTAATGGCAGAGACAAGCGTGTAGGCATAGTTGCAGATGCTTGTGACGACGCACCGTTGTGTGTGGGGATCGGGATGGTGACAGCCGGGCAGCGAGAGCCTCCATCAGCCCCGGCCTGGGCAGCATGCGGCAGCCACGTTCCCCTTGTTTCTTCTGAACCAAGCGCATCACTTTCCGACACGCTGTTCTCGATCCCTCTCAAGTGGAGAGAGGGAAGTCGTCATGTAAACTGGCGGCCCAGGGGACGAGCTCTCCCCCTGCCCTCTTCCCACGGGGCCCCCACAACTGTCTTCCTTCCCCTCCTCGTTCCCCTTGCTCGATGCGAGGAGCACAGATTGCTGCAGCTCGCGTGCCCGGGGCCCCAGGCAGGGC
Source organism: Eulemur rufifrons (assembly GCF_041146395.1). Lineage (NCBI taxonomy): Eukaryota > Metazoa > Chordata > Mammalia > Primates > Lemuridae > Eulemur > Eulemur rufifrons. The sequence continues at coordinate 7,998,373 of NC_090994.1, forward strand.
CGCAGGCCCTCCCGCTCCTGGTCTGAAGCACACACGTCCCTGGGCACGAGCGTGGCCCACGCAGGACACACGCCCGACTTCTTAGCGCCTGTTCTTTGCCGCCTCACTGCCCTCCCCACTTTTGTTCTCTCCCTCCCTATCATATTCCCACTTTCAAAAGTTTTCAAAACCCATCAAAATGGGATTTTTTTCTCAGTCTAGGGAAAGCTCACCGAAAAGGAATGGGCTGGGAGAGCCAGTTGAGCGCTCAGGAGGGTCCCTGCTTGTTAAATCCGATAGTGTGTGTGACGGAGCGCAAGCCACACACTGTGACCCCCTTTAGTGACCAGAGGACCAAGGCTCTGCAAGGCCGGTGGGTTGTCGACTCCAGAGCCTGAGACCCTCCCTGAAGCACCACAGTTCCTGGCTCGCTCTTCTGTCTTCCTTCCCGTGGACCGTGCTGCGGGGCTATTCCCAGAGCCGGGTCGCCAGCTGGGCCTCTGCTTGCAGGCAGCGGCTGCCCCAGACACTGACCTCTGGCCGTCTCTCGCGCTCGCAGGCACTACCACAGCATGGAGGTGTTCACCCACTATGACCTGCTGAACCTCAATGGCACCAAGGTGGCAGAGGGCCACAAGGCCAGCTTCTGCTTGGAGGACACAGAATGCGAAGGAGGTACCTTTGTGTTGGTGGAGGTGGGGGTTTCTGGGGGACCTAAATGGGCCCACCCCCTCAGCCACCCGGCTAGAGCCCAGGCTGGACGCTGGACCCTGTGTCACCCTCTCCCCTGCTGCCTTTCTCCACCCTGGGCCTTTGGCTTAAGATTTCCCCAAGGAACATGCAGTCCATCCCCAGGCTGAGGGTTTCACAGAAAGGCCAGAGTCACCAGGGAGGGCTTCGTGGAGGAGGGGGCCTTGAGCCTGGCCTGAAGGGAGGGGTGGGGGGTGGGGAGGGAATTGAGTAGGAGGTTCCACTGAAATGGGAACAGAGCAGAAACCCATAGAGTGGGGTGGGGATGCTGAGCCCAGATGGTGGGGGATGGGGGCAGGAAGAGAGATGCGGCCACAGGCCATGTGTGCCTGGTGACGGGTCCCCCTCCAACCTGCCTACAGATATCCAGAAGAGCTACGAGTGTGCCAACTTTGGCGAGCAGGGCATCACCATGGGCTGCTGGGACATGTACCGCCACGACATCGACTGCCAGTGGATTGACATTACCGACGTACCCCCTGGAGATTACCTGTTCCAGGTGAGCTGGGCGGGGAAGGGGCTGCAGCCTTGCTCGGGGGAGGAAGGGAGGCTGCGTGGAGGCCAGGCTGTCTAAAGTACAGGGTGCTACACCCAGAGGCCACCGTAGTCCTTGGGTAACCCAAGTATGTGAAGCCCAAGGACTTGGGAAAGAGGGCGCGTGCAGGGCCTGGGGGGACCAGAGATGCTGAGACACCCAGAGCAGATGTAGTCAACACCTGGTGCTTGCCACCTCCTGCTGAGATACCCTCCCCTCCGTCCCGGTGCCCTACCCTGCCGCGGCCCATGCTGTCCAGGCTGAAAGCAATCTCTCGTATGACTTCCCTCACCCAGAAACATGTGCCGCATGAAAGATCTGCAGAGGGGCCATTCTCAATGCAAAGAAATGAATCTATAATGGTACATTGTCAAACACTGGAGACAGCCCAGCCAGGGTACGGTTTTGTGGGGACTCTGCCCAGGTGGGAGGCCAGCCCTGAAGAGGAACCAGGGGGCCTTGGCCTCCCACTTCCATGCAAATAGCCACGTGCTCTGACCAGGCCCCTCGCTGGTGGGGGAGACGGGGGACTTTCTGGTGCGCATCGCCTGCAGAAGCCTCTTCCACCCTCTCATTCCCTCCCACGACTCCACCCGTCTCGCGTTCCAGCCGGATGACCAGAAATGTGTCATTCTGCCTTGAAAGCGTTCCCGCAGGGGCATTCAGCCAGCCCAGGGCCGGGCCGCAGCCCCGCCGACAGACGGCCCTCTGCAGAAACAACACCTGCAGAGAGGTGACCACAGAGGACTTTGAGAGGTTTCCAGGGCGGTTTCAGAGGCTGGAAATCAGACGGCCAAGCACTTTCCGCCCACGAGCCCAGAGCCGCAGGCGTGGAGAGACCTGGCCAAAGAGCAGAGTGCTGTTTACTTAAAATATGAATATTCGTGGCTGCGTGCACGTACCCAGTGCGGTGCCTGTCGGTTTGGCTTTGAGGTTTGCTGTCACTCTGCCGGGTGGGTGTGTACCCTCATGTATTCTGACAAATGCCATCTACTTACTAACTACTGTTCATTGCCCGAACCCGGCGCATGACTCGCCTCGTTTCATCACCAAGGCGGGGGCATCGCCACTGTGCTCATTTCACAGCCAGGCAAACCCGGGTCACATCAGCTCTGTGTTTAGTGTTGTCGATCCCCAAACTATGCACTTAGCAAATGGACTTGTTAGGGGCATGGTAATACTGATTCACCAAAAGGAATATGTCCCTTGGGACCCACACGGAGCAGGAGGCACGGAAAGCCCTGGCCTGGGGAGCAGCTGGACGGAGGATGGAGCGGGCGAGAGGAGCCCCCCAGAAAGGCCCCCCCACTGGGTCAGGACGCGGGCGGGCGCCGTGCTGGCCTTGGTTTCCACGGCGTCTCTTTGGGCAGGCCCAGCGGCCGCTAAGGGTCGAGCCCTGGCCCTTCCGGGGCCCCAAACCTAGAGAATGTTCCTTGGTGAGCAGCCTGCCTGCCGGGGTCACAGCCCCCAATGTGGCAGGACCCTCGAGGTTCTACGCACCTCATCCACCGTGCTAGCGCGGCTTTTGTCCCTTCACCCTCCACCTCCCTCCCCGTTCTCTTTTCTCCTCAGTTCCTCACCCCAAATCTCCCCTTTTCTGGCCTGTCACAGCCCCCTCTCGGAATGACAGCCCTTCCTATTCCTGCTCCCTGGGCGACGTCCGCTGAGCTGGGGAGACAAGGAGGGAAGGGGGGCCAGTCTCCACCAGCAGCCCCGGCACAGGCCCTGGACCTGCAGAGCAGGCAGGGGCTCGATGGCCCGGCCCAGCCCACTGCTCTGCAGAGCCGGCCAAGGGCCAGAGAGCAGAAGGGACGTGCCCGCAGTCACACAGCTGGGACGAGTCCCATCTTCCTGCTCCCCACCCATCTGGGCACCTGCATCCTTCTCGCCTCTCCAGCGTCTTGCTCTGGGGCCTCTCCCGGAGCTCCAGAAGGGGGTGACCCCTTTCTGAAGGCCTATGCTTGGCAGAGGGGTAGGTATGTGACTCAACACTGAGAAGGACAGAGGGACTCAAGGTCTCTCTCCTCCAGGCCACATTCCCTCTGCCTCCCCAAGCTCATCTCTGCCCCACGGGCTCTGCTTGAACCCACAGACCCCTCTGGGCAGTCTCGCCCTCGGCTCTTGGATCCCAGCACCTGCCCTTCTCTGAGGTCACCGGCTATGGCAGCCGGGCTGGTCTCACAGAGCCCCAGGCCTGGGGTGGAGGTGGCCAAGGGGGGACCAACAGCTTCCTCTGCCTTGCTTCTCCCCCAGGTTGTCATTAACCCCAACTTCGAGGTTGCAGAGTCCGATTACTCCAACAACATCATGAAGTGCAGGAGCCGCTACGACGGCCACCGCATCTGGATGTACAACTGCCACATAGGTAAGGCCCGGGGTTGTCCCCTCCCTGCCCGGGGCTGTCGGCCCACTCTCGGGGAAACGGGCCAGCGCTGCCCTACTTTCTCGAGGAACCAGAGGCAGCTTCCTAATTTGGGCAAAGAGCTTGGGGAGCGGAGCCAGTGTCCCATCGCCACGCTCAGGAAGGAAGCCGCAGACACACAAGGCAGGGTGGGGACTGAGCTTTTACAGCCAGCTCCGGCCACAGAGGGAGGGTGGTACCGAACCGGGCCGGCCCAGGGCAGACCCCAAGGCTATTTAAGGGCCAGAGCCGAGGCCACTCCCTCCTCATGCACGTGGCCTCAAAAATGTGGGTGTAGCAATTTGTGGGCTCTGCGTATCAGGTTTCCCTCTCACGAACTAGAAGCCAGCAAACCACTGTCACTTCTGGTCTCCAATAAAGACAGTTTCCCTGGATCCTGAGCCTTGGGGAACAAGAGGGAAAGAGCTTTCTCCTCTGCAGGAAAAGTGACAGCCTTCACTCTTGTGAAGGTAAAAATTAAAGGCACTGTGTACGTTGACTCAGCCGTGACATAGCACCCGCTACGTGCCTGTTCCTGGAGATGGCCAGCGCCTAGGCCCTGCCCCCGTGGGGTCGCAGAGGTGGCCCCAGCAGAGCCCCGGGGCCACCTCCCTGCTCAGGAGAGGGCTGAGCTTCTGATTTGCCCAACTCTTTCTCCAATTCCTACTCTGCAGGCGGCTCCTTCAGCGAAGAGACAGAAAAAAAGTTCGAGCACTTCAGCGGACTCATAAATAACCAGCTCTCCCCGCAGTAAAGACGCCTCCGTGGGCTGGGTGCTGGCTCACGCCCATAATCCCAGCACTTTGGGAGGTCGAGACGGGAGGATCACTTGAGGCCAAGAGTTCAAGACCAGCCTGGGCAACAGCGAGACCTCGTCTCTACAAAAATCTTTTTTTAAAAAATTAGCAGGGTGTGGTCCCAGCTGCTTAGGAGGCTGAGGCAGGAGGACCACTTGAGCCCGGAGCCAGACCCTGTCCCAAAAAAAAAAAAAAAAAGAGAGAGAGAGAGAAGAAAAACAGCCTCCGTGGTCACCTCCTGTCTTCGGGCCACATCACATCTTCCCTGGGACTTCCCCCAACAACTAAGTGTGACGAGTCGCCCCATCCAGACCCCACGGCGGCTGTGTCCAAGCTCAGGAAGAAGAGGACGGTCCCATCATTCACTGGGGCTGCTGTCTGACCTTTAAGGCCTGGGGGGGGGGGGGTCGGTGGGGGGTGGGGCTTGTCCACAGGCTGTGGGAGCAGCACCAAGAACCAGCCTTGCCCAGGACCCCAGGCCCGCACACAGATGGTCACCAGCCTGTCCCAGCACAGCCACCCAGCTCACCACAGGTAACACAGGGCCATTCTCAAGTAACCTGTGGGAAGATGTGAGCTTATCAACCCCAGAGGTGAACAGGCTGAACTCCGTGTCTCCTAAGTTATTTCCAGCAAACTTGAATATCTGGACCTCTCTTCCAACTAAACCAACTGCCTCTACTTAGCCTGTTACTATATACACACATATATACGTGACGCTGCCACACTTGCTGATTGATACCTTGACTGCCATACTAGAAAAAAAATTTTTTCCCCTGGAGCCACGGTGTTTTATTAAAACAAAACAATCCATTCTAGTTTATTTTTTACTGTTTTCTGTGCATGAGTTATGCAGTGCAATCCATGTTTTTAGAATTAAAATTACAATATTATTTGTAACATTAATTGTTACAATAATTGCAACATACTATTACAATATTATTTGTAACATATTGTTACAATGTTAATTGTAACAATAAGAACATCAATAAGTAAGATTTTCAGGAACCAGCTATAGAGTTTTGTTTCATGGGCCCCGGTGAAAACTAGCCTGAGTTAAATACAACTCACATGGCAGTCAATGTGTCCTCGCCTTGTCACATATATAAACCATGCTGCCACGCTTTCTGATTACATGAGCTCATTGTTGATGCTTTTCTCTCCACCCCTTATATTTTTCAAGGTACCATTATTATATTTTCACAGACTTTGAAACACAAAGAAATTTAGTGGCATTTAATAGTAGGCATCTGGACTTTTGGAAATATAGCTAAGAAGAAAATCCAGCCCACCTGTGTAAGTGACTCCTGTTTCTGCTGTTCCAGTTCTGTTGGTTGTGGATTCAACGGTGCTATCCCCAGGGTGCTGGGTGACAGGGATGCTCACCAAACACCATCCGTCATCACAGACGCTTACACATACTTGAAAATTGCAATAAAAAATGTATGATAGGCTGTGTGTGGTGGCTCATGCCTGTAATCCTAGCACTCTGGGAGGCCGAGGTGGGAGGATCGCTTGAGGTCAGGAGTTCGAGACCAGCCTGAACAAGAGTGAGACCCCCATCTGCTAAAAATAGAAAACTTAGCCAGACATGGTGGTGTATGCATATAGCCCTAGCTACTCGGGAGGTGGAGGCAGGAGGATCACTTGAGCCCAGGAGTTTGAGGTTGCTGTGAGCTAGGCTGACGCCATGGCACTCTAGCCCCGGTGACAGAGACTGTCTCCAAAAAGAAAAAGTTGTATGATTCGAGTCTGTTTCATTTGAACTACTGCACTGGGGCCCTGATTAGCAGAATTCCTGTGTTCGCTCTCCCAAAACGGAGCTTCGGATACACTTCCCGTGTCCCTCCTGTGGAGACGGGCTCCCATGTGCCCTGCGGTCCCCGTGTGGCTGCAGGGCCTCCTTCGGTAGATAAGGTGCAGCCTCTGGGAGCAGCAGTCTGAGGAGATCACAGAAATCAGTAAGAACACGAGTCCTAACCTTTCTTGAACTCTGCTGTTTGTACTGGAAATTGCTGGGACGTCCAGTAGTGTCAGCAGCAAAGGGGACACCAAGACTGCAGCAGTCACAGGGCAGCGTCCCCGAGGAGGGGCCAGCAAGTCAGAGCATCCACAGTGACCTCACGGCTCCAGGGAGGGGCACCTGGGCACCAACTCCACCCAAACCGGAAGAAATGAGGGCGCCGCCCCCACAAAGATGCCTCACACCTGTTCCCAGTAGGGAAGCAAACTCAGCACGCGTACATCTCGGCTCTTGGCTTAGTGTTTATTTCTGCAAGCACCTGGCGTAACCCACAGCGACAGGTACCACTGGGACCAGCCCGAGTGTCCCAGAGCTGCCCTGCAGCACACGCCAGCAGGCTGGGACACCTGAATCGCTGGAGGATCTGGGCAGGTATCACAGAGCAGGTACAAGCCACCCCATAAACAGGCCAACTGTGCACAATGGCCCTCGAGGCCAGCTGGGATCCTCTGGGCCAAGTTCCTGAGTGGCCTCTTCTTTCAGCAGCCGTGGCCTGCGGCGGGAAGTGGGACAGCACCCCCTAGTGTCACACCGTGGACCATTACATTTGGAAGCAACTGCATTAGAACAACTTAAGTTTTTATTTTTTCTCAATTTCTGGTACTAGACCAAGCTGAAGCCCACCACGCCCCACCAGGAGGCCCTCACGGTGGCGCTGGGCTGCTCTGGTGTCTGTAAAGGCTTGTGGTGTTGGGGCCCAGCTCGGCCCCAGCAGAATCCAGCCTGGCTGGGCCTCCGGGGCCTCAGGGCGACAGGAGAGTCTGCACAGCAGGCCGCTCCTTCTTCTTGTGTTGGAGCCCCAGGGCCCGGGCCACCAGCCTCCGGGCCACGGCTGCGTTTGTCTGTGGCCTCTCCTTCGCCAGACGCAGGAGCTCTAGAAGGGAAGCCTCACGGTGGGGACTTGAACTCAAGGCCACCTCTCCCCCAGCGACAGCAGCCTGAGGCCGTCTGAGCCAACCTCTAACGTCCCATGGCTGGGGCCTGGGGCCCAGCTGTGCCCACAGTGTGGCAGATGCTCACACAAGGGGCCTGCTTAGGGCTCCCTGAGGGGTCCTGACCCAACCCGCCATCTCCGCACCCTGTTTCTCTGTGTCTGCAGTAGGGTGGGAGGACTAATCCTGCCACCTCCTTGCTTTACAGTGTCCTTGGCAAGAGAAAGCAAGTCTGGATGGGACAGCTGGAGCTCTTGGACCCACAGACAGGATATTGGTTGTTCCAAGAAGCCGGGGACAAAGGCCAGGTAACCAGCCCAGAGAGCAGGGACGGCCTCAGCAGGCCTGTTTATTCCTTCAGTCGGAAAACTGGCCTCTAGATACCCCCATGCTTTCTGGGAGAAGAGGAAAGGGGAGGAACTAACACCTATTTGGCACCTTCTGTGTGCCTTTAGGGCTCCAGGCATGATCTGCTTCCTTTACAGAAAAGAAACCAACTCACACACCAAGTGACTTGCCCAAGGTCAACTGCAATAAGTGACAGAGCCGGGATCACAACCAGGGCTGGCCCCAAAGCCCAGGCTCTTGTTTCCCCTGCGGGACATGGTTTCCGGGGCCCTCCAGAAGGAAGACCAGGCTTTCCCTGGGTGAGCAGGAGATGCGACTCGGAGGGGGTCTCCTGCCCTCGGCACCCTCTGGGGAGCAGGGCATAGCCCCACCAGCTGCGGCAGCCCTGGTAGTCCGGGGCTTCTAAGGAGCAGAGAACCGAAGGCAGGGGAAAGACAGAGGGGAGACCCTGCCCCGCCCCCACTGAGCACTCAACTCCCCACCAGGGATGGCCGCTTCCTTACTTGGCCTCTGCAGGGCTTTGAGTTTGGACTGCTTGGTTCCCTGCGTGAGGGGCCGGATCTTGAGCACCGAGAACTCCCTGGTCAGGGCTTCGGCAGCTGTGGAGGGAAAGCACATCTGGAGCCACGGCCGCCTCCTCCCGTGAGGCCCCCAGGACCCAGCAGCACTCGGAGCTGGTGCAAGAGCCCGTGCGCCCATCCAGAGCTCAGGGCAGGGCTGCTCTGACACCACCCTGGCTGGGCAGGAGACGACTGCCACCTGCTTGTCTTGTCCCCCAGACTCCCGCCTTCTAACGCCTGGCACTTAAAACAAACACCCCTTTTCACCACGACGACCCCCCTGGGAACTGCACTCGCTGCCCCAAGTCAGGCCTGGCCGTGGAGCACCCCTTCTGTTCACAGAGCACAGCGGGGCAGGGCTGGGAGAGCTCCAGGTCCGATGAGGAAACTGAGACCAGGGCACGACCTGCTCACGCCACACAGTTTGTGGCAGGACCCAGGAGGTGGCCACACCATCCCCAGCCAGAGCGCATTCTTCCATGGCACTGGCGGCCTCTCGGCGGCTCCCTCCTTGGAGCTGGAGTCGTCACCACGCTCTGTTCCCTCTCTGAACACCGCCCCTCCCTGAGGCTCTCCCGAGGACTGGGCCCCACCAGTGACAGCCCTGGTGTTCAGAAGGCCTTGGTCTGGGACACCCAGCCCGGGGTGCGGGGTGTTGGCTACTTATAAGTCACACCCAGAGCGAGCAGTGGCCGGCAGGGCAGTCCAGGAAAGTGGCTGAGAGGGACAGGCACACTGGAGCCACAGCCAGGAGGCTGCGTGGCGTCCCCAGCTTTAACGTGGAGACTCTGTAACCTGGAGTGGGCCCTGATGTTCTGAGACCCTCAGTCTCCTCCTCTGGACATTGGACGTAAACCCGACCTACACCCTGAGGCTGAAGTGAAAACCGAATGAGAATGCACCTGCGTGAACCGGATGAAATTGCCAGTATTTGAATACTTCTGACCTACACAAACAGTACTTTTCTATGGTTTCATCTAATATGGGAATGGCCCTAGGACTTGGCCCATGACACTGGTACAGTAAATGTCACCTGAGTCTGAAGACTCTGCGTTGAAAGCACTAACACAGCAGGAAGGCTTGTTACTTAAGACGTCACCACGAGGCCTCTGGGCCAGGGCCCCCTAGGCTCCCCAGGACTTTGCGTTGGGCCGGCCGGGAGCAGCGCCTGGGAGTCCACTAGCTCAGGCGAGCTTGCACCTGTGAGACAGGTGACCTCCACCGGGGAGCCAGGGGTCCTTCCCCTCCCAACGGGGATCAGCGAAAGGGCTGAGCCACCGTGAGCTGTGTTACCTGAGGCCAGGCAGGGAAAGATGCCGAGAGCGTGCGTGTCATCCACCCACTGAATCTTGAACCCCTTCTCTCTGTGTGGGGAGGCGACAAAGCACTTAGGAGAGCAGGTGGTCAAACCCTTTCCCTCCAAACCCTACAGGCAAGTTCCCTCCCACCTCCCGTCCTCAAACACCGCGAGCCCAAGGCCAGGTCCCGTCTCCCTGGGGAAGGAGACAACCATTTGCAGCAAACTTTCTCTGGAGCCCATGTGTTCAGCTTCAGAAAGACAAATGTCACCCCTGTTAATATTTTAGGTGGGTCCCCAGGGCTCAAAGAGCTCATATACACAGTGCCAAGGGTGCAGAGGGCTCCTCACAGGCCCGGTCACAGCCAGGCCAAGGGCGTGGGGGCTGGGCATGCAGGAGTCTCTGTGGTCAGGGTGGGGACAGGACCTCAAATAAGCACGTCGAAGACCTTAAGTCCCGTGAGAAGCTAAAGACAGCATGGGCCCACCCAGCTGCTCTGGTGGCACTGGCCACCTGGCTGAAGAAGTCACCGGGGCCTGGCCCAGCCACCGAAGAGCAGGCCGTGCCCCACCCAGCTGCCCCCCGGGCTTCCCTCCAGCTCAGGAGGGAAGGGTTTTGGGAAGCAGGGTCCCGTGCAGAAAGGGATTTTAAAAAGGCAAAGCAGGAAAAGAGAGGGCAAGTGGAGAAAGGAAAATGAGAATTTAAAAAAAAGGAAAAGAAAAAAGGAGAAAAGACAGGAAGGCGGAGCCAAAGGAATCTGGGGACATTGAGGACAAAGGAAATCTGGTCTCAACGTGGCCCTTCTGGCCTCCATCCCAACCTCCACGCTGCCCCGCCGAGCAGCTCAGGCCACCCCAGACTCAGTTCCCTCACCGAGCTGGCCCACAGCCTGCTGGGAGGTAGAGCAAGGGGAGACGGGTGGGCTGCTTTGTCCCTTGAGACTGACGGAGGCTCTCACAGGGTCCTGGCAGGCATGTGGCTGTGCAGGGGGACCGGCCCAGGTCTAGGGCCTCCACAATGTGTCTATAACCAAAAATTCAGCTCTCCCCTCCCACAATCACAGCCAGCAGGCTGAGCTGCCCAGGAGTGCGGCGCCCAGGGAACACACCCCCTTTCTGCTCTCCTCCAGAACACAAGCACCCCGCCTCCCCGGCCACCACTCACTGGAACTCAGAAAACGTTGCCAGCAGGTCCTCAGTCTTGAGCGCTGGCTCAAAGTCGTAGATCTCCACCACGTGGGCCAAGTCCTTCTCTGCAGGCAGGTCCTCCACGAAGGAGGACAAGTCCACGCGGACCTTCTCTATCTGAATCTCCTTCTCAGTCAGGTTGTCCATGATCTGCAGAGATCGGACCCTTAGCAAGGGACGCTGACACACAGGGCTCCAAGCCACTAAACCACACTCTGAGCTCCACAGGGAGGAGGGGCCCTGCCTGGTGGGAGTCTGGGCTAGAAGCTCAAGCGTGGGTTTCAGGGGAGGCCACTTCCTTGTATGGGGTCCCCAATGGGTGACTGGCACTTACGCACATTATGTTTCATATAACCCTGAGAACTATATTCTATATCCCTGCTTTACAGATGGGGAAACTGAGGGCCAAAGAGTTAAGTAATTTTGGCCAAACCTGCACAGTCAGTAAGAGACAGAGCTGGGCAAGTCCGGGATGTTCCCGTCCCTTGTGAACGATGTGATATTGAGCAAGTCTCTCTGGTCTGTGTTCTTCACATATAAAATGACAATAAAAGATGCCCACCCTCCCAACCAAATCCACAGCCCGTCTCGGGGGCAGACACGTGGTTCCAAGGAAATGAGGTTCGTAAGACATGGCTTCCAGCAGAAGAGTAATTTCCATGACCGATATCTGCAGCACGTGACCGAGCACTTGCACATATGTTCTATCTACGTTACCAAAGTATGTATCTTGTTTGTTTCCAGATAAGGAAACTGAGACTAAGAAAAGCAAAATGACTTGCCCAGGGTCAACCAGCTCCTAAATGGTTGAGCTGAGACCCAAATCCACACCCCCATGTTTCCTTAGGGACCCTATCACCCAACACCCAGCCTTGCACCCCAGCCCCACCCTCCCTTGGTGCCCATCTGCCCACGGCCACACCCACCTCACTTCCGCCCTCCCTTTTCTGGGCTCAAGAGACCCATCACCTCCTGCAGCAGCTCACTGTGATCGTCCTCCAAGCAGCTGCCGGGCCCTTCCTCTTCCACCTCTTCTTCCTCTCCCTCCTCTGCCACCATAGTCTTCTCCGGCTGACTCTCCTGTCCCACTTCCAGGCCCAGCTGCAGGCTGGACACAAGCTGTGTGGCCATCTCCACTCTGTCTCCCTTCCCTGAGGGACTCTTGGATCCTGGGGGCTCAGGACCAACCGGGTCCAGCCGTGGCTCATTCTTGCAGCTTTGGCCTGGGCCCTTTAGATCCTCTGTTCCCTGAGTCACCAACACAGGGAATCCCTGATCAGAGTTGGGGTCCCCAGCACCGACTTCTCTAGGCTGTTCCAGGACCCCACCAGCTGGGGGCTCTCCCTTGAGCCCCAGGGTAGAACTCGGCGCCCAATCTTCTTGTCTGCGCAGCACGCGGGGCACATACAAAGGCTGGTCCGGCCTGCGTCCATGCCACCGGCCAGCCCGTGCACCTCGGGCACCAGCAGTCACTCCCTGGTTTGAGGTGGGCCAAGGACCACGGTACTTGACAGAGTGGGAAGCAGGAGGGCGGCAGGGGCCAGAGGGGCCATCTGAACTGGGTACCCTGGAGAGGAACAGAAAGGTGGTCGGAGTGTGTGGGAGCCCAGAGGAAAATGGTTTACTGGAGCCACCTGTCATTCAGGTGTGACGCTCAAGTCAGCATTAGGCAGAAACCAAAGCACAAAGGACCCTCAAAAATCCCTTAGAAAGGCGTCATAATGCAGACTGAATGCCATCTCGGTAACCTGAATTAGCGATGGTTGGATCTCCGGTTACGCACCAGGTGAGGTAAATACTTGCATTTAGGAGCTGTGCTATTAGAAAAACAAGTAACTTTAAGCACTAGGATCAAAGTCATTGCCATAAGACACTCACCCTGAGAGACACACATGGGAACAGAGATGACTGAATGCCCACCAGGGGCTTCTCCGCTGCCCTGGTCTCTCTGGATTGCTGGGCAGACCCCCCCCCCCCAACATAAGCACTACTGGAACTGCTCTCTCTCTCTCTCTCTCTCTCTTTTGGCCCAGTGTGTATAGCTGAGTCTGCCAAGTGAATACCACAATGTGTGTCTACTCCACTGCCGAAACAAATGGCAGCACTGACTTCAGGTAGCTGGGGCTGGGGACAGAGACAGCAGCCTGGGGGGCCCAGCCCTGGTTCCTGCCAAGCTCTGCCCTCCGAGGGGCTGACCAGCCACATGCAACTGCTGAGGACCATCCAAGGCGGTAGGTTACACACCTGATGTCCAGGTGACAGATGACCGTCCTCCTCTTCCAGCCCTCCCCAACCGAAAAGCTGCTCAGGAGATCAAAATTTTCTGCTGTTCTGTGGATCAGGTACCGGAGGCGACTGGAGAGTGGGGGAAAAAGAAGAACCCTGGGAAGGGACGGGAAGGAGCGCTGAGCCGGGTCCGGGTCCAGCCCCTGAAGCCGGACTTCCACCGGGTCCAGTCCCAGGTTAATTGTGGCTTAACGGCAGGCTCCTTCTGCCCCACTGGGTCCCAGGTGGACTGCAGAGGAGTTGGGCTAGAATGATCGATCACAGGGAGCTTCTGGCTCATCCCCATCCCCAAGTGGGGCCCCTTCATCTGGGGCGGGGGTGGGGGGCGCTGGGAATTACAAAGGAAAGACGCAGCTGGAAGAGGCTGACAGCAGACCCTAGAAGACTAAAGGCCAAGGTCAGAGCCAGCTGCCGGCCAATTCCCTGGGATGCACCCCCCGGGGGAAGGGCACAGGTGGCTCCGAGACCCTGCCCGTCCCAGCGGGGCGGGCGCCCTCGCACCGCACACCAGCCTACTTCGACAGCTGCTTCTGCAGCAGGAAGCGGTCCAACTCCTCTTGGATCCGGTGGACAAAGTCATTCTCGGCCGAGGAGAGGAAGACACCGTCCAGGCAGAGAAGGGCCAGGGTGACAGGTGGAAGAGCCTGCAGGGGAGACGGGCAGGGCCGCAGATCAGAGCACAGACCCTGGACCCACCATGATCCCGCAAAGCCGGTGCCAAAAGGGCCCTGGAGACCTCTTGGTCCAAGGTGTCTCCTCTGGCAAGTGAGGAGACAGGCTCCGCGGCGGGGAAGTGACGTGCCACGGTGCCCCCAGCCAGTCGATGGCCCGGGAGGGGTCTCCCGGCTCCCACTCAGCGACCCACCCGGGATCTGCCGCCGGAGGTGGCCTCGCACCCCGCGCTGCGCTCCGCCCCGGCGCCCACAGGCTCTCGGGGACCTGCCCTGGGCCGCCTAGCCGCCTCTCCCCACGCAGGAGCCAGAGGCCCAGGCGATCGCCTCCAGGCCCGCTGCGCTCACCGCCGCCGCCTGCGCGTCGCAGCCGCCCGCAGGGTCCCCGGAGGCGCAGCGCCACCGCGCGGCCTGGGGGAGTTATCGCAGAAACGGGAGAGCGGCGCGTGCTTGTCATGTATGGGGTGGAGGGGGTTGGGGTGCACCTGCCACTAACACAAACATCACCGCTTCTCCCACAGCGACACGACTAGGAATTATATTCACTGCAAAACCAAGCCCCAGAAAGGTGAAATAACTTGTCCAAAGTTGCACAGATGCTAAATTCTAGAGTCTTGCTTTGAGCAAAGGTGCATCTGATTCCAAGGTCAGCTCTGCGTTTTTTCCCCCAGTGAGAGCACACTGTCTTCTAGGATCATTTAAATTCAGCAAACACTTCCGAGCGGCCACCAAATACTATATGCTAGGTGGTGGCAGTGCTAGATTTCCCCACTCACCTCCCCAGGCACTTAACAGAGGAATGAGGAGGAAGGAAGTTTCTGAACACCAAGTATTAAGCTCCCTCTGCCCGTCACTGCTCTTCCTTCTCCCTCATTGATGGAACCTGTAAAAACGTCTAGTTCCCACGGCGAGGTCGCTGACAAGGTGTGCTGGCCTGTGGGTAACTGGGTGGGGCAGGTGATAATGCCAGCACCCACCTTAAATGGAGCCTGAAATTCTTGCCATCGGACAGTCTGTTGGGTGGGATATTATATATAATCTGGGAGACCAGGGTTGAAATTCTCCTGTTCCCTGAAAAATGTCAAAAATGTAAGCCCTTGGCCATCCTAAATCCAGAAGCCCAGGGCAGCCAGAGCAAAGCCAGACCCTGAGCTAAGGGTACTTAAGACACTGGTTTTGGTACAGGGGCGGGACAGTCTGAGGGGGTCTTGCAGTAAGACACTGGGAGGATGAGGAAGGGAGGGCTGTCCCTCAAAAAGTCGACTGGGAAAAGGGACCTGGGGACAGAGAAATGGAGAAAAAAATAAGATGCAGTTTGCTAGCCCCACCCCCTCCCCATGCTGGCTTAATGGAAGTGGGGGCTGGCGCGCAATGGCATTGTTTTATCTGATCAGGCTCCCTTGCCTGGGAGGTAGGAGGCTGAGAGGCAAGTCCGCTTAGCAGCTATGGACCAGAGACGACCAGATATGACCTGGGAGAAAAACATGCTGGCCCAGAAAACAAGGGCCCAGATTTCCTAACAAAGTGTCTCTCTCTCTCTGAAATGGAGGAACAAATCCAAAGCCCAGGAGGAAAACCCAAGCCCTCGCCTCTTGTGAGCTGGTTCGCCATACAGGTGTTCGGCAAATTCAGAGACGAGCTTTCAGAGGAAGGCTGCCCAGGAATCTAGTTCTGCCACACCTCTTTAGGTAACTCAGAGGCCAAACAGGAAAGAAAGGTTTCAGCACCCAGGCCCGCACCATGGGTGGAGGTTATCTAGGGATGCCAGGTAAGTGGGGGAAGGAAATAGAAGCACGTCTGTCCGCATTATTTGGGGGCAAATAGCAGGTGGGAGTAGAATGGTCCCAATTCAAAGGCGGGTAGACACAACAAAAGCAAGATAAAGGACAGGCAGAATTTCTACAGAAAAGCAGAAGAAGAAAGAGCACATCAGGAAAAAGACACAGGATAAGAATATCCTGGAAGACTGTTGAGAAAACAGAAGAAAATTTCAGTTAACAAGTGCTTCATACTTCAAAGAAGTGAAAGAAAGACTGATTTCCATGTTCAGTGGATAGACAATGGTTTGAGATGAAAGGGAACTGTCAGAGCTATGGAAAGTCATGAAAGAGGCAATCATGTTCTTCGTGGGCACAGCAAAAACTAGCGCCAACAATGCCAAGAACAGATCAGTGTTGCGGAGTAAAGGCTTCCGAAAACCAAGATAATTACTATTTGCATAAAGCTTGCCAAACACACTGCATTTTCATCTTTGCAGCAGCCCTTTCAGATGAAAATTATTACACATGTTGTAGGGGGATAAAACGAGGTTTGGCCCAGGGGCCCCCAGCCACGAAATGTAGAGCTGGGACCCTAATCCCACTGCCAGGCAGGCCTTGCTCTGAAACGAGATTAAGACTCTCCATCTTTACAATGTCATTAGAATTGTCTTAATCTCGTGGCCAATAGCCAGACACAGAAGTCAGGAATTAAATAAATGAGATGGATCCAATCAGGGGAAAAGCAGCCCGGGTGTGTGCCTAGAGTATCAGCCGGAATGGGAGGTGTGATTGAAAGACGATGAAAGTGCTGAATCCGGGGCACCTGGGGTTGCAAACAGTCCCAGCTGAAGGGATAGACCTGGAGTTCCCCGCTGCCACAGCGACCCTAAATAACGACCCAGTGCAACTCTCTTTGCCACACGCAAGATCACCTTGGGGAGCGGCATCCCTAGAGTCCTCGTCCTAGTCTCACAGCTCACTGTAAGTAGCCGCGACCCTCCTGAGAAGGTAACATGCAATTGAATTGTCTACCCAATAACCTCAGCTTGCTTGAGATGACAAACTGTTCTCTTCATGTTTAAGCGTCTTTCCACCCCAGGAAGGTAAAGTTTAAGAATGTCCCATTTATGTTTGTTATTTAAAGTCGTCGTAATGTTCACGTGGTTTTGGCATAGTACAGAATCTAACGCATTAGCTGGTGATTCTAATTTAAAAGGTAAAATGGATATCAGACGTACAATTTTAAATGGGCCGATGTAAGAGAACTTGACTAAGTTGGTAAACAGTGTTGTACTATTAACAAGAACTGGCTTTACGATATTTTAGATCGATGAGAGTTGTTTAAGTACAGCACATTGGAAGGTTTTGCTTCGAAGCCTGCTGGGTGATTCGTTTGTGTGTTTACATAGAAAATCGGGACTCCTGGGAAGATGAAGTAGACATGCTTTTTCCTGTGCTTTCCACTAAATACAACCAAAACTCCTGGACACTATATATAAAACAAACATGGGAAGGTTATGAAAGAAAGCAGGCCAGCTAGGGACCTCAGCGTCCAAGGAACGGCAAAATGCTAAGTCCTCTAGGTTTTCTTTATGCCTCAGATCCCCAGACTTGGAGCTTAACGAAGCCAGAAACTCATCAACAACAATGGATACGGACTAAAAAAAACCCCACAAAACCACAAAAAAGCAAAACTCCAACAAAATCCTTTTTTCTCTAGGCAAAGAACCAGGAAAGGGGCAGCCTAGCAGGACAAAAAAACATTGCAACAATGACTGCTGTACCCCGAACACACACCCTCCCCACCCACACAGGCAAAGGCCAAGAGGGACGCCTAGACTGTCACCCTCACCAGGTTGTAACAAGCACCGCAAGTGGGAAGCCCGGAGTTTCATCCCTCTAGGCAGTAATGAGCCCCTTCCTTGTGATGTCAGTAGAGACTCCTGGGGAACCTGGATTTCCACCTGTACCTGGCGGTAAAAAGGCACCCGTCCCCTTGCCTACGGGGGTGGTATCAGAGGAGGCCTCGTGGACAGACAGCAGGGCTTTCGCCCCACCTAGAGATGGAGAGGCCACCCCATCCTCGTGGTGTCAGTGAGGCTGCATGAGGAGCAGCAACAGGGCACTTCCTCCCCTCCCAGGCAGGACAGCGTCTGCAGAGGTCTAGTGGGGACCCAGAGCTCTTCCCCCACCCTGCAGAAAGGAGGAGCTCCCACCTGAAGTCAAAGGAAGGAGGGAGGGAAGGGTGACTAAAAGAGTTGGGAGGGATCCTTGTGTTCTGTATCTTAACAGTGGTGGTCCATACATGCACCTACACGTGATAAAATTCTATTGAACTAAATACACACACACACACACACACACACGAGTGTAAGTAAAACTGGAAAAATTTGATTAAGATTAGTAGATCGTACTAATATACTATAGCTTGCAAGATGTTCCCACTGGGGGAAACTGGGTCAAGTATACATGGGATCTCTCTATACTATTTCTCACAAATGCACGGGACTCTACAATGTTCTCAATAAAAATTCCAATTAAAAAGAGGAATATCAAATATATGAAATTTATAAGTACAGCTGAAATGTTTAAAAACTTACTAAATATAAGTAAAACTGGGACCAAATGTTTAAGTAAAATTTGTTCTGTCACCTTGAGTTTACCAAAGTTGTACTCATTTTATATAGAATATATATCTAATATATATAATTTATATATCTAATACATAATACATATAGATAATATAATATGTTAGATATTAGATATATAAACAAAAGTATATTTATACATTGAAATTTAAAACCTAATGAAAACTAGGTATTTAAATTTATTATTTTTATAAACTAATATAACAAAATCTAAATAACTATAAGAAGTCATTTGTGAATAAAAGCTACTCTCAGACATGAAAAACTCCATATAGAAAACTACATGGAATTTTTTAAAAAAGCCAGAGAGATTAAAGCAGTTAAAGAAAAACATAAATACAGAAATCTGCATTGGAGATCCAATATATGGATAATCGGTATACCTGAGGTGGAAAACAAAATTACTGGAACAGGAAAAAATACAATAAAATGCAACAAAAGAAAATGTGAACCTACAGGTTAAAATGGCTTAGCAAATTAAAATGGTGTTCTAGAAAATCAATCAATCAATCAATCAATAAAAGGCTGATATAGATCATGGTAAAATTATTTTCCCTGGGGATTAAAAAAAGACTACTATCATGATTTAGGCAGATACAAAGGGAAAAAATTATGTGGCTTGCAGAATTTCCTAGCAACTCAATGCCAGGAGACAATGGAACCATATCTGTAGAATTCTAAAGGGCAAATGTTAATATCAGAAAATTCTATAAACTGTGACGGCAATGGGAAGTATTCGCAAACCAGCGGTGACACTGGAAGTCTCTCTCTCGTGGAAATTCTGCCAAGAGAAATGGGTGATCCTGGTCTGGCTTGGGGAGATGCCAGGACATACTAACAGACACTGTTTGGAGCCAGCCTGTCATGTGTCCTGCACAGCTTAACTCTCAAGGCTGTAAAATCCATATATAACTGAACTTTTCCCCCTCTAAGGATCTAGTCAACCTATTCCAGAATAGATTGCCCAGACTGGCCTCTCTGACAGCCTCCAGCTAATCACCTTAATTAGAAAACCAATATTCACTCTTCCTAGGCTGGCACCCTCTTTCTTTCATAAATCTTCTCATCCCTTCCTTCCGTTTTTTGGGGTTTTTTTGTTTTTTTTCCTGCCTCTTTCCTTGATAAGAATTGAATGGCTGCCTGCTTAGTGTACTTGTGAGTTAGTTACCCAACTAACTGCTTCTGGGTTATGCTTTGACATTCATGGTCAAAGAAGAGGTCCCACATTAAATTCAGGACAAGACAAGGCTATCACCCAGCGCTTCTACTATGTGCCACTTTTCCTGGCGGTTCTAGCAAAAGTCAATTGACCAAAAGACATAAAAACTGGAAAGCTTAGAAATTGGATGAGATCAAATTATCATGGTTTGCAGAATATTTGATTTTTTTTTTAACCTACAAAGTCAAGGAAATCAACTAAGAAACCCTTACAAGCAACAACTGTGTCCCTAAGTGGAGCCAAGGTGGCAGGCGTGGCAGAGAGCAGAGTGGGGCCAAGAGAAAAGGGAGAAAAGGGAGTAGGGAGAGGTGGCCCCAGGCTGTCAAGAGAGGGAACTGTGCCGTCATCCACCCCAGCCTCCGCTCTACCTGATTGGGCCTTCGTCCTGTGTGCCACCCCAGCTCTGTGTCCCCTCCACACCCCCCAAATCTCTGCTGCTTCTGTTGTCCCTCAGTTCCCAGGAGACCAGGGCCCCAGACCCTCCCGAGTTCTAGCCCTTCTTAAAGGGCCAGAGCATTGGGAACCCAGATGGGGTGAGCGGGGTCTCCCCAGTGGGCTTCAGAGCTCAGGCCTGTCCTCATCTTAGCTCCCGAGCTTCTGCCAATGTCCCCTTACGGTGACACGACTTTACAGATGTTTGGACACTACCTCTAAACACAGATTTCATTTCCCCAGCTCAAGCGCCAACCGCAAATGAGAGCCTGTGGCCCCAGTGGGGTCTAAGGGGCCAGGGGGAAATGATTAAAATGAGTATTAAGCCTTGTCTCTTCTTTACGGTGTTTGTTAGAGGTTTATATTAGATATACTTTATTAGGTTAAGAAAATTCTCTTCTAGACCTAGTTTATCAATTTGTTTTCTTGAATCATATGGGTGTTGAATTTTGACAGTGTTCTTCTGCACTGCTTGAGGACTTTGTAAGATATTTATTCTTTCATCTGTTGATATGAACAGGGCCATCGGCAGCCCACACGGTACCTTTGTGTGAAATTAGACAAAAGTGTTCCTTCCTCCAGGCAGACGCAGCCCCGTGCCAGGGTCCACATCCTGGCAACAAAACTGCAATTGGATTTCAGCCCCATGCAACCCGTCAGCAAGATGCCCATATGCAGGTTAGAGTCTGTGAAATTAGAATGTGTTAGAATTTGCGAGGAGTCTGGCTCCAGGCCAAAACCCTATGTGCGGATTTTCCAGGCCTGGCCAGAGGCAATTACAAAGGCTTTGCCCGTCAACCCTGGCGGTGGAGGCTGCTGTCCCTGCAGGAGTCTGGACACACAGCCAGCCGCTGTGGTCTGGAGGAGTTGCAGGCTGCCAAGGGCTCAGCCCAGGCCCCGCCTGGCC
Source organism: Eulemur rufifrons (assembly GCF_041146395.1). NCBI lineage: Eukaryota > Metazoa > Chordata > Mammalia > Primates > Lemuridae > Eulemur > Eulemur rufifrons. The sequence continues at coordinate 8,019,106 of NC_090994.1, forward strand.
ACGCTCTCCCTCTCCCGCGTACCCACAGCACCCGCATTCCTGGCCAGGGCTCCTCTAAGTCAGAAGGCATCTTAGGGGGGAGGAACGTTCTGCTGAGATCCCTTATGGGTGGGGGTGGGGGTGGGACTTGAAAACACTTCTCTCCAATCCCACTTAGTACTTTACCACTTCTAAGCTGCTTCAACCCCCTCCCCCCGGCCCCCAGGTCCACATCCAGAGCCTGCAAGAGCCTTTTGTTGAGGACTCCTCCTCCCTTGGCTGGCTCATCTGCCCCTCGCTAAGCAGTTCCCCGGGGGAGAATGGGACAATGGGGAGCTGGCATCCTTTCTTGTGCAGCCTCTTGCCTACTACTGCAGTGAGAAAGTGGAGACTTGACTGCTCCTCCCAGCCTGGCCGCTTGTCTTAAGGGACGACCTTGACACCTGGCGGCTCAGCTGACAACCCGCGTGGCTGCAGCTGGTGGCTTGGTGGTCAATGACATGAGGGGATTTTTCTGATATTATACCATCCTGGAAAAACAAGGATAAACCAAACTTGATAATGCAGGAATTTTTTAAAAAGATACTTTGCTAACAGATTTCCTAAAATTTACAGTAGTGTGTTAATTTTCAATCTATTTTTTCATAGTATTGTGTAAGGGTATAAATTTCCCCTTAAGTATCTCTTTAGCTCCGTTGCATGAATTTTAATATGCAGAAAAAGCAGCATTAAGACACCGATATGGGAGCATCCCTGGTATGTCCAGAGTTTGCAAGGAGGCCGGTGGTGCTACAAATTTTCCAATTTCCAATATAATTTATTCTCTGACTTCTGAGTAATTTAGAATTGTTTTATAATTTCCAAACGTTTTCAGTTACCCCATTGCTGTAGTTTGTAGCTTAATTGCATGGTGACCAAAGAATATGGATAACACAATACTAATCTTCTAGTATTTGTTGAGACTTGCTTTGTGTCCTAGTGTTATACGTGGCCAACTTCCGTAAATATTCTATATGTACTTAAAAAAATGAATAGTCTCTGTTAGATACAGAGTTGAAGATATTTCAGTGAGAATCAAGTTTGTGAATCGTGTGGTTCAATCTTCCATAGCCTTCTAATTTTTGGTCTACTTGATCTATGAGTTGAAATCACACTATTAGAATACAGTGTATTAAAATTCCCCACAGTCACTGTGATTTGGCAATTTCTCTGGGTTGTATGTATGTAAATGTAGAAAAGATATGGAGATATTTTCTCCATTCTCCTGTGGCCTTAAGAGAAAGAACCAAAGTGTTTATGAGCTGGGGGTTGAGGGTTGAGGTAGGGGAGGCACGAAGGAACAAGAAACTAATCCTGACCTAAAGAAGAGACAAGGACAAGTGCTCGAGTTTTTGTTTTTTTTTTTTTTTTCATTTAATTATTTACCAGGTAAAAAAGAAAAAATAGTGATTGTTTCTCTTCACCCCCAACATTTCCATTTCCCAAGGTCCAGTGGGAGGGAAATTCATTGACCAGAACAGTGATTTGTGCTCCTGGCCTGGAGCAAATTCTCTGCTCTACCCACCCGGGGTAGGAGCGAGGGACAGGGCGAAGGGCTCCAGGCAGATATCCTTGCGCCTGGGCAGCAGAGTGGCAGTGTGGCTGTCATCTTTCCTTCCCCCTGTTGCCAGAGCATTCAGAGCCTCTCCTGCCTGTCCTCCCACCACACCCTCCCAGTTCCTCCAATGAAGCGGGAAGATGGGGCTGCAGGCGGCAGGGGCGTGCAGAGCCGCCGAGGAAGCACAGGGCAGACCCTGCAGAAGGGCAGGACCTCCTGCGTCTATTGCACATCCTGGCTCAGACCCCCTGCCCTGAGCAGTGGGCTAAAAGCAAAATGCTTTCCAGATTCAAACAAAGAGCCTGTTGTTGTGTGCCAGGCTCGAGAAGGGGAGGTGTATTGTTGTGTGGCTCATTCTGGAAAATAAATATATACTTTTAAATTTAAGTTACTCATGATGGGGCCAAGGCAAAAATTTCGCCTCTTTAAAAAACCATACATGATTTGGACATCTTGGGGGCCCTGGAGTCACCTGGGCCTCCCCCCGTGCAAGTGCAAAAGACCCAGAATAACCCCCTCCCCGTCGGCAGATCTCCTTCTGCGTAAGATGGAAGAGGCAGTGTCCACCAACCACATGAGCCCCCTCCCAGCTGTCACAACTCTGAGCCACTCAGGGGTGACCTTTTCTTCTGAACACTTGGAGATTTTGACAAATAACCCTAGTGAAAAATCTTTTACACTGGATGTTTCTCCAATGAAATAGCAGCTATTAAGTCCCCTCATATAAAACTTTTAAGTATTTGAGTCTCATTCTTCTCATTACCAGTGGAAATTGGGTGGGACAGGAATGAGTTATTTAACTGACAGTATGGACAGAATAAACCCCTCTGAAAGACCGTGGGGGTGGCTGGTCGGGGGGACTGATTTTGATTTGGCAAAGCTGCACATCTTTCACCTTCATGGGCTGGAACGAAGCTGGTGGGTGAAGACAAACCTAACTGAGCCAATGACAAGAACTGCAGGCTATGAGAGACGACAGGTCAAACACACGACTGTATAAAGTGTGGCACTAGAAAGACGAGAAGGCAGGTCCATGACACCAGCTGGGAGCACGCCTGCGGGCAACGCTTCCAGAGACCCTATCTGTCCTGTAGTAAGTGGCAGCAGCATCCAGATACACCAGAGTGCTTCTCCTTCCTCCTCTTCCCCACGAACTGTGAAGAGCTTCTCATTTAAATGACTATATACACACACAAGCCTGGTCTTGCTTTTACATGAGGGTCCTTCACTTGAGGGTCCTACAATGGCTTTAGACAGTCGGTTCCAATTGCCTTTTCGGAGATTTACTGCTTGGGACGGAACCTGCAAAGAGAAGAAATGGCTGAACACTACAACAGGAAAATCTTCAAAATGAAAGCATCCCAGTGTTTAAGGGACTGGGTCTTTTTTTTTTTTTTTTTTTTGAGACAGAGTCTCACTTTGTTGCCCAGGCTAGAGTGAGTGCCGTGGCGTCAGCCTAGCTCACAGCAACCTCAAACTCCTGAGCTCAAGGGATCCTGCTGTCTCAGCCTCCCGAGTAGTTGGGACTACAGGCATGCACCACCATGCCCGGCTAATTTTTTCTAAATATATATTTAGCTGTCCATATAATTTCTTTCTATTTTTAGTAGAGATGGGGTCTCGCTCTTGCTCAGGCTGGTCTCAAACTCCTGAGCTCAAACGATCCGCCCACCTCGGCCTCCCAGAGTGCTAGGATTACAGGCGTGAGCCACCGCGCCCGGCCCGGGACTGGGTCTTAATATAAGTAACGAACCCCCAACTCCCTTACAGGGCTCTGAGACCCCAGCAAATTGAGTCATTGGGCTGGGACCCACCAACTCTGCTAGCCAGAAGGCCACGTGCCCACCAGCAACCCTGGAGAGCAGCTCCGTACCTCCTTCTGATAAGGACAGCTTCTCAAGTTCAGCTTCAAGTTCAGCATCTGAGATCCTAGGGTTAGGCACACTGTTGGTATAAAACGTCTCATGGGGGTTGTCGGGCAGATCCAAAGGTTCTTTGGTGGTGTCCTGAAGGAGGATGTCCAACTCCTTCTCCAGTTCCTCACTGTCAAAATCTGGACAGAAGAGACGACATCAGAACACACAAACTCCAGGAAGAAACGCATTAATGAGTCCAGGACTGAGGTTACCAAAGCCACTGAGCTTTACGAAAGATGCCCAGGCCTCCTTGCAGGTTAAGAATATCATGTGAGTCAGGAGACAGAGGGTGCCTTCAAGCGGATACTGCTTTTCCATCTAGAGCTAAGGCATCAAGGAGGTGTACTCTGCTAACCCCGTGGAGGGACACTGCCTCCCCTCGCCCTTCAGGAAGGATCTTCGGGTCAGAGCACGGAACGCAGGAGCGCAGATGCGTCACTAGCACAGCCTCTCCAGGAGGAAATGGCAATTTCCTCTTACTGCTCCTGCAGAAAATCCCAGTCGGGTCTGCTAGGAGAAGCCTCCCCGCACCAGAGAAGCAAATCCACAATGAAACCCCAGCACAGGGAAGCGAAGTCCTCTTAGAAAGAAAGGGAGAAAGGGAGAAAGCATCATCTCGACAACTCACTCACCTAAGCCATTGGTTACCCCACCAGCCAGAGTCTGAGAAACTTCATCCTGGGTGTCACAGAGCTGTAAGAGACAAGTGCAAACCCTGGAACTGGGAATGGTGGAATGGTGGCTCTGAGCATCTCGGTCTTTGGGGAACAATTCTAGGGTGACAAAGCAAGACCACCACATCTGAGAATCAAGGAAAGATTCCTTCAGTTCACAAGGGAACAAGTCAAGTTTGGGAAAAGAGGACATGCAACAAAGTCACATCTGTCCCCCGTAACTTCCCTCTGTGTGTGCCCCTCCCTGGCCCCTTCCTGTACCTCTTGGATCTGATCCACGAGGCTCTCTGCCTTCTCCACTGTGACATCCTTCATGGAGAGTTTTAGTGCTCCTACCCCAGCCTGGTAGGCATTAAATACCTAAAGAGAAAGCAAAGTTGTCGGTGCAAATGACAAACATTTGGCAAAATATATATATAATGTTTCAGTTCCAAAAGATAGCTTTGGGGGTTTTCTGTGACCCAAGCTCAATTCAGCGCACGAGCACTGGGGCCAAACTTCCCAACAGGGAGGGCAAAGGCAACCCCACCACATCCTAAAAGAACCCAGGCGTCCTCCGAACAGCCAAGCCGCGGCTGTGGGGCTGAGCGGTGCATGCTGGAGAGACCAGCCGGTGTGGAGCGGAGGGAGCGGCTACCATCTGATCTGTCTGGGAGGCACAGATCCGGTCCAGAATGCCTTGAACAGTGTCCAGCTTGGCATGCAGGGCCTCAATGCGCTTCTCCGTCCGTTGCTTGGCCTTGAGAGACCTCAGTGCCTGGGGGGCGTGGAGACTTAGTCAGGACTGGATTGGACAAGCCAGAGGGCAAGAGGAAGACAGCCCTTCCCAGACAGTAAGTCCACCCCATGCCTCCTTCCCTCTCGTTTGTAAAATCAGCTGTGGTGCCTGGGCCCCCTGCAGACTGTCCCCTCCAGCCTGCAGCAGGCTGCTCTCTGAACTGCTAGGCACCTCTCCTGCGGCCCAGGACACTGCCACGTGGTGGAGGGGAAGAGAACTCACCAGTTGCTTCTTTCCTTCCCGGCATGCCCGGCGGGCTTCTTCTTTACACCTGTGAAACAAAGGGACAGATGGAAAGGGACAGATCGAGATGACAGTGCCATAGGATGGGCGTGGCAGGGTTCTCAAGAGTCCCTGAGAACAGCACTTAGTTAAGGTGGTCTGAAATCTGAAGACCAAATCCACTCTACCCAACGGCAAGGAAAATCATGCCCACCAGCCCACTGCCAAGCTCCTGCAGCAAGGCAGGCGTGCGGGAAGGCAGACTGACTAAGGATAAGCCGTTTCGATCCACAGGGAGAGAACAAGCAAACAGGGCAGCTCACACACACCTTCGCATTTTGGGAGACAGGAAATCGGTTCCTAACACCAACCATGACCTTGGACATATCCCTTCGCTTTCCAACAAGGCTGGATCTCCCCCATTTTAAGATGGCGTGAACACTTTCTAATCCAGTGTCTATGTGTTCCTTTCCGAGTGTTCGTGTGCCTTGACAGGGGGAGGAGGAGTCCCCAGAAAGACCTCTGCGAAGGCAGAGACCTGTCTTGTTCACTGTTGTACCCCGAGTCCCAGAGACAAGGCCTGGCTAACGGTCCAGTGAATATTGGCACAGAAGACCATAAACATAACACACAGTCGTAATCTTGGTCAGGGGGGATTAAGACTCGTTTTCTTTTTTTTCCTTTGTGATATTGTGTTTTCCATGATTTCTGCATTGAACAGTTAGTACTTTTTTTTTTTTTAAAGAGTCCACAGATAACCAATGTTTTGCTGGCTCCAAGAGCCAGGGAAGGCAGAGGGTGGGGGGCTGAGCACAGGGTAAAAGTTACCTCTCTGCTTCCTGGGATAAGGACTCCACTTTGCGCGAGAGAAGCTGCTCACTCTGCATCAGCTGGTACACCCCGACATCCACGTCATTGACAGGAGACACCTTGGCATGTGGCCCCCGGGCAAACTTCACAATCTGAGGGATAGGGACAAATTATTGCTGTCCCTACCATAAAGCTGAGCAATTTCCAAGCAAGAGTGCCGGTGGGCATGTGGGTACAACGGTCTCCACTTATCTGTGGGGGACACATCCCAAGACTCCCAGCAGATTCCTGAAACCTCAGACAGTACTGAACTCTATACAAACATACTACGCACGAGTTTTTTTTCCTTCCTCACAGTTTTTCCAGTAGAAGATTCATTCTTACCATAGATTTTAGCAAGCTCAGCATGTGATTCTTTTTCTTTTGTTATTAGGTCGAGAACTTTCACATTTTCATTTAAAGGAAGCACTTTCTGACTTCTCTTTGGCATATCCAAACTGCCAGCATCACCACTCTTGTGCCTTGGGGCCATTACTCGTATAATAAGGGCTACTTAAACATAAGCACTGTGATTCCACGACAGACGATCTGATAACCAAGAAAGCCACTAAGTGACTCACGGGCAGAGAGTGTCTACAGCGTGGATACACTGGACAAAGGGACGATTCATGTCCTGGGCAAGATAGAGCAGGATGGTGTGAGATTTCATCATGTTACTCAGAATGACATGCAATTGAAAACTTATGTTCATGTCTGGAATTTACCATTTAATATTTTTGGACTATGGTTGACCACAGATAACTGAAACCTTGGAAAGCAAAACCGTGGCCAAGGGGGACTACCGCATGCACTTAATAAGTCATTGCTGAGTCAGTGAGTGAACAGACGGACTTCCATACCTTCTCCCCATTCTGCTCGAGGACTGTGACCCTCTTCTCCTTCTGCAGCTGCAGCAACACCAAGTAGAAGGTCCTCTCATCTGGGCAGGAGTTGGCACAGAGGGCGCTCAGCTCCGAAAGGGCCACCACAGGGTGGGAGGAGAGAGGGGAGTTCTGATACAGACGATACACCTCCTCGGCCTTTTCCTGCAGGGAAGGCAAAATGGGCTTACAGGCCCTGGTCACCACCATGGGACACAGTGAGCCCTGACCCTAAGCTTCAAAACTGTGATCACACAAGGCAATAACAGGGACACACTGACCCCAACCTCCCTAAAGTAGTAGCTTTTTTATAAGGAAAAAGGACTTATTTTTTTAAAACCTTGGAAAGCTGAGTGACTGTATGAAGTGAGGCATGTGACATGTGGGGAGCTGGCCGGCTCTGTGCTTGCATTTCTGTCTGGACTTCACGTTTCTGCCTCTCCCTGGCCTTGGCTCCCCAAGGGAAGAGTGAGGCGGTGGGTGCAGTGGACGGAGCTGTGAACTGGGCTGAGGCCTGATTTCTAGCCTGGCCAATGCGACCCTGGACCAGTCGCCGTCTCACTGTCCTCAGTAACCTTCTCACAAACCAAAGAGGGTGGATGAGATGGCATCTGAATTCCCTTCCAATCCTGGCTGTTCCGTTTTTCCGCCGATCGGCAACACTGCAAACGCTGCAAAAGGACTGCAAAGGAGGACCTGAGCTTGGCCCAGAACCACCCAAACCACCCTGCAGTCTCTGCCGGGACCCTGACGGAGCCCTGGAGCCCTGGAGCTCCGGGCGCCGGGTGGGGGAATAAGCACGTGGGTGGGGAGAGGAAGTGTAGATGGGAAGAAGGGGGTCCCCCCAAAGAAAATGTGGGCTGTTCAGTCAAACATCCCAGGGGACAGAGAGAGACTGGTAGCTTTTGGAGACCTCCTTAATCTGAGGCAGAGTGTGTTGGGGTCTGTCGAGGTGAAGAGAGACGGGTGCTTCCATTGGGGTCGGGTGGGGATCCTGAACTGGTCCAGCTGTGTGGAAGCTTCCAGGGCTGTGCAAGGGCCCTGAGGTCAGGCTCGGTCTGTGCGTTTCAAAAATAACTGCTGTCTACAATGCACTTCTGCCACTCAGTGTTCGGTCCGTGTTGTAAACACACACACACACACACACACACACACACAGAAAGGTTCCCACGACCCCATCCATAGCAGTTTTGGTGGAGTGGTGGCTGAAGCAGGTCTGCACCGGGTGACAGAGTGAATGGGAGGTGAGGAAGTGGTGACAATAAAGCTTGATGGAGAAGGAGACAGCAGTCACCAGGCAGGGCCCAGGAGACAATGTGTGACGGGAAAGGCTGGGGTGGGTTTGGAGGCTGAAGAAGGAGAGTATCAGAGAGGGAGACGGGCGGACAGGGCAGAGGCGAGCTGATGGGACAAAGGGACAAGCATCCTGAGTATGGGGGAGGGGGGCGGAGACGGGCTCCGAGGAGGGTAGGCTGGGTGAGAGGACAGCAAACTGCAGGCCTGACTCAGGAGAGTCTACCTTCTCTGTGAAGTGCCCGTAGGGAGTGAAGAGGACAGAGAATGGAAGGAGTGTGTGAGGGAACGGGAGAAGACAAGAAAGCTGGGCTGCTGAGTGGCTCTGGGGGCCACCAAGGGGACCTCAGTCTGGGAGACATGGTGACTTTCTCCAGCAGGGATGGCAGACTGAGCGGCTGATCTAAGGCTGTGGATCTGCCGGGCGTCTCCTGGCATGGACCGAGGGACATGCAAAGGAGTGGAGAACACATACGAGAAAGTCAGCCAAGCAATGGGCCAAGCGATCTGGGCGGGGCAGGAAGGGCAGGCCAGGAGGAAGCTGACTGACCAGGACAGTATGAAGGGACCAAGGCCCTGGTGGCCTCTTCGAGGCAGAAGAGCATGGACAGGGGCAGGCAGGCCATCAGTAAGCTGGAAGGGGAAAGTGCATAGTCAGAAAGTAGAAAGCTGGGCCTAGTTTGCTGATTTGGGGGCAGGCAAAGCTGAAAGCCACAGCGTCCTCAAAAATCCTGTGAAATTCTTATCAGTAAACCACAGAAGGCAACGCACTTCCTCAACTATAGCTTATCGTTAATCCCTACAAATACTAGCAAATAATCAACGGTTGGTTCCTGACAATTCCCAGACAAAGGATCACCCTTGGAATGTCAAAGTCTAACTAACAAATAAATAATGCTACAAAGCATAGTAGAAGAGAGGTCAGATAAACTCAGTTATCAACTATGTCACCATGTAAAAGAGACAGTCTTTTTCGAAGAATGTACACAGGAATGCGGAGGGCCCTGCTATCACTCCAGATGACACCCCGACACCCCCTTCTGAGCACCCACCTTGAGCAGCTCCACAGCCACAAGCACCTCCTCGGCTGGGACCTTATTCTCCCCCAGCATGTTAGAAAGCGTCCACTTGAGAGGCTTCAGCAGGAAGACCCCAACCCCCCAGGAGATCCAGCTGCTGTCCACACTGGCCATGAAGTCTGACTCCCGCTGCAGCTCCCCTCGGCTGCGGGCAAAGAAAGAAAAGGGCATGTAGTAGCACTTAATGCAATGTCCCACTCCAGTTCCCTCCTCCACTCCACCTCCGGACCCCAAGAGAGGAATTTTACCATCATGATCATCACTGCCATTAATTAGGCACCTACTGTGTGCCAGCTATACAATACACAGCATGGTTTATACTACAGCCCTAAGCCTCACAACAATTCTGTAGGACAGGTGGTGTTATCAGCATTTTAACAATGAGAAAACTGAGGGACTGAGAAGGTAAGGAGAGAGGCCAAATCTAAACCAGGTTTTGCCAGGCTGCAAACCACAAGCGCTCCACCAAGACTACAGAGGCACAGCAGGCTACCAGACCCACGTTGAGATTTCCTTTGAAAAATGGAGCTCAAAACAATGAAGAGAAAATAATGGATCATTGTCAAGTGTCAAACATAAGGAAGAATACAAAGACGTACAGAGGAAGGACTCTCTGCTATTCCTAAGCTAGGGTGGGGATGGGATGTAAGTGTTTCATAGTAGTAACAACAGCAGCTACATTTACTAACTGCTTACTATGGGCCGGTCACTATGCTAAGGCAATATAAGGAATATCTCTTCAAATCCTCACAAGAAACCTAGGTACAATTATCACCATTTTATAATTAGTCAAACTGAGGCTTAAAGACAGCATAAAATTTGTCCAGGCCCACATAATTTAGCAAATGGCAGAGCCAGGATTTGGTTCCAGGCTGGTGGGCCATCAAGAAAGCTCTTAACTATTATGCTCTGCTGCTTCCATGGAGAAATATCTCCCTCATAAATCCTTCAGGTGCCAGACCCAGTCCAGCACCAGGAGGCCTCAACAGCAAGCCAGCAGTCAGGAGAGAAGATACGGAGGTGTTGCAGGTCTCTGGATTGGGAGTGGAGGACGATCTCCTTCTGCAATAAGGGGGCCCACTCTGGTCTCCTCCCTTACTGACTTCTTCAGCTACTGTTTCTCCTGTCCCCCACTTCAGGCATGAATTAAAACTTTTTCCACAGTACACTTTCTCAGAAAGGAGAATTTCAGAAAGGCTTGTCACGTCCATGTCAAACAATGAAAAGGTACTGGGAACAAAAGTCGAGAAGGTAGACCTCTTAATCAGCAACAGCAGCAAGCTAAAAACAACAACAAAAACCACATCAGAGTCAATTTCCTCCTTCCTTCACTGAGGGAGGTACCAGGCTAAGCTGATCTCAGTGAATATGTACAGTGTGACGTGCAAATGATTTAGAATCTGAAGACCAGCAGTCCAGTCCTGGCATTACCTCTAACTAGCTGTGTAACCCTGAGTAAGTCACTTGATCTCTCTGAGACTTAGTTTCCTCTTCTGCCTGCTGAGGATAACTCTATAACCTTGCCATAAGACTGTTGAGAGGGTCAGATGAAATGGCGTATGCAAAGTATGTGAAGTGTGTACAAATATTAAATATCAACGTTACCTCCTTAGGTACCTCCAAAACACTGCACCTATAGCACACGTTATCACCTACAGACCTTTTTAGGGCACCAAGATACTCAGTAAAGCTCTCCTCCTCCTTCATGTCCTCTGTGCTCCAAACAGCCTGTGCCAAGGACAAGCCAGACGCATGACCTGTGCCATGGGTTGATGCAAGATGCCCACAAGCCTCTTCCCTACGATTGCCCTCTTCCTAGCTCTGACCTTCCTTAGCTCAATAAATCCTATCTCGTAGACTTTCTGCTCCAAGAGTAATTCAAATTTGGAGGCCCTTACGAAGTAACTACAAGACGGGATTCCAGTCCAGACAAACCATTCTCATCTCTGCCAGGCTGGCTTCTCGTTTTACTGTCCGGAATACATCTAATCGGACTATCCTGGTCTCCAATCTCCTCCCAGGTCCCCCCTCTCTCCCCCAGCCTCTTTCTTATCTTCTTCCTTTTTCGTCCACTGAACGAACACTGGACGCCTACTCTGACCCAGACCCTGGGCTGGGCGCAGTGCACTGTCAAAGAACAGGACCGGGTCCCGCCCCACCCGCCCGGCCCCGGCCCCGGCCCGCCCCTGGCCCGCCCCTCACCGCAGCAGGTCCTGCAGCACGGTGGCCAGCCCCAGCGGGACGCTACCCTTGCGCTGAAAGGCCTCCTGCAAGTCCCGCAGACGCAGGCGCACCACCCCCTGGCGGCGGCTGTGGCTCAGCACCAACGGCGCCCAGAAGCCCATCTTGCTGTCCCAGTCGGTGCTGTTCACCTCGCGACTCCTCTTGAAGGCGGAGAACAGGAAGGACATGCGCTCCTCATCCTCCTCCCACTCGGGGGGCAGTAGGCCTGCCGGGTCTGCCCCGGCCAGGGCCTCGGCCTCCCGCTCCGGGGACCACATCGGAACCCCAGCCCCGGCAAGGACCCGAACACAACCCTGGCCCTGGTCCTCTTCCGCCCTAGTTCCCTCCCGGCTTCCGTTCCCGGACCACCTCCTTCTCTGTCATCACGTCACCGCCACCCTCAGCGTGAAATAAATCCTGGCAGTCCTCAAGGCGCATGCGTCAAGTTGCATTTGCTGTACCAGGAGGCGAAATGATGACGTTTTTACGGAGCGACCCCTCCTCCTACGGTCTTTGTGAGGAAAGAAGAGCTTCGCGCGTGCTCAGCAGGTAGATGCACATTGCACCCCTTTAGGAATCATAGAGTCCGGCAAAGCATTGTAGAGAGGCAAACGGTTACGCCTCTAATTTGTGGTTTGAGATGGTGGGACGCGAGAGTCCCCGCTAAGGGGCGCGAGTGGCTCCAGTACCTCCCGGATGGGTCTTTCTATCACGGTTTACCGCTCCTAGACCAGACGTCCTTACTTCAGACATTTAAACTTCCAAGATATCTTCCTTTTAAGATAATGTCAGCCGATAAAAAGAACTGTCCGTCACTCAAGCTCTGTGACGGTGCACACACTTGTTTTTAGAGATATATAAGCTTCTACTACTCTTTCTCCGCACCTTCTGCCCTGGCGTGTTTCCATCTGAGTCTCAATATCTTACTGATCCTTTAAGGCCCGGCACGATTCTAAATAACTTTTGCCTGAAACCTTCTTCAACTGTCCTGCCTCATTGTTGATCTCTCTCCTGGACTACACAGTTTAGCATTTACTATTGTGTCTCCTGTTCCTTCCCTAGTTCCTTAAGGACAGGTAAAATGAGCTCATATATATGAGATTCTCAGAAAAAAAAGAATTTTAGGAGCAATGAAGCTGTCCAGTGTGTTGGGAGTAAATTGATTTTCTTCTTAACTGACCCATTTATAAAGTGAAAGGAGTTTCCTGTTTGATGAAACAAAGTAACAATTGCCACCGTTAAATGTTAATCTTGCCTCTGCTACTCACTGACTGTGGCCTTGGTCAAGTACCTCACCTTTCTGAGCCTGTTTCGTCTTATGTAAAATAATATTTCCGAATAGGGTTGTTTGAAGAAAATGTTGATTGTGTGTAAAGTACCTAGCACATAGTCTACTAGGCATTATTACTGAGTTTCCCCGTGTATAGTAGTTGGAACTCAGGGTAAGAAAGAATTTCAATAAGCATTTTGAGGGAGGAAAAGAGATATATGATTCGGTATACAAATGTGCATATTAACTGATATCTATGTATTCTGTCAGATTTCTCCAAGCACTTTCACAGCCAATACTCGTTTAATACTCATAACAACTCTATGAGGTATTGATTCTTTATCCATTTTACAGAAGAGAAAGTTGAACCACAAATATTTTAAGTCTGGTGGAGAACATTCTAGAAAAGAATAGTGTAGGATGTGAGCAAAGAATTTGTACTCTAAAAAGCACATTTCTGACATGCTGTCATGTCCAATAAAATGGCTGGTTGGTTTGTGTCATGAGAGAGACGAGGTTGTTTTCTTACCTTGGTCTCTGTCTGATGAGTCCTACACCTAAGCATATTTTAGGAGAGTAAAGTTATATACCTGAGGCTGCCTGACACCTTCAGGCAGAAAGCTCTCCACTTTGACCTTTTGGAGGCTGAGTTACTGGGCGTGGCAGAGAATGGATAAAGCTCTGCTAATCCTGAGAAGGAATATGGGGCATCTGGCAAGTTCTTTCTCACCTCAGGGCTTCCACCCACTACCCTCTTCCTCTGCTCTGCATGACTGGCTTGTTTTCATCCTTTAGTTCACAGTTTAAATATTACCTCCTCAGAAAAGCCTTGTTGAACGCCCTATCTAAAATAGCACCCTTGGGATGTTAAAACAGATGGGTCAATTTGACAACACCTGCTGATTAATCTTAATATTGCAAAAAGAATGACAAGACATTTATGTGCTTCCTGAAGTAATACAACAGGAAGTACACAGAACCACCTATGAAGTATTTTGTCAAAAAATTGAATCTGATCAAGCCACTAGACCTATGTACTAATTCATGGGGGTAAAAAAAATCAGAAGATAGAGGAACATGGTAAGTGAAAATTGAAGTTGCAGTCAGCAATATCCAGACTGTGCAAAATACTACTTAATAATGGCCTTGTCAACAAAAAGACTTTTTTTTTTTTTCAGACAGTCTTGCTCTGTCACCCTGGGTAGAGTGCTGTGGCATCATCATAGCTCACTGCAACCTCAATCTCTTGGGCTCAAGTGATCCTTCTGCCTCTGCCTCCTGAGTATCTGGGACTACTGGGACTGTAGGCACATGCCATGATGCCCTGCTAATTTTTTCTACAGCCACCTTCTCACGTATGTGCTTAGCGCGTGTGCACCGGGAGAGGGCGCTCTGGTGTCTCCTCTTCTTTTAAAGACAATAACTCCCATTATGGGGCTCCACCCTCATAACTTCATGTAAACCTATGTGCCTCCCCACAGCCCACGTCCTAATACCATCACATTGGGAGTTAGGGTTTCAACGTGTTAATTCTGGGGAGATTTAAGCATTTAATCTGCAACAGTGCTGGCATGGCAAGTGCCTTTATGTTTTCATGTACAGTAACACTGACTTGTGAAAAATACCTTTTTTTTTTTTTTTTTTTTTTTGCTCAAAACAACAGAAATTTATTCTCTCACACTTCTGGAAGCTAGAAGTTGAAGAGCAAGGTGTCAATAGGACCATGCTCCTTCTGAAGCCTCTAGGGGACGGTCCTTCCTTACTTCTTTCAGCTTCTGGTAGTCCCAGGAGTTCCTTGGCTTGTGACAGTGTAACTCCCATTTCTGCCTCTGGTTTTACTTGGCATTCTCCATATGTGTCTGAGTCTTCGCAAGGACAATGCCTTACAAGGGTAGTAGTCATATTGGATTAGGAGCCCACCCTACTCCAGTGTGACCCTAATCTGTTTTAAAAAAAAAATAATTGTGGTAAAATATACATAAATAAAATTTACCATTTTAACCATTTTTAAGTGTACAGTTCAGTGACATTAAGTAGATGCACATTGTTGTGCAAACATCATCATTGTCAATTTCCAGAATTCTTTTCATCTCCCCATACTGAAGCTCTGTATTCATTGAACAATAACTCCCCATTCTCCCCTTCCTGCAGCACTTGGTGACCAATGTTCTACTTTATGTCCCTGAATTTGACTACTCTAGATGTCTCATCTAAGTGGAGTCCTACATTATTTATCCTTTTTGACTAGCTTATATTAGTCCTTTTATGACTGGCTTATTTCACTTAGCATAATGTCTTTAAGGTTCCTTCATGTTTATAGCATGTGTTAGAAGTTCCTTCCTTTTTAAGGGTGAATGACATTCTGTTGTATGTATCTATCACATTTTGTTTATCCATTCATCTGTCCATGCATACCTGTGATATTCCCAAATTTTGGCTATTGTGACCAAAGCTGCTATGAACTTGGATGTACTATCTGTTGAATTCCTGCTTTCAATTCTTTTGCATAAATGCCCAGAAATGGAATTGCTGGATCAAATGATAAGTTCATGTAGATTTTTTTTTTTTTTTTTTAGAAACTACCATACCCTTTTCCTTTTTTTTCTCCTTCCTCTCCCCTCCCACCTGCTTGATTTCCACTGAATTTTACTACCATGTGTGCCCGTCATTACATACTGTTTTCCATAGTGGCTGTACCATTTTACATTCCCACCAGCAGTGCAAAAGGGTTCCAGTTTCTCCACATTCTTGTCAATACTTGTTATTTCTGTTTTGTTTTTGTAATAGTGAACTTGATGGATGTGAAGTGGAATGTCATTGTGGTTTTGATTTGCATTTCCCTAATGATTAGTGATATTGGGCCATTTTCATCTGGTTATTGGCCATTTATATGTCTTCTTTGAAGAAATGTCTATTCAAGTCTTTTACTCATTTTTAAATTGGATTTTCATTATTGTTGTTGTTGTTGAGTTATAGGAGTTCCTTGCACTCTGAGTATTAACCTCTTACCAGATATATGATTTGCAAATATTTTCTCCTCTTCTGTGGGCTGCATTTTCATTCTGTTGATAGTGTCCTTTGTTGCACAAAAGTTTTAATTTTGATGAAGCCCAATTTACCTATTTCTCTTTTGTCATCTGTGGTCTTGGTGTCATAACAAATCATCGTGAAATTGAATGCCATGAAGATTTTTGCCTTTTTTTTTTTTTTTTCAAAAAGTGTTACAGTTTTAGTTCTTACACTTAGGTCTCTGACCCATTTAGAATTAATTTTTGTGTATGGTATAAGTTAATGGCCCAACTTCATTCTTTAGCAAATGGAAATCTAATATCCAGTATTCCTCCTACCATTTGTTGCAAAGACTATCCTTTCTCCATTGAATGATCATGGGACCATGGGTCAAAAATCATTTGACCACATATGGGAGGGTTTATTTTTAGGCTCTTCATACTATTCCATTGGTCTATATGTGTGTCTCTCTGCCAGTACCACACTAGTTTGATTCCTGTAGCTTTGTAGTAAGTTTTAAAACCAGGAAGTATGAGTCCTCCAACTTTGTTCTTCTTTTTCAGGTTTGTTTTGGCTATTTGGAATTTTTGAGATTCCATGTAAATTTTGGGATGAGTTTTTCTAGTTCTGCAAAAAAATCCTCCTTGGGACTGTGATAGCAATCAAACTGAATCTATAGATTGCTTTCAGTATTACTGACATCTTAACAATCTTAAGTCCTCCAGGCCGGGCACCGTGGCTCGCGCCTGTAATCTTAGCACTCTGGGAGGCCGAGGCGGGAGGATTGCTCAAGGTCAGGAGTTCGAGACCAGCCTGAGCAAGAGCGAGACCCTGTCTCTACAAATATAGAAAAATTAGCCAGGTGTGGTGGCAAGCGCCTGTAGTCTCAGCTACTGGGGAGGCTGAGGCAGGAGATCACTTGAGCCCAGGAGTTGAAGATTGCCCTGAGCTATGATCATGCCACTGCACTCTAGCGCGGGAGACAGAGCAACAAACACACTGTCACAAACAAACGAACAAAAACCTGAAACCAAAAGCAAGATGATTTACTCGCAAGGTGGTGATGGCGGTAGGGCGTGGAAGTCTTTTAGTGATTATGGGTTCAGACCCCCGCGGTCATGGCTTCTGCAGCCTTCATTCCGTCCACCCATTCCTTCTTTGAGCACCTGCTTGGTGCCAACACCAGCTACTGAGATGCTAAAATCAACGCCTGCCCCGGAAGCTTGCACGGGACCAGAGTGGCAAAGCGACTCCAAACAGTGACTACAGCACTGGGTCATTGAGGAAGGGGAGGAACAGAAGCTGGGAGCGGGTGGGAGGCGGCGAGGTAGAGGGTAAGGCAGTTTAGTTTCCTGAACAGGCGCGGAAGATGCCCCGAAAAGGGGGCGAGATGAGGACGACCCTTGAATACTGCCTCTGAACCTAATTTTCCTGTTTATGACAGAGCGCGCTGCTGTTCAGAATTGCACCTTGCGGATTGCGCAACACACCAGTTGGTGCAAAACTGGGCGGACTCAAGGACCGTCGTTTACCAAAAAAAAAAAAAAAAAAAAAGGAAATTAGGCGAGACCTCGAATTCTTGGCAGTCACACCGAATTCCGGGAGAGCAGCGTGTGGGGACACAAGAGCGGCATGCGGACACGAGTGCCACGCACCCGGCAAAGTACGGGGAGGTTTCTGCGCTGACGATTGACCCTGAGGTGCCGGGAACCGGAGCGCTCCCTAACACCATGGGACAGCGGGGACAGAGCTCACCGGCAGCCTCGGGGGCCCTAGCAGGGCGCGCCCCAAACTCCAGGCCGGCGTGGGGAGCCAGGCCTGGGCCCCCGAGACCCTTAGGTTCCTTATGTTCGTCATTGTCGGTGTCCTGCCGTCGGTGAGTCCCGCCGCAGTCCCGCCGCAGTCCCAGGCTGGGGAGAGCGCACCTGGTGCCGGGAGGGGGCGAGTGGAATAGGGGACAAAGAGGGGGTGCCTGACCTGGGTCACCTGCAGCCTAGCATTTCGGGGCAGGACAAACCCGTCGTCAGATTCGGGAGAAGACCGGGGTCCCCGGGCCCCCAAGACCGACCCGGGCCGGGAGGGACAAGAGCCTTCGGCTCAGGGGAAGGGGTGGGGACTTCACTGGCGCGGCGCTCTCGTCTCTACTTCTCAGGATCAGGGCATCGCACTCCATGGAGCAGGCCGGGGCTAACCTCCGAGCCACAGTGATTGCGTGTAGGGGAGCGCTGGGTGGGGGAGGGGAGTGAGTCATTTCCCTCTCTCCACCCCACACCACTCTTCTCCTCCCTCATCTCCTCTCCCACTTCTTCCTTCTTGTCTTAACCAAATCAATTAAACAGGCAGCCAGTGAAAAGTAACATTCCCTCCGCTGCTGTCTGTTCTTTTGAGTTCCTCTCCCCTGAGAGTCCCCTGGGAGCAGTTTCGTTCCAGTCACTTGCTTATCAACAGGTTCAGGGCTGTGTATAAGTGAATCCCCAGAGGGACTGCGCTGTCCTGCCCCGCACCAGCTTGGCCCAACTTGCTGAGCTGTAGTATAAACTGCAGACAGTATTCCGAAGACTTAATGCATAAGAGAATGCAAGATTGTCTCATTAATAATTTTTTGTATATTGATTACATGATAGGATGGTAATATTTTGTATATACTAACTTAGGTAATATATATTATTAAAATGAATGCTATTTGTTTCTTTTCATTTTCTTTAAATGAGACAGTTAGGAAACGCAGTCTCATATTCCTGGCTGCTCTCTGTCCCTAAGGACAGCTCTGTGCAGCGCGTTGCACACACATCTCATTTAATCCAATCGCACTCTGGTGGGCTGGGTGCGGTTGGTCCGTTTTAAGGCTGACTTTTTGCTAGAGTCTGTCGCCGCCCCACCTGGCCCTGGCAGTGAGGCTGAGCTGGGTGTGAACCAGAGACCCTCCCAGCCCAGGCCCTGGGCTTTCTGCAGGTGCCGGCATGGCCACCCTGGGACCTGCTCCTGTGACAAGCGCAGCCAAGCAGCTTCCCTCCTCTGAGTCCCTGCTGCACCCACTCTCCGCCCCACCCTCCGGCTCACACCCCACATTGTTTTCTGCCTCCACAGCTCCCTCCATTCTCCCCAGGGGGCTGCAGCCCTGCCCGAGGACAGGACTCTCTGGTGACCTTGACTTCCGCTCCCACCCAGCACCTTGGGTGCAGGTGGGGCCCCAGCTGCATGGGCTGGTTCTCTGTGGATGGGGAGCAGGTCGGGATGCTGGAGCCACAGTCGCCCCGCAGGGGAGCTCATTAGGTTCTAGGGTTCTAGGCCAGATGCAAGATCCTCTGCCCTTCCTGGACTGAGTCCCCACTCACCTGACTGTGTCTGTGGCTTTTCTCTACCTAGCTCTGAGGCTGTTCTTTGAGTCCTTCCTAAATGTCTTGCCCTTTAATTTCTAGAACCCACTGATGATGCTGATGGGCCAGACGGCCAGTGACATCCCCATGGCCAGACCCTGTGCCGAGGACCCAGAGGACGCCTTGTAGGAAATGCTGTTGTGATGTGTCACCAGGACAGGGCAGGAGGCCTCCGGTGCACACCCTGCTGGAGGCCTTGGACAGGCTGGGACAAAGATACACAAAGGAGACCATCAAGGCCCACCTGGTGGGCTTCGGAACGTTCATCTATCTAGATGGTGGGGCAGGCTCTACTGTGTCATTGGTGTGAAAGATATAGGTCCTTCTATGTCTTTTTTATATGTCTTTTTAATGTCATTTTATAGATCATTTTTGATCTGATTTTTGTACTGTAAGTTACAGTTAATATTTAATTTTTGGTAACTTAAAATCTTTAAGTTATATTAAATTAAATTAAATAATAGATACTTATCTGTCTATTTTTGTTGCTATACCTGAATACCTGAGACTGGGTCATCTATAAAGAAAAGCAATGCATTTGTTACTGTTCTGGAACTGGGAAGTCCAAGGCCTTAACTATCCGTCTGGTGAGGGCCTTCTTGCTGATGGGGACTGTGTGCACATCCTGAGGTGGCCCAGGGGGTCCTCTGGTGGAGAGGGCACACTGAGTGCCCAACAGTCTTCCTAACACACTTACTCTTGTGATGAGGAACCCACTCCCACAGTGACCCCTTAATCCATGAGTGGTTCATCGTTCTCGCGGGAAGAGCCCTTAGGACCCAATCCTGTCTTAACGGCCCCACCCCTTACTACTGTGACTTTGGCAATTAAGGTTCAAAGTGAGTTTCAGAGGGGACAGATATTCAAACCACAGCAATATTTTTTGAGTGTCTAGATTATTTCTGAATAAAATATAATACGAAATCATTAATTGCTAAACCTAAGTTTAGGCACAACTACTTTTGGCTTCTTATTCCAGAGCAACAAAAGGTATTTGGGTCTATCAATAAAAGTGATTTGTGCCACACTGGAAAACTATGCTATAAAGAAGAATATATTTCTAGAAATTATGAAATAATTTAGTCATAAATTTGTAAAAAATAATTCGTGATTTCTTGCTTTCCAATGCTGTGCCAGGACCAGGGTGCAGGGATGCAGCCTCCCCAAAGCCATGATCCTGCCTTGGTGGTGCTCACAGGATGAATGTCGGGGGAATAGGTAGGAGGGAAGGGAACCCCAGGGTGTATCCAGACATAGCCACGGTACCATTCTGCCTGGCCAGGGTACAGAGGCTCCGGGGCTGACTTTGTGGGTGCTGGTATTGAGGCACAGTGGAGGGAGGGAGGACCCAAGAGTGGCTTTCACTGCTGAGCCCAACTCTGGGGGCTAACCTGGACCACTTGTCTAACCTTACACAAGTGGCCTCCCTATGGCGGGTAACCACAGCTTCTGCCATGCCTGGAGGGGGGCCAGCTAGTGACCACATGCAGTAAGGTTCCATGAAAGCGCTTACAGACTGGCAAGGTCAGCTGGTGTCTGAATGATACAACAGGCTCCGTCCTGGTGATGGGCTCAAGCACCTGTGCTTACGGGTGGGCCCCACTCTCCCGTCCTCACCCGGCCAGGGTGACACAGGAGTGTGACACTGAAGACAGACAGTTAAAAGAATGAAACGTGACAGTCCTGCTATGCAAGAGCAGGGCCCCTGCTGCCACTGCAGCCCAACCCCACCCCCTCTTCCATTTCCCCGCCCCCTCTGTCCTCTGGGATGTAGCAGAATCTGTCCTCAGCTCTTAGTCCCTTACCCAGTTCTTCCAAGTACTTATTTTGTTCTTTTCTAGAAATGGGAGAAGAAACAAAAAAAGAGGGTGCATTGCCCAGCTTACATTCTGTGCACTGAGGCTGTCTGGGGAACACAGTACTCTGTTTTTTCAAGTTCTTGGCTTTTAGCAATTTCATACACACTCAGGAATCCCCTGCTTCTCACAGGTCCACAGGATCTAGCAGAACATTTACATTTTACTACTGATTGACACTTGAAAATAAAATCAGGTGCCTTGAACTAAAGCACGTTTCCTAAACTTTGTGACCTGGTCCTGTGAATGGCATGAGCACCCAGGGGCTCTGCGGGGCCCCCCGTCCCACACCCATCTGCACAGAATAGCCCGGGCCCAGCGGCAGAGCTGAGCCAGTTTGCATTTCTGTCCAAAATGCTACGAGATGGATGATTATGCAATATTTTTAAAAATAAAGAAAAGGAAAACTCAGAACATTATGGTTCACGTTCAGGGCATGGTAAAAATGGCAATGGTTTCATCATAATTACCTCTAAGCTATGATATGAGGATTAAAATTATGTATTTGAGAATGCTTAGTACATGGTAACGTTGAATAAATTCATTCCTTTATTGCTGGATAATAATTGTTCTAAATGTCAGTTAAGTGATTGCTTCATCAGTAATCCACCTAGAATTCCTTTTTGGAGGATGCATGTGTTCCGTGATTTTCCTGTCATTTACATATATCACCCTCAATATATTCGTGCATTTCATTAGACAGATGACTACAGCAAAGGGAGTCTCCATGTCATTCATCATTTGCGACATTTCTTTTAATTAATCCCTAATATTACAGCAAAGGAATGTACCAATGTTTCTTTATTCAGAATCTTGTTGGAGACATTTTATTTCTTTTGACATTTTTGGTATCTTAAATAATGCTCCCAGTAACATTATTATACATAAATATGTGCATAATCTGATTATAGAAACAGAGAGTCAAGAAGATAAAACAGGATTTGAGTTACTTATGTTTAAGATAAATTATTTGCACTACGTGATCATAGCCTGGCCACATTGATTTCCCTGGATTCCGCTATGTTTGGGAAGCTGTTTCCTGGACATATGGATGACACTGAGGACTTCGAGAGCTCGGTGGAGGAAGTAACTGCAGATGTGGGGAAATCACAGGAGAGCTAGAACTAGAAGTAGAGCCTGAAGATATGACTAAATTGCTACAATCTCATGGTAAAACTGGAACAATGAAGAATGGCTTCTTATGGATGAGCAAGGAACTTGATTTCCTGAGATGAGTCTTCTCCTGGTTAAGATTCGATGAACATCATGGAAATGACAACAAAGGATTTAAAATATTACAGAAACTTAATGGATAAAGCAGTGGCAGGGTTGGAGAGGATTCAGTCCAGTTTTGAAAGAGATTCTACTGTGGGTAAAATGCTATCAAACAGCAACGCATGCTAGAGAGGAACCTTTGGTGAAAGGAAGAGTCCATTGATGTGGGAAAATTCACTGTAGTATTTTCAGAAATTGCCACAACCACCCCAACCTTCAGCAACCACCGCACTGAGTCAGCAGCCACCAACATCGAGGCCAGTCCCTCCACCAGCAAAAAGACTGTGACTCTCTGAAGGCTCAGATGATCGTTAACATTTTATAGCAATAAAGTATTTTTAAATTAAGGTATGTACACTTTTTAGACATAATACTATTGCATTCCAGAGAGACTACAGTATAGTGTACCCTTAACTTTTATATGCACTGGGAAACCCAAAAATCTGTGTGATTCCTTAATTGTAATATTTACTAGATTGTGGTAGTCTGGAACTGAATCTACAATATCTTCCAGGTCTGCCTGCATTTCGGAAATCAACCCCTTATCTGATGTATGGTTCAAAAATATTTTCTCCCATCCTGTAAATTGTCCTTTGCCTCTGGTTATTGTGTCCTTTGTCTTTCATAAGCTTTTTAGTTCGATGTAATCCCCTTCGTTTGCTTTTGTTGCCTGTGCTTTTGTGTGTGTGTGTGTGTGTGTGTGTGTGTATGTGTGTGTTGGGGGGGGGTTATATCTAAAAAATCTTTGCCTTTCCTGGGCCAAGTCTGCCATGAAGAACAGAGCCAGGGAGAGGGGGCCCCACACGACACAGCCTCCCGCCAGTTAGAACAGCAGCTCTCCCTTTCTGAATGTCTCCCCAAACCTCCCATTGCAGGCTTTTCTCAGCCCATCCCAGCAGGAAGAAAATCTGTGCAACTGTTAACAAGAGTTACAGAGAATTCCAAGGAGAAACAGGAAAAATTATTCAAGGTATTTTGTGAAATAAAGAAAGTTAAGAATTTGAAGCACATATTTAATGACTGTGGATCCATCCTTTTTTATGTCTTTTAGGCATTTGCAATATATACTAAGAGAACATTCTGGAAGAACTTAAATTATCAGGGGCAGGATAAAGTATGGGATATTCATGTTGTTTCAGAGCTCTGGGTTTTAGAATATATTTAAAAAACATACGCACTTTGTCTACAGAAGAAGACTGTAGGCTTAGAACAAAGATACTCAACTTGAACCCTGGCCTGGCGATTCTTCAGCGCTTGCTTGCCAGGGCTAAAGGGGCGTTCCTGACCAGGGCAGGTGACTAGAGAAGTCACTTCATACAACGTGCCCTGGGCACTGACTCTGTACCAGGCCAGGTTGCAGGTGCTCTGCAAAACATTCTCCATGTCAGGCCAGGCATGGGGGCTCACACCTGTAATCCTAGCACTCTGGGAGGCAGAGGCGGGAGGATTGCTTGAGTTCAAGAGTTCGAGGCCAGCCTGAGCAAAGGCAAGACCCCATCTCTACTAAAAATAGAAAAAATTAGCCAGGCATTGTAGTGCCTGCCTGTAGTCCCAGCTACCCTGGAGGCTGAGGCAGGAGGATGGCTTGCGCCCAGGAATTTGAGGCTGCAGGGAGCTAGGATGATTCCACTGCACTCTACCCAAGCCCAGAGCATCCTAGGGTGACATAAACAATGTCTGCACGTCCTGACAGTTCTGCTTTAACACTAGAGGATTCTTCTTCAAAGATCACATTCTCCCATGTCCTGCGGCACCAGCATTCAGCAACACACCCTCACACGCAGTCTTCTTCTGCGGTTCCAACCATTTGGGGTGCTACAGGCAAAAACTCAACAAGGTCAATCAAGTTCAAGCCTTGTGGAGAAGGATGGGAGTTGCCCAAGGTGAGACAATTGGTCCAGGTTAGCCCAGAGCGTTGTGCTCAGCTCTGGAAGCCACTCCCAAGCCTCCTTCCCTTCACTGGACTTCAATACCAGCATGCACGACGTCAGTCCCCATCACCTGTGCCCGGGCCCTGCAAAACTGTGTGGGGGTTACCACCAAAGGCACCCCAGGATCTCTTCCCTCCTGCCCACTCTCCAGCCCCTCATTCACCCTTTGACCACCACGAAGGCAGGACCTCGACTCCAGTGGGCTTTGGGATGCTGGATCCCCGCACCCTATACCTGGCACAGCGCTGGACGCGGAGGGGCGGCTGGAAAGGCCTGACCCACGTGGGTTCCTCACCGAGGGCCATTCAGTGTCCTGTGCCAAGTAGTCTCCCACGCTCCTGCCTCCCAAGGGCTTTCCAGAATCTAACAGGGAAGGAAAATCCAGAAGAAAAGCTGGATTGGGTGCTCGCTTCGGCAGCACATATACTAAAATTGGAACGATACAGAGAT
The DNA here is from genome assembly GCF_041146395.1 of Eulemur rufifrons. Classification (NCBI taxonomy): domain Eukaryota; kingdom Metazoa; phylum Chordata; class Mammalia; order Primates; family Lemuridae; genus Eulemur; species Eulemur rufifrons. Next base: position 8,043,765 of record NC_090994.1, read on the forward strand.
TAGCAATTTTCAAAAAATTAAAAAAAAAAAAAAGAAAGAAAGAAAAGCTGGATTGGGTTACTTTGGCTTGCCTGACACCAGGCGCAATGGAGTGGAGATGACATTTAACTGACACCTAAACTGGACATGAGCTACTGGGGCCCAGCCCCTGCCAGGACGCTTGGCTGCAAAGAACAGGATGCAGGGACGTCCTTGTACCGCTGATGAGGGGGTGGGGAGGAGTAGCTGAGGTTTGGGCAAAAGTCCTGAGTCAGGTGGGGAAGTAGTTCGGAGTTGAAGAACAGGAGGGACAGGCGCGGTGTGAACATGGTGGGATCGGGCAGCTCCTGGAATCCCGAGTCTGAACTACCACCCTGTTCACAGCGCAGGACGCAATCGCGGGGCGCGTCGCCTCCGCTCGGCCCCCACTCCCCGCCCGCGCTCACTGGTCCCACGCTTCGGTTGTGGCGCCGACAGGACCCAAAACAAATCACGCGCCCTGTGGCTCAGCCCTATGAGTGCCTGTCCCTCCCCTCCCCGCCCCCGGCGGTGGCGGCATTTGGATACTTGCCCCGCCCCGGATGACGCCACCTGGGCTGTCCCTAAGGAGGAAGGAGGGAAAGCGCGCACGCCTCTGCTCAGGCCGCCGCGGGAAGTTTAGATCCGCTACGGTGTTTCAGTCCGCGGCGCACGAGACGCGAGCGCTCACTCTCGCCATGGCACTGGCCCGGGCGCGGCGCGTCCCAGGACTCGGGTCACTACTCCGGAACCTCAAGACCCCTCTGTTTATCGTCGTCGGTGTCCTGTCGGTGAGTCCCCGCCGCGGTTCGGTCCGGTCCGGTCCGTTGCTCGAGCACAGCGCGCCTGGTGCTAGACGGGGTCCGGGGATTAGGGCACAAAGAGGGGTTCCTGGCCCGGCAACCGTGGCTGGGCGAGTCCGGGAGGGACGAACCTGTGGGCAGAGTCAGGGGAAGAGCAGGGTCCGCGCGAGGGGCCGCCAGGGAGAAGCGCGCTGTGGGCGGGACCTGCACCGAATTCCAGGACTCAGGGTCCCGCGGACCCAGCCGGAACTGCCGAGCGCGTGACCTGGATCCGCGGCCTGGCCGTCTGGCCCCGTCTTTCCTTTTTTCCTCCCCCTGCCCCTTCGCCTCTCCGTCTCTCTCTTCCTCCCTCCCTCCCCCCTGCGCATTTTACTTTCTTGGGTAGTGAATTTAGTTGTATTTTTGTTTTGCTTGTTTTTCAAAGTATCACTCTGTCCCTGCCCCCACCGCCGTCGGCCCCTCCCCCCACCACCTTGCGGGGCTACAGGACAGTGACATCATCCTAGGTCACTGCAAGCTCAGAGTCCTGGGCTCAAGGGATCCTCCCGCATAGCTGGGACTACAGACAAGGGCCACCAAGCCCAGCCAATTTTTCTATCTTTAGTAGAGCTGGGTTTCTCTCCTTATTTGGCTGGTCTTGAACTCCTGCCCTGGAGCAATCCACCTGCCTGGGCCTCCCAGAGTGCTAGGATTACAGGCTGGAGCCACCATGCCTGACCCTAGTTGTGCTCTTTTAAAGTGTATTGCGTACTGGGATCAGTTTGATCATCTGATACTTTAACTTTCTGTCTTATCTTCATTGCCTTATTCAGGGACTAGTTTAGGAAACCACTAAGGGTACAGTGGTTCCCTTCCGATGATAACTAGGCAGCACCCCTGTCCTCAGTGTGTCCACCACGGGAAAGGGAACTTGAGCAATTCCCAGCCCCGGGTGGGCCTCGATGCTGGCCCATCCCCTAATGTCTGATGTCTCCCCTCGCCTGGTGGCTTCCTCTCAGGCACACAGTAGTCTCAGCAGACACTGGCTGCGCCCTCCGCAGGGCTCCTGAGGCCTCTGTGAGGCTGCTTCTCTGGTCTCTGCCCTGCACCTGGCCTCTGGGAGCTGTGTCTGTGGTCCCCCTGTGCTGCAGCCTGGAGCCTGTCCTTAGACAGTGGGCTGAGGCCACCACTGGGCTCACCTCCTGTGTCCTGGGGGCAGTTGTTCACCCATGAAGTAGACGATGAGCCCTTGACTCTGTTAGAGTCTGTGCCTGGGGTGGGGGAGGACAAATGAGCTCTGTGGGAATTCTGCTTCCTGGGGGCCCACGGTCTGGTGGAGGAGGTGACACCAGGGACCTAAATCACTATCAGGAGGCACGAGATCCCACCACCCTGCCTCCTCCCACCTCCAGAGAGGCTGTGCTGGCTCCAGTGACCTCTTTCCGCCAATTAGCCTCTGGCAGAGGGGAGCCTGCGCACTTGCAAGGCGCCAGGTTGTTACTGTTGGCCTGGAGGATGTGGGGAGATTCAGGTCCCCTCTGAGGGTCATGATTGCACTGATCAGAGCATGTGTCAGTGCAGCACTTGCCGAGTGCCAAGCTCTGTTCTCAGCACTTTCTACACGTATTAGCACATTCAATCCTCATGACAGGCAGACTGTGCAGGGACCCTGCCTGTCCTTGTTTTAGAAGAGCAGTGAGAGACACAGAGAATTCACTCAGTGGAGGGGCTGGGCGGGGCTGAGGGAGCCCGGGGACTGGCTCACCGCGTTCTGCTGACATTTCCACGTGAGTATTCAGTGCTCCTCTGTGAGGCCCCCACTCAGCTAGAGCAAGATCACAGCTGGGGGCATCTCTGAGAGGTCATTTAATGCCACCTGTTATTTCAAGAAAGACACACGTGTTTAGAGAAGACAGGAAGTGGCTTCCCAGGACCATGAGCTATTTAGGGGCTGGCCCTGGATGACAAGATGGCTTGATTCTTAATGCAGGAGTCGTTTTATACCAAAACAACAAACAGAAACCCCCACAAAAACTGAGAAGCTGATTTCAGACCTCAGGAAGACGTTGAGAACAAGTCTTTTAAAACTGAGCTCACACCTGCTCAGTTCAAGAGCAACAAGACAGTTTTCAGGGTTTGTGTGCCTTGGAGATTGCGGTTTGAGTGTCACACTTGGCTGTGAAACAGTCTAACACTTGCAGCACTTGTGGAGGGGGGAGCAAGGCAAGGGGACCCCCTAGTTCTGTGGTCCCCAACCCTGGGCCGTGGACTGGTCCCAGTGTTAGGAACCAGACTGCATAGCAGGAGGTGAGCTAGCGGCAGGTGAGTGAGGGAAGCTTCATCTGTGTTTACAGCGGGTCCCCATCGCTTGCATCACCGCCTGAGCTCCGCCTCCTGTCTGATGCCCCCCACCGCCTCCTTTCAGTGGAAAATTGTCTTCCAGGAAACCAGTCCCTGGTGCCCAAAATGTTGGAGACCGCTGCCTAGTTCATGACTCACTGGGGCGGAGGCAGGGTTGGCAGAGTGTGAATGGACAAGACCTGGAACAAGTGCTACTCTCTGTCCCTATCTTTGTCTCTGTCTCTGTCTCTGTCTCTCTCACACACCCGTGAGCCCAGATCTGTGGACTGACACGACCTCACCTCTCTGGCTGCACCCTCAGTCTCCCTTGATCAGAGATGCGCACAGACTACAGAGCCTCGTCCAGCCTCACTTGCCTTTACTCTCCTGTCCCATCACTCTGACTTCACACCTCTCTGGGGTCCTGTTTGTGTGGACTTTTCCCTCTATGTCCACCAGTCTCCCTGCCACCAATGGTATTTGTCACCTCTTCCTGGGCAGCCAGACTCTCTGCACCTTGATCCACTTTGAGCTTATTTTCGGCTGTGCCTCAGCTCCCTGTGAACTGGAACTGTCCTAAGGAAAGGAAGGGCCATGCCTTGTCCCTGATCCTCCACGATTCCTTGCCCAGTGTGGTCACCTGATGCCAGATGTGCCCTTCCTGGTGAATGAATAACTTGGAATCTAGGATGACTGCGCTAATGCTGATATTCCGTCCCCATCCTGGTCACAGAGAGTGTTTTGTGTGAGAGTGGCAAGCACAGAGGTAACTGAGAGAATGATGAGAAATTACCGGGGTCCAGAGTCACCAGGAGCCAGATGTCAAGTTTTCACTTGTCACCAGAGAGGTTTTATAAAGGCACCATTTGTAGTGTTTAAAGTGCCAATTTATCAGAAGTTCCAATAATCATAAATGTGTACATGGCTGATAACAGAGCTTTACAATACGTGAAGCAAAAACCAAAAGATTCAAAGCCGGATCATTTCACCCCTTTCTCAGCAGTTGATAGAACAATCAGATGACAACATAGTACAGGGATGACAGACCTGAACACTCTCAACCCCCTAGGCTTAGCTGACATTTAGAGAACACAGGCAGCATCTGTGAAGACTCATTTTATTCCAGTGAAAGTGACACTTTCACCAACATAGACCACAGTGTGGTCTAGAAAACAAATCTGAATGCACCTAAAAGGAATGAATCATATAGAATATATTCTCTGATCTCAATGAAATTAAATTGTTCATCAAGTATCTAGAAAGACCCCAATAAGCAACATCCATATATGTATAATTCATGGTTCATAGATGCAATCAAAAGGAAATTGAAAAATATTTCAAAACTCGGCCGGGCGCGGTGGCTCACGCCTGTAATCCTAGCACTCTGGGAGGCCGAGGCGGGTGGATCGCTCTGAGGTCAGGAGTTCGAGACCAGCCTGAGCAAGAGCGAGACCCCGTCTCTACTAAAAATAGAAAGACATTATATGGACAACTAAAAATCTACATAGAAAAAATTAGCCGGGCATAGTGGCGCATGCCTGTAGTCCCAGCTACTCGGGAGGCTGAGGCAGTAGGATCGCTTAAGCCGAGGAGTCTGAGGTTGCTGTGAGCTAAGCTGACGCCATGGCACTCACTCTAGCCTGGGCAACAAAGTGAGACTCTGTCTCAACAACAAAAAAAAAAACTCATGATGATTATTATCTAACACATGGACATTTGTGGGAAGCTGCTAAACCAGTGCTTAGAGTGAGATTCCAACTTTCAATGCTTCTGTTAAAAGAATAGTGGTTTGGGGAAATGGTTATGACTCTTAGTGGGTGTGGAGTTTCTTTCTGGGGTGATGATGAACATGTCCAAAAATTGATTTTAATGATGGTTGTATACCTCTATGAACATATTAGAGGCCACTGAGTTGTTAACGTAAAGGAGTGAATTATATCTCAGTAAAGCTGAAAAGGAAAAAAAGAAGAAAGGTATAAAAATCTGTGACCTGAAAATCCACATCAATCACACATAAAATAAGTGTAAAATGAACTTGGAGGAAGTGACAGGAAGGAAATAATAAGAGTAGAAATCAACGAAATAGAATACAAACAAGGAAAGGAATCAACAGATTCCTAGGTTTTCAGAAATGATCAACACAATTAAGAAAATGCAATTAATAAGTCAAACTTCAGGCTGGGCGTGGTTGCTCACGCCTGTAATCCTAGCACTCTGGGAGGCCAAGGAGGGTGGATTGTTTGAGCTCAGGACTTCAAGACCGGCCTGAGCAAGAGCGAGACCCCCGTCTCTACTAAAAACAGAAAGAAATTAGCCAGACAACCAAAAAACTATATATAGAAAAATTAGCCGTGCATGGTGGTGCATGCCTGTAATCCCAGCTACTTGGGAGGCTGAGGTGGGAGGATTGCTTCAGCCCAGGAGTTTGAGGTTCCTGTGAGCTAGGCTGATGCCACGGCACTCTAGCCAGGGCAAAAGAGCAAGACACAGTCTCCCAAAAAAAAAAAAAAAAAAAAAACCAGATAATAATTAACAGAATGCAGAACAAAAACCACAACATCATCCTAATTTCAAATGATGCACAAAAAGGATTTGACAAAATCCAACACACTCTCATGGTAAAAACACCCAACAAACTGAGAATGGAAAGAAACTACCTGAATACCATATATGAAAAACCCACAGCTAACATCATACTTAATGGTGAAAGACTAAAGGTTTTGCCTCCAAGATCAGGAACAAGACAAAGATGCCTTTCATCACCTTTTTTAGCATAATGGTGGAAGTCATATCCAGAGCAATTAGGCAAGGGAAGGGGGAAGAAACACATCAGAATTGGAAAAGAAAAAGTAAAATTGTCTCTGTTTCTAGATGACATTATCTTATATGTAGAAAACTCTAGAGATTCCACAAAAATTTTCTGTGTTGATGGATTGAAAGACTTAATATTGTGAAGATGTCAGTACTACCCAAAATGGTCTAGGGTTTAATGCAATCCCTATCACAATCCCAATGGTGTTTTTGCACAAACAGAAAAATTCATCCTAAAATTCATATGGAATCTGAAGGACAGCAAATAGCGAAAACACTCTTGGAAAAAGAACAAAATTGGAAGTCTCAAAGTTCCTCATTTCAAAACATTTTGCAAGGCTATAATACTCAGAACCATGTGGTACTGACATAAAGAAGAGACATATCGACTGATGGAACAGAATAGAGGACCCAGAAATAAACCCTCGCATATATGGTCAGATGATTTTCAATACAGGTGCCAAGACCACTCAATCAGGGAAGGAACAGTGCGTTCATCAAATGATGTTGGGAAAACTGAATATCCACGTGGAAAAGAATTAAGTTGGCACCTTACCTTACACCATATGTAAAAACTAACTCAAAATTCATAAAGGACCTAAGCATAAAATCTAAAATAATTATAAAACTCTCAGAAGAAAACACAGAGAGAGAAAGCTTCACAACATTGAATTTGGCAATGATATCTTAGATCTGACAGTGAAAGCAAAATAACAAATATAAAAATGGATGAATAGGACTACATCAATATGAAAAATTTCTTTGCATCAAAGAACATAATGAAAGGAGTGAAAAGACAACTTACCAAATGGGAGGAAACAAGGGATAAGGGCTCGATATCCAGAACACATAACTCCTACAACGCAACGAGAACAACAAAAAATGACCCAATTCAAAAAGGGGCAAAGGACCTCAATAAGACGTTTCTCCAAAGTAGATATACAAATGGCCAAAAAGCCCCCAAAAGATACCCACCATCACTAATCACTAGGGAAATGCAAATCAAAACTACAAGGAGATAACACTTCATACCCATCAGGATTGGGGTTTTGATAGTGATCGCATTTAACCTGTAGGCAAAAAAAAAAGATAACTGTTAATGAGGATATGGAGAAATCAAGACCCTTGTACCCTGTTGGTTACTGTAGAAAATAGTGTGGACACTACAGAACACAGTATGGCAGTTCCTCAAAAACTGGCAATAGGATCGCCAGGTAATCTAGCCGTTTCACTTCTGGGTATATTCCAAAGAATCGAAAGCAGGGTCTCAAGGAGATTTTGTACGTCCATGTTCATAGCATCATTATTCATAATAGCTAACAGGTGGAAGCAACCCACGTGTCCATCCATACCTGAATGTATAGACATATTGTGGCATATACGTACAGTGGGATATGATACAGCCTTAAAAAGGAAGCAAATTCTAACACATAGTACAACATGGATGAATCGTGAGGGTATTATACTAAGTGAAATATTCCAGTCACATACAAAAAAGACAAATATTGTATGGGTCCACTTAGACGAGATATCTAGAGTAGTCAAATTCACAGAAACAGAAACTAGAATGGTGGTTACCAAGAGCTGGGGAGATGAGGACAAAGAGACAAACATGAATACAAATGAATGGTTTTAAAATGGAGAAAGATCAAAGTTCTGTTTGGTTTTGGAGGCTGGAGGGAAAGGAATATGAGATTCATTTTGTGATGGGTAAGATCTGGAAGCTACTCATGCCAGTCCCTGCTTTGTCCCCACAGGTCCTACCTGGCCCAGCCACAGCTCAGACTCAATCGCCTGTCCAGCAACAATCAAAGTATAGCCCCGTAAAACTGCCGTGTCCAGCAGGTACCTTCTAACACTGATCTCTAACCCTTCATACCACCTGTTTCCATGTTCTTCCAGTCTCCTGGTTCCTGCAATTCGTTGTTCTTTTATTCAGCAGATACTTATTGATCCTTTGCCACATCCCAGGTCATGACATTATATCTCCATGTTTTCTGCTACGAATTTTATAGTTTTAGCTCTTAGATTTAGGCATTTTATCTATTTTGAGTGAATTTTTGTATATGGTGTCACATAAGGGTCGAACATCATTCTTTTGCACGTGGCTATCCAGCTGCAGCTGTCCCAGCACCACTGGCTGAAAATACCATTCCTTTCCATTGAATGGCCTTGGCACCCTTGTAAATCAGCTGACCATCAACGTATGGGTTTATTTTTGGACTCTTAATTCTACTCCAGTGATCTGTGTCTGTCCTCTTGCCAGTACCACACTGTCTTGAATATTGTTGCTTTGTAGGGAGTTTTGAAATGCAGAAGTGTGTGAGTTTGCCTACTTTGTTTCCATTTTCTGGAATTATTTTGTTTATGCTGGGTCCCTTGAAATTCCATATGAATTTTAGAATCAGCTTGTGAATTTCTAGGAAGAAGTCAGCTGAGTGTCTGATGGGGATTATGTTGAACCTATAGCTCAGTCTGGAGAATACTGTGCTCTTACCAATGTTCAGTCTTTTCATCCATAAACAGGAGATGTTTTTATGTGCATGTAGATCATATTTAATTTTTAAAATAATGATTTATAATTTTTGGACTACAAATTTTGCATTTATTTTGTTAAATTTATTCCTAAATATTTAATGCTTTTTGATGATATCGTAAATGAAATATTTTTCTTAATTTCATTTTTGGATTCATTGTGAGTATCTAAAAATACAATGAAATTGATTTTTGTACATTGATCTTGTATTCTATAAGGTTGTTGGACTTGTTTATTATTTTTAATGCTTTTTCAGTGGATTCCTTAGAATTTTCTCTATATAAGATCATGTTGGCCGGGCGCGGTGGCTCGCGCCTGTAATCCTAGCACTCTGGGAGGCCGAGGTGGGCGGATTGTTTGAGCTCAGGAGTTCGAGACCAGCTCTGAGCAAGAGCGAGACCCCATCTCTACTAAAAATAGAAAGAAATTATATGGACAGCTAAAAATATATATAGAAAAAATTAGCCGGGCATGGTGGTGCATGCCTGTAGTCCCAGCTACTCGGGATGCTGAGGCAGGAGGATCGCTTGAGCTCAGGAGTTTGAGGTTGCTGTGAGCTAGGCTGACGCCACGGCACTCACTCTAGCCTGGGCAACAGAGTGAGACTCTGTTTCAAAAAAAAAAAAAAAAAAAAAGATCATGTTGTTTACATACACAGATAATTTTACCTCTTCCTTTTCAATCTGGATGTCTTCTAATTCTTTTTCTTGCCTAATTGCCCTGGCTAGAGCCTGCAGTACAATGTTGAATAAAAGTGTGAAAATAATCATCTTTTTTTGGAGAAAATCCTTCAGTCTTTCACCATTAAGTGTGACATTTGCTATGGGATTTTGTAGATGCTCTTTATCAGGTTGAGGAAGTTCACTTCTATTCTTAGATTGTTTGATGATCTTTATCATAAAAGGGTGTTAGATTTGATCAAATGCTTTCTCTGTGTCTTTTGATGTCATCATGTGACTTTTGGTTTTCATTCTATTGATAGGATTTGTTACATTTATTTATTTTGGAATGTTGAACCAGCCATGCATTCCTGGGGAAAAAACCCACTGGGTCATGATATAATTCTCTTGCTATGTTTTTGGACTTATATGTATATAGATTTACTGGCATTTGTTGTAGATTTTTGTATCCATATTCGTAAGAATCATTGGTCTGTACTTTTCTTTCCTTGTGACAGCCTTTTCAGATTTTGCTCTTGAAATAATACTGTCCTCATAAAATGAATTGGAAAGTGCTCCCTCCTCTACTATTTTTACAAAGTTTGTGATTAATTGGTATGAATTCTTGAAATGTTTGGGAGAATTCAGTGGTGAAGCCATCTGTGCCTGGGGTTTTCTTTTAGGGAAATTTTTAATACTCAGTCAATATCGTTACTTGCTCTAGGTCTATTCATATTGTCTATTTTATTTTGAGTCACGTTCAGGAGTTTGTGTCTTTCTTGAAATTTATACCTTTCATCTAAGTTACCTAATTTGTTGACCTACAGAGGTTCATAGTATTCTTTTATAATCTTTTTTATTTCTGTAACATCAGTAGTAGCATCCATTCTCTCATTTCTGATTCTAAAATAGTCATGCATTGCCTAATGATGGGAACATGTCCTGAGAAATGTGTCATTGTGCAAACATCATGGAGTGTACTTATACACACCTGGGCTACACACCTAGACTACAAACCTGTACAGCAAGTTACTATGTATTATAGGGAATTATAACACAGTGGTAAGTATTTGGCTATCTAAACATATATGAACATAGAAAAGGCACAATCAGAATGTAGTATGGCAGTAAAAAAATGATACATCTGTCTAGAACACTACCATAAATGTGGTTTGCAGAGTAGAATTTGCTCTGGATGAGTGAGTGAGTGAGTGAGGGGACGTGAAGGCCTAGGATAGTACTGTACACTAGTGCAGACTTTGTAAACACTGCACACTTGGGCTACACTAAATTTGTTTTTAAAATTTTCTTTCTGCAGTAAAAAAAAGAACCTTAGCTTACTGTATGGTTTTTACTTTATAAACATTTTAGTTTTTTTATAAACTTTTTTTTTTTTATTTGAGACAGAGTCTCACTCTGTTCCCCAGGCTAGAGTGCCGTGGCATCAGCCTAGCTCACAGCAACCTCAAACTCCTGGGCTCAAGCGATCCTCCTGCCTCAGCCTCCCGAGTAGCTGGGACTACAGGCATGTGCCACCATGCCCGGCTAATTTTTTCTATATATTTTTAGTTGTCCAGCTAATTTCTTTCATTTTTTCAGTAGAGACGGGGAGAGTCTCACTCTTGCTCAGGCTGGTCTCGAACTCCTGAGCTCAAACGATCCACCCGCCTCGGCCTCCCAGAGTGTTAGGATTACAGGCGTGAGCCACTGCGCCCGGCCCTAAACTTTTTGACTCTTGTAATAACACATGGCTTAAAACATAAACCCATTTTACAGCTATACAAAATATTTTCTTTCTTCATATCCTTATTCTATAAGACTTTTAAAATATTTTTTAATTTTTTTTTTTCTTTACTTTTAAACTTTTTTGTTAAAAATGAAGACACAAACACACACAGGGCCAGGATCATCAATATCAATGTCTTCCGCCTCCACATCTTGTTCAACTGGAAGGTCTTCAGGAGCAATTTAACAGGCATGGTGCTGTCGTCTCCTGTCCTAACCATGCTTTCCTCTAGAAAACTGCCTGGGGCTCTTTTAGTTACCTTTTTATTTATAAGTAGAAGGAGTAAAGTCTAAAATATTAATAACAATACAAAGTATAGCATAGTAAATACATAAATCAGTCACACAGTCATATACTTCATTATCGAGTATTATGTACTGAACAGAACTGTATATGCTATGCTTTTATACGACAGTTGGTGTCACCATCATAGCCACACATGTGAGTAATGCATTGTGTTATGACGTCACTGGGCAATGGGAATTTTTCAGCTCCATTAAGCTCTTATGGGACCACTGCTACATGTGCAGTTCATTGTTGACTGAAACATCGTGATGCAGTGCGTGATTGTAACTTTTTTTTCTGGTCTAGTTAGATGTTGTGAACTTGTTGATATTATTAAAGAACCAGATTTTGGTTTAATTAATTTTCTCTGTTGGTTTTCTATTCTCTGTGTCATCAATTTCTGCTCTAATCTGTACAATTTTCTTCCTTCTGCATGCTTTATCTTTAGCTTGCTCTTCTTTTTCCAGTATCTTAAAGTAGAATGTTATGTTACAAATTGAGATCTTTCATCTTCCTCAATATGGGCCTTGACAGCTATAAGTATCCCTCTACACTTCAGCTGCTTTGTCTGTACCTGTATGTTTTGGTATGTTCTGTCTTCATTTTCATTCATCTCAAAGTATTTTGTGATTTCTCTTTGGATTTCTTCTTGGACCAATTGGTTATTTAGCAGTGTGTTGTTTAATCCTTAAATACCTGTGATGTTCTCCAGTTTCTTCCTTTTTTTGATTCCATTGTAGTAGGAGAATAAACTTTGTATTATTTCTCTTCTTTTAATTATACTGAACTTTGTAGTGGCCCATGGCTTATTCTGGAGAATGTTCTATGGGCACTTGAAAAGCGTGCATATTTTGTTGTGGTTGGGTAGAGTATTCAATAGATGTTAGTTATGTCTAGTTGGTTTGTAGTGTTGTTCAAGTCTACTATTTCCTTGTTGATCTTTCCTTCTGGTTGTTCTTGTATGAATGCCTATAAGTAAAGGACATTATGCTTTTCAGTGTGATTTGTGTTGCAAGTATTTACTTTGTTTTTGTCTTGCTAATGATTTCTTCCTAACTTTTATATTGTTAACTTAATGCAAGTTTTATGTTTCCTTGTCTACTGAGAAGGTCCTTCCTCTCTCCAAATGTATAAGTCAAATTTCTCATGTGTTTTTGCACTACTTTTGTGGTTTCATATTTTACAATTAACTTATCGATCCACCTGTCTTTATTTTCTTATAAGGAAGGCATAACGAAGAAACTTTATTATTTGTCAGCAGTAACCTTAGTTACTCCAGCACCATTATAGAATAATCACACTTTTATCCTTGATAGAAGTGTCATCATCCTGTAGGAGGAGGAGACTAGGAGACAGGGCTGAGACCAGATGCAGGACTTGCAGAGTGGGTGCAGGTGTTAAAGTAAAGGACCCTCAGACAGAAGCTACCTGGAGGGGCTGATAACTGCAGGCAGGTACCTGCTTGTCAGCTACCTCTGCCACCTTGTGTGAGCTTTGGCTAATTACAATATCATTTGCATTGCAGTTTTAAAATGTCTCCACCCTTGAAATCACCACATCAGTTCAGAGACCACCGTATAACGTATGAAAATGGGAGGGAGCCCAATTCTCAGAATTATTGCCTAAATTCTTAGTAAAAGCCAATGCCTTAGGCTTGAATGTTCCTCCCCTCAATTAGTAGGATTTCAAAATCCCAGAAACCGCCTCCTCCCGGTGCAGCTGCTCTTTTCCAGCGTGTCCGCTCTCTCTTGCTCTGGACACTGTACTTTCACTTTCAATAAAAAAGGCTGTCGCTTGCTTGGTTCACTCGGTGCATCCTGAGTTTCTTTTCCCGACAATCACCAAGAACTTGGAACAACCTCCACTCAGAGGCTGCCAACAATAACACATTATTAAGCAAAATGGGTGTTTTTAAAGTTGGGTTTTCTAAGAGTATCTTTCAATATTGATAAATATGAATCAGAGATGAGGGAGACATAGACCCTGTAGGGGAGCGTGAGGTCACCTGAAGGTGAAGGTCAAGCTTCAGACGTTGGTTCAGAACCCCGAGTAGTGACAGCTGGTGCAGGTCCTCAGCCCAGTGCCTGGAGACGGCCTCTGCATTCCAGGGCAGCACTAGGTGGCCCCTTTCTTTGGATTATTCTTGGACCCTACACAGGTGTCACCCATTTTGCCTCCCATTGTCCTCCCATGGCGGGTGGCATGAGCTTTCACTGAAAGCCTTCCCTTCATTAACGTGTTACTTCTGTGCCCGTTTGCGTCTTCTACTGACCAGGAGCACATTGGGCAAAGGATTAGGACTTCTCCTGTGAGTTTCTGGGGACTTAGGTGGTGCTGTGTTGGCCCATGTGGTTATTGATTCTTCAAACACATCCATTCTGAATGGAGACGTTGTGGGTGAGAAATAAACTCTGGATATTGAAGACTCAGTATTGAAAATGAAGTAAAATATCTCAATGTTTCCTGTTCCTTACATGTAGACATGATAATGTTGTGTATATTTTGGAACAAAAAATACAGCGTTAAAAGTAATTTGACCTCATTCTCTTCACTGTGTCAGTATGGATACTGTGAATTTGAATTTCATGCACGGCTCCTGATACGTATCTGTGAATAGCGCTGGTCGGAGGTGTACAGCAGGTGCAAAATCCATGACCAGAGCGAGCTGGGTAGGTGGATTTCCCTGTTTGGATTCCACTGATGGCCAAAGGAGGAATTCCCTGTCACCACTGCCAGCCCTTGGGAATTCTGTAGCAATTCATTCACTGGCTTTTTATTCCTTTCTCAGGAACCTATCTCTTGGAAGGAATGGTAGGTTGTAATATCTGCATACCTCCTGGGAGTGACATCAGTTACATCAGGAAATGTTTGACTGATTACATCTCGTGTGAACCTTGTAAATCAGGTACAGAACACGCTCACCCCACACGCAGAGACGCAGTGCAGGGTGGTGAGGTGGGGGTTGTAGCCCACGTGAGTCAAGGAACCAAGTTCCAGTCCCACTTGGTTTTTATCATGTCTCGTTCCATGATTATGTATCAGGTCACTAATATAAAATACAGTCTAATTATTTTTATAATACATGCCCCCTGGTAGGGAAATCTTTTATACCCCCAGTTGCAAGGGGGTGGGAGGTAACTTACAGCATGGAGAAGGCATGGCCAAGGGGAAAGGGCTGGGTTTCAGCCATGATGCAGGTCTGGTCCTGGGCCGGGCTCTTTTGTCTCCAGGCTCCTGGCAGGTGCTCTGCCTCTGTCAGCCTCTTATCCTCAGGCCCCTCCCTCCTTGCCAGGGGGGCCAGGCTTTGGGGAAGTCACCCAGGGGCTCCTTTCCTGTCAGGCCCTTTCAGGTTCTATACCTGCACCTCCCTTGCTACTGACCATGTTATTGAAACGATTTTTTTCCCCTAATCTGATGTAAGAGATAATGTGTGTTGGTCCTTTTTATATGATTCTGACTATTGGTGACAGCTGAAGGGTGGCTGTACTCTGTGTGCCCCAAGTGGGTTGGTGCAGAAACTGGCCCTCAGAGCTCCTTGGTGACCTGAGCTGAGCTGAGTGGGCAGGGGTCAGGGTGGTGAGGAAGGGTTGAGGGACACACCAAGGAAACACATCCCGAAAGACTTTTCCTTTGTCTGCAGATGAAGCAGAGGCAAGTAACGAATCCACAGCCACAAACAACATGTGTCGGTGCACAAAGTTAAATTCCTTTGAGGGCTGCACGGAGTACCACTTTTGGTGAGACATGAGAGGCAAGGGGCTCGCGAAAGGTCAAAGGAACCCCCAGAAGACCCGAGTTCCCTATTCCCCTTTCTCTCCCCTGTACTTCGTGGGGCCTCCACTCCCACGGTGCATCCCTGACCCTGTGCGGTGTCCTGAGCCTGCAGTGACCCCTCCTGTTCCATCTACCTGTCCCCACCCAGCCCCCTGCAGCAGCCCCTTCCCACACCTTCCCAGCACGTGTCCCACTGGACACAGGAGGCCACGACTTAGAGCCCAGGATATCCTTAGGGGCCCATGAAATATTATATTTTGAAATCATAACTGCAAATCCAGCCTTAGATGTATTATTATTTATCCTTAAACCTATTGAGTCCTAAAATGCAATATTTAATAATTATTTTATCCAAGCAGGCACCATGCAGACAAAAGTACCCGTGGCCCACAGAGGTCACAATAAGGCCATGGGTGTAGCTCCTTCTAGAGTCCCAGGACCTGAGCCAATGCCATCCTCACCTGGCCCTGGTCCCTCAAGCCCTGTCCTGTAGTTATTTGGGGTTTTGGGGCCGACAGTGATGACTCTCCTCTGACCCCCCGTGTTCGCTGTGACGGGTAGGGACGGGCAGACAGGTGGGGACAGGAGCTCAGTGGTATCGAGGTTGGCTGGAAGATGTGGCTCAGCTCGTGGCCACGCGGGCCTCCCACCTGCCCTGGAGGGAGGATCCTGCTAACTCGGGGCCTCCCCTGCAGCCCAGGGAAGCCCCGAGTGTGCCGAGCAGAGAAGGTTCCTGCAGGCTGCAACCCTGAGCACGGAGCAGGGAGCCCGAGGGGCTGAAGTTCACGTGCTCAGATCCTTCCCCGGCTCAGCAAGGGAGAGTGGGGCCCCCAGAGACATGAGAAGCCCATCCTTCCTCTGTCACCTGCTCAGGGACAGTGGGTGGGAGAGTGGCTCCTGTTTTGTCCCATCTGGCCAGCTTTCCCTCACGGAATCCCACCTCTCCTCCCTGTGTGTACCCAGGTACCCTAATGAGACGAAGGAGGACAGGTCTTCTATGCGGTTGAGTTACCTTGTGTGTGTCCCCCAAGGATCAGGTACTAAGCTGTCTGAGGAAACTTCAGCTCCTGGAGCGCCAGTGACCACCACCCCAGGGAATTATTCCATCTCTCCCCTCCCTTCCTCAGGCAACTGGTTCCTCACGATGATTGTCCTCGGGGTTTTGGCAGTGTTCGTAGTGGGAATGGTGGCATTTCTTTGCTGGAAGAACAGCCACACAGGTAGGTGTTGGCCGAGGGAGGAGGGGCCGCTGGGCACTCTCTGCCCCTCCCCCGCCCCGCTCCACTGGCAAAGCGCCCTCCCCCGTCTCCCAAGTCCTTGTCGCCCTCTGGTGGTCGCTCTGTCTGCCACCTCACTTTCACCCCCACGCCACCCAGGACCAGGATGTCATCAGTCCCCTCCTGGGGCTGGCGGTGCCCTCCTCTCCCAAGGGTGGAGGGCGGGGCCGGCTCCCCTCCCCCTTCCATCTTCAGGGCCAGCCAGGGCAGAGAGGGAGTGGGCTCCTCCACTGGGGGACCAGGGTCAGGACCAGACGTGCTCAGGGGGTTTATACAGCTTTGGTCAGAGCAGAACCAAACAGAGATTTCACATGTGTTTATTTTTACTCTATTTTCTCCTCCTCCCCCCTCCTGAGGGTGTCCCAGAGTTGGAAAGGCCCCATCCCTGTCCCCAGGCCGGGACTGCTTATCCAGTGTCTCAGCCCCCAGCCCAGCCCTGCCAGGACACTGTCCTCAGGTGGGGAGGGGGCTGCATGGGCCCCTCCCTGCTTGCTAAGGGGACCCCCTTCTCTTCCAGGTTGCCATACGGAGCCCAGGTACATGGACAAAGTGAGTTGGTTTCTCCAGGACCCGGGGGCACCGGGTGCTCAGGAACTGCTTCCTGCCCACACAGAGCCCTGGGTGGGGTGTCCCCATTGTCCTGTAGGGCTGCTGTGCTGGCTCTCTGCAGTGGCCTGGGGCTCTGGCTGACCGTGAGGGGCACATGGCCGCTTTGAGCACCCCACAGGCTAGTGGGCCTTGCTGCAGCCCTGTCCTTCCTGCAGCGTGGCTGACACCCCCACCCCACAGCTCTGCACCCTGGGGATGGGTGTGACCAGGGGCGTGGTGCCAGCAGCAGGTGCTGGATGTGCTCAGCCTCTGCCCACCTGGGGTGACCCCATTGGGAAGGGTGGGGGTGGCAGGAGCAGCAGTGCCCCGGGGGCACTGTGGGGGGCCCTGAATGGACTCCTGAGTCTGCTCTTTGCCTCCCCAAGGTCTTCTCCTGGTGCCGGAGGAGGTCCCCACGAGGGCCTGGGGCTGAGGATAATGCCTGCAACAAGAGCCGGAACAACAAAGACTCTTGTTCCACCCTGGACTCTCAGCAGAAAATGGAAAGCCAGGAGCTGGCAGTGCTGACAGGTGTCACTGTAACGTCCCCATGGGAGGAAGAGCATCTGCTGGTGAGTGGGGTCAGCTCTGCAGCATCCAGGACTTTGTTGATGGAGAGCGAGGCCGGTGCCTTGGCTGTCCTGGCCCAGGGGAAGGAGAAGCCTGAGGGAACAGAGGGACTGCCAGGGACAGAGGAACTGCAGGAGAAGGTGGTTGGGTGGGGGCCTGGAGGGATGGAGGGACTGCAGGGGACAGGGCTCCATGGGCCCCACTGATGACTGAATAAGGGCAGATTGATCTCCTCTGTGTGCTCCTAACAGAACTCAGGGAGAACTTGCTCGTAACAGCAGGAGTGTTAAATTCACTGCAAAAGTATTATTCCATTGGACATATTGGACAAAAATCTTTGTCCAGATTTCTGATCATGATTTACGGAGACTTCTTAGAAGCAGAATTTTCGAGTCAATGTGTGGAAGTGCTGTTTGCTGTACACACACACACACACACACACACCCCCGGTTTTGGTTTCTTTCAGTTCATACATTTTTATCTAAAAGTGAGTGCTGTTCCTTTTCTGTTTGTGCTGTAGGAAGACAGGCATTGTTTTAAAGGTGCATTTCTTTGTTTTGACTATTTGTGCCTGTGACCAGCGTCTTGTCTATCAGAGTGTTGGAAAAAGACGTGGTCTCCCGCCTGCGCACTGTCTCAAACTCGGATGTGGATCCCTAAGTTCTTGCTGTCCTTTCCTTTGGTCCAATATTTTCATGGGCACACATTTTAATTTTTAACTAGTGAATTCGGTAGATACATTTACTTTTTCATTGCTTATAGCTTTAGAAAGATCTTTCCCCAGCATACAATGTAATGTAATTTCTTATGGAGATGTTTTTGCAATGATTTGATTTTTGCATAGAACTTTATAATCTAAATGGAATTTATTTTGTGATTCGATATGAAGTGAGGCCCTTTCTGAATTGTTCCAGTTATTGTCTGGTTCTTCCAACCTCCTTTAGCCACTAATTCTCTGGTTTCCTTTTGCTTTCGGTCCCTCCTTAATAACTGGTGACATGTTAATATAGACACTGATCTCCTTCCTCACATCAGCACCCATTTGTTATTTAACAAAGAAAATGTAAAGAAAAAGTAAACAAACATTAGAAAAGTCAATAATCCCTCCAGCTTGATTAGGGCTTTGACATTTTTCAGAAGGGGTTAATACCTATTCAAAGTGAGAAAACTTACACACTATAGAAAGGTATTCAGTGAGTGAAGAAAACATCCTCCACTCCCCCCTGCACTCCGGGTCTTTTTCCTGGGGTAACTCTGGGAGATAATTTCTTGTGATTCTTTGTCCAAGTCTTTAAGCAGAAGTGTACCTGTATGTGAAAGGTATTGTATTATACATAATACACTTCCACATGATGCAATTTTCTAATATGTTTTAAAATCCAGTAGAGCATATATACCTCCTCCTTCGTTTTCCAAAACTTACCATTTTACTCAGATAAAATTTAGAATTGTTTCATAACATTTTCTCCATGTCCAAATTAATCATGGGAATTTTTATTGAATTTACCTTAAATGTAAAAAAGTAATCTAGGAAGAATTGGCATCTTGTGAATATTCAATACTTTTTTATTCCCAGAAGATGACATCTCTAGCTCCGTGGATAACTAAGTCTCTAGTCATGCCAGCGAATTTTCCTGAATTATTCTCTCAAATAGGTTTTCCATGCTTTTTTTTTTTGTTTCTTCTCCCTCAGGGTTACCTATCGTTCTTATATTAGCTCACTTGGCATAATTCCATACTTCTCTCAGTGATTGTTCAGTCTTCTTTGTTCTTTTTTCTACATTTTATTACTGACTGGTTTACTTCGAAATCCTCGTTTTCTAGCCCTGAAATTACTTCCAGCCCTGAACCTTCTAATCGGTCTAGTCTGTTGTTAAAGCTTTCTGCCGTGTTTTCAAATTCCCTAAGGACTGTTTCACTTCTCTAAGTTCTATTATCTCTTTTGTAATGTTATCTATCTCTTTAGTGAATTTTTCTTCCATCTCTTGAATTTTGTTTGTTTGTTTGTTTGTTTGTTTGTTTCTTTAAGGTGGTATTCTACCATCTCTTCAATCCATTTGTCTTACTTGCCATCCATAATCTGAATTCCATACCTGTCATTTCAACCATTTCCTTTTGGTAGGACCTCATTGTGACCCTTTGGGGGTGTCGACACAACCTGTTTTTTCACGTTGCCAGAATTTTTACCCTGGTTCCTTCTCATCTGGGGCTTCTTCTCTCAGCTCTAAACAGATAGTCAACACGGTACACCTGTTCTCCTCTGCTGGGCCCTCTGTTGCCCGGTGGGGACAGTCCCTGTGTGGTGTGCTTGGGTCCTACTCGGAACCTGGAGCAGGCAGGAGAGGGGCGGATGCTCTGTGAACCTTTAACATTGCCGCTCTGCTGCACCCCCTGGTTCCCCAGCAGTTGTCACTGGGCCGCTGTGGCAGGGCAAGCCCGTGGTGCAAGGCGCACATGGGACATGGGCTGGCGCACAGGATGGGGCATGCCCTGGGGAAGGAGGAGGTATGCCGGGTTTGGTGTACATGCATGTGGGCCTGGGCAGCCGGAATGCCAGGCATGCAGATGGGGTGAGACACATGCGGAGAGTGGCACTGTGCAGGGTGTGGCAGGCCCACAGGACATCACGCACAGGCTGGGTGGAGTGGGCCCACAGCATGCAGTGGGCCGGTGGGGCAGGGCGCCTGGGTGGGATGGAGCAAGCCCGTGGGGTGTGGCGCGCATGTGCATGGACCAGGGCAGCCATGACCCCAGGCAAGCCGGCGGGGCAGGGTGCACAGAGGACAGAGCACATAGGATGCCTGCACGGGACAGTTCTGACCCCTGCAAAGTGCCCTTATATATAGTCTTCTATTGAGTCACATATAAAGCCTGCGAGGACTGGTTGTTTCCTGTTGGGTTTGGATGGGGATTGACCAGAAGGGGACTTCATAGTTGTTTTGAATATTCTGTTTAATTGGGTGATGGTTACACAGGTGAGTTTGTGGAATGGAACCCTTACGAAGTGAGCACTTATTGCAAGTAGCAGTAAATGAGTAATCAGCACACAGAGCCTCTGAGCTACACAGGAAGCAGAGACAAAGAGCGGAAGTGACGTGTCACAGGTATCAAAGCCAGATGGCTGTCAGGGCCACACTGGAATGCAGGATTCGTGACTGTGACTCAGGGCGTCCCCATTGTGTGTTCCAGGGACCCACAGAAGACGAAGGGTCTCAGATGAGGAGGCCACAGGTTCCAGAAAATGGTGCCAACCCCACTGACAGTAAGTGTTTTGTTCCTGGGGATGCAGCAGGAGGACAGGGAAAAGGGACAGTGTCCTAACTGCCATCCCCACAGCTGACAGGGCTCTTCCAGGGCATTCAGTGCTGGAAGCAGGGGATCCTATGCTATTGTCACTGGACCCTAAATGCCCCTCTCCCACCTCTTGTAACCCCCACGCTACACCACCCTCTCTGCACCCTAACGAGAACGCTAACAGCTCTGTCCGCGCCCTCACCCACCTCCTCCCGCCTCCCTTGTTCAGGGCCTGGTTCAGCCCCCGCAAGAGCCTCCAGAGGGACTGCACTGTCCTGCCCATCACCTGGTTGGCCCAGCTTGCTGAGCTGTAGTATAAACTGCAGACAGTATTCCAAAGACTTAATGCAAAAGAGAATGCAAAGTTGTCTCATTAATAATTTTTGTATATTGATTACATGATACAAGGATAATATTTTGTATATACTAACTTAGGTAATATATATTATTAAAATGAATGTTACTTGTTTCTTTTCATTTTCTTTAAATGAGACAGTTAGAAAACGCAATCTCATATTCCTGGCTGCTCTCTGTCCCTAAGGACAGCTCTGTGCAGCACGTTGCACACACATCTCATTTAATCCATTCGTAGTCTGGTGGGCTGGGTGCAGTTGCTCCGTTTTAAGGCTGACTTTTTGCTAGAGTCTGTCGCCGCCCCACCTGGCCCTGGCAGTGAGGCTGAGCTGGGTTTTCTGCAGGTGTAGGCGTGGCCGCCCTGGGACCTGCTCCTGTGACAAGCGCAGCCAAGCATCTTCCCTCCTCTGAGTCCCTGCTGCACCCACTTTCTGCCCCACCCTCCGGCTCGTACCCCACATTGCTTTCTGCCTTGACAGCTCCCTCCATCCTCCGTAGGGGGCTGCAGCCCTGCCCGAGGACAGGATTCTCTGGTGACCTTGACTTCCGCTCCCACCCAGCACCTTGGGTGCAGGTGGGGTCCCGGCAGTGTGGGCTGGTTCTCTGTGGATGGGGAGCAGGTCGGGATGCTGAAGCCCCAGGTCCCCCCGCAGGGGAGCTCACTGGGTTCTAGGGTTCTAGGCCTGATGCAGGATCCTCTGCCCTTCCTGGACTGAGTCCCCACTCACCTGACTGTCTCTGGCTTTTCTCCACCTAGGTCTCAGGCTGTTCTTTGACTACTTCCTAAATGTCTTGCCCTTTAACTTCTAGAACCTGCTGATGACGCTGATGGGCCAGACAGACAATGACATCCCCATGGCCAGACCCTGTGCCGAGGACCTGGAGGACACCTTGTACGAAATGCTGTTATGATGTGTCACCAGGACGGGGCAGGAGGCCCCGGTGCACACCCTGCTAGAGGCCTTGGGCAGGCTGGGACAAAGATACACGAAGCAGACCATCGAGTCCCACCTGGTGGGCTTCGGAACGTTCATCTATCTAGATGGTAGGGCAGGCTCTGTTGTGACATTGGTGTGAAAGATATAGGTACTTTTTTATATGGCTTGTTTTTTGTTTTGTTTTTTTTTTTGAGACAGAGTCTCACTCTGTTGCCCGGGCTAGAGTGAGTGCCATGGCGTCAGCCTAGCTCACAGCAACCTCAAACTCCAGGGCTCAAGCAGTCCTCCTGCCTCAGCTTCCCGAGTAGCTGGGACTACAGGCATGTGCCACCATGCCCGCCTAATTTTTTCTATATATATTTTTAGTTGTCCATATAATTTCTTTCTATTTTTAGTAGGGATGGGGTCTCGCTCTTGCTCAGGGTGGTCTCGAACTCCTGAGCTCAAACTATCCACCCTCCTCAGCCCCCCAGAGTGCTAGGATTACAGGCGTGAGCCACCGCGCCCGGCCTATATGGCTTTTTAATGTCATTCTTATAGATCATTTTTTATCTGATTTTTATACTGTATATAAGTAAGCTACACTCAATAGTTAACTTTTTGGTAACTTAAAATCTTTAAGTTATATTAAGTTAAATAGATACTTGTCTCAGTCTATTTTTGCTGCTATAACTGAATACCTGAGACTGGGTCATCTATAAAGAAAAGCAATGCATTTGTTACTGTTCTGGAACTGGGAAGTCCAAGGCCTTAACTATCCGTCTGGTGAGGGCCTTCTTGCTGATGGGGACTGTGTGCACATCCTGAGGTGGCCCAGGGGGTCCTCTGGTGGAGAGGGCACACTGAGTGCCCAACAGTCTTCCTAACACACTTACTCTTGTGATGAGGAACCCACTCCCACAGTGACCCCTTAATCCATGAGTGGTTCATCGTTCTCGCGGGAAGAGCCCTTAGGACCCAATCCTGTCTTAACGGCCCCACCCCTTACTACTGTGACTTTGGCAATTAAGGTTCAAAGTGAGTTTCAGAGGGGACAGATATTGAAACCACGGCAATGTTGTTTGAATGTCTAGATCATGTCAGAATAAAATATTATATGGAATCATTAATTGCTAAACGTAAGTTTAGGCTCATCTGCTTTTGGCTTCTTATTCCAGAGCAACAAAAGGTATTTCGGTCTATCAATAAACATCATTTGTGCCACACTGGAAAACGGTGCTATGAGGAAGTATGTATTTCTAGAAATTATGAAATAATGTAGTCATAAATTTATAAAAAACAGCTTATGATTTCTTACTTTCCAGTGTTTGCTGGAAATTGAAGTTGCTAAGAGTTCACAATTCTAATTAATTAATCTAATTGTGATGTAGTTAAAACTACCAGATGTCATAGGCGAAGCAACAGTGTATGCACAGAATATGAGAAAAATAAGATCATTTTCTCATTTAAAAATACTGTCTATAGGATATAACAGATGACTTCTGTTTGAACTAAAGAGTTGTTTTGTTTTAGTTTGGAAGTTATCCAATGGTTTCTGAATGAATCGATAAATAAAGACCAAATGGCTATTGTCTTAGTCTGTTTTGTGCTACTGTGACAGAATACCTGAGACTTGGTAATATATAGAGATTTGTTGTTTATTGCTGTGAAGGCTTGCAAGTTCAAGGTCACAGAGCCTGCATGTGGTGAGGGTCTTCTTGCTGCATTATCCCATGGCAGAAGGTGGAAGGGCAAGAGAGCATGTAAGGGCTCGGGGAGCAAAAGGGCGCCAAAGTCCCTCTTTTAACAAACCCAATTGTGCAGTAATGTGTCCACTCCAGAAATAGTGCCATTCATCCATTCATGAGGGAAGAGCCCAAATGAACTAATCACCTCTTCAGGTTCCCCCCGTCAACGCTGTTGCATCGGGTATTCAGTTTCCAACTCATGAACTCTGGGGAACACGTTCAAACCATAGCAGAAATAAAAAGCTGAAAGACAGAAAACAAAAGAGAGAATCCTGTGTGGTCACTTTGACTAAAATGAATGAATCTATTATAAGGATTTTTAAAATGAGCTTTAATATAGAGATTAAGATGATACAACACTAGAATTTGGCCTTCTCTGTTACAAGGACAAAGTAGTTTTTGGGGGGGGGAGGATTGGCCTGCTCTAATAAAAAAAATTATGAAATATTTTTGTTTACCTTTTAAATGAGCTACATAAAAACAAAGAGTTTGTGTTTCCTCAAGATAATTTCCTGGGGCATGGGAGCAGCGTGGCTGCCTAGACAGAAGTGGCGTGTCCCTGCTCCATGGAGAGGAAGCAGAACAGGAAGCAGATGTCACATTGGGAAGGCACTCCTGTGCCCTCCCTCCTATCAGTGCTGAGACCAAAGAGGAACGTGGTGGGGGGCAGGGGGCAGAGGGACATAGAAACTCAATCTCAGGCATTGCGCAATATCACCACTAAACTCCCATGACTGACAGTAAAATTCTTACACTTTAACTCTGAAATTGTCTTTATGTTGCTTTTAAAAGCAGTTGCTCCTAGTTTCCCCTCTCCCTACCAGCCCCTCTGTACAGACTCGAGTTTGGTCCTGCCCCAGACACCCCCTGCCCCTGAGCTGCAGCCCCCTAGTCTATAAAATGAAATTCTCTCACCTCCCCGCCATGGTCCCAGGTGTTGTAGACGTGCTGAGCACACCGTGCTGTTCCCCAAAGGCAGATCCTTTCCCCCATTAGGACAAATACCGAGTAGCAATGGCAGGAGACGCGCTTCCCAGACCGGAAGAAAGCTGCTATTACAAAGCAGGTCAGAACAAAAATGCCACAGACTTATTCCTGCCAAACCTCGTTTTCTCCACTTGTACAACAAAGAATCCAACCCTCGTCTCTCCCGGTCGTTAGGAAAATGCTCTGAACCACAGATGGGCCAGCTCTGGCCAAGAGCAGGACACCCACTGTCCAACAGCACAGGCTCAGGGCATGGCACCGCTCCACTCTCTCCACCCCTGACCTGGGTGTGGCACAGAGGACCAGGACTGGGACTGTGGCCTCTCAGCAGAGGCCGGGTGACCAGCCATATGCAGCCACACGGTGGGGCTGTCTCCTGCTCATTCTTCAAACTACAACCTTGGCCAGGCGCCCAGTAGGACAACTGAAAGCATGGCAGACACGCCAGGCCTGTGGCCCTGCAGTACCATCGCTGTCCTCACTTGGAGTTTGGCTCCTCTGTCCTCTGTGGCCCCTCCCCATGGCTCTCCACCCCAGTTCCCCAGAAGCACCTGCCTCTACCCCAGGGAGCCGGTCCAAGGTGCAGGTTGGAGCAGGTGCAGCTACTGCTGGGTGGAGAGCGCGTGCCCTGTGGCCACCCAGTCTGGAGCGGCTGACTCTAGCCCTGCCAGTGAGATCTGTCCTCCCACATGACGTCACACGTCTCCCAGCACAGCCCAGTGTAGTTTGCACAGGGCCCCTGCAGACTTTTATCCCTTCCCTGTCCTACAGGAACGAGCGGGGGCCACAGCAGGGTCGCAGGGCAGGACAGGAGCACAGCAGGCCTGGCCATCTGCAGCCCACAGTCTCACACAGCAAACTGGAGGGTCGGAAAACAGAGTCAATACCGCCCCTGCCATCACCACCTTGCAAGTGACTCATCCATCCTTTGGAGTCATTTTGATGCCAGTTAAATGTCTTCCTGCCCTGCTGTCCCAGGTGTCAGGCAAGCCTTTGAAGCCAATTCAGCCTTCCATCTGGATTTTCCTTCCCTGTTAGATGCTTGAAAGTTCTTAAGATTCAGAACCGCAGGAAACTATCTGGCACATGACACTGGATGGGCCTTGGCCAGGGTCCCAACTTGGGTCAAATTCTTCCAGTGAAACCTGCACACCCAGTGCTGTGCCAGGACCAGGGCACAGGGATCCAGCCTCCCCAAAGCCATGGTCCTGCTTTGGTGATGCTCACAGGATAAATGTCGGGGGAATAGGTAGGAGGGAAGGGAACCCTAGGGTGCATCCAGTCATGGCCCCGGTACCATTTTGCCTGGCCGGGGCACAGGGGATCCGGGTCTGACCTTGTGGGCGCTGGTATTGAGGCCCAGTGGAGGGAGGGAGGGAGGAGCCCAAGAGTGGCTTTCACTGCTGAGCCCAACTCTGGGGGCTAACCTGGACCACTTGTCTAACCTTACACAAGTGGCCTCCCTATGGCGGGTAACCACAGCTTCTGCCATGCCTGGAGGGGGGCCAGCTAGTGACCACATGCAGTAAGGTTCCATGAAAGCGCTTACAGACTGGCAAGGTCAGCTGGTGTCTGAATGATACAACAGGCTCCGTCCTGGTGATGGGCTCAAGCACCTGTGCTTTCGGGTGGGCCCCACTCTCCCGTCCTCACCCGGCCAGGGTGACACAGGAGTGTGACACTGAAGACAAACAGTTAAAAGAATGAAACATGACAGTCCTGCTATGCAAGAGCAGGGCCCCTGCTGCCACTGCAGCCCAACCCCACCCCCTCTTCCATTTCCCCGCCCCCTCTGTCCTCTGGGATGTAGCAGAATCTGCCCTCAGCTCTTAAGTGCCTTACCCAGTTCTTCCAAGTACTTACTTTGTTCTTTTCTAGAAATGGGAGAAGAAACAAAAAAAGAGGGTCCATTGCCCAGCTTACATTCCGTGCACTGAGGCTGTCTGGGGAACACAGTACTCTCTGTTTTTTCAAGTTCTTGGCTTTTAGCAATTTCATACACACTCAGGAATCCCCTGCTTCTGACAGGTCCACAGGATCTAGCAGAACATTTACATTTTACTACTGACTGACACTTGAAAATAAAATCAGGTGCTTTAAAGTAAAGCAAGTTTCCTAAACTTTGTGACCTTGTCCTGTGAATGGCATGAGCACCCAAGGGCTCTGCGGGGGCCCCCCGTCCCACACCCATCTGCACAGAATAGCCCAGGCCCAGCGGCAGAGCTGAGCCAGTTTGCATTTCTGTTCAAAATGCTATGAGATGGATGATTATGCAATATTTTTAAAAATAAAGAAAAGGAAAACTCAGAACATTATGGTTCTTTTTTTTTTTTTTAAATGCTGAGCAAGACAAGTTCAGGGGATGGTAAAAATGGCAATGGTTTCATCATAATTACCTCTAAGCTATGATATGAAGATTAAAATTATGTATTTGAGAATGCTTAGTACATGGTAACATTGAATAAATTCATTCCTTTATTGCTGGATAATAATTGCTCTAAATGTCAGTTAAGTGATTGCTTCTTGAGGAATCCACCTAGAATTCCTTTTTGGAGGATGCATGTGTTCCGTGATTTTCCTGTCATTTACATATATCACCCTCAATATATTCGTGCATTTCATTAGACAGATGACTACAGCAAAGGGAGTCTCCATGTGATTCATCATTTGCGACATTTCTTTTAATTAATCCCTAATATTACAGCAAAGGAATGTACCAATGTTTCCTTATTCAGAATCTTGTTGGAGACATTTTATTTCTTCTGACGTTTTTGGTATCTTAAATAATGCTGCCAGTAACATTTTTGTACATAAATATGTGCATAATCTGATTATAGAAACAGAGAGTCAAGAAGATAAAACAGGATTTGAGTTACTTATGTTTAAGATAAATTATTTGCACTATGTCATCATAGCCTAGCCATATTGATTTCCCTGGATCTCGCTATGTTTGGGGGGGGCGGGAAGCTGTTTCACCGGATATATGGATGACACTGAGAAGTTCAAGAGCTCGGTGGAGGAAGTAACTGCAGATGTGGGGAAATCACAGGAGAGCTAGAACTAGAAGTAGAGCCTGAAAATATGACTAAATTGCTACAATCTCATGGTAAAACTGAACAATGAGGAATGGCTTCTTATGGATGAGCAAGGAACTTGATTTCTTGAGATGAGTCTTCTGGTTAAGATGCGACGAACATCATGGAAATGACAACAAAGGATTTAAAATATTACAGAAACTTAATGGCTAAAGCAGTGGCAGGGTTGGAGAAGATTCAGTCCAGTTTTGAAAGAGATTCTACTGTGGGTAAAAATGCTATCAAACAACAACGCATGCTAGAGAGAAACCTTTGGTGAAAGGAAGAGTCCATTGATGTGGGAAAATTCACTGTAGTATTTTCAGAAATTGCCACAACCACCCCAACCTTCAGCAACCACCGCACTGAGTCAGCAGCCACCAACATCGAGGCCAGTCCCTCCACCAGCAAAAAGACTGTGACTCTCTGAAGGCTCAGATGATCGTTAACATTTTATAGCAATAAAGTATTTTTAAATTAAGGTATGTACACTTTTTAGACATAATACTATTGCATTCCAGAGAGACTACAGTATAGTGTACCCTTAACTTTTATATGCACTGGGAAACCCAAAAATCTGTGTGATTCCTTAATTGTAATATTTACTAGATTGTGGTAGTCTGGAACTGAATCTGCAATATCTTCCAGGTCTGCCTGCATTTCGGAAATCAACCCCTTATCTGATGTACGGTTCAAAAATATTTTCTCCCATCCTGAAAATTGTCCTTTGCCTCTGGTTATTGTGTCCTTTGTCTTTCATAAGCTTTTTAGTTCGATGTAATCCCCTCCTTTTGCTTTTGTTGTCTGTGCTTTTGTGTGTGTGTGTGTGTTCGGGGGGGGGGGGGTGGTTATATCTAAAAAATCTTTGCCTTTCCTGGGCCAGGTCTGCCATGAAGAACAGAGCCAGGGAGAGGGGGCCCCACACGACACAGCCTCCCGCCAGTTAGAACAGCAGCTCTCCCTTTCTGAATGTCTCCCCAAACCTCCCATTGCAGGCTTTTCTCAGCCCATCCCAGCAGGAAGAAAATCTGTGCAACTGTGAACAAGAGTTACAGAGAATTCCAAGGAGAAACAGGAAAAATTATTCAAGGTATTTTGTGAAATAAAGAAAGTTAAGAATTTGAAGCACAAATTTAATGACTGTGGATCCATCCTTTTTTATGTCTTCTAGGCATTTGTAGTATATACTAAGAGAACATTCTGGAAGAACTTAAATTATCAGGGGCAGGATAAAGTGTGGGATATTCATGTTGTAAATTTCAGAGCTCTGGGTTTTAGAATATATTTAAAAAACATACGCACTTTGTCTACAGAAGAAGACTGTAGGCTTAGAACAAAGATACTCAACTTGAACCCTGGCCTGGCGATTCTTCAGCGCTTGCTTGCCAGGGCTAAAGGGGCGTTCCTGACCAGGGCAGGTGACTAGAGAAGTCACTTCATACAACGTGCCCTGGGCACTGACTCTGTACCAGGCCAGGTTGCAGGTGCTCTGCAAAACATTCTCCATGTCAGGCCAGGCATGGGGGCTCACACCTGTAATCCTAGCACTCTGGGAGGCTGAGGCAGGAGGATCGCTTGAGTTCAAGAGTTTGAGGCCAGCCTGAGCAAAGGCAAGACCCCATCTCTACTAAAAGTAGAAAAAATTAGCCAGGCATTGTAGTGCCTGCCTGTAGTCCCAGCTACCCTGGAGGCTGAGGCAGGAGGATTGCTGGAGCCCAGGAGTTTGAGGTTGCTGTGAGCTAGGCTGACGCCTCAGCACTCTAGCCCAGGCAACAGAGTGAGACTCTGTCTCAAATAAATAAATAAATAAATAATAAACTGGAGAGGAAAACATGAGGTGCTGGGGCCCAGCCCCTGCCAGGACGCTTGGCTGCAAAGGGACAGGATGCAGGGACGTCCTTGCACCGCTTATGAAGGGGTGGGGGGGAGAAGCTGAGGTTTGGGCAGAAGTCACGAGTGAGGAGGCGAAGGAGTTCGGTATTGAAGTACAGGAGGGACAAGCGCGGTGTGAACATGGTGGGATCGGGCAGCTGCTGGAATCCCGACTCTGAACCATGTTCACAGCGCAGGACGCAATCGCAGGGCGCGTCACCTCCGCTCGGCCCCCACTCCCCGCCCCCGCTCACTCGCCCGCAGTTTCCTGGCGCGGATAGGGCGCAGAAACCACGCACGCGCCCTGCGGCTCCGCCCTGTCGGTGCTCGCCCCTCCCCTCCCCGCCCCCGGCGGTATTTCATTGGCTCGCTCTCTCTCGCTTTTTTTTTTTTTTTTTTTTGGTCATCCGAGTGTTGGGGAATTTCCACACTCGCTGCGTCCCGGCGGCGCGCCACGCCGGGGGCGTGAACGTACTTACGGCCACTTTAAAAAGCGGAACGCCACAGCGGACGGCTTCCATCCACTTCGGCGTTTGTCGTGGGAGCACGGGCAACAACAGCGCTCCCTCACGCCGCGGCAGGGCGCGTCCGAGGACCCGGGTCAGGGCTCCGGAACCTCAAGACCGCTATGTTCGCCGCCGTCATCGTCTGTGTCCTGTCGGTGAGTCCCCGCCGCGGTCCGTGGCTGGAGCAGAGCGCGCCTGGTGCTGGAAGGTGGCAGGGGATTAGGGCACAAAGAGGGGTTCCTGGCCGGGCACCTGTGGCTGGGCGAGTCCGGGAGGGACGAACCTGTCGGCAGAGTCGGGAAGAGCGGGATTCCCGCGCGGGGCCGCCAGGGAGAAGCGCGCTGTGGGCGGGACCTGCACCGAATTCTAGGACCGAGTGTCCCGCGGACCCACGCGTCACCTGGACCCGCGGCCTGGCCGTCTGGCCCCGTCTTTCCTTTTTTCCTCCCCCTGCCCCTTCGCCTCTCCGTCCCTCTCTTCTTCCCCCTCCCCTGTGCATTTTACTTTCTTGGGTAGTGAATTTAGTTGTGGTTTTCTTTTGTTTTTGAGACAAACTATCACTCTATCCGCCCCCCCCCCCCGCGTCCTCCCCTTCCCCCGCTCCCCCCCGCGTCCTCCCCCCTCCCCTGCCCCCCCCGCTCCCCCCCCGCTCCCCCTCTCCCCCCCCCCCCCCCCCCCCCCGCCACAGCGCCGGGCTGGACTACGGTGACTGCACCCTAGCTCACCGCAACCTCACACTCGAGGGCTCAAGGGATCCTCCCCGAGTAGCTGGGATTATAGGCAAGGCCCACCAGGCCCAGCTAATTTTTCTGTTTTTAGTGGAGACGAGGGTAGTGGGGTGGGCGGGGGGGGGGGGGGGTCTCACTCTTACTCAGGCTGGTCTGGAACTCCTGAGCTCAAGGGATCCTCCCCTCTCTGTCTCCCAGAGTGCTAGGATTACAAATATGAGCCACCACACCTGACCCTAGTTGTCTTCTTTTAAAATAGTCTGTTTTCTCTTTAAACCGTATAGATCTTTCTCCTTTTAAAGTGCATTTAAAAGTGTTAAAGTGTATTGCCTACTGGGATCAGTTTGATCGTCTGATACTTTTAAATTTCTGTCTTATCTTCATTGGCTTATTCAGGGACTAGTTTAGGAAACCACTAAGGGTGCAGTGGTTCCCTTCCGATGATAACTAGGCAGCACCCCTGTCCTCAGTGTGTCCACCACGGGAAAGGGAACTTGAGCAATTCCCAGCCCCGGGTGGGCCTCGATGCTGGCCCATCCCCTAATGTCTGATGTCTCCCCTTGCCTGGTGGCTTCCTCTCAGGCACACAATAGTCTCAGCAGACACTGGCTGCGCCCTCCGCAGGGCTCCTGAGGCCTCTGTGCGGCTGCTTCTCTGGTCTCTGCCCTGCACTCGGCCTCTGGGAGCTGTGTCTGTGGTCCCCCTGTGCTGCAGCCTGGAGCCTGTCCTTAGACAGTGGGCTGAGGCCACCACTGGGCTCACCTCCTGTGTCCTGGGGGCAGTTGTTCACCCATGAAGTAGACGATGAGCCCTTGACACTGGGAGAGTCTGTGCCTGGGGTGGGGGAGGACAAATGAGCTCTGTGGGAATTCTGCTTCCTGGGGGCCCACGGTCTGGTGGAGGAGGTGACACCAGGGACCTAAATCACTATCAGGAGGCACGAGATCCCACCACCCTGCCTCCCCGCTCCTCTAGAGAGGTTGTGATGACTCCAGGGACGTCTTTCCTCCAAATTTGACTCTGGCAGAGGGGAGCCTGCGCACTTGCAAGGCGCCAGGTTGTGTGACTGTTGGCCTGGAGGATGTGGCTGATTGAAACAGCATTGGGGGCCATGATCCTGATCGTGCTGAATCAGTGCACGGACTCCTGCTGTGTTCTCAGCACTTCACACACATATTAACACATTTAATTCTCACAACAACCTGACTAGGTAGGAACTTTGATTATCCAGGGCAGCTCTCAAGAGTGTGTGGGCCATCCAGAGAAGAAAAAAGAGATTGCTTTGTTTTTTTGGTTTGTTTTGTTTTGGTTTGATGTTTTTTTTTTTTTTTTTTTTTTTTTTTTTGAGACAGAGTCTCACTCTGTTGCCCGGGCTAGAGTGAGTGCCATGGCGTCAGCCTAGCTCACAGCAACCTCAAACTCCTGGGCTCAAGCGATCCTCCTGTCTCAGCCTCCCGAGTAGCTGGGACTACAGGCATGCACCACCATGCCCGGCTAATTTTTTCTATATATATTTTTAGCTGTCCATATAATTTCTTTCTATTTTTAGTAGAGATGGGGTCTCGCTCTTGCTCAGGCTGGTCTCGAACTCCTGAGCTCAAACGATCCGCCCACGTCGGCCTCCCAGAGAGCTATGTTTTGGTTTTTTGAGATGGAGTCTTGCTCTGTCGCCCCGGCATCGTCATAGCTCACCGCAACCTCAAACTCCTGGGCTCATGCGATCCTCTTGCTTTAGCCTCCCGAGTAGCTGGGACTGCAGGTGCGTGCTGCCACGCATGGCTGAGTTTTCTATTTGTGTAGAGACGGGGTCTCCATCTTGCTCAGGCATTCTTGACCAGCCATGCGTGAGTCATAAGTGGGTGAATCACCAAAGAACGATAGACCAATGGAATAGAACAGCGGGGGCCCAAATAAGGGAGTCACCCAACAAGGAAACGTACCTGTTAATGACTCATGGGGGTGAGGGATAGGTTTTCTAGAGTCCGGGCAGGACAAGAATTGGAATAAGACTCTGTCCTCCCCCCCCCACCCCTCCCCTTCTCATTTTCCTTATCTCTTAACCATGCCGAAACCCCACCCCGCCATGAGCCAGGTCTGTAGACTGACACAACCTCACCTCTCAGGCTGCACCCTCAGTCTCCCTCGATCAGAGAGGCCCACAGACTACAGAGCCTCGTCCAACCTCACTTGCGTTTACACCCCTGTCCCATGACTCCGACTTCACCTCTCTCTGGGGTCCCTTCTGTGTGGACTTTTCCCTCTACGTCCACCGGTCTCCTCCCATCAGTGGCATTTGTCGCCGCTTCCTGGGCAGCCCCTCTAGATGATTTGCACCTTCATGGACTTTGAGGTTATTTTTGGCCTCAACTCCCTTGAACTGGAACGGCCCTAAGGAAAGGCAAGGCGGAGTCTTGTCCCTGATCCTCCATGATTCCTTGCACAGTGTGGTCACCAGATGTCAGATGTGCCCTTCCTGAGTGAATGATTAACTTGGATTCTAGGAGGCCTGCACTACCGCAGATGTTACTCATTGCGGTCACAGAATGTGTCTAATGGGAGAGGTGGAAAGTAGGCCAGGCGGGTTGAGGGGAGAACAGAGGATCGGAATAGAATGCTGAGGGCAGTCCAGGCCTAGAGTCACCAGGGACATCCCTGATCCAATCAGTACTTCAAAGATGATTGGTTACCCAGTGGGTAGTGGATTAGATGGGTGACCTCAGAAGTGGCCCGGGCAGCATCAGGGATGTGTGCTAGTGGTCAGATTGTGTGGTCAGTTTACAGCATCCTGAAGGAGGAAGCAGCAGCCAATATGGGTCTGAGGACAACGATTATTGTAAAAACAGGCCGATGATGCAATGGATTCGGTAAGCAAGGGAAAACCGATTCAGGCTAGATTCTAGTTTTCCTAATCTGAGAGTTGTCTGAGGTCATTATCAAAAAAGAAGAAGTAAATGGGCATAAAATGGCTTTGAGAAGTAAAAATCTGGGCCATGTGCAGTGGCTCATGCCTGTAATCCTAGCACTCTGGGAGGCCAAGGAGGGAGGATAGCTTGAGCTCAGGAGTTGCTGACCAGCCTGAGCAAGACCGAGACCCCGTCTCTACAAAAAAATAGAAAAATTAGATGGACGAAGTGGCATGTACCTGTAGTCCCAGCTGTGTGGGAGGCTGAAGCAAGAGGATCGCATCACCACAGGAGTTTGAGGCTGCAGTGAGCTATGATGACGCCACTGCCCTCTAGCTGGGGCAACAGAGCAAGACCTTATCTCAAAAAAAAAAAAAAAAAAAAAAGAAAAGAATTAGGAATTTGAATGTGATTTTGGAGACAGTATGGACTTGTCATTGCCAGCAGGCCTGCAGTACACAAAAGGCTAAATGATGACTTCAGTCTGAATAGAGATGACACAAAATGGAAACATGAATCTTACGGAAGGGAGGAATATTGTTAGAAATAGAAAATATGAAAGCACAGATAAAGAACTATTTTTCCTCTTTATTTATTGAAAAGGTACGTTATCAAATAATATAACAGTGCTTGTGGGGTTTGTAACACATGCACATGCCTAAGACCAGTATAGGTGGTGGTGATGAACGGATATATATTATCTCAAGTCTCTTACATTTTACATTAATATTATAATATTAATTCCACAACACAGCTCAGTAATAAAAAGGGATGCATGTGATAATATGAGTGAATGTAGGCTTTCATTGCAGTTTTCTTTTAAAACTTGTTTTGCCACATCCCATAAGTTTTGGTATGCTGTGTTTCCATTTTCATTTTCTTAAGATCTTTTACATTTTCACATTTAATTTTCTTCATTGACTCACTGGTCATTTAGAAGCTTGTCTATTCAAGTCCTTTGCCCATTTTTTAATCAGGTTGTTTGATTTTTCTTGTTGTGATTGATGAGATGGAATCCATTATATATTCTAGATAATAAATTGTTATCAGATATATAATGTACAAATGTTTTTCCCATTCTTTTTTTGTTTGTTTGTTTGTTTGTTTTTCAGCTCATTATGGGGCGTTTTTCCCATTCTGTGGGTTGCCCTCTCACTCTGGTAATTGTCATTTGATGCACAGAATTTTTACATTTTTACATAGTCCAATTTGTCTATTTTTTTCTTATGTTGCCTGTGTTTTCTATATCATATTCAAGAAATCATTGCCAAATCCAAGGTCATGAAGAATTGCTTCTATGTTTTCTTCTAAGAGCTTTATAGTTTTCACTGTTAGGTTAGATTTTTGATCCATTTTGAGTTAATTGTATATATATATATGGCAAGGATACAAGCTTACTGTTTTCTTATGATTCAATATCCGGATTTCCCAAAATGATTATTTGAGAAGATTGTCCTTTCCCCATTAAATGGCTTTTGTACCTTTGTCAAAAAGATGCTACAAAGGTATCATTTGACCATATACAGTCATGCACCACATAACATGTTTTGGGCAATGATGGATCACATATACAACGGTGCCCTTATAGGTTTATAATGCCATAATTTTACTTTACCTTTTCTATGTTTAGATACCCATATACAGGGCGGGCGCGGTGGCTCACGCCTGTAATCCTAGCACTCTGGGAGGCCAAGGTGGGAGGATCGCTCGAGGTCAGGAGTTCAAGACCAGCCTGAGCAAGAGTGAGACCCCGTCTCTACTACTCGGGAGGCTGAGACAGAAGGATTGCTTGAGCCCAGGAGTTTGAGGTTGCTGTGAGCTAGGCTGACGCCACAGCACTCTAGCCCGGGCAACAGAGTGAGACTCTGTCTCAAAAAATAAAATAAAATAAAATAAAATAAAATAAAATAATAAGGCCGGGCGTGGTGGCTCACGCCTGTAATCCTAGCACTCTGGGAGGCCGAGGTGGGTGGATCGTTTGAGCTCAGGAGTTTGAGACCAGCCTGAGCAAGAGCGAGACCCCATCTCTACTAAAAAAATAGAAAGAAATTATATGGACAGCTAAAAATATATATAGAAAAAATTAGCCGGGCATGGTGGTGCATGCCTGTAGTCCCAGCTACTCGGGAGGCTGAGACAGGAGGATCCTTTGAGCTCAGGAGTTTGAGGTTGCTGTGAGCTAGGCTGATGCCATGGCACTCACTCTAGCCTGGGCAACAAAGTGAGACTCTGTCTCAAAAAAATAAATAAATAAATAAATAAAATAAAATAATAAAAAATAGATACCCATATACTTACCGTTATAATTGTCTACAGTCTTCAGGACAGTAACGTGCTGCACCACTTTGTAGCCTAGGGGCAATAGGCGATGCCATATAGCCCTGGTGTGCAGCAGGCGACACCCTCAAGGTTTGGGTAAGTACACTCTGTGATGTTTGCACAAGGACAGAATTGCCTAGGGATTGATTTCTCATGGCATGTGCCCGTCAGTGAGCAATATCTGGCTGTGTGTGAGCATTCATTTCTGGGCTCCTCGGTTCTATTCCACTGGTCTATATGTCAGGCAGCGTTTTTAAAATCAGAAGTTCATTATTTAATATTTGATCGTAGATCCCATTTTTTTTAAAGTTCGCATACAGTCAACCCTGACTTTTAAAAATGTATGTATCTGTGTGCATATGTTGGGGGGGAGGCTATTCATATAGATGGTCAAACAGTGGAACTACATGAGACAAAATATTGATGGATGCTATTAATATCTCCAGTTGAGAAGATCACATGTGGTTATTCTAAAAACTTTACTTGCACATTTTCTGGAATAAACGTGTTTTCTTTTATAATAAGAGATAAGGATAAAGAAGAGCTTTGCAAGTGTAGGTTATGTGGCGAGCTCCAAGATGTGAAGGGACAAACATAAACACCAAAGAATGGTGGAAAGTTCAGAGCTCAAGAAAGACAGAGGTTCTGTTTAGTTTGGGCACCTGGGGTGAAGGGAATGTGAGATGGATCCCGGGAGGGGTGAGAGTCTGGAAGCCGCTCATGTCTGTCCCTGCTTTGACCCCACAGGTCCTAGCCAACTCTGCCACCACCAAGCTGGACAGGGTTCCCCAGCAGACAGCTGCCCCCCAGCGATGGAGGCACAGCCCCGAGGAGAGTTTATGTCCACCAGGTACTTTCTCTGATCCTTTCTCCTCTTCTCCTGTCTCCACGAGCTTCCAGCCTCTGTCTCCACAACTCCTGGTTCGTTACTGCACAGGGGTTTCTCGAACGCCTTCTGTGGGTCAGGCGCTGTGCTAGTGCAGGCCAGGAGGCCCCGTGCTCTGGAGCCTTCCTTCTGGGATGGGTTGAATGTGACGGTCAGAGAGGCCTGGCAGGAACCTTGAGGATTCATTGAGTGGGGCAGAGACGAGGTTGGTGAGGCCTCCCAGGGATGGTGACACTGGGCTGGCATCTCAAAGTTGGCAGGACCAACAGTGCCTAGAATCTAGAAGAGCACTCCTGAGAGGGCCTTACAGCAGCGAGTGCTCAGGGGGCAGGGGCTGGGGTGAGTGGAGGGAGGAGAGGTCAGGGGACAAGTTGGGGCAGATCACACATGGAGGGAGTTGGGTTTTATTTTGTGAGTGATTCACATTGCTGGAAAGTTTTCAGCAAAGGGCTGCCAGGATCTGATTAGTATTTTTAGTGCTCACTTCTGGATGGAAGGGAGCAGGCAAGGCAAGACGGGATGCAGGTGGAGGGCCTCGTGGGGGCGTGCCCTAGGCATGCTACATGGCGCGTGTCTCAGCTCCATGGGGTCCTCTGAGCTCCGGGAGCAGCAGCCATGCCTGTCGGGGCTGCTTGACTGTTGTGTTTGTCTCACACTTGTTTCCGCACATGTGTGAGATGGAAATATCTCATCTGCTGCACAAAGGCTTCTGTGGGTGGCAAGAGTGACATGCAGTGGTTTTTAGAAACCATTTGCAAATTTGCATTTCATTACGGGGCACCACAGGAAAGGCTGCCCCTCCCTTCTAGGAGGGCAAAGCCTCATTGTGCAGGCTGGTCTAGGGGTAGAACATGTAGATGGAAGAGCCCAGTCCAAAGTTCACACACACTGAACTGTCAGCGTGCCTGTTGCTGCAGTCCAGGCTTGAGCTGAAGGAGCAGGGAAGACTTCGGATTATTTGGGGTGAGCTGTCGGCACTTGAGGATGGATTCTATGCAAGGATCAAGGACAAGTGAGGCACCAAACCCAACTGCTCAGGGGGAATTGAGTCTGCGAGGGAACAGTGTGTGGCAGGGCCAGCAGTACACATTTGGGGACCCCAGCACTTAGGTGATTCATGAAGCCTCAGTCTTGTGAGAAGGAAACTAGATATTGAAGGGGAGGGGGCACAAGAACCCGGACATGGAGACGCCAGGCCAGGCGACAGGTCAGCGAAAGGGCTGCGAAGGAACTGTCCGTGGAACTTGTATCCCAGAAGAGGAGTCTCGTGCCTTCCGCAGAGAGAGGGCACCACAGCCCATGCCAAGGACCCAGACACTGAATCGCCTCTGGATTTGCATTTCTCTTAGGTGAATGAGGTCGAGAATCTGTTCATGAGGCAGATGTCATTGTCATTTGTATATTATTTCTGTTAGATTTTCTTATTTGCCTTTTTTTTTTTTTTTTTTGAGGCAAAGTCTTACTCTGTCCCCCAGGTAGAGTGCAGTGGCGTCATCATAGCTCACTGCAACCTCTAACTCCTGGGCTCAAGCCATCCTCCTGCCTCAGCCTCCCATATAGCTGGGACTACTGGTGTGGGCCACCATGCCCGGCTGACTTTTCTATTTTTAGTAGAGATGGGATCTCGCTCTTGCTCAAGCTGGTCTCGAACTCCTGAGCTCAAGCAATCCTCCTGCCTCAGCCTCCCAGAGTGCTAGGATTACAGGCATGAGCCACCGCACTCGGCCAATTGTAGAGTTTAAACCATTTTTTTTTTCTTAATATAATTACTGGGAAGGAAGGACTCATTTCTGCTCTTTAGTTACTTGTTTTCTTTGTGTCTGATATGTATCATGTTCCTCAATTCTTCCATTAGTGCCTATGTATAAAAATATATATATTTAGTTGTTTTCTTGGTGTGTACCATTTTGATTTCCCTCTTCTTTGTACCTTGTGTGACCATTAACATAGATCTTAAGGACATGTGTATGGTATAGGGTTGACAAGGGTAGACTTGTGACGGTTAATTGTATGTGTCAACTTGGTTAGGCCACAGTACCCAGATACTTAGTCAAACATTATTCTAGATGTTTCTGTGCAGGTATTATTTAGAACGGACTAACATTTAAATCAGTAGACTTTGAATAAAGCAGATTATCCCTATAATGTAGGTAGACTTCATTGCTTGAAAGATATTTAAAAAAGATATTTTTTAAATCCATCACTCACTGTGTCATGGCCAGTATGGTTTCTGATGAGAAATCAGTTGATAACCTCACGGAGGTTCCCTCGTACGGACTGAGTGGGCTGCTGGCTGCTTTCAAGATTGTCTGTTTGTGTTTGGCTTTTGTTCGTTTGACTACAATGTGTCTTGTTATGGTTCTCTTCAAATTTAGCCTGCTTAAAGATCGTTTAGCTTCTTGGATGTGTAGACAAGTCTTTTTCAAAAGTCTTGTGCCTCCTTGTTAAATCTATTCCTAAATGTTCTATTCTTTTTGAGCCACTGTGTATGAAATTGTTTTCTTAATTTCATTTTTGGATTGTACTTTGCTACTGAAAGACTTTTACACTGAAAACTACAAAACATTGCTGAAAGAAATGAAAAAAAAACAAAAAACTAAATAAACGGGGAGACATTCTGTGTTTCTGGACTGGAAGACTTAAGAGTGTGATGATGACAAATTAACCAAAACGGCATACAGATGCGATCCTTACCAAAATCCCAACAGTGTTATTTCAAAAATGGAAAATCCCATCCCCAAAGTCATATGAAATTTAAAATGAACTAGATCAACCAAAACAGCCTTGTAAAAGAAAACCAAAGTTGGAGGACTCACACTTTCCAATTTCAAAACGCCTCTCCCTTCCAGGGTAGCTTTGGCTCCCATTTCTTTGGGTCATTCTTGGACTTTCTAGAAGTAGGACCCACTTTTCCTTCCATTTTCCTTCCATGGCTGATGAGCTTTAATTTTGAAGGCCTTTCCCATTATTGTATTACTCTGCTGCTCTTTATTATATCTTCCCCTAACTGGGAGCTCACTGAGGACCAGTATTGGGACTTCCTTGTGAGAGTTTCCAGGGTCTACGATGGTGCTGTCCAATGTTGGTAGTCAGTAGACCCATGTGACTGTCCATCACTTGAAATATGCAAGTGCACACTGAGACATGCCGTGAGTGAGAAATGCACGCTATGATTTGAAACATACTATAAAAAATGTAAACTATCTCCATGTTTTACATTGATTATGTATTTAAGTGATATTAGTTTGGGTATATGAAGTTAAAATGCATTATTAAAATTAATTCACCTCTTTCACTTTTTTAATGTGGTGAGTATGAATTCAAATTTAATTTGTGGCTTGTATTATATTTCTGGGGTAGCAGTGCTGGTCTGTGGTATGAAATAAATGCAGAACTGATGAGCTGACGAAGCCAGGTACAGTGGATTTCCCTGTTTGGGTTCCACTGATGGCTGAAAAGCTACCCCAGCCTCTAATAATCCTGTGAAAATTCATTCACTAGCTTTTTCTCTCCCCTCTTAGGAACCCATACATCGGAAGATGGTAGAGATTGTCCCTCCTGCAGTTATGGAGTGGACTACACCACTCATTGGAATGCCCTCCCTTCCTGCCGACCCTGTTCGGTTTGTAATTCAGGTACATGTGGACCCTGAGCCTGAAGGTGGAACGCAGCGTGATGATACGAAATTTGTAGCATAAATGAAACCAGGAGACCTGGATTCCAGTCCCACTCGGTCTTCAAACCCTGTTGTTCCATGATTATATCTTTGGGTTATTAAATACATAAAACAGAAATTATTTTTATAATGCATGCCACCTGGGAGGGAAATGTTTTAAACTACAGGTTGCAAGGGGGTGGCAGGTAACTTACAACATGGGGAAGGCGTGGCCGAGGGCAAAGGGCTGGGTTTCAGCCATGACCCAGTTCTGG
The DNA here is from genome assembly GCF_041146395.1 of Eulemur rufifrons. Taxonomy (NCBI): domain Eukaryota; kingdom Metazoa; phylum Chordata; class Mammalia; order Primates; family Lemuridae; genus Eulemur; species Eulemur rufifrons. The sequence goes on from NC_090994.1 coordinate 8,084,688, forward strand.
CTCTGGGCCAGGCCCCACCCAGCTCCTGACTCCTGGCAGCTGCTCCGCCTCTCTCAGCCTCACATCCTCAGGCCCCTCCCTCCTCGCCAGCAGGGCCAGGTTTTGGGGAAGTCACCCAAGGGCTCCTCTCCTGCCAGGGTCTCTCAGGTTCTACCCCTGCGCCTCCCTTGCTACCTACCGACCATGTCATCTAAACGATTCTTTTCCCCTAACCTGATATAAGAGATAATGAATGTTGATGCCTTTTGTATGACTTTGACTACTGGTGACAGCTGAAGGGTGGCTGTCCTCTGTGTTCCCCGAGTGGGCTGGTGCAGAAACTGGTCCTCAGAGCTCCTTGGTGACCTGAGCTCAGCTGAGTGGGCAGGGGTCAGGGTGGTGAGGAAGGGCTGAGGGACACGCCAAGGAAACACATCCCCAAAGACTTTTCCTTTGTCTGCAGATGAAGAGGAGAGAAGTCCTTGCACCAAGACTGCAAACAGAGAGTGCTGGTGCAAAGCAGGCAGTTTCCGGGGAGAAGATTCCCCTGAGTTCTGCCAGAAGTGCCGCACTAGGTGAGACAGGAGAGGCAGGCTTGAGCCCCAGAAACCCGAGTTTCCTTGTAGCCTCTTCTGTCCCCTGAACTCCATGGGGCCTAGACCCCCTTGAGGCATCCCTGACCCTGTGGTGCGTCCTGAGCCTACGGTGGCCCCTCCTGGTCCCTCTGCCTGTCGCCACCCAGCCCCCTGCAGCAGCCCCTTCCCACACCTCCCCAGCACGTGTCCCACTGGGCACAAGAGGCCACGACTTAAGTCCCATGATATCCTTAGGGACCCATGAAATATTTTATTTTGAAATTGTAACTGCAAAGAATACACCTGGGGTATATTAATATTTATCCTTAAACCAATTCAGTCCTTAAATGCAATTTTTTTTTTTTTTTTTTTTTTGAGACAGAGTCTCACTTTGTTGCCCAGGCTAGAGTGAGTGCCGTGGCGTCAGCCTAGCTCACAGCAACCTCAAACTCCTGAGCTCAAGGGATCCTCCTGTCTCAGCCTCCCGAGTAGCTGGGACTACAGGCATGCGCCACTATGCCCGGCTAATTTTTCTATATATATTTTTAGTTGTCCATATAATTTCTTTCTATTTTTAGTAGAGACGGGGTCTCGCTCTTGCTCAGGCTGGTCTCGAACTCCTGACCTTGAGCAATCCACCCGTCTCGGCCTCCCAGAGTGCTAGGATTACAGGCGTGAGCCACCGCGCCTGGCCCTTAAATGCAGTTTTTAACAATTATTTTATCCAAGCAGGGACCATGCAGAGAAAAGTGCCCGTGGCCCACAGAGGTCACAATAAGGCTGTGGGTGTAGCTCCTTCTAGATTCCCATTACAACCTTAGCCTATGCCATCCTCACCTGGCCCCTGGTCCCTCAAGACCTGTCTTGTGCTTATTTGGGGTTTTAGGGGCCGACAGTGATGACTCTACTCTGACCCCCCGTGTTCGCTGTGACGGGTAGGGACGGGCAGACAGGTGGGGACAGGAGCTCAGTGGTATCGGGGTTGGCTGGAGGATGTGGCTCAGCTCCTGGCCACGCAGGCCTCCCACCTGCCCTGGAGGGAGGATCCTGCTAACTCGGGGCCTCCCCTGCAGCCCAGGGAAGCCCCGAGTGTGCTGAGCAGAGAAGGTTCCTGCAGGCTGCAACCCTGAGCATGGAGCAGGGAGCCCGAGGGGCTGAAGTTCACGTGCTCAGATCCTTCCCTGACTCAGCAAGGGAGAGTGGGGCCCCCAGTGACATGAGAAGCCCATCCTTCCTCTGTCACCTGCTCAGGGACAGTGGCGGGAGAGTGGCTCCTGTTTTGTCCCATCTGGCCAGCTTTCCCTCACGGAATCCCACCTCTCCTCCCTTTGTGTACCCAGGTGCCCGAATGGGATGGTCAAGGACAGGCCTTGTACCCCCTGGAGTGACCTTGTGTGTGTCCCCCAAGGATCAGGTACTAAGGCGTCTGGGGAAGCCCTGGCTCCTGCAGGGCCTATGACCGCCAGCGTGGGGAATTCCGCCTCTCCCCTCCCTTCCTCAGGCAACTGGTTCCTCGCCACGATGATTGTCCTCGGGGTTTTGGCAGTGTTCGTAGTGGGAGTGGTGGCATTTTTTTGCTGGAAGAACAGCCACACAGGTAGGTGTTGGCTGAGGGAGGAGGGGCCGCTGGGCACTCTCTGCCCCTCCCCCGCCCCGCTCCACAGGCAGAAGCGCCCTCCCCCCGTCTCCCAAGTCCTTGTCGCCCTCTGGTGGTCGCTCTGTCTGCCACCTCACTTGCAACCCTGCCCCGCCCAGGTCCAGGATGTCGTCAGTCCCCTCCTGGGGCTGGCGGTGCCCTCCTCTCCCAAGGGTGGAGGGCGGGGCCGGCTCCCCTCCCCCTTCCATCTTCAGGGCCAGCCAGGGCAGAGAGGGAGTGGGCTCCTCCACTGGGGGACCAGGGTCAGGACCAGACGTGCTCAGGGGGTTTATACAGCTTTGGTCAGAGCGGAACCAAACAGAGATTTCACATGTGTTTATTTTTACTCTATTTTTTCCTCCTCCCCCCTCTTGAGGGTGTCCCAGAGTTGGAAAGGCCCCATCCCTGTCCCCAGGCCGGGGATGCTTGTCCAGTGTCTCAGCCCCCAGCCCAGCCCTGCCCGGGCACTGTCCTCAGGGAGGGGGAGCTGCATGGGCCCCTCCCTGCTTGCTAAGGGGACACCCTTCTCTTCCAGGTTGCCATAAGGACCCCAAGGGCATGGACAGGGTGAGTTGGTTTCTCCAGGACCCGGGGACACCAGGTGCTCAGGAACTGCTTCCTGCCCACTCAGAGCCCTGGGTGGGGTGTCCCCATTGTCCTGTAGGGCTGCTGTGCTGGCTCTCTGCAGTGGCCTGGGGCTCTGGCTGACCGTGAGGGGCACATGGCTGCTTTGAGCATCCCACAGGCCAGTGGGCCTTGCTGCAGCAGCCCTGTCCTTCCTGCAGCGTGGCTGACACCCCCACCCCACAGCTCTGCACCCTGGGGATGGGTGTGACCAGGGGCGTGGTGCCAGCAGCAGGTGCTGGATGTGCTCAGCCTCTGCCCACCTGGGGTGACCCCATTGGGAGGGGTGGGGGTGGCAGGAGCAACAGTGCCCCTGGGGCGCTGCTGGGGGCCCGGAATGGACTCCTGAGTCTGCTCTTTGCCTCCCCAAGGTCTTCTCCTGGTGCCGGAGGAGGTCCCCACGAGGGCCTGGGGCTGAGGACAATGCCTGCAACGAGATCCTGAGCAACAGAGACTCTTGTTCCACCCTGGACTCTCAGCAGAAAATGGAAATCCAGGAGCCAGCAGTGTTGACAGGTGTCACTGTAATGTCCCCAAGGGAGTCAGAGCATCTGCTGGTGAGTGGAGTCAGCCGTGCTGTGTCCTGGTCCTGCTGCTGGCCCAAGACTTTGTAGGTACAGGGCAAGGACGGTGCCTCGGCTGTCCTGGCCCAGAGTAAAGCAGAGCCTTAGGGACAGAGGGACTGCAGGCGACGGGGAGTATGGGCCAGAGCAGCCGCCCCAACATGGTGACCACCCCACTCTGTGGGGCCTTCTTCTAAGTCCCTGTCCTGTTCTGGCTCTGTCCCCAGAGCCTAGAGCCATGCAGGCAGAGTGGGTGCCCGGGGTTTGTTGATGACTAAATAAGGGCAGATTGATCTCTGCCGTGTGCTGCTAGCAGAACTCAGGGAGCATGTGCTCCTAACAGCAGGAGTGTTACATTTCCTCCAAGAAGATTATTACATTGAACATATTTGGAAGTAAATCCTTGTCCAGATTTCTGATCATGTTTGTAGGGAGGCTTCCAAGAAAAAGTAGAATTTCTGAGTCAGTGTGTGGAAGTGGCTTTTTCTTTCTTTTTTGTTTTTGTTTTCTTTTTGAGGCATGATCTTGCTCTGTCACCCTGGGCTAGAGTGCGGTGGTGTCATCATAGCTCTCTGCAACCTCAAACTCCTGGGCTCAAGGGATTCTCCTGCCACACCCTACTGAGTAGCTGGGACTATAGACTGTTAGCCACCACACCGAGCTAATTTTTCAATTTTTCTAGAGAAGGTGTCTCACTCTTGCTCAGGCTGGTCTCGAACTCCCAGGCTCAAGCGATCCTCCTGCCTCAGCCTCCCAAAGTGCTAGGATTACAGGTGTGAGCCCCTGTGCCCAGCCTGGAAGTGCTTTGTTATTGTACACACACATGCACACACATCCAATTATTGTTCAAATCAATCCATCAGTTTTGATATGATATTGAGTAGTAGTTAAAACAGTGTATACATTTAAGTTTTCATTTTTCTTAAGTTTAAAAAGTCTTTCCGTCCAACATAAAATGAGATTATCTAGTTTCTTACAGTTTTATTTTTTAACGATTTGATTTTTGGCATGGAGCAATAGAAATGGAATTTGGGTTTTGATCCGATATGAAGGGAAGAATTGTTCTGCGTGTCTGTCTCCTTGCTCCAAGCCCACTGAGCGACTGACTCTTCCATTTCCCTCTGCCTTTGGAGCCTCCCTTGCCGGATGGCAAATGTGTCCATGGACCATGATCTCTTCCACCCAGGCGGTTTCTTTCTGTTCCTTCCTTGGGTCTGTACTGCATTCTTTTTAAATAAAGAGAAGGTATCACTTTTCTAAGCAAGTCCATAGAAAATAAAATACATATGTATAGAGCCAGTCCCTTGGGTAGAGACGGCCCAACTTACAGCGTTCCTTACTTACGAACTTAATTAAAATAATTAAATTAAAAATTCAAGAACTAGTTTCTTCCACGCATGTCAAACCCACATGGCATAAGCGGCCCCTTGGTGCAGCTCTTTGCAATAGCAGCTGGTCTTATATACATGGTCACGTACACACAGCGTCTCTTTCGTCTTAAGTTTTTTTTTTTGTTTATTTTATTGTTTTCAAGACAAAACTGTTGAGTCTTTTTTTACCCTGATGACCATGACTCCAAAGCAAAAGTTCACCGCAAGTCCAGGGGAGCCTGCAGGGAAGAGAAAGGTGATGACAACGGAAATGAAAGTAGAAATAATTAAGTGTTCGGAGAAAGGCCAAGACACCATCATTCATCTGGAAAGCATTAGGTTTCCGTCGCTAGACTATCGGGACAATTATAAAGGATAAAGGGAGAATAATGGGACATGTGAAAGTCAGGGCTCCAATGAAAGCATCAGTTACTGCTAAGCAGCATAGTGGATTAATTACTGAAGTGGGAAGGTTATTATTGATTTGGTGAGAAGACCAAAATAAGTAAAATTCCTATTAGCCTACGAATTAAAAGAAAGAGCACAATAGTTTCTGTAACTTATTAATATTACCATACAGGGGTATTATTAATATTACTACAGCGTTACACTGCACTATTACTACCATATATGAGCCATTATAGTAATGTTATTAGTATTATTACTGAGTGTGTGCTGTTATTCGGGGATCCGTCTTACAATTCCAACCTAGAGATATTCTCAGGAACATATCTCATCCATAACCCGAGGACTACTTGTTTATAAAAGAGAAGATATAAAAAAGGAAACAAACAAAAATTGCAACTAATTCTTCCATGATGATTAATTACTTTGAACATTTTTTTAAAGTGGTTAAAGCATAGCCACACTTCCACCATAGGACAGAAAGATACTTGTCATAGTGAGAGACCCCCAAACTCCTCCTGCAGCCCCTGGCCTTTTTTATTTCAGGTAACTCCAATAGACAATTTCCTGTGATTCTTGGGTAAACTTTTTATGCAAATACCACCATATACATACATGAATATGTATATCCATGTGGTTTATTGACATAAAAAGGGTATATCACATACACTACCAAATAAAACTCTCTAATATGGTTTAATATCTAAGAGAGGAAAGACCCTTTTCTTACTGTTTCAGAATTAATTATTTTGACAGAGATAAAATTTAGAATTATTTTATAAGATTTTCTCCAACATTTCCAAATGTTGGAGACTCTGGACTTTGTAAATACTACCTTAAGAAATTAATATAGGTTCTGTTCAGTTGGGGAGAAAAAAAAATTAATATAGGAAGGATTGAGAGCTTTTCAATATTCAATAGTTCTCTTATCAAAGAAGATAGTATTTGAGGTCAAGTGTTATATTATGACTTTGTCAAGATTTTTTATTTATTTATTTTTTTCAGGTAAACATTCCTATTCCTTATCAAAGTTTCTTTGTATTGTGGGTCTTTTTGTAATTCTATTTTCTAATTTGTTGTGTCTACGTGTTTTAATGTTCATCTGGACATATTGATTTTTAAGTATTGCTGTTTAAACCTTGGGGCTTTTAAAAATATATACAGTCCCATCTAAAATAAGGATTGTTGTGTTGGGCTCTTCTAAGAGTCTTGCCGCTTTATTTTCTTTCCTGTCTTGATGCCAGAACTTTAAGAACGATGCTTACTCTGAAAGTGACGTGTCGCAGGTATCACAGACGGCTGGCTGTCAGGCCGCACTGGAATCCGAGATTCCTGACACTGACCCAGGGCGTCCCCACTGTGTGTTCCAGGGACAGGCAGAAGCTGAAGGGCCTCACAGGAGGAGGCTGCTGGTTCCAGCAAACGGCGCCGACCCCACTGACAGTAAGTGTTTTGTTCCTGGGGATGCAGCAGGAGGACAGGGAAAAGGGACAGTGTCCTAACTGCCATCCCCACAGCTGACAGGGCTCTTCCAGGGCATTCAGTGCTCGAAGCAGGGGATCCTATGCTATTGTCACTGGACCCTAAATGCCCCTCTCCCACCTCTTGTAACCCCCACGCTACACCACCCTCTCTGCACCCTAACAAGGACCCTAACAGCTCTGTCTGTGCCCTCGCCCACCTCTTCCCTCTTCCCTCGTTCAAGGCCTGCTTCAGCCCCCCTAGGGCTGCCCTGCACAGCACCCACTGGCCCCAGCAGGTGACTGAGCACTCGACCTGTGTCTGGCCCAGTTTGCTGAGTTGCAGTGTAAATTGCAGACACAATTTCAAAGATTTGATGCAAGAAAAAAAAAGGGGGGGGGATATCTCACTGATCATTTTTTATATATTAATTGCATATTAAGATTATGTTTTATATATATTGAGTCAGTACCTTACGCTAAAACAATATCACTTATTTCTTTTCATTTTCTTTAAATGAGACTGTTAGAAGGCGCAGCCTCATATTCCTGGCTGTCTTCTGTCCCTAAGGCCGGCGGTGCGGGTGCGCAGCGCCTCTGCAGACGCTCTCACTGAACCCCCACACAGGCTTGGGCTGGGTGGGGTTGCTGTGTTTTAAGGTTCACTTCGTGCTCACAGTCTGTCTCCCCACCTGGTCCTCGCAGTGAGGCTGAGCTGGGTGTGAACCAGAGACCCTCCCAGCCCAGGCCCTGGGCTTTCCCCAGGTGCTGGGATGGCCACCCTGGGACCTGCTCCCGTGACAAGCGCAGCCAAGCAGCTTCCCTCCTCTGAGTCCCTGCTGCACCCACTCTCTGCCCCACCCTCCGGCTCGCACCCCACATTGCTTTCTGCCTCCACAGCTCCCTCCATCCTCCCCAGGAGGCTGCAGCCCTGCCCGAGGGCAGGATTCTCTGGTGACCTTGACATCCGCTCCCACCCAGCACCTTGGGTACAGGTGGGGTCCCAGCAGTATGGGCTGGTTCTCTGTGGATGGGGAGCAGGTCAGGACGCTGAAGCCCCAGGTCCCCCCGCAGGGGAGCTCACTGGGTTCTAGGGTTCTAGGCCAGATGCAGGATCCTCTGCCCTTCCTGGACTGAGGCCAAACTTACCTGACTGTCTCTGTGGCTTTTCTCCACCTAGCTCTGAGGCTGTCCTTTGACTACTTCTCACATGTTGTGCCCTTTAACTCCTGGAACTCGCTCATGAGGCTGATGGGACTGACGGACAATGACATCCAAGTGGCCAGAGCCTCTGCAGCCTGCACGGAGGACGCCTTGTACGAAATGCTCATGCGATGGGTCAAGAAGGTGGGGCGGAAGGCCTCGGTGCACAGCCTGCTGGAGGCCTTGGAGAGGCTGGGAGAAAGATATGCAAAGGAGACCATCGAGGCCCACCTGGTGGGCTCCGGGATGTTCATCTATCGAGAAGATGAGGCAGGCTCTGCTGTGTCCTAATTGGGAAAGAATCTCCGTAGAAGCTCTCCAGAGCTTCCCTAGTTTACCTTTTTTTCTTGGGAAAAAAGCACCATTGGACAACAAGCATACAGCAAACAGAAATTTCACATGATTCGTACTTGAAAAAACTCATCCAGTATACAGAATGTCCTAGAACTTTTTCAGCAATACTTTATTTCGTATAGTTCTAGGTTTGTGTATGTGTTGTGTATTGTTTAAGGATGTCATTCTTCTGTTTATGGTACTTTTTCTTTTCTTTTCTTTTCTTTTCTTTTTTTTTTTTGAGACAGAGTCTCACTCTGTTGCCCGGGCTAGAGTGCCATGGTGTCAGCCTAGCTCATGGCAATCTCAAACTCCTGGGCTCAAGCAATCCTTCTGCCTCAGCCTCCCGAGTAGCCGTGACTACAGCCATGCGCCACCATGCCCAGCTAATTTTTTCTATATATTTTTAGTTGTCCAGATAATTTCTTTCTGTTTGCTTATGGTACTTTTTCATCCCAAGAAAAATTGCACTTTTTACTTGTATTGTATTTTAAGAGCCATACTATTATTAATAGTATGTGGGTATTTACTTATGTTCAAATAGTGTTTTATATGATAGTGAATATTTATTTATTTATGGGTGACATATGCAAGTAAGTGAGCACTCAAGGAGAACTAGATCTGTGTGAAGCCCTATGTGCAGTTGGCCCATGTCCTGGGAAGTCATACTTGGATCCCTCTTATGGGAAGGATGGCATATGGGTTAGATCAGAGGTGGCAAATAGGTTCTATGTCATGTCCCATTACCAGGGAATGGCAGTGACCTTGAGCTTGATTTGGGCTCAGGAGAGAGAGAGGACAGGGATCTGTCCTCAATGTCTGCCACGGTCTCAGGCAGGAAGAGTGGTCGGTGCTCAGGAATGGTGTGACATGTTTACTAACTCACAACTCCATGGCCCCTCCAACTTCTGGTGATCTGTGACACTGAGCCCCGGAGCTGCATTTAGAGGTGCAGATTCCCTATTTGGGGAGCTGAGCCCCTCTGTAAGCATCTGAATTCTGTATAAGATACTTAGCACAGAAATGCCAGTTCTTAACTACTGTGGCAACAGGGCCTAGAATAGCTGACACACCCAGGCTGTCTCCTTGTGTCACTTTCTCTTTTTTATAAAAAACCTCAGTAACCATTTCAGTCCTCTTTCCAGCAAACTCTTCTCCCTAGTATTGCAGCCATGGAGGGATCATTTATGGAGGCTGTAGTTCTCAGGGGGTTTGGTCTTTTGCATCTCAAGGCCTTGTGTGTTTCTTTGTGCCAAGGCTGGGGTGGCAGGGCCCAAGCTGGAATTGCGTGAAGCTGTAGGCACACTCAGGGTAGGAGCCCGTGGAGTTTTAGGAAGGGGCGGCCCGCTGGCTTCCCATTCACAACCCTTTCGCACTTCAACCCAGGGTTCCATGTGCTGCCCCCTCCACCTCCCGGAAGGCACAGGATAGTCCCACCTCCTGGTCTTTGGCTCTATGGGTCCTTCTGTGCAGGATGCTCTGCCCTCATATCTCAGGAAGCCACCCAGCTTTCAGCCCCTGTCCCTTTCTCATAGGACTTCTTTATTACCCTTATCAGTGTTTATTTTATACTCATTCTTTCTTTTTTTTTTTGAGACAGAGTCTCACTCTGTTGCCCAGGCTAGAGTGCCGTGGCGTTAGCCTAGCTCACAGCAACCTCAAACTCCTGGGTTCGAGCAATCCTTCTGCCTCAGCCTCCCAAGTAGCTGTGACTACAGGCATGCGCCACCATGCCCGGCTAATTTTTTCTATATATACTTTTTTGGTTGTCTGGCTAATTTCTTTCTGTTTTTAGTAGAGACGGGGGTCTCGCTCTTGCTCAGGCTGGTCTTGAACTCCTGACCTCAAGCGATCCTCCTGCCTCGGCCTCCCAGAGTGCCAGGATTACAGGCGTGAGCCACCGCGCCCGGCCATATTCATTCTTTTCAAATAAACTGTGACAGGGGGGTGGGGGGGTATGCACAATATATATAACCTAAACTTTTGTACCTTCATAATATGCTGAAATAAAACAAACAAACAAAAAAAACTGTGACAACATGAAGTTGCTTAGGGTCTTTTGTTGGTTGGTTTGGTTTCGTTTAATACCCAGGCCAAATAGCACATGACACAGGAGAGGCACTTCAGTGTTTCCTTCGTGGTTGGGTGTCCTTTGCCGCTACTGCTCAGCGGAAGGTCCCCACTGGAATCTGCTGGTGGTATTAAGCAATGCGAAGGAGCCAATTAGATACAAAATATTAATGTATTTATGAATTCATGACCAAATTAAATATGAAACCTTATATAAAAAGAGGTGTGGTTTTTGTTGTTCGTTTGGGTTTTTTGCCCCCATCCTCCCATTCTCTGAACCGGCTTCTGGGGACAGGGTCCAGCGTGCGTTCTTGCTGTCTTGCTGCTTTCCTCCCCTCTGTGCCTTCAGGCTTTGCCCTGCACAGGGGTGTTTCCTGCTTCTGACTCCCTGGACTTTAAAGTGCCAGGTTCATGGGGACTTCCTTCCCCTCTGTCTCCCACCTGCCCTCCCCTGTGGGTGCAGGGACAGCCCCCCGGCCACCCCCCCCCCCCCCGGGGTGGTTCTCTGGGCTGCACCTGGGGCTGCCAAGTACGGCTAACTGGCTCTGAGAGAGCTGTTGGGAAGGGAGGTGGGTCCCTGAGGGGCGAGCTGGCCCTGGCTGCTGGGGAAGTCCTGTGGCCACCCTCCTGTAGGCTCCCCCAACCCTCGGCCGACATCCTCATCCATGGACCCAGGTTGCTCAGTCCTGCAAATGCCTGGGAGAAACACTTCCCTTTCCCTTGCACTTGAGGACCCAACAGTCCCTCTCACCTACAGTTCCTGGAGGCCCAGGCATGCCCACACTGTCCCCCTCCCTCAGAGGGAAGGTGCAGGGTGCTGCACCGGGCTCTCCCCCTACAGCTTCCCTTCTGCCCCTGCCCCTGGGCTCCTCAACCTGGCTTGAAGCCCTGGACAGAGCTCAGCTGCAAAGAGGCCCACCAGCCTGTAGAGGGCAGCCCACGATTAGCTTCCCAGCCAGCCACCCTGGAGGACCCCGCAGTCACAGCCTGGGATTGTCCCTGGCTTAGACAACATGGATTCACCCCATTGTTAGACCCGCTTGTCTTTCCACTGCCTGTTCTTCCTCTTGATGAGGATTTAACCTCAGCTCTCCAGGTGCTGACACCACCCACCCGCTGCAGAGGTTGCCTTTGCTCTATCCCAGACCTAACCAGCATTCTGCTGAGGAGTCCAACCCGGTCCCTGGGACCTAGTCAGTCCCTCTCAGCTGAGCATCTTTCTCAGGTGAGTGGACTCCTGAGCTCTGAGCCCCTAAGCCCAGGGCCTCCTGGCTCTGCCCCTCATCAGTGGGACCCGATCTTTTAAATCTAAAAAGGGTGTGGGGTGATGAAATATGTGTCAGGGTTAGAAAACGGGAAAGGGTCAGTCATGGCCCAGCTTCTGCCCCATGGGGGCTGCGAGCTACTGTTTTAACCCAACAATCCTCAGTCCCGTCCTCCTCTCTAGACTAACTTTACATCTCCTACTGTTCAATTCTCTTTTTTGCCTTCCCTCTGTCCCAAACCAGCCCTAACTAAGGCTCTATGTCCTGTGACCCTTCATTACAGGGGACTCCTGCTCTCCTTCCCTGCCCACCCAAAACACAGCAAACCCTGCAGGAGGCGGGGACAGGGTCCTTAAAAGGTGAGGGCGAGTGCTTGCAATCTCCAGAGGAGCAGAGGCAAGAGCCCAGTGCTGTCTGAGCCCTGAGACCAAACCCCTCCCACCACCAGCCCCGACATCGAGGGCCAGGACGCCGTGCTGTCCTGAGAGCCAGCCAGCAGCGTCTGGGCATCCTCACTCTGAGAAGGTGGCAAATCCTTTCCTGGAAGGCATTGAAGTTGGTTCTACACCCTAAGCCTTCATCTCATCATCACAGGGGCCTCTGTTTGGTTTTATAAAAATGCAAGCTATACAGGGTCTTTTTCTGGTGCTCATTCTTTGAAGGGATAGAGGACAGAGTGTTTTTGTTGGTGGTGATTTTGTTGTTTCCTTTTCGGTTTGGGTTGTGTTTTTTGCTAATTTTGCCCCACCCCATAAAAAGCAGTGCTACCCAGAGGCAGGGGGAGGGGACGGAGGAGCACGGGATGGCTGAGCACAGACCCTGCCCTTCTCCGCCTACCCCAGCTGTTGCCAGTGGTTCCCATCTCCAAACCTGAGGGATGAAGGAGGGGCGGGGGAGAAGTTTCTCAATGCACCAAGAGGCACTGCTCCCGGCCCCAGAGCGCCAACCTCTGGCCCTGTCGTCAGCCTGCACTGCTGCAGCCATGGGAGGGAGGGACGCTGGCAGGACTCAAGCCTTTCCACTGGTGGCCTCTTGCAGCTGCACCCCAGGATGTAAAGCCCTGAGTCGGGCTCCGAAGGCTTCATTTCTACCCTGACTTCTCCAGTGAGGATTTGAGTAGGCTCCATGTGGAAATGGCCACAAAACATGTGCAATCCCTCAAGACCATTGGTGACAAAGACATGGCCAAGAGAGGCAGGACCCTCGAGCCTCACTTCTGCTCAAGAGGAGCGCAGCTGCCTCCCTGGCCAGAGCAGAGACCCAGACATCCAGCGAAGCCCTCAACGTAGGGAGGCTTTTCCCTTTGACTCCAAGGTGCTGGGACCCAGATAACACGCCAGAGCTTGCAGCTCCTCCCCTGCCCCACCCCCAGCAGTTGTCTCCGTCCTGCTTCGGACCTGGGGACCTCTGCAGGTGGTTCCTGTTCTGATCCCCAGGGCGAGGCTATTCTCTGGCTGGTGAGGACGGCGCTGCCCTTAGGGTCCTGGTCCCGCCGATCCCCTTGTCCCCGTAAGGTGGAGGGGTGATGCAGAAGGACGGAGGGGCTGGGCGGTGGGGACAACAGCAGCAGGGTCAGAGGAAGGTGGCAGCATCTCAGACCACGGCGGAGGAGGAGGATGGAGATGCTGAGGAGGCCGCTGAGGAGGACGGCGAGGAGGGGCTGTTCCAGAACAGCCACCGCCGCTTGGGCTGCCGTTTCAGGTGCAGGTAGTCCTCCTTCTCTCGCTCCTTCCGCGCCCGCTGGTAGTGATCCTCCTCCTTCAGGTACCAGACGGGCGGCCACCGGTGCTTCTCGAAATACTCCTGGTTTTCTGGAGCGGAGCGCAGTGGGGCTCGGTTAGAAGGACAGCAGAGGGACACCGGGAGCCCAGGACCTGCGGGGTGCCCAGAGGGTGCCAGCCCCGCCCCGCCACGCCACGTGGCCCTGCAGCGAGAGCCCCGCCCGGCCCCGCCCCCCACGCCCGCCCCCGTGGCCCATGGTGCCCCGCACACACGAGAAATGCCCAGGGAGCAGAGGCGACAGTAAGCACCGGGAAGGCCCTTCCAGCTGTGTTTTCCCCCAAGACGGAGGGGAGACCTAGAGGGGAGACTAGACGGGGCTTCCTGTGTGCTGGGAAGGAAACAGGCCAAGACGAAGAACGAGGGAGGACAGGTAAGCAGCGCTGGGCCGAAGGTACTCGGCCAAGGAAGGGGATGAGCATGGAAGGTTCCGAGGGGACTCGGGAGGTCCGGCCACGGCAGGACACGGGTCAGGCTGGGGGTCGGGGGGAGGCCGGCCTCATTCTGAAGGGTGTGGGGAGCCACAGAAGGCTTGGAACCAGGGCGGTGAAGCAGTTGGACCTGTGCTTTAGAAAGAAAATGCTAGAAGGGTTGTAACAACGTGAAAGCGAGGAGAGAACCGCGTGGCAGGAGCGGTAGGGTGCTGCAGCCTCGCGGAAGCGGGGAGGAGGGTCACAGCAGGGTGTGGGGAGCCCAGTGAAGACCCCTCGGGGCTGCCAGCGACACCTCTCCCCGGAGCCCGTGCAGTTCCATTGGCTCTAAGACCTGAGGAATTAATTAAGAAGAGACCCAGCCGCGGGAGCCCTCCGAGTACGTCCAGCTGGGTGGTCCGTGCTGTGGACTGCGCCCATGCCTGAGCTGTGAGATCAATTTAGTGGGTCATGAACAGCATTTTAAAAAAAGTATATACTTTTCTACGTGTTTCTGTGTGTGTCCTGAGTCACAGTATAAAATGTATTTCTTACTGTGGTGTCCTGTCCAGAAAAGCCTGAAAACTACCAACTCTAGTCCAACATCCTCTCTGTAGCCCTGAGAAATGGAAGCCTAGATAGAGAGGCAGAGCGAGCGCCCTCCAGGCCAGCGCTTTTCCTGGGGCCCCCTCTGCTGGGCTGGAGGCTCTTCTGCAGGCTACCCCCACCCCCAAGGTCAAAGTGGGGTTAAATCCAAGCTGTGGACCCAAGTGGAATCCCATTCAGCATGAGGGGGAGAGCAGCAGGAGCTGCCAGGGCTGGCCCTAGATGCTCACCTGGGGACATGGCCTTCATGTCTCGGGGGAACTTGCGGCACACGTTGTTGTAGTTGGTGCAGATGTGATGGAGACACCAGTCAGCCAGCTGGTATGCACAGTGGAACTGCGGGCGGAATGGAAGGGTGTCTGTCCTGGGACCCAGAGGCGGAGGTCTGCATGGACACCTGCAGCTGTCCCCTGTCCCCCCAGCTGCTGACATCCACAGCCCTATGTGGTGGCTTCCTATTGCATCTGCCCTCCTCAGATCCTACCCCACGTGGCGTTCTGCCCCTTCCCATCAGGGGCCAAAGCTGTCCATACTGAGGTGGGGACAAGCAGGTGCAGGGAGCTGACTTTCCCAGGTGTGTCTGCAAGCCTTGAATCAGCTATGCTTTAACTCTGCAGACTAATCTTTGGTTGGTTGTATTTCTGGCACTGCGAGGGCCAGCGTGGGCGAGTTTGCTTGTCTGTCTGGGATGAGGGGCTGGGCACTTAATTTCAGATCGAGAGTCCTCATTGCCCCCTACATGACTTCAGGCAGGCAGCAATGTCTAGACCTGAGACAGGAGTTCCCTCCCCAGCTCTATGTTGCCTGAAGTCTCAGCCTTTTCCTCCCTGGGCCAGCTCTCCTCTGGGCATGTCAGGGAGTTCTCTAGCTGCTTCCTGGCGTGGAGGGTGAGATAGGCTCTGCCCAGTCAGGGATCTGCGTCTGACAACAGGTTCTCTTCCTACCCACCACCTCCCAGCCCTCCCCATTTGCCACCAATGGGCAGACAGAGCCTCAAGTTGAAACTGCCATAGATTCCTTCCCCTGCTGTGATACCTGAGCCAGTTCCAGGAACACAAGGACGTCCCCATCGATGTCCACCATCATCTGGGTTGCTTCCATCAGCCCGGTCACTGTGTACTGCTCTGTGACACACACAGCCAGCAATCAGCTGAAGAATCACATGAACGGACCTGCACTCACACCCCAGCAGGGGCTCACTGCAGGGCAAAGAAATCAGGGCCAGAGGCAAGTCCCGACAGGCTGGGGAAAGGCCACGGCTGATTTAAATCTGTTCCCACCGGAGGGAGACCAGGAGGAGAGCAAGACTTTCTCAGAGGGGCGTGGGTGGGAAGTGAAGGAGGACATTAGAATCATCTAAGATTTTCCAAACTACATGTGTCCCATCACAAAGTCTGATATACGCAGGATGGAAGTCCCCAATCGAGTCAGCCACTGATACAGACGGGAGAGGGTAATTAAGCCTCACATTTTTTTGAAAAGAAAAAAGGCTAAGAACTGTGAGTTTAACTATGGGTTAAACCTGGTTGTTTGTTTTAATTTAAATTTTGTAACAAATTGTGTACTAACCTTGCATTTTATGTTACAACATTTGTATTGAAGAATACCATTGGTTCTGAATTTCAATTAGAGACATCAGTATAAACTCATGAGGTGTTTTATCTTTAAAAAGATAAGTATGTTTCCCAGCTCTGTCCACAGAAGAGACCTAGAAACGATAATCATTCCAGTGGCAATGAGCATTCCTACTGCACAGAAATACCATTTCCATTTCAAGCTATGAGAAACCAGGACTTCTTGGAAGAATAGGTGATTCCAGGTCTGGGGCATGAAAAATACAAGAGGAATCTAGAACATCTCATCATCCCAGAGAGCAAGGAAGCCCAAAGACTCTGGAGCAACTCACAGAGACTCCTGCTGCCTAAGAGTACAGTATTTAAGCTTCAGTAAGGATAATTGCAATTAGTTGAAACCAGTCAAGTGTGTTCAATTCTAAGAGTTCATAATACTACTTAAAAAAATCCAACCTAATGGGTCACCTTCAAAGGATGATAGGAAAAAAATTTATCTTGAAAACTGGTTAAAAAAAAAAAAGGAACGAATCAAGCATTCATCTGCCTGCCTTTCCTACGTGAACTATGCCACTGGGTAGCCTAACAGTAGATGCAGGGAAGGTTCTCTCTTTTTGGAAGTATTCCAATAGATAAACAAATAAGGAATGAACAAATTGGAATATTATCATTTCATAATACCTAATAAATTGATGGATCCAGGCAGTGCCACTCAGTGGTTGCTAATATCACAAAAGAAAGAAAAATAGACAATCTATGCCTTTTGATGAAGAAGGGAAACAACCTATGAAGTTGTCTTGCCAAAAGAAAACTGAATGTGCACCAGATCTAGCTTCTAGATCCAACTACCGGTTTACAGGAAATAGGGCAGACAGACGGATACATTGAATGACACTATAGAAATGAAATCAGCAAATATCTAGATCATGGAAAACTCTACAGGAACAAAAGATCAGTGTTTGGCTTTTTATCAACAAATGAAGTGCAAGAGAAAAAATTGGTTTTAATGGACAAGAAAAAGAAACTTAAGTTTAAGAAACTTAAAAGATATATAAAAAATAAAACCATGCTGTAGTGTTTAAGGATGTACAGTTGGATGATAAAACGATTAAGTTTTATAGTAAGAGTAATGAAGTAGATCCATTAAAAGTACCATTAAAAAGGACTACTGGGCAGAGCGGTTCCTCTTCGGGAGCAGGGACAGGTGGATGACTTCTAGTGGCTGGCAAGGTTCCAGCTCCTGACATGAGTCATGATTAGAAAGGCATTTTGCTTTATAATAACTCATTAAACTGAACATATGTTTCATGCACTTTTATGTATCTGTGTTATAGTTAACATTAAAGTTTTAAGTTTGAATAGCTTCATAGGAAGCATATCTCACAAAACGTAAGGCATCACCAATTATACAAAACTTGGCATCTTCCACTGATCCGTATCAAAGTAGATATATACATTTTTATATATGTTTTCTGGTGTGCATGGACCACTTCATGGGAAATATTATCCAACGTAATTTTGTATAAGCCTTTCCATGAGCAGTGCAGTTTAACATTTTTAATGACTACCGTGTACAAATTACCTACATGTGCTTAACCAGTGGTACTTCTTTGAGTTGCTTGCAATTGCCTTCCATGATGAAATGAACTTATAGAAATACCTTTACATATTTTTTCCCCTTTGGGTCACTTCTTTGGAGATAATCTTTTAAAAGTGGAATTATTCCATCTAAGAATTTGAAGTTTTATGTGCTCTGGGAAGACCCCACCATTTTCCACAGACAGCAAAGGATGACGTACTGTGATAGCTGTCATCTCCAGAACCCTCTCGTTCTCCCTGCCCAAAGTCCCTTTGCCCCCAGCTGGGGCCTGGAATCCCTGTGCAGGCTCAGCTCTTAATATTCCAGTTCTGATCAACAATTTCCACCTTGTTCCTGTGACCAAGCTCCCCCACTTATAATTCATTTGTCTTCATGAGATTGCTGTTTTCCCTCATATCTGAGCCCCAGCCTTGATCGTCCACCCAGGGCCCCAGCAGCTCTGATACTGGGTCCTTCTCTGAACCTCAACTCAATATCTGAGGATCTGCTCTCTGCCCCTCTGAGCTGCCCAAGAATATTAACCTGGACATCAACACCTGCACGGGTACCAGTGCCAACACCACACAAACACCAACTCCAGCATGAACAGGAGCCAACTGCCCACTGGGGTCTCTGGCCCCAGACTCCCCTGACCCCAGCAGCACTATTTCTCTCCCCCAGGCCCTTGGACGGCTGCCCTGGTTCTTGCCCGCCCCAGAGAGCCTCTGAGATTGGGGAATTACGAGTGGGAGGTTAATATTTGCTTTCTGTTTTTTAGAAGAAGGCAGAGGAGAAATCACAAGTAGAAAAAGACAATCCCCCACTGCTAAATTTGGCTTTAAAAAAATAATAAAAAATAAAAATAATTTTTTTTTTTAAAGTAGAAGAAGAGAAGGAGAAGGGAAAAAAAAGGAAAGAGGCAGAGGAGAGAGAAATGTGGAATTGTGTTCTATTCTTTCTTGACTTCTTAAGCTTGCCCGAGTAAAGGCACACTAAGAGCACACAGCGCTATTGTCTGCTGGAGACCACGTTGTTGGGCCTTTGGAGAGAGCCTTTCGGGGGACCCCATCGGACGCCTCTCACACACATTTCTTCACATCTACATCCTCATCCAGAACTCAGTACGTGTTGACAGATTTCGCTTGATGTGAGCTTATTCCCTTGGTGCTACAGCCTGTCCCCCAGGAGCGGGGAGATGCGAGAACACATAATCACTCCTCGGGGAGTCCCTGACTCCTTCCCCAGGGAGGTCCCCGAGCGCCGTGGCTGGTTACCTGTGAGGGCGACCAGGTGCGGCAGGCAGAGGCGGTTTGCCAGGATGATGAGCTTCATGTCGTCCAGGTCAGGACTGGAGGTGAACATGCCAGTGTAGAGGTATTCCAGCACCGCCCTCATGCAGCTCTTGCTTGTGTAAGGAAACACCACCTGGGGGTGGGAAGGAGTGAGCAATGAAGTCCAGCTGCAGAAAAGAGGAACTCGGCCCTAAGAAACCGAAAAGGCCCTGGCCCACACGGCTGGTCTCCCCAAGGCCGCAGCCCTCCCTGTGCTGTGCCCGTGTCTGCTGGGAAGACGCCAAGGCCTGGCCCCCAGAGCCACAACCTGCACTCAGCCCCAGACTGCCAGCAGCACCAGGGAATAGCTCTAAGAACTTTTAAAGGGACCTGGATACTCACTGGCATCCTTTGGAAGCCTCTCTGGCTTAGAGGATGCTAGAAGGAGTCCTTTTGGTCCCCAACCTACACCCCAGGCCCTCCTGTCGCTGCGGGGAGCAACAGAAGTGGGATCCAGGAGGAGCCAAGCGAACACCAGCTGGCCTCTCTCTGGCTGCTCAAGCCACTGCTTTGGGCCTCCGGGATCTGTTCAGAGCAGCACTACCACAAAAACTGCTTTCTCATCGGGCGGGAGGCTCTCCAGGCTGCACTGGGAATCAGCTAGCGCTTTAGAGCTGGCATCTCTGGTACCGAGAAGTGCTCGGTGCTGGTAGGCCCCTGGGGCTTCCGAGAGTTCCTGATCTCACACTTTGTGTATCCAAATCCTGCTCCCACTTCAGAGACCAGCTCAAATCCCAGCCCTTCCACTTAGCCTTCCAGAACTACTTCCTTTCCAGAAGCCTTAAGAAAGTCACTCTACATCGCAGGGCATGATGCAGCGTTATTCCTGGTTGGGTTTTGCATTCAGTTGTTTGGTGAGCACTTACTAAGAGACGGGCACGGAGGGGAATACTTGGCAGAAGTCAAAGACCTAGTAGTCCCTGCACTCAGAAGCAATGACAGAACAGTCAGGAAAACCGCACGTGGACACTCAGCACTTTAAGCATCTGCACAAAGTAGTGCCTCGGTAACTGCAAGGCTGGGCGGTGGGGAAATAAGGTACCAGGCATTCGGAGAAGATGGAGAACAGTGAGGGCCATTGCCTGGGCTACTGTGCTTGGCTGGGGGAATGGGAAAGAGAGAACAAACTTAAGAGAATATTCCCAAGGACACTTCGATACGCCCCTTCTGGGCCCAAGTTTCCAGTATGGGTGCCTGAGAAAGTGGTGGTTTCAGTGAGAGACCAGGCGAGTGGGAGGAGGGCTGATTAGAGGGAGAGGTGACTGTATTAACCATACCTTTTTATTTTCTGTATTTTGATGCTTTGACATCTAGAGGTTTGCTGGCCCTAGAGGGACTGCCTCTGCCAGGGCTAGCCAGTTCCTAGGGACAGTAAAGGAGTTGCCTGCAAGCATGCCTTTCCTATGCAACCCGCTGTCAGCACCTCGCTGTCCAGCTCTCACACTCCAGGCCAATATCCCCCTGCCTTCATCCTCCCAGGGCCCGCTGAAATTATCCACACCAGCCAATCCTAAGCCTGCTCACCCTGCCTCTCCCATTCCTTCCCACAGAAACCCTCTGCCTCCTGACCGGCCCTGGTGCTTCTCCGTGAGGCCCCTCGTGGTGGCGTGCGTGGCCCTCTGTTCCTGGGATCTGTGAGTAACAAACCGTCTTCTCAATGGTAGTTGTGTCCTGACCTGGTGGCCTCACCATATCTCAATAGTGGAGCCTACCTTTTAAAACAGTGACAGATTCAGCCTGGGACACACTGAAATTTCTCTAGTTGTTTCAAATTAGGGAGACAGCAAGGTATAGTGAAAAGAGCTAAGGAATCTAAGTCCTGAGTTCAAGTCCTAACCTCTTCTTTCTTCTTACACAAGTTTGTACAAGTCACTTAACTTCTCAGGGCCTCCCTTCCCTAGGCGTACCATGCGAGTGCTACACTGGGTGTCGCGGTCACGTGTGAATTCAATGGGATAATGTATTGAAAGTGATTCTAAACTCTCAAGTTAAGATCTTACTACAATTCCTTCTCCTGACATACTGTAAAAGCGCTAGGAACCGTCTATTCATAAACGTCTCTTGGGCCCAGCACAAAGTCAGTGCTGAAGAAAGTACCATTCAATGGTGGGTGCCTCAGATGCAAAGGGTGTACGTGTCTCTCTCCTCCCCGCCCCCTTTCCATCCTCATCCTCACCTCCCGGGTGGAACTCTCCACAAACGGCCCCCCAAACATGGCAGCCATCCAGTCACAGCTGGAAATCAGCAGGGGCTTGTGGGCGCTGATGGCACCATCATCCAGGATGAAGGTCACATCTGTCCGGGAGGAGAAGAGGCATCACAGGAGGATGTGGTGAAGGGACACGGGCTAACCAGCCCCAAGGGGAGCCAGGGAGCCCAGACAGCCCCGCTTCCTTCTGGCGCTACAACAGGCCAAGCACTGAGCAGGCGGCTCTCAGCCCGGGGGGACCAAGGCTTCAGGAGCAGGGAAGCCGTATTCCAGGACGTCAGGGCTGAGAGGGACTGGGAATGCTAAAGGGACCCACCCAGACTTCTCAGAAAGCTGCTCTGAGCATGGTCCATACCTGAGAACGTGCCTTTGGCCAAGCACTCCTTAACCCGGTTGGTCCTGCGGACGTGGAAGGCCTTGGTGATCTCCTGGTTCATGAAGGCCTCGTTGTTGAGAATGTTGGCCACCATCATGCGCAGATCGAAGACCTCCAGCAGCTCGGCGATGTGGGCGATGTGCATGAGGTCCCGCTCGTTCTCGTCCAGCTCCCCCGTGTACAGGTACTTGAGAACAGCCCGGAAGGGCCCCGGCTGGATGGAGTTGTCCATCTTTACCACCACCATCAGCCGGGATTTGTAGGTCAGGGGGTCTTCTGCCATCTCTTCCTGAATGCTCACAAAAGCTCGGCTCCAGGAAGACAGCACACGACCCCTGCCTGGCAGGTACCCTGTTCCGTTGCCCCGTAAGATCCCATCGCTGGTTGAGGCACGGAGGCCAGCGGGACCAGAGCCCCCCACCTCGTCCACGCTCTCGCACACGTCAAAGCTGGCTGCCCGAAGCAGGAAGTCCCGCCCGTGGTGGTGGTGGTGATGGTGGTTGTGTTGCTCGGGGTGGCCCTGGTGGTCCTCTGGGCGGATGCCCCCTGGCCCCGAGGGGCCCCCCAGCTCCCCCTCACTCAGGTCCATGAGGAACAGGTCGTAGAACTTGGAGGAGGAGGTGGAGAGGTAGATCTTGTGGGCAAAGATGCGCACCCGCTCCTGCAGCACCAAGATGACGTCCGCGCAGAGCGGGTCCTCCAGGAGGTGGGCGGGGCGCTCCTCGCTGCTGGAGGGGGGGTCGGGCACCACGATGATGGGGGGCGGTGGCTTAGGGGGCAGAAAGGGCGCCTGCAGCAGAGGCCGCTGCACGTTGCGGAGGTGGGACTTCCAGAACTGCAGGTGGCGGCGGGAGATGAGTGCGGCCCGGATGGCGTTGTCAAAGACGTCCTTGATGCCAAACTGGGCCACCACGCTGGTCTCATAGTAGGGAATGCCCAGCTCCTTAGCCACCTCTCGACCCTTCTCTGGGGGAAGGATCTCGTTGGGCTTGATGGGCCTGGGGGGTTCAAGAAGGGAAACCAAGCTTGCGTTGGTGGCGGAGGGAGCGCGCCATTCTGCTGCTGGCTGGAGGGACTCGGCTAGGGATCTGCATCCTCGGCCCCACCCCTGCCCTGCTCTTTCTGCTCTGTCTGGTCAAATCGTGCCAAGCTCCTTCAAGATCCACCTCCAACCCCCTCTTCTTCCAGGAAGGCTTGTCTTTGTATGCCAAGCCCCAAGTGACTTCCCAGTTCAAAGCAGTGACAGCACTAACTACCTCTCTGGCAATGACCATGTAATGTTTCACATTGGTATTTAACCTGCTCACATATTTAGTTCATCTCTTGGCAAAATTACAAGACCTTTTTGTGCAAACACCATTTCCTCCTCCCTGTCTTTCCTCATGATGCTTAGCACAGTACTGCCCGCATAGTAAGTGTGCAGCAGATACGTGAATGAAGGAATGAATGAATGAGCATTCTGTTGGCTCTGGACGTGAGCTTGCTCCAGATGGGGGGAGCCCCTCCCTCGGCACCAGCACCCCCTACCTAGCCAAGGGCCGCCTGGCCCTATTGACGGCCTCCAGGTCAGCGTAGCGCAGGTCCAGCTGGCAGCCCACCAGGATGACAGGTGCTCGGGGGCAGAAGTGCTTGATTTCTGGGTACCACATGGTCTTGACATGGTGGAGGGAATTGGGGTTGGCAATGGAGAAGCACAGAACCACCACATCGGATCTGGGGGTGGAGAGGAAGGTTAAGGGCAGAGAAGGCTAGCAGTACCTCACCTCCCTGGAACAAGGGACAGCAGGCATGCACACCCCCAGCCTCCACTACAGCCCCACACCTGGCTTGGGTATCTCCTCATGTGCTCTTACACAAAACGTCTAATAATATTACCTCCAATTTATGTAGCATTTTAGAGCTCAAAGGCTCCTTTTGGCCTCACAGCTAACTTGTGAGTTAGAAATTACCATTTTTACCATCTCACAGCTGAGAAAAATCACAGAGCTACTAGGCGGCAGAGCTGGGACTCGAACCAGGCCTCTTGGCATGGAGCCCTGGCTCCTTTCACCGCCCCAGACTGCCCCAGCCCCCCACAAGTGTCGGCCAGAGCTGTTTTCTCCACTCCTTCCTCCCCGTTGAAATTTCACAAGGTTGCTCAGTTCTTAGGAAGGCAGGGAAAACCCACCCACGTGGTTCCCTGCAGGTAGACCTTCCCTACCTCCCATAAGCAAAGCGACGATCTTTATGGTGGTCCCCAAAGGTGTCCCAGAGGCGCAGGGAGACACTGACATCATCTACCACGTCTCGGGAGCGTTCCAGCACCTGGAGAATGAAGGGCAACAGTTCCTGGGGCCCCTGCGTGGCAGCCCACTGCATGCCTCACACAACATCTCATCCACGGGAAATCTCTGTAGCATCAGCAAGGGCTGCCTCCAAGCTGACCGGAAGTGGAAGAGACCCTAAGAGAGCAGACGGTTACGGGGTGCAAGGGACCTCTTCCGGAGCCTACCCTTGTTCCCAGCTTTCCCTGCAAATTGGATGTTTACGAGCCTCCCGTCTTTTAGTGTTAGCTGCCAGCTTCCTTCCCCGCTCTGCTCTCATCTCTCCCAAGCCGCAGCCCTATGCACCCACTGCTCCCTCTTACTTGGGGCTGGGATTGCACAAGCTGTAGTACCCAAGACACAGCTGGGGTCCCAGGCACCAGCTCAGCCAGTGAAAACAAAAAAAATGGTCAGAGGTGCCTTCCCCAGGGTGGGCTGGCCTCGGACCTCTCTCCAGGGGCTCCTTCCTCTTCAGCTGTCCCCACCCCACCCCAGGGGCCGCTGGAGACCCCAAGCTGTGGCTTGGGAAGAAGCCCCCAAATCCAGACACACAGCTGGACCCCCAGCCTTACCTCCTGGCACACGCGGTACTGGTCGATGGCCCACACCGTGGGCACATGGGTAGCCAGCAGCTGGTACTGGGTGAGGGTGGCATTGCAGGCACGGGCACAGATGAGCCTGGTCTTGCCCACGGCGTTGTCCCCCACCACAACGCACTTGATGGTCTCTACGTTTGGCCTTTCATAATCCATGTCAGAATCCATTAAATGGGACCTGCGGGAGAGGAGGGAAGCGCTCAGGACGACCTGGCATGCCAGCTCCCTGCGGGCCAGGGCCAGCACCCGCTTCAAACGCCAGAGCAGACAGGAGAAGCAGGGAGTGGGCAACGTTCTGGCCGAGAGCTCCGCAAGGGCCGGAGGAGTCAGGAGCCCAGTCAGGCTGAGAAGAGCAGTGCCACCAGATGGGCCATCCAACTGGGCGTGTGGATGGAGGAGACCTTCGAGAGATCCCAGGCAGAGCCCACCCAGGACCTGCCCTGTCCCCAGCCTCCAGAGAGAGAAGAGTCTGCCTGGGCAGCTCACTCATCATCACTCTACTCCTCCCTCCCCAGCAGGGCAGTGGCAGCAGAACAACAAACAGCTGAGAGAAGCAGAGTCGGCCAGGTCCCCACCCCTTCCCAGCAGGCCTGAGGGCAGGGCCACTTTAAAATTTAATAGACCTGTCAGGGCCAGGCGGCAGCTCTTCTGGCCCCCACCCTTTCCCCTGGCCCTCTTCAGTGGTGTATTTCCAAGCCCCAGCCCGCCTGAGTCTATCCTTCAACCCCAGACCCCTTTATACAGACCTCAGAGTTTTTCCTCCCAGCCTCTCTGGGACAGGGACGCTTCTGGGTGCACCTGACAGCCCATGGGCCTCCCCGCCTCTACTCTGTCTCGCTCAGCCGCAGGCCCAGCTTTGAGGGTGGGGGTAACCACGGGCCTGCAACAGTGCTGTCCTCCCAGCATCCTGCAGCCAGCCTCACGGAGAGCGAGATCCACCGTCTTCTGCCCTTCCCATTCCTAGGGAGGATTCTCAGGCTAGAAGACCCCAGACAGCTGGCACTCCTGGGAGATGCTCGCTACACTGGCTACACGGGTGATAGGTTGCTGCAGTAAACAAAGGGTCAGAAACCTGGGTCTGAATTTCTGTGCAAATGCTTGCCTCAGTTGCCCTCAGTGTTGGGCAGAGAGAAGTAGCAAACCCACCCACAGAGAGGGATGGCTCGAATGAACAAACAGAAGGCCCTTCTGTAGTTAAAATGTCATGTCAGTGTTTAAAAAGCTGTCACCAGGAGGCCCTGGGCTCGAGGGGGCTTTCACCAGCAGCCTCCAGTTGGCATCCGCCCTCCTGGAAGGGTAGAGAAATGGGCAGGGAGTAGGGGCACATGTTATTAGGAAGCTTGGTTTCTCCAGGATCATCAGCCTGCCCTGCTCACATTCCCTGTGTGTATGCAAAGTTGTCCGAGGGTTCGAGCAAACTAGAGCCATCCTTCCTGGGCCGAGGAAGGCTGAGCTCAGAGGAGTCCTGGAGGCTGCCCAGGCAACCTGGCTGCTGAGCCATCCAGCCCGAGAGTCATGCCACCAGCAGCAACAGAGAGGCTCCATTCCTGCCGCGCTGTAACTGGATGCCAGCATGCAGGAATGCAGAACCGAAATATCCAAGTAACGATGGCAACTGGGATTTGCGCAAGTGGATGCATCTCAGCAAGCTAAGCAAAAAGTGCAGCAAGGACTTTTCAATGAGACAACCTTCTCCACCTCCTTGGAATTTTACAGGATCTGGACCCTTCAACAAGGGGTCTCCACGCAGTTCCCTCCCTGGTCTCCAGGGCAACTGTCTGCATCATTCCTTCTCTCTCCCCGCCCTTCCCCAGCCAGCAGGGAACTGTTATTCTAACCACCAGCTTCCTCCTCCCTCTTTTCTCTCGTGAGCTGAGGACTGGGTACCCCACTTTGACAGATCCTGGTCTCCAGCTGCGGGATGTGTTGGCCCTGGGAGGAGTCATCTGTGTTGTGGTTTCTGTTTTATTGACTGAATAACAAAACAGATAGAATCCCAAATACAAAACATGGGCAGCTGCAGGATAAAGATCAAACCCCACTAGCCAAGAGAACGTCTTTGTCAAGTTTCAATTCTAGCAGGATGTGGCTCTGTAGGTGCAAGCGTGGAATGAGGCATGGTCAAGGGGTGTCAGCTCTGAAATCCAGGAGCATCTCCATAGTGAGGATAATGCCTGGATACCAGCAGAGCAGCGCTGGTCCAGGTTCAGCTACTTTAGGGTTAAAACAGTCATGCACACCTTGTGTTACGTCACCTCTAGGGTTAAGTATGGGACAGCCAACCAACAAGTAGCAGAGCAACAGACTGTGTGGTGAGTTTAGACACCAGACCTGCTGGATTGCTGCCCAAGCTGAACACCCCTCCCCCTCCAACCCCTGCCCCTTCCACTTCCCCTGCTTGTCCTTCACGTGTCTCATTTTTATCATTCTCACCCTTCCACCCTGTCCCCATTGCCTGACTGGCAACCTTCATTGTCCTATCTAGGAAGGGGCAAATTGCTTCACTTTTCTGTGCATCAGTCTCCCCCTCTGGAAAATGGGTATGAAGGCGTTGGAAGAAAGTCTCCTGAATCTTGGTTAATCTGTGCCAAGGCAGCCTGGGCTAAAAGGAGGTATTTGTCTTCTTATGTAATGTGATGTTATATAATGCCAGATTGCATATCTATATGTGTAATTATATCTCTCTTTAAGATACAGACTGGCCCAATTAAGCCAGCAGAACTTTTAGTCTAATGAGGCTGTCTTAAATGAGGATCTTGTCCTGGAGAGAGCGGGCCAACAGTAATACAATTTTTGCCCTAGAATATTGCTATTTTACTGTATCACTGCTGATGTATGATGATACAACCCACTCAGTGAGCTTCTCAACTTCCCCTCTCCCTCTGGCACTCTCTCCTTCAATGACTCTAGACTTTTCTTCACAATTGCCTCATTCCCTTTCCAACTAACCTCCATAAACTACAGCTTCCTTGCCACCCTGCCCTGGGTATCACAATCTCCAATTTGCTCCTCTCCTACAATAACCCCAAAGTCACTGATATGTGTTCCCTGCACCCCTGTCCCACGATCCCTGTCGCCATCTCCCAAAGCAGCCTCCTGCCCACTGCTCTCCCACCTCTGTGTTACAAAGTCCACGCCAAAACCCAAGGTGTGCTCAGATTAGCTACAAACCTCTTGCACACCCGTTCCCACCCCCACACCCCTACACACTCTTTGCAGAGCTCAGAAAATGCCCCCTTTCCCTCCCACAGCTGATAGGAGGCTTGTTCATCTGTGGCTGCCCTAGTCTGGTTGTCAAGGAAACAACAGAATCTCCCTGGGAGCCTGGCTTGTCTCCTAGCAACCAATATCCCACATCCTGCATCTTACAAAATGCGAAAGGGAGGAAAATCCTGAAAATGAAGGTAAAAAGCAAAGACAATAGATAGGAAAGGAGAATCCGGAGGAAAAGAACAAAGAAAGGGTGGACTCAGATTGAAGGAGGCTCCCGCCGGGGTAGCTGACACTGTAATATGCGGGACTGGTCCCCGGAGATCCGACGGAAAGCCAGGCCCAAAGGGCTCCTAACTGATCATATTAACAAAAATGCCAGCCTAAACACAGGATAAGCCTTCTCCACCCCAAAATGTGGAAACATCAGCAAACACCGCTAAGGATTTCCCCAAGTACTTTGCCAGAACTCAAGTGCCCAGACTGCAACAGAGTTGAGTTCAAAGAAACATCCCCAGAACCGCGAGCAAAACACCCGAATTCCTCTGCTTTTTTTTTTTTTTTTAAAGCGGAAACACTTTCACCACTCTGGACCGTTTTTTCCTGATACGCTGCTCTGCACACGCACAAAATAGAAATAAAAAATCAAAGTAGGCAAGGGGAAGAGCCCATCCCTTCGCGGTGCCCCACGGCCGACGCTCGCGGCTAAATGTGTTAATAAAGCCCGTCTGTGCCACCCAGGAAAAAAAAAGGGACGGGGGAGGGGCGCGACACGCCAAGGCATTTAAGTCATCTTCCTTTCCCTAGAAAAACCCGGAAAAGGTTAGTCCCCCACCCCTCGGGAGGCAGCAGCCCGAGCAGGAGTCGAGGGCAGAGCGCAGCCGAGGGGACGCTGGCTGGGGCGCGACAGGGCCTGGGAGGGCGCAGTGGCGCGTGTGCAGAGGACCCGGCCATCCCCGAAATCGGTCGTTTACTTACACCACCACATGTGACGGGGTGATTTCTAGCGTAAGGAGCACATCTCTTCCTGCTGAGCACGCTCATTTTAGTGCAATGTCTGGGGTCCCTCCGCGCCTGCAAGTTGGGGCGACGCCGGCGCCGCCGCGCTACCGCCGGGGCTCCGGGCCTCCGCGCCGGGTCGCGTCGGATCAGAAACTCAGGCAGAGCAGCCCAGGCCTGACGGCGGGCCGGGAGCGGCAGCGCGCGCGACACTGCAGCCGCTGGCTCTTCCGGATCAGCATCGCCCCGCGCCCCGGGCGCCCAATGTCACGGAGACGCGCCGGGGCCAGGCTGCGCGCGGCCGCCCCAACCGGGCGCCTGGGCCGCGGGGCTCGGGCTGCGGAGGCTGCGGGCGGCGCGTGGGGCGAGGGGCGAGGCCGCAGCCGCGACGCGCCCGGCCCGCGGCGAAGGCGCCTGGCGCTGCAGTCCCCGGCGCCGCTCGCGACCTCCTTTTTTCATTCACAAAAAAAGGAAAGGGAAAAAAAAAAAAGAAAGAAAGAAAGGGAGAAAAAAATTGCAGCCAGGACAGCTGCCGTGACGGGCCCCGCCCACCGCGGCCCCCCGTTGGTGGATGGCGGCCGAGGGGCGGGGGAGGAAGCGGATTGGGCGCCCCGGAGGCCCCGCCCCGCAGCGCCGCTCCCGCCCGCCCCTTCTACGCCCCGCCCCTCGACTCAGCTCCGCCCCCTTCGCTCCGCCCCTCTCCGCCCCGGCGGGAGGGAAGTCGAAGGGAGGGTCGGGAGCTGGCGACCCGCTCCGGTCCCTGCACCTGTGAAGGGGCAAAACCTCCCCGGACTCCCACGGGCTTTCCCCCTTTCCTTCGGGAGGCTGGGAAGGAACTCTGAGAGGCATCCTTGGGCGCCCTAGAAAGGATGCGCTAAGTTAGAGGAGGACGCCAGGTCTTTTCCTTGTCTTTCCCCTTAAACCCAGACCTCCACCACTCGGGGAGAACGGCGTTTCCGAACTAGCCCTCTGCCCCCTTGGGAGTTTTCCGGGCACTTGAGGGCCTTCCTCCCTCCAGATCACCCCTGTAGCGACGGCCTGTGCCTCTGACTGCCACGGCCCCCAGTGAGCTTATGTGTCGTCCCCTTACCTGTCCCTACCTAGGCCTTGTTCAGCGGTCGGTCCCCGCCTCCATCCCGCCCTCATCCTATTGCTACCTGGAACTCACTAATTAATATCTTCTGACTCTCAGAGAAATCCCATGAAGACACTAGCCACAGAAGCAGTCCCTAAGATCTCTTTGGGCCCTCTGTCTCAATTTACCCTTCTGTAAAATAGGGAGATTGTAGGGGATAGCATCTATACTGTGAGGGGTCCTCAGAAGGAAGTTTTCATATTCAAGGCTGGTTCTATCGTGATGCTCTTGCCTGCTAGTATAATAATTATGGCTCAGTCTGGTTCGATCCGTCTTGTTAGTTACCTCTGGACAATTTTCTTTTTTTCGAGACAAGATCTTGCTCTGTCACCCAGCCTGTAGTGCAGTGGTGTGATCACAGTTCACTGCAACCTCAAACTCCTGGACTCAAGCCATCCTCCTGCCTCAGTCTCTTGAGTAGGTGAGACTATGGGCATGTGCTACCACACCTGGCTATTTTTTTCATTATATTTTTTGTGGAGACAGGGTCTCGAAATGTTGCTCAGGTTGATCTTGAACTCCTGGCCTCAGACAATCCTGCCACCTTGGATTCCCAAAGTGCTGGGATCATAGGCGTGAGCCATCATGCCCGCCCTCTGAACAATTTTTAAAGCCCAGACTCGCATGCCCCCACCTAACCCTCCAACCTGTGCTCTGAGAATGAAAATCCACTCTATTATTAGTTTATGCAAAATATGATTAGGAAGAGAAATTTACTGCCAAACAATAGCCAAAAACAAAATAATTTTTTTTCGTCTGAAGCATGCTTCTCATCTATTAATGCATATAATTGGAAGTTGCCCATCGAGGTGTTCATGATAACTGTGCTTTCTGGCCTGGTGGATGCACAGTAAGCGCTTGGTTGGGGGATGCTTTCCCCAACCTCCTGAGTCTACCCAGAGCTGGGAAAGGCGTTAACAGTGACTGAGGTGCTACTTACTTCACACTTCTGGTTAGAATTCACCCTCCATAAAACAAAGTACGGGTTTGAATACATATTTAGGAAAGAAACTAAACAGGTGTATTCTTCCCCACATGTTTGGCATTGAAAAGCCTCACCCCATCCTCTGTGTACCCGAGTCACTGCACCAGAGAAAGGCACAGCACGAGATCTCTGCATGCCTCTCCACTGACACCCTGTTCCCTCCACCCACCTGCAGAGAGCCACCTGTGTGCCTGTTCGTATTACCTTTAACATGTCCTGGCTGCAGGCACAGCCCCAGTGCAGCATGGAGTAGGAAACCAGAACCCCCCTGCACCCAAAGTCAAGGTAGGTGGTGGCTACTAGGCCTATAACTATGGAGCCAATGCCTTTTCTCCTTTTGGAGAAAAAGCCGGCTCAGCCTGGAAACCTCAACCAGCCAGGCTGGACTGTGGGAATTCCAAGATATAGAGTTGGGGGGCTCTCTTGGACCGATGCAGGTGTGGAATGAAGTTGCACAACAGCTCCCACTCAGGAAACCGTTTCAGGCAGAGCCAGGTGCTTTGCTAGGAGCTGGCCTCCATTGCCAGCCCTGCTTTCTGCACACAGTTCCCTCTTTCAGCTTGTCTTCAAACCAAAGCCCTTCCTGATCACCTCTCAGGCTTTCCCAGTCAGAGCCCCACTCGGTCCTCTGGGGACAGCAGAGTGCCTCTAAGTCCCCACCTCCTCAGAAACCTTCACTCCGCCTTCCTGAGGCCCTTTGTCACTGTCAAGCCACCCCAGGCTTGTACCCTAGGCTGTCTGGGGACCTCCACAAACCTCTCCCTTGGGCCAGGCAGCAGCTCCCAGCTTTCTCCCCACACCACCACGCTCCAGCCGGTTGTGGCTGATGCCAGGCTTCTCCCCCACCAGCCCTGGCCAGAACTGTCCCTGGGCCCTCCACTCCACTCTCCCTGGCACTCAGGACAGCCCCAAGCCCCTGGCTTTTGGGCCAAGGACTTGTTACCCCATTTGTCTCAGCTTTGCCCAGCCCTCCAATGCCAGATCCTGGCAAACAGGGCCGTTCCCCAAGGCTGGGATTCCGCCCCCCCCAGCAAGCAAGGAGCTGACGGCAGCCTGCTCCACACCCATCCCTGTCCCCAGCTCTCAACACTCAGCAGCACCATCTCACAGCACAGGGAGCCTCCCGCTCCCCCTCACCGCGCCCTCCCACCCCAGCCCTGGAGGAGTCGGTTTCCTTGCTTTAGGTGACATCCACCTAAGGTACACCCGCCCTCTGCCCCTGTGCTGCAGCTGGGAACCGCTGGTGTGATTCTGAGGAGCGGTTCAGAACCAGCTGCCGAGCCCCTCATTGCTGGCTAGCTGGGCTTCCACACCGCCCTTCCGCTGGTGCGCGTGGGCGATGCCCTGCCACGTGCCCTGCCGCGTGCACAGACTGAGGACCTCCTGGCAGGATGGAGGCAGGTTCCATTCCAGAATGCCCTGGAACCTGTGCCCGAAAGGCAGCCCCTCCATCCATCCCCACAACCACCCTCCTCCAGGCCGACATGCGGCTGCTGTTTTCCCGAAGCCGGGCAGATGCCTGGCCTGTGAGCAGGAGGCTCAGTCTGGGGAAAGAGAAACCTCCATCCTGGTTCTTAGGAAAGCCACACACAGCAGGCTCCCTGGCCAGTCTCACCAGCCCTCCTCTTGCCGCAGCCCTGAAAGTCCCTCCCCGGTGCCTGTCCAACCTGTGCAAACCCCTCTCAGCCCCTCCTCCAACCCGCATAT
This sequence comes from Eulemur rufifrons, assembly GCF_041146395.1. Taxonomy (NCBI): domain Eukaryota; kingdom Metazoa; phylum Chordata; class Mammalia; order Primates; family Lemuridae; genus Eulemur; species Eulemur rufifrons. The sequence continues at coordinate 8,116,967 of NC_090994.1, forward strand.
TCCCTTCCCGTCCCAGGCAGCTCTGCCCTTCACCTCTTTGCCGGCTACTAATGGCTCTGTCACTGCACCCCTCTCCTGGAACACGAGAGCCTCTGCGGAGCCCACACCATGAGCAACGTGACAATAGCTCCACCACCCCGCCCCTAGCAGTGTGCAGTCTGGGGCACGTGGCATCCCCACCCTGCACTTGGGGCAAAGTTCAGAACCACCCATGAGCCAAAGCAGAGGCATTTTGAGATGCAGAGCCCTGGCAGGGTGCAGGAGCCGAATCTGGGACGTCTAGAGTCTCTCGGCCTCCCTGCCTATGGGTTAGGGGGACCACTAAGTCCCCACAAGGAGATGGGAAACTTCTGGTACTTTGCACAGGTAGTTCCTTCAGCCTGAATCACTCGGCCTATTTCAACCCTCTTCACCAGGAAAATGGATATTCATCCTTCAACTGGTAGCCTAAATACCACTTCCTCCAGGAAGCCTTCCATGAACACCCCTGTCAGGTCTGGGTTTCCTGTTCTTCCTCTGTGCTCCCCTAATAATACTTATCACAGTGCTCCACAGTTAGATCTGTCTCTCTCCCAGGCCATACTGAGAACCCCCTTAGGGAAGAGACGATGCTTATTCAAAAGGGTATTGTTCATGCTGATCTAGTGCCTGTAGTCTAGTGCACCCACAGGCACTCAGTAGATGCTCAATAAATGCTGGATGATGAATGAATGTTTGAGGGGATGTGGAGGAGGAGGGAGATGACACCACACGGTGGCTACTCACATGCTGTTCAGAGGGATTGTCCATGGGCTGTACGGGCCTTTTCTTCAGGCTTCCATTGCCGTGTCCCTCTGGGCTCCTGGTTGGGAGGGACGGGAGTAGGGAGGCAGTGGGGAGAAAGGGAGTGAGCACACTTCGAGTTACCCAAAAATCGGTCAGCCTCAACGGAGGGCCTTACCCAGGGCAAGGGAGTGGCCCTGCTGTCCAGGCCCAGTGGGCTGAGACCCCAACTTGGGGTCAAGACAGAGGTGACCCTGGGGAGTCAAGAGACTAGACGAGAGGCAGAAACTGGGGTCCTGGTCCGTCGCATCCTGCAGGCATTTGCACCTTCTGAACAGGTTTGGCGATTTGGAAAGAAGCCATCAGTCGTCCATCAGGAGGCCTGGATTCTGTCCTCACGAAGCTGTGTGACATTGGACAATTCCCTCTCCGCCCTGGGCATCACTTTCTCGTGGACAAGGGCCAGGTCAGGTGACCTCCAAGCCTCATTCCGGCACCGATATTCTACGTGGGTGCCTAGCGCAGAAGGGGTGTATTTTATCGGTCGTCCTTTTCTTTGGAGCAGCTCCCGACCCAAACTGGGACTCGGCAGAATATCAGCTGATGGCCACCATGGCTGAGAAAGGAAGGAGGAGGTATTTTTTGGAGAGAGAGTGAGGATTAGACACATGGTAAGAGACAGAAAGAGAATCTAATTTTGCAATCATCTCCACCTTCAGCTTCCTTAAATGGTCAGTCACAATCTCAGCACCAATTTAGCCAAAGAAAATTCTAGAATTTCAGGAGAGATTGGACGTGATCAAGGAAGAGTTGATCGCTGGACAGCTCTGGAAGCAGTTGGCACTGTGTGGTTAAGGGAGAATGGAGGGCATCTCTGTGGCACCCCCCAGGGGTACGGGGGCCACGAGGCAGGAAAAGGCCAAGAGAAGGGGAAGCTCCCAAGAGCGAAGAGAACCCAAAGTAGAGGAGCAGCCACAGTGCCAATCAAGGAACTGGCTGTGTGACTTTGGGCAAGAAGCTTAACCTCTCTGGTCTCCCATTGGGGATGACATTATCACTTGCCTGAAGACAGAGGATGGCTAGATAACCTTCTCACTGTCCCTTCCAGCACTGAGATCCCTTTGACTCCCTCACTTCTGCCATCCCCCCCTCATAGACCTATGCCCTATGACCCCAAGTAAAGGGGGACCCAACTCCCTCTGCCATCTGGGCCATGTATGGAGAGCAGACAGCCCAGAGGACAAGGGGGTGATTCTGACAATCTCATCCACCAGAGTCAGAAAATCCCTTGCCCACCTTGGCCGGGGTGTCCTGAGAAAATGAAGAAGAGGTCAGGGGAGATAGGACAGGGAACATGAGAGAGAGATTTCCTCAGGGTCTGCAAGGCCAGCCAGCCCCTTTCAGCCATCCTGCAACCATAGTGTGCAGCTGGCACGGCTGCTCAAAGCATGACCTGAAGAATCCACTCCCAGTCTGGCCTGGCCAGGCTACGGCCGGTCCCCGCTGGCGGAGGTCTGGGCATGCAGACCTCTTTGCCCACTTTTCCAATCCTCTCTTCTGGCCCTGCCTCTCGGGAAGCCATGGCTGGCTGAGGCCTCCAAGAAACTGTGTCTCTAAAGCAGCTCTTTGTTCAGCAGACAAATTTGGGCTCTTGGCCCGGTACAGTGGCTCACACCTGTAATCCTAACACTCTGGGAGGCCGAGGCAGGAGGGTGGCTTGAGCTTAGGAGTTTGAGACCAGCCTGAGCAAGAGTGAGACCCCATCTCTACTAAAAATAGAAAAAATTAGCCAGGCATGGTGAGGCATACCTATAGTCTCAGCTACTCTGTAAGGCTGAGGCAGGAGGATTGCTTGAGCCCAGGAGTTTGAGGTTGCTGTGAGCTAGGCTGATGCCATGGCACTCTAGCCTGGGCAACAGAGGGAGACTCTGTCTCAAAAAAAGAAAAAGAAATCTGGGCCCTTGTTGGTTTTGAAGAGCTGCAAGTACCACCACCAACACCATGATACACAGCATGCAAAGGGAATGTGTGACTCATAGCGATGGTTGCGGGTCCACCCCAAGTCTCCTGGGATGTTGATTTTCTCAGGACAGTGTCCCAAAGCCACCATCAGGCTGGCCTGCAGCAGAAAGCAGCTAGATGGTGTTACTTCTGCCCTGTTTTATAGGCAGAGAAGGTACAGGACAAAAGGGCACAAAAATGCAAACTGCAGCCAGTGCTTCCAGGCCCAAGAATCCTTCGCCCTGAGCAAGCTGCAGACCTCCTGAGAGAGGGCAGGCCCTGTTCCTTGAGCCCTGCAGAGCTGGGAGTGAGACGCTCTGAGGAGGCTGATCACCCCAAAATAGACTTGTTTTTTTTCACAACTTTTTCATGAGGCATTGGCATCTCTTGCAGCACGGAAAAAAAATAGCCTGAACTGTTAACAAATAAAGATTATAAAAAGCCCCAACTGTTCCCCACAAGTTTCCACGTGGCTGCCGTGTCTAGAGGGGGGCAGGGCAGGTGTGTGTCCAGGACCCGGGTCTCTTCTCCTCCGACCCACTTTTCTCCTTCAGTGGTTGGTTCTGCTGGAGCTCTCAGGGATCATGGTCAATGTCGGGGATGGGAAAGTTTTTGGCTGACTTTCGGAAGTGGTCCACTATGAGTGTGTGTTCTTGTTTACTGCTCCCGGAGAAAGGAATGCATGGCAGAGAGGAGGGCATCTTAACACGATCACATTGCAAGGAGGCTGGTTTCAGACAGGCTGCCCTACTGGGAGGACAGGGTTTGTGCAGTAAACACTTGGAAGACTCAGTGTGCTTGCCAAGGTCAGCCTACGCTGAACTTGGACCCCCTTGGGCATTGCTGGATGTCAGTAACCAGACATGAGTTTGACATTATAGCTGCTGCTGACCCAGGGGATTAAAGGATTGTCGGGGGCTACCCAGGAAGAGATCTGATCCTCACCTGTGCCCTGAGTCCCCCTGGGAGAGCTCCGTGCTGCACCGCACAGAGCCATCCCTGCACCCTTTGCCCAGCCCTGGGAGCCTACTTGGTACCTGGACCTGGAACAATACAAGTAGGAGAATGGTGTAAAATGCCCTGGAGTGGAGTCAGGAACTGGGTTCCCATCCCCACTGGGTCGTTGGTGGTTAGCCTGGATGATACCTGACTTTTTTCATTTATTTATTTATTTGGGGTTTTTTTGGGGGGTGGGGGACAGAGTCTTGCTCTGTCATCCTGGTAGACTGCAGTGGTGTCATCGTAGCTTAAGGTTGAGGTCACTGCAACCTCAAACTCCTGGGCTCAAGCGACCCTCCTGCCTCAGCCTCCCAAGTAGCTGGGACTACGGTCATGTGCCACCACGCCTGGCTAATTTTTCTATTTTTAGTAGAGACGGGGGTCTCGCTGTTGCCCAGGCTGGTCTCAAACTCCTGACCTCAAGCGATCCTCCCACCTCGGCCTTCCAGAGTGCTAGGATTACAGGCATGAGCCACCCACCGTACCAGGCCAAATTTTTTCACTTATTTTTTTAAAGGCTAGTCGAGTGTGAAGCAGTGGGAGTGGAGAAGGAACAAAGAAATCTGTAACTGGTTGTGATCGATTCGTTGTAAAGACCACTGCACTCGGACCACGCTGGCCCTGACTTTCTATAGTCTGCACACCCCACGCTACCCAGCTCTCCAGAGCTCTGTGTTCTCCACCAGGTCCAGGATCCATGGAAGACCCACTCCACCCCCCTGACAGGCTCCCCTGCATTTCCCCTCCTTCCCTCTCCTGCCTCTTGTTTGTCTGCCCTATCCTTCCCTGACTTCCTGAGCAGAGATTTCTATAAAAATAAGCACACATGGCCCCCTGGCTTGGACGGCTTACAAGATGAGCAGGCTGGGGAACAGCAGGGACGCCAGGGACCCTGATGGGCAGTGATCAACCCCAGGTGGTCCTCGGGTGGATGGGGGCAGGGAACACTGGCGAGAAGTTCCCGAGCTGGTGGCAGTGATGAGGGACCAGCCCAGTGCTGCCTTGTCTCTGGCCTTCTCTGGACCCGCTAGCCCGCTCTCAGGCCCCAGGGGGCCAGAGTTAGCAGCCTTCTCTGTGGTCACCCAGGGAAGCCCCACCCCTCCCGGGGTGAAGGTTCCCAAGCTAAAGGGAGGGGAAGGGCTGGGCAGAGAATGCCGAGAGTCCACTGTGACTGGTCACAGCCAAAGCATTGCTCTGTGGGGTGTGGCATTCCCAGCACCCCCCTGAGACGGAGCAGGGACCTACCAGGCGAGCGGACCCCAGTTTGCTTTGGTAACACCCCCACCTCCTGCAAGGCATGCAGTGAGGTGCGGAGAAGGCAGGCAGGTCAGACAGTTGACACGGGGGCTGACGCAGGGGCCAGAGGGGAAAGGAGCCAGTGCTGAGTTGGAAGCTTTCCATGGGACAGGCGGGGCATGTTCCCAGGTGGCCTGTGATGCCGGTGCCTGGGCACAGTGGCCGGGGCGGCAGGCTGCTGTGAGTTGCCCGCTGGACACAGTTCAGGGTGCCCCAAAGGCCACCAAACACATGCCTCAACTTTATCTGGTGGGCTGGGCCTCACCACACGCTCTGCAAAGTTCACTCTGGGTCACACAGCCTTCCTCCCAACCTACCCTCTTCCTCCTCCTTCTGGGGGGCGCCAGCAGAGAGCCCCGGGGAGCCAGAACCATCAGGGGAAGCCGAGGGCCTCTGCTGTCTCCACACTCGCCAGGGAAGCCTCAGAGCAGCCAGCACGCTACAGGTGCAGAGCTGAGGACCGGAGTGGGAGGCTGGAAGGTATCAGAGCCCAGGGTGCAGCCCAGCTGTCCTGACCGGAGGTGGCAGTGTCAGGAGCAGAGGTGGCATGGGGCACAAACAGCCAGCCAGGCCGAAGGCACCTGACCTGCCCAGGCCACTTAAGTCACCCCGCTTAGACTGGGTCTCACCTTTCTCTCAAAAAAATGGGGCTTGTTTGATCATTCCTTCTTTCCTTCAAATGCATATTAAGTTCCTACTAGTGCTGACACGGTGCTAGAGATGGTGAGGATTATAAAGTGATGATGATGCTGTCCACGTCATCAAGGACCTTAAGTTTAATGACAATAATAATAAGTTAAGTGTTTATTACATGCCTGGGATTGTGCTGTGCCTGCTAGTTCATTTAAATTTGAAAACAATCTTGTGAAGAGGAACTATTATTTTTCCCCATTTGGCAGAGGAGGGAACTGAAGCTTCGAGAGGGGTCGCAACCCTCCAGGGTCGCAACCCTCCAGGTTCACAACCCTCCAGGGTCACAGAGGAGACCCCTGGGTGAGGATTCCTACCAGGCAGCAGGCTCAGAGCCTCCAGGGGAGACGCACAGCCTCCGGCCCATCCAGCCTCATGCCCTAGCATGGGTTTGGTTTTGTTTTGTTTCGTTTAGAGACAGGGTCTAGCTCTGTCACCCAGGCTGGAGTGCAGCGGTACAATCATAGCTCACTGTAACCTCGAACTCCTGGGCTGATGCGATCCTCCCACCTCAGCCTCCCAAGTAGCTGGGATTGCAGGCATTCAAGCCTGTCTAATTTTTAAATTTTTTTTTTTTTTTCCAGAAATGGGGTGTCAGTATGTTGCCCAGGCTGGTCTCGAACTCCTGGCCTCAAAAAATCCCTCCCACCTTGGCGTCCCAAAGCGCTGGGATTACAGGTATCAGCCACCAAACTTGGCCCCCATGAGTTCTTTTTTCTTTCTTTTTTTTTTTTTTTTTTTTGAGAAAAGTCTCACTCTGTTGCCCAGACTAGAGTGCCATGGCATCAGCCTAGCTCACAGCAACCTCAAAGTCCTGAGCTCAAGGGATCCTCCTGCCTCAGCCTCCTGAGTAGCAGGGACTACAGGCTCAAACCACCGCAGCTAATTTTTTCTATTTTTTGTAGAGATGGGGCCTCGCTCTTGCTCGGGCTGGTCTCAAACTCCTGAGCTCAGGCGATCCTCCCTCCTGCCTTGGCCTCCCAGAGTGCTAGGATAACAAGTGAGTTCTTAATTCAAGTCAAAATGACCCTCTTTATCTTACAGATGAGAAAACTCAGGCTTATGCAAATCACATAGCTAGTTTGTGGCCCTGTCAGACCCAGCGCTGTGGCCCCAATGTAAGATTGTATCTCTGGCCTTCAGTTTCCGTGCATGAATCTAGGCAGGTTTGTTGGAATCCTGACTGTATTATGTTATCATATGACGTTATTTTATGCCATCAAGGAGGGTCTACAGGAGCTCCATAGCCGTGGAGAGAAAGCAGAGAAGCAGGAATGGCCCAGCCAGGCTAGCCTCAGAGCCCTCCCCAACCCACAACACCCGGGGTGGGCGAGGTTGCAATCCTGGCCCTACAGGGAGTCAAGAATGTGGAAATGTTTTCCTACGTGGGGCACACGGCTTTTAACTCCATTAAAGGAATGTATATATGTATTTATATAGATGGCCTCGGAGGAACTGACAGGTCTTAACAGTTGCAGATGAGGAAATAAGCCCTGGAGGTGGGGGAAGAGGCAGAAGATATAAAATTCTTTAACTTAGAGCCTAGGGCAAAGGTTAACTAAACAAGGGCAGCAAATGTTCACATCCTAAGATCCTTCAATGTTTGCAACCCGGAGCCCACCTCAGCCCACCCCAGCCTGGCCACACTTCTGCAAGGCCTGTACCCATCTCTCAGCTTCAGCCCCTTGTCCCTTCCTGAAAGCCAAAGAGGCCGCCCCCCCCCCCATTCAAATTTGCCTGGAAGTGACAGCAGCCTGGGGGCGGGGTGGGGTTGGAGGCTCTGGCTGCCCTAGAAGGAATTTCTGCAGCAAGTCTGAACGCCCCTGGCCGGGCACGACTAGAGAAAGGAACAAAATGTGGGAGTTGAGGGCAAGAGAGGGAGAGAATTAGGATTAGAGATACGTTGCTCAATTTCCTTTTTGATAGATCCTACAGCCTGAAGGATCAGGGAGCTCCCAGCATGGGGAGGAGCTAAGGAGGGACCACCCAGGGCCAGCCAAGGTCTGGTGGCAAGTGCTAAGGGAAGGTGGAGTTCAGGATGACAGAGACGCAGGAGAGCAGAGCATCCCTGGTAGAAGTCAGGTGCTGGCAAGGGCCCTCCAGACTGGGGGGCAGGAGATGGGGTGAGCAGGGCACAGCAGGCTCTGGGGCCCAGCACCCCAGGCTGTTGCTGTGCTTCCTCCCGGCCGGTGGCCTGTTTGATGGATAAGGATTCAATGGGCTGGTTGGGGTGGGAAGCGGTGATATGTCATCTGCTCTGGGTCCCGACGGGTAAGACACCTGATTCCTTAACGCCCCCGCTCCTCGTCCTCCCTTCGGAAGAGACCTCATTCTGAGACCTGCACATTGTACGGAGTGCTGGGGTGACCAGGTGGGGACAGGTAGAGCAGCCAGGGCTTGGAGATTCCTCTTTTCCCTGGGCACACAGCAAGGGCCAGGGACTGTAGACTTACCCGCTGCCTCTTCTCTGGGGCCCAGCTGGCCTGTCACCATTCCCTGTCCTGAAGCTGCGTCCTGGGCCAGGTCAGTGGGAAGAAACAACGCAAGGATTTTAAGGACTGGGGGCCAGGTGAGGGTTGTGGTTACTGTACCCAGGGGTGTGACCAGGAGGCCGGCCTCCAGGTCAGTTCCCTCCTCCTCCAGGGCTGTGCAGGGTCCGGAGATAAGCCAAGGGGACAGGAGGCCCTGTCCCATCTCTGGACAGGTCAGCATTCTTGGTTCCTGGCCCAGCCCCTGACCCTTGGGCCGTGTGTTGGTCTGCCTCAGGTCAGGCTTTAATTCCGACTTAGGTCCGAGCCTGTCCTCCTCCTGAGCTGCTGGTGACTCAGGCTGCTTTGGAATTTCACTCAGGGGTTTTCTGACGCACATCCTGACACCCTGGCCCGGAGCCAGGGAACAGCACTGCGGCTTCAACCCCACCGGAATTCTGCCTACCTGAGCTAGAGGCCATAGAGGCCGGGGAGAGGGAGGGCAGTGGAGGGGCAAGGTGGGGTGGCTGCTGGTTGAAGATGGGAAGAGGTTTTGTTCCTGCTTCTGCTCTCCTGCACACAGGTAGAAAACAAACGGCAGGAAAGCTATCAGCTTGTAGTGGCCAGACGGCCCCGGCTGACCGGCCGGGAAACACAAGGAGATAGACCCACTGAGTGTAAAACCTAGACTGGCCACTCTGCTTCTTGAAACGGCTTTCTGGACCTCAGTTTATCCTTTTGTGAGTCTTAAAGGGTTGGTAGCCCCAGATTTTGCATGCGAAGAATGTCTCTCCTAGCACTCCAATTGGCCGGAACTGTTACCTTCCCATTTAGAATACTCTGAGCGGTTGCCTGGCCCTGAGTGGAGTTTTGGAGAAGGAAAGAGGGAAGGAGAATTGTCATAACAGTGCGCTGGGCTGGGAATAAAGACCTGGATTCGGTTCCAGCTTGGCGCCGGCGGCTTCGCTCACAGGCACCTCATCAAATGAGAGGACCCCACACCCCTTACAGCAGCGCCTCCGGTGGGTCTCTGATGTTCCCTGCAGGAGCTGGCAGAGGCCCCCTGGTTCTGTGTCTGCCCCACCCTCACTCTTCCAGAAGGCCACTGCCTCCCCCACCCCTCTCCTACCTGTCTTGACCTCTTCCCTTGTCCTGGCATCCCAGGCTGCGGGGCTCCCACTCTCCCCCTGCCCCGCCGGCCGCTGTGTCGAGAAGTGAAGTGCTGTGTGCCGGCCTGCTAGGCTGGCCCCTGTGGGTGCACTGGTTGGAAGGCCAGGGGAGATCCTGAGTGGATTCTAGAAACACAGCCCTCACCCCGTAAGTCCAGCCCCAAAAGTGATTCCAGTGAGAGGAACTGCTGGCCAGGTCAGGGGAGTTGGCACATCTGTGAAGATACTCCCTGAGGTCTACATCATCCTAACCCTAACTCTATTTTCTGGTTGAGCAGATCTGGCTGGGAAGGGTGTGGCTTCAGCACTCCATGTCACCTCTCCTCCCTCCCAGCTGCACTCAGGGGACTAGATCGTTTGAGATGATGCAAAGGTGTAAGGCTTGGGGGTAAGGAAATGAGTCTGGGCCTCTACACCCAACTATACCGGGGAGATTTTTCAAATTGACATCTCTGCAGCGTGATGACATGGTTTAAGAGTCTGGAATCCCAAGTCAGACTGGGTGCAAACTGAAGGTGTTCCACTTACAGGTTTTATTTTTTTTAGATTTTTAAATATTGAGACAGGGTCTCGATCTCGCTCAGGCTGGTCTCGACCTCCTGAGCTCAAAGGATCCACCTGCCGTGGCCTCCCAGAGTGCTAAGATTACAGGCGTGAGCCACCGCGCCCGGCCCACTTACAGGTTTCAGAAACGCCTCATGTTTCCTTCTGTGGTCATTAACATTTTTAAATGATATGATACATGGTACATAAAAGTATTACATATATCCAAGTTATAAAACATAATTAAGACCCAGACGACTATGAAATTTTGAAAGCATAACACAAAACGTATACTGCGTGGTTGAAGCTACACCTGTGTAAGGTCCCACTCCTACCTCCAACCGCCCCTACAGAAGCAACCCCTATTCTGTATTCTGTGCTTGTCAATTTTTGATGATATAAAAGATTTTGCATCACATATGTGGACACTCTGAAATAATATGCTGTTTAGGTTTGCCTGTTTTTAAGTTTCAAGAAATTGTTTTTTTTTTTTTCTTTTTTTTTTTTTTTGTGCCAAGAGGAAGTTTCAAGAAATTGTATCATACGACATGTACAACATCTTTTTGGACTAGCTTGTTTCACTCAGCCTTATGTTACCAACATCTGGTCACACCGATGTGTAACTGTAGTTGCTTTATTTTCACTGCAGGGAAAAAGTCCACTGCTACAGCATAGTATTCTCCTGTCCAGTTTTTTGCTATTATGAAAACTGATTCTTTGAACATTCTTCTGCTTGTCTTCAAGAACACACGTTCCAGCACTTCTCGCTGGGTAAATACCTAAAATTATAACTGCAGGATCACAGGGTATGCACCTGCTCAACTGCACAGAAGAATGCCCAGGTGTTTTGCAGAGCAGCTGCAACACCAGCAGTTTATAAAAGCACATCTCGTCTTCACTTGGTTTTTCAGATGTAAACTTTGTGTCTGTGAGATGCCAGTTCATGTCCTTGGCCCATTTTTTTTTTTTTGGACATTTTATCATTTTCTTAATCATCAGTGATATGGATTTGTTTACATAGCCTGGAACTACTCTTTTGTGACAACTATTTTCTCCAGAAACGTGACTTGTTACATTGAATATTAATTACATTGAATTACATTGAATTTTTTATCAAGGTTTCTTTCATGGCTAGTATATTTTACCTCTTGATTAAGAAAGCTTTACTCTAGGCCGGGCGTGGTGGCTCACGCCTGTAATCCTAGCACTCTGGGAGGTGGAGGCGGGAAGATCGCTTGAGCTCAGGAGTTCAAGACCAGCCTGAGCAAGGGGAGACCTGGTCTCTATTTAAAAAAAAAAGAAAGACTTGAGAATGAGGAGTGGCCAGAGGGTACAGTGGGTGATTTGAAGGACATAGTAGAGCAGCAGCCCCCCCCAACAACAAGTGAAAAGGCCAGGGGGCTGGGGGAGAGGTTCCCAAACAGACGCCACTATCTTGCCCAGAGCCCTCCTTGGCCTGCCTAAAGGCATGGGGACGGTGGCACTGGGCCGGTAGCCCCCGAGTCTTCCTGCACTCAGGTTAGATGCCATGGTGGGAGGACAGAGCTGGAGAGCATCTGAGCAAGGGAGACTTCTTTCTTCTCGTCTGCTGCAGAAAACCTGGGCAGGTCCCAGTGCTTAGCCTCCCGGTCACAGTCATCACCGTTTATACACTGGGGGCTTTGAGATCCCAGCGGGGAAGTCTGGCGACGAGGGGGTGGTGGGCAGAGGGGCCAGCTGCACCTGAGTGTAAAGTGGTCCAGACATGGGGCTGCCTGGGCTGCAGCAGCGAGGCGCCACTGCAGCTGTGCTCAGCTGACTGGGCTCAGGGCCAAGCCAAGGCCCTACACTCCAGAGAACGTGGCACTTTGCTGCAAGAGCATGCCAGCTGGGAGAGGGCCTGTGGCTCCTGCTGCAACCCCTGGAGAGCAGACTGAGTTGCTTCAGGGGTTAGGTAGGAGGAGGAAGGGGCAGCCCACGATGCCCACTTCTGTCCCTTTTCTGCCTCCTGCCCCCCATCCCCTACCCTGCCCTCCTCCACTGCAGAAGGCGCTTGCACTAGCCTAGCTGCAAATTCCTGAATTCCAGAGTAAGCAGGGACCTAGTGGCTTATTCACATGAATCTGCTTGGCAAAAGACTCAGCTCTCAAAACCAGCCTACTTGGAAAAGTCTCGAGGGGCCTGCCCTAGTGAGGGAATGTCTGTCTCATGGGCTTCATCAGAACAGTGTAGGGGCCGGGCTGGGGTGGGGGTGGGGGTGTCCCATGCCAAGAATGAGCTGAGGCTAGCTAGCTCTCCCAGGTTCACAGAGGTCTCTTTCTTTCAATCAGTGATAAAATTCAGCCTAGGTTTAAAAATGATTGCCACGACAGAGTTAAGGAGACATTTCCCTTTTACCGGTCGGGGTTGAATCAACTCCAGCCAGTCAGCGTTCATGGACTGAGTTCTGGAAGGCCCCCGTGCCAGGCACTGACAATTCACTTTACAACAGGAAATGAGAGCATAAGAAAAGAATATGTAATCTGACAAGCAGAACTTTTATATATATACTGAAGTAGAATTCTGAAATATACATGTATAAATCTCAGAGACAGATCAGTTGGTGGTTTAAAAGTGGAAAAGTTGTGAGCAAATTCTTTGGCTTTCATCTGTACAAACAGATAACGTATCACACGTGGAAGAAGAAACAGCACTCAGCAATTTACTATTTTCTTTTGATTAGCTATGGCTGAAAGAGAAAGTAAAATATAGAGATTTGAACACATTAAAAAATATTATTTTGAGGTCACAGCTATGGGGTGAGTTGCACTTAATGTAATCAAGTTAAAACACAAAGTTGTAAATTGGTATTTCTAAAGTATTTGGGACATCACAAAAAGCTGTTAGAAGATTAGATTCCTTGGAATTTAGGGCTCTAATTTTAAATATCCAGACTTTGTTTTTTAAAAAAACTTGGTATTGGACATTAGTTCAAAATTTCACTTTGAAGATTCCTAGCATAACAATCAAAATTGTCCTGACTAAATGAACTGACCCTTTTGTTTTTCAAAATTATTAAGGAATTTGGTGATTAAATGAATTCTTATTTCTCTTCACACTGGTAAGATAAATACACAAGTTTTTCACTGTTTATCCTCATAAATATTCTAATGTAGCAATTGAGCATTTAAAATATGAAGGATTTTAATATCCTAGTAAATTATTTTTAGCAAATAAAAAAGACAAAGAACATGCAGATACAATTCATTAAAAAGGAAATAAATTATGGAAACAAACATTTTTTTTTTTTTTTTTTTGGTTGAGACAGAGTCTCACTCTGTTGCCCAGGCTAGAGTGAGTGCCGTGGCGTCAGCTTTAGCTCACAGCAACCTCAGACTCCTGGGCTTAAGCGATCCTACTGCCTCAGCCTCCCGAGTAGCTGGGACTACAGGCATGTGCCACTATGCCCGGCTAATTTTTTCTATATAGATTTTTAGTTGTCCATATAATTTCTTTCTATTTTTAGTAGAGACGGGGTCTCGCTCTTGCTCAGGCTGGTCTCGAACTCCTGACCTCGAGCGATCCACCCGCCTCGGCTTCCCAGAGTGCTAGGATTACAGGCGTGAGCCACCGCGCCCGGCCGGAAACAAACATTTTTAAAAGATTTTACTTAACTTAGTAATAAAACAGGTGAAAATTAGATTAATTTTTAATCTATCAAATCGGTAAGGATTTTTTAAAATGGTAATACTCCCTCTGCTTGGTGGTAGTAGAAATAAATATATTTATTTATAAACATGTTTATTAAACATCTATTTATAAACATGCTTGTTAAACATATCTGGAAAATAACCAGATGATATATGTGGGGACCCAGTCGGAACCCCAGAGTTGGCAGAAAGATTATTTAAGCTTTTAACTTTAACCATTTAATGAGCCAGCTACTTTTGTTGACTCACATGTGCACACAAATAAATCTTTTTTTCCTCCTGCTAACCTCTTATCAGTTTAATTCACAGGCCTCAGGTACTAAGGTAAAGGAAAAATTCTCTTTTGCTCCTCTACGTATATGTTAGGAGGCTTAAAAGAATTTCCATACTTTAATCCAAGAAAATTCTAATGATAAAATCAAAGAGAATAATCAGAAACGATCCATGTATAGGATATTCACAACACTAGTAATAGTGAAGGGAAAATGAAGACAAAAATAAATTGGCTGACAATAGGGGCAGGTTTAAATCCATGACGGTGTATCCATAGATGGAATATGTACCGCATAAGCACGTGCACACGCATGCACGTTGCACACACGAGGTACACGGTTATCAGTATGATATCAATATTAAAGAAAAATTTACATATGAGAAAAAGGATAGAAAGAAATGTTGCAAAATATAAACAGTGGTTATCTCTAGATGGTGAGATTATGGGTCTTAGAATTTTCTTCTTTCTGTATATTTTTATATGTCCAGATTTTTACAATAAGTGTGCAGTACCTTTAGATCGGAGGGAGCACAAATTTATTTATTTATCAAAATGATAAACACATTCATTTTTGTGAAAGGAAAGAAAGAAGGAAGAAAAATATTTTGCCAGGTCTTTTCTTCAGTTGTAAAATGTCATTCAAGCGACAAATGTGGATGGATTTATTTTCTTATGGTACAAACTTTTTTTTTTTTTTTTTTTGAGACAGAGTCTTGCTTTGTCACCCTGGCTAGAGCGCAGGGGTGTCGTCATAGCTCACTGCAACCTCAAGGTCCTGGGTTCAAGTGATCCTTCTGCCTCAGCCTCCCCAGTAGCTAAGACCACAGGTGCATGCCACCTTCCCCGGCTAATTTTTCTATTTTTTGTAGAAACGGAGTCTCATTCTTGCTCAGGGTGGTCGCCAACTTGTAGCCTCAGGCAATCCCCCACCTGTCCTCCCAGAGTGCTAGGATTATAGGAGAGAGCCACCAAGCCTACAAACAGTATTTTAATTGTTTTATTGCATCCCATAGGTCAGTGATAAAAGAAAACAGTAACCAAGTTGAAAACAAAGCTTCAACTTTATGTGTTAAATAACTTGGTTTATAAAAGACTCTAATAAAGATATACATATATGTATTATATGTATATATCATGGCAATATATAGGATAAAGGAAGTTAGGCAATGAATTGCTGTTTGTAAATAACTTTTAAACATACTTTTCAAAGATAAGAAAACTTAAGAGGAAGTTAAGTAAAAAAATATTTTCCATGATTTTGGGAGGAGGGGGAAGAGTGAATTCACACCTAACAGGTACAATGCACCGTCCCTGGGTGATGGGCACACTTATAACTTTGACTCAAACTGTACAAAAGCCATTTATGTAACCAGAACGTTTGTACACCCATAATACTCTGAAATAAAATAAAATAAAAATATTTTCCATGATTTCAACATGTGAATGCCAATTATTTTCGGTTCTTCTATTTGTGTATTTTACATCTTCTATACATTTTTTACTTTTTAATTTATAATCTTAAAAGAGATTACATTTTTCCTTTCTTTCTTCCAGGCTCCTGTTGCATGGAATACATTATATTTTCTAAATTTTTATTGTAGATATTTGTAAAACATACAGAAAAACTTTTATTTTTTTTTATTTTTTATTTTTTTTTGAGACAGAGTCTCACTCTGTTGCCCAGGCTAGAGTGAGTGCTGTGGCGTCAGCCTAGCTCACAGCAACCTCAAACTCCTGAGCTCAAGCGATCCTCCTGTCTCAGCCTCCCGAGTAGCTGGGACTACAGGCATGCACCACCATGCCCGGCTAATTTTTTCTATATATATTTTTAGCTGTCCATATAATTTCTTTCTATTTTTAGTAGAGGTGGGGTCTCGCTCTTGCTCAGGCTGGTCTCGAACTCCTGAGCTCAAACGATCCGCCCACCTCGGCCTCCCAGAGTGCTAGGATTACAGGCGTGAGCCACCGCGCCCCGCCTCAGAAAAACTTTTAAAAAATAGTATAATGAATACCCATATTCCCATTACCTAGATTAAAAATTGATAATTGTTAAGCTTTTTTTTGTTGTTGTTTTGGCCTAAAGTTTTCAAAATAACTTGTAGAAGTCATGATAACTTTACTCCTAAATACTTTAACATGCATTCTCCTACATAACCACAAAACCACCATCACATTTAAGAATAATAATTGATAAAAATGAATAAAAATGCCCCCATATTATCTGCTACTCAGTTTATAGTCATATTTCCCAAATTGTCCCCAAATATCTATTTTCTTACTCATACCTTTTTAACAGTTGCCTAATATTACCATCAGTGGATATACCATGATGGAATTAACCAGTTCTCCCAGATTGTACCATTTGACGTATTTGCCATGGTCAAGGAGTTTCTTTGCAAATCTGTTCATTCAACAAATCTTTGCTGAGCTCTCACCATGTTCCAGCAAAGTGCTGGGTGCTGACAAATATGGGGTGAAAGTCATTGTCCCTGTCTTTGTGCAGCATGTGGTCCGTGGACAACAAGCCTTTTTTCATTGAAACATTTCTAAATTAGCTGAAATGGGAAACCGAGTTAAGTAGTGGGAGCTTGCTTCTTGCTTTGTATATTATCATTTAAAAAATTGTTCTATGGGTTATGTTATGTCAACAGAAACAATGCTCTGACATTTACCCCAACTGAAAATGGCAATATTCCCTATATTAGGATTGCTTCATTCGTTTTCCTTGTTGGCACTCCACTGGGGAGAAAAGGATACTTACTGCCTTTTCTTTATTCCTTGACAACCAAAGAGGACTTTTCTTCCTACATCCGTCAAGTACTTTGCTTGGCTCTACTTCCAAGGTTTTTTTGTCTGGGCTTCCCCGCCTCCCAAGAGAACTGTAGGAAGTTCTGGGAGACAGCTGTTCTTAGACTATGAGACCCTCTGGGCTGTTCTCAGCCCTCTGCCTGAGGCGTCTCCTAATCTCAGCCTAAAGAAAGGATTTTACAGTCTTGACCCTTGCCCTCCTCCCCCAGGAGTCCCCTGCAGTCTCGGTCTTTAGTGACCAATAGGAGAAGGAGAAGAGACAGGTGGGAAGGGGCCACCCAGCTGGAAAGACAGGTTTGAATTCAAGCCTCCCGGAGTTGGTTCCACCTTTCTCTCCTAACCCACTTTTTGCCCCTGCAAGACTGTTGCGCTCCCGCTCCCGAGCACCCCACAGACCCCATGTGGCATGCTCCCCCCACCCCACAGACCCCAGAGGCATGCTTCCCCCCTCCCACCCTACACACCCCGTGTGGCATACTTTTCCCTGATCTTACCTGGGGGCTTTGTCTTTGCCTAGAAGGCGCTACCCACCCTCTCTTCCAAGGTCATTTACCACCTTCAAGATCAAGCCTAGCTCTAATGCTTTCTAGTGCTTTTTATCTCTTCTCACTTCTGCATTTAGTTCCCATTACCTTGTCCCCTCAGCCACCTCAGGCCACCAGCACTTGCATCATATGAAACCCACCCCAAGCACCAACTCCCAGGGGAGTCACCTCCCAAGTGGTTTGAGGACAAGGAAAGAGGAGTTTATTAATGTGCTGGCAAATGAGGAGGATGGAGAATACTATCTAAAAATGTCATGATCTTACTAATAAGCAGAATATAGAGCTTTTAAAGGGAGGCCATTCCGTTTCAGGCAACTGCTGTTCAACTACTGTTGATGGTTCTGATGGTCCCATCTCCGCCTAAGACAATCCCCTGACCTCTGCCCACCTGGGAGGCCCACCTGGACTTCCAGGACCGCCTGGTCCAGGTGTGTGTGTGGGGGGGTAGTAGTTGCCCTGAGCCTGCCTGGTAGCACAAAGAACAAAAGACATTACCCTGCCGTCCCAACCACTGGCCTGAGGCAGGGATGCAGGTTTTAGTTGTCAAAAAGGAATGGAAGATATTTTAAAGAGACAGAAAATATTTTTGTCATTTTTTTAGGCCATTCCCTCCGTATCACAGTTCCTGGGGTGCTTGCAGCCAGCTCTGGTGGGAGTCAGGGGACGGTGGTGCATGACAAACTCAACAGCGCCACCCACCAAAGCGTATCCCCTCTGCCTGCAATCTTTTCTGGAAGTTCTAAGAGAATGTGACTTCCGGATCTCCCCAGCTGATAAGAAAAGTCCCCGTTCTGCCATTCTAAGGTAGAAATAGGGTGGGGAAGAGGAAGTGGCCCAGCCACCAGCAGCATCCCAGGGCAGGGGGCTGGTTGAGGTGTGGAGGAAGCACTCGGTTCAGTTTTGAGATCTTTGAATGTGATGCATCAGAGGGACAACTGTTTGGAGATTTGGGCTTGACTCTCAGGAAGGAGGACAAAAAAGGTGCCAGAGATGTAGGTTTGGGGTCAGCAGCATGAGTGGGACAGACGTTTAGACCCTGGAAAGGGATGTCAATATCTAGGGGATGATAGAATGAGACTCAAGGGACAAAGTGGTGATCCAGGAGACACCCCAAAGAGGGGCAAATGGGGCATTTAGTGAGTGAGTCATTTCCATTATCATTTTATCCGCGGCCCTGACAGTGTGCATGGTGAGAACTCAAGCCCAAGCCCCTACTCCGGCTTGGGCAAGGTACCCGTGCCACGTGGCTCCAGGCAGCCCTTGCTCGCCCCCTGCTGGTCATGTGATTTACTTATTAGCTCAGGTAAGGGAGTGCCCAGCGGAGGGGCTGGGCGGCGGATGACAACTGTTTCTACTGACTGCATTTTGCAGGCCCAGGACTCAACCTGGCCTGGCCTTCTAGCTTCTAGGCCTTCAAGGAACTAAATTTCTCCCTGACCAATGCTGCAGCGACTAAGGTATGATCTTTAGCAAGGCCTTAGGGGGAGGAAAATGGGAATGGTGAAATGAGGCCGAGTCATGGGCCTGCATGGTTACAGGTAGGCCGCCCAAGTCAGCTCCCAGGCCGAGGGCCCCAGCGTGTCTGGTTTTCTCACCCGAGACACTAAAAAAGGCACAAAGAGCCAGCAGGCCACCCTGTACCCCGCACCTTGCCTCTGCCTTGTGACTGTGCTTAATATAGGTCAAATGAAAACAGCTCCCAAAATAGACCTTCTCTGAGAAGCAGCTGCAGTTGTGAAATGCTCCACAGAAAGGGAAAAGGTGTGGGTGACAGGAGCCTAGTTCTCAGGTGTTACGTAACCCGGGCTTGACAATCGGGGCCAGATATCTGCAAAGAATAAGCCAGTCTGCCCCTGCCCCTGTCCCCCTGCCCTTCCCACTCTGTCCCCCCACCCAGAGCCAGGAATCAGCCCAACCACACATCAGCAAACTGGGAAGGAAGGAGCTGGGTCCGTTCTGGGCGGCAAGGTCACCCCTCAAAGCCTCCCTCTGGGGAGCTGGTCATGCATACCTAAGTGATCACATGACTCCCACCAGAGCTGGCTGGGAGCCCCGGAAGTGGTCAGGTGACTTTCTGGAAGGGCTGGTGCCTGGGGTGGGTTTCCTCTGACCCAAGTGGTGGGACGTGGGGGGTGGAGAGGGCGGTGGGTGGGGTGGCTGGGGCAGCTGAGGAGGCGCTGCAGGAGCTGCTATGGTGTGTTTGGGGCTAGAGGAGGCCTGGGGGGGAGGGTACCTCTGTGCTGTCCCTCCTCCTGCAGACACTGCCTCTTCCCACTTGTCCCCCGACGAGGGTCCTGTGACCTAACACTCCCCACTACGGCCTCTGCAGGGAGGGGGATTTATAAGGAAAGAGAGTGGCCTCCCTCCCTACTCATTTCTCCATGCACTTAGCAGTCACTTCATCAGGGCTGCCCAGGCAGCGCCAGGCCCTGAGCTGGGCACTGCAGATGCAGCTGGGAATGACTCCCACTGTGTGCTCTCCAGGGTCACATGGTTTCGTAAGGGGGAGAACAAAGTAAGCAGGGAGTTAGAGGTGAGGGTAATGAAGGCCCTGAGGGCAGCACCGGTGGGGTGGAAGCCCCTGGCAGGGCACTGTCTTGGGGGCAGGTGGAGAATCTCAATGCCTTTCCTGAAGAAGTGACTTCTGAGAACAGACAGGAAGGTCAAGAGAGCCAGTGAGGTCATGGGAAGGAAGTGAGAGCTGTAGAGCTTCCAGACAGAGAAAACATTGCTTGTGCAAAGGCCCAGGGGCCAGGTGGAGGGCATGCCTCCTTGGGAAACCACAACTGTCACAGAACAGCTGCGTGACAGACTCAGAAAGGCAGGATGAGGGTGGGGCTGGGAAGGTAAACAGAAGCCACGTGGGGAGGGACCTTGCAAGGAAGTGTGGACTTCATCCTGACAGAACTGCCGGGGCAGGGGGTTCTCAAAGCAGGTCAGCGGGCAGCAGAGTAGAAGAGCACATTGTGGGACCCCACCCCACATCTGCTGACTCAGAAACACCGAGGGTGGGGTCCAGCCATCTGTGTCTTCAGAAGCTCCTCCAAACCACTCTGAGGCACGCTAACGTTTGAGATCCACTGCGCAAAAGGCTTTTATGCCAGAGAAGCACATGAGCAGCTTAGCAAGCTCTCTCTGGTTGCGGGGCTGAAATGGTTTGCAGGTGGGCGATGCTGCCAGCCGAGCAGGAAGAGTGTGTAGCAGCACCCAGCACCCTGGGGAGGGCCCATGGTGGTGGCAGTGGGGAAGGAGCAAAGTACCAGCTTCCAGAAATGTTTGCAGGGCCTAGAGATGACTTGGGTGGGCTCTGGGCACTTTTGACTTCGTGGGCCACTCCCTCCATAAAAAAAAATATAAAAAATTACATGTGATAACTGCATTGCTATAAAGATAAATATACTCCCGGCTGGAATATGATAATTTTTTTCTTCTGATTTTAAAAGAAATGAACACATTTCTGTGGGCTCTTCAATGTACCATGAACCCTTAGCGCTGTGCCTAGTGGAGGAGGCGGCTCTGAACGTCCAGGCTATAGGCTCCACAGGACATGGCCGTGATTGAACGGGGGAGGAAGGAGGGAGGGGGTCGTGGCTGACGGCCAGCATCTGGGCTTGGGGGGAGGTTGGTCCGCCGGCACTGAGAATACAGAGGAGGCGCAGACTCACAGGACACGAGACTATTTAGTCTGTGGTGCCCGAGGAGCATCCAAGTGGAGGTGTCCAGGAGGCAGCTGGATAACGGGGTTCGCAGCTTGGATCCAGATGTGCAAGTCGTTGCCATAACGGCGGGTAGACAAAGCAAGGGAAGAGCTGAGGTCATCCTGGGGGGAAGTAAGAAGATGAGAATCCAGTGGGTGAAACCTGAGGGACAATGACATGTAAAGGACGGAATAGCCAGGGAGGTGGCAGGAAAATCCCAAAAGTGTAGGGTAATCAAAGAGGGTGAGTATTTTGACGGGAGGAGCAGTCAGCTGTGTCAAATTCTGCAGAGGAGCCCAGGACATGGGCAGTGGAATGTGTCCTTTGGCTTGGGTTGCGGATGAGCAAGGTGGTGTGGGCCTGGCCCCTTCAGAGCGGGTGGGGTGTAGAAGCCCATCTGTACGAGAAGAGGAGGCGGTGGGTGTAGGTTGCTCTTCCAAGAGGTTTGGCTGCGAAGGAAAGGAGAGGGGTGGGTGGTGGTGAGTGGGGTCGTGGGGGTGAGAGGAGTGTCTTACATCGGTTCCAGGGGAACAGCTGCTGAGATGGACGTTTGCAGGCAGGGAGCTTCTTGGGGTGCGCTCCAGAGTGGGGGAGGCGCGTGGAGTCGTGGGAGGAGCCGGGCTGTGATGTGGTGATAAGGAAGGTCTCAGCAGGGCCCCCTGGGAGCTGTGGAGCTAGCATGGCCCTCCAAAGTTGTCCCAGGATCAGGGCAAGGGGGGCTGGGCTTTCACCCCTATGTATTCATCATGATGTTTTGACACCTGGGGCCTCGTGGATTCTGGAGAGACTGCCCGTCCCAGGGCTAGCTAATTCCTAGAGACAGCAAATGACTGCCCCATGAGCACAGCTCTCACCCCTCTCACATCCAAAGCAGCCAATCCAAAGCCCATACCCTCCAGTTACCTCCTTTACTGGGCTTGGGTTGCTATCCACCTGCCCTAATCGCCCCAGGGTCAGGTACTAGGCAACAAAGGACAGCCCCTACACCTCGGAGCCCTCTGAGTTTATATAAACTACCCAACCCTAAGCTACCTACCTTGCTTTGCCTTGTATTTCCAGTGGAAACCACAAGAAAGGCTCTCACCCAGGTTTCTCCTCCCGACCAAACCCGGTACTTCCTGGCGTGGCCCTGCATGGCAGGTGGCACCTCCTGTTTGTAGGGACCCGTGAGTATAAAACCTTCTTCTTTCATGGCAGTCATTTCTGTGTCTGCGTGTTTTACCATACCTAATAAAATAATAAAATTTATTTATTAAAATAAATCCCCAGGGACCCTTAAAACACCCCAGCACCACCCAGTCCTTGGACGTGGCCAGCCCTGGACAGTGAGTAGTGAGTGTCACCCTGGGCAAAGAGCTCCCTTTGAGAATTCCCTAAGGGGGACTGAGCCATGAGCTGCCCGCAGCCAACACTCCTGGCGGCAGGGAGGACGAATGCCTCAGTGCAGAGCAGGCATCTGGGTGACGCATCACAGCGTCCACTACAGAAAGGTCTTGAACAATGGAAGAAATAGTATATTTAAGTGCTGGTAGGAAGAAGCAAGTCGAAAGGGGAGGGAATAAAGATACAGAAAAGGGAAAGAAAGAAATAACGGGCTGAGCGAAGGTGGGAGGGAGAGGGCTGAGCGCAGGAGGACTTGGTCTTTCCATTATGTTGGGGGGAAGGAATTCAGGGGGTTGTTGTCTCATAGCTTCTATTTTTATTCTGTAACATCAGAAGGACTAAGAAACAGAGATAGGGAAGTTTATCGAGGATGGGGAAGATTTGTCATTATTACTGTGGAAGATGAAGAGTAAGAGGGCACTAGAAGATTATAAATCAAACTGGACATCATTGAGGACCCAGCTGAAGGTGGAGACTGTCCCATTTTAGCGGCAACCATCTGTGGAGTTGTGTGTTTTCTCTTGCGGAGCTCAACAGCCCTGGTGCAGAGACAGACGGGACTAGAAGTTGGATTTCTTTTGGGCTGGAGTTCTCTCGGCACTGCCTAAAGGAAGACACCTGGGCAAAGGTGAAAGGCAGCGCTAAGCTGGTGGATGAAACGATGGAGTGAGGAGTCGAGGCTGGGAGGAAGGAAGTGAGGAGAGGAGAACACGATCAGAGTACAGGACTGATGGGTTTGATGAGGCCGAGGCAGGGTGGTGGTGGGAAGAAGCGAATGACTGAGAGGGCTGGAGGGGTGGGGCTGAGAAGGGGCGTGGGATTTCAGAGTGCGGCAGTGGAGTGGTTCTGGGAGATGGTCGGCGTTAGGCTGTGCCCTGGGGAGCAGATGGCACAGACGGAAGGGACGTAAAGCTCTTAGCAGGTGAGTTAGTCAAAGAACCAAGGAGCCACGGTGTTGAGTAGCTCAGACTGGTTGGATGCTGAGTCCATCTAGGATGTTAAGACCTGAAAGGAGAAGACAGTGAGTCAGGTTCAAGGGCATCAGGGAATGAAGAGGTATGACCAAGAGGCCAACAGATGGCAGTGACAAGGAGACAGAGAGGGCAGCGTGTCCTGAGGCTGGAAGAGGAAACTTAGACGTCAGTTGCCATGATGGTGCCTGCAGGAAAGTGACCTTCCCAACTCCACCGCCATGTGTTTGTACTTTGCGTATTTAAGTCATGTGTTTGTCTACCTTGTCTCACAACTATTGCCAAATATTACAAGGTCTGAAAGATAAGAATTGTGTTTCTTCCTTAAAAGGAATTTTGGAGCTTGAGAAACCATAATATGATTTGACACACTTAAATAGAACCTGAAAATAAATATACATATGTGGGCTGGGAACATCAGCTCCCATGAAGGACATTGTGGCCGTGTGGGAAGATTCTTATCTTTTCTCCATCTTCTCTGCGTTTTATACCTATCGACTCTCCCTTCTCTCAATCTACTTATTTAATATCTTCTGATTTATGATAATAAGACGTGTTTATTTTAGAACCTTTTGAAAGGAAGAAAAGAATTAAGAGGCAAACAAAAAAACAAAACTACAACCCCTGCTCCCCAAAAATAACCACACACAGCTTCACCACCCAAAAGCAACCCCTGTAAATATTGTGACTTTTCTTTCATCCAGGCTTTTTATTTCAACTTCTTAAAGCTATAACCTATATGTGTATAGAGAGAGGAGGAATTTTTTTTAAAACTTAAACAACAGAAATTTATTTCACAGTTCTAGAGGCTAGAAGTCCAAGATCACGATGTTGGCAGGTTTGATTTCTCTGGAAGTCTCTCTCCTTGGCTTGCAGATGGCCACCTCCTCATTCTGTCCTCCCATGGTCTTTCTTCTGTGCACCCATCCCTGGTATCTCCTAATTTTTTGGGATTCTTATTTTATTTTTTACTGATATTTATTCTAGAAATTTAACAAATACATAAAAAGCAAACACTATATAAAAATAAACCATATTGTAATATTACAACCCGGGTATACCAGTATATGATGTTCATATAATAAATGAGCATCACATTATAGCTATTGTTTTGTAACCTGCTCACGTTGTTTAACTTTGTATCATTCTGCCAGATGTCTTCTGTGTGCCCTACACGCTACCTTCTCTGCCCTGCTGTCTGCCCCAGAAGGCCTACTGTATATCTAGTGTCAATTTGCATTCTTTCAGTGCTAGTGAGATGGAACATTGTTTTAGTCATATTTTTTTTCTTCTTTTGTGGATTGCTTGTTCATGTTCTTTACCCATTTTTCTAGTGGAAAGATACTTTTCTCTTATTGGTTTACAATGGCTGTCTTTATATATTATTATTATTAATCTTTTGTTACCTGTTTTTAATATTATTTGCTAGTTCATTGCTTGACTTTTTTTTTTTTTTTTTTGAGACAGAGTCTCGCTGTGTTGCCCAGGCTAGAGTGCCGTGGCATCAGCCCAGCTCACAGCAACCTCAAACTCCTGGGCTCAAGCAATCCTTCTGCCTCAGCCTCCTGAGTAGCTGGGACTTTAGGCATGCGCCACCATGCCCGGCTAATTTTTTCTATATATATTTTTAGCTGTCCAAATCATTTCTTTCTATTTTTTAGTAGAGACAGGGGTCTCACTCTTGTTCAGGGTGGTCTCAAACTCCTGACTTCGAGCGATCCTCCCGCCTCGGCCTCCCAGAGTGCTAGGATTACAGGCGTGAGCCACTGTGCCCAGCCTTGTCTAGACTTTTAAACTGAGTTCCTTCAAGCTTCAAGCTCTCCTTACCCCACGCTGTGCCCCAGTTTACCAGCATTTAAGGAAGCAAACAAGTTCATCTTTACCCTATCATACCCAACCCCGGCTTGACCAGGTTGCAGAAGACTAACTTATTTAGCTGGCTTCATATTTAAAGTTCTTTCTAGATCTTTGGCATCCAGGCTCCATCCTGTGGAGCATCCTCAGGTCTTTGGTGAGGGGCGGACACCTGCATGACGCCCACGGTGGGAACAGTGTGGCTTCTTTGTGCCTGTGGGCAGTGGACAGAAGGAAAGGGCAGCGAGTGCACTTTCTCAGCTGGGCAGCCAGGCAGGGCTGGCTGTCAGAGGTGATCAGACTTGGGCCCAATGCAGGGATGTGTTGCAAAAACAAACCACAGCAAAACTTCAGCAGAAACAAGATATTTGCATAACCTCGGAGTATTTCTTCCCCAAAATAAATAATTACAGAGAGAAAACTAGTGAGTTTACAGTAGAAAATCCTGGCACACACCACCTTAAACAAGTGATCAAGGTCGACATTCCCAAGAATACATGTGGAAGTCAGACGCCCCCGATCTAATGCACTGAGAAGGTGCGTCACCTTGGTGGTACCTTCCCCAGTAATGCAGACCCTCAATTGAATCATGAAAAAGCATTCTCCAAAGTGTCTGGCTAGTGCTCTTCACCAGTGTCAAGGTCATGAAAGACAAGAGAAGACTGAGGAGCTCTTACAGCTCTTCATGATGATGAATACAATGTGGGTCCCAATTGGACCCAAGAACAGAAAAGGGCATTAGTGGAAAACTTTGTGAAATATGAAAGAATTCTGTGGTTTCATTGATAGTATAGTACCAAGGCTAATTTCCTAGTTTTGATAGTTGTTTGATTATGCAAGATGTTAGTTATTACATTTTGCATAGCATACAGGATATATAGGAAATTCTCTGTAGTAAAATTTTTGTAACTTCTCTGTAAATATGAAATTCACTCAAAAAAAAAAAAAAAAAAACCTCACAGTCCTCTGAGGTGGGGAGGGTCAGGAGCGCAGTGGGGGAGAGCAGAGGTGCAGAGTCAGCTTCAAACCCAGCTGTGGGCCTTGGCCGAGGTCCTCACACCCTCTTGTGCCCTTTTCCTCAATTGAAAATGGGGACAGTCACTCTATACCTGGCA
Source organism: Eulemur rufifrons (assembly GCF_041146395.1). Classification (NCBI taxonomy): domain Eukaryota; kingdom Metazoa; phylum Chordata; class Mammalia; order Primates; family Lemuridae; genus Eulemur; species Eulemur rufifrons. Next base: position 8,143,211 of record NC_090994.1, read on the forward strand.
AGCTATTATGAGGATAAAAAGGGATAACATGGGTCAAGAACATAAAAGAGCAGATGGCACAGGTGCAATACAGCTAAGTTAATATCAGTTCACCGAGTGAGTTCTTGACTATGTTACCAGCAGAATTATTTTAGAAAATATACCCCAATATAGAAAACGGACCCATGCTCTACCCAGTCAGCTTTCCCTCCCCCTCCCTTGCATTCCCAACGGTTCCTAAAGCACCTTCATAGAGCGAGAGTTGAAAAAACCACTGCTCCAAATCCATCCTTTTCCAGAAAGTGGGAGAATCCCTTCTGCAATGTCCCTGGCAGGACATGGTGGGGCCTCAGGGGTCCTCAGGTGGCCCCCGAGGGACTGGGCATCCCATCAGTGGTTGCTGACCTCATGCTGGGTGGGAACCTGCCCCTGGGTAGCTCGATCTTTCTCTAGTCCATCTGCAGGGGACAAGGCTTCCCCCAAACCTTCCACCCGCACCCACCTTGTGTGGCCTTGGGAAATAATTACTGCGTATAAAAAGAAGACAGTCCAACTGCGTTCCCCAAAGATCCATCCTGATCTTAGCAGGGACCTTCCTAACAAAGCGCCCTTCCCAGGTAAGCACCACGGGCAAGGCCAAGGAGAAGAGGAAGGCCACCCTTTGTCTTTCCTCTGAGGTCTCAAATGACTTTCCCGGTGAAGAGCAAGAACCTGGCCTCATCCCAGGCCTGATCTTTATTCCTTGTCTGGTATCAGAATACTCTGATACAGGGGCCAGGCCCCTCGCGGCTCCGGTGCACACACTTGCTGTCGGTGGCTGCAGTCACTCCTCTCCCGGGCAATGTTACCGCAGTCAGCCCTCACACCAGACACTGCCTTGAAGGGACTGGTGTGAGGACTCACTGCAGAGATAGGGGCCGTGTGAGGGGAAGCAGGTGACCCTAACAAGACTGGCAGCTATATCTAATCTGATGTCAGAGCATGGGGCTCTGGTAGGCCCTGAAGGCTTTGATGCAAGAGTTCTAGTCCCCCTCAAGGCAAAAAGGATGAGCTCAGAGAAAACAGCCTCCAAGACCCATTGTAAAACATGCCCTCCTTTGTGAAGTCGCCCTCAATTCCATTCTCACAAATTTCCTGACTGTTCAGTTCACTCCTGTATTGCAGCTCTTATCACAGGCTGCCTTGTTTTGCTGCTGGGTAAGTAAAGGTTGCCTTTCCCATGAAAGTGTGGAAGCAGACACTGTGTTACATTTATTGTGTTGGTGTCCCCAGGGCTTAGCACACTGATTTGCCTATGGTTGGGCCCAGTGGATGTTTAAATGGAATTGGCAGCTACCCTACTCACCTTTCCCAGAAGGGGCCAGCTAATGTGCATTCCAGACCCAGTTGAGACCACTTTTGTTTCTCTAACTGCCAACCGATACAGTGGCAAGGAGCCTTGCTGCCGCAGAGGTCCACAGCAGCTGGCCTGGAGAGGACGCCCGGGACAACCTATAAAATGATTGCATGAATGTGATGAGACAGAGGAGACGTGTCAAAGAGGGGGCACTGAGCCTGGGAAACGCAAGTGGGTAGTAGGAACACATGCTTTGGATTCAGACAGGTCCGGGCTGGGATCCTGCTCTTCTGTTCCCCAGCTGTGTGACCTTGGATAAAGTTTTCAACCACAGCAAGCTTCAGCTGTCAAGTGGGGACAAGAGTCCCCACATCATGGGGCTGTGGGGAGGACGAAATGGGGTACAGCGGGTTGCATGTGCCCACATGCTGCCTGGCACACGCTGAGTGCTCAGTAAATGGAAGCTGCGGTTGGCATCAGAATGGCCCTAGAGGCACAAGGCATCCAAGCGGAGAGAGCACCTGGCGGCAGAGAGCAGCGGTGGAAAGGACTTGTCTATCCCCCCCTCCTCTCTGCAAGGAGCCTCAGGAAACTTGCATACGAACTCCTGTGGCCTGTCGCGACATCTGTTTGCCCTGCAGCTTGCTCTGGAGGCTCTCCAGGAAAGTGACAAGGCCTTGATTTAGCACAGCAAGATGACGGGGGCTGACACTGGCGAGCCGAGCAGATCTCCTGGCAGCCCCAAGGACCCCCTCGTGGCAGGGATTGCCTGGAACTCTCAGCCCCTGGCTCCCCATGAGCTGCCATCTGGCAGTTTCAATGGAACGTGTCGGGTTTTTTTTTTCCTGTTCTCATCAGATGTAGAATTTTTCCTAGTTTAAGGGGGGAAAGACAGAATCAAACATACTATGTGACAACACCAGGACACATGGGCTCGTGTGCCTGCTGTAAAGATGAGGAAACAGGCCGAGAGAGTAAGAAGCATGACCAAGGTCACAGGCTAGAAGCAGTAGGTCCATGGTTCAGAACCATAGCATGTGTCCTGTCTCAGGAAGAGGTGCCCTCTGTGCCTGGCTGGCCCCTCTAATCTGTCTTCCCATAGTCTCCCCTGGCCGGGAACGTTGGTGCCAGCCTGAAGGATCTCCGCCATGACCTTGTTAACCTCACAGAAGCCCACGCTGAGAAGTGGATTAGTTAGTAAGACTTGCTGGAGAGAAGACAAGTGCATAAGTCAGCTCTTATTTAAGGAAGACTCAACTCCCCCCATGCTTTGGTTTCCCCACCAGTAGAATAGTCTCTTACCTTCTGTCCAGCTCTTGGACATGTCATAAGCCTGAGTGACAATGTCATGCCGCCCTGAGATTCCCTGACCCAGCCCAAGGCCTGCATGCCGTCCCCACCCCATCTCGCTTGGTCCCTGTGCTCAGTGCTCCAGCAATTCCATCCTGCTCCTCGTCCACCAGCCCTGCACCCTTCTGGCCTTGGTGCCTTTGCATGTGGGACACTCTTCTGCTGTCCCTCTCTCAAACCCTTCCCGGATGCTCACTCTCTAAGATAACCACACCCCCTGTCTCTATTGTACTTGTGGACTGTAATTGATAGAGATGACTGAGTGACAGAGAGGCCAAGACCATTGAAAGAAGGATTTATTACTTATAGTTCCCCAGAGAGAGGAGCACACCACACCAAGCCATGCCACACAGGGCCACGTGTGGAAGCCCAGAGCCCTTATTGTGATCTCTGTGAGATGGAAGGGGCCAGGCAGGGTGAGCTGCTGAGCTGGTTTGGGATTGGCGAGTTTGCATAATGTTGGTGGGCTCTGGACCACAGGGGTGGTCCCTACTCTCTGGTCCCTGGCCCTGGGGTGATCTAGGGCAGGGGGAATATGGGCTCAGTGTCTGATAAAGGAAGTGGCTGGGGGATGGGCTCTGGATTGGTTGATTTGCATATGGAAGGTGTGCTCCGGAGACATGTTGTTTACTATCTCCAGGAATTAGCTAGCCTGGGAGGAACAGGCCCCCCCCCCCAGGTCAGTAAGGCCCCCAAGATGTCAACCATCATAAAATACAGAAAAGAAAAAACATGATGAACACACCCTCCTCTTTCCCCCGGGCTGCTTCTATGATGAGGTTGGCACTGGCCAGATGGCAATTTCATTGTGGTTGTTTGGTTTGATGCTTATCTCTCTTGCGATAAGCTGTGTGTTCATCGAGGGCTGATTCATCTTTGTACCTTCAGCCCCTGCCAGGTGCCTGCCACTCATCTACATTTAACACAGGGACTCTCTAGCCTGGCAGCTCATTAGAGTCACCTGGGAAGCATTTAAAAATACCCATGTATCGGTCCCAACCTCAGAGATTCTGGTGCAATTCATCTGGATTGGGGCCAGGCATTGATATTTTTCAGAAACTTCTCAGATGGTCTGTGGCGCAGAACCACTGGTTTAGTGTATGTATTTCCATTGATTCTGTAACAGAGCAGTCGCCCCTCCTTCCATATACAGAAGCATGAAATTGAGAATGGGGAATATATAACAGAGGAAAATAACACAAAAATATTTTCTGAGTGCTTAAAACTTCCCCCATTCTTTTTGGGAATTGCAGCCTGGCCTGCATCCCTACCTCAGGCAGGGAGAATGTCTTATGTTCTTTGTGTTACAGGAGACAGTTCAGCCATCCCAGGCCAGAGCTTGCCTCCCAGGCGGGCCCAGGTGAGTGGAGGTCACAGGCTTTGTCTTTGACAGAGATGGCACGATTAGAATCATTAACACAGTAGCCTAGAACGGAGGGCCCTCCCTTTAAAAGCTCTGTATTTCTGCTTATGTTCAGGAAAATTTGGATTTTGAGATGAGAGTCTACCATTTTTCCTCCTTCGCTGTCAAAAGAATAAACTTCTCTTTCCGTCTCCTCAACTGCTTGCCCTCGTTCGTCGATGCAGCCTCATGGACAAGTGCTGAGCTTTTGGTAGCAATTCCTTGATTTTTCTGGAAGGAACTGTCTAGAAGGAAAGCAAGGTTGTGGTTCCAGGTATGGTTATGTAAAATAGCAGGAAGCCCAGGTCCTGAAAACCAGGGACTTGCCCTGGGCTTAGTCACCTGTTTGATAGAACCTTACCTGTGGAAACCTAAGTCTGAGCCAGCCTGGAAGACTTGGCCTTAAAGAAGAGGGGGGTCTTCTTCTCCATTTTTCTGCAGGCTCCAGGCTGCACTTGTTGGGGAAGGGGAAGGTTCCAAATGCCCCCCAGATTGGGAACTCTGAGGAAGGGTGCCAATCCTGCCTCTCTGCTATCTGTGGCTACACGCCTTTTGCTCCACGTGGTCAAATGCTAGGCATCTTTCTCTGGACTCTGGTCTCAGTGGTTTCTCTCTCTATTCCTCTGCAGCTTTCTCTTTCCATCTCTGGTGTCCCTTCTGCCTGCCTCACAGCGTATGTTGAAAATTAGGAGAAACAGTAAGAGAATTGTCTCTGTGGTTTCTACTCTTTTTCTGAGAATCTTTGGAGGCAGGAATGCGGGAAAACCCACCCACCCTTCTTTTCCTCTTCTCTTCTTTTCCTATTCTCCTGTCCTACATATCAGCTACTCCCTGGAATTTCCCTGGAACTTCCCCAACTGCCTCCCCAACGGTCAACTGCTGCCTCCCCCACCCCCCACCCCCGCCCCCCTGCTCCAGGAACCTTCCTGAACACTCCCAAACTCTCGACACCAGCAGACCCTGACTGCCTCACCGGCCCAAACTGTGGGGCATCCTGGAGGGAACTTTCTCCCCATCTTGGCCAGCCCAGAAACCTGCCAAGATTTCTGGCCTTCCCACAGCCACCACCCAACAGCTCCCACACTGCTCTGGGTAAGTGACAAGGGCTCTTCTCCCCTGTTGGTGTGAGGTAGGGACTTTCCATAAGGCAGAGAGAGAAAGAGAAAGAGAGACAGACAGGCAGAGAGTCTTAGAGAAAGGAACTTGGCTTAGGAAGCTAACAGAAATTAGTATTAAGGGTGATATTTCCAATTGCTTTACTCTAATAGGATTTGAGGCAATTATTCAAGGCATTATTCATGGCATTTCTAGGTACCTGTATCTGAGCATCAAACGTTTCTCTAACTCTTCCCCGAAAGGGCACTTTGGCACCTTCCTCACTGCTGGAGTTCTGGGCTGGCATGAGCATCACTGATTTCAGGCAGACCTTACTTCTGACGGACTTAGCGAGTTCCTTTTCCTTGTGGGGTCCTCATTTCCCCTTCCATGAAATAGGAAGAAGAGTCCCTGTCTCCTCCCATCCTTAGAAATGTGGGGAAAACCAGAGATTGGATCTTTCCCTGAAAGGAGCGGGAGGTAAATAAATACACAGCTCTGGTGGGCTCTAAGTTCAATTCTCCCCTCCACAAGAACAGGCAGCGCGTTCAACCTTTCAAGGCTGGCATGGCGGCAAATGAATGTGTGGAGCACATCATTTCATAGCGCCCCGGGAGCTTTCCATTCCGTGAGCAAAGTGATTCATAAATATTTACAATATACGACCGAAGAAATAGACTTATCATTAAGTCAGCAGGCTGGGGCTACCTAAAAGGAGACTTTGTGTCCCTGGAGTGAAGGGGGCCCTCTAGCCGCAGGTGTAGCAGGACCTTTGGAAGAATGAAGAGATGGGGCAGGGGCCAGGGCTGGACTTATCCCCAAGACACTCCCTTGACTCCTGGAGTGTGTAACTGCTTGGAAAATACATCTCAGGAGCTCTCTTTGCCCGTGACACCACTGCCACCACCAATTCCTCTATGTTTTGCTTGGTAGAAGGAAAACAAGCTTTTTTTCTTTTTCTTTTATTTTTTTTGAGACAGGGGTTCACTTTGTCACCCTAGTTAGAGTGCAGTGGCATCATTACAGCTCACTGCAACGTCAAACTCCTGGGCTCAAGCGATCCTACTGCCTCAGCCTCCTGAGTAGCTGGGACTATAGGTGCTCGCCACCATGCCCAGCTCATTTTTCTATTTTTTGTAGAGACGGGGTCTCCCTCTTGCTCAGGCTGGTCTCAAACTCCTGAGCTCAAGTGATCCTCCCACCTTGGCCTCCCAGAGTGCTACGATTACAGGAGTGAGCCACCGCGCCCGGCCCAGCAAGCATTTCTTAAAACAACAGAGCCAGTGCAGATACCTACGACAGAGGATTCTCCACTCTTTCCTCCCAATGCTTTTAATACTGCTAGCACCCATTCCACTTAACATGAGCTATAATCACTCAGTACATCCTTGTTCTTATGTTAAACAAACAATTATTTATTAGGTCAATTAAGAGTAAGAAAAATAAAATATTTTCTTTTACCTTCATTTATTCCATCTTAGGTGCTTTTCCTTTCTTGATGTAGATCCAAGGTTTTGACTTTTATCATTTTCCTTCTCACTGGAGGGCTTATTTTAACATTTCTTGCAAGGCGGGTCTACGGGCAAAATGTTCCTTTGATTTTTCTTTGTCTATATCCCCTCCACTTTTGCAGGATAATTACACTGGATACAGAATTCTAGGTTGATGGGTGGCTTTCTTTCAATGCTTTTAATATTTCACTCCGTTCTCTTATTTTATTTATTTATTCATTTATTTTTTTTTATTATTTCTTCATAGCCTTGTCCCCATTACCACTCCAGTTTCTTCTTGCTTGCATGCTTTCTGATGAGATATTTGACATAATTCTTATCATTGTTCATTTGTGGGCAAGCCCATGCCAATGGAAAAAGAAATTACATTTTAATACTTTTACATTCCAAGACCATTTCCAAATAGGTCATCTGAAATGAAAGGCGCATAAAAAGCAACAAATAGTTGGTAACTATTTGTTACCAAGGTGACCCAAGTGCATTTGGGACAGAGTCTCACTTCTGTCATCCTGGCTAGAGTGCTGTCATCATAGGTCACTGCAGTCTCAAACTCCTGGGCTCAAGTGATCCTCTTGCCTCAGCCTCCTGAGTAGCTGGAACTACAGGCACGTACTACCACACCCGTCTAATATTTTCTATTTTTAGTAGAGACGGGGTCTCACTCTTGCTCAGGCTGGTCTCGAACTCTTGAGCTCAAGCAATCCTCCCGCCCTGGCCTCCCAGAGTGCTAGGAGCCACCGTGCCTGGACTTCTTTCCCATTCTTTAAATATAAAGGACAACCAAAGGTCAGAGTAGTCTGTTAACAACATATGGTTTTTAAATGTGTGTGCTTATTTATCTATTTACAAAGCATCTGCTAGGTTCAAAGTGTTGTGGGGACTGCAGAGATAAATGGGGCCGTTTATCTACGGGTATGGGCCGTTATAGGATGAACTATGTGCACAGAAAGCTAGAGCAGAACGGGCAAAGCCATGGATGCTATGGAGGGAGGAGCAAGGCAGGGCCCTGGAGCTCAAGTGAGACCCTTTGGTAATAGAGGGAAAAGCATGGTCTTTAGGAGGTTAGTATCTGCCCGCCTCCCTCACTGTCTCTCTTCCTCACTTGGTAACTGAGCACCTGCTATTCCCAGGCACTGTGCTGGTGGCAGACACAGCAATTCATAGGCTGCATAGAGTCCTGCCCCCACAAAGGTGACAGTCTAGTGGCAGAGAAGTACAAGTAAATAGGAAAAAATGGCCAGACAGTAATATCCTGGTGGCCGTAGTACAGATGCTGTCTGTGGATATGAGAGGATGTCCAAGAAGGTTCCCTGAAGGAAGTGATGTTTAAATAGCACCGGAAGGGTGAGTGAAAGTTAGCCAGGTGGCTCATGGGGCGAGAGAGAAAGGTGTCCCCTATGGAGGGAACGGCTGTGCAGAGGTGGGTTTAGGGATTCTTTAGTTGACAGTTGGCTGAAGGAGTTAGGCATTGTCTGAAAGACCAGGAGTCAGCAGAAAGGAAATGCCGGAGTTAAGAGAAGGAAGTCTGTTAATCAGAGACAAGCCACAGGACGCATACCCAGACTCAAGTGATTTGTCCCCAAACCTGCAGGTTTGTCTTGCTGAGCCTTAGGCCTGTTAATGAGTCACAGGGGATATCTACAAGAAGGGAGGGGGGCATGATCAGGCATGTCTGACCTCCCTTCTCATAGCTGGCAACTTAGTTTTAGGGTATCCCCTTGGCCAAGACGGGGTCCATTCAGTCAGCCAGTGGGGGGAGGGTAAGTCTTAAGATTTTATTTTAGTTCACGCAAGTATGAAGCGAAGTCCGGTGAATCCCCAAGAGAATGATAGGCTTTGAAAACACAAAGAACCACTGCATTCTGCCAGATCTCTCTGTACGAAAACAAGCTGGAGGAGGTTAGATAAATAAGCAAGAGGGACCCAGGGCTGGAGGCCAACGTGAGTGGGCAGTACGAATACTAATGTTTACAGGGAGTTAGGAGCTGTTAAGCGAAAATAAGGAGGATCAGAAACAGATGTGGCGAGTTTTTCCTGCATTTAAACAAGCATTTTATTAAGCTCCTGTATGGGCCAGGTGGCGCGCCTGGAACGCAGAACACAGACTCAGGGCTGCCTCTCCGGAGCTTAGAGGCTGGGGGCGGGGGGCACTACCACTAAGCAAATATCTACAAAATAATTCATTGCAAAAATATAAGAATAAGGAGGAAAGAAGTAAGGTGCTCTGATTGTACAGAGCAGGAAGCTAAGTGAGCCTGGGGGGTCAGAGCAAGTACCCCTGAGGAAAGACCCTTTCACCCACTCACCCAAAGGGGTGGGGCGTGGGGCGGGGCCAACGGGGGCCGAGGCGGAGCTAACATGTGAGACGCAAAGGCGGCTAGAGAGGCCGGAAGAGCAGGATCTCGCAGGGCATCATGGGCTACGTGGAAGGTTCTGGGCTCTCCTCCCAAGAGCAAAGGGACTACGGAGGGAGTTCGGAGGGGCCTACGCCAGTAGGGGGCAGTGGAGCGGAGTGGTTAAGAGCGCCGATTCCGAAGCCAGGTTGTCTGGGTTCGAATCCCACACTTAGGAGCCGTGGGACCCAAATCAGATCAGCTTAACGTCTCTGTGCCCCCTTCTGTGTAAGATGGGCTGATAATGGGGCCTATTTCAGAGAAATGGCATGAAGACTCAGTGATAGAAGTGCCTGGCACGTAGAATGAGGAAGGATGGCTGTTGTGAGGGGGCCCAACGACACTCCCCCGCCTCCGGGCATTTTGGCTTCTCTAGTGACTGCCCCTTGGAAGACAAGAGTCTCTTGGCCCTGGGCAACCCTTCTGGCAGCGGCATCCTCTGGCTCTGGCCGCTCTGTGAGGTGCCTGACAGGGACCCTGCTCAAACTGTATACCCCAGGGTCCCACATGGGACAGGCACGTGGGAGGTGCTCAATACCTATAGGTGAAATGGATTGCAAATGAGTCAATGAATACGTGAATGAACTTGGATCTGTGGAAGAATGCCTGCACTACCCATGAATTATCGAGCGTTTTTTATGTGCCAGGCAGCTTACTGAGTGCTTTCTAGTTCATTTCACTTCATTCTCACAATGATCCTGTGAGGAGGCTACTATTAGACACTTTCCAGCAGGGGAGACCTTGGGAATCAATCCTCTGTGGGGGAGCCCTGGTCGTCCTTCAGGGTGCTAATGACTGAAAACTGTGTTTAATTTGTAGCCCCAAAGGGGGACTTTTTGCTAGAGGTTGGGGTCTTGGAGGCAGGAATTGAACCAGAAAGCAGGCTATGCTGAAAATAGTTTCCTAAAAACCCAGGTGCAGCTACTTAGTAGCTCTGAGCTCACAGGGGTGACAGGAGTTATTTTACTTGTTTTTGAGGGGGAAAAGTTGTGCATTCTAGGGAGGCAGAGTGGCCTCCGCAGAGCCCAGGCAGAGCTCAGAGCACAAGCCGGAAGTCCTAAGTTGCTGGCTGGGGGAGCAGCCTCCCATCTCGCCTCTGAGAGGAGGGAAAGCAGAGCCTGGGAAAGGCTGTGGGGAGCTGCCTTTGATCTTCCCTTGCCTGCTCGGGCTCTAATCAGAGTCCCACACACTGGCGGCAGGACTGTTCCCTGAGGGAATGTAGGCCGCTCTGCGGGACCGCCCTTCCTCTCAGCGCAGTGGAGGAGCAGCGCTGGGGCAGGCCGCCCCCTTCTGAGCCCCCAGCAGCTCTGCAGGCCTCCTTCTCCTGAGGTTGTTATTTTGGGAGAGTGCTGAGTTCAGCACAGCTGCAAGGTGCAGCCAGATGTACCCTCCTGTCCTCAGCTGGCCCTTCAGAGCTGGCCTCTGGCTGGGATACCTCTACCCCAACCCGTGCTGCAGCCCTCCTACATGGGGTGGCTGTCTCCAGCCACCTCCACCTTGGGATAGGTGCTGGAGGTACTGGGGACAGGAGAGGCAGAGCTGGTCTGAGGAGCACAGCGCAGCCCAACCCCCAAACCCCACCCCCAGCCCAGAGCCTGAGGTCCTCAGCGTCCTAGAGCTGGCCTTAGAGTTAAGGAGCAAGCTGTCCCTGGCCAGCTGACCACACCCGGTGGGAGTGCAGGGGCAGGACAAGAGCTGCACTGAAAAGCTTACATAAGCACATCTACTTTGCAGCCTGCTCTCTGCCCTGGCAGCCAGGACAAGAGTGACAACAAAGCCAAGGCCTGGCAGAGGAGGGGCCTCCGCCAGGGCTGCAAATTGAGTCCAGCTTGGAGGAGGCCCAGGTCCTCCCAAGGTACTCGTGTCCGGGTGGCGGATTAGCTGCTGGAGCCCAGACAGCTGCTCGGCCCTCTCCCTGCACTTACCGGAGGTCTCTGCCCCACCGGGTGGGCCCCTGGGAGGGGCACTGGCAGTGGGCAGGGAGCCCTCTGCAGGGGGTCCGCTACTCTAAAGCTCCTTTTCTGTTCCAGGTGCCCATGGGTTGGAAAATGAGGCTGCTGACAGCAGCCCTGTTGCTGGGTCTTGTGCTGGTGGTCACTGGAGACGAGGAGGAAAACAACCCGTGTGCCCATCACCGCCTGCCGGAGGAAGACACTGAGCTGTGCAAGTAAGGCAGGGCAGGCTGGGCGGGCAGATCGCAGGGAGGGGTGTTTCCAGAACCAAGGAGCACCATCTCCTAAGCCCACTTTCTTGGGCAAGGCCGTATAGATGTTAGATCTGGAGACCTCCGTGAGGGAGGATGGCACTGAGAAAGGGTCTTTGAAACAGGGTCCTCCCTGCCTTCCAGAGAGCACTTCTCCGACCAAGGGCTGTGGATGTGGGTTGGCTCCCCTCCGGTCCTCCAAATGTGAGGGGCCTTGGTGGGGGTTGGCCTTACCCAGAGAGAGGCCCTCCCTCCTCCCTACAGCCCAGGCTGCCCCTCCCCCAGCACCCCAACAAAGCAGCATTTTAAGGAGAAGTGGCAGTTGTAAGAATGTCTGTGCCTGGACCCTTCCTGTGTGAGAGACTTTGTTCGATAATGGGCCCCAGGAGTGTTGGGACAGGGGGCCCCGCAGGGAGTGTGGCACTGGACAGATCCCAGTGATGAGGCTGGCCAAGGCCAGCTCCTTCCCTTCCGAGGGGACAAGCCTCTCCCACTCTGGGTCGAATGAAAAGTTCAGCTGTCTCCTCACTGTCTCTGCTGGCTAGAAAAGCAAGTCTTCATTTTTCTGGACCCCTGGCTCATCCCGAGGGTTCCCCAGGCCTCTTTGCTGCCCATCTACTGAGCCCGTCTCTGAGAAATGGAAGAGGGAGAGAGAAAACTCTCACTTCTTGCTCCTCCTTCTTCTATACATTTGAATTTTGACAAACATTACAATAAATAAGTGCCTTCTCTTTAAAAGTTATGTAGTTGAATCCTTAAAAAAAAGTAACAAGTTTTATTCATATCAGTACATTTCAAAAAATCTTGTTAAACAGTTTGGGTGAAGTTTCTGTGTGGGAGAAAGGAGAGAAACATGGCTGCTTCTCGCATGCAGGCCCTAATTTTCTAGGTGCTCTGTTGAGCGGACCCAGGGGCAGGCAGGCTTCTCACGCCTAGAGGTGCAAGGTCGAACCCCCTGTAAGCTGGAGAGGTCAGCTGGGCCAGCGCCAGGCAGGCCCGGGCCACAGGGATGGCCCCATTAGGGATTGTCTCAGCGCTTCCCCATGGCTCCCGCACCGTGGAACACCTAGGAAATGGGCATGTCTGTGCGGGCACTGGAGTGACCAGCCTGGGACCCTGGATGCCCTAGGCTCTGCCCTGCGGAGATCCACCTCTTGGTGCCCTGGTGACTCGTGCACACGTGGGAAGCCCCAGGACACCTGCCATGTGCCAGGCGCTCTGCTGGTGCTTAGTCTGCTTGACTCACCTCACTGTCACAAAGAACCTACGGAGTAGGTATTATCATCCCCATTTTGCAGATGAAGCGTCCCCAGAGATTAAGGAACCTGCACACGGTGCCTACACAGCTCAGAAGTGGCAGAGTCAGGATCTACCCCCTTGTCTGACTACACACTTGTTCTTCCCCACCCCCACGTCCTCTGACAACCCTCATCCTGGGCCCAGCGCCTCTCAGACTCGAGGCAGAGGGGCCATTCTCAGGACTCCTGGATTACGCAGGCACAGGCGTGGATTTATGACTCTAAGGCTGAATGCTGAGATGTCTTTGGATTGTAAGCCACCATTGCAAAAGGGAAGCTTTGTCATTATTACTGCTGAAGATTTTTATTTATAAGACGTCATCACCGAAATGAAAGCACGTCATGGGCATATCGACCCCCCAAGGAGAGAGCGGTACCTCCTGCCCCGGTCCCTGCTCAGCTCGGGCTTCTGACCTCGCCAGGAGGCCTCCCGGAGAAGCCACTCCTGCTGGGCGTTTGGAATCTAATAGGGAATGCTCGAGGATAGGACGCAGCACCTAAAGGTAGTAATTCATAAAGGAGGAATTGTATGTACCGTGACAAGCAGTGTGACAACATTGTTAAGGCAGGAGCTCCTCGGGAGTCAGACCTTGGCTACCTCTGAGATACACGGGACCAGACACAAAACCACAGGACCCCGGGCTGGGTCTCAGCACCGTGGTCACCCAGCCCTGTACCCAATGGATGAATCCACCCGGCGGCCCATGCAGGCAGCCCTAGGGACTCCCCGTGACGGAGCTGCTACCCAAAGCCCTCCCTTTTGTGTTGAAAAGCTCCACCTTTCAGAAAGTCCGTCCTTATCCCAGGGCACTGGCTGCTCTTCTGTAACCTCAGTCCCTTCTCACTAGTGTGGGACCGGGAGCTGCGCAGAACTAATCCAGTTTCTTCTCTTCTTGACAGTCCTTTGCGTGTTTGGGGACAGACGCCATGCCCCCAGCCCTTCAGCCCCTCCTCAGGGGCCTTGGTTACTGCTCTTTTCAAGTGTGGTGCCCCACTCTTTCACAGTGAGCGCCGTGCAACAAAGGTGGGATGCCACCAGATGCCCCTCTGTGAAGGCGGCCTCATAGCCCGTGAGAGCTGTCATCCTTTTTTGTCTTAGTCCATTCAGCTGCTGTATCAAAAATTCTTAGACTGAGTCAATTTTAAACAGCAGAAATGTATCACTCACAATTCTGGAGCTGGGAAGTCCAAGGTCAAGACACCAGCAGATTCCGCCTCTGGTGAGGGGCTGCTCTCTGCTTCAAAGACGGTGGCTTCTTGCTGCGTCCTCACATGGCAGAAGGAAAGGGCGAGTCCCTTCAACCTCTCTTATAAAGGCACTAATCCCTCTTTTATATGGGTGCCTCTTATAAGGAGATTGAATCACCTCCTAAAGGTCCTACCTCTTAATGCGATCACTTTGGGGATTAAGTTCCAGCATATGAATTGGGGCAGACTGCGACACTCAGACCACAGCACTCACTTTGGGGCAGCTGAAATTCTGAGCCCCTTTCCACAAGTTCAGCTGGGGAGCTGTGTTTCTCTGATCCAATTCTTACCATGACAAAGAGACTCAAGGGACCATCTGGCTCAAACTGAAGCCTGGAGAAAGCAAATGACTCACTGGGGAGGCTGTGTGGTACAGGGGGATGTACGGACAAACCCATTGTATTAGCTGTCTGTTGCTGCACAACAAATTACCCCAACACTTAGCAGCTGCAAACATTTATTGTCCTACAGTTTCTCAGTTTAGTCATCTGGGAGATGAGAATAATGATAATCGCTGCTCTGAGGCATCACTGTATTAAATGAAATAAGACGTGGTACAACTGACTTCTTGGGGTGGCCCAATAAGTGCCATTCCCTTTGCCTCCAGTCCCTGTGCAGTGCTGGTTAATGGCCAGGCTGGGACCAGGGCCACTGCTTTGTTCACTCCAGTATCGAGGGTGCCTCCAAGTCTGGTCAAAGAGATCAGGAGGTCCCCCAAATCTCAGGGTGGAAATGAGAATGTGTCGTATCTCAGGTGAACCACAGCAGCAAGGGCACACAAGAAGGTGGCACCTTCAAGGTTTTTGGGCTTGGATACAGGTTTTAAAGTGTATTCTCACTAATTTTAATTTTTGATTCGGTGCATCTCAGGCTTGTCCAGATCTTCTTTTAGGTCAAGTTGATCATTTGATCATCTGGATCGATCATCAGCTCTGTGCGGTCTGCAAATCAAATAAGTGTGCCTTTTGTGTCCTTTCTCCAAGCCTCTGATAAAACTACTGAGCAGGACAAAGGCCTGCACACGCCGCTCGGCTTGTCCTCCTACGTGGAGAAATATACCGTCTTGAAGTGCCGGGCTGGCAGCGCGCCATGGATGTGATGAGAAGGACGGGGACACGATCTAATCCCTGGTTCCCTGGCACATTCCCTGTCCTATCAGGGCTCTCCCTGTGGCTCTAGGCCCTCTCACCAAGTATCAACTTGCTGGTCGCACATGTTTAACTCCTTAAACATTTGTAGCAATTGTACCAGGATGGAGAGGGGACACCTGTTCTGGGGGCGGAGGGACCCTCTGCCCGCAGTTCGCCTCCTCCCCATCCCCCATTGTTTCCCAAGCCCTTACTGTGTGCTGACTGTCCGTCTCTCTGTCCCTGGAGGGTCCCCTCTCTCTGCCTCACATCTCAATAGCTGCAGTGGCAGGGAGCTGCGACAGAAGCAAACCCAGTGTTCCTTAAAATGCTATGAAGGTAAATGAAAAGCCACCCCCTAAAACGTCTTTGGAAGCTGCTAAAACCATGCCATCCAGAAAGAATCACTGCAAACCTGGGAAGAGTGAAAGAAGCAAGTGTGCTCAGCAAGCCGATGACTCGTAGGACCAGAGCGCCTGCGTCCGGGCATCCGGGGTGCCGGTCCATGGAAGTGCCGTGGGCTTGGCGGTCTTTGCCGGAGGCTGGACTGCAGGAGCCTCTGGAAGGGCGGGAGGGGAAGCTGCCCTTGCTCTACCCCCAGGCCCCAACCGCAGGGAGCTCCCCTCCACATCACATCCTCATGGGGTCTCCTTCAGGAGTCGCCCCCAGCAGGGCACCGTGGACAGCTGTGGGTGGCCACTACAGGCTGTGGAACAGCTCAGCCACGCTGATTGTCTTCACCGAGTTAACCCTGCAGAGACCCTGGGTTTCGGTGATAAAATATAACAGAAGGACAAGTGAAAACGGTCTAAAAAAATATCTTTTGGAAAGTCTGGCTTACATTTCTGAGTTTCAAATATAGGTGAGTGCCGAAGGCCAGCCCCGGTGAAGTCGTGGAGCAGTCACGCTTGTCCTGTGCGGCACCCTCTGTCTCCTTGGTCTACACCACATTTTCTTCCCCTCCAGGAACCCAGCTTCGCAGAACACGCGTGCTGTTCAGACACTGCTTCTCAGGGAGCACATAGATAAATGGGTTCCCACTACAGTCTTAGTGACGAGATATTTTACCCCCAAAGAGTATTTGCATTTTGAAAGGGAATCTAGCTGGATGCTTAACCAAAAGAAGTGCATTATTCAACTAACGGTGGGATTTCAGACATGGGAGCTCTCAATTGTTTGGGGGAGAGAAGTCTCTGCCCACGAAGGAGCCTGTGCTGACTTGCTAAACCTTTCTTTCCGTAATAGGAGCCGTCCTGAAAAGCAATATGTAAATATTGTTCTTATAAACCTAGTCCTATTTCAAAGATGCTGACCGAATTTGCCTAAGGATGTATATTCTTTTTGGGAAGTAAACACTGATGAGGTTTAACACTTTCTGACCACTCCCGGCATGCCAGGTTCTGTCCTAGACGTTGGCCACCACTTTGCTACTCACACCAACTCTGTGAGAGAAGTATTGGTGTCCCCCCCTTTTTTTTCTTTCTTCCTCCTGTCAATGTCAAGATGGTGTCCCCATTTTAAGAAACTGAGGCACCAAGAAGTCAAGTAACTCTTAGGTCACACAACTAGTTAGTGGCAAGTTTAGGATTTAATCCTATTAGACTTTGTATTCCCAACAGTGCTAGACTGAACGTTTGTGAACCCAGGCTGCTCTAAAACTCTGACACGGGGCAACCTCCTCCCTCTCTCCACAGGGGCCTTGAAGTTTACTACCCAGAGTTGGGGAACATTGGTTGCAAGTATGTTCCTGACTGCAACAACTACAGAGAGAAGATCACCTACTGGTCTGCGCCCGTAGTCAAGTTCCCGGGGGCCTTGGACGTGAGTAACCAGGGCTGGCCTGAAAGGGGAGAGATGGGGGGTCTTGATGCCCCTCTGAGCTTGCTCATCCGGGGACTTGAAGCTGTGTGCAGAGTCATCTAAGTTGGGTCTGGTGGCAGCAGATGGCTGTTGCCAT
This sequence comes from Eulemur rufifrons, assembly GCF_041146395.1. NCBI lineage: Eukaryota > Metazoa > Chordata > Mammalia > Primates > Lemuridae > Eulemur > Eulemur rufifrons. The sequence continues at coordinate 8,160,110 of NC_090994.1, forward strand.
AAGGATGTGCCTTCTCTAGAGTGGTCCCATGGCCTTGGGGAGGAGGCTGGGGCCTTGGGGAAGGGTTGCAGGCTGGGATCTTTGGTGATTGTCGGAGACCACTCTACCCAGGCCTCTTCCTGCTCCCCTGAAGCCCCTGAACCCCCAAGTTTGGCCTGCTGGTGTGTGCTTTGGAGTTGGCAGAGAAAAGGAAGAGGTGGGGGTGAGAGAGGAGTCGTTTCTCAAGGCGCGCGGGCTGGGCTTTCAGAAAGATCTGAGCTGGAGAGAAGCTTCGGGACAGAGCTTCCCAAGTAGGCTAAACATGCAGAGGTCAGCGCATCTTGGTGCTTGGCTGTTGCAACATGAGATACACTCTTCTTTCACCCAAAATTGTCTAAAATAGAAGAACAAAGCATTTTAGGAATTGGAGGTAACTGTTTCTTTTTCTGGGAAATGATTAGAACGATCCTGTTCTGGAAGCCTCCCTTGGTTTGGGGATCTGGGAAACCTGGGGAAGCGTCATGGACGTGGGAAATGGGGCTGCCACTGTCCCCAGCAGCCAGAGCATGTCCTCGGGGGGCTGCTCCGGTCTTCTGGTCACTACTTCTTCCTTCTTTGACCCTTGGGCCAGACTGAACCCCCAAAGTGTCAGTGGCGGTTATCCACTTGCTTTCTGCTGTGTTAAGGCAGGAGGTGCTGGCGTCACCCTAGGCACAAGGACTGGGATGTGACCAGGACTCAGGTCACAGATGCATGGAGATGGAAGCGTTGTGGTCAAGATGTGACCAAGCACACACACCAAAGTGGACCTTGTGGATCCTTCTGTGCAGGGTGGCAGGGAGAGGCCACCAGGGGTTCTTCCCCCGCCTCGTGCTGCCCTGGGCAGGCCTGACAGCGGTCAGCATAAACATAGCGTGGCCACGAGCTTGGAGGGAGAGGTGCACGGACTGCTTGGATGTAGCGGGCAGGGCTTTCCTTTCTTTCTTGAAGTGTTTTTACTGTCAGAGACCAGATAGACTGTGATATGTCTCACAATTTTTGTTTTCTTTTTTTTGGTTTTTTTTTTTTTTTTTTGAGACAGAGTCTCACTCTGTTGCTAAGGCTAGAGTGCAGTGGCATCATCATAGCTCACTGCAACCTCAAACTCCCAGGCTTAAGCGATCCTCCTGCCTCAGCCTCCTGAGTAGCTGGGACTATAGGTGTGCACGCCCAGCTAATGTTTCTATTTTTTGTAGAGATGGGGTCTTGCTCTTGCTCAGATTGGTCTCGAATTCCTGGCCTCAAGCAATCCTCCCACTTCAGCCTCCCAGAGTGCTGGGATACAGGCATGAACCACCACGCCTGGCCATGTCTCACAATTCATGAGGCTGTTATGAAGCTTCGATAGGTTGTCCTGTTTGCAAACATGACAGACATCGTTTCCCTTGGGAGGCCCAGCAAGTTAGCAACGAGGAGGCCTTCTGAGTGTCTTCTCCTGCCACACACACACGTGAGCACACATGCACACCCATGCCTGCACGCATCGGCCCTCCTACCTGGGGACAGGCAAAAGGAGCAGAGAAAGGGAGGCTACTGTGATTCGAACCCTTGGGACAGGAGGTGAAGAGCCACAGACTCAGGGCAGGAACCCAGTCTTTTAGGGAAGAGTATGTGGGGAAGGACTCTCGACTTCTCTATTCATTCACTTGTCCTCTGGTTTTCCCCTGTGGAGAGAGGCCCAGATACTTTTGCAGGCCGGTGACTGTCTCCAGGGGCTTCTCGGTCGGCAAAGGGCTCCTTTCCACATGCTGATGTTACTGCAGACGTCCACTAGATGGCAGTGCAGACTTTCTGAGCGCCGGTGTCCCTCGTGAAGGGCTTTGACGCCAGTTGGGAAAGTCTTTGCTTGGATTTGGTTCGGTTGATGCTGACTGTCCTGGGCTATGGGCCCATAACACAGAGACGATGTCGCCCCTGCCATGTTCTGGAATCTCCCGCTGTTAACAAACCCGTCTGGTCTCAGCCCCGAGGTGGGGTGGGGGAGAAACGGGTCAGGAACCTGGAGACTCGGGAAGGACCCTGAGCTGTGATCAGGAAAGCCAGGGAGGGAAAGATTTCACAAAGCAACTTGTGCTTGAAGCCATGGGAAAAACGAAAAAGTAATATTGTATTAATACTACTATATAACTATAGTTTATGAAAACGTAACAGGCCTGTGAGAAGGCAAATTCAGTTGAGTTACTGAAAGCCACCATCCATTGAGTGCCACTTTATTCTGGGTACTATTCATGTTCATTTCATTTAATTCTCTCATCAAGTCTGCAAGTTAAGTATGTGTTTAGTCAAGACTGCTAGTGGCCAGGGACAAAAAGCCAACTCAAACTGGCTTCACCTCCAAAAGAGGGGGGAACTTATTGGTTCACAAAATCCAGGTGTGGCTCGATCCAGGTGCTCAATGTCACTAGAAATCTGTCTCTTGACTCTGCTGTTTTCTGTGCTGTTTTTGTTTGTAAATAGACTCTTTCCTTGTGGTGGCAAAAGCAGCCCCAGCAGCCTCAGGTTTATGTCTGACCAGTTTATTAATCCCAGTGGAAATACACCGACCCTTTCCGACCATTAAAAGTCACGGGACTTGTCCTGCGTGGGTCACATGCCCACCCCCGAACCAAACAGTGGCCCTGGGCAGCCGCACTTAGTCCACAAGGAGCAAGAGCAGAGGAGGCAGGTTGCCCTGGAGGGGAGTTGAGGTGGCCTTTAGCAGGCGGGGAAGGATGCTGGGTAGGAAACACAGGAGCGTTCCTGGATGTAAGGAATCTGGCCAAGTGCAGGGCCGGAAAATGGCAGAGCCAGAGTTCAAACCCAGCTCTGCCCAATGCAGAGCCCGCGGGCTTGGCCAGTGGACCCCTGGTGGGGCTCTAAGGGAGACACCAGGGGAGCTGGCACAGCCGGTGGGGTCAGGGCTGGGGGTGGACAAAGGGACGCTTTCCCTAGCTAAAGTGGAAAGGGAAGGCAGGCAGGACAGTGCCGGCTGAGGGAAGTGGTGTTTGGAGCTTCCCCTGTGGAGCCTGCAGAGAGAGAGAGTGACTGGAGAGCTTGGGGAGAGGATGTTGTCTGGGACGAAGGGATCCTGAGGGCTTAGGACAGAGAAGAGGATGAAGACGTTTCCTCTGGGCCTGGGCCCTGATGGAGAAGGGCAAGAGTTGGTGACTGGCTATGTGGGGAGGGTGCCTTGCTTCCAAGGTGACTGACACACCACCACCAAAGCAGCAGCTGCCAGTGGACATGCCCAGGGAGCCCCCAAAACAAGCCCTGAGGCCCCTGGAAGGAGAGGTACAGTGGGCATGGGACAGGCCACTTTCCCACGCTTGGCATCTTTGGACCCTGCTCCCATCAGAATGCTTCCTCCTCTAGGAAGCCTTCCCTGACTGCCTCCCTCTGGGCTCCACCCACATTCCTGGCTGATCTCTTCTTTCTCTGAGCTTTTCAAATGTCCCCTACCCTCTAAACTGGTGTTTACTTCCTTCTCCTTATACTGCGGTTGCTCGTTCATATCTCGCATAGCTTCAACCACTCTATAAGCCAGGAGAGCAAGACTCTGTGTTGTGTTTCTGTAAACCACCCACAGTCCCTACCAGCATTATAGATCCCTTGTTGGCTGACTGGGTGACCACGTGAGTGAGTCAATTAGTGAAGGCATGAATGAATGAATGGCAGGTGGAAGAGCATTTCCTGGAGGGTGATCTGTGAGCTGTGTCAGCCCAATGGTTGGCCCTTTAAGCTGCAGGGTGTCCTGGGCATTTGAAGAAAAGTTGCTGAGCCTAGTGGACCCCAGAGCCACAGCGAAACTCACTCCTCCCCGCAGGCTGGGTGTGAGCTGGAGGGCGGGAGGGAAGCAGGCAAGAGCAGGAGGAAGTCAGGCAGGTCCGGGAGAAGGCAAAGTAGTGCAGGGGAACGTGCATGGATGCTGTGCCAGCCGTCTGAGAGCGAGAGAGGTGTGAGTAAGAGGAGCTTTCTCCCCTGGCGCTCGGACAAGCATTGGGAGGCAAACATTTTTAAATGCATCCAGTTCTCGAGCCGATGAAAACTGAAAGGCCCCTGAGAAGCTTCTTGACTGGGAACTTATTCTTCACCTTAAATTTAACCAGCTGGAATCCTTTTGAAGTGAAGAAATTGCCTTTAAATGGGGAATGTGCATCGCCTTAGAGGAAAGGAACAAAAGGTTCCGTCCTGCTGTCCCTCCGGTTTCCAATCAGGCTGGGCGCTGGCCTTATTTCTCTCCTGGGAAAGCAGGTGACCCTGAGTGTGCCACCTGGCAGGGCCAGTGCATCCGTGTGCCAGCCCAGGCCTGCGCCGCATTCTCCGAGGGACCCCCTCATCCCCCTCATCAGCCCGTGGTAGAAATACAAGTTCCAACCCAGATTTTGTAGAGGCCTGGAAGTCTGGAGACCTGCACAGGTGGTGGGAGTCACAGACTCTTCTCTGCAGGAGGCCTCGGAGCTCGCTGGCCCACCCCGACCCTCTGCACGCAGGGGATCGGGGCTCATGTCTGAGGAGATGGACAGTGAGTGTGGGGGTCAGAGACGAGTTTCCAAGGGTGTCCCAGACACCTCAGAAGTGACAGACTGGCTGCTCTCTGGAGGTCAGGGGTGGGCGCTGCAGGAGATGTCCCAGGCAGGGGAGGCCGGAGAGAACAAGGAAGAGGAGGGGGACGGTGACAAGGGGTATGAGTACAGGTGTGGTCCCAGGGAGCTAGGGACTGCTGGAGTGAGGGGTCTCCCAGGCCCAGCCCTGGGAGCTGGAGCCCTGGAGCAGCCAGCCCAGCCCCTCCTGCAGGGGGAGGAGGCCCCGCAGCGGGGTGTCGTGAAGCTGCGGAGTGGAAGGGCTTTGGGGACAGGGCTTGGGGAGCTTTCACGTTGTGGGCATTGCTGGAGAGGTAAGGGGGGAGGACAAAGAGGAGTGATTTGAGACCCCAAGAGGCAAGAGCTAAAGTTGTAAAAGAAAGAAGCAGGGAGGGGCTGGCAGGCGGAGCCAGGCCTGGGGAGGCAGGTGAGGAGAGCACCCAGTACCCGGATGAGGACGCATCCAGGAGAACCCGCCCACATGTCATTTCATCCTTTGTCCCTGGCTCCTTAGCTCACTTGGTCAGAGTCTGCTAAAATCACCCAGGTGTTACCAGGGGCTTCTCTGGGCACCAGGGGGCCACGTAAACGGGGAATGATGATTATTAGCGTTTCTAACCTTTGCAGATAGATTGCCAGTTGCACAGAAACTCCCCGTGCAGGATTTCAACAAGATCCTCCTAGTGACGTTGGGAAAAGCACAGAGTAGGGATTGCCCCCATGACCGCAGATGAGGGACACCAAGCTGGGAGGTGGAAGAACCAGCCCTGGACGGCAGGCTTCCTGCCTTGCAGCCCGCTGCCCTCTCACCTACACAGTTTTGCCTCTTGGCTCTACCCTGACGGCCGGAAAACAGCCCCTAATGTGGATGCTGGACTCATGGAGTCATGGGGTGTCACTCATCCATTCATTCATGGGAGCAGATCTGAGGGAGCTCCACTCCCGGCCCCTCTGCCAGATACTGGTGCAGGAGCCAGGGATACAAACGACACAAATCCCTGCCCTGCCCTGCCCATGTGGGTCCCTTGTTACTCCATGTCCATCAAACACTTGATAGCTGAGGGGAAGCCGTGAAAGAATGAGCCCTTGTTTAGGTGTTCAGGTGACCGTCTTACTCCAGGGTGGCCCCATTAGGAAGCATCAGTCTTGATCTTCACTCCCAGCCCTCTTTAATTCCAGCCGCCTTTGCTGTCCTTATCCTTGTGGCTTCAGGGCGTACAGAACTTCCTACCAGAGCCTGAGCTTTTCATTAAGCAAGGCCCTGCCCAGTCCCGGGGGACCCTGCTGGGGATGCAGGCAGGCAGGGTGCACACTCAGACACCCTCAGACACCGAGCATCCCACATTGCCTGAAAGCTCCCAGCCAAGTGCCGGGGGAACAGGGTCCAGATGTTTTTCAGATCAAATAATGTTTCTTTGAAAAAACTGTGTGGGCTGCTCCACCGAGGGGGCATCTGGGACCTGAAAGGAGAGTTCAATGGTTTTGCATCCTGGGTTTTTTTTTGTTGTTGTTTTGTTTTTTTTTTTAAAGGCATTTAGCGAGTGTCTGTGTGGGGCTCTTCACATGTTTGGGCTCTGTTCACAGCAGTCTGTTGGGAGTGTCAGCAAAGGCTTCTTGGATTTTAAAATAGCTGCCGGCCTTTGTTGGAGCCATTTAGAGGGATGAACACGTGCATTGTGAGTGCTATGGTGACTAGTTGCCTGTTGTCCTTGGAGAAAGAGGGTGGTGGCCTAAAGAGGAATTTTGAGAACGGTCTTGTGGATTTTTAGAAGAGTAATAGTGTCGCTTATTATTTGTTAAAACTTGCAGGCTTGGGTAGGGGGAGGAGAGAGGAAAGTTGAGTAGGTCCAGATCCTCTGCTGGGTGGAGCACCTGCTGGAATGAGGTGCCCCCTCCAATCAGCCCACCCAGTGGGGAATTACGTGAGAACAGGGGTGTGGCGGCTGCTGTGGCTGTCACAGGACCCCGACTTTGAGGGCATCTCTCACTCTTCCACGGGCCACCGCGCCCCGACAGTGTGGAAAAGACCCTAACCACGGCCATGCGGGTGTGGTGAACAGGCAGGCCTTCGTGTCTGTTTTACAGATGAGGAAACAGCTCGTGGGAAAATGATTTGTTTATTTTTAATCAACTTTACTTTTTAGAGCAGTTTTAGGGTCACAGCAAAATTGAGTGGAAAGTACAGAGAGTGCCCATCCGCCCCCTGCCCCGCCCCCCCCACACACAGCCTCCCCCACTATCTACATCCCCACCAGAGCGGCGCATTTGGTACAACCGAGGAACCGACGTTGACACATCATTATCACCCAAAGTTCATGGTTTACGTTGGGGTTTACTCTTGGTGTTGGACACTCTACGGGTTTGTGCAATTGTGTAAGGACCTGAACCCGCTGTCATAGTATCCTACAGAGTAGTTTCACTGCCCTGAAGATCCTCTGTGTTCCACCTGTTCGTCCCTCCCTTCTCCCTCCCCACCTCCCCATCCCCAGGCAACCTCTAATCTTTCCACTGTCTCCATAGTTTTGCTTTCTCCAGAATGCTGTGGAGTTGGAACAGTAGGTAGATGATTTATTTCAGGTTAACAGAGAGCCTAGAGTACCACCAGGGCCTCCTGATTCCTGTTCTGGCACCTTCTTCACCATACAAGGGTGCTATGACGTTGCCCATCTTGGCCAAGCCCGTGGGCAGGTGCACTGTGGCTCAGCCTCCCTTCTGAGGTTGCTCTTCCCTTAACTGGGTGTTTCTAAGGCCTAAGAGTGGACAGAGAATCACCCGCCTGTCCCAGGTGTGGACTTCCGTGTTCTCACTGTTCATTTTCTTATCTGTCTCTCTGACGAGAACGTAAATTCCTCGAGGGCAAAGACCTCTCTATGCTTGGAAGACGGGCAATAAAATAGGCGGTCCCCATGCAGGGAGATTTGTGCCACAGTGTGAGCTAAGTGCAGGGTGCCGGGGGTTTGTCTCCTGGTAATAACAGGGTAAGCTTTACAGTGTTCAGAGCACTTTCCCTGTCATCGTGGTCCTTTCTGTTGGCACCACGTCTGTGCTGTAATCCCACATTCCTCCTCGGTGCTCAGTCCTGCAAGGGGGCAGGCAGGTGCTGGCCTCTGTCCACAATGGGGACTCTGAGGCCCACAGGGACAAAGCGACTCTCCCGAGAGCAGCAGGAGAGCGCAGACGTGCTGGCTCCAGCCTGGTGCCCCCTGACTCCCTGCAGAACCTGACTTGCGTCCTGTCACGGCCCGGTGGACCTCAGTTTGCTCTAACGTGCAGTTAGACAAGGTGGCGTGATGCGGCTAGAGCCCGATCCCTGGCTCCTAAACATGCTCTTTGCCTCACCCATTCCATCCCTGTTGTCCCCACGTGTTTACTACATGGTGACATTGACTGGCCATTCTCCACGTGGCCGGGCTCTGTGCAAAGTGCTTTGCAAACATTAGCACACTCAAGCCTTGCAGCCACCTGGCACTGGAGGCATGATTACCTTCATTGTACAGACGAGGAAACTGAGGCACAGAAAGATTCCCATGGCTCACGAGTGGCAGAGTCAGGATTTGAAACCAGGTCTGTGTGGACGCCAGAGCTCGTGCCCCTAACCGCTCCACAGTGCTCCTTCCTGACAGGGGGACAGCAGCTTGCAGTGTACCCCAAACGGCTGAGGTGTTTCCTGACTGCCACCTTGGCCACCGAAGCCAGTACAGGCAAGGGGTGGGTAGTGGGGTTCCTCTTGTTCTGTCACCTCCCCTTACAAATGGGCTAACGGTGGCCAGGCAGTATAAAGGGACTTGGGCAAAGGGCGTACACAAATCGGGGACCTGCCGTGTCTTCCCTGCTGGTTGGGTCTGCACCGCCGACCAGAGGTAGAGTCAGGAGAAGCCATTGGCCGTTCGAACTCCCCAGCCTGTGTTCTTCCCACCGTGTGGGGAATGTGGGGGGCTTGTGGCGGCCCCTGGTGTAAGGCCAGAGAGCGGGTAAGGGAGGAGGACCAGTCGCTGCTCCTTAGGCGTGGCTCCCCAGGCCTCGCTGGTGGGTAGGCGGAGATCGCCTTCTGCTAGCTCCTGAGGCTGCAATTTGAAGAGCCAACACCAGGGGGAGACAGGCGACTGTCATCCTGCCCCGGGAACCGGGAGCTGGCTGGGTGGCAAGGGCCACCGAGGCAGGAAGGCATTGCCGAGGGCGGGTCGGGGGCCCCTGATTTGGGTCAGGTATCAGACCTCTGCACCCCCTCCCTGTCTCTCCCTTTGCCAGTTGTTGGTGGAAATGCCCTTCTGCTATTAAAATGCAAATATCCCTGGAGTGCATGGCTTTAAACTTGGGGCCACTAACTCAAAGTGCCTTCAAGGAGCAGGCCCCTAATGAGCTGGGTGAAATAGCCAGTTGCAAGCAAAGGAAGCCCACTGGCACCAAGAATGCCTCTTACATCCTACCCTGGATTTAAAAGGTTTTTAAAAAATTGTGCTGTCAGTCCCCTCTTCATCCCTCATCCCCCTCTCCCATCCATAGACGCCTGGTATGGATACTCCAGCAGGAATGCAAATTGTTGACCATTAGAACTGCCTTCGTTGGTGTGTGGGGCACTTGGTGCTCGAGGGGTGAGTTTGAGAAGCTCCCAGGGCCCTGGCTTTGCACAGGCCTGGGTGTCAATCCTGGTGCTGTTGCCTGTAGCTGTGACCCTGGGCAAGCTACTTCCTCACTCCGAGATTCCTTTTCCTCACCTTACAATGGGCAGAACATCCACTTCAAGAGCGAGAGTGAGCGGTCAGGTCAATCCTCAATCCTGATCTTCCCTGACCCGTCAGCAGCGTTTCACCTGGTGGTCACTTCCTCTTCCCGAATGGGTTTTGTCCTCTTAGCTTCTGTGACCCGCACTCTCTGGACTTGCCTCCACACCTGTGGTTCCTCACGTCTCCAGCTCCTTTGCTGGCTGTTCCTCTTCTCCCAACCTTTTCTCCTTGGGGGGTCTCACCCAATGTCAGGACTTTAAATATCATCCCCATAACTACTGTTTCCTCTTCACAGGCCCCTGGGTGCCTGATAGACCCCTCAAATGAAATGTGTCCAGCTCCGAGCGCCCAGTCACTGCCCCACCACTCCAGACCTGCTCCATCTGCAGTCCTTCCCCATCTCAGTGAGGAGAGGCCCCAGCTTCCCAGCTGTGCACATGGACATCCAGGGGGCAGGGCAACTCCTCTTTCTCTCCCCCATGCAGCCAGTGCACCAGGGAGATAGATCCAGAAGCTGACCGCCTCTCCCCTCCACTCTCAACACCTGGCCAGGCCACTGACCTCTCCACCTGGGTTATTGCAATAGCCCCCCCAGTGGGTCTCCCCACTACCATCCCTGCCTACCCTGAGCACCCAGCATATTCTCAACCCAGCAGTCGTAGTGAGCCTTTAAATCTGCAGGTTGGATCAGTTCATGCCTCTGTTCAAAATCCTGAGATTCCTCCCCAGTTCACCAGAGCAAGAGCAAAGTGCTGACAGTGCCTTCCCAGGCCTTTTGTGACCTGGTCCCTCTGGGACCTCCGCTCCCTACTGCTCTGTGCCTCCCTTGCTCCCCTGGCTGCAGCCTCCTGACCTCCTTTCTGCTTCTCTACCACAGGAGGTGTGCTCTAGGGCCCTGGCACTTGGGGGCCTCTGCCTGGACCCCTCAGCCCCCTCATAGCTTCAGGGCTCACGTTCTCACCTCCTTCATGTCTTTGCTTTGTCACCTTCCCAAGGAGACCTTCCAGATCCCCCTCCCTGAGCCCCAGATCGCTCTCAACTTCCTTTCATCCTGTTTACCCCCTTCTAACCTAAGGGTAATTTTTCCATCTGTATGGCTGTTGCTTGTTTGTTTGCTTTGTCTATCCGCACTCCCACCCCACAGCTAGAATGCAAGCTCCCTGAGGGCAGGAGTCTGTGTCTGGTTTATTCACTGGTGTATCGCAAGCACTAGAATAGTCTCTGCCACTTAGTAAGCACTTAATAAATATTTGTTGAATAAAGGTTATTAGGTAAAGATTACAAGAGGTCATGCATGTAAAGCCTGTCCTTGCCTGGCACCGGAAGCATTCAGTAGCTGATGATGGTCATGGGGGTGGACAGTCTTCTTGGCCATCCCTTACCTTGTCAGTACATGCACAGCTGACTTTGGCAAACTGGCCAAGCAGCCTTGGTGAAAAGCTCAGAGGGCTGGATTGAAAACGGAGCGATGGACGGCAGTGCTGCCCTGAGGCCGGACAGTGGGCAGCCTGCAGTGTCCTCTTCCCAGGTGGTGTCCCAAGGTAACGTCCTTCTGTTCAGCATCACACGGTCCCGCCCGGTACTTTTTTAGTCTAAGGCCCCTCAGGGGGTTCGACTGAAGAGAAGACCCACATCTCTGGGGAGCCCCAGCTTCCTTCTGCCCCCAGCACCTCTCCTTCATGAAAACCCGGTACCCCATAATATGCAATGTCAGCAAAACTGCCTCCAGCTCTTCATCTTGCGCCCAGAGCGATGGTTAATTTCAGGTTTGGAATGAGATCCCTTGATTTCTAACGTGCTGAGACTGAAGCTGCTTGCCAGCTCTCCATACATCTGGCGCTCCCCATCCTCCACCGCCCCCACCTCAGATGGGAAGCAGGGCCACGTGAGATATACCTTTTTCAGTGTGTAATCGCGGAACAGCGACTTCCTCCTCCCCGTGCATCTCTTCCATTCACTAGCAACGTCAGGGCCCTGGGGAAAGGTGCCTGCGAGGCTGAGGCCTGGGAGACAGGAACAGTGGCCAGGTTGGGCTCTCCCCGCATCTCCTTGGCCACCACCTCTGACCTGGCTAGGAAGGCTCCTGCCTCAGGACCGCTACAGAAGTGAAGGCCAAACCCCACCTCAACCTGAAACCCAGGTGGCTTAGAGCAGTTGGCAGAAAACCAAACCCACACAGCCATAAGATGACTAGCAGAGCAATATCCAGTTGACTGTGTCTGATCTCAGGGCAGAGAAGGTCTGCCCAGCCATAAAATCAAAGGACAAAGTCACAAAGAAAAAAGAAGAGTGAATGTGAGTTACAACAATATTTGAAACTTCTGCACTTAAGAATGTCATGAACAGAATAAAAACCCAGCAACGGAGAGAACATAATGTGCCACAGATATGCAAAGGGTTATTAATTATCTTTATGCACAAAGGGCTCTTATAAGTCAATAAGAAAAAGATGAATATTCCATAGAAAAACAAAACAAAGGATGTTAATAGGGGATTGTAGAAAGAAGAAAGTTCATTAAAAATGTGCAGGGAAGCTCAATTGCATTTATAATACGGAAAAATGAATTGTATATAACTTTATCTAAAAACCAACCAAACGGTAGTTTGTGTTCTTTTTTAAAGGAGAGTATACATTACAGGTAGCAGTACAAATTGCTTCCACCTTTCTGGAGGTTGATTGGATAATGTGTATCAGAATCATTAGCATGTTCATTGTGTTTGAACAGTTATTTTAGTTCTAGGAATTTATTCTAATCTTAATCAGAGACATACACAAAAATTTATGCAAAAGGATGTTCATTGTAGTGTTATTTAAAATAGCAGACAAAAGAAAGAAAACCATTTTAAATGTTCAGCAATAGATTGGTTAAATAAAATATTCTCTATCCATATGAAAAAGTACCATGTAGCCATTAAAAATCAAGTTCTCAAAGAATATTTAAGGCTACTAGAAAGTCTCACAATATATTTTTAAATGAAAGAAATCGAATGATAAAACAGTAATTTCACAATAGTCCCAATTTTCAAAAATTATATCTTTTATGCATGCAAAAATGAAAAACCAGATGAATGGAGAAGACATCAAAATGTTAAACATTGGATCTCTCCTTGAGGGTTGGGATGAGGGTGATTTTTATTTTCTTCTTTACACTTGTCTGTAATTTCCATATGTTCTCCAATGAATGTGTATTACTTTAATAATAAGAAAAAAAATGCAATTTGGGGGAAAAAAGTGAACGCTAAGAGGAAAAGGCTTCAGCTACCCAAATGGTCTGAGTGCTGGTTGCTGTGGCAACTGGAACTTTGTATTGCCCAACTTTTCGTGAATTACTTTCCTGCTCCGCGGGGTTAGTGCTGGTGCTGGATTCAGCATTATCCAAGCGTGGGCACGTGTCTGGGGGGAGGTAAAAACCAAAGGGCCCTGCCTAGGGCCAAGGTCCACAAGGGGACCCTCTGGGTGTCATCCTGGCTCCTTCTCCTCTTCTGAGTAAGGAGGGCCCTGGGGTCCTGCAGCAGATACTGGGGCACAAGCTGCCCCAAGTGCAGGTCAGCCAGGGAGCCAAGAAGCCGCTCACCGCTTCTCTGAGTAGGGTTCCCCCAGCCTCCGCAGAGTATTTGATGGTTCTCATTAATCAGCCTTGTTCCACTCCCAGCTTGGTGTCTAAAGATAGGGTCCCAGTCTTGGTGTCAGAGGGCAGGGCAAGTGGCTTTAGTTTTCCTTCTGTGTTGATGAACAAAGATGGGAACTCATGTGAGTCCCAGGGACAGTTTACTGAAGTTGGGCATCTGCATGCAAATCCTGCTCCCAGCTGAACCTTGCCCATTGGTTCTGTCTTGCCTTCCTCCTCTTCGCCATGGAAGAGCAATGCCTGTCTTGAAGGGGGAGGGGGCGTCAAAGATGAAATGCCTGGAAGCAGGGAGGCTGGATACCAGGTAACCCTGGATGAGTTGGTTGCAAAGGCACTTTTATATCCCTATTCTCGGAATACGAATGTCTTGCTGCCATTTGTGAATCCTGCTCAGAGCTCTAGGGTGTGGAGAACTGGTTGATTTATAGATCGAGGCAGCCACAAGTTGGAATTTTAAAAAGCAATGTGTCCTTTGAGCAGGAGCCCGGGCTGGGGGCTCTGCAGGCTGTCGCTTTGTCCCAGGGACCAGATGGAACTTGTTTTTCTGTGCACTTGGGGGTTTAACCCTTCATGCACTCCCTCCTCTGCAGCCCCATTCAGGAAGTGCTGCCACCGGGGTGAGGAGAGAGAATCCACGCATTTGAGCCTCAACAACATTTCTTGGAAATGCTTCATCTTTTCCATCCCTTGCCTTTGCCTGATTATTTTGTTTTATGTAGCACACACCGACACATGCCAGACACTGTTTTAAGTGCTTTAGAAATATTAGCTCATTTGCTATTCACAACCATTTGTTCCCATTTTACAGATGAAGAAACCAAGGCACAGATAGGTTAAGCAGCTTGCCAGAGGTCACGTAGCTGGTGAGTGATGAAGCCAGGATTTGAACACCAGCTGTCTGGTTCCCAAATTTGTGTATTTAATTACAACATCTCGACTGGCTCCCAAATTGTGGGTAAATAAGTCTTGCTCTTAACATTTCAGAATTTCTGGGGTGATTCTTCTCTCTTAAGCTATGGGAACAGAAGGCACCATCAGAGTGAGATGCAATCTAAGTCCCAGGTGTTTGTGCCTGAAATGTCACTGTTATCTCTTCAGGCCCATCAGGCTGTGAGGCGCCCGTACTTGTGAGGTCTGTGGAGAGTCATGAGAAAGGTTCGGAGTTCAACACCCACCCCCACCCCGCCCCCAGCATGTGTGACCCAGGGCTGCCCCTGCCGGGTCTGTGATCCCTGAGTGTGGAACTTCTGTTCTCCTGGAAAAGCTTTGTGTCCAATGCAGTTTCTCTCCTGCAGAGGTCCTGGGGTCTGCCTTTTGACAAACTCTCCTGCTTAGTTTTGCTCTTTGATCCTTTGTGAAATGTTGGAACCTTCACTCTTCCGGGGCAGCAGGGGCTGCTCCTTGCCCTGGGGAAGTCTGCAGAGACAGGGGCTGGACAGAAACCAGAGCTTAGAGCTCAGCACTCACTGGGCCTGGGGCCGGTGACAGAGCTGTGGCTCGAGTCCAGGTGTCCAGACCAGCCAGGTCCTGTGGGGAGAGGATGTAGCCTGAGGAGAGGCTAACAAGGCATCAGGTCCCAAATGAAGCAACATGGCGTTTGTCACATCCTCACCGAAGTCACACGTATGTGTTGGAGATCTCTGCCTCAGGAGATAAGGTTAAACGGAATCCGGGGATCTTGGTGTGGTCTGTTACAGAAATCATGCAGGGCTTGGAGTCAGAAGGTAGGTTTTTAATTTAAAAATGGCAATACAGTAATAGCACACTCGGGAGTGAGCTATTCTTTCTAAGTTTGTCGTCTGGGTAGCTGAACCTTGCTCTTTTTGGTACTCAAACTTCTTATTTTAATCATCTTTAATGGCAGTCTTTCACAAATAGATGACATATGACCTTGTCTTCTTAAAAAGAGTCTAATGAACATGATTTAACCTTTGTTAAATGACTCTGTGGCATCATTATAAATATCTATCACAAAACGGTGCTCTCACTGTGTGCAAGTTTTTCTTTTCTATGGCAGCAGGAGTTGTTGGCTTGTGTTCCAATAGGGTTCTGTCAGTGGGCTCCTACACAGCCTGCAAAGCCCCCAGCCCGGGATGCTATAGCAAGTCTGGCCTTGCCCTGATCGGGAGGTTGCCCTTAGTTGTCAGTCATCTAGGACAGGGACTTAGAACTCTGTAGGTTGCCTTAGTCGTGCTGGACAGTGCAGAGGGTGGGCTGGCCATATTAAAGATGACTTCAGCTACACAAAGGCAGGCTGTCCCAGGAGGGGGTATTTCCCTCCCCAGGAGTCATAAGCTGAAGATTAACATGATATACTCCCTACAAGAGCATAGGTGGCTCCCAGAGGGCAGAGAGAGAGTTAGTCAACTTCACAGCTGAATCCCCTGGGCCTAGGACTGTGCTGGCACATGGCAGGTCCCTGATCCATATCCACCGATTGTGTAAATGACAAGCCAGGGGCGACTTTGCACCGGATTATCTGGTTTCATATCATTCTCTTCAGCTGCTTCCCTTTTGCTGTCTCCAAGTCTTCAGGGAATACGTGCTGCATCTCCTGTTTCATGAGCTGCCCCGTCCAACAAGGAGATTCTTTTTCTGGAGCCAGGCCTGCCCAGGGAATGTAGGTTTTATTTTATATTCGTAAAGGAAGGCAGAAATTTTCTTAAATCACTCACAGTGATGTCTATGATCAAGGAATTGTGTAGGGCTATTTGCTTCTTCGCAAAACCACCCAAAACTACTCAAATTATTTTTTTTAAATTTTATTTTCCTCTTGTCATCTGTCACTTCTTGCTGCCATCAGAGATGATTAGTGTCCTTATGGTCCTTCTAATTTGTGGCTGGATGGGAAACCTGACAAATAAGTATGTCAGGATTATGTCTAAACTAAGAGTAAATAGGCTCAAAATGAGCACGTGAGTCAAGCGCCTGAGTTTTAGCCCATGAGCCCTGTGACCTATGTAAGATGCCTTTGTGTGTATTGTTCAGAGATGGGGACAGGAAAGCAGCATGGGGTGATCAGACATGAGCCATGGAGGCTTAAAAAGGCAGATCTGAGTTCAGATCCCAGTTCTGTACCTAACCAGCTTGCATAAATTTCTCTGCCTCTTGGCCTCGGTTCCCTCATCTGTAGAAGTGGGCAGTAATAATAGATTAGCCCCCACGCTATACTGCCTGCTAGGACAGTGGACTTTAATTAACCCAGCCACACTTCCTTGGAAACATCCACAGTAGAGACTAAGAAAGGGACACTTGGGCTCAGTTTCCTTGTCAGATCTAGTTTCCATGGTGAACCCGGTCCCTCTCTGCCTTCCTGAACTCCTCCCTTCTGGGTGGTGAGGGATCCTCCCCAGGGCTCAGCCCCTCCAAATTCACCCCTTTAGTATCCCACAGGGCTCTCCAGCCTGCCCTGCCCTTCAACCTGGATTTCAACCACAGATTTCCTCTAAGGAGCAGTGTCTCATCTACCCCAGACCCTTGAGAAGGACTTAATTAAGTCTAGAGGGGAAAGAAAGTAGGCAAAGAAGAACTAACAGATATCCAAGGGGCTGCCTCTAGGTTCTACCTGAGAGGTCAGGGCATGAAAGGAACATCCCCTTGTGCGAGAACATCTGTGATTGTCTTTCTAAACTTATCCCAAACCAGAACTTAGAGCATTTTGATTGAGAGTCTGCACATTAGATTGAGCCATTGGCGACTGGGAGAATAGAGTTACTATTTTCTTTTTTTCTTTTTTTTTTTTTTTTGAGACAGAGTCTCACTCTGTTGCCCAGGCTAGAGTGAGTGCCGTGGCGTCAGCCTAGCTCACAGCAACCTCAAACTCCTGAGCTCAAGCGATCCTCCTGTCTCAGCCTCCCAAGTAGCTGGGACTACAGGCGTGCACCACCATGCCCGGCTAATTTTTTCTATATATATTTTTAGCTGTCCATATAATTTCTTTCTATTTTTAGTAGAGATGGGGTCTCGCTCTTGCTCAGGCTGATCTCGAACTCCTGAGCTCAAACGATCCGCCCACCTCGGCCTCCCAGAGTGCTAGGATTACAGGCGTGAGCCACCGCGCCCGGCCTATTTTCTGAGATGGTATCTTAGTCAGCTCGGGCTGCTGTAACAAAATATCATAGACTGAGTGGCTTAAACAGCAGACATTTATTTTCTCATAGTTCTGGAAGCTGGAAGTGCAAGATCAAAGTGTTGGCAGATTCCGTTCCTGGTGAGGGCTCCCTTCCTGGCTTGCCGATGGCTGCCTTGTCAGTGTGTCCTCACATGGTGGAGACAGAGAGCAAGCTCTCCGGGGTCTCTTATAAGGGCACTAATCCCATCACGAGGGCCCCACCCTCATGACCTAGTTACCTCCAAAGACCCCCACCTCCAAATTACATCACTTTGGGAGTTAGGGCTTCAACGTAGGAATTTTGGGAGACACAGTTCAGTTCCTAGCACATGGGAAAGGCTGAGGGAAAAGCAAGCTTAGGGGATGGGACCAAGAGCTCAGGGGTTCTGATCTGGACATGGCTAGCGTGAGGCATTATCAGACATTCAGGGAGAGATGTTGAGTATGCTTCTATATAAGTTTGATGTTCAAAGGAGACATTAGGGTTGGAGATAGAAATGCATTTGAAACTTACCTCTCCAAGCCAGTTTTCTCAATTATAAAGTGGGATTAATAATGCCTATCTCATAGGGTTGTTGCAAGATTCAAATAAGAAAAGCAGAATACTTTGTGATCTTTTTTTGCACACTGAAAACCAGAGAGCTAATTCTTGCAAGTCAAATGGTGGAGATAAGCCTGGGTGAAATCATGGAAGAGTTTGTCTTTGGTGCCTCTATCCTCCCCATCTCTTCTCTCCTTGGACATGGCATTGTCCCTGCTCTCCTTTGCCTCCCCTCCCCCATCTGTGTCTGTGCTTCTGAACACATCACATCACATCGCATGTGCTAACTGATAGCTTAAAATGTTAGCTGTCCCCAGGGACTTTGCGTGATGAGAGGCTGAACAGTCTTAAATTTAAAGGAGAAGGAGGAGAAGGAGACAAGGGACTATATATTTTCTCAACTAGCAGGAAAACAATATATAGATTTTGCTCACTTTTGAGTGTTTCTCCCGTACTTTAAAAAATCATTTCCATATCTCAATGTCTCTATCCTAAGCCTTAGTATATTTGGATATTTTGCATGTATATATACACACACACACACACACACATATATATATAGAGAGAGAGATAGGTACAGATATGGATATATTATCTATTTTATATATTTGATTTAGCAATGTATATATCTAAATACACTATACCTTAAAATATCCAAATATGCTATATATATTATATATAAGAGAGAGAGAGAAACCATCATGTACTATGCCTCAATATAAGTTGAGACGCAGTGAGCTAAAGAAAAGAGGCACTAATTGTGGATTTTGAAGCATCTGTATGTCAGAAGGTGAGACAGTTGAGGCATCTGACACTTTGAGATTCTGCCCCATCATAAACTGTCGCCTCCCGACCTCTGTGTGATGCTGGTTCCACCAATGGCATCGGTAGAGTCTATGTAACTGCTGAGTCTTGGCTTCAAAAGTAATAGAGACCAAGGACAGGTGTGGAAATGAGAAATGAAATAGGTGATGTGGTTCTCTAGGTATCCAGAACCATGAAAAGCTGCCTGGACAAAAAGTCAGGAAAGTGAGGTTAGGAGTACACCTGAGTCAGCCCCATGAAACCCGTGGGGGGAGGCGGAAGGAAACTGATCACTGGGGTGATGAGGGGAGACCAGGGGAGGCTCCACTTAGCCTGAGGGTTACTCTTGGCAAGCAGCATGGAGCCCTGACGCTGTCCCCACTGAACACTGCAGCCATCGGGTGAATAAGCCACTAGGGTAAGAATTGACAAGTCGTCAAGGGCAGAGCTCATTGATTCCTCGCTATCAATGGGTGTTAGCTCTGACCCATGCATCGCTCTAGTGCACACCTTCATTATATCACACTCGAGCTATGACAGGGATTGCCCAAGCTCCACTCCTCGTTTCTCCTCCAAGATCAGCGCATCTTCCTCCTCTGGGCTCCCACATCACTGTATATTTCCAAAGACACTTGTCTCACCCTATGCCAGGACATGGGGTTTGGGGACATGGCTCATGTCCCCAGCTATGTTACTAGCAACTTTAAGGCAGCTGTCTTATGCCACTCATTAGACCCATCCCAGGGCAGAAGGGTCACTGCATAGGCAGTGATTGGGAATTCAGACAGGCTGGATGGCATGAAGAAGTCTGCCCGTCGGAAGTAGGGCATATGCCACCGAGGCTGGGCTCAGGGATAGGTCTCATCTTCTTTGAGGTAATCTGGCAAAAAAGGCAGAACCTCCATCAAACCTAGATAACTAGACATGTTACTGAAATAGGAACTTAAGATTATCTTCTCAGCAAATTAGCAATAACAGATGAAAGAATCAGTGAACTTGAGGCTAGAGCAATAGAAATGATCTAAATAGGCTGTATGTGGTGGTTCACGCCTGTAATACCAGCACTTTGGGAGGCTGAGGAGGGAGGATCACTTGAGGCCAGGAGTTCAAGACCAGCCTGGGTAACAAGGGGAGACCTTGTCTCTACAAAAACAAAACAAAAAAAAAAGATTGAAATAAACCTAAAGAGAAAAGAAGGGAAGAAGGGTAGGGGTTATGCAAGCATTGTGGGACAACATAAAATGGCCTAACATACATATAGTTGGAGTCCCATTAAAAAAAAGAGAGAGCAGGGTAGAAGAAATATTTGGGAGATAAAGGCCAAGAACTTTTCAAAAGTGATGAAAGACAAGAAACCACAGATCCAAGGAGCTCCAAGAATTTTAATCAGGATTTTTTTTTTTTTTTTAAAAACCACCTACCTGTCATGGTCAAACTGCTGAAAACCAAAGATAAACTCTGAAGACAACCAAGGAAAAACTAATGTTGGCATTTCCTTCACCAAAGTACTCACAGATGCTCGTGAAGGAGATGCGTTCTCAGGGGACAGCATTCAGGAGTACATGAGGAGGCCACATGTGCAAGCCCACTCTAACATTTCTGTAGCTCTTTAGGTATGTAGATTCCTTACATCTTATACTGAGGAATTTCTGCCACCTTAGCTTTAACTAGTAGATGATACCATTGAGTTCAGCAGTTATCAGATAACCCACTGAATGAACAGAACCATACCCAGACGATCCAGCTAGGACTTTGGATCCAGAATCCATATTGATCAGTACGGCCCAATCAAAAATGATCATCTTTCCTCTCTGAGCTAGCACTTTACTATATACTTCTCAGATTTATACCAATGAATATAAGGAAAAAATGGCAGCCATTTTGGTGTGGAAGCCTACCATTGCAGAATCTGACTTTTTATCAGTCTCCCTAGGACATGTTGAAATCTTACTGGAGGTCAGGATCAGTGAGGGACATCAAGGAGAAACAGGGATTCTCTTGCAAGGCAGGATCCAGGGAGGACGGGCAGCTTCTTCTGGAAAGGGAGGCTCACTGGAGTCTGAGGTTCAGTTATCCAATTCCACCATCCCAATTCACAGGGTCCCATCTTTCCCAACCAATGCACTCTCCTACAAGAGACCTGCTGAGGCTGTGAACTTAACTCAGGTTCTGATTCTGATTCTTAAACCTCAAGCTTGCAATTTTTTTTCTTTAGTCTTTCCACTCCTGGCAGAAGAAGCCATCTTGTTCTACTCTTTGTATTCATCATTCCAACATAATCATCTGTCGTGCAACTCTGCCAGTGAAACTCTTCTCTTCAATGGGCACTTTATTCTTGGGAACCAAACTTGATAATTAAGAATCTTTTGCTACTGCATGCCATGGGCTACCAATGTCACATTTGCTAATAGTAACCTGTTCTCTCATCTTCGTCACTGGTTTTAGGCAATTTGATCATGATGAGCTTTGGTAGTTTTCTTTTGCTTGGCATTTCTTTTGTTAGGACTCTTGGATCTGTGGGTTTATAGTTTCTTTAATCAAATTTGGAAATTTTGCACCCATGATTTTTTCTAATATTTTTTCTTATTTTCCCTTTCTGGGACTCCAATTACATGTATATTTGGGTACTTGAAGATGTCCCACAGCTCACTGATGTGCTTGTCTGGGTTTTGCCCAGTATTTTTTTCTCTGTGTTTTATTTTGGATAGTTTTTATTGCTATGTCTTCAAGTTCATTAATATTTTATTCTGTGTAATCTTCTGTTAAATCTCATCTAGTGTATTTTTCATAGACAATGAAATTTTTATCTCTTCAAATTTGATTTGGGTCTTTTAAAAATATTTTCCATGTCTCTGGGAATGTTTAAACATTCCGCTGTCTTCTTCAACATATGAAATATACTTATAATAACTGTTTTAATGTATTTGTGTGATACTTCTATTATCTGTGTCATTTCAGTGTCCATTTCTATTGATTGATTTTTGTCCTTATATGGTTTCTATTTTCCTGCTTCTTTGCATGTCTAGTAATTTTTTTTAGTACCAGACATTGTGAGTTTTTACTTTGTTAGGTGTGAAATATTATTATATTCTTATATATATTTTTGAGCTTTGTTCTGGCATGTAGTTAGGTTCATTGAAAATAGTTTGATCCTTTTCAGGCTTTTAAGCTTTTGGTAGATGGGACCAGAACAGCCTTTTTCTAGGGCTAATTTTCCCCCACTGCTGAGTATTCTACCTGCAGCTCCAGGAATTATGACGTTTTTTCACTCTGACCGGTAGGAATGTAAACTATTCTCAGCCCTGTGTGAGCCCTGAAGATTTTTTCCTCTGTTTCTTTTGGGGAGTTCTTCTCCTGGACTCAGATGGTTTCCTTGCATGCATATGCTAGTCTGTACTCAACTGAAGACTAAAGGAGGACCTTCTAAATTTCCAGAGTGCTCGCTCTGCACAGCTGTCTCTGCCCTGTGAATTCTGGGCACCTTAATCTCCCTGGACTTCCAGCTCTATCTGCTTAACTCAGGGTGACTGTCAGGTTCCCTGGGTTCTCCCTCCCTGCAGTGCTGCCTAGAAACTCTATCCAGGTGGTGATTATAAAATTCACCTCATTTGTTTCCCCTCTTTCAGTTATTATTGTGTAGCACTGCCTGAAATTTAAAGTCTGAAGTCCATTGTTTTACATATTTTGTTCAGTATTTTCATTGTTTTAGGTGGTAAGGTAAGTCTGGTTCCTGATAATACTCCATCTTGGCTGGAACCAGAAGACCTTTACCTGTCTTCAAATCCAACTGGGCAGATAACCAACCCCAAATATGAGGATCTCTTACTTGCAGCCTCTTCTAGTTCCAAAACACCATGCCAGTCAGTGTTTACTTGCAGAAAACTGAAACCACACTCTAGCTATTTTAAACAGAAAAGTAGTTAATATAGGAAATTGAATGCTTAGAAAATTGTTAGATGGGCTGAGAAGTAAGCTGTAGTTTAGGCCTCCAGGAATGACTCCACCAGGAATAAAACCACCAAACTGGCCCACCAGAGGAGCTGCTTTTTCTGCCCCAGTGAGGAAGCTGGGGAATCAGGAAGGTGCTATTAACTTCAAAAACACAGAGTCACTACAATGCCAGGAAGCTGCCACCACCTCTGCCTCAAGAGCCTCTCAGCTCCAACGACGTCAGTAACTAGACCTGAGAACATTGAATGTGGATATTTCTGCTGTTGTATGTCTCTGCCAACACCCATGAAACTGATGCCAACACTGGAAACTGCTGCAGAGGAACCCCAAAGTCTGTACAAGTGCACCAGCCCAGGAAGTAGGAGATGGCCTCCTTTGTTGTATGAGTACATCCCGTTGGTGAAATTGAACTTGCACCTGGAACCCTAACTGCAAGGGAGTGTGGGAAATGCAGCGTTTAGCTTCCAGTCTCTGCAGCTCAGGAGAGTGCACTTGCAGAAAGAGTGTCAGTCCCCATAACCACCACGTGGAAAAGAAGAGCTTGAGTCAGGGACGGAGTGAATGTGGGAAGTTGGATGGAAATGCACAGAGCCATGACTTATCTAAACAAATCTAGATTCCTTTTTTACTTTGTGTCCTATTAATAGTTCCTTGTGTGGGGTTTATAATCTGATGTGTTCTCATGTGGTGATGAGGAAGTCTCCAGGCTGGAGAGGGTGGGGCTCTTGATGACTGTGAGGAGGTGTCCTGGAGATGGAGAAGGGTCCTGGGCTCCTGGCCTCCGTCATAGGGTAGTCCCCATGTCCTCAGCTGGTATAGCAAAAGCAGGGGCCACCATGTACAGTCACATTCTTTAGCAAAAGGAATTAAGGTGACATTTTTGTTGGTCATAGCCTAGTCTCACCTCTGCTAAGCAGTTGATATTGGGAGTCAGCTCCCTGTTGTAAGTATAATACCAAGTTTTAGTGGACAGAGACTTGAAAGAAAGAAAAGCAAACCATGAGACAGGAGTGACACACAGCACACGTTTTATTACTGTTATGCTCAGCTGTACAGAACGGAGCCCTTGTCCTGGGCTTCATCAATAGTCCGGAGACCCTGAACAGTCTTTGGGGAATCTGCAAACTCCCAAAATTATTTGAAAATTTACTTTTGCAAAGTGTTTTCTGGAGTACACACATTTTTCCCCCCAGCTTCTCTTTAGAGCTCTGAGATTTAAAAAGTTAAGAATCCCTGTTGTTATCTCCATTTTAAATTATTTTATTTTATTTTTTTAGCCTTTACAAAGCAAATCATCTCAAACGTTTCAAACTATCATTTCATTAATGTCACAAGGATGTATTATGATGCCTGTTTTCAAGCTATGAAAACAGAAGCCCAAGAAATTTGAATTTGTTCTAATTCCAAATTGAATTGGCACTTAACCTATCACTTAGCAGCCTGGAATCTTCTGGGCTCCTCAGCATTCACTTAATCCATTGAACCATGCTAGCTGCCAGCATCAAATCCCTAATTTGCTCACCCACTCTCTATCACGATTACGGTTAGAAGCAGGACACAGTCCTCCTGTCCTAGTTTTGCTTACTGTAACTCAGGGAGAACTAAGAGATAACCTTATGTACCAAGGACATGCACAGAAAGGGAAGAAGAGAATGAGTAACCTGAGTCAGGGAAGCCTTCTTGGAAGAGATGAGCCTTGAAGCCACTTGATGTTTACTCAGTACTGTCATTAAGAGGAAAGGGTAGAATGTTCAAGGTGAAGGTGTGGAGCCAGAGCTCACAGACTAAAGGAAGCTAATATTTCTTGAACACATACTCTATGCCTGAATCTCATCTAATCATCACAGTCCTAGGAGGCTGAGACATTTTTATCTCATTTGTTTACCAGGAAACTAAGCCTCAGAGAGTAAGTAGCTTGTCCAAGGTAACATATTTGTGAGTCATGATAAAAACAAATCAACAAAAACCCTGCCTGAATGGAGGAAAAAAGCATATATAAAATTTCAGACGTTCAATCTATGACATGTAGACTTACTTACGTGGACCTATTTTATTTTTGTTAATGTTTCTGCCACTCTTTGGCAAAAATGTTATCTCCTAAATTGTGGAATTTTAAATTGGTATTTTGTTGCTAGAGTCATAGGGATGGTAAAAATAATATGGAAAAAGTTTATGTTAAAACATAACCTATGGCCCTTATCTTAGACAATATACAAAAATTAACTCAAAATGGATCAGAGACCTAAATATGAAGCTAAAACTATAAAACTCTTAGAAGAAAACGTACGGGAAAAACTTCATGACATTAGATTTGGGAATGATTTCTTGGATATGACATGAAAAGCACAGGCAGTTAGAAAAAGCAGATCAGTTGGACTACATCAAAATTAAAAACTTATGGCCAGGCATGGTGGCTCACCCCTATAATCCTAGCATTTTGGGAGACCAAGGCAGGAGGATTGCTTGAGGCCAGGAGTTCAAGACCAGCCTGGGCAACAGAGTGAGACCCTGTCTCTACAAAAAATAGAAAAATTAGTTGGGCATGGTGGTGCACATCTGTACTCCCAGCTACTCGGAAGGCTGAGGCAGGAGGATCACTTGAACCCAGAAGTTTGAGGTTCCAATGGGCTATGATAATGCCACTGTATTCTAGCCTGGGCAATAGAGCCAGACTCTGTTTCAAAAAGAAAACAATTAAAAACTGTGCATCAAAGAACACAATCAACAGAGTGACAAGATAACCTATGGAATAGGGAAAAATATTTGCAAATCATATATCTGATAAGGGGTTAATATAGAGCATATATTAATATAAAGAACTATAGCAACAACAAAATAAACCAGCCTACAGACCTGAATAGATATTTCTTCAAATATAATATCCAAATGGCCAAAAAAGCACCTGAAAAGATGTTCAACATCGGTAATCATTAGGGAAGTGCAAATCAAAACCACAATGAGATACCACCTCACGCCCATTAGGATGGCCATTAGAAAATAAATTTTGACAAATAAACAGAAAATAATGTATTGGCAAGGATGTGGAGAAATTGGAACCCTTGTGCACTGCTGGTAGGAATGTAAAATGGTACAGCCCTATGGAAATCAGTATGGTAGTTCCTCAAAAAATTAAAAATAGAGTCACCATATGACCTAGCAATTCCACTTCTGGGTATGTACCCTGAAGAATTAAAAGCAGGGTCTCAAAGAGATATTTTCACAACAGCATTATTCATAATAGTCAAAAGGTGGAAGTGACCCAGGTGTCCATCAATGGATGAATGGATAAATAAAACGTGGTCATAACTCAGCCTGTAAAAAGGAAGGAAAATCTGACACATGCTGCACCACAGGTGAACCTTGAGGACCTTATGCTAAGTGACATAAGCCAATCACAAAAAGACAAATACTGTACTGTATGATTCCAGTTAAATGAGGTCTCTAGAGTAGACAGATTCATAGAGACAGAAAGTAGCATGGTGGTTGCCAGAGCTGGGGGCTGGGGCAATGGGGAGTTGTTTAATAGGTGTGGAGTTTTAGTTTTGCAAGATGGAAAGAGTTTTGGAGATGGCTGGTGGTGATGGTTCTACAACAGTGTGAATGCACTTCACACTACCGAATTGTACACTTAAAAATGATTAAGGCGGTGGATTTTATGCTATGTGTATTTTGCTACAGTTTTTAAAAAAATACCCCTTACATGTCATTTAAAAATAATTCAGAAAAGATACTGCTTATTTCAGATATTTTAGCATTAAATAGGCTGACTACTAAAGTTTAGCATTAAATAGGCTGACTACTAGGGTTTCATTTCTTATAAGTTGGTTTAATTAAGCATGACTTAGTCCCTCTACTTTCTCCGTTCTTGTTTCTTCAGCTGTGAAGGAGGCTGTGGTCTATGGTGGGACAACGGTACAGAACGCTCAGAGGGCCCGGTTACAATCCCAGCGCCGCCCCTCCTCAGCTGTCCGCAGCGGGCCCACCTGAGTGCACTTCACTAAGCCCTTCGCTAGCTCCCTGGGACTGCTTTCTAAATAACTCGAACATTCGCCTCCATAACCCTGAATTCTACAGCAGGAACACCAGGAACTCACGGTGCACTAGGGACAATACCATGCCTAACCATGTTGTCATCCCACACTCACACTCCTGGTTCCCCAAACAGCTTTACCCTCTGGGTGGCATGAGTGACGCTGGCCCAAGAGGCCGAAATGAGCATTTCACGCATTTGTCACTTGGATTTCATTGGAGGCTGTGGGAGAAAGCAGGTGAGATCGGGCTAAGAGAAGGAGCCAGGTCCGTCCTTCCCACCCTGCCCTCTGCCCTGGCTTCCTCCTACTCTGTCATCTAGTGTGAGCCGCTTACGCTTCCTTTCTCTCGGCTGCCACATAAGTATTTGTTTATTTGGCAAGTGTATACTGGAGAAATACATGAGGCAGCTACCCTTACTGCACATCTGGTATTGTGTCAAGGGCAGTGTACTGTATATGTTATATTATTTTTTTCTTTGGTAGAGATGGCATCTTGCTATGTTGCTCAGGCCGGTCTCAAACTCCTGGGCTCAAATGATCCTGTTGCCTTGGCCTCCCAAAGTGCTGGGATTACAGGCATGAGCCACTCTGCCCAGCCTGTATATGTTATACTATTTAATAAGGCGGGTAGGTTTTGAAGAAAGAACTTTATTCCCAAGTTACTAGTGAGGACGCTGAGGCTCAGAGAGGTAATGAAACTTGCCTAAGATCGAGCATGCTGGCCAATAAGTGATGGAGTCAGGATTTAAAGCCATGTTGTCTAATTCCAAACTCTTTCCACCACACTGCACTGCTACCTGACGCCCGCCAGGCCGTCTCTGAACACCAGTGATCTCCCAACGCCCACTGTCCAGTGGACAACACAGTGCGATATGGCAGGTGGAACAACACAGGTGTGCCCCATAGTGCTACCAGGGCATGGGGCAGGGAAGCAAGGAGTCTGAGAAATAGAGCTAATAACACCTTCCCAGTGAAGACTGGAGAATGCACCAGATTTCTTACTGGGGTCTTTCAGCTCTGACATTTGTTAATTCTATGACTTCAGGATGCTTATTGACAAAAACCTCCTAAAATTCTAGAGAATTGCTACCCAAAGTGTGGTCCGTGGACTAACAGCACTGGCATTGCCTGGCCACTTGTTAGACCTATGCAACCAGCGTCTGCATCCTAGTGCAATTTCCAGACTCTTGGGTGCTTGTGGCTGTGGTTTCTCTCTTGGATGTTCTCTTACCCTTCACCCTTCACCCCCTGGATACCCCAGAGCACAATTGTTGCTGGTCCCCAGGGCAGGAAGCTGCCTCTTGTCCATCACTCACCCACGTCCAGGGCCTTCCATCTCTCTGCCTGCGGAGGGTGGTGAGTACTGGCTTCCGTTCTCCTTACTCCTGTCAAGTAGCGTGAGGTCTTCCAGGTAACATCTGGTAACGCTCAGCGGCTTGCTCGGAGACCTCAATATTGCTTGGCTCAACCAAAAATAAATTGGAAAAGAAAATTGAACATTGCATCAATTTGGAGCAAGTTTATAAATTCTGCAGCTAAGCAATACCAATAGAAAATGATAGATCGCCACCGAGCAGGGCGTCCCTGCAGTGATGTATAGTCACATTAGCTGAAATACCGTATTACATGATTCTGCTTTATTACCAGTGTTGGTGGCAGACAGAAAAACAGATTACACTTGAGTTCAAATCGATAGGAACTTTATTTACTGGCCTTTTAAAAACATATTTCTGCACTTTATAAAAACATACGGTAGATGCTATTGATAGAGCTTGTCTGCTTGTTAAAAAGCAATTTGCCCAAAACGAGGCTTTTAAGCTGTAATTTACGGCATTACCTTTTACCTCCTTTTTTCAGAGTTCTGTTCGCCTGGCTGTGCTTTGACGACTTCCTTAGACTTCTCTTGCCTTTAATTTTCTCTCCCACTTACCATCTCCCCAGAGCCTTAGAGCAGAAAGGAGAATGCAGTAGCTTCTTCCCCTCATAGAGGCTGGGGTCCCTCCCCAGAGCCCACCTTCCTATTCTCAGCCCCTCGTTGTTCCGGATTTTGAGGGGGCTCCTGTGGGTTCAGATGGCCCAGCCTCTGCCTCCTGCTGTTTCTCCCTCCCACAGACCCTCCTTTCCTCTCTTTCCCCTCCATCGTGGCGGGCGCTGCTCTCCCCTGAGCCCTGATTTCAATACATCCCGTGTGATAGGAATATCCTCCCCATTGTATAGCTGTGCAAACTCAGTCTCCAAGAGGTTACACCCAGGTCTTCTGACTCCACATCATATCAAGTGGTTTCAAGGTTTGAAGATGTGCAGTGAGCCTGGTGTTGTGGGGTGCAGAGGTGGCTGGAACACGAGCTGGGCTATCCAGGAGCTTCTGATCCAGCTGGGGAGGCAAAACAAACGTACTTTTGAATAAACTACGGGAGGCACTGCTGAGTGGTTAAATCCCATCGTGGCTGAAGCCCTTAGGAGTTTGAAGAAGATCAGAGCAAGTTTTCAGAAGCCTGGGAGGATTCCTGGAGGAGGGAGCTCTTGGATGAGGCTGGCCCAGGGTTAGCCAGGAAAGGACACAGAGAAGAGTTCCCAGCAGTTGGAGTCAGGCGAAAGAATCCTGAGCCCAGCACTTCCTGGCGTGCAGAACACGAGGCCTGGCTGTATGCTGGACAGAAGAGAGGACAGCCCGTTGGCTGGGCACGGGGGCCTGGTGGCAGAGGCCTCTGACACCCAGCAGGGAGCTGAGATGCGATGGGGACAGAAGGGAGGCACACACACAAGAATAGCATAAAGATAATGGCTTAGGAAGATTAATTACATGGCAATGTGTGAGATCCTCATTGGAATACGGGGCCTCAGAGCTGGTGTCCCTGCTCCTGAGCAAACCTGTGTGGCCCAGCTGAGAAGGGATCTAGGGGGCCAGCTGGAGGCCAGCAGGACCCATGCCCACCTCATTTATAAACCCCATCCTTGGAGCAGCAGCTAAGACTGTGGGTTCTCCTGTGGGGCTGGTCCTGCACCCAACGGGCTTATGTCCTAAAGCAGGTGCGAGGATTCCTTTGCAGGTCACCACAGGGGAAAGACAATTAACTGGAAAAAAGTAGAAAGCAATTACACTTAGAGCACTAACTCCCTTTTTATTGTTGTTGTTATTAAATTTTTTTGAGTCAGCAGGTGTATAAATAAGGGTCATAGTGAAAAGCTAGTCTCCCTCCCACTCGGTTCTCTGCCTCCAAGGCAGCTGCTGTTCCCAGCATGTGTCTGTCTGTGTGTGTGTATGATCATTCTCCAGAGATATTTCAGAGGGTTTTTTTTTTTTAAGTGAATAAGATATAAAGTGCTAGAGAACATCATAAAACTTCACTTGGTAAATATAAAAATATACTAGGAGTTTCTGCAGGGCCCAGCAACTTGGGAGGATTAAAAAATAAAGAAATACAAGTCACAAGGAGTAAAATAAGCAGAGATGAGTCACGATTAGACTAACAACCTGGCATCTTTACTCTCTGGTTTGAGCAGCGCCCCGCCCCGGGTGATCCCTGGCCCTCCTTCAGCCTCTCTGGCCTCTCCCGAAAGACCCTTGCCGCAGTGGACAACACTGCGAACTGTGCCCTCCACCACCCACCTCTGTCCCGCCTGACAGCCCCCCACCGTCTGGGCAATGTGCCCATTGCCAGGCTCGCAGAGAGCTGGACCGCGCCGACTCAGATACCTGTCACCATCGCAGCTGCTGCTGGGTGAGGAGCAGGGACTTGGACAACTAGGCCAGGTGCAGCAGAGCAGTCAGGGTCCGCCCCCCGGCCACTGCTCTGGGCCAGGCAGGCTGCTCGGACCCTGGAAGGGCGGCCAAGTGGCAGGGCCCTGCATGGCTCTGAATAGAAAGGGGTCACACCTCTCCCTGCCCCTGTGTCTTGGCCTTGACCTGAGATTACGGACTTCAGATGTGCTGAGTGCTTTATGCACATGCTCCCATTTAACCCTTGCAACTCCATGAGGTGGGCATTGTTTCCAGCTGCATTTTAAATATCAGAAAGTCTAGGCTCGGGGAATTGAAGAAGCCCTCAGGGTCCCCCAGCCACTAACCGATAGCCAGGGTGATAGGATGCTGGGCCAGATCCAAATGGCTGTGAGCTGCGTCGAATTTCCTCTTGAGGGCCAGCCTGGATTGTGCACCTGCCTTTCGCCTCTTCCCCAAAGGTGCCAGGTGAGAACCCACGGTTGGTGGCTGATTCTGATCGCTCTGCCTTGTCTCTCTGTAAAGTGCAGAAATAGACCCTGCGCGCCTTGTGGGAAGAGACGCTCACTCACTCACAGTCCGAGCCCCCGGCAGAGCTGATCTGGAGTAGAGTCGGTGTTTGTCTAGTGAGGGTTTCATTGTTGGAGAAATGATTGATGAATGAGCAAGTGAGTGAGTGAATGAATCAACAAATGAGCACAACTTCCCTCTTTAACCTGTAATTCCGCGTTGATCACAGAAGGGAAGGGAGCCCGTCTCCCACGGGGGTGGGTAAATCAAGTCTTCAGGCAGTTTGCGACCGTGAAGCAATGAAGTGCGTTCTCTGAGTAACCTATAAACTGGCCCAAAGGCACTTCCCGAACTCTGCTGCTCCCACACTCTTGTGTGCAGACGGTGTGCCTGGGACACAGGGAGGCTTCCCCTGGGGCCCCCGCGTGGACACCAGTGAGGAGTGTTCATTTGGGTGTGTGAGTGCTGACTTCATCCCCAGCGTCACTGGGGACCTCTGCCAGAAAGCGGAGATGCTGTCTAGAGACTGTCCTGTGTGCTTGTCCGCTGGGCATCCTTGGGGTCTTTGGGACTAGAGAGTACAGCTCCTTTGCTTCAGGCGGAGGGCAAGTGTCAGCTGCCTCACAGACTCCGAGGGCTCACACCGTGTCACGTGCCTGGTGCCGGGGAGGTGGGTGAACAGGACTAGCTCAGCGCCCGTGTCAGGGAAAGGGCAGCACCAGCCTGCTCTGTGCTTGTGTGGAGAAGAAGGGAGGATTCTGGAGCCAGCCAGACCTGGGCTTGAGTTCTGGTTCAAGAAATGAGTCTTCCAGAAATGTGCCAGGTGAGCACATCACCTAAACCTCTAAGCCTCAGTTTCTTCATCTGTAAAAGGGGGAAATAAGAGAAATCATTTCATGGGATCATTGGAAAAATTGGATGAGATGATTCATGTAAAGTCCTTAGCACTCAGAAGCTCTTGGTAAATAAGAGCTGTCTTTATTAACTAGCATCAAGCAAGGATGGTGTACGTCTCCTGGGGCCAGCTAGAACCTGTTTTCAGTGTTACACAGTCTTCACTTGCAGTGCCAAATGCACCACTGTGTGCAAAGAGATACATTCTTTTCTTACATCCAACAAGGATACACTTCATTTGGGGAGAGTGCAGCGAACTCTTGTCAGATGTAACGTGCTGAGTATCTAAGAGTCAATGCCGCTGTGGTTCAGGATGGAGATGGCACTGCAGGGTGGGGCTTTCTGGAAGAGGTGAGCCTGGCCATGCCTTGAAGGACGGGCAGGACTTGAATGAGCAGAGAGAAAAGAAGGAATTCTTTTCAGGCAGGGCAAAGGGAATAGGATGAGCCCAGGCGTGGAAGCAAAAATTCCCATTGGAGATTAGAGACAAGTAGGAAAATGCTCAGAGGAGAAGGAAGGATGTCATGGGCTTGAGGGGTGGCCAAGTCTAGGGGACAGATGCTGACTCGTGGAAGAGGCTCTTCGTTCTCCCTTTTCCCTTCCTGGTATTCTTAGCAGTCAGGAACCGAGTGAGTCTTGTCAGCTGGCTCTTCCTTGATTAACTGTCCTCCTGCAGCCTTAGTCGTGATCTGCACTTGCTTCCACCTAATAGCCATCCTCACCATCCCACGGGGAGAAGAGAACGCACGCCCTGACATTATAATAGGCTCAGCAGAGAAGGCAATGCTATCGTCGTGGTGGTGACAGCGGGCTCCAAGCCCTGCCAGGTAGTTTTAGCAACTTTCTAGTCTTCCTTGTCTTATTAATTAGGAGAGTCTATCTCACAGATTTGGGCTATGAATCTCAGATAACAGCTTTTCAACCTTCATAACTGCTTCTAACTAGGTGGTAGAACTGGGCGCATTTCGTCTTCATTGTGATGCGGCCCCTGTGTTTGAGTCTGTGTGGGAGCCCTCTCTGCAGTATGGGAGCAAGAAGAACTGCCAGTGATGGCAGACAGAGGGACATTTTCCATGTGGCTCTTCACTCACTTGCCTGCAAACCTGCAAACTCTTCAGCCCTTAAGTCAAGCTGTGTCTACACCATCCCCTTCCCCCGGCTGCCTTCTCAGATCCGAGGACGTGTGTCCAGGTGTCGGGAAGCCTGTGCACTCCAACGTAAATATTTGTGAACCCTGGAGCTGAGAACTGATGAGATCAGCTGATGGTGGAGTTGTCCACCCTCTTTTTGTATCCCCTGTAAATAGTATACAGTAATCAAAGTTTAAGCCGCCCAAGATGAAATAATTGCTTAACAATCATATAAGACAAAATGATTCAACAAATGACAATGAGGCCCGTGATATACAGAACAGATGCATTCAGTGTACCATATTATAATGTGCTAATCCAAGATTGACAGCACAATAATAGGAGTGAGCGGCAATTCAGCCTATAATTCCAAACCAAATGTGAGGCTGTCCACAGAACTCAAATCCTAGCAGGCTGCAAAATTAGAGGTAACACCACGCAAGGTTCAAGACGACTCATTAGCAGGTTGGCAGAGTGTTTCAGGAGCAAATTTGTCTGTCGAAGGAACTAATTTTATGCCATCTTCGGCTCAACTTTTTTTTTTTTTAAGCGTGCAGATACAACTTTCCCTGGAGAGAAATTCAGGGCTAGGAGTTTAAGATCTGGTCATAGCCCCTTGGGGCATGGTGAGGTCACTGGTGTCAGTTTTTGAGTGGCCAGTATCAGGCAAGTAATCTGGGTGTGTTAAGGGTGACAAGAAACATGGTGATACACACTATTCAGGCCGATCTCATCGTGAGAGAGTGATAGGACTCCCTGCTGGCTCTTTAGGACTGTTCCCACATCAGAAAGGGTTTGGATCAAGGGTATAATTAAGGGTAACAGTGATAAAGATATTCCCAGGTCCTAAATTTCCAAACCTCTAAACAAGCATCATAATCCCTGCTTTGTATAGAGGCCCCTCTTGTTTTGCAGGTATCTGGGATTTGTTTTAACCAGGTGTGGAAAGACACAGACACAGAAACGACTGTCATGAAGGAAGAAGGTTTTATACTCACAGGGCCCTAGAAACAGGAGGTATGACATGCAGAGCCACACGGGGAAGCCCCAGGGTCAACTGGGAGGCAGAGGAAGTGAGGGAAAACATGAGTAGAAGTCTTTACCATGGTTTCCCTGGGAAGGAACAGGTGAGGCAGGTGAGCAGGTGTAGGACTGGCTAGTGTGGATAATTCCAGCGGGCTCTGGGACATAGGGGCTGTGCCTCTTGTCTGGTACCTGGCCCTGGAGTGTGAGGGTCTGATAGAGGAGTCTTTGCAGGTGTGGGCACTGAATCGGTTGGTTTACACGTGAAAGGTGCACCCACACGGAGTTTACTGTCCCTGGGGATTAGCTAGCCATGGGAGGGGCAGGCCCTCAAGGATGGGTAAGGCCCCAAGATGTCAAAGCACCAGAAATACAGAGTAAAAAGACAGGATTAATACACCCTCACAGTCCCACACCTGCAGCTGCCCTCTCTCCTGGGGCCATGTTCCCTTTTCTGCCAGCTGGAGGCCTCTCTCTGTCCTTTGGCCCAAACCCCTGATCAAAACAGGGCGTGGCAAGATCACCATGCACATGTGACAAAGAGCTGTGGTGGATTCCCCACACCACCCCAGTCCTGGATCTCTGCGGTCAGGAAGACGCCCTTCAACTGGTGGGCCCTTGGCCGGCACCTCCCTTCTCTCCTCTCCCGAGGCTGCCTGGGTGTGGACAGCGCCGTCTGGGTCCCTGGTGTTGAGGACGTGCAGGCTTCCTCAGACTGTGACTCAGAACCCTGCGCCCTCCATCCCACCAGTGACAGGCTGCGTGCCCGTGGCAAGGCCGCTTTGCCTTTCTGGAACTCAGTTTCCATCTTGAAAAGAGACAGGTTGGATTCCAGTTCTAAATGCTGCTTTTTTCTGGAAAATGGGGGAAAGGATGAGGTGAAGCCACAGCAATGCTAATGAGACAGGGAGAGGCGATTCTCTAATCCTCACAGAAAACCGGAGACAGTCTCACAAGTAGAGAAGCTTCCCTTGTCGCCTCAGCACCCGTCTTCATCTGTCCTGTTGAGTGAGACTCCCATGGAGGTGACGATGTTCGATGTTCGTAATAGTTATTCAGCAGCTATGGGGTGGCCAGGCTTTCACACGTATCACCTTGTTTGGTTCTTACAACAACCCTAGGACGGAGTAGCCACTCTCAGCAGCCTTTTACAGCCAGAGAAACTGAGGTCTAGAGAGGTCAAGTCACTTGTCCCCCGTTGGTCCCCGTCACACCAGTGGCCAGGGGTGGAGCTAGGCTCCGGCCCCACAGCCCCGTGCCTTTTGGCTGCACTTTGCTGCCCCCGTGTCACGGACAAGGCCAGCAGGACCCGACCGGGTGTGTTCCAGACAGCAACAGATCTTACTCCAGGAGGGGTTACCCCAAAGAGGGGCATTGCCCCATGGGGAGATGCTGTTTGGAACTTAAGGGGTTTTACTAATTTCTTCTCTCAGCAAGTATTTTGTGTCCTTTAGATGTTATCTCGGCTCTAGGCACTGGGGACACACAATCATAAATGAGATGGCCCAAGTCCCTGCCCTCGGGAGGCTTTCAGCCTGGTGGAGGGGGACAGATGAGAGGACAGTGAGCAGGTAAATGCAATTGCTGTAAGAAGCACGAGTGTGACAGGCTCCGGCCCTCCCTGAGTTAAGGCCTGCAGGTAGTAGACCCTGGACACCAGCAAAGGCACGTCCTCGGCAGAAACTGGGGGCTGTATTAACAGCAGAGGGGACTGAATGCAAGGAATTGCTTGCGCAGGTGAGGGGAGGTCTCATAAGCCAAACAGGATGAGAGGCCATCTAGAACCAGCACCTGCTGCCCTCAGGCTGGGGACAAAGGAGGATGCAGAGTCAGGAGGGTCCAGGGGCTGAGCTGTCTTTCCCTGGGGACACTGGAGCCCCGTGGGTCTCAGTAGACACAGTGCACTGTTGGACTCCAAGAGGAAGTAGAAATACCCTGGCTTCTCCCTCCCTCTTGCTCCTTAATCTCCTGCCAGTGCCTCTCGATGACCCAACCCACATGAGATGGGAAGTCCGGGAAACGCAGCCCAAGGGCTCGGTCCCCACACCCCTCCCCCTGCCCTCCTCATGCAGGGCAGAGCATGAAGGGCGAGGGGGGACCTGGTGAGAGCAAGCAGGCCCAGGCCACCTGGAGATGTCCCCTGCAGCCACGTGGGCCTGCCATGCGGCAGGCACCTACTCAGAGCAGGGATCGAGACTCGATCGGGAAGGGCCTCGGTTAGCATCAGGAACAGAACACGTACACTGACAGCCACCGTGCAAGAGAAGCCAACCCGAGCGTAAAGCAGATGACAGCTGCCTTAGTTAGCAGCAGTTCTGGAACAATTTTTTCCTTTAAAACTCCAGGGTGGCCATCGACAGCCATTGTCTGCATCTTTATGGAATAACAATACCTCACGTGTATAGAGCTGATTGAGTGTCTGTAAAGAAATAATTTATAAATCATTTATAAATTTGTAGATATCTTAAAAATAGTTCTTAAATACGTTTTAATTTTAAAGATTTTTAAAACTATAACTGTATAAATAATTTATAAATTTATAAAAAATTAGTTTATAGAGCCATTTGAGACTCTGGAAAGTTCATGTGTAATTTGACCCACGGAGTCCTGTGAAGCAGATGGCAGGGAGAGTGGGGGAAGGGGCAGAGGTCACAGTGGCTCCCACTAGGAGGTGGGGCTCCGAGGGGCTTCTGTCTACTCAGCTGCATTGCTCAGAAGGCCCAGTGCCTGCGCTGCTGGCTTTGTCACCCCCGGCCCCCCATGTGCTGTCTTGGGCCCAGGCTGGGGCAGAGGCCCAGGCCACGCTCTCCACTTCAGGCCCGAGTTTGGGTGCAGCTATTCCGTTTTGAAGCCCAGCTTGGGCATATGGGGCAATCTGCTTTTCAGTCTGAAAGATCAGAAGGAACAATATTTTCAGCTGCAGAAACAACCACCACCACAAAAACGGTGTTTAGCACCCCCTTTTTGTAAATGCAGCACACCCCTGTGTGACGTAGAATTTTATCGTATCTTGTCATGAAGTAAACATGCCAGAAAAATTTTTTTTTCTTTTCTTCTGTGGGGGAGGATGAAGAGATTTTGGTAATTAAAACTCCCATCGATCAATGCTTAGATCTCAGAGCTAATTGCACTGCTGCTGCAGACGTGTGTTGAATCATGCGGTGTTGTTTTCAAGCGTGTGTGTACCCCAAGGCCTGGAATCACACCGCCCCCAACGTGAAGCACCCTGTGCCAGCTTCCCGACCTCCCTGCCCAGCGTGGAGTAGTGTGGAAACACCTGGGTGGTAGTCCTGGCCCTGCCTCAAATTTGCTGTGTGGGATTGAGTCTCTAGCCTAACCTCTCTGGACCTCAGTTCTGTCTTCTGTAGATTGAAGAGGTGGGACTTAATCTCAAGATTCTGTCTGCTTCTTTTGATGCTTCTTGAAGGCAACATTCCTCTCGAGAGATGGTCATCCCTCCCACTGGCCTGAAATCTCACCTCTGCTGCTAACCGATTCACGCAGGCTGGTGGGACAGGCCGTCCAGAGCAGACACATCACAGTAAAATACGTTGAGGACCGTTCCAGAGGTGTGTGCGCTCATCGTGTGGCCTTACCCCAGTCACTTAAATCTCTGTGTCTGGCTCTTCACTTGTCACCTGGAGATGTCTGCCTGCCTGCCCAGCGTGTGGTGCAAGTGAGTGGGCTGCGAGAGTAAGATGATGATAGAGCAATGTCATAGAAAAGCATTTCCCACGGGTAAGGGCTTGTCTTCTCTTTCTGCCACAAAAGACATAGAGGGACACAGAGGAGATGCCCCTGACCTTACTACAGCCACACTGGGTTGGGAAGAAGAACCACGATTTTTAGCTCTTGCTCCCACCCATTGTTCTGTGGTAAGAAACCAGCTGACATCACTCTGAATGTCCCTTCCAGCCTCTGGGGTCTGCCCATGGTGGCTTAAATGTGATGGCTACAGGGAAAGAGCAAGAATACATTGCAAAGTGGGGACAGTTTCCTCTCGACTTCCAGCTTGGCCTAGATATCCAGTTTGCTCTCCGTTCCCTGAGCTACAAGCCTCCGCTTTGATGAAGCCAGGGATGCACGCCTTTTGGGAAACCTCTTGCTCTGCTCACCCTCCCGGGCTGGCCAGGAATGAAGAGCCCGCACGAGTGGACCAGAGAATGGGGGCCGGGGGACCTGAGTCCAGAAGTGCCAGGCGATCTCACTAACGTGGCG
Organism: Eulemur rufifrons; assembly: GCF_041146395.1. Classification (NCBI taxonomy): domain Eukaryota; kingdom Metazoa; phylum Chordata; class Mammalia; order Primates; family Lemuridae; genus Eulemur; species Eulemur rufifrons. The sequence continues at coordinate 8,197,974 of NC_090994.1, forward strand.
CATCAGGTGAACTGACGAGCAGAAAAGTGAGAAAGTGTGACCCAGAGACCGGAGCCTTCTGTGTACAGCCTGTCCTGCCACCTCTCAGAGCCCCCTCCCTGGGCACACACTGACCCTCCAGTCTCTCCCGCAGATCCCAGACCCATCTGACCTGCAAGATAAGTTTTCAGTAGAGGCCCCTAAACACCATCTTACCAGGCCAATCCCCTACTGTGCTCTCTAACCTTAAATCCCAGGGATTCCGCGCCCCGCTCCAGCTCACCCAGGAGCTGTGCCTGTATCTGTGGTGGATTCACCTGCACACAGCCAGCCTGCGGTAGTGCAGCACACTCGGCTTTCCTCTCCCAGCCGAGTTATGTTTGGAGGCAGCTGTGGGAGGAGAGGGGGCTGGCTGGGGACAAAGGTCAAGTCTGGTAAAGAGAGAGGACCACTTGGTTGTACTGCCTCCTTCCCTGCCTCCCAGTCCCAGCTGAGAAGTGACAAACCTCATACATGAGTGTGTGTTTGTATGAATGTGTGCCTGTGTTCACGTGTATGTGCATGTGTGTGCGTATGCATGTGTGTGCATGTGTGCATATGCATGTGTGCGTATGTGTGTGTGTGATGTACGGATGCACAGGTGGCCCCTCTACAGTGGGGTGCGAGCCATGCTCTCACCCTCTATCTTTCTGCCTCTCCCTCCACCCTCCCCTGACTCCGACTCCAGTCCCACACTGCCGGTGTCTCTGAGGCAGTGTTTATGTAAGCGGCTCATGCTCCGCCCATGTGGTTGTCCTTGGGGCAGGTTTCCTAAGTCCAGGCTCCTGGCTCTGGCAGGCCCTGCACAGGGGAGTATAGTCTTTGGGTGTGCTGGGCTGTATAAGGGCAAAGAAACTGCAGCTTGAAGGCATGAACATACCAAGGGCCTCCCAACTGAGCCAGCCACCCAGTGGGCTCAGATGACCTCCCTATGGCCCCTCTGTTTTGGTTCATGATAAGGAAGAATAGCTCTTTAGTTATGCACCAGTAGTGTATATTCCAGAGTTGGCTGTTCTCATCCATACAACCAAGAACAGGGAGAAAGTGAACAAAGAGGGGTTTGAGCCACCGAAACAGTTGAAATGGCTGGGACACCTTATCCTGGAGGCTGAGGGGCTCGGTTGGAGGACTCCCACCAGCGCAGAGGCATCAAAGGGTCTTGTCACTGCTTAGCTGTGTTCTGATGTATCAGCTCTCTCATTAGGAGAGCTTGGTTTGGAGAGGAGAGAAAAGACCAAAACATGATGTCCGTTTGATATATTTATAAGGGCAAAATAAAATCCTTGAAACCCAAACATAATTAAAATAGCTAATATTTATGGAGTGCTTTTCTGTTTGAGGCGTCATGCTATGTAATTTATATTTAGATACCAGCAAAGACCTAATGAAGGAGGCACTGTTATCATTTCCCATTTTAAAGATAAGGGGCCAAGGCCCAGAGAGGTTAAAAACTAGCCCCGGGTCACACAGCAGTCAAGGGAGAGGTTCCCATCAAAACTTGGAGGCTTCCTTTCTACCCTTAACATCAACAGAAATTTGTTTACATTTTCTTGCTAACCAAGCCAGGTTTTGGCTTTCCTTTGAGGAAATAAGTAGCTCTGTTGAAATAGCAGACTATTCCTAACTCATTTATTTACCTCTAATCTTATACTTCAAGTGCTGTTTATTTACAGAACCCAAGCATCACAAACATACAGTGTCATTTACGAAACATGTTTGCGAAGTGCCCCTGGGCTGTGAGCCAAGGTTGAGATTGGACATGTCACCACTGGTGGGATCTTCATCATTGGATAGTGACCTCCCTCCTGAGTCACTTTTCAATTGCTCCCAAGTATTCTCCTGCCATCCCTCTCCTAGGGTGGGGCTGAAAGGAAAATCCTGAAAACCGGAAGAATAAGCTAGATACTGTCTCTTCTGGGTAGTTCATTCATTGAACCCCTCAACAAACACTGGGCACTGTTAATTGCACCATGGACACTGAGTACTGGTGAGGCAGAAAGTGCTAAGCCCTGATGTCTGCCCTGGAGCAAGCTGGCAGAGAGAGCCAGTGGACACATCACCATGGGATGGGTAGGATGCGTAAGGAGCTGCAGGACTGGTGACATCTGAGCTGAATCTTGGAGGCTGAGAATCCCAAATCTAGAAAGGCTGGAAAGAGCGTTACACATAGAGGGAAGAGTCAGTGCAATGACAGGAAGATCTGGAAAGCCCAAGAGGCATGTGGAAGCAGGGCGTGAGACTTCACCGGGCTTTTGGACAGTGCGGACGGGTGAAACGCTGGGAGACAAGCAGGAAAGGTAGGCTGGGGCCGGCCTGCAAGAGCCCTGGGGGCTGGAACCAAACAACCTGGTCCCTAATATTAATAATTCCCAGCTTCAGCCTTCCACAAACCACAGAGGGCAAGTCAGGACTGTCAGCAGAGTCCCAAGTATTTGGCTACAAAGTGCCAAAGTTTGTAAGCAATCTCCTCTTTTAAAAAAATTGGCTCATATATAAGATTATTACTGAAATACTATCCTATACGATTTCGAGACTAGGGAGAGAAAGGGGTGAAGTTTCCTTTTTTGGGGCAGGGAATTAGGAGTAGTGGCCAGCGCCCTCGCGCACGGGAGCCTGTGGAGCTTGCCAGTATCAGTGGCAAAAGGCTGAGAACAGCTGGCTCCGAGGGATAAATACTTTGTTTCACTTACTTGGGAGTTTGACTCCCCAGGCGGTGAAGAGAAAGGATTTAGAGGTCGTGGGTATATGGCCTGAATGAGGGAGCAGGGAAGCAGCCACAGACCCCACCCAGAAAACAAAATGGGGAGACAGACCACCAGAACCTCTACTTCTTAAAGCCGGGATGAACAGCTGGAAATTACTTGCCCTTGAAAAAAAAAATACTAAATTCCACATTATCATTTCAATTGGCTGCTCACATAAATACCAAAGAATCAGAAAAGCTGGTGCCTCATGTTGCCCCTGGAATCTAGGAAATGGTATCTTTCAGTTATCGGATTTTATTTCTTTGCAGCGTTACATTTTATACATATTTATTCATGCAGAACAGAAGCTCCGAGTTATTGAGGCTGCCATAGGAGGGAAGGAAAAGCTGTTATACATAAGAATGCACCGCATTTACATTGTCGTACTTTGCAACAATTGAACTGTATGCAATGGGGTTTTTTTTTAATAATAAAAAAAACTCTGGTTTGCATTTAATTTGCTGATTTTTTTTTTTCCTTTCTTACTCCTGAATTTTCATATGCCATAGAAATGTGAAGGGGGGGTCAAAATCCTTGAAGCTCTGGAGGGTTGGGGGTTGGCAAGAGGCAGCTTTAGTGGGGAGGGGTTAGGGATCCACAGCAAGTTTATAACTATTTCTTTTTTAACAGACGCAGTTTAACTGAGCTGCAAAACATTCATCTTCCGATTTAATAACTCATTCTCCAAGCATGGAGACAGGGGTATTATAGTGCTGGATATTGCTTTTCGGGCTTTTGAGTGTCAATGATGAATCCCCATCTTCTAATAAAATACATTTTCATAGTAATTGAAATAATAATTTTTTGCCTCTTCATTTTCTCGAGTACTTAAAAAAGGGCTTTTGACTTCTTTCCCTTTCCCCTGCTCTGACCTTATTTTCTTTTCACTGAAATTCCTTCAGCTCCTGAGCTGCACAATTCCAGCCTTCTGGCATCTGTGTTCTGGTGGCCCACATGCTTTCTCTGCAGTCACAGCTGCGGGGTGGGCTCCAAACACAGAGCTAGTTCGGGGCACTGAGAGGTCAAGACCTGAAATTCTTGCTGGGTTTGGCTTCTCACCTTCTTTTGCTTAGCTGGCTGAGCTGGCCCTGGAGAGGGACAAATGTGTAACCAGGCTGCTGGGGGAAAGCCAGAGAGGAGCAGGGAGGGGCCCCAACCCTGCAGATCCTGAAGTTCACAGACTAGGCCAACCCCTAAATCGCCCCTAATATTCCCAAAGTCAAAGCCTGGGGCTGCCCCTCCCCATTCCACATGCACCCATCAGGCTACAAGCGATCTCCTCCCCAGGAATTAAAATGAATATCAGTATGTTAAGGACAGCATTAATTTCTCAAGTGGGCAACGATGGTATTACCCAGAGTGTAATATATTTAATCTGCAGCTGTGTTGGCAGGATAACTTTAAATGCCATCTTGGTGAACTTAACTTGAATGGAAAAACATACAGTCGTCTCCTAAGACATCTTTTCCTCTCATCCTTTCCTCTATGATAATGAAGAGCAAGAAGAAAAATATAACCAGGAACTATCTGGGTTTAAGAAGAACAATCTGGGTACAGCCTCTCCCGTACCTGTACCCACTTCAGAAGATTATCCTGACCCTTTCTCTTTAAACCCAGCCAGGGAAGAATGATTTTGATGAGAACTTGCTCTGTTTAAGCTGTAATTTAACTTTGCCTATAGGAATTCTCCCCGTTCTATGTCTAATCTTCCCTAATCTAGTAAAAAGACCTTGGAAATCAGGAAACAGGATTTGGAACCAGTTCTAGCCAGGAAATCAAAGCAGCCACAGAGTAAATGGTCAGGAAAACTGGAAACCATCGAAGGGAATGCCTTCATTCTTAGGAATGGAAACAATACTTTTCCACCGCTTCCTTTTCCCAGGTGCTTAACGGAAGACGCTTGGCTTCTTTTCCTTTCCCCTGTCCTAACAGAAAACTTGCTCATGGCCCTGGCCAGTCCCAGAGAGCGGGCTTCACTGTGCAGGCTGTAGCCAGCATACTCAGCACCTTTGCGCAAACTGCAAAAAGGAGTCCTGTCTTTGGGCCTGATTTGTGCCTGGGCCAGGAGGCATGTACGGCACCAAGAGTGAAACCTAATATAAACTCTGGCCTCTGGGTGATAATGACATGTCAAATGTAGGTTCATGGATTGTAACAAATACACCACTCTGGTGGGAGGTGTCCATAGTGAGTGGTAGGAAATGGGGGATAGGAAGAGTTGAGCAGATATGGGAACTTTCTGTTTGTTCTGCTTGATTTTGCTGTGAACCCAAAACTGTTCTAAAACATAAAGTCTATTGAAAAAAAGTTGAATGGACCAGAGATCTTTTCACGCAGTAGATTTGCAGGCTCAGAATGGCTACTTCTCACCTATCCAGAGAAGCTGCTGGGGCTTCTACCAGAGAAGGGGCTTTGTTCTGGAACAACCCTCATCTCAAAATCCTCAGGATCAAAGATGGCCCTAGATGAGGGCCCTAGATGAAGAGGGCCTCCTGGAGGATCCTCTGCAGATGCCCTGGACTTGTTCCTTTTTCACTCACCTCAAGCATGAGGGCAGGAAGATAAAAGAAAGACTTCCTGTTGCTGCTCCCATGCCCCATTCCCAAAGTCTGGGATGGAGCAGGATCCTTTAATCCACAGAAATGCCACTGGGCCCTGGGGATGAGGGGTTGGGGAGAAATAGAGAAGCAGGAACAGCTGGGATAGATGACCCCAGAAAGCAGGAGCAGGATTTCAGCCACTGTCTAGAAGCCAAGGTCAGACAAGCTACTGGTTTTCTCTGCTATAGCAATTCTGTCCTAAGGACAATCTACATCCAGACCTGGACCCACATTTTATCATCCCCATTGCTGCTGTAGGAAATGTAGTTGCATTCCTGCCGATGCACACTAAAGGACCTAAAATCCTCTGTTCTCCTCCTATTCATCCCTCCCTCCTCCCTCCCCCCACCCCTGGCAATCACTGATCTTTTTCGCTGTCTCCATAGTTTTGCCTTTTCCAGAATGTCACATAATTGGAATGATGCAGTCTGTAGCTTTTTCAGATTGGCTTCTTTCACTTAGTAATGTGCATTTAAGATTCCTCTGTGTCTTTTCGTGGCTTGGTAGCTCATTTCTTTCTATTATTTCTGCTGAATAATATTTCATTGCATGGATGTACCACAGTGTGTTTATCTATTCATCTACCGAAGGAAATCTTGGTTGCTTCCAAGTTTTAGCAATTATGAATAAACATCTGTGTGCAGGTTTTTGTATGGACATGAGTTTTCGATTCTTTAGGTAAATATCAAGGTGCATGATTGTTGGATCGTATGGTAAGAATGTGTTTAGTTTTGTGAGAAATTGCCAAATTGTGTTGTAAGGTGGATATCTCATTTTGCAGTCCTACCAGCACCGAATGAGAGTTCCTGTTGCTCTACATCCTCACCAACATTTGATGTTGTCAGTGTTCTGGGTTTTGGCAATTCCAACAAATGTGTAATGGTATCTCATTGTTTGAAATTGCTATTCCCTAATGATATATGATATTGAGCTTCTTTTCATATGCTCATTTGCTGCCTGTATATCATCTTTGGTAAGGTGTCTGTTCACATCTTTTCTCATTTTTTGATTGGGTTGTTCATTTTCCTATGGTTAAGTTTTTGGTTTGGTTTGGTTTGGTTTTTGAGACAGGGTCTTGCTCTGTTGCCCTGGCTAGAGTGCAGTGATGTCATCATAACTCAATGCAACCTCAGACTCCTGGGCTCAAGTGATCCTCCTGCCTCAGCCTCCAGAGTAGTTGGGACTACTGGCGCGTACCACCACACCTGGCTAATTTTTCTATTTTCAGTAGAGACAGGGTCTTCCCCTTGCTCTTGCTCAGGCTGGTCTCAAAATCCTCACTTCAGGCGATCCTCCTGCCTTAGCCTGCCAGAGTGCTGGGATTATAGGCATGAGCCACTATGCCCTGCCCCTATGGTTGAGTTTTAAGAGTTCTTTGTATATGTTGGATGCCAGTCTTTTACCAGGTATGTCTTTTGTGGATATTTTCTCCCAATCTGTGGCCTGTCTCCTCATTTTCTTCACTCCGTTCAATTTTGTTCCCTCTTTCTGTGTGTCCAGCAGATGCACAGCTCCTTAGCTCCCTGAAAGAGATGCAAAGATGCCAGAGTAGCTGTGGAGGGGCATGGCTTCCTGGGGAAAGTGTGTGAGCCTGTGACCACCATTCACTTTGAACCCACACATTTATTCATTCTTCAAACACACTGTGCCAGGCACTAAGCCCTGGGGATGCATCTCTGAACAAAACAAACAAAACTCTGAGTGTGGTGGAGCTCACTTTCTGGTAGGGGAAACATATACTAAAAATAAACATAGAGACATATACTGAAAAACATGTATTAATGTGAGTACATTATGTAGCCTTCTGGAATTGAGTCCAATGTGAGAGTAGAACAAGGGAGAATGAAGGTGCTGGCACAGGGACATTTGTGGAAGGGTGGGCTTCATTGAGAAAGGGACTTTTAAGCAAAGAGGATGAAGGCCAAGCCAAGAGGGCAGAGAAATCAAGCAGAGGGACCGGCCAGTGCAAAGGCCACGAGGCAAGAGTGTGCCTGGTGTGCTTGAGGAACCGCAAGGAACTGCTTGAGGAACTGCAAGGAGGCCAGTGTGACGGGACTGGAGAGAGGAGAAAGACAAAGGATGGTTGAGGGGGTGGTATATGCAGATCATGTAGGGTCTCATGATCCTTGTATAGTCAGTCTGTGGCTTTTGCTCAGAGAGAAATGGGGAGCCACTGGAGGGATTTGAGCGAGGAATGACATGATCTTACTTAGGTTTGAATACTACTCTGGCTACCATGTTGAAAACAGGCTCAGGAGACCCAGACAGAAGCTGGGAGGCCGGTGCAATAACCCAGATAGGAGATGACAGAGGAGGTGAAGTTAGTGAGACATGGTCACATTCCAGATCTATCTGAAGATAGAGCCAACAGGATTTCCTGCTGGATTAGATGTGGGGGTGAGAAAGAGAAGAATCATAAATGGCACCAAGATTTTTGTGTCATTGACTGAGATGGGGAAGACCAGGTGGGCGGGGGTGGGGGATGTTACATTTATGCTATTAGACATCCTGCTGGAGACGTCAGGCAGATGTTGGACAGATGGGTTTGGAGTTCAGGGCTGTTTGTGTACAAGACACTGTGCTGAGTGCTGTGGGGAATAAAAAGGAAGAACAAAATCCAATTCCTCCCACCCGTACCTCTGCGTAGAACTTACTGAGGAGTTGGAGCGACGCATAAAACACGCACACCCAGCGGAAGGCAGCTCCTTTGAGACTCCCTTGAGGCTTGAAGGCAGGCAAATAAATCTAAGCTACCCAAAATTACACTTGGAGACATCAGATACAAGAGAAACCCCCAAAACATCTTGACTGCTCACTACTAAAAAGGAGGTGGGAAAGGGAATGCAGGGGGTGTTTTCCCTTCTCCAGTAGCAGGAACATAGACACTTCCGACTTCTAAAGATGATCACAACGGCCTCTCGTAGTCTGTCTGCCTTCCCTTGCCACCTACAAAGCAGGCACAAAGCGGGGGACCCACCCCACTGTCCGGGCCAGTCGCTTCGGCTCTGCCCCCAGCCACTTGTCAAGCAGCCAGATCAACCTTGAATGCCCAGTGGGCTCTCTGGGTCCTGCTGCCTGCGGTCTGACATACACAGAGGTGGCTGTTTAAAGGGAGGAGATCTGTGATTATGGGTTGGTTCATCACTTACTAGACCAATATTAGGCCAAATCCCTAATATCAGTAACTCAGGTCCCAGGATTAACATGCCAGCTGTGGTCCTCACCCTGAAATACAGTCAGCTGCCCAAGCAAGAGCCGAGTTTTCACATTAAACATCCCTGAGTCTCTCTTGTTCAAGTGGCAGATGGTGAATTTCATGCAATGACGTGAGCAAAGGCCCCTCTATTTCCAGCTTGGAACTTGGAATCTGCGGAGAAGCTGCTAGTCTGCATTCTGGGCACTGAACCCTGCGACTCTGGGCTGGGGTTGGGAGGGGTCAGGGTTGTTTCCCAGAGGGCTAGAGCCGGGAGCCGGAAGAGCAGTTACTGGTCTTTGTCCCAGGTTCCCCAGCAGAGACAGGGGAAGCAGGGCACTTTGGGAAGCCTGGGCTGGGTGCGGAGGACAAGACCTGCCAGCCACAACCTGAAAATCTAGTGCTTTAATAAGCTGAGGTTGATACTAGAGCCGGGGGGCCAAGGAGACTCCCGAGAGATGGGCAGAATGGCAAAAGGCAGGGGTTATTGATGGGATGTCTGTGCAGGCTCAGATCTGAGCGAGAGTAAGCCTGAGTTATGAAGCCAGGCCAGATTAATGAAAATATGCCCAGGAACAGCCCACCCTGATGACTTCTACCCAGCACCCTGGCACCTTCTGACCTAAACATACTGATGGGGTCTAATGTCCTACACTAGCTTTTTCACCTCCAAAGATAGAAAAAAGATTTGTAACACAATAATAACCTTCAGGAATCTCAGACCACTCCTGAACAGCTCTCTTAGGTCCCCAGTGGACATCTCCCCTCAGGGCAGATTTTAGGATAATACTGGGGTTTGGAATTCTCTATTTGAGGGGCTTCCCTAGATTTGAGGCCTTGTCTCCCATGTTCTCTCCCCTCCTCATTCCTAGCACAGGGACTTACTTGCAGTTTCTTCAGCTGGACTGTGTTCTGCCATTCCTTTGCACCCCTGGGGTACAAATTTCTCTCCCCTGGGTGCCCTTCCCCATCTCCCAACTTGACTGGCTCCTCTGCTTCCGTTAGGGCAAACTCACACACCACCACCTTTTGGAAGCTTTGCATTCAGGCTGCACTTTAATAACATTTATTGCTTTTTTCTTGTTACAAAATTCATGTGCAGAAAATATGGAGCTTATTAAAAAAAAAAAAGGAAGACAAAAATCTCCCATCATTTTGACATATATTCTTCCGGTCTTTTCCTTTTCCCCCTTGTGTGTTTATATGTATTTTAATTGGGAGCATCCTGTACACACTGTTTGGTGATTTGTCTTTTTTTTTTTTTTTCCCACTTAAGGCTATATAGTTAAGCACAAAAGAGGCAGTTTAGTATAGTGGTTATGTGTGGGTGGCCTTGGAGTCAGACTGTCTGGGTTCAAATCCTGGCGGCACCACTACAATACTGAAACCTGGGCAAGTTGCTGAATCTGCTTCCGTGTTTAGAACAGTGTGGTTTACACCGTATTTTAATCTATAATTTTGTCTTCTTTCTCTTTCTCATTGGACTGTGAGTTCCTTGAGGTCAGAGAGTGGCTCTTGTTCATCTTTCTGTCCCAAGCATCTTGCTGGGTACGTAACAGACATCCCCGAAATATTAAATGCGTGAAGAGACTCGAAAGAATGATGCCCAGTGCTAGGGATCAGATGAAAGTTCCTGAATCACAGGACCCACGATTTGCGTCCGTGGCCTCGTTTCTTATGAGTATTAGCTAAATCGGGTAATAAGTTTTCTGAGCTCCCATTTCTTCATTTGTCAAAGGGAGTCGCCAGGGTGACAGTGAGACAAGCAAGATGATTCCATGGACCTGCTCTGCAAACTGGAAAACTTGGCGAGTGAAGTTATTTACTCATTTTTCGGGGCCCCTCTCCGGCTCTGAAAGGGGACAGGCAGGGAGCAGGGGATGCTCTCGGTTCGGGCGAGAACAGAAGCCCAAGCGGGCCCGGCGCTGGTGTGGTCGGGCCACGGTCGGGCGCTTGTGCGGAGTTGCAGGTCCGGGCGTTAGGGCGCCCGCGCCGGGAGAGCCGGGGTGCGCCGGCCACTCTGCAGGGTGCGCCCCCCGCTGCGTCCCGGCCCGGGTCCGAGCCCGGGAGGCCCCGCTGGGCGCCGCCGCCGCTCGCGCCCCCAGGAGTGGCCGCCGTTCCCTTCCCCGAGGCCCATCCTCCCGCCCACCAGATCCGGTGGGGAGAATCCTCTCCCCTCTTCTGGGATCCGGGCGGCGGGGGGTGGCTGGAACTGAGTCTTCCACGCCTCCTCCTCCCGGGCACAATCCGAGGCTTTTCTGGGCAGGGCGGGGCGGGGGCGGGGGGCCGCGCGCGCCGGGCGGAGGGAATTCCTTCCCCGGCGGCGGGTGGGCGCGGCAGCGGCACCGGCACCGGCACCGCGCCTTGCCTTTTTTAGCTCTTCCCCGAGGCTCCTTCTCGCCGCGCGGCCGGGGGTTGGCGGCGCACTCCGCCTCGCGCTGGGGAACGCGTCGCCCCCCGCCCGGCGTCCCGGGAGGGTAAGGCGGGGAGCGCAGCGAGGCCGGGGTCCCGCCAGCCCGCCACCGCCGCCGCCCGTGGGTGGGCACGGGAGTCTTGCTGCAGGGGGACCCGGGTGATTCCCATCCGCCCGCGGCTCTTCCCCGGCTGCCCTGAGCAAGGAGTTGTTTTGCCATTTTGCAAAACACCTTCCCTCCGCCCCCCCAGACTGTTTCAGAAATGGCATTGAGTCAGACCTGAGTCACAGGAGAACGTGGGCCCCCCGCCCCCTCCCCCTGCGGCTCTTCCCCCGCCGGCCCCCAGCCCCTCTCTCTACCCCTCCCTGCGCTCGGGGCCGCGTCTGGCTCCGCAGGGCGGGTCTCCGCCCGGCTACCCTCCCCGCGGTCCCCCGCCTGCCTCCTTCTCTCGCAGCCACACCTGCCCCCGACCCGCGCTGCCCGCCCGCCCTGGTGGCTGTGCAGTTGGCTCATCTGGGTCCCCGCACAGTAGCCCCGCCCTCTGTCCCCTGCCCCTGATTCCCCCAAACAGATGGTGCGTGCTGGGGGTCAGTTCCCGAGCCGGGCGCTCGGCGGTGCACGGGTCTCCCGCGGTAGTTTACTCTGGTGCGCACCGTCGGTAGGACTTGGTCACCTTCTTCCACCTCTGGCTACCTATTTTCTCACCCCTTCCACCCTTTCCACCCTTTCCTGAGCTCTCTGCCGGGAAGGTGCTACACAACGCTATTTTTAGTCCTAACAAGCTGCCTGTGCGGAGCAGCTTCCATCTGCAGCACTCAGAGCCCTTTACAAATGCTAATGAATGGAAGCTGCTTCCTCCGGAGTAACTTAGATTCCCATTGCTCCCTCTTCACCCCTCCCCCTCGCTCTCCCGAAGTGGAAATTGAGGCATGGGGTTAGGGCGTGGGGACGTGATCCAGCACTGGACAGAACTCCTGGTTCCCGTGGCCTGTGGGTGGCTCTGCGTTTTTCAGTGCCTTCTGACTCCTCTTGATCAGAGCCAGGTCCTGGGTTAAGTTCAGAGGTCAAATGGTCCCTGTCCTCAGTGAGCTGAGTCCAGTGGGATAGGTGAGCTCAGAAACAGATCAATATAATACAAACACGTGGCCCCACAGAGCTGTTTCTGCAGAAAATGTTATATGGGCAGGAGGTCTCACCCAGGGAGGGAGGGAGGGAGGGAGGGAGTTAGTGCTGTTCATGTCCTATTTAAAATCAAGTAAGGCTTCCTGGAGGAGGTGATATAATTGAGAATTGGAGTTAAGCAAAAAGCAGGGGACATGAGCACTTTTTGTGATCAAAAGCACAGGGTCTAGAAAAAAGCAGTTTGAAGTTGTCAGAGGTGAAAATGTTCTGTGTGCCTGGAAAGGACTCAGTGAGAGCCACTTCCGGCTGGACTTTTAAGTAGATCTTTCTGGTGGCTGGGAGGAGAGGGTTTGATGGGTCAGTAAGCCCTTGCAGTAGTTGAGGCAAGAGAAGATAAAAGTCTGGACCAGGTGCCATGGAGGGGAGGTGTCTGGAGAAGACAGGGTGCATTTGAGAAACATTTGACCGTTACTTAACTGGAGATCCAGGATGACATATCCCTCTTTTTTCCTGTAGCCCACTGTTAGGCAGCCAAAGCAAACATCTCCCTAGGATTTCAGCCAGGTATCATCAGATAGGTGGAGCCCTGCCCATTTGTGCTGGACGCCTAGTACTCCTGGAGGGCAGGGACCTACCCCCTGTCTCTGCCATGGCAACTAGCAACAATGCATACAGCCTGTGTGTGTTCAAGCTTGTTGAATGAATATGCGCTGGATCAGATCAGAGCAATGAAAAGGGGTGGGGAAATTCTCTCCCCAGCTGGAGGCAGAAGGATGCAGGGATGCAGGGCCCTAACCATCCTCATTGAAGTTAAAGCCCCGTGCACACTTCAACTGGAAGCTAACCCTCCTCCCTCCATGGCCTTCACCACGAATCAGAGGATGCTGCCAACTGCAAAGACTGCAGCTTTAGAAGCTGTAGGAAGCCTCCTTACCAGTTTCAGCGCCCTGCTTTCCAACCAAAATATTACAGAGTTGTTCTTTGAACACCTGAAATGTGCTCCGATTGGAGCCAGCTGTGCAGAAGATGGGCTTGGATAATGGCCCGTAGGACACACAGAGAGTGGGGTGGCACAGAGGGACTCGCCCGCATTCAGCTTTTGTCTATTGGGGTGGCCGGAATTCGGGGAGATAGGCCTTGCTCTCCATGCTGGCAGTGGTGCGCCCGGAGATTTCCACAGCCGCCTTTCACTTTAAATATTAATAGCTTCCTCTGGTCTTCGTCTGACATTAAATCCCAGTCTGTTGCAGCAACAAAAGAGGAGGTCAGTATACTGGTTTAGAGGGTGGGCTCTGATCTAGGCACAAACCCTGGCCCCTCCACTCCTATTAGCTGTGTGACCTTAGAGAATTTGTGACTCATTCAGCCTTTTGAAACTTCAGTTTCCTCACCTGTAGATTGAGTATGTATTAAAGTTCTTGAGAAGCTTAATTAATGCCTGTTTAAGCATTTAGAACAGTGTCTGGTACATAGTAAGCACTCAATAAGTACTAATTATTCTTAATATTGCCAGAGTCCTGTGTGCTCTGTTTGGGTGGCTGTGCTTCCAGCTCCTCTTCCAGCTGGTTACACAAGCTGCTGTTTGGGGATCCTATGAGATCTTCACTCGGTCACTTCCTTTAAGTCTTGGATACTTGGATACTTAGGAAGAGAACCACTGACCCTGTACTCACTGAATTACTTTTCTGGGGCAAGAAAATATACTTCATTTAGGAGAAAAGTCCCATTTTTTTGGTTGAAGATGAGATACTCTTGTAGAGAGTTGACTAGGCTATAAAATTATAGACTGTTATAGCTAGAAGACATCCTGGAGGTACTAATTCAAGCTCGCATTTTTCCAAGACCCAGGATTGAGTTACTTGTGTGATTAGGGGAAGATCAAGGGCGGATCCCAGCCCTGTTCCTCCGGAACATCACTGCCCAGCTGTCCCTGGGCCCTGCTCGCACCCTGTACCTTCCGTCTGGCCCGTGTCCTTTTGGTCTTTTCTTTCTCCTCTCGCCGTCAATACTGGTCAGGCGCCCTCTTGTGCATCTCCATCACTCGCCCAGTGTTTAGCTAAACCTGCAGGAGAGAGTAATTCAGGTTCCGAGTTGGCAGGGAGCGGGAGAGAATGACAGTTGGCTCTCCTGCCCCTCCCGAAACCAACCAGGATGCCAGTCAAACCCTCCTAACAAATTGCTCCTAAGATCTTATCACCAGAGTGAAAGATTGAGTCTAGGTGATTATATGAATGGCAACTGAAACCATTTTCTCTCTGTTTCTTTTCATTTCCCACTGTCCACCATCCCCACCCCACACCTTTCTGTCAAGAGAAGTTCTTAGTTCTTGATATTTCTCTTTAATCAAGTTGACATCCTCTGGACCTAAGGAAATTCAGACTCCAGATGGGCTGCAAGACCCTGAACGAGAGCCAAAACAGAAAATAGCTCCCTGACATCAGAGAGCCCCCGGTCAAGCCCCCTTTTAATGTTTTAAAGAGATTCTCCAATGAGTTCTGCTAAATGTAATCTGTGTCAAATCTTCCCAAAGCAAGTACATCAGAGTGGCATAGGATTAAGAGTTTGCCCTCCTGGATTTGCACCCTGGCGGTATGACTTAATTTCCTATGTAGACCTGTGGTAAGGTGGATAGCCCCTCTGTCCCGCAGTTTCACCATTTGTGAAATGGGCATAGTAGTAGATCTTTATTTGTCCCAGGTAAAAACCTATCTCTAGGTTTGCTGTGAGGATTCAGTTAGTGTATGGAAAGCACTTAGAAAGCCTGGCACGTGGAAAGAGCACAATACACCTTTGCTATGATTATGAACTATTACCGGGCAAATGGAGCCTCCACTCCCCTCTCTGCACATGCCGGCATCAATAGCTAAAGTGAAATACTTTTATCCAGTTTCCCCACTCCCGTGTTCAGAGCTTGGAATCTAGCTAGACCTGTGGCCCTGGACCTGGATCAGGTAACTGCTCTGGCAATGAGGTGGGGGCTTTGACTGCTACCTTATCCTGTCACCTTGTCAGTCACTCAGAAGTCAAGAAACCCTGCATTCCAAGAGGTGTGAATTTAATTCTGTTTTAACAAATATTTATTGATCACTTTGTATATTCAATATATTGCGCTGGATACTGGGGATACTGAGGTCAGAGGTGGCCCTGGTCCTCAAGCACTTACAAATGAGACAACTAATGTGGAAACCACTAAGTAGACCTCACAGCAGCATGGTGTGTCGTAACTGTCAGGGCTGTCATGGAGTCACCTGCAGTGTGCTCGGGAAGCCGGGCCGGGATAGACCCTGCAAGAGAGACGGTGGCTGTTCATCCTCATGTCTTTGTTGCGTAGCAGGGCGCCTGGCACAGGACAGATGCTCAAAAGACCTCTGCGTATGACTAGCTCTAACCGAGGGTCTTGAGGAAGCTTCATGAAGTACACACCCTGGGTTTTAAACTTTGAAGACGGAGTCAGATTTTAAGAGGGCAAAAAAGATGGGATTGCATCAACAAAATGGGTCTATCCACACTGTGGAGATTATTCAGCCTTAAAAAGGAAGTTCTGCCCCATGCTATAACATGGATGAACCTTGGGGACATCATGCCAAGTGAAACAAGCCAGTCACAAAAAGACAAATACTGTGTCATTCCACTTATACGAGGCACCTGGAGGAGACAAATTCATAGAGAGAAAGTAGAATGGGGGTTGCCAGGGCCTGGAGGGAGAGGGAAGTGGGAGTTATTTAATAAGTACAGAGTTTCAGTTTTACAAGATGAAAAGAGTTCTGGGGATTGGTTGCATAGTGGTGTGAATGTGCTTCGGAGTACTGAATGGTACACTTAAAAATAGTTAAGATGGCAAAATGTGTAATGTGTATATTCTAGAACAATTGTTTAAAAAAAAGAACAAAGGTGTAAGGCAAGGTAGGGAGGCACGAGAGTGTAGGCTGTATTCAAGGAAAGGCTGGTTGACTGATGGGACCAAAACTTAAAGTACAGGGAGGGACATAGTGTGAGATGAGGCCAGATGGAGCCTAGATGGGCCCTGGGTGCCATGCCAAGGAGTGTGGAGTGTAGAAGTTGGGCTTTGGGATTTCATTTATTGCTCAGGTGAGTCTTCTAATATTCTGCCCAACCTGTAGGTGCTCTGGGAGCCAGTGTGCCAAGCTGTTATCCCAGTTGGACCTCAACCCATCTTCTCTGCTAAGCAGGCCTCAAGGCTCATCTCACCTGGGCCAGGGAGGGCCCAGTGCACCTGGGCACCTCTGGCTGCTGCTTCTGCTGGCTTTGGTTTGAACTGATCCTCTGCCCCCACCAAATGTTCAAGCTCCAGCTGCATTAATGGAAACTAATGAGATTCCAGCATGATTAGCCTGACTTCTTTCCCACTGAATAGTCGTAAGCAACCTCAGTGCTGCAAGCTTAACACTTAGCAAATTACTGGCTCTGACGATAGAGTTCCCTGGTTGGTAGCTGCTGCCTTAGTTTGCTTAACACGCTAGGCTTTTATCAGCTAAGACAAAGGACTGGGCCCTATCCATCGCTTCCTGTTCATCTCCATGGCTCACTCACTGTTCCCGGACTCAACATGCTGCCTGAAACACGTACACAATGAGACAGACAGACCGAAAAGCTTATTAGGAATACTTTGGTATTTGATATTGGTTTCTGGCTTTTCAGTTTAGTAACCCACTTCCACCTCTCTCTTTGGTTCTGGACTCTGCATCCCACTAGCACCAACCCCATAAGCTCCCCCAACTTAGGGTTCTCCTTTGACTTCAGATGAAAGATTCATCACATGAGTCCTGGGTTCAAGGACCCTGCTAACCAGGCCGGCTCCTGGACTACCACCACCTTAGCTTCCAGGCCTGGTTCTGCTGTTTCCTTGCTATGCGTCTCGCTCACTGCCTAGAAGCAAATACACTGAGCATCTACTCTTCCCCTCCTGGTGGTCCTTCAGGAACTTGGCTCTGGCTGTGAGTGTTTCTGAAATGAGTGATTGGGAGCAAGAGGCTGAGAGAAGGGTGTAGCCTTTGGTAGGTGCTGTAAGCCCCACGTGTTATGGAGACTTTCTCTATAAATTGGGAATTTTCTCTGACTGCCTCAGGGCATTAAACTAAAATGTGTGGCTGGATGCAGTGGCATGAGCCCGTAGTCCCAGCTACTGGGGAGGTCGAGGCGGAAGGATCACTTGAGCTCAGGAGTTAGATGTTGCAATGAGCTGTGATCATACCACAGCATACCACCAGCCTGGGCGACAGAGCAAGACCCTGTCTCTAAAAAAAATAACCTCTCGCCCTGGCTTGCGTGAGGCAAAGTCATTACTTATAACCAAAATATTTGTACCCTTATAATATCTTGAAATAAAAAAATAGTAATAATAGTAAAATAAAATAAACCAAAATGTATGAGTGTGTGTGTGTGTGTGTGTGTGCGCATGGATACCATTTTTTAAAGTAGCCCAAATGTTCACTATAAAAATTTGGACTATCCAGATTTAAAAAAAAAAAAAAAGAAGAAGAAAAAAAAATTAATGTCTCAACTTCCACACTAAAAGATAACTAGTAGTAATATCTTGGTGTAAATTCCACCACACTTTTTTTTTTTTTTTTGAGACAGAGTCTTGCTCTGTTGCTCTGACTAGAGTGCCATGGCGTCAGCCTAGCTCATAGCAGCCTCAAACTCCTGGGCTCAAGCAATCCTTCTGCCTCAGCTTCCTGAATAGCTGGGACTACAGGCATGTGCCACCATGCCCGGCTAATTTTTTATATATATTTTTAGCTGTCCAGTTAATTTGTTTCTATTTTTAGTAGAGACGGGGGTCTCGTTCTTGCTCAGGCTGGTCTCAAACTCCTGATCTCGAGCTATCCTCCTGCCCTGGCTTCCCAGAGTGCTAGGATTATAGGCATGAGCCACCGCGCCCAGCCCACCATACTTTTTTGAGACAGTCTTTAGCTCTGTTGCCCTGGCTAGAGTGCAGTGGTGTGATCATAGCTCACTGCAACCTCAAACTCCTGGGCTCAAGCCATCCTCCTGCTTCAGCCTCCCAAGTAGCTGGGACTATAGGGGTCACACCACTGCACCCAGCTAATATTTTAATTTTTTATTAAAATGAGGTCTTGGCCGGGCGCGGTGGCTCACGCCTGTAATCCTAGCACTCTGGGAGGCCGAGGCGGGCGGATCCTTTGAGCTCAGGAGTTCGAGACCAGCCTGAGCAAGAGCGAGACCCCGTCTCTACTAAAAAATAGAAAGAAATTATATGGACAACTAAAAATATATAGAAAAAATAAGCCGGGCATGGTGGCGCATGCCTGTAGTCTCAGCTACTCGGGAGGCTGAGGCAGAAGGATTGCTTGAGCCCAGGAGTTTGAGGTTGCTGTGAGCTAGACTGACGCCACGGCACTCACTCTAGCCCGGGCAACAGAGCGAGACTCTGTTTCAAAAAAAAAAAAAATAAAAAAATGAGGTCTTGCTATGGTGCTCAGGCTGGTCTTGAACTCCTGGCCTCAAGCTTTGCTCCCACCTCAGCCTCCCCAAGTGCTAGGATGACAGGTGTGAGACAATGTGCCCAGCCTCTTCCACACTTTTATACCTATAAATTGTATCTTTATACATAAAGATATATAAATTTATAATTTAATTTTTTTCACACAGTAGTGCAACAATTTATGTCATTAATCACCAACCATTTTTATGGCTGAACAGTGTTCCATGGGATTCTGTTCTGTCGCACTTCATTTAGCCAATTCCCCTTTGTTGGACACTGGGTTGTTTCTAGGGAATTCTTTTCCTTCACTATTATAAATAATTTAAGTGTCAGGGAAGCTTAGAACTGAATCTTTGACTTTGCTTTTAATTCCTTAGGATAAGATCCTAGAAGAGGAAATAACAGGTCAAAGGGTGTGCACCTTTTCAAGATTTGTGATACTCATCACCAAACAGATCCCAAGAAAGTGAATGCAGTTTCCAGTCCCACACTGTCCACCTTTCACTAACACTGTGTATTATAATTTGTTAAAATACCAATTTGATAGCTAAAGAATATATCTTTCACATTGATTATAAGGTAGGTTGTTGGTTTTTTAATATGCTTTTTGGTCATGTGTATTTATTCTGTGATTTTTCTATCCATCGTTGCCCATTTTTTCTATTTAGACTTTTTTTAATGATTGGTCAGAGCTTTTCAATACATTAAGGATATTATCTCCCTTGTCATATATGTTGCAAATTTTTTTTGGTGTTTTGTTTGCTTTTTCTTATATTTATGGTATTTTTTTGATGTAGAGAGATTGTGTATTTTTGCATGGTCTAATCTATTGGTCTTTTTCCTTTCTGACTTCTGTAATATTTTGATAATCAGTATTGGGAAGGCCTTCCCTGCTCATTAAAGCATTCTTTTTCATTTGATTTAACTCTGAGTTCTAGGAACATGATACTTCAAGTGATTTTATCTCCAGAATCCTTGACCTCAGCCTCCCAAAGACCTGGAGTCAAAGGAGGGAATATGAAAATGTATAATAGATGTTGACACAGACGCCATATCTAATAGACATTCTGAAGGCTGGAGAAGGACTTAAATCTGCTCTAGTCTAGGTGACAGTCTGACCAATCCAGTTTCTGCTTCAACGCCCCTAGTGATCTTACCCAGGGGATTTTACTTCTTGTTCAAAGCTTTACTAAAGTTTTCTGGGTTCAGAATAATGTCAACATCTTCCCAAGCATCTCTCTCCCAGGAACTCTCAGTGTCACCAAACCATGTGGCCTGCTCACCAATACATTCACCCCATGCAGGGCACAGGTCACCCCAGGCAATTACAGGTGGAGATGTGCAGAGAGAAAGGAGAAGGGATTGAACCTGGGTCACAGAATTCTTCACCCTCAGCATGGAAACACTGACTGCAAGCCTGGTGTGCTGTTCACACCTGGGCTATGTCACCTCTTCCTGGGTTTGAAAATGTTCACTCACACAAGCTTGCACAGACATGCACACACTTTCTAACCTCACTCTTCTGCTAGCACATTCTAAATGGGAGAACCTGGCTCTGTAAATTGAAGAGGGGGGAGGGGAAGGAAGGAAATAAAACCTTCAGTAGGAACAGTAAGAAGATGTGCATTGAGCATGTGCAGAGTAATTTTTCTTCTGCATGCTTTATTAAAGAATTATATGACATAATTATACGTTATAATGTCTTTACACATATTTATGGTAATTACGTCAATGCACATTTGATGTTCTGTAATTACAGTAAATACACAACAATCCTGACAAATCGCTTGATCAAGAATTCAAATTCCCTAAGTGAAGACCGGGAGAAAAGACATTAACTCGTCTCTTTCCTGACTGCCCAGCCCCTGCTTAGACCTCTGCCTTTTACTGGCAGTTTTGGAGGTAGTTTGTGTCCCTGGCTGTTATCAAGGCACAGTTACAGTCATTTCCACCAGGGATGTCCCTGAGACTGGTCCCTACAGCGAGACTTTGGTCATTTCCTCCATGCTGCTGTTGTGTATGCTGGTTGTATAGGAGGACAGGCCCTGACGGTGCCCCAGGAGCAAACAAGCAGTGAATATTTGTATTTGGTGAGTCCTCTGTGAAAATAATTGTCCTGGAGGTGTGGGGAAATACAAGAAAGTTGTTTGAAAGATTCCATCTCCAGTGGAAATTGGAGTGAAAAGAACAACACAGAAGCACCTTCCTTGCTGGCAGTCTCAAAGTCACTTTATAACTCAGTCAGTTCCTAAGGGTGGGGCGTGTCCGGTTCTCTAGCCCCTGAGAAGAATGCATTGGGACTGTTTCACAGTGAGGCTGTGATCCCACCTATCTGTGTGTGGCGTTGCGTGCATGGAATACACTGGATAATTTTCTTCTCTTACGTGAATATATTTTATTGTCTCATGGTCTCTGGATTCTGGTGTTGGGGGGGTTTGTGGTTCTTGCTAACTAGGACCTGTGGCCAGTTTATCAAGAACGATCAACAATTGGTGTAATTGTTGTCTCAACCAAGATACATCTTCTATACTGTGCTTATATGTCAGTCCCAATCCTTCCTAAGGCCTGGAGGAAGTGGTTTTTTACCTTTGTCCTGACAAGTTCCTGGTCAGAACCATCCATGGACTCAGCCCGAAGAAGAAGCCCTGGGCTTCCAGGAGGCAAAACTAGAAACTGAGTCCAGGATTTGGGCTCTGAATCCCCATAGGGATGTAACAATGGCTCATCTTCCTGGATTTCCTCCCGTGAAAGGAGTTTGCTATGAGGCAAGTTGTAGAATTGAAGGAACCCAGGGCCAGAGGCGGGAAGCCCTGGTTCCCTTTATTCTTGTCTAACCCTGACCCTCTCTCTGGGGAAAAGGTACCTTCTTACCTACTTCACTGGGTCTTGAGCTACTAGATGGTAAGGAGTTTGAAAAGTTAAAGCTTTAAATAAATGTAAGGTCTTTGCAACAAACTGCTTCCCGTGCCCAGCGCCGACTTCCTTTAGCATGAAAGCAGGAACAACCCTCCCCGTTTGCATCCACCGATTTCATCCCACCTCTGTGACCTGGAGAAACCAATTATCCCTGGAACAGGTGGTCTTGCAGGGTGATTTCACGGGGGAGGAGATCTGTTAATGCTGGTTCAGATGGGAACCAGAGTAAAGGAGGAAAATGAGGGCTCATAAGTAGCAAACTTATTGACTAATGTCATTCTTAGTCATGAAGTCTCCGTGTTTCCTATGTACTGAAATCAAAGCAATTATGGATTTAAATGAAGCTGGATCCCATGGTGTGGGAAAATGCTTGTTTTAGCCCAAGATGGGGGCTCGAGGTGAGTGACCCCTCACACCCCTGGTAATGAAAGCGCCTGGAAGCTGGCTTCGCAGGATGGTAATTGCTGCAGGCTGAGAAGGGATCTGGCTGCGCTAATGATGCCCTGGTCCTTTTTAGGGGCCTCACTCCAGTTTTCCTGGAGCTCCAGGATTGCGAAGGCATGTAGCACGGTAGAAATGAACACACGAACACGCGCATCTTAACATTTTGCATTTTCCAAACATTGCCATCATCGTTTAGTCTTCTTTTTTTTAATTGTTAATTACTCAGGACCTGGTAAATTTAGATGGATGCCTCATCCATGTATTTAAACATGTGAGCAATTGAAATGGAAACAGATGTAGCGTTTTCTTTCTTTCTTATTTTTTTTTTTTTCTTTTTAGTGAGGACTTTGCACGGCCAGGAACCATAATTCATATTTTCTTCACACTCACAAAAGACTGCTGGAACCAAGTTTGTGTTGGAAAACAGATTTTTCTAGGCTCTTTCTGGTTGGGTGCTGTTGGGGTATGTTTTTAGCTGCTGTTCATTTACCAACTACTAGAAAGGTGGGCCTAGAAGGAAAGTAGACCCAGGCTTGTTCCTTTTCACATGGATTCAGGAAAGAAAATGGGAAGTTTATGCTCTTTGGATGGTCTTTGAAGATGGGAAGGTACGAGAACCCAAAAGATTTGTTAGTGAAATCAGAGCAAGGCCATTTCTCGGGAAACAATTTCTTGCCTCAGGAAAAAAAGAACAAAGAAAGAAATTCAGTTCTTCTACTTTCTGAGGGTTGATGCTTTGGAGGTGGAGGGCAGGAGTTTGAAATTAAATATTCGGGAGAGAAATTCAGCAAGAGACAAAATCTCCAGCAAGAGAATGTCCATTAAATCTCAGTGATGGGATTGCCAGTAAAGACAGTTTCCACCCCGCTCTCCCTCGTTCCCTCGCCTCTTCCCCACCAGCAGTACTGGGGAGTTCAGTAACTCCCCCACAGGGATGTTGCTCTGTTCTCTCCAGCTCTGGATAATGCCTCGGCTGCTGAACTACCAACTGCGGTCCCTGGGGATTGAAAATTAATTTCTTTCCCTGCCCCACGAGGCTGATCCCAGCTGGCCGTGCCTCAACTGGGCACTGGGGTCAGATGCTTGCAACGACCAGGTGCTTGGAGTAAATGATCAGGGCCTCGGGCCGAGAAGGCTCCTAACAATTTGGAAATGCCATTTTCCGCTTAACTCAATTGCAGCTCATCCAGCTGTCCCTGAGCAAGATTCAATTATCAGGCTGATGCATGTTCCCACTTCCCCCTCCAGCTCTTGCCTGTGCTTTCTGGGGAGCTGTGTAGTGTCCACTTTTTCTGGCAGCTCCAGGCGATGGGATTCCAATAACTAAGAGAGACGGGATTTTTCTACCCCTTGTCAGCTTCGGGTTACCTGAGCAACTCTGACGTCCAGTGGAAGAGCACTGGACTGTGAGTTGGAAGACACTGGTTCTAGCTGTGTGGCCTTGGGCAAGTTGCTTAGCCTTCCTGAGCCTCGGTTTCTTCCTCTGTACTGTAATAAAGTTATACCAGATGATCTCTGGGTTTCATCATCATCTAGTTCTAAAATCCCAAGGAATCTACCTTAGCACACGTTACTGAGGATACCAAAGCACTTCCTTGACAGGAGTGTATTCATTCTCAAAAATTGATTCCAAAGACACTGAAGTCACAGAGGAACTGATACAGCTGGAACTCAAGCCAGATGTTCAAGCTTCTGACCCAAGGTCTTTTGCATCCACTTCTTCTAGAAGCCCAGATGTCTTCGTGGAGTCCTGCATGTTACTACAGGCACCTTGCTGGCCAGACGTGGATGGGAGGGAGGGAGTAGAGACTGTCACCTGAGGCAAAATCCAGTTGGATGTTGTCCTGGAGACGCTGCCTTTCCAGGTCCCCCGCCTCTCGATCTTCAGTTTGTGAGGCTGTCAATGGAAACTGGATCCAAGTGTTTCTGATTCAATGATGTTTGCCCAAATGCTGTTTCTTAAGAACTGTTGGATGCCCAAGATGCTTTCTGAGTCTGTTTTCTTTTTCCAACAAGCCCGTTTCTTTTCCTGGAAGTGGGACATGGCATGAAGCCGGTGGAGTCTGAACCCAAGTCTATTCCAACTCCTTTCTAAACTTGGATTCCATTGCAATGAGAAGCCCTTCCTCCTACCCCTCCCGGAGGTCCTGGGAGGCTGTGGCTGTTAGTAACATCGACTGAATGCAGCCGTCTTCCTGCTTAAGAGCTTAGACATAGCTCCCACACATCCGTGTTTCATTTCGTCTTCAAACCATATTGGGAGGAAGGGTTAGTGTCTCCATCATGCACATGAAGAACTAAGACCAGAAGCCATAATTGCAGATTCCACAGTCAGAGCTGGGCCCGCAGCCCTTGCTCTTCTTAGCATCACACACACACACACACACACACACACACACAGACAGACACACCCCGTGAGGACATGCTCTGTTTCAGACCAAGAACAACCCCTCCTAGTGGTGCTGCCTCGGCCCTATCACAGCTCCTCTTTGTCACCTTTTTGGCTATTTGGACACGACTTTCTTCTCTGGCTTCCCAGTTCTCCCAGCAGCCCAGCTTGCTCCTAGAA
Organism: Eulemur rufifrons; assembly: GCF_041146395.1. Classification (NCBI taxonomy): domain Eukaryota; kingdom Metazoa; phylum Chordata; class Mammalia; order Primates; family Lemuridae; genus Eulemur; species Eulemur rufifrons. The sequence goes on from NC_090994.1 coordinate 8,222,460, forward strand.
GTCCCCAGCTTTGTTCCTTTCCAGTTCCTCTCTATTCCTTCCCACCAGTAGGCAGTCCCTGTTGTCTGGCTGTTCTCATTCCAGATGCTGGCCAGTGAGGACTAGCCCCGCTCACTCTTGCCTGTCCGCCTCCTCCATTGTTTTTGGGAGGGTCCCGTCAACCCTGACCCTGAACCAGGGGAGGCTTGGCAGTAGGAAGAACAGTAATCCCAGCCCTATCACTTGCTGGCCCAGGTCCTGGAGCCCGCCACTTATCCTTTCTAAGCCATGGGTCGTTTTGTTTTGTTGCTTAAAAGGGTATGACAATAGTACCTTCTTCTCGCACAGTGTTCCTGGGGGATCCAATGAGTCCGTATTTGTGGATGTACTTGGTGAGCTGCAAAATACCAGGCAGACACAAGCCCCTCTCTGCCCTCTGCCCCCACCCTAATTTGCTCTCCATTTCTTCCCACCCAGCATTTACCAAATGCCCACATGTGCTACCTCCTTCTCAGAGTACTCCCAGGTTCTCTGTCCCAGCCCTGCTCACAAACCAGTTGCATTCCACAGCAACAGATGACAAATTAAAGCCACGGACACTTGAACGTCTCGGGTTGGCTCCATGTGAAAGAAATCAGAAGCATCAGATTTTGACATCTTAAAAAAAATTTTTTTTTTTTTGCATAAAAAGTAGATGTGAAGAGTGAAGAGTTGTACTAACACCCCAGGCCAAATAGCACTTTCAAGACAGCATGGCAGGTGACACCCAGGATGTCAGAGAACGTGACAGCAGCACTGGGGACGTGAATCGCATAATGCCACACATCAGCGTTGCCAGCAGAGCCAGGATAACTTGGCAGTGGGCACAGAAACACCGTCTGGGTCAGAAGATGCCAAGAAGAGCTGGTGTGTTATCATTAGCACAAGCAACACACAGATTCAACCAAAGCTGCTAATTCCAAGTTGCCATGTCTTCCACCCCATCTCTCTGCCCTCTAACTGACCTCGGCTTGCTAGCTTTTCTTTCCCCTGCCCGTGCGGTGGGATTTACACGTTCTTATCCATACTGTAAGCACCTTGAGGGCAAGAACCAGGTCTTAAATGCTAAAAACACGTCCTGCAGGAGAAGGCATTTAATATCTATTAACTCATTGACACCCATAATCTAGTTTTGCTCAGGGCCTCAGCTTCTCCCATTTTACAAATGGGAGAATAATTCCAAATCTTCTAAAGGGTGGAAAAGAACAAATTTCGTATCCATGGGGAATGTTGAAGCTGTCTAGTAGAACTGCTTTGTGTTCATCTTCATTTCTGACTGTGACCTTAGCTATCCATTCTCGCCGAAATCTTTATGGTTCCAAGCACTGAACTGGGAATTGAGGTACTTGCTGCTTTCCAGATCTCTGCCATTGGACTATTCCAGAGGGAAGGGGAGTGAAGATCTCTGACTCTCTGAGTGACAGTGGTTAGTTCTTCTAAAAAGAGGTCAGAGACCAGAAACCTGTGATTCTAACACTCTGGGAGGCCAAGGCAGGAGGATCGCTTGAAGTCAGGAGTTCGAGACCAGAGACTAGGCAGTATACTTCTGTCTTTAATGGGTATTTCTCCAAAGGGAAAGAATTCTGTTCCCTCAGCAGTCCCACCTTCTTGCCAAAACCCCCTTTTTCTTGATGACACTTATCTTCTCTTCCCTGAAAACACAGCAGAGGAAAGGAAGTTTCTCCTTCCGTCCTAATTGCCATGGCTGCTACCAAACATCCAGTGTCTCCACCTTTGGAACTTCGTCTCCTCCTTTCCACTTGCCTCTTTTTCTCTGGCTACCAGGCAGTCAGACTTGATCTGTTTCTCATGGCTCCAAGTGGAATTTGACTCCGTGCACGGAAACAGCCAGGCAGAGCTGACAGCACTGTCAGACAGTGAGCACAGCTCCTGACACGTGCCCGGGGAGTGCACGCACGCTCGCACACGCAGCCGTGCACACACGCTTCCTTTTCTCTGTGCCCACACGGGATTCCCTCTCTGGTGTCCCTGTTGGCTCGTCCCAAATGCTCATCCTCCCTGGTGTACTGTACCCCACACCCAGCAGGCAGACAGCCCTCTCTTGCCTTCCCTACTCCCCACAAATCCAGGGCGGGAGGCAGGAAGAGCCGCACTCTGTTGGATAATGAGTTGAGAACTTACAGCCTCTCGCGTCTCTCTCTGGCTGGTGACTGACACAAATGGAATTCATCTTTAATCATCTGTTAACTCATTGTCTATTATAGCTCTTTAATAGCTCCATAGATATTCTTAATGAAGCATGATTTAAGGTATTTACAGCACATGGACCGACAGACATCACTCACAGTGTGCAGGTAATGAGGCATAAAACAGCTTTTGAATTCCCCCCAAAAGAGAAAGCGACAGAGAGAGAGAAAGAGCTTTAGCACTGGGGCAAAAAAAAAAAAAAAAAAGAAAACACAAAACTAAAAGCCTTGTGTTGTAGGGTTTGTTTTAAAATGTTTAGGCATTTAAAGTCATTTTAGCTCTTTTGAGGTGTTTGGCTCACAGAATTCAGCAATTACCCCCACTGAGAGTGGCAGGCTCCGGTTCCAAAGGTTCCCACAGCCGCCTCAGGCCCAGCCGTCTCTCCTGGCACATTTTGAGAGCTGGGAGTGCTGTTAAACGGGACTGCTCAAGGGGGCATATGGAACTCAGACTGTCATTGGGTTCCTCCACCCGCCTAGTCTTCCCTGGTGGTGTTCCCAAGGACAGTATCCTACAGTGAAAGGGGTGGTGACCATCCTTGCAGGGAAGGACACAGGGGCTGGGGTTGCCCTCCCAGCCAGCCGGTAGACATGCTGCCTGGGGCTGGCTGGTGCCTCTGCTCTCGCTTCCAAAAACCCAGGCAGCCTTATTCTTCAAAATAAATGGCCAGGCATGGCGGCTCACACCTGTGATCCTGGCACTTTGGAAGGCCACAGTGGGAGGATTGCTTGAGGCCAGTAGTTCAAGACCAGCCTGGGCAATATGGTGAGATGCCCTCCCCACTGCCCTACCCCCATCTGTACAAAAAATTTAAAAATTAGCTGGGCATGGTGGTGCATACCAATAGTCCCAGCTACTTGGGAAGTTGAGGCAGGAGGATCTCTTGAGCCCAGGAGTTTGAGGCTACAGTGAGCTGTATGATTGCACCACTGCACTCTAGAGGGGACATAGCCTGTCATCTTACCAATGAGGAGACCTGAAGTTACCTGGCCAATCAGGGACAAAACCAGAACTGAAACCAGGGTCTCCTGTCCCTCGGGGGATCCTCCTCTCACCCCGTGGTAGTGCTCTGGGTTCCAACTAGACAGAATCCATAGAATCTCCGAGAAAATGAGGATTTAAAGGGAGCCCTGGCCGGGCGCGGTGGCTCACGCCTGTAATCCTAGCTCTCTGGGAGGCCGAGGTGGGCGGATCGTTTGAGCTCAGGAGTTCGAGACCAGCCTGAGCAAGAGCGAGACCCCATCTCTACTAAAAATAGAAAGAAATTATATGGACAGCTAAAAATATATACAGAAAAAATTAGCCGGGCATGGTGGTGCATGCCTGTAGTCCCAGCTACTCGGGAGGCTGAGACAGGAGGATCGCTTGAGCCCAGGAGTTTGAGGTTGCTGTGAGCTAGGCTGACGCCACGGCACTCACTCTAGCCCGGGCAACAGAGTGAGATTCTGTCTCAAAATAAATAAATAAATAAATAAAGGGAGCCCCAAACATTCTTTAGGGGAAAAAGAGAATATAAAATAAAGGGAGCGGAGAAAGAGATAGGGGTGGGTGGGGATCGCTTTCCAAGGATGTGCTTTAAATAAGCAGAAGCGACACCTTAAATGGCTGTGTGCCTGGGCAGATCTGAACTCCAGCTCTGACCCCTGCCACCTTGGGACAGGCCTTGAAACAGACTTCCTGACATTCCCCACTTCCTTTCTCTGCCTCAGAGGGATGGGGCCAGCCAACCAGCCTTCCCCACAGCCAGGGCATGTTGTGAAGAAATATGACTGTGCAGGGAGTGGACATTAATGTCACCCACAGGGATGACAGTGGCGCCACTTTTATCTTGAGGCCCAGGTCACCAGGATCCCCTTCTTTCTGTCTCCACAGCTTTCCATTGTCCCCCCACCAGGCTGTCTCCACGTGGCCTGAGCCCATTTGCATCAAGTCCCCTACCTGCAGCTCAGCAGTGCTGGCCACTCTCGGGCCGTGGTAGATGTGGGCAGGGAACGGGAGACCCCAGGCCTGGCAGGTTCCCCCTCACAAAGGAGCGGAGTCGGGTGCTTTGGGATCAGCACCACGACCTGGCTTGGTGGGTGCAGGCCAAGGCTCCCTGCCGCTCTCACCTTCTCCTCTCCAAGAGGAGGAAGGACTGTGAGATCGCAGCGGGGGCACTTCCGGTACCACTGGCCCAGCAGCCAAATGAGAAGGTGGGCCTGGGGTGGGCGAGGGAACCGGCCGGGAGTCCACAGAATGGGGTGATGAGGACGCCCACATCGGCTTGATTAAGGTCACCGGATTCTCTCCCAGTCCAAGTTCAGTGCCTTTTAAAGCAGTAGGCCCTCACTTCTAAGAGTCACCCCCACCTTTCCACTCTGGAGAAGGGGGCCGTGCAGGGGAAGGAACCGGCCTGGGTCCTTCAGGATCAGAACTCTGGTCCCGGCACTTCCAAGGCCATTGCTTCTCCCAAGCTGCCTCTTCCCACGCCTGTGAGAGGCCAGTGACTGCGGGAGGCAGCCGGACGCCCTGACCTCTGCGTACGAGTGTGCGTGGGGGGCTCAGGGTGGCATTGTGAGGACACAGGCTGGAGAAGGAGCCCTCCCAGGCCAGCTCAGCGGTGGAGGGCAGTGTGGGAGAGGGGCATCGAGCCCCACTCACAGGGTGTTTCTCCTGGCGTCTGTGCCCCATCCCTATGCCAGCCTCCGCCTTCCGAGTCATCCCCCAGCAAGCCCAGCCCAAGCAAGAAGGAGTACGAGCGCAGGGACGTCCCAGGGCATTGCTGACCATGTCGTTCGTTTGTTTGTTGATTGGTGCATCAGTTCTGTGCCTGGCCAGGCATCCTGCCAAGTCCAGAGGGTAGCAGAGCAGCTTGCCCAGAGGGGCCTGTGGTCTGGTCGGAGGACAGGTTTCTAAAGAAATAGCATCTAACAGTGGCTTAAGGAGGTGAGACATGCCTTATGGTGCATGAGGGCAGAATGAATCTGGGTGGAATAATTGTGATATTTAGGATGGACTTCTCAACCTTAAGGGTGGCGAGGCATTTCTCCCAACAGGCCACAGAGCTGCATATAGAGCAGACCTGCCTTCCAAAGTGCACAGACTCATGGAACGGCAAGATTGGAGGAGGCCTTTACAGCTTCCCCTACAACATCCCTACCATGCAATGGTGAATTTATTTCCCTCCCATCCCCACTCGGACTCCCAAGCAGTCCATTTCACGACTGCTCGGTGCTGCCTCTTAGAAAGTCCTCCTTGAAACCCATCCCTCCTTACTGTCCACCGCAGAGCCTGCTTCTACCCCTTCAAGAAGAGAGGCTGATGTGGGGGAGTGGGGGGCGGTGAAGACCAGACAGGGAATGGCAGGCTGGCAGCCCCTTGGTGGTCCTGGAAACTGAATCCCCTCTATGCTGGGTCATTGTGGCTCCTTATGATCTCACCCATACAGAGCTTTGGCTTGCTGTGACCCTGACCTCTACCACCCCCAGCTAACAGAGCCTGGTTCAGCCTGCTGAGGGTGGGATAGAATGGGCCCACCTGGCTTCTCTTGTGCCAGGGCATACCTGTCTGGTTAATGGGTTGGCTGGCCCTGGTCAAGTGCCCCGCGTGGTCCAATCAACTCAAGACCACGGGTTGAGAGCAGGGGAGTGGGTCAGAGTCAGTCTGGATATGCCGACCTCCTGCTGCGGGCAAAGTAGCAACCCCGCCAGGGAGTCAGGGCACACCTCTGAAAGCCCTAGGCTAGGAAGGGGTAAGCTCTCTGAATACCTAGAGCCGATATAGCCCCATCAGACCAATTTTCCAAATAGAGAGGAGAAAGGAGAACACAGTTAAGTGAAAGGGGAGAAAATCTCATAGGAAACTATCTGGATACTTGACATGTTCTAGCCAGGCAAGGCCTTGCAAGCTGGGATTTCCTTGTGGCACAGTCTCATCATAATTTATAGTGAGTTCTTTCTCTGTCAGCTGAAAAATGCCAGTTTGTAGCTGTACGAGTGTCTGTGGAGAATTGCTGGGGCCCCATCTTGGTGCTTGTTCTGTAGTTATTAATATATCTGCGACAATATGAGCATGCAGGTTAATTATCTCAGTAGCGTTTTCTTCCTTCCACAACCAAATCAGCGCCTTTGTGCTATTTGAGGAGGATTTGAGTTAACTTGCTCTGAAGATGGAAAAGCCAAGCCCCCCAAGAGTGAAGTGCTTGTTAGAAATGTCACTTCAGAGTGCTGATTCGAGAGTTCGAGGAGCTAAGGGCATAGCCTGGCCTCGGGCTCCTGTGAGTGTCTTTTTTTCCACCTCTCATAGTGTCATCTTCACCCTTGATTCAGAATCCAGGCTCGTCAAGCTTCCCAGAGAACTCAGGAGTGGGTCCTTGTTATCAGCTAAAGTCGTTACTTAAGAATATTTCTGAAAAACACACATGTCTAGGGTAAGGCCACCATCCAACCCCAAAACATCCACTGGAGACCAGCCCCATCTTTCCTAGATGATTTTGGAATTTTCTAGATGATTCTATTCATGGATTCGCCATGCAACAGGTCACTGAGCACCATCAGGTGTGCCCCAGGTTCTCCTGGGCCTGGTTTCTCTTATTTTATTCCCTGACATTAGGAAATGTTTTTAGCAAAGCGTGCGTGTGACACTTAGATGGAGCAACCAGTTTCCTAGGAAACTGTTCTATACACGTTCCCCTTCTTGGTGTCATTTGGATCTGGCTGCCTCGATTGGCCTTCTCCCTCGGCCCCTCCATTATCATATCAGCTGAGCAGCTCCTAACCGGGACTGGCTACGTGATTTGCAAAGCCCAGTACAAAATGGAAATGCAGGGCCCCTAGTTCAAAGATTATCAAGGATTTCAAGATGGCAACAATAGAGCATTAAACCAAGCACCAGCCCTTCTAAGTGTGGGGCCCTGAGCAGCTGCACGGGCTGCCCACCCTAAGGCCAGCCCTGCTTCTAATGGCAGTAACAACAGCCCTGCACACACTTCCTGTGGCCTATAGCCTCATGGGGATCCTGGTCTAGTGACCGAGGCACGCTCTTCCCATTTCACTGCCATAGCATTCCAAAGCTCCGTGGACTCAGATTTTTAAGGCTCTCCCTAATGCACCCGAAGGCAGGGCTCATATATTTGTAGGGACCCAATTACTTTTTGTAAACCATATTCACTCTACTCAGAATATACGCATAATATTTCCTACCTCTTTCAGCCCAACAAGAGCATCAGAGCTGGCACCCTGGGTCCAAGTGAACCACGGTCCGGTCCGTCCAGCCGTGAATGCTGCCCCTGTCCACTGCACCCAGAGACTTCTAATTACCACAACTCTCCAAGTCTCTTTTCTGCTCTTAGTCCTTAAAGATCTGCTCCTAAAAGTCACATCTACCCAAGAATCCATTGTGAATCAATCACCCACAAGTTTCTCCAGACATTTTAAAGAGCAATTTGTATTTTCAACCTGTCTCACCTCTGGGGGTAATGAATTAGACGAATTGACTACCCACTGTGTAAGTTAGCAGTTCCTTTTATCTAGACTAACTGCTTCCCTTTCAAGTGTCAGAGTTTGCTCTAGTTCTGCCTTCCAGGATTTGATGACCAAGGCTGTGTTTGAACATTTGTACTCTTAGTAATTTGGAATACTTTGATCATGCCTCATCTCCTTCTCCTGTCCTCATGTGGCCTCTCCTCCCTCGCCCATTCTTTCTATTTGACCACTTGAGCGGCCCCTTTCTGCAGTGCTGGAAACAAAGGCCTCTAGGCAGGCCTGCGAGGGTTCTGCTCCACAAAGGCAGTGCAAAGGCGTTTCCTTCCTAGTTAAGCCCGACCTTTCCTTGTTTTTCTGGGTTATGGTGGCCCTTTGGAAACAGTCTTAGGGACTCTTACCCTTTTCTGAATTGTCCTCCCAAAAGTACATGCAGGATTCTTCCTGCCAGGGCCTGGCCTGGCCTGGCCTGGGCCTGCCCAGTTTCTATGTTCTCATGTAGCCTCTCCCAGTCAGCCTGGATTTATCCCCACCAGGTGGCATTTCCACACTCCTGATCATCTGATTGCCTGGGGAGTCTCACTGCACACCTCTTCTTCCGTAAAAGTGTAGAATAAAAGGCCTAGAATTGAACCCAAAAGAATGCAATCTAGAAGTAAGTGGAGAAAGAGATGTTTGTTGCTTTATTAGTTGCTGTCTCTGAGCTGTTTCCTCTCCATGACAAAATATTTGGCACCCAAGGTCCTTAATTTTGAAAGTAACCTTGTCAAAAGCTTTTGAAAGACTAAATACAATTTCCCTTCCCACTAAGTCATTTACCCCCTATAGAACTCTGACAGACTAAAGAGGCACGATTGCACTTCGCAGAAATCCTACTTCCTCCCCCTCAAAGGGCAGCAGGAAGAGTGGCTAAGAGCCCCCGCTTCACAGTCGGAGGGAACCGGGCTTGATTTTTGCCTTTGCCACTTACTAATGACGTGCCCTTGGGCAACTTACTCAGACTCCCCGAGCCTCAGTTTTCTCAGCTTTAAAATGGAAATGACAGTGCTCCTCTGGTATGTTGGCGGCGGAATTAAACGAAAGGAGGGATGTGAAGAGTTTGGCATATAGTATAAAAGAGCTCGATTAATGGTAGCTATTATTTGTTTGATAGTCTTTTATTACTGGTTTCATCAATTTATACATACAGGGTTTACTTTTGAAGGAAAGGCTTTTACTTGGCGGTAATCGTCTTGGCTATTCCTAGTACCATTAGTTATACATTTCATGTATTTCGTTCATGCATTGACACACACATTTGCTATGCAAGTCCCGTGCGTCAGGCAATGTGCAGAAGTACTCAGCAGAGGACACGAAAAGCCAGCCGGCAGTCAGTCCCTGGCAGAGTTCACACAGTGATGGGGAAAGGCAACACACCAAAAACTAATGTGATGTAACTGGTCTTCAACACAGATATTCTCTCGGGGAACTGATTCACATTCTTTCCAATCAAGACGTTGGCCCAAGGAGAACATGTGGATATTCCCAAGATAATTCCAAAAATTTGTCAACAGGCAAGCGTTATTCGCAACTCGCCACCTCCTAATTCCTTAATAAGAGAACCAGGTTCTTTTGGGAGCCCCCAGCCAACAGGACCACATTGTCACCCACACCTGTGTATTTTAAAAATTCTTTGATAAAGACCTGCCAGTCCCCACTGAACCTAGTTTCAAGGAAGATCTAGAACATGCTGATCAGTTTAGAGGGTAATTGGAAGTGAAGAAGACAGCAAAAATCTATCTGATACCTGGAAAATGTTTTGCACTGTAACCATCATCAGATATGATTCCTCTGATTCTCTGAGCCTTTCCAGAATTCTAAAAATTCCTTTGAGGGGTATGGAGAATAGTATAGTGTCCCACCAAAAAAAAAAGATTTCCCCAACAAATGTCTTATTTACAACAGACCAGTCACATTCTGTGGGTTTCTTTCAAGTGAAAACACTTCCTTAAAATTGGAAGAAGACTTAGAAATCACATGGCTGTCTTCCCTTAATTCATCTCTTTCTTTCCTCATCAATTTCACTCCTAAAAAGCTCAATAGAGCCTTCCTCCTCCCCATTCTGTTGGGGGTTTGGGCGAGGAGGGTAAGGCCACCATATTCGGCTTCATAAGATGAGATGCGACACTTGTTGGGCCCCTCCCCTGGGCAAGCCAGGCAGTGGGAGGGAAGGTGCCAGAAGAAATCACAAGGGCCCATCAGGTTGTGGTTCTCACAGTTATGCCTTGTTTAGCACCCATGGGAAGACAGAAGCCCCCATACGCTATGCTCACAAATCGGAGCGCTTCAAACCCACACGTATTTGTTTTGTGCTTTTAGTAGCTATTGTATTTCACACACCAAGTCTTAATCATCCTTTATAGTTCTCCTAACCCTCCATCAGAAGAATTCTTAATATTCTGTAGTAACCCACTTACTCTCCTAAAAGCCCTTTAAGAAAGGGGGTCATTGAGATTAACCCCTCCCGTTTGGTTTATGGAACATCAGAGGCCCAGACCAGAGCCTCCACCTCCCCACCAGGCCTTCCTGATCCACCAGCATTTCTTCCAGGCCTCGATCCCAGCTAGAGCCACGGAGCAGGCCGTACCGTGCCACACCGTCTGAAAAGCCTCTGCCTCGTCTTGAGGGCCCCACCCCTCCCCAGCACCTCCTCACTGGGTAGCCGACCGAGGACCCAATCCTATGGCGACCAACACCACCTCTAAAAGGCTGAACCACCAGGCTGGCCTCTCACCCCCATCTAGCTGGGCCTGGTCATCCCCTACAAGTGTGAAAAACGCCACCTTTGCAGGCCGGAATCCGAAAGAAATTGGAAACCTGCTGCTAGCTCCATTCCCACTCTCTTCTCATGTTTGCTGTTATTTTTTAACACTTTTTTTTTTCTCATAAAAGCACTATCCTCTTCCCCAGAGCTTGCCTGTAGCGAAGGCATGGTCTGTACAACTGCAATTATTTCAGAGAACAGATGGAGTGAGGAGCAGAAAGTCTGTTAATAGTAATAGAAATGCTACATGTTAACCTGGACAGCACATGATGACAGTCCCATGACTACCCGTTCTGTTCCCACCAGCTGGGCAACCAAAGTAGGAATGAGATATTCACAAACACAACCATCAGCCATGTAGCCACCTAAAGTTAGAACTCAAATTCCTTCACACTAGGGGCCCTGGCAACTGCGGTGGCTTAGGCCGGGAGCAGAAGAGGCCACGCCACAGCTCAGCGCCAGGCGGAGCAGAATTGCCCTGGCTTTGGCTCAACCGCCAAGGCTTTCTGGGTCAGCTGAGGGCCAGACCCAGCTTTTAGGCAGATGCCAAATTTGCCGGCCCCAGCCAGGAGCCAATCCAACCAGTGTTTTCCATGGAGGGGGGCGTTAGGTCTGCTGAGCTGAGCTTGACTCCCTGGGAGGCGGTGGAGTGTGTGAGTGAGTCTCGAGGCTTCAGCTCCCCCTGGCCGAGACAGGCTCCATAGCAAGTGACGCTGTGTCAGGGCCAGCAGCACAAGGGGCTTGTCCAGCTCTGGGGCCAGAAATCTCCTCCCCCTTCCTAGAACGTCAAAACAGCAATGTCTTAGCCTAACAGAGGAAATGGGTAAATTCATTTCAACAAATATTTCTTAAGCACCTACTTGTGCAAGAAAATACGCAAGGCACTTCGGGAGCAACAAATAATAGTTCCACCTTTAAGAAAACAATAATCTAATAAGAGAGACCAAAGGAAGCCCACATATAACCAAACACATAGCAGAATTTGGCAAGTGCAAGCAAATGCTATCGGGGTTCAAAGAACAAGGACGTTGTCTCTGGTTCAAGGGGCTCGGAAGATGTCCTCATAGATGAGCTGTCTTGAATAATGAGAAGAATTTTCTGGTGGACAGAGAGACCCTGCAAAGCAAGAATCACACCGGAGGTCAGAAACATCCCCAGTCTGTGTGGGCACATGTAGGGGTTTGATGGGGTCAGCTGGACAAGCCGGCTGTGGAGGTTCTCAAACCGGGTCATAAAGTTTATATTTATGTCGCGAGTCTGTGGCAAGCTGGCCTTTAGGAAGATTATGGGGTAGTAATAGGCTTGCAAGAGCCAATTCTGCACATCTTCCCAACTCTGCATCCAGTGACTTCACGTTGGTAGCCTGGGTGGAACATGGTGTGAATATTTACCCACAGAAACGAGCAAACGCTACAAATCAGGGCCTGATTTTTTTTTTTTTTCCCCAGAGAGTTGGTTTATTAAGACGCCACTAGTTACTCTAATTGTAGAAAGGCCCCAAATGAGTAGGAAGGCAGGGACAGAGGTTAGAAGGCCAGTTAGGACACCACTGAAATAGTAGAGGCAAGAGCTGGCACAGACCTCGCCCAAGGGTGTCAGAGAGAATGGGGAATGGAGAGAATGGATCCTAGAGAGACCCTGAACTTGTAAATCAATAAGAATTGGGCATGAATGGAGAGAGGAGAGTCGAAAGATGATTCATACTTTGAATTTGATGGCTGACAAAATGGCAATGCCATTCACAGAAATAGGTTAAGTCAGAGGAGGAACTGGTTAGGGTGGTAGACACGAAAGTAGCTTTGGAGATAGAGACATTCATCCCATTACTATTTCAGTTAAAGAAATGATCCACACCCTTTGTTGCTTAGGAGCTCTTTTTTCCCTTTCTTTTCTGTCAGTTTCATCTTCTCTCTCCCTCCCATGCAGTATGGATCTCTTAATTCATCATTCGACATGTAGCGATGTCTGCTGCCTGCTTGGCTGCGGATGACACTTTGAAATTTAAATAAATCCCTCAGCTTTATTAAGACAGAAAAGTCGCAGCGGCCCCAGGAAACAGAGTAGCGGCATTGAGGAGGGGACAGAGTACAGTGAGCTCACCAGAATTTGAACTCAACGCTCAGCCGGCCTGCATCCCCTTGGCATGCAGCCAGGGCCCATTGAGCCCCACGAGAGCGTTCCTTCTCCTAGCCATCTTGAGCAGGCAGATGCTAGAGGGACAGCTGTCCCCAGAGGACTGGGCAGCGCAGTGGCAGAAGGCACTTGATTCAGAGATGCTGGCAGAACATGTTGCCAACAAGTCCGTCTTTGTAGGATGGATGTTTTAAATTTCACAAGTGTCCAGAGACCTAAGTGTGCAGGAATTTGCAGCACACAAACAAATACCATATTGATGTGAATAAAAGTCACCACTGAATCTGTCCCTCTGCCCCCTGAGCTGTGCCTGCCCTTCTGTGCAGGGAGAACAGGGTGGAATTGAAGACAAGGGACATGATTTTTCAATCTCAGAGAAGCCATTTGCTTGTTCTCTGTGACTGTCATTTATTGATCACATGTGCCAGTCACTGTTCTGAGCGATGTACTAATTCATTTAAAGCATTATGATTATTATTATCTCCATCCTATAGATGATGAGCCAAAGGCCCAGACAGCTTAGGCAACGTGCCCAGGGCCACACAGCGACTGCGTAGGATTCACATCACTAAAGGATATTGCTTCAGGCAGATCCCCAGTTCCTCTGAGCCCCGATGTTTCCATCTGTAGACTCAAAATAATAATCTCTGTTTGGAAGATTTTCCCTGCAGTGGCCCCCTGTTCCCAGAAATGTGACTCTAGCCACACCAACTGATGGCCTTAACTGACACGGACCCATATCATCTGCAACCACAGACCCCAACATTCGCCCTGCAAAATCATCCTTTATTCCTCATCAAACACCGCCTCCTCTTACATACTTACCTCCCACTCTCCACCCCCGCTGGGCTCCCACAGCCCTTTGTGTGTGTCTCCATCCTGGGTCCTAGTGCGACACATCATCCTACCATAGCTGTTTACACGTCTATCTCCTTTAGTAGCTCGTGAACCCCTCAAGGCAGGGTGTAGGATATCGCCTCAGGTAGCCGAACTAGCTGAAGAAACTGGGACCTTTCTCCTGAAGGGAAGGTCACGGGAGCATGTGATAACTGCCTTCGAGTGTCTGAGGGGCTGCCACGTGCAAGAAGGACGGGGCTTGTTCTAATGTCTTTCTTGAAGGAAGTGTGAGTTTTAAGGAGACATGTTTTGGCTCCATGAGGCACGGTGCTTTCTAACAGTATAAGCCATAATACTGGAACAAGCGGCATTCCCAGGAGAGTGGGGGACACCCATTGTTGGGAGCCCGTGGAATTGGTAAGATGATTCTTGCCAACTTTGCCATAAAGGAAACATGGCTCCTATTCCTTCTAGGATTCCAGGATTCTGTCATCAGTCCCATTCCAAGGCAAGCTCTGTCCCCCTGGGGACACGGAGAGAGTTAGAGGGACTCAAGGGCTACAGTGTCTCTGTGGCCGCCTCTTCCTAGGGCCACGAGAGATGTTGAGAAGCTCAGTCTCTGTGGCTCTAGGCAGCTGGAGACACACCATTTGGAGGAAGTCTTCCGGCTGTCAAGGTAACTGCTGCTCCAGGGACCATTGGAAACAAATGCTGGTGCCGTTTGTTCACAATAACAAAACCTGACCCTTAGACGCTGCTTCACAGTCTTAAAAATACTTTCACACTTTCAACTCATTTTATTTTTAGAATAACCATGTTGTGTGAGACAGGTATTCTTGCCATTTTGCAGATCAGTAAACTACACCTTTGCGAGAGTAAATAACTCCATAAACGCACAGCCTGTACATAGGACAACTGGGGCTAGCATCGAGGTCCTCTGTCGTTTACTCAAGAACCTTGGCACGACATTGGGCTGCCCTTCTGAGGACTGGACTCTGGCACCCACTTGCCAAAACTGACATATGTGTCCATAGGAATGTGTTTGGGTGCAAGGAGAAAAATCCCTACTGGGGGAGCCTAAGGAGTTGGTTCATTTCATGCAACAACAGATCTAAGGGCTGGCAAAGCTGGGCTGGTTCAGCAGCTCAGGGACCAGGCTCTTTCCGTCTTTCCAGACTTTATCCTCCTTAGCACACAGGCCTTCAGCCTCACACGTGTCTCCTCTCGGTCACAGGATGGCTGCTATATATCCAACATCATATCTATCTTCTAGGCAGGAAGAAGGAAAATGGATGAAGGGGCAAAAGACCCCAAGGATTTTGTCCAAGTGAGATTTCGCCTTTTATTCAGGAAGAGATCGCTCTTCAGAGACTTCTACATCTTCTTGGCCAGAACTTGGCCTCAGGGCAGTAAAGGCTGGGAGTCCAGTATTTTATCTTCCCAGCTTCTAGAGTAGAGGCAGGCAAGGGAGGAGGACAGCTGATCCACGGCAACTACACAAGACCTCTTTCCAAAGGTGCCAGAGTGTGACGTGAGCCCGGCTCCTGGGTGGAGGTGCCTCTGTCCACACAGCCCAGGGCGCATCTCTGTCAGCAGCTGTGGAGAGAAAGTCTGGCCTGCTGGACACCGGCCTGAAATGCAAGCCCGTCCTTGGGGATGAAAGGCTTTGAGCCCAAGGGGCAGCACCCAGCCTGCATCCTGGTGGGCCCGGCAGCCCTGGCGAGGAGCAGCTGTTACACTCAGCCTCCCCCAGGAAGAAGGCTCTTAACTAGATTTCCCATACAGAACTTTGTGGGGGAGGCTCAAACACAACCAGCCCACTCTGGGCTAAATTTGTATTCCAACCAACATGATCATGAATAGTGGGAGCTCAGGGCGACTGTGTTTGTGACTTGAGCTTCTCGATTGGGTACTCGAGCCCCTTCATCTCGAGCTAAGGCCCAAGGGGCCCTAGCTAGGTCGGGGGAAGTCTGCCCTCTTTATGTGGAGGACACGTGGTCTTCCCTGAGCTAGGTGCACCAAGCAGGAAGAAAGAAAGCTAGGTTGTAGCAGTGGTGGATTTGGCCGGGGACTTTGGGGAGCCAGATTCCAGGATTGTAGTTCTGGCCCCTAACACTGCATAGAGTCACCTGGGAAATTTCCAAACCAACACCAACGCCTGGACTGCACTGCAGACCTCCCCCTTAAATCAAAACCTCCCCCAGTGGGGCCCAGCTTTGGTAGCTTTGAGAAGCTCCCCTGGTGATTCTAATATTCAGGCGAGACCACTGTCTTGGAGAAAATGGCTCTCCACCCAACTTGACCGTGAACACTAACCTGGTCAGGTCAGCTCTGTCTCCCATTCAAGAATAAGTGAGTGCTGAAGGCAACAGGCCACTCCCACAATCCCATCAGAATCCTAACAGGGTGTGCTAGACTCTTCCCAGGTTCCTGTAGGCTCAGATGGGCCTGGTGGACATCCAAGCATTAAGGAGTCAGGGCCCTGTTTTCAAATGTGCCCGGGATTTACAGGTGGAAATGACGGTGATGAAGGAAGAAGGTTATACTCACAGATCTCTGCAAACAAGAGGCAGGGCACACCACGCAGGGCCACTTGGGAAGCCACCAGGTTTGGTGAGGAGGTGGAGGGGGCGAGGGGAAACATGGGCGAGGACATTCTTTGCAGTTTTCATGGGAAGGAATGGGCGAGACAGGGAATGAGATGGGCTTAGGATTGGTCAGGCTGAATAATTCTGGAGAGGACAAGGAGAGGACGGGGCAGGTGCACAGGGGGTTACAGGCCTTGAAGCAGATCTCAAAGAACTTATATGAGGCTTCCATTTTCTCTGAGAAGTTACTGTTGAGAAAGTTATCTGCCAAGAGAGGGTTGGGGGCAGTTAGGGGAGGTTGGAGATTTTAGGGTATCAGAGGTTTGAGATCTTGGAAAGTTGTTACTGAGAGTGGGAGAGCAGGTTGACTGGAGCAATTCAGAGCAGTACTGAGGGCCCATAATGAAGCTGGTGACCAGAAATACAGGGCAGAGCCAATTTCCCAGTGATGTGACTTCCTCCCGCAGTGGCCACTGCTCAGGTCCCACACACACAAGGAAAGGAAATTGGGTTTACCCGGCTTTGGGGTTTTGTCAGGGAAATGTTTCAATGACAGAGGAACAAAAGACTTTAGGTTCTGGCCATTTAAGCTGATTAAGACACAAGTGAAGAAAAGAGGGAGTTGATGGGCTCTGAGAAAGGAGTCACCGGTGGTGAGGCGGTCCCCCCGAGGTGGGAGGTTAGTCCCAGTAGGCATAGTTGAAGAAGCAAGGTGGACAGAGAGGAGGTTGTGGCCAGAATTAGTGAGTTTTGGAGGTGGAACAGTTTAGGGGGATGACAAGTTTCAGGGTGTGACTCCGGAAGTTGATGGTTGAGACAGAGAGGAAAAGATTGCGGAGATGCAAAGACCCAGGAACAAGGGAGGCCATGGTGTTGGGTGGTGTTCCACGTGCTTGCTGAAGTCACCAGGATAAGAGCAGGACTTGGGAACAAGAAGACGCCTGTGAGCCAGCGCCATTGTCTTTGATGAGTGAGCAGTTAGCAACCAAGCCGTCCCAGGTGACAGCAACAAAGACAGAAGGAAGATGTAGAGTTGAATGGCCTGTGCCACAGAGATGGACATGGCAACAGGGAGCAATGACACCTGCCCGACCTCTTGACCCTGGGATTTCCGGGGCATGAGTGAACACACACCGGCTGCGAGAGTGCTGGGGGAAGGGCTCCTGAGGGGGAGCCGGGCAGAGGCAGGGAGGTAGAGCACTTGACAGAGAGAGAGAGGGTGGAGGGGAGATGGCTTGTTACGCAGTGGCAGCTCCAGAGGGAAGAATGGAAGGGTTTGGGGGTGGGGGAGGACTAGAGGACTGGCTCAGAGGCAAAGAAGACGAGAACATTTCAGGCATAGCGGTGTGGTAGAGGACCGATGTCTGGGAATGTGGGGGTCGGGGGAGGCTTTGACTGAAGAAGACAGGCTGCGAGGCAGACTGTGGGGCTCCACTGTGTCTCTGAAGGTGGCCTGTGGGGCAGGGGCCTGGGGGAGTCTACATCAGGGGTGCTGCTGCTCACCTGGGTTGCAGTGGCAGCTCGGGGTGCAGGCTGTCCTTGAGGTGGACATTTCCAGGTGGGGTGGGAATGTCATGGTGAGCGGTAGTAAGTGGACAACCCCACATACAGATCGTGAATGAGGCCAGAAGTTCAAGGATGTAGCTGACAGCTGATCAGAGTAGGGTTCCCGGCCAGCAGCCCCTGCTCTCCACCTGTGGGAATATTCGCCGTCTCCTTGCTTTCACTCACCCCGCTGCCCCGTTTTCCCTGACTCCCAGTGTGACACAGCTATTAAAATTCCTTCTGGGATAATAAAATGAATAATCCAATTTTAAAATGGAAAAAAAATTGATAAATATTTCACCAAAGGTATATGAATAGTAAATAAGGACATGAAAAGAAGTTCAGCATCACTAGGGAAATGCAAATTAAAAACTCGAGATGCCACTTCACACACACTAGCATGGCTGTAACCAAAAGACAGACGCTAACAAGTGTTGCTAAGGATGTAGAGAGGTCGGAACCTTCATACCCTGCTGGTGGGATTGTAAAATGGTGCAACCACTTTGGAAAACAGTTTGGCAGTTTCTTAAAACGTTAAACAGAAATGTCCCACATGACCCAGTGATTCCACTCTAGGTGTCTCCCCAAGAGAACGGAAAACAAATGTCCACAAAAGACTTGTAGCAAATGCTCACAGCGGCATTATTCATAACAGCCCAAAAGTGGAAACAGCCCAAACGCCCATCAATTGGACAAACAAATGTGGTCTCTCCATACAATGGAATGTTATTCCACAATAAAAAGGAATGAAGGACTGATACGTGCTATAACATGAATGAACTGAAAAAGCATTCTGCTGAGTGAAAGATGCCAGTATAAAAAAACCACATATTGCGTGGTTCCATGTATACGAAATGTCCGGGAAATGCAGTAAGGAGATTATAGAAAGTAGTGGTTAGTGGTTGCCTGGGGGAGGGCACAGAGAATGACTGCACATGGGCACAAGGTTTTTTTTGGGGGGGGAGTGATGGAAATGTTCTAAATTTAAATTATGATGATGGTTGCACAACTCAATTGTCAAAAAAAAATTATTGAAATGTACCCTTAAAAATGGAATGAGAATTCCCTGAGCTCTCCTTGCCCCAAAAGGACAAGACCCTTCCACGTTTCCTCTCAGCGTCACTGAGAGAGCCTGGAGACTGACATCTCCAAGATAACACTGTGATTGTCATACGTTCCACTTTATTTTATAATCTTAGTTTATTTTTAGCAGGTAGAATATTCACAAGGCTCAAAAATCAATATGATAGAACATGCATATAGATGTCTCCATCCCACCTCTATCCCATCTAGCATATCGCTGCCGCCACCCACAGCCTCTATTAGTTTTTTTTAAGTAGCCTTCAGAGTTTGTTTATGCAACTACAAGCAAATGTGAAGAAATATCTTAATTTTCTCTCTCTTATGTAAAAGTAAGACAATAGATATGCTGTTCTGCTCCTTGCTTTTTTCACTTAATTTATCCTGGAGAGCTTTTCATAGCAGATCTTAGCGGTCGTCATTGTTTTTTACAGTTATAAAGTATCACTGTTTATTAACAATCTCCAGCTGATGGACACTTGAGTTATTTCCAACTATTTCCAACTATTTCCTGCGATTACATACAGGGCTGAAATGAATAAGCTTATATACAAGTCATTTCATATGTGTGCAGGTATCTTTAGAGGGAAAAATCGCAGAAAAAGGATTGCTGAGTCAAAAGGCGCGTTGCCCCCACTGTGCGTTCTACAGCAATGCATGAAGCCTCGTTTCCCACAGTCTCACCAACAGAGCCTGCTGCCGGGCTTTTGGGATGTGCAATATATTTGGAAAGAACTTGGATTTCATCCCGCTTTCTTCAAGCAGGATTACTTTCTTTTTATTTCATTGTGGTAAGAACACTTAACATGAGATCTACCCTCAACAGTGCTTTGTTTTGTTTTTTAAAGAGAGACAGGGTCTGGCTCTGTCACCCAGGCTGGAGTACAGTGGCACAATCATAGCTCACTGTAAACTCAAACTCCTGGACTCAAACCACACTCCTACCTCAGGCTCCTGAGTAGCTGAGACTACAGGTGCACACCACTACACCTGGCTGATTTTTATTTTTTTGTAGAGACGGGGTCTCGCTATATTGCCCAGACTAGTCTCAAACTCAAGTGATCCTCCCACCTTGGCCTCCCAAAGCACTGGGATTACAGACATGAGCCACCACACCAGGCCTACCCTCAACAGATTTTTAAGTGCACAATACAATGTTGTTAACTATGGGCACAGTGTTGTACCATAGCTCTCTAGAACATATCTTCCTTCTCTGAAAGTTTATACTCATTGATTAGCAACTCCCCATGTTCCCCTTCCCCTGTTCTTGACAACTGCCATTATGTTCTCCACTTCGGTGGGTTTGACTATTTTAAATACATCATGTAAGTGGAATCACACAATATTTGTCCTTCTGTGACTGGCTTATTTCATTTAGTATAGTATGCTCAAAGTTCATCCATGTTGTTTCATATTGCAGTATTTCCTTCCCTTTTAAGGCTGAATGGTATTCCATTGTATGTATATATCACATTTTCTCTACCCGTTCATCCAGTGGTGAACATTTAGATTGTTTCCACATCTTGGCTGTTGTAAATAGTGCTGCAGTGACACCCTGACTGTAATTCTTTCGGACAAATCCCCAGAAGTGGACTTGCTGGGTCATATAAGCAGGCTTACGTTCACAGTATGTTAGACATCTCAGAATCCACCAAAAGGAGGTTAGAACCTGAGGGAAAGTAGATTGTGCAGCTCAGCCCCCTGATTTTTTAAGAATAAACCAAAAAGGAGAAGGAACTAGCTAAGCTCTGCCAGCCTGCGGCGGTGCAACAAGCATTCATGGGTACCTATGACATGCATGGTGCCCCAGAGAAGTGTAAACAATCTCTGTCCCAGGCGGGTAGACATGTGGCAAATACAGAAATCCCTAGAGACGGTTCCCGTGTTGGAAGTGTTGATGCACATCTTTCTCTCTTGGCCATGCTTAAAGGATAGGCTGCCTTGGTCAGAAATGAGTTTTTCACCAGCCAGAAGGAATCTGGCTGATTTCCTCCTCCCAGGGGAGAGGTAGGGGTGGGGAAGGAAGAACAGCCTGCCATTGAGAATTCCCCTGGCTATTGTTTGAACAGAAGAATGAGGGTTCTGGGACTTCTTACAGTGACTTTTTTTTTTTTAAGTACAAATCTTTTTTTCTAAGCGTAAAAGCAATGCACTTTATTGAAGAAACTTTGGAAAATGCAGAAAAGCACGAAGAAGAAAATAAAGTTTGTAATTATCCCATCACTTAGGGATCATTAGTCAACATTTAACTTCCTATTTTTCTAGTCTTCTTTCCATGGGGGGGAGTATACATGCATATGCTATATGTTTTTGTTCTTCCTTTCTTTTAAAAAGACAGTGAGATCATAGGGTACATAGAATTTTGTACTCTACCCACTGTTTCTGCATACCTTAAAAACTCTAAGGATAAACATAAAAAAAGTGTCAGTTTTATAGGCAAAGATTGGATTTTATTTTTTGCATGTCCTTTATTACTAGGAAATTGAATATTTGTTCCTGTGTTTATTGATCATTTGTATTTCTTATTTTATGAATTACCTATTCATGTTGGTTGTGTATTTTTCCATTGGGTTATTAGTCTTTTTCTTATTGATTTTAAAAAGTACTTTATATATTAAAGATATGAACCCTTTTTCACAGATCTTGCAAATATTTACCCTAAATTTATTGTCCTTGAATTTTACTTTTCATATTTTTTGCCATATAAAAGATGCAAAATTTTATCTAGTTAAATATATCAATCTTCCTTTCATGCCATTTACTGTTAACAGTTTGGTATGTATTTTTCCAGACATTTTCTATGCATATGCAAATATATCTATAAATATATATATAGTTAGATATATAAAGTTTCCCTGCACATTTGAGATGATATCATGAAAACTATTCTGTAACTTGGTTATTTCACAATTAGTGTATTATAGATATCTTCTCATACAAGTATATAAAGATCTATAGAGTACTTCATTGCATAAATTTAATGTTATTAATCAGCTTTAAAATCTTGTTTTTCATTTTTATATTTAAATATGGCAGTTTTCTGGTATCTGAAATAAATAGAGACCTAGGTTTATTTATTCCACATAGTGAGCCAATTTTCCCAATAACATTTATAAAATATATTCTTTCCCCACTGATCTGGGGAAATAACTTCGTCATATAGTAAATATCATTAAATGACAACTATCATATATTAAACACACATATATTGAAAACTTGAGTTTCTTTCTGGATTTTCTACTTTGCTTCCTTTACTTATTTTTTCCTAAATTAACTCCATATTGTTCTAGTTATTGTAGCTTTATAATGTATTTTAATATCTACAAAATCAATTCCATACCTATTTTATCTTTACCAATATTGCCTTGGCTAAATCTTTTTCTTTTATTTACCTATTTTTTGCATTTATTGAGCTTTAGAACAATGCTGTGAAGTTTCCAAAACATTTATTTAGGATTTTGATTGGAATTATGCAAGATTAACAAATTACTTGAAGGTTTATTGACATCTTTGCAAAATTATTTTTTTGATTTAAAAGCATTGTATGTCTCTCTCCATCTATTCAGGTTTCTTTCTTATATACATCAATAATGTTTTTGTTTTCTTTTTATAATTTTGCATTTCATTCCAAGCTTATTCTTGGATATTTTACATGTTTTGTTACAATTGTGAATGGGATCTTAAAAGTATACTTTATGACTACTATTAGTATGTAGGAAAGGACTGGTTTTGAGTACAATTTGTAACTGCTTACATTACACACTATTAGTGTATTTGTTTCCAGTTGATTCTTTTTTGGATTCTCATGTAGATATCATGTTATTTGCAAGAAAAGGAAAAGAAAGAGGGTAGATGGTTTTATTTCATCTTTTGCTGTATTTACATTTGGTTTCTTTTTATTTCCTATTACTTTAGTTAGAACCAATGCTTGGATGTATCAAATACTATATACATTTTTCTCCTGGGATTCTATTGGGATTATTCTCTCTCTCTGTGTGTGTCTCTCTCTCTCTCTCTCATATGTTCCTTCTTTTCCCCTAATATTTTCATCTCTTTATCCTTTCCTTCTGAGTCCTTGGAGATTTTCTTGGGCTTATCTTCACATTGTCTGATTTAATTTCCTATAGCATCTAGTATGTGGTTCATTGCTTCTTTTGGATCTTGAAATGCAACAATCAGTATTTATATCTTTAAATTACTCACTTGTGGAAAGTTACGGGTGATCCCCATTGTCACAACCAATGGTCTCTTTGTGGTCCTCATCTCCCTTGATAGCTGTGACATTGACAACACCTCCCCCCTTCTTGTGTCTCTGACGGACGCCAAGGTTCCCTGGCTGTCCTCCTAACTCTCTTCTCCTCACTCTCTTCCTCCCTCCCACCCTTGAGTTCCCAAGTTCTAGTGTAGTTGTTCTTCTGTTGTCACTCCACGAGTTCCCCGATAGTCTCATACCTTCCCATGTCCACTGGCTGAGTCTGAGAGAGCTCCAACCTCATTAAAAGGTGCCTCTGCCTATAAGTTTCAACACCAAACTCTCCGTCTCGCTGTCTCCTGACTTTGCTATTCCTAATACGCACAGCACCATCAGCCTCCGAGCTGCCCAAGATAGAATCTCAGATCAGAGTCAGCCTGGGCAGTCACCTCAGGCTGTGGGCTCTCTCCTTTCTCTCCAGCTCTGTAACTGCTCTTGGAATTGAAGGCCTTGTGATTCTTCAGAGTATCACAGTTATCAGGGTTTTGTGTTGTCTTTTTTTTTCTCTCTGATTTTCATCTTTTACTCCATCCTCATCACATGCCTTCCCAAAGCACACGTGTGATGATGTCAGTTTTCTGTTCAAACCATTTTAGTGGGTCCCGTTGCATAATAAATTCTAAACGACTTATGACATGCAAGGCTTTCTGTTATCTGGTCCCAAAAACCTTTTCAGCTTTGCCACCTACCACCCGTTCTCAGACGCCCCATGGCCCAGCCATTCTCCAAACACCCCCATGCCTTTGCACAAGCCATTCCTGTTGCCCAGAGTGGCCTTTTCCTGGTCCATTACCTGCTCAACCTTGGACATCAAGCTCAAAAGATAACTCTGAAGCCTTCCTGAGATAGAGAGATTTAGACTCCCTCCTGCCTGTTCCCTCAGTACTTGGTAGATGCTCCTCTACTCAAGCACTTAGAACTTCCTAGTGCCATTGTGAGTGTGCCCATCTCTCCCCATCTCTCCCTATCGAGAGGAGGCCAGGACTTTATTTCTCTTCCTCCGTTCTTTCTCTCTCACTCTCCTCTCTCCCCTCGCACTCACCGGTCTAAGCCCCCATCCAAGTTAATCGCACCCCTCTGCTTACTCCACGCCTGCCCTTGAACAGCTAAATAGCACACAACTGTGGAACGTAATATTACCTAGTAGCCCTACTCTATGCCTATAGCGTACTCATGTTCTCACTTTCTTAAATGACTGTTTCACACCTTCTTCTCAGTTCCCAAACTTCCTATAATCCCCCTTCCTCTGTGACCTTGCCTCTGATGCATTGGGAAATAGAAGCAATCAGAAGACGCCTTCATCCTCTCTCACCAGCACATCTTCCAGTTCTCTTGCACCCGAACCCGTGTCCTCTGCTCCTACCTGAGACCCAGCCCTCCTCTGGGTCCTGTCCCCTCCCGCCTTCCAGAGTCGACTCTTGCAATGACCCCCTTCCTCCCCTCTGCCATGTACCTCCCTGTCTCCTAGATCATTTCCACTGGCCTGCAGAGATGCCTATCATCTGTCTCTTCGTAAAAACATATCTTGACTTTTCCTTTTCTCTAGTAACGGCCACTCCGTGCCTCAGCCGTCCACACCAGAACTTCCCTTCTTATCACCTTTCGTAGCCATCTCCAGCTGCTCATCTCCCATCTCAGCTCGACTTATTCCCATCAACCCTCAGTTCTTTCTACTCCACTGAAACTGGCCTTGTCAAGATAAGGGTGATCTCCAAGTTGCCACATCTGTGTCCTCATCTGGCCCTGCCTTTCAGCAGCATTTGACACAGCTGGTCACTATCTCCTCCCTGAGACATTTTCTGGCTTGGCTTTCATGAACCTGCTCTGCGGGTGTTCCCCTCACCTTCTGACCTCCACATGCCCTTTCCCAGGTTCTCCCTTCTTCTCCATGTTAGCATGTTCTAGAGTTCAGTCGTGAGACTTCTTTTCCTCTTTGTGTCTGCTCTACAGATTTAAAGATCATCTATAATGTCAGTGACTCCCAAATCTATACCTCCAGTCCTGATCTCGCCCTCGAACTGCAGACTCTGATATACATACTGGATTATCTTCTGAGAGGCATTTCAAACTCAACATGTCTAAAACAGAACTCTCAGCGAGCCCCTTCCAACATCCTCCTCTGCACGTCTTGTCTGTCCCATGAATTGGCCCAGGTGCTCAAGCCAAAAACCCAGGAATCATCTTTAATTTCTCTTTCTCCACCCCTTTCTCCCTGCCCTACTATCCAATCCATCAACAAACTCCATTGATTCTATCTAAAAATACTTCCCGAATCCATCTATTTGTTTCTGTCTCCATTGCTACTATCCTGGTCCAAGGAACCATCATCTCTCACTACACTACTTGTAAGGGTCTCTTAACTGGCCTCCTGGCTTCCTCTCTGGCCTTCCGCCAATCATTCATTTTCTACCCAGCAGCCCAAACAGTCTCCTAAAAAACATAAATCAGAGCATATCCCTGTCCTGCTTAAAATCCTGCAATGGTTTTGTGCTGCACTTTGAATCAATTACCACTCCTCACCCAGGCCTAGGAAACCTTCTGTGGCCTGGCCCTGGGCACCTCTCCCACCTGCCCCATTCACCCTCGCCCTTGCTTGTCCCTGGCCACAGTGGTCTTCTTTCTGTTCCTCGAAGCCGACCTCTTGCACATCTGAAGGCCTTTGTGGCAGCTGCTTCCTCTTCCTGGGATGTTTACCACCTCTCATCCCACCCCGTTTTATTTTTGTCATAGCACTAATGACAACTTGACTTTTCCTTGCTTATTTATTTATTTTTATCATCTGTGTCTCTTACCTAGAATAAAAGCTTCCTAAAAGTACGGCTCTTACTGTCTTGTGCTCTGTTGGTTTCCTAGCACCTGGAACAGCTGCTGGCAATATTAGGTGTTCAGGAAATGGCTTGTTGAAGGCACGAATGAATCCTAGTGTCCCTTGCAGTTGGTATCGTTCCTGACACAGAGTGAGTTCTCACGTTTGCTGAATTAGCAGAAGCCTCTGGAAGCTTCTTGAGGGCAGAAGCCCTGTTTCAGGTTTCTTTATCTCCTCCGTATCTCCTAGCATGGTGCTAGGGACTCCCAGGTCCTTAATAAATATGCCTGTTGGATTTATTCTTCCTCACAAAGGGAAAGCCAAGAATCCTGCTGTCTACTTCTCTGAATGAACGTGTGACACAAGAGAAATGAAAAGAAAGAACTGGGTAGGAGCCCCGGTGGCTGGTCAGACATTCTTGGTTGGGATGGTGGTAAAAGAAGAGTCTGTCCCCTTGGTATTTCCCTACCAAACGTCTAGCCAGGGTGCTACATTACTGTTTGGTGTGTGTGTTACAGGGCGCATGGTATATGCTGGTGATGGTGGACCCAGATGCCCCTAGCAGGTCTCAACCCAAAAGGAAATTCTGGAGACATTGGCTAGTAACGGACATCCAGGTAAGCGGCCACAAGGCACTTTCTGACTCTTGTGGGGTGGCTGGAAGGTTCTCATTCCGTGTGGTTCTCGGCTCTCATTCAGGAGGGTTGGAGACTAGGACGAGCGAGGGCTGCTGTGTCAGGCTGCCCCCAATGCTCAGAGGTCACAGCCCTCCTAAGTTTCCTAACAATTTCAAAAATGGCCCAGGCCTAGGGGTACACTGGCAAGCCAGCTCTCGGGACAAAGGGACAAGGGAAAACCCTGGTTTCTAGTGTTTGCTGATTTTTATGGTAGAAATAAATCCTCCCACCGTGGTCTATTTGACGCTCCCAGTGATGTAACAACTGACTCACACAGTTTCGGAAAGTTCAACCATTGGCTGCAGCACACTGCTGGATTTGGGGGCACCAAGGTGATTCTGTGCGGTCCTGTCCTGATGGGGCCAGAGGCAGGGAAGAGGTGTGGCGATTTCCTTTTCTTTGTGCAGGAACAAGTGACTGCCCCTCATCTTTGTGTCTTTGTCGTCACCATAGTTGCGAAGGAGCCTGGCTCACCCTTTGCAGAGTAGGTTCGTCAGATTCGGTGGATTGTTGGTGGGTGTTATGTGGGGGGAAAGGAGAAGGCTCTGTTGCCAGACAAGTTTTGGATACTCTGGGTTGGACTGGGTTGATCCGATTTCTCACTGAAGTGCTTTTTGGAGCTTTTGCTATCGTAATATGCCCTGTATAATATGCATTTATTTCCCAGTCTCACTTGATTATGGAATCTTTTGTTCATGAGCGCCTGGCAGTGCACTTTGGGGAAGTGCACACTAGCCCGAAGTATTCACAAATCCATGCCTAGAAAGCCCGCGGACGGCCTTTGCAAAGAGCATGCAAAGGCATCAACCCTGCAAGACAGTGGGAACCCAGAACTAGAAAAGCTAAGTTTGGGTCTGGTTTGGATCTTGGCTGGTTACGAACTCACTGACCTCTGGCTGGGATTTCATCTGTGTCCACAACATGGGAATCGTGCTGTTGACTTTGTGTGGTTGTCTTAATGAGCCAATGAGATAACACATTGAGAGCACTTTGGAAAACAGAGAATTCCACAAATATAAGGAGTTTGTGTTTTTCCTTTAGAGCTATGGGCAGAGGAAGGGGTGTCAGTGCGAACTAGCTATTGACTCTGCTGCGCAAGGCAGGGACTCTCACAGCCACTGAGTGGGGTGAGGGGAGTTACCCTGGCAACAATCCCGTGGCCCCGTGACCCGGGCCCTTCCCGGCAAGCTCAGGTGCACAGCCCTCATTAGCCCTCCTTAGCAGCTGTGGCCCTGGAAGGGGCTTCCTCGGGGGAGACTCGAGCAGCAGGTCTCTTACTGCATGCGCCTCCCCAGCCAAGCACCCAGCCTGGCGAAGAGCTCTGGTAACACCACAGACACACAGAGGGGTAGGGAGGGGAGCAGAGGGCACAACAAAGGAAGACACCGCATCTCCCCCGACGTCCGCCGTCTAGGGCATTGCCATTTTCTGGGCTTGGGCCTCCCTGGAAGTCACAGGGGGTAAAACGCTCAAGAGAGCAGTGTTGCTCTGAAGGTCAGGTTCCCAGTCCGCCCCCCGCACCCAGGGCTTCCTGCGACAGGGCTCTACTGGGCATTTCAGAGGCCAGAGTGCAAGAGCAGTTATGGATGGGATGATTTCAGAGTCGAGGGGCCTTGGGACCGTGAGGCTGCTCTCTGCCAAGCCCGAAGGCCCCTCACTCCCCACCCCCTCGCCCCTATACTCAGGACGGACCTTTCCCATGAGCTCTGTGCTGCAAACATGGGTTTGGCCTCAGCAGCCCAGCTTAGAAGTGGAGCGGGTGGCAGGTGGCAGCTGTCAGGCAAGGCTACTAAGCCACGGAGCTTACAAGGGCCACCTGCCCGGGTGCGGCCCTCGGCCTTCCCTCTCAGGCCGGAGGAGGCTTGGGCTTCACTCGCATTTTCACCCCCTTCCCCTCATCTGAGTGTCCGGCAGGAAGTGGCAGCTACAGCCACTGGCCCCGGCCACCTGCCTCCAAATTCCGCCAGCCAGAGACCGTGTCAACCCAATTCATTTAGATCTCAGGTTCTGGACCTCGACCAAAGGAAGCGAGGGCTCGAATCAAACCCAGGGCACTTCCTTTGTGTTGCTGTTTGTGGTTGCTGAGTGGGTCTCAGACAGTAGAGGGCATTCAGATCAGTAGGCGAGCTTGTTAAAATGGAGATTCCTGGGCACCACCGTGCCCGCTGAACTTGCACTTCAGTTGGTCTCAAGAGAACCATCCACATTTAACAAGCATCCAGGAGTCAGCAGCTTGAAGGAAGACCCAGAGTCCAGTGTTGGGAGGCCTTGGTCATTGTTCACATCACTCCTTTGTGGAACGATTTTTGAGTGAAAAGCATTTTCGAAACTTTTGAAGCTTGCAGTTGCTTTGTGAACTAGGCGCTATCCCCATTTCATAGGTGGGGAAGGCAACGTAGAGGGGTGAACAATACAGCCTCTTGGCTGGCAGGTTATAGAAGTGAGTCTTCAATCCACAGCCCCGTCTCCAAACCACACGCCCTTCCTGCTGTGCCCTGCGATCTCTCCCATCGACTCCACTGTGACAAGGAGCCACCACGCCCCCTCTGTAAGATGGGAAACATCATCTCTGCGGTTCCCCCAACACCCCCGCCAGCTTCCTCCCAGGGCTCTGACAACTGTTTGTAGGTAGATGCTTCCAGGGAACACTATCTTGCTAAATAAAACACACCTGGTAAGTGGTTTGAACCTCATAAAACTACACCCTACATATCGTCATTATCCAAGCAGCCTCAGCAAGAAAGCATCCCATAAAGTCACTGCAGCTGTAGCATGGTGATGGCCCCATGAGTCACAATGACCACAGGAGCAAACTTGGTGGAACCTAGGCTGGCCTTGACGTTAGGGGTGCAGGTCTGATTGGATGGTGGACCAGGCCATGGCCAGCAGAACCTCTCAGGAGGGATAATTTTTTGACAGGGTATCCAGGTTGAAATAGGACAGCAACCAGTTCTTAGGATTACAGGAAACATCTGTAGCCTCTCCATCTCCTTCTCGAAAGAGAGGCTGGCAATGTCTGGCATAAAGTAGGATAAAGCTCTAGACCTGTAGACAACCTAAATAAAAACTAGGAGTTAGCCAGGCACGGTGGCTCACGCCTGTAATCCTAGCACTCTGGGAGGCTGAGGCGGGTGAATTGCTCGAGGTCAGGAGTTCGAGACCAGCCTGAGCAAGAGCGAGACCCCCGTCTCTACTAAAAATACAAAAATTAACCAGGTATTGTGGTGCACACCTGTAGTCCCAGCTACTGGGGAGGCTGAGGCAGGAGGATCACTTGAGCCCAGGAGTTTGAGACCCCCCAGGGTGACATAGCACGACCCTATTTAAAAAAAAAAAAAAGAGCAAGGATTGTGTAGCCAGACTGCTGTGGTTCAAATCCCTAATCCACCATTAATAGCTGTGTGATCTTGGGCTAGTTGCTCAACCTCTCTGTGTCTCAATAGACTCACTTGTAAAGTGGAGATAGTAATAGTCCCTACCTCACACTGCTGTTATGAAGCTTACCTGAGTTATTTTAAGTAAAGTGCTCAGAACAATACCCAGAACATATAGTAAGCCCTGTGTAATTGCTTTCTATTAAGTTATTATCATCACTGTAAGTCGAGTATCTAGCTACACTGTAGTTACAAATGCAAACAAAATAGAGGCAGGTTCTGCCTGCACAGGGCTTCTATTCTAGAGAGACCAAGGAAGGAGTCTGCAGCACAGTGGTGGTATTACGGGGGCCGCGGGGGCTTCCTGTGAGTAGAGCATCCTATACCTGTGGGTTCCCATTAGCTCAGGAACAGGACTAGGCTTCAGTCCCCAAACCTGGCCAGACTAGAGCAGGCAGGAGGGACTCAGACATAAGGCATGCTGTCCTTCTTGGCCCCCTCTTCGAAACTTGCTCATCGAGCAAAAGAGATTTATAACAGAACATTGACAGATAACATCTTTCTCCCCCACCGATGTCCTCACCTTTTCCTTCAAGATATTCTTCAGTTCTGATTCAATCTAACTAATAATCTTTACGCTGAAGGCTTATTAAGATATCAATTAATTTGCATCATTCATTTCAGAAGAAACACTTATTGGTTCATCTTTTATTTGTCTCTGAAATTAGTGCTCAGGGCTTTTCATGCAGACATTTTCATTAGACATTTTATTGTTAATGGGAATATTGAACACAGGAAGATGGTATATTAATACTTTCCACAAAGAATATCATGATTGGTGACAAAGAACGCTAAGAACAATTAAGGAGACAAGAGTACCTTTTTTCTTCCAAAAAAGAAAATCTTCCTAGAAACCGTCAATGATTCTAAAATTTGCCCTGAATATCTTTTTTGTTTTAAGAAAGAAAAGGAAACCAGCAAGTTCATGTTTCCCTTTCATTCAGTGCCCTCAGCCTTTGGCAACTGTAAATGCAACCAACTCTGGGTTGAATTAAAAGGGCCTCTAAAGGGTCATTATTCTGTCTACTTTTCTATAGGGTTAAATTTTTCCGTAATTAGAGATGTTTTTAAGGACCTCTAAGTGTGTTAGGTGAATAAGACAAATGGGAAACCCCGTAAACAGGGCAGGGTTGCAGCTCCCCGCTCTCTAGCTGTGTGGTTAGCGAGTGCCAAGACACTTGTGCCGGAGTGAACGGCCGTTACTGAGCAAGTCGCCTGACCTCCCTGAGCCGGCAACTTCTCCCTAAAACTGACGGACATCCTCACCCTTCAGGGTGGAGACAAGGAAAAAGGAAATTACATATGCAAAGAGGAGAAGCCTCCCTGGAGAGAGGCGCTATAGAAAGCAAACGTCTATCCTTGTTCCTAATCAATGGAGCAGCGGATACTGTTGACATTTAAATATACATATAGGAATAATTACATAATGTGATTTTCTGCATACTCAGAACCCAGCTAGCAATAAACAGAATAAACAATCTTTATCTGGACCACAAGTTCAGGTGAAGAGGTCAACCCAAGGAAACGGGATTAATATTTATTTAGAGCTGTATTTTCCATTTTACCGCCGATACCGTGCCGTTGTCTGCGCATGCAGTGACCTGTACGGTGAGGGTCCATTTTACATAATAAACAGCTGGAACGCATGACTTATGCTCCCTGAGAGCATGTAGGGTCAGATGGATGGGCCATCAAGGGCATTTGCCGGTGGGGACAATGCAGAGGTGGCCCCAGTTATAAACCGGACTTGTACGAAGCCACTGTGAAGGGAAAGGAGTCTGGACTTTAGGGTCAGATGACCCAGAGTGGGTTCCAGGCTCAGTTTCTTCGCCATTAAAATGGGCATGATAATGAAATCTGTTTCCCAGGGTCCAATGAGAGTAAGGCTCCTGACACAGACTTGTAGGACCTCAATCAATGTGCTTCTCTCCCTGATCACCCCTCACTTTGACATCCCTTAGACTATTGGACTCATGTTTTGCAAAGTAAAAATTCCAGGCAGTGCCCAACACAGCTCACCCCGAGTCCAGATGGATTCAGGCCCAGCCTGGAGGCCTAGCATGACCCAGGCTTGCTTTGGTGGAGGCGGCAGTCGGGCGCGAGACGGGGAGGCAGCCAGTCCCATCTTCTCGCCTCTGGGGATTGACCTGTGACCCCCTGGACCAGAGCGGGCCCCCTGGAGTCATCCCAGACCACAGCCATGGCACGGGCTGGGCTGCAAGTGGTGGTCAGGCCCACAGCGTGCGCCCCATGTTCAAGGGCAGTAGCCCTTTTCTCCCTAACACTTCCCACCTCTAGTTTTAACACAAGCCAGCACCCCTCGCCAGCTCCTTATCACTCAGTCCCACTCTCCTGTCATTGTCCCACCCCAGAGATGCCTTCGCTCCCATTCAAAATAATTTAAATAAAATGTTGCTACAAAGTGGAATATTATCTTTTGATGAATGTTTTTAAAGGCCTTTAGGTTTTCATGGTAATTTGCGATGTGAAATTATTTGGAGATAAGAGCCAAATTAGCTCTCGTATGCTGAGGTCGCTGTGTCCTGTTATCCATGTGAGCAGTGTTTAAATATAATCAGCCCTTAGACTAATGCAGCATAATTGTTCATTTGAAATAGCTTTTTTTACTCCATTCAATGAGTCATTAAAATATTCAAGGGATAATGCAGTGAATTGGAAATGAATTTATCATATTATCCCATACATACTGTAGTGCTTCAGGTAACTAAGGAGAAAGAGAGCGAGAGCGAGAGAGAGAAAGAGAGAGAGAAAATATGAATGCGAGGTATCCAGGCAGGAAGGGAGCCAGTGTGTACAGGAACATGGTAAACAAAGCTCTTTAGTTGGTTTATGGCAAGCATGTATAGAAAGGCTGACTAGGAGGAGTGAAAAAGAAAGAAAATGCTGTTCTTCGAGGAGGTCTCTCTCTCTCTCGCTCTCTCACTCTCTCCCTCAGCACTCAGATTCTGTGCTCCAACTCAGCTCCGCTGTTAACTTATTTTTATCAAATATGTTTATATCAGAAAGTCGTTATGGAAACCAATTCTGCCATCCAGGAGAATTCCTGGATCAGGCAGAAAACTCTCTCTCTCTCTCTCTCTCTTTCTCTCTCTCTTTCACATACACACACACACACACACCCGTAAGATACCCCAAAGGGCGCGGCACAGTCTGCTCGCCCAGCCCTGCACCGGGCTCCGAGAGGCAGAGGGTGGTGCCCGGCTCCCGTCCTGGGCAAAGCTGTAAGGTGAATAAGGCTGAGACCAACAGCCCACATCCACCCTTGCTCTGACATGAAGAACTGGGCATGTCACTGTCCACTGAGCCTTGGTCACCCACCCCTGAGCAGATGCTCTTAGGAGGAGGTGGAGGGGGCAGGGCTGTGGCCGGCAGCATCTTTGAGCACAGTGATCCTTTCTTGATCTCAGAAAGTTCTAACCATTTGCATTGTTTTCACGATATCCGGAATAATGTCCCCTGGCCACGCTAGTTTAAGAGGGCTAGTGACCAGCGTGAAGAAAGCAACCAGCATGGTGAGGTTCTGTAGAAAGCGGGTCAGGCCAGCGACAATCAGAACTAGGGAAGGTTAGCCTACCGGAGCAACCCGGAAGTGCGGACTGAGCAGCCTTCACGGAGTCGAGGAAATCTCATTGGAAAACACACAGGTACCTGGTCTACTCTACCAGCAGAATCAGAAGCAATGGGTGAAGTTTTACAAGGAAACAAATTTTGGCCCCACATGAAAAAGAACTTTCTAAGAATTTGAACCACCTAGGAACTGAGCACATACCCCACAGACGAGCACATTCCTTATCTCTGAAAGTCACTATTCACGGGGTGCCCCACGGAGTTTCCTCACTGGGTAGAGACTGGTGCAGACGACCCGTAAGATGTGCCCCTTGGCACCTGCAAACAGTGTCTCCACCTGCCATATTTCCTCCCTGGCCAGAGAGACGCTCTTCTTAGAGTTATAGCCGTATAACATATTAAAAACAACGAGAACAATTAAAGGAGAAAGAATAAAAAGGAGGGAGGGAAGGAAGAGGAAGAAGAAAAATAAGAAAAAACATTTGCGAACTTGATAAGCCAAGCCCCGCGCTTCCCACAAACATCTCACGTCGTCCTCACGAAAGCCCTAAGAGGGAGGCAATAGAGAGAGGAAAACTGAGGCCCAGAGTGGGCGAGCAATTTGCCCGAGATGTCGCAGCTACCCAGTGGCTGCCTGAGATTTGAGCCCAACGTCTACACATACATTCCCGTGGCCATATTGCCCCTCTAGAGTCTTGGCAGGTTCCATACCCGCTACCTAGGCCCAGCCTGTGTGACAGCTTATATTAGGGCCAGGTGTGGGTGCTGGTGTAAGTCGTGTGGTTTGAGACTGGTGGCCCCTCTACCTTTAGCCCTGCCCACCTCAACCGTGGGACAGCCCCAGACCTCAGCCTGTGCAGTGTGGGCACAGGAGGTCGAGCCTCCTGCCCGCTGTGAGCACAGCGTTTACCTCCCTGAGTTTGTCTCCTCCCCTGTACGAGGAGACTAACGTTGACCTCGCAGGATTGCTGAGGAGTCAATAAGGGACAATTTGTAAAATGCCCAGCACGTAGCGCCTGGCACTTAGAGTTGCTATGTATATACTGGTTCTCTACTCCTTCCTCGTCTGTCGCTCTAAATCCTCCATAGGAAGCTTAGATACGGAACATATGTCACCCTCAAGAGGTAGGACAGGGCCTGGCCAGGAGAACGAGCTGCCCATGTGGTTAGCACTTAAAAGACCTCGAGGGAGAAAAGCCACCAGCAGGCATCAGACTGAACAGGGAGGTGTCAGGACCGGCTGTTGGACCTGCACTGCGCTAGCACTGTGGCTATTTAATAGAATAAAATAAAAATAAATAAATAGTTGATGAATATATGTTAGGAATTAAAAATGTGGGTTTTCTGCTGCCCAGTTGGAAAGACAATGCCAACATACAGGAAATAATTAGAGCGCAATACTCAGTGGTTTAGAGTCAACTCTCAGTGGGCCCTGAGGCTCAGAGAGCTGGGGAGTTGCGAGCAGCCTCCTCCTCTTGGTGAGGCAACTCCTCCTCCCTCAAGGCTCAGCTCAGATGTCACCTCCACTGCAAGGCTTGCTCTGACGCCCCCAGACTGAGTCAGTCCTGCCTGTGCTCCTGCCACACTCAGGCAAACCTCAATTAGCGACCTCATTATTATCTATGCATCTCTTTTCCCTCTTAGACCATGAGTTCCTGGAGAGCAGAAATCTATCTTACTCTTATTATATTCCCAGCACCTAGCACAGTGCTCAGAACATAGAAGGCCCTCGGTGAATGTTGAATGAATATATGAATAAAGGCCCGAAGGAAAGAGTGAATAGAAGAATGAGGGAAGGGATGGATGGATGGATGGATGGAGGTTGAGTAGGTGGAGAATGAATGGAAGGTGGGGGTGGTGTCACTGTGTGATGACTTCACAAAGTGGAGAGAGGAATTGACCTTGGCCTTGAATTATGAGCAGGCTTGGAAAAGTCAGAGGATATAAGGGATTGCATGTCAGGAAGGGAATAGCATAACTAAAATCTCGACATTTGAATGGGGTAGACAAAAGAATCATGAACATAAAATTAAAAGCCAAGATGGCGGAGTCAATGGAGGCCCTTATCACTTGTCTCTAGATTGTTATTGCAAAAATCTACTAACTGGTTCCCTTCCTGTAACCTCACTCCCTACAAAAGCATCAGCCGTTCCTTCATGGGATGATTTTTCTAAAATCTAGGCAAGATCACGTTACTTTCCTATTTGCAGCCCTGCAGTGACTCCCCAGTATCTCAAGACAGAGTTCCGTCTCCCCAGAGTGTCGTTCAAGGCCCTTGAGGCTCTGGTCCCTGCCTCCTCCCCCAGGCCCTGTGGTCTCCTACTGATCTGCTTATGGGGTCTCAAACCTTCCCTGCTATCACACCTCTGTGGACTTGCTCTCTCCCCTCTTCCTCAAAGCCCTTCTGCAGTTTGCAAACACATGGTTGCTTTAAACAAGTTAAGATCTCTAGATGACTTACACCTTCCAGGTCCAGTAAGAGCTTAGATTTGCAATCACGAAATCATTTCCAGAAATAGGAAAGGAAAATGTGGATTCCTGAATTTAGGCTGATGAGTGTAATATCAATCCTTATCAAAATTCAAAACAGTTTAATAAGCAGATGGTCTGAGACAACGTACAAATAAAACCCAGTGAACATTAGGAGTCAGCATAGGTTCACCAAAAACAAGTCACACGTGACCACTCAGGTGTCTTTGTTGGTAAATGCTCTGATCCTTTGGACCAGGAAAAAGCTGTCAGTAGGCACAGCACAACTTGATGCAAAGCATTAGACCAGGTTAATCATAGTAGCCTTGTGGGCGAGGGGGAGAGATGTGGCTTCAACGACTGTTGTGTTAGGTGACCTTGTGGCTTGTTAACAAATCATTCCTGAAGAGTGTTGACAAATGAATTAGGATCAATCCTAAAGTTTGTCACTGGTGACAGGCCTCAGGCTTCTGGCATGAACCTCACCTTGTTCAGTATTTTTATTGATAGCATGCTCACCAAATTTGCAGGTCACACTAAGTTTCAAGCAATAGCTAACATGATGGGCAACACCCAACAGTTAATTTCGGCAAATCAGAAGATGTGCTTGCACTGAAAAAATTAAATTTAATAGGGATTAATCTAAAGTGCTATATTTAGGTTCCAAACCAATTGCACACATACAGAATGTGGAAGATCTGGCATGCCAGAGGTTCATGAGGGGAAAAGATCAAGAGGAGTTTCAGTTAGTTTATAAGCTAATTTTAATCTAAATTTTAAGCTAGTAATAGAGTGTCAAACCATAATGCAGGAATTAAGACGGTTAATATACTCTTAGGTCACAGCAGTACAAGTAGAGGCTTTAGATCATTGAGGAGTTGTAACTCCCCTTCTGTGCGTCGGTCAGACCACATCATACATTCATTCATTCATTCACTCAGCACGTGCTCAGCACATCTTAGGTGACAGGTTTCATCTCACACTGCAGATCAAAAGGTCATAGATCAAATCCCTTCTGTCAAGGATCACTGACAGTCTGGTGAGGGCAGCAGAGGAGAACATCAATGACTCCAGCAGAGGGCAGAGTGCTGGGTGGAGTTAAGTCCTGAGAACCATGAAGAGGGGAAGGTGGGGGAGGGGGGAGGCTCCCTGGAGGAGGCCACCTGTGAACAGAGTACAGCTTCACCAGGGACCGGTGAGGAGAGGGCATCTGGGCAGAGGGAGTGGCAGGGATGAGCTGGGTGTGTTCCAGAAACAGAAAGGGGCCCATCTGGCTGGAGCAGAGTGGCCAAGAGGAAGCGTTTAGGAGACGAGGTCATGAGGGCACCCAGGGAGGCCAGGAAGAAGGCAGGTTTAACCCTGGCCTGTTAGAATCACCGAGAGCCACACAGCAGACCAGTTAAATCGGAACCTCTGGGGGTGGAGCCCAGGCTTCCTTGTCGTTAAGGCTCCTCAGAGGACGTGAGTGTGCGTCTGGGTGGAGGGAGTGGAAATGGGAGTTGCCGTTCGAGGGGTATAACATTTCAGTTCTAGAAGATGATGGAGTTCTAGAGACCTGCTGTGCAGTGTCGCGCCTGTCGTTAGCAACACTGTACTTACTGTACACTCAAAAACTGGTAAACAGGGTAGATCTCGTATTATGTGTCCTTACCACGGTAAAAAAAAAAAAAAAAAAAATTTAAAAGTGTGTACCTGGGTTTGATAACCGCCGGTGTAGGTAGGGCCTTCATCCAGGCTCGAGCAAGGAGTTTGGTGCACGGACTACAGGAGGACTTTAAGCAAAGAGTAAAAACTACCTTGTGTTTCTAAAAAATCACTCTGCTATGGGAGTTGGGGCAGCAGGTGATCAGAAGAGGTCATTTTGCTCCTTGGGGACAGATGACACGGCTTGTCCATGCTGAGGACAGCCTCAGGACCTGTGGCAAGGTCGGGAGCCAACAGGAAGTGCTGGGGGATTGGACGTGGAGGGTGAAGCATGGCTGGAGGATGGCCCCTAGGTGGGGCCTGAGCCCTTTCCTGAGACGGGACACTAGCGGGCAGGCAGGTTAGGAGTCAGGGCATTGTTTGAAGCTCTGCTTAGATATGTTCATTCTGAGACTCCTTTTAGGCCTCTGGGTGGAGATTTCAAGTAAGAGATTGAATGAGATTGAACTCCCGGCCAGGAGTTCAAGACAGGAGGCTTGGCTTTGGGATGTGCATGTGGTATTCAAGGCCAAGGGGCCGCTGCCTCTTTGGGAGGGTGAGTGAGTTGTCTCTGGAGATGTCAAGGAGGAGCTGTCTGCCAGGGCTTGGGCAAAAGGTTGGACTAGACTGGTCCTCAGATACTGGGACTTCATAAATGAGCCTGACCCCAGCCCACCCAGAGCAGAGGGGAGGCAGGGAGGCCAGGCGGTGCAGGGCCTCGGGTCAGCTCTGTTTAGCAGAGGACCGGGTGATAGTTGGGAAAGAGTGTGGGGCCAGGATTCAGAAGGCTACTTGTCAGCGGGGTCATGCTGGTCCTGTCTCTGCCCCTCTGTGAGTCCCTATCGTCTCACCTGCACACTGAGCCAGGCAGGTAGATGTCGGTGAGAGCGCCAAGCTCTGACAGTGTATGATTCCATACTCGATCCTCCACTAAGCAGCCCCCAACTTTCCTTCTGCCAAAATGGCGTTCATGTGCACAACACACTCCCCTGGGCCTCCAAACGCATAAAACGAGCTCCAAGTTCCGCCTAATTCCCTGGGCACTTGCTCTCCCAGTCAACAAAGCGTTTCAGAACACCAGCGAGAGTGGCATTATTAGAGGGAAACGGTGGAAGTCACTCTCATTTATTTTAAAAGGTAAATTGCTCACTAGAGCTTTATTATTAGTAACAGCTGCCTGGGAACCCACTTCCCTGGTGATTTGCAACTGTCGGCTGGAAGTGGTGTCAGGTGGGCCTTGCAAACTTCAGCTACAGACCACAGAAGACCAGAGTGGGCCGTTGAGTGGGGCGAGGCCTGAACAGCTCTCCTTCCAGGAGAGTCAGCCAGCAGCCTTCTGCAGGAACTGGAGGAGGACAAGCCCCGGGGCAGGAGGTGTGTTAGGGGGCAGCTGCAGGAACACAGGCGTGCCAGGGTGAGAGACAGGCTTAGCATGGGGGCAGCAAGGACGGGGAGGAAGGCCCAGGGGCTTCCTGGGGCTCTCCTGCCAGCCTCCACCCAGAAAGACCACAGTGGAGCTGGTGTGGAGAGATCAGAGGCTGAGGACCACATAGCCGGTGGCCCCTGGTAAGGAGCGAGCAGCACCGTCCGCCCACAGTGGGCTCTGCTGCTTCCCAGAGAGAGGAGGAGGAGGAAACCACAGTCCAGCGCACTCAGGAAGAATCTGGAGACTGCCTGGGAGTGGAGGGAGGGGCAGTGGGGAAGGACTTAGGGTGGAAGGACAGATGCCCAGAGCTCTCTGAGCCGCTGGCCTGTTAAGCCCTTGGCTAAGAATTGGCTTTTTCCTTTCAAAGAGGGTGGAAGTCACTGTTTTCTTGTCTCAGTTGATGAACAGATTCTGGGTGGCAGGAGTCACCATAGAAACAGGTGCTATCTTAAGCAAATGAGCCTTATTAACCTTAAGAGTGGTGGAGTTTTCACAAGATTGCACATATAGGGTAGGAGGGAGAGCGGGGTTTGGTTGGGGGAGGGCCGCAGTGGCTGGGAGCTGCGTTGCCGTGGCTGTAGGTGTGGATGCATGTGTGTGCATGTGTGTGTGTGTGTGTGTGTGTGTGCATGGATGCGTGCGTTGCATGTGTGTAGATGCCCATCTCCACGTCCTTTTGCAAAACCACTCCCCAGGGGATGAGCTCAGGTTCTGCCTTTTCCCTAAGAAATACGCATTTCACCCAGAGAAACCTCCATCTCCCTGGGAACTGGCCTCAAGGTAGCAGAGGCCAAAAGCCCTGCTGCTACCCTGAACTCTTTGTCCCCCTGCTGTTTGCAGTCCCTGCATGTGTCCTCCTGTCTACTGCACCTCGGGAATAGGTACCTCCCTGAGGACCTGGCAGCTAGGAAGCAGGGACCCCTTTGCTCCTGGAGGCAGTGTGGTGCAGTGGTGGGTGCAGGGACACTGAGACCAGGTGGACCTGCATCCATGTGGCCGCTCCATGACTCTGAACAGTGACCTGCCTCTGTGAGCCCCAACCTGTAAAGGCAGAAACACCGCGCATCTCCCAGGGCTGATGTGAGACACCAACGAGATCACTCATGTCGACATGGAGTGTCTTTCTACCCTCTCCCCTGGGACTGGCCTCTCTTCTCAGTCGCAGCTGTGGCTGCTTAAAGGTTGTTGCAAAGCCCCAGGGTTCATCTTTCCCAGTATGATCTCGTTGGTCAACAGATTTACACTGCTGCGTGAGCTCTGTGCTCTGCTAGGTCCTGGGAGAGGCACAGAGGAAGGTTAGGGCCAAGATCCTGCCCTCAGGGAGGCTGGATGGGCAGGAGGGGTGCGGGAGAGGCGGAGTTGGGTGGGGCCTCGAAGGTGGGTAGGCTTGGGGTAGGCAGGGCGGAGAGTATCCAAGGAAAGGGGCCTATATTTGTATCTAGAGGCAAAGGCAGCCAAATTCTGGACTGTTCCTAGGTTATGAAAGGTAATTAAGGAAAGAAATCGGCACAGGCCCCGGGAGTTGTGTATATTGGCTCAGGAAGTGCGTCTACTGCCCTCTCAGCCCTGGGCAGGCAGGCCACTCAGCGCTGGTTATCACAGCGCCTGCCCCAGGCTGGCCGCAACTCCAGGGAATGTACCTGAACTCTCATCCCTGGGGCTCTGAGGAACAGTCCCAGGGGATGGGGGTGGGGGGGCTGTTGTGTCCACCCTGCAGCCTCAGGTGCAGTTTGCTCAGGGAGACGAGATGGAGCCAGCCTGCCTGGAGACTATACCCCGGAGGGCACCTGGAGGGGGAGGCTTCTGTTTTCCTTCGCCATGAAGAGTGAAGAGTCACAACACATGCCTGAGGCTGGCACAGGGGTGACAGCACAGTTGAGGGGCTGTTCCCTGCATCATAGATTCCTAGATCTTAGAGCTGGAATGACCCTCAGATTCATCTGGTCCTACCCCTCCATTTTACAGATGAAAAAACTGAGGCCCAGGGGCACACAAGCATGTCAGTGCAGAGTGTGAGCCAGAATTGAGGTGTCCCGACGTTTAGTCCCACTGCTCTTCCTGTTCCCCTCCCCCAACCTTGCTGAACGGGAGAAGCCACCATCCAGCCTGCGGACCCAGGGGGTCCCTGGGTGACTCACCAAGTCTCCAGGTCCTCCAAGGCACAGGAGCATCTTTTGGGTCAGACTGTAATAAACAAGGGAAAGTTTCCCATGGACAGCTCAGCTCTCACCTCCTGTCTCTTCTAAAATCAAAATTTGGCATTTTGTGAGCCTCACCTGGCCCCTGCCAAGGACTGTAGTTCTAGAGGTTCTGGGAAAGTTCTCCCAATCCACCCAGCCCTGCTCCCACATTACCTTCCCCATTGGCTTTAGAGATGCCTAAAATTTAGGCACTTACTAGCAGGGAAAGCGTCATAACACAACTGAGGGTAAAGCTGAAAGGGCTACTCACTGGGCAAGAGGCCATGGTCTGGCTTAAGCCCCAAACCGGAAGCAACAGGAAACAGTATTGGATTTTGGCTGGGCCACTCGGCGGAAAGCAGAGCCAGAGGCCAGCTGGGCACTGAAGGAAGGTGAGAGAGGTGGAGGGGAGGACAGCAGGTGGGAGGGGAGAGTCAGAGGAAAGGAGGGCCCCTCGCCCTCGCTGTGTCTCACTGCAAAGTCCACATGCTTTCCTCTGGGCCAGGGGCCCTCAAACCATGAGGCTGTTCCCCGTCCTAGTATTTTAATTGTACCCAGGCTTATGTCTAGACATGACTGAGTAATGACACGGAGAGATCCATGCCACTGAAAGAAGCTCTATTACTCACAGTTCCCAAGAGGAGGAGGCACACCGGGCCATGCTAGGCAGGAAGCAGGAAGCAGAGGGGAGCGTGTCCCGGAGCGTGCATTGTCTTTATCGAGGTTTCCACAGAAGGAATTGGGGGACAGGGTGAGCAAATTTGCATAGGCTTAGGATTGGCTGGTTTGCATAATGTTGGCAGGGCTCTGGGCTACAGGGATGGTTTCTAGTCATCTGGGACCTGGTCCTGGGGTGCTTTAGGGAAGGAGGAATATTGCTTTGATGTGTGAGAGTTAGATAAAGGACATGGTTGGGGGGATGGGTTCTAGATTGGTTGGTTTGTAGGGAAGGTGTTTACTATCTCTGGGAATCAGCTAGCCCTGGGAGGGGCAGGCTCTCCAGAATTAGCAAGGCTCCAGGATGTAAGCATCATAAAATACAGAGTATGAAAAACATGGCGAATATACCCAGAACTCCCTTCTATCTGAATGCTGCTCTTTTTGGAAAGTTCTGCTCAAAATCCCCCTCATGCAGGACACTGTCCTTATGACTCCGGGCCTGCTCCCTTTCTCTAGCCGCCCCCCCCTTATCACTCAGCCTGTGCTGCACAATTTAGCACCTGCTTCCACGCTGCCTTGTTGCCTCACTGTCCCAGGGCACCTGCCCTAATTTCCCAGCCCCCTTAGGAAGACTCTGCTCACCTCCTTCCTGCACTGGTGCACATCCAGCCCTGTGCTAGAGCCCACCGTGCTTGCTGGCATCAGCCAGCATCAGCCGTTCCCTGCCACCGTCCCGGCCAGGGTATGTGACCGCCTTACCTTTCATACTTTCATCTCCTGACCAGGCTGTCACCATACACTGCATCATCGTCCTTTTATTGCACAATAGCAAGACTTTCCCCTCTACGCCCCCCTCCTTCTGATCACATGGACCTCAGAGTAGTCTGCCAGTGCCTCCTCCAACAAACAGACACCCCCCTCCGACTGACCACCCACTTCTGCTCACCACCACCAACTCACTCCTACCTCCAGACCTCTTCTCTTGCCATCGCCTTCCCAAAATACCCTTTCCCTTCTTCTGTCTCCAAAGTTCCTCCCCATTTTCAGCCTCCACTTAAAGGCTGCCACATCACCTTCAGAACGACGCTGAATGTTTTCTGCCCAGGAGTTCACTGAGTCCAATTATTCCTATCTCCAGGCCTGTGTCCTCCCAGGTAGAAAGCAGAGCTGGCCAGCATGGTCACCTAAGCCCCTTTTGGCTCTAACCACCTGGAATGCTGACATTCCCTACCTAGCTGATCCTTGGATGTGGCAAGTATTTCTTCTTAGGCAGCATGTAGGTGAAGAATAGGGCTTTTGTGCCTGGCATATCTTCTCTCCAGATCAGCACAGAGGCCTGCCTAGAGGAAGCCATACCATTGACCATACTGTTGACAGTCATAATAGCAAGAGACGATTCCACTCAAGTCAACTATGATTTACTGAGTACACCCTCTGGCTTCAACTCTCTGCTGGGCATTGTGGGGGGCTCCAGAGGGATAGGATTAAATTGTTGCCCTCAAGAAACTCACAGCTTAATGGGGAAATGAATTACACACACACATATGAATACACACACACACACACACACACATACACACATACCCCATTTGAGAATTACCAAGGAGGGATCAGGGTGAATCTGTAGGTTAAAGAGCCTGGCATTCGTACCAACGTGAGTCACTGCTTTTACTCCCTGTTTTGGATTTGCCAACATTCTGCTCTAAGTGTCTGACAATACAACAGCGTGAATATTGAGTGTCCAGCATGGTGCAGGACACTGCCTGGACACTTTAGGCTTAGAGATGATACCTTTGGGATTCGTTCAATACTATTCCAATTTTAAACATTCCTTCCTCGTTCTCTCAACCATAGAAAGGCTCAGAAATTCCCACACTTAGGCACACAAACGACACCTCTTAAAATGTCTTTTGACATTTAAAAATACAAAAAAAACTTATATTTTGGTTCAGAAAATATGGTAAATTCATTTATATTTTATACTAATAAATGATATAGAATAATTGGTAAAAATATTACCCAACAAATGTGAAGAATTTCGATAAAGAAACCTTTCATGGAGAATATGAAAGACTTGAATATTTGGAGAGATACATCGTAAGTTCATAAATCGATATTCCCCAAATTTTCACATGTTCCTTGTCCATAAACAAAGGGATTTTTATTGTAACTTGACAAAGTGATTTTTATTGAAAATTAAGGTGATTCTGAAGTGTACCCTGGAAGGGGGAAACCCATAAAGAATATTCAAGAAAATTTTCTCAGAGAGACTAATAAGGGCAGGATGGGGTACCTGTCTTTCTAGATATTAATAGATGTTATAAAACTACAATAATTTAAAAGTATTGCACTGGTGAGAGACTACACAGACATATCACTGAAACAGAATAGAAAGATCTGAAACAGGTTAAAATATATACTCAGAGTATGATAAAGGAGACATTTCAAAACGGAAAAGGACTGATTATTCCATAAATGGTTTGGGGATGATTGGCTG
Source organism: Eulemur rufifrons (assembly GCF_041146395.1). Classification (NCBI taxonomy): domain Eukaryota; kingdom Metazoa; phylum Chordata; class Mammalia; order Primates; family Lemuridae; genus Eulemur; species Eulemur rufifrons. The sequence continues at coordinate 8,266,803 of NC_090994.1, forward strand.
TCCACTTGGGAAAAAAAAATAAATGGTGAAGCTCCTTCTTATATCATAACAAAAATAAATTCTAAATGTACTAGATAGTTAAATGTTAATGTTTTAATGTTAAAAATTGAACCATAAGAGAATCAAGAGAAAATAGACGTGAATCTTTCACTGATCTCAATATAGGAAAAGACCTCCCCACATATATATGCAAAGGCAGAAGTGAAATAATTGGCTAATCTGACCTCATCACATCTTTAAACTTCTATAAATGAAAACCTCCAAAGATAAAATTAAAAAGCAATCAACACATTGAAAAAAAATGTGATATATATGACAAAGGGTTACTGTCCTTCACATATAAGGTACTAACAAATCAGGAAGATAATAATTGTGCATACCTCATGAGATTTCTGGAAGGAGAAAAGGAAATAAAGTAGTTTATATAGTGCTTAGGGCAGTGCCTGGCATACACAGTAGGCACTCAATAAATGTTAGCTATTGTTATTTTTAATCAGTAGAAAAATAATAAATAGAAAATTGGGCAAAGGACATGAATATGAAATTCTTTAAAAAGAAATATGAGCATAAGAAAAAAGAAAATCTACACTGGCAGTTAGGAATGCAAACAAAAACAAGAAATCATTGCTACCTCTCCCTACCCCACACTGACTATAGGCATTAAATTGGCAATATTTGGGTTTTGTTTTATTTTATATGAAAAAAAACTACACAAAATAACATCTAGTGTCCTCTCACACAGCTCTGGTGGGAGTGTAAATTGTAAAAAATCCTTTTGCAAGGTTATTTGGCTGTATGTATCAAACATTAAATGCCTTAAAAATGTGTATAGCCTTTGGCCTAACAATCTCCTTCTAGAAATTTATACTAAATTTATACAAAAAGTGATACCTATCAAAATAACACAGGACATGTTATGTGTAGGATAATTACTAAGGAAATTATAATGGATGTGAGCAACAATTTATCCCCAACACTATTCATCGCTGTGTTGCTTATAATAGTGAAACATCAGAAATGACCTATTTGTCCAACAGTAGAGGACTAGCAAACAAATTATGGTATGTGGAATATTATACAGCTGTTAAAATGATTGAAGATGACTATATAAGGACATCAGTAAAATAACTGTGCCATATTGTTACATGAAAAGAAAAGGCAAATGAAAAATAATTAAATAGAGCACAACCCGTTTTTGTTGCATGGGAAAAACAAAATGTTCATAATAGTTAAGTGTGGGTAGTAGGATTATGAGTGGTTTTTATATTCTTTGGGGCTTAACTATTTTTCCAAATTTTCTATAATATGTATTATTTTATAATATTTTTAAATGCTACTTAAAAATTAAATTACAGGGCAAGAGAATATGTTCATCACAACTATTGGTGGGAGGAGATATAAAGAGAATTAGATAAGGTCCCTGCTTCAGGGAGTCTGTGGTTTCTTTTGGGAGTGTCTGAGCATCACCTCCACTGAGGAGCCCTGAGAGCCACCCTGCCCCACCACCTGCCCCCCGACCCCGCCATGCCCCTGCAATACCCTGTGCACACCTTGGTCACATACCTGGTGCTCCACTGGGCGATTACAAGTTTGCTTGCCTACTGGGCTGAGAGCTCCTGATGGGCAGAGCCAGGGGCCTTTATCTGCGCATCTGTAGAAATTCCCTGAGTTTTCTTTGAAACAGCAACATACAATTAGAAGAAAAAATGATACCTATCAAAATAAGGTGGCACATGTTAAGTGCTGGATGAATCACACAGACAGCAGGATGAGCTCACGAGAGGGAATCTTTGGTTATGGCTGGGATGAGCAGGGAAACCATGGAGGAAGAAGGTACTGAAAATCACCTGGAGGCACAGAGAGGACATGACCAAGGATGTGACTAGGTATCCCTGTGGGCTGTGGGGTAAAGACATAAGAAGGTCACAAAGGAGAGGTCCCACCAGGCCCCAACCCCAGCTCTTACATCTCCACCTTAGAAGGACCAGGAAGTATTCTACTGGGGCAAGGCCCTGCACCCCTATGACAGGGAACCCTAATGTCACCCTTGCTTGTAATGTTGCACCCAAATGGGTGTCTCTCCTGTGTTAAGGGAACACTGATCCCTTGGCATAGCTAGCTCTCTCCACGACTGTCAGTATAGACTTCCTCACATTTGTCGGAAACCTCGTGTTAAGAATCCAGTGGATTTAAACATTAGCTCCCTAAGGCAAGAGCTTTGTCTAACTTGTTTATTACTGCTTTATGCCCAGGGCCTAGGACGGTGTTTAATGAAATCGTAAGTGCTTATTAAATGTTTGTTTAATACATTAAATATAACTTAAATATTGGCTTACAGGAGTCTGCACAGTATCACACATATATGATGAATATATATACACTTCTGTAGCTGCCTTGTGAATATGCATTATGTGTTTGTACGTAAGCTATGTAGAGGACCCTAAAATGAATGTGCACGCATGCGCACACACACACATGCACGCGCAAACACACACAGTTTGGGAAAATATCAAAAGGAGAAGCCCACAGCTTTCTCAGGAGTCAATCGTATCCTTGGAGAATAGGATCCAATAAAATAGAATTTGGATGGTGTCACAAATAAATTTGCCTTTCTAAAAGCTCCCAAATTAAAATTTGAGAGAGGGTTGAGCACGAGGACAAGATGGCAATGAGTAGATAGAATTTGCTTTATTTGCGCAGCTCAGAACTCCTCTCTGTACCGTTTGGGAGCGAGGAAAGAAAGTTGCAGGTGAGGGAAGGAAAGATGAGATGTGCCAGGCTCACCCGCGCTTGGCCGCCTCCTGCCCCTGCTCTGCTGCTCGGCCCCAGCTCTCCAGCAGCCACTGGACAAGGCAGCCCCTCCCCCCCCCACCCCAGAAGCCCATGGCATCCGGCGTTCTCGGTGTGTATGGCGTGGGGAGGTCGGTTGTCTGCGTGAAGGCAGCACTTAGGTTAACAGTGCCTGTGACATACCCCCACTTTAGCCGTCTATTCTCCCGCCCTCTGGCCAAACAAAGGGCGCTGGCCACCCCCATAAAAAAGGTCACCGCTGTCATATTGTTCCAGTATCTTAAGCCCTGGGGGGTCATTGCGCATCTCAGTAACTCACAGATCCCAGTGCCGCTCACTAAAGACTGTATTTAAGGGTAATATAAACAGTTTGATCTTTAAAGTACCCTGGATGCATAATATCTATACATAGTTCCTGAATTTTTCTTCTAAAAACAATTAGCCAAAAAGCCCTTTTTATATGATATTTGCAACTACACTGACAGTAACAGCAATTAAACCCCGTCTGTTTGCTGAGAAGGGAGCCAACTCTCCGTTTCTCCAGAAGCCTGTAAAATGTACAAATTCGGAACTAGAACGCTAAGCCTTCAAAGGTAGCCACGAGACCTTTCAAGGTCAGGCTCTAACCCAGCTTTTATTTCCTCCTCAACACCACGTGATCCCACCCTCCCAACCAGCCTCAGCAACCCCGAAATATCCCTAGTGTTTTCTGCCACCGTGAAGCCCTTGCCAGGCTTGGGGGCCTTGCCTAGGATGTCTTCCTTTCCTGTCCATATTTCAAGGCATGGTTCAAATCCTCCGATGTACACAGGCTTCCTGGTCTACCTGTGCTATAAGTAGGTAGGTCCCCTGACACGATCTCTCCCCATCCCCTGACTTCCTGTATCTGGCTCTCAGGAGGGGCTGCCACACGGCCTGGGGGACAGTCAGTTCTACAGGTCTCTGCTCCCCTGCCAGACTGTGACCTCCTTCAGGGCAAAACTGCATGTAGCTCTTGCTGACTGTGCAACGAATAAATGGATAAGTGAGTGAGTGAAGGAAGGAGGGAATTACCACACGGCCTGTGCAATGGTCAAGGGCTGGCAAAAGGAGGCTAACCGGGTCTGTGGACTGAAGACGGGCTCTGGGGCTGAGAGTTAGAGATAGGGTGAGGAGTACGAGCTGGGAGACCTGCTGGGAGGCTCTTGCAGTAGTCGAGGCGAGGGATGGTAGAGGGGCCCTGGTGTCAGCAGGCCCTGGGGCCAGAGAAGAGGCAGGGAACTCCCTGTCCTGGGAGGCCAGGCCCGACACCCTCTCCTTGGGTTAGAAAGGAGGCTACAGCACTACCACGCCGACACGGACAGCAGGGCATCTGCAGTGGCACCTGTCCCCCCGCAACGGAGCTCAGTGAAAGTGCGGTGCTGCCTTTGCACTGGGGAGTTAGCAGACTGGGAGGAGGAGAGGGACGTTATTTTGAGGAGGGAGAATCATGTCTGTCACAACACGCCCAGAAAGGTGAGGATACAGTCTTTGGGAAGACAGTGAAACCCGGCTCTGGGTCCCGGCAGCCCCAGCTTAGGGGCCTCGGGAACGGAGTCACTTTGGAAGTATCAGTGGGGTCTCTCTGAAGGGCAGCAACACGTTGGCATAAACTGGAGATTGGGGGACCCTGCTTCTCGGCCTGGCACCCCGTGCCCCAGTCCCTGACCGGTCACTGTCCGAGACGTCCCACTAAGCTTGAATTTCTTCCTCTGAAAATTGAGGAGGTTGGACCCAATGATCTCTAGGGTGATTTCCACTTCTGAAATCCCACAGTCTCAGAATTTCTCCACTTCTTGACTCCCTGGCAGCTACTCTCCATCCTAATGACTGAAAAACCCACATGAACGCTCAGTGCATAACTTCGTCTTTCTGTTTCATTTTTTAGTTACATTATTCCAGATAATACTCTTCTTGCTTGCCAAGAAAAGAAAAAAAAAATGACATTAATTAAAGATTTGGTCTGTGTCCTAATCAAAAATTTTGAAAATGAATGTATCATACTGTACATTCTGTAATGTAGCCGGCTTTTTCACTTAGCAATATATCATTAACATTTTCCCATGTCAACACATAATCTTCCAAACCATGATTTTTAGTGCAGAAGTAGTTTACCATATGGATGTACTATAATTTACTCAGCCAATCCTTTACTATTGGACATTAGGTTGAGTCTTTTTTTTTTTTTTTTGTATTATCACCAATGCTACAATGAACAAAGTTGTGAATACACAGCTCTTCATTCACCTCTGTGGTGACTTTCTTAGAATAAATTCTCAGAGGTCAAAGAGTTTGCATATTCAAAGTCATTTTGGTACATGTTACTAAAATGCCATCCAGAATTCAGAATTTCCATCAGTTTAGAATCCTGCAATAGCATATGAATAACCATCGACACAACTATATTTTAGAGTCAAAAGGAGACGTAGCAAGGCTGTGGTCCAGCCCCTCCATTTTATAGGTGAGGAGACTGAGGCCCGGGGACAAGGGGACTAGGTATGTGTCCTGGGCACCCCCCGCGAGCATGGCAACTCCGCTTGTGCCCCCACCTGGCCTGCCACCCTCAGTCCCCACTGCTGTGACTCAGGGCTCTGGAACCTTCCCTTCCCTTCCCTGTGGCGCCCCCCCCGCCCCGCCCTGCTTCACAGCCGCGTGCGTCCTTCCAAGAGCCGGCTGCACCTGCGACTTCTCCTCCCTCCCTTCCCATGTGTCTTTTCCCTGCTGAAGCTGCTCCTCCGCTGACCCTCTTGTGGCCACCTCCGATGGAAACGAGCAGGTTCCCATCCCAGGAGCGTCTCTGTGAGAGTTAGACGTTGTCTCCCACCCTGAAGCCCTCTCCTCCCTCAGCTGCCGGCAGTCCCCACACACGGTGTGGCCAGGCCCCTCGGTCTCCTTCACAGGTCGCCTCCCTCTACCTGACCTCGCTTCTGTGGCCTCCGGTTCTCCCGGCATTCCTTTTCCCAGGATACTTTCCCAGGGTGCTCTCGTCCATTCCCCAAGGCTTCAGCCTGAGCCCCAGGCCTGTTACAGCCTCTCCCGGGATGCTCTGCGGGCACATTCCCAGTGCGCATTGAGAACCAAACCAGCTCAGCACTCCCCTCTCCCAGCCCTCGCCTTGACCCCCTCTCCTGCCTAGAGCCTCTTTAAAGCCTGAGCTTAAACATTTCACCCTGCACAAGGCCTCCCTGTGACCCTCCTCCTTTGGGGCAGCAGGAGCCTCCTTGCGTCGAGGAAACTGCCATCGCCCCTGCCTTCCTCCATCATGGCACTTGGCACAGTAGTGGAGTTAGTCTTTCTTAGTCGTGGGAGTTTATTTCTCTGACTCCCTAGCTAGACCCAAGTACTTGAGAGTAGAGGCCGTGTTTAATGGGCCTTATCCCCCACGTGTGTTTGTTGACTGCATAGCAGTGATGGGGATGGGTAAGGAGAGGGTAGGGGTGCCGTGAAAACAAAACTCGCCTGTCAAAATGCAGGTCTCCCCCCCTTCTCCGACATCTGCCAATTCCCAGACCTGAAGAACGTCCCTGGGGCAAGATCAGTTTGAGATTTTAAGACCCTGTGTAATTCTTGCCGTCTGACCACTTTTCCAGGACAAACTTTTCGTGCTAACCTGACTGATGTATCTCAAAACAGACCCCAACTCTTCAGCTCCACTCACTGTATCCTATTCTTTGAGAAAAATATCCTCCCTCTGTCTGACCTGTGCAAATCCTACTCACCCTCCAAGACAGGCATCTGGGGAGTGTTCCTGGAGGAACCCAGCCCTGAAGACCTCTCCCCTGCCCGGACATCAGAATCTCCGTTAGGAGGGACCAGCCTCTTTCCTTCATAGGACTCCCTGGGCATCTCTGCCTGACACGGAGCGTGTGCTCTGATGAACAACCTTTGATCGCTCAGTCCATTGAAGATTTAACTGTTAGAAGCACTGAGGAGAGAGAGCATTTCCTTTCTGCACCCTCAAGCTGCCCTGGCAACTTTTAAAAAGCCACTAATAGATAGATTTTCAAAGTCCGGAAATATACCTAGCCTCTTACCAAAGGTCCCATCCTAACCCCAAGGAAAACACGGCCAGAATACGATCATGTATCAGAGCACTCTTTCCCCCTGCTATCTCCAATCCAGAACCCTCCAGAATGGACGGTTTGGTGCTTCTCTTGCTGGCAGACAGAAAGGTGGATGAAGTGGGTAAGAGGGAGGAAACGAGAGCCAGATGTATTCAGTTTCTACTCCACTCAGGGCACTGTCTAAACGCGCATCATCTCATTTCATTCTCACTCCAACACTGCGCAACAAGCACCGACCTACTCGACGTTGGAGGAAACTCTGGGTCAGAGGAAGCGAATTCACCGATCCAGGCTCGCGGAGCCAGTAAGAAGCAGAGCTGGGATTCAAACTCGGCTCCGCGTGCCTCCAGCACCCACATGCGTTCACGTACCCCTGTTGTCTTCAGGATGGACGCTGGGCAGCAGTGAAGCTCGGGGAACTCCGCTCCACGTTTGCCTGTCGGTCTGGTCTCTTCGCCCCGTACTCATCCTCACTGGCGGCTTCCTCGATGCCAGACTGAATTTGCTCCTCTCAGGCCCCTGCTTGTAGCTGTGGTCCCACTCCCAGGGAGGAAGCAGCAGGCTCAGAGAGGATCCGTAGCTTTCCCAGGCCACACAGCTAGCAAGTGGCAGAGCCAGGTTGGCTTTTGGCTCAGTTGCCTCCTCCTAAAGAACAGGAGTAGGATCCATGGCCGGGCAGAGCCTGGATCCCTCTTGTCCCCAACCAGAGGGCACCGTGACACACCTTTTAGTGTCTTACCCATCCCAGAGAGGAGACCATGTTGCAGGGTGCTCGGGATCTTGGTACGGCCATGGTGCTGTCCTGGGCGCTGGGCAGGAGGTGCTGAGGAGAGCCCAGGCCAGAGTCCCTCAGGAGCCCCAGAAGGACAGGAAACAGAAGGCGAGGACATGGCAGCTCCCAGTGCCATTTCCTAAGGCCTGGTATCCTTGACTGGGGACAGTTGAGGGTTAATGGCTTCTTTTCCAAAAACAAACTGTCAGTGCACCCTGAATTTAGCCCTTGCTCCTGTCTCCCATCGTTTGAAGACAATGCAGACAGCAGTTCCTTAAGGAAAGCCACCGCTGTCGTGAGGTCGCCCCATGGGCCTGTCTGAGCTGTTCTGTTGTCCCACTGGGAAAAGCCAAGCCACTCTGGGTCGCAACGTGCTCTGGGGTCCTGAGGAGGCAGCCTGGCCGCTGCCTGCACACACACATGCTGTACACGCACGGCCCGCGCTGGCCCCTTTGCCCAGGCCATGTCCCCAGCACCCCTGAAAGGTGGCACCCAGATGGAGCCCAGCATGGCTCTGACGGTCCCCGGGGCCCGCTGCCTCCCTCCTGGTGTCGTAGCTGTTGACAGAGGGTTATGTAACCTCGAAGGAAGGGAGGCCTGGAGTTCTCCCCAAAGCGGCGAGTGAATCAGTTTTTGCTGCCGTCATTTTCTCAGCAGGAATCTGCTTTATGCAGATTGGATTTAGGGGTTTTTCCTGGATGCTTCTGTTTCATTTAACATGCAAGGGCTAATAACTTGTCACAATTCAATAAGGCGGTGGTTACAAACACCCGGGTGGCTGCTTATTTAAATGCAGGTTTGTTAATTAGCTTCTCCTAACAAGGCGTGCGCTAAATCAGGCTCCCGGCTGGCAGCACCCAAGCCTGGCACGTCTCCCGGGACAGGAGGTCGGGAGGTTGGCTAGAGGGTCACATGTAGTAGCTGGCAGCAGGGCCAGAATTCAAGGCTAGGAGGCCTGTCCTGGCCACCCCACTGCCTCAGTTTCCTTAAAATCAAGGCATCAGTGACAATCTTTTAAAATAATGGCAAGATAACTGCACTCTGTCCCTTCCTGCCTGTTCTGGCTGGTTCTTTTTCCTGCCTTTGATTCCTGAACCCATCCTCCCCTCCAAACGTGTTGCTTGTGTTTATTATTGTTGCTATTCTACCCCAACCCCACCTCTTCCGCTAAACCTTCACGTGTTCCTTCAGCCCTCTCCCACACCCTTCTCCGCTTACGTATCATAATCGACTCAGTTTTGGTAGCAGGGGTGCTAGTGACAGGGACAGAAGAAAACCAACATGCCAGAGGCCTTCTCTGTAATGTCCACAACAGCCTGAGCCAGGAGTCATCCACCTCCATCTACAGATGTAGACGTTGAGGCCCAGAGGGATTACATGACCTTCCCAAGCTCCCTGAGCCAGTGAGAGTCGCTCTGGGCACCGACCTCCAGCTCTAACTCCAAAACCTGTGTTCTCTCCACTCCTGAGCAGGAGGGACTTGCAAACAAACATGTGCTAAGTGAGCATTATTCACTACTGTCATCGTGACGTCACTGCTGTGAGCTCTCCCTGAGATCAATGACCCCAGCAGAATCCTTGTTGAATCCTGGAGTGGCAGGAGTAGCTGGGTGGCCACCCTTGAGGGCCCTCACCCCTTGAGTCTCAACAGGGCAGCCCTGGGCACCAGCATCCAGAGCAGAAGCTGAGCCTTGAGCCGAAGTCAGGCGGGAGCTGGACCCAGGAGGTGTGCGATCAGGAGGTGTGGGGACCCCTGAGTGGCTGTCCCCACTGGATAGCCACGCCCATCGAAAGCACAAAGAAAATTGCCAATAAGCATTGCTCGCTTATTCTCAAGAAAGGGCTGAGAAAGGACCTAAATATAGAAGGGAACTAAAAGTGAGGCCGGATTGGGGCAGACAGAGCCCTGAGAAGTCCCAGGTTTCCCCAGCCCTTCGCCAGTGAAGGGGGAGACCTGGCCCACGTGCCCTCCACCCAAACCTCCCCCTGCTCAGAGGAGAAGCCAGGTGTGCATCTTCTGAGTGAAACAGGTGCCTGTCCAGTACCCCTTGCTGAGGCTGGACCTGGGGCTGCTGATGGAACCTCCAGATTGCTGGTCCAGGCAGGAAGGCTGAGGACCCGGGGGCCTTCCCTAGGACCCCTACAGAAACAAACACCAAGAGTCTTGGGAGGGTGGTTACTAGGTTACCACTGGGGACACTAACCCCTATGTATGTGTAGCGTGATCATATACAGGCTGTCACTCTCAGGATACTCTGAAACATGCTGCTTCCAAAGCTGGGCCAGCCTCTAATAAAAGGGTCCTTCACCTCCCGGAGGATCAGAGACCCCAATCAGATGAAAGTGGCCAGCCTCTTCCTAGGGAAATATACATGCAAACGTATATAAAGATGTGTACTTTTGCAAACTGTGGTCATTCACAGACCCTTGAAGCCCATTCATGAGTCCAAGGTTAAGAACTACAGCTTGAAGAAGATACTCTAAGAGCCTTTTCTAATTAGCACCCCTCTGTGCCAGATGAGATTTTCTGTATGTGGTCCATGGACCCTTCAGAGAAACTGCGGTTCTCTGAAGCTGTCTGGTGGATGGTTTGGGCACTTTCACGCCCCTGAAGCAGAGGTCTGGATCCAGTGGTCTTGAAGGACTTGCACAATGCCCAGCACACAGTGGATGTGCCACCAATGTATGTTGAATGAATGAGGGCAAGATTCCCATGTGCTGTGATTTTTGTACTACTCTATTTTTATAGCTCACATGATTCCCCTTAATTCATAGTACCAAGCCCATGTGAAGTGCCTTGTATCATTAAGATTAACATTGTGGCCTTTTAAAGGAGAGCATATGAGGGCCCACAGGGTCTGGCCTTCTGGGGCCTCTGCCCGGTGTTTTTGGCACCCACCCTGAGAGACCTCCTCCCCCCACCCCCACTTCCATCCCAACTATTTCCCAAACAACTGGGCACCTCTGTCCAGTCAAGGCTGAAACTGACATTAGCTAGGGAGCTATTCTTCTGAAGGAAGAAGACCTCACCCCAGATCCTCTCCCCTACCATAGACGCCATAAGTAAGGAGAAGACGCTGAGGCCAGCAGGCCCTGTTCCTAGAGGTGGTGGCAGTGTGGGTTTCCTGGGCCTTCCTGAGAGTGGCCCAGCTCTGTCACCTCCTAAAGATGCCTGGCCTGCTCCCCCTCTCCCCAGAGAGGAAGAAGAGCGCCCGCCATGTCTGAAGTCCAACATGGGCACCTCCAGACATGAGCTGGGGCTCTGAGCCTGAGCCAAACTCAAGGACCGAAACTGTGAGGGTCTAGAACAGGGGCTGAGGTCAGGCAGGGAGTTTGGTCTCCCCAGATGTCTCCGGTGGCTGGGCCTCATGACATAGCCCACTGAGGCAGGAGTGGCTGCGTAGGAGGCCCGGGTACAGGGGGAGGGAACTCCTACCCCCGCCCAGGCCTTGGATCATTTGAAAGGCAAATGTGCTGGGTTGCCTAGGGAACGGGAGAAAAGGGACTTCCCTAGCACCGGTGACTAGTAAGGGATGGAGACGGGAGCTGTGATGCTGAGAAAATTGTTTCCAAAAAAAAAGTAAAAAGCGGTGACTAAGCAGCCCTGGTTATGTAAAGCGATCCCTGAGGAAGTGTGGGGAAAAGCCTGGAACCCACCCCCGTGTCCCTCCTCCCCACTCCCAGCCCCGCGCCTGCTGCCTCGGGGAGTTTCCACCAGCCCCTTCCCCCTCCTGTTCTCCCGGAACTCCCTACTCCTCCACAGGACTGCCGGGAGGAGCCAGCCCCCAGAGGGGCTCCGCTGCCAAGGGCGAGCCAAGGAGCAGGGTGGGCAGGGCCGGGCACCCACAAGGAGATCCTGGTCCCTCTGCTCCGAACAGGGCGCCCAGGGTCAGCCCACCAGGAGGCAAAGGGTCATTTGCCATCCCAGAATCAGGGACTGCCCACTCCAAAGACAGAGAGATCCAGATTTGAACCCTGACACTGCTGTTGGCCAACTGGGCAACCTTGGCCAAGTTACAGAACCTCATTGAGCCAGTGTCCTCAGCTGGGGATGGGAGGTGGTGTCTACCCCACAAGGCTGTTGGGGTAATTCCCTGAGACAACCCGTGTGCAACCCTGGGCACAGGGCAACGCATGGGAGGCACCCGGCACATGTTAGTTTCCTTTCCCCTTAGCCAGAAGGAACCTAGAGACCCTCTCGTCCTTTTATGGAAGGAAACATCTGAGACCAAACGTTGAGACTCCCTCAGGATCCAAGGAGTCTAACCATCACCTCAGGGCCCTCTGTCCACGTTCCTCCAGCTGTTGGAGTCCCCTGATCCCCCTTATCTCTAAGGTGGGCACGTGGCAGGGTGAGCCGATGCCCTCAGGCCTCATAATTCCCACTACAGGTATTCTGCTAGTTTTCCCAGGAGACATCCTCTCGAGAGAGGCCTGAAGAACTCTGGAACCTCAAAGGACTGATGAGATGTTGTAGCCCCCAAAACCCTCGTCTGTGGTTCACAAATGCCCCCAGCTCTTCCATTCTCCCCGCTGGACATCCCGTCATCCTTAGGGAGGGGAGAGGACCTGGCAGGTTGCTCTGGACAAATGAATTTCAAGCCACAGGTTACTCTGGGCCTCAACGAGCTCTTGAAAAGGTCTGGGAAACAAGAGCCTCCGGCACCAGTGAAACTGACCAGGGCCTGAGTGAGGAAGGAAACCGTGATCCATCTCCTACCTCAAGATGAAAAAGGCCACATACCTGGGAATCTATCCTACTTCTAACCATCCCCAACTACTGAGCAGTCCTCCCTCTAGAGAACGTTTGCATGTCCAATCTAAATCACCCATGTGATGCTTTAAGCCCTGTTTCCTCTCATCCATTCTTGGAAAATAAAAATAGCTACTCACCTTCCATATGCTTATACCACAAGCTTCGGCTGTGTGTCTCTTCTTCAAGACCCGGCATTCCTCGCCCTTCCCGGTACTAAGCACACTGCCAGGGACACAGTATAAGCAACGGATAGATATTTGCCAAGTGAATGAATGTTCCCACTGGAAACACACTGCTCAGTCTTCCGAAGAACTCTTCCTGTTGGTGGGAGGCAGAGCTGGGGGGACCAGGGTCCCGGCCCAGCTCTCTCTCTGGGCTTGTCAGTCTTTTCAAATAATGGTGGAGCCGGGGCAGGGGGCAGCAGGGGCATTTATGACCTGGGACCCACATGCTCTGCTAAGACCCTTAGAGCTCTTTGCGTGGCAGCCTCCACAACACCGTAAGAAACCCAGTGATCGTGGAGTTGGAGCCACATATTCATCTAGCCTGAGTACCTTTAAGCCGGGTGACCTTTGACAAGTCCCTTACTCCTCTGTGCCTCCAGTTCTTTATCTCTGTGAATTGAGGCCAAAATCAGCTGCCTCAGGGTTGTGGGGAGAACTCGAGCCTGGTACACTAGGCGAGTCCAAACAGGGGGCACCTTGAGCCTTCGAGGGCTGGGCTCCTTCTGCGGGGAGCCGGGCCCTGTGGCTTTCCTTTCTTGGGGTCTCACACTGTCCTCTGGGCACCACTGCGTGCCCACAGGGAGAAGCAAACAGCTGACTTGGTGAGGAAACCCCGTCCCCCGCCTCCCCCGGCCACCTTCCCACCGCCTCCTCCCCAGAGGCTCGTAAGCGTGTTGTGAGGATGAGTCACTGCGCCACCCCCACAGCCCGTGCCCCCCACGCAGACAGACTGGCTGAAGGCTTAATTGGAGTTCCTCACACCTCCAAGGACAGCCCCCGACAATATGACAGAGGAGTCTGCCCCGGCAGCAGGCCCTGACTATTGAGGGGCGCTAAAGACCGGGCGAGGACTTTGCTTTCCCTAAAAAAAAGTCCCCTTCAGATGGCCTGAGCAGAACGGGGAGACGGGCAGGGCAGGGCAAGGCGGAGACTGTGTCGGTGCCCGGCACACCCAGAACCTTCTCCTAAGACGCTAGCTGGGAAGATCTGCACTCGGGCTCGCTTGTCTCTGTAGGGAGGGTGGCCCTGGGCCCAGCTCCAACAGGAGCACAGGACAGGGGAACAGGGACAACAGGGTGACATGACTCGGCAGAGCAGCAGCTACTATGAGCGGGCGCTGTTGATGAGGGCCTCAGGAGTTCTGTGTCCCCCACAACTGCCTCTGAAGAGGACCGAGTGGAGCGTCTTAGAGGCCACAGGATCCAGCCTCATGTGGAAGCTCAGTGATTGGCCCACTGGGGCCGGGTAGGGACCCTAGGTCCGGGAGGCGTGAGGTCACTCATCCTTTTATCCACGTGGAGCCCTAGCAGAGCGGGGTGGACACAGAGGCCCACTGCAGAGCTCAGATAAGCTCAGGACAAGCACGAGAGACAGGTGTGGATGGGCACCCAGTTCCCGGGTGCAGAAGGCAGCCTCCCTCCCATTCCGGGGCAACCGGAGAGAGGACAGGAATGGCGGTGGAGCTGCCTGGGAGTGCTGCTGTCTCAGGGGTCTTGTAGGACTCTGCATCACCCTCTGTGGGACTGTCCCACCCTGAGTTAGAAGGCGCTAGGTGGTGCGGGAATCGGAGTGTGACGGGGGCCCTGGGAAAGGAAGGGGGGGGGAACGCTGAGGGAGCCAGGCTGTAATTTCTCATCGCAGGCCGGGGAAGCCAGAAAGGGAAAAGCATCCTTCTCCCACACACCCTCGGCTCCCCAGCCTCGCTTGTCTAATTGGATTCCCTCTGCCTCCTACGAGGTTATCCTTAGCGCCAGGAAAATACCTCATGGTCGGATCCTCCTCCTGCTAAGGGGGGGCTGGAGGGGCCCTGAGCAGCGCTGCCATTCACGGCATCTCCACAGCCCAGCCACCACCCCAGCTCTGGGGTGACAGGAGTGTCCTGCAGGGCGAGTGAGGAGTCGAGCCTGTAGGGACTGGGCTAGGGCAGGCTGGGATGGGAGCCAGGGGTGGTGCTTCCCCACCACCTTCTGGCTACTTCCGGGAGATCCTGTCAGTGTAGCCCCCACCAAAGCCTGCTCATCTGCTTCAGGGTCTGACGCCCCCTGAGGATCTCAGCGCTGTGTTCCCGCCCTTCTCCCTGCCTGGCTTATACTCCAGGCCAAGCCCACCCTGGGCTCTGGCTCAGCAGCCCTGACAGCCTACGCCTTGAGGCTCACTGCCTCCATGAATCCATGAGTGTATGGCCACCGCTGTCCTAACACAGTTCCCTGCAGTTATCCTCTGAGTGCTCCATACTGCCTCCCCCACTAGAGAGTTCCTCCTGGGGACAGGGCCACATCCTGCACCTCTCTTCTGTCTCTCATCAGGTTGGGCTTAGGGAAACACTTCAGTGATTGATTACTCACATTCTAGACCCAAAGCCTGGACTTCTGTCCAGAGGGCCTGTTCAACCCACGTGTTAGGCAGCAGAAAGACAAAGAGGCACTTCCTGCTACGGAGAAATGTTCTTCTCTGGTTTGCAGGTTCCTAGAGGGCAATGTTGGTGTCATCGGTGGGATCCACCCAGCACCTAACATCACATATCACGGTGTTCAACAAAGGGAAGTGGGAAGCAGGATAAGAAGGTGGGGTGGCACCGTCCCTTCACCTCATGGTCTATGCAGTGTCACTGACATCATTGAGGACAACCTCAGCCGAGTCGAAGGCAAGGGACTCTTGCCTGTGTCTGAATATACTCCACCAACCCCGTATTAGCTAATAGCCCCAGTGGGAGCAGATACAGATGTTTTCCAGAAACGTTATCTGATCTGCCAGAGGGTTGCCTCCTCAAAAAAAAGCTTACAAATGACCTGATGTTAGCATTTTAATATTCCCAAAGCAGATAGACCCCTCCCTTGCCATACCCTCTCCTCTCTTCCTCCTCCTTTGATCCCCTGCGCCTCCCTGCCTCCCTCCCTCCACCTCTAGCCCTTCCCTCTAAGCCACTCTCTGTTTGATTTTTCCACTGAGAGAAGTAAAGCGGAGGAAGGAAGAGATGAAGGGATGCAGAAGCTAACACAGGGACCCACCTGTCCTCCTGTGCAACCCAGGGTCCTTGTTGCTTTGCTGTTGAACGTGGAACTCTGAAAGAGCATCTTTGGGGCCAAGGCAACAGCCTGCCCACACGGTCTTGTCTTCTCCATGCCAGGGAGGCCGAACCCTCTTTTTCCACCCTGTAGATGTGAGATGATACAGGTGGGGCAGTGGGGCAGATGCAGGAGGACAGAAGGGGTGGCCCCCAGGGGAAGCAGAAGCAATGAGGAAGATCAGGGAGAATGAGGAAGAGGAAGGAGACACCTGCCCTCTTCCTCGGGCAGATCAGCGCTGAGCCTCCTCCCCATCTTTTCTTTGGTTTCCTCTGGCCCAACAGCTTGTCCGCACAATTGCCTCCTTTGTAGCGCCCACCCTCCGGCTCCCAAATGCCTGGTGCCTTCCCCTCTGTCCACCAAGCCTGCCCTCCCTGGCACCCGGCACAAGCTGGCCCTGGCTGTGTCCCCTCCCCGTGCCATCCTTCAGGCAGGCCTGGCTGACAGCATGAGGCCCCGTGCCCATCACCTCCCGGCTCAGCAGGCCCCTTCCAGGCTGCTCTGAGGGGGAATAACTGGCGTGGGATCGTTTGACCAACACCTTGGATGCCTGGATCAGAAAAATGGCCAACCAGTGGCTCTCCTCCTCCCATTCCGCATCCAGCCACTTAGCGCAAGTCAACAGGTGATTGTCCTTTAATCGGCTAGGAAATGGGCAGTGGAATTAGAGAGAGGGAGGAATCAGAGTTTGCAGGTAGGGAGAGAAATGGCATCAGGAAAAGATAAGAAAGCAGGACTGATGGAGAAGCTGGGTGAGGTGCCAAAGGGCGGAATGGCGGCCTGCAGGACAGACCCGCTGTCTGAGGGCTAAGAGCAGGGCCGATGGCGTTGCCAGGGACCGGCAGACCCTGCGGCCATCCTCACTGCTGTTCAGAGGATCTCACACTCCAGGCACACGTGGAAAGTTCCCCAAACCACATGATGGTACTGTTGAAAGACTGAATCTACCAGCTTCAACATACGTTGGCCCTTGTGTCCTGGAGGAGTTTCATGTTTTCTACGAAACCCCATGTATGAGTAAAGAGAGAGCAAAATGAAGGGTTTGCAACGGCTTCCAGAGGCCCGTGTACCCCTAAAATGCCTTGGCATGACCCTTCCACCCAATGCGTAAGCCCCAGCAGCAGTGTTCCAGGATTCTGTGCTACAAAGCAGCCCCTGCCCCTCACTGAGGCTCCTTGACACAGAAATGCAGGAGGGGAGGATCCCGGGGTCCCCCGGGGCCCCACAGAGGTAATGGTGTCTGTCCTAGGCAGCCCCGGCCACAGACACCCCTGCCTCTCTGGTTGGAGACACCCCTCTCCGTGCATCAACAATCCCCGTCATTCCAGGGGTGAGCCCAGACCACCCTGGCCGTCCCTGGTGGGGACAGATGGCCCAAGGAGCTCACTGCCGGCGCCTCCAGAACGGGAAACCCCCCCAAGAGCCAAGGAGTCGGGCAATCCTTCCTGCCCACTCAGAGATTCCGGAAGCCCTTCCAGCCTGGAGAACCCGCCTCCCCAACCTCTCTCTCGCTTCCTCTGTCTGTCTCCTTCTCGCGACTCCTGCGAGTGCACAGGAGGGCTGAGGGAAGCCCCGTGTGCCTGTGATGAACGGAGCTAATTTCTGGTTTGCTGGTATGCCGCAGAGACACTGCCTCCGTCCCCCTCCTTCCCAGCAAACCCTCTCCCACACACAGACAAATAGGCTGCATATTTAATTGGAATTCCTCACACCTACAGGGTAAAGCCTTGTCAGTAGAAATAGAGCCCACAGCCAGCTGGCTTCCCCCATTCCACCCACCTTGTCTCTTAAAAAGAAATCCCCCCCCCCATACGTGAACGCCACCCACGGGCCCCTGCACATCCCTCCCAGCACGGTTGTAAAGGAAGGATTGGTTGGCAGTGCCGCTCCTCGCCTGGGCCGCTATAGCTGGGCCCACCCGGCAGGGACCACCCAGAGGCTTCTCCCTGGCAGACGGGCCCTGGCGGCCCTCCCGTTGCCCACCCCGGTAGTCCCCCCGTCAAAACTCCTGGGGCTCTGGGGTCCCCGGAGGACGCTTCTGAGAGAGGCAGACTGCTTGGGCATGAGGGACCAGTTGATACGGAGAAGGAAGACAGGGAGCCCTAAAAGCTAGAATATTACCTTCCGAGAGAACTTGGGGCCCATCTCTCATGGTACAGGTGGGGAAACCGAGGTCGGGGAGGTGAAGGAAAATGCATCACACAGCTAACTTGATGCAGAGTTGGGCCGAACCTGGGTCTCGGCTCCAAGGACGCCACTTTGTCCCTTTCCCTGTGGCATGTCTCCCCATAGGGGGAAAGGAGGTGGCACCCGGAGGCTGGCAGGACCGAGCCAGGAGGGGCTCCTGAGGAAGAGCAGGGGAGAGACTTCAGGGCACAGAAGGGCAAGGACTCAGCAGGGATGAAACGGACCTAGGAGACCATTGGAAGCAGCCGGATGGGTCTATGTCCCATATGGCAACAGGAAAGGAGGCCTGGGAGAACGAGCTAGAACAATAAACGGCAAAGACGTTGACAGGCAGGGGAGGCTGAGCTCCTTAGAACACCCTCAGGGCCACCCAGCCCAGGACACACAGCTGCCCCTCCTCCCCCAGGGGGCCAGCGAGGCCAGAGCTGCTCCCTGCCTGCGCCTCCAGAACAGGAGCTCCCCGAGCCTTCTGCCGTGACCTCAGCGTTCAGGGTCAGCAGCCTCAGCTGGGTTTGCAGGGGCCTCAGCCCCGCCAGCAATTCTTGTCTTGCTGCCTCCTCCCGGCGGAGCCTCCTTCCCCCTCTGGCTAAAATTGAGCCTGGCACAAGCCTGCGCCAAACCTGTGTGTCAGTGAGTAGACAGCTGCCTTTGGGGCTCTGCAGAGCGCTGTGACATCCTCACTCTCCCCCACAAAATATCATCTCAGTTTGCCTGAAAGTTCACCATTAGTGACTCATTTCTTTGGGTTAAACATAGCCCTCCCTTCTTAAACGCAGCTGCTCTAGGAAAGGGTAACTCATTGAGTTCTGAACATCCCAGTGTGAATGGGGAGACGTATGAGATCCAGGAGCCCGAGAGGAAGTGAAGTGGAGACAGAGACAGGAGGAGGGAGGGAAGTTACTGCAAGGGAAAAAGAATCCAAAGAAGGAGCAGCAAGGGGCGATCCAGCTCAGGTCCCCGCCATCCCACAGTGAATAAGTGACCCCCTCTGTTCAGGTACCGCACGCTGTGATTTACTAAGCGCCTCCACACCCACGCTCATTCGTTCCTCACAGCTCCGTGAAGCCAGCAGGAGGGAGGTGGTTGTGCCCATTTCACAGGTGAAGAGACCGAGGCTCTTGGAGGTTGGAGGACTTGCCATCCAGCCAGTAAGCAGGAGAGCTCTGCTTTACCCTCCTCTGTACAGACCCGCTAAGGGGACCTCACTTCCCCCCACTCTCCCACCGTCTGCTGTCAGAACAGGGAGGTCCCTGGCAGAGGCACAAGATTGAAAAGGGTGCCAGGAAGTGTGCAGGGGTGGAGGAGGTAAAGCGAGACCCCCCACGGTGGGCGCAGCGAGCAGCTCTGGGTCTTCAAGCCCCTGCCAGGGAGCAGTGTGGCTGGAGGGCAGAGCCCCCACAATTCGGGAGCATCCCCTGGGTCCTTGTGGAGGCTGCGTCCCCTACAACCATCCCCTCGGGGCCCAGGAAGGCCTGTGGAGGGCTTTGCTGGCTTGGGGTGTGCGCACAGGAGGCTGGCTCTGGGTGAGTGGGGTAGGCTGGGCCCAGGAGAGTCCCCCAGGAGACAGGGAGGGGAGCGGGAAGAGACCCCAGGAGGCTGCTGAGAAATCCCGTAGGCTTCCAGGCCCAGCTTCCCCACTGCCCTCCTCGCCCTCCCTCCCTTTCTTGCCTCGGGTCACAGGCCTCCCCCAAGCTTCCCACCCTGCAGGAAGTGGCCTGTCCGCCATATTGAAACCGTCCCCTGTGTCTCCCTCTTAACGAGCCAGGTTAAATATGCTGTAATCAGAGTAATAATACACCTGGGCTGGTTCTCGAGAGAACTGCCTTTTGTGCTGCGATAGGACATTAATAGCAATTATTCTGCTTTGTAATTGGAGCTTTAAATACTAATTCAAACAGCCAGAGGAAAACCAATTAGTGCTAATTTATCTCTATGTGTTTTCCAGAGCTGGTGTCTGTCACACTGTGAAGAAATAGGTTGGTAATTAGTACAGTTGGGTGGTAGATAGAAGTAATTATCAGATTCTTTCATTTTTCTTTGGGGGGGGGTATGGGTAGGGGGTAGGGAAGGCCAAGATGGGTTCTGTAAGTCTTTGTTCCCTTGAGGTTTAAAGGGAGGGCTCGTGTTCGCGCTGAGAGCCCAGCCCGCGGCATCCTGAACTGCACAGGTAT
Organism: Eulemur rufifrons; assembly: GCF_041146395.1. Lineage (NCBI taxonomy): Eukaryota > Metazoa > Chordata > Mammalia > Primates > Lemuridae > Eulemur > Eulemur rufifrons. The sequence goes on from NC_090994.1 coordinate 8,286,850, forward strand.
TTCTGAGACAGGTGGGCTTGGTGGCGGCTGCCTTGAAGGCCTTAGCAAGGACCTTCCAGCTAACAGGCTCACAGAAGTACCGCCAGCAACGCCATGGGAAGCGGAGTCTTCCCTGTTTGAGGAAAAGTTTGTGACCCCCAAACAGCTGACCCTCGGGTAAGGGGGTCCCTGGCCAGCCTCTAAGTCCCCGCACAGCCTGGGAAGAGGTGCTGATTTCTCCGATCGCTGTTTTGCTTATTAGGAAAATAGACATAAGCACACCTGCCCCACAGGGTTGTTGTGAGGATTAAACTGAATACGATGGGGTGTATAACTGCCTGGCACCCAGTATTAACAGGTGTGGTTATTGAATTCTTACAGCTTGCCTGCGACTCTTCTAGATGCCTTTGCGTATACAGCATTATCTCCAACGCTCCAAAGCCGCGGGCTGACACTGTGTCAGTTGACTTTCCTGTCCCCTGTCCTGTCCAGACCTCTCGCCAGCTAGACAACCCTGGAGAAGTTATTGGATCACACTGAGCCTCAGTTTCCTCATCTATGTAATGGGGGTGACAACAGGACCTTCCTTAGAGATTTATTTTGAAGATTAAATGAGACGATGATTATAAAAGCTCTTAGCACAGTGGAGCACGGACTAGGAGCTCTGGGGGGGGGGGTTATTTATCATTCTCAGTATTATTATGTTTTTATTTCACTGTCTATGGTTGTATTGTAATCTATGCAAATCCTCCATTGAAGGAGGTAGATATGGTACTATAAAGACATTTCATTAACTAATCCGCAGGTACTGATAGGCACTCAGTACTGTGGGCCCTCAGCTCACACTGTTTAGAAACATGGGACTAGGTCACTCTGAACAAAGGAAGATGGGATGATAATGGCATGTCACGGAGCTTCCCAGTTTACAGAATGCGCTCACATACCTGATCCCAATGCCTTCTCAAAAGTGAGAGTGTTGAGAATTACTTTCATCCCCATTTTATTTATTTATTTTTTGAGACAGAGTCCCGCTCTGTTGCCCGGGCTAGAGTGCCATGGTGTCAGCCTAGCTCACAGCAACCTCAAACTCCTGGGCTCAAGCAATCCTCCTGCCTCAGCCTCTCGAGTAGCTGGGACTACAGGCATGTGCCACCATGCCCGGCTAATTTTTTTCTATATATATTGTTAGCTGTCCAGATCATTTCTTTCTATTTTTAGTAGAGACGGGGGGTCTCACTCTTGCTCAGGCTGGTCTCAAACTCCTGACCTCGAGCGATCCTCCCACCTCAGCCTCCCAGAGTGCTAGGATTACAGGATGAGCCACCTCGCCTGGCCTAATACCCATTTTAAAGGTGGGAACATGAGGCTCAAAGAATTGAATTGACTTGCTCAAGAAAGTGGTAGAATCAGAAGCTGAACCCAGATTTTTTGACTATGAAATCTGTGAAAGGCACTCGATAAATACTCGTTGAATGGATGAATAAATGTGCTTTCCACTAAACTGTGCAGCCTAAACTGCCAACGTGTGTGTCCTATTTGCGTGTGAGGAGCCGGGTTGACCAAGAAGAGGTCGGATGGAGGTGCAGAAATCTTCGGAGGAGATGTGGGCTGGCAGAGAGTCGGACGGCTTCCCTCAGCCCAGCCAAGGTCTCTGCAAGTGTTGAGTTAACGGGCGACACTGAACAGCCCCAAGGTTGCATTTAACGATCTGCAGAAAGATCTGGCAAGCCCAGGCTCTCTCCTGTGCACCACAGACCCCACCCGCCCCCCTGATTCAACCTGGACCCACCTGGACCCTGCAGGCATGTGAGCTGTGCCCCCTGAGCCAGGCCTCCGAGGATGGGCAGCGTGAGTGCAGAAAAGGGAGGAGGGGCCGGGCGCGATGGCTCACGCCTCTAATCCTAGCACTTTGGGAGGCCGAGGTGGGTGGATCGCTCAAGGTCAGGAGTTCGAGACCAACCTGAGCAAGAGCGAGACCCCGTCTCTACTAAAAATAGAAAGAAATTATCTAGACAACTAAAAATATATATAGAAAAAAAAAAAATAGCCGGGCATGGTGGCACATGCCTGTAGTGTCAGCTACTCGGGAGGCTGAGGCAGGAGGATCGCTTGAGCCCAGGAGTTTGAGGTTGCTGTGAGCTAGGCTGACACCACGGCACTCACTCTAGCTTGAGCAACAGAGCGAGACTCTGTCTCAAAAAAAAAAAAAGAAAGAAAGAAAGAAAAGGGAGGAGGGTGGAGAGGGCGCAGCCTCGGCAAAGACCCAAGGAGGGATCAAAGACAGCGTTTGAGAAGCAGGGACCAGACTGGCCAGGCAGCGCGGGAGGGTGAGTGTTGCGAGAGCCAGGGCCGCAGTTGATGAGATAGGCTTTGGCAGCCACACGGAGGCAGAGGGCAGGTTTGACCAGGGCCACCTCCAGCAGCTGTGACGGCTCCAGGCTCCCCACCGGAGGGGCAGGTAGGGGCTGTGAGCCAGCCCGCCTCCACCCACCAAGCTGCTGACCTCGTCCCAGGGCTTCCTCCGCCCTGGGAAGGAGGAGCCGCTTCCTAAATTCACACAAAGGCGCCGCCACAGGCCTGCCGAGCTGTGGGCTTCCACCCAGCAGGGCGCCTGCTTCCTGGGGGCTGGGGCTGCCCTGGATCCCATGTGTAGGAAGCCGAAGCGTTTCAAAGGCAGAGTTTGAGAAGGTTAGACCCGCAAAGGTGGCAGCGTGAACGACAGCAGAGTCAGGAGACCCTGCAGGGAGGAGAATGTCAGCAATGGGGAGAAACAGAAGGAACAGAAGGTTCAGGTCCCCGTGCATGGGCAAGGGACTGGCTGGCGCGTCCCAAAATACTGAAAATATCGATGGCGGGAGGATCAATAACTTTTCTTTGTTTTCTTTTTGGTTATCAGTATCTTCTAAATTTTCTACACTGAGCATATTTCTCTTTTATATGAAGAAAAACAATGGAACTTATTTTTAAAAAAGGAAGGGACATATGCTGGAGACATTTTGAAGGAAGAGCTGACAGAATTTGATAAGTGACTAGAGAAGGGTGATAAAGGAGAAAGATGAACCAGAAATAGCTCCGAGGTTCTGAGATGGGTGATAGGGAGATGGCAGGGAACAGGCATTGGGTTGGGTTCCCCGTGCAGCGAGTGGGGAAAGGCGCCCTTCTGTTTGCGGCTTCCAAGTCTGAGCTGCCGGCGAGACACGGGAAGGTGTCCCCGCAGCCGGAGAGGAAGGGTCTCTCAGGAAGGGAAACCGAGGCACAGAGCAGGGAGGGTCTCTGACCACAGCCTGGAGTCAAGAACAGCACTCGGAACATCCTTAGCAAAAGGCTGAGTCCACTCGATCCAGAGCTGCTGACAAGGGACTCAAGTAATAACGAGGCGGGGCCCCTGAGGACCGGCCCCTCCTCCCCAGCTGTCCATGGACGCATCCCGTGCGCAGAAACCCACCCTGCCCGGCTGCGCCTCGACTGCAGTCTGCAGAGGCTTTGGCCCTGGGGAGCCTCAGACACTGACTGTCCCAGGCCACGCAAACACCAGGATGGGAAGAGGCTATTCCCTCGGCCCTCCAGGACCATCTGCCTTGTGTCTGCTGGTGACAGAGCATCCCGCAGCTGCTAGTGGCTGTCGCATCCTGACTAGGGCCGTCCCTCGGGCCAGCAACAAGCCGGCCCCCCTCCCCGTCCCCGTCCTGCCCTGACCCACCCCCCACCTCTGCACCACCCTCTGCAGCACCACACTGGCCTCACTGACCCAGAGCCTCAAAAGACTCTGTATTGACTGGGCCCGAGGCCCCACCCGAGGCTGCGTCACTGTGTCCTTGGCAACGGAAGGGCTGGGTGAAAAGTAACACACAAAGCAAACAGAATGAGCTCCACATGGGTGGCCTGGGAGCCGTCACCGTCACCTCAGCGTAGCGGGGCCTTGGATTCACAGCGGGTGGGGGAGTCTGCCAGCTCCCTTCACTGCTCTGGTGGGGGCTTCCATGAGCACCCTAAACCCCCAGCAGGGAACGCCTCACAACTCACCACGGTAGCGTGCGTGCTCTCGCTGTGCTGTGGGGCTGTGGCCAGAAGAAATGAGACAGCTGACGAGGGTCCTGACTCTGCAAGCGCTGGTGCTTTGCGGCTAGTGGGGCTGAGCCCCCAAAAAGTCACCTGCCAGGAAGGAGCTCTGAGGAGCCACAGAGTGGAGTGGGCAGAGGGGCACAAGGAGTGCACGGGGGCAGTCGCTGCAGGGGACCCCAATGTTCCCAGGCTCCTACATTAACATCATCGCCCCATCGTCTTTGCTCAAGGCCCTAGAGCATTTGGGGAACTTCTAACAGATGCCATAGGAAAATACCTTGTAGGCATATGCCTGGAATTCCAAGGTGCTTTTCAAAAAAATTTTTTGTGAAGTTACATATGTCAAGTACACAAATCTTAAGTATGCAACTTCATGGTTTTTTACCTCCATAACCACCACCAAGGTCAAGATAGAGAATATTTCCAGCTGGCTGTGGTGGTGGCTCATGCCTGTAATCCCAGCACTTGGGGAGGCCACGGTGGGAGGATTGCTTGAGGCCAAGAATTCAAGAACAGCCTGGACAACATAGTGAGACCTCATAGCTACAAAAAATGAAAAAAAAATCCTGGCGTGGTGGCACCCACCTGTAATCCCAGCTACTCAGGAGGCTGAGGCAGGAGGATCACTTTGCCTGAGCCCAGGAGTTAGAGGTTACAGTGAGCTATTATCGGGCCACTGCACTCCAGCCTGGGCAACAGAGCGAGACCCTATCTCAAAAAAAAAAAAAAAAAATTATAAAGAATATTTCCAACACCCCAAGAGGCTCCTACACACTTCCTCCCAGTCCATATCCCCCCATTAGGTGAGATTGTTTGGACTGCTGTCACTGTTGATCAGGCGTGTTCTTGATTGTCACGTAAATGGAATCACGGTATTCTGTCATGAGAGTGGCCCGTGTCATTGCAGAAAGCAGTGGTTCCTTCTCTTCTCCCGCTGGGCTGCATATCTTGGGCACCTCAGTCTCTCAAAGGCCTTCACGGCTGTGTTCTTCTCCCACTCAGTGGCTTGCAACTGCTGCCTCCCCCAGGCCACCCGGGACTGGGGACATCCACACCTCAGCTGAGCTCAACCCCAGGGTGCTCCCTTCTCTGTCCCACTCGAGAAATCACGTCAGAGAGAGGGTGGGTGTGACGACATCAGAGGGATAACCTTGAATTCCCTCTAATTTACAGAAAAGGGGGGATTATTGGAAAACTGTGGCACTTTATTATTAGTAACATTTTTGTTTGTGATACATCTCACAACTGCCGGTCCCACACCCGCGTGTCACAGCTTTGGGGCTGCGAACTGCTAGGCTAAGTGGTGTGATTTCAGAAGTAAAGGAAGGCCATTTCCTGCCCCCAAAATATCTCTTTCCTCTGCCCTGCTGCTTCCCCCTGAAGTTTCGCCCCAGTGGATTTACTGTGCTGGAGGAAGCAGCCCCAGGGTCCTCTTTTAAAATGCAAGTACTCGTGAGGGGGGAGAATCCATGAAATCCGCAGTGCCCTTGCGTGTGTCTTAAAGAGGAACTGGAAACCCATGTCACACCCAGGCACCTGTGCGGCTCACTCTCCATCCCGACTGTGAGGCAAGGAGGATGCTGGTGCTGTCCCCACTTTGCACGTGAGGAAACTGAGGCACGGGGAGGTCACACAACCTGGAGGTTGCAGAGGCCGTCATTCAAACCTGCCTCAATCTCCTTCCTCCAGAGCCCGCACTGTGACCCACCTGGGTGGGCGGGAGGTGCCGGGCACTTGTGAACAAGGAGATGTGCTGAAGAGAAAAGTGACGCCCCAGGGCGTAAAGCAGAGTGCTGGAGAGAAAAAGAGGACATCTTCATGTTGGATTCCACCTTCCCCCAGGCACTGCTACCCTCCACCTGCCCCCCACCCCGGGATGCTGCTGAGCCCTCCTTCAGCCCCCTCACCTGCTCTACTCTTAGTTGCCACCATGGCCACATGCAGGGATGTGTCACAGGCACCAGGTCACCTACCTGGAGAGGTGTTCCTGTCCCTGAAGGGCTAGTTTCTTCATGCATTTCTTGGGCTGCAGAAAAATGCACACTCAGAAACTTTCTGGAGCATTTACTCCGTACCACACACCTTGTGTGTGTTATTTCAGTCTCTCCCGCAACCCCGTGAAATGGGTGGTCTGAGGCTCCCTTTGAGGACGAGAAGGCCGGTGCTCAGAGAGCCAAGTAAGTCACCAGTGGGCTGCAAACTCCACGAAGGCGGAGACCATCTACCCACTGGTCATCACCTACTGTCAGCTTCTTCCACCGCGCTTGGCACTTTCTGGGTGCTCATTACCTATCGGTGGGTTGTCACTGCCCAAAGTCACCCAGACACATATGGCCAGGTCTGGCTGACCCTGAAGAGCACGCCCTCATCGCCAGATGGTCTCACACGACAGGGCTGGCCAGAGATGCAGCGTGAGGGTGGGAAGGTCCCATCTAGAGGAGGGAGGCAAAGGCTTGGCAGGGCAGAGGGCGAGTTTAGGGAGTCCAGCAAGTTAGGCCAAGAAGCTGGCTGCCTGTATCTGTCGGCATGAGACCAGAGCTCTTCCTCAAAAACAACACCTTCACTGCCCATAACTCCACCATGGTAATGTTTACTCCCTGGGGTCTTAAATGTTGGGTGGTCACGCTTGCACCATTTGCCGAACTTGTATCAGAGACCTACTCTGTGCCGGGCGCTGTATTAAGCTGCAAGTTAAAAAAATGAATAAAACACAGTCATGTCTTCAGGGTCTAGGAAAGGAGAGGTGCAAAGCCCCCAAAACTGTGGCAACACACAGATGTGGGGAGAGCCCACCCACAGCATGGGGCGAATATTTGCAAGGCAAGTAGACCATAGGCACGCACTGACCCACACCAGCGTACCCACCCAGGGGTTTGTGCGTTGCCCTAGAGCAGACGGGGAGTCTTGTGGAGAGGGTTCAGCAGGAGGAGGACAGAGTCAAGTTTGTTTTCTATTATGCCAGCTTTAGCAGCTTCAGTGATGGGGGTGGGGAGCAAAGGCAGGGGGCACCTCCAGGGTGGCTCCTGTCATCCAGGCACACCCTCACGAGGGACTGCGTTAGTCCCTAAGAAGGAGCTGAGAACCGAGTGGACGGGAAGGGGCGTGAGAGAGGGAGTTCGCAGTAGGTTCCTGGCAGGGCCAAGATTTACAGGACCCAGCGCGTCTTAGAAATGTGGGGCCCTGCCTGGGACAGGGGAGGTCCGTCCCCTCTTCCCACTGGCCCTCGTGCATCCCGCGAGGGTTGCAAGGGGTGGGAGAGAGGCTCCTGTTGAGTCGCCCACTCAGTGCTGCCAGCCGGGGACAGGAACAGCCACTGTTTGTCCCCCCGAGACTGTGAGGTGTATGCCCGACCCGCTCTGCACCTGTGCCCAGACTCCCGCAGAGAGCAGCGGGTGGGCAGCAGGTGGCAGGAAGTGGGACCACATGTCAGCCAGCGCATGCTCCGGCGTCCCACTGGCCTTCACTCACAAAACACAAATTCCAAGGTAGGATTACTAGGAACTTGACTAGCATTAAATTCCAAACATGAGGCCCTTCAAAGCGCAGAGTCGTCTTGTTCAACCACACTGGTCACATGCCCGCAAAGCCTGCCCCCTCCCTGGGCTTCTGCTGACATAGGGGATGGGCAGTGGGACTGGCACCTGACATGGTGCACTCTAGAGGACTCACGTATCAGTGGCTGCCCCCTCGCGTATCGAGTAGACCTCAGCAGAGGATGCTGGGCAGAGGAGAGAGCTCGGTAGAAGGTGGAGGAGAAGCGTGCATCCCAGAGACGTGCGCACATACGGAGACAGCCTTCCCACTTCCCAGGCTGTGCTGCCTGTGTGCGTGCCTGTGTGTGTATGTATTAGACTCAAGTGTGCGGAGCTTTTAAAAAAAACACCATCCCCAGGCCCCCTCCAGCCCGATAGAATCCCAGTCTCTTGAGTAACAAGTGCGATGGGGTATGTTTGGGTAACGGAAGCTCAGATTTGCTGCCATTTTTCTTCCTCCCTGGTATATTTCTTTGGATGATTTCACATGAGGAAAATGGGCCAGGAACGGATTGATATCATGTTAAGTGAGGAATATGCAAAGAAGCCGTTGAGCATTTCCCCTGGGGAAGAGAAGCTCCAAAAACAAATTGTAAGTTCTTCTCGAGTGTGAACGGCTCTCGAGCAGGGACCAGGTCTTTTGCATGTCTCTACCCACACCTGGCACTGTTGTACCTGGCACGCAGGGCCACCGAGTGAGAGCTGTGCAATGTATGAATGAAACTGTTGAAAGCAATCGTATAGGAGGAAAATTAATCTGGTTCCGTGGGGCCCCAGGCAGAACTACAGCCACGATATTAATAGTTCTTATGGGGAGATAGTTCTTTCATGGCAGTTGTGTTGGGGAGACAGAGCTCAGCTGGGAGGATGAACATTCCGACAATAATAGCTAACTATAGCTAGCCTAGTAGGCTGAGCATCGCTTGACATAGATTACTTCCTCTCATCCTCACAAAACCCTGGGAGACAGACATTCGTGTCATTCCCATTTTACAGGCAAGGAGGAAACAGGCACAAAGAAATGCTAAGTCACTTATCCAAGGTCAGCTAGCTGGAAAGTGGCAGTGCAAGATTTGAAGCCATGAACTCTAGCGCCAGCGCTCGCTGCTCTTAAACACTTACTTTCCAACCCCAAGAGCTACACAGTGATGATCTGACCACTGTGGGCAGGGGACCCAGAGCCAAGAACAAACAAGTCCTTGGCTGGGGGCATTGTGGAGGGGATTCAAGCAGCAACCAGAGGGGTTTAAGAGTTATTCCAGCAGTCAAAGAAGATGACTCTGTCATTTTATTCCTTTGCCCTTGGTCATTCTCGTGAAGGAAGAGTTGCTTGGAGGTCTGTGACATTAGATGACACGCATAGCCCCTCTTGGCCAAGCTTCCTCAGCTGTAAAACAAAGAGCAAAGGAAATCTCTAGTGCCTTCAACTCCAGGATTGTACAGTTCTCTGATTTGGAGTAGGAAAGGAAAAGGGAGATTGTAGCAGGGGAACAGGGCCCCACTTTGCTTCTTATGCAGAAATAATTCTGCCTCTTGGAGACCTGCAATCTCTTCTCTTCTGGGTGGCATGGAAGCCTGACCAAGAAGGAACCAGGTGAGCCCCAACCAGGCCATTCATCCCCGTGGAACTTGGACTTTTCTCGTCTTCAGGACTGAGACTCCAAGAATCTAGGACACCTCAAAATCGACCTTGCTTCTTCTCAACCACGGGCAAAAGCTAATGTCAGAAAGACCCAGAAAAACCGACGGAGCAGAATGAGGTCTACATCTGTAGACAGGCATTCTGAAGGAATGTTCCCCGCCACATGGTTTTCCACCCCTGTGTTGCTTTTATAGATATATATTTATATACATATAAATATCTCTTTCCCTGAGGGACAATGAAACTCAGCCAAGTGGGAATTCAGTGTGATCCAGTAGAATTTGTTGCAAAGGAAATGCAGCGGGCGGGGAGTAGAGACTGTGCATTCAGGACATCACCTGGTTAATAAAAAATTGCACAGCGCCCCAGAACACATGAGATTTCCTTTCTTTTCTTTTTTTTTTTTTTCTTTAAATTAACAAAGGGTATGTTGTTTCCCCATTTGTGCCACTTTCAATTGTGATTTTTTTTTTTTGAGACAATAAGCAAACTAACAGTAGGGGTTAAATAATTTGTTAAAGGGTGGGGGCTAGAGAGGAGTCGGGGTTTGGAAAGAGGGGGTGGGGAACTAAAATCTGCCGGTAGCAGCAGTAAATGCAGAGTTATGCCTTAGGCATAATATATCAAAGAAAATATAATGCATCCAGCTTAAAACTAATGATTGCCATATAATTAGATGAGAAGCATTGTGCTATAAATGTGTATTCTTTAGCATGCTGTGATTTTACTGTAAAAAAAAAGAGAGAGAGAGAGCGCGCGCGCGAGAAAGAAGGAGACAGAAAAACACAGAGCCCAGCAACATACTATAAAAAGAACCCTCTGTTGACTTCTCTACTGTTTAGTATTCCTTGGCTGTTCTCCCTTGGGAGTGTGTAATTAGTACTTTATGAAGAGTACATTTAAAGCAGTTTAATATTCACCTCATTCAATCTGAAACAATGTGATCCGTGCTTAGACAAATCAGTGCTCCTTGCTGACATAATCTGTCAGAACATTACCTCTGAAAAGACCTTTCAAGAGGTTTGGATGTTAATTAGTTGTCTATCATGTATAAACAGAGCAGTGAGCAGAAGGGGCTCCGACAGGCCAGAGGGATACGTTGGGAAATGCATTTTGTATGAACACGGCTTGCAGGGGGGTCTTCTCGCTCTCCCCGCCTCCCCCACCCTCGCCTCGCCATGTCAGCAGCAACACAGGCTTTGGACCTCTTCCGGGCAACAAAAGTGCTTTCTAGTTGGCTTCAGCGGGCGCCCCTGGCCCCCAGAGAGGACTGTGGATAATGCTAGAGGTGTTCCCACACACACACTGCCCCACGGCTCCCCGGGCTCCCACCTGCAAGGTGTGACGGCTGTCTCCTCTCAGGCCCAGGAAGCATGACCTCACAGGCCCACCTGTGCTCTCTGGGGAGGCTTTGGGGCCTGGCAGGGTCCTACCTCCCAGGAGCGGAGAGGGCCGGGAGGATTTGGAGATGTGGCGCACACCTCCCCACTCGCCTTAAAGCTCGGCTCCTCTGGAAAGCCCGGCTGCTGTGGCAGAGTCGCACGGTGCAAGAAAGGACTGATGCACATGGGAATTTATGCACACGAAACCTCCTGGACCACCCTGGACCCAAGAATTCCAGCAAGGTTCAGAGTCATGTTCAAGGTCACCTAGTCAAGGCCTTGCCTTCAAGGGGAACCTTTGCCAAGGACTGGGATCTGGGCTCTTCCTACATGAGTTGTCTGCGGATTTGAACAAGCTCTCCTTTACTCTGGACTTAGAATCCTGGTGTATGAAGCACTCCCCAGCATACCGAAGGTGCTACTAAAATATCAGGACATAATTCTGCTACTCTTGCTAGGCTGGTGACTTCAAGATGGCAGGGCACAGGCCCCACAGGAACCGCCTTCCCCAGGGCTCCAAGGCCCTCCCCCTGCCCCGTTCGGCTGCCTGCCCTGGGTCTTCCTCTCCCTGTCCTCAGGGACCCCACTGCCCTTCAGTGGCCTCAGCCTCATAGCTTCTTTATTCACCATTCATTTCGTAAGCATCCACTAAGCACCTACTGTGTTCATCATACTGTATGCTCCATTCTAAGGCAGCAAAAATGAGTAAGTCACAATTTCTGCTCGTGAGCCATTTACAGACCCATAAACTTATAATTATGGTTTGGGGCAATTATAAGTAATGTAAGGCAGGCAATATAATTTAGTGGTTCGAGGAAGGGCACCGGAGTCAAACTGCATGAATTCAGATCCCAGCCTTACCACTCAACAGCTAGGTGACCTTGGGCAGGTTAGTTAGCTGCCCTGAGCCCCGGTTTCCCTGTCTGCAAAATGGGGGTAAGAATACCTCCCCATGGGTTTGTGAGTGTTGAATGGGACAATGCAGTAAAGTGCCTAGCACAAGGCTTAGGGCGTAATAAGTGCTCAATTAATGTTTGTCCCCCCCCCCCAAATAGTGCCACAATAGGAGCACAGTCAGAATGCCTGAACATAGAGGAGAGAAATACTAATGCCTGGGTAGTCTTGGAAGGCTTCCCAGAGGAGGTGACATTTGACTAAGTAGAAGTTTACCAGGAAAGAAGTGACAGAAGGGCTTTCTGGATAGAGGAACAGCACACACAGATGCAAGGGGGTGCAGAAGTGAAATGAGCAGGGTGTTTGGGAACCACCCAGACGTTGCCCTTGTGCTCCGTGTCATGCTGCTGGGTTACAGCCAGGGAGGCTGGTCCCAGCTGTGCCCTTCAGAATGAGCCATGAGATGGCACAGGTATGCAGAGGAGGCACTCCAGGTCTCCATGGCTGGGTGATGATGGGGGCTTCTGACAGCTCGAGGAACCAGTCGCTTCTCCCTGTATTTCTCAAGAAAAGGAGTCAAAGTCATAAAGCAACCTTGGGCCAGCCCTGGATCCTGCATTCCTTCGCTCCCTGAATGGTAGCAATGACATCAGCTCCCCTCTGTGGGGCACCTGTTCCTGGGTAGGCACTTTGTATCCCTGACTCTCGTGATAGCCTCTGCGGTAGGCAGTATTAGAGCCATCAGCCAGACCATCACACTAGGTCCGGGGCAGGCCACATGGGTGGTCTAGAGGCATACAGTAGGCAAGTGCAAAGCTGGGGTGCTTGGCTTTTCTGTGGGTTTCCAAACTCCCACCCACCCGCTTCACACCAGGTAAACTAGCCTCCAGCAAACTCCAGCCTGCAGGCCAAGCAGCCTGCTTGTGGAGGGCCTGTGAGCCGAGAACGGGTTATGCATTTTTAAAGGGTTGTAAGAAAAGAAGCAAACAAACAAGAACATGTGACCAAAACCATATGTGCCCACCAAGCCTCAAATATTTACTACCTGGGCCATTCCAGAAAGTTTGCCACCCCACGGGGCTCCCCAGGGAACATTCAGTATCAGGCATTGGGTACCACAGATATCAAGTGCAAAGGCCACAGTGAGGAGGACAGATGGACACCCCCACCATCCAATGCGACCTGCTAGCTTCAAAACCGTTTTTTAAAAGGTGTCTAGTAGAGATGAAATCGGGCCGAAGGGAACACCAGAAGTTTCTCTCTGTGCAGGCTTTTACGGTGAACTGTTTCACACACAACGTCTCTTCCTTGGAGTTGGAATCTCCAATTTTTGAATGAAAAATGGAAAAGCTGAGAGACAAAATGACTAACTTAGGGGCCCCTGGTGAATATCCTCCCCAGGTCCCATGACCTCAGGCCAGTGTTCTTTCCATCGGACACAGCTGTCTCTGGCCCCCAGGCACAGAGAGACCATGGCAGCCCTGCAGGGGCAGGAGGGGGGCAACCCAGGCCACACCCCTCTTTTCACACGGATTGAATTTATGTGCATCTCAGATTTCCTTTTTCAGCACAAGCCCAGCTCTCTTGGAGCTGTTTCAGCCTCTGAGTCACCCCCCAAGAGGAGCACCCCAATTTGCTAGATCTAGAGAGTGATTCTAGCTCGCATCCATCATGCTAAATAACTGCCCCAGAGGGAAGGGAAGTCTGATTTCTGGTTGCAGCTCTCCCGCCAGCTGGCAGGGTGACCCGGTGTGGGCCACTGTCCCTCTCTGTGCCTCCTTTCCTCCTGGGAAGCGCGTTAACTCTCCCCGCCCCCTGCTCAGCCCATATGGGACTCTGTGAGAGGGAATGAGGTCACGTCTGTGAGCCGCCTGGCGGAAGGAAGCAGCAGGAGGAGGACAAGGTAGTATTATCTTCTGGGTCAAGTTGGGCCGTTGCCATGCAGTTGCTGAGATGTGTAAGCATTCCAAGGGCCTCGGGAACCAGTCCCGGGAAGGCCATGGGAAGGCAGTTGTGTTAGAAACAGCTTGGGCGGCCGAGTCACTGCAGTGTGAGCGCAGATCCCAGCTCAGCTACTTCTCAGCTTCAGCAAACCGCCAATCGCTTTCAGCCTCAGTTTCCTCACCTATACAATGGGCATAATCCAACCACAGAGGGTTGTTTGGTTAAGGATTAAATGAAATTATTTCTGGCACCCCTCGAGTGCTTGTTACGATGAATGCTGTGGGCCTGTCGTCTTGTCAGGACACCTTTTTGTGTTTCTCCATGAACTGTCTCCAAATAAACGCAAACACCCTCCACCCGTGTCTCCCTAGGGACAGCCTTCTGCAGTAGGGATGGGCCGGGTGTTCCGCATACCTCCTTTTGGAAAAAATAAATGTAGGAGCTGAGGCAGTGAGCACAGGCCTTTCCCCCAGCATCACTCAGGGGACCTTCAACCCACAGGGCCAGGAGTCCAAGGTCAAGAGACTGGGAGGAGGCCAGGTATTCCCTGGAGGCCTTTTCCCTTGGGAAACGGTAGAAATTGGCCACGGAATTCTGAACCCTGCCGTGCCAGCCTCTGCAAGCCAAAACTCCCAGCTTGCAGACCATCGCTTTCTTCTCCCTCACCCGGGTGCAAAAGAGAGTCTCAGAGAGCCCACAGGCAAACGGGTCTTAGAACAGGCATAAATGAACCATCTGCGCCTGGCCTGTCTTTGCCAGGCAGGAAGGGACGCGAAGGTTGGGGAGCGGAGCCCATGGAAGGGGCTTCCTGGTCTAAGTGGGGAGGAGTGGGCATGGGACGGTGCTTGAGGGGGCTGGGACCAGTGAGGAAGCTGAGAGATGCATCCAGCAGAGGGTGTGAGAGTCAGCCACAAACTGACCCAGGCTAACAGCAAAGCTGCCGAGCCAATCTGGCCGAGACTGTCTGAATTAGTCACCAGTCTTGACAAGGAGTTAAATCGGTTACATAACAGCCTCCCTCACTCTCCGCTGGCTCTGCTGAGCTGGGGCTCTCCGGGGGTGAAGGGTCTCAGGCAGAGAGGGTCACATTCTGCTAGCCCAGGGGCAAAGGTTCTTGCACAAGCCCGCCCGCCCTCCCCAAGCCTGCTCCAGCCCTGCAGGGCCAGAAGGAGGCGCCAGTTGTTCACCTCCTGTCGGAGTCTCACCACTCTGCCTCCAAAACAATCCCACGCTAGTCTTGCAACCCTACGGCTCCAGCGTTAGCAGGAAAGATGCCCCAAACAAGGAGTTAAACGTGTTTCCCAGCTCATGGCAGCTTGGTAGCACTCTGGCCAGGATTATAATACATCATGATAATAATTATTGTCACTAAGCATTTAGTGAACACCTTTTGTAGTGGCTGTGTTGTGTTGGAGGCATTGTAGATGCTACAAAGATGAGAAGACACAGATGTTCAGCAGCAGCAGTAGCTTGGAATTACAAGGCTTTCCTTCAGGGAGGAGAGCACTTTCAGATAGAGGCGCTCCGTGCCTTGCTAGGGGTAAGATTTAAACTCTACATGAAGGTTGGGGTAACTAACCAGCCTCAACCCGAGAGATGCCCAGGACACGGTGAGCTTCTTGTGGCCAGATCTACTTGTGGCTGATCTACTTACCCAGTGCACTTGGCTGAATAAAGAACAATAAATGTTTAACAATATTTATAATGGAGGATGATGATGGTGGTGACGATGATGACAAAAATGATGTTAGAAAAGAGTATACACAGGTCCTATTTGGTCCCCACGCCCAGGGGGCTTCAGTTCTTCCTTCCAGTCTATTGGCACATCTGTTACACTCACTAGACAATAGAAAACGAGGAGTAGATGCTCGAGAACATTTAAGAATCACTTGAACAGACCTTCTGACTCCAGGCAGGACTCGACCAAATCATCCAGAAAGAGTCATCGTTATAGCAATGGGTGAACCCAGGAGTCAGTGAGCGGAGTGGGGGGCTGCTGGGCCCTTCCTCCCTTTCCCAAGCCTGGGTTAAGGGCAAGTCCCCAGCCCAGGCTCTCAGGAGATAGTGATGACCACCAGGAATCACATTCCCTACTCATCATTCCACCAGATTCATGACAGTTCAGAGCTCTTAGAAGGGGTCTCAGGAGTCAGCTACTCCAGACTTCCCATTATGCAGATGAGAACACCAAGGGCCAGAGAGGAGAGAGGACTCACCCAGGGCCACACAGCAGAGCTGGGACTCAAATTCCCATCTCCTTTCATTATGCTGTGAAAGCCAGAGAGGTGCGAGAGGGGATGGACACCGGGCTTGCTGAGGGCTGTGTGATCCATACTCCCTGCCTGTTTGGCTCAACATCAGGCAGATGACAGCTTCACACAGAGGGAGGAACAACAGCCCCAAGGAGGCCACACAAATGGCCCTGATGCCAAGTCAGTGTGTACAGTTTCTGAAACAATGAGCCTTTCCTTTCTGCTTTCCTCCCTAGAAAAGAGCAAAAAGGCTAACTTACCCCCAGGCCTTCCGGCAAATTCCTGATGAGAAGTCTGCTCCAATTTCTATCTCTCAAAGATCTCTCCCAGGCGTCTGCTTGGGATGAGCCTTCCCGGCAATATTTAAAGACAATTAGAGAAAATTAAGGAATTAAATACGAAAACTTGGGTTGGTTTAGGCCATAAAATCATTCATTCATTCAACAAACTTCCACGAAGAGAGAATTCAGTGATGAAGGAGACAAGGACTCTGATCTTAGTACACTCAAAGTCTAGTAGATAGGACAGAAAAACGAGTAATTACCTTGGGGACTTTAGTAGCTACAATGTAAGACACAGGGAGCACCAGGAGGGAGGACCATGGGAGCGGATGCCAGGGGTCCAGGGCAGCTTCCCAGAAGAGAAGACATCAGACCTTGGCACTTCAGGAGCCACTGAAGGCTCAGCGCCCATCGTGAGCAGATACAATTTGATCAGTTGCTTCCACTTTTTACTTTGCCCTTTGTCCCTCCTCTCTCCCCAGAGCTCAGAGACATTCTTTTTTTCCATCTGAACATACCCCTTCAGCAACCCCCAGCTCCAGCCTTATCTTCAGACTTTCCTTTCCCATCTTTTTCCCCATTTGGGCCCCAAACTCAGCCCACACGCCATGGATGAACGTGTAGACTCAGCACAGACGTTGTAGGGAGGGGCCCTGCCAGACTCACGCCCGGACAGATGTGCTCTGTTCCCCGCACAGCTGTCCAGGCAGCCCATCTGCGCTCACTTCCTGCCTCCCAGCTCCAGCCCCTCACACCTCCCACGCAGGGGCAGGGAAGTCTGGTCCAGAGATTCGTCTCTGTCCAAAAGCCAGTGTTGAGGCAGCCACCAGCACAGCAAAGCCCGGGACCCTGGCTCCCACCGGTCCCACTCCCCGACAGGGTGGCTCGGGAAAGACTTCAGGAAGGTGGAGCCTTGGCTTGGGCCACTCCGGAGGGCTCTGCCTTGGAGTTCAACCTCAGTCTCTTGGCAGCCGTGGGAGCTGCCCAGCTCTGAAGTTCGCCCAGCGTCATGTGTCCACATGAAACACACCAACATCGCTGATCTGATTTCATTATTTTGTCAAGACTAAAAGAGGTCTGCTTCACTCAAGCTAGGTGTACCTAGGGGGAAAAAAATTATTTTTGAAAAGAGTGTCATACAAAAAGATGTCCCACCTTGATCGTTGATTCCTTATGGAAGTTCATGTGGCTCCCCCAGTTTTGATGCTGGGAGGTGGTGTCTGCGTCACTAAGAGGAAGTGACATCTCTGGAAACTTGCTCTTTTCTGGGATCCTCACAGCTCCCTCCTGTCTCCTGAGCAGGGAGCGCCCATTCTGTGGGACTACAGGGAGGTGCAGGCAGCTGTGTGCTTCCCAAGGGCTTCTGTGCATAGTAGACACTCAGTAAAGTTGTGAACTGGGTGCAGGCTTCAACCCTGGGTACACACCTGGGTCCAACAGGCAAGGGGACAATCTGACTAACCTCTCAGTTTACCCTTAGGAAACTCAGCTTGGGCAACCGGGGGAGGAGAGAGGGCAGCAATGTGTGTCCGTGGCGGAGAGGGGATGGGAAACTGCAGTGTAAGATTAACAGGTGTCCCTGACTCAGCCCACAGCCTTTTCTGTAATAGCGTGTCCTAAGGCATGGGGAGTTAGGCAGAAAGATGATGATAGATTGTTCCCTCTTCCTAGAAACAGAAATGCCTTAGGATTGTGTGCAAACCCCCGAATCCTACATGTGCTGAATACTGACATTGCCTGGGTGGGAACTGGCCTCTCCAGGCAGAAGTGAGACCCCAGAACAAGGGCTGGTGCCAAGAACAGGAGCAAAGAGCTAACCCAGACTCCATTTGCAAGAGGGTTTCCCTTCCGTGACCACCATTTGTAGAGGAGAGAAACCCCACTCTCCCACCACATTTGCAGACTCGCGTGGCCTGGGTGTCTGACTTTAGGTGAGGGGCAGAGCTGGTCCTTCTCCCAAACCCATTAGCCAAGGCTGTGGGTTTGGGCTTTATAGATCGCTCCCTTAGGATGAGCTGCTTCAGGGTCTACAGCCAAGCTAAGCATAGACTTAGCTTCCTTTATTTTCAAAGTGTTTGGTTACGTATCTAAGAAAGAAAAGTTCCTTTGCAAAGGCATTCATGTCACCCTGTTTTCCATTTTACAAATCTGGCCACCATGATTGTGACGGAGTCTCTGAGATTCAGGTCCCAGCCTGAAAACTCTGATCTCCTGATAAGCCTGGGCCTAGTGTCACAGCAAGAGCGCACGGACGAGTGGACGGCTCATGCCGAGAGCAGAGGCAGGCAGAGAAGCCGGCAGCAGGCAAAGAGGCCAAGGCCCCGTCCTCATCCCGGGCCTCTGAGGCAGGCTGCTTGGCAAAGAAGACGCTTCTTTGTCTTAGGAACAGTAATTTATGTTTCTGTGGTTTCAACCAAGAGCAGCCCAAAGTGTTCTGTAAATACAGATGTAAAGACACAACACACACACCCGTCCTCCTCCTCCAAGGCAAGGCCGCCTGTTCCACCAGCCCAGCAGTGATCTGGGGCCTGTCCGCCACCTGCAGATTTAAGAGAAAGGGAAAATCCATATTCTCATATTCACCCGGAGTGCCCCCTAGGTCATGAAGATGGGGAAGCCCTAGGATCGCACAGATGTTTCTGGGCATCAGACCCAAGTTCCCCAAAGGCAGCTGGGGCTTGGAAGGAAGGGACAGAGCTTCCTTCCGACACCCTCGAGAGTGGCAGGTTGTCTTGGGAGCCCTCGAAGCTCCCCGGTGTCACAGCCGTAACAGCATCCCTGGTCTGCTGAGTGGAGGACCTGACCCCTGCGCTCCTGCTCATGGGGTCTTAGTTCAGGGTGGCCACCCTCGCCCATCCCGACCCTCCCTAGAAGCAGGGGGCTTGACCTCGGAACCCCTGCAGCATGGGTTTTCTGGGACAGATTTCACAACCCAGCGCTGAGTTTTACTACAAGTTTCAGACAAAGAAGGTGTGTCAGAGCCGAGAGCATGCTTCTGCCCGCTGCGTGGGCGTCAAGTTCAATGCCTTCTTGTCAACACTTGACTGTGTTGAACATCACTCACAAGGGCATTCTTTAAGAAACCTATTAAGTTAATTACCCAGGCATTTTTTTTTTCCCTCTCTCTCTCTCCCCCTATCCATGCATCTCACATAAAAAAAATTTTTGGCTTTCTTCCTTTCTGAGATACTTTTGATGTAACCCCTCTCCCCTCGGCACAACAACATCTTGTTTATTTCTCTAACAGTCAGTCGGGGTGGCTGCAGAGCATGGACCGACTCCTTCACGCCGGTCTTAGTAAGGAGGGGAGCTAAGTGACAGCCAAGCGCAACCATAGGAATGGGGGAATAGGTCTTCTGGCATCTTCCTTTCTGAGTAACTGCCTAGCAGGAGTGGCAATAGCAAGGATAAGAGTGAGGGAATAACCAGACTCCCACGGGCTATCCGTTTCTTTCCCATAGATGGTGAGACAGGTGTCACCCAGAGGAGCAGGTCGATCAACAAATATCTATTAAACACCAGCCATGTGCCCAGAACCAGCCACCTGGATTTTAGAAGAAGAAAAAATTCTACCCATATAAACTTTTCCCAGTTCTAGCCCAGTGTACATGCAAGCCCCTAGGAAAATGAAAGTGTTAATTCATTATAAAGAACTGCTGCAAACTGGGAATCAGGAGAATAGGTTCTAGACCCACTCGGCTGTCTATAACTGGTCCCATGGACACCGTGGCTCTGAATTTGCTCCTCTGTGAAAAGCACGGGTGGACCTGGCTCAAGGATTGCTGGCCTCCCTGGTGGCTGCAGCATCCATGGCTCACCTGTGCCTCCATGGCTGTCTGCAGCTACACAGCTGGAGGGGGAACCTGCTCAAAGGACGGGAAGGAGAGGCAATGTCCTGTTCAGACAGAGCAAACAGGGACCATCTCAGAGAGTTGATCCACATGCTATGTCTGGTGGCCGTGCCCTAGGTGGTGACCCTGTTCAGGGACGGAGGAGAGGGGTAGAGGCAGGGCCTGGGTCAGGCATGGGTCTCCAGCTCTAGCAGGACAGGTGGAGGCCATGATCCCAGAAGGCAGTTGTACCCCTAGGGCTGACCTTATACCAAGGGGACCTCTTGCTCACAGAGCTGCAGCGAGAAGAGCTACAGAGAGGTCCACACAGACAGGTGGTGGTGGTGGGGTTCCAAGCAGCCAGGCCTCAGCCTCCTGGTCCCTGTATTGTGGGAAGTTAGGGCTGCCAGCTATGAGAAAGGAGAACACATTTCCTTGCCAGGACCTCACAGAACCAAAAAGCAACTTTCAGACCTTTCCAGCCATCCCCATTCTCCTTCCTACTTCCAGGGACACAAGAACCCTGGAGCAAATGCAGAGACTCCATGAAAGCTGTGAGGGCTGGCCCCTCTTGTACCCGTATCCCCACACCCGTCTCAGTCCCATGATCCCAGTCCCAACAGTGGGACCACCCAAACTCTCAGTGGCGCCATCTGGGCCCCCAGGGCAAAGAAGGTCAAGGTGGTGAGGCCTCTGGCTGGAATCCTGGAGTTCAGAGGGGACCCATGGGATCATCTGGACCAACTCCCCACCCCCAGGCAGGTCTGTTCCTGAATCATCCAAGACTTATAGTGGCCCCTCCTGTTCTCCTGGGGTGCTAGTGATGGCCGAGAAAAGGCCTGGCCCGCAGGTCAGGAGCTTCACAGCTTTCAGGAGGGCTCTCTTTTCCCAGGGTGCTCTTGCTTGCGGGGAATCCCAGGACTGCCTAAAGTGGCTCCCACCCACCTTCCCACCCTCCCTCTGACTCAGAGCTGATGAAAGCCTGGTGACCTCTGACTCGCACCTCCACTCTCCACTCACCCCGAGACCACCCCCACCACGTTCAGTCTGGTGCAGGAGAATGTTGGAGAAGGGGGAGAAGAGGGTGGAGCTCAAGGATTTGACCCTGAGCACCCGGAGGTTGGAAACGTAGGATCACAAGCCCTCAGTGCCCTCTCCCCAGGGAAGTAGCATGCAGTTTCGCTCTGATGCAACTCTCCGCCGGGCGGGTTCTGTGACCCAGGCTCCCCGAGGCCTGGGCACCTTCTGGAACAGGAATAGAAAGCATCCTCTTCTTTCCATGACGTGGCTCCGTTCCATCAAACACTGGCTGAGGGGGCGTCTTCCATGGCCCATCTGACCTCAGCCATGGGCTTGGACCCCTCTCTCGGGGGATCCCCCTCTTCCCTCCAGGCCCCGGGAGCTGTTCTGCGGGCAGAGGCTTGGCAGGAGGGCAGAGCAGCAATGGCTAAGTTGTCTGCCTTCCTCACATCTCCCTACACCAGGTGTGCACATACGTGTGTGCGTGCGTGTGTGCACGTGTGTGTGTGTGCGTGTGCCCAGTTGCCCACGTTGACTACAAGTCTGAGCACTGCATGAGCCCGAGTCCAGGCAAAGACCAGCCTTTCCTCCTGCCTTCACCCGAGCGGGGCCAGACCTCTCCCCCAGTGCCAGGGCTCCCGCTCCACGGTGCCTGTGCACACACACTCACACGTTCCCTGAGAAAGCCCCTGGGGCCTCCGGGGCAAGGCTTTCCGGGAGACTTTTATGGCCAAAGAGGAAGTCTGGGCATCGTTGAAACAGCCCGGGCCAGGCAGCCGGCAAACGCCTGCCAGGACTGGAGTCAGGCCGCAACCTTCCCACTAACTGTGGAGCTTTTAACCCTTTTCCTAGTCTCGGGCTGCTCAGGATGGCAGGGCCAGCTGATAAGCAGGATCCCCTAGGGCCCCACTGCTGCCTCCCACACCCCCCCACCACCACGTGTGTGCACACCCACGACACACACGGACACACTTATGCATGCACGCCCGCCTGCCCTGCTGTCCACACCGGCTCACTCCGATCCGTCACAGCAGGCTCTTGGCCAAGGGAACGTAGACCTGAGAGCCG
Source organism: Eulemur rufifrons (assembly GCF_041146395.1). NCBI lineage: Eukaryota > Metazoa > Chordata > Mammalia > Primates > Lemuridae > Eulemur > Eulemur rufifrons. The sequence goes on from NC_090994.1 coordinate 8,308,737, forward strand.
GACAGAAACCTTGAGGCTCACAAGTAATGATCCTCATTATTTTAGAGAAGAGGCCACTAAGGCCACAGATCAAGGGACCTGCCCAAGGTCACCCAGGTCCTATTCTAGAACCCAGGCCTCCGTGTCCCCCCATGGGTGCCTGATAGGGGTGGGGGCTGGACCCACACTAAGGCACTTGGGGGAGGTGGCAAGGCCTCAAGAAGGGTGTAGGGGCCCCCAGGGACCTTCTGGGAGTCTAGCACTTGGTGTCACCTGGAGCTCTGATGTCCAGTACAGGAGCCACAGCCACGTATGACTATTTCAATTTAAATTAATTAAAATTAGATAATTTTTTTTACAACTCCATTCCTCAGTGGCTCTAGCTACCTCTGAAGTGTTTGATGGCCACAGGTGGCTGGTGGCTGCTCCATAGGACAGTGCAAAGGGAGAACATTTCTACCATCGCACAATGTCGTATTGGACTGGGCCGATCTGGGGGGAGGCAGATTGGAGATGACATGGCCTGAGGACATCTGTTCCCAGATAGAGGGCTGAGGTCCCCTTGAAGGACAGAGAAGAAGGGCAGAACAGTGGAGGGAAGGGGGAGAGGCTGGAGAGAGAACAGGGAGGAAGAGGCTGGGGTAAGAGTTGGGGAGAAGCCCCAGCCTCTGGTAAAAATCTAACCCACTGCCCCCACCCAGGCAGACTGACACTGTCCCCCGCCCTACTGCAGAAGAGCCAGAGCCCAGAATTACAGACCCCACGGGCAGCCAGGGGCCAAAGAGACAGCATCCGGCGGTTTCCACACCTACAGTTTGCAAGTTGCTTCCAAGTTGATCAGCCCTGTGCCCTGGGCTCTCTGCACCCCCGAGTGGCTTCCACACCTGAGCACCAGGGGTGGCAGAGAGACGCCCCTGGCTCCTTTCCACTCAGGGGGCACATCTAACGGGGAGGACCCTGAATTCCTTCTCACAGCTCCCTTCAGCAAAAAATGTCTCTTGAAAGAAAAAGAAAGAAAGCTGAATCTCGTCATGTGAAAAGGCTTCCCCTGTCGTGAGTTGGGTGCATTTTTCAAACCGAGGGACAACACTTTGATTCGATTCCATAGACACACGAGCAGTCCACTTTGTCACTTTCTCCCACATTCTTCCAAGCAAACATTTAAGAGACATCATCAAGCCTGGCAAGGAGCATCACCTGTGAAATCAGAAACACCTGGGTTACGTTCCAGCTCTGCCGCCTAATGACTGGACGGGGCGCCGCCCTCCCTGAGCCTCAGTTTCCTGCCTTGCGGGGCTGCTGTGGTTATTAAGGGCACCGGTGGATATAGAACTCCTGGGCAAGGCAGGCTCTCGGTGTGTGTGTGTTCCTCCCCTCGTGCCCCAAACGCTGTGTGTCTTCCTCCTGAGTTATGGGCAGGAGACCGAGAACAGGGACAAGGTCCTCTCAGATCGCTCACAGTCAGAGGAGAGGCAGGACAAACAGCTGCGGTTCTAGGCAGAGTGGGGCCCACATCCCAGAGAGACAAGCACGGAGGGGAGGAAGCGCTGGGAGAAGGGCCATTGAGGGGGGCTTTATGGAGGAAGAGAAGTGTGAACTGGGCTGGAAAGATAAAGAGAAACAGAGCAGGGCACTTGAGACTGAGAAAGTCCTTGAGCCAAGCTCATGAGGAACTTCATCAACTCTTATTGGTGAAGCTAGACAAGGTCCCTGAAGAGGGGTCCCAGCCTTGGATGGGTGAAACCTCTAGCCACTGGGCCCCAGGGCCCCCTCCCTCCAGCTCTCACTCCCCGATGAGGTCGCCAATGCCTCTGTGGGGTCCAAGGCTGGGGTGACTCATCACAGCCCACACCCCTCTCGGCCCTCCCCACCGCAGCACTGGGGTCCCCCAAGTCAAGAGGGCGCTGGAGAACGTGGCTTGCCCCTGTCTCAAAAAAGCATTCCACCCCCAGGCCTGGGCATAATCCAGGAGAGATTTAGGAAGATCTAGACTGGTCCTTCCACCCAACTTGAGCAAGTCCAGGGTCGCCGGAGAAATTCCACCAAAGGGGAAAGAAATCATCTCTTCCCTTCGGAGTTGATTCCCTAACACAGCCCCTTTGTTCTGAGGCGCGGGCAGAGGCACACTGATTGTGAACCAGGACTCGGATCACGGGCCAGCACACCTGGATTCCAGTAGCAGATCTGCAGCCGATTGGAGCTCTGACCTCCGGCGAGTCACTTAACCTCTCAAAGGCTTGCACGCCCCAGCTGCAAACTGGGGCGATGTCTCTGCCCTCTCTGCCTCCTCATGGAGGAGGGTTAAATGCAAGTATCTGAGACATCCGGAGTGGAGAGTGCCGGCTACAGGTCTAGGACGTTGTTGTTACTAACTACCATGACACAACCTCTGAGTGACTCACCTGGCCTGTTTGCTCTCCACTCTCCCCAACCAAGGATTTAGGAGCTGTGCGTCTCTAAATGTTCCTTTCCTACCGTCGTGCCCCTAGAGGAGGCCACGTGTACCCCATGCTTTGTCTGTCCTGCATTTTAAGAGGGTGATCGTCCCCAAGGAGGGAGCACACGAGAAGGGAGCTTGGTTAGGGCACAAGGAGCCGCATCCTTGGGATCCTCTGCCCTCTGCTCACCCCAGCTGTCTGCAGAGTGCCTGGAGGCAGGGGCGGCCAGCGCGGGATGGGAACAGCGAGGCTGCAGGCTGACTCATGGATGAGTCTCTTGCCATTGGCAGACCCTGTCTTGGTGGCCCTGGCTCCTGTCCAGGTTCTGACCAGAAGACCACAGTTAGGGCAGTTCCAGAACTCTGGAGAAAGCAGATGACCCTGTCTCTTCATCTTTAGGGGACTTAGGGGGTCTGATTCTGCCCATCCCACCTCCCTCAGGTGCTATTAGTCACCAAGAGCCCCTGGCCACCTCCCAGGGGCTTGTCTATGGCAAGTGGATTGGATCGCTGATTCCCAGTACACATTGTGTCCCAAGTGATTTTATGTTCCCCTGACCAATTTCTACAATTAAATTGGGAAGGACGGGCAGAATTCAAAGAACAACTTGAGTCTCCCAAGGAGCTAGTCCTGGGAACACAGGGACAAGTATCTCTTTAAAAATACTCCCTGCATGGCAGGTCACACTGGCCTGCAGCCACAACCCCCGGGGCTGTGATCTCACCAAGCTCAGAGAAGCCAAACAGGGTCAGGCTTGGCTGGTCCCTGAGTGGGAGACCTCCCAAGCAAAACACAGGTGTTGCTGGTGAATCAGCGGGCCAGCCCCGCCCTCCTCAGAGTCAAGTTCTTCTCAGGTGTTGGAATGGAGGCTGGGATGATTCAGGGAGCTCCTATCAGTACCTGGCCAGGGGAAGGGGGCGTGGTGCAGCCAAGTGCTGAATGAATGCTCCTTCTCTGCCTCCACGTGTCGCAAGTGTCGACACTGTTCTTAAGAATCAGGGTGTATGTTCACTCCCTCCTCGGCCCCTGCCCAATTCCTAAGGCCGGTTGCTGTCAGCCCTCGACCTAAATTCCTCGCGCTGTCTCAACCCGATAAGGGACGAGGAGGAAAAGGCAGCCTCCTGAGGGGCCTGGGTTCAGGACCCAGTGGGCTCCCACCCCAAACAGCTGTAGTCTGTGGCTGCCACCAGGCTCCAGGCCTCAGCCCCCAGGACGGTCCCTTCTGGTTTGGGAAAGGCAAGGATGAAAGGGGTCCATGAAACGAGGGCTGTCATTAGCCTGTTTTATGAGCACACGGATGTTCATTACACCCTAACCCCGTCATTAGAGGCTCCACGAGAGCTCGATCCCCTTCTTTATTGCAGTAGAAACGGAGGGGGTTTCTCCCCCAAAGGGAGCTCTGCTTCCGCTTCCGGGCAGGGGGTCCCACCCAGGAGAAGGTCAGTGGCCTCCACTCCCAGGCCTGACTCTCACTGCCCCACCCCCCAAGGGGAGGGTCCACTAGCTCAAGGAGGATGTGATAGGGGCCTGGGGCTTCCTGGGACAGGGAGGCCCTGTTCAGAGCCCAGGCCTGGTAGCCAGAGTCTGGCTTATGGGTCAATGTCATCCCAGCATACAGTTCTTCCCAAGCCCCACTAGCTGGTGGAGAGCCCATACAGCCACCTCCAGGAAGTCCTCCCGCCTCCTCTTCCTGGTGCTCACCACATCTCCTGACTCTCCCGTCCCTTCAGACAGTAAGCCACCCTCACAGGGGCACAGCGTGCCACCTGGCAGGAGCTCAAGAGATATGGCTGATTTAACATCAGCCAGGACCGGGGCAGGATGTGTGAAGTAGGATGGAAAGAGGGGACTCTCCTGCCCCAACCCTCTCTCTCTGCCTTTTCCCACGAGGCGAATGAGCTGATGACCCAGCTGCCTTCTCACGGCCAGTCAGGGGGAGACTGGGAAGTAAATCATCTGCCACTGTCTGGGCAGTCCCCCTGCTTGCCCCCTAAATTCAATCCCTTCGCACACATCCCATTGAGCAGCTAGTTGGGTCTCCCCTTGCAATCTGCCCCCTTCTTGTCCCCACAGAGGTGACCATATCACTGTAGGGAACACCCGATGACAAAGTCCACCGGGGGCAAGCCCACTGTCCCAGGCCAGCCCTGGGAGCACCTCATGTGTGACAGGACCGAGGAGGGGCGGTGGCTTGCCCTCGTCCCCATTAGGGCCCGCAGTGCCCGCGGTGATAGGTTGGCGCCCACCCCGCTGCTGCAGGCCTTCGAGGCTGAATGGAGCGTGGCCAGACCCCACAGAGAGGAGCAGGGGCTCTGGAGCTGGCAGATTAATCAGCTGTCGTTTGCATTCATTAAAGACCCCTTGCTTGTGTGCTCTGCAGCCTCAGATGCCAGGGCAATTAACTGCTCACAACAGAAAGTTCTGGGGAGAAGTTTGTCCCGGCTCCCTGCAGCACAGTCTAGGGATGGGCCTGGCGTTCCAGACTCCTCGGGTGGAAGGAAGGCTTCTGAGGCCCAGCCACACCGGGGCCCTGCCTGGACTGGAGCACGTGCGTGGGCTTTGATCAGGGGGCAGGGGGAGCCCTGCGCTGGGAGGCCTGCAGCCGTTCCTTAACCCCCTCTAGGCTTCTGCTTGCTGTCACCCTGTCCCTTTTCCCCCTATCTCCTCATGCCCCTGGGCACTGTCACCTGGGCCCTGCTCAGCATTGTGCAAAGACCCATTTCAACACACTCTGAGACTGACGATGTTCCCTGCAGGGGCTGGAAGCCAAGCACCGCAGCCTGCCCGCAGCCCAGCTCTCCCGCTGCACACAAACCTTCCCGCCGCCTGGGGGGCTCAGCTGAGCCGCCCTTAATAGCCACCCACCCGCTAAAGGGGCAGCGGGGCAGCGGGGCAGCGCAGTGACCCAGAGCCAGCCGGCCCTGCCAGAGCGGGCCAGGACCTCCCTTCCTCTCCCTGGGGTTATGTCAGTCCCCGAAGCACTCCAGGCACGGGAGCAACTGCGAGCTCAGGGTGGAGTTTACGGAGCTCAGTCTCGGTTGTTTTTCATTGTAATTGACAAGCTCTCCAGATTGGCATTTGCCTGCTGGGCACTGTAAAAAGTGACACAACAGGGTGAGAACAAGCCCTGGTCCCGCCCCCGGCAGGCCCTGGTGGGCCACGTTTGCTCTTCCTCTGGTGCAGATAAAGGAACCTGGTTTTGACACAGGCAGGCAGGGACACGAAGGGCCACCACACCGGCCCTGGCACAGCCGAGGCCCGTGAGGATGGCAGCTTGTCAGAGGTGGCAGCGCGCTTGGGCATCTCTGAGGAGAGAACACAGAGGAAGTCACCTGGCTGCAGGCCTTCCACTGGGACCAGGGCCCTGGCACCCACAAACCCGGGCCACCCCACATGCCCTCTCCTGGTCTGCAGGCTACAGGGAAGAACCACAGTTCTCTCATCTCCTCATCCCATCTCTTCCCCGAGTCCCTGAGAGCCAGGGCCACGGGGGAAGGGTGATCCCATGGGTGCTTCAGGGTCTGGAAGAGACAGGGAAGGGGACACTGCCAGGAATAAGAGCTCGGATGGTTCCCACCATTGCTGCCACCACAGGTCTGATGAGGAGTCCCCTTCCCTGGCCCAGACACCTCAGGGGAATCAGGTAGGAAGGTCAGGATGGTCCTGAGAGCAGACTGTAGTGTGCGTATGAATCACCTCCCATTCTTGTTAAAAGGAACACTCTGATTCACTGGGTCAGGGTGGAGATTCTGCATTTCTAATGAGCCCCCAGGTGCTGCTCTGAGGCCCCGACGGGGAGCAGGTCCCGGGCACTGGGGCCAGGCTCACTGTCGGTGCCTCCAGAAAGAGCGAGACATGGTTTGAGCGGGACTTAAACTGTCTGCTCATTGTCACACTTCCTAATGAGCACAGGGGTTCACGGAGCCGCCGGATCTTGCCAGTATCTCTTGTTCAACGTTCCTGACCTTTCTTCCAGAGAGTCCCTTCTTCTCCTTCCTTCATTTGCACAGGGCAGTCTCAGGCTTGAGCCCATTGTGGGAGGGCAAGAAGAGGCGCAAAAGCGTGGATTATACTTTCTCTCCCCACCAGAGCTGAGCATGGAAACCTAACATAGGCCAAAGGATAGAGACAAAGCAGAGAACAGACCCCGGGAATCTGACCCCCACCTGCTGCTCCCCGCTTCTCCCAACGGCCCCCTCCCCGCTCCCCCTCCCCCTCCTGCCCCATCCCAGCCCTGGCTTCATCTCACAGATGGCACAGGGGGGAGGGCAGAGTAGGCCCTTTCCTGGTTGGCAGTAGAGAACAGGATGGGTAGCGGGCAGGGGCTAAGGGGCACCTCTTAGCCAGTTAGAGGGGACAAGGAAGGATTGCTAGAGCCAGGGGCAAGAGGAGACTGCTGAGCCAGACGCTCTGCAAAACTGGGGGAGCTCCCCTGCAAGCATATCCACCCTGGGAGTCCAGGGGTGTGGGATTCTGGACACTGGCGCCCCCTGCTCATCAGGCAGCCAGGGTCTGGTGGGGTTGCCTCTCCCAGCGCCCTGGCCTCCCAGTTCCGCCCTTTCACCCCTCCTGGGGGTGCAGCCACCCAGCCAGAAAGACTGGGTGCTGGAGATGAGAGATGTGCAGAGATAGGGCCTGGGCTGAGGAGTTAGCCCTGCAGCTCCCTCCTCCCGGCTTGGGGTGCAGTTTCCCAAGCCCTGTTTGTTTTAGGGATTAACTGCGCCTTCTCCTGATTGTTGTGTCTTGCCTCCTACATACCTGGCCCGCCTCCTGGTGGACTGTCTCCTCTCCCCTCCTCTCCAGCAAGCCCCCCAGATCTCAGACCTTATTCACAGCCCTCGGCCCTAACCAGTCATCTGTTTGTCCTGGTCCCCTGCTAGGGGCCTGGAGGGTCCCACACCCGCTTTGCCTAATCCCATGGCCCCAGCTTCAGCCTCGTCATCGACCCCCTTCCCAACTGCCCCTTCCCCGGTGCTCCCCACCACGCTCAGCCCCTGACACGCGCAGTGAAAGGCTGCCTGGGAGAGGCGTGTGCGGATGTGTGTGGGTGCGCAAGCACACTGCAAGTGTGCGAGCAAGTTGTGAGTCTAAGTGCAGAAACGTGTGTGACTCGAGCTGCCCCGGCCCCGGCCCTCTCAGATGCAGCCCCAGCCTCTCCTGTCTGACCCTCCGCCACTCCCGTTCCCACCAGGTCTGGAAAAGTCCTGCCGCTGCTGTGCTGCCTGGCTCCCATCACCCAGCACTTTCTGGCCAAGTTTCCACCTGGCAGCAGCACCGGCGGCCTCCTCCTTGCTCCCCACCCGGGATGCCCTGTCTGATCGCTGAGGCGAGACCCCCATGCCGAGCCCCTCCTCCTGGGGCAACAGCTCTTGCTCCTGGGCCGCCTCTGTGTGCCCCGGGACTGTTAGAGTGTGTGATTCCATGGGATGGAGGGAGAGAGAAAGGGAGCGAGAGGAGGAAGGAGGCTGGGCTCAGATGGTGTCATTAAGAGATACTAATGCCCCTCATCAAGGCATATTAATAAACATGATGTGCCACTCGCTCCGCGCACCCTGGGTGAGTACGGGCCCAGCGGGACAGGCCTCACGTTCACAGCTGAGTAACCTCCAAGCCCACGGCACAGCCATTAGCCTCGTGAGGCTGGCCCTGCCAGGGGACTTCGCAGGATGGGTCCCCGGCCTCTGAGACTGGACGGAGGCAGCGTCCCCATCCCCACCCCCCACCCTGGCAGCCACCGGGCCTTTCACTCCAGAGTTCAGCTCAGTAATGACCCTTCCACTGGGACAGCGCTGTGGGCCTTGAGAACATTCCATTTCCTAATTGCATCTTCACAACAACTCTGTGAGGAAACCAGGGCAGGTATCGTTATCATCGCCACTTTATAGGTATGGAAACCGAGACGCTGTGAAATTAAGTGTCTTGCTCAAAGTCATGCAGCTAATTGGTAATGACATTGGACTGAAGCCCAGGCTGCCCTGTAGGAGAACGGCTGTGTCAGACGCGAGTCGCTCCTCAAGCGGGGCTGCTCCAGTTGGACGGCTTCCTCTCCCCAGTCCCCTGGCTGCCAGAAACCAGGCCCTGGAGCACAGCTCCCCCAGCGGGGCCTCGGGCCTCTGCCCTCCAAGTCGGGGGGGGGGGGGGGGGTCCTGCCCCTTAGCGGGGGAATCTCACGCCTGCCACATAGCACGCGCCCCCCGAGAGGTGCTGCCCCTGTCCTTGCGTGGTGACCGCTGCATAAACAGTGACTTCTCGGCCCCTAAGGAGGCTGGAGCCGGTGGAAGGCTGCACGGCCCGTTCTTTTCATTTGCTTTTCAGCATTGCAGTCTGGGGCCGCACAGTAAATTGCACAATTGGCATTCACTGTGACAGCCACAATGGTGTTGCAAATGACATAAGGTATGCCCCGTGTAGTATGTTTAAGAAGACAAGAACTAATGTTCTAAGAAGAGGGCTGTCCAAAATAGTTAAGATAAAAGGAATTGGGAAGCTAAAAATACAAGATTCAAGATATCAGGGAAATGTATTTATGCGGATACCCGACTCCCTACATGGCTCCAGATAACTGAGGCATTCAGGTGACCTGAAGTTGTTTCCAGAAGCTTCAACTTTTGTTCTGAGCGTCTAGAAAGAGCAGCCTTTAGTCTAAACTGACACCAGTGCATGGTAATCATATTTGAGTACCAACTTTTGATATTTGCCTTCAATACATCTTACTATTTCTTGTCTACTTCTAAGTGGAACAGGTGTGATAAAACCATACCTTCTGTCCTTTATCCCTTTCCTTCTTCCCACCCTCCCCCTCCCCCTCACCCTGAGCCACATCCAGAGAATGAGTGACCCGTTCTTTGGCACAGGCAAGTGTCAAAGGGAGGTGGTGCCACAGTTTCCTGTGGCTCAACCCACTCCCTGAGCTCCAGGGACTGAAAGTGACTCGGGAGGTTTCCCCAAGCAGAAGGTCCCCGAGAGCGGAGAGACAGGAGTCCCAGACAGTGCAGGTCCCAGAGGGGCCAGGGGCTCCCAGCTGGCACCCGTGTGACAAGAAGCTTTGGAACCCAGATGCAAAGGAAGGAGGAAGGTTCTCAGGGCAGTTATCTCTTTGTGGTTGGTCCAGGGGATTCTTTTTCTTTCTAGTGCTTTTCTCTGGTTTAGATGTTTTCCATAATATGATGAACAACCTATCGTCCTTTTATGGCCTGAAACGAAAGGTTACTGTTTGTAAAAGGGAGGTGCTCGGGGTCAGGGGTCCCAGACCCACCTGCTCTGAGTGAGGCTGGTAATGATGAAATTCAGCCGCATCCTGCTCTGACCTGCCACGTGGCCAGTGTCCCAAAGCCCGGCCCCACCCACATCCTTTCTGGACTGGAGAGGCAGCTCAGCCAGCCTCCTCCGGTGACCCTCCTGGGACACAGTTCCTGAGCATGTGGAAAACAGCAAGGGCCTTGCTCGGGATCCGTGGACCCAAGGTTTAGGTTGCTGATGGCTTTGACCCTCAGAAATCAGAGGCATTGCTTGCGTTGGAGCCGCACCCCAGCCAGGATTCCAGCCTTATCTTGAGGCTGCCAGGTCATTCGAAATCTCCTCATATCTCCTTTACACGTTGATACGTTGCTTAGGCAGCTTCCTCAACTTAAGCTGCTCCTTCCTTCCCTATCTTGTCCATTGGAGAACTGAAAATCTCCTACACATCCTTCAAGGCCCCAAGTATACCTTCCTTTCAACAGCTTTCTACAACCACCGCCCCCAAGCGGTCACATCTTCCTTTACCTGTGCTCTCCCAGCAGTGCCCATAAGACCTCACGGGCGTGTAATAGGTCTTTCTTTGTTAACCCGTCTGCCCCACTGGGCCATGAGCTCCTTGATCCCATGGACTGTGTCTTGTTTACATTTACATCTCCAACACAGAGCCGCTCATTCATTCACCTGCCCCGCTCCCCGACCATCATTCCTCAGAGCCAACTCTGTGCTAGATACATCAATACGCAGAGGTACAAGACAGTGTGACTTATTCAGCAGCCACACACACTTCCACGTGGCCTGGGACAAAGGGCCTGGACAGCCTATACTTTTTAAGCCACAGACAGCCTTAACCTTGGCCTTGGGACATCTTCCCTCTTAACCCAGTGTCGTGGAGGATGCTGAGGCTCTGGGTGAAGCTCCTCTCATCCTGGGAAACTACTTCCTCCAAGAAGCAAATCATTCTCCCTCAGCCACACCCCACTCTACCCCACTTTGGCATCTGGAGACCCGGGGAAGTGACCAACTCCAGATTTGAAGCCAAACTAGGAATCAAAACCCAGGGGTCCTGTTGCCAATCTGTGCCAGGACACCAGGCTCTACTGCCCGTCCATTCCGTTGGCATCTCCTAAAGACACTATTCACCATTGCTGTCCCCACTGCCCATAAAGGTGTGGGGAAGAGGCCTATCAGGTCTTTGATGTTGACATTTCTTGAGGGAAACTAGTGCACAAAATAATTGGCCATTCTCTACCCTGGAGTCTAGAAGTGCTCAGCTCCCAGGAGGGCTCAGGTCTGTGTCTCCTTCTTAACACTTCCCACGGACTTCTTTCCACCCACCTTGGTGGCTGTCCCTCTTTTCCCCAGCCCCAGGGCAGAAGAGCAGGCCATGGGGTTAATTGACTGGAAGCCCTCCCCCAGGAGCAGGCCCCAGTCTCCCGGGCTGGGTCTTCTGCAGGCTGGCATTAGGCGGCCTGGCAGCCGAGGCCCCTGGGGATCTCAGAGCCTGGGAGCTGTCAGGCCTTCCACTCACTTACCCTTTGTTAATTGCAGAATACACAGATTGCTGGGTAGCACTTTCCAATCCTGTGCCTTTTCCTGGATCCTTTGCCACTTGGCAGCTTGCAGGCAGCTGTGCAAAACAGCACGGAGCTTTCTCGTTTGGTGCCAGTGTCAGAGAGCTTGGAACTCTGTTTCTGTTTTCCTTTTTTTTACCCATTTCCCCCACGTGCTCTGTTTTGCTCATTTCTCCCTCCATTCCCCCTTATCTTCTCCACAACACCTTTCTGTGCTTCTCCTTTCCAGTCAGGGACTCTTCTGTTGCCCATCCTCCCACCCCACCTCATCCCCGCCCCAAGAGATCAAAAAGTGAAACTTCCCACTCGGACAGGAGTTTGCAGCCAGGCAGAAGTGATTGAATCCTCCTGTCCAAATGGGAAGAGGTGGGTGAAGAGATTAAATCATCTCCCTTGCTCGAGGAAATGGGCTGTTGACCCTGTGCTCTGGGGGACAGCGAGCCTGAGTACCTGGGGCCTTCGCAAACGCCCACGTAGACGGGCATTTGCCTGCAGGTAATTGAAGGGGAATGAGGGGACTGTGCCAGCATCCCTACAGAGACCAGCCACGAGCCGGGCCCTGTCCCCATCTCCAGCCAAAGAGCTTTTACCTAAGGGGCTCCCCAGGGCAAGGGAGGGGTGTCTCTGTACCCTCAAGTCTATGAAAGACCTCAGAAAATGCAGCTCTCTTGGCTGTCCCCGTGGTGACACAAAGTATAGAGGTTAGAAGTGGGACTGACTGAAGTGGCAAGGGCCAGGGTTCAGGCCGGGGTGCCCACAATGTGCACCGCACCCACTGTGTGCCAAGCATCTCATGGGCTACAAACACAGGCAAGATGCAGACTCTGCCCTGGAGAAGCTGGAGCTTCTCTGGTTTCTTTCCAGTCCGATGGGGCTAACGACCTCTGCCCTCCCCATGCACGGGACGTTGTGAGATCAGTCGGTCGGATCGCTGTCCAGCTACATCCATCCTGATTTGTCATTTCTGTAATTGCATTTGACCCTTGAACAACTCAGGGGTTAGGGACACAGTCAAAATTTCAAGTACATACAAAGAACTCAAATCAGCAGGAAGAGAACAACCCCATTAAAAAGTGGCCAAAAGACATGAACAGAAGTTTATCAAAAGAAGATAGACAAATGGCCATCAAACATGAAAAAGTGCTCAACACCGCTAATCATCAGGGAAATGCAAATTAAAACCACCGTGAGATACCACCTTACCCCAGTCAGAATGGCCATGATTAAAAAGTCAGAAAAACAATAGATGCTGGCATGGATGCAGAGAGAAAGGAATGCTTATGCACTGTTGGTGGGACTGCAAATTAGTTCAGCCTCTGTGGAAAACAGTATGGAGATTCCTCAGAGAACTACCACCGTGTCCTCTCCTGTGCTGCCCACCATAAGGACCAGTGCCTGTGCATAGGACCAGCTGGGGATGGGGGCTGAACAGCCTAAGTGCCATCAGTGCCCAGTCAAGCACAGGGTCGGCGGGGTTGCTGGGGATGGCGGCAGGAGGGCGGGTGGCTCGCCTCGGGAACCCAACCCAGGGGTTTGCTTGGTCTCTGCCAAGCTGGCCCCAGCTGATGAGAACAAGCTCCCGGGGTGGAGGGGAGGAGAAGGACAGCCTTCCCACCCTGACCGGGCCTACACATCAGACTTTCCAGCCGGCTCCGCTCAGCACAAACCGACCCCCTGACCTGCCGGGCCCCAGCCCCCACCCTCACCCCCTCCCTGGCCTCTCTCTGGGTGGGACCCAAGCCCGTGGGGAATTGGGAAGAAACAGCCAGCCTAGGTTGCTATTGTTTTGTTTAAACAAACCGCTGGCTGGGCTGACTTGGAAAGGAAGGAGGGGGGCTGAGGAGCCCGGAGCAGCTGGGGTTGGGCCGGGCCTCCCTGGGCGCAGCCCCCGGACCCCGGACCGTGTCTTGCTGGGGTGGCCAGAAGAGCTGTTTGGGGAGAGCATGGCTGCTAGGCCTCTGCTGGGTCCTCACCTCCTGTGCTGGAAGAGATGGGCATGGAGAAGAGGGGCTTCCACTCCTAGGCCCAGGTCCTTATCCCAGGCCCAGCCTCTCAGCCCCTGGCCACACCTGGGCCTGGACAGTGCCAGCCTGGGTAATGCCAGGCCTGAAATGGGGGCCGGGGGGAGAGGGCAGGGCACTACACTGAGAGAGGGGCAAGGCAGAGTCGCTGTGCACTGCTGTCAGGGGCCGGGGGTCGAGGGGGACTGAATTCGAAGGCTGCCCGGCTGTTCCCGGCTTGACAGTGGAGTTAGGGAGAATGCAAGGATGTTAAAGGAAAGAGATCTCACCCACATCAGGGAAGAAAACAAAGTATGAGGGGCTTTCATGGGGGAGGTGTCCACCCTTCCCCAGCCTCCTGCCCCTTCTCCCAGCCAGAGGGGACCTGGACCCGTAGGAACCAGCCCAGGGAAAGGGGACCAAAGTGAGCCCAGTAGCAGACAAGCTGCAGCCCAAAGGGGAGGAGACCAAGTGGGTTCTGGGATGGGCAAGTGGGGCTCGAGTTCTGTAAAAAGGAAGCCACAATCTATGGGCTGGGCCTGTCTCTCCTCCAGCCTCCCCCCCGCCACCCCCCACTGCTCACACTCTCCCCATCCTCCCACCACCCCTCGAGCACCTCTGGGAGGCTTGGGGGAAAGGTGGCCAGGGCACAGTTAGGTGTTGGCAGACTCAGTTAAGAGCCACGCTAATCACCTTCATTAAGGCTATAAAACCCCACACCCAGGGGCCGCAGGGTCCCTGGCATGGCCCAGGGCCCCAAGCCCTGGCACGGACCCAGGGCCCTGGCTCCAGTCCCTTTCATCCCAGCATCTCCCAGTCCTGCACAAACAATAATTAGCACCCGCCCCCAGGATCACCTCATTATCCCACAGACACTGAGAGGAGGGGAGGAGGGAGGGAAGGAGGAGAAGGAGGGAAACTGAGGCTGTCCCAGTGGCCAAAGAAACTGCCCCGGGGTTATGGGCTGAGTCAGCTGGAGGGGGTGGGGGCAGAAGCTCCTCCCACCTGCCTTGCTCTCCGGGTTGCTCACCGCCACTGGCCTGATGTTCTAAAGCAGCGGTCCCCAACCTTTTTGGCACCAGGGATCAGTTTCATGGAAGACAGTTTTTCCATGGACCTGGTGCAGGGTGGGCAGGGGATGGTTTCCGGAAGATTTGGCAGCTATGCGAGCGATGGGGAGCAGCTGTAAATACAGATGAAGCTTCACTTGCTCGCTCACCTACAGCTCACCTCCTGCTGTGCAGCCCGGTTCCTAACAGGCCACGGAGCAGTACCAGTCCGCAGCCTGGGGTTGGGGAACCACAGATCTAAAGGCTCCAAAGAGAGCTGAATCCTCCCTCCTGAGAGGACGGGCTGATTAGCAACTGTCAGCACCTCCCTTAGATCTGACCAGACCCCACAGGTTGACAGTTATGTCCTGTGCCGTCTCGGGCGCAGATGGTGATCACAGGGCAGCCCTTTGGGAAGTGAGATACCAGGACTGCCCAGAGGTTGCATGGTCCGTCCTCACCTCCAGGCCACCCTCAGCAACATCCCTGTGTGTCCCCTCTCCCTGGACCCCCTGAGGTACCCATTCCAAAACGCCACAGCCCCATCCCCCAGGAGCAGCCATACATCCCCCCCCCCTTCCATCCCACCCCCTCAGCAGGACTGAAGTGTGCCCAGGAGTAACCCACAGCCCTGTCTGTCTCTTATTTCAGGGCTGTGACATGAGGAGAGGGAACATTCAGGGCAAGGAGTTAACAGGTGAGTAAGACCCTCCAGGGCATCGGTGACAACCCCAAGAATCTTGAATGCAGGCTGGTGCGGTGGCTCACGCCTGTAATCCCAGGACTTTGGGAGGCCGAGGCGGGAGGATGGCTTGAGCCCAGAGAGTTAGAGACCAACCTGGGCAACACAGCCAGACCCCGTCTCTACAAGAAAGCCTAAAAAATAGCTGGGTGTCATGGCACACCTGTAGTCCCTCCCAGCTACTCGGGAGGCTGAGGCAGGTGGATCACTTGAGCCCGTGAGTTTGAGGCTGCAGTGAGCTACTGTCACACCACTGCACCCCAGCCTTGGTGACAGAACTAGACCCTGTCTCCAAAAAAAAAAAAAAATCTTGACAATATAACTGCATATTACTGCTTCACAATGTGCAAACCCAACCCAGGAGTTTCCTTGTACACCCTGATTTCATCTCAACTGCCTCTTAAGGTCACTGTCATCAATGTCTCCATTTTAAAGAGAACGAAAGTGAGGCATAGATAGACCAACCTGCACCTGTCACACAGCTGGCTGGTGAGGGGTGGAGCCGGCATCACAATGCAGGGTCTGTCTGCCTGGAAAGCTCGCAACCTCTTCCTGCCCCATCCTCCCCCCAGCTCCCCTCCCCCCAGCTCCCCTCCCCCAAATATGCCCTCGACTCTACTAAAGGGGATTCTCAGATGCTGAGCTGGCCCCTGGCAAAGGCCTAGACACCAAACCCGGCCTCACAGTCTGGCGAGACAGCATGGGCTTGGGCACAGAGAGGCCTGGGTTCGAATCCCAGCACAAACACCTCCTGTCGGCCTGGCTTAACCCCTCAGAGCCTCAGTTTCCTCATCCAAAACATGGAGATCACACCCACCTTAGCGAGTTATGGGGAGGATGAAAGAGACATCGTATGTGGAGGTGGGTAGCCCAGGGCTTGGCCCGGGACGGGGGCTCAGCACGTGGAACCCCTTCCCCTCCTCAGACCTCACGTTTCTACCTTTGGAGGTTTCCAAGGGGGGGGGTCTTCAGGAGAGCGCCAGCGAGGGGGTCAGTCCCCCTGTCCCCTGAGGACGGATTCCCGATTGCACAGAACCTGTGAGTCCTCACGTCAGAAGTGTCCGCACAGAGCCGCGGTCACCAGGCTTTGGCAGCGTGGAGTATGCCCACCCTCAGGTGCACTCGGCAGCCCACACACCCGGCGGCCTCCCCGAAAGCTGGCCCGTCACACCTGCCCCCCACACCCAAGCACACGGGGCGACTCCGGCACCCACCATGCCGGGACGTCTTTCTCAGCGCTGGCAGCGTTTGGGAAGAAACACCGATTTACCCGCGTTTACACACACACCAACAGAGACCCTGCGAAACAGTGTCGGGCCGTTTACACAGCAGCTCTTCTCATGCACACATCTACCCCGGGTGTAGACCCTGAACCACAGGAACTCACACGGCTCCCGGCACACCCTGCTCTGTTCTCACTCTGAGCGTGCACGCACGCGCGTGCGCACACACACACACACACACACACACATCTGATCTGCAATCCAAGACTCAGGGAAAGATGAATAGTCAGGAATTCCCCTGGCTGTTGGCACACTGGGGGCCGCAGTGGCCGGAAGTGCATGATGAGGACACTTCCAACAGCTCCAAGCAGCAAGTCGAGCTTTTGTTTAGTGGTCAGGAGAGGAGAGGAGGGGGAGTCAGCCGTAAGGCACCAATACCCGCTCCCAGCAGCATCCTCGTTGCAAACACTGCTTCCCACCCACCGCAGGGAGAGTCTTGCCTGCAGCCTGGCTCTCCTTGGAAAGGGAGGTGGAGGGAGGGAAGGGGGCAAAGCACTGTTGGAACGAGGCCCAACCTGCAAGACCCAGGCTGGGCCAGCCGCCCCCCTCTCCTGCATAGACAGGGGGGAAGGATAAGAGGTGTCCCCCACCCTCCCCCAGCAAAGGCCAGCATCCTGGAGCGGGAGGGAAGGGCGGGACATGGGCCTTCTCCCCGGTGCCCCGAGCGCCCAGCTCCTACAGCTCCCATGATCAAACCTTTGAACCCCGTCCCACCCACCCCCGTAACCACTTCCAGATCCTCCAGACGCAGCCAAGAAATTGGCTTCTTTGGGGATTGAGTTCATAAGGAAATGCTGAAAAAATAAATAAGAATCCACTGCCAAACACACTCGCAGAGGAAGATGAGTTTCTCTTGAGGCAGGAAATCCAGCAGGACAGACTAAAGCAAAAACAGGACAATACCAACACCCACAGGCCCAGAAAGGCCTGGGAGCTGTGCCAGCGCCCAGGACCTTCCAGCCAGCCCAGGGCGTTTCCCCTGGGACCACCTCCACCCCCACGCTCACCCCCCAAAATACATACTTCCTAAACGAAGATGCTGAAGGTATCCAACGGTTTGCATGGGGCAAGCCCGCAGCTGGGACCCCAGGAGTGTCAGCAGTGACCGCGGGACAGCACAGAGCTCCACCCTGGGTGGTGTGGGACATGGCGCCCACCTTTCTCCTTTTTCTGCCCACAGAGTACCAGCCTCCCTCCCCACCACCAGACACTGGCTTCCATCGCTACCAGTTCTTCGTCTACCTTCAGGAAGGAAGGGCCATCTCACTCCCTCGGAAAGAAGCCAAGGCCCGAGGTAAGGCCTGCCCGTGCTTCATGCCACAGCTGGGGGACTCTGGAGTGGGGGGGACTGATGATTCCTGCACTCATGGGAAGGCAGGACCTGGCCCCTGGGAGCAAACTGGACCGAGTGCCCTAAGGGAGATGTGGGCGTCAGATGTGGTCTCGCTCGAGAAGTCAGCCCCCGAGACCAAAGTGATGCCTTTAGCCCATCTAGATATAAGGCAGGGTCCCAAAGGGAGCGACTGGAGCCAGGGAGAGAAGCACCCCCGAAACCTTGCATGGCATGTGCAGGCAGCTACCCCAGAACACCTCGCAGGTAATCGTACCCTGTAATTGAGGCTGATCTGGGCAAGAGGGCCCTGGAATGCCACCCTGCCAATCTGGCTTCATTGGTTGCTAATTGCTGGGGCTGCCGGTGCCATCTCAGTGGGGGGGCAGACTCCCCCAGCCGCACCCCCACGGGCTTCTCTGAGCAGCCCTCCTCAGCAGACCCACTCTCCATGGCCTCCTAATGGCAAACTCAGCCTGTGTGGCCTTGGTCCTCCTGCCACCAGGGCCACTGCCACACAGCACAGGTGACCCTGTGTGAGCCACGCCCCCCACGCCCCCACCCCCGTCTGAGCCTCAGATTTCTCTTCAGGAAAACGGGAACTAAAGTGATCCCTGTGCACTCGGTCACCTCCCCAGTGTTAGGGCAAGGAAGGTAACGTAGAAGGCGCCCATGCCAACGCGAGTGAGCAAAGAGCACATCCCGCAGGCTGGCGGGAGGCTGAGTGGGAGGGTGGGTGTCGTCAGCCATTTCCTCTCACCCAGTGACCCGACCAGCACCCACACACTGGGAAGCCGGTGCGGGTATTGTTACAGCCCTGATGCCCCAGGCCCCAGAGGAGGAGAGCGAGGAGCCCAGAAAGGCACAGGTTGAGCCAAGGAGCCCTGCGATGTGCCGAGCAGGAGCCGCCAATCACAGGGCTCTGGGCCACCGTGGGAGCGGGGCCACTGCCACCTTTCCGCCGGTGACCCCTCCCCAGGTGCCCCCGGCACCTTGCTAATTTGTAGATCCGTTTAAACGGCTTTGCCAAAGACACACTTTTAAGTTCGGATACAAGAGAAAAGGAAACAAGAAATGTGTCTTGCCCAGGCCAAGAAAAATTTCTCCGGCACGCTGGGTACCAATCTCACCAAAGATGTCAGGAAGCCGGGCCGGTGGTGCCAAAGATGGCAGCATCTCAGCCCACAACGTTCCCTGTCCCGTGGGATTCCCAGGCCCACCAGTAGGCTTCAGGGCCACAATGCCAGTGCTCTGGGCAGGAGCCTCCCACACGGGCAGGTGCCTGCTGAGGGCAGGATGGAGGGGAAGGACAGAGCACCAGGGGACACCAAGCACAGCAAAAGGGCAAGGGAGGGAAGGAGGCGTGTACACCAAAGGCACTTCCAACTCTGCACGCCAGGGCTCCTAAGGCTAGACTGTAGCCGAACCCCCAGAAAACACAGTGGCCCAAGTGACCAGCAAAGGGCTGACCCGCCCTCCCAAGACGCTGGCAAGGAAGCTGGAATCCTATTGGGCCTGGAACCCGGGGTTTATCCCTTTGGATCTTTGCGAAAACCACAATTCCTGTGCCCTCCCCCACCCGCTACAATGCACCCTTCATGCGGGAAAACTTAGACGCGGGAAAACTTAGACACGGGACCTGCAGCTGGCAGAGTCCCTCTGGCTCCTGTGCCATTGTGTTTGCTGCCAGAAACAAAGGCAGGAAAATGATCCCTCCGGATGAAGGCTTTGGCCAAGGTACCTGATCCGCCGTATGATGCCTTCCGCACGCTAGCACTGTGCTAGGAGCTTCGGAGAGGGCACCGGGTTTTCCCTGCCCTCAAGGGGCTTCCAGTCTACTTCGGAACTGATTAAAGAGCAGCACAGAGTGGCTTGTCATTACACACGTAATTGTGTGAGTCTGACCCCAAGAACAACTGGAGATTGTCACACGGACTCAGGGACAGATCTCTTCCATTGCTAGCATCCCCCTGCCTCCAGGACAGCACACCCTCTTCAGCCGGGGAGGCGGGGAAGGCGTTTGATTGCAGCGTGAGGAAACCTTGACTTCCACTCTCTAGCTAGTGATATGACTTTGGGGCAAATCAGTTAACCTCTCTGGGCCTCAGTTTCCTCATCTAGAAAATGAGAGGTTGGCTCTAGAGGACCTACAGCTCTCTGTGGCCCACAGGGCGGTGGCGGAGGTGGGGCACAGGCTGGGCCCCGGGGGAGGAGATTTGAATCCTTGAGTTCGGAGGAGGGAGCTCTGGGTTGGGGAAACCACAGATGAACAGATTTATTTCTCTTTTAAGTCAGCAAATGGGGAGGAGAGGAGAAAACAGGAAGGCTGTGAAGGTTCTGGAAAGCCTGGCACAGGAGCGGCTTTGGTGGGTTGACTGTGGGGAGCCATCAGAGGTCGTTCACCAGAGAAGTAGCACACGAAAGTCACTCTTTAGAGAGGACTAACTGTAGCGTGGGCAGAGCTGACCAGAGCAAGAAGACAGAGGGCCACCAGAGGCCCCCAGATGTGGGGCAGCGGGGCCCGGCCTGGTGGGGCCAAACCCAGGGGCCATTGCGAAAGCAGAACTGGCAGCCCCTCGTACAATGTCATAACACCAAGGGCCTGGCGTTCTCTGAAGCACCTGGACAGTGCTTGGGGACTCATGCAGCCCCAGGCTGGACTGACGCTCAAGAGGCCGGGGCACAGGGGCTGCCAATGAACACAGGCCCCGGGACTTGCCTTGGTCTAGTTTTCTCTCCGTGGGAAAGGATTCATGGAGGGACGGGGTGTCATGCGGGGGTGTGGTGTAACCAGCCGCTTATGTCCCCGGGGGAAACAGGCAGCAACAGCTTCTAGAGATTGGAGGGGAGAGGTCAGCCTGCAGGAGCCAGGTAGAGGAGCTTCTGTAGCAGACAGGCGGCTGAACAGAAGTGAGCCACAGCTCGGTGTCCCTACTTTCATGGATTCGTGGTGTCACCCTGGTGGAGCTCACAGAGAGAGTCGGGGAAATATTCAGACAGCTCACACATAACCAGGTCCCCGGTGGAGGAGAGGCAGGAGACACCCCGGAAGCCAAAAGAGCCTGAACTGGTGCCTCTGATAAGGGCCGGCCCAGTGTCACCAACATTTGTCCCAAAGGTCACAGTTTGCCTTCTTAAATTTGGAGCATGCATTCACTCAGGCCTGTGATACACTGGACTGCCACCCTCTGATTCCGTGTTCACAGCCCCCTGCCAGCACCAACCCCCACCCCCACCCCACACCCAAAGCCCAGGATCTGGCCTCGTGGCTCACCCATGATTTGGGACCAACACACTGAATGCCACCGTGGGGATATGTCTGAAGAGGCCGTCACCAGCAGATGTCATTCACACCTCATGCCGCACGCCCTGCCATACCCCAGGCTGCCAGAACGCCTCTGAGCTCCTGGCCACCCTGTCCTCCCCTCCCCAGACCTGCCATGCCTCACCCCCCTCTGTGCACTTGTCGGGGTCCTTCCCCCACCACAGTCTCCAGAACACCCCACGGGCGTCTCCGCTCGGCCAGGCCCTCTCCGGCAGCATCCCTGCCGTCTCCCCCTGCCCACCCAACGTCGCACTTGCTGCAAGCCCCAGATGTCTGCTTTGATCTCTTTCCTGTCACTCAGTCATTTCCCACTCACACTGGGCCTCCCTCCGCCATGAGACTATAGATCCTTCGAGAGAAGCGCTCACCTCCGTCTTCTTCCTCTTTTCTCACCCGTCCCTGCGCCGGCCCACTGTGGGCTTTCAGTCAGTGCGTGTCTGTGTGGGGGACACACCCACGTATGCACAGCCACAGCCATTCACACACGGGGGTCTGCACGTTCTCACACCCCCTCGGTCACAAGCACACGTCAGCTCCCCCCAGCACCTGAAAAGGCAGCCTCCTATGTGAGCTCCGTGCCGCAGTGACAATCTCTGCATCCGCGTCCTCCCTGTCCCAGCAGGGCAGGTGGGGCGTCTCCCCCCACCTTCACCTTGCTGGCCCTGCCAGGTGGGTGGGACAGCAGCCATCACCACCCCCAGGGCAAATGAGGAAACTGAGGCCCAGAACAGTGAGTGGCATGTTTGATCAAGGGTCCACGGTTAATAACCAATCAGCTTTCTTCTGACTTCCCTGGAAGGGCTCATGGCACCTGTCACCACCCTGCCCACATGTCCTCTCTCCCGGCCTGGACCACGAGACTCTCGGCTGGTGCAGGGACAGACAGGGAGCAGTTGCATCCCGCTGTCCTGGGCCTTCTTGGCTGGCAGCAGCCGCCACTCCCCCTTCCCTGTTGAAGGCTGTGGCTGAGCCTCCTGGAGCGATGGTCTGCGCCACGCCACAGCTCAGCCACCTGGCCCAGACGTGTCACAAGCCGGCCTCACGCTCCTCTTGCGAGCAAGCCAGGGAAATCCCCTCTCCGCTCCGAGAGAGGACACGCGGGCACTTGCTCCAGAAGCCACTCCAAGGCCATGACCCCAGGATGGTGCCACAGTGCCTGGAACTAACGGGTGAGAGAGGCTCTGGTCACCACTTCACAGGGGTGGCCCGAGGGCCTTCAGAGGGAAAGCTCGCCTGTCGCAAAACGGGAAGGGAGGGACAGGGAAGGGTCCTCCTGGGGGGGTTCTAGGCCAGGCAGCCATTAGCCACTCCCCAGTACCACAGGAGCCACCCGCCCACAGGGGTCAGAGAGGAGAGACGGGCAGGGACTTGCCACACAGTGGGGCTTAAGTCTTGCTTGTGGCTTCTGAGGCCTGCAGGGCTCCGTGGGCGAGAGAGACAAAGGGCAAGGAGACAGCAGGGCTGCGCTGGCAGGAGGCGGCACCGCCACGGAGGGAAGGCTGGAAGGACCTCGAGGAAATCCACCGGGCCTGGTGGCAGTGAGGGGGCGCGCGTGGCCTCAGGAAGTGTGGAGGGAAGAGGCCTGGAAGGAAAGGGGGCCCTGCCTGAGGCCGGCCCCCCGCCCTCAGACTGCCTCCTGCCAGCGCGAGGCCCAGACAGACACAAACACACACAGCCCACCCCTGACCTCCCACGGCGGTTCACCTGGCCCTGTGTGGGCTGGCGGCGGGAGGTTCTCTGCTGCCTGGCAGGGCGCCCCCCACCCCCAGCCTAGTGGGGGAAGCTGGGGACCTGGCGGCCGCCCAGCAGGGGTATCCTGGGCAACTCGCACACGGGCACCTGGGCCCAGGTGAGGAGCTGCCAGGAAACTCCACGGGCTCCGGGCAGACCTGTTCCAGAGGCATGTCCCCGTCCCACCAGACATGAGCCGTCCCGAGCAATAGTGAGCAGATCACAGAGAAACTGAAGATAATCCCCAATTCCGCCCAGAACTCCGGCCACCCATCCCCGCCCCCACATATTGGAGTTGATAACTGGGAGCTAAGTGGGCAGCTTGGAGTCCCCCCTCCTCTCGCCCCCTTCCCGCCCCCACCCCCAGCCGCAGGAGGGACGAAGGGCCCTGGGGGGGTGGGCTCTGGCTGGGTGATTGGAACCAGCTTCCACGTGCCAGTCCTCTGGGCAAACAGGGAACCCTCACCACCCGGAACTCCCCGGCCCCTCTGACTCCCACCGAAGCCAGAGTGGTCCCCACTGCCCCAAAGCCTCCGGAGCCAGCGGGATCAGCCACTCAGCACATATCCTCCAGGCGTAATTGGATGTGATGGAACCAGGGCTTTTCAGCTCCTGAGTGGAAGTCTCTGGATATCATTTAATGGCACAAAAAATAAAAGGCTAAGGCCTCCCGCCTACCACCACCAGGACATCATTAATCTTGGCAGAAAGGCATCAGCGCTTCTATCAATGCCGCCAGCCCTGCGCGGACCAGACAAATTGCAGGCCTCAGCCGGCCCTCCGTGGGGCGGTTATTAGGCCGGGTGGAATTTTTGTGTTTTCTTCAGGGCCACCGTTCCCTGACAAGAGGCAGCAGTGCCCCTGCCCAAGGGGAGAGTAGAGTAGAGCAAGGCCAGAGAAGAAGGTGGTCGCCCTGGTGAGATGCAGGTCACCTGCCCAGGGGGGACAGGGCCGTTCAAGGGGGTGTCCTGTCCTTGCAGAGACTGCCCCAGGGAAGGAGGCCGACCTCAGGGACTCCTGAGTGGGGACCAGGAGGAGAAAGGAGCTGGGTGTCCCCTCGCTCAGCGTCCCTCCGCCACTTCCCAGGCTGAGAGGGAAACACTTCAGGGCCCACTGAGGACCAAGCGACAGGTCAGGTGGGCAACGTCCCTTGGCAGGAGCAGGGTCACCCAGGAAGCGCTGTCCTGTCCTGTTGGGAAGTCTTAAGAGTGGGCCTGCTGAAGGGAATCGGGGGTGTCGCTGTGGGCAGGGCCTGTCTTCCAGGGACCCAGACTGCGAAGTCGTGCTGCTTGCGGAAGGCCTGTTTGTTATTAGTCCAGTGTTAATTGTGTTATATTAGAAACTCGCTGCGGGCAGGAGACAGAATAAGGCGGCCCCCGCATGCCTGGCAGAGGCCCCAGGAGGTGTTAAGGGGCCTGAATGGGGGTCTGAGCTCGGAGCTTGCACGTTCCAGCTAGGAGCTGTCCACCCTGTCCTCCCGAGTCGTGCACGGGGACCAGGGACAATGTGAGGGGCAGCATCACTCTCGCAGTCTCTTGGCCGCCTGTGTAGCCCTCACGGCCCAGTGGAGCTGTCCAGTGGCAAGTGGTAAACCATGCCGAGTGACAGAAAGCCAGCCCCACAGAATTGGGAAGCTAGGGGTGGACAGGGTGACTCTCAAGACCTGCCCCAGGGCCATTCCCAAACACTCCTTCTGTCCTCCAGTCCCTGGGACTGAAGCTCTGAGGGGAGCCCCTTTCCCAGCTGCTGAAGACAGGGGACATTCATCCCCCCTCGTGTCTAGTAGGAGGTCAGGTAGAGGGTGTGGCTCAGAACCCCTGACAGCTTCAGATAAGGTCACCTGCCTCTCCCTGGCCCTGCCTGGCACATCTCTGACACCTGACATCTCTCATCTCACCAGTTCCTCATCAGCACTGAGCAGTTAGTGGGAGAATGGCCCGTAGGCAGCGCCGCTGTCTGGTTGTGCAGGATGGGAACGGCGCCCCCTAGGGTTGTGCAGGGACCAACCTGCACATCGAAGGGCCGGCCCCGCCCTGAGACCAGGCCTCAGAGCCCCAGCCAGGCAGCCAGGGGACACAGCAGACAGCTTCCTCCTCCTCTCCCTGCAGCCGAGGCCTCCCACCACAGGCCTCTGAAGTGTGCATACCGTCCCTGCCCTCGTCCCAGGAAGAGCCCAGCCTGGGTGGGTCCAGGGTACAAGTGTAGCAGCTGGAACACAGACAGCAGCACCGCCCTCTTCCTGCATGGCAGCGGACTCTGCAGCTCGGGGACAGAGCAGTGCCATACAGGAAGGGGCTTTCCTCCAAGCCATGACCACAGAAGCCACAGCCTCCCAGCTCCCCATCTCTCCCCACACACCCCTGAGGGCCTGACTCACCCCTCTTCCTTCTAGAACTTGCACGGGGTCAGTTCCTCCTGCCCTCTGCGGCAGGAAGCAGGGGGTGTAAGGGGTCACTGCCGAGCCAGCAGAGGAGGTGGCGGGAGGCCGGCCGGCACGGTGCTGGGTTTCAGGAGCTGCCTGAGGAGCCCGAGAACCACAGGGCTGTTGGAAATGGCACCAGGAAGGGGCCATGAGGCCCCCGGGACACTGTAAACTCAGGGGCTTAGCGCAGGTCTCTCAGGGCACAGGGGATTTCTTTCCGCCAGCTCGCCCTGGTCCCGTGACAGGTTTCAATTCCCTCCTTGCCACCAGGTTCCTTCCTGCCCCACTCGGTGGGGAAGGCCCCCTTGTCCCCGTGCCTGCCACACACCAATTCACCCATGAGCCCTTTTCCTGGCATGTGCACGCACACACACACACACGCATACACACATGTGCACACTCACGCGCACACATATACACATGCGCACACACACTTTCCCAGGCTCCTGATACCCTAGTTCCTTTCCAGCCAGCCAGGCCCCCAGGGTGCAGAGGCTCCAGCCAGGTACGGTGCCTCTGAAAGGACACAAAGCCTCCCAGTGGGACCCACTGCCGCCAGGACACCATCCAACAGGCCACCCTTTCTGCACGAGAACTCCTGGAACTCCGTCTCTTGCAGCCCTGCGAGGCACAGTCGGGCCTGCAGTCTCTGAGTCAGACAGGACTTGAGGGAACCCACCCTGCCCCCTGTGCCTCTGCCATCCCGTCTGTGAGCTGGGGACAGTAACGGTTCCCCGTTGCCGGGAGTGGAGGGAGGATAGAGGGAGTTAACGTGTGTAGAACACGTGTAGAACACGCTCCTAGAACAGCGCCTGGCACGCAGGAGCACTGTCATGGGTGTTGCTGTTGCTATCGTGAATATTATTATTTTTGCATTATTGTTACTGTGGTTTTGGTTTTTGGATTAAAAATTGTTCTCTCCTTGAGGATGTCTTTGAAATGCCCACAGCCCCTGGGAGGGAGAAACACCCAGTGGGCTTGCCGTGTTCATTGTCAGGAAAAGGGTGGCAAGTGCAGGAGGAGGATGACAGGTGGGTGGGCGGGTGGTCTGGGAGTCCCCGGGGAGGCGCTGAGAGGAACTCTAGGTGACCAGCCCCTTGCCCTTTTCTGACTGGGTATCGGAGATGACTGACTGGTCTCTGTTGGCATCCAGGGCACCGTGGCCACTGCCTAGCTCTGCTCTGGGCAGGCTCTTCCCCAGGCACTCTCTCCACCCAGGGAAGGTTGCTGGATTTAGCAAAAAAAAAAAAATAGAACAACAACAACAAAAAAAATGCAGGATGTCTAGTTAAATTTGAATTCCAGGCCAGGAACAGTGGCTCACACCTGTAATCCCAGCACTTTGGGAGGCCGAGGCAAGAGGATCGCTTGAGGCCAGGAATTCAAGACCAACCTAGGCAACACAGCAAGACCCCATCTCTACAAAACAAAATTTAAAAATTAACAAATTAGCTGGGCATGGCTGTGTGCAGCTGTAGTCGCAGCTGCTCAGGAGGGAGGCCGAGGCAGGAAGATGGCTTGAGCATAAGAATTCAGTGTTACAGTGAGCTATGATCACACCACTGCCCTCTAGCCTGGGTGACAGAGCGAGAACCTGTCTCAAAACAAGCAAACAAAACAAAAAAATTAAAAAATAAATTTGAATTCCAATAAACAACAAAAACATTTTAATGTAAGTATGCTGTATGCGCTATGTGGGACGCACTTACCCAACGAACTATTTGTTGTTTATCTGAAACTCAAATTTAACGGGACGTCCTGCCTTTTCCTGGCAGCCATCTTCCCAGGGTGCCTGAGGCCCAGGGTTTGGGAAACAGGAGCGTGGGAATATGCCTCTGACCACTTCCCTCGGCCTCTCCTCAGGCCCTGGGCTGTGCCCTCCTTGCCCTGCCATGAGGCCTGTTCACACTTGCCCCAGAAGAGGTGGCCTCCCCCAGCACACCTGTGCCTTCTCCCCCTAGGAGGAAGCCCTCCAGCCTGGGCGCTGACGGGCTTCTCCAGACCCCAGCTGCCCGCCAGCACCCAGGGCTGCACCTCCACCTGCGCCACAGGGAAGGAGCCAGGAGGGGTGGTGGTTGGGGTTGGGGGAGAAGACTGAGAGAGCAGCACAGAGAACAGCCAGGCCTGGCCCCAGCAGCGGGGGTGACCAGGCGTGAGGAAACAAGCACTGAAGCCTCAGTCATGGGGTGGGGGCGGGGAGGAAGGGGCAGCCCACCTGACTGGGAGCTTCCTTTCTGCGTGAGTGAGAAGGCAGAGGTACTCTAAGTGCAGGGAATGGGGAAGGACACCCAAGGCATCCTTCACTGGTCTGGGCTCTCGGTCCCCATTGTCCTCTGGGGAGCAGGCAACTCTGCCACTGCTCAGGGGCTCTGCTGACATCCGGGGGCTGCCGCTGCAGCAGAAGCCAGAGGTGCCCCCAGGCACTGTGTCCCCACAGCAGTGAGGGGGGTGCTGAGGGTGTCACCTGCTGTCTCCACGCCCGCGGAGCCAGCCTCCCTCTCCGGCCCCTGCCCCCTCGCAAGTCCACGGCTCTCTCTCACCACTCCCTGTGGTCTGTTCATCCTTCCAGGTTCTTGGAATATGGACAAATTTCTGACCCACTTCCGTCTGGGCAAACCTGAAGCAAGCACCCAGTTCATGACCCAGAGCTACGAGGACTCACAGCCCCTCCGAGCTCCGGGAGGCAGGGACAGGGAGTCCAGGAAGAGATCCAAACAGAGATAACTGCCTGCTGGACCGCGAGCCCCACCTCCCAGGCACGTGTCCACTGCCTGCCACCGAGGGTCTGGGGACGCAAGCCCCGCTGGGTATAGAACCCCTTCTCTTCCAGATTAAAAAGGAAACCATCCAGGGCTTGGTGTTTTGCTTCCTAACCTGTATTCCTTTGAAAACCAGCAAGAGGAAACGGACCAATGTCTGGCACTGGGGCCAGGGCTTCCCCGTCAGTGCACGTGGGTGGGGGAGGGTGGTGGGCTGGGTGGCCGGGAAGGAGGTGGGGATCCCTAGGCCCGAGCTGTCACTAAGTCGCTTAGCCCCTCTACTATCACATCGCTTAGCCCCTCTGAAGTTGTGCCTCCTCAGCTGTGACACTAAGGCAGGAAGAAGCGGGAGAGGGCGGTGGTTGTATTGTCACGGGCCTTTCCAGCTCCGACATTCAGCACCTTTCATTCAACAAATATCGTTGGCACCTGCCGTGTGCCTGACCTTCTGCCAGGCGCTGGGGTCGCATGGGTGGGTGAGGAAGAGGAGGACAGGACAAACACGGTCTGGTACCTGCCCCGTGGATCTCCCAGTGCAGCAGGGGAGGGAAATGTCCGTCGAAAGCCATAAGCAAATCACAGCGAATTGAGACGAGTGCCATGAGGGCAAAGGGGACCGACTGCTGATGGAGAGGGAGGGATGGAGGCCGGGGCGGGGCCCCCCGGGAGGAAGTGGTCTTTACCTTCAGGGCTGAAGAGCAGGGTGGAGGTTAGCTAGTGAGTGGAGACAGGGATACAGAACATTCCACAACTCCTCCAAGCTGCTGTGGCTGGCAGGGCCATGTGTGGCATCCTCTCAGAAATGAAAGCCCAGCAGGGTGGCTGCAGCGAAGTGTGCCAGGGAGGGAACGGGTGGACAGGTGGGCAAAGGCCAGGCCAGTCTTTGTCACCGTAACAAAGGTTTGGGTTGTATTGCAAAAGCAGTGGGAAATCATTGGATGATCAATAGATTGGAGGGACATAATCAGGTGTGTGCTTTTAGAAAGCTACAAAGAGATTCCTTGGTATCAGCAAGGAAAGGATTTTTGCATCCAACTTCCCTGGACTTCCTGTGAGGGCCTCTTGGCTTTCCCACCCAAGGACCCCCTGGAGACCCCTCTCTGCTACAGTGTCATTCACAGACTACACCCCGGCTCCTCAGAGCCCCCCATGCCCCCTTCAGCTCAGTTTCCCTCCAAGGGTTAATAACCCCCTCGCCTTGGCGAGGGTGCAGCAACGTTGGTGACTCACGTGTGCAAAGTGCTTTGAGATCCCCAGATGAAAGGAACAGCCGCAGCTGGGCAGGGGGTCATTACCTTCTTAGGGTCATGCCGCACGTGAGCTGAAAGGCAGGGGGCCCTGGCCGACCCCTTGGCACACTTTTAAATAGCCGGACAGTTTTTGTTGGTGGCAGGGATCTGAAGAACGCAATGGGGTGGGAGATTGAGTTTGCAAAGGGGGGGATGGGAAGATGCCCCCATCACTGGGAGATTCAGCCCCTAGCCCAGGTGGTGGGCACCAAATGCTTGTGTTCCAGAAGGGCATTTGCTGCCAGCCCAGGACAAAAGGAAGCTCAGGCAGGGGGCACTGCTGGGCCTCCCCACTCCCTCCCACCCCACCAGCAAGCCTGCAAGCAGCCCTGGAGTGAGAAGCAAAAGGAAGTGCCCGTTTGCAGTGGCACAGAAGGCAGTCTCAGAGGGCCCTCTGGTCCCCTGCTCCCTGGGACCTTCTCCCCGCAGTCCCCACCGCACCGGGCCGGAGTGTAATTGGCAGCTCCGGTTAGTGCCCAGGGCCAGGATAAATAGACGGTCAGCTTCCTAGAGCAGCCCCAAATCGGGACACATCCTCCCCTCTTCTGCTTTTAATTCCTTGTGGCGAGCATGTTTATTTTGGGTGAGGAAAAAAAATCGGATGTTTATCCTTCGAGGAAATTATCGGCTTGCATGCTTTCCTTCCCCCACCACCCTCCTTTCTTTGGACCTGGTGTTTTGGGCTTTCAGTTCAGCTGCCGGAGAGACCCCCACCCTCCTGGCCCCAAAACGTGAAAAAAGAACAAAGCTGGCCCAGGCTCTAGGCAGAAGCCAGCCCTGCCAGACGGTCCCTGGAAACCACAGAGAAGGAGGTCCCAGTGGCAGAGAGGGGAAACCTGGAGGCCGAGGGGACCTCGGGGAAAAATCCAGCCTTGACTCACCTTTCTGCCTGCAGAACTCTTTGGGCCTCTCCTCCCTTCCCTTTGCTCTGCCTCGTCCAGGGAGAAACAACATGGACATTTCAATTGCTTTTCGATCTCTAATGAAGAAGCCACGAAAACTATAAAGGAGGATAAAGAGAACTGACATTATTATCAGCATCGTCCTATGCAGATGCCATTTACTGAGCACTTCTTGTATGCTAGGCAGTGTGCCAAATGCTTGCCATGTGGTATCTCATTTAATGCACGTCCACACTGCTTCACGGCCTTCTGGGGCCTCCGTACATGTTCTCTCATTTGATTGTCACGACAACCTAACAACGTAGGAGCTATTCTCATTGTGCAGATGAGGAAACTGAGATTCCCTCAAGTCAAAGAACCTCCTCCCTGTTCCATAACTAGAGATGGTGGAATCAAGTGTTAACTCCAGCCTTCTCGTGCATAGCATTTAGAGGTAAACAATACTCTTAATGTTACTCTCTGGAGTATCTAAAATAAAGGCAGATCTTCTATGTATTCAGGAGCTGGAGTGGGCGAAAGAGGGAAGGCTGGAAGTTCCAGAAGCATTTAAGGGTAATCATGCCCAGGTGTCTTCTCTTCCCCTGGATTAAGCCATCCTGGACCAAGTGTGCTTTGTGGGGAGGGCCAGGGCTCCTGAATAGTCAAGGCAAGAGCCTGGCCCAGCCCAAGGCCATTACCAACCCTTCCCACCTGCCCAAGGCCACTGCCCCAACAGTTTGCCACCCTCAATCCATTGAATCACCCCTCCCTCCCCACCATGCCTGTGTGATGACTTCTCTTAGGTAAGGAAGAGAGGTTAGAAAAGGAGGGAAAGCCACTAGGAAGACTAGGTGAGGAGGATTGAGTAGCCATGGATTGAGTAGGGTTGAGCCATTAGGGTTGAGTAGCCATGGGATAGGAAGAAAGCCTACTTTATACATTACATGGTATAGTTTTAAAAGCACAAGTTTTCTAGGCTGAGTGCGGTGGCTCATGCCTGTAATCTCAGCACTTTGGGAGGCTAAGGCAAGAGGATCGCTTGAGGCCAGGAGTTCAAGGCCAGCCTGGGCAACATAGTGAGACCCCAGCTCTACAAAATCAAGAAAAATTAGTAGGATATGGTGGCGCATGCCTGTAGTCCCAGCTACCCAGGAGGCCAAGGCAGGAGTGTCGCTTGCGTCCAAGAATTCAAGGCTGCAATGAACTATGATCACACCACTGCACTCCAGCCTGGGTGACAGAGCAAGACCCTGTCTCTTAAAAATTAATAAAAGTACAAGTTTTCTTACTGAGCTGACCTAAATTCACATAGAATTTCTACCACTTGATAGCCCCGTGACGTCAGCAACTGTTTCGAACTTGTGCTTCAACTGCAAAGACCAATATAATGGAAGTGGGTGCCTTCCTCCAAAGCTGTGCGGCAGTGGTTAAATGAGATAGCGGGGAAGGCACACTGCCGGCGTGCAGGCTGTTCTGTAAATGTGCATCTTCCTCTGCTTCCCTGCCTCCACCTCACCTGTTCGCCTCGCCTTGGCAAGCAGTGAGGCTCGGGGTAATGGGAAGGAACCGGCTCTCCCAGAAGGGAGTCCTTCCCAAGAGACCCATCAGAGGCTCGGCAGCCCCAGGGAAAGGACCAACTGCCAAGGGAGCCTCAAGCCTCAGCCCAGCATCCCCCTCCCAAGCTAAGCAAAACATTGGGAGGCTTGGATCAGGAGAGACAACCCAGTTCCTTAGCAACTAACAAGCATTTCCCTGTAAAGACAAAGACCCTTCAGTCAGAACACGCCCTCCCCCAGCCTCCCCAGGTGTCTGATGGGCTTTGCAGGAGTGGGGCTGGGGGCTGCCACCCTCCCCCCGGACTTCTAGGGGCCTCTCACACCACCCTCCCAGCTGTCCTGATATTACCTGCAATTATCCCAGAACACCTTTCATCTTGGTGCTAATTAACTTTTCCATTTACCCCCAGGAGCTGCTGAGAGACACGTGAGATGCGTGCGCGCGCACACACACACACACACACACACAAATATGACCATATTTTCCCTTCTGAGACTTTCTCTCCATTTTAGAGACCAGGAAACTAAGGTTAGAGAAAGCCGATTCCTCGAGGGGTTTCTGCCTGCCTGCTCCTCAGCACTGGGAAGGAGGACAGGCGCAGAGGAGGATGGTTCAGGGGGAGGGAGGACAGGTCCCCAGGTGACTTAGGGGCTGAAGGACAGGAAGGGGGAAGGCTTCTGAAAGGACCAAGGAAACCCTGCCAGGACAGGGATCTATTTCAGCTCCAGGTGCCCCCAGATATGAGTCGTCCTGCTTGACACATAAAGAATATTTTTTTTTTTTTTTTTTTGAGACAGAGTCTCACTCTGTTGCCCAGGCTAGAGTGAGTGCCGTGGCGTTAGCCTAGCTCACAGCAACCTCAAACTCCTGAGCTCAAGCGATCCTCCTGTCTCAGCCTCCCGAGTAGCTGGGACTACAGGCATGCACCACCATGCCCGGCTAATTTTTTCTATATATATTTTTAGCTGTCCATATAATTTCTTTCTATTTTTAGTAGAGATGGGGTCTCGCTCTTGCTCAGGCTGGTCTCGAACTCCTGAGCTCAAACGATCCGCCCACCTCGGCCTCCCAGAGTGCTAGGATTACAGGCCTGAGCCACCGCGCCCGGCCATAAAGAATATTTTAAGGGGGAAAAAAGGAAATGTTTCAATAGTAAAAGAAAGGTAAGAGGCAGAAAGAGAAGGAAATAGAAAAGTATGACAGTCTGGTCTGAAAAGAACCACAGACTGGGAGTGGAGATCTGAATCTCATACCAGCTCCAGTTTCCGCTGTGCAAGCCTGGGAAAGTCAGCCACCCTCTCTGGGCCTCAGTTTCCTCATCTATAAAAATAGTTTGGGATGGGTGTTCTCTGAGGCCCCCTCCAGCAGAATGTCCTATGATTCTATATGGGTATCTTGGGAGTGGTAAAGAAAGCTGCCACCACTGTCCCTGTGGCTGGGAGTGAGTGGAAGCCGCCAGCACGGGGTAGAATGAGCATTCTCGGAATTAAGAACGAAGAGCCAAGTGCGTTCAACTACAGAGCCAGAAAACCCTTGTTAGCGGGAGGCCCCGGTTGAAGAGGAGTTTATGGTCGTGGGAGCTGAGGACGCTGGGATTTCCCCGAAGCAGCAGCCAGCTCAGCCCCAGGTCCAGGCCGGAGGAAGCCCATGCAGGGACCCTCAGCACCTCGTGCAGGGGGGTGGAGGAGCCCGCAGGCCCTGTGTCTGCACTCAGGGACAGAGAGCAGGACACACAAGCACCCCCTTTTCCCCTCATGAGCTGGACTCCGCCCCCCTGGCATAGGACAGTGGGCGGGGAGTAGAGGCTTAGAAGGAAAGAGCCCGAACCTGTCACGGTGGGGGCAGCAGGGCCCCCAGCTCTAGCTCAGCTTCCCAGCCTCCTGGTAAAAGCAGGAGAACAGGCTGGGTGTGCTTCCCTTAGGGCCTGGGCCGTGGGCTCTGCCCTGGGAGTCCAAACACCCTCCCCCGCCACCCCAGGGCCCACCCACATGCCGGCAGAGCTGGACGTGCACGTTCAAGTCACGTAAAGAAGCCAATACATCACACACATGCTGTGGCTGTGAAGCGAGTCAGGCCTTCTCCAGGATTTGTGGAGGCTAAGAATGGAAGGCACTGGAAAAGAAGCCCAGAGTCACGGTCCTGTCCTCTGGCAGCTCGCCCTGTGCGGTGGGAGAGAGCATGGGCGACTGTGAGGAGCTGGGCATCAGAAGAGAGTGGTAGGAAGACTGGCTAACAACTGAGGAGGGGGCATCCCAAGCTGGGAGGTGGGGAGGGGACTTCAGGCCTGGAATAAAGGTGCATGAGCTGCTGGCCCCAGCTGGTGCCTCTGCAGGTACACAGACTCACCTGCAGTTCACTAACCTGCCCTCAAGCCCATCCACGCATGCAGGGCACCTACAGCCCAGCAATTGCACACGTGGACACCGGCCACCACTGTCCAGAGATCACCTGTTGTCCTTCCCCACCCCCTGAAAGCCAGGCCCTGCCCACACACACAGTTATACACACCTCTACTGTACGCAACCTGCACACACATACTGTAAATACAGCAGCCCACGCAGAATCACATGGTGTACGCACCCGCTAGACACTCCAGGGTATTGACTCTGCCAAGCTCTTTCTAGACATCCATGTAAGCTGCGTACACATGCCATGTTCAGCCCCCGCAAACGCAGATACGGCGCTTGCGTGCGACATGCAATCTCCATATACATGCACCTGCACGCACACCAATGCTCAGAGAGACACATCTCTGCTTGGATTAAACTGAGGGCTAGACAAAGCCTGACCACAACTCTCACTTTGCCGTCCTCTGATACAGCAAGCGGAGTTTTGGTGGTGGCAGTGGAAGTTTCATGATGGGGCTTGGGGGAGTTTGGGCAGGTGAGGGGGAAGTTCTGGCAGAAGAGGAGAACCAGGCCTTCCCTTGAAGTCCACCAGGAAGGCACCCAGACACGCACCCATCCCCCGGCAGCCCTACCTCTGGCCTCTCGCCCGCTGCCAGGCCAGGGAAAGGAGAAGCTAAAAGTGGCCGGTCTGAGTTGCTAAATTGGACCTTGGCAGAGAAGGGGAAACGCGTCAGTTCCCTGGGGAAGTGGCCGAGCCCAGGGCGGCCACAGGCCCCTGGGCTTCTACTCCGATGGAACAAAAGTTGCTCAAATAGATCTGACGCTTTGTTTTCGAACCCGAAATACCCTGTGGCGGCCGCCGGAAGTGTGACTGCGGGAGGGAAGTGGGGCAAGAGGGGAGGATTAGTTCGAGTTTCCATTGTGGCAACTTTTTCTTTCGACTTTTTCTTTCGTTTGGGGTCTAGAAGAAGCTCTCCTGCCGCTCCAGAGAGAGAGAGAAAGTTTGCCAGAGAGGGGAGTGCGACTCTGAGATTTGGGGCTGGGGACCCACAGCTGTAGCACTTCCCCGATCCACTGCGGCCTCTCCCCAGAGGCAGCCTCTGAAAACCACCACCCTGTCCTCAAGCACTGTCAGAATTTTATCTCTGGGCGGGAGGGGCGGAGTGGCAAAAGCCCACCCAGGGGAAGATGGGCTGATGCCGCTAGGGTCAAGGGGCCAAGTTGCAGGTGACTTTGCCTTCAGAGACCTGACTTGCCCTAGTGTACTTGGGTGCAATTTTTTTTTTTTTTTACAAAGACCCTGTTTACACAGAATTTTACAAAGCACATCCAGTAAATTAGGCCGTAGCTGGGCTAAAACACAGACCCACAAGTTCAGGGTCAGTGCTTTAGTAAGTCAGTGGTACCAATGCTAGCTCCCAAGTGCGAGGACTAGGGGCAAATTACGGAGTGGTCATCAAACATATTGCTGCTGGTCATGGTGGTGCCAACACCTGTAGTCCCAGCTACTCCAGAGGCTGGGGCAGGAGGATCACCAGAGCCCAGGAGTTCGAATCCAGCCTGGGCAACGTAGCAAGCCCCTGGCTCTAAAAGGTGAAAACAACTGTATTGCCTCATGGGAACCTGTTAATTCAAAACTGCTGCGGCCTGCTATCTACCAGACACTGGTGCCAGGCTCGGGGCCAGGTGCAGTGAGGCCCAGGTGGGGAGAGTTGGGGTGGGAGGTGCAGTGGGAATCCAACACAATTAGAAGTAGTTCCTGCCCTTGTGAGCGAACTTTGGGAGGAGAAGCCTGAGAGACAGACGTTTGTCAAAGGATCAGACAAATGAATGTAAACACGTGAGTAGGAGAATTACTGGCGTCTAAAATAGGTATTTGGGCTGTCCCCTGGAATTGGGTAGCAGAGGGAAGGCTTTTCTGAGTATGTGGTGACTGAACTGAAGGATGCTTAGTGTGCTAGGGTGTGACCGTGGTAGGAGCCAGCCCCTGCCCTCCACGGATAAGAGAATGTGGAATGTGGCAGCCCAGGGAGCAAACGGGGACAGCATGTGGCATGGGGGGGTCCTCGCATCCCCCTCTTACCCTTCCCCCACCACAGGGGCCCAAACGGTCACTGGGGAGGCCCAGGGCCTGCAGTTCAGAGCAGCCATGAGCTCCCTGGGTGCTATTTACTAGCCTTTAAAGACAGCAGGGTAATCACCCTAATGAAAAACGCCCTCGGGGCTCAGGGCAGCCAGACTGTGATGAGGAAACCGGAGGCATTTCGGGCCGCCAGTGAGTCACGCTGAGTGGCTGAGTGCCGTGAGCCCACCTGCCACTGGGCACGAAGGACTCCTGGGTCCCCTTTCCTGCCCTAGCGTCACCCCAGCGCTGCCCCTGGAGCGCGGGGAGCCAGAGGACCGTGGGGTCCAGTCCTGAGCGCACCCCGACTTCTGCCCTGGGAAACCCTGGGCCTGGGCGGCCTCTCATCCGGCCAAACCACTGCAAACCTGATTCCCCCACCACCACCCCTGATCAGGCCTGCGAGGGTCTCCAGCGCCCCTCTCCCCACTCATGACCTGGGCTCCCCAGCTGAGGACCATGCTCTGGTGTGTTCAAGGCACCCCTGAAGATGCCGAGCTCTGCTGGGCTTCAAATCCACTCTCCTAACCACACTTTCTCCTCCAGTGCCTCAGTTTCCCCGACTGAGTAGCAGTAGCTCAAGCTTCTCTCCACACCACCCCCCTCACGCCCTGCCCCCGGGTGGCGGGAGTATTAATTACAGTTTGTTCCTGGCTTTGAAGATGAAAAATGCCAAGGGTCATTACCACTCAATTAACGGGGCTATTACACTTGAGTTTATGTCTGATTAATACGAACCCCACCCCCAACCGGGGATCCGTGTTTCCCCTGATGCCCTTTCTTTGGACTCCCCCAGGCTCCTTCCTCCTCCGGGATTGCACACCCAGAGTTAGCCCCCTTCCCTGGGACAGTATCTGGCACATTCCATCTTCAACAAGCATGCGTGGAGTTCCAGCTGCTGGCTGCTGGGCTGCAGCAGCGAAGGCCACAGACCTCAGCCCCTGCCCTCCTGGCGCTCACATTCTGGTAGGTGCAAGTGTCCCAATGGGATCTGGTGTCCATCCAGGGCTCCCTCTTGTCTGCCACCTCCCCCTCAGGAGTCCTCATTCCTCGGGACAACAATGATCAGCCCCAGGCCAGGCACCCCTAGGGAAAGTCCTGGAAGAACAATGCTAATAGGTTCTAGTTTCAGAGATGGAAACAGGGAAGTTAACATAAGGAGAAGGGAAAATAATCACAGCTCGTTGCATGGAACGCGGTCTCCCCTGCCCTCCCCTGCCCTCCCCTGTCCTCCCCTCCTCACTTATGATCTCAGCCCCTTCCCAGGGCCCTGGTCAAGGTCCCCCTCTTCTGTCTGCCTTCCACATGTCCTGAACGGCTCCCTCCTCCAAGCCTGCAGCGGTCCCTCTGAATTCCCTGCTTGTACCTCCTTTGGGACACTTACCCGTGGTGTCCTATATGGGATCATTCCTACCAGGCCTCATTCCACATGTCCCTTAAACTGCCTGACAGCAGAATCGGAGCCTCAGGTTTGTTTCCTTCTACCAGGAGTGCACAGGAAGTGCTCGGCAGATGCGGGTCTCATCTCGTCTAAATGAGAGAGCTAAGTCCCAGACCCAGGAGCCCCACTCCCACCCCAGAATGGAATCCTGGTGGGCAAGGGGGCCCCCGTCCTGTGTCGTGGGGGGTGAGAGGAGGGAGACATGTGACAGAACTAAAAGGGCCCGATAGGAAGGGTGAAGCGGATCAGACTCTTCCTCCAACTGACCATGTTTCAGAATCACCAACTAGGATGCTTGAATGAGCACCTGCTGGGGACGCGCACAGTGCTAAGCACTGGGGAGACAAAGATGAATCAGTCCCTGCCCTCAGGGAGCTTGGACACCACCTCTGGTCTCTCAGTTACTTTCTGGGTAATTCTGAACAACTCAAGTAATTGTGCAGTATCTGAGAGAGCTCACGCCCCTCTTCTGTTCCTATGGGGAAGCCCATGCCATGAGTCAGGGCACCCTGGCCAATGTGCAGGCCACCAGTGGGTACCCGCTGGGCCAATATTGTTCCCCAGCCCTCAGGGGTGTTGGAAAGGGCCTGGGGCAGCCTCAGTCCTTTACTGTAAAAACAGTTTCATTTTCTAAGACAACCACAGCAGGACAAAGGTAGGAAGCCCTGCCTAAGCCGTGGGGGGAAAGGAGGAGGCTAATGCAACCGAGGCAAGCTCTTGAATTCTGGGCCCTAGATTTTTGCCTGCATAGAACAGCAAAGATGAAACCCAAAGTCTGCCTGCAGCTCCTCACCGGGACGGACAGGCTGAGGAGGCCTGTGAGTCTGGGAGCCGTAAGAGACAAAGATCCAGCGGCTGCAACTCTCTCCGGTTTCCCGGAGGGTGGGGAGGGGAGGAACCTGGCAGGCTTTGCATTCTACATCTGTCCCATGGGCAGGGGGGACTTTGCTGTCTCAGCTCAGGGGTTCATGGAGGGTAAGTGGAGTCATGTGCTCTGAAGACCTGTCATTTGAAATGATCACATTTCAGCTTGAAATGGACCCAGCAGGTTACTTGTGTGGCAAGCAGTGGAGGTGAGAACAGGGTCTCGTCTCTTTCCTCCTCTCTCTCTCTCCCCACCTCCTTTTCTCCATCATCCCCTTTTGCTCCTCTGACTGCCCCCCCCCCGTTGTCCCCCCACACTCACACCTTTTCTGGTTCATTTCAAATCACAAGTTTCCGCTTTTCAAAAAGCCCCATCCCCAGAGAGTCCTTTCTGCAAAGACACCGGTCCCTCCCAGCTAAGAAGGGGCTGTCCCACAGCGGCCCCCAGGGGGAATGGCAGGTCCTCAGAGCACATGACTCCA
Organism: Eulemur rufifrons; assembly: GCF_041146395.1. NCBI lineage: Eukaryota > Metazoa > Chordata > Mammalia > Primates > Lemuridae > Eulemur > Eulemur rufifrons. Next base: position 8,347,589 of record NC_090994.1, read on the forward strand.
CCTACCCTCCATGAACCCCTGAGCTAAGACAGCAAAGTTCTCATTATAAGCCCTCATCCCCCGACCCATTCCTCCTTCTCCCAGGGGACCCCAGCCCAAGCCCCATGGAACTCTTAAATTTGATCAGGAACTCTAACACATGTCTCGCCCCAACCCTTTCTGTAACTGAATCAGAAAGTCTCGGATTAAAAGAGCTAGGAGGAATTGAGAGGTAGGTTATCCCAGTCTAACCCCTTCTCGAAGCCCAGGAATGAGAAGGGCCTGACCCAGTCGTAGATAATTTATGGCAGAATCCAGGACAGCCGACTGCCAGGCCAGGGCTGGCACTTGCCATTCACCCGCAGGCCACACTTTTCTCAAGTCTCTTCTTTGGTGGCCTTCCTCCCCTACAGGCCCCAGCTGAGCTGGCCCCAAACTCTCAGCCTCGGGACCAGCCATGGCAGTTACCCACTGCCTTAGACTTGTGCCTTGGGAGGAGTCTCAGGACAATCCACACTGGGGACCTTGCCACCTCCAGCAAATGTCACTTTGTGACAAGACTTCCTCTCTTTGGTCACCAGACACTCCCAGAAATTGCTTAAAGTGTGATCAAAAACACCTGGCTTCAACAGGATTATAATGAGTTAGTTTGAATTTAGACACCAACAGGTGTGTGACTGGCATGCGGAGGATCCTGTGGCCTTTGGAACAGCCTAGGGAAGTGGGACTGGAGTTCTGGGTGGCACAGTTGCTGTCACACCTGCTGAGAGGCCCTAGCAGCAAGGTTGCTGCTCCCTGACCTCCGTGGGAAGGGCCAGCGCCTTTACTGTCCCCTGAGCTAGGCTCCTCCCTACCCCCAGGCTGGTCCAAGGGGGCGCTGGGATGCGCATTCAAGCTTGTGTCTCTTCTACTCCACAGCTTCTGTACCTGTCCCCCCTCTTACCCACACCCACCAGCTCGCTTCTTTCCCCCAACACAGACATAAGGGGGACAGAGGGAGGAGTTAAGGGCATTAGCTTTGGAGTCACACAGGGTGAGTTCAGATGTCACAGCAGCCACTTAGTGGCCAGGTAACCCCCAGGAAGCTACTCAGACTCTTAAAAACTGTTAAAGGGACTGCCCGAAACCCTTCTATCATGGGAGTGTCATGACGTGTGTGCCCAAGGCCTCGCAAGGCGGGCATCAGACAGCCCCCGCCCCATCTGCCCTGGCTACACCCTGGAAGCTCACTCCTACTCCGCCAGGGCAGCAGCTCAAGCTCTTCTGTTGGGCTGGTGACAGTATTTCCCTTCCAAAGCTTCTAGGCAAAAGTCACATAGCCTCTGGGCTGGGTGTCATTACCTGAGAAATGGCAATGACCGCTAGAATGCCAGGGAGGGCTGGCCAGGGGTATTCCACTGTGATCCGTCAGTCTCCTATGGGGCACCAAAAAAGTGGAAAACACCTGAGGACCCTCGAGAGAACTGCCATTCAGGAGCGATCCCACCAGTGGGCCCTGTACATGGGTGCTCGGTGTCATTTGAGGAACCCAGACACTCTCTGGGTCCCAAGTCTCCCACTCCTTGTCCCCGGGCTTAATGTACCACAACCAGGTCTCGTCCCACCAGCAGGAATGAGCACCTCCCATTCTCCAGGCATTAAGCTAAGTGCTGGGCTTAATTACTCTGGGTTATTTATCACCCTCTCTAGGCAGTTTCTTTCCAAATGCAAATACCCTCTGAGAAGGACAGTGCATTAAATCGCTAACACCCCAGGTTGAATTAATTTGGGGGCTTCTTTCTTGTAAGACAGCAGAGAAGAAGCAGATATCTTTAGCAAAAAGGGGCACTAGAGGTCAGAGGGCAGAAGGGACTATAGAATGAGGGACCAAGACAGCTGCAACGTTGCCTTTTTTCTGCAGTGGAGTTTGGGGGTCACGTCTCCTCCTTTCTTTGCCTTCAGGAAGACAGACACACCCTCTCCCCCACTCCCCGCCCCCACAGCAGCAGCAGTCCCCCCAGTGCAGGTGGTGAGGCCAATGGATTCCACAGGAGAGCCCGTGGCCAGCGGCTGGGCGGCCTTGGCCTTGGCGCTGCTGCAGAGGGGCCTGCGCCTTTCGCCGTCTCAGGGTGGGGACTCCTGAACCGGCGCCTACTCGCTCCCCAGCAAATTCGGGGCTTAGAGTTCAGGTAATTAGGCCCTTGGCAGTCTCTCCTCAGCCCACCAATAAAACTGAGACAAAAACCGTCAGCCCCTGTTCAGGAGGGAGGGAGGGAGGGAAGGAGAAAAACTTTTTTCTATGCTGAATTCAAAGCTTGGTAACCGGAAGGGAGAATGCTGTTAGTGTACAAAGCAGCCACTCCAGACACCCTAGCCCTGCTCCACACCCAGGGTTGTCCCCTCCTGCCACAAACCCTGGCCTCCATCTGCCACCATCATCCAGGGTGACAGTGGACACCTGTGCAGGCTGCAGCCTGAACGGTCCCAGGCAGGGAGGGCCTGAGCTTGCAGGGCAGAGGGGAGACAGGCACCAGGATCCCCCATATCACCCCAGGAGCCACAGCCAGGTCCCCCCCAAAATCTGAAAGGGTGCTCTAGACTATTAAAGGAGCAACAGGGCGACTTCTTTGTACCCTGCTTTGGGTCACCACACAGGGCTCAGTTCATGTCTGGGCTCCTGCAGAACGGCCACCACTCCTTAACCATCCCTAGACTGGCACAGTGCCCAGCAGGTACCAGGCACACAAATGGGAGTTTCCTTTCCCCCCTAAATAATAAGCATCAACATTTCTTGTATCTGATCATACTGGTCTGTGATGGAGTTCTAGACCTGGCCCTATATTATCGAAATTCACTCCTAGGACACATGGTGGGGTGGGGGAGAGTGCAGTGTAACAGTAATTGCTGTTTATTGAGTGCTTGCTAAGGGTCCAGCGTTCTAGGATTCTCTAATTTACTTCTTTCTAAGGGGTAGGTTATTATCCCAATTTACAGACAAGGAAACAAACTGAGGCTAAGAAAAAAATTCAGAAGTTTGCCCAAGGTCACACTGAAGCTTTAAGGAATATTTAATTGAATGGAAGTTTCCTAGTCTATGCAAAGAACTGGTATAAAGGAGAGGGAAGGCATCTTGCCCCAGAAAACTCCTATTCAATCTTGCCAATCTGTAGCAGGCCCTGGTGCGGGCCGGTAAACCTTGCTGTGTGCTCCTCTCTTTGGCAGCAACAAGTCTAGCGAGCCTCAAAGTGTTTGGGGGCCACCTCCGGAGTGGCTGCACTCCTCCCCCGTCTCTGGGGCCCTGGAAGCTTTCAAGGATCCCAAATGCTTCCGCTGCCTCTGCCTTTCCCAACGCAGGCCCCTACCGAACAGGGGTCTCTAGCCCCTCACTCTGCATCCCCCTCCTAGGGGGAGATCCCTACAGGTGGGAAGTGGGAGTCTCATCGTGGGGTCCTCCGGAGTTGAGCTGGGCGGCCCGGAGGCCTCGCCCTTCCTTGCCACCACCCCCGTAGCCCGAGCTCTGCCTCGAGCGGGGAGGCATGGGCACTGCAGTCAATCCGGGGCCTGCCGCTCGCCCAGGGCCGCACGGCGCCTCCGGTCCCCCGGCAGGAACCCGCGGAGACCCCCCGCAGCCTCTCGGTGCACGCGCAGCAGGAAGCGCCCCAGAGAGGCCGGGACTGGGACTGGCGCGCCAGCAGCTCGCCGGTGGCCGCCGCTCCCCGCCCCTCCCCTGCTGCCAGGCTCTACGGCCAGAGGCCAGAGCCGCTGGCTAATTTCTCATGCCACCCAGACCGCCTCCCTGGGTGACGCTACAGCCTGTGCGGTTCCTTTAAAGGCTGCGGGTTCCGTTCTTCTTTCCTTTTCCACTGGATGCCAAAATATGCAAATCCGGGGACCGGAATCGGCAGCCAAATCGAGAAGAAGGGGCGCGGCCGGCGCGTCACCGGATCCGCTCCTTGTATGGCTCTTCCCGGCTTGGCCCGCCGCCCGGCGACCCTCCCTGCAGCCGCCCGGCCCCGCCCGCGCCCAGCCCGGCTCACACCGCCGCCCACGCCCCCGACCGGCCGCTCGCCCCCCAGGGAAGGAGCCGGGGGCGGGAGGCGCAGCATGCCCTGATTCCGGCCGGAGCGCGGGACCGCTGCAGCGCGCTCCCTGCCCGCGCCGCGCGGGCGGAGGAGAGCCCGGGGGCGCTGTGGCTCTCCGGTGCCCGAGTGGGGAGCCTGGCGCGAGAGGCGGCAGGGTGGGGGAGAGGGGCTCGCGGGCGGCGGGAATCCCTCCTTTCCCAAGAACCGGAGAAGATGGGGGTGGCCGGGCCCTCCCATCCCCGGCTCTCCCCCGAGCGAAGTAGAGGGGAGGGGAGCGAGGTTGTCATCCGCCCCCACGACGATGTGCAGCTCGGGAGTTCCTCCCACACGTCCCGGCCCGCGTGGCCCTCCCACGGCGTGAGGCCCGGGGATCCTCTCTTCCTCCTTGTCGACACTCCCACTCCCCCTGAGAAAGGCACGTCCCCCCCACCCCGACTCCGCAGCAGGGGACGCGGGATTCACCGCGCCCACGCGGCCACCAAGGAGGGAATCCTCCCCCGTCAAGCCGGAGTGATTTGGGGTCGCACCTTCATGCTCCATCCCTCTCCTCCCCCTCCCGGGCCGCGCGCCCCGGGAGCAGGCCTGGGGGAACACAGCCGCCCCCGGGATCCGCTGCCGCTTGGGGAGGTGACAGCGCTCCGGGTCGGCACTCAGGCTGCCCTTGACTGCAGAGCGCCGGCAGGCAGCAATGGGGACAGCCCTGCGGATGGAGGGGGGGAGGGCAGAGACTAGGGGAGGCCGCCGTGTGGCTCCGGGACTGTGGGTTCAGCGTCCTCGTGCTGCAACTCAGCGGCGGGCCCTTCGCAGGCAGCAATAGACAGCGACAGCACCGGGCCTGCTGGGCCCTCCTGCCATCCTGTGGCCAAAGGGGTTGCTTTGGAACCGTTAGAGAATTTACCAGGGATTCGGTGCACGTGTTTTCTATCCCCTCAACTTTATTCCTTCTTCTTTATCACCAAAACCACACATCCGCGACCCCAGATGTGCCGGGGTCTTGCCTCTGGCTCACCTGCTGGGGTGCAGATCTCCGGGCTGCTGCACCGCGCCAGAGTCAGCGCGGGGTCAGGGGCTCAGAGAGGGGCAGGGGTGTGGGCGCAGAATCAGAGTGAAGTGGGCACAAAAGTTCTTGGGATATTGGACCCAGGGATCCTGACACGCTGAAGCCCCCCACCCCCGCCCCCCAAAGTACTCCCTTGCTTCTAATCTCGGGTAGGGTCCCGGACGCGGGGGGCGCTGCGGGAGCAGGGTGGGAACGCACAGCTCCCGGGCTCCCCAAAGGTGCCCAGGCTGCAAAGGGACATCGCCAGATGTTTTCAACTCTTTCTTCCTGCTGGGGGTGTTGGAGGCCACTTGCAAACAACCCCACCCCGCCGCCCACCGTCCCCTAAACGCTCTGTCCTAGTGCAGACCTCAAACACACTTAAGTTCCTGGGTTTTCGACTCCACGCTACGTGCTCTGCGCTCAGCGGCTTCCTTCTTTCCTCTCTCCTCTCGCATTTTTTATCTTTCTTCCCTTCTATTTCTTTTTCTCTCTCTTTTTTGAGAGCGGTGAGCGGTGCGGGCGCCGCACGTTGGCTGCGGCCCGCTTCCTGCTTTCTAATGTTCCATTGTGAGGAGCTTCCATTGTGACGTCGCGCCCCTTCGGCTGGGCTTTGTCTGTCCATATATGGGCAGCTACGTCACGGAGCTTTCCCGGGGCTCAGATAAATAGGCTGGTGGAGTTCCCTGGCTGGGAGCTTTTGGGCAGCAGTGAGCTTGCTAGGAAGCGGCGGGGCTGGTGGTGGTGGTGGCAGCGGCGGCGGCAGCGGCAGCGGCGGCGGCGGCAGCGGCGGCGGTGGCGGTGGCAGATCGGGGGGCGGGGGGGCCGCGGGCGCGTGTCTGTTTGTGAGATCAATACTGAGGCCGCGTCCGACCCCCTCGCGCCGAGATCCCCCCCAGCCCAGCCCCCACCCCACCCCCCGCACACGCCCCACCCCCCCTCCCGACCCAGCCTCATACGGCACCAGCTGAGACACCCAAGAGGATTACCCCCTTTGCCCCCCTCCCACCCACCCTCCCACCCACTCCCCAAAAAAGAGAAGCTCCCCTCTCCTGGCCCATCCCTTCCCTTCTTCCCTCCCCCTCCCCCCGAACTTTCCCTCTCGCATGCTTTTCCCCTGCACCACGGATCGCCTCTCGGATGCCGCTTGCCTGGAAGCTGCGTTAGGAGCGAGCGGCGGCGGTGGCGGCGGTGGCGGCGGCGGCGGCAGCTCGGGAGTGCTATGACCGGCAAACTCGCCGAGAAGCTGCCGGTGACCATGAGCAGTTTGCTAAACCAACTGCCTGACAATCTGTACCCCGAGGAGATCCCCAGCGCGCTCAACCTCTTCTCCGGCAGCAGCGACTCGGTAGCCCATTACAATCAGATGGCTACAGGTAAGGGCGGCGGGGAGGCGGGGAGGCGGCGAGGAAGGAAAGGGAGAGGAAGAGGAGGAGGGAACGACCTCGCGATGGATGGATGGATGGATAGATGGATGGATGGATGGATGGATAAATGGATGGAGAGATGGGGGGCGCGCTGGGAATTTTCCGGGGGGCGAGTTGGTTTTCCCACCCACTCCTCCCGCCCTCCCCGATCGGGAAGGCTTGGTTGGCGACGCCACGGTAGAGGCTTCGGTTCTCCCGGGTGGGGGCAGCCGCCGACCGGAGGGAGGTAGGTGCGAGCGGCTGTGGGGTTCTCCCTCCTCACGCAGGGGGCCCGATCGCCGGGCTGCTGCGCGCAAGGCGTGGTGCTGTCGCCCCCTTCCCGGGAGGAGCCCAGCGTCTTTTTCACCCGCGCTCTCCCCCCTTACTCCCTCAGCCTCCCACCCGGGATGGAGCCATGTGCGGCGTGGAGTCCCCGCGGTGGGAGAGGTACTGCGACGCTGCCTTTCCGGGGCGTTCAGCAAAGCCGTGGGGGTGTGGGGACGGCGGGGAGCAGGAGGGGGCCCACTCGCGGGGCGGGGGGGCTGCCACAGGGGACGATCCCGGGTCTGGGGAGCTTGGGAAGGGGCGGCCGCTCCCGCCATGGAGACACGGGCCGCTTTTCCGCCGCCCTCCACCCTCCCTAGCTGGAGCTAGGCTTTTCCCCTCCAGCGAGAGCCGAGAGCTCCTTAAGGCCCGGAGGAGGCCGGGGCCCGGGGAGGCGAAGGGAGAGCTCCCTTTGAGGGCGGCACCCTTCTACGCTCCGAGGACAAAGCGTCGGAGCGCTCTAGGTCGGCGACCGGGGCGCAGCGAGCGTGGGGGGCATCTGCGGGGCGGGAAAGGCGCGGCGTCCTGGAGCGGACAGGGCCGGGGGAAGAGGCCGAGTTGTGTGCGCTGGAGAGCGAGAGCCCGGCGCGCTCCGGGTCTGAAACTACCTGTAGCTGCAGCTACCTGCCCGCCCCACCTCGGGAAGAACAACAATGCTCTCGCGCGCGCGCGCGTGTGTGTGGTACGTGAGTGTGTGCGCGGCTTGTGCGGTGTGTGTGCCGCAGCCACTCCACACCCCGATCCGTAGTATTTTGCTGTATCCAGGTTGCGCCTGGGAGCGCGGCACCGCCCGCTTTGCGCCGGGCTCGGCGTTCCTCTTACCCCATGCGCTGCGCACTCCACCCGGCCGCACCCTCAGCACCTGGGCAAGGACCTGGGCGCCGCGGCCTGGAGCCGGCTCGGCTTCACTCACCCCTCCCCTCTCTTCCCCGCTCTCCGCAGAGAATGTGATGGACATCGGTCTGACCAACGAGAAGCCCAACCCGGAACTCTCTTACTCGGGCTCCTTCCAGCCAGCCCCCGGCAACAAGACCGTGACCTACTTGGGAAAGTTCGCCTTCGACTCCCCTTCCAACTGGTGCCAGGACAACATCATTAGCCTCATGAGCGCCGGCATCTTGGGGGTGCCCCCGGCCTCAGGGGCGCTCAGCACGCAGACGTCCACGGCCAGCATGGTGCAGCCGCCGCAGGGCGACGTGGAGGCCATGTATCCGGCGCTGCCCCCCTATTCCAACTGCGGCGATCTCTACTCGGAGCCCGTGTCTTTCCACGACCCCCAGGGCAACCCCGGGCTCGCCTATTCCCCCCAGGATTACCAATCGGCCAAGCCGGCCTTGGACAGCAATCTCTTCCCCATGATTCCTGACTACAACCTGTACCACCACCCCAACGACATGGGCTCCATTCCGGAGCACAAGCCCTTCCAGGGCATGGACCCCATCCGGGTCAACCCGCCCCCCATTACCCCTCTGGAGACCATCAAGGCATTCAAAGACAAGCAGATCCACCCGGGCTTCGGCAGCCTGCCCCAGCCGCCGCTCACGCTCAAGCCCATCCGGCCCCGCAAGTACCCCAACCGGCCCAGCAAGACCCCGCTCCACGAACGGCCCCACGCGTGCCCTGCTGAGGGCTGCGACCGCCGTTTCAGCCGCTCGGACGAGCTGACCCGGCATCTGCGCATCCACACGGGCCACAAGCCCTTCCAGTGCCGGATCTGCATGCGGAGCTTCAGCCGCAGCGACCACCTCACCACTCACATCCGCACGCACACGGGCGAGAAGCCCTTTGCCTGCGAGTTCTGCGGGCGCAAGTTTGCGCGCAGCGACGAGCGCAAGCGCCACGCCAAGATCCACCTCAAGCAAAAGGAGAAGAAGGCGGAGAAGGGGGGCGCGCCCTCGGCATCCTCGGCGCCCCCAGTGTCCCTGGCCCCCGTGGTCACCACCTGCGCCTGAGGCTGTGGCCCCCAGATCCCCACTTTTCCCCTTCAGTGCCTCCGGCTGCTCGCCTGAAAGCAGCGGGAAAGCCAGCCACCGAGGCGCAGGGGCCGCGCCCTGGCCTCTCCATGGACGTGCGGCACCTTGCTCCCCTGCAATGCCCCCGGTTCCCACCCTTTCACACCGGCCAGCGGTCAGGGGCCAAGGCTGGAGGCGCCTTCCCCTCGCTGTCCCCCCTTTAGCCAAGGCGTGGGGGCGGAAAGGTGGCGTCTAGCCCGCTTTGTTCAGTAGGATCGCCTTGATCCAGGGGCCGCCGGGCCGCGCCAAGGACCTGCGGGGGACTGAAGGCGGAGCCCACCCAACCCTCGCCCAACCCAAACACCTCACTGTTTCCCCCGTGTTTCCCTCCGTTCCCCCTCGAAGACTCGAGAGGGGGAGGGGGTAAGAAGCGCACCAAAGCGCAGAGCTTGCTGCCCGCCGCACGCACGCGCGCCTGCGTGCGGGGATGCGCGCGAGTGTGTGCGTGCTCGCGTGTGCGTGTGTGGATGAGTGTGTGGATGTGCGCGCGCGCGCGCGCGCGTGTGTGAGACTCTTGAGCTGAACTGGGCTGTGTCTACCCCAAACTCTTCCCCACATTGGGTCCCCAGGCCGCTGGGGCATGTCCCAGGCTGGGGGCCTGCACGTGGCCGGAGGAGATGGTCTTCCATCTGCTCTGAAATAATGTTTCTTACAGAAATGCCTCGGATGCCGCCGCCGCGGTGCCGCCGCCGCCGCTTCGGGTTTCGCCCCTCAGAACCCCTCCTTTTCCGAGCGCTTCCCTCTTAGGCCTCAGGGCAGTTTGATCTGCGGGGAGAAAAAGCAGCCATCACTGAGCCTGCCTTTAAATATATATAGACGTGTATTTTCTCGGCCCCACTTTTAAAAATGTTCCTGAGTTTGCCCTCTGCCCTTCCTCCCCGCCTTTTCCCTCCCCCCTGTAAGCCTTCTCCCCTTCTCTCCCCAAATCTTTTTCCAGAAAGGCAGGCCTGGCCCATCCACTCAGCTTTCTGTTTTCTCTCTCACCTTCCTTCCCACCATGCGTGAGAGATCTGGCTTTGGTCTTGCCCTTTGTCACCTTCAACACAGCAGATAGAATTGAAACAGATGCACAGGGTGTGTGTGTGTACATATGTGTATGTAGATGCACACACGTGCATATATGTAACATACACACAGTATGTATTCTGAGCAAAATAAAATCTCTAAGGTATTTGGTTATCCAGTGCAGTCAGTGCCCTGGACTAAAGAGAATTTGTAGGTGTATACAGCTTTAAATGGTTTATTTTTATGAAAATGTTAACTGATGAGATTATATTTACTTGTGTGTGTATGTATGTGTGGATATAGACATACACATATCTGTACATATGTGTGTGGATATACATACATGCATCTCTGTCCAAATTTTCCTCAAAGACACGGGGATTTTTTTCATTAATCCATGTTGATGAATGAGGTGTCTCTTTTCCATATCCCAATCCCACCTTCTCCCCGCCCTACCTCACCGCTTCTCAGGCACCCCCTCGTCCCCAGCTGTCCTGCCCAACGCTTCTCAAACAGGGTGGCTCTTTTGAAGTGGAGTAGTAGGGAAGGTTGCTCTCTGACACAGCTTCCAGCACAGTCTTGACTGAATGTACTGTTCCTATTAGCGTTATTTCTCCTGCGGTCAGTAAAGCTGCCCAGAGAGAAGGAACAAAGGTCTGGAGTTTACAGAATGTCTGTTTTTAAAGTCACTTTATGCGTTTCCCACTTTTTTTTTTATAAAGGAAAAAAAAGCACCTTTTTTGGTGGTGGATAAATATACTAAAAGGACTGTAGCGAAATGGGGGGGGAATCAAAGAGCAGGGGGGTTGTGAATTTCCAGGTACTTGGACTTTTTGTAGAAGGAGAGAGAAGAAGATGAAGTTTGACGGGAGGGCCCATATTTTTTCAGCTGAAGGGTAAAATCTTTCTTTGCAGAGACAGTATTTTGCTGAATACTTTTTATAATGTGATGATTATTAAAAAACAAAAAATTTGGTCACTTCAAAGCTGGAAGGAGGAATCAGATATCCTTTAATATTTTTTCCTTGCTCCTTCTGGTATATGCATGTCACTGCATGATAACTCGGAGTTTTCCTTTGTTTTAATAAAACTGTTCTCAGACATTTAAGCTAAACTAAGAGAAAAATAACTTTGTTGCCAAAAGGTTGTGCTATCCAGATTTTTTATATGTCTGCATGTTTAAAAAAAAAGAAAAAGAACAAAAGAAAATGCACTCTAACTTATGTGAACTGAGAGAAAAAAATCAGGTTTTAAACAGGAAAACCTATGGGGAATGATATTTTTTGAAAGACTTTTGTATAAAGTTGAGTACTTAGAAAAAAGACAAACCAGATGTAATATATTTTGTGGATGTTTTTATTTCTTGGATTTATAGTACCTTATACTAAGGTTAAAAAAATATGCTTGATATTGTGAAAAAGGTGAAATTCTTCACCAACATTTCATTTGCTCCTCTGTCACGACGTTGTTATGCCAATATAATATAGTTCATGAAAACAGCATTTTTAAAAACCGAAATATTGAAATGGTGTAATGTTGTACCATTTGCACTGTGAGCAAATGCTAATACAGTAAATATATTGTGTTTGCTGACAATCAGCTGGCCTAGAAATCTCCTTATTTTATTTCTTGTTTTCATAGCATGAAGTTTTTGTTTTGGCCTGGTTTTTTTTTTTTTGTCTTGGTTTGTTTTTGGCTGGTGGTTTGTTTGATAGGTTGTTATGCCTGGTTTTGTCGTTTCTTGCTCTGAAAACTCTCAAAGGGGAACTGTGGAACTTGGTGTTATTGGAAGTTGGTCAGAAATTTGTGCAGGTTCTGGTGTTTCAAATACAGTTTTGAGTGTTTACTGTGGTTCTAGAATAAGATTCTTCTCCACCTTTCTGGCAGCCTTGAACTGCCAGAGAGATTAAGGTGAACGAACAGGCCAGATAAACTCAGGGGAATCGGGGCTGATGACTGGAATCTTCTAGAACCTTCTCTCTGGTTTCCAATGGGTGTTTGGGGGTAGAAGGGAGGGGATATCCTGGTTTACAAATTATTTCTCTGATGGTCTCAGGGACAATAGGACCCTGGAGGGCCTCTACAGCCACACGGAATAGTTCTCTTGCTAAAGCTTTTGAAGCCTGAAAAACAGGTGGAGGCTTGACAGAGGTTCTTCAGGGTTGGCAAGATAACCAGAGAGATTGGCGGCTCTTTTGTGGTCAGATAATTGGGGAAAATCGGGTCTGAAAGTTCTACAACTTGAATCCTGCCTGGACAGGACTCACTATTGGTGGCTGCCTGGTAAAAGCGGTCCCGGCTGAAAAATCACTCTTACAAATGACCCAGGGGTCTGACGGTTTTAAGGAAAGAAATGACATTTGGGATCTGGAGAACACACAGGGAATGTTTATGTAGCATCTTATGATTTCTATCTCCCATCAAAGCAAAGCTTTCCCCACCCTACAAGCTACCCCCCCCCCCAAGAACATTCCTCTTCCCTTAACTAGTTTATTAGCCAGCCCCAGAGCTTTCTCCATTTCTGGCGAGGAAGTAGGTGTCCTCCACTTCCTTTCTGTGTGTGCATCTCCATCCTTGTGCACACTCCCCTCATCTTGTTCCCTGTAGTCTTTAGACTCCTTTATCCCTTGAGGTTTATTCTAGAGCAGTCTTTGGACAAGTCAGTCCTCTCCCCCTCCCTTTCTTCCTGCCTGTCCTCTATAAAACTCTCCTGGGCTTCTCTGCAGTGCCTGTCGAATATGCTCCGCCTCACCAAAGTTTAGGGCCTTGGCACAGAACGCTGGGCTGTATAAGTGTCACATCAGGTTGGGACTGGGGTCCATGTCTCAGCCCCAAGGTCCAGACCAGGCGTGTCACAAAGTAACAGAAATATCGTGTCCCTGCTCAGAAACTGTTCTTGCAGCTCCAAAGCAGGCCCATCACAGTGAAAACCATGGGCAGTATTTTGGGTTGGCTGTAGATACCACGATTTGAGGCCTGGGTGGAGGAGGTAGGCTGTGGCCTTAGAGAAGAATGTTTTTGAAGTGAGAGATGAACAAAGAGAATGCAGGATGGAATCTTACATTTTCGCACCCACACAATTCTAGGTCACTGGTTGCCATCTTGAATGCCCTTCTCTCACCTCGTGAAAACTTTCAAAATTCCAAACTGCAGCTTTTTATTTAGAGCCACATGGAGGCATCCTTCTTTCTTAACAAAGGGAATCCAAGATGGCCGAAAAGTCCTAATGATTGAGCATAAAATTCATCTCTTAAACGAGATGTTTCCTTCCAGATTTCTATGTGTTTTTTGAATGCACAGTGTCAGAGGAAGATACCGTCACTGGGTGTCTTCATAGTCAGCATCCAGCCCCACCTACACCTTCTCCAATCACACCAGGCCTTCGGAGTTACACTTTCGTCAACAGTGTACTATGCTGCATGATTAATAAACTCACTTCCCATTGGTGGATATTACTCAACCCAACCTGGTTCAACCACTGGGTTACTTGGCAATATGGCAGCCCGCCTGGCTGGCACCAGCCCTGTGTGGTGTAATCACTGATTCACGATTTGGAGCTAGATAAGGCTGTCCCAGATAGCATCACACCAACTACCCAACCTGCCTGGGTTTTGTAAATGTGGGGAGAGGAGACTCAACCCTGAAACTTAGGGGTGAAGTGGGGAGAAGGTGGATAAGGCCTGCATGGGGCTATCGCAAGAAGATATCAGTGGAGGCTTTGCAAAGAGGCCCTGGGGCAAAGCCAGGCCTGGAAGTAAGGCAGAGCTCCTTCCAGGCAACCCCTGAGGTGTTTGGGGGTGAATGAAAGGATGCCACACACAGACACACACACACACACACACACGCACACGCACCCCTCAGGAGTGGTGTACTAAAAGTGGTGACTCTGCAAAACTGTACTTGGTGAACTGGGGTTGGGTGTAAATGAGGAGATACTTTAAGAGAACATGGGGCAAGTGGCGGCATCTGTTTCGTACAGTGGTGGTGGAGGTGGCGCGTGCTGGTGAGTGTGCGCCAGTGTGTCTGCACAGGACAGTCACAGGCACAGGAGCAAGAGTAGCAAGGCGCGTGCTGGGGAACAAAGGCCGTAGCTTGTGATCCTTGTTGCTAGTCCAGAACTTACCTGTTGTAGATGGGGAGGTTGTGTACTGCCTTGTCCTGGCCCTGGCTGGCTTCCCTGGTGTTCTGGAACAATAAGCCTGGGAAAAGCAGGAGGTCTCTGTGTGTCCCCAAAACTAGAAATCCTACTGGCAAAATCTTAAGAACTAGGGGGAAGTAAATGACTTTCCAAAAGGTACTATGGGGTTTTAAAAATACATCTTAATCCCAGATCTATCCCAAGGGGTTCTTTTCAGAAAAACCCATTTGTGAGGAGAACAGAGAAATCTCCAGGGGAAGGGGAAGGAGACCCTTGGTCAGATCAGTCCCTGAGGACACAAACTGTCACTCAGCTGTCAGTCAGCCACAGAGGCCAGGAGAGTGCCTGTCCCTGGCAGCTTCTCCCAGCATGCCGGCTCTTGGAGTGTCACCATTCTTTTTGCATGAAGGTTTCCATCTACTCCATCTCTGCTGTTTTTAAAGACTGGTCATTTTCACAGCCCTGTGCGAGAACAGGAGTAGGTCACGGTGGCAGTTAGTGTGACGAGGCCTTCCCTAATTTGCAGTAAAGTCTCTGATGTGTCCCTGCCCAGGCAGGATAGAACCAGGCCCCGACTCTTCCTGCCCTAGAACTGTCCGTCCCGTCACAGCTGGTCTGGAATCTGGGCCGTCCTTGCCACCGCCTCTGCTGGCCACCAGGGGCCCTTGACCCCAGGTAGGAAACACTATAGCTTCCCCTCTAGCAAACACACAGATGACTAGAAGAAAGTTTCCTAAGCAATTTTACTAAGGAGCTAAGGCAAACAGAACACGGCCACATCACTGCAAACAAGAATGTCAACAAAAAATGTTCTCACTTCTAGGCTGGGTGGGCGTTAGACCACCATATGGTTTCTTTAATATTGCCTAACCTGCTTCTGGGCCCTGCCGCAGGGAGGTCCCCTAATGTATTCTTTCAGGGTTGGGACATTAGTTTCCCTGGTCCCAAGGTCCCTGGATGGAGAGGGCCCTTTCTCTGGGCCTCAGAAATGCCTTCCTGGGACCCCGGGCATCTCATGCAGCTCCTGTCTCCTTCGCCCTTCGCCCCATTCCTGGGGGCCCCTGGGGCTCCTGTCCTGTTGTTGCTCCAGTGGTATCCTCTGGGCCCTGCTCATGTCACTTGGAGCATGACGGCTGCTCCTTCGGGCCAGGTGTTCCCACTGGCCTGCTCAGGGCCTGCAGCCAAATGCGCCTTGGGCTTTTCACTGTGGCCTTGTGACCCAACCAGAAAGGGACCCCTCAGCGACAGACTTGTTCTTTCGGGTTCCCCTTTGGGTCACTCACTAAGGTCCTAGCTATTCTCAGGAGTGCCTCCGCCTCTCAGCTCCCTTGAGGAAAAGACATATCTGATGCCCAGGAGGCTGGGGACACCCCAAGCCCTCCTCAGGGGAAGGTGCCCTGGTCCTTGGGCCTCTATTCCCAGGGGGTGGTCGTCCACCTGCCCAGAATCCATCAGCAGCCTGTCCCCACCAAAGGAAGAGAGGTTAGTGACCAGAATACAACTGAACCTTCAAGCCCTTTGGCATCTCCTCAGTGACAGGCTTCAAGAGCTCTGGGACTTTCTACTTCTTAGCATTTTTGTGCCTACAGAATGTCCAGACACCTAACTGTCACCCACTCCTCCGTGTTCCCTTCTCCCCCGGGTTAGGAATGCCAGGTCGTCCCAGCAGGAGGGACGGAAGAAAAGTTTCGGTGTTCGTGGGACCCCAGAGCGCTAAGGAAAGCCTTCTTTGGGCACTTGCTACTTACTCAGGGTTCAGTCCTGAGAGTTGAAAGGCAGTTTGATAACCCAGCAGCGACTCCGGCTTTTTTCTCGAGGCCCTTAACCTGCTTTGGAAACATCACCTCCCTCCTAGAGCTGAATCTCAATTCTGCCACCTTCTTGCAGTGTGACTGTCAACAAGTTTAGTCTTTCTGAACCTTGGTTTCCTCTTGTCCTAGCATTGCTGTTGTGGAGCTCAAATGAGATACTGGGGCCTGGTTCATGGTGGGCACCTCGTCCGTGCCACTTATCTCCTGTGTCCCTGCTGCTGTCCCCAGCCTGCAAACACAGTCGCAAGGAAAAGGGCTTTGTCTCCACCAGGGATCAGAGCATCAGTCACAGCCAGAGGACCTCGTGGCCCCGCCACCACGCCCAACTCCTGCCATCCACTGGTGTCTGGATTCTGCTAATGGGTCCCCTCTACCCCACCCCCACTCCACCCTAAGGGAACATCAGTCTTGCTCTTGGCCACTGCTGAGGTTCATTGTTGTCATTTCCTGGCCTAATTCCTGACCTGGTCCCAGGTCCTTTTGTCCTATCTCTCTCACTGGGATGGGTGGATGTAACACCTTCCTGATCCAGTATCATCTGCAAAGTTAATTAACTTGTCATTGGCCTGTCACCTGCTTCCTGATCCTTATCAGGGATTTAAATAACAAACGCAGCAGCCCGGGCTCTGCCCAGTCCGTCCTGCTCCTTTGATCCAAGGCTTGTTCTTAGTCATCAGTCCTTGACCTCAACCTTCTGGCTAGTTCTCAGCTTCCAGCCACAGGGCTGATGGCACTGGCCCTGCCCGGCCCTAGTTTAGGACCAGAAGTGGCACCTGGGGCTTTAATGGCAGTGATGTTCTGTAAGAGAATTGTGGATAGCAGGGCCCTCACCTTGTGCCCCCTAACCTTGGGCAAGTCCCCCTAGATTTGTAGAGGCATAAGGGACCTAAAGAGGCCACACCACATTCTGTAGCTGGCAGGGCCCTTGGCAATCCCATGTGCTCCTTCCTAGATAAGGAAATGCATCTAGCAGTGGCAGGGCTGAGATTTCAAATCCAGACTATGGGCCACAGAGGGCCCCATCGAAAGGTGTTGATGGCTTCGTTTATTTAATAAATGTTGGTTGAGGGCTCATCATGTGCACCACATTTTTCTAGGCACAGGGGATAGAACCGTGAACAAAAAGGCCTGCATCCTCCAAGCTTCCTTTCTCCAGGGCAAAAACAGATTTAAAAAAAAAATGAGCAAATATGTGTTGTGTCCAATTGTGATGTGTATTGTGGAGAAAAATATGGCGGAGTAAGAAAAATGGGCAGTGCCGAGTGGTGGTGGGGGTTCCAGTTACATGCAGGTGGTCCAGGGTGTCCTTAGGGGAAGGCGTTGGCGCACAGGCCGAGGAAGTGTGGGCCCGGCCACAGGGCCATCTAAGGAAAGCCATCCCGGCAGAGGCCACAGCAAGTACGAGGGTCCTCTGAGGAGGTGGCCTTCTTGGACTGCTTGAAGAATTACATGGAGCAGAGTGGCTGGAGAGATGGCAGGGAGGGAGTTACCCCAGGAGATGAAGCCGAGAGACAGTGCGGTATCAGATCACCACGCTCCGTAGAGGAAACCAACGCAGCCACAAGAAGCCAGGCAGTGAGGGAAGGCCCCACGCCCCCCGGGGAGAGCCCCAACCTGTGCCTGGGCTGCCAGGCCAGTCCTGCGCTGCAGATGCCCTGCCCTTTCGGCCCTCAAACCCCCCATCCCTCTGCTTGGCTTCCTAATCCCCCGACTGCGGCCCTCTGAACCTTCCTTTCATGTCTGAGATGCCAAAGGCCACTGATGATGCCTAAATTCCGGCTCGGCCAAGAAGAGACAGAACTGCCTCATTCAGGACCCGCCGCCTGAGAGCCGTCTCTCTTCCTGTTGACATTCGCCTGGGTGCCAAGTTCCTAATAAGATGGATGACTCTTCCTGCTGCCCAGCCTAGCAGCGGGACTCTCCCTTGGCCTCATCTTCTAGACATCGCTCCTGCAAAGCCAGCCCCTCTTTTGTCTGGGGCTGGACTGGCCATGTTTCCCACCTTGGCAAAAAGCTGGTGGCCGGCCAGGTTCTTCCAACGTGGTCACATTCTCACCCGTACCCTGAGCCCTGAACATGCAAGATGGGGCATCCTGAAAATCACTTGATCCATGATACTCCTTGCCACAAGCTCTCTTTTTTCCTGGATTCTCGAAAATCTCCTTCTTGTAGGGTCATTTCATTCCTGAGAAAAAGAATTTCTTCCTCCCTCTCCCAGCCTATTGGTCTTCCATCCCTGTCTCTCCAAAAGCTCTCCTTGGTCTCTGTCTTTCCCTGGCGACTCGGCATCACCCAGAGCTTCTTCTCATTTCCTTCGTTCATCTACAGATTTAGCAAAACTGGGTTAAGCCAGGCACAGTGCTGGCATGGGGTGGGGGGTCACGCAGTCCGAGACATGGTCCCTGTCCTTGAGGATCTCACATTCTGTCAAGGAAGGCAGACATAGGAACAGACGGTTTCAATACATCGGGACTGGTATCTTGATAACAGTGTTCTCTGATAGGAAGGGACCTAAATCACAGTCCAGTGAGAGGCGGGAGAGGTGGGCATGAAGGTGGGGGGCGGATTTCCTGGAGGATCTCTGAAAGCACCGTTCCGGGTCCCCCAATCGTAACAAAACCACTGCCATGCTGAGTACTTCCTACATGCCAAGTGCTGCGCCAAAGGCTCTCCGTGAATGATCCCACTGGACTCTAGGTAGAGTGGAACTCTACCTGGTGGCCCATGGGGCTGTTCGCTCTTTTGTCCTTTTCCTGGAGGAGGAAGAGAAAATCCCAGTGGCCCACAGGCCCCGGGAAACAACATAGCAGCTTGGCATCTCTGGAGTATGCCCAGCTGGCTTGGTGGAAGTTGTCCAACCCAGATGACACGTCCCTGTTTACATTCTGGTTGCTTCTCTTTGCTACAGGGCAGACTTTTCTGGGGCTGGGGGAACGATGGGAGGGGGGACTCCATCTTCGGATTCTTTTGGTCCAGGTAGAGCATCCCTCTAGGTGATCTCCACCTGCCCTGCCTGCGTAGGAGCCAGCTCCTACACACAGGACCTGCGGGGGTAAGGTGGGAGGAAAGCCCACCCACATCCTCTCCCTCCTGGGGCACTTACTCTGCTCCCACAGCTCCAGGCATGGCCAAACTTCCACCTTGCCCTCTCTCAGCCCACCTGCCTGCGTCCCCTTTGGTTCTGTTCAAAGAGCTCCAGCCTCTTGGACAAAAGACCAAGGTATCTCTTCAGTTCCAGCATTGCCTTTCTCTGTGTTAGACCATGAGCCAATCTCTTAACTCGGCTGAGCCTCACTATGGGGATAATACCCTGCACCATAGGATTGTGAACAGGATCCACTGGAATGTCAAATTGCAGAAAAAGAGCTGTCCTGTCCAAGAAACCTGAAGAAGACTGTTGGAGGAGGGAGGTGGGGATGCTTTTCTCCTTTGACAGGTGAATATATTCTGGGAAGACGTTTCTAGGTGGAGCTAGAAGCCAGGTCTGAACTCAGTCACTGTTCTTACTAGGTCATGTGAGAAAACCACACAGGATTCAGATGGCTCAGAGGTGACAGGCTCAGGAATAATCCCAGCTTCGCTGTTAGAAACTGTATCTTCTGGGTCTTAGGGCACCGAAATCTCCCTGCAGTGAGAACACAGATCGTCAAACAGATGTGCCCCTCTGGACAGCACCGCATCGGGAATTGGGAGACCTGGCCTCTGGTCCTGGCTCTGACACTAGGACAAAGCTGTAGGATGTTCACAAAGTCACAATCCTTCTCTGGGGCCTGAAGTTGCTGCCAGAAAATCGAGTGGTCCCACTAGAGGACGCATACAACACCTTCAGCCCTGATGTGCAGAAACCCCAGGACCAGCACCCACGCCCGAGACCCAGCCTCCAAGATCCTGCCTCCTGATGCTCTGGGCACCGTGTCCCTCCATCCTCCCCATGCGGCCCTGGGCTCCCTGGGCTTCCCTTTCCCTGACTCTGCTTCCTTCTGGCCACAGCCCGTGGGGGAATGTTCTATGGCTGCGTTTGTTTCTTGGAATATATTTTTAAACCCGTTTTCTCTCATACTTGCCTGAATAGTGTATAGAAACTGACATATAATTCAACCCTCTTATTGGGATCTCATTGAACTCAATGCCAGAAATACTAAGCAGTGGCCTGCGGTGCCCGGACCAGCTCGTGCGCATGGACTGGAACACACCAGGGGTGGCCGGCTCCGGGATGGAGCGACCGTCTAGCCCGAGAATTCCTACTGCTGGGAGTCCTCCATTTTGGGATATTAGCCCCAAACCCTGAGCCTCCGCCTCTCCTACTGGGGTCTCATCTCGGGAAAGGCCTCTCCGAAGGTCCTGGAACCTCATTCCTTCTTCCCATCCCCGAAGCCCAAGTGTGCTCCTCCCCATCCTCCTCCCCAACTCTGCCTGGAACCGGGCCCCTCCCTGCCGGCACGCCCTCCTGCCCTTATCTCAGCCATCACCCATTTATTCCATCCCTCACCCCACTGCAGCGTCTGCCAGTTACCCAACCGCCCCTAGGTCAAGCCTGTGTCGGATGAGTTGAGTCACTACCGCCATCTCCTCCCCAACCCTCCCAGGTCTCGGGGCTCGGTCTGGTTTAGCAGGCTGGGAGGGGAGGCTCCATCCCTTCCATGTAGGTAGCCTCCAAAGCCCCGTGGGCCTCCTGGGACCAGGATTTTCCTGGTATTCTGCCTAACTTTGTCTTCCCTGGAACACCCCGCCACCACCTAGACCACCCAACAGCTCACCTGAGCTTGCTCACTGCCCACTCCCAGCCCCTCCCCCCTCTCTGGCCAGTCATGGAAACTTGGACATAGCAGTGAACCTCTCTGGGCCTCGGATGACACATCTGTAAAGTAGGGATAATAATATCTCTCCTGCCTCAAGGCAGGACACTGGGCCAGCTCATTTCCCAAGGTCCTTTCCAGTTCTCCCAGGCCAGCTGCTCTCAGCTTGCTCTCTGCCTCGCTTTTAGAATAAATACCTCATCTGCAGGCACTTAGGATTCTGAGGTCACTGCGTCCCTAGTCTCTGTGCCACCACCTCTCTTCTTGGCTCCTGATTCTCTCCCCCACACCTTCCTACCTATCCTTGGGGTCTTGGCAAGAATGACAGCCACCAAATAGGCCTACAGACAAAGCCCCCAGAAGTTCAGGCCACCACTGTCTTCTCTGCTCCACCCCACACACTGTCCAGGGAAACACAGAGATTGGATAGCAAAGCCCAGATTCCCTCTGGGCACAAGAAGCCAGGCTCTGTCCTCTGTCCACACAGCACTCTGGAGCTGGCAGGGCCCCCGGCAGTGCTTCTGTGTACAGCCGGGCTACGCAGCTCCCCTCCCCATGCACGCACGCCCTGCACACGCATGCACACAGCAGCCCTACTCAACTCTCCCACGAGCACACACGCTCCTGCTTCCCCCTCTCTCTGCGCTGTGCTCCCAGAACACACCCTCCCAGCCCACCAATCCTGCACACGCCACTGCGCTTCCCAGACAGCAGCTCGAGAACCTCCCGGTTCTCTGCTTGTGCCCTTCACACCATCTCCCCGGCTCCTCCACCCCCAAAGGGTGGGTCCCCGTCTGCCCACAGCGCAGAGATGCCTCGGCTTCTCCAGGCCTGCCTCTGTGGGCAGGGTCTTTGCCGGCTTCTGCCAGCACCTGCCTCCCGCAGCCCCTCACCTCCCCTTGCCTCCGGGGAGAAGCACCCGAGGCCCCCACAGCCAGGCAGCCCTCCCCAGCAGCTGGTGAGAGGACAAGAAGGAGGAGGAACTGCGGGTTCCTTTCCCTGAGACTCCTAGATTTTGTACCAAAATGCAGGGTGTGCTCCTGTTTGCATTTTTTTTTTTTTTTGTTTCCTTTCTGAAAATAACCATGAAACTATCATTTCCTCCCACTGCCTTTTCCCTATCTTATTTGGATTAGCTGAGTTGCTGGGAGAGGTGGTTTGGAGCCACAGACAAGCCTCCTGCTCTGACCCGGGGCCAGAGAACTCACAGGTCGTTTTCCAGCAGGTGCTGCCAGAGGGGCGCTGGGTGCCACAGGGTGGAGGGAAGGAGTGTGGACAGTGGGCACCGTGAGTCACTGCAACCCCCTCAGTCAGAGACTCTGGGAAACCAGGCTTCTGCCTCGCCTTGTCCCCAAGTTGGCAGACATTGGGAGCAACCTCGGGCTGTAGCTTCTGGGGATGTGGCGGGGGTCTGGCAGCTCAGCCCCCTCCCTTGGCAGGCAGGAGGGAAGCTGCTGAGGATGCAGCTCTCGACGTGGGAGGGGCCGATGCAGAGGAATCTGTACTTATACAAGAGGGAAAATGGGGTGCATGCTGGGAGGGGCTGTTTCTCATCTTCCTTTTTGTTTTCACCCAATCCTCCTCCCATGCGGCTGTTCTGGGCCTTCACGCTGCTCGCCAAGAAGTCAGCCTTGAAGGAAGCCAGGTCCAGGGTTGGGGGGGAGGGAACAGCCCACTGAACCCCACCACTGCTTGCGAATCTGAGCTCCTGTCCTCCCCCGGCGCCCGCTGTAGCAGTGCTGGCCTGGCAGGTCTCGAGCCCTGACACCCCGGGGAAACCGAGGCCCAGAGACAAGCACTTTGGCAGAGGGGAGAGCACTTAGAAATGGAGGGGGTGCCAAGCCAGGCCCCCCTGCCCTGAGGACAATCCTTTCACAAGGTGCCCATCCTAAAGGCTCTGGCCCCCGATACAGGCCCTCAGCCTCCGAAGCCCCCTGCCACATGGCTGCCTCGGGTTGAGGAAGACCCCGAGGGAGGGCCCCTCTGTGAGCGCTGCCAGTCCTGCGGCCTGGGCAGTTGCAGCCTCAGGCCAGGTGATGGGTGGCAGAGGCTGGGAGGGGGCCAAGAATGGAGGGGCTGCGTCTGGCCCTCCCGGGCAGAGGGAGTCGGTGCCCCCGGGACCCTGCCCACCCACAGCTGGCCTCCCCGCCCTCCTGCTGTGCGCCTTCTCTGGGGATCCCTCCTGATCAGCTCAGAGGTACAGCAGGCCAGGGCTGGAGGGTGGCAGCCGGCCTGGCCTCAGTGGCACCCCTGGCTCCTCTGCCCAGCAGTGAGGCCCTGTCTGCATGCCCCCTCATGCTGGGCACCAGATTTAGTGGCATGTGTCCCATCAAATTTCCCTGGGTCAGCCTGCCGCGGTGGGACTCATCCCTTTCCTTGAGGGTCCTGGGCTGCCCAAAAGGCAGAGGCCTTGGCATGAGATCCTCCCCGAACTCCACGGCCCTTCCCGACACATCCACACCATCTGGCCGTCAGCGCTGCCCCTTCCTCCCGGCGGGACCCTTCCCCTCCCCCACTCGCTGTACCAGGCTGAGCTGCTGGGCTATTTGGGGCACCGCCCGGCCCTGCGGTGTAATCAGTGCCCAGGGATAATTGCCACCTGCCCTGCCGGTGTCTGGGGGCTGTCTCGGCCACAGCAGCAGGGGGTGGACACTGGGCAGCCGGGTCTGGAGCAAGGTCAGACTAGGGCAGCCCTGCCCGCTCCCCAGGCCTGCCGCTCACCACCTGTGGGACCCGCAAGGATCGCCTAGGGAGCTGTGCTCACCTGGGTTGCTCTGCAGCTTCAGCGGGGGAGGGGGGGGTTGATGGTTACCCTAGCCAGGGGACAAAAGTCCTGAGGCTGCTCTACTCACCCACAACCACCCCAGACCCTGTCTTCTGCTACTGCTTTCTGAGATCAGCGGATAGCCCCAGGCTGCCGATCTCTGGGTAGTGCAATGGCCAAAGCAAGGGGGACTTGGGCTTGACCTTCAGCCCTCCAAGATCACAGTTCTCCTTGAGGGAGTTCACAAGGGCGAATGACGAAACACGACAGTGAGTCCTCCATAAATGCTGGCTCCCTCCTCCTCTGCTACTTTTCTACTCCAAGGCGGTTTAGACAACCTGGGGCTAAACACCGGTCCTTCTCACTTGGCCAACTCCAAGACCTTGGACAATCAGTTCAGCCTCGGTTTCCTCATCTGTAAAAAGGAGCTGCCTCACCGAGTTACTGTGGAGAACACGTTATCTAATACATGTGACATGCTCTGCCCAGAGCCAACAGACTGGACAATGGCACTTATAATTATTGGGAGCTGCAAAGGGCAGGGAACGGGGGTGGGGACCGTCCACACGCCAGCTGTAGGATGCTCAGAAAATCGACGTGGGGCTGAGGGGACAACCTCAGTGCCCAGACACCCTCTATTGCAGCGGTGGCCCTGTGCGCTGGGAGGAGCATCTCACAGGCCTCCTCCCTCTGGGAGAACCTGCCCCCACCTCTTGCAACCTCACCTCCCCTAAGGTGGTGGCATAGAAGCCAAACCCCAAGCACTCATGGGTTATTTCATTTTCAAAAGGGAGTCAGCAGCAGCAAAGTCAAGGTGAAGTCTTCCGATCTCGGGAGACATAGAAATAAAATTATGTTTCCGTCTGTTTGTATACTGTTATAGTAAAGAAGTTATTTGTCCTAATGCTTGAAATTCTTCGCACAAATATTCATGGCCCTGCCACTTGAAGGGCCTCTCAGATAAATGTCTGCTTTCCAGGGTAGAGCAATTTTGGGGGTGAATGGGGTGAAGGGCTGGGCTTTGTCTCAGTGCTGTCCGCAGCAAGGCCCAGAGCTGTCACCTCTGGCACCCTGGACCAACAGGGTGGACCTCAGCACCTCAGCTCTCCTGCCCCGTGTGCACCAAGGTGAGCAAAGAAGGCCGCACTGGGCTAGGTCAGCCCAAAGTACTAGGTCCTGCCCCCCTGGAGATGGAGGAAAAGGGACAATGCCCAAGTGTGGGGAGTGGGATGTGGCGCCTGCCGGGAAGTCCTCAACCCCAGTCAGAGCCCTGGGGCCCCAGCCCAAGGCAGGAGCTCTTAGCTGCACCACGGCCTGGGCATCGGCCCCACATCACAGACAAGGGCCCCACCTCTGCAGCCATGTCTTCGGTGACTGCCTCTGACCTTGCCTTGCCGGGGGGACCCTGGACCTACCCAGAGGACCAGGCTGCCTAGACCCAACTCAGAACCTCAGGAGATGGGCTCACTGGTGCTCTGCCAGGTCTCTGCAGTGCGTGCCTCCTATTATGGGCCTGGGGCCACCACCAAACGGGCCCATCAAGGGGCTGCCCAGCTTGGACTTCGAGCCCTCCACACCCCTGGGCAGCCCCTGGCCTGACGCCTGGGGAACATGTCGTCCAGGGGGACTGTTTTCCCTCCTGGGTGCACTCTCTCTCACTCGCGTCTCCTCCCTGGGCTCTGTGAGCTAATCAGAGAGAAGGAGGGGGAGGAGGGGGTGCTGCTCGCCTTCCCGTTATCTGCAGCAATCCACGGTGACTAATGCTCCCAGTTGGTAAAAAGGCAGTGTAATCAAAACACTTTTTTTTTTTAGTCCTTAAAGTTAGTCATTCTCCCAGAGTGAAGGAAAAAAAAGCCCACAGCAGGTACCATGAGATGCAAGCTGAGAGGCTCGCGCTGCTGGGTGAACCAAAGCATTGGCCGTGGCAGCTCCCCTTGGGTCTGAGGCTCGGGGGCCTCCTCCTTTGGGTCCTTGGCTGTCCTTCCTCCATGCCCTCATTTGTCCTTGCTTCCCCCAACATCTGGGCTGTCTGAGCCCTGCAGGACTTCCATGCCAAGGCAGGAGCTGCCCTTTCTCTGGCCCTGCCAGGTGCTGCCACCTGCTGGCCCTGACTCCCCGAGCTGGAGGAAGCATATAAAAGCTCCCAGGACGAGGCCAAGCATGGCGTGGGATCTTGTTGGGTCTTGGTCATGTGCCCGCCCTCCCTTCACCCCCAACCTGGCCGCTCAGTGCTGGTGCTTCTTTCTCCCGGCTCCACCTGCCTGCCGGTGTCTGAGCCCACTGTGCCTTGATGGAACCCTAGATTGCCAGGGGTGGCAGGGCCCATCAAGGAGAGGGGGTAAACCACAGTGGTGAAAAGCATGAGCGTCAGAGCCAGGTTGGAAACTCGGCTTCGCCACTTCACAGTCATGCTTCTGCTCCTCCATCTATAAAACAAATGATTGTATTAACAGTACCTACCTCATAGGGGTGTGGTAAGGGTTAATGCAAACTGCTCAGAATAGTGCTTGGCATGTCATGAGTGCTCGATTATTATTAACTCATAATAAAAATAATAACAGAATAGCAAAGTGAAACATCTACCATCACACCCCATTACTTGTCCAAGGCAGACATTACTAATCAATCACAGAACTTGCCCACAAGTGGCAGATTCCCCAGAAGCCTCAACATGGCACTCGGGGCAGCCAGTGACAAATGATCTGAGTTGGCACACTGGATGACACCCACCTGCCATCCCAGATCTAACCTGGACACTTCAAGTTGAAGTCAAGGAAGATGAGGCCCAGAGGAGGGATGAGACTCCCTCAAGCCATTTGGAGGAAGAAGCAGGGTTCAGACAGGAATTCCTGGCCCTGACTGCTGCTTGACAGTGGGGCTTCTGATGTGTCACTTCACCCTGACCTTTAAGCAATCACTGTGGGCTTCCTGCCACTGGAAACTCTCTCCCTGGTATCCTCCATCTCCCCCAACCCTTGCTCCTCCTCCCATGCCCGTGGCCACCGCTCCCCCCTCCCGCCCCCCCCCCCCCCCCACTGCTGAGGCTCCTGCTGAGCAGGCGCAGAGCAGGGAGGAGTGGGGCGGTGAAACCACACAGAAACCTGAGGGCCGGGGATGAATGTGCTGCAGCGGCTTCCTAGGGGCCTTCAGGGGTGCAAGGGAGCTCAGCCCATCGCATTTAGTCCTCCAGCCATAGCCTGGTGCTGGTGGAGCCCCCAACGGCCCAGGCCCAGGGGCTGGGAATCCTTGCTGTTCGCGGGTCAGAGGCTGGCACGGTGAGAGCCCTGGACTTCAGCACGGGAAAGGCTGGGAGAGGGTGGATGTGACAAGCCCAGAGATGGGGGTGAGTGTGGGGCACCTGCTTATCAATTTCTGCATAAAAGGTTCCAAGGAGAGGTCAGGGCTGAAGGCAGAGCAGGTTCGGCTGCCGCTTTCCCTCTGGTAAGCAGCTTTGTCCCCAGAGTGGACCTCTGTCACCTGAACACATTTAACTTCAAGCTCAGACTTCTGGGGGAGGAATCAGTCTTTACCAGGCTTGGGACCAGGAGCATCTGCCTCTACCCAAGGCGACTCCTCTCTCAGCTCCTACTTGGAAACCCAATTTGCTACTTTTCCATCCCTCTCCTGCAGGGGCAGGATCACCCTGTATTGTTCTGGCCTTTGGTCTTAAGTAAGAAGGATGTCGTTTCTCACCCTGCAGGCTGAGCTTGGCACAACAGTGGGAGGTGTTTGTATGTCCCCATGTCGGCTCCCCGGGGATCAATGCCACTTGGCATGGCAGGCTCATGGAGGGATGTAGATAGCGGGATGCCTGGCTCTCTATCCTCAGCCTTGTGCCACGCTAACTGAGCAAATGAGCCACAGGTGGGGAGACCAAGCTCGGCTCAGAGCAGGCACTTTCCAGACGGACTCCTGGGAGGCCACCATTCTTCCCAGTAACCGCATCGGTCTTGCTGGCAGCTACTATTAAAGGTTTGAGGTGAGCTGTAGACAGTGCAGCCCCAGTTGCACCTCAGACTGAATCCTCCCCTCCGAGAAGATTCATATTTAGCTGATCAGATGTCACTGATTCCTCAGACCTGCTCACTTCCCTGGGCTGGCCTCTCTGTTCACCTGCCTCCTCCATTCTCCTATTTCTCAAGAAGCTCTACCATCAACAAAACAGTTGACTTGGAAACTTGAGATGTTGGAGACTTTGGGAATGTTATCTATGCATTCATCTTACAGATGAGGGGACCAAGGCCAGAGAGGGGAAGTGACTTGTCCGAGGCCAGTCACAATGTCAAAGATGGAATTAGAGCCCTGGGCCCTTCTAGACTCTTAGTCCAGAACTCATCCATTCTAGTCCTACAGGATGCGTCTGCTACCCTCCAGCCCTGAAACAGACTTCTCCCAGGATATGGCGGTTGCCTAGGCTATTACTTTTGGAAATATTTATCATTGTAGGGCAATAGCTTAGGGAGGCAGAGTTTGGGGAAGGGAGGAAGCTGGTGAAGAGCCATCCACAGGTGCTAAAATGCCAGGAGGCTCCTAAACACACAGCAGCCCCTTCTATCTACACAGCCTTTGCAAAGCAGCGGGGACTGTCCCTCCCTTCACCCACACTCTCTGCCTGGGCTGTCCTTTGGTGACTTCTCTTGTCCTTTACTCCTTGAGGCTGCTCTTGTGCTCATTTTGGTCTGTTTCCCAATGAACAATGTAGTGATGAAGTTGATCTGTGTGATGTGCTTGGGGACACCCTCACCATTGGAAAACCCTATTAAGTCAAACTACGGAAGCTTCAAGAATGGAATCAGAACACACAAATTAGAGACTGCCTCCTGGGGCCCACCCTCCGAGCTCCCCTACTCCTCCTGGGTGAGCCCTCTGGTCCACCCTAGGTGGTCAGAACTAATCGTTCCCATCTTCTACTCTAGGGCATTGGCTTAGCTACTCCCAAGCAACCCCTGAAACATTTGAGGTCCATTTGAAGGAAAATTTCTAGAAAGAAGGTCTTTGGGGGCCCAGCAGTTACCTGCACAGGCCTCACTGCCTACTCTTCTCTCTTCTACAACATGGAAGGTGGGGAGGCCAACTCAGCCCAGAACCCCCGGAATCTTGTGAGGGACCACGGCCCTGGATTCTGCCTTTAGGAAACCTGAGTCACATTAGCTGCTTGCCTGGACCTCAGCCCTCTTCTTAGCCAAGTTGGGTTGGACCCTCCCCACCCCTCAGCCCAGATCCACCTGGCCATCCCTGAGTGCACCTTCAGGGCGTGGCTTGCACCTGGGCTCCTTCTGGGAGCCTTCACTAAAACCCCATTTGCAGCTTCAGGGCTCCCTTCCAGGCTGCCACAGCACTGTGTCCTGTCCCATCATATATTGTCATTGCCTATTTGTCTCTCCCTCTAGGAAAGCAGGCAAGCCCAGGGAGGAAATAAGGGCAGGATGGATGCTTCTTTTGCACGGTCGTATGGGTCATATCCTCGAGGTTTGCACAGCACCTGGTGCATGATAGGAATGCAACTAATATTTGTTAAGTGAAGGAATAGAAAGAATGGGATCATTCACACCATTTGGGATCTGTAGAGTACACCACAGAGGGACGGGCGGGAAGGCAGGGAGCCACCCTTACTCTGCGTCCGCTGTTGGTGAGTAAATCCACAGAACATTCCCCCCGAAAAGCACCTATTCTATTGATATTCAGAGCCCTGTGCCATCTTGAAGGAGGGGAAAGTTCCATTTGTTTGTTTGTTTGTTACAGGTCATGCATGTGCAGGTTACAAAATTTAAAAGATGAGAAACAGCATATGGAGACTCCAAGTCTTCCTCACGCCCTGTCCCCAGGGGCTCTTTCTCCATAGACAATTGCGGTTGCTGTCTCTGGATTAGAAACCACTTTACAGACAGAAAGATGGAGGCAATAAGCCAGTTAATGGTCCTGTGTAGTCAGCGTTGAAAGCAGGAAAAAAGCCCCCAGAGGCCCTCCTGCCTCCGCCCTAGGCCAGAGCCAGAGGGTCGCCTGCAAGGGAGACTCCGCGGCGAGTACGCGGCAGCAAAAGGGTTAACGCGCCGGGCTCCGCCTTTCCAGCCGCCTC
Source organism: Eulemur rufifrons (assembly GCF_041146395.1). Lineage (NCBI taxonomy): Eukaryota > Metazoa > Chordata > Mammalia > Primates > Lemuridae > Eulemur > Eulemur rufifrons. The sequence goes on from NC_090994.1 coordinate 8,377,000, forward strand.
TTCCGGGCAGCGGGGGCGTGCTCTACGTCACTTCCTGGAGACTAGCTGAATCCGGAAGTGATCCCAGAGGACCGAGTTGCAGCTGAGGACCCCGGCGGCAGGCCCAGGTTTGGGACCATGAGCTGGTGAGTGAGGCCCGGGCGGGGAAGCCGCTGGAGCCCTGGCCCCGCGCTGCGCCCGCCCCTGCGTCGGTGCTCGCCCTTCCTGCACGACCCCTCTGCCCCAGAGCAGGGCCCGACGGCCCCTGCCCTGGGGTCGTTCCTCCGGGGCTTTCCCGGAGTCGCCATCTCTCAGCAGGACTCCCTGGCAGAAGGGCCGGGGGACCCTCCTAGCGTGGGACCCTGCGTCTGACTCCTGTTTTGTCGGACCCGTTTCCTCCCGGCTCTTTGAAGTGAGGGACTTCTTGTTCCCTCCTTTTTTAAATATCCATTGAAGTGGGGCCGGTGTGTTCTTTCTTCCCTGGGGGCATCTCTCCTCCGCGCCCGTCCGCCCGAGAGCCGTGGCCCTCACTCTGGCCGTCTGGGTCCAGTTCCCTGATCCCACTCGCTTTCAGGCGACTACCCATTGCGCCCCTTAACAGTCTTCGAAAGACAAAACTTGCTTCTCTTTTGGAAGGGGCCAGAATGACACCCCACATTCACCCTGGCAGGATGGGACTGGACTAGTTTTAATCATTTCCAGGGCCAGTACCCACTGCCTTCCCTCTAAATAGACATGGTTAAGCTTAAAGATTCTGGGAGCTATCACGCCATGAGAAAAAAAAGCCAGAGAATCTTCGAGTAGCGTTGGAATCACACCACTCCAGTTGCTGCAGAACTGTGTGATACTTGGCGTGTAGTAGACACTTCATAATGTTTAATGGTTGATTTATTTTGTAAGACTCAGTTTGCCCAAAAGGCAATCCCTCTTCGTTGCTCTGGACTGTTTATGTTCACGGGAGAGAACCATGGTTTGCCTGCCTTCCTAGGGCTTCATTAGAGGATGCCCGTATCAAGGACCTTAGCTTACCTTCAGGCCCAAGGACCTGTACAGCCACGACACCTGACCTCCGGGGGGTGAACTATAATGTACTTGTATGAATAAATTGACCTCCAGAGAGGTACAAGATAAATCAACCGTTTTAGAATCCAAGTTCCATTGGCATAGAGAACATTTGTGCCACTATGTCCTGGGAGTCTAGCCTCTTTGTTTATGCAAAGTGCACAATAACCAGTTATGAATAAATGAAGAGAGCAGAATATCCTTCAGGAAGTCTTTTGCAGGCTAACGTTTGGCCATCAGTACAGACTAAGCTCTGGCCACAAGCAGCTGATGTCAGTCAGTGTCAAAGATAGCTCTCTAATGTAAACTTTAAACGATTTCTGTCCCCTCCCCCACCTGCTGCTTAGGCTGAGATTGATGGACAGGTGTCAGCCAGTCCGGGCCAGCACGTGCAGGGAAGCCCGAAGCGATGCCCTAATAAGCTCCAGCAGGAGCTGCTCTTCGTGCCTCCACCTTTTGCCCCAGGAAGCCAACAGGGAACTGGAGCGTTAAAAAGCTAACTTCCCTGTCTTGTTAGAACCGAATTAGAGATGGGCAAAGTAGCGATTCTTTAATTCACTTTCCTGGAGGAATTAGTTTTTTTAAGCGGCAGCCTGGGCCCCCCAACTTTGTGATGTAGATATCCTCTTGCCTGCTGCGTCTTGAATCTTCAGAGTTCTCTTGCCTAATTTTTTGAAGTAACAGGCAGAAAGTACAGGTGCTTTATGTTGCTTAGATTGGCATTTACTGAATCAGTCTTCACAAATTGGGAGAAGAGGAGAGACCGCTAATGGCAAATGATTCTCTGGGTGATCTGAGGCAAGTTGTTTCCACCTGTCTTGCAGAAAGTTCCTGAAAAACTAGTAGCCTGTTTCCTAAAGTCTATCAGGTTGGAGAGAATTGAAGTTAACAACTGACAGGTGGAGAGAATTGAAATTGACTAACAGTCTAGCAGGAGCTGAGATTTTAATCTAGTAGAACTAATTTACCAGTACATGGCACATCTTGGTACCTCCTTGGACTGTGAGTCACAACCAAAAGGGTGGCTTTGTCCCTCAAAGCTGAGATTCCTTTCTCTTCCTCCTTGGTTTCTACGTCATTTCTTGCGTGGACCCTGACCCTCTCCCCCTGAGAGGGGAATGGCACCGGCGCCTGGGCACACAATCACACTCAGTTCCCAGCTCAATGGCTGGCAAGGGGACCAGGGTTGGGTCTTTCTGATTCACTCACAGAGCGGTTTTCCTGCTCCCAGAATGAATTCATCCATTCATATGATACTGGAATTCTCAGCAGAGGAAGAAACCAGAGTGACGTAGAGCCACCATGGGAGGCTGATGCCCAAGGTCAAGTTCACCAAGTACATGGGCTTCGCCAGCCATCATTAAATAAGGCCTAGGGGCCCATGGTCCCCAGAGGGTAACCATTGTTCTGGGCTAGGCTGGGCTTTCAAAATGTCACAGTGAGAAATGTCCAACATTGATGCCCTTTGCACACTGTGGACTTTGCATGAAGAGTGAGAGGCCTTTGTTCTCTGCTTCCTCTCTGCAGGCAACCCACCCACCCCGTGTTTATTTAGTGGGTACCTGTCTTCCTGCACCATCTACCCAGCCACCCAGCCACACATCTGCCTTTCGGTGAGGTGGCCTGGTGGTCTGTCCTACTAGGAAGAAGGCGTTTGGTAATCACAGCTCAGATGGTGGATTCACTTCTTGGCTCCAAGCCAAATGCTTCTGTTTCCTCCTCCCTCTCTTTCCCTTCCTCTCCCCCTGCCCTTCCTATATGTGTGTGTCTTAATTATGGAGTGGAGAGGGAATTAAGTGGAATTAAGAATAGTGACCTGAACCTAGCTTAGCTATGTCCAGGAGTTGTGGCCTCCCCTGGAACCACACACCTGGATCATCTTGGGCTTAAATGATGAGGAATAAGGAGTGCTGGAGGCAATCCTCCTATGCCAAGGGCTCCAGTAGTTGTGCTGAGAAGCAAGGAAAGCCGAGGCAGGGCAGATAAGCTCGACTAGGTGTTAGAGTGCTGCATTCAGGTTCTGGTCCGTTCACTCACAGTGTGGCCTGGCCAAGCATTTAACATTTCTCTGTCTTCTTTTCTCCATCTGTAACGCAGGATGGGGAACCCCAGCTGGCACTCTGCCACCCAAGTCTGCTGTGAAAAGAATGGAGACTATCTGTGGATGTGAACCCTTTCTGACTTTTCTGGGCTCTTCTACCTCTGTCTGCCCCTTAAATATTGGTATTCCTTAGGATCAATTCTTTCTTTTTTTCCTTTTCTGTTCTCACCCTGCATGCCCTCACCATCATCTTCAGGATAGAGGCCTGACTCTGGACCGTGGCTTATATGGCCCTCCTGGATCTAGCTGTTCCTCTCTGCTACTGTGCGTGCAATTCTCCGAGTTGTCCCTTCTCTTTTGTGTAAACTGTCCCCTCTGCCTGAAATGCTTCTCCTTCATTCACACCCCTGCCCACCAGCCAGCATCCACTCATCCTTCAAGAGTCGGGCCATGCTTCATCTGCTCTGAGGGTCTTCCCTGAACCACCCCCTGCCAGGCTGCATCGGGTCCCCTCCTCTGACCTTCATGAGCGTCTGCGCTCGGCTGGTTGGTTTACTTGTCTCTGGGTTGTTACTTATCTGTGGGCAAGCATGGGGACTGTCTCTTGGTCATTGCTGTTTCCTCACCCTGTTCCTGGCAGTCAGGAAATGTTTATTAAATGTATGAATGAGGACTATTTTCTCATTTACCGACTTGCCTGAGCTCAGAAAAAATTTTAAGGCTAAAAACGTGCAAAACCTATAAACCACTTCGTGAAATGAAGAGCCCCTAGAAGTGCTGTTGTTAAATGGACGGACAGAGGTGCCTTCCAGGTCAGGCCGGCTCCCTGCCCTTCTCTTTCCCCCCACCCCAACAAACTGCTTTGGTGGGTTCACGTGGTACTTCCGTTGTGCTTCTCCTGTGGCACCTCCGCATTCTTCCAGGTGTCGCAGTCGTGCACCTCCCTCCCGCATCAACGCCATGAGAACAGGAGCTACAACTCCTCCATCTCTGTGCACGCTGCTGCCATGAGCATGGTGGGTATCTGATAGGTCATTGTTAAATGTGACGAATGGAATATAAAGGGAGAACGGCAAACTTCTGGGTCTGACAGAACCATCTGTTGGGTTCAAACATGTTCTCGGTGGAGTCTCTCTTCTCTCTAGATTGCCACTGCCCTCACATGCGTGTAGTGCTTCTAGCTTTGCCATCCGCTGTCTGATTTCATCCTCACATCCGCCCTTTGAAGTCTGCGGTGCAGGTCCCCCTTGGCACCTCACTGGAGTTCACTCAGCGAGTGCCTGGCAGAACTGGAACTAAAACTTGCGTCTGCTGAGTATTCTGTCATCTTGACCAGGAGTACTGCAAAGGTAGGAGACCACTCCCAAGCTGACTGGACTTGGCTAGGGTGTGTTGGCACCCACAGGTTGGCAGTGCTTCACAGGGAGTTGTCGGTTTTCACACACGAGTGACAGAGGACGTCCTTGTGCCCTGCAGACCTCTAGGTGTTCTGTCACCATCTCAGCTGCTTCCTACTTTGGGCCCCCTCCGTGAGACAGCTACACCACTCATGTGCCCTGTGACCTTGGACAGGCCATGCTCTTCCCAAGCTTTTCCTGCTCGCTAGAGAGCATGGCAGTGCCTAGAACACAGGACCCTGTAAGGAGGCTGTAAGGTTCTGTACATGACCTTGCTTTGGGCACAAACATGGCACTCTTATTTCAGGTGTTGGTAATGAGAGGGAAAGGGACTCCATCCAGGTCTTGGAGCACTTGGAAGAGTCAAGTATCTTGAGTCTCACGGCGACTTAGTCAAGAGTGTTTTCTTACGTGTTAGGAAACTCTTCGGGGAAATCTGTTGAGGTTGTCTTTAGAGTTGGCAGTGAAGCTGTTAGAGTCGTTTTCCCAAACCCATTCTTTTGATGGCTAAACCATCAAATAGTGCCCAGTATAGTGTGATGCACATACATGGCACTCAGTTTGTTGATTTAATGCTTATTAAACATTTATAATGTGCTGAACTCTGTGCTCAGTGTTCAGGGACATTTAGAAGGCTGGAAGAGTCGATCTCTGTCTTCAGCCAGTGTGTGGAAAGTGCTAGGGATTCAAAGGAAGGACAGCCAGTCACTAAACGTCAGCGTGGTGTCATCAAGAAAGACTTCAAGTAGGAGATGTAATTTTAACTGAACCTCAACCCAAGAGCATTCGCTGTGGACCGTCAGGAGGCTGGGTTGGTGTAGTACATAGTGGTTTGGGCAGAGGCTTCGTTGGTGAGAGTTGGCAGTCCCGCCTGGGGCCGCCTTGCATGGTGCTTTCAGCCACGCTGGGGACTTGAAATTGAGCCTAGGCTTTTGAAGATTGAAGGCTTTTGAAGATTGAAGGCTTTTGAGCACAGCAAAAGCAGTGATTTAGTCAGATTATTTCAGCAATGGCCTGCAGAATAGCCCAGAAAAGAGAAAGAATAGAGCCAGGGAAGCTAACTTAGATGATAGCTTCCAAAATTTTTTGACCACAACTTGCAGTTAGAAATACCCTTGACATCACAACTCAAGCACATGCACTTTCTTATACTTGAAATAAAAGTTTCACACAGTATGTGTGCAATGAACTCTGATACCTCAGTTAATTTCATGACTAATTTTGATATATGTATACGATGGAATCATGTGAGGCAGTTGAAATGATCTGTGAGTGATAGGTATTCTGCATGGACCTCAATTTGAAAATCACCTATCTAGGAATATCATTACAAATATTGGCTAGAAGCTAACACCTTTGACTCCAGCCAGCTAAAGACAGGGTTGTTTATTTGGTCATTTTGCTGCATTCTAAGAAGAAATGCAGAAAGGGCAGCTATGAAGAACACTGGCCGAGTCCTTTGTTAAGAACTTATTCCATAGATTTGAAAACTGTTGATCACTTTCCAAAAAAGAAAACCCAAGTGGACAAAAGCCTATGCAAAGAGGTTCAGTCTTATTCGTCATCAGGGAAGAGCAGGTTAAACTGACAATGAGATGCCATTTCGTAGCCATCAGGCTGGCAAAAATTTTAAAGTCTGACAGTGCCAAGTATCTGAGGGTGGGGAGCAATGGGAACTCGCGTACAGTGGCGGGGGTGTAAACTAGAGATTTTGCAATTGGAGCTGAGCTGCAGCTCCCCTCTGCCACAGGGAAACTCCATACCTGTGCAGCGGGAGACGCACCCGGAATGTTCGCTGCGCCATCGTGTGTGGATGCCCGGCGGCTGGAGAATGGGGACCTACACTGCGCTATCTTTACATGATATTACATAGCAGTTAAAAGGAGTGACGTAGAGCTATGTGTAATAATAACAGGGACAAATCTCAGAAATGTAATGCTGAACATTAAAAGCTGGCTTCAGATTGATACATTCGACATTGCATCATTTATACAAAGTTTAGACCTGTAATGCAGCACTCCAGTTTGATTGTGGATTTCAACTTATGTTGTAAAAGTATGGGAATAATAAATCCTGAATTCAGGATAGTGGTTACTCTAGCCTAACAAGGAAGGAGAGAAGGAAATGGAAGCAGGGTGTGATAGCCAGGGAGCCTTAGCCGTATCTATACTGTTGAGTTGCATAAAGAATAAGATCTAGCCTGCAACCCCAGCAGTTTGGGAGGCCGAGGTTGGAGGTTCACTTGAGGCTAGAAGTTTGAGACCAACCTGGGCAACACAGCAAGATCCCATATCTACAAAAAATAAATTTTTAAGAGAGCGTGGCTTAATGTTAGAATTTGACAAAGCTAGGTGGTGGGTACATGAGTATTTATAATATATTCTCTATAATTTTGGGCATGTTTACAACATTTCATTTTTTTTTTTTTTATCATCTCTGGGGCAGACCTCACTGTCCGTAGCCAGAGAATACTTGCTTCTTGTGTCCCGGGAGTAGGAGGGGATGATCCAGGGAGAGGACCTAGAAGTCTCCTTCCATTATCCACCCTCCTCCTTCTACCCTCTGCTTTGCAGGGGCCAGACTTTCAGCAGAGAAGGGGAAAGGTAGCGTGAGAGCTCATTATAATTCCTGGTTGGTAAGAGGCAGGCAAAAGCGAAGTTAGGGATAGTACCTCTAGTTAACGCAGGTCTGATGCATCTCAGAGGCCACTGGAGGTTTCTCTCTGGCTTGTGGCATAAGCAGGACAAGCCTTTCACCTCAGAATGCCTCATGTTTCCCTCTTATGAGGTAGGGAAAGCCATTTTCTACCCTCTCGTCTTACAGATTAGAATGAGAGTAGATGATAACTTGTCTATCAAAAGTATAAGTTTCTTAAAGAGCTTCAAAAAAATCCAAACTGCCTCGAATTGCCTGTCTTCCTCTCTTGACCGTTCGGCGTCCACCAGGGTCCAAGCTTCTGTCACAAATCCTTTCACTGTTCAGGAGGGAGTCACCACTCAATTTTAGGCAGACATGGAGCTTGCGCCTGGGTGTGGCACGTTATGATATGGGACAGCTGCTTGCCCCTAAAACAGAAAAAATAATTTCCAGGCTTCCTAACCATTTTGGGGGTAACTATGCAGATCACCCCTCCCGGGCTTCAGTTGGGTCATCGTCATCAAAACACCACCCCCACCCCCTTCTCAGCAGGTCCGTACAGATGACTTACTGGCGGTCAGGGCTGTTTTAAGCCTTAAACTCATTAGCCTTCAGAGACCCTACCAGGAAGAGTCGATTATTGCCCTGTTTTATGATGGAGACTGAGGCTCGGGCAGCTTAGGTCAGAGTCTCACAGCCGGTCATCGGCAGGGCCAGGATTTGAACCCCAGCGGTCTGGTTGCAGGGTCCACCGCTTACCCAGGGCACTGTCCCCTGCGGAGTACAGGAGGGGCCCACTGTACATCAACAGTTGTATCAGAAGCACCTACACGGAATCTGGCAGTAGTAGATGCTCAATAAGTGGCTGCTTTAATGAGGTGAGCTCCCGGCTCTCGTGTGACCTGACGTGTGATTCATTCTGTCTGCTTTGCAGAGGTCAGCCTGGGAGTGGTGGGGAAGGAGGGCTCACAGCTGAGCTGGAGGATTGTTCATGGCCAAGTAACAGATCCAGCGAGTCAGAGTCATGCCTTTTATTTTTAAACACACGCATACCTCCTCGGTGTGGCGAGGCAGGGTTGTATGCTGTGTGCTCTGGTTTCCGATCCAGATAGTTTAGGGAAGGACCGAGGTGGGGTTGAGGGCTGCGGTCGTAGGCGCTGGAGACGGATGCGTTCCTCCAGCTCAGGCCGTGTCCCGCTCTGATGGGGTCGCGCACATCCTTGCTCAGGCTGAACTTCCCTTGGCCCTTTGGCGCTGTGGCCAGCTGGCCTGTCAGACGGGGAGGGTGGCATCCAACAGGCAGCTGTTGGCCGGAGCCAGATGACTCTCCGTAAGCCCTGCCCCAGCCCTGGCCCTGTGTTTTCGCCCCGATTGTTAAGGTGGCGGTAGCCTCAGACCAGAGCAGGCGGCAACCCAAGGATAGAGTAACAGAAGGATGGGGGGAGGAGGGCTTGTCCTTCAGCCTGCAGAAGCTGCTGCCTTTCGCCCACCTTCCTGCTCTTGCCGAGACAGTGACTCAGGCCCAGACCACTCCCCGGGGAGCCAGGATTTCAGCCACTATCAACTGCCGCCTACTCTTTGCTCAGCCCTCCTTCATTCTCACCTCCCTCCCTCCCCCAAAGCTGTGGATCTCTGGCCCAGCTCGAGGTATCAGAAAGATATGGGGCGGGGTGGACTGAATCATTTCAGGGTTCTTTCCACCCCCAGCCGGGCCTAGGCTCGCTCACACTCAGTGGAAACAAGTACTGGAGGCCAAGGGGAAGACCAAGGAAGCACGTTCAGCCTCTTTCCACTCTTCTTTGTCATGGACGTGGAGCACTCTCCAAACAAGGCAGGGACCGAGTGGGGTGACCGGGGATCCCCACCCAACTGCCATCTGGGCCTGCCTCTTATCTCTGCCTCTGCAATAGAGGGGGTGAGGAAACAAAAGATTGAGAAACCTAGCAAACTGAAAATGCAAAAGAGCTGTTTTTGTAAATAGACATTACACAAGAGCAGGAGTTTTTTTGGAAAGGTTTTACTGAGACAGACAGAATTAGCCAACTGGCATCATGCTGCTAATAGAGATATTTACTGTTCGAAAAAGTATATTTGTAGCTTTGGAGAACATCCTGTTGACTTTTCTTTATTGTGAAAGAAAATAGAATCTTTTTCCCCCCTTTCCCTCCGTGTACACAGAACTTTTTTTCTTCTTTGAGGTGGGGCACGTTGGGGGTTAGAGAAGGGGAGGGTTGAGAGAGAAATGTTTTCTCCATTTGTTGCCGAGACCAAAATATCCCTTCTCCTGCCCTCTGCTGCTCATATTTGTGGAATGGCAAGCAGAACCAAGCTGGGACTCCTACCGTAGAGGCAGATAGCTCAGAGCCCTCTTGATTTCTTCCAGAGCATAGAGCTTCTCTGGGGAGCAGGCCCCGTCTCCTCTTTGGACCTCTGCCGACCCCCGATGCCAAGGGGAGAGGCTGAGGCCAGGGGGAAGGTCCTGAAGCTCAGTGAGGCTCCTGCCCTGGGGGACTGCAGGCCCAGGGCTGCTCTCAGAGAGGCTGCGATGCTGACACTCTTGCCCCGTGCTCCCTAAAGCAGCAGTTTCTCCTGAGGAGGTCCTGCATGCCCCCGGGCCAAACACAGGGGCTGAAACCAGCATCCAAGGAAGAAGAGGCCGGAGAGCCTGCCCGAGTGCAGTGGTGCTGTGCTTTCCCCTCCCGGCCACCGGCCACCTCTTCCTGCAAGAATGCCCTGTTTTGGTGGCGGAGACAATCGCATCCTTCCATCGAGGCACCTGCCCCACTTTCTGCCTGTTTCTCTGGCAGAGCAGGATCACATCTGCCATCTGGCAGCCTCGGAGTAAACCCAGGAGACCCCTCTCCTTTTCCCCTGACCCGTGCTCTGATAACTTCACCAGGCTTTACTTCTGAGGCCAAAGGCCCACTCCATTTTCTTTGTCTCTGCTGGATGTACCGTCCCTAGACCCCAGCTGCCTGGTGATACCCTTTTTAGGTTCTGTTTGGGTCAAACAAGGATTTGGGAGCCCAAAGACAATGATACTACCTTGCTTTGTTCTTCATAGAGCCTTATCTAAGAGTAGCTTTCTTCAGGAAGCTTAAATTATAGTGTAGTATTTTACAGGGCCCTTGGGGCAGCGCACTTATTTTACTCATTCATCCAGTGCTTACTATTAATAGGTGCGTAAAACTAGACTATAAGCTCCATGAGATCATAGAATGAGTCTGTCTCATTCATCCTGATATCCCTAGCATGTAGCATGGTGCTTGGAACAGGGGTGGCCCTTAATAAATATTTGCTGAATATTCATTCAATGAAAGTTGAAAATAGCACTGTGCCTAGTACAGTGCTTGCAGGAGTTGCAAAGAAGCATGGCATCCAGTCACTGCCCTTGAGGTGCTATGTGTCATAATCTGAAAGCAAGGCGCACACACATCAAAGTTAATTAACCTGTACCCTTTACCAAGCAGAGTTTACTTTGGTAATGAAAGGACAGCTCAGTGTTAGGAAATGTAGTTGCACCACTCGTCACAGTAATACGCCGTAGGAGAACACACTGGTCATCTATGCATGCTGAAAAATCATTAGTAGAATTCAAAAATCTAATCCTTTGTATCTTTTAGTAAACTAGGAGCAGAAAGGTATTTTCTTACTCTTAGGAGGCTTCCTGGCTCCTGAAATCAGGAGCTTGCTCCCTTCATATTTAAGAGTGAAAGATCAGACTCAAAGCATACGTACCAAAGTCAGAACATTTTTTCCCTATAATTTCTAACTAATACAGTAACACAAGACAAGAAATAGGTATAAATATTAGGAAAGAAAAGGGAAATTTTATCATTTTCAAATAAGACTGTCTACCTAGAAAACCTAATTAGTTTCTTTTGTTCCTGCTTGAATTTCTTGGGCTGTATAGGTTAAATATGTAGGTGTGGTGTCTGGTTTCAGGGAAAATGTACTAATACCAGGAAGATAAAATGAAGAAAAGAGTCCCATTTACAGCATAACCAAAAATATCAAATTCCATGAAATGCACCTAGTACATATACATACAGGGCTAAAAATTCCACGAAATGCACACACCTAAGACACATGTAGGGCTAAAAATTTCACATGTAAGTGTTACTTTGGGATCTTAATATTTATGAAATAAATGTAGAGGACCTAAGTGAAAAAAACTCTTCAGACCAAGGGACATAATAAGAATCGAATGAAAGGAAAGAAATATTATGGATCTGAATGAGCAAACCTAATACTTAGAAAGATGTAGGTTCTTCAAAAACTTAATCTATAAATATAATTCATTTCCAGTAATATCCTTATGATTTTTCTTGGCGGGGGGAAGGCACACAGATGATTTTGAATAATTTATCTTGAATAATAAAAAATGAAAATAACCAAAGGAGTCTCAGATATGACACCAAAAGCATGAGCAACAAAGGAAAAACTAGGTAAATTGGACTTCATCAAAATGTAAACCTTTTGAGCTTCAAAGGACACCATTAAGAAAGTGAAAAACCAACCATGGATGAGAGAAAATATTTATCTGATCAGAATATACAAAGAACTCTTACAACTCAACAATAAAAAAGACAGCCCGATTTTAGAATGAGCGAAGGATTTGAGTAGATGTTTCTCCAAAGGCATACAAAATGACCAAAAAATATATGAAAAGATGCTCACCATCGTTAGTCATTAGGTGCAAATCAAAGCCACAGTGAAATACTACCTCATACCCACTAGGATGGCTAAAATCAAAAAGATGGACAATAATAACTATTGGCAAGGATATAGAGAAATTGAAACCCTCATACACTGCTAGTGGGAATGTAAAATGGTGCAGCCGCTTTGGAAAACAGTCTGGTCTGGCAGATCCTTGGAAGGTTAAACAGAGAATGACCATATGATCTAGTATTTTTGCTCCTAAATGTATACCCAAGAGAAACAAAAACATGTCCATGCAAAATCTTGCATGTAGATGTTCATAGCAGCATTAATTAATAACGAAAAAGGGGAAACAATCCGAATTGTTCATAAGCCGATGAGTGGATAGACAAAATGTGGTATATCCATATACTGGAATAGTATTCAGTGACTTAAAAAAAATGGAGTACTGATATATGCTACAATATGGATGACCTTTGAAAATATTTTGATAAATGAAAGAAGCCAACACAAAAGGCCACATAGTATATAATTCCATTCATGCAGAATGTCCAGAAAAGGCAAATCCATAGAGACAAGGTAGAGTAATGGTTGCCAGGGGTTGGAAGGAAAGGAGTTACTTGCTGATAGTATGTGGTTACTTTTTGGTGTGATGAAAATCTGAAATAGTCATTTTTGCTCAATTCTAAGAATATGCTAAAAACTCCAAATTTGTACATTTTTAAAGTACATTGTACATTAAAAGGGTGAATGTTGTGGTATGTGAATTATCTCTCAATCAAGCTGTTATTTCAAATCAAGCCAGATTCTGAGTAAAGATGGCAAATTGAATACATCTAATTTATCTCACTCACAAATCCCACAAAAAAACATAATAAAATGATTTTTTTTTTAAAGACATAAATCCACAAGGTCAGGGAAAGTAGAAGAGACATCACCCATAAAATTTGGGAATTGGAGTGCAGTTACGTGAGGTTACTGACTTAGTAGTTCCAAGAAAGCCAAATTCTAAACTGGCATTTGGGAAAATCAAGAGCCATCCCACCTCATGTCACGGAATTCTCAAAGTCGTCGGTACAAAGTACCTCTAGAAGCCCCTCTAGAAGTCGGGGGCTGAGATCAGGATTGGTTGAAAGCTCTTTATGAGTAAGTCTAGAGCCCCAACATCTCCCCAACTCCATTTCACTGGGAGACTGTCCCTCCCCCACCCGTTTCCCCCTCCAAAGGGTTCTGTACTGGGGGACACAAAGGTGGATTCACTGCATGGAACTAATAAAGCTTCAGCTTTAGAGCCCCCGACTTGCATGGACCTTGTTCAAGGCCCTGGAAGGAGCGAGCTGTAGCCATGATATGGGCCTGTGTTTTGTAAACTGAGAACAAAGTATTTATACTGCAATTAGTTAGGAAAACCTCTTGTCTTCCTTTCCTCCTCTTTCTTCTTCATACTACCCGTCTTATCAGGCACCTTTTGGGGGTAGCCTAGCCCTTTTTTGGGATGGGACTAGGGGGTTGAGTTGGGAGTATACTGTTTTAACTGAAATCTGTGAAGACATTTTTGGAAATTTTTTAACGAAACAAGACGCCCGAGTTGGAAATATGTGAAGGGTACCTTTTTGGTCATCTTTAAATTTAGCTAAAAACTAAGGGGAAAATTGGATAAATAATGGAACACAAAAGTGTTAAAGGTGAGCAATTAAATTGGTGGAAATCATTCTGAAATCAAGCAAGGTATAACAGAATGTTTCAGATTGTACCAAAGCTAGTGATCCAGTAAGAGAATGAGAACAGTTTTAAATAGGAGTCATGATTGTTTGGTAATCCAGTTAATGAAGAGGAGGAGCAAATCATATAAACACATTGATAAAACATTGAGATTTCTGGTAAATTTAACATGAAAGACCTAATGAAAATAACAGAACTTATGATATGCCCTCCTACAAGGACATTAATGACAAACTGGTTGCTGCCATTAATTCAAAGAGCATTTAAAATTAGTCACTGTACAAGAAATCTTGAAATGTGCCCTGAAACCTTACAGTTTATTTGTGGAAGAAACATGAAATTTTCCTAAGTCTTATAAAATTTATACTTATATATTACCAATAAACTGAACAAAGGCTTTTCTAAACTGTCAGTAGTAGAAAACAAATTTCAATCAACCATGCTGGAGGAAAGACAGAATTATCTTTCTTTTCATTCTAAGAAAATGATGCTACCAACTCTGTGTCACATGAAGAGGCAATCAAAGACTATGCAGCCAAAAAATGTAGGAAAAAAAGAGGTGTGTTAGGCAGATGATTAATAAAAATATTAGGTTATTCTTGATTTTCTGATGTTTATGTCATTTGTCAGCTTTTGAAACTTGTCATTTGTTATGTTCTTTTCTCTGCCTCAGTATTCACTTTCATGCCTATTTTTATATTTGTAATTTTGTATTCTTTTTCTTTAAGGGGGCATGCACAGTTGTATAAGCTTCAGGCCCATAAAACCCAGACCTGCCTCTGAGAAGGCATCAGGCACAGTTGAGGGTAGGACCACCATGGTGAAATCAGGATGAAGTGAGTGTATGCAAATGGGGTGCCAAAACACTCCGCTTCCTCTCCCCCTAACACTCACAGGTGCACATGCATACACAAACAAACAAACACACACACACACACACACACACACGCTCACACACATTCTCTAGATCTCTTCCACTTGCTGAGCTCCCAGAACACTGAGCTGGGGCTTTATGCCCAGAGGCAGGAGATTGGAAGAATCTTCTCTAGGGAATTTACCTGCCTAGGAGAAAAGATAAAAGGATACTGACATCAGGGAGTTCTCCACAAAACTGTGTAGCCAAATCACCCTGCGCAGTAGACAAACTTGATCCATGTGCCTCAGAGCTTATAGTCAGCGTTTTTTGTCTTCCTGTCATATATGTGAATAGGCAGCCAAGAATTACCATTCATCCAAGGAAAGCATTAGTATGAAAACTAAAGACTAAACAAAAAGAGCAACTTGGAGGGAAACTGAGACTATAAAGGAAGAACTTTTTTTAAGCTATCATTAAGATCCTCAGAGATAGGGCATCTGTAAAATAAAAACAGGATACTTTTTCTAAAAAAAGACATCCTGAAAATTAAAAAGAGCTCTTGGAAATTAAAAGTCTGATAGTAGGAATGAAAAAACAGAAATTGAAAGACCAGCCAAGGAGGGTCAAGCATCAAAATTATACCAATTTCAGAAGAAAGAAACAGAAAATGGAGGAGAAGAAATCAACAACGAAGTTTTTTGTTTTTGTTTTTTAAATCCCAGAACTAAAGATTATAAATTGCCAAGGTGAACAGCCCTGTGACCCA
This sequence comes from Eulemur rufifrons, assembly GCF_041146395.1. Classification (NCBI taxonomy): domain Eukaryota; kingdom Metazoa; phylum Chordata; class Mammalia; order Primates; family Lemuridae; genus Eulemur; species Eulemur rufifrons. Next base: position 8,392,122 of record NC_090994.1, read on the forward strand.
GCACTGTGGATGAAAATAGACCCACAAAGCACATCATTGTGAAGTTTTACAACACTGAGACAAACATATGATCCTATAAAGTTAAAAAAAAAATAGGTCACATACAAAGAATAGGAATCACTGGCTTCAGACTTCACCACAACAGCAATATTGGGAAGTGCCTTGAAAATTCTGAATGAAATTATGTCCAGCCTATAATTCTACACCCAGCCAAACTAGCCTGTGGGTAGAATAAAAAGTTTTTAGTATATGCAGAGTCTCAAAAATGATCTCCCACATGCTTTGTTTCTACCAAAGTAAAGAGTAAACCAATAAAGAGGAGGACCGGGAGGAAATCATGGGAGAGAAGTCAAAAGAATCCCAGTGAGGATGGTGACGGGAGAGCCGAGGATGACAGCGGCACACCCCGGTAGCAGGCAGCCAGTCCAGATGGGAGCAGGCCAGCAGCGCCGGTGCAGAGTGCTTCGAGAAGATGCAAATGAGAGAACACGTGATATGAATGACTGTATTGAGAGTAGAGACCACAGATGGAATGAGAGATAAGTACATAGATGGTTAAACAAATGAAAGAAAAGTGACAATTACCAATTTTAGGGAAAGTAGAAAAATAGGCAGTGTTATTAGCTGTGTATTGCTGCATACCCCACAACTCAATGGCTTGAAACAACAACAAACAGTTTCTGTTGGTCGGGAATTTGGAAGTGGCTTAGCTGGGGGTTTGGTTTGGGAACTGTCATGAGGTTGTGATTCAGTACATCATCTGGAACTGCAGTCTTCTGAAGCTGTGACAGGCTGAACAACCTCCTGGCCACCAGATGCAGGATGGAAAGCAAATCACAATATTCTCATAATAGTTTACTTAATATTAACCAAACCAAGTTATAGTATAACTATATTGAGAAGAAGGGGAGTTGTAAGTGTATCTATGGAGAAGGGATGAGCACCGATAGTGTTTTTGTTCTATTAGTTAAATCCTCATGTTCCAGAGTAAAAAGTCAATAGCTAGTGCCTAAAAACCTAACAATCAATAGGTAGCAATAGAAACATTTTTCTTTAGATGTGCCAAGGTCAATGCCAAAAAACAGCTGAGTTTGAAAGTGGTTGTCTCTGGCAAATGAGATTGAGTGGGCCTAGGAACTAATGTTTTACTTAATAAATCGTGTTGCCTTATTGAACTATGCATGTGTATAACTTTGATAAAACTAGAATTTAAATGAATAAAAGGAAGTCATAAAAGTAATAAAGTAAATATAGGTGAATAGTTGTAAGTTGTCGGTACAGAGAGAGCAGGTCTTTCTCAGTGTGGCGCCAAAAGAAGAAATCACAAAAGAAAAGATGGATTAGGTATATTTGACCTCATACTAAACAGAAGCTTCTGTACATTAAACACAAATGTATAAAAGTGAAAGGCAAACACTAAGCCAGGAAAAAATCCTGATATACAAGCCGAAGGGCGGGTGCTGAAGTGTAAACTGTTCCAATCTTTCAAAGAACGTTAGCTATTTCAATCCGTCTCTAGGGCAGTTTGGCAAAATGTATCAAAGCCTTGAAGGTGTATATATCCTTTGACCCAGTAATTCCAATTGTGAGACTTGATCCTGTGTGACTAATCTTTGGTGTGGGTAAAGATTTAGCTATTAGATTTAGCTATTAGGCTTTTTGTTTTTAACAGAAGAAAATAGAAACAGTTGAAATGACCAACAGTAAATGATACGGGTTACAGAAATAAAACTAGTGGTACATTTTCATTGTATACCTCTACCACTAGTTTTATTTCTGTAGCTCTTAAAAGTCAGAATGATGAGAAATGACAATTGGCATGTAAAAACTTTCATGGGGCCAGGTGTGGTGGTTCATGCCTTTAATCCCAGCACTTTGGAAGTCTGAGGCAGGAGGATTGCTTGAGGCCAGAAATTCAAGACCAGCCTGGGCAACATAGTGAGACTCCGTCTCTACAAAAAATTAAAAATAATCAGCCAGTCATAGTGGTGCGCGTGCCTATGGTCCCAGCTACTCAGGAGGCTGAGGCAGGAGGATTGCTTGAGCCCAGGAGTTGGAGGTTACAGTGAGCTATGGTCGTGCCACTGCACTCTAGCCTGAGTGACAAAAGCAAGACCCTGTCTCTAAAAAAACAAATGAATAAATGAATTCATGATACGTATTTCCTTTACTTTTAAAAGTTATTAAATATTAAGATACACACATGTACACACTGTGATTCAGGGTACTATTGTTTGTTTTTTCCTTTGGGATTTGTGTGTGTGTGTGTGTGTTTATGTTTTGCCCTTTGTGTTTTTCCATGTCTTCCAAGTTTTCAACACTGATCAGGTGCTATTTTTGTAGTCAAGAAAAAAAACAACAACAAGGAGTTTTTTTGATTTATTTGAGAAAAATATGGAAAGTGCAAAGAAGAAAACAGTAATCATATTCTCAGCACCCAGAATTAACCACTACTAACATTTGGCATGTTTGCTTCAGTTGTTTGTCTTTCTGCAGATTTTAAAAATATGATTAACAACACCAAAACATTAACCCTGGTCATCTGTTAGATAGGAGACATGGATGGGGGGTGGGTTTCTCCGTTTTTTTCCTCCCTCCCTCCCTCTTGCTCCTTTTCTGCATTTCTCAAGTTTTCTCTGATAGCATGTTTTTACTTTTATAACTTTTTAAAAAGTTATTTTTTCTGACGAGCATATTTTACTTTTTAAGGGGATAAACTGTAATTAACTAAAATATTTTTAAATGCCAAATAAGTCCTAGATGTTTTAGAAGAAGGTAAGTGAGGTTTTAGACTGGAGAGCAGCTTTGCTCAGGCCAGGGGGAGAGAGGACATTCCACGTGGGTGGGGTGCCGTGTGGCCCAGCTGCCCCGGGTAGTCCAAGTTGCCCTGACAACAGGCATTCAGAAACGTCCCAGTTTGGGATAGGAAATTATAAGGAGTCTAGATTTGGGGGATTAGCATCCACTTGGCTGAATCAGGGTAGTTGTATTGGGTGAATGAGAAAAAAGATTAAAAGGAAGGTTGAGACCATATCACAGAGGCTCGTTGAATGCTAAATTCCTCCGTGGATTCTAGAGCTGGGGCAGGAAATGTACAAGACAAGCCTGGAGCACCTCGTAGTGCCAGAAAGTAAGGAAGTGCTGGACAGCACACACACACATGTGGGTATGTCAAAAGGACGTCAGAGCCAACCGAAAGAGCTATCTGTGGCCAAGGCTAGAACAGTTCAAAATCAAGTAGTATTAGACCATAACCCACAATGTAAGATGGATATCTGTGCATCCATACTGATAAATGAATACATAAGGTAATAAGTAGGGCGCTGCACGTTGGCTGTCTCCCATAGAGTACAGTATGGAAAGGGGGGATGGGTAGCAACTGTACAGTGGAGGGAGCTGGGACAGACTGCTCCAGCCTGTGATCAGGGTCCCCGTCAACAGGGATAAGTCATGTCGATTTCACGGACCTTCGATGTGATGTGAGGACGATGGCTCTTCAGCTCTGTCACCTTCCTCCCCAAAACGCGTAACTCCAGTCTAGGCAGGAGAAGAACATCAGGCAAATCCCACTTGGGGGGCATTCTAGAAAATGCCTACCCAGCACTCCTTAAAACTGTCAAAGTCACCAAAAACAAGGAAAGTTTGAGAAACCCTCACAGCCCAGAGGAGCCTAAGGGAACATAGTAGCTAAATGTTATGTACCCAGGGTGGGATCTGGGAGCTGAAAGGAGGACACTAGGGAAATCTAAGGAAATCTGAATATAGTCTTGAATAGATCAGTATTGGTTAATTGTGACAAATGGACCATGCTAATATCAGAAGGAGAAACTGAGTGTGGGGGACGTGGGAATTACATACTTCCTTCACAGTTTTTCTATAAATCCAACCTTAAAAAGCTTATTTAAAAAAAAAAAAAAAAAAGGTATTCTTCTAGCAGGAAGAGAGAGGGCTTTTGAGCAGGTGAGTTGAAAAATCATCCGAATAGTATGATAAAGTTATATATGATCGTCAGGAGCTGTGATGGAAATACAAAGAGACCCGGTTCGGTCTGCATAGTGATATAACCTCTCGCTTGTGCCAGAGCACCGGTTCAGCACAGGCGCTCTCCCGTTTAATATTCAATCCTTTAAAGAATGACGGGGCCCTTCTAACTCCATAGTACTGTAAAACCAGGCATTTCGATCAAGTACATGGAACAAACGCACGTGAGGAGAGCGTGGAGCTGTGAGTAGCAGGGAGGAAGCCGGGCCAGCAGCCAGGAGAGCCGACTGTCCCTGGTCCTCCTGTGAACGGCAGAACGACCCTGGGCGAGTCACTGGACCTCCCCAGATCTGCTTCCTCATCTACAAAATGAGAGGGTTGAACTGGAAAAAAAATTTCTATGGTAACTTACAGTTCTAAAAATACAGTGATTCTAAATTAAGATTTAGAGAGAGGCTGTGGCACCACAAATAATGGAATGTAAGTTCCTAATCTCTCGGTCCCGAGTCTGCAGTACTGGACTCCAAGGAGCATTTTGAAGACCACGTAGAATTCTCATCCTACTCCCCATATTCTTGGAATGGAGATTCAGTTTAGAATTCCCGTTTTAGATGAGCAGAAGGGACCATGTAGTCCAACTCTTCTGTTTCACAGTTTAAGAAACTGGGCTCCAGAGATTGTGATTTGTTTAAATCACAAAACTAGTCAGAGGCAGAGACCAGGTTTTCTGAGATCTGGTCTAGAGCTTTTTCCACCGCAGCATCTTCCCACGGAGCACGAGCAGTGTTTTTGCAATGCCACCAGGACCTCATTTGCACCGTCTCCAAAACGGTCCTCGAGGACAATTGTTCACTGTCCAAAACCATTTTATGTGTCAGCTCCAATCCCTGATCGTGGGCAGAGTGACCCGGGGCTTGGGGAGAAGACTCATTTCCCCTTGAACCTATGCTCTTTAGGTCTGAGAAAGGGAAATAGCAATTTCACTTTTTCTTTCCTTCTCAGTTCCATACCTGACCTCATTCCCCTCTGGCAATCATATAGCCAGGGATGATTTGTTTGTAGAAGCTACGTGAATCGGGCCAGCCCCCAAAGGGTTAACACTCCCAAATTATGGGACTGCGTGAACAATAAACAGGATGTCCTCCAGAAATTAAATTTAAACCACTGTGACTCAGGCTGGCCCATCCCCTCAACCGGATCGTCGTCTGGGGTTATTATCGGTGGTTAATTATACCGTTGGGTTTAGCAACAGTATTGGTCAGTTTGGGCCGAATGGAAGCAGGATCAGGGAGAAGCGGGCGTGGAGGGTAGTGGATCGGGTGCAGCATGGGGGCGGGAGGTTTGAATTGAAGAGCTTCTGCCTGGCTTAGCCGAAAGGCAAGGAGAGAGGTGGGAGCCGGCTGAGTGAGCGCCCTCATCCCCAGCCGATCCCAGGGCTCCTTGACTCTCTCCCTGCCTGGGCAAGGGGAGCCTGCCTATTCTGGAGCTGTTGGGATGTGCTCTGTTGGCTGTCTAGCCTGGCCACAGCTCTTCTCAGAATCGGGGAACCCGGGAATATTCAATGCCTTGAGGAAACTTCTGAATTACCTAGTTTGATACGCTCACTTTACAGAGTAGGAAGTGACGTCCTAGTGCAGTCGTCACCTGCCAGAGGGCAGCCTGCTCAGTGGTTTCCCTGCTGTTGTGCCCACCTGTCTTCCGTTTCAAAGTGGGGAGTCTGAGGTTCAGGGCTTCAGAGCAAGTTCAAGGCAGACTCAGGCTGCATTTCAGATTCTTCTGCAAGTTAGCTGCATTTAGATTTTGTCAGTTTTCCCAGGGAAATAGCCCAGCCTGGCCAGTCATTAATGTCCCCATAATTTGTCATCCCTCCCCAGCCTCCGTCCTCCCAAGAAGCTCTGCAGATCCAGTTTGTCCCTCTACGGGGAAGTAGTGAAACTCCTAATATAGACCATAAGTGATTTTTGTGGTGTTTTTATAAAGGCATGTTTTCAAAGATGATAGCTATTACCGTGAGTCTGTAATTTCTGACTTTGCAGCCCCTCAAGACACAGGTTTATACTGATTGTGATTTGCAGGTGTCTCCCCTTTCCTGCCCTCGCCTTTTCAGTGCATTTAAAGGACAGGCTGTTAGCAGGAGAGGTGCTCTGGGGCAGAAGGTGGTGCCCAAGAACCTGCGTGTGACGCTGTTGATGGGAGGGTCTCTCTCCTAGAACCAAGCCGGGGTGTGATGTTCCTACGCCCGCCAGGGCAGGGGGTCCAAGTTCAAGAGCGAGCCACTGCCACTCTTCCCCACCCTCCTGGAGGAAAAGTGGCCTATGCCATGTTGACTGTGTCAGCCACATCCCTCCGCAGTTCTCACAATATCCTTCTTTGTCTCTTTCTCTTATAGGATTCCTTTTAAGATTACGCAGCCCAAGAAACAGATTGTTCCCAAAACAGTGAGTACCCCAATTGTTGTGCTCTGAGATTCAGCTCTATGTCACGTGGCCTTTGCACAGCACCAGAGCTTCGACTCAACACATCTTGGGGCTGGGAAGACAGCAGCGCAACCTGGGCCTTATTCCCACTCGTGGAGATCTATGTCCTCATGTAGAATGGGGTTTGGCGGAGCCGCCTCTCCAAGGGACGTTTTCCCCCTGAGGTCAGCCTGGTCCCTTCCTCATCTCTGGGCAGGTGGAAGAGGTGGGTTGCAGAGGTGGGAGGAAGGCACTGCTTCTGAGCAGGTCCACCTCTAGGAGCTGGCCTGGAGGTCTACACCTTTTCTAAGAGGGCCCCTAAACAGAGACACACACCCCCTCCCCAAAGACACAGCCCAGGCCTTTGCTTCTGGCACTTCAACTGCAAAAAAGACCAGGAAGCTTTTCCAGGTGGCCCGGGTCCGGGTGCTTTCTTGGCAGTGATCCAGAGTCCCTCAGCAGGAGAGGATGACTGAATCCCACCCCCGCCTTTTAAGCCCCCAGTTTTTATCCCTATTTGATCTCCAGGATGGGAGAGGAAGAGAATCGTGGACTCTTAGAAAGTTAGAGGTCATCTGGTCCACCCTCCTGATTTTTCCTCATGAGGACAACAAGCTCCTTGGAAAGGGTTGCAGTGACTTTCTGCAGTTCTAAAAGCCCCGTACTGGCAGAGCTGGAATTAGAACTCAGGTTTGAGGCCAGGCGCGGTGGCTCAGCCTGTAATCCTAGCACTCCGGGAGGCTGAGGCAGGATTGCTTGAGGCCAGGAGTTTGAGGTTGTAGTGAACTGTGATGATGCTACCGCACTCGTGCCGGGGTGACAGCACAAGACAGTTTCAAAAAAAAAAAAAAAAAAACCAAACTCAGGTTTGAGCCCATGGTCAGTACTCATTCCATTGTTCTGTGCTGCCTCAGGCTATGATGACCTCCCGGGATTTCGGAGGTCTAGGACGAAACAGCCTCTCAGCCCCCTCGCCCACAAAGCTCAGTGAGTTGGTTTCAAGATGGGGGACCATGACTATAGAGCCTCTAGTGTGACAACTCCAGAAAGTCTACACAGTGGAGGCCCTTGTCTCTGTCATACCAGCCCCTGACAGTTTTCCTCGTCTCACTAACTTCTTCCCCCCTTGGCTCAGCTCTCAGAACTGCAGGAAAGATGTTGCTTCAGTTTGGCGGGAAGTTCAGCACACACCTGACCAGCGTCTCCATCCTTGGGAGCTCCCAAGTTAGGTCACTTGAAAGGAAATGGGCCCGAGTTAAAAGAGCCCTCCCTGCTTCCTGCAAAGGCAGGTCGCCGACGGCGTTTGCCTCCCATGCAGCGGCCGACCATCTGTGGAGGCTGTCAGCTGGAGCCCAAAGAATCTGGGCGTGCGAGCATTGGGTCTGGCCGGCTACAGGAAGTGGGAAGGTGTGGCTCTGGGTCTCCAGAGTTTAATCCACGGCAGATCTGCAAGGGAAATGGTTTTGAGAAGGGGCTTTTATTCCCAGCACTCACTGCAAAAAAAACAAGCAAACAAGCAAAAAATTCTCCCAACCCTTATGGAAATGGCCTTTGTTCTCCATGGAAAAGTATAGGCTAGAATGCACTTTCTAGCTTCTTTGCCAGAGTTTGTTGACGGAAAGATCTCTGGGTCCTTTAATGTGAGGAGTGGCAAGGACTCCAAAGGGAAGGACAGATGCAGCGTGGCCTCCCTCTTCCCTTCCTTGCCTCTGTCTCGTTTGAGAGGGAATCGTGGCCCTCTGATTTATTGCATCGGCTCCCCAAGACAGACTAGCTATCGGGTAGCAGTTAAGAAGCCAGGGCTGGGAGGCTGGCAGCCTGGATTCCCATCCCAGGCCTGCCACGTGCTGTCTGTGACCTGGGGCAAGCTCCTCCGCTTCTCGGAGACTCAGTTCTCTCATTTGTAAAGTGAAGATGATGATGGTGCCTGTGTGGCAGATGTGTGTGGCACCCAACACAGTGTCCGGCACACAATCCTTCAGTAAATACTATTGCCTTACAGGAAGCTGGTTGATCTGACTCTCTTCATAAACCGTCCCAAGCAGCTCAGTTCCCCAGTGCGGTGACACTGCAGGCTGGGCTTTTGGTCCCCCACAGGGAATCAAAGCTCAGAGTAGAGTGACTTGCTCCATTGGCGCAGACCCCCACGCCGCAGAGGCACTGAAGCCAATGTAGCGAGCCCCTGCCTCTCGGCGCTCACTCTCCACCCTGCCGCTCCCCCCCGCCCCCCGCCGGCCCCCAGAACAGGCCTGGGCTGCGCAGTTGTCTCAGCATCTCTGGCAGCTGCCCCTGCACGGCGATGACGCACGCTGTTGTTCTTGCCCAGGCACTTTCGGGGAGGGGAGCAGATGTGGCTCCCGGGTTATTGGAAGTCGTGGCGCCCCTGTCATGGGAAGAAATGCTCATGTTATCTTCAGGGAGTTTCAGGAGGTTTTTGGCTCAAGGCACCCAACTGTCAGGCACAAAGAAAGCATTGTGTCTGTGCCCTCGCTGTTCCCCTGTGCCCAGGTACGCAAATTCCATTACTGCAGAGGCCTTGGCTGGCGTGGCGTGTTCTCTGCAGGGGCTGACCACCGGAACTGAGCCGGAAGAGCACAAGCTCTCCCCTCCCAGTCCTGACCTCTGTCTAGTCCCGTCTCGCTCCCCACATCCATAAAGTGGGGGAGCATCTGTGTGTGGAGAAGCGGCTGCCCCTCCCTGTGTAACCTGGGAGGGTCTCGTGCACACGGGAAGCACGTTCCTAGCTGGGTAGGTGCTCTGGGTGGAAGTCAGGGCCAAAAAGAGTCTGGCCACACAGCCTTTCCGGTGGAGAAGGGTTTCCACGTGCCAAGTGACAGGGCCCTCGGCCTCACTGATCGTCCTTAATCGTGTCGGGGCAAAGGCAAGGGCAGCCGCTTTCCACCCAGAGCGGCCGGGAAGGAGGGGCTTCCCGGAATGCCGAAGGTCTGGGCTCCGATCGGTCGCACCCAGTCCTGGGATCGGAGCCCCGGCCCTTCCCTTCACCATGAGTGTAAGTTTGTCGGGGGGACTCAGCCTGTTCATTCATTCAGCAAATACCAAGTTCCTGCTCCGTGCCAGGCCTGACCCAGACGCTGTGGGTAGAGCAGTGAGCAGCGCAGCCTCGGGTGGTCGTCCAGCGCTTGCTTCTCCCTGCGCTGACCTCGCCGGCCTGGTCCCTGGCGGTCCATGCACGTGTGTTGAACTTGCCTTGCTGACTGGGCTCCAGCTGTCTTTCTGGCAAAGGCATCAAGCATTCAGAGATATTCAGATCTTTTCCGTTTGGCTCTTTTCCTCAGTATGCATATACCTCGGAATGAGACTCCATTGTGTCCCTTTAGTCCCTGAGCCATCATCTGGGGCTGGAATTCTGGCAGTGTTCCCCTTGCGTCTTTCCCCAGGAGGAGAGAGATCTCTGGCCAGTGGGCTATAGAAGCCACACTGGCTGCTGGAAACGGGAGGTGAAAGGTTCATAAATTCCTCTTAGACTGTCACATGGCCTTAAGCAGCAGCAAGTAAAATAGAAGGATGGTGCTCCTACCGCCAACATGCTTGTCAGCTTCCGCCATGAGACCTCGAGTTTCTCATCACCCAGAATGATCCAGCCGAGTTGGAAACCTGAAGTCCCTCCCTGTGCAAGCCCGAGCAGTCCCCAGCCAGGGGGACCAGGTGTTCCTGACATCCCACACACATCAGCACACGTGGGGGATTGCAGATGCCAGGACTGGGAGCCGCGGCTGCAGCTCTGGGGCTCCGCAAACACTAGTGCCTCCCCTCCCCCCGAGGGCACCTACTGTGTGTTCTGTGCCTCTGGGAGAGCTTGATTCTGGCCAGGAAATGCTTTGTTTTAATTTCCTCTTTCTGGAAATAAATACTTTCAACATGTAAACACACTGCTCAGCTGTCACGTCCCATGTCCTAAGAGGCGCTGTCCAGTGACAGGAGTTAGTGCACTGTTGCGGCCCCCAGGCACGGCACCCCATGCTTAGCCAAAATCCGGGGTTCCCAGCTGCCAGTTTCCCGTGTGCTTGGGTTGCCCCTCCTCTCTGCTAAAGGAGTTACAGCCCCAGCCAGGCATGGTGCCTCACACCTGTAATCCTGGCACTTTGGGAGGCTGAGGCGGGAGGATCACTTAAGGCCAGGAGTTCGAGACCAGCCTGGGCAACATAGCAAGACCCCATCTCTACAATTAAGGAAAAAAAAGGAAGAAAGGGTTTACAGGCCAGCTGCAGGCCCGTACGACTCTGGTCCTCCTAGCACCTCCGTGAGCAGGAGAGGAATGAGGAATCAAACATTTGGTGAGCGCAGCCGTGGGCCAGGCACCTTGCTGTGTGCGCTGTGTGCACTCCTGCTTTAATCCTCAAACAAGCCACTAAGGTTGACATTATCCCCATTTCCTTGTAGGCCACTTGAAGTTTACATGGAGTATGACTAAATGAAATTATCCCATTTTACTAGGAAAGAAAGTGAGGCTCTGAAGTGTTAGTTGCTATTTTTAAGGCTCCACAGCGAGTATCAGAGTCCACCTCTTACTGTCTCTGCTCATCCTCCGTGGCCCTGGGGAGAGGACCAGACCGAAGTGCACACCCTGAAGGGCCCAGGCAGGGCTCCTTCACGCCAAAGCAGGTCTCCCCCTGCTGTCACACCGGAGCCTTGTCATTCCTCCAGCTAAGACTTTAGTTCCTGCAAACTGCAAATCCCCCGGGGTAGGTAACGCTTTAAGCTTTGATCAAGAGTATGTGCTTTAGTGGGAGTGAATCTGGAATGTTTTTCTTAAGATGAGCTTTTGCTGGATCCTAGTCTCCTCCGTTAGCCTCTCAGATGTCATTCGCTCCACATCCCACCCCGTGAGGGGCCGTTGTTGACACCCCAGTTTGTAGATAGGGAAGTTGGGGCACTAGAGAAATGCTGGACTTGCCCTGCAAGTGGCGGCGCTGGCTCAGGGCTCATGCCCGCTCTGGTCCAGTGTTGCTGGCGCCGGGGAGTTTGACCACGAGTCACAAACGTAGAGACCCTCGCCTGAGTGAGCAGTGACAATGTTTGTGTTCCGTACGTCCCAGCTCACAGGGCGCGTGTGCGCCATGTCCCCTGCCCACAGGGGCCGACAGGTGGGCCCTGTGAGTAAAGCCAGGCCGGTGGAGGGGGGGGGGCCTGCTCTGGTCTCTTCCTCTGGGCCCTGCTGCTCCCCACCCCCGGGTGGGATTTGGTCACACTGGGAGCACCTTGACGGCCCCCAGGGTGGGGCGAGAGGAGGGCGCACCAGTTGGTGCCATGGTGGCAGAGCAGAGCCACAGCCCGCTGCTGCCTGCCTGGCCGGCCCACCTGGGAGTTTGATTTCTCCCTAAATCAAACAGCTCATTAATTTGGGACTACAGGGATACTGTCATTAACGATCTGCTGGTGCTTGTGTGAACCAGACGGTGTTGTTTCTGCAGACCCGGGGGAGGGTGTGGACAGAATGGCGGGAGGCCGGGAGACATTTTCCACCGTGTTGTCATTGCTCCGGTGATTGAGTTATCTCTGTCTTGCAGGTGGAGAGAGACTTTGAGAGGGAGTATGGAAAACTCCAGCAGTGAGTGTCAAACCCCAGGAGGAGGAAGCGGGAGGTGGGGACAGGCAGGAGCCTCGTGCCAGGTCTCACCTCCCGAGGCCTCCCTCGTCTCCTCACCACCCGCGCTTCGAGGGCTGTGTGTTGCCCGTTAGCGCCCTGGGGGCTGAGGGCAGGTGGCTGTGCAAGAGTTGTTAACTCGTAGCCTTTGGGTGCGTGGCCTCGTGCCGAGTGTGTTGTGGCACTTGGGGAAAGTCCGTGTGGAGTAGGGCCCCTGCTCCTCCCCCACAGGGCGGGCATCCCGGAGTAGCCACTCGGGCCACTTCAGGGGGAGGGGGAGGAAGGGGCCCCGAAGCAGCCGGAGCCGCCGGTGCCCAGGCGCGTCCCTGCCTTGCAGGCTGGAAGAGCAGACCCGGAGGCTGCAGAAAGACATGAAGAAGAGCACCGACGCCGACCTGGGTAGGTGGCGCTCCGCCTTGTGACAGGCTCGGGCAGAGAGGGGCACCCTCCTCCCTCAGCCGCTCTTAGGGCTAACGCTGCAGTCACCACTCAGAGGTGCCCAACCAGTGTCCCCGAGAAGTGGCCTGAGGTCTGTCCTCACTGAGCAGATCCCCTTCCCACAGAGCCCCGCTGCCCCACGCTGGCTGGGAGTGCTGGGGTTCCGGGGCGGACAGAGCCCCGCTGCCCCACGCTGGCTGGGGTGCTGGGGTTCCGGGGCGGACAGTGCCCAGCTGTCCCACGCTGGCTGGGGGTGCTGGGGTTCTGGGGCGGACAGTGCCACCACCAGCAGGAGCTTCTAGTCGCAGATGCCTCCACGTCCTCAGAGTCTGGGCCACCAGCTCAGGCTGTCAGAGAGCAAAGGCAGCACATTCCCTGTAGAAATGAGTCCCTGGCCCGGTGGGACTGGTTTTCCAGTGGTGACAGGAGCTACAACTGATGTGTGTTTAAGCAAGAGCGTGGGTTAAAGGGCAGGACCAGAAATAGGGCAGGTCATTCTGTCGTTATGAAGGGCACTGAAGAGTCCCTGGTGAGTAGGAGCTGGCAGCTGCCAGGAAGCAGCCAGCGGCCTTGGGGAGGTGTCTTGGCTGAAGAGTTCTTGTGTGAAACGAGAGGGAGCTGGGCCCAGAAGCCCAGAGACTAAGGGACACCGGCCGTGTCCCAGGGAGTCAGCGGCCGGGAGTGATGGAGAACCGCTCCTGAGCTTCCTCCCACAAGGCCTTGGCTGAAATATAAACACACACCTTCCTAGAAAGGGCCGATAAGGAGAGGAAAATGGTCCCTGGGAGCAGCAGCCACCACCGCGGCACAGGTGAGAGCTGCCTGCCTGCGCGGGGACTGCTGGCCCCTTTGTTAGCCGGTGCTAACCCTGAGGACGTGGGCCGGTCTGAACATGACCTGCCCCTCGCTCCTGGCCCCTGGCCTCTCCCAACTATGTGTGTCACAAGCCAAAGGCTGGATTAGGGAGTTTGTTATTGTTTGCTTTGTAGTTATTTCAGGTCTGAGTTACTTGGGCCGCGTTTTCCTTTCTCGTTCCCCACTGCCTGCCCGGTCAGGGCCGCTGTGACCTATTGGTCCCTTCCCGCTCCTCCAGCCGGCACTGCCAGAGCACAGACGAGGCGAAGGTTCAGAGCCAGTTACTGTGGAAGCACGTAGAGCATCAGGGGTCTGTGACCGGGCGTGTGTGGCTATGGAAAGCTTGGTTTTGCAGCAGAGAAACCAGGGTTAAGTGGGTGACCCCGGGGGCTGGAATTACTGGCCGATGTCAGAAGCGGATGTGGGCAGAGAAAGCTCGTCTGCAAGAGCCGTGTCCTGGCTGGTTTCGAGGCCGGATGGAGACTGACGGCCACATTAGACTCACACAGTGGGGGCATCTGAGTCGCTGGCGGGCTTGCTACAAGCGACACCTTGGGCCTCAGCCCGGCTCCAATGCTTCAGGCCTGGCAAGGCCTGAAAATGTGTCTCCAGTGAGTTCCCAGGTGCAGCTGAGGCAGCGGGGCCCACTTTGAGAACCACTGGTCCAGACAGCGGAGAGGAATCGAGTGATACCTTTCCCGATCTTGGAGTCTCCTGAGCTCCCTGGACAAGTTCTAAAATCCCCAGCTGTTGTTCTAAAAAAGATTATTATTTTTTTTTTCCCCCAGAAAATCGTATTACTTTCAGAGCGATCAGTCTCTGTTGGATCTTTGAATCTTAGACTCCAAAGACCCAAGCAGGGCCAAGACCTTCGCTTTCTCCAAGGTCCAAAGACCCCAGCCTCCCATGTTGTGCCAGCTGAGCCTGCCCCTGCCCCCGGTCCCTGCAGGGCAGAGTGAGGGGCATGGGTTGGCCCAGGGGACCACTGGCCCGGAGGAGCGTGGGGGCCTGGTGTTCTTGGCATCGCTGGCCCCGGCTCTGCACACCTGACGTGAGGGCGTCACCGGGCGGGGATTCCAGACCCAGGTCTGCCCAGGGGCTGGTGGCTGGAGCAGACTCGGGTCCTTGACTTCCTGCGGTTCCAGCAAACACGAAGGGCTTTAGGGCAGAAAAGGGGAAGTGGGAAGGAAGTCTTCTCCCTTGTCCTTTTACTTTTTTTGGGTTTTCATCAAATATGGGGGAAAAAAAAGTAGATGACATTTTTCAGAAACGTTTCCAGTTTTATATAGGTTTTTACTATCTTTTAATGATGCTGTCTGTGATCGTTTCATAATCAAATCAAGTTACACACAATGTTTGTTCCTAAAGCTACAAAGTCACTTCACAGAATTTTAAAAGTGTTTTTTCCTCCATTGCTTCAGCATTTCTGGAAAGTCTACGTTTCCAGCTTCTCCCACATTTTGCCCTTTCGCTGGGTGGCTGCGGCGCTCTCCCAGCTTCGAGAGAACCCAGGATGGGCTCTGGGCAGGCGAGTCGTCCACTCGGAGACGTTTTGCTGGCTGTGGGGGGAGCCCAGGGGGACGGGGCCCCTCGGGCTTCCGCTTCTCCTGCGTCACAGGGCCAGGCAGGGCTGGGGCCAGGCGTCCTCCCGTGGAGTGGCAGGGGAAAGTCACATCTGTAATGAACTGGGAGGTGGACCTTACGTCATTGATTCTAAGACACCTTTTCACATTTAAAATCTCTGAAAGCAAAGTTACCGTAACACTTGAGCGTGTGTCCTGGTCTGATTGCAGCATGTTTTCCTCTCTCAGCAGTTACACAGTAATGGTGTGTCTTACACGATTGATAACATCTTAAATTCAGTCACACACAAATCATAAGAAATGCATTCAAAAACGTGTCTTTTCTCCTGAGACTCACCCAGACACTCTCTGAAACTGGTGCAGACAGCCCTGGGCCAGTGTGGCCCTTCTCTGGGGCCTCTTCTGCCCCTCTAGAATTTTGGCACTCTAGCCCGGGCAACAGAGTGAGACTCTGTCTCAAAAAGAATAAAATAAAATAAATGCATATTCTTGGGTTCCAGATTTATTGAGTTAGAATCTAGGGGGTCAGAAATATGTATTTTATAGCTTCCAACCCGGGCCATCCTATTATAACCCAGGGTTTGGTTCAAAAGCATTCCCCAGAGCAGTGTTAGGTGGTCAGGAATGACGAGTAAACAACAGGGATCAGTATCTCATGGCTTGGTGGCACTTTGTCGTTTTGATAGCTGGGACCGTGGGAAGAGATCGCTGGGGTGCAGCCCCTGGGCCGTGGGGGCACCGGGGCCTGAAGAAAAGACTGTGAACCCCACCCCTTCCTCGGCTCACTGAGCTCTGCCTTCTTCCAGCCATGTCCAAGTCTGCCGTGAAGATCTCCTTAGACTTACTCTCCAATCCCCTCTGTGAGCAAGACCAGGACTTTTTGAACATGGTGACAGCCCTGGACACGGCCATGAAGCGGATGGACGCCTTCAACCAGGAAAAGGTGACTAGATGTTAGTCTCTGGTGGCCAAGCACCACTTCCTCTCCCTTCTCTCCGTGTCTGGCGGTGGCCTTAGTGGGCTCAGTCTGCTTCTGGGGCGCGCTCAGCCCTGGCCCGCGGGCCGCAAGCCCATGCCCAGCTCTTTCTAGATGGCTCCGCTTCAGCGCAGCCTGCTCCCCGAGGGTCCCCTCAGTCACGTCACTCTCAGACCTGAGGGAGACTCAAGGCAGCTCACCCGGAGCCCTGAGCCTTTGGTAGCTGCCCCCGCCCCACACGATGACAAGGCAGACAGCGCTGGCAGGATAAGGACAGTGCTCCTGTCAGCCTCCAGGCTTCCTGGCTGCCATCTCTGCCTCACTCCAGCGTGGTCAGGGGTGACCTGTCTTGCCTGTCCTCCCATTCCCTTCCTGCCCCAGGTCTCGGGGGGACCCCTGACAGCTGTCTCTCTTCTGAGGAACGTGGACCCCCTTTTAGGGAGAGTCTGGCTCGCTCCCCCCTCCAGGTTTAATGTCACTGGGTCTCTTTTGACAGGTGAACCAGATCCAGAAGACTGTGATTGAGCCCTTAAAAAAGTGAGTAAAGGCCATCCCGGAACCTGAGGCCTCAGGGCACTTACGGGAAAGGCAGTTCTGCCGCCTGGGGACTGAGCAGCCCTGCTAGCGGCCAGTCCCCATGTTCCCCTGGGGGCTGACAGGAAACTCGGTGGGGACGCCAGCCCTGCGATCTGTGGCCTAAGGGCCAATGTCCTGGTAGCTCTGGGGCACCTGAGATGGCCCAGACACGCGGTGACAGCGGGAACTTCCCGTTCTTCCCGCTGCTCCGGTGGCCGTCTTACCATCTTCCCCTCGCTCCCAAGAGGGCGGCGGGGCCAGGGCTAGCCGGGTTGCGCGAGCAGAGATCTTGGCCAGCCCTAGGCTCAGCGGACACGCGCGAGGCCTTTCATCTCACCCTGCCGGATGGGGAATGCAGCTGCCTGCGGCGCCGGCTTTGGAAATGTGGGGGTGGCCACATGGGGGGGTGGCAGTGGGCGTGGAGGCCAGCCAGGTCCTGCCTGGGAAGGTCCCTAGCTTGTGACCCGTGGGGGTCAGGAATGCTGCTGCAAAGCGCATCTCCCGTCAGGCGGGCCCTGGGCAGGGATCAGACGGGCCGTTCCCCGAGTCCCCGGGGTGGGGAGAGCAGGCCACAGCCTTGCCTTGAAGCTCTGCAGTCGCTTCATCGTCTTCCCGGCCTCTCCCCAGCAGGCGCCGACCTAGAAAGGCCCCGCCGCGGCAGCTGCACTGTGTTACCTCTTCCTCGGTGGTCCCTGGCCGCTGCCGCTGTGCCAGGCCCGGGAACGAGCCTTCGCTTAATGACCGTCAGGCCTGTCTCGGGGCCGGAGTGGGATAAAGAGCTGTGTGATCCTCCGGCCCCTGGTGTTGGGGTTGGTGCCAAGCGTTCCCTGCCCAGGCCCCAGGTGTGGGATGAGGAAAAAGCCCTGCTCACCCGACGACTTTCTCAGCCAGGCCCGCAGAGCTTAGCGTGTCTGTGAGGAGAGAGTTCCCTGCCCGCCTGCCCCGGCCTCCTAGCGTGGGGCACCCACCACCCCCTGTCTGCGAGTCCCGGCTCAGCCCCACGTCGCAGGGTCACGTGGAGAGCTGGCGCAGGAGCTCTGAGGCTTGTGGCCTTCCGTCCTGGGCTCCAGGACAGACAGCTCAGGGCTGAGTGGGAAGGAAGGCAGGCCCTGCTCACAGAGGCCTCTTCTGTGCCAGGGCTGCAGGGGTCCTGGGCACGGCCAGCCACTGAGGCTGCCACAGGTGCCCAGGGCTGGCAGAGCAAGGCAGGGGACACCAGCTCAGAGAACCGGGGGGCTGACACCCGCCTTGATTTCAGTACCCGCGAGGTGGCCTTGCAATCTGATGCCTGGCTTCTGCAGCCAAATGCAGAGAAACCCGGCTGCTCCCCCCACCCTGGTGGGCCGCCACCTGCCAGGAAGGTGGGGGCGTGGCAGAGGGGGCGGCACCATCTCCGCAGCGGATCTGCTGCCCTCGGCCTGAGCCCTGGGGCCTGCCTGGCCGCCCTGGCTGGCTTCTTGCATCCCCACAGCTGACATGTGATCTCCCCCGACCACGTAAAACCGCACTGCCTGCCGCCTCCCCCCGTGGGCTTCCTCCTGCCAGGAGAGAAGCTCCCAGGGACCCCAGCACCGGAAACAGGAAACTGCAGCTTTCCTGTGCTCTGATGAAGATCGTGGCCACATGGCCACCCTGCCGCCCCCAGCCTCCCCGCCCAGGGGGCTCGGCCTCTAATCCCCGGTCCCTGGGCCGCGTTCACATGTCGGATGGGGATGCTTTCAATTTCCCTTTCCTGGTGGGTGGAAGATCCCGGCTGTGTGGGCACGGGCTGAGGCATGGCAGGCATTCCCCGCAGGGCCGGCTGCGCCAGCCCACCTCCCAGCCGGCCTCCCTGCCGCCTCCCTCGCCCGCGCCCTCTTCACCCCACGCTTCCCTGGGGAGCGAGTTTGGTGTCGAACCTCAGGACAGGCAGGAGGTGGGCAGTCACTGTGGGTCGCGCCGCATGAGTGCTGGCCTGGGCCCAGCCTGTCCCCGCTGCTTTGAGGAGAAGCGTAGAGCAACACAAGGGGCTTCCGGTCTAGCCGGGAAGCCATGCGGTGGTCTCAGGACAGCAGGCCAGGTGTGGCCGCTGCCAGTGTGGTGCGGTGGCCCGGAGCGGGCCGCGCTGGGCGGGCTGTCCCAGCCTGCCCCTGCTCTCAGCTCTGTCCCTCGTCGGTGGAAGGAGAGGCCGAACTGGCTTCTCGGAACAGTGCAGTCAGCCTGTGCTTGTCCGCGCCCCCCTGCTCTCACCCAGACCCGGCCTGAGGGTGGAGGGGAACTCCACGTGGGGGGCCCAGCTGTCAGACCAGCTCCCCGCACAGCACCGTGGCACATCCACCGCCTGCCCCCTGCAGCCGGCAAGGCCCGTCCCGTCGCTAAGAAGTACAAAATGGGGACGTGGGGCCTCAGTGGGGCAGTGCTGGGGCCAGAGGATAGAGTCCTGGTCCCCACTTTTTCAACAGCCACCTCAGGGAAAGCTGTGGCCCTCCCCAGATCGATGTCAGTGCTCCCCTGAATGTAGAAGGGTGTGACAGCTGTCCCTACCCGCAGGGAACCCCAGAGCCACCCAGGTGGTGATGCACTAGTGCTTTGACTGGGGGAGCTGCCGTGGGAGACAGAGGCGATCACGGTGAAGACATGGCCTGCCCGGAGGGACAGGTGCTCACACAGAACAGTGGGGCTGTCCCCTGCAGCCCCGTCCCCCGCAGAGCAAGGTGGTCTTGGTTGCAGAGGGCCAGCAGGAGCTGTGCCGGGAGCAGCCCCCTGTGGACACGGCCCCTCTGGCCCACTCCCCCAGGGAAGCGAGTAACGCCTGGTCCCCTCCTCACTCGGCCGCCCGTCTGCACGTGGCCTGCTGTTTCCCACGTAGCCAGCATTCCTGGTGGGCCTGACTCTGGCCCTGGAATGAACCCCAGCTGACAACTGTGGGAAGGGCTGTGAGTGTGAGCCAAGGTGCAGGTGCTGCTGGGGTCAGGGGTGTCAGGGCTTCTTGAATGACAAGCATGTTGCTGGTCCCGTCTTGGACCAGTGGAACACACCTTACGCACACTTTGCCTTGCTCACGATGCTCTTTCCTGAGGATCTGAGCTCAAAGTGATGTGGTTGTGGCCCAGGCCTGCCTGTCTGTCATCCACGCCCTGTCCCTGTCCCTGTCCCACTGGCCCTTCCTAGGCAGCCCGCAAGGTAGACAGCAGAGGCCCAGGCGCTGGGACTACCCAAGCAGCAGGTGGCTTCTGACGAAAGGATCAGGGTGGCTGCTGGTGGCCCTTGGCCATCTGAGGTGGTGGGAGAGGCAGGTGGCTTCTCAGGCCCCACTGCCCCCACTCCCTCCAGCCACATGGCTCCCAGCTGCCCAGGAAGGCAGAGGGGCTCCCCTAGCAGCTGAGACTCCATCACAGCAACTGCATTAGGCCAGAGCAGTGAGCTCCGCGCCTCCCAGCAGTGTCCCTCCCTCCTGGTGGGTGGCTTGGATTGCTGTGTCCTGGTGGTGTCTGGTTCCCACCTCCGGCACGCACAGTGCCAGTGAGGTCCGAGCTCCGGGTGTACAGGGCACCGGGGAGGCCCTGTTTCCCGCCTGGCAAATCCGTCCGTCAAACGTTGGCGTGATTACTATGTCTAAGGGCTTGTGGCTGAGGGTTCAGAGACGTTTCCGTGGTTTCGCCCACTTCTTTAGCATTCTGTTAGGCAGAAGACCCATTATGGACACTCATTAATTAGGGGAATTAGCATCAGTAGCCTCTCTTGGGGATAAGCCCTCAGTTTCATCCACATCTGTTCCCTGGGTCTGCGGCATAGTTTGGGGTATTTAATGCTTGCCGGGTTCATGTTCTCTCTTCTCTGGCAAAACTGTTCATTGCTCTGACCTCACACGTACGCTGGTTGAAGCTTTTTAAGACCACATTCACGGTCATGTTCCTTCGAGAGGCAGATTTGGGAAGTCACGCTTTGTGTGGTGTCGGGACTCCCTGGAGCTGACCCGAGAGCGGGTAGGTGCCCGCGAGAGGAGCCCAGCCTCGGCACTTCCCCTGCCCTTTGTCTTTCATCCTCTCTGGGTTCCTCGTAGAAACTCCGTGAGGAACTGACTCTTCTGGTCCTGCGTCGCCAACCCTGCTCCTCACCCCCGAATGACCACTGAGTCACGGTCCCGCCGCTGCGTGGCTGGTCTTGCCCGGCTCGAGGCTCCCAGCTTGCCTGGTGGACGCCTCCTGCCACGGAGCCAAGGGACGGGCCCTCCAGCAGCAGCGGCCGAAGTGTGTCACTGCTCAGGGCGTCACATTCCAGAAAGCCGCCCCGTCTTCTGTCCACTTCCGGAAATCCCGCCTGCGTGGGCAGGGAAGACGCAGCATCCCTGCCTGGGTCTACAGGAAGCAACAGCCCTGTGCCCATCGCAAGATACCGTCGTCCTGCGTAGTTAAAGATGACGCTAGCCACAGAGATTTTGCCCAGGGGAGCCAAAAACGATGCCGTGTACTGCTGCTGTTTGAGGATGGCCACTCTGAGGACTTCCCGTCGTCGTCGTCCCTTTTAGTCATGGTGGGAGGGCGTCCTTGAGTCATTTTCCTAAAACATCTGGTTGACCGTGTGGCCATTCCGATGGTAGAACCGTGGGGTCTCTGCTTTTCCCACGTTGCAAAGGCGCCCTTGGCCTGGAGGTTTCAGTCCTGCCACCTGCTGGTGGCGCTGTGGGGGGTGGGGAAGGGCCCCGACAGAACTGGGACCCCTGAGTTCTCTTCTGAACCGTCTCTACCTAATTGTGACCTGGGGCGAGTCATACCTCACCTCGAAGAGTGTCTCTTCCCGCCCCCCATTCCCGGTCCCCCGTCCCCTAGCAGGTCTCTGCCGTGCGGCGTGGCTCGGGGAGGCGGGCGGGTCCGGGCGCGCTCAGCTCGCGTTTCTGAGTGAGGGGAGCTGCCAGGCCGCCCCGCCAAGGTCGCCCGTCCCACCGGCCGTGTCCCGCAGGTTCGGCAGCGTCTTCCCAAGCCTCAACATGGCGGTGAAGCGGCGGGAGCAGGCCCTGCAGGACTACCGGCGGCTGCAGGCCAAGGTGGAGAAGTACGAGGAGAAGGAGAAGACGGGGCCGGTGCTGGCCAAGCTCCACCAGGTGCGGGTGCGAGGGGCGGAAGGGAAGGGTGTGGACGGGGCCATTGTGGTCGTGCAGTGAGTCCCCCCCTTCACCTGGGGACACCAGGACCAAGACGGCAGTGAGAGTTCTGACCCCAGCGTCCCGATCCCCAGGCCCGAGAAGAGCTCCGGCCCGTGCGGGAGGACTTTGAAGCCAAGAACAAGCAGCTCCTGGACGAGATGCCGCGGTTCTACGGCAGCCGGCTCGGCTACTTCCAGCCCAGCTTCGAGTCCCTGATCCGGGCGCAGGTGAGGCAGCCGCTCGCGCGTGCGCACACGGCCCCCAGGGCCACCAGGGCCACCAGCGCTCCTCCCTCGGGAGATGGTCGTGGGCTCCGTGGACACAGCCGTGCCGCTCCGTCGCCCCCCGCTGCGAGGCGGGTGGCTGAGTCGTTCTCTGCAAAGACAGCGGCACCCTCCGCGCCCCGGCGCTGCCCGCCGCGGGACGGCATTGCGGAGCGGGATGCGGGGCTCTGCAGCCGCGGGGACTCAGACTGCTGCCTGGAATTTGGGTTCCCGCGTTGCTCTTAGGGTAACCCCAGCCGAGGGGTGGGCGAGGTTCCTTTCGGTGAACAGTCCCCTCAGGTTTCTCTGTCCCCCCGTGTCGTGCTGTGAGCAGCAGGAAGAAGCCAGCAGCCCCTTCAGGCCTCCTTTCGGGGCAGGTTCTTTGCCCCAGGGGGGTGGCGGGGTCCTGAGGAGAGGAGGGGCCTGGAGGCCGCTCTCTGGGGACCCAGCTCCCCTGCCCCCCACCTCGTCAGTCCTCTTTAAGCGCCAGGCCCCCGGGGACACTTGACTTTGGGCTACCCAGGCCGAGGGGTCCCTGAGCCCTGGGACAGCCACGCTCAGGTGCACCTGGTGGGGAAGGGCAGGTGGGACTCAGGTGGCGCCGGTGCTGCGGAGCCGAGTGTCAGACACAGGCCGGGACACTGCGCCGCCTCTCTCCGGTGGAAGGACACAGCGGGAGCATGTCCCTCCTCATCCCCATTCATCTTCAAATCTCTGGCAAGGATCATTCTCCCCACTGGCGAAACAGGTTGAGGTGCCAAAGCCAGAAGCAGGCCCCCTCCACACAGGCCCATTGATGGCTCAGTGTCAGCCTCGGGACCCCCGACACCCATCCCTTTTCCTCCAGGTAGGGGAGCAGCAGGCTGCACGTGTCTGCAGCCGCCGCGGCCGCTCTGCTCTTCCCCGGGCGTTTGGCGCCCTCCAGTGGACACCGCCCGTCCTTGCAGGTTGCGCAGTCGCAGGCCCCGGGAGAAGCGGATCCGCCTCCCACCCTGCTGTTTTTGGAGAACTCCAAAAGCCATGGCCAGGCACTCAGCGTCAGGGAGCCTGAGACTGGAGCTGGGACGTGTCAGTGACCCACATCCTTGGTTCTGTGTCGTCCGTGTCATCTCTAGGGGGCAGTGAGACCAAGAGCCTAGTGAGGGGCAGGGGTTCTTCCCACTCTGGCCCCTGAGGCAGGGCCCCTTCGCAGCTGCACCCTCTGCCCCTGGAGGAGCCAGCTTAGGGGGGGGGCCTATGCCTGTCCTAACCGTGCAGTCACCCCGGGCCGCCCACGCCCTCCCTCCTGTCGCTCTCGGGAGGAAGCCACGGGTGCCCGGCTCGGCGTGCCCAGGTTGGAGCCGTGCAGGAGGCGCGGGAGGGATGCCCTGTAACCAGGCAGCGGGGGAACCAGGGGTTGTTTACCGCCCCCTCGGCACAGCCGCCTCCTCGCCCGCTGCCGCTGCTGTTAGTCACTGCAGAAGTGAGCATTCCCCGTGACTCACACGCACACACGCCACGGTTGGCTTGGGCAAGGAGTTTGGGGGTAGGGTGGCCATCCCCTGCCCTCCCCCCAGCGCTTGCCCCAGGCCCCCGGCCCTGAGGGGACGGGATGTTGAGACCGGCTTCATTCAGCCCACCTGGGCCCAGTGGAAACCTCGCTGTGGGCGTCCGGGAGAGCCTTCCCAGGGATGGTCCCGAGTGCCTGGAGTAGTCGCAGAGACGGCAGGGAGGGGCGTGTTTGAAGGCTGTGGGGCACTTTCACGAAAGTGCATGCTTTCATTGGGTCGTGAGGTGGAAACTGAGGCAGGAACAAGCCGCTTTGCTCCTCTCTGGGAAAGCCCCCGTCCTCAGCCACTTGGGAAAGTAGTGATGGGGCCCGGTTCCTGCGCCCACCCTCAGCCTCTGGGCCTGCATCCCACCTCAGTTCTGGGACTGCCTGGGAGGATCTGCACGAGCCTGGCCTCTGAGCCACAGCCCCAGCTATGTGCTCGGGCCACGAACAAGGGCAGGTGTGAGTGGGTGAGTGAGGAGGAAATGGAAGGCTAGAACCGTGTCGCCTTTCTCACCTTTAGCTCTAAAATGGGCTCTCAGGGCTTTGGGAGCCACCAGCCTACCATGTCCTTGTTCTCCCAGGACAAAAGCCTTGGGCTTCTCTCTTAGCTTCTAAAAAGCAGTCAGGCCCTGGTCCCAGTGCCTGTCACTCTTCAGCCTCCCCAAGCCCGTCCCTTCCCGCACCGGCTGCTGGGAGAACAGGAGCCGGAAGGGCGTCTTCGCCTGCAGCCGCTGGGGCCCTGTTGCTCCCCAGCTCGGTTTCACTTACTGCTGCCCTGCGGTCTCGGCTGAGCCTTTCTGTGTCCTGCGCCTTCTGGAAGGCAGTGGGCCTACTCCTGCCTGCGCTGGCAGCAGTGAGGGAGAGGGGCTAGGGAGGGGAGGCAGCGGCGGCGAAGTGGGAGCTGGCCCCATGGCAGCGCTGGGCCCCGCTGTCCTCCTGAGCTTTGGGCGCCTGGTTCCTGGGAGCCCAGCATGGCTGACCCTTCCTGCGTCCCCACAGGTCGTGTACTACTCCGAGATGCACAAGATCTTTGGAGACCTGACCCAACAGCTTGACCAGCCAGGCCACTCTGACGAGCAGCGGGAGCAGGAGAACGAGGCCAAGCTGAGCGAGCTCCGAGCCCTCTCCATCGTGGCCGACGACTGAATTCCCGTCACTCCCGGAAGACTCCTAGGACACAGCCAGCCTCTCTAGTCCTTGCCCCATCCAGGGCAGGCCCGTGCTCCTCACGCAGACTGGGGTAGGGGCGGCCCCGGTCGGCCTCGGCAGCCGTGTGCAGTGAGCGTCTTCGTCCCCTGAGCTGCAGCCTCCCCCACAGCCCCAGACGCAGGTAAGCAGTGCAGGAGAGCCCAGAGCGTCGCTGCCAGAACTACCGTCCAAAGTACGTCCAGGCCTAGGGCCAGAGCAAGCTGCAGCCCTCGGAGGGTCCGGGCCCTGCCTGCGTGGCGGGATTGCATCTACCTCCAGAGACCCCAGCCGGGGAGTCCAGTGGCCCCCCCGGCCCCTCGTCGCCTTTTCACTTTAAAGACTCTTTCCTAGGAGAGGCCACAACCCTGCCTGGAGGACAGAGAGCAGACAGGCTGGTCCCACGCAGGGGCGAGCCCTGCGTCATTCAGGTTCCCAAGGTAACGGGGACTCAAGGTAACTGCCCCGCCACACGGAATGTCACATGTCAATTCACAGGCCTCAGAGCAGAACCGTGGGTTTGTATCTCACCTGGATATGTGGGATTTTATTTTTTCAAGTAAAGTTTTCAGTAAAATGTCCATGTAGTATTGTGCTGTGACTTAAGGAGAGGAGGGGACAGCCACACTGCTTTCCCCAGGGTCCTGCCGCCCTCTGCTGAGCTGGCAGGACCCTCTCAACTCCAGCAGGCGGCGCTGCCCACAGCCCTGCTGGAGAGCCGCCCGGCAGAGCCCCAGGCTGAGGGCCAGGAGGACAGGGGAGGACACACTTGGTTTGTTTTTGACTTTGGTTTATTTAAAAAACAAAAAGCCAAAAAAAAAAAAAAAAAAACCAACTTTATATACAAAGTCAAACTGAAACCACGGATTATGGAAAGAGGCGAGAATTACGGGGGAACAGGGAGAAGGCCGGGCCAGAGCCAATACCACATTCTGAACACAGGAGCCGGGAAAGGGGTGCTGGTTTCTTCTGGCGAGTGTGTGGTGGCCAGAACACAGTGTCCTGTGACGAACACAGCCCCACACGAGCTTCCGAGCAGACTCCGCTCCCCGATGGCCAAGGGAGACCCTGCCCTGGAGTCTGCACCTGGAACCAGCAGGATTTGTGCCGTCCAGAGAAAGGGGGTTCTCAGCCCCAGCCACACTCCACGTCTGTCTCTTCAGTTTGTTGGCATCGGACCTTGTCACATAGTCGAAAAGCCTTTTCCTCCCGTCTTATTCTAAACTGGAAGAGGACAGGAGAAAGCACAAGACTAAAAGGGCCCCAGGAGAATTCCAAGGTTGAGGGCAAAATGGCATTCTAGGGGTGCAAAAGATGTATTTAGTTGTAACCGGAACCGGGGTTCCTCGCACATCCGTCCCACAGCGCACAGACCCCCACCCTGATGGCTTGACGTCCCCTCCAGAGGCTGAGCGCAGGGTCAGCCTCCCCTGCCCATGGCTCCGAGGTCTCGCTCCAGCTGCTTTCAGGTACCACAAGGCTGCAACTTCACCAGGTGCCAGCGCCGCCCTCACGGGCCGCGGCTCCTTGCCAGGCCCTCAGTTGCTGGGCGCGGGCTCCTCCTTCTCCACCCAGCTGTCAGCCTGCGTGATAAGAGGAACAAGCGTCAGGACAGGCAGGGAGCGCCCAGGCCTGCCAGCTGCTCATTCCATAGGAACCTGTGGGTGGAGGACAAAGGTGAGGCGACTGGGAGAGGGAAGGGGGGTGGTGACAGGAGCCGCAGCCGCCCCTGGCGTCCCTCCCCTACCTTTTCCACCATGCGCTGCATCTCCAGCTGCAGGGGCGCTAGGCGCCTCCGGAACTCCTGCAGCAGCCGCTGAAGCTGGCTCTTCTGTCGTTCAGCTGCCCGGGCCGTCTCCTCGGCCTCAGCCAGCCGGGTGCGCAGCTCCTGCATCTCTGCGGCCAGCGTCTTGTTTGTCACTTCCGTGGCTGAGAAGCGGTTATGGCTCTCCTCTGCGAGGCAGGGGAGGGAATACCAGAAAGACTGCTGCTCAGTCAAGCCTGGCACACAGGGCCGGGGCCCCCAAGCCCATGGAGTGGGGGTCCCCGCAGGTCTCTGCACGGCCCGCCCGTGCCAGCCCCAGGCTGCTCACCCAGCTTCAGTTCCAGTGTGTGAATCTTGTTCTCCAGGTAGAGCCGGCCGCTGTCCTGCTGCTCCGCGCGCTGCAGCAGGCTGCCCACGTTGATCAGGCTGCCGTTGTGGGGCACCAGGGCCTTGTGTTCCGTGGGCGCAGCACCTGGCTTTGCGCTCTTCCCAGAAGGAGGCAACAGGTCCAGGTTTCCTAGAAGGGGCCGTGAAGGTTTAAGGATAGGATCTGCGGAGGAGGGAGCAGCCTGCCCTGCCCACGCCCCAGCAAGGCTGCGGAGCACCAGGACCTACCAAAGAGCACCTCCTCGGGCAGCCCACCATCCAGGCCCTCCTGGCGGCTGTACTGGAGGCTCCGGTACTGGCAGATGTTCTGTGTCACCACCCTGCTGACCAGCTGCTTGGCCTGTAGAAAACACACCCAGACACGCACTGAGCAAAAGGCATCAACCTCGGTCCTGATGACATGCAAGACCCTAGAGCAGGAGTGAGCGCAGGCCACCCAGAGAGGACCAACGGGGCAGGAGAGGAGCGACCTGCTCTGCACTGAGCCGGATCCCGAGGGTCAGGAGGATCCTCTCCAAGTCTCGCCGGTGCAAGTAGCCACACCAGTTGGCATCGAAGAAGACGAAAGCAAGGAGACAGTCCAAGGGGAGCACGGCCGAGGGATCCAGCTCCTTGGGCTGCCAAGGAAACAGAGGAGCAGGAGTTGCAGGTATTTCTCCTAGTTGCTCCATCACCCAGGACACAACCCTTTCAAAATGGAGCAGCTGGAGCCAGCAAAGTGGCAGGCCTGCAGTCCCAGCTGCTGAGGGGGCTGACTCCGGAAGATGGCTGGAGCCCGGGAGTTGGAGGCTGCAGAGTGCTACGATGAGGCCTGTGAATGACCACTGTGCTCCAGCCTGGACAACACAGACGAGCAGCTTGGCTGGCAATGAGGCCACACTGCAGCAGGCCTCCTGGCTGGAGACACTGGACGAGACAGGTCCCCAGGCCTGTAACCCAAGGCCTCTGGGGCAAAGAACCCCTTCTGCTTCTCTCAGGAGAGGATCGGATGCTTCCCTGACTCACCCTGACGGGACAGTGAGATGTTCTGGAGCCTGTGAACATGCCCCTCCATAAGCCAAGACCCACATTTTGTCTTTCGTCCACCAAGAGGAGTTATGGGTGAGTTTCCCGCTCCCAGGAGTGAACCAGAGCCCTGCCAGGCCTCACCATATCCTGAAGCGAAGAGAACTCCATCTCTGACTGGTTTGAGGCAACGGACCGGACCTCCGAATCCTCCAGCTTTGCTCCTGCTACAGAAAGCCCCGGATAAACAAGCAGCAGCCTCCCGAGTCCTGACAGGAAACCACAGGTCCCGAGAGCCACTGTTCCCACTCCCCTCTGTCACCACCAGACGTACCAAACTCCTCCTCTCCGTCGTCCCTCAGGAGCAGCAGGTCCGGGTCCAGTGCCATCTCACACAGGTCCTCAGATGCCTCAGCCCGGGGCTTCTCTTCTTCCTCCCCGCCTGAAGAGGGCGGTTTGGACCCAAGCCCGTCCTCCTTCTAGGGAGACAGACCAGGGTGAGGAGAAGGGACGTGATTTCTGCAATGGCTAACAATAATAATGGCCAACATTTGAGTATCAACTATGTTCCAGGCACTGTGTTGAGAGCTTTGTAGACACAGTCTCACTTAACGTATTTAACATCATTCATTGCATGGGACTCAGCATGCCCAGGACACTTCCAGAGCCCTGGGATTTCCCTCAGGAGCTGATCTCAGTCCAGGAAGAAATTATGATTACGTGATAGTATTTATGCAAGAAGTAGAGCCAGTCGTGTTTTAGAAAAGGTTGGAAAAGTCTCTAGTTAGCCATCAGGCAATCAAACACCCCCACACGTCCCAGTGTTTTTAGTGACTGGGATTTCTGTGCTCTGGTGGCTCGGCGGCCACGCGCCCCTTCGCTCGTCCCTGCCACCTTCCCTTACCCTAGGCGCACCACTTCCTAACCGCCCTGGGCCTTCGTCCGTCCCAGGCTCCTCAGGAGTATGCAGTGGGAGGGAGGAGGGAAGGAGACGACACAGGAAGTGCCAGAACAGTGCCTGGTACAGATGACACTCAGATTAAGCAAAGCATTATCATTGGCAGGCCTCAGTGTCGAGCAGGGGTGACGGAGCTACTCACCAGCGGGGTGTCTGACTCGGCAGCTGTGCCCTCACTCTGTACCTCATCCTTGGACTCCTTGGCCACTTCCTCTTTGATGGCTTCTTCTTCCTTGGCCACCTCTTCCTTGGCCACCTCCTCCTTCTCAGGTTCAGGTGGGGACATGACCTTCTCGGGAAGGTTCAGCAGCATCTTATAAATCCTGTAGCCAAAATCCCTCTGGAGCATCTCCAGAAATAGCTCAGCCAGCACCACCACCTGTCGGGAGAGGCGTAGGGCCCTGAGCATCGGGAGGAAAGGGCACCGCGAGGTCCCCAGGACGCCTGCACCCACCTCAAAAGAGATCCTTTCTTTCGGCCTCCGATCCTCCACGATCGCATGGAGGGACAGGTTTACACAGCCAGGACGTGCAATGACAGCAGGTTCCAGAGGGGGTGGAGGAGCCTCGGGGAGGTCAGTGTCCATTTCCTGCTGTGTGGTGGCCTCGGGTGTCTCTGCGTTCCTTTTAGAAGCGTCTGCTGCTTGCTCTGACGCATCAGGGGTCTGTTCAGCAGGCTCTGTTTCCTGTAGCAACAGCCCCGCTGTGAGCCTCGGGGTCCTGGGGTCAGGGTACCTCCTTCCCCGGCTGTGTCCCAAGCTCAGCCTTACCCCTGGTGCCTCCTGGGCTGGGGGAGCTGCCTCTGCAGCTTTGTGCTGGCAAAGGGCCTCCCACTCTTCCAAAGTGGGCATGATGGTCCAGACGTCGGGCAGGTACACCACCACGGTCTGGAGCCGCCGCGGGGGTCCCGGCTGCAGGTACTGAAACTCAGCGAAGCGCCACCTGCTCACAGCAAAGGGAAAAGGAGATGCTTCAGTTTCCCATGGGTACTACATGGGCACACACGTGCCACGCTTGGGAAGTACAACAGGAAGGCGACACACCAATTCCTCAAGAAATGGTCAGTGGGTGGGGACACAGCAGACAGGTACTGCACAAGGTGCCAGGCCGCAAGGGGGGCGGAGCGTGGCTTCAGGGCTCAGCTGGCCCTCAGCACACACCCCCACGCTGGCCCCATTCATGCCCACGGCACCCGTGAGTGTGGCAGCCAGGGCTGGAGGCGGCAGGGGAAAGCCAACTGCAGAGGGGGCGGGGGCCGGGCCTGCCCCACACACGCTCTCCACCAGCAGGCCCCGGGCACGGCTCGGAGGCGGCCACTCACCACTTGGTGCAGGTGCTCAAGTCAATGCCGGTCTGGGCCTGCGCACAACGGATAGCGGTGCGCACCAGCACCTGCGGGTCGCCCTGGGGGTCGAGGCCATCCAGGGTGGGAGACCATTCGCCCCCGACCAGCACTGCTTCTTCTTCTTTCCGGCCCAGCAAAAACTGCAAAAAGAGATCAAGGATGAGAAAGAGAAAAATACACCCTCCCTGGGTCTCCCACTGCATGGTAAGGCTGATTCCATTAGTCAGGAACTAGGGCAGCAGGAAGTGGTCAGTCTACCACACGGGCTTCTCTGTCCACCCACAGGAACCAGCCACCTGAATCTGGCAAGTGAGAACATCTCTGAGCCAGATTTTCCTCCTGGGTAAAGTGAGGGGCATTTCAACACCTTGTTTCTCCATGTTGACGCGCAGGAGCCCAGGGGCTGGACGTTGTCAGGGAGTGCGCGCGCCTCCCACCCTGCAGCTCCTGTAGCTCTTACCTTAACCTGCTTCAGAGGGTGTTCTGGCACCTCCCTCGGCTCAGCCGTGTCATCCACAAAGAGCATGCAACAACGGTACAATTCCTCGAGCCCCGGGGAAGACAGCAGCAGTACCTGTGCAGAGGTGGCAGGAAGGAGACACTCAGAGCCTCCTCCAGCCACCCACAGTGATATAAGGTAAAGGAGCCCAGTGAACTCACCTTGGAACTGTAAGCGGGGTCACTGTCTGCGGGGACGGGCTCAGCACCAGTGTCCGGAGCTGCCTCCTTCTCACGAGAGACCTGGATCCGGCTCGGATGATGGAAGGAAAAGGGCTGGCTCAGAGGGAAGGCTGACAGCCAGCTCAGGTGCACGCATAGCACATCCGAGGGGACCAGGAGGCTGCGGTAGCGGCGCTGGAGTTCTAGGAAGTCACAGATGGGGCTGAAGGAAGACAGCAAGGGAATCCATATTGAACAAAGACTAAAACATTAAAAAATGAAACCATGAAAGACTTGGAAAAAAACTGACAAACTGTTTTTCAGTCTGAGAAAGAACTAAGTGAGGTACCTAAGCTATAAAAGGTAAAGATGGATCAGTTTGACCACTTCATTTACAATCTCTATATGGCAAAAGAGTCAAACTGAGAAAGGGAAAAAAAACACTGCAATACTTGATGGAGAAATGGGTCACTGTCGTAATATAAAAGGAACTCACAAATCAATAACAAAAAGTTCAAGAGCCTAACAGAAAATTGACACCAATAGGTACTTAACAGAAAAAGAAATATATGAGACTTAAAAGCCCATGAAAATATGCTCAGTCTCACTCATAATTAAAGACACACAAATCACATCACTTTTCACTAATTAGATAGACCCGGGTGGAAAAAGTCTGGTAACACCGTTGGCAAAGATGGGGAGACAAGCATTGCCCAGTCCCCTTGGTGAGAGTGTGAATGGGCACAGCATCTTTGGGAGAACTGACAGTAAGAATCAAAACTTCAAACATCATCTCTACAAAAAATAGAAAAATTAGTTGGCATAATGTATGCCTGTAGTCCCAGCTACTCCGGGACACTGAGGCAGGAGGAGGATCGCTTGAGCCCAGAAGTTTGAGGTTGTGGTGAGCTATGATGACACCACTGCACTCTATCCCTGGCAACAGAACAAGACCCTGCCTTAAAAACAAAACAAAACAAAACAAAAAAGCCCTTTGAGCCAGCTACTCCATGTCTAGGCAGTGATCTCAAAAAACACAGAAGGATGTTTATTTTAGAAATATTTAGGATAGAGTGCAAATGGAGGAATGCTTAAATAAATTATGGTTCACCTATTCAGTGGAATATTATGTAGCTTCTAAAAAACAAGACTGAGCTAGTAAACGTTAATACGGAATCAAGTCTAAGACATAGGATGTGAGAAGGCCGAGTGCCAACAGTATGTACGATAGGGCTCCTTTTGTTTAAAACAAGTCTGTAAGAACACACGTGTGTTTGCACGGACCACATTGCACACATGGAAGACGCTGTTACCAGCAGCAAGTGTCAGTCCCCCTCAGCATTGCCACTCACCTGTCAACAGTGTAGGGGGTGAGATGGACTCGGTAAGGAGGCAGGTCATGCCTTGGCTTCTTAGCACCCCAAGGCTCTCCACCAGCCCGCTGTTTGCGTTTCTTGGAGTCGTAGTCATCGCTGCAGGTTGACCCATCACCAAAAGAAAGAAACCACATTGTTACGTATGTATTCAGCACATACTGGTCTAAAAAGAAAGAACTGGAATCATTCTAATCCCCAACATGCGTTAAGAAATGGATAAAGCAGCCATGCCAACAGCCACGTGACAGCATGTTACCAAGATATTAAAATGGATATTTAAGCTCCTGTAACAACATAGAAAAACACTCATATGTTAAGCAAAAAGTATAGTACGCAACACCATGTATACAGTAGGCCTCAACTGTACAAAAAAAAAAGCTTTAAAAGACTGAAAGGAAATAAAATATTAATAGTAGATGCCTCTGATAAACTCATGAATAATTTTCTTCTATTTTTCTGAACTTTGTGAATTACAGTTATGTAGTTTTCTGAAATGAGAAAAAATTGATTTTTCTTTTAACAACAAGAGATACGCATATGGTACCATTTACGGGTTCTATAAAGTAAACCTTCTTAGACAGTTCCTGGTAACAAACCCTTAACAGTGCACATTAACATCATAAAAATACTCAAACCCTTTGCTCCAGTAATTCCATCATTCTCAAAAATTTATCCCAAGGAAGTTAATTCAAAAGACGAAGAAAGGTTGTAGTAGGAAAATGGCGAGCAGCATAAACTGAGAATGAGAAAACCACACACATGTCCAGCAATACCCAGATTTTTATAGTAGATAAAAATAATCATCGTGCAGCCACTAAAGGAATTGTGAGGATTATGCTGCAATATGGAAAAATGCTTAGGAATCACAAAAGTAATTTGAACTGTAAGGTTAAAACTGCAAAAAGTAGGCACATGTACAGCTAAAAACCAAGCAAGAGCACAGGAGGAAAAAGTGGCAGCAAGTGAGTTTCCTTTTCAAAATTATTTTCTCAAGTTCTTTAATGCCCACCTGTTAATAACAGATGTCTTTAAAGGGAAAGAAGCCAAAACCATACATTTTCATATCTTAATTTTATATAATAGCATGCACTGCCTTATACATTTGGGTACAGTAAGTAAAAACAGTAGAGGAGAAAAGACCTTTAGACCATTCATTCTAAATGCCTGACTCATAAAGGAACAGTCCCCCACATCACAAGAGAAATAAAATCAGCTGCCATTTCTCCTTGCCCAGGTAGCTGCACTGAGTCTATGCACCAGGTTTTTGTTCTTCCTCTTAGACCTGCTTGGTCCTTTCCCTGCTCATGACACGGCAGTGACTAAGCTGATTAGATTCAACATGAGACTTTTGTTCTTTTCTGTTTGCCTGGATCACTTCCCTATTCATGAGCATCTCCATCCAGAGCCTCCTTTTCTCCCCTGGCTGGGACGCCAGCGCTTCCCCGTTTCTAACAAAGACCTGGTCCAAAGTCGTTTGACAAGTCTCTTCGGCTCTCCCGTGACTAAAGGAACTCCAGTAAATGCTGTCAACCTCTAGCTAAACTGTGTGTTCCACCGAATCCTGTGGATTCAGTGGCCAGTTTTATCCCTTACTGTCAACTGTCAGGAGGTCACAAGGCAGTACCAGTGACAACATCTCAGTACCTGCAGCAGCAGAAGCCCACCTGGATAGACCTGCCTAAAGACCTCAGTAGTTTACCAGTACCTTCCCATGGAGACATTGTTCCCTGCATCCCAAAGCCTGGAATTCAAAATAAAGCTTGGCTTCCGTGCAAACGCTAATATGGCTGAGTCCTTTATAAATTAAAAGCTGCTCCCCCAGAGTGACCCACTTACTGTCACCCCTTTTCCTACTCTGCACATTCTCTCCACTGACTGACGGTGATATCTCCCTCTCAGGCTGATGCAGACTGACTAGCCCTTATCTGAAATGCTTGGGACCAGAAGTGTTTTGGATTTCTGATTTTTTTTGAATTTTGCAATATTTGCATTACACTTACAGGTTGAGCATCCCAAATCTAAAAACTGGAAATCTGAAATGCTCCAGGGAGCATTTCCTTTGAGCATCATGTCAGTGCTCAAAAAGTTTCGGATTTAACAGCAT
Source organism: Eulemur rufifrons (assembly GCF_041146395.1). Classification (NCBI taxonomy): domain Eukaryota; kingdom Metazoa; phylum Chordata; class Mammalia; order Primates; family Lemuridae; genus Eulemur; species Eulemur rufifrons. Next base: position 8,426,295 of record NC_090994.1, read on the forward strand.
TTCAGATTTTCAGATTTGGGATGCTCAGCCCGTTCTTGCACAGGCCTTGCATGGGGCCCAGCACATCCAGGACAATCAAAGGAAACTGACTTCACAGAAGGCCGACCTGAATTTGAACCTAAAGCAGAAAGTCTGTAGCAGTCACAGATTTCCACTCGGGTGACATTGTCTCTAGAGGCCTTGCTATGATCATGTAATGGAACCTTTAATAAATCCACAGAAAGTGAGTGGGGGAGCCCCTGGAAACAAGACCAGGAAGGTGCACAGGACCGGGGGTGGGGGTGGGGTGCATGCCAAAACACACACCCGTGACTGGAGAATGGGACAAAGGAAACACCACGGAAGCCAATCCTAGATAAAGATTCTCCCGAGTTAGAATTCACAATGACCTACCCCAAGGGAACAAATGCTTCAGCACAGAGACTAGCTACGTCACTTGGCCTAAACTTTTTCTCTGAGTTACCCCATGCTCCTTTGAAGTGTTTACATGGGTTTGCATTGTCAGCTCTTGCCGTGTAATCCTCTACTGGCATTTGGGATGGGGGTGTTTTCTTCTATGTACTGCATTCATTTCAAGAGAGAGCTATAACAGGAAGGAACTTTCTGGAGTGATGGAATGTTCTAAATCTTAATAGGGGTGAGAGTTACATGGGATTTTCCATTTGTGAAAATTGTCCATTAAGACTTACGCATTTCAATCTACATAAATTTCATCTTTAAAAAAAATCAAGGGGCAGTGAGGAGATGGAGGTAGGGAAAGAAAAGAATGGCAGATAATGATTCGATGATAGCTGTTAAAGCTGGGTGATGGGTATTCATGAGGGTTCATCACACATTTCTGTTTACTTCGTATAAATTGAACTTTTCCATTATAAACAGTTAAAATGAAGACAGAAGTAGAATGAGTTGTAAACTACTCTAGAGCTTAACCCATAGAGATATTAGCAAAAACACACAGAATGAGAGGAGAGATGGAAGCTGTGAACGGACAGAGGACAGACAGTATGCTCCCCAAAGTCCCCAATGCTCACAGACAACACAGGATCACCTAGGATGCCCCTCAAAGGCTCAAATGCTTGCTCTATGAATGGCCAAGAAAGCTATCTGCTCGTTCAAGGCACAAGGCTTGAATTTCTGAGCAGAGTGCAACATAATGTTCTAATACCATTCTAATGTATACATTGTATACATATATAAAGAAACATTTGAAACTAGTAATTAAAACATACTACAATGTTACTTTTCTCAACATGTTGCTATTTTCTTGAAAGTTTCAATTCTTGGTATCTCAATCTTAGGGACTAGAAATAAAAAATTTTTTTTTTTTTTTGAGACAGAGTCTTGCTCTGTTGCCCCAAGTAGAGTACAGTGGCGTCACCATAGCTCACTGCAACCTCAAACTCTTGGGCTCAAGCGATCCTCTTGCTTCAGCCTCCCAAGTACCTGGTACTACAGACATGCACCATAACACCCAGCTAATTTTTCTATGTTTAGTAGAGACGGGGGTCTCACTTTTGCTCAGACTGGTCTCGAACTCCTGAGCTCAAGCAATCCTCCTGCCTAGGCTTCCCAGAGTGCTAGGATTACAGGCATGAGCTACTGCACCCGGCCAAGCAATCATATATTTAAAAAGTATCTCAACATGATGAACTATATCAAATCCCTGCTTGCTAAACCAGTGTGTATAAAGTTCCAATATTTATCTATACATTTCAGTGTGTCTGCCGATTTCAAGGAAAGAGACTAGGATCTAGCTGTAGAAACAGAATGTCAGTGTCAACAGGTGGCCAAAAAAGGGACATTACTCCTAAAGGAAAGCAAAACATCTTTTCTGCATAATCATCCTCTTACCTTCGGCCCTGATCCAATCGTCCGTGAGGGCCCCGAGCAGGAAATCTGTTCAGGTGGCTCAGGTGAAGTGTGTGGGATGTCTGGAACAGACTCAGAGCTGCAGAGAGGAAATGGCCAGTGACTCAAAAACCCTAAGAAACCTGTCCAGCTTCCCCCTCCCTTTCTTCCGGTGCACAGAAGTACCCACTTCTATTCTGACAGCAGCAACTTGAAAGTTACAAGCCCCTTCATCCAAGAGTACCCCATAAAGCCACACCCCAACAACCAAGCCACTGGTACTCACGCTTCTGAGGAAAGAGTGGGGGAATCCGATGAGGCTGAAAGATCAACTGAGGCTGAGCTCCCAGGATCCCTTGCTTCTGGCCCAGGGCTGCCACATGCAGAAGAGGAGGTGCTGGGGACTTCAGTAGGGGCTGCAGGATAGTAGCCAGGAAATTCAGGGGATCACATGGTTGACTCATTCACTACCCTGGAAAGATGCTGTCCCAGCCCCTCGACAAAAATAACATCCTTGCCCAGCCATCAGGGCCCAGGACTTCCGTCCCTCCCCTTTCCAATGCGCATGCTCAGGAGAGGTGAATACCTGGTTGGAGAGCGTTTGCACCTTGACAGCATTCCAGGGCACCGCCTGGCCTGGGTTGTATGCAGCCTTCACCAGCACCTTCTCACCCAGCTGGGGCAGCCGGCCCTTCACCACGCTGCCAGCACACAAGCCAGGAGGCCCGTCAGGACAAGGACCCTGGCCAAGCCACCCTAACTGCCCCCATGAGAATCTCCATCAAGATTTCTCACATCTTGCATAAAAACAGCAAAGCAATGGCTTTGGGGGTGGGGGAGCCACCAGCATGGTGACAGAACTGAATCCAATAAGCATTTCTGGTAGGGGACCAGCCTCAAGCCTACCTTAGCTGAAAGAAGACCTCTTCATCCACCACCCCAAAGTAGTCGTGCAAGCTGGTAACAATGCCGGTGAAGACCCGCTGCTTCTCCCCACCCTGTAAAGGAAGACTGCAATTTAAAAAGTAACAGGGAGCAACTTGGGCAAAACCTCACCCTGCCTCTAGGGTCTCATTTCTGTCCCCACCCCAGCTCAGTGCACTGCATCGAGATGCAAGTATACAGCGGATTGCATCGAGAAGTACACGTATACAGCGGACATGATCCATCTTTGGAGTGGGGGACAGTTGAGTTAATTCTTGGCTCACAAGCTTCTTTTAGGATTTCTAGTTCTTTAATTCCAAGAGGCACCCCAAAGATTTCCCTAGAGGCAGAAATTAAGACTCCCCAGTATGAGAGGTGTCTAGTCACCTCCATACTGGCCCACTACCAAGACAGGGGTCTGAAACAATGAATACTATTCTGTAAGAAATGAAAGAGCATCAGGCATCCACACATGCTGGGTAGTCCCAAGGGCTGAAACTCACCACGAAGGATGCCCAACCTACCTGAAGGTGCCTGGCATTTTGGGACAGGTCTGTGGCCACAGGAGGAGTGAGCAAACCAGGAGGAGGGCCCAGAAGAGATGTTGAAGCTGTGCCTATGGAGATAGAGAAGCGATCTCCAGGAACTGCACCTACCACCTTAAGTACTAGAATCAGCTAGAGGATACAGTAAACCCAACGTGCAAAGCACCAACCAGCTCCTCCAGAGGGCTTCACTGGCAACCACTGGGCATCTCCTGTTTGCCTAAGAACCAGCAGCAGCAACTTGCTCTCCACCAGGGAAACTCCAAAAGCCAATTTTTGAAACTAACTCCAGAGCACATACTTCCTAGTATGAGGCCAGGTAGGGAGAAAAGTGATCACCTGAGAAGTTGCGTCCCCCTGGAAGCGGGTTGATCCGCTGGCGCTTAAACTGGGACATTGGGAATGCTGTCCTCTTTCAGAGTCTTGGGAAAAAACCTTCAATCGAAAAAGAAATACATTAACAGCTCATATGGGAGATTTCTATCTACCCCCAGAAAGGTGGAGAACCTTAAGCAACTAAGGATCTTCGGGAAAGCAGGGGAGGTGGACGCTGAGACTGAATGAAGGCCATGGACGGAGAAAATGTAAACAAAGTAAATAAAATGAGAAATTACATTATTTCCAGTTTACCCTCACAATAACCCAGCGGTGAGGGATATTTTCATACTGTTTCACAGCAAAGGAAACTGACGCTCAAAGAGATCGAGAGACTTGCCGGGGCCACGTAACTAGTTAGAGAAAAAACTGGGACTCACACCCAGGTCTCCCAACAACTTAGCGTTCCTCTCACTATGCCACGCCACCCCCAGAGTAGTTGCTGGGGTGGAGGGCTGGAAAGAGCCCCGGTGACATTCATTCATTCAAAAACATCCGCCGAAACCCTCCACGCAGGGCCCGGGAAAATGGAGGAGGCCGGTGCGGGCGAGGAGACGCTGTGGGCCCGCTCCCCGGAAGCCTGGCCCGTTGTTTCCCCGACCGGCTGGTGGGAAGGTGGCTCCCTGGCCGGCCGAACGCAAAACGGGCTGCGCGCCCGCCCTCCTGCTCCCACGCTCTGAGGCCCTCCGTTCCGGCCTCAGCAGCCGCGGCGCCAGGTGTCCCGGCCCGGCCGCAGCTAGGCCGCTGGGGGAGGACGAAGGCGCGCGGTTTCTCCTCCTCCCGCCCGCCCCCAGGGCCGAGGCCGTTGCCAGGGAGACCGGACTTGCAGCCAAAGGGGGGCTCGGCTCCTTCTGCGCCCCGCGCATCTTCGCCGCCCGGTCCTCGCAGCCCCTCGGCCGAGGCAGGGGCGGAAGGGCGACGGAGCGGAGGGGCGGGGGGTGGGCCTCCCCTACCTACCTGCGGGCCAGGGCCGCGACACCGGGGGGACAAAGACACCCGGAACCACCACAGCCGCTGCTGCCGCCGCCACCGGAAGCGTCTCTCCGGAGGCGCGACCACTGGTCGGAAGCTGCCACTCTCCCGGATATGGTCCCTCCCTCGTCACCACCGACCTCTCCCTTCCCCCACGCCGGCCTGCCATCCCGCTGCAACTGGGGAACGGAAGTGCGCCTTCCGGGATCGGATGCGGTTTAAGAAGCCGCGCCTGGTGTCCTCGCTTAAGTGTCCGTGTAGAAAAGTAGGCATCAGAGCATTGGTTCCTAGGCTCAAAGTAGCTGGAGCTGAACCCCAAAACGCAAGGCAGCGCGCACCGCCTGCTACCTCTGCCTCACTCTGGCAGCGCCAAGAGTGCAGCAGCAAGAGAACCAGCCCCTCCTGACTAGAAGAGGATGCCTGAGCAGTGGCCATTTCTAGGAGACATTCCTGTGGCTTACTCAAGCCATCCCTAGCATTCTGTGCTTCCATGGACCGCACCCCCACAACAGCCCTGGGTGTGAGCAAGTCAGGAATCAGTGCCCTAATTCTCAAATACGAAACCTAGGAGACTTAGATGACATGACTTGCTCAAAATCTTGCCAGGAAACTGGCCATTTTAGTCCCTGTTAGTCCTGCCTCCCCATCATCCCTCTCGTCTAGCACCCTGCTAGCACCTGTGCCCTCCCCTTTCCCGTTCACTTAACATTCACGAAACACTTTGAGGCAATTTAATCTCATTTTATCCTCATAACAAGCCTGTGAGGTAGGTAAGGCAGGATCGTTATTCCACGTGGGAAGCTGTGGCTCAGGAAACTTGAGACTTTGTCAGGATCTAAAAACTAGTAGGAGCTTCTGGTTTCAGTTCTGACATGTAAAAGCTAGCATGGAGCAGAGCAGCTGAGAATGGACTTTGAAGGTTACTCTGCTGTCCCTCGTGTTGTCCCTGGTCGTCCCCATTCCTGGTGCAGTCTTCAGGGGCTCTGCTCCAGGGGGCAAGACTCCATGCAGAGGCAGCCAAGGCAGCACCATCTTCTGTCCCAGAGCTGCCAGTGCAGCCATGAGGAAGAGAGTTCAGGAACGGCCCACTGTGGAACGAAGGTCAGTTCCATCCTTCGGCAGTTACGTCACCCAAAAGACCAACCTTTGGATGCACGATGCCAGAGGAGATGGTTGGATCCAGGCAGTTGACAACACTGCAGTCCCACAGAAAGACTCATTGTTCACAATTCCCCATGTGTAACATGCTGGGCCCATACAGATGACCAAGCCACACTCCATGGATGCCTGATAAGTTAGTTCACATGGTCTATGTCCAGGGGTTCTGGCAAGGAGAAGAAGCCCTAGAGCTGCCAGATCTTGGGGGCCTCTTGGGGCAACAGGGCTCCTCTGCCAGGCTGCTTGGAGGAGAAATATTCAGCCCTTGCCCTGGGGAGAAGGGCAAGTGTCAACAGCTTTTCCTGGCAGTGGGGAGAAGCAGCAACAGGGCAAAGGGCAAGGAAGACTTCATGGCAAGTCCCCTCCACCCAGGTCACCTGCTGCACCAAGAGGCCTCAGCATACAGAAAGGTGTTTTGCTCGTTGCTTCTTAACCACTAATGATGGCATAATGGTTTTCCGGTGGGTGAAGCACTGAGGCCTTTCAGGGAGGTGGTCCCTGGGCTCAATCCTGTAGAAAAGAAAAGGAGACATTGGGCTAGAAGGAGGAAATGAAGGTAACGGTGGCCCCCAAGTTGAGAGAATATTGTGTATCTGCTGTGGGGAGCCCGAGGATGTCAAATGACTTGCTGCTGCTTCCCCCTGGAGAATTATTCAGGACAACCCTGGGACAGGATGGACTGCACCCACTGTGGAATCATTTGTGCCTTCACCTGGCTCCCCCTGCAAACCCAGGGAGGGGCCTAAATTCCAGCATCGAGGGGTGAGGGCTTGCTGAGCTGGGGTGAGGAGCTTTCCCATGTTCTGCTCCTGTCACTGACTTACTGTGTGGCTTTGGGAAAGCAACTACCCCCAACTCTACCCAGAACCCAGCCTCCTCATCTGAAAATGGGGTGTTTTAACTACTTTCTGTTTCTTCCAGCACCCCCTCCAAGACCATCAATGCCTCTCAAGTTTCATAGGGACAAAAATGACAAGGAGCAGGACAATCTCAGCATTCTGGTTCATTAGTCTCCTCTCCCTGCTCTAACCTGGGCTGAGCATAGGACTCACCTGGGGCCGGAACTGCTGGGAGGGGTGGGGGACTCAGGCTGTTGATGGCTTCTCCAGCGGATCCGGTTGAGTAGGACCTTGACCTTGTCCCAGTGGGAGGGATCCCGCTGAGCAGAGGATGAGAGGTCACCACAAAGCCCTCCCCACACACATACCCCCAACCAAGCTCCCAGAGACAGCTGTCATCACAGCCAGGACAAGTCACCTGCTCCAAACAGGAATCAATCCTGTCCTTTCCCCAGCGTATCTGGCCTGTAGGGTGCCCATATGTCCCCACCACCCCCATCCCACCCCACCCTATCCTACCACCTGCCGCACATACACCCACCACTTACCTTGTGTCCCTGGCAGCACGGAAAGCTGGGAGTTGGCTCCACTGGGGCCTCTGGCAGCCTGGGAGGGTTGGTGCTGGCTGCCTTTGCCCCTTCAGAAAGAGAGTCAGGTTACCCAGGGCCAGGGACAGGAAACCACCCTATCAAGCTATGGCTCAGGGGGTCTGCTGGTGAGACCCTGGGCAGGCAGATGGGGCAGGCAGAACATAGAGGGAGACACATCGCCCCTCACCTGTCTCTTCCATCTGGCTTTGCAGCTCCCATGGCCCCTGCACCGCATTGCCTGGGGCGTGTGAGGGTGAAGGCAATGGGGCCACGGCCAACTCCTCCTCGGCAGGATCCTGTGCACAGGGGAGAGTGGGCCAGCAGGGCCAAGAGAGGGCGGAGACTATTCTGAAGGCAGCCACGGTTCTAGGGGTCCTGCCCCTCCTCTGCCTCCCTCACTGGATGGCCTGACAACGCCCCCCCCCATGCCTGGCTCCCACCACACTCACCCCAGGGAGCCTCTGGGTCTGGAGCTGCAGGTAGAGCTGCTGGAGCCTCGCCATCTGCTCCAGCACCAGGCACAGGTGTTCCAGGTAGCGGAGACCCTGGCCTGGGAGGCAGGCCCAGGCTGCAGGCCCCAAGTCCCTCACCTGCGGGACACAGTGAGGTAGGGGAGACTCCTGAACTCAATCAGACCCCCACCCCACCCCAGGCAGCCAGGCATGGCCAGCCAGCAGATGTGGGCAGAGCAGGTGGCAGAGGAGGAGCGCACCCAGCTGCCGCCCCAGCGCCCAGCCAGGCTGGGTTTCAGGCAGGGCCGGCGGCTGCCTACCTCCTCTGCGAGGGTGGCTACCACAGCAGGGAGTGGGGTGAGGCAAGAAGCTATGACACCACCGGGCAATTAGGAGCAAGGAGCGCCGCACCCCGAGAGAGCTCCGGGGAGAGCCAGCACAGGGTGGGCTGTATCCATCCCACTGTCCCCAGCCTGAGAGCTGGCACTCACCACCTCTGACGCTTCCAGGCCTGCCTCTCCGTCCGTGTCTGCCTCAGTGGACTCCTGTTCCCCTGCTCCAAAAAGAGGCACTTCATACTCTGGCTTGCTTGGTGGCTGCAGGGGGCGGTGTTGTCCTGACAAGCTGGCGGGCCGGTGCGACCGTTCCAGCACCTGCTCCAGCTTACGGCTGGCCAGGAGCCGGCCTCGCTGAGCTGGGAGCTCAGGGCTCCCCAGGGGCTCAAAGTCCAGAGAGTCCTGAGAAAGGCCTGGTAAGGTGCCCAGGGGGCTGTCCCCAACAGCCATCTCCACTCCTGAGTCCCGGGAGGCCAGTTTGAGAAGCGTCTCCTGCCTCCCAACACCTCTCAGCTCACCACCCCACTGCCAGGAGTCTGCTGAGCATCCATGAGCCACGTCCGGGATGCGTCTGTAGGTGCTGGTGACTCCAGGCACTACACAGCCACGTGCCAGGTCCTCGCCAGCCCCATCTGCAAGGAGAGTCAGTGTCAGGCTGGGCACAAGGCCCCCAACGCCCCCAGCATTCCTGGCAGCTGGCAGCACTCCCTGGGAGGAGTGTCCTGGACTCGTGATGAAGGGAGGATGCTGGACAGCCACGGCCCCGCCCAGATAGTTCCCAGCTCTGCTGGAGACACGCACGGATGGGGGCCCCTTCTTGACAGTAATTGTAGCAGTAAGGAGCCCAGGCCACAGGAGCCCTGTGCGGCCCCCACTAGGGTGGGCCACAGGCTCTTCAGCTGCTCCCCCAGGGGAGCAGGGCTGTGCCCGCCTCCGAGAGACGGGTAAGGGCACAAAGACAAGCCTGGGGACCACACTGCTCTCCACCCCCGAGCATCAGGATGCAAGATGAAGCCGCTCTGGGGAGAGTGGTCAAAGTAACAGCTCTGGCCACGTTGGGGTTTCGTCCTTTTAAGTGAGAAATTAGTGAAGATTTTGCGAAGAGTTTAAAAGGAACGACTTAAGTGAAAGGAAGGGAAGAGGGGAGCACCCACTCATTGTCACCTCTGTGCCAGGCCCTCTAGTGACCCGGGTGCAGAACCCGAGCCCGCCAGGTGGAGGATGGAAGCCAATCCGGCCCCGTCTGGGGAAGAAGCCGGCCGGGAGGCCTGGAGATGCCCGCACCGCCCGCTGGCCTGGGGCGCGCACCGAGGGCGCGGGCAGCGGAGTCAGGCGCCCCGGCCGGAGCCCGCAGGCTCGCGTCAGGGGGTGACAGGGAAGGCACCCACAGGAAGAGGGATGGAGACGGTGGCTGGTTTAATACCAAAGCCCAGAGGGTCTCCAACTCGCGAGGAGCCCCCAGCCTAATGTCTCCGCCCCTGAAGGGTGGCGGGCGCGGGGGCGGCCCCGGGGCAGCGGGCCCCGGCCGGCCTGGGAGCTGGCGACTCACCCCGGCCGTCCACGGCGAAGACGCGCCGCCGGCCCAGCATGGCACGCTCCCGCCACAGCCTGCGCGGCGTTCCCGGCCCGTCCCCCGCCGCTCGGGCGGCTCAGCGCGCGCGTCCAGACCCGGCTGGGCGCGGCCCGGGGACACTCCCGGCGGGGGGCGGGGCGGGCCAGGGGCGGGGAGGGGAAGGAGGGGCAAGGTGCGCGGGCTAGCTGCCACCACCCCTTGCCCGACCGCCGTGCCGCCCCCAGTGCTGGCTGGGGCGAAGTTAAGGGCCCGAATCCGCTGTCCTGCGAGGAGCGCGGCCCCCGCCTGGGGACGCCGTCGGGCTCGGGGCGCCGGCAGCCCGCCCCACCCGGTGCACACGCCGGGGCTGTCTTCCTGCCGCCCGCCTGGAGCCCGCGGGTGCGGGGGGAGGACAGGACGGAGCCCGGAAGGAAACAGCCCCACGTGCTGGCGGTGGGAAGTGCGCGGACCGGGACGCGGGCTCCCGGGGCTTTGGGGTAAATCTCTCAGGAACCTGGCGCGATGAAAGGGGACTCCGTTCCTGCCCCGCGGGAAATCCTTTACTACAACTGCAGGGCCCTTGTGTGTCCTGAGCTAGATCTGAAGCCCTGCCGTCCCACGCCTCATCCCGGGTCCCCTAAAGCTGGGGGCTGGGTGGGTGTTTCGGGCCTGGGGAGACGTGAGCCAGCGGACAGGAGCAGCCCCCAGACTGGGCCAAAGTGTAGATGCTTCCCTGTCCCCACCCATCCTTTTGGCCGTGGGATTCCACCACCCACGCCCCATCCTTAAAGGAGGTGAGACAGCCCGGTGACCAGACAGGGCTGGAGGAGGAAAGCCTCCTCCTCCTCCTCCTGAGGGAGGGGGCAGGGCTGGAAAAAATCCCAGCAGGACCCAAATCCCCCGGAGGCAGATAAGGGAGCTGGGGACGTGCGAGCTTGCACCTGGGCCTCTGGGGGAGGGGCTGAAGCCCCGCCACTGGAAGGAAGTGGTTTTTAACTGGGAGGGAGAACACAGTCTGCCCACCGCCTCTGCTCCCTGCTCCTTCCCGCCCTCAGACGCCGTCCACTGGAGCCTTCATCAAAGAGCCACCAACTATCAGATTTTATAACTTTACAAGCTAGGGAAACTGAGGCCCACAGCCAAGCCCTGGGCAGGCAGAATGAGAGCCAAGTGCCTGAACTGCCGGCCATGTCTCAACACCCTGCTGCTTAGGTCCAAGCCCTCCCCTGCCAGCCATGGGTCCCCTGGGTCGCCCTTCTGGGCCCCATCCTCCTGGATACTCTGTCTCCCCCACCCCAGTCTGCTTCTGCCCAGGCAGAGAGCGAACCCGAGAGTGCGGGGCCTGGCAGGGACTGCCTTAGGCAAGTCCAGGCAGATATGTGGCAGCAAAGCCCCCAGCCCTGCCAGCCGCCACTCCAGGGCAGGAGGGCTGGAGGGCAGGCCACTCAGGTGGCTTCCTCCCTCCAAGGTGAAAGGGTGAGGAGGTGAAGAGGAGGGAGCCTTTGCCAGTCGCGCCCTGAATTTGGAGAATGTGGGGCGGATTCCAAGCAGTCTCCGTGGTGACTCTGGGGCAGGAATGCATCTGGAAACAGGAAGCCCAGCCAGCAGGAATGCAGTGTCTCAGCACAACGCTTTGTGTGTGACTCAAAAGAACACCCCCCACACACACACACACACACCCCAGCACACACGGCGCACACTCCGGCCATGCCACGGCCCCCACCCTCTGTGCCAGTGCACACGCAGCAAGGTAGGAGCCCTGTAGGATCTGAGACCGAACCCCCGAGGTGGGGGCCTGCGTGCTTCCCCCGAGTGTGGCAGCCCCAAGCTCAGAGCCCAGCCAGGCCTTCACCTCCCAGAGGGCTCTGTGGCCCTGTGTGACCGGCCTTGGTCCCTCTGAGCAATGCAGGAGCAATGGGAGGGCAGACAGCCACGCCCCACTGTGTGCCTGGCAAGATGAGCAGCCACCCTGAGTTCCTGAGACAGAGAGTGGCCAGAGCACAGTTGTCCTCAGGCTGAGGCCAGGGATGCCCAGTGGTCCCTGCGCCACTGTGGGGAAGTCCCACCGCCGGAAACCTGTTTCCTGCAAGCCAGCCTGAGCTGGCCCGGAGGCAGGAAGGCAAAGCCAGGAGCCCGGAGGCGGCTCCTGCCAGCCTGGGGAAGGCTGGGAAGGGCTATGGTGGCCTCCCGTTGTGGCCAGGTGGCTGGAGCTGTTCCTGGAAGGCTGCCTCTGGTGACAGAGGGGCAGGAGCGCCCCCACCAGCTGTAAGCCAGAACCCCAGGACCCCTGGTTCCATTCTCCGGCCCTCCCCTTATTAGCCAGGAGTCCTGGGACCGGGAGCTTCACTTCCTTGTGCCCAGTTTGTTCATCCGCAGAACAAGGATGACAACAATACCTACCCCAGAGTTGTGAGGGGTGAGCTAAAGCATTTAAAAGGTCCCTAGCACATCAGAAGGTGCCCCTAAGTGTTAGCCATTATTATCCCACTGTGTCACTTTGGAAAAGCCGCCTTCCCATCTCTAACCACAGGGGGTTGGGGTTGTATTCGGATGCTGTCTCTCCTAATGCAAATCTGTCACTTCTGAAGTTAGTCCCCGAAATGTGGAAAGGAGTGAGGAGGGCGCCGCACGGGACACAATACAGGGCACCAGTGGGCGTCTGGGCGGAGGGGTGGGTGCTCGAGGCCAGCTGGCGTGGGGTGGGAAGAGGCAGGGGTGAGAGACCAAAGGCCACCCTTGGCCTTCTCTGCTGACAAACTGGCTTGACTAATAGCTTCATTTCCAGAGGAGCTCGTGTCCAAGCTCAGGCTAGCTGTGTGGCCGCACAGAACTCGGGTGCTGAAACCCTCTGGCTCCCCTGGGCAGAGCTGGAGGCCACGACTAAAGGACAAGGGCAGGTGGGTGGAGTGGATGATGGGAGGCTGCTTGGCAGGTACAATGGTAGCAAAGTTGCCCTTGTACCCCGCAAATATATACAAATAAAAAATAAATGGGGGAAAATAAAACAAAAAACACAGGCCACAGGTGGATTTGAGCCTGAAGCTATTCAGCCTTTGGAAGGCGTTCAGCAGCTCACTGGCATGTCCATTTCCCAAGTGCCCCCATCACCACTTGTCCTCCACTCCCTAGGACACTGCTGGCCCAGCATGGTCACAGGCCAGGATCTGACCACAGCAATAGTCCAGCCCACATTTTCCAACTTGTCACCTCCTTGCTTAAAATTTTCCAAATGTCCCCAGAACCAGGCTAGCATTCCCGACTCCTTCCAATCTTATCTGAGCACCCTGCCAGCCACCACTCTGAACCCAGCGTCCCACCTGCAGTCACCCACCACTCAGCACCCCTGTCCTTCGCTTGTCCAAGACCTGGGCATCCTTCCGCACAGATGGCCACTGCTGTGAACTCCCTGGGCGCTCCTTTGTGTGTTCCTTAGCACTCACTGACACACAGCAGTTTCATTTATGCCGGCTCGAGCGCTGCCACTTGCCTTTTGTCCCCAAGAAAACAAGAAAAGTGCCAGATCTTTCTGTAATCCTACTGTGCGGAGAACCCAAGCGTTCACCAGCGCACTGAATTTCTTTTGCGAGCATCCTCCCTCGTGGGCTGCACCGAACGCTAGGTGGCGCCACAGAGGCTCCCCGTTTCTGACGCACTGGGCGGACCGATTCCCGGGCCGGCCAGCCAGCCCTGATGTTTTCTATAAAAATAAAGGCCCGTCCTCAGGCAGCCATCCAGGCAAAAGGTGAGACAATTATATCAAGGTGTAAATTATATCAACAGGTGCCTGAGGAGGTAACACAGTCTGTGCCAAGATTCCTTCCCAAAAGAGCCAGATCGCACAAAGCCGCCGGCGGAGACCGCCAGGGCCCCCTCCGAGGCCCAGCTTTGATCTTCTCTGTGAAGATAGAGCCGAGACCGCCGCCCATCCCGGGGCTCACGGGGGGAGCCCAGGTCTGGAGCGCCCAGCAGCAGCTGCGGGGACTTTCCGATGTGTCCTCTGGGATCAGGGCGAGGGATGGTTGGTGAATCAGGGCAAAAATCGTGGGCTGGTAGAGGACCACTGCCCCCACCTCGACTCAAACCCTCCTCCCTTGCCTGCCCCGCCACCTCGGCCTCTGCTGTGCCCGTGCGGCATCCGGGCTGGTGGCGTCCACACCAGGTAGCACGAGGGCCGCAGAGAGAGCCAGCCCAGCCCGGGGGCATCTCTGGGCCTCCCTCCAGCCTCCATTCCCCTCCCCAGGCTCACAGTGAGAACCTCGGTCCCTCCAAAGCACGAGGCATCCTTATGAAGGGGTCGAGGAGGAGCACGACCCCACCTGAAGCCTCCTCCATGGGAATGCCAGGTAGGGGGCACCTGGTGGGGAGGGGGGACTTTCAGGGGGGAAACAAGGACTCCCCACCCAGTGGAAGGGAGCAGCTCACATCCGGGGGCTGGGGAGGGGAGAGGAAAGGGGGCATCTACTATTTTGTCCACATTTATATATTTATAGAGCTCGTGTGCCAAAAACTTTACACACAGTGAATTCAGTTTGCCTCTGCCCACCTCTCTCCTTCTAGATACTTCTGTGTCCCACCCTGCTCAGCCCCAAGGTACACAGAGACATCCAACGCTGTGGCCACCTCAGCCTGGCGCGGCGCCTGTCCTGCAGGGGAGAGGCCAGGGAAGGTGAGGCTGGCCTCGGCACTGCAGCCCGAGACAGGTCCCAGACCTTGGCCTCACCCAGCGAGCACGGAGAGGCCTCAGGCCCCCGAATTTAGTTCACGGAAGAGCCACTGCCCACCGTCACCCCTGCCATGCCAGCTTGCTACTGGCACAGTCCTGGCGGGGTGGCTGCAGAGGGGAAGCTTGGGGGGGCTCAGTCCCGCGAGCTGAGGGTGGGTGGCGCCGAGTAGCGCTGGCGGGCATGCTTCTCGCAGTACAGCTCGTCCTCCACCCAGAAGTGGCCTCGCATCTTCAAGTTCAGCCCGCAGTCCGCGCAGGTGTAGCAGCCCGGGTGGCGGTACCGACCCTCCTGGATGCGCACGGCCTGGTTCCTGCGAGGACGGGAGGTGTCAGCACCCCGAATGAGGCCACCAACCCCAGGGAGCGTGGTCCCCACCCTAGTGTCAGGATCTGGGAGGAACCCAGAACCTTCTCAGAAACTTCATCTCCAAGTGTCCCCTCAGGAACCTCACCTGGACCACCCCCAGACACACCCACACGGACCACCAGGAAAAAGAGAAGTCGCTCCTCCCCCACACAGACTGAAAACCTGTCCCAGGTTTTCTGGATTTTTAGCGAGCACTGGTTCTTAACATGTGGTCCTGGGTCCCAGGACCAGCAGTTGGGAATGAGTCAGAAACGCAACTTCTCAGGACTGCCGATCTCAGAGGGGACACTGTGACAGCCCAGAGCCCTCCGGGGACTCAGCCAGGCTCCTTTGAGAACCACTACATAAAACACTCTTTTTCAACATGCTTTACTTGTCTGTGCACAGGGGGATTGGATGCTATCCCATTTTGCAGATGAAAAGCGGAGCCCGGGAGGTTAAGGAATTTGCCTAAAGTCAATCACCTGACCTTGCACACTGAGCACTTAAGAAATCTGCCAGGGCAGGACGGCTCAGCAATCTTCCAGGGGACAGGTTGCATTATAATGCCACCCACGGAGAAGCACAACCTACCTCGGGAAAATTCTGCCTGTTCCACAGGGTGAGGGAGGGGGCAGAGCGAGATTTTGCAGGAGGAGGAGCCCGGTTCAGAGCCAGCTCTCCCGAGGCTTTGAGATTATTAGAGGGCGGGGAAGGAGGAGGAGATGTGGCCGGAAGAGGCCAGCCCAGCATTCCAAGCAGGCTGCAAATAACCCACCCCAAAGCCTCCACGGCAGCAGCAGTAGTGCCTTCTCGTAACGTCCCTGGTGGGCCCAGCCCTTCCTGAGCACAACCAGTGCCCCTTCCCCCTGCCCCATCACCCCCTGCCCTGCACCCCACACTCACGCGATGCTGGTGCTGCACTTCTCGCAGGTGTGGAGCTTGGGAGGGGCGGCCAGTGCCCTGGAGGTGGACAGGGAGGACTGAGGGCTCAGTGAGCTGGGCACAGAGGCAGGAGGGCCACCTGGGTGGGGGCAGACACACACATGAGGTCGTGACCACGCCGGCAGCACCCCAGCTCCTCCCAAAGCTGCCCGAGAAGGTGGCTGTAGAAGGCAGCCTTACAGGCGGACCTCTAAAGTCACACCGAGTGTAAGAGCAGATGGGAAGGAAGGAAGGGGATCCTGCCAGACCCGTGGCTGAGGCTGGTCACCGCATGAAGGGGGCAGGTCCAAGGCCAGGTTTGCCCTTCTAAGGCCACCTGGGGCCGCCCGTGCTCGGTGTCTGCCACGCCAGGGAAGCGGGTGTTCCCTCTCTTGGGATCCAGTAATGATGGTGTGAGTGGCTAATAATCCCAGATCAGAACAGCACCACGGCCCTTCACACAGTTTTCAAAGGGCTTTTATATGCATCATGGCATCAGAGCTGTGGCACAACACTAAGCACAGAGTTACTGGGCGGCTGTTGCTCCTGTTTGCAGCTAAAGATGCTGAGGGTCCCTTGGCCAGTCACCGTCTGCACTGCCCCTCGCCTGCCTCCCAGGGTCCACCGCAGCCTGGAGTCATTATGGGCAAGATTTGCTCCAAGCCTCCTCACCTCCCCGTCATGCCTCCCAAAATGCCCCTTGGAGCTGAACCTCAGAGCTGGAACCACCAGCTACTGGTCACCCTGCCTCTCAAATACCTCTCCTCCCTGTCCCATCACCTGTCAAATGAATGAGCACTGGCAAGAGCCCACGTGGTCTGCATGGCTCGTTTGGAAGCCGCCTGGCATCATTATTTAACTGGCTCTCCTGGGTCGGGGTGCACCACGGCCTGGTTCCCGAGGCCCTCGCCCACAGACTCGGCCTCCACTGCCACCCTCTGTGCTCCCAGGCCTGTTGTCACCATCTCAAGGCCATTTAAGTCTTGATATTTTTTCTGGTGGCGGAGTCAGATTCCTCTCCCTCCAGGAAGCCCTCCCTGGAGACTCAGACCCATGGTCCCCGCTGCCCCCTTATCATTCCCTTGGCACTTTCCTGATCCTGCTACCTCCCTGGTACACAGCGGGTGACCCCTGCCAGATTGTCACATGCAGGGACTGGTGCCTGGCCCCACGGTGGGCACCGAAGACACACTAGTGCCTTGACCTCCCAGCCAGGGCCCGGCTGTCCGGGGGACCCCTGCCCTCCCCGAGCCCCAGGCCCACCTCTCTCCTCAGCCTCTAGGGCTTCCTGCAAGAGCCGGAAGGAGCTGGACTGCCGGGGGGCCACCCGCCCCTCACGATTTTCCTGCAGCATCTTGAAGACTTCCGAGTCCTCGTCCAGGAGGTGGCTTCCCCCTTCCGAGTCCACACTGCAGGAGGGAGGAGGCCAGGAATGAGGAATGAGGGTCCCACACCCGGCCCCATACCCAGTGTTGGGACAAGCACGGGGCGGGGGGCGGGGGGGAGGGTTCTAGGAGGAAAGCTGACAGGGCTCAGAGGGGGTCCCCGTCCCTCTGGGGAGGACAGTCTCCCTCCTGTCCCTCCCAGGCCCTCCAGGACCCCCAGGAGCCCCCAGGGCCTGCTGGTACCTGAGCCTGGGGCTGGAGGAGCGGGCACCCGGGGAAGGCGGCAGCACCAGCACGGCAGAGTCGCCAGCGCGGCCGAGGCCGGCCTGCGGGGAGACCGGGAGGAGTCAGGGCGGGGGCCTCCGGCCAACACTGCGGGGCGCCAGGCCCGGCTGTTCCCAGGCCTGACACCAGAGGGCTCCCGGCCTGCGCTGACCACGGCCCCCTGTGAGTGGCTGTCACCGGACCCTGCCCTCAGAGCCAGGGCGCCAGCGGTGCCAGGTTCCAGGAGGAGAGGGGGCCAGTGCCCGGCTATGGAGGTGTGGGGCTTCCACGGGGGGACCAGGGGAGGGGCAGAATGAAGACACCAGGTGACAGGCAGGCAGAGCACAGACATTCCTCCGTGCAGATTCCTGTCTGTTACATCACACTACATGTTTTCAAAGACGGTGCAGCTGGGGCCTGGCTCCCAGCCGCCAGAGCAGGCAGGGAGGGAGCGAGCCCCCCTTTTGCAGTGAGGAGGTGGACACAGAAAGGGGTGGCACAAAGGGCCCATGGACCCCTCAACACCAGGGCCGGGCCTGGGCAGAGGCCGTCTGTCCCCTACACATGCTGTCACTCTCCTGAGAGTGCCGGGGCTGGGCTGACCAACCTCTCCTGCTTCCCTGGGAGGCCAGATCCTGCCCATGGCACTTTGAGGGGGCCAAGCCCACCCTGGGGCTGCACCTGACAGCACAGCCCCTCCCAGGTGTGACCCGGCAGGCCAGTGCCACGCCAGAGGGCACAGTCTCCTGGGAAGCCAACTTCTCTAGATCTTAAAATTCAAAGTCACAGACGAATTACAGGGTCAAATGTAAACAAATTATATGAATCTTTAAGCTAAAAGCAAAAACTTCAGTCTTGAGAAGACAGCCCTAGACCCCTCCTTGCCAGGCCTCTTCCAGCAGGTCACATTTCTCTGGTTCCAGGGCTCTGCAGGTGACGAGGCTGCCCGTCAGAAGGGCAAAGTGGCTGGTCCAAGCTCCCGGCGGAGTCAGAGGCGAGGCCAGGACTCCATGCCCGGGCTCCTAGATGGCCAACTGGTGCCGTGTGGTCAACTGAGGGACCGTGCGATGGTTTCCGCAGGCACTCAAGAGCCAGGCCACACCTCCAGACAGGCCAGTGTGTGCCCCGCACGAGCCAGGTCCTCGTTCCCGGCCAGAGGGAGAGAGGCTTTGTTCACTTGGCATCTGCTCACCAAGGCATGTGCCCACCAGGAGGGGGAAACGTGTAGTTTCCAGAAGGGCACCATAACGGCCGGTGGTGTCCTACACCCTGGGCTCTCTGCAGCCTCGGCCAGCTGCAAGGCCGTGGCACCTCTGCCCCCAGCCCCCAGCCCTTCCTCCGGTGAGCACCTGCCAGACCACCAGGCCCGGGGCGGGGGGGTGGGGAGAGGCGCCCACCCAACTCTCACCTGGAGAGGCCCTGCCTTCTCCTCCCTCCCAGGCACCTTCAAAGCAGGGACCCACTACCTCCAAGCCCAGGAAAGCTGCTGCCCGTTTAGGGCTTGTGTGTAGCTGGGGAACACGAAGATGTTCATGAGCAAGTGGTCGGGGTGGGGAAGCAGGAGTTCTGCTGCTGAGCACGTTCAGGAAATTAATAAAATCAAATGTGTTTCTTAGGGCCGTTAAGATGCTAAAATGCACAGCGACCCTCAACAGGGAGCTGTGGGACCCCGAGACTCCGGCGCCCGTTGGGTGGACCGCGGCCTCGTTTGTAGGTTTGTAGACCAGAATGTCAGCTCTGCAGGGTCAGCCATGTCGCTCCGTTTCTACACTAATGAATCCCCAGAGCCTAGAAGCGTGTCTGACGGGAAGCAGCTGCTGGATACGTATTTGCCAAAGGAAGGACCAGAGCCCTCCGGGTCCGAGAAGGGAGTCCAGAGCATCTCGTCTGACCTGAGGCTGGCAGAGAGGAAGGTGGGCTTGTCCAAGGCCACATGGCAGAGGTGGGACTGACCCAGGCTCCCTGCCACCCAGCCCTGGGCACCTCCGTGTCCCACGTGAGGGCTCCTTAACACAGACGGCTGCCCTGTGTCCACGTCAGCAGGTCTAGGCTGGGGCCTGAGAAGCCGCATTTCTACAAGTCTTTGGGTGCTGCCGGTGTGAGAGCCACACCCCCGTACCGCCTGCATCTCCCAGCAGGCCCACCTGCCGAGACCACGGCCAAGACCATGGCCCCCAGGAGCTCAGCTGAGGGAGCCAGGGCTGACCCCGTCTCCAGCCCCCGGCCCAGCACATTCTGGCTTGTCCCAGAGCAAAGCCCCCCTGGAAAGCGCCCCCCAGCCCCACTCTCCAGGTTCTGCCTGTACCGCTACTTCCGCCCGACCAGCATCCAGTGTCCCCATCAGTCTCTAACCCTGCCTGCTCCCATCTCAATGTCCAGCAAGATCCCTGACACAGCCTCCTCAGGCCCCACCGCCCCGCTCCCAGAACGCCTCCTGCTTCCTAATGAGTAGCACACTGTTAGTGCCTAATCGTTCCAACATTGCTCTGCGTGTTCGCCTCATCTCCACAACCGCATCCTACAGTCCTCAGAGAAGGGGTGCACAGGGACCACATTCCCCCAGCCCAGGTGCTGGGCTGGCCCCTGGGCGGACACACAGTGGGTCACCAGGGGGCTGGGCAGCCACTGGAGGGTCCTGCTCCTTCCTTCTCCGGCCTGGGTTTCAAGCACCCTCCCCCCACGTCCCCAAAGGCTCTGCTTCCTGGAATGCAGAATCAGCCCGGAGGTAGGGTTCCAGCAGCTGGGCCCCATCCCCTTCACCCCAAAGGCTGGACATGCCCCCCACGCCGCCCCCAGCAGCTGTGGCCAGGACTGCTGGCCGCCCCTCTCCTGCCCTTGGAGAGATACCACCCGGGGAGGGGGGTCGGGCCGCCACCAGTGGCCAGTGGGACCTGGGCAGAGGGGAGGGGAGAAGGGGGGAGGGGGAGACAGAGGATAAGCCGAGTGCAGCTGGACACAGAACCACAGTCCCACGGGGATCTCTGAGCTGAGTCAGAGGAGGAGAGGGGGCTGGGGTGGGAGTCAGGGCAGGCACGGGCTTGGAAGGGGGAGGAATGTGTTCGAGTGATGCAGCCAGCCCCGAAAGGGAAGCATCCCAACAACAGCAGCAAAACTATTTCAGCCTTGGCCCAAGAGAAACACTCGGGGAAGGGAGGAAGCCAGCAGGCTGGGAGGAGAGGGCCGTGGGGGCAGGGGGTGGCGGCGAGGAGGAGGGCAGGAGGTGGGCGGCCACCCGGTCAGGCAGAGGAGCGCCTGTTGCTAGGAGAAGGAGGCACTGACTGCCCAGGCGGGACCCGCCACCTGCAGCCCCAGGGGCACGGGTACCAACGAAGGGACCTCTTCTGTTTCTCTGGCTGTGGTTCCCCCAGGTGGCCTCACCTGCCGGCTTCTGGGGCGGCCCCCGTAGGACAGGCGGTCAGCAGCGGTGAGCCCCGGGGAGTATGCCAGACTCTGGACACTGAAACGGGGAAGTGGACAGTGTGTGTGCCAGGGCCACACCCAGCCCGCCCCCGGCTCCGCTAAACATAGCTCCTGAGACCCTGAGAAGCCGGGCGCAGGCGGCCAGGGTGCCCGCGGGCTGTGCTCACCTGCGGCTGATGGCCGCCTCTCCGGCCAGGGCCTGCGGGCTGGCGGGGGGCGGGGTAGAGAAGGGGCTGCCTGGCCGGGGGCTGGGGGAGGCTGGGCTGGAGTAGGAAGACCTCAGGGGGGACTGGCTGTCAGTGTGAGTCCTCAAGGAGCCCTGTGGGGAGAGGGGGCGGGAAGAGCTGGGCAGTCCTACTGAGCACACCACGGTCAGCAGGGTGCCCGTCTCCCAGCTGGAAGGCACCAGCTCACCTGGAAGCGGGTCGCCAGCACCTCCAAGGAGCTCTCCCTGTTGGTCTGCCTGGGAGAGGCGGCTTGAGACCTGCAGAGGAAACAGGGAGGAGAGTGTCACAGGGGTCCTGGCCCCTCCCCCACGCCCCAGGCAAGGGCCTACCTGTCCCTAGACCTGGTTCTCAAGACTAGTAGGACATCCCACACATCTGGACATCGGGTTGGCAACTTTTTTTTTTTTTTTTTTGGAGACGGCGTCTTATTCTATTGCCTGGAATAGAGTGCAGTGGCGTCATCACACCTCACTATAACCTGAAACTCCTGCCCCAGTGATCCTCCTGCCTCAGCCTCCCGAGTAGCTGGAACTTCAGGTGCGAGCCACCACACCCAGCTAATTTTTTTGATTTTTTGTAGAAATGGGTTCTCGTTCTCGCTAGGCTGGTCTCGAACTCCTGGCCTCAAGTGATCCTCCCGCCTCAGCCTCCCAGAGTGCTAGGACTATAGGCATGAGCCATGGTGCATGGCCTTAATTTTGCCAAATTCAAAACAAACAACTGTCATCAACGGACACCATCATTTCTTAAAAGAAAGGACAGTTTGGTACTAAAAAATTGAAAGCACAGAATTTCTGCAGAATGTTCAATAAAAACCATTTTATTAGAAATTCCTCACATTATCCCTCTCCCCCCTTTTTTCCATTTTGTCTAGACTTTGTCACTGGTCAGCATCTGTTTGTAGCTCAATTCGGGGGAAGACTGCTAATGTCACGTACATAATCCTTTATGATTTAACCGATAGAGAAACTGCAGCCCAGGGAAGGAAGGCGCGTCACCCAAAGTCCTAAAGCCCGATAGTGGCCTGGCCAGCTCTTCCCCACCCAGGCTTGTCCCCTGCCAGCTCCACCACTGATGGCTGGAGTGTCTTTGAGAAGGTCAGTCCTGGTCCCTTCCTCAGGCCTCACCCCTGTTAAACAAAGGGCAGAACCTCCCCTACCCCTCAGATAGGCAGAGGAAGGGCCCAGGGAGCAGGGCAGGTTCAGCTCCCTGCCAACAAGAGGGGCTCCCCCACTCCACTGCCTGAGGATGCCCTTCCAAAGTGGGGCCCAGCTGGAACCTCGGACAGGAGGTCACTGGAGGCCAGGAGCTGGCTGGGGGCGGGGAGAGAGCCTGCTGTGTCCCATCCCGCCACCCCATTCCTGGACCATGTCTAGAGGGTAGGTCAGCAGAACTCCCACCTCCCAGGAGGGGAGTGGGGGCAGAGCAAGGGGAGCCCGGCTGTGGCTACAGGCCAGAGCCCTGCTTCCTGTCCCAGGGCTTCTGAATGCCAGAGAGGTCTCCTGTGGGACCAGGAGGGGGATCAGCAAAAGTAAAAAGAGACCAGGAGCCTTGGCCCGCCTGGCAGAATGGAGGCCTGAGCCTGAGGTATGAGCAGCCGCCCTGGGGCCCACCTCCCCCGGCTGTCCCCGCAGAGGAACCTGAGGGGAAGTGATGGTGTCAGCAGCTCCCGCCCCGCCCCCCGCCCAGACTGCAGCCTCCTGTAGATCTTGGTCCCATTCCCAGATGCCATGAGGTGCTCTCCACCCTCCTCTTGGTCTCCTGCAAACACTCAGGGCCAAAGTGGCATGAAGGGAGCTGGCTTCTGCAGGGCAGCGGCTGGGGTGGGAGCCCCGAGGAGCCAGCCAGCCAGCCAGCAGCAGGGGTGGCATCTGACTCAGGTTCCAGGCCCGCCCAGAGGGCTCTCCTGACTGGGGGATCTCCTAGCATTCCTGATCTGTGACTCACGGTGATGCCCCACCCCAGGGAGCCACCTGTTCCCCTGACACCCTGGGCTCCAGGCCCCACCCCCTGGCCTCTAGGCCCAACCCCACAGGAATCTGCCTTCGCCTGCAGGGCTCAGAGATGTGCAGGGAGGAATGAATGGGCTCCCAGAGGAATGAGCCCCCAAACTCCTCACCCCCAGCTGGGATCTAAACAAAGGCCATCCTCTCTTGGAGGCAGGGGTCCTGGAGACCTGGCCTAGGGCATACCTTCCTCACAAGTTTCCCCTCTTCAACCCACTTCATGTCCACGCCTTGTACCCCGCACACTCTTGGGAACCAGTCGAACCTGGGCTTCTAGGTGGCCGGTGCCAGCTTGCCCTGCCCAGCCTGTGGCTGCACGCCCAGCCTGGCGCCCACCTGCACCCAGGCAGCCGCAGGAGCAGTCCTCGGCCCAGGCTGCTTCCCTCCCCTCTGCTACACGGTGCAGAGCCCAGGACCTTCTCAAAGCTGTGCCAGGCTGGCCACACGGGGGCTGAGCTCTAGGCTGTGGCAGGGACGAGGACAGCCATCATGGCAGAGGGGAGGGAGGATGCTGGCGGGCCCAGCAGAGGTGGAGGCCTACCGGTCCAGCTGCAGCCGCAGGGGCGAGGGGCTCTGTCGGATCTTGCTCTGGGCCTCGGCGTGAAGCATGCCCTCCGCACTCTCCCCGTTGATGGCCACAATGATGTCACCAGGCCGGAGGTCAGCAGCCTCGGCCTTGCCCCGCTCGGTCACCTATAGGGACAAGGAGCCGGCGAGTCTGAAGTACCCGTGCCCAGGCAGCGGCACACTCAGGGAGGGGACTTCCGTCTCTGCTGCCCAAGAAACGCAGATGCTGGTCTGAACTAGGCTGGCCTGCACCTCTTAACATCCCTGTCCCTGCCCATCAGTTGGCCCAGCTGACCGGCTGTCCCCTCCAGGAGCTCAGGTGGCAGCCTCCTCTCCACACTGGCATTCTAACGGGGGCCTCCCAGAGAACATGCAGTGGCAGAATTTCAGGAACTGTGCTTGGAAATGCTTTTGGATGGAGCCCTGCCCGTGCAGATCACACCTTACAGGTGGCGGCCTCCGAGGGAACACTCCCCAGCCTGGGCCCAGGCCTGGGTCTGCAGGAAGCTGCCAAGAGCCCACAGGGCTCTTGCTCCAGCAACCACCCAAAATGGCTGCCCGCAGGTGTGGGGTTAGCGACCCAGGAGAAAAGGGCAGGCCCTGTCCTTGGTGTCGCCCCCTTCACTCCTAAGTGCTGTTCCTGAAGTGGCCACCACGTCCCCAAGCTGACGGGGCCTGGCCCTCCCTGACCAACACTCCCAGCAGCAGGCCTCTGGCTCAGAGCAGAAAAAAAGGTGTCTGTGGAGAGCAGAGTGGACAGGGCAGACCTGACTTTTGGGAGACCCCCTTATCTCCTGGAAGTAGCCCTTACCTTGGTCACCATGATGGGCATGTGGAAATCCCTGCCCCCCGTGATGCGGAAGCCCCAGGGCGCCGGCCCGAGCACGTCCACCGTCAGCGCCATACCTGTGGGAGAGAGGCGGGCCCACCCGGTGGCTGTAAGGTGACAGGAGTGTGGCGAGGGGAGAAGAGGGGCTGGAGGTCCCGGAGCAGCCAGTCAGGGGCTGGGGCCGGGTGGAGGAAGTGGCTGACTCCCTCCCTTCCCCCCGGTTTCACTTCCCCCCACCCTGGGAAGCCACGACTCTAGGTTCCCCCTTCCTTAGTCTCCAGCCCAGCGGCTCCCAGGAGGGGTGTCCGGCTGCCCAGCAGGGGTGGCCGGAGGATGGGTGTGCAGGGACTGGGAGCTGGTAGGAGAGCTCAGCACCTTCTCCCTCTCCCCTCCTCCACCACCGGGGCTAAGTCCCAGGAGTGCTTGCTTCCTGTCCCCAAAACCGACAGCACAAGGTACTTCCTCCCCACTCTGGGGGAGGGCAGGCAAGCAGCCTGGGGACAGCAGAGCTCTGGGAGCCGAAGTGACGGCACAAGGAATGGGGTGGCACCAGCACAGACTGTGCAGGTAGCTGGCCAGGTTGGGGGCTGGCTGGGCTGGGCCTAGCTCCTGGCAACGAGGCCCAGATGGGCAAGACCAGGCTTCCACCCATACCCCACCCCCACCCCGCCTGGTGCCCTCTGAACAGCCCCGGCAAGGAGACCAGGGCTCATCTGCCAAGCTGGGCACACCACCCCACGGTGCTGGCGGGGGGTGAGCTCACTGATGCTGCAAGCCAGCAGGGGTGACAGGCCTCCCATGCACTGCCCCCTCCGCTGGGCAAGGGAGTGCCGCCCTTGCAGACAGGCCCTCGTGGGATTTCCTGAGCCTCTAGCTCTGGAGCCAGGAGCCAACCCAGGCAGGAAGCTGCAGTGCCAGGCTGGGCACCACCCTGCCCAGCACCCATCCTGGGGCTGCCCCTGGGGAGGTCCAGAGATGGCAAGTGCTGCCGCCATCCATCAAGAACACCGGGGCCCTGGAGACGGGGTGCCCCGGCCAGCGGGTCTGTCCGCCCCATCCCTAGCCTGCTGGCTTCCCGCTTTTTCCCAGGCCTGGCTTCTGTCCCTCCCCAGGCCCCCAGCTTCCGAGGCCGGCGCTGGCGGCTCCCAGACACCCTGAGATTCCCAGACCTTTGAGCCGGCCAGTGGACTCCGCGCTGCGGGCGCCGCGGGGAGTGCCCAGCCCGATGGCCCAGCTGTCCCAGTTCTGGAGCCTTCTTCGCTCCGAGGCCAAAGTACCCCGCGGGCCGGGGGCTGGAGTAGGAGCACCGGGTCGGGGAGAGCCCAGACAGCGAGGACGCCAGCGCCGAGGCCGCGGCAGGACAGGGTCCCGGTCCGAGGGGCGGGCGCGGGGAAAGACGCGGCCCGCGCAGGGTGCGGAGGGTGCACAGGTGGGCGCGCTCACCTAGCTGCCGCTCACCTGTCGGGCTGGGCGGCCGGGAGGGGCGGGAAGGAGGGAGGAGAGCGAGGAGTCGCGGCCGCTCCCGCCGCCGTCCGCCCGGCTCTGGGGAGAGCCCGCCCGGGGCTCTGGGACCTGCCTCCGCCCATGTGATCCCGGGGCCGCCCCTGCCGCCGCCCCTGGCCCGGGAAGCCACCGCCTCCGCGCTGCGAGCCGGGGCGCTGCCACCTGGGCCGCCCCGCGGGGGAAGGGGACGGGCTCTCCGCAGAGCCGCTCGGGGCTGCAGCCGTGCTCCCCGCGGCGCCCGCGCCCTCCCGACCGGCCGGAGCGCAGGGCAGCCTTCCTGGGGCGGACCGCTGAGGTCGCAGACGGCAGAGGCTGCCGCCCCCCACGCCTCTTCAAAGCGGCCCCCGAACCACCCCCTCCCCCAACACACACACCCCGGCCCCGCGGGGAGGCTGGCTTGGTGTAACTGCCGTCTCCTGGCTCCTCCGCCCACTCCAGGCTCGGACGCCGGCGCAGATGCCCCCCGCACTGCTTAACTCCCTTCCAGGGCCACGATGGTCCTTGTCCTCGCCTGAGATGCCCGCAAGCCTGTGGCATTCCGAGTGACCCGCCAGGGCCTCCTGGCTGGGGGTCACCGGCATCCCCGACCTGGGCTGAAGCCTTTCCTTCCATTCCTGGCTGCCACGCCTCACCCCCTCCGCCGCCTACCTGGGTAGAGACAGCCCTTGCCCTGGGCCAACCACCTGGAACCCAGACTCTAGGGATCAGGAGAGGACAGCCAAGGAGGGGGCCCCAGGTGCCAGCTCAGGAAGGAGGAGCCGTACCTGGCAACCCTCACCCCGGGGACCTGAGGCCGGCAGAGTCTCCTCCTGCGTCTCTGGGTCTCCACTTGGCCCTCGTCTGCCAGGCTGCTCTGTTTTCAGGAGAGCACACCTGTGGGCACAGCTGTAACTTGCCTGCCCCGGGTGTGAGTCATTCCCTCTGGATTCCCTTGAGGAGTGCCCTCACCACCGCGCCTCACCTCCTGCGCCCTGCCTTGCCCTCCCTGCGGTTGCAGTCCAGCTCTGCTCCCAGCCCCGCCCCCACCTCCACGCCTCTGTCCCAGGTGTGTGAACTGCTCTCCCACGGCTGATCCTGTGCCTCCTGCCTCGGCCGCTTTGCCCGATGCACCTGTTTCCCTCCCCAGCTAGACTGGAAGCTCCTTGACCAAGCAGGACACTGCGGGCCGGGCAAGCACAGCTCCAGGGTCACACAGACCTAGCCTCACATGCCACATCTGCCTCTTACTAGCTGTGTGGCCTTGGGCAATTTCCTCAGCTCCCCCTGGCCTCAGTTTCTCCCTGTGTAAGATGGGATAATGCATAGCTTACCCTCGTATTGTGCAGATTGCTCTCCATAGGCAAAGTCCAAGGACTGCAGCGAGGTGTGAATCAGAGTCCCTGCCACTACCTGGGGGCGGGAGGATGTGGCAGGGAGGGAAGGCAACGGAAGCAAAATTCATTCAATTCATCCGCTCAGTCATTTCAACAATATTCATCCAACAAATATTTATCGAGTGCCCACTGTGGCCAGGCACCGTGCTAGGCTCTGGGAATGGAGCAGGGAGCCAAACAGAAACCTCCTGCCCTCAGGGGGCGCTCCTGCGTGTCTTGGGCAGTCTCTATAAACATCTGCAGGTTAATCTGCAGGGTTTTCTGCTGGTGCGTTGTGCATTAATGAAACCCACCACAGAGTCAAATCAGCTGGCCCAGGGCGTGCCCTCGAGGGCACTGAAGGCATACTGTCCTGCTCTACTGGGTGACTGCGGGGCCCTGGGTAAGTCAAGTCACTCACCTACCCTCTCTCCCTTCACTACCACCCACCCACACAGCAGCCAGGTCAAGGCACAGAGGGGGTCACCTCACAGGCAGGACCACTGTGGCAGGCAGCCCAGGGGTGCAGGGTTCATCTGCTGCTGCGGGAGGTTCCAGGTCCCCATCAAAGACAGGGTGTGGATTTGGTGTCAGTCCCGGGGAGGGGAAGTCTCAATCCTGATGTGTCTTATGGGGACATCAGGGAACACAGGGGGAAGGACCTTTCCAGTCCATGATGGGCTGGACCTGCCGAGTCAGAACCAGACCGAGGTGAGGACGGATGTGGGTGGGATGGATGAAGGAGCGCACGTTGGTCTTGTTCTTCAAGCTGTTGTTGAACCACCGCTGGGGCCCAGGCCGCACCCAGGCTCAAGGAAACTGCCAGGGCCAGGCCACTGCCCTGTCAGCCACAGGCCCTTCCCTCTGTGTGGCAGAACGAGGCACCACCTCTTCCCACCTGCCTGGGGTGGGGGCACCTTTTAAATGACAGGCCTAGAAGACAGGATTGCCAGGAAGGACATAAAAGTAGCCCAACCCCGGCCACCCCAGGGAAGTCCCTGACCTCATGCATGACCTTCCTTCTCTAGGGGCAAGGTCTGCCTGGGCATTTGGTAGATTTTGTGCAATGAGGTGGACCTGAGGTGAGGTGGACCTACAAAATTTAATTCCGCAGAGCCGTGGTCTCACCTGTAAAAGGGACCACTAATCTGCCAGTAGAGATGCTTGCACTAGGTAACACACAGGTCGCCCCTCACGCCCTGCTGAGCGCTCAGGAACGGAGCTTTCCTGTCTTGGCAGAGCCGCCACACCCAGGCTGTGCCACCGTCGACACCCCACAGGAACCCCCAAGCCCAGGACTCTAAAGCCTTGGGCCAGAGCGTTGCTTTGGCTAGCTGTGCCCACCCCTCCCAGCTTCCTGAAACTGATTGCTCAAAACTTGAACCCGAAGAAGAAAATAAACAAACACACGAGAGCTTCGGTGTGGCAATGAAGCACACAGAAGGAAAACATTAGCAGCGGAATAGTCAGAAATGTCATCTAGCCCAGCAACCCCACGGTGGCGGCTCGAGAATCAAAATAGCCTGCAAACAAAGCCACATTCAGTTCCCCGTCTCCGATTCCTCCCCACAGTCAGGCCTTGCCCTGGTCCTGGTGACATTCGTCCTCTCAGCACTTCTCAGACAGCTGCCAGATCCTGGGGGCTGCCCTACCCTGCCTGACACCCAGGGCTGAGATCTGGGGAGATAACGATGGACGCACGGTGTTTTCCATCCTCCTCTCACACACACACCTGTCCCACCTGACTCCCAGCACAGCCCACTGCAGAAGGATTTCCACACTCCTAAGCAGGGGGACGCCTCTGCCACCCGAAAGGAAAAGGTCTCAGAGACAAGGTCCCTGGTATCCAGATTTATTTTACATTCTCTTCCCGAGGGAACTTGGGCGCTGGGGGGCAGCTGGCAGGCAGGAGGGCAGCAACATCGGGCTTCTGTCACACATCTGGGCCAGGCCAGAGGTGCAGAGCCCAGGCCCAGAGCATGGCAGCCTCTGTGTAGAGCAGGCCTTAAAGCAAGACCCCTTGCTGGGCCTGGAGCTGAGGAGGTGTCACACCTGGCCCCCACCTCGCTCCCAGGCTCAGCCGGCTGGAAGCAAGAAAGGGCGGGGTGGAAGCTGGAAAGGGGAGGGACCCCTCCTAGCAGAGGAGGCCTTTGGTCTCTGTGAGGTTAGGAAGCTGGTCCTTGTTAGAGGAACCCCATGGGGGTGAAGCAGAGCCGGTCCCTGTTAGAGGAAACGCCATAGCGTGGTGGGGGTGGGGGACCCAGGGGTCTGGTCTCAATAAGGCCTGGAAACAGTCTCCGCTTCAAAGCAGACCTCTGTATTTGGGAGTGGGGCGGGGCGGAAATGAAAGGGCCGCTGGAGGAATGCCTGCGAGTTGTGGGTGGGAATCAGTCCAGGGGGCTTCGCGGGGGCGCCGGGGGAAAGGCTGCTGGGGGGCGTCTGCAGATGCCGGGAGCTCAGGTCCTGCGGAAGGAGGATGGGGGCGTCCACGCCCCCTTCCACAAGTGCTACTGCTCCCACTCCAGCCTGGCTGTCTCCGAGTCGCCACGGAGACCACTCACACCGGGGCAACGTAATTTCCAGGGAAGGTTCCAAATTTCTGGGTCCTCCGGGAGACACCTGGAAGAGGAGAGACAGAGAGAGACTTCCGCACACTCCTTT
Organism: Eulemur rufifrons; assembly: GCF_041146395.1. Classification (NCBI taxonomy): domain Eukaryota; kingdom Metazoa; phylum Chordata; class Mammalia; order Primates; family Lemuridae; genus Eulemur; species Eulemur rufifrons. The sequence continues at coordinate 8,456,092 of NC_090994.1, forward strand.
CTCAAACAGGAACGTGGGGCTGCGGGCCCTGCCCCCTGCTGGCCGTGCCCGGCACTGCAGGTGGGGTCCCTTTCCCAGGGCTGGGGGATTTAATTTGTTGTCCGCATTCCTGCCCCCTAGTGGCAGAAGCTGAGATGGGCAGCTTTGCACTTCATAAATTCAGTAATTAAAGAGAATCTCGGCAATGAACACGTGTACAACTTTGCACACAGCACTCAATAACTCCGCCCTTCTTTGGGAAAGTGAGGACGCAGCAGGAACTTCGCTGGGCTTGTAGGGTGCCCTCAACTTCAAGATGGGTGGATAAGGCCAAGAGAAGGCCCAGTGAACTGCCCCAAAGCACCCAGCTGCTTAGAAGTCAGGACTACAGTTCAAGTCTCTGGTCTGCTTCATCCCCAAGAAACCTGTGTCTGGAGAGGAGGAGGGAATGCTAGAAATACAGGGATATCAACTGAAAGGACAGTCGGTCCTGATCCTGGGTAAACTGATGCTCCGGACCTCCTCTTCCAGGCTGGCACCCTGACTCCCTCAGGAGCAGCCCCTGCTCATCCCGCCCCCAGCCCTGGAGAATGCGCTGCCCCTACCTTTCTCCCACTTCCTCCAGGAAGCCCTCCCAGACTTGCTCTGTCCAGAATGACAGCAGCCAGACACACATGGCTACTGAGCACTTGAAATGTGCTAGTGCGACTAAATTGTTTTTTATTTCATTTTAACTAAATCTGAACAGCCACATGTGGCTAGTGGCTATTGTACTGGGCGGTGCAGGTCCAAACCATTCCTCTCAAAGCACTTGTGGCTTATACCACAAAAGCGGTGCTTTTTCTTCTTGTCTGTATAAATTTGCAAAACTTTATTAGCAGTTGTAAAAAAATTCAATGGCAAAAGTGTATAGAGTAAATTAGAATGTACCCCCAAGCCCAGCCCTCAGAGGTAAGGACTTCACAAGCTGGTGCTTAACGACCACTGTGTGTCAGAAGTTAGCAGTGAGGCACTGAAGTTCAGATCAGAAAGGGGGGCCCAAGCAGCCCCCCAAACCCTCAGGCCCTGAAGCCTGCCTGGGGTAGCGGTAGGGGCGCTTCTGGTTTTCACTTCTCTCTGGGGACAGCCTGTCCTCGGAAGCTCAGGCCTGCACAGGGCCTGCCCACTCTGGGCACGCAGGCCATGTGAAGCCTGGCGGATTGGTCACCTTGAACCAGGCCAAGGCCAACCTGAGGCTTCCTCTGTTCATGCTTTGCCTGAGCTGCCCCTGGCCAGCCCTGAGGGGCCAGGATCTTTCTCCACGCCCTCTTCTTCCCAGGCGGGGGCAGCCAGTTAGGGTTGGGGGGTAACAAGTGTGAGACCACGTCCTTTCCACCAGGAGCCTCCCCCATGACTGCTGCAGAGGGAGGGAGCAGGGGTCTTGCGGTCCGGACCCCTGCCCTGAGTCCACAGGGACTCCAGCAATGACCTCGGGCAGGTGCCAGTTTCCTCCTGGGCCTGGCCCTCTTCTGGGCATGAAGGAAGGGAGGCAGCAGCCCACCCAAATGTCCCCGGGTCCCCGAGATCCCCCCTCCGGCCTGCCCTCCCACCCGCCTCGGCCCACATACCCACGAACCAGCCGTCGTCGCATTGCTGCATGACGTCCACCCGGTCCCCCTCCCGCAGCTCCAGCTCGTCCTCGTTCTGGGGCCTGTACTGGTACATTGCCCGGTACCTGTGGGGGACGTCGTCAAGGCAGCCACCAGAGACCTCCCCCCGGTTCCCAGACCAGGCCGGAGGTTCTAGACCCACGTGTTGCCACTTCTGTGACTTGTCCAAAGTCCCTCTGTGCTCTCATGAGCCCCCACCCTGGCTCCTAGAAGGGCGACTCTGCCTGGCTTCAGTGCCTCCGGGCTCTGACCACCAACCCTCCCTCCTCTGCGCACCCAGGGCCTTGGAGTCTGTTCTACCAGTTTCCACGTTTCATTTCCACGTGACCTGGCCTCAGGGCTGGAAGCCGAATGAAGAGCCCAGGGCCGAGAGGCCGAGTGTGGGAGGCTTGTGTCAAGGCCAGGCAGCTGGCAGGGGGCCTCGGACACACCACAGACCGGCACCTCCCTCCCTGCCCCTAGATCCCCCATAAGCGCTGCAAGGGCAAGCGCCACCTAGCAGAAGCTTCCCCACCCACAGGTGGGGAGTGAGGGAGAGGGCAGGAGGGGGTACTGCCCGCTGGAGACCCCACCCCTGACCAGGCAGCCTCAGACGGTACTCACGGGGTCCAGTGTATCTGAGTGGTGTTAGGGGAGGAGGCCCCCAGGTCCAGGGGCCGGCTGGAGCCTTGAGGGTGGGACAGAGCTGGCCCTGCGGTGCTGAGACTCTGGGGGTTCAGGGGGAAGGGAGGGTCAGCGGGGACAAGGTGATGGGTACATCCAAGCAGGAGAAGAAGAACCGAAATGGGCCTTCCCACCCCACTGTCAGAGCATCCTGCACGCTGCCTCGCCTTATCCCCACGGACCCCGACACAGGAGGATGTGCCCGGACTATTTCTATTTCTAATGACTATCTTTAGCCCATCAGCTATAACCTGCGCAACCACCCTCTGCAGTGCGACTGATTATCCCCATTCTACAGGTGAGAAAACCCAAACCCAGAGGGCAAGTCACCTGCCCAAGGTGACACAGCAGGCAAATGGCAGAGCCCTGACTCCCAGCACCACCCTGTCCAGAGCAGACACAGGCAAATCACGACAGAGTGGCATCTGGAGCGTCAGGAGGCCTGGGCTGGGTCTGGGGTCCCACCTAGAGCCGGCTGGCTGCCCCACGCCTCCCTGGGCTGGCACCAAGGGCCAGTACCAACTCAAGGGCTTGGGGTCCCCCAGGCCAGGCTGGGGGTGCAGTGCTAGGTTCTGCCCTGTCACCCCACTACTCATCCTGGGCCTGTCCAGGAAGGATTCCCGAGTGTGGACCAGTCACAGGAACGGGGGCTGTGTGGTCTGGTGGAGGCAGCCACCTCACCTGGGTCTGGGGTCTGGGCTCCGGGGTTGGGTAAGAGAAGCCGGTGCGGCGGGGTGAGGTCCGGCCCCCCCAGTCGGTGGGGTCCGCTGGGCTGCGTGGTGCTGAGGGGGATCCGGGGTGACGGGCCAGGCGGGTGGCAGCGGTCAGGCGAGGAGACGCAGGGAGCTGGGGGCCATCGTCGCTGACCCGGAGCCGGGGCTCGCGGTACACCTGCACGTAGCTGGCGGGGAATATGCCCTGGCGCCCCGTGCCCGGGATGCGCCCCTCGTACCAGTTCTCGTTCACCTTGCGGACCAGGCAGATGCGCTCCCCCTGGGGGAGGAGAGTCAGTGGCCGCGGGGCCCTGCTGGCGCCATGCACCTGAGGGTGCCCCCCCCCCCGGGCCGTCCCATGCAAGCCTAACACCTTGCACACACGAGGAATCAGGCTCAGAGCAGGTCAGCAGGTTAGCTGAGGCCACACAGAGAGTGGAGAGTCAGGAGCCAAACCCAGGCTGCCCGAGGCAGCAGAAGTCTGAGCTCCTCTCATAGCATGTGGCTCTGGGTTTGGATGAGGTCCTGCCCCTTTGGGAAGCCCACCAAGCGTGCCTTCCCCCTCCGGGGTCACAGCATGGTCCCTCCCCAGAGCTGCAGTCACAGGGGAGCCCGTGGCTAACAACAGATCCAAACCCAGCTCTGCCGGGTCCCTGCCGTGGGCAGTCTGCTCCGCTGCTCTGAGCCTTGGTTTCCCCACATGTTAAGTGAGGATAACCATACTGTTGCCATGACGCACAAACGAGTGGTCAACTCCTAAGGTGCACTGGACAGGTGTTAGCTGCCACCTCCATGACAACGTCCTGTCCCTGCCTCACTCGCTGGGTGATGCTGACCTGGGTGCATCAAAAACCAAACTCCCTGAGGTCAGGTGGTGAGCCCTCCAGCCCGAGGGCTGAGCGACATTAGGGGAAGAACCACCACCACCTCGGTGGGCCACCCCAGGGAGAGTGGTCTGCAGCCCTCGCCCTCCCCTCCCCTCTCCTGCCCCCTGCCTGTCTCCATCCAGCCCCCTTCTTCCTCTCTTCCCCTGGGGCCAGCTCTTCCGGGTGGCATTCGCTAGGGGCATTCATGGCCGCTGCCCAAAAACCAACCCAGGGAGACCACTTCCCTGCTTTCTAGAACAGCATTTTTCAAACTGTTCCCACTACGGTCTATGTACAAAGTATGTTTTAATAACAGCCCAGAACACATATTTGTGTATACATAACTGCCGAAAGTTTGATAAAATACCCTTTCTACATGCAATGTATTCTAATATTTCTAATAATTCGAATATTTCTAATAACTATCCCTTTAAAAATGCTGACTGGGATCCTCACAACCTGCCAATCTGCAGTTGGAAAAAACACAACTCTAGAACTTTATAACAATCCTTTTTTTTTTTCTTTTTGAGACACGGTCTTGCTGTCGCCCAGGCATGAGGACAGTGGTGTCATCATAGCTCACTGCAACATCAAACTCAAGTGATCCTCCTGCCTCAGCCTCCTAAGTAGCCGGGACTACAGGCATGCACCACCACACCCGGCTAACTTTTCTATCTGTTGTAGAGACAGGGTCTTGTTATGTTGTTCAGGCTGGTGTTGAACTCCTGACCTTAAGCAATTCTCCTCCCAAAGTGCTCGGATTACAGGCATGAGCCACCACACCCAGGCTGTAACAATCTTTTCAAAATGGACTATATGAAGGGAAACATAATTGCAGAGATTACGTAAAACTTTGAAATACTGGGTGAAGATGAGTATATCTGACTTTTTAAAAAAATGTTTTCAGTGCCCGTATTTGCCTACATCTTCAGCTGCCCCCACCCGCCCCACAATTTCCTGCCTGGCCCCACCTTGCGGAAGGACAGCTCCACCTCCAGCTCCCCCTTGAACGTGTACTGGGCCACGGCTTCTCCATACTCCACCACCTGGTAGGTCGGGGGCTTGATGGGCTTGGGAATCTCGTCTGCGGGCAGCACCTGCAGGAAGAAAACTCATGAGAAAGATCCGGCCTGGGCATCAACTGAGCACAGACCGGGGGCCTCTGGGAACGTGAGACATTAAAGACCAGGTGGCGTGGGCAAGGCCTGCCCCTGGCCAGAGACAAGACACTGACACCAGACACAAGCCCTGGAGGCGGCCAGGGTGAGCACAGCCAGGGAGGGATAGAGGGGTAGTCCAAGAAGGCTCCCTGGAGGAAGAATTTTCAGCAGAGGTGTGTGGAGCAGGTATTACCGAAGTGGGGAATGGCAAGTTTCAGTTTCTCTTGTACTTTCATTACATAAACACTTCAGGTGACTTTGTACCTTGGAATAATTCTTACAAGAATGAACTAGCCAGGCATGGTGGCTGATGCCTGTAATCCCAGCACTTTGGGAGGCCAAGGCAGGAGGATTGCTTGAGGTCAGGAGTTTGAGACCAGCCTGAGCAACATAGTGAAACTCAGTCTCTACAAAAAACAAAAAATTAGAGTGGTGGCACGTGTCTGTAGTCCCAGCTACTCAGGAGGCTGAGGTGCGGGGATCGCCCAGGAGTTTGAGGTTGCAGTGAGCTACGATGATGCCACTGCACTCTAGACCAGGCCACAGAGCGAGACTCTGTCTCAAGAAAACAAAACAAAACAAAAAACTTTCACCCTATAAAACTAGGGGAAAAAAGAACAAATTAAACGTAAAGCAAGCAAAAAGAAAGAAATAATAAAGAGGCAAAAATCAGTAAAGTTGAAAACAAAAATGATAGAGAAAAGTCAATGAAACCAATAGCTGTGTCTTTGAAAAGATCAAGGAAACCAATGAAGCTCCGGCCGGAAGACATAAATTGTCAATATCAGGAATGCAGGAAAGGACATCGCCACAGATTTTACTGATGTTAAAAAGGTAATAAGGGAATACTATGAACAACTTTATACCAATAAATTAGACAACTTGACATTCCTCAAAAGACACAAAGAACAGAGATGGCCTATAGTGCTTCACCTATCACGTCCAGAACCTGTCTCTGGAATCAGAAGGCCTGGGTTCAGTTTCTGGATCTTCTACCTAACAACTTGTCACTGAGCCTTAGTACAACCCCATCTGTAAAATGGGGATCGTCTATCACTCTCCAGGCAGTGAGAGGAACAAGGGAGGTGATACACCCGGGAGAAGTGCCGCATGTATATGCGATCTATAAGCTGTCACACACTTCACGCTCTTGCCAGTTGCAATTAAGATTCTTCCCAGAGACAGCTTTAGAAAGCTGGGTTCTGAGCCGGGCGCGGTGCCTCACACCTGTAATCCTAGCACCCTGGAAGGCCGAGGCGGGAGGATCGCTCGAAGTCAGGAGTTCGAGACCACCCTGAGCAAGAGCGAGACCCCATCTCTACTGAAAATAGAAAGAAATGATCTGGACAGCTAAAAATATTATAGAAAAAAATTAGCCGGGCATGGTGGCACATGCCTGTAGTGCCAGCTACTCGGGAGGCTGAGGCAAGAGGATCACTTGAGCCCGGGAGTTTGAGGTTGCTGTGAGCGAGGCTGACGCCACAGCACTCTAGCCCAGGCAACAGAGCAAGACTCTGTCTCAAAAAAAAAAAAAAAAGAAAGAAAGAAAGAAAGAAAGTCGGGTTCTGGGTGGGGAACATCTGGGACTCTGGGACGCTGACACTGATGGTTGATGAGCTGGGCTGCTCAGTCCTACCCAGGGCTGGGCCCCACCCTCATTTAGCAAATGTTTCCTGTGTATACAGAGCACTGGGCCAGGGGGCCAAGGACATTCATGAGATGTGGCCCCTGCCCCTCGATTCTACATCTTAGGAAGCCCGGGGCCTGCACGCTAAGTCTCCCCCAGCCATGGGCCCTCCCAGCCTGGCTCCCGCCTGCTCCTGCCTGCCCCGCTCACCTCCACGTAATTAGCAGGGAAGATGCCCAGCCGGCCATGGTGCTCCCCCTCCAGCCAGTTCCTGTCCACCTCCTTGTGGATGTAGACGATGTCACCCTTCTGCAGAGTCAGCTCCCTGCAGGCCAGAGTGAGGACATCACAGCATGCCAAGGCCCTCCAAGTGTCCTTCCCTGCAGGCCCTGCCCAGCGCACCCGAGTCCCCTCCACCCCTCTGGATATGGGCCCTGCAGGCCTGTCCCCTCTGCCTCCAGAGACGGGGAGGGAGGGGATGGGAGAGACGGGCACTTACTTGGGGGACTGTGCCTGGAAGTCAAACTTGAGCCGAGCGGCCTTCCTCTGGGCAGGGGGAGAGGACAGAGTGGGCTGCCTCAGTCATGCAGGTGGCAGACCCAGAACAGCAGCCGCGGGGCCCACCGCAGGCCCTCCCTGCACCCTGACCCTGGTCCCCCTTACCTTCCTCTCTTCCTTCCTGGCCAGGCTGCCCCCTCCTTCAGACGCACTGGGGTCTGTGGAGAAGGACTGCCTCAGCTTAGGGGGCCACATCTGGGGGACTGGGTTGGGATGGGTTATGGCCACCCCAGGACAGGTACCAGTGGAGGCAAAGAGCTCTGTGACCTCTTGCCACCCCTGGGGCACCAGAGTATATGGTGGGTGGGCGTCTGGGTGAGAACAAGAGCAGGATTTGGTGCTTACTTTGGGTGGAGGAAGGGTAGACAAAGTCCCTGCGACCTAGGAAGGGGCTTCCTGCATCCGCCATTCTGTGGGGGCTCAGAGGTCGGGAGGAACCCAGGTAAGGTGCGTGCAGGGCGCTGGAGCTCCAGGCTGAGGCCGGGCTGCAGGGACACAGCGAGTGAGCCACCTGTCTGGAGCTTCACACTGCACCCGGCTCACCCCCAGGCCTCCCTGGACCCCCTAATGCCCCCCATCCCTGCCGTCTCCTTCCAAGGCGTCTCCCAGGTCCTGGGGCTCAACAGGATGTCCTACTTCCCGTGCAGCCGTGGCGGGAAAGGGTGAGGTCTTGGCCAGGGAGAGGCCGTTCAGGGGGACATCGTGGGAGGTGCCGGGGCTGCCCCCAAAGCGCTGCGCTGCGCGGAGCCCGCCCCACCACCCAAATCCCGGTGCTGGGTAAGTTGCCTTCTGCAGACCAGGGGACCGCCCTGCGGGGAGCAGCGCTCGCGTCCCTCCCGGCCCGCTCCGCGCCCTCCCAGGGGCCCGGCGGTTGCCCCGCCCGGCGCCACGTCCCCGCCCGCCCCCGCTCCAGGGACAGACCCCGTCCTCGGCCCGTGTCGCCGCCACTCACCCGGCTGGGGGCCGCCGCTCCGGGGCCCGTCGGGGCGCCTGCGAGCTCTGTGCGGGGAGACGCAGCGGTCAGGGCCGGCCGGGCCCAGCGGCAGCCCAGGCCGCCGCCTCCGGAAAAGTTCGCGGCCGGGAGGGAGGAGGGCGGGAACGGCGGGCGGGACGCGGGGTCCTAGCGTCGGCCGCAGGCGGGCCGGGAGCGCCGCGGGGCCGCGGGGGCGGGAGAGGGCGGCGGCCGGGGGTCCCGAGGCCGCGGGGCGGGGGGCGGGGTGGGGAGCCCCGGCTGCCCCGACGTCAGGCTGACGTGGAGCGGGCCCGGAAGGGTTCCTGTGGGTCACTTGGAAGAGTCAACGCCCTGGATTTCAGAGGAGCGAGCGGACGGGCCAGCGCGGCTGGAGGCCTTACCTCCGCGCGCCCGCCCCACGACCCCGCCCGGCTGCGCGTCAGCCCCGACTCTGCGGCCGGGCGCCGCCCCCGGGAGGACACCCGGCGCTGGTACCTTGGGGGACGGCAGCCGGGTCTCGATCGCCTGCAGGTCCTTGTCCAGCTCTGCGCTCAGCTTGGCCAGCTCTCTCTCCAGCAGGACCTGGGGAGGGGGGACTGGGGCGGTGAGGGGCAGCGCGCAGTGGGGGACTGGCCAAAGATCGATGGGAGGGGCAGGATCAGACACCTCGGCTTGGGTAACCGGCTCCCTGCTGTGGGCCTGCAGGGAGCCGTGGCTCAGGGTGCCAGGAGGGCATCCCTGCCCAGCCTCTCACCGGCCTCTGTCCCAACGCAGCTCACCCACCTGTGCTCCCTGGGAGCGCCTTAGTACTGCCTGACCGCACCTTCCTACCAGGTTTGTCCTGGTCCTTCTCCGTTCCAGAGCCTACAGGGCTCCCTATTTCCTCTCCCCTCATCTTCTCTGGCCCTCCATGGCCTAGCTTCATGGTACCCATCGGCTGCCCCCTGCCCATCCCTGGGGGCTGAGCACCCCCCACCTTGCTGCTTCTGCCCAGCCTGGCTTATGGGTCTCCCCTCCCCAAGGGTCCCTCTCCCTCTGCCTGGCCCAGCCTCCCATGGTTGCAGAGCCCTGCTCCACCTCCAAGAACAGTTCCTGACAATTCCAGTCACGCTGCCCACTCCCTCCTCTGCTCCTGCTTTGGTCAACATGTATTTATTAAACACGTTTATTGAGTGCCTACTATAGGCTAGGCACTGTCACTGGTGGGTGCTGGGAATACACAGGTGAGCCATATGGGATTGGAGAGGGCCTTTGCCCATGGCCACTGGGGCCCACACAACCCAGACTCTCCCTTGTTCACCCGTCACGCTGCTAACCCGCCCCGCAGCACTCACCTCGATGGGCTGGGAGGGCTTCTCAACAGGCTCGTCCACCAGCGGTTTCTTGGGCTGAAGGGTGGGAAGGGTGTGTCAGAGGGGATGAACTCACTTCCCAAAATGCATCAGCAGACACGTACATCCACTCCCAGAGGACCAGGCCAACACTCACCCTCTGCCCAGTCTCTAGCTCCTGCAGAAACTGGTTCCAGGAGTCTTCTGTCCAGACATTGTCCACTTTTTCTCGGCGCGTGGGCACCTGCACGGAGGGGGCAGGCATCAGCTTGCGGAGAGGGGTACTGGGACACTGGTCAGACTCAAAGTGCAGGCATTTGGGCCCCTGCCCTCCCCTGTGGCCACCAGTGCCCTCCAAAGGATTCAAGCTGAGAGGGCATTATCTGTGCTATTTCAGGGCCGTGGCCATGGAGCGCACATCTGGGGCGGAGCAGGGGGGCATGCTGGGGGCGCTACCTGATTTGGGGGCTGCAGCTCAGAAGATGCTCCAGGATTATAGTTGAAGGTGCTTCTAGGTGACTCTTCAGAGTGTTCCCAGCTTCTTCTGAAGAGAGGGAAGGAGGACATTTCTTCAGCTTCCTTTTAGAGAAACTGAGGCAGAAGTGAGAACACAGCCCTGGTAGAGGGGCCTACTCTGCCTCGGACTGCCCCTGCCCCCTCCCGTGGAAGCAGTGTGTAACAGTGGGAGGTGTGAGCCCCAAGTTTAAACCCCAGCCCCAGCACTGAGCAGCTGTGTGAGCCCTGGGCAAGCTCCTGAACTCTCGGAGCCCCAGGCTGGATACCCGTCAAATGGGAGTGATTAGGTGAGGGCAATGTGTGAGGTGTATATCTGCTCCATGAGTGGCCAGGCCCTTTCCTGCCGACTCCTGCTACAGTGCCCTGCATTTGTGTTTGGTCTGGCCTCGTGACCGTGTCTGCGCAGCTTTGATGAAGCTGGTCTGTCGGCCACCATGGCAGAGTGGTCTTACACCCACACCCAAGGGGAGGGGGCTACATCCTATTTCAAGGAACACCGGGAGCAGCTCTGGGCAAGTGTTTCTGCTCGCTGGGCCTCTGTTCCATGAAGGCACTGGATTCAGTGACCTTGTCTGTGTGACCACCCCAGCCACGGCACTGCATGGTCACATCTGCCTTAGCTCCCACCAGGGGTCCCTTCCTGGCTGGCTCAAATGTTACAGCCTCTGTTTAGCTTGCAAGTTTCCACCAAGTGGAACCGCTGTGTTCAGCTGATCACATGCCAGGATGCCTGGTGTCAGGAACGGTTGGCTGTAATTATGACTCCGCACTGATTTGAGTAATAACAAGAGTGATCATGAGAACGGGATTTGTCCTTCCTAATCTACAAAAGCTCTAAGCGTAATTAAACCTGTATTTTCCCGATGTTTGTGCAGACTTGGCATGTGCCAATCATGATGCTCGACACGTTATCTACATTTAATCCTCACAGTCACCCTGTGATCCCCACTTCAAAGACAGGGACACTGAGGCTCAGACTGGGTAAGTTGCCCAAGGTTCCAGCTAGTGACAGTGCACTGGCTCGAACCCAGAACTCTGGGTACAAATCTTATTTTGTTTATTTATTTATGTATTTATTAGAGACAGGGTCTTGCTCTGTTCCCCAGGCTGGAGTGCAGTGGCACAATCATAGTCCAATGTAGCCTTGAACTACTGGCCTCAAATTATCCTCCTGTCACAGCCTCCTGAGTAGGTGGGACTATAGGCGTGTGCCACTATGCCCAGCTAATTTTTAAAAAAATTTTTTTATGTTGCCCAGGCTGGTCTTGAACTCCTGGCCTCAAGTGATCCTCCCACCTCAGCCTCCCAAAGTGCTGGAACTACATTTGTGAGCCCCCTCGCCCAGACTGGGCCCAAATCTTGAGCTCTTTGCCTCTGTATTGTTGGTGATGCCAAGAGCCAGGGGCCAGTTACAGCTGTGCTAATGAGGCGACTCCCTCCCTGTAAAGGAATAAGAAACTTCTGGATTTAACTCTGAGGGTCAAGCTCCTCATTCCCAAAGCGGTGCGGAGCCCCTCCAGGGACCTGGCAGCCCAGCTGGGGCTGTGGGTTTGCACAGAGGAAAGGAATTTCACCCTTCCTCTCCCTGGAGAGGCTCCTCTCTCAGCGGCATCGGGGCGGGAACTTGGGTTCTTCCACATCCCTTGTTTTCTCTGAGGCTTCAAAGTGGGTGGTCATAGGGCCACGATTCCTCAATGGTGCCATCATGGATGCCCTGGCCACCCCACTCTCCATCTCACATGACCTGGGGCGATTTGGGGCGATGAGTTCCTGGCTGCCCACCACAAACGCATCACAGGCGCTCCTGTCCTGGAGCAGGTGCGAGGTCCCCTCCTGCCCACCTTCCTCCTTTGCCCCTGACGGGGAAGAGAGTCTCTGGAACGGTGGAGACCCCAGAGGAACAGGCCCCAGCGAGGGTGCCAGACCCCCTCCTGGCTGCCCCGAGGCTGTGCCTGCCGTGGCCACAAGGGAGTGTGTGTTCAGCAGGGATGAGCAGGCCGTGCCCCTCCACACCCCTCGAGCCCCTGCCCCGCTGTGCTCACCCGCTGAAAGATGCTGCTGGGCCACACCTGGGGACAGGTCTTTGCTGGGGGCCTGGATGCCTGGGGTCTGCAGGGAAACCAGTGAGGGTGGGAGAAGACAGGTTTAAGGCTTCATACCCACCCCCCCCCCCAGCTCCTCGGTGGCTCCTGGGGATAGGGGTGGCGCTTCAGGGCCACTGAATGTGGGCTTTGCCCCAAGAGCTTTACATTCTTGACTAAATCTTCAAAACAACTCTGGGGAGGTAGTGGTCCCATTTTGTAGATGAGGAAAGAGAGGCCCAGAGAAATCACTGCCAGGGAGTGGCAGAGGGAGGGTTCCCCGGACTGTGAAGCTGAGGCTCTTAATTACCACCCGCCAGGGGACTTGGGGCACTCTGGAAATGAGCTGTAAAAACCTCTCAAGTTGAACTAAGCCAACTGGGGAGCCCCCAAGCCAGGCAGGCTGCATGTCCCAGCCTCGGGGAGGGGCAAACGAGGTGCCCTAGGCTGAGGTGGCCGGGCGGCCCGCACCCCCTCACCTTTGGGAGTTTCCTCAAAGATCCAGTCCAGCTGCAGGTCTGTGGGAGCAGAAGGGACCAGGTCGCGGAGGGGCAGAAAGTGAGGAGGGGGCACCCTGTGTGGCTGCCCCAGCCGCTCCCAGCCTCCCTCCCACCTAGAGCAGGGGGCCGGGGGCTGAGTCAGGGCCTGAAGAATGTCCCGAGGGAGGGAAGGAATTAGGAGGGCAGCTCTCAGGAGGGCTTGAAATGCCTCTGGCAGACTCAGGGCCTGAGCGAGCCAGCCCCAGCCGGGCAGTCGCCTTGCCCAGGCCCTCCCGCTCTTCCTCCCGTTCCCACACACACCCTCCCCTGACCTTTGTGGACTTGCACTTGACACGTCAGGCTGGGGAAATGTGACTTCTCCCTCTTTCCCTTTCTGCACCCTCTCCTAAATGCTGTGCTTCCCCCTCTGCCCAGACCCATTCCTCGCGGTGCTTGGGAATTTGCAGGCCTCCTGGGAAGAGCTGCTGACCAGCCAGCCCACCTGATCCCCCTGGCATGCAAGCGTGTCGCAACAGCTCCTGCCTAAACACCAACCAGAGCACCCCGCTCTGGGTCCCACACCTTCCTCTGCTTTCCCTCCCAGCAAACCACAGCTGGTTGACCACAATGCCTGCCCCGTCTCCAATCCCTACTCCCCGGCTCCCTGAGCAGGTTCCAGCCCCCCACTGCCCCCCACCACTCTTCTCAAGGGCCCAGTGACCTCCATGTTGCCAAATCTAATGGGCGCTTTACCTGACCCATCAGCAGCATTGGTCACAGCTGACCATGTCCTGCTTTTGAAATTCCCTTTTTACTTGGCTTCAGGGGGACCTCTGAGTTTTCTTCCTACCTCCCTGGCTACACCTTGTCAGTCTGCTTTGCTGGTTCAATCTTCCCCTCTCAAACTCCTAAGCATCTAGGTGCCTCAGGGCTCAGTCCTGGGCCTCTCTGTCTCTCTATCTCCCTAGGTGATCTTGTCCAGTCTTACAACTTCAAACTCCTGGGCTCAAGCGATCCTCCTGCCTCAGCCTCCCAAGTAGCTGGCACTACAAGTGTGAGCTTCCACGCCCGGCTGGTCTTATGGCTTTTAAAATACCATCTATTCCTGTGATTCACAACCCTGGCTGCACATTGCAATTGTTTGGGGAACTTTAAATCTAAATCTCTTCTGAGCAATCCCAGGTGTTCTCATCTGCAGCCTGGATCTCGCCCCCTGAACTACAGTCTGGGATATTCCACTGCCTACTCGACCTTTCCACTCGGATGTATCACGTCTCTGAAACGGAATGCCTCTTAAACCTGCTCCTCCTGTAGTCTTCCCTAGTTTTACAAATGCCAACTCCATCCTTCCACCTGCTCAGGTTTAAAACCATCGCTGGCCAGGTGTGGTGGCTCACACCTATAATCCCGGCACTTTAGGAGGCCCAGGTGGGAGGAATGCTTGACTTCCAGAGTTCAAGACCAGCCTGAGCAATATAGTGAGACCCTGTCTCTACAAAAAAATAAGAAAAAGTTAGCCAGGTGTGGTGGTGCATGCCTGTAGTCCCAGCCACTTGGGAGGTTGAGGTGGGGGGGATCACTTGAGCCCAGGAGTTCGAGGCTACAGTGAGCTGTGATCACACCACTGTACTCTAGCCTAGGTGACAGAGCAAGACCCCACCTCTAAAAAGAAAAAAAGAAAGAAAAACCAATCTCGACTCCTTTCTTTCATGCCACATCCTATCCATCAGCAAATTCCAGTGACTGTATCCGGAATCTCTCCCTGTCCCACCAGGTCCACTGCTACCACCCTGGTGTAAGACACGATTGCCTCTAGCTTGGATTAAAGCCAGGTTTTAATGGTGGCCTTTTTCTCCCCAACCCTTACAAAGCAAGAAAACTGGTCCCCCTGCTTCCAACATCCCTCCTCCACCTGGTAGCCAGGGTCAGCCTTTTCAGCCACCGCTTGTCAGAGCACGTCACTCTTCTGCTCAGAACCTCCCAGTGGCTTCTCATGACTTGCCAAAGTCCTTGTAATGGCCCAAAAGGCCCCACGTGACCTGGCCCCACTATTTCTCTGGCTCCATCTCCCGCCACGTGCCCTCCCTCACTGCAGTCCAGTCTCCCCTTGTTGATCTAGAACCTGCTTCTACCTCTGGGTCTTTGGAGCTCCCTCTGCTGGAATGCTCCCCCAGCTCTGCCGCCTGCCTCCTTCGCTCCCTTGACTCTCTGCTCAAATGCCACTTCGCAGGGCCCTTCCCAGATGCTCCTGGGAGACACGTGGCAGCCCTCTGAGCTGGGTACTCCCCTGCTCTGGCTTCATTTTTCTCCCTAGCCCTTTCCACCATCTGCCAAGTTAAAGGTGGATCTGTTTACTACGGGACTCCCTTTTATCTTCGGCACCTGGAACAGTGCTCAACACACAGTCAGCGCTCAACAGATAGTCAAGGATGGACTGAGTAGCCAGTACGTGTGCACCCGCCAGGGTTGGATGCATTCTGGGTTGTGGAAGAAAGCAATGCTTCATGCTGGGGAATTCCAGCGGGCAGGAAAATTAGAGAGGGCTTTCAAGAGAGGACTGGTTTCCCAGTCCCCTCAGGGGACACTGGGGGACAGTGGCTGGTCACTGTCTTCCCAAGGATGCTCTGGAGGCACTGCTGGCCCCAAGTATGGGGAGACTCCTGTCTTTTGCCTGTTCAAGGGACCACACAGCCTAGGGGGACGTGGAGAAGAACCCTCAATTCAGGTAAGTCCCCTTTTCCATCCCTCCCTCCCAAGCCCCAGAGGCCAGACTCCACTCTGGCAGGGAGGGGCCCTGGACATGTGTCTCACCTGGCATTTTGCGGTGAATCTGCTGGAACATTCTCCGGTACCAATCCCTGGGGCTGTCAACACTCTGGGATCAGAAAATGCAGTCAGGCCTCCCTGCTCACCCTCCCAATATCAAGCCACGCAAGTTGTTGTTCAGTGAGGCCTCTCCCCAGCCACCCTTGAAGACCCAGCGGGTGGGCCAGGGAATGACTCTCTGTGATCTCGTTAGTAACAGTAACTTCGTGTAATGTGTTACCTATGAATAAGATACATGGAAGGCTCTCCCTCCAACTGTATACAATGGCAATCCCTAAGCTGTGAGATTTGGGATGACTTACATTTGTTCTCTTTGCTTTTCTACATTTCTAATGTTTCTGCAGAGAACATGAGTTTCTATGCAATGAGGAAAATGAAAGTAACAACGTAGGGCTGAGATGGAATTTCACATCACCTGCCTCACCGGAGCCTTAAAACAGCCCTGGGAGGCAGGAGGGGTGCGTTGACCAGCCCCAGTTTCCAGAGGAGGAAACACAGGTGGCTCAAGACACGAGGGCAGGTGGAAGGACAGGGTCCCACCAATCCGGGATGGATCCCCAGATCCTTCCACACTTGCCCCAGCGTGAGGCCTTATCCGTCAAGACTCACCCATCCAGCCATTCATTCACTCATCGACCATTCCTACGGGCTGTGCCAGGCCCCGGGGACACAAAACTAAGAGAGGGTCCCCGCCAGAATCAGTGTGTTGCTACCTTTCAGATCCTGATGGCAATTCTAGATCTCTGCCCCCTCAACCACTTGTGCAACTCAGACGCACAAGAGCGTCCATAACTTTATGGGGTTCATGACCCCCCCGAAGCCCAGCATGGCTGCACCCCTGCCCAGTCTGGAATGGTTTGGGTACAGCCTTTATTGCCCCACCCTCTTTAATTCACAGAAGTGGAGCTCAGTGTAGGTCCCCATCTGTCTGTGGCCCCCAGCCCTGGACTCACGGATCGGGGGGCAATGGGCATGCCGCTCTCATCCACGGGCCCGATTCCCTCGTACTTGACCCAGCGCTTGTCCCGATGCTTGCTGTCCTTGGTCCACGTGGCTGACCAGTTCTGGGCGGGCTGCGGGGCAGGAGTCTTTGTGCTTGCAGAAGGCCTGCTCCCGGGGCCTGGCCAGGTCTGGTACCAAGCAGGGTCTGTGGGGCGTGTGCAGGACAGCGTTAGCCACAGGCAGGGCCCATCTGAATGTATTTGTCCCTCAGGTCCTCAGAACACAGATCCCTCTGGGTTCAAAAGTTTCCACATCTTTTTGTTTGAATGGATGACTCAGACTCTGCAAACCTCCCGTCCCCAGCAGCACCACAGGCCTCTGTCTGTTTATTTCTTAAAGTGAATTCAATTGGATTTTTTAAGAAATCTGTGTCCGCACCCACACTGTCCTCCTTTCCTGGGACTGTCCTAAGAGTTCTCAGGTGAGGGCTGAGAATCGTTCCTTGTAGTAATGCTGGGGACATCCCAGCTGGCGTGTGGCTTGGAGGGGACAGACCTGAACTCAGACCCCAGCTCTGCCACCTACTGGCTGATGACCTTAGCCACATCCATCACCCTCTCAATGCCTCAGTTTCCACTTCTGTAAAACAAGGGTCATTGTGGCAAAGATTAAGTATGTGTGACTGGACCCAGCACAGTGCCTGACTCATGGTCGAGAGGACAGAAGGACAGAAACTCATTCCCAGACACGGTTACTGTGTCCTCAACTTCCCCAGGACCTACAGCCCCCCAGGCGGCCAGGGTAGGAGCATCAGGGCTTCGGGGCCAGACGGACAAGGTGCGGATGGAAGCTCAGCCTCTGCGGCTGAACGTCTCTGAGGCTCAGGTTGCTCCCCGGGAAGATGCCACTCATCATCGGACCCTACTTTGCTAGGATATCAAGGGGTTAAATGAGGTAAGCCTCGCAAGGTGTCCTCACAGTGTGCAGCACACTCCAAGAGTTCAATGAGTATTTGTTAAAAGAATAAACTTTACCTAGTGCCTGCCGCAGGGGAGGGTGCTCAGGGCTGCCGGCACCCAGGAGTCCCCAGGATCTCCAGGACCCGGGCCCAGGCTGACGGCCCTCAGAGCTGCCTCTCCGGCCTCCTGCTGTCCCCACCCCTTCTCCAGCCGACACATGCTCACGTTCCCTCGGCCCTTCATCCATCCCCAGCTCACGCGATCCCTGGCCTGCTAGAGGTCCCCTGGCCACCAGGGGCTCTGGCCCTGCTGGCTTCCTTTCCCTGGCACTGGATGGGTGGGGACGGGAAGGGACGTGTCAGCCTACTCTCTCCCCCAGCGGGTGTCTCTTGCAGGTTCATCATGCTCACACAGGGAGGGCCCTTAGCTGAGTCCAGAGTCCCCTGGGGGGCCCTCCTCATGGCCTTGAGACCCCCATCCCCTCTCCTGTGCCTCCCGCTTGACAGAGGGCGGGGCCAGAGGGCCCCACAGGAGGCTCCTGGAGCAGGTGTTCCTGAGCAGACCCACCTGGGTGCTGGGAAGCATCTCTCCTCGGCGTGAAGTAGCCATTGCACACAGTCCTGGGCGCGGGGTCATGGAACTGGAAATTAAGGGTGTTGGAGCCACCATTCCGGATCACTGGCACCTGCGGGGAGGGGCCAGGAGCGGCAGCTCAGGGCCCAGAAGGGCAGGAGGGATGGCTACCAGGGCACGGCCCACAGCCCATGGCGAGGGTCCCAGGGCCAGCCTGACGTTCTTTCGGGAAGCCAGTGAGGCCCACTGGAGCTCTCTTCAGGCCGTCCTCCCCCCATCCCTTTAATCCTTGTCCCCACCGCCTGCTAGCCTCCTCACCAACTGTGGGCCCGCAGTGTACCCTCGTCCTCGCTGTCTCACTCACCCGTGTCCCCCGGGAGGACGACCCTACATGGGCCCGGAGGTGCCCAGGGATGAAGTCGTCCAGGCTGAGCCCAGCAGGGAGGCTGCAGGGTGGGCCCTGCATGCTTGGGTCAAGGTCGGAGGACTCTGGGTGTGCCAGCTGCTCCTCTGCGTGTCCTCTGCTGGGAAGGAGAAAGGAAGGGAAAGCCCTGCTGGGCCTGGGCTGCCTGTGCCCTCTTGGCTGGACCCTGGGGTGGAGGAGAAGGGGCCGGCTGTGGGAGGGGGTTAGGGCCAGCTGGGTGGGAGCTCAAGGACCCAGGAAGCAGGCCACTCCGGGCACCCGGCTGCAGGCTGCCCGTGCCGGCTCCCAGAGGCACAATGGGCTGCTTGTTAGGCCCAGGGCAGGAGCTCCGGGTGGGAATGGGGGAGGGGGAGGCTCAGGCGAGGAGGGGAGGGGAGGGGAGGGGAGGGGAGGGGAGGGGAGGCTGGGCAGGAGCCTGCGGGGCTCTCCCTGTGAAGTGCAGTCTGCTCCCCACTCCCCCGGAGGGAGGGCACAGGGGAACTGGGGCAGTGGGGGGGGGGGCCTGGGCACATGGGACTTTGTTTCAGTTCCTCTGCCTCCCCCAGGCCCCATGTGAGCATCTGCTGGCCCACGGGGTTACTCTGGCCTGGGGAGGGGCCCTGGCCAACAGCAAGGCCACCACCCACTGCCCACAGGGAAGCAGGCAGTAGTGCCCTCCGCCCTTACGGGCCAAGGAGAGCGTGGGGGGCTTTTCCGGACAGCAGGAACTGCTGCTTCTGGGCTCAAAGGGAGGATCAGCTCCCTGTTTGGCCTCGTTCACAGCCTGAAGACTGAAGGGCTCAGTGGGGGGGTGGGGGGTGGAGGGAGAAGCAGTGGATGAGGGCAAAGTGGGACCTGCCCCTGCTCACGGAGGGGCAGTGCTGGGTGCCCTTGGGTGTTCTCCTGCGTGTGGGCACATGTGGACACACACATGCACACGCACGCATGCATGTGCACACACATACTCTCCCCACTTTCTCTCACCCCCCAGGCTGCTTTCTGAATAGAGGGTCTCCCCTGGCAACACCACGCTGGACTGGCCGGCCAGGTTCTTCAGCCACATGCCAAGGTTAGTGAAGGGGAAGGGAGCTCTGGGCACCCGGGAAGTGGAGGTGCAAGAGGGGAGCCCAGAGGGTGGGTGCAAGAGGACGCAGAAGAGGTTTGGGGTTCAGGGTATCCAATGGGGCTTTCCGAGCCAGAGCACCGAGGGGTGCAGTCCGTCCCTTCTCACCTTGGCTGTGGGATTGGGCCAGAAGTTGAGCCAACGTCACCACCCTCTGGGGCTGGGTCAAATCAGACTTGTATGTGCCTGCGGCGTCCGTGGGGGCTCTCAGGGAGGGCAGCAGATACCTCAAGAGGTGCTGTGTGTGTGTGTGTGTGTGTGTGTGTGTGTGTGCGCGGTGGAATCTAGGTACCATGAGGTGAACATGACTTCTGGGGGTATTTGACTTCTGGGGATATTACTGGGGGACCATGTGAGTTGCATGGGGCTTGTGGGTACAGAGGGGTGTCAGCTGAACAGTAGCAGGGGGTGGACACAGGCAGTCATATGAGCAGCACAAGGGTTGTGGGGACCAGAGGGGATGAAGGGACAACTGGGGGTGTGATGACTCATCCCGTCAACCCAGTTCCTGCTCAGGCCTGGGGGTGGGGGTCTGAGTTTGTGGGGATTCCTTCTGACATCTGAGCCGCCTGTTGGGGACACAGCTTTTCTGTGCCCATCCTGACTGCGGGGGGGGGGGGGAGTGGGGGGGAGTGGAGGGCTGAGGCTGGAGGCGGGGCAGCTCACCAGCTGGATCCAATTAGGACTCCTACCAGCACAAACCGTACAGACGCACCCCAGGCCCCGTCGCTCTGCCTCCCCTTGTGGGGGAAATTGAGGCAGGGCACCGTGGAAGATCAGGAGGTCAGGGGCAGGCCAGTTCCTGGCAGTGACCCTCCCTGCCCAGCTGACTGCTCTAGGCCAAGTTGCCGGCTCAGCATCTGGGTCCCTCCAGACCAGCAGCTGACAAGAGCCTTCCTTCCCCCGCCCCCTGGCCCTGCCCTCCTGCCCAGGGAGACCTGCCCCCTTGTAGGACGGGCGGGGCAGAAGGTTCCCCTGCCACCTGTTTTCAGAGGCTGATGATCCTGGCGCCCCAACCTGACCCTCCCCAGCTCTGCTCCGTGTCAGGCACCCCCCAGGAAGATCCAAGGAAGGGTGTCTGAGTTTCTCTCTTGGCAGCCCTGCCAGGAGGTTTGAGAAGACTTTTCACAGGGAAAATGGAGGCATCCTGGGGAGCTGGTCCCTAACTAGCAGAGAACAGGGGGTGCCTGGCCATCTCTGTGTCCTCCCGGAATTCAGGCAGCCCCCTTCAGGAAGGCAGCCGGCTCCAAAGGCGGGAAGAGGGGAAGTAGCTCTGCTGAAGCAGGCGGACTCCTTCCCACTTCTGAACACTGTCCTGACGTGGGGCTTGGCCCTGTGCGCTTTCCCGGGTACTTTCCTGCGACAAGTCCACGTGGACAAGGACAGGGTCTCTCGAATTTCGCATCTTCTGGATTAAGGGCAGGGGAACATCTCACCTCTTCCCACCTCTGAGTTTGGGACGAAGACCCCGGGGGAGGGGCCCTGTGCCTTCCCCTGGGGTTGGGCGCGGGTCGCTGCCTCCTCTCTGAGCCCTTCCTTCCCCGCACCTACCTTCCCCGGCGAGCAGGTGGCGCGGCCCGAGGCCACCCGGGAGCGCAGGAGCATCCCTGCCCGGCTCCTGCCTGGCGCGGCCGCGGCGGGCACTCGGGGAGGGAGGGCAGGGAGAAGCGCGGGCCGTCGCGGCCCTCGTGACTGGTCGGGACGGGCTGGGTCGGGCTGGGCGCCCGAGGAGGCGCGCGGGAGGCAGGACCGTGACAGTCGCACGGCGCGGCGGGCGGTGTTTGGGTCTAGATCCGGACTGGGGGCCGGGGAGGAGGGGCGTGAGAGTGTCCTCCGTCAGGACGCGCGGCGGGGACACTGTGGCCCCCAGCCGAGGGGGCCGGGCCGGCCGGGAGGCGGCGCCGGGAGGGGCCGCCGAGGGTCCCCGGGGAGCCCGCTCTGGTTTCCCAGCTGCAGGGCTGGCGTCGGGGCGGGCCGACACGGGCCACTCAGAGTTTCCAGCAACATTTCCAGCGTGTGGGAAGCGGAGGGCTGGAGTGATTAACGAGCCCGCAGCCGATACGCGGCCTGCAGCCTCGGCGAGGCGGGAGACAGGCGGGGAAGGCGGGCGGGCGGGGACCGAGATAAGGCCGGCCGCCCTGGGCGCAGGGGAGGCCCCGCCGCCTCCCGGCACTTGGGCAGAGTTTGCGTTTGCGTCAGCGCGGCCGGGCACGTGCAAACACACGCGCGCGCGCCGGCACACACGTGCAGGCACGGGAGGAAACCGGCCGAGGGGAGCGGCCCCTGGGCGTGCCGCGCCCCTAAAGAGGATGAGGGTGGGGTCCCTTTGGCGCGGACGAGGTGAGGAGGGTCTTGGTGTTCCCATACACCGTGTTTGTTTGGATCTTCCTGCATTTCCGCTGTTCCCTTTGATAGGCGTCCCAGGAGCCCCCACCCACTGGCTCCCCATTCACTCTGGCCATCCCTTCTTCCCTCCCCTCCCCCAAGCCTCGTCGCATAGGGCCGGCGACAGAAAGTGAGGGTGCTTAACGAACGGTGACAGTGGCAGCAGACTCCGCGGTCCTTTCAGCCCTTGGCTTGGTTCTGAGATCCCCAAGCCCCAAAAGGACCAACCAGCAAATAGTTATTGAACGACGTTAGATACGTGTTGGGACTGATCAGTTATAACTTATGAGTACATGAGAGCGCTTACTGCATACCTGCCAGGTGTCAGATTGGTGGCCTCAGCCACCATGTGCTTCAGAGTGTTTCCCAATTTCCGGCAATGGAGAGGATGAGAGGAAAGGGACGGGAGAAGGGACGAAGCAGTTTTCAGCCCCTGCCACCCTTACTGCTATCAGCTTCATCTTTTTCCCAAGTAAAAGAGCTCTCCCCAGCTGTGTGGAACAATGTCAGCGTGAGAGCTGGAGGAGGAGCTGTTGCGACTGGGGAGACGCATCAGAGATAGCAGCCTGGCTGGCTTCCAGGCTCTGCGGGGCCGCCAGAAGTGGGGCCACTGGGTGCACATCAGAGGGAAGCAGGTGCAAGGTTTCCAAGGAAGAATTTTTAAATGATTACAGGGGTTCAAAGTCTGCCAATTGTGGGGCAAGTGTGTAAAGGCCACTATTGCGCTGAGCAGGAAGCTACACGAGACAACCTTCAAGGGCCCTTCCAAGAACTCTGCCTCTCCAGGAAAGCTGCAGAGTGGGCATGGGGTGGCAGCCACGGCCATGGAAGACGGGTGCAGGAGTGGAGCAGCCCTGAGGCACTTCTGGAAGGCAGGCAGCAGGGCGCTG
The DNA here is from genome assembly GCF_041146395.1 of Eulemur rufifrons. Taxonomy (NCBI): domain Eukaryota; kingdom Metazoa; phylum Chordata; class Mammalia; order Primates; family Lemuridae; genus Eulemur; species Eulemur rufifrons. The sequence continues at coordinate 8,478,767 of NC_090994.1, forward strand.
CCCCTCCCCTGAAGTTGGATGCTTACCACCCCTAGGTACCACCCTCCTCCCTCCCCCAGGGATAAAGTATGTGCCCATTTCCCAAGTCACAAGTTTTTCCCACCTGTCAGGGTCCTTGGGACTAAGAAGGGCCACATCACTTTCGTTTTCTTCCTTGTTCTCCAAAGATGGTGAAGCTGAAGATCTTCCAACTCCAGGAATCCTGGCCATACCCTCTCATCAGCAGCGACTTCTCTTATTCTCCAGGGCTCTGACCTGGACTCCAAGATAAATATTTAATGTACAGGGTGCAGCTGAGCTGACAAAGGTCCCAACTTCCTGTTCCTCACAAAGGGAGGTGGCAGCTATGGGCAAGGAGCTGGGGACTGGCCACCAGTGTCATCTCTATGGGAATAGAGTTCAGTAAACAGCTCTGGAGGAGGAAGGGGAGGTCCCACGGGACACCTGGGCCTCTCTCCTGGGCTGCTTTGACTTCTGCCTGTCGACTTAGGCCTGGACCCTGCGGGGCTTATCACCTTCTTGCTCGGGTCAGAACCCACCGTTCTGTGGTGCCCATCTGGCCTCACACAAGAGAGGATGAAAGGTGAATGGGACCACAGGGCAGGAAACATGACCAATTCCTCCTTTTCTGCCCATAGCTAGGGAGGAGAATTCCTCCTCTTTCAAAGTGGATTAAGGGGAAAAAAAAACTAGCAAGGTTCAGAGATTCGGCCAAGAACCAGGTGTCTGATTTCCCTCCTCCTCCCTGTAGTTTCAGCTCTCGGGCTGCTGGCCTGCCTCCACAGCTGGCACGGCTTTAGGGAGAGGCTGAGGCTAGGGAAGTTTGTCCCAGATAGCGTGCCTGTTGTCAACAACAGAACAGATTCCTCTCGGGATCCCAGGACACCATCTCCTCTGCACAGCTCTCCTGGCTAAGACGGACCTTCCTGCCTGGGAGTAGGCTGCTTCCCCACCTCTGGGGCTGTCTTTTGTCAGGGGCTGCCTCTGCCTTCTCAGAGCCACCTGAGCCATGGCAAACAGTTTCATAACTGCTCTGTTTCCCTGGCTATCTGATCCAGGCACCAGGATCCGCCCCTCCTTGAGGCTGTCACCTTTTGTTCTGTGGATAGTCCCCAACAGCACTCCTGTCAACAGAGGCCTGTCCACACCCACCACCCTAGAGGATGATTAGCCAAGTGACTGCCAATAAATGTTGCCTCCCGAGACGGGGAGGAAGCAGTGGAATGCAGGTCACTCTGAAAACCAACCTCTGTCACCAAGAGGAAGGATGAGTGGAAGGAGCACTTAAGGAGCCTTGTATTGTAACAGGGAGGACAAGGCAAGCAGGGTCTGAGCAGAAAACTCAGTTTCATTTCTCAGGTGGGAAGAGGGAAGCCAGAGATCCCAGAAGCCATAAACCTGGACTCCCGTTTCTCCAGGAGTGTCCTTCTCTAGCGCAGGGAGTCTGCCATCTGAACGAGTCCCACTCTGAGACCTCCCCTGAGCAGCCGAGTGGCCCCCAGTGCTGTGCTCAGTCCCCACAAGCAGGATAAAGGAAGGGCATCTGCTATTCCTTTCCTTCTCCCCAGTGATGAACTCTGGCATGTTCTTCAGGTAGGTTTTGAGTAGATTTTTTTTTTTTATTTTTTATTTTTGCTCTCAGAGGAGTGTTTTCTTCCTGCCAGGGGAACTGAGCAAGCAGACCACAAGCAAAAAAAGCACTGTCTCTTTCCAGCAGTCTGGAATTCTCTAGAGGGGAAGACCACAGTGACACAATAGTGAGGAATCGAAACCAAGTCACATCGGACACAGCGGCACGAAGCTGGACTGAGTTTCATCCCCTGGGCTCCATCTCTTTCTCCCGGGCCCTCTCTGGACTCCAACTCCTGCTACTGTAGCCGGCCAAGTTCTACCGACAGCGCGGGTCTGTCTGCGCCAACCACTCATGGGAACAGGGCAAGTAGAGGAGGAAAGGGCAGTGACCCACTTTGGGGTTTCAAAGGCCCTCCTGCGCTGACGATGGCTTGACCTGGCCCATCTGGAATCCAAGATTTCTGGTATAGTCACTGCAAAGCCAGGGATCTCTGTGAGTGAAAAAAGTACCCCGTATGAGTCAAGTATGGCCAGCGACGGGGCCTGGCAGCCAGGACGGGCGCACAGAAGGGGACAAAGAACGAGGCTTTCAGGCCTGCCTCGCACAGACCTTTTCATAGCACACGCATGATGTAACTGGCTTCTATTCCGGGTTCTCGGAGCTGGTCACATGCTAGCCCCGAAGGCTGCGGGAGAACTCAGCCTTTTGCCCAATTTATCCAGCCTGTCCTCAAGGAAGCCTTCAGGCTGACATCACATCAACGACTGCTCTCTCTTCCTCTTTTTATGGCTGAGCAAACAAGCACAACGCGCAGACGGGGTGTCTTTGAGAAGAACTGAGCTGGATGAACCTCTTTTAGTTCTCAGGAATGATGAAAAGAGCAAGTGACTGTCAGCTCTTTAGAAAGTAGATTTCATAAGGGAAGGATAAATAAGCGATGACCTCAGAGGGGGAGACCAAGCCAAGTCAACTCGGCCACAAGGAAGGGCACAGAACCAGGAGTTGGAAAATTAGGTCTGCACCAACCTTCTCTCCCAGATCAGGTAAACTGAGATAAGTGAGATAAGAGGGCTGATTTGTTGGCCCAGTGGATACCGTGAGGTAGTGCTCTGGCCTCCAAACAAAGAATAACCTTGTCTTCCCACCTCTGCGAATTCTACGACGAACCTTCTCCTTACCGGCATCAACATTAAAGAGACTAATTTACTATTAAAGTATTAATCTGCTGTATCAAAGTTAAATAGATTTTCTTTCAAAAGCCTCAAAATGATTTAAGAAAAAAAAAGCAGGCCTACGGAATTGCAAGTAGCAGGCACAGAGTGGGGACTAGATCTAGAAGTAGTGAGAGGTTAACATGAATTTGCAGTTAGGTCCTTAATTTCCAGGCTTTTACAAAGCTTTTCACGACTCTGTAAATGAGGGCAAATATTACCTCATTTTACTGAAAGTTTAGCTAAGGTATAAGGACATTGCTAAGTCCAGATGTCATTGGGATAGCAAAGACCCCAAAATGCATACTCAGCTTATTTGAAATTAGGAACCTGGGCTAGTTTTCTGGCCTGTAAACTGCACTGTGGCCCTTAACGTGGCTGTATGTGACGTCAACATCGCCGTATTTAGGCCTGGGAGCCCTGGACTTAGCCTTTCTCCCTCGACTGCGACAACCTGTAGAATTCCCGCACGGACACAGTTCCCTCCTCAGGGCCCCAGCGCTCTTCCTATTCCAAACCTCCCACTTGCCCAGAGGAGCTTATTGTTTCTTGTGAGTCTACAGCACCTCGAGAAATCTCTACTTTTCAGAGGAATCAAAAGGCTGGCCTGGCCCATCCTGTTCATGGCAGTCAGACTCCACATTCATCTCCTCTCTGGCTTCTTTGACTTCTCCCCAGTTGGGATTCATTCTGTTATTAGTATCAGATGCAGGGTAACTAAACTACTGTAATAAAAAACGATTTTCAACGTTTGTGAAGAGAGTATGTTTTCTGGGACATCTTCCTTCCTATTCTCCAAGTAGCGGCCTCTGCTGGAGAAGCCACAGAAGGAGCTGGGACTTGAACAGAGTTAGCGGTGGGCACAGGGCCGGGAAGGAGGCCAGGGGCAGGGGAGCGGATTCTGAGCAGGGAGGCAAAGAAACACTTCTGCAGCCACCAATGCTGCTTTAAAAGGAAAGGGCTGGAGAGATAAAGAAAGAGGTCCTTTTTATTGTGATGGAATTCCTTCTCTTGGAAGGTAAATTCCTTGGCATTGTCAGAGACCAGAACAGACATCAATAGCCAGGGAATAGCCCTTGACTCCTGGAATTATTAAATAGGTAAGAGCCAAATATAAGCACCTCCACCGGAAATAAAGGAAATAAAGACACAGGGAGCCAATAAAGTTATCATTTAATTTTAAGGGTTTCTTTTTTTTTATCTTAAAGATAACTTCCCATTACAATAAGAAAGTTCTAACAAATTAATTTCTTTTTCACAAAAAAGACTTATTAAATGATTTCTGTCAATAAGTAACATTTCCACCATTTTCTTTAACATAACAGAAAGCAAGAAAAAGCAGACAATCTCTAAGCACAAGCAAATAATCCAGCATTCAGAAGAACCTTGAAAACAATTCCACCACCAGCTAGTCTCAGACATCTGACCATTGCATCATTTAGGAATCAAAACCAGGATCCCTTCTCGGAAAATGTCTGTTGACATTTTTATTAGGAAAAACAGGTGCTGGTCACAATGCATGGAGAAAGGAAAAGTGAGGTGTTCTCAGTGGCATCTTTGAAAAGGTTCTGTGACAAAAACACATCTTTATTGCCCCAAATCAAAATCTATGGTAGACCTCCTCCTTATTACATACATTTCACTTTAACATGCAACAACAACAACAAAAAAGTATCTGGAGACAACTATGCCAAGGGAGTGAAGGGAAATGTGGGCAAGAACTTACAGGCAGGCAGTGTGCATGGCCCTACTTTAGAGCTGCGCAGAGGGGGCGTCCACGTCCATGTCCTTGCTTCTTGATCTTAAGCCACCTAGACTTGTCATGAGGGCACAGAAGAGGAGATGATGCATAACCCTGTCTCAAACAAAGGTGTTATTTAGCGAGCCTCGCCAAGGTTGCTGGGGCATGAGGCCAAGGCCTCCCGGGAGGGGATATACTCTCCAGTATCATCTTTACCTTTGTGACTGCACAGATGAAGGCAGCCAAGGCTGACCCATTCACTCTGGCTGGCTAGATATAGGCAGGTCAGGTCCCCAGTCCCAGTGTAATATAGGCTCCCTCTTTCACACTCTGTCAATGGCACAAAGCCCTATTGTTAATACAGTCCTCTGCTCACACTCAAGATAAGGGCAACACCCTGTCCTTCCACTACACAACTTTCTTCCTCTACACACATCTGCTTTTTCTTACAGCTTTCCTCTGAGCATCTGATCACTGCAATACCAAAAAGAGACTGTGGCATGATGATGCTTCAGACCCGTCCTCCAGGTAACCGGAACCCTCCTCAATCTATTGCTGGGCCTTCCTAGGCTGCCTTTAATCTCTTTCTAGCAGATGTCAGAAGACGTGGACCAGGTGTCAGACAAGGTGTGACCCCTGGTTATAACCACAAACAATTTAGGAAGCTGGAACCTCATACCCACAAAGACTGGGGTTCTGGGTTCACCCTCCCTCTGCTATCTTTTCTGCCTGGGTAGGGAAAGCTGAGTCATGCTTTAAAAGAAACTTGGGTTCTACTGTTACTATAACAACTAGAATAAATATTGGGAATTCTAGAATGGTATCTCAACAAGTCTTCATGGGTTAGGAAATAATTTTCAATACAAACATTGGACAGAAAAGCCTGATTAAAAAAAAAAAAAAACAAAACTATGAATCAATCTGGGGCAAGTTCTTTCTTAAACCAGTTTAACTGATTGGTCACCCAGATTGGTCAGGATGAAAATTCTCAAGAGCTTGAATTTTATATGTATAGATATGGATATGGTAGAGTGAAAATATTCTGGAGATAAGCTATGATATTTACATAAAATAAGGGAGGGTAGACGGAATAGATTTTAGCTTTACTCATTCTGAGGCTGGAGAGACTCAAGCAATGACAGTGAACAGCAAGCCCAGCTGTGTCTCACTGGCCATGGCTTACAATATTTCTCTCCTGCAGACCAGCTGCCTCAAACTATGTGTTTTAAAACCACTCAGAAGAGGAGCTAAGGGACAATGCAAAAAAGGCTCAAAAGGCCCCCAAGTGAACCATTTTTTAAAATCCTACCTTTGCTACCTAATGACATTCAATAATAATATTCCATTGAGAAAACAAACAAGTTTTTCTCTTCCTATTTTGAACAGTGTCAGTCAGAAAATCATCCTTAAGTTATGGGAATAGCAAGGAAAGCTAACCGTTAAGAAAGCAAATCTTTGCTATTGAGAGAAACTTGCTTCTTTGAATCCTTCATAGAGAACAAAAAAGGCCATGCAGATATAGATAAAAAGACATGAAAAATACTAATATTCCTGGACAGTCTGCCTTTTTTATTCCTAGGCACGGAGCCCTATCAAGCCCACCAAGTGTAATAAGCAAGTTCCACATTGCCAGTCCACATCTACTCACAAAAAGCCAGCAGATCAGCAATGTTTGTACCCATAGCCAAAGTGTCACCTTGAGGTTTTAAGGAACACGGAGGGTGTTCTTGTTTTAACATTCTATTAAACAGTCACTCTCTTTCAGGCATACCCCCCTGGGCTTATTGTTTTGCTTTTGTTCTAAATATTCAGAACACAGAGATTTAAAAGGGATATTATGTTTTGAACTTAGATGAATTTTTAAATTTTTATTTTAAAAAATAGTCATCTGATCAATTTAAAATTTCACGTGATGTTTATGTAACCACAATTGGGTAACCTGGTCTGTGTGAAGTGTCATTTTCAAAATGGTATTTCAGAAAATTCCACCAAGGAGTCCTCTGACATGCCTGGTGAACTGACGTAAGAAGCGTTTTGTTTTGTTTTTTGTTTGTTTGTTTTCCTAAATGGGAGAAATTGAAGAAAAAGAAGGACCTTTCCACAGGGAAGGTCCTATGAAGAAGAACAAGAGAAAAAGTATTTTCAGTGTCTTTAGAACACGCAGGGGAAAGGTTTAATAAAACAGAAGAGTCTTTGAAGACGCCAACACTGCAGAGCTGTGACAGCAGGTAAAATGTTTGTCTAATGACGGCCCTAGGCAGGAATAGTAGTTCTAGGGCAAACCCAGGGCAGGCATCCAGCCATCTTGGAAGCTGTTGTTTAGATAAAAGCATTCAAAACTGTGTTAAAACCCTCCACTGAAGCTACAGTGAAGAAAAAGTGCTGTTATTACAACATAGTCCTAAGGTTCATGCCTTCTAAATGGGTGTGAGTCATAAGTGCAAAGGCTTATGTAGGAACACGGATTGAGAGCCTCACTTTAAGAAGTTACCTGCATTACGTAGACACGCCACACAACTTTCTAAAATGTTGAAATACATACCCCAGCTTTCTACAGAACAGAAGAAATATGTTTATCTTTAGAATTCAACAGAATTTTCAAACCTAGACTCCTCCAAGAGCTGGTGTTGATCTACCTTAAATTCACTCAGATTTCCTTGAATCGGTACTTCTCGTCTACTCGGGCTGATCCGCAGCTCAGAGGGTACCTATGAACCACTTCTCACTCCTTTATGCTGCTTGTGCCAAGGAAACTTGCTTTATCATACTGCTTCTTTTTGAGAAGATAACAAAGACATTCCTAAATAATCCATTCTTTTTAACTGGTAAAATATTATATTTTGCTTATAGGGATTTACAATAACTATTCTGTCGCCTGCTGATGGAGGCCCTGCAGAGTGGTGTCCACTTGTGGACCGTGTATGTATAGCAACAGCCTTAATGAAAAGGAGAAAGGGACAAGGGACTCCCAACGCCACAATCTGTCATGTGAAATTTCCAAAGGCAGGATCTTTTCTCATACTAGGATTTGGGGAGGGAGGAGTATGAGGATGCCCAGATGATTCTCTCTCTGAGTATAAAGAAATGACGGTCAGGAAAGACAGCTACTTAAGACTTTTTCTCCCTTCTTTCAGAGCTTTTACTCACACCCAATAAGAGATCCTTTATCTCCTTCCACAATATCCTTTTTATCTTTTGTAGTTACAGAGCAATCCATGCAGGGAGACTGCAACCCCCCCAAATGCTTTCATCTCTGTCCTAAACAAATTGGGAACTGTTAGCAAAAGGTATAGGGAAATAGAGATTCACGGACTAAGTCTTCATTCTTCTAATGAAAATTATGGTTTCTTGAAAAAAACAAAATGAGTTGTTTGTTTTTCTGGTTTCCTTGAAGCTCCCAACATGAAGTACTATACTACTGTCTGAAATACTTGCTTTAATGCTGGACTCCCACATCACAGATGACATTAAGGAAAGCCATAAAAGAGCATCTTCCATGCTTTGATGTAGAGTGCCCAGGCATGCATGTCCACGGCAGAGCTGACCAGTAAGTATTATGACGTGGTACCTGTGATCAGGCTGAACTAAAAATGGGAGCCTAAGTATCCCAAAATTTCCTTTGCTAATTGGTTGTCACTTGAAAATCAAACTAAAGGAAGATTATTCAAACACTGTATCTGAACGCTTGCTGTTTGTATTCCAAAATATGCTACTAGAGGCTGACATACAGTTCAACCCAATGAGTATTGAAAGACAGAGGAACATCCTAGTAATTGATACAGAAGACCGCAAATCCTCACTCATCCAATGCCCTTCAGCAAGACTTTCAAGTCACAAGGGGATCACACCACCCTTGTCGGTTTCCATTATTCCAGTTGGTTGCAGAAATACTGACAGGGAAAAACAGAAGGATGATGGGGAAGAGACGCCAGAGCCTAGAAGAGCATAAATACTCTTGCTGTTGAGGTTCTGCTGAGGGCATTTATAAAATATTTAGAAATGTAACTTCCTTTGCAGATGGGGTAAGACACCTGGGGTTCAAAATGAAAGCAAAAGAATCTGGCAATAGTTAAAGCTTTCTGAAAATCTTTCTACCCCCAAAGTTCTAAGGGAAGTTTAAACCAATCATGCCCATGGTTAGGTGAACAAATTATAAGTAACTCTAAGAAAATCCCTCGTTATTTTTTATTTTGCTTTACTAGAACATATTTAAAGGAATTGAGAGTCCAGAGAAAGTAGGTTATTATGGAAAACATTCCCCTTGGCCCTTAAAATCATTGGGTTTGGGTTATGCACTTGGAAGTTCTACTGTAATCAAGTTTTCCATCAGAAGAGAAACAGTTGTAGCCACTGAAATATAAGAGGCCTTTCTTCAATGGCACCCAGCAGAAAGGAAAAAATAAAAAGGGAAAAAATCTTCTTGCATTTGAAAAGTTGTTAGTCTTAAATGAAAGATATTATCTTCCAAAAGCAAGAGTGAAGGCTGACTAGTTCAAGTCAGAAACCCAGGGTTGGGGTTTCCAAGGCCCTTTTATTAGGGGAGGGTCCCCTTTGTAGCACAAGACTTCACATATGTACTGACAACAATCAGATTAGTTCTTAAAAATTAGGGAGAAAAAAGGGAAAAATAAAACAGATGTACTTTTTATATATATTGAACACAAATTAAAAGAATTTATAAAATGGTCACCTTTCTTACAGAATAAATGCAGACTGAATTATAAATGCACCTCCAGGTTTAAGTTGTTTGAGTTGTTTTTGTTTCATTTTCTAAAAATAAATAAATAAAATTTGTTCTTAAGTTTTGGATCCACCTGTGCCACAGCAGGACTCTGAATCATTACTGGGCTTTCTTCCCATGGTCGCTCCTGTGCAGAGCCCTTGGCTGTACTGGGCTTACGGATTTCACTGGCCCATCAGAGCGTACAGTATCTTTTCGGGGTGGCATTCGCTCATTAATTCGGTCCAGACCTCGGGCTTCTTCAAAACTCCGGATCTTGTGTGGAAGTGTAAATCCTCTGATGGCTAGAGAAAAACAAGAAAGAGGCGGTGGTGAAGAGTGCTCAATTAGGCAGCAAAGCAAAAGCTTAAAAAAGTTTCTTAGCACACAGCAACCTCCTAAAGAAAAACAGAGAAAGGTAGCTATGGAGCACACATGTCTGGTGAAGGTAATAGGCAATTTTTGATTGAATCAGACTTGTCTGAAGCTACTGCTTCCTTAAGGCCCAAAGGGCATCAGAAACTGAAAATAATTTTCATAAAAGCTCAATATGAATAATCATGGCAGAAATATACTTGACAAACATGCTCAATGCTAAAAAAAAGGCAACGTTAGAATAACAGAGAACAAGTTAAACACAGAGTAGTTGCTGTAAGTACAAACACCACATTAACCACAAAAAAAGTAAAAAAAAGAGCTAATCTTTTTGTTTAAGATAGCTTTTTATCTTGCACAACCAGGAGCTGAACATAAGTTAAAAACCATCAAAATAGCTTCTAGATATTTTCCTTCTGATTCAACTTTTGTATTGTCAAAGAAAGGCATTCCCATTTTGAACCATCTTACCTAATAAAATAATTAAATTTATAACATAGGTTTACCAATTCCAATGGTTTTCACCCACAAATTCATAGAAAATGTTACTTAAAATATGTTTCCATAGAAACAAAGATAATTCAGCTTGAGTGCCTTAGGGCAACCTCAGAAACAAATAATTAAATTCTAGTCTACTTTTGTCTCTGCTCTTGAGATTTTAGAGTCATTAGGTAAAGAGGCTGACCTGTTTGAATCTTTTTATAATCAAAGGGACATCTCTTGTATATGGAAGGGACACAGAATCAAACCACACAACCTCTCATGACCAGTTGCTTAAGCTTCAGCCACTGCATTAAAACTGATGGAGCCCAGAAAGGACCGTGGCTACAGTGAAGGTCATTTAAAATTACTACAGATACGGGACACAAAGGAAATGCTCGCTTTGTGCACATGCCTAGAAATAGATATTCCTTTTCGCACTGTTACAGTTCTGGTGATGCAATAATAAAAGATGTGCAATGTTGATAAAACTTTTTCAAGCTAGTAGACAGACACATGATTACATCTATCAGAGTAATAGGCCATACCTTCCCGGGCCTCTACCGCTTCTACTGTGGCTGTAAGAGGGCAGGAGCAGTGGCATGCAAAAACGAAGACAGAAAAAGAGTGAGTAAACCAACAGCACTGCTGCCAGCACAGACATCCCAGAGCCCCACCCTTCAGCCTATCGCCATCCCTACAAGTCAACTAGTCAGAGAAGCAAGAGGATTATTGCAAGAACGAAACCGGGGGTGGGGGGGGTCGGACACGAGGTGGGGTGAGTTTCTAATATTTTTAACACTTCAGGTAGCAGCGAAACATTGCTCTCTTCATTTTAAATAGCCAACTGCTATTATATTTTATGGTTTGACATCCACATATTAAAATAACTTGTCCTATCAAATAATTTAACATCACAGCATTCTTCAGTTTATGATAGCTCTGATGGTATTAAATGAGCTGCTGCTGGGTCCTATTTAAAAAACTTATGTACCACTACTTCCTACTGCTCTCAAGTGACTTATTGCTTTCAACTGTCCTTTTTAATTACTTAATAAGAATGGCCTTTGAACAGCAGCCTGGCATTTGGAAGGCGAGAAAAACAGGTTACATGGGAGGGGTATTTCCTGTCTGGGAGTGGAGTACTAAGCTAGCAAAGGCATAGAACTATTCAATTCCTGCTGCAAATTCCTGTACCCATCTGGGCTTAGAGAGATGGCAGAGGCTGACATTTGCATCCCATATGGCTTCCATTCAGTGTTTCGGAGAGTAGGCCAGTAACTGAGAGAGCCCTCTTCTCCCTCAGTGACGGAAAAAGAAGCAATTTAAAAATTAGTACCAATCAGTAAACTTCCTTGCATCTTCTAATATATGAAAAGGTTACAAGTTGTAGCGAGAAAGATCCTCTCAGGCGAACCCCGTCAGTTCCTCTGACGCCAACTTTCTAAAAGAAGGCAGGGAAGAAGAGCGAGCCGTGACGGTTTGCTGTTCCTGAAGCGCTGCACAGCAATGCCAGAGAGAAACTGAAAGAACTACGAAGGCAACTACCCAACGCAATGTGGAAAATGGATACTTGGAATCCACTTATCAAGTGTTTACATTTGTCAACCATATGCAGGCATGTGCTGAAGCAATGTCACATCCTCTCTAATCTCCTTCTTCACAGGAAAACTACAGTGCCTTCTGACAGCGCATCACTGATGTAACTGCTAGGAAGCAGGAGAACAAAGCATTGCCTCAAACTGAACACTGAATGTTGGTCTCATTAGAGTTTAAAAGCTACGTGGTAAAATGTGTGCTAGTTATCACATTGTTTTGGGCCTTTCTAGAACTGCTTTTTGGACTGGGTATTAAGATAGAGCCTGTACTGAGGGACATTGTAAGAAACAGTCATGTAAAACTCACTGATTTTCTTTTCTTTTTAATATCTTTACTGAAATATAATTCATACATCATAAAATTCACTTGTTCAAGTATACAAGTCAATGTTTCTAATATATTTAGAGTTGTGCACCCATCACCACAATCTGTGTTTAGAGTAATTTCATGCCCCAGAGGGAAACCTCCAACTCATTTGCAGTCACTTCCCATTTCCCTCCCTCACCTCTTCCCCTTAACCCTAGTTAACCACTAATCTACTTTCTGTCTATACATCTGTCTGTTCTGGACATTTCATGGAAGTGGAATCATACAGTATGTGGTTTAGGGACTGACTTCTTTCACTTAGCATAACGTTTTCAATGTTCACTCATGCTGAAGCATGTACCTGTATTTCATTCCTTTTATGGCCGGAGAGTATTCCATTGTATATAACACATTTTGTTTAATCAGTTAATGGACAATGTGGGTTGTTTCCACTTTTTGCCTATTATGAAGAATGCCATTTATGGAAATTTGTGTACAGGTTTTTGTGTGGACATATTTTCATTTCTCTGGGGAATATATAATTACGACTGGCATAGCTGAGCAATATGGTAACTCTATGTTTAACAGTTTGAAGAACTGCCAGTATGGTTTTCAAAGCAGCTGTACCGTTTTAGTTTCCTACCAGCAGTGCATGAGGCTCCCAATTTCTCCACATTTCTCATCGACACTTCTCATTGTCTTCTTTACAGCAGCCATCCTAATGAGTGTGAAGTGGTACCTCATTGTAGTTTTGATTTGCATTTCCTGAATGTCTAATGATGTCGGTTACCATTTCATGTGTCATTTGTATGTCTTCTTTGGAAGACATACAATTCAAATTGTATATCAATTCAAATTCTTTACCCATTTTTAATTGAGTTTTCCTTTTATTATTCAGTTTTAAGAGTTCTTTATATTTTCTAGACATCAATCCCTCATGAGGTATATGATTTGCAAATATTTTTACCCATTCTGTGGGTTGTCTTTTCACTTTCTTGTGGTACTATATGTAGCACAAAAGTTTTTAATTTTGATGTAGTCCAGTTTATAACTGATCTGTTTTTTATCTTACGTTTTTTGTGAATCTTGTTCTGTCCCCAGCTTTCTTCTCTATTTTGGCTACTAGGAAGCCTGGAGTCAAATTTGTGGCTGACTATTGGCTTTAGTTTTGTTTTTCTTTGTGCTCCAATTTCCAAGCATATTTATTTTACTTCATTGTGTTTTACGTGTACTGTAACTCACACGTATCCCTCTTCAAAGGAGGTGAGGCATAAGTGAATGTATGTTACAAGGCCACATGGGATATTGTTGATGGAAAGCTCTCCAAGTAAAGTTATATGAACGATAAAAGGTCTTTTTTAGCCAATGCTCCAGTTTGCCAATGAACCTGTGGAACTGAAACTCTGATGTGAAAATAACAAAATAAACTTGTTTCCTGCAGTCAATAAGACAGAATAAGCAGCTCTAAAAAGTTGGCTTTAGCTTTAGTTTTGTTCTTCTCACACATTCCTGAAGATTTTTTATCAATTTCAGAAGTATCAATAAGTAATCCTATATTGATTAAAACACTCAGATGCAAATCAGGAATAAAGAGAAACCGTATACACTGGGACTGAGACACCCCCCCCCCCAAAGTGACCAAGAATTATAAACAAAGAAATTCCCAAATAACGTCTATAAAATTCTCCTTGTTATTCGTCCCTAATTTGCAGATTTGTTCTCTCAAGGTCTTGAAAAAAATTGGTATAGATTAAAATAACTTTGTAGATCAGCAAATTTTGAACACTTTCCAAGTAAAGATGCTATAGGACATTCTTTTTTTTCTTTACTCGTGTTACTTCCTATTATTCTAAAATATCCTTGTCAGGGTTGCTCTTAGAATATCTCACATGACTAATTACTAAGCAAAGTAATGGTGGGAAAGTATTCTGCTTACAAAACCTGCACATTTATTTGAGGACCAAAAAAAAAACCTTAACCTGAAATAGTTTACTGAGGCTTTCTGTGAAATTAAAGGAATTAAAATAAATCGTAGGCTGGGTGTGGTAGCTCACGCCTATAATCCTAGCATTCTGGGAGGCTGAGGTAGAAGGATTGCTTAAGGTCAGGAGTTTGAGACCAGCCTGAGCAAGAGCAAGACCCCCTTTCTACCAAAAATAGAAAAAATTAGCTGGGTGTGGTGGCATGCACCTGTAGTCCCAGCTACTTGGGAGGCTGAGGCAGGAGGATTGCTTGAGCCCAGGAGTTTGAGGTTGCAGTGAGCTATTATGATGTCCTTGCACTCTACCCAGGGTGACAGAATAAGACCCTGTCTCAAAAAAAATAAAAAAATAAAAAATAAATTGTATACTTCCAAGGAGAAACCATTCAGTCTTCCTTCTAAATAGCTAAACTCTGCCAGGCAGGGTGGCTCATGTCCTGTAATCTCATCACTTTGTGAGGCCAAGGCAGGAAGATTGCTTGAGGCCAGGAGCTCAAGATCAGCCTCCTGACCAACACAGCAAGACCCTAATCTCTGCTGCAAAAGAAATTAGCCAGGCGTGGTGGTGTGCACCTGTAGTCCCAGCCACTTAGGAGGTTGAGGTGGGAGGATCACTTGAGCCCATGAGTTTAAGGCTGCAGCAAGCTATGATCCAGCCACTGCATTCCAGCCTGGGCAACAGAATAAGACCTCCATCTCTGTCTCTCTCTATAAATAAATAAATAGCTAAAATCTAGTATTTCAGTATTCATTTTGAAAAAGGAGGAATTCAATCCTATAAAAAAGAAAAATGCGGTTGTTCCTACTGGTCAAAATAATGAAATTTCCACAAAAGGAAAAGGATTCCTATAAATGGCAGGATGGTTGAGCACAATGGTGGGTGCCTGTAGTCCCAGCTACTCAGGAGGCTAAGAAAAGAGGATTGCTTGAGCCTAGGGTTTGAGGCTGCAATATGTTATGATTGTACCTGTGGATAGCCCCTGAGCTCCAGCCTGGGTAACATAGGAGACCCTATCTCTCATTGTTATTATCATTTTTTTAAGACAAGGTCTTGCTCTGTCACCCAGGCTGGACTGCAGTGGTACAGTCATAGCTCACTGCAGCCTGGATCTGATCCCCCACCTCTGCCCCCCAGGTATCTCGGACTACAGGTACATGCCCGGCCAATAGTAAAAAAAATTTTTTTAGAGAGTGTGGTCTCTGGGCAACCTCCCTGTTGCCCAGGCTGGTCTCAAACTCCTGGCCTCAAGTGATCCTCTCACCTCCTGAGTAGCTGGGATTACAGGCACCCCATGGCCCTAGGCTTTTATAAAAAAAAAAGGCAGGAAAAAAAAACTTAAGTAGAAACAATTCAATAAAACAAGGGAAGCAAAAACACAGTGAAACTTTAGTTTAAGATAGTGCTTCAATTCCAGTTTCACCCATAGAATTAGTCATCCAATGACGTGATCTCCTGTCTCCCTGCCCCTCTGCCTTGTTTTACCAGATCTATGTTTATTCTGACAAATATCAATCTTTTTGATCCAGGATTCCATAAGTCCTCTCCTAAGAAGTCAGCTCCCACAAGATTTTTAGAACTGATCCTCTGGGTGAAGATGAGATTGTGGCACTACAGTAGAATGTGGATGCAGCCCCCAAATTGCATTAAGGTATAAAATATACACACGAGGCATATCATATGCATGATCTGAAGTATACAGCTCAATATGTTTTTATATATGTATACACATGCGTAACTTACCCATGCGTATACCACCCTTATAGTGACCTAGAACATTCCTAATACTCCAGAAGTTCCCTGTGTCCTTCTGGGTCAATATTCTCCCACCAGACGAAGCCCCATTCTGACTCCTATTGTCACTGATTGTTCTTTTTTTTTTTTCCCCCCCAGCTTATTATGGGGGTACAAAAGTTTAGGTTATGTATATTGTCCATGTCCCCCCACATCACTGATTGTTCTTAAACATCATATAAATCAACAGTCTGCGCTTTTCTATGTCTGGCTTTTTTTTTTTTTTCTGAGACAGAGTTTCTCTCTGTTGCCCAGGCTAGAGTGAGTGCCGTGGCATCAGCCTAGCTCACAGCAACCTCAAACTCCTGAGCTCAAGCGATCCTCCTGTCTCAGCCTCCCGAGTAGCTGGGACTAAAGGCATGCACCACCATGCCCGGCTAATTTTTCTATATATATTTTTAACTGTCCATATAATTTCTTTCTATTTTTGGTAGAGATGGGGTCTCGCTCTTGCTCAGGCTGGTCTCGAACTCCTGAGCTCAAACAATCCGCCCACCTCGGCCTCCCAGAGTGCTAGGATTACAGGCATGAGCCACCACGCCCGGCCTGTCTGGCTTTTTTAGTTTGCCATAATGTCTGTGAGATTCAACCATGTTGTTGCATGTCTCCATAATATGTTATTTTTTAAAATTTCTGAGTAGTATTCCACTGTACAAATATTAATATAACACAACTGATCTATCTATCCTACATTTGGGTTGTCTCCAGTTTGGGGCTATTATGAATAAAGCTATGGTGAACATTCTCATGTACATCCTTTGGTGAATATACGCACTAATTTCTCTTGAATATATAGCAGGTGTGGAATTGCTGGCTTATAGGGGAGACATACGTTTAGCTTTACTGCTGAATAGTTTGCCAAAGTGGTTAAACAGTCGAACCAACTTACAAGCCCTCCAGTAATGTATCTTGTTCTGTGTCTCCACAAGCACACCAATACTTGGTATTGTTAGACTTTTTTAATGTTAACAAATCTAGTGAGCATATAGTGGTATCTCACTGTGGTTTTAACATCCATTTCCCAGATGAATAACTATATTAAACATCTTTTCATATGCTCATTGGCCATTTTGATATCCTCCTTGGTGAAGTAGCTATTAAAATCTTTTGATCATTTTTTAAATTTGTTTTTTCTTATTGATTTGTAGTTCTTTATATACTCTGAATACAAGCCTTTTGTCAAGATATATTATTGCAAAAATCTTCTTCCAGTTTGTGGCTTGCCTTTTCCCTGTCTTAATCATGTGTTTTTATACAGAGGAGTTCTTAATTTTAATGAAATTCCTTTTGTTGGTCTTTTTAAGGTTAGTACTTTTTGTGTGCTACTTAAGGACTCTGCCTACTCCAATGCCTACTCTCCATGTTTTCTGCTAGGAATTTTATTGTTTTACCTTTTACATTTAAGTTATAATCCATTTAGAATTAATTTTTGTGTATGGAAGAAAGTAAGGGTCAGGACTCAGTTGTCCCTCAGATGTATAAGTAATTGCTCTAGAAGCCCCAATTCTTAACTTTACATCGGCTGCTAGGTAACGGGAGTACACCTTCCAAGAACAGAGTGTTCGGGTACTCACCGGTCTCAATAGTCTGCTTCCCTCCTGAGAGGACGCCCAGAGGGAGTGTACCCGTAGGCGTCAGGCCCTTGAGAGTCAGCACACTCTCACTCTCTTCCCTGCAAAGGAAGATCAAAGCCCTGGGTTAATGCCAGGGAGCCCACCATTCAGCACTTCAAAGGTACCTGAAGCAAGTTAAGAAAAAAAGCGTAGAGGTAGAGGACGGGTTCTCTTACCTCTGAACCCTTCCCTGACTCAAAGAAAGGGAAGTTTTTGGTAAATATTCCAACTTTAAAAAATCAGCCAGTTCTTATTTTTCAATGAGAGGCACTTAGCCAGGCACTGTTGTAATGTTTCCCATACATTATCCCGTTCCATCCATGTAGCAACCCTGTGAGGTAGGTCCTGTTATTACTTCTATTTCATAGACAAGGAAACTAAGGCACAGAGATGAAACTCAAGATCCCATAGCCAAGAAGAGCCAGCATGTGAGCACCGGAAATCTGGCTGGAAAGTCCACACGAAACCCCCACATTCACTGTATCAAAGCTAGCACCAAATGAATGTTTGCTGGAACATTTTTAGTCACTTTAACATGTAGCTTTGATTCAATCTGCACTGAACCCGAAGCTCTGCAGTTCCAATAACAAATTCCAATTCTAAAAAAAAAGTCCTGAAATCAACTCATAATTTACTCTCAAAATGCCTTTAACCCACACTGTAGTTGACAGACATCCTTACCGAAGAATTGAAAAGACCCGTGCCATCTTCCCAATGGCTCTGATCTTATTCTTGATGACCTCCTTACGAACTGTAGTGCCGCCTTAGAGATACAAACAATAAGTGAGTTAAAGGAATGTCTTGGCAGGTTGCTTTTAAAAAATGCAGGATGAAGTGTCTTTCTTATTTAAGTTAAAGAAACTATTGTTTTAAAAATAAGAAATCAAGGCCTAAGTTTGTTTAAACAAACAAAAATCCCAGGAAGTTGTAATGACCAAGAGAAAAAATAACCCAGAAGACAAAAAGATGAAGTAAAAACTTGGAGGTGCCACAAACAAGGCAGACTGAGTGGGTCTATGAGAGGTGGGAACTTATTTGTGGTTCTGAAATGTGGAACACAGTGAAGAATGAAACACACACACATAAATGAACCTCACAAAGACAGTTGCTACAGCAAAGGTCTCTTTTGAGAATGCTGTGGGCCACCTTAGGATGCAGGGTTTGGCCTGCCAAACGGCAAGTGATCATTCCAGCAGTTGTCTTCTGCATATAAACATGTCCAGCTAGTTCTCCCGAACTTAGTGAGGGCTGCTTTCATTCCATAATCATCACTTACTCACACTGGTGAGTTATTTCCTCACAATACTATTGACAACTGTTGCAGTATCTTAAAAAGCAACATCAAAAAAGTTAACCCAAGACTTTATGGCTTTTTCTCATTTAAGATTTGGCAAATAGCCCACACATGAGAAGCCAAGGTCCACGCATGCGTCAGGTGGCTGCATTCAAAAGTCAAAAAAAGAAACATGGGCTCCCCTTCCTCACCTCCAGCTCTCAGTATCCTGCTGGATCATGCAGCAGGTCCAGAGAAAACATACAGATTGAAACTAAAAGGGAGGATGGAGAGCCTGTGCGAAATTATTCTATCCATTAAAGATGTCTAAACAATAGGTAGTGGTGGGACAGACAGTGAGTATTAAGCTCTAAGTACATTTTCGTCGGATACCTTTCTGATAGCTTGAAATGTAGTGATCTTCAGGGAGAAGAGACACCAAGAAACAAGGAGATGAAGATAGAAATATGAGAAGAGAAATTTAAGTTTACATGGAAGAGAGAAAAAAAATCAAAGTGAAATGCAATGAGAGAAGCAGGCTATTACTTTTATCAGCTCAAAAGAGATACCCTTGGTAACATGCTAGGACATTAAATTACAGATTTCTTCTGTCAGTGTTTTCTTCCATTTCTTAAAAGTTTACATTTTACATTAATTCACATCTATTACTGGCCAACATTTTCTACCCTAACAGATCATGAAAATAACATTAGACAAAGACATCATTTGTGGAACAACAAATGATGCTGAAAACAAGGAACAAGAACAAAGAACAGAACAAAAAGTTAACAAATCTCTTAATAAGAACATTATGTTTTTTGTTTAGTGGATTCAGTATCTTCTCATCTTTCAGGGGATATTATAGTTCTTCCTTTTTAAAGTTTTGAATGTTCTTCAGAATTTCAAGTTCATTCAAGTTGGCTTTTGCTGTTTTGTTGTGATGTCTTAAAGGCTTTCCTTAGGTGTCTGATATTCCTTGGTGTCTGCTCATGATTAAGAGTAAGGGACTAAAAAGCTTTCAGAGTTGGTGGGCGGAGATTGCTGACATGTGCTTTACACTGAGTGATCAGGGTGGGCCGTTGTCAGAGAACTCAGTGTGCATATGGTCATTTAATTCACCTGCTTTTGGCAAGGTACTGATGCCCTCAATCGTATGTCCAGTCCAGAAATCCTTTGGTTTACACTTTTTAGAGATTAGTCTCCAGACTTGGAGAGGAGACAGTTGCCCAGTGGAAACTAGGACTTTAACTGCCTTTCAAACAGCTTTCGCCCAGTCTACTTATGTTAGCTCACTGCCCCCCTCTACTCCCCCCTCCCACAGTTCTAAATCCAGCAATTGGTGCTGCCAATTCCTTTGCTTTTTGAGGATTCTGTGCTGGAACTCGGCATTCCCTATTGCAAAGCAGGGCTTGAGCTTTCCTTGAATCAGTTAAGTCAATGACACTAATGCATTTGTTTTCCAGTTTCCAAAAATTCCTTCATTTTTATAGGTGTATAATTTTTTTAACCTTTTTTATTGTGAAGTGTAATAAACATATGGAAAAGTACGCAAAACTGATACATAACTCAATGATTTGCTAAACAGCAAATGCCCACATAACCACCACTCAAGTCAATAAGCAGAATGTTGCCAGGACCCCAGAAGCTCCCCTTAGGCCTCTCCTAATGCTTGTAGTCTCTCTCCTCCTGAAAGAGAATCATTCTCTCCATCTTCATTGAAATTATTTTCTTGCTGTTCTTTATAGTTCTACCATGTAAGCACACATCCATAAGCACTAGTTTTCATTGTTTTTGAATTTTATGTAATTAATTGGGGCAATCATGTACATACTTTTTTGGTCTGGCTTCTTTTGCTGAACATCATGTTTTTAAGATTAATCCATGTTTTCCCTGTTGCTGTAGTTCTCTTTCATTCCACTATTTATCCTTTTTACCATCAATGGTCATTTGGGCTGATTCTAATTTTGGGGAATTAAGAATTAGGCTGCTATAAATATTCTTGTATATTTCTCTTTGATACATGTATGCATATATTTATGTTGAGCACATTCCTAGGATTAGAATGCTTAGTCATAGGGTACGTATATGTTCAACTTTGGATAACAGTTTGGCATTATCAACTGAAGTGAATGTACCAATTTATACTTCTATGTAAAAGCATTCCTGTTGCTACACATGCTTGCCAACATCTGGTATTATTCATCTCTAATTTTAGCCAATCTGGTAGGTGTGTAGTATCATCCCATTATGATTTTAATTTGCATTTTCCTGATTACTAATGTAAGTTGAGTATCTTTCCATATTTTTTACTGGCCATTTGGATATCGTCTTTTGTGAAGTGATTGTTCAAATCTCACTTTATTAATCTGTGGGGTTTAAAAAAATTTTTTTTTGGAGACAGGATTATACTCTGTCCCCAAGGCTGGAGTGCAACGCCATGATCATAGCTCAGTGCAGCCTCAAACTCCTGGGCACAAGTGATCCTCCCACGTTAGCCTCCTGAGTAGCTGGAGTCCCATGCACACCACAATGCTTGGCTAATTTTTTAAAAAACATTTTGTACAGATGAAGTCTTGCCACGTTGCCCAGGCTGGTCTAGAACTCTTGGTCTCAAGAAATCCTCCTGCCTTGGCCTTCCAAAATGCTGGGATTAAAGGTGTGAGCCACCACGTCTGGTCTTAATCTGTAGTTTCTGTATCTTCAGCAAATGGGCCTTTTCTTGGTTGTGTTGCAAATATTCCTTTCCCACTTGTAGCCTCTTTTTCACGTGCTTAATAGAGTTTTTTGATGAACACAACTTCTTACCCTTTTTTTTTTTTTTTTTAAAGAGACACAATCTTGCTCTGTTTCCCAGGCTAGAGTGCAGTGGTGCATTATAGCTCCCTGCAACCTCAAACTCCTGGGCCCAAGTCATCCTCCTGCCTCAGCCTCCCAAGTAGCTGGGACTATAGGTGCACGCCACCACACCCAGCTAACTTTTCCTATTTTTTTGTAGAGATGGGGGTCTCATTCTTGCTGAAGCTGATCTTGAACTCCTGGCCTCAAGCAATCCTCCCACTTCAAGCTTCCCAAAGTGCTAGGATTATAGGTGTGAGCCACCATGCCTGGCCCCTTACATCTTATTTTTTTCAGATTCTATTTCATGTAATATTAATCTATTTACATCAGCTCTTCTTTGGTTAGTGTTTGCATTATATATTTACTTCTGTCTTTTTACTTTCGAACTTTCTATATATTTATGCTTTGGATGGCTCCTATAAAACATTGTTAAGCTTTTTTTTTTTTTAATCCTGTCTGACAATCTTTCTTTTGTCAATTTACATTTAATAAAATTGCTGATATATTTGCCATCATCATTAGATTTGTCCTACTGTTATATGTACCTTCCCTCCTTTCTTGCTTTCTTTTGAATTAGGTTTTCATCATTTCATTTTTTTCTATAACTTAAAAGTTATATAATTGAAACTATTTTCTTGCAGGTTATACTAGAGATTACAACATGCATCTCTTAATTATCAAAGTGTAATGTTAATGGACATTTTCCCCTCTTTTCAGATAACGTACAGCCCTCACACTCTTTAACTCTCTTTATCCCAAAATTATTGTCATATATTTTCAATCTTTGAAATTCAACAAAAACTATTGTTATTGGTTAATAAAGTCTACATTTGATTTACCCACATATTTTCTGCCATTTTTGCTCTTTATTCCTTCCTGAATCTCTAAGCTTCAGTCTGGGATTTTCCTTCTGCTTGAATAATATCTTTTAGAATTTCTTTTTTTTTTTTCTTTTTTTTTTTTTGAGACAGAGTCTCACTCTGTTGCCCAGGCTAGAGTGAGTGCCGTGGCGTCAGCCTAGCTCACAGCAACCTCAAACTCCTGAGCTCAAGCGATCCTCCTGTCTCAGCCTCCCGAGTAGCTGGGACTACAGGCATGCGCCACCATGCCCGGCTAATTTTTTCTATATATATTTTTAGCTGTCCATATAATTTCTTTCTATTTTTAGTAGAGGTGGGGTCTTGCTCTTGCTCAGGCTGGTCTCGAACTCCTGAGCTCAAACGATCCGCCTACCTCGGCCTCCCAGAGTGCTAGGATTACAGGCGTGAGCCACCGCGCCCGGCCTAGAATTTCATTTAGTGTGTGTCTCCTGGTAATTCTCTTACTAAAATTTTAAGTGGGGAGAGAGACTGAAAAATGCTTATGTCACCTTCATTCTTGAAGGGTATTTATTTCTACTAATAAAATTCTAGGTTATCAGTTATTATCTTTCAGCACTTTGAATACGTTATTCCATTGTTTTCTTCTTCCATTGTTTCCATGAAGGATCTACTATCAGTTTAATTGTTCTTTTTTGAAAGAAATCTTTTTGTGACTGCTTTAAAGATTTTTTTTCTTTGTCTTTTGTCTTGAGCACTTTTACTACTATGTGCTTAGGTGTTGTTTTCTTTGTATTTATTCTGCTTGCATTTACATTTAATGTCTTATTGATTTGGGAAAATTTTATCCGTTATCTTTTCAAATATTGCTTCTACCTCATTCTTTTGCTCCTCTTCTCTGGAACTCCAAACACACATATAGTAAGCCTACTCACTGTATCCTCCATCTCTGATGCTTTCTGTGTGTGTATATTTTCCTTTTTTCTCTTCATGCTTCATTCTAGATGTTTCTTCAGATCTATCTTCTAGTTCACTTATTCTCTGTTTAGCTTTATTGAATCTGCTGTTAATTCATCATTGAATTTTTTAATTTGTTATTTTATTTTTCAGTTCTATCTCAATCTGGTCTTTTATCTCCTTGAACATAGTAAGCACAGCTATATTTTATTTTTTAGCATAGTTATTTTAAAGTTTAATGTGATAAAGCCAATGCCTTGAGAACCCAAGGGTCTGTTTGTATTTTTGCTATTTCTCATTCATGTTGTTATACCTCTTTACATTCCTGGTTATTTTTTGTTGTGAACCATATATTCTATTTGTTTTTTTTTTGTTTTTTTTTTTTTTTTGACAGAGTCTTGCTCTGTTGCCCGGGCTAGAGTGAGTGCCATGGCATCAGCCTAGCTCACAGCAACCTCAAACTCCTGGGCTTCAGCGATCCTACTGCCTCAGCCTCCTGAGTAGCTGGGACTACAGGCATGCGCCACCATGCCCGGCTAATTTTTTCTATATATATTTTTAGTTGTCCATATAATTTCTGTCTATTTTAGTAGAGACGGGGTCTCGCTCTTGCTCAGGCTGGTCTCGAACTCCTGACCTCGAGCGATCCACCCGCCTCAGCCTCCCAGAGTGCTAGGATTACAGGCGTGAGCCACCGTGCCCGGCCCATATATTCTATTTGAAAGACCATTTGTAGAAATCATTTATGGTTCTACATGATGTTATCTTAGCCCAGAGAGGTTTGCTTTCCTCAGGTGTCTGGGACGACCTTATTTAAATTTCAGGGACTGAAATAATTTGAAGGTAGGTTATATTCCCTGCCGGGGCTGCCCTATTTCCAGCTCACTCTTACTCTTACATAGATGTAATCTTTGGGGGTCCCAGACCGAAGCAATCACATCACACTTGGCAAGCCTGAACCCCAAAATTTTTTAGCTTAGCCACAAAAGGCTATCAAGAGGGCTGCTCAATCTCTTAGCCTCCTCTTTTAAAATCCATGAATATCCTTAAATGAGAAATGATCCCAAATGTTGGTCTCACCTCTCTGGATTTCTGCCTTTTTCCAGGTCTCAACCTAGTAATTTTTTCAACCTAGTAATTTTTTCTTTTTTTCTTTCTTTTTTTTTTTTTTTGAGACAGAGTCTCACTCTGTTGCCTGGGTGAGTACCATGGTGTCAGCCTAGCTCACAGCAACCTCAAACTCCTGGGCTGAAGAGATCCTCCTGCCTCAGCCTCCTGAGTAGCAGGGACTACAGGTGCATGCCACCATGCCGGGCTAATTTTTTCTATTTTTAGTAGAGATGGGGTCTCACTCTTGCTCAGGCTGGTTTCCAACTGCTGACCTCAAGCAATCCTCCCGTCTCAGCCTCCCAGAGTGCCAGGATTACAGGCGTGAAACACCACACCCAGCCACAACCTGGTAATTCTTCACTACTTTATTCACTTTCTGATGCTTTCAAAACAAACTCAAAAAATATTTTGTCTAGCTTTTCTAGTTGACTTCATACAGTTGACCTAAACTAGTCAGTCTGCCTTTGATGAAGTGGAAATCCTTAGTTTACATGACTTTAAAAAATTCCAAACTTTTATTATGGTTTTAATGTGGTTTGAGAAGGGAATGGAATTACAAGTGTGTTCAATTCACCATCTTTACCTAAAAGGTCTTTTTTCATTTCCTTTCAGGAAAAATAATAGATATATCAGCTTATATCCACACACTTTGGCAAAAAGTGGGAATGAGAAGATTCGATCCATTTACTTTTTCGCTTAACAGGATATCTAATACATTTTCTATGTCAGCTCCTGTAGCCCTACTTAATTCATATTTTTAAAAAACAGATGCACTTCATATAATTCAATTCACTCTCTCTCAACAAATATTTACCTGTTGTGCTCAATGCACTATACTTGTTTGGGGGGCTATAATGGTGAGTGAAACTCAATTTTGTCCCAGGACTCAGGGAGTTTATAGTTGGCGGGGGGTGGGGGGGGTGAAACATATTAATCATGTACTGATATAAATAAGTGTAAAACTGAGACTCTTAACAAATGCAAAGGAGAGGTACATAGTGATATGAGAGCATAACAGGGGTACTGGCTCTACTTAGGGGTGTCAAAAATGTCTCCCATGAGGAAGTAACAAGTTGAACAGGAGCTAACTAGAAGAGAAGAGAAGAAAGGAAGCTTGACTAAGGGAAATAATATTCCAGGCAGAGAATCTAGCATATGGATATACCATAATTGATTTACCCACCACTCCATGAGGGATATTTAGATTGTTTTGAACCTTTTGCTATTAAACACAATACTTCAATAAATATTCTCATATATCATTTTGGGCATACTTTTATAAGAATACCCTGATGGTGATGAAGAATCCTGTCTTAACACATAGAGTTCATAATAATTTCCATTTCCACTTATATTTGAATATAAATTTTATTACATCTCTTTCTTCCATATTTCATCTGCCCCTAACTTAAATTCTTTATTATTTATTTTTAAAAATTTTTCACTTGGCTGCACTATTCCTTAAGAACTAGTTCCTTATAGTGATCGCCTATCCCATAAAGGTACTTACAACCTATGTTCCGTCTGCTCTTGACCTTCAATATGGAAGCTGAAGCATAAGCATGTGTGAGAATTGCCTTTAGATTCCCAAAGCGAGCTAGGCTTTCTCTACTATGGAGGTGGTTTATCTTAACAGTTAAGTGAATCACCTCAGCACAGAGCCCGGAGAAAATGAGACAGTCAGGTTTGTGCTCAGGTGACCACCATCTCTCCAGAATATCCTGCATTCTGAGGTAGGTTAGGACCTACCTTTAAAATCAAACCTCCTATAACACACTAGGAAAAAAATACTTGACTACAAATACAACAAAATGTTACTATACAAAGATCCCTCACATGTCAAAAAGGAAAGAAAAAACATGCACATAACTCAGTAGAAAAATGTATAGAAGATATGACTTGACAAGTCACAAAAGAGAAATAAACATGGCCAATATACACACATAAAAATACAAATTAAAAATTTAAAAACATCAGACTATAACAAGTATAATAAACAGTACTGGAGAGAGCACTGTGAACTATGTATCACACACAAGCGTAGAGTGTTACAGCCTTTCTAGAGGATATCTGTATCAGATTTAAAATTTTAAGTACTAATTGACACAGATATTCAATTTCTACAAATTTTTCCTAAGGAAATTATCAAGAAAATGTTATCCCTGACTTTCTAATATTGCTTTACTTTCTTTCATAGCATATATCACCATTTGACTCATATTTATTGCTTGTTTGTCTTCCCTACACTAGAATATAAGCTTATGGCAAGCAAGGACCTAAACAGGACTTGGAACATATCAAGCACTTAATAAATACTGGTTGTTAACAGAATGCACAAAGATTTATCTATATAAATTTTCAAAACTGTAGGAATTTTACAAGCAAAAAGTTGGGAAGAAAATCCAATATCCAATAGCATGGGATTGGTTAAAACAAAGAATAATCAACTTAGAAGACTATGTATCCGTTAGAAACTAGTCTACAAAAGAAAACAAAAACAGTAAATATACACGATACCATTACATGACCTTATTCTTATTAAAAAGAAAAAAAGAGGAAAAGTATATGCAAAGATAAAAGACAGCTAATACAGTATATATCAAGATGTTAACAGTGGATATCTACTAGATGGTAGGTTTATGGGTGACTTTTTTTCTTATTTATGATTTGCTATATTTTTCAAATTTTATTTTCTACAATGTATATAATTCTATTTTAAAAAAACAAAAGAAAATTATTCAAAATAAACTAAAACAACTAAAATCCAAACTTCTCCTTAGTTTCCAGTTCAAAAGAGGAAGTTTACCTTCTTCATCATCATCAATCAGTTCATCATCAGAGCATATGTTGAGAATGTTAACCAGCATCTCTGTGACTACACGATAAGACAAAATAATCCAAAATTTATACAATTAATAAGGGACTTTCTCTAAAATAATGTGGATATCTAAATAAACATACATGGTAAATAAGCATAAACAAAATTGTTTATTATTATATTAGTAAGAATGGCTATAAAGAGTAGCAATAAACCCAGACCTTCAGGTTTAAAAAGAAGTGGGTAGATTACTTGCTCTAGCAAAGGTCTGGAGTCTTTGAAGACTCTATTGCATAATTACTTGATTTTTTTTTTTAACCAAGATTATTTTCTTTCTTTCCTTCCCTCTTTCCTTTCCTTCTTTCCCTCCCTCTCCCTCCTCTCTTTCTTTCTTTTTCTTTTTTGAGATGGGGTCTCACTGTGTTGCCCAGGCTGGTCTCAAACTCCTGGTCTCAAGTGATCCTCCCACCTCTGCCTCCCAAAGTGCTGGGATTATAGGCATGAGCCACCACACTTGGCCAATTACTTGATTTTATTAGATTGATGTTCAGAACTTTTTCCTCACTGATAAGCACATGAGAACATTTCTTCTCATTTTACGAAGAAGTTAATTAAGCTAATAGGCCTTTGTTCAACAGGCTTATTTTATATTTGCATAGTTTATCTGTACATAAAATTCTAAGGACAATAAATCCTATCTAAATCTCTTTAGCACTAAAGAAATCACTGAAGGAATGGTAAGTAACTGTTATTTTAACATGTTGATAATAGTAGGTCAGCTACTTCAAATTGATACCTACAATAAGAAAACCATAATAGACTAGAACTAAAATTTAAGAACCAATTAAGTGTCACTTAAAATTCTTTGTAGAGAACAAACAAAATCAGAAAGCATGTCTGAACCATCAGGGGGCTCAAGCAAACACGAAGGTGTGCTCGGTCACTAGCTAAAACAAGCCATGGTCCAGACGCTTTAGTTCTCTTACCTTTTTCCCCAACGAAAGGTAAAGACCATGTGAAAACATCCATAAAGTTTGGAAGCCAGTAGGGGTGTGGAGAACAGTTAAACTGCCTGATGTTCATGACATTGTTTTCATATTTCAACACAGCAGCTAAAAAGGAAAAAAGCAAGAAAATCTGCCACAGGACCATGACAGGCAACTGGCAGGTTTTGTACAGTTGTGTACCTGAATTCACAGAATTCAGGAACTTATTTTCCACTTGTAAATTCAGTACTACGTGAAAGGCAAATGAAAAAATTTAAAGCATTTTGTATAGTTCATTCCTTTTTTTTTTTTTTTTTTGAGGCAGGGTCTCACTTTGTTGTCCAGGCAGCTAGGGTGCAGTGGCGCCACCATAGCTTGCTGCAGCCTTGAATTTCTGGGCTCAAGTGATCCTCCTGTGTATCCCCGACTATTATACCTGGCTATTTTATAATTTTTTGTAGAGACAGGGTCTCACTCTGTTGCCCAGGTTGGTCTCAAACTCCTGGCCTCAACCAATCCTCCCACCTCAGCCTCCCAAAATACTGGGATTATAGGCATGAGCCATCATGCCCAGCTAGTTCATTGTTTTAAGAATTATTCCAAGGAACAACGTTACCCGAAATGCTCATATAATAAAAGTACAAAAGAAACTGAAACTTCAAAGGGTCACTGCACAGTAACTATCCATAGAAACCTCAGGATATACATGCGAAAAATTTCCCCATAATTTCTTTTTATAGGCTAAATAGTTACAATCACAACTCTCTTTTGAGGGCAAATACCATTCATTAAACAGACATAGCCTATTTTGCTAATCATTAGCCAGAGCCAAAGATTTTATAAACCCTCTGAGAGTTTATAAATAGCAGTTATCAATTCAAAATGGGGGATACAAATGGCAAACTTGGAGCAATTTACACTTAATGTCCAAAAGTAGATTAAATCATCTCTGCATACAATATAGTGGATTTTAAAACTGCCTCTTTCTCCAATACACAGTCCATATATTGCCAGCACACTCTAAATGTCTAATATTAACCAGTTCATATAATTGCACATATACTTTGATGCCAACTGATTTTCTTTATATTTTAAAAGTCTTAAAATCCAATTCCTTAGTCTTCACCACCACTAATATTTACACTGTTCTCTTAATTATTCTTAATGTGCTCATAAAATATAATAGGATTTAACAGTTCTCTAGATATAACAGACACAGGTCATCTCTTGGTTCTTGCTTCTTTGTTATAAGATAACCTAGTGTTCTCAAAATTTAAGTTACTGAATGTCAATATATGCCAAAGATTATAAAGAAAAATACATGAAAATAGAAATCTCTAGTTCTTAAAAACCTAACACTGCTACAATGTCCATGTCTCATTATTTTCATGTATATATACTTTATTTAGGTTAGGTGAATATATCATATTGATATTCAGCAACTTCCTCAATCTACGCAGGAAAAGGAAGGGGGAGGTATCTTTCAATAGTATATGACTAGAAATAAGAGCTTGAAATAACTGCTTTTGTTTGTTTGTTTGTTTGTTTTTTTGAGACAGAGTCTCACTATGTTACCCGGGCTAGAGTGCTGTAGTATCAGCCTAGCTCACAGCAACCTCAAACTCCCGGGCTCAAGCGATCCTCCTGCCTCAGCCTCCGGAGTAGCTGGGACTACAGGCATGCGCTGCCATGCGTGGCTAACTTTCTCTCTATATATTTTTAGTTATCCAGATAATTTCTTTCTATTTTTAGTAGAGACGGGGTCTCACTCTTGCTCAGGCTGGTCTCAAACTCCTGACATTGAGCGATCCTCCCACCTTGGCCTCCCAGAGTGATAGGATTACAGGCGTGAGCCACTGCGCCCAGCCAAAAAACTGCTTTTGGGTATGTTCCCAGTGGACAGAAAAAAATAGGAACAAGAATCTCTTAAAATCATGACTTAAAGGTCTTTCATGTAACCAGTGGAACTAAGAAATACCTATAGGTACCAATAGGTCTAAAGGTTATGAAAGACAGAAAAGCAACAGTATAAAGAGAAGAAAAAGGGCGATAGAGTTGCCTTTTTCAAGAAAAGAGGTACTTGTATGGAAAGTAATTCAGCACCACCAGGGATTGTTTCAGATGCCACATTTTCTGCCTTTTTCCTAAAAAAAAAAAATGCTTAAGAAAATAAGATTATTTGGAAGTAAAGTCTCCAATTATATCGAAGCTGACAGAAAACTCAGAATGGACTGTGAATTTAAAAGTTCACTAAAGGAATAATCAGTAACAAAACCAGATTAGAAGGGACGCAGAATGAGCTGGCAGTTAGCAAGCTGCACAGCGGCTGCTGATTCAGGCGGCGCGTTTCAGCTCAGCACGCTGATAAACCCATTGGGCGATCAACAGATACTCTTAATAACGAAGTTGAAAAAGGGAGTGAGAAGGGAAAGCCTTCATTACAAATATGAGGTCTAGGGCCACTAAGTGTCCTTAAAGATGTTTAAAAACACAAGCAATGCATCCCATTGATAAGGGAGGAAACAAGAATAAAACCAGGTTGCTAATATATTGGAAATATTAGGAAAAAGGAAGCAATGAATGAACTTGGGGAGCAGAAGAGCACTGAAGTACAGCTAAGGCTCAGAGAAGAATGGTAAGAAGTAAAAAGAAAACCACATAAGCCTAGGAGAGAAAATAAGTCAAAGAAATGTTTTTAAAAAATGGATACATCACTGAAAGACACACTGAAATGACTGACCCAAATCAGAGTTAAATGAGATAGATACGCCATTCCATCGTTTACTTTTAAATAGAGTAAATATTAAGCACATTTTGGCCCTCTTTGAAACTTCTCTCCCCAACTGCATATACAAGGTATGACTATAAAGTAATGAGACTTAAAAAACCACCAACTACAAACACACCAGACCTTTATATCAGATGAGTGTGGTCCTTTGATGTTGTCACATCAGGCACAGTAACAGTAAAATGTTACAGTATTATAGCAGTTTATACTTTGAACAATGCTTTAATATTCATTTTCACTATTCTAACATCTTCCACAATATGACAGGTATTTTGAAGATAAACTGAGGCTCAAAAAAGTTAAATACCTTTTAAAATGTGATACCCTTTTAAAAGTGAAGCGGGACTAGACTAGGAACTCTGACTCCTTGCTTGGCATTCTTTTCAACACAACTTGCTGCCTTACCATGCAATTAATCCAGAGATACTGCCATTACTCAAAACGTTTTTGGAACTCCTCTTTTGGAAGTGCCTCCAGAGTCGTCGTATCAGCAACACGAGAAAAAAGTCTCATTACCTTACAATCATACCTTGTTTCTGACCCCAAATGGTATCATCTAGCTTGATCACTCACCTTATCAGTCTTGACTCCGAATGACTTTTGGCTGTCCAAAAATCAAATCCACCCTCAAAGGACGAAGATTTCCCATCATTGAGGATAATCAAAAGAATGTGTCGCAGACTCTGAAGGCAGTGCCAAAAGAGGAGTTCCAAAAATGTTTCTGAACAAGGACAGCATTGTTGGAATACGTGTATAACCTCCCAAAGTAACTACTTTGAAGGGACAATACTCATTTGGATATATTTGTTCTGGCATGTTTGTTTTAAAAGTCCTATTGTTTTACAGTCATACTTTATAAAACAACAAAATAATTACACAGACATGAAGTTTTTAGTAGGATCATTACCTTGACAGAAAACTTATGACTTATGAATCATAGAAGTTTTAAATTTTAAAAAAGACTTTAACAGGATAAAGTCTTAGAAGAATTTCTGGAACAAAAGGCATGTGTATATCCAGTCCTCTTTTTTCACATGGGAAACAGGTTTAGAAATATTATGTGACTTACCCAAAGTCACACTGTTAGTTTCTGGCAGGGCTTAGACAAAAATGAAGTTTTATTTCTGACTTTTTGTACACTATTCGCTCTACCTATACTATATTTCAAGAAGAACAAAAATAGCTAAATAATTGACAAACATTAAAATACCAATGGTCACATTTTTTCAGGTACTGTTATAAACAAATTAAGTTCACCAAAATGAATAGTTTATGCTAACTGTTCTAACATGAACCCGAAGCAATTTATTCCTCTTATACTTTGATTCAGTAGTACAAACCTGACCTATTATGATCATTATTTATACTCACAAAGAGCCTTAGGAGATGAAGACCAAGCAGCAGCAGAAATTCTAAATGTCTTGGCCTTTGTTTCAATGAAGACCTCTTCTTCCATATTTAAAATTTATATTTAAAAATAATACACACACATACATATAATTAAACTGGAGCTCACATTTACTCACAAATTCAAACTCAAGTATGGCTGGACTCCATTACCTTTATTGTTATAGACATCTAGGTAATTGGGGGCAGAGAAAATTGTAATAAGTGATGGAAAGCCTGTTGTTTGGCTCTTCCTGTACATTCGATACCTGGAAGAGAGATGACAGCTCGTGTGTCTTCATATTAAAGGTAAACATTCTGCAGTGATATTCAGTACAGTTTTAATATAACTTACCCAGCATCTTGGGCTTCATGGGCTCTGATAATTGATAATAAATTATTGTTCTGCAAAAATTCACAAACTGCAGGGTAACTGAAAAAAAAGTTAGAATATACAAATTCAGAATTAAAATAATTATCTTTAATAGGAAGAAGGGGCAAAGTCAAGATGAGATGAGTTGATTTTGTTTCAAGATTATAATTATTATACACCACTAGAATTTTATTAATATCTTAGTAATCATCATTCTGTTTTTCCATTTCACTAAAATACCTCATTACAGACCAAACATGAAGATAACAGATAATCCAAAAATAGAAAGTGCTCCCCCATTTAAAACTTTTTTGTCTTAACTCAAAACAATACAACACCAAAACTTTTCTTAGTATTGTAACATAAAAAAGTATGATAGTAGTGTGTGTGTGTGTGTGTGTGTGTGTGTACAGCAGGTGCTAAAAACTGAACACATAATTTTCTTCAACCATAAAACTATCAAATTATTAGAAAAGTAAAAGAATCTACTTGTAGCTTCACAGGTAAACTATTAGAATTCACAAATACACAAATTCAGTAAAGTTATAGGATACAAAATCAACATACGAAAATCAGTATATCTTATAACTTTGACTCAAACAGTATAAAAGCAATTTATATAACCAAAACGTTTGTACCCCATAATATTCTGAAATAAAAAATAAATTAAAAAAGGAGATTAAGAAAATAATCCCATTTGTAATAGCAACAAAAAGAATAAAATACACACAAATTAAACTTAACCAAGGATGTAAAAGACTTATACGCTGAAAATTATAAAGCCTTAATGGAGGAAAAGAAGACACAAATAAATAGAAAGACATCCCAGTTGATGGATTAGAAGAATATTGTAAAAATGTTCGTACTATCCAATGTGATCTACAGATTCAATTCAATCCCTATCAAAATCCCAATGTCATTCTTTACAGAAATAGAAAAAAAATCCCAAAATTCATGTGGAACTGTAAGACCCCAAATAGCCAAAGCAATCTTCAGCAGGAAGAACAAAGCTGGAGGCACCACACTTCCTGGTTTTAAAATATATTACAAAGCAACAATAACCAAAACAGTACAGTTCTGGCAAAAATAAACAAACACATAGCCAATGGAACAGAATAGAGGGCCCATAACTAAATCCACATATTTACAGTTAACTGATCTTCAACAAGGGTGTCAAGAACACACAATGAAGAAAGGACATTCTCTTCAATGAACAGTACTGAGAAAACTGGATATCCACATGCACAAGAATGAAATTGGACCATTTTTACACCGTATACAAAAATCAACTCAAATGGATTGAAGACTTAAATGTAAGACCTAAAACAGTAAAATAACTAGAAGAAAATGTAGGGAAAAGCTTCTTTCTTTCTTTCTTTTTTTTTTTTTTTTTTTTGAGACAGGGTCTCTCTTCGTTGCCCAGCCTAGAGTGCAATGACACATCACAGCTCACTGCAACCTCAAACTCCTGGGCCCAAGCGATCCTCCTGTTTCAGCAACCTGAGCAGCTGGGACTACCATGCCCAGCTAATTTTTAAATTTTTTGTAGAGACAGCTATGCTGTTCAGGCTGGTCTCGAACTCCTGGCCTCAACCATCCTCCCGCCTTGTTTCAGATGTGTTTCTGCGTAAAGATACTTTATTTAATATATACTGTTGATTCATTAACAATGAACTCCTGGCCAACACCACCATACCTCATGCCTGAACAAAGCTTATACCTAATACTCTCATATTTTCTCTGTAAGGTATGCCTTCTTGTGCTTAAGAACCCTAGACAGCATCTCAGCACTATGCTTGGGAGCCATTTTAAACAGTGAGATCACTAACAAAAAGCACAAAACCATGAAAAATGTTGCACTAAATAGACCACAAAAAGAATAACTATTTATATTATAATATGAGAGCTGAAAAGAAGGCAGAGCATCACTTTGTTCAACCTCAGCTGGGAACATGTGTGTGGCAAAACTCAAATTTTTTGTCAACTATGCACAATGCGTGTCCAAGAATAATTGTGGAAGCTCTGTAAGTATTGATGTGGGGGTTACAAACAGGTCTTAGTAAGCAGGGGAACTCACAAATACAAAATCTGCTAATAATAAGGATCAACTGCATAGCCACAGGATTAAGTTTTAGAAGGAGAATTTCTGGATCAAAGGCCATGTATGTTTATAATTGAGAGATACTGCCAAGTTGGTATCCACAGAAATTGCACCAACTTATATTCTGCCAAAAATAAATAAGTATTATGCTCTTTATTTTAAGCAATGTAAAAAGAAATAAAGTTAAATGATTTCATCATATTAGTCACTGGAAAAGTTGGCATGGAGAAATGAAAAAAAGTTTAGAAGAGTGCTAAAACTAACGGCAAAATTGGTGCTTCTTTTGTGTGTATGTATTTTTATTTAATGAATGCATTATCTTAGTCAATTAACAGAGATTTGGGGGGACTAAATGTATGTATTCTTGTCACAATAAAATATTGGGATTAAAAATAATTTAGATTTGAAACTTCCTTATATCTTCCTATTTTTGACTATCAAATCACAATGAAAGCTCACATGTGAGGTTTAAAACAACAGCCAACTTCCAGGAAATGTACTCGGCTTAGTTCACAATGTCCTGTTCTTTTTATATCTTTGTCTACACCAGCATTTCCAAAAGTTGGAGAGCTTTTTAAAACATAACAGGATTCCCCTGTCTCAGACCTAGTGAACCAGAATCTCTGGGGAAAGAGCCAAGAAATCTTTATTTTTACAAAATGTATAGATTGATGTTTAGGAACAAATAGTCATGTAGGGTCAGACAACAATATCAAAGGATTGCCAGATGTCCAATCATGTTTGGTGTGTTATACTTCTTAGGGCATAATACCTAAGAAAATAAACAAACAAGAGTTTTCTGCCTTCTATTAATCAAAAAATTAAACAAAAGTGCCTATACTATACTTGTTTGAGATATAAGATACTTAAAAATAACCTGATGAAATGTATTGCAGTTTCCCTTTGTAATTTCTATTTCAAGGATTAGCTTACCTGTAAAAATAAGAGCACCCTCGGACAGTGTTGTGGGTGTAGTGCTCCAAGGTCTTTTCATTGCCATAATCCTCTGAGGGATCAGACCAAAGCAGGTCACACACTGGCCCGAAGGCAGGAGGTTCAACAAACCTGTCTAACTAGAAGATATACAAAAGCCAACAGAAAAAAAATCAGGAAAGTAAAAGGGCTCTTGGAAAGTAGTGTGTCAAAAAAAAAAAATTGCTTTGCATCCACAAGAATCTATTAAGAGAGAAGGCAGTAAGTCCCTAAAGGGTTTTCCTATAAGAAAAGGAATATTTAAGAAATTTTGATACACAATTTTTATTATTTTTCTGTAATAAATTTTTATAAATATTCTTTTCATCTAACTATACCGTAGAAAAGGACCCATTTACATCCTAATCTTTTTTTTTTTTTTTTTTTTTTTGAGACAGAGTCTCACTCTGTTGCCCAGGCTAGAGTGAGTGCCGTGGCGTCAGCCTAGCTCACAGCAACCTCAAACTCCTGGGCTTCAGCGATCCTACTGCCTCAGCCTCCCGAGTAGCTGGGACTACAGGCATGCGCCACCATGCCCGGCTAATTTTTTCTATATATATTTTTAGCTGTCCATATAATTTCTTTCTATTTTTAGTAGAGATGGGGTCTCGCTCTTGCTCAGGCTGGTCTCGAACTCCTGAGCTCAAACGATCCGCCCGCCTCGGCCTCCCAGAGTGCTAGGATTACAGGCGTGAGCCACCGCGCCCGGCCTACATCCTAATCTTAAAGCAGTACTCATTTAATTTGAATGTAAAATCAACCCCTATAGAGATATACTATTTCAGAAAGACTATGCACAGTTCATTTCAATTGCGTAGATGAGTCAATGTTACCATGAGAACAGGAAGGGTTTATAATGGTTCTGTTCCTTGTTTACCTCATTCCAGTGGAGATTTCTTCGTTTTAAAGAATGCCAATTTTATTTTGTAAGGACATTTATCCTTTCCATTCTACGCAGCCGAGGCATTTCAATACAAGTTATTAACTTAAGCCTTTAGTCACTGCTGCTTTAGTCAAAAGCAAGAAAACCAAAAGAAAACAAGTAGCTAGAACAGCTCAGTGCCAAGAACAGAGGTTCTACTGAGTGAAAGAGGAGTTTTTTATTAATACAATTGATTCAGAATAATAAAATTTAAAATTTACTATGTAAAAGAGAAATCCTGGTTATTTTCAAGACAATAAACGCAGGAGAAAAGTCAGTGCATGTAGGTACACCTTCTCACCCTGAGGAGACTGACTTCAATTCAGAGAGAACAGTTTTATGAACAGGAAAATCTGAGAATACAAAGGTAGAGAGGAAAAGATGGTCATGTACAATAACAAGTGAAAAAAGACTAGTCATCTTTTTTCAATAATGAAGATACACAATCTTGGAAATTATAATCACCATGTAAGGCAAACAATTAAACTATATCATCTAAAATGTTAAAGTCAATACATTTCAGAGCTGGCAGAGTCCTCAGATCATCCACTCCAACTTCCTCATTTCATAGAGAAGACGGTATAGTTAAGTGATTTGGTCAAAGTCACACAATTAATGGCAGGACCGGGACTAAAACCCTGGTTTCTTTCCTTTCACACTGTGACACAATTTAAGGTTGTCTAAAGGTACTCTAAGAATGTTATGTTTCTAGTTGGTAAAAGCACAGATGTCATAAAAAATTATGGAAAATTTCTGGTAGGTATATATCAAAATGTTAATAGTAGTTATCTTGCATTGATGAAATCACAGGTAATTTTCTTTCTTTCTTTTTTTTTTTTTTTTTAAGACAAAGTCTCACTTTGTCGCCCTGGCTAGAGTGCAGTGGCATCATCATAGCTCACTGCAACCTCAAACTCCTGCGTTCAAGCGATCCTCCTACCTCAGCCTTCTGAGTAGTTGGGATTATAGGCCTATACCACCATGCCTGGCTAATCTTTTTCTATTTTTAGTAGAGACAGGATCTTACTCTTACTCAGGCTGGTCTCCAACTCCTGAACTCAGTCAAGCAAGCCTCCCGCCTCAGCCTCCCAAAATGCTAGGATTACAAGCATGAACCACCGTGCCCAGTCTCATTTCCATTTTCTTAAATTTTTTTTTATTAAAAAAATTTTTTTTAGAGACAGGGTTTCATTATATAGACCAGGCTGGAATGCAGTGGCCCATCATAGCTCACTGCAACCTCAAATTCCTGGTCTCAAGCAATCCTCCTGCCTCAGCCTCCTGAATAGCTGGGACTACAGGTGCGCAACACCACATCTGGCTAATTTTTAAATTTTTCTTAGAGACAGGGTCTCACTAAGTTGTCCAGGCTGGTCTCGAACTCCTGGCCTCAAGCAATCCTCCCACCTCCACCTCCCAAAGTGCTAGGATTACAGCCTGGAACCATTGTGCCTGGCCCGTTTTCTTACTTTTGATTATCTGTATTTTAAAAATTTCGGCTAAAGATATATTGGTTGACAGCTTTAAATAAAAAACAAATTTTAAAAATAAATCCTATGAAAATAAAAAAAGTTACTTACTCTCCTAATGTCATCTAAACAAGTAATTTCAGGTGACATTCCTCCATGTACACAGAGAAACTGCTGGTTTAAGAGGGCAGCAAGAGGAAGACAGTCAAATGTATCCATACACGCATCATACACCTGTTCAGAATATTTGATTCGACCTACCAAAAAAGGAAAAACACTCAAAGGAAGAAAAGCTAACATGTTATCACATGATGCGATTTCAAAGCCATTTATTTCACGCAAATTTGAAAACAATCATCTTTATAAAGATATTTTGGAAAAGCTGTGGATAAAGGGTTAACAAATCTCTCTTCTTCTCTTTAAAGACAAGTATGGCCTTGGATTTTCTAGCCCTGTTGCCCTGGAAACCTGATAAGGTGACTGACTGTCAGCTGTGTGATTAGGCAAAATTATCCAATTACCTGGTAGGAAGCTATAGCTTTGGGCTCCTCTGAGGGCAATGACTCATAACTGGTTATGTCCCTTGTGGGACTCTGGAAGCTATGCTGATAAAGCTTTTACAAGACATATTGACACTTGTGATGCATAAGGCTTCTAAGCCAGGGTGGCTCCCTAATCTGTACAACATGGATATATATTGTTTCCTTGCACCTGAGCTGTGACTTGGACATGGAGACAGAAGCCTCTGGACTGCTGCATGAGCTTCCGTGAGGATTACTCCACTGACTAGGAATGCCTGCTGCTGCCCTTCCTGACCTGTGTCCTTCTAATAAGTAGATAGATGCCAAGTATGGTCCATGGTAGTCTTCTGAGTCTGAATATTTTATTGAGTCTTAAAAGATGCCCTGAGATCTTATATATCTTTTTTTTTTTTTTTTTTTGAGACAGAGTGTCACTTTGTTGCCCTGGCTAGAGTGAGTGCCGTGGCATCAGCCTCGCTCACAGCAACCTCAAACTCCTGGGCTTAAGCGATCCTACTGCCTCAGCCTCCCGAGTACCTGGGACTACAGGCATGCGCCACCATGCCCGGCTAATTTTTATATTTTTAGTTGGCCGGATAATTTGTTTCTATTTTTAGTAGAGACGGGGTCTCGCTCTTGCTCAGGCTGGTCTCGAACTCCTGACCTCGAGCGATCCACCCGCCTCGGCCTCCCAGAGTGCTAGGATTACAGGCATGTGCCACCGCACCCGGCCGAGATCTTATATATCTTGAAGATATGTAAGTAGAAACTGGAGTTTTAAGAGATAGCAATAAAATGTCAATATTATCTTTTTTGCTCATGATTTTTAAGGTCTGTATGCAAATTATGCTTAAATATGCTAACTTTATTATGAGCTCAAAGTTAACAAGAGCCATGTCTTATGTATCTTTGTATCTCCTCACAGTTATATCCCTATATCCTGCTTTGCATTGAAACACTATAAATTTTGGCTATTTCAAAAGTAGATCCAGCATTGGCCATAAATTCTGTTGGAAGTAAAAAATGAAAACTCTAGGACCAGAGTTCCCTGTCGCCAATGTCAATAAGTAATTCCTTTAATAAGAGTTCTAAGCTTGAATATAGGTGGGAATTTAAATTATGTATTAATTCAGGCTCCACAACATCTTACATTGATAGAAATGCCTTTCAATCTTAAGAACGACTCAAAAGAATTCCTTAGCTTACTTCCAAAACGGATGCCAAGTATGCAGAAAGAAGGCAAGTAATATAAGGTATTAAAGCCATTTTGCAAATTAAAACAGGAGGTCAAAAATCAAATTAAGCCAAAAGAAGTTCATGTTATATTAATATGTAACTAAAATAAGTTACAAAAATGTTAAGAAGTTCATGTTGTATTAATATGTGATTAAATAGGTTATATTTAATTTTCTGAGACACTAGACTGAAGATGGTATCTGTATTATTCTTTACTTAGTTTAGCTGTATTATCTTCATTTTCTATAATGATTACATAATCTTTGTATTATAATATCATATCTCCCTTATTTTTTATTTATTTTATTTTATATATATATATATATTTTTTTTGAGACAGGGTCTCACTCTGTCACCCTTTAAGTGACAGAGTGCAGAGTACAGTGGCATCATCATAGCTCACTGTAACCTCAAACTCCTGGGCTCAAGTGATCCCCCTGCCTCAGCCTCCTGAGTCGCTGGGACTACTCAGGAGGTGTGTATCACCAAGCCCAGCTAATTTTTCTATTTTTTTGTAGAGACAAGGTCTGGCTCTTGCTCAAACTGGTCTTGAACTCCTGCCTCAGCCAGTGCTAGGATTACAGGCATGACCCACCGTGTCCGGCCTATATTACTTTTATTATTGAAATTTGTTGAAGGCCCATCAGTAAGCTAAGCATTCACATAGCACTGTGGTCAAGAGAATGGAGTCTGGAACCTGACTGCCACTGACTAGCTATGGGGCTTTGGATAAATTTCTTAACTCTCTGTGCCTTGGTTTCCTCATCTATAAAGTGGGCACAATAATAACAGCTACCTACAATTCAGGGATGCTGTGAGGATTAAATGAATTCAAATATGTAAAATGTGTTGAATGATGCCTGGTACCTAGTAGTATTATGTAAGTGTTAACTGATAAAATTATTTAACCCTCACAGAAACGGTAAGAAGTAGGTACTATCATTATCTTCACTTCAAAGCTGAGGAAATTGCGCTTACTTGCCCAAAGTTGCAAGCCAGTAAGTGGCAGAACTGGAGCTGAAATCTGTTCATGCTCTTAACCACTCTCCAATACTCCTCTTAATCATTATTTTTAAATAAGATATTTAATAGAAGAATCTAAATGGTCAAATATGTAATTCCCAGAGGTTAAATTAGGTGATTCAAGTGCTTTATTTTCATGACAAATTTTAAGATATATCCCATGAAATAATTATTTCTATAATGAAGAAAAAATGCACCGCAGCCACAGGCTGACTCTGATACCAGTTCTAATGAGTACCAACAATATAAGATTAACAAAGAATTTTCAGCCAGGCATGGTGGCTCACGCCTGTAATCCTAGCACTCTGGGAGGCCGAGGCGGGAAGATCGCTCAAGGTCAGGAGTTCGAGACCAGCAAGAACGAGACCCCCCCGCCCCCGTCTCAACTGAAAATAGAAAGAAATTATCTGGACAACTAAAAATATATAGAAAAAAT
Organism: Eulemur rufifrons; assembly: GCF_041146395.1. Lineage (NCBI taxonomy): Eukaryota > Metazoa > Chordata > Mammalia > Primates > Lemuridae > Eulemur > Eulemur rufifrons. The sequence continues at coordinate 8,520,185 of NC_090994.1, forward strand.
TAGCCGGGCATGGTGGCACATGCCTGTAGTCCCAGCTACTTGGGAGGCTGAGGCAGAAGGATTGCTTGAGCCTGGGAGTTTGAGGTTGCTGTGAGCTAGGCTGACGCCACAGCACTCTAGCCTGGGCAGCAGAGTGAGACTCTGTCTCAAAAAAGAAAAGAAAAGAAAAGCAACCAGAGAAGAAAATCTCTGAAGAAATGGCATGAATGAAGTAGGATGTGTGCCTTATGAGCAGACAGATATCTGGGAATAGAAGAAATAAACACAGATGCCCTAGGGCAGGATCTCCCAAACATCCCCAGCATACCTGAATATTAGTTAAGAGCCAATTATGAGCACCTAGATTCTGATCAAAGAAATCTATGTTTGTTGTTTTTTTTTAAAAAGAATGTGCTTATTGGGATCATTTCCCATTCGTCTTGATTCAGGGTTCCTTTAGTGCTGCTTTCTCCTGCAGGAATACCCTTCTATGAGTCTTGCCTTTCCTCCTGCGGGCTGGCGGAGGACAGCAGAGCTGCCAAGACACAAAAGCACCACTTGTGTGTGGCTAAAGGCCATGATGCTTTTACAGCATCCTGGGCATTTCACATTTCCTGAAGTAGGAACTGGGGCTGTGCACCTGGTGCTTGTGTTTCCTTTTCTTCTCTCCCAGAGGGGGATAAAAAAGATCCTTGGTGAGAGGCATGTTCTGGTGTGAGGGTTGTCTCTACTGGAAAAAGTGTTGTTTTTTGAGATGGGGTCCTACTATGTCGCCCAGGCTGGCCTGGAACTCCTGGGCTCAAGTGATCCTCCTGCCTCAACTGCCTGAGTATGTTCTTTATTTTTTAAATCATCTAGTAATGCCTCTAGAAACAAGAGGCACTTTCAAAATAATTCTACCTTTATATTTACCTTTTTTTTTTTTTTTACTATTACAGTATTATTTACACTTAGAAGCAACATAAATGTCCTACAGTTGTTATTAAGTTAGATATATACAAAATAGGGCATTTGTAAGATGGAATACTTAAAAAACATTAAAATAACATTTTAAAATCATGTTTTCAAAAATTTTAATAATACGGAAAATTGCTATTATGTTAAGTGAAAAGGGCAATTTATTAAATAGTTACATGAGCTCAATTTTATTTTAAAAATATATACAGATATATACATTTGAACTATTTCATAATTGGTTTTACATATACAGAAAAAAGAATGGAAGACTATATCTCAAATAGTGAGATAACAGTGATTATCTCTAAGTGGTGTGATTATGGACAATTTTTATCTCCTTTAGACTTCTCTGTTTTCTAAATATCCCAAATTTATTACTTTATAATTAAGGAGGAAACTCAAAGTTATTTTCAAAATAAAGGTCTTATAAGGTGGATCTTAGGTCTTACTAGGGGAAAAAAAAAAAAGGACAGGAACATTTGAGTTCCATTAGTTTCTTTTTTCTTTCTGTTTGATTCACTTTGGGACAGGCTTTAAAGGGTAACTAAAAAGGTTCTAGAGAAGTGATTATACTTACATTCTTGTTTGAAGGTGAAATAGTCTGTAAGATGCCTGCATTCATGATTTCCTCGAAGCAGAAACAATGTTTTGGGATGATTAATCTTTAAACTCCATAAATACAGCACACACTACAAGACAAATTCAAGGATAAAATTTTCTTGGTGAGCATGATAATGCATAAAGACAATTTATATACATTCAAATGACTTGCTGTAATGACATATCTCCCTGCTTACTGCCAAATTGAAAAATGAAACCTTCCAGCTTTTGAATGTGATGTGCTTGTTGCCCCAGAATTTGACCAAGCATAGAGAGTAGCCTTCACAGAAATCTCTCCTCTATTTTTGTTCCCATGTTCTATGTAAATATCTAGAACTCTCTGACAAGCCACCTACACACACACACACACACACACACATATATATATGTATGTATCAGTCCTAAAACCTGTATTTTATTTAATGGAGAACCAAGAGGCATTTTCACTAAGCTACTACTCCACATTGTAGTAGAGGAAGTTTGAGGTTGCAGTGAGTTAGGATGATGTCACTGCACTCCAGCCTGGGCAACAGATCAAGTTGCCCCCCCCCCCAAAAAAAGTACAAATATGTTTGTATATGTTTAATTTACCTCCGAAAGGTCACGTAAGAAACTCCTCTAATAGTGATTGTAAAAGTTTAATGGCTAACATATGAGATGCTCACTTTCATTAGTAATTAGAGAAATATTAATTAAAACAACACTAAGATACTACTTTATACCCACTGTATTGGTAAGTATTAGAAAATGAGATAAAGTTAAAGTCTGGAAGGACGGATATGAGGAAATATGAACACGTCAGTGCTGCTGGTAGGAATACAGACTGGGACAGCCATTCTGAAGAGTCATCCGGCAATCAATACTCGGTTCAAGTATGAATGCTTATACCCTTTGTCCTAGCAATACCATTCTTGTTCATAAACCACAGAGAAACTAAAACACTGGTGCATAATTGGATTTACATGAGGTGTTCATCATAACAGTGTTCCTTTTAAACAGAAATTAGAGGCAACCCAGGTGTCCACCAATGGGAATGGAGAACTAAAATGTCATAGATATATACTATAAAATACCATCCAGTAGGCAGAAAACAATGACCTAGTGGCACATGTAGTAACAGTGATAAGTGGGAAAAAAATAGAAATAGAGCTACACCACTGGCTCTCAAAGTGTAATCACATTCATCTCAAAATGTGGTGCACCAGCATCACCTGGGAACTTGGTAGAATGTAGATTGGCAGGCTCTAGCCCAAACCTAATGAATCAGAACCGGGTGGGTCCCAGCAACCTGTCTGCACAAACCTTCCAGGTAATTATGATGTATGCTAAAATTTAAGGACCACTGAACAACACATCATTTACGTAAAATTAAAGTACTTTGTCCATACTAACCCTGTATATTAAAAAATTAATATCATGTATTACACATATTCCGAGGCATAGATCAAATACAATAGAAATGTGTATACTGGGGAGAGGGAGTAAGAAAGACAGAGGTCACAGATAAGAAAAAAAAAGAATAAAACAAAAAAAGAGGGACTTTGCAAAGATAAATGTGCCATGACCTGAGGAGCTTGATCACTTCAACTGAGATTTTCCCACCTCCCCAAGGAGGAAAGACTTTTAAATCCTGAATCCAAATGTTTCTCAATATGCACAATCTAATCACTAACTTCCGCCCATTTTATTGGATTGAGTTCCTAATTGGACTCCCTGCACCGACTTCTGGGCTCTAACAGTCAATTCACCACAAGGCAGCTAGAGTGATTGTTTTAAAACATAAATGCGAAAATACCACGCCCCTGCTCAAAAATAAACAAATAGATAATCCTCCAAGGACTTCCTATCACATCCAGAATAAAGCGCAAACTCATGACCATGGTCTGCAGGGCTAACATAATCTATCTGCCTCTCACTGCTACATCTCCTGTATCTCCCACTTCCTCGTGATTCTGTTTGGCCACGCTGGCCTTGTCACCATGCGTGGACTGCTGATGCTTGCTCCTGCCTCTGAGCCCTTACACTGGTTGTGTTCTCTGCCTGGAAGGTGTTTTCCCCAATCTATACATCACTTGTTCCAGCAGGTCATTCTGTTCAAATGTTTCCTCCTCAGAAAGGCCTGTCCTGGCAACTCCATCTAAGTTATTTGCTTCTGTCCCCTTTAGCCCTTTACTCTAATTTGATTTTCATAGATGGCAAATAAATACCTGATGCTGTCCTTCTCACTAGAAAGTATAGTAAAGGACTTTGCTTGTTCATCTCCATATCCACATAATCTAACCATCTTTTTCAACACAGATAATACTGACAATTTGAAAATCATAATTCTTTGTTGTTTAGGAGTCTCCTGCATATTGCATGATATTTTGTATCCCTGGAACCTGCTTATTAAATGCCGATAGGACCTTTCAGTCATTGTGACAAACTATTTATCCATCATTATACTTAGGTTATGTATAAATTCTCAAAAATGGGACTGCTACATCAAAGTATATAAACATTTGATACAGACATTGCAAAATAACCAAAAAACTTAAATATATAGGCACATACAAATAAATATACTTACAAGGCTTTTTTCTTTTGGGGGCTGAACTTCATTATCAAGATATCAATTTTCACAAAACATTCCAAGGAAAATTACATTAAATCCATATATAAATTTAGACTGTGCTTTCTCTTTTCTATACACATACCTTTCCCAACCAAGAACACAATATATCTTTTGATTTATTTGGGTCTTTATTTCTGCCTTCTGGACAGACCAACTCATGTTTTTGAAGCAATGAGATACATAAAAGCACAATTTATATCCATAGTACAATGTAATTTGGTTGATATACCTCCTGGCCTCTAATTTCAAGTTTCATTTCCTTATCTTACATATCAGAATGCAACTGTATAATTGTCTTGTATAATTCAATTACAAGGCCATGATTTTCAGGAGATAGGTTCAGATATTCAATTACTTCCTGTATGAACACAATTTTTACTCTACCTCAAGAATCATTTCTGTGTGTCAACAGCTGTTCATCAGTTGGTGGTTCCTGTGCATTTATTGTAACATATCCTATGCTGAACATGTCCCCGTTAATGTTTTCTTTTCTCACAAAACCAGCTAAAGAAAACTCAAATTTAGCTTCCCCTACCACAAAAAAGCACTTTATAATATGTACAGATGAAGGAAGAACATCAAAAGGCTCAAAGAAAAGTGAAACTTTACTATTCTGTTTTATAAGTGACATTTAGATCAGTCCCTGGTGTACTAATCAAAGCCCACATTGCTTCAGAAAAGACCAATGCTTGCTCTGGGCATGAAAGAAAAAATTCATTATGCCTGGATTCTCTTAGATAGGCTCAAGGTAAGAAAATTAAGTATATAATGAAAAAATAAGGTGAAATAAGATTCTGTGAAAACAATTCGGCAGTATCTATCAAAAGTCTTAAAAATGTTCTACTTTTTGATCCAATTACTTAACATATGAGAATCTCATCTAAGGAAATATCAGAAATGCCATCAAAGATGTAGTTGAAAAGACATTAGCTTCAGCAATACACGGAACAAAAATAATTGCAAAGCAACCTTGTACCACTTACAGTACAAGTGATACAAAACCCAATTCACTGTTGCATAATGAAGACATTTAAGGACCCCACAAAAGAAGTCTGGAGATAAGATGCCCAGGTTTGGTGTACCAGCTCAATAACATCACCAAGAAACCAAGCCCTCTCTACCTCTTTGATCTGTGATTCATTCACAGCAAGTCTACTTTTCATCCTTAGTCACGTCACCTCCTCATAGTCACAAAATAGCTGCTACAAGACATACATCCACATTTGAAGTGACATGGTAGAATGGGGGTCCAAAACCTTTCACCTTGCAAGAGTTGTTTCATCTAGAATGTTTCCAAAAACAACAAACAAAAACAGCCGGCAGAGTTCCCCTTATATATTACTGGGCAGAAGAAGATCCCATGTTTACCTCTAGACCAAATCACTGGTGACAGGAAATGGATTGTCTCGACTAGTTCAGACCAACCAGAATTCACTCCCTGGGGCTGGGATAAGAGCCTTTCTTCCCTGAGAGCAAAGGTTCTCCCTGCAACCCCAATCCCATTTATCTGAATAAAATAGAAATTTTGTTCTTAAGGAAGAATAGGGGAAAGGTAGGCAATAAATAAGCACAATCTGCTACAAACCTATTTATCCAACAACAGTAAAGGAATGGTGTAATAAATCATTGTATTTGTACCATTAACTACTGTGAAAGTTGGTCATGCAAACTGGGTCATTCTTGTCATACCCAACTAAAACAGAGTCAAGAGATGGAGGGCTTGGGGGGGGCGGGAAGCACTCAAGGCACATAACATTGTTCCCAAAATGTAATCCTCTGCAAGACTGTGTGCTGAAGTTGCTTGCTGTAACCTGAAATCAGTTTCATTTAATGGCTACTGAAATGACCTGCTACAATTCTAAGACTATTTTTACCCACTGCCATCACTCACCAATCGAAGCTTGCCAGCTCTCCAGAACCTTACTATTGCTAATGAACTTTCTCAAAGAAAGCGATGCATAACCCATCTCTTTTGCATAAAACCTCTAACATTCTCTTTGTTCTTTGGATACACCGAAGACCACCTGTATGCCTCAAATTACAATGATTTCTTCACAAATGAAACATTTTAATTTCAAAGATTTGTCTCTATATCTCATTTGACCTAGACACCACATTCTTGGAGCAATTTTTTTTTCTAGAAACATGGTCTCTGTCGCCCAGGCTGGAGTGCAATGGCCTGATCATAGCTCACTGCAGCCTCAAACTCCTAGGTTCAAAGAATCTTCCTGCTTCAACTTTCTGTGTAGCTGGGAATACCGGCACACACCACCATGCCCAGTTAATTTTTAAAATTTTTTATAGGCCGGGCGCGGTGGCTCACGCCTGTAATCCTAGCACTCTGGGAGGCCGAGGCGGGTGGATCGCTCGAGGTCAGGAGTTCGAGACCAGCCTGAGCAAGAGCGAGACCCCGTCTCTACTAAAAATAGAAAGACATTATATGGACAACTAAAATATATATATACAAAAAATTAGCCGGGCATGGTGGCGCATGCCTGTAGTCCCAGCTACTCGGGAGGCTGAGGCAGTAGGATCGCTTAAGCCCAGGAGTTTGAGGTTGCTGTGAGCTAGACTGACGCCACGGCACTCACTCTAGCCCGGGCAACAGAGTGAGACTCTGTCTCAAAAAAAAAAAAAAAAAAAAAAAAAATTTTTTATAGATACAGGGTCTTGCTATGTTACCCAGGCTGGTCTCGAACTCCTGGCCTCAAGTGATCTTTCTTGGAGAAATTTTAATGATAGAAAAAAATACTTTCAATACAGTTTTGGGCGGAAAAAGAATATTACAAAAAGGAATACAGATCATGATGCTAATTTTCTTTAAAAACAAAACATATACAAATGTAAAAGAAGAAAAAGACTATTAAGAAAATATAGGAAAATGTTATATAACAGTGACTTTCTCTGATTTATGGAAAGTTTTTGTTTTCTTAGATTCTGCATTTCCCAATTTTTCTACCAAAAATGAACTATTTGTAACCAAAAAAAAATTTAATAAAGATTCCGTGACTTTATTTTCAGCTATTGGACAAAAACATCCCATTCATGGTTATCAAGGACATAGATATAAAATATTTCAAGTAAATAGTTCTACCATGTTGGACTAAGCTGTAGCCTATAGAAGTTTATAATCTTAATGGTGTATAAATAAGTGGCTTCCAGTTAACACTAGATATATCCCACAGGTCATTTTTAAAACTGGCATAAAATAGCATTGTCACATTAAAGTTTTGATTCATTTATTTCTTAAGTTATTCCAGAAAAACAAGTCAGCAAACATCCAATAACAGGATAAAGCCAAGTACAAACTATGATTAATATTCACTCATTCAACAAATATTAATTGAGTGCCTACTATGTGTCAGGTATTATGCTGGAATCCTAATATAAAAAATACTGCTGATAACTAAATAAACACTTTTTGCATTATACTGAAAGATCTATTCATAAGTGTGTATCTTTTCTGTTAGACTATGAGCTCTTACAGAGAGCACGAATCTTTTTCTTTATGTTATTCTCATAGCCTGCCATAAAGTTGGCACTCAGGAAACTTTGTTGATGAGTGAAGAAAAAAATGTGTAACACAAAATATTCTGAACATGGTGTATGTGTACAAAGATCATTGTGGATATTTTTGGGTTTTATTGACTATACTAATGACTTAAAACTACTTAAAATCTACTTTTAAACTATATGAGTTAATAATCAGAAGATAATTTGGCACAATAATTTATCATTAAAAAGTTATTTCATTAAACGACTAATTAAAAATTCACTAAGTTTTGTATTCTTTTTCTCTTCACCCTCTAAAACCTTCTCATGCTTGTAAACACACAAAGAAATAAACACTCAACGTGTCTTTCAAATATCCATGCTTTTGACTTACTGTCTTTTGAAACATGACATGAGTAGCAATAGGGAAGTTTTCAATGATACAGTCTGTAAGCACGATCTCCATCCATCCCTGGGACCCATTTAGAGACCTTGGACATTGACTGAGCAGCAGAGAAAACGGGCTTTACCATTTTCTCAGTTTATACCACTAACTTTTGTCCTCACATTTGACACTAAATGAATTTTAGGTACTGGCAGATAAAATTGAACTTTTCTGATTGATGAATTTAGATTGCCTATCTAACTAAAGAGTAAGATCTGTTTATTTTGTTGTTTATTTTTCCTGTAGCTTTAGCACAACTGGCTGGGCGTCAGGTGAGAGAGTCGACTTGTATTTAGGAGTGATGCTGCAGCAATAATAAACTTTTAACCACCAGAAACACCCTCAGTACAGTGAGATTCTCAGACAATGAGGGGCAGGCAGTACTAGAGACAACAAAAACAGCAAGCAGACTCAATTTCTCATCTCAGGCTTATTCTGGAACACATTACAAATTTGATTACCCACACTATTTCAAAAGTTACATTCCTTTTATTTGCCAAGCATATAGAGTTGAATCAATGAACATTAAATATGAATGTGCTGTGGTTCCACTGTACTCAAGTCCTTGAATTATGTTCTCAAATAGTTTTATCTTTTACACATAAAACATTCTATTTGTTTTTAATTCTAACCATGTTCCTGTCATTCAATTTTCAAAATATATAAAAGGAAACTATGTTTTCATTAACTGAACTGTAATTCATTTTTTCCTCTTCAATAAACATTTATTAAGTGCTTACTATGTGCAACAGTATCAGAAATTATTCCTACAATAAGCTAAATGCCTGCTTATTTACCACTGGCAGTTAATCTAAGAGTTAATTGTAGCTCAGCAGCTTATGGTCTTATAATTAAGGTCAGCTAATCCAAACACCATTAAAGGTGAACACCAATTTATGTCACTTGTTTATACAGCCTGTACACGATCTTCAAAGAGGATAGATTAGAAATATTTAACTTATTTGCAAAGCTGGGTTAATATAGCCTTTTATATGTCAGATTTTCTACTGGTTAAAAAAAAGGAATAGCTTTTTTATATCAACTAAAACATTGCATTATTACTTTAATTTTGAAGTAACATAGTTCATATATTCTGCCAGTGTTCTCATCTTAATTTCTTCTACTGAAAAAGACAATATAATAGTTCCAACAAATTCGGTTTAATTTTTACCTCTATACTGAAATAGCCTCTGTCCACATAGTCACCCAGAAAGAGGTAGCGTGTGTTACTAGGTGATCCTCCAACTTCAAATAACTTCATCAGGTCAAAGAATTGTCCATGAACATCACCACACACTAGGAGAAAGTCACATGGTGAGGTGAGGAGACATGTCTTAGAAGAAAAAGGGCATTACACTAAAAGGCATCACAGTTTAACTTTTAACTTAAATAACTTTAGTTTTTGACTGGATTGCTATATAATTTTAGTGAATCTATTGATACTAAATAGTCCTACTGGAAAAAATTGGACATTTAAAATAGTATTCCTTCAATGAACGACACACATCTTAACTCTGCAGTCCCCAACTCCTGGGTACCAGTCCACGGCCTATTAGGAACCAGGTAGCACAGCAGGAGGTGAGCAGCAGAGGAGTGAAGCTTCATCTGTGTTTACAGCCGCTCCCTATCACGCACATCACCACCTGAGCTCCGCCTCCTGTCAGATCAGTGGTGGCATTAGATTCTCATAGGAGCATGAACCCTACTGTAAACTGTACATGCAAGGATCTAGGTTGCTCACACCTTATGAGAATCTAATGTCTCATGATCTGAGGTGGAGCTGAGGTGGTGATGCTAGCATTGGGGAGCAGCTGCAAATACAGATTATAATTAGCAGAGAGGTTTGTATAATTATTTCATTGCAATGTAATAATAGAAATAAAGTGCACAATAAATGTAATGTGCTTGAATCATCCCAAAACCATTCCCCACCCCCAACTTCCCGACCCTGGACCATGGAAAAACTGTCTTCCATGAAACCAGTCCCTGGTGTCAAAAAGGTTGGGGGATCACTGTCCTAACCAATCCTAAAACTGTCTCATAATTCCTAGAAAAATTATAACACCACATTTTAGCTGGTTATTTGTAATCATTTCTCAATCAGTCTCAATCTCAATCTCAATCAATCATTTGTACTAATCAAAATTAGTACAAATCTAAGTGCCATTATGCAAACATTTTTCATACCTGTGATTGGAGCCTCTACTTCTATCATGGTCTTCTCTTGTCTCAGGATGGCAGCCCCATCCTTGATTATCTTTAAGGCCACTTCCTCTTCTAGTCGGCCCTCCTTTATCAAATGATTTTTCAAGACATCAACTTTAGGTTTCCCATTTTCAAATACTTCCTTCAAAGTAAGCCGCTGGGTTGGAGGAAAGGGGACAGCTAGAAAGAGAAAAAAGAATTTAAAATACTTACATGTACATAAAACAAACATAACACACTTTTTTTATGTGACAAATTAAACCTAATAAATCACCATGATTTTGCATCCACAGCACCAGAACTATGTGGGAAAAAATTCCAAGATACTGTATATCATAATGATCACCTCTAATTGTAAAAAAGATCACAGTTAAAGCAAAGTCGTTTAACAGATTTGTGTGTGCACGTGTGTGTGCATAAATTATAATGTTTTATATATAAACATGAAAGACTTAAAGCTGATTCAGGGAACCAAGCTAAAAATGAGACAAGGCACTAGATGATATGAATATCTTTATTTTTCTATCTGTGGAAAAGGTGTTAAAAATGAAACTGTGGTTAAAGAAAATGAAAGAAATCACAACACTAAAATGGCATTTATTTCTTCCACAGAACTGACCTAATGAAACTGTATGTTTTAGAAGCCTGATTTGAGTTCATGGATACACACTGCATTTTCAAAAGGTAGTTAGTTGCCTCATGTACTTTATTACTGATAACAAGAAGAACATTACTAACAGGATGGAGCTATGTCTGAGAATAATTTGCTGCACTAACAGAGCATAAAAGAGGAATAGATATGGAAAGTCCAGTTATGTTTTCTAATCTGGAAATGCTAACAACGACTTCAGTTTACACTGGGTACAAAGTTTATATATTTATATCACAGTGAATTAGCAACTGCAACAGAAAAAAATTGTGATATTTAAAAATTGGCTGTTATCTCCTTATTTGTCTACTTTTTTTTGTTGTTGAGACAGAGTCTCACTTTGTTGCCCAGGCTAGAGTGAGTGCCGTGGCATCAGCTTAGCTCACAGCAACCTCAGACTCCTCGGCTTAAGCGATCCTACTGCCTCAGCCTCCCGAGTAGCTGGGACTACAGGCATGCGCCACTATGCCCGGCTAATTTTTTCTATATAGATTTTTAGTTGTCCATATAATGTCTTTCTATTTTTAGTAGAGATGGGGTCTCGCTCTTGCTCAGGCTGGTCTCGAACTCCTGACCTCGAGCGATCCACCCGCCTCGGCCTCCCAGAGTGCTAGGATTACAGGCGTGAGCCACCGCGCCCGGCCTTGATTTGTCTACTGTATAATGCCCAGGAGTTCAAGGCTGTGATCACACCACCACACTCCAATCTGGGCAACAGAGCGAGACTCTCTCTTAAAATAAAAATTAAAAATTAAATTATGATGAAGCTGAAAAATTCCTATCAACTAGTGATGTTGTAGCAATAGTAACGTTGTCTACTTTAGGTCCCCTGGTGTCTAACAGCCACAAGTCTATAAACCATAAATGTAAAATGAGGGCACTTTGATTTCAGCTCTTGAGGCCCTGAGCAGAGACATCCATGCCATGATTGGACTTCTGATCTACACAGTTATGAGCTAAAAGACGGGTGCTAGTTTAAGCCACTAAGTTTGTGGCAATTTGTTACGCGGCAATAGAAAACTAATACAGACTCTCAGGTAATTCATGAAGTTAAAGTTGTTTTCTAAGACCTTTAAACAATTACAAATACACTTTCAGTGTATGTATACATAAGGAAGCATACACTGGCTGTCTCTTAGAATTGAAAGAAAAGTCAAAACTTGTAACTGTGCTATGACTCATAAAATAGATAAAGTGAACCAAACCAAACCACATGTACATCACAGACTATCTAAACTCAAACTAGATTCTTCACCGGATCCTTCAGATACAAGTTCAAAGATAAGACCTCAGGCAAATTAATTTAACAGTAACTCTACACAGATACTAGATCTGATCTAACACTTAGCACTTCATGAGTTCTAGCAACTCATCTTGTTTACAAATTCTAATCCTTGTCCAGATTACAAAGTTCTATCCTACATTCTAACAACTGTCACTAATGAAACACAGTACCTGACGAGTACCCTTTCCTAACTGCCTCCCCTTTTGAGAGAGCACTAGTACCTCTGGTTCTTTCTGTTTGTTGCAGCAAGTTAAATATACCCAACTTTTTAAAAAAACTACAAATAAATCCTTCAGGGTTTTGGTCAGTGGGCTTTGACAATTGGAGTTTCCACTAAGAATCAGCTGAGCCCCTTGTTTCTGGTGAGACCTGCAACAATGTAATAGTGTGCATATCTGAGACCTTTGAGTTTCCACCCCCTCAAGACCACCCTTCCTGCAACAATGAGGTGTCTGAGCTCCGATAATTTTATTAAGCACTTCAGTGTCATGGTGATATTTGGGTCCTCTGATTTTTCAAATCTTAATAGATTGTACTATTCCCAAGGGTAATTTGCTTCTGCCTAAATAATGTAATTCCTATCACCCACCTGCTTGTTCACTATCTTCAGTGTCATTCCTGTGTAAGAGGGAGTCCCCAGGAAGAGGAGAGACACAGGCCTAATAAGTCCATCCTTCAGCCAGCCCCAAAGGTTGACCAGTTCAGAAGTTTCATCAGTGCAATATCTTTGGTTAAACTTTGCCTCAGGTCACCTTTTCTAAAACTCTGTAAAGACCTTTCTTAGTCCTTATAATCCTAAGAAATGTTTTGTTTAGTTCTGTCTGCCTGGAGCTGCCCTCAGTTGGTGAGCTGGTCTTTGATGACATATCATGTCTTCCGGAGACGTGTGGTTGCAAATGAGCCATTCTTACCACCACTACAAGTCACCTGAGATTTTTCTCAGTCTAACTCTGTGTCTCTTCTGGGCCTCTTCTACCTGCTTCCTTCAAGTTTTCAGATTTTGTATGACTATAATTCAACAAATGGCTTAATTCCACCAAAGAAAAATTTAGAATTACAAATGGCATCTTGTGGAACTTTTAACATGAACAAGATTCCTTATTTGAAGAGACACCTTAAAACAACAGGAAAAAAACAGATTTCTGAATATTCAAGGATAGAGACATGGTCTCATTATGTTGTTCAGGTTAGCCTCAAATTCCTGAGCTCGAGCAATCCTACTGCCTCAGCTTCCCGGGTAGCTGGGACTACAGGCACCATGCCTAGCTTAGTCTGTATTTAATTAACGTGAGGAGGCCTCCAAATGCAATGCAAATTCTAAAACTGCCTCAGTAAAAGACTTCCCAAATCCAAGAATAAAAAGGAAAAAGTTTACTGAAAACTCAGATTTGTGCAGACCTCCCTGACCTGTTGCCAACCAGGCCATATTTTGGTGCCTAACAGATGCAAAACCTGGAAAAGGCAAACTCACCAAAACATTCTGTCAACTCTCTGTGCTTTTTTTTTTTCTTAATTTTTAATTTTTTTTTTTTTTGAGACAGAGTCTTGCTCTGTCATCCCGGCTAGAGTGTAGTAGGTTCATCATAGCTCACTGCAATGTCAAACTCCTGGGCTCAAGCCATCCTCCTGCCTCAGCCTCCTGAGTAGCTGGGACTAAAGGGATGTGCCACCATACCCGGCTAATTTTTCTATTTTTAGTAGAGACAGGGTCTTGCTCTTGCTCAAGCTGGTCTCAAACTCCTGACCTCCATCTTGGCCTCCCAGAGTGCTAGGATTACTGGCCTGAGCCACCGTACCTGGCCTCTCTGTGCTTTTTGACATACTTGTATCATTTTTTCTTAAGTTCTTTACTTTTGGAAAAAAGGTAACATTCCTAATAATCACTGTCACTTATTGCTGTATTTTTAAAGATATTGCCTGTAACTACATGACAATTCTCTTTGATTGTCTTTCTCAAATTCAGAATAATAAAACTGTTAAGATGTCTTTCACACCCACAACATCTTTGATTTGAACGATCATTAGATAACACAAAACTCTGGTCCTTCACCTTATTAAAAAATTTTTAAAGGATTATATAAATTATTAGTTTTGTTTGGCATTCTCCAACTTTTAATTAACTCAAAACTATTGTAAGAGCTCTTTGCTTTATTAACTTGGGTTAAAAGGGGGAAAAAAACGATAAATCATTAAGTTGAGCCTTCCTAAGTAAATCACATATAATAAAATGTGTTAAACATAAATATACTTCAACATTTGGGTATCTTTCAGGTTAAAGAAAACATACCTTCATGTACAAAGACTGACACAATAGCCATCTACAAAAAGAATTGATCTCTAGGTTTAAATAAGCTTGTATTGGTGAAATTCATAATACACTTTCTAGGATAAATGAAAGACAGGCCAGGAGATTTGCCAATGTCCTCCTTGTTCAACATGTTTTTACTTCCAGGATAATCAGTGACTAAATCTTTACAAAATTGATTATGTACTTTACTGTAATAGATTCCACTCTCTTCCATTCTGATAACACTGGCTAACATGAATCAACTAAAGCCTATACTCTCATCTTCCACAAGTGGTTTCTGCTGCTTCTTTACATCCACAGAAAGTTCCTGGCTATAAGCTAGAGACCAGGAATTGAGCCTTGTGCAAGACATATCAAAAGAACTTGCATAAACATTTGTTATCATGTACTCGTAACTACTGGCACTACAGAGAATAAATTAATTATGCACATTGCTGATATCATTGCTATGGACAGACACAGTGGCTGAGTCAGGGTCCAGAACTGTTATGGTCCAGAAGCAAAAGACAATGTGAATAGACTGTTTAGATCCAAGATCATCAAAACACAATCTCCCAAATGCCAGAAGCCACTGATTACCATGTACTTTGCATGATTTTGTCCTTTATTCTCTTGGCTATTTTCTTCTCTCTTCACTGGTTCATGATTCTACACTGTAAATAGACACCCTTTCCTTTATCGATAGTATTATCAAGACCTTCATCCTTGAAAATCACCGGTCATAGGACTAATCATTCAGATACTCGCAAGGTGAACAATCCATATCCAAATTAAAAGAAAAAAAATTACCTGGTTACCAAAGGAAGATTCAAATAGATTATGGGATATATGGAACATTATTGCAAACTTTAATAATAATAACTGTCTGCATTTCAGTCTGTTGCAGATGCCAAGGGTGTGGTCTTCAGTCTTAAATGCTGCAGTGCAGCTACTTTCAGACCAGAGAATTCAACAAATGATCACCTAAGAAAAAGAACAGAATGGCCTGGTACTTGCAGAGGTCAAAATGTTTACCATCAAAAGCTTGATACACCAGGCACAGTGGCTCATGCCTGTAATCCCAGCCCTTTGGGAGGCCGAGGTGGGAGGATAGCTTGAGACCAGGAGTTCAAGGCTGCAAGAGCTATGACTCTGCACTCCAGCCTGGGTGACAGAGGTTGATGGAGAAAGACTCTGTCTCAAAAAAAAAAAGCTTGATAAACATTCACAACCTACCAAGCAACACTAGATAGGTACCTCCTAAATGGTAAATCCTCCAGTTTAGCTGAAGAAGGTTCAGAAACAGATTGAAAATTAAAACAGAAACCACAAAGTGAAGGTTCAGAAACAGATTGAAAATTAAAACAGAAACCACAATGTGCTCACAAACGCTCAGAAAAACACTAGGACTTGCAAAACAGATAAACTGTACCAAACCAAACCACAATGTACTATACATCACAGACCATCTAAGCTCAAACCTTTTTTAATATCAGCTCGCCCAGACCCACGTTCGAATACCACAAACTCCTGTGTACTAATGGCAAAACAGTTCCAGCAGCTCACCCAAATTAGATTCCAGCCAATCCCTGCCCCGACTACTAATTTCCATCCCAACATCACTCTATGACTGACCTCCCCTCCTAAAACCCTTTATATCCTCTCTTCAACTCCTTCCTTTTGAGATACCCCACAGATCTTCTGATGTATGGTATTCCTTCCTGCAGCAAGCTAAACAAATCTAACTTATTTGACCATAGATGTATTCTTGACAGTCTTTGGTGGTGTGCTTTAACCCTCTCAGGTCAGGGAACTAGTGGCCGAGAATTAGAAGTAGGAAGACTTTTTGCTACATTTTTTTTTTTTTTTTTTTTTGAGAGACAGGGTCTTGCTCTGTTGCCCAGGCTAGAGTGCAATAGCATCATCATAGCTCACTGCAGCCTCCAACTCCTGGGCTCAGGTGATCTTCCCGCTTCAGTCTCTCAAGTAGTTGGGACTATAGGCACATGCCACCACACCCAGCTAATTTTTCTATTTTTTGTAGAGACAGGGTCTCCCTCTTGCTCAGGCTGGTCTCAAACTCCTGGCCTCAAACGATCCTCCCATCTTGGCCTCCCAGAGTGCTACGATTACAGGCATGAGCCACCGTGCCCAGCCTGATACATACCTTTTTAAATTTTATACCATGTTATTGTATTACTTATTCAAAAATAAATAAAATTAAACTTTAGAAATATATATAATAGTCTTATAAATTAATCAATCAACACTAATATTACCAACATCCAATCTGACTGGAACTCAGCCAGGAATCAGAGTATTGCTGGGAATCAGCAGACACAAAAATTCACCACCTGTTTCCACAGGGCTAGAAAATCACCCAGCAGTTAGGGGTAATAATTAGCTTTATATCTAATGTAAACAAACTTTTATTAGCATGTGTATTTATTAAAATCAAGTTTAAAGATTCTAACTTATCATTAAAAATAAACATATATAGAGTTATGTTTGACAAATATGGTTCATATAGTGTTATAAAGTGAAGGTTTTTGAGCTATTTTAAAACTTTTCTTGACATTTTCAAATACAGAATTTACGAAAACAGAATAGCATAATACTACTGATGTAGTATCAGTTATAAATATTCTGCTAATCAAACTACTTTGGTTCTACTTTCTTTTTAATTTAATAATAAACTACTAAAAATTTCTCATGTCAATAAATATTCTTCCATAATATAATTTTCAGAGTTTGCATAATGGATATAATTCACCTAACTAATATACTATTATTAAACATTACAGTTATTCTCTTTTTTTGCTATTCTGAATAATGTGTTCATACATCTAAAAGCTCTTTTGTTTATTGCTATTTGAATTTATCCAGTTATAAATTACGTACAAACATCATATCCTTTGCTCACTTTTCTTCATATTTTCCTGTGATTTGCAGTTCTTTAAGTATAAAAGATGTATAAAAATACACTCATACATTAAAGCTAGTAAAAAAAAAGTAACCTTTTTGTCATATGTACTACAAATATTTTTTTACCTAAACCATACCTTTTAAAAGGACTGCTTTCAACTCCAGCCAATATTTCAAAGTAAATTTCATCCTTCTAAAGCAAACTATTGATCTCTAGTTCACAGAGAATCTCCATTTATTTCCTTCTTTCAGGCTTTCACTTTAATTTTACAGTAGCCTATCAGCCTGCAACCTCTTTTTGCCAAAGTAAGTCATTTACATGAAATCCTGTATTAATTTTACAGTATAGGCTCCACATTTCTTTTTCTAAAAACAAGCTTTAAGTTTACTTAGGTACAACAAACTGCACCCACTGATATCTGACTCGTGAAGACATGTTAAACCACCAGCACAATCAAGATAAAGAACATTTCCATTACCCCAAAAGAGCCTTCCCTCTGCCCCCAGCAACAGATCTGCTTTCTGTCACACAGATTATTTGCACTTTCTTGAGTTCTATATTAATAGAGCTGTCCAGTACATAGTCTTATGTCTTTTTTCACTAAGCATAAGGATTTTGTGACTCACCCATGCTGTTGCATGTATCAGTAGTTTATGTCTTTTATTGCCAAGTATTCCATTGTGGGGATATACTGTATCGTGGTTGTTTACCTATTAAACATTTCCTGGTTTTGGCTATTGTTACTAAAACTGCTATACATATCTGTGTATAAATCTTGTGTTTTCCTTTCTCTTGGGTAAATACCTAGGAGTAAAATGCCAAGGGTAGTATGAGAGGTGTATAATTAACATATTAGGAAACTGCCAGATAATTTTCCAAAGTAGTTATATAATTTTACACTCCCACTGGCAGTGTATGAGAGTTCCAGTCACTACACATCCTTGCCAAAACAGCAACTGTCATTTCAATTTCAGCCATTCTAAAGGGTGTAAAGTGGTATCTCATTGGGGTTTTAATTTGCATTTCTCCAATAGTTAATGGTGTTGAACATCTTCTTGTATGCTGTAGGCCATTTGTGTATCTTCATTTGTGACCTGTCTGTTCAAATATTTTGCCCATTTTTTAATTCTGCTGGTTGTCTACTTATTAGTAAATTGTAAATTCTTTACATATTCTGGATGCACGTCTTTGGTAAGATATATGTAGTGTAGATATTTTCTCCCAATCTGTGCAGATACTTGCCTTTTCGTTTTCTTAACATCTTTAGAAGAACACAAGTTTTCATTTTAATGAAATCCAATTATCATTGTTTATGGTTCATGCTTTTTGTGACCTAAGAAAATTGTCTATCCCAAGGTCACAAAGATTTCTCCTATATTTTCTTTTAGAATTTTAAAAAACTTTGCCTCCCGAAAACCACACCTAATACTTGGGGATTAGGATTTCAGCATAGGAGTTCTGAGGGGAGGGGGGTGTCACAAACATTCAGACCAGGGCATAAAATAATCGCTAATATTTTTTCTTAATACATAAATCAAAGTAATATGACATAGGCTAGAATGAAAATAATCTCTAAGGGGCCACTAAAGTCCAAACAACAACTATGCAGGCAAAACACACAGAAAATAACATTCATGTGCAAGATACATGATCATGGAAACAAAGAGTTTGCACCATTCTAGAAAAACTAACTTTGTGTGTGTGTGTTTTTAAATGAAGTGTTATTAGTGGTAATCTTGAATTCACTCTAATTCTTACAGACACAAAAATCATTCAAAAACTTCAGGATTTCAAATATTGTTATAAATAATAAATTATAACACACTTCACTCCTGGGCTGCACTAAGGAATAATAAGAAACCTACAGCTCTATTTTAAAGGGAACAGAGATAAAAATAATAATAAATCACTAAATTTACCTTTCTTGTGTCAACAACTTCAATATGTGAAACATTTAATGAAAAACTGTATTCTTCTTCATAATAAAACATTTCATTCTTGCATCATTCTACTTATGGTTGCTGACATCCTTAATTTGTTATTATTTTGTTTTGTTTAGTTGAGACAAGATCTCACTCTGTTGTCTGGGCTGGAGTGCAGTGGCATCATCGTAGCTCACTATAATCTGAAACTCCTAGGCTCAAATGATCCTCCTGCCTCAGCCTCCCAAGAAGCTGGGAATACAGAAGCATACCATTACGCCCAGCTAATTTTTTATATTTCTTGTAGAGGCAGGGTCTCAGTATGGTGCTCAGGCTGGTCTCAAACTCCTGACCTCATGGGATCCTCCTGCCTGGACTCCCAAAGTGCTAGGATTACAGGCATGAGCCACCATGCCCAGCCCTTAATTTGATTTAAAAGCAGTAAATTTTGAAGAAATTCATTAACCACAACTAACATTATCTTCCTCTTTTCCTAACAATAATAGCTAGAAAAGACTGTAGAATAACCAACTCCTTCTGTTTCTTTACAAAACTCAGACATTTCAGTTTCATCTCCAACACCAGTTGGGTAGATTTACAATTCAAGTCTAAACATCCATCATCATCCTTTTAAACACTGAAAGGTTATACATTGCTAACTTAAAACATTCAGTAACTTGACTAGATCTAAGTTTGTACAGGTAGCCTTCCTAAAATCCCAGGTAATAGTGCTATTTGTTAAAAGTGAAGTTCTGAAATCGACAGCAGACAACAAGCTGGAAGGATTCTCTGAGTAAAATTAAAAAATGCTAGGGAAGAAGACCAGGGCAGTAATTATATTCTAGTTAAATAATTAAATCCTTATCTGGTACCTAGTACATGTTCACACTGTGGGTACTGTGTGAAAGATACAAGTTTAACACATGGGCTCTACCTTGAAGAACCTTGTGTTCTAGTTACGTAGACAAAATAATTCACATAAAACAAAATATAATGTGTACACAGAATAGTTAAGCAACAAATTGTATGGCAGAGACTGTAAGTGTGAAAGATTTTAAGAAAGGAAATCAATGATGGCTACAGAAATCAAGGGCGGGCATGAGAAAGTTGAGACTGGGGCTGGGTCCTTTGGAAGTTCCAAAGCCACTTCCACATTTTTAGGTTATTTGTTATAGAAGCACCTCATTCCTGATACCAAAATAAATAGAATGTATACTAAAAGAGAGAAAAGTGGAAATTTCAGATATATATGTAATATACGGTACAGATATTTTAAATGGCATGCTTCAATATTACATAATTTTACATAAAATGGTATAGGAAATAACACAAACACTACAAATACACAGATGCCTAGCATACAGATTTAAAATATTAAGTTTTCTGTATCTGTTTCAATTTTTTTTAAGAACTATCATAAAATGTTACAGATATAATTGAAGACACCTTCTATTTCTCTGACTCTGTAGAAGTAACTAACACCTTTAAGTAGTTGTGTATCCTTCTCACGTGTAATTTTGTTACAAATGTATTACTATCTATACACCAGAGGATATTTTGAATTTTTACATAAATATTATCATTCTGTGTATCCTTTTGCAACTTGCATTTTTACACTCAACACTGCTTTCAAGATTTATCTAGAATGGGACCAAGGTAACCATTTTTTTTCATGTTTTTTTTAAAGCTCAACAGGTGATCCTGGTTGGTAACCAGAGTTGAGAATCATCATCCTAATTAAGCTTATTCATCTGAGAAGGCTTTTAGTGCCCCCAAACCTAGCTTTCTACAATGTGTCAGTTGCTGTTAGATTACCTGTATTTCAATAAAAATTATTTTACAATGCTTCCAAATCAGAACTAAAAATCTAACCAAACCAGGGTTGCGCATGATTCAAAACAATGACCAAACTATAAAATTGAATTTCCAGTGGGGGAAGGAGATTGGTGAGGCTATAAAGTGGAAGTAACATAAGAAGTCTTGTGGTGATAGTACTGTTGAGTATTTTGATTGTACCGGTAGTTACACAAGGCTACATATGTAAAATTGCATAAAGTTACACACACACACACACACACACACACAACTGGGTGAAATCCGAACAAGCTCCATGGACTGTGCCAAAGTCAATTTCTTGGTTTTGGTATAGTACGAGGTGGTGTGGGATGCTAACATTGTGGCAAAGAGGGGCGAGGAGTTTAGGCGAGAAGTACATAGCGGCAGTTTCCAACCTCCAGGCAAAGGACTGGTATGAGTCCACGACCTGTTAGGAACAGCAGGAGGTGAGTGGTGGACAAGCCAGTGAACCTTCGAGAAGCTGCATTTACAGCTGCTCCCCATGGTTCACATCACCGCCTGAGCTCTGCCTCCTGTCAGATCAGTGGTGGCATTAGATTCTCATGGGAGCATGAACCCTACTGTAAACTGTACATGCAAGGGATCTAGGTTGCTCACACCTTATGAGAATCTAATGTCTCATGATCTGAGGTGGTGATGCTAGCATTGGTGAGCGGCTGCAAATACAGATTAGAATTAGCAGAGAGGTTTGCACAATAAATGTAATGCACTTGAATCACCCCAAAACCATCCCTCTCATCCCATGGAAAAATTGTCTTCCATGAAATCAGTCCCTGGTGCCAAAAAGGTTGGGGACTGCTGGTGTACGGGACTTCCCTGTACATTTCTGTACAACATCCTATGAATCTATAATTATCAAAATAAAAATTAAATAAACTTTGAAAAACTAAGTTTCTAAAGTGCACTGAAGAAATTTTGCAGCCTTTTCACAGTCAAACTCAATTCAGTATACTGCTACAATATATATCCATTACATAAACAATATGTATTTTCAGGTAAATGCAAGTAAAATCTGATGCAGATTTGCATAAGGCCACAATGGAGATAAACTGCATTAACTATGAACATAAACCTTAAAAGTTATTGGCCTATTAGCTATTATTTTTAGGTTACTGTGTGATCTTACCCTTGTGCGACACTAGGATTTACCTAAATAGCTATCTCTGTTCACTACAAATAACCCTACTTTCATGCCTATTTTAAGCCAGCAAGCCTGCCCTACTTTTGCAGAATCATTTCCTAATCTACTCACCTGCCTTTCCAATTGTGAGCCAGTTAAACAACACTGAAGAGGTTACATTAAATATTATTACTGAAAGTCACATGTGTCTTTTAGATACTTTCATGACTTATTAGAACAAGTGATTTTATTTCAGTGATCTGATCAAGCTCTTTGAGATCATTCCTTCTATTCTTTGATGGTCATAGAAGTGACTTTTGAAGTATTTGCTAAGAACTGGCCCTCCTAGAATCAATTAAGTAATAACTACCATCAGTGATAGTCAACAGAAGTAATAACTTCTATAGTGACATCATATGTTTTCCATAAATGAGTGCAAAATAGTAAAAAATAACTAATTTGCTTCCATGGATAAACACACCAATTACCTTTATTACTTTAGCCATTCATTAAAACCACCCTATTTTATTTTTAAACTTCCACAAAGCCTTAGAGTCACAAGAACAAAATACACCTAGGCGCACACGCGCGCGCGCGCACACACACACACAAACACACACGTGCATACACACAAATTACGTCTTACCTCTTTAGGCTACTAATTGCAGTCAGTTTAAACTTGAAAGGATTATCAATTTATAGAGCAAGGGAACAAACATTTCACACCAGAGATAGTCTACAGTTTAGTCATCTGCTCTTTTTCCAGTGGTATTAGTCAGAGGCAGCTCCATACTTCTAATTTTCTGTCACATTTTGGGGAGACTATCATATGCTATACTATGTGAGTACTTTTCAAGCGGTATTTGAGCTTCCAAGTACAACCAGAAACATGCTGCATGTAGTTGAAACCATCAAATATTAAATATTTGTTTATGAATACACGATTCTAAAATTCTATCTATATTACAGAATAGGAAATTTTCGCTATTTTTCTTCTTAAGCGTTTTAGGTTCAAATCCTTTCAAGAGCGCTCAAAAAGCTTCAGATTTTGAAGTATTTCGGATTTTGGATTAGGAATGCTCGATTTATAGTAGTAAAGTCGGTTGAGCATAGAGGTATGATGAGGAGGAGGACATGGAACAAAAGGTTAGAAAGGTTTGGCATGAAAGGTCTGCTCGTCAGCAAAGTCAGAGTTTATCACGCAGGCAGATCCCACAAGCAGGAAGTGCTCATGAAGGATTTCAAGCACAGGAATGACCCTTTACATTATTCACTGCTCATGATAGGAAGCAACGTGGAGAGTAGATCACATGGCCCCAGCAAGAGGCAACTGTAACAGTAAAAGCAAGCGGTGAGAGAGAAGGCTGAAGTAGAAAGTTACGTAGAAACCAAAAGTCCACAGCCTTTAGTCTGGTGGGACTGGATGTGCAGTGAAAGGAGGAAGAAAAGTCTGGCCTGACTCCCAGGCTTGTTAGCTGAGCCAGCGGCTAAATCGGTAAGTGGTACGATTGATTAACAGGGATGGGAAATATGCTTAGAAAACCCTGTCTTTCTCCTCCACTCATTAGTGCCTTTAATATTTATTTTATCCCTCTACTAACCATTTTTTCACTTCAATCTCTCCGATAAGATAAAACCATGGCAGTTTCACTTTCCACATCAGCTATTTGTACAATGTTTGCATTTTCTATAATTTTGGATTAGGTTTATAAGCCCATCCATTTTGGGTTTTTAATACATGGCCATCAAAATAATCTTGCTGTCCCCTTACTGGAATCATTGTCAATTACTCCAGCAGTTTTCACCTATCCCTCCTCCTCCTCCTCCTCTTATTCATTTTCTCTCTCTCAATTCTCTAGCATTTCTAGTGTACCCATCTTCTCCCTGCTCCTTGGCCAGGTACACTTGGTTTCTCCACCCTTACTTTTGTATGTCTTTCCAAGCCCTGTCATGTAGCTGAAACAACTTCTTTTTCTACTAAACAGGTTGCCTCCACTTCAAATCAGCTATTATACCCTTTAAACCTCATTTTCTTCTTTTTAGCTTCCCCCTTTAAGACACTATTGGATCCTCAGATATGATGATGGCCTTTCCCAAGCCTAGCTGTTTTGAGGCATCTCTTAATTGTCCTTTTTTTTCTCTCTCCAATTTTATATTTTGAAAAACTGAAATCTATAAAAAAGTAAAAGATTAGTAAAATAAATATCCATATGTTCTTACCTAGATTCACCATGGTTAATGTTTTGCCACTTTTGCTTTCTCTCTACAAATACATAATTTTTTTTCTGAACCATTTGAAAGTAAATTGCAAACATCATGACATTTCAACGTAAATACTTTATCAGGTATCCCCTAAGAATAAGATCATTCTTCTATATAACCATAATACTGTATCATCACACCCAAGACATTTAACGTTGATATAACACTGTCTAACATATACTCTATATTCAATTTTCCCAGCTGTCCCCCAAATGTCCTCTATGGTTTTCTATTTTCCCAATCCAGGCTTGAAACTGTACTTGACTGTCATTTCTCTTTCAGTCTTTCACCTGGAATAGTCCTGTCATTTTTTTTTCATCACTCTGACATTTCTGAAGAGTTCTATAGAAAGTCCCGCAGAAAACTGTAGAAGGTCCCACAGACTGGATCTTTCTGATTGTCTACTATAATTAGATTCAGGTTAAATACTTTTAGCAAGAACACTACATCAGTAATTCTTGAATGAATTCTTAAATTATGTCCCAGCATTTGTTTCATTTAGAATTTCCGTCTTTTGGGCTGACTTTGTCTAGACACTGCACAAAAATTTCAAGAATTATTAGCATTCAATAACCCATGAGCATCAAATACACATTGTCCTGGCCAGCTTATCCAGCGTATCTTTCTGTCACCCAATTTGGAGATCCTGGTTACCAAGTTATACCCTCTTCCTTCCAACAATAAACACAGACTCAAAAACTAAAAGGTTTCAGGATAATTGAGTCTGCCAACAAAACAAAACTGAACACAGAAAACTAAGACACCCCTTTATTTCCATTAGTTATCTGGCAACTAAGTAGCAGCAAAACTCCAAAATGACTACAAATGCCAGAATTAGCTGAATAATTTTGTCTCTCATAGATATATGTCTAAAAATTAGCTTTTTCCAAAAATGTCACCTTAGTGGAAAGATATTCTATTACTAAGGGCTGCTTAGGAAAAGATCTTTAATTAATTCTTTAAGGTCTTTAATTAATTCTTTAATTCACTTTAAGTAATGAGTCCTGAGCATTTTTCTCTCAAAGGATCCCATGACATTTTTTTCACTTTACAGTAAAATGTGATTAGTATGTTACTTTAAGAAAGCTTTATCATCAAATATCTGACAGAAATAAAGCTTTGATCAGAACCAATAACATATAGGAAAAAAAAAAACCAAAAAAAAAACACACCTGATCCCTGCTCAAAAAGAGGAATTAAGTGTTTAAATTAAGACTTCCTTTCCAAGGTCTGAGACTTCCACTCAGAGGTATGAATCTCAAACAGCATCAATTTCAAATGTTACAAAAGTTTGGCAGCTTGTTAATTACAATGGTAAACAAAGCATAAATTAAACAAATAACTGTTGACAATCCAGCAGATACACACTTTAAAACCTATCCACATTGGAAATTTATACTTGAAATCAATCTTCTGGATTGGCATCGTATCAAATGATTACTGTGTGTTCCACTGAAAATTTATAAACATAAGTACTTTCAAACCATTTTCATGCTGATTGACACCATCATGGAAGTATTTAGGAAAATTATAATACTTACATTAAAATAATGTGAAATATTTGCATAGCAAAAGCTTTAATATGTGTGACCCTCTTACCTTTGAATTCAAAATATACCAGCAAATGGAAATACACAATAGTATTGAAAGCAATTGTTTCTGGAGGAAAGGAATATGAAGTCCTTGTTTTCTTCCCTTTCTGCTTTTCAAATTTTATAATGAGCAGGGTTAAGTTTATATTTAAGAGGAAAAAATAATTTTTAAACCCTTGCTAAATCCATTCTCATAATACAAAAAAGGGAGAGAGAGGGCAAGAACTATGGAAATAAGTGAATTATATGGGTACCAGAGACTGAAGGGGTTCAGGTGTTTTTGTAGAAATAGCAATTTTTGTCCACACTACACTTCTTAAAATCTTTTAAGAAAGCCATAGTAGCAAGGGCTGGTGGCTCATTCCTGTAATCCAAGCACTGTGGGAGGCTGAGGTGGGATCACTTGAGGCTAAGAGCTCAAGACCAGCCTGGCCAACATAGTAA
Source organism: Eulemur rufifrons (assembly GCF_041146395.1). NCBI lineage: Eukaryota > Metazoa > Chordata > Mammalia > Primates > Lemuridae > Eulemur > Eulemur rufifrons. Next base: position 8,546,821 of record NC_090994.1, read on the forward strand.
GACCCCACCTTTAACCCCCCAAAAACTCAGTAGGATGTGATGGCACATACCTGTAGTCCTAGCCTAGCTACTTGAGAGGCTGAGGCAGAAGGATCACTTGAACCCACGAGTTACAGTGAGCTATGATCATACCACTGCACTCTAGCCTGGACAACACAGCAAGACCCTGTTTCTAAAAAGAAAAGAAAAAAAAAGAGAAAAAGAAAAAAAGAGAAAGCCATAGCCACAGTATTCCCAGTGACAGGATATTAAGGAACCAGTAAGCCTCCCATGTGTGCTATAAATGGTACAGTACTCTGTGAACACACAATATATTTGAATCCTAAGAGAATGGGAGAAATTTATCAGTACCCTACTGAAAAGAAGTCTCACTTTTCTATTAAATGCCATTCGCCACCAAATAACAAATTTAAGACAATGGATTCTCCTTATCTGTCATGTAATTCCTACTGAAATTTCCTTGCTGCTTCTGAAGAGATTCAGTCCAGAGAAATGAACTGCTTTTATTAAAAAATCATTGTCAAAGAAAAAATATTCCCTCAAACAGGAAAAGAAACTTGGAAACTGAAAAAAATATATATCAGGCTGAAATAATTTCACAATTCCATCATTTGAGTTTCTAGTTCTCTGGTCCAGATCCCAGCAGAGATGCCCCACGGCATATGGACTGCTCTAGAGGCTCACAGAAATGTTACTTTTAAAGCAAAAGAAAAAAGGAATGAGCACCTGTTCGGGTACATTGCAGATGGCATTCAATAAATATTTAATGAATGAATAAAATCGTAAGAATTCTTAAACATAAAATAAACACCTTCAATTGCTAGCTGTCAGGAAGTACCAGACAGAACTGTGCTGGTCTCCTCACATTGTTACTAATGGGATTCCATCCAGATAACCTTTATATCATAGAACAGATATTTTCTGAACTAGGAATGGCTTCCTAACTTATGTTATAATTTCATATACTTTCTAATTCTGATATATCCAACGTTAATGATTTTTCTACCAACCACTTACGTAATAAGCCATCTATTAACAAACTACTATCATGTTTCATAATACTACCTTAAGCTTTTCACATCTCTTATGTCAATCACATGACCCAGGCTTGACAGGGAAGGTATTCTTAACTCTGTTTTACAGATGAGATGATTAAAGCAAATAAAAAAAAAACGGAAGGTCGCGAATAAGCTCCAGAGACAGGAGTAAAAACCTAGGTTTTCTGACAACCGGACTAGTCCTTTAATTTAGGAAAGTTGCTGTTTATAGGACACTCAAAATACAATCACTCTTGCCTATCCACTCTTCCAAGATTTGCTCAAACAAAACAATTAGGTAGACTTTAAAGTTAACAGGAAATGACAGAACCAAAAATAACTGGGGTGCGGTATCACCTCTGAAAAAGCTTTCAGGCTGTGAATAAATGCAGACAAAATAGCATCAGACAAGGATTTAGCACTCAATACAATGGACCTTAGCTCTGTATACAGTGACATCTTATTTCTATTTCAAACCCTAGAAAATCCTTTTAAAAAGCAACATAAGTCACCAAGAAGCCAAAACTGCCGTAGCTAAGTCCTTATGTTAAAGTTTTCTAAATATGAGATAAATCCACACATTATAAGGGCCCGAAATCATTCATTTATGTTTCATTTGTTTTATTTATTTAAGAGTAGTCTTAAAAGTACACGATATGCAGTGATTTGCAATTTTGCTAAAGAACAAATTCACATCATGCAGACTATGAGGGGTGGTGTTCACTTAACTGTGAGCATGCCTACCAACAAACCAGCACCTGCATTTTAACTGTTTTATTTTACTTTAATATATTTTATTATACTTCTTACTATATTTAAAGACCATTGAAATTTTTCCATTGTATCTTTTTTCTAATTTTTAATAGATTTAGGGGGTATGAGTCGAACTCCATTACATGTATATATAAAATTTTCCTTTATATCTTATGGTGTGTTATGGTGGAAGTTGCATGATGCAATGGTGATCAGATTTTGAGGTTTCTGAAGGTCTGAGAGCTGCCACTAAGCCTCACTAAGATCCTATTTATTCTGACTTGACATACACTTCTGGTTTATCTGGTTTCCCTGCCTACTTTAGCTTATAAGTGGCAGATTAGAAGGCAGTAAGGCCATATTCTGACAGAACTGGAGAGATACACTCAAAACAGACAAAACACTAAAATGGTATAGCACAAGAGGAAACTGCCAACACCCTACACAGTGAAACGCACCAGCCATATTAACAGCACCATACAGAAATTAATGTACATGATGACCTTGATTCATCAAAAAAGGTTATGTTTAGTATATTTTGAATCTTAAGAGAGGGTTATATACTACGTATGGGTTATATTCTATGAAGACTTACATTTAAATAGTCAAAATAATTTAGTTGTTAAAGGGATAATGTCAGTTACATGAACAATTCACTTACATCCCCAATGATACCACACAAATGCTCAGTAGTTAAATCTCAAAAATCCCATTATATTCACTAAATATTTACAGTATAGATATTTAACATTTATGATACTGATGTTTTTAAGGGAGGAGAAAATCTAAGGTACACAGTAAATCTCTTCCCCCTCCCTGAACATGCAATAGGCTTTTCATTCTTAAAAAAAATTGACACCAATCTTAGTTTCCTTTCTCCTGACGACGAAATGAAAAAACAAAAGTATTTAGTAGTTTTCCCCACCCTAATGCTAATCCATTCATCCACAGGCCCCTAACACAGCTGGTCTAAGTATATTCCCTTCTAACCAAATAGTGCTTTCAAACCGGATTGTTAATACTCACAAGGAAAGCAGGGTTGTGCTTAAGTCTTATGGCTGAACAAAAGCAGCACATAAATTAGTGGTTATGTTTAACCGGTCTTATTAGTTTAAGGGCAGAAACCGCTGACCTTAACCTAAAACCCTACAAGATTGAGAAAGGAGAACTTTTTGTTTTGTTCTTATAACAACAACAAAAATCTAATACAGCTAAACATCTGAATCAGAGAACATTATTCTCCAAGTCTCTGATAGCCAAAGGGAAAGTAAAACGCCAACATGATGTCGAGAAGCGTATAAATTCCTTTTTAAACATCAGATAACGGATTTATTTGTATTTATTTCTCCATTCTCAGTGCCCTGCGATGAAAAGTGGGCCAAAAGGTGCACGGTATTATGTCCTGAAAAAGCGCGGGGGGTGTCAAGAGAGACCTGACTTGAAAGAGTCCACCAAGCTGCCCACACCACCCCAGATAAAAGACTAGAAAAGAGGGATCGTTTCTTAAAAGCAAAAAACAAAAGAGAAATGGGGATCCAGGCCCTTGGGGGTGGTGGGAGAGTAAGTGCCCACTGTGCCTGGAAGTCAGCCCTTCGGGAGGGAACTTTCCAATCTCCAGCTGGCTACCGGTCCAGCAGCAACAAAAAACGCCGGGGTCCCCGCAGGGCCGCTCCCCCGGGGCGCGCCCGCCGTCCCCTCCCCCCACCCCTCCAGGTCCTCCTCCGGGGCCCCGGCCTCCCTCCGCCCCCGAGCCGTCGCCCCGCCGGGGGCCGTCTCCGCCAGGTCGCGGAGGAAGGCCGGGCCCGCCTGGCACCTTTGATGACGCGTTCGGTAGTGGAGAGTTGGGAGCGCCTCTCGGACATGGTCCCCTCGGCCTCCGCCCGGCCCCAGAGCACTGCCGGCCGTGCGCCTCCGCCTCCGCCTCGGCCGCCGCCTTCTCCTCCAGCGCGCCCGGCCCCGGCTCCTCGGGGCGGCCCAAGCGCCAGACGGACGCGACCGCGGCAGCGCGGCCTCCAACCCCACCGACAGGATGCGGGCCCACCGGCCGCTCCCTCCCGAGGCGCCAGCGGCTGCGGCGGGGAACGCCGCCTCCGGAGCGACCGCGACCGCAGCTGAGGGAGGCGACCGGGGCGGCTGCGCGCGGCCCGGCCTTCGTGCGCGCGCGCGCGCTCCCGCGCGCCGCTCTCACAACTTCCCGGCGGCCCCGCGCGCGGCCGCGCTGCTCAGGCCGGCCGGGAGGTCGCCGGCCCGGGCTCTACGCTTGCTGGGCGTGCGAGCGCCTCTTTCCTCTCCTCGGAGCCCCCTCCCTGCTTCCGACGGCCCGTCCTCGCTTCCCGGCAGCCCGTCCTCCCCGCAGCTGGCGCCTGCTCTCCCGCCTGCCCCTGCCGGGCCTGGAGCCCCTGAAAGCAGCCGCTGCACCCCGCGGGGGCGCCCAGCGAGGCAGCGGCCATCTTGCGGCCTGGCCGGGGGACTTCGCCCTGCCGAGTGCGGCCCCCAGCCTGGGGCCACCGGGCAGAGAGCCGCGGTCTCCTTCTTCCTTCTGGGTCTGCCACCCACTTTAACTGTAGGGGTCGTTATCCTTACAGCTCCTACAAGTTACCCTCCTCCATTCACCAAACCCAAACATTCAAACCCCCGCGTTTGGTATCTTTCACATTGTTGAGTGCTGTTAGTATAGTAAGGACATTCGTGCCCATCCGATTAAATAGTTCCAGTCCGGTAGTTGCGGAGCCTCAGTTTCTGAGCTAGGCCCTGCTGCCTCCTCACTTCTTTCTACATCCAGAGAAGAGGACAGCTCCAGCTCCTGGGACCCTGAGGGCCAGACGTCCTCTGTGAAAGGAACTGGCTTTCTAGGAAGCCCTGGTGTCACCAGCACAGCCAGAAGCACCCTTTCTTCCCCCTTGTTAAGGTACCAGCCTCCCTCTAGATAGAGTCCTAACAGTCTGGTTCATCTCTAGGTTAAAAAGTGACCTTTTATCTCACTTGAAATTTTAAGCCTAGAATAGAAGCTGTCTCCCTGCAACTGCCTTCTCTCACGGAGTATAGTACCTGGCAATGTCGAAGTATTTTGATTTTAGCAATGCTAATGGAATAATGAGACTGATACCCAAAGAAGCATATGCAAGTTATGGGCAAACCAGTCTTGGTTACTGTGGTCGCCAATGAGTAGTCACATGTGGCTATGTCAATTTAAATTTAATTTTGATTTTAGTAATTCAGTTCCTCTAGTGCACTAGCCACATTTCCAGTGCTCAATAGCTATGTGTGGCTAGGGGCAACCTTATTGGACATCGTAGAATAAATAGGCCATTTCCATCATCCAGAAAGTTCTGTTGGACAGCTCCTAGCTAAAAGATTACAAGATTAAGCCTAAAACTCCACTAATATAGATCTATGTATTGGGAGGAGGTCTCAGGATATACACTGGAATCAGCCCTGAATTATCCGTTCGAGTTTTGACTGAGGGCCTTTCACAGTAACCCAGGAGGCAGGAGCACTTCGGGAGCTGAATAGAATTTGGTTCTGTTTACATGGGTTTGGACTTCAGGCTTCCACTGGAGAATTGTTCAGATATCCTGAGGCAGTTCTTCATTTAAGGAGTAACCAGAACTCCACATCTGTCAAATCATATCTCTTAAAGGTCAGATGCTAAAATTCTTCTTGAAGAATGTAAACAGGATAGCTAAAAATAAACAAAAGTTTAAGAAAACGTGGCAAACCAATGTGAAGGGATGGATTATTCAATACTGCTAGTGGAAAAACGAACTGACTACTGTATTTAGATCTCTAGTTGGAGCCACCCTGTAACATCAAAATAAAGCGAAGCTTGTTTAAAGAGTTCCATGTAGTTCAGTCTGTTCTCACAGTGAGCTCTGAAGCATGGGTCGTACCACAAACTTATTCTCACCTTGAGGCAGAGTTAGCTGGACACTGGGGAGGGAGCTCCCATTCATCCTAAGGGAGTTCTCCGGGAAGGGGCAGCAATCAGCTGCTGGCAACCAGCCCTGTACCCACATAGTGAAGGGGGTTTGGGTGGAGCACCCCAGCACCCTTTGGTCTTGACACCTGCAATGCATTCTCCACGCTGACCCCAGAGTCAACTTCTGCAGCAAATCTGGCTGCTGACTCTGCCCCTCGTCTCCCTTCAGTGGCTCCCATTGCCCTTAGGATCAAGTTCACTTAGTCTCCCAGCTTCTTCTCATCCGTATTTTAACCCACACTTGCAGAGGTCCTCTCCCTTTGTGGCCTCACTGGGACCTTTCAGGCTGGCCACATGGAATCATTCACTATGCTCTTTCCAGGCTGTGGCCCTACAAGGAAGGATGGGATTTGAAGAGCAAGGAGGCAGGGAGGTGTCCTAGGCTGGGCAAAGCTGTAGGGAGGTGTGGGGTTGGAATGTGGTGGATGTGTTCATAGCTCCACACCTTTGGAGGTGCAGTGCTTACTGCCTGGAATGCCCATCCTTCTCTACTTTTGACTGACAAGGTTGGCCATGTCCTTAAGATCTTACCCTGTTACGATCACCTCTCTGAAGCCTTTCTTAATCCATCCAGGTAGAAGTTAAGGCTCCTCCTTCTATGGACCAGGAGCATTTTGTAAACAGATCAGCAACACCTAATGCTTGGCAGAGTTATTGTTTATAGACATATGGCTGTTTACCCACCTAGACTACTGAGGCAGAGACTATATCCCCAGTTTCTAGCCTGATCCATTTATATCACGGTTGCTCAGTAAATATTTGCTCATATAATGAATTACTACATCACATCTTCTTATATGCAATAATCTAGTATCCAGTAGATAGAAGTTGACTGGACAATTGGAATATCTAAGAGGCCAAGACCTAAGGATTCATATGGACCAACATTATCATATGACAGATAAGTGAATGGGCCTCGAGATGCTAAGCAGCTTAACCACTGTCACACAGGTAATTAGAACTTGAACTTGACTCTGCTCTCAGGATTTTTCTCTTTCCTTTACAATGTTTTAATATATTTTTAAAAGTAACCTATACGCAGGGTTTAAAAAAATTAAGTACGTAAGTACAGGAAATTAAACCTCACTCCTTTCTCTGATCCTCAGTTCCTCAGTTTCCTTCCCTTTTTTTTTCTTTTAATGCTGCATGAATTTGCATGTCATTCTCTGCAGGGGCCATGCTAATCTTCCCTGTATCGTTCCAATTTAGTATATGTGCTGCCGAATCCGGCACCCAGTTTCCCTAAGTAGTTCATTGCTATTGTTAATATATGTATACATTTACATATATATACATATTTCTGCAGACATCCTCAGTATACTTGATACATTCACCACCTTTTTCTTATACTAACAGTAACAAACATAGACCAGGATTTTTCAAGTTATGGATCATGATGCATAGGTTGTAATTAATGGGTTAATACATTGTGAAATCTATTGATTTGGTTACCATCGATGATCTTGTTTCTTTGTCTTGTTTTGTCGTAATGAAAAAGAATGGAATGGAATGGAACATCTCACACAGAAAGATGAAATAGTATTTTAATAAAACTTCTGTTTCTGTTTTCTTTAAATCAAGCTTGTTGACGTGTAATTTACATATAATAAAAATTTACCCTTTTTAAGTGTAAAAAAAAGAGTATATGTAAAATATAAGAGAAAAAAATCTAGAAGAAAGTGAAGTAATTATCCTACTCGGGTAATTGTGGTTATTCTAGTAGCACTAATACATGCCAACAGACGCTGACACTCCCTGCCCCAGTGTGTGCATTTATCAGATCAAAACCAACTCAGTGAACTCATAACCCAGCATGGTGGTTTACACCTGTAATCCCAGCTACTCAGGAGGCTGAGACAGGAGGATCACTTGAGACCAGGAGTGAAATATGAGACCAGCCTGGGCAACATAGCAAGACTCTCTTCTAAAAAAAAAAAAAACCAATTCAGTGAACTCAGATAAGGACTTTCTGGCCACAAAAGTAATGAAAGGAATCACAAAAGATTGCTATACTTGACTACTTGAAAAAGACAAACACAATTAAAAGGCATAAAACCAGGACAATATTTACATTTCATATGTTAGGGTAAGAATATTTCCCTGTCTATAAAAAGAGCTCTACAATATAAGTATGGTCAAAGACCATGAACAAACAATTCACAAAATAATAAAATATAAGACACTAAAAATAAAAAAAAAGTGTTCAACCTCATTAGTAATAAAATAATGCAAATAAAGTAATAAAAATGCAGATTAAAATTAGATGCTATTTTTCACATAGCAAATTGGAAAACTTTTCTTTTTTTGAGACAGAGTCTCACTCTGTTTCCCTGAGTAGGGTGCAGTGGCGTCATCGTAGCTCATAGCTCACAGTAACCTCAAACTCCTGGGCTTAAGCGATCCTCTGGCCTCAGCCTCCAGAGTAGCTGGGACTAGAGTCTTGCACCACCTGCCCAGCTAATTGTTCTGTTTTTAGTAGAGATGGGGTCTCACTCTTGCTCAGTCTGGTCATGGAGCAAATTGGAAACCATTTTAAAAAGATGACACTGTTGGTAGCATTGTAAACTAGTACAAATTTTCTGGAAAGGGATTTGATGGTCTCAATAAAAGAAGATATTTATATGGCCAATGAAAAGATTTTTAACATCATTAGTTATTAAGGAAATACAAAATAAACCATATTGAGATACCACTTCACTAGCTTACCAGAATAGCTAAAATTAAAGCCCATCAATGCCAAGTGTTGACAGAATGGGAGCAACTGGAACTCTCATATATTGTTGGTGGGACAGTAAAATGGTACCACAATTTTGGAAAACAGTTTGGAAGTTTCACATAAAGTTAAAATGTAATCTACTCTATGACCCAGTAATTCTGCTCTTACGTATTTTACCCAACAGCAATAATTGTCAACAGTTGGTGAATTTTGTATCCCTTCCCTTTTCCTTTCTACATTGATCAGAATTGACATAAATATTTGAAAGAACCGAGATTCATGTCTAAGTGGCATTTCTACTAATTTCTTCAAATCTAGGTTGCCATTTTATAGGGCTTGTGAGATTTAGTGGATTTCCTTATGAAATTCTCTAAGCACCTCATGAATCTTAATTAATGACCAGCTCCTCTGAGACATAATTATGAAGCCTTTTAATTGAACAAAAGCTCAGAGAATCCTTGTTTCCACTGTTGTGTAAAAGTAACCTGGCTTCAGTTTCTATTTACATGAATCCATTAAATATTAAACTACTGTGTTAAATGCAGGCATGAGAATTGTAGAATATTTTAAAAACTAGAGTAAAATGAGCATTTCTAAAATAGCCACACAGAACAAAAGGTATTTCATATAGTGCATAATCACTAATTTTATATAAAAAGCACTACCTTAATGTTTTTATTAGTAACATATACTCTATGGACATCATGTACTATATTTAATTCGTATCTTTCTACGAGTGCATTTAGTTTTGATTAAATTATCTTGGCATTGGACCCCCATCTTGATATCTAAAAAAATTACCAAGTCCAGATAAAAATATATTTTTGTAATTAGAAAAACATGGCCCAAAGCAACATCCTACTTGTAATAGCCTGATATCGAATTATTAATAATCACTTTAGATACTTGAAAGTAAACAATGCAAATGAAAGTTCTGCTGACTGGTAGACATATATATGCAGGGTGATATTCAGGCCGTTTTTTGGGTCGTGTGCAAACCCCTTATGAGAACCATAAGAATTGGGAGCCCCAAAGCTGCCATCACTCCCCATTACCATAGTTTGCATCATCGCAAAACAGGAGAAATGGCAATCACGACACAAGGGCATAGAGTCCAAGAGAATAGAATTTAATACCCCCTGCACACCTGGGCTCCAGCATTCCTCAGGTAAGACGCCACAGGTTAATAGCACTGGCATCATCAAGTTGCTTGGACCAAAATTTTAGAATCAGGGACCCCTTTCCTCAAACGCTATATCCTGTCAACTTACTCCCCCTACAGTCCATTTTTCTATACAGCAGATCTTTCTAAATTTAGAACCTAAAACCGATTTGTCATTCCTCGGATTAAAACCCTCGAATAACTTTTCCTTTTCCAAATGGTCAGATCAAACCTCTTCCATGTCTGCTACAGTTCAGACTGGCCTTGTTTATGCTGTATATACTACAGTTTACACATACTGGCCTCAGAAAGACCAAGCTTATTTCTGTCCCAGAGATCTTGCATTTACTGGTCCCTTTTGCTTGGAACGTTTCTTCTAGATGTGCAGAGCTGTAGCTCAACTCAAATGTCGTCTGCTCAGAGGAATTTCCTGACTCCTGTAGCTACAGCTACACCTGTCTGCCCATTCTCAACCTCCTTACCCTGTGCTAATTTACCTGTAGCACTTGTTTTTGTTGTGTTTATTTGCCCTCATTCCTTAAGGGGAGGACCTTTGTCTGTCTGTCTTGTTCACTGCTCTGTGGTACTATGCTTGGCACAAGGGGAGCTCAACAATTTGTTGAATGCATGACTATCATCTCACTCTTGTCTGGAGCAGAAGTTCTTAACCTGGGGCACAGGGGCTTCAAGAGATCATTCCCTTCTCCTCTCCCTCCCGTCCCCATCCTGCTCCCAACTGTAAAGGAAATTAAGATTTACGCCAATTGACCAAAGGGTTGAAAAACCAAAAACAAAGAAATTAAGGTTTGGAGTGTATTTAAACATGGGGGAGGGGGTGAGAATGTGTGGGAAAACATCTACTTTTCAGACCCTCAGAGGAATGCAAAGAACAAAATGTTAGTTACTACTAGTACAGAGCTTTAATCTATTAAAATGTTTTGCGTACACTTAGTTCTCATTATGCTCATAGAGATAGGCAGTGTAATAACTATAATTTCTTCTTCATGAAGACATTAGGTATATAGAGGTTGAATGTAGCATTAGAGATCACAGATAGCCAACAATGGAGTTGACACAAATCCATTCTTTTGGACGCAAAATCCTGTGCTCTTGCTGCTGACAAAGGCTCCAGAAGTCCAAGGAATTAGGTTTGCATTGGTTCTTGCTTATCTTCATTTGCTTCAAAAATCACCAAACTTAAAACACATTTCCAAGGACTTTCTCATTTAAACTAGTTTATAAAGCTGTTTTTAAGTTTTACAGTGAAAAAAATATTACCCTCAGCTAGATCAGGGGAGTCTTCCCATGCAGTCAGCCTCAATTTTGAAATACAATGTTGTACTGTATGAACCAAGCAAGGAATGCAAAATAATTTTCTACTAGGCTAAATAGGGCATAATTAGAAAAAGAGATTTATAGGAATTTACTTTAAAGCCAAAATGAAGATGCTATTGAGATCTCTTAATATTTAGATTTTTATCTGCCCTTTTAGCAGAAATATATAATTGAACCATCTATACTGAAAAATCAATATGCTCCAAATTTTTAAAAAACATCAGCTTTTCATGGCTTACACTTGTAATCCCAGCACTTTGGGAGGCCCAGGCAGGATCACTTGAGGCCAGCAGTTCAAGACCAGCCTGGGCAACATAGTGAGACCCTCCCCATCTCGACAAAACATTTAAAAAAAATTAAAAATAGCTGGGTGTGGTGGTGTATGCCTATAGTCAGCTACTCGGCAGGCTGAGGCAGGAGGATCACTTGAGTCCAGGAGTTTAAGGCTATAGTGAGCTATAACTGCACCACTGCACTCTAGCCTGGGCAACAGAGACCCCGTCCCCTGTCTTAAAAAAAAAAAAAAAAGAAAAACAGCTTTCCCAGAAAAGAAAAATCTAAATTCCATCTCTCTGTCCTGTTTACTCCATTTTCCTAAGGAAGAAAAAAAACCCTATCTTATTTGCATAATTGCTACAATGCTTAACCTGTGTGAATTTGGAAGCATGTGATCTTAATTTCTTCTCAAGGGCCATGTCCATAGAATACGACCAGACAATGGCATCAGAGGAGCTTGTTACCTCAATAAACATGCCACTTGAAAGAATCTCCTATACTGGGGGAATACCCAAGAACAAAGAGGTTTTTTTCTTCCTTACTAGCATCTATAATTATTTAAGCAAAAAAAAAAAAAAAAAATCCCTTTATTGATTTAGTTGTTTTCTTTCTTAAAACCCAAAGTTGACATCATGTTCTTAGAAGGAACTTCCAGTTAACTGGCTTGGGTGTCATGCTTAGATTCTGATGCATTTAAAGTGTTAGCCAAATGCAGGAAGATATATTTTGAGAGCATTTCATTTAGAATTACTTATCAAAAGATTTTTTTGACAGGGGCCTGCACTGGGAATTTCCTGATGGCTATGTGCTACGTGCATATATTTGTGACAAACATGTGGACTATTGCCCAAGTTTATTCTTAGGCAACCTCAATGTTCCCAAGATCTATAAGCAAACCACAGACATAGAAAAAAACACCCAGAGCCTAGTGGAAAAGAACCACTTCTTGGCTTATGATTGCCAGGGTTAGAACATTTTGGGGTTATTCCTTAACTATAATTGGTGCTACCATCTCGGAATCTCACCCACTGCTGGGTCAAAGATTGCTGTCACATAGGAAGAACAGTCTGTTAACGTCCTTCATTTTAAATAAAGCCTGAATAGACACCTGGCAAGAACAGGTTGTGATGTTGGAAGGAAAAATGTTTTATTTATTTATTTTTTTGCTGGCAGTTCTTAAAATAATTAGCTGAACGCTGATAAGGACCTTTGGATCTTTCCCAATCACTGATTTTTTCCACTGTTAAAAAAAAAAAAAAAGAAAGTCATCTGAAAGCCACCTATCAGGAGTGGAATGTAATTGTTTATTCCAGAAGGATGAAAGGGATTTACCTCTGCTGGGGTTTGATCTTATCATTTTTCAAGTCTATTTCACACCAGATCATGAAGAGTCCCCAGTCTATTTATACTAGGTGGGCGTTTTACTTTTCCACAAATCAAAAACCCCACGCCCACATTTAGTGTCCACATTTTGAAGTGCATTTTGCTCAAATCTGATCTCAGTATCACTGAATGGCGGAAAAGAGTGTGCAGAAGCAACAAAATAGGAGAACATTAATTTATAGCATCTTTTGAATTTTGGTGTATTTCACCTTCCACCAAAAAATGTCCTAAATGGCTTAGCGGGTTAAGATTATTACAAAGAGATGGCTAAGGTCAAGGTTTTAATCTGCTTAATGGCCTGTTTACTTTGCTTAGCTCTGTTCCGCGTGGGCCGCAAATTCACCTCTCAAACTTATGTTTCTAAATAAAGGTGGACCAGGTAACAAGGCACACAAAGAGCCATCACCAGTGACAGGAAGACACAGCAGAACTGCTGCCAATGGAAAAGGAGCATTTTCACAAACAACTTAAAGCCATTTCATTTGGTCTTTTCATTCATTCTTTCTGTGTGGCAGGTGCTGACATCATAGAAAGAAACCAGATAGAACCTCCACCCAGAAGGAATCTGGTGTACAAAGAACAGAAATTACAATGCAAGTCCTGTAGCTGAGGTATACAGAGAGAGACACCAAACCCAGCTGGGGAAGGCCAAGCAGGGAGTGCGGGCAGAAATGGATTTCCAGAAGGTCGCAGAAGCTGAAGGGCAGTGACTGTGACTTTGAACAATGCCAGCAAATGATGGAGTAGCTAAAGTCATGAAAATTAAAAGACCAACATGAGCCACTTAATGTATTATTCTCGACTTCAAAAAAATGAAGGACTGAGCAACAGGCATTTGGAAATCTCTAACCTATGTCATCATGAGACTGAATCATCAGCCCTTTGACCTTATTGCTCATTTCTATTGTTGAAGAAAAACAAGATTCCTGACCCTGTAACTAAACTGGAATGAGACTAGCTTTAGAATTTTAAGTCTCATGACAGACCCAAAGGAGGTGTAAACAAACTGAGCCAACCCTGTATGTTTCAAATTGTGGATTTACATTAAACAGGGTGATACAAAACTCTTCTTAGGAATCACCACGATTCTTTTCTCCTGCAACACTGGGAAGTCACAGGCTCCACAGAAGAGAAACCAATCAATTTTAAAGTGAGCAAATTAGGACATATAAGGTTCCTTCTAAAATCCCAGTGAAAATGTAAGTTGGACCTGGTAAAACAGAACTTTGCAAGCCAATGAGACACCATCGCCACCTTGTGTTCAGTCTTCGTTACGTCCACGTTATTGCAAATGATCACGGGAGAGTCTCAACAATTACAGAATATAGCTTTATTTATAGAATCTTACAAATAAAACATTTACAGTCCATATAAGTTAATTTTCTTTTCTAATTTCTTCTCATAACACCTGAGTTATTTAAAAAAATACTGTGATGGAATTGCAGAACTGTAAAGGGAAATATGAACAATAAAATCCTAACCTCTCTTGCAAAAATCAGACTTTTTTTTTTTTTTTTTTAAAAGCAGATTTCCAGCATATTACCGTCTCTTTGGAAGAGGACTTACTGAAAGCAGGTCTTAGGTTACCCAAACAGAGGAGCCTTCTTTTTTACACCCAAGGTGAAGGACCAGTGAGGAAGAGCTCCAAGTTGACACTGGAGCTATTCCTTTAGGGACAAGGACAGTGGCGACCTGCCCACTAAGCAGCGAAGTGAGAAGCAGCAGAGCCCCTGTCCCTGGCTTGCCGTTCCGGCATGTGACATGCTTTCCTTGCTAACATTAGCAGGAGCGGGTCCATCCAAAAACAAGAGAGGCTGAAGCTGCTACTGGCAGGGGTGACAGAAGTCCTCCTGTCAACAACTTGCGACCCCTCAGACTTCTAATATGTACAAATGCTTAAAACAGCAAATTCAACATTTCAAAGTCAAAAAGAAATTGCCACATTTTCAACTCGCGAGGCAAATCTGTTGCCAATGGCAACTTCCAATCAGCCGGGTGATCTGAGTGTCTCCACCCCTCCTAAGCTCCGACTCGGACTGACCTCTGCTCCAATTACAGTTTAAAGAGGATTCCCCTTTGAGGCAGCTGTCCATGAAAGGAAGTTTCTTAAGTTAATATAGGTGTGCACAAAAAGGGAAAATCCCCTACTATTTCATAGTTTATGTTTCAGTTTATTAAAGATTATATTTTTGAGCTCATCTCCTAAACTAGAAACCCACTAAACTCTAACTCTTCGTATTCTACTCCCAAAGTGTATTTTTAAGGAATGGCAGGCTCTATAGGGAATGCTAAAATTATCAATTTAATACATGAATGTGAGTTAAGTAGAAAGCAAAAATGTTCCAGAGTCTTAAACTTTTTGAGGGTTATTTTCTGCTAGCTCCTGAAAGGGGGTTGAGAAAAGTAAAACAGAAAAGATGAGGAATCATTCTAAAACTACAGCAACAATAATAATAATATAAAAAGTTAGATTCCAACATTCAAGGAATTGGTTCTTTGGTAAAAACTGGACCATAATCCCATCAGGAGTCAGTCCTGACATTTAATCTAGAACCTCAATCACTGAGGTTTTCCTCCTCCTTCAGCCTATTCCCAAATCCACTGACGTCAACAGGCAAGGCAAGGAGAAAATCTATAAAGTACCACCAGCAGTTTTCCTGCTCATGTTCTTTTCGAGAATATTCCTGGTTTGAGAGATGTTTCCCAAGAAGAAAAAAACAAAATGGATGCTGTTTTTAATTACTGAGAGTGGACAGTTTTTCTGCGCGAGGACAGAAAAACGCAGGTGTTGGCGACGAACCGGCACGCCCGTCGGTCACGCACACGAGTCCGTTTGCGAACAGGGCCCCTCGGCCGCGGCTGTGGGCACCACTAAGAAAGGCTTCTGGAGAGACGGGCTCCCCAAAGTGGCTGAAGAATCTCGCATTATCAATATGATAATAATAAATCAATTCACCTAGTGAACTGGAGATGAGCTCCCCGTGAAGCCAGAGTTCTGCAGTGAGATCCACAGCGCCCGAGGCCGGCCTGCAGGTTCACGGACAGGTCTACCCGGCCACTTTCTGGAGACAATTAGAGCAATTCATATTCAATTCGATACACGATTCGACCTTTTTCATTAGGGGAGAGAGGAAGTGGGAACCTAGAGAAGACTCATTGGCAGCATAACCACCGGGGCCCCAGCCCAGGTTTCTGACCTTACATTGCAGAGTCCCTGTCATTCGTACTTTTACTTATATAATTAGCAAATCCTAAATTTTGCCTGCGCTGACCCCATGTCTGATTTCCAATCCTTGTCTAAGGAGAGCATAAGCTGAACTCCGATTCTACAAGTCAGGGGAGGATAGTTTGTGCAGTCTCCCCTCTGATGCAAACACCTTAAATGTGCTCAGAATGTGCTTCTAGGGAGGCAGCGAAAAGTCTCTTAGGAGATGGGAGAGGGGAAGGGGAGGTGGAAAGCACAGCAAAACCAAGTGTTTTCTTGCAGAGCTCCTGACCCTCCGTTCTGCCGGTGTTGACCTGGAAGAGGAGGCCCGGGCGACTACGCCTGCGTGTGAGCTCACCCGGACAGCCAGGCGACACCAGGTGCTGCCACAGAACCAGTGAGCCTGCTCACAAGACTTGCATCGTGGGTTCCACTTCCCCTCTCACTCGGGAAGACCCCTGCCCCCTCTCCCACCTACTCCCCTGTTCTGATTTTCTGTTCTCTTTTAGAATAGGCAACTGAACAGACATTAAAAAAATGGGAAGGATTTCTGTGTCCTGTCTCTTCCCTGTGAGACCAGACAGGTAAACCCAGTTCAAAATTGGCCAGCCTGAGGTCCAAGATGCACACTTAAGATTCATGGGCCCCACACTATGGATTCACCTCTTGAGATATTTCTAACCGAGTTTAGCCACCGGCTATATTTTTGCATTGTTGGGGAAAGGATTCAAAATCATCTTTCAGCATTGGTTCCAAGAGCAAGAGGCCAGGGTGATCAGAGAAAAAAGTCAGGCTTGTCTTGGAAACTGCATTGAGGTTCCAGAGTCACTGTGAGAAAAGGAGAGGAGAGGGTGAGAGGCACTACCTAGAGACTGGTTACCAGGGCGGCTTATTCCTAGGATAGAGCATTTTAAAAACAGCTGACATTTGAGTGCAGGAATACAGTCCGTGTCGGTTTTTGATAGAACTGCCTCTTCCGTGGTGCTTCGTGGATGCGGAGGCCTTTGGCCAGGGATGGGGCCGCCCAGGCCCTACCCGATCTGGATCTGTCCTGAGTACATGGTGAGGACCAGCATGATGGCGAATCCGGTCAAGAGCCCCAGGTTCTGGATGATGAAGGGCATGAAGATGCTGCCCTTCCTTTCATCCTCTTGGCAGACCTCGTTCATCTCAGGGAACTGGAAGAGAGACAGGAGAGCTGTAGTTCCCTTCTTGGTAAGTCCAAGCCCAGCTGGGGACTGAGATGTGTGTCAAATTGGCTGACAAAATTAACAGCAGCAGCAGCCGGACCTTGAACGAGACGGCCTTTTTCTAAGGTGGTCACCACGACTTTACAACTACCTGGATAAAACAGAGTCCTCCACGTGCACGTGGCCCGGGCTGCGTTCAGGTGCTGTCTAAAACTAAATGCACTTTGATGAAAAAGTACGCTTCAAAAGCATTTGAAAAGGTCTTTTTGCTACCAAAATGTTGTCATGTCACTTCTCCGGGAAACTGCGTGACTAGGTAAGGGGACAGAGAATGGAGCAGCCTGAGGTCTCATGCTACAAGACAGGTAACAGCCACAAGACCGTCAAGTAACGCCCCGCAAAATCCTAACTATTGGGTGGGCGCCCCACCAGAGAGGAAAGAATCCAACGTGTTCCTGCAGGACAAGGCTGAACGTAGAAGTCCGCGCCCTTGTCATCTCATCAAAACTACTATTTTCAAAGGATGTGGAAAAATAATTCATGCAAACAGCCTAAAGACCACGACATGCCAACAAACAAGGAAAGGAAATCAGTCCTGTTAGTCATACAAAAGGTGCAAGAGGTTAGGTATTTCACTAGCAAATTCAAAACTACCTAAATGGTTATACCAAATGTTAGCACGGACAATACAATGTGCACTTAAAAAGGTTAAGCCCTTTTAGAAAGCAATTTGGCAACACATGTTAAAACCCTAAAACCATGTGTTCCCCCATCCCCCTTTGAACTAGCAATTCCAGTTCTGGAGTTAAGGTACATCCTCTCACCAAATAATACTGCCGTGGACAGGGATGTTTTCAAAGAGTACGTACCATAGAAAAATGTCTCTAATATATTAAGTTAAAAAAGGAATCAACATAAAATTGTATATTCAATGTGAGTACAGACATCTAAAATCAGACACACATAACGCATTGAGACAAAAAGGAAACAAACCAAAGTGTTAACTGTTATTGTTGTTTTAGGGTAGAATGATGATGGGTGGTCTTCCTTCCTTCTTTTCTTCCCACCTGCCTTTCCTCTTTTTATCTATATATACCTACTCTGTTTAAGTAAGGACCCTAGATTGAGTATAATCATTTCCTTTAATGATATATGCTAACAGAAACATAAACTTTTCCTCCTTTAAAATCTATGGCTATTGGGCCTGGCGAGGTGGCTCATGTCTGTAATCCTAGCACTCTGGGAAGCCGAGGCGGGAGGAATGCTTGAGGTCAAGAGGTCAAGAGACCAGCCTGAGCAAGAGTTTGACCCTTGGCCCTACCAAAAATAGAAAAATCAGCCAGGCATGGTGGCATGTGCCTATAGTCCTAGCTACTCTGGAGGCTGAAGCAGGAGATCACTTGAGCCCAGCAGTTTGAGGTTGCAGTGAGCTATGATGATACCACTGCACTCTACCTGGGGTGACAGAGCGAGACTGTCTCAAACAAAACAAATGTCCCCTTAAAAACCACTGAATTGTACATTTTAAATAGACAAATTGTGTGGTATGTGAAAGATACCTCAATAAAGCTGTAAAGATTTTTTTTTTTGGAGACAGGTTCTTGCTTTATCACCGGGGGCTGGAGTGCAGTGGCATCATAACTCACTGTAGCCTCAAAGTCCTGGGCTTAAGAGATCCTCCTGCCTCAGTCTCCCAAGTAGCTGGGACTACAGGCATGCGCCACCATGCCCGGCTAATTTTTTTCTCTATATATTTTTAGCTGTCCATATAATTTCTTTCTATTTTTAGTAGAGACGGGGTCTCACTCTTGCTCAGGCTGGTCTCGAACTCCTGACCTCTAGCAATTCTCCTGCCTCGGCCTCCCAGAGTGCTAGGATTACAGGCGTGAACAACCGCGCCCAGCCTGATTTTTCTACTTTTTTGGAGAGATGGGGTCTCACTATATTGCCCAGGCTGGTCTCAAACTCCTGACCTCAAGCAGTCCTCCTGCCTGGCCAGAGTGCTGGGATTCTAGGTGTGAGCCATCACGCCCGGCCATCTTTAAATAAAGCTGTTTAAAACAAAAACAAAAACAAAAAAACCCAACTACCTAATGTTTCCTTAGCTGCCCTTCCATCCAACGAATTTAATAATCTGGCCCAATTTTGCCTGCATGACATCAACTCTGAAGACTTACCATATCAGCCAGAGAAATATACAAAAACATTCCTCCAGCCAGCGCAAAAATCCAGTTGGCAGAGAAGTGGCTGCCAGCCAGAATGCCAAAGGCCAAACCCACGTAGCAGCAGCAGGCGGAGAGGAAGTTGAAGAAGAGAGCTTGCTGAATGCTCATGCCTGCGTTGAGCAGGATGACGAAGTCTCCTGCACAGGGGAAGGATGTTGAAATAAGAGTCACACGAGGTCTCAGGAGACAGAGAACACCGATGACGTCAGCCTGCTTAAACTATGAATGACATCTGGGTGAAAAACCAAGACAGCCCTCAACTGGAGACTGAAGTGACAAGACTAAGGCACCTACACCTTCCTGTTTAGGAACTCTCCATTTGCTAAAGTGGCCACGTATTTCCAGCCTAGAAGCTGAAAATAATACACAGGATTTTTAAAATAGACGACCAAGCCAGCACTGGCCTTGTTTCTCTTTTGATTGGTAGCGAAACAGAAGGAGCTCCCTTCCTCACAACTACCATGATCAGTGCTTTTAGGAAATGGAATTGAGACTGAGAGAAGTTAAATAATTTGCCCGAAGCACAAGCCAATAACGTGGCAAAGCCAGGATTTGACCTTGACTTGCCTCGGAGCCTCTGGCGTCTCAGCTTTCTACGCTCTCCCTCTGACAGGTAAAACTAAGCGCCTCCCAATCCCCAGGCCAGCCACCTCCCCACCTGCCAGGCTGCTCACACGCCCAGCCCGTGGAAGGTGAGCAGGACACAGGAGACACGCTCGACCGAGCACTCAGAATAGCGTGTAGTATGTGTTAAGGCCTTTACGCCACTTGTTTTTCTTTAATCTTCACAATGATTCTAAAAAGGGAGGTACGATTATTAACCCCACTGCACAGGTGAGGCAACGGTCCACAGCATGGGGGCTGGAGGGAAACAAACATCCCTGTAAAGACGCCATCATCTGCAATCATTGTCATTGCAGCTGTTAAGAAATAGTGATCAGATTGCACACAGCTCAGGGAGTGTGATAATTAGTTCCAGTAAGTATTTAATATTGCGCAGTGGGGAGTCGGGGGAGAGAGTAGCAAGGAACCAGCCACGTGATAACCAAGATGGCACACGTGGACAGGGACGTCTGCTTACCCAGCTCGTGCGGGAACTCCTCACACAGGATGGCCACCGAGGTGCTGATGCCTTGGAAAACGGACACGGTGAAGGAGGCGCCGATGGCCAGGCCGTCGATGAAGTTGTGGAGGCCATCGCTCAGGGTGATCATCCAGGCCAGCGTGCCAATGTGAGAGTAGCGGACGCCTTTCAGCCAGTAACAGGTGCTCTGGGAAGCCTGCAGGTCCTGCGAGGAAGCACATCCCCACGGCCCGAATGAAGTCAAAGGCCGGGCCCGAGTCACCAAGGCCATCTCCCCTGAGAGGCTCCCCCCAGGCAGCTGACAGCCACTGACCTGCACGGAGAGCGAGCCGACGATGACCTTCTCATCCGCGGCGGGGCCCTTGCCGTCCGGCTCGCTGTTGCAGTGCGGAGGGATCATGTGGTCCAGGTCCCCGTTCTGTAGCTTCTCTGTCACGCCCTCCTCCTGGTCCTTCTTGGAAGACAGCGTCTCCGAGGCATAATGGCTATGTCCCTGATGCTGCAGGGATGACAGGGAGGGGTCAACAGGACACTCCCCAAAACCACAGGCCTGACTGAGCGCCTACCCGGAGCAAGTGCGCCAAGCGCGGGGAAGACCTCATTCCTACCATCCAAGACAACACACGCAGCTCACGCACAGAGACGCAGGGAGAGCCGTGACACAGAGCTGTGCCAAGTGTGAAGGCAAGGACCTGGTGTCAGACAGATGCCAAGGCTGTCACCTGAGAGCAAATGCTCATTCCAGTGAGGAAGCCACCGCTCAAGACATTTAGAGTCCCTTCTTTGCAATGGCCAATTCCACTCAATTCAGCAACAATGCAGGGACGATGACATGCCAGGCACTAGAGATAGGAATATCTTTTTGGAACCATACTACAATAATCGGTTCTGTTTCTGTGCAGTCATTCTTCATACATGATGAACGTATGTTATCAAGTTATCAACCCCTCTCCCATCTTCTAAAGATATACATATATGTTAAGGAAATAATCAAAGGGGATAAATGACTGGTCAGTAACAGGCACACTGGCCTCCCCCTGGGGAATATCCTCCCAAGGTGAAATGGGATCATCTCCTCTAGAGATTTGTGTTTCATGACATTTGTGGTGTGAGCCGACACCCCTACCAGAACACAGCAGCAGCACCTTTTGAAATGGGTGCTTTGCCCAGAAGAACGTCTCTCACCAACAATTGGGCCTCACCTCATTTTTCTGCTTAAGAAGCATCTTCAAGATCTTCTCCGTGAAAAAGAAAAGATAAAAGCCCCCAAACACCACTGCAGACTTGGAGACATAATAATCTTCCAGAGGGTTGAAACCAAAAGCCTGTGGACCCAGGAAAACAAAATGAGCTTAAGAAAATAAAAAATCTTCACCGGTTCCCTGTCATCTCTAAACTACTTCCTTGACTCTAGGGAAGGAATGAGGCATGCTGGAAAAACTCTGCCGTCTACCCGTTGTCTTTCCAGCAAAATCTAACCCTCGATGCTTCTCTGATGTGACGTCACCGGACCTGCTAGGTTCTCTCACGCTCATTTTTGGCTGCAAAACACAGATCATCGGTAGAATTTTAATCTCAGGAAGGACAGCCTCGGATGCGGTTCTCTACTTTTGATTTCTCCTGGTGCTTTGCTACAAAGGCAGACTCTGCCACCAAATTCCATATTTAAGGAGAGGACCCTTGTGTTTATTTTCATCCTATCTAGCATCCCTGGTTGATGTGCCTGTAAACACAGAGGGAGATGGTGTAATTACACTTTCTAAAACAGGAAACCCATTTCCCAGTTAAGTAGTAAGAGTTGCAGCATCTTCCCGACCGCAGACGTCCCGGTGACCACAAAGCCAAGAAAGCCAATGTCACTAAGAGCATCTATTTTGGGGGGTTTTGCTTTGAGTTCTTCCTAAAAACTTCACTTATTAAAGTGGGGGGAAGGAATCCACCGGAAAGAGACGAGACCAGAAATCAGGAGAATTCTGTTCTCAGTGAAGCTCTTGATGTACGGTGGCACCTGGTGACAGTGTCTGATGACCTGCTCCTCTGTGTTCTGACCCGAGACAGGCTCCAGCCCTCTCACGAACAGGGCAAAGACAGGAGTTGATCACAACTACAAGCAGTTCTGGGCTGCTTAAAGGATAAGTGTTTTTCTTTTACGTTTTAAAGGGACCAGATTCAGCCCCAGTGAAACAACGCATTCAAGGCGCCCTTCCAGGAGAGCCAAACCATCTTAGGGAAAAGGGACACAAACACCTAAGAGCTCTCCACAGAAAGCCACGAAGGATGGCGGGACACAGAATCGTGGCTACAGGAATCCCGAAACCTGGATTCTAGGCGCAGGAGCAAGTTCTTGTGCAAGTCAGATTCCAGCGGGTAAAACATTACTTGTCCTAGATGCCAGAGCTGACTTAAGGATCAACTAAGAGAAAACAAAATAGCATTTTGGAAAACACAGTGTTACGAGACGTATGTGGCGTCAACCACAGCCTTGTCCAGGCCTGTCAGACCACCTACAAGGAAGCTTCTCGGGCTTATTGTAATTAACTGGTCTACTGAGGCGATTACACCAAATCAGATGAGACATGTCCAAGGCTGACTACCAAACTGTACAAACACGGAGCTCCCTCTTCTTTTGTGGAGAATTTTCTCGTTAACTTAGGCAAAGGTACCGTCGACGTGTGCGAAACCAGACGGTTTTATTCGGATTACCTTTGCCCCAAAACTCCCTATGGAGGAGGACTGATCTTTTCACCGAGACCTGTGGGTTTTGCTGATGTGTTTTATACTTCTCTGCACCAGAAGCCCCGAACGGAGAGACATAAAGTGAGCCACACGGTGACCTCGCTACACTGTTTCCATTCAACATTATATAGCACTATCCGGACACCAGGCACTGGGCGTTCACAAATATTAACTCATTTAGCCCTTATGACATCACGTTAGGGTCAGTTCTACTGCTGTCCCCATTTCACACGAGGGGAGAGAAGCACACAATGCTAAGTGGCTTGCTCAAGGTCACAGAACTTGCAGATGGTGGAGCTGGGATTTTGAACTTGAACCTGGCTCTTAAACCTAAGCTCTGCTGCCTCTCCTAGCTCATGCCGAAGCCCTAGCTTCACTTTCCAAAAGGAAAGGACCCCGAGGTGTCTGAACGGAAGGCCCTCCCGCTGCGCCCTGGTCCCCCAGGACACGGCACGCTCCGGTGCGAGAAGGCTCTGGCTTGGCATACCTCGGGGATGAGCTGGAAGAGGGCGTTGGAGTAGAGGGTTCCAATCGCCAGGGCTATGAAGTAGAGCAGCAGCCTCTTGTAAAAGGTCTTCTTCATGAAGGGCACCACGCTGGCCCCCATGAGTGAGCAGAGGGAGATGATGGTCACACAGAGGAGACCATATCCCCACACTGCCGTCGGGACGGAGGGCCAGCCCCACCCAGGGCGGGGAGAAGGGCACAGCAACCACCATTTAGGGGACGGGGAGGCAATAAGGAAAGTGTTGGTGGATATTAACAAAGGAACCAAAAGAAAAAAATCAGGAAGAGACAGGCAGGGAGGGAGAGAGAAACAGAAAATTTGTTAGTGATTCAAGTCTGATGAAATTTCCTTCAATCAAGTTCAGGAGAAATGAGGAGGAATTCAAGGTGACCTTGGAACCCTGTGACTACTGCCCCTGCTGCTTCGGGTGGCCCGAGTCATACCCTGCGGGAGTCATACCCGGCGGCCGGTGTGAGGGGCAGGGGACGGTGCTGCCCCGTCACACACGTGAGGCCGGCTTGGGCCGACCACAGAGGCTGCCCAGGACAGACTTTGGCCTCGAGGGCTCTATGACGGGAACAAGAGCACATGGAAAGAGACTAATCACGCTGCCGCCACGTTGGCATATCCAGTCCGTACCGCGTGGGCACAGGCGACACCACCTGGACCTGGTCTGCTCTGTGCAAGACACAACAAAGTCACATGTGCAGGGCAGACGGGAAGGCGAACTAACACCCGATGCCCATAAAATTCGGTGTCTTAACGTCTCCGTTTTTTGGGTTGGTTTGTTTCCATCTGCTTTGGGCTCAAACACAGAGAACAGAGTTCCAGGACCACCCCGTCACACAAAATATCTCCTCTAGCCTTTCCCACTGGGACACTCCATCCGGGCTGTGAGTCCGGGCCCCGCAGAGGGCAGGACAGAGCTATGCCAGGAGGAGCCCGCCCTGGTGAGGCCACAGGGGCAGAGCACGTACAATTGCAGCATTTCCATTCAAGCAGGCAACAAGGCATTTCATTTTAAATCTTTCAAAAATTAATAAATTCAATTTCTGGAGCTGAAAAAATAGCCCAAGATGAGGCCTCCCACGAGAACTGCTTGCCAGATCCATGTGGGATTGTGAGACGGCGTCAAGACGGTTAAGCTTACACCAGATTTCTTCTCTCCTTGGGAAGGAGCAATGTGCAGGGCATGGCCTCCCAGCTGGCATCTCTGCAAGGTTAGTCTTTTGAGTGGGAAAGGCTGGGAAGCCACTGGCATGGGCTGTTTATGAAAAGCAGCGGCCACCATTCCCTTAGGGGGTTGACCGTGTGTCTGCACAGCCTCACCCCTACAGCGGTGTCCCGGCCTGAGCAGAGAAGGTGGGCCGACTGTCACCTTGGCTCTTATTTTTACAGCTCCTCAGTGATGACAATTAGAAAACCAAATTAACAAACATTTCAAAACAGTAAAGTAAGGGTACCAGGAAGTCAGTCCTGTCAGGAAAACATCAAGATGCAAGGTATGAAGGATTGAGCGCCCCTTTCGTTCGTATTTTTTATTTTGTTTGTTTGCTCTTGCTAAATAAATAGTCCTCGTTCGGCTCTCCATTACAGCCTGCTTAAAATTAAGGACCCCTCACTATTTTAGGCCAATTCTATAAATCAGTTGGTAACCTCTTTTCCTTCCATCTGATTCCAGATGGAAATCTCTTGCTGCCCACACCTGAGTCCTGCCAGGGTGTCTCCAAAGGCACGGGCAGCGCACACCGCTGCAGCTTTCCCCGGAGCCCTAGGAACGGGGCTGAGGACAGGCACTGAGGAGGGGACACCCAGAGGTCCCCAACAGGGAGGGCAGATGGGGCGAGCCTTGCATCTGACAGCGCCTGAAGAGGCCAGCGGCCAACCTGAGCACCCAAAGAAGTGAGAGACGGCCCCTGAGATCCAGAGTTAGAAGTCATTTGTGGCCCTGGACATGAGGAAGAGGCTCCTTGTTCAGGTGGCAGTTGTCAGGTGCCTCGGAGCCCAGGGGGAGGGGGACTTGTCAACCAGGGTAGGGCTCGGCGCGGCGCCCCGGGGAAGGACGCGCAGGATTCTGTTCTACTGCACCTCTGGGATGAGCTGGAACAGCGCGTTAGAGAGCAGCGTCCCAATGGACAGGGCGATGAAGTAAGTGAGCACTCGGCTGAAAAACGCCTTCTCCATGCAGGGCAGGACGAGGGCTCCCAGGAGAGAGGCCAGGTTAATCAGCGAGACACTGAGAAAACCAAAGCCCCACACTGCGGAGGAACAAGAACAGACGGGGCCTCCATTACTGAGGGTGGGGCGCTCTCGCGGCCTGGGGCGGGCCCTGAGTCCAGGTGTGATGGGGCAGAAAGATCCACCAGCCCATCGGTACACGTGTGCCGAGTCCACCTCTTGCCAGGTGCCGGGGAGGAGCCTGAGAAAACCGTATCGAAGCCGCCATCCAAAAGCAGCTTGCCTTTTCGATGGACAGATGCGACAACATTAAAGGTTAGAGACCATGTGAGTTAGATGATGACAACAGGAGACAACATGAGACGTCACGTGGGTGGCATTTGCTAGATACCAAGAGGGGACCAGCGCAGGGCAATTGGGGCCCTAAGGAAGGCACTGGGGCTGGGTCAGGCTACTGGGAAGGGGAGGGGAAGAAGGAGAAAGCCGGCCGAGGGCAGAGACTCTGGGAGGTCTTAAAGGTAAAACTAAAAAACCAGTGTTGGCCTCCTTGTGGTTCAAAGAAAGCCAGAAAGCAAAGTGGACAAAAAGGCACCCGCGGGCTGCTCACGGAGGCCGGCACTCGGAACATCCACCAGCTGTGCTGCCCAGGGGGCTGCCATTGTGTCTTGGGAATGCAAAAACCATCAGTACAATCATCACCCCCCATGATAACCGCACCTCGCTGAGGAAGGGTCGCTGGTCAAGCCCTGAGCTCAGCCCGGAAGCCACGCGGGCGCCTGCCCTCCCCGCCCGGCTCACCTTCCACCGTGCTCGGCCTCCCCTCCTCCGTCTGCTCGTTCTCCTCGTTCTCCTGGTTCTCGGAGGTGCAGGCGCGGGAGTCCAGCTGCTGGAGGATGGTGGGGCAGAACTCCTGGAACTCGCTCCTCCCAATCCGTGACCGCTCGCTGAAATTGTGGGCAGCAAAGAGGTCTCCGGAACCGAAGCACTGAAACACGGGACAAAGGAAGGAGGCCGCTTAGAACTTCTTACAACCCAACCCACTCGGCCTTCCCAGAGAAAATAAGGAGAAGACAGAAACGTCCAAATTTCAGGGAGTTGGGAGATTCAGTTAACCTAGGGGTGACAGCAAGGTGGTCCCCAAACTTGAAAGACTGGTAAGTAATTCCGACCCAGAAAAGTTTTGTATTTACAAGTACAAGCATCTGTAAATGGTTGCCTGAGAAGTTTTAGGAACAAGGAGATCCCAATCATCGTGATCAGGGTGTGGTTTCTAGAAAACAGGATTCTGTTTGCAAACCAGAAGACACAAGCTCCATCCAGATACCAAATCTGGACGCACATCCCAACAGCCCACGGAGCTGTTATATTAAAATGCAGATTCCAGACTCTTCTCAGATCTGCCATGTACAGGGGTGGGGCTCCTCGGAACCTGGCGTGCTACCCAATCAGACCAACACGTGGGAAATTCTAGTCTCCTCAACCATCCAGTATCGTCCTCAGACTCACGGATGTGTTGGCAGAGTCAGGGGAGGAAAATCTAAGAATTCAAAGTCAGCCGAGGGGCAAGTGTGGACTGGCGAGCAGACACGAGCACCCGGTCGCCTCGGGAGGCAGCAGGCGAGGGCCAGGGGTTCTCACATACTGTTCCCGTGAAACACTGCAGATTCAATTCTAATTATATTTTATACTCATACGAGTCGGTCCTTTTCTGACTTTGGTTTCACAGGGGTGGGTCTATCTCTAAGAGCCAGACCTCTGGGTGTGCTAACAAAATCAGTTTCTGGGCCTCTAGGGCTGAGGGCTGGACTCCGGTGACCCCCGGACACTGCTGCTGCCCTGGCAGGCCCCAAGACCCACGAGGAAGCCCTGGGGGTCAGGCCGGGGTCAGGCCACGGCACCCTCCTGCGCACACTCTCCGCCTCCTCGCCGACTCGGACGTTTGCCGTGCTCGGGAGGTTCTGCGTCCACGCCACGTGGGCTCCCTTGTCCGCTTCTCCGCTCCAAACTCCACTCACCCGTCCAAGGGCAGCTCCAGGACGCCTCCCCCAGGAACCGTCCCTGGCTATCCCAGCACTCTCATCATCTCTCCCTCTCATTCCTGCAGCCTGCAATTACCGTCTAACCCACAAATGGAATGCTTCATTTTCATACCGGCTGACGCTGTCCTCTGTTGGTTGAGCTCCCCATCGTGACAGTAAACTCCTTAAATATGACTCATTTTCCCCCGCTGCTCAAAACACTCAGCACAGGGTACAGAGTAGATATATAAAGACTCCGCTGGCTGGCTTGTACTTGGCTGCCACAAATAGGCTCAGGCTCTGATTAGCCAAGATGACGCGGAACAAAGAACACAGACCCAGGAGCCAAAAGCCCAGGGTGCTGGTCCTGGTCCCTACAGGACCTCACTGTGGGGCCCTCAGTGTCCCTCTTGTACAGTGATGATCATTCCACCTGCACCCACAGGGCTGCACAGCTCACCTGGGAAGGCGTGCGAGGGCTTGTAACCCGTACACCCTACTAGAAATGCTGTCCTGGGAGCCGGGGCTCACCGGCACTTCTAAGGGATTCGAGTACAGCTCTGAGAAAGTCTGGGGGGCTGAGAACCCCACTTCTCTGCTGCCCTTTGTAAGGGCTTCAAAACACACACAGAGGGGTCAGGAGACTCAGACTTTGCTGATCCAGACAACGGGGGGAAAGAGTGGCCTGTGCACTCTGTCGTCAAGACCTGCCTGCCTTGCCGTCCCCATGCCAAGCTGCTCAGCCACCGTGTCCCAACAAGAGAGGGAACCCCAAGAGGCCAGAGACGGTGCTGAGCAGAGCTGCGGGCCCAGAGGGGAGCCTTACCGTTGAGAGGTTCCTCTGGCCATGCACGGGCTGGGTGACATTCTTCCGGCCCACTCCCACGTCCAGGTGGTTGAGCAGGGCCTTCAGCTGCTGCAGAGTGAGGCTGTCACCCTCGCCATAGCGACGCATGAGGTCCTGCAGGAACGCGGAGGCGCTGATGGCTGGCACGCCCGCGGACACAGCGCGAGCCTGCGGTGCAGCTCTCCACAGGCTGAGCAGGGCCAGCAGCAGGCCGCTGCGGAAGGCTGGGTGCAGCAGCTTCATGGCGACAGATCAGCCTGGAAGAGCAAGAAGCCAGGTGATGACAAGGCCACTCCCACCCCGCCTGCCTGCAGGCCACTGCTCCAGGCCGGCTGCGAGGGGCCTCGCCTTCACTCCGAATCCACTCAGGACCAAAGTCTGACTCAGGGCCCCTTCTCGATGCCCCTGCCTGGCCTTTGAGAAGAATCCTTCTTCTTTTTTTTTTTTTTTTTTTGAGACAGAGTCTCACTCTGTTGCCCAGGCTAGAGTGAGTGCCGTGGCGTCAGCCTAGCTCACAGCAACCTCAAACTCCTGGGCTCAAGCAATCCTCCTGTCTCAGCCTCCCGATTAGCTGGGACTACAGGCATGCACCACCATGCCTGGCTAATTTTTTCTATATATATTTTTAGCTGTCCATATAATTTCTTTCTATTTTTAGTAGAGATGGGGTCTCGCTCTTGCTCAGGCTGGTCTCGAACTCCTGAGCTCAAACGATCCACCCGCCTCGGCCTCCCAGAGTGCTAGGATTACAGGCGTGAGCCACCGCGCCCGGCCAGAATCCTTCTTCTTAAATGACAGAATGAAAATGAATAAAAAGGAGAAATTCAACAGGCTTGATCAAATTTAAAATTAAATAAAACAGCAACATGGTTATGATTTTTAAAAAGCCCTTTTAGCAATACTGAAATAATTATGGATTAAATGACATCTGGGATTTGCTTCAAAATAAAGTAGGGAGGGGTATGTGCGGGGGTACAGACAAGACAGGATGGGGCACGAGGTGACAACTGTCGAAACTAAGGGACAGAGAGAGAAATTCATTAGACGCTTCTGTCTGCTTTTGTATGTGTTTGAAATTCTCCAAAATTAAAAGTTATTAAAAAATAAATACAATAGGCTGGGCACAGTGGCTCATGCCTGTAATCCTAGCACTCCCGGAGGCTGAGGCGGGAAGATGGCTTGGGGTCAGAAGTTCAAGACCTGCCTGAGCAACAGCAAGACCCCTGGCTCTACAAAAAAATAAAAAAATTAGCCGGGGTGGTGGCATACGCCTGTAGTCCCAGCTACTCAGGAGGCTGAGGCAGGAGGATTGCTTGAGCCCAGGAGTTCGAGGTAACACTGAGCTATGATTGTGCCACTGCACTCCCCTGGGGGACAGAGTAAGACTCTGTCTCAAAAAAAACCCCAAAAAACAAAAAACATCTACTTCTATGCTTAGGTGACACATATAAGCAAAAATGATAACAATAATAATAATAGTTCTACTTCTAGAATTTATCCTACTAAGTAATCCTAAAAGAAAGAAGGCTGTACATAGAAAGATATGTTATGGTCAAGTAAACTGTATCAATTTCACAGACTACTATGCAGCTATAAAAAATGAGTCATGGGTATAATATTAAGTAAAAAAGGAGAACAATTATGTAACAGAACAGAAAAATGAAAGCTTACGGTAGCAGGACTGATAATTTTTCTTTTGTTAATCACTTCCCTTAGCTTGGTTATAATTTAATTAGTGACGTAAGCAAATGCCAGGAGAGAAAAACGAACCTCCTTACTCAAGACCAGGAGGCGCCCAGTCACTGTGGCCGTCTCCTCCCCGGGCACCCACTCCACAGTGGGCCACCCCCCGCTGGGCAGCTCCTTGTGGCAGAGGAGCGAGGGCGGCGTGGCTGGGAGCAGACGTGCCTGGATCCGGGCCCTGCCACGTACCGGCAGTGTGATGCCGGGTGAGTTATTTAACCAGAGTCAACATTCTAGAACCACCCAGAGCAGCAACGCAGCTTACCCTGGCCTTTCCTGTGGCCTGAATGTCCACACAGCCACTCACCAGACACGTGACCATGGACCAGCTACTCAGCCTCTCTGTAAAACTGGTCCCCAACTCACTGATTATTGCAAAGATTCAGTGGCATATGCTACAGCAAGGCCCTCACCACGCGTCTGAACTAGAGAAAGCACTCAATAAAATGTGGCTACAATTATTATAAAACTTATAATTAGCAGGGTCACCCCAATGTTGACTCTCAGCCCAAACATCAAGCTGCTAACGGAAGAGTCAGGCATAGCCCGTGGCTAACTTTACTTTCAACCACAACTACCGTAAGTGCAGGCCTGGCGCTCACGCGTCACGTTAAGTCCCCTGCTGAAACATGCCCAGGGACGTGCCAGGCTTTAGGTTCCACATACAGAGCACAGAATCTGGGTACATAAAATACCACTCTTCAGTGGAATACACCGTGAGTGGCACAGATGGATGGACCAGGGATGAGCAAAAGTGATGATGTGTGAAAGTGTTACCTTGAGACTCACCATCTCAAATCCCCACCGGGAACCAAAAGTTAAATTATGGCGAGCAGGGTGGATCTCAGACAAAAATGACGAAGACCCCTCGGACAAAAAAAGCGGTTATCCACCTGAGCGGGCGGTGAGCTCTGCTGTGCTGCCAACACGATGGGGAGGAGGTCCGCATGGCACGGAAAAGGAGACACAAAGAGACGATGGGTGGCAGCTGGCGCGCCGACCCAGTACCACGCCTGGCACTCACCGACTCCTTTAAGGGAAGGTGGGAAATTTATCCCCATTTAATAGATAAGGACATTGGGGTTCACAGATTAGGAAACGTGATCCACAGCCAGCAAGGCTAGAAATGGAATTATTCATGAATTGAAGGTCAAGCTGAAAGGACACCAAAGTCAGTGCCTCCTTAACCACTGTGCCCTCTGCATGAAGACACAAAAATACACATCCTGGATCCCATGGGGAGCTACAAAATCCCGCATGTCTCTGAAGATCTTTCCCAATTCCTTTTAACTCTGTTTTTTTTCTTTTGAGTAGGGATGGGGTCTTGCTATGTTGCCCAGGCCAGTCTTGAACTCCTAGCCTCAAGTGATCCTCCCACTTCGGCCTCCCAAAATGCTGGGATTACAGGTGTGAGCTATCACGCCCAGCTGATAATTTCCAGTTTCCGTCAGCCCCAAAAGGCAGCCCCACAAGGCACCCAAATCCAGGCTTAAGACGGCCTGGAGAGCTGTGAGGGGACTGCCCAGGCATGCCTTAGCGGAGACTCTGCTGTAGAATCACTTCAACAAGACAAACCAACAGTTGCTCCCACTTCAGCCATGTTCCCTAAGTTTATCTGCAACAACTTCAAAACACTGAAATCACAAACACAGAAACACTTTAGGCACGGCGAACCTGGCTGGGCACTCACCTAGAGGTAAACAGTTATGAAGTATTTACTCTTTGCTGACCCAGTGGCCCTTTGGGCCCTCAGATGACTGCTGTGACAGCCTGGAGTGCCAGGGAAGAGGTTGTATGATCCATCAGAAAACTGAGCCCAGGGGGCACGTTAATTTCTCCCAGGTGACCTTTCTCCTCCCTCTTCCCCCTCCCCCAGCACAGCTGCCCTTTCCTCCCAGGCTCTGGAGCCCAGCAAGTCCCGACTCCAGTCCCCACGGGGTGGGCAGATCCAGCAAGCAGAGCCCTCCTGCCTGGCCAGCACTT
This sequence comes from Eulemur rufifrons, assembly GCF_041146395.1. Classification (NCBI taxonomy): domain Eukaryota; kingdom Metazoa; phylum Chordata; class Mammalia; order Primates; family Lemuridae; genus Eulemur; species Eulemur rufifrons. Next base: position 8,579,179 of record NC_090994.1, read on the forward strand.
GAGGCAGAAGCTCACCCCCTATAGGGTCAGGGGAGGGTCTGGACACAACTACAGGGCAGTAAGAGGTTCTGGTCCAGAGACCTCGGAGCTGCAAGCGACACTTCACATCCAAGTGACTCTGTCCTTTCTGGCAGACATCACAGGGGGGCTTTCTGCTCCAATGGAGATTTTTTTTTTCTTAACTACAAGTTATTCTTACAGAAAAAAAAGTTTGCAAAGGATTCTTTGGAGGAAAGAAGAGAAGAAGAAAACACAGGCCAGGCAAGGTGCAGTGGCTCACGCCTGTAATCCTAACACTTTACGAGGCTGAGACAAGAGGATCGCTTGAGCCCAGGAGCTCAAGACCAGCCTCGCCAATAGTAAGACCCGCGTCTCCACAAATTTTTTTTTTTTTTTTTGAGACAGAGTCTCACTCTGTTGCCCGGGCTAGAGTGAGTGCCATGGCGTCAGCTTAGCTCACAGCAACCTCAAACTCCTGGGCTCCAGCAATCCTCCTGCCTCAGCCTCCCAAGTAGCTGGGATTACAGGCATGCGCCACCATGCCCGGCTAATTTTTTCTATATATATATATTTTAGTTGTCCATATAATTTCTTTCTATTTTTAGTAGAGACGGGGTCTCACTCTTGCTCAGGCTGGTCTCGAACTCCTGACCTCGAGCGATCCACCCGCCTCGGCCTCCCAGAGTGCTAGGATTACAGGCGTGAGCCACCTCGCCCGGCCAAAATTTTTTTATTTTATTTTTTTTAAGGCTGGTCAAGTGAAGCAGTGGGAGGAGTGGAGAAGGAACAAAGGAATCTGTAACTGGTTGTGATCAATTAGTTGTAAACACCACTGCACTCGGACTAACCCACAAACAAATTTTTTAAAAATTAGCTGGGCACGGTGGTGCGCACCTGTAGTCCCAGCTACTTGGGAGGCTGAGGCAGGAGGATCGCTTGAGCCCAGGAATTGGAGGCTCCGGTGAGCTATGGTGATGCCACTGCACTTCAGCCTGGGCAAAAGATTGAGATTCCGTCTCTAAAAAAAAAAAGAAAGAAAAGAATGAAAAGAAAGAAATAAATAAAAGAAAATACATAGAGCTCTTGATGCAGCAGGAATGGTGAGCCGGGCAGGGGTCCTCTCGCGTGGCTCCGGCTGCAGGAGGAAGGCCAGCCCTGTGCTCCATGCTCCACAAGTGGCCCCTGGTGAGCCACTGCGCCACCGCAGTCCTCCTGGGGTACAAAGGCCCAAGGGCGTTGCTGGCTGGGAGGACCAGGCTCTCCCTGCTAAAGACAGGCTGTGCTCTCTCTGCCCCTTAGTGTATTTGCCTCAGGGTCAAAGAAATAAATTATTTTGGTGCCTCCGCTGTCTCCAAGGCGCCAGACCCAAACGTAGGGGTGTGTGTGGGGGAGGGAATGAAAGACACAGGAGGTGGCCAGCAAGAAATGCTGTTCTAGAACCTTCCTTGAAGTTCAGAAGTGGCCTCACCACCCCGAAGGCTCCTAAACTGGAATTCCGCCTACTGTCACCCCTCACTTGGTCCAGAAGTATCTCAGCCTAGAAGCGGCACTTCTGTCCCGTGGACGTTTTCTATGCCCACCTCCCCTCTCAGAGGGGAGCAAACATTTACTTCTCTTTGACGAGACAAGGCAGTAACTTGCCATGACGATGCTCGCTCAAGAGGGCACTGAAGTGAGAACAGGCACAGAAACGCGATGGGCCTCGGCGCTGCCAGCCCCCAAACGCCCACCCCCTCCCTGGCCCGCCGGCTGGCTGGGGAGCCCGCCGTTCCCATCCTGAGTCCTCTGGGCACAGAAACAAAACACGGAACATGAGATCAAATGCCCCAGAGACAACCTTGGCCAACTCAGACCGTTTTCGAGGCCAAGAAGACATGAACTTGCCCCCCACGCCCGAGCCCACTCCGAGCACACAGCAGCAGTGTCACCAGCCACAGCCCAGGGGTGGCAGTGGCCTGAGGGTGGCCCGAATGGGGTTCTTACGAAGCACTTTACTTAAAATTGAGAAAAGCTTGGTCGTCTACACCAAAGACAGACCACAGGGCTGGAGGGGTGGGGGCGGCAGTAACGTGCCCAGAGCGCCCAGAGCTCTTGGTTCGCTGCTGACTGGCTCAGCGCAACAGCCTGAGCTCTCCCGCAACTGTCACCTGAAATTCAAAGGACGAGATGTTCTCATATAGTCCTCTCGGAAACAGGGTGGGGGGCGGGGTCTCTGAGGCACCGGCAGTCTCGGCACATCACCAGGGTCATGAGCGTCCACAGCCCAGCCCACCACTACAGGAGACCCCACTGCTCCAGGGGATCTCTCCCAGTTAGCAGCCGTCTCTGCACCAGAGCTCGGCGCCGGCTGGGCTTGCTCCTGGCTTCCAGCCCAACCCCATTCCAGGGTGTGACCTGTCAGCCTAGTGAAACCGATCTCCCGCCACTAGCTACCCGCAGTTGGGCCAGCTACCAATGGCTCTGGGGGAGTCAAGGGACACCATCTTGGTCACGGGAACAACCCTGAAACTTGCAGACAAAAGAGAAGCCAGGCCTCAGGGCGGAGGGTGGAGGTCTCAAGGAATCAAAACATCCAGTGCTACCCGTCTCTAGCACGGTGGGTGCTAGTAACCCGAGGTGCGCTGACTCTGGCAACGGAAGGACCACTGGACCTGGGCTCCGGAGCCCAGTCTGTGGCAGGACTCCGAGCTAGTCCCACTAAGCCCATTTCCTCACTTGGAAAAAAGGAAGAAAACACACCACCCGCAGACTTTTATGAGTGTTACAAAAGAGAAGGTATGTTGAAACACTACTTAAAGATGTCTGAGTTGAGATGGAAAATTGAAATGGGAGCACAATTTTCCTTCCACTGATAATTAAGAAAATGAGAAAAAAAAAATAGTAAAAAAGAAAAACAAAATTCACCAACAGCAACCAAAGAAGGAAGTGGGCCCAGTCGGGTATGTTAACCTCAAACCCAGAGCAAGGAAAGAAGTGAAGGGGGCGCCCTCGTGGCTCATCTCCTGGCCTGGGACCCCCCACGCCTGTGTGGCCGACACCCCCAAATCCGGGGAGAGGCAAACTGCCACCAATTCTTTTCCTTATCAATTGAGAAGGGGTGGCAAAAACTACTGGGGAGAAGCAAAAAAAAAGGTAAAGCCAGAGTGAGAATGATGGGCTGACTCTCTGAAGGAAGAAAGGGCTCCACGGCCACACTGTGAATCGGGGAAACTGTCCAGTTCTGAAGTCCAGGCGGTATTCCTTCCCTTCCACAGAAATGGGACACACCTCCAAGTAAGCGGGCTGAACCATGCTACAGGGACCACTGACTAGTCCCTGAATGAGGACAGATCCATCTGCCGTTCACCCCTCCTTCAGGCTACAGAAAACAGATCCCAGGTGCCTGGCCCTGAGCACTCCTGGGGTTGCCGTGGGGACAGACCAGCCTCGACCTGGCTGGAGGAAAGTCACTCCCTTATTTCAGAGCCAACAGAACACCTGCGCAGAAGAGCACTCGCACGAGCAGGATGAGAAGAGCGAGCAGGGAAGCCAAGCAACAGACAAAGACGTCAACGCAGAGTAAAACACAGCTCCAGAGAGAGCCGTTCCTCACCCCTGCTCCACACCCAGGAAGGACTGAATTAGAACCATCCATTCAATACGACAAGAGCTCAAAGATGAGATTATGAAACAAAATGAGATAAATGGGGATGCAGGCTTACTAAACAAAAAAAGAGGAACAAAACATCAATGATGAACTAATAAATAAATTATAGTGGATAGAGAACAAAAATGTGCCGGTAATTTAAGATAGAAATTCTGACAAAGGAAAGTGTGAGATAACCACAGCCAATGCAGACGGAAAAGACAACTTAAAGCAAAGAGTGAGAAGACAAAGACATCAAGATAAGGATAACTGGGGTTCCGAAGAAGGAAACCCAGGAATGGGCTAGAAGAGATTTTCAAAGATAAATAACACAAGATTTCCCTGAGATGAAACTAAAAATGGAACACTAAAGATTGAAATAATGCACTGTGTTCCACCAACGTTTAACACTGAGACACTGTCTAGTTCAGCTACTGAACTTAAAATACAAGACTTTTTCAAGCATCCAGAAGAAACTTTTTCCCCCAAAAGAATTTATTATGAAAATCGTGAAACCCACTAAAACTTCTTTAAGTGGGGAAAAAACTCAGACTGTCTGCACCCTCCCTATGGCAACAGTCAGTATCAAAATGTCAGAAGGTCTACACAATTCAGAGCGAAAGAAAACATGAACCGAGAATATTATTCCCAGCCAAGATAGCGTACAAATTTGGTAAAGACGACAGGCAGAAATTCTCAGGCACGAAAAAGATGGCAGAGAATACAGTCCCGTTCCCAGGAAGGAAAAATGACTTAATGAAATGCAGTGAATTAATACAGAAGTGAAGATAAAGGGCTCAGGAATGCAGAAACCATGGTAAGCATTAAAACCCTTTAAAGAAGAAATAAGAAAAGAATCATTATGGGGATTAGAGTTCACAGGACACAATCTGAATGTTAAAAAATGGGCAATTTCATAATATAATCAACATCACCAGGATATGGGGGGGGTGGAGAGGAGATCAGAAAAAAATCTGAGAATTCTAATATCCTTATTTTTTTTAATAGCAAAGAGTCAAAAGATACTGTCTCAAATGGAAATAAGTAATTATAGACATGACTCATAAGCTATTTTCTTTACTTTATTGGGATCTCTTAGGAAATTATCTGTTCTGAAAAACATGTTTCTTTAAAGCTTACTAATTAATTTTACTGCAGTTTATTTTTCTTCTGTTATATTCGGGAAATTTTTAATACTTTTTGATAGGAGGCACTTACAATTATTTCTCTATATCCGTTTATCTGTGAGTACACCTGGAAGAAAAACTGGAATAATGTTCACCTAATATCAGTGATGGCTATTTCTGAGTGGTGGGACTGGGAGTGTTTTGGGGTGTTTGTTTGTTTTAACATCAACCCATTGATGTGTTCCAATCCGTGGTGGGGTCTTGCAATATAAGAAAACACGGGCAATTATTTTTATAATCAAGGAGTAAGTATGGCACAAAACCTAAAACCCGCAGAAGTAGTCATTAATACATCTACCTACAAAAGCTGCCAAGTGTTCTACAAATACTTAACTAGTCTATACTCTCGATATTCAGGCTTGGTACTCAGGGAAATACTGCCCTGGAGGCTTCTCTGAGGTTCCAAGAGCTTTGAGAAAAACCCTCCAGCTGGTGGCCCTCCTCACCCACCAAATGAACATTGTCCAGAGGCCAGTCTCTGTTAGGACAAGCCATCCTGAGCAGAACTCTTCTCCCAAGGAAAGAGCAAACATGGCTGGGAAACCAGCCCTCGCCCGGCCCTGCAAAGGTGGCCCAGGAACTTAATCAGCCCATTCTTCTCCTGCCTCCTCCCGCCCTCCCACCTAACCACTCTCCTCCAGACCCTAAAAGGATGTGTTCTCAGCTTCCAGCTCCCACTCCCAGGACCTTAGCCCGAAGCTTTGGCACAGCCAAAGGCCACCCAAGGTGGAAGATTTCTGCAGACGTTACAGGAGGGTGCTGGCCGGCAGAGCCTACTCACTCTCCCCACAAAACCTCACGCTGCTGGGAAGGCCAGGATGGGAAAACTTAAAAAAAAAAAGAAAAAGAAAAAGAAAAAGGGAAAAAAAAAAATCAGTGATGACCCAGAAGCAGGGAACAAAATTAGAACCAGCAGCCTGCTGCTCACCAACCAATATTTACTGAGCCCCCACTGTGTGTGTCAGAGCCGGTGGGAGGAGGTTAGGAGGGCAGAGACAGTGCTCAGGGCCCAGGGCAGCCAGCACAGACAGGCAGGGATGGCTTATTTAGCCCCACGCTGCGTCTGGAGCGAGGGGAATGACAGCCAGGCCCGGCGTCAGAGCCAGGAGGAGGGAGGGAGCATGTTTGCCAGGCTCCCTGCTCCAGCCCAGCTGGAGCCGGAGCTTGACAAAGCAAAAAGTGCTTCCAAAACTGACTGAGTCAGGCAGGCGGTGAGCAGGAAAGGGCCCGCAGGAGCCAGCCAGGGTTCCCCAACTTGGGACTCTCCCCGACCAGTGGCCAGGGCAAGAGTCACCTCTATTCTCATCATCCATCCATCAACATTTCCCAGACTCGGTTGCAAAACGCTGCCCTGCCGTCCAAGTGAACTCCTGTTTGTCGGACCACGGGGCCCCGGCATGTGGCTTCGGAAAACACGTTACTCACAATCCACCGCTTACATCACCCACTTGAATGAAGCAAAACTCCCCGACTTGTTATTCAGTGTCAAATCAACAAAAAAGCATGATGCAGCAGCTAAATCATCAGACAGGATGACACTCAAACAGATTGGCGTTGGACAGGGCCCTGCCACTAGCCTCCCCTGTGTGCCCACCCAGCACAACTAAACCGTGAAACCAGCAGGCGTGCAGGGCCCTCTGGTACGTAAGATAGAGCCTAAAGGACATGTAGCACAGCACTGGAGGTCACTGCTCCCTAGTTCCCAGACTTCCATGTTCTCGGCACAACCCCTCACCTAGACCTGACTTCTGCTTATCCTCAGAGGGCGGCTCATTGCCTCCTCTTCCAGGAAGCCTTCTTGGACCACTCCTCTAGCACTTTTCTCCAACTACTTTGGACTCCTAATTACCTGGTCTCCCAAGAAGCCTCCCCACATAGATTTTTGTTGCTTGAAGGCAGAGAGGGTCCTTGTTTGCCATTTCTTCTATGTCCTCATCTGCCCCATCCCCCCACCACAATGCTGGACACACAAGGGGCTGGAAGGAGAGAAGTTGACCTTCCTTCTAGCTGTTGTCTGACTGCATGTGCCCCTGATGAAGAGCAGAGAGCACAGTACCTCCTTCCAGAGACATTCTGTTGTCCTGTGACACAAAGTCCAAGAACCCAGGTCATCTGAAGTCAGCTGTCACGACCACATATTACAAACCCCCTTACCTTGAATTCCATTTATATTAATTGAACTAAAAGCTGGCTCACACCCACCAGGCTTTTAAAACTCAGCCCAAGAGTTCACTCAACAAATATTCGCTGCCTACCAGTTATGTGCCAGGAATTCTGCTAAGTTTTGGGGATGCAAAGGATACACCTAGAACCTGCCCTCACGCAGCAAGGAAAGAAAACAATTTGACACGGAACTTACCAGAACGACGATGACAAGGGTGATGTCAAGAAACTGATCAGGGTTCAGTTAAGTGATTTAGGGATTTTGTACAGGATGTCAAATGGCTTAGAGACTCATCGGAAGAGCGGAAGAGACAGACTCCAGGCTGAGCTCCCAGGAGCTACTCCCAAAAATCACACTGCAGAACCAAACTGCCAAGCAGCTGCTGCTCCAGAATTCCGCGCCCTGGCCATGACCCACACCAGCAAGGTGGATGTCCCAGGGCCCATCCTGAGAAAGAGGACATCTAGCCTCTCTCTACAGGGACTGTTACACATTGAAGACAGGCTCAAGAGCATCTAAGAGGGAGAATCTAAATCACATTGGGAATGTTAGTGCAAGGGTATCCCGAACGTGTAGTTTTTGATTTTCTACTTTCAGTAGGTTGGACCATAATTTATTATCCAGAGGAGGCTGTACAGGGTGGGCACAGTGGCTCACACCTGTAATCTTAGCATTTTGGGAGGCCAAGGTGGGAAGATCACTGGAGCCCACGTGTTTGAGGTTGCAGTGAGCTACGATTGCGCCACCACACTCCCCTCGGGCGATAGAGCAAGACCCTGTTTCAAAAAAAAAATTACAAAAAAAGAATAAACAGGAGGCACTATTAATAAAATAGGCCAGGACACCAGCAGTAAATTTCCCGACACCTTGTCAGGGATGCCTGGTGCACAAGCCAGTCTGCACTGTCCGCCATAGACAATGACAAGGCTGGGCGCGCGGGCAGCTACGCAGAACACAGCAGGACAATGGAAGCCAGTGTCAGAGGTCAGCGGAGGCTCCCAGAAGACATATTTCTTTAGCTGAGACCCGCAGCACATGTAAAAGTGAGTCAGGTGAAGGGGGTGGGTGATGAGGGTGGAATTTTCCATGAAGGAGCAGCTTTATCTGGAGACTCAGTGAAGATGACACATGTGAAACCTTAAGAGTCCGGGGTGGCTTGGGAGCACGTGAAAGGACCTGCGTGCGGGGGAGGGGGGGAGAAAGACAAGCTAACAGGGTGGGCAGGGACAGCTCCGAAGGCTCGGGAAGGTGGCTGGACTTTATCCAGAGGGCAGTGGGGACTGTTTCCGGACACCTGGTCACAAGTGTGTTTTCAGCGTGCCCGTCTGGCTGCAGCATGGAGAATGGGCTGGAGGCCGGCAAGCACAGAAGCTGGGTGACCACGCAGGTGGCTCACACACCTGTCCAGGTGAGAGAACACAGGAGCACCTGGTCTGGTCTAAAGAAAGACTTCTTTCTCCTGGCTTCTGGCTTAATAGCACCCAACCGGGACGCTTCCCCCAGCCCCTCAGGGCTGCCCGCCTCATAGTTTTCCATTAGAAAACTGAGCAGGCTCCTCTTAAAAGGCTACAAGCAGAGAAACAGGCCCCACCACTGTCCTCACAACCGGTGAGTAACACTCACGGGCATTAGAAAGGCCAGCCCTACCCCCACCTCCCAAAGACCAGCCCCACCCCCACCTCCTAAACTGGGCCGTGACCGGTCCTCTCAATCTTGCTTGTCCCTCTCAACTCTTGCTGTGGAAGGAAGGCCACTTACAATGCTAACTCCAACTCAAAACATGTCCCCAGGGGCCTCTCAGAAGAAGCCTCTTAGGCCTTCTTCCTCTCACAACAGGTAAGGAGAGTTCTCTGAGCCTCGGCCTTTTCCTGGGAGTGAGGTGGGCCCTTCCCGGACAGCGAGCCTTTGTGTTCCACCAAGTCCACTCTGCTGAGTTAGGATCCGTTTTCCCTGAGGCGGTGAGTCTAGTCTCCACTAGAAGCCGGGCCCCAGGGGGCAGCTCCACTGCTCTGCCTGCGGCCCTAACACCCACTGGCCCTAACACCCACTGGCCTGCAGACATTCCGCACCAACCCCCCACCCTGCAAGCCAGCTCAAGCCCTTCCTCAAGACTCAGCCGGTCTGCAGCTGAGGGGCTGAGTCATGTGTGGTAGCTTCTCTAGGGAAGTGGTTCTCAAAGTGTGGTCCCTGGGACAGCAGCGGCACCACGACTGGAAGGGAAACTTCTCAGCCCCTCCCCCGAAACCCAGTAGATCAGAAGCTCCGGGGGTAGGGTGGAGCAATCTGGGTTTTAATAAGCACTCCAGGTGACCACGGTGCACACGGAAGTCGGAGGACCACTACTTTTGCAGGGAGAGGCAGAGCTTTTGTTCAATTTCCAGATTTCCTAACCAAAGCGGAGAAGTGCCGCTGTCCAATGCCCGAGCCTCGCACTGCACGACAGGGTTCAGCAGAAAGGCGGGGACTGCATGCTGGACTTCTGATTTCTCAGTAACTTATATTTATGAACAGATTAATAAATGAGCCCTATTCCCATAAGAAAGTGAGTTACCGGGGAGGAAAAGGGGAAATCCCGTATTTCCAAATGGGATGAGAAAGGTGGAAAAATGAATCATAATTCTTCCTTCCATTTTCCCTCCTGCTGTCCAAACCTCCACACAGTACATTCTTCTGGCCCAAGGTCACCGGCAGCCGGCGTCCCATTACTGGGGTGAAAAGCCTTCCGACATCCTCTGATCCTCACTGCAGGGCTGGCCGTGAACCAGAGCATCCTGCTTCCCAGGAGCTCAGGCTCCTGAACAGAAACCACTGCGTGCACCGTGCTGCTGCCTCCCCTCCAGAACTCCTGCCCCACACGCATCACGTCACCCCCCACCCACGTGACACCTCCCCCCGCCCCCAGCGACACGCTGGAGCTCCTCCGCCTGGTGGTCAGGGGTCTCTCCAACTAGGCTCCAGCCCACCTTCCACCCTCACCTGCCATTACTCTCTGGCCTGGGCCCTGCGCTCCATCCGGAATGTTCCACCTTCCTGTCTCCATCCTCCCACTACAGGACTAGGAAGTCCATTAATGTAAGACAGAAAGCTGAACATGGTCTGCACATGCTCCACGCACCCTGCGCACAGGACAGGCAGGGCCCGGCCAGAAGAAAGCGGTGCACTGCAGGAGAAAGCGCCCTCTGTCCCACCCCCATCTGGGAAGCATTCCCACCTTCTGCTTTGTTTCAATGTCATACTGTCTTAGAATGACTGGCCTTATATTTTAAGTTAACTTTTCTGGTTGTTTCCTAACAGTTCTGTGGGGTTGGTGGGACCTTAATTAAGTGCGTGCTGCTTGGCTATGCAAATGCAAATGCAAATGCAAATGAATACGTCAGCTGACACAATCTCACCGCCCCCCCACCCCCTAGAGATTACAGAAGGGCAGAGACAGACTTCACTTCGGATGCATTATTTAGGGTCATGGGGCTAAAGGCAGGGCTCTACCTGTGACTTTTCCAAGTTGTCAAAGGAGCCGCGGAGCACAGGAGACCCTGGCCCTCCGCCCCACTGCTGATTCTCCCACCTCTGCACAGGCCAGAGCCCTGGTGAGAGGCTGTCAAGAGCACACACACAGATGATTCCAGAGGAAGGGCAATCGGTTTCTGGTTCATAGCACACTTTATAGATCTGGGGCCGGCAGAGACCCACGGGGCAAGGGTCGCTATCCTCAGGTTAAAGAATTCTCCAGGGCTATGGGGTACTGTGGCAGTCTCCAGGCAATTTGGTACAAAAGCAGCTACTTCCCTAACAACACAACATCTTATGCATGTATTTCCACTTGCCCTTCCACTCTCCCGCTTCCTCAAAACAGTTTGCCTATTAAAAAGGGATCAACATTCTAACCAGACTTAAAGGCTTACCCTTTTCAGCCAACAGTAACCCCAAGGGGCACTGGGACTGCCTCACAGAAAGGATTCCTGATTTTAGCTTGCAGTTCCGACAGGCTCCAGTGTGGGTGACTGTCAACACCAAACAGGGAGGAAACAAGAGGTGGATATAGCAACTCGAATGGCGGCACTATTCACAGAAACAAAAGCCCATCAGCAAGACAGTGATGAAAAAACTGCAGCCCAAAGTGAACGAACTACAGAGACGTTAACACCGAGTGCACATTCCAAGTTTTTAATAACGACTGCCTCGAAGAATGAATGCTGCTCATTCTTCAAGACCTCTCCTCCAGGAATATTTGGAAGGACTGTCTGAATGTGAAGACATTGTACTGTAAACTCTCAAAATGTTAAAATAAAATAAAATCTCTTAACAGGCCTTCCAGCTTCCATTCAACACCTACCCCCATATTATCAGGGTCTCCTCTCTCTCTCTAACATATACACACACCAAATGCCTAAATCTTAAATCTACAGCTTAACGAAAGAGTTATCCTGCTAAAGCACAAATCTGATTCTGGCACTTTCTTTGCTTTAATCTCTCCAATGGCTTCCCAGTGTAAGTGGAATAAACGCTAAACAACTTTTCCTGGCCTGTAAGTCACTGCATCACCTGGCCCTTGCCTATCCCATTGGCCTGATGACTGACCCCTGTCACTCATTAGGCCCCAGCTACCAAGGCGATTTTTCTCTTAACACATCAAGCTCATTGTGACCTCAGGGCCTTTGCACTTGCCGTTCCTTCTGCCTAGACGGCTCTTCCTCTGCATCTTCACAACAGGTCTCAGTTCAAATGTCATCACCTTGCACCCATTAAAGCCCACTCCCAGGCATTCAGAACCCTAACGCCCTGTTTTATTTTCCTCTTAGCATGTATCATTCTCTACAACAGTCTTTCTTCTTTTTACATATTTATTAGCCATCTCCTCCTCACAGATTGTCAACGCCAGGAGGGCAGAAATTCCGAGCCTATTTAATCCCCAGAGTCTGGAGGAAGGAGTGTCTGGCCGCTGTCAGTCCCCAAAGAACATCCACTGGAAGGACGTGTGACTTTCCCACTGCCTATTCATGTGGCGTCACACATTTCACAATTGTGCTGTTCTGTGGTCTCTATGCCCAGGTGAACTCTAAGCAACCTTAGGGCGTGAGGCCCCCTCTCCTGCAGGGCCGCTCCATAGAGCTGAAGACCCCAGAGAGCCAGAGAAGTGGATCTGGAGTGGGAACATAAAATGCAGGTTGGCAAATGTTTTCACAAACAGAAGGTGGGGGGGGGGATCCAAAAGGAAGGTGGCAGGGAGAGGCAGACACAGGCAGGCAGCCTCCCTTCCCACATCCCTGAGAACGCAACCAGCTGATAATCCCACCAAAAATAACATTTCCACTTTTCCCTGTGGCAGGGGAAGAAAACGGAAAGCCCACAAGTACAGGCTGTTTCTAGAATTTCTCAGCGGCTCATGGAAACTCTGAGTTGCACTGCCGTTGCACACATGCCGAAATGCCGGGGGAGGGGCCCCGAGTGCTGCTGAGGAGAGGGAGTGATGCCAGAGTACCCAAGGTCGCAGCCACGGGCTGGCCGGCGGAGCTGTGCGCACACCACGGTTTCCCCACGGTCAAGGCTCCTGCCGTGGGAGGCGCCACGGGGCGTCAGAGGGGCAGCAGAGGGAGGAGCAGGAACCTGGATGAAGAACTTCCCAGGCTGGTACTTTGGTCACCAGCAGTCTGGGGGAGTGGGTGACTTTGTACTTTTTTGCACCTTTCTGGGAAAGGGGATGGGAACAGCCGAGGCTGGCTGCCCCTGGAAGCCACCCAAGGACCCGGTATCCTGAGAACTTGCCCAGCCTGTCAGATGGAAAGGATCCAACATTGGGAAAATGGTCAGCGCCGAAATATAGACACGCCAATCGATGTCACGTGGGCCTGGGGTGGCAGGGCACAGGACGCACCCTCAGTGAGCAGGGGGAGAGAAGGACGGAAGCAGGGAGGAATTCCAGGGCCCTAAGCCTCGGCCTCTCTCCTGGTAGGGAAAGTGGGGCCAGCCTCCCTGCCGGCCAACTCGGTTCCACCTGGCCCCAAGCCTCTGTGCTCTAAGAAAACAAGCATCCTGTCCCTGGCTTGGGGGAATCTCTGGCTTCCAGGAAAGGACAGAGAGTACCCAACATCCCCCCACGTCTTCCAGGACTCTCTTGAACAGCAGGACACATACCCCACACTTTCCCCCTTCTCCCCGACAAACACAACCTTTCAGCTTCCGTGAAAAAAGTGAAAGAATCCCAGCTGGCCCAGGTCTGCCACCAGCCAGTCCCCAGCCAGGGCAGCCCAGCAATCCCTGGGGGGAGGGGGAGAACCGTCTCCTCTTCCCCCTCCACCCCTGGCAGGGCAAAAGGAAAGGCCCCAAGGGGCGAAGGGGCGAAGGGGCGAAGGGGCTCTTCCTAGAACAAAAGGAATCTGAGACCCAGGGACAAATTGGCTGGGGACCAGTCCCTGCCCTCAGGGGTTACAGCCAACAAGTATGTATTAAGAACTTACTGTACAATTTGCTAAGCCACCCTCCTAGAGACTTAACGAATTTCATACTCCTACTACCTGTGTTCGAGTGCCTATTTCAGAGGAGTCTCACCAACACTGAGTATTGAAATCCTATTTCATCTTTGCCAATTTGATAGGTTAAAAATTACTTATTTTTCTAATACTTTCAATTTGCATTTCTTGGATCACCAGTGTGGCTAAACACATTTTTAAGTTTACTACCATTTATATTTTTTCTTTAACAAATTGCCTGATACTTGTTTGCCCATTTTTGCTGAGATGCATTCAACTGTTCTCTTACCAGTTTAAGAGTTCACCATATGGTAAAAATATTAACCTTTTGTCACCTGTTACAAATATTCTTCCTGATTAGCTGTTTGCCTTGTAATTTTGTTAACTGGTATTACTGGCACAATTTTAAAATAGAGGTAAAGTCAAAGTTATCACACTTTTCCTTTAAAGTTTCTGCTTTTAGTAACATGCTCGGAAATTATAGACATAAACACCTGTATTTTCTTGCCTTTAAAAAATTTGAATCTCGGCCAGGCGCGGTGGCTCACGCCTGTAATCCTAGCAATCTGGGAGGCCGAGGCGGGAGGATCGCTTGAGGTCAGGAGTTCGAGACCAGCCTGAGCAAGAGCGAGACCCCATCTCTACTAAAAAAATAGAAAAGAAATTAGCCAAACAACTAAAAATAGAAAAAAAATTAGCCGGGCATAGTGGCGCGTGCCTGTAGTCCCAGCTACTCGGGAGGCTGAGGCAGGAGGATCACTTGAGTCCAGGAGTTTGAGGTTGCTGTGAGCTAGGCTGATGCCACGGCACTCTAGCCCAGGCAAGAAAGTGAGACTCGGTCTCAAAAAAAAAAAAAAAAAAATTTAAATCTCTAATCCACCTAGAATTTAGCTTGGCATAGTGTGAGAAAGAGAATCTAACTTTATTTTTTCTAAATAGTGAGCCAGTTATCCCAATATTGTTTAGTGAAGAATCGACCTCTCTTCTAAACCTTGAGTGTAGGTCTGTAAGAGGTAAGAAACAGACGTGGAGTCAAATATATCCTTTTCACTAAGAGAGGCCACGTGTGGCTGCCAGTCAGTTGTTCCCTTCTTCCTTCCTGCCTGGAGGTACAGGCTGGAAAGTGACAACCACTAAGAGAAGACAAAGTCAGAGCAGAAAGATACACTGAAAAGAGCCCAGGTCCCTCCAGGCATCACTGAGCAGGGACATCCGCCGCAGACGGCAAATCATCCGGATGCTTTATCTGCCATCTGCCAAACCACCCTTGGTTAGACTGTTCTTTCCATCTGAATACCCACGTAACTTGTATGTGACCCTTTCCTCTCTAATTTTATAATAATCACAATAAGAACTGCTAGGATTGATGGTCTGCACTAAGCAATTTGTTGCCATTATTTCATTTAATCCTTCCAACAATCTTAGTAAGACAGACTCTACAGTACTTCCTTAATCAATGACAGCTTTTCAGAGTAGAAAAGAGCAGCGGATTAAATGCAGACACTCTCCCTATTTCAGAAATACTGAAACAAATAACAAAAAGCATCTCAAACTTAAGGAAATTAATGTTGTGGGAGAGACAGGCTTTCACTGTGTTGCCCCGGCTGGTCTGGAACTCCTGGCCTCCAGCGATCACCCTGCCTTGGCCTCCCAATGTGCTGGGATTATAGGCCGTGAGCCACCGTGCCCAGTTCAGAAAACATTTTCAATCATCCTGTCAAGCCCCACTACTTCAGTTCGGGAATTCATCCTACAGAAACTGTCTTGAGCGGGGGTAAATATTTAGTTCTAAGGAGTTTATAGAAAGGTGCATTCAACAACAAACATGTATTACTGAGTGCCAAGTGTTCTAGGCACAGAGGATATAGCAATGGACAAAACAGAAAAAAATGTCCCACCCTCATGGCCCTGGAATTCTTGCAGTGCTTGTAACAGTGAAAAATTGCATGCAAACTCAATGTATGATAAAAGGGGATTGCTAACGTAAGGTAATCCATATGACAAAAATATACCCAGAGGGTAAGAGCGTGGGCTCTGAGTTAAGCAGACCTCAATCTGAATCCTGACTCTGCATTCACTAGCTTCAAGGCTTTGGGTCAAGTCAAAACTTAATGAGACCTATCTTCCTTAGATAGAAAAACAGAGGTACTAGGACTAGGGAGGGACTGTTTACAAAGGACATTACCGCCCCGTCCTGAATATAGCAGGCTGAATAGTACCCCTCAAAATTCTTGTCTACCCAAAATCTCAGAAAGTGACTTTATTTGGAAATAGGGTCTTTGCAGATTAAGTCAGTCAAGGATCTGAAGATGAAATCATCCCGGATTCAGGGTGGGCCCTAAACCCAACGATGCATGTCTTTATAAAAGAAGGGAGAGGGAGATTTGGACATACAGACACACAGAGGCGGAGATGAGAGTGATGTTGCCACAAGCCAAGGAATGCCAGGAGCCACAGAAGCTGGAAGAGGCAAAGAAGGACCCTCCCCTAAGCTGTAAGAGGGAACGTGGGCCGTGCTGACACCTTGCTGTGCTGACACCTTGCTGTCCGACTTTTGGCCTCCAGAAGTGCGAGAGGATAAATTTCTGTTGCACACACTAGGGAAACACTTCGGTGCTGGCATGAGGCTGGATCACTTTCAGCTGTGGTTGGCAGAATTCTAGGATGGCCCTAGTGACCCTCATCGCCCTTGTGTGTGGGCGCGATCGGATGAGACATCACTCCCGTGACTGCGTTACATTATCTGGCACAAGGCATTCTGCGGGCATTAGCTGACCCAATTAGCCGGGGAAATCATCTGCTTGGGCTAGCACTAATCCGACAGCCTTAAAAGGAGTGGGCTACTCCTGGCAAAGGGGACTGGAAGCACGAGAAGGATTCGACGTGGCAGAGAGGCTATGTTGCCAGCTTTGGAGACGGAGGGGCCACGTCGCCAGGAAATGTGGGGGGGGGGGGGCTCTAGGAACTGAGAGTGGCCCCTGGCAGCCAGCCAGCAAAGAAAACTGGGGGGAGGACCTCAGCCCTGTAGCCACAAGGAGCTGAATTCTGCCACAACCACGGCAGCCTGGCAGAGGCCCCCAACCTCCCTCCAATGAGAGGTGCCCCAGCTGGCACCTTGCTTATAGTCTTGTGGGACCCTCAGCAAACAAGCCAGTCATGCAATATCCAGACTTCTGACCTACAGAACTATGAAATGATAAATGGGAGTTGTTTGAAGCCACTAAGTGTGTCATACTAATACGCCTGCCTGCTCTGATAGATAGGTAGACCTCTACTCCCTGGAGCAGTAAAGTGACAAGTCCTGGTCACAGGTGGTAGAGCCAGGCTGGTCCAGATCTCTGAGCTCCTCTGTATTCCAGATCACTTCCCTTGAACCCATTCTACCGACAATGTTAAACACATGCCCACCAAGAGCAGGTGGCATAGAAATAAGGGGCAGTTGTTTCTGACCTTGGACCAGGCAGCCTTTTTCGCTTCTACCATCCGAGTACAGTATGTTCTCACCTCACAAAGAATTCTACAGCCAGGAACTGGACGAGAGTATTGACATATGCAGTTAGCAGGAAAGCAGCACAGTACAGAGGAGAGCGCAGTCACGGAGGCTCAGATCCCACAGGGGTGTTCCAAAAGGTACAGTGCTGACGGGGCGGTCGGTAAACCCTAGTGCGGCTCTGGGTACACAGTCACATAGTAACCAGGGACACTCACCTCTGCCTCCAGATGGTACCTAAAGGTGAGTTGAATTAAATAAATCTACAGTCCCCAGGAATAAATGTATGCAGATCAGCCACGACAGTAGCCAAAACCATTAGAAAACAACCTACAACCCAACTGAGAAAACGGTTGAGAGGGTTATTCACCACTGGAGAAAGAAGTTATAAATAACGAAAGGGGAGAAGACTAACATAAAATGAATCTGTGGTGTTAGACTGGAGCAAGAGGTTACCAGTATAAACTTATGTTTTTCAATATATATATACAGACAGAGATACTGAAATATAGATGTGTATGTGTACAGGGGCTAGTACATGTGTATGTATGCATGCATATATATTTCCTGGTTTTGTGTGCTAAGAGGACCTATTAATAGAAGCAATGATAACCCCAGTAGCTATGAGCACACCTAGCAACAAGATCTTGGTTTCTAAATACCATTCTCCAATAAAGGAAACCAGGACTACTTGGAGAAGTAGTTGATTCTAGGGCTGGGACAGGGAAGTTACAAGAAATTACAAGTAATTTGTGGTCCCAGAAATTAAGGAAATGTTAAAAAAAAAAAAATAGGGGCTTACAAGAACACAGGAGAAAACCTAAAGGCGCTCCTAAAACGAACAAAGCTAAAACAATTTGAGCCACAAATAATTAATGATAATATTCGATTTTAACCCATAGAATAAAACCTGATATAAATAATCAAATAAACAAATCAATGGGGAAGAAGGGCCAGCTCTTCCTTGCAACAGAATCCCAATAAATAAATGTAAAAGGGGTTGGTCCGAGTGCAGTGGTGTTTACAACTGATTGGTCACAACCAGTTACAGATTCCTTTGTTCCTTCTGCACTCCCACTGCTTCACTTGACCAGGTTTAAAAAATAAAAAATGTAAAAGGAAAGAGGGAAATAGAGAATCACTAGGCAAACACCACCATAATCATCGTTGCGGGCAGGATCCAGAGACAGATGCTAAAATTATGGGATCAAAGTATTATACAAGGAGAAACAGGATTTGCCTAGTCTCCAACAATATCCCGAAACTACAAAGGGAAAGAAAGACAGTAACTTTTCCAGCATGGAAATCCAGCAGACACCAACTTAACCAAGCGATCCAGGTGCACATCACAGTGAGACACACTGACGTGGTCAGTGCGTTGAAATGATGCTCTGACAAGGATGCACCATCATCTTTGTGGTGTTCTTCCCCGACACGCATGGCCTCATTCTAACAAGGAAAGAGGAAGTGAATGTTACAGATTGGAGCAGACTACAGAGAAACAACAACTAAACGCACAATGTGGGATCACAGATCAGATCCTGGAACAAAAAAGGGACATTTGTGAAAATACTGGTGACATTTAAATAAGGCCTGCAGTTTAGCTAATAATATTGTGCCAATGTTGACTTCCTGCCCTTGATAATTTCACTTTGGGGTGAGGAATATAAGGGAACTATTTGCTATGTTTTTGCAACACTAAGGAAATATACCAACATGTAAACCGAGATTGCCTCAGGGCATCAGGATTACAGACTCCCCGCTCCCCATACTCTTTTTTTTTTTTTTTTTTTTTTTTTGAGACAGAGTCTCACTCTGTTGCCCGGGCTAGAGTGAGTGCCGTGGGGTCAGTCTAGCTCACAGCAACCTCAAACTCCTGGGCTTAAGCGATCCTCCTGTCTCAGCCTCCCGAGTAGCTGGGACTACAGGCATGCGCCACCATGCCCGGCTAATTTTTTCTCTATATATATTTTTAGTTGTCTGGCTAATTTCTTTCTATTTTTAGTAGAGATGGGGGTCTCGCTCTTGCTCAGGCTGGTCTGGAACTCCTGACCTCGAGCGATCCACCCGCCTCGGCCTCCCAGAGTGCTAGGATTACAGGCGTGAGCCACCGCGCCCGGCCCCCATACTCTTTTACACTCTATTTTTCAATAAGCATGCATTACTTTTGATCATCAGAAGAAAATGAGGTTTACAAAAATACTGAACTGTTTGGGGGATTCTGTGGGGTACAGTCTCTGAGAGAGACTTGTAAGGGCTGTGATAATGTAGGCTGGAAATGAGAGCGTGCCATGCTTCTGAGCGAGGGCTAAGGAAGGAGGCAAGAGGTTGGACTGGTGCAGAGGACACGGCTTAGGGGCCACAAGTTGCTCTAGGTAAGAGCGGGCTGGTGGGCTGCACCCCAAGACAGACGGCCGCTGACACAGAGCAGTAAGACTTTGATATGGAAATAGCTCAGAGTTCAGAGAATATTGATACCGTAGACCCCCAGAACCCTTCGAAAGTCCTGGACCCAACCTAAATTTCCAGCCGGGTATAGCTTGCTGCCCCCTCTCTCAGCAGCTCTAGCCACCCCTGCCAGTATCCATACAACTCTCCTTGCTGGGACCCTGCTCTCCCCCTCCTTCCGAGCTTCAGAACCAGGCTCAGTTCCACCTCCAGGAAGCATCCCTTGAATGCCCCTGCTCCAGCTGCCTTTCCCTCCTCTGGCTTCGCCAAGTACCTGGAGTGTCTGTTCCACTCACTGGAGCTTAACGAAGGCCACCGACGGCATCTGACTCTCCACGCACGGCTCACAAGCACCCCGGGAATGCAGGCTGTGTTGCCTGTCTGTCTTCATAGAGGAGAAGCTCTCCTAGCCAACCTCCACCACTGAGGGTCACTTGCCAAGAGTCAGCTATGCCTACTCCCAGACCTCTTTATGCCAGGTCCATTTGTCTTAAGGATTACAATTTATTTAAAGAGTAATTGAAAAACGAATGCAGAGAGAAAAAGTTCTGATTTCTAAGAAAATTAAACCAAGTGATCCAGGACAGCAATTCTGAAATTGCGGTCTTTAAATGACTCCAATTTTTGTTATAATATTCAGACGTTAAAAGCTTTTCACTCTCATTTTTCGGAGGACACATGGAATGTCATGAATGTGTCATCTTGAGTTTTCTAGAAATTTCTAAGGTAGAAGTTTAGGGTATAAATATGTGTTTTCAAAGATTAACACAAGTTTGTTCTCTGGACTTTTAGCTGAGATCTTACCAACAAATTTAAGTTATATCTACAATAATCTATCATTATAATCCTATAAATCATCATTTTGAAATCCTGTAGATGTGCAAAAATATAACAAGGCCGTTCTCACTCTTTATTTTGGAAAATAGTTATTTTTCATGAAATACGCTTTTTATGTGAACGTGAAATGGCCTTATTTTTGTTTTTTTAAATGAATATTTCTTAATTTCTCAGTTTTAATTTTTAATTAGATAGCTACGTAAGTAAAAGACATAAAGAGTCCTAGGATCAAAAAGTTTGAGAATTACTAATGTAGGAAGACTTGCTACAAATGAAAAAAAAATAATAAATTGCAATTAAATTTAGGTGTGTATATAAAAGCAGTTGGATTCTGAATAGACTGGTTTGCAAATGTCTTTTTTCACTTTTTTTTTAATGAAAGGTAATTAACAGATGTATTTAACCTTTTGCCTAGCAATCCCACTGCACGGAATTTACTCTGAGGTCATACTTTGCATGTAGAAAATATCATTTGTACAGTTATTCATCACAGCATGGTGTGTAATGGTAAAATACTGAAACCACTGGAAGGCCGAGGCGGGTGGATTGTTTGAGCTCAGGAGTTCGAGACCAGCCTGAGCAAGAGCAAGACCCCGTTTCTACTAAAAAAATACAAAGAAATTAAGTGGACAACTAAAAATACATAGAAGAAAATTAGCCAGGCATGGTGGCTCATGCCTGTAGTCTCAGCCACTCGGGAGGCTGAGGCTGAAGGATTGCTTGAGCCCAGGAGTTTGAGTTTGCTCTGAGTTAGGCTGGCGCCACAGCACTCTAGCCCAGGCAACAGAGTGAGGCTCTGTCTCAAAAAAAAAAAAAAAATACTGAAACCAACCCAAGGTGGTGGTGATGGGGGGGGCGGGGGAAGACAATGTGTGTTAATTAAAAAAAAATGATGGCACTTCCAAATTATGGAATATTACACAGTTATATTAAGAGAATGCTGAAAGCATTCCCTGTGCCGAGATGAAAAGATCTAATAGAGTTGCTAGGTGAAACAAACAAGGTGCTGAACAGTGTCTAAAATGCTACCTTGCAGCATTTATAAAAGACGGGAGGGCAGGGTTTTGCTCTGTTTTTTTTTTTTTTTTTTTTTTTTTGCCATTTTGATTTTTGAACTATGTGAATATAGAGCCTAGTGAAAAAAATTTAATAAAACAAATGGGAAATCACAGGCAATATACTTAGGTGTGATTCTTATATTCAAACTATTTGTAAATTTAATTACAGGGCTCAAGAAACTCAAAGACAAGGCTGTGGCCCTGAAGTTTCGGTGAATAAAAAAATACATACATGTTTTAACGTGTATTTTTTTTTTTTAAATTCCCAACTTTTAACTGATGTTATTTATTAACGGCTGAGTGTACTAAGAGAGCCATGAGGGACTCATTGGTAACAAATTCAGGGCAGTCACTTTCTCATTCCACCAAACCCTAGGACTCTCCCGGGCCTCCTGCTAGAGGAAGACAGTTCAGAGGCCTAACAACAGTCGGATCTCCAGTTGCCACGACAGGGAATTCGATTTCCCCCAGCTGGGCACCCCGGGCTCCCTTGGCAGCCTGGTTCTATGGCTGCCCAGCCTCCTGTCCTGGTGCAAGTCGCTCCCAATCCCACCTGGGTCCAATCAGGGCCCCCTCTGGAAGGCTGGGTGCCCACAGCAAGGGTGGGGACGAGGCAGTGGGGCTTGGAGACCCTGCAGTGAGGCTGCCCTGCCCCCCTGGGAGGGCATGAGGCCCTGGCTGCCAGCAGTCCTGAGTTAACGGACTCTGGACTCCTTATCTGTTGGCATTCTGCCAGCCTGCCAGCCTCGAGGTCAGAGAAGTCCCACTGTAGACAACTAGTGAGTCCTGGCAGGCCCAGCAACAGGACCCCCCCCCCCCCCATGCCTCCAGGGCATCTGGAAGGAGAAAGAAGTAGGAGATGCCACCAGAAGAAACTAACATTTCCCCTTTACCAGCCTCCCCCCAAATAAGCACTCGGACAAGTGGCTCCTTCCTCTTCTAGTTTCCAAGGAAAAGACTGTGGCTGTCATAAATGTCACCATCACATTTAGGAATAAAAATAGAACCTGTCTTTGGTCTTCTCCAACAAGTCTCTTGGCCACTAGCAGCCTGTAACTTGGGAACACCAACTCACCTCTGGATCTCACCTCTCTGGACCCACTTTCTGTCCTTATAAAACAAAGGAGCTGCTCTCAGAGACTGCCAAGTTTTATAGTCTATAAAAGGGCTGAGCATTGCTTTCTTCAGGCCAAGTGCGCACAGGTTATTACTCTGCCATAGTGGGGAGAGGGAGGTCTGGATTCCCAGGTGCACACAGCACAGCTTAGACCCAACACCCTAAATATCGGACACGGACTGAGGCTCCTCCCAGAACAGTGGGGTGTGAGCAGGTAAGGACAGAGGAAGAGGGCAGGATGCGCTTGAAAACAGAGCCAGTCCTGTGACTGATATATACCATGTACGTGTATACACACACACACACACACACACACTGTTACTTGTTACTCCTTCTTGGCTATCATCAGTCCAGAGAAGGAGTAATTCTTCTCTGAAGAAATCATAGTAATTCCCAGAACTAAAGGTGGCAAAAAATTTTCTTTTTTCCCCTAAGATTGCCCAATGGATCTTTGGGGACAACCCCTGGCAGGCCACCGAGAGGACCTACCCAGAAGACCTACCCAGAAGGGCAGGGAAATTGCACTCATGCTGCTCAGGAAGAGATGAATCAGCCCCATGTCTGGGCTCGTACCAATCCTGACCAGCAGCTCCTGGGACCCCTAACTAACCCACTCCACCCCACAAAGATGATGAAGATGATGAAGTCGATGAGCACAAGCCCTCTACTATGTTCCAGGCACAGTCAAACCGCGCCCCCCCAGCCCAGTGAGGATGTTCTTTCTCTCCAATGAGAGTCTGCACTGGAAGGGCAGCAGCCAGGCCACCCACACCCACCACGGAGGCACAGCACAGACCAGGCACTGTGTATTTACGTGCTGAGAGTCACGGAGCTCTGGGACCTCTCGGAGACCACAATACCCTTCTTCTTGACTAAACCACAAGGCCAATAACGCAGCTACCCCTGCCCCCGCCCACTCAGGTCAGTCTACTTCTAGACTCCGCACTGGCTGGCTCACCCTGGGCTCACCCTGTTGATCAGTCACACCTGGCTCTTATCTCCTCCTCAGCCCTGCCCTCTCCCGGGTCCCGGAGGCCAGGTGAGTAACAAAAGACAGACTGAGCAGGAAGAAGGGGCAATACTCCGGGTCTCCCTCTAGTCAAACCAACTGCAGGAAGAGGACCACTAGTCTATCTCTGATGACCAAACAACTGATGGAAAGCTCACCTCTCTGAGCCTCCAACAGGAAATGGAACACGTGGCATGTGGCTTTTAATTCTAGCTGCTAAAAGTTATGATTCTGGACATTTCTTTTCTCGTTTCATCAAGAAGGCAAGCTCCTCTGAGTTTTCAGGGCTTGTGTTTTAAGAGGTAAGGATTTCAGAATTGCATATACCGTGGCTAAGAGTACTGACCTTGGTACTGCCCTGACCCCTCCCAAGGTCACAGAGCAAGTTAGGAGCAGAGCAGGGACAGAGGCCAGGGGAGACTCTCAGGCCAGTCCCCAGCACACTCCAGCATCACCACTCCCAGCAGGAGCACGCTTGTCCCAGTGGCCTGGGGCTCTTGGGGAAGAGCCACTGAAGATACAAATCCAAACCCAGAATTGCTCCAGGAAGCAGGGTCAGGTACAAGCGGCTCCTGCCCCACCCTTCCATTTAGGCCACAAGACAGCACTCAGCCACTCACCCAATTGTGTTCGGAGTCCTCTCGTATACCTAGGCCATTTAACTATTTGGCGAAGCACCCTTTTTGGAACCCAGGTCAACATTTGATCCTCAAAACTAAACCCAGAACCCAGAGCTGAGAAATTTTCCTGGCTTACTTGGACCTCCGGGTCACACGATAAAACCGCTTGGATGGCTACTCTGTCCCACTGCCTTCCTTAGCCCCCCGAGAGAGGGCAGCCCGACCCAGACCACCTAACTTGATCAGTCAGGACCAAAAATAGCCAAAAGCCATCCTCACGGGTTAGCCAGGCTGGAGTTTCACTCGGTGCCTTCTCTGCCATTCTCCAGCTACCGGTGAGCCGGAAGATTTGGGACATTTACCTTTAGCTGGGAGGTGGTACGGTAAGGGACGGGAGGGAACTTGGACACAGTTCCTGGAAAGCAAAGTCCAGATACCCGCGCCCCGCAGGGCCGCCCCAAGAGCTGCCCATCAGATTGGGCCATCTGCCCTGCTTTCCCTGTGCTCCGTGTCCGCGGGTCCAGGGAGGCTGCCTCAGCCTTTCAGCGGCTCCCCACGTTCTGGGCACCCTGCTCCGGCTCACCCATCCCGCGCTCTCCAGCCGAAGGGGCGGCGGCTGTGACCTCCCTCCCCTGCCATCACAGCCCCGCGGCCAGGTGCCGCCTCCACCCGGCCGGCCGGGCCGTGCGCGGGGCCCCGGAGCGGCTCCCGGTCCTCGGCGCCGCGGCGCCCCCGCCCCCACCCGGAGCCCCCAAATCCTGGAGCCGCGCTGCCCCTGGGCGCCGATGCCCGGCCGGTGGCACTGCGCGGCCCCCGCCCGCACGCCGCCGGCCCTCACCTGGCGCTCCCGAGGACGGCAGCCGGCCCGCGCAGCCTCACCCGCAAGGCCCCGGACGGCCCGCAGCGGCAGGAGCGGCTCAGTCCGTGCGTCCGCGCAGGCACCGCGCGCCCGACCCCCCTCCGTGCGTCCGGCCCCCGGCGCGGCGCGCATGCCCGGCTATATACCCCGCGCGTCACGGCGGGCCCGCCCCCGGCCCCGCCCCGCCCTGGCCTCCCCCGCGCCTGCCACGTGGGGCCGCCGGGCAGGGACGTGCGTGAAGAACCGGCGCGCGCCGGGGACCCGGCCAACCCGCGCCCTTCTGCGCCTCCCAGCCCGGGCTCGGGTCTTGGCTCGCTGGCTTCATCCTTCGACCCTTCCGCCAATTCCACTCGACTCACCGAGGCCCCCCAGGCTGCCGCTTCCTCTGGAAACCTACACCTAAGGCCCCCGCCCCTCCCCCGTACCTGGGACGCTCTCACACCCGGCGCCCATCAGCACCCTCCTGGGAGTTGTGTGCGCTACTCACTTGATAAGTATATGCATTTTACCACTTCTGATTAACCCAGAAAGCTACTCTCTTCCCTCCCCAAATCTGCAATATACTCTAGAAAGGGACGCACGCATAGACGTTTCTTTTGCATATTCCCACCATCCAAAAGAACCAAAATTTCCTATTCCAGTTCCAAATAAATCATATTATAGTCACTTCTCAAACTAGATGTTGCACCGCTTCCCCACAGATTCGTAAGGAGCCACGTCTATTACCCCAAAGCTGGGAGAAATGTTAATTTTGTGTGAGGAGTCCTGGCAGTCTCTTCCGCTGTGGGACAGGCCTATAGAGATGGATATCAGGCCTGGGAAATGCAGATTTATGGAGAAAATAAACCACCCATTAAACTCCCATTGTTCTCTACCCCAGGACATCAGGACTACTTCCTCTGCAGCTAAGCCAGCTGCCACCTGGGTCTAGAGCGACCCAAAGGAAGGGCTTTAGTAGAACTGTAGCTGGTTAGTACTGGAGCCCTGTTCTAGCACAAAGACAGTGTCCAGCTGGCACTACCTCCCTCTGAATTTGCGCGGGGAAGGGGACAACATCCCGCTCTGCGCAAGTCTTGCGAGAGCCCCCCGACGGCGGCAGTGCTAAGGAGGGAAGGAAAGCAATGCTTGGAGCTGTCGCCAGAAGAATCCAGCAGCTTGCCCTTGGCCAGGCCAGAGCAGGCCAGAGTCTTCATGTCACTTTTGAAGAGGCTAACCTGGGCCCTGGGTGTTTCTAAAATTCAATTATCCTCACCCTGTAATTACAGTGCTCCGGTGGATAAGGGGGGAGTGGTGATCTCTCTCATTTATTTTCCAAGTGATTTCAAAGTAATGGTATCTCTTGCAGAATTTCCCATGGAGCCCCTCCATCCTTTGTAATAGCCCTTTGTATTTCTTTCTTGGTTAAACTCATAGCATTTTCCAGGCATTATGTCATCCGTTTGGGACTCCAATCCCACCTGCAGTGGGCTGTCAGAAATGGCCCTGTCCTATCGCATCTTTTCTTGAAGTACTATTCATAGAAAAGGAATGAAAAGGCCCCCCAAAGATAAAGCGAAATAAGCATGCTTCAGACACATGGAGAGCTCTGAATGGTATGAAGCCTGCAAATACATATCCTAAAGCAATGTTAATCTCCTCTTAAAACCAAAGTCCAAGAGCAATCCCATTGCTTTTCCAGGTGAGGTGTCGCTACTGCATGCCAGAGCCCAGAGCAGAGCATAAGGCACTGGTCAGGAAGGCTGCAGAGCAGAGGTGGCAGGCCCAGACACCCTACCTCGACACCCCACCGCAGGGCCTATCACCGCTTCTCATTTTTTGCAACCAGACTAAAGGTAGGACTGCCAAAGTCCATATGCAAGGACCAGAGCTGATAAGCTATCAGCAATCCATTAGAGGAATACAATTAATTATTAACACAGCTTGAAATCAAAAGGTCTTAACTCCATGTCCACCCCCACACAAAATTCTTTAGGTACACCCTAACTAAATCCGACCTTGTTGCTGAGCAGTAAAGTCTCTCATGCCCCGTGCCAGGTGTGGGTCCCAATTCTCTCTTCCCTCCATTTGATATGCCCTTTTTCCCTCTCATCACCCATTGCCACTTGTCAAAATTCTAACTTTCCAGTCACTCCCCTTCAGCAAGCGTCCTAATTCTTCTCAAGTACATTTGATCTACCCTTTCAAATTTTGACTGTAACCCACATTAAAAAATATTTCGCAGAACAACTCCAGCATAAATAATATATTATTATTATTATTTTTTTGTTGTTGTTGAGACAGAGTCTCACTTTGTTGCCCAGGCTAGAGTGAGTGCCGTGGCGTCAGCTTAGCTCACAGCAACCTCAAACTCCTGGGCTTAAGCGATCCTACTGCCTCAGCCTCCCGAGTAGCTGGGACTACAGGCATGCGCCACCATGCCCGGCTAATTTTTTCACTCTATATATTTTTAGTTGTCTGGCTAATTTCTTTCTATTTTTAGTAGAGACGGGGGTCTCGCTCTTGCTCAGGCTGGTCTTGAACTCCTGACCTCGAGCAATCCTCCTGCCTCTGCCTCCCAGAGTGCTAGGATTACAGGCGTGAGCCACCGCGCCCGGCCATGCATAAATAATATAGCAAACAAAAATTTCATGAAATGTCCTTAAGATATGCAAGGCACTAATATTTCATATTATAGTTCAATTTTTTAAAAAGTGGTCACAAACCTACTAAATTGATTTCATGACGATTATTGGGTTGTGAGCCACAGAATTAAAACTTTTTATGGTTTATGGTACTTACAAGTTTCCCTTAAAATTATTTCATTTCTATCACTAACCTTATTAATCAGCCTTTTTTTTTTTTTTTTTTTTGAGACAGAGTCTCACTCTGTTGCCCAGGCTAGAGTGCCGAGGCGTCAGCCTAGCTCACAGCAACCTCAAACTCCTGGATTCAAGCGATCCTCCTACCTCAGCCTCCCGAGTAGCTGGGACTACAGGCATGCGCCACCATGCCCGGCTAATTTTTTCACTCTATATATTTTTAGTTGTCTGGCTAATTTCTTTCTATTTTTAGTAGAGACGGGGGTCTCGCTCTTGCTCAGGCTGGTCTTGAACTCCTGACCTCGAGCAATCCTCCTGCCTCTGCCTCCCAGAGTGCTAGGATTACAGGCGTGAGCCACCGCGCCCGGCCATAATCAGCGTTGATTACAAGAGATTTCCCTATATAATACCTGTATCACCTAATGTAACACCTTGCACATAACAGATTCTCAATAAATATTTATTGGATAACAAGCCTGCTCACTGCAAGTTTGATGTTGGGCAATATTTAAGGAAACAGAGCACAAAATCTGACATTTTCGTTGCTACTGTTTCTTTTCTGACAAGATGCCACAGCCACCTGCCAAAAAAGATAGTGACACGGATTTCCCGGAGCTGAGGTGAGTGGAACAGCCTTGGGAAGGAAGCCAGAGAAGTGAGACTCCGGCCCTGCTTGTGCGTAGGGTGGGGCTGGCGACTCAGACAATCAAAGCCCCTTGGGTGGTTTGTGTTGACAGGTAGGCAGGTGATCAGCAGGGTGGGGACAAGATCCCTCTTCCTGTCCCTAGCTCACAGGCTCGTTCCAGAGAGACTACAGCTTTTCTTACAGCCTGACAGGAGATCAGCGACCAGATTTCTCTGATACTTTCTTGGGGAAAAACGAATTTGCTATGTTTTGACAGGGCTTGACAAATTTAAGAGAGTTGGAAGGAATATGAAGGTTCTAGTCAACCCACGATCATGTCAGAGGACTCAAGTACTAGCTCTCTACACTCTGTTAGCCCAGAGTTAGAATAGCTTGAAGCCTCGACTGTGTGTTGGTCATCTCTGTTACCATCTGATGGTTTCAGCAGATCAAAAAAAAAGACACTCGGGAAAAATAACACTTCAGTAAGTAATTGATAAGAATTTGTTCATCTTGTCTAAGTTGTCTAATTTGTTGGCATAGAATTGTTCATAGTGTCCCCTTATCATGCTTTTTTTTTTTTTTGCCTGTAAGGTTGATAGTAATGTGCCCTCTTTCATTCCTGATTTCAATAATTTGAGTCTTCTTTTTCTCTTGGCCAGTCTAGCTAAAAGTTTGCTCATTTTATTAATATTTTCAAAGAACCAATTTATGGTTTTTTATTTTTCTCTATTGGTATTCTGTTCTCTGTTTCATTAATTTCTGCTCTGGTCTTTATTTTTAAAGTGTTATTTTTGTCCTCACCTTTCGATGAATGTTTAGCTGGGAACAGAATTCCAAGTTGACAGTTGCATTTTTAAGTTATTATTCCTTTTGTCTTAATGCATCTGTTGTGGCTCATGAAGTCTGCTGGTAGGTTTACTGCCTTTGTAAGCAATCTCTTTCACTTTTGGTTGGGTGTGGTTTATTTTTAATTGACAAATAATTGTATACGATGTGATATTTCAATACATGTACATATGGTAGACTGATCAAATCAGGGTAATTAGTTTATCTATCACCTCAAAAAAAATTTTTTTGCCTTGTCTTTGTCAGGCTTTTTTAAATATTATTTCTTTATGGTAAGTACATTTGAAATCCTTTTAGCTATCTTGAAATATATTCATTAACTACAGTAACTTTGCTGTGCAATAGAACTTAGAGCTTATTCCTTCTAACTGTAACTTTGTACCCTTTGACCAATGTCCCTTTCTCTGTCCACCTCCCCGCCACCCATCCAGCCCCTGGTAACCACCATTCTCCTCTCTGCTTCTGTAAGCTCGAGTTTTTTAGATTCCACATATAAGTGACATCATACTGTATTTGTCTCTCTGTGCCTGGTTTATTTCACTGAACAATGTCCTCCAGGTTCATCCAGGTTGTTGCAAATGACAGAATGTCCTATTTTTTTTTAAAGGCTGAATAGTATTCCATTGTGTAAGTACCACATTTTTCTAATCCATTCATCCGTTGATGGGCACTGAGGTTGTTTCCACATCTTGACTATTGTGAGTGAATAGTGCTACAGTGAACAAGAGAGTGCAGCAATCTCTTCTGCATACTAATTGCAATTTCTTTGGGTATATACCCAGTAGTGGGATTGCTGAATCACATCTGGTTGTTTTTAAGACTCTGTCTTTGGTGTTCTGTAGTTTCACTACAGTATATCCAGCACTAGATATGGTTTTCTTTATCCTCAATGTTTCTTCAATTAGATGATTCATATCTGTCTTTAAATTCTGGAAAATTCTCAGTCCTTATGTCTTCCAAATTGTCTTTCACCCTATTTTAACCTGCAGGAACTTCTCTTAGACAAATGTTGGACTTTTTCACTCTCTCCTCTCTCTTCTCTTCTGTAGCTCCTGTTCATTCCTCTGGGCTGCAATCCAATGGACTGCAATGGTTTCCGCAGGGCTCTGGAACTTTCACCAGTCTGGGCCAATCTTTATGTTAATTTTTCAGCCTGGGGCCCTTTACTATGCTGGTAATAGAGATTCAGACTACACACACCTGAATCTGGCCCAGGCTTGGGGATTTCTCATGGAGGCTTTGTTATCCCTACCCATTTCTTGGGTTTCCTTGCTGCTGCCCTAGGACGGTTGGCCAGGGTTTTCCAGTCCCCTTCCAGCTTTCTTCCTCCAAGGGACTCAACTCCAGCAACCCGGCACCTCACAGGGTCTGAGGCCACATCTCTTGTCCTTACCTGGAAAGAAAGACCTCGGTGCTCCTGCCTCTGCATTTTGTCCAGAACTCCGAGAGCTGTGCTAAGACCGCTGTCGGCCCTGCTTTTCTTGCACCGGATATTAGCCTTCTTCCCTCCCTCCCCACTCTCTTCTTTCCTTCCTTCCTCCCATGTCCCCCAAGGTCAGCTACAGTAAAAAAATTTTTTTTTTCCTATTTTGGCCAACATTTTCCAGAATGGTCAGCTCAGTCTGCCATGTTGCTAGAAGTCTGTTTTCCTCATACTTTTAAAAAATAGACTTTCTTAGAGCTGTTTTAGGTTCACAGCAAAATTGAGCAGAAGGTAACAGAGATTTCTCATGTTCCCCTGGCACCCACACACACACACAGCCTCCCCCACTACCAACATCCCACCCACAGTGGGACATTTGTTACCAATGATGAACCTACACTGACACATCATTATCACCCCAAGTTCACAGTTTACATCAGGGTTCACTCTTGGCATTGTACCTTCTATGGGTTTTGAGATTCATGACATGAATTCACCACTACGGTATCATAGTGAATAGTTTCACTATCCTAGAAATCCCCTGTGCTCCACCTATTCATCTCTCTTCCCACAACCTCTGATTCTTTTACTATTGCCACATTTTGCCTTTCCCAGAATGTCCTATGTTGGAATCATACATTATGTAGCCTTTTCAGATTGGCTTCTTTCACTGAGTAACATGCATTTAAGTTCTTCCATGTCTTTTCGTGACTTGATAGCTCATTTCTTTCTAGCACTGAATAATATTCCACTGTCTGGGTGCACGACAGTTTGTCCATTCACCTACTGCAGGACACCTTGATTGTTTCTAAAGTTTTAGAAATTATGAATATAGCAGCATCCTGGCTGCTGCACATGTCCGTGTGGAGGTTTTTGTGTGGACAAGTTTTATCTTTGGGTAAATACCAAGGAGCATGACTGCTGGATCATACAGTAAGATGTTTAGCTTTGTAATACTATTTAGTTTTGTAAAAAAAAAAAAAAAAAAAAAACTTTTTCCAAAGTGGCTGTACCATTTTGCATTCTCACCAGCAATGAATGGGAGTTCCTCAGGCTCTACATCCTCACCCGCATTTGGCATTGTTAGTGTTTGGATTTTGGCCATTCTAACAGGTGTGTAATGGTAGCTTGTTTTAATTTGCAATTACCTAAGGACATATGATGTTGAGATCTTTTCATACGTGTATTTGCCATCTGTTCATCTTTGGTGAACCGTTCAGGTCCGCTGACCTTTTTTAATTGAGTTGTTAGCTTTCTTATTGTTAAGTTTTAAGAGTTCTTTGTGTATTTTAGATAACAGCATTTTATCAGACGTGTTTTGAAAATATTTTCTTCCAGTCTGTAGTTTGTCTTCTTCTTCTCTTGAATTTCCTCATTTTTTTTAAAAAAGAAAGAAAGTCCAGACAGGAAAAGTTAGTATGAGACTCAGATGAAGCTAGCCACAGAGCCAAAAATGAAAAAATCAGGTCTTCTCTAGTAATTCCAAATCTCTGAGAAGTTAAATTTGAGGCCCAGATTTTAAGGATTTCAGTATAAAAACTTCAATAGTCATTTCTAAAATTCTTTCCTTTTTCACACCATTCAACAAAATGCTGCCCAAACAAAAAGGCCCTGTCACACTGTACAGGAATCCCCCCCTTATCTGTGCTTTCACTTTCTGAGGTTTCAGTTGCCCTTGAGCAACTAGGATCCAAAAATATTACATGGAAAATTCCAGAAATGAACAAGTCCTAAGTTTTAAATTGCATGCTATTCTGAGTAGCATGATGAAATCTCATGTCTTTCTGCTCCAGCCCACTGGGTGTGTATCCTCCCTGTAGATGCCACCCCCCCCCACCCATTAGTCACTTAGTAGCCATCTCGGTTATCAGACTGAAATAACATAGTACTATATACATGTAGGGTTTGATACTATCTTGGGTTTCAGGCATCCGCTGGGGGTCTTGGAATGAATCCCCTAAGGAAAAGAGGGGACAACTCTACAGAAATTAGGTTCTTTCTAGAATGATTCAAGAAACACTGCATCATTTAAGAATGGAGTTTCTAAATAAATAGAAAAAAATCACAGTGTTCTAATGGGAAGCAGTGATGAAGCCAGCAGCCAGATTTCTTTGGGAAGGTACTTTTTTTTTAATTTTTAATTTTTATGGATACATGGTTGCACACATTTATGGGGTACATGTGATGTTTTCATGCAAGCATACAATGTGTAATGATCAAATCAGGGCAATTGGGATATTCATCACCTCAAACATTTATTATTTCTTTGTATTATGAACATTCCAATTCCACACCTCTGTTTATAATTTTGAAATATACAATAAATTATTGTTAACTATAGTCACCCTATTGTGCTAATGAACATTAGATCTTATCCCTTCTATCTAACTGTATTTTTGTACCCAGGGGAAGTACTTTTAATGGTTACAGACACACCATGAGGTGTACGTATGTACAGAAGGGCAGGCATTAAAAAAGAGGTGGTGGGGAGGCTGCCTCGGAAGCTGACTCTCTCTGGCTCTCACTTAGGCTAAGAGAAGTTGTCTGATGGGCAAAGAGATCAAAAAAACAAGACAAAATACATACACACGCAGAATATAAGTGCCTCATCTGTCCCTGAAGTGAGACTGCTAGTGTCTTTTCCAGTACGTCTTACGATCCAGCGCGTGGTGAAACCACCCGGCTACTGACGCTGGAGCTGCCCTTGCGTGCACGGTGACAAGTGGAGCTGCTAGCAAGTGCTGCAGCTCCCTGAAGGGAAAGAGCTGTAACAATATAATAAACAACACCGTTGCAAACGCAACTACACATTTATACAAATCTGTTTTTATTTCCTACCCCATGACCCAATCATTTGGCGTTAAAACTGAAAAACAAGGCAAGAAAACCAAGAATAAAAAGGGAAGACACTTTTGTATTATATGTACTCAAATATTTGTCTGTTCTCATTGTCTATGAGAAACAGAATACTAGGAAATCCAACTTCAACAGAGAAATTCAAAATGCTTCCAAAGAAAATCAGAAAACTGATCTGTTAGGCCAGAGACCAGTGGTTCACGTTGTTTAATTCTGTGGTTTTAAAATTCCAGGTCTTAGCCTCACCCTGTGTCCCACACTCCAAATAAAACCAGAAGGGCACTTGAGGACCAGCAACACTCATCCGTCCTCAACTCTGCTAAGTGCTGCAACAAACTGAAAACTTCCTTGGTTTTCCTCTTTTAAGGAGTTTTATGCTAAAGTTTCTCTTCCCACAGTCATATATAAAATGGGTATTTCTGTTTTGTTCCCTCCCTGCCATCATACCAAAAAATAAATAAATAAATACAAACTAAAAAAAACGTTAAATAAGACTGGCTTTTAAAACCCAGTAAAGCAAGATAAGACAGAATTAAGCCTGAGAGGACTGGGAGAAAATTTTAAATCAGGGAGAGGGGGAGAAAAAACACAGGAAAAAAAGTGCTTTTCAAAAACACTGAAACCCACAGAAAGAGGGACAACTTTCTAAACCGTCTGGACTTTGGTAGAAGTGTCACGTTTTCCAAACCAACTTCTGGAAATTTTAACTTGGATTCAGAAAAATTCCTAGCGAAGAAATGAGCCAACAGCCAGGAAAAGGTTATTATGCAAGAGAAATGAGTAATTCCATTTACAAACATATAGAAACAAAAATGAAGGTCACACACCTGGGAGAAAAGTTCAATAAAAACTCACACCCCTCTGCCAAACTTTCCTAGCTGTTGAATTTTTTCCACGTGTTCTGATTGTTATTTAAAAAACTAAAACTTAGCCAGGTGTGGTGGCATGCGCCTGTAGTCCCAGCTACTTGGGAGGCTGAGGCAGGAGGATCACTTGAGGCCAAGAGTTCAAGACCAGCCTGGGCATCATAGCAAGACCCTGCCTCTAACAAAAAACAAAACCAAAACTAAAACTTACGGAAGATCAGTCACAAAGAGCAAAGATGTGTGTGCACACGTGCCCATTTGGGGGAAGGAAGCAATGCTATGCTGAAAAGTAACTGAAAGCTACAGAAAAACTTCATGTGGACTCTCTCAAGAGGCCACAGAATAGGTGAAAACCACTTTCAAATCCAACTCAAGTGACAGGCATCATAAACTCAATCCCCAGACGAGATTAAGTCATCAAGGGCCCGACTATGCCACAAGCTGGTTTTACTACACAACGTGCACACCTGCAGCAATAGAAATATCTATTTGAAAAATGTCGCTTCACAGGCCTGCTATGACCTTACCCAGCTGTCCAAATAAAGTAACTCTCTCTACTTTGAGAAACCTGCAATGACTTCATTCATTATCACCTCTGGCACCAGAAATGGGAGCTGCTTAGTAAGCACAGCTTAGAGGTGCAATTGCTGCTTCTGCAGGTTTCTACAGCTCTGTTGGCTTTGGACGCCCTTAACGGCTCCCCCGGCTTCCCCCACTCCATGTGTGCGCAGCGGTGGGGTACTCCCACCACGTGCTCCACAAAGGCAACAGGGCAATTTCCAGCTTATACTTAAAAAGGAACTTGCTTTTTCGTGATACCTGGTTTAAGAGGAAAAAAAAAAAGAAAGAAAAGAATCTTATCCTAACAGAGTTGGAGGAAGGGGAAACGCCAACACAAAACCCACTTCGTTCTCTGCTGGTTCTGCAAGAGTCCCAGTGGAGTTCGGAAATGGACCTTCTCCTAACCAGCCTGCACGCAGGCGGCGCGGTCACAGGAAGAACAGGTTCTCGCACAGCTGCATGGCTGGTTCGTGATGTAAGATCTGTCCTGCCAGGAAAGCTAGCTTGTGGGCATACTTGCAGGGCGCTGGGACTCGGATGGTACCAGGCCAGTTCCAGTACATGTGGCACAGTTTGAACGTCAACCTGTAGGCCAAGAAGAAAACAGGATCCTCGTCACCCTCCACCTCCAATTTAGGGCATGATTACATACCTGCAGGGATACGGCACACAGCATACTGTCCTGAAAACTGTGGAACTGAGGAATACACGATGCAGCTTTTTGGAATCATAATTTTTAAGTGGAATTGTTTCTACTTCCATTACCCGTAAGTCAGACGACATGGGTAAATCCCCTCACTTTAGGCATCTCCTTATTTTATATATCAACAAAGGAAAACAACACAAAGAGAAAATCCTTTTTGTCTACAAGAAAAGGCCGCACAGGGTTTGGTACCCCAGCAGGGTACGTCTACAATCTGATCTCAAGGGCACCGGGTCTCCTATCTGGCTGTTTGTCATCATCACCTGGAACAGTTTTTAAAAACACAAATGCCTCAAAATGCTTGGGGGTGAGCCTGCCATTAGTATTTTCTTTAAAGCTCTTCAAATCATTTTAATGTAAAACCAGGATTACTAACCACTCCTTAAGAAAACACCGTTATTGTCAAAGACATGAAGAGAGTCAAGGAGTAAATAAATCTAGGGTGGGCAGTGAACCCACCTTAGCTAGCTGGCCAGAAGTATTTAAGAATGAGAAAGTAAGCTACTGATCAGCCCACCTCTGCATGTGATCGGGGGTCAGGTTTGCAGTGTTGAGAACACAGACGTAATGTGTTGGAATGCCACAGCCCTGCCGCACGTGATGGGCAAGAAGGTAGAAATCCACCCTGGTAAGGAAAAAGCACGAATTAGTGATGTGGTTAGATCCGGCCAGATGGAGCTGGCAGGGATCTTGGAGATCACTGTAGCTCCTTCACCAAAGGCTCAGAGAGGTCAAATGACTGGCCAAGGACACACAGGGATTGGACCAGGATTACAACCCAGGTCTCCTGACTCAATAGGCTAGTTAAGAATAGTGGTAGACACTCTGGGAGTCCGAGGCAGGAGGATCGCTTGAGCTCAGGAGTTCGAGACCAGCCTCAGCAAGAGCGAGACCCCATCTCTACCAAAAATAGAAAAAATTAGCCGGGCATGGTGGTGCATGCCTGTAGTCCCAGCTACTCAGGAGGCTGAGGCAGGAGGATCGCTTGAGCCCAGGAGTTTGAGGTTGCTGTGAGCTAGGCTGACGCCACTGGACTCTAGCCCGGGCAACAGAGTGAGACTCTGTCTCAAAAAAAAAAAAAAAACAACCAAAAAAACCAGGTAGAAACTCCCTTATCTGTGTGTAGAAGGTTAAGCACACACTATCTTAGGAAAAAAAGAAAGTATGTTCAATACTTTACACTTAAGAGGTAAAAGCTTTCTGGCTGTTTTTACATCATTTTTTAAAAGCTTCATTCCTCTAACCGTAGCATCTCTGAGAATTCCTGTCCATACCTCGCCGGGCAGCCTCCCTGTTCTAATACCCAGGAAACACGTAACTTCTCCAACCTATTCTTCCTCATATACCATGTTTTTGCCCACTCACCACTCACAACTCGTTATCGTGTGATCCACCACGGTCCCCGGGGAGGGAGTCACAAAGTGCTCGGTTGCGGCCAGGTACAGGTTGGTGCTGATTTTCTTCTGCACTACGAACACCACCATCTTGGGCTGGTAATTCTCAAAAGCTTCAAAACACTTCTGTAGCTGAGGAATCTCATAGTTGGCAACTGTCTTTAGTTGGCCATCAGACACTCCATCACGGTACACCACAATCTTCTCTGGCAGACAGTGGTTCACCTGAAATGACACCCAGGGTGAGGTGACTCACAGGGCCCATGGGGCTGAAGACCACAGTCAGTGAGAGGCTCACTCAAGACCTGCAACCCAGAGTCACGGCCACACATCCTTTGACCTGGTCCCAAAGATACTGTGTCTGAAGGGCAGGGAAAAAAGCTTCTAATCATCTCTAGACTTCCTTGGGGTAGTAAAACAGGCCTGGTACAGCAAAGGTGTTATAAAACATGAAAACAAAGTAACCATGAGTCACACGCACAAGGCTTATCCTCGCACAGCGTGAACAAAGTTCAAAGGAATGGTGGGAAAATTATGGGCTGAAGCAATCCTCCTCCTACTTGGATTTCACACTAACAACCACCTGGGCAAAGAGCAAGGCGAAGTGTTTGAGAAATTTTAACA
Organism: Eulemur rufifrons; assembly: GCF_041146395.1. Taxonomy (NCBI): domain Eukaryota; kingdom Metazoa; phylum Chordata; class Mammalia; order Primates; family Lemuridae; genus Eulemur; species Eulemur rufifrons. The sequence goes on from NC_090994.1 coordinate 8,616,759, forward strand.
CATGACCACACATGCCACAGATCCACCATCCTCAGATTTTTACATACTGGCGACATCTACTAAAGCTGCTGACAAGTCAAAGGGTCGATTACCAAACATTACCTTACAATCTGGCAGAGTGTGAAGCATTTCCACTGTAACCAAGTAATTAGCAAACAGCCGTATCAATTGTCTATGGATCCAAATTAAATCAAATGCTAGTTTGAATCACTTTGAAGAATTAACTTTTCCCCATTTAGGGAATATAATTATGTCCACGTTGTCTTCAACTTCAATAATTCAAGTTCCATCTTAAACTAGAAGTTCCCTAAAAATAGCTACGGTTTAACTCTTCGTTTTGATTCTAGTTGCGTGTGGTTCATTCTAGGTTTCTGTTCACAATTCCCCTCAAAAACCCTAAATTATAAATTAGGTTTGGATATGAATTAAATATAGATGTGTTATTCTTTATAGTTTATATGAAAATTTGATTTCAAAATAGCCTTTATTATTATTTAAAAGTCATTAGAATCTTTCGAAGTTTAAGTTCAGAGTTTCAAATATTTTATAAATGCTCCCTTTTTCTGAGAAACTTCAAGCACTACATTTACAAACATACAATTCATCTTCACGTCTCAGATTGCCCCAGTATGTAGTACTTTTTCTTTTTTTCTCAAGACACGCTCTCACTCTGTCGCCCAGGCCTGGGTGCAGTGCTGCTTTCACAGCTCCCTGCAGCCTCCAACTCCTGGGCTCAGGCGATCCTCCTGCCTCAGCCTCCTGAGTAGCTGGGACTACAGGCATGAGCCACCAGGATTGGCCTGTAGAACTTGTTCTTTGGCTGTCTAGCATCTATTCCACCTTTTTTTGGTAATAGCACCTTAGTTTCCTCCTGCCTCCAACAAGATACAGTCTGGTGGGACTACTGATCGAGGTGCCCTGCCCTAACCCACAGTTTCTCAATTTTAACACTACTGACATTTGGGGCCAGATAATTCTTCATCATGGGGGGCTGGGGGGCTTTCCTGTACACTGTAGCATCACTGTCTAGCTTCTACCTGCTAGATGCCAGTAGCAGTCTCTCCTGATCATAACCAAAAATACCTCTAGATAATGCCCACTGGGAGGACAAAACTGCTTCCAGTCAAGCAGCACTGTACTAACCAAAGGATACACAGATGACTCAGGCCACACCCACTACTCGTACTCCCCTGTTCGCAGTCCTGAGCAGAGAATGAAAACAGGTGGGGTCTGGCCCCTCAGTGGCAGTGCCTCTTCAGGCCCTGCTTCTGAAACCCCAGGAGTCAGCCTGACTCAAAGGCCATGTCCCACCTTGAGGCTCCGCCTCCTCACCCATCCTCAGAGCCTCTCCAGGGGCCGCCAATTCCCATGCTGCTCGGGGTAGCACGTTCTGTTAATTCTGAGAGCTACCTCGAGTTAGAAGGCAGGCAACACAGGAGCTCAGATCTGGAAGAGATCCTCATTTGACGGATGAGAAAATAAAGAAAGTACATTGGATTTGGGGTGAGGAGACCTGGCCTGAGCCTGACTCGCTGCTCCTTAGCTATGACCTTCCAGACTCAGTTTCTTCAGTTGAAAAATGGAGACAAATGATCACCTCACCTTCTTCTCACGGTTGTTAAGAACAATAAATATTTTATTTAAACATATATAAATATATATAGGAAAAAGCTGCACATAAAAGTTGAGACCAAGCTAGATGGAGCAAATACAGACATTCTAAATCACAGAGAAAGAACATGAAATCAATGCAGTGAAAAACAGAAACCAGATTTGAAGTATTCACTGACATCACCTCCTTCTTTAACACACGCTGACCAGCCACGGAGCGTGAGGCCCCATGCTCGGCCCTCCGCGAGCCCCCAGCGGAACTGAAAGACGTGGTTCCAGTAATCAAGGAGCCGAAAGATCTAAAAATAATCAGCAGTGTTACATTTTCTAGGTCACCTAGTCTATTCCCCTCATTTTATAAATTGTAAAACTATGGTGGTCCAGGAGTCAGGATAGGAGACAAATCACAAGTCGCAAAGTTGAAACACAATTCCTAAATGTATGCTAATATTAATACTTGGTAGATACATGAAACAGTAAGTAACTAGTTCCTCGAGAGCAGGACTGTACTTGCTAATCTCAGCATCCCTTAGCACTTAGTGCAGTGGCAAGGGTCAAGTAGGCAATAAATATTTGCTGAATATTTGAGATGTTTTTATGTGTGGCTCCATTCATTCACAGAACAAATACTTAATGTTCACTAGATATGAACCATTGCACTCATCTCAGAAAATTAAAAAAAATTATTTTGATACCATCCAAATCTTCACGGAACTCAAATTAGAAAGGGGAGACAGATATGTAAAAGGAAATGCCCTCAATGTATTATAAGTAACATAATAAAGATATGAATGAAATGCTGTGGGAACAGAGGAATGTAAGATTTGTTCCCTGGAGGCAGAAGTGTGTCAGGAAAAGGCATAAAGGAAGAATGAATAGACAACTCGGTCAGCAAAGACAGGTGAAAGGACTCCAGGCAGGGCATGAGCACAGGCCTAGATTGTGGCTATACAAGGGGTGAGTAACTTACCAGAGACCGACCTGTATGATCAGTTAGGGCTGGGCACGGTGGCTCATGCCTGATCAGCAATCCTAGCACTTTCGGAGCCTGAGGCAGAGGATTACTTGAGGTCAGGAGTTTGAGACCAGCCTGAGCAAGAGTGAGACCCTGTCTCCACAAAAAATAGAAAAATTAGCCGGGTATGGCTGCGCACACCTTTACACCCAGCTACTTGGGAGGATCACTTGAGCCCAGGAATTTGAGGTTGTAGCGAGCTATGACAACGCTATGGCACTCTAGCCAGGGTGACAGAGTGAAACCCTATCTCAAAAAAAAAAAAAAAAAAAAGAAAGAAAGAAAGAAAGAAAAGAAAACCAGACTGAAGAAGGAGAATGGACATATTAGGAAGTCATTTCTACTTTAGGATGTCAAAAGATACAGAAAATCTTCATTCCCATAGTACCTCCAAAAAAATCAAAATAATATAGAAACCGCAGACATTCGTGGGACTACCGAAGACCAGCAGATGCAAGAAAGCCCTGAAATGACCTCCGGAGGGAGGAGCCTTCACAGGTGACCAGTGGGCCTCGGAAGCCGCCCAGGCGCTGATGCCAGGAGTGGGTGTGGGCAGGAGGAAGAGGGGCCTGAGCGCTGAGACTCTACCACGTCCAGAAGAGGCCAGACAAGCTATGGGCAGTGGTGGGTGCAGGAAGGGCAGGCTGGAGTCTGGAAGATCGCACAGAACAATCAGCACTTGCTCAAGGTACCTCTCCACCCCAACCTCCTCCTAATTCTGCTGAGAAAAGGGAAGTGAAGCTGGAAGTGAAAAGCAGAAAGGCCCAGTCTCACACGTCCCACAGGTGCTTGGACTTCTAATTCCCAAGGCGACACCTTGGCCCACTCCCTCTGCTCTGGGGTCAAACACTAGTAAGAACTGGCCCGGCTGGGCGGCAGCAGCAGGGGCGGAGCTCACCAGGGCCCGGCCCAACGTCCCTAACGCTCAGGCATCCGGTGACAGGGAGAGCACAGGCAGATGTCCAGAGCGCAGCTTGTTTTGACTCTCACATCTGTGTGGAAGGAAACGCTGCCGCTCGGAATCACAGATTAGGTTTCAGTGGCCCTGAGACTTCCGAGCAGAGGCCGAGTACACAGCCGGCACGTGGTCTGGGAGCCGGGTTGCCCCGCGTGGGCTCCAGCAGTGATTCCCAGCGCGTGCCCTGGAGAAACCTCTCCTGCCGCCTGCCCCCACGGAGTCCCTGATACAGTTTCGGAAGTCCACAAGGTCAAAATTATTTTCATAGTACTACTAATACCTTACTTGCCTTTTTCACTTGCATTCTCTCACAAATGTAAATTGAATTTTCCAGAGAGTAAATGTGTGTGATATCGTAAGTCTAAAACGTAGAAGAATATTTACCCAACTTTTATTAGCCCAGACATTAAAGCCATTTGCAAAAATGAAAAACAATGGCACTGTTCTCACTAAACCTTTCGGAAGTAGTTATCTTTAGTTAAAAATGCTGCTTATGTTAACATGTACTGAGTTTATCATTATTATTTATTTTTGTTAGAGACAGGATCTCCCTATGTCACCCAGGCTGGAGTGCCATAGTCCAATCATAGCTCACTGCAGCCTCAAACTCTTGGGCTCAAGCAATCCTCCCACCTCAGCCTCCTGAATAAGCTGGGACTACCTGGGTGTGCCCACCACACCCAGATAATTAAGTTTTTGTAGAGACAGGGTCTTACTATGTTGCCCAGGCTGGTCTCAAATTCCTGGCTCAAGTGATCCCCCTGCCTTGGCTTCCCAAAGTGTTGAGATTACAAACATGAGTCACTGTGCCTGGCCCAGTTTATTATTTTTAAATAAATTAACAAACATTGAAAAATTAAACTTTTAATATGGTAATTATTGACAGATATATGCCCATATAAATAAAACTCTTGGTGGAACACCTCAATAATATGTAAGAACATAAAAGCGTCCTTACACTAAAAATTTTAAGAACTGTTGGACCAGAAATATAAATACAGATATTAAAATCCAGGTATCACTTATGAATTTAAGATTGTTTGGGAGGCTCCAGGTGGTGGGTCAGGAATTCTGATAAACTCTGCATCTCAGGACAATGCGAAAAGCTGGACACAATGTAAAAACATCTAGGTGAAGGCCTTAGACACGGCCCAGCATCCGAGTCCGAGGGACGGGCCCGGGGCCATCAGCCAGGCACGGGAAGAAGGTGTTTCTCCTCTGGCAGGTTTGCCGATTCCACAACAGTGGCTACAAGGCTGTGAGGTTGCGGAGTGCCTTTTATTTTGAACAGCTTTACTGAGATATAATTTGATGTATCATAAAACTCACTCTTTTAAACTACACAATTCAAAGGTTTTTATATTTTTAGAATTGCGAAACCATCACCACTATCTAATTTTAGAACATGCTCATCACCCCAAAAGGTAATCCCATACCCAGTCGCAGCCACTTTCCATTGCCCCCTCCCCACCAACCCCTAGAACCCACTAACATACTTTCTGTCTCTGTGGGTTGGCCTATACTGGACAAATAAAATCTGTGTCCAGATAACTTCACTGAGCGTAATGTTTTCACGGTTCATCCATGGTGTAGCATCTCAGTCCTCCACTCCCTTTTATTGCAGAATAATATTCCATTTCATGGATATATCACATTTCGTCCACTTATCAGTTCTTGCACATTTGGATTATTTCCATTTTTGGCCATTAGGAATAATGCTGCTATGAATATTTGTGTACAAGCTTTTGTGTGGACATATATGTTTTCAATTCCCTTGACTATAAACTTAGGACTAGAATTCCTGGGTCATATGGTAAATCTATGTTTTTTTAACTTTTTAAAAAACTTTTTTTCTTTTAAAGATGGGGTCTAACTATGTTGCCCAGGCTGGAAGGTAGTGGCTATTCACAGGTGTGGTCATTGAGCAGTGCAACCTTGATTCTCTGGGCTCAACATCCTCCTACCTCAGCCTCCCAAGGACCTGGGACTACAGACACTTGCCACCACACCCAACTATTTTTTAAAGGTTTGTAAAGATGGGGTCTCACTATTGCTCAGGCTGGTTTTGAACTCCTGGCCTCAAGGGACCCTCCCGCCTTGGCCTCCCAAAGGGCTAGGATTACAGGTGTGAGCTACTGCACCCAGCCAAAAAGACTGTTGTTTTTTCCATTGAATTGCCTTTGCTCCTTTGTCAAAGATCACACTGGACCATGTTTGTATGGGTCTAATTTTGGGCTCTCCATTCCGTTCCGCTGACCTGTTTGCCTGTTCTTTCATCAGTGCCACATGATCTATTGATTACATAGTTTTACACTTATGTCTAAGTTGGGCAGTATCAGTCCTCTGCAGTATTGTACTGACTAACCTGTCTTTTGCCTCTCCAAATAAACCTTCGAATCCATTTGTTGATATCCACAACATAACTTCCTGGGATTTTGTTTAGGATTGCATTGAATCTAGCGATCAAAGTTGGGAAGAATTACATCTTAATGACACTGAGTCTTCCTATCAATGAACATGGAATATTTCTCCATCTATTTAGATGGTCTTTGATTTTTTTTCATCAGTTTTGTAGTTTTCCACGTGTAGATCTTGTACATAATTTATTAGATTTATACTTAAATATTCCATTTTTTTGTGCTAACACAAAGGTTATTGTTTTTAATTTAAAATCCCAATTGTTCATTGCTGGTGCACAGGAAATGAACTGACTTGTTTTAAGCACTGACTTTTGTATATGAACCTGGTATCCTGCAACCTTGCGATTCTTGCTTATGAAATCCTGTAGGGTTTTTTGGAGTTGTTGTTGATTCCTTGGGATTTTCTACATATACAATCATACCATCTGCAAACAAAGACAATTTTCTTTCCTCCTTCCCAATCTGTTTACCTTTACTTTCCTTTTCTTATTGCATTAGCCAGGACTTCCAGTACGAAGTTGAACAGAAGTGGTGGCAAAGGCCATCTCTGTCTTGCTCCCAATTTTAGGGGGAAATTCATCTAGTTTCTCACAATTATGATGTTAGTTGTAGGTGTTTTATAGATTTTTTTAACCAAGTTGATAAAGTTCCCCTCTACTCCCAGTTTGTTGGGAATTTTTTTTTTTTCCCCTTAATCATGAATGGGCATCTTTTAAAATCATGAATGGGTGTCAAATGCTTCAATTAGCACTCTGGGAGGCCAAGGCAGGAGAATTGCTTGAGCTCAGGAATTCAAGACCAGCCTGAGCAAGAGTGAGACCTCACTGCTACAAAAATAGAAAAATTAGCCGGGCATGGTGGCACACACCTGTAGTCCCTGCTACTCGGGAGGCTGAGGCAGGAGGATCGCTTGAGCCCAGGAGTTTGAGGTTGCAGTGAGCTATGATGATGCCACTGCACTCTAGCCAGGGCGACAGAGTGAGACTGTCTTAAAAAAAAAAAAAAAAAAAAGTAGGGGGAGAGGTGAATAAGGAATAATTATTTAATTGGTACAGGGTGTTTTTTTGGGGTGCTGAAAATGTTTTTAAACTAGAGAGAGCTGGTAGTTGCATAGTATTGTATATATACTAAGTATGCATGAATTGTATATTTTAAAATGGTTAATTATATGTTATTTTATTTGACCTCAATTAAAAAAAAAAGCAGGCTGGTGCTCATCAGAAGAACCACCTTCCGGGGTGGGAAGGGGACTGGAAGCAGGGAGTGGGCATCCAAGGGTGCTCACTTGAGGTGGCCACGCAGCTCCGTGACAAGAGTGGATGTCGGGGAGCCGCAGCCATGAACACGTGGGCTGAATCGAAAGTTCCTCTCGGACCCTTTGAAGCACAAACAGCCAACAGGAACTGTTCCGCCTGCCAACAAGAGGGTGTAGATGGCTACAGGGCAGGTTTGGGTGTAAGTGGAGAGAAGGAAGAATAAGAATGGTAGCTGAGGGTAAAGGAAAGAATAAACGGTTACACAACGAGGGCAATCCAATACCATACGGGTGCCTCGGGAGAGGCTTAGAGCAAGAGACGATACTGTCTATTCAACTAAACCAGATGCCTGGAGGGATAAAGCCATGCTGCTGAGACTACCTGCTTTTGAAACCTGACAATGTCAAATGGAAGCTGCAAACCTACACGGCACAGCTCTGGGAGACACTGCAGTCATACAGTACCGATGACAAACTGGACCACTTACTCACCACTGAGCAGGACTCTAGTAATGTGCCAGCATCTTCTGATTCTTATACATCAGGTTACATGTCCTGTCACACTGTGACACGAAGTAACACTGCTGGTGTTGGTGAGAGTCTTATGACAGTGCTGCCGCTGATAATCAGCTGCGTTGGGAAATCAGGTTAAAGCCTCCCCAGGACGTCATGCCGACGGAAGAATGACTGCCTGGGGAAGACACGGATGCAGCCGACCCGCAGCTAACTTCCGTGCCAGAGTTCTGCACACGTTTATCACAAGGTACAAGTGGCAGTAAAGTAAGAGTGAAAAGAATAATCAAATTAGTACAAAAATTTGAAAATGTATCTAATGGCTTTACAGGGCAGATTAGCTGTTTCTTCAAATCCATCCCTACCCCACACTGGCACATTCACGATGACACCACTGCTGTGTCTGTCACACAAATGCTACACGACAGGCAGATTTCCAGACACACGTGACTGCTGTGCTGCGGGAGAGCCCCAGGCAAGGCCAGGAGGTGGGCTGTATGGTGAAGAACTCACCTGACCCAAAGAGAGGTCTGGCCTTTGTCCTTGGCTTCTGGGAGGTAAGATCTTTGTGTGCTTGGGGGGCTTGGGCCAGCTAGACACAAACAATGTGATTTACGGTGGGGTCTCCGGGGAACGCCAGGGGTCGCAGATCAACCACAGGGGCAGTCAGGCAAACCGTCGTGCCCATGCGATGGCGCCCCTGGACGCGAGGCTGGGTGAGCACGGCTGGCTGGCACGTCAGCACCCAACAGTGCCAGGAAACCAGCGCATCCCGACTCCACGGGGAGGGGACGACGCAAGTGCCACGCATGGTACTTCTGGACTCCGCCTGTCCACTTCTTCTCTGGCTGATTTTAATTTGCGTCCTTTCCCCACAATGAACCCCAACCGTGAGTATAAAAGCTTTCGGTGGGTTCTGAGAGTCCTCACTGTAGATTCTCAAAACTGAGCGTGACTTTGGGAACTCTCCAGACTTGGAGTGTCAGAAGTGAGGGCAATTTGGGGGACTGTTCCCTTTAACTTCACTGCTGGCCCCTAAACTCCCACACCAACAAAATCTCTGGAATTACTATTCACTAGTAGGGAAAATAAAGTTAAGGAAATCACCAGGAAACCAGAATGAGAAAAAGATACGAAAAATAGTAAATAAAAGATTAAAAACTAGGAGGCTTAAATCTAGAAGACCAGATAAAGCAAGTAGGAATGGGTGAGGAAAAAAATCAGAGAAACAGAAGAAAATTTTGTGGAACTGCGGGTCGATTTCCAGACAGAAAGGGCCTAGTAAACACTCAGCCCAATCAGTGAGAAACGCCCACACCAGGCCGCATCGGGACGTTTCAGGCTGCCAGGGACAAATGGAAGGAAACAAACAGAAGGGGGAAAAGGTCATACACAAAGAATTAGAAATAAGTGGAGACTTGTCAATAATATCAAAATCTAGAAGACAATGAAGCAAAAGGCCTTCAAAATTCTGAACAAAAATGACTGCCAGAATCCTGTCAATCAAACGTGTGGGTAAAGTAAAGACATTTTTAGGCATCTAAAATTCTCAAAATTTTGTGGAGAAGCTACTAGAAGAGTCATTCAGAAACAATGAAATGAACAGTGAAATAAACCAAGAGAGATAAAGACATCCGACACCGAAGAGAGGCCAGAGTAATTTCCCAGCTGCTGAAGGGGAACCCCAGGCCAGCAGATCAGCACAGGGCCTGGTGAGCATTCAGGCTCAGACTGCTACAGGATGATGCAGGGTTCTAGCAAGGAGACTGCCAAAAAAAGAAAAGAAAGTTACAGATCATAGGTTTGCTTGAAGTTAGTGAGAAAAGTTTTAAAGGTCTCTAGTTGAAATTTTTTTTTCTTTTTTAAAGAAAGGGTTGCTGTATCACCCAGGCTGGTCTTGAGCTCCCGGGCTCAAGTGATCCTTCCCCCTCAGCCTCCTGACTAGCTGGGACTACAGGCACGTGCCACCATGCCTGGCTCCAGGTAAATTTGAATGATAAATATACAGAAAACTAAGGAAAGAAAAAACAAGGCAATTAATGACTCCAGGAAAAAAAAAAAAAAAAAAAACCCAAGAAGTTGTGAAAGAAAGAGATTAGAATCATAATATATTACGTGACTCAGCTGTAATAATACCATAAACTCTAAAAAAAGATTTAATCTGACTTTGTAATATATTAATAACTGTAACAGCTGACTTGAGGTAGGGGATTGGGTGGTGATGGTGACAATCTGTGACAGACCCAAATCCTCATTTTCCATAGCAAGAAGACAATAGCTAATGCCTCAAAAAGAAAGAGCAAAAACTACATTATTTGGAGTTATGGAGACATATGCAAGAAGATAAAAACCAGAGTGGGTGAAAGTTGTTGTTTCTAGGGAGCTGAACACGGAAGGTGGGAAGGAGTAGGTTGGTAAACCTATTTTTCGTTACATGCTTTTTGATACTGTTGTGGGTTACATTGTATCCTCCAAAAAGTTAGGTTCAAGTCCTAATCTCCAGTACCTGTTAATGTGACCTTATTTGGAAAGAGTCTTTGCAGATCTAATCAAGTTAGTAAGAGGTCATGCTGGATTAGGGTGGCCCCTAAATCCAATGACATGACGAGTCCTTCTAGGAAGAGAGAGCTGCAGAGACACAGCAGAGACACAGACACACAGGAAAACGTTATGTGACCACAGATATCGAGATTAGAATGACACGGCTGCAAGCCAAAGAATGTCAAGGGTTACTGGCCACCAACAGAAGACAGGAAGAGACAAAGAAGGGCTCTTTCTGGAGCCTTCAGAGGAAACATGGCCTTGCTGACACCTTCATTTCAGATTTCTAGCCTCTAGAAATCTAAGAAAATAAATTTCTCTTGCTTAAGCCTCCCAACTACGGCAGCTCTAACAAGCTAATCTAATCCAGATACTACACTACAGTCATAAGCCACAAGAGGACAATTCAGTTAAAGATGGAATACGTATACAGCAATGGCCCCATAAGATTTAATACCATATTTTTACTGTACCTATTCTATGTTTAGGTATGTTCAGATACACGAATATTTAGCATTCTGCTAAAACTGTTCACAGTATTCAGTGCAGTAACACGCCATACAGGTTTGTAGCAATAGGCAATACTATATAGCTTTGTGTAAGCGCAGGCTGTTATGTTCACACAATGACAAAATCACCTAACAATGCATTTCTTAGAATGGATCCCCACTGTTAAGTGACACATGGCTATATTTGATATTTAAAACTATATACAGTAGGCCAGGTGTGGTGGCTCATGGCTATAATCCCAGCACTTTGGGAGGCCCAGGCAGGAGAACCGCTTGAGACCAGGAGTTCGAGACCAGCCTGGGAGACATAGTGAGACCTCGTCTCTACAAAAATATAAAAATTAGTCGGGCGTGGTGCTGTGTGCCTGCAGTCCTAGCTGCAAGGGAGGCTGAGTGGAAAGATGGCTTGCTTTGGGCTCAGGAGTTTGAAGTTATAGTGAGCTGTGATCACACTATTGCACTCCCAGTCTGGGCAACAGGGCGAGCCCCTGTCTCTTAAAAATAATTAGTAAATAATTAAAATTATATACAGTATATATAAATGCACATTCTTTTGATAAAAATAAAAAATTAATTATTTTTTAAAGAACAAAAATAATCTAAGTGTTGCTATCTCATGATTCTCTTAACCTACTACAATCAGGATTCCATCCCCAAGACCTCCCTCTCCACACTGACAAATTCAACAGTTACTTTTCTGTGACCATCTTATCAAGACTAAACTCCAGTATCTGTAGGAGCCGAGCCTGCCCCTTTACAACACTTCCTTCGGCCGCCTCCTGAAAGACCACAGGCTCCTTGATTTTCTTCCTCCTCACCGGCTCCTCTTTCCTGCTGCTCCTACCTGCAGGTTCTTCCTCGTCTGTTCCACCTCTAAAGAGCCAAGGGCCTGGGCTGCCTCCTCTTTCTCCCCGTATTCTCCCCGGGTGGTGCCTCCACACCAAAGGCTCTAAACACCACCCAAGAGCTGACGGCCCCCAGTTGTCCCCTCCAGCCTGACGGCCCCAGAATGCCACACTGACCTACTTCACGGCTCTACACAGATGTCAGCTAAGCATACCAAACTTAGCAAAATCAAAACACAAACTCTTGACATTCTTTCTCAGTCTTCTCTTTCCTCAGAAAACTGAGCAGTTGTTCAAGCCAAACATTTAGAAATTATCCTTTGTTCTCTTGCATTCTTCTCCCACTCACATCCGTACCACCAGGAAGTACTGCCACCCTTACCTCAAAAACAGACCCCAAAATCCATACTTTTCTGTCTCTCTTCATCTGAACTACCACCTCTTGCCTGAACCCCAAAGCAGAGTGAGATCCTAGTTCAGAGAGCCGACACAATCTGACCATTTCCCCTCGTTTACTGGACTCCAGCCGTCCTGGCCTTCTTCCAGTCCCTTGGACACACCCCACCAGGCTCATGCCTACCGTAAAGCCATTAAACTGACAGCCATTCCCTCTGCCTCAATGTCTCTCTTCACATGGCTGGCTCCTTCTTGGCGTTCAAATCTCAGCTTAAATGTCACCAATTTAAATAAGACCTTCCATGACTATCTACTCTAAAATAACAACCTAGTCACTTCCCTTACCCTTTCAATTTTTAAATCTACCAAACATTAAAAAAAAAAACAACTACACTCTTCACTTCATTTATTTATTTTTTGGAGACAGGGTCTCGTTTTATCACCCAGGCATAAGGGCAACGGCATCATAACTCACCGCAATGTCAAATGCCTGGGCTCAAGTGATCTTCCTAACTCAGCGTCCCAAGTAGCTGCAACTATAGGTGTGCGCCACCACGCCCGGCTAATTTTTTCTATTTTTTGTAGACATGGGCTCTCCCTATGTTGCTCGGGCTGATCTTGAACTCCTGACCTCAGGCGATCCTCCTGCCTCAGCCTCCTAAATTGTCAGGATTACAGGCATGAGCCACCGCTCCTGGCCACTACACTTGTTATTTTAAAATCTCATTCTTACCATATTGCTATATAATATACAGACAACTACATAAACAAGAAAACAATCTTCCCCAATACAATGTGAGCCCCATGAGGGCTAGGGCCTCATCTGTTTTGTTCATTGCTGTTTTTCAGGTCTCTAAAACAGTGTCTGGTACATAATAATTGTTCAGTAAACAGTTATTTAATGACTGAATATATACTGCATGCTCCAAAAAAGAGGAGTCTGGTAGTAAAGCAACACGTGAAGATTCAACTGGCTGTAAGGAGGGGAAGACCCACATGCCTGGCTCCCAGATATAAGAGCAGTCACAATCTGAGATGCTGTTAAGAAAAGTGTATTCATCAAGGAAAAGTCTGGTTACAGGAAAAGGAGAAGAGAAAAATCAACTATTGAAAGAAAAGAAGAAGGATATTTGGAGAAATTTTATTATTGAACACAAGCCCAGAAAACCAATAAAAGAGTTAGAATGAAAAGATGGGCTTTGCACTAGCAAGCACTGACCTTAAACGGGGTTGAAGAAGGTAACTATGTGGAGGTGTTGGAACTCCCAGTAGCTACTGTCACTCCCAGGGGAAGATAAAACTGGGAGTCTAGATATGGTCAGAACCCGCAAAACCCAAGAGTAAGTGTGTTTTGAGGCTGCCGAGGAAGCAGAAGACTCTCTGGAAGAGGGACAATCAAAATAGTTAAATGTGAAGATTCTTTCCGCCAGGTGCAGAACCGCTGGGGAAATGGCAAAAGCTGGCACACGACGATAGTGAAGATTTGAGTCAAATGAAACCCTTTGATACAGAGAATAGATGAGCTAGTTTTATTTTATGTTTGTTTAGAATAAACATATATTTCTTTTCTCTTTGATCTGGTTCAATGGGGTTTAATAACTATCACTTAAGTTCGTAGTTCAGATAAAGAAACAAAAAACAAAACAAACTTTTATTTGACTTAGAATGGAGCCATGGCACTAGAACAGGGGTGGGGAACCCAGTAGAAAGTCAATGGAATTCACCCAGAAGAGTATCAGCTATGTGCGAGGCACTGTAAGGAAGACTGTGATTTCCAAAAATAGCCACAGTAGTATTTCCAGTCCCACATGCTCTTCCTGAACCTTGCCACCCCTGGGTTAAGAGGTGGAATCTACTTCCCTCCGCCTTGAACATGGTGGGACTTTGTGACTATCGTGACAATGAGGATGCAGCAGAAGTTATACTGCACGACTTCCACAGCTCAGGCATAAACGAGTCAACATGACTTCCATCTGGCTGAGTCTCACAGGACATTCAGGCTTCAAATCCACCCACCAGGCCGTGAGGAAGCCAAACGGCTCATGTGGAAAGATCATACGCTGAGGCCCACGCAGGGAAGAACTGGAGCCCACTGAGCCCTACCCAACCAAGTTCCTGACTGTGAACATCATCCATGCTCATTGTACGCCACTGAGTTTTAGGGTAATTTGTTACACAGTCGTCAATAACCAAACAGTGTTCAAGTAATTTACAACCCAGTAGGAGAGGGAAATAAGGACACAAACACCAATACAAGGCAGGATTTCCTACCACTTCACAGATTATAAACAAAGAGGCCTGGGCAAGGAACACAAATAATTCTAGCTAAGGGAGGGAGCAGCGAGGGAAAATGGGAAGGGCTTCACAGCTAGGTTCTGGAAGACAGATCAAACTTCGAAGGAAAACAGTAACAACAACAAAAAGAAAAAGGAAAGTCTGCAGAAGTTGGTGACAAAGTAACACAATATACAGACCTTCATGGAGACAAAAATTCAACTTTTTTTTTTTAACACACTAATACCTGAACAATATTGACCTGTTAATACTTGCAGGACACTGTAGGAAACATTCTATAAAGAGACAAGGTGGGGTACTAGAGACCAACTTCAATCATGTGAAATTATTAATGTTCTTGCTGTTTGACCTCTATGCAAAGGTTAGGGTCTAACCTGACCCTAAGAAATGAAAGCCACTTATTAGCGCTTCCTTTGATGTACTGGCCAAGGCAAAAGTCAGTACCCTGCCTGCTCACAGTTCCAGACCCAATATCAGCTTAATGACAGCAATTCTCCATGGGCAGCATTCTTTGGAGTTCTAGGAGTGATTTAGAGGGAGGCATTTGTCTTGAACCGAAATGAAAAGAGCCAGTGCCTAATGACAGTCATAAAAAACTGAGTAAATTCATAAGCTACTTTAATTGCTGAAATTTACCCCCAACTTCCCTGATAAGGGCATGAAGATTATGTCTACAGGCATTAGGCTGGCGACGTGGAATATAATGATTACTTACCAAACCAAATCAAAGCATCTAGCTCTTTGAGCTGCCCTGTACATACAGAAGCCTGAAAGGAGTAACCATGAGCTGTTGTTCAGCTGTGACTCCGTAAGGGACTTACCTTTGATTTGGGACCCTTCCCGCTACATCGCACTTCCTGTTAGAGCGTTCGTGTAGGTCATCCTTAAACACCCAGAAGTTCTGTTCTCCTCACCTCATAAAACTTCTTTAAGGAGCCCACCAGGCAGAGCTTCAGGCTATCCACAATCTCCTGATGAGGCATCTGGAACACCACTCGGGAATACCATTTTGTGAGGGTGCTGGGGCGGGAGTCAGTAGAGAGAGAGACAGAGAGAGGACGATGAACACACATGAGCAGAGGAAGGCCTGTGGCCTAGACGGCTGCACACACAGGTTTCTCTATGAGTCAGCGTAACAACACGTGTCTAGTAAACGCACTTATGGTGTATGTAAGAACAAGTGGCGATGTGGGGAACAGATATATCTAAGCCATACATAGAATACAAAAATATAAATACGGGCCGGGTGCGGTGGCTCACGCCTGTAATCCTAGTACTCTGGGAGGCCGAGGCGGGCGGATTGTTTGAGCTCAGGAGTTCGAGACCAGCCTGAGCAAGAGCGAGACTCCGTCTCTACTAAAAATAGAAAGAAATTATATGGACAGCTAAAAATATATATAGAAAAAATTAGCCGGGCATGGTGGCACATGCCTGTAGTCCCCGCTACTCGGGAGGCTGAGGCAGGAGGATCACTTGAGCTCAGGAGTTTGAGGTTTCTGTGAGCTATGATGATGCCACGGCACTCAATCTAGCCTGGGCAACAGAGTGAGACTCTGTCTCAAAAAAATATATATATATAAATACGTATAATTGTGGATACTGCTATAAAACTGCTCCAACAAAAAAATTTAATAACCTAGATATCCACCAACAGAGAACTAGTTAAATAAATAGTGATATGGCATACAATAAATTCTGTGCAGCAGATAACAAGAATTGGTTGAGATTTATTTGTATTGATATGGGAAAATGTCCAAAATATACAGTTTAAGTACATATAACAAGCTGAGGAACAATATGCCCAGTAATATCCCACTTGTACAAATAAATAGATATATGTGTGTGTGTGTAAATATCAGATATATAGCATACGTATGCATTAATATGCATACAAGAGAACCTGAGAGTACATACACATCAAACCTTTGGTGGTGGTTAATAAAAGATAAGCCATGAGGAACTTTTACTTCCTAAATTTCTGCAGATATTTAGAATGAGCATGCCTTATTTTTACAATCAGGACAAACAAAAAACCACTTCATGTCCTGGGTGAAGAAAGCCAACAACAAGACACAGCCCCCGTCCTTGAAGGAGGTTACAATGCAACTGGGAAGCAAGTTTACACCTGTGACACGTTTGGTAAACAGGTTGCATAAACCAGTATCATAGGAAGACAGAGGAGGAAGGAGTTTAGAACTCTTTATACTATAATATATGATACTCAAAAATATTTGCTGGAGTAATAGTAAGACTAGGCAACAAAATGAGGCAACCAAACACAATAGCACTGTGGGCAGTACTTACAGATTGATGCTCGCAACGAAGCCAACCACGGAGCGCATGCCTCTGCTGGGGTCGTGGTACACATCCATCCCGATCACCATTAATTGTTTCTAGGTTAGAAAATAAAAACAAAAAGCAAACCCCAAACCCAAGCAATCCATCACTCCATTTTTAATTATTACCTTAAGCCCTACTGTTTACATATGAAAATAAATTCTGGGAAAGAAAGAGAAAGATGCAATTAACTTGACATTTTTTTAAACAGGATGAAGAAAGTCAGAGATCTAGACTAGAGATCAGCGAACTTTTTCTGTAAAAGGACTAAAAAGTAAAAACCTTAGGCTTTGTGAGCCATATGGTCTCTGTAGGAACCATAGATTGAGCATCTCATTTCCGAAAATCCAAAATCTTGCAAGATCTGAAACTTTTTGAGTGCCAACACGATGCTTAAAGGAAATACTCACTAAAGAATTTCAGATTTCCGTATCTGGGATGCTGAACCAGTAAGTATAATGCAAATATTCCAAAATAAAAAAAAATCCAAAATACTTCTGGTCCCAAGCATTTCAGATAAAGGATAATCAACCTGTACTCAATTTTGCCTTTATAACACAAAAGCAGCCAGGCATGGTGGCTCATGCCTGTAATCCTAGCACTCTGGGAGGCTGAAGTGGGAATATCACTTGAAGTTAGGAGTTTGAGACCAGCCTGAGCGAAAGCAAGATCCCATTTCTACCAAAAATAGATAAAATCAGCCAGGCACAGTGGCACGTGCTACTTGGGAGGCTGAGGCAGGAGGATCACTTGGGCCCAGGAGTTTGAGGTTGCTGTGAGCTAGGCTGACGGCCCTGCACTCTAGCGCCAGGGTGACAAAGCAACACTCTGTCTCCAAAAAAAAATAAAGAAATAAAAAATAAAGAAGTAAAATCCAGTCTTAGCTCATGGGCTGTCCCCAAACAGGTAGTGAACCACTTAGACTACTGAGTAAACAATGAGAAAAGGAAGGATAACCAGATAAGGAAAACTAGGATCATAGCCAGGTAGGATTCTCTAGAGAGTCGAACTGAATGAAAACAGAGACCTCAGCATCACTCACCAGAGGAATATCCACTCCCCAGAGCTCGCCACCCAATTTGCAGTTAATCTGAAGTAAAATTTTCTGGGCCACGCTCCGAAGCCTGGTGGGCTGACCAATGGTTCGAACATTGATGACCTATAACGAAGGAATCAAAGGGGATGGGGAAGAGCAAGACACTATCGACCTCCCAGCAAACTCGAGCAATTCTAAAGCAAATACTACATTTCTTTCACAAACTCGAGTTGGAAGACAATTCTTTTTGCATTAATTGTTCTAATTCTAGGATTTCTGGCATGCACGTACATAGGCAAAATACAACACATACATACACACGCACACACACACACAGACAAAAAAATGAAAACTTTCAAAAGGATCTCATGCAGAGAATTTTTTTTAACTCCCATAGGAAAAACAGCTTTCCCCTTAAAGAATGAAGCCTATAGCCTCAGAACCCTACGATGTGAAACTAACTGGTGATTCAGCCTCTGAACAAGCAAAACTGCTCCCTGGGAGCCTGAAGGCGGTGTTTATGAAGAGCTAGCTGCTCCCTGCCAGGTTACCCTAATCAGGGGAATCTTTCACCAGAAGGCTCTGCACATACTGGCTTCTAACCGCTATTTTAGGCTTTTTGAACATACGTCCCTCTTTTCCAAGTCTCAGGGGAGGTGGGAGGTGCCATCTGTGCCTCCTGCCCCAACTCCCACTCACCTGGGAGGGCACAGGGGACTGCACACAGCACAGCTTCTTGATGGCCCCATAGAGATCATCACGCGTGCCCATGATGATGCAAACCACCATCTGTATCTTCCCCTTGAGGAGACAAAATACACACAAGTCAGGCTTCTGAACTCTCTGGGGACTTCTATGGGACCCTAGTTGGGGACAGTCTGCAAAACCATAGGACCTGCATGGTAGACAGGGGACTGAAAGAAAGGGTAGACATCCCCACTAGAAAAAGGTCCTGGATCTGAATTATCATTTGTTTGGCTCCGGGCTGCTCTGCATGCGTATTACCTACAGCTGGCCCTGATCACCAAAGATTTATTTATTAGGAGACTTTCGATGCTGGAAAAGGACCAGGCTTGAAAATATGCAAAGTTTACATTACTTGTTGCTTCCAACTGCCTGTAATGTTTTTCACCACTCTCTTTAGTTAACCAAGCAACTTAGTACATTCATAGCACAGAACTTTAACTGCGGAAACACGGCATGCACTACTACAGAAAGGGTCAGAGCCAAATGCAGAATGGAATGAAACCATTGCCAAATCCACAGGCAGCTACTCCTAACTCTGGTTAGAAGAGAGAACGATACTGCCAGCAGCACTTCTCATGTCAGTATCCTCTACCTCTGTTCAAGGGATCCAATATCGAAAACAGAGGATCTTCCCAAGTCTGAATAGAGAAAAGCAGCACTCGAGTAAAACAAGGTTCTCAATCCTTTACACTAGAAGCCGCTATGAATGGTAAATTAGTATCCTGCTCCAAATCAAGGCTGGTGTTACGTTAATTAAGACTTCTCAAAGGACACATATCAAGCAATTACATCAAAGAATTTCCAAAGTCTTACAGAATGCAGCTGCACACTGGGAGCCTATTATGGGCTGGACACTGCAAACGTGTGTGTTTTTTCAGTCCTTACACTGATTCACAAGTGTGTTTGTTTAAATTAACATTTAAACATAGGGAGGTGCATACACACACAAATCCAGATTTTTGGCTTCTATCAAAACCCAAGCAAATTAAAAATCCATCTGGCAATTCTTGGCTCCTATCTCCAGTCCCAGGGTTACCCTCTTTAGTTCATTACGCTTCCCTCCTGGCCGACGTCACTCATTTATTTTACTTATCTGGCTCCTGAAGACATGTGAGTTTGGGATCCCTAAAAAAACTGGTAATAAAACAGAATGCCCCAAAGATGACAGAGAGACAGCAAGACCAACATGAGAGAAACTGGTAAACATTAGGGATGAAACTTACATCCACGCTATGAGGAAACTGTTGGCTGTAGGTTCTCACAAAGCGAACACGAAAAGTTGTGAAATAGGGGAGCTGGGTTATTCCTTTGACAGCAGAGGCCACGGTCGAGGGAGTCAGGAGGAAATTATAACGAGAACACACCAAAGGGAGAACACGAGTGTGCTGCCACGAATGATGCACCATGAGTGGGGGATCAAAAAGATGTCAAAATGATTGAATTCTGGGATTGATCCTCACAGAACAACTCAATTCACCCAAGTCCTCAATTCAAGAACTAATTACTTCCAAAAGCCTTTCCTCTGCCTTTTTCTCTCCCTAATCTTCTCCATTTTATTTACAAACAGATAAGAACTGAGAGGCCTGAAAACCTGAGCCGTGAGTGCCATGACCTGCTCAGCTCCAGTGTTCCCGATCAGGCCCCAGGACTGAGTCAAGGGGCCAGCAGCCAAGTTCACTGCCAGAGCAATTGTAATCCTGAGCCACACCAGACTGTGACAGCTCAGTACTGAATCGTGCAAGATGGCACCCAGCCCAAGTAGCTGCTTTCTGAGCACAACGTGTTCTACAGATAAAGAACTAAAGTTAAGTCCGCTATTCTCTCGGCCCATTACTTGCGAAAAAGACTAAAGTGAGAGTGCCAACACAGAGTGGGAGAAGCAAAATTAACCAACGGGTATGAAGATCACTTTCTCAATCAGCATTTCACGTGCATGTGAGTAAGTAAGACATAGGTTCCCAGACATCATCAACAGCAGACTGATAACCAGGATAACTTAAAAGCAAGTATTCAGGTATTCTACAACAGACAACCTATACATTTACTCACATTAAGTTAATTTATTACCTCAACTCCCAGCATGGATTGGATGGTTCTGATATAGGTCTCTATTCGGTCATCCTTCAGTTCAACCCAGGCAGGGGGGCTCATGCGCATGCCGATGGGGCCAGCTATCTTCTCTAGCATGTTGACCAGTTCTCGGGCCTGATCCATTGCCCTCTTCGGGTAAAAAAGTGCCCAGAAATGCATGGGGATCTAGGAACAACCACAGGCTACTTTTAGTACTTCTCACAACTGAACATTCCAAACGCACGCTCAGGAGATTTTATTCTAGAGAATGAATTCCTTTTCGCTCCCATTGCTGGAGTCCTGTATTATCTAATTTCTCTTATTAACACGGATATATGAGATAAGTAAACTGTGGCCTATTTTCACAATGCAACGCTATACACAGTACACGGCAGTGAGAATGGAAGATCCACAACCACGCCTAACGATATGGTTGAAACCCACCAACACCAGGTTGAAGAAAACGAGCCAGACGTAAAAGAACACACAATGACTCCGTGCATGTATAAAGTACAGAAACCGTAGGAACAAATCTACGCTGTGACAAGTCAGGGCAGTGGACACTCTTGGTGTGTGTGGAGGTAAGGGGTAGGGAGTAGCTAGGAGAATACAGGCAGGCTTCCGGGGTGCTGGGAAAGTTCTGTTTCTTAACCCTGGGCGTTGATCACACAGGTCTATTTAATTTGTAAAAATTCACCAAATTATACATTTATAAGTATGCTTTTTCTTTAAATATATACTTCAATAAAACATTTTTAAAAAGAGATTATTTATACATGGCCATAAAGACTAAGTTGGTCAAAAACTTTCAGAAGTAATTATATACCATTTTGCTCTTTGATACAAATAGCTCGTGTGTTAGTTACCTAGGTGGAGTACTGCTTTAATTTAATTTGACTTCCTTCATGGATAAAAACACCCTCCAGAAACCCTCAGAGAAAGAGAAGCAGAAAGAGAAAGGAAGAAGGAAGGGGGACTGGGTAGCAGGCTGGCGCCACAGGGACCACCCTGCCACCTTCCCCTTGTCCTAAGTCCGAGGGGTGGCAAATGGCTCATCCCCAACAGCTCACCAACTGCTCTGTTCCAAGGACCCCTGCTTAGCAGATAATTCAGAATGGGCGATCAGTTGGTACTTTCTCTCAAAAAGAGGACACTAGATCATTTCTGCTTCCCAATTTCCACACTCTTGGGAACACAGGTCCTCTCTTTACTGCTGCAAAAATCACTTACCGTCAGGATGGAAAGGTCTCTGGTTATTTCCTTAATCCAGTTTAGCTCCTGAGACGTGATAAATGAAGTATTTCTTAAGTTAATTCTTTCCATTGGTAGAACACGTCCTTCAATCTAAACAGAAAATAAAGCATCTGTGACATGAGCCACCTACAAACACCATTTAGAACAATGCCACCACTGCTCTCGGAGGCCACCCATATACACTTGTCCCTGTTGTAACTTTTGAGAATGGCAGGAAAATAAAACTTGTAGTAGTGAGACTCCATGTCAATAAAACCTGCACATATACAGGCAAATTTTTTATAGGTACTGCTCTTTCATTACTGAAGCTTCCAACATGAAATCCCACGAAAGGGATTCAAAAAAACATCCAGTGAATGAAGGAAAATAAATATTTTTTTCTTTTTTGGAGACGAGGTCTTGCTCTGTTGCCCAGGCTGGAGTGCAGTGGCACGATCACAGCTCACTGCAACCTCGAACTCCTGAGTTCAAGTGATCCTCTCACTTCAGTCTCCCAATTGGCTAGGACCACAGGTGTGTGCCATCATGTCTGGCTCATATTTAAATTTTTTGTAGAGATGGGGTCTTGCTGTATTGCCCAGACTGGTCTTGAACTCCTGACCTCAAGTGATCCTCCTGCCTCAGCCTCCCAAAGCACTGGGATTACAGGTGTGAGCCACTGCACCCAGACTAAAAATATTTAGGAAAATATTAAATTACATGGAAAAATATTCAAAATATATCTAAAAGAAAAAGGAAACCACATGAATACGTATTTCGTGCGTGTGTGTATGCACACATGCACTATATAAAAAAGATTGAAGAATATTTTCCAAAATGTTAACACTGGCTACTTTGATGTAGCAAGATTATAGACAGGCTTTTGCCTTCTTTGGCTTATGTTTTCCACATGTTCAAATAATATTTAATAACATGAAAACATGATCATGATATTAAATGAAAAAGGAGATGCAAACCATATATATCACGTTATATGAAAAAGATTATCCCAAAAAATAATTTTAGGGGAAGTAAAAATATTGAAAATATTATCTTTTATATGCATCTAAAATAAATCACTGAGATATTATCTTTGGGTAATGCAATTACTGACGGTTTTATCAAATCCTTCTTTACATGTTCTAGTATTTCCACATTTTCTTTATTGATCACACATTACTTTTAGAACCAGGAAAGAAGAAAAAAAGAAGGAGTAATTTCAGAGTGTAAGAGAACTACAGAAAAGACAGAATTAATTATTTTGGTATAATTTCAAAAGAAAAGTAAAAAGTAATACTGGCCCCCCAAACTTACTGAACACTTGCTACGTGCCAGATATTACGCTAAAGATTTACCATTTAGTTCATATGTAACTCAATCATTATTCTCATTTTACAGATAAGGAAAGTAAGAGATGCTAAGCAATTTGCTCAAAGCAAACAAGACGGCAAGTGGCAGAGCTGGGATTCAAAGGCAGAAGAGCTGACACTGAAGTCCAAGGACTTCACCCCCCCACAGAGCCTCTGTGCCACGAATCACGCCTGCCCAAGACACAGCACAGCCTCCAGGCAGACTGCAGGTGGAAAGGGCCACGGGAAAATTAGATCCCAGCTATGCTATTCTCACGGCTGCGTTACTGTCCAGCGAGCATGTAGCCAGGGCAGTGCTGGCAACGCCCGCATCACATGCCCGTATCAACCAGAGCTCTGCTTTGCCTTGGTGCAATTTCTAGAAAAAAGATAAACATCTTTCCAAAAAAGAAAAAAAAATTGGATTGTACAAATTGGAGAGTCTCTCATGGCTCTGTGAAAAATGACAGTAATATGTGTTCAAGGAAACACTAGTTAATTACTGAGAAGAGTAAAAAGTTGAAAAAAAAAAAAAAGAACAATAAAGTGAAAAAGAAAAAAACATAGAACTTTAGCTTGATCCCTGGGAAATACAGAGGAAAAACATCTGTAAAAGACACTAGTAAATTAAGTCAAGGAGACTGAAGTATCATGAGACTGGGTTTAAAAAAAAGGAGTATAAGAATAAAGCAAAAACTTCAACATAAAGACAGGACAGGAAGTTATCACCGAGTCTCAACCAAGCTCTAAAATCCTGGGCTGATGCTGGCTCCCACCCTACCACAGCCCCCGGTCACCTTATGTACGTCCTTCTGCAGATAGAGCCCCCAGCGCGTCAGCTCACTGCTGGCCCTCTCGTTCTTAGAAATCCTCTGGAGCAAGCATTCCAAAGCACTGTGGTGCTGCTTGGGGCTCAGGTTGATCTGCTGGGTCAGATCCTATATAGAATTAAAACGGAGATAATAATGTATAACTATTACTTTCGCCAATGTGAGGTTAAACCCCAGTGTGTTTAAAATGCTTTCGTAAGAAACTTCCTTCCCCTTGAAATCAGTAGAAATTTTCAAGTCTCTCTTAGGAATGTGAATGAAGTAGAATATTAAAAATAGTATAACAAAAATAAGAATTTTAAATGTTATTGGCTCCTCCTCCTTCGTGATGTATGAATCTAATCTCTTTCTCAAAGCATGCTTTGACTTTAAAATTTCTAAGAGATTCTATAAAACAAGAGCAAAGGGGGCTTGACCGCAGCTATTTAAAAATGTGGGAACAATGGGGGAAAAGAGCCATGTATCAGACATCCCAACATAACAGAATGGAAAACCACATTCAGTCTGACACTTTATATCATACTATACTGGCCTTTTAATTTTACCATAAGGCACTTTTTTGCTCAGAACTTGCCATAGTGTTTGACCCATAATAGGTGCTTGCTAAATATTTATCGCTGAGTAATATCTAATAGGTACATATAAAGATTCTGAATCACATAAGGGAGCTCTTCATTATTCTTCTGGGACGAATGAACTGTACAGCTGCTGCTTCCTGCCAGGCAGTCCTCGGGGTCAGTAAGTCCATGGGGCTATACAAATAGCTCTGTGATCATAAAGCCATCAGCCAACTGGGAGTCGTAAGGAAGCAGCCTTGAACTAGTACATAAAGCAGGTCAAAGCAGAAGCACTGGATGGCAAACATGAAAGAAATCTCTTACAGGAATTTTGAGCTTCACTTAAGGCACTTTATGTCACTAAAAACTGTATGTGGCGTGTGGGTCCAAAACAGACAAGAACGGGAAAGCGAGGCAGCCGACAGTATCTCAAGGGTGGACAGGCCCAGGAGTCGCAGGCCGTGCAGAGGGTTGGCCCTCAGGCTCTGGACTTAAGCTGCCTGGGTGCAAGCGGCTGCACCCACCCCTGCCCAGCCACTGCCTGTGAGAGCCCAGCCCAACACTCCCAGGACACTCCGAACCCAGCAGGATAAATTCTACCCTCAACTTCTGACTTGCTGACTTTTTGCTTCATTGTCTCCTCCACACCTTCAAATAAACTGAAGGTTTATAGAAATGTTACACTCACTCAGGGCTCTCAAAGAGCTTCACTGACGGTGCCGTGACCACTTCACCATCGTCCATCTGACTGGTGAAGATGAAGACAGACTTGTTCTTCGTATTTTATGACCCAGTCCCTCTACTGTTGTAATAACCTTCAAAAGGCAGTCCTGATATGCTTTTTCACCTTGTGTGTGGGAGGGGGCGTGGATTAAGTTTCACAGATGGGGAAACTGGAGCCTGGAAGGACGGACTTGCCCACGTAGCAGTGCAAGCCAGCGTCAGGGTCGGAACAGGCCTGGGTCTAACTCAAAACTGCCACCCAAAAGGCTGCCACTCAAAGCCTGAGCACAGCAGGACTCTAACCTTCATGGCTCTGAAGTCCTTTTTCATCTTCTCCGGAATCCCAGTCATGAAGGAAAGCTCAGGCAGCAGCAGGATTTCGCCTTTTAGCAGCTTTGAAGAGAGAAGGAAGAGCAAAAATAAGGAAGTAAAAGAGAACTGTGTTCCCCTGCCCCGCACAAGACATGCCTCGCCCAGGGCTGGTCCCGCAGTGACACGGCTGGTCCCGCAGTGACACGGCTTGTGCACGAAGGATACAAAACCCCAGGGAAGAGGGCAGTGAAACTAGAAATACTAGAATACTAAAATACTAGAAGTGTTTTACCCTTTCCCCCTCAGTCCCAATATAGCCTGTTATATTAGGTTAAATATTGAAACTGTCAAAAGGAGAGGAAAAACTAGAAAAACATAAAAAATTCTATCCCCCTTGGGCCTCAAGACAAAGTAAGAGAATACATCCTATCAAGCTGTGTGTCTCAGTCTCATCTCATCCTGCTGATCTTTGGTTTTCACATTTAAGACAGGGGAGTCAGGTGACAAGGTATTTTCCTCCAGCCCTACCCCTGTTAAAAATAAACGTCTACACCTTCCCTAGAATTTATAAGGACCCGGAATTTTATCTTCACTCACAGGAAGTTCTCCTTATTCCTTTACCCTAAATTGCTCATGTGGATATTTAGCTCCTCCTTGTGGGGATGTCGAAAGTACATGCTACCGGTGTGAAGTGGCATCTCTAGCTGGATGAGACAGACGACACCTGCATGGCTCTCCCCAGCCACCCTGCAGTCGCTCCCTGGCTCCCACGGGGCCGTGAGGACGGCTGGCAGGGGCTGAGAGGATGGAGAACGTGAGCTGGAAACGTAAGCCTGACACCACACTCACCGTCCCATGGTTGTTCTGCCTCTCACTGGGCCTGTGGATCAGCAGTGGCTGGTCCTCGTCCTTAACTGTGATCCCATAGTTTTTGCTAGAGCAGGGCAGAGGCAGGAAGACATTTCAGAAGTGGCATCACTACTCTTACAGCAACACAGCCTGAGTCTCTTAACCAGGACTGAGGTATACAATTTGCACAATACCCTCGTCAAGGATCCACCTGAAACTGGTCATAATATATTTATAACTGGAAAAAGCAGGCTCAAGTTGCATTGCAGTTAAATAGAGGAGAAATAAGACTAAAAGTCCAGGAAAGAATTTGTTAAAAACTGCATTAGGCTAAAGGGCTTAGGCAATACAAAGATGAAATGATAGTCAAATGATTAATAACTTGAATCTAATCTCTCCAACCAGACTTCTAACAAAATCAGCAAAAGAAATACAATTCAAGCCCTAAGGTTAATTTATGAATAACTTCTGAAAGTACTAAAAGAAATGAAACTATAAGGATAGCATATTCAGGTCAAGTCCAACAAATAAACTCACTTAACCTTAGGTGCATTACCAAACGAATTATTTTAAAAGTGTCAAGTTGTATTCTATCATGAAACTCAAAATCCTGCTAGAGAATGGTAAACTACAACCCACCCCACCTTAGGCCCCAATTCAGTCTCTTTCTACCTGTAGTATTCCAAGAACGTGATCTCTTTCCCATCAGACATCGTGAAGCTATCTTTTGGGGTTTTATTCCAGTCCACATCATCAATTCGATAGGTACGATTATTGTATCGGGTGATAACAATATTGCCAACCAGAAGCTTAGTACACTCATCCTGGAAGTTTTCTTTATTCTGATGATACATGGCATGCCTGTGGAAAGAGACAAAAGACTTCTGGATCACGGTGCATACCCGGAGCAATAGGAAAGGGACAGGGGACTCAGCTAAGTAATTCGGGGGTCCAATCATAGCTACATAGCACCAGGAGGCTCCAGTTGTGTCTTTTAAGAGATGGGACTCTCATTTCTTTTACTGTTAACCTTTCAAAAAAGAAATCAACAAAAAACAGTGAAAAGATAAAAATCACATTAAAAGCATCAACTACAAATTAATAAAGTTCCCTATAGCCTTTAAAATAAGGTACTTTTATCAAAACAATTACTGTTTTCTGTCATTACTAAGATAGTCTATAAGAGTCACAATAAAAGCATTGTTTTGGCTGTATTTGCCCTTTGCTAGCTGAAGAGGGAAACTGCTCTACAAGTGAGGCAAGTCCCTGTCAGAGGACGGGCACCGGTCAAGATACTAAAGACGCGGAGAAGAAAAGACCCACAAAGGACACACTCTCGGGAAGCCCGTGTGACAGTGTCATGAGCAACGCGATGCTGGAACACACTGGCACCACGAGTAATATTTTCAAAGGGCTAAAAGAAAACAACTGTCAAACCCAGAATTCTAAGTTAAAGGCAAGATGGAAGATGTTTTTATCTAAAAACTTAAAGAATCTGTCACCAGCAGATCCCACACTAAAGGACATATTACAGAGAGTTCTTCAGGCAAAGGGAAAATAACCCCAGATAGAATCCCTAGAGATTCAGGAAGAAATAAAAAACAAGCAAAATTTCAGAATACAAGGGTAAAGAAAAACTCCCCAAACTTCCAAAGGGACAGCAGGGGGTAAGGAGAGACATACAGAGACTGTGGAATCAGAAATCAAGATGGCTTAGATCTTTCAACAGCAAATCTACAAGCACAGACAATGGAGCAATGCTTTCAAAATGCTGAGGGGAAAGCATCTCCAAGCTGGCATTATATACACAATCAAACTAGACGACCAGTCTGTGAACTGAAGACATTGTCAAACATGAAAGGCTCAAGATTACTTCCTCCAACGCACCCTTCCTCTGGAAAACACTGGAGGATGTGCTCTACACAAGCACGGGAGTAAACCAAGAAGGCAGCAGCCACGCGATCTGAGAGACAGGAGATTCCCCGTTAGAGGGGAAGGGGGGCCCCAAGACAGTGCTGGCCCAGCCAGCCTGGAGAGCAACCAGACAAACTGAGGCCAATCAGGTTTTAAAAGATATGTCTAACATGGCATTGAATATAGTGGGGATGAGTCATTACATGAATTATTGAGAACTTAACAGCGACGTGTGAAATTTAACCTTATATGGTAAACCGTAGTTGCTCGCTACGTTTTAGAAGTATGCAAACCATTCCTGGGCCATGAAGAGAAAAGCGGCTGCATAATATGTAAAGAACAAGCTCTTCTCACCTCCAGGAAAATGACTGCTCTTTGGTTGCTTCCAGTGACCCGTAAGAACACAGAGGGCACAAGGGACGAAAGTGGTGGAATGCCAAGCTGTACCAGCTGTGGGGGCACATGCGAGGGGAGGCCCTGCAGAGCTCCCTGGCAGCTGTAAACATGCTCTCTGGGGCTGAGCAGCCGGGCAGCACAGCTGCACTGAGAACCAGGACCACAGACACCCCAGGGTCCAAGTGCGATCTAAAAGGGAGATGCCTGATACGGGTCTTCTGCCTATCTTGGAGTACGGGGGCTCAAAGCTAGATGCAAACTGATTTGGACTACCTAAGAAATATAATTTTATAGGGGAGAGGGAAGGAGGATGAAACTGACAAAATTTGAATGACTGTATAGTGAGATTATACAAGTAGATGTAAACTTGAAGTTGAACTGGTTTTACATATAAAATTTTATACTTAGCCAATGGAAAAAAAAGGACTATAGGTGAGGTAGGGCAAGCCTACAGTCCCAGCTACTGGGAAACTGAGGCAGGACAAATGCTTGAGCCCCATGCAGTTCAAGGCTGCAGGGCACTATGACCGTACCAGGGAAAAATTAGCCACTGCACTCCAGGCCAGGCAACATAGTGAGACCCATATCTTTAAAAAAAAAAAAAAGAAAGAAAGAAAGAAAGAAAAGAAAAGAAAAGACAAGACCACCCTGGGCAATATAACAAGACCCCATCTCTACAAAAAATTAGCTGGGTATGGTGGCGTGCGCCTGTAATCCCAGCACTTTGGGAGGCCAATGCAGGTGGATTGCTTGATGCCAGGAGTTCGAAACCAGCCTGGCAGCATAGTGAGATCCTGTTGCTACAAAATATAAAAAGAAAAATTAGCAGGGCATGGTGGCACATGCCTGTAGTCCCAATACTCAGGAAGCTGAGGTAGGATTGCCTGAGCCCAGAAGTTCAAGGTTGAACTATGATAGCGTCACTACACTCCAGTCTGAGTGACAGAGTAAGACCACATCTCTTAAAAGAGTAAATAAATAAAACAGAATAAATAAATAACTTTAAAAACCTTTCAAATGTTCAGCCCTTCCATTAAGTAATTCTTCTAAGTATATAGCCTAAAAAAAAAAAAAATCAGAGATGCACACAGACTTATGTGTAAGATGGGATTCCATGCAACCATTAAAAGTTATACGCATCTACATTTACTACAGTAACACATACACTGTATATTAAACAAAAGCTCAGGATGTGCATACATCAAACCATGTCTTCCTATCCACAAATTTAAATAAAACTCCTCCTCAAAGCACAGCAGATGTCTATTCAGAAGGACTTAGAGACCAGGGCGCATCCATTTAGTTCTCTCTCAATCTATTCTACAGTTAAAAATCCAAACAGAACAATGTCTTACTGTATTATTACCAGCTGTTACTGAACTTTTCAGAAAGTCATCAGCACGTTAAAGGCAGATCCCACCATCCACTCACATGACATCCAGCACAGAATCATTCCGAATGACCTTATGGGAGACATCCGCCAGCAGGAAAAGACCTCCATCTGTCCTCCGGATGCTAGCTGCGTAGCCTGGCCAGATCTGCAATCTGAAAAGAGAGGTGGTCGTTGCCCTAGGGTTCTAAAAAGAACACAGCTACTTCCATGCCCCCCGTCCGAAATAATACTTTGAGCTGATATTGCCCTTCCCTAATAACAGTGAGAAAGGCCCCAGGAAACAAATTAAAGTAAATCAACATCATTGCAAACTCACTAAAAAAACCAAACTAAGGAAGAGACTTAACTGATAAATTGTATTCACTACCATAAACTACTGCTGAGATTATGGTCCTTAAATACGATGGTCGCAATGAAAAATTTCTTTCCAGAACATTCAAAAGTGAGGAAGGGGAAAACAACACCAACCTGTGCTGCTGTAGTACCATAGCACTCGTAGGGTCATAGAAGTTTCTCCCCACAAGCTTCATATCTAAAAGTTTCATTACCCTGAAATAAAAAACCAAGAGTGGGTTTTCTAATAGAATTAAAAAAAATTAAGCTCCATTATTCTCAGGTACATTTGCCTTTGGAAGTGTAAAGGGTCAGAAATGTTTGTGTTCTTTGCACAAATATCGCTTTTATGTTGAGAACAATCCTGCTAAAAGAAAAATAAACATTACCAAAACATGTATGTTGGAGTATGTGCAACTGACTGCAGACTTTCCCCCTTACTAGCTAACCAAGCACTGAGTTCATCTCCCAGGCACAATTTACAGTACTTTTTACCACTAATGAGAGCCCATTTCAACAGTCTGGTAGAGGGGGTTATGTTTGTTCCTGGTAGTTCAGCTCACCAGGTAGAAATTAGGTTGTGTGTCATTAAATAAGAGGTATTTTAGGCATAACAGCTGTATGAAATTAGGGTATCTCAAAAGAAGTTAAACAATTATGAGCTGTCTCTAATTCAAAAACTCAAGGGACTGGAAAAAATTCTTCCAGCAAATATTTCTGTACACTACCTCTTTAAGTGGCTCCTTGGCTAACACCGCCATTAAATATGAACTATAAACAGCTGCTTTTAACCTGAATGAATCCAAAGGAACCCATCCCCCTACCCAGCTACCTCCAAACCTAATTTTGTATTCAAATCTGGCCTGTCACTGGTGAGATGATTTCTGAGTAAGTCAGCCTCAATATCATCCATTCATGTAGTAAATGCTTCCAAACCCATCACATACGCATTGTAGTATAAAACCATCCAATTCTTGAAGAGCATTATTGCAAATACAAGACTGAAGTTAGAGGAAAATAAGACTTCAGCTGTGTCCTCACCGGCGGAAAACAACATTGTAGAAGGGAATGCACAAGTCAGAGCAGGGCTCTAGGATCTTCGTCAACTGAATCTTAAGGCTGATTTCGGCACCATCGGTTTTCCTTTGACTTTTTAACTCAAGAACCTAACAAATAAATACACACAAGTAAAAAGAAATGACAAAACTACCAAGTCCTAATCTAATCCAACTGTGTTCTAGAGAACACTAAAATATCTTAGATGTTTTTTTTCTACTCTTCCCTTCGCTTTGCTGCCCACACTGGCAAAAGCACAATATGACAACCAGGATTCAGAAACTACTTGGTAAGAGAAACCCAACAAAATTTGAATTTGAAATTTATAAACCATTTTTTATAGCAGGAGCCAAAGGCTTCTAATTACTGGTTTTTGTTTTGTTTTGTTTTGTTTTAGGAGACAGGGTCTCCCTCTGTTGGCCAGGATGGAGAGCAGTGGCCCAGTCATCGCTCACTGCACACGGCAGTCTCCCTCTCCTCGATCAAGCCATCCTCCCGCCTCGGCCTCCCAAAGTTCTGGGATTACAGGTGTGAGCACCACACCTGGCCGCAATCACTCCTCTTATATGAGAAGGTGCTTCTGGAAGAATTCACATATAAAATTTTCTGTTATGTCCTGTAGAAATCTGTTTTCCCTCTAGGAATAGGAAGATACAACTCAAATGTTCAGGATGCCTATGATTTCCCACCACTCAAAACACCAGAGCAGTCTTAGGTTTCATCCCAAAATACACTTCCTGTTTGGTCTCACTTGTTGAAGCTTAACAGGCAGATAGAGAATGGATCCATCAAAAGCAGTGACGTTTCCGGTGACAGCTTGATGGTCCTTCAACATGCCAAACCTCATGCTTTTGCACTCCACATTGGGGCTAGAAAATAAACAAAGAGGATTTCACTTCAATTTGACTTAAACGGCAATCTTTACCACAGTTGTGCAACAGGTGTGTTAGAGAAGCAGTCATTTGTAACTGCTGCTCCACCTAGTGGTTATATTAAAAATTATACATCTGAATACAAATGGACCTTTGACTCGAGATACCTGCTCAGGGCAGGAACATTAGAAATTGTAGGTAAAGAAAATGAAAATAACCTGTAATTCTACCACCAAAGGACAGCTGCCTTAATGTGTCAGTGTATATTCTTCCAGATTTCAGAATACGGGAAAAGAAAAGTTTTTGTGTAAACGGCCAGATAGTAAATATTTTAGGCTTTGTAGGCCACATAAGCAGCCATAGACAATATGCAAACAAATGAGCGTGGCTATGCACCAATAAATCTTTATTACACAAACAGGTGGTGGGCCAGGTTTGATCTTCGGACCAGCCATAGTTTGCCAATCTCTACAGTCTTCAGAGATACACACTTTAAAAAAAAAAAAAACAAAAAAAAACATTTTTTAAAACCAGGATTTTACTCAAACCATTTTTCACTCATGGCAATGTCAACTTTCTATTCATTCACTCTCACAAATCTGACAGCTCTGAAAAACTCCAGCAGCTACTTTATATGACGACTGTCCCATTATAGCACAGTAACACCCAACCCCTGTTCTACAACTGCAAAGTTTAAACAAATCCAAGGCTAAGGTCAAGCATGTTCAAGTACGTGAAGACAAAATGAAAGAAAATCAAGTGTTAATCCAACACAATTGTCCTCAAAACTAAACACTTACATGCAATCACACTTCTTAAAAAAATTCGTAGACATATGGTCCATACAGTACATACAGCTCTAAGCACAGTACTTAAATTTGTCTTCCTAGACACCCGTCATGCACTGCACGGAAGCCACAGGATGCCCGGTCTGCTGTGACACATCTGCTTAGTCCTCTCTCAATGACCTGGCAGCCCCTTCACACTGGGGCTTCAAATCTACACGTACAACTGCACACCGTCCAGAGGTACAATCTCGAAACCTATAAATCCATGTCTTCTCCGTGGCCCATTCAATGCAGACAGACTCCTTTCTGTTTCCTTAAAATCTGTCAATCCATTTTCAGAGAAAGAGTTCTCGTCTCTTTACTGCTCACCTCCTCCTCCCCATATGGTCCACAAAACGCCTGTTTCCTGGGGTTCAACTTCCCCCTCTTTTCTGGCTTCTTCCTTCCACCTGTCGTACATGCTCAGCTCTGCATTCTTACCTCATGGAAACCACTACAGCAACCCTGTCCCCCTCTTCAATTATCACTGCATTTCCCCTTCCTCTTAAAAAAGTTTAAAATGAGTGGCCATACCACTGGCTACTTCTCAGGGCCTGTGCTCTCCCTTGTTCCTTTCATCTTTTAGTTTTTTTTCTCTAGCAAAACTACCACAAGATCACCAAGAGTACCCTCAAGAGTAAATCCAATTTGTCCTCCATGGCCAAAGTCAACCACCTTCTCCTCAAATGGCTCCATCCTTTCGCCTTTATATCGTATCTTCAGGATATTTTCCCCCTACCTGTTCCTTTCTTCTTTCACTCCACTTCTTCCTTTTATCACCAGTTAGTAGCAGTCTTTCACAAATTAAGACTTCTTAGTACAATCTTCTTTGAAAAGAGTATGGAGGTTCCCCCAAAACTAAACATAGAACTACCATATGATCCAGCAATCCCACTTCTGCACATTTAACCAAAGGAAGTGAAATCGGTATGTCGAAGAGATACCTGCTCTCCCACGTTCATGCAGCACTATTCGCGACAGCCAAGATACGGAACCAGCCTAAGCGTCCATCAGTGGATGGATGGATAAGGAAATTGTGGTACATATACGCAATGGAATACTATAGCACCTTCAAAAAGAAGGAAAGTCTATCATCTGTGACAATATGGATGAACCTGAAGGACATTAAGCTAAGTGAAATAAGCCAGGCACAGAAAGACAAATATGGTATGATCTCACTTCTATGTGGAATGTAAAAAAGTCCAATTCCTAGAACAGAGAGTAGAAAGGTGGTTACCGGACGCTGGGTGGTGGGGGGAAGGGAAAGGGGAGATGCTGGTCACAAGGTATAAAGTTTCAGTTAGGCAGAATCAGTTTCAGTGATCTACTGCAACTTATGGTGATCTGTGGTGACCACAGTTAATAATAAAATATATTTCAAAATCACTAAAAGAGATTTTAAATATTGTCATCTCAAAAAAAAAAGGTGAGGTGATGGATATGTTAATTAGCTTGATTTAATCTTTCCACAATGTATACATGTATCAAAACATCACATTGTATGCCATATATACAATTATTATTTGTCAATTAAAAAATCAGACTGCCATCTTTTCATTTTCTCCAGATATTTCAAAATATTCACTTTCACAATTCCAGCCAATAACCTCCAGCTAAAGACTCCCCTAAGATCTCAAAAATAACACAAGCTAATATGCATTCTTAATTTTTAAAGAAAGTAAAATAAATCCTAAAATTACTGATATAAAATTAAAGTTATTTTCCCTGATTTTATCACTCATAAATTTAACCCTAGACTGTCACCAGAGACATCAAATGTTGGTATGATGATCCATGCAGGGAAGGATCCGTGTTTTGTGGCGTATAGATTTTATACCATGTGGGGAGGGGTCTCCTTCAAAAAAAGGAATACAAAATTGCACATATAAAATAAATTAAAAGACCATGGAAGAGGCCTATGCAAGTAAAAGGCCCTGAACTTAAGCTTCATTAATTTCATATTAAATCTATTCTAGCCTCATGTATAAACCTGTAAGTATTATGTTAAAATCTAAATTGGTAATATTGCTAAATACACACAAAAAAATTAACCTTAAACTTCCCGTAAGGATCTGAGTACACGCATTACTGCATAGGGAGGCTCACCAAGAACTGTGCAGAACAACCTGTGGTTATCCCAGGGGAACCACTTCATTACTTCCCTCTAAGAAGTGAACAATGCAAAGAAAAAAGTGGTGAATACCTGAAAGTCACGTGATATTGATAAACTGCTTCATTATGACACTGTATTTTGATGAGGTTCAGCCCCAAAGATTGAGGCGTTCCTTTTGATCCTTGCTTCACAAGCTCTCTGGAAAACAAAAATAAAAAAGCTCCCACATTTACCAAAAGACAAAAACAACACAACCAACTCAAACCACTACCACCAACAGAAAGATTGAGGGAAGTAATATTTTTCACACTTTGCTACAGATACGCAAACCAAGCATCAGCACATACAAAAGCAAGCTCTGAAGGCTAGTAGATAAATCCTTAGCAATGTCTAATTAGATAAGGAATGTCGCCCTGTTTGCCCTAGTTAATATTATTGGAATAAACTAGGCCAGTTAACTAAGAACATAAAAGTTACTCTAGTTACATAGAGACAGATGAAGTGACATCATATTTTTCCTAAATTATTTCCTTATCTTCAGTGTGACAAAGAAAGCCAGGCATGGTGGCTCACATACACCTGTAGTCCCAGCTACTCAGGAGGCTGAGGCAGGAGGATCGCTTGAGCCCAGGAGTTCAAGGCTGCAGTGAGCTATGATCACACCACTGCACTCCAGCCTGGGTGACAGAGCGAGACCCCAAGACCCCATCTCTAAAAAGAAAACAAAACAAAAAAACAACATGATAAAGAACTGTTTGAACTGGGAAGGAAACAAAAGGCCATGAGTCTACTCTCTGGCACAGGCTATATATTCACTGTTAAGCTCATTTAACTTCATCAGGAATTGTTCCACCTTTTCGTCAATCTCCCACTGGCAAATAAGAAAACAAAACCCTCTGCTGTACCTATCACCCAGGCAGGACTTCAACAGACACAGTTTTTACAATACTGCACACCAGCCAAAATGCAGAGATTCACCAGGTGCCTCCTTGTCCTCCTCTGATCATTCCCAAGCAGAGAAGGCGGTGCTCCTGACTTACTTTTCCTTGTGTTCCACAGTCAGGACCAGAGGGCGATCTGGAGAGTGCAGGGAGGAGTGGGGCAGAGCCTGTGGTGGTGACAGCCGTGGGGGGTCCCGGGAAGTTAGGCTGAAGGCACTGGGAGGCTTGTCCACTCCTCTGCCGATACCAGCAGTGGCCCTTCCCAGGGGCAACAAAGCAGCATCTGAACTCCCCCTTCCAAGCACCCTGAAATGTGGAACGAGAAGCACATGGGGCTTTATCACGCTCCTATCTATGCCACATCTAGATCATTCCCCCAAGTCTACACTCTCTTCCAGGAGTCAGCAAAAGGGACCCAAGCATAGCCTTGGAATTCTCTCAAAATACAATACGCCAACATGACACATTCACCAACTGCTATCGACTTGGACTCTCAGAGCCATCTTCCATAACAGAATTGAGAGGAAAACAATTAAAGAGCTGCAAAGACCAGGGTAACTTGTTAAGAGGGCAAACGAAGCTGTGAACTGCCCAATGCAGAACTACTTTTTACCCTTTTCCAATGACTAACTGGGTGAGCAGCTGCTGACTACTCTTGGAAAATGTCCATTCTTGAATATAAAATAGGCATGGCTTGTTTGTGAGATAATACAATGCTTTTAGAGTTTCTCTTTGAACTTGACGGAGATACTCCATCTGAATCTGATGGTTACATAAGAAGGTAACTTTACCCACCTATTCCAACCAACAGAGGCCTCTGCCATCTTGCTATCCCCAGCTGCCAACACTAAAGGATCCGGAAAAGCAGAACGGGGTTCTTCTTTGTCCTTGTGCACCATATTAGCAGACAAGCCTCGACCTAAAATGCCTCTACCTGAATGAAAGAACCGAACCCCAGCGATAACTGTGAGTTAAATGTTTTACAGTACAGTTTGTTTTATTTTTCCGAAGATAAACCATATGGATTTAAGAACAAAGCAATCATATATAACATTAAATTTCTCGAGTTAGTTTTCCACATACCTAAAAAGGGCATTTCACGTTTCAGAGGGGTCCGGGAAACTGTTTCAATGCTCAGGCCTCGGAACATGGAGACCAAACCCTCAGACTCCTGTGGAAAGTCAAACAATAAAGTTATTTTAAAATGTAGTTTAAAACTCCAGGAACAATGGTTTTCTTAAAGTCTTGGTAAATATTAAAAATTATCTCCTTCAAATTCTATAAATGTTGTAAGGCCGGGCGCGGTGGCTCACGCCTGTAATCCTAGCACTCTGGGAGGCCGAGGTGGGCGGATCGTTTGAGCTCAGGAGTTCGAGATCAGCCTGAGCAAGAGCGAGACCCCATCTCTACTAAAAAGAGAAAGAAATTATATGGACAGCTAAAAATATATATATAGAAAAAATTAGCCGGGCATGGTGGTGCATGCCTGTAGTCCCAGCTACTCGGGAAGCTGAGACAGGAGGATCCCTTGAGCTCAGAAGTTTGAGGTTGCTGTGAGCTAGGCTGACGCCACGGCACTCACTCTAGCCTGGGCAACAGAGAGAGACTCTGTCTCAAAAAAAAAAAAAAAAAAAAAAAAATGTTGTAAGAATAAAGGATAAAAATATTTTATAAAAAATTTTTAATACTTGTAACCATGTCCTATTAGGTCTTTAAACATAAAAGTTTACAGTTAAAAGTCCATGATTTGATACACAGTATGACAAAATGTAACACAACAGAACTAGCTAGATTATTTAAGAGGTACAGACTTTTTTTTAAACAATATCCAACAAAACCTACTATTCTCCTGTAGCAATCTTGAAAGTTTACTATTGTTATGCCAATTAGAGCTGACGTGTATAAAAGCTACATATAGATTCAAGCAATTCATGTGAGCAAACATATTCAGATCACTGTCATAAACTTTTTTTTTTTTTTTTTCTAGGATTATACAGGTAACTTTAATACAAAAGTGACAACAAAGACAAACCTATTATAGTAAGGACAAAGTAAGACTTTAAAAGTAATAAAAGTCCCGAGAATAATGCCAACACAGTAGGCCCTTTTTGGGGAAAAAAAAAGGGGGGGGGAGAAATTAGAGAGAAAAAAAATATGGAACGCTTCACGAATTTGCGTGTCATCCTTGCGCAGGGGCCATGCTAATCTTCTCTGTATCGTTCCAATTTTAGTATATGTGCTGCCGAAGCGAGCACTGTCATAAACTTTTCTTCTCACAAAACATTACATTTGACACTGTCAACTCTACTTAAAATGATCATAACTGCATTATTCTTCCTATATTTGCTAACTCTGACATAAATTATATTTTTCTTAAAATGACCATATAATTAGGAGAGCAAGAATGCACACATGTGTAAGTGTTCACACAGCAGTAGCAAGAGCCAAAGAGCCCCTTTTTAGTTAAGATTTCGGCTAAGAGCCTTCCAAAAGGAACTCTAGCAATTACTACCTCAGAGGCAGGAGTTGCTGCTAATATCAGAAAGCCAAACTCAGGGCGAAAATCTAAACATTCAGAAAAGAGCAAGAAGTTGCATCTTTAAACCTATCAATTATGAATGGATGGACAGACAGATGGATTGAAGCCAGAGGACCTAAAGCATCTACCCAAGTCCACCTAGTGTTCATTATGAGACACTTCGCACTCGCAACTCTTAAGATTTGAAACATATGCCCAGAAGATACTACTACTTTTAAAAGAAAACAAAGAACACAAAAAACCTTGCTTCTGTATAGGGTTTCACAGTTTTCTAAGCACTTTGAAATCCATTACTTCCTCTGATAGCCTAGGTAAGCTGTATGCCACTACTGTGCATCCAGACGTGGCCTTACCCTTTGTGCTGGCCCCCTCTGTGTGCCTGGTTCCTCTGGCTTTCCAAAGGCATGGCCTCTGCCTGCAGGTCCTGCCCTGCCCAGACCTGAGGCCAAAGGTTTAGGAGCTTGTGGCCAACAGCCTGGCATCCGTACACATGGAGATGGGTGGATGGGAGGAGGGCCCCTGAATGGTGGTCGGACAGGATCCATCAAAAGGCTGTAGAGGACACGTGTGTTGGTCTTGCTCTGGTTAATTACCTGCTAGCATTGTAAAAAGATTAAAGATTCCCAATGATTTTCCTTTTCCTTAAAGGCAGACTCACAAAGCATTATAAGCATTAAAAAATAGTTACTTTAAGTCAGTCCGGTAAAACGACCAGCCTCCTGTAACATACTCACTTCAAAAGCTTAGCAATCCCTCAGGGGCCCAAGTCCTCCTTGTACTTATTTAGTATTTTCTACCCAAACAGCCCCTCGGAAAACTCGGTTGATAAGTTAACTAACTACCTGTTGTAGAAGGAAGCAATTTTTATGTATGGGGGTGATTTTGATTTATAAACAAGTTCATAGTTAACATAGCCATATCATAAAATTATTCTGTCAGTAAATATTTATGGGTTTTTGCTTTTTGGACCCTCTTTCCTATACCAGAGTCTTAATTTTTGTCCAGTCTATAATCACATTAAACTCATCTCCTTGTTTTCTATAGTTGCTTCTCTGAATCTTTATCCAATTCCTTTCTATGAAACTCTTCTTTCACACTCCACCAGAACTGAGGTCTCCAGGGTACGGAGCCCTTCTGCTTTGGGCTGACAATACCCGCTGAGTCTCACAGGTTACATTTAACACCCTTCTCTCTCCCAGGTAACCAAGCATAAGGCTCTCCCTGCCCGCACCCCACCCCCCAAATCAAAAGTCATCAGGCTCCTTCAAAATCACTTTATAACCTACAGCTTTCAGGACTCCCTCTTTAGGGGACTCCTCTCATTGTACTGACCTACTCCTGATCCCTGAAGAATCTTTCTTAACTGCGAAGTTAAATAAGCCTCTTCTTAACTTTCGAAAACCTGTCTTATTAGCTGCAGAGAAATTAGGCCACGCATATAAAGAAAAAACACACAATTCGTAAGTCAAGAGCACAGATGGAGGTAGTTTAAGAACTTGCAAAATGTCTCGAACTAAATTACTCTCTTTTACACTGTAAGTGCAGGGTATGCCTTCTTTTCTCAAAGCCTGCAACTGCTCTCTCCTTTAATTGCTAAAACCCCTTTTTAGTTAGCCTGGACTCTTCGCTCACACCTCCCCCAACACCTCCCAAAGAATCCAGAACAATCAGCTGCCTAACTGGTACAAACTGAGAAGGCTGTAACACCCACCAATTACAGGATTTCTGGAAACTTCCTCTTTCTCCACCTTTCCCTCACCTTTATCATCGCTTCTATAGATTCAGGACCCTCCTCCAGAAGTCCTTACTGTGGACTTTCTCACGTGATTAGTTAGCAGATAGTTGGCTGACCCAAGGGGTTCAACAGGTAAGGGTCCCAGGACAGGCTAGGCCTACCTGCTCCGCCTCTCCAAGGGTGTGCTCTGCGCTGGGGCACAATGACCCGGGCCTAACCAGGAGCGAGGCTTCTAGAGGCAAGTACCTCTCCCCAAACCAACAGCTCTGCAGGGGTCCTGCTCACTATTTCCGTCCAAATAACACGCCCACTCACACTCCTTGTAAGGGCCCTCCCTCCTGGGGCCACCACCTCTCCCGGCCTTTTCGAGGTCCTGCGTTCCTCCCCCACCCCCAGGCTCAAATAACGACTTCCCGCCCCGCCCCGGGCCCCACACGAGGGCCGGGCACCTCGCGCCTGGGGGGGAGGGGACAAGGTCCGGAGTGGGCGGGAAGGCGCAGCTCACACCACGTGCTTGAGCCAAAGCCCACCCCAGCCTGCGCCAGTGCGACCTTGACCTTCCTGGCCTTCCACGCCTAGGGCGCGTCCTCTCACCTGGGCACGAGCCTTTGACCCGCTCTGCGGGGCCTCAGAAGAACACTGCACTCAACCCACCCGACACGCCGGAGGACCCGCATGCTTCAGACCCCAATTTCCGGTCCTCGCAACGCCAGGAGCTGAGCCCATTGGCCAAATGACGTGCCGCTCACAAGATCCAGCCATCTCATTGGCTCGT
This sequence comes from Eulemur rufifrons, assembly GCF_041146395.1. NCBI lineage: Eukaryota > Metazoa > Chordata > Mammalia > Primates > Lemuridae > Eulemur > Eulemur rufifrons. The sequence continues at coordinate 8,658,054 of NC_090994.1, forward strand.
CTGCAAGAGAGACTCGCCCTCTCGGGAAGCTTGTTCTGCGTGGGGGTTCATCCCAAAGGGTTGCTGGAAGTTATGAGCGAACCTAAGTGTTAAAATGTGGTTACGTTTTTTGAGATCCTGGATTCTCTTTCAGGGTGAGGCTCTTGTGAACACCTGTTGCTTAAGACACACGTGTTGAAATTGACTTGCCTCATTCCTCTTGGTTAGAGGATTTAGGGATATAGGCGGTAAACAGGGAAAGGTAAGCTTGAGTGCACAAACACCTAACGTGATCTCTGCACACCGCTTTCCTTATATATGATATAGGGATAAAAGCATCCATTCGCAGTGTCGAATAGAAACGTACATACATTCATGAGATACCATATGTTATCCACTTAGCACAAGGAGAAAAAAAAAATGACCCGCAATCGATGTTGCCTATTATTTATTGATGCCTAAAATCTATGAGCCAAGAAAAGCTTTCTTCAAACTATATAAAATGATTAGTGGTTAATTCGGCTATTACAGAATATTTTCACCCAAAGAAATATTTCTGCCCCTCTCCCAACCATTTTGGCAATTAACTGCACCCTTTGCCCACCCCCCAGTTTAACAGGGTGTGCCTGGAGGCTTTGGCGGATGCTGTAGAGACATCTAAGTCCTCTGCATGGACTAGGACTAGAGAGAGATTGACTTCACGTTTCCCAGGCCTCAGATATCCTATACTTGTTTTAATCCATGCATTTAAGAACTCTCCTCTCCTTCCCCAGTGAGAATAGATTCTGAAAATTACTGGAGCAGGAGGATTTTCAAGGCAGGAATCAAATTAGCAGGAAGACACTTCACTATTTGTAGAGGTTATTTGTTTAACATAATATAATAACATTTTATCTTCCTGTACCCCACAACCGTCCCAACTTACAATGTTACCACATTACGTTATAGAAATTCTGCCTATGTGAACATTTAGTAGCAAGTGCACTCAGAAACAGTTATGCAAACTGTTTTGTAACCTTGATAAAGTCCCAGCTCCCTGTCTTTTCAGAAACTCAGACCAAACCTTGCATGAAATATTTATTCTATACACACCAAACAGTATTTTAGGGGCATGATTTGATACATCTAGTTGAAGTAAAGCAACAGTAATTCTCAGATGATTTTCTGAGCACATCTGTTTTGGAATCTAAATCAAGATCACCATAACAAAGGGCATACACATTGTGTGCACACCCCCAGATTTCTATATCCTGTTCCTGCAAGTGTAGGTCGCCTCTCTACTACAGTATTTCTAGGCAATCCAGACATCATGGATACTGTTTATTTCACCAAAGTAAAATCTATATAGTCTTGGTGTTGATTTAGAATAGAGATGGGGAAGCATTCTGAAACTTGGGCATCTGTATAGAATCATTCAAAGCCAATCAACCTCTCCTAGAGATTATATTCCCTAACAGGGTACTTCAATTGTTAATTAACCATCCCTAGGATATTGATTAAAAATAACACACACATTCTCACCACAAAAAAATAAGTATGTGAGGTGATAGGTATGTTAATTAGTTTGCTTTACTCATTCCACAATGTAAACATATATCAAAACATCACATTTTAGCCCATAAATATATGCATTACTTGTCAATTAAAAATAAAAGGGGAAAAAGAACACAATCACACTATCTAAAATAAAGTATTTTGAGTTAAATGACAGATCATTTTTTTTTTTTTTACTAGAAAAAGTTATACCACCAAATTCTGTCCACCTGGCCCTGCCAGGCTCTAAAATTCAGAGTTAAGAGGGCCCCATAACTATATACAGTCTGGATTTTCCTAGGCAGTCATAGTCCAGACACCCTGATCCTTTGTCCCCATATGTGCTTCTATTGTGACCACGTATGCTGATTTGATGTTGTTGTTGTTCAGCAAATAAGATCACCACAGCCACAGCAAAATTAAGGGCAGAAAATTACATTCCTTGTGTGCCCTAGACACTAAAGGGAGGATTTCATTTAAAGTGGACCTATGTTTGTAGTATCTCTGGGTTTCTGGCAGGGGTAAACATAAATCCTTCTAGGAGAAACACACCCCCAAAGCTCCCACATAGAAAGTGTTAATATGAGCTCACAAGAAAAAATAAATCACAAAACACATCAGGCTCAATAATAAGAGGGCAAACAATCTAATCCAAAAGTGGGCAAAAGATATGAAAAGACCTGTCTTAGTCCATTTAGCATTACTAACAGGCCACTGCCCGGTACTGGGCCACAGCCCGGGGGTTGGGGACTACAGCCCTAGGTACCCTTTTGCCTGGGCAGCCACCAGAGGATGGACCAACCAGGAGGGCTGGGGTTGCCATTAGGAGAAAGAAAGAAACATCATGCCCAGAAGGGAAACTTGAATTTCCAAAATAGGTCTATATAACACCCATAAACAGGATGCCTTTTCATCCTGATCAGCACCCAGGGAGCAGCGAAGAGGGAATGATCCCTTTCTAAGAACAGCCATATTCAGTGACCAAACTGTCTTACTAACATGTATGGACAAGGAAAAGGCAATGGTTTGAGTCAGGAATGGTTTGAGTTGATTTTTGAAGAGTCTACCCCTACACTCAACAATACCAGATGCCTGTGGATGGCGGACTGTCTGAGAGGTCCGCTGACTACCTTGAGCCCATCATGATAAAAGATTGTTAAACTATACATGCCTAGAAAGCAGAAAATATGACAAAGATTAGTTTCAAGGGCCACAATGCGGTGGCCAGAATCAGCCAATTGGACTGGGACAGCAACACTGTTACCTGAGAAAGTGTCAACAGCAGTGAGCCAGCAACCCCAAGAGCGGGTGGAAGGTTGGACGGACTCAACTGCCTCACCCTGTGCAATGTGGCCTCCTTCACTGAGAGACAAATGGCTCAGGTTTTTTTTTTTTTTTTTTTTTGAGTCAAAGTCTCACTCTGTTGCCTGGGCTAGAGTGCTGTGGCATCAGCCTAGCTCACAGCAACCTCAAACTCCTGGGCTCAAGCAATTCTACTGCCTCAGCTTCCCAAGTAGCTGGGACTACAGGCGTGCACCACCACACCCAGCTAATTTTTTTCTATTTTTAGTAGAAACAGGGTCTCGCTCTTGCTCAGGCTGGTCTGGAACTCCTGAGCTCAAGTGATCCTCCTGCCTCAGCCTCCCGGAGAGCTAGGATTACAGGTGTAAGCCACTGTGCCCAGCCAATTTTTTTTTATTTCAAAGTATTATGGGCGTACAAATGTTTTTGGTTACATGTATCACTTTTGTAATGCTTGAGTCTGGGTTAAAAGTGTGCCAGTCACCGAGATAGTGTTCATTGTACCTGTTAGGTAGGTTTATGTCCATCCCCTCCTCTCCTCTCCCCTGCTTGATTTCCATTGAGTTTTATTTCCCTCTATGTGTGCTCATGTGTGCTCATCAGTTAGTTCCAATTTAATAACAAGTACATGTGGTGTTTGTTTTTCCATTCTTTAGATACTTCACTTAGGATAATGGTCTCAGTTCCATCCAAATTGTTGCAAAAAGCATTAAGTCATCCTTCTTCATGGTTGAGTAGTACTCCATGGTATACAATATACCACATTTTGTTAATTCACTCATGAATGGATGGGCATTTGGATTGATTCCGCACCTTTGCAACTGCAGCACAGCTCAACTTTTATTAGGAGCCGCAAGGCTGGCACTGTGCAGTGGTAGCTTGTGCCTCTGAAACATAGTGCTCTACTTGGTGCCCTGTCTGTGGTGGTGGTGTTCAGTCCAGCAGCAAAGGTGACACTCTGGGCAGTGCAGGCTCAATCCTCACCTTGATTCCAGTTGGTCTTGTCAGAGAACAGACCCTTACCATGAGCACCTACGTGAGTGACCAAGAGGGTTCAATCAGCAGTTGTGATTTGCTTCCATAATTCGTGGCCCCAAAGAGGGACATCTTTAATCTGCCAGTCTGTAGTTTTCCACGTGGCACACCAAACAGCTAGGCCATTGCCAACAGCCTCAGCGTCGGTAAAAATAGGACAAGGCTCATGAAGCAGTACTGGCCAGAGCTATGAGAATGGCCTTGAGTTCTGCCCACCGAGCGGGGTGACCACAAGCATTTTCCACACCACATAGATGACGCCGTTGCTGGACATCACTGGGTTCAGCTGAGCCAAATCTCCTGTGAACTGGGCACAGGCACTCAGGGGAACCTCTGTGAATCGAGAGCCCCATTGAGCTAGTGGGTTTGCTTTAGGCTGCAGAGCAGAGGGTAAAATTACCCCCAAAAGAATAGTTGCCACTTTGTTTCCTATGCAGCCAAATGCCAGTGGGGCCAGGCCAGCTGCATACTTGAATCAGCATTGCTACCTTACAAAAGAGGCTTGTTGGGCCCTTCCCACATTGTTAGCTGCTGAGTTCAAGTTAACCCACCCCCAAAATGGGAATAGGAGTCCCAAGGCCTTTATGGGGGTGTGTTGTGACACACTTTGTCAGGTGTTCAGTTTTGACGAGAACCCAACAGCAAGCTAAGAGCTGCTTTTCAAAAGGGGTGTACTTCTTAGCCACGTCAGGGAGGCAACAAATCCAAAACCCCCCAAGGAGTGCCTGCAAGTGGAGGTGGCGTCGCTTTGCCACACACCGTAATCAGAAAAACGATCAGAGAGACTTTTAGCTCAAATGTGTCATTAGGGTCGTGGGGTCCCAAAGATGCCAGCACTTCCGTATGTGCAGCAATTGCCAATGGGTTTAATCCTTTCAGCATTCAAGAGCATTCATGGAACATTCATGTAAAACACCAGTGCTAATTGTACACCCAGCGGGGAAGCCACAAGAACAGTACATTGAATGGGCTCAAACCCCTACCCACAAGGTCAGTCCGATCCTTTCTTCTGCCTGGAAGAGTGAGGGACATTCTTCCTGTGGGAAGAAGCTAGGAGACCTTCCAGCCATATCTGTTTTCTTTCGTGCATTTGCTCAGACATGTGGTTACAGGCCCGGTGCATACGCCTTTAATCCTAGCCCTCTGGGAGGCAGGAGGATTGCTTGGGCTCAGGAGTTCGAGACCAGCCTGAGCAAGAATGAGATTCCATCTCTACTAAAAATAGAAAAATTCGTAAGGCGTTGTGGCTCGCACCTGTAGTCCCAGCTACTTGGGAGGCTGAGGCAGGAGTATCATCTGAGCCCAGGAGTTGGAGGTTGCAGTGAGCTGTGACGATGCCACTGCACCCTACCCATGGCAACAGAGTAAGACTCTGTCTCAAACAAACAAACAAACAAACAAAAAACCAAATGTGATTATAGATTCTTTAGCGCACACATACAACCTTCACACGATGATAGTCATGCCTTCATTCTTCCAACCAACATTTCTTTGGTGCCTGTTACGTGCAAGGAGCTATTTTAAGTCCTGGGGATACAGTCATGAAGAAAACCATCTCTGCTCCATAGCTTGTGTTCTAGTGGGAATACTAGACAAAAAAGGAAACAGGTAATCACAATTTACATGATTATGGGTTTACTAGTTCATGCAGGGTGGTAACAGGGAGTCTCAGAGACGTGAAGGAGTGCAGGAAACCAGACATGCATGCATCTGGGGAAAGGGGGTTCTAGGCAGGGGGAAAGGATCCCAAAAGTCCTACAGCTGGAGGCGTCGGTCAGACTCTCAGTGCAGGGTTTGAATGGAGCGTCGTGCTTCCAGCACAGAAGCAGCAGGGCCTGTGCTGCCGGAGTGGGATGGCCCAGGAGGAGAGGGGGACACCAGGCCACAGAGGCTAGGGAGAGTCCTACGCCATCTTCTAGATTGAACAGACTGGCCGGGGTGGCAGTGGGGGTGGTGTAGAAACTGACAGATCATTTAAGAGGCAAATGTGAAAATCTGACAAGAGAGGATGTAAGTTTGGCCAAATGTGATAGTGTTGGAAGTGGGGGGCAGTGATTATAGTCTGGATAGGTTTCTTTGGATTCTTTTGAAAAATATAACCATAGCACCATTATCACAGCTTAAAAAAATAAACAACAGTGTGGTGGTGTGTGCCCGTAGGTCCAGCTACTTGGGAGGCTGAGGCGGGAGGATCGCTTGAGCCCAAGAGTTTGAGGTTCTAGCCTGCGCGACAGAGCGAAACCTCGTCTCTAAAAATAAAATAAAATAAAATAAATAACATAAAAATAAAAAAATAAAGAGGAGAAAGAGGGAGTAGGGAGGGGGACAGAGCAGGAAGGGACTCCAGTGAAAAATAACTGGGTTGGTCAGTTTAAATGCAATTTGGCCAGCTCTGTCTGCTAGCTAATTATTAGTAGTAGTATATCATTATTATTGTTAGAATTCTATACTCCTGTAGACACTGGAGACAGAGGCCCTTCCCTTCCTGATAATTATGTTTCAAAGGAAGGGCTTTCAGGTTCTTGAGACACTCAGAGTTGTAGGAGGTACACATCGTAACTGCAAGACCTTTTTAGTAAATGCTCTAAGAAAAGGAGAAAAAGCAGTGAATTCTGTTGATAGCCCTGAGCTTTAAGAAACAGGAACTCAAAAGGGGCTGGGTTGTCAAAAGGGATGTGGCCTTAGGCTGCTAGAAGTCACGCTAAAGTTTGATCTCTCGGTGCAGGGCTTTCATTGGAGAGTTCACGATGACAGTTCTTTTGTGGTTCTCAAATCAGTAACCAAGTAAGTCCCATCCATGGCAACTGATTGACATTCTCTCCCAAGTCTCTTTGAAGCTATAGCATCTTGCTCCCTTTTTCCCCCTTACAAATTTGTTTGCTGAGGAAACTGGGTCATTCGCCCTGTAGACACAGTCTGGGTTTTGCTGACTGCGTTCTCAGGGGTTATTTTATGATGTTTCTCTGTTTCCTGTATTTCCCCAAAATTGGTAGTGAGGATTGAGTTGCCCCCTAGACATACAAGAGGATTGAGTTGCCTATATCTAAGTCTGGGACACAGGCGGGAGGTCCAGGCGGGAGATAAGTACTAGCGAGAGGGTTTAAAGCCATGATTCTGGAAGAGATCGCTGAGGGGACGAGGGTGGGTGGCCAGACCAGAGGAACGTCGGAAGGCCTGAGCCCTGGGCCCTCCCCCATTTAGAGCCAGGGAGATGCGGAGGCAGCAGGAAAGAGATGAAGTGCACACCCAGCAAGGTGAGAGGGGACGGTGGGGACAGTTGGGACAGTGACCCTGAAGCCAAGAAAGAAGGCATTTAAGGAGGGAGCCATCCGTTGTGTCACATGTGACTAATGGATTCAGCAAACGGACTGAAAATTCACCATTGGGTTTGGTGTAGGGGACGTCACTGGTGACCTTGACGCAGCTGGTTGGCTGGAGCAGTGACAGGCTGGCTGGAGTGACAGGAGAGGAATCAGAGATGAGAAGACAACTCTTTCAAGTTTTGCCGCCAGGGGGAGCCAAAAAGGAGGTGATGTTAGCAACTGAGGTGGACGTGACCCAGAGGGCAAATCTGTTTCCAAGACGGACCCTGACAGCACACCAGAGTCCCCCTTATCGGGAGGTTTCTGTTTCCTTGGTTCCAGTTACCTGCGGTCAACCTCGATCCGAAAATATCGAATAGAAAGTTCCAGAAATAAACAACTCCTCAGTTTTACATTTGTCACCATTCCTCGCTGTCCCATTCTGTCTTGTGACTCCTCCTTTTGTCCAGCAGACCCACGCTGTAGGTGCCACCTGCCCGGCAGTCATGGCATCGTCTGCTCCCGCCACGCAGGCATCGATGTTGACATGGCTCGATGACCCCCCTCTGCACAGACCTTTCTAAGGTCAACAGCAGCGTAACACCATGTCACAACGCCCGCGTCCTTCACCTCCCTGCATCTCGTCCCGCAGACATTTCATCATCTCTCGTCATCTTGAGAAGGGCGAGGGCAGTGTAAGAAGATATTTTGAGGGACGGAGAGACCACATTCACATAACTTTTATTACAGTATGTTGTTATAGTTGCTCTATTTTATTATTATTTATTGTTGTTAATCTCTTACTGTGCCTTATTTATAAATCGAACTTTATCATAAGTATGTATGTATTGGAAAAAACAGGCTATATAGGGTTCGGTGCCATCCACAGTTTCAGGCATCCACTGGGGGTCTTAGAACAAATCCACTGTGGATAAGGGATCACCACTGTACTTGTATCCTGTGGGACTGATCTAACAGAGGGGATTGATATGTGTGTGGGGGGGGAGGGGAGGTGTTTGCTGGAGCAATATCCTTCCATGGACAAGAGGGAGTAGGGAGTAGGATCCGGTAGCCCAGCAAAGGGTCTGGTCTCAGGGAAGAGCATAGATAGCTCTCTTTTTTAGAGACAGGGTCTGGCTCTGTTGCCCAGGCTGGAGTGCAGTGGCATGATCATAGCTCACTGTAGCCTAAAATTCCTGGGCTCAAGTGATCCTCCTGCCTCAGCCTCCCTAGTAGCTGGGACTACAGGCGCACACCACCATACTGGGCTAATTTTTAAACTTTTTGTAGAGATAGGGTCTTGCTTTATTGCCCAGGCTGGTCTCCTGGTCTCAAACTCCTAGCTTCAAGCGATCCTCCCACCTCAGCCTCTTAAAGCGCTGGTATTACAGGGGTGAGCTGCTGCACCAGCCAAGGTTTAGATTTACCCCAAATCAGGTTTTTGTCCAATGAGTATGACAGGAGAGCGAGGCAAGGGGACTGAGAGTGGATGCCATGAAGTGGATATAGCAACAGCACATGGTGTCTCAGCTGGAGGTGGGGGGTTTGCCTCTGTAGGTGATGTACGTTTTCCAACGTGCAGTTGCAACTTCTCATTCCCAGTTCGGGCCAGTGGTTGTTCAGACATTCTTAAAGTAAATTAAGCAGATGTGACAGCAGCTGTTGGTTGTTCCTCACTGTCCACTGTTTCCTTCTTTCATGATGTTGAACCTTGATTTTTCGGAGGGCACGTGCTCATTCAATATAAAGACCATATTTCTCAGCCTCCTTGAGGCCAGGGGTAACTGCGTCATTTCTTTCTGGACAATGCTGTGTAATCGTAAGTGTCATGGGGCAGTGCTGTCATTTGAATGTTTGTGTCCTTCCAAAATTCACATTGAAATTTAGTCCCCAGTGCAACACTACTAAGAGGTGAGACCTTTAAGAGGTGATAAGGTCACAAGGGCTCCTACCTCACGGATGGGATTTGTGCCCTTAGAAAGAACTTGAGGGAGTGTTTGTCCCTTTTCTGCCTTCTGCTCTGTGAGATGCAGCAACAAGGTGCCATCCTGGGAGCACAGAGGCAAAAGCCTCATCAGACACCGAGTCTGCTGGCGCCTTGATCTTGGACTTCCCAGCCTCGAGAACTGCGAGAAACAAATTTCTCTTCTTTATAAATTACCCAGTCTGTGGTATTTTGTTAGAGCAGCCCAGACAGACTGAAAAAGGCAGCTCCCAAGAACTTTCCTTAAAGGAGACATGACACATGCTTCTGTCACTTGGCAGGAGTCGGGGGACCATGAACCTTTCATTCATCTGGCTGCCTGGGACAGGGATGTGATGACTGGAGCTCTGGTCTTCAACTGAGGACATGAGGGTGAGGATCGCACCCTGGAAATCCTGGGAAGAGAAAGCTGGGAGGGACTTGAGACCTTCGGGGCTTTGTGGGCAGAGCTGCCACACCAGCTGACTGTGCCTTTTTAGACATTTGCAAGAGAGAAATAAAATTGTTTAAGCCACTCTTATTTTGGGTCTCTATTTCTCACAGCTAAACCTAATCTTAAACTGGTATTTTGGGAAAATTTTTAATAGAAGAAACATCCATCTTAAATATTAACACACAGAAATGGAGCCCAGGCCAACTGCGGTGAACACGCTGGTGGCACTCACCAGCCACCCACTCCCACTACTGTATAAAGGGCCCGCCTGGACTGCAGGGACCAGGCAGTGAAGTACCTTTCCCCAAATCTCTTGTGCAAGGGTTCTGGACGTGAACTAGGTTCTCCCAAGTGAGGTTTGAAAGGTGGAGAAAAGTCAAGGCCATCTTTCTTGCACTTTGGCTGTTTTCTGCTGCCGGAGCTGTGGCGTGAACTTGACTCTTCTCTTTCTCTCACACTCCACATCTGATCTATCAGCAGGTTATGCCGGCTCTGTCCTCGAAATAAGTATCTAGAATCCAACCACTTCCCAACACCTCCACTGTCACCAGCCTGGCCCAGGCCACCACCGCCTGTGTGACTGTACCAGCCCAGCGTCCCCCTCGCCTCAGCACCGCGGCCTGAGCAACGAGCCTCTGGCAACCTAAGTCCCGCTTGCTGCAGCTCCCATTGCACTTCAAGAACGAAGTCAAAGTCCTTACAGTGGCCTAACAGCCCTACAAGACCGCCCTCTCCTTATTCCCTCATCCAGTGAGAGGCAGTGTCCTTCTGGCTGTCCCCTCTGCCCAGAACACTCTCTCTGTCCCCTTCGATCCTGCTAGTTCACTTCCTCAAACGATACCTCTCCTGCTTGCTGCAACTTCCCACCACCCCCAGCACCCCTCCAAACACCTGTCTCCTCCTAACACACTACGTCCTTCATTCATTTGCCCAGCTCCCCTCGCTAGAACACAAGCTCCATCAGGACACAGACCTTTGCCTGGCCACTAACGTGTCTAAACTCCTCCAACTGTGCCTAGCACACACTAGGCGCTCTTTCTTCAGGTGTGCCAGGGTCCAATGTAGCTGTGTGGCTCTCCAGAGGCAGGTGAAGCTCTGGGATTTCCTGATCCCTGGACTGTAGCTAAGGCAGAGCATTCTGGAACTCAGTAGAGCCCCTGATTCTCCACCTTCCTGACTATGGCAGAGGCTGTGCTCCCCAGTATTGGGCTGAACCCAGGCTGGTGGGAGGTTCCCTGGGAACTTTCCCTTTAAACTGGCCCCACCCGCTCTCCGGGCCCACCCAAACCCAACTATAAAGCCCAAACCTGGCTATAAAAGCCCCAGACGCCCACTATTTGGGGGCTGATGCCATCTTGGACTCAGCCGTCTGCAAGCAGACATTAAAATAAACCTTCTTTTCCTTCATCTCGGCCTCGTGCGTTCCCCCGCTCAGAGTTTTTAACGCCTAGGTGGATCAGCTCTATGATGTTCTGATTCCTGCAGGCTCAACCTATGGCCCACCCCTCCAGCCTTCCAATGAGTTTATGAACACTTATCTTCCTGTATTAAATCTTTAAACCATTAAATGGAACAGTCTCTATTTTCCCACTGATCCCTCGAAAACATACAAGATAGTCACCAGGCCAATGATGAATCAAGACTGCATTTTTTTCTGATTAAGTCTTAAATGCAGATGAGCCAAATATTTTAATAGAAAAGTCCAATTTCTGACTCAGTTTTGGGGGAGATGGTCCAGCAGCGGTGCCAGCGGAAGGGAATAGAGGAAATGCTTTGCAGGAGCTGAGGCAGAAGTTGGCTATGTAGAGGGGCTCCCAGAACTGGCATTCTATCTCCATCTTTTCAGATGACACCCCTGAGACCCAGGCCCACTCCGGCCCCCACACTCTATCAGGAGAACCTTGGCAGAGACCTATGCAGCCAAACCACAGTCCAGGAGGAGCTGTTAACATGACATCTGTTCCTAGCCACAGCCATCTTAGGAGGGGAAATGCCTCAACTGTGGCGGTATCCTGTGCTGGGATCGGGGGGGTTGGAGCACAGCATGAACAGGCTGTGGGTGCCACTCTTCCCACCATGCACCTTGCCTAAGAAATAAGCCTCAGTTGGACCGTGTGGGTAGGTCTGAGGATTAAGAAACTATCTTTAATTCTTTCAGCCGGCTCTGAAGTATCTGAAACACAAGATGCTCATTGACATGGAACAACTGGAGTTGGGCTCAGCAGCTCAGGCCTATGACACCTTTGGGAGGCCCAGGTGGGAGGATCCCTTGAGGCTAGAAGTTTGAGACCAGTCTAGGCTACATTTAAAAACAAACAACAAACAAACAAACAAAAAAACAAAGAACTGTATATATTTTTGAGTGAGCCAGCACATATGACAAAACCACATAATTCCTATCATTGTAAATAATATACAAAATTTTGGAGGCTGAAAAAATATACATTCAAATGTTAAAACTGGCTTATTCAGTGGAATAAAAGGCGACTAAATGTTTTAAAAAAAATTCTACCTAGATATGCTTTATGATTTTACAATAACAGTATTTTTTGAACATGGTGGCAGCAATTATGGGTCATCTACCCTCCTAACAGAACCTCGTCTCACAGGCCACAGTGTGCTCAGCGCCAGGGGACCCACTGGTCTACCCAGCCCCCTTTGCCAGGGCCTGGTCCAAGGGTGGGGTTGCTGCCCAGCTCTAAAAAGAGACACGGCGGCAAGTCTGCTGGGGCTTCTGCAGAACCTTCCTCCCTGATGAGAGTAGAACAAGGAGAAAGCTCCTTTGCTGCTGTCCACTTTGCTTCCTGCTTTGGCTGCAGACACTGTCACTTGACGAGTGACGCCCACAGCAGTGGTAGCCACTCTGCAATACTGAAGATGGCAGAGCAAACAGACCTAAGAAAATCTTGATGATGTTTTGGCTGCCACTCAACTCTGGAACCATCTATCTCCAGACTTCTTGCCATATGAAATAAACATCCTCATTGCTTACGCCACTGTTAGCCTAATCTTCTGCTATCTGTGCTGATCACATCCTGTTATGGGCAATTGTCTGTCTGGCACTGAATAAATGCTTCATGTTCACTCTAACAGAAAAGCAACCCTATAAAAAAGCTACTATTGTCTCACTTTTTAAAAAATGTTTTATTTTTAATTATCATGGGTACATAATAGTTGTATATATTTATACGGTACGTGTGATGTTTTGATACAGGCATACAATGTGCAATAACCAAAACTCGGTGACTGGGATATCCATCACCTCAGGCATTTATCACTTCTTTGTGTTAGAAACATTTCAATTCCACTCTTTTTAGTTATTTTAAAATATACAATAACTTATAGTCCCACCCTGTTGTGCTATCAATTATTAGATCTTGCTCATTCTACTGACCTATATTTTTGTACGCATTAACCATTCTTACAGAAAATAAAATAAATAAAACTGAGCTTAGGAAGGATAAGTGATTTTTTTTCCCACCCAAAGTTACTGGTGGAGTTGGATTCAAACCCAAGACTGACACTAAAGCCCACACTGTCATTTAATCATGTAGTTCAAAAAATGAACAAGCCTATCATTCTCTCTTTCTATATCTAACACAGTGTATATATACACAGATACAGGTAGGAATAAATTTGCATCCATTTGCTCTAACATATGAGTTTGGCTTTGGGTTTTTCTCTCCTGTTATTTGCATGTATTTGTTGGTAGAAATGTGCGCTTCAGAGGCTCGGCCAAGGAAGCAGACATGCCTCGTCCTTTGCGACACTTTTACTGACGAGACCTAATTTGTGCATCAGGGATCTGAAGACAGGCCGTGAGGACTTTCATGCCCCAAGACATCTGAACAGGTGAAGTGAACATGAAAGCAGTACACGCTCTTCCTCAAACCTTCTTGGAAGAGTCAAAGAACTAAGGACTGCAAAACACCCAACATCTAACGACACAGGGCCACTGAGTTCGTCCAAAAAAAGCAGATTATTTCTGAACCAAAGAGACAGAACAGAGAGAGAGGATTACAATGGAGACCCACTGGCAGTGCATCAGCTATTTAAGAGAAGAAAGCACTGAAGCCCAGAGCTAATCACACACAGCTCAGCATCGGACCAAGCAGGGCTTCCACCGCACATGTTTCCAAGGAAGCCTTTCTGCTCCAGTCCTTTACAATTCGAAGAGACCAGAATGACACTATCCAACAGAGCTAATTTGAGCTTTCAGCTTTAAAAGAGGCAATGTGGTCACCAAATATTCAGTAGCCCCTCATAGCTGCTGGCTGGGCAGCTTGAGGGGCTCTGCAGGAAAAGCCCCAAGTGATGAATGAACAGGCTGAGGAACGGCAAGGTGAGACTGAAGACAAATCTGCAACTCCTGGGGCCACTAGAATCAGGAAAAGGCGGTTCTCACTGAGCCCCTGTGGTTCATCCCTGTCACAGAGGCAATGTGCTACGATGCCAGCAAAGGGCAGCTGTGCCACCAGCATCTAACAGCCACAGAATGCTGCCATGTGAGGCCTTTCTCTAACCTGCAAACATCTCCCCAGCCGTACTGTCAAGAGAAAGGGAAGCTGTTCCTCCAGGGACTACACAGACTGCAATGACCTGGTGAAGGGAACAAGATCACAGACCTATAAACTCAGCAACGAGTGAGGCCAGCTGGGACTAGGATCCACGCTGAGCAGGAGGCCCCGGAGGTGCTAGGACAGAAGGAGACAGAGGCAGGCCTCTCAAACTCAAACCTTTTAAAGTGGGAGGTCATTTGCCAAATGTCAAAGAGGCCATTATTCAATAAATCCCTACTTCTATCTTACCAAGATCTTATATATATTTTTTGGGGGGTGGGCGGCAACATTTGATTTAATGCAGTGATAAGTCACTGAGAGTACGTGCAAGCTTCTTTTGAGAAAAATTTAAATATTTGGCCGGGTACAGTGGCTCACACCTGTAATCCTAGCACTCTGGGAGGCTGAGAAGGGAGGATTGCTTGAAGTCAGGGGCTCGAGACCAGGCTGAGCAAGAGCGAAACACTATCTCTACTAAAAATAGGAAAAAAAAAAGCCTGTGAGCTACGCCAATGGAACAGCACTCTGGCCCAGACAACAGAGAAAGACTCTGTCTTAAAAAAAAAAAAGAAAAAAAGAAAAAAAAATTTAAATATTTAAATGAAAGCTAGAATACTGGCTACTAATTGCAGGGGTGGGGTGTGGGGACACCTTGTCATGCAAAGGCATTTGTAGGAGGGTGCTGGGGGGAGTCTCTGACTTCTTCCTTTCTACAAGAACCTATAGCTAGTAACTCACACAGGAATTACTTAGCTAAGAGAACCAGGAAATCTTTCTGGTGTTCCCCACTAAAAAAAATAAATAAAAATAAAAATAAAAAAGAGTAACAAGAAGAAAGAGGCATAGAACATCTCGAACCTGTGCACTCGGAGCACGAGGCCCAGGCTGGGATGGGACGGGGTAAGCAGAAGCAGGGAAGAGCAGCTCCAGCCACTTGCATCTTGCGGGAAGACAGACTCAGGCAAAGGAAAGGGAAACTCACATTTATTGAGTGCCTACCGGGTCTGGCCTTGTGCGAGGAGTTTTCAACTGTGATACCCATGAAACCTCACGCCAATCCCATGAGGTAGGTATTATCTCCATTGCTGTCGGCTGAGGGATGTGAGGCTCAGAAAGGTCAGGTAGTTTGTCCAAGGTCACAACACTAGGACCTGCTGAGCTGGGCCCGCGCACGTACCTCTGAGGCTCCATCCCTGCTCTCTCTCCTCCGCTGCCTCCCGGGAAGGAGGGTGCACAAGCAAAAGCCAGAGCCCTCACACTTCCTGCCCCCGTGGCCCGAATGCCACCAAGGGAAGGCACCTGCACCTTTCCACAGACCCTCTCCCTCCTCCTCCTCCTCAGGAGGATGCAGTCAGTCAGAGACTAAGACATAAATACTAAAATAAATAGCAGGGGCGAGTCCCCAGCAGCAAGGATGTGCAGTGTCCACGCTGTGCGAAGGTCACTGTGCCACTCACAGCCACTGTGGGAGAAAGCCTTCTGGGCCCCGGGGGAACTGGGACAACGGCTGCCAGAGGCTGGAGTGGGTGGGCTCAACAGGCCCCTTCTGGGTCGCTCAGATTAGAGAACAAAACGTCTGCAGCAGGCAGCAGCCGTGGGCACAGTCGCCATCCTCCTCCATCTGCTCATTTTACCGGTGTTTGTGATCCAAGAGGGACTCAAAATCGGGGGAACATACAAGTTTGTGCTTCACATGTCCCAGGACTGTCATATCCCCCGTCCTACTGTCTCCAAGGCCCACGGACACCAGCTCCTGCCAATGGACAGAGACAGCGATGAGAGCCACAACCACAGGTCTGAGGGCTCAGTCCTGTGAATCTGAACGGGACACTCCCAAGAACCTCCTCCCTACTTAGCACGGCTCGACCCCTCAACTCCTCAACCCCTTCAAGGGCCTCGCCCGGCCCTGCAGGGCGCTCACCTGCAGGAAAGAGCAGGCGGTTCCCATGGTCACATCCAGAGTCACCTTGCCCAGGAGGAGCTGCACCTTTCCCGACTTGCGGATGAGCAGCTTGCCAACCTGCCCCTCTGTCAGGTCAGCCAGGGTACAGGCGTTCTCTGCCAGCCTGGCTTCCTGTGGAGAAATAAAGGGGGTGGAAGTTGGGCAAACAGCTCTTCCCCCCGTCTTTCATGAATGAACCGCATGCCACCTCCCAGAGAGAGGCATCGGCGGCAAAGGCCAGAATGAGTGCCTCAAATAGGGCCTTTTCCCGGGGCTCTCTGCCATTGGTGAAAACACAAAACCCACAGCAAACAGATGGACAAAATATCAGTAACTGCAGAAGCTGAGGGATGGTACCCAGGAGTGTACGTTCTCTCATGTGTATATGGTCGAGATTTTTCATAATAAAAAGCAAACATACGCACATACACACAATTGGGGTCAGAAGTACAAAGCCCCACAGCCCTGCGGCTACCAAGAACAAAGGCCCATATTCTCCCGTCCAGCTGGGTGGCACACCTTCGCTATACAGGCCACTATTTCCTACCGGCCCCCACCCTCGCACGATCACAGGACTCGCCCCTGGGCATACCCGGTCTTTCTCCTGCTTGATGACCACCATCTGCCCATCCTCGCCCTGCACTTCCGTCTTGATAGGCTTCACGTCCTGGGTGGGCGGCTGGCCGGGGAGGGTGTCTGGCAGCTGGAGGAACAGCAGCTCTTCCTCCTTGGTGAGGCTCAGCTCCCTGAGCAGCTCCGCCACGGACACGTCCTTCAGCAGGCCTGGGGTCTTCCTGGCCGCTCTAGGAGGAGCCTTCATCTTGGCCTCCTCCTCCTCATCTCGTGGCTCCTCTTTCACTGCTCGGGTGAGAAAAGAGAAGGGCTACCACGTGGCTGCCCCGCACACCGCCTCACTGTTCCCAGCCCTTCACCCCCGTCTGCTCCCGCCACTCGGCCGGGGAGCTGGAAGAAGACACGGGTTATGGAGAGGGGCAAGAGACAGCACATTCATGAGTTGTGTGACTTATCTAAAAAGGGACATCTGGGGCTGTCCCACTGCTCCATGTCAACATGTAAACCCTCTGAGAAGGAGAATTTAGTCTTTGCTCAACTCATGTGCTTTATAGCTGGAACGGGAGCGGACCTGCTCAGAGGCAGTGGTCCCGGAGGCTCATGTGAGGGATTCGGGGTGGGGGGGCGGGCAACCACAGAAACGGGGATGAGAACTTGACCGACATGGGTACCTTTCACAACAGGTCCGTCCACCTCCATGTCCTCTTCCTTGGGGCCAGCCAGCCAAGGTTTAACATCTGGTTCTTCACTCTCTTCCTTAAAAAGCCACCCTGAGTGAGCCAGTGGCAGCTGCACAGGCATGTTTCGAGTGTCATTCCTCAGCCCCGGGTCATCAATGAACTGCCAAAGAAGGGGGTGGGGAGTCACATGGCCAGCACACCCACCTGGACTGCAGTCCACCTTAGTCTGCTTCTAACCAAAGACCCTGCTGCTCGCCAGGATTCCAGGACATCACCAGCGAGCGATTCTGCCCCTTCCCGCAGCCCCCGGTACCCACGTCGTCCTTCTCCAGCATGCGCAGGATCTGCTTCGTTTCTTCATCCGTCTCCCTCTTCTCTTTCTTGATGTTGATGATATGAGAGGGTCCCATGTCTGACACATCCACCGTCTTGTCCCAGTTCCCTGTGGGAAACCACCCAGGTTACTAGGGATACATTAGGAAGAGGTCAACAGCAAGGAAAACTAAACTGGGAGCAGAGGAATTCCACTGCTCTTGCCCTTCGCTTGGGCAGTCTGAACCGAAAGCCACTAGTGACTCCTGTGTACCTTTTTTCTTCATCATTTCAGCCGGGCCCTGCTCAAAGATGGAGTGGGACTGGATCACTTCCGGGCGGCCTCGGCCCCGTCCATGCCCTTCTCGCTGTCGGTCTCTGTCCCTTTCACGCTTCTCCTTCTTCACGGTTACTTCTTCCTTGGGCCTGGAAGACAGAATGGATTAAGGAAAACCACTCCTCGTGCCTCAAAAACCGGCCGTACTCTCCCATACCACTTCATGCCAAGTGAGCAGGGAGTCTGTGAGCCCGTAACTACACGATGACAAGCCGAACCCAATTCCAAGTCTTGTACTTTTCTCACTTCCTTGATGAGGCAGCACCCTTTCAGCTTGCCTTGCTTTACCTTCTTGTCCAAAAATGTAGGGTTTGCACTGAGTGAAAACAGGAAGCCTGTAATGCAAAGCAACTTAAGAGAAAGCAGGATATATCTTTGTTTAAACTAGTGGTTCTCAGCTCTGGCTGTAAGAGACAAGCACTCCAACCTACTGCAAATAAGTTAAATCACAATTTCTAGAGATGGAGCCCCAGGGATCAGTATTTTTTTAAAGCTTGCACATTAGAATCACCTCGGAGCCAGGGTTGAAAATCATTAGTGAAAAGAACTAAAGACACAAATGTAAATTTCTGAGCCACACACCTAGCCACTTCCCCAAAGCCCCAAATTCAGGGCAAGTATTCAGAAGACCTAGCTACTTACTCTTCCTTGATCTTCCGACTGATGATATTTGGGGTGAAGGTTTTCTGAAAGTAGAATACAGGAGTCACTGATTTGTTAAGTTCTGACCCCAAAGTACAGAGAAAAACAAAAACTCCCAAAGGGCATCCTCTATGGACCAAGAAGATCATGGCTCTCTTCTGCACATTCCACACTGCTGTCGGAGTTTTATAGTGACAGACATGTGCCTGAAGAGGAAGAACGTCATGCCGTGGTGGCAGTGGAGTTTCACATAGAAGAAAGGGGCACCAAAAACCATCTTATAATCAGTACCCTCAGCTTCTGCCCTCTGAAAGGAGAGCCTCTGGGATTTCTAAAAGCAAAGGAATTTATCTAATCTCACCTCTAGTCTTCAAACTCCTATAGAGACCAGTCAGTATCACTGGGGACCAGCTCTAGCAGCAAGGCTTAAGTAGCAAAATCAGGAATCTGCCAGCACTCATAATTATATGATATATTTAGATTATCAACAGAATTTTCCAAGGCAAAGTCTTAAAACTGGCTGCTTTATGCTTCCGTCCCATTCTGTCCTCCAAAACTGCAAGCAAAGTTATATTCTGCCTGGCCTTTGAGTTCTTAAAGGTGTCTAAAACACACAATAAAAGTAAGTAAACACTGCTAAAGTTGCTTTCGAATGTCTTGAACTAATTAGCATTTTCTGTCCTTCAACCACCTTTGAGAATCATCTCAACATCTTGTACCCAGTACTTAGACTTGAAGAAAGTAGGACAGGCTCCCTGGAACTTGAAGAGATGTAGGCAGAAGTTTGGGCACAATATTCCTAAGGCCCAACACCACGCCTGGCATACAGTACGCTCGACACGAATATTAGCTGAATCCCAGGGGCCTGGAATTCAAGGTGGTTGGGTACCTTCTTGACTCCCCCGAGAGTGAGGTCCCTGGAACGGATGGAGGGAAGGCGGCCTGGGGTGAGGGGGAGCGCCGGCCGCCGCCCGATAAGCCCCCGCGCCCCAGACAAGAGGGGTCGGGACCCTCCCGGAGCGCTGGGCTCGCCCGCGGCGTTTCCTTCCGACATGATGCCTGGGAGAGAAGGTGCAACGAAATCACTGGAGGGGACCGACACGCGGACCCTGAGCGGAACCCCACCCCCTTGGCCTCCCGCCCCCGTCAGGGCGTCCCGCCGGTGGCAGCTCAGCTCCTCCCCCTCCCACGTGGCGGGACTGCCCGGACCACCGCGGCTGGCGCCTTTGGCTCGCGAGCTGCGCTCTCCCCAAGCACTGCGGCCACGCACGGGGCAGGGACGCACCCGGGCTGCAGCTCCACACCGCGCGTCACGACTTCACCTCCGGCGCGACCCGCCGCCAGCCCTCGGTCTCCGCGCCGGGCGGAAGTCTGCGTGGCAGGGCCTGGGCACCGCCATCTTGCCGCGGGGCGGAAGTGACGTTCGGAAGGCGGGACTGGGCCACAGTATTTATTAGGCGGCGCCTCACTCCCCTCCGCCTTCTCTTCCCGGTTCTTCCCGGAGTCGGGAAAAGCTGGGTTGAGAGGGCGAAAAACGATGAGGGGAGCGGTCGGGGGTACGCTATAGTGCCGCGCTCGGGGGTCTTGGCCCCGGGCGGGGGGTGGGGACGCCGAGCTCAGGGTCAGGGGCCTTGGCGGCTGCCACGGCGCAATGTGAGGACTCGCCGCGGCGGAGCCCCTGGGAGCACTGGGGTCGTGGCTTGGGATGGGACAAGGTGTAGAGAGCGAGACCCGGATTCAGAGTCGGGGAGCCCTGGGCCAGGCCGAGCCCCAGCCGCAGGCTCTCCGTGGTGACCTTGGCGTGGTCACTGTACCTCCGGGCAGTCGCTTCGCCCTCGAAAGGGGCCCCCTTCTCTGGTCTCCTGGCAGGGTCCTGGGGTGGGGCAGCCCCGGGACAGCTGCCGCGGACCGGCCGGTGCCTAACCGCAACCGTCCCGGGCTCACGACGGCGCGGGCCCCTGTGAGCGCTTTTGGTCAATGCCTGGAAGGAATCGGAAAACGAAGTTTGCTCTACTGTTGGAGGGACTAATTTGAAGAACTTTTATGGACTCCGATGTTTGCAATTTAATATAAGAAATGCCCTTTAATGTTATCCCCCCACGCCCTCCAAACAATATAAACATCATGTAACAACATAACGGAGAGTTTGAGGAAAGAAAACCATTTATGCCGGAATTCCGCGTGGAGTACTACTCTTAAAATTTTTGTAATATGTTCAGTCCCCTTCGCACAGCTGGATATTGTACCACAGCTTTGTATCCTCCTTTTTCAAATAACTTTTTTTTTTCTTTTTTGAACCTGGGTCTCTGTTGCCCAGGATGGAGTGCAGCGATGCTATCATAGCTCACCTGCAACCTCTAGCACCCCTGGGCTCAAGCCGTCCTCCTCCCTCGGCCTCCAGAATAGCTGGGACTACAGGTGTGTGCCACCTGGCCAGGCGTCAAATAACACTTTTTCATTGTTTCATCAATGACTGTAATTCTTTGGTGGCTAAGTCATGGTTTACCTATTTCCCTGTTTGGATGCTTAGACTATTTCTTTTCCCTATTGTAAATAACGCTGTAGTGAACATCTAGTGTTCTCACCGTTTTTTTTGTTTTGTTTTGTTTTTGTTTTTGTTTTCCTTTTTTGGATTATATCCCTAGGACAGATTTCCAGACCTGGGATAATTGGCCAAAAGAAGATGTACAGTTTTTTTAAAGTAAACTTTTTATTTTGAGATCATTGTAGATACATTTGCTGTTGTAAGAAATAACGCCCAGAGATCCCAAGGACTGTTTACTCAGTGTCCCCCAATAATAACATCTAGCAAAACTATCCTACATTATCACATCCAGAATATTGACGTTGGTACAGTCAGGATAAAAGACATTTCCATCTCCACAAGGATCCCTTTTATATACACACCTCCCTCCACCCACCTCCTCCCACCACTAATCTGTTCTCCAGTTCTATGATTTTGTTATTTCAAAAGTGTTATATAAATGGAATCATACAGTATGTGACTTCTTGAGATAGCTTTTTTCACTCAGCAGAAGTCCCCGGAGATTATCCAAGTTGTTGCGTATATCAATACTTCATTTCTTTTAATTGCTAAGTATCCTTGGTTTGTTTAACCATTCACCCTTTGAAGGACATCTGGGTTGTTTCCTCTTTGGGGCTATTATGAATAAAGCTGCTATGAAAATATATGTGCAAATGTTTGTGTAAACATAAATTTTTATTTCTCTGGGATAATTGCCCATGCGTACAATTGTTGAGTCTTATGGTAGCTGTATCTTAGTTTTATTAGAAACTGCCAAATTGTTTTCTACAGTGGCTATACCATTTTGAACATGCACATTTTATGATTCATCATTCATATTGCTAAATTGCTTTCAAGAAGGGTTGTGCTAAAATGCATCACTGCTAAGAATATAAACATGAATGAGAACATACAGAGAGTGTATGAGAATATATGTAATTAATATTTCACCACATCCTTTTGAGTTTTGGCTCCTAAAATTTTTGCTAATCTAATAATATTATATTAATAGTTAGCTATGTTGGTTTCTTTTTTTTTTTTTTTTCTCCTGCGACAGATGCCTTAGAAAGCTATGTTGGTTTCTAACCAGACCTTTTCCAACTTCTTTTCTCCATATTGGTGTTAACAATAATCAAACGAAACCAAACCAATACCCTCCCTGTCCCCTACACTGAGCTACACACAGCAGCCTTTAGCTTCTGACTAAAGAACTGGATGAAATTACTTTGATTTCACTCTCTTGGGCTTTGAAGTTCACCAGCCTTCTAGCAGCTTCTTTTTTTGTTCGTTTGCTTTGTTTTGTTTTGTTTTACAAAGATACTTATTCAATGCAGAAAATTTGGGAAAATATTATTTATTTATTTATTTTTAGGAACCGAGTCTTGCTGTGTCACCCAGGCTGGAGTGCAGTGGTGCCATCATAGCTCACAGGAGCCTCAAACTCCTGGGTTCAATTGATCTTCCTGCCTTAGTCTCCCGAGTAGCTGGAACTACAAGCACGTGCCACCATACCCGGCTAATTTTTCTTTTCTTTTCTTTTTTTTTTTTTGTAGAGATGGGGGTCTTGTTCTTGTTCAGGCTGGTCTCGAATTCCTGACCTCAAGCGATCCTCCCTGCCTCAGCCTCCCAGAGTGCTAGGATTACAGGCGTGAGCCACTGCGTCTGGCCCCATCATTTATTTAACCAATTTCCTTTTGGTAATGTTTACTGAGTTTCCACAGCATTGTTCACCCCGAAAAGGAGAAAAGGAGAGAACACTTAAATAGGGCCTTCCATTTTTGACATTTTGGGGGTTACTTCCTGACAATGATTATTGTACTTTCCCTTCAAGAATATTCTCCAACCTTCCCTCTAGTTAAGCTAATATACTTTCAGCACCATTCTGCTTTCTTTCTTTACTTGCTCCCCCACTTTCTCTCCTTTATTTTCTCCCAAGGAGTGTTCATTCTTTTATCTAGCCTCAAAGGAAACTTGTAAATTATTAGTAGCCGAACCCTGTGTAACGGATGTGATTCTAGCAGATCTTAATTGTTATTGACAACATTTTATTGCATTTTATTTTTACAAATCTCATAGTAAAGAGATTACTATGAAAAACTCATTCTTTTCTGGCCAATCACTCAATGAAACTAATAACCAAACTCTTAAGAACAAATAGAGTTTTGGGGTCTAAATGCAACTTTCAGAAGGTATGAACAGATTCTGTCAAATGCCTGTTCCTGTGAATTCTTGATGGGCAGTGAAAATATGAAATGAATAGGGAACTGTTTTGATATGTATCGGTAGAATAAAAGGAATGTGTGGTATGAGAACACTGCCCAAGTTCAAGCTATTACATGTTCTTGATGCGTAATTTCTCCTAATTTATTTGCATCGTTTTGCAGACCATTCTTTTGCTGGTTCCTCCTTATCACCTTGACTGCTACACATTGGAGAGCTCTAAGATTCTGTCTTCGGAATCCTTCCCTTTTTCCCCTATACTTACTGCCTTGGCAGTGGTCCAGTTTCTTGGCATCAAACAGTGTACTGTATGTTGATGACTCCTAAATGCTTGTCTGCAGTCCGGAGCTCTCTGAACTCCAGGTGTGTATCTCTGCCTATTCCATACCTCCGCTTGGATGTCTCCTAAGCATCTCAAACCTATGTTCACATCCAAACTTTTGATCTTCCTCCTCGGATGGGGACTCCTCCACGGGGGTCCCCATCTCAGTAAATGGTACCTGCATTCCTGCAGTGTTTCGGGTTAAAAATCTTGTAGTTCTTGACGCATCTCTTCCTCTTCTGCAATACATCTAATATATCAGCTCTTCCAGATATATCTGGGCTCTTACCCTTTCTTGCCACTCTGGCCTAGGCCACCATCATTTTTGGCCCTGATTATCTTAATAGCCTCCTAACTGGCCTCCTTCCACCTGGTCCCCTCCCCACCAGTCTAGTCTCCACATAGTGCAACTGACATATTTCACATTAGGTCACATCTCTGGCTCTACCCTTCCCAACGGCTTCCCATAGCAGAGTGAAAACCAAGAGCTTTAGAATGGCCTACGCAGCCCTGCATCATCTGTCCCTCCGCCCACCACCTCTCTGGTCTCAACCCCCTGCACGGTCTGCTCACTCACTGTTCCGGCCACACTGGCTCCCACTGCTTTCTGCACCCCGTTGGGCATGCTCCTGTCTCAGGGCCTCTGCACCTGCTCCCCAGAATTCTCTTCCCTCACATGATTCTACATGGCTCCCTCCCTCCCTTCAATCAGAGTTATTTTTTGTTTTTTTTCTAAATCCCAAAGTCACCTTCTCAAAGAGACCTTCTCTGATGTCCCTATTTAAAATAAAAACTCCCCACCCCCCATGACATTTCCTGTCCCTATTTACTGACTTATTTTTCTCTGTAGTATTGATCACCACTTAATAGACAACAGAGTTTATTTATTTACTTACTTATTTAAGTGTCTGTCTTCCCCCCACTGGAATGTAAGCCCGTAAGCGCAGGAGTTTTTGTTTCCTCCTCTCCCTGCCCCAATTGCAGTATCCTCATTGCCTAAAACGGTGCCCGATACCTAGTTAGGCACCCACTACATTTTCTTTTTAATGGAAGAATCAATTCTAGTCTGTAGTGAGACCAATTGCAGAATCTGGATGTGCGTTAGAAAAATAAGGGCAGACTGATTCCAGGAGGTAATTTAAGCTCAGTGCCAGCAATGCACAAGCCATCTCTGAGTTGTGTTTTCATCTGTCTTCTCGACAGTTTCTTCTGTAAATAACTCTCTTAATAGAGTGAGTGTGGCAAATACTGAGTTGAGACATCGTGGCAGCAGCCTGTGTTCAGTGTGTCCAACTCTTGTCCCAGCACCCCCCGTGGAGTGCTCAGTGGCATTTTGTATTTCCTACATTGTGTTCTTCCACGTCAGGTGTAACTGACTCACTATTCTAATACCATGGTTCTACATGAGTCTTTCCACCTCCCGTTTCACTTGCAATTCTCTTTCATCATTGTTCTTGATCTTTTTCCCTTGAAGTTTCGGTTTTTTTTTTTTTTTTTTGGCTTTTTTTTTTTTGAGACAGAGTCTCACTCTGTCACTTGGGCTAGAGAGTGCTGTGGCATTGGCCTAGCTCACAGCAACCTCAAACTCCTAGGCTCAAGCGATCCTCCTGCCTCAGCATCTCGAGTAGCTGGGACTACAGGCATGCGCCACCACACCTGGCTAATTTTTCTATTTTTAGTAGAGACAGGGGTTCTCACTCTTGCTCAGGCTGGTCTCGAACCCTAAGCTCTGGCAATCCTCCCGCCTCGGCCTCCCAGAGTGCTAGGATTACAGGTGTGAGCCATCGCGCCCAGCCATTATGTAAGTTTTTAAAACAGCTAAAATACTTATTCTATTCTTTAGTTGAGTAAATGCTCAGAAATGTGTCTAGTGTTTAGAATCATTTTAATGCTCTTTAGTTAGTTCAAAATAGATGACTGGTGAGGGTTGTAGGATGTCTAAACATAATTTCAAAAGGACAAAGTAAACAAACCCTGAGAAACCTGTGTGGTTCTTCTAAATAGTCCTTACTCACTCTTGTCATTGTAAACACATATAAAATGAACAAAGTGGTTTTCATGGACTGTTTGGATGGGTATGTATTCTTTGACTCATTGAGTCTTCGTACTTAGTTCAGCCATGGGGAAATACACACAAACATTTTGAGTCTATAAAGTGCATACGTCTGTAAATATTTTTTACTTGTAGCCTCATTCTCTGTTACATCAGACTCTGTATTCACTATGCATCCTTCTACCATGAAGAATCTGGCCTTTGTACTCAGACCAGAATTTGAATACTAGTTTTACTACTTATGGACTGAGTCTCTTTTTCCACCACCCACCTTTTAAAAAGGGAGTTGATGAATCTATCTCTCAAGGTTATGAGAATCACATGCCTGGCGCTGTGTCTTGGTGCTTAATAAATGCTTTGTTATTATTGTAAAGATAGCTTAGATATAATGTCTAATATAGAAACTTTCAAACATGCACATAAGTAAAGAGAATAGCTTGTTGGATCTCAAAGTACCCAGCTTCAGCTATTATCCACTGTTTCATTTCTACACCACCTGCTCCCTTCTCCCAGATTATTTTGAAATAAATCACAGATATAACATCTTTTATCAATCCATAAATATTACAATACGTATCTGTAAGAGTAAGCACTCTTTTAAAACCATAGCCATAGTATCATTATCAAAGCTAATAATTCCTAAATATTATCAAACATCTAGTTAGTATTCAAATGTATTTGCCACGTAGGGTCTTTTTTTTGTAGTTTGTTTAAATCAGTATCCAATTAAGGTCCATTCCCTTTAATATTTTATTGGAAATATAATTAAGGTATGGGATGAGATTTTGCTGTAAGGATGTTCATTGCAGCATTGTTTAGAATTGGAGGGGAAAAAATAATCCAAGATAGATAGGGGACTGGTTCCCCAAAAAAGGTGTATGAACTGACAATAGAACACTGGACAGCAATTTTAAATGATCCTGCAGAAAGATTACGTGATGAACAGAAACAGCATTGCCAAGTGAAACAAGCACGTCATAAAACAGTATTTATACTTTTATACCATTTTTGTTAATAAACAATGTGCCTATATTCTATGCCTGTTTCTGAATGGTGGAAAAATGAGAGATTTTAATTCTCTCTTAAATTTAAAATGAAGTTTCTCATCTTTCTGCAATGATCATGTACTACTTGTGTAATAACAAGTTATTAAAAAGAAGAATGCCGCAGAAGTGCACCCTGGCAGTTGTTTTCTTGGTTTCACACGGAGTCAGTTATACTTGGCACGGCAGGCTATGTGCTTACCACGTGTTTTCCCTCGTGATCGCGGAGAAGTCCTCCGAGGCAAGAAGAGGCAGAAGCTCTGGCAGGGCTGTGCCTTCACCTGCAGCCAGCACAGCTCCACAAAGGGGCATTCAGACGGCCATTGTTCCCCGCTGGGCCGCATGACCTCATGCAGTCTCCACATGCCACCCTGGGAAGGTGGGAGGCAGACATGGGCTGGGACTGGTCTTCCTTTGGCATGAGGGGAAACTGAGTCATAGAGAACCTGACTTTTTCCTCACGCTGCCCCTCAGGTTGGTCCTAGGGACAGGGTTTTAGTCCAGATGTCTGGCGCTGGCCATACCCACAAGGTCACGTTCCGCATCTTCTCTGGGTTTCAGCGGTGTGTGGGGGCGGGACCTGGTGCTGTGTGGCCGAGGCAGCACTTAATCCTGCCTCGGTGTCACACACAACACCGCGTTCCGTGATCTGACCAAACTCGCTCAGGTTCTCACGCCCATGTAAGGCGGGATTGGCTTCTGCTTGTCTCCCATTCTGTGGACTCTTGGCTTTCTGCAGCGTCACCTCCTCTGACCTCCGCTGCCGATGCCCGCAGCCCCGAGTCCTTCTCAGTGAGTGTCCCCAGGCTCTGCTCACCCCTTCTCCTGCTCTCTGAAGCCTCACGTTGGCCTGCGTTGTGTCTGCTGCCCTCTCCAAGCCCCACCCCACCCCACCCGACTCCTACTTCCACAGCCCGCTCTGTGCTGGCTCTTCCTTCTCTGAGCCCCTGCCCGGGCCCTGCAGTCTAGCCGTGTACTCCTTGCGGTCTGATGGTGCCATCTGAAAGCCACCTTTTCTCCCCTGGAGGACGGCAGGCTCCCTGCAGGCAGACGCTGTCAATCACGATGGGAATGATAACATCTCCAACAGGTGACTGGCACTTCTTAAGCGCCAGGCCCAGAGCTGGGTGATTTGCCTAATTATCTCATTTCGTGATGCCAATAGACCTGTGTGATCCCATCTGACAGATGAAGAGACTGAGGTTGGGTCGCTTGTAGGAGGTCTCCCAGCTGCAAGGTGATAGAGCAGAAATTCTCACCGCATATGCCTGGCTGCAAGCCCACCGATTTCACTCCTGCATAGACCCTTTGTCACTGTCATTGCTTGACTCAAACGTCCTTGGGTGTTCTTTATGACGGCCTCTGTGGGGTCCTTGTTTCTTGCTGTCTGCTGCCCACGCGAGAGCAAATATTACGATCTCTGGCCGAGGTGCCTGGGGCTTGCCTTCCTCCGAGCCCAGAGGGTTGGCTGGGATGAGAATGCTCAAAGCTCCCTGTGTCCTCCCACCCTCCGCTTTCTTGCCTCAGTGCACCTCTCTCTATAACCTCTCTCTCCTGCCCCTTTCCCTGGAGACACTGAAGCAGCCAGAGGCTTCTTGCTGGACAAGCAGGGTCCCTGGCGCTGCAGGTCTGACAGCTCTTGGCAGAGTTGGTAAGAAAATGGAGCCATGGACCAGGAAAAGGCCCCCAGGAGAGGATCCAGACCGAAGACAGGGTCCCCCCCCCCCAGCTCCCACACCCCATCTGGATCCTTCCCCTCCACGGCCCCCTTCCCTTCCCCCAATCAGAATCCTTGTTTGGGGGCTCAAGCCCTCGGCTAAGCTCCACCCCTCTCCCAGCACCCTAAAGTTTGGGGGCTGCATTCAAGTCAGAGATTTCCAAGTACGGGGTGTGTTGGAGGGACTTGTGAGGGCAGCTCGTCCTGGAAGGATGGGGGACAGGCAGCAGCCGCTGCTGTCTCCAAGGATGTCTGTGTAGCTCCCTGGGAGACCCTGTGCCCTGTCCCCTCCCAGCCCGGAGAGCAGGGACCGAGCTCGCTTGTTATCACCTGACGCTGCACAGCCACTGATCCCATTGGTGGAGCCAGATTCGGTCTGGCGCTCTCCTTCTCTCGCCTTCTCTGCCTCTCTCTCTCCTCCACGCTGCTTTGATTTCGCTCTTGCCTCTCTTCTTGCGCTGGGCTGGGAACATCATCTCACCGGGGGCAGCAGCAGCGGCGCCTGCGGAGCCAGACAGGAGCTGCCTGCAGGGCATGGACGCAGCCTCCCTGGCAGCCGGGAGAGGAGCGAGCGCGAGCCGCTGCCTGTGACCCAGGCGTCTGGCCGCTGTCCCCCTGGCTGGGGAGCTTGTCCACACAGAGGTCTCTCCCTTCCTTCCCTGCCAGGTCTTCCTCTGCAGAGCCCGGTGGAGCCAGGTGAGTGCCCTTCCTCCCCCGGAGCATTCTGCTGTCCATCCTGAGGGGCTAGGAGCTAGGGGCACTGAGGTCCTGCCACTGCCCGGGGAGCCCACCTGGATTTCCAGGCCCCACGACCTTGTCCCCTTTCCCTTGGGCCCTTGGCAAAGGGGTTAACAGCTGGATCCAGTCTCTGGGGCACCACAGTTAGTCACCCCGTGACCATTCTGCTGCAGTCAGTGATGCCAACAGGGACGGCGGGTGGGGGGAGCTCTCCCTCCGGCACACGGTGGCTTTTCTGAAGGGGCACGGGGAAGGGGTGTCAGTGTGTACGGCTGTGTGCACACTCTCCAGGAGACCAGAGGCTCGCTGGGCAGGGGGGTCTGTGTGCATGCGGTGTGCTCCTGTGTGGGTTTTGACTGGTGTGAGGCATGTCTAGGAACAGATCTTTCTTGCGCACATGAGGTACATGTTGGGGACACTTGTCTGAGTAGCCCGTGGCATGCGTGGGTGGGGGCACCGTGAGGCAGTACATTTAGGGGTGGACATGTCACTTGTCATGTGTGTGGGAGTACATGTTGGGGGGGGTGCGTGCAACCAGGGGCTTCTAGGCGGGGGGTGCAACTCCGGAGCAGGGTGGGGTGGGCAGCGGCAAGCTTGGGCAGAAACCCTGGTCTGTGGGCAGACCTGCGTAGGTGCGCAGACCTGTTGGCGTGAACCGTCAGGGCTGGCAGAGTGTGGTCAGAGGCAACCCCATTCTCAGAGTCTGTGTCTCTGAGCCCGGAGAAGACTCAGGAGAGAATAGCAGAATCGGGCGGGGGCTGACGTGTGTGCAAATGCACATGTGTGTGCGGGCAGGCGTGTGGGCTGCGTGCCTTCTTGTGGAGGTGGCACGCACGCATGTTGGTGCCTGTGGCTTCCTCTTTTCCCCAAATATGGCTTGTGAGAAGGTGTGCGTGAGCCTGTGGACACGAACACGTCTGGTGTGTGTGGAGGGAAAATCGTGGGGCATTCTTAGACTGTGCAAGGCGGCGAGAGGTACCTGAGTGCGCGGGTGGGTGCGTGGGAGCGAGGGTGTCTGCGGAGGTGTGGGGTGCGTGTGGGTGGGCATGCTCGGCACACGTGTGTGCGTGCGTGCCTGCCTGCCTGTGTGTGGGTGTGTACATGCCTGTCTCGGGGTGGATCCTCTTGGGAGTGTGGGTGTTTCTCGGGTATTGCCTCGACCTGTCCCTCACACCCTGCCCTTCCCCAGGCATCGGGGTGTAGAAAACCGGGGTTCACACCCACCCTAGGTCCACCCCGGCCTTCTCAGTGGCACTCGCTGCCGCCCTCCCAAGCTTGGGCGGGGGCGTCATTTCAGCTCTCCCAGAACTGCAGGGAGGAAGGGACGACCATCCACGCAGGTCCTGGAGACCCCAACCACCAAACACAGCTGCCCCGAATTCTGGGAAGACTGAGGAGAGGGGGTATCGAGGCAGGAATAGGACCCTACTCGGGCGGGTGTGGGCTGCGTCACTCGTGAGCAGGAGTGTGTCTGTGCTCATGTGTGTGGGAGGGGCACACATGTGTCTCCCTGGGAGCTTCTCACCGGGAACCCGGGAGGTGGTAACACCCCACTGCTCCACACCTGTCCCCGAGAATTACAAACTGGTTTATTATCGTAGGGTGGCTTCTAGACACCCAATCCCATCTGTTTTATTTTGGGGTGGGCCTGGCAGCACCCCCATGCTTAATTTGCCATAGGATTCCCTGTGCACGAAGCCACCGGCATTTGGCTCTGGGGTGGGAGACTAATATGAAACAGGACTTGAGTGACACCCTGGGGCAGGCAAGGGCCAGCACCTTTAGCCTTCAACCTGTACCTGCCACCCAGGCAGCCCACAAGTTAATTTAGAGGTGCCAGGCTCTGGAGCAGGCTTAATTGATGGGAGAGTGTGGGCTGGATCTTCTGGAAGCTATAAATAAAAGTACCTGCTTTTGCACGCGCCCCTAGCTCCTAGGCAAGGGGAGGAGGAAAAGAGGGAAGAGAGGAGAGGAGATGACACTTGGGAAAACTCCGGTGTGCCAGGAGCTGGGCCCGAGGAAGGGAGGGGAAGCATGAGACCAAATGCCCCTGGAGAAAGCCCCACCCTCATCTGCCTCCTCCCAGACGCCATCACCCCCCTCCCGCACTCCCTTCTCCATGCCGGAGCTCAGGAGAGCCAGGCCAAAGTCAAGGCCAGAGTCAGCCCTTCCCTGGTGAAGCACAATTGAGCGTGATGTTGGTGTGGTCCTTTTCACACCTGGAACAGCACCGGACAGAAGGGTAGAACCAGAGGAGCAGGACAGGGAGGGGAGGGAAAATGCCATTGCTTGAAAGGAAAGAGGGAATGGAAGGAGGACACATAGTGAAAACACGCCACACGTGTGCCCCCGCCCCCCACATGCGAGGACATGACCTTGGCTTAACGATACAGAGCTCTGGAGTTCAAATGGTTTGCTACTGCGTGGCCTTGGGCAGGTTAGTACCCCCCTCACCTCAGTTGCCTCATCTGTAAAATGGGCATCATAGCACGTCCCCACTGTGAGGCTCGCAGGAGACGTTTGTGAAGCTATTAGCACATGCTCAGCCCCCAGTAGATGTCGGTGTTGAAACTAATTGTTGAAAGGAGTGAAGACAGGATCAGCCGTAGGGGAGAGCGTGATCGCCAAGAACGTTCTGGGTGGAAAGAGCTTGGAGTGGGCTGTGGCCCGTGCTCCCACTCCCAGCGTGCATGGGGCCGTGTGCACCTACGTGGCACTTGTCCTCCAGCCCTGGCGGTGCTGGCCCTTGCTGAGCCACCCCCGGAGAGGAGAGGGGCCCCAGTGTGAGGGCGCTGGCACCTGTGGCCTTGGCTGCCAGTGCCGTCACCTGCCCAAGCCTGGCACCTTGGGTCCTCGGCAGGTGCTTCCTGCCTGTCCTCCGCCCTCCCCCGTCTCTCCACCCCCAACCCCTTCTCTTTTCACGCCTGCTGGCTGAGGGCCCCCGCCCTCCTCGGCTCCATCTGCTGCAAATCTGTCCCCGCCCGGCGTTTGCCGTGTTCCCACTGCCTCTGCCACCTGTCAGGTGCCGTCTGCTCTGCAGACCCCTCCGAGGGGAGCGAAGAGCCCCCCTGGGGCACCCGTCCCACCTTTGGTCCTGCCCGTCCAACCTTCCCTATGCAGTCTTTTCCATCAGCTCTCTGAGCAGGCGCAATCCCCGGGTCCTCACAGGGGATACTGGGAGGAGGACATTCCAGAAAGCTCTGTGGGAGCGAGGGTGGAGCTAACTCTTCCCCTCCCCCGTCCGTCCCCCACAGAAGCCAAACCAGAGGGAGCATGGAGCTGCTGTCCACCCCCCACAGCATCGAGATCAACAACATCACCTGCGACTCCTTCCGCATCTCCTGGGCCATGGAGGACAGTGACCTGGAGAGGGTCACCCATTACTTCATCGACCTCAACAAGAAGGAGAACAAGAACTCCAACAAGTTCAAGCACCGGGTGAGTAGAAGGACCCGTGCCTGGACACCTCTCCCCAGCGCCTGTCCTTGAAGGAGGCAGGAGAGTGGCACGCCTGGAAGCGGTGGTGCGGAGTCAGAGGCCTGGTTAACATCCAAGCTCTTCTTGCTGTGTTATCTTGGGAAAGTTACTTGACCTCTCTGAGCCTGCGTTCCTTGCCTGGTGATAATGCCAACCTCACAGGGTCGTTGAGAGGATCCGATGAGTAATGTTTGCGTGGTGCTTGGCACGGGGCCCAGCACAGAGGGAGTGCTGCTATCAGCGCCACGACGGGGACTTCAGACAGGGGCAGAGAGCCCGGGCGGGGTGGGGCCGCAGGCATCACATGTGGGGGTGACGTCTGAGGTCCTGACACAGCCCCACTCGGGGAGCAGCCTTGTTGGCTGGGTGGGCAGCACGGGCTTCGGGCAGGGGTGGGGCCGCCTTGCGGGGCACTCAGCGCCCCCCCGGCCCGCTGTGAGAGAGCCCTGTGCGAGTGTGTCCTCTCCCGGGGTGAAAAGCCGGGGTAGGGGCGGGCGGGAGGAGGCCTCCCATCCTTGCAGGCTGGCAGAGGCAGGGGAGAGTGAGGCGGGCACGAGCCGGCGCCCAGGACAACAGCACCGGTGCGGGTTACTCACCCTCTCGCTCTGGAACCGGCTCTCCCAATCTGGGTGTCTTTTGGCAGGCCAGTTGCCACGGTGACGTGAATGTTCAACACCACCCCCTTAACCCTCCCCCCCAAAGAATAAGGCATATTTTTCCTTCCTCCCTGGCTTCTCAGCATTTGCCGTTGCCGTGGAGACGGCACTGCAGTGTGCAGAGCTCTCGAAGTCTCCCTCAAAAACGGAGGCCTTGCCGCCCCCAACTTTGGGGGCCTTCTCCCCTGGGGCCTTTTCCTTCAGTTCCCAGGAGAACGGGGTGTCAGCGGGGCATAAGGAGGGGAGAGGCTGGAAGGGTCTCTGTGGCCTTCCTGGTGGCCACTGCTGGCTTCTGCAGGAAAATGGTGGCCAGGACATGGAGCCATTGGATCCCTGAGACTCTGGCCCTGCTCAGGAGGACCATCTGGGGAGTGGGGATGCTAGTGGATGCCAAGATTGGGTGTGCCCCCGAGTTTGACTCCTGGCTGTCCATCTCTGCCCTGTTTCTCAGGATGTCCCCACCAAGCTTGTGGCCAAGGCGGTGCCGCTGCCCATGACGGTGAGAGGCCACTGGTTCCTGAGCCCCCGCACAGAGTACAGCGTGGCCGTGCAGACGGCCGTGAAGCAGAGCGACGGCGAGTACCTGGTGTCCGGCTGGAGCGAGACGGTGGAGTTCTGCACTGGGGGTGAGCCCTGCCGTCACGCCTCTGTCCTGCGGCTTTGGCACACCTGGCTTGGTTGTGGTCAAGACAGGGGCTTCATCTTAATCCAGCAAACACTTACGACCCCCTGCTATACACCGGGCAGTAAGCTCAGGCCACGTGGGCGGGGGGTGGCGGGGACCCCCGCGGACAAGACCTTTTCTCTTCCCACGTCAGAGGCAGACGTGAGCACTACTGATGGTGCGGGCAAGACCATTTCTGTAAAGGGATGAAGTTACTTGCCTGGCTTGGTGCCAGAATCTTTTTTAAGACCATGGTAAAATATGCGTAACATGAAGTTTACCCTCTTGACCCCTTTTAAACGTACAGGTCGGTAGCGTCAAGTAGATTCCCACTGCTGTGCAACCCATCTCCAGAACTCTAACCCTCTAAACAACCATTTCCCATTTCCTCCGGCAACCCACATTCTCTACTTTCTGTCTCCATGGGTTCGACTCTTCTAGGGACCACACATCAGTGGAGTCATACAGTGCTTGTCCTTTTGCGACTGGCTTGCTTCATGTAGCACGATGTCCTTATGGATCGGCCATGTCGTAGCATGTGTCAGAATTCCCTTCCTTTTCCAGGCTGGATAGTATTCCATTGCGTGCACAGACCACATTTGGGCACAATCACATTTTGCTTGTTCTGAGCCTCCGCTGAGCCTGGGAAATGGGCCCTGTTCGGTGGCCCTGCAAACTCTCTTAGTAGAACGTAACCCGCAGACTCCAGCACGAACGAACACACACACCCCAGGCGTATGTGTGCTTGGTCACCGGTGACCCAGGATCTGCCCTGCAAGATTCCATTCTTTGGTGTCCACGGGGAGAACTGCTCCAGATCTCTCTGTCACAAGGAAGGGGCAGGGAACTTTCTCAGCCCCAGGCCTCCGAGGCTGCTGGTTTCATGCTCTGCCAAGGTCTATGCCCCAAATCTCCTTGAGCTGCTGTTGTCTTTAGAGTGATGCTTTTTTCCTGGTTCTACTACAAAACCCCACTCTCTGGGGGCATTCCTGCTCCTTGCGGGGAAAGCTGCTTGTTTACCCCGCAAGACCTCCACACGTAGTGGGCGTTAATTCAAACTGGGGAGCTGGGCACAGCTGCCATCCAGCCCACACTCCTCTTGCCAACCCGAGCGCTCCGGCCAGGGCTGCATCAGCAAGGACGGAAGGGCACCTTTTTCTAATTCGCACCGAGGTCCCGTACAGCTGGCAGCAGCCCTGCCTGGGCCCCAGGGGTTCAGCTTTATTATCCTGTGTCCAGCCTTCTACCCTGTTTCTCCCGGGATGCCCAAGCAGAGGGACATTGCCCCAGGCCCAGGTGCCCCTAGATTCTTCGACCACCCACCTGTAATTACAACCGGCTTCCAGGTGGGGCTGTGGGCAGCCTCCTATCCGCTGCTGGACTTGAGGGGCTCTCCCAAAAGGACCTCACTTTCTACCCTCTCGAGTCCTTCTTTTGCCAGCTTGTCCTCTTTGCACACAAGGGTGCCCTGGGATGACAGTCCCTGGGGCCGGGAGTGATGACTGGGCAGCCTCCTGCCCTTTCCTGACCCGGAGAGCCCTGAGCAATGAGGGTGCGGAGGTGACGAGGACAGGCAGTGTGCTGCTGTCCCTGTTCCCTGCAGAGGCTAGCTAGCCTGTTCCCATTAGAGTCCAAGGTTCCACGACTTGTCTCCTCTGCTGCTCTGGCCTCGGGTAGATGTTGGCCGGATGTGCACAGTGGTGGTGGGAGTGGGGGGACAGGAGGCGGTTGTGACCACTTGGCTGGCCCTCGCTCACCTCACCCCATCTGGGCTCTTGCAGACTATGCCAAAGAGCACCTGGCCCAGCTGCAGGAGAAGGCTGAGCAGATTGCTGGCCGCATGCTTCGCTTCTCTGTCTTCTACCGCAATCACCACAAGGAGTACTTCCAGCACGCCAGGTACAGCCGGGCCCAGGCCGCCCACCAGGCCTCCCCTCCCTGCCCCAGCCCCTCTTGCTCCTGCCCTGGCTGTCTGAGGTCACCTCACCCTGCCATTTACCAGGCCCTCCTCCGGGCTCCTTATGCCCTCACGTCACCAGGCTGGCAAGGAGAGCAGGATATGAGAGGGTTCCGAGCACCAAGGGCTCTAGGCAGCTTCCAGCTTGGTGGCTTCAAACTGGGTGCTGAGAAGCCTGGGCTCCAGGGGGTACCTCGGGGAGCCCTTAGAATGCTGCTTAGGGCTGCGAGATCAGAGGATGGGGCGGTGGGCCCCACCCCTATCGTCCGGCCACGGCAGCCGCAATGGTATTTGCCTGTGCCCTGCCTATGTATAATTTTCTTGGGGGAAAAAAAGAGGGGGGTTCTGCAGTCCAAAAACGTTTGAAATTTGGTGATCTGATCCAACAACCCCCGCATATGGATGAGGAACCTGAGGCCCAGAGAGAAAGCAGGTTGTCCAGTTGAGCCAGCGAATCACTTGTCACTCAGTACAGCCAGGACCAGGCAAGAGCGAGGCGGCACAAGGGGCTGTCCACCCTCCCCCATGCCTGCTCACACTGCTCCAAGTCTGTGTCCTTCTGAAGCTGAGCCAGGGCGAGCCGCTGCTCTGACTGTCTTTATCCTCGTGGTTGGCTGGGCTGGGGCATTTCGACCCTACCCCAGGGCAGTGAGGACCTCGGGGTCTTCGGTGTTGGTATTAAAGAAGAGACACAGTGGCCCAGTTTGGGCTCCGTCACCAGTGAGACAGAGGGAGGCTGGGAGCACCCATGTGTGCCAGGTGCCGTGCTTGGTGCCAGGACATAAAGACAAAGGCACAGTCTACCCTTCGGAGAACCTCAGAGTGGGGTCAGGGAGGCAGTGTGGAAAGATTTGATGTAATGAGTGTGCATAATTGTTGAGCAAAACTCAGCATCCTGCACATGGTAGGCGGCCAAATATTTGTCAAATGCAAGTGCCGGCTGTTCCCTGGAGGTTTTAGAGAGTGGCGGACACTAGTGCTGGGACTTGAAGGACGATTAGGCGTTTGCCAAGCCAGGCGGGGAAGGGTGGGCAGGGTGGTCAGTCCAGGCAGAGGGAGGAGCACCAGGGAGGGAGAGAGGGTGGGTGGTAGGAGGTGGGCAGTGACAAGGAAGCCGGAAAGACCAGACTCGAGGGGCCTTGCTTTTCATGTGAGCCCATCAAAGGGTGTCAAGCCGGGGAGTGACAGGTTCAGATCCTTCTCTGCAAAGGAGTGGGCTGGATGAGTTCCCTTCCCCCCGCTCCCTGCTCTTGCGTTCTGGAATGCTCTACTTGTGACTAGTGGGGGTGGCTGGGAGAGGGCTGGGAGCTGGGCTGGCCCTCTCCCTTCTGGCCCCCGTGCAGCCCCCGAGCTTGAGCCCGGCTAACCCGCGGCATCTGCTCTCGCCCGGGCTGGCAGGACCCACTGCGGGAACATGCTCCAGCCCTACCTGAAGGACAACAGCGGCAGCCACGGCTCCCCCACGAGCGGCATGCTCCACGGGGTCTTCTTCAGCTGCAACACGGAGTTCAACACGGGCCAGCCCCCGCAGGACTCCCCCTACGGCCGCTGGCGCTTCCAGATCCCAGCCCAGCGCCTCTTCAACCCCAGCACCAACCTGTACTTCGCGGACTTCTACTGCATGTACACGGCCTACCACTACGCCATCCTGGTGCTGGCGCCCAAGGGCTCCCTGGGGGACCGCTTCTGCCGCGACCGCCTGCCCGTCCTGGACATTGCCTGCAACAAGTTCCTGACCTGCAGCGTGGAGGACGGGGAGCTGATCTTCCGCCACGCCCAGGACCTCATCCTGGAGATCATCTACACTGAGCCCGTCGACCTGTCCCTGGGCACCCTGGGGGAGATCAGCGGGCACCAGCTCATGAGCCTGTCCACCGCCGACGCCAAGAAGGACCCCAGCTGCAAGACCTGCAACATCAGCGTGGGCCGCTAGGGACTCCCAGGGAGCTGGGGGGCCAGGGAGAGATGACGGGAAGATGGAGGGGCATGGCTCAGGCTCGGGGAGCTGGCTTTCTCTCCCCTGCACCCCTGCTCCCTCCGCTTGGCCCGGCCACCCTCCCCCTGCCCCTTGGCACTGGAGGCAACAGATGGTGGTCCTCTTGGTAAGTGTGGCCCCCCCAGGCCTGGTGGACTTGGAAAGGCTGCTCAGCCTCAGTAGGTTGGTGGGTGGGTTGGATCCCTGGAGAACCTCCCCTTCCCTTTGGTCTCCCCGTCCTGCTGTTCTTCGTGTCCCCCAGGCCCTGTCTCCCAGTGGCCTGTCCCCTCTCCCAGGGAGCCCCACTGGGCTGGAGCCCCGTGCAGCTTGGCTGCCTCCAGAGGACACGCGGAGAGCTGTGGGGCGCCCTTCCTCAGCCCCAGCCACCCCACTCAGGGCCGACCACAGAATGCCCCCTCCCCACCGAGCTGGGCCTCGGGGCCTCCCACCACAGGCCCGGACCCCTGCTCCTATACATAGTCTCCTGCACCGCCGTGACGCCCTGGCTTCTCTTGGCCCCAGAGAACCCTCTTCCTGCATGGGGGAGCTGTCCCTCCCTTTCTCCACCTGCCCACTGGGGACGCTCCTCCTGTTCTCTAGAAAGGGACCCTCTGTTTTTTTTTGGCTTTGGGGGCTTCGGGCTGCTGGGATTTTTCCATCCTTCTGCCTGGAGGTGATATGTGCCCCAGCACACCTTCTCTTTGCTCAGAGCACTGGGGTCTGGGACAGCAGCCTCTGGAGTTGAGGAGGGGGAAGGAGTCCCCTGAGACCCAGAGGCACCCCTTCCTCAGCTGGGAGTGGGCTACCTCGTGCCCTGGCGGGGCCTGGCATGGAACCGAGGGCTTTCCCGCAGAGCCCTGGCACCCTGCCTGGCTGTGCGCTTTGCTCGCTCGCTCTGCCACGGGGCAGTGACTGTACTGTCCCTGTGCATGACCTGGACTGCAGATCCCCTGCCACTCGTCCTCCCGCCCGCACCGCTGGCGCCGTCTGCTCTCCTGGCCACCCCAGGGGCTGAGGGCCCCTCCCCAGGGCAGTTCTTGGTGAAGTCGCTCCTGGGCCTCCCTGCATTTTCCTGCGGTTGTGCGGGGCGGGGGTGGCGAGGCCGGACTCCCAGGGCGAGCAGAGCAGGGGGGGAGCCCAGGGGAGGAGCTGAGGGAGGCAGCGAGCTGCTTGGGGGGTGACAGAGGTGATGTCAGGTGGAGAAGAGAGCAGCCCCCACGGTGACTTCCTCAGAGGTGACAGAAACCACAGACACGCAGCTGGGTTTCCGTGATGAAGGACAGAAGCGGCTGGCAGGCCAACAGGGCCACGCCTTGGCGAGGGGCAGGTGGACAGCTGGTCGCCTCCCTGCAGCCGGGAGTGGTGTGGGTGGCTGCCTCAGTGGGGTGGCGCAGGCTCTGGGAGACGCGTGGAGAAGGAGAGAACACGGGCCCCAGGCCCTTCCCCCTGTGCCGACAGCATTGCTGTGGGGGTGGCCCACTGCCCTCCCCGGCCCCCGCGTCCTCCCCGGGCTGGGGGCTCACCCGCCTGTGCTGTGCTTGCAATGTGTGTCAATAAACCACCGCGGCCCGAGGGCCCCGCCTGACCGAGTCCCTTCGGGCTGCTATGACAAAATCCCGTAGCCTGAGTGGCTCGTGCACGACAGGCGTTTATCTCTCACAGCTCCAGAGACCGAACCAAGATCAAGGCGCTGGCGGATTCAGTGTCCGGCAAGGGCTTGCTGCCCGGTCATAGTCGGCCGTCTGTTCACTGTGTCCTCACACAGTAGGAGGGGCGAACGTGCTTCCTCGGGCTCCTGTTACAAGAGCACCAATCCCACTCGTGTGACCCAAACACCTTCCGGAGGCCCCGCCGCCCAACTCTAGCATTTTGGGGACTTAGGATTTCAACCTATGAATTTGGGGGAGACACACATTCAGATCATAGGGCTGCCCCTCTTTGGGCCCTGGGAGGGGTGGGGTGGCTGAGTTGCACAATCCACAGAGCTCAAATGGGGAGGCCCCCGGGACAGCCCACCTAGAATCGTTCCAAGGGAACACCCATGTCCCCCGGTGGGAGCCCAGCCTCAGGGTGCAAAGTCACACCTCCAGCGTGGAAGGGACTTTAGAGTCCTTTTGTTCCACCCAGCGCTTCCCCTGTGGGGAAACTGAGGCTCCTAGAGGAGGACCCGCAGCCATCTGGAGCCCTTCCCGCTGTAGCAGCTTGTCACTGCTTGGACCCAGACGCCGTGGAATTTCCCTCTCCCAAGAGCCCCGCGTGCCTGCCCCCAGCAGGGCTGCCGCGTGCAGAGCTGACTCAGCTCTGCGCCTGCTGTTACGGATGCACTGCCACGGTCCTCTCTGGAGGCGGAAAGCTCCAGAAAAGTCAGAGGCACCTCACCAACACCGCCTGACTCCAGGCCACACTAACGCTTGCCATGCAGAGCTTGGGCACAGCCTCTCTGGGGGAGAAGCAACGCTGAGGGCGGACGAGCGCTTCCTGCTACGCGCCAGGCACCTACCTGGGGCTGGTGGCGGCTCCTGTGGCCTTCCCGATGGCCCTGGGCAGTCTTATTCCCACTTAATGGATGAAGACACTGAGGCACAAGGAAGGCCACTCACGTCTTACAGCCAGAAGGCAACTGTGCCCAGGATTCGATTCAGGAACTGGAATCTTTCCATTTTCCCCGCCCTGGGCCCATCTACCCTAGTGTGTGCCAGGGGCCTCCTGGGGCAGTAAGACCCTCCCAGGGACTTCCTCCAGGTTACTTCCGGCTACCCAAGGCCCTGCCTGGTTCCAGAGTAACGCCAGGGGGTGCTGTGGAGTCACAAACGCCATGGAGGCTTGCTTTAAAGGAGTAGTGGGCAGTGCTTG
This sequence comes from Eulemur rufifrons, assembly GCF_041146395.1. Classification (NCBI taxonomy): domain Eukaryota; kingdom Metazoa; phylum Chordata; class Mammalia; order Primates; family Lemuridae; genus Eulemur; species Eulemur rufifrons. Next base: position 8,698,866 of record NC_090994.1, read on the forward strand.
GAAGATGGGGAGCGACTCGGGGTCCACCCTCCTGCCTCTGCAGGCCTCCCCCACGCGCAGCTGAGAGATTTCCTGAGTCTTCCAGAGGGGCAGGCTTCAGTCTTCCTTTTGTGAACCCTTCTGGGTTTCCTGGGGGCAGAGATTGGCTCCCAGAGCCCTTGTAGGGGCACAAAGGCAGTGAATGGAGGTGGGGAGGGGGAGGCGCCCCATGCGGATCTCTCCAGAGAGCCGGAGGCTTCTCCTTGCTCTGTCCAGATGGCCAGTCCCTGGCACGCGGCCAGCCCGGGCTGCTCCGAGCACTGGTCAGACGGAGCTGGGTCAGGGTGTCCGCCAGTGTCCACTCTGGGGTCCTTTCTGGCCTGGGGTCTAATCTGACCTGGCAGAGGGAGAGAGTCCACATGAGTGCGTGCGTGCGCACACACATACACACACACCCCCTCCCTGCACCGGATTTGGAGGACAGCCTAGGAGGCCACAGAGAGCTCCAAGGTAGGGGACAACCCTGAACCGTAGCGGCCACCGTCCAACGCAGCGTCCCTGAGTTGGCTCTGTCGTCCAGGTGGAGAGGGAAGATGAGGTGGTAGCCACAAAGGTTCTAGGCGGGGTGTTCTGCTGTGCAGGCGCGCACACACACACACACACACACACACACGTGGTGGCACACACTTGCACCCCACCCCCAACGCACACATGCTCCTCTGCTAGGGCACCCACCCGCACCTCCCTGCCCAGCCCATTCCTCCTGGGCCAGCACTTTTCCCCTGAACCCTGGGCAGATAGGAGCCCCCTGCCCTCCACAACGCAGTGGGAGGAGAGGAGCCAGCTCTGAGGACCCTCATGGTCCCTCCCGGCCTTGTCATGTGTCTCTGTTAGGAAAAGACGTAGCTGTGGTCCCAGGGAAAGGGACCAGGAGGGACCATTCCCCGAAATGGAGGGAGGCCTTCAGGAAGTGGAGCTGAGGTGATTGGCCATAAAACAGCTTGGCCACAGCATCTGGAGGAGATTGGAACCAGATGTTCCCGGGGTGGGGGAGGGGAGAGGGGGAAGGGCAGGGCCGGGGCAGGAGACCAGCAGCCCGGGTCTGCAGGAGGCTGGGCTGGGGGAGCAGCGCTCATGGTTCCCTGGGGAAAACATCTGGCTGCCTTCTCCCCAACTCTCCAAGTCAGGCACTACTATTTTTGCAAACTGGAGCAGCAAATCTTTTCACAGATTTTAGACTCAGCCTTGTGCGCAGGGACAGTCAAGTACAGGGTGTGACTTGGGAGGTGCCCAGGAAGGCCACCAGCTCGCCAGGGATTATGTCCCCTGCTGCCCCGCAAGCCCCTCCTTGCTGTGGGTACGCGCGTCGCCCCCTCTGGCAGGCGCAGCTCTGCGCTAAGCTCCTAATGCCTGTCCGGGAACTAATGTGCCCAGAAGTTTCCTTTTAGCGCAGGGACAGAGCAGTCCAGGAACGAGAACGTCGTCTGGGAGAGGAGGGGGCAGCAGGCCCACTTACGAAGAGCCGTCTACGGGCTCTCTTCATAGGTCCTTCACAACCACGTAAGGTGTTATCATCATCCCAGGTTTCTAGATGAAGACACTGAGGTTCAGAGAGGTGAAGTGACTCATTCAGGGCCACACAGCCACCACCACGGTGGTAGAGCTAGTGTTCAAAATGGGCTTTGTCAGCCCTCAGGCTTGGGACCCTTTTACTACCGAGAAGGCTGTGGGGTGGGGCAGGGGCAGGGAAGAGCCGGGCACCCAACTTCACTGACTTTACAGTGGCGCCAGGGTGGGCCCCGGACGCCCCACACCTCTGCGGAGGGTCCCAGTTGCTTCAGTGTCCTGCCCCCCCCCCCCCACCCCGGGCTCCGGCTGCTTTGGAGACTAGATACTGGATTTTCGAGTCTGCCTCTGGCCATGGCAGGAAGGGTGCTGGGGACAGGGGGTGGGTCTGGGGAGGGGGCAGGTGGCCGCGGCCACAGAGCCAAGCACAGCAGAGCCATGTCTCCTTCCTGCCCTGCTCGTGGAGCCCTCTCGGCCAGGTCAGGCAGCTCCATCCTGGCTCTCCCAATGCTCGTCAGGTGCTCAGGACCCAGGGGGCCCAGGGGACCTCGGGGACTTGGGCACAGTCGGAGGAGCAGGTGTGCCATCCTCTGCCATGGGATCACCTGAGCAGATGGGCAGCCGCACTGGGGTCGCCCGTCTAGAACCTGAGCGGCCAGAAGAGGAGGGCGGGCTGGGCCCAGAGAACACGGCAGCTTCCTGGGCTGTCAAACACGTCTCAGGGGCCTTCAGCCAGGTCCCATGCAGCCCCCACCACCCCGGGAGGCGGACCCCTGCTCCTCCCCTACCCCCCATCCTGTCTTCCTCAGGCCCTCTCTGCCCCCTGTCCTCAAAATGCTCCTCCTCCTCCTCCTCCTCTTCCTCCTCCTCCTCCTCCTCCTCCTCCTCCTCCTCCTCCTCCTCTCTGTCCTGCCCATCACCTGCTCGGGGCTGCCTACTGCCCGATTGATTGTGAGCACCTGCACGTGGACATCTGCGCATCCAGACGGGCTGTGGCCCTGCCTCTCGGCAGACCAGGGCAGCGAACCCCACCCCGCCATGTGGAACTGCCCGGTGGTCTTTGGGATTTGCATCCACGCCACGGGTGGCTTGGGAGCTCACACCGTGGGCTCTGGCCCTGGCACCAAAGCTCCTGCTCTGCTTCAGTCTGGGCGTGGGTCTGCAGGACGCTCTGTGCCTTTTACTATCACTGGCACGGAGCTTCCCCGGCTGGGCCCAGCCTGGCCCGGAGGGGCTCTGCCTGCCTGAGATGCGCCCTGGGAAGGCTGGGCCGGCTGGCTAGCACGGGGCCCTGGGGCCTCGGTGGGGTCCGCGTCTCTGTGGGTGATGGAGCCGTGGGACGTGTGCCCAGCTGGCTGCACGGCTCCATCCGGAGCCTGCCCCTGTCTGTGGGTTGCTGTTCATAAGGACCCTGTTAGGGGTGGGGACCAGGTATGTCTCTGTGGGCGGGAGCCCCTCAGTCTGGACGGGGTTATGACCCTGGCTTTTTTGGGCACGTGGCTTGTGAGCTGGGGTTGCTGTCCTTTGAGCTTTGGAAGAACCTGGAGGGCTGAGGACAAAGCAGCAGGGAGGGGTGGCGGGGCCATCACAGCCTGTGACTTCACTGGCGCAGTCAACAGTGACCCCTCCGGGCGTCTCCTGCTCTTGCAGGGCTCCAGGGCCACACGTGTGCTCAGGCTGGAGGAGAGAGCGGCAGCCTGGCGGGGACAGCGTCCTCCCTGGGAGAAGGGAGAAGAGCAAGCACATCGGAGGAGCAGCAGCGGGTCTGGCTTCCACTGCTGCTTTCCGCTTAGGGCCGATATGGGGTCCGCCAGGCCGTACTCCCTGGGGGTGGGCCCCAAGGGTCCAGACAGCATCGGGCACAGCACTGGGCCCTGCAGCAGGGAGAAGCCAGGAAAAGGCGTGCAGTCCACTGAGGGCCCTGGGGGACCCCAGGGCTTAGAGCAGGCTGCCCGGCTCTCTCCAGCATCTGGGAGTGGCCAGCGCAGGCACAGGAGCGGGGTCCCCTCTGGGCTTTCCTCCCCTGTGAGATCCATGCAGAGAAAGGGGAGGGAGCGCCTCCTGGGAAGGGAAGGACAGGGATGTGGCGTCTTTCCTCCTGGCCTCTGGGAGGCTCAGGCCTGGGCCTCACTGCTGGCTGCGGAGAGGGGGCAATGGCAGGAAGGAGGAGGGGACAAGACACAGCCTTGGGTCGCCTGGGAGGAGAGGCCAGAGCTGGAATGTTTGCTCAGCGGCTGCTGCGCTCTGGCTCTGGTCTCCAGGAGGAGAGGAGAACCCAGGGGCAGGCACCCAGCATCTGACCGTGGGGAAGGCAGGCAGGGGGGCCAACGAGGGGACCCAGCCTAGCCCATGCGGCCTTTTTGGCTCCTGCGTGCTCCGCTAGCCGGACACCCTTGCAGCCCACGTGCCTTCCCCAGATACAGCCAGAAAACCCAGGTGGACAGACACACCTTGAACCCCTTTTACACACCTCCTCCCTCCCCACCAAGGAGCCTCTACATAGAATGTTCTATCCTTCCCCCTGTGCGGGAGGGCCAGGAGTGGTGTGTGCATGCGGTGTGATGGGCCCCTGTGAGCGAGTGTGAAATCACACCCTCGGGGGGCCTGGAGTCACGGGAGAGAGGGCCGCCAGTGAGGCCAGGTGCCCTGGCGGCGTGCCGGCCTCAGACACACAGCGAGCCGCACATCTGGAACGAGACAACACCGCCCCCGCGGCCCAGACAGCATCTGGCACAGGACATTGGCTGTAACACTTTCGGTTTATTGGCTGGGGTGCCCCGTGTGGCTGACCAGCCACTGGGCCCGAGAGAAGCCCTGTCTTTTTTTTCCACCCGCTCCCCATCAGCTCCCCACTGAGGCTCCCGGGGGGACACGCGTGGACACTGGTGCCCCAGGAAACAGGGGAAGTGAGGGCTCAGGATAACACCAAACCTAGGCTGGAGCAGGGTGGGAAACGTCCGTTACAATGAGGGTTACGCCGCCGGCTATACACAATACGGCGTGTAGAGGCCTCGGGGAGGCGGCGGGGTCCCGTTGGCAGTCCCTCCCGCCACCGGGCAGGGCCCCCAGAGAGGAATGGTCACTTCAAGTGTCTCAGTGAAAGCTCCGGCTCCCTGGCCCTGGCCCCTTGCCCTGGTGGGGGGTGGTGGGGACGTGGCTTGTGAAGGAGTCCAGTTTCCCCACCTCCTGGGGACGGCCTCACCTGGCCCATGGGCCCTGCAGACCCTGGCGCCTGGGCGAGAGGGACGGTGTGTCGCCCTCCGCCCTCCGCCCGCCGCCCCACCCCCACTGTCCGGTCTAGGTGACCAAGGGAAGCGGGCCTCCCTTCCCGCCCCCTGTGCGAGGGCAGTGTCACTTCCTGCTGTGGAGTGTGTCCTGGAACTTGGTGCTGGTGTAGCGCAGGTGGAAGCCTTTTTTGGTGATGGTGTCATCCGAGTGGAACTTCACCAGGACAGAATCTCCCGCCGAGTACACCTCCTCGGGAGGCTGGCAGAGGAAAGGGACGGCATGAGGAGGAGGAAGAGGGCTGGGGCTCCCCTCTCCCCTCCCCAAGGTGCCCGGCCCTGAGGATGCTCCCCAGCTGTCACCAGAGTCCCCCAGCCCCTTGAAGCAGAGAGTTTCTTGCTAATGGGAAGTTTTTTTTTTTCCTCACTAGGCTAGTGGGAGTTTAATGGGGCTCCTGGGGGAAGGCAGAGGCAGGGGGCAGAGGAGCTTGTCTGACGTTCAGAGTCAGCCCTCCCTTCCAAACCCAGCCGTGCTGCTAACTAGTTAGAGCTGCAGTCCTTGGCAAGCCACCGCCCCTCTTTGGGACGCACTTCCCTGAACTGCAAACAGGAGCGAAAGCTCTCTGCTCTCCCAGCCCAGGGGAGGACAAATGTCGAAATGTTTTGCAAAGGGAGGGGTTCTTTGAGGGCTTTGCCTTCTTGCTGTCCCAGCTGTTGGAGAAGATGGCACAGCCGCTGCTCTGCCGGGGCGTGGCGGAAGCTGCAGCGAGAGGCGCGGTCTCCCCTGGACCTGCACTCTGCCATCCCCCAGTCCCGCCCCGGTCCTGGCCACGGTGATGTCCCTTCGGTGGCTCCTGCGAGCCCACTCAGAGTGTGGGCCACCCGCAGAGCGTTAGCGCGCCAATGCCCTGGCCCTCTAGGCATAGAAGGAATTTCTGAAAACCTTGGGGACATTTCCAGTAGCTGTGCCAGGAAGCCCTGACTGTTTTCCTTCCCCAGGTCCCCCCTCCCGTTGGCTCCAGCCTCGGGGAAGTCTCTGGAAGAAGCCACCTGGGGACACTCGATTTGGTGTGTGACTCAGAAGGAAGGTCGAAGTGGGGAGGGGGGCGCCAGCCTGGTAGCCAGGGGATGCCAGAGCAGCTGAGCCGCTTCCCACTCCGCCTGTCCCAGCCCTGCCAGCCACACGGAGGCTGGCACTCTGCTCCTCAGGGACCCGGGAGGCCAATGCTGGGTCCAGCAGCTGCCGCAGCTCCTGGGAGGTTTAACCCTCCCCGGGGCACCAGGCTGCCTGGAGCGTGGCCGTGGAAGAGGTGGGGGCTGGGGAGGAGATGGCAGGGACAGGGACCCAGGCCTCTGAGCAGGCCTGGGTCAGGGCAGGGCCTGTCCCAGAGGCCGCAGGAATCTGTGGGTTGCCCAGAAAGGAACAGGTTTCCTGGGTGAGGGTGGACCAGGGCTCGGTGGCTTTTCCGAGCAGCCCCCCGCCAGGCTGGGTCTCCGGGCTCCTGCAGAGAACCAGGCCTGTGCTGCGCTCACCCTCGCACCCCGGGCCTCCAGGGGCCTGCACCGTGGGCGCCGGGATTGGGGTGATAAGGGGGGAGCAGTGCAGGGCGAGGGGACGAGGAGGGGTGGGGGCTCACCCCCGAGCCGCAGTAGCGCCCCAGCCTGGGGGCCGTGCTGTCGTAGCCGTCGAAGAGCTCCATGTAGTCGTAGCCGCAGTCTGTCTCCTCCTCCACCTCGAAGGTCTGGAACACGAGCTCCACGCCGTAGCCTTCCTCGGCCACGATGACCCACTCGCAGTCCAGCCCCCCGGGGTAGTTGTTGTCACCAAACTGGGCGTGGGAGTAAAGGTCCTTGGTCTTCACGTCGGCCCGCACCTGGCCCCCGCACTCTGCAGGGGACGACAAGATCGGCCACCACCCCTGAGCACCGACTGTGCGGCACCACGCTGAGATCTATTGGCAGGATGGAGGCCATGGATAAGGCCACACGGCTAGTGACAGGCAGGTTGGGACCTGGCCCAGGCACGTTTTGGGGACCGCTCCACCTCTGGACGGGTGCCTGCGGAGGCTGGGGGACTGGGGGTGGGCGGGACACATGCAGGGTGAGACGCCCTAAGAGGCAGCGCAGAGCGGTGGTGCTGGGAACGGCACAGTGTGTCTAAAGGGGACATCGCTAATTTGCTCCAGCTGATGGCTGTCATGGAAGAACGCAGGCCCAGCATGGCCAGAGCTTCCATTTTCAAGAGAGAAGCTGCACATCTGCGTTTTTGTGTGAAAACGTCTGATTTTTACATGTTGGCTCAAGATTTTAAAAAACACGGCGTGGGCCAAACATAGCAGTTCCGAGGGCCAGATGAGTTCCGGGCCTCCGGGTCGTAACCCTGTGCCGGGAGGCGGGGACGGACGGGAGCACCCCCTTCCCGGCGCCCTCTGGCCTCTGCCTGCCCATCTGGCACTGGGGTCTCCCAGAGGTGGCGGAGAGGGCTGGGTGGGGCTGCGTCAGGGGCGGGGTGGAAGGGGGAGGGGAAGCTGTGGACCTCTCAGCTCTGGGGACGCCCCGACAGGTGGCTCAGGGCCAAAGGGAAACTGCAAGGCTCCGGCGTGCCATCTTGGCCGGGCACTCGGGGCCACCCAGGCCCGGCCTTTCTCTGCAGCTGCATCGTCCCCACGTCACTGCTGTCCTCACACGCCCAAGGCTCCAGACAAACCAAATGACCAGCTGTCGCCTGTGCACACCCTGGGCTGTGCCGGGGCTGTGGGATGACTCTACCAGCTCACACCCGCCTTCCTGCGCTCGTGCCAGGATGCCGCGTGCCTGACTTATCTCTGCACTGAGTCCTGGGGCGGGCAGGGGGGAAGGGCTCACGCCTGCTGCATGGCCACGTGCCCTCAGCCCTCTTGCGGAGCAAGAGCTCGGTCCGTGGCTGCCGCATAAACAAACAGACGAGTGCAGCACAAGCCCCTCCAGGACGGGGACCTCCTTCCGCTTGGCTCATTTCCGTGACCTGCACTTAGAACGCTGCCTCCCGCACGCTACGTGTCGGCAGGTGTCTGCGGAATGATGAAGGCGTGCATCTGGGGGCTGCGGTGGGGGTGGCCGGCTGCAGTGGCGAGTGTGCTGCCGGTGGGGGGGTCTGAGGGACCCCCTGCCCATCCCTCGGATCCCCACGCTGACGGCCCGGGCGGTCTTCCTGCCTTCATAAGCTCTTTGTAGCCACAGACCCCACGCCAGGGCCTGGACTGGAGACCAGCCTCAGGGGACACCTCCACAGCAAGTGACAGCAGGAGGACACGGCTGCCCACGGCGGGCCTCACCTGTGGAGTGGGAGGCCTGGAAGCCCTTCCTCTGCACCGAGTTGTCGGAGTAGAAGCGCAGGAACATGCGGTTGCCGGTGGCCAGGACGGGCTCGGGCTTCTTGCTCCCGCAGAAGCGGCCGAGGACAGGGGCCTTGGCGTCACGCCCGTCGAACACCTCCAGGTGGTCGTAGGCACACTCGGGCTGAGACTCGATGTCCATCTCCACGAAGGTCTGGAGGTCGAGAGGGAGGAGCCGAGATTAGGAACTCGGCTGGAGGGCAGGAGGGGCAGGGACACCCGTGGGAGCAGCCCTGCTGGGGGTGACAGTGAGGGAGGAGCCAGGATGGGGCAATGATGGGGACATCCCAACATATGCTGGGCAACGGGCCTCTGTCCAGGCCAGACTTGGGGTTCTCCCAGGAACAGCACCTCTGGGCTCGGCCAGGCCCCCCGGCCTGCAGCCTGCGTGGCTCTGGGCAGTGTCCCCGGGCTTTGGAGACGGCGCAGAGGAGCAGGGGGGTCACGCGTGCGGGGAGCAGGCACCTTACCAGCTTGACCCGGTGCCCGGGGGTGCTGGAGATGGCCCAGGTGCACTCCTTCTTGCTGGGATACTTGTCAGGCCAGTTGGGGCTGGTGATGGTGCCGCTGGTGGATGTCACCTTGTGGTCACAGCCGGCTGCAGGGAAGCAAGTGACAGAAGGGGATCGGCAGGGACCCCACGCTCCGATGCCTCCTGCCCCCACTTGCAACCCAGCCTGAGGGCGCACAGCACTGCCCTTTCACGCAGCGACCTGCAACCGGGGAGACCTGGCTGCGCAGTTCCCACGGAAGCCCTAGGCGAGGCCCACGTGGCAGCGTCCGCGGAGGCGGCCGTTGCAGCCTCGGGGGGGTAAACCCCTTGGACCTCTGCGGCCGTGGGGCCACACCCCCTCTTCCCCGCCTCGAAGCTGCCGTCCGCTGACCGCCAGCGGCCTCCCCGCTCACAGGAGACTTTGGCACCTGACTCAGTTCTCCCCACCCCCACTCCTGCCAACCTCCAAGGTGATGTCAACAAACACGCGGACGGTCCACCCCACACGGACTCTCTGTTCCTTGACCTCAGCCCTGCTGGCTCTTATCTGCTGCGCCACCATCCGCCGCTTCTCCAGGCCACACACACATCACCCTGAGGCCACCCTGCTCCTCCAGGCGCTCAGGCCCTCGCTGTCCCAACCACGGTCACCCAACTTTAGAGCGACCGCCGCGTTCTCAATCTTGACATGTTCGCCCATATTTCCTCCACGGTCGACTCCATGTTGATCACCGAGCTGCTCCTAGGCACCCTCGTGGCCTTGCGCCCCACCCCTCCACGGCAGCATCTTAGAAAACCCCACCCTTGGACTCCAGCCTCGCTGGAGCCCCCAGCCCCTCGGCACTCTCTCCCCAGCTCCTTCTCTCACCGCTCGGGGGCTGCTGCAAACCCTCAGCCGCCTCCTGGAGCTTCTGTGTCACCTCCCAGCTCCTCCCTCCCGGCCGGCCGCAGACCACCACTCTCCCACCTCCCGAGAAAGCCAGGCCCTCAGGACCAATGAACGAATGGCTTCACCTTCTGGCCCCTGACCTGTGAACTCACCTTCCCTGCCTCCACCTTCCCCCGCCCGGTATCCTCAGAGAAGGTGTCCTTCCTCCCTGTCGGGACGGACTGTCCACAACCTGAGACCCCTCGTGGCACGACTGATCCACCCTCGCGCTCTCTCCCAGCCCTGCAGCCGTGAGCCTCGGCGCATCCCGGACGTGCTCCCCTGTGTCCCGCCAGCCGCGGTCTGGCTCTCCTTCTCAGCTCACCTTCCAGAACGCTCGCTGCCAACACTTCTCACTACTTACACCTCCTCGATCCGTGGCCACCTGGCTTCTGCCTCGGAACAGTGTGGCCTCCCCAACTCAGACTTAAACGCCAGTGATCATTAGCCATGATCACGCGATCGTTCAGGTCCCTCTAAGGGGACGTGGGCAGCCAGGCACTGCGGCAGGGGACAAAACAGGGATGGGCGGGGCGCAGGCCGCACAGCAGCGCCCAGGGTCAGAGGCTCACAGTACGAACGCACAGCCACAAGGGCCCAGACAGCAGTGCCCTCCAAGTCCCTGGTGGAGGCAGGTCACGTTCCGGTCTCCCTACCCGTGAGCTGCCCTCGTTACCCGTCTGCGGTTTCCCGCCTGCCCTCCCTCTTTCCACCCCGGTCTTCCACGCTCGCTGCTGGCTTTGCACATCCACACCTCTCCCCGGATGGGCTGCGATCTCCCAGGGACACGAGGGACTCCTCTCCGGGGTCCCCTACAGAACCCAGCACGGCGCTGGGTCCTCCTCGCTGACCGATCTGTAATTAGCCTGTCACCTGAGCAAGGAGCCTGGCGTGGTTCTAAAATGAATCAGAACATGGAAGATAAACAGACCATCTTCCCAGCAAGTTTCACCCCTGCCCTGGCTATCTTGTGTCCTTTCAAAACCCTCTTTCTCATCGAGAGCGCAGAGCCAGAATGCAGTTTAGACGACATCAGAGTGAGGTGCGCTCTGGCTAGTTGTGTGAGTCAGGAACTCCACCTTTGGGAAGCCTGCTGGGTTGGAAGCCCTCCGCTGTCCACTGGTCACTGTTGAGTGTCCAGTTCTGCTTTTTCTGGTCAGCAGCTCATTTGTCTATACCTGGGCTGTCCACCTACTCATGGCGAAGAGAGTCATTTGCTAAGTGTTCACAGCTCAGTGCCCTGCAAAGTAGGTATTATTTTATACCGTTTCCCGGATGAGGAAACTGTAGTTCAGAGAGGTCAAGTGACTTGCCCAAAGTCACACAGACATCCAGTGGTCGAGGCAAGTCTGCCCTGTGCGGCTGGGATTGGACGTCCCAGGAGGCAGGGGCCACAGTGGAATCACTGCCTTGGAGTGGGCCTGTGCTGTTTCACGTCCACGGAGGCATCCATGATACCAGTATTGGCATAAGAGCTATTTTTAAGTACACACAGGACTTCAGCGTCAGGAAGGCAGTGACCCTGTTCCGGGGATCCCCGGGGATCAGGAGTGTGACACGCACGATTATGCTTGCCACAAACCGGGCACGGTTTAGACCACTTCACGGTGCCCCTGCGAGGCAGGTGTGAGTATTATGTACACTTTACACAGGAGCAAACCGAGGCTCAGAGAGGGCAAGCAGTCACTCAAGGTTGCACAGCTGGCCAAGTAGCAAGACAGAGCCAAGCCAGCTGGCTCGGGAGCCTGTGCTCTGAACCACTGTCCTTTCTTGCCTCTGTGCCAGGAGGAGGTCACCGCAAAGAGAGAACCTGGGACGTGGGTGTTAAGAAGCACCAGCCACCATAAGAAGTGCGTGGAAAGGTGAGCTCCTCCACTCCCGATGCCACGGCTCAGGTACTTGGCGAGGCGGGGGGAGACGCGTGCACCAGGTGGGAGGCGAATTGAGGGGACCCGAGAGGCCACTCAGCTCCCAGAGCGTCCAGCACAGCCCCCTTCCAGCCCAGGCGCCCCTCACCTTCTTTGCAGTCGTGCTTGTTGTCGTGGAGCACGAAGCCGCTGCGGCACTGACACTCGTAGCTGCCGAACGTGTTGACGCAATCTTGCTGGCAGCCGCCGTTGTCCTTGGAGCACTCGTCCTTGTCTGTAGGGAGCAAACAAGGGCAGGCGGGTCTGTGTGGGGTCTGGTCCCCCCGGGGGGAGTGGCGGCCTGGCTGGGCTTCCCCCCACCAGGAGAGAGCGGCAGCCGGCCAGAGCCGGCCAGGCCGGGCAGGGGGTGGGCGGCCAAGGCGCTGGGGGGTCCGCGGGGCACTGCGTCAAGCGGGACCAGCTGAGTGGGGCCCAGCTGCAGGAGAGAAAGGAGCAGTGGGGTGGAGGAGGGCTGGGAGTCCGCAGCGGACCAGCTTGGGAACCCCCTACCATTACCTGCTTACTGGACAGACGGACAAGTGGAAAAACAGACACACGGACAAGCAGACTGCAAGAGAAAGGAGCAGGACGCCGGGGTCCCTCTTTTACTTCACAACAGGAAATGTCACAGACACCATCAAAATGGGGGGGGGGCATGGGGACGGTCCCCCTGTCCGCGTGCAGGGGGCAGGGGGAGTGGAGAGCACCAGTTCTGTCCGGCCAGAGGGGGGCAGGCCGGGGTGGCAGAGCGGAGGCAGGGGCTGGGGGGGCACCGAAGCCCCCATCCCATTCCGTCCAAGGTGAGGTTCCTGAGTAACAAAGGGTCCGGGAGGCCTGGCAGGCCTCACTGGGGGGTCCGGTTTCTTTTCTGCACTCGGAATTTGAGCTGGTGGGGGCGTCCCCGAGGGGGCTGCAGAGCTGGCCTCTTTTCTGAAACGAGAGAGAGAAGGAGAAAGGGGACCGAGGGGTGGGGGTGCAGGGCAGGGGCCAGGGACGGGGAGCTGTGAACACCAGACCCAGGCCTCCGAGGCGGGCCGCGGGGCGGGGCGGGGCGGGGAGGCAGGCGGACACACATGCGGGGCCATGTCCGGGCGCAGCCAGGGCACGGAGGGCTGGGTTAGCAGGGGGGCAGAGGCACAGCGACAGGGACGGAGACGGAGCCTGTGGCGGGGAGAAGGCCTGGAGCGACGCGCGAGCCAGGAGCACGGCGTGCGCATCGGGAAGGAGAGAAACGGGGAGCAGGACACGGAAGGGCGCGGGGGCGCCCCACTCTGCCTCGCGCTCTGGCGGCTGCAACCACAGAATGTGTCACACGCAGACACGCACTCACACGAACACACTGCAGACACGAGGTCCCGCACAACCCCGTGCACGGCTGACTGCTGCCCAAACCTGCAACACACTGACCCACAGACACACACATCCGTGTGCACGTGGTACACACCACCCACACACGCAGAGACACAACAGACCACACAAATGCAGACACACCCACCGCCCAGCCCGCGTGGCGGGGCACACGGGCGATACACCACGTGCTCCCGCACGCGGGTGAGGCAGCAGGCACAGGTACAAACACAGAGGGAGAGGGACACACGTGCACACGCAGCAACGTGGGCACCCACACAGATACGAAGACACATGTAAAGGCAGAGCTGCACACGCACTCACACGAACACACACGTGTGCACTAACTCACAGAACCACACGTGGTCACAGGTGTGTGTACGCCACATACTCGCAGGAGTGTCTGGTCATTTGGGGGACGGTGTGCCTGGCACAGAGCCAGGCATTCAGGGGAGGTGTGCGGGTCCCAGTGGACAGACACCCAGAATTCCAGAGCTGAGCCTCGAGGTAGGAAAAGATGTCTGCTGCCATTCAACTGGCCAGGCGGAGTCTGTGCCGGGGACCCTGTGCCTGGTGTCCGTCAGGAGAGGGGCCCGAGGGCTGGAGCACTGGCTCCCAGAGGACCCTGCTTCTCCAACCTGGGCTCAGGCGGGCCAGACCCCTCGGGCCCCCAGGTCCCCAGGCCAAGAGGTGGAGGCCCCAAGTCCTTCCCAAGGGCCATGCTCGGTAACCACATCAGAGGGGGTCTGATTGAGGGCAGCAGCCCTGCAGGAATGTGGGGGTGGGGGCACCCCATGACTCATCCTGGGGGTCCTGGCCAGTGGCTGTGCTGGGAGCATCAGGGGGCCCAGCTCGGGGACTGAGCAAAGACTTCCCTGACGTGTTCTGATCCCCACTCCCTCCTTGTATTTGCAGCCCAAATACCTGGTCCGGTGGCTGGCACACAGTAGGGGTAAAATAACTACCGGCCAAATGAATGAGTGAGTGGGTAAGTGAATGGCGGAATGCATGAATGAGGGAAGGCGAGTCCTCAGGAAGGCTGCTTCAGCTCCGGGGGCAGGTGTGGGCAGCCTCCCCGCGGAGCCAGGGGAGCAGGCTGCGGGAGGGGCAGGGCGGGAGGTGGCACGGGCCCAGGCAAGGAGATGGCACTCACCCTACAGTGCCCAAATGCCCCGGAAGGTGGCTGGGGTCAGACTGGAGGTCTTCAGGCTCTTTCTTCTCCTTCTTGGCTTAGGGTCTCTTCGATGGGTGTCCCAAAAGTCCAAACAGCCCCCCTCCTGGGGGGGCCACAGTCATGCCCCAGGCCCTGAGGGCTGAACCTGGATGCCCACTGGGGGGGGGGGTCCTCTGCAGGTCTCTCGTGCGGTGGGGCAGTGTGCGTGTGCACGTGTGTGCGTGTGCATGTGTGTGTGTGTGCATGTGTGTGTGTCTCTGTGCAGGGCTGAGGGCGGGGTGGGCACGGTGTGGTGCAGAGGGTGGGGGAGGAGGGCAGTAACTGCAGGCCTGACAGCTGTGAGTGTCGGTCCCCCGCCTCCTCCAAGACTGGAGCAACAGAAGGGCAGGAAGAGACGAGAGTAAGCAGGTAATGGTTTCCCTGGGGCGGAGCCCACCCCTGAGCAGGTGTTACGTCCCCTCAGCCCTCTGGTGAGCACCTCGTGGGAGTCCCAGGTGGGCGCAGGGAAGAAGGGGATTGGCATTGCAGGGGAGGGTCTCAGCAAGCAGTGGCCGGGGGCTGTGGGCAGAAGGTCAACGGGGCACTTTAAGCAGAGCAGGGTGGCTGGCAGTGCCAAGCGGGGGACCAGTGCACGGGGGCAGGTGCACGCATCCAGGTGGGGCAGGCAGGGTGCAGGGCGGCCACATGGGGGGCTCGAGGATGCAGGAGCCTGGGCGAAGGAGGGGAAAAGGAAGGCAGCGTGGACTCGGCCGTGGGCGTCCTGCCTTCCTGCCCACCCCCGTCTGGCCCGCCCGGCGTGATGGGGTGAGGAGCCCCGGGCCGTTCCTCCATGACACCGCCGGCTCTGGCCAGCCCGCCGACCTCCCGCCGTCCCCCACGCCCCACTCCATGGAGCTCCTGCCGCCCCTGGAGGACCACCAGCCTCCTGTGGCCTCACCCCAGGGCGAAGGACTGAAGGGTTCATGACACAGGGCAGGGAAGGGGTGTCCCGGGACCCCAGAGGCCCAGCGCAGAGAGGCTGGGCAGGGGGCTGCAGGCTACCACGTAGCCCACCCGCAGATGGGGCTATCAAAGAGTCAGATGAGGCCGAGGGACTGGAGCCCAGGCCTCACGCGGGGCAGCTCTCGGTTCATTTATGCTGACGGGGTCCGAGACCTGCCCGCGGGCTGAGGGGGAGTCCGGAGGCTTTGGTATGGAAGGAGGGGGGTGACTCCTGTTTCTGAAGGCCCCGCGTGCACCTGTTTGGCTTGTGCAGCGTCTGATTCGAAGTCAGGCCACTGCCAGAGAATCTGCCGCACGTGGTCCAAGGCAAACTCCCTCCTCCCCTCTGTGCACGTCATGTTCTCGGCCAGACTGAGCTCCCTGTTCTCAGGACCTGCCCTCTCTCCAGCCTCGGCCTGCGTGGCTCCTAACACCTGGGACGCCCTCTCCTTCGCTTCTGTGTGCTTATGTCCACCCGTCCTCAGGCCTGGTCGTTATAGCCGAGGGCTCAAGAATAATGGGGTTCAGGCCGGGCGCAGTGGCTCACGCCTGTAATCCTAGCACTCTGGGAGGCCGAGGCAGGAGGATCGCTCAAGGTCAAGAGTTTGAGACCAGCCTGAACAAGAGCGAGACCCCGTCTCTACTAAAAATATGGAAAGAAATTATCCAGACAACTAAAAATATATAGAAAAAATTAGCCGGGCATAGTGGCACATGCCTGTGGTCCCAGCTACTCGAGAGGCTGAGGCAGGAGGATCGCTTGAGCCCAGGATTTTGAGGTTGCTGTGAGCTAGCCTGACGCCACGGCACTCTAGCCCAGGCAACAGAGTGAGACTCTGTCTCAAAAAAAAAAAAAAATAAAATAATAATAATGGGGTTTAGATGCCGGAGGGGCTCGCCTGCAGGAGGGGGTGGTGAGGGAAGCAGGGGGCAGACTCTGCCTGTGGGCACCTGGGAGGGTTGGTGAGTATCTGGTGCAGGGGCGGGCAGAAGGGGAGCCCCTTCCTCCGAGCGGAGGCAGGGCTGGGAGCTGGGGAGTCCGGGGTTACCTGAGAAGAAGTGAGCCTTGAAGCCCTTTTTGGACACGGTGTTGTCGGACTTGAACTCCACGCGCATGTTGTTGTACTGGGAGGTGATGACCTCGGGCTTCTCAGAGCCACAGAACTTGCCGTGCAGCTTGGAGTCGGCCGTGAGTCCGCTGCGCACCTCCACGAAGTCGTACTTGCACACCTGCAGGGAGCCCAGCTCCAGGCCTGCCTCCTCCAGGAAGCCCCCCGATCACTCCCACCCCGGGGACGCCCTCTGTTCTGCAGATCCTTTAGTTTTCGGTTAGCTGCTCCCCGCCCCAGAGCCTCCCGGGTTCCCCGCACACACCCAAGCTCACCCCACGCCTTCCCTCGCCGCACAGGCCTCCCTGACTTGATGTCCCTCACCCCACTTGCCACAAGGCCCTGCCCCCGAGCCTGCGGTGACTCCCTGAATGGGGAGCAGTTTCTCCTCCTCGACATGCACACAGCATTTCCGCCTGGACCTCTCTCAGAGGGTAGGAAGCACCCGAGCCAAGTGCCACATGCCACACCTTCCCACCCCTCCTCAGCCCCTGGTGGCACTTACATCGTTGCCCTCCGTCTCGAAGAAGTCAAACTGCAGGGAGATGCGGTACTGGGTGGGGGCCACCAGCTGCCAGATGCAGTTTTTGTTGGGGGGGTACTCCTTGGGCCAGCCGGGGCTGGTGATGGAGCCGTTGAGCTTGGTGAGGAATCCGCCACAGGCAGCTGGGGGACAAGGGAGGTGGCATCATCTTCAGGGGGTCCCTGCTGGGGGCGGGGTGGGATTGGGGTGCAGTAAGGAGGGAACGGAGGGCCTGTGTCTGGTCCCCAAGGGACAGACGGAGAGAGGCAGGGTGAGGTGCATGGCTTCACAGCTGAGCCTATGTGGGGACAGGAGCGGGGCAGTCCTGGCAGGCACGGGAGCTCAGGGGTGCAGCAAGATGGGCACAGTGAGCTGGAGCCCATAGCCTGGGGGTCCTGTCACCAGCATCTCGGGAATGTGCGCAGAGAGGCTGAAGCTCAGTGCCTGTCCAAGAACATCGGTTTCCAAACTGTGACTCGGAACCGTCTGGTGGGTGGTGACATCAATCAGCAAGTCAAGATCAGCATTTATTAATAAATGAATAAGAATGAAAAAAGAACACCCCAAGCCAGAGTGCATCACAGCTGGTAACAGCATATTCTTGGAGGTCGCCAGATAAAATGCATTTCTCATCTGTGAATTGTGAGGAGTGCCAAGGCATCCTCCCGGCTTTGGAGAAGGGGTCTGTCCAGGGGCGGAAGAAACCTCAGCTGGAGGGCAGGGCTGGGGAGGGAAGGGGGTCGCAGGCAGTCCGGGGCACTCACCCTCACAGTGGCGCTTGTCCGGGGCCAGCTCATACCCGGGGTCGCAGCTGCACTTGTAGCTGCCCAGGGTGTTGAGGCAGCGCTGTTCACAGCCCCCGCGGTTGGGCCGGGAGCACTCGTCCACCTCTGCGGGGGGAGGAAAGCGTGTCACAGACCCCGGGCCGGGGCATGCGTCCCTCTTCCTGCCTCCGCTTGAGGGTCAAGTCCAGGGTTCCCCAGGCTTCCTGTAACCACCCCTCACCCTAATAAATGCAGGTGGGGGCCGGGCGCGGTGGCTCACGCCTGTAATCCTAGCACTCTGGGAGGCCGAGGTGGGCGGATCGTTTGAGCTCAGGAGTTCAAGACCAGCCTGAGCAAGAGCGAGACCCCATCTCTACTAAAAATAGAAAGAAATTATATGGACAGCTAAAAATATATATAGAAAAAGTTAGCCGGGCATGGTGGCACATGCCTGTAGTCCCAGCTACTCGGGAGGCTGAGACAGGAGGATCCTTTGAGCTCAGGAGTTTGAGGTTGCTGTGAGCTAGGCTGACGCCACGGCACTCACTCTAGCCTGGGCAACAGAGTGAGACTCTGTCTCAAAAAAAAAAAAAAAATGCAGGTGGGGAAGTCAGCTGTGAGCCTCCCTTGTCTGCTCAGCTCTGAGGCCCCAGCCGGCCCTCCAAGGCTGCTCGGAACCCACGGCGGACCCCACAGAGCCTTCCTTCCGAGCACACAGGCCGGGCTGGTAGCCACCGCTATGTCCTGATGCCTCTCGTGTGCCCTTCCCTGACTGAGGACCCTCCTTTCATTTCTCCTTCAATCCCTGCACGCAGCCTGTGACGGAGGGAGTGTTACTATGCCCATTTTGCAGATGAGGAACTGAGGCTCAGGGAGAAAACCCTGCCCGAGGTATCCACCCGCCTTGCTTGCTCCCTGAGCTTCGACGGCAGGTCCTGCCTGTACTCATGGGGCGGCCCCTTCTCCCCAGCAGCCCCGAGCTCCTTCAGGGCAGGCCCAGGGTCTCGCGGGCACCTGTGTGCCTTGGCGGGTCTGTGTCGAAGGAGTGAGTGAGGAAGGAAGGAAGGAGAAGGACTGGCTACCGGGGTGGGCAGGGGAGGCGGCACCTTTGAAAAAGTTGACGGCGAAACCGGCTTTGTTAATGGACCCGTCGGAGACGAACTTGAGCCAGAGGCGGCTGGACGTGCTCTTGATGTCGTCGGGTTTCTCGTAGCCACAGTAGCGCCCGATGAGCGCGCTGCTCTCGCTGTGCCCGTCCCGCACCTCCAGGTAGTCGTAGGCACAGCTGTCGTGGCGCTCGATCTGGGGGTCGGGGCTCGATCAGCGGAAGGGGCTCTGGCTGCTGGGGACCCACCCCCTGGGGCCTGCGGAGACGAGGTGGGGGGTGTCAAGGGGTGGGGGACTCAAGTGTCAGGTCCCAGGGTCTCTGACCTACCTCGAAGGACTGGAACGTGAGGCCCACGTGGAAGCCCTCAGACACCTGGATCCGCCAGATGCAGACTTTGCTGGGCCGGTAATCGTCTGGGTAGTTGGGTGACTGAATGTGGCCGTTGTCCTTTTTCACATCACCCCCGCAGATGGCTTTGGGGACACAGGGTGAGGTAGGAAGGGGGCTCAGTCAGCATGCTCTGCCCTGCTTTCGAGGGCAGCCCCACTCCTCCGGCCCCTTCCCACACCCCCCTGGCTTCCCACTGCCCCCACCCCAGCACCGGCCAGTCCCACGCTCTCTCTGCTTCCCCTCTGGGGACCCACGACCTGGCCCCTCGGGTGCCAGGAGGGGCTCATTCGCGGTTGTCCAGGGACCTCATACCTGACTCCCCCCACCGTGCCCTTCCTCAGTACCTTCGTAGACCGCGAAGAAGCCCTTTCCAACCCAGTTGCTGCTGCTGCGGAATTCGACCCAGAGGCGGCTGTCAGTGGAGACGATGGGCTCGGGGAGTTTGCCCCCACAGAACCGGCCTGCGCAGACAGTGTGGACGGAGCAGCCGTGAGCCCGGAGCCCGTCCCTGGAGAAGCCCCACCTCTCCAGGAGGCTGCGGCGCTCGGGCCCTGGTCCGTGGCCACCCTACTGCGCACAGCCCCAAGGCCGCACACCCTCCGCCTGGCTTCCATCTGGCCCAAGGTCCAACCTGGCTTTGAAGAGCCAGAGACCACTTGAGGGCCAGGACGTGAGTCTGCTTCTAGGAGCAAAGGTGGATCTTCACATATCCGACCATAAACACCTTTTATTTGCCTTTGTAAGGGTATATTACAATCATTACTTTTCCTATTTGGTCTCCATGCGAGAAATAACAATCAGAAACAAACGCAGCTTTCCCTGCGCATTACAAACTGCTCTCACAGATGTGTTTCTATTTGCTCAAAGGCAGGGGATGCCCCAGGACCCCAGATAAATCCCAGAACCTGGTGACTGGGTCCAATAATGTCCCCTTTGACAGAGCCTGTTGGCTAAGGGTTTCCTGAAGGGACCGGAAGTCAGTCCAAACCCAAATCCCTGTTAACGATGCTTGGAATTATTTGCATATTGCACACGCATCATTCACGTTAAAGTTAACTGTTTCATAAATTACACATATAGTTCATTTTTTTAAAAAAAGGGGAATGTCCCCTTTGAAATAAAAACCAACAAAAGTCAACATACATGGGTGAGGCCGGCCATCTCTGTGGAATTCTTTGTAGTGGAGAATTTACTTGGGATGATTTGTATGTTCCTAATAAGGTTGGGTGTTTCCCAACTTCCAGCAAGGGACAGAGGGTGCTGGCCGAGGAATGTAAGTTATGAAAAAGCAACTGCAACCTTGGAAACGCTAACACGTCTGCAGGAAGAAGTGTTGTAATGACAGCTGCTTTGGGCGACTGAAAAGAAATGCTGGAATATCAGAAACTGGGGGGGAACCAGAGTTAGCGAGAGTTTGCCCGGCTGCTCTGGGCACGGCTGTGCGGCAAAGGTTCTACCTCTAAAGAGCAGCCCTGAGCCCCTTAGGGCCGTGTCCAGCTCGGAGGAGACTCACACGGCTCCTCAGGCTTCCTGCCGGTCCCTTCTGGGATCACCTGCCACCCTGTGCCCTAATTCTAGGTTCATTAAAGCACCTTCTGTTCTGCAGTTTTGACCCATTTATTTATCTGCCACCGACTCAGCCCCCAACGCCCCCCACTACCAGGGATAAAGTATCCCGTGCAGGCCAGGTGGGGCCGCTGCGCAGGTGTGTGGCCCTCTGCAGTGAGCTAAGAGAAGGGCTGGCAGATTTATAGCGAGTCTCTTTTTGAGCCAGGTCGCATGGTGGGCACCAACAGCCAGACCCTGTAGGCAGTGACAACGGGGGCAGCTCCAAAATCGCCCAGGTGAGCAGGAGAGCCTGGGGCCATGGGGGTACGCAGAACAGTCTCTGTGGCTCTCTCCAACAGCTCCTGTGAGTGTCTGCACCCGCAGAGTGACACCCACCCTCGGAGGAACACCCGGAAGCCTGCGCTGAGGACTCTGAGGTCCGGATTGGGGACGGTACTTGCTCAAAGTCACACAGCCAATTAGAGAAGTCTACACCAGGACTCCTGGTTCCCACGCCAGGATGTTGCCACTGGCCGAGGGCTGGGCCCCGGAGGAGGACGAGGAGGAAGAGAGCAGGGTGAGGGTAGTTCTTAGAAGGACCAGCCGTGGAGGAGGCAGGGGTGGACGAGTGCCCTTACCTCGGAGGGGCGCCTTCCTCCAGAAGCCGTCTCTGACCTCCACGTAGTCGTACCAGCACAGGCGGCTGCGGTACAGGTCCATGGACGTGAAGTTCAGGATGATCTGGGGGCGAGGGGGCGGGAAGAGGGTCACGCTGCGCCCCACACTGGCCGGCCCCCGGCCAGCCCCACAGCCACTGGCCGCCCCATGCTAGGCGGGTCGCCGTGGTAAGAGTTAGCGGGTTCCGAAAAGGAGCTCCTGGCCCAGCTACGACATTCCTCCCCAGCCATCTGCCAGTTCCGGTCATTGTCCCCAGACGGCCCCGGCCCCGGCCAGTGCTCGTGGGAAGTGCACGGCCTCTCTGTTCCCCTCACAAGACACACGAGAGCCCGGGGTCCCACAGCTCTGCCCCCAAAGCGAGGCGTCATCACTTTGGCTCAGACGCCCAGCTCCAGCTCTCTGCGTTGTCAACTGAAATCCCGCCGATTTATGTAAGAGGGAACAGGTCTCCTCGGTGACAGGGAGGACCTAGGGCGGCAGGAGGGCACTGGGGCGTCTGAGATGGGAATGAGGGGTCCCCAGTCATCACATATTCACTGAGCACCGACTCGGGCGGGGACCCCAGAGCCCAATCCTGTCCTCGGGGAGCTTAGGATAAGGGATGGGACACGCCCGAGGGAAACCTCAGACTCCGGTCACCGGCCGGGCTGAACCTCAGCTCTGCACTTCCTGCTGGGAGTCCTCGGGCAAACTGCCCGGCCTCCCTGACCTCAGCTGCGTCTAAATGGGGACAGGAGCCCGTACCCTGACACAGCACTCGCTGGGGACAGGCACTGTCTGTCCTAAGCACCTCCTGTCAGGCTCTCAGCACGTGATGCTGGGGGAACGGGTGACACCTTGGTAAGAGCCAATTCTCCCCAGCAGATGGGCCTTTTAGAGGAGAGAGCACACTTCGCGGGAGGGAAACCACTTCCCTGGTGGCTTCCAGAGCGAACCCCAAAGCCTGCTCGGTACTCAGAGCTCCAACAGGCAGGGACTCCTAGGAAGTGTCTGCGGTGGCCTGCGAGGTGTGCGCAGTGGACACGGGGTGGCTGAGGGTCTCCCGTTCTGTGACAGTGGGGTTCCCGCCGGGGAAGCGGACAGGAGGTGTGCCTTCTCGGGGAGTTAGTGGCAGACAGAGGAGAGGCCAGGATGAACACGTGCCAAGGCGGGCGCTGGCAGCTGCCATCTGCAGCCAGGCTCAGCGCTGTGGCCGGCAGGGAAGAGCTCCCGGGTCCCGGCCACCCTGACACGAGCCTGTCAGAATGCCTGGGGACCCCCGCAGCCACCCAGACGTCCTCCCCACGTCCTGGCTGCTCACTTCCGTGACCTATTCTATCCACCTCTCTGTCCCCTCTCGGCCACACACCAATACCGTGCTCACGCTGGCTCCACTGGGAATCGTGCACCTGCTCCGTAGTCTCAATTTCTGTGATACTCTGTGATCAGAGTGATACTCTGAGATACAATGAAGTGAGATCGTGCTTTTGCAAAGTGTACCAGACGTTCCTCTCAATGACTGTCCATCATCATCTTTGAAAGTTATTATTCTTATTAAAGTCCTGGCATTTTGAAACACGGAGGTTGCAAATCTGTTCCAGCTCTTCCTATGGAGCCAGTTGGATCACATCTTCCCTCTGCCCCAAATCCTTTAATGCACATAGCCCAGAGTAAAATCCCAAGTCCTCACCATGCCCTTAAAGGCCATTTATCATCTGGTCCCATTATCTCTCCTCCTTGCCTACTTGGCTTGGGCCACATTGACCTAGCTGGTCCTCAAACACACCAAGCCTGTTCCTGCCCCAGGGCCTTTGCACTTGCTGCCCAGAAGCTCTTCCCAGCTCCCTGCCTGGTGTGTCCCCTCACTTCCAGCCAGGTTCTGCTCCAGCGTGAATGGGGCCTTCCTTGACCATCCCACATGAAACAGTACCCCCCCCACCCCCGCTGGCTTCCTCCCTAACACTCACGGCCATCTGACCTACTGCACATTTACTTTATTTGTTTACTGTCTCTCCCCTACCCCTCACCAAAATGTAAGCCGGATGAGGACAGGGATTCTGTTTAATTTTCTGTGGAGTCCTCAGCACATGGCATGTAGCAGGTGCTTAATTTCTTAAACAGAATTTTGCTTTTGGAAATCTACTCTACAGATATACTTTCCCAGGTGTATAAAGATGAACGTTTAAAGATATTTATTATAGCATTTTTATAATAATGAGAACTTGGAAAAACTTAAATCAAACATCCATCGATACAGACCTTCAAGGGGCACCTGAATAATCAAATTAAGGGAAACCGAGAGGGTGGAATTCTACGCAGCCGTAGACATGACAGATAGAGCTACGTGAGCTGAGGTGGAGAATGACCACGGTTCGTTGCTGAGCACACGGCGTGTTGCAGAAGACCACACGTGTGCACATACAATTCCTTTTCGCCTTGTATGTGTATGCATACACACATACACACAAGCTCACATACATGTGCACCCCTAGAAGGCTCTGGAAGGACACACCACAGTGTTACCAAGGCTTAGTCCCCTCTGACGAGTGGGATTTGGAGGAGGATTAAGGGGAGAATATTCACTTTTTACTTTATGCATTTCTAGATTGTTCAAATATTTTACGACACACATGTTATCCTTGTATCTAACGAACAACAAAAATACCTGTAAAAGAGTTGCTGGACGGAAGAGGATGCAGAGGGCTGAGAGAGACACTCGGCTCCCAAGCTTCCACCCTTTGCCACTACGCCATGGGGGCCTGCCAACCAATTCTGCGCTGAGAACGGGCGCTCACTGTCCTTTCACCTTCGGAAGCAACCCTGGCTCTGCCTGGGGACGATGAATTCAGACCCACTGCAGAATAAACCACACCCAGCTGGCACAGCCCCGAAGGGCCCACCCAAGACCTCCTAAGAGGCAGGAGGAACCGGAGGTCACCGTGCTCAGGAGGAAGACACCTGTGCTGGCGGTTGGGGCATCTCACGGGGAGGCGCAGCAAGGGCTATATTGAGACTGGAGGTGTCTAATTAAGAGCCCACTTCTGTCATGTGGACACAGCTGGGCTCTGGTGTCGGGGGCACAGCCCTTTGCCAGAGCAAACTTGGCCAGCTCCACCACTTCCTGGCTGGTGACTTGGGGCCTGCGGCTCAGCTTCCTTGAGCCTCAATGTCTTTGTCTAAAAACCGGAGGTGATCAAAATGATGCCACTTGGGGAGCTAGGGGGACTAAATGAAATACGGGGTGTAGAGTCTCCTGGCATGCCCTGCGTGTGGGAAGTGTTGTATGCCAGCAGGGCCAGCGGAAAGGACACCTCGCTTCTCATTCCAGGGCAGGAGCCACTTGGTGCCTGTTGAGCACGTTTCCACTCAGTGACTCACGTCTGCCTCCAGGCTGACCTTGCCACACAGTCTCAGGCCCGTTGTCGAACTCTGTGCCTTCCTTTCCTTATTTGCAAAAGAGGGTCATAATAAGGATATCTGCCACACAGGGGTTAGGGGAATTAAATTAACGTGTGTAAAGTGTACATCAGCCCCTAATTACATGAGTGTAGACTCGGGGGACCGCAAAGGCAGCTTTCGGAGGGGTCCCTCCTGCCTTGTGTGGCGTGCCCACGACATGCGTAACTGTACAAGATGAGATGTAGCTGCCACTCACTCGTCTGGCCGTGAGCTGAACTGGAAGTAACTGAAAAACAATCTCTCAGCTGCCAAAATAGATGTCAAAGTCCATCTGCCAACCCAGGTGGCTTTATTTAAGGTTTACTGTTGAAAGACCGTAGACTTTGGAGTCTGAATGCTTCTACTGCTGCTGCCCGTGTGCACTTGGGCAGATTTTCTCAAGTCCTCTGAGCCTCAACTGTCTCAGCTGTACAGCAGGGGTAACGGCACCAAGGTCGTAAAATTGCTGTGGGGCGTAATGAGATTGTGCGTAAAAGATACCTAAGAACGGAGTGGCCACTGTTATTCTATGAGAGCAGCCTCTCTGGACTTCTGACTCTGCGGGCCTTTTGAAGTTTATGCCATCTGGGATTCAACTCTACAGCTTCATGCAGGTTTTTACTTTATGGGTTTCTACAACCCTGCACTGAGCAATCTGGAATTTTTCTCCCTAGCTCACTTCTTTCCCTGCAGCTCCAGGCAGGCGTCTGAAAAAGATGGGGCTTTTCTGGGAAAGGTGTACGGAGAGGGCCTGAGGCTCTGGGGCAAGGCCATGTGTATGCCAGAGAGACTAGGGCCAGCCCATGTCAGCCAAGAACAGCAGAGAGGACGCTGACCCTGAGCGCGCTGCCGTACCCCTGCCAGCTGAGTAAAACTCCTGAACAGGGGACAAAGCAACGCTGCCCGTGGCTCCATGCTCCTCGGGGATAGGGACTGTCGTGTGCACCTGGACAACCTCAGTGCCTGGCCCGGTGCCGGGCACACGGTGGGCACACGGGTTTGCTGAGGAGCACTAAACTGCTGAAACGCAGCAGGGCGTCAGAACACACATGGTATTGCAATCACGGACTTTTGTGCCATCATCCGGTTCTATGTCATCTTGGGCAAGTTACCGAAATTTTCCAGGTCTGTTTTCTTACATGCAAAACAGGGATAACATTGGTACCTGGCCTGAAATTTTGTTGCGCTAAATAAAAGATATAACACACGCAAAGAATTTAACACATGCCTACTCGATTGTTTGCTGGATAATTGTTAGTTACTGTTATTAGTATTAATTTTTAGAGATAGGGTCTCACTCTGTCACCCAGGCTGGAGAGCAGTGATGCAATCATCTCTCACTGCAACCTCGAATTCCTGGGCTCAAGCAACCCTCCCGCCTCAGCCTCCTGAGTAGCTGGGATTACAGGCGTGCACTACCACACTCAGTTAATTTCTTAAAAATTTTTTTTAGAGATGGGGTCTTGCTATGTTGCCCAGGCTGATCTGGAACTCCTGGCCTCAAGTGATCCTCCCACCTTGGCCTTCCAAAATGCTGGGAGTATAGGCATGTTAGTTATTATTATTAATATTATCTGTGGGTGAGATTTCCAAAGGCTAGAGTCATGAGGACCCTCGGGAGAGGGAGGAAAGAAGAAGGGAGGGCAGGGCCAGTAGAAAACAGCAAAAAGGATTGCAATTTTTTTTTTTTTTTTTTTTTCCAGAGATGTGGGCTTGCTCTGCTGCCCGGGTTGGAGTGCAGTGGCGCAATCACAGCTCACTGAAGCCTCCAACTCCTGGGCTCAAGTGATCCTCCTGCCTGGGCCTCTCAAAGTGCTGGAATTACAGGCGTGAGCCGCCGCGCCCAGTCGGTATTGCAGTTTTTAAGTGAGATTAAGAACAAGAAGAACAAGGAGGGATGGGTTCACTTTTCAGGGAAGAAAGTAGAACCTCAACTGAGAGAGATGACAGATCACTCAACTCAATAAAAATCTTATACATGATAATGATTTCAAATTACAACAAATAGAAATGAGCATCGTTTGGAAAGGAAATAGAAGCTCAGTAACGTAGAAGGCGGAGAGTCAGTTAGCACCTCTTTAAATTGGCGTTTGTCTCTGGGCTCACAAATGACATCAGAGACAGTCAAATAACTTGCAGATGTGATCAGTGTGTGTAATCTTGAGAACTCAGAGCAAAAGCTTTCCCAGTCTTCAAAGGGCGTGTGTGTGTTGGGAAGGGGGTTAGGAGTGGATTCTGGGAATTCCAAACCACCGAACTGAATGACGATCCCCAATTAAACAGATGGTCTGTGACCGTTTAGAAAAGAAACATTTGATTACTAGGAGCCAGTCTGGGTTCACTTGAAACAAGGCACGTCAAATTTGTCTTCCTTTTGAAAAGGGATTTTATCAACTAGTGGAACAGTGGATTTAATTTGGTAAGTGGTCCATCTTGTGTACTGGTCATTTATTAACCACTTCCTGGGCCAGAGAGAGAAAGATGACAAAGGTGTGGTCTCAGAAGAAACACACCTCTCTGTCAACAGGCGGTGCTTTGGCTGAATGGCAATGACGTTAAGTGGCGTCACAGCTGGTGGAATAACTGTGTCCAAAGCCTGCAAATTAACAGATCAATGCCCATTTGGAGGGAGATCTTGGATCTGCTTTGGTGGGTGTGCGGTCCAACATTTTGATCAAAGACCAGGATGAGGCTGGGTATGCTGGCTCATGCCTGTAATCTTAGCACTCTGGGAGGCGGGGGGATCACTTGAGGTCAGGAGTTTGCGACCAGCCTGAGCAAGAGTCAGACCCCATCTCTACAAAAAGTTAGCCGGACATGGTGGCATGCGCCTGTAGTCCCAGCTACTCAGGAGGCTGAAGCGGGAGGATCACTTGAGCCCAGGAGTTTGAGGTTGCTGTGAGCTATGATGACACCATGGCACTGTGATGGCACTCTAGCCCAGGTGACAGAGCGAGACTCTGTCTCAAAAAAAAAACAAAGACCAGGATGAAGACCCAGAAGACGTGCTCATCAAACGAGCTGATGGCAGAGGTAAGAGGGATGGCCACCTGGTGGAGGCAGGATTCTGATTCAAAATGTCTCATGAGAGAAGTCGGAACGAACAATGCAACCAATAATAAAATCGAATTCAGCTTGAGCTGTGCTTAATACAGTAAGTACCACGTTCTAATCAAGGGAAATAAAGTCTCACAGCTCACTCTCAGGAACAATAAAAATATGAAGGACACGGAAGGCCCAGGGTCGGTGGAGAGGCCCACACTCCATGTGAAAAGCCTGTGGACAGATCTAAGAAGCCACGAGAATGGCCCTCACACGTTGGGAGGGCTGACGTGGGAAACGGAGTTGAGTTATTCTGAATTGCTCTTGACGGAAGTACTGGGGCAAGCGGGAGGTTTCAAGGAGAAGAAGAGACTTTGTAACATTAAGAACTGGCCAGAGAACAGACTGGAATATTCTGTAAGTAGTGAGCCCCCCGTCACCCTAGGTATTCAAACAGGGCTAATCAACCATGCAGCGGGAGACTAGACCAGACAGGTGCGGGGGCCCTCCCCGTGCTCAGCATCCACCTTGCTTGCTGCCAACAAGTAACAGGCAGAGAAGGCTTCCTGGAGGAGGTGAGATCTGAGCTAGACTATGAAGATGGCGACAGCTCTACCCCACTCCCATGGTTTGCCCAAAGCCGGCCCCATAGTGGCAGCAAGTGTGAGAACCGGGAGCTTCCCACAAGGTGAGAGGGAAGGTGGAGGTGGAGATTGCTCTCCGGATCAGAACGTACACAGCAGGTGACAGGTAGAGGGAGGAGAAAGGGGCTGCCGTGGGAGAGAGCCGGGCTCAGAAAATCAGGCCCACATAGCGAAGACTGGGGGGTCCTGGCGTGCTTAGGAGAAGGAGGGGTGGGAAGGAGACCGTCGGGATGATCCCGCTGGAGGCTTCTGCACCGTTCCTGGACTGTTCCTTAAAGGTCGGAGCCCCGGCCCAGGCCTTGGGGGGCAGGCGAGGGAGCCAAGAGCCTGGCCTGAGCAGCCCACCCCAGGCCACAGGGGCAAGGCTGGGACCCAACCCCGCCCTGGGAGTGCTTCAAATCCCCCTCCCCCCCGTCAGCTGTGTGATCTGGGGCAAGTAACCTCCCTGTGCCTCAGTTTCCTCATCTGCACAGAGAAGACATGGGGTGGCTGTAAGAATTCAGACGGGTGTTGTATAAAAAGCGCTGAGAAACACGTTCAGGATGATCCAAGCAGACCTGCGCAGGAAGCGCGCACGGAGCGCTACGTACAAATCGGCGCTGATTTGCAAGGACCGGGGAGGGCTGTGGCTTGCCGGCCCCTCCGCACCGCAGACCTGTGGGCTTAATGGGTTTACGATAACCAGGCAGGTCACCGGCACCCAGGGCGACCCCTACTGCGGGAGGAGACACGCTCTCCTCCTCTCGGGGTCCTGGCAGAGAAGAGGAGGCTCAGAGGCCCAGGAGGCTCAGAGGCCCAGCACGGCAGTTACCTTCTCCCCGGGTGTGACCGAGATGCGCCAGACGCAGTGCATGTGGGCGGAGTAGCCGTTGGGGTACTCGGGGGAGGAGAAGTTGCCCGTGCTGTCTTGCAGGGTCTCTCCGCAGGCTGTCAAGGAAAGGGAATGCCATGACGGGCAGCTGGCGCAGGTGCTGCAGCCCCCTACCTTCTGCCTCCCCCACCCCTGAGGCCTGATATCCCCTGGGGGAGAGAAGAATGGCTGAAGTGGGGGGGGGGCTGTCTGCGACGGTGCTGTCCCTTTAAGGTCCACCCCCTCCTGCTCACATCCACGCACACACCACCCCACCTCCCGGCCTGGTGCTGCCAGGGTAACGATGCCCTGTTGTCAAGGCAACATGGGTTCCAGAGTTAAGGTCAAGCTCCTCTGGAGGGCCTCCGCGCCACTCCCTCCCCTGGAACTGCCCTGTTCTCCCCCTTCTGTCCCCAAGGCCATCACGCTGGCTACTGGACCCTCAAAAGCGGGTGGCTCGGCGTGTCACCACTCCTGATCCTGGCCCCAGTTTGGTTCCTGAACTTGGACATGGCCCCTCCCTTGCCATCCTCTAACATGGCCAGCTGTACCCTTCTGGTGGCCTCTATCTCCCTCAACCCCTGCCCTCCGCCTGCCCCTTCCCTGCCCCAACCTGGGCACTTGTAGAGCTTGCGGGCCTGGGCAATGTCCCCTTTGCTGAGACGGGTCCTCTGGCCGATGGGCGGTTTCACCCCGTTCACCTCATACTTGGGGACAATGGTGTCCAGGAAGATGCCCCTGAGGAGGGAGAGGGGGAGAGAGGGAGAGTCTGAGGGCAGGTGGGCAAGGGCGTGGGTGTCGTGCCTGTCTGTATCCAGAGGTGGCGACCCTGCCAGAGCCCAGACATTCCTCAGCAGGGTCAGGGAAGGGTGGAGACTTCTCACCCTGTCATTATGCTCCCACTGACCAGCAGCCACCCTGCTCCGTGGCAGCCACACCACGGAGCTGGGGGAGTCCCTGGAACACTTTGGGAGGTCGGGGACATAGGCCCAGGATGCTCTGGGGACCCACTGGGGCCCCAGCTTAGGCTGGTCCCAACACCAGCCCTAGGGGAGCTACGCGCCCCTAGCGGGTCACCTCTCCAGCCCCGCCCAGCCCTCTGCTGCGGCCCCTGGTGCCAATTCAGCCCTGACTGAGCTCTCAGGACTGCCCAGGGCCGGGTCCTCACCCTGCTGTCACAGGCTACATCTGATGGGACACAAAGGGTAGGTTCCACTAGACCAGACCCTGGGGACAGCCCCACCAGCCCCCAGCCCATCAGTGTCTCCTGTGTCTCCTGTGTCCCCAGTTCCAGCTAAATCCTGGGTGTTTCCATCTGGGAGGGGCAGGAGAAAGGGGAAGCAGGCTGCCCTCCCCTCCCCAGGGCCCCTGACTCACACCCAGCTGGGTGGAACACGGCGGGGGGTGGGGTGGGACTCGGTGGGTAAGGAGGGCTCCGTGGGTGTGGGCGTGGAATGACCTCATCACCCTGCCTTGGCCTCTGCTCCCGCAGGTCTGTGGCAGGAAGAGTGGATGTGGCGGGAGCACTGGGCGGGGGGGCACTGTCTGGGGCAGGCAGGGGATGAGGAAAGAGCCAGGCGTGGGAAAGGCAGGCCAGCAGGGGAGGCCGCGCTTCCCACACTCCATGAGGAACAGCGAGGGGAGGGAAGGGGAGGGGAGGCTGGGCCTCCACCCTGGGGAGCTCTGGCTGTGACTTCTGGGAACCCAGGCAGGGGCTAAGTGAGGAGAGTGTGCTTGGGAGCTGGGGATGGGACCAGGCTCTGTGCAAATTAGCAATTACAAAAAGGCAGCCCAATTAGCAAAGGTTGCTCCCTCTGGGGACCCAGTTAGAAAAATGCACCCCCTCCAGCTGATACAGGCTGGGGCTGCCCCACACTGCGTGGCTCACAGGGCGGCGGGACCTCAGCCTCCTCAGCTGGGGCCCTGGGTGCACACTGCCACGGGCAAAGCACCTGGGCCCTGCCGCAGACCCACCCGAGGAAGAGGACAGCAGGGTGGGCAGCACCCACGGACACTGTGCTTGGGGGCTACAGCCACCCAGAGGGCCACTCTGGTCCCCGGCCACTGCCCCTGCAGGGCGGGCTGGTATGAGCCGGAGGCAGAAGAAGAACAGGGCAGAGGGCAGAGGCCCGCCCGCCTCACCTGGAGAACGTGTTCCGGGCGTAGTGCATGATGCTGTCAAAGTCGTAGGTCTCCCCCAGGGACTCCACCTCCTGGATCTCCATCTTCAGGAAGTTATACTCCTGCCCTGGGAAGATCAGGAGCAGGGTGTGGGGAGGGCGAGGGGCGGGGCTGCCTGGGCGTGGGGAGGGTCTCTAGAAGAGTCCTGTGCAGCACGGGGCCTGGGGATGGGAGGAGGAAGGCTCGGGGGAATATGGGAAGGAGGCACCCATTTCTAGAACCACAGCCAAGAGGGAGCAGTGACTGGTGAGAGAGGGCAGAACAGGAAGGGAGGAGACAGGGACAGCGAGGAGAGATGAGAGAGGAAAACCTCTAGAGGACAGACCAGGCAGAAGCTGGGGACAGGAGGAATGACAGGCCTGAGGCAGCACCCAGGATGGGATGTGTCGCCCTATGCCCCAGCCCCTGGGTCTATCTGCCCACGATGTCCCAGTCCCTCAAAGGAGCTCCACAAGTGACGTGGGGTCCCTGAGCTGCTCCCGGCCAGAGGAGATGCCCCGGGGCTGAGCTCTGCATCAGCCCTGTGGGCAGCACTGAGGGACCCGGCCAGCTGCGACTATGATACCGAGCTGACCCACGGTGATGGCTCGAAGGAGCAGCTCCCACTGCCACCAGGGGTCCTGGAGGTGGGGGCTGGGGCAGGAGCCACCGCCCTCAAGGTGGGCCTCAAGGTGAGGTGCCTACCTGGCTGGATGTTCTCACGCACAATGGAGACGTGGCGGTCCCGGTCGGGCCGTGTGTGTTCATGCCAGAAGCCAATGACGTGGCCTAGTTCGTGGACCACGATGCCAAACTTGTCACAGTTCTTGCCAATGGAGATGGCCTGGGGGCCCCCACCGCGGCGACCCACGTAGGAGCAGCACCTGGAGGGCGGGGCCAGCTCAGGGGGGCGGTCCCGAGCTGGGGGAGTGCATCCACTCAGGGGCCGGGCCAGGCTGCCGGGGGGCAGGGGAGCGGAGGGGAGGGCAGGGTCCTGAGCACCGAATGCCCAGGCTATGTGCCTGAGGTCAGGGTCACCTCCAGCGGCAGTTCTTGGGGAGATGCCCCACGGCAGGAGGGGACGGACGGACCCAGGGCTGTGCCCAGCTGGGGTCAGTGGTAGTGCCCTGGGTTGGGGCAATGGCCAAGGGTACGGTGCCCGGGGTTCCCTGCTCACCCGCAGGGTCGATAGGTGAATACAATATAGCTGTCCTCATCAGTGCGCTCCAGGAAGGTGACACAGGTGTGCTTCTCCCAGTGCCTCATGGCCTGCCGGAAGACTGCCCTCTGGCTGCCTGCCAGGAGGAAGGAAGCCAGGCTGCCACAGTGCCCAGGTGGGCCCACTCCACCCACTGCTGAGCAGCTGCAGCCGTCATGAGAGCCGACTGTCCCGAAAGAAACTTGCGGACAGACGGGCTGAAGGTAGCACCCACGTCTCCGTGCCTGGCAGGGCTGCCCCAAGGCCAGGCCTGGATGCAGGCTGTGCCCTGGGCCCCACAACAGCACGCTCACCTGTGAAGTTCCCCCCAATGACAAAGGGGATGACCCCATCGGGCCACACGCGCTCTGGTCTGGATGTTGCTGCCCGCCGGCTTCGGGACCTGCCTCTCCATCTCCCGCAGGTCTCCCTTGCGGGCTGCCCGCTAGCGCCCAGGCAGCTGGGGGAAGAAGAGTTTCCTGGAATTGAAAGAGGAAGGCCTGGGTAGCAAGTGCATGGCGGGGAGGAGGGGGGAACAGCGTAACTGAGCTTACCCATGGAATGTGTGCTTGCAAATTTGCCTTCTCGCAAAAATTTATTTGCAACCCCATAATCAATACTCCCGGGGCTTTTACAGTCATTTGTGGATGTGCACGGAGTGCTGAAAATTCTGAGTCACCCAACGTGCGTGTTCCGGCTGAGAAGGCGACGCTCTGCCTTCTCCCGTCAGTTCTCATACCGTAAACAAGCGTCGCTTTTTGAGGTCTAATTAGTGGCACGTGTTTGCATTTTCATGCTTTTTTTTTTTTTGATGATTTTGCCATTTAAAACAGTCCCCAAGCGTAACGCTGAAGCGCTGTCTAGTGTTCTCCTGGGCAAGAAGGCTGTGAAGTCCTTGCTGAGAAGACACGTGGGCTAGGGGAGCTGCTTTGAGGCATGAGTTATAGCACAGTTAGCTGTGAGTTCGATGTTAATGAATCAACCGTATATTAAATAAGGTGTCCTTAAACAAAAACACACATAAATCAAGGTTATGCATTGACCAGCTGACAAAAATGTTGTGACCAGAGGCTCCCAGGAACCTAACCCTGTATGTCCCCTAGGAGCAATGGTTCAATGTTCCCTAATCTGGTGTTCAGGTGACTGCACGGAATAACTATAAAGTTCTGTAATAACTATGAAGTTATTCTATAACTATTCATAACTACCACAAATAGTAAGCATTGACTGCAATTTTGAGAGAGAACAAGGGTGTACTCATTTCCTAGGAACTGTGGGGACCGAGGGGACCTGAGATTGGAAAAATGTCCCTTCTCATCTAGTAAACCTTGATGTTTGCGGAGCACACAGAGCTTCATGTCTTCTTCCAGGTTCCCAGATTCACCTTTGCCTTTGACACAGTATTTCCATGGCATGTGGGCAAGTGTCATTATCTACATTTGACAGGCGAGGAAGCTAAGGCCAAAGCTTTGCCCAATGTCACCTGGTGCAACCCTCCCCGGCGCCTACTAGTCCCGACTAAGGTCACATAAGTCTCACTTGTTACCAGGCTGCCAGGTCACCTTCCGGTGCCAGCTGCTCTCTGGGGCAGTGTGATCTTCACTCCACGGGTTGCCCTCATCCTGGACAGAACGACTGCCTGGCACACCCCGCCCTTTGGGGACAGGAGAACCACATGTGTGTCCTCAGGACCACGTCCTAACATCAGCATGGGCAGTGATGAGCCTTTACGCTTCTGCAGAGCAGTGAGACCCAGCCCAGGCCTCTCTCCTGTCCCCTCATCCATGCACAAGTGCCATGTGGGCTGTTGGTGCTCAGGCCACGACCCAGGATAAGAAGGACCCATCCCTGACCTTGAGGAGCTTTGGGTGCAGCTGGGAGACGGACAATCATTTCCTACCAATCATTTCAACGTGGTGTGTCAGTGCGACACTAGCAGTGTCAGCACAGAGCAGAGAGCAAGCACAGAAAATGGAGGGACAGTCACATCTGGGGGGCAACTGGGGAAGATTCCCAAGAGCAGCTCCTGAGAGGGGCCTCGGAGGACAGTGGCAACAGGAGAAGCCGGGGCGGTTATGGTGCTGTGCGAAGCGTCCTGGATTTGGCGTGAGAGGCTTCGGTTCTAGCTCCAGCTCTGCCTCTGACCAGCTGTGGGGTCGTGGGCAGCTCATTTCCCTCTGTGAGTCTAGTTTGTGTACCTGTAACACAGGTGTTGTCCTGACACCCACCTCTGAAGGTGGCTGGAGAAAGCCGGGCCAGATAATACTTCTGAAAGGGCTTTGTACCCCGTAAGCAGAAAGAATGTGGGTTCTCAGCTCCTGGGGGTGTCTGCATTTACTACTCCTCTGGAGAAGGGATAAAGATATCCCGAGGGAAGCCAAGCCCGCGTGCCGGGGTCAAGCTCATGGCCTCTGTCCTGGGAGGGCCTGGCTGGGAACAGGGAGGTGTCTTGTTTCTTCACGTCTGGAACCCTTTTCCGGGACATGGGAGGCCGGCCTGAGCCCAGCATACCTGCAGCTTTGGAGGGAGACCTCCGGACTGAGCGCTGTCTGAGACCCGCAGCCTGCTGCACCTGGAAGGCCCTCAAGTCCTCCTCGTCCAGGGCGATGTCCCCAAGAAAGGCAGCTAGAGAGAAAAACAGAGGCCGGAGCTAAGTTCGTGCTCCTACACAGCACTGGGTGCAGCGAGCTCACACGCCAGCTCCCGCGGCAACTTGGACCCTCAAATGCCATCTGAGGAAGGAGGAGGAGAGGGGTGGTGGTTGGGGGGGTGGTGGGGGGGTCAGCTTTTAGACACTCTTGGGAAACTCGAGGTTGCTTTTTAGTTAAAATCCCCACAAAGTTGATGCCCGGCCCCTACCAGGCTGTTAGCTCCACAAAGACATAGTCATGTCATTTATTCCATCATTGTTTACCAAATATTCAGTTAGCACCTACTGTATACCAGACACTACTCCAGTGATTAGCAAGACACAGGAGGTCCCTGCCTCTGGGGTGCTAACTTTCAGCGGTACACAGGTGAGCAAATACCGACCTAGAGACTCCCAGATAGCCACAGAAGTGATGGAGAAAATCAAATATGTGTTTTTAGGATGGTGTGTGACTATGTATTTTTTTTGTGGATGTGTCTGAGTGTCTATTTTTGTATCTGTGTATTTACAATAGGGGTTCTAGAGCGTGCAGTGGTTGCTGGGCTAGGAATAGGGAGGCCTGAGTTATAAATCCAGCCTTCCCAGGGACTAGCAGTGTGGTCTCGGTTAAGTCATATATTTGGGGGGGGGCCTCAGTTTTCTCATCTGTAAAATGGAAGTTTGGTCTAGATGACTGCTAAAGTGTCCACATTCTGTTGATCCTGCCTAGGTGAGGGTGTGCTGAGCACGTGGTGTTCATTCAGCAAATGCTGCTTCAATTAAATCAAGAGGAGGCTACGAAATAAAATAAAATGCCTAATATGCCTGTTTGCGGCAATAAAAATTGGAGCAGGTAGACACCTTTGAGACACACACTGGGAGCTTCCCAGCTCGGAGGAAAAGGTTGAACTGGGATCCCGGGGCATTGGGGGAAGCCTCCCAAGAGGCATTTCAATTTCAGGAGCTGGGGAGAGATGTTTCCAGAGACATGGGCTGAACAGTCTGTCTTCTTTTCGAGAAGTCTGGAGCAAGGGGAAGCAGAGGCCCTAGAACTGGCCACTCTGGAAGGCGCTCAGACGGGAGCTGCAAGCTGGGCTGGGCTGGGGGAGGCAGGAGGCTGGCCTGGGGGTGGGACCAGAGCAGCTTCCCTGCAGCTCCACCCACAGCGACATCTGCTTCTCATCCCGGCGGGGCTACACAGGCCTGGCAGTTGCATTACACAAATTGTTTTAACCTTGAGGCCTTCCGCACAGGTTTCTCCTCCCTGGTTGGCCCCACTGGGTGGACACACACATACTGACTTCATCACACACAGAAGCAGATCTATGCGGTTGGTGCTGCTATAGACATATGGTGACACCCACACCCATGCCATCAAATGCAGAGCCACCAGAGTCAGAGACCCACATCCCTGCACACGCAAGCAGCCCCCAGCACTGCGCTATTCCTGGCAGAAGGCACCGGGTGTTTGTTCAAATGAATGAAATACCATGCTGATATTCTTCTGGTCTGCAAAAGCATGTGCAGAGACACAGCCTCACCTAGGCAGGATCAACAGAGCGTGGGAGAGACTTCAGCAGTCATCTAGACCAAACTTCCATTTTACAGATGAGAAAACAGAGGCCCCCAAATACATACATGACTTAACCGAGACCATGCTGCTAGTCCCTGGGAAGGCTGGATTTATAATTCAGGCCTCCCTATTCCTAGTCCAGCAACCACTGCACACTCTAGAACCCCTATTGTAAATACGCAGACACAAAAATAGACACTCAGACACATCCACAAAAATAATACAGTCACACACCATCCTAAAAAACACACATGCGCAAGCTCCAACACAAAAACCAGCTGCAAGCTCTGAACCCATTAAGCCCATAATAGTAGCAATAATGACACCTTATGTAAATGTCTGTTGAAATTTATGTGGTGCTTTCCAGTTGACAAAGTGCTGTCACATTAATGAGTTCTTTAATCCTGGCCCACCCACGACACACCCCGTAAGCCACACTCCACCCCACAGCTTTTGCCGAGGAGTGTCCTCTTGCGAACTCTCAGAGAGAGAACCTCCTAGCTCCATTCCAGCCCACCGCCCTGACTTTAGAGATCAGAGCCCTCCAAGAGGGGAAATGACTTGTCCAAGGTCAAGTAAGCCAGTAAGTGGCCCAGAATCTCTTCTTCCCCATGAGAAAGCTTCTCCTGCTTAAAATGCCACCCACAGAGGGTGGCCTCGGCTCAGCGACAGTTGGGACAGTGACAGAGGACACTTTTCAGCTGACCTGCAAGAGTAGCCTTAGCAAGGATATGGGATGGGAGGTGGCCTTCAAGGGGGCAGCGGTGGATCCAGATGTGACAGTGTTCACAGAGGCATGCGTGTGCCACACGATGCCCTTATGCTTCTGCACACTTTGCACCTTTGCACAGATGCTGCACCCCCAGGCTCCCACACCCACACCCACAGGCATCACCATATACACGTGGGCTGGACACTTAGACTCATCTTTGCACATAGAGCAAAGGGCAAGGTCTTTGGAGTCGGACAGACCTGTCTTTGAATCCCAGCTTGGCTACAAGTAGCTGAAAAGCCATGTAAACTCTTCTAAATCTCAATTTTCTCCCCCATAACGGAATCCCTAGGGTTACTGCATGAAGTAAGGCATGTAAACGAAGCACCTCGCACAGAACCTGGAGTGCGGTGAGCACCCACCAAATGGCCACTTCAAGATCATCCCAACCCTGTATGCTCAAGGTCGGCTCTATACCCTCCCAGGTCACACTGGCTTACCCATTCTTGCCGCCTAGTTGGTTGAAACCCAAGTACAGGGCCACAGGACTGTGCTGGCCTGTGGGTCCAGGGGTACCGTGGGACCAGGGCAGGGCCTGGGACTGGGCCTGGCTGCCAAGCAGAGCTCATCTGGAGCGGGTGCCCTGGGGTGGGAATGTCATGGCTGAAGAATGCGTGGGAACAGAGCGGGGGTGGGGAGAGAGGGGGTAGGGGCAGGGGAGCCTCATGGCCAGGAGCTGGGCCTCAGCGCCCTGAGCATTTGGGCTCCGCTCTGGGGAACTCCGGGAACTTGGGTGCTGGAGCACCCCGGACGCCTCTCACTACACAAAGGAAGCCCTGGGGTCAGGGTCAGGGTAGCAGTTGTTTTCAACACATTATCAAAAGTTTTAGTGTTGTTTTCTGGCTGTAAATCACCCGGGAGCACTCGTGGCTGCTCATGGCCAGGCCCGGAGCAGGAGAGGGGAGAAGGGAGAGAGGCGGGTCATGTGCCTGGGCCCAGGGAGGAATCCTACTCCCCCCACCCAGGCGCAGCCAGCATCCCCTGCTGCAGGGGAAGGGGGAAGAGCCCCAAGGCCATGTGCGCAGGGCAGATACATATCCCGCCACACAAACGCCAGCTTCTAGCTGGGGGAGGACACACCCAAGCCCCCACAAACACGCGAATGGACTTAACCACATGTGTACACGTATGCAGAGGTGTGTGTACACTCATGCTTACGTGTACTCAGGAGGACCCACATGCACAGGTGAACAGACTTGCCCACGAGGCAGGGACACACCCACAAATGTGCACACACACACACTCGACCACTGCCCTGTGCAATTTCTCATGCTTTTGAACACACAAATAACTGCAGGTGCGCACATTTCACAGGCCACACCCCTCCAAGGAGAAGGGCATCCTTAGAAATGGACGGGGGGGGGGGGGGGGAGGGGGGCGAGAGAGGAGAGGGGAAGAGAGAGAGAGAGAGAGAGGGAGAGATTAGCCAAGTCCCCTGGGCATCCTTAGGAGGTCCTTAGTGGCCTATGTCCTCTCCTTCCCCCAATATCTTCTCCCCAAAATCTCTGGAGAAACTAGAATTCTTAACAGTCCCTTCTTCCTGGTGAATCTCACTGGCCCCTCCATCTGAAGCCCGGGGAGACTATGCCTTTTCCTCCTCCCTTGGGGCACCTAAATGAGAAGGTGACTCAGGGAGCAGGGGTAGGTGGGTGGGGTGACTCATCCAGCTGTCTGGAGGGGGAATGTGGTCTGGGGAGAGGAGAGATTCTCAACCCCCGGAGCCCACACCCTACTCCTCTGAGGCCCCCTGAAGTCCAAACCTGGGCCACGAGGCCCCCAGGAGGGGGAGGGAGATGCGGGCTGGGGAATCCCTGCCCCACCTCACCACCCACAGACTCGGGGCTGCTGGCTGAGGTCCAGGTGGACCTCACTGGCTTGGGGTCACACAGGGTCAGGCCCCGTGGGCGTCTTTGCTTATGTGATCAACTGTGTCCCAATTCCTGCCTCCAGGATCTCTGCTGGGGGTCCTTGGCCAGTCACCTCAAGCAGCCAAACGGCGCTGGGAATCTTGCGGAAGGACCCCCTTCGAGGTTTGGCGTGCCAACACACAGGAAATCAGGGCTGCTTCAAAATCTCCCCGGGCAAGGGCTAGCGGGCTTGGGGGAACCAGCTCTGAACACACAAACAGACCAGTGTGGCTTCCTGCCCAGGGTTCTGGTCTCGCCCAGAAGGTCCGGGAACCTCTCCAGGATATCAAGGGTCTTAATTCTGCCCTTACTACAACGGTCACTGTAACTAGGACAGTCACGGTCCGAGGTGACTTCAAATGAAGGAGCTTGGCTATCCTTGGGGCAACCTGAGAGATCACAGGTGAGCAAGAGGCGTCAAAGGAACTTTCATTGCTGGTCCTCGGGGTGGGTGGAGGAGGAGGAAGAGGAGAGAGCTGGGGACAGCCAAGTGAGCAGAAGTCAGCATGCAGCAGCCGCATCCAAAGGAAGCAGAGGCCAGCATGCCTGCCACCGTCACCTCTCGCACTGGAGGTCAAGGCTGCACAGGGGACAAAAAGCAAAGCGAGGAAGGAGAAGGTGACACAGAGAGAGAGAACCTGGGACACATGGGGTGGTGGGAGTGCGTGCCTGGGGAGGTGTATCTGAGCTTCCTCCAGAGGTGCTCAGCGGGTCTGGGGCATCGGTCACACCCAAGAGGGGGCCTGATCTGACCTGGGGCCTGGCCCTCTCCACCGCCCCTGGCCTGGCCTGGCGCCCCCAAGCCTTGCTTCACCCTGATGGAGTGCTTTCTCCAGAGCCCTTGTTTGAGGCTCCAACTCAGCCGGCCCCACCCTAGCATGAAATCTGAGACTGGGGGTAGAGCCCTCAGCCTCTTGCTGTTCTGAAAATCAGTCCCATTTCCAACTAGAAAGGAAGGACATCAGCGCGGCTTCTACCCATGCTTTAGGGCCTTGCCCCAGCCCGACCTCCACCATGAAGACTCCGCAAACTATCCCAGCCTGCTGTGATCACCTTTCTCTGCCACCACCAGGCTGCAGAGGGGCGAGAGCCTCCCTGAGCCTTCAGCGCCCTAGCCTCCGATGTGGCACTTGACACAGCTGGGTTTTTGCTCTTGGGTGTGTCTGAATGTCTCAGGTCCCTACTAGACCATTAGCTCCTCCGGGGCAGGGCCCTGGCTTGCACATCTCTGTAACTCCTGCAACATCCAGCCCGGGACCTGGCCCATCTTGGTCATTCACTGGATCAGCTGAATGGGTAAGAAATACAAGGACAGGGCCAGGGAGACACCACCAAGCCCATGTCCCTTAAAAAAGTAAATAGATAAAGTGAGAGTCTGAGGCAC
Organism: Eulemur rufifrons; assembly: GCF_041146395.1. Lineage (NCBI taxonomy): Eukaryota > Metazoa > Chordata > Mammalia > Primates > Lemuridae > Eulemur > Eulemur rufifrons. Next base: position 8,739,535 of record NC_090994.1, read on the forward strand.
AGAAAAAAGGGGTAGGCAGCCAACGTTTATTTAGTGCTGACTGTGTGTTCAGTGCCAGTAAGTGTTTAAAGTATGTTCTAATATTTAATCCGCGACACCAACTCTATGGAGACATGTATTATCAGTTCCATTTTAAAGGTGTGAGAGCTGAAGTTCAGACATGGTAATTACCACTCCCGAGGTGGCACAGCTAATGAGTTGTGGGCCAGCACTGAAAGCCAGGTCTGCCTGCCTCCAAACCCAAACTCTGTCCACTCAGCCTCACGCCCACGCCAAGCACCCGGCGAGAAAGATGACAGCGAGTCCTGGTTGACGCTAGCCCAGCAGGCGTGGAGGGGGAAGGGCCAAGGGATGTGGCTTGCTGTGCGTCCACTGGATGGGGCTCCTGCTCCTGCCTGGTGTCCATCCACCCAGGAGGGCTGTGAGGACATGGAAAGTCCCTGAATGGGGTCCCCAGGGCCAGGACCAGAGTGACCTGCCCTCCAGCCCCTGGTGGCCAACACGTAAGCAGTCCGGTTCTAGGACCCATGGCCCTGGCTATTTGGAGACAGGCTGAGGTCAGAAGCAGGAAGTCGGGGAAAAGTTCTGATATCTTGTCCCCTGAGTGTCCCAGGCAGCCTGCTCAGGGTCATCCGGTCAGGCAAAAGACTCGAGTGCCTGGCCATCTGGTCACTCCTGGGGCAGGCCCCTTCTGGGCTCAGCAGGAGTGAAGGGGTTACACAGGGTCTTCAGAGACAAAGGACACACACACGCACACACACTCCGGGGCCCTGACCTCAGCTAATTAGCTTCTGGTGTCTGTGGGGCGAGAGAGCTGACATACAACACCTGAGTTCTCTTTGTGTTTTTTTTTTCCCCCTCTTTCCACCCCAACTTGGCCTTGGCAGGGGCTTCCTGGCACTTAGGAGCAAAGGTGGCTCCCCTCCTGGGCTGGCTTCTCTAACTTTGACAGCTGTCTCCTGGATCCCAGAAAGCTGGCTGCCGGTCCGGGGATACCCAGGGACTCCCCCGAAAAACTTTCCTCTTCCACTTGGGCTGGGATGGGGCCCAGGAGACCGGCTCCTTGGAGATGCAGGCCGCCCAGCCCCAGGCCAGACAGATGCGCAGCCCCAGGGCAGCTGGGACAGACAGGCTGGAAAGCACCAGTGTTCTGGAGCGGAGAGATGGGGTAGAAGGGAAAAGAAAACACACACACACACACACACACACACACACGTTTGGCCAGAAAAGTTTCCTGCATAAGGGAGAGCCCCCTTGCCGGCTGGTCTCTCTCTGGGGACCCAGGGAGATTTCCCCAGGAATCTTCTCCCAAGATAAGGCAGCGGCGGCAGCTTCCACAAACAGCAGCAAAACTTCAGTCTGAAAAGTCCCCCGAACTCCCTCCTCCCTCTCCCCCTCGTTCTTTTGTTCCCACTGCATTGCCAACCGGGCAGCTCCCGGCTTCCCACACTGGACCGTCCTCCCCCAACCCCGAACTCTGCGCGGCCCGCGCCGCCCGGCCGGCCCGGGGCGCTCACCCGCCTTGCAGGGGTCTTTGTAGTTGAGGGGCTCCGGGTCGTCCTCGTCGCCCAGGTCGTAGCTGTAGTCGGCCAAGTCGAGCGGCCGGCCGGGACGCGCGAGCAGCAGCAGGCAGAGCAGCAGCGGCAGCGGCGGGCGGGCCACGCCGGGCATGCTGGCGGGCGCGGCGGCGGCGGCGGGTCGCGCCCGGACGCGGGAGCTGGCGGCGGCGAAGCGGAGGCCCGGAGGCAGGGGAGGGCGCTGCCCTCGGCCCGCTGGCTGGCTCGCGCTCGTCCCGCGCTCCGGCCTCTTCCCCTTCCCTCGCTCGCCTCCCTCCTTCCTGTCTCCCGCCCCCCGCTCGGCGCTCGCCCTGCGCTGCGGCCGGCTCCGCTCCCTTCCCTTCTTTTTCTCTTTCTTTCTTTCTCGCCCTCCCTCCCTCTCCTCCTTCTCTCCCCCCTTCCTCCCCCCCTTTTAGGGAAATGAGCTCGCTGGAGGGCGGGTTTTCGCCCGAGCTCAGCCCCCCTCGGGGCCGGGACTGTGCTGGGCCGCGCCGGGCCGCGCGCCAGCCGGGGCGGGGAAGGCGAGGAGCCGCGCGGGCCGGGGAGGGGGCGCGGGGCGCGGGCCGGGGAGGGGACGCGGGCCCCCGGGGTGCCGGGCCGGCGGCGCTCCCGCCAGGGGCCCTCTAGCGGCGGCTTCCCCCGCGGGCGCCCGGCCGAGCCCCCTCCCGCGGCGGGACACGCTGTCAGGTCGCGCGCGCCGCCTCTGCCTCTGGGTCCCTCGGTGTCCCACAGCCGCTCCCCGCCCGCGTCTCTGTCTCTCCCCTGCTCGACCCTCGCTGTCTCCCTCGCTCTCTGTCTCTCCCCCTCCTTCGGAGACACCACTGGAGGGCGCCGACAGCCCGCAGATGCGCCCTGCTGCCCCCTCTCCCACGCCGGGGTGGACCGAATCCCCCAGTGCTGGGGACAGCGGGAGAGCCCCTGTCCCTACCCTTTCCGGGGCCCTACCCTTCCCCGAGCCGCCCCCGCCAAGAGCAGGACTGCACGTGTGTCGGAAAAATACAAGTACGACCCTTTGTTTTTCAATCAGGCTGCTTTATTTTGTGGCAGGAGTCCCCTGGCCCATAGGAGCCGCGTCTGCCCGCTCCCATCCTCTCCCCAAGCTCCCGTTTCTCCAGAGCCAGTCCCCGCGGTGTGGGCAGGGGCAGCTTCCTGCCCGTCTGCAAAAGACCTTTTGCTGGGGGATCTTTCCTGTCCCCTTGGGGCTTCCAAGACCCTGTGAAGCACAGGAACATTGTGCAGCATGTGAAGGGGAGGGGTCTGCGAGCCTTCCCTCCCCTGAGCTCCCTGGATGACTCGCTTCAGTGGGTCCCCCAGTGCCCAGTCAGCAGATGTGGCAGGTGGCCCCAGCCCTCTTCGCTGTGCTTAGGTGCCCTGGTGGTCACACCTGCTCACCTGAGGAGTCCTAGGTGTAGTAGACAGGCACCTCGCCACACAGGGTACGCACGGCAATGCCCAGGAAGGCCAGATCTCCTCCAGGGGACCCGGGGTTTGCGTCCTGCCCCTCGTCCTGGCCCAGCTTAGAGGTGGGCGCTGCAGGCTTGGCCTGCAAAGAGCACCTCATTTGGAGTCAGGAACTGAGTTTCTGTCTCACCTGCAGCGCTTATTGTGGGACCTCAAGCACATCAGGTGACCTCTCTGAGCCTCAGTTTTCCCACCAGCAAAGCGGGGGGCTGTGCTGGAGTCAGAAGCCCCCCAGGGAGGTGGGCTCAGCTGAGGCCAGCAGCTCGGCAGGGGGCAGGTCTGGGAAGGGGCAGGGAAGGTGGGTACAGAGGGGGCACTCACCTGACAGCACCCAAGGAGCAGCGCTCTACCAGTGACAAATAACCATGAGCTCAGACGCTCCTCCCAGCAGCCCTGGGAGGGAGACAGCCCACTCCTTTCACCCACACACCCACCTGGAAGCTCTGGAATTTTCTACTGAGAGCCTCAAGACTGGGGATGCTCTCCGGAGCCATCTTCATGATGTAGCAGTAGGTTCCCGGGCCCGGCTTGTAGGCGATCAGGAGCTGGGCACGGAACGCTAGAGTTCACCCAGGGGGCCCCTGCCTTGCCCACTCCCCAACCCAGGTCCTTAGCCGGCTCCCTCTAGGTTGCACATGGGAGTCATGTTAGAATCTGGGGTTCAGGCCCCCCCGGGAGAGCAAACGGGCTAAGGGAGGGGGACAGATGGAAGTGGCCCAGCTGGGTGGCTCTAGCAAAGTTTTGTCATTGATCCCGCAGCCTCAATGTCAGGAGGTCCGGGCATACCCACCTGCTGGTAGTCGTACACTACAAGGCCAGTGGCGCCGATGGAGAAGGTGGCAGTGGTACCCGCATGCTCACTCAGGGCCAGGCGTTGCTTGGCTTCCGGTGCCCCGATGCTCATCTCTAGGACCTGGGGAAGGGCATCGAGCCCCCTGGCCTTACTCTTTCCCCACTCATGTCCACCCTCAGTCCCCTGCTCAAATGCAGTCCCTTCTTTCCTGAGAGCTCAGGTAGGCTGAGTGGAAGCAGGTGCTGGAGGGAACCGGCTGTCACACTGTGGGCTAGGGCTGGGTGGAGAGAGCCAGGCCAGCTTGCCACTCTGCTTCTGCCTCTGTCCTCCCAGCTGTGCACTTGCCTCCTCCACTCTGCCCCCCTCGGACAGCTTCCTATCTGCCCGGCCCACCCAGGCCCTCTGTCCGGCATCCCGTACCCGCTGCCCACCCCACCCGGGTGGGCTGGCTCACCATCTCAGTGTGTTTCTGGCTCATGTGGAGACCCATGAGCAGGGCCCCTACAATCACCACGACGACAAGGACCACCACCACGACCACTATGAGAAGGCGTTTGAGGTTCACAGGGCAGCAGGGGATACGGAACCGGCCCTGGGGGCCTGCAGAGTAGTCCTGACATGGTGGGGTAGGGGACAGGCATGAGTCATGAGGATGTTCCCTCCTTTCCCTGCACAAGCTGGACCACCCCCCGCCCCCTGCTAGGGCTGGACAGCCAATGCTATGGATGTGCCCAAGAGGGCTAAGGAGATCAGAGAAGGCTTCTTGGAGGAGGTGGCTTGGATTCCAACAAACCCATGGATGGTTAGAAGCAAGGTCTAGTTTGGAGGAACCCAAGTCTGTTTCACCTGTATCATCTCCTGCAGCTCGCCCAGACCCCTGGCACCCCAGCCACAGCCAGCTCCTCTCTGCTCCCCAAATGACCCAGGCTCTCTCACACATCCTCGCCATTATAGAAACTACCCCTTCCTCCTGGACCACCTTCCCCCTTCTCCACCTGCTCAGCTCCTGCTTATCCTTCTGGCTCCAGCTCACATGTCATTTTCTCTGTGAAGCTCCCTGTTACCTTCCACGTGTTTAGTGGCTCCTTACTCAGGGCTCTCTACAGCCTGAGACCCCCGTGGTGACTCTCAGCCCCTTATAAGTAGCTTCCCATGAGACTCTGTCTTGGTGGTCTTGGTGTCCCCATCCTCACTAGGCCCAGCCCTAGGTTAGTTGAATGAATGAATCTGGAGGAGGAAACAGGTCCTAGGAGGATGGAGAAGGCAGAGACCACCACACGCACATGCACACACACACATACACGCACATGCACATACACGCGCACACACACACACACACACACACGCACACACAGGTCCACGCTCACCGGCGGGCTCTCCATCAAGACCTCTTTGCTGCCCACGTCCATCCTGCTGCAGGCGCTCTCCTCTCCTCTTCTCCCAGGTGTGACCAGGCTCTTATATGTGTCCGTAGGGAGAGGGAACAGAGGTGGAGGACCGGGGCCCCTGTCTGCCAGCCAAGCCCTTGGCTTTGAAGCCTGTTTGTTCCTGGCCCTTCAGAGCCAAGGCCCTGATAAGCCAGCTGCAAGAACCCCCGAGGGCCCTTGGCTGCAGCACATGAGTCCTCTTGGCCCCAGCAAGAACGTACCTGGGCGAGCTGAGCAAACTTGCCCTTGGGCCATCTGCACCTCTCACCGTGGGTGTCTTCCTGGCATGTCTGCCTTCCTTGCTGGCACCTGCCCCTGCGGCCCTGTGGCTTTCCTTGTCCTTCTGCCAGGCTGAACCGCTCAGGCAGCCAAGGGTCTGGCCGTGACAGTTCCTAGCAGAATTGCCCCAAAGCTCAGGATGAGCTCCAGGAGGTGCGCTGAGGAGGCAGAGCCCGTGGGCCCAGATCGAGCTCTGCTGAGGGCAGGGGGTGCTTTGACCTCAGTTTGGAGGGCTCATAAGTGTGCATTTCCCTGGGAGGGCTGGATTCCCACATGGAGTACGCTTTACCTCCCCTCGCCTCTTCCCACACATCTGGTACCAGCCTCAGACTTGCCCCTGGTCAGTCTTTTCCTAATTCTGGAAACTCTTTCCATGCTGGTGGTAAACTCTTACTCATGTGCGGTGTTTCATGCTTTGCCCTGGGCTTGTCTGCAAGCTGGAGGCTCCCGACAGCAGATTCCATGCCTGACGCTGTTTTCTTGTTCCGGGACGGCCTGGCACAGGGCTGGGTGTGGCCCCTGGCGGGCTCCCAACTTTCCCGCCCTTGAATCAGCCCACTGGCCCAGAGGTCCAGCACCTGCCCCTGCACTCCCCTTTTCATATCCTCTCATCCTATATCTGCCAGAGAATGCGACTCACCCAAACATGATCCACTTTTGGGGACTTTCTTGTCCCCCCTCTTTCCCACCGCCATCTCAGTTAGGTATTGCATTGTACGAATACTTGTTGGGCAGGTGGTCTCTAATGTCCCTTCACCTCTAAACTCTTGTGACTGTGTCATTCAGAGCCCACTCTGGGCCTGGCTCCCTACCACGCTACCCAATTCTTGTCCCTGGCCCGAGGCTCACTCCCACCTGGGCCCTGCCCTTTGATCATGAGCTGACCCCCACTCTCCAGCCCCAGCATGCTCTCCTGTCCCCACAAGGACCCCCTCTCCAGCTGGAGGGCCCTGGTCTCAAGGTTGCACAACAGCATGGCATCCGCACTGAGAGCCCCTGGGTAGGGCAGGGGAGGAGAGAGGGAAGGAAGTGTTTGCTCCCACCACCCTCCTTGGGGGTGGGGGGGGGGCCGGGCAGCTGCCCCTTTAAATATTTGCCTAAGCCTTCAGCAGAGAGTGTCCCAGGACAGTGAAAGAAGAGGAGGGGTGCGGAGTGGGGGAGAGGGGAGCAGGGAGAAGTGTCCTCTCAGCTGGGCCTCAGCTGTGTGCAGGTGCCAGATGTAGGAGACAGCCTGCCTGCAGTGCCCCCCCCCAGGGTCCCCCCTCCGCCCCCGTTGTCCTGGCAACATTGGGATTGATTGGCTGACTCACGAGTACTGGGCCCAAGCCAGACGGGCAGCGGGCCAGCGGGAGAGCCAAGAACTGCAGGCATCTCGGGGTCCCAGTGGGCATCTCAGGGGGCCGCGTTGCCCAGCCGTGGGGCTTGTTCTGAGCAGGCGCAGTGGGTAGGGCTTCCCATCATCGCTGGGTGCCGGGAAAGGGGTCTCTTTCCTTTAGAGAAGCCTCTGCTCTCCCCAGTCCTCAGTCTCCCCACCTGCTGCCCTTGGGACAGCTCACAGGCTCCCTGGCTTCTTAAATTCATTTTTGCCTGCTTGGGGGCTGGGGAAAGGCACCGCGCCTTCAGGTTCCATAAGTGAAGTTCGGATGCTCGCACCAACCTGGTGGAGGTCGTGGGCTCCGTGAAGGAGCGAGGGAGGGCCCTTGAGCTGGCCATGCCCAGCCCTCTGCTGCCCTCACTTAAGCCGTTTCTCCCTCCCAGGATGCCCACCCCCACCCCCTCTCTACCTCTCTGAGTGCCACCCACCCCAACAGGCTGAGAGCCAGTAGCACCTGTTCTGTGACCTCACCGCAGCCCACGGTGCCCTCCTGCCTCTGAAATCCTCCTCCTCTCTGCGGCACCTTCGCCTGCCATGTGGCTCACACGGGTGTTCTTGTCAACCACGCTTTCTGTTGTCCTATCCTCCCAGCCAGACTGGGGGCCCTGGGAAGGAAAGGAAGGTGCTTTCTCCAGGCTTCTTTGAACCTGCCACCAGGCAAGGAGCATGCTCACAGCTGACATTTAATTATATTCAATGATAAGACTCTGTCACCAGCACGAGGGGGCTCTTGTCGACCGGTGGGTAGTTCACTGCCTCAGTACGTGGAGGTGTGAGTGCTTCTGCTGGCCAGCTCTGGGGCCCGGAGTGAGTCATTCTGCTTTTTAAGGCTTTAGTATGTTCATCTGGGACATGGACCTGGTACTGCCTGTCCACCTCACCATGCTGTTGTGAGGACCCAAGGACATCACGGGTGTTAAATCCAATTGTCATCATTATCATCATCTACTTCATCCCCTGGGGCACCTCTCGCTAGCTAAGAATATGACCCAGACTCCACCTTTCTGTCTGTCTCGGGGTTACCCCCTCTAGAGCCACAGGGGATGGAAAGCCCCAGGCTGGCCACCCCTTCTCTGTGTGCCTCCCCTAACCAGCCCCAGCCCCTCAGCTGCAGGGAACGGGACAAGATTCACTCTGCCCTTTGTGTGCTGGGCAGAGCTGTGCCAGGGACGGGTGGGGACGGTTGCCCAGCTGCCCCAGCCACTCTCTCCACCCCCACTGCTTCCCTCCCCGCATGCTGGCATGAGGAGGGCAGCAGGGCAGCTGGACGGGCAGTAGCCAGTGGACATCAAAGGGCAGGGGCATCCCTGGCTGGGAGAACACAGACTTAAGCTCAGACCAGAGAATCCCCTGCTGGCAGAGGCTGGGGACAGCTGGGGAAACATCTTAAATGCAGCAGTCTCGGTTCCCTGGACTGACGGGCAAAGGGCACAAGACTGGGAACCCAGGCACCTGACTCCCCGTACCCTGTGCCCCTGAGATCTTAGGACAGCCACCCCCCGCCCCAGGGAATTAACGTGGTATAGAGCAGCAGTTCTCAAACTTCGTGGTTTCAGGGCCCCTTGACACTCTTAAAAAAGTACTGAGGACCCCAAAGAGCTTATGTTTATGTGGATTATAGCTATTGATATTTACTGAGAAATTTTTCCATTTTTATTAATTTATAATAGCAATAATAAACTCATTATATATTATGACATCAATCACATACATTTCTAAATGAAAATAACTATTTTGCAAAGCCAAAAAGAAAATTAGAGAGAAGACTGTCTTTGCTTTACATTTTTGCAAATCTCTTTCATTCTGGGCTTAAGAGAAGACACGTCCTGTAGCCTCTGGAAAATTCCAGGGTACCTTTGTGAGCTCATGGAAATAAAAGGGGCGAATAATGGCTTAACATTATTAAGAAAATTGTCTTGACCTCAAAGACTCCCTGAAGGATTCTCGAGGACCCTGGTTCCCAGGGCCACACTTGGAAGACCCCTGGTGTAGAAGGACGACTGTGAACTTGGAAGTCGGGCAGCGTGGGCTCAAATCTTTGCTCTGCCACTTTTTTCTTGTGGCACTCCAGGCCTCGCTTTTCTTGTCTGTGAAAGGGGATTCATATCACCTACCACGGAAGGTGGAGAAGATTAACCGCAGAAAGTACGCAACACACAGTGGATGTGATGGCAAACTTAGCTGTCCTCTTTCCGGGGGCCTCAGTTTCCTCATTTGTTATAAACGGCTGTACTGGAAAAGGTCCAGGGCGCTTCCCAGCTCCAACAGGCTGTGGTTGTACAGCGAGAAATGTTCCAGAATTCCACACGTCCCACTCCCGCTCCAGTGGCTACATTTCCCTTTTCGGCTCCTGTTGACACAAAGGCACATTCTGTTCAGCTGCCTGTGGAAACACATGTGAATTCAGATATAAGCACACGCAAGACTCCTCCGAAGACACCCCTGTGCTTCTAATCTTGCGTGCCAACCTAGATACGCATATGTCACTCACGACTGGCACATGGACTCCGCTTAGAGGATGTGTGCCCTCATGCAAAGACATACAGGTCCACAGAGGCACATGGCTCCGTAATGCCAGACGCCTCCACAAGGCAGTATGTGTCTGTGCCTGCAGAGACAGGTGTGCACCCTGCAGAGACAGGTGTGCACGCAGCGTGCCCAACACCCGATGCACACGTACACGCTCACACACATGCACTCACGCACAGGCACACAGGATGGCCCCAGAGACCGCCCGGTAGGGCATAGGGCGGCCACTCCTCCCCTTGGCTACTCCCAGGCCCGGGCCTCCCCCCGCGCCCCCGCGCGCGCCCCCGCCACCCGCGCCGCAATCCGCGTCCACCCAGCCCGGCCAGCCCCGGCTGCGGCTCCGGCTCCGGCTCCAGCTCCAGCTCCAGCTCCAGCTCCGCGCACCTCGCCCAAGCCGGCTCGCGGGAACGAGCAAGGGAGGGGACCGCAGCCGGTGCTCGGTGCTCGAGGGCAGGAGTCTGCTCTGCGCAGCGGGCAGGCGGGCCCCTGGCTGCGGCAGCAGCTGCCGGTGGCCCTCCGCCACAGGAGCCGTGGGGCCAGGGCCCCCGCCGCCAGCGAGGGACAGCTCGCAGGAGGCATGGCGGGGCTGCGGGCCAGGCGGGGCCCTGGGCTGCTGGCGCTGTCTGCCATCGGCTTCTGCCTGATGCTGCACGTCAGCGCCAAGAGGCCCCCCAAGACGCCCCCCTGCCCGCCCAGCTGCTCCTGCACCAGGGACACCGCCTTCTGCGTGGACTCTAAGGCAGTGCCCAGGAACCTGCCTTCGGAGGTCATCTCCCTGTGAGTGTCCAGCCCTGGCCTTGGGGGCGGGGAGGGAGAGGAGGGCAAGAGCGTATGAGTGGATGGAGAACCCCTGCTCCCCCTCTTCAGAGTGTGGGGACCAGGAGGGCTCGGGAGGGTCCTTGAGGCTGAAGATTGCAGGCACCAGCCAGGCAGGGAGTTCTGCAGCCCTGCAGGCTCAGCGGCCATGGCTGGGGAAAGCGGGAGTTTACAGCCAAGAATGAATCATCACCACCATCAGCATCCATGAGACCTACTGTGTGCCAGGCTCCAGACTGGGGGTGGGGGGTTGTTTACATGAGCATGTGGGCCCCTGCCTGTGATGTCACACCAAGGGCAGAAGGGCTCCTTGTGGGGGAGGAGGGTGGCGGCAAGGGGGTGGGAAGTGAGCTATGCCCTCACAGGACCCTGGCACGGGGCACACGCCTGCCGCTGACCAGCCACTCGGCACCCAGCCTGGCCCGCCTGTCACTTGCAGCAACTGGCCTCAGGGGCGCGCCTTGCCTGCAGGACCACAGAGGCTGCGAGGTCTTTGGGAGCAGGATGCTGCCTCCCCACTGCCATCCCCCGCCCCGCCCCTCCACAGCACCCAGCACATCGTGGGTGTTCGGATGATGATGTTGCGAGTGATGGGTGATGGAACCTTCTCTTGACTGAGAGGGGACCGTGCCTGGGGTCACTGGAGCTCCAGCAGGCAGTGAAGTTGGGAGGAGAAGGGAGAGACACACAGGTGGGGGCAAGGCTGGGGAAATGGGGTGTTTCCAGGGCGAGTGAGTACAGAAGCCACTGCCTTGTCCCCCTGTCACTGCCCCAGCGCAGTCCCTGCAGACCCCCCACAGTACTGACTTGGGTGTCCCCGCAGGACCCTGGTGAATGCCGCCTTCTCAGAGATCCAGGATGGAGCGTTCTCCCACCTGCCGCTGCTACAGTTCCTGTATGAATGGCCCTTTTGGAAGGGTGGGGTGGGGTGGGGGGACAGTCACAGGGACAGATCCTGGGCTGGGGAGGAGGAGTGGGTGGAAGCAGCCTCTGCAGATGAAGACGCAGGTGTCCCTTACTTTTGCTCCGATAGGATGAGCCACTTTTGTGCCTCCTTTTGGAGGAGCAGCCTGGAGTTAGGAGGAGCAGGGGAGCAGTGGCGAGGAGAGCTAGGACTGTATGCAGAAGCCAAGGAGGGGGTCTTAGGGGCACAGACTTGGCTCCTCTAGAGACCCAAGGGAACTGCATGCAACAGCCGGGGCCAGTGCCACAGGGTACTCAGGGGGTCATCTTAGAGACAGGTGACTCCAGAGATCAGGTTTGAAGAAAGCACTAGGGGCTGAAAGGTAGGGATGGCAGGAGGGTCTGGAATTCTACAAGGCGCTGTTGGTGAAGGATGGCTATCCATGAGGGGCTGGAATGGGCCAGGGTGAGGGTGGGGACAGGGAGAGATGATGCCATCGGGGAGGGCTGAGAGCCAGCTTGATAGAAGAACTCTGCCTTGGATCATTTTTAGGAGCAGGACTCTGGGCGCTGCTGGGGCCAGAATAGGCTTCTGCCTGGCCTTGCTACCCAGGTGGCTCAAGGGTTCTTCACTGGGGTCCCCAGGGTGGCCCCAGTGCAGCCAGATTCCCGGGAAGCCCAGGGCTGAGGCAGCGGGCTGGGGGCGGAGGCAGCAGGCACACCCTCGGGAGCTCTAATTCCGCCTCTGTCTCCCCAGGTTACTCAACTCCAACAAGTTTACGCTGATTGGAGACAACGCCTTCACAGGACTGTCACACCTGCAGTACCTGTGTGTGGGAGGGACAGGCAATGGGAAAACAGGAGGGAGGAGGGAGCCCAGGCCTGGGGTGCAGGGACCGAGGGGGGAGTGGGATGAGAAGGCTGGGGGAGGGGAGGGTGGGAGGCGAGAGCCCTATACCAGAGCAGAAGGTCGCTTCACCCATCTGCCTACACCATCCCCCGCAACGCCCTGTCACTACGGGCTTGACGATGCCAGACTCCGTGTGGAGGCCTGTCTCAGAGACACGGGCTGCAATCTAGGCTGGGGTGTGGGGAAGTTGCTGCCTGGGGGTCTGGGGTCGTGAGTGACAGCTGAGGCAAGTTCTGTTTCCTCCAGCTTCATTGAGAACAATGACATCTGGGCACTATCCAAGTACACCTTCCGAGGCCTCAAGTCCCTGACACACCTGTGAGTACATCCCACCCCATACACACACCGGACCAGAGGCCCACATCTCCTGTGGCCTTTGGCCTCGCTCACGCTCTTCGGGTGACCTGGGGATCTCTCTTGCAGTTCGCTGGCCAACAATAACTTGCAGACGCTGCCCAGAGACATCTTTCGGCCCCTGGACATCCTAAATGACTTGTAAGGCCTGAGTCCTGCCTCTTCCCACGGTGCCATAGAGGGAGGGGGTGGTGTGGCAGTCAAAACTGGGATGATCAGAAGCTCTTGAGAGGCCGGGGGGTGGCTTGGGTTTAGCGGGGCTCTGAGAAGGCAAGGCTGAGATGGTGGCCTTCCAAATTGGGATTCCTCTGAAAATGCACCCGAGATACCATGTGCATATGTCTTAAAAACATGTGCTTTTTAATTGTAGGTTTGATTTGAATCTACATTAAAGTCCTATAGCATAGCCACAAACATTTATTATTTATTATTTACATAAGAAAATAAAAGCCTTGGATTATGGGAGGCTTGGAGGAACAGGGAGGCAACATACAGCTGTGCAGGTTGTACACTGCAAAAGGCATCTGGCCAAAGAGGTGAGGAGGGGCTGAAACTGAGCCCACACTCTGCTGGCCAAGCCCGTGTCTGCAGGGCTTTGTCCACCCGGAGGGGAATTTTTCTCTAGTTGGAACAAAGATTCGTGAGATCGACTCACAGCAGCCTTGACGGGACCTACTTCTGAAAACCTAGAGGGCCTGGGTCGCAGAGCCCTGAGAGTCTGTCCTGCTCTGTGCCCCCCTCCACTGCCCTCATGATCCAGGGACCTGCGGGGCAACTCGCTCAACTGCGACTGCAAGGTGAAGTGGCTGGTGGAGTGGCTGGCACACACCAACACCACGGTGGCGCCCATCTACTGCGCCAGCCCTCCCCGCTTCCAGGAGCACAAGGTGCAGGACCTGCCGCTGCGGGAGTTCGACTGCATCACCACGGGTAGGAGGTGCCCCTGCCTGGGGCACCAGGCCAGGCCTCTCCCAGGGCAGCCGTGCAGATGCCGCCTGAACCCCCCACCCTGCCCCACGGCTCCCAGCCTCAGCCGTCCAGCACCCGCCACCACCCAAGTCCCTGTGGACTTGAGTCACCCGCCCCCCACCTCTCGTCCCTGCAGACTTCGTGCTGTACCAGACCCTGCCCTTCCCCGCAGTGTCGGCCGAGCCCTTCCTTTACTCCAGCGACCTCTACCTGGCTCTGGCCCAGCCAGGGGTCAGTGCCTGCACCGTCCTCAAGTGGGACTATGTGGAACGGCAGCTGCGAGACTATGACAAAATCCCAGGTACGTGTGCCCCACCTGGCGGTGCTGGCCCTGGCTGGCGGATTGGCGTGTTGGGTTCCATCATTCAACCCCATCGAGTTCCTGCAGGTAGAGGGATAGATGAGACACGGTCTCTGCTCACAAGAACCTTCCAGTCTTTGAGGGAGGCCAGTTGCACACACAGACATCATCCACACAATAGGTAGGTGCCCGGAGGGAGCTGTGGACACAGCGCTCCGGCAGCACAAAGGATGAGCCAAGCCCGGGCAATCAGAAGGCTTCCTGGTGGAGGGGCTGCCTAAGCTGCGTCTTGAAGGATAAGGGGGAGGGAGGACTCAGAGGTGACACCTAGGGTTGTGGCTTAAGCAACTGGGTGGGGCCAGGGACATAGAAGAGGAGATAGTGGCTGTGAGCTCAGTTTTGTATCTACTGAGGTTGAGCTGAATCTTGAAGGCTGAGGGAGACTTACCTAGGAATAAAAATAAAGAGTATTTTGGCACAGGGAATTGCACGAGCAAAGTCAAGAAGCTGTGTGGCAGCTCAGCGTGTGTCTGTGTGTGTGTGTGTGTGTGTGTACGTGTAAATCACAAGCAGCTTATATGAATACTGCATAAGGTTTGAGGTAAAGAGTGGCAGGTAGACCAGAGATGGGTGCAGACCAGGTCATTGACAGGGTTTGAGAAGAGCGTGTGAACTAATCCAGCCTGCATTTTAGAAAGCTTCCTGTGTAGGAAAAGCCTAGGCATGGGGCAAGACACGAGGGCAGACCGGTAGGGGCATTTGTGCCTGTCTGCTGGAGGGACGCTGGGGCAGTAGCGGGGGCAGTGAAAGGGGAGGACGGAGAGAGATTTAGAAAGGAGGACTGAACTGACGTAAGATGAAACAGAAAACTTACATTGCCCTGTATCCATTAAAGAACTTGAAGTTACAAGCCTGAGCAAGAGCGAGACCCCGTCTCTACTAAAAATAGAAAAATCAGCCAGGCGTGGTGACGCATGCCTGCAGTCCCAGCTACTCAGGAGGCTGAGGCCGGAGGATTGCTTGAGCCCAGGGGTTTGAGGCTGCAGTGAGCTAGGCTGATGCCACGGTACTCCAGCCTGGGTGACAGAGCAGAGTAAGATCCCATCTCTGGAAAAAAGAAAAAAAAAAAAAACCTCTTGAATTAGGCAAACATCAAGGTATCCTTTTGGTCTACCTAGGATCCCCTCAAACTATTCCTCCCTCCCCTGCCTGGCCACTCGCCAGTGGGGTAGCTTTGGGCAAGTCACTTACTCTCTCTGAGCCTCAGTTTCTTTCTGCATCAAATGGAAGAGTAATGGGGTCCTTTTCAGCAGGATTAATTAGCACAGCAACTACACGTAATAAAAATTCGATAGCTGACATTATGGTTAAACATCAGTCAATATCTAGGGACGCCTATTTTGTGCTTAGTGTGAGGCTGTATTTGAACCCTGGGGGCAAGGGTGGAGTAAGGGTGATACTAAAATTGACTATTAGCTGTGAAACAATTAGGACGGGCTGAGTGCTTAGTGGGCGAATGTTAGTGGGGGTGGAATATTACAGGAGAGAGCCTTGGTCCTGGCCCAAGTTTGGAAGGGACCGATCTCCTCCTCCGCGCGGGTGGGATGGGCTGGGAGCTGCCGACTGGCCTGACGCTGCCTGCTCTGTCCTGGCGCAGCCCCCTCGGCAGTGCACTGCAAGCCCATGGTGGTGGACAGTCAGCTGTATGTGGTCGTGGCCCAGCTGTTTGGTGGCTCTTACATTTACCACTGGGATCCCAACACCACACGCTTCACCAAGCTGCAGGACATCGACCCGCAGCGTGTGCGCAAGCCCAACGACCTAGAGGCCTTCCGCATTGATGGCGACTGGTACTTTGCTGTGGCTGACAGCTCCAAGGCGGGCGCCACCAGCGTCTACCGCTGGCACCAGAATGGCTTCTACTCCCACCAGGCCCTGCACGCCTGGCACCGTGACACTGACCTTGAGTTTGTGGACGGCGAGGGCAAACCACGGCTGATTGTGTCTAGCAGCTCCCAGGCGCCCGTCATCTACCAGTGGAGTCGCACCCAGAAGCAGTTTGTGGCCCAGGGGGAGGTGACCCAGGTGCCTGACGCCCAGGCTGTGAAACACTTCCGTGCCGGCCGAGACAGCTACCTGTGCCTCAGCCGCTACATCGGGGACTCCAAGATCCTGCGCTGGGAGGGCACCCGCTTCTCCGAGGTGCAGGCCCTGCCCTCCCGGGGCTCGCTGGCCCTGCAGCCCTTCCTCGTGGGTGGCCGCCGCTACCTGGCGCTGGGCAGCGACTTCTCCTTCACCCAGATCTACCAGTGGGACGAGGGGAGACAGAAGTTCGTACGGTTCCAGGAGCTGGCCGTGCAGGCCCCTCGGGCCTTCTGCTACGTGCCTGCTGGGGACGCCCACCTGCTCCTAGCCCCCAGCTTCAAGGGACAGACGCTGGTGTACCGACATGTGGTGGTGGATCTCAGTGCCTAGGGGTGTCCGAGGCCTCTGGGCTCCTCAGGGTGGCCTCTGGAGGCTGGGTGGGGGCCTCCATGAGCAGCAGATGTGCCCGTGTGAAGACACGTGGCCAGTCTATACCTGAGCCCTTGCATACACACACCCGGTGGGCACAGCACACCCCATGCACTGGCCGGGGAGACATTTCTCACCTCTGTAGTCAGCATGAGCACCTGTATACATGCCAGGCACACCCAGGACCCCTGGCACCCAGTGTCCCTCGCCCCACCCGCAGGCCCCCTTGCTCTGCTTCCCTGCCTAGTGCGTATCGGTGGTGCCAGTGGGGTGCTGGGAAGGAGGGGGACCCGCCTGTCCTCAGGCTTGTCCTTCCGACCCTCTGGTCTCTCCTGTCGGTGCTCCGGGTGTTCGCCTGTCTGCCTGTGTTCCCCACTGCAGCCCGTGGCTGCCCTGGGTGCACTCACCCCTGCCTGCCCCTTCTGCACACACTCGGGGACGCCGACAGACACTCAGTTCCACGCCTATGCTCCTGTCGCCGTACACTGTATGAACAGGTCAAGGCGCATGTGCACACATGCAGATTCAGCGCAGTCTGGAGGGGCCCCCTCTGTTACGTCGCCTCTGTGCTTAGAGGGGCCGCAGTACCCGGCCCTCCTTTGCCCATCCCCATGTGCCCACGACATAGCTGATAAGGATGGGGATGGTGGTGCCAGCCTCGGAGTGCCAGCCTGGCCTCCTGGGAGCAAAGCCCCTCTGCCCAAAGCAATAATAATAGCCCCAGCAGAGCCTGGGTGCTCTCCCGTGCCGTCCGTCTGTTGTCACTGCAGTTTCCTTTGTCACCCTGAATCCCAGCTTACCTGTGGACAGGAGGGCCCCCCGGCTGAAAGCCTTTCTGCTTTTCTTTCTGTAGCTGTTGCCTCCTCAGGCTGGGGACCATCCCCTGGTTCCTGCATCTTTTGGGATTGTGGCTCCTTGGGTGGGTACAAGAGTTGGCCAAGTTCAAGTGCTGGGAAGCTGCAAGCACCCACCGGAGCCACCCAGGAGAGTTGCCAGGAGTGGACTTGGCTTGAGGGCGTGTTGGGGCCCTGGCACCCCGGGAGCACTGCCTTTCAGAGGACGGGGTGAGGGGCCCGTGGGCGGAGCCCCTGGAGCTGAGCGTCTGCTGCCCCCTGCTGTATACTGGGCATGGACCGCTCCGAGGTGCCAGCCTGGTGCAGACGGAGCGGGCAGGGGTGGCCCTGTCCTGTGCCCAGATTGTGTGCCGCTCCTTGTGGCAGGGTGCCCAGGGCACTGGGGGCAATGCTATGATTCACTTGCTTCAAATAAAAAGTTCCCACCCCACTGTGGGCTCCCCGGTGTCATGAGGGTGTTTTGCTGAGAACAGAAGGGGCCCAGACGCTCTTCCTCCTCAGAGGAGTGGGCACCCCCAAGGCCAGCTGGGGCTGGGCTCAGGAGTTCACCGTGATGACACTCAGGTGCTAGACCAGTGTGACAAGTCTCCATCACCTGGGGCTGACTCACAGCCCAGGTGTTCCTTCCTGGCGATTACTGTCTTAGGGCCCACTAAGACTTGAGTCGGTCCCTCTGTTGGGTCAGCTCCAACCAGCATGGCCAAAGACGAGCTCGGAGGTCCCTCTCCTCTTCCCACCAGCCCCCACTCCTTGGCCAGGGAAACCTCTGTCACTGCTGCCACCCTCCACCCTGGGTGAGGCGCCTGGGAGTCCTGGGTAACACCTTGGTCCCTCTTCTCCCATATTCTATCAGCCACCAAGTCCTCTCTGTTCTTTGTCCCAAAGGTTTTCTCGATGGGCACTTTTTGGTTTTGCCCTTTCCCTGCTACAACCTTTGTCCAAACCCTCCCCCATCGCTTCTTATCCTGGGTCCTCATGCCCTTCCCTGCCCACTGCCTCTCACATCCTTCTAGTCTAACCTTCCTAAAACATATTTCATCAAGCCATCCCCTGCTCCGGAACCCACCCTGGCTCCCTGCTCTTCCGGCACCAAGTCCATAGCTCTCTGCCTGACATTAAGGTCCTCTGGGACCTGGTCCCACCTTACGCACCCAAGCCCCTGTGGGCAGGTGGGTCCCTCACCATCTCTGAGAATGGAGTCAAGAGAGCCTGTGACAATGGCGGGGGGCGGGGGGGAGGCAGCAGTCAGGCGTGCGACCCAGGCCATGGTCAGTAGGAGTGACAGGGTCTTGGGGAGAACACAAAGCAATGAATGGCAAAAGGGGGTGCTGTTGAACTTGAGAACCCCTCTTCTCCTTGCCAGCCCCTCCCCCCATGGACTTGAGTAAATGGAATCCTTTTGTAGCCTTGTGGGGGTCAGTGACAGTGTAAGGGACAGGAGGTGGAGACAGCATGCCAGTTGTGTGACCCTGGACAGGCCATGTCCCTTCTCTGGGGACATTTGCTCTCCAGGGCCCCTTTCAGCTCTCACATGTCACAAAAGCCCTTCATTTCTCTGTCTTTCAGCGACAGACCTGTGGACAGCTGGGCACCAGGGACTGGGGCAGGACCTCACAGCCAGCCAGGGGAACAGACGGCTGGGGACAGTGCTGTGCAGAGCATACACTGGGTTCTGGAGTCTAGATAACATGGGTGTGGGCCGGGCGCGGTGGCTCACGCCTGTAATCCTAGCACTCTGGGAGGCCGAGGCGGGTGGATTGCTCAAGGTCAGGAGTTCGAGACCAGCCTGAGCGAGACCCCGTCTCTACTAAAAAAATAGAAAGACATTATATGGACAACTAAAAATCTATATAGAAAAAAATTAGCCGGGCATAGTGGCGCATGCCTGTAGTCCCAGCTACTTGGGAGGCTGAGGCAGTAGGATCGCTTAAGCCCAGGAGTCTGAGGTTGCTGTGAGCTAAGCTGATGCCACGGCACTCACTCTAGCCTGGGCAACAAAGTGAGACTCTGTCTCAACAAAAACAAAAAAAAAAACAAACAAAAAAAAACATGGGTGTGAATTTAAGCTCAGTCCCTCCACTTGGTGTGAGAGTTCAAGCAAGTCAACTGATTTCTCTGAGCCTCAGCTTCTCCTGTAAAGCAGTAACAAAACCGACTTTTTGGCATCCGGATTCTGCCAGCTTACTGGCCGGGTGAAACCAGCTAGTAACATTCAGCCGAGTTACTTAGCCTATTTATGCCTCAGTTTCCTCATCTACGAAATGGGTATAACCAAGATACCTACCTGGAAGGGTTATTCATCATGAGATTTACATGCATTAAATATATATATACATCAATGTATGTAAGGCCCTTAGAACAGTGTGTCTAGCATATAATTATTGTATTGGTCTGTAGGAATATGTGATACAGAGGTGGCTCAGAGAAGGGTGTTTTGTGTGGGAGAAGGTTGATCTTTGGGGAGAACTGCTGTCTGTGGGTGAGCGTTCCTTACCCACCCTCAGTCCCAGAGCCCCTGTGCCCAATATCTTACCTGCAGCCTTAGGTACCCAGCCAACCCGAGACAACTCCTCACAATGGATGATTCATCTGGGTTTCCACTTCCTCAAGCCACGTTCAAGTGCCCTCAGCCTAGCAGGCTCCCCCATCATCCTGGAGCGGCCTGTCCTGCTTTTGCAAATGGGACATGGGCCCTGTCCTGTGCCTGGGAGAGGTTGCCAGGGAAAGTGGGTTGAGCCTTCCAGACACATTGGCACGCCGTTGCCCAGCAGAAAGATAAATATCACTTTGACAGCTGCTTCCCCCAGGGGGGAGCTCCTCTGGGGGGTGGGAGATGTTTTGCTCCCTTGGCCCCTGAATGCCCGGCTTTCTGCTGTGTGCCTGCCTGGTCACCTGCCCTGGGGCTTGCCCATGTGTCCAGAGAGCTGCTTAGCAACCCAGTGTAACTGGGTGACTGTGTCAACAGCTCACGACCAAAGGCTGCAAGAGGCAAGGTCCACTCACTCTGCCAAAGCCAAAGAGGGTGACACTCTTCAGCTGCCACGCTCACCCCCCTCCACGCTGAGCCTGCGGTAAGTGACATCCTGTGCCTTAGATTCACCAAGCACAGGCATTGGGACCAGGAGTCTCCACGTGAGAGACTGTCCCAGCTGGGTGGGCTTAGGGTGGGCACAGAACCCTTGCCAGGGAACAGGATTAGAGAGAGGCCTGGGATGCTGGTGCGCAGCTCCAGGAGGCAGCCAGTGGGGAGCGACAGTTCTGCAGCAGGCACCAAAGGAGCTGAGGCTCACATGTGCATGGTTACCTCCCAAGTCGTGGCTGTCCCCTCCCTCTTCTGCTACTCCCCACTCTTCCTTGAGCTGGTCCCCTATTCAGTCGCACCCTTCCTCCTCCTAGGAGATGCAGGACGCTTTTCACATAGAAAACAATGTCTGTGCCTAGAGATGGATGGTGGCTGGGACCTTCCTAGGGGATCCTCAGCCCCTGGCATTTCTGGTTCACACGGTGTGTGTTGGGGGGCTGGGTGGATGTGTGGGGGTGGTAAGGAAGGGAGAGGGGAGCTGTGGGGCCTCAGGGGAGTTTCTCCTGCAGGCCGGTTTCACTGCGAGCTCTCGCACCCGGCAATACCAATAAAGTTGATGATAATAATTAAGACCGCATAATCACTGTGTGTGTTTATTTATCTTGCAGAAGCCTCCTTCCCCTGGCCCATCATTACCTATTCCATGCTTTCGATAGGTGGTGGGTGTTTTAACTATGGCTCTAATAAAAAGTAGTAACTGCCTGTGTTTCTGCCCCCACACCCCCGGGCAGCTCTGCTGGCACCCTCTCTCCAGTGCAGGGTGGGGGGGACACTGTTCTTCCCATTTTCAGAGGGAGCAACTGAGGCAGTAAGCTGAGGATGTCCCAAAGAATGAAACCCCACATGGCAAGTTGTAACAGCAGCAAAGTTTGCCTTCTTTTTCAGGGCCTTCCTCCTCAGAGGAACTTCTCCAGTTCCATGTCCCCTGGCCCTGGCTGGCCGCTGCTGACGCCTCAGAAGACTGATTGAGCCAAGCATTTAGCCATGGCCAGCAATAATTACCACTGGGTGACATGGGCAAGTTACTCTTCACCACTGAGCATGGTATTTCCTAAATAGTAAAAAGGATCTTTGCAAAGATTAGGACCCTGTGCACAAAATGCGTTACAAACGGCAATCAACACTATTATCCCAGGGATATGTGTGCTCTTGACTCAGAGGAATAGGTGGAATTCCAAACTTCTGGAGAAGGCGTCCTAGGAGTTGGGGCCCGACCCACAATCTCCCAAGTCACCATGGTCAGCCTGCCCAGCTGTGAGGGCTCTGGAGAGGTGTCCCGGAAACAAGTGAACCCCTGAAGCCCACTGTTGGGGTGACGAGTCTCTCAGGCCCCCTCTCTCCCACTCCTCCCTCTTTTCTCCCTTGGGAAGCAGCAGCCTGGAGGTGCTCACTGCTCTCGGTGACCCAGGGGTGTAAGACCCGGACTTCTTTCCAGCTGGCGCCTGGGCCTGCAGGGGGGAACCCCACTCATCTCACGCCCCTTCCCATTTTATAGAAGGAAAACTGAGGCCAGAGGAAAGGACACTGGGAGAAGCCAGTAAAGGGCCGCGGAAAACTCTAGGGTCCAGATTTCCTTTGTCCCCTCCTACGTCCCACCCCCGCTTTTGGTTGCCGCTGCGCACCCCCTAGTCTCCCGGACTAGCAAAGACAGGCCCCCGCGCCGAGTCCCGCGGCGCATCGCCCCTTTAAGGGGCGGGCCTCGGGCCGTCTGCCCCGCTCCGCCCCCTCGGCCGCACTGCGCCTGCGCCGCGCGCCGGAGCGCAGGGGTTGGGCAGTGCCCAGTTCCGTGCAACTTTTAAGTGAGTTGCAAACTCCGCCCCGCGGCCGGCACCGGCACTGAGCGCTGGGACCGCAGCGACCCGCACGAGCGAGGCCGCGATCGCCACCCCCGCGCGGGACCAGCAGCGGCGTGCGGCGAGGGCCGAACGCCCGGTTCTGCGCGGCAGGAAGTGCGGGTCGAGCCGTAACTGCCCCAGCCGCGCGACTGTGCCCGCTTCCTACCTGCTGGGCCGCCGCGCCCCCGGTCCGCTGGCCTTCGTGTCCTCTAGGCTCCCGGAACTGCGGGTCGCAGCCAGCGGGCCGTGGGCCCCGCCTCCGCCCAGGGGCAGCCGGACCACCCCACGGGTTACCGCACCTCCGCTGATCCCTCCGTCTTAGGTCTGGCGTGAACGTCCCTCTGGGCGTCTTTCTGGGGTTGTCCCCAAAGGTTGGCAGGATGGTGTCCTGGATGATCTGTCGCCTGGTGGTGTGAGTATGGCCTCTCTCAGCCGCCCTGTCCCGGGTTGCCGTCCCACCCTGGGTGGGAGCTGGGAACGTCTGCTGCGATAGGGAACTTCCTGAGAGCCTTTGCACCGCCCCCAACACTGGCCGCAAGGGTTAACGGACCTGTACGCGGGTCTCGGGTACTGCGTGCTGACCCCTCACCCCCAGTCTCATTGGCTGGTGCCGACCCCGCCCATGCACATCCACATGCACGGTGCGCGCGTACACACACACTCACACACACCGCGAACATGCACGGGGCGAGGGCCGCAGGCCTGCTTCGGCCCCCTTGGCGAACACAAAGTAATATGGCACGTTGTGGGCGGAGAATCCAGGTGCTGCTTCTCATCTGAGCTGTCACATGACTCACAGCGCCCTGGTCTCGGCCTCCTCACTCAGCCCTGCTGCTTACCTCTCTGAGAACTCCAACACCTGGCTCCAATATTCCTGTCTGTCACCTGGCAGTGCCAGGTCTGGTGGCCCTGGGCCTGATTGCATGCCCATGGGAGGGGGCAGTCTGGTGCTCTCACCCACTTTGTGGAGTGGCTGTGCTCTCTCTCGCTCCATCACGCACCCATGGGCCACCAGTGCAGGCCTGGGCAGGCTTGGGATGTTTGTAAACAGCCGGGTGGGGTGGTGGCCTCCAGGGCACTGACTCAGGCACAGGTTGTGCAAGCCAAGCGGGAAAAACAGGGCAGGCTCTGCCACCTGGCACCCCAGTGGGGGGAGGCGGCCACCTGGGTCGGGGGCATAGTGCCCCTCACACTCTGATGGCTTCTCTTCCAGGCTGGTGTTTGGGATGCTGTATCCAGCTTACGCCTCCTATAAAGCTGTGAAGACCAAGAACATTCGTGAATATGTGAGCGCGGGGGCTGGGCAGGGTGGGGGTGTGTAGCAGAACTTGGTGAGGTGGGGAAGGTCTGGGCTGGGCCCCCCCTCCCCCAGGGGCACGGTCGTGGGGCACTTGCAGAGTGCAGTGCGGAAGAAGAGAATAGGGCCTGTTCGAGTGGGTGTGGACGGAGGGCAGGCCACAGGGGTGCCTGTGCACGATCTTGTGGGTGAAGCCATGGGGTTGGGCACTGTCCTGCCAGGTGGTGGGGGAATGCGGCAATGCCCGGGGACAGGCTCTCGGGAGTCTCCAGGCTGGGCCAGCCGGGCATGGGAGTTGGCAGGGTCCGTGCTGATCTCTGCCCCCACAGGTCCGGTGGATGATGTACTGGATCGTCTTTGCACTCTTCATGGCAGCAGAGGTCATCACGGACATCTTTATCTCCTGGTATGGGTGCCGGGGGTCGGCAGGCCGTGGGGCAGGCATGGCCCCACCTCGGCCTGGCTCCCTGGTTCACCTTGCCATCCCCCCACCAATGCTCTGACAGGTTCCCTTTCTACTATGAGATCAAGATGGCCTTTGTGCTGTGGCTACTGTCGCCCTACACCAAGGGGGCCAGCTTGCTTTACCGCAAGTTTGTCCACCCATCCCTGTCCCGCCATGAGAAGGTACCCCAGGGAGAGATGGGGAGGGAGGCTTAGGGGTAGGCATGAGGGAAAGAGCCCTGGACTTGGGTCCAGGATGCTGGGGATACCTGGGTCCTCATCCCAGTCCTGCTGCTAAGCTGTGGGACCTTGACAGGGTCTAGGCTATGTCATCTGCCAGGATAATCCAATGGGAGTGCATGTGGCTGACCTTTGAGGGTGGAAGTTGGTCTGGGATGGTGGGGTGGGCAACTGGGTGGGAAGCCTTGCTTTTGGTGTGTGTGTTCTGGGCCCCAATCTGTCGCTCCCTGGCACTGGGTGGGGGTGGGCTAGGAAGTGTGACAACCAGTGGCTTCTTAGGGTCTGCAGAGGAAGAGGGATTCTGGCTGTGCGCCTGAGCCCCCCTCCCCCCCTGGGTCTGCAGGAGATCGACACATACATCGTGCAGGCCAAGGAGCGCAGCTACGAGACCATGCTCAGCTTTGGCAAGCGGGGCCTCAACATTGCCGCCTCGGCTGCTGTGCAGGCTGCCACCAAGGTGCTCTGGTCCCCGGCTTCCACCCCCTCAGTGCCTTTCGGGCCTGTCCAGCTCCTCTGCCAGGGAGCCCAGAGATAGCAGCTGGGGAGCAGGGGTGAGAAGGGGAGGTGTTGGCAGGAGCGTGGAGCTAGAAGCTCAGACCTTCCTGGCTCCAACACTGAGCGTGAGCAGCGGTTCCTGCTCTCTTGGCCTTGGTTTCCTGTTGGTGCCACAAAGGCACAGTGCCAGAAGGTTGCTGGGTTGCTCTCAATGCTGAGTCCCAGCCGCAGTGATTAGCGAGGGTGGGCCCTTGATTTCCCCGGGCAGCTTCCCTGCCGAAGCCCCTTCCCCTAGCAGCCCCTCCCTCCCTCTCAGAGTCAGGGCGCACTGGCCGGCAGGCTGCGGAGCTTCTCCATGCAGGACCTGCGTTCCATCCCCGATGCCCCTGCCCCCACCTACCAGGACCCCCTCTACCTGGAGGACCAGGTACCCCGCCGGAGGCCACCCATTGGTGAGTGGGCAGAGGGACCCAGAGCCGCTGTGAGAGGGTGGCATCTCCCATGAGCATGGCTCCCCGAGGGCTAGAGGAAGGCCCGGCCCCAGGTCTTCAGCTTTGCCTGCCCCGGCCTGTCCTCCACACAGGGTACCGGGCAGGGGGCCTCCAGGACAGTGACACAGAGGATGAGTGTTGGTCGGATACCGAGGCAGCCCCCCGGCCACCAGCCCGGCCCCGAGAGAAGCCACTGAGCCGCAGCCAGAGCCTGCGTGTGGTCAAGAGGAAGCCACCAGTGCGAGAGGTCAGCCACGAGGACAGGATGGCGTGGGGGAGGACAGCCTGGGGGAGGGCGGCCGTGCCGGCTCTCTAGCGCACACCTCATGGCCACCTGCTCTCTCCCCTAGGGCACTTCGCGTTCCCTGAAGGTTCGGACAAGGAAAAAGGCTGTGCCCTCCGACATGGACAGCTAGGGGCTGCAGCGACTGGCCCAGTCTTACCTCGTGCCCTGCAGGGTGCCTGGGGCTGCTCAGAGGGACCTGTGGTTGCACATCTGGCCTGCCTGCGCCAGCCGCCGTGGCCCCATCTCCTGGCTCCTGGCAGACGCTGGCAGAGCCACGTGCAGGGACACACCCACGATGTACCAAAGCAAGCTGGGCCCCGGGTCCTATTTATTGCCTTTCACAGCCCTCTACCTTCCCCAGCTGTGGGACCAGAGCACGCCTGAACCCCCGCAAGCGAAACCAAAAGTCCAGCCAGCTGTGTTCATTCCTTCCTGTCCTTCCAAGTACTTGACAGCCTTTTCCAAGGCCTGGTGTGTGTGTCCTGGTTGTGTGGTTTTTGTTGGTGAATGAGGTCAGGTTTGTGAACGTTTTGATAAATAAAATACATAAAGATGTTCTGTCTCTCCCAATTTGTGTCCGCACGCCTCACATCACACACTTGAAATTAAACAGCCCACTCCGGGCCAGTCCCGGGCTAGGGCTAGGGCAGGAGGAGCCCGGTCCTCCAGAGACAGAGCCATCACCCACGGTTGCAGTGCAGTGAGTGCTGTCACGACAGCTCTTGGGGAGCTCCAAGAACACAGGTGGGACAGCGGGGACCAGTCCTGAGGAGGGGTCAATCCAGGCAGGGATTGGGCCTCGGCAGAAAGGTGTAATTGTAGAGAAACCAGTAGGAGCAACGGTGTGGAGGGGTCTCAGGCGGCATGTTAGTCCTGTGGGGATGTTGGAGCCATGCTCAGGGCTGCCCTGGGGAGACTGTTTCCTCCATGGGCCTGGGGCAAGGGGGTTTCAGGTAGCTCCGGGGTGGGCGCCTTGAGTTCTGCAAACACCCAGGTAGCTCAGGGGAGCACTGCACCTCTGAGCAGTGGCCACCAGAGGGCAGCAGCTGCCAGGATCTGGGCTGCCCCCGGCTTCCAGGTCAAGGCGGGCGGGGCTCGGAGACTGGCCAGAGCCTCGCCCTGCTGGGGCCTGGCGGAGCTCAGGCGAGGCCTCCTGTGGCCCTCGCTGCTGCTTGTGGTCACTGGTCCTTGGCCTGCCCCATCCACGGAGTCTCCTCCGCTCTGCTGAGACCCAGGCTCTCCGCCTGTGCTGGCTGCGGTCCGTGCCCTGCTCTAATCCCTGGGCAGCCGGTGCCAGCTCTGCCCTCTCCTGCCGGGGATGCTGGTCTCGCCACAGTGCCCCGGGGCGGCTCCCCTCGCCCACCTGCTTTCGATTAAGCAAAGAGGTGGGTGAGAGCGCAGGATAAGAGGGGAAACGGGGTGGTAACCCGGAGTGCCCTGGGAGAGTCCGGATTAACTCTTGGTGTGGGATTATCCGGGTTTTATTTGGGGGAAGGCACTTAATCCACTGGGGTGATTTAGCTCCTTGCAGAGGGGAGCCCAGTGGCTTCCTGTCATGGCTTTCCTTTGCATCACGGTGTCATCTCCTCATTACTTCATTCAAAAAATATTTATTGAGCACCAACCAGGTACCAGACATGTTGCTAGATAGTGTAGGGGTGCAGAGGGCAGCGATGCCAGCACCCAGAGAGTGGCTGCCCCGCCACAGACGCTGCTCTAAGTCTCTGACGTATAGTAATTTAGTCCTCATAACAATCTTGGGAGGTATATACTCTTATAATCTCCATTTTATAAGCAGGAAAATGGGCACAGAGAGGGCAAGTGATTTGCCCAAGATCACACAGCTTGTAAATGGCAGAATCGGACTTTGAACGAGGCAGTCTGGCTCCAGAGACTATGCACTTAGTCACTATGTAGTACTTAAGAAAATGAGATGTTTCTTGCCTAGGAGGCAAGGAGAAGGTACGGAATCATTTGTTTTCAGATGATTTTCTTGAATCTTCCCCCAAAGCCTGTCAGCTAGGAGCTATACCCATTTTACAGATGAAAAACTGAGGCTTGGAGAGCTGTAGCAAGTTGTCCACCATGGTGCTGCCTGTGCGCTGGGGACCCTGTCTCCTGATGCAGGAGTTGCCCGGGAATTGCCTGGGTAGGGCTGGAATGGCAGGATGCACACGCCCAAACTGGAGCAACAAAAAAAGATGAGTACATCATGAATGGACAAAATGAAACGGAAATGCAAAAGAAAGAAGAGGGGCGAGGCCTGACATTGCGGGGTGGTGAGGAAGAGTTCACTCACCCTCATTCGTAGGATGGGTGCTTAGAGTGGGCAACAGCGTCACCTGGGCCGCTTGGCTGAGATGGCGAAGCTTTGTGCTCTCCGCCCCGACAATCAGACTGCCTCGTGGCTCTGTGCAGCCTGTGCATGTTGTCCCTCCGACCGGCTCTTCCTCCGCCACCCAACTCTCTGTCCTTGTCCCATCTGCCCTTGGAACCCCACTCGGACATCACCTCCCTGGGAAGCCCTCTGCGAGCGCTCCCTCCCCGGGAGTTGCAGGCTCACCTAGACCACACGTCTCTGCTCTGGTCTTGCCTTGAGCACATCATATTTTCTCCTCCTCTGTGCTGAGACTTCATAAAGAACAGACTTGTACTTTACTCTCTGTCGCATTATCCCAGCCTGGAACAAACAGCTTAGTTTACCCAAAGTGAAATGCTTTTGCAAGTGTGCGATTTGGTGATGAAGTCCCGCTCACTCCCTGACCTCCTCCGGGAAGCTCCCCAGACTTCCCCAGGGCGGGACTCGAAGTATCTTGTCATCATTTGTTAACATGCCAAACTCCCGGATCACCATCCCACAGGGCCCAGCACAGGGCCTGTCACCTAAGTGGCCTCGAGGAGTGTTTGCCGGTAAAAGAACAAATGCACTAAGTGACCAGAAGCTCCTCAGGGGTGGGGGTGGCCTTTTGCTTTCTGTCCTGCACCATTTGGGGCCCCCTGCAAAGCCTTCAAAATGCCAGGGTCTCCAGAACACGGCTTTGGGGAATGGCTGTCCGCAATTGTATGGGTTCCAAGACATGCTGAGGCCAGAGGCGAAGGAGCAAGAAGTCCAAGTTCTGGGGCATTTCTGGGCAAGCACACACGTGATCCTGAGGCTCGGGGCACTGGGTGTCAGCTGGGCTTCCCTTGGAGCCGCTCCTGCCCCTCTGAGAAACACCGCGGAGACTTCACCTCTGCCCCAGCGTGGTCGCCCTCTGGGCGGAGTTCCTGGTCCTCCCTTCAGCCCCTCTGGCCTGGCCTCTAGTGGGATCCCAGGCTGTACTCCAGCCTCCCCGGCACCCCCAGCCTCTTCTCACTGCCAGCCAGCGCGCCCACAGCGTCCCCAGGCAGGGCCAGCGTGGCCAGCCCCCTGGGAGCTGCACCCCTCGGCGTGGTCCTGGGCTCCCTCCTCAGCCTCCCCACCACCTTGTCTGCCTCCCGGAGGCTTCCTCCACTGCCTCCCAGTTTCTGGGTGCAGTGGACCCTTGAGTCCTGCCTCCCTCCTGCCTTTCCCCTCCTCCCACCATCCTTTGGCCTCTTCAGGCATCATCGCCGACCCTCCGGGCCTGTGGCCCCCGGTGTCCTGGTCCCATCACAGCCTCTGGCCTCGGGCGTACACTGGCCCCACTGCCTGGCCTCTAGTTCCCGCACCCCCCTGGCCTGGGCTGAGCTGGGGCATCTCTGGCTCCATCCCCCACCCACATCAGGCCTGGGCCCCCATGGCTGGGCAGGGGCAGAAGCCTGGGCAGGAGAATGATGCCTGCTGCCACAGAAATCCCTGGGCCAGTGGGTGTTGTAGGCACGGGGTCCTGAGCCCAGGGCAGAGTGGGGTGAGGTGGGCAGCCCGCTGAGCAGCTTGCGGGGGAGGGGAGGGGTGCTGGGGAGGGGTGCTGGGGAGGTGTGGGCTAAGAAGAGGAATTAGGTCAGGGCTGTGGGTGGGTGGGCGAGGGGGGGATGGCATCTGCCACAGAGCTTCCTTCTGGCTCCAAAAGCATCTCCACACTTCCCTTCCCCTCCCCCTCCCCCCAGGTCCTGGGAGAATTCTCCCGGTATCCCCCTCCCCCACGCCCCCCCCATTGCCACAGGGGTGGGGAGCAGGGTGGGGGGAGGCCAGCCTCAGCTGTCTGAAGGATGGAGGGGCTGGGAAGCAGGGCTAGGTGCCCAGACGGCCGCGTGTGTGGGAGGGGATGTCCTCAGATGCCCTCCACCCGGCAGTCCCCGCTCTGACGTGGGTGCCCCCCCTTTCCCCGCCCGGATTAGTGGCAGCTTGGCCTGACTCTCCGGGGCTCCTTCCCCCGCCCCCGCCTGCTGCCCTCCCCTGGGCAGGGGGCTGCTCCTCCGAGGGGCACTGTGCTTGCCCAGGTAAGGGGCTCTGGGGACGGCGTGAGGGCAGCCGGCTCGTGAGTGCTGCCGTGCCTGTCAGCACAAGTGTGTGTCAGCGTGTGCGTGTGTGGTGTGTGTGTGTCAGTGCGCCAGGGGTCGGTGCGGGGCTGGGGCCGGGCCCACGTGTGGCCGGGGGTGCTGGTCAGCTTGCCTTTGTCCACGAGCCTAGCGTTGTGTCCACGGCTGTGTGGCTTTCCTTCTGTGTTGTGTCTTTTGTGTGTCTCCTCAGCTCTGCTCCGTCCTCAGGCACAGAACAGCCGGGTACAAGGACTCTGTGGCCTGTGGCATGGGCTCCACAGCAGGAGGGGAGCTGGGTGAGGGTCAGGAAGGGGTCCTTTCCCCACCCTGGCCCCCACAGGCCCCTGGGCACTTCTGGAGCCTGTCCCAGAGCCCTGCTCTAGTCCAGGGACTGTGACCTGACAAAGCAGACATGGCAAGGGGGGGTGGGGGAGAGATGTCTGTCCCAATCCCCAGGGACAGTCCTCATCGCCTTTGGGGATGACAGCGACAGGCCCGCCGGGCTCTGGACAGCCCAGGCTTCCACCCTGGCTTCTTCCAGGCCCCAAGCCGCAGGAATCTCCCCGGGGCGCTCCCACAAGCTGAGGGAGGCCAGAGGACACAGATGGGGGACCACAGGCACACTCCAGCCATCCCCCCCTCCTTCTTCACCCATGGAGCCAGTCTGGGGGTGGGAGGCCAGGCGTCTGGGCCTGGGGATTCCAGGCCACGCTGGACCCTCCAAAAGCACCTTTGTGGGCACACTGAGGTCCGGCCACCCCCAGGGGAGCTGGGGGAGGAAGGCAGTGTTAACTCAGTCATGTAAACAGCCCCCCCCCAGCCTGCACCACCACAGAGCTGGCCTCTGGGGGCTCCACAAGGCGGTGGGTGAATCCATGCCAACATGGTCCAGGTCCTGCCTGGTGCACGCGCCTTTAGACCCCTTCCCAGGACCCCTCCTCCTCTCCTCGACTGGTGGAAGGCCCCGGCCCTTGGGAGGAAGGCTGGGGCTCTCCAGGGATGGTGGTGTGACTTGGGACAGGCTGGAGGCGTCCAGAACCCATCCCTCCCGTGGGATGGGAGAGTCGGGGGGCTGCTCCGTCCCAGGCTGGGAGAAGGCGGGCTGAGGGTGTCTTCCACAGGGAGGCAGGGGCGTTGAGGGTGGGAGGTGGGTGCCCGAGGGGAAGGGAAGTGCCCGTTGGGCGTGTGGGTTTCTGTGTGAGTCTGAATCTGTCTGTGTGTGTCTGAATCTGTCTGTGTGTGTCTGTGCTCTGGAACCGCCCCCGCAGAGGAGCCGGGATGCTTCCTCGGGTGGAGGGCGCCCTACTTTCCCATTTCTCTCGTGCTCCCTGCTTGCTCCTGGGAGCCACTCCCATGGGCTCCCCTCCAGAGCTGGGCCCGGAAGCACTATGAACCCTGGGATGGGACAGAACCCCAGAGTGCCGGGCTCCTGCGGTGGCCCGGCTCATCTGGCCTCATCACCTCTCTGACATTTGGTGAAACGAAGGCCCTTAGACCAGGGATGGACTAGAGCCCAGGCCTTCCCAGAGCTCCTGAGCCACGGCCCTTGGTGCCCCTGGGCCCTGGGAGGGGGTTTGGGAGGGAGTTGGGGTGGGGGGCCGTCAGGAGCCGCTTGTCTAAGTGAGGATGAGGCAGGGCAGGCGCGACGGTGGGGTGTGCCAGGTGCCAGAGCTGGAGAGGACCAAAAGCAGTGGTCCAGCAAGCAAGGCCCAGCTGGCGTGGGTCAGAGCACCCATCACTGACCCGTGAGAACCTGACTGCCCCTGCCAGCTCTGGCACTGCCCCCTCCCAAGCGCCCCGCCCCAGCACCCCCGGGGGCACCACGCCCCACCATGGCCTGGTCCGGCCCCTCCCGCCCTTTGCTCCAGTTCCCGGGCTTGGCACCTATAGTGGGGGTGCTGCCCGCCTGCCAGGCTCCGAGGCCGGGCCCACGGGAGGGTGGGGCGGCTGGGAAGCTGGCACGCTGCCCTGGGGGAGCCTCTCTCGGCAGGCGCCCGGGTGCCGCGGGGGGGAGGGGGGAACAAAGGGCTCATTCTCCCCGTGCGCAGCCGGTGGCATCGCCGGGGCGTTGGCGGAAGCCCCCGGGGCCCGGGAGGGGGCAGGCCCAGGCGGGGCCGCCGAATCACGGGCTCCTGTTTCCCGCAGGGTGCTGGAGGAGGAAACCGGCGGAGCAGCTTCCCCACTCTCAGTTGCGCGTCTGGCGATGGCGATCAGAGGTCCTGCTGCGCTCTCCGCCGCGCTCTCCCTCCATTAGCCGCGCTGCGCGGTGCTGCGCCCTCGCTGGTGCCTATCTCCTGGGTCCCGGGATCGGCCCCCCTTGCGGGAACGACCCCCTCCCCCGGCCCCTCGGCCTTTCCCCCCACTCGGCCACCTCCGACCCGGGGCGCGCGTTCCCCCCGGCCCGGCTCCGTCTCTCCCTCCGGGGGCACCCGCTCCCTAGCCCCGGCCCGGCCCTCCCCGCGGCGCAGCACGGAGTCTCAGCGTCCCATGGCGCAACCCACGGCCTCGGCCCAGAAACTGGTGCGGCCGATCCGCGCCGTGTGCCGCATCCTGCAGATCCCGGAGTCCGACCCCTCCAACCTGCGGCCCTAGAGCGCCCCCGCCGTCCCGGGGGAGAGCGAGCGCGAGAGCGCTGAGCGGAGAGCGGGAGACCGCGTCCTCGCCCGCCGGCCGGGAGGCCCCGGAGCCGGCCCATGGGGAGCGGGTGCCCGGCGCCGGCCAGGACGACCGCCGCCCGCGCCGCGCCCGGCCCGTGAAGCCCAGGTAAGCGCCGAGAGGGGGCGCCGGGGGCGCGCCTCCTGGGGACACTGAGGCGAGGGATTTCTGAGTCGAGCCCGCGGCGCCCGCAGGGAGCGAGGTGCCTGGGCCCCTCTGGCTGGGCCACACATCCCAACATCATCGGAAAGTTAGGACGCCGGACCCGGCGGGACGGCGGCGGGCTCCAGAAAACCTGGCGCCCTCTGTCACCTCCCTCCTGGGGCCAGCCGAAGGGACCGCGCCAAGAGAGCGCTGCGGGGCTGGTGCCACCTGTCATCCCCGTCCCTTGTACGCACGTTCAAGTTTCCCTCCCTTGCCTCTCTCTGGGGCCCAGCCCGCTTTCCCCGCCTCCTTCCCTCCCCCCTCGCCGCCGCCGGGCTGCAGGGCTGCAGGGCTGCAGTTTCCAGCGGCGGCGGCCGGCTGGGCTGGGCGAGGGCAGCTTGACCCATCCAGCTGAGGCCTCGTAATCCCCCTCTCCTGCGCTGGCTCACTCGTCCCCTGGGGCCAGGGTGGAGATCCTGGCCCCCAGCAGTTGTCCTGGGACTCCGCTTGAGAAGCCCAGAAACTGCAGAGCAGAAGAGGCAGGCTCAGGGCTGCTCAGGTGTAGGGAGAGACCCGCCACAGCCCTGGCGGGCAGCCCTCCCCAGTGACTCCAGCCTGCTCTGCCTGCACGTGCCACCCCTACAAGCCTGGCTGGGGCTGTGGGCTGGGCGTGCGCAAGCAGCATCCCCAAAACCACAGCTGCAGTATGGGAAGAGTCCTCTGCGACTCACACCCCATTTCACACAAGGGCACACTGAGCCCCAGAGGAGGGACATGACTCGCCCAAGGCCATGGCTGAGTCAGAGCCACGATCCAGTGTTCTTGTCTTCCCAGTTCAGTGCCTTCCATTGAGCTCACCTTTTGGGTTCTTGCTTTCTGTCCAACCCCATGACCTGTGACCAGGTTCCTGGCTCAGTGAGGCCAGAATATGCCCTCCTAGAAATGGCAGCTTCTGCTTGAGGGGCTGTGGCCCAGGTGGGCTTTCAAGTCCCAGGAATTTGGGGGAAGGGGTGAGCTCCTCACACTGGAGCATCCCACCCAGGCAGGGTCCTTCTGGCTGCATGCGGCTAGGCAGCATGTCGCCCGGCTGTGGGCTGGTACTTGCCTTACTGGTTTGAGCCACCCCGGTGCTGCCAGGGCGGTGCCCGCTCTGTGCCAGGTGGTAAGGTGCTTGGGGCATGTGCCCAGGGAGCTCATGCTTTGATGGTTGTGCTCCAGGACCCCCTCTGGGCAAGCCCCATGAGGACAGGAGAGTGATGGAGAGTACGCCCAGCTTCCTGAAGGACACCCCAATCTGGGAGAAGACGGCCCCTGAGAACGGCGTTGTGGGACAGGAGCCGGGCACTCCGCCTCGAGACGGCCTGCACCGTGGGCCGCTGTGCCTGGGAGAGCCTGCTCCCTTCTGGAGGGGCGTCCTGAGCACCCCGGACTGCTGGCTTCCCCCTGACTTCCCCCAGGGCCCCAAGGACACGCTCCCTCTTGTGGAGGGTGAGGGCCCCCAGAATGGGGAGAGGAAGGCCCACTGGCTGGGCAGCAAGGATGGACTGCGCTGGAAGGAGGCCATGCTCACCCACCCACTGGCATTCTGCGGGCCAGCGTGCCCACCTCGCTACAGCCCCCTGGTTCCTGAGCATAGTGGTGGCCATCCCAAGAGTGACCCAGTGGCCTTCCGGCCCTTGCACTGCCCTTTCCTTCTGGAGACCAAGATCCTGGAGCGAGCTCCCTTCTGGGTACCCACCTGCTTGCCACCGTACCTGGTGCCCAGCCTGCCCCCAGAGCGTCCATGTGACTGGCCCCTGGCCTCGCACCCCTGGGTGTACTCCGGGGGCCAGCCCAAAGTGCCCTCTGCCTTTGGCTTAGGCAGCAAGGTGAGTGCAGGGACAGGCAGGGGACCTGGGGCTCAGGCCATGCAAGGTAGCTCAGTGGTCCCAAGGGTCCTGCCAGCTTCCACCCCCCACGTTGACCCTAAGCCATCCCTCCTGTGGGCAACTCCATCTCGCTAGACCTCCCCTGCACTCAGCCCCTTGCTGTGCTGACTCATCCATTGCCCTCCCTGGGCAAGGCCCTGGGAACTCCGGCCTTGGAATGCGTGGCCTGGCCCTGGGTAGAGAAGGTGGGCAGGCAAGACCCCTCTATCTAGGAGCAGGATGTGTGGGTTACCCCAACAGCCTGTGTCCAGGGCACCTCCCGCACAGGTGACCTCCACATCCAAGGATGAGATTTTTAAATATTTAAAAAACAGTATGGTACAGGACGCCAGACAATCCAAGTAGATCTTGGATGGCCTTTGGCGTGCCAGGCATTAGTCCTGTGGCTGCTGGATTGTGAGGAAGTCTGAGATTCCTGAGGGCCGTGCGTGTCTGGGGGCAGCCAGGGAAGCTGGGGGTGGGCAGGGGGAAGAGGGAGCGCGAGGTAGGGCAGCGCCATTTGTTAAGCAGGATGTGAGCTCTTCAATATTTAGGCCCTGGGATGCAAAGGCAGCACAAGCTTACCCCTTTCTCCTCTCTTTAGGGCTTTCACCACAAGGATCCCATTCTCGGGCGGGCCAAGGAGCCCGGGGCAGCTGTGGAACCTGGGCTGTTGGGCTTGGCCCCTGGTGGGCACTTGCAGAGAGCCAGGGAGGCGGAACGCCCCTCACTCCACCAAAGGGATGGAGAGACAGGAGCTGGCAGGCAGCAGAATCTTTGTCCGCTTTTCCTGGGGCATCCGGGCACTGTTCCCTGGACCCCCTGGCCTGCTTGTCCCCCAGGCCTCGTTCACACTCTCGGCAACATCTGGGCTGGACCAGGCAATGGGAGCCTTGGGTACCAGCTGGGGCCACCTGCCATACCACGGGGCCCCTCTCCTGGGCCTCCTACCACCCAGGGACGCTGTTGTTCATCCCACCCACCTGCTAAGGATGGGGGTCTCGGCCCTTGTGGGAAGTGCCAGGAGGGCCTGGACGGGGGTACCAGTGGGTCTAGTGATTCCAGCGAGGAAGTGAGCAAGGCCACTGATCCCAGGGCCTGCCTCCCCAGCCACCACACCAAGCTGAAGAAGACATGGCTCACGCGACACTCTGAGCAGTTTGGATGTCCAGACGGCTGCCCTGGGGACGAGGAGAGCCCGGCTGCCCGGCTCCGGGCCCCTAAGAGGGCAGGCAGCCCTGAGGTCCAGGAGGCAGTGGGCAGCCCAGCCCCCAAGCGGCCACCTGACTCTTTCCCAGGCCCTGCGGGGCAGGGGGCCAGGGCTTGGCAGGAGGCGCTGGACACAGCAAGAGGGAGCAAGGCGGAGGCAGGACAGCATGACGACCACAGAGGTGAGGGGCAGGGGAGGGACTGCAGGGAGCCTTGCTTGGGAGGGGCAGCCAGGGCTGGGGCTTTGCAGGGGCTGGGGACCGTAGACCCTTTGTGAGTGGATCACACCCGGTTGTCAAGTTCCCCACCTGGACTGTGCTGGCTCTTTGGGAGTTCCTCAGCATCTACAGGCCAGAGCCTCCCAGCAAGTGGCTTCCGTCTCTGTCTCCTCCCAAGCCATGGTGTGTTGGTGGCCATATAATGACATGGTTCAGAGCATGGGCTCTGGAGTCAGAGTGCCTGGTTCCTGACTTGGCTGATTGGTAGCTGTGTGACCTTGGGTGAGTTACTTCACCTCTCTGGGCCTCAGTTTCTTCATCCATAAAATGGGGATGAAGATGGCACCTGCCTCATGAAGACAGCTGCAAAACTGAAATGCTATCATAATTCACAACAAAGGCTCTGAAGAATTCCTGGCTCTTAGTAGACGATAAGTGTTCACTGCCATGACTATTTGTGCCCCGAGTCCCCACTGGGGGATTACCTCTCCTGAAGGACCCCTCGTCCTGCCTCAGGGACGGCTGCTCTCCTGGCTAGATGGATTGTGGAGACTCATTTTGGACTCTGCCATTCCAAAGGGCTTTGGGCACGTCCTGGAGCCCTGGGTCACACCGTGCCTTTCACAGAGGGTTGCAGCACAGCTGGCCCCGGACTCAGTCTTGGGGATCACTTCTCTTTCTCAGACTCCTGGACTGCTGGTCCTGGCACAGGACTCTCTCACGGCCTTGCCCAGATGCCCCTGCACCTGGCACGGGTCTGTCTGCACCCGCCTGGGCCTGGCTGGGCCGGGAAGTCGCTGGCCCCTTCGCCTTCTTGGGTTACTGCACCTGTGGCCTGTGTTGAAACTCTCTGGCCTTCTCACCTTCCGGCGCCCCCCGTCTGTGTTGGGACTGTCTCCTCACGCTGTCACACAGCCAGCGGTGTCACTAAGCCCTCAGTGGAGCTATCCAAAGTCTACGCTGGCTGGATCCTGCACTTGTGTCAGGGCGATCGCCCCAGCTGCCCACAGCCCTGGGTGCAACACACCAGATGACCCCTGACCTCACGGATGTCCGCGTCATGGCAGGCTCCCTGCGCAGCCTTGCGTGCGAACCTTCTCGTCGCCTGGTCCGCTCTCGCTGGTTCTGAATTAGGCTTCGTAGACCTGGGGCGAGGGGCCGGGCTGGCTCTGTGTGCGGACGGCGCGGACGCTACGGCAAGGGCTGGGGTTTGCCAAATCCCAGGAAACCCAGACTCCTGACCAGCCCGCATTGTCCCCTCAGGACCCCAAGATGGCCGGGCCAGCCTCCAGGACCCTGGGCTTCCAGAAATACCATGCATGGCTCTCCCTGCAGGCCTCGCCCAATGCCAAAGCTGTGCCCAGGCAGCTGGAGACGGGGGAGGGCTGGCCTGCCACTCCCAGCAAGTGCGGAGGTGAGCCCGTCGTCCTGGGGGCCCCCACATCCTGCCCTGGGGGCTCCATCCTCACCCTCCTCCACCTTCTCTCCAGATTGCCTTTGGGAGGGGCGCGGCAGCAGGAGGAAGACACAATGGCCAGCTCCAGCTGCCAGGATGGCCGGGGGTCTGGCCCAGAGGCCCCGCTCAGCACGGGCCTTGCCAAGCAGCTGCTCAGTGGTTTGGGGGACCGATTGTGCCGCCTGCTGCGGAGGGAGCGGGAGGCCCTGGCCTGGGCACAGCGGGAAGGTGAGCAGGACCTCCTGGGCCCCCAGGTGTCCCTCCCCCACCCCCACTCACGCTGCCGGTACCTGCCCCACTTTGCCTGTACTCCTGGCTTAGGCTCTTGGTCAATGCTGAAGTTTCTGGCCTGGCTGGGGGATGTTGGGAAGGTGTCATCAAACCTGGTGCAGCCCAATTCTCTCGGAGTTTTGGGGCTTTTGGGCCAAGCAAGACTGAGTGCCAAGAGCCCTGGCAGGCAGGGGCACTCCTAGAGATCGGTGGGACCAGGGCTGATGGCAGAGACGGGCGGGCGCTAGGCTGCTTGCTCTGGCTCCAGGCTGTCCCTCCAGCCGCCCTTCCCCAGCCCCAGACAGTGGTCTCTGTAAACACACAGCCTGGGCCCACAGGTCACTCCCTGGGTGGAGCTCATGGGGGGCTCCCTCTTGTCCCAGAAAGGCCAGACCCAGCCCCCTTGGCATTTCCCAGCCGGCTCCTGCCGCTGCCAGCCTGGATTCCCGGCACACACACCACCCATCCTTCCCTTCCCAGCTCCCTTGAACTTGGCCATCCCCTCGGGCCTTGGCGCTGGCCGTTCCCTGGGTCTGGAATGCCGCGCTCCGCCCTTCCTACCTGGTGAATGAACACTTACTCATCCTCCGGGCGCTTGGGAAGCTCCCCGCACCCCCATCCTTCTGTCCCATTTTCAGACTCTAGCGCCCGCTCAAGGTGCCAGAGTCATTGCCACGTTTATGGGTCTCTCTCCCTGCTTGGAAGGCACGAGGAGGGCAAGGGCCAAGTCCTGGCCGGCTTTGAGTCCCCTGCGCCCAAAGTGAGACACCACTAGGTGGCTTGTGCTCAGGGGCACCTACCTTTTCTACCTGCCAACAACGGCTTAGTCTGAAACTTTGCTCTTAAACTAACCCACTCCCGGCTGGATGCGGCGGCTCACACCTATAATCCTAGCACTTTGGGAGGCCGAGGTAGGGGGATTGCTTGAGGCCAGGAGTTTGAGACCAGCCTGGGCAACATATCAAGACCCCTGTCTCTGCTACAAACATTTTTTTAATTAGCTGAGCATGGTGGTGTGCACCTGTGGTCCCAGCTACTCAGGCTGAGGCAGGAGGATCACTTGAGCCCAGGAGCTTGAGGTTACAGTGAGCTATGATCAAGCCACTGCACTCCAGCCTGGGTGACAGAGTGAGACCCCATCTCTTAAAAAAATAAAAAACCCCCACTCCTTTGGGTAAGGGCAGCAGCGGCTCTCCTGGAGGGAGTGCCACCTGACCTTGGTCACCATATGTTGCCATTTCCGGTAGCACGTGGGGCTTGGGAGGGAAGGAGGTGGAGCAAGGAATGTGCTGGAAGTGGTGTGGGTTAGTGATTCGGGGCCAGTGGGAAGTCCCTGGGGCAAGGCCCGGCGTGGGGAGCTGAGGCCTCCAGTGTCCCTGGGAAGGGTTGGCTGGAGAGGACAGCTTCTGCGGGGTTCTCGACAGGGCTGCAGAGCAAGTAGGGGTGACTGTGTCCCTTCCCTGGGAGTCCCCTCCATGGAAACTGCTCCCCGCCTCTCCCCACCCCTGCCCGGAGGCTGCCCACGTGAGGGCCCCCCAGGGGGCCATCGCCTTCAGCCCTCTCACCCTGTTCTCTCCCGCGGTCAGCAGGCCAGGGGCCAGCCGTGACAGAGGACAACCCAGGCATTCCACGCTGCTGTAGCCGTTGCCACCATGGACTCTTCAATATCCACTGGCGATGTCCCCGCTGCAGCCACCGGCTGTGTGTGGCCTGCGGCCGAATGGCGGGCGCTGGGAGGACCGGGGAAAAAGCAGGTAGGAGAAGACAGGGCACGGAGGTGGGAGGGAGGGGGTCGCAGTAGGACTGCTCTGAGGCTGTGGCCATTTCTCTCCTCAAAAAGCCCCTGTCACTCCCTGCCTAGCCCCAGCCACAACTGACCAAAGCCCCTCAGAGCAGACTTCCCCTGTCCCCAGATCAGAGGGCCACCCCACCTCTGAACGAAGTCAAGTGTCCCCTCTGTGCTGCCCACTTAGCTCAGCTCGCACCTGCTTAAACCTGTTGTAACTCTGTGATGTGGACATGCTGCCTCCGTTTTCCAGGTAAGAAAATCTCAGAGAGGTTAAGTGACTTGTCCAAGGTCACGCAGCTAGTAAGTGTTGCAGCCAGGATTTAGACTCAGGTCTTCTGATTCCATCCTGTTCTCTTCACTGTGGTCAGCTTTCTCTCCCTTGGCTTAACTTGGCTACTTGACAGCTTGGAATTTCCTGGTGTCCCAACAGACATGGCCAAAAAGAGTTCCAGGGTCGGATGTGTTTTGGAACATTCTCTTCTATATGGCTCTTGCAAAGCATCCCAGCGTATTAAGCCCTCTGCATTCTAAAAGCAAAGAATCCTGTGTCACCGTGCAGCCCAAGTTTCCCAGAAAGCACATGGTTTTTGGCTTGTTGGGCTCCCTGATTTAGATATCCTTGCCCTTTCTTCCCTGACCTTGACCTGTGGTTACCTTGATGTCTGGCCCTGCAGCTTCTCCTTCCCACCCCACAGGCTCGCAAGAGCAGTCCACAGAGGAGTGTGCCCAGGAGGCTGGGCACCCTGCCTGTTCCCTGATGCTGACCCAGTTTGTCTCCAGCCAGGGTGAGGCATTTTGGAGGGGCGGGGCGTGCAGAGGGTGGCTCCCCAGGGAGATCAGCTTCCCATGTGGCCGTCCCTCCCTCTGGTGCCATGCCCTTCTGCTTCCTGGGGTTGCCTGCTCCCCTGCACTCACCACCGAACTCCATCTCTCCTCTTCACCCCCCACCCAGCTTTGGCAGAGCTGAGCGCTGCAATGCACCAGGTCTGGGTCAAGTTTGACATCCGGGGGCACTGCCCCTGCCAAGCTGATGCCCGGGTGTGGGCCCCTGGGGATGGGGGCCAGCAGGTAAGAACCAGGCCATGGCCCAGGTGACAGAGGACTAGCTGGTGGGCCCCCGGATAGGGCAGTGTGCCTGCAAATGCCTGACCCTTGTGGGGGGTTGGCCCTTTCCTTTCAACGGGGTGAAGAGGGAGAAGGAAGCCGGTGGAATCAGGCTTCCCCGCCCTGGGAATTGGAGCCACGCAGAGAGCCGGAGCATCTCCCCCCGCCCCGCTCTAGAAGTCCTCCCTGCCTGCGTGGAGTCCTGTCCCCCTCTGTGCCTATTCTAGCTCAGCACTTGCCATGCCAGTGGGGCATGTTGGCGCAGCTGTGTCCCCAGGGCACTGCCTCCTTCAGGAGAAGCACTGGTCCACCTTCTTGGTGTTCCCGGCACCTGACACATAGCAGGTGCTCCGTGAGCACTTTGCAAAGCTTTTATGAAGTTCATGTTTTTATTAGTCATCCATTCAAGAAATAGTTCACTGAATGCATTTTGTGTGTCAGACACTGTGCTACACACCCATCGTGGAAAATTTGGGAAATACAGACAAGTTTAAGGAAAAAAACACCAATGACCTCTCACGCCACCCTTAACATTTCGACATATTTCTTTCCAGTCATTTGTCTCCATTTTTATTCATGTCTATGTTAGTGCACACTTTAAGACTGTGCCGTATGCAGAAGTCCACGGGCAACTTTTCCCACCTAACATTGTACCCCATAATGTTTTGCTCCTAGAAACACAATTTTAGTACTTGCAAGAGCCCATGGTTAATTCTCGTGGGTTGAGTTGTGTCTGCCAGTTTTTAAAATCTCTGCTTGGATTGGGGGGTGGTGGATGCATTTCACAGAAGGAACTGACAGAGAAAACGCCCCCAACTCCACAACCTTCCTGTAATGGGGACACCAACAGGACCAAGGACATCAAAGAGGGTAAGCGGCTCCTCCTGCCCCAGGGACTGTGCGGGAGGGAGGCTGGGCCAGAGTTTGGGGCAGGAGGGGAACAGGCAGCCAAAGTGTCCAGTAATCTCCGTCCCTCCTCTTGCGATAAGTCTCCTAACCGCCTCTCGGCCAGACTCCCCTTCTGAGCCCCTTCTTTTTAGAGGTTCTGCCTTCAGGAGAGGTGGTGGGGATCGGGGGCCCAGGGCAGGGTTGAGGTCGGGTGCTGGTGCCTCGGCCAGGACTCGAGGCAAGCGTGTCATGGGCAGTGGAGCCTTGAGAGGAGGGTGAGGGGCGAAATGTGAAGCCCCTCACCATGTGCCTCCCCGACAGAAACCCCGGACTCCACGGAGACCCCAGCAGAGGACCGTGCTGGCCGAAGGTCCCTGCCTTGCCCCTCTCTCTGCGAACTGCTGGCCTCTACTGCGGTCAAACTCTGCCTGGGCCACGAGCGGATACACATGGCCTTTGCCCCCGTCACCCCGGCCCTGCCCAGTGTGAGCAAGGGCACGGAGGGAGGGCTGGGAGCCGGGGCGGAGGCTGGGGCCGGCCCTCCGTGCAGGGCCGGGCGGTCCTGAGCCCTCCTGCCCCTCCCCCCGCAGGACGACCGCATCACCAACATCCTGGACAGCATCATCGCGCAGGTGGTGGAACGGAAGATCCAGGAGAAGGCCCTGGGGCCGGGGCTGCGAGCTGGCCCAGGCTTGCGCAGGGGCTTGGGCCTGCCCCTCTCCCCAGTGCGGCCCCGGCTGCCACCCCCCGGGGCTCTGCTGTGGCTGCAGGAGCCCAGGCCTCGGCGAGGCTTCCACCTCTTCCAGGAGCACTGGAGACAGGGCCAGGTGACGCTCCCTGCCACCGCCAGCCAGGGCCTCACCTACCCCCAGGGCTGGGTCCCCACGCTGTCCTGGCGCCTTTGTGACACACCCACCCCGCCCACGCCAGCGCCCCATCCATTCTCCTCCTGTCCTCCCTCCTCTCCCACTACAGCCCGTGTTGGTGTCAGGGATCCAGAGGGCATTGCGAGGCAGCCTGTGGGGGACGGAAGCTCTTGGGGCGCTTGGCGGCCAGGTGCAAGCTCTGGCTCCCCTCGGGCCCCCACAGCCCACAAGCCTGGGCAGCACAACATTCTGGGAGGGCTTCTGCCGGCCCGAGAGTAAGTGCCCCTGCCCGGGTGGAGGGAGCCAGGAGCCTGAGCCCCAGGGGCTGGGTGGCACAGGGGTCCCAGTGTGACCTGGGGGTGGGAGCAGGCCCAGGGCAGAGACTGGACTCGTGTGCTGCTGTCACTGGGGCAGGGGCCTCTGGGACAAAGGCCATTCTATCTCTCCCCCAGTTCGCCCGAAGTCAGACGAGGGCTCTGTCCTCCTGCTGCGCCGAGCTCTGGGGGACGAGGACACCAGCAGGTGCGTGTGGTACCAAGGGCCAGTCCTACCTCCCTGGCCAGCCCTCCCGCCCTCCTTCGTCCCCACGCGAACCCTGTGACCCTCAGAGATCCCATGCTGCCCTCTGGGAGTTACTCCAGCAGTGGGGGCTGTGACAGGGTCTCTGGTGTCTGGCTTGGGTCTCCTGGGCATGACCCTGTCCCCTTCCCCAGGGTGGAGAACCTGGCTGCCAGCCTGCCACTCCCGGAGTACTGTGCCCACCACGGGAAACTCAACTTGGCCTCCTACCTCCCGCCGGGCCCTACCCTGCGTCCGCTGGAGCCCCAGCTCTGGGCAGCCTATGGTGCGTGTCCCCTCCCCTCCTGCCCACTCCTTGTTCTGGTACCTATTGTCTCGGGCACATGTGCGTCTGTGCCAAGGCCCTGGGGCCGAAATGCTTCTGTGTGTTCTCAACTGTTCTTTCTTCACCTCCATGCAGGTGTGAGCCCACACCGGGGACACCTGGGGACCAAGAACCTCTGCGTGGAGGTGGCTGACCTGGTCAGCATCCTGGTGCACGCCGAGGCACCGCTGCCGGCCTGGCACCGGGTGCAGAAAGGTAGGTCCCCGGCTGGAGACGGGCCGTGCAGGAGCGGGCAGGCTGCAGGTGTGCACACCGGCCCACCTGAGCGCTCCCCTCCGTCAGACTTCCTTTCAGGCCTGGACGGGGAGGGGCTCTGGTCTCCAGGCAGCCAGGTCAGCGCTGTGTGGCACGTGTTCCGGGCACAGGACGCCCAGCGCATCCGCCGCTTTCTCCAGATGGTGAGGAGGGAGCCGGGGGCCCTCCCCTTGCCCCCACCCAGCCCCAGGAGCTCGTCCCGTCCGCCCACCTGAGCGCCCACCTGAGTGTGTGCTCCCTGTGTGCTCGCTCCCCGCCCCACTCCCTCAGGTGAGCTGGACAGTCTCGTCTCAGACCGGTCAGAGTGGCAGGTGGGGCCCGCAGGTCAGCGGTGGGGCTCAGGGAGAGAGCGGGGCCCACGGCGGGAGGGCGGACCCGGTGCTGCAGTGAGGGCAGCAGCTGCCACGGGCCGGGTACAGGGCGCACGGCACAGGGCCTTGGGTGCGATATCCCAGTTAACTGTCACCACCTCCCCACTGAGGCAGGCACTGCCACTGTCCCAATTTGCAGGTGGGAAAACCGTGGCTCAGTGGTACCGCTGGGATCTGAGCCTATGTCTGTCGCAGCCCCAGGTCCCTGCACTGTGCTCTCCCTGGGGGCAGGCGGCCTCCTCTCCTTGCGCTGTGGGCTGGGGGTGGCCGGGGGACAAACGGGCACCTTTCTGAGACACTGTCCTGCTGCGTTCCTTTCGGCATCTGCACCTTCTGAGGGGAGGTTTCCTGGAGGGGGTGCTGCTGGAGGTGCCGGCAACCAAGGGGCTGCAGGTGGCTGCATGGCCGGGGACGGAGAGATGGGCCTGGGAGGGGCTGGGGACAGAGAAGGGGCTGGGGGTGGGTGCGGGGGCAGGAGGCTCCCAAGGGCCAGGGGAGGGGAAGGCCAGGGGTAAGGTTAGGGCGGTCCCAGTGGTCCCAAAGTCCAACTGAACCCTGATTGTCCTGGGGAAAAACACCCACCAAGTGTCACCCCTTGCTAAGGCACACACACACAGACATGCAGAGGACAATGTGGTGTCCACCACCC
Organism: Eulemur rufifrons; assembly: GCF_041146395.1. Lineage (NCBI taxonomy): Eukaryota > Metazoa > Chordata > Mammalia > Primates > Lemuridae > Eulemur > Eulemur rufifrons. Next base: position 8,783,871 of record NC_090994.1, read on the forward strand.
TCCCGCCCACAGGCACGCACGCGTGTGGATGTGCACACAGTTGCTGGGACACGCAGATGGCAGCACACCTCCATACACAGATGGCCGTCTCGGCTGGGTGTGGCCGGCCGTGGGCTGTCCCAACCCGATGACTCATGCGGAAGGCGGAGGGGCACATTCTTGCTGGGTGGTCTGGGAAACTGTGCAGAGCCAGGCTGGACCTGCGTCTCCATGGCAAAGGAGTCTTGGCACATGGCAGCGACTCCCCTGGGGTCCAATTGGGTTCCCGGCCTTCCCCTCCCCCCATGGCCCAATCTTACAGCCCTAAGCCCAGGGACAGCCTCTGAGGTCCTCACCGAAGCGGGTGGAGGGAGCTGGCGGCTGGTTGGAGCGTGATGCTGGTGCTCAGCTCTGCAGGTGCATCCTGGGCACCTCCTCCTCTGGCCTCCATGAGTCCCCGCCCGCCTGAGGGGCTCCCTTGTTCACCTGGGCTGGTGGAGGTCCCCATGGCTGTGCCTGCTGTAGCGGGCTCCTCCTGGACAGGCGGGGCCTGTCCCTGCACCGTGTGGCCTTCCTTTCCTGGACCCAGGATCTTAGGAGAACAGATGAATGCCTTGGGTCGTCTCCTCGGGGACATGTAGCTACCCCCTCACCCACCACTTGGCACACATTTCAGGCCATTCCCAAGACTGCAGGTTAAGAACTGCTGGTGTAGACTGTTCCTGAATCGGGATTATGCACACCTCTCCCTGGGTTTTGCACAAACGGGTACCACTGAGAGGGGCAGCAGAGGGGGGCCAGGGCTGGGGCCACAGAGGCTATTAAAGGCATCCAGCCCCAGGAAAAGCAGGGACTCAGGCCCCAGCTTTAGGGCCCTAATCCTTTCCTGTAAGCTCCTTCCAGCCCAGTGATTGTTCTGCCAACCCGAGCTGCCCCAGCCCCGCACCACCCAGCCCACGTCCTCCCTGCCCGTCCCTCACGATTCGACTTGGGCCTCCAGCTCTTCTCTGAGCCAGGCCTCCTGCACCCCTGCCCCTCCTTCCCTGCCTCACTCACTCCCCCTTCTCTTCTTTGAGGTGTGCCCGGCTGGGGCAGGGACTCTGGAGCCCGGCGCCCCAGGCAGCTGCTATCTGGACGCAGGGCTGCGACGGCGCCTGCGCGAGGAGTGGGGCGTGAGCTGCTGGACCCTGCTGCAGGCCCCCGGGGAGGCCGTGCTGGTGCCTGCGGGGGCTCCCCACCAGGTGCTGCCCCCAGGGAGGGGGCTCTGTGTCCTCTCTGGAAGCCCTTTGGCCTGGTTTTGGCCATGGCCTTCGGGGAGTGTCTGCTGCCGTACCCGGGGCCTCTGCTCGCTGAGAGCTGGGTGGGGTTGTTGGTGGAACTAGGTCTCGGGGACCAGAGGGGCAGGGAAGGATGCGCGATCTTGGGCCTCCGCTGACCCTCCTCTGCCTGTGTCCTCCCTGACACAGGTGCAGGGCCTGGTCAGCACCATCAGCATCACTCAGCACTTCCTGTCCCCTGAGACTTCCGCCCTCTCTGCTCAGCTCTGCCATCAGGGACCTAGCCTGCCCCCCGATCACCGCCTGCTTTATGCCCAGGTGAGTGTGACACTGGCCAGCGGGCTGGGCATGTGGCCCCAGTCTCCCATGGCCCAGCTGCGGTGGACATACCGGATCCAGCCCTGTGCCAAGCAGGCACCCACCGTGCACAGAGGAAGGTGTTCTTCCTGGGCCGGGTGGGTGGAGGGCAGCGGGGGGCCTGGGAATGTGACTGATAATTCGTTGTCTTCTCTTTTTTTCCTAGATGGACTGGGCTGTGTTCCAAGCAGTGAAGGTGGCTGTGGGAACATTACAGGAGGCCAAATAGGGGGCTCCCAGGTGTCTGGGGTAGGAGTCAGGACAGGTAGACCAGGTGCTCAGCCAGGCACAGCTACAGCAGCAGCGGGGAAGGATGTGGGGGATTTGGGGGTTTTTGATCCATCCTCCAAGCGCCACTCTGGGCACAAGCAGGGCACCCCATTCCCTGCCCCTGCCCTGGGCCCTAAAACCAACAGCCACAGCACCACCGAAGCTCACACCTGCCCCACCCCTGCGTCCCTCTCCCTGGTACCAGGCCCACACTGGGGGGTGACTGACTCCCCCAACCCCACCTCCCGCCCAGGAGACAAGCATCCCTTCCTTGGGGGACCTCGGGAATCATTCTGGCTTAAGCAGTAACTCCTCACGCCGCCTCACCCCTGCCGTCCCACCTGCACCCCAGCTCTGCTTACACCCCCCCACCCCCATCATCACTGGGCTCGCTGCAACTGTGCTGGACAAGGGGCCCCGAAATCCTGCCCTCCTGCCAGAAGAGCTGAGAAGTGTGGGGAGGGGACGGCGTCAGGGATTGCCCAGGCTTGGCTGCAGGGAACAGCGTGGGCTATGCCACCCTGCCCTACTCCCTCCGCCCGCCCCCCTCCTTCGTGATTTCCATTAAAGTCTGTTGTTTTGTGATGGCTGCCAGTGTGGTTGGCCCTGCTCCTGCAGGCCACATGGTCCGGGAGGGAGGGGAGACACGGAAATCTGCTCCAGAGCAGAGGCAAATGGAACGGGGTGGGCTCGGGCCAGGGTGACAAGGACCCCGAACACCACGCCTGCTCTTCTCCCACTGAGGAGCAAATGGTCCTGGCTGTGGCAGCAGGTGGGCCAGGCAGAGTCCTGGGGCACAGCGGTGACGTGGCCTCCTTCTGCGGCATTGCCATCAGCCTGTGGGGATCCCAGCGCCCAGCCCTCCCCGAAAACGCCAGGCTACCCCGTCTCTCCCGTCTGCCTGGACCTGGACATCCAGGAGTGTAGCCTGGGAGAGCCTTGCCCAGCCCGTCTGCCCTTGGTGGCCATGGCCAGTGCCAGGCCCATCCCAGCCACCCCAGGATGAGCCTCACTGCCCCGGCCGGCCGGCCCCTCCCCTGTCCCCCCCACGCCCGCAGCCCTCAGGTGGGGCCCTGCCCTCTGCCCCTCCCTGTGTATCCCAGACCCACACAAAACATGCCCCAACTCTTGTCATACCTAATTGTTTCTGCTGTGGTTCGGGGAATTTTTTTTATGAAATAAAATTTTTTATTATAAAATGTAAAATATTTTCCGAACATTTAGAAAAGAAGAAAGTCACCTGCAAGCCCCTCTCTACTCATCCCCAACCACTAGGAGTATTTTGGTGCCTTTCCTTCTAGAATCTTCTCCTAGGATCTACAGTACGCATGGCGGGATTGGTGTTCCTTGGCTTTGGCTTCTTTCCTTTAACACTGTATTGCGGTCACTTTCTCTGCTGCTGTGGCAGCTTCATTTTAAATGCCGCCTATGGCCCATTAAGTAGCTTTGCCATGATTTACATAACCATCCTTTGTTGAAAAAAATGTAGATTTCTTCATTGTTTGGATAGCTCAGTTATTTTGACTTTTTTGTGGGATAAAAAAAGAAAAGAAAAAATTAGAGAACTCCTATATTTTACTGTGCTGTTTTCATTTAACTTATCTCATTTAATCCCTGTCATCGAAATGATCTCATTTAATCCCTTCTCACTATTTTGAGGCAGACACGATTTATTTCCATTCTACAGAAGGAGAAACAGGAAGGCTGGGGTTCAGTCAGATACCCAAGGTCACGCAGCAATTGTAGTGGCAGAACTGGGCTTCGAACCAAGTGTTCTGACTCAAGCCACCCCATTTACTTTATGGTCTTAGCTCTTAATGGAGTTTAAAGATGGCTTGCCTCCGCTCTGTCCTCCTCCTTCCAAAGTACGCACTTTACAGCTGATCGTGTTCCAAGTGGCACCGAATGACCCATTTCTACCTATGCTTCACCTTCTATTGCTGTCTCCATGTCACCCCAGGACCCAAAATATGGGGTCCTTAGGGTAGGAAGATGGCGCTCTTAATTTTGTCCAGTAGGGGCAGGGATGGCACAGTCACTGGGTCTCCTGTTCCCCCTCTCCCTTCCAGGTGGGTCACAGCACCCTTGAGGGCATGTCTGGTCTGACTATAAATAGCAAGTGGACCGGATGTCCGATGTTCCAGTGTTCCAGGACTGGCCCTGGGAATGCAGCCAGGCCAGGTGGACGCTGGCACTGAGATTCAGCTCGGGGCACTCAGTGGCACTCTTAGTTCCCCCTGGAGGCCCTTGGGCCCCTGCTTCTCCCAGGGTCACCAGCTCATCGGCCACCCTCTGCCTCCAGCCCCTTCTGTCTGGCCCAGATATCCCAGACACACAACTCGCAGAGGTGGAAGTGAGCGTGGGGTGTGCATATTCAATGCCTTCTTTTCCTTTTCTCTGTTAAAATTCTCAGACATTTTAATTTTGAAATCGTTTTAGATTTACAGCCAAGTCACAAAGATAGCACAGAGAGTTCCCAATCATCCTTCACCCAGCTTCCCCTAATGTGAACATCTTACGTAACCAGGGCACCTTTATCAAAACTACAAAATCAACACGGACACGACACTATTAACGAAGCAGGGGCTTCACTGGGATTTCACCGGTTCTGTTAACGTCCCCTTCTGTTCCAGGATCCAACGATGCCTGAGTGGGACAGCTGGCCTAGAGGGTACGTGTGGCTGCCCCAGGGTCACTCAGAGCCAGTGGCAGAGCCCAGCCTGCAGCCAGCCCTCCCCCTCCCCTGCAGCCCGGGCTCTGCCCTCCTCACCCTTCCTACTTGTCAAGAGACCAGCCTTGCTGCTCCGTAAACGACTGTAGCACCACAGACACCCTTGCCCCACCCTGCCTGTCTGTCCCGGTCCCGGTCCCGGTCCCTGAGGCTGCCTGCCCTAGGCCTCCCTGCTCACACGCTCACACGCACATGCGCTCACACATGCCCCAAAACGTCTGGCTCGGGCTCCGCTCCCATGGGTGCTGGGAGCAGTCAGTTCACTCCCGTCGTCCCCCGCGCTGTGCGGCCAGCCACGCCGGCTGTGTACGTCCCTCTGTGGGACCGGAGGGCACACCGCAGATGTGACGGAGACCTTGGCGGTTCCCATCCAGCCTCTCTCCCTCCCTTGGCTGCTGTCCCTCCAGCCTGTCTGACCGCTGCTCTCTCCCTCCCGAGGCCTGGAGAAAGTCTGCTTCGTGTTGTCTCCTCCGTACTCCGGGAAGGGCTGGGCACACCCCTTCACAGTTTACAAGGGGCTTCTGGCATGTTCTGTTGTCTCACACGCCGCTCATCGCAGGGGCGATCAGGCCCACTCGACAGGGAGGAGCGCTTTCCCCCGGGGCTGACGGGGGAGTAGAGCTGTGGTTGTTGCAGTCTTGGCTGTTCCAGGCCTTCTGGTGTTTACCTTAGGCGCCTCTGAAGCTCTCAGAACCCTGCCCAGACATGACCTCACTCTCTCTCAAATCATCCCCAGGAGGCAGAAAGGAACCTGCCCCCACTTCACAGATGGGAAAACTGAGGGCTAAACTCACACAGCAAACATGCTGACAAGCAGCTCTGCAGCCCACAGTCCCGACTCTCAGCCCTGGGAGTGCAGGCGTTTGGGAGGTGGGGGGGTCTAGGAAAGGGCCTGGCCCACCAGTGTTCAGCAAGTGCATCAAACACCATGGGCCTTCCTGGGGTCCCCCCCATGATTAACATACCGCCCTGCCTCCGGGGAACCTGCAGTCACAATCATAATGTGACAAGGGCCTCAAGAGGCTGACCTGGTGTCGCTGGAATTCCTGAGAGTCAAGTGTGGTGTTCAGGAAGCTCGGTGGGCACATTTCATGAAGATGGGCCTTTCTGCGGTAGCAACAAGCGCTGTGGCCGAGAGGGCCCGGCCTGGAGGGTGGGAGGGCTGCCTGGTGATGGTGTCCCACGCTGGCCAGTCCACGCAGCTCCTCCCTGAATGTCTTGCATTTTTGACAGCCTTGTAAAAGAAGAGCTGTTATGACCCCACTCTGCAGATGAGGAGACTGAGGCCCACAACTTACCCAGGGCCACGGAGCAAGCTGCAGCAGCCCAATGTCTGGCTCCAAGTGCTCGTACTCCACACCACCATGCCACTGTCTCCCGCCCCCAAAGGGAGATGCACCGCACAGCAGGCGGGAAGAGGCGAGCCCTCCTGGGAGTGAGGGGTCCAGACTGGGCTTGCCTGGCAGATTCCTTCCAGCTGGCCCTGCGTTCCCGTCCTGAGAGGAGGTTAAGGGAGGCTCCGAGGAGGAAAGGTCAGGCTGGGAGAGAAGCAGGAGCTCGACAAAACAGCCCACGCCCTGCTCTCCGCCGCCAGGCGCTGCGTGCTGGGTGCGAGGGCGAGGACAAGGAGCCGGGCGCCACCCGGCCCTCCAAGGGCTGAACGTCTGCAGCAGAGACGGCCTGGAAGCTGCGTGGGAAATGCCGTGGGCAGGGGGACAGTGAGGAGGGTGAGCTGGCTGATCCCAGCCCTCTCGCCCCATGCCTCCTCCCTCCGCCGCCCTGCCACCTCCCTCCTCTGAGCGACTGCCACTCTTCCCGCCCAAACCAATCATTTAGTACTTAGCCTACAACTCTCAGCTACCTCTGTCACGCGTCTGTGTCCCTCTCCCCGACTGGAGCAGCATCATCACTACCAAGGCAGGGGTTTAATGTCCCTCTGGTCATGTGACATTTAGTACATTTTAGCGAAGAAGAAAGTTACTTGGGAAGTGATCATCTCCGTTACTACAGTTGTATGTTTATGACAAAAGCGGGACAGTGGGTCCAAGCGGTGGCCCGGGCCCTGTGACGTCATCGGGCTCGTGACGTCACCATCGCTGTTACCGCGGCTCAACGCACCCTGCAGGCAGGATGACGCCAGCGTCGGAACCCGAACGGACAAGTGCGCGCTGGGGGCACGAGCAAGGCTGGCGGCTGGGAGGCGCCCCAAGGGCGAAGGAGAAGGACAGACCCGGAGGCGCACGACGCGCGGGCGAGCTCAGTGCCCCCTACCGGGGGCCCACCCCGTGACGGGCTGGCCACGCCCCCTCAGTGGCGCCGCGAACCAATCCGGGCAGGCCGCGGCGGGGAGCAGCCTATCAGCGGCCGGGACTCTCCGGCCGCTTCCGCGTTGGCGACCGTGCGGGGCCGCGGCCGCAGGGCAGGGGCAGAGGCGCGGGACCCTACGCTCGCCCGCGGCGCGTCCGGCTGCGCTCGGCCGGCCTGCGGGGGCTCGGCCAGCCGCCTCGCAGGCGACCCGATGACCTCGGTGGGGCTGGCGGGGGCGCTGGCGGCAGTGCTGGGGGGCCGGGGGCTGGTCGTGCAGGGCTGTGACTCCGGGCCGGCCGGGGAGGCGCTGGCGCCGGTGCGGCTGCGGAAGAACGTCAGCTACGTGGTGCTGGCAGTGTTCCTCAACGAGCAGGTGAGCGTCCATCCGCCGGCCCCCGGGGCTCGGGAGCAGGCAGCCAGCCCCGGAGGACACCGAAGCCCTAACGGCCACAGCCACCGCTGCCGTGTGCGTGGCGCTTCCCAGTTTTGCAAAGCACTCCCCCTTACTCTTGCATCTGTGCCCTTGAGTGTCCCGGTGTACAGAAGAGGAAACTGAGGCCCGGGAGCCTGTTTGTCTCATCCCACTAGGCCTCATTCCTTGCGAAGAGGGCCGTCCTATTCCTCTTCCTTTCCCGAGTCTAGCAGAGTGCCCGGCGCGGAGTGGGCGCTCGTGAATATCCGTCCAGGGCCCCATGGGTAGCAGTGGCACAACCCACAACCCGGGCTTACACTAAGGCCTTTGGTGCTGATCCATGTGCCAGTGGGTGTAGTAAGAGCTAGAAAGGGCCAGGGCCCTAGGGCAGGGTTGGATAGGGTGGGGTCATATTTCAAAGCCCAGACTCCAGTGTGAGCACTCACCACAAGCAGTATGAAAACCGTGTTGGAGGCGAGAGATACACCGTCACACGTGCAGACACGACTCTGTGCAGGACACCGGGTAACCCTCACTCTGGGGGCCTACTCTCCAGCCCCAGGAATCTCCCCCGCTTTGTGAGGAGGAATTGCAGAGAGGAGATGGCTGCAGCCCAGCCACAGGAGGGCAGTTCTCTGGGGAGGGTGTCGGCCAGGAAGGGAGTCGTGGTCGACCAAGCCCCAGGGCGAACCAAGGCTGCTGGTCTGTGTGGGAGCTCAGCCAGCTGCCGTCCCTCGCCCTGGGCCGGCTGAGGTGGGCGGTGAAGACCCCCTGTCTCCCCTCAGGATGAGGTGCTACTGATCCAGGAGGCCAAGAGAGAGTGCCGGGGGTCGTGGTACCTGCCCGCAGGGAGGATGGAGCCCGGGGAGACCATCGTGGAGGCGCTGCAGCGGGAGGTGAAGGAGGAGGCCGGGCTGCACTGCGAGCCCGTGACGCTGCTGTCCGTGGAGGAGCGGGGCCCCTCTTGGATCCGCTTCGTGTTCCTCGCTCGCCCCACAGGTACGGCCCACCCGGTGGCAGGGTGAGCGTGGGCCAGTGTGGACCTTTCCTCCCTGCTCGTCCTCCAGTGAGCCGAGCCCCTCATCAGCCAGCCTTCCTCTGGCTGGTACTGCCTGGCACCCCCGGATTCCGGCTGGAGGGCCTGGGGCCTCCCCGCTGGGTCAGGGGTCTCTGTTTACTCTTCCAGACCCCCACTTCTTTCAACGCCGACCCTCCCCCCACCCATCCCCTGAATCTCCCCTAGGTGGAATTCTCAAAACTTCCGAGGAGGCAGATGAGGAGTCCATGCAGGCTGCCTGGTACCCTCGGACCTCCCTGCCCACGCCGCTGCGGGCCCAGGACATCCTGCACTTGATCGAGCTAGCTGCCCAGTATCGCCAGCAGGCCAGGCACCCCCTCATTCTGCCCCAAGAGCTTCCCTGCAGTGTGGTCTGCCAGCGGCTCGTGGCCACCTTTACCAGTGTGCAGACGGTGTGGGTGTTGGTGGGCACAGTGGGCATGCCTCACTTGCCCGTCACCGCCTGTGGTCTCACCCCCATGGAGCAGAGGGGCGGCATCAAGATGGCTGTCCTGCGCCTGTTGCAGGAGTGTCTGACCCTGCACCACTTGGCGGTGGAGACCAAGGGCTTGCTTGGACTGCAGCACCTGGGCAGAGACCATACAGATGGCATTTGTCTGAATGTGCTGGTGACCGTGGCTTTTCGGAACCCAGGTATCCAGGATGAGCCCCCAAAGGTTCGGGGCGAGAACTTCTCTTGGTGGAAGGTGGTGGAGGAAGACCTCCAAAGCCAGCTCCTACAGCGGCTTCAGGAATCCTCTGTCGTCCCGGTGAACAGATAGGAAGGCGGCAGCAGGGGCCGGGAGCTGGGCAGCCGTGCTTCCCTCTGAGGGAGGCAGGAGGCTGCTGATCGGGGACCTGGTTGCCTTGGGAATGGGGGTTCTGAGGAGACCCCTACCTTGCACCACAAGGGACTGTGCCTTTAACTGAGTGAGTCCAAAGCACAGGCCTGACTGCCTTGGGGACACACTGAGGCTTCATCCTAAGGGGATGAGGATGGGGAGTTCTCTGAACCCCAGATGTCATCTGCTCATCTTTCTGTGCCTACCTTGGTAAAAAGGCCCGTGTCCTTGTCTTGCTGGCCACTTAGAACCTGGGGGGCACCTTGCTGAGTAAATCGGTGTTGCTCACCTTGCCTTTCCTGCTTAAATGTCTCTGTGGGGAGGAAGCCAGGGGACACTGCTGTCCCAGAGAGCTGCTGCTCCCATTCAGCCACCAACAGCCACCCAGGCCTGTCCCAGACAGTGCGTGGACACTGGCAGGGCCAGCCTGCTGGGGTGTCTCCACCTCGCCTGTTGGGTGGGATGTGACTGTGAGGGGACCACATCCTTAGTGAGACACAGCTCTGAACGCTCCAAGGTGGGGCAGTGGGGACCCCTGGGGAGCTTCAGGTGGGACAAGAAGGGACGCTGGCCCAGTCCTGTCTCCCGGGGCCTCCCTGGCTCTGACCACCCCTGCACCTCTGCCTTTTACAGCCTCAAGCTAAGCCCGACCAAACCTTTTCTTCATTTCCCCTTGGCCCAGCTGAGTCATAGCAGGATGTTTTTGTATTAATAATAAAAGGATTTCACTACAATTTAAGGGAAAAACCAAAGGAAATGAAGGAAGAAAATAGACTGTGTGTTCATCACTGCGACCACGGTACAGATTTCTGATTCTGCGCAGGGAAACACTTGGGTGGCTTGCCTGCTACAGGGACTACACTCCAGGCCTGCAGGGCCCCTTCCCAGCCCCCTCCCTGCCTCTTGGCTGCCACCTTGTCTTGCTGGCCCCTGGACGGTGGCAGGAACCCTCGTCCCCTCTGAGGACAAACATCTTGCAAATGATGGAACCAAACCCTTTTATTCGGTTCACTTCTGTCTGCGGGACCTTCTGGTCCATATCCGCTCAGATGGGCAATGATACTCGCTCCCACTAGAAGTTTCCAACCCTGGTGCACATTAGGATGACCTGGGAGCTTTAGTATTAGCTCTGCACCCACCCTGAGTGACACAGATTTAAATGGCGGAGTTGGGCACTGGTATTTTAAAAAGCAACCCAGTGACCCCAACATGCATGAGCTGAGAGCCACAGGCTGGCCCGTTCTCCAGTTTCACAGCTTGGCCTGCCCCGGAGCCCTCCGGGTGACCTCCTCGGAGTATGCCGCCACCCCTCCACACACATCCAAGGACAAAGTCTGTTCAACATCAGGCCCACTGTTCACAAGTCAAGTCGTACAACATGCAACATAAACACGTAAAAAGAGACGTGCACACAGACGCTGCCACATGGGCCGTCCCCTCCTGGCGTGTCCAAGGCTAGCGGGCGCCCGGCTGTAGGTGAGCCGAGCAGAAACCGCGTTGCTCCGCCAAGAGTCTGGTTCCTGGCAGGCGCTGAGGAACGTCAGACTTGCACTGCCAGAGCCTGTCTGTTTACCACCACCCCCCTCCAGTGCTGGAAAAAGAACTTAATTTGTCTTCCTCGGGGAGGAAGATGGGCCCAAATTAGCAGTGGAGCCCTGGGCAGCAGGACACAAAGCATGGAGAACAGAGCCACCGTGTCCACACAATCACACCATTTATTGCTGTGCCGTCTGGGGAAGACACCGTGCAAACACCAAAGTGCGCTGAGGAAAGAGGAGGGTCTGCGACTTCCAGACCCTCGAATGTTTTACGAATGTGAGTGCCCAGACGCAATTCACCCACGGAGCTCTGCTCCCCTGTCCAGACCGACAGCCACGTGCGCGCACGCACATGCGCACGGTGTTCTTGCGAGCAGCAGCGATGTCCGCCCCCGCTGGGAGGAATGCGGGAGAGGCAGAGGTCACCGAGTTTCCTCCTCTTTCATGTCACCTCTTGGCAACCTGCGCCCGGCTTCTAGAAGCCGCATGGGCAGGAAAAGGAAGCGAAAGGGGCTCTGGCCTGCTCCTCCTTGCCCAGGAGCGAAGCCAGCAACTGCAGTCCCGCTGTGAGGTAATGGCTGGCGCTACCCGTGTGCTCCTGCAGGTCGAGACAGATTCAGGCCGGGTGGGGTGGCAGCCCCTGCCACGGAGGGCACGCAGGGAGAACAACACCAGAACTGGCTGCCTGTGCCTCGGCCCCTCCCCGCCAGGCCTCAGGGCCTGGAGTCGGGGGCAGCCTGCCCTGGTCTGGACCCCAAGCTCCCTCGCTCCCCTGGAAGGGCAGCCTCGAGAACGCTGGGCGCTGGGCAGGAGGCAGAGGGCAAGGCCCGGCCTCCCCTGGTCTCTGACCTCTCTGCCCAGGCGTTGTGGACCTGCCGAGATGGGTTCAGAAGGCGCCAGAGAGAAACCAGCTGGAGCTGTAGCCTGGCACCCTGCTCCCCAGGCCCCCTCCCACCCTGGCTGCAGCTGCAGCAAGGTTCTCATTAGCAGCTGCCCCCGCCTGGGCGCGGAGCATGCTTTGGCCACTTGCCATGAGGCGGCTGGGAATTTGCAACAGTCTCCAGGAGGCAGAGCAGGAAGAGGGGCTTCCCCGATTGTCCCCTTCACTGCGCCATCTCCACGGGCCAAGTCAAGAAGGCAGGGAAAAAACGTCAAGTCTCAGCAGCTTCCATGGTTCCTAATGTGACAGACAGGGCTCCTGGCCCCATCTCTCTGGCCGGGGTTCCGACCCGCCTTGGAGCCGTCAGCTCACTCCCCCTCTTGCCCTGGAATCGAGTCACAGGTCTTGGCCCTGGCCATAAAGGGCCAGTACAGAGGGGCACAGGCACACAGCACGTGAGGGTCTGGGCGCTCACCTGGCCACCACCCAGCTCCTCCGAGAAGGCCTCGAGGACACCATGCTGCCTGGGGAGCCATCTCTTTGGCTCCCGGGCACCTGGTACCTTGGAGGCCCACTCCCTGAAACCACACCAAACCCGGGCCGGCGCGGTCGACAATTCCAGGTCTCCGTGAGCGAGCCTGGGAGCCGGAGCCCCGGGGAGGAGGGTGCGGCGGCAGTGCCAGGCGGGAGGCAGCTCTGGGCCAGAGGTGTGGACAGGAGTCTACCGCCGTCCTGCTCCTGGCTCAGACTTGCCCTTCCGGGGGTGGGGACAGGTTCAGGTGAGGACCACGTGGGGGAAACTTGACGAAAGCGATGGCGGCCAGCTCCTTGCAGAATTCTTCCAGCACCACCACGCCCTGAAGGAGGGTCTGGTGGTCCAGCCTGGGGGGCACAGCACAGGGGCCACAGCTGGGAGGTGGTGGGAGTGTGCCCAGAGTGACAGCCCAGTGTCCGCAAGGCTGGACCCAGTGGCTGGACACCTCCCCAGCCAGAGGCACTTTCTGCCTGCCCACCCCAGGGCTTCTCCTGGCACCCACTCCCCTCGGAACTTACTGCTCCCCGGGGACCTGGCCCATCAGCTGCTTGCGCACCAGGAGCAGTTTGCCTGGGAACTGGGGGACCCTCTGAATCCTCTGCATCAAGTCCCCGATCACCTAGAATGGGAACCACGGAGGACTGAGAAGGGGCCAGAGACGCTCCATCAGGGTACCCTGGCCCTGCCACGCCGTGGCGGGTGGGGATCTGCGGTTTCCCTGGCATGGGCAAGGATGCCCACTCCTCCAGCCCCCAACCACCCTGCCCTGTGCCCCTTCCTTCCTGCGCCCCCACCGTCCCCACGGGGCCCAGTCCCTGGGGCCCAGGCGCCCTCACCCTGACGAGCACAGAAAACAGGCTCCTGCAGCCGGGGGCCAGGCTGACGTAGGGATCCAGGAGGTACTCGTGGATGTGGGGGTGGGGGAAGAGGGCGAGCCGGGACAGGACTGAGGTCACCTGCAGGTTCAGGCTGTACGGCTGTAGGGAACACGGTGGACAAAGCCGAGGGCTAGCAGGGGTGGGAGCATTTTCGTACTCCCCCAGCAAGGCGCCTAGCCGGTGTGAACGTGTGCGGGGGTGGGAGACTCACGTGACGTGTGTGTGTCATGGATTCCATGGGGCTGAGGGCCAGAACGTGTTAGGGCGTGTGGAGCAGAGGCGAGACGGGGCTTCCCGCCTGGGGAAGGGGGGTGGGGGCCATCGTGGGGCTGGAGAACCGAGGAGGGGTCAACCCCGTGGCCAGCCCTGCTCTCCCGAAGGACTCCAAAGGCACCAGCCTGGAGTCCTCCTGGGGGCCCTGCTGGCTACCTGATCCAAAATCCGGGACATGCGGTCAAACAGCACTCGGAGAAAGTGGCCCTCGAAGAAAGGCCGTTCAGGCTCGTGGGGGTCCAGGGGTGTGGGACCCAGAGGCCAGCCCCAGGAGGCCACGCGGGAGCTGCACTCCTGGAACTGAGACAGGAGGGGAGGGGGAAGCAGGCCGAGCGGTCAGGAGGAGACAGCAGATGGGGGGGACCCTGTGCAGGAGGGATGGGCTCAGGGGTCCTCGGACAGGAAATCAAACATGGTGTTTATCAACACAAGAAATGGGAGCTGGCAGCGGCGACACTCACCAGGCCATAGGCATCGTGGACGTATGTGTCGTAGCCTGTCTCCTCCAGGAAAGCTGAGGTCTTGGCTTCCTCGGGGACCAGGCAGAGGAAGCTGAGAGACAGGAGGCCGGGTGTGGAGTTGCGCCCCCTGGGCTCCCCTGCTTGCTGGACCTGTCTCCCACCCCGGCCGGACCCCATCAGGGCTGTGGCCCAAGACAGAACAAACTCAAGCGGCTGCGACTGCCTAGCCTGCTGCCCACCTGTTCACGATCTCCGTCACTGCAGTTTTGCCGTCTGCGCTGGGGGCAGGCGCTGGGCGAGGCTTCGCGGAGGGCTGCAGGCCGGACCCGAGGAAGCCGTCGGTGAAGTAGGGGTCTTCCTCCAGATCCCTGTGGCCAGGGCAGACCAGCGCAGCGCCAGTGAATGAATGAAAGCCCACGAGGAGTGTGGGTGTGCTCGGGGCTGGACTGGGTCCGATGTGGCCCGGGTTTCACTTACAGGGTGTCCTCGTAGCTCTCGGGCTCAGGTGAGCCCCGGGCCACGTACGGGCGGCCCTCGAGGTGGCGCAGGATCAGGCTGCGGAGGATCCACTCGTGGGGCTTCTGGAGCAGCTCCTCGAACAGCCGCAGCGTGGCGATGCTGATCTGCGGCCAGACGCAGGTCAGCAGGATGGCCCGGTCCCACCCAGCCCCCAGGGGACCCTGGGCCTGCTGCCCCGGGCAAGACAAGGCCTCCCTCGGCCGGGGGTGAAGGTGGCAGCCTCGGGAGAGTGGGTGGGTGTTGGCCTAGGAACCGGGAAGCTGGGGTGGTCCCCGCCGCATGACTGGCTTCCTGTGCCTCAGTTTCCATGTCTGAAAAATGGGACAATCAGCCTCACTCCCCTCACAGAGTGGTTGTGAGCCTCACACAAGCCAAGTGAATATAAATGCAGTTTGCAAAGTACCAAGTGCCACACAAAGGATGCGATCACAGAAAATAAACGTGTGACAAAAACAGCCTGGCTACCGATCCCTGTGTCACTGTTTTGGGGGTTCAGCGCCTCAGCGGTGGAATCACCTGGGAGAGCTAATGAGAATGGGAGGAAGCGTTCTGGAAATCCCTTTGGTGAAGGTGGGGGGTGAGCAGAGAGGGAGGCCCCTCCCGCCGCACCTCGTCCGAGAGGTGGTCGCAGTGCCCGATGAGGTGGGCACACAGGATGCGGGGGTTGTCCTCGGGGCCTTCAGGCTGTGGGTCCGTGCCCAGGAGGAAAGCCACGGCCTCTCTCAGCAGCGCGGGGGAGCGGAGCTGGCGCAGCATGGCCGTGAGGAGGGCGGTGGAGGTGAGGATGCTCTGCTCAGACCTGCGGGACGGGGAGAGGGCACCTGAGTCTGGCCCGGCGCTCAGAGCCAAGTGGGGACAGCAGAGAAGAAGCGGGCAGTAGGTGATGGCGGGTGGCAGAGCCCTCTCCTGGTTTCCTTACATCTTTGGCTAGTGTGTCTCCGGTCACTTCCCTGTCCCTACTGAGGTCCTGCAGGGTGGGAGGCCTTTGCTTAGCCTGAGTGGCTCAGAGCCTTGTGCATGGCAGGGGGTGGGCCCGGCAAACGTTACCAGTGGAGTCCACAGATGTGACTCTGGACAAGGAGGTCCCCGGCCTCAGGGACAGGAAGGGGCTTGGAGGGGTAGGCAGTTTGATCCAGACCACGGCCACACCTAAGGGAAGGGGACACACGCTTACACCTGCAGGATCTGGGGCTGCAGGGTCTCCACAAACAGCTTCTCAGCCACAGCCTTCGCCAGGGCGTCCGCCACCACCTAGGTGCCAGAAAGCATGTCAGCGACGCATTTTATACTCATCACGGTCTTCCGCTGAGAAATAACCGTGTCCTTGCACAGGGCCTGACCCAACAGAGGGGCCCAGCTAACCCGGGGTGCTGCTTGGCTCCCCACATTTCCCAGCTTCCCCGAGACAAGACAGCGTGGGAGCAGCGCGAGAGCCCCGTCCACACCCGCTCCGCTCACCGTGTGTGCCTCTGTGATAAGGTGGTCGCAGTAATCAAACCAGCCCAGGAAGGCAGCCAAGGCCTCCTTGCCAGGGAAGGAGCCCTCATCAGACGGGGCGCTGGGTAACCTGCAGGGAGAGGGAGGGAGGGGCTTCGAGGTCTTCCTCAAGGATGTCCTGGAAGTGGGGCCCTCCCGTCCTCTCCCATGGAACTTCCGTGGCTGGGGGTCAGTTCTCTTGGGGGCTTTGTGGGTCAGAGACAGCAAGAGGGATGCTTGCCTGGAGGGCAAGAGGCCCTTGGGGATCAGCTGCAACCTCAGGAAGAGGGCGGCCAGCAGGGGTCCCAAGCCCACCTGGAACACCAGGGGAGCTGGCCACCAGGAGACAGGCAGGGCTTCCTGCCACCGAGGATGCTGCCCACCTCCCTGGCTAAGGACCCACCTCCAGCTGATGCCCTCCAGGGCGGCAATGTCTGCAGGGTCGAGGAAGGCAGGCAGGGACCGGTACAGCTGGCACAGGTGCTCGGCGATCGCAGGACAACAGGGGCTGCTCTGCACCAGGTAGGTGGCAGCCGCCTGGGAGGCCACGCTTACCAGGAGCAGCAGGTTCTCCTGGGCCTTCAGCGCCACCCGACTCTTCTAGGGAACAGGGTCTGACTTCAGGAACATGCATCGGAGCCCTCAGTAGCCTCCCAGTGACCGCCCCACCCTTCCCGGGCGCCCAGCCTCTCCCCTCTGCAGCCGGCACCTTGCTCTTGCACAGCCCAAGCAGGGAGGTGATCAGGTTGCTTTCCCCGGTCCCACAGTCTGGCTCCTCGGTCTCAGCAGGCAGGTGGCTGTTTGAGGCCTGGGCCCCAGAGAGCTCCCCGTCCAGTTGGGGACTCCTGGCAGGAGCACTGCTGTGGGAGTGGTCTTTGTCCCTGTGGCTGGCTGTGTCCCTCGGCAGGGCGGTGGAGTCTCTGGGTGCCTTCTTCCTACCTACGGTCTTTTTACCCTGGGGGGACGGTGGGATGAGGCCAGGTCACGGTGGACACCATTCCCCAGGGCCCCGTCAGGAATGCGAGGTGGGTGGGCCGGCTGGGCTGTCTAAGCGCCTCCTGCTCGCCCCTGGGGTCCCGCCCCTCCCCATTCCCGAGGGGCGCGCTCACTTCCAGGATGTAGGCGAGCAGCTCCGGGTCCTGCTGGATCTTGGAGCAGAGGACAGTGGTGAACTGCACCTCCTCCTTTTCTGTTAGGGACCCAGGAATCGTCCCACCAAGGCGGAGAAGTTTCTGGAAGGGGAGCAGGATACAAATGGAGGGGAATGGGGCGGCAGGGAGTGGGGGGGTGGGCTCATGCCCGGGCACTGCCGGCTCCCGGGCCTCACCTGCACGGGCCGGTGGACGCTGAGGTAGTGCAGCAGCGGGTGCTGCACCTGGGCCAGCACTCTGCTGAAGAACTGGAACACCTGCTGCCGCATGCCGGGCGGGTACTGCGGTCGGGGAGCAGAGGCCTCGTCAGCGGGCCGGGCCCTGGCCACCGCCCGGGACACTCCACCTGGCTCAGGTCCCCTCCACTAGCGCTGGGGGCACCTCCCCCACAAGGCCTCCTCCCCTCGCCACGGTGCTGGATACTGGCCTTCCTGGTGCTCCCAAACCCCTTCCTGCCTCATTTTCCCCCATTTCCGGGTCAGCACGGAACATACTACCCAATGATCCTGCCCCTCCCCGCCAGGATTCTTGGGGCCACATCCCCCACGTCTAGAATACAGTGTGGCACGTGGCAGTGAATTCCCCTGGGAGGCGGTGGGCTGCTCTAAGGCAGACAGCCACATCCCCTGTCCCCCGTCTGGCCCCCTCCCTTGGTGTCAGCACTGGGAGGTGCACAGGTAGATGAGCCCGGGATCCAGGGTCCCTGCCGGAAGGTTCCGGGGGCCGCCTCGGCCTGCCCACCTCGGCCTTGCCCAGCGTGCACAGGGTCTCCAGGATCTTGTGCTGCAGCAGGTACTCCAGGCAGGGCCCCGCCTCGCCCGCCGCCGCCTGCTGCCTCTCCTCGTACACCAGGATGTCCAGCATCTGCTTCAGACGCCAGGGAATATCCGTTTTCTTGGCCGGGGTGTTCTCATCTGGGCGGGAGTCAGGAGGCGAGTGTGAGCAGGCCAAGCGGGGACATCCCGGCTTGAACGCTGCACCCTCCTGCCAACGCCCAGAGAGGAGAAGGCCGGTTTGGGAGACGGGTGGAGGGGCTGAGGGCAGCCAGGGAACAGCAGTCTACGGTGGGTGCCTCCGTATTTAAAAACACAAATGTCCTCTGGGATGCGGCCCAGGACGCAGCCCTCTGAGAATGAGTGCAGAGGGCAGCAGCGTCTGTCCCGCAGCCCGGGGGTCTGGCGAGTCACTCAGGAGCCGGATCCAGCAGCTGCCTGAGAGGGAACCCCTGGAGCCGGCATAGGTCCTCTTAACACACAGAAAAACAGGCACTACTCTGTTTTTTCACAAAGCAGAAAAAGAATCGGTGCACCACCCCCAGTTCTGACCCAAACCTGCTCGCCCGTGCCCAGGCCCTGATAGGGCTCGTGGGGCTGTTGTAGTCAGTCTCGGGGTACAGTGTGTTCCTTAATCAAACTTCTGGTGCTTTGGGACTGGCCTTGGAGCACCCCTAGCTTTTCTCTAAGGCATAGGTGCTCGGGCAAGGTGGCCTACCTCCCCCACTTCCGACACCTCTGGTCAGGGGATCATTCTGGAAAGTAAAGGATTAGATCCAGGCGAAGCCCCATGTGGATCTGAATCAGTTCTGGATCTCGTCCTACTCTCCTGGTAGACTGAGACTCTCTGGCGAGAAATCTTTAATCTAAATGGGTGGTTCTCAACTGGGGGGGGGGCGGCAATTTTGCCCCCCAGGGAACATTAGGCAACGTCTGGAAATATTTACGGTTGTCATAATTGAGGGAGGCGCTACTGCCACCTAGTGGGTAGAGGCCAGAACTGCTGCTAACAGAGCACACCGCACAGGACAGTCTCCCACGACAAAGATCCAGTCCGAACGTCAACCACGCCAAGACCCAGAAACCTGCTCTAACAGAACTCTCAGAGGGTCCCTCAGAGTGTCCAAAGGTCACTTTTTAATTTCTTGGACTGGCTCAAGCTGGAGATACAGCCTTTAGCAAAGGGTAGGCTGGGAGCAAACCCCAGTCTGGACTCCAGGAAGTGGGAAGCCAGGGATGCAGGATGCGGTTACCTGGCAACCCGCCTGTATCCACAAATGCTGGCACACTGCCTACAAAGCAGCCAATCAGATTCTGCCCCTGCAGCGAGCATCCTGATGGGCCCAGAAGACCCGAGGCTTTGGCTCTCTGGGGTGTCAGCTTGGGGAAAAGGACCCAGGCATGTTGCACACCCTGGTTTTAGTTCTCTTCCTACCCCAGATCTCTACGAGGGAAATGCCTCTAAGTTGGTTCAAGGAAAAGGGGAATTTGTTAAATTTTCCTTTTAATCAGTAAACCCTAGGCACAAACATTTGGGGAGTGAAGGCATGGAGGCTGGAAGCTGGGACAAGCAGAGCCACCTCTGCCCTGCTGAGTCAGGCCAGTGAGACCCCCAACCTCCTGTGCCCACTCCTCCCTTACACAGCCCCGCCCTCAAAAGGTCAGGGTGGGGCCAGAAACTCAGCAATTAGGAACAAAGGTGGCCAGACCTCTAGGTCTTCCTCCCACCTGACTCCCTGTCTCCATGAGCTCAGCCCCAACCTTGAACTCCTGGACACTGAGTGTCACCTTCCCAGGACATCACACCCTTCCTCCCCACCCCCTCCAGGGTCCCTGGGCTGGGGAGGACCCGGCCCCACCTGTGCTTTCGATGTAGTACTGTGTGATGCCTTTCCAGTGCTCCACGAAGGCCTGCAGCAGGTCAATGCTGGGCTCCCGCTGCAGAGAGAGCAGAGACACAACCTCAGGGGGGCTACAGTGACCATGGAGCCCGCTGCCACCGGTCCTCGTGGGAACAGACATTCCACGTGTCTGCCAAGTGTCAGGTCAGTGCTACGCCCTGGGGGAGTCACTGTGCTCCCTGGTTTTCAAAGGGAAGAGTAACACATGTTCCCCAGGACACATTGGCACTGTCTCCATATGTCACCAAGGATCTCCTGGCACCTCTCCCTAGACACCCCTCCCTCCTGGAAATGCTGTTTTCCCGCCACATGTCATTGTTATGATCCTGTCCCGGAGGAGCTAAGAATATTAGTGGGGGAAACAGACACAGAAATAGATCATTTCAATACGACGTGGTTATGCCACAATCGAGGCACATACAGGAACACAGGAGAGCACCCCCAAAAGACCAACACAATGAAACGATACAGATCGAAGGCAGGGCAGAGACCCAGCTCTCTGGTCCCTCTCAACCTCGGAGTCTACGAAAACCTGAGCTCAAGGCCAGGATGGGTAACGTCCGCACGACGCGGAGAAAGTGCTTTACTTGTAATGTGCTTTCACCTGGTGTCCGAGGCCCCGGGCTGCGCAGCCTTTACTCCTACTTGGCCAGCGCTGCTCCTGCCACCTCCTCTGCTGGCTCCTTCTGTCGGCCTGGACAACGCTGATTCTGATCTGAGCCGGCCCCTAACCTCCCCACTTTTTCTAAGTGCTCCGTCAGCCTCCGCACTGGCTGGAACTGGCCTTGATCTGAGAACAATCACTTGCCCTGAAAACTTCTCTGGGAAAAAAAAAAAGCCATGCCTTCTCTTTCCTTGCAGAGTAAATATTTGCAGGAGAAAAATGCCTAATCAAATCGTCTCAACTCACAGGTGCTCATTTCTATTTCTAGCTCCTTGCTTGGGACTCCTCTGCGCAGGGGGCCCTGTAGTGCCCTAACTTGTCTAGATCCTGAGGCCCCAGTGAAGTCCGGCGAGGGGCCAGCAGCTCCAGCAAGCCCTCTCCAGGGGTCTTGCCTGCCACATCCCCCACTGACCCCGCACTTTACTGGGCCACAGAGCTCAGCATCTACTCATCAGGTCACTCCCGTGGCACCTACTACGTGCAAGACGCTACGCGGGATGCTATGGAAATGGGCCGTGGGGGAGAGGATATATAACTGCACCACATCACTAAATGAACTCCAAGGGGGTAGTGTGAGGCTGCAGGAGAGTAGAAAGCGACCTCTCAGAAAAGAGCAGTCACCTTTAACAGGCTGGAACAGGGAAGACTTTACTGAAGTCACGTCTGAACTAAAACTTGAAGAACTGGGTCAGATTTCAAGAAGAGAAGGAAGACATTCCACACCAGAAGGAACTCTGCAAGGTGTGTCTGGGGAAAGGATGGGTTGACAAGTTTGTGGGGCCTCCAGTGACAAGCCAAGTCTCCACAGTTTTTTGCAGGCAGCAGGGAGCAGGTCAGTGACACCTGCTGGGCAGTGCTTTAGGGAAATTCATCTGGCAGTCAGAGGGTAGCAGAGGAGACAGAGACAGGAAGAATGCTTAGAAGGTCATGGTGGCAGGGGAGGAGTGGCTGTAGGCAATCTTGCCTTCTTTCAAACTTAGTTATAAGGGCCACAACCCTTCCCAAAGTGGCACTGCCCACAGTCATTCCAAATATTCCATTCACATGGATTAACCACCTCTTATTACATTCCAGGTGATACTGCTATTGTTGGGCTAAGCAGTAGCCTCTTCTGCTAGACTGTGAGCTCCCTGAGGGCGGGCGGTGGGGGGTCGGGTCTGTGTTTTATATCTCTGCCTGCACATAGTGAAGACTCATTAAGATTTTCCAACTATCTCAGCAAACTCCTGAAGACATTTGTCTTGGAAAACCCTCTGACCCTTGGCCAGCACTGCACTTATCTTGCAATTTCTGCCATGGGGTCTTACCTAGCCTCGAAATTGGTTTATGGTCTCCAAAAACCTTGAGCTGCGACTTTAACCAAAACGAATACTCCAGTAAGAACAGGAGACACAGGAGAAAGGCTAGTTGGCCGCCACAGGCTGTTAGAGAGCTGATTTCATAAGGGACTCACCTTTACCTCACTCTATGCCCAGCTACTATAACTGCAAATCAGAGAAATTGCACCAAACGATTTCTCTTTAAAGATAGTATGATTTCTTAAAAAAGGTGCCAGGATTCTCAGTCTGTTTGGACAGAAGAGGGCAGGAAAGCACACTCTTCCTCCCTAACGAGGAGCCAGTGGACTTGCTGGGGTCACGGTGTACTTGGTGACCCAGCCTGGGGAAAGACCCGAGATCCCATCTCCCTGCTCACACAGGGCCAGCCACACTTCCGGGACATGGTCTGTGTGCTGTATGCTGAGGGGCCCACGATCACCTGCCTAAAAACATCTCCCTCTACTGCCAACGTCTCCTCCTGCCTGGACTTCCTGCATTGGACGCATCAGAAATTCACTCTTCAGGATTGAGGAACTATCTGGCCTGCCTGTCCCTAAATGCAGCATTCCCCAGAGGTATGAATTAGTTTATCAGATCACTGTCTGGGGACAGAGAGGAGGGAAAGGAGAGATCATTTTGGAACCTCCCCCTGCCTGGATGCCCCAAGGCCCTGGGCCAGGGGTGACAGCAGGGCTGGGGGAAGGTGAAGAGGCAGAGGGGCAGTTTTTACGTTCTTTACAAGGTTGCTTAAGGCTGAGTCTGTTCTCTGTCACAATGAACTCTGATTTGGGGGTGGGGTGGGGTGAAAGCCCAGGTTGTTTCTCCTGAGAAAATCTGATAACACTCAACTCATAAATTAGGAGGTGGGTTTATACTATACACAAAAGAATTAACTTTTCAGACAGCTTCTCTTCTGCGATGCTTTAAATAGAGGACATATCCCCCACCCTACCTAAACTGCACTTTTACCTCCTTGAATAAAATGGGCTGCCTGGGACCGCAGCCCTCAGCCCCAACGGAGAACAGCAAAAACACAAACTCTGATGGAATATGACAAATCAACATACTCTTCCCGACACAGCCGCCCAGGCCTCACCACGGGCTGGCCTCTCCCTGCCTCCAGGTCAGTTTGGCTCTGACAGAGAGATACCAGCGGGACACTCATTTGCACCCAGCGGGAGGCTATCTCCCCCGCCTAGACGCCCACCCGCCCGTGCCCCGGGCCTTCCCCCTTCCCGGGACGTGGCCCGTCCGGCCAGGACGCGAGAGGGAGGGCGCCCCGCACCGAGCAAGGCTCGGGGCTGTTTGGGAGCTCAGAACCAGGGGAAG
Organism: Eulemur rufifrons; assembly: GCF_041146395.1. Classification (NCBI taxonomy): domain Eukaryota; kingdom Metazoa; phylum Chordata; class Mammalia; order Primates; family Lemuridae; genus Eulemur; species Eulemur rufifrons. Next base: position 8,806,800 of record NC_090994.1, read on the forward strand.
GGGCAGCTGTTTTTTAAGCCCAGGTGACGAGGAAGGGAGGAGCAAAGGGAAGGAGGGAGCTACCAGAGGCTGGGGGAGGGGACGGGGAGGAAACTATTGGGTGACAAGGGAGCGCTTTGGCAGAGAAGAGTTCAGGAACCCGGAGCGACTCCGGGGCGCAGGAACCACAAACCGGAAGCAACCTGGACAGCGGGCTCGGGGAAGGGGTGCGGTCTGGGGGGAATCTAGGGGCACAGCGGGAGGAAGCGGGGTGCGCTGCGCGGGAGGGGCGCGGCCGGGCGCGGGAGGCCCGGGAAGGGGCGCAGCGGCCCGGGGTCCCCCGCCCGAGGGCGCCCGCCCGCCCGTGGCTGCCCGGCTCCGCGCCCGCCCCTCCGGCCTAACCCGCGCAGCGCCCGCCCGGCCTGCATGGCGTGCCCCGCCTCACCGCCCCCACGGCCTCCTGCAGCAGCGCCCCGAGCCGGCTCAGCATGATGGCGGCGCGGCCCGGCCCGGCTCCCGGGCGGCGGCGGCGGCGGCGCTCTCGGTGGCGGAGGAGGCCCGGCGGCCCGCGGCGCGGCAGGGAGGCGGGGCCCGGCTGTCCGCCCCGCCCCCCGGTCGTCCGCCCCGCCCCCTGGCCGCTGGGCCACGCTGGGCTCTGCCAGGTCCCGGAAGGGGCAGGGGAAAATGTCCCCGACGGAGAAGAGCGCAGCGGGGAGCGGGTCCAGTCCCGCCGGGACACCCTGCGGAGCCTGGAGGCCGCGAGCGCAAGGCCCTGAGAGTGGGCTGGGAGGAATTCGACGAGGCATTAGAATTCCCCCTGAATGGAAGGTTCGTGGGCTCTGTAGGTCTCAGAGCCCCACCCTGTCCAACGCGGTAGTCCCTGGCCCGCATGGCTCTGAGCACTTGAAATGTGCTGGTCCCCACCGACCTGTGCAGTGCCAAGTGCACCTCGGATTTGGAAGACAGTGTAAGAGAAGGAAGGGTGTTAAGTAGCTCACTAACGATGTTTTATATTAATTACATGCTGAAATCTTTTTCGGTGTATTGGGTTAAAGTATGTTGTTAAAATTAATTTCAGTGGTTGCTTTTTACCTTTTGTAAGTGGCTACCCGAAACCGTTAAACTGCACATGCGGCTCCATTGTGTTTCATTGCACCGTGCTCCTCTAGAGGAAGCCACAACTAGCCCACTTTGACACTTCCAGCCACATCAAAGAAAGAAACAGAAGGTGGGTCTCCGTGTAGAGGCACACCATGAGAAATTATGCCCAAGAATTGCGCCTTGGCAGAGCCCTCAACAGGATCAGGGCTTCCTGGAATGTCCAAAGCCAGGGCCTTAGGGATGAGCCTTGTAGCCGCCCGGGAGTAGAGAGAGATTCTCCCCAGGAAAGGGCTGAGGATGGCTTTCTAAAATGTGTTTCTGCTAATCACTGAGGGAAGGAGAAGTAGCTCCCGTCACAGAATTACAGAACTTAGAGTTTTGGGGTCTCAGAACTTCCCAGGACCTGCCCTGCCCCTTTGGGCCACAATCCTCAGTGGGGTGAGGCCCAGGGGACAGTGACCTGCCCAGAGCATGGAGCTTGCGGTCCAGCCTGAGTGCGAGGCAGACCGCCAGGGTCGGGCCCCGGGCCCTAGGGAGGGCCAGGGTTTGGCCAACCCCAGGCTGAGTGAGAAATGAGGTCTCAGTTCTCTGACAGCTGCTTGAGAAAAACAGACATTTTCAAACAGCTCAGCTGCAAACGGACCCTTGAGTGAGGAGCTCTATGAGAAATGTGAGGAGGCTCTTAGGCCAAAATGTCTGAGAACAAAGAAAAGAAAAAGGCCTGACTTGTGTATCAGGAAGCACCTTAGAGAAGCAAGCTAGAGAGCTGGGAGGCCGAGGTCCCTTCCAGCCACTGTACTTTTTTGGGCCTGCCCCTCACAGGCAAAGCAGCGGGCTGCATGGACCCAATCAGCGTTTTCCCCTCAACACGTTCCAAGGACCTCTAGGGGATAAAGAAAGTGCACGAGGAGTTCGTGGCATTTCATTTGACTTAACTTTTTACATGTTATTGTTAAGACTCTCATGAAAGTCAGGGTACATACTATATGTGTTATATGCCCAAAGCGTTAGAGACCACTGATGTACTATTAAATTCTGCTGCCAGGTTAGCCCATTTGGAGGAAAACCTTTAAATGAAGCCTCTCCTATCAGGTTAAACGAAGGATTGAAGACTATTTCAGGGTAAGGTGTTTTAAATGAGCAAGGCACCAAGCCCAGATCCAAGGAGAGGGCCGTAGTCACTGCCCTCCAATGAGACCAAATTCCATCACGTTTTCAACCACCACAGTTGTGTAACTACCTATCTGAAACAGGGTTTCCCCAATACTGCGCAGCCCAATACAATAATAAATCAGCTCCTGCATTTGATAAAAGTGCGATTGTCATATATAACATTTTAAACTTGTCAAACAGCTTCCTTGTTCACATTGAATAAGTTCATAATAAACCATAAAATTCAACTTACAAATGCATTCTGACTAATAGCAAGATTAATTTTTTTTTTTAAAAAAAGGTTTGCTACTAAAAAGGTAGCAAAAGGTTTGAAAGCCACGGTGCTAAATAATCTCCCAGGTTTTGCATCTGGGTGTGTCGTGGGGCTGAGGTACTGCGAGCCTCTCCCCAAGGCTTTGTTTTAGGAACAGAGAGCTCTACCCTGAGCCACTCTACATTCTCAGGAAATTAAAATCAAGCAGTCAGTCTGCCCCCACCACAGACATTTCCCATTTAGCTGATCAAATCCCGCCTTTAGCACCTCTTGGTACTCAATGACGTTGACATTTTCCCCAATAGCCTGGAAACTCCATGAGGACAAGGGCATGCTGGCCTTGTCACCACTGTGTCCCCAGTGCCCAGGACAGGGTAAGCCTGCACACATTCACTTAAAGCCTACTGTCAGGGTACATGTGTGGAGACCAGTCTTCTCTCCCTGCACCCCCTAGTCTGCCCTCCTCTGCTTCCCCTTCAGAGACAATTGTACCTACTGGGAAGGTCCCGGAGACCTGAGTGTCTGTCCCCATTCTCCACGGGTTAGGTGCCTGTAGCTCTGGCCTGCAGATGAAATGTCTCTATTCCACAATTTTCTCATCTGCTCAAAGGATTAAAATGGTCTGTCTTGTTGACCTTACAGGTTTGTTTGTTGAAAACAATGCCACGGATGCAATAGAACTCCTACAATTTAAAATAATCGTACACATTTTAGGGATTCTTATCTATTTTGCTTTTATTTCAGCTAAAGGGGCTAGAAACCCATCCAGGGGGCTTGGGTTGGGCCTCAGCTCCAGGCTAAGGTTCGCAGCTTGGGGACCCCTCCAACTCCCCCAGCCCTCTGACCCTGCACCTCTTGGTGTGCCCACACAGGGTTCTGAGCCAGCCAGGTAGGGCCTGCCCCTGCCCCCATAAGCACCCACGCCGCAGCCCTCCTTCTGGTCTTCCAATCAAATCTGTACCCCCTCACCACCCCCGCATGCAGGTCCACGTCTGTTCCCCTCCGGAGCCCTTGCCAAGTCAACCAAGAGCAAATCCCTGCCCTTGACCCTTGCTCTCCGCATAATCACGTGCTGCTGACCTTTGCTGTGTGTTTGGCCTCCCATCTAACCGGGAGCACCCTGGGCCCTGGGGGTGCAGTCATGCCAGATGTTGAAGAGTTTGACCACCAAGGTAATCATTTAGGGGGGTGGGGGGTTCCTGCCCCCCTGCTCCCCCCATCACAGAGCCCCTGAAGGGGAGGAGGCAGATGGGACCCAGCCTAGACCAGCCCCTGCTTCTCTGGCTCGGGTCGAGGGAAGAAGAGCACGCGTGCTATCTCCCCACCCCTCCAACGCTCACGTGCCCTATTTGAACCCTCATTCTCCCCATCCACCGACATCACCTGTCCTTCCTGCCCAGGTGTGGGGGCTCATAAAGGACAAACAGATTTAGGGACCCAATGCAACCTTTTAATTCCAAGCAGAGTCCCCCTCCCCCAGCATTATCACACACACAGTGGAAAGGGATGCCAGGGTCTGGGCAGGAACAAAACCCGGACCTGGGCAAAAATATAGATATAATTATATACACATGTGTACTTGGAGAGTAGAGCCGGGAGTGTGACTAAGGTAGGGCAGAGAGTTAGGGGAGGAAAGCAGCTGGGGGGCCCCAATAAATACATTCTTTAGAGAGCGTAGTGGGGGGTGCATGGGTACAGGTGGGAGCTGGTAGCCAGGACACTCAGGAACGTGCCACGCCTGGCCTCTGGACCCCATCCGAGGGAGGATGAAGGGCTGGCTTCTGCCCAGTACCTGGCTTGCGCTAGAAGGTGGGGTTCCTGCTGACTTGGGCTGGGGCTGTGTACACGCGGCATCCCCCTCTAAGCCAAGGCTTCTGGGGAAGCCACAGGGCTGGAGCAAGAGGCTTGGAAGCTCTGGGTCGCGAGCAGAGGTCAGGGCAAGCTGGAGGGCAGGGCAGCCCCCCTGCTGGGGGCCGGCTGGAGGCTGTTCCCGCTAAAGTCAGAGAAGCAGGAAGCCCAGGTCCAGGGAAGCTGACACGAGTGAGTGGGGGAAGCTGGGTGGGCGCACACAGGGGCCCGGAGCTCTCCTGCCTGGCCGCTTCCCGCCCACTGCTCAAGACGGTGCCAGGCCTGACCACCAGGCGCCCCTTCATTTCTCCTCACCCTCTGCTGGGGACCTTCGTGTGGGGGTGAGGGGCAGGGAGAGGGCGCAAACATGAACTCCGTGTGTGCTGGAGCCCTGCCTGGGTTTGCCCTGTGCAGGGGGGACCAGGGGAGAGGAGGAGGCCGCCTGGCTCCTCGTGGCCAGGAAAGTCCAGGCTGCCGCGGCCCCTCCCGCTCGCCAGGGGAAGAGGATGCTTTGGGTCTCTCGACCCCAGCTCCAGCGCCCTCAAGCAGCAGGGGTGAGGGTCAGTCACGGAGGGGCTGTCAGAAGAGAGAGGCCTTCTTCTTGAGTTCGTTCCGCTTCCACAGAGCCAGCTTGCCGAACTCTTCGGGAGACATGGCGAACACCCTCGAGAAGTCCTCGGCGGACAGATGCCTCTGTAGGGGACACAGGGCGGCTCAGGAAAAGGAGCTGCGGGGTGGGGGCTGCGCTGAGTGACCCAGGGGACACTCAGACAAAGAGGCCCCGGGTCTTCCCCACAGGCAGCAGAGTCTGCCCCGCTGACACCCTGCACCGCCGCCCCCCACCCCGTGCGTTTTCCCTGCCTACCTCCAGCCTCATCCGGTCCACGCCCGGAGGCAGCTTGGTTCGCCCCTTGTTGGTCACCACCAGCATTTCATAGGGATATATCTGGGGGCGAGGGCAGGGGGCAGTCTGAGGCTCATGGGGTTTCCTGTCAATGCAGCCCCCTCAAGTCCCCAGGCCCCCCATCAACCTGCAGAGGCCAGCGGGGTTCATGCCATTCTGCCCTCTGTCGCCCCCCGGCTTCCCTGCTGTCCCTCCCATCTTCAAGGCCAGGAGGACCCCGCAGTGCATCCAGCTTGCCTGGCGTCCCCAGCCGCCCGCCCGCTGCAGTGCTCGGGTCCCTGCCCCTCACCTTCTGCTCCAGCACACAGGGCAGGGAGTTCCCCCGGTCCATCCTCCCCCTCTGGCCCTCTCCGTTCTGGGGAGACCAAAGCCGCAGTGAGCCAGAGTGGGGCGGGGAGACCTTCCCAGCCTTACCCTGGTGTCTCACGGTGTCACCAGCCAACTCCGAAGCCCCACCCCCCGTCCCCCACACGTCCAGTCGCCTGGCCCAGCTTCTGGCGTCCACCTGTTCCCCTCCGGGAGGTGCTCACCTGCAGGCCTGCGGGAGGGAAGGGTCACCGTTCAGAGGTAGCTCCGAGGCCAGCTGCTGCCTGACCTGGTCAGACCCCTGCCCACATCCCCGCCCAGGGGCCTGCACGAGCCCCTTCCCCAGCTCCCCAGCGGCGGGTCCCACTTCTCACCTGGGCTTCCAGTCTCACTCCCCGATGGGCTGAACTCTGTGGACTGTAGCTACAAAGGACACAAACGAGTCAGAGGAAGCTGGGTACATTCCTCATTGGTCCCCTTCACTTTGAGGGTGTCCCTGCTCCCGAGGACGCACAGTGGCTCAGTCCCCCAGGAGCACCCCACGTGCACACCCCACCCACGTAGTCCACATCTCGGGTCCTGAGACCTTACCCGGCTCAAGGTGGTCCTGCCGTAGGCGGGGAGAGAGGAAGACTTAGAGGTTCCTGCGTGCAAGGCTGGAAGAGAGCCAGAGGTCCTGTGTTCAGTCCTGGTGGCCCTGACAGTCCTTCCTGTGAGGGCTCCCCTGCTGGCCTTCCCCCACCGGGCAGCCAGTGAAGAATGAGCTGGGGAGGCTGGGGGGCTTCTCTTAGCCACCAGCTCCTACCGGGATGTCCAGCCAGTGACACTGGTGACTCTGAACTGTCTCTACTGCCTTCCCTCTTCTAACTAGAAGTGGCCCAAGAGCACAGTTGAGTGTGAAAATCGCCAGCCAGCCAACACTGAGGTTCACCGTCACATAATGAACTCTGAGATATCCACCTAAATCTACTAATCAAAACAATTGAGTTATTACAATTTCAATAACAACCTTAGTAATCAAATTCTAAACGTCTAACATTCTACTACGGAAATAGTCATTTTCTCAGGGCTGTCAGCTGCTGGCTGGGACCGGCAGTCAACACCTCACGTCAGCATCACTGGGTGTCACTCCCAACTCACACTTGTCATAGGATCTCTCCACCTTCAGACACCGCAGGTTCTAACTCAAGAAAATGTGTTTTCAGTAACGTGTTTTCCTAGAAAGAACTTTGTACCTAAGATTCTTAGCTTGAACAGATCCCAAAACTCTTTCATCTCCAATTACTAGAAATGGTTGGCGTCCTGTAGCAATTGCCTTCACTAGAATTTTGCTTCAATATTTAGCCTCCATTAGATTCAAAACTATGAGGAAAGATACTCTTAAAACATTCTTATAAAATCTGTTGCTTGGAAGTTCGATTGGTGAGAACAAAATGGGTTTGGGGAACCTCATTTTTTCCCCACTAACACTTCTTATTTTTGTATAATTATCAGTTTTCACAATCACCATTCATTATTGAAACATCTCACTCTTGCAATAAATAATAAGTATACATTTATACATCAACTGATGGAATTTCAGCCTTCAAAGCACATATGAAGATTTTTTCACTGCCAATGACTTTTAGAATGTTTGAAAGTGACTATTCCAACGTTACCATGAAATCAGAACGACATGCCTGTCCGTGATTCTGAGAGGAAGGTTGATGTGACATGACGGTGGCCTGCCTGATCACGGGATCATTGATTATGTGCAAGTTCAGGGAAGCCAAAAATGCTGTTGCGGTAGCCATTTGGCTGTTCAACGTCACAAGGCCAAAACAGAAGTTAAAGAGCTAATTTTGGCCAAATAGAAGATTCGGGCGGAACATTGAAACTGAATCCAACCTTGGGGCACCTGTCCCTATCTCATTCTTTCAGGCCTTAACTCGTTTTTCCACATTCTCTAAAAAGCCTTTTGCGACCCTTCCCACCCACACTGAAACAGCATCCTGGGAGCTCTTGGTGAGGCCGTGGACATCCTAGCCATGTGTCAGCCTTGCGGCTCCTTGAATTCCCCCGTGCGAGGGGTCTTCCCCTCCGATCCTCACCAGACAACCCTTTCAAAGCCCCGCTCCCTGGCTCTTGTCGTCAGCCACAGCAGCTCCACCGGGGAACTGTAAGCCCAACACGCAGGTTTGTAGCTCCTGCTCAGCCTCACCCCCCACCACCCCAGCTCATCCGTCTCCTGGAGAGCTCCAGTCTCTTGATCCCCATCCCGGCCCCACCGGGCCTTCTGTCCCTACCTACTGAGCTTCAACCCTGTGGCTTGGGACAGTCACTGCTTTCACCAGCACCCCTGTGGTGCAGCCTGGCCCCTCAGCCTCTCAGGCACCTTCCTTAAAAAAGTCGAACCCCAGGTCAACCCATCAGACCCTTCCTGCTTGCAGGCTGTGAACATAACGCCCACACCATGGAGCTGAGCGTCACTGCCAAGGCCAAGGCTCGTACATTTCCCTGTCCCCACAGTAGCAGTTCCAAAGCTTCACCAGCCTCGCCAGGTCTCACCCCCTAACACCCAGCAGATGACCTCAACTTCCGATCTGGCCTGCTCCCAGATCCACATCCCCAGCCCCCAGGCCAGCCTCCCACATTCCCAGGCTCAGAGGCTCCGTGTCAGCCAACCCGCCACCGGGACCCTTAATGGACGCGTCCTCCAGGGCTGCCCTTCCCTTCTCTCTCCGTACAATCTCACTTTCTCCCCCCCTTCTCACTGCCACATACAAGCTTCTCCACCAAATGCACCTCCGCCTACGCGCTCCAGGTGGGGCGCTTCAAACCCAACTCATCTGAAACCACTTCCATCGCTCTCTGAAACCTGCCGCTCTTACTATCTCAGCTCCACGCTGGTCATCACCTGGCACCAAGACAAGAACCCCAACCTCTCTCTCCCCTACCCACCATGTCCAGTGGATTCGATTGCCCATATATTTCTCGAATCCATGCCTTTTTCTCTGGGCCCATGTCTATTTTTAGCCCTGCCCCAGACCACTGGAGAGCGTGGTAGACTGTTCCCAAAGATGGTGCCCACCATCAGCTCCCATCCTGCACGCTTTCTGCAATGAGACTGTGCCATTTGTCTCATCAAAAAGTAGAGCCTATTTCCCTCTCCTAGAGTCTAGGCTGCCCAGTGCCTGGCTCTGAGCGACAGAATGCAGAAGTGACGCCATGTGGCTTCCAATTCTGGGTTCGCGGATCTCTCCCTCTCCTCTCCAGCCACCATGCTTTAAGGGAGTCCAGGCCAGAGCAGCGAGTGACCGGAGGCAGGGTATTCGAAGCTCTGGCCCCCATCTCTCCGGCCCCGCTGCCTGCCACCCAATGGTGCGTGCCATGCTCTGTGACTCCAGGCTCCTGGAGGTCCCCTAAGCCGGGCGGATGTTTCCAGGTCCCTGTGTTTGCTTCCACACTGTTCCTGATGTCTGCGATGACCTTCTCCCCCACTCACTTTGTCTGGCTCACTTGGTCTTACTCCCCGATGGGCTGAAGTCTGTTGCTGTGCTCCCAAAGTACCCCCGGCACGCCCCGATCACACCTGCCACAACAGCACGTGGAAACTTTGGGATTTACATGGGCTTTCCCCATCAACCACAGGCTACCAGAGGACAGGACTAGATTTTTTTCACTCTTTCTACCCCCCGATGCCTAGCACGTGGTAGACACTCAATAAGGGTTTGTTAAAATAAACGGAATTTGCTAATTCTGCTTCAGCTGGGTACTATCTTTTGTCCTCAGATGCTGTTCTGACTTGTGCTCTTGCCCAAAGGAGAAAGTGTGAGCACCTTGGGCCGGGACCGCATCTCCTACATCTAACAAGTCACCAGACAACAGAGCCCGGCCTCCAGGTCTGGCCAGGTGACTCCTCCACGGTACTCACAGGTGTGGAAGGGTGTCCGGTCGGGAAGGGAGCGGGTTTTCCTTCGGATAGGCAATGACTTTTCCATCTCTTCTTTCAAGATCATCTTTCCCAGGTTGGAAGTAACCTGAGGAGGGAGAATGGGAGACTCAGATACTCATTCCTCACCTCCAAACAGCCTAGAATTGGGGGACCTGCAGACAGGCAAGGGACATTTGCCAAGGTGGCTGGTTTGCGCCCTGGAGCCCACAGAGCCTCTTGTTCTTGGCTGACACATGGCCACCCTTGAGTGCAGAGTGAGAGTGCTTGGTGGAACTCTACCCTGGTGGCCTCCTTGTCCCAGGTCACCCTGCCCAGGGCACAAGCCCATGTCACAGTCAATGGCCTTTCCATGGCTCTTGACGTTCTCTCTCCTCCCCTGGAGACCAGGCCTGCTGAAGCCTGGCACAGGTGGGACCACCCTTTTCTGAGCTTTCGACCCTAAGGCCAAGTAGTGCCCCCCCGAAAGCAGCATAAAGTCCAGGTGTCCCTTCACAAGCAGAAACTTGAGATCCCAGGAAAGAAGAGGGGTCGCTCACGTGTTCTAACAAGGATGCTTCTCTGGCCTGAACCCCTTTAGACCAGCTATGGAACCAGGACCTCTGTCCCTAAGAAGACACAGGGTGGGTGGCAGGTCGTGAGATGCTACCTTACTGAGTTCTTCTTTCTGACGCTCCCTGAGAGCCTTCATCTCCTCTCCGGAGTCATCGTCTTCCTCCTCCTCCTCTTCCTCTGCACCCTTCCGAGATGCCTTCCGCTTCCTCCATTCTGTCTCTAGGAGACAGGGTAAGGGCAGGCACAGCCGTCAGCCCGCCATCAGCTCAACCAGCATTTATCCAGCACTGGTTTTGTGCACTGCCCTGGGCTGGGCCTTGAAGAAGCCACTACAAATTATTTTTTAAAATAAAATAATATAAAAGTAACATTTCCTCGCCTTGCTGTGACACTGGGTAGGCAACACACACACACACACACACACACACGACAAATTCACTGGGGACCACACCTTATCTATCTTTCTCTTTCTCAGAGGTCCTATCACAGAGCCTGGGACATAGTTTGATAAATGTCTGTTGAGTCACCAAATAAATGAAGGGAAAGTGAACATGATTGACAAACAGCCACTTATACCCAGTGCTGCAGGAACGCCGGGAATGGGTGAGCAGTGAGCCTGGGGGCTCAGGAAGCGGGGGAAAAGCCTACGCAGACCCCATAGGGCCCCTCTTTCTCCCCATCTCTCCTACCCACGACCGCCAGGGAAGGGGGGCATGGCCAGTAGTCGGTTTCGATCTTGGCGGGCTGGTTGGGGTCGGGGGGCTGGGCCGCGGGGAACTTGGACGACTCGATGATGAGGTCCTCGATGAGGTGCTTGCTCTGAGGGCTGCCTCCCACGGACTCTGCAGATGAAGGCCAGGGTCAGCCAGGAGCACCCCACTGCCCCTGCAGCCAACCCGGCCCACCCTCGGTCCCCAGTCCCTCACCTGCCCCCTGCACACCTGGGAGATGCTGGACGTATGAGCACAGGGCAAACATTCCGTGCTGTGCTGAGCAGTTGTTCCCGCTCCACCCCGGCCAGCCCCCAGCCCCGAGGCACGGCCCCCAGCAGGCCAGGGGAACCCTCACCTCTCTGCTTGTAGATGGGGGGCTTCTTGTAGATGTTGGAGTCCGGGCGGGAGGTCTCTGTGGGACAGAGCGCGGGCAGGTGAGGAGGATGTGTGGCCAGCAGGGCCGTGAGAAGGGGGCCCGGGAATGGGAGAAGGTGGGAATTCACTGGCTCCTGCCCAGAGCCAAGATGGAACCCAGAGTTCCTGGCACTGTCCTTCAGGGGATTGGGACTTTCTGTGCTTTTTGTGCTGGTGGGAGGGAAGAAGTGACAGGCCCACCATCTCTAGCGCCCCGCAGGTCCGTGGTGAGCATGTTCTCCGGAGAAGAGGGGACTGAGGGTAGGGGCTTGGGGCTCCTGAAGGAAAGAGGGGGTCCTGGGAGGGGTGCAGCCAAGACCTACCAGGGTGGTGGAAATGGGGCAGGCTGGTCCGGGGGGTTCCAGTGGTTCTTGGGGCCGAAGCCTGGGGGAAGATTCCAGGGGTCCGGCTCTCCGCCCACACCTGCAGAGCACAAGTGTGTGGGTCTAGAGTCCCCCACCACCCTCTCCAACCCACACACCCTGACTTCCCCTCATGCCACCCTGCTCTGTCCTCCCACCCTGGCAGCCACATCCTCGGCCTCAGGGCAATGAATGCAAGGACTGAACCTGCCGATCACAGGGCGCCTGGCCTGGAGAGAAAGGGTTAGATGAGGCCCTGGGTCAGACAGAGTGATGGCCACAGAGCTGGCTGGTCACCCCCTGGGCTCCACAGAGCTTGGTCTGGACATGTATTGGGGAGGGGACCTGGGGGCCCTTTCAGAGCAAGGCTGGGCAAGTTTCCGGTGTGGGGCAGACTCACCTCTGGGGATGGTGGTGGGGACGTGGATCTGGGTGACAGCGAGCGCTGTGAATGGAGAGGGGAGATTAAACCCTGGTCCCTAGAACACGAGGCGCCGCTTCATCCCCCACTCAGCTCCGCACCCTTTCCTGGCCAGTGTCTGGGCCACCTCTTCTCTCTCACATCCTTGCCAGTCCCAAGGCTGGCCTTCCCTCCTCCTCCTTCCTACCACCCCCTGGGCAACGTCCTCAGTCTTCCCTCGGGAAGCAAGCAGCACAGGGACCTCGGAGCAGTGTGCTTGGTGCTCTGAGGGCCAGGGGAAGAACAGCTGTGGCCCTGTCCTCAGAGGCTGGCAAGGAACGCAAGGGACAGGACCAAGAAGCATCCAGGGAGGAGACTGAAGTCTCCCCATAGTCCAGCCTGGTGGCACTGCTCGGCTGTGGCACTAGCCCTTTCTTGAACACGGTGGGTAAAGAACCTGCCTGTGCACTATCTCCTGTGCCTGGAGTACCTTGTAAGTGGACGGCAGAGGGATGGCCTCTATTTTACAAGAAGGGAAACTGAGCCACAGTGTCACCCAGGTGCCTCAGCTAGGACTTTCAGCCTCCACGTTCAGTGCTTCTGTGCTCTTTCTACAAACTTTGCCCTTTCTGCCCACTCCCGGCCTCCTTCCTGGAGCCCCTGTGTTGCTGCCTGGAAACGCGCCCAGCCCCCAGCTCAGCCAAAGAAAGCAGGACAGGTGTCCCTCTACTACCAGTGGAGCTGCGGAGCCCTCCCCCCAGGTCCTGCCCAAGAGGACCCCTCTCACCTCCCGGCTCCTGGGCAGCTCCACGTGCTCCAGTAGGGAATAGGTGAAGTGGGGCTCATAGATCATGAGGTCGGGCCGCTCGATGTCCAGGATGGCCTTGTCCTTGGGGATGGCGGCCAGGTCCTTGTAGCCCAGCACCTGGTTGTCCATCTTGGCCTGCAGGAAAACGGTGCAAATGGAGCCCAAAGCCTTACCTGGGCTACCGGCCTCACAAGCTAGACTTACAGGTTATTACCAAGAAAATGGCGCCACTTTAGATGTTAACAGTCCTATTATTTTCATTTTAAGAGTTCAGATAGTCACCTTAAAAATATGACATTCCTTCTGTTAGCACTCTGGGGTACAATGAGATCAGACTAGGAGAAGGGGGATGTGGGGGCGCTTCTCTGGATTTCTGGGTTCCTCTGCCAGCCAGACTGGCAGGACCACCCTGGGGAGGCTCGGAGTGAAGCTCCCCTGCAGCCAGCGGTCCCCGCCCACCCCCCTCCCAGCCGGAGAGTGCTGTGGCCGAGAGGGGTACTCACCACGATGCTGGAGGGAGAGCCGGGCACACTGGAGTCTCGGGAGGAGCTGACGCTCCCGGGGGAGGTGGGTGGTTGCTGGGGAGAGCGAGAAGGCGGGCGAGTGGGGATGCGTGTGGGGGCGAGGGCGGGGGCGGGGCGGGCGGCCCTAGGCCTCTGGGGACCGCGGCGCCGCGCTGCGGGCAGCCGCCAGGTGGCGCCCTTCGACTCCCGAGCTGCCCCCCACCCGGCCCCGGCGCCCCTGCGCGTGCGCGCACACCTTCTGCAGCCGCTCCATGCGGCGGGCGCGGCGGCGGGTCACCGGCGGAGCCCTGTGCGCGAGGGGAGAGGACAGGGTGTCAGGCCCGGCCCGGCTCCTGGGCGCTGCGCGCTCGGGGCCGCGAAGGCAGCAAGCGCGTCCCGCCCGGCTGTCGCGTCCTCATCCCTTGGCGGGCGGCGACTCCCCGGGCTGCAAGGAGAAGGGGAGGGAGGCCGGGCCAGGGGGCGTCAGGCGCGGGGCAGCCCCTTCCAAGCGACCCGGCTCCTCGGCCGGGAGAAGGCAGAGGTCGCGTGCGGACCGGAGGTGGCCGAGTGGACGGGCTGCACTTGTTTTCGAGTCATTGTTCTCGGGCTCCAGAGGAAATGACGGCAGGGGTCAGCGGCTTCCCCGCCCCGGCGCACCTGCCCTGCCCGCCCCCGCCCGGAGCCGGGCTGTCCCGCTGTCCGGCCCTCTCCCTCCCTGGCCCTGGGCGGCCCCTCCTACCCCTCGTCCCACCCCTGCAGTCTCCTGTCCCCGCAGCCACTGCTCCCTCATACTCGCCCGGGGAGGCCTAACACAGAGGAGTCGGTTTGGTGATACAGTCTGAGCATCGCTAACCCGAAAATTCAAAATCCACAACCGGAAACTTTAGTGCCCATGTGACGCCACAAGTGGAAAATTCCACACACGAGAACTTAACACAGACTTTGTTTGATGCACAAAATTACTTAAAATACTGCATAAAATTACCGTCAGGGTATGTGTATAAGGTGTAGATGAAACATAAATGAATTTCGAGTTAGATTTCGGTCCCATCCTCAAGAGCATGGACTGGGGCCCAGAGTGGCCTGAGCTTGAGTATTGACTCTGCTACTCGGATGCTGTGCGACCTTGGGGGAGTTACCTACCCTCTCTGTGCCTCATGTGTCTCATGTGTAAAGTGGGGGTAGTATTAATAATTGTACCTGTGTCATAATAGTGTTGCTCTGAGTATTAGGTAAGTTATACCATGTGATGTGCTTAAAACATCACACACTCCAAGGAGCATGTTAGCTGTTGTTATTTCTATATCCCCAAGGACTGATAGACTTCGGTTGCTTTTCTGTAGCCATTCTTTGTCATGACAGATGGAGGTCACTAATGTTCCCAATCTTATCACCTATAGTTTGTATCAGGCCATGCTGCTGCTCACTGTGTCACCCAAACAGCCCGCCTGCCACACTGACAGCCTAGCGCCCATTTCTCTGCTTTTGCCCACACCTTGCACTGCTCGGTCACCTCTGTGCCTCCCAGATACCACCCTCCTTCAGAGTCCGTCCTAAGCCCCCTCCTACGGGAAGCCTCCCTTAGCAGTCTAGTCCTCACTGATAAACCCTTCTTTGAATTCCAGTGGGACATAAAAAGAGACCCATGCAACGAAGCCTTTGGTTCTGTGTTACCAGACATGGGAACATGTTTCTCCCTAACTAGACTGACTTCTGGAAGGCAACAACAACAAGAACTATTATTTCCTGAATGCACATCACATGCTAGGTACTTGGATAAGCGCCTTACGGGATTATCTGGTTACATCGCCACAACAATCCTATAACGTAAGCTCATTTTACATGTGAGGAAACTGAGCTCAGAGTTGTGGGGCTGAAAGTGACCGTGTCTTCAGCACAGGTGTGATGCGCTGTGCCTACCTAGCACTGTGTCAGGCGCACAGGGCGGATAGCTTCCAGCCAGATTTCTCAAGTCTTTTTGGAATTCTAGAACCATGGCACCTCCAGGACAAGACTGGGCATCAGAGTCACAGTGGGTATTTGGTGCCAAGGGAAAGTCTCCACTCCAGAGCTTCAGACTTCTCTTGCCTTCTGAGTGCTCACTTTGGAATGCTTTCAGCTAGGTGTCTGAGGAGCAAATTCTAGTACATATGTGAAGAACTGATAGCTCCCTCTCACTCCTCTCTGATCTTTACTTTGTTCATGGCCATCGTCAAACTAGCTATACATTTGGCTTAACTCTAAGGCAAATGCTCATCCATCCATCCGTCCATCCATCCATCCATCTACCCAGTCATGTCTTGTTTTATCCATTCATTCAACAAATACTTTCTGAGCACCTATTCTGCAATGGACACAGAATGCTCTTATGGAGAAGAGAAGGATGAGTCAAAGGGGCCAAGCTGCCCCTCCAGAAATAAACCATGTGTCTGGACGGCTCCCATGCAAAGTAGAAATTACATGTGCCAGATAAGATACTATAAGGGGCTATGAGAAGTCATGGGAGAGAGAGATTACTCTTGCTGGGGTGTCGGGGTGGGGGAAAAAAGGTTTCTTGGAGGGGGAGGTATTTGTGGCAGGCCTAGAAAGATGCCCAGTTTGAGATCACGCAAAACCAGAAGAAGGGATTCTTGACAGAGGAAGCAGCATGAAGGAAGGCGGGGACGTCTGGAAAACAGCAAATACAGAGTGTGGAGCTCATGAGGCTTAGGAATATTTCGGGTGGGGGATTGGGGCCAGATTGCGGAGGCCCTGAACCCAGATTATAGTTAGATTGAAATCTGTGGCAACAGGGGGCCATAAAAGGCTCAAAAACTTTTTTTTTTTAAGCAAACAAGTGACATGATCAGAGCCGTGCTTCGGGAAAGTGAATCCGGCTGCAGTTTGGGACCTAGATTGGACAGCAGAGGGGGTCACAGGGAGTCCAGCCAGGAAGCTGTGACAGCAGTTCAGGCCAGGGACTGTGAGGGTCTAGGCTTGGGCAGGAAGGAAAGGGGCAAGCGGGAGAAATCCTATAGGTAGAATGTGCAGAGCAGGGCTTCATCCGGAGAGCCCTGGCGCAGGCAGCTTGCAGGCCCCCCTGGAGACTGGAGGGAGGAGGGGAGAGAAGGGGCTCACTTCTGCCAGGTGGAGGTTGCGGTGGGTGCGGGTGCGGCAGGTGAACCAGTGGGAATGTCCAGGAGGAAGGAGCTTGGGGGTGGGGCCAGGCTGGGAACAGAGATTTGGGAGCCGTTTGCCTAGAGGTGCTAGTCTGAACACCAAGGGAGAAAGAAGGTCAAAAACAGCATCCTGGGAAACTCCTAGGGGACTGGAAGAAAGAAATATCCAGAGATGGTGCAGAGAGAGGAAACTAGCTGGGCAGCTCTTAGGGGGCAGGGAGTGTATCTAGTGATGGTGTTTTCAGCCAAGGGTCTGATACGCAGGAAGTGTGCAGCAAACGTCGAAGGAGAGAATGGCAGGGAAGCAGGGGCTGAGAAAGTAGCATGTCATGGAAGCCAAGCATGCACTGCTGTGCGGAAGGTCAGGAGATGTGTCCTCCCTCCAGCTGGGACGTCAGGGCCCCAGTGGTGGTGGCCTGCTGGTTAGGGATGACACAGGGCGGGCCCTGGCCAGGTCCTACAGGCAGGGGTGTGACAGAAGGGCAGGCTGGAGCTGGAAGAGTCGCTTTGGAGGAGGCCAGATGGGCAAAGGTTTTTAAGGACAGGAGAGCCTCGAACATGCTTGCAGGCAGCGGGGAGGGAACAGCGGACAGAGAGGAACTGAGGCTCAGGAGGGGGGCACCATCCAACCCCACACTCACACGCGCACAAACGCCGGCCCATAGGCACGGCCACTTAGGGACATGATGGAAATAAAGATGGTCACAGTAATATTCATGGCTTCTGTTTATGTCGATGTTACGGCTGGCACAGTGCTGGGCACTTAACATTTTCCCCCACTTAACCCTTACATCCCAATCCTGTGAACTGGCTATTATCTCAAGTTTGTAGATGAGGAAATTGAGACTTAAATTATCAGTCAAGGACACACTCCTGTGTGGAATTTAAGCCCAGGCCTGTCTGACTTCTAAAACCATTAACCGCCATATCACCCCTTGCAAAGCCGGTGTGAGCCCTGGCCTCCCGCCTCTGCCCGGTCCCCAGCCCCGTCTCGTCCACAGCTCCATTGCAGGGTCTTGTCCCTTAGCAGCTGGGTCTCTTTCAGGGTCTTGCATGTTAGAGAATGTGCCAATAAATTATCTAGAGAGGTGCTAATGGCAGAAATGTTGTCATACCCAGCAGGGGCATTTACATTTAAACCTGGGGCTAGCCTTAAGGAAGAAAGTTCTTGCTGGTGAAATTTTAGGTTGTCAGAAGGCCAGCAGGGAAAATGTTTTGGGGCGGAGAAGTGTGTGGGGTGTGTGTGTGAGAGAGAGAGAGCGAGAGAGAGAGAGAGAAAGTTTCCTTGGCTTCTCTGGAATCACACCATGCAGGCAACGGCCTACTCCACCCACATGCAGCTCCCTCTGCAAAGCTCATTTCCTCGCAGGTCACCCACCCCCTCCCGCCCCGTCCTGAGCCCTCTCCACCCATGCACACCACTTGCCTATGCACGTGCATCCCTTAGGTCCCAGCAACCTCCAGGGACAAAGAGACAGAGAGGGCAGGCTGCAGCAGGAAGGGAGGGAGGACTGGAAGGAAGGGGAAAGCCGGCGGAGGAAGGCAGGCCCAGGTGGCGGAACGGACAGCTCAGCTGCCCCTGGCTCTGGTCAGACGCCTCGGCCCCACCCTGCCCCAGCTGTGGCCCTGCCTTATCTGAGCCGCCAGCCCAGCCCCACCTCACCCCACCTCTCCTCCCCACAGCTCCCCAGCATGTCGGCGGCGATAAGACTTGCCCAGAGGGACCTCCAAGGTTGCGCCCGCCTGTCCCAGTGGGCTCTTGTTCCCGGTAGGGGCTGGTCGCATCCCTGGTTCCCTGGACCTGCAGAACCACACCTTAGGCCCTCGGGTCCAGCCTTTGCTCCGGTCCCAAGCCAAGTGGCACCTGCCCTGTGCCTGTACTTTTGTACCTTCCCTTTAAACTTCACACAAAAACGGTGTTTTTCTCATGTAGAGATGGGGAGAAGGAGGCTGAGAGGTTAACTTGCCAAAGTTACCCCCAGACAGCAGCCAAGCTGGAATCCCTACCCAGGCCTGTCTAAGGCCAAGTGCTCTTTTCAAGTGTCCCCAAAGATACCCCTTGAATCTGAACTTGGACTTGGGGTCCCACCTGCTAACCTCAGACGGTGGAGACACCCAGAATCCTGCTTGCTGACGGCACCTGGCGCAAAGCAGCTGGGAGTCTGGGGCCCTCGGGCTCTGCGCCACACAGCCAGGGTCCAGCTGGGCTGGAGGCCACCGGGGCAGACAGTGAGTGAGTTATGAAATGAGGCGCGCTGTCCCCAAGGGCTGGCGTCAGGGTGGGCAGGGAACTTTGCTGCTTTTCTTTCTACCCAGTTTCAGCCATGGTGTCACTGCTGTATCCGCTTCCCTTTCTCTCTCCTGTCTTCTTGCTTTCCATCCCCTTTGCTTTGCTTTCTTCATCTTTCCTCCCTTCCTCTCTCTTTCCCTTTCACCCTCTCCCCCTCCCGGCCCCACCCCCGCAGTTACTGTGGCAACAACTCAATGCCAGAAATAAAGGCAGCAGGCAGCTAGGTCGCCAGCTCCCAAAACAGCATCCCAGGGTGGGGAGGAGGAGGGCGGGCGGCAGGCGCAGGGCAGGGGCTGGCTCCCCTGGGCCGTGTGTGTGTGTGTGTGTGTGTGTGTGTGTGTGTGTGTGTTGTGGGCGGGGCGGGACACCACGCTGGCCCTGACATCAGGAGAGCTCAGGCCTGCTCTGGGGCAGGGGCTCATCAGCAGTGTCACTACTTAGACCCAGCCTGAACCCCGAGTCTGTCTGAGGCTGGCAAAGCCTAGTTACTTCCTCCTCTTTTCTCATCTTCTTCCTCTCCCTATCCCTGTTCTAGCTGCCAGGACCAGGGCTCCTCTAAGGCCAGCGCCATACAACACCCTGTCACTCTGAAAGGGACCAGGCAGGGACAGGTGGTGGATCCAGAATCCACCTGCTCGAGGCCTTGGCCTCCCCTGTTCTCTGAGGACAGCAGGATGGGCCCAGGTACGTCCTCCCTCCCTTTCCCCCTCCCCTACACAAATACGCATCACGCAGCTGTTTTCTCCTAGGTCTCTCTTGGGCTTGAGTTTCCACATCTTCTCTCTACACCCTTCTCTAAAGAGGTCCCCACGTCTATGTCCCCCCTTAGTCGCCAGCATGTTCCTGCTCCGACCTCCATTCATAGCAGGTCCTGTTGCGCAAGCTGGACTGACAGAGCTGAGGGAGATGGAAGGGACTTGTCTCGTAAATTCTGGATTCTGGGGGCACCCTATTCTGGTCTCTGCATGCAGAGGAGCCCTGGACAAGGGATTCTGCAGACACCCACCCACAGGTGGACAGCCTGGCCCAGGGGGCTGACACCTGGCCATGGAGAGGCTGGCGGAACCGATAGAAGACCCGCAGGTGTGCACAGGTGGAAAAGCCCCACGCTGTGCGGAGCTCGTGCACATGGGTGCACTCGGGGAGCTCCGAGGCCCTGCCTGCCAATCCTGCACCCACTCTCCCAGCGAGGCCCCCACACGGTGACACACAGAGCAGCTGACTCCCACTCACACCCACCCAGCCATCCTCTCCTTGGCACCCATCCTGCGCCGTGCACGTGTACAGCAACACACACAGAGCTCTCTGTTACCCATGCGCTGGGGGCTTCTCCCTGTGCCCCGTTCCCAGAGCCCAGCGACCTTGTTTCTGCAAGACCTGCCCCTGCTGCCCTGACTCTCCCAACCTGGCAACCAGTCCCCTGGGAGGGACACACGGGGTGTATCTGCCCAGGAAGGGGCGCTGGGCCTACCAGGCCCAGGGAGGGACAGAACTAGCAAGGGGGAGCCCCAGGACCCTGGGGGTTTCACGTGTCTGCTCAGCCCCAGACTCTTCAATTCCCACAGCAGCCCGGGCTGGGAGAGCTCTGGGTTGGGCCTGCAGCCACGCCCTGCCACCCCGCCTCTCTTCACTGGGCCTCACCCCAGCCTGGAAGGGGGCTCGCCGGACCCTCCCCCTAAGGAGCAGGCTCCAAACCAACAGTCTCAGGCCCCTAAAAGAACTGCGCCAACCCTCCAGGGTGCCTGGGGAGGTGGGAGGGAGGCGGCGAGGACCGGGCTTACTGCTCCATTATTCAGCAGGGAGGGAAGGGCTCCCCCGCCCAGCCAAGCCCCCACGACCCCATCACTCCCATCTCTGGCTGGAGCAGCTAGGTGGACAGGGCCGAGCAGCCGGAAAGGGGGTATTCCGGTGGCAGCACAGACCCATTGGGATCAGAACACCCCAGCTCTCTTCCCCAAATCAGGTTTGATCAGCTCAAACCCAGCTCATCCCAGGGTCTGCCACCCAGGCCCGCTTTCCCACTGCACAGGGGGCCATAGCTGACTCCTCCCGGGGGGGTTCCCTGCCGCCACCCAAGGCCTCACTCCTAGGCAGGTATTGGGGCCCCAAGTGCCCACAGAGGGGAAGAGGGGCGGGAGACTCTGCCACCTACCTCTTCCCAGACAGTGTGGCCCAGACGCTCTGAGGCCCCCGAGGCCTGAGAGGCCCAGGCCCAGATCCACGGGGCGGCCGCTTTTTCTCGGGTGCCTAGGTAATAGGCATCCGTTCCAGGAACCCAGCCGTGCTTTCCCAGAGCACAAATAACAGGAAAAAAGCCGGTTTGGGGTGGGTGGGAGCTGGCGAAGGAGGGGAGCTGGTCGCAGCTGAGCGGTCTGGTCTCCCCTCTGGGCCCCCACCCCCTCACCCCCACCCTGCTTCTCTGCCAGCCAGGGCTGGCTGGATCCCGGTGCTGGGGAGTCCGCGTCTGGGGGCGGGCAGTCGGCCGGGCTCCCCCACGCCCTCCCCGCACCCTCCCACCTCCAGCTGATAGCGTGTGGCCGCCGAGGGTGTGTGTGTTTGGATGTGTGCTCTTCCCGGCTCGTCCGCCCGGCTGCAGCTCAATCCATTTCGAACAAGAGCAGCATTAACCCGGCATCATGACGAAGCAGAATCGGGCAGCGCTGTCCTTTTTCCCTTTCCCACACCCCCAGCCTTGCAGCGTGCACACACTCACACACACACACACGCAGCCCCTCGAGCCTCCTCACATACAGCCAGGGAGTTCAAGTTGTGGTGGCCAGACGTGGGGTGTCTGCTACTAACCGAGGGGGACAATGCCTGGCCGCTCCAGCACCTGCACCTCCTGCCCCATTCACGGTGCCCCATCCTCCACCAGCAGCAGCTGAGGCCTCTGGGGGCCCGGCCTCTGGGGGTGGGGTGCGGGCAGAGGTGCCAGAATCGCTCACCCAAGGATTAGCCCTCCCCTGGGAGGGACAAATGGAAGGCGCAAGAAACCAGGTCCTCAATCCCGGAGACCCAGGCTGGCCCTCCGGTAACCCCGGTCCCCTGGGAGCTGCCACGGGGTGCAGCAGAAAGAGCGAGAAGAACCCCATTTCTCCCCAGGGCAGCTTCATGAAAAGAGAGGTTCCTGCCAGGTGACCCCCAGGTCCCAGCACAGCGTTTACAGGGACGTGCCTTCCCCGCCTCTGGCAAAACCTCAGCCAGCCCAGGACCCCGTGGTCGTTGGCCTTTTGGTGCCCCGGGTGGGGGAGGGGGAGCCTAGCCAGCGACCCGACCCTCGCCCTGGCCTCCACCTCCATGCCTGCCGCAGACTTGCCTACCTAGGCAGCCCTCACCGTTGCCCTGGCAACCACTGCCCACAGCCGGTCAGCTGATGTTATCAGCTGTTGTTGGGGAAATCTAGAATCTGGGGAGGGGGCTCTGGGATAGCTGAGTGGAGACTCACAGGGGGACAGGTGAGGGTGTGCCTCAGGCTCTCTTTCTCAAAGAGAAGGGGACAGAGGGGGGACTGTCTGGCTAGTGGGGACAGAGAAGACTGTGCCCTGAAGGATGGGCTCCAGAGAGAAAGGAGGGGTGATGGGGACAGGTGGCTGAGAAAAGGCGAAAGAACCCAGGCTTAGCTGGGGGGCGGGTGCTGTGGAAGGCAGAGAAAACCCAGGGTGGGGGAAGAAACACCAGATCATCACACCTCAGAGAAAAAGGCCAGGAGTGATGGGGGGGGGGGGGGTGCACCTGTCATGTGGCGGGAGGGGGCCACAGCCCTGGAGGAGGAGCAAACCAGGCTGCTTCTCCAGGAGCAAGCTGGCATCAGCCCAGCCTCTCTGCTTTCTGAACCTTCAACCCCAGCCGTGCTGCCCTCAAACCAGGGTCCGAGAGAGACAGGGGAGGCCCAGCGGCCCCAGCCCTGAGCAGTCTCCCCTGCATCCCTCCAGACGCCAGGCACCAGGGGCTTTGACAGCTCGGCCCTCTAGGATTCCAGATTTTTCCCACTACCTCAGTCCCTCCCCTGCTTTACCCGCCCTCCACCAGAACCCAACCCAGGAGATGGGCCTTCTGTGCCAGGGTCCCCAGAGGTAGAATTGGAATGAGCGGATGCCAGGAAGGACAGCTGTGGACAGGGGCCTGGAATGAGGTGGGCCGTGAGCCAGGATCACCGCCGAGGAGGAGGGGAGCCTCCTTCTGACGGAAGCACGAGGTGCAGGGCAGAATGGGGGGAGTCCAGGGGAGAGGGCCAGGGAGGAGGGGAGGAGGAGGGGGCGGGTGCGCGGTACCTTCAAGGGCCTGGGGCGTGGGGCAGGAGCACAGCAGCCTCCTCGGTGACATCCACCTCCATCCCTCGGCGCATCTCCTCTCCGCCTCCCGTTGCCAAGACAACCTGCCGGCAGCTCGGCCGGCTTGGCGGCGGCAGCGGGAGGGGGAGGAGGAAGCTGTGGCTCCCACTGCCTCTTCCTCAGTGATGGAGGGGGCCTCTGCGTGCTGGGGCTGGGAGTTAGGGGAGAGCTTGGGGAGCTAGGGCTCCCCCTGAGCCCCAGCCAGCAAATCTCCTCTCCCCCCATAAGGCTGTAGGATTGGCTCCAGGGGTGGCCTTGGGAGAACCCCAATTCAGGGCCAGATAGCAGGCCGGCCTTGATGGGGGCACAGCACTGGGGAGAGTCCCCCATGCCAGGAAGCCCAGCGTGGAGTTGGGGAAGGCGACAGACTACACGGAGGGACGGCCCTCGTGCTGAAGGGCCAAAGGAGTGGTTCTGGCAGGGAGGGGAGGCCCCTGGGCGCTGGCAGGCATGCAGCTGGGGGCCCCCAACTCTGCTTTCTCTCTCTGAGCACCTCCTCCTGGTCCCAAGGAAAGTCAGCGGATAGGACAGCTCTCCTCTAATCCCATCCCACTGCCCAGTCCCTCCACGGCGGGCACCTTGGGCGGGAGCCTCTTCCGCCCAGCCAGCCCTGGCCCCGAGGGGACTGCAGAGTTAGGGCTCCCTCTGTCGACCGGGAGAGTTAGCTGCCAAGGTCACTCCCGGCTGCGAGGGCGAGGTGGGGTGTGTGTGTGTGTGTGTGTGTGTTGGTGTGTCAGGCGGGCACAGCCAGGCCAGGATACCCTTCTCCCCTGTCACACTCTGCCTCCCCCTCGTCTCTGTCCTTGTCCCGTGGAGACACTAGCTCTGCCCCAGCCCCAGCCCCTCCTCCTGCGAAGGCCCAGACTCCTCAAGGCCGGCTGATCTGATCGCGCCTCCCCGCGGCTGGCCCGCCCGCCCTGTCTGGCTGGGATGAGACGGGAGGCAAAACCTCCCCCCGGAGGCCGCAGCACCGAGCTGGGCGCCGGCTAGTTCCGGCCCGGTGGGCGGCTCCCTCCGCGCCAGAGCCCGGCGTACCTTTAGCAGTTCAGGAGTTCTCCAGGCCGCCAGGATGGACACTGGCGTCCACAACAGGGGGCTGGCGCTCCTGTCCCTCTCAGGCCTCTCCTGGGCAAGGTCACTGGTGCCAGATGTCCCGAGTGGACTCTGGCCCTGCCCCCTGCCCCCTCCCCGGCCTGCGCAGTAGGCTTCTCTGCCCACCCTCTGCCTCTGTCTCACTCCAGTGCCCCCCGGCCCCGCCCCCAGCCAACCTGCTGGGGAGGGGAGTCCAGGGGTGACCCCCATGCTGTCTAAACATTAACTCCTGGAGAGGCTGAGCCAGGGCCCCTGGACACTCAGGGAGGAGGGAGAGGGGACCGAGATCTGAGCCCCAGGAAGAAAAGGAAGGATGAGGGCCTGAAAGAGACCCTTTCTCATCAGATTGAAAGCCACGCCCCCTACCTCTGGGCGACGGGACTCTGCCTCCCCGACCCCAGAGACTCAGCACCCAGCATGCTGCCACCAGGCCACAGCATCTGGTCACCCGCCTTGCCCAAGCCCTTGGCTGTCTCCTCCCTGCCACAGCATAAGGACCAGACTCTTTATTATTCCTGCCGCTTCTCCACGGGAACTTTCAGTTCCAGCCAAACGCATGTACCGCTCACCTTCCCCTGAACACCTCGCACATTTTCCTGCCTCCAGGCCTTTCTCATGCTGTCTCCCCTCTCAGTGTTTTCCCCTTTGTGCATCTTCTCTCCACTGAAATCATGCCCCTCCAGCAAGCCCTCCCAAGCACGCCCCCCGCCCTCCGGTGCCTGGGCAGGGGAGTGGAGAACACCGCACTCAGGCGTTGAAGACAGGCAAGAATCTAGACTGTAGTGCTCTCTAGCGGTGCGACTGGGACAGGTTTCACATCCGAGTGTGAGCTCATCCACATGTGACCCACGGGAACATCTTACTGCCCTAAATAAGGGGTTACAAGTGAGCGTGCCTCGAGTGCCACCTGCAGCTTGGTGCATATTAGTTTTCTTATTGCTAATAGCTCCTACATCGTCTTTCACTCTTTTGGGGTGTACCAAAGGCTGCTTTGTTATCTTAAGAGAAAGAGAGTTCCAAACGCCCCACAAAGGAACTTTTTTTTTTTTTTTGAGACAGGATCTCGCTCTGTCACCCCGAGTAGAGTGCAGTGGCGTCATCATAGCTCACTGCAACCTCAAACTCCTGGGCTCAAGCGATCCTCCTGCCTCAGCCTTCCGGGTAGCTGGGACTACAGGTGCATGCCACCAGACCTGGCTAATTTTTTCTATTTTGGGTAGAGATGGGGTCTTGCTCTTGCTCAGACTAGTCTTGAACTCCCGAGCTCAAGTGATCCTCCTGCCTCCGCCTCTCAGAGTGCTACGGTGACAGGCGTGAGCCACCGGGCCCCGCCAGAACTGCCTTTTTATGAGTTTATGCCTCCAATTAAATTTCAAGTGCCTTGAGAGTTCTATCTTGCCCATCTTTTTTATTAACTGAGGGATTCGCACGTGCTTGAACATTGTAGAGAATAAATAAATATTGCATTAACTGCTGAAGACTCCTCCCCACCCAACTCCACCTAAGGATGGAGGGTGAAGGCAGGATTCTGGCTTCTCTGTCTGCCTCCACCTTGGGGGACAGGAGGGTGCTGTGCTAATGACTTCTTTCTGGGGCTTCAGGTGGTTTTGTCCCTCAATAAATACCCTGTGGGACATACTGTGCTGGGCACTGTGGGGAGGCAAAGAGTAGTTGCACGTTGAGGCACCTGCCATCTAGGAGAATCATGACACGAACATACATGAGGACAGTTCTGGACAAGCTGTGATATATGTCACAGGCAAGGGCAGGTGAACAGCTGGCGAGATCAGCTGCTATGGAGATGGCCACTCACCCTGGAAGAGGAAAGCCTACGGAGCAGAGGGGAACGCTGTGGTCTGGACGTGTGAGCACTCGAGAGCACGCTTGCCAGACAGCGGGAACTTCATGAATGAGGAGGGGACAGGGCTGGCTGGATGGCAAGGGTTCCAGTTTTGCCAGCGTTCTTGAAGGGGATTTGTGGGGCTAGGGCTGGACAGGAGTCTTGAAGACTACAGAGGCTGCTCGGGACAGCGTGGCCTGCGGGGCTGTGGTTTATGGTAGGGGCAGGTAAACGGGACAACCTGTGTGACACGCTGGAGTGGGGGCGTGTTGGAGGCAGGGGGGCTCTTTAGGAAGCGACTGTGGTAATTTAGACAGAGCCCAGTGAGGTCTGGCAGTGGCGCGGTCATGTGCGAGGGGGTGATGGCTGACATGTTGAGCTTGCTCAGAGAGGCAGCACACAAACAAGGAGAGAAGAAGACATCTTAGGGGACGTTACTATGATGAGGAGTCAGGACAGAGAAGCCAGAGAGGACAGCCTGTCGCAGGCAGTGGGGAAAGGAGGTTCAGGAAGGGGTGGTCCTTGGTGATGTCAAATGCTACAGGGGCCAAGGACTCTGAGGACCGAGACAAGGCTTTTGGCTTGGTCACTGCGAAGTCACTGGCCTGGTGTCTGAGGGACAGGGTTGAGTACAGTGACGTGAGCAGAACCAGATTGTGTGGTTTAAAAAGTGAGTGCATGTCCCTCCTCAGACTTCCTGCTCTGGCTCCTGTCTGCTGTTTGGAGGACGCAGGGAATGATCAATAAGTGGGCTATTCTTAGCGACAGTTCTCCATAGTCCTAAACAGGCACAGGATTTGAGGCATGCTGCCACCACCTCCCTCCACCTGGTTACATCTTCCCCTGATGGCTTCATCTTGCCCCAGTAGCAAGGGTCTATTAGCAATTAGTCCCCTGTGGCCACCCGCTGCTCATACTAGCTTAGAACCTTCAGGCACACAGAAGCAACAGGGTTGCTGAAGCCAGGTGTGGTCCGAGGCCCGTGGGGAGGCTCCTTCCCACCACACACACACACACACACACACACACGCTCGAGTGTTAAGTCCCCTCTGAAGTTCCATTACTAGGGACCCAATCCTTTGGTTTCTTCCTTTTAGCATCGTCCAAGTCACCAGCAGTTCAGAGGGAATGAGCCGAACAGACGGCCCGGGTGCGGAGCCTGGATGCTGGGCAGGGGCGCTAAGAAGTGCCCGGGGCCAGTAGAGCCAGACACCCAGGCTTGGGGCTGGGGCTGGGGCTGGCATGAGGGCACTCCCTGGGATGGCACAGGCCTCCGCTGCGGCCCTCCTTCACCCTTCCCCATGCTGTGTCCCTCCGTGCCAGGTCTCACCTCAAAAAGCAAGACAGAAAACAGTGAGAGCTTTCTGGAGCCGGCCCCCAGAGGCCTGTCTGTGCTGGGGAGGTCAGAGAGGGAGGGAGGGGCCGGAGAAAGGCCGAGAAGAAAGCTGAGGCCAGACAAAGGGCCCCCGTCCACCTTTGAAGCCGTCGCTAACCCGGTGAGGGGGGGCGTGGGGGTGGGCCGGACAGCCCGGCTGGGGGGAGGCAGTCAGTTTTAAAGAATGTCTCAAATTCCTTCGGAAATCAGAGGGATTGTAAGAGCCCCCCTCCCCAACACACCTCCTTCCCGGCCTCCTCCCCCAGCCCCCCCAAAGCCAGTCCTTTACACCTGGGGGGCCCCCAACCCTTTGTCCTCCAGTAATTGCTGGGTGTTGTCCCCGTTTTAAAGTCCCATTGAACTCGCCAGTTATCAGCTGTGCCCAGACCACCCTCCCTGCACACAGCCCAGCAAACTGCCCCCAACGCTCCCGCAGTCTTCACCCGGATTAAGGCTCTTTGTGATGGGGGAGAGAAAAAAGTAACCTGGCGAAAAGCAATTATGACGAGCTGGGGGGGAATGTCTGTCCCAGGCGGGGGACCTCCCTCTTGGCTGCCGCTGTCCCTCCAGGGCTGGGGGTGTCAGGCTCTGCCCTGCCCTTGCCTTGCACTGGGACTGCTGCAGCACCCACCTCCCATTTTGACCACACCAGAGGCCCCCGCACCCCAATTTCCTGTCCTTCCCTTATTTTTAGGCCATTCTGGGGAAAAATGGGAGAACAGATGTCTTTTATCCCCTTTCTTCTCAGAAGAGGAAGGGGAAACTGAGGCTGGGGGCCATCAGCAGAAGCGCAGACACAGTGAGGGTGTTTCCCCTGAAGGTGGGGGTGTCCCCGCGAGGAAGGGCCTCCCCCTTGGTCGGATTAAAAGCCAGTGCGTGGAAGGAAAGAGGAGGCTTTTATGGCCCGCGAGTTCCACTCCCAATGCACACCTGGAGGCCTAGGGGAAGGCCCACCGAGCTGCGGGCGGAGGGCAGGGGCCGCCCCCCTGCTCCTCCCCTCCCCTCCCCTCCCCTCCCCTCCCCCGCAGCCCTGCGGCCGCCGCCGCCGCCTCTAATTGAGGTTTGCCCTCAGGTGTGGCCCCCGCCCCCGCCCCCCGCGGGGACCGGAGAACAAGGGGACCATTCCCGCCCGCTGCCCTTCCTCCATCCCGGCCTCCTCCCCGCCCCCGGCCCTCCTCACCGGAAAGAAGCAATCTCGCTCCCCGGAGGAGGGTGCAAGCGCTGGGCCCCGCTGTCGCCGGCCCCGCAGGCCCCGCAGGCCCCGCAGGCCCCGCAGGCCCCGCAGGCCGCTCCCCCGCGCCTCGGCCTGGGGCCCGGCTGGACGCCTGGACGCCCGTCCCGGCCCCGGCCCCGGCGGCTCGGGCCGCCCCTGGGGCTGGGGCTCTCTCCGCCCCCACAGGTGGCACGGGACGCGCCGTGCGAGCCGGAGGCACCTGAGCGGCCGCAGAGGGCGGGGCCGCCGTCCCGGCCTGGGCACGCCCGGGCTGCCGGCCTCCAGCGGGGCCGAGGTGCGGGCCCCGCCGCTGCCCTCCAGGCGGGCACTGCCCGGGCCCTGCCCCCGCGGTCCCCGGTCCCCTCCACCTGCCGGCCGCGCTAGCGCGGCGCCTCCCCGGCCTCTCGGACGAGCAGAGCCTGGGAGTCGGCTCCCCCACCCCGCTTCAGATAACCTGCTTGCCGGAAAACGGTTTTATTCTGGGGCTCGAGTTGGGGATAGGGGTGAGGGTCGGGGTCGTGGAATGTGAGGAATGGCCAGCCTTCTTTCATTTTTTTCTCCCTCCTTTTTTCCTGAAACAAAACCCAAAGTCCCTTCCCACTATCTGGCCAGTTAGAGTTCGGGGGCTGGGGCAAGTCCAGGGAGCTAGGAGGAGCAGACTTTGGGGACAGCCGCCTGCAGACGGTGGCCTCGAATCTGCTGACCTTTCCACTGGTTTCAGGGAGCCACTGGAAGGCCGGCACCTGACTCTACAGTTCCTCTCCTGGGGGTCCGCCCCCTGGCCCGAGTCGGGGCCTGATCGCAGTCCTGCCCCTTCCCAGCTGGGGCCCTGGTGCTTCCCGGTCCTCAGGGTCGGGGGTGTCTGGCTCCCCTCCCTCCACCCCTGCCCAGTCTTTGGATTCGGAAGGGAAGGGGACGGGAAGGCTGCTGGGGGCAGCTGCCCCTGCCTCCCTGACTACGTGAGGGGCTGGGGCCGCCGAGTGCGCTTGGTCCGGCGGGTGGGAGCCGAGCCCACAAACTCGAACTGCTTCTGCCTCTCGGCGTGGTTGGGGAAGGGCAGCTGGCCCTGGTAGAGGCGCTTGATGAAGTGGGCCTCGCGCTGGTTCTGGCGGCTGCGGGAGGCCTGGCGGGGCCGCCCCTGCCGCGTGAAGGCCATAAACCAGCCCTCGTGCCGGGCGTTCTGGAAGGCCGTGTAGTTGTTCTCCAGCACAATCTCCGTGAACACGCAGTCCTTGCTCTTCCCGCTGGGCTGCGCGACAAGGAAGGAGAGCAGGGGGATTTGTCCACCCGCCTGTCTGGGTTATCTGCCTTCTGGGGGCCTATTTCACAGGACTGGGCCGGGGAGAGGGGGCTGTTAGCCCAAGGAACTCTGCCCAGCGAGATGGATGCCCTTGTTGGAGAGGCAACAGCTGCAAAATACCGACCCAGCTTTGCGTGGAATCAGATCTGAACTTAAACCCAGGTTTGTCTTGTGGCAGTTGTGCACCTTGAGTAGGGTATTTAACCATGCAGAGCCTCAGTTTCCTGAGATGCAGCTCAAAGATCAAGGTACTTATGCAGTCGGGTGCAAGCCCTGGGGCCCTTAGTACCGGGACTGTCCTGCGGTCTGCGGGAATGGTGCTGCTGCTGCCTGGCTGGGAGGGGAGGCAGCAGCCTCTGACTGACGGTGTCAGACACAGCCACCCCTCCGACCCTATTGGCAACCTGGGGGCTGTGCCCATTTTTACAGACAAGAAGGCTGAGGCTTGACAAGGATAAGCAAACCAGAGGTTATTTGGTGAGCAACAGCCAGGACTGCCTGATTGCAAGGGAGATGGAATTCTCCCTCCTCAGCAGTGCGGGACCCTGACACACAGCAGTTACTCTCCTAGGTGCTTAGCATGCCTCTCTGTAGCTGGAGCTGTGGACCCCACAGAACTTGGGGGAGTTCCTGTCTTATATGCATGCCCCAGTTTTCAACTCTCAGCTGCCCGCAGCCTTCCACATGGACTGCAACATCCTGCGGTGCTAAGATTCTTACTGATCAGGCTCCCGAAATCAGAGCCAAGGATCCCACGGATGGCCCTTTAGCCCCCCTTGGAGAGGAGATAGAGTCACAGGGACTCATTTAAATAGAGAAGCCAGAGAGTGGCCCAGCGGCCAGGCTGAGAGTGGAATAAGAAGTAAGGGTCCTGCCCAAGGCCTCTGTCTTTACCCAGGTGGGGGGCTCAGTGGAGGGGAGCGCGCGTGCCCGCCCCCGCGGGGCTGACTCACTTTCCCGATGAGCTTGCCTCTCTTGTTCATGCAGATGTACTTCTCACTCTCAGCCCCTTTGATGCGCACCCGGCTGCCAAACGTGTCTGTCTCCACTATGAGCTTAGCTGTGATGGGGGAGGGGAGAAAGGCCTCTGTCCATCCTCCATCAGGGCTGCTGGCCCAGGGGTCCGGCGTGGGGGCCCCCCCAACAAGACTGACCTCCAAACTCAGGCGAGGGAGATTGGGAACTGTCAGGCCCAAAGCCAGCAGGCCCTTGGAGGCCCCCAGCCCTGACCCAGAATCTGGGGATGGACCAGGAGGTGAGGCCAGGCAGGGGTGTGGGTGGCTTGGGGGCTCTCACCAAACTTGTTGCCGTCCTCAGCGGTGGCAGAGATTCGACGCCCGGTGACCTGCACGTGCTTGCCGCTGGTCCGGCTGTAGAGCTGGTACTCACGGATCTGCCGCCTGCTCAGCTGGTCAGTCATGGCACCCTGGTCCCTCACATACTGGTTAAAATTAGGAGACGGGTGATTCTCCCCCTTTGCGGTTACCAAGGGAAAAATAATGTCAATTTGCTTTGGGTGACACCACCACTGGTCCATCCAGGGGAGAGGGGTGAGGAGGTGAGTGTGAGGGGGAAGGCCACTTGTCCAGTCTAGCAGAGGGTGCAGGGTGAAGGGGGCACATGGCAGTGACCTTCTCAGGCCAGCGTGTGAGCCAGCCATGACCCCTTGGCTCTGCATCCACCCTGGAGCAGGGCGCTGGTGGCTGCCCATCCTTGGAAGACCCTTAGTGATTCAGCAAAGACCTGGAACCATGACTTGGGGAGCTGGAAGGAGCCTTCAGGGCCATGGTGTCCCATCCCCATGCTCTATGGAGGAGGTGCACAGGAGCACACAGCTCATTAGGGACAGAACCCCTGTCCCTGCCTCTCGGATCAGAGCCTGCCACCTTCCCAGGACTCTGGGATCTTGGCTCTGTTAGCCAGGACACCAGATTTCCCCAGCGGCCTCGAAAGACCTCATGCCCAGCACACACAGGCAGAGAGGATGGCCTGCTTGGTGCTTTGAGTTAGGGTCACTCAGGGTCTCAAAGGCTCTGTAGGCACCTGCGGGGCCCCAGTGAGCATCTCCTTATAGCACTAACAGTGAAACCTGAGCTCACGCCAGTCTCCCCGGCCTCACACTGGGTGCTCAGGCGGGTGGATAAGCCAGTCCCCGCTCCAGCCTTCCTCCCTCCTCTGAGGGGCACAGGCAGGGGCTGGGGCTCGGCTCTTCGGAGGGAGGTGGAGGCAGCCGCAGAGGCTATCAGCAGTGGCCTGATGGCTGCTCCTGTGGCGGCCTCTTTTGCCACAATGTAACAGAGGCTTGCGGCCAGTCTGGGAGGATGCCACCCGCCCACCTGCTTCCCTGGGCGGGGAGAGGAGCCATTTCCCCCCTGGCACTGTACAAAGCCAGGAGGAGCACCTTCTCTGAGCGGGGTCTCTCCTTATGCATCTGTTGCACTGAGTGGCAGAGAAACAGTCTGCTTCCTGCCCTCTCTCCTGCAAGGACTGAGGTTGCCCAGCTGCAGGCGATAACCCCGGCTCTTTTGTCTCTCTCTCCACCTGGGTCCTGCTGGCCTGTGCTGGGACAGCCATTCCCTGCCCTGCCCCAAATCCCTAATTCCACCTTTATCCCAGGCCCAATCCCAGCCATCTGGACAGAGCTGGGCCTCGATCAGCCTTTGTTGAGGCCACTCTGTCCCAGGCAGGGGTTGGGAGGGAGCAGCTCTCCCTGCTGGAAGTTTAACCTGTGCGGGGTTAACCCTTCCTATGCGCCATGGCCCCAGCCCCGACAGGCCAGTGTTCCCAGGACAGGGCAGGTGTCTGCAGCACCTACCCTGTGCCCCACCCTGGAAACCCTGAGGTGGGTATCTGGGGTGGGGGCCTGCCCCGACTGCCCTTCAGCAGTGGCCTCCCCGCCAGGGGGTGGGGTCCCGTCTGTCCCAGCGCCGCCTCCTGGCCCAGGTTCAGGCCCTCCGCCCCTCTTGGCGGGCAGCCCCCTCTGGCAGCCTGTTCAGGTCAGGGGCAGAGAGGGCCCCCCCAAAGCCCCCACCTCTCCTTGTCCCCCTTCAAGCCTTTCACAAAAGCAGCCCCACGCCCCCCCACAGCCCACAGCCCACAGCCCACAAGTCCCTCTCCCCGAGGGACCTTGCCTGTCCCTTTCATGTTCCCGCTGCGGGGGGACCTCCCCTTCCACCGCCGCAGACAGCTGCTTGTCAGACGGCCCCTCAAGCATGGCTGTGGTCCGGCCTGCTGGCCCCCCCAGGGGGGTGAGGGGGCACTTCAAGGGGGAAAGGACAGCTTTGCCACCTTCCCCGACTCCTGAATGGGGCCTCAGCCAGGCCATAAACGCCGGCCAGCCGCACTATTGTGCTAGTTCCCCTTCCAGAACAGGTTGGGCCCACCCCCAGCCCCCTCCTGGCCAGGCTGGGGGCTTTCTTCTTGCTCTCCCTGGATGTGTGAAGCAAAAGGCCTGGAACGGGGCTGGAGCAAAAGGGGGAAGGAAGGGGGGGAGTTGTCTCTCCCTCTCCCACCCCCCCACTGCTTCAAAGGCAGCCCCTTTCCCTCTCCCAGAGAAAAGGCATTTACCTTCAAAAAAAGTCCCCACTGGATATGAAGAGAAGTGGGCCTCTGGCCTGGGAAAGCCAAGCGATCTCTCCCCAGAGCGGTTCTGGACCAGTGCATTTTAATAGCTGCACTTTTATGGAGGATCACAAAAAAGGGACCAAGCCTTGCACAGGGGGCTGAGACTTGGGGGGTGGGAGGTGTGCGTGGGGGGAGGCGGGGGGCTGACTTGGGGTTGGGGGAGCGTGCAGAAGCAAACCCTGAATCCCGTCCCAAACAAACCTGTCTGGGCTCATCCTGTAGGTGAGGGACCACCCTACCCTGACTGGGCACTCTGCACCCACGCGACACCCGCCGGGACATCCGTGTTGGTGGGAGTCGGGTGGTGAGTGGAACACACAAGTGGTTTTGCATCAAAACCTGTCCCTTCAGATACTTGCAAGCGCAAGCCTCACCTGAGCCATCACCGCCACCCACTTCCAACTACTCCAGGGCTCCACCCCTCAATCCCGGTGCCTGTGCACACCGAGTAGAGGGGTGGACAGGGAAGCAGAGACAGGGAAAGAGAAAAGGTGGACAGAGGGAGATAAAACCTCAATCCCCAAATCTGCCTTGGCCCATTCCCCTCCCTGCCCTCCCAAAGGCTGATCCCGCCAAACCTCAGCACCTCCTGCATCTGGAAGAGCCCAGAACCTGCCTCTGTCCACCTGAAGGGAGACTGTCCCCCCCACCCCAGTGGGATGGGAAAGAGCGGGAAAGCTGGGTGCCCGCCTACCTGAGTTTGACAGCAGAGAATCAACAGCTGCAAGCACCTGTGTGGGAGACCAAGCAAACCCAGGTGTGGGCGCCGGCAGGAGCCCGGGGTGCACCCCGCCCCACCCCCGCCAGCCTGCGTGGGGAGCCGGCCCGCGTGGGAGTCCCAGGGAGATTAGGTCTGCCCCAAGGCTGGAAATGGCAACGCAACTCCAGCCCCGGAGGCAGCACACTTACAGCGTGAGGTTGGGCAGCAGGCGGGCGGCTCCCATCGCTGGAGAGACTTCTCGAGGCTGTCGCCCCCCTGCCCCCAAACTCAGGAGCAGATGTGGGCAGTCCCCAGGGGTAGAGTCCCAGAGAAGCCAAGGTCTCTCCGAGCCACAGGTTTTCAGGGGGGAGAGGAGGAGAGAGGGGAGGAGGAGAGAGAAGGGGAGGAGGGGGAGGAGGAGGGCGTAATTGGGAGACTGAGGTGTGAGGTGTCCACCTTCCCGGCCAGTGAGGCTGCTTGGCCGATGCGGTGGGGGCGTGTGCTCGTGCCCTCTGGGCTGCCAGCCTCCCTTGGGCTGCCCTGCGCAGGGACGGAGCTGCGGGCCTTCCTGATGAGGAGGTGGCCCTGCCGTCCCTGTCCCTGCTCTATTCTGGACGCTTGCGCTTGAGGCGATGCAATGCGGGGCGTGTGGCAGGCAGGGCAGGCAGGGCCCCTCCTCCCTGCTCAGGGTCAGCTTCTCCTCCCCTCAGATTTGGCGCCCCATGTCCCTAAGGGTGAGCCGCAGGTGTCAAGCAGAGCCCGGGCTGCGGTCTCTTGTTCTGGGGCTGGCTCTGGGGTGCAAAGTCCCAGAAGCAGCCTTAAAAGGAGGAGCCTCTCTCCAGGGGGCAGGGGTGGGCTCCGCTTGGAGTTGCAGATTGCACTGCCTCTCTGTCGCCCCTTGCCACTGGGGAGGAGGGGTTAAGGCTGTCCTACCCGGCAGCAAATCCCGGCGCTACAGGCTGGGAATCAGGTGGGGAGCAGGTACAGCTAGGGGCTTGGAAGAATCCCTGTGGGGAAGGTGAAAAGCTGGCCTGAGATGAGAAGATGGTGCAAGCCCCTTTTCCCTGGGCCTCTGTAGTTTTCCCTGAGAAATGGGGACAGGCATGCCTCAGGGTGCTGGGGGCCAAGTGACACAGCAGCACTCAGCAGGATGCAAATCGCACGCTTCCCGGACCTTGCCTTGGGCAAAGACCCAGCCCCACTCACCTTCCCTCCACCAGTGACCATCCCTGGAGCCTCTCAGAGCTGGGAGGAGCTCAGGGCCTCTTCCCAGTGTCCCCAGCAGCTGCCTGGGCCGAAGCACCTACCAGCCTTTCCACACAGCCTCCAGTCCCACACGGCCCTGTACCACGCCAGCTGCTACCCCATTTTGCAGACGAGGAAACTGAGGCACACTGATGGGTAATTTGCTCAGAATGATCCCGATAATGAATGGAGTAACCAGGTTTCCAAAATCCCTGTTCTTTCCTTTCTGCGTGGATTATGTCCCCACCCTCCAGGGCCCAACCCGCGCATGGCTTCAGTGTAGGGGTCCAGGAGCCTTCCTGGATTTGGGGAATTAAAGGTGATATCTGAGGCCCTGGAAGCTGGTGACCAGGGAGCTGCACGCTGTTCCCTTCCTACAGAAAGGTGGATGATGGTGACTGCAGGAGGGGGGTGGCCTTGGGGGGCCACCAAGGGAAGCCCTGGTCCCGGGAAGCAGGGCTCAGGCCTCAGCTCTGGGCTCCCTGGAGTTCTCGGCCCCAGCATGGGAAGGGAAGGGGAAATGCCGACGTGGATCTATTTACCTAAAGAGATGACTGGGAGGGCGAAACTCTCACCTCTGGTTCCTTCTCGCCTTCCTGAGCTAGATCAATCCACAAAGTGGTCTGCCACCCCTGCCCCCACACACAGACACCTGAGAGCGCCGCCGCAGGGGGCCGGGTAGGTTCAGGCTGAGCTGGTGTGGGGAGGGAGGTGCGAGGCAGGGCTTGGGAATCCAGCTCAAAGCTTGTCGAACCCGGAAGGGATCTTACAGATGCATCCTCTGCTGCAAAGTCCTCATTCCACAGGGGAGACCCAGAGAGGGCAGGCGACTGCCCAAAGCCTCGCAGCTGGCTGGCGGCACGGTGGACAAGGCACCGTGCTCGCATTGTCCCTGCACGCCCCAACCTGCGCCCTCTACTTCTGTCGCTGCTGCTTCTCCTGGTCATCTCCCGTGCATGCTCCTCCTGTCACCTGAGGCCTGTTTAAAGCTCTGCCTCTTCCATGGAAATGTCCCTCATCTGCCTCTCCAAAGCCATCCGTTCTGGCTCAAGCCTAACTCATTTTCTGGGAAAACTCTATGTTCCCACCCGCCCCCAGGCAGGGTGTCCAGAAGGAAGAGAGCACAGACGCCTGGAGGGGACAGCTCAGGCTGCAGGTCCCATGCTGGAGGTGTCAGCTGGGGGACAGAGGGCAGGAGGTCCATGTTGTCTGTTGAGACTCACTGGCCATTGGGCCTCCTGGTTCCTATCTGTGGGGACAGGGCCTGCTGTCACTGGGCAGCCTGGGTCTGTCTCCATGGTAACATATGCCGGCAGTGACACTCCACAGTGGGTTTGGCCAGGGGGCTTCACAGGTGGGCTATCTTCAGCCCCTTGTCCCTCCCCCTGCGGCACCTGAGGGCCTGGCTTTCTGACTTGGTTCAATCTTTCACCCCACGGGAAAGCTGGTGGTGGGCCCCAAGTGGGGGGATGGCACAAGGAGCCCTTGTCCCCATTCTCTCGTCCTGGTCATTACGGGCTGTGTGACCTGTGACAAGTCCCTTTCCTTCTCTGGTCTCAGGTTTCCAATTTATAAACAGGAAATGGCTACTACCACTGACGCTGTCAAAATCACCAACTGAGATAAAGTGCCCCAAGAGTGGGGGAAGGGCGAGGACGCTCAATGTGGTTCAGCCTCAGTTTACCTAAACTTTGGCAGACTTTTGCCCTGACTGGAGTGAGCTGGGGCAGAGGGGAGGGGCAGGGGGCTCATTAACATGGGGGGCGACAGGGGACCGAGAAGTAGCTGCTGCAGCCGGTGCCGAATCCCCACCCCCTAGTGCCAAGTTCAACACTCCCCAGCTGGGGCCGTCTCGCGCCTGCTCCTCCTAACAGCCCCGCTGGTGTGAACAGAGCCCACCTGCAGACCTGCCACTTGTCACCACCTGCTTCAGCCCCAGCCCACCCTTCTCCTGTGGAAAAACAGAGAGTCAGGGCAGGGGAAGGGCACCAAGCAAGGTGACCTGGGGGCAGGTTGTCTAACCTCTGTGCCTCACTTTCCTCATCCGAGAAGGGGGGCAGGGCCCGCTCGGCCTGCCCCTCTGCGGTCGGATCAGCCTCCTGTCTGCCCAGACCCTCCAAGCTCGCGCGCTCTCAGGCCCTTTGCACGCCCTGTTCCTGTTCCCAGGAACGTCCTTCTGCCAGCTCCTCATGTAGCCTGATGCCCCTTCTTGTCCATCGCCTCCTCCCAGGGACCCCTCAGACCCCCTCACTGAGCAGCGCTCCCCCCAGGAATTAGCCTGTTCCACTTCCTTTAAAGGGCTTGATGGTCACCGAGGTTACGGCACTGGCTTCCGTGTTTCCACTAAATTGTAAGCGACTCGAGGGTGAGGAATTGGTTTTGCCCACCCGGAAGCCCTCAGTAAACACCAGCTGCTTATCTGGAACAGCCCCTTGTCACTCTCTGGGTGACCTGAAGTTAGTGGCCTGTTCTTTAGAGGGTGGGATAGCACCCCCATCCGTCTCATGGGGTGCAGGAAATGCATGGCAAGAATGCCGCCCTGCCCTCTGCCCCTGGCCATGAGGAGATATGGCTGAACAGGAGTTCAGAGCCCGGCTGACCTTCCCATGCGAGTGTTCCCAGACCTCTGACCTCCTGGGATCCATACCTGGGGGTGCTGGGCAGGGGCAAGGAAAGGCCCGGCACAGGCCCTGCATGTAGGACCCCAAGTCGGGGGTCCTCTGTGTGTCTGCCTGCTTCAGGGACTAAGCCGAGGTCACCCATGGGTGAACAGGACTCCAAAGCCACCTGTTGGAGAGGGCAGCACCTGTGCGAGCTCACCCTGTCCACCCCAGCGAGAAGGGCTCCCTTGAGGGTGCAGGCCTCCGGACCCCGCCTGACACGGACCTTTACCCGCACGAGGTCCGTGTGAGCGGGAGCTGGCCCCCACCAGAAGCAAGCCTGGGCGTGCAGGTGCCCCCAAGGTCTCAACAGATGCTCTGTGCACTGGACGTCCCTCGGGCTGGCCCGTCGGCGAGGCCCTCCCTGGTGGCCTGGGCAGTGGAAGCCCTGAAGTTCTGGACCTGTGAGCCCGGCCCAGAGGGCGTGTGGTGGCCGGAAGACCCACCCGACGACATACAGCTCAGCACAGGGCCCGGACGCGTGGTCCCTCCCTCAGAGCTACGGGGTGGGGTGCCAGGAGGAGGACACAGCTGCCTCAGGCCTCAGGGCTGGGTGTGGGGACGCCGCGGGATCTCAGGGCCCGGGTGTGCCGGGTCGTGGCCGCCCTCTGCTGGGCACTTGGGCTGGCGCAGCCGGCGAGAGGCCAGTTCCAGGGACGAGGAGCAAGTGTCCTGACAAAGCAAACTTTATTGTGGCCCTGAGGTTGGGCTCTTCTCCCCAGGGCCTCCTGTAACAGGAGAGTTGGGGTGAGAGGCTGTGATGTCACCTCTCCCAACACCCTTGTCACATGCAGGCTCAGAGGGAGGGGGTTGGGCGGGGGGCACCCTGCGCACGCAGCACAGCCCGGGGAAGCCCCGCTCTGCACGGCGGTCTCGCAGGCCCCGGCTCCTCATTTCTTAGACACTGGCTTCTTGAGTTTGAGCGTGGGTTTGGGCTGCAGAGAGAAGGCAGGATTCCCCTGTCCGGCTCCCTGCCCTGGCCCCAGCAGCCCCCCAGAGCCGCCCGCCTCCCCCAGGGGGGCCAGTCCTCTGATCCCCACTCACCTTCCTCACTGGGCTCTTGTCTCTGGCACTGGGTCTGGAACAGGGTGGGGGTGGGAGAGGGAGCTCAGTCGAAGCCCGAGCGTGGCTCCCCACCTGGCTGGTCCCCTCCCAGGGACCACGCTAACCCTCTTTAAACAAGGTATTTTTTTTCCTTCTTAGGCTTCCATCTTTTATTTGTCACAAATGTGTCTTTCCTTATAAACCTAGTGTTAACCATATTGCACAAAATATAGCAAACAGATGAGAAAATAAGTTACTTAGTATTCTTGACCTGCCACCAGTGTGAACGTTTTGGTGTGCTTCCTTCCACGCTTTCTTTTTTTGATCAAACTCTTTTTAAAAATGTGAAATAAAATGATTTGCTATCCTGTCCTTTTAACCCTGTCAACACTTTCAGGTTGCTGTACCCTTTGTCAGAAATCTGCAATATTCCGCTGGGAAGACCTGGCATGGTTTACGCAACGGTTACAGCGGTAGACGTCTAGAATGCTGCCACTTTGTCACTGTGATTTGAATAATGCCAAGATAAGTTTCCTACTGTATATATTTTCCCTCATATTTTGGGCAGGGTTCTTTGGAAGGAATTGCCTTAAGGGGAATGAGGTCAGAAGACAATATTTTAATGCTTTTTGAAAGGGCGATGCCCGCCCTGGTGCCGCCGTATCTGTGTGCCATGTGCCGTACACACCAGTCACACCACCTTCTTCCTAGCACTCCCTACCCCAGCTAAGAGATCGTGGCTAATTTGATAGTTACCTCGCTGCCTCTTCTTCTTTTTCCAGCTTTTTTTTCTGGGAACCAAAACCGAGCATATTAGGAGAGTTAGGGCTAGGCTGGGCCCAGAAGAGACTCCCAAGATCCACGAGGTCCCCAAGGCCGAGTGCCGGGCAGGACTTGGTGGCAGTGGCCGTGGCCGTGGCCCACCCTGCACACTGCACTTGGGAGGCTTGGGCGCCTGGTGCCCCTCCCTCAGGTGCCTCTGCAGAGTCCCCACCTCGTCTCAAACAGCCACCTTCCGCTCCCCACCTTGGCAATGCTCGTCTGCTTCTGGCTCGATGATGGCCTTTTGGCATGTTTGACAGGGCTGTCCTCCACAGATATCTCTACATCCTCATCCTCTTCCTCATCCTCTTCCTCTTCCTCCTCCGTTTCTTCCTCCTCCTCTCCTCCTTCCTCTTCCCAGGTTACGTCTGAAATTTCTGTGACAGCGTGGGAAAGGGGACAGGGCAGAGCTTCTGAGCTCCAGGGTGGACGCCTGGCTTCCAACCCGCAATCTGCTCTGCTCCGGGGGCCCTCTGGAGGAATCTGAGTGTGGGGGTTGAAAGGGGCCCCCTAGGTACCGGTGGAAAGGGCCACACCCTCTGTGGAAGCCAGGGTGGGGTTGGGGACCTGGGAACACAGCAGAGGGAGGGCAGGGAACGGTGCTGTCTGGGTCGGAGGCGGGGCTGAGGCTGCAGGTGGGCAGAGTTGGGGAGGGGAAGGAGGACCCCAAGACAGGCCACTGAGGATTCAGACCTCATCCTAAGGGAAGTGGGACCTGCCAAGGGTTTTTAAACAGCATGAAAGAGGCACAACCAGACAGAGAAGAAGGATCTAGAAGGGGTCAACATTAAGTCAAGCAGCTACAGTCCCTGTCACTACCACAGAGAAGTGATGTCTTCCGCGCTCCTTACCGCAGGTATCAGGCCAAGTGCTTTCCTTGAATATCGCATTTATTCCTCACAGCTACTCTTTGAGTTGAACCCAAGCATAGCCCCACTCCCGTGGACAGGTGAGGGATCAATGCCCTCAGGGGACATGGTGGGGAAGCCACAGAAGACCTGGGACCAGGACACTTGCCCATGGCCTTCCAAGCCCAGGCTACTGGCAATCATGTTTCCTTTGGGAGCTTTCCCCATAAATTCAAAATCCATCAAGTGTTTGGGTACCTAGAATGTCCCTAGCCCTATGCCAGACACTTGACTCTCAGGCCTTTCCCGTGTCCAAGCTCGGACTTACCGTAATATTCCTGGCCACTTAGGAACACGGGTCCTGAGCCAGCCCGGAGCTGAAAAGTGACTGGAGGAGAAAGCTCGAATCTCATCATGGAGACCTGCAGGGGGAGGGACGTGGGGGCAGGAGAAGAGAAGACAGGGTGACTCAGGCCTGGCGGGGCTGGCCGTGGGCAGAAATACTCAGAGTGTATTCTGCCCCCTGCAAACACACACGCTCACGGGCTGTGCTCAGCCCCATACCATACCCTTCTGCTGTGGCAGGTTCTGTCCAAGGAGAATGTGATCCTGATAATCGCATTCTCACCAAGATCACAGATGAGCTTCCAAGCTCAGGGGCAGCTGTTAGATGGAGAAGTCTGAGTGCTTTGGGTGGAATTGTGTCCCCCAAGGCCCCAAGTTCATGTGTTGAAGCCCTAACCTCCAATGTGATGGTATTTGGAGGTGGGGCCTTTCGGGGTGATTAGGTCATGAGGGTGGGGTCCTCATGATGGGAATTCTTGCCCCTATAAGAAGAGATGCTTGAGAGCCCCGCCCCCCAACAGAGTGAGCACACAGTGAGCAGGTGGCTGTCTGCAAGCGAGGAAGAGAGAAACTGACCATGCTGGCACCCTGACTTGGACTTCCAGCTTCCAGGACTGGGAGGAGGTAAATCTCTGTTGTTGAAGCCACCCAGCCCGTGGCATTTTGTTATAGCAACCCAGGCTGGCTGAGACACCGAGCAAATAAGCAGAGGCAAAGTTGTAGGCACAGAACCACATTTGCCCTATGAGTACTGTAGGGATATACATGTGAATAAAGGCTGAAACATATTCAAGTGCTGACCCTAACTGTCAGCGGACAGT
Source organism: Eulemur rufifrons (assembly GCF_041146395.1). Classification (NCBI taxonomy): domain Eukaryota; kingdom Metazoa; phylum Chordata; class Mammalia; order Primates; family Lemuridae; genus Eulemur; species Eulemur rufifrons. Next base: position 8,848,758 of record NC_090994.1, read on the forward strand.
ACGGCATTTATTGTCTTTACACTTTTCCAAACTTTCCAAATTTTCTAGAACAATGACAATAGCTTATATTTTTTGAGCTTCTACCACATGCCAGGCATCATGCTCAGCATTTTGCCTACTTTCTCTCATTTAAATCCTCACAAGGAGCCCATGACAGAAGTACTGTTGCAGAGGAGGAAACTGAGGCTCAGTGAGATTAACTTAGAGCTTCTTGTCCAGAGAGGAGGTGAATGAGTGAAGGCTGAAACTCTGCAGCCGTGAACACCTAGAAATGCTGGACAGAACATAATGCAGTGTGTTTTACTGCGTGGCTGAACAGCAAGACAGAAAGAAGGTCCTCTGCATCAGAGATGGGGAGAGGCACGTGTGACAGCTGAAGGGACAGGCCTGAGAACCGCCAGGGCCTTGGGCTTCGCTGCTCACGTGGACAGGAGGCAGGCCCTGGGCTCAAGAGGACAGTGGTAACTGACCATTGCATGGAGGAGGCTTGGACCCTCAAGGGGCTGCGCCCAGGGTGAGTTGAGGATGGGGACTATAAACCCAAAACCATCCCCCCCGAAAAGACCCCCCCAGAAAACAAAACCCCTGGCCACCATTAAAGGAAGATAACAAGGAAGCATGAATGGGAACAGAAGTCCCTTGTGGTACCCTCCAAACCCACAGCAGTACCTCTCACCTCTATAAGGTCTGAATTTACCCAGTGGGACCTGCCAAGCCAAGACACTTCTATAAAATCCCAGGCTTGTCCTATTCCTGCAAGTGGCAGAAGCAAACATGGAACTACTCTGTTGGGACACTCCCCAAACCCAGGCCAGACAGAATTCTTTCAGAAAAAAACAAAACAAACTGAAAAACCTAAAGATGAGCTCACCATATAAAATTACAAAACGCATGCGGAACAATCTTGCTGGAGTCAGCAGAAGGAAACCATAGGGCTGCAGACCAGCACAGCCAGGATTTAAGAGAACACCAGCAGAAAAAACTATGAAATAAGTGTGACTCAAAGCAAAGAAATGCACAAGTAGGAATCAGAATCATAAGAATAAGACACTGTGAAAAAGAAAAGCAAAATGTAGCTTTCTAGACATGAAAGATAGAAGCATTGAAATAAACTGAACAAATAGTTTCAAAAGTAGGATAAACCAGCAGAGGCAACAATTAGTAAGACAGAATAATTCTGTGAAGAAATTACCCTGTAGGAGGCAGAGAGAGATAGATTTGAAAAATTATGAAAGAGAGGCTGAGACGGGGAGAATGAGCAGGTCCAGCATACACCTAATCAGAGAGGGGTCCAGAGAGAATGGAAGACGGTCAACATCCAAAGAAATAACCACCAAAAACTTTCCAGAAGTGATCAAAGACATGGCTTCTCATATCCAAGAAACCTAAGTCCTGGACAGATAAAAATAAATCTACGCCTGAACATACCATGGTAAAACTGTAGAAAACAAAAACAAAAGAGATTTTCTTAAAATAAACCATGGAGAAAGACAGATTTCTCAAAAATAAGGAATTAGCAGACAGACTGAGGATTTCAACAGCAATATTAGAAACCAAAGGAATTAGAAGAACCACTTGAGTTTTGAGGGAAACTCTCTACCTAGAATTATATACGCAGCCAAACCACCATGAAGGAATGAGGGCAAAATAATGATATTTCCAGGCAAGGCCCAAATGAGTTTACTACTCCTAGACCTATGAAAGTATGTTTCAAAAAGATGAGAACTAAATCAAGAAGGTAGAAGTGCATATAAGAAACAGTAGTGAGCAAACAAATTGGTAGACAAAGTAAACCAATGTAAGCATTAACTGTAAAATAAAATAGTACCAGTAATGCGTAGCGTTGGAGGTTTAAATAACATGTAAATTAAGAGGACAAGGAGACAAGCTCCTTGGATTGTTTGGGAGGAAACAAAACAGTAATTTTAAACTTTGAATTATGCATGGTTGTTAAAAAATTAAGGATAACCAATAAAAAATTGGAATGAGATTCTATAACTTTCAAACCAGTAGGAAAGAGGAAAAGAAACTTTAATCAATCTAAAAATATAGAAAAAGCAGAAAAAAAACAAAATAAAAAAGCAGGGAAAGTAGAAGCACAAAATACACGCCCCAAATAAAATCTAATTTTTAATCTCTTTAAAATAAAGACTGTTTAAAGCAAAAATAATAACAATGCAGTGCAGCATACCTAGAAGTAAAAGTTATTACAACAATAGCACAAAAGATGAGAAGTGGGAAATGGAGTTAGACTATAGTAAGATTCTTCTATCATAGATGAAGTGGTATAATATTATTGGAAGGTAGACTGTTGTAAGTTAAAGATGTATGTTGTAAACCCTAGAACAACCACTAAAAAATAACAAAAAGATGAGTTGTAGCTAAGAAGCCAATGGTAGAGATAAAAATTTTATCTTAAAAACAGTTTAGTTAATTTAAAAGAAGGCCAGAAGAAAATTAAAGGAAAACAGATAGGGCAAATAGGAAAACAAATAGCAAGATGATAGATTTAAACTCAACCATGTTGATAATTACATTAAATGTTAATGGTCCAAATACTCGAATTAAAAGGCAGAGATTATCAGATTGGATAAAAAAGTAAGACCCAATTATATACTATCTAAAAGGAACCCACTTATATATAAAGATATAAAGGGTAAAAATAAAATGATAAAGTAAAAGAATAGGTTGGGCACAGTGGCTCATGTCCATAATCCCAGTAACTCAGGAGGATGAAGTCGTAAGATCACCTGAGCCCAGGAGTTTGAGACCAGCCTAGGCAATATAACAAGACCCTGTTTCTAAAAGAAAAACAGAGAGAGAGAGAGAGAGAGAGAGGAAATTGGCCAGGCCTGGAGGCACACACCTGTAGTCCCTGCTATTCAGGAGGCTGAGATAGGAGCATTGCTTATTCCCAGGAGTTTGAGGCTGCAGTGAGCTCTGATTGTGCTACTGCACTCCAGCCTGGGTGACAGCGTGAGACCCTGTCTCTAAAAACATCTTAAAAATTTAAGAAAAAGAATAGGAAATATATACCACACAAACACTAATCAAAAGCACTAGACTGACTATTAATCAGACTAAATAGACTTCAGAATATTGAAGAGGGGCACTTCATAATGATAAAGGGATCAATTAATCAAGAGGCTCTAACAATTCTAGAGGCAAATGCACCTAATAAGAGAGCTTGAAAATACACGAAGCAAAAACTGACAATTGAAAGGAGCCATAGTCAAAGTCACACTTGTTGTTGGAGATTGCAACACTCCTCTCTCAGTAATAAATAGATCCAGTAGGCAGAAGATGAGTAAAGATACGGAAGACTCGGACAAAACTGCTAACCAACTTGATATAACTGACATCTATAGAACAATATACCCAACAACAGGAGAACACACATTCTTTAAGTGTAATAAATGAAATATTCACCAAGATAGAACACGTTCTGGGCCATAAAAAAAGTCACAACACATTAAAAACAAATTTTTTTTTTTTTTTTTGCGAGAGGGTCTTGCTCTGTTGCCTAGGCTAGGGGGCAGTGGTGTCATCATAGCTCACTGCAGCCTCAAACTCCTGGGCTCAAGTGATCCTCCTGGCTAATTTTTCTTATTTTTTGTAGAGATGGAGTCTGGCTATGTTGCCCAGGCTGGTCTCGAACTCCTGGCCTCAAGCGATCCTCCCACCTCGGCCTCCCAAAGTGCTGGGATTATAGGCATGAGCCACTGCGTCTGGCCCATAACACATTTTAGACTGAAATCCTATCAGTTAAGTTCTCAGACCAAAATGGAATTAAACTAGAAATCAATTAATTTTAGAAAATCCCTAATGACCTGGAAGTTAAATACACATACTTCTAAATCCTCCAGGAGCTCCAGAAGGAAACTAGAAAATAATTTGAACTGAATGAAAATGAAAACAGCACTTATCAAAATTTGTGAATTTCCTGGGTGGGGCAAGAAGAGGAGATGCTGCTTGTGGTCAGTGAAGACCTTTTCAATGAGATGACATTGGAACCAAGGCCAGACTGACATCAAGGCAACCTGTGCCAACATACAGGGCATGGGGAGCAGTAAATGCGAAGACCACGAGGTGGGGGTACGTATGAAGTTTAAGGGGCAGTCAAGGAGCCAGTGTGGTGTGGGCAGGGTTGGGGAGGGGAGGCTGAGGTGAGCAAGGTCGCTGAGGGCCAGCACACAAGGGCTTTGAGGCAGCCCAGGGCAAGGCTCTTGGGTCTTATTCCGAGTGAGGTGGGAAACCATCACCTAAACGTCCCAGCCAAGAAGTAACATGATCTGACTTGTGTTTAAAAGGATCTTTCTGGAAGCTGTGTGCAGAACAGATCAGAGGCGGGACAACTTTCTATAAAGGGCCAGAAGGTAATATTTTAGGTTTGCAAACCATATGGTTTCCACCAAGGCTACTCAACTCTGCTGTTGTCGAGGGAAAGCAGCCACGGACAAGATATAAATGGATGAGTGTGGCCGCGTTCCAATAAAACTTACAAAAACAGGCGGTGGGCTAGACTTAGCCCTGGAGTTTGCCTGTCCTGGAATAGACTATAGAGGACCCAGGGTGAAGGTAGTTGGAAGGCCCTGCAAGAAAGTCGAGCAAAAAGCCACAGTCAACTGGACCAGGGTGTAGCAGGGGAGGTGGTGAGACACGCATGTTGTTTAGGCAGAGCTGGGGGATCAGATGTGGCTGTGGGAACTATTCACTGGGAGAGGATCATGATGGGGAAATTAGAGATAATAAGCAAGTACTTGGATTAGACATGTTCAGTTCAGGGCATCTATTAGATACCTACTAAATACATTGAGTCAAGAGGGAGGTTGGATTAATGGGATTAAGTTTGAGTCTTCATTTTTATAGATGGCCCTTAAAACCATGAAAATGGGCCAGGCGCAGTGGCTCACGCCTGTAATCCTAGCACTCTGGGAGGATCACTCGAGGTCAGGAGTTCGAGACCAGCCTGAGCAAGAGCGAGACCCCCGTCTCTACTAAAAATAGAAAGAAATTATCTGGACAACTAAAAAAATATATATAGAAAAAATTAGCCGGGCACGGTGGCACATGCCTGTAGTCCCAGCTACTCGGGAGGCTGAGGCAGTAGGATCGCTTGAGCCCAGGAGTTTGAGGTTGCTGTGAGCTAGGCTGACGCCACGGCACTCTAGCCCAGGCAACAGAGCGAGACTCTATCTCAAAACAAACAAACAAACAAACAACAGATGAAAATGGATAAAATCTCCTAAGAAGTGTGTGGGTAAAAAAGAAAATGGGTCTGAGGCCAGTTTTATAGGTGGGTCTCCCAAACCTTCCAGGACAGCTAATCCTAGTCTTATATTCACCATTCCAGGGAAGAGACAGGGAATGAGCCATCCTCAGTTCACGGGGCTAGCATGCCTCGACACCCAAATACGATCCTTTAGAGGGCAGCCTCACTTCCAAATATATAAGTTAAAAAAAAAAAAAAAGAAATCCCGAGACCACTTAACATGAAAGAAAAAAATAAATAAAAGTAGAAAAAAGAAAACTCTCGATGTATTAACAAAGCAAACCTAGAATTTATAATATGAAGTAGGATTTATCCCAGGAATGCAAAGCAGTTCAAAGATCATTCTATTAATATAATTTACCACATTAATGAATTAAAGAACAAACGCAGAATCATATGAACAGAAAAGCATTTGATAAAATTTCACCCCCATCCATGATTAAAAAGAAAAAAAAAAAAGTTAAAGCACAGTAGGACTAGATGAAGACATCCTTAACCTGACAAAAGGTATTTACCAAACGCATCACACTTAATGGAGAACACGTTAGAAACATTCCTTTAAGAAAAATCAGGAAGGAAATAAAGATGCCAGCCGTTATCTTGTTTATCTAGTGTTATACTGGAGATCGTAGCCAGTGCAGCAGCACAGCAGAATTAAAAAAAAAAAAAAACCACAAAAACTGCCATTATTCACAATGATCATTTGCACAGAAAACTCCAGATAAATGATTAGAAACAAGAGAATTTCTAGATGCACAACCAATATGTAGATTAGTGCTGCTGTCTCTAGCAGAGAATAGTTTAAAAGTGTGATTCTCTGCAGAGAGGTTACTTAGCTTGCCCTGGGTCAGGCAGCTGCGGGAAGGGGCGACAATCACGGCCCTGGTCGTGCTGCTGGCGGGTGAGCGCACCCTGGTTTGTGTCCGACCCCCGCAGGCCCGACGGCGCGCAGCACACGCCCGCGGGAAAGGCTCACCATGGGCAGGACCGACGCCTGCAGCGAGGCGATGGTGACCGGCTGCGCCTTCTTGTCCTCCGCGTTCGCGAGGGGCAGGATCTCCACGCGGTTCAGCTCCTCCTTGGCTTTCTCCCCCAGGCAGATCTGCGAGGGGTTGAAAACAGACGGGCTCCTCATCACCCTGAAGGCAGGAGGGTGTCACCTGCCACCTGCTCCATCCTTCTCCCGTCCTCCAGGGGACACCCACCGTGTGAAGCAGCAGCTTGCAGTCGGGCTTGCCCTCCAGCTGGGGCTTGAAGGTCCAAGTCCGCTTCTCCTGACTGAGCTCACAGCCTGCCGAGGGAGAGGGAGGGGAGCGGGCAGGGGGCCCGAGAGAGGCTGTCCCTACCCCGCTTGCAGCCCTCCCCCCAAGGGAGCGGCTCTCCCGCGCCCCCAGCTGCCGGGACGAGGTGGGCGTCGCGGGGCTGCGCTGGGAAGGAGCCTGGGTCCCCACTCACCCCAGAGCACGGTCGTCACTGTCTTTTCGGCCGTGCTGCTGGTGCCGCTGAGATTCATGGCTCGGGGCCGAGGAACGGGTGACCGGGCAGCTGCAAGAAGGGCCCCTGCGGTGAGGCGAGGCCCCGGCCCCTCCCCGGCCCAGAGCTCAGCGGGCCCGGCGCCCCGAGCCACGCCCGAGGCCGGCCAGCACCGCAAGTGCAAGGCCTCGCTGTGGCCTGAGATCGGCCTGCCACGGTCAAGGGCTCGTGGTCGGCTCCTAGACGCCAAGCACCAGCCGCCCCGCCGGCGGGGAGAGCCCAGGGCTGTGCCACCTCCACGGGGGCGCGGAGAAAGGCGCTGTCTGTGCGGCCCAGCCTCACCGTCCCTGCTCCGCGCGGGCGGGTCACACCCTGGGCGCCCCCGGAGCGCAGCTCAGCCTCATCCCCCGGGCCGACGGCGGCTGCCCGCCCCGGCTGTTAAGAGGCCCGGGAAGGAGAAGGGGAGGTGGGCAATCAGCCTGGAAGCAGCGCTCCTCTCCCCATCCCTGCTCCCATGCCTTCCTCCTCCCGGGGAAGTGGAATCACCTGGCAGGCTGATTAAAGCGCGCATTACTGGGCCCCACTCCACTGCTTCCCCTTAAGTAGGTCTGGGCGAGGCCGAGAGAATTTGCATTTCTAACAAGGTCCCAGGTGAGGGCGGTGCAGCTGGTCAAGCACCGCGCCGGAGAACCACTGGCGCGGCCCAAGGGCTTCACCTCGGCCTTTCTGGCCCTGGCGCCCAGCCCAGAGACGCCCCTCCTGGCTTGGAGGGCCCCTCCGGGCTCACTGCCTTCCTTCCTTCCCTTTCTTGCCCCTTGCCTCAAGCGTGGACCTTTCCCAAGGCCCAGATGGCTCCTCCTCCAGTGATGTGTTTCCAGAGTGGCGAGTTTTCCCTTGGAGAGGAGCGCGGCCAGCGACTTCACCAGGGCCCGGACACAGTTAATACACTTGAAAGTTTATTTGGGAGGGGGCAGTGAAGAGGAGGGGCTTTCAGCTGACCCATCCTGGAGTTACCTCTGCCTGGGAGTCACACATAACTAGGGATCTCTCTCATGGCGTTTTTCCTCCCCAGTTTTAATTTGTTTTTAAACTTTGAAGACGTGTCATGACTGTATCCCCTTGGTAATGACTTTATGATTTCAAGGGCAAGGACTGGTCTCCCCAGATGAGCACCTGAGGGAAGGAGAGTAGCCTTCAGGTCAGAGGACAAGTGCGCAGGACTCCTCAGCCTTAAGTGTGTATTGAGCACCTGCTGTGTACCTGGTCCTAGGTTGGGGGCTGGGTCTCTGTCCCTGAGAGACCAGATAAAGCCAGGTGAGGAGGCAGCAACACGGAGGGGCTTGGTCGGGAATGGAGGATGCATCTGATTGTGGGGAGGGGCCGGGATCTGGGGTGGCTTTAGAGCATCTCCATGATTTGAGCCGGTGGCGATGGTGATGTGTGACACAGTGTGGGTATGCACGGTGGAACAGCATGCACAGTGGCTCAGAGGTGGATGTTCAGAGTGTGGGGATGTGGCTGGGGGCTTCCTGATTTCACCTTGCCTCCGTACCAGGCTTCCTTCCTCCTCTGTGACGATGGTGCTGATGATGAGAGTATCTCTCCTTGGGGCGGGGGGTCCTGTTATTAGTGCTGTGTTACAGATGAGGACACTGGGGCACAGAGGGGGAAGTGGTCTGCTCAAGGTCACAGAACCAGCAGCTAATATTGCAGGGAAGCCTGCCATATCCGAGGCCCCATGGCCCATGTCCTTAACTGCTGGCCGTGTGCTGCCTGTAGAGGTGCAGGCCTGGAATGGAAGCTGAATGCAGTCTGATCCAGTGCCCTGGCAGACACTGAGTACCCTCGGGAAGCACCCCTCAACACAACTTGCATACCCCTGGCACAGGGGCTCATTGCCACCGAGGAGCAGAATCTTTTATTCCTGGAAGCTGCAGTTGGCCTCCCAGTGAACTGGTCCAGGAGAGACTTGGGACCATGACAGGGTCCCCAAGGCTCCCTGTCATCAGCTAAGCAGCTCTGGTCTCCTTGGTTGTCCCTGAGCTCTTTGTTCCCAGCAGGGGGTCTGCTGGAGGTGAAAGCCATGCAGCCAAGTATGTGGCAAAAAAGAGCAAATGGTGGGCACAATGCATGCTATGCACAGACGTTCAGGTATTCACTCAACAAACATTGATTCAGGCCTTGCAATATGGCCAACCCTGGCCTGGGCTTGAGCATTCAGCAATGAATACAACACAGTCCCTTCAAGGGGCTTCCAGCTTCACATGAGAGCAGTGGTCAGAGAAAACTGGCCTTCAGTGGCCCCACCTTGCTGTCTCATCAATAATCGTACTGATGTGAGGCTGCGGGTGGGGGTCACAGTGAAGGGTGGGTAAATGAAGGCAGGGGAGGCAGGCCCACTGAGGTCATGAGCAAGAGCCAGGATGCTGGAACAGATGGTCTGGGTTCAAGTCTGGACTCTGCTCTGTGATCTCAGGTGTGTGAATTCACATCACACTGCCTTGGTTTCTTCATCTGCTAAATGGAGAAATAATACTGCTATCTACCTCATTAATTTCTTAAAGTTTTTTTAGTGATACATAATTGTACATATTTATGGGGTATGTGTGATATTCTGATACATGCATACAATATGCAATAATCAAATTAGGGTAGTTAGAATATCTAGCACCTCAAACATTCATCATTTCTTTCTCCATATTCAAGCAAACACTAATCTAGGAGTGTCAAGGTATTTTGTAAATGTGATTACCATCTACAATTTGTTGATTTTATGTATAGGAAATTACCCTCGATAATAGGGTGGGCCTGATCCAATCAAGTTGAAAGACTTTAGGAACAGAATCGAGGTTTGGCTGAGGAAGTTTTGCCTATGGACTGCAGCTTTAGCTCCTGCTCAAGAGCTTCCAGCCTGGATTTCAGACTTGCCTAGTCCATCCTCATAATCACATAGGCCAATTCCTTGCAATAAATTCCTGACAGATACACCTGTTGATGGACATTTGGGTACTATCCAATTTAAAAGGATTATGAATACAACTGCTATGAACATTTGAGAGCAAGCCTTTGGACATACGTTTTAATTTTTCTTGGGTAAATATCTAGGAGTGGAATTGCTGGACATATGGTAAATCTGTTAAACTTTGTATGAAACTGCAAAACTGCTTTCCAAATTGTTGTACCATTTTGCACTTGTATTTGCAATGTATACGAATTCTAATCGCTTTACATCTTTGCCAACACTTGACATTGTCAGTCTTTTTAATTTTAGCCATTCTAGTGGATGTATAGTAGCATTTCATTGTGGTTTTTATTTGTATTTTCTTGATGACAAGTGAGGTTGAATATCTTTTCAAGTGATTATTGGTCAATTGTATATCTTCTTTTGCAAAATGTCCGTTCAAGTATTTTACCCATTTTAAAATTGGGTTATTTTGGGTAATTCTTACTGAGTTATATATACTCTTTATATATACTGGAGATACCTGGATATCTGTTTTGTGTCAAACATATGTATTCCAGAGATTTTTCACTCCTATCTACAGCTTGCTGGTTCATTTTTTTTCTTTTCCTTTTTTCTTTTGGTTTTGATTCATTTTTAAGTGGTGTCTTCTGAAGAGCAGAAATTTTAAATTTTGATGAAGCCTAATATTTTTTTTTCTTTTATGGTTCATGCTTTTGGTATGTTAAGATATCTTGGCTTAACCTTTTTATATATTGTTGGATTTGATTTGCTTATATTTTGTTTAGGATTTTTGCATGTATGTTCATGAAGGACATTAGTCTAAAAGGTTTTTTTCTATTTTTTTTTTTTCCCCAGAGAAAGGGATTTGCTCTTTTGCCCAGGCTGCAATACAATGGCTCCATCATAGCTCACTGAAGCCTCAAACTCCTGGGCTCAAGCAATCCTCCTCCTACCTTAGCCTTCTGAGTAGCTGGAACTACAGGCATATGCCACCACACCTGGCTATTATTTCTTCTTTTTCCGTAGAGATGAGGTCTCACTATGTTGCCCAGGCTGGTCTTGAACTCCTAACCTTAAGTGATCCTCCTGCTTCAGCCTCTGAAAGTGCTGGAATTAAAGGTTCATGCCACCACAGTTGGCCTGGTCTTTTAAATTTTATTTTTTTAAATGTCTTTGGTTTTGGTATTTGGGAAATGCTTCTTTCATAAAATGAGTTGGGAAGTGCCCCTTCTCTACTATTTTCTGAGTTTTTGTGAGTATTATTTATTTTGTAGCAATCGGTTTTTGACATCTCCCAGGCGCTCTGCCTACAACAGCAGGGAAATTTCTTTGGGTGAGAGTTCCATTGAGGCTCACCCAGCACCCTCCTCCACGGCCCCTGCCACCCCATGCTTCCTCTTCCTCACTTGGCTGCTGCCCTGTTCTGAACCTGAGAATCATACTGGAGTCCTCTTCACTCTCCAAATCCAACTGGTCACAAAGACCTGTTGCTTCCACCTGTCTTAAGCTCTCTCAACTCCCCTCTCAGCCCTCTTCTTGGTTCAAATCCGTATTACCCACTAGCTGGTGGGTTAAACAAAGACTGATGACCAGGCTGTTCTGCCAAATGGCCTCTGGAAAAAGGTCGAGCTTTTGAATCAAATCCCAACCTCCTGGGCCCCACCCTCATCCAGACACATTAGGGCCGCGCTCTCCCTCCAGCCACACTTTCTGCAACTGCTATCAGAGTACAAGATGCTTCCTGCCTCAGTGTTTTTGCACTGCGCGGTGTCCTTCCCTGCCTCCTTCAACTGGCCACTCCTCCTGCGCTCTCCCGGGGCGCACACCGTGCTGCGCAGGGACCATCCGTCTGTCTGCCCGCGACACCGAGTTCTTCTGCCTCTGGGATCACCACTGCGGCTAGCCGCTGTGCACGTGAACTCGATGGGGTCCACGAGCCCATCGAGCACACGGCTTGGTGGGGTCCAAGGGCCGCAGAAGCCCAGCTCCGGCCTTCCTAGGACACCCCTCACCCAAGCAGCTGCCAGACCCTCGCCCTTCTGACCGCCACACCTCGGGCCCGCCCGAGTCCTGACTGCGCCTGCGCGGGGCGGAGGGCGAGCCCGGCGAGCGGGCCTTTGTGCGCAGACGCGACAGGCTGCTGCACCTCCTTCCGACGGAAGGGGCGCGCGGAACCACTTCCGGGGCCGCGGCGCGCCGGCAGCAACTGGCCGGGGAAGTCAGGAGGGGTCAGGTGTGCACTGTTTCCTTGTTTCCTTCTCTGGGTCCAGGCGGGAAGATGTCAGAGGCCTATGGCAACTTTGTGAGTTTAGCCCGCCCAAACCAGGCAGCTTCTTCCTGCCGGCGCTTCACCCAAATTAGTTCCAAAAGCTCTCTCCAGCCTCCACCCACCATCTTCTGTGGACTCCCATACTCCCTAGAAACTACACATCCTTTTCATGACGTGACATCACGGTCTGGTCTCGTCTTCTAAGGAGCACATTTTGGTTGCTGGGACAGGTAGGGGTTGGGTTAGAACACCCCAAAGGAACGAGCACGTGGGCCCTAAGTCTCTTAGGCACGGGGACAGTAAAGGGGAGATTTTTAGAGAGGGATTTTGGGTCTTGAAAAGGGCAGGTGAGCAAAGGGCATCTAAGTTTAGACCGAGAAGAGAGGGTTCTGCAGACCGGGAAAAGGCAGATGGCAGTTGCATCAGTCTAGTTGAATGGAAGCGTTCTGCTGCAGGGTTCGTAGCTTGTTTGACAAAGCTTATTAACTTGATCTGCTCTGTGACACATGCCCCAGACTGCAAGGTGTTAAAGGGTGGGTAGCTAGTTTTATGAATGATATGATAATGGCCTGCTATACTCTTAAAAGTGGTTTCATTTCCACTGTCTTAGTTGGAACTCTCAGCCATTTTCCAGACAAATTAATTCGGCCTCGAAAGGATGCTTTACCCTCCTTACACAGTATAAATGTCTCTAGGAGCTGGGGAGAGGGTTGGGTTCTGACCTCGAGACTGCTGCTCTTATGTTCTTCCACCCTTTTACTAGCTGCAGGGAGTACCTATCAGACTCTGTATATTGGCTCCCCTGAGCTTTACATAAGTCCAAATCCACTGTCCCTTAGTCAGTTTTTATCTTGTGAGTTTGTCTTTCATACCATGAATGCAGATGCCCTGACTTGCTTAATCTGATTCCATAGCAGGGGATAGGAGATTCCCCACCTGCTGGTTTTCATTCCTTTGCAACCTAAGAGTGGGATGATTAGGGCCATATAGGTACTGCTGTATGTTTAAGTGCATGATGACTTGTCTTCATGGCTATCATGCAGAATTAAAAATATAATTGTTGTGTATCATGCTTTTGTAAGCATTGTTTCATATGTTTTGAAGTCAGTTTGAACTATGGAGGGATCTTACACAGAATGAATTTGCCTTGCAAGTGACTTTTTCTGCTTTTCTTCTGAGCTTCCTTTTATGTTGCTAACCATCAAAAAAACATTTGGGGATGGATGCAGTGGCTCACACCTATATTTCCAGAACTTTGGGAGGCTGAGGCAGGAGAATGGCTTGAGGCCAAAAGAGTTCAAGACCAGCCTGAGCAACAGTGAGACCCTGACTCTTAAAAAAAACAAAAACAGAAACAAAACCCTGGGCATGGTGGTGCACACCAGTAGTCCCAGCTACTCAAGAGGCTGACACAAGAGGATTGCCCAAGTCCAGGAGTTTGAGGCTGCAGTGAGCTGTGATTGCACCACTGCACTCCAGCCTGGGTGACAAAACGAGACCTTGTCTCTAAACAAACAAACAAACAAAAAAGGCAAGCCATTTGGCTCATAATAAATGCTGAATAAGTATTTGGCAAATGAATAGACAACAAAGGGCAGTCAGGCTGTCCTCAGAGCCATAAGGCTTTTCTAAGGAAGGGGAATGATTTTCCAAACTTTATTTCATCCTCCCACCCGATGGTCTCATATCCCCATTGTGTCAGGTGATTCCTTTAGTTGACCCACCATTCCTAAAGCACATCAAAGTGACTGACTGACCAGTGAATTTAGGGTATCAAAGGTCAATGTAATGAACCCTGACGACAAGCTACAGAGGCTAGACATTATTTAGCATCTAACTGATTGTTGCTTAATTATGGCTGAATACATTTTTATCCTTTCAAACTTACTCTAAAAAGTGTTTAAAGAACCAGGACTTTTCAGTAGTTATAATCTTTCCTCTCCTTTTTCATTGGCATTTGAAACTTCGGTAGCATTTTATCTCAGCTTAGGTTTGTAGATCTACCCAAAAATCTATGGTGAGGACAGGGTGGGCCAGGGGCAAATACGAAATAGGGAGGTTGTTTGGCTTTCTAGATTTAGTTCATGTTACCCCACGACCATGGATATTTTCTATTTTTTTTTTCCCCCTTTTTTCCACTGTTCCTGACTTGGAAAGAGACCATGGATATTTTGGAAAGTGTTCTGTTTCTGTAGTTGGTTGAAATTTCATAGCATACTAAAACATTTTTTCCACTTGGGAGGAAAAAGTCCTTAATAAAGACTAAGTTTTGGAAAATGAAAAACTTATTTTTTAGTCGGTTGTCACTTATCTAGGAAATAGACATTTCTGTGGAAAGTCATTATTTCTTAAAATCACAACTCTGGGCCAGATCCCTTCTTCCTTTGTCTGATTTACACTTTAGTGGGAATAGATCACCCTTATTTGGGCTCCGCCAACAAAACAAATACACATAAAATATAATTTATATAATTTAATAATCTGTAGTAAAGGATTTAGGTGTTTTTTCAATGTAAAAGTACAGTTTGTCAGTTTGTGTCAGAAACAGTGTCTAAAGACACTTGATTTGATGAACGTAGTGCCTAGAGCCTAGAAACTCCCAAATAAACTCAGGTTTTGACTAAAACTTCCCCATGATTTCTCAGGATATTAAAGTTTAAAAGTGGCTTTCACATTTTCTTGGGGGGGGGAAGGCTTTTTTTTTTTGGATGCCCCTATTTTAATTAGTCAAGGAGGGAGCAGCATCGCTGTTTAAAACTGGACATGGCTGTGGGAGATTTTAACCATAGCGCCTGTCCTGACTGGACTGCCCCAGGGCCGCACTGATGAGCCCACCATCTTTGGTGAGCTTGTAGGCTGTTTCTGTGGAAGGGAGGGCTTTGTGGTTTTGCCAATCAATCAGCATCTCAATATATTAATAGGTGGGGGAAAGGGGAGCTCTCCAAGTACCTGTGAGATAATTATTTTTGTCTCATTTACTACAGAATTAGAATTGTGGAGCATGTGCCAGGAGTGTTTTGCATATCAATGAAACCTGATAATTTTATGTTTTTATTAGCCTTACAGATGGAACTTGGCAAAGATGAGTCAATTCCATTTGCCTTCTAGCCATCAGAATACAATTTTTTGCTTTGGAAGTTAACTTAGGACTAAGGTTATGCCAGTTCCCAGAAGGCTGGAACAGGAGACAAAGAGCAGTACATGTAGATAAGGCAGACAGAAGCAGCCGTCTGGGGCCGGGAATCATGGGATGTCTGTCTGCATTAAAGCACACGTACCTAGCTATACCTTAATACTTTTCCATGTTCCTGGCAATGGAGTTCCTTCATACTTAGGTACTACATAGTACCTAAGTTAGAAGTAGCCCCTGTTAGCTAGTGTTCTTCATTTTATAAATCTGGCCTGTGATGTCTGCACAGTATTCCAGGGGATAACATTTGCCCTCGCACGTGTCAAGGTCTGATGAATGAAGCTCAGCCCACATCAGAGGGGCGATGTCAGAACATTAACAAAACTGGGCTTTCTTCAATTACTAGTTGTCTGCTGGTAGCCATGTTATTACCTGGAAGCTAGTGAAGAGGTAGAGTGGCTTCCCTTCTACAGCTGTGGACAATCTATGCTATGTGTATCTCAACCCAACCAATCAGACTTTTAAAAGAAATTGAGTCAGACTTAGTCCTGTGAGAAACAATTTTATCAGGTTGAGGGGGCCCCTGTCATCCACTGGCTCTTAAGAATGCACGTTTCACAGATCTTCATGTGTTTAGAGAGACATGGCCCTGGACACACACTAGACTTGATGGCTGAAACCAGGTCAGTAGAAACCATTGAAGTTTATTGGCGGTCACAATGCTTACACTGTATGCAGCAAACACCCTTACAAGTCTATCCGCAACCTGATCACGCAAGAAAGGATCCACCACACAGTCGCCAGAGGAGAAGGAAAAAAAATTAACAGGCTTGTTTCTGGGGGTAGAGGAGAGAAATAAAAATAAAACCTAATTGATGAGTGTCCCGTGGGCAAGAGCTGAACTAGAGATGTGTACAACTAGCAGCAATTGTGGAAAAAGTACAAGGCAAATAGCTTTCTCCATTAATTTTCCTCTGTAGGTTAATTTTTTTAATATTCAAAACATTTATTATGGTTTTCATTTTATAAAAATGTATATTTTTAAGGGGGTGGGAGAATGTTAAATACTTCATGCTAGGTAGACCTTGTTATTAAGAACCCTCCACTGTAGTAACTTCCTCCAGTTCATACATTCATGAGTGCAGGGTACATATATAAATATCCACACGCACACAGCCACACACACTGCCTCGAGGGCTGGGGAAGACTAAAAGTTATTGGCCACACGCAGCTGGGCCTCTGGTGGACTCATCCAGATTGCGCAACAGGAGAGCAACTGGCTCATTTCCTTCTCTCTGGTCTCTGCAGAGACCAAAAACCCTACAACACATAGTTCAATCCAACTTTTAAAAGCAAGAGGCGTCTGTCTGTCTGAGGATGAGGGTAAGCAAAGTGGGAAAAGGATGGACATAAGAACACCAAACACTGTTAGCTGGAGTTACTTGTCACCGCAAGAGGCCAGGGACCTAGGGCAGCGTCTGTGGTTAGGGGAGAGGGTGGCGCTCTGGCATGGCTTAGAGTTCCTAATAACAAGGGTTAATACAGTAACAGGAAGTGACCATTTTGGGGTGAGGAAAGGGCAATAAGAAAAAATATACATTTGGGATTTTTACTTTTTTTGCCTCTATACTGTGTCACTAAATATATCTCTGCACTCTCACACATCCTTGTCCAGTAAAGCTTCAGGCCACAGAATACACGTTTTCCTCACTCGCATACACAACCCCTCACATCAGCATTGGTGCACTAGACTCTGTAAAAATTTTTCAGTCACACTTTTTGTTTTTAAACTTGAGTCAATATAAACCTTGTTCAAAATGTTATGAAAAAATGTACATGTTTATACAAGGCAGGTTGTGGCAGGACACTGGGGGTTCTTCCCCCTTGGGTGGCCCCAGGAGGAGGGGGCTGGAGTCTCAGACGTCTGTGTCTCTGTCTCCTTCCACCACCTTCCCACCCAGTCCCCAGGAACCAGCAGCGCCCTGCCCTCTAGTGAGTGCACTCACACCCCTATTCCCTGGGGAAGTAGCTAGTTGACCTTTGCCATTTGCCCCACACCCCTGGAGGAAGGAGCCAGGATCAGCCAGGCCCTCCCCCTTGCAATTGTTCGTCCCCCTGGGCCAAACCAAAGGGACGCTGCTCTGTACAGGTAGAGTCCAAGGAGGTGTCAGCTCATCATGTCATTGCTATTCACGCCATAAGTGGAATTCTTCATCGAGTCGTTGACTTCTCGACGGAATGCTGACAGGTTCTGGGTGAACCTGCAGAGAGGATGCATGTGGGTTGGGGGAGGAGGGTGGAAGGGAAAAGTTTTTGCCTAAAATGTTTTTTAGCAGGGAAGTAGCTACTGGGAAGCAGAACATATGCATTGAAGGGTTCTGTTTCTAAGGTCAGTTAATTTCAGTCTTGAGACTCAAAGGGAAACTTGGCTTAGTTCTGCTCCCCCTTTCTACCTGGCAACTTCAGGGCAGGCCTATAGATCTGGTCAAATCCGGGGCCCTGTGGTCCGTGTTGGGCTCACGGCAGCACAAAAGAAATCTCACTAACGGGTGGGAAGTAACCCTCACAAAGTGAGGGCAGTAAGAGAATGAAGCTGTCTCATTTCTCAGTGCCAAGAGACCAGCAGTGTAGAGCTGTGCTGTCCAGTATGGTAGCCGCCAACCACACATGGCACTGAACTGTGGCCAGTGCGACTGTGGAAACGAACTGAATGAAATTTAAAATTCAGTTCCCCAATTGCACCTTAATCAATTTTAAATTAAATAAAAATTTAAAAACCCAGATATTCAATTTAGTTATTGGAAAACTTAAAAGTATGTTTGGAACAAGCTGGGTATGGGAATCTGCTTTGTCAACTGTAAATTTATGAAATCTAAATACAGATCAAGTATTTCTGATGGAAATTTAACACACGAATTGAGATACACTGTTAAATGTAAAATACACAGGATTTTGAAGACTTAGTGCAGCAAAAAGAATGTCAGAATTCTTAATTTTTAAATATTGATTATACACTGAGATATTTTAGATACATTGGGTTAAATAAAATATATTGATCACATGAATTTTGCCTGTTTCTTTCAACTTTTTTAAATGTGGCCTGCTCTTCTGTCAGACAGCGCTGCTCTATGTGGCCTCTAAACATGGGTACACCAAGACTTTAAGGAATCACTCTTCTTTCAATGACTTGAAAAATAACAGTCACCCACGGTTCCTTGGCAGGGCCCTCTAGACTCACCTGTCTCTGTTTTTCGTAAGAAGATTTCGCTCAATACCTTCCATCAGGTTTTCAAAACACAGATGCATAGCCTGCTGCTTCTCTGGTGGCTGGCTGTTCACGATACTGTTCCTTAGGTCAGAAAAATACTGTGGGGCAAGGAGTGAAACAGAAGGTAAGAGAACAGGGGAAGGCAGATTAGCCCTCTGTCACTGGAGAGTTGAAGAATGTTCTTTTCCCAGAAGGAATGGAATGTCTACTAAAACTGGATACTTAAAAAAAAATTCCTGTCTTACAGGACCAAGAATTTTTAATTTATAAAGTACTATAAGGGACCCTTCTTTTATAGGAATCTCAAGACTTGGTTTATGGCAGAGCTGGAACTAGAACTTAGGTCCTAAATGCTCTGATACCCAGGTATATTCTTTCCTGTTAAATGATTTCTCTTCCTACCTAGAGGAAAACATTGCCTCAACCTTTACCCTTTGTCTCCCTGAACTGCCACATGTGCTGACGTCCAACATCAGGTGATTACATGATGTTCACAGCATGTATAGGACATGCTCAGTAAGTGGCCCATTTTCCCTGTTCTGCCATCCTGGGGTGTTTCTATGTGCATTTCTCACAGTGCCTGGAAAGTGACAGCCAAGTGCATGCCTACCATTTCTTCTGGCTTGGCGTCAAGGAGCTGGCTCTCCTACCTTTTCATTAAGTAGTATCAAGCCAAGTAGTGGTCGGGACATTGACCACTGGTTCCTACAGTCTTCGAAGATGATGATGTTCAGCACCGTGGACAGCATCTGAAAATGGAGAATCTGAGTCAGTGACCTAGTGTATGGCTACCCGAGACAACATGACAGACTCCAAAGAGAGGAGTGTATTAGGTTGAAGGCCTCTTCTGTGTAGGGTAAACCAGAAAAATATTTTGTGAAGCTTCATTTTAGTCTTCTATTTCAAGGTAAGCTTTTCTTCTAAGATATTTCCTTTCCTGTTCTTTAAATTGGTTTGATAATTTCATTTACAAATGGACCTTCCCAGTTCACCCAGACTTGTGGGCAATGGGATGGGGTCAGGCAAACAAAATTAAAGTAGGCAAAAGACCATGCACTATCACTGCCAGGTACTGGTCCCAGAGGAGTAGATGTGATGGGGTTATAAATTATTTCACTGCTTCTTATAGAGAACAATGTGGGCAAAGGTGAGATTGGCTAAAATACTACGGGCTAAAATCTCAGTAGTTCTGCTGATCCACTTCCTTACCTATTTTTATCTAGTAACTCCACTTGTATTTTTGCAAGTTGCTTCAAGTCTTATTTTTGTTACGTACGAATAAAATAAGGGCAAGCATGTCTATCTCTGTGGTCACTTAATTTTTTCTGTCCTGCATTCTTGTTCCCATTTTGCAAGTGAGAAGATAAGCTTTAAGAAGGCTGGATACTGCTAACTCATGTTCCATTTACAGCAATGGGTGAGCAAAGTAATTTTCACAGGAGGAGGATGGTGCTCATGAGATAGGCCCAGGGAATAGGGGTTGGTGTGACATTCAGAACAACAATTCAGATCTTGATTTTTTCTAATTTTCTATATCCAATGATTACTCAGTAAACTCACAATCCGGTGCAATTTTTTTTAAAGAGACGAGATCTCTCTCTCTGTTGCCCAGGTTAGAATGCAGGAGCACAATCAGCTCACTGCAGCCTCGAATTCCTGGGCTCAAATTATCCTTCCACTTCAGCCTCCTAAGTAGCTTGGTAGGTCCACGCCAGTGTGTGTGTCTAATGAAAAAATTTTTTGGAAATGGGGTCTTGCTGTGTTGCTCAGGCTAGTCTCAAATTCCTTGCCTCAAGCAACCCTCCTGCCTTGGCCTCCCAAAGTGCTGGGATCACAGGTATGTGCCACTGTGCCTGGCCCTCCACTGCAAGTTTAAGACAAAAACTTGATCTCAGCAGCATGAACCTGTGTTAGTCACGTTCATTATCTTGTGTGGCCTCCCCTCTCTTACAGAGGTTCCTCCACTGTAGGGCACCCCATCACTGCCTTCTAACCCTCCACTTCCTTACCTGCTGGATCATCTCTGGATGCTGTTGCATAATATGCAGAAAGCGGTCACTCTCCTGATTCAGGGGTGTCGCCCTCTTCTTGGTGCTCCGTGACAGCTGCTTGAAGAGGTATGTCACAATGTGGTCCAGGCAGGAGCAGCAGCCTGTGCATACCATGGTGTCTGCAAAAAGAGTGGCAGGGTGGGATGGAGCAGGCACACTGAGTTGCCAATGGGGACCTGGGCAAACATGGATTACCCTTAGCTCAGATCCCATAGAAGTACCTGGTCAGACCGGGAACTATGGCCATTTCAGCCAAGGCCACTACTCAGAATCTTCCAGTTCATCTCTTACCCTCATTATACAGCAAGGCCCAATTTCTAAGTTTGAAAGTGAGTAGGTATAATAAATGCAAAATAAATACAAAAAAATAATACTGAAATTACTGGCTCAATGTGTTGTGGATGGATGTCTTCTGCTTCATAAAAACTAACAAATAGTTTACATTCAGCAAGTACTTCTTTTGTGCCAGACATTATGCTAAGTACTTTATAGATATTATCTCTAATTTATCCTCTCAAGAACTCCGGGAAGGAGGCATTCCGTTTTACACATGAGGAAACCAGGGTTTGGAGAGATTATGTGACTTGCCTAAAGATCACGCTGCTAGTAATTGCAGAGCTGTGATTAGAATCCAGAAGTGTGAGCTGTGAGCCGATATGCTCTGCATTACCTGAGAGATGTCATTAAACCCAGCTGAATACGGCCTATACACACCTACAATTGTTAGAATGGGGTGTACTATGTTTTTGTTTATCTCCAAAGCATCTCCAAGGGAGCCACAGATTTGTCTATGTGCGTCTCACAAAGGGAACATTGATTGCCGCACCACCTGCAGTGTTTCCTCTGTAAACACGAAGTGAGACCACAGCATCAAGGGATGAACAATTCTGATTCCTATGGGACTGACAGCTTATGCAAAAGTCCCTTTATTTTCAAGATGACATAAAATAGCCTCCCAGAACAAGGTCTGATGCTGTGACTGGATTGTACCAGACACAGCTATGCAGCTTGATGGAAATAAATGTGCATTAATGAAGTATGGCACAGAGGCAGGGATAATTCACCACAGTAGATGATCCAAAATGACTTTTAGAATCTACATGCATTTGCATTATGTCATGATTATTCTGCAGTTGACTTAATCTTTTTATTCATGTTTTGCTCGGCCTAATATAAAAATATGTTTTATTGTCTCAACACGCATACCTGTTAAGACTGCTAGAAGGTAACCTAGAAACAGAATGGTTGACAGGAACCATATGAACTAGAATGAAAAAACTTAAGGCACTAGCTGTGAAAAATCTTCCCACAGCTTCCACTGCCTCAGGGTAGAGTCGAAACACCCTGCCACGGGGTACTGGCCCTCATGATCCTCACAGTGGCTCCTGCTTATCTCCAGAGCTCCAGTTCACGCCTCTCTAACTCTTCTGTGCTTGTGTGCCAGCCATCTGGAGTTCCTGATCCCTTCTTGCCCACAGGTGCTAGTCTTCGCTGCCACTGCTGCTAGGAAGCCTCCCCTGCTAACCTGGGTAACAACTATCCAGATTTTAGGGTTACACTTTGATGCCAGGCCTTCCAGCCAGTCTTCCTTGATCCCACGTCCTCAGCACCAGGAGTTCAGGTATTCTTCCTGAGGGCCGTGTAGCACTTGGCACTCATCCCCGTGGTAGCACGTTAAGTGTAATCATAGTAAACAGGCAGTAGTCTGTTCATGTGTCTGTTTCATCCACGAGATAAAAAAGCTCCTGGAGGACAGAGACTCTGTGTTGTCAATTACTGTATCCTCAGTGCCCTGCACAGTGCCTGGTACTTAGGCGGGGATCAGTAAGGACTTGCCGGATGAGAAAGTACTATGAAATATGTACTCTATTGTTAGTGCCAGCTCCCCCAGGCAGTAATCCTTTTGGACACTGGAGCAAGATTCTTCCCTTCTGTTAAGTGGTAAAAACCAACTAACCAACCCACCCAGGTGCTTACCAAGTGCAGTAAGTCCTTCAGAAATGGAAGAGAGAATATACATGATGACATGAGGTTCCAGGCTTGCAATAAAGTTCATGTGGTCCTGGGTCAGGACTTCCAGTAGTGAATAATAAGACTGGCTGAGCTTGGGGTAATCCTGTGGGAGAGGAGGAGGAAGAAAATCAGCTTAGGCTTTGTGCACTTCAGCGTGAAGGGAGATGATCTTAAATAAAATTGGGAAAACAAAAGAGTTACAGCAGAAAGGAGCTAGGTTATAGTTTCTCAAGAGAAACATTCAATCATGGTCTCAGGTGAAAAAAAACTGAATGTGCTAAGGGGCAAGATGCTGTCAACAAAGCTCCAGGCTTACCAGGAGGTCACTGTGGGGAATAGAGAGAAGCAGCTTGATGAAGGTCTGTAGGGCGTTGTCCAGGGCATCATCCCCATAGAGACGGAAGACTCCGAAATTGACGTAACTCCCACTGAGGGCAGCCTTCAGCATGGAGAAGCAGATGGAGATGCCCTTGAGCTTCAGGGCATAGACCTGATCCTTTGGGACCTCTCCTAGTGTCAGGATACGATTGCCTGAGTAGACACATAACATATGTTTATTCAACCACATTGCAATCGACTCAGCCTTCCTATTCCAAAGGCAGACAAAGGCCTGTGGTGACAGCTGGCACACTGATACACACGTATGAGGAACAGCACGCTGGGGGAATGCTGTCCTGGCTGTCACCAGAGACCCCCACACTGCTTACAGTGTGGTGACTGAGCTGAAATTCACTTCCAGGGGCATGACCCTCTGAAGCACTTACCATACATTGTTATCATCTTGCTGGTTTCTCGGAAAAGTAAAATGCCATTGGGAGAAGAGACATCAAACTGGAGTCGCTGCGATCTGAGCAGAGAGCACAGGAGGAGAAAAAGTCAGAGGTGTTTTCTTGGAAGACTGGGGTACTTCAGTCTCTCATCTGAGTACCCTGAGTGACTGTGTAGTAAGATAGGCAGATTGCCTATCATCATGTGAGAATAACCAAGTTATAGATATTTAACCCATACTATGTAGTTTATATCTTGAAGACCAACATGCTAGATTCAAGTTCTGCTGCTCAAATGGAAAACATTTAAAAGAAGCAAAAAAAAAAAAAAAAAAAAAAATTGTGGCAGCAGATAAAATTACTTTCAAAACTCACAATTTTATTTGATTAAAATAGAGCTTCTACTAGTCACTTCTTGGTACTCACTCACTGCCCTTCAGGCATTGGTCTACACCTACCTTTATGGCTTCAGTGGCAACTACCGGAGGGGTACAAGCATTGTTGCCACTTTATAAAAAGAAAAGATGCAAAGGGACTTGGAAGGCTGTAACAGAAGCCAGGTGGAGAAGGAAAAGATCTGTAACAACCCTAGCTTTGAGGTCCTGACTGTTCATTAGATGAGAACACCTCTTCTTCTTTTTTCTGCTCTACCTTTTAATGAGCTTCAGTGGACTCAAGCTGGTCAGATCTCAGACCCAGGCATCCTTCTTGAGTCCTTCTTTCCTCCCACATTGGGCCATCAAGATCCAGCTCTAAAATATGCCCTGAACCTGTCCACTTCCTATACGGTCTCCATGTTCCCACCCCTGTCCCCCTGCAGTCCACTCTTCACATGGCAGCCTTTAAATAATGTAAATAGATCATTTTAATCCCTTGCTTAAAACACTGCAGCAGCTTTCCACTGCAATGAGAGCAAATGCCCACTCCTCGCCACTGCCGTGCTAAGGTTCTAGACGACCTGGCTCTGCCCACCGGTCTGACTCCCCTTTCAGGCAGCCTCCAGCCACAAGTCCCAGGTAGTGTATCCTATCTCAGGACGCTTGCAGTTGCTTTTCTGTTTAGAATACTCCGATCTCTGCAGGGCTACCAGAATCTTTCTTGTCATTCAGATCTCAGCTTAAATATTACCTTCTTTCAGAGGGCTTTCCTGACTCTCCTTCAATTCTCCTTTTATTGCCTCGTGGTTTTATAGCACTTAATCACTGTCTGAAAATATCTTCTGTGCTTGCTTTTGCTGCCTGTCTTTCCCACCATTTGTAACACTGAAGAAGGCAGAGATTTTGTCTTGCACAGTAGCTAGGGAAGTGCTTGGCAAAGAGTAGATGCTCTCAAATATGTATTTTATAAATGAATAACTCTTGAATATAAGCCCCATAGGCGGTAGCAGCCTTATTAAATCTTACCCACTCCCTAAGGTAGTTTTAAAAATTACCAATTCTCTCAGGAGTGCTGTGAGAGATAGATGCACATGCCTGAAATTCTAGCAAAGCTAAGGTGCTATATTTTTCTTTTTCACCGTCCCTAAATTGTTGCACAAATCTAAAATTTGGTGTTTTGGAAATCTTTCTCACTTTTTGTAAAAAAGTGAGTCTTTATTGATCCAGCTGTAATTTGAATCTTGGTTGCCAAATTTACTTCTTGTAAGAATGAACATCTTGAAACTCTTGAGACACAGTCTTACTGTATTGTCCAGGCTAGAGTGCCGTGGCATCAGCCTAGCTCACAGCAACCTCCAACTCCTGGGCTCCAGTGACCCTTCTGCCTCAGCCTCCCAAGTAGCTAGGATTATAGGCGTGAGCCACCGTGCCTGGCCTTCAAACTCTTTTTAAAGTGATGTGTTTTCTTCAGTCAGCTATGGCTTTGCGTGGCTGGGAATATCCTTCTTTCAAACAAACAAAAACACACCCACATAAACTTTTAGAAGTTTTCAAATTTTTATAGCCGTGAACCTTATTATTTCCCACAATCCGCCTAAAGCATTAGATAAAGCAAATCCTCAGGGCTTTCTCAGATAAAAGGGCAGCTATGCCCTGTGAAGGTTTGCCTCCTGCTTACCTGTTGTGAACTAATTCAGCCATCAGCTTGAGCACAGGTGTGGTACAGGCTGGATCGTGGTACCAGAGCTCAATTGCCCGTTGGAGAATTGGCATGTAGGATGGATATCTATAAATGAGAAGCTAAGGAAGGATTTCTGAATCCAGAAAGGTACAGAATTTAAAAGTTTCCAGCACTAGGTAAGCACAAAACTGTCAAATTACAGTTCTCCAATTTCCTGTCTCTTTCTTGCATCTTAGAGTTTTTCTAACCAGAAGATGCTAAAGTGACTATGTGTCCTCTAACCTGTAAAAGGCATCTAGTAATACATTTTAATTTACATAGCACCTTTCTTCTGAAGAGCACAATGTATTTCAGAGTTATTTATCCCTTTACCACTTCTATGATATGACAGGGATCAGCTATTCCCTTTACGTATCTTCCGGAGAAATAGAGGCACTTGGATTTAAAATGGTCTGTACAAGGTTATGAAGTCAGTAAAGTTAGACTTCCTAATTCCTAAAAACTGTCATATTTTAGTAGATTGAAATGTCTCTCTTTTCTAAGTGTAGCAGCATCAACAGTTCCACAGTGGTATGTAGTTCCGCGGGTATTTATATCTGGGACCCAAAAGAGGAACTGGGAAACTACCTCATTCATGGCCTAATCTCAGACAACATTATGCCATCACACCATTGTGGAATGGCACGTGTCAGACCACAGGACACATGGCAGGCCTTGGGGGTAACTCTCCATCTTCTTTGCCTCATCACACCTTCCTGCCCTCTGCTCTACCCACTTTACGACTTTACCACCAATCACACCCCAGGTAAGGCTAGCTGTGGTGTGCTCCTAGCTTGAGTTAGGATACATCCATTCAAAGAGCATCATGAAGCTGGTCTTGGCATTGAAGGCGAAAGCTATCCCTCTCAGGTCTCTCACTAGGCCCACTAGAGTTCGCTGTAGAAGGCAAAAATATATTAAAACAGAAGAAAAACCAAACCTATAACCATCTCATGGGAATTTCACACATCTGTAATCAAATTCTTCCTCCCGCAGTTCAACAAATACTCCTTCCCAAATATCCTGAATCAATCTCTTCCATGTTAAAATGGAACCTTTTCACTTGGAAAATTAGTTTTGGAAGCTTGTTATACTAAGAAAATAGGATGATTCCTGGCCCATCATATAGCAAAAATTGAAGCTGACAAGCTTTTAATATATTAAAGTAATAAATCTGGAAAAGCTCTGAACACATCCGGGAGGGCAAAAAAAGAAGTGGAAAAGCAAAAAAGCCCATACAAGAAGACATAGAAAAGCCATATATATCCTAATAGTCTGCATCCCAAAGGAACTGAAATGCAAACCCTGCCAAGAGGAAGACAAAGGGGAGTCTCCACGGTACCTGTCCCCCTGGTTGGGCTGTCAGGAAATAAGACTGACCTGCTCAATGTTGGAGCTGTAAAGTACTGTGCTCTCATTTTACAGAAAAAGAGACTGAGTCCTCAAAGAGGCCAAATAACTTGCCCACATTCATGCTAATAGGTGGTAGAAGGGCCCAGATTAGGATTTATACATAGTACTAAGACCCTAAATGCAATACTCTCTTTCTCAATAGAACTTTTACTTGGGGCCCTGAGCAATAAGACTGCTTTTAAAATCCAGCCGTGGGATATGACAAAGATGTGGGTGATGGTTGTAGTCCATTGCCACGATGGTACCTTTGGTTAATTTTACTTGCCTTGTATGGGACTAATATTATGGGGAAATGGCTGATTTTCACTGATTATCAAACTGGGATATACAGAAAGCATATAAATTCACCCTAAGTCCTTGATATTGGTTGGTATTCTAGCCTAAGTTACTGATATGTTCCACACTAACTCCAGATTTGAATAGTACCCATCTTAGACCCCAACACACAAACAAGTGTGGGACACTGGGACAGCGCTGGACAAAGTGGTGTTGCTCTCTGACTACCCGCTGATTTGCAGAGGGAAAACTAAGAGGCTTTCTAAAGATGAAAAGGAGAACACTGGAATGTCAGGTAAAGTCTGGCATTTTTCCTAGTGATACCCCCGGCTATCTGGTGGTTCTACCATTCAGCCTCAGTGCCCTTAGAAACATGGAAAAAAGTCCTGGCAATATTAACATTGTGTTGTCTTTGGATTTTGGCACAGAGTTGTATAGGTCAGGAGAGCGGGCATGTATAAAGTAAAAAAGATGAGGAAAGCAACAATCAAGACACTTCTGAGAGCTGAAAATCAAGAACTAAAAGTAATTTAAAATTCCATATATATGGAAATTTGAAAAGGCTTCTAAATGACTCATATCAAAGAAGAAATCTCAATGAAAATGAGACATTACAAAGAACTGAATAATGAAGATGTGACATATTAAAATTTGTAGATTCTGAAGATGTTTCACAATGTAAAAATACTTAACATTACTAAACTGTACATGTAAAAATAGTTAAGATGGTAAATTTTCTGTGTCTTTTTGCCACAATTAAAAAAAAAAACAAAACCCCAGACTTGTAGACTATACCTAGAGGGACTTTTATAGCTTTAAATAATCATATTAGGAAAGAAGAAGAGCTGAACAGTTAAGAAGTTAGAACAACAGACTAACTCCAAGGAAAATACACAAAAACAAAGGTAAGAGTAGAAATGAATGAAACAGAAAATAGATTAAAAAGACCTAAATCAAAGCCAATAAATGTTTTGTTTTTTGCAAAGACTAATAAAACTGACAAATCTCTGGCAGGGACTGATCTAGACAGAGATTGAAAGCATTAATAAGCAGTATTAAAAATGAAAAGGGCCATAATTAAAGATATAACAGATTAAAAAGGCAATACGAAAACCATAAACAACTTTATCCTAATTCATTTGAAAACTAGACCAAAAAAAATCCTAAGAACTGCTTAAAAATATACTTTAATATAAAAACAATAGTTTATATGGTTCTTCAATTCCAAAATCCCAGGAATCCAAGAGAGTACGTAGAAAGCTAAAGCAGTGGATAGTTTATGGACTCAGTATTTTCTGCCGTGCTAGCTGATCTTGGCTCTATCAGGGACTGCCCTAAACCAATAGCTGATCAATCAGTGGGTGAAGGACTCACCTTTGCCTCCTGCTCGTTGAAACTGTTAGTGCTAAACATCTGGGCCACAGCCTCAAACGCTGCTGTGAGTGGCAGCATGAACTGCTCATACTGATCTTCATCCTCTCCTGTAAGGAAAACAACCCACGTTGTGACCCCAACACAAAGAATTCAAAGCTGTGTATGCACAGGAGATAAAAGGGGATGAAAGATGAGGCAACCCAAAGGTAATTCAAGGGGAGGGAGTCCCTTTATCATCCCAACAGGTTTTGTAGCAATCTAATAAAATGTATATACAGAAACAGAATTTTAAAACTAGAAAATGACAGAAACCATCTAGTCTGAGAATGTCCTAAGTTTTCTGATGTTGAGCCGCAGTATCAGTGATTTCTGTATGTATTAAGATACTATGTTATTTACTTACTTTGCCTTAGTGAGAATTAGAGTCAGTCTAGAAAGGACCATGCATGGCTGGTATCTGAGAACTAGATGAGATTCAAACTTGAAAGAGGTGCTTGTGGAGGGCTCATTCACACTTACTTTCCTTTTTTTTTTTTTTAGTAATCTTTGATGAATTTAAGAAAGGTTTTATAATGTCATTTTAGTATGATTAAATATAAATAGCTCAAAATGAGAATACCATTGAGCTTCAGTTATTGATCTAAAACTGAAAATATCAACACTATTGCTACAAAAGGGATTAAGCCCTCCTGGTTCCTATGTGCTAGAGAACTGGATAACAAAAAGTTTTTGTTGACTGTCTAAAGTGGGTTTGCACCTCAATGTGGGGTGGAGAAGTTATCTGGCCAACAAGATGCATTTAGGAATCTCAATGATCAATTCCCTTATTTTATAGATAAGGAACATAAAGAGAACTGGACACTGGAAGAAACTTCAGGGGCATGCTGTTATTCTCTTCCAGTTACAGGGATCATGACAGCATGATCTGTTCTCGGTGAAATCAGACTGTCATTTCAGATGATTTTGTTACTGTTGAAACAACAGAAAAGACTTCCTCTGCATCTAGTTTTCTGTCCTCAAATCAAAATTTAAAACAGTGCCAGATTACTTCATGAGCCTCTAGGATTTATTGCAGTACCTAAATCCACCATGAGGAGACGCCCAAGTGCTGTGTAGAACGTAGTCCGACACCGCATGTCTGTCAAGTTGGACTGATTGTTAATACCCAAAAATGAAAAGTGCTCGCTCTATTGAAAAAAAGAAAACAAGTTAAAAAGGTAAAAACATGGTTAGAGGGAGTAATTTGAGAATTACTGAGCCCTTTCAAGCTAATGGCTATATGGTCATTCCTAAGGATCTGAAAGGTGTTTTGTTTTGCTTACTGTTGTTGCCTGCTACTAATTTACTGCAGTGTGCAGTAGGTGACTTCACCATAACGCAGATCATCTGGACCAGCTCTGATGACAGTAAGTGTGTTATCACCTGACTTCCACCTTTGCTGTAGCAGTACCCGAGACTCCAATTTAAACATCTCCTTTACGTGTGGAGAAAGTGAATGTGTGGGTGACAGGGGCGAGGGGGCCAGGAAGAGGGGCTAACATCACTTACCGTGTGATTGTTCAGCATGAACTGTACCGCACTAAGCTTCACCAGCTTCCTTACACTACTGTACGTAAAGACAAAGAAGAAGGTCAAGGAAAGTGTGAAGCAAACTAAGAATCTTTAAGGCAGATGGAAACCGTCCAGGATAAAGTACAGCTTACCCGAATATCTGATTTTTCTAAACCACTTGAGTATGCCACTACCAAATAGGAACAAATGTGTTCTCTTCTAAGCAATATTTAACTGATCAGTTAGAGAACTCTTATCTGTAAGAAAATAGATAAAACCCAGAAGTTTCCCCAAAGAATCATGAATATCCTAGGGTAGCTTTTCTCAGCAGGAGTCCAAGGAAGAATTAAGCCCTAAAGCTCTGCCTAAGGCATCCACTGTGTATAATGAATGAACAATTTTACTAATTTGAATGGTACTAGCTATGTATGATCTTTGGGAGAACTGAGAAAAAAGTCATGTCGATAATTTTACAGGGTTGACTCCTCTTGTGGATCCCTGGTTGGGAAAAGCTGTCCTAGAGCAATTAAAACTTTGTAGCAGACCTAGTTTAAGTCAAGAGGAAGCACAGCCACGACTTCTATCACAAAGCTTAGAATCAGGATTTTTCTACCAATCAGCTAGCTGACAGGACAACCAATCCAAGAAGGGCTTTGTCATCACTAAGATACTACAACCTTGACCACACAGAGTGTGTACCTATGAGATGCATCTATTATGTATTTCTGGACCTTAGGAATAGCCAGGGATAAATGTGTAAACTATTGGGTCGGTGTCTCATCTCATTTTTGAAATTTGAAATTATTCCTGGATTCTGTGTGGGCACTGCCTTTGACTCCTAGGAAAATGGAAGATACCTGAGTACACACTAAAGCTAAATTAAAGTGGAAATAGCAGGAGGCTATGATTCCTAGACTGTGGCCTGCCACAGTTTCTGCTGTGCAAGGAAGCTAGCTTAGAAAAGGATATCCAATGGAGAGATCATTGAGAAGCTGTAGTGTCTTGGAGGTGATTGGTTCACAGCGGCCCCAGTACTTCAAGTTGGTGATACTGGAGAACAAAAACAAAAAAAAAGCAAGGGACTCTTTTGATTTGCCTGGTTTTCTTGAGGGCTAGGAGAAGAAGAAAATCATTCATCAAAAGTCACCACACATCTGCACCACTAATTCACAGACATCACGACCACAAAAAAAAAAAAAAAAAAAAAAAAGAAAAAAAAAAGTAAAAGAAAAAAAAGGGTAGGAAATCTCCGTACTTACATTTGGTTGACTAGAAAAATTATCCTTCAGATAATCTTCACTACTTGGTTCCAAAGCTACACTGGCCCATACCCAGGCCCTTGGAATTCTGGGGCACTCCAGGGCTGATTTCTGCAGCAAGGGTAAGAGATTTCTGCGGCAGTGATAACATGCAGACGTATGCAATTCTGCACCTGCACCATCCACTGTCAGCTGCAGAATTCTAGTAGCCCTTGCTTCTGGATTCTTGGCTGGAGAGTCCTTTAGACCCCCTTTGGTCTTTCCATCTTAATTAACCAGCTCATGGATATGAGTGTTTAGGGTTGGGATAGCTGGAAGAAGGCAAAATGTCCTTTTGCACACAGCCCTGGGTAATGTATTTGGCTCCTAGTGTGTGCTTTGATAAATTGAGCTCCTAAAAAGAGGAAAATGTAACCTAAGGGGTATAACTTAAAAAAAAAAGGGCCAATTAGGAACTCCAACTTTGAAGACAGTTCAAATGGCACTAGATGTTGGAGACGCAAGACTCTCAAAGGCTGTGATGCTTCCTGGGAGGGATAAGCACCTTTTAAAGTGGGGCTCTCCTCCTGGGGGACATAACTAGTGGAAATCAGCACCAAAAAGTGAATGCCTGCTCCAGGCATCCCTGGCATGGCGGTTGAGTGAGAGGCCAAGCACCAATTGCTGGGGAGGGAGGTCCATTTTGCTAACGCCATGACAGGGTTTCACCTGTCATTACAGAGGCTAAAGAGAAGGTTCTGTAAGAACAAAATTAAATCCTTGCCTGTACAAGCCTGGAATGCTCTGGGGCCGGGCCATATCTCTAAGCACAGCTTGTCACACACTCAAATGCACAATTTTCTGACGCAAACGATCGATGCTGGAATACCAAGGCACTGGCAGCACAATGCCAAGATCACATTTTACAGTTGCAACAGGATTGCAAGGGACTCTTGCTGATGGCAAGCTGAAACACTTACATTTTGCCTATGAAGACGCTTAGGACCATGGTCTCATCATTCAAGCCCAGAACTTCTGAGAGTCGGCGGTACAGCTGGTATTAAGGAAGAGAAAGTAACCAGGAAATATGAATTAGAACAATCACATCCCTGTACTACAATCCTGGGGAAGATTTTACTGAAGGGATGAGTTAGTTTCTAAGTATTACTAAACATTGAATAGATGTTGAGCTATCTTACTGGTTCCCTTCAAGCCTGAGGTTATAAAATGACTGCCCAACCCTTCTGCTGTTCTGAATATTAATTCATGTATGAAGACTAGGAATTGCCAATTTGGGGGAGAACAACATTTTGACTATTTGTTAAACAAATGGAGCACTAGAGAAATCGACCCAATTCTTTGACAAGTCTCCCAGAATTCTACAGACTAAGAGAAAACATTTGGACTATCCCAATACCTAAAATCTGGAGGCTATGTGATATATAATCAACTATTTCCCTCAACAGCAATCCCACAAGTGACAAGTGAGAGCTAAATGGAGCCATCTGAGAGTCTGTTACCTTAGAGGACTTCTGCACCTGGTCCCCAATGTAGATCTTACGAAATTGCTCAAAAAAGCTCAGCATGGCCAATTCTAGCTTCTCGTTACCCGCCTGTGCCAAGCGAGAATCTGTTAGGTTCATCAGCTGGAGCACCCTAGAGGAAGAGGAGCAATGATTCTCTCAACAGAAGGACATCTGGATTAGTTTAGACAATCCAAGGACCCCAAAATAGTTGCATACGCCTGTTCTCCTTACCCATCCTATCTGAAAGGCATGCTCTGCAGGTTCTAAACTTTGGTGAGGGAACAAAATTCTTCTTGCTCCACAACAGAAACCACAGCTGAGGAATGAATGGTTAGATGTTTATCCGCTGAGACTGTAGATTGCGTCAGAACTCATAATCAGCTTAAAAAAAATGCTGGCATGAGGGGTAATGGTCTTCCCTGAAACTTCTGTGAGACCCTGGGTACAGGAATTTTCTGCATCCCAGTTCATCTATTAATATATAAATGCAGGAGACTGGGCTAGACCAGTACTTGTCAATCTTTTCTCTCACAGAGCCACGAAAGGAACAGAGATGCGTGAAGGATGATGCTCACACGCAGGTGAGACTTCCAGAGAGAAACAGCAGATACACTGCCTGTGACTTCACCCCTGTCCCCTCTCTCACTCTCCCCCAAAGAAAGCATATTGGCATGCAAGTGAGTGAACGTTGAATGAGCATGATGTTATCAGTGAGTCATTTGACATTTTGATAGTGTGAGAATAGGTAACAAACTATTTGTGACATATTATAGGTAAATTAGACTTGATCACTGTGTTGTTACATGCACGCTGACAACCAGTATGCAAGACATCGCCTAAACTAAATTTACATTATGACACATGCAGTGTCACACCAGGCTGCAGAATCAGAAAGGTATTAGATTTCATTCTTATTACAATTTTGCTCAACTCTTCAAAAAATGCAAGTGGGACAATGCCATGGAAACTTCTGTCAGGATTAAGGCTCCTAAGGCAAATGGGCAACTGAACAAAATGGTGGCGGAAAGAGACAGATGGGGAGTTTTTGGAACAGGAGAATTACACACTGAGGTGTGTGGAAACCAATAAAGCCTAAGGCATCATGTTGAAATGTATTCAATTCTAAGGAGAACATTCAAAGTTTAGAACCTTTTAAGGTAGTGGCTCTCTGTAAGGTCACAAAACCATTTTCATAATAATACTGAAACATTTTGTGCCTTTTGGACTTGCATTCTCATATGAGGGTATGGAGTTTCCCAGAGGCTACAAGATGTGATATCACAACAGAACGAATGCAGAAGCAAACATAAGAATCCAGCTGACTTCTGTTATGCCGACATTAAAGAGACCTG
Source organism: Eulemur rufifrons (assembly GCF_041146395.1). Taxonomy (NCBI): domain Eukaryota; kingdom Metazoa; phylum Chordata; class Mammalia; order Primates; family Lemuridae; genus Eulemur; species Eulemur rufifrons. The sequence goes on from NC_090994.1 coordinate 8,882,793, forward strand.
TAAAACTGTAAAACAATGCCACTCAGTAATTTTTTTGGAAAATAGTTATTTTTGATAAAAATATATTATTTATGTTAACATGAAATGGGCTTACTATTATTTTAAAATAAATATATATTTTTAAAGAAACTAAATACTCTTTGAAGTTCTCAATACTTTTTAAGAAGGTAAAGTAGTCCTAAGATCAAAAGGTTTGAGAACCTCTATTTCAGAGTACTAACAAATTCTGCCTTTTTATTGCTGTTAGGTAAATTTTTAGAAATCACTAATTATGTTTCATTTCTCCCCCCCCTTCAACTTAGAAAGATAAATTTTCAATAAGCTTTGATGCTCATTTAAAGGGTTTTAATAAAATGAGAATTCCACAGATAAAAAATAACTTTAAATTCCGTAGGTGGACAAGTTTATGGCCAAGAGATTTGAAAGGCTATAGAAACTCTGTAATTCTATCTTTGGTGATCTCTGAAGAACCACAGTTTCCTATTAGACTTCTTTGGTATGGTAAAAGCAGTTTCACTAACTCTGAGATATTGTCCTTAAACAGAACTAACAGCTACTCCCCAATTTAGTTTTCCTAATTCTGCACCCATCATTTCCTTGCTGAATTACTGCCAAAATGTTTTTTCAGTAAGGATCATAGGCAGAGTTCTTGCTGTACTTATAAAAGACTTGAAGGTTTCGTTTTCATGGCCAGTTTCCCAAGACTGTGTTCTGTAACGGGGAGAAAAGCATTAAGAGGACCCGAACAGGGGGTCGGGGAGTGGTCAGAGAAGCGGAACGGAGAGCTGCTGTGGGAGCACTTACCGACAGACAAGCTCACCATCCATAGCATCCTGCTCGTCAGTGCTGGCAAAAGAAACCCGGCCACCAATCACGGCTCCAATAATGTAAACCAGCCACGTCAGCCTCCCTGCAGCAGGAGGAAGACCCATCAGTGTCACCTCCAGTGACAATTTCGTGAAGACATCCCGCACTATGAGCTTCCTTAAATCTTAAGAACACTTTGGTGAAGCCATAAAGTCTTACTTCCCCCCCCCCCCCCCCCCCCCCGCCCCAGGATAGCTACTGCTCTGCTCTGGTAAAGGTGACGCCAAGGGGGAAATTCATTAGATAATCAATGTTCCTGTATCAGACAAGGCTATTATTTTTAGATTGCAGTATTTCTTTAGAGTTAAAAACACACATTGCAGATAGGATTTCGGTTCCTCTTCCCTAGTCCCCTGTGGCATTTATTCATTCATAAATATTCTTTTGTGTATATGGAGATAACAGATGATGAAAGAAGCCTTTTCTAGGGGGGCCAGGCAGGAAAGAGGCGGCAATGAGAGAAGGGGTCTGACAACATCCCTTACCAGGTCCAGAGTTCCCTGCACGCGGCACACTCACCCTCCTGCACTGCAATGTCCATCGGGCTTGCGCTGGCGCTCTGGAGCAACTCCTGGTAGGACTGGGCCGACTGGTCAAACAACTGCACAAGGAGCGCACAGGTCTTCTCGTACTCACAACGCCCAATGGTAGACAGCTGGTCCAACTGCTGCTGGACCAGACCTGTATCCTCCAGCGGGTCTTCTAGGCCATCTCTACTCCCAAGGGGATAAGGAAAGCAGCTCTCTTAAAATATGCCTATTGATTTCAGTGTTGATGCAGCAGCTCCCTTTCTTCTTAATTTAGCCACCATTTCCAACGGTAGAGGCCCGTATCATACCCCAACACTGTTTTTTCCCAAGGAAGAATATTAAGTCAGAAGGCAGATGTCTCTGCCCTAGAATCAGTCTGTGTCCTGAGGTATATTCTGCTTGGTGGCATCAAATCTTCCCATGTGAATGCCCCACCCTTAACATCTGTCTGCCTTGAACCTCACAGGCCCATGTTTCTCATCTCTCTGAGCTCTTAGCTCTAAATCTTTCACCTGTTTTTGACTACAGTAAACTTTGGGACTATAAGTACACAGTCCTCTGTGTGAGGCCACTGGGGCCAGATGTGTTTGGAATTCAGAAATTTTCAGATTTGAGTAAGGCAATATGATGCTTCCACCACGTAATGTAAAACCCACGATGGGCTTTGTGGCATATCAAACTCAGTATTCCTGTAGCAAAATGTATAAATATTATGAAATATCATACCAAGTAGGATTAAAATAAAAGCTCTATAAAGGGTCTCATATCAATCAGCTCATGTCAAGTTTTGCCTCCAAGTGAATTTTGGTGCAAAACCAATGAGAAAATTTAGTTTTCACATCCTGGATTTCAGAATTGCAGAGGAGGCATTGTGGATCTGTACAAGGTCTTGCCTTATCGCTGGCTCCTAGATCTTAATGTCTTGTCCAATGATGAGTGTTCCTTACTGGTGTATCACAGTATGACAATGCCAACAGCAGCACCTCTACCACCACTACTACAACCAGCAGCTGACTGTGTGCCTACCATGTGCTACACACTGTGCCAGGTCATATTAATTTAATCCTTGTAAGAACCTTGTGAGATAGGCCTATTATTATTATTTGTGTTTTACAAATAAGGAAACTGAGAAACCTGCCTAAGAGCAGGCAGCTATTAACTGGCTATCTGGGTTTAGAGCCCACACACTCAACCATTCCCCAACAAGCACTCACAGAAGCCAGGAACAGAAGCTATGGAGCTGACAGAACAACACTTTCTAGTGAACTACACGAGTACTCAGCTTTTGAAATAATTCAAGTCCTAAACAGTAAACACTATAATTCATGACAATTAAATGCATTTAACTCAGAGCAAATTAAGAATCTGACTTTAAAAAGACCTCTGATTCTCAGAGTCCAAATAAATTCCCCTGAGAAACAAACAGCCAATGAAAAACCATACAGGAAAGGCCCCTAAACAAAGATAACTTCATATAATATAGGTCACTTTTGAAAGGGCCTGACATTTCTTTAGCTACAGGTTTCTGGTCCAGTTAATAGTCAAGGTAGACAGAAACCATATTAATGTAATGCAATCAATAATCAGTTGCCTAGAATTCTTACGAGTTCCAGTAAGCTCTGGAATTCAAGTTGATAACTAGGTTGTGTAATCTTTATCCACTTATTTCTTTAGGAATTCACATTAAGTACCTATAACTTACACATTGTAACTCTTATCATCTACATCCTATAAATGTTTCTCACATTTAAAGAATATCAGTGGCAAGGACAAACATTACACAGACGTACTTTATATTCAAAGATATTGCTATGGATGGCAAAAAGGGGACAGGAATAGGAGGGTAAAGAGGTAAGACCATTCTGTCAGACTTTGTGCTCTCATTATGCTACTCTGCTGACAAGGAAAAAGAAGCACTCACAGTATTAGCTCCAATAAGACCCTATCAAAACCCGACTGGGCGGCTGATCTCTATCAAGTCTGACAGCAGGCTACTGGTGGGGAAATGAGGGAGGCTGCCCAAGTTTCCTTACCTCAGTATGATGTGCACAGATTCCAACCGGGATGTGATGTAGGCTTTGGTGACCTCAGGAGTATAAGTTTCCAGCATGTGGGGCTCTGTGGCTTTGACATATGGCACAGAGGCTGCCAGCCGCTGCCATAGGCTCAGAAGATAGTGCACACTATTTGGGGCAAATTCCCAGTGCTAAGGAAAACCAAAAGAGCAGAAGACATATGTTTCATTTCTGTGCACTGCAGTTCCATACCACTTGACACAATGCATAAAGACCTCTTTTAAAAAAAGAGAATAGATTTTTACGGGCTTTGTTCTGTGTATAGCAACTAGTTTAATGTGTTTATCAGTATTTCAGAGATTGAGCATCTAGCAAGAAGAGCTGTTCTACGCTGATTGTGTAAACCTCACCACCACAAGGAGAGCCTTATGAAAATGATCCTTAAACATTAAGTATGCGTGAGAGTCACCTGGAGAACCTGTTAGACACAGAGGCCAAGGTTCTACCCTGAACCTAGTGAACCAGAAATTAGAAGGGTAAGACCCAAGCACCTGTATTTTTTCACCAAGCTTCTAGATGATTCTGATGAAATCCACTGTCCTGTATTACATGACTAAAAAAGAGAGGGGATTAACTCTTTTGTCTTAGTTCCCTATTCCAACCTTGCCTTTGGGGGGTGATTAGGAGGGAATTCTCTCTGCCTTAAATCCAAATGTTATCCTTGTAATTCCCACTTGTTCCTCTGACCACACTTTCTGCACTTTTGTTAGTATAAATGACAGGCTGCAGGGTTACCCTATGCTTATAGTCACCTCTGCCAAGAAAAAAGGGAATATTCTTTTTTTTTTTTTTGTTAGAGACAAGGTCTTGCTCTGTCACCTGAGCTAGAGTGCAGTGGCGTCATCATAACCACAGCCTCAAACTCCTGGGCTCAAGTGATCCTTGTGCCTTAGCCTCCCAAGTAGCTGGACCACACCTGGCTAATTTTTCTATTTTTAGTAGAGACAGGGTTTTGCTCTTGCTCAGGCTGGTCTTGAGCTCCTGACCTCAAGACGGCCTCCCAGAGTGCTAGGATTACTGGCATGAGCCACCATACCTGTCCCTCAAAAAAGAATATTCTTATAAAGTTAAAACCAATGAGCAAGAGAATAGATTCCAATGTTTAGGAAGAAAGCCATAAGCCATCAGAGACAAACCTGTAGGCTGGTCACTGTGAAGTTAGCTATCAATCGGATGACCTCAGGGTAGTTTTCCACCTTTACCAGTTCTCCCAGTTGATAGTTACTCTTCAACCGGGCCAGTAGTCTGCAGAACTCATGGTAATTGTTTGGGTCTGATAAACTCTGGCAACAGCACAGGAGAAAAATAAAATGTAAAATGTGATTCACCATACTTCAAGAATGACATATATCTGGGATGGTATGGGGGAACGAGAGGAATTTACTTTTTAATTTCTCAGCTGCAGGTTACAATTCAGAATGTTTAAAAACATTTTTTTTAACAGTCACTTTTATAAGGAACAGTCACATTTATTATTTCTTCTGTTCATAATAATCATGCCGTGAGATGGGATTATTAGCCTCAACTGACAGAATTTGAAACGGAAGCCCAGAAGGAGCACACGACTTGTCTAAGGTTGTAAAGCTGACCGTGGCTGAAATGGGCACAACATAAAGCTGTGACTGGCCTGTTTGCTTCTCACAAAGGAAATCTAATGAAATTTTCATTTTCACATCTGTCAAACTGACCATTAAGCACAACTAACCTAACAGTGGCAAAGTTATATTAAATACAAATGTTTCATATATTCAGATCATTAATATAATAAATTTATCCATATATTGATAGGTTTATAGATTTTATTCTATACTTATATCAAATATTTATTTACATATTATACTAGTATATTTAATTTATGTTTCCTTACGGATGACTTCCTCTATTAGCATATGAAGGCATAGACTGTTTTGTTCACCACTGTATACTCTGGCACATACTCGATGCTCAGTACAGTCTGTTGAATGACTGAATTTATTTTTTAAAAAAGAGAAAGAACTGAGTATATTCAAAAACAAACTGCTTTTATGATTTTTTTCCTACTGTAGAGATGTGACACTTTGTTGGCTGAATCTTTGGGACTGAAAAAGTTAAAAAGGGCAATTGAGTTACAGAATGAATATCTGAGAGAGAAATATCTACCTTTCCACCTAAGAGCAGCCCTATGCACTTAGGTTACTAATATACATTTTTAGAAAAGGTAAACAAAAATAAAAAACAAATTTTAGATTCTTTAGCTCTTAAGGGAAAATGATTAGCTCCATCCTTATTTATTTTCCTTTATCAAAGTGATCCCTTTCCCACAACTCTTGTATTTCTGAGGCTGGAGGATACAAGCTCCTCTTTTGGGCAAATATTCTCAGAATTTGTCTACAAATACAGATTTACATGCATCTTCCGAAGAATAACACAACACACTGTTTTCTGGGATTTCTGCAAAGTGTGGCCTCTGGATGGAATTCCGTCTGACTCATAATGGCTAGGTATATACTAATTGCATATGTATACAAATTCTCAAAAAGCTTACCTGTGGATTTTCCAGTATTCGTTTAACACCATCGACGAGGTGGGAGAGAAACTTGGCCCTCTCTGCATTGTTGAACAGGGACCTTCTGACTGAGGCGATCTGCACCAAGCAGGATAATACCTGAAAGCAGGGCACAACCCAACACAACCGATTAAAAAGATGGCACAGCTATTTTCACCAGAACTTTCCTCTCCTATAATACTACTCTTCTTTAGGATAACTGAAACAGCTTTGTATAAAAAAAGAAAGAAAAGAAAAGAGCATTAGAGCCAAGCTGATCACAGAAACTAGTTAAACTCACAGTTTAGAAATTCCCTTAGGTATTACTCTTTGACCACTTCAATGGCTTCTTTGATTCTTGCTAAGGTATGTACTTAAGGCTTGAAAGTATGAAGTACTTTACACTTGAAATAAAGCTGTAGGTTTAGGGATTTTTTGGTTTGTTTTATTAAGGCCTTTTGACTAATCAGGCTTTACTAGGTATTCCTATAATGAAATAACCACATTAGACCTATGCCCTGAAAAAAACAGCTTTCACACTGAAAACATTTTCCCCTTTCCCCCACTGTGCTGGGCATTAATATTCTCTGCTCCTCCAGATCCACGTTCTAGCCTTCTCCACTCTGCTGTTCCCTGGGAGGCTGACCTCTGTCTAGGACAACAGCCAAGCTCCCTTGCCCTCTGGCTTGTAGCTGGCTTCAAAGAATGGAAAGTACTAGCAGATGAGAGGGCAGAAGCAAAAAGGGACCCTCTGCCCACTCTCCAGCTGGTTATGGGGTGCCAGGGCTTCTCTGATGGCTGTAGCTCTTGTTGTACAGCCCTCCCCTAAGCCACAGCTTCAGGGTTTCCTTCACTTGCCCTCTGAGGCTCCCCACTGCCACCCCCAGAGGTGAGCATCACCACTCCCTGTGGGAGTCCCTTAATTTTGCTGACACCTTTGCAAATAGTCCTTTCATTAATTACCCCTCTTAAGTGCACTACCTCTTCCTGTAGTAACCTTAATGATACACAAGACAACACTGAATTTATGTTTCTACTAAAGCAAAGGTCTATACTAATTTGGAAAAGTAATTTACTGCAGAAACTCTATGAAAACATTCATTACTTTACTGTGTTTTCTTTATATATGTTGTATACAACAGTATTTTATTTTATTTTATTTTTTTGAGACAAAGTCTCGCTTTGTTGCCCGGGCTAGAGTGAGTGCCATGGCGTCAGCCTAGCTCACAGCAACCTCAAACTCCTGGGCTTAAGCAATCCTCCTGCCTCAGCCTCCCGAGTAGCTGGGACTACAGGCATGCGCCACCATGCCCGGCTAATTTTTTCTATATATATTTTTAGTTGGCCAGATAATTTCTTTCTATTTTTAGTAGAGACGGGGTCTCGCTCTTGCTCAGGCTGGTCTCGAACTCCTGACCTCGAGCGATCTACCCGCCTCGGCCTTACAACAGTATTTTAGACTAACAATCTGGAATACTGGACCAATAGTATTTTAGAACCTGTATGAATTTTGAGATTTGAGGTTAATTATTCCTTCAAAGGAGAAATACACCATTCCTGATGGCTTTCAAATGTTATTCAGGGTAAGTATGCAAATTAGCCTTCCTATTACAGTTTCTACTTATCACTAATGTATGCCTGAGGGATTTTCTCAGTCAGGACAATCTTAATGGTTCAACTAGACAGTATTAGGTGAATCCTCACACTGTAGCCTGTGGCGATTTGAGGCATGGTATAAAATCAGATACAAGATGAGACCGAAAGAGCTTGATTATTTGTAGGAATTGATCATCAGACAGGAATAATTTAAAAATAATTAGACTTTATTGCTCGAACCTTTAGGCTACAAGCTTAATCTCAAAAGGCTAGATAACTAAACCTAGTATTTTTATGCTTTACTTCTATGATTTTAAAAAACAAAATGAACATAAGGCTCATTCACCATTTCTACTTTATGGAAATAGGTTTGCTTTAGAAACTGTGGTCCTGACTCACCAAAGGTGAAAATGAAGGAGGGATGGAATGATACAGATCAAAAAACAGCTGCAGAGTTGAAGAATCTAAGAATGCTGGGGGAAAAAAAAAAGATAAAAGACATAACTTTATTATGTATGCATATTGCTATTGGCATACTTCTGGCACTATATGTTAGAGACCATTTCCTTCTGCTTACTTATGTTACAGAATATTTATTTCCTTAGAAAGTAATAAGCTAATAGGGGCTTTTTGGTTTTCCTTTTTTTTTTTTAAAGTACTAGTTTTAGCTCCTCTAAAAAACAGATTCATTCTTTTGATTCTCAGGGAACTCAAGCCAATCCAAGCACCTTTGTCCACAGCAAGAATTTAAAATTTTATCCTTTTGGAACACAAAAACAAACATAAGTACAAATTCTTTTCCTTCATTGTGTTTTTAAAGATAGATATTACCCTAAATAAACAGAAAACAGCAGTCTCTAGGCGATAATGCAAGAAGGTGAAATATATACTGCAGTCCCCAACCCTAGAGTCTCGGCCCATTACTGGTCCATGGCCTGTTAGGAAATGGGCCAAACATCACTACCTGAGCTCTGCACCACGGCACCCCCTCCCCCCGCAACCATTCCCACTCCATGGAAAAACTGTCTTCCATGAAACTGGTCCCTGGTGCCAAAAAGGCTGGGGACCACTATGTTAATCAGTAACGTAAAGAGTTCTCCCATGCTGGAGGATATAGAAGATTCCTCCAACAACCTTGCCCCCACATTATAAAAACAGACCTTAAAATTCTAAATTCCCTCTCAGAATAAACAAGGGATTGCCAGAGGTTCTTTAGATCATCCATCCTACGGACACTGTAGAGCTGAGTGGCAGACTGTGTGAGGTGGTGCATGTTCTGTTACCTGATCTCCAGCTGGTGGGAATCTGTACTGTACACAGGTCATCTGAGGACTCATCAGTAGAAGTGCCGATGAAATCAAAATTTAGGCAGTTGTGAGTGAGTTTGAGCAGTTGCATGAGCAAGCCATGCTGACTTTCATCATTCAAGTTTAGATTCTTTCCTGAAGCCTGTAAAAATTACCACATAATGAGCCCCAAACAATCACTCCTCTCTTCCTAGCTTGCTCCCAGACTCATGAAAAAGCTGTTAAGCCAGAAAAGGAGGGCTCTACTTCAGCACAGTAAAATGTCCCCGGTCAAAGACGCTGTACTTCTGTCACCTTAATGTTATTATAAAAATACTTAGCTCCTTATTTACTATTAAAACATATATACTACAAAAATATGAAGCTGGTATTTAAAGAGAGCCCCCTTTTAACACTTGCTCTTCACATGTGGTAGACATAATGGCCCTAGGGAGTTCTGAAACAATATGCATGTGTGGTTATTTCACTGGCATGAGAGATCCTAGTTATTCCTACACAGGGCTAGTATTACACTCTGGAGGGAATTCAGAGGGAGTTTTACACCCTGCCCTACCTTCCTTCCTCTTTTTAACAGCACCATCACCAAAAATCTCTCAAACCACAATTAAAACAAAATCATCACTGAATTCTATGTATTCATTTGCAGTGTCCCTGCAGACTATAGCTAAATACTGGTCCACAGCTACTGTGGCTGTCAGATTCCAAGGGTAGATTGGCTGAGCCTCAGTGCTGGCTAAATATTTGTTCCTTATATCACTATCAATTAAGAAGAGTCAATCCTTAGTTTTGTCAAAAGTTTTCCCTTCCAGGGAGAATGAGAGCTTTTGGCAGGCAGGTCACCTGACCTGAGGATTGTTTGGGAATTCTGAGGCAAAACTCAGTAATTAAGGAAAAGATGGAAAGATGGATATCATTAACTGGGACAACAGAAAGAATCCAAACTTGGCTTCAAAACTACAAGTGGGAAATACTGTAAAAAGAGGACAAAAACCCCAAAATGAGCAAAAAGCCAGAGGCTAATCCCATTTAGCTTTCTACAGGGACAAAGCACTCAAACTCGGATATAAATGTGTAGAGCTCTTAGGTTAACATTTCTTTCTTAGTTTAACTCTATCAATAAATGAATTGAAACACCAACTTTCTATTTTAAAACAAGTAATTTCCTTATGTGATACTGTCTTACCCCTTCGGGTTATTAAATCTAAATGGATGTTAAAAATTCAAAAGCTACTTTTCGTTACAGATGTTGCTTGTTTATTTGCTGCTTTTAACTCAGCAGGGGACAGACAAGCCCGCCTAGTTCTTGTATGCTAACAATGTAGTCTAAACCTGCTTGCAGAGCACTAGGAATCCAAACACCATAAAACTAACATGCTTTCATTCTGTATAGAAAGATTTTATGTGATTAAAAAAAAAACCAAAAACCAAAAACCAAAAAACCACCAGCAACAAAGTTGCAAACTCTGTAGTAAACTAGGTTCCTTTAAGATAGGAGCATGGGATAAATGCTCACTTATTGCTCTTTACCTAGGGGACTAGAGCTGAAATAGGGAAATTTCAATCCTTCTCTAACTTCAGTGGTCAATCTGGCAAGTTTCTCCAATATCTCTGAGAGGTGTATTATGTGAGAGACAATGAGGATGAAAGAGATGTATAAACTCTCATGGGGTTAGTTAGGAGCTGACATTTAATGAGTTCCCACCCATTATCATCCTTTTAAAAGGAATCGGAAAGTGTGACCCAAACTACATTCTCACCTGTTTTAGTAAATTGCAGGAGAGTGTGAAGATATCAAATAATGATGAATCGCGAAAAGAAGAGGCTATTTTTCTGTGCTTGGTTAAAGGGTGGGTGGTGTCTGCCTGTGCAGAAAAAGAATAAACCAATACAAAGAATTAATTGTAAAAAAAAAATTTTTCATGTAGACTTCACATAAACTAGAAAGATTTCCAATAAAAGCAACATCAATACAAAATACATTTTAAACATTTAAATTATTGTGAAGCCCTATCTAGTGAAAGGCTGCAGGACATTAGGCTGCTAACCGCTAGCTAGGATGTTACTTCTCTCCACCTTATGGAGGAAAAGCAAAAGCAGGGATGAGTATCTTAACCGCAAATCCTTATTTTCCTCTGTACTCAGGGAGGTAAAACTTAACAAATTATTGGTAGACATTGCTAATAATTGCTGTCATGTCATTTTGTGGCTTAGTTTCAAAAACAGAGTAATAAGGCTTGGATTTTGGTAAAAAAACAACTTAAAAAACATCCCCTCAAAGCCGAAGTTACTGGAGAATTTCCTGAAACAGTCATTAACTAACAGCCATGAACTCAAGATAAATGACAGTAGCCTGTAATATTTCTTCCTTCTCTAACCTATTTCAACATATAGTCTATACCAGGGAAGTGAAAACTTAATTTAAATGGTTGTATTGGTCTCTCACTCTCCCCTGTTATTGTCTTTTCAGCTAAATTATAAATGTTTTTGTGGCTAAGAACTAAATCTTTTACTTCTTTAGTATGTCCCATATTCCTAACACACAGCAGGCACTCAACATGTGGAATAAAAGAATCTCAAGGTTGCCAAGGGTATTTTTAGTTCAACCACTTATTGAAAGCTCGAATCTCTCCTATATATCATCAATTCAACCAAGAGGAGGCTCATTTTGTTTTTGCCACATTAAGGAGTAGTGCAGCAAGATTTCTGACAATAAAGTTTTCCTTGATTTTATTTCTAAATTCAAATAGGAATGGTGACAGAAATATACTTTCTGATTTGAATCGGACAACCAAGAAACAACGGAAAATTAAAGTGACTTGGAGGTTCAAAATTTTCTGATTCTAGCTCCAGTGTCACTATGTTATTGTGTATGTCTTACATAATAAAAGTATTTCTAGATTATAAATTGTATATAATCTGTTACACTGATCATAATAGAATGCTGGCACATTAAGTGTGTTACACACAATTTCATCATTTTCTAAGACAAATAAAATCTTGAAAATGGTTTTTTTTTTTTTTAAATACCAACATTGATGTAGTTTGTGAGGACAAACTTGAAAGGGGATAACATTAAGCCCACAATCTCCGTGCTTAGGTAATGCATGCGCTCTCCTACTGCAAAGTAACAGTGGTTAAACAGTAAGTTAGTTGTTAAAAACACAGGTTCTAGAATAAGATTGTCTGGGTTCAAATTCAGAACTGGGAAACCATAGGCAAATTATTTAATCTTCATGTGCCTCAGTTTCCTTATCCAGAAATAAGGTAACCATAGCACATACCTAACTGGACTGTTATAAGAAGCAGTGGCACATAGGAATCACTCGGAAGTGTAAACTACTATTATTGTGATAATTACTGATCACAATGGGGACTGCATGTGACAGAGAACATAATGTGGACTCCCGATTTTAATAGGCTAAATAGCACGAGTTCACAACTAAAATTCTCAGGATTAATAATGTCTGCATAATTATGAGCAATAGCAACAGTAATGCTAATGTAATTAATATGCTGACACGGGTAAGATGTTACAACTAATATTAATACTGGCCTGTTCAATAATTATAAAATTTTAGTGGGATACAAAAGTAAATGACTGAAAAAATAATAGCCAGAGCAAAAGAAAGCCACTGGTATTTCCTCTGTAGCATTCTGTGACATCAATGACTAAAAAATTAATTGGTATTTAGGCAGAATGTTTCATCCATTCTGAAAAGATTACCAGTAAAATGTTTAATAGTAGTACATGGTAACTGATTTTTAAATGATTATAACACATATTAATGTACAAAGGAGCAGAAAGGGCACACAAATGATGCTGGTTCCACTTTTATAATCCCTGTTTTGGAGTTATTCTCTTTCATTAGCAGGGTAGTATTTCACTATGGTTTTGACTTAGGAACATCACTCTCATCTCTAAAATGAACATTAATACTAATAAGGAAAGCTGAGATGGGAGGGCAAAATATTCTGGAGACAGAAGGCGACCAGGACAAAAAGTGAAGCAGGCTGCACTTACAGAGGAAAACCCAATCGAACTATTTTGTTTCAAAAGGGCATTAATCACTTACCGCAAAAGCACACAACTGCCAAAAAAGATCATCCCACACACAGCAGAAAACACCAATACTAAGAAAAAATATTGCACTTACTTCAATGAGGAAGGCTGTAGCACTTACTTGATTAATTTCATTGGTTAGCTGAGATAAAATCGTGACACCAATGATGCAGTATTCAACACTATCCTGTTAAAAAAAAAAAGTAAGGTAGAAAGAATTGGCATTTGCAATGCACTCATACTTTTGAATAACAGATTCCTACGTCACTAATAAAACCACCTAGACAAGGCAGTAAAAAATTATAGATTAAAACTGTTGCTTTGTCAGACATAAAACCTAAGTAACATTAAGGAAGACTGATAAATCTGACTTCATCAACATTTAAAACTTTTATATTTTAAAAATTCCCATCAGCATTATAGCATACACATTCTAAAAAGATAAACTTCAAAACACATTCATAAGGTAAATGACAAATGAGTAACACAATTTACAAAGAGACTATATACAATAGTAAGAAGGCAAAGAATCTAAGAAAAAATGTGTATAAGATATAAATAGGAAGTTCATAGAAAAACAAATATAAGCAGTAAATAAACACATGAAAATTTGTCCAGTCTCACTCATAACCCAAACAATGAGATGCCATTTCTTTTTACTTCTTAAATTGGAAAAATAATAAAGTTTAGCTTCCAGGGCTGAGGTACAGGAAAGTAGGCACTCTTACAAACTGTTGGTGGAAGTAATAAATTAAGTACAGTCATGCATTGCTCTGAGAAATGCATGATTAGGCAATTTCATCATTGTGTGAACATCACAGATTGCACTTACACAAACCTAGATGGCACAGCCTACTAAACACCTAGGCTATGTGGTACGGCCTTTTGCTCCTAGGCTACAAACGTGTACAGTGTATTACTATACTAAGTACTATAGGCAACTGTAGCACAATCGTGTTTGTGTAAAATGTGTACAGTGTATTTCTATACTGAGTATGGTAAGTGTTTGTGTAAAACATGTACAGTGTATTACTATACTGAGTACTATAGGCAACTGTAGCACAATGGTGTTTGTGTAAAATGTGTACAGTGTATTACTATACTGAGTATTATAGGCAACTGCAGCACAATGGTAAGTGTTTGTGTAAAACGTGTACAGTGTATTACTATACTGAGTATTATAGGCAACTGAAGCACAATAGTAAGTGTTTGTGTAAAACGTGTACAATGTATTACTATACTGAGTATTATAGGCAACTGAAGCACAATGTAAGTGTTTGTGTATCTAAACATAGAAAAGGTAATGTGTTGTACTATAATGGCTGTATCACTAGGAATTTTTCAGCTCTATTATAATCTTACAGGTCCACTGCCCCATATGCCATCTGTCGCTGGGCAAAACATCGTTATGCAGTGTATGGCTGTATAATATTTTTGAGGGCAATTTGGAAATATTTTTGAAAGTAAAAAAAAAAAAAAAATACATATCCCTTTGATTGAATAATTCCAAGTCTAGGAATTCACCCTACAAACACACTTATTCAAAATATCACAAAAAAATTAGCCAGGTGTGGTGATGCATGCCTGTAGTCCCAAATGCTGCTCTTGGAGGCTGAGGTGGGAGGACTGCTTGAATCCAGGAATTTGAGGTTACAGTGAACTATGATAGCACCACTATACTCTAGCCGGGGTGACAGAGTGTGATCCTACCTCACAAAGAATAAAAAAAAAAAAAAAAAAAGTACTGGGATATTCACTTAAATATTTATTTTAACAGCCAAAAAATAGAAACAAAGTAAACATCCATTTATAAAAGATTAATTAAATTATGGTGTTTTAGCTTGGAATAGTATGTAGGTGTTCAGAAGAACGAGGTAGGGTTTGTTTGTCCTGACATGCAAACACTCCTAAGACAGATTAAGGGTAAAAAAGACGCAGAAGAGAATATATCAAATACTTCTATTTTGTGTAATTTTCAAAAAGCAGATAAGCATATAAGTATATATATGTTGCTTCTCCCATTCCTATTATGTCAAATATATACGTCATACCTGTAAAAACCTCGTGACGTCTGTGATTGCATTTCTGAAGACATAGTCATCCTTTTGACAGTCAAACCAGCCCAGTTTTGTGATTCTGGCATATAACTGAATAAGCGCTTGTGTCACGAAAGTAGCCAACTTTGGCCGAGTGGCAAGGTAGTTAAGCACATAGTTCCCTATAAAGCAAAAACAATCCACAAAATAGAAAGCTCTGCCAGAGAAAGTTATATATCTTTAAACATGCTAAATGGTCAAGAAATGGTAAATTTAGACTATTTTTTACTTAGCCTAAGCTCTCTTAATTCCTGAAGTGCAACCTCAAATTTAAGATTATTAGTAGCCTTTCTAATTCAGACTCTTACACTGTCACAATGAAGAATCTGAAGTATAGCTGCCTTGAATTTACCCCTACATAGCTAAATAATGTGGTCTACCCAGAATTCAAAATCCTTAACAATGTTTTACTTAGTTACTAGTGGCACTAAAGACTGTATGAAAGTAATCTCCTGACAACAAAAGGGATCATTAAGCTTTATTTAGAAGTAATTGTATTGGGTCCTCTTCACTTTCATAAGCCCAAAATTCTGGAAAAAACCCGGATTCTACATATTCTGCATGATTAGCAATGTCAGCATATTATCAAACGAGCACACAAAGTGAACTATTACCAGCACACCATTAATTAAACTAATTTCTTCAAGACAGAATGGTAAATTCTCTACTTACGAATATCTATTCGTTGTTCCAATGGTAGGGGGTTGTTTGTGCGTGATACAAGCTTGGTAAGGCATGTAGCTGCCAGTAACTGGGAGTAAGATGACTGTGAAAAGAGGGAGAAAAAGGACTTAGAATTATATTGGGTATAGTTAGTCACAGGGTTTTTTACTTGGAGATCTGTGCTCAGATTCAAGAAAAGGCATTCAGTTTTTCTATATTTGATCCTCTGGATTTTGGAGGGTCTGTAACTCTGAGGAAAAATGAGCCCCACATAGCATAATGCTTATTTAGCTGACTTCAGCCATTAACAAGGGGCACTAAAACCAATATGAGTATCTGCTTCACTCTGAGGGATGGACCCTGGAGGGCATTCAGAAAGGTATCAGATCCTTAGAACAAAAATCTCTTCTCTCATTTAATCCAAGAAATCTCCTTCCTTCAGTATCTGTTAAAATGATGTTTCAAAATGTTTCACCTCAAAATACTTCTATAGTATAAGAAAGAAAAAAAAGACAAGTATTAGAGGGAACCACTGCACTATGCTGTATTGTTAACCCCCAAGTTAGATCTTCCCATCAGCACAGCTGTCAATAAGCTACAGAGCTGGAGAGTGAAGTAAACTCCGTAACAATTACTTGTGAAAAAGAAAAAGTATGCCCTAAGCAATGGAATGGCATCATCACATTCTCAAATGTGGTTTTTAATGAATTTTAACTTTATGGAGAATCAAAGCATTCCAATTGATCACAATACATAAGGAGGAACCATGTAAGAATTCCTCCATGTGGCTATACTGTATAATGCCATGTAATAGTAACAGATTAAGAACCATTAAAAATAATTTATTCAAGGGTCAAGGATAATTTTCCATGAAAGTAAAAGTTCTTAACACAGTAGGCTATCCATTTATGTTAGTATTACATAATACTACTAGGTTTAAAAATTTAAGATTAAGAAAGAAAATCTATAATAGTGACTTTGACAAGTGATTTTTGTTCAACACACCTGAATATGGCTTAGGCTGATTCGTTAATGCAGGTGTGTCAAACAATTAACATGCAAGAGAGGCTACTGTAATTAGAGTATGTAACGTATAACTGTAACTACGTACTACATAATGTATAAGTAGTTTAACTTCAATAAATGTACCAAATCACTAAGAAGTCAATAGAGAGATTTAAAAGTAAGAATCCACCATAATTAAGTCCTTTTAGTATTGTGCCAATCCAATTTTCTTCCAGCTTGCTGACCGTCAATGAGGAGGAGCTGGAGTTCAGTGTCAGAGATTTTACTGTGGGGTTCCAGCAAGAGTCAGCTGAAGAGCTAGCTGTGCATCTCCCAGAGGACAAGTGTCACCGGATTAATCCAAAGACCAAGTGATTTAAAAGAAATATACAAAAAAATTACATATGCTAAACTTAGACCACTACACAATCTCTGATCATGACCTTGTATCATTCAGACAGCTGAAAAAAGAATTAGATCCCTCAGCTACCAAGGGATAATTTTAGCCAACTATAATTTGTTCTACTTATTGCATAAACAATATTATAATAGTAACGAAAATTAAAAAATGAAGTCATCTAGAATTCTACCCTCTCAACAAATTAACTGCTTTCATTTTTTTTCACATTTCATTCTGGTCTTAAGGATACTTTTTCGAAAGTAAATTTTTATTAACCAATGCTTTAGGGCTACACTGTTGTTCAGGATATAATACTGTATTATCACGTCTTCATAATAATAATGACTAACACCTGTACTTTTTTTTTTTTTTTTTTACTGTTGTCCCTTTCATCTGTGAAACAAGATAAATACACGCCTGGAAAGCTGTTTGAGCATTAGGAAAAATAGGAGGATGGCACCTGATGATGTCACTACTTTGCTGAAGCAAGGCTGGAACTCGCTGCTACTGTCTAGCTGGGATTCTGACTCTCTCGGTGCCCTTTCATGCTACCCTGGGGGGATCTTACCCTTCCTTAGACTTCCATCTCACCAAAAATAGTAATTTTATCAAATTATGTCTTATCAGAAGCATTATTTTGTCACTGCAATGCCGTTATTAAGCTGGAGGAGGTTCTAATTCCATTTTAAATCCTATGGCTTGTAATTTTTATTGTCAAGGTCATTTTTTCCTGGACTTGTAAGGCACTAAGCAGCAGCTTATGGTAGAGAGGAGGAAAAACACCAAGAATGAGAATCTTGCACTGACAAGGACTTTGGATACAAAAGGTCATTTATATACAGCCCTGTCTTCTTCTGAAAAGGATGGGAGGTGGCGCTTAAGTGTAAACACACAAAACAAGTCCCAGAAATTTGATTCAAGATGAGAAATGGCAGGACTATGTTCCAAGATTTTCCTGATGAGGCTGTGTGGGCTTTCTTGCCCACTTGGCACGTATGGTGTTTTTCAAAAGTGAAATAAAGAAGTCAGGGACACCTACAAGAATCAGGGAACAGAACTAGCCCAATCCATCCCTAAAGTCAGAACAGAATACCATCTCCTAAGCCTCCAGTATCCTTTAGAATTTTTTAAATCTTACGTACACTTCCTCTTTCGAGGAGTAGCTGGCACTTGCTCAGGCAATCGGGGCTGTTGGTAAATTCAACCAAGGCTTTCTCCGCCTGGAGTCGAGTGGTTGTATCTGTTGTTTCATACAGTTGTTTGCACAGATTTTCTAGTTGGGCCAGGCTCTGAAAAAGATCAGTCAGGAAAGAAATCAGTCCAGCCTCCTATATATGCAAGGAACTGTGCTCGAAATTACTGGACAAAGATAAATAATAATCAGTGAAGAGAGAATTGCTTCTCAACTCTGAGGAGAACCTGGGTAGTCTTTGTCTAATAATAACCATTTGTAGCTCTCTTCATTTGATGCTTTAGAAGACACAATGATAGAATGATTAAAATATCTATATGGTTTTTCAGTCATTCCCTTGGAGACAAATAATAAATAATACATTTTTTCCCCTTGCAAATGCCCATCCTCCTAAGCTTTTCCAGAAGGCTTTCAAATAAAAAGTTAGAATTTACTTATTCTGCCATCCTACAGCAATTGCTACTAATATTAGGCACATAAACACATGATGTAAGTGCCACATATCTTTATATAGTTTAAAATATCTTCCCTTTGAGTAGCAGTTATTAGCTTACAATGATATATACGTATAAAGATGGTCACCTCTATGAGAAAATCTGTAAGAAAGCTTCAGAATATACGTACGCACCTTCCTCCCCGGATCCCTCATGTCTAAAGTTCAGCAGACTCTTCAGTTGTACTTTAAACTCTTGCTTCAGTTCCAAATTTAAAGGGTCAAAATAAATTCAACCCTAGCATATGCTCACTCACAGATAAGACAAGGGAAACACCCCCAAGCAAATCCTTCTCTCCAAACCTTGAACCAGTTCCAGGGAGACAGGGAGGGGTATGGGTGTGTGCTTTGGTCAAAAAAGCCAAAGGGATGCAAAGCTACTTCCGCTTAATGTGGTGTTTAAAGGAAGAGAGAAGGAACTAGTTAAGAACATACTTAACTATCACCTTTCACTGATGGAATAGGAGAGTAAACACCTGTTAGGCTTTAAAGGAATGGTTTGGACTTTAAGAAGAAATTGGTGGCTATATTCACCAGTAGCAAGCAAGATTTGGTGTGAACAGTTTGAGGGATCCTACTATTAGAAATGACAATTCTGACAAGGAACAAAAATAATAATAAACAAACCAACCTGTGTAAATTGCCTAAAATATATTACACAGCCACTCTGCCCAAGGCTTTTCATTATCACTTTATTTCATTATGCTGTGACTTTATAAATCACAGCTTCTCCACTAAGCAGGAAAGCCCTTTGGGTAGGATTCCTATTTTACTCAACCTGATTAATAAATTTTCAACATTAACCTAAAGGAAACAAGAAAAACGAATACTGACACTCTAAGATCTCAAGTCTCACTCCAGAGAGCCCCCAAAAGGACAAAAACAACCCTGCCCTCAAAACAAAACAAATAACCCCCTTTTCAAAACACCTCAGGACTTGATGAGGCTTATGTTTAACTTGTTTCTGACTTCCAGGGGTCCCACTCACTGCCTCCTTCAATCCAAAAGCACAGAGAAAACTGCAGTTGCAAAGTCAGAACGCAAACAGCGAAGCTCTACAAGCAGTGCCTGGTTTTTTCATACAGCTAATAAACACAAGAAATAGAAAATAAGGCCTATTACATATATTCCATGAAATACATGTAAAAGTCATTTTTATGCTTGGCAGTACTGGCCCAAGACCCTACTGAAAACTGAATCAGTTTAATTATAAACCCCACATTTCTAAGCATGGGATTAAATCTCCTTCACAAGGTTTTGTTTGTGAAGTATGGTTTTCCTCTTCTATAAAATGATTCACTTAAAAGAAAAGGAACAAATTATTTTAAAAAATAGGTAACACAGAGGACATCACCAGCAGGACACTGTAACTAAAATGAAAAGCCAGCTATAGACTCTGGTACCAGGTATGAGGGAGGAACAGCTGCCTCATAACCTCCGCAGCCACCACACACTTTGAGCTTTCCAACCTCCTCAACAGACACTCCCTAAACAGCCCCGCTGCCTAAGGGATAATGACACCCCTCAAAGTCTGATCAATCAGTTCCCATTGCTCCCTCACTGCAACTCTCATTTATGTTTATTACAACAAAGCTGTTCACATGACAATGGCTAAGCATCTGTCACAGGTAGTGCCTTATACTAAAAACCTAAATGCAGGTTATGGTGGGCTTTTTGGGTTGCTACTGTTTTGTTTTGATTTGCTTTAATTTAGCAGAGAAAACATACTGCAGGGTAAGTCTGGTAATGAGTTCTCAGCTCAGGAAACAAGACTGTTTAACAAACAAAAAAGTAATTTGACCATTTACACAAACAATTTGAAGAACTACAGCTCCATTTCTTTGTTGCCAGAAGAAGAAATGGGAAACAATTTTGTTTTCCTAAACAATTAGTGGAAACATCTAAAAAATACAGGGTCATTTTATTTGGGTTGCCCATATTACCCACGGAAGGAGAGAGAATTGAGTGAGATGTTTACATTTACCCTCTTTTGGTTGTTAGTGTTTCCAAAGCAAATCTAATGGTTAGGTTATTCTGAATCACCATTTTTTTTTTTTTTGGACCTAGCATGAAATAATTTATCCTACACAATTATATGATTAGCTATTAAAACTAGTACTTCACACTTAGGGTGGCAAACAACACGTTACAGCATTCTCCTCGTTTGCATTATAAAACTGATGTTCAACGCTTTCCTATTCCCCAGTTCTTATTAAGGACATCTATTATGTGATGCCACTTTCATCACAGAAAAGGCTCCAGAGAAGAATGTCTGTTTTCTGTTCCTGAGATTGCCAAATCTATAATCCACAGAGAAACTTCCACCTGGTCTTGCTGGAACAGAGAAGCACATTTGGGGAAATACTTTATAAAACTGGAAGGTGATCTTCAACCAGCAAAGTACTGCTTTAGAACAAGAAACTCAAGACGATTAACTCCCAAATCTAGAACCAGACTGATTTCAACAACAATAATCACCATAAAGGTATTAAAAGAATGTATCTTCTTTAATATTTAGCAACATTATTTTATACAGTCTTTTCAACTTGGATAAAGAAAATGCAGCTTGGTTATTCTCATTTCCATATAAGGTACGATTTGTTGAGACTATAGACCTCAGAATATAATGATTTACCTGACAAGTTGCCTCTAGATTATAGGAAAATGAAGATTTTGTTTGTACATTAGATGTTATACTATTCCACGAAGTAGAATACCTTGGAATTTACTTTAATTTGTATACTATTACTTTTTGGATAGCCTAATGGTATATATACTTTTAAATTAGCCTCATTGCTTTAAAAATATGTATATATACACTTGGAGATTTCCCATCAGAGACTAGCATACTGGCTTTTAGGAAGGACTCGAAGACAATCCCTGTAATGCGGAGTGCTGAACTGGAAACAAGAATAACCCTTGGAGGATCAGTCCTATCTGCAGGTCTTAACCCGACTGCCACCCACCCATCTGAAATGAGCAGAAGCTACCATCATATTACAAAGTGTAGATGCAATCCAGACAAGTGCTAATAAAGACAAAGTAGATTTAATAATTTTATAGCTGAATTTTCATAATTAGGATGCCTTAAATATAAAAAAAAACTGCTGAAAAATCAAGCCATGTTCAACCTCTTCATAGACCCCATTAATTTACATTCCCTTAGAATTTTTCTGTGTACTAGGAAATACCATGTTAAGTAAATTAAAAGATGCATTCTGAAACTTGCCAAAAAAAATGAACCATTTTAAGGACCTAGAAGGTTAATAAAATTGACATACCCATTACATTTTGTTTTTTAAAATCTATTCCACAAGGAATTCTTATTGTCAAGAATGAGAGTTCAATTAACATATATAATAATAAAAAACTCTTAAAAATTCAGGAATAACAATTATTGTCAGGTTACAAAAGCAAGTGGCAAAACAGAATGCAGAGTATATTATTAATATGATTTGTGATATATGTTAGTAAATTTATAAAAGAAAATCTAGATGAATACAAACCAATTATCCCTAATGGGAGACTTTCAATTTCTAAGTTATATATTTCTGTATCTTTTGAATTTTTGATGACAACCATACACTACTCTGTAAGCAGGAAAAAAATCTCAACCATACAGATAAATATTGTTTAAAAGGGCAATTAAGCTACATTTTTTTCTAAGTTAACTCTTGTAATAAGTAACATTTTACTAATTAATAGCTGATTCTCTTAACAATTAGAACTCATAAAATAAATTCATAAAACCAAAAAGGCAAAAAGCTATTCCAAAGACTAGTTTTTAAAAAAATGTTTGTGTTTATTACTAGTTCTATTTCGTTCTTTCTTACCAATATTGGTAGTTTAAATGGCCTGAAAAGAACTCTCAAGGTTTCCTCTTGTTTATAGGAAAGCAATGTGAAGGGGCCACAGTCATCTTGGTTTTACACATGTATCAGATCAACTATCAGAAGTTATTTACTGTGGTGGAGTCAAGGGAGGAAACTAGCTAGCTCTCTGAACAAGAATGTTTATAAATGGGCTGGGCACGGTGGCTCATGCCTGTAATCCTAGCACTCTGGGAGGCTGAGGCAGGAGGATCACTCAAGGTCAGGAGTTCGACACCAGCCTGAGCAAGAGTGAGACCCCGTTTCTACTATAAATAGAAAGAAATTATCTGGACAACTAAAAATATGTATAGAAAAAATTAGCCGGGCGTGGCGGCGCATGCCTATATTCCCAGCTACTCGGGAGGCTGAGGCAGGAGGATTGCTTGAGCCTGGGAGTTTGTGGTTGCTGTGAGCTAGGCTGACACCATGGCACTCTAACCTAGGCAACAGAGCGAGACTCTGCCTCAAAAAAAAGAAAAGAAAAAGAATGTTTATAAATGAAAACTATTTTTAAAAGTTTAAGAAAAAAGTTTACAAAGCCAGTGCAAAATACTTATATGTACCTTACAAGAAAAATATCCAAATGGCCAATAAACAAATGAAAAGGTGTGCAATGTCAATAATCTTTAGGAAATGTAAATTCAAACCATGCAACAATGACTAAAATGGAAAAAACCAAGATCAAGTGCTGGCTAGGATATGCAACAGCTGGAACTCATATGTTGCCAGTAGAGTCTGAATTGATTCAAACACATTGAAAAACTGGTAGTATCTATTAAAGCTAAACATATGTCTACCCCATGACCAAGATATTCTACTCCTAGGTATATACTTAATAAAGACATGTACTCAGTTCGCCCCCTCCCACCCAAAAAAAATGTGCACGAAAATTTATGGCAGCACTAAATGTAATAGTTCCCAAATGGAAAGCCAAGTGCCCATCAATAGTATTATGGATAAATGTGTCATTTCTTAATCTGTGCGCTGGTAACCCAGGCATGTCTACTTTGTGAAAATTCACTGAGTTTGTGTTTCCATAATTTTTGTATTTTTATTCTTTGAATATTTTTCTATATGAATGGATGAATGCCACAGTTCTCAAATTCTCCAGGTATTTATCTATTACTTTCTGATACTAATGGAGAAGTTCACCAGTAACCTAGAGCTGCACTTTAGATTTAGAATGCTTTAGTTTTACATCACTTCATGCTTTTAGAACCATGACTCCCATTAGCTTCTCAGGGAAAGAACTAAGGTAAGACTTTTGGATGCATCTGGGGACAGTCTATTCCTGAGAGTACTAAGAGGATGAGTAACACTGTTTGGATGCAGATGCTGTGTAATGTCTACAGGCATAAAACAAGATAAAATACATATTTTCAGCAAGTGATAATTCTACGTCAGAACCTTGTGTGCCTGAGATAAGGGTGGCAAGTCTGGTAACACATGAGACTGCAAAATTCTACATTTCACTTCAAAATACTAATCAATTCTAACATGGAACAAACACTAATATGCGACCAAAACACATGTAAACAGATTTTTTCATCAAGTAAACAGCCAGACTGTGCCTGGTCACTTAATGGTTTAGTGACTACTGAAGTTTGACCCAACAGCATTCACGTAACCTGTCACTAGAAACTGGTTTGGTTCCTTCTCATAGTCACTAATGGTGCATAGGAATGAAACCCACGGCGTAAGATGAATCCTCTAAAGCAGAGGTTTCAATCTGGCAGCCTGAAACCAGTCCACGGACATTTTCGTTTTTTGTCTTGCAGTGTGGTTTTAAAGTTTGGCGGTTGCCAATATTGCGTTATAATATCTGGTTTTCCAGCTTCCTATGAAAAATGAGAGGCTCTGAAAACGCCAGACCTGCATTCTGCAGTGCTACCGGTCAGATGACGCCGAGGGAGTGCTTGCCCGGGAAGGCTATCTCCAGCTAACCCTGACTGCTCTGCAGACAGTGGTGCCTCCCCCTGCTCTCTGGCTGCTTTGTCTCCTATCGGCGGTTCACTCCAGGATGTCAAACTCAAAAAAAGTAATGAGCATAACTGGACAACAGATTTTGTCATAACTGGGTACTAACTCTGCCAGCTTGGTTAAAACAATCTTTTGAGTACAAGGGGCTACATAAAACTCAGAGAAAAGAGACAGATTGAGAGTTAAGCAATTTGGATACTGGTCTTAGCAGCTGTGTGACTTGGGCAGGTTAATGTCCAGGGGGATCAGTTTTCTCATGTGTAAAGTAAATGGGCTTTATTATGATTTTTAATTCTATAAATCAGAATTAAAAGTAAACAAATGTTAAAATGATCATGAAAACAAGAGCCAGGAAAACATTTTTTTTTAAGTGAGAATTACACTTAAAAATAAATCACATAATACTCACATCCCTGTCACTGTAGCACAAGACCTTTGCCCACAAACAATTTCAGTGACTTGGCAGCAGGGACAAGGGTTCTTTTGCAGTTGAGGTCCAACAGAGTAATGGTTAAGATTTTAGGTGACAGACAAATCCCTACTCCTCCATCTACTGTGGGAGTGTGAGTAAGTTACTCAAATCACCCAAACTAGTTATTCCTTCTTTTAAATAGAAATAACACCTACTTCACACGGTGGTAAAAGTCAATGAAGTAATGTATGTAAACTGCTAATTACTGAGTTTATTACCGGCTATTATGGATTACACTGGCCACTAAAAAAAGCTCTGGAGAACAGCAGCCTTTATACACGCTTGCATACATGCACACAGAATCTGCACTGTTTCTTCTAAAGGGATTACAAATGCCCTCCTCTGGAGGGCCAGGATATACAATTGATCCTCATTATCTGTATATTCTGTTTTGAGAATTCACCTACTTGCTAAAATCTATTTGTAATCCCCAAATCAACATTCGCTCATACTGATTTCCCGGCCATTCATGGGACATGCGCAGAGTGGTGAAAACTTTGAGTCACCTGATTCACACATTGCCAGCTGAGGTTGAACACTGTGATACTCTAACTTCTTGTTTCAGCTCTTACACTGTAAACAAGTGTAAGGTCCTTTTTGTGTTTTATCTAAAGCCATGTTTTTTGGAGTTTTGTGCTTTTTGTGGTGATTACAGTGCTTAAAATGGCATAGCACTGAAGTACTGTCTAGCGTTACTAATTGCAAGAAGGCTGTAATGTGCCTTATGGAGAAATTGTGTTAGATAAGCATCATTCAGGCATGAGTTATAGTGCTTTTGGCCATGCGTTTAATGTTAATAAATGATATATATTAAATAAAGTGTCTTTAAACAGAAACACAAATAAAACAAGGTTATGTATTGATTTTGATGAACATGTGACCAGAGGTTGGCAGGAACCTAACCCTGTATGTCCTTTAGGAGCACTGGGTTAGTATTTGCTAATTCAGTGTACTCAGTGACTTTTTAGAACCTAACTACAAGGAATGATGAGGATCAGCTGTATTTCTGGCGACACCAAGTGGCATTCAGTACATATTTCCCCACAGAAACATAACTGTACGTACTGCGATCATTTAAAGGCATTTGTTCAAACAGAGGTATTTATTAATCTATATAACTTCCACATTAATGTCTCTATCGTTGTCTCAAATTCTTGCACAACTGTCTCAAACATGTGCTTAAATTGCCATTTATATTAATTATGTATGTATTGTGACTTTAATGAGCACTAATGCACACACTGGATGGAAATGACAAGAGTGTGTCTGGTACACAGTAGGAGCTTCATAAAAATGTCTTAACATTTGGATAAGTCTAACTCTTAAAAAGCTTCTAAAGGGACTTTGGGTCAAAATTTAAAATGGCAGATTGACCACACACCTAATTTATTCCCTCCCCAAACCTAACTAAAACAACACTAAAGGTCCAACCCAAGAAAGCTGATTAAAACAAAACAAAACAAAACAAACAACACTAAAGGGATTCAAAAAAAACCAAAACAAAACCCCAAACTGCATAATCCCACAATGATCAGAGACAACAGCAACAAAATTTTGGAATCCAAAAAATCAATGGTAACTGACCTAAATGACCCAAAGAAGCCAAAGCCCTTGCCAGCAGTCAAGAAAAGCTGCAAATCAGCCTAATTTACACGCTCAGATGTCAAGGTGCAGTGGGGTGGCCCAAACAAGGAAGAACTGAGGGGAAGTTTTTGAGAACTCAGATTCCCAAATATCTTTCCTTACTCCAAGCCTCTGAATGACTGTCTATCTCTCTGGACCGGGAGACAACAAGCCAATCAAGAGCACATTTGAGGATACGGGCACTATACAACAAACAGGTCCATTAAGTGGCTACACGTACTGAACGCTGCACTGGTTCCACCCAGAAATGTTGGCATACTCTTTAGGCAGGAGTTTGGAAGATTTCCCCCTGAGAACCTTTTCAGTCCCAAAGGAAACAGTGGAAGATATACTGACTTTGGGGTTATCAAACACATGGCACAGTAAATTACTCTACAGTGATGCCTCAAGCAGACTAGCCTCACCCACACTCAGAGCTTCCAATCAGCTCTGTATCTTCTTAATCTTGATCATAAGCAAATAATCAAGGATTATCAGAAATCTGTAGAAAGTGTTTAACATGGAAGATAGAGAGCAAAACGAGCACACAAAAAGCACTCCGGAACAAACAGAAACTATGCAGAGAGAAGGAAACTTGGAAAAAAAGAAAACTCGGGGGAAAAAAAGGAAGAAAAAAGTGAAAAAATACCATAATGTCCACCTAAGAGATAAAAAAAATATATATTGCAACTGTGGAATAACATGATGCTCTAAAAAAGGAGACATTCAAAGAATATAAAAAGATCTTAGTGGAAGCTGATCGATGGGCACACATGTGCACAAAGAGATATTAAAGATCATAGGAAATTAAGAAGGGGGAGGTCAGGCGTGGTGTCTCACACCTGTAATCCTAGCACTCTGGGAGGCCACGCCAGAGGACTGCTTGAGGTCAGGAGCTCGAGACTAGCTGAGCAAGAGCAAGATCCCATCTCTACTAAAAAAATAGAAGAAAAACTAGCTGGGCAACTAAAGATAAAAAACAAACAAACAAACAAAAAAACCCCCCAAACAAACAAACAAACAAAAACATGGAGAAGAGGGGGAGGAGTGGAGGGGAGGAGAGGGGTAAAAACCTACCTGTCAGGTATGATGAACACTATTCCGGTGATGGGCACACTAAAAGCGCCAACTTAAGCATTATAAAACATACCCATCTACCAAAAACATTTGCAGTCCCTTAATATTTTGAAATAAAAAAGAAAAAAGAAAAATATTAAAGATCATAACTTTGTTTTAAAAAAGATCTTAGAATATAAAAATATGATAGCAGAGACGACTGTCTATCAGAAGGATGGAAAATAAAGGTAAAATCTCACAGAAGCAGAGCAAAAGGACCAAGGTGGAAAATATGAGAGCAAAGTTCAGAAAATCAGAGGCCCAGGTATAACATCCAATTAACAGGAGCTCCAGAAAGAGAGAAAAGAGAATGGTGAAGGAGAGGAAATTATCAACAAAATAATTCAAGAAAACATCCTAGAACTGAAGAACATAAATTGTCAGATGAAAAGGTCCACTGAATGCCCAGCATACTGAAGAAAGTCAACCCACACCCAAAGTATATCACTATGAAATCTTGGAGACCTAAAGACAAAAAGAAGATTCTCTAAGCTGCTAGAGAAAGAGACACACACACACAAAACAAAACAACAGCTAAAACATAAATGACCAGGAATCAGACAGTTCTGCACATCCAAAAGCAACACTGGAAACAAGACGCCAACAGAAGAATTCCTGCAAAATTCTGAGGGAAATAGTCTTTGACATAAAAGGCTATACTCAAAGAAGTAATCAAGCGCAAGGGCAGAACAAAGCTATTTTGGGGAATGTAAGGCCACAAAAATCCTTCCTCCCATGCTCCCCTTTTCAAGGAGCTACTAAAGAACATTCTTCAGTCTAAAATCAAGATCAAAGTAATCCCATAAAAAGGTAAGCATGGAATGCAGGACCTGAGAAATCCAAACCAGAAGAGGGACATCAAGAAAAATCCCTGGGCCAGGCATAGTGGCACGTGCCTGTAATCCCAGCTATTCAAGAGGCTGAGGCGGGAGGAGTTCTGGGCTGTAGTGTGCTACGCCATCAGGTGTCCACACTAAGTCTGGCATCGGTAGGGTGACCTCCAGGCAGTGGGGTACCACCAAGTTGCCTGAGGAGGATGAACTAGCCCAGGTCAGAGATGGAGCAGGTGAAAACGGTGATGATCAGTAGTGGACTTGTGTCTGTGAATAGCCACTGTACTGCAGTCTTGGGAACACAGCAAGACTCGTTCTCTTAAAAATAAGGAAAATTTTAAAAGGAAAAAGAAAAGAAAAGAAAATCCCTGGGAGGATGGTGAAGGGAGATCCCAGGACAACTGCGAGCTGGCTATCGAGAGCCACCAGGCCTTACTCAAGCAGAGTGGCTCGAGGAAGGGACAAATCACGTTCACGGGGTCATCCGTCACCAAGATCCCTGCCACCACTGCCCTCTTAACTTGAGGACAGGTTAAAGCTGAAGTTTAGTTTTATAAAAAGTCCTCAACTAACAAATCACTCCCGTTTAAATTTTGGAAAGTTTTTCTCCAGAGGTACATAATCATTTTTAACTAACATTCCAAAGACAAAGGCAGTTGTGCAACTTTAAAGGCTGGCTACGAAATTGATATTACATGGCACGGTTACTTACAGCATTTAAAAGTCATAATAAGCTTTAGTCATAAAAAAAAAAATTGCACCTTGTAATTTACAAATGGAGGTCTAATAAGGAAAATAACAAAAAAAGAACATATAAACACTTGGCTTTTGCCACCTTCACCTCCTCCTTTATAAAAAAGGTTGTTTGTCTCTCAAATGCCTTTTATAGAACTTGATTCGCCCATGCTGACAGTATTAAAAGACCACAACAATGTACTCCACTGTGAAAATGGCTGAGTAAGAAAGTAGATTATGTAGGCTAGGCAGATCACCTGATGAAAGGAGGCCAACCCAGCTATTTGAGAACCCAAATTTGCAGTTTGAAACTATCACAAACGTAAATAAACTTTCCTGCTATGTTACCAGTTCCCTGAAAACTGCATTTTTATAAGCAGGTCTACACTGGGAGAATAATCTTATAATAGTTCAATACTCCTGTTGAGAGTGTTAACCAATGTCTCTAGTATTTTAAATTGATGTGATAACTGTCTTGATAGATCAGATTTTTTTGCCTTACAAACTTAATAGGGATTTTTACCATATAGCAAGCATGATCAAACAAATGACTTTTAAAGTCCAGAAACTGATAGCCTATTGGTTAGTTATTAAAGGAGACAAAATGTGAGAGTTATATAAACTTTTACTTCATTTAGTCCTGGTTTCCAATAGCTATTTGCTTTTGAGTTCTTTATTATGTAATCTACACTGCAGAGGGATACTGTTGGGCTGTGCACATTTATTATTTTAAATTTATGTTCTTAGTATCAATTTGGCACAACATTCAAACTTCAGACTATTGGGGGTATTTTGTACACAATCCTATTAAGATAGTAAAAGCTCCATTTAAACACTGAATTATATATAATAGAGCAATGGAAGTGATCAAATTCTCTAAGGCCACCAACCACCAAGTTCCATCACTATGTTTACAATGACTAGATAAAATGGATTTTAGATTCAAGCCATTATACTTGGTTTATTATTTGGCTAGCCAAATATATATAAACTGTCCTGGAGAATATTCAAGGACCTTCAGCAATCTTTGAGTTTCCTCCCTTCTTTCTATGTTACCGGTTCCAGGATTGATAGATTTTGCATATACAAACAGAATCTAATTTGCTTAAGAGAATGAAAAGACTAGCTATGTACTGCGAGAAAATCTTTGCAAAAGTCTGATTCAGGGCTGGTATCCAAAATATACAAAGAACTCTTAAAATGATAAGAAAACAACTCAGTTAAAAAATAGGCAAAAGATTTGAACAGACACCTCACCAAAGATATAAAGATGGCAAATATAAATATGAAAAAATGGTTAACATCATAAACCAGCAGGAAATTGCAAATTAAAACAACAATGAGATACTTCTACACACCTATTAGAATGACTAAAATCCAAAACATTTGACAACACCAGATGCAGGCAAAGATGTGGAACAACAGGAACTGTTGGTGAGAATGCAAAATGGTAGTCACTTTACAAGACAGTTTGGCAGTTTCTTACAAAACTAACTATACTCTTACCATATGATCCAGCAATTGCATTCCCTGCTATTTACCCAAATGACCCGAAAACTTATGTCTACACAAAAACCTGTACACAAATGTTTATAGCAGCTTTATTCAAAATTGCCAAAACTTGGCCACAAAAAGACACGGAGGAACTTAAACGCACATTGCTAAGTGAAAGAAGCCAATCTGAAGCCTACATAATGTATAACTCCAACTACATAGATGACACTCTGGAAAAGGCAAAACCATAGAGACAAGAAAAAGACCAGTGGTTTCGGGGGTAAAGGGAAGGATGATAGGAGATGTTTAGGTAGTGAAACTATTCTGTATGATACTGTAATAGTGGATAAATGTCATTATACCTTTGTCAAAGCCCACAGAACATACACCACCAAGAATGGACTTTACTTGTTAATAATGTGCCAATATTGGATCACCAAATGTTAATATGCTACACCAATACAAAAGTTAATAATAGGGAAACTGTGTGTAATTGGGGGGGCAGAGAATAAGGGGGTATGTGGGGACTCTCTGTACTTTCTGCTCATTTTTCTATCAATCTAAAACTGGGGAAAAAAAGTCTAGCAAAAACAAACATAACTTGCCACTTTAAAAAGTCCTATTCTTCCTTACCCGATTTTATCTTAATAATATGTGGTTTACTAAATAATGTTCTATACTAAAACATGACATTTGCCATCTTAGGTTTCACACCCCATCCTCACCCCTAGGCCACTTGACATGGCAATAGAATGGTTAAAATTCTTTAATAGAATACCCAAGCATTATAACACTGTCATTCATAGTCAAATATTATGTAACTGAGAGCAGCTCTCTGCAGATTGAGATTAGAATCTACATTGTACCTGTCTGGTATAAAATATTCTTCTGCTAGAGGATCTATATAGGAAAGTTCTTCAATAGTTAGATTTGTAAAGTCATTTCAAAGTAACGTTCATATTTAAAAAACCCACTGTTACTTTTCTAAATTATCCCCTACCACTCACCCAAATATATGTCTATATGGGAAAGGTCAGCAAAATATACCTTAGTTTGCCATATGGGTCTTCTGTTTTATATAGTATGTCTAGTGTTCTGCCCTCTTTTCTTTTCTTTTCTTTTTTTTTTTTTTGAGACAGAGTCTCTCTCTGTTGCCCAGGCTAGAGTGAGTGCCGTGGCGTCAGCCTAGCTCACAGCAACCTCAAACTCCTGAGCTCAAGGGATCCTCCTGTCTCAGCCTCCCGAGTAGCTGGGACTACAGGCATGCACCACCATGCCCGGCTAATTTTTTCTATATATATTTTTAGCTGTCCATATAATTTCTTTCTATTTTTAGTAGAGATGGGGTCTCGCTCTTGCTCAGGCTGGTCTCGAACTCCTGAGCTCAAACGATCCGCCCACCTCGGCCTCCCAGAGTGCTAGGATTACAGGCGTGAGCCACCGCGCCCGGCCGTGCCCTCTTTTCAATTTCTCAACACAATTCTGATGTACTTCAACTGAAAACATATTCTCTGTAAGTTCCTGCAGCTTAATCATGCTTTTTTAAAAAGTAAAAGGCAAATATAAATTTTACGTGAATTAATTTAAGGAAAGGCTACTGAAAAAGAAATAGGAATATGTGTATGTACTATATATACTTAATTCATAGAACACTTTTTTATATTAACAATCTGTTGCAAGATACCGCAATTTAAATTTATCCAAGAAAGTCCATGTAACATTTGCAGACTAATAAAGATAACTTGAAACTAACCTGACAATCTAGCAGCTGAAGTGAAAACAACAGTAATGTTCCCCAAAACAGACATGACGCAGCCTAAATAGCTCAACATAACTTCACCAACGCTCATTTGATGGGGAGAACAATTTACTCTTCTCTTTAGGGGAACAAAAATTAGCTCCTATAGTTGAAGAACATGAAATATTCCTTCAACGAATGGGACTAATGCTAATTAAATCTTCAGGCAAATGTTTCTTTGAAAACGTCCTTAAAAGCTTATGAAACACATGAGATTAAAGAAACAACTAAGGAAATGATATAACTTTAGATCCATTCAGCCCAGCTAGATAACTGAAATGTTTTAGTGTATGGCTGTGTGTTAAGTCAAAAACAAACCCACCTAATAAGTATGCTAGTTTTTCTAAAACCTCAAACAAAACAAAACAAAACCTACTTCCCAAGAAGAATGACCTTAAAATACATTTTGGGGCTGGCACAGTGCCTGGTTCCTGTAATCCATCCTAGCACTGTGGGAGGCTGAGGCGCGAAGATCACTTGAGCTTTGGAGTTCGAGACCAGCCTAAGCACGAGTGAGACTCCATCTCCACAAAAACATTACAAAAATGTAGCTGGGCATGGTGGGGTACACTGTAGTCCCCGCTACTCAGGAGGCTGAAGCAGGAGGATCGCTTGAGCCCAAGAGTTTGAGGTTGTAGTGAGCTATGATGACACTACTACACTCTAGCTGGGGCAACAGAGTGAGACTCTGTCTCAAAACACACACACACACACACACACACACACACACGCACACAGGCAGGCACTTATATCTCTTTTCCTACTTTGGTAATTAGGTTTAAAGCAAAGTACTCATAACTATCTACATTTTCTTCAGAAATGTTAGACTTCTCAAACTTCAATAAACTAATTATCTATCTGCAAGTCTATACCAAAAACAATGAACAGTGTTCAGTAAAGTTCAGAACTGAACAATAAATGAAAGTAAGAGACTAGAAGATAGTGAGGTTGAGTGTTTTTTAAAAAAACACTGCTCTGGGCACGACTGAGCTTTCCTGACTCCTGGCAAAGAATTAGAGCAGCCTGGGCAATACTTTAGTCTACAATACCTTAGTCATGGGGGGGGGGGGGGGGAGGGAGGAAGCACTTGGCCTTTAAACGCTACAGTTGATGCTACCTTTTTTACCACATTGCTCTTTAAAAAAATTTTCCCTGTCACATTGCATTTAACTAATTCTCAAACGGTCAACCTTTCTGTAACTGCTTTGGCACAATTAATGCATAAAATACCTTCCATCTGAGTGGCAATAATGGGCGAAGTATCACACATAGTAAGAATCTAAGAGTTACTTGTCAACGTCATGCTATCAATACGTAGACCTCAGACAAAGGCAGCTATGTAGGCAATTGCCTCTAGGTAGGCAATAAGCAAAGGATGTTCGGGTCAGGATTTGACAGCTGCCAGAAAAACTACTGAATCCCAAAGAGCAACAGTTGGTTAAGCCAGGAAGACTTGTGCTATACTAGGAAGAAAAGTGAATTATAAATGTAGAAATTAAACCTCACAGGGTGAGAATAAACTAACTTTGCCTATAATGTTAATTTCTGGAACCACTGTGTCAGTTTATGAAAATTTTCTGAAAAGGTTAATAGTAAAATAGAAAACTAGAAGCAGGGTATCATTTGAACAGAGAGATTAACAAACCTTTAGATAGTTAGTTTGACTTGTGGAAACTAATGTGATCTGTTCCCATCTCAAGACCCCTAATGTGCTATTGCTGCCGGAAGCCCAAAGGCCTAGGGAAGTGTTTTCTGGTAACAACTCAAATAACTATCGATGAGTCCACACATACTTGTTAGGGGACTTACTGGCTTTTTAAAGGATCCTTGGAGGAGACAAATGGTTCCTTTGAAATAGTCCCACATCTACTTCTAGTCTGAGAACATGTTGTTACTAAAGCCTGTGATGCCTTCTGGTGTGTAAAGTATTAAATGAATTCAGGAAGATTCTGGCACAGACGCTTTTGATAGGATGTTGAATTCTGGCCTACTAACACTTGTTTTTCTGGAGAAGGGTGAATAAAAAAAAATAAAACTAGAGAAGCTCAACTTGTATTAGGTTGAACCACATGAAAATGTCTAATATCCCATCATTTTTGACCTGTAAAAATGGCAATTTTATGTGGGTCAGTCTAGTATATAAAAGTAACATTTAAAAACTCCTTTAGAGTACAGTCATTCATTGCTTAACGACAGGAATACATTCTGAGATATGCGATGTTAGGCAATTTCATTGTGCAAACATCAGAGTGTACTTACCCAAACCTAGATGGTGTATCTATTACACACCTAGGCTGCAAACCTGTACGGCATGTTACTGTACTGAATACTACAGGCAATGGTAAGACCTCGTGTGTATCTAAACATATCCAAACTCAGAAAAGGTAAGTGTTGCACTGTGAGGGCCACATCACTACGTGACAGGAATTTTTCAGCTCCATTATAATCTTATGTGACCACTGTCATATATGCGGTCCATCGTTGATGGAAATGTCATTATTCAGCACATGACTGCACTTTGAAATCTGTGTTCTGCTTCTAATTAAGGGCTGGGTTTCACTTTTAGGTCAGTATGTGAGGCTAGGACCTATTTATCAATTTGGAAAATAATCTGACTTCAAATCTACCTACTGTAAACCCACTCTCCATTATTCTTCATTAAGAACCCTCTGGTCTTTATGGCTTTCAAATCCATCGTGCTCATTCTTTTGGGCTTTGAGGGCCTGCTTACCACTCCAGTTCTTTGCCTCTTGTTCATTTCTACAAATGTGCCACGTGTGCTTGAGAATGTCCATCAACCTGTTCCAACCTGTTAACTTGTGTTCAAATTTTCTACATTGTTATTTCTCTGGCTCCTGGCCTATCAATGACTGAGTAAAATTTTTCACTATGATACTGAGTTTGTGGTTTTGCTCTATATATTTATCAGTTTTTACTTCATATATTCTGAAGCTACGTCATGAGGTACATACAAGCTTAGGAGCTGAATCTTTTGTTATTTAGTGACTCTTCCGGGGCCTAAAAGCCTTTGTTGGTTATGTTTTGTACGTCTCTCCTACCACTTTGTGGATTGCTTTTTCATTCGTACAGTGTCTTTTGATGCACATAAGATCTTAATTTTAACAGAGCCTGATTTACTATTATTTTCCTTTATGATTAGCATTTTGCTTGACCTGTTTAGGAATCTTTCTCTATCATAAAGTCATAAATATATTCTTCTATAATATCTTTAAAAGCTTTGTTTCTTTTACTTTCATCTCTACATCTAAAAGCCTACTGATACTGTGTATGATATGTGTGTACGATGAGGGGTACTGGTGATAGCAAAGTTTTATTTCTTCTACAGAATTGTTTTTAATTCAAATTGGCTTTTAACTTTGAAGTTACTTAATATTTGTGATTTCTGATATGCCTTAGACTCCTTTCTTCCTTTGTGCTGGATGTGTCCTACTTTTCTCTGCTTTTTGACTTTGATTTTTTGTTTCTAAAAAAAAATTTGTTTGCTTGTTGGATTTCCATTTTTCTCCCCAATACTAGTTACCACACATTCTTTAAAAGTCCACAGTTAGACAATATATTTTCCCCACCTGAGTAGCACAATGACTTTAGAGCAGAACTCTTACCAGTTTTCTCCTGTGTTACATTGTTACTGGCCATTATTTTGGTTGTGTCTTTTTAGCCCTAAAAATTAGACATTACTATTATTTCATACAATGGTTGTTTAGATTTACCAATGCTTACCAATTTTTTTTGCTCACCTTTACTTCTTACATAGCCAAACACCTCTATGACATTGCCCTTTTAGAGTATATCCTTTATGGAAGTTTCTTAAGTAAAGATGTGCTGGTGGTAAACTTAGTTTCTGTTTATCTAAAAATGACTTAAAGTGCCTTCATTCTTGAAAGATAATTTTGCTGGGTATACACAACATTAGGTTGACATTTTTCTCTTTTGGCTTCCCAGTTGCTGTTGAGATGTCGCTCTCGGCCTGTCTCTTCTCTGCAGGTGATGTTTTCTTTCTGATTTTAATACCATGTCTTTGTCTTTATGGTTTGTGGCTTTACTGCAATGTGTCTAGGTATGATTTTTAAAAATATATCTTGTTTTGTATACGTGGAGCTCCTTTAACTCAGATTCATGCTTTTTTGGTTCTAGGAAATTTTCAGCTATAGTCTTCAAATATTTGCTTCTCCTCCTCTTTCTAGGTATGTCAGATAACTTACTCTCCCATGTCTTAACCTCTCATACCTTCCATGCTCTCGGTCTTCCTGTGCTATGTTTTGAACAGTGTCTTCAGATCTTCTAGTCTTCTCTCTTCTGTGCTGTGTTTAATATGTTATCTATTCACATAGTTTAAAATTTCAATTATTATATTTTTAACTTATATTCTATTTGATTCTTTTTCAAATGTGCCTCATTGTTTTTGATAGTCACTTTTGCTTGTTTTTTCTTTTAAAGATCATTTTGTTTAACATTTTATACATAATTTATTTTTTTAGTTTATATCTGATGATTTTCCAATATCTGAGGTCAGTATCTGATATGTGTGCATGGCAGGATGGGATAATCTAAACCGGTTGCTTAGAGTTTGTGCTGAATCTCATTTATGATGGCCTTTTCTGAGCATGCGTGTGTGTGT
The DNA here is from genome assembly GCF_041146395.1 of Eulemur rufifrons. Classification (NCBI taxonomy): domain Eukaryota; kingdom Metazoa; phylum Chordata; class Mammalia; order Primates; family Lemuridae; genus Eulemur; species Eulemur rufifrons. The sequence continues at coordinate 8,920,163 of NC_090994.1, forward strand.
GTGGGGGGGGGGGATATTCTTTGTTTATAAGCTCATAATTGACTGATAAAAATCCATGGAAATCCTGAGCATCTATCTACATTTTTCTGTTTCTGCTAAGTGGTCGGAGTGGCTAACAACTCCAGTTTCTTTCTGGGGCCCTGGATTAACGTGACAGTCTCAGCTTCAGCTTCCTCAGCTTGAAATGCCACGGACATAGGCATTTCATTTTGGTACTTGACCCTACAGGGACTGTGACTTCACCACTCCTCCTCACACTCCAATTTGAGAAGGTTCATTTAAATTAATTAATGGGAATGGGGGATACTAAGATTTCTCTTATTTCTTACAAGCCTGTCAATGCATTAAAAAGGAGGCTTAATCAAATTTAAACAGGATCTACTTTTATTATAGTAACAAGGTACTTCAGAAAAATTAGTTTGCCATACAATAGGAAATGGAACTCTTCCTACTCATTTTTGCTCCCAAGGGATTTTCCTACTTTTTTTTTGAGTAAGGCCGATCACGTATTTAAAAGGATTTAATATTTTCCTAAGCGTTCCTGGGCATTGTAGAGAAGGATTTTTAGAAACTGTACCGTGCCATATTGTTAATAATTTCAGAAGTCCTCTTTCCCCCGAAACATGTTGTTAAACTAGATATTTCCCATTTTATACCTATGTAATTTTTCCGTACCTACATGTAGGATGTTGCATTCATCTGTATAAAATTTTATCTTGTCAGATTTGGATAACTGTTCCAGTCTAGTAAGATTTTTCTAGCTCTTATCAAACAATGCACCCCTTTACCCTAAGACCAGCATGTTAAACTTCTATTCCAGCAGCTGTTTATATGAGTTTCCTTTGGGATTAAAGATTAAAGGATAATTCCTTTGAGATTAAACAATCTAAAATTAAGGATAGGATATATGTTAGGTATTTTTTATTTTTGAGGTCATGCTGGAATATATAACTCAGGAAGTATTCAATAAACACATATTGAATGAATGTCCTTATCTAAGTTACTGATAAAAAAAATTTTTATCAGTAAAAATACAAGACAAGCCTATGATCAGAGTCCTGGGCCATAAGAGAGACCTTGTTCCTAGCTGTCAATGATCCACTGATTACCACTCTTGGGTCTGGACATTCAACTAGTTATTCAATGACTCAACAAATATTGGAGATTATACGAAATTTTACATTTTAGCCAGTTACCTAATATCCATGAGAGTATTCTGAGAAATTTTATCAAATGCTTTGCTGAAATCCAGATACATTTTGTCTACAGCATTTCTGTTTTCTATTAAAATTATTGACTTGTCTTAATTCTTTCATGAAGCCTTTCTGAATATTCAGACCATTTTGATTTCTCTAGCATACCTTTGAACTCAGCAATATACATTTTTACACTTTAACCTCAGCCTTTTTCTCTCTCTCTCTCTTTTTTTTTTTTTTTTTGAGACAGGGTCTCACTCTGTTGCTCAGATAGAGTGCAGTGGCCTCATGACAACTCGCTCACAGCAACCTCAGACTCCTGGGCTCAAGTAATCCTCCTGCCTTAGCCTCCTGAGTAGATGGGACTACAGGTACATGCCATCACTCCCAGGTAATTTTTAAAATGTTTTGTAGAAACAAGTCCTCACTATGTTACCCAGGCTGGTCTCAAACTCCTGACCTCAGGTACATCTCCTGCCTCAGCCTCCCTAACTGCTGGGATTACAGGTGCAAGCCACGCGCCCAGCAATTACTGCTGTTTTACAGTAGGATGTCTTTTAAATCTGTAAGATATTTGTGGAGAAAATGAGAACTCTCATCTTAGCCCCATCCTTACTAGCGGGAAAATAGGAGGGAAGAAAAAGGATTCCGTATTTAGTTACTCTCAAGGGAAGGAAATAAGGAATGCTGTATGTGTTAAATAAAACTGCTTACCCTTAAATACTATCAAAATCTGCTTTCATACCCTTAAATCTTATTTCTTTAAACAAACTGCACCAACAAACACTTCTGAGAAAAATGTATTCAGTTACAGCAATCCAAAGAATAAAAGGGCCTATATATCTTTCAGATGATGTGAAATTGAGTATTTTGAAACAGACTGTCAATCACCCTAGCACCCTAACACTACAGTCCTAAATATTTTATCTAATTGATGACACTCAAAAGGAATTGCCATAAAATATCAGGTTCTTAATTCTCGACAAGTCAGGGAAAGCCATATTGTATGCCAATGCCTTAAAAACACAAGAAGTTATTTTTACATCTTTCTCAAAAAATAAACAAGATGAGTGCTGAGTATAACACCCAGAGAGACTATACGAAGTTCTTTAGTTCAGTGGCTCTCAAGATATGGCCCATGCACCTCTGAAGGTTACCGAGACTCTGGAGCTTAATGCAAAATTTATCCCATCTTTATAAATCATTCCAAGACCTTTGAAGATTTTCATGCACCCAAGTAACATTTCTATTTGTAAAAACTGAATATCAATTTGAACATAATAGCTGCTTAACAAATACAAAGTTTTTATAAAATAGGAACAAAGATGCCAAGAACCAGGCACTGATTTCCCTGTTGATCCAGGGTATGTCAGTTTCTGCTTGACCCTCTACAGTTAAACAAAGTTACAGTCAATAACTTCCCGTGATCTTAGCAAGCCTTTTAGTATTTAATAAACTCAAAAAAGAAATACCTTCCCTGTGCTGGCAACTGGCAGGCTGTAATAGACGGGGACACTGCAGTGACAGGAGCAGTGATGGGAACAGAAGGAAATAGCTTCAAGCTACTTCAGAATCCTAGGGAACTAGACAAGCACAGTTTGAAAAGTATACTGAACTCAGCTCCTGTGGAGTCCGCCAGCAAAACATCAATTAGAAGTCTTCCCTACTATGTGAGTACTAAGAGGTTTAATCTTCTTGGTAGTGGAGAGATCAAAAGTGCTTCGGCATGAAACCTAACAGATGAAGATGTTTTAAAAAGTGAATAAGTAGTTTAGTGAGGAAACTCAAATGTGTTGTGGAAATACATTTAATAAAACCCAAATAAGACTGATTGATTCATTTACCAATATGAATTTGTGTATGCTCTAGGGTGGTAATTTATAATCTACCAGTGATTATGTAAATTATACATGTTACTCTAAAGGCTGATGGCAGAGAAAGTTTTTATTTTGCTGAGACTGGTAGTGCAATAGCAAGGCACTTACACAGGCAGTGAGTAGCTTAGCTAACCATTCAACAATGTTTACCTCTCAACTCTCATTTCACCCTCAAAACCACCCTATAGCAAGTAGACAGTATCCCTCTCTTTTTCAAATGGGAAAAAAAATTTAAAAAAGACCGGAAAAAAAAAAAAAAACAACCCAGAAAAATTCCACCTACAGAGCAGTGAGTGTTTTACACTGGGCATTAATAGGATTACATGAATAAAAGAAATTCCAGTTTAGGAACTGCCAAGTTAAAGTAAAAGCATTTTTAAACAGAAGAACTGCTGAGAGTCTTCAGTGTGTTAATGTACACCATGAATTTCTAAGAGAAAGATACAATATATAGTTTCCCAGCTGAGACCAAATAATCCTTTTTTGTGTGGATCAGATGATGGACCAAGGAATCATGAAATACTGAGGAAATGTTGCTTTTGTGGCCTCACAAAATTTGAAGATCCATAAAAGTTTGGACATTAATCATTTGAGATTACATGTAAAATATGTATTATTTAATCCTTATAGTAACATTGGTGAAAACAGGCATCACACATTCTTTACAGGGCAAAAATCTAGTGACCTGGGTGTTGTGCAAGACTGCAGACTCTGAGATTCAAATTGCTTCTGTGAAACAAAAGGGGAAAACTTGCTCTGTTGACTGTATCTTATGGACATAAAGATAGGCCAGATGGAAAGAAAAATTATCAGTGATCTCCAAAGAGTTGTTGATGAGAATTACTCAGGGGTGCGGACCTTAAAAATAAAAATCAAATTGCCACAAACTTCTGACACTAGGCTGAGGTGGGGTCCCAGGTGATTCTAACAGAGGTAGGGTTAGCAGACAGACGGAAGAGACTGGAGGCTGACTTCCACGAGGAGAAATGAGAGGGCAGAAATGCCTGCAGCTGCCATCACAGAAGGGAGTCAAGAAACATAAGACATGGACCACAACTATAAGAATTTGGTATCTTCTGGATCTTTAGTCTATATAGCAGGATTGTATCACTGGAATAGTTCAGATTTTGGTTCGAATTCCTACTCCTTAACCTACTAGCTGTGATAAAATTGAGTGCCTCAGGTTCCTCATCTATAAAATGAAAGTAATAACAGTATATACCTGATTGTGTTGTCAAGAGGTTTAGATGATATAAACAAAGCACTTAGCAAAATGCCCAGTATGTGAAGAGAGCTCAATAAATACTGTTGTTATTGTTATTCTCCGTCAATCTTTCTAGCAGTGATTAGAAGTAAAACTGTTAGGGGGAAAAAGGGTCCTATAAAGTTGTTTTGGGGAGAAACACTCCACAAAAAAGTTTTAGAAAAGAAAGCCATTAGCTAGGGGTCATGGCACGTGCCTGCAGTCCCAGCTATTCGGGAGGCTGAGGCAGGAGGATCACTTGAGCCCAGGAGTTTGAAGTTGCTGTGAGCTAGGCTGATGCCATGGCACTATACTCAGGGCAACAGAGTGAGACTCCGTCACAGAAAAAAAAGAGGGGGGCGGGCAGCAAGCCCCAAGGAGAGACAGAATAGTTAGTGGCAACTACCAAAAATGAGGAAAGCACACCAAGTATATGAGCTAGGACTATCTGTATTTAATGGAAAGGAGGGAGTATTGGAAAGACACCTGAATTTGAAGCTCAAGACTAGAGTTTTAATCCTGACTCTCACTTGTGTGACTTCGGGCATAAAGTTCCAAACTAATTTAATTTCCAATTAGTTTGTTCACCTGGAAGAAGCTTGCACCTTGATATAAAAATCAAAAGAAATAAGGCATTTGAAAATACTGTGTAAACTAGGTTGAGACTTTTGGTTCCAACAATATCACAAACTAGTTATCTTCAAACCTTCCTGCCACAAACATATAGAGCTGCTATTTAAATAACACAAAAACCCTTTTAGATGCATGGCTGCACTAACTAAAGAGCACGGGAAATCAACTAGGGAACTGAAAACCAGAGTAGTCAGGCAGGAAAGCTAACCTGTGACTGTCCTGATGCAGATGGGGAGTGTTGGCTTTTTGTCTTGGTAATCTAGGGGCTTGTGTTTTGACAACTTTGCAAGGATGAGATGCTTTGGGCCTGCATGAGCTAAGGAGCTGGAACCAAGACCCTAGGGATTCTCGATTTACACAAGAAAAGAAAAGTATCTCAATAAAAGGGTAGACTAAAAATATAATAATAATATTAAAAGTTTTAAAATTTGCCCTCCAGTACAGGAAGATAATAAGAAAGCTTGCCTGTCTTGATCTGAATTCTGAGTAAAGGAAAAATAAAAATTTCCTGAGATTTTATAAGTAAGGACCAGTGTCACACTCTGGTTCAGGAAATTGCAGATCAAGAAACTAACATACAAATTGCCATTGGGCCAACAACACTTTTTGTGCTAGGGCAAATTAAATGCAAAACCTCTCTGGATGAGGGTACCTCCAATCCAGGCCACACAAGGTTCCCACCGATAAATCTCTATTCTGGTTTAGCTCATAACCTAAGACTTCAAGAAACTGGATAATATGACAGAGATGAGGACAAATGTTGAGGTAATCAAAACCTTAAGAGAACAAGGCACTATGAAAAAAGAACAGGCAGATTTGAATAAAGATTAAACTCCAAAAAATGCAAAATATAAGCCAATGAAATCAAAAGCTCCAATGGATAGGTTAAAAAGCTGAATAATCACAGTTGAAGAATGAATACCAAAAAAGAAAAGAAAACAAAACAAAACAAAAAAAAAAACCTGTGGAAATTATCCAGGAAAGAGAAATAAAGATATGAAATATGAGGTTAAGACATATAGGAGACATGTGAGAGGATCCAATGTGTGTCTAAAATGGCTGCTAGCAGAGGATAGAGAATGGAAAAGGCAATAGTCAGAGAATTCTCCAGAACTGGTGAAAACCACCAATTCTCAATTTTAGTAAATGTAACACATACCAAAAATAGGATTAATTAAAAAAAAAATCAATCTACCCCAGACACTTTGTAGTATCATGTAAAATAAAGAGAGAAGATCTCAAGTGGGATAACCACATAATGCATTTTCCAAACTGGGACACTTTTCTCTGAGACAAATGCTAAACCAGATGAGACTCCCAAGCAAAAGGAGTAAATTGGGACTGTTCCAGACTATCCGTCCCATCAAGACATGCAGTCATTCTACTACAGAACAAGCAGTGACAGCAGACTTGCTGACAACAAAAGACAGAAGATAAAGGAATAAGCTCTTCAATACACGAGACAAAATGACAGTATTTTCCATATTTCTACATCCGGATACACTATCTTTCAAAAGTGAGAGCTAAATAAAAACAGTTTCAGATAAAAGGAGACTGAGTTTATCATTCTAAGACCCTTGCTGAGATGCACATATATGAGACAGAAGGAAATTCATTCCAGAAGGATAGTACAGAGATTAAAGAAATAACAATTATATTAATAGTAACTATGTTAATTAATTAGAAAACTTTGATAAAGTAAAAAGAATTTTAGAAAATTACAACTTACCGCAAATGACTCAAGAGAGAAAAGAAAACCTGAGGAGTTCTACTGCCCTAGCTCCAAAAAAATTGGGCTAGATAGTTTTATGATGAATGTTGCCATATATTTAAGTACTGATACCGCTCTTATTAAAACTGTTCCAGAAAGTAATAAAAGAAAAAAAGAAAAGAAAGAAAAGAAAAAAAGGGGAAGGTCCTCATCTGAATCTGAAGCTAGATTATAGGCCAATTTTCACTCATGAACAGTTAAACAAAATTCCTAAATAAAATATTAGCAATTCAAATCTAATGCAATAAACTTGACAAGCTGATTCTATTATTGGCCACGAATAACGGAGAGCATTTTGAAGAAGAACAAGGTTGGGAGCACTTGCCTTATCAAATACCAAAACTTATAAAGTTATAGCAATTAAGACCATATGAAACAAGCACAAGCAAAGAGAAATGGACTAATGGAACAAACAGAGCACTGAAAAACTGACACACATAGGGAAACCTGTTACAGTGACATAGTGATACACTATATATAGATATAGTGAAACAGATCAGTAGAGAAAGGCTGATGGACTATATACAATGAACAGTGTTGAGAAAATTCATGTGGGAAAAAGTAAAATTAGATTCTCTAATCAAAAATGAATTTCAGTAAAGTTGAAAGTATGATAAAACGTAAGTCTTTACATAGAAATAGCAAAATATTCAGAATAGTATTATTTAACCAAAGAACATTAAATATTCTTAAACAGTTTGGTTTACTATGAATACTAGAATAAATGTTCCAGCAAGTTGGAATTAAAATTACCGGGTTATATACATGTAACATAACAAGGTGTATTACACACATGCAGGTACACATGATATATAGCAAAACACGACTTTAAAAGTATATATAACTAGCATAGTCCTTAGAGATAAATTGTCTTGGAAAAAAGGGTATCTTATTCAACACACAGTTTTCACTTATTAATTAATGCAAATGTCCTTATTTTAGTCATCTGTGAAAACATGGTTTGTATGCCTGCAAAACAATCCATTAGTTCTTGTTAATCTCTTTAGTTTCATCTCCTCCTTGGCTCACTGAGCTTCAGCCAGGATGGTCTTCATCCCGTTCCTGCAGAGGAGAGGTCTTTCTCACCTCAGGGCCTTTAAACATGTCATTTCTTTTTGTATGGTACACTGTCCCCTTCCCTCCCTTAGTACTTCTACCCAAAAGTAAAAATAAGAAATCAGTTCTCTCACTTCAAACATTTCACTACAATCTCTTCCTTCACAGCACTCATTACAATTTGTAAATATATATTTATTGGTATAATCTGTTAAATATCTGAAAGCACTATGAAAGCAAGGACCATGCCTATTTTGTTCTCTGCTTTACCTCCAGTACGTAGCAGGTGTTTGCCTCATAAAAGTTAAATATACAATTAAAAAAAAAAACAAAACTATTTTCTTGTCCAAACCTTCCTCAAGCATGTTTATTTGTACTTTTTCTTTCCTTATGCTAACTACATAATAAAATTAAAATTTTAATGGTTAGAAAAGTTAAAATTCATACATTATCTCTAAAAAAAAATAATACACTCTTAGTTACCCTCCTAAAAAAGGGCATATGAATTCTTTTTATTGTATAATCACCCTATAAGATTTTTTCTAGCTTAAAGATTATGTTATTCTAATGCCATTTCATTAACCTGCTACCAGTATTATTCTGAATACTATAGACATACAGTAATATTATAGCATTCACAAATGAAACATTCCAAGTAATCGGCTATGGGTAAACAAAAACAGTAGATTTGGCAGAGAAATGTTAACTGGCTTAAAAATGCTTTCTTAAAACACCCATATAAATAAAATATAATACAATACGTGAAGGAAGCTACTGTTGTACATGATTAGAATAGCCCTGTCTCTGTTTAAAAACAAGGGCCAGGGTCATATTCCAATGTTAATCAAACTTGTATATATGATCTGGAAACTAATGGTATATATAGCCCTGAAGCTTCAAATTAGAGGAATTTTCAAACTGTAGCACATAAAATATTAAACAACAGTAAGAACAATAACATTGTAAAATCCAGCAAAAGGAGAAAGAAATTTCAATTATTTTCTAAAACCTTAGAATGCGACGTATGCCTATAATCCTGGCAGTAAAGTACTACAGCACACCACATGCCAATAAATACTTTCTTGCCCTACAGAAACATACCTTTAATTCTGTAACAGAGGTCAATGTGAATATTAAATATGTATTACTATCAACTTTCCTCGAATATCCCCATTTTGTGTATTTTTTATACCTGTATATCACAGGTATAAACTATGAACAGCCTAATGGTTATTAGACTAGCTGCTAGTGGGTTAAGACATAGCATCTCCTCTGGCCTACTGACTTAGAGTCTAACTATTGATATAAACATTTAAAAGTTAGGAAGAATGAAAGAGGAGACAAGAAATATAGGCATAAAGGAAGAAGGCAGAGAGTTTTCACTGGCATAAAAATTCAGATGAAAGCTTCTCAGCTCTCCTTATCTCTTTTCCCACGAGAAAACCCCAAACACTGTATGTATGTACTCCTTTAGAAGACTCAACAAGAAAGAAGCATACGAAATTCAAAACAGAACATTAAAGAGAAAAAAGATAAAAGCAATCACAATACTTAATCTTGGAACCCTGAACTTTGATTAGGAGAGGCAAAGAATTCAGAGGACCGTATTTACCCTCTGGAAAAAAAAAAAGTAAACGAGAAGACTAAGTAAACGTTTCTTTAGAAGTTTTGACATACATGCTCCACATGTTGCTGGTTTTCTCATGCTCTGGAATGCTAAATCATTTTCCCCTAACAGTTTTGTAAAATATCAATTTGCTTTTCAAGTTTACACTACTGTATGATCTGTGGAAAAAGCTTTCTAGGAATTCATCAAGCCAGCAATTAAGGAGGACTAGGCAAGCTGCGAAATACAAGATTTAGAAGAATCTTGTAATAGAAGATTTAAAAAAAGAAGTCTTTTCTGGAGATCCCTGAAGCAATAGTTGATGGAAGATAAAGAAAAACAAATCTAGTTTTCCAAAAGTTAAACAGGATGGAGGGACAAAACAGACCAAGGGCAAATGAAGTAGAATTAGGAGAAACCGCTAAGAGGTTTTGGTGGTCTGAGCAGTCAACACTGTATGGTTTATTCAAACTCCTGAGAATATGATCTCTTCTTTTTTGCATTAAAAATGCATGTCAATAAACTAAATGTATGCCAATTTCATTGCTGATTGTCAAAAGCATTTTATTCTCACCACTGGTGACAGAATGTGAGGTTGTTCCAATAAACAAAGTAGAATAAAATACCGGAGTTTCACCCAAGTCTTACAGTTGCTATAAATTTATAAGATAGGTACATACTATGAGCAGCTAACATTTTACATATTTACAGCATCTGAAGTGGCTACTGAAATGGGTTTTTGCTAGGAAAATGTGAGTTCTAATTTAACTTGATAACAGACAAACAATTGCCTACTAGACATCTCTGCTCAAATGTATACAAGTACCTCAAATTGTATACTTAAGACCTATTTTTCTCAATATCCTCTTCACTCTCCACTTAGAGGCCCAGAAACGAGGGAGCCTGCCCTCTTACTTTACACATTCAACTGTCAACCAAGGGCTACCCTAGTGTAACCTCCTTAATATCAATTTCCCATTCTCTATCCTTGGGGCGATTACCTTAGTTCAAGCTCCAATTATTTCTAACGTAGACTAATGCTTCATCTCCTACTTTGGCCGCATCCCATCAATTTCCTATGCCACTGCCACAGTAATTATCCTGTCACTTCTACTTAAATACCTTCAACCACACACCTATAGTACAAATTCCTTATTATGATAAAATATAATAGGCTCTTCGTGTTCTGGTCCCTTCCTACCACTACAATCTCATTTCTCATTGCTTCTATTTCCTACACAGAAGCCGTATTTGCTTTCATTCTCCCAGAATGTTCTGTGAACAGGTATAGCTTTGCTTATGGTACTCTTTTTGCCTATTGTGTTCTCATCAACCTGGAGAATACCAGGTCTTTTTAGATCTGGCTTAATCATCCACCACTTTAGAAGCCTGGCTCTCCTAGGGAGGACTGACACTTGTGTCTCATTATGTTCTATGCACACACATTGCACATTACTGGTATCACTCTATAACCCTAATTGGTATACATTTCCAGCTATTAAGGGTCCTCGAACAAAGATGCTGTACTTTATTCACATTTATATTCCCACTGCCTAACAATATGGCACACAGCATGCGATCAAAAAACACCAGTCACACCAGTCGAATGAAGGAATGTTTACTGATATGTATATTTACTTTTCACTTCTCTTCTCACTAAATGACCAGGCGGATAATACTATTCTAAATAATACCATTCTGTTAAATGGCAAATAGGTAATACATTTTGGGTGTATATGAGAGACATCAGGTCAATTAGAGAATGTGACAAAAACTATGCTTGAAACCAGAAATGGCAGATGTTTTTTTAAAATGTATCTGTCTGGAAGCTTCTAAAATACCCATTCATTACATACATTTCCTCCACTTTCTCAGTGTTAGCTGGTGCATTTAGATTCCTACCTCAGCAAAACATTTATTTCTAGAATGGATCAGGAAGATACTGATATGAGCTATCAATCACCGAAAACTTATAAAAAACTCTATGTTAAGAACAAAATAACCCATAATAATTACTGTTTTTGCCAAAGAAGATAATGACTATGTTAATAACGTTTATTGACCTCCACTTCACTGTTTAGAATCAGTATGACCGTCCCTCAGAGTAGAATCACAGAAAACGGTTTTCAGTAAGGAAATCCTTTAAATTCAATCGTCAAATAGGCTATCTTTAGCCAGTTTAATTCAGAATATTTCTGGATTATTTTCAAAGCTAATGCTATCATTACGAAAACTTTAGGGTAAATAATATTTTAAAATTAGAAGCTGAAGGGAACCAGGATTGCTAGTATGTCAGTACTTAGCACCACAAATAAATGATTTATTTCATGGCTTAATATCTTCCTAAATATTCTCCACCTTATCTGTAAAATGGTTACAAATACATATGAATTTTAGAAGGTTTGGTTTTGCAAAGTGCTTTGGGAAAGAATATAACTATTTCTCTCCTTAAAACACTACTTCCTATCAGTAAAATTCTGAATTTCTTTTATGAGTTAACTGTTTCCTCTCATCAGGTGGCCAGGAGAACAGAACATATCATAGGTTAAAAGTGTGAACACAAGTAATCTTAAATAAATTATTTAGTATATCCATTTGTATTCACACACGCCTGGGAGGATGAGGATCTAGCTTATTTTCATTGGCATCCAGGAAAGCAATTCTATAACCTACGCTCCACTTTTGCTTCTAATCCCTTTGGTTTAGTGACAAGTGCTTCTTATCCTAGAGTAGCACTGTCCAATAGAAATTTCCATGATAACGGCAATATTTTATATCTACATTGTGCAATAAATATGGTAGCCACTACCCACGTGGCTACTTGAGCATTCGTAATGTGGTTAGCGTGACTGAAGAACTTAATTTTTTCCCCCAGACATCTTTACTTGAGGGACTGTAGAACTTACTTTTAAATTAAACTAAATTACAATTAAACAGAAACATGTGGCCAGTGGTTACCATTTTGGACAGTGCAGTAGAGATCCCAGAATGCCACAGCCAGCAAAATGTAAAGTAATTTTGGAGTTTGATGTGGCTCCGTTCAAACAGGGCTTGGGTTAGAAGCACACTGGGTCAGCAGCTCTCCCCACAAAAGTCAGGCAATAGATGTAAAGGACATATCAACAACAAAGATATACCAGGAGCCTGCAAACTTTTTCTGTGAAGGTTCAGAAAGAAAATATTATGTTTTGAGGGTCATTAGACTGAAAAGTCTCTCAAAACTATATAACTCTGCCCTTGTAGTACAAAAGCAGCCATAGAGGATACATAAATGAATGCATGTGGCTGCGTTCCAACAAATATTTATAAACAGTGAAATCAGAATTTTATGTAATTATCATGTGTCACAGAAAATTATTCTCTTTCAGATTTTTTCAACCATTTAAAATATAAAAACTATTCTCAGTTTGCAGCCCATACAAAGAAAGGCTGTGAGGCCACCCAAACCATCAGCCTGGTTTGCAAACCCGAGATACACGAAAGGTCAGTAAAGTAAGCACGTGAAAAGATGGTAACCACCGTTAATCATGAATGAAATGCGAGTAAAAACACAACAAGAACCCACTAGAATGGCAAAAGAATGACAATACCAAATGTTAGTAAAGATGTGGAGCAACTGGAACACTGCTGGTGGGACAATAAAGTAGTACAAAGGATATTTTAATAATCTGTTTTCAGGGGAAACTTGTTTTTCAGAAGAAAACTGTTTTCATAGGCAAATGGTCCAATGACTTTGGAAGACTGACAGTTTCTTTAAAAAATTAACACATACACTATAGGACTCAGCCATTCTACTCCTAGGTATTTAAAAGAAATGAAAACATGCATCCATAAAAAGACTTATATATGAATATTCACAGCCCCTTTATTCACAATGACTAAAAATTTGGAACAACCCAAATACCTCCCAAGGGGTGAATGGATACATCAAATGTGGGATATTCACATAATGGAATACTTCTCCGAAATAAAAAGTAACCAGCTACTGATACTGTGCAACAACTTGAAGGAATCTCAAAATCACTGTACTGAATAGAAGAAGTCAGAAAACAAGAGTACACAGTTAAGTCCAACATATCAAATTCCAGGAAATGCAAACTAATTTATCAGGACAGAAAGCAGATCAGGGTTGCCTGGGGCTGAGGGTTGAGGGAGAGATAGACTGGAAAGAGTTAGGAGGAAATGTTCTGTATTCTGATCCTGGTGAAGGAGTTGTAGGGTGTATATATTTGTCAATTTGTACACTTTAAATGGATGTGGTTTATTATCACAAAAAATTTACTTACAAAAGATTTGATTCCACTGGCATCAGATTTACCCAATAGCAATCTTTATCAATTCAAATATCCACTTTTACAAGTGCTATTTACATTTGAGGTGATGGGTAAGGGAGGGATAGGTAACAAATCAGTTTTAAAGTCTCATGCTACTACTGTTGATGGGAAATGTGCTCCTGGGAACCTCCAGGGAACATTAATCGTAACCCAAAGTAAAGAGTTTGGATGAACAGGTTTTAGGAATTCTGTGAATTGAAAACTTGCCTATTCGCAACATTCTGAATCTCCTTATTTGTAATCTGGCTTTTAAGTTAGACTAAAATGTAGAATTCCAAGAATTAGTAAATTATTCTTTACATGAGAACAAATTTTCACTTGTAATACCTTTGAAATTATGTCCTTATTTTATTATTTTAATTTCTTTTAGAGATGGGATCTTGCTATGTTGCCCAGGCTGAACTCAAATTGGGCTCAAGCAATTCTCCTGCCTCAGCCTCCCAAGTAGCTGGGACTACAGGAGAGTGTCTCTGCATTTGGTTTGTCCACATTTTAAACGTGCACTGTTGCTTGGGTTCAATTTGTCTAAAAATAATTTAATATTGGCTTTATGAAGGTTTGAAGAAAGTTATTCAGTACTGGAACATTATCAGCTCAAAATATTAAGAGTAAGGAAAACAAGGTCCCGTTTTCCAATCAGATTTATCTAATCTTTGAAATTCTTAGGTATGTCTGACTTGTTTTTGACAAGACCTTATAGGGATTCCTTTGATGGGTCAAGGACAAGCTGAACATAAAAATGTTACTTACTAACACAAAACATTACATTCTAAATATGTTGTGGCTATATATCAGGCAATATATATTTAATATATATTATATATTAGGGATGAATTTTAAAATATATAACATATAGGTGTGCATATATATATAGGATGAATTGTTTTCAACTGAGTATAAAATATGTAAAATTGTGAAATACCCACCTGGCTTCCCCAGATTCTTTTCAGAGCAAAATATATGTTACAGGTTCCTAGAGCCTAATTAAATTTCATGACTGACTTATTAGACAATGTCTTTTTGGAAGAGAGGAATAAAGCAACACAAATCAGGATTCAGGTGAATGAGGTTAAAAAAACCAAGCTTAGAAATTATTTTTGCCAAACTCATGACACATGCTTGCAAACAATTCTAAATAGAATTGGAAAAAAATCCTAAGAAAAGCCATCTTTTCCCTTTTCTAGCCTTAAACATACCCCTTTTAATCACACAATTGACTCAAATTTTAGGGCAAATGTCTAGTATAATTCTCAATTCTTTCTCAGACTGCACAGTTCAAATACCATAATTTCTTATCATACAAAGTATAAATGTGATCAGCATTTGTGTCCAACACAAGTTCATATACTTACAAGTCAAAAGGCAAACACAGCTATAAGATTATAACTTCCTGAAGTAGTACAAAGGATATTTTAATAATCTGTTTTCAGGGGAAACTTGTTTTTCAGAAGAAAACTGTTTTCATAGGCAAACAATTTGATTGTTTCTCATCTAATGTTTTTCTAAAAGAGGTTTAAACCCAGGATTTTGAGGTGAGAATCATTTCTCAGTCTACCAGCATCAATTTCCGACTAAAAATGTCAATTTTTTCCCCCATAAGAAATGTTCATGGCTTATTGTCCAACTAAGAGAACTCTTTATTTATTTGTTTGTTTTTTGGTAGAGATGGGGTCTCGCTATATTGCCCAGGCTGGTCTTAAACTCCTGGCCTCAAGCGATCCTCCTGCCTCAGCTTCCCAAAGAGCTGGGATTATAGGAGTAATCCACCACCTGGTCCCTCTTTACTTACTGTCTAGAGGATAACAGAGCTCAATTTGTGAGAAGTGCTACATATTACTACATTCTAAAGAAAAAAACTCTGGGAATCTTCTGGACATTACAGGGGTGGAGTATAGGAAGATATATCTAAGACAAGTAAAATGGAAATATTAGTATGAGCATGAATCTATTTAGAAATTTTATAAGTATGCACATACAAACTGAGAACATGGTAGTACATTTGGGAGAGACTGGTAAGGATGACAATTAAAAATCCCATCCAGAATGCTGAAAGTAAAAGGGACTTCGCAAATCATCTAACCCAGGCTAGAGACCAGATGAGTTTCCCAATTAAATGGCATAATACATATAACAGGCTTAACAAGGTGCCTGGCAGATGCTCAATAAATGTTGGCCTCCCCTTTTCCCCATGCCCAATGAAGGTTTCACTCTACTAAGTTTTATAATAACCACCACAGAAACATCATCTAAATCTTCCAACAGTTAGTTCTCCAGTCTTCCGGGGTTACCAGGTCTTTTAAACAACTTATTTCACGGAAAATTCCATCACTATTATCTCTGTAATACCCATTTTGTAAAGTTGTTTGAGGATTAAATAAGATCATGTAGAGTGGCAAGCAGCTAAAAGTCCAATTAATGCTAGCATGAAGTTTCCTGCCTTCTCTCAAACACATCCTTTTCATTTTATGGCAGTGGGAGTATGTGCGTGTCCCTGTGTGTCTGTGTGCACACACGTGTGAAGGGGTGAGGAGCTGTGGATGCAAACATCAGAAATATTTAGGACCTAGTTTTTTACAATTCCCCTCCCTCCCCCAAGATTTTGATATACTCCCTGGTACCAACCTCATTCCATTGAGAATTCCCTGCTCCCAAGTCACTATAAGTACGAGTGAATGTATTCCTCAGATGCACTGGAGTAGGGGAAAAAGGTAATGGGGTAGTAACTGCACCCCTCAGTCAGGAACATGTTGACAAAATCAGTCTCATTACAAATTCACAACTCAGTAACCCAGGCTTCTTATGTTCTCTCCAACTCAACGTAAGGCCCTTGAAAGTCGGATACTACATCTGGTACTTCCTTCCACGTGTCTGCACAGCAACAAACATAGGACCTTAGTACATGCTTGATGGTCACTATTAATCATCCTCAAGAATTTAACTCAGTATTTAAAAATTCAGTTTGCATGTAACTCTTCAGAAACAAATACTGTGGCCCCGAACTAGCTTTCCAAATAGGTCAGAAGAGAAACACTTGTAAATCAGTTTCTCAATAAACTGTTGTGACTATTTTCATCCAAAAAGGAACATATCTTCAACCTCTAGTTTTAAAGTTTATGAAAGGCTTGAAATTGTTGGCAAAATTTTGTGTAGGTACATACACTCTCCCCACCGCAGCTGAAGAGCAGTAACACAGCTTCCATCATATTCTACAATAAATAAATAAATACATATCCCTCCCCCCAGCTGTATAATCACTGCTCTATACTACTCCCCCAAGCTTTGAAGTTAAAACTCTCAAGTTACTCAGCTTGAGTTCTAAAAGCATAATTAAAAATAAAATGACAGGACAGTAGTTACTGGGGAGCAGGGAGGCATAAGTAGTTGTTGAGGGGGCACCAGAGGGACTTTTGGGGTACTGATAATATTGATTTGACTTGGGGGCTAGCTAAAGAGGAGTGTTCATTTTGTGACAATTCATCAAGCTAAACACTTATGATTTTTGCACCTGTCTACAGGTATATAATATTTCAATAAGAACATTTTGTTTAGTTTTGCAGAGACAGGGTCCTGCTCTGTCACCCAGGCTGGAGTGGGTGGCATAGCTCACTGTAGCCTCAAACTCCTGGGCTTAAGTGATCCTCCCACTTCAGCCTCCTGAGTAGTGTGTGTCACCATGCCTGGCTAATTTTTATATTGTTTTTTTTTTTTTTTGTAGAAATGGGGTCTCACTATATTGCCTAGGCTGGCATTGAACTCCTGGCCTCCCAAAGCACTGGGATCATAGGCATGAATCACCGTCCCTTAAAGAAAAAGTTTGTGAAATAAAATAACAAAGATGGATCACTTATACAGAGCAGACATAATTATAGAATGTAAAGAAGTCCTTAAAAATGATGCACTAGGAAAGGACCAGGTGGTAAGAACTGAAGCTTCTGGACAACAAACAGCCAGTAAGGAACTGAGGCCCTCAGTCCACCGGCCTGCAAGCAACAGAGGGCCTGCCGAGGACCACACAAAAACTTGAAAGAAGATTCTCCATCCTCAGTCAAACCTTGAGACTGACTGCAGCCCCAGGTGACAGCCTGATTTTGAATAAGAGACCCTGAACCAGAACCATCTAGTTCAGGCACTCCCAGATTTCTGACCCTGAGAAAATCTGTGAGATAACAAATGTGTGGTGTTTGGGAAAAAAGATGCAATTTCAAAACACTATCTTCCCGACACATATTGAAATAAGCAAAGTAGCCTCAACAGTTGTACCTACAAAGAGAGATAAGCTTATTGGTCTAACTTGGCAACTTTCCCTCCCTGAAGGCCGTGGTACAATATTTCTTTCAAAAGCTAACTAAGAAAAAAGAAAATACAGCTGGTGATTATGAACATCAATTTCTGGGTCAAATGAAAGCTAACTTCTCTGTAAGATACAGAACGGCGATCTTCTTGATGATGCTTTCTACTATTCCCATCTAAATTAGAGATTATTCCATCACAGTACTGTATTTTGTGTTTTACTGGGTTTTGAATGATACCACTTGCATATGTATACATCAAGGCTTCCCTCAGAGAGGAAATATATTGAAGTCAGAGTTAATGAGTAAATATAGTCTCTTAATATACGGACATATTATTTGTACCAATTCACAAAAGGGGTGGGTGAGAGGATATAGCTATTCCAGTATTACCCAACACAAATGTTTTGAAATCAATATATTCACTCTTGTATCTATGTTTGTGCTTCTGAAGCTCTGCCCAAAGACAGCACCAGAATTTGACACTTCAGCAGTCTGGCTCCAGTTGTCTTTCTCATTCTGCATCCTCTGCAGTGCCCAGCACAGCAAGGGCCTTGCACACATTAAGCATTCTGGTACTAGTTTAACTAGAAAAAAGTTACAAGTTACTGTTTATTTCCATTTAAAATTCTCAAAAGTTGCATAGAACTTCCTTCTCAAAATGGACTACCCATAGCCCCTATCATTTCCTTGCATATGTTTAAAAGCTGAAAAGACAACCATCATTTTTGCTATAATCAGGCTAAATTTTGCACCCTGTTAAATTTCAACCTGCCAGTTGTAATGATTCTTCACAACTCCTTAGAGTTATATTGGCAGTCAATATTTAATTACTGTGCCTGGAATTTAAAACAAACTATGACTACTTTGAAAATAGTACTCTGTTAGTACAAAGTCATAATGCAGTTAAGATTTGGGGTAAGACCCAGCATAACCACACAACAAATCCAACAAAACTCCAGAATTATTCTTTATGTTATTGTATATATTATATACCTATATATTAAATAGCATATTCAATATATATTAATTATTTTATATTCTTTCCTTTCCCTCTCAAGCTCCTTAACACCAGCTAACATCAGATTCTTAATCTTTTTCATTACCACTGTTTGCTTAGCGTTTGTCCTCATCTCTTTTGCAATTACTAGCCAGCAAAGGAAGATACTGACTCCTCACTATTTTCCTTTAACTTTACATATTTAAAATATAGGGAAGGAAGGGCAACTGGAGATCATTAAATACAAGTAAGTTTGATTCCCCCACCCAGCAATCCTTTCTACCCACCGGGTGGGACTTAGATACGGTCATCTAAGAGGAAGAGTAAGAAACTTATCACATCAAAGAGTAGTTTAAGGCTCCTCTTGTAAAGACACTTATGGCATCAACAGAGCTAAAAGACAACCAAAATATCATAATTTTTCCATTCCTAAAGTTTTATGGCACTTAGGATCCTCCATAAAACATATCCTTAGAAGACAGATGCCTAAGACTTCAGCCCGAGAGAACCTGAGAATCATGAGACACTTGCTTAGCCTCAATTATGAAAAAACTGCTCACCCTGGTGGTTCAGAAAAGCATTAGATATAATGACTCAACTATTTAGTTGCACATATGCAACTCTCAAATAATCACTGTCTTGAAAGTGTAATATACTCCTTTATAAACTTCATGTTTGAAGAATGTCATGAGAAAAATATTCCCCCTTCAACGCACTTCAGACTGGTCTTTAATGAATCCTGTCATTTATTTATTTACTCACTTTACCTGGGGGTGGGTGTATTTTTTTTTCATAGGAAGATTTCCTGTCACAATAAAGTACCACCTTAAAGTCTCTGAGTACCCGATAGTACTAAAACTTAGTCGTCTAACAAAGAAAAGCAATATGCTCCACTCTCTAAAGAGAAAAAATTCACGCACTTATCCTGTTGATATAAAGACCACTAAGCACTAATTCAGAGTAACATTACAGCTCTTAAAAGTAAATAAAAAGTAAAAATAAAACATCATCCAACATGCTTGCCTTTGTTTTAAAAAGTTAATAAATTCTTACTTTGGTAGATTTATTTTTGGGTGGGTAGGAGGAAAACATCTCCTTACTAAAAATTACATCTTCTTTTGAGCACAAAAATGCTATGAAGATTGCTTTGATGCATCTTGACTTTCAAATAGTTAGGAATGACAACCTTTTTGCTTCAAAACTGTGGGAGAGATCAATTGAGAGGTATTTCTTTACAGGAAATAGAACAACATAGATTCATAAAAGTACTGACTTCCTCTGCATTCCAAAGCATCGTTCAGAAAAGCTATCTATTCAAAGCATGTTCTGGAATGTTCATGGACACTTTTTCCCCGGTAAATAAAAGCACCAGGCCCAAACTCCAAATACTTTGGTCCACCTGGCCTTACGTTAAGCAAATCTCATTATCAGACTTGTGCTTTGGCTCTGTTCCTTTAGGTGACAGGAGTAATTCCTACCTACTTACCCTTTTAAGATATGAGAATTTTTAAAAAATCACATAAAATCTTTCACACTTACAAACGGCTATCATAAAAGTCAATGTGCTACACTATTATCACCTTGTATCAAGCACTGCTACTTCTGAATTAGGCTCAGACACTGGCTTTAAAAACACAAATCCTGAGGTTTTCCATCTGTGGTTACGTTTCTTGCTATAGTGGTTATGTTTCTTGCTATAGTTCTGTCCTGATAACTTGTCCTGCACACTCCAAAGATCTATCTTACTGATCCCTGGCCTGAAAAATCGAGTCTTTTATTTAATCCCTTCTCTCCCAATCAAAGAAAGGGGTAGAAGTCACACCACTCCAGCTTCCTGTAGACATATTAGGAATGAGATCATTCTTTTTACTTGAGGAATGATGCTACATAGTATGCAAAATAAAGGCAACCCATCTTGCTCTCTAATCTTTACTTCCCACAACACATAACCTGTGCGGTTGTTACCTAGAAAATCTGAAGGTCCCCGACAACTGATGTGTGTCAGTAACTGTCATAAAAATATCAGATCTAAGGCACAGACAGGAAAAACTTTATCTAGTTTGCAAGAAATAACCCTGCACTCCTCCAGCTACGGAGGGGTTTGGTATGTGCTGTCCCCCTTCTAGGGCCTGTACTGTGTCTTTGAGGAAAAGTGGCCTGGCCCCCAAAACACGCCCGGGGCAGCCCTCGAGCTGGATCGAGACCCTCCAGAGCAACGTCTGCACCCAACCCTGCGTCTCTCATTTCAGACACACCCCCCTCCACCCCGTGTTTCACAGGAGGTGTGGGCGCTCAACTCCTTCACTGTGGATAGGGGGACGCGAGGGGAGGCGGGCCGAGGCCTGAGCACCCATTTTGGAGGACTGGGGAGCTCGGCCCTTGGGGCTGTGCGGTTTGGAGGGCGGGAGCGAAGGGCGCACCCGCGGGAGGGGGAAGGAGGCCGGAGGGGGGGTCTCTCGTATTCGGGGGCGTGAGAGGAAGGCGGCGGGAAAGACTCCGGAGAGCGAGGTTTATCGGCGTGAGGTCTCCTTTTTGTTATTTGCTGAGGGATGGCAGGCGTGATGGGGGAGTCGCCCTCAGGACAGAGTCGGCAAGGGGGTCGCCGTCCCTTCCCCGGCGGGAGGAGGGGGTCACTGAGGACTTGGCGGAGGCCTCCCTCCAGCGTGGAGACAGTGACTGAAAAGCGAGGCGGGCTGAGTGCGCCGGGGCGCCGAATGCTGCCCCTCAAGCCCCGCGCGCGAGGCGTGGGACCGGGTGGGAGGGGATGGAGGAGGCCCCCGGCCCGGGAGGCGGGAAAGGCCCCAGAGCTCCGGGACGGGCGGCGGCTCCGGAGCCCCGGGTGGTGGCGGCGCGGGCCTGGCGAGCCCCGAGCCGGCCCGCGCCCTGAGGGCCGCGTGCGCCCCCGACTCCACTCCCCACTCTCCGTGGCCGCCCCCTCCCCCCCGCGGCTCCTCTCACCTGCACATGATCCGCCATTTTGCTCCATTCATGCTCCTCTCCGGCCCCCCCTCCCCCCCAGCGCGCACCTCGGCCGGGGCCGCTGCCGCCGCCGCCGCCGTCGCCGCTGCGCCTGCGCGCTGGGGGCCCGTCGCGCTACGCTCGTGGCGTAGCGCCGCTCGGCTGCGCAGGTCCTGGCGGCCCGGGCCGCGGTTGGAGAATGCGCAGCACCGCTGGGACGGCGTAGAGGCGCGGGCAACGTCAGCGGCCCGGAGACGCCGGGTGGGAGGAAGGAGAGGGCCGGGGGAGCGCGGAGGAGGGGCAGCTGGGGGAACAAAGCTTTGTTTACATGGTTCTTAAAGGGGCCGCGCTCGCTCCGGCGGGCGGCGCTGGCGTAGGAGTTGGCGCTGCCTTCTGCAGGTCTGCGTGGTGCGGGCTCCTGGATGGGCCGGGGTCTGTCCCCGCCCGGAACCCCTGCACCCTGTGCCTTCCTCTCTTCCCGAGTGTCTTCCCCCTGACTTGGCCCTGGACCCCCTCCCCACCCCCACCCCGCCGTGCCGCTATGGTGACACCGGCCCCGGGAGAGGTCCTGCTATGCGCCCACCGCCAGTAACCACCCACCTAGGATGTCTGCAGGATTCTTTACTTTCCTGGGCCCTGTTCTCAGCGGGGGCCGAATCTGTGTCTGTGTCTTCCTAGCTTAACGGACCAGGACCATTGCTCTCTGATCTGGGGTTTCACCAGCAACCCCAATAATGATCTCCTTGTTTTCATTTATGTCCTTTTCTTCTTGAAAAACATTCATGGAAATAGCGGCCAAATAGTGGTGGTGATCAAAATATACGGAAGGCACAGTTCTTTCTTCCCAAGGAGATTGTTATCTTAACCAGTCCTCTTGGCTGTCTCCTGAGAGGGGTCAGATGCTGGGAGAGGTGGTGGTGCTGGTGGTTAGGACCCCTGGGCTGAATCTGAGTGGGAAGGCCATCCCTCTGGGTCACATGAGGTCACTTGCTGCATTCGGAGGCCAATTCCAGTCTTTCCTACTAGGAATTATCTTTATTAGATAATGCCAATTCCTGTTTTCCACTGGATTCCTCCTCTCTGGCTTCCATTCAAGGCCCCCAGTCTAGATCTTGGCTGAATTCTGACGGCAATGATTGTTTGAAGTTTGTATTTACTGGGGGGGCGGTGGGGGGGGGTACAACGTGTGATGCAAATGATGCAATTTCCACACCCTTTCTGTTGTGGATATAGTGGACGGGCACTCAGTGTTCATTTCCACTTCCATCCTCCTAATGTGTCTTCCTGATTTGCAGAGGTAGGACACCTAAAAACTACATTACCCAGAGTTCTTTGGAGCTAGGGTTCTGTATGCAAGGTAGGCTGTGCTAATTAGATTGACTCAGAGATTTAGGAGGCAGAAGTGAGGTAGAGCTTTTGACTGTTCCTTTTGACCAGCCTGGCCCTTGATAAGTTGGACTGGTTTTGTTTTTGTTGTTTTTTTTTGCAATAACCTTGCAGTGTCAAACCATTAGCTCTGAGGGTATAAAGAGGCAGAGTAGTGGGTTCAGGGGCTTCCTGAGCTTGCATTGTGCAGCGGTATATTTATTCTTGGAGTCACAATCACAATGGCAGTCTTTGGATTCCCTACTTGACTGGGTAGAGGTAACAGCTTCCTGGGGAGCCAGGCCCCAATCTCTGTCTCCCCTGCCCCTTCTACCCCACACTTGTTTATTCCTTTGTCTTCCCCTTCTCAGTAAATGGTACCACCATTCATCTTGTCGCTCCAAATAAACACCCAGTTGTCATCTTTACTCCTTATATCTTATCAGTCCCCCACATCCAATCCACGTGCAAGTCCTGTAGAATCTATATCTAATATAGATCCAAATCTGGCCACTCTGTTCATCTCCACCGCTAACACCCTGGTCTAATCCACCATCACATTTCTCCTGTGCTCTCGTAATAGATTCTGAACTAGTTTCCCTGCTTCCTGTCTTGCTCCTAGATAATCCATTTCCTATAGATCTGCAGGGCATTCCTTTAAAATTATAATTCAGATGATTTACACCCCTACTTAAAATCCTTAAGTGGCCTCTCATTGCACTGAGAATCCAAATATTTGCTGTGTCTGAAGAGGTCACATGAGCTGACCTCATCTCTATCCTGCCTCCACTTGCTCATAGTGCACTGGTCATTCCTGCCTTCTTGCAATTCCTGGTATCCAGGGTGCTCCTGCCCCAGGGCCTTTGCACTTGTGGTAACTTCTGCCTGGAATCTTTTCCCCTCAGATCTTTAAATGGCTGGTTTCCTCTTGTCATTGACTTCTCTGTTCAGTCCTCACCTCTTCCCAGAGGCTTTTCTCACCACCCTATTGAAAGTTGTCCCCTCACCTGAATGAATGAACTTCTAGTCTTATTCTAGGACATGTGTGGGGCTCATATGAGAACATAAGGCATGTTAGTGTTATATCAATGTTAAGTTTGAAGTTTATATTTACTGGGGGCTACAACGTGTGATGCGAATGATGCCAATTACACACCCTTTCTGTTGTGGATATATGGACTGGCACTCGGTGTTCATTCATGTTCATTATGTTATGTTATGTCATAGGCTCTTCCTCTCAGAGGGTTTCCAGAACTGGGTTCTTTCTGTTCTTAGTACTGAGAAAAGTGATATACTTAATGGAGAAGGGGAGGGGAGGATACAAATGGAACTCAAGAGACTGGTGTTGTCTCCTCCCCCCCACAGTCAGAAACCCCTCAGAGTCGGGGAGGCAGGGATGGGATCTTTCAGAATCTCTGCTCACTTTTTTGCTCAGTCCTTCCTCTTTCTGAGGCCCACATCAGCTCCCTGCCCATCTTGTGCCTACTTCCCTGTCGTGTGTTCAGAGCTACTTCTTGGGCAGGTGTTCTCACCTGTACATCGTTTGGGGTTACCTAATTCGGAAGCCTGCCCAACGGGTCAGACACAGCCTCTGCTGCTTCTTCCTTTGTTCCTCCCAAAGATAAGCTCACAAGCCCTTTTGTGTTAGGATTTTGTTGCTAATCACTGCAGAAGAATAGTAACCAAAAGTTGCAAAGTTCATGGAGCTGTGGTCTCTGGTCTGTGATTCCTGTGACTCTTGCTGAGAGAAACCATTGTCAAGGAAAGGGTCCTGGTGGCTTATATTGAGGCAGAGGTGGGATTGCGGTGCCCCTTTCTTTCCAATGAAAGCAAAGAGAAGCCAAGAGGCACCCCCAAGCCCCACCCGTGCCTCTATATAAACCACCGGGATCCTTTCTCTACCCATCATTGGTGCCTGGGGATCCTAAGGACCTCTAATGCTCTGCTCCTCTGCTGTGTCATGGAGCAGTGTCTTTGGGCTCCTGCTCACAGGGCTCCCCCATGGCTAGGCAGCTGGTACTGGGGTTAGTGCTTCCACTTCAGAGTCCCCATAAATCCTGCTAGGGCAAGTGGAAGGGGCCTTGAAGGACTCAAGGGTGTTGCTCTTGGTACACTCTTGCTATCGTATCTTCTGTAGACTATGGCCACAGGAGGAGAACTTCTCCAGCTTCTCCTGACAAGGGATGAGATTGGGGTGGGGGGGGTGTCTGGATTGCCTGGGGTTCAGGCCTCCAGGTTTAAACAGTTTTCAAGTAATCTGGTAAGCTCGGGTGCCCCCCTGTGGTTCCTAGTGGAATATGCCCAGCTTGCCTTCAGGGAAGGCGATCTGAGCAGTGGTGGGAACATCTGCTATTGCCTTGCTACTCAACGTGCCGTCTGGCCCACCCAGCAGCAGCGTCAGCATCTCAGGGCTCACTCCAGACCTACTTGATTGAAATCTGCACTTCTAACAAGATCTGCACATTACAGTTTGAAAGGCACTGCTCTGGCAGCCCCCAGGACGGTCCACAAGCTAAAGACCATGCAAGCACCCAGGCATACTTGGCTCTCCTTAGGGACTAGGGAGACAGAATAGGCCACATCCCATTTCTATACCCCAAACCACTTCCCAAGATGTGCTTTTCCCACAACAACATTCTTGGTATTCCCTTGGGCTTTGGATCAACCTGTTCAAAGCCAGGCAGTAGGGCTGAAGGCTGTGAGCTTGAAGTGACTCAGCTGGCTCCTCCCAGGGCTCATAACATTAATCCTTTCAAGCTGTTTTGGTCCAGCATATAGCATGTGCAGCAGAAGGCCTGAGATGTGCACGGCTCTGCTCTCCTCACCAGGGCAACTGAACCCCTGTGGTAGAGGAAATGGGCCCTTTAATACAAGCACCCATTATGGGAAGAACCCCAAGAGTGCTGGTCTAATTCTCAGTTTTCCCCAACATTTCTACACTGCACCTCCATCCAGATTGCCTCTCTAAGCCGTCTGGCTCTAAGTTAAATTTCTTCGGGGAGCCTGGATGTCCCCAAAGCAACGTAACTTGTGTGGAGTTGGGATTCCACTAAGCAAAATGTTGAATTAAAGACCAGGAGCCCTGGGCTTTACTTTCTCCTCTGCCCGCCACGAGCTCTGTGCCCACAGGCAAGTTGCAAACAGGTGTGTTCATACCTGCCCTGCCTTTGCCAAGGAATACTGTGGCTGGTGAAACTGTGAGTCTGCAAGCTTTGGTAATGATGAAGCACTTTTGTTTTAGTAACTATGAAGCATTTTAAAAATATATATTAACACATTACCACACTAGAAAACAAAATTTTTTCCTTGGGGCCACAATGTTTTTTTTTATTACAAAAATAGAATAAAAACTTCAAGAACAAAACAATTCTTTCTAATTTAATGAAAAATTTGTTATTTTGTTTTCTGTGCGTGAGTTATGTGCCACTTGAAAGATAGTTCACGAGGCTCCCAAGGTGAAGAGATGTGTGAGTTACATATGCTTCACATGAGGCCCTGGGCTCAAAACTAGCGTGAGTTAAATACAACTCACATGACAGTTCATGTGTTAAAGTCATTGCTCTTGTAACTTGAGCTAATCTCCCGATGAAACCCGAGTGTCTTTCTAATGCTCAGGAAGGCTGGAAAAAAGCCAAAATCCAACAGTTTAGATGTACTTGGGGAGTAAATCCCTTCTCCAGAAGGGATGTTCATGTTTCTGGAATCTTCACAGGGGTGGTGT
Organism: Eulemur rufifrons; assembly: GCF_041146395.1. Classification (NCBI taxonomy): domain Eukaryota; kingdom Metazoa; phylum Chordata; class Mammalia; order Primates; family Lemuridae; genus Eulemur; species Eulemur rufifrons. Next base: position 8,947,212 of record NC_090994.1, read on the forward strand.
AAGCGTATGTTGCCGTGAGCAGGCAGAGAGTGCTCCCAGGCAGTGAAACAGTTGCATCTGTGTGTGTGTGTGTGTGTGAGAGAGCGTGAGAGAGAGAAAGTGGTATTGGTTAGGGTGCACATGTGTCTCTGTGTGCAGTGCTGTGTGTGAGGTTCAGCTATGAGAGTTGAGAAACCTGGGTTCCAATTTGGTGGCCTTGGGTGAGTCCCTCAGGCAGACCTTTCTGAGCCCTGGTTTCCTTATTTTTGAGTTTAGTGTGTTGGGTGGTTGTCTTTTCCAGCTGTCTTGCTCAGCATCCAGCCTGGGGGCACAGGGAGGGGACTTCTGCTAGTGGCTTTACTGTGCAATTTGCATTCTAGGTCTCTTCCTCCCTGTGGTGCAGCCATTCTTTGGTGGTGCCTGCCCGTGCTGGCTTTCTGCACTGGACTTGCTGCTCACTGAAGAGCTGGCATTTGGCTTTCTGGAAATTGTCTCTAACTCACTGGAAATGCAGGAAGCTTGAGCATGAAACTCACTCAGCAAAAAAAAAAAAAAAAAAAAAGGCGCACACACAAGAAACCACAAGGCCTATCAGCCTGTCGTCATCGAGCAAACTAGAATAGAGCAGAAAACTCTAGGCAGAGAGGAAATGAACTTGAGAGAAGGGGAACACACAGCAGAGAAGAGAGAGGAAAGAGGGTGGGAGTGGAAGGACAGAGCTGAAGCCGGGGCAGCGAGATGGTGAGAGGATGGGCGAGGAGGCGGTGAAGCTCGGCTGCCTGTACCTTCAGCAGCAGCAGACGTTTGGAAAGGTGGGAGCCGTGAGGCTGGGGCTGCTAGAAACCTCTGAGGGTGGAGAGGGAGTTGGGTGTCCCAGAACCTTTATAGGTTCCACCAAGATGGACAGAGACACCTCAGCAGGGCTCTTTCCTTACCAGATGTTGCCTCTAAACCAGGTCCAAACTAGGCCCCAAACTGTGCTGTTTACGGATGGCTGTTTGCCCTAGGGCGTGGGGGGAGGGTAGTGACTTAACCTCTTGCCTCTGTCTGGCTCTCTTGCTATGTTGAGTTCTTCTCGTAGGGACAACTTAAAGAGAATGGAAGGAACAGCTGGGGGTACAGTTTGGGATGACAGTGGAGGTTCCCTCTCCCTTCCCCACCTCTGTGAGATGCATTTGGCTGGTGTGAAGCTTGGGCAGGGGCCTCTGGGAGCCGGGACCCCAGCCTGTCCATCTTCCTCCTTCTCTGGCCTCCTTGGATGAGGAAGTCCTCTTCCCTCAGCTGACCTGCACAGAGAGGAACCTCTTTCTCTCTCTCTTGTGGCCCAGTCTGTCACGCAGTGAGGCAGAACGGTTCAGGAGGGTGGAGAGAAGGTCCTGGAGATGGGGCCCCTTCGGGACTTCACACAGATCAAGAATGAGGTCTCCAGCCTGGGCCCCACGCTGCCCTCCTCCCTCCTTCCTCCGGGCTTCGGTGACTCACTGGCTTTTCTCCTCTAGACTGGTGTCTGCTGGGGTTGGGCCTGCCTGGCCGTCTTGCGGCCTGCACCTGTGGGGCTTGTTGCTGTGCTGTGTCACACCCTGGGCAATCTCTCTGCTCTTGCAGCTCTATTTCGTGGTTGCTTGCAGCTGATCTCCACTTTCTAATTCCTGTGGTCCCTGTCATCCTGTCCACCTCCGTGGCTGTCCTGTCCATCCCTCTCCCCCAGCTTCTCTTCTCCTTTTTGCTCACAATTGCTCCCTCTCTGGGTGTCCCTCCCGGCACCCCGCCGCCCATGCGTCTGGGCTCAGAAATGGCGCCGGTTCGGGGCCGTGCTGTACGGAGGGTCGGGCTGTGCCCTGGCCCGGCTGGAGCTCCAGGACAGTCCGGAGAAGCCACCACGCCGGGGAGGAGAGGCTGCCCGGAGGGTTATCCGCCTCAGTGACTGCCTGCGGGTGGCCAAGGCAGATGGGGAGGCCAGCAGTCCCCGGGACACCAGCGCCTTCTTCCTGGAGACCAAGGAGCGCCTGTACCTGCTGGCGGCCCCCGCTACAGAGCGTGGCGACTGGATGCAGGCCATCTGCCTGCTGGCCTTCCCTGTGAGTCAACCAGGGCTGCAGAAAGGGGACAGGGGCATGCGGGGTGGGAGCACTAAATACTTCCTGTGGGCAGGGGTTAGGAGAGTCAAGGTCAGGATGTGGCAGGGCCAGCAGGCTGGGTGTGCCCTGAGAGAAGGCCTGGGCTTGGGGTGGCCCTGGGATTGGGGATGGTGGTGAGACTTGGGGCTTCCTCTCCAGGGGCAGAGGAAGGAGCTGTCGGGGCCAGAGGGGAGGAGCAGCCAGCCTTGCATGGAGGAGAATGAACTGTACAGCAGCGCGGTCTCAGGTGAGGGGCAGGGGCTGCCCTGTGCTCCCTGGGGCGCTGTCCTCGGGGCAAGATTGGGAGGAGGTGTCAGGCCTGGGTCTTCCTGCCTTGTGGTTGCCCCCAGCTGGGGCCAGCCCCCTTCTCAGCCTCTCCCCCTCACTTCCGGGTGTGGCCCAAGGTCGGGGAGCCTGGCCTGCCTTGCATGTTGCCCACTGTGCACCCCGTGTTGCTCAGGCCCTGCTGGTGGGAGAGGTGAGGAGCTGGTGGATAGAGGAGAAACTGTCCCCAGCCTTCCACCCAAGCTCAACCCACACGGGACACGATGGGCATCGGCAGTGGGAGGGCAAGGTCAGGCTTCACCCGCAGCTGTGGCAGTAGGGATTGGGGAGGCGGCTGCTGTGCGGTGAGAGGTGGGGTGGAGAAGACAGGCTGTGGCTCTGGCGACAGCAGCAGGAAGGATGTGGGCTTGAGTTTGGGTGGATGTGGCCAGGGGCATGGTACCTACCTGGGTAGGGGGCAGAGGTACCTGGCATTTTGGGGACTGTGACCCAGCAGGGAGCAGCTCGGCCTTCAAGATCCAGGCTGGGGTCATGGACACACAGATAATACTTTTTCTAGAAACCTTCTGGCATGCTCATTTAGAACCGGGTGGTACGAGGCAGGCCAGCAGTTTCCCATTAACTGCCTTCTCCTCTCTCCTCTCCTCCCCAGTGGTCCCCTGCAAGGCATTTGCCGTGATCATGAGACCTACAGAAGCCAGTGAGAGATGCCGCCTCCGGGGATCCTATACCCTGCGCGCTGGGGAGAGTGCCCTGGAGCTGTGGGGCGGCCCTGAGCCAGGCTCCCGGCTGTATGAGTGGCCCTACAGGTTTCTGCGGCGCTTCGGGAGGGACAAGGTGAGAGGCTGTTGCGTGGGGCAGGCCAAGAGAAAGGATGAGCTGTGAACAAAGAGAGGTGGTCAGGGAGGGGCAGAAGGGGCAGGCGAGGGAAGAAGAAAGGGGATGGCAGAGAAGCAGGGGAGGAAGAGGAGAGGCCAAGGAGAGGCACATGTGTGGGAGGGGAGAGTGATGAGGTGCTGCAGGTGGGAGAGCAGGAAGGAGAATGAACAGAGGTGGAGAGGTCAGAGGGGTGAATGGTGGCTGAACTGATGCCAAGCTGCAAACTTGAACGAGTGGAAAGGGGCATGAGTAGGGGAGAGAGGGAAGTCTTTGCTTGGAAGGAAAAACCATGGAGGGAGAAGTCCTGGGCAGGGTAAACGGGAGACCAAGGGCCTGTGGTTGGAGTGGGGCCCAGGGAAAGCAACCCTGCCTGTGTCCCGGTCAGTAACCTCCTTTTCCCCCGGCCCAGGTAACGTTTTCCTTCGAGGCAGGCCGGCGCTGCATCTCTGGAGAAGGCAACTTTGAGTTTGAAACCCGGCAAGGCAACGAGATCTTCCTGGCCCTGGAAGAGGCCATCTCTGCCCAGAAGAATGCCGCTCCTTCTGGGCCCCACCCGCAGCCAGCCACAATCCCCACCGCGCTGCCCCGGCCCCACGACTCGCTTCCACCTCCTTCGCCCAACACACTGGTGCCTGCCCCACAGCCTCCAGGCCCAGAGGGAGAGTACGCGGTGCCCTTCGATGCAGTGGCCCGGTCCTTGGGGAAGAGCCTCAGGGGCATCATCGTAGGCCCTCCCCAGATCCCGGCCGACCCTCTGTACGACAGCATTGAAGAGGACCCACGCCCTCAACCTGACCACATCTACGATGAGCCTGAGGGAGTGGCTGCTCTGTCCCTGTATGACAGCCCGCAGGCACCCAGGCATAAGGCGAAGAGGAGGCAGGCCACAGCTGAAGGGGACCCTAGCGGCCTCCAGCATGTCCACCCAGCCAGGAAGGATTTCTCTCTCTCTGGCTGGCAGCCGGGAACCGAGTATGACAATGTTGTACTTAAGAAAGGCCCAAAGTGACAGAGATGCAGGCCACATTGAAGTGTACACCGGGGAGGAGGAGACAGCCACCTCCCCTTCTGTCTTCTGCTGGTGACTTCTCTTGGCCACTGCATCAGAAAAACCTCCTCTGCTCTTTCCTGGGCCTGCCGTAGTGTGGTGTGGTCTGATGGGCCGTCCCTCCCAGGGCCGGCTGGGTGAGTCACCACCTGAAGCAGGAAGAATGCTCTGGAGAGACCCACCCTCCTCCTACTCCTTTCCCACTTCCTTCTCTTTCTTTCCCGGGCTTAGAGGGAAGCTGGGGCATTTAGGGCAGAGGACAAAAGGATGTCAGCAAATCGCCCTGGTTCCTTGGCTTGTGCAGGCCTCCTGCCTGCTTTTGGCTCCTTCAGGGGGCCACCCTGGCTCCAGGCACCCAGGAGATGGCTGCAGCTTTCTGCAGGTTTTGGATTTCTCTGTGACATTAAAGCATTTTTGAAACATTTTCCTGTAGCCTGAGTGCTGTGGGGGTGGGGATGGGACAGCCACACCATCCTGGGGTGAAGGCCCCAATCGACCCCCGATCACGTCCTCTCCCAGCTGCAAGGTCCTCCCTGGGCCTCGGCTGGGTCCTGAGCATCTGTTCACAGAGGTGGAGGCCCGTGGAAGTCAGGGTGCCTTGGGAAAGGTATTCAAGCTTGTCTGCTCAGTGCTAGGACAAGGTCAACGCCAGAAAAGTGGTGGGGGTGGAGCGTGGGGGAAGCTGGACTGCAAGAAAGGACAGAACTGGGATTTATTGATATTCTGAGCGCTAGGAATGGGGCTCACCTGCTGGGTGGTCCTGGGCCAACCCTTCCCTGCCCTGAGATTTTTCCCCCCCTTTTTGTCTGTAAAAGGAGGGGGTTGCACTGTGTGGGTCCTGAGAACCCTTCCAGCTCTCTGATTCCCCATCGGCCACGGGAGATCCCAGGTCCCAGCATATCCCATTTCGCCACAGGTCAGCCTCTGTCCTTGTGGTCTCTCCTCGTCAAAACCCGCTTTCCTGGAAGGGCATGCCCACAGAACTCTGCTGTCAGCCCGGCCAGCCAATACAGAACTGTGTGAGGCTACAGACTGCATATAGCCCAGAAAGGGAGGTGACAAAGCACAGGTGTCTGTCACAAGAGGGGGACGTAAGTGCTACGAGAGGCCAAACAGAGCTGTGAGCTTTAGAGAGAGAATTTGTTGGGAGCCCAAGAAAGACTTCATTTTTTCCCCCATGTGTTAAGTTCAAGATTAGAAAGTCTTCATATTGAAGGTGGCATTTAAGATGGACCTTTGTGGGTGGGAAGGAATTCAGTGGAGATTAAGGGGGTGTGAAGGAGCGTTCTGGGTAGAAGTAAGACAGAAACCACGAAGGAGGTGCAGATGTGTTCAGGATGGAGTTCTGCGCTCAGAGTGGAGGGAACGTGCGAGAATCTCGGGAATGCAGATTCTGACCATGTTTTGGGGGAATTTGTACCTCATCAGAGGGGAGGGAACAGCGATGGCTTTTGAGCAGGGAGTCCCGTAAGAGCTGAGCTTTGGGGCAGTAACCCCAATAGCCCTGGAGAAGATAGACTTGGGGTGGGATAGGGTAGGTTGGGGCTGAATTCAAAGGGGGAAATTCAGAAAAGACAGGGTGGAAAGATGTCATAGAGGTGGCACCTGTAGGTCCGGAGTCATATGTTGGATATGGAACACAGAGAAAGAGGGTTTTTAGAGAGACTCAGGATTTGAGGACAAGATGAGCTTGGTTTCTGGCGTGTCAAGGTGAGGGTGGCTGGGATCCATGCGGCCGGAGGAGCACGGCAGAAGCTGGACAGAGGAGCTAGAGCGTAGGAGGGAGTGAGGTGTAGACGTTCGGGTTGGCTCCAGCCTCTCAGGTGTGCCGTGACCTAAGTTTTGCGTCACACTGTGGCTTTGCCCCTCTTCGAAGGAATCTGAGCAGTGGGTGAGTGGGCTGGAGGGAGCGGTCCCCTGCCCTGGATCTCGTGTCCGTGCGGAAGGGCTGCCCCCTGCTGGCGCCGTCCATTCCCAGCCGAGGACCCGCCGGAGGCAGGAAAGCCTGCGGCCGCCAAGGATTTGAGTGTTTCCCCTGCTCAGGCCTGGGGTGGGAGTCGAGGCACGTTTCCGATTTCCTCGGGCGGCACTAGACGTGGCCGTCCCGGCTCTGCCCAGCAGGGGGCAGTGTGAGCCTGCGGGAAGGGCCGCTGGGGGCTCGGCGGCCGCCGGGCTCGCGGGCTCGGCCTGAGGGAAGGAAGGACTCGACTGTCTGAAGGGCTCGGGGATGATTTGAGGAACCTGCCTGTCAGAGCTGGTCCCTTCAGACCCTCCGAATCCCGCTCTCAGCCGGGCGGACGCTGCCTGCAAGAGGTGCGGGTCCCAAGCCGGACATTTCCCCTCGCAGCCCCTGCCCCCACCTTCCAGGGCCCGGGACTTCCGCATTCTTCCCTCAGAAGGGGAAGTGGTAGATGGGGGCCCTCGGGAAAGGTGGGGTACGGGCCGGCGGGACAGGGGAAGTAGGACGTTTGGGGAAGTCGGGGGCGTAATGAAAGTTCTCGGGACAGTTGTTGAGGACACGCTGACCATGCCATCAAAGTTTCTCTCAGAAGACGTGATCCGGCCTGTGGTGGGTCAGCGCCACGGCAGACACTGCCGTCACCCGCGATGTGCCCGTCACTCCTGCATTCAACAAGTGCCACTAGGAGCAGCTCCCATGGACTAGCCCCAGCCAGGAGCTGGGGAGCGACACAGACCCGTCCCCACCCCCAGGGAGCCCGAATGGATGAAGGAAGGGGTTCGCCTGAGGGATCAGCGTCCTCTGACACACGGAGGTGAAGCCCTCCTTGGCGTGATTCTGGGCCACCCAGGCCGGCCGGGGCCAATTCTAGGTAAGGAGACAGACGGTCCTCCACAGGCACAGGGCCAGGTAAGATCGAGTGACAGGGCCACCAAGAAAGGGTCTTTTGGCTCCAGGGTCTGCTGCCTGGCACCTGTTGATACCATGAGAAGCTTCCCTGTGACCTGGTCTCGTTTGCTGATTATTGTGCACAGGTGACGTCCGGGCAGGTAAGAATGCATCACACCTGGTACCCAGCAGAGACGTTGATGCAGATTGATAGACAGCAGCTGTGCACACACACGCACACCACATCACCCTTCCTGTTGCTTTTCTTCTCTGTCTCTGTTGCTGCCCCTTGGAATGTCTTTTTCCAGAGCGTATGAGTGGTGTGTGGGGGTGGGGTGGGGCTGGGGTCCACCGTGTAAGCCTGTGACAGTGGGGGTGGCCAGGCCGTCGGGTGAGTTCCCACCTGGAGCTTCAGAATCTGTAGAGGCCAAGCTTGCTGGGCCACCCCCCCCCCGCCCGCTACCTCCCGGCTCCTCCCTGATAGCTCCACTCAAGCTGTTGCTGCCACCACTTTTCAGCTGTGATGCTAACCAGCCTCCTGCCTCCTGCCTCTCGGGCGCTGATTCAATTAGCCAAGGTGCCCGCCTCCTGCAAGGGCCATTTATAAAACCGACTGGGCAGCTGGAGATCTCGGGCAGGGTGGGGGTGGGATGCTAGTGGGGAGGCCAGCTAGCTGGAAGGAGGAGGCGGAGGGACGAGAGGAGCTGGGAGAGGGGGTCTGATCTGATTAGGTGTCAGGCATGGGCAGGGGCTGTCCATCACTGCCCGGCTCCCCTCCCAGGCAGATCCCATCCTGGCCGGCGCAGAGCAGACTCCGTCGCTCCCCAGGGTCTGGCCAGGCCTGCCTCCGTCCTCCTTGCCCCTCCTGCTCCCACCTCTGGAGCCCTCTTCTTGGCACCAGCTCCTGGATCTCTGGGCCAGAGGCTGGTGGGGGCCGAGGGGGTTGGCTAGGGGAGCGCTGGGTTCTGCTGGATTTGTGGGGGAGCTGGGGTGCCAGTGCTGGGCTAAGTAATTCTGAGACTGGCACCCAGGGCAGGGTCAGCCTTGTGTATCCAGGTGTCTGATCTGAGCGGCACTGGTGGGGTTGGGGTGAGAGGTATTTGCAAGGGGCACCAGCATTTAGAATGAAAAGAGTGTTCTCGAGCTTGCATAGCATGACCTTGTTTGCAAACTGCTTCGGGGACAGTTGAGTGTCCACAGTTAGGTACACAGACTGCAGCCTGGCTGCTTGGATCCAAAATCTGGTTCTGCAATTGCTGTGTCTTTGGGTATGTGTCTCTGTTTCTACATGTGTAAAAGGAAGACAATGGGCTGGGCGCAGTGGCTAACACCTGTAATCCTAGCACTCTGGGAGGATCTCTTGAGCCCAGGAGTTTTTGGTTGCTGTGAGCTAGGCTGATGCTGTGACACTCGGGCCGGGGCAACAAAGGGAGACTCTGTCTTAAAAAAAAAAAAACAAAAACGGCAGATGATGATAACATGTCTCAGAGGCATGGGGGGAAGGTGAAATGACTGAGTAAATGCACGGCTCTGAGAACAGTGCCTGACACACACAGCTCTGGTGTTACTCGTGGTCTCATTTTACTTCCAACAGCTCTGCCAGGGGTGCAGGGTGAGACATCCCCATTTTACCAACAGTGGAAGGGAGGGGTGGAGAGCAGAGTTCCTCCTTGTCTTTGGAGGGTGAACTTAGGCTTTGTGGAGGTGGAAGGACTAGGTTGGGAAGGAAGAAAAGCAGAAGGGTGTTGCAGGGGAGGGGAGGAGGGCCACGTCAATGGCCCTTTAGCCACTGGACGGGGGGGTCTCTTATCTGGGGCGAGTTTGCACACCTGGACAGGGCAATGCTTGAGTGCCCCATTATGCCCAGAAATGGGTGAGCTTGGACAGGAAGCTGCTTCATGGATGAGAAGACCTTGGGCTTGAGGCAAGGGTGGAGAACAGGCAGCCACAGGGGACATCTCCTCCCTTGTCTGAGCTGCCACATCCACCCTTGGCTTGGCAGTGGGCACTTCAGGGCACGGACGCAGGCTCCTTGCTGGGGAGGAGCACCCGGTCCAGTTGCCCCTGTGGCCACTGCCCTGCCGCCTGCAAGAGGAGCTCTGGGAATATGAACAGTTCTAAGAGGAGGAAGCTGGGGAGCAATTAGGCAGAAAGGGGCCAAGAGAACATTCTGAAGGAGGGTTGCCATCTCCCCCATGGGACTGCAGATGTCCAAAGGGCAGGCTTCATTCTTTATCTAATTCATCGTTATGTCCCTGACACTTAGCACAATGCCTGGCACAAGGTAGGCACAAATAAGTGGCTCTTGATTGAAAGAATAAACAAAGCTCACTTTGCTTGCTGGGGGACACAGGTGCTCTCCAGTGTGGAATGATTTGTGGCCAGCGCCCTGGAGAACTCCCCACCCGGAAGCATCTGCCCTGCTGACGCCAAGAATCCCACCATTTGTATTTTGGATGAGATTCCTTCCCTCCCTTTTATAATGCAAATGACCTGGGGTGGGGCATGAGTGGATTAAATGAGGTCACTAGGGTCCCAAGGAGGGGCTGAAGGTGAGAATGGCCCTGACCAGGGCCTGGAATATGGGAGCCATTTGGTGCTGCACCTCTGGTATACCCTAAAAGCCTGGCAGCCAGGCCTGTGGATAGAGGAGGTGCCGACGGGGCTGGGCTTGGGCACATTTTACCAGCCTGTGCCCCCCTCTCTCCCTGTGCCTATCTCCTTGCTGCAGCCCCCTTCTGCACAGGCTGGGCCTTCCAGGGGCCCCAGGGCTGAGAAACCCCCTCATCACTGAGATTTCAAGGAGTGAGATGTCTGAGCCAGAAGGGGCCTTAGCAACACTCCAGCCTAAGTCCTTATTTTCCACTATGGACACTGAGGCCAAGTTTTAAAAATCTTTTTTAAATCCCCCTTGGATGTATTTACATTTTATGAGGATTTGTTTATGGTTGTGCTTGACACAAAGGACTAAATCAGTGATTTTGAGGCTTCCTCCTTGCACGGGGAGATCATTTTTGACCTTTTATGTGGATAGTGGAGGAGCAGACTGGTAGGGGATTCCGGATTGCCTACTCTACCTTCCTGCCAGGGCCACTAGCTCTGAGCAAAGATTCCTTCCCCCTAATGCCAGCCCTGCAAGTCTGGGAGCGTTGCCCGGGGGAGCGAGCGAGGGGCCCAGGTTAGTCGAGGGCCACTGAGACCGAGGCTGCTGGTTACCTCGCTGACCCATCCTGGAAGGAAAGCCATGTGGACTCTTTCCATTTTCCTCTGTAACTACCTCCCCATGTGACCCTTGGCCCTGACCCCAGGGGGTAGCTTTCCTCAGCAGGCAACTTCAAAGCAGGGTGCTGCAGCCAGCTCCCAGCTCCGGTTCCTGCTTCCACCTTTAGACAGGAAAGACTGGTGCACCAAGATGTATGGGGTGCTGGGGCTCGGGGCTGATGGGAGGGCGCAGAGGTGAGCTGAGATGGGTCTGGTTGAACAGGCAGGTGTGGACATATGAAGGAACAACTGGGGCAGGGACTGGGAACGGCCCCAGAGGTCCCACAGTGATGGGGTGGGGGTCACCTATGAGAGTCTCAGAGCCAGACTTCCAGGGTCTGTGCCCTCAGGGTGACTCGGGCAAAATTGACTGGCTAACTCTATAGTTAGTTCTTTGTTTTTGGAAAGTCATCAGCACAGCAAGGCAGCAGAAATGACTTTGCCAGGAGGCAGTGTAGAAAATATGGGTTCAGAGTCTTAATTTGAACATGTACTGGGGGCCACTGCTGGGATTCAGACATGTCTGGAGAAATGGTAGTGTGGGTCCAATAGCGTGAGGGACAGAGGAGCTCCCTGGGAAAGAACTTATCCTAAAGGAAGGAGATAGCATTGCAGGTTCTCTGTGCATGCTTATGCAGCTTGAACAATGAACAACTTTAGGAGGCGCCATTTGCAATGAGGGCTCAGGCAAGCACAACAAACTTGACCAAGGAATAAAGAGCAAGTTGTCAGGGAGATGGGGTGTTCTGAGGATGGATAGTGTCTATAGGGCCACCATGTCCAGCTGTACAAGCTGTATACTGCACAAACCGAGGAGGCACCATTAGCCCACAGTGGAGCTGTATCTGGGTTTCTGTCTTTGGGACTTGTCTCTCAGCAGCCCTCTTTCACTTAGAGCTCTTAAGGCCTTTGGGCACTTGCCGCACGTTTGGGCACTCCTCTAGTTGAGGTTAAGACAGAAAAGGGAAGGTGACAATTTCTTGACTTTACTACGGGATGCGAGGTACTGTCAGCAGATCCAAGCTCAGGCAGCCTCAGGAGTTTGTGAGTTTGTGATGCTCTTGGTGGAGGTGGCACCAGTGCCAGAAGGCAGACAGCCAGCCCCTGGGGACAGCCACAAATACCTGGGAGGCATTTTTCATGGACTAGTGTCCTTCATTAGCAGGTGCTTGCAGGTGGCTGTGAAATCCGGCTTCACCCTTCCTTGAAAGCTGGGCTTAGAGCTGTCCCCCAGTCCAACTGCCTCTTCTCCCTCCGGTCCCAGCTGGGCTCCCTGTCCTTCAGCTACCAGGAATGTCTGTCTCCAAGTGCAAATCATCCCTGGCCGGACCCTTCTCCGGCTTCGCACAGCATTCTTCCTTGTTGCTCCTCTCCGCCGTGAGCCTGGTCCTCTTTGTTCCTTTACAAAGGGAGTCATGGACACAGAGGTCTCTCTTCAAGGAAGGGAGAGGGAGACAGCCGCTTTTGTTCGTGGAAGTCACAATTAGCTGAGGAGGCTGCTTTTTGTCATAGAATGTCACATCATCCCCAACACTCAGAGGGCTGCCTGGGGGAACAGTGGCCATGACCCTTCCCAGGGCGCAGGGCTTCTGAGGGTCTAGGGCATCCTCAGTTCTCCTTTGTTCAAGATATGGGTGTTATTTGTGTTCTACAGATGAGGACACTGAGTTTGGAGAAACGGGATTCCTGGCCCCGGCCACCCAGGCTCATAAGTGGCCATGCTGGGATTCGGCCAAGCCCTTCCCCGCACAGCAGGCAGCCTGCTTGCCAATGCTGCGTGTTCCTTTGTGACTTGAAGACTTCCAAGAGGCAGTGTAGCAGGGTGGCAAGAGAACTGCCTCCAGGGCCTCTTTCCCTGACCACTGTGCAACAGGACAAGTTACGTCACTGCTCTGAACCTCAGTTTTCTTTTCTGGGAGATAGGGTTAGTGGTACCCGTTGACCTCATGTGGTTGTCCTGTGGCCTAAATAAGATCACAGGAAGGTGGAAGTTGTGCACCTCTATTCAATTGTAAGTGATTGTCATTCTCCAGAGTCACTGATGGCAAGCAAATGCCTACATTTTTCTCAGCTCATGTCTCAGGGGTCATTGGAGCTTCCATGAGGCATCAGACTGAGAGCAATGAGGATGGGACAGGGGACGGGCCCACCGAGGGGACGGGGTATGAGACTCTTAGACTTACCTGTTGCTAGCTCAGCCACCTCCTTTGCAAGTGGCCCAGGGCACGGGGAGGCTTTGGTGTCTGTAGGCAGCTTGCAAGGCACCCAAGGGTTGGCCTCTGGATCCTTTAAGAGGCTGCCCCCAAATTAGCCGGGCAGAGGGGCTGAGGCAGGAGGATGGCTGGAGCCCAGGAGTTCGATGCTGCAGTGAGCTATGATGGCGCCACTGCATTCTAGCCTTGGCGACAGAGCAAGACCCTGTCTCTAAAAAATAAAAATAAATAAAAGAGGCTGCCCCTTCCTGCTGATCCAGGCAGGTGGACAGATGATGGATGGCTGGAGGAGGAGGGGATCAGAGCTGGAAGAAGAATGGGACGGAGAACTGACCAGTCTGCAAAATCTCCAGCAGATCAATGGAGACCATCTGGCTGGAGGGCCTGCACTTAGGGGCCGGCGGCTAGTGCTGGGGCTCCCTGGAGCCTTTATACCTGCCCTGCCCCCATAGAAGAGAACAGTCCTGGCTGGAGCCCTCGCCCTGACTTTAGGACAGCCCAGAAGCCCTCGCTGCTGAACCCAACCCCAGCGAGGCTCTTTCTAAGACATTGTGGGTTGTGATCTGAGTGAATGTGCTGGCAGTTTAAGGTGTGTCCCTGACAACACTAAGCAGGTGGGGTTGAGAGGGTGTACTCCTATTGCAGTGTCTGCATGAGGTCACATTCTGAATGTCCCCAGGCTTATCATTGCTGGCGCCTGCAGGTACCCTTAGGTCACTGCTGGCTGGGGCCTTCCTCCTGTCCGCAGGACGGGGGCTGCAGAGGGGCAGCCCTGCTACACCATGGGCTCCTTTTTTAGGAGGTCTGGACCTGGGACCAGCCACTGTTGACAATGCCCCTGCTTCCATTCAGAACACTCCCTCCACCTGCTGTTCAGAACGCCCTCAAGGTGGGGTAGGATTGGCTCAGCAGGCTGGGGTCCCCAGTGCGAAAACTCAGACATCTGGCCTGCATGCAGGTTCTTCTAAGTGCAGGGACAATCTGAAGGACACCCTCTGCTTTCGGGGGTTCTCCAACACTAGCTTTGTGATTGGTTCCACTGAAGCAGCCCAGGCCCGGCCAGATCAGAGCTGATGAGAGCTATGGGGGTAGGAGACAGGGACCTGGAGATGTTCCCCTGCCTGGAGCCCAAACGCGTGCTCTACACGTACAAGATGCTCGATGGGGATGACTCCATTGATAGACCCACTGACCGCTCACTCTGTGGGCCCCCTGCTTCATCCCCGATCATTCTGGCCTGTGCTGTGGGGTCGGACGCCCAGAGGGCCAGCATGCTGGCTCTTCTGGGTGGGTGCCTGACACATCACTGAAATGCCAGGTGGCCTCTGGGAGCTGAGGACTGGCCATCCCTGCCCTGGTCGGGAACCCCCACCTCAGAAAACCATGCTTCCTGGCATACCAACCCCAAGCCTGGCAGCTCCACTGGACTGTTTGGACAAGGACAAAACGAGTCCTTATGTGGAGGGGCTGGGCTGGGGCAGGGGAGCCAGCGGGGGATTCCAGTGGTCAGGACAGCTGATACTTCTTCCCCAGGAATCAGAGACAGTTGAACTGTGTTGAGGGGATGAGGCGGGTGGCTGTGTGATTTGGGGGCCTGATTCCTACATGCTGATCTGAGCCGGGCAGGAGGGGGCCCCAAAATACCTCCCTCACATAATTCACCTATTAGAGCTCCACTCCCTTGGCTCCTGAATGATTTTATCATTTCTAAAAGCCTCCCTTATAAAATGCAAATACCTCTATAAAGTGGTCATGCCTTAAGTTCATTACCAGTCAACACTTCAGTTATTACCATTGGAGCAGGAAATAGGTGACAACGAGAAATTTGATCTGGATAGGAGTACCGTGTGTGTGTGTGTGTGTGTGTGTCTGGGCTGAGGGTTGGAGATGTAGTTTTTCATTCATTCCACAGATATCGATCAAGCGCTAATGAAATGCCAAACAGTGTTCTTGGTCCCGGGGATAGAGCGAAGAAAAGAACAAAAACCTTTGCCCTTGTGGAATTTACCTTCTTTGGTGGGGAGCAGGACGATAAAAGACGAATAAAATTTATGGTATGTCAGATGGCAGTAAGTGCCATGGAGACAAATATAGCAGGGGAGGGGGAGGTCCCCAGCGAGAGGAGGGCATGGCTATGTGGGAAGGACGAGTACCTGCATCTCTGCTAGAAGCCGGACGAGGGTGAAGTGGGCACGGTGCCCAGGACCCAGCACTGAGGGGATCCTCGCCCGCTCTCAGGGGCTACAAGAGCCCTGAGACCTGCCCTCTGCACTTGCCCATCGCCTTCCTCCACCCAACACCCCAGGAGTTAGAGAGCTCAAGGGTCCCAGCGGAGGGGTCCATGCGGGAGCCAGCCCCTTGCCAGACCACTGGCTGGAAATGTCCCCTGGGCTGGCAGGCTCTGGACCAGCCCAGATCAGTGGGGAATGTGGTGCCGGCTCATTCCTCAGCCCTAATCTGGGCGGCTTCTCTGTTTCTTCACACCAAGAAAGAGGGGGAACAGTGCAGCCTTGCCGGGTGGCCGGGTGTCTCTCTGCAGCCGACAGTCCAGGCCTGGGCTGGTGTCGTGGGGGCTGGGGAGGGTACGGGGTAGGTGGGTAAGGGATTGTTTCAGAAGGTGCCTGGTCTCCTCTCTTCCTCATTCCACTATTGAGGGTCTTCTCTTGCTGGGGAAGGGGATGGAGAAGATAGAGGCTCACCCCTAGTGTCTAGTGGGGAGACGGGTAGACAGTCACCCACAGTGTGGCATGTAAGGGCTGTGGGGCCACCAGCAGGCACAGTGCTGGGGTGCGGGAGCCCAGGGGAGGGAGGCCTGACTGCCAGGGCACCTGGGGAGGCTCCCAGGGGGGTGAAGCAGCAGCAGCCACCCCTAACGAGAACCCAGTGGGATCAGGGGACTCCAGCATGACAGACAGGACGGGAAGGGCCGAACAGATCCTAGTGGTTATCCACTCTCTTTCTTTATAAATAAGGAAACAGGCCGAGAAGGATGAAGAGATTTCCCAAGATCCCACAGCTACAAACTGGGGAGGACCAGAAGCCTGGCCCTGAGACTCTCAGCCACCATTCTTGCCCTGTAGAGCAGTAAAAGAACAACAATAGCAATTGCTCACTGAGTGTTTAATTGTGCCAGTTCTAAATGTGTTCTAGGTGTTAACGCATTAATCTTCACAAATCCCCTTGAGGTGGGCACCGTGGTTATTACTTCCCCATTTTTCAGATGAGGAGCCTGAGGCCCAGCAGTTAAGCACCTGTATTCAAGGTCACATAGCTTGGCTGTGGGGAGCAGGAATTTGAACCCTGCAGTTTGCTGCAGGGTCCGTGCTCTGACCTCTGGAGGTGACGTGGAGGGCTGGGGTTCTGGCCTGGGTGAGCCCTTCTCAGTCCTAGAACTCTCCATGCTCCCTGAAAGTCTTGCCAATTCCCCGGTGACCCAGTTGCTTATGACGTTTTGTAGACCTTCTGGTGGGGATGTGGGGGCAAATGAACACCAGGGAACAGCTGGCTCTGGGTTCGGGGGGCAGGGATGCTCTCCTATGTTGCATTTGCTGATTCCCATGGTGTAAATTTTCCCACTACGATCGATTTCAAACTATCAGTTGGATGTCATTCGGCTTGCAAAACTCGAGAAAGATCTCACAGTAGGCTCTCAGGACAGGCTGACTGCAGCATACCACTGTGATAGGCACTCCCCGTCCTGACATGGCCTGGAGCCCCTCGTCCCTTCCCCCTCCAACTCTGATTAAACTGGGCTTAATCATCAGTGGGGATGATGTGAATGGTCTCAACTTGGGAGGTCTGAAAACTGTTTTATTTTATCCGCTCAGAAAGAAATAAAAATAAAAGATTCATGGAGTGTTTCCCACTATATTCATTTCCTGGAAGGGACCTTGGTGATTTAGTTCAAATCTTGGCTTTATAGATATGGAAAGTCTGCCTTGAGAGTGAAGGGACTGGCCCTGAGGCATACAGCCAGTGACTCACAGCCACAGCAGGAAACGGATCTGGAGCCTTGGTCCCAGCTCACAGCACCGTTCTAGGTTCATGGGGGTGATTCAAAGGCAGATCAGAAGTGCACTGCTCAGTCGGGACGATCCAAAACATAAAACAATTGGAAAAAAAAATGCAAAATGGTACTTTGGCTCTGCTATACCAGCCTACGGCTTTGAGCCAGTGTCTTAAATGCTTCGAGTCTTAGCTATAGCATTTTAAACTGCACATGTTATTAATACTTGCTTCACATATCTCTCAGGGGGATTGTGAAGACAAGGGAGATAAATGGATAGCAAAGTCCATCTAAAGTAACGAAATACTACTGGCTTTTAGATGTATAACATACAACAAAACTCGACCTCATTCCAAATGAGAGAAACGTAAATTAAAATTACACCAATAGACTTTTTTTTTTTTTTACCTAACAGATTGGAAAAAGTCCAGAAAGTTGATAACACCCTGTAATACTTGTGCAGTTGTAAAGAAACTGGCCATCTAGTATTTCTCATGGGGAGATAAATTCGTATAACCTCTAGGGAGAGCCATTTGGCAATGCTTTCGACAGTTTATATACACGTATCTTCTGACCTAGCAATTCCGTTTCTGGGATATTTTCCTGTAAATATATTTGGGCAAGTGCAAGGGATCGGTTTATAGCTATTTGTTACATGATGCTTGCGATGGGAAAAATTTGAAACAATGTAAATGCTCACCAACAGGGGTCTCTTTAAGAGACTTTGTTTTAGCCACATAATGGAGTATTATGCAGCTGTGAAAAGGAAAAGGAAAGAAAGCTTTGTACTGACATATAAGACATATCATCAAGTGAAGAAAAGCAAGGTACAGAACAGTGTGGATAGTATGCTACATTTTGTATTTAAAAGGGGGAGACATAGGAATATTTGTCTTTGCATACAGAATGAAACTCCAGAAGGATCTCTGAGGAACTAATAATAGTGGTTACCTGGGGCGTGGGAGGCAAGGATAGGGTCTGGGAAGGTGGGAAACAGGAATAACAGGGAGATTCTTCACTGTTTGCCTTTTAATATAGATTTTAAAATTTTTGAACCATGTGAGTGCATTATCAATTCAAACATGTAAATTAAAAATTGCTTTGTAAAGGACTGTGCAGATGCTAGTTACTAATATAAACACAACAAAATTGCATGGCTAGGATAGGGGCTGCAGGTGGCCCAAAAGAGAATGCTTGGGAGTTCTGGAAGGAAACACGGTCCTCGGTGTTTTATTAGAAAGTGGTCGGTCAGAGTGTGGTGGTGGCCCAGGAGTTGGTGGCGATGGCTGCTTTTCCAGCTAGATTGCTGTGGCGGCCATCTGTCCTAGCTGAGCTGTCCCCGGCATGACATCCAGCTCGTTTGGGCCATGGTGCTGGGACTCCACAGTTAGCTCAGGAGTGCTGGCTCCAAAGCTCTGGCAGAGAGAGGCACGGTGGGCTGAAGAAGGGCTTCCTCTCGTTGAGTACTACCATGTTGGTGTGAGTGTGAGTGTGCACTCCACCTGGATTAGCCCCTCCGATCCTCTCATAGTGCTTTGAGGGATGAAACTGAATCACAGGAAGGACAAGCACTTGACCCAGGTCCAGCGGTGGTGGCGCTGGGCCATGACTCCAGGCAGCCTGGCTCTGGAACAATCCTCCCAGCCACCGTGTCTCCAGGTAGGCCCCTTGCTTCCTGGGCTCCTCCTGTGTGTTTTCTCCCCCTCCCATTGCGCCTGGCTTAGGACACCATCATGGCATCAGAAAGGAGCCGCCTGACTTGCTGTTAGGTGGGAAGCAGACATCACTAGTCAGGGGGGACCCTTTGTCTGCTGGGTCTCACGCAGGGCAGGCACAGTGTGGGTACCACTTGTGTGACGGCTCAGCCCATTGGGCTCTCTGCCTTTGGGCCCAAGTCCTCTGGGGCCCTTCTCCTCTCCTCTCTGAGGGGCATTAGAGCACCTCCCAGCCCACTCTCCTTTCCTCTTGACATCCCAGAAACAAACCCTGGCAGACAGAGGTCTCCTGTCAATTAGAGGAAGGCAGGGCCTTGCTATCTGTGGCGGGATCTGCCGCAGAGGCGGGGCTGCCCGGCAAAGTGCGAGCATCATGTCTCCAATTAAAGTTCTGAGGATTCATCTTCTAACTCAGCCCCCCTCAGAAATTGACATTTATTAGGTTGTCAAAGCTGATTTTACTTCTTGGCCCTTTCCTGCCCCCAACTCTGTGTGTGTGTGTGTGTGTGTGTGTGTGTGTGTGTGTGCCCAGACATGCATGTAAATAAACACCTATATTTTGCTTCCCCAAAATTAAAAATGTAGTATTCAGCCCTGTCAGAGGTCTGGTGTCCCGATTCCCGATGGAGTGGAAGGCAGCGACCCCAGGGGCAGGGACAGGCCCCGTCGGGGGGGGGGTCTGAGATGCTGGTTGGCCTGTCATCTGGGAGTGAAGCCAGCCTCACGTAGAGATGGAGGTGTCCCACTGTGTGATTTTAGAAGCACCCCACCCAAACACCCTAAAAAAATCTCTCTTCCCCATGTGCCACTGAGCCTGGAATTCCGCTACTGGGAACTCATTCCTATGGATTTATTCATGCCTTTCCTGAGGGCTTTTTTCAAAAAAAGTGAAATGTGAGTCCCTAAGAGGGGAACACATTAAATCACTAACATCCCAGAAGCGTAGAATTCAGAGCAGGAAGAGACCCTGAAGATTGTCTCATCTTCTCTTGTACAGAGGAAACTGCAGTCCAGAGAGACTAAGGGATTTGTCCAAAGTCACTCATCATGTTAGTGACAATGATGTGGCTGTCACCAAGTCCTCTAGCTCTGAGCTCAGCTGGAGCTGGTTTATCAGATCGCTTTGCTTTGGTGACGAGAAGGAGCCTGGCCAGGTGCAGGCCCTGGGTCCCCAGGTGAGGAAAGGCAAAGGAGGGCGGGGAAGGTGTGAAAAGCAACACCAAGGGGAAGACAACTTTGCCTACCTCACAATTTTTCCTAATTAGTGTATGTGTTGTCATTTTCATTTTTATCTATTTTGCATTTATGATTTGGGACATTAAAGGAAGATCAATAGTGGGTATCCGCTCTGGGCTTTCCTTAAGATGGTATATGCCCAACTTCAGTTACCATCCCCGCCTTCATGAATTTTGCCATATTTTTATGCCACTTCTTTTAATGTGACGTAATATTTTTCTTTAAATCAACTCATTTTTTAACTTTATTTATCTGAAAGGGAAATTTTGTTTTACTGTTGTGCAAGGAAAACCAGCTATCACTTGCCAGAAATAGATGGCAATCATAAAAATAAATATAATGAAATCAAAACAATGTTATTAAAATTGAGTTAGGTGTCTTTTTCTGCTGAAAGCACTTAGCTTGAGGACTGTTTTCTCTTTGTAGAAAGAGAAATTAGAAAGTGCTGGAAAGGCGTTGAAAACCTGCTAGCCGCCAAATGAGACTTTCTCCTTGAGGTCATCAAGGTTGGTATTAAGTGTCCTAGGGCTGCCACAAACAGAATGGCTGAAAACAACAGAAATTTGTTGTCTCACGGTTCCAGGGACTAGAAGTCTAAAATCAAGGTGCCAGCAGGACCACCTCTTTCTGCAAAGCGTAGAGGAGAAGGCTTCCTTGTCTCTGATGGATTCTGTGGGTTGGTTGGCAATCATGGGTGTCCCTTGGCTTGCAGCTGCATGGCTCAAATCTCTGCCTGCCTCATCACATGACACTGTCCTTGTGGGTCTCTGTCTTCACCTGGCTGTCTTCTTGTAAGGACCGTGGTCATGTTGGATTAGGGGCCCACCTACTCCAGTATGATTTCATCTAAACTAGTTATGTCTGTGACAATCCTATTTCTAAATAAGGTCACATTCTGAGGCACTAGGCGTTAGGACTTCAGCATATCTTTTGGGGAAGACACAATTCAACCCATATTCTACTTTCTGGGTCTATGTGTTGACTCCTCTGGGTCACATCAGATAAGTGGAGTCATATAGTATTTGTTCTTTTGTGACTGGCTTATTTCACTTAGCATAATGCCCTCAAGGATTCTCCATGTTGTAGCATGTATCAGAATGTCCTTCCTTTTTAAGGTTGAATAATATTCCATTGTATGCACAGACCACATTTTGCTTATTCATTTATCCATACTTGAACACTTGGGTTGTGTCCATGTTCTGGCTATTGTATAATAAATAATGCTGCTGTGGACATAGGTATATAAACATCTCTTTGAGACCTTGCTTTCAAATCTTTTAGATACCTACCCAGAAGGGGAATTGCCAAATCATATGGTAATTCTATTTTTAATTTTTTTTTTTTATTTTAGAGACAGGGGCTTACTTAGTTGCCCAGGCTGGAGTGCGGTGGCACGATCACAGCTCATAGCAGCCTCGAACTCTTGAGCTCAAGTGATCCTCCTGCCTCAGCCTCCCGAGCAGCTGGGACTACAGGTGCATGCCACCATGTGTAACTAATTTTTTTGTTTTTATGTTTTGTAGAGACAGGGTCTCACTATGTTGCTCAGGTTGGTCTTGAATTCCTGGTCTCAAGTGATCCTCCCACCTTGGCCTCCCAAAGTACCGGCATGTGAGCCCAGCCCTATTTTTAATTTTTTGAGGAACCACCGTGCTGTTTTCCACCAAATGGCTGCACCATTTTACATTCCCACCAACCAGTGCACAAGTAAGGGTTCTAATTCCTTCACATCCTCACCAACTGGTTTTTATTTTTGTCTATTGTCTAGTTTTTATTTTTGATAGTAGCCATCCTAATTGGTATGTGGTGGTATGTCATCGTAGTTTTGATTTGCATTTTTTTTGCTTTTTTTGCTTTTTTTTTTTGCATTTTCTTAATGATTAGTGATATCAAGCGTCTTTTCATGTGCATGTTTGGCCGTTTATATATCTGCTTTGGAGAAATGTCTATACATGTCCTTTGCCCATTTTTGAACTGAGTTGTTTGGTTTTTGCTGTTGAGGTTAGTAATCTGACTTGATTTTAAACAGATCACCCTGCTGCTGTGCTGAGGATAACAGACTCTGAGGGGCGAGAGTAGAAGCAGAGAGAGGCTCCCGCAATGTCCAGGCGAGGGGAGGCGGTGCGTGTGGGGCCGGCAGTGTTGGGTGGTGAGTGGTGAGAATTGGTCAGATTCTGCATCTCCTTGGAAAGTACGTCCAGTGGGATTTACTGATTGGAGGAGCAACTGGAAGAACAGAGTGGCTACTTACCGAGACGGGGAGGGCTGGGGGAGCTGATCTGGAGGGAAGCTCAAGGGTTCTGAGTGGGGTGAGTCAAGGATAAGACGTGACGTCCAAGGGAGGGTGGTGGGTGGACCATTGCCCGTACGAGTCTGGGTGGAGATAGAAACTTACGAGTTCCTTATTAGTGTTGAGGGTATTTTAAAGCCACGAGACAGAATGAGCTCACTTTGGCAGTGAGTGTGTATTGAACAGATAAGCACGGAAAGGATTGATCCGTGGGGCGCTCCCATCAGCAGGGCTGTGGGAACAAGTCAGCAAAGACTGCTGGAGACGGGAGAGAACCAGCAGCGAGTGTGGTCCTGGAGGAAGTGTGTGGAACAGGAGGGCATGATCCACCCTGTTCATTAAGTGTGGCTGAGCACTCACTGCAACAGGAGGGAGAGCGGGGACAGTGGGCTCGGCAGCAGGTGGGATGACAGACGCAGTGGCGGAAGCCCGGGGAGTCTGTCACGTCTCTTTTCAAGGATCATAGACTGAGAAGGAGGAGACGCTGGCAGTCTGAAGACAGAAGAGAAGAGAAAGTGGCTTCAGGAAATGTGGCAGTTGTTGAGTTGCACTAAGGGCTCCCCTGACCAGTGGCAACTCTGGAATTTCTCTATTTGAGGGACTGAGGGGCCACAGGTCTGGTAGGAAGGGAGCTTGACCATGAACTCACAAAACACCAACATAAGGCCGAGAGAACTTCAGTCAGCCATATTGAGGAAAAGAGGAGATGAGGGGGGACCTACAGCCTGGTGCCAAGTATCCTCTGTCACTAGCTGTGTGCAGTCACCAGAGATGCAGCTCACGGGAGAAGAAGGAGGGTGCAGAACCAGACAGGAAGGCACCAGGGGATGTGGCGGCCACGCCTCTTACCCATCAGGAAAGAAACTTCTGTGACACCTTCTTCCTGCCCCCTCTCCTCTCAAAGTACCAGATCAGACATTTAGGCAGATCTAAGGGTATAGTCTATATCTCCAAAGTACTTTGGCTGATTAAACACACACGCGCACACACACACGAGTTTACACATCAAAGTAGTCATCTTGGGAGGCCATGAACTTATCGCAAAGATGTTCCCATGGAATGAAAATATTCCTGGAACTCCTTTTTGGGAAACCTAACTGAGCATGTGACACATTCTCTTGACTGTTCTCTGTGGGGATCATTTTTTGCATTTCAAGGGTAGATTTGATTTCTGGAAACAGTCTGAAGTCTTTTAGAGCTAAGTGTGATGACTACAATTAGGGATTAGAATTTTTCTGGCCATTGATGAGGTCTGATACAGGTAGAATAAAACTAGCTTTGTCTTGTTTAAAAGGGGACAATTCTTTCACAGGATTTAATAAGGTATAGTGTTCGAAGTACCTGGCATAGTTTTTGATCCATAGCAGGCCTTTCATGATAGGTAATTATTAATATTCCTAAAACAGAGACCCTGAAATGAATGGAAGTATTATTGAAATAAGTGATGTCCCCCAAGGGGATGGCTTTGAAGGAACATACTTGATCTAGAATTAGAAATTTTGCTAAGTGTGTTTAAAAAAGCAGATTCACAATCTTATTTGTGATTCTATTTACCAACCTTGCAACAAATAGGACTAGAAGATTCCATGTCAAAGAAAAGAGCACTGAAGGAGATCCTGGGGAGAAGAATAATGCCACCCCCTAGTCACCCATGTCTCCTGGTGGCACCTTATAACACAGCTGGGTCATCATGTACCAAAGAGGCCAGTGTGTTCTTCCCCTCCCCTACTGCTGCCCCCAATGCCTTCTCTGCTTGTTTTCTTTTTTTGTTCCGAGACAAAGTTGCACTCAGTTGTCTGGGCTAGAGTGCAGTGGTATCAGCCTAGCTCACAGAAACCTCAAACTCCTGGGCTCAAGCGATCCTCCTGCCTCAGCCTCCTGAGTAGCTGGGACTACAGGCACACGCCACCATGCCCAGCTAATTTTTTCTGTGTTTTAGTAGAGATGAGTCTCGCTCTTGCTCAGGCTGGTCTTGAACTCCTGACCTCAAGCAATCCTCCAGCCTTTGCCTCCCAAAGTGCTAGGATTACAGGCTTCTTCTGGTTTTCTGACACCAGGGCAAGACTCTACAATGAGAAATTCTTGTCTTGGCTTAAACTTGTAATCCTTCCGGACAAGAACAAACAGTCATGGAGAAAATAGCATGGGAGTAATTTCTAGCTTTGTGTGCCTGTTACTAAATCCTTTCCTGGTGCCAGGTCTTGGTCGTAGGACAGTAGAGACAGCAGGAAGACATGCAGGAGGCCCCACCAGGGAGTTAGAGGCACTGAGGGCAAACTACCTACTGCTAAGTTTTGTGCAGAGCCGGAGTTGCTCTGTGGTTCCCTTCCCAAGAGGCACAGGAGAGAGCTTCCCAGCCCAGGGCTGTGCAGGGGGAAGGCTCCAGTACCACCTTACTGCCGTGGGGGAAAATAGCCCTCACCTGGGCTCTGCTTTACCAGGTGAGGAACTTTGGCTGCACCCTCTCTGGGCCTCAGTTTCCCACAAAAGATATTGATGGCTTTTATCAGTGTTTTCTAGACTTGATTTTTTTTACCGTGATCTGTAGTAAGAAATACATTTTACACTGGACCCAGGATATGCCTCCATATTTGTATGTGTGTATATGGATAAACACACATACATTTATGTATACTTATATGTGTGCATGCCATCTATCTATAATATATATCTACCTATCAGACCTATCAATCTATCAATTGAACCCAAAATTGCAAGACTTCCAGTTTGAAAAACATGAGATTAAGTGATCGATAATGCCATTTCCAATTCTGATATTTTAGGCTTATTTCTAAGCCAGTCAGTGATCGATTGGTTTAATGTGCAGTTAAAGGTTACAGGGATATATCCATATAAAACCTTTAGCACGGGGTGCAGCTCATAGTAAGTGTCGTGTGACTGTTGATAGTTTTACTTGCATTTCCTAGGATTGGCTTTAGTAGCTTGGAGCCCACTTCACTCCTTCTCCCTACAGCTACTTCTCATTTCCTGTTGTGTCCTGTAGTTTTTGATTGTGAGAGCAAAAGTTCTCTCATTTGTTTCCCCAGGTTTTGTCTCTGGAACCCCTTGCCTTCATGTTGGTCCATTAAAACCCAAGCTCCAGGTCAGCAGGGGTCATCCGCTCACCCTTCACCCCACCCTAGGCTTCAGTAGGCACATACATCTTGGGATTGGGCTTTCCTGTGATTTTTGGCCTTTGAGTATTTTTCTCATAAGCTCAGCTATGCATGTAGGAAAGTCACTTATTTTCACTCATTATATTTTTGGTGTTCTTTACTGGGAGGATTTTCTGGACATCTAGACTGTCATAGGACCTGAAAATGAAAGGTGCTACTGGTACTTCTCAACAGAGAAATCCCACACCTTGGAAGCCACCTCTCCTTCAACAGGGAAAGAAAGATGTACTACCTCCACCAGATGACTGGATCGCAAAGGTCTTCCTCTGCGGGTATGACGAGTGGTATGGTTTGGATGTTTGGCCCCTCCAAATCTCATGTTGAAATTTGACCCCCAGTGTTGGAGGTGAGGCCTGGTGGGGGGTGGATCCCTCATGAATGGCTTGGTGCCCTCCCCAAGGTAATCAGTGAGTTCTCACTCTGTTAGTTCATGCAAGAGCTGGTTGTTTAAAAGAGTGTGGGCACCCCTTCCTCTTCTCTTGCTCCCTCTCTTGCTGTGTGACACACCTGCTCCTCCTTCACCTTCTGCCTTGATTGGAAGCTCCCCAAAGCCCTCCCCAGAAGCAGATGCTGGCACCATGCTTCTCCAGCTTGTAGTACCATGAGCCAAATAAACCTCTTTTGCTTGTAAGTTACCCAGTTTCAGGTATCCCTTTAAGTAATGCAAAATGGACTAACACAGTGGGGCAGGGGGATAAACTGGGCAACTCTGGAGCAGTGTCTTGATTAAGAGTGTGGCTGACTGAATTCTCATCCCAACTCTGGCTCTTATTCACTGTGTGGCTTTGGACGGACAGCTTGACCTGGAGCCTCACTTGCATAGTGGAGATGAGAATTATACCACGTGATAGAGCTTCTGCAAGATTAAATGAGCTAAGTGCCTAGCATAGTGCCTGGCACATACCAAGTATTCGATAAATGTTGGATGCTTTTGTCTTATTTCTTTTCTTTCTTGGCTGCCCTGTGGCCATGGCGTTTTCCATTGTCTAAACAGGCAGCAGTCTCTGTACGGGGTGTCTGGGGACCCAGGTCACTGTCTAGCTGGGAGAATTGGGGCATGTCACTTCATCTTGCTATTTTCTCACATGTAAACATTTCCCTCATCTGTAGAACAAGGGGGTGGACTAAGTGATTTCTAAGGATGTTTTTTGCCCTCATAGTCTGTGATACTAATAAGGGTGGTGTGAAAAGCAAAATGCACCCCTCAAAACCCAGCATGTTCCCAGGCAGCCCTCAGCATACAAGAGACTGTGCTTCCCGGAGCTGATCTGTTAAAGTTGGATCTTTGAAATTTGGCACATATGTTCCCATAGGGGTAGTTTTTAAGTGGTGGTTAGCTTTGCAGGGCTAGCTCTTAAACCCCTGCTCAATCCACAATGAAGCAGAAACACTACACATTTGCATTGGAAATGGCAGGAAACAATGCTGCCACAATACTAGTAATTAAACAAAACAGAAAAACAATTTCATTGAATAAGAACTCATTTTTTATTTATCTAGAATCCTGGTGCTTGAGGGAAGCAGGTTAATTTAAAAGGGGAAGAGGTTTATGGAAATGTGCGTGGGGAGAATCTGCAATGCTTCTTCTGAGCTCTCTCAAGGGATTTAAACTAGGGCTGATGATACACGTTCTCGAAATGTCTGATTTTGGTTAAAAATTTAAGGATTCCTCTGATACCACTTTATTTTTTCTTTGAGATGGCATCGACTTAAGTCTTTCTCTTGTGTCTAATGGCTGTTGCGATAATTTGGGCTTATCAGGGGAAGGTGGAGAGGAAGAGAGAAGAATTCTCCTGCACAGCACAGACTGGTGACTCTCAGAGATGTCTCGTTGGGCTGTCCATGCTGGCTCACATAGCACTTTAAAGTTTTAAAAAATGATCTGCCAAGATATAAAAATTTCATTTAAAAATACCCAGATTTCTGGCTTTGGGGACCCTAGCAACGTGGGCCTATGGTATTGAACTTCCACATCGTGACAACAGGCTGTTGCTGAATAGCAGCTGTTGTCAAAGCTGCTTACTAGGCCAGGCTCACTTCATTTAACAAAAATATTTCCTTTCTGGGCCCCTGTAGGCATTTGAGTTTGAATGCCCCAAGTGATGTCATTTAGTAAGAGGGAGAGATTAAAAAGAATGTGGGTGTGATTGCATGAGGGAAATGATCTGAACGGGAATCTACTGAAAGGAGCAATAAGAAAAGATAGAAAAAGAAAAGGGAGGGGAGTCGTACGTTATCTCTGAGTCAGGAAGGGGGTCGGGCTGGACATTTCCTCTTGTGGCCATCAGGTGGCCTCATAGTACCAGTGCAGCTTGGTTGCGGTTTGGTGTGACTTCTGGAGGGCTGGGAGAAGCAATGTGCAAATGTTCAAGATGCTTCTATATATATGAGATTTCCAAGAGTTCATATTTCCATGCATGGCTGGTTATTTCTATTCTTTGAACCAAATCCTGGGTCCTCCCTCCCCCTGCAAAATGAAATGGTGTGCCTACATATCTGATCTAAGGGCAATTTGGCTGTGGGGCAGGCATCCCCTTGCTCACTACGGTGGATGTGGCTGAACTTGATGGATGGGTTGGTCCCACTCTGCCCTCACTGTCCATAGCTCTGTGCTGGTTACAGGTGGAGGGGTTGTTGCTACCTGCCCCTGTCACTATTAGATGCTGCCTCTGGGTCTTCTCCCTTTCCCTGTCCCTGTGTCATTTGGTAGTTTCTGGGTTGCTGCAGCAGACCAGAACCCTCTGGGGCATCATTCTCAAGTTTTGAAGCACACCAGTTCCACCTGGGGAGCTTATTAACATGCAGATTCCTGGGGTGCCTCTCACACATAATGAAACAGACTCTCCTGTGAGGGTGTTAGGACTCTGCCTTCAAAACAAGCAGCCCATAGGTGCTCTGCACAGGGGTCCTCAGCCTGCACTTTGAGAAACACCAGTCTGGAGGCGCAGGCTGAAAGAAGTTTGGAGTATGGGTTGATGAAAGCTGGCGGCACCTAGCATAGACACTAGTTATAGCTTGGGCAAGTCCCTCTCCTCTGTGTCCTCACCTATAAAATGAGAGATTTGGATGGGCTCAGCTCTGGGGGCTCTTCCAGCTCTGCAAGCTAGAATTCAATGGCTCTGCCTCTGTTTATTTTTAAATTTAATTTTGTTATTTATTTATGTTTCTTTAGAGATGTGGTCTTGCTCTGTCACCCAGGCTGGAGTGCAGTGGCATGATCATAGCTCACTGCAGCCTTGAATTCCTGAGTTCGAACCATCCTTGTGCCTCAGCCTGCTGAGTAGCTAGGACTATAGGTGCACATCACCACAACTGACTAATATTTTAAAAATACATTTTTTGTGGAGATGAGGTCTTGCTATATTGCCCAGTCTGGTCTTAAACTCTTGGCCTCAAGCAATCTTCCCATTTTAGCCTCCCAAAGTGCTGGGATTACAGGTGTGAGCCACCCACCATGCCAGGCTTCTCTGCCTATGTTTAAATTGATGCCCAGGTATGGTTATTCATTTCTTCTCCTCTCAGGCATGCTCCTTGGCTGAGGCTGCAGCTGGTCACCCAGGGAGTCAGGGGTTTAATTCTCTGCTGCTCCTGGACCAGGCACTTTTCCAGCCCTATCTTCTGATGTTGGGAGGGGCCAGGAGGGAAGGCTTCTGAGTACCCAGGGAAGAGTCTGCATCCCAGCCTTCATGGATCCTGACAGCCTGTCTCTTCCAGGGGCGTGTGCTACAGGGCTCTGGAGCAGACGGAAGCTGTGTCTGAGATTTGCAGCACCCAAGAACCCACAGGGGCTGTTCAGGTGGTGAATGTGATGTGTATCTGTCTATGTGTTCCTGTGTTCCTGTGCTCTAAAGCTTGCCTCCAGCTCACAAGATGAAGTCATTATGGGTTGAATTGTGATGTCCATCTCCTCCCAATTAATATGTAGAAGACTTAACCCCCAGTGTGACTGTACTTGGAGATAGGGGCCTTTAGGGAGGTAATTAAGGTTAAATGAGGTCATAAAGGTGGGGCCCTAATCTGATAAGGATTAGTGTCCTTACAAGAATAAGAAGAGATACCAGAGATCTCTGTCTCTGTGCACACACACTGAGGAAGGCCGTGTGAACACATAGTGAGAAGACAGCTGTCTACAAGTCAGGAAGAGAGGCCTCACCAGAAACCAAGTAAATTGGAACCTTGACCATGGCTTTGGAGCCTCCAGAACTGGGAGAAAATAAATGTCTGGTGTTTAAGCCACCCAGTCTATGCTGTTTTGTTAGGGCAGCCTGAGCTGACTGAGACAGGAAGAAACATTCATTCATTCACTCACTCCCGCAGGAAGCACATTTATATGTGTGCATTACCTGTAAGGAGTCTTTAAACTTGTCTGGGCTTTGGGTGATCACATCAAGGTCACTGTGTGTCAAGTTTTCCTATCTTGGTCCAGACTTCTCTGGAAGTCTCATATCCAGCTCAGAATTTTAGCGTACAGTTATTCCACGCCTGTTTTGGCCCTTTAACTATTCCCTCCAAATCACTACTCTTTGGCATCAAAAGAAGAGAAGCCCAGAGGTGAGGTGTCATTCTGGGGAGCTGCTTGGGTACACACAGGGATGTGGAGCTGTGTCTGTGTGTGGGCTTGTGTTTGCGGACAAATGAGTACAAAGCGTCGTCGCATAGGCGTCTGCACAGTGGGGCTGTGGGCGTGCCCAGGAGTTTGAGTACTGAGTACACTTGTTTACATATAAAAGACTAGACTGGGAATCTGCAACCCTGGGTTGAAACTAATGTTTTGCTTTTCAGCTATGTTATCTTATGCAAGACACTTAATTTCTTTGGGCCCAGTTTCTTCCATGGTGAAACAGAGAGGATGGAAGTGTTTCTTAGAGGTGAGCTGTGAGGATTACAGGAGAGGGAGTGTGAAAACCCCAGTCAATGGGACAGCTGTCCCCAGATGTGAGGAGTCCAGGTGCTCTTCTGCCCTGAGGCTGTGTGGCCCGGCCCTGCCTACTGACAGTCCCCTGCCCTACCCCCTGAGGCTTTTTGACTCTGGTACCCAGAGGGGAAGTGTGACCACTAGTAGCTGTCCACTGCCTTCGTTTTTTCCTTTTCCCCCATGTGCCTGATCCTGGCCCATCCAATAATTATTTTTGAATATTTAAATGAATGAATGACACACGGTAGACACTCAAAATGCAATTGGTGAATGGAATGAGGAGGCTCAGGCAGGTGGGGCCTTCTACCTAGGCCCTGTTCTTATCAGCTGGAGCGGAGATGGGAGGAGAAGGAGGAGAAGGAAGGAAAGGAACATTTTGTGAGCATCTTTCTTTTGAGAACAATGCTAATCTCCTCCATTGTTTGGGGAGCAGAGGAAGAGAAAGGAAGCCCTCTGAGGGCGTACACTGCAGCCTCCTTTTACCCCCAGGGGTAGCAGAGAAGAAAAGCACATACTTGGAAATCATGGTCCTCAGTAGCTTCCATTTATTGAACAACTACTATGTGGCAGGCACCATGCTGGGTGCTGGGGCTGGAATCACGACCCAAATTGAACATTGTCTCCCAGGATAAATTATCTTATTTAATCTTCGAAACAACCGTGTAAGGATCGGATGAAATATTGCCCAGGAAAAAGGTTTATAAACTGGCAAGTGTTATAAAATGTCAGGGGTTGTTATGATCAGTTTCCCTCCCCCACCTCTGCAGCTCGCCTGGCAGCCGCCTGGCTCAGAGCTGGCACCCACCTTGCCTGTCTCCTTCCCGGCTAATTGGGGAGGCTCTCCAGGCCTGATTTATGCGGACACTCACACATTCTCCCACCGAACATTATTCTAATCAGACACCTCATTATTGGAAGCCTGCCTCCTCGGGCTGCCTGGACAGGGTTATTACAGGATATTATACAGACCATTTGCATGGCCACCTTCAGGTCATTTCCATCACTTTAAGCTACTTACAGGCCCATTTTCTTCCCCATAATATTTGCCTAATTCGATTACACTGCGGCCTTAGCCGGCTCAAAATGGAATCAAAAATTACAACTGGGAGCAAAGTCAACTGGATCCTGACACACCCTCAGTACTGCGGATCCTACCTGGTCCCAGGTGACGGCTGTCAGAGCCAGGCTTCCAGTCTGATGGGAGACTTCTGAGCCTGGTGGGGAGGGGACTGGGGTGGGACAAGGGTAACTTTCTGGGCAGGCCAAGATGTTATAGTCCAAGATGATCCAGAGGGTCCTTTTCTGGCCCTGAGCTCACCTTTTGCAAATCCATTCAGAGTACCTGGACTTCTCCATCATAACCTTTCCCACGCTTTGCTGTAATCCGTTGCACAGGATCTGTCTTCTCGAGGGGAGATAAGCTGTGTGAGGGCAAAGACTCTGCTTATCTCCTTGATATTTGTGCCTCCAACATCTAGCACACCACCCAATACTCAATAATTAATCCGTGAATAGATAAATGTTTGTTGATCGACTGATTGAATGAATGGCTCCTTATGGCTTTTAATCGTTCTCTGCTAGGAATGTGTGTGTCTTTGACTGCTCAGTAATTATCCTGTCTTGGTGTCAAAGCTCCTATTCCTTTTGTATTGTTTGCCCTCCCCCTGGGTCTGGTTCTAAAGGGTCTAGTCTGATACTCCGATTAACATCCTGGCACAGCTCTGGGAGCACAGAACTCTAGAGCAGTGGTTCTCAACTGGGAAACTCCTGGGGGACTTTTGGCAGTGCCTGGAGACATTTATGGTTGTCACAACTGAGGGGACACTACTGGCATCCTTTGGCAGGCTGGGATGCTGCTGAATATTCTAGAATGCACCGGACAGCCCCTTACAACATAAAATTACCCAGTCTGAAATATCAATAGTGCTGAGCTTAAGAAGCCTTGCCCTGGAGTTAACCCAGCACATTTAACAGAAGGAAGGACGTCTGCGTTCCCCGTGGTCAGCTGAATTCTGCTGGGGTTTGAGGGGGTTTTTATATGACACCCTGTCTTCTCTGCCCAAGTTCTGACCATGAATCAGGCAGCAGGAGATCAAAATACTTCCTTTCTTACTCAGAAAACTATTGGAGAACAGGGCCTTAGTCTGTCATTTGGGGGAGATTGTTAATTCTATACCCCTCAATTGGATTTATTTATCTCCCTCGAAAACACAGGCCTGAGATGGCAGAGAGAGAAAGGGAACACTCACTGCTTTGAGCCACGCATGCCCAATTTACGTCCCCACTCTGGTAAACTCCTCTTTGCCTAGAATGGCAGGCAGCGTGGCCCAGACTCAGGGAGGTGAAGTGGATGCCCCCCCCAAAGACAGGGGTTCAGGTGTCTCCTACTGGGGTCTGAGCCCGAGTGACATTTGTGGTTCTGCTGTGAGCACCTGGGGTCAGAAGGGCCTGGCCTCTAGTGTATCTCTTCCCAAGGCCTGTGGCTCGGCAATCGCTGAGCTTCACTTTCCTAATCTACAAAATCGGGAAGACAATAGATATTGTCAAGTTTTGTGCCTAATATTAGTATGGGACAGGGTGAGTGGGCGAGTACTGTCTAAGGGGTGCAGGGAGGTGGCGTCTAGTGGTGGAGCAAAATCACGCACATACGTAACCACAGTCCAGACAGAGGAAGGACGATGTCCGTACCTGCGGGCTTCCAGAGTAGGAAAGGCTCATGCACTCGTCCGGCAGTGGGGGAGCAGCACATGGAGAAAGTGGCTTCAGATTTGGGCCCAGAAGAATGGTTACTTTCAAAATATTTAGAAAATTTTAAAGTGAATAGCTTATTCTTTTTATTATTATAAAAGCAATACACATTCATTTTAGAAAATTGAAAAAACACAAATAAATCAGAAGAAGAAAATACAATCTCTGTATAATGCCATGGCCCACACATAAACCTTGATGACATTTTTGAGCTTGGGATTAAAATGTGGTCACATCAGTCCCTCTCTTAAATTAGTAAATCGAGTATCTCCACCTGGGGTCTCCCCTCTTTCCACCCCTGGGGTTTTCTCAGTGTAAAGAGGTCAACCTGATCCCAAAGTCAAGCAGAGTGAAAACCCCACAGCCACCGCCTGGATTCCGGGCTTGCAGCTCTGGTAGTTCACATGCAACCTCAGCTCTTTCCACCAAAGCTCGATAATACATCAGGGTTGGTGTCCACAGGAGCCGTCATCCCCCATGTCATGCTGCTTTGGAATTCGACATGGCACAGTGACTCAGCCTTGGGGGCAGTTCCCCGCAGTGGGGTTGCACTGCCAGGATGCCTTGAGTCCCAGGGACCTGCACTCAACTTACACGGGGCCTTGCGAGGTGGCTGGACCTCTGATAGGGAGGCTTCTGGATTCTCAGAGACAGACCAGTAAGTGTGTCTAAGTCTGGTACGGAGGGAGAGGAGCCGGTGCCCTTGAAAGGACCATGGCAGCTGGGGTGATGGCTGTCTCGGGGGTGCTGGTATTGGAATGTGCAATCCTCCCAGCACTGTAGTGGGATCTTCAAGTGGGACAGGAACCTTCCAAACCATGACCGAGATTGACTCTCTTGCCGATTCTGGAGAGTGGGGGCTCGTAGCCGAGTTTAGTTTGATTTAGACAAATGATAATGTGACATGTCTTGCACCAGAGTGTTGCAGAACAAATTCGTACCTGTTATATTGTGCTGTATCAAATATTTTAATCTTTGTCGGTCTGGTAGGCTTGAAAACTGCGCTCTTTCCTGAGACAACCACGGGGAGAGGAAATTTGTCCCAGTAGCTGTTTCGAGGTGATGAGGACCAACTGGGAAAAGGGTCTGCAGGGGCCAACCAAAGACAGAAGAGGGAAAGGGGGACTGTGGGGACCACACTCCCCACCTGCCAGTCTTGTCCCCATTCAGCCTGAGGCTGGAGTGCTGTCCTGACCCTGCCTGGACTCCACCAGGCTTATAGAGGAGGTGCTCCACCTGCAGGGGGATGGGGGTTTCCAACATCCAAACTTGTCCCCGCTTGGGGCCTCTCAGTTCTCTAACCTTTGCTCCTTAAGACACCTCTGCTACCCAACCCTCCTATATCCACTATCAATGGTGAAGTGTTTGAAGAATATGAAGAGTGCGGAGGCTACTAATAAATCTAATAATATAAGGAACATTCATTTACCCATCATTCAGTTTTTTCAAATTTTAATATTTTGCCATATTTCCACCAGATCTTTTTTAAAAAACAAAATCTTACAGATTCACTGGAAGCCCCCTGAATACCCCTCCCCAATCCCATTATCCTACCTTCTTCCCCTTAGGGAATCACTATTCTGAATTTGGAGTTCGTCATCCCACTCATAATTTTATACTTTTGCTGCATATTTGTTTCCATAAACTACTATTATATAAACACACATATATACACATAGAAACACACAGGTATACATATACGTGTACACATAAAGGTTTGCATATTTAAAAATGTATATAGACAGTATTATACTATATAAATCTGCAACTTGCTTTTTCACCCTCAACATGGTTGAGACTTTTCTATGTGATCCTTCTGATGCTGGTTCATGCATTTTAACTGATGTATGATATTAGTATTTATTGTGTAAATATGTGGCATACGGCTATACCAAATATATAGTACATGGCTATACCAAACTTGTCCATTTTTCTGTTAATGGATGTTAAGATTTTTTCCAATTTTTTTCATTATCACTCTTGGGCACCTGAGTGCTCATTCGTGCAAGGGATGTGGGGTGTCCTTACGCTGTGGGTGAGAGAGCTTTTCTGGGACATGTTCGTAGGAGTAGAATTGCTGGGTGCGGAGGACGTCCATTTCCTGCGTTAGTAGAGAGAGCCGAATTGTTCTTCCAAGTGACCACCTGTCAAACGTGAGTGTAGCTATTAGCCCATCATCCCTTGCCATTGTCAGACTTCAATTATTTATTTTTTTTTGGTCTGGTGACTATAAAACAGTACCTTGTTTTTAAATTTGGTCTGGTGACTATAATACAGTACCTTAATTTTTAAGTTTTAAATATTTCAACATTATTAGTGAGGCTAAACATCTTTCTGTGATTACTGACTTCTGTGAATAATCTGTGTTCTTTACTCATTTTCCCATCGGGTTTTTTGTCTTTTTCTTATGGATACGTAGGGATTTCTTACACGTCCTGACTACAGATCCACTCCTGGTTGCCTGTAGTGTCTGGCTTACTTTTTCATTTGTTTATGGAGTCTCTTGCTCTGCATAAATATGTTTTTTTTTTAATTTAAATTAAACTTATTCCTTTTTCAGGGAAAGCTAGGACTTCTGAAGGATGGTGATGGGAGAGAGAAAGAACCTGGGTGCTTGGGGAAGGGGAGGCTTCTGTGGGAATGAGGACGCAGGATCTAGAATGGGATGTTCTAGATCTGGGCTAGACAGGGACGCGTGGGAACTGCGTGATCTCAGACCCTTTGGATCTGTTTGTCAGAGACCTGTGGGTAGAGCAGGTGGCTGCTCAAAGGTCTTGCCAACTAGAGTGACCATATAATTTTTCACCCAAACTGGGACACTTGACAGTGTGAGGGGAAACTATTAATAATGACAGTGGGACAACAGAAGTGAGCTGGGCCTTTCTCAGACAAACCAGGTCACTCTGCTTCTGGAGTTTGCATTTCTGGTCCTTACACTCTGTCTTCCTTTGCTGGTTTCTGCCAATGTCCACCTCACCTGTGTGCTCCCCTTCTTCCCACTGCCCTGGATGGGTTTGGGGCCCTTTTCTAGTCACCCTAGGGCCTTAGCATCACTTCTCTCCATTGCAAAACTGCTTCTAGAGGGTCCTGTCTCCTTGTCTCCTCTCGTCCAGTTCCCACTCATTATAAGTCCCCTCTCGGCCACCTAAGCTTATGGTCAACTCTCCCCTGCGTTCCTAGAGCCCTTACTCTGTGTCATTTATTTGGACATTTAACTTGCAACCTGTGTGCACACTGCCTTCCCCCATTAGCTTGTTAGAGCCTCAAAAACAGGGACAAGCATTACACTTCTCTGCCTCTGTCCTGCCACTGCACTCAGTGTTCCTCCAGTCTGCTCTGCTGTTCACGCTGGGAGAGGGGGTCTGTTCTCCTTTAAGGGAGTAGGTTCCTTTTTTAATCCTTTCTCTCTGGAGCGCACTGTGATTACTCCACTCCTCACCATGTCTAATCTACACCTGCATGCTTGCGGTCATCCCTTCTCTCTCTAGGCCGCTTTCAGGGGCCGTAGATGGTTCAGCACATCAGCACGTCAAAGTGCATATTCCAGCTTGAAGAGACGCATACAGTCATAAGTGCCGAGCAGAAGCCTGTAATTTCAGGGATGCATACATTGTGGCATAATTAAGAATGAAGGCCTGTCCTTGCAGAGGATTTTCCAAAAGCGCTTCTAATTGCAAGGACATAGAAGTAGTTTTAAGACTTCTTGACTTTGGCAAGGGCTTCTTGATCAATTTATGGCCAGAGAATGTTACTCTCAATTCATAAGCAATTGACTTACCAGAACTCTCTGGCATCCTGTGGCTGTGTACAGCTCCGGTGGGGCGAGGGGAGTGTCCCTGGTCAGAGATGGTTTATGTTTATTGTAACAGCCTGGTGTGGACTTAGAGGTCCATAATGGCTTGACATTTCTGGAAGTGACCTCAGAATGGTGAGTCCAATACCACGAGACACTGTCCTAGCAGGCGTTAAATTGGTTTGGGATTGTTGCTTCTCCAGGATGGAACACATCATAGAAATGGAGTTGCCTCGTGAAGGCTGGAAGCTACTGCTTTGTTTTGAGAACAAACACACCATGGATCGTACAGACCCAGCCTCGTGGTGCGAGAGGCAAGAATTGGCTAATTAGAGCACAACGATATGGTGGTCTAAGGTGGTGGCAGTGAGGTCCAATTCCACGTTTCTTTTCTCTTCACCTGTGTGCAGATGGTGTAGGATTTCATGAAGGCCCCTTATGAGTTTGTCTTCTGTTGATTTCAGGATCAGGGCAATATCAGACCATGGTTCCCCACCTGGAGTTCTGGATGCATGGGGAAGTTCTGGGGGCAGCACGAGTCCTACATTTTAAGGTGCCCAACTGTGGATGCCCCTCAGTCAGTGACAGTTGTCTGAAGGTCCCCAGAAGTATTTCTATGGATTCACTCTTAATAGGCTGGGGCAAGGTCCAGCAAGAGGGGGAGGTCAATTCATTTCAGGGCTACATTAGATTAAATGCCTCGATCATAGGGCATTGTGGTCTCCACCAAGTCTTAGCAAACCATTAGGCATTAGCATCAACCATACTCATTGGGTTTATGAAATGTTTCCAGATCACCTGATTTAATGATAGTCCATGCTTTGTAACATTCTGTCTTCTAAAGATAGATTGTAAAGATAGATTAATGAATATTAATTCATCAAACATCAGGGGTAAATGCTGGAGATACAGCAAAGAACAAGTCAGACTCGATCCCTGCCCTCATGGAGCTCGCTGTTGAGTGGTGGAGACAGAGGATATCAAGACGGCGTGATGATGGTTGTGAAAAGGAAAGGAAGGTGAACAATGGGTTCTTACTGCAAGGCAGCCTTGGCCTTGACCGTCCTCACAGATGCCCACCTTTCGGAGGTAATTTGAGGCAGTTTGCTGGCACTGTCCTCTGGTTGGGCTTTTGTAATACAAATCCAGGCCTCTGATTCCTTCCCCAGAAGCTTTGGCCCTGCCCTGGTGGCTTCTCCCAGAGGGCATCACCTTGCAGATCTGAGGTTGCTGCCAGCAATGGGCATACCTTGGGCACTGCAGTCTGGAACGTGCACTCTGGCCCTCAACTGCCGTGCCAGAGGGCGGTGGGAAGAGCCCTGGGAGGGTGTGCTCACTGATTCTCGAGGTGCCCTGGGCCCAGCTGATGGCCACCTGGGAGCTGTACCACCGAAAATGCTGCACAATCACCCCAGGGGCACATTTTATGGGTCCCCTGACAGGTGAAAATAAAGACCTCCGAATTCCAGGTGATGTGGGCTGCACCTGCAGGCTGTGAACTTCCCTGATGGGGTCTGAACACAAGTGCACTTAAGAGTCATCCTTCCTTTGAGGAATCTGCTCTCTGAGCCCCTGCAGCTGCAAGGAGAGTGCTGGCACGCCCGAGGCCGGGCTTGCCAACTTTGATTGCAGGTGCAGACATTGGGAGCGAGAGCTCTCTGGGCCCTGCCGCCTGCGCCAGCAGATGCTCTCTGTGCACTGCATTGTCGGGATGGCAGAGGCCACTCCTGGAACATCTGAGAAATGGAGTTGTTGTAAGAATAGAACACACTTGTTGAGGACTCTGTGTGCTGTGCCAGAGCTTTAGGTATGTCATCCCACTTCATCCCACAGTCCTTTGATGTAGGGACCTCTTGTTAGCTCCCTTTCATAGAGAGGAACCGTGAGGCTCAGAGAGGCTAAGTTACTTGCCTTAGGCCAAACAGCATGTGCATGGCTGAGCCGGGCCTGAATGCAGGCTCACCCGAGTCCAGAGCCCAGGTTCTTTCTGCCGCCCATGTCACATCATGCTGCCTCTTGCTGCATCCCGCAGCCTCCCTGGCTTTCCTTGGGTCCCATAAATGTCAAACTTGATTTAGTTAAGAGGCGACAGTGGAGGACTTTATTGTGAATTCCACATTCAAGGGGGATGGGCAATCAGTCAACCAGGAAATCCCCCAGACTGCAGCGTCAAGACTGATGGCACAGCTCTAATGTAAGTGCCGCTGCCTTACAGCCCGGCGCCAGGCCTTATCCTTCCGACTGGGTCCAGCCACCGAATCGGGGGCAACCTAGGACATTTGTAGCGCCTTCCCCTGCCAGTATGTGTGTCCTCGGCGAGTCCCTAGTGTCTCCAGGTGCCTGTGAGCTCTGGCCTTCCTCCAACCTCTGCTGTGCGTGACTGATCCAGCGGGCTGGCTGTAGTCTTGGTTTGCAGTTCAGCTGCTCCACGGAATGATGCCCTCCTCATTCCCAGCCTTGTTGGTTGGAGCTCTGTCTCTCTGGCTAACTTTTGCCAGCTCTTATGGCAGCCAGGGCTGTTTCCTGCACCTCCAGGCATGAGCTAGGATTCTGTTAAAACCCAGACAGAGCTCTCTGAAGTCAGTGAGGACTCCTGCTGGGAGGCTGCATCCGCTGGACACATGGCTGTCGGCAGCGGCTTGATTGAACTCAAATTGGGCTCTGATTTGGGCCCAGGAGTGGAGTGGGGCCAGCTCTGTGTCTGAGTCCCTTCTCTCAGATCTCAAATTGTCCTCCTGTTCCTGCTGGCCCCCAGATCGGATTCTAGCGTGTCTTATATCTGAGGCTCATGGATTCTACCATCTGATTTCATCACAAGGTCCACACTGTGCTGCAGTGCGGAATGGTACCCAGGAGAAGAATGATTTTCATCATTCCTCGGAAACTCATCAAATGTCCTGGTCTTCGATAAGGTGGGCCTGGGAGGGCTGGGGGAGAGGAAACCTGCAACAGCAAATGTCAGGCCTTCCTTGTGGGCGGGTATAGCCTACTTCTCTCCTGGTCCTGTCCTCTCTGAACATTGAAGAAAGCGGTTCTCAACTGGGGGAGCTCTAGCAACGTCTAGAGACGTTTAGCAATGTCTGGAGACATTTTTGGTGTCACAGCTGGGGGCTTGCTATTGACATCCAGTGGGTAGAGGCCAGGGATGCCCCTGTATAGGACAGTCCCTACAACAGTGAGTTATCTGGCTCCCAATGTCAATATTGCTGAGGTGGAGAAATGCCGCTTTAAGGTGATGGCAGAGTGTCCATGCCTGCAGCTGGGGACAGCCTGCATCCAGGTCACTTCCATGCAGAGGAAGCCGGGATGCTTGCATGGTTCCTCTAGCACCAATAGTCTGGGCCCACCAGGCTTGGCATTTTCTGGGTCACAGACCATTCTGTTGCACTTTGGGGGATGTGGCTCTGGGGTCCAAACCCATATCCAGGGCCTCTTCTCCCAGTTCCTCCCTCCATCCCCCCATGATGTTGCTACCCCACCTTTCCTTAGGCCCATCCACAAGCACCTCCGTTTTTTCTTCCATGATAGGATTTGACAGCCAGAGAGGAAGGATCGGCTCCCATGTCACCGAAAAACACTTGCTTACCCACTTTTCAGGGTAAGAAAGGCCCAGTTCTTAGAAACGCAAGAGCCTGTCTTCTCTTTGAGGGGGAAGTGAAAGTGCTTCCCATCCATCCGTGTGATGCAGAGGAGAATTTCTTGCTACAGCAGCAGAAACTAACACCAAACACGAATTGAGTTCTCATGGGTCACCCACCCACGAAGGGTTCAGTGGGACCCTCTGCTCTGCATAAAAAGCAGGTTTCCGTGAGTGCCTTGGAGACCACCCTAGTTGTTGTCCTCATCTTCCATGTGGGGCAGCCCAGAGAAGAGATGTGACTTGCCCAAGACCACCCAGGTGACTGGTGCCAGAATGGGGACAGAAGCTAAGACTCCTTATTCTGAGGTCATTTGG
This sequence comes from Eulemur rufifrons, assembly GCF_041146395.1. Taxonomy (NCBI): domain Eukaryota; kingdom Metazoa; phylum Chordata; class Mammalia; order Primates; family Lemuridae; genus Eulemur; species Eulemur rufifrons. The sequence goes on from NC_090994.1 coordinate 8,987,676, forward strand.
GGTTGACCTCACCCCAAATCACCAGGTATGGGAACTCAGAAGGTTGAAAACATTAGGAATGAAGCCGGCACATCCCTGCACGGCTAATCGCTTTCAGTGGTGGGAAGGCACTTAGCTTCCGGCGTCAGCTCCTGGGCCGATCCCCTATCTAGGAATAATGTGTGGCTTGATGACACTGTTTCACGTCCATTATCTCACTGGAGCCTTGGTTACTCTGGGAGGGAGGCAGGCCTGGAATCACACTTCCCTACTTTATAGATCATGAAACCAAGGCTCCAGAGGTTAAGTGACTTGCCCGAGGTCATGTACCTACTGCAGAAGGGATATTGGGACCCATGTCCTTCTAGGCAAACTCCCTCTGAGGAACTGCAGGACGAGCAGCTGGTTCATGAGACACTGGTCTAGGTGTCTTCTGCCCTTTTTGCCTGTCTTCCTCCACCTCTTCATAGTGGTTGCCACTTCATTCCTTTCCCCGGCGTCCTCCTGGTTCCTCTTTCTGGTCCTTTCGTCTTTCAGGCCCCACACTCCTGCTGCCGGACACAGGCCTGGCCCCTTGGGCAGGCGCTGTCCCCTGCAACCATGCATCTTTGGTTGCAAGGCCCTGGGGTGGGGTCTGGACTCCCTCTGAGATTGGCACTTAGTTGCTTCCCTGTAGCCCACTGGGACACTGTCCAGACAGGGCCAGGTCTCACTTTCCCCCTGTGCAGAATGGAGAGTGCTGCTCCCTGCCCCTCAGCCTGAGGACTAATTCTGTCCAAAGGGGGTTAAAAAAATATAACTGAGCTTAATCTGATAGAGGCTGGGTCTGCTCATTTGCATATAAGCCTCTCCTCCGCCCCTAGCCCTGGCAATTTGCATCTCATTATCCAGGTGTGTCCTTGGTGATTTCCCCCTAGACTGGTTGGCTGTGTTCAGCTCTATCTCCTCTTTGGCCTGAAGAGCCTTTTTCCCACCCTCCTGGCCCCAGAAGGGCTTCTACCCTCCACCTGCCTCTGCAGTCTCAGCTGCAGGCTGCTTCCCGGAAGCTCAGCAGCCCCCTCTGCACAGCTGTCCCCAGGGCCGACTAGGGAAAGGGAGAGCGGGAGGGGGGCGAGGGTGTGTGCGGTGGGAAGGGGCTGGGCTGGGAGGGGCAATTTCACCTGCTGATATATGTGTGTGCACACACGCACACGAAGATGCATGCACACAGGTGCACGCACGGTGTGTGTTTATACACATTTGCCCTGCCTTCTACCCCTCCCATGTCCTGGGTCATCCTTGGGCAACTTCATTTTTGCTTTAAGACAGAGGCTTCTATGCAGTTTTTGTGTTGCCACCGAGGGAGGGGCAGGAGGGAAGGCTTTGTGTTTTGTGTTTTATTCCTGTCCTTGCTCCCCAAGGTAGACCTGGGCCTGAGCCCTCCCAGCGCAGCTCTTCCTGACGTAGGTGTCTCTGGGGAAGCCAGCCCTGCCTGCAGTTTTGTCCCAAAGTCTGGCAGTTGTATGGGGAGGCTGGCCACCTCCAGGGATGCGCAGAGAGTTTGCTTGGAGGGAGGAGAAGACCCCTGTGCAAGGCAGCCAGGGGTCTGCCTGGGGCCATAGCTGTTGGGTTGGATTCCATCTGTCCATGGCATTTCCGGACAAGGAAGTCAGACCCCACCCTGCTGCTGTGGCTACAGGAGAGGGAGAGCTGGGAGCTAGTGGGGAAGCAGTCCACAGCACACTCCCCCTTAAGTTAGCATGTATCAACACGTGGCCAATTTGGGGGTTTTAGTGACAGAAGAGATCACGGATTAGAATAATAACAATATCTTACATTTGTGTAGAATATTATTAAGTCTTGCACATGAATATGTTTTACACATGGCATTTCATTCAGTCCTCACAACAGCCATGAAGGAGATACTGTTATTCCCATTTTAGAGATGAAAAGACTGAGGCCTCTGCCCGAGGCAGAGCCTGGCGCTGGCCCGAGCATCCTGACCTCCCATCCTGCTCTCTTCCCTGGGTTTGTCAGGACGACTGCAGTGCTGTGAGCAGTGGCCGAAGTCCCTCCCCTAGGGCGAGCCCCCTCCTGTCTGGGCCTCGCCTTGGGGCTCCCCCTCTTCCCTGGCCTGGACAGCAGAGGCTCCTGCCTCGGTTTCCATGAGTCCCTCCCTGCCCCTCCCGGAGCTCCCTGGTGTGTCCTACTTCTTGGGAAGTGGAGCAGTTTAGAAACAGCCCAGAAAGCGGAGACGGGCAGCCCATGTAGCCCACGCAGCCCACTGCCCCCACTGCGGGGGCGGGTGCCGGCTCCCAGCGGCTGGTGTGGTTGTGGTGGGTGGGCAGGGAGAGGGCCTGGGTTCCCCTGGCTCCCACCTGGAGCTCGTTGTACTTTCGGGGGGCCAGGGCTTGACGCCTGGTGGCCTGCAGGATTCTGGGCAGGAAAACCGTGAGATTTCTAGAACTCCCTCAGGGAATACTCAGCTCCCAGCCAGCACCGAGACCAGGTTCCAGAAACAGATCTTTGCTTTTTTTAACCACTTTCCCCTCATCGTGACCCATTTTTGTAGTGGAGGCCCCCAGGCGCTCTGGCCACCTCCCTGAGCCATTTTCCTGAAGGACAGGCTCCCTGCACTGTGGTTGGGAGTCCCTGCAGGGACACGAGCACCTTCTGGGCTAGGGAGGGGCCCCCAAGGGCTCAGGGCCACAGGATATGTGCCCTGGGTTCCTGGAGCCACCATGTGCTCCCTCTGCTCTGGGGCTCTGACTTGGTTTCTGAGATGCAATTGAAAAGTCTGTCCCTGAGTTCTCAGTCCCACTCCAGGTGCCTTAGGGAGGTGGCCATAGGGTGGGAGGGGGAGATGGACAAGGAGGTGATGGTGTCATTCAGTGACACAAGAGCCACCATAAGGATCTAAGGATCATTCAACATGAATGTGTCAACCACTCTCTGAACATCCAGCCCTGGAGATACAGGTTCAGGGAACTATGCGTCTAGCAGGGGGCCCTTTGGGAGTGTCTCGGGAGTTGGAGGCTGTGACCACAGGGGCAGATACAGAGAGAGTTCCTGTTCTGTGGCCGGTGTACACTGGGGCATACTGGCTGCTCAGCAGGAACAAGGCCACCTTCCTGCCCTCAGGGTTTTACAATTTAGTTGTATACATGCACACACATACAGACATACCACACTCCTACACAAAGGCACACACACAAAGAGAAATCATTGCAGAACAATTAGGCACTTGCATTCTGTGGATGCAATTGAGGCAGTATGAGAGGGATTAGTCCAGGTGGGAATGAATGAAGAAGGTTTTGTGGTGGAGGGAGTGTGTGCCTTTTATACTTTGTATGTAGAGGTGTGTGGGAACAGCATTCCTGGCAGGGGAACAGCATGAACAAAGCAGGTGGAAGCTCACATGAACCTTGTTTGTTCAGAGGACCCCGAAGGAGACCCATCGGCCTGGGGTGTTGTAGAGTCTAGGATGGTTCTCCCCACGTGGCTGCAGAGCCCTCAGCTGGACTGCCTGTTTCCGGACCCAGGGAGCTGGGAGACACTGGGTTGAGAACACACCTTGGTTAGTACGAGGGTATGAGGGGCGGGGCATGTGGTTCTGAGCAATCGAGTCAAGCTCAGAGGTGAAAACAGTGTAGGAGGGAGACCAGGGCACTGTGGAGGCCTCCGTGGAACCAGCAGGGCCCCTGTTCCCTGCTGCTGTGGACCTGAGCTGCCTTGTCCCAGCCTCTCACTCCACTTCCCAAGCTTGTCCTTCCCCAATCTGTCCTCTTCCACAGAATAGAGGTGATGATGGCTGTACCTTGGAGGGTTGATGTTGTACTTCGAGATGAAATGAGGAGGTGTCTTGCATCTCAGCACAGGGCCTGGCACTCAGTAGGTGTCTGGTGACTGAGCGCTCTTCTGTTTATAGTGCATCTGGCTAATGTATTTGCTTCCTTAAAGCTCAGCTGCTCAGCCTGGGGCTGGAGCCTTTCTGCGCTCTGACCTGCCCTGGGCACCCCTGCCCTGAGGACCCTGCACCCACATGGCCTGTTGAGGCCTTTCCCCCAGGCCCGGGAAGCTCCGCACATGGTTAGGGCCTGCGGCTTATTTATTCTCTGTCTGTTAGAACTGGTTCCCCTCAGCCCCAGGAACAGAGAGGCAGAGTTACCGAGGCTGCAAAAAGGCAAAGGAGTTTATTGGCTGGCTCGAGCTAGGGTCCAAGTCCCAGAGCGGCAACGCAGTGGCCTCTCCACGAACCAGGACCCCGCCCTGGGGTAAAAACTAAGCTTTTATACTTTTCAGTAGGTTACATACGCTGGGCACACCACACCGCTCCCTCCCTTAGTTCATTTGTTCCTTTAAGAGTGGCTGATCGTGTTGGCTCCTGATTGGTTGGCTCCAAGGTCGTGTTGGCTGCTGATTGGTTGGTTCCAAGTCCCGGGACCCTTTAGTTGTTATCAGCGGCATTTCAGGGAAGGGGAGGACCCGCGTCTGGGAAACCGAAACTTAGGCCTATTCCAGGAGGTCCAGTCTGTCATGGAGTCACTCCTGCTCCCCTTCCGGTTCTACATGTCTCCTCAGCACCCAGTGCCTGGCTCATAGGAGAGGCTCAGAACACTTCCAAATGAATGAATGAAAATGTGTAAGTGCTTTGTAAATTGGCAAGAATTTACAAAAGTTAGTTAATATGCTCTCCAGAGAGTAAGCCTTGGGCACACATTTAGTGAAGTAAACAGAGTTGGATTTCAAGGCGAAGGCCGGATTGGAGCAAGGCCTTCAGGGGTGGCTTTGGGGTGACCTGGGGGGGTCACAGCTGCCCACATCTGCTCCCCTGCAGTTCCCTCCGCCCGCCCAGGGACCCAGCTCTCCTGGCTCCACAGTTACGCATCCCTGTCTCGACTACAGCAACGCCTTCTTTTCATGGGAAATTTGCTCCCCACTCCTACCGAAATGTTTTTTTCCTGACTACAAAATTAATCATTGTAAAGCACTCAAACTTCAAACAGCAAAGAAATATTTAACATGAAAAGTTAGAAAATCCCTTATCCCTCCTTGTGCCCCGTGAGACAGCCCTCTAGTCAGTGTGTGCCCTTACCGATGTTCTTCCTGATGTTTCCACTAACTTACTTAATCAGTTTATTTCTTTATTATACAAAGGCAGGACCCTGCTAAGCATAGCACTACGGTTTTCTTATATCCCCTGACAACACACAGTGGTGTCGTTATTTTCAAAATCTATACCGCGTTCTTTTTAATGGCCATATAACGTTCCGTGCCGTGCAGGAGGCATCGCTTATGTAACCGGTCCTCGACTGAGGGACGTCTGCATTGCGCTAAATGCAAAGTGCATTTTGCAGGAGGCCTGAGTGGTCAGGGCGAGGGTTGGCTGGAACGAAGGCTTCCCTAATGGTAGGGCGCCAGGCATGGCGCTAAGTGGCCTTTCTTTCCTTCCTGCTCTTCTTTCCTAGAGGGGGTGAGGGACACCGCAGGTCCCAACGCTCCCTTACCCACACTCTTCCTTTGCAGCTCTGCCAGGCTGGTCGGCTGGTCTTCCCTCGCGGGCATTTGGCAGCTCCTGCCTGGCGCAGACCTTCTTGTTTGCTCAGCTTGGTGCCGGCAGCGGAGGGTTTGGACACACGCCACAGCCAGGGCTCCAGGGAGGGCTGGGTGAGGGCAGTTGGTGGACGAGAAGGGAGGTGGGTGGGTTGCAGGGGTGATAGTGACTGGAGAGGCAGGTTATCTTGTCCCAGGAGAGGGGCATGGAGAGGACAGTCACTGCCATGTGTTATGGCATTTGGGAAATTCGATGATGCGAACAGGGCCTCATCCTCGGTGACTATGAATATTCATTGAGAGCCCTCCCCTCTGCGCATCTGGGAATCCCTCCAGGCTTGCTAATGAGCCTCTTCCTCCAGCCCAGGAGGTCTGGGGAGGCAAAGGGTGGGATGTGATCCTTCTTCATCCTGCCTTTCCTCTCTTCCACCCTCCCCTTGCCCCCTCTGAGCTCGAGATGTGGTGGAGTCAAGATGGGAGAGTGCAGGGTGTCACTGCACGGCGAGGAGCAGAGCTTGGTTAGGGACGTGTGGGAGCACAGTGGGGGCAAATGGAAAGGCAGAAGGCTGGAGCCGGGGGTGGGCACTGACTGCCAGGCTCAGGAAGGAGTTGGTTCAGGAGGCCACAAAGGTTTTGAGCAGGAGAGTGAGATGTGGCTTCTTGGCTCCCAGGGCAGAGCTGGACTCCCAGCCCCTTGGTGCCTAAGCCATAAGCTTCCTCTTGGAGCTGTAAGTCAGGATCTGATGATGAGATTCCTATGGGGGGACCCCGTTCAATGTCAGGACTAGCTGGGTGGCCTTGGTGAATCACTCTGCCTCTTGGGGTCTCAGGGTCTTTATCAGGTAAAAGTAGGGGCTTGGAAGCAGTCCTTCCCCCAGCTTGGCCTCTCCTCCAGTCTCCTACCTCTTCCTGCTGTTCCTCCTTCCCTCGAGCCTCCCTGCGGCCTGCTCTGCAAGCCCACTTCCCGTAAGCAGAGTGGAGAAGCCCATTTGCTCTCTCTCTCCTGCTGTGCCTGGGTGGGGTTGACCAGCACCTCCTTCCTGGGCACCGAGCATCCTGGCTTTGCCATTAAGAAACTGCTGCCCATCAAGATGAAATGGCTCTCGCCACCCTCCAGGGCTCTGTGATCTGACATGGGCACCTCTCTCCCTTTCCTGCAGAGGCTGGGGAGCAGTGGGCAGGGTGGTGGGCCTGGCTGGGTGGGGAGAGTGCCCAGCAGCTACCCAGGCGGGGGTCGTCCTACCCTTGAAGCCCCTCTCAACCCTGACAGCAGGCAGCCAGGGAGGACAGAGGAGCTTCCTGGGTAAGAGGAAGCAGTTGTTTGGTGGTCCCCACCAGAAGCAAAGCCCCTGTCCCTGGGGAGAGGTTGATCTGGCTGGCAGAGCCTTCCAAGCCGGTCCTGTGGCTGGGACTCTCCCGTGGGAGTCGGGGCGGTGGGCACAAGGCAACAGGTGATGGGTACCCAGACATATTTTCTCCCCACCTGGCTAAAGTGAGTCACACAGCAGGGACTGGCTTGATGAGTAAGTATCGGAGCAATCTGTCCAAGCTGGATCACTAAAGGTTACAGGGAAGGCCTTCCTGCCCCTCCCCATGTCTCTCCTGTTATACCTGGCGCCCCCAGTTGACAGTAACCACTCTTGGCGGAGACCATACTTCAAGTGACATCAGTGCATGCCTTTGTGGAGATTCCCCGCTGTCTGGCTAAGAGTTAGAGAGGCCTGTGCAGTTGGCCAGGGGCAGAACCAGAGGTCCCAGGGTTGGGGACAGAGACCAGCAAAGGTAGAAAGAGACACAGTCCCCAACCTCACCCATCCCTGCAGCCACCAGGGAGTCCCCCACCCAGCCTGGGGAGGCCGCTGGGCTGGAACAGACTCCCCTGTGGCTGAACCAGGAAGCCCCCCTGGCGCCGGGTGAGGGAGGGGCCCTGAAACCAGTCACACCCGCGTTCACCTCTGGCGCCTTTGCTTTCTCGCTGGCTAGCCTTGGGCAGGCAGCTTAGCCTCTTCAACCTCAGGCTTCCCTTCTGTAAGACAGAGGAATTGTCCCAACTCTGGAAGGTGCTGGGAGGTTGCAGTGAGATAACGGGGCGCATTGGGAACAGCGCCTGTTGCACAGCACATGCGGAGAGGAAGGAGGCGTCACCGACCCCGCAGGGAGGGTTTGGGCCGATGCTCCACACATTTCCTATCTCCCTATCTGCTTATTCCTCAGGCTGCTGATCTGTCCGTCTTCCTCACTAAGCTCCTTTTTATCTGCCCCGTCTTCCCCTCCATCGCTCAGCTCGTCCAGTATCTCTGGCCGCTGTCATGTTATCTCCCTGCCTATCTCGTTCCCATCTCCGGTGCTGCCCGGCTCCCTGTCTCCCCGCCCTCGATCCGCCCTCCCTCCCGGCTCTGGCATTCTCCTTGCCATCTGTCTGGAGAACACTTAGCCCTGGGGCTCCCTGTCCTGGCCCATCATGACCCCCCCCCTGACCCCCCCAGCCCTTTCCTGGCACCCCCACCCCGCGGGCAGGCGGCAGTGCAGCAATGCGGGCAGCCGAGGGCAGCGGGCAGCCGAGGGCAGCAGGCTCCCGAGGCGAGGGCCGGGCCTGCTAATTCCCCGGCTCTGGGTGGAGGACGTGGAGGCCTCATTCAATTATGTCACATCCACTCAGCGCTGCCCCCAGATGATGCTGTGCAGTCCGCTCGCCTGTCCTGCCAGGCTGACGGCTCGAGAGCTCCTTCTGCCTGGACCACAGGGCTCCCCCCGGGCCGGGATGGGCCCGGCCTCTCTGGCCTCCAGCTTCTTGGCCTGTCGCAATTCACTGTTGACTCCCATGACACCCAGTCATCGGCCTCTGGAGTTTGTCCCTCTCACCTCAGTGTCGTGGAAATGGATCTCGGCGCCGCACATTCCGTTAATGCTCATTCTTCTCCTGGGAGGCCTGAGGCCTCTGGGAGAGCAGACCAGGGAGGTGACTAGAATGACACAGGGTCTGCTTCTCTGGCCAAAATACAGGCCCTGGGGCATTGCCTTGGTGTCTGTTCCAGGACCAACTTCCTCGAGGCTGTGCCGGGTGCCATGGGAGATCCCAGAGAGGCCCCAAACCCTTCCCGTTCCTCACGAAGCTGAGCCCGGGCAGACTCGAAGCAGGATGAAACAATTATGCGCCGTGCCAGCCATAAACGGGAGTGGGCTCAGGGAAGAGATCAAATATCTGGAGAATACACATTTATTGGAAGTTTACTGGGTGACAGATTCTTTCATGTGCCTGATGCCACTTAATCCTCACCAGTCTGGGAGGAAGGGATTGTCTCCATGTGCAGGTGGGGAAACTGAGGCCCAGGGTCATTGAGAGGCTTTTCTGAATTCAAGCAGCTGGTATGTGACGGAGCCAGTGTTCAGGGCTGTGGGGCCAAATGGTTTCCTTCCCAGTGTCCCTGAGGGGCCGCTGTGGCCGGGGCAGGCTCTGAGGCAGGGACGTGGGTGGAGGGAAGGAGGGAGGGCCTCGGGCGGTGGCTGCTGGAGCAGAGATTAGAAGCACGAGTGAGGGGGCTTTGTGGGGGGACGGGGCAGGGAATCTGGGACGAGGGCTAGATAAGAAAGGCAGGGGCCTTGCATGACTCACGGGACAATCTGGACGTCAAATGTGGCAGAAGGATCACCTGCAAGAGAATGACCTATAGACCGGTACAGTGGGATGACAGGAAAGATGTCTAGGTCCCAGCCCCCGGTACCTGGGAACGTGACCTTATTTGGAAATAGAGTCTTTACAGGTACAATTAAAGATCTCAAAATGAGATCATCCTAGATTTAGGGTGGGCCCTAAATCCAGTGACTGATGGGAAAGAGAAAGGACAGGGAGATTTGAGACGCAGAGGAGGAGGCCACACGGAGTTGGAGGCAGAGATTGCAGTGATGCAGCCACAAACCAAGGAACGCCGGAGCCCCAGAAGCTGGAAGAGGCAGGAGAGGAATCTCCCCTAGAGCCTCTGGAGGGAGCATGGGCTTGACTTTGGACTTCTGGCCTCCAGAACTGTGAGAGAATCAATTCCTGTCGTTTTAAGCCACCCCGTTTGGGGGATTTGTTATGGCAGCCACAGGAGGAGGCTCATACGGGTGGGAATCTGTCTGTCCAGCACAAGGAGCGAACAGGGAAGGCTATTGGGGGCTGTGTTGGCAGCTCGGTTTCCCCACTGAAGACCCCCGAGGCCTAGAAGGTTCTCCCCCACGTGGCAGCAGATCTTGCCAGAGAATTCAGCCCTTGCCATTGGTGGGGGAGGACATGCTAAATGCCAGAACATGGGTCCCCAGAGAGCCTGAGCGAAGCAGTTTTAGCCCAAATAGATAGAAAGCAGGCCGTATGTATACCGTGGGTAGTAACTATATGCACACACCACCCTGGGGAGGAGATCACGCTGGAATACAAACGGGTTCACTCGGGGCTTCAGTGACTTGGCTGACAGTGGCTCCATGACAAGCTGTTAAGGGGACTGAAGGATGCTGCAGATGAGAGTATGGGACAATGACTGTCCCCAACTCCCTCCCTCCCCACCGGCCCTAAATGACAAATGGGACTCATGCCACAAGGATTAGGGCTGCTCTCCCTGAGCGGCTCCTGGACTCCATCTCCAGCTTGAATTTAAAGAGCAGAATTCAATGAGATAAGCCTGAATTTTGTTCCGAGAGGAGTTTATGATGGATTGAGGAGTCTCAGTGGCTGATGGCAGAGGGAGGGGCCTGGAGTATGTCTGGGAGGTAAGGGGAAGGTATCCTGGAACCAGGGGTAGGAATGCAGAGATGTGGGGCTTGAGTTACTCTCAGGGGCTCCTCCTTCTGGGGGCTGGGCACATGTGCCCGGGGAGGAGAATGGAAATCTACACCAGGCAGGAAGCGGAAATGAGACCGTGGGGCCATTTATTTGACCTCAGGCCTCGGTGTCCAGAATGTTCCTCTCTTTCCTCTCTGCTGATTGTAGCTCTGTTTGGTGGTAGTTTTTTCCTCTGTCAGGGGTGAGATGTTTTCCAGCCTCCACCAGAGCCGCCTGTGCCACACTCTCCTCCCAGCCACCCCCTGCCATGGCCTGAGGCCTCCTTCTTGCTTCTAGTTTGTTCTGTTTCAGGGCGTCACTCATTCTCGTTGATGTAGAAGAAGGTAGGCTCTTAGGACCCGTGCGTTCTTGCTGAAGCCAGAGAGGTGCCAACGCAGCTGAAACTGTTGTGCTCTTGTAGATTTCTCTCTCCTTTCTCCCCCATTGGAGTATTTTGCAATTGTGTAGAGAGAACCTTGTCTTCTGGAATTGTCATTGTTCTTAAGCTGCCTTCCCCTGTAGAGTCTCTGGGCATGAGACTGTATCTACCTTTTCTCTAAACGTCTGGCAATTCAACTTCCTAAAGTCTTGGGCACATGTCTCTCTGCTGTCCTCTTTTTGGGCTGCCCTGAACTCTATGGTGACATGTTCATTTTCTTCTAAGATCTTGTCTCTTCCGTCCATGGTTTCTGTCATTTCCAGTTTTCAGTAATTTCTTCTTGGTGGATGGGAATTAATCCTGAGAAGACTGTTGCCATTGTTACCTCCTAAACTTTCCAGGGATGGAATAGGGAGCAAGATAAGTCACCGGGTTTTGAAAAGCTCTGGTTTTAACAGAGCGGGATTCACCTGTGTTTGAATCACTGCTGATGTGTCTCAATTTGGTGCTGGGTTTGTGATCTGTGTCAGGAAAGCATCATTTGGTTCTGATGTCTCAAAAGCTGAGGAAGAGAGCAGCCTCTGGGGTCCAAGGACACTCCCTTTAATCCTGAGCCTGGTAGGTGGTACCAGTTGGTACTGATCTGGTCCCGAAAGGTGGGTTGTGGGAAGTGGGTATGAGAGTAACCCTCCCCACTTCACAGGGAAAAGAAAATCCAGCCCAAAGAGGGAGGCAGCCAGTCCCCAGCAACATCAGGAAAACAAGGCAAGCTCGTCTGCTGTTGTGGTCCACAGACACCAACACCCCCAGGATCCTACAGGGCCTGCACCAGTCCTGCCTGCAGGAGGACGTCCAGACCCCACAGCCACCTCGTCAACAACTGACCCTCCACTCACTATTTCTAAACCTTTGCATGTGCTTTTCTCTCTGATTCAAGTGCCTGTCTACTTCCTCCTGTCTTTTTGGGTCGTATCAGCATTGGAGGCCCCAGCACAAGTCCTGGTTTCTCTGTGACACCCTTCCTAGCCACTCAGTCTCTCCTTCCTCTAACCCTGAAGCTCGTGTTTCCTGGACCCCTGGCTGGTGCTAACTACACATTGTTTTCTTATATTTGGTACAGATAGTCAGCGTCTCGTGAATTCCATTGTTTCCACCAGAGGATCACAGGGCAGGAGTTGTCTTATAGGTCTTTGGTGCTGTAATATTTAGGGCAGCACTGAGACGTGGAGGCTGCTCAGTGAGTCGTGTAGGGGGTCAGGAAGGAAGGAAGGAAGGAGGGAAGAAGGAGAGAAAGGAATAAAGGGGGGAAGAGGGAAAAAAGGAAGGAAGGAGGGAAGGAGGGAATGAAGGAAGGAGGGAAGGAGGGAATGAAGGAAGGAGGGAAGAGAGGAAGGAGGAGAAGAAAGGAAGGAAGGAGGGGAGGAGGGAAGGAAGGAAGAACAGAAGGGGGGAAAGAGGGAGAGAAGAAAAGAAGTTCAGTGCTGAAAACCTTCCTGCTCTTTGGACAGACAGAAGTGCAGTCTCTAGGAAGGGAAGTGAGTGGGGAGCAGGGGTTGGGGCCTGGGCGGGCGGCCAGGAGGGCCGTTAGCTCTGGATGGTGTGGAGCCTGGGAAGGGCCAGCTCCGTCCTGGCAGTGACGGCATGAGCGTGTGTGCAGGGGGCGAGGGGAGGGCAGGAGAGGGGCCCCCTGCTCCAGCTGTGCCTCTGTCCTCCTTCTCCCAGCGGTGGTGAGTGGTGCTGGGCCGGGCTGGGTGTGAGGGGAGGGTGTTGATGCCTTTGGTGACAGGAGATAAATGAATCCATCCTGAAGAGCTGCTCCTCTTCCAGTGCTGTGGCAGCTCAGCTCTTGACTTCACTGCCTTGGGGTTTTAATTAAATGTCAAATATAATTTAGGGCTGGAGTGCTGATGGGTGTATGAACATGAAGTCCAATGTCTCCTCTTTGTGGGTCTCCCTGGTACTTGACTAATTTGGGGGAGGGGGTTAATTGATCACTTTTTATTTGAATGCCACATGACAAAACATCTGACTTCCCCTCTCCCCTCATCCTTGGTTTTGAAATAATAGTTGGACAAGTAAAAAAAAAAAAAACCCAAACTTGCATATATGTTATATATAGAGAAAGAGCCAGATTGGGACCTGGGTAATTTGGGACCTACAGAAATATGTATATTTGATCTGCGGTTTTTCTTCCCAAATCAGGCATGGGGTGGCATAGCTATTGACCCATTTTCTCTGCTCAGTGCTTGGGAGCTAAGGGCGCTGATCGAACTGTCCCACCAACTTCCCCAGAGTGTTTTGTGGGAGTGAAGAGGAGGGAGGTCAGGACAAGTCACCTGGTTGCCAGGTAGAGCCAGTTGCAGACTAAGTCCTACACTTTCATTGTGCAGATCAGGACATCGAGGCCCGGAGAGGGAAGTGACCCAGAGGAGCTCATAACTGGGTTAGTGGCAGAGCCAGGGACACACCCGCAACCTTTCTGAATAGCAGTTGATTGAAGTAGCCTGGGTCCCAGGGAAATAATGAGCATAACTTCATTTCAATTCAATTCAAGTATTATAATAAATGGTGACTGTATCAGAGGCTGCAGATAACACAAAACAGTACTGGACACTGTGCAAGGATGTCATCCGTGTCTTTAAGGGAGTGACAGTCCTTCCTTTATATGATTAATACAATTATCTTCCAAAACACAAATATGATCATCTGACTCCCGTGTTTGAAGCTTTGTAAACCTCCCTTCTGAACTCCTTTGCATGGCAAAGTGGGCCTTTTCCATTCCATTCTTAACCTTCCTGGGAAGTCTCTTTCCCTCCACTGTGTAAAGCACACTCCATCCTCCAGCCAAACCGAACCTCTCACAGGTCCCCGGCATGGCTTATTGTACAATGTCCCTCTGCTGGCTGTACAATGTCCCTCCCACTTGGGTTGGTTAGGATGCTCTTGGGTCATGAGTAGACACTAGAGCAAATAAGCTTAACCCTATAGGACCTTGTACGTCTCATGTGACGAGAAGGCAGGGAGTGGCCAGACATCGGCTGTTCACGAATGCTGTCAGAATCCCAGATTCCTTCTCCCTCTCCACTCTGCCGTCCCTGGCTTGTTGGCTTTCTGTTCTCATGCTCAACACCTGATGGTCACAAGATGGCTATGGTGGCTTTAGGCATCACATTTGCATTCAAGACAGGAGGAGAGGAAAAGACAGCAGCAAATACATCTGTTCTGTTGCTCAGGAAAGCAAATGCTGTCCCAGAACCACCCCTCCAGCAGAACCCCCTTCTCACTGGCCAGGGCTGGGTGACGTGCCCACTGCCGGGTGCCAGAGGGGCTGGAAAACCAAGACTCTGCCCATTTCCCTCGGGCCTCACCCTTCTTGGGGAGTTTGCTCTGGGGGCTTCACCTGCCACTGTTTGCACCCCTGCTCACCAAATATCTATGCACTCCTGTCTATTTCCCAACCGCCTTGCAGCTAGGTGGGGCTCTATGACCAGGCCTCGCCAATGGCCGGGGGTAGAAGGGACATATGTCACTGTGGGCAGCCCTTGGCTGTCTCTTTCCCTGCCATAGTTATCCATGCATTGATCCAGCAGTCAGTGTGACATGATGCAAGCAGCCTAGATTTGTCAGCTCCTGCATAGGGGACAGCCGCCTGGAGAGCTGCCAGACCCAGAGTGGACTTATATGAGTGAGAAATAAACCTACGTTAAGTCATGGAGATTTTGACTTTTTGTTGGTTATCTCAGAGTCATCTAGCCTAACCTGTGCTATCCATTCACCAACACCTATTTTTGAACTCTTGCTATTTGGTTGTAGGTGCTGGAGAGAGAGGAAAACAGGGAAGCCCAGTCCCTGTCACTCCTGCCAAGTGGTGGCCAGTTCTGACAGTGTTTTACCCACTCAAGCTTTCTCTCCCAGGTGGGAGTGGCCCAGCTCCAACCACTCACTCCCCTCTCCTCCCTGCTCCCTCATTCCTGGTATCCTTGGCAGAGGTTAGGCAGATTATAGGTTCATGGTAACATTGGCACTAATAACCAATGTTTTTCCGAAGGTTTTGACTGCATCTCACAGTAAGAAATTACTTTACAGTTCATCAGTATGCAACACAGATACATGTGCATGTGCATGCTGTGATCAATATTTATCACTGGCGATGTCTTCTGATATTTTGTATTCTGTTTTGTTAAAGAATGCTCATTGTGATCCACTGAATTGATTTCTATGACCCTTTAATAATACACAACCTGCGGTTTGGAAAAAAAAAGACTTTAGAGAGCTAGAACATGTAGATAAACACTGTGGGCCAGGGATGGTCTAGGAGGGCTCCCAGGGCGAAAAGACCCTTGATGAGAGTGGCGGAGGCTGGGTAGGAGCTGGATCAGTAAAGAAAAGTCTTCCCAGGAGAGAGGACTTGGAGGGAAGGTGTAGATGTCTGAGGAATGGGGACCTGCCTCTCTGCAAGGGAACAGGCACCCGGAGGGTAACGGGAAATACGGAAACAGGCAGAGGTGATGTTCAATACAGCTAACACCTGGAACAGCTCTAACACCTGGAACAGCGTGAGCTCTGACCAATCAGAGTGTGCACTGACGGTGACCCCCAGAGCAATGGTGCCTGTGTGAGGTTGACCACCATTCTGGAAAATGACTAGGCGAAGAGAGGGGTTACAGCGTGAATGGGGTGGAGCAGGGTTGGCTACCGGAAGTCTCTGTGAAATGGAAAAACAGCTCTGCGGTATGCTCTTTGTAAAAGCGCAGCCTTTTCATCTCTGCAGATGATTATAAACTGCTCAAGATTCTGAACATCTCAGCAAAGGGCAGGGGTGGGCCACAAATAGGACCCTCTGTGTGTGCCAGGGTGCAGACAGATTGCCTGGCTAGCTGTCTACGCTCAGTGTTACTAGGGAGGGACATCAGGATCTGGCTTTAGGTCCAGCTCCACGAATTTCCTTTCCCTTGAGTTTCAGCATCTAATAAAGGAAGCATAACAACATCTACCCCACTGACCTCAGAATTATACCGTGAGCTTATCATGAGGAGCAGTGAGAAATCACCTTGAAAGGAAAAGGTGTTTTGCAGGCGGCAGCACCGCCCCGGAGTGGTTCAGGGAGTACTTTCCTCCCAACTTTCCCGAGAAGAGAAATTTTTGTTTAAATAACACAAATGTAATAGAACTGTCCAAGGTACATGATTTCAGCAATGAAATTTGTGGAACCTAACTCATGGTTCTCTTAGTTTTATAACAGTGTAAAAATAATACATTTTTCATCAAGATAGAAATAAAAACAATAATAAAAATCTAACATTTATTGTGTGCTGATTATATGCCAGGAACTATACTCAGTACTTTGCATCTCATTTAATTCTCACAAACATCTTGTGCAGTGCATACCATTATCATCCTCATTTTGCAAAGAAAAATGATGAGGAAGTTGGTATAACTCAACTGGCAATGACATGCCGATTGTTCCACCTCATGGAGAGAGCTACCATTGCAGTGTCTAAGCACACTGGGCTCCTCCCTGCAAATGTTTTAGCCCTAAGTCTACAAATGCAAGGCATTCTCTACCCCATTCCCAAGCCCTCTGGGTCTTCCCCAGAAACATGGCCACTTTCTTCTCTCATCCCTGACTTGTCTATGTCAAAGCCTCTTACCTTTTCTAAGAACTTAGGTAGGAGTGCAGTGCATGGAGCTAGTTCTCCAAGAGCACGATGATTCCATTACTTTCTCCAAAGTCTGATCAATCCTCCTGTTAACCCAGGAGGGGGCTGGACAATGCAGGGAATGGGGTAGACAGACATCTGGACACTAGATTGGGGGTCTATGGTCCTTTTCTCTCCCATATGCTTTGTCACCAAAACCCAAGGGAGCCCTAGGGGTCTTACTAGTTCTTTCTTCATGTTCCATCAATTCCCGGGTCCTTCCTGCTTTCATGTGCTTTTCCAGATCTTCCTCCTTGAAAGTCAACAACCAGGAACATGAACTCAGGTGCCTTTTCCTTATTGGCACATGTTTGTTGCGTTAAGCAGGACATGTTGAGTTGAACATAATCCGCAGAAACCTGTAGCTGGGACATCCCAGCAGGTGGCTTCCAGGAATACTCCCATTGGGCCACCTTTGTGTGTTCACCAACCCACTCAGACTCGCTTCTCTCTGCCTTTGGTGGAGGGATATCTATGAGAAAGAATGGTGTAATGGGCTTGAATTTTCTCATCTGCCACTTTCTATCTATGTGACCTTGAACAAATCTTTCCACTGTCTGAATCCTGAAATGGGGATAATGATACCTCAAAAAATTGCTGTGAAAAGTAGAAATAATTTATGCAAAGTGCTTAGCACAGTTCCTGCTTCAAGAAATGGTCCCGGCCGGGCGCGGTGGCTCACGCCTGTAATCCTAGCACTCTGGGAGGCCGAGGTGGGCGGATCGTTTGAGCTCAGGAGTTCGAGACCAGCCTGAGCAAGAGTGAGACCCCATCTCTACTAAAAATAGAAAGAAATTATATGGAGAGCTAAAAATATATATATAGAAAAAATTAGCCGGGCATGGTGGTGCATGCCTGTAGTCCCAGCTACTCGGGAGGCTGAGACAGGAGGATCGCTTGAGCTCAGGAGTTTGAGGTTGCTGTGAGCTAGGCTGATGGCCATGGCACTCACTCTAGCCTGGGCAACAAAGTGAGACTCTGTCTCAAAAAAAAAAAAAAAAAAAAAAAAAAAGAAATGGTCCCAGGGTAGTGGAATAAACCAGGAGTCTGGAGAATTGAGTCCCCATCCTGGCTCTGTGACTACTTGGCTGAACTTGAGAAAGTTACTTCTGTCTTTGGACACTTGGTTTCCTCATCCATGGAATTAGCAGACAGACAGGTCTGGATGGCACTTGAGTCCCTTCTGGTTCTGATTATTGTCTCTCACCCAATCCTTAGCCCCAACAAGGCCTGGATGAAATGTTTTCTTGCTGGGAACCAAGCCTCCACTTGAAATCCCAAGTGCTGGAGTTCGAAGATGTCTGGTTTGCCAGGGGTCTGGTTGGCCCCTGGTTTGTGGCTGGGGAAGGTTGGGTCCTTGGCTGTCTGAGGCCTGGTGTGGAGAGGAGAGAAGGGGCAGGAAGGAAAGAGGGAGGGGGACAGAGTGACCTTGACGGTGGAGCCCTGTCGTCAGCCCAGACATGGCAGGTTGAGGAGGGGCTCTGGCATGTTGCTCTACTCGACTTTAATTACTATAATTCTGGGAAGACTCGAGTCTAAGCCTTAGAATTCCTCCGCGGAAAACTATCTCTGCAGCGTCCGCAGACAAGGACGTTAGCAAACTGGCAGTCATCGCTCCATCAACTCCCTGCACAGGGAGGGCCGCGGCTGACAGATGGAGGTGTGTTGGCAGCATGGGTCAGAGCCTGCCCGAGCGCCCTCCCGCGTGCCTGGCTCCCCTGTCCCCGCGATCACACGGCTGCTTAGCCACAGTCACAATTACAGAGCTATGAAGACGTCCCTTACTTCTGGGGGGAGGGGTGGGTGGCGGAGAGAGAGGACAGAGCAGTTCTGAATGAGGTGAAAGGAAGACAGGAGGGGAAGAATCAGGGGTGCTGGCTTTGGGCGTCTCTGTGCCAGCTGGCACGTCCATGTCAGAGGGGTCCTCTGAGTGCAGTCTCTGGGGGTGCCTTACGGGTGCATGTGCGTGTGTTTGAGTATGACGGTGAGTGAGAGGGGAAGGGACAGCTGACTTCCACGTAAGGATCTTACCCATGCATCCGGTCTGGGAGCCTGGAACGTTCTCTGATTTTTGAAATGATTATTTGGTAATTTCAATGTTGATTCTTGGCAAAATCCCGAAACAGAGGACTGAAACTGATGGTTTGTGAGTTCTTGGAAAAGAAAGGTGATTGTTAGAAGTCAGCATGAGTTCACTTAGAACAAAACAGATCAATCCAACTCCTTGTCCTCTTTGTGATAGCTGTTTGATTGGCAAATCAGCGTAACAGGGAACATAGTCTCGGCAGGGGCCATCGGGGTGGTGGGTGAGGGGTTACTCATCCCCTGACATTATCCATGTGCACGTGGGATGTAGGTATCGCAGGGTGTCCTTGTAGGCTGTGTCTCTCTTATGTCTCTACTTTAATTCTGAAGCCACAGAAGCAGAAGGGTCCCCACAGAGATAAGGGAATGGGACCCTCATTGCTGTAGGGAATGGCTGCAGCTGAGGTGAGCGGGCAGGAGAGAACAGCATGCATGCTGACAGCAAGCTCACCAGGCCGGAAGTGCAGGGACACTGGCAGGGACGCTGGCTTCAGCTGACCTGGCTGCAGTGGGAATGCACAGTGACCCAGCGCCAATGTAGAACTTTGGGTGGGCGCTGGGGAAAAGCTGCATAGTTTTGATGAAAAGTGCAATACCTGGGTCCTGGGCAGATCTGATGTCCTTCTTCTCACCTCAGAGAGCCATCACAGCCCCGAAATCAAGCAGAAATCTGTAGCAAGGCCAGGCAGCAGAGCCACCTTCTGCGTTTCTGCTTTCTTTGCAGGTAGTGGCCAAGTAGCCTCAAGACGGCTGAGTTTTAGACAACTGTATACATCCCTGGGTGTTCTGGGGAATATCTGGGAATTAGATCCTTGGTTGGGCGGGTGGGAACTCAAAGCCATTGCAAATTTGGTGTGAAAGGAAACGTGACCTCCTTTTCTACCTATAGGCAGAGGAGGCTTAGCTGTTTGGGTTGGTCAGTCGTGAGCCCTCGGTGTAAAATCACTCCTGGCAGGCTCGAGAATAAATGGAAAAATGAAGTCCAGTTGACGGTGCACTTGGGTGGACTTGGAACTTTTGAGCAGTGAGCGGTCCCTCAAGGGATTTGCCGAAATCTCAAATCTGTCTTCTCCATCTAGAAGGGGGGCACCTAGGATCGTGCCAGAGCACTCTGTTCAATGTAACGATTTCATCTATGACGTGGATGAAGACACAGAGAGCAGGATGATTAAATTTTTAGATGACAGTTAGAAGAGATAATTGAAGTCCAGGAGGGAGGTAGCTGAGGATTTGAAAACATCCTGATAAGCTGAAATGATTCCTGAAACAAACAAGATGAAATTGAGCAGGACCAAATATTAAGCCCTATATTTAGGTAATAAAAGTGAATTATGTAGGTGCACTATGGGGGAAGCATGACTTGGGAGAATTTCAAATTAAAATCTTGGGGCTGGGATGCTGTGAGCTGCAGGCTGCCTGCTGGGGGCAGCAGAGAGCAGATGCTTGAGAACAGCACTAGCCGGGAGGATACTAGTGGGGTGGGCCAGGCAGGGCTGCAATGGACCTGGGGTCTGGATGGGACAGGAGCCCTCAGGTGTACCTGAAGCAGGCAGACAAACACTGGGTTGTGGCACACGGGCGCCAGGTATGAGCTGTCTGCATCCGAGTGAGACTGGGCTCCCCCACTCCTGGGCCACTTCTGTCCCAGGCCTGCCACTCATCTGTCCCCTTCTCAGCTGGGATCTGCTCGACTCTGGGGTGGTTTTCAATGATCGTAGGCTCATTGCGGGCAGAGACTGGACTTGACAGAATGATAGAGATCGAACACAGACTCGTGATAGCTGGGGGGTCTGGGGGTGCAGGGGTAGCACAAGGGAGGGGTCTTTGTCTTGAGGGAACAGTTGTGGATCTGGATCCCATCTGGTGGTGGCTGTGGAATCCACGAGTGTGATAAAAAGTGCAGAACCACACACACACACACACACACACACACACGTCAATTTCCTAGTTTTCATGTTGTAGTATAAGTTACAAAAATTGTAACTGTTTAGGGAAACTGGCGAAGCATCTGTGAGACCACTCTGTACTATTTTTATATCTTCCTGGGAATCTAGAATTGTTTTTTTAAAAGTTAGAGAAAAAAAATAACCAAAGCCAAGCCTTTCTCTGCAATGAGGGCCCAGGGGGTATAGGTGGGGGTAGGGGGCGGATCTCCTTTCTCTTGTGGGAAAAATAAGCTTTTGGGACAGCCTGGGGGAGGGAGGGGAGGATCCCTAAGCAGGAGAACCCTGGAGTCCCTGGCATTTGAAGCGCCTGTGACAAGGGGCCCAGGACATTGGGAATACAGATGAGGGCTGTTCCCTGAGCCCACCGTGGATGCTCTAGGTGGGTGGAGGACCCAGAGATGCCACATTCTCGGCTCCTGCCTGGGAGTTTGCTGGGGAGAGATACTTTGGGATTTAGTCCGGGGAGGGCAGGTCTCTAATCCAGCCTGGAAAAACCCACCCTGAGTTCTTTAGGAGCTGGCAAAGCGAAATGTTGAGGTCTCCTGGCTTGGGAGGTTAGGAGGAGCTAGAGCCCCAGGACAGACCCTGCCCCCAATTCCAGTCCTGGCCTCCTGCAGGTGAGGAAGCCTCACAGGGAGGCGGGTCTTGCTTCTGTTCCAGTGGGAGGGAGGGTTGGGAGGGTGAAGCAGAAAGTACAGGGGGATGGGGCTTGCTGGGTCCACCAGGGCCTGAGGGCTCCAAGGCCGGGGCTGCAGGTACGTGCTGTCCTGGCCTTGCCCTCTGCAGGCTGCTCGTCCTGTCTCCAGGGGTGTGTGGGGTCATGGATGGTGTCTGGGGCATGTTCCAGTTTGGGACACCTGCGTTCATCAGAGAGGAAAGGCAGGACTGAGGTGGGCGTGGTTCAGGTGTGTAAGGGGCGGGATCACCTACCATGTGACTTTTGTAGTTGCCTTTCTACGGAGCCTGTGAGGCTTGCAAAGTTCTCCTTGCTGAGCCGAGCTGGTGAGAGACTAAGACTTGTTTATCCTGCAGCCTATTTCAGACCATGCGGTGGGGACGATCATGGAGGGCAAAAATGTGGTCCAGTCACGCCCAGGACTGTAGGAGAAGCAGCATCTGGTGGCTCAAGGTACGTACCCCATCTACCGGTGCAAATTTCCATTGCTGGGAGAAGGTGTGTGTGAAGTTGCGTTTGCTGTTTCCCCCATCCCCTTCCTGGGCCCTTTAAAGACTTAAAGACCTCTCTCCTCCCCGATGTCATTGGGCTTCATGAGAAAGTCACTGCAAGGCTGCTATTCAAAGACCAAACAGGGGTTGCAAACTCAAGAGCCATTCGCAGCAGACAGCAGCACAAACATGTGGGTAACAACATGGGGGTGATGCAGGGGCAGGCAAGGGCCTGTGGGGGACTGGGGAGTAGGCCGCAACTGAATTCATTCAGACACAAATTGTTCAAAAACTCTGCTAAAGGAGATACACCTATAGACGGCACTGCCCTTCTTTCCTCCTGCCCTCGGGAGGGATCGCCCCTGGTCCAGCTCTTCCGGGTTCCTCCCACACTGCTCCAGCAACAGCGAGGAGAAGGCATGGGTCCAAGTCCAGCTCATTAATCCGCTCCCTGCACGATGTTGGGCAGACATTTGACCTCTCTCTGCCTTGCTTTACTCATCTGCCAAATGGGCATACTATCCTCCTTATCCACTTTGAAGAATTGACCTAAGGATGAAATGAGATAGTGTGTTTTAAAAATTCTTACCCTGCTTCATTCCACAATGCATTTGTGGCAGCTTCTAAAAATACCTGCGATATAAAGAGATAAAAATAAATAATATGTGAAATCACTTTACAATTATACCATAAACTCGTTTTCCTTATTGTCACTCACAGCTGTGTTGAAGTGATAATAGATATATTCCCAAGCTCATTTTCGATTCAACCTTGGCTTCAGAGCCTTTGCTGAAAAGGCAGATCTGTTGTGGGAAGCTCAGACCCTGAAGTTGGCCATCAGTGTGCTCTAGTTTGGGGGGCTGGGTGACAGCCAGTCCTGACTCTTCAGCTGCTCTGGGTGGAGGCTCCTCTGCCAGCTCCAGTTTCAATGCTGAACCTCCCTGGTCATCCCCTCTGCCCCTGTCCCTGGGCTGGGTCTCTAGACACAGAAGAAAATGGCCAAGTCCCATCCTACAGGGGCTCACAAAGGAAGGGTCCTGGGAGTGGAAGCCACATACTAGGTCTGGCCTGACTTGGGAAAGTTGACTAATTCCTTCTTATTTCAATTCTCTGTTCATAAGATGGACATCATCACACCTCCTCTTCCTCCCTTACAGCACCATGGAAGGATAAAATGAGACCATGCTCTGATAAGAAAAATTGCTATGCAAATGCAAGAAATCATCATCTCTATTCAGTGCTGCTCTAAAGTGATTTCAAAAATAACAGAGCCATTAGGATTTGAGAGCCAGCATGACCAGAGGGTTTGCCTTAAATATTCCACCGTAGAGTTTTCTAGGGCTCCGTGCAGGACTAGGAACTCGGGTCACAAAGACAAAGCCTGCCTGCAGAGGACACAGAATGCCTGTCACCTTTAGAGCCTGTATTGAATATTTAATACGTGCCCAGCACTGAGGTAGGCATTGTGGGGAGAGACGTTGTTATGGGCTAAGTTGGGTCCCCCTCAAAATTCATATGTTGAAGCCCTAACCCACACAACCTCAGAATATGACGTATTTAAAGGTAGAGTCTTTAAAGAGGTGATTAAATTAAAATGGGGTCATTAGAGTGGACCCCAATCCAATTTGACTAAAGTGCTTATAAGAAGACATTTGAACACACAAAGAGACACAGGGGTGTGTGGGCATGGAAGAAAGACCACGCGAGGACACAGAGCAAAGGTGGCCCTCTGCAAGCTAAGGAAAGAAGCCGCAGGAGGAACAAAACAGGCCGACACCTTGATCTCAGACTTCCAGCCCCCAGAACTGTGACAAGATAGATTCCTGTTGTTTCAGCCAGCCAGTTTGTGGCATTTTGTTATGGCAGCTGTCTTAGTCTGCTTTGTGCTGTATAACAGAATACCACGGACTGGGCAATTTATAAAGAATAGACGTTTATTTGGCGTAGGGTTCTGGAGGCTGAAGTCCTAGAGCTGGGCGCCGGCATCTGGCTCTGGCCTTCCTGCTGCGTCAACCCCTGGCTGAAGGAGGGAGGACAACAGAGTGTGACAGTGAGCAGGAGACCAAGAGGGACCCAACTCAATTTTATGACAAGCCCACTCTCAAAATAACGGACCCACCCCCTCAATAATGCCATTAATCCCCCCATAGGGGCAGAGCCCTCATGACTTAATCAACCTCTTAAAGGTCTCATCTTTTAATACTATTACAATGACAATTAAATTTCAACATGAGTTTTGGAGAAGACTTTCAAAGCATTGCAGCAGCCTGAGCAAACTAATACCGATTTGTACAGAAAAGTGTAAGTAATTTGCTCCTTTAATAAATATTCATAAGCTAGGCACTATGTTAGGTACAGGAGGCACAAAGATGAACAAGAGAGATGTGGTTTCTGTTCTTATAGGAAGCTTAAAGTGACAATGGGGACATTGTAACTGCCTTTGAGATGGGAAGATAGGGCCAATACTCTGAGAAAATAGGATGGTACATCGTTATATGTGTATATAAAGTTTAAATTGAGGGCAGACACTCCTCGACTTATGATGGAGTTACATCCCGATAAACCTGTTGTAAGTTGAAAATATCGTAAGTTGAAAATGCATTTAATGTACCCAGCCTGCTGAACACCATAGCTTAGCCTCGCCTACCTTAGACATGCTGAGAAGGCTTATATTAGCCTACAGTTGGGCAAAATTATCTGACTCGAAGCCTATTTTATTATAAAGCATTGACTATCTCATGTGATTTATTGAATACTGCACTGAAAGTGAAAAACAGAATGGTTGTATGGGTACTTAAAGAACGGTTTCCGCTGAACGTGTATCGCTTTCGCACCATTGTAAAGTCGAAAAATCCTGAGTTGAACCATCATAAATCGGGGACCCTCTGCAGTTCTGACTTCAAGTGGAAACTCAGAGAAAATAAAAACAAAAGAAAGCAAAAAGAGGGAGGTTTGTGGAGAGGAAGTGTGAAGGATTGGGAGAGTTCTATGTTCCTTTGCAGGGCAGTTATATGTTCCAGCAAGAGGTGGCTTACCAGAAGGTGCCCACCCCCTGGGGACTCGGCTGTGCTCCAGGTGACTGGTCAAGATAGGCCTCCCTGCTCCCTCTTCCCCGCCTCCCCCAGGACTGGCCACCCTCTTGGGCCAAAAGCTCCTGCTCTGCAGCCGCTGGGGCTTGGCCGGCTCTTCTGTGGTTATTTGCTGTCATTTCTCCAGGCAGATGGGACTGCTGGCTGTTCATCAAGTTAGCAATTAACAAGTAATTCATTAGGTGCCTAATGAACAAATTATTAACCTGGCAAGCCATGTCCAGCCACTGACTGGGGCGAGAAATGGCTATTATAATAATAAGGTCTTGGAGTAGCAGCTGTGGTTTAGTGGTTAAGGTGCTGGGCAGGACCACGAGAGAGGTGGGCTCTGGCTCTTGGGCCAAATCGGCCTCAGTCTGACTGCTCATGTAGTGGGGTGACCAAACCCTATTAGTGGGCAAATGTGCTGTCAGAAACAGTCTATGTGGATGCAGAGTGTTGGATTATATAAACTCTAAGGGCCCTTAGTTCTAGATTTCCATGACTCCACCTCCCCAAGCCACTGCCAGGTATACCTGGGCTGTCACCATGCCCCCGTGATTGCGGGGTACTTGCTCACTACTTTAGACATTCCTGGAACCGTGCAGAGGGTGTGCAGCGATGGGGAGATGTGTGCGATGTGTCCCCTGCTCTCATGAAGCTTCCCACCTGGTTGGGGATATCAGAAGTTCACACCCAGCAAACTACCTTGAGTATAAAATGACTTATGCTGGGGCTGACAGCTGGAGACTTTCACAGGAGAGAGAAAACATGAGCTGGGATGAGGGTAAGGGGCGCAGAGGAGGGTGGGGACTCAAAGCATGGCTTCATTGTGTTTTTGCAATCATAAAAATAGCATGTGCTTATTCCTCCAGATCTCCAAAGACAGGAAATTGGAAAGAAAAAGATAAAGATAATCTGTAATGTCATCACCCTGAGACAAACACTGTTGACATTGTCTGCATTTCTGGGGAAGACCTTGACAGGCAGAGATGGTGGGAGGATATTCCAGGTAGAAGATACGCCCAAGTAAAGGCTCCGGGGTGGGGAAGGGTAAGATACATGATGGATGCTTTGGGGGACAGATGTGTGGACCGGGCAAGCTGGAGCAGGGATCCCGGCGCAGAATGGAATCGGAGGCCGATTAGGGCGGAAAGGGCTGGAAGGGATGCCAGGGGCCAGACTGCGGGAGTGGGAGGGGAGGGGGGAGCATGTGCAACCAGAAGCCCCAGCCAGCGGGCCAGACATTCTGCTCTTCAGTGACACTCATGATGCAATGGAACTTATTGATGTAGCTGTCCCACTTAGGAGAGACACTGCAAAAACCTCTGCAGGAAAAACAGATGAGTCCAAGGTTGTGACAGAGTTGCCAGAGAGCGTGGGAGCAGAGGAGGCTGTAGGCAGGGCCACTTCCAGCTGTAGGTGGGACTGTCACAGGTGTGTGAGCAAAGCTCCTCTCCCCTGTGTAGGTTTGTTCCCCATCCAGCAGGTGTGACCTCTCTTCAGATCCTTGACTCATCTCCAGGGGATTTCTAATCCACAGCTATTTTTTTTAAAATCATGTAATAGCAGAGAAGTTTATAGTTGACACAACTGTTTTCTATAAGATAATTAAATGAGATAATAGGCATAATAGAAATAAATATTATCTCCATTTTACAGATGAGGAAATTGAGGTTCAGAGAGGTGAATGACTTACCTAAAATTATATAGCTAGTGATAAGACCAGGCTGAGAATCCAGATGTTGGCACTACAAATTGTGTGTGTGTTTGTGTGTGTGTGTAATTAGTGGCCCCATTCTGCAGAGGGAAGTAGTGTAGGTTGACGGTAAAATGACAGGGTAGTTCTGCATTCAATTTCCTGCTCTGATATTTTACTAATTGAAGAATATGAAGAACCTTGGACTTATTCTATGTTATCTTCATTTATCAAATGGGGCTAACAGTACTATTTATCTCCCTGGGCTATTGTGAGGCTTAAGTGAAATAATTCAGGGGATGTGGACTTAGCACATAGTAAATGCTCAATTAATGTTAGTTATGACTATTATTGTTTTAACTCAGTGCTCATCTGAGTCACAGGAATAACCTGAGTCTTGTGGTTGTTTCTTAGTTCTCTGCCGTGGCCAGTGACTTTGGAGTTAGGCAGAATATGTATCTTGTCCTGAGCCCCAGGGATTTCTTGGCCCTGAGGGGGCAGACTCAGAGTTCCCTAAAGGACTCTCTGATTAGCCAAATACTCCAGTTCTACAGGATGCAGAGAGTTCTTCTTTGGTGCCTGTACAGAGACATTGATGCTCACCAGACATCCCATCTGTTTCCTCATATCTAGTCCCAGCATGTGAGACAGGACCATGTAAGTGGCTCTGGCCAATGGGCTGTGGCTGAGAGTGACATGTATCACTTTTGGCCAGCTCCCTGCCCTCCAGCTCTCTCTCCTCCTTCCTCAATGACTGAGGAGTCCTCGTGTTCCAGATACAGTGGCTACAAGATGATAACGCATCAATCAGCCTGGATCCCTGAGTCACTGTGTGGAGCAGAGGCCCCTGCCAACCTACACTGAACATCTTGCATGAAGAAGAAATAAACCTTTGTGGTGTTAACCCTCTGAGACTTTGCCGTCGTTTGTTGTGGCGGCAGCAAACATAGCTTAACAAATACAACCCCTTTTTGTGGGCCAGAGTCTGACATTTTACATGAATGCTTTGCACTGCATAGCTCTCCACAGTTTATTATAGCGTAGGCTCACACTCATCATCTTTTTTGATCCTTAGAACAATTATGTATATGGAAATGCCCCCTGGTAAGAGCTTAGCAAGTGTTATTTCCTTATGTAATGACTTCTCTAAAATTCCTATTTCTACATATATTCATTATTCAGCCAGTCTCCTCACTGTACCCAAATTCTAGCCCTGTCATTTCTGAACTACATTGCATGTATTTGTTTGCAATCTGCCTCCCCCTACCAGGTCAGAAGCTCCTGGATCCTGTCTTATTGAAGGTAGGCAATAGCTTGCAGATTTTGTGTCTATTTCAGTACCTGGACATAGTAGGTGCTTTAATGCTGACTGAATGAATCACCATTTATGTGATGTAGATACAGCAGGTGTTATTATGTCTGTTTTACTGAGGTGTGGTGAGGTTTAGAGACCTTCCCTAGGAAGGTGACAGAGCCCCATCTTCTGACTACAGAGCCTTGCGTGACAACCACGGAGTGTTTCCTGCACAGGCAATTTTGAGGATCAAATGAGATCGTGTGTTGGCGGGCACTTCGTACTCGTTGAGGGAGAAGTGTAAGGCATTCTCGTTACTTTTACATTTCCTGTCTCCAAAGGGCGGGTCAGGAGTCCCACGTGGTGGCTTTGGAGACCGGAGAAGGACCTGGCTGGAGTCAGGCACATGTAGTGCAGAGAACCAGGATGGAAGTTCCCTGGGCCAAGAGACCTCCTGTGCCACACCCTCAGCTGCACGACAGTGCCTGGAGCATGGTAGGTGTCCAATACGCCATTTCATTGAACACAGGGGACGCAAGAAAGGAGGTGCTAGTGTGAACTCGGAAGGGACTGACTGTGAAGGCAGCGGTTGCGGGGGGAACCTGCTGGGGCTCCCTTCCTGTTTTCCCTCTGGCTGTGTGAAACCCTTGAGCCCATGTGATGTCTGTCTTAAGCCCCTTGAAGATGTCAGCTGGGTGGGCTGCTGGGTAGATGATGTTGTGTGTGGCTGGCTCATGGTGGCCCCTGTGCAGCCCATTTCAGCGTTCCCAGAACGCTCATCAGCATCACCGGTGCCCTCCTGCCTCCCCACTCCCAGCTCCTCTGCGCCAGGCCCGAGGGGGGGCCCTTTCTCATTCTCTGGCACCTGGTTCTGCTCCAAGGGGCGGATGCACAGAGCACTGGGCGTGGATGGGCGGCCAGGGCTGTGGGCAATATTCCGTGTGAAGAAACACGCCCCCCTTCCTCAGGGCTGCTGGATGCGGAAGCCCTTCTGCACCAAGGATTTGTTTTAATGAGTCGTCAGCTTCTAGCAGGGGCTGCCTGCTTTTCTTGGCACAACAGGTCTCCTCCAATAACCCCCTTCCCTGTCCTCCTTAGGGAGGTGGGACGGTTTCTGTCTTCTGAAAAGCCTTATAGATGCCCCTGTTGGACTCTCACGGCCCGGCTGTGTGTAACACCAGTCCTCCTGGGGTGTGGTTTGAAGGGTGAAGGGTGAAGAGAGCCTCTGTCACTTTAGAGAGCCCCAGGTCCCAGAACGGGAGGGGATTCAGCATTCACGGCACCAGCACTTGCAGATGGATTGGCTGGACGTGTGCGCCCGCTCCAAGTGGCTGGTTGTGGCTGCCTGGAGCACAGCATTGACCAGTCTTAGCTGCGATCATTAACAATATCTGCTGTGGTTAGGAGAGGGAGTGGCGCGTGAATGCCGCAGATTCGCCTTCTCGGATCTCATCTGAATCCCTTTCTCGTGGTGCCCGACTTCTACAATTAGAGAGCCATTATTTTGCATTAAGGCCTTGTCTCTCTGTTATCGGTTCTTTAAAATGCGTATGTGTCAGAGAGGAGTCCCAAGAAGGTATTGAAGAATTCAGTGATTGATTGAGATTGATTGCAAAAAAAGACCATTATCAGATTCTGCTGGTTCTGGAAAATGTGACGCACCGGTAACTCTTAAAATAAATAGATTATCACTTCACTTAGGATGCGTTTATCAGACTGTCTTCCAAAGTTGCATCTGGGCTGAGAGGAAATTGGAGAGCAGGTCAGTTTGGTGGAAGGGGAGGTTGGAAACTCGAGGTGCCCCCTGCAATGGGGACACTGGCCGGGGGCTCGGCGGAGGTATGGAGGTGCCATCTACCTGTGGAGGGCACAGACTAGCTCTACTTTGTCCTCTGGTTAGAAGCCACCAACTCTGGATCCGCCACCCCCAGGGACATGGCTGGTTTGTCTGCAGAGGACAGAGGCTCTGTGCTGGGAGAGTCCTCTGTTCCTGGCTCTGTTGCCAGTTTCCTGTGGGCTGTGCCACTGTTACCTACTTCAGAGGGTTGACCTGGGGGTAGAACTGAGGTTGCACCTCCTCCTTCATTTCTTCAGACTAAAAAATTACTGGGTTCACTGGGCTGGAGAGCAGGGGGGTGGGTGGGGATCACACTGCTAAAAGTAAGAACGAGGCAGTGCATTGTGTTCATCCGGAATTCTAACGCGTCTGACTCCCATGAAGGTACCGGGTCATTATAGAATTAGACTTTAAAGTCAAGAGCATAAGCCAATCTAGTTTGAATTAAAAGAACTTAAATGGTAAAAAATCCTCAGGTCAGATTTATCAATTTTTCCTAAGGAGAACAGAATTCGAGGGAAGAGAAGTGTTTATTATATGGGCCGGTTAGACCCCAGTGAGTCCAGAACAGTGGATAAGTGGTTTGAATGGGGCCAGTAATCCTGAGCAACAAACATTCGTATTGATCACTCATTATGTGCCAGCCTCTAAGGATATGGTGATGAAGGAGAGGTAGGTCCTGTCCGAATAGAGCTTTGAGTCGAGCGAGGAGTCCAGGCAAGAACTGGGACATTTTCAACAGGCTGTGAGAAGTTGCTAGAGGGGCATATGCAGCGGGATTTGGAGGCCTCGATTTTTCCACCTGTGAAAAGGGCATGTTCCTCTTTGCCATGGAGTTCCAAGTCACCAGAGTGGCAAGAGCTGTCAGTCCCAAGTAGTACACTGCGGTACTCATTTCTGAAACAGATGGGGAAGAGTGGTCCCTAGAACTCAGCGTGGGATGTGGGCTGTCTAAAGAAGTTCCAACGGTGTCTTGCATCTGCAGCGTGTCTCATACATTTCAAGGCACTGTCATATTCAGCATCTCATTTGATCGTCCTTCTCCCTTGTGAGTTTGGCAGGGTAGGGGGCCCCTAAGGTCACAGGGTCAGTTGGTGGCAAAGCCGGCGGTTAGAATCCAAGTGTACTTTGCTGGATGGTTGCATGAGGTGAATTGGATGGAAGATGAACTTGGGGAGTTAGGATGGAGCAGAGACAAGGGAGCACAGAGATCCCAAAGTACATAAGCCCCTTCCTTCTTTCCTTCCTTCCTTCCTTTCCTTTTCTTTGTTTCAACTAGGGAATCCATACTGACTGCCGGCCATGGGCACTGTGCCACCCCCGAGTACTGAACTCTTTTCTGGGCTGGCGGCAAGTCCAGGTCAAAGCCGGCACTCAAACCCTCATCCAGACTGCTTTGCATAGTGTCACGATTTGCTGGTTGGGGGGATGTCTTCTGCAGAGCCAGGTAGCAAGAATATGAAAGGATGGGACCACCCCATGGCAAGGGAGGATTGCAGAATTCTGAGCTTCTGTAGCTGTCAGAGGTGCAGACCACCCAGCCCAGCCCACCTCCAGCCCCTCCCGGGGAGAAGGGGCTCACCCATTTTGGAGTAGGGAGCAGCAGGTGCCTGCCCCCTGGGAATGACCCATCCTGGAGCTCACTTTGTGGGTGTGATGACTTCCCATGGTGACTTGGGCTGGGGAGTAGGAGGGGGGAGCTGTACGCGATCCCTGTGGCGGGAGCAGCCTCTGTCTGCTCTACCAAAAGCAAACAGCATCTATAACAGGCCAGCCCAGGGACAGGTGCCCTGCTGACTGTCAAAAGGTGAGTGCAGTCTGGGGACTTCTGGGGAACCCTCCCCCACAGGCTGGGTCCTTGTGGACATGGAGTTAAGGGGAGACAAATCCATCTTGGCATAAGGAAAAACCACTCAACTGTCCAAGCTGTCGGGGACTAGGGATTGGGGGCCCCAGGTCAAACAAGACCCTGTCACTAGAGGTGCTTATGTGAAATTATCTTAGTTCTTAAAATCAGAATGTATTTTTTATTTTACTGAAGTGTTAAGCAAAGGATACCCCACAAATAGGGAATTTGGAACCAGCTAGGACACCTTGGTCCAGTCCAAGGTTGGCAACTCACTGACCATGTGACCACGGACAAGTCACTGGACACCCGACGGTAAGTTCTCTCCGTTGAGAAATACTGACTGACTTCAGAGGGTCGTTGAGAAGCCCAAGGGAGGCGATCTTGTAGGAGCAGCTTTTTTTTTTTTTTTTTTTTTTTTTTTTAGACAGTCTCACTCTGTTGCCTGGGCTAGAGTGAGTGCCGTGGCGTCAGCCTAGCTCACAGCAAAATCAGACTCCTGGGCTTAAGCCATCCTACTGCCTCAGCCTCCTGAGTAGCTGGGACTACAGGCATGCACCACCATGCCCGGCTAATTTTTTCTATATATATATTTTTAGTTGGCCAGATAATTTCTATTTTTTTAGTAGAGACGGGGGTTTTGCTCTTGCTCAGGCTGGTCTCGAACTCCTGACCTCAAGCGATCCACCCGCCTCGGCCTCCCAGAGTGCTAGGATTATAGGCATGAGCCACCGCGCCCAGCGTAGAAGCAGCTTTGTAGGCTGCTGAGGGCCATGCACTGTTTATTATTGTTGTCTTGGAAGGATCCTTCCAACCCTAAGAGCCTAGGGCAGCTGATGATTGAAATTCTACCATTAGCAATTCGTTCTTTTGGGTTAAAAATTGTCCCCTGCCCCAACTCCAGCCCCGGTTCCCTCCTCTGGCAAGAGAGACAGGATGGCAGGAAAGCAATGTATGTGGGAACAGTGGGGGAAGGAGAGAAAGTTCTGGATGACTGGAAAGAAATTCTGAGGATGAGAGGTCAGGGTAACGGGGGTGGGCAGGCAGGTAAATGTGTGCACCTGGCTAAACCCAGGGAAGGCACGTCTCCTTAGAGAGGGACGCTTTGGTCCCCATTTTCTGACAAAGCATTTGGGAGCTGCCTCCCAGCCCCTGGAGATGGAGCTGGGTCCTTGGAGTGACAGTCCATCTCAGACCTAGCGCTGTCTGGCTAAATAAAGACCCGGTCCCTGTGGGAAGCTGCTGGGGCTGAGAGCTCTCCTGGCGGTCGCCAGGCAGCAGGAGCCGGCTCCCCAAGGCTTGGCAGAAGCAGTCACCACCCCTTTCCCTTGGTTCTGCCTTGACCTTGGGTAACCTGGCAGATGGCCAGTGCCAGAGAGCTAGGGTGGGTGTGTGTGTGCTCAGGAGAGAGGCTGTGAGGTTGTTCCAGACAGCTGGGGTCTGCAGGCGCAGCTCTGGCATCAGGACAGGCCGGGGTGTGCCCAGTGCGGTGCCAACCACAGACAGTGTTATTGAGGCAGCAGGAGGGTTGGTAGGGGGAGGCCAGAAAATGAGCTAGGATATTTTAGGCTTATAATAGCTCAACAGAAGGGCCGTCTACTAGCTCAGCTCCAGCTGCCGTCCGGGAGTTGTGAAGGGGGCAGGTGAGGAATGGCGTTTCACAGTTTTCTTGGGAAGTCTGGGATTTCTGGTGAAAGAGGAGTTCAGAGAGACAGCCCTTTCCAGGCCTGCCTTGAATGCCCCAAATTGCCTTGTGTGGGTGCCTTCTCTCTGCCTTCCACGATCCCCTATGGTGGGACAAAGTAGCAGAGTAGCCCGGGCCTGCAGTAGGATGGTCACTTCATTGCTGGCCCATGAGAGAGGCTGGGTCGGCAGCGGAAAGCTCGCTGGACTGGGCTGTGGGAGGATCTACTTTCTAGTCCTGGCTCTGCCACTTGCTGGCTGTGTCGTGACCTTGGCCACGCCATGGGTGGCATTCAAGTGTGAGTTTGTTCACTGAGAAGGGAAGTTACTTCTGCCATGCTGCCCTCCCTGGGATGCCGTAAGGACTTGGGGATCCTGGAGGTGGAAGGTGCTCTGTGCAGCTGGGGGGTGCTGTGTCTGCAGAAGGGGGTATGGATGGCTTCCTGTGGGAGTAACTTCCCTTCTGCTTCCCTGCTCTGCGCTCCCCCACCCTCATGAGAGCTGTAGCAGCAGCGGGGTTCCTCCCTCTCTAATGGGCTTCTCTGGGGTCTGGGGGGCTCCCAGGATGGGTGGGGCTGCAGAGAGCTCTCTGAGGCCCTGGGGAGAGGCGTAGTAAAGGCAGACCCCCACCTCCTGCCGGTGCCTACCTCTAAAGAGAATGATGAAGCACTGAGAACATTGACCAAAATCAATTAGAGAAATCAATGCCCCTGAGTGCATGTGCATTTCTTCTCTCCCAGCCTGGTCCCACCCAGCAGCCTGGCTTACTCTTTGGAAATTAGAGGGTTTCATTAAACCCCTGCTGGTCTCAGTTCCCAGACAAGCCTGCTTTTTCTAGGCAGGCCTTGGGGATCTGGAGTGACCCAGTGCAGAGGGAATGTTGGTCAGCCTGCCAGTGGGAGGCAGATGGGGTTGGGAGAGGGCTGGGCAAGCCCAGGGAGGATCCAGGCCCAGGGCACCAAGCTGTGCACCGGAGCTTCCCCATAGCTGATAGAATCCCTTCTAAGCTTTAGCCTTGACCTCCAAGGGTTAAACCAGACAAGGTCCACGGTAAAGACAAAAAAAAAAGAAATCTCCAGTCTCATAATTTCTTTACACTGTTGCTGGACAGGGCTAGGGGAAAGGGAGTATCTCAGGTGTTCCAAATGGAGACATGAAAATGTACAGGCCTAGAGAGCCGTCACTTGCCTTATTTACACAGGGCACAGAACTGGCCAGTGCAGGACCCTGGATACCCACTGCCTGGGTTCGAATCCTGATTCTGCCACTTAAAATACGACCTCAGGCAAGTTAAATCACTTCCTTTGCCTCTGCTTTTTCATTTGTAAAATGGGGCTATTAATAGCACCAGGCCATAGAGTTATTATAAGAATGAAAGGAGTATTAACAGGCATCTTGCCATAAAGGTGGCAACTTTAATTACTTTCTCCAATGACAAAGCCTGAAAAGTCAGGCTGGTCACTTTATCCCGGCCTGGCCACTCTCCCTGTGTTCCAACCATCACCGACATCTTGCTGATTCATCTTTACAAGGCCTCTGACAACAGTCTCCTTCTGTCCACGCCCACCGCCACCTCCTGTTCCAGGCCCTCATCACCTTGGGCTGAAACTGTTACAATCGCCTCCTAATTGGTCTCTGGTCTGCATGCTTCACGCAGTTGTCAGATGAATCTTCCTGAAACACCATTCACACCATGTCACTTGCCTGCTCAGACACCTTCAGTGTCTCCTGGGGTGCAGGTCGGAAGCCTGCAGTGTTTGGTCCTGCACTGGATGTTTCAGATCTTCCATCAGGAACTTCCCACCTGTGCCCCTGGCTCCTCCCCTGGTTGGACTATTCCTTGTACCTTTCTTACACGGTGCCCTTGCCTTTGCTGTTCCCTTGCCTGGAGTGTCCTCCTGTGCTCAGCCAAGTTCTACCCATCCTTCCAGCTCCAGCTTGAATCTCACCTCCCTGGGTAAGTGCTCCTTGACAGTGCTCCTCAAATCTAGTGGCAGAGACCGTTCCTGTCTCTCACTGGGCCTGTGTGCCTTTGGGCTGCTCACTACCTTCTCATGGGTGCACAACTAGCTACTTAAAAGTGCTTCCATGTCAGGGGCAGTACTGCTGTGTTCCCGGCGACCCTCGGCACTGTGCTGGGGACAGTGAAGGTGTTCAATAAGTTTATACTGGTTGATTGATTGTGGGGTGACCTGGGTCAGGCTGTTGTCCCAGGGTTGGGGGCACCTCCACTTCACCAGCTTTGTGGCTCCTGACACGTCTTAGCTGGATAGGAGGCACCTTCTTCCTTTCACTCCTGGTTGATTTTTAGCTCTGGGGCCAGGGAGCCCTCAGCCTTCTTTCCCTTCACCAAAGGACACAAGATTCTGGTCATCGAGCCTTGTGGCTAAGGCCTGGGTGCACATGTGTTGGGGAGAGGTTGCAACCCTCATCTCCTCCATTGGTCCTTCTCTCTCCTGCTGCTCTACTGCTCTGGCCTCCGGAGAATCCACTCCACAGACACGGAGAACTAGAAAGACGAGAGGGAGGGAAGGAGTTCAAGGGCTAAGTATCCCCTTTCCCTCGGCCTACACACTACGGCTCCAGGCTCTATGATGGGAAGGGGCTGTGTGGGTGGGCACAGGAGCAGCTGGGATGGGCCATGAGGCTGTAGGAAGCACATGGGCACCTAAGGGTGTGTGGAAGTGTATCCGTGAGCCTCAGGGCTTCCTTTCCAACTGCTCAGAGATGTCACTTTCCTCCAGGACTCCCCCTTACTGCTTCTATCTTCTGTTCTCTAGAAAGAAATCTCTGTTTCTCTTGAACCCTCGTCACTTTTTATCTCTGTTTCTCATTCGCCACTTAGGTTTTATTGCCTTGTCGTAGGCAATTTTTCTTCTCGATCCCAGAGGAAAGGAGTGAACAGCTTTCAATGAGGCAGGCATTTTACTAAGCTGATTTGTGTACAGTATCTCATCTAATTTCCATAAGGCTGGGTTTTTTTTTTTTTTTTTAAAAATCCCCATTTTATTGATGAAATAACTGAGGTTCAGAGAGATTAAGTTGCTCTTGCCTAGTACATGTTTACGTGTGTTTTCTCTGCAGATCCCAGCACAAGGTGGTGGGGGTGTCTCACACATAGCAGATGCTCAGGAAATAATGGCGGGGTACGTGGGCGATGCCATTTCTAAGAGCAGCGCCCATTGATCATTAAGCTCAGCAGAAAGTGGGGTGTAGTGGGAGAGGTTTGTATAGACAGGAAGGGAGGGTCCAAGGTCAGAGTGCCCTGCAGCCACAAGGTGAATGTCGGTGATGGCTGGTGTTGTCCACTGTCCTTGTGATAGTGGGGTGGTCCTGAGTCCCAGAAAGGCCTCAGCCACTCACCTGCTGCTTCCAGAATCCCCTCTCCAGCCCCCCTGGGGACTCAGGGAGAACCATCCCTGCAGGTTCACTGGGGCTCTGTCAGTCCCCTTCCCTGGAGGTGGGGGGAGGGCAAAACTCCCATATATGGTTCAGAGGGTTTTCCTCCTTATGCTCAGATGGGGTTAAAAGAAAGTGAAAAATTCTTTTTTCAAGGGGAAGGTGCTGAACAGTAATTGTGAGTCTGGAGTGGGGTCCTTGGAAGAGGGCAGGCTTGCGTGGGACACCAACACGGGTGGCAGTGAAGAGTATTTGGACCACCAAGACCCTGGAAGTAGGGGAGGGGGGGAGAGTTTATTTAGGCCAAGACTTCCTGGCAGTATAATTCCTATCAGTTTTCATCTTTTAACCTACACTGGTCTGAAGCCCGTTCCTTAAGTTCCCCAATTTTTAGAAAGAAGCCGGGAGACCTTGTGAGATGAGAAGTCATTTCCTAGAACAGCAGCTGCCTGGAGGAATGACAGGGAGGACAGGCCGGGAGGGCCTTCCCCCAGCTCCAATCCCGGGGCCTTCTCGCCCAGACCCTCCAATGCCACCTAGCAGGCGCGACTGGGTGGCTGGGGGAGCGGATGGAGGGGGACGGACAAAAGATGGGCCACAGGAGAGGGGCGCTGGGAGGAGACCCACACTCTGCACTTCCAAGGCCGAGGGAAGCCGACTTCCCGCCTAAACCGGCAAGATGGGAGTTGCTCCCCCTAGCTTTCCAAATGGCTAAGGCTGCTGGCTTTGAAAGTGACCCCTCCCTTCGCATGCAAGTAGATTTCTAGCATTTACTATATTCCAAAATCTTGTTATTTAAAAATGCATTTTAAAAGGCACTACCAAATACACCCTACGTGCAGCCCAGATCCGGTTGTGGGCAGCGCGGAAAGTTTATGAGGCACTGCGTGTACCCCACCCCGGCACACTGTGTGCGCGCTCGGAGCTGCGTGCAAGGATTGTGTGCGCGACAGCCGGGGGATGCCGGGCAGCTCCAACGTAGGTGAGGACATGTTGGAAGGGAGTGTGAAGCTGGGGTGCCCGGCGCGCGTGGATGTGTGCCCTCGCGTGTCCGCAGACCCGCCGCCTCTCCCTTTCTTGCCGGAACATGTCAGCAGCCTCACCTCTCCTCCAGCCCTTTCCCAGCCAGACGCTTCCCTTTTGGTCCTTCTGGACATTTATTGTAAATTCCGTGACTAAAACACGCCGGTGAGCCCGGCCTACCGGCAGATGGGTCAATCGCCCCCTTCCGGGCTGGGGGAGGAGGACCCCACCCAGAGCCTCGGGAGCCCAGAGCTGTCAGCTGCCTCGGGACGAGCTCCTCGGAGCCCAGCCCGCTGCCGAGCCTGGCGCGGAGGCCTGGCCCGGGTCGGTCTCGGGGCGCTCCCGCCGGGGTGGGGTGCGCGCTCCTGCCCGATCCCTCCGGCGCGGTTCCGGCAGGTTCGCCGGCCTCCGAGGACACGGTCGGGGAGCCCCCACGCCGCAGCCTTCTCCCCAGCCGGGGGAAGGGAGACACACTGGTGAAGGGGAGTCTCGAAGGACTGCGAGGCTCTCCTGGCGGGGGACGAACGTGCCGCGGGCGTGAGGGGAAAGTTCTCGAGCTCGGCGTGGAGAGCACACGTGTATGTGCACGAGGGGCTAGGCTGGGGCAGGCAGGGTGCGCGGGGTTTCCGGGGGACTGGCGCCGAAGGAGGGTCCTTCTGTTCCCTTGCACCATCGAGGGGGACGCTCTGTCTGCTTCGGCTCCCGGGTGGAGAGATGCCCAGCCCGCAGAGGGTGCAGCCCCCTCCCAGACCTGGGCCACCAGGCCGGGGTCTTTCTCGTGCCCTGCCCCCATGCCCCCAGGATGGCTGCGACGCCCTGTACTCCACGCCCTGCAGCCTCAGCTCAGCTCCCCAGGCGGGAGAGCCTGCTGCCCAGAGGGCGGGGGCAGGGGCAGCGGGGGAGTGGGGGTGCAGTGGGGGGAGAAGGAGGAGGGTGCGGGTGTTTGGGTGGGTTGGAGCCCGAGTCCTAGCCCGGGAGCCAGTCAGTTTCTGGCCTAGGCAGCAGATCGGTCCGGGGAAGGGCGGGTGGCTGAGCCGAGGGAGCCGGCGGCTGAGCTCTCCCCTCGGCCCGCGTTCCCCGGCGCCACCATCACCGCCAAGTCGCCGCCGCCGCTGCCGCTGCAGAGTGTCGCTGCTCTGCCACGCGCGCCGCCAGCCGCCCGGGAGTCGGAGCGCTGAGCCCCGGGCGGAGGAGAGGGGCGCGGGCGCAAGAGCCGCGGCGAGGGAGCCGCGAAGGGGGAAGGGGCGGGCGGAGGGAGGAGCAGGGAGAGAGGGAGAAGGGGAGGGAGGGGAGAGCGAGGGAGAGCTGGAGAGAGCGAGAGCAGAGAGCGAGCAGGGAGAGGAGCGGGAGGGAGCGAGGGAGAAAGACACACGCACGCAGAGACACACGGTCACTGGAATTCCATTAGAAAAAGTGAGCCGAGCAAGGGTTAGCGGGAGAAGATTTTTTTGAATCTTGTCTTCGTCTTGGTGCGAAAGAAGCCACTCCGGTCTGTCGTCCTCGAAGCTCCGGCTGGATTGTTCCTCGGCTCTTAACACCCGTCGGTGGATTTCTTTCCTATTTGCGTTTATTCAAACCCCTCCCTCGCAGCTTCCTTCCAGCCCTTCACTCAAGTCGCCTCTGTCCCCAACCTCCCCAGGCCTCTCCTGGGAAGCGCAGGGGAGTAGGACCCGCGGGGACTCGCGCCTTCCCGGACGCGCGGAGGGGAGGGCTGAGCTCGGACCGGGCTGCTTAGAAGCAGATACACACAGCTACGTGGGTCGGGGGCGGCGAGAGGCAGCCCACCGCCCTCCTTCCACCCCACCCCTCCAGCCAGAGGTGAGAGTCGCAGGACTCAGGATCTTCGCCGGGTGGACTAGCTGGGATCTCCGCATTGGATTTGGGGCTGAATATCCCTGCTTGGCTATTATTATTGTTGTTGTTTTTTTTTTTTACCCAAGGGAGAAAGACAAAAAAAAACTGTGGGATTTATTTAACATGATCTTGGCAAACGCCTTCTGCCTCTTCTTCTTTTTAGGTGAGTACCTGCGGGCAGCTAGCCTGGGGGGCGGCGCGGGGCCGCGCGCTCGGCTCCGGCGCTGGCGAGGAGCCGGGGACGCGGGGGGCGAGCGGGGCGCTGGCGGGAGGCTCGCGGGGAGAGCGCGCCGCGGAGCGAGCCGGGCCCGGCACTGGCGAGCCGGGCGGGCCGGGCAGCGGGGACGCCGGCGGAGGGACCCGAGCCTCGGCGGGCTGGCTACGCGGGGGGATCGGGAAGGAGACTAGCCATAGCCAGACAGTCCCCGCGCACACACACACACACACACACACACACCCCCCTCGCTCACTCGCACACCGTGATAGCACTCATTTCCCTCAAAATAATGGGTTCAAATTGCGGCAACTTAAGAAAAAACAGCCAACTCTTTATCTGGAAGAGAGGAGGGGAGGGAGAGGCTCAGTGGCAGGGACAGAAAAATCCTGCCACTTGCACCTTGCCCATTCGGCTCCCCGAGTCGCTCGTGGTGGAGGGCATGGGTTTCTCCAGAGGCTCCTGCTTGAACATCTGCGGGGGAGCGCGGGCAGCCACGCACCACTTGCCTGACCCGCTCCCCGAGTCCCTTCCCAGCGGCTCCGCTCCCTGGAACACTTTTCAAGTTTTTCCCCACCCTTTGCCCTGCCTCCCTCCCAGACGCTCCCCCAACCGAGCCAGATGGGTGGGCGGGCGTGCCGGGTGCGAGCAGCCGTTCCAGCCTTTCCCTCCCCACCTCTGGGGGCCGGGAACCCCGTGGCTGGTGGGAAGGGGAGGGAGAGAGGCCAAAGTTTGCTTCCTCCGGTGAAGAGGGTGGGAGGTGGGGGGGGGGGGAAAGAAAACAGATCTGAACAAAGACCACTGCTCGTTCTGTAAGCCCCCTCCTTCCAGGGCAGGGAGGAGGGGATGCCTGGGGCACCTGGACCCCACAGTTTCTTTGCGGCACTGAATTCCTAGCCCCTCGCCCCCTTGTACGCTATGAGAAATCCCAGCTGCCTGGCAAGCTGGGGTCTAGTGAAAGCAGTCTCAGATGAAGGTGAGGAAAAGAAGGTGGCTGGCTGGGTGCTGCCTGGAGTGCCATGCGAGGCTGCTGTCAGGGAGTAGGTGCTCCATCAAGGGAACCTGGTAACTAAGGTGTGTGTGCGCGTCTGCGTGTGTCTGTGTGTGTTGGAGGAACACACATCTGCTTCAGTGCGGGTGCTGTTCCAGCCACCCTGGCCAGCTGTGTGGCCAGAGGCGAGCTAGGTTGCCTGGTGGGGTCCTGAGAGCACCCTTGCGTCCTGCAGGAGGGGCTCTGGGCAGGCCCAGAGTGTGAGGTAGGAGCTGGTCACAGAGATGTGTGTGGTCTAAGAAGCGCCCTCCAGCCTGGGGAGGAAATTCGGAGTCTCTGGTGTCTATGCTGGTCAGGCCCAGGACCCAGGGCTTCCACCCTCCCTTTCCCCTCCCCCCCAGGCCTGAGTTCCCCGGGGGGCAAGGCCCTGCCCTGGGGTGTGGCCTCCACCTGCCTTGACTCCCTCTGCCCAAGGCAGCTTCTTCTCTCCGGGGTGGGAGGGGCTGAGCGGGCATCTGGAAGGTGCTCTGGGCCCACAGTGATCTGCAGCCCTTCCTGGCAACCCCAGCAAGTGGACTCTCAATCTGAAGGGGCTATTATAAAACCTGACCTTTTCTCCCACTATTGGTTTGAAAACCCAGCTTTCTGGGGCTGAGAATGATCAGCGCCAAGAAGAGAAGAAAATTGTATTTCAGGCAGAGCAGCCAGATTGCCCGCTGCCGAGCTGCACACCCCCAGCCGGCAGGGCTCCCAGGTGTGGGCGCCTTCTGAGAGCTGGGGGAGAGCAGCTTGCGCCCCTTACCCCTTCCAGGCCCAGACTCCCGTGCTGCAGGCCAGCTTCCCCAGCCCAGGAGGCTGAGGAGTCACTCTTCTGCCCAGAAGTGGCCTTGGGTGTCCTGCGTATAGTGGGTGTGTATGTGTATGTGATATCGTGTGCATGGGGGGATGGTCAGAGGTCCCCCCACCCCCTTGTCTGCGACCCTGCAGGCTGACTGTTGAGAGGAGGGGGCTCAACATCCCCTTGGGTCTCGGCCCTTCAGTTCCCCTTCCCTTGAGAAGTCCCTTTCCAGAGCTGGGCTGAGCAGCTCTGGGTTAGGCCAGTCCAAAGGCAGGGATGGGTAGGTGTGGAAAAGATGAGGAAACTTCAGCCCCAGGGCCCTTTTCCTGGCAAGGAGCTGGGTGGAAATTCTGCTGGTGGGGAGGCAATTCAGCTGGGGGCAAGGGCCTTGGTGGGCCCCTCCCAAGGTTCTGAGTGAGGTCTGGGGGTGAGGACTGTTGGTGCAGAGAGACGCCTTTCTTGCCCAGCCATCCTGACCTCGAGTGTCAGCAGACCCAGGGATAGAGGGAGCTGAGGTATGTGACCGGGAGGGGATGGTGGGCTGGTCAGGGGTCCACTCCCAACTGGCTTTCTGGCGCTGGTGGGATGCTGGACGCAGGAGGGCAGCTGTAGCTCTGTGTGGTCTCTCGTTCCCACTACCCCCGGTGTCTCTAGAAGCTGCTCCCTGTGTCTGTTCTGATGGGTCCACGTTTTCTCCTGGTTCAGGATTGGGAGACATCACCAGGATGCCTTCGGCCTTTACCCTCAGGATCCTTGGCTAAAGGCCCCAGGTCACCATGATTCCTTCCTCTGGTGGGGCTTGCTTGGTTCTGGGGTCACGAGGCAGGCTAGAAGAGTCAAGGGCACTTTGGGGAAAGGATGCCCTGGCCTTTTGCAGAGCATGTCCCTGCCCTGGTCACATGTGCCAGTTGGCAGGATGGGGGAATCCCTCACTTCTGGCAGGGGAGCTTGTGTAAGGATCATGCATCCCTTGGGGCTCTAGGCCTCACCTGTAGGGCAGGCACAGTGAGTGTCCTTATTGCCTGAACCCTCCCTGCCCCCCAACTAACATCTTGACCTTTATGCACGCTGTAAATCCTGAGCCTACAGAAGGCTGAGGGTGCTAGGAGGTCCCATTCCCAGTCCCCCTCTGACAGTGCAGCCCCCACTCAGTCAAGGTGGCAGGGGGGATGTCAGTGGAGGCTCCAGCAGGCTGGCTGACTGGGGGCAGCAGGTGCAGGCCGGGCCACGTAGGCTCAGCTGCTCTTGGGGGGCCCAGATGCACCCGGGTCCTCCTCAGGGAGGTAGGAATCTGCTGAAGCCGAGAAAGGAAGATGCTGCCTCAGCTCGTGTGGAGGACACCTCTCCAGCCGGTGCCGGGGCTCCCCCTCCGTGCTGGTTTCTTCTCTGGTCTTAGTCTGGCCACATCCTCCAGCCTTCCTGTTCTGGGGGACAGGTGTGGTCAGTGGGAGAAGGACATGTCTTTTGCTCTGACCCTCGAGGCCTGCTCCACCCCAGGCCTGCCCTGCTCCTCTCCCCCGGTCTCCTGGAGGTGGGCCCCCTGCCCGGTGCCACCTGGAGTGGATTCTTTTCCCTGGGGCTGACGGGAGGAATGGCCCGCTGCGCAGCGCTCCGCCTCTAGATGTCGCTGTCTCCCTGCGCTAGCGCCCCCCTGAGCAGGGCGTCCTAGGGGAGGGCGGGAGGCCGCTCTGGCTAGGGGTGGGGGGATGCTGCGGTATTCAGAGGAGGGGACTTCTGGCCTGGGATTTATTATGTTTTGGGGCGAGATGGAGTGGAGGACGCCTCCCAAACCTCTCTTTGGGTCTTAGAAATGGCCGTCGTGGCTCTGGGCCATGGTGTGGGCTCTCCCTGGGGCAGAATCTGGAGTTAGGGGCTCAGGAGAGGACAGAGGGGGAAGCTGGGGACATGTCGTCTGTGTCTGGAGGAAACCATTTTGGGAGCTCGGCTCTGCAAGGATCAGGCGAGCCTCTCCCTGCCCTGCACCCCCAGTTTCTCCCCCACCTCTCCCTCCTGCGGCGCCCAGGGCAGTGGGTGGAAGGTAGGCTGGGGGCTGTTGCTGTTGGTGGAGAAGCCAGGTCCATCTGCGGGGCCAGGGTCCGAGGATGGGCATGCTTTCTCTTTTGCAATTGATTTATTGGCTTTTGGAAGGAAGAAAAACAAAAGAGAGACAGAGGGGGAGAGGCTTTCAGGGGAGGAGAGGTAAAAAGAGAAAGAGAGAGAGGAGGTGAGAGAGAGAGGGAGAAAACAGGGCCTTGTAGAGCCAAGGTGAAGGTGATGGAGAGCCAGACCTCTTGGGAGGTATCAGCAAGAGAAATGTGAGAGACTAGACAGGAAAGTGTGGAGGGAGGACATGGCGGTGCTCACCAGGCTTGCCCAAAGCATTTTCTTTTGGAAGGAACTGGGTGGAACTTGTCGAGTGGAAGGCAAGTTTTCAGGTCTTGATCTGGTGTGAAGTTGGCCTGGAAGGTGTGGGGGTGCTGAGGCCAGAAAGGGGCAGCTGCCCCCCCGGGCTTGTCTCTCCCTGTCTTCTCTTAAAGTCCAGCAGCTCAGAATGAGTAGACCAGGGGTCGGAAGGGACATTCCCGCCTCTGTGTGTGACCTGAGTTGTCATCTCCCTTCTTTGGGCCTCAGTTTCCCTAGGGTAAACTGTAGGGGCTGGACGCTATGGTTGGTCTCTATGAGGTCCTAACAGGCTTTAAAAGTCACGTGACTTTGTATTGCTTTCAAGGCTGAACGCAGCGCCTTGGCTGGAGCTGGGATTCGTGGGCGGCTTGGGCGGTATTAACATGCGATTCCCCCCTCTGCACACCTCAGCAAGCCCTGCAGCCCCCAGCTCTCTGCTGAGGCTGTGACAATCTTCCCGGGACTCCTGGCGTCCCAAACTGTCTGTGGTTTTTGGCTAGAGCCTTCTTGGCCTTGTGCTGTGCTCCTAGGCCCAGGGCCGGTGCTGAGGAGCAATGGACAGGAAACCGGAAAAGACACTGGCAGAGCCAGGGGCGAGTGACAGGCTGTGTTCTCCCGTGGGTGCGAGGAGGGCTGTTGCGCGAAGTCTGTCTTGGTGTGAAGTGGGTGTGAAGCTCCGCGAAGGGCCCAAGCCCCCAGGCCTGCGTCTTGGGTGGGAGACTATGGCGGCCCTCTTTCACGCTTGTCTTCCCTCCCCACCACCCAGACGAGACCCTCCGCTCTTTGGCCAGCCCTTCCTCCCTGCAGGGCCCCGAGCTCCACGGCTGGCGCCCCCCAGTGGACTGTGTCCGGGCCAATGAGCTGTGCGCGGCCGAATCCAACTGCAGCTCGCGCTACCGCACGCTGCGGCAGTGCCTGGCAGGCCGGGACCGCAACACCATGCTGGCCAACAAGGAGTGCCAGGCGGCCCTGGAGGTCCTGCAGGAGAGCCCGCTGTACGACTGCCGCTGCAAGCGGGGCATGAAGAAGGAGCTGCAGTGCTTGCAGATCTACTGGAGCATCCACCTGGGGCTG
This sequence comes from Eulemur rufifrons, assembly GCF_041146395.1. Lineage (NCBI taxonomy): Eukaryota > Metazoa > Chordata > Mammalia > Primates > Lemuridae > Eulemur > Eulemur rufifrons. Next base: position 9,032,481 of record NC_090994.1, read on the forward strand.
ACTGAAGGTGAGCCCGGGGCAGGATGGGGTGGTGGTGAGGGTGTGTGGTGGGCCAGGGGTTCAGGGGGGAGGGCTCCCTATGTCTACCTGCCAGGGGAGCCTAGAACCCAGAGGAAGTGGCTGCCCCAACCAGGAGAAGGCCAGGAGAGACAAAGACCAGTGGAGGTGACAGCTGGAGGAGGGAGAGGAAAGTGATGAGAGGAGGACACAGGCTGGAGGAGGGGTAGGTGAGCAGGGGTGAGACAGGAGCAGGACCATGTGACTCAGGCAGGGACAATGTGAAGTAGGCCCAGGAGTGAGGCAAGAGTAACCCCGCAGATGGAGAAATGGGAGCCAGGTGGGAGATGGGGCAGGCCTGTGTGTGCATCCCAGCTCCCTGCCCTGCCTGGGGCTGCCCCTGCTCTGCCCTTCCTGCTCCCGCCTCCCTGCTCCCAGATGTGGCTTGGGGACCCCGTGGCTGGCCTAGGCACCTTCCACAGACCTGGGGGCCGTGCTATTCCTTCTACTGCCCGCACTCTTCCCGCCTCCCCTCACCTATGTAAGCGACTCATTCTTCAGTCTCACCTTGGAGCCTGCCTCTTCCAGGAGGACTCTTTAGATTTGGTAACAAGGGCTTAGATGCCGCTCCAAGCTGATGCCACATCTCAGCTGTGCTTTCCCCATCACAGCAGTCATGACGTAGATGACAGAAGCCCCTCACTCGTCTGCACACCACCCCCAACCATGAGCTCCGTGAAAGTAGAGGCTGCGCTGACTGCACTGTCCCTACACCTAGCACGTAGTACGCTCTCAATAAACTTGTGTGGAACTAATAAACGAACATCTAGCCGAGGCAACCAACCCTCCTGAAGAATGAGAGGATGGGGATGTTGTGTGGGGTGGGGCTTCCAGGTTCTGCCCTGGGACTTGGAGGCAGGTTTGCCAAGGGATGTGGGACCTGCAGCCCACACAGGGCCTCCAGCCCCGTGGAAGGTGCCTAGGCTAGCCACGGGGTCCAGAAGCCACGTGGAGGGAGGGAAGCCTCTGGGGAGGGAGCAGGAAGGGCAGAGTAGGGGCAGTCCCAGGCTGAGCAGGGAGCTCAGCTTGCAGAGCCGCAGGTGCTCGGCATGGTGGGCGGTGGGTGGAAGGGACAGAGAGGCAGTGGGCAGGGAGGGAGCCCTAGGGTTCAAAGGGAGATGATCAGATCTTGGCTTCTGCGAGGTGTTTCTGTGGTTCCAGTGAAGAGAGTTGATTGGGGGACTGTTGAGAAGCCACTGCTGTGACACAGGCCAGGAACAGTGGTGGCAGAGCCAGGGCAGTGGCAGGAAAGGAGAAGGTGGTGTGAGAGCTACTGAGAAGGTAGAATCCACAGGTCGTGCTGACGGAGTGAAGGTGAGAGGGTGGGGGGATAGGAGTCACAGAGGGCATCCAGCTTCCTGTCTTGGGTACCTCGGTGGGTGACAGGTGTGTCAGGAGCAGCAGCCCAGGCTTTGGTGGGGAGGGCAGGGGAGTGGGCCTGTTTTGGGGTATGTGCCTCTCGCCTGCCACACCCTGCTGGTCTGGAGCTCAGGAGAGGAAGTGGCCAGGAGAGAGATCGAGGAGTGTCCATCAGCCCATCGGTGGTCACCGGAGCCAAGGGCATGACCGCAGAGGGAGGAGGGCAGTGACAGACCTTGGGACCATTGACCTTTAAGGGTGGGCAGGGGAGCGAAGGTTAGGGAGTGGACGGGAGCTGGGGGTGGGAATGGTGAACATGGACAACTCTTTTCACAATTTTAGTATGAAGGGGAGAGAACAAACATTGATATATATATTTTTAAAGATGGGAGAGAGTTGAGCAGTTTACACTCTAAGGAGATGCTACTGTGAAGGAAAGAAGGGTCTTCGTGGAATGGTGCCCTTGGGGTGGGGATGGGGTGGGCCCAGGGCACTTGGTGGGGTGGGGGTGAGCCCCTGCAGGGTGCTGGCAGGGAAGGAGGAGACCAGCTGGGGTGTCAGGGCTGGGCAGAGGGGGATCCCGGGCCAGTTTCTGTGGTGGCTCAAGTGTGGCTCAAGTATCGCTCTGCGTATAGGAACAAGAAACTCATACAATTACCACCACCACTAATAGCAAAGCAATTCCTCAGGAATCTGGCGGTCACTTCTCCCTAGCAACCTCGATTCCTAGCACCAGAATAAGTGCAGACGAAGACCTTCACTGCCGTAAAGCACACACGCTTTATTCTGCTTGAGACGAGGCACCGTCTTCACCCAGAGCCTGACTCTGTGGCGTATAGAGCATGAAAGGGCCTGTCCTGAGCTGGGTGGTTTTGTTTCTTGGCTTCTTTCTGGCAGCCTTTGGTTCCAACCCATGGAAACAGGGCAGCAGGGAGGGGTGGGCTCGCCGTGGGTGTGGAGTGGCCAGCTACGGGGTGGACGGGGAGGGGATGGAGAACTGGCAGCTGGAAGAGCATGCGGCGGGTGGGGGCCACCTGGGCCTCTCAGCACAGCAGCCATTGCATGTCCTCGTCTCCCTCTGGCATCCTGCGTCAGGGCACGGGAGCACCGTGCTGATGGAGCCCAGGGAACGAGGATGGTGTCGTGTGTGTTTAGCTGCACGCTGCTGTGTGGTCGTCAAGGCCCTTTCTTCAACCCAGGGCTGTCCCTGGTTCCCAGTCTTAGGAGGGTTCATTCATTTCTTTACTCTACAGATACCTACTGTGCTGAGCACTGCACCTGTTAAGCACCTGCTCTGTGCCTCAGAGGGTGCTGGCCAGCATCCAGGCTGGGGGGCCTTGCCCCCGGGTCCCACACATCCTGCTTCACATCCTGCTTCTTCCTTCCGAAGGAGCCTGTGTTTCTCTCCCCATGGGGTTCTAACGCCTCCTGGGTCTTGGGAGCCAGGGGTGGTTTCTTCCCAGGGCTGTCCAGGGGAAGCCAGGAGGCCTTTGAACAGCAGGTAGCGTTCCTGTTCCTGCCAGTGACAGGGTCTACCTGAGAGTTAAGTATTCAGGCCTGGGGGAGGCTGCAAGTACTTCCTCCCTGTTCCTTAGTAGCACTTAGCAACCTGGCTTGGGGCTGGGGCTGAGGGAGAGACGCCTGCAGGTTTGGATTCTTGGCTTCCTGGCCCTGCTGGTGGGTGTGATGCACACAGGGCTTTGCTCCACCCTCTCCTGTGCCCCGAGGCTTGGCTCCCAGGGTGCAGTCAAGGCGTGTGCAAAGCCGGTGGTGGCAGCGGACTGGGGAGGAGTGTGGCCTCTGGGGATGTGGCCGCTGAGCCCCTGGAGCCCGACCTGCAAAGGACCTGGGGGTCATTCTGTTCCACCCCTCATTTGGCAGGGAAATTGAGATGTAGAGAGGTGAGATGGCTTCCCCCGGGGCACACAGCAAGCTGCTGGCAGAGCCCAGGCTGGACCCCAGGGCCCCCGGCTCCTTATCCAGGTCCCTTTCACTGCCTAAGGTGGAGGTCCCATGGCCCCAGGCCTATTTTCTTCCTCTGTCATTACCATGGCCAGTGTTACACTGTCAGCCGCATGGGGGATTTGAGACCAGGTTTCTTGCTGTCGCCAAAGGCAAGACATTCAGGGTCCCCTGGTCTTTCCAACGTGCAGAGCAGAGCCTTCTTCCAGTCCTACAATCTGACATCCTGGGTCTGGCTTCAGTGGCCCAGGCCTCGGGATTTCCCACTGCTGAATTCTGCTGTGTAAGCTGATTTACAGAGGCTGGGCCCCTCCTACTGGGCCCTTTCGTCCATCTCGCTGGCTGATCCGTACCCAGGGGCATAGACGCAGTGGGGAAGCCCAGGCCCTGCCCTGGGGGGCCATCCTGGTGGCAGGAGAAGACTGATCCTGAGAAAAGTGAAACAACAACAGCACTTACTTAGGGATGACTGGGTTCCAGTAACACTGGGTATTTTCGGCATTCATAGTGGTGAAACACTTGGGCTCTGGAGCCAGCCGCCTGGGTTTAAAGCCTGGCTCTGCTGCTTACCAGCTGTGTGACCTTGGGCGAGTTACTTAATGTCTTTGTGCTCTTTGTTTCTTATCAGTCAAACAGGGATAATAGTGCCCACCTCATAGACCAGTTAAGAGATGAAATGAGTTAGTGTATCTAAAGCACTTTCAGTAGTGTCAGCACATAGAAAGCACAGTGTAACATTATTTTTATTATAAAAGTGACTCCTAAGTTGTTATACTGTTCAGCCCCAGTAAATAGCGATGGCTGGTAACCCCAGCTCAAGGAGTTTCTCCAAAGAGTCTAAGTTAAGTGCCACTTAACTGAGCAAGGTGGAGGACTCTGAGATCATCCGGGCTGGTGACGGGGCCTGAAGGCCCCTGAATGGATGGTGTTTGGACACTTGGCAGATGCCAGCCCGGCACCCACTGTGTGTGCTGGGTGTGGCAGGGCCTAGGGGTGCTCGCAGGAGGTACGGTAAAGGGTGGAGGCTGTTTGTCGAGGGGGAATATGTTTCCTCCTTGTCCTCTGGGGATCTGTCCCCTTTCCTGGGGATCTGCGGGGCATAGCAGACAGAGTCCTTGTTCCCTGAACCAGCAGGGGCCTAACAGAGTCTCCAGTGCTAGCCCCTGGGTGACCACATGACCACAGGAAGGAGCCCTTTCCAGGAGGACACCTGGGCCTGTCCCACTTCTGGACGAGTGGCACCTTACTGCGGGCACCCCCTGGATGCTGCTGCACCTGTGCCCCCCTTAGGTGCCCGCCTTTGGTGCTGGGCCCTAGCTGGATGTGAGGCTCTGGTCACCTGTCTCCCTGCCCCCTTGCCACACACACGCAGGCCGACTGACCAGCCATTGATTTCTTCTCACCGGTAGTGTCTGCAGAGGGCATTTCCTTTCCTGCGGAGGCACTGGCCGAGGGCAGTGGGATTCCCCATGAGGCGGTGGGGGTCTCCAGGGCGGCCCTGGGCCATCTGTCTCCTGTCACTCATTTGTGTTTCCATTCACGAGCCTCTGATGCCCCCTCAAAGCCTCAGAGACAGGTCTGAAGAGCTGGCAGGTGTGGTGAGGACAGGTGGGGCCTGAGGGAGGGGGTCAGGGCGACAGGAGCTGGGAGTCAGGCCACCCACTCAGAGACTTCTAAACCCCTCCAGCAAGATCCTCCTGGCGACATGGTGGGAAACAAAGAGGAAACTCCGTTGTCCTTAGTACCTGGGCAGAGCCAGCGTGGTGTGATGGGAATGGACACCTGTGTGAGGCAGGAGACCAGCTCTAGCTCTGGCTCTTCCGGGAGTAGCTATGTGATCTCAGGCAGGTTGCTTCACCTCTCTGGGCTGCCTCCGAGACCTCTCTTGTGAAATGGGGGAGCTGTACTGAGTGATGGTGGAGGACTCCTCAGCTCCAAATCCTATGTGGCGCTGGCCTCCTGGAAGTCCTTCAGAGAGGGCTGGTCACGCAGGGAGGTCACGAGAGAGAAGTGTCAGGCAGTTCTGACCAGGGGAGCTTCTCCTGTAGCTGGAGAGAAATGCTTCCCTGTATGAAATGTTAAACATTTTGTTCCTGACTTGCCTGGCACAGCCCTTTTCACTTTGGGAAGGGCTGCCCTGTCTCTCACCTCCTTAGCAGCACGAGCCCAGCCCCAGCAGCGCACGTTCCCCGGGCAGATCCGCTACGTGCTGGGGGACAGTCTGCGCGGGAGGAGCCTGCGTCTGATGGGGGTTCTCTCTTGCAGGTGAGGAGTTTTACGAAGCCTCACCCTACGAGCCCGTGACCTCCCGCCTGTCGGACATCTTCAGGCTTGCTTCAATCTTCTCAGGTAAGCGGGCTCGCGCCGGGACTCGGCCAGTTCTCCTGTGACGTGGTAGAGGGACTCGGGTGTCCTTCGTGTCTGTTGGTTCTCCAGCTCATCAGCTTGTTCCTGAACATTCTGGTTCCTCTCTGTAGAGAAGGAGGCCACAACGCCTACCTCCCTAGGTGCTTGCATGGAGCGAAGTGTTTATGGAAATTGCCCAGGATGGCGGCTGTCATGGAGTAGGTCTTGAATCTGAAACCCGATGTCACCTGCCTCTCTAGCCTTTGCTCCTTCTTCCCAGTTCCCTGGCTCTCCTGCTTTGGAGCTCTTCTAGCTTTTAACCTTCTTGTGCCTCAGTTTCCTCAGTTGTGAAATGGAGAGAGTAACAGTTCCTACCTCGGTGGATTGGTGTGAGGTCTAAATGGCCAATGGTTGTAAACGTCCATTCAGTGCTAGCTGTGGTTGTTGGTCCTATGAGTATTGCCACATTCTGTTCTCCTCTGGGTTTTGCCTCTCCCATGAGGGCTCTGCTTCTTGGACTGCACTGAGGAAAGTGTCTGCTGGGGGCATCTCCCGTCCCCAGGCTGCTCCCACGCTGGTCTGCCCTGGGGAGTGAGAAAGGCCATGTCGAGCTCTAGCTTTGCTCACCAGGGTCCACGCGTAGGAGCCAGATGAGCCTTGTGGTTCTTTCCTCTTGGCCTTGTTCGCTCTGGCGTTTGGGAGACTCTGGGCTGCTTGGGCACAGGGGCAGGGCTTCTGGGCCTGGAACTGCTCTGCACGGTGGGGTGAACTCTTCCAGAAGCTGCCACTGGGGCTCAAGGGGGCCAGAGTGGGGACGTTCTCGGGGATCTCTGAGCACAGGGGGCCTGTTTATAGGTCGCAGGTTTACAGGCAGTTTTGTGGCCGTCTTTAGAATCTTCTGAAGTTTCTGTTGCTCTAAACAGGGTTTCTCAGTGCAGCACTATCGACGTTTTGGGCAATTCTTTCTTGTGGGGGGAACTGTCCTGCCTGTTGTAGGATGTGCAGCAGCATCCTGGCCTCTGCCCACTGGATGCCTGGAGCACTCTCGGAAGTTGTGACAGCCAGAACTGTCCCCAGTATCCCCTGGGAGCACATCACTGCCCGCTGAGAACTGCTGCTCTCAACTGTGAACCGTGGGAAAGAGTTTCCAGTGAGACCCCCAGCTCTTTCAAATGAAGAATTCTCCAGGGCAGTGTCTCTCAATGACTTTTTTTTCATTTTTGTTCCGCCAAGGAGAAAAGTTAATTCTCCCTAATTAGAGAAATTAAATGCCAAGGAATATAATTTTGTCACTAAGGGCCGAGTTTTGGAGGGCCACAAGCCATTGTAATATCTATTTTTTTTTTGCTTACCCAAGAACCAACTTTTGCTCCCTTGAGGGGACACCCTCCCCTCCCACTGAAAACGCGTGCTCTAGGACAGCGGTCCCCAACCTTTTTGGTACCAGGGACCATTTTCACAGAAGACAATTTTTCCACGGACTGGGGAAGTGGGGGATGGTTTCAGAATGATTGAAGCACATTCATTTATTGTGCACTCTATTTCTATTATTATTACATTTTAATATATAATGAAAAAAATTATACCACTAACCATAGGGTGGGGACCCCTGCTCTAGGAGGTTGAAACGGGGGTGATATGAGTGTCACTGGCTGGAGAAAGCCTGGATGCCCGTGAGGAGGGAGGCACTGGCCAGAGGGTGGCTGTCTGGCATGGCCTTGGGCGCTGGCAGTGGTGGGTGGTGGCGAGTGGAGATGTCAAAGGTGGTCAGTTGTGTTGGGCACCCTGCCCTGTGCTCTCACCATCGTAACCCCCAGTGAGTCATGGCAGAGGCACTGGGGTCACAGCAGGTTCCCTCCTGGCCCTGCCTGTGGGAACTGTGCTAGCTCTACGGTGAGTGTGGCCCTCCTGGCGGGGCTGGTAGCACAGACATTCTGATCCTCACATTTCCTGATGGGTTTTACTGATAAATAGAAAATCCACCTGGGACTGTTCCTTTTGCAGCCACGGTGCTCTGGGGCCCAGAAGCAGGCTGAGGACGTCGTTGGCCTATGGTTGCTGTGGAGAGGATGCCCTGGCAGCCCCCAGGGTACCCGTGTCCCACCCGGCCTGTAGCTTTTGGACCAGCTGAGCTGCGTGGACAGGTGCCGTGGGGTTTCTGTCCAGTAATAAATGACTTGTGCTTGCCCCTGGATGCCGAAGCTCAGAGGTTCTCCCCTCAGTCCCGGCCCCTGCTGCTTCCTGGGCTCACACTTAAGTATCTTCCTAGCAGAAAATCTTTATGTAATGGACTTGACACTCTGTGGGACAGGATGTTGACAAGACAAATGAGGAAATTACTAGGTCTGCAGCTCACTGAGTCAGCTCCATCTTACCTGCTGCCCAGAGATAATGGAGCCCCCCGAGACTCTGGGCTTTTGTGTTCTGGGAGTGTTCCCACCACGGGGGCAGGGCTTTGGGGACTGTGACGGTCCCTCCTCATTGCCCCTGTTGACTCCTTGCCACCCAGAGCAGTAGCACCCTGGAGTTGGGTGGTGTCTGGCTCTGTCTGGGGAGACTTGGGCACATAGCTGGGTGGGGGGGCCTTGGTGGCCATGCCACCAAGAAATCAAGTGGGCCGTGGTGGGGAGTGTAGAAGAAGCCAGCGGGAGTGGGAGCCCCATGGCCAATTCAAGTGCAGTCTTTGCCAGGGACCAGCTGTGGGGCCTCGGGCGGGTCACTTCCATGCTCTAGACCTTATGTTTCATATCTGAAGAGTGACACCATGAGCTTGGAGCTGTGTTTCCCTCCCTGTGTCCCACCAAGGCACAAGGAACATGGGCTGTGGCAGGTGAGTGGGCCAGCTTGGCGCTCAGGCCATCGTGGGCCCCCACCTGGCTGCCCTGTGGGTGAGGGGTCAGTCCCTGGGCACACACATCACCCACCTGTGTGTGGCACGCTGGGTGGCCGGAGGGGGAGTCTTGGCCTGGGTGACCCAAGGTCCTGCTCTAGTGATCTGGGATTGCAAGGCCACCGCCCTGTACGAGTCTGTGAAATTGCTGGGGAGCCCCTCCCCACTCCCACATGCCAAATTGGGCTGCGAGCTGCCCCCTCCACCATCTCTGCATGGAAACGCTGCTGGGGGGTGCACATAGAGTCTTGGTGGCCCCCTCTGGGCTGTATCTTTGGGACTCAGTTGCCGCTACCTCTTTGCCAATCTCTGTCTGTGAATTTGGGGTCCTGTTAGCAGGGCCCCCTGGAATGTGTGTTCGTTTTTTTTTTTTTTTTGAGACAGAGTCTCGCTTTGTTGCCCGGGCTAGAGTGAGTGCCGTGGCGTCAGCCTAGCTCACAGCAACCTCAAACTCCTGGGCTTAAGCGATCCTCCTGTCTCAGCCTCCCGAGTAGTTGGGACTACAGGCATGCGCCACCATGCCCAGCTAATTTTTTCTATATATATTTTAGTTGGCCAGATAATTTCTTTCTATTTTTAGTAGAGACGGGGTCTCACTCTTGCTCAGGCTGGTCTCGAACTCCTGACCTTGAGCGATCCACCCGCCTCGGCCTCCCAGAGTGCTAGGATTACAGGCGTGAGCCACCGCGCCCGGCCGAATGTGTGTTCTTTGTCCCTTGCCTCTCTCCCTGCTGGGATTCTTGGAAAGCCCTACTGGGACTCTATTGGTGAAGCAAATGGCCAGGAGCCCCGGGGCAGGGCGGCTTGTCCCCTCCTCTCTGCCCAGTCACACCCCACAGCCCTGGGTCCAGTGATGGGTCAGCTAGTCCCGAGTCCCGGGCCAGGCGGGGAGCAGTCTGGCTGTGCCCTGAGCCACGGCCGCACCCAGATGACCCACCCTCCTCTTATGCATGGGGAGAGGGATTTCATGGAGAAGAAGTGAAATTTTTCCTGTCTCTAGCAATTCAAACCGCCCTTGAACATGAAACAGTGTTTAGGGAGGCGCCTGGTGCATGGGAAGAGCGCTGGCCTTGAGCCACACAGTCCTGGGTTCGAATCCTGGCTCGTCCACTCAGTGCAGTGTGATCTTGGGCCTCACTGTGGCCTTTCTGAGCTGCGGTGCCTGTGTTTGTAAGACGGGTGTGTGATGCCATTAGGAGGATCAGTGCGAATGGATGTAGGCAAAGCGCCCACTGCGTGTCGGGCCTGAGCTAGGCTTGGCACGATCACTCATCTTCTGTCTGCTGAGCGTGTCCGGTGGAGGTGGGTGGTTGTCTGGCGGGTGCAGGGATTGAGGAGCTCAAGTTCCAGTCCCCAGGCTCCATGACCCTGAGAACGCTGCCTCCCGGCTCGACCCACATGGGGAGGCAGGAGAGAGTGGACAGGGCAGAGAAGAAGGGAGAGATGGTTCAGGCAGAGAGAGGTTGCCCAGGAAGGAGGTCCTAGAAGGTGATGTGGAGTTGCAGGGGTGTGGCCCTGCGTGGAGTGAGAGGGAAGTGTGTGGACATCATAGCGGGGATGCAAAGGACTGGGTGGGCCGGGTAGCAGCGCCCCTCACTGCCCCTGGGGCCATGCCCGAGGGACAGGGAGAAGGGGGCGGGGCACGTGGTCTTGGCTGCCATCAGGCGCTGCCTCTGCATTCTGGGTGTGTGGCGCGGCATCGCGTCTGCAGGTCCGGGGTGTGCCACGCGAGTGTGGCCAGAGGCACAGGCGTGGAGCGTGTTTATAGAAATGTCTTTTTGATTTTCGGTAGCTGGGAAGAAACTTAGGGATCATGCAGGTCCACCCCTGTGCCTGACAGAAAAGGAAACTGAGGCCCATAGAGATGGGCCAGACGTAGATGGGACTCAAATCTGATTCCAGCCCTGCCTGGCGTGCACCTTAGGCAAACGCTGCCCCGTAAGGCCACCCCCCTCTCTGCCCATCTCCTCTTGCCCAGCGTGGGGCCGACAGAAACCCCCACCTGCTCTGGTTTGTAAGGACGAAATGAGAGAGTGCAGGTAGGTGCTTGGCCTGGTGCCTGGCGTGCCGCCCTGAGCTACGTTAGCTACTTGACAATGATCGTGGAGTGATTTCTCCAAGGGCAGGTGGCGGATGGTGGCAGGGCCTGCCTAGAACCTGGCATTCCGGAAGTGGAAATGTTGTGTTGCCTTTGGTGACATAAGGCTGACACCCACATTGGGACCCTGCTTGGTGGGGGCTAGGGTAGAGGTGACTGGAGGATTTTCAGAGGGCAGTGGGACCCTGGGGCTCAGCGGGAGTCTTGGGTGGTACTGGCTGTCATGTGCTAGGCTGTGACTGGACAGGGACAGAGAGGGCTGGTGAGAGGCCTGGGCTCAGTGGCCTTTTGTAGGTTGGAGGTGGATGGGACCTTGGCTTGCCAGCCCCTGGGGTGGGCCAGGGACATTCTTGCTGGTTGCTCCAGTGGTCTCCTTCTTGGGAGCCCAGGAGGGGAGGGAACTAGCGCTCACACCTGCCCCTTGCCACGGAGGCTTGCGTGTGCCTGGGGGGTGGCCATCACGTTCCCCTGGTGCCAGGGCACTTTGTCCTTTATCGTGGTGCTCACACCACGTGCTGGGATCACGTGTGTGATTGTGGGTGTTTGTCTGTCTGTGTCCAGCGTGTCTGTTCCCCTCCACATCCTCGGGGTGCCTACTTAGCGCCTGGCTTTGTACCTAACGCGTAGCCACAGAGCATCCTGGAGTAGTGGTCGGAATGTGGACTCTGAGGCTACTAGTCCTAGGTTTGAATTCTGGCCTTGCCTTCCCAGCTGTGTGACCGCAGGGCCGCTTGGCCCCCGAGCCTCTTCCTTCTCATCTGTAAAATGGAGCAGTTCAACTGCCCTGCAAGCACCGGTGGTGGCGCACAGGCAGCTCCTCCGGGGGCGCCGGGTGCACGGCAGCTCCCCAGCGGGTGGTGGTTGGTGTCACTGCCCAGGGACTAGAGGCAGCTCGTGGTTTGGTGGATGTGCTAAGCAATTGTGAGGTGCTGTGTGCATGCTGCCTGTTACGGAGGAGAGGTCGCTCCTGGCTGGGGTGAACAGGAAGTGCTCATGGCAACAGCGGGGCAGGGGCTGGACTCAAAGGAATGTTTTGTTCGGTAAACACGGAGCGGTCTGTGTGTTCCAGAGACGGTGCCAGCCTCTGCTGTGAGATACATCGGACCCATGTCCTTGCTGTCTAGTGGGGCAGGCAGACACCCGCTTAGAGACCCAGTAGGCGGCTTATTGTCAGTGGTGGTATAGACTGAGTGCTGCCCCGAGAGTTTGGGGGAGGCAGCGACCCGCAATGCCTGGGGAAATCAGGGAAGTCTTGGAAGAGGAGAAAGGGCTCTGGGAATGACATGTCTGGCAGCATCATGGCTAGGAGGCCTGGCCCAGCTTGGGTCATGAAGGAGCCCCAAGTCTTCTGAGCCTGGTGGGCTCAGGGCACAGTAAACAGGGACCTTTGTGGCAGACAGGACAATGGCCTCTCCTCCCTTAAGGCTCCTGCCCAGGACTGCTTCATGACAGAACTTGGGGTGACTGCCTGGTTAGGGGGCTGGGTCCCTAGGGAGAGCCTGGGCTGCCTTTGGTTGGGGACAGACTTCTCCCTGGGCTCCATGGCCCTGGTGGGGGCTGGGGAGGACTGGGTCTGGCTTTGCTGCTGGGTCCTTTGCCTTCCCTGGACCTGCCCCCTAGTGCCCCGGCCCCACGTAGGCCGATGTCCCAGCCTTTGTACCTGCATTCCGCCCCCTTCCCTTGGGCTGCCTGGCAGAAGAAAGGAGAGTGAGGTGGTGACGTTCCAGCCCTGCCATGAGGTGGGGGGCGCTGGGGACGGCGGGCGGGGGAGGCCCGGGGGAACAGCAGCCTCTCTCCCTGCCCCCTTCACGGTGGCTTAGGCGATAAACTGCTTATCCTCAGATTGTCTCCCTGAGCCGAATGCAGAAGCGTGTTATTTAAATTTCAAAATCACATTCTTCTTCTAACAGCTGTCAGAGACTCTGAGTGTCAACGAAAATTGGGCTTTAGCTGCAGCTCTGTCACCTCTTACACCTCCCCTTTCCGGGGATTCATCTCATGGCCGAGGAGAGGGTGTGGGGTGGGGGAGGGGGCCTGTGGGGACAGGAGAGGTGGGCCGGGGGTGGGGCCAGGTGGCCTAGTGGCTCTTAGGACTGGGAGGAAGTTGGCTTCCCCAGGGGGGTGCCACAGCTGGAAATCTACATTCCCCCCTTCCCTTTCTATTTTCTCTCTCTCCCTGTCAGCGCCAGCGCCAGCGACCTCAGGCTGCTGTCAGTGGGTAGAAGGATTTGCTCTCACTAAGGTGTGGGCAGGGTGTTGGTGACTTCATCTTTGGTTGCCTTTGTGTCCAAATTGCTATGAAAAAAGGGTGAAGAGAGAACCAAATTGAACCCCCCAAAAGGCTTTTTAATGATGGAATTTCAGGTGCTGTGGTTGGGGTGAGTTTTTTGGGTGAGGGTATTTTCGGGTACCCTTCAAATGACATCCTCTACGGAGCCACCTGCTTGGCCCTCCTTCTGTGAGATGGGATCCACCGGCAGCTGGGGTGAGGGTGGCTCTTGGCTGACTCCTGGGGTGGCCCTCTCGGGGGTCTTTTCTCCCTGAGCGTGCCTCTGGCATAGCCACCAACTGGCCCTACTCTAGTTGATCCCGATGGGGAGCGGGTTTGAGCGCCGGCACTGGGCGTTCCCTCCCAGCCGGGGCTGTGGCGTGTCCTGCGACCCCGTGGCGTGCAGAGACGGGGGCACAGTAGGGAGAGGGGTGGCTGTGTGAAGTGAACGTGTGTGTGAGCACAGTGTGGAGGTGGAGAGCGTAAGTACGTGGGGCACATGCGGGAGTGGTGTGTGCATAGGTGTGTGCGTGAGGCGGTGGACATGTGTGCATGGTGGCGTGTGTGTGTCATTGTGTGTACGGGTGTGTTGTCAGTGTGCAGAGTGTGTGGGGGTGTGTGTCTGTGTGTGGGGTGGTGTGTGTGTCAGTGTGCAGAGTGTGTGGGGGTGTGTGTCTGTGTGTGGGGTGGTGTGTGTGTCAGTGTGCAGAGTGTGTGGGGGTGTGTGTCTGTGTGTGGGGTGGTGTGTGTGTCAGTGTGCAGAGTGTGTGGGGGTGTGTGTCTGTGTGTGGGGTGGTGTGTGTGTCAGTGTGCAGAGTGTGTGGGGGTGTGTGTCTGTGTGTGGGGTGGTGTGTGTGTCAGTGTGCAGAGTGTGTGGGGGTGTGTGTCTGTGTGTGGGGTGATGTGTGTGTCAGTGTGCAGAGTGTGTGGGGGTGTGTGTCTGTGTGTGGGGTGGTGTGTGTGTCAGTGTGCAGAGTGTGTGGGGGTGTGTGTCTGTGTGTGGGGTGGTGTGTGTGTCAGTGTGCAGAGTGTGTGGGGGTGTGTGTCTGTGTGTGGGGTGGTGTGTGTGTCAGTGTGCAGAGTGTGTGGGGGTGTCTGTGTGTGGGGTGGTGTGTGTGTCGTATCAGTGTGTGGGTGGGAGTGAGTACAGGTTTTTGGGAGTGGCCTCTGTCGGGAGTGAACAGGAGGGGATGGCCTCAGCGGTCTCACCTCCCACCCTGGGCACAGCCACTCCTGCAACCCCTCTCCTTATCCCCAGGAGAGCTCCAGGGAGAGCTCAGGTGACCGGGGTGGATGCGAGAGGACAGGAAGTCCATCTCTGCCCGATCAGCGAGAGTAAGGAGTGGGCTCAGCTGTGTGCGCGTATTTTGGGGTCTCCTGAAGCCTGGAGGCCATTTCACTGAACTCCGGACGCTGAGGTGCCCTCTTTGCAGGAACACGTGTGTGCACTCATCCCCGGACAGTCACGGGGCACCCTCCGTGTGCTACGCCAGGTGCGGAGGACACACCGTGAGCAGAGCGGAGGAGTCTGTTGCTCTTAGGGAGCTTGTGTTCTAGTAGCCGGAGACAGAGGAAGATGGAAAACAAGCCAACAAACATATTAACAAGAAACATGGACGAGAGTGATGGACACCAAGCAGAGTTACAATAGGTCGAAGGGACAGAGGTGACAGGAAATGCCAAAATCCGCCTCACAGGAAGGATCCAGCCGAGGGAAGATCAGGGGAATGGCAGAGGGAACAGCCAGGGAAGGTCCCCCGGGGGGAACCCGCGTGTGGATGGTGGGGCCTGGGGAAGGCCACGTGGTGGGGACCCAAGAATGAGGTGGAGGAGGTGGCAGGGGAGGTGGGCACGGAGGTGGGTGGGGGCCAGGTGACTGAGGTGCTGCTGCCCAAGGGACAGAGTTTGGATTTTATTTTAAGAGTGATGAGAAGCCATCAGAGGGTTTTAGACAGTGGAGCGGCTTGGTGCGACTGATGCAGTGGAGAGGCCACCGCAGTGGCCAGTTCAGAGGCTGTTGCAGTGGCTCAGGGGAGGGACAGTCACAGGAGAGAGGAATGCGTGGGTTTGGGATATATCTTGGAGGTGGAGTTGAGAGGACGTGGAGCTGGAATTGTGGATAACTCCTGATATTTTGGGCTTGAACAATGGTGAGGCTGGAGGAGATGAGGGAAGGAACGGGTTGGGCCTTGGGGAGGGCAGAAATCAGTAGTTCTCTTTTGGCCACGTTAGGGAGGACATGCCAATGAGACCTCCTCCTGGAAGTGCCAAGCGCGAGGTTCCATGCAGACCCGGAGTTGTGGGGAGAGGTCAGGGTTGATGCATAGATTGAGAGTCATTAGCATATAGATGATATTTAAAGCCACGGAACCACAGCGGCGGGGGCTGGGGAGAGCTCGCGCAGGCGGCTGAGACCGGGCCAGACAGCGAGGGGGAAGCAGCCAGCTGTGTCAGGGGAGCTGAGACACGCACGGGTTTCAAGGAACAGGAAGTGGTCAGCCAGGCCACATGCAGCTGAGAGGTCAAGTCAGAGAAGTTTAGAGAAGTGACCGCTGGATCCGGCCCATGGAGGTCGCGGGCGACCTTGCCAAGGGACCCGTAGTGGAGGGTGCGGTTTGATGGTTGATTTGGGAAGGAGACAACATGGGGAGAAAAGCTAAAAACAGCAACCAGAGAGCTCTTTCAAGCTTTGCTGGGAAGGGGAATGGCAGGATAGGGTGCTGGGGGGTGATGGGAAGGTTTTGCCTTTGGTTTTGTCCTGTCTTGAGATAGGCAGGCAGAATGGCCACACGTTTGGAGGTCTTGGGACTGACCCTCCAGAGAGGGAGGAATGGAAGGACATAAGTGAGAAGGGGTGACTCCAGGAGTGACATCCCTGAGAAGGGAGGAAGGGTGGGATCCACGCGGCATGCACGAGCACACGCTACTGGGCAGGGGCCCTTCCTCCTAATAACAGAGAGGAGGCGGAGCTGGGTGTGCAGGTGAGATAGGGTGGTCACTACTGGGTACGAAAGTGAGGGCATTTCTGTCCAAATCTTAGTTTCTCATAAAGTATGAGGCAAGGTGCTATGGTCTGAATGTTTGTGTCCCCCCTAAATTCATAGGTTGAAATCGTAACCCCCAAGATGGTGATATTAGGAAGTGAGACCTTAGGGAGGTGATTGGGGCGTGAGAGTGGAGCCCTCATGAATAGAATTGGTGCTTTTGTACAAGAGACCCCAGAGAGCTCACTTGCCCCTTCAGACAAGCGAGGACACAGCGCGAAAACGGCTGTCCATGAACCAGCAAGTGAGCCCTCAGCAGACACCAAACCTGCTGCCACCTTGATGTTGGACTTTGCAGCCTCCAGAAGTGTGAGAAACAAATTTCCGTTACTTATAAGCCACCCGGACCATGGCATTTTGGGATAGCAGCCCTAACACACCAAGACACAAGGCAATCGGCTTAGAACAAGGTGGGAGGACGCAGTGCAGGGAGACTGAGGCAGGAGAAGGTGTGAAAGGTCTATTTTAGGACATTTGAGCCTTGAGGTCAGGAATTGAAAGTGAGACCAGTCAGCCTGGTTGTGCGTGTGTGTATGTGTGTACGTGTGCATGTAGATGTGTGTATGTGTGTGTCTGTGTCTTTCCAGTGACTTCAGTGGCTCAGGAGCCAGCATGCCCAGGGGTGGTTGGGTTTCATGGGGTCGTTGGTTTGTGAGTATGGCAGAGGAAGAGGGGGCTGAGGAGCTCAGGGTGTTTGCATAGGGTCAGGAAGTCTAGGCTGGGCAGGGAGGCAGTCAGGACAGGGTGGGGGGTGGTGGAAGGAGAGCAAGTAGCTGGGTCAGGGGTCAGGGCCTGGGAGGCTGAGAGATTGCTGGAGGAGGGATCAGAGAGGGACCTGGAAGGGGAGGAGATGGTGGCCCGAGGTTGGGATATTTGGCGTCAGCATTTCGGGGGCGATGTGGATGTTGGTGAAGGCCACGGCCTTGGGTGTGACCATGGCAGTGGCAGCTAAGGGTAGGAAGAGATCCCTGGAGGCTGGAGGCCTCTCTTGTCTGTACACAGACAGACTGTGCCTGTGGGTGGGAGCCCCTGGAAAGGGTACGGGAGTGGTGGGCAGGAGATGGTGAGCAGATGTGAGATCCTTCCTGAGAGGGGACTGGCGAGTGGGTGGGTGACAGCCCCAAGGAGGGGCAGGGTGGAGACCGATGGTGTGACTTTCACGGGAGGATGGGGGTGTGGAAATGGTGGAGAGGAGGCAGAAGGACCCCACCCCCTCCAGACCCGGAGGTCTGGCGTGCATGAGCCACACTGTGGCTACTCGTGTGGAAATTAGGGTGAATTAGGATGCTCAGTGATGAAGTCACTGATTTTACCAAATGCATTGATTTACCCAAACCCAGTTCTTTGAATTATTTTTAAAGCTTTTAGAAATTTACATTGAATGGTTTTCATGGCTTCTGAAGACTTTTGCAAATAGTCTTCATAGCCATATTTTAAGAGATACTCTATTTTGTAGAATAAAAAATGAGTTGATGAAGATTTCTTACCGTGAGAAAAGTATATTTGATAATAATCAGTAAACAAAGTTCTAGCTTATGGTTGGTGCCTCAGATCCTATGTCCGTTCACTGCGTCATCAAATCAAAAATGCTGAGGAAAGATTAGGTCAATCCTATCAATATAAAATGTCTCGATTTTGGTTTTAATTGTTACAAATACAAAGCTAAAGCTGATAGGTTTCTCATCAATATGAAATGCCTCAATTTTGGTCTTTAATTGTTACAAATAAAAAATTAAAGCTGACATGTCATTGGTGTGAGAATGGTAAAAACCCTAAATATAACAACCCCCCCAAAACTCCAAAACTATATTTAAAAGGAATAAGGCACTCAAAGGTGGCTGAAAAAGTCCCTTCAAATGTGAAAGAATGAAACTTGCATTTTTAATGACTAGCGCCGAGACATTAAGACTAACCTGCCATTTGAGGACTTGGAGAAAGAATTTTAAATGTGGTTAAAATTTGACAAAATATAAAATGAGATTCGAAATCATCCAAAGTGATTTTCTTTCGAATTGATTTTCAGTGAATTTGCCATTTGTCAAATTGATTTCTGGCGGGGTTGGCCTGCTTCCAGAGCTGCGGCTTCCCCTGGTGTTGCGGCGGGGCTGGGAGGCCAGGGGGAATTTGGAGAGAATGTTGAGATTATAGGGGAGCTTGGACTGCGACTCCCAGGGCAGGTTTGAGGAGGGTGGGCGTCTTGGACAAACAGAGCAGTGGGGGCCAAGGGTTTGGTCCCCGCCGGATCCCTGGGCTTTGAGTGACAACTGAGGGGGTGGGGATTGGTCCTGTCATCTCCTGGGGATGGGGCAGCTGAGGTGTCACTTCCAGCTAGGTGGTGGGGGCTCCTGGCCACCACTCCTGGAGGTGACGGGGGCAGAGGTGAGGTCCTGCCTGGATGGAGCAGAGGGAGCTCTGAAGACCTCCTCTTGCTCACCAGGGGGACACAGGGGACCCTTTTATCTTTTGCAGCATAGTGTGTAGAGGCCAGAGCACGTGGGACCTGCCTCTTCTAGCAGGTGGCACAGAGTGAAGGGGAGAGAGAGATGGGAGAGAAGACCCCACCAGCCGGGTAACACATTTTAAATAAGCATTTATTGCCTGTGCACTATGGGCTGGAAACCGTGAGAGGCATTTTCATCTACAGTGTCCCGTTTTATCGCAGCATAGTCCTGTGTCTTGGCAGGGTGGGTATTGTATCCCCATTTTGCAGGTGAGGAAAACGAGGCTCAAAGAGGTTGCATGGCCTATGCACACTCGCGCTGCGGCTCAGTGGCCCAGCCGGGTCCTCCCCCTCCCCAGCCACTGCTAGACCAGAGAGAGTGAGCCCCACGCAAAGGGGAAAGTTTTCATTTGTTCACTTGGTTATAATCTCGCACCTGCCCTAGAATGGAAGCCCCAGGAGGGCAGGGGCCTTGCTGGTTTTGTTCCTCTCTCCACGGTGCTTGACGCACACTGGGTTGGCAGTGTTTGCTGTGGAAGTCAGTGGGTTTGAGGGAGGGCTGGGCTTGGATGCCCCATGGGGACACGGGGTATGGAGGTGATGGTCCAGGTGGCTACAAACCACCCCCCCAGAGTCCAGGCCCCAACACGGGCGGCGCCCAGTCTCTCCTCTGGGCCCCTCCCTTTGCCGACCTGCAGTTCCTGTCTTCATCCAGCCCTCCTGCGAGTTTGTTCATTCTACATCTCATTGGGAATTTCTTCTCTGTTCCCCCTTGTCTTGGCTTCCCCAAAACCATCATCTCTTGGTTTTCCGCCAACTCAAGGTCCACTCCTTCCCCCTCTCCAGTAACATTGCGCCCCAAAGCTCTGTCCTGGCCCTTTTTCTCTGCCTTGTTTTCCCCTCAACCCAGCAGCCTCACGTGGCGATGTGGCTCTCCGCAGCCTCTGGCTCCAACTACTCCAGTTTTACGTCTCCAGCCTGGACTGCTCTCCCGGACTCCAGGCTCCTGGTCCCTCCTGCCTTTGCAGCATCTCAAACTTAACAAGTCCAAAACGAACGGTCCATTTCATTCTGCCTCTCTTCCTTCCTTCCAGATCTTTACTGTTTCATAAAACAATATCACCATCTGCCTGGTCCTTAGGCCCAAAACCCAGGAGTTTTCCTTGGTTTCTCTCTCTCCTCCCACTCAAAATCTAAGTCCTGTTGGCTTTATCTCTAAATTGTACACCGAATGGCCTCATTTTTTGCCGTCTCTGCTGTCACCACCCCACCCAAGCCTCCAGCATCTTCCTGCTACTGCGATAGCCTGTAACTGGTTTCCTCCCCTCCCCCCACCCCAACCCAGACTCTTCTGTATGTCAGCTAGCGGGGTCATGGGCTCCCCTCCTTAATGCTCTCCAGGCACTTTGCATATCAGAATAAAATCTGAAGTTCTTACCTGCCCTGCAAGATCTTCCCTGACTGTGCCTCCAACTTCCTTTTCCCCATGTCCCATTCTGGAAGCTCTGGCCACCTTACGCCTCCTTTTGACTAGGAGCATGCCAAGCTCATGCCTGTCTCAGGACCTTTGTACTTGCTCTTCCTTGTGCTTGGAATCCTTTTACCTTGGATTTTGTATGTTTCACTCTTGCCCGTCATCCTGTCTCAACTGGACGTCACCTCCTAGGAGAGGCCTCTCTCATCCCCTGTCATTCTCTTCTGAATTCCCTTATTTTCTTCATAGCACTTATCGGTTCTTCAAATGACCTTATTTGTTTATGTGTTCATTACCAGTCTTGCTCTCGCTGGAGTGAAAGCCCCCGGAGAGCAAGGACTGTTTCCTTCCTGTTCACAGCTCGACTTCCAGGCCTGGAATGTAGTCAGTGTGAAAATAGCTGTTGACTGGCGCTAACTGCAGGGCCCCAGGTGCTGATTGCGGAGAGGCGGGCGTGGTTGGACGTCCTTGTGTATGTGTGCGCTGCTGTTGTGTTTGCACGGGACCAGAGTAAACTCCTTCTAGCCTGTCGTGGTTGATGTGTGGTTCTGGCTCATAGGAACCCGGTGAGGGCGGGGAGTTTTCCCAGGCCTTCCAGCCCCCAGACTCTTGCATTGATGGGTCAGGTGGGTGGGCAGGAGAGGTGCACAATGTAGGAGACCGCAGAGTTCAAACCCCAGCATTTTTCAGGTGAAGAGATGGGACCCAGAGAGGGACAGAGATTTACGTGGGATCTTACACAGCTGAGAGAGGCAGAGACAGAATTAGGACCCAGGTTCTCTGGCCCCCACCGAAGTGGCAGAGCTGCACCGCTTGGCCCAGGGGCCCAGGGTGGGCTCAGGGGCAGACCCTGCAGCTGCAAATGGGATTAGGGGCAGTTTCCTGGAAGGTAAGAGGGGATGTTCAGACACCTAGCTAGGTCCTCATTGGCTTGCAGGGATTGCAGGATGGTGAGTGTCTTATTTCGGCTGCCACAGGAAGAGGCCTGTTTGCGACTGACGAAATATCCAGGGGGAATGCTTTGGTGACAGCAGGGCCACAGTGTACCTTCTGCGCTGCATGAGGTGTGTGTGTGTGTGTTTGGGAAGTGGGCCAAGGGCAGCTCGGCCTGTCCTCTTACTGTTGGTTCTGCAACATTGGAAGGTGGCCTCGGAATCCCGGGGAGCTTGTGAAACCCAGATGCCTGGGCGCCGGCCACAGTGCCCAGACTCCGTGGGCCGGGTGTGGGGCCTGTGCAGGTGCAGCAGAGGTTACGCATGGCGGCTCCAGATCAGTTGCTTCCCTCTGAGAGCGCTGCGCGCCACTGCTGGAATGGGAGAGGGGACAGAGGAATGCGTATTTTTATCTTAATAGCAGTGCATTTTAATATGTGCTAGAGAAATTCAGAACGAACGTAGATGTTATCATTTAGGATAAATCTAGGTAGGTATTGAAAAGTTTAAAGGCATTAAACAAATTCATTATTTAAGATTTAAGGGATTTAAAGAAAAAAATAAATTAAACATTAGCATAGGTGGTACTGTTAACATGGCCAAAGTGATAGAGGTGGTACTCGGGCAGCTGAACTTTGGTAAACTCCGCTCAGTATACATGTCAAATAAATATTTAAAGAATATGAGTTTGAAGAGTGCCCCCACTCTCTGGGGACAGCCCGGTGGTGCGGTTGGGTCTTTGGCTCAGGGCAGTGCCCCAGGAGAGAAGGGAGAGGCTGGCTGGGCTGGGGTAGGACTGGGGTGTGTGACATGGGGTGGGCTGAGCCGCAGCCTCTGGTCCTGCGTGAGGCTCTGTGGCCTGTCTGCAGCTAGCTGCCCCTGTGCCCTTGCTGAGGGAGGTGGGGGGGCTAACTAAGCCGAAGAGTGCCCCCAGGGCTGGGAGGATGAATTTGCTGAGGGTTTGGAGACTGGCAAGTGTTGGTAAATCCCGCCACCCTCTCCCTTGGGCAACTGATCACCATTTACTCCTGGGAGACACAGGTGGGGTTGGAGCCAGAACATGCGTGGAGGACAGGCTCTCCAGTGCCAGCCTAGCTCCTGAGTCCCTCTCAGGTCTTGTGTGGCCTCAGCTCTCTGTGTGGGGTGGAGAGGGAGGCAGAGGGGTGGGCTTGCTGAACCCACGTCCCTGTCCTTTGCACATTTTAGTTCGGGGGCTATGGCCCCAGCGCAGCGGGAGGATTGTGTTTGGAGTCCCCCACCTCGTTCCTCCTGCGTGGGGACTCGCCTTCCCAATGGGAGGGACGGGAGGCTGAGGGTGAATGGAAAGGCAGTGGCTGCTTGGGGAGGTGCTGGCCCTGTGCCGAACCCTGACCCGACTGTCTCACTGGTGACAGAAACCAGAGCGGGCGGCCTGCTTGGAGAGGCGGCTGGCAGAGGGTCAGAGCCTGGGCCTGCCTGGGGGCCTTTCTCCATGGCAGAGTGGGCCCCCAGCATCCAGCCCACTTGTCCCCTCTTCCCACGGTGGGAGGATCAGAGGGGACCTCTTCCTGGTAACCAGGCAGTAGCTGCTTTTCTTGATTTTTTTTTTTCTAGGAAATTTACCAAGTTTTGGCCCAGAGGTTTACATGTCCCACCCCCTAGCAAAGCTTTCACTATTCAAGCTCCAAATGGAAGGCGCCGAGGCTATAATTGCACCGGCATTAGCCCAGGAACATGCTGAGAGGAGCGGGTACAGGGCACCTGGGGATCCTGGAAGCAGCCACAGGCCTAAATTAGCTGCTGTTGTGCTTGCAGTCACCGCCCCGCTCCTCTCTGGGGTCCCTCCTTGTCCTCTCTCCTCCACCTTGCCCCCAGGCCTCTCTGCTCCTCCCGAGGCCAGCAGCCAGCCAGCCTCTGACAGGTGCATCCCACCCTGGTCCCACAGGCATCCTGGGGGCCTTCTGGCCCAGGCAGAATGGTCTGATAGCAGCTCAGGGAATTGCTTGGAAGGCCAAAAGCCCCAGCGTGGCTGCAGGCCCTTGCTTAGTGCTCCGGTGTCCTCTCCAGGGGGCCGCTTTCTTGGTTTCTGCCTCCAGGCAACTGAATAGCTTGCAGTTCCTCCCAGCCTGGTCCCTGCTCCCCTCTGCCTGCCACTCGCTTTCTGCTCTCTTCGCCTCCTCTGACTTATCCCGTAGGTTTCAGCAGAGACGTCGCTGCTTCCGAGACCCCCAGGTCTGGGCAGCGTGCTTTCCTCTCTGCCCCCCGACTTCCTGACCCAGAACTCACATTGGCTCGGGCTGCAGCCTCAGTGTCTGGGCAAGTGCCTGGCACATAGTAGGCCCTCAGTAAAAATACGTTCATTGATTGACAAGGAAAACAAACCTGGATTCTCTTTCTGCCTAATTTCCCCCAACTCTTTTTTTAAAAAAGGCTTATTTTTTTTTAGAGCAGTTTTAGGTTCACAGCAAAATTGAGAGGAAGGTATAGAAAGTTCCCGTCTCCCCCCTGCCCCTGCCCGCACAGGCACAGCCTTCCCCACTATCAAACCTCCCCCCCCACCCCCAGAGCGGCGCATTTGGTACAAGGGATGAACCCGCCTCGACACATAGTTGTCACCCCAAAGTCCGTAGTTTCCGTGAGGGTTCACCCTTGGTGGTGCAGGTTCGTGGGGTTTGGACAAATGCGTGGTGACATGTATCCTCCACTACAGTGTCACACAGCGCAGTTCCACTGCCCTCAAAATCCTCTGCGCTCTGCCTGCGCATCCCTCCCTCCCCGCCAGCTCCCGACAACCACTGATCTTTCCGTCTCCGTGGTTCTCCCTCGCCCAGATGGCGTAGTTGGATCACGCGGGATGACGTGTGGCTTCTCTCCTGCCAGGCCCCTCCGTGTCTTTTCGTAGCTTGATCGCTCCATTCCGTTCATCGCCAAATAGTATTTGATTCTCTGGATGCGCCCACACCCTGCTTTTATGACAAGAAGAGGGGTACTTTTCTGTTTCTGCTGTCGGTGGCCAGACAAGGTGTTGGGGTGAGCAGCTTAGCCTTTATCCATCACCCCTCAACTTTAAGCTCTGAGCCCCTCTGGGCTGGGCTCCACGTGTGCTTGTGTCGGCCACTGTCGCCTGCTCTGTGCCAGTTGCGCCTCCTTAATGATATTAGCCAACATTTTTTGAGCATTTATTATAAAGTAGACACTGGTCCAAGTACATTTCATTCTCCCCCTCATCAAAGGCCTACTCAGCACCCGAGTATCAAACACTGGGGATCACAGGCCCAGCAGTGAGCACAGCCGACACAGCCCTGCCTTCCTGGAGTTTGTATTTGATCCAAACAAACATACGAGTAAATAAGCACATACTATGGGAGATAGTTCTGAGTGCTGTGGGAAAAACAGATCAGAGCAGGGGCAAATGGAGTGTGTGTGAGGTTGTTATTGTTTGCAGGGTGGTCAGGTAGGACTCACGTGTAAGGTAACATTGGAGCAGGGACCCGAACAGAATGAGGAAAGTTGCAATATGGTCATAGGGATGGGGGAGAGGCCACGGGAACAGTAAGTGCAAAGGCCCTGAGGCCAGGCCACGATTGGCATGTTCCAGGAAGATCAAGAGGCAGGTGTGGCTGGAATGGAGTAGTGAGCTTGGGAAAAGGGGTCGGAGATGAGGTCGTATAGAGCAGCACAGGCTCCTAGAATTATAATACACATTTCTGAAATATGTAATTCTAAATTTTCTAGCAGTCACATTGAAAAAAGTAAAAAGAAACAGGTGAAATTAATTTTAATACTACATTTTTTAAATACCATATATCCAAAATATTATCCCTGCAACATGTAATCAATGTAAAAAATTATTAATGAGATACTTTACATTATTTTTTTCTTATGTAGTTGTCAAAATATGGTATGTATTTTAAAATCTTGTGTGTACATTTGAAATGTATGAGCCACATTTCAGGCTCAGTGGTCAAGTGTGGCTGGCGGCCGCCATATTGGATGGCACAAGCATGGAGCCTGAATGAGACGAGGAAGCCAATGGGTGCTCCGGGGCCTGAGAGCGAGAGCTGCTGCCTTAGGTTCTAGGAGGTTCTCTGTGGCTGCTGTGTTGAGAGAAGATTGTCCTGGGAGAGGCGTGGGGGCACAGGCAGAACAGGCGGACCCTGAAGGAGGCTCTTCCAGGCACACAGTGTTGGCAGCTTGGCCTATGGTGGCCACATGGAGGTGGTGAGGAGTGGCTGGATTCTGGATATATTCTGAAGGTAGAACTGCCAGGTTTTCCTGGTGTGGTGTGTGAATGAGAGAGGAGTCAAGGGAGCTCAAACAGTCTGGGCTTGAGCTTCTGGAAGGGTGTGCCTGTTTTCCACAGGATGAGGGTGACTGTTACGGGTGGAAGGAAGCCTTTGGGGGAAAATCTGGGGTTACGTTTTGGACGTGTTATGTGTGAGATGCAGGCTTTGGGCTTGTAGCTGGCGTTGTTGAGCAGGCAGCTGGCCTGATGGGGGAGGTGTGGCTGGGGGTTATAAATCTGATAAGTGTTTCAGGCCACGAGGTGAGCTGAGGGCCCCAGTGAGCAGGTGCACATGGGGAAGAGGAGGCTGAGCCCTGAGTAGCGAAGACGGAACCAGCAAAGTGGGCTGAGTGGGAGAGTGTGGGGAGGCCTCAGGGAGCCCCTTGGAGAGTGGAAGGGGGTTCGGGCGGGAGGAAGGGATTGGCTGTGCCCGGAGCTGCTGATGGGCTGAGAAGATGAGGCCCGAGGATTCTGAGCCCTGGTGGGAGAGGTGAGGGTGGACCCCAGGCTGAAGTGGGTCCAAGAGGGAAGGGCAGGAGAAGAGGATACAGCTGGTAGAGATAGCTCATTTGAGGGGTTTTGCTTTCAAAGGGAGCAGAGAGGTGGGTTGGAAATTTAAGGGGTGTGCATGGTCCCCAGAAGGGCTTTTTGTAAATTAATGATGGGTGATGCGGTAGCTAATGGTAATGATCTAGAAGACAGGGCACAGTCATGATGTAGGGGAGGCGGAAAAAATGAACTGTCTCAGTCATGCCCACAATGACCCTATGCGGTAGGTATTACTTTACAGATAAGGAAACTGAGGAAAAGAACAGTTCAGTCACTTGCCCAAGGTCACAAGGCTAATAAGTAGCAAGACCAGGAGGTGAATGTTGATGGCTCAATTCCAGAATGCCCAGCCTGAGCCACTGTGCTGTTCTGCCCCTTGGTTTCCTAGCCGGAGCTGCAAGCTCTTCTAGAGTGGGGCCCAGGCTGGTCTCGAACTCCTGGTCTCAAGTGATCCTCCCACTTCAGCTTCCCAAAGTGCTGGGATTTCAGGCTGTGCCCAGACTGTGACAAATTTTATTAAGACCTTGGATTAACAATCGTCATGGTAATAGCTCACTGTATGTGTGGCTCACCCCATACTAGGCACTGTCCTAAGTGCTTTATGAACCTGTGTATTAACTCATTCAATCCTCACCACAACCTAATTTAGGAGGTAGGTCCTCTTAAGTGATCCCATTTCACAGGTGGGGAAACTGAGGCAAAGAGCAGGCACAAAAAAGCATATTGAGTGCTGGGAGATGTCACCCAGCAAGTGGGCTTTTGTGTCCTCCCACAGGGAGGCAGTGGCCTCTGACCTGATCTCTCCTTCCTCCTGCAGGGACAGGGGCAGACCCGGTCGTCAGCACCAGGAGCAACCACTGCCTGGACGCCGCCAAGGCCTGCAACCTGAACGACAACTGCAAGAAGCTGCGCTCCTCCTACATCTCCATCTGCAACCGCGAGATCTCACCCACCGAGCGCTGCAACCGCCGCAAGTGCCACAAGGCCCTGCGCCAGTTCTTCGACCGGGTGCCCAGCGAGTACACCTACCGCATGCTCTTCTGCTCCTGCCAAGACCAGGCGTGCGCCGAGCGCCGCCGGCAAACCATCCTGCCCAGATGCTCCTACGAGGACAAGGAGAAGCCCAACTGCCTGGACCTCCGCAGTGTGTGCCGGACTGACCACCTGTGCCGGTAAGAGTGCTGCTGCTGCAGCCCTGGGGGCTGTTGGCAAGAGGGAGCTCGCACGGCCAGGCTGGTGTCCCCCTTCACTGCTTTCCCTGGGGTCCATTGGCTTAGGACCCCGAACCCAGCAGAAAGGGTGTCAAAAAGGTTGAAACTGACTTGGACATGTGCAAAATGAATCGTCACCCATTCATTTCATCCATTCATTTCATCGATTCATCCATCCATTCATGCATCCATCCATCCATCCATTCATCCATCCATCCATTCATCCATCCATCCATCCACCTATTCATTCATTCATTTGCTCATTCATTCATTCATTCATTCAGCACAGGTTTATCATTTGCTGACTCTGTGCCCAGCCTCCTGCTGTAGGGAAACCAAAATGAACACCCAGAGGAGCTTATACTTTAAAGTCATGGACTCCTAGAGCCTTGGGATCCTAGCAGAGGCCATGTGGCCATCAGGGAAGGTGCTCTTGTCAATCACAGAGCCAGCGCATTCTGAACCGAGATCTGAACTGGTGCGGTGTTGAGTGAGGACTGGGCTCTGGAGTCTGACGGTCCTGGGTTTGAATCCTGACTTTGCTTACTAGCTGTGTAACCTCGAGCAGGTTTTAAAAAATTTCCCAAGCCTCTCTCCCTTCACCTGTAAAACAGGAATAAAAGTACCCACGGCACAAGGTTATTGTGTTAGATTACATGACGCATGTCTGAAGTTTAGCACAGAGCCCGGAATATAGTGAATGCTTAATAAGTGTAGCCTCATTATTAGGAAGGAGGTTTTTATATTTTTGGGTTATAGTGAGTTGAAATTTGGCTCTTAGTAATTGTAATGTTTTTGTTTGTTTGTTAAGTATTTGTTGAGCTCTTTTTGTGTGCAGCGCTTGGTCCTGAGGTCTGGGCTCAGAGATGAGCACAGTGCTCTCCAAGGAGCCCCCAGGCCATCAGGGACACAGACCAGGGGAGAGTGACCCGGCTCAGTGGGACGAGGCTGTGGGCTCTTGCAGGAGGGAGTACAGGGGAGGGTATCTCCTGCAGACTGGGGTTCAGGGGAAGGGGCTTAAGCTGAGCCTTGGGAAACCAGAAAGAGAAAGCCAGGGAATGAGTCAGATGGAAAAGCATGGCACAGGCTGGAGGGGGCAGAGAGCCGGGGTGATGGGAACTGCAGGTGGGGGGGGGGGCTACAACTGGGCAGGGGGAGCCAGAGGGAAGGCTGCTGGGAGATGGGGATTGCAACAGGTTCAGGTGTGTATAGGTTGCCTACTCTGTTCTGGACACTGTTCTAGAGGCTTCATTTAATCCTTGTAACAATGCTATGAGGGGGTACTATTATCTTTATCTGCCAATGAGGAAACATCTGGCAAGGTACAGAGGAAGGAACTGCTGAAGGTTGCACAGCCATACGTTTCAGAGCTGGGATTCGGGCTATACGGCTTTCCTTCCAGTGTGGCTTACTGCCCTGGACTAAGATACTGGCTGTGGGGATGGAGAAAAGTGGGTAGTTTCAGAGAAGATTGGGAAGTAGACAGCACAGGAGTGGGTGACTGGCTGAATGTCTCCTGGAGGCGAGAACCCTTTCTGTTTGTTTACTGCACACTCTGTCCTGTACACAGAGCCAGGCACGTGGTGAACATCACCTGGTTGGGTAAATGGATGGTGACCGCCATGTATCCTAGCTGAGTGACTCTGGGACGATGGAGACATTCAGTGGGGGTGGTGTTGGACATGCAGCAACTGAGGTGCCTGGGGGACCATTGCCACCCCCATGGCAACATCAGGGAGGCGCTTGGACTTGTGGGAGTGGAGGTGAGTACTGAGGCTGGAGAGGAGGGATGGGCTTGGGAGTTATGGGGCACCTTGTTGGTGATTAAAGCCACAGCAGTGCATGAGGTGGTGTAGGAAGGTCTGGTGGAGCCCACGAGGGATGCTAGGGTGGAGACACCTGCAGAGTTGGGCATCCTCAGCATGTGGGTGATGAGTGAAGCCCCTGGAGGGACAGGAAGGGCAGAACTCTCCTGCAAATGCCAGTGCTTATGGGAGGGACAAAGGAAGTGGAGTGTGAGGCGGGGAGGTCAGGGAGGGTGGAGCACAGGTGGGGGGAGTGGGCCCAGGGGGAGGGGGAACGAGCCGTGGTGCCTCACTGAGTGCGTGTGCAAATGCATGTGTGTGCATGTGCGGATGGTGGGAGCCGGATTGCAGTGGGTCCGGCCACTTTGCGGCAGTCAAGACATTGGGTATAAACCACCTTCTTCAGAAGGGATGAAGCCAGGGCCTGGGCCTGCAGAGGGACCTGGGGTGAGAGGGCTTCTTTTTAATGTGGGAGAGCCAGGCCGCGTGTGCACTGAAGGGGAAGTGCTGCTTTGGTTTGGAAAATAAGCTCTGCTGCAGTTCAGAGAAGGGACTGATCCCAGAGCTAGCTGCGGGGCTCAGGGAAAGCTCTGTGAAGAAGGTGGGCTTTTTTCCTCTGCTTACTTAAAAAAATACACCTTATCGCCTTAAAACTCAGCACACAACCACACGAGCACGAAACTCAGCAGGAGAAAGAAGAGCCCTAGGAAGATGTTGGGAGCAAACACGGGGACTCGCATGTGGTAGAAGGAGCACGGAACACGCTAGTTCTTAGGCCGAGGCACAGTCTCTGCTTGTCCTGAGTGCTACAACAACCTTGGGCGGGCGGGGGTGGGGGGGCCTCCTGCATCACACTCGGCTGCATGGAGTGACAGAGTAGAGCGCAGATGAGGAACTGGGCCTCAAAGGGATTGGAAAGGACCAGCGTGAGTCCAAGCTCAGGTCCCCAAGCACGAGGGTGGGCACAGCACCCAGAAAGCTGGATGGCTACAGGGGCTGGAGGCAGGCCCTGAGAGTCAAGCCGCTCGGATGTCTGAGCAAGGCATCTTGTGCAGAGCAGACAGGGATACCAGCACTTGTTTTATTAGTGTTGTTTTAAGGAAGGAGAGATAAGGTAGTGCATGGCTCCTAAGGGGTCTGTGGCCCTGTGTGAGATGGGAAAGTTTGGAGCAGGGGGAATTTGGTGGCTTGGAGAACATCTGTGCCTATTTAAAGAGCCAGAAGTGTTTTATTTGTTTTTCTTTTTTTGCTTGTTGTTTGTTTTTCTGGAAGTGGGAGAAGCCAGGAACAGAGGAATTGGGTGATAAACTTCACCTTGTGGAACAGAAAGGGTGTTTAAACAAGACCGAGAAGGTCAAGACTGAGGAGTCCCAGCAGCCAAGAGGGGCTGAGCCTGGCAGATCAGCTCCGTGCCCTGGGAGAGAGATTTAAACGGTGGCAGCCCCGGGGCCCACGGATGGTGCAGTGTCTGGATTATTGACCTTGGTACCCGGCTGACTTCAGGAGGCCTGGGGCCATGAGGAGGAAGTTCTGTTTGCTCCAGAATGTGGCTAGATGGGTTCCTGACCTTGAACCAGGGTGTTCGTCCATCCCATCTCTCTCCAGTTCCCACCCCCCAAAACATACCCATCCACATGCAAATTTAAATATGGTCCCAAGGGGGAGGGAAGGGATGAGGACGAAACCTGCGTTTAGGCCAAGTCTGGCAGGAGCCTGGGGGGATATTACAGCATGGCAAGGTGTCCTTTAGGGAACTTTGCTCAGGACTCAGAGCTGAGACTTGCGGTGGGGTGTTGACACATGCACCGGGGAGCAACAGAGGTTGCCATGTGCAGAGATGACAGGTGGTGGATGGAGGCGATTGCCAAGGTGTCCCAGCATCAGCAGACCTGCCTTGTCTCCTCATTCTGCCCGGGGTCTCCTGAGTGGTCCTGCAAGGACATTTCACTCCTAGTGCCGCAAGTCATCTGCAGGGACCCCCCAGTCCTACCAGGTCTACGACTCTGATTCTCTCAAAGCAGTTTTCCAGTCTGCCTTCTCCCTCTGCTCCTGCCCTCCCCACTTGAGGTTATATTCCTGGAGAGCTGAGCTCTTGCTGTAGGAGGAAATGACTAGAGAAGCTTCACCAGGGTAGGTGGTGTGGGAGGGTGGATTTGAAGGGTGCTTCTCCCCAGCTCTTCCCAGGGGCTTGCCTGGAAGGAGACCCACGTGTTGCTTTCCCCAGCGTCCATGCACGTGCCCAGACTGCCCTGTGGGTGCTCAATCTCAGCACCAGGAGGTAACCAGTGGTTTGAAGGGGGCGTCTGGAGGGCAGGAAGCCTGGGCTTGGTTCTCCACTGTGCACGGGCAGGGGTGCTCTTCCTGTCTTTGCTGGGTTGGGCTTCCTCCAGGCTCCTGCCCGCCAGAGTGGCGCCCCAGGTGTAAATCTTTACTGTGAAAATGGGAGACCCCAATGGCATGGTGTTTGGAGCAGGGACTGAAGACCTGCAAGCCACCTCCCTTTCCTGGGTACTTTAATGAACAAAGCTGGCCTTGATGGGGCCTCATGGGGAAGCCTCTGGGCTTTGGGCTCTTGGGAAAGGAGGCTTTCGTCCCTGAGCACCTCCCAGGAATGTGCCCAATGCTGCGATGCTTTGATGCCCGGTGCTGGATTATCTAGGCCTGCCCAGCCCCCATGGTCCCTGCTCTTGCTCAAAGAGTTGGCCCTGTCACGCCCTGGCCTCTCACCAAGTGAATCTTGGCCCGGGATTCTTGGGGAGAGGGGGCAGCTCTGCCAGAGCCGACCTAACCGGGCACTACATTAAAGCAAGTGCATTGATTTGCAGCGAGGCACACCTAGTGGCAGGCCTCGTACATCACCCGTGTGATATTTAACAGACTCCGCTGTGCTGTCTTATTAAATGTCACTAACGATAAAGTGTTGGCGGTTTTCCTTGATGTGGGGTTTGAAGAAGCCTTGGTTAAACAAGGATATCTGCTTGCCGGCCCTCGGGGTTAGTGGAAGCACTTTGGAACCTTCCATCACCCTTTGGACCAGGAGCAGGTTGGGGGCCGTGAGCAAGGATGCACCTCTGGGAGTGGAAGCTTCTGGCTCTCCCCACAGTTCCAGCCAGCGGTGAAGTGTCGCAGGAGCCCAGGCTCTGTCTTTCGCCTTTGTCTGGCCCACATCCGTGAGCCTTCAGGGCTGCGGACTTCGGCTAACCACGGAGAGGCAGGGGAGGCATTGCCTTTAAGAGGCTCTGATGAGGAGCCTGCAGAACTTCTTGGAATGAACCCGTGGAATTTGGCTGGATCCTCTCCAGCCCCCCAGCAGGCCATGATCTACATTTTTAAAAACACCATCTTTTATTTTCTACCCTCTCAACTTACACTCATTGCAAAGATGGTTTCGCTGTGTATGTGTGTGTGTGTGCATGTGTGTGTGTGTGTGCATGTATGTGTATGTGTGTGCGTGTGCGTGTGCGTGTACGTGTGTAGCGGTGGTTGGGGGGCTGTGGGAGGATGAGTCTGTGGTTCTGGAAACTGCATCCCCACCAGGCCTCGTTTGGAAGAGGCCCTCTGAAGTCCCCTGCTCCTCTTAGTCTGCCAAGAGGACATAAATAACTCCTTGCTGGCCCCGTGCCATCTCCTGGGCTGTAATTTAACCTCTGGGTGCTGAGGATGTGCATAAATAGATTCCAGCCTGGAGCCCTGGCAACCTGGGCCCCTTTGTGCAATGGACACTGTCCTTGTCAGAGAGGATTGTTGGGAGGCAGAGGGAGTTGGCCACACCTCCCCCGACCCCTGCACCAAGGCTGTCTTCAGGGACTGGGGAGGGGCCCTTCAGCATGCTCTCCTTCTTGCCCAGCTTGGGGAGCATCCAATACCTTTAAGCAGTGTGGATGAACAGGTCTGCGTTTTGATTTTTGGCTCCTTGAGACTGTCCCTCAGCTTCTAATTGACTCTCTATAGGATCTGATGGCAGATGTTTTTAGCAGATTATCTCCAAACGGCAGCAAATGTTTATGCGCATAGGGTTAGGTGGGCTGTGGAGTTTCCAACCTTTCACTTCCTTTTAAAGGAGAAGTCCTTGAATTGCATATCTTGAAATTATACACAAAGTTTCATGTGTCTCTTCTAGAGGAGAAACTCATTGCCTTCATTAGATTCCCTAAGGGTTCTTGGATCCCCCAAAGCTTAGGAACCTCTGCCTTCTTTAGGTGACCAACTTGGATTGGCTTCCTGGAGAAGGATTTCACATCTGCCCCTTGGCTCAGTAGCAGAGAGGGCTGCGATTGATTAGTGATGCCTGCCACAGGCATGGGAGGGGTAGAATAGAACTGGTCAGTCCTTCCTGGGGCCAGTGGACTGCCTATGGCAGGAGGACTGGGGGTCTGGCTTCCATTCCTTTATCAACTTCACTACTATTTATTGGGCATCCACTTCTGGTCAGGCATTGTGTTAGGGCTGAAGAGTTAATGAGGAAGTAGATGGGGAGGCCCTCATGGCACTTAGAGTCTAGTGACAGACACTGTGTTGATGGCATCTGCAATGTGGGTAGAGCCACACTGCAATTAGATGATAACTTCTCACTCCAGTTCTCCTGAAATCCCAGTTTGACTCTTTTACCCACTGGGTCTTTCTGGGTCACTCTGGTGGCAGGGAGAGCAGCCTCTTCTTGGGGCAGATGAGCTGCAGAGAAATAAGACCTCACTCGGGAGCCTGCCGGGCTTTCAGCAGAACTCAGAGTTCAACAGCCACGCCCAGCCTAGAGCAGAGCTGTGTGGAGGAGGAGTGGGGGGCCTGGGGTGGGGTTGTGGGATCCCCAGCCCGGGCAGAGACTGGAGATCCAGTGTCCCGTGGAGGCCCCCGTGCTGGCTGCTGTTGCTGGGCTTAATAGGACTGTGCTTACCCCTAACTCTGGGCCGAGGGTCCCCAGCAACTCCTCCTGGAATTTCCTGTGGCATGTTGAGACAAGGCTGGCATGTTGAACATTACTTTACTAAAGGCTCTGGGGAAATAAACACGGAGAGAAACTCCAAGCTAGAGATCTAGTGTCCAAGATAACCGTTATGGTTTGTGGTGCTGCGGGCCTGGCGGCATGGCTGCAGGGAGAGCATCTCCACCTGTTCCCTCCAGGCTGGTCTCGGGGGAACCAGGCGCCTGCAAAGCACACGCCCTAGATGGGTGAGGTGCAGCCCCCATCTAGCTAAGGCTCCCACTTGTGGGCTGTGCGTAAGGACCCACTTCATCTCTGGGTGATTGGGGAGAAGTGACCTGTTTGGGGAGATGTCACTTATGCAGAGAATATCAGAATTCAAGCCGGTGTGGTTGGTTTATACCAGAGGCCTCACCTAGCACCGGGCATGTGTGTGCTCACACAGGGGCAGACACACTCGTGGCTACTCTGGTCTGGTAGTGCTCCTGCCGGCTCCCTGGTGGTTTCTGCGTCCACTCATGGCATGGGCTCCTCCTCGCTTGGTACCTTAGTCAGTTCGGATTGCTGTGATGGAACGCCATAGACTGGGTGGGTGGCTTCAACAGCTCATGGTTGCGGACGCTAGAAATCTGAGATTAGAGTGAGGTTCTTGGTGATGGCCTTCTTGGTTATGTCCTCACATGGTCTTCCTTGATGTGTGCGCAGAGAGAGAGAGAGAGAGAATCTGGTGTCTCTCCTCTTCTTATTAGGTCACTAATCCCATCATGAGGGCCCCACCCTCATGACCTTATCTAACCCTAATCATCTCCCAAAGACCCCACTTCCAAATACTGTCACACTGGGAATGAGGGTTTTGACATAGGAATTTTGGGGAGGCACAGACATTCTGTCTATAACATCTAGACTTACTCTTCATCAAGCTAGTTTGGTCCCATCCTGAAACCCTCCCTTGGCCACTCTAGATGCGCCCTAGAACCTGTCTGTATCCTTCCATGTGACGCTTACCACATGGTTTTCTTTTAATATTTTTCTTCCCAATTAGGCCTCTGTTTTTTTTTTTAATATTCTCATATTATATTACTACTGTGCTGACTTATTTATTTAATAAGGATTTGTTGTGTGCCCTGTGTGTGCCAGGAACCGTGCTAGACACCGGCTGTCCACTGGTCCCTGCCCCCAGGGAGCTGACAGTCTGACGGAGGAGACGGTGAGCAAGTCAGCAGACAAGCTTGTGATGAGTGAGACTTGTTGAGACGAGCAGGAGGCAGAAGGAGAGGATAACGGGGGCGGGGTGGGGGTCAGGAAAAGCTCATTTAAATGGAGACCTGAAGAATGTAGAGCCAGGCATCAGACAGAGGGGAGAAAGCATTTCGTGCAGAGGGAGCGGCGTGTGCAGAAGTTTGCGGGGGGGGGGGGGGGGGGGGCGGCGGGGGGAGGAAGGAACAAGCTGGGGGCTGGCGTGGCTGGAGCAGCGGGGGCTTGGAGAGAGAGGCCCAGGGTGAGGCTGGGAGACAAGCAGGGTCCAGATCGCATGGGGCCTCGCGGGCCACGGCAAGGAGTCCGGGCTGCTCCCAAGTGCAGCGGGAAAGGACCCTTGGAAGCCGAGTAGTGGCATTATTAAAATTGTGATATGAAAAGATTACTCTGGCTACGGAGTGGAGAATTGAGGGAGGAGGCAAGAATGACTGCGGAGAGGCTGGGGAGGAGGTTATTTTTGCATCACTAGATCAGAGATGATGGCAGCTCAGCCCAGGGTGGTGGCCGTGTGGAGAGAGATAAATGGATAAATTGGAGATATTTTGGAGATGGAGATGATATGCCTCAAACGAGAGAGTGAGGGGTGAGGATGGTGCAGGAACCCAGGGGTGACTCACGGGCTCCCGGCTTGAGCAGCTCGGTGGCACCGGGGCTATTTTCTGAGATGGGGAAGGCCCGGGGCCGGGGGATAAATCAGGAATTCCATTTTGGGCATGTTAATTTCAAGATGCCTTTGAGACATTCATATCTGGTGCTTGACTGGAGTTGTAAATTCTGGGGTCATTAGTATATTTATGGTGTTCGAAGCCGGGGGAGCAGTGAGGGTTCTCCTAGGAAGAGCCCAGTGTGAGAGGAGGTGCTGAGAACGTGCTGGCCCCCTGTCAGTGCTCCACAGCGGTGGGCGTCATCATTGTGGTGCCCCAGGACTCAAAAGAACATGCTGTGACAAGGAGGCAGCGGACAGCTGTGCCGGACGCTGTTGAGAGGTCGGGAAGGATGAGGACACACAGCTTCTCGTTGGACTGGGGAATGTGGAGGGCCTTGGTGACTTTTCCACGGTGGTTCTGATGAATTGTTGATTATAGAAATCTGATCGTCGCTAAAGAAATGTTGGCCGGTGGGTGGGTGAGAGCTCCCTGGGAAAGATGCTTATGGAAAGGGAAAATGTCTGTCCCTTCAGTGGAGACAGGGCAGAGGAGAACGCAATACTGGCTTGGCATTGGGAGGTGTGGGGTGGAGGTCGAGGTGGGCAGGAGAGTGAGGGTGGTCCCTCCCACTGTGGACAATCCCATGCGCTCCGCTGTGCCACCCTGCAGCTCCCGGCCTTGGGGTAGCCTCCAGTGTGGGCACCACGTCCCTGATGGCCTTCAATGCTCGTTCCATACACCGCACTGTGAGTCGGACCCCAAACATCCCCCCTCCCCTGTCCTCCCTGAGCTCAGAGTGGCTGTGGTGAGGTTGCCACTGACTCAGTTTCTGCTACAGCCAAGAGCCCTTCAAACGTGGGAAGAGACTTTTTCTCCAAGCCCCTGTGCCCTTGTGAGCAACCCAGCCCCTTCGAGGAGACAGCTCTCGGGCTTCCCAGAGGACCTTGCTTCTCCTGCGTTCAGCCTTCCTCCCCGAGGATGCTCTTAGGAGAGCACTGAGGAGTGTTTGGGAGGTGTCCCCAGGGTGCTTTGAGGATGTGGCTTTCGTGTGGCCAGCCTCACAATGCGCTTTGCCTTCCCGAGAGGGTGTCCTCAGAGGTGAGGCAGCCCCGCTCCTGTTCCATTCAAGTGGCATCACGAGCCGTGGTGTCCTGGAGCCAGCTCTCAGCTTCACGGCCCCTTCACGGGTGCTCTGGGGAGATTCAGAGGCCTCACACGGGTAGCCCTGGTATCCCAGGTCTCCCAGGTGGGTGAGCTCTCCAGAACACCACCGGCCTCTCCTGCCTAGAGGAGAACGGGCACAGATATTGACTTATGAATGAGGGAACAGTGAGGTATTTGGTATTTGCTCCTTATATAGAGCGGGAGGGAAATTTTGGGATCGCTACTCCCACCCTGCCTGGCCCAAGACACGTGGTCTGCAAGAGTCCTCTTGTACGCAGGTCCCTCCTTCTCTCTGTCCGTGGGGGCAAACTCTCAGCACCAGAAAGTCATGCTGAGCTGGGGTCAGACACATCCTCACCATGGCAGTTGTGTGATTTGGGCATGTTCTTCAACATCCTGGAAGTTGGTTTCCTTGTCAGAGTGAGGACAGTGGCACCTGCTTTGAAGCTTTGCAGCCCATTGAGGAGGATGTTTGTGGAGCTCTGTTTCTGAGTGCATCGCACCTGGGCTGCTGGGGGGGACCACGGACCTGCCCTCCAGAGCCCCCAGGCTGGACCTGGCTGTAAGGTGCAGGGCTGGCTCCACAGGCTTGGTGGGGCTATCAGGGAAGGCCTCTTGGAGGTGGCATCTGAGCCAGATTTGAAGGAGGGGCAGGCCTGCATTAGGAGGTGGCCGTCCTGCTCTTCACAGAGGGAATGTGTATGTGGACAAGAAGGAACCCGGGAGAGGAAAGGGCGGACCAGCTCACAGAACCCTGGCTGTCGGGCTAAGCAGTTTGATTTTCTCCGGAAGACAGTGGAAAGCCATGAAATTTTAAGCAAGAGAGTGACACGATTCAATTGGCATTTTAGAAAGGTCACTTTGGCTGCCATGTGCAAATGCGTTGGAGGTGTGGGGCTGGAGACACGGGGTCCCATGAAGAGACCAAGCTGTGCTGGGACCTGAGACAGGGCCAAGGCAGAGGGTGGGTGGGGAGGGGCTGATCAGAGGACCCCCAAATGTCTATTCCTTCTGACCCCTTGTCACTTATTGGCTGCAGATGGTGAAGGGGGGCATATGGGGTCATGCCAAGGTCTCTGGACTGGTGGCCTGCTGGCCAGCGGTGCCATCACCTGAGAAAAGGGACGAGGAGGAGGAGGTCTGGGCATGGAGGGAAGATGTTTGGGTTTCAGACTTGTTGTTCGAAAGCCTTTGGAACGTGCTCGTGGAAATGTCAAATCCGAAAAGCATTTGTCTATCTGGGAGTTTGGGAGAGAGGCAGGGGCTTGCAGTCAAGATTATGGGATTAGGGGAAGAACGCATGGAAAGCTGCGAGCATCGGGCCAGCACATGGGCACATGGTACACATCGCTCCTTCAAAGAGCGCCTAAGCTCATTTGGGGAGACAGGGCTCACCCGTGTGAACTGCTAACTGCGAAAAGGAGGCCCTGTTTAATTAAGTGTTGTAAGATTAAACTGCTTGCTGCAGGCATTCAGAGGAGGGGGCCCTGTGGCTGGGAGAGCCAAGAAGGGTGGTGTGGAGACAGGCCGCAGCTGGGGCGGGAGGGAGGAGGCTGTCCCGGGGCTGTCCTCCTCCAGAGACAGGAGACCTGCCCCAGGCAGGGAGAGACTGCCCTGCTCAGAGCTGGCTAAGGGAGGGGAGTCTATGCATGGGGGCTGGGTGTGGGATTGGAGCTCTGAGATGCCCCGGGAGGCACTGAGCAGACCGGGGCCCCCACCTGTCAGTCCCCAGTCCCAGCAGGCCCTGGGTTCTCTGAATGTTGCTTAATAAGAGGACGAGATGGAGTCAGGTTGGAAATTAGAATGAGTTGCCTTGCTAGGTAGTGAGTTCCCCATCCTCACAGGGGCACAGGCAAAGGCTGGGGGCCCCCCTGTCAGCCTCAGATGAGTCTCAGGTGGGGGCTTTCTAGGTCCCTTCTGAGTGTGCGTAACTCTGACCATCTGTCCCTTGGGGCAAGTGAGGGGAATAGACCATGTGATCGTGGGTCTCCCTCCCCTTCCTCCTGTCCTCTTGCTCCTCTGCTCTATTTTCCCTCCTTCCTCCCTCTTTTCCTCCCTCTTTTCCTCCCTCCCTCCCTTCCTAATTCTCAAAATGAAATTGGCTTTACTGTTTCTGTTGATTATAAAAACCATATGTGCTCATTATAAATAAGTCGGGCAAGACAGAGGAGTGCACCCAAAGAAAGTAGAAATCATTCCCAGTCCTACCACCCCGAAATCAGCCACGGCTGACGTTTGGGAGAACACACACTTTCAGTGTTTCTGTTTAGGTGCATGTATGTATTTTAACAAGAATGATGTCAACTAGTGTACACTGTTTTGTGAGTTATTTTTTTGTATAAGTATATTGTTAACATTTTTCCATCTCAGTCTTATGGGTTTACTTTTATGACAGTTTGGTTTTTCTTTATCAGTTTGTGTCCCTGTGAATGTCTTAACAGCTTGTCTTTGTACACTCGTCCATCGTCCTTTCATTCTTGTTGTTTAAGAAATGCCATCCAGACCCGAGCCTGCCAGGTGGTAGAGGACAGCCACATTCTAGGGTTTCCAGGGGGGAGGGGGCAGTGGCTGTCTCAGGGTCTCATTGTCCCCCAGAGAGCTCTTGGGCCCCCGACGTGGGACTTACGTGACGTGAAGGAGAGAACAGAACTGCAATGAACCTGTCTTCACGGCAGGGGGGGCGTCTCTGGGCAGTTGCCATTTGTGGTGTGGGTTCTCCGCTGGGTGCGTCATCGGGGAGCGTGTGGTCTGTTTCCCTATAAACCTCCCAAGGCAACGTCAGGTGAGGACTGTCCTGGAGCCAGTGAACTTCAGAACGGAGTATGCGGAGGCCTCTATAGCAAGCTTCCAAAGACATGACGAAAGATGATGTCCAAAGTGGAAAGTTCTAGCAATCAGCAGGTGTGTTGGCACCATTGCAACATAAGCTAGCTGGTAACGTTGAGAGTGGGGGCCGGGGGGCCTGGTGGGGAGAGTTGGAGTGTTGGCCAGGCTGTGCCTCGGGGGTCTAGGTGGCAACTTTCCCCACCCGGTTTTCCTAAGTGTTTTGTTTCTCTGGGACAGTTTTAAATAAACCAAGCAAGGATCATTGCCTGCTACTTGCTAATCCTCCCCTAGTTCCAGCAGGAAGACTTGAAATCCCTATGAAATCAACAAGTAGTAGCTACCAATTGGGAACCAGTGAGTTCCTAAGGCTTGGGGCCTGCACAGCCAGGCAGGTAAGTGGTGAACTTCCCGGCTGGAGGCGTAGGGCGGTGCCTGGAGGAGGGATGGCTGTTACCTCCCTGTTGCTGGGCGGGCTGGGAAGAAAGCCGTGTGAGGAGCAGGTCTGGGTCAACCCCTCCCTCCAAAGGTCTCCACCCTTCCCTCGCTGGAACTCGTCCACAGAAGCCCAGTGTTCCCGCCTGTTTCTGCAGAGCCCTGGGCAGGAGAACTGTCGCCTTTTGCAGGGTCATTGTATTCTTGCTGCTTTCTTTTGGGCTTGTGGCTTTAAGGAGGTTGTGCCAGTAAGGGGCCTCGGAGAGGGTTCCAGCCCAAGCTCCTGCAGTGGTTGGGGACGGCTGGGTCTGCACTGTGTGCCGTCTGTGTCCTGGACAGCCCCGCCACTGGCCTGAGCACCCCTGCCTCGTCCCCTGCATGTGTTCGCAGGAGACCTGGCATGGAGGAGAGTCCGTGGTGTGCAGGTGAATAACACGGGAGGCTGGCAGGGGTGAGGGGGTGACTGGTTTCTGTCTTTAGTGTGCCTCAGTCTTACTCATGTTGGGCTAAATGTGTGCTGTCTAGAAAGGTGGCAACGATGGGACCTGGGATGACATTGTTGTGCCTGGAAAGGTGGATGATGAAACCCCAAGGATCCGTGGTTTCACCTTGAAACAGAGGTGGAGGTAGAACTTAAAGATCATCCCCAAAAAGTTTCATTTTATAGATGAAGCCCAGAGAGGTAAAGTTAGTTGCCCAAAGTCACACAGCTAAGGAGTGGCAGGACCTGGACGAAAGGTCAGGTCTCACTCACCTCCCTGGGCACTGCCTGCTCTTCTACAATGAGTCACAGACCTGGGCCCCAGACTTGGGAGATGTCACGTTTCTGGGCCTCGGCTTCCTTATGAGAAAGAACGGACAGAATGGAATCTCTTCTGTCCCCATCGTGGGGTTGTGGCAGGAAATGAGAGAACAGCTGTGGATACTTGGCGTGCTGCACAGTTTAGAAACGTGGTGTTTCCCAGCACCCGTGCTGGCCTGCGGACTGCTCCGTTGCCGCGGGAGAAAGGCGGCACGGCCGCGGGGCTGTTGGGTAGACCTGGGTGCAGGGCAGGGTGGCAGGGCAGGCTTGGTGCTTGGACACACGCAGAGCCCTGGAGGTGGCATTTGGCGTCTAACCGTGGGTAGCAGGTCTAAGGCCAGTTGGATCTTGGGCTAGCCTGGGCCCGGCAAAGGGGAAACCACTTCTGCTTCCTTCTTTTCCTTCCAGTTTTTTCCCAGTGAGCCCACAGACTGCCCCGAGCCCCTACACTCCCCCCAGAAGCCCAGCCAGTCTGCTCATGGTGCACCGAAGGCTGGGCAGGAAGGGGCGGGGGTGGTGGGGAGCCCACCCGGGAGCTCTGGGGTCGCTGGTCCAGAACCTTCCCTTTCTCCATATGGGCTCAGGCCCACATCGCTCTCTCCCCTCCAGATCAACCTCCCAGAGGTCAATGGCAGAAAGGAGGGGGGAGAAACAGAAATGATGATGACTTTGATTTTTTTTTTTTTTTTTGTTCTGTTGGAGCCTGGGGAGGGTGGTTGTTTTGCTTCCTGGACCTCAGTAGAGGATTCTCTGCCAGACAATCATCTCGGTGCTTTCATTGCTTTCTGAGGCTCCTCTAACTGCGCAGGGTCGGCTATTAAATGGTCATCAAACCTCAGCCTCTATCCCATCAATAGTCATAAAGTTGGGGAGATAAAAGCCATCAGTTTTCCATTATAGCTGAAAGCAATACTGTAGATAGCTATTTTCTGAATGCTGCAGATAGATGTGTTTTAACTAGAGCAGGGTTTCCAGTGGCCCCCGGCTCAGCCCTGGGCCCTGCTGGGCCTGGGATAACCCGTCAGGTGGTTAAAACGGAGGAGGAGCTGGGCTCTGTCTCCCTTGGTCCCCTCTCTCCTCGGAGAATTGGACGGGCAGGTCCCCGGGCTTGGAGTGCTGGATGGAGACCTTGGCAGGGGTCTTTAGGCCCCTCCGCTGCCTTCTAACCAGACACTGGGAATAAGGCCATGAGTTGTGGTCTGCCTGTTCTGATGAGAAGTGACCTCCTCTGCCTGCTCTCTGGTGCGGGCAGGCCAGGGGCTGGGCGCAGGGTCGGTTACTGCTGATCTCTGATCTGGGGGGAGCGTGGGGGAGGTCAGAGCCAGCAGGCTGGGTCTGTGCGGACCAGGGGCAGCCGCAGCCCTAGGAAGCCGAGCGCCTGGGATGCAGAACGTTGAGGGTGGGGGTGGCTGCTCCTGATGTACAGTCCCCTGTAGCTTCTCACAAACGAACAGGCCATTTGGAAATGGATTTTGCAATCAAACAGGGCAGCAGCGAGCAGCCATCAGATAAGTCCTCAGAATGAACTTTTCCAAGCACTCAAAGCCCAG
Organism: Eulemur rufifrons; assembly: GCF_041146395.1. Taxonomy (NCBI): domain Eukaryota; kingdom Metazoa; phylum Chordata; class Mammalia; order Primates; family Lemuridae; genus Eulemur; species Eulemur rufifrons. The sequence continues at coordinate 9,074,777 of NC_090994.1, forward strand.
GGCTCTCCTGACTCTGGTTCCAGAAGACTCTGGGCTATGAGACCACCCCCCTCCAGCCTTGGCCACCACATCTGCAGCGGCCTTTCCTGGCACCCCTGGCCTCCCTGAATGGGTAACGTGCCTCTGGTTTCCCTGCTTCTGGGATCTTGGGGGACAGGTCCCCCTGCCTGGAGCATCCTCTTACCCCAACGAGAAAGCCCATTCGTCACCTCTTTGAAGCTCCTCTGTCCTTTCCAGGGAGCTGAGTTCTCCATTCCCCACCCGTGGGGCCCCTGTGTTCCAGCCCCTGTCAGAGATGTTCTTAGGGCGCAGTGCAGTTGCTAAGTGTGTGGATTTTGCCCCACAATACTCTGGGGTCAGTTCCCATTTCCTGATTTTTCTGAACAGGTGACAAGTTGCCCCCTCCCCAAACTGTCCAGTAGGAGATGCAGCCCCAGTGCACTGAGCCGCCCCCGCTGTGGCCTGCAGGACCCCGGGCTCGCAGGCGGCACAGACGGAGGCCGATCTCCGGTCTGGGCTGTTGCCGCTCTTGCCAGCCTCACAGGGGGCTCCCTGGGTGGGTCCTTCAGTGTCTGCTGGGGACTGTGTCCTGAGTGGACCCCCACGCCCCCACGGCTGTAAACCCTACTGACCTGGACCTGCCTGGCAAGGCCCCCGCTCCCCACCCAGACATGTCCCTCAAGGCCACGGGGCTCTCTGTTGGGCACTTCCCAGTGTCCCTCACCTGGGCCCCAGGGCAGTGTCATTCCTCTGCTCTGCAAGCCCTGGGCACCTCCAGCCCTTGGCCTGCCTTCTTGGGGCTTCTGCAAATGAGGCCTCTTCTCAGTGGCGGGGCACTCAGGCTTCCCCTGAAAGGGGCACGTGGGGTGGGAGGAAGAGAAAATACCTCGCATCGTTTTTTTTTCTTTCTCCCCTGATGCGCCTTTAGGAAGGTAGCAGCCGGCCGCCTGCCGCTGTGTTCTGGGCAGTGACGCCGTGAGCCCCTGGCCGGTGGCTCGTTCACTCACTCCTGCATCTGGCGCGGGGCCTGGCCCAACGCAAGGGTGCCTTACGCACTCGTGGAGCTCTCGAATGCTCTTTTTCTCCTTAAACAGAGACTGTGGGAGGGACCGTCACCTGGATGACAGTGTTATGTTATCCTCGAAGCAGCGGAGTCGCGCAGATGGTGGGTGTGACGCCTTCAGGTGCTGCTGACTTGTGTGGAGCTGTTTGCCCCGATGCTAATCAGCCCCGGATACAGTGACTTTGGAGTCCCTGTCATTTGCTTTTCTGGTATTTCTGTCCCCTTTGCTGTGTTTGCTGTCACTTCTTGCGGAAGGTTCCTGCCTGCCCCTTGGAGCTTCCTTCTGCCGCCTTTTCTCATTTGCCGGTTTTCCGTGGAGCAGAAACCAGCTAACTGAGGGTGGGGGAATCGCTGTGCGCCGGGAGCCATTCGACTCTAAGTGGAGACATAAAGGATTTTTTTAGGAGTAAAATATCTTTTTTAGTGTACAAACTTCATACTGTTCAGGTGACGTCCTCGCTCCTTGGCAGGCTGCCAGATGAGTGACCTTACAAATGTGCGGTGGTGGAGCCTTTTTAGATTAAAAATATATATATTTTAAGGTGATTTTGGGAAAGGGACGAGAGAGCATATGGAGGCCTTTTGGAATGAGAGTTGGCCGTTGAGATGGATGAGGGTAGTGGGCACCCCAAGACTCCCCTCTGTTTCTCTGCACAGTGACATGACCAAATCCTCACTGCCCTCAGCTTTCCTGGTGACCTGCCCCTGCATAATTTGACTCTGCCTTTTAATCATAGACTGTGGGTCCAGAGGTTCAGATGAGGTGGGGTGGTGACACCAGCCTGGAATGTTGACTCAGGGGATGAGGCTGTCATGTAGGGGCTGTCACAGCCTCCCCACGTGACGCTGGGCAAGTCCTAATGGTGACAGCAGCACCTGTCCTGACCAGGGTGCTGTGAGGACCAGGCGGAGATGAGGCACCACCAGGGTGTCACACTGCAAGACCCTTTTCAAAAAAAGGAGCATGCAGTCCGAATCAGTGTCAGCAGTGTGAGCCCTGGCCAGAGTCCCTGGGTCCTGTCACTCACTCTGCCCCCTCTTGCTGGGAAACCCTCGGGCAACGCGTGGAAAACCTCCCCGGGATTGCTCGTTTCTCTGACCACAAAAGGGCTGAGTTAAATAATACTTATCTCAAATTCTGTGCTTCGTAAACCATGATTCGCCTTATTTCTGGAATCTGAGGGCGGGAGGAGGGAGTGTATGGTTTGAGGAGAACCACAGGCTCAGGGCGTTAAGTTAAAGTTCTTGCCACCCCGCAAGGCAGAGAAGCCTAGGGCTTTGCATTTTGCTGCCGTTCTGCAAGTCTTGGGATTCTAGGAGCTTGCAGGAGCGTGTGCGGGCAGCGTGTGTTTGTGTGTGTGTGAGTGCTGTGTGTGTGTGTGTGTGCGTGTGTGTGAACACCAAGGGGGACATGGGCGCGTAGAGACAGTGCAGGAGCAACTGAGCCACTGGGAGAATTAGGAGAGGGCCTCTCACCCCGCATTGCCACGTAAGGCGCAAACGCTTGCTCGCTCCGGGGTGCAGATCGGGGCTCAAAGAGGGACCCTGGGTAAGCCACGGCCCCCCCTGGGCAGCGGTTCCTTCATTTCTGTTGTGAGGGGTTGTGCTAACTGGTTTCTGAGCTCCCTTCTTGTGTCATAACACTGAGACCCCAGGAAACACCTTTCCAAGCCCCCTCTTGCCAAGAGAGGCCCTAGAGTTAGCCCTGTGGTTCTCTGGGGTGGGCTGGCGTGTGACAGGTCATCTCTCCAGGGCGTCTGGGCTCTGTGTCTCTAATTCCAGGCCTGGGCTTCTCAGGCCCAGGAGCATGGAGGGCAGCCAGGCCGGAGTGGGCCGTGGCCTCTTAATTCTCACGGGCTGGAAGAGAAGAGAGGGGAGAGTCTCCCTCTGGTGACTCTGCCCAGGGCCACTAAGCCCGTTGCGGGTGGCGGCAGGAGGAAGGAGACACTCAGCGTGTGTGTCCTCGGGCTGTGAGCGCGGATTCATGCCGGGGTGTGCAGGCGAGCGGTGTGTGTGGGCTTGCCGGAGGGGTCTGCCCCACGAGCGTGTCCGTGTCTGCGGATTCTGACAACATGCTCTCCCCAAAGCGTTTCTGAATTGCAAGTGCGACTTCTGTAAGAAAATTGCCATCTTCTTGAATAATAATGATGCTCAGCTCTTCCACAGGTGTGAAAACGGAAAATCTGTAAGTGGGAGGAAGGCTGTGGGGCCACCCCAGGCCCCACTGTCACCTCCCAGGACCTTCTTGTCCTTGGGGATCTTTCGTGGAGGACCAAGGCTGATACCTGTGGGCCTGTGGCACTCAGACCCCAGTGGGAAGGCCTGTCTACTTTCTAACGCCCCACAGCACAGCCGGGACTGGCTGAGAGGTTTATTCTTGCTGAATAAAGGCCTGGGGGAGACAGGGAGATCGGCACAGAGAGTAACTGTGACGGTCGGGCCGCCTGTTTCCACAGACCTGGCTCCCGGGGGCTGGCGGGCCACGCCCTGCTCTGGTCTTGATCTGCCCCATGTGGTGGGCACCACCCTGGAATCTGCCACCCGGACACAGGCCTCAGTGTCCAAGTCTTTGCTGTCCAGACAGACCCCAGACGGCAGGGCTGAGAGGGAACCGGCCTCGTCTGCACCGTCGTGCTAAGGCAGCACTGACAGAGCTCTTGTGTGCTGGCACCATGTCACCGCGTCACTGGGTCAGGAATCTTCATGCCTGACCTCACATACTTTTCGCAGCCCTTTGAGGCGGGCACTGTTATTCCTCTGTGTTCAAATAAGGGGGACACCGAGGACCAGAGAAGTTAAGGGACTTGTCCAAGGTCACATGGCTAATAACGTGAAGGAGAAACTTGAACCAGGGCTGACCCAAAGGCGTGTTGTCTGTGGTCCCCTGCATTGTCTCCCCAGATATGGACCCTGGACCCCACATCTCAATTAATGGTGGCGCTTGTTAAAAATGCTGATTCCTGGGTCCCTCCTAAAACCTGTGGAAACAAAATCCCTGGGTGGGGGACCCAGGAATCCGGTGTTTCCCGGGCTCCTTAGGGGGTTTTCTTCATCGTGAGGGCTGAGGACCACTGGGGCAGGGGCACGCCCTGTCCGTACCTGGAGTCAGGGCTGTGCGGTGGCCTGGGCACAGGTAGCCCGGAGAACTCATTGACTTCCCACCCTCTGCCTGTGATGAGGAGTTTATTTGCTGATGTTGTCACCATCTCTGCGTTCTCTAGAACCTTTCCAGTGGTAGACAGACCATGCCAGGGCTGGACAGTGGCCCAGATTTACCTGCCATTTGTCTTCGTGGGGCATCCACAGACTTTTGTTTTAAAACCCAGCTGGCATTTTTACCATTTAAATAACCCCTGTTTGTTTATCCTTTGGAAAATAATCGAAGGGTTTTCTGTGAATCCGGACAGTCGCTGGAAATGGCTGTCATCCCAGCGAGACCACCGTGGTGAGAGTAGGACAGACAGCTTGGCCCGAGCCTGAGAGCGCGCGGCAGGCCTGGCGGGGAACCTGCTGTCTGCAGTCAAAGGAGGAGCAGCAGCTCTCACTACACGGTCCTGGCTGACCGCCGTCACAGCGCCTTGGCCACCAGACGCGGCATCCCGCGTGGCCTCTTTGACTGTGTGCTGGAGCACGCCTGGCCCCGGGGGAAGGGGTGGGAGTCTGGGAACCTGAGCCCTGCACTTGGTCACATGACCTGCCTCCTGTGGGGGCTGCGACGTGGGGAGGGGGTCAGTGTCCACCTGTGGAGTCCTGCGCTGTCCGAGCACAGGGAGGAGAGGAGCACAGTGGAACTCACTCCACCAGGGCATCGCTGCAGGGTGCAGGGCCTGGCCTAGCGGGACCCCAGTCCTCTCCCCTCACCTCAAGAAGCCCCTGGCAGAGGCATGGGAGGCCTTGCCTCACTCCTCTGGGGGGCAAGGCCAGCCCAGGTGGGCGACAGAGCCTGTGACCTTGGAGAGTGAAAGCTTGTCCTTGGAGGAGTGACCACCCACTGTCACACATGGAAGGTCTAGCCTATGTTGGAATCAAGCTGGGCTGGGGGAAGTGAGACCAAGTGCCTGCTGGAAGTAGAAGAGGATTGATGAGTGTAGTGGATTAAATAATTGCCCCCAAATTCGTGTCCCCTGGAACCTCAGAATGTGACCTTCTTTGGAAGTAGGATCTTTGCAGATGTAATTAGTAAAGATGAGCTCATACTGCATTAGGGTGGGCCCTAAATTCAGTGACTGGTGTCCTTAGAAGAACAGAGGATGCTCAGAGAGACATAGGCAACAAGGCTGAGTGACGAAGGACGCAGAGATTGAGTGATGCGGCCACAAGCCAAGGGAAGCCAGGCACCACCAGGAGCTGGAAGAGCCAAGGAGGGATCCTCCCCTGGGGCCTTCAGCGGTGGCCTGGCCCACTGACACCTGGATCTCGGGCCTCTAGCCTCCAGGACTGTGAAAAAACAAACTTCGTCATTTTAAGCCACCAGAGTTTGTGGTGATTTGTTATGTATGGCCACCCTAGGAAACTAACACATTGAGGCAGGGTCTCCCACACTTCTCCAGGGGGTGTCACCAGCTGGAGAAGGACTGTCTAGTTGCTGTCACTGCGATCCCCAAGGCTTGTGGGACCTGGCAAACTTCCTGACAGTTAATGTCCCCTGAGTGGTGGGAAGGAACGGCTCAGTGGCCAAGTGCTGCCCCAGAAAGCCTGGGAAATGCTCAGTGGGTGCCAGAGCTCTGGTCAGAGAGGGCAGGGTGGGTGTGCCCCGTGTTAGGGTCACTGTGGTGCTCTAGGTGGGTGGAGGAGCTGGAGGAGCTGGAGGAGGACCATACTGTTGAGTGCAGAGACCAAGAGCAAGTGGGCTGTTGTCCCGTGCGGGGACAGCCTTCCTCTGGGCAGTGAAGCTTCCTCTGGGTGGAGCTTGGAGGGGACTTAAGGGGAGAGCCACCGTGTTCTAGGTCAGGTAGCTGTGGCTCTGCCCTTGTGACCGTCACTCTATCTCGAGGTCTGACTCTTGGATTCTGTTGCCACCACCACACCCCACCCTGGAGGGTGATGCTTGACGCACATTGGAACAGTGGCCCAAGCCGTGCACACCTCTGAGAGGGCTGGTGGCCTCCAGCTTGCACCACAGACAGACCCGGGTTCGAGTGCAGCCCCTACACCTCCCATCTGTGCCGCAAGTCATTTAATTTCTCTAAGCCTCAGCTTCCTCCTCTGTAAAGTGGAGAATTTGTGCCACCTGCGTGTTTCGGGGTGTTGGTGAGGATTAAATGCACTAATGCTTTCAGAGTTGCTTAGCAGACACATAGTAAACATTCAAAATTGTTAGCTGTTATTATTTATTATGAGTTTGGTAGGTCTCTCTGTAAATGCAAAGGCAGGACTAAAAGGAAATAATTACAGAAAACATAAACAGCATAAAAATACAGGTTTCCAAAGTACAGGTTTCCGCCTGCGTGTCTGGGCTGGCTCTGTAACCAGGGACTCTCCTCAGCCCCAGGCTGGGCCCTGGGCTTCTCTGAAGGGCTCCTGCCTTGGCCCCCTGCCCTGTTGAAGCCACCCAGCCCCTTCGGTGTCCTGTCGCTGACTGCAGCAGCCTGTCGCCCACATCAACAGCCTGTCGCCCCTCGGTAGGAGCTGGTCTGCAGGTCTCACTCCTGGTCAGGAGCTGGATGGGAACAACCCAGCCCTGAGGTCTCAGTTTTGGGAGGACTCAGGAATCTTCTTTGAGATGAACTGGGATTAGTCTTTGATTCGTCAGCCTCTCCAAACTGTCTGGTTCAAAGATTGGGAACAAGTCCTAGCCTGGAAGGCCAGTGTCCAGGGATTGTGCCGGGGCCATCGCCCCACTGCAGCCGGACATTGCAGTCCAGCGAAGACATCGACTGTGCCCCACAGGGACTTCTGCCAGCGGGGACCATTCCGTGTGCTACCTGTATTTGAGCCTGGGAGTGGGTCTTGGGGGGTTGTCAAAGGGACTATTCCGTTCCCTGCCAAGTCCTCAGTGCCCCTGGCATATGATTATTCTTGATTTCATTTATGTTCCATACGATGCACATGGCCTTACCATTGTCTTGGGGTCCTGAATACCTTCATTAAAATGTCAGACTTCACCCCTTGCAGAGCCTTTCCTGGCAGATCACCAGCTACCTGGCCTCGGATGGCCGTTCCCAGTTTGCCTCCTGGTTTAGGAGGGCTCTGTTGAAGACCTTCCAACAGCGTTTTATCAGCCTGTTATTGGCAGACTTCCTCCTGCAGAAGACTCCGTCAACTGGGTATTCAAAGAATATCCCTCCTAGCAGCTATACAACCGGTCTACTTTCCTCACTGCCCCAGATTCACATAGAACTCATTGTACGCCATCCCAGAGGAGGGACAGGTGGATTCCAATCTCTCTCCTCAACATCCCCCCACCAGCAATAGCCAGATGGAATTCAGGCTGCCTGTAAGGACACCTGGTATACCTCCTGCAGGCCAAGGGGCAGCAAGAAGGAACACCAAGAAACACCAGGCCACTTGTAGGGAGATACTGGCAGGCTCTCCTGTTACCTGGCTGGGAAGGAAGCTGGAGGATTGTTCCCTGGAACCTAGAGGTCATAACCCTGATTGCCTCTCCTCCCTGCAGACTCTGTGGCTCTGAGGGTGTAGCCCACCTGTGCACATGTGTGCTGGTGGCTCTGGGCCATGGTTTCCAGCTTCCTGCCTGCTCCATCCCAGCTGCCTCTGTTTCCTCTGCCCTGTTGGACTCCTTTCACTAGGACCCTGCCTGTAGAGTCAGCCCCTGCCTTCTGCCACCTGCTGTGGGGATGTTGGTGTCGTTTCTTCACGTAGGAGTTGCCATCTTTTTGTGCAATGTGGGGATGCTCTTCCTGGGCGCTTCATCTTCTCAGATGAAACCCGAGGTTCTGGTTCAAATTCTCAGAAGCTCCAGGGTCCTGATGCTCATGTCTTTATAGCACAGGTTTTCAGAGGGCCAGTGAGTGATCCAGAGGGACCCAGTGGCCGTGTGCTCTCCCCGGCCTGAGTGGTCTGCCGTGTCCCCTCTGGTTTCTGTCCAGCCCACCCACTCGGGGAGGCACTGGTGAGAGCTGGCCCATCGCAAGACTGCGGTTGCATGTGGTCAGCACTGGTGCGTGCACCGCCCACACGGGACACCTCGGGCATGGCTCCCAGCCCTCTGATGTCAAAGGGAGACCTAATGTCACCTGTTGTGGAGCTGGAAGGTAGAAACAGAGAGGACCCAAGATACGGGGCTTAAAGAAAGGGCCTTTGATTGGGGAGTACGGGGGCTTTTTGCCCGAGGGGTGTGTGGCCTTGCGTGCGTCTGTTGGGTGGCAGGGCCTTCACGCAGGTACGTGTGGGGACGCATGTGAGGGAGCTCGCTGCCTGCAGGTGCGATCGAAGGCCCACGTTCCCTCCTCCCTGGCCGCCTCATTTCTGTGTGCCTGACCGTAAGCTGACAGGTCGGAACCCCCCAGTTTATAGATTTTATTTTTTTTAAAGTCCTTTTTGTAAAACACTAACCTCAGCGAAGGGGAGAGAAGGAAGAAAGAGGAAAAAAGCTGAGTTCAGCAGCTGCCGTGTGTTGTAGTTTTCATCTTGCATCAGCAAGTTGGGACCACAAATAATCTAGTCTTGTGTGCTCCAGCGATGCTGCCACTTAAGACTCCGCCGTCTTCCCGAGGCGGGGCATTCCTGGAGCCGGCACCCTTCCCTTCCCCATGCTCCTGGCTCAGGTGGCCGGGAGGTGGGCGGACAGGGCAGGGGACCAAGTGGGAGGAAGAGCATGGAGGGGGACACACTGGCCAGCAAGGGGGTGGGTAATTAATTTCTGAACGGCTTCTGGTATCAGCTAAACATTTCCTTTTAACCAGTTCCCCCAACCTCACGTCCTTTGTTAGTTCAGGAAAAATGTCATTTATAATGGATGTTGCCCTGATGAATTACTCCTGAGAAGCACAGCTTTCTCATTAGTCCATATAATGAGAAAGACTCCTAGTGGTCGCATAGCTGCCCAGATATTTGCCTGATAGGAAAAATATTTGTCTACGCAGTTTGCCCTCGAAGGGCCGGAACAGAGGCTGGTGGGGAGGGGGCTGAGGGCTCCAGGACCCCTGTAGGCTTTGGCTCTGAGGATTGATCTCCCTGGACTTTGCTGGGGCAGCCCCCAGCCACACCTGGTCCTTCCTGCTTGGTGGGTCCGGGCTGTGGTGTGCAGGCCCCTGCCCACCTCTCTCACACGGGTGTCTCTGTCCCTGCTCTGGCCCCTGCAGTGGGAGCCTGTCTGTCGAGTCAGCCAAAGAAGAGAATTTGGGTGCAATCGGACTGTCGTATTCTCTTAGTATTCCCAAGGAGAAAAATGATTAACATGTATATAGTGAATTCCATGTTTCAGAAGTGCTTTTGCATATGCAGTTGTATTTAGTCTCTCTGTGTGGGTATCGCAGCCACTGGGCACGGAGATGTGCAGTGATGTGTCCAGGGATGTGCTTATGATGGCTCATAAACAGCGGGAGTTTTGACCCAAATACTCCACCCTGTCACTGACTTCCTTTGCCCTTCTGCTTGTCTGAGAATGGACACTGTACCCAGCCTGTCTCTGCAGGGATCCACTGGCTTCTGCTCTGTCGGTCCCCAAGGTGCTTCTTCATGTTAAGTGTGATGCGTAAGGATGTGTGTTAATTCTCCGGGGCCACTGGGGCCTCCTTTAGCGAATGGCTATTATCAGAGAAAGCAGAGATACTTTCCCAAGTTCCTAACAACCACCAGACCAGAGGAAGGGGGAGAGACAGGCCCACTGGAGGGCGTTTTGCAGGGCTGAGCTATCTTGGTGCTCAGGTTAATGCAACATTGACACATTTTTCTGTGCTGCTAGCTGGAGATCTGCCTATAATTTTATCTTTCAAGGGGAGATGTTAGGAGTGTTCTTGGATATCCTGCTGCTACTCCTCAGTGCCTCCAGATACAGTTCCCATTCATTGATCTCTCTGTCCATCCATCCATCCATCCATCCATCTATCCATCCATCGCTTAATTGCACACTCCCTCCTCCTATCCGACAGTTAACTGCGTGGCTGTTGGATGTCAGGCACTACTTAAGGGAAAGTTTTCTGGGAGAGATGGTCCCTGCGCTGGGTTTGGAAGGGCGACCTGGAGCAAGTGTAGGGAGGACATGGTTGGGGGAAGGCGTTCTTGGCAGGGGACGAAACATGGGACCAAGATGTACGAAACATTGCTGTCGGGGGAGTGTGTGCCGTTTGATGCTGCCATGAGGTTTGGGGTGGGAGAGAGGAAGAGTGTGAGGAGAGGTGACATGGTAGAGACCAGCAGGTGCTGACTGTGGGTGGGGACCAGGGTGGCAGATGATGGGCTCTAGAAGCCCAGAGAGTTCTCCTGCAGGGGTGTTAGACTAGAAATGCACAGGAGCCTTCATAAAAGCCAAGGCCAATGTGCCAGGCATGGTCCCTGGCACTTTCTGGGAATCTCAGTCACTCTTCCCAGAAACTAGTAGCCCTTTTTTGTGGAGCAGGGTGTTCCATCACGGAAGGGCGAGAAGTTGCCTAAGGTTGTACCCTTGGCGATGGCAGAGCTGGCGATTGAACCTGGGCATTTGGTGCCTGCGGTTTTCCTCCCAACCGCTGTGCTGTTCTACCTCTCCAGCTGGTCTGCAGTCTAGGCTGGGCATCCACCTCTGAATTTCCCTCCGTGCTTTATGTTTCAGGAAATGCGATTTGATGTAAGAACCTACCTAAATCTTTGTAACAATATGCCGTGGAATAATAAGGTTTGCATGGATCGAGAAGGCTGAGAAACACGTTTTGTGGCAGTTGATGAGAGGGGAAATGTTGGAAATAGCAAAGGTGGGGAAGGGTCTGTGTCTTTGAGTAGGAGGTCCTCAGAGTTGGGAGCGGAAGAAGAGAGGCTGGCACTGCCAGAACTAAGAGCAGAAGGAGACTTCCGGTGTCAGCGTCTTAGGGAAGACTGCTGGTCTTAGGAAGACCGTTTGAGAGGTTGACCCCTGCAGGATCACCCTCCACGCCCTAGTTAAGGGAGGGGGACCTGAAGCCCTCTGCTCTGGGGCAGGAGGGAGGGAAGGGGTGGAGAGGGAGGGAGGGAAGGGGTGGAGAGGGAGAGAGGGAAGAAACGCAACCTTGTACCACCAGCAAGAACCATATCAGCATTCAGAAGCAAGTTGAAAGAAATCTTTCAGCTGGCTGGCTACCTAGCTCAAGGCTAACCACACTCTTAACACAATAATAAGTCAATCCTCACTGAATAATTAAATAGAGAGCCTTCATAAGTATTGACTTAATGTGACAGCAAGTCTATAGTGACTCGGGGTTTGCTTATGTAAACACAATCTCTTGTTCGGCTTACTTAGCAGTTCAATGAAATAGAACAGTCCTTCAATTAAAATCAAATGATGCATACGTTTAATTCTTTTCTCCTCTTACCGGGTAATGAGAGGTTTGGAACGCAGGTGAAGGGATTGGGGGAGATGGAGAAAAGGGGTCTGCCCATCTGCCTGTTTTTGGAGGACGGGAATAAGCGTCTCCAATGGCAGTCTCTTGGAGAAGCGCCCATCCCTGGGCCCCGTGGGGAGATCCAGGCAGGCTTGGGTTGGCCTCTGTCCCATCCAGGCCGTCCTGACTCTCTTCCAGAGCAGGCTTGGGCCCACTGCTGTGGTTGGCATGCCAGTCTCTTGGTGGTAGCCAGGATCTAGTAGATTGTTCTGGTCACCGGGGTCCAGTGGCTCCAACCACAGCCCTCTTCAGGTCATTGCCCAAGGTCACCTTCATGGCTCACCTGGAGGAGAGAAGGGATGCTGGGTGAGCTCCAGCCTGTATGGGGAACGGTGGGTGGGCAAGGAGGCAGGTGGCACCCCAGTGATTCTCTTGGATGGCTCCAGAAGAGAAATGAGCTTCTCTCCGATCCTGCGGCTTGAAAATGCTGGAGAGGTGGGAGGCTGGGGCAGCGTGGTGAAGGGAAAACCCACTGGCTTTGGAGCTACAATTTGAACTTAAGTCCTCTGCCCTTGCTGCTGTGACATTAAGTGAGTGAATTAACCCCTGTAGGCCTCCGTTTCCTTGTCAGCAAAGCAGGGGTAATGCTTCCGATGTCGGGGAATTGTCGGGGTACCATGTGGCACTGTACTAGCACAGGAGGCCCTTGTTAACAGACCAGAGAGGATGTGTCCCTTTGGCTTGAAGGGCCTGCAAGCTCCTAGGGACTGGGGCCGCCCAGGAATGGGGAACCAGTTCTTTTCTGTCTCATCCTGTTTATCTTGGGACAGAGGGTCAGCTGAATCTGCTGAGGCTTCCAGAACCAATAACATTTTCTCTCATCAAGGGCTTAGGAAAAAATCATTGTTTATAATAACTTCAGGATTCCTGAGGCCTAGTTCCATTAAACTTAAAGCAATAATTACAATCTTAAAGCAACTTTATTAAAAGAGAACATAATGAACAGTGTCTTCTATTAGCATCTTTGGAAATACACTGCTGAATCTCGTCGGTTCGTAACTTAACATTTTCCCCCGTTTGTAACCAGGGGGCATAGACTATATTGTCTCCTGCTTTTTAATCCCGTAACATGATTTCGTGTTTAAATTTTCATATATTGACACAACCTACGTCCTTGCCATTGTTGATAGCGGTGGATGTAGCCTTCCCTGGTGTGAATACCCATCCGAGCTGTTCCTTGTTAGCTAAGCTGGAGGAAGAACTCAAGGCCAGACCTGTCTTCCTTCATAAACTTGCTCATAATCTGTTTTCAAAGTGGCTGTCATTGAAGTGTTCCTGCCTGCAGCCCTGGCTCTTCGGCACGGGTTGGACAAACCCTTTGTGGGTTTGATTTTTGGCCTCTGTGGCCTTTTTAGTGCGTGCTTTTTCTGGTTGCTTAGAACTTGGACAGAGAAAGTCCTGTACCATCGGAGAGAGAAGCTAAGTAGTAGCAGGAATTTTTCTGTTTTGAGTGACGGAGCCCCGACTAGCTTGCGAAAAATTTAAAAAAAGGAATTGATTGGTTTACGTAATAAAATATAAACAGGGCAGGGGAGTGTCCCAGGGACTGAAGTACGGATAAGTCTCTGTCTCTTTGTCTCTCTCTTTGTCCTTTGTGTCTGCTCCTCGCTGCAGGTTAGCTGCATGTGGTTCTTATTGTGATCATGAGGTTAGAGCCGTGGTCCCAATATATCTGCACTCACATCTGTGGTGTCTCATAACCAGAAGGAAAAGGATGTTTTTCTTTGTCTGCTCCATTAGGAAAACCTCAGGCAAGGACCCTGTTTGGCCCGTCTTGTGTTACTTCCCTGTGCCTAGACTAGCGTCTTGGGAAATGAGGGGTGCTGTGGCCGGCCCGGCCTGGGTCATGTGTCCTCGTGGGCCCTGGAGGTGGCATTCAGCCTTTATTAGAACCACCCGGCCTGAAGAGGAAGTCTCTCTTCCTCTGCCCACCCCCAGGGCAGCTGCTATTCTGGGTAGAAAGAATAATAAGTATCCACTGTCCAGTTAAAGAGTAAACAGGAGGGAAAGAAGCCAAGTTCATCCTTGATTTCATGAAACAAGGGGCGGTGGTCTCCTGGAGGAGGCAGGAGAGGGCGGAGGACCAGGGTGTCCACGGCGAGCCCTGGAGATGTCGGAAAGCAGCCACGTGGGTGAAGTCCATTGTCCCCTTTCTCAGTGTCGTGTCACATTGAGCCCATTTAATCAAGCCCTGCACCGCTGGAGGGGACGTCAGAAAGCCATTCTAGAGGCACTTGGGTCTATTAAGGCCATTTTCTCTACATTTCCATAAATTGTCTATGAAGCCTATCCCAAGTAATTTGCACTTCTTGGAAACCTTTTTTTCCCTCCATGAAATATTCAAGTGCCCCAATCATTTGTGCCAGGCTGGTGGCCACCCCTGTTCTCAAGGGCAGGTGCCTGGCCAGCCAGGGTGTGGTGGCTGCAGGGTGTGTAGCTGCACGGGCTACCCTGTCCTCATGGTGAAATATGCTGCTTTGTGGGATTGTTCAGAAGGTTAATGAGATAACAGTACACAGCACATAGTAGGTCCTCAGTAAACATCAGCTCTCTTTCCTCTTCCTATTCCACTTCTGCAACCGGTAGAAACCTATTGGTTTCCATGGCAGCAACCTGGCAGTTATCACCTGATAAATGGGAACTTCGGGAAGCTGACAAGAGCTTCAGACCAGAAAGCCATGTATGGGCCAGCGTTGGAAAGTTTGGGGGTTCTGGGGGAGTAATTTACCCTAGTATTACTCTAGGCCAGACAAATTTGGGAAAGTATTAAATACGTGTTTGGGAAGGTGACAGGTGCCTGTGCACTTTCTCTTGGCTAAGACCGAAGCGTAGCACTGGGAAGTGTGTATCCAAGTCTAACTGTGTGTCTCCGTGGGGTTAGGGGCCTGTGTGTGTGTGTGTGTGTGTGTGTACACAAACGTGTGCACCCTTTGCCATGTAACCATGACCCTTCTCCAGCTATGGCCTGAAGCATCATTTTCTTCCACGGCTGGGCCATAACTGGGGATATTTAAAGCTGAGGCCAGGGGGTGGGGTCTGAAAGGTGCCCACAAGCTCAGCTTGGACACCTGTGCAGACTGCCATATCCTCAAACATTAGCCTGTTAAGGCTTGTTAAGGTGCAATCGCTGGGCCCTGCTCCTAGGATTTCAGATATCGCGTGGCTGGGGCTGGGCTGGGGAGGGCTGGAGAATTTCCATTTCTCACAAGTTGCTGCTGATGCTGTTGATCTGTGGACACACTTTGAGAACCAGACCTATAGGAAGTCTACCCCTACCCCAAACCTGGATGCGTTCTGCTTTGTGGTTTGATCTTTGCACGCTCAGCCTTGCTCTTTCCCCCTTTGCCGGTGGTGCCTGTGCTCATCAAATAGGGTTTCCAGATCTCACAAATAAAAACATAGGATGCCCAGTTAAATGTGAATTCCAGATAAAATGGAAAATCTGTTTAGTATAAGTATGTCCCGGATATTGCTACAGGATATACTTATACTAAAAAGAATCAGCATTTATCTGAGATTCAAATTAACTGGATGTTCTGTGTTTAATAAGTCAACCTTTTTATCCCAGTGGAGGTCAAGTGTCTCTCTCTCCTTCTGCTGCTTCCCTGTGATTGAATAGGCTGCAGCTGCTGATGAAATGAGCCCAAAGAGGGTTTATGCTTTTCAGACGGATCCACCTGCTGCCCTGGGCTCCTTGGCAGTCTTAGCTTGACCTCGGCTGAGATGGACTTGGCTTGGCTTCCTTTGGGTTCTCTTGCTGGCTGGCTCTTTTTCTCTCTCTGCCTGTCCATTTGTCCATTTCTCTCTCTGTCTCTCTCTCTCTCTCTCTCATGCTTTCTTTTTGCCATCTCTCTTATTGGGGCTCTAAAAGGCAGAAATCTGCAAGGCAGTGGGGCCGATCCAGGAAAAGTCTGTTCTTGGCAGCAAGAACGGAGTCCAAGAGACCAGCGACCTCCCGGAGTTTGAGGGAAGAGTGACATCTGGCCCAGAGAGGGTACAGAGATCACCAGCTGGCCCGCCATGTATTATGAAAAGGACAACATTTGCTTTGGAGAACCCTGCCTACCAGGGCTGGTTCTGTCGTGGCGGGAGTTGGGCTGTGGCGAGGGCGTGAAGGAAATTGACACCACTTGGTTCCCGATGTTGAAAGAGGGAACCTGCTACTGGGAAACGGGAACGATCAAAGGCCTCCTGGAGACTTGGACTTGGATGCGGCATCCTCCTAAATGGCCCCATTTGTTGCTTTTGCTTGCCAAGGCCGACTTGACGCTGAGAATGGAGAAATGGAGGAACAGAAGGTGTAGCCGCTTGCGTTCGCGTTGCCTTCCCTCCGCTGTCTGTCGCTCTCAGGCTGGGTCCTCCCCTCCCTTTTTGAACAGCTTCCTCTGAGGCTCTGGCCCAACGATCGGCTGCTGCTAGGGAAACAGGCCATAGCCTCGGAGGAGCGAGATGATGCTGTCCCCATGGGTCACCCCAGGGCCTGGCAAAGTGGCCCTGTGCGCGTCACCTGGCCTTGAGGGCTATGCCCTTCTTCCTGTGTCCCCAGTGCTGCATGGAGGATGGTGGGATCAGGGGAACATGGTTTCCGGCAACCTGGGGTCCGGCAATAGGGGAGAGAGAGGAGCCGCCGCTCCTTGTTGTGCTGCTCATTTGCCCCGTGTGGCACGCAGACCCGGCTTGGCAGGGTAAACAGGTACGTTTTTCCTTCTCTCTCAGACACCAAGGAAAGCCGCTCCCTGTGTGCACGTGCCAGTGGCAGGCACCGTGCTGGGGAGGGAAGGGTGACGCCTCCTGTTGAAATGGGGCGTCTGCCGTCCCCAAACTCTCGTTGCACTGTCTCGTTGGCACTTTGTCATGGCCCCAGGAGGGACATAGGCAGGCATGACGCTCCCTGTTTGTTAACTGGGGACACTGAGCACCAGGGACAGGCCCCCCTTGTCTGTAAAATGGGATAATAACAACAGTTGCTCGTCAGAGCTCACAAGGTGTTTGCGAGGCTTGAATGATAAAAGATGGATGTGAATGTACATTTAAAAACATCATTATGGGAAAATACAGAGAACAGAAAATTTGCCATTTTAACTATTTTCGAGTGTACAGTTCCGTGGCATTAAGTATGTTCACATTGTCCTGCAACCATCGCCACCACCCACTTCCAGAATTTTTGCATCATCCCAAACTGCGAAATGACCTTTTAAGCTATAAATCAAGGGTGCTTTTTATTCATTTGATAAATCAGAAAACTTAGTCCCTAAGAAGCAGGGGACTTGCCCACGGTCACCTAGTGAGTTAGGGCGGAGCTGAGCTGAGAACTGGTCCCCCTGCTTGGCTGCGGGGGCCTGGGACACATACGTCCTTGTTCGGGGTTGAATCTCTCCGGCAGGCTTCCTGCTTCTCTCAGAACCACCCCCAGGACCGTGGGGACTCCGGGCAGGCTGGAATTTGTGCAGCGGTGGGACACACTCAGCCCTTGCTCTCGGGCATGCTTGGCGGGGGTGTTTCCGGTCACTGGCACCTCAGCGTGGAAAGCCTGTGTTCCTCTGCTCGCTCAGGCTGTCTCAGTCCCCTCAACCTCCTGTCTCTCTGTCCTCTTGCTCTACCTGTTCCTTGCTCAAATGGGACGAAGTTCCACTGGAGAGCTAGGGGGGCTGAATGTGGGGTGAACCTGAGGGTGGCTTATGTGAGGTTCCTCATTCTGTGCAGGGTGCAGGTGTGCGGGGTGGAGGAGAGGGAGCCACAGAGCCCAGGTTCTGGTCCTTCCTGCAGCTGCTTGTCGAGTTACCATGGGATTCTCGTGGAGCTCATGGTCATTGAGATCCTACTGTGTGCCCATCATTGGGAAAATGTCAGTGAATGAGACCTTATTGCTGGCTGCTTGGAGCTGCTGTGAGACACGGGTGATATATGTGGAGGCGAAAGATGCCCACCTGTAGGAGGTGACATGGTGGGGAGGGGAGTGTCCTCCCCCAAGCCAGGCTGATGGTATCATCTGTGACCAGGGCTCCAGGGCAGGAGGAAGCAGGGATGGGGACTGCCACTCATATTAGACTTGGGTGTCCTGTGCTCGACGGGACCGCCCATGTCCAGGCCTGATTCTGGGGGCAGGGGACAGACCCAGGTCAGACAGTGACTGCCTTCAAGCAGCTCATGACTCGCACGGAGGACAGAGCTATGCACAAGATGCAGTGTCATCCAGGAACGGGTGACGGCATGTGACAGTAGCTAGGGGAAGGAAGGGCTGATTCCACCTGGTGGCATTGGGGAAGGAGTGAGGAGGGCAGGGGAGACTTTGCTCTGACTTGATGTGGGACAATCCTATCGGGAGTGCCCGTGACATGTCTCACCCTAGAGATGCTCCTCCTATACCTCCCTGGGCAGTGGTTTCTCTGACCCTCAGACAAGTCCTAGCAGGTAGCTGGGGCAGGGGTTGTTGTGCCCATTTTGCAGGTGGGAACAGTGATGATCATCCAGGAGTGTGGCTGAGCAGAGAGTAGGGCGTGGCCTTCCTGCTGTGGCTCCAGGCATCCTCTGCGAACCTTCCCTGGGTCCTCTCTGTGATTCCTGCCTAAAGGAGCCATCTGGAGCAGGCAGTTGCTGTGCCTGTTGGGTTCCTTTTTGTCAGCTGGTCACTAGTTCTTTGTCTCTGTGCTCAAGGAGCTCAGGGCTTGAGGACACTGCAGGCAGGAGATGCCCTGCCACCGCGGGGCAGAGGGGCCGAGGCAGCCAGGCTAAACTGTTTTCTCCGCTGGGTCTCCTCCCTGCCGCCAGGTCCCGGCTGGCGGACTTCCACGCCAATTGTCGAGCCTCCTACCAGACGGTCACCAGCTGCCCTGCGGACAATTTCCAGGCGTGTCTGGGCTCGTACGCCGGCATGATCGGTAAGCTCCCCCGGCACACCTGGGCTTGCAGGGGCTTCTTGCTGTGCCCCTCTCAGCGGGGCAGGGGCTGCAGTCCAGCTCGGGGCCAGCCGGTGGGGACAGCCTGAGCCCGGCCTTTTCTGTGGCAGATTTAGCTAGAGCTGCGAGGGAGACCAGGGGGAGGTGGCTCGGCAGTCAGGAGGAGGAGGAGGAGGAGGAGGAGGAGGAGGTGGAGGAGGAGGAGGAGGGGGAGGAAGGGGAGGAGAGGGAAGGGGAGGAGGAGGGGAGGAGCCTCACTTGCCCTGATTCTAGAACATTCCGTGCTTGCTGGGAAGGAGAAAGCCAGGGCCCACCCTCTGGGAGCATCTTCTCTACCTTCCTGGTGGCGAGGAGCCCAGTGTCCCCTAAGGCTCTGGCCCCTCTGTCCCCATGGTTGCTGGCACAGTGGTGCTCAGGGTTAGTTGGGATGTGTGTGGGGGACAGGTGGGAGGGTGGGTCCCCAGCCTGTGCCCTGCTGTGCCTGGGGTCCGGGGGCTCAAGGGGAAGGCCCTACTGCTCCTCTCTCCTCTCCCTCCCCTTTCTCCCTGCCCAGGGTTTGACATGACACCCAACTACGTGGACTCCAGCCCCACTGGCATCGTGGTGTCACCCTGGTGCAGCTGTCGTGGCAGTGGGAACATGGAGGAGGAGTGTGAGAAGTTCCTCAGGGACTTCACCGAGAACCCGTGCCTCCGTAAGTGCTGGAATGTCCTCGCCCCCAGAAGCCCCTCATGCCCCTCACACCCCTCCTAGCCAGAGGAGCCCTGGAGTCTGTCCCAGCCATTCCCTTCTCTGTCCATTGGGATGGCCAGTGGGACATATGGTGCTTCTCCACCATGGGTGCTCCTGTGGGGACGCTGGGTTTTGAGCTCTTGGAGATTGATAGCCCCACTGTGGACAGGCCAGCTCCAGCCAGCTTCCTGTGGAGACGGAGCCCTCTCTTGCTGGTTGCCGGCATTCATCACTTCCCCCTTGAATGAGTTCATTTCCCCTTGGAATTGGTGACTTTCTTTTCAAGTCATCACACTCCCAATCCAGAGGTGAGAGAGAGAGAGGGTGGAGGGGTCCTTAGGAGGTGGGCTCAGTTGACTGCCGACGAGTGTTTAGGGAGGCAGCATGGGTGACCCCTAGGATTCTAACTTGGGGGACTTGGGTAGATGGCGATGTCACCTTCAAGGCTGGCCATACAGAGGTCAGGGAGTGTTGGGAATGGTGGGAAGAGACGCCTAGTCAGGCTTGGGCACTGTGAGCTTGTATGGGACGTGGAGGTGGAGATTTTCTAGGCTCTTCTCTAGGTGGTGTGGGAGGAGGGGAGGCCACCCAGGGAAAGTGTATGGTGTGGAGAGGGCAGAGGGCTGAGTCTGGGGCCCTTGGAACGGCAGCGGTGGTGGCCAAAGAGCCAGAAGGGTCCGTGCCTGGGGAGCTGGAGCCGGGAAGCTCCCACAGGCGTGGCCTGCAGCTCCTGCACAGAGGACGTGCCCCTGCGCCCTCTTGGGTCCCCATGCCTCCCGCTTCCTCCTCTTCCTCCTCTCCCTCCTCTGCATTCCTCAGCACATGCATTTCTTTCTGTGCTGGTTTCTCTGTCTTTTTCAACCCCCTGGTGCTATTTTCTTCTCGAGACGTGAGCCTTGGGCGGCATCTGCAAAGGAGCCGCAGCACAGCCGAGTGTGGCTGTGCTCCACTCCCCCAGCTGCCAGGCCCACCCGGGGAAGGGCGTGGGTGGGGTGAGCCGGGTCCTGACATCTACCTGTCCCCCACCCCAGGGAACGCCATCCAGGCCTTTGGCAACGGCACAGATGTGAACGTTTCCCCCAAGGGCTCCTCGTTCCAGGCCACCCAGGCCCCTCGGGTGGAGAAGGCTCCTTCTTTGCCAGATGACCTCAACGACAGCACCAGCCTGGGGACCAGTGTCATCACCACCTGCACATCTGTCCAGGTGAGGGGGTGTGGCTGAGAGGCTGGTGGTAGCACCACGGTGCCAGAAGTGGCATGGGAAGTGACTCAGCTGGGGCCAGGGAGGGAGCGTTGACCGTCCTCCTTTTGGGTCAGGGACCCAAGAGGCAGGGAGGGGCTGGTGGGGGTAGTGCTTGCCCTGTCCCTTCATTTAGGCATCACCTTGCAGGTGTCACGCGCCTGTTACATCATAGTGCTATAGCAGATACCTCGGGGTAAAAGAGAAATGTGACAGTTACCATTTAATAACCCCCTGCTAATTACCAGGATGTGTGCTGTAGACTCTCCGCCTGTCTCACTGAGTTCTCACACAATGGGGTGCTGGTATTCTGGTTTTACCCACAAGAAACTGACCCAGAGGGCTTGGGTGACATACCGGCCATCACACAGCTGGTTAGTGGTAGAATAAAATTTCAAACCTGCGTCCGACACTCCAAAGCCCATCATGTTCATGTGTTTGTCTGTCCTCCTGTCCATCCTTCCATCCGTCCATCCAACATGTGTGACATGCCCAGCGTGTGCCAGGTCCCATGTGAGACGCTAGGGACTCATTGGTGAATGAGGCCAACACAGTCTTGGGTTTTGTGGTCCTGATGGTCTTGTTGAGGGTCCAACAATTAAATAAGCATCAGACATGGACTGTAGTTGGTGCTGTGACAAGGGACACACGTGGCACCATCAGGGCAGATCACAGGGCTCCCCGCTCAGCCTGTCTCTCTGCCAAGCTACCCTCAGACGATCTCACCATTCGCTGCAGTGGGTTCTGTGCTGAAGAGGTTGGTTCTAGGCAGACCACACACATGTACTCCTGCACACATGTGCACACACACACGGATCTAGGACAAAGAATTTGGACAAGAACCCAGCCCAGAACTCCGCTCAGGGAGAGCAGAGGAGGGAGGGCACAGCGGGAATGTGGCTGGTGGGTGCCGGGCGTTTCAGGCAGGAGTTGGGACTTGAACGGCCAGGCAGGTTGAGGGTGTGAGGAGCAGTCGCTGGGCACAGCCAGAGCACAGGTGTGAAGGGAAGGAGACCTGGTTGTGTGTGAGGCTGTGAGGACACCAGTCTGAGCGGGGAGGGCCGTGGGCTCATGGGATCAACCATGAGCATCCACAGTGCAGGATGAGGACGTGTGTGGGGACTCAGGCTGGTGAGGCATTGGGTCCCTCCTGGGCGCTGTGGCCCATGTGCTGGTGCCCATCTGGTGGGAAGCCCTCTTCCCACCTCCCCTTCCCCTCCCTGGCGGGGTCTCCTGCTCAGTGACAGCTGACGTCCAAGTGCCCTCGTGCTGGGCTCAGCGGGGAGCTCAGCTTAGGCTACCCCTCCTCATTTGGGCAGAGGTGCCAGTGTCACCCTTGGGCAGCTCCTCATGACAGTGGGCATGCTTGAGTGGCTTCCAGCATGGGGGGGTGGTGTCAGGGGCCCACTCTGCAGACAGTTGCCAGCTCAATTTCATGCTAGAGTGGCGGGCAGCTCGGCTGGTCAGGGGTGTGCCACTGTGCCACCTGTCAGGTGACCGTGCCCTGGCGCCATCCTCTGGGCCCTACGAGCCTCCCGCATGGCACCCTTCCTGCCCGAGCCCCTCAGCCGGCTCACCTGGAAACAGGCTGACTCAGCAGAAAGCTGCCGACCCTCCCCAAGACCCTTGCTATCATTCCTTGTGGGCACAGGAGAGCTCAAGGCCATGGCTCTGGGCCCCCACCACAGACCCCTGGTCACCAGCCCCTGACGACGCTGGTCTTGGTTGGATTCCAATGGAGATAACAGATGATGTGTCTGGGAGATGACATGTGAAAGTGCTTTGTAAAAGGAAGAACATGGCACAAATGTTAGGGCGTGTGAATCCTGGGGGTGGGGCGGCCTCCTGGCAGGTGGCTCCCGTGGGTCTGGCCCCAGCGAGTGTCCCCTCGGGGCCTAGTGATGAAGTCACAACGGGCAGGAGAGCTGGGCCAGCCCTGCCTGGGGGCAAAGGGAGAGAAATAGACTCTCCAAAGGGGCCTGTCACCATCACTCCCCGGGTTCCTTCTCAGAGGAACTGGAGGGGAGGGGCCCCTGATTCTGTTTTAATTACCGTCTTTTTAATGAGCTCCTGCTAGTCCATGCTGGGCACTGGGAGTGTAGCTCGAGTGGTCCTTGGCCCAACAGGGCTGGCGTGGGTGCCCCCCTAGGACACAACCCCCTGGCCATCAGCTCCCCTGGCATGAACCGTCTCTGCTTAAATGGCTCCATGGTGGCCCTTGTGTGGCCCTGGGGAGTTAGGGGCACCCTAACTATAGAAGGGAGTCCCTGAGTGAGGGCAGGGACAGGAACCTGGGGCCTGGCTGGGAGGGAAGTGGGGGGAGCCTATGCACCCCAGATTCACCTTGGAGAGAGAGGCAAGATATTTGACGTATCCCTGTCCTCCTCTGTCCTCTGTCTTTCCTTGGGGAAGCCTTGGGGACCCCACATGAGCCTGAATGTCACGACTGGAAGGACCCTCCAAGGTCTCTTCCCCAAACCCAAGGGACCTGAGGCCTGGCGAGGGCAGCAGCTTGTCCTTAGCCCTGTAGTTGGTGGCTGAGCAGGGCCAGGAATGGGGGCCCCGGCCACCTGGTGTGGCCTCCTCCTCTAGGTCTGTTCCCATGAAGGACTTTCCTGTGCTGGGGGGTGGGGTGGGACTGGGTCATCACTGGGGCTGCTGGGCTGGGGTGTGGGAGCCTTGAACGGCCACCTCTCTGTCCCTGTCTGCTCCCTGGACGGGTCTCTTGGCCAGTGCACAGGCTGAGGGCGTCAGAGCGTGGGCCTGCGAGGCCCGTTCGTGCGTCCGTTCATTTATTCAACAGAAGGTCTCACTGCTTATCACCGTGTCCCAGGTGCCGAAGCTAACAAGCTTGACAGGCTGGTGGCCTGGTCCCTGTGCCAGTGGGGCAGACGGGACACACACTCAGATGATTGTGACGGAGAAGGTGACTGGTGCCCTGTCCGTTGTGGGGCTGGTAGGGTGGGATGGGGTCCAGAGGGGGCAGGGGCTGCTTTGACGGGGACTGGAAGCCAAGGACTCACAGATGAGGTGACACCTGCTGCCAGGCCCGGGAGAGCAGGGAGCGTGGGCTACGTGGAGACAGGGAGCCAGGGGTGGAGTAGGCCCGGGCGTCCCAGGTGGAGGGGCACGGGGTCAGGACAGCACCAGCTGTGCTGACTAGGGTCTGTTTTTATAAATTAAGTTTTATTGGCAAACAGCCACACGCTGTCATTTATGCATTGTCTCTGCACCAGAGTTGAGGAGCTGTGACAGAGACCGCGTGGCCTGCCAAGCCTAAGCTGCTTCTCCCTGGCCCTTTTCAGGATACATCTGCAGACCCCTGCTCTGGAGGAAACTTGGACTTGGGTGTGGGTGTGGGTGTGGGCGGGACGCAGAGGGTTTGGTGGGAAGGAGGGGTGGGCGTCGACGTGAGTGACAGGCTGAAGTGGTGAGTGCTGAGAGGCCACCAGCAGCTCCGGAACCGGGGAGTGGCGAGTCGTGATCAGAGCTGCAATTTAGCAAGATTAATCTGACAGCAGGTGCAGAGCGCTGGCGAGGGGGAGGGGGGAGACCTGTTAGGAGAGCTTAGCCACGGCGGGGGGTGGGAGAAGGGGGACTGGAGTGGCGGCAGGGGGTAGCGGGCAGGGAGGGGTGTGAGTTATCGGGGGTGGGAGTAGGTGGGGGGAAGAACAAGGGCACTGAGATTAGGGGGTGGGACCAGGAACAGAGTCCGGAAGTGCAGGAGAGAGTGGCCGGCTCCGGCCCTCAGGACAGCTGTGGACTCAGTCACTAGCACCTGGGCCAGACCAGGGAGGCTCTGGGGCTGCCAGGCCAAGCTCTGGGGGTAGGGTGGGGACAGAGGTGGGCAAAGAATAGGAGAAAGACAATAATTTCCTTCCAACTTTCTGGGCACAGGGGTCTCTCTGGGAGAATGTTCTAGAAGGATGAAGCGAGCCTTTGCTGTAGTCCTCCCTCCTGGTCTGTGCCCCTCTCCCAGTGCCAC
Source organism: Eulemur rufifrons (assembly GCF_041146395.1). NCBI lineage: Eukaryota > Metazoa > Chordata > Mammalia > Primates > Lemuridae > Eulemur > Eulemur rufifrons. The sequence goes on from NC_090994.1 coordinate 9,099,207, forward strand.
TTGCAGGGGCAGACTCTTTCATGCTTCTGGTGGGACCCACAATGTAGCCTACAGGGGTCAGCTCTTTCCACAAAGTCCCCCTGCCTGCCACTGTGGCAGAGGGTTTGCTGTTGGGGGACTTGTGTCCTGCCATCCTTTGGGACACTGTCGAGCCACAAACCTTGAGCTTGCCTCCAGGGGGTGGGAGGCCCAGAGAGGGGACAGGGGCGGGGTTGGAGTAACCTTCAGCTGGTCCCTGGACTCACTCCGTCGGCGTACAGCACAGTCAGGAAGAGGTGACAGGAAAAGCGGATAGGGTGGCAGCCGTCTCTCCCCTTCCCATTTATTTCTCCATTACGGTGTGAGCCCCTCCAGGGAAGGCTGGGACTCATTTGGGAGAGGGGGCAGAGGTCACTGTGAGGGAGGGAGGCGGCGAGTTTGAGCCACTGGTGGTTTGGGCATTGGGCGGTGGGATTTCTTTCTCTGTCCCCCCGTCCACCCCATGCCACTGTCAGGAGGGGCCGGCTGGGCAGACACCCTGTGTTCCGGGTGCCCAGCTAGCTGTCTGGGGAGGTCACTGCAGCCTTTGCTTTCTGCTCCGTGTTTCTGGAAATCAGGGGGCCGGATCTAGCTGGGGCAATGATTTTATGCCTAGCTGCAATATAAACAGCAGATACCGGTGGAGCTGCTGTGGTTGTGGTTGGCGTGGCGAGGACTGGCACCTGGGGCTGTCCGCCTCTGCAATTCTCTGTGGGCTTCGCACTCATGAGCTCCGTGGGAGGGGGGGGTAAGACAGGGACCCCAAAGCAGGCAGGGACTGGCCTGCCACATCCAGAAACAGAGTAGGAAGCGTTGCTGGGACCCGGAGGTGCTGGGCAGTGGGCACAGACCCTGACAGGCCACTGGACATCACAGGTGGGGACCAAGGTGACTGAGCGGGGAGTGGCCAATGGGCAGGGGAGGGCAGGTGGGAGGCAGGAGCACAACCTCTGAGGGGGTGGCCGTGTTGTGTCCCCCCACAGTGGCCGTACACAGCCATAGCTGGAGTGGCGCCCAGTCCTGGGGGGTGGAACCCGGCTGTTGGGTCTGGAATGGCCTTAGAGCAGCCCCGACACCCGTCTGCAGGGGGAAGCAGCCAGGGGCTTGGCCGAGCCCTGTCTTGGTACCTGGAGACACTGGTCTTCAACAGGACCCTCCTGGGCCGAGTCCCCGGTTCCGTCCCTGCTGTGGTAATCAGTACCATGGTCATATCTCCATCACTGATTGGCAGTGACTCTACTCTTGGCCAGGGTCTCTGTGTGACAGCTGGGTCCTTGTTCAGCTGACCAGATGCCCCGGGTGGTAGATTGCCTGTGATGTCCAAGGGATTACTGATACTCCGGCCAAGAGCAGTGAGTTAGGCATAATTTCTTGGGGCTTCCTAGTTGCTTCTGGTGGCCAGAGCTTCCCTGCAAGTGGCTTGGGAACAAGCCATTGAAAGCCAGGAGAAGAACCCTGCCTCCTGCAGCTGGTTCCCATGGGTCACGATTATGATGATGACAACAGAGGACTGCCCTTCAAGCATACCCTCTGGTCCCAAATCCAGGTGGTTCTGCGCGGCGTAGAGAGAATCCTGGAGTCGTCACTGAGCCAGACTGCCTTCCTCATTCCCCGTCCACAGGGCTCCCAGGTGCTGCACATCCGTTTGGGGTGCAAGTGGCCTGGCACAGTTGCCATTGCCCATCCAACAGGTGCCAGTGGCAGACATCACTAATCAATCACCCCTCTCTCCCCACCAAGGCCAGATGAGGGTTCATGATCTTTTTTGCAGAGCCCTCCAGCAGCCATGACAAATTCACAGGAGCTGGCACTTGGATGCCATTTCTGATCTGTGGCATTCATTCATTCATTCGTGGCTGCATCTAGTAAGACATTTACTGATTGCTGTTATGAGCCACACACTACTCAGTGTGAGGAAAAGCAGACATGGGCCCTGCCTCTGAGGAGCGCTGAGCACGAGACAGGCACGCAGGTGGCTGATTGCCACCTAGGGCCTGAGTTGGGGAGCAGAGTTTAGAATCTGTTCCCCAGGAGCCCAGAGGAGCCAGGACCTAACTGTTGACGGTGTCAGAAAGGGGCAGGGGCCGTTTGTGCTGTGTGGGATTGAGCCAGCCATGTTCACTGTGTGTCCCGTGCTTGGTGGTGCCAACAGTGGAAGACAGGGCCTCATCTGAGTCGCTGGACAAAGTCTGGCTGGGTGACCTGTCCTGACTAGTGCCTTTTCTCCCACAGGAGCAGGGGCTGAAGGCCAACAGCTCCAAAGAGTTAAGCATGTGCTTCACAGAGGTGAGTCGGGGGCAGAGGAGGGGGTGCGCATGGAGACTGGGCCAGAGGGGCTGTTTCCAGGGGGAGCCTCACACTCGGAGCCCCCACATCCTATTGCATGGGGTTCGCCCGCGTGGACCTGGGTGGATACTCACTGTGCTGGGTGGGGCTGGGGGAGTGCAAAGGCTGCACGCAGGGCCCATGGCTGGCTCCCTTGGGGGAGAGAAAAATGGCTGCCCTGAGCAGAGGCCCTCCCACACCTTCCTTACTCCTTACGACAACGTGTGTAGCGCCTGCTTGGTTCTGGCTCTGTGATACTTAGGAGGTACAGAGATGGAAAAAGACACAGTCCCTTCCTTGAAGCAAAGGACTTCATATACATATGACCTACAGACCCAAGATAATAACTTAGATGAGAAGAAAAGCAGTGTAAGATTCTGCAGGAGAAGAAGACAGAAGCTCAGACAGGGACATGCCGGGAGGACTTCATGGAGGAGGAGGGATTCGAACAAATTCAGGAAGAGAGTCTCCCTCTCCTCTCCTCTCCTCTCTTCTCCTCTCCAGAAGCAGGTCCTTGTGGACCCTGGGAGCTGCTTCTCCTTGAGCCCCTCATACCCTCCCTCTCAGGGCTGGGAAGAGCATCTTGCCTTCTGGGGACGCTGCCCTGCCTCTCCGAACCCATGGGCTTGTGGCCACAAGGGACGGAGCTTTCATGGCCTTTTGTTCCTGCCCCGCTGCATGCAAGCCTGGCTCCGGGTGGACAGAGAGGACAGGGACTTGAGGGGCCAGTTCTTGAGCCCTTTTCTTTGCTTGGTCCCAGACCTGCTGATTGGTGTATTTATTTTTTTGTCACTCTCTTTGTTTCTGTCTCCCTTTGTGCTGTGGACTCAGCTCACGACAAACATCATCCCAGGGAGTAACAAGGTGATCAGACCTAACTCAGGCCCCAGCAGAGCCAGACCGTCGGCTGCCTTCACCGCCGTCTCCCTCCTGATGGTCACACTGGCCTTGTAGGCTCCGGGGACGTGTCGGGAGATTTCTGAAAGCTACACAGACGAGAACACCCGCCTGACAAAATGGAAACACACACAGACACACACACACACACACACACCTTGCAAAAAATAAGTTTTTTTCCCACCTTGTCGCCGAACCTGTCTCCTCCCAGGTTTCTTCTCTGGAGAAGTTTTTCTAAACCAAACAGACAAGCAGGTGGGCAGCCCGAGAGCCGGCCCAGGGGGCCCCCTGGCAAGGGACACCTGGCACCGAGTGGGGCGCGAGGCTCTGGGAATGCCCTGCACTCTCTCCTGGCGTTTTCCTCTCTGGACCCTTCTGAAGCAGAGACTGAGACGAGAGCCCTGCAGCCGGAGGGACTCGTGGCTGTGCCTGGGGCTGGCTGGGGCAGGACATTGCAGCTGCTTTCACAAGCTGCCCACTCTGGGGACCTGCTGGGGCTGGTAGAGGGCATCGGTCAGCAAGGCGGCAGGGCTGGCCACGCGGGTCCAGCCGGGCATGTTCTGCCCCTCCTCTTGGCTTCAAGGCTGGAGATGGTCCCGCCCTTGCTCTCTGCCCTCGGGCAGGCCGAGTGGGTTTGCATCTGGTGTGGGGACGCCATGGATGCCCGTGGAGGGGGTGGCCCCGCACTGGGCTCCCCCTGACTGTGGCACAGAGCCGGGGGCCGGGGCCAACGCCAGGAGGGCTTGGGGAGCCCAGCTCGCCTGGGAGACCCCCTTGTGGGGAGGGGGCAAAACTTGGGCACCAACTTCTTCCTCCTCGGTGGCAGGAATTTTGAGGTCAAAGAGAAATGATACTTTGTTGGCTTTGTTTGTTTCTCGTGGGTGCGTTTGGCGGGTCTCCCTTTGGGAGGGGGGCTGGGGGGACCACAGTGTGACGTGCACCTGCAGCACTCCGGTCTCTCGAGCTCGTCCTTCTCTCCTCTGTCCCTCCTCCCGTCCACGTTCTCCTTCCTCATCTCCGAGACATACGTGCGCTGTATGTACATACCAAGGCTCCTTTCCCGACATATAGACATATATTGTGTGGTTTCCCCTTTCTTTCCTTTTTTTAAGAAACAAAACTATGGAAATAATACCCCAACAGATGAGCGCAAATGTATTATTGTAAAGTTTATTTTTTTTAATGATGTTGTCTATAATGGGAACTAAAGGAAGTCGACCCCCAGAGTCTGGCTCCGGTCGGGCCGACTGGGCTCCGGCCGGGGTCCCTGTCGCGTCGCGCTTAACCAAGACTCCAATAAACGTACTAGGAAGCAGCTGCCTCCGCCTTGCTCCAGCCTTCCTTCGTCCCCATGTTGTTCTTCATTCAGTGCCACCTGCTGGCTGGGGCTCTCGGGGGCCTGGGGAGATGTCTGTGTGCGTGTGTGTGCACCCACGTGTCTCACCCATGTGTCCACGCTGTGGGTGGGGGGACCCCTGTTGGGAGCTGGTTTGATGCTCCAGGGTCGGAGGGTCCCGGCTGCCCGGAGCCTGCTGGGCCGTTCTGTTCCCTCCTCGTCACCTTCCGGATGAGCACGGCGCCTGCGGCTCCCAGACGCACACAGTGCAGGAGCCTGGGGATGGCGGAAGGAGAAACAACTGACATCACACCTGGGGTGTGTTTTGTTTTCAGGCTGTCTGGGTGACCCTGGTAGGTGGCTCTGTTAGCCTTACACAGAGTGGAGAGCTGTGTCCCCGGGGACTCCGGCTTACGTGAGGTATGCGATGGTGACAGCAGGGCCCTGGCCTCTGGGGTCCCACCAGAGAAGGAGAATGACTGTGAGTGTTCTGGGGTCAGGGTCCAAAAGACGTCTCCCTCCGTCCCCTCCTTCCTTCCTTGTCCAGGTGCCACTCAGACCCCACCTGGTCACTGGGCCTGTCGTGCTCCCCCAGAGAGACTGTCCCAGGAGAGGACTGGGAGGCTGCCTGCTGCCGAGTGCGTGTGTGTGCATGTGCGTGTGCGTGTGCGTGCTTACACGTGTTCATGTGCACGTCTGAGTGAGTGTCCACGGCAGGAGGCAGGAGGGAAGACAGGCAGGTGAGAGGACATTCCTACTGTCAGCCTGGCCTTCAGGGCTGCATGCGATCCCATCCTGTCCCCAGCGGATGATGGAATTCATTTTCCAGTCTCCCAATCCTGGGTCCCCTCACATGGCTCTTGTTTCTGGTTAAACATGTGTTAGTGACATCTGCTCCTGGTGGTGATCACCATGGCGTGTTTCATTCTGTCCTCTGCACGGAGGGAGGACACTGGGCTGGTCTGCTCTCTGCCCAGCTACCACCGGCCTTACTGTGGGTGCAGGTGGTTGTGGCGTCCACTTGGGAATCCAGGTTCCCTGCAAACAGCAAAGACTGGGCTTCATTGCTGTGCCCTCCCCAGCACCCCGGCACTTGTGAGTGTCTACAGTAACAGCCCAGCCACAGATGCAGGGCTGCGTGTACCTTTGTGGCCTTCACAAGGGAGATTACTGGGCCACGGGGAGGGAGTTCTGTAAACAACGTCATTAAATCAAGTGCAGTGTAGACTTGGAGAGAGGAGAGAGGTGGAAGGGAGGTGCTGCCCCAGGGTGTGGGCCCCTGCCGAGGCCTTCCTGGTGGCCCAGGGGAGGATGGGGGTGGACATTGCACTCCAGGGTTTGCCATCCTGACCTTGCTGGGATTGGTAACCACCTTGTTGGGAGTGGCTTTGGCTGGAAGATGCCTCTCCAGCTAGGATCCTGCCCGCTTGAACCTGGACTGCCCTTGCCCGGGGGCACCGCAGTTAAGAGGAGAGAGCAGAGCAGACATTTGAGGATCGAGCAGACCTGGGTTTGAGTTCTGGATCCAACCTGACCAACAGGGTGACCACGTCAGTCTGAGCTTCCGTTTTCTCATCTGTCAAATGGAGATGGCGGTCCTGTCCTCACAGGACCAGTGTCAGGATTCAGTGGGATGCCCTGCCAGGGGCCTGGCACGTGTGATGCTCGGCCACCCCATCTGCCCAGTGGGTACACTGTCCGGGCCTCCCTCCTCTTGGCAGCAGGAGGAGCCGCACCCCCTTCTGACCTTGGAGCTTCCACCTTCCTCTTCCTGTCTGTGTCCTAAGAAGCTTTCGTGGATTCCCTGTGGCAGACAAGGGAACGTGACTGTGCTCTTGGAAGCATCGCCAAGTGCAGCTGAGAGGCAGGAAGAGAGAAGAGGGGAAAAAGGAAACTTCCTTGTATTTGTAAATCAGAGTTGATTGATCTTCGAGTCACTGGGGACGTTGGCTACAGAACATCCAAATGTCACTCTCTCTGCAGTCCCGTGACTGGCGGCCCCTCTCCACGCACGAAGGCAGGGGACATGCCGCCAGGGCAAGTGCACCAGCTCGAAACCGAGACCAGGAAGCATCGATTGGACGTGGGGGCTGAGCTGGGGGGATGTCGGCGCCTACAGGAGGAGGCTGGCGTGGGGTCCCCCGATCAGGCCTGAGGCAAGAGCAGAGTGGATTTCACTACCTTGGGCTCTAGGGAGCTCCCTGCAGAGAGGGAGCCCCAGGCTCCCAGAGCCAGCTCTGGGTGTGAGGTCTGAGCCACCCCTGTGCTTTCCCATACAGAAAAAGGGCTGGCAATGAGGTTAGAGTCTGATGACATATTATAGTTATCTCCTTTCCTGGAGGAGTCTGGGGTGTACTGGAGAGTGTCAGGGGACCCATGTTCAAACTCTGGCTTTGCCATCCATCAGCTAAGTCACCGAACTTCTCTGAGCCTCAGAAAGGTTGCTCTAGGTCAGGGATGGGCAGACTTTCTCTGTAAAGTGTCGGATGGTGAATTTAGGCTTGCAGGCCAGGCTGTCTTGCTTGCAACAACTAACTCTGCACGAAAGCAGTCGTAGGCAATATGTCAACGACTGGGCATAGCCGTGTTTCAGTAAAACTTTATTTAAAGAAACAGGCTCAGGCCAGATTTGTTTGGCTCAGGGGCCGTTGTTTGCCAGCCCATGCTCTGGACGACCTCTGAGGCCAAGCTCTCAATCCCAGGCAGGTGGACTGCAGAGTGTCTGACGGTGGCGGGGCTGAAGTCATCCTTAGTTGGAGGAAGAGAGAGGGCAGGCCCACCCATTGTGCAGGGGGAGGTGAACTGGAGAAAGAGACAGCTGGGAGGAACCTGGGGAGCAAGGGGAGTCCAAGGAGCCTGTGGGCCACACACACTGGTGCGGGCTGGGTCATAGTGGCTGTGAGCACCACTGTGAGGTCGTGCTCTGCCCAGGGTCACAGGTCAGCAGGGCAAAGGGGCTGAAATCCAGGCACATTCAACTCACCCATCTGCACACTCCCGCTGGGCCCCACCCCTGACTAGGGGCCTCATTCGTTCCCTGATTTGACAAAGGCTTCCACGTGTGCTGGCAGAGGACATGTGGCCCCCAGCAGGCAGAGCTGTCACTCTGGGGCAGGGGAGGGGTGAAGGGTCCTGGTCGCACAGAGAAGGCCCCGAGAGCCCTGCATGGCTGTCGGTGAGTCACTTACCCTCCCGGGACTCTGCCACCCTCATCTACAAAGGGAGGGGTCGGAGGGGCTGCGCCCCGAGCTTCCTGCGCCATGGGGCTCTGTGGTTCTAGGACTGCCAGCTGTTTCTGAACTCGCCGGACTGGAGCAAAATAACTTGGATGGAGACAGACAGGATTCATCTCCCTTTCAGTAAACACTGTCATCCCGCTTGGTTGCTCCAATTTTTCGCTGAGCTGGGGACTGCCACCCTGGAGCTCAATCTGGGCCTGGGACCTCACATCCTGGCCTGTTCCCTCTCCTTCAAGACACCATTTCTTGGGAAGCCAACCCCCAGGGCCACCTAGAGCAAGGGCGCCCACCTCCCTGGGGGTGGGCACACTTGAGTCACCTTGACCTGCATCCTGCCCAGCAGCCAGAGGTCACAGAGTCCCTCACACATGGACCACCCAGGCAGAAAGTGATTCTCATCAAACATCTCTGCGGGAGAGGAGTTTGCACAAGCACCTGGTGAGCCCGCCTCAGTGCACTGAAGCTCTAGCAGCTGGAAGAGAGCCTTCCAGAAAAACCCTTCCTTGGTTTTTCCTGCACAGAAGACAGACCCCTCCCCTTCCCTGCCCACCAACACGCAGGAAGGAGGCTGCCGATTTAAGATGAAGGAGCCGCTTTCGCCCTACTGCGTTTAAAACTCGGTGGGATGGTACCGGCTGGCCCTGTCCGTCCTTCACTTTCATCCTCGGTGGAAGATAAAAGGCCTTTTTCAGGGCCCCATCGACCTGAGATTACTCCTAATTCTTGTTTTGTTAGAGAGCTGGCTGAGTGTGAGCCCACATTGTCACCAGGGCTGTGTACTGAAGCGCTGTCCTCTGGGACACATGCTTATGGCATTGTACCCTGGGTGCCTGTCGGTGACTGGGCTGCTGAAACAACCTTCTCCTCTGAATGGGGGAGACGGGGCCTTACTGGCAGCTGGGAATGGTGATGACAGTGACCCAGGGGCATCCCTCAGGGTTCTGTTTGCCCTCTGACTCTGCCCCAGAGACCCCTCCCCTTGCCCCTCTCCTCACCCCACCCGCTGTTGTCAGGCCAGGGCCACCAACACTTCTGCATGCCAGTGTGGGCTTCCGTGCAGGCGTGGGACTCCGGGGACGACGTGCGTGCATGCCGATTAGGTCGCCCCTAGTGTCTGCATCCTGTTAGACATTCAGCTTGGCACAGACTAGGAATCCAATCACTCTCTTCCCGGAGTTCCCTTTCATCCTTTTTCTTTACAACTTCTTCCACCTGGCCGGCGTTCTGCCTCCACCTTCTAGAGCAGGCGTTGTGTGCGGCATTCGCAGTTCCCGGAGCAGGAAGGGCTGTTTCCCCCCCAGTCCTGAGCTCCAGGTCACGATTGCTCCTCCTCTCGGCTGTCTGGCCCCAGATGAGCATCACCTCGGGAGACCCGTCTGGCTCCGTCCCATCTTGCCTTCTGCCCACTGCCAGCCCAGGCCCCTTATCAGGGGCCTCTTCCCTCCAAGGGCAGTGAAGTCTGGAGAAGGAACCCACTGGGCACATTTCAGCATGTTAGGCGGCCTCCCTCCACCCGTGCAGTTTGCCCAAATACGGTTATGCTTTTTCCCCATTATTAACCTCTTCAAATTTCACTGTGCATTTTCTTGCATTTCGCTGCCAATCTGGGGCAAAACTCTATTCATTTGAATCAATTGGGAGGCTTTAAGGGAGACTCATCTAAATGAATAAAAAAATCTATATTATAAAATTTTGCATAAACAAAGACATGTAGTATAATCTCTTTAAAGTGGGACCCAGCCCTTACAAGGCCCCCCAGATAAGGCCTCCGTGTAAGCCCCTCTGTGGTCCGGCCCCACCGCCTTTCTGGCTTCTTCTGCAACTGCCCTCTCTTGCCCACCCTGCTCCAGCCGCACGGAGCTTTCAGTCGGAGCCAGCGAACACCGTGGTTTGGACCCGGTAGGGTTTGCGTGAGGGTGCCTGGTGAGACGTTCCAGGGTGGGGAAGAGAGTGGCTGCCGCGGGGACCGGGACATCTGCGGAGGCAAGTTCAGTTGAGTTCCTCTGCAGGCAGCCCGTCTTCTAATCAGCACGCAGCCGTCTGGTTCCTCCATCCTGTCCCTCCAAATAACCGCACGTCCTGGTTTACCCAGCCTCACCCTCCTTTTTTTTTTTTTTTTTAAATGATGTTCCAAGAGCAAAAATACCACCCGTCTACAAGACTCTTTCTGCATTGGCACTGGGAGTGCGTGCTTGTTCTGCGCGGTGGCCAGGAGTCTCGGTGAACGAACTGGGAAGTCGGCCAGGGAAGGTCCCAAGCCTGGGCCCGGGAGGGCGGAGGGGGCAGGGGAGGAAAGGGGAGAGTTAATGATCATAGAAAGTGGGACATCAAGGGGGGCATCGAGCCTCACTCTTCAGGTACGTGATTGAGAAAGGCCGTGGCAGAGGGCAGAGGCGCTTGTTAGAAATCATTGGGCCATTATAGCCGAGATCAACAGCTGCCTCTCAAAATGGGGAGGAAATAGCTACGATCCCAAGAGCACGCTCACATGGAGAGATCCCCATGTGCCTGGGTGAACCAGCACCGCCTCCTAAACAGCCCACGTGGGTGAGCAGCCTCCTCATCAGAATGATCTTTCTCCAGCCATCAGCGATTGGGACTGTGGGTATTGGTCAGAGCCAAAGGTCAGGGGTCAGAGGCAAAGGGGAAACACCTGACTAGCTGAGCTCAAATTCAAGCTCTTCCGCTGCTGGTCAGGGGCCACACAGTTGCTGACTTTTTTAAAGACAGAGGATGAGGGAGACACCGAAACAGTAAGCCCTGGGTTTTAACTTTTCTAAATTTACATTAGAAGTCATGGATTTAAAAAATGCTTAGTGTGTGCATGACACTGTACTGTCCTCTCTGGGGAGGGGACGTTCTCCTGGGGGGACAGGCCCTGCAAATGGTGCTGCCTCCTGGCGGGGTTGAGGGGCCACAGGTATTTTCTGTTCCCTACGCTCTTATTCTTCAGTGAGCAGACAATCGTGGGGTGTGTGTATACCAGTGGGATTCGTGTGTGTGTTTGTGTGTGCAGACAATTGTCGGGTGTGTGTGTGCACGCACACACCTAGAGGTTTCTCATTGGCAAAGCTAGAGGGCAGGTGGAATTGTTTATTCTTTTACAATTCTCTGAACCAAATCTTGAATTCCTTTGGGGGAAGCTGATTGACTAACAAATCAGAGGGAAGAGGGCTGGAAAATGATCAGACCATAGGGAAGGGGCCTCCTGGCCCTGGCCCTGTATCAACCCAGCTGTGTGTGGTCTGCGGTGACCACGGGGCCACCATCGCTGCCCTTCCCTGCCCGTCCTGGGAGTGATGCCACTTTTCCTATGATCACTTGCAACTAGTGAAGAATTTCCCTGGGCCTCTCATTTGGGCTTTAAATAAGGTCATTAATAATTATTTGCACGTGAACTTGGAAGAAATCAATGGAAGAGCGGACAGGAAGCGGGGGAGGCCCCTCAGAGGCAACAAGGGGAAAGATTCTCTCTCTCCTGTCCGTCGAGGAGTTTGCCTCATAATAAAACATGGATGGGATTTCGGACACCACATCCCTTTGGATGGGGACCAGGATGCGTCTTCCCCTTGTGTCGCGCTGCAGTTGCCAGCAAGTACGACACGACCAGTTGGAGTTCTTCCAACAGTAGTTTAATGAGGCACCTACAACAGTTACATGGCGAGAAACCTCGAACAGGAAATGCAAGCTGCTTTTATAGCCCCGGATAGGTGTGTCCCACAAGCGTGTCCCACAGGGATAGGTGGAGGGCCTGACTACGCATGTCCTGGGCGGATACACTAGGAGGCCTAGACCGCTCCCCACAGCTCCCCCTTTTGTTTTTGCCTCATGGTGAACGGAAGCCCCAGTCCGGATCTAGGGTCACAGTTCACCAAGGGGCGTATGGTCACCACTCTTCAGTGCAATGAGCGAGAGCTCATGAAGGTGCAAGGGCTGACCACAAAACAGGGGTCGCGCGCCCTTCCCGGTGCAATGGGGACAAGCCCTCGGGGTGCAAGGGCCACGCCATGCTGTCAAGGGGAAAAGCGGTAGTTGCCGTCCGTATGTAACATGCTTATCCACACTCCAGGAGGAGAGCCCTCATGAAGGGCAGCAAAGGCTTGAGCCATGACCACTCGATCCCTTTGTTGCTGCCAACGGACACGCATGAGCATCCAGAACACGAGGCCAAAAGCAAGACATCCCAGCAGGCCCAGGGATCCAAGACCTGCCCATTCCCGAACCCCGTGTAGAAGCGACAAAAAGGTGGGGAGGCGGCCATCAGTAAGCATAGGATCTAACCGGGTAGAATTAATATGGGTGATTTCTAGTTGTAACTGAGTGGCTAGCTTGGAGAAATTGGCAGACCAAGAGCCCTGTAACAGCCGAGAAAGCTCTTTAGAGAGATTGGCCGCCTGGGAAAGGTTAGAATATGGGATCGAAGTAATACACAATCCCGGCAGTCGTCGCTCGCAACCAAGCTGGGCGAGCTGTACCAAACTGTCCACCTGTTCTTGAACCAAGACCACACGTTGATTTAGGAGCATAATCCCTCCCGCCAGGTGTGAGTTGATAGAGCTTTGTGTGTCCAAGGCAGTTGCTACCGTTGCTGACAGGTTATTTAGGACCTGTGCCGTTTGTACGGCGCCCGCCGCCGCGATCGAAGCGGCGGTAAGGGCCGCAGCGGAGGCCGCTGCAATAGCAAAGACAAGAGCTGTCACGCCAAAGTCCCTACGATGTCGAAAGAGAACCAACGAATCCGGTGCGTCAACCGGCCAGGGGACGTACCGGGGCATGCGTGCAACCACGGCCATCCTGTGTTCTGAGGCATTCCAGCAACGTGTATACGTGCAGTTTACGGTTGAGCAGTTAAGGGTGGCCGTATGGTTTTCCAGGCGGGCCACAATCCAGATGAATGGAGGCCAGAGACAAACAGGCGTGGGACCGAAGGTCACGTTGGAAAACTGAGCGCCTGACGCAGCGGTCTCAAATGTTCACAGTTTTGTGTAACACAGGCCACATCCCTGTCACAAAAGTCCCATTAGCAAAGGTCCCGTTGCGGGGACGCGGCCGGTCCACCCAAGCACCCGTCTGGTTGGCAAGAAGTATACAGGACAGGTTGCCGTTAGTCAGGATAATGGTAGTAAAGCACAAGGACCCAGCAAGGATATAGGATTCATTGCCGGGAACCGCTCCAGACTCGTTGGACCACGGGAGGTAGGGAAGTCCTAGGGAAGCATTGGTAATAAAGAACCGGGGGAATATCTGCGAATCATGAGACACCGGCAGGGGTCTCGGGAATACAGGCAGGATGGCCCAACGACGTTTCGCCCTGGACAGCACTCCCAGGGCGAGGAGGGTCATGGTCAGGGAAAGCAGAATCCGCCACAACAGCATCGTCGTCAGGAGCCGGCGAGGAAGCAGCAGGATGACTGAGGCGTCGAGTGAGGCGTGTCGGAACCCAGATAGGGTCCGGGGCGTCCTGTGGAAAAACACAAACAGCTCCCCTGGATCTGCTGAGAATCAGATCCGGTCCTTTCCATTGATTACAAAGCACATCTTTCCACATCACCCGCTCGGAAAGGGGGGGGCCAGGATCCACATGGCGATCTGCCGCCGAGCGACCACGGTCATCCAGCAGCAAAAAATTTAAAGTATATAGAGTAAGAGATAGGGCAGATTTGGGAGACCTACCACCGCCCAAAGCCCCAGCCTCCCCCTTTTGTTTTTGTAAGTTGACTTTTCTCCGAACCCGGTCGGACATGAAAGATGTACCTCCCCCGCCATCAACTGGTGGGGGAGGGGCGGAGGCATACGGAGGCGGGCGATAACGCTCCGCCTCATACGCCGCCACCGCCTCCTCCAAGTCCGCCTTATCGGCCGGAGAAAGCTCCGCCTCCCTCTCGCGAGACGAGGAAGAAGAGCGGGACAAAGAAGAGGAAGAAGAAGAAGAAGACGAAGACAGACGGAGGGCGGCCATTTTACAAGCCACGTCCTCCCTAGATAACGGGCCGGGCAACGGGCGTCCCCGTCGCCTTCCTGAGCGCCCTCCCTTGCGGGCGGCTCCCCGCTTTTCTTCCGACCGGGTTCTCGAACGCCCCGGCCGGTCCGGACCACCCTTATCCCTTTCTGACATACTATCTTGATAGTCACTCAGAGCCTGCTGCCCCTGCTGCACTTGAATACTACAAGGAGAGTCCTCTAGGCAGGTGCGCACCAATGCCCAAATAGGAAGGACGCACTCTCGAAGGGGCCCAGTAGCATGGGCACAGCGAAGGTCCTTCTCTAATTTATCCCAGCTCGGAACGGTGAAAGAGCCCGAGTGGAGAAACCATGGTGCCACACGATCTACTTCCTGCATAAAATGCCGTAAGACACGCTCGGGGATTTTCAACTCTCGTGCAGCCAAAAGCTCCTGTAGAGCACGGAGCAGCTGGGCGCTCGGGGAATTTCCCATAGTGAAGCACGATCAAAGGTGGGGGTCCAACTCTACCTCTACTACTGCGGTTCTGAACTCACCTCTAATGAGGTCGTCTCTGCCTGGCGCGAGAGTTCCCGGGTTTCGGCACCACTTGTCGCGCCGCAGTTGCCAGCAAGTACGACACGACCAGTTGGAGTTCTTCCAGCAGTAGTTTAATGAGGCACCTACAACAGTTACATGGCGAGAGACCTCGAACAGGAAATGCAAGCTGCTTTTATAGCCCCGGATAGGTGTGTCCCACAAGCGTGTCCCACAGGGATAGGTGGAGGGCCTGACTATGCATGTCCTGGGCGGATAAACTAGGAGGCCTAGACCGCTCCCCACACCCTTGGGGATTCTGTGTGTGGCCCTCAGAGTTGTACGGAAGTGGGTGGGCTCCTGAGGTGGGTGGCAGGCAAAGGTCCGCACCGCTGGGATTTAATCATTAGTGGGGTCCCAGGAGGATAAACAGTTCCTTCTGCTGGACCCTGGGGGGAAAGGGAGTCAGGAAAGCAAGGCTGTGGTCCCTGTCCTGGTCTAGGTCACTTGCCTTCTGCCTGCCTCAGTTTCCTCTTCTGTCAAATAAGTGGTTTGGACCAGCCCGTTGGGCAAACAGCTCCAGGCGATGTAGAGCGAGTGGGAGGGTAAGCCGTGTATGTCCAGTTTAGCAAGATGGGCTGTCTCCATGTGGACCCGCTCAAATTTCAGGTCCTTCAATAAGCTCCAGCTACATGGCATTGGGGAGCCACTTAACCGCTCTAAGTCTCAATTTGTCCCCTGTAAAGGGGGTTAAGTGACATTTTCTTGGAAGAGTTGGGAGTATTGAATGAACCAATGTGCATGGGGTGCCCAGTGCAGGGCCCGGCACATAGCAGGCTGTTAAGAAATAAATGCCCTTTAGATTTCCTTTTTCCTTGTGTCCTCACTGCCCGCACCTACACTCCTCTTGTTCCACAGTAAAACCAAGTTTGAGAATAGGAAAGCCACATAAGGAGATGAAGGTAGTTTGATTCCCTGTGCGAATGTGTCCACTGGAGGCCATCTTAGCATTCTACTCTTGGCTCTGTTGGGGGCTGCTATTGTCACAGCCACTTCATAAAGTTTTGCATCATGGAAGCCCCTTCTGGAAGACACTGTCCAGGATTTATGATGTCCCTTAAATACGGATATGTATGATCTTAGACCTTAGGGCCAGAAAAATAAGCAGATCTTGATGTTAGACCAGTATGCAACAGATCATATTTTCCCTTTTTGCTTTGGTTGCCAGGAAGCTCAATTAAATTTGTGCACTCAAGAGCCATAATATTCAAATATTTATACTACCCAACTTCCTTTTATAAATCCTTCAAGGAAACCTTCTCTGGCTCTGCAAGTGTGGGAAAGAGGCCTGCTTCAATGCTCCTGGGCAACCTGTGCATACCTCTACCAGAAGGTACTCTCAGGCCAATTGTCACATTCTGTTTTTCCCAGCACATGCACACATGTGCACACGCATGGACATATATGCACACACACATGCACACACACACACATCCCTTTCAGTTCCTTGAGGCCAGAGAGTGTGTCTTTCAGCCCAGCACACCCAGCACAGAACACTTGATATCTGCAACTTAACAACAATATACTCTGCAAATGCTCATTGAAGGATGAGGTAAATGAAAGAGCAAATGGTTAAAGAAAGCATTTTAGTCCCAATTTCAGGTATAATTAATTACCCTTCCCTTCCTACTCTATGGGTTTTGATCTTTTACATTTTGATCTTTTACAGTGATTGCACAGCTTTTATTAGGAACACAGCTTCAAAGCTTTGTGGCATTATGCAGGGTGGGGGTGTAAGTACTATGAATGAATAAACAACTGCATATCTCTTCTTTGCCCACTCCAGCCAGCGAGCTCCTGGTGCTCGAGAACGTAGACTCAGGAGTGAAGCAGGACGTGCCTTTTTGTTCCACCCTGTCACTTAACAGCTGTGTGAACTTGGGAAGTTCTCCGCCTTTCTGACTTTCTGTTGCCCCTTTTTAAAATGGAGGCAGCGATCCTCCCCCAGAGGGTAGTGAAGATTAGACAGGAGCATGCAAGTAAAGTGGGTAACAGGGTGGTTGGTCTATAGTAAGTGCTCAGCCAATTTTTACGATGAGTGAATTCAGAAAGACTCCAGTGCCGTGCGATGATGTGCCCAATGAGTCCTGCCATCCTAACTTAGACGTGAGCTCCCTGGGGCCAGACGCCTTGCCTGACACTCCTCTTTTGCAATCTTGACCACCTCGCTTGGTGGGGCCCCATTGGCTCTGAAAATCCCGGAATGAGCCTCTGAACACCACTGGAGAGAACGTCCGGGCATTCCATGTGGTGCATACACTCGCAGCACACAGACCTGGGAGGGGCCTTTGAGACCAAGGGGTCTGAGTCCCTATTGTACAGTAGCAACTGGGGTCTAGGTGGGTGCTGGTCTGGAACGTGGGCTCCCGGCATCAGGCAAGAGTGCCTTCCCCCCACTGTGTTGCTCCACCTGGGCGTCGGCGGGGCTGCTCCCTGGGGACACACTGCACCTGGCCCAGGAGAGCAGCCCTCCCAGCACATGGCCTCGGCCAGGTGGGCTCCAGGCTGTAGCAGTGAGCCGTGGTGCAGGCGTGGGGTTTTATGTTTTCGAGGTGCTGTTTCACAGCCATGATCGTCCTCACAGGGCCGATATGCAGTAGGTGGGTGGGTGTTTTCATCTGGATTCCCTGTGGGAAGCTCTAGGGCCGGAGAGGTCAAGCGATGGGTCGGAGCTCCCTGGGCCGGCGAGTGGCAGAGCTGCGCAAAGACTGCAGTCTGCAAGCCCTGGTCTGTGCTCTCTGCCCTGTGCCGGGTGCAGATGCTGCTGGGGACGGTGTCTCTCGGTGGGTGCCACCCCTGGAGCTTGCTCTGAAGGTCAGAGGCTGAACCTGACCAGTCCAGCCCATGGAAGCTGAAGGAGCCTGGCCTTTTGGCGAGGCCACCTTTGTCCTCGGCTGACATGGTACGACGGCATCGAGGGAGGCTGGGGAGAACTTTGAAGGCCTTGATTTGTCTCCGGGGCTGGGTTCAAAGTCAAAAGCTCCAACAGGCAGCGTTGCCAAAGACGGTATTAACACCGTGGCGGTGGGGGGGAGGCCGCGTGGGGAACCCAAAGGCCTGAAGTTTGCCTCTGTGGCTGTATCATGTACACACATGCCACTTCACTCGGAGCAGGCACTGGGCACACGCATGGATCGGCATTCAGCAACTTTGCCAGTGTGAACCGCAATATAAAATTAAATCCACATTCATGGGCTTTTAAAGCATAGCCTCTTTCCCCAGCAGCTCTCTACGAAGCCCTGGCCGATTGACAGTCTATGCGATAACTCACTCCGTATTGCCGAGAGCTGGGTGTGACCCTTAGCTAAAAGAAGCACATGTCTCTGCGCCCGGACAGAGCAAGTCTAGCTCCCTGCGTCCTTAAGACAAAGCAGGCACCGGCCCCTCCACCCCAGTGACCTACGTTCCCTCCTGTTCCTCTGGAATTCCTTGCGGCCAGGGGCTGGAGATGCAGGGAAACATATTTATTCATTCAGCAACTTTTATGCAGAGCCCGAGATGTGCCGGCCGTGCCGTAGCCTGGGCTTTCGCTTCCGAGTGTGGGCAGCTGTTGCCCACAGACCTTTGCATGCTGGCTCCATCCTGACACCTTCCCAGGGAGGGAAGACACACTTGGCAGCCCCCCGGGAAGACCCCCGAGCCTCGGCCTATCCCTTTTCCCTTGGGGTTGGCAGGCTGCTCTCTGAAGGTTTTAGATCAAGTCTGGCCTAGGAAGGCACATCCTTTCCTGCGACTTGGGCTAATGCAAGCAACTTTCTCTGTGGTCGCCTTCCAGAGAATGACTCAGGCCTTAGGGGCTGTTTCTTCCACTGATGCTGGGGAGCAGGGCCGCTAATTATTCGCTGCCTCGGTTACGTAACCAGGCCTTTGTCAGCCGTTTTCTGATGGGACCTTCTGTGAAGTTGGGGTTTGCTGTTCAGTAAGCATTTCTGATGAATGCTCTGGAACGCCTGTGGAGCTGAGAAGGAGGAGGAGGAGGAGGAGGAGGAGGAGGAGGAGGAGGAGGAGGAGGAGGAGGAAGGGGAGGGTTGGTCTTGCTGTCTCAGGGGCAGCAGAGACATAAGTGGGCCCATGCAGTTCAAGCCCATGTTGTTCAAGGCCTGCTGTATATTATAACCTTTATACTTTGCCAGACTCCCCTTGTCTCCTCCCTGGGGAATCCTGATGGCTCCAGAGGGTCCCCTCCCCTCCCACACAGCGATGTCCCCCTTCCCGCCCCCAAACCTCGTTCCAGAGAAACTGATAGAAGGTGCCTCAAAGACATTCCTCTAGTCCTCCCTCCCTTCTAGGAAACACTCCCTCGCTCTTGCGAGGCGGAGGAAGAGCCTCGTCCTGAGAGTGGGCAGGTCACCGCGACAGCCCAGTGGCCCTGCGATGGGGATTTCTTGGTTCCAGGCCAACTCCCCTTGCCCTCTTTCTCAGAGCTCGCGGGCTGCGGGTGGCAGGCACTCTGCTGCGTCACCTCCTTGCTGCCTATGGATCTGGGCACAGGGGCCTTTTTCATCTTGAGGGTTTTACAGCTAATCTCCGTGGGGGCACCAGGGAGGAACCCACGTGTGACCACAGGGCAGAGCAGAGGTGGTCTTGTCCTTCGGAATCTTGAGGCTGTCTCTGCGAGCTGTCTAGAAACGAGGAGAAGTGAGGACCGGGGGAGCCTCTGGCCGAGGAGCTTCCCAGCCAGGCTCGCTGTGGACCCGCAGCCCGAGGGGCAAGATGGCTGGAGAGCTGTGCTCTGAGCCGGGGGGCCAGTGCCTAGCTCGAGGGGCTCAGGCCCTCCAAAGCCTGGCCCTTTGCCCCGACCCTCTCCTGGCCTTGATTTTCCAGCTCCTTATATTATGTTTTTTTTTTTTTTGTATTGGGAGAAAATGTCTGTTGCCTTTCTGCTCCTCTCTAAAGTCCCCAAGGACTAATGAGAGGCTGTCTTGGAAAACCTTGGAGTTTTTGATATGCTGTTGACAACTGGGAACTGAGACAGAGGTGGGGTTTGCCAAGCCCCAGCCTGCGGTAGGGACTGGGTGGGAGGTGCTGGCAAGAGCAGCTCCACGTCTCCCCCCACCCTGCCCCGCCTGGGCTCCGCCTGTGACCCCCACGCCAGGCTTGGCAGCAGGGCCTGGAGACACATCGTCTTGGAGGGTGGAGGGAGGAGAAGTAGCCTGAGACCGGGCAGCCCGTTCTCCTCTGGGGGCCTCAGTTTCCTCCCCAGTAAAACAAGGGGCTACTCTGGAGGTGCTCCCCAGCTGGGGCTCCCTCCTGCCTAGCCCCACCCAGCTGGGACCTCTCTCTGGCAGACATCCGGGGTTGGCACACCCGTAGGAAAGGCAGCTTCCCTCGGCCCCTTGCCCGAGGGGGCGAGCAGCATTGGCATTGCCAGAGTAAGGGATGCAGGGCAGGGAGGCCTGAACGGGAGGCGCCCGCTGATACTGTCCCAGTCTGGCGCTGTCCCCAGGCGGGCAGCGCCCTGCAGCCTATGGGAGGCTGCCACCCA
Organism: Eulemur rufifrons; assembly: GCF_041146395.1. Lineage (NCBI taxonomy): Eukaryota > Metazoa > Chordata > Mammalia > Primates > Lemuridae > Eulemur > Eulemur rufifrons. Next base: position 9,119,045 of record NC_090994.1, read on the forward strand.
CCCCCACCTCCGCCCCGCTGCCGCCCCCGCTGCCGGTCTGTTCCATGGCTTTGCTCCCTCAGCACCCAGGGAGAATAAACAATGCCTGGAACCTTCAGCCACATCTGGAAACAGACGGCTGTTCCTCCCTCCATTATTTTCTGTAAAGTTTGCAGGCGTTCAGGCCGCATTTCCTGCCACCCCCGCGCTGGCTTGGCATTTCTCCCAGGTGCCTGCACCAAAGCACCAGGAGAGACCAGGCTGGGCGCTGGGGACCCTGTGGCCCGGGTGCAGGGGGACCCTGTGGCCCCTTTCCTTTCTTCCTCCTCCAGCGGGAGCCCTGGGGAGTCTGGGGGGACTTCTAGGGATACCCAGGCTGTTAGGGAAGTTCTCACGTTTACTGGTCCCAGAGGGCCGTGAGGAACGACAATCGGACTTTGAGGGAGCTGCTGCTCACAGGGGAAATCCCTGCAGCCAAGGCTGTCTTTGCAACCTGCCCATGTTCCTTCCTGTGTTCTCTCCCGATCTCTTAGGCGTCCTCTCTCTTTTGACCCCACTGTCATCCCTCACACTAGCTGGCATAAGCCCCTGCTTCCTGAGGTCCCCACCACAGCACCCTCCTCCCAAGTGACCCGTGCTCCTTTATTCTTTCAATGACATTGAGTGACTTTTAGGTGCCAAGGAACACGGGGACAGAGTGGTGAAGGGGCAGCCAGCTCTGCCTTCGAGGAACCGATTGTCAAGTGGAGGAAAAGGTCATTGAGGGAGCGATGACCACAGTGTGATAGATACTGCTTGGTCTGGACACAGCCCACGGCATTCTGCAGAAGCTTCTGGAAGGAAGAGACATAAATGTTCCTTCTCTTTCCCCCAAGCTTGTCTTCCCAGAGTATTCTTATGCTTGGAGACGAGCAAATGAGTGGGGAGAATTCACCGACGCATGGATTCGTTCTGTCTGGGCTATTTCCACCTTACACAGAGGACCTTGTTAACCTCACCGGAGAACTGTGTGTCCTGGGGGAAAGGACCTTCATGTGGCCCTTGACGTGCTAGTTTCTGCACTAGTTTCGACCCACACCTCCCTTCTGAAAAGCTGCCTGATTCTCATAGAGATGATCAACACATGGGTGGGTGTGTGTGTGTGTGTGCGCGCACGAGAATGTTTAAATACCATTTTTGGAGGGAGGCTGGTATTGGGAGTCCAGAAACCTGGACCTGGGCTGCTGTTCATTAGCTTGGTGGCCTGGGGTGAATCGTCACACCTCTCAGGACCTCGATTTCTTTGCAGAAGGTAACGCATCTACCCTGTCTACTTTGTGCAAAAGCTGCCGAGAGAGGATTAGAGCGCGTCTGTGTAGGTGCTGGATGAAGGCTCAAAAAGGTCTCCTCTAAGTGCCAGGGGTCACCCTGGCTTATCCTCACATGCTCGGCAGGTTGGGACTGATGATAAACTGGGGTCCCCTTCGCCCATGTCCCCTAGGATCCCCCCTCCTGTTTCTGTGGGTTCCTTCCTGGCTGTCGTGAGCTTTGGCTTCTGACATTGCACCGGAGGAGGAGAGCCCTGGGGGTACCAAGCTGCTTCCCCCAGGGCCAGAGAATGACCCACCCCTGGCTCTGCATCTCCCCTGGGCGTAGAGGACGGTCAGGCCCAGCTCCCTTTCTCACCTTCGGGGCATCTCTGATGTGTAACTGACACTCGAGGGCTCCCCCGGGGGAGGGACTGGGCTGACATCATCCACAGGGGAATTTGCCTGGAACTCCACTTGTGCTTGGCTTCTCCCCCGTCCTTGACAGGTGTCTCTCTCTCCCTCACAGGCTTCTCCTGGGGGGCATTTCCTTATGATGTCACTGGAGAATGGATCCTGACCTCCCGGTGTCAGGGTCTGTCCCTGGGGAGGTTGACCTTGTGGGGAAAACCTTTTAGAGATTATGAGCTGTTATGTTTTAGCAAGGCAAAAATGGTGAAGAAGGAGAAATGGTTGAACAATCATTAAGCACCTACTGTGTGCTAGGCACTGTGCTAAATGGCTACTATTTCACCTGATACTTAGAAATCTATATGATTGCCATACTGCCCATTGTATAGTTGAGGAAACTGAGGCTCAGAGCATTTAAATAACACACCTTGATAATGAAGTCGGTTAAGTGACATCTGACCCCAGGTCTCAAACTCTTTCTGCTTCATTCTGTCGCCTCCCTGGTCTGTATGGGTTTGGGGTGCCTGGGGCTGGCTTGGGGGGTGCCTGTGAGCTGAAGGAGGCATCTCTCTTTAGGCCAGCCTGGGCCTGGGCACAGCTGAGTGTGGGACAGCCTTGGGGGCCTTTGGTTTCTCCTCTGGTGGGCAGTATGTACGTGTGACACTCTGCTACCTCTCCTGCCAGCCATAGGGCAGGGAGAGGGGAACCTCTGTCACCTTCTTTTCTCCCTGCCCTATTGAAAGAAAGGAGATACGGATGTCCTCCTGGGCCTGGGAACACTACGTGGCCTGGAGCCACTCCCTTTGTGCTTTCTGGGCCTCTGTTTCCCCACCTGTAAAATGGGCACGGCCATACCTGTGTAGCTTTGTTTCCAGAGTTGGCGGAGGGCAGAACGAGACGGCAGGCACTAAAGCTTAGCAGTGAGAATGGCCACACAGTCCCATAGACAGGCCGGGACTTCAAGTTTGGGGACTCACCTGCTCCGTACCTCTGCCTTCCTACTCCCGAGCTGCCCACGGGTGGGGATTAGAGTCCCCGCTGCAGGTGGCTGACCCCCTACAGGACAGCACCCCCTCCCGGCTCCCGTGCAGTCGGCCTGAGGCTTAAGCAGCCCCTTCCTGCCCCTCCCCGGGCAGCCTGTAAATAGCCAGTGCTGGATTCCGCACACACCTCAGTGGAAGGGGAATTATTTGCCAGATATACAGGGTCTGCGAGAAGGGCCTCTTATGAGTCAGTGTTCAAATATGTTACCGGCTCAATAAACAGAGGTTTGTTGTAAATTAAGGGAAAGAAGTGAGGTGCCTGCAACAGCCCTTGTTCATCTGCTGTTTTCTATTAGCAGCACTTTCCCCTAAGTCGTGCATAATTCCCTGGGAGCCGCGGGGCAGGCGGCTGGGCCGGGGGGATGTAGCTACACTGCAGTTGTTAGGTGGTTAGAGCCACACAATAAGGTCAAGAGATGGATGAGGGGGCCCCCAGGGGCTTGGCGGGGGCTTGGTGGGGCTCCCAGGAGGGGACAGGGATGCTTGGGTGAGGGCCAGGGGCAGCCTGGGCTCGGGCGGGGGCAGATCTGGAAAGCAAGGCTCTGCCTGTGATCGCAGGGGTGCAGTGGGGAAGCTGAGGGCAGGGTGCCGGGGGTGGCCCTGCGCGGGCTGGTGGGCAGGTGTTGGCGAGGTGTGGCTGTGCGCTGGCAGAGACAGCGGGTTGGCCAGGGGCTACCAGGACTCAGAGCGGGGGGCTTAGCCAGGATGAGAGGGGAGGAGTCCAAGGTGAGGACAGCTGTGAGGGCAGCAACACGTGCATAGAACCCAGGTGGAAATCCAACCTGGTGTGATTGCCTCTGAGAGAGCAGGCTGGCTGGCGGGTCTCATCCCTGCGAGGCATTTTCTGGCACTTTCTGCCCCTCAGCCAGGCCCCATAGGACCCCATCCCACCTGCGTCCCCCAATTCTGAGCCCTGAAGGAGGTGGGAGAGTCAGCTCTCTGGCTATCTGGGGGAAGAGTGTTCTATGAAGAGGGAGCAGTGCAAAGGCCCTGAGGCAGCAGCATGCCCAGTGTATGTGAAGAACAGCAAGGAAGCCGGAGTGGAAAGTGTCCAGGGCAGACCGGAGGAGAGGGTGTCTGAGGGGGGTGGGCTTGTAGGCCACTGAGCAGACTTAGCTCTTCCTGAGTGAAGTGAGGAGATGATGGAGAGTTTGGGCACAGGTGTGATGTGCTCTTAATGTTTTAAAAGCATTGGCATGGCTCTGTGTTGAGGATAGATTCTAGGCAGCCGAGATGGAAGACTGGAGACCAGTTGGGAAGTGATGACATTAACTCAGGTGAGAAACAAGGTGTCGGGCGAGGGCGTGAGAAATAGGGGCTGGATTCTGGAGGTATTTTGAAGGTGGAGCCAATAGGCTATCCTGATGGATTAGCGGGAGGAAGGGAGGAGTCAAGGTTGATGTTGACATTTTTGGCCCGAATAACTAGAAGAAATTAATGCCAATACCGTACAAATAGAATGTAGAGCTCTCAAACCAGCAGGGGGAAATTTTATCTGTCTATCCAGTGGAAAGAAGGAAAAATGAGCATGGGAAATGGAAAATGTGAAATAAGATAGCAAACGTAACTCTTAACATAGCATCAATTTACAATAATATAAATGGATTAAACTCATAATTCAACATAGAGAGACACTCAAGTTAGATTAAAAACAGAAGATTTAGGGAGACAAGAGATGCAACAAGAGGTTGAAAATAAGGGGTAGAAGAATAAATAGCTAGCAAATATGAATAGAAAATTTATAAGGAAAAAGAAAGAGGAACTATTCTAGTAAGAGGAATAAAAGATCACAAAACTATAAAAATAGTGAAAAATACATATTCACCTAGCAATATAGCCTCACAATATATGTGTGTGCGTGTACTCATACACCTGCACGCACAAACAAAAAGTAGCTGCAGAAATACAGGAATGAATAGATGAATCAACCATTTTATTTGAATATTTTTAACATATTCTTCTCATACATTTTAGAGCAAGCAGACACAATTTATGAAGTATATAGAAGATTTGAACAACTTGTTTAACAAGCTTAAGTGTGTATGTATAGTTATATGCAAACATATAATTTTATACTGAACAGAAACTACACATTCTTTTGATTATGCGTAGAACCTTCACAAAAATGACCACAAATGAGGGCACAAAGGCAGCCTCATTCAGTTCCAAAGAATCAACATCATGCATATCCTATAGACAATGTTTGCTGAACAATGTACAATAAAACTTTAAATCAGTAAAGAAAAGAAATCCAAAAACCTATATGTCTGGAAACAAACAAACAAACAAAAATGACAATAGTAAAAAGACTTTGGATTAAAGGAGAAATAATAAAGACAATTGCAAAATATTTAGAATTAAAAGGATGAATAAGTCACAGGGGGCAGAATTTGTGGGCCACTGATTAGGCAGCATTTAGGAGAAAAGGTCTAGCCTTAAACACATCTATCAGATGACACAGAATACTGCAAACAAATGAGCCATGCATTGATCTCAAGAGGCTGAAAAAGTAGCAACAGAAAAAGCTTCCAGAAAAAGAAGAAAATAATAGATGTAAAGGCAGACACAAATGAATAGCAAATTATAACAAAAAATCACAGAAGCTTAGCAAAGCTCAATGTAGATCTTTTGAACAGATTAAGAAGATAGACAAACCACTGGAAAGACTGATTGAGAAAAAAAAGAAATGTAATAAAACAAAGTCAGATTAAAAAAAAAAGAAAAATGACAGCAGATTTTTAAAAACTTAGTATAATAATATTACAAAGAAATATTATGGAGCACCAATAAATTTGAAAAAAATTAGATGAATTGGATACCTTTCTGGGAAAATGAGAAATGCCCAAATTGGCAAAGAATAAATAGAAAATAAGAACAGATCAGTAAGAAGTAAAAAAAAAAAATTAAGATCCTAGCCAGTGTGTCTCTTTAAAGACCTGGGCCCATACCCCTTTGGAGTTGAGTTTTACAAAGCATTTACAGAGAAAATGACTCCTATCTTGTAGAAGCTGTTCCAGAAAGTACAGAAAAAGGAACAAAGCAGTCTGATTCATTTAATGAAGCTGGTTTAATTGTTACTCTTAAAAGCCAGATGAGGACAAGGACAGGAGGAAAAAAATATAGGCCCATTTCACCTGCAAAAATAGATGAAAACAATACTAAATAAAACATTAGCTAACCGACTCCAGTAGGGCATTAAAAGCAATTGCCACAATCGTGCTGGTGGGTTTATGTAAAGAATGCAGGCTGGTTTAGCAGCGGAAAGGCTGGCAATTCACACATTTGTGAACCAAAGGAGGAAAAGAAATCATACGATTATCCCAAGAGTTGTAGGAAAAGCATTTGATGAAGTTCAGTATCTATTTATAATGACAATAATAATAAAAAGAATGAAGTTCAACACCAAAACAATAATCGTCATGGTAATAGATTTCTCAGGAAACTAGACTAGACAAGGACTTCCCTGACTCTAGAGAATCTGCGACCCCAAACAGACAGCAAGTCATGCTGATTGGAGAAACGCGAGCTTCACTGTTTTATTTTTTAAAAAGAAATCAACGTGCACAGCCAGATCTGTCTGGCCCCATGCTCTTCCTCTTCCGCTCTTTTCTGTTGTGCAGGGGCAAAGGCTGACACGTAGGCGGGCGCTAGGAATTTTTTTTGGAGGAGGATCCTTTTGGTTGATTATAAGAGAAACTCACTTTAATCAGTTCTGCAAAAAGTGGGGACTTGATCATAGCAATGACAGGGACAGAAGTATTAAATGATTCTTCTCCGACTGGAAGGGACCTTGCCTATGCCTCACCGGTCAGCAGAACCCTCCCAGTCTTGCCATTGGTTCCAGATGGCGCTCACTCACCACGAGGGATGGATGAATGAATGGGTCACTTCGTGTTGCTCGTCAGTGTTGGTGGCGAGGGGAGAGGGTGGTGGATTCTAGAAGAGACAGGCCATGCTGCTCCGCAGCTGCCATCTGGAAGTGTTTGGTAGAGGAAGGAGCACGAAGGGGCAGAGAGATGTGGGGCAGCAATTTTAAGGTGCTCAAAGCATTTTTAGAAATTTCTTCAAGTACGAGGTGCAGACCCCCTTTCCCGAGCACCTTTTTTTTTTTTTTTTTTTTTTTTTTTTTTTTTTTTGAGACAGAGTCTCACTCTGTGGCCCGGGCTAGAGTGAGTGTGCCGTGGCATCAGCCTAGCTCACAGCAACCTCAAACTCCTGGACTTAAGCGATCCTCCTGCCTCAGCCTCCCGAGTAGCTGGGACTACAGGCATGCGCCACCATGCCCGGCTAATTTTTTTTTTTCTATATATATTTTAGTTGGCCAGATAATTTCTTTCTATTTTTAGTAGAGACGGGGTCTCGCTCTTGCTCAGGCTGGTCCCGAACTCCTGACCTCAAGCGATCCACCCAACTCTGCCTCCCAGAGTGCTAGGATTACTAGGCATGAGCCACCAAGCCCCGCCCCAAGCGCCTTAATACAACCTTCCATCAAGAGCCATTTTTTTAATTATTGGGGCTTTTGGTGTTAGATAGGTGAGGTTCCCTCCGCCCTGTATGTTCCCATAATAAAGCAGAAGCCCCAAAGCCACATTTTATTCAGGCCACATAAGGACACAGGAACTCAGTCCTCCCTCAGTCCCTTGCGTCTTTGCATCCGGGCACTCACCGCACGCTGCGTTTGCTCTCCGTTTCCGGGTCCGTCTCCCCCCTCACTCTCTCTCTTCTCTCTTTCCGGCCCCCCTGGATCCGTGGAAATCTGGGAGTTGTGAATCAATTGTCCTGCATAAAGTGCGTGGAAATTTCATATCCTTAATTCAAGGGACCAACAGAGGCTGGCTGGTGCCTCTTTGACTCAAGTTCAAAGTCTTGTAAGAAGAGCTCTGATTTTCTCAGCCCAGGTCAGGTGTCCACCGAGGTCCAATCAGTTGTGGGCAGTGACAGGGCAGCGAGGAGGGGTGGGGGCAGGGTCAGTGGTACAGAGGTGGCTACAGGGGACCATGCCTGTCGGGGGGAGGGCAGCTCTCAGAAAAGGGGGGAGTGGGTTGGTTGGACTTCTCAAGTACACGCTGCACTTATCTTCACAAAAAGTGCAAAGCCTCCTTAAAAGCCAGAGAGAGTGACGTGTGACTTGTCAGGTGGTCCCCGAACGGCCACAGCTAAGACGCCGACCATACAGAAGCAACATCCAACCGTCTGCCTGGTGATTTCTGAGGACATGGAGCTGGTTCCAACCAGGAAGAAGAAAACTAGAGAAGAAAAGAATTCATAACAGCTTGACACCCTCCAGGCTGAACCCAGCAATTTTATTTTTACTTGTTCAGGAGGGGCGGGGAGTCATCGCTAATTCCACAATTACTTCATTCCGGAGTACTTGTGAAAAATGACTTCAAGTGTAAAATATTGTCTACTAAAGAATTAACTTAATAGATAATTTGGATTCAATTATTGGCTCAATACTAAAATTTGCTGGGAAAAGCGCAGGCAATATTTTATGACTGTCACATGATGCAGCGATTGTGAAATTAGTTATTAATGACTTTTGAGAGAGACACTTAAAAAAAAGTCAACGGGGGAAGAAAATACATCACTTAGGCTTTTATAGGGCAGGCGAAGACGGGGCATTCTGCCTCCTCCATTTCTCAAGAGATTCCAATTTTGCTGACTGCACCTCTTGCCTTGGCACTGTCCTTCTCCCCACGTGTATGATTTGGGGTTGGAGTCACACGTGAATTCTCTGGGAACAATTAGAAGCTGAAGGTTGCCGCCATCCATCACAGCCAGGGGGACGCCATCTCTGTCTGTCCCGAGCGCTGGGTGCTGCTGACCTCTCCCCTCTGCTCCGGGCCATCGGTTATCTCTGGCCTGCGCTGTGCGAGCACCGAATGAACTTTTAAAACCAGGATGAATTGCAGGCAGTTTATGACCATCGCTTCCCACCTATAACCTGCTTGCTAGGCAAAGGGGAAACTTTTTTGAAGTCCCCTGGGTTCACTTTGGGGGTGAAGATGATATACCTTCATTAGCACCGTTAAAGTTACTGCTGAAGCTACCTTCTAAATTCAATTTAGATGACATTTGTTCATCCTTCCCACAAGTACTTATTGGGCACTGTGGCAGAGCCTGTGGGAAATAGGACAGATGGAGAAGATTTGCTCCCTGCTCACTCAGAGCCTGGAACTTAAGGGCTGATCTGCGAAGCAATGCAACAAGAGCACTTTTCAGGACAGGGAAAACTGCCCAGCTGAGCGGCTGATGCAACATGTGGCCCACACGGCGGGATGCTGGGGACAGAGGGTCCTCGCAGAGGAACAATGTGGAAGGTCCAGATTCTGACATTGACCCCAGAGCAGGGTGAAGGGGAAGCTCATTCTTTCAGCAAATGCTGAGTTGGGTCTACGAGGTAGCAGAAGAGCTCCAAGCTCCACCGGACTCTAGGTGCCGGAGACACAAAGCCACCAAGCAGATCAATGCTTTGTGCAATTCATTCTAGTGTGTGTGTGTGTATGGTGGGGTGGAGGGAGATGACAATAACTAATCAATGTTTAATAGTAAATTAAGTAATATACTGGAAGAAAATACATGCTACAGAAAAAAGAAATGCTGTGGGGTGAGGGGGACTGGGGACCCTGACAATCTCCAGGGGTGGGTGGGGAACAGTTCTAAATATGGCAGCCAGGGTGCATGGAGAAGGTGGTATCTGAGTAAAGATTCCAAGGAAGGAAGGAAGAATTTTCATTTGTGGATCTCTAGGGAGAGGTGTTTTCAGAGCATAGGTTGCAAGACAGGCATGGACTTGGTGTGTTCTAGGAATATCCGTGAGGTCGTGTGGCTTGTATAGAGCAAAGGGTGGGGGTGGTGGAGAGGTGAGGCTGGAGACGGGGTAGGGCCAGGTCACATGGCGGGGTCTTGTGCCAGGCTGTTGTGAAGATGTGCCTCGTCCTCTGAGGGAAACATGGAGCTACTGGAGGGTTTTGAGCTGAGGAGGGGCATGGTCTGAATTATGCCTCAGAGGGATCCTTCTGCCTATTGTGTTGGGACTAGACTGCAGGGGCAAGGACGGAGCCTGGGAGACTGGTTAGGAGACCAGTGAGCCAGGAGCGGGAAGTCTGCGTGTAGCAGTGGAAGGTGGCGTTTGTGAGCTTTGCTGGTGGGGCGCGTGGTGTGAGAGAAAGAGAACATTTCAGGTTGGCTCCAAGGCCCAGCCCAATGAACTCGGGGGTTGCAGTATATACCCACAGAAGGAATTGTGCCGTCTCTAGGCCAGCCACGTCCATGCTAGGCTCTCTTCCCTTGTTCTGCCTGGTTCCTTCCACACCCGCTCACTAAATCACTTGCACAAGAATCTCCGTCTCAGCCTTTGCTTTAAGGAAGCTGAATGAAGATGATGAACTTTCACAAACAACACAGTCCCTTAACTTCCATCCACGTCAAGAAACTGAAACGCTGTCAACCCCCCAGAAGTTGTCTTCTGCCTTTTCCCAAAAGTTATCATTAATTTGAGTTATAACACCATAGATTAGTTTTGTCTGCTTTTAAGCTTTATATAGATGCAGTCATTTATATAAAGTGTGTACTCTTTTTTTGTCTGGCGTCCTTTGCTTGAAATTATGACATTCATTCATAATGTTGCATGTAGCGGTACTTCATTCTCCTTTGCTGTATAGTATTACATTGTATGAGTATACAAGATTTAAAAAAAAATTTTTTTTTAAATTTCAGAATATTATGGGGATACAAATGTTTCGGTTACATGAATTGCTTTTGTATAGTTTAAGTACAAGTTATTAGTGTGTCCATCACCCAGATAGTGTGCATTGTACCTGGTAGGTGTGAATTTACCCATCCCCTCTTCCCCCCACCTACCTGCTTGATTTCTGTTGAATTTTACTACCGTATGTGCACGTCAGCATTGATCCATTAGTTCCAGTTTAGTAGTGAGTACATGTGGTGTTTATTTTTCCGTTTTTGCAATACTTCACTTAAAAGGATGGTCTCCAGTTCCATGCAGGTTATTACAAAAGGTGTTAGTTCACCATTTTTTATGGCTGAGTAATACTCCACAGTATACATATACCCCGTTTTATTAATCTACTCATGTATTGATGGGCAGTTGGATTATTTCCACATCTTTGTGATTGTGAATTGTGCTGCTACAAACATTCAAGTCCAAGTGTCTTTTTTATAAAATGTCTTTTTTTTCTTTTGGGTAAATACCCAGTAGTGGGATTGCTGGATCAAATGGCAGGTCTACTTTTAGTTCTTTGAGGACTCTCCATACTCCTTTCCATAGAGCTTGTACTAGTTTGCAGTCCCACCAACAGTGCATAAATGTTTCTTTCTCTCCACATCCACACCAGCGTCTGTTGTTTTGGGACTTTTTGATAAAAGCCATTCTCACTGGAGTTGGGTGATATCTCATTGTGGTTTTGATTTGCATTTCCCTGATGATTACAACATTTTCTTATCCAATTTAATATGGATGGGAATGTTGGATTGTTTCTAGGTTTTGGCTATTACAAATAACAGTCCAATGAATATTCTTGTGTGTACCTTTTGCTGCACACATGCACATTTTTGTTGAGTGTATCTTAAAGCATGAAATTGTTAGGTCATAGGGTACACAATTATGTTTTGTTTTAATAGATACTGTTAAGCCTTATCTCACAATGTTTGGACCAATTACTCTCCTGCCGACATGGATGAATGTTCTAGTTGCTCCACACAATTGTCAACATTTGGTATTGTCTGTTTTTTCCATGCCAGCAATTGTGCTGGGTGTACAGCAATGTCTCATGGTGGCTCTAATTAGCATTTCCCTGATGACAAAAAGGATTGAGCAGATTTTCATATATACTGACTATTCCAATACGTCAACTTTTGTAAAAAATGCCTGTTTGTGTCTTTGGCCCAGAGAAAAAAATTGAGTTGCCTGTCTTTCTTATCAATTTATGGGATTTCATTGTATATTCTGGACACGAGTCCTTTGATTATATACATTACAAATATAATGTCTCACCCTGGTTTGCCTTTCACTTTCTTAGTGGTGTTTTTCTGATGGACAGAAGCTCTTATTCGTAATGTTATGATTTATTTACTTTAGGGTCAGTACATTTGATATCCTGTTTAAGAAATCTGTGCTTAACCCAAGATTCTAAAACTGTTCTACTCTATTTTCTTTATAGTTCTAAGGTTTTTGACCTGGGCAGCTGGAAGGATGGGGTTGCTATATGCTGAGATGGGAAGACTTGGCATAATGGATATCTGAGAGGGGTTGGGGAGTTCAGTTTGGGATATGTTAAGTTTAAGGTAAGTATGAGACATGCTGGTGAAATTCCACACAGATGGTGGGATGTATGAGTTAAGAGTGTGGGCGTTAGGCTGTCATGAAGACAACATTTAAGCACTGTTGGAGAGGACACTAAACACTGAGCCCTGAGGCGTGGCCACAGTGAGCTCTGGATGAGGAGGGGCCAGCAAAGGAGATTGAGAAAGAGAAACCAGCAAGATGGTAGGAAAACCAAGCAACTGTGGGAATGTTCTGGAAGGCTGGGGAAGAAAGTGCGTCCTGGAGAAAGGTCAGTGAATATCACTAACGTGTCACGTAAAACGAGGACTGGAAATTGGACCTTGGATTCAGCAACGGGGAGGTCATCAGTGACACTGATGAGAATGGTTTTGGAGGAGAGAGGGGGTGAACGGTGGACTGGAGAAGGTTCAGAAGAGAAATGGCTGGGTCAAGTCGAGGATGGCCGCTGGTATCCATGACACTGTGAGGACCCAGGCCAGGTGCCAGGAATCTAGAAGGAGGGAGGAACCCGGAAGTTGCAAGTCAGGGCTGCAGACACAGGGGTGACTCAGTTAACGGTGCCAGACCTGGAGCTGCTGTGATGCGGCAGCCCAGCCAGGTGGGCGCTTGCTGAGGACGTGCTCTGGACACACTAGGGGGCCCGGGAAGGGAGAGGCAGCCTCGTGGAAGTCCTAGGCCATGCCATGCTCTCAGGCATGGCACACAATGCTCTTTATGACTTGACTTTTTTCCAACTCATTTTCCTCTTTGGTCCCCTCCATCTCCCTTCTCGTTCCTTCAGTGCAGAACTCTCAGCTTGGGGCTCCCCATTGCAGCAGCTGCTTCACACCTGTGGGTCTTCATTTAGTCTGCTTCCTTTTGTAGAATCTACCCCACAGTTTTCACCTGCCTGATTCCTACCTATCCTTCTAGACTTAGCACAGGCAACATGTCCTCCAGGAAGTTCTCCATGACCACTTAGCATCGGGCATCTGTCTCCCTCCTGGCACTCCACTTGGTGGGTCCAGTGATCTCTTTATCTGTGTGGCTGCTGCACTAGATGGTGAGCTCCTCGTGGGCCATGGCTTATGCCATACCCATTTCTGTCCCTGGCGTCATGCCCAATCCCGGGCACAAGAGCAGCTTCTCCAGTGGTTCTAGCAGGGGACCACAGAGGCACCTGCACTGCAGTCAGGATGCGGATGGGCTGCCGGGGGTGGGGGGGGCGGCGGAGGATGGTATTCCGGGCAGGAGAATAGTGTGAGCAGCAACTCAGCAATGCAGCCATGTGGCGATCGGGGCGTGTGGGAGCTCGAGCGCTGAGCCTGGCTGGGGGTGTGAGTGGGGACCAGGCAGGGATAGCTCAGTGACTGCCAGCCACGTCTGAGGAGCCAGCAGGTGCGTGTGTCTCCATGCATGTGTGGCAACTGAGGAGAGAAATTGTGGATATGAAATCAAGCTAATTTACATGGATAAGTGCAGCCAGCCAGGCTTGGCTTGTGGGGTCTGATTTATTTAGGGTAGGTGGACATCCGGCAGGGAGCTTCCCTCAGGTGAGCAAGCAGCAGTGTGGCTATGGGTATAAATAACCCTGCTGTCAGCCCAAGTTAGAGCCTCTGTTCCTGTGTGTAGCGCCAGAGGAGAAACACCAGGGCAGTTGCAGATGCGTTTTTGGAGAGACAGACCGCTCCCCTTTTTTCTCTTCCTGGAACCCTGGAGGATTAATCTTTTATAAATAAGCTTGATTACTTTTAATTCTAATTATAAAAGTGAAATATGTTCCATATAGAACAGTTGAAAAACACAGAATGGTATAAAGACAAAAATTGAAATCATCTCAATTCTACTACTCAGAGATAACTACTATTAGCATTTTAAATAATCCCTTTCGGTCTTTTTTTTCTATGCATAAATGTATTTTTTATAGAATTCCTTACTACATTTCCAGTCTACGTTTTAATTTTTTAAAATTTAAGATTATATTTTCAGCCTTTTCTATGCCATTAATATCAAATGGCTAGAATAATCAACCTTGTAGATGCATTATACTTTTATTTAACCAGTCCCCAGTTAGTGGACATTAAACTTATTTTCAATTTTTTGTCCTTATCAATAATATTATTAATACTACAGAAACATAGTTTACGTCTGCCTATATCTTGGATTATTTAGAATAGATTCCTAGAAGTCAGATTCTTATTAAATTACCTATTTTTTTTTTTTTTTTTTTTTTTGAGACAGAGTCTCACTCTGTTGCCCAGGCTAGAGTGAGTGCCGTGGCGTCAGCCTAGCTCACAGCAACCTCAAACTCCTGAGCTCAAGTGATCCTCCTGTCTCAGCCTCCCGAGTAGCTGGGACTACAGGCATGCACCACCATGCCCGGCTAATTTTTTCTATATATATTTTTAGCTGTCCATATAATTTCTTTCTATTTTTAGTAGAGATGGGGTCTCGCTCTTGCTCAGGCTGGTCTCGAACTCCTGAGCTCAAACGATCCACCCACCTCGGCCTCCCAGAGTGCTAGGATTACAGGCGTGAGCCACCGCGCCCGGCCTAAATTACCTATTGTTAAATTACTTTCTAGAACATTTGAGCAGGTAGGTATGATTTTTGTTTTTTTTTTTTTTTTTTTAATCAATTTATATTCCTATATGCGATTATTGGGAATGATCATCTTACAGCGCTGGGTATTATTCTTAAAAATGTTTAATGGCCATTTGTATTTTTATGTAGTAATTTATATCTTTTACCTATTTTTAATTGCTGTGTTTTTCTTTTTATTATTAAATATGAGCTCTCCATATAATGTAAAAAGGATTGTTTAATTATATCCTTATTTTATTCCAATGTATTATTTACCTATATGATCCTAATGGGGTTTTTGACATATACAGATTTTAATTTTCTGTGTAGAAAATTTTCTTAGTTTTTCTCTTTATAGTTTCTCATTCTTATGCTTAGCAGTCTTTTCCACTACAAAGTAAATTAACTATTCCCTATATCTTTCTACTTATTTTATGATTTCATATGACTTATGAATTATAAAATTCATTCATCTGGAATTGATTTTGATAAAAATTGTTTTCAATTATTAACCAAATAATTAACCAAATGTCCCAAATGATGTTTTTCTGATGGTTTAGTGATGACATCTACTTTTAAAATTAATTGGTGTGCATTTATTTACACACTTGAATTTGTGAACTATGCATTAATTTCCCCATCAGCTCCCTGCCATTGGATTGCCGTAGGTATAGTCAGTTTTGATACTTGTCACAGAAAGTTCCTCTTATTACTCTTATTTTTTATAATGTTTTTGGGAAATTATTGCATCTTTATTTTTAGGGATGATCATTGGAATCACTTAGTTAAGCTTTAAGAAGGAAATTCTCTTGGAATTTGGATTGGAGTTACCCTAATTTAGAAATTAGCATTTCTTAACAACATTCAGTTTTCCCATCCACAGATAGACTATCTTTACTCAAGTTTTCTTTCAATAAGGTATTGTTTTATTTATACAGGATTAGGGGACCCACCTGGCTCACCTGGAAGATGGGGACAGGAGACAGGTGTTGAGGAGGCAGACAGAGTCTGGACGACAGCTAGTCACCATCTACCCTCACCTTTGACCCCACATCCCTCTCCAGGGAGCACCGCAGTGGGGTGCTAGGGTGCTGGGGTGCACTGGCTTCTGCCCACACCTGATCTGGAAGCCTACGGCAGGCATTGCCTCTATTTCTAGTCCTTGTTCTCTGCTTGTGTCTTATTTCCACTCTCTTCATTTATGATTATGTTTCTGGCTTTGGATTTATTGTTTTGCATTGCAGATGGGCGGTGAGCAGGTTCTGCTTTAGTGTAGGAGGACATTGCTGTAGATACAAGGTTCGATTGGGTAGACATCCCATCTAAGCTGGCAAATGCAGGGTCTGAGTGTCCAATGTGATGCCCAACTAGGATCTCTAGGCTCTCAGTGGCTCTGATAAGTCACATAAATAAAAAATCCAGCTCATTCCCTGGCCACAGCCTGCCATCTAATCTTTTGGGCTATGTTTTTGGCTTCTCCTTTTCAAGATAAAGCCAGAGCTATTCTTCTCAGTGTTTGTTTCAGAAAACCCTGTCTAGACAGCCTGAAACTCCAAGCCTGTTTGGTGGTTATGCTCTGGTTCCATTGTTCTCACCAGCACCCTTTAGATGCCTAGCTCCTTTCTGAGTCCTCTTGGAGCAAAGAGGTCAGTCTCGCCGGGGCCAAGAATGGAGGAGTAAGTTGGACATGCTGGGTGGGGAGGTCATTCTGGTCCTGGAGGTTACCTGAAGACAGAGGATGGTGCTGGGGAATGTCCAGCGGCTCAGCGCTGTCCTGGAATTCCAGATTGACAAGATTCTAACTTGTCAATTTGATTAGACCCAAATATGTCAAAAGTACCCACAGTTCTTCTTATGCTCTGGGCATCCTCCTTGTCCTGATCTGGGCTAAGGAGGGATTTTCTGGGACTTGCCCTGGGCCAGAAAGATGGACCCCTGCTTCGTGCCAGCTCTGCCTTCCAGCCTGACTCACCCTGGGTCTCAGCCCCTCCCCCAGGTCCCTGGGGAGCTGGCTGCCTTTGGGATGGTGGGTGAGATGGCCCTCTCTGCTGGGTAGTCACTCTCTTCGGGGTTCCCTGGTCTTGGCCAGAGGGAAGAGTTGGAAGAGGAGGGCAAGAGCTGAATGAAGTGCTTTGGGTCAGTTTCTCAGAGAGTTCTTGTCACTCCAAAGAAAATTTCTCAAAAAGCTTTTCCCCCTTTGAGAAGCAGAAGTGAAAAGAACTTCTATGAGGAAAGGGGAGGGGGAGGAGAGAGAAAGGAGTTCGCTGCTATTTCTTTCTTTTCTTATCGAGAATGTAAATTTCTGGTTTGGGGGTGACTCTCTTTTGTCTAGAAGATACTACTTTTTTTTTTTGAGACAGTCTTGCTGTGTTGCCCAGGCTAGAGTGCTGTGGTGTCAGCCTAGCTCACAGCAACCTCAAACTCATGGGCTCCGGTGATCCTCCTGCCTCAGCCTCCTGAGTAACTGGGACTACAGGTGCATGCCACCACGCCCAGCTAATTTTTTTCTATTTTTAGTTGCCTGGCTAGTTGATTTTTTTTTTTTTTTTTTTTTTTTTTTTAGTAGAGGTGGGGGGGTCTCACTCTTGCTCAGGCTGGTCTCGAACTTCTGAGCTCAAGCGATCCTCCCGTCTTGCCCTCCCAGAGTGCTAGGACTACAGGCGTGAGCCACCGTGCCTTGCTGGAGAGGATACTTCTTTACTTGGCCTTCTGTCCATCTATGTCGGCCCCATACAGTCCTGCTGTCTGTGGCATGGCGCGCTTGCCTCCGTCCTCAGACTCTGCCTCTCCTCCCTGCTCTTCTCCTGCCATGTACCCCGACACCTGAGGCCACCTCACCTCTCTCCTTTCCCTCCCAAGAGTTGGGATCCATGTCAAAGTCACGCAGAATTGTCTAATTATTACAGATTAATCCATTAGGATTTATGCCTTTCTATTTATTGGCTGGAACTATCCATTTCACAGCTGTAGCTCCCACATCTAACCAGCTAGCAGGCAATTTAAATATAGAAAGCAATTTAACCTAGTTGGATACCGAGGCATCTCGCTTAATGTAGTGCATAAATTTCAGAGCTCTTTGCTCTTAGCCCTCAAAAGGGCAGCCGACAGTTCCATGTCCCAAAAAGGTTTGGCTTTTCAGGGAATTTACACCCCAAGAAGGGACCCTGGGCTTTGGGTAAAAGAGAAGAAACTTTTCAAATGAGGTCAGGGGTTGTTTGCAGGTCAATCCAGATTTTTTTTTAATCTCCTTTTTTTGGGGAAAATAATCTTCTCCTTGATTGAGCTTTCTGGAAGTCTGACATTAATTGGAGGGTAACTGCATTTTCCTCTCTCTTTTTAACTTTCATGTACTGCCTGTTTGAGTAAAGCGTTTTTTCCACATCGTGCCAATAGTCAGGGCCACCCTGCCTGCTAAGAGCTTGCAGTCTAGACGACACCACATCTCAGTCCTGTTGGTTCTCCCGGTCCCTGGCCCAGCACCTGGCTTTTAGTAAGCAACCTTCCTCTCCCCCCCAAAATGTGTGTCATGGCTGCAAAGTGAGGTGGGGGCTTACTACGCGTGACCTTGCAAACCCAACTCTGAAGCCCAACAGTGATCAAGACACACAGACTAGGTAAAATCCTTCCATTACGTGTGAGCACACGCCACTTCCCTTTCTGGTAGGAGGTGAACAGAGAGGAAGGTCTTCTGAGACAAGAGGAGACTAGGAGGGATGTGACAAAAGTCTCCAAGTACCTGAAGGGCTGCCATGAAGATGTGGGATTGGATTTCTTCTTTTCCTTTTCTTTCCTGCAGAACTAGTAGGCTAAGACAGAGGCTATAGGAAGAAAGAGTTGTATTTGACTTATTTATAGGACAAATTTTGCTTTGATCAAAGTTCAAAAACATTTTTAAATGGAACCCTCAAGTTAAAGAGGTAGCAAACTTCCCATCAATGTTTATGCTTAAGTAGAAGTTAGCCGGCCGCGGACAAGTGCCATAGTGCCTTTAGAACCAGTCAGGACTAGGAGACCTTGAAAATGGTGTCTAACTGGGCTTCTATGGCCATGGCCACCCCTGCGTCTGTCTTCAGGAATCTGTGGACCTGAAATGCAGGCGATTTTGTCTACCCCCTCTGGCAGGCAAGGGAAGGGAAGACCACAAGTCTCGGAGGGTGCTGGGAGCTTGCTTAGCCCACAGTCCTTGAGCTGAGAGAGTGCGTGTAGGTCTCTTGGGCTCCCCTTGGCTTGGGTTTCGTCCTCCCTGGGGCAGGACGGCAGTGGAGATGGGGTGGGGATTAGTTTCCTATGGCTGCCGTAGCAAGGTTCCACAATCCGAGTGGCTTCAAAAACAAAAATTTATTGTCTCAAAATTATGGAAGCCAGAAGTCTGAAATCAAGTAATTCCTTGGCTTATGGAAGCATAACTCTAATCTTCATATGGCACCGCCCCTCCTACATGTGTGTCTGTGTCCAAATTCCCCCATTTTTAAAAGATGCCAGTCATATGGGGTTAAGGTTTTACCCTACTCCAGCATGACCTCACCTTAGCTTGACTAATTATATCTGCAGTGACCTTATTTCCAAAGAAGGTCCCATGCTGAGATACCGGGGGTTAGAATTTCAACGTATAAATTTTGGGGGAACACAATTCAACCCATAACAGGGTGTGAAGGGATGAGCTGTGGAATGATTGGTTTGATTATAGGACCCAGTGGAGGCTTTGGATGTTTTTTGATAGATATGAAATAACTCTAAATTGTTCCAGGCTGAACCACTCATTCCCTAGACCCATCAATCTGCTCTCTATAAAGCCCTAAGCAGGTATTTCCTCTTTTTTGAACTGTAACAGTATTTAGAGTGGGCACCACAGCTTAGCCCTTAATGACAACTTTATACTATCATTGGTTCCTGTAAAGAAACCATTATTGAGCACCTTATATATATGAGGCATTTGGTCTATGCAATATCTCAGTTAACCATGACTCTGTGTAATAGATAGTATTAATCCTGCTTTGTAGGTTCAGAAATAGATGCTGGGAGGATGTTTGATGACTTGCTCAAAACCATAGAGCTAGCAGCAGCAGAACTGGGATCCAAACCCCTGCCTGTTTGGCTCTAAAGTTCATTTTCTCTCTGACGTACCATGTAATGCCCAAACTCGCTCATCAGCTTTGCAAGTGAGCAGATTTCTCTTACATCCCTCTCAATACCGGGTCGATTAGAATTCACGGTAGATACCCTTCCGTTCCTCATGGGGAAATGCCCAGGTGCTGCTGGAGGATCTGTAAGCTCCTGTTTAGCTCCTAGATGCTTCATGGTGAATGATCTTCCTTTAGCCAGTGGAGCGGTTTACTCTGCATCGGTAATTCAGTGCTTGTCCACAGCGTTGCTATGTAACACAGGGTCGTGCTACAGTGGGCGGCCTGCCTCGCGGGTGACGTGGGTGATGTCACTCCTAGGCTGGGTCCTCCGCTCTGAGGTCAGAAGCTCTGCATCACCTTCCTTTCTCCAGGGGAGCATTAGGTCTTGGTGAATTGATTTACAGTGTCTCAACTCACAGCAGTCTAATGGGTCAGCCAGAATGCTGATTTATGAACACACAGGGAGCCACAGTTGCCAAGAAGACTGAATGGTGGTGGCATTTGGGCAGCACAGGCTCTTGTCATCATTCCTGGAGAAGCGTTGCAGCTCTGAAAGTTGGTCACCGTGGACAGAGACCAACAGGACTGAGATGGTTGCGAGAGCTT
The DNA here is from genome assembly GCF_041146395.1 of Eulemur rufifrons. Lineage (NCBI taxonomy): Eukaryota > Metazoa > Chordata > Mammalia > Primates > Lemuridae > Eulemur > Eulemur rufifrons. The sequence continues at coordinate 9,139,362 of NC_090994.1, forward strand.
GTTATCAAGCTGGGGTAACCTGACCCAATCCTTTCCCCTCTCTCTTTTTTTGTTGAGTTTTTCCAGCTTTATTGAGGTATAGGAGGCAAATAAAAACTGTATATATTTAAGGTATACAACTTGATATTTTGATATACAGCTACATTGTAAAATGTTCACCTCTGTCAGGCTGGTTAACATCTATCACCTCACATAGTTACCTTTTTTTTTTTTCCTTGGTGAGAACACTTAAGATCTACCTTCTCAACAAATTTCAAGTATACAATACAGTGTCATTAATTATAGTCACCATGCTGCACATTAGATCTCCAAAACCTGTTCATCTTGCACAACTGAAACTTTGTATCCTTTGACCAATATCTCCCCATTTTCCCTGCCCTCAGCCCCTGGCAACCACCGTTCTACTCTGTGCTCCTTCGAGTTCGACTATTTTAGATTCCACATGTAAGTGAGATCCTGCAATACTCGTCTTTCTGTGTCTGCCTTATTTCACTTAGCACAATATTTTCCCTGTTTGTCCAGGTCGTCATAAATGGCAGGATTGCTTTCTTTTTTAAGGCTGAATAATATTCCATTATATAGTTATGTGTGTATATATATGTGGCATTTTATTTATATACCACATTTTCTTTATCCATTCATCCACTGATGGACACTTACGTTGTTTCCATATCTTTGCTTCTGTGAATCGTGCTGCAGTGAACATGGAAGTGCAGCTATCTCTTCAACATACTGATTTCATTTCCTTTGGATAAATACCCAGAAATGGGATGGCTGGATCATATGGGTTTAGTCCGTTTGTGTTGCTATAAAGGAATATCTGAGGCTGGGTAATTTATAGAGAAAAGATGTTTATTTGGCTCATGGTTCTGCAGGCTGTACAAAGAGCATGGCGCCAGCATCTGCTTTTGGGGAGGTCTTTGGGCTGCTTCCATCCATGGAAGAAGGAAAAAGGAGCTGCACTTGCAGAAATCTCATGGTGGGAGAGGAGGAGAGAGAGAGAGGAAGAGAGAGAGAGAGAGGAGGAGGAGGCTCTTTTCAACAACTAGTTCTTGCAGGAACTAAGAGAACACACTTATTCCTGTGAGAATGACACCAAGTCGTTCATGAAAGATCCACCCCCATGACCCAAACACTTCCCACCAGGCCCCACCTCCGACACTGGGAATCAGACTTCAACATGAGACTCTGCAGGGCCAAACCAAACATATCCAAACTACAGCAATATGGCAGTTCTATTTTTAATATTTTGAGGAACCTCCATACTGTTTTCCATAATGACTGTACTAATTTACATTCCCACCAACAGTGTACAAGGCTTCCCTTTTCTCCACATCCTTGCATCCTTGCCAGCACTTGTTTTCTTTTGTCTCTTTGATAATAACCATTCTAACAGGTATGAGGTGATATATCTCATTGTGGTTCTCATTTGTGTTTCCCTGATGATTAGTGAGGTTGAGCATTTTTTCCATATACCTACTGGCTGCATTTGTGTTTTGAGAAGTGTCTATTCTGATTCTTTGCCCAATTTTTAATCAGGTTATTTATTTATGTTTGCTCCTGAGTTGTATGAGTTCCTTATATGTTTTGGATAATATATCTGATCCTATTCTCTTAGGATCTGACCGCCAAGCAGCCAGTGTATGTCAGGTCAGGGGGTCAGGACACCTTCCATGATGATGCTTGTGTTCATGCCCTTGCTCTACACCCTAGTGTGGACACTACCCAGCTGTCTTGTTACAACCTGCCTCTCCTTATGCAGCAGATTTTGTAGCATGGAGGACATGGGTTTTGCATTTGGGTGCCTGTCTCAGATGATCGATATTTATTGAGTTCTGATTATGTGCTGAGGACTGGGCTATATGCTGGTGGAGGCCAGAGAGAATGACATATCTCAATAAGTGTATGCATAGATGTTAATGCAGTATGGTAGCAAGACGGGGATAGGCATTGGATTTTACGGGAACATGTGGAGGGCTTGGGGGTTCAAGAAGACCTCCAAGAAGAGACAGGGCTGGAGCTGGGTTTTGAAGAGTGAGAGTTAGCCAGGATAAAGCCAAAGACAACAAAACAAAGAAACAAAACACTGCCAACAAGTCCTGGCAAAGAAACAGTATGAACAAAACCATGGATGCATAAAACAAAGTGTGTGTGTGTGTGTGTGTGTGTGTGTGTCTGTAAGTGGAATGGAATTAGCTGAGGATGAGATGAAGTAGTTGACAAATCACAGAAAGCAGTCCATACAAGGTTACGGGGCAAAGGCTTAATTAGTCCTGTAGATGACAGAATCACTGAAATGTTTCAAGCAGAGGAGTAACAGGGTCAGATTGGTGTCCTCTAGAGCCCTGGCTGTGCGGAGGGTTTCCTGATGGAATTCCTGGAGACCCCCGATCTCCTCCATCTGCGTTGCTGACTCATCTGAGTCACTCTGGAGGTGGGGGGGGAGGGTTACTTCTTGGTGGTTGGTAGGACGCAGCTCCGCTCGCACCCCAGGTAACTGCAGTGCCAGTGGTGGGGGTGGGGGGGGACGGGACGTGTCTCCTGACCCAGAAGCTGTATTTTTGGATTCATTTTCTTTTGGAGGTTTAGAGTTCTCCTCTCCTGAGTACATTGTGAACTGCTGAGAGCTGTTGCAGGGTGGAAAGAATGGGCTCTGTGTGTGTGTGTGTGTGTGTGTGTGTGCGCGCGCGCGCGCATGTGTATACATGTGATCATCTACAGCAGTGAGCTTGGCATTAACCAATCAATATCTGGTTATTCTCTCCTCTCTGTTCATTTAGCAACTACTCCAGTGCCGATCACATTGTATTTGTAATCTTTTCTGTCTCCTCTGCTTAACAGTGGGCAGAGACCATCTTCTTCATTTCACAGGTAATCCCCAAACATAATAGATGTTCAATAAATATCTGTGGAATGAATACATCAATGGAAGAATGAGGGTTTGTGTGTCCCCTCGCACAGGCCCTGGCCTGGAACCAGCAGATAATGCCCAAGTAGACAGCATGTGCCACCTGTATCTATGCCAGGTGGGAGGTGAGCCAAGGGCATTAAGAGGTGTTACCTAGAGGGTCAGATTTTTAGTTAACTCTTTGAAGGGAGACCATACTTTGAAAACTTGTGACACCTACAGGAAGGTCATTTATCAATAGGGCTTCAGGATAGATCCCTGATTGTCCCCGTCAACTGGGTCTTGGCCATGGTCCCCAGGCTTCCCAACTGCAGCAAATTACAGAAAAATCACAGAAGGGAGGGACGGGACAGGCTTCTATGGACCCTTTCCCTTGGAGCCTCTGGGTAGTTTTCTTCTAAGGACAGAGCATGCGCTCCTCTCTGACATAGCAGCCGCTGGTGTCAAATCCAAAAAGAATGCTAAAGCAGGCATTGTAAAAGAAAAAATAAAAAGGTATTATTCATCTTCAGCATTTGATTCCATTTAGACTATATAAATGTGCACTTACTTGCCAATCCTTTGATGAAGGGTTAAAACTTATTCTCGGAGTATGGGTCTGCTAATTAGGGGTTTCCTTCATCTTTCTTGCATCAGCCACAAAGAATTCTAGCTTGGAGTTCTTTAAACTGGAATAAGAACATCAAGACTCATGAAAATCAATATAAACGCAGAATTCCAGATTTTTTTATGATTATGTCCACCACTCCCCCAGCCTGCTCTCCAAACCCCTGTCTGTTTTGGCGGTCTCACCCACGCTTTATTTAACGACATTTTTAATGACATGCCTTGATGGAGTCTTTGCAAAGCATTCAATATGGTGTGCTTAGAATCACCAGCCTCCTTTTCATTTATTATTCTTTTTACAGCTTATTACTTTGCATAATATTTAATCTAGATGCATTATCAACAATAATAAGTACAATGGACAGCAGACTTCTGGTAGAGTAGACAGTTTGCTGCAGGGAGAGGGGTCCGGCGTGTCTGAGGAGCGGCCTGGCGATTGCTGGGCCTTGCGGGCCGGGGCCCCGTCAGTGGAGGAAGTGAGCAGTCTTCTACTCCACGGCCTGGGTTTCCAGTGACTTCAGGACTGGCCTCTGTGCAGCTTTCTTCTTCCCTAGTGTGTGAGTCTGTCATGGGTGGGGGCTTGGGACCAGGGCTCACCTTTGCTCTAGAGCAGAGTTCTGGGCCCTCATAGGGGATGCGGCTCAGAAAACAGTACCCCAAAAGGAAGGTCTCAGAAGCAAAAGTTCTTCTCTAACCTTTTCCTGTCCTCCTGTCCCTCGGTCCCATTCTTCCCTGAGGGTGGCCATAGAAAGTAGAATCTGTCTTCCCCAAGGCAGGTCACACAAGTTAGAACCCCTTTTCCTGAGAGTCAGCCACTCAGCCATAACATCCAAAATGATTCTGTGTAAACACTGGTCTAAAATCATTATCTAACCTACCTTTTTTTTTTTTTGATGGGGTCTCGCTCTGTTACCCAGGCTGGAGTGCACTATAACCTCAAATTCCTCACAGCTCACTATAACCTCAAAATCCTAGGCTCAAGTGATCCTCCTGCCTCAGCCTCCTCAGCACCTGGGACTACAGGCATCTGCCACCATGCCTAGCTAATTTTTCTATTTTTCATAGAGATGGGGTCTTGCTCTTGCTCAGGCTGATCTTGAACTCCTGGCCTCAAGCAATGCTCCCACCTCGGCCTCCCAAAGTGCTAGGATTACAGGTGTGGGCCACCACGCCCGGCCCGGACCTACCTTGTTTGACGATAGGCCATAAGACCCCCATTCCAGAAAGTGCTCTGCCCTAGATGCACAAGGAGGGATGCTGCTCAGAGAGGCCAAGAAGAATCTAGGCAGACAGGCCTCGCTGGGTCTCCCCACTCAGTGTGTTAGCCTTAGATCGTACCCTTTTTGTCCAATCATACCACTACACAGCGTCCATACTTCATGAAACCCAAGTATAAAAATGGACGATTTCCCCTGTATTGAGTTTACATTCTGAAGGCTCCAGTGTATCCATGTTAAATTAAATACATTTGTATGTCTTTTCTCCTGTTAATTAATCTGCCTCATGTCAGTGATTTTTCAGCAAACCTTTAGGGGGCCCGGGACCTTTGTTCACTACACAAGAAATACTTCTTCTAATCTCTCCTTCTTTCCTCTGCCTCCTCAACTCCTCCCCAAGGTCCCCGCAAACCTTTCGATATATAAGAAATCCCAGATCTCTCTTGGTTTCTTCTAAGCCACACAGATAGAGCTTGGATTCCCAGTTCTATCACACAGCAGGGTGTGACCTTGGCCATCGTACTTAACTTCTTGCAGCCCGTCAACCTGTCACACCAGCTCATTGTGGCATTCCATTAAATAAGGTAAAATGTGTTACAATAATCGCTGACATTATTGAGCGCTTACTATGAACCAGGCCAGGCTTTCACAGATTACTTCCTTTCATTTTTGCAATAACACGGTGGGCTAGGTGCTAGTGACGCCCCTTCATAGCAGAGGAAACTGAGTCAGGGAGGTTAAGTCTCACCGTTAGCGAGGAGCAGAGCTGAGATTCAGCCTCCACAGTCTGACCCCGGCACCTACACTTTTTAGGAAGTATCACCTCCTAGTGCCAGCACCCCTCGGACATGACAGACGCTCCATAAATGTTTTCAGTTTATAGAAACTGAAATTGCAGGTAGAACTCTGTTTGCCACAACAAGATGTAGCGCAAAAGGTGCCGTGGGATGGGAAAGAGCTCAGCTCACGTTCCAGCCCTGCCATTTCCCAGCTGTAGCACCTTAAACAGATTAAATAATTCCTCTGCTTCTCGGTTCCTTATCTGTAAAAGGGCATAATAATATCTACTTTTCAGGGTTGTTGTGAGGATTAAATGAAAGTGACACTGCTTGGGCAATTCCCTAATGGCCTTTTATTTAGAATTCATTCATTCGATAAGGGTTTAATGGAAACCTGTGATGTACCCAAAACTATTCGAGGAGCAGAAGACACAGTGCCTACCAATAGGAGGTGGGACATGTGTTGTGCGCACATGAAGCCGGGGAGTCCCAAGGCCAGGTGGCATGGGACCGGAGCAGGAAGAGCAGGGTGTGCAGAGCGGTTCTGTGACAGCTGCCTTTGGCCGCAGGGAGACTTCCCTGAGGAGGACAAGGTGGAGGAGAGGACTGGGGTCTGAAGGACTGCTGGGGACAGGGCTCCTCTGGACTTCTGGTCCCCTTTGCCTGTTGCTTGGGGAGAGCAGAGTGTTGAAGAGATCAGAGGAGGTTGTAGGCGAAAGCTGTGGACTTGAGCGTGTCCCCTATGCCGGGCGGAATGCAAAGCGTTGGTGCTAGGACGGTGCCGGCCACCCAGGCAGGGACAGTGCTGGCTGCGAGGGGGTTGACACCACAATCAGATCAGCCAGTTTTGCTGTGGCCAGGCGTTCACTGGGACAGGGGAAATGCTTCATCGTGGTGCCCATGAAGGGACTTAACCACATTCCACAGGCAGCCGGCTCTTTCATCACCAAAATGTGTAACAAGGCCCCGCGTCTCTGGCCTTTGTTGGGGCACCACGAGCAATGCCAGTGACACAAAGGGATGAGCAGCCCAGTCATCCTTCTTGGCTCATTTCTGGGCAAGTCTCCCGTTCTGCTGCCACGTCCATTGGATCCTTTACGAGAGAGGCTCTACCCCGGGGACCCCTGAGCTCTTGGCGTCTTCAGCCAGGAGCCAGAACAGCTCCTCTGGGGACCGACCATTAGTAGACGTGTCATCCCTGTGCAAGGACAACTGCAGCCCACCATGCCAGGAGGCTCCCTGTCGGCGACACAGGCTGCCAGTCTCCCTCCCCCTGGGCTCCAGGTTCTCCGGCAGCTGTTCAGCAGCCATAGATCCCTTTGTGTTCAGTGTTTTCCAGGTTAATTAATCCAATTATTATCATCACTGTAGTTTATAATTAGGCACATTGTGCAATTATATCATCCATTCTGCATTACTGATGTGCAACTTGCCAGCCAAAGACAATTATTAATTCTTACCCTACCAGATTGTGTTGCATGCAAGCACGGTGCATCCTTGGTCCCCTGCCTCGGTGGCTATCCGGGACCACCTGGGACCCCTGCTTGGGCCTGGGCTTGCTGTGTGGTTGCAGAGCTGTCCAGTGGGCATGGCTGGATGCCCCGTTGACAGGAGGTCTCCTTGGGCATGAGCAGGTGGTAGTAGCATCCTCAGTCAACCTGGGGAGAGGAGAATGTGCTACTGGTTCCCAGCCTTCCTACCCAGGCTCTTCCTCCACGGCAGGCCCCTTGCTGCCCTCAGGGAACCAGCTATGTCCCCCCCACCCCAAAACCCTAGGGCCCTCAGCACTTGGGCTTTGATGGGCTTATGGACATAAAGGCCACTGTGACCTTTTGAGATACCTACTGTGTGCCGGGAACGTCACACATGGTGTCCCACTGAACCATCACAACACTCCTACAAGGTAGGTATTATTTTCCCATTTTACAGATGAGGAAGTTGAGGCTGAGAAAGATTTGCGAACTTTCCAAGCGATTGTGGAGGTGAGATGGGAACCCCGGTGGCCTTACTTCAAAGCCAACACCTTCTCAGCATAAAGAAACAAACCTCAGTTTATAAAAAATATATAAAGGGATGAGCATTGGAGCCAAACTTGATGTTAAGGAAAGAAGACTTAGGAGCTAGTGATGGGCTGGAGCAGAGACCAGCCCCAGCACCCAGATTAGTGTGTCCTTAAGCACATGGGGTGTCTGGGAGTGGATGGGAGTATGTGGCACTCTCTACTGGGGGCTTCTGGCTTTTGGAAGGTGCATGGGGAGTACAGGACCCGAAGCAAGTCACCCAGAGAGACTGTAGACATCTCCCTACATCCCACTCCGCACGCCCTCCTGCCCTAATCCAGGAGGAACTGGGGTGAAGTGGTGATGAGGGTGGGTGACGAGGGTAGGCCTGGGATGGAAAACTGGCATCCAAGGCCAGGTTTCTGCCTGGGGGGGTGGGGACACGAGTGTCAGCACTGTCCTCTGGCCCCTCCTCCCTCCCACCCACCCACTGCTGTTTTCATCATGTTTTTTATTTTCTTTATTTTATGATGTTTTGACATCTTGGAGGGGGAGGGCTTGATGGCTGGGAACAGGTTGCTCTTCCCAGGGTCAGCTAGTGCCTCGGGACAGGTGACAACTTGCCTGCGAACACGTCAAACCAAGCAACCCTGAGCCCATTCCTCAGCCATCTCCCTTTTCTAACTCTTCCCCACGGAACCAAACCACATCCCCCGCCCTAAGTCATCCCAGGGCCAGGTACGGGACAGCTGGGGACCCCATGGGTCGCCCAGAGCCCACTGACGTTATTCCGCTGAGTCAGTCGCCAGCCTGCTCACACTGCCCTGCCCCGCCCTCCCCAAGAGCCACACGGGAAAGGCTGCAGCCTATGTTTCCCCCGGCTCTGGCCTCTGCCTCCCAACGCTTGCCCACATGGCCCTGCTGGCCAGCCGTGCCTCTCATTTCTGGGGACGCTGGGAGCAACTGTAAAATCTTATTTCAGTGGCTTTAGTCTCTGTGTGCCATCACTTAGTCAGCTCCATAAATTAAAATCCCACAGGTGCATTTTAATACAACTGCCACCAGGGTGGCAGGTCCAGCCTCAGGGTCCCCAGCACAACCCTGCCTGGGGCCTTGACAGGCTTGTCACGCCTGGGGGTGGCTGGCTGTGACAGTCACTGTGGGGGTGTGGCACGGATTCTGAGTAGGGGGTGGGATAATGGCTCCTAACCCTTTTTGGTTGGCTTGGAGAGTCACAGCGGCACGCCCAGGTCTGCGTATACTTTGTGAGAGGTGCGGGGGCGCCAGGTGAGGACATCCCGGAGCAGGCAGGGGTGCCACCTGGGCGAAGAGGGAGGAGGATGACTCCGAGCATGAGGGGAGTGAAGGGGGAGAAACCGTTTCCCCACCATGGCCCAGGGAAGCAGGGGCAGTGCCCAGTGCCTTGGTTTCCCCATCTGCTAACCCCTTTTACATCACAGGACTTGGGCAGGGTATGGGGGTGTAGCTTTGAGAGTCTGGGTGGAAGCCTCTTAGAAAGACCTGGAACATTGTCCCACTCCAGGGCGGGCTGCCTCGTGGCAGGAGCATGCGGGAGTGTCAGGGACGGTGGGGATTTGGGCGGTGGCAGGAGCCGTCCAATCTGGAGCAGGGGCGGTCCATTTTCGCAGTGGTTCAGTGACGTGTTCTGGGTCTCCACGGACCGGCCATCTGATCAAAGGAGAGCGAATTTCCCTGTGGCATCATTTCCCAAGAGAGAATGAGGAAAATTAGAAATTGCAGTAATGATAATAATGATAAACACAACACAAACACACTAGAGACTACACTGTGTGGCTCGTGGAAAGAGCAGTCACAAAGCCCCAGGCTGGTTCCAGGGTCCCGGTGGGAAGTGGCTGTCACTGACCTTGGGGATGGTGCGGCCGCAGGTGGGGGAAGCGGTGGGGGATTGCTTGTGGCTTCCGTGTGTAGGTCCTGGTCTCTGCTCTCTGCTCCATTATGGCACCGAGACTTCCCGGCTTGGCGAGTGGCAGGGGCTGGCCTGGTTGGGTGAGTGTGGGCCTACGTCCTGGCTCTGGTTGGTGACAATGCCCAGTGTGGCTCTGTGGCTGTTAGGTTCTGTGGCACCGAGAAGGCTACGATCTCTTGGCAGAGGGAACAGGGGCTGAGCCATTTATTTATAACAACTGGGGCCTTGAAATGCTTCCTCCAGGCCCAGACCCCCCCAATATAGTTTTCCTAATTCATTCTTTCCCTTCCATCTCCCTCCCTTTTTTTCTTTCTCTCTCCCTCTCTCCCTCCATCCCTCTCTCCCTCCCTCTTTCCCTTCCTCCTGTCCTCCTCTCCCTCACTCCTGCCCTCTTTCTTTCCTCCCTTTGAATCCCTAATAACACATCCCACTACCAGGTTGTTGGTGCACGGAGATGAATGGTGCCCAGTGTTTGCCCTTGAGGAGTTTTAATTGGATGTCTCAGTCTGTAGAGAGTTATTAAAAGTCATTGACCTGCAGAAAAACTGGAGCTCTCCTCTGTCTGATTGGAAGCATCTCATTGTCTTTGGAAGCCCTAAGGCTGCTCTGGAATTTCTCCCCACCCCCAGCGGGCTCTTGGGGAGGACAGAGAGGCAGGGGACAATGACGGTGCCTTGGAGGTGTCCAGTGGCTCCTGAAGGATCCAGAGAAGGGGCACCCACCCCACCTGGCTTCCTGGAGGAGGTGGCCCCTGTTGAGTCCCTGCGAGGTTCTTGAAGGCCTTCTCCCTCCCTTCTCTGACATCCCTGCTGTTCCCATGGTGGGTGAGCAGGGTCTGGGCTGCGGGGGACAGACCTGGGTGACGGCTCGCTGCCACCCGCGCCGCTGGGCCTGTTTTGGGCTGTCGTTGTCCAACTGCAGGTTGCATCCCTGTGCAGGTTCCTTATTTCTAGCTCAAACCTCCCCGCCGCCCCCCAACCCCTAGCTCCCCAATGCGTTAAGATTTAACTGCTTCCTGGATAAGCGTCCAGCTCAGGTCTCTTAGAAAAAAAAAGAAAGAAGAAAAAAAAAGAAAGAAAAGAAAAGCCTCTGGTACCCGATCAAGCTAAAAAGTCCTTTACTGAAGAAATGATGGTCTCCGAGCACTGGTACGGCCTCCTGCAGGCTCTGTCTGACGGAAAGCCTTCTTCCCTTAAGGCCTGGCTCAAAGCTCCAAGGTGAGCGAAGCCCTGTCTGACTCCCCCATATCCAGAAAACTGCCGTTTCTGCCTTTGCGGCCCTAGCTACCTGTGCACGTGTCCACGAGAGCGTCTGGCCCACGGAACCGCACCCAGCTTGCCAACGTGCCTCCTCCTCACCGGCGAGCTCCCCGAGGGTGCAAACCCTGACTTGCCCATCCTGATGGCTGAGTTCGAGGCTCTCGGTATATATTTGTGGAGTGAATTCTGGGACTATCCATCTGGCCTCCCCAACCCTCTTGCATCTAACCCTCCCCAGCCCCCCAGGAAGCCGTCTCCCACCCTCAGAAAGGCCCTGGAAGACCCCGGCCAAGGTGCCTCTCCCATTCACTTTCTCCTTCTTTGGTAGAAAGAACCAGAGGGTGGAAAGTTCACTTCTAGCAGAGCTTTCTGATATTTCACCGGCTAAAAAAGGAGGTCCCTTCATCCCTTGTCTTATCTTAAAATCTCCTTGATGTCTGTGTCTATTTTTTTTATTTCTACCTCTGAAGATCAATAATATTGCAGAAGTGTGAGATCAAAGTTTTCCAAGTGGTGGGCGAGCAGAGGCGGGATTGGGGGTGGAGGGTGGAAAGAGAGTCCCGATTAAGCTCATCCCAGATCACGCGTTCCGCTGCTCAGAAGCTTGTGCTGTCACCTGCTTGCGGCGTTCTCCCTCTGTCTCTTCCCTCTCCCCAGCCCTTTTCTTCCATCCCTCCCTCTCTGGCCCATAAACAAAGCCACAGCCTCAATGACATCTTGGAAAGCACATTATAAAATGCCTCTAATAAATCTTTAACAGCCTTGGCCATAACCAGATGAAAGAAAGGTGATTATGACATGGAAGTGTCAGGTTAGAACAACAAACTGGGCTGAGCGAGGCGGGATTTATTCCACTTTGTAAGTGTGCTATAAAAGTCCATATAATTTCACAAATAAGTATGAACATTGCTTAGTAAATGGCCCCAGGACTGTGGGAAGTAACATATTAGCACCAGCGGTGCAATTTCAGATTTGGGGCAAATCAGCCCGGAGCAGCAACCACGTGGCCCTGCGCCCTACCTCTGTCTCTTCTCAAATGTGTAGGGCGCCCCAGGCCAGGGCAGCAGGAGGGCCGGGCTATTGCTGGGGTCCAGGACCAGAACTGGAGGCCGCCCCAGGGCTGGTGGGCTCTGGGCTCTCAGTACAGTCCCTGAAGCTTAGGATGAGCAGGAGAGATCAAAGAGGAAGGCAGGCTCTGAGCTCAGGCGGGGCGTGGGGGGGGTGGGCTGGGGCGGGAGGTTGCTGCGGTCAGGTGAGCTGGCACCCCAGGAATTGGTCCTCCCGGTCTGCCCAAGATCGAGTAGTTTCCTGGGGTGCTGGGCTTCTGGTTTTAGAACCGGGGTGATGTGCCACCCTCCTAGTCAGAGACCAGTGACCCTGCCTTGTGGAGATGGGTGGCCCCAGAAACAAGGCAGGGGGAAGAAGAGAGGGAAAGCAGGTGGGGGGCTTCAGAGAGAGAGAGAGGGAGGACTTGGATTACTATCAGTGTTTTTCAACTCTGGCTGCACTTGAAGTGCTTTGAAAAAAATATTAATTTCTGGCCCCAATTCGGACCTCTAAACTGGACTCTCCAAGGGCGGGGTCCAGGCTTTGGTGCTGTTTCAGGGCTTCCCAGGTGACTCTAATGCTCACTGGGACATGGTTCAGAGCCCTGGAAGACCCACCCCTTAGCGCCTTGTAGGAGCTGTCGTGCAGTCCATTTATTGTCTTTTCTCTTGTCGCCATCGTCCCCCCTGCCCCCCTTGTTTAAATATCAAATCACATCGGCTCAGACAAACCATATTGGCTAAATCAGTCATGAAGCCGGCGAGAACACTGGCTGACCCTCTCCCCATCTGGTGCTTTTCTATTGCAGACACAGCTTAAATAAGAAATGATGACCTGAATTTTCAAACCAAAGATGTTACAAATAGGATAGTCCATCCTAACAAGCATTCTTTTTTTTATAACTGAGCCGAAGAAGTAACGGACCTCGGTAGAACATACATGTCGCTGCTCCTCCTCCATGGCTGGGCACGGTGGCCTGGAGGTCACTCATCGTTGCATTCTGTTGGGCAGCAGGGATTGGCACAGACTCTAAATTTAAGCCCTAGCTGTCTTCCTGGATACTCGAAATCTTGTTTTTCTGCATGGGACGGAAATCTGGACTGCGAGTGCTGTCCTGGGTGGCGGCGGTGGGCTCCTCTCATGGCCTGTCAAAGGGGGTGAGTGGGGGTGGAGGCTCCCCGTTATGGTTGGCAGAAGAGAGTGGATCAAGGCTCCCAGAAGAGGAAGTTTGGTTTCCATGGAAACCTGACTTGGGTGGGCAAGGATCTCAGCTCGTGTCCTGCTTCTGCCACGAGACTGACTCTCATCCGTTCTAGGCGACAACTCTCTGAACCCCAGCACCTGTCGTCTGCAGCCCAAATTCTGCCCCCTGACTCCTGTAGCAATAATGCCTTAATGAGCCAGTGCTTTGTGCTCCCACGAGGCAGTATATATCCAGGGTCTCATCGGAGGCTGGCTGGCATTATTCTCTCACTATTTTATGAGAGTGGAAAGTACATAGACATTTAGAGTCAGAGCTGGGGTCCCAGTTCCATTGTACCTAATGGCAATCTGACCTGGAGCAAATCACTTACACCCTCTGATCCTTAGTTTTCTTCTCTGTGTAATGGGAATAATGGGATTGTGGACCCCTGAAGTGCACCATGTTATATACAGTGTGTGGCATGTATTTGGTGCTCATTGCATCTGATACTTCTTTCCCTACTACTGTCTTATCCTCCATACTGGCTGTTGAGACAGTTAAACAAGCTAATTTATGTTAGAATCTCATGAAAGGTGCCATACTTGTAACTATTCCAGTTCCTACTCTGATACCTTTATTCCCCTGGGCGATACGTAGAGACCGGAACTATCGACGCTTCTGTGCTAGACCGTGAGCACCTGTCTTGCTTTGCCATCTCTCAGACTACACGTGGGAGTATCCAACATCAACTCTTCTCCGTCCTCTCTGCCCTTCTAAGGCCTCGTTTCAGGGGCCCAGTTCAAGTTCAACCTTTCAAGGTTCAAGTCCACCCTTTCCAGGAAGAAAGGATCATTATCTTGGGGATGGTAAGGGGAGGGGGACTTTTAGGTCCCTGCAGTGATTTATCATGGCCCCCCTCTCTGTGGGCCTCACACTCATCTGTTTGCTCAGGACATCTGCCCTTGACCCTGCTATCTAGGCTGAGGGGTCCTCCTTCCTGGTCTCCCCAAAGCTCACTCATCCTCCAGAACCTTCCCCCAGAAAGAAGGAGGTAACTCTGACCTCCTTTGCACTGGCCATCTGTGCTGTTCTCATATTGGTCCGCGGACTGGAAGTCCTCTCTTGGTCACTCGCTGTGTACCAGGAAGTTGACCTCCATGGAATCTTTTGCCTTTGGCTTCAGGTGGGTTTAGCCACTGGAAGGAACCAGCTGGAGTCAGAGGGTGGGAGGTGGTGACTCAGGAATATGTATTTGCTCCCTGGGGGTCGCCTCGGGTTGCTACCACACTTGTTAAGGGGACCTCGTCGTGCAGCTGTCTTCTTCCGTGTCTTCTTCCTCTGGCCCCTTCAGGCCTAGGGGACTGGTACACATTATCTCCTGTGGATTTCGCTAAACCCTTCCCACATATTTTAAAATAGTATTCTCATTAAACTCCCAATTACCCAGCCAGAGTGTGCCATCTGTTTCCTGCTGAGACCCTGACTGATAAGGCGTCTGATGGAGCAGGATCCAATTCAGTGCTTTAGCGTATATAGTTCTATGTCACCCTCCAGTTGTTTATCTCATGCACCTCAGGGGTAGGGTCTTAAGGAAACACAGGGCCATTACCTGGCTCTTTGTGGTGTCCCCAAGCTTGGTGTAGTGCTGGCCATGAAGCAAACACCCACAGAATTGCCTAAGGAGAGGCTTGCTGGGTATGCAGATTTCTAGCTCCCTATCTCACTTCCTTTTCTAACTGTCTGTGGCTCCAGGGGCTGTCCCAGAGAGAAGTTCTGAGCAGGGTGGGCAGTGGGGCAAGCTGGGACTTGGACACCAAGCTCCCACTGTGGGCTGGGCAGGGCTCCTGTGGCTTGGGAGGAAGTCCAGGCAAGCCAGGCCTCAGACCTGGGGAGCGCAGGGTCCGTAGAGGACAGTGTGGGCGGCTCAGCAGGGCAGGAGGTGGCATTGTGTCTCTTGCCAGCAGGTGGGCAGAGCCTGGTGATGGGGACTCTGGTGTCAGGCACAGTGTGGAGACAGGATCACGAAGTCCTAGGGCATCTGAACTAGAAAGGACCTCATGGTTTCCTAGTCTTGCTGTGTTCAATACAGAGGCCACTTGTCAAGACATGGTGGCTGTTAAGCACTTGAAATAGGACTGGTCTGAATTAGCATGTGCTGTGGGTGGAAAATACATTCCAGGTTTCGTACTCAGTATGACAAAAGGTAAACTTATCTCATTAATTTTTATGTTGATTATATAATGAAACGATAATACATTGTATATATGACATTCAATGAGATACATTATCAAAATTAATTCCACCCACTTCTTTTCACTTTTTTAATGTGGCTACTAGAAAATTTAAAATTATACCCCTGGCTTGCATTATATTTCCACTGGGCAGCGCTGGCCTAGCCCAACCCTCCCATTTTACAGATGAGGTGTCTGAGGCTCAGAGAAGGGAAGAGAGTTTCCCAAGGCTTCATACCCCGTGGGGATTAAGCAGGGAAAGCTGGGAGGGCTACAGGTTGCTTCATTCCATCAATTATTTTTGCATAAACTATGGTGGGTAGGAAGAGAGGGCATGATCCTAGCGGTCTGGCCCCAAAAGTTGACGCCAGCAGACCAATCCCAGCCTGGGTTTGGGAAGTTGAAGGCCTGGGACCTTTCTTCAAGGCATCTGGCGTGCCCTGCCCATGAACCCGATCCCTCTGCAGTGGGCTCTTGGTCTTGTTGGAGGGGGATCCTTTCCACACATGGCCTTGGCCCAGGCAGCCTAGACAGGGTACGGCAGAAGAGCTGCAAGGCAGTTTAGGGAGAGCACACTTCCTCACCACCCATCCTCACTTCTGTGTTGAACAAGCCCCTCTGGACTTCTGGAGAGCCCCCTAAAGCTACGGGACCCAGCAACATTCAAATGGATTCTGCAAGTATTTCTTGAGGAGGTCCTCTGTAGCTAGGCCAAGAAAAAGAGAAGCCACAGTTCCTAAACTCTGTGACATTATTACCTGGGATGAGATAACCCATTATACATGAAATAACTCAAGAGCAATGACAGCAGGGTAAGTCCCGAGTGGGTAGCTCAGCCTGCGTGTGAGATACGGTGGGTCGTGTGGTCATGCGGATGGCCTGGTTTGGTGACAACATCTGGCATAAAACCCTTGCATGGTTTTAGTCCTGCTGCTAAGAGATTCAGCTTGTTGGGCAGCTCACATTCTCTCTGGCTCCAGTGTTCTCATTTGCTCAGTGGGAGAAAGCCTGCTGTCTGGTTCCTGCTCCCCATTGTGGCTGAGCCTGGTGCCAGTGCCACACCCAGCCGAGGAAGGGGTGCCACCCAGGGCTGAGGTTTCTCTGTAGGCAGGGAGCAGGTGGGAGCTCCTGAAGGTAGCCCACATGGGAGGTTAGACACGTAACTCATCTTCCCAAAATGATGCTTCCGAGGGCATGGGGCTAACACTGGAATTGGGACAAGATGGAGAGAGTGATCGTTCTGTGTTGATGGGCTGTATGGTCACCCTGCTGGGCAAAGGCCAGAAGGCATAGTTAAGACAAAGTCCAGTCTGACCCTTGAGGCTAGTGCAGGGAATGGCTTTGTGGTAGGGGCTGGAGACTGAGGCTGGAGGGCCAGGGCCAGGGCCAGGATGGGGTTACCGCAGGAAGGAATTTTGCGAGAGCACCGCCATAAGTGGTGGCCATAAGCAGTGATGGGGACTAGACCTGGAGCCCTGGCCACTGGGACTCTAAATGAGGGCATGGTAGGAGGCATGAAGGGTGGGGGCCTAGCAAGGCACTTTTGTTCTTTTTTCTGACACCACAGGGGGGTATTTTTTGCGGGTGTCCCCTGGCTGCAGATTTAAGAGATCCTGCACCTCAGACCCCCTTAGAGGGAGCCCAAGGGTGCTCCCGGAGTGACGCTGCAGCCTCAGGCTACAGGATGGAGGGGGTCAAATGGTTGGGACTCCAAGTGCCCCCCGGGCCTCCAGCTCTGCCCCCACACCAAACAATGGGCTCTGTTGAGCCAGCCCGTCCTGGGCAGCAGGAAGCCCTGGGTCCAAGTGCCACATAAAGAGAGCCTTGGAAGAGGCGCCCCTGTGACCTCTAGCTGTGGAGCACAAACAGGCCGATTCTTCCCGGCGGTGGGGCTGGGGTGGGAGGGAGCAGCACTGTGGCTTTGACTCTGGGGAAACATGACTGGCCCAGTGTCCCAGCCTTTGCCCTGCGGCTCTCTCCGTCCCATCTGCTGACCTCATGGGATTGTCCTTCACGTCCCACTTGGCCACAGTGCGAGGCTGGGAGACAGGGCCTTTCTCCCGCTCACGGCAGCCCCCTGGGGCTCAGGCCTGGCGCCGGGTGTGGGATGCTAACTGCTGTCCCCCCTGCTGGGCAGACCCAGCGCCCGCTCCCCATCTTCTGCCCGTCTTCCCCGCCGCTTCTCACCAGGGCCTGCAGGGATTTGCACAAAAGCACACCTGAGCCTCCTGCCAGGTGGAGAGGGAAAAACCTCCTCTTCACAGCCGCAGGGATTGGGTCTGCTCCTCTACCCTCCTGCGGCCACCACCGCCCCGTGTCCCGGGAGTCCCGTGTCCCGGGAGTCTACTTCACGCACTCGGTTAACAAGCATGGTGGCCCCTGGTGCCAGACATTGTCACAGCCCCCGAGGGAAAGTCCTCACCCGAACAGATTGATGACGTTTTTCTCCTGGGAACATGCCCAGGTCAAACCCTTGGCCCCCCTTGCTGCCCCTCAAGAGACCCAGAGGGCTTTTGCTTTCAGAGCAGTTTGTTACGATGCTCCCTGAACTCGGTGAAGTCACACAGCGTGGAGAGGTCCTCACGGATCTGCCGGACTCTCCTGCTTTGTACCGACACGTAGGCGGGAGGGCAGGGACAGCTAGTAGGTGTAGAGCTGGAATGTAGACCCAGGTGTGTCCCACTCCCAAGCACACACGTGTGACCCCCACACCGCGTTGCTGAGTGCCTGCCTGCCCACTTGGTCTGTGAGCACGAATGTCCCAGGAGCCTGCTGCGTCCCTCTGCCCTCCCCCCACAAGTCCCACTGCCCCCGTCCTTCCCTCATCAAAGTACCCGTCATGCAGAATTGTCACCAATTGTCTTTTCCTAGAGAGTGAGCCCTGTGAGGGCAGGGGCTGGGCCACTCTTATTCTCCACCATAACCCCAGGGCCTGGCGCAGACCAGATGCACAAAGTTGATGGAATTAGTGGACCACCCCCCAGCTGAGCCTTGTCCAGGTCCGTCACGAGGCACGACCTGGGACTTGGCCCATGCCAAGTTGCCCGTGTGCAGCTGGCAGGCTGCCTGCCCTGCCTGTCCTGTGTACACCCCCCTCGCTACCCCCATGAGCCAGGAAGAAAAGAGAGGCCGCGATGACAGGGTTAGAGCTTGTCACGGCAGCCCCCCTCCCTGCCTGTGGTGCTGGACTTTCATGGAAGTGACATCTCCTCTAGAGTCTTGACCTCTCCTTCCCCCTTCCCTGGGGACTTGGGCCAGAAGCTGATAGGGAAGGACAGGCTAGTTTGGCCAGAACAAGCATGCCAGTGACAGGCAGAGAGCGGCCCCGCCCCTCCAGGACACAGGCGGGCCTGACCCGATGCCAGCAGGCTTGGGGCTGCTGACTGGGGCTTTCAGGGGCCGCTCAGTCTGGGCCTGGGCTCCAAGGCTTGGTGCCTCTCCCGCTCCCCAGCTCTGAGGGGCCTGTGTCCTGGTGGTCTTCTCCTCCCAGGGCACAGGGGCTGGGGGCTCTGGGATCCTGGCCCGACTGAATCAGGCTTGAAGTGCCTGCCCCAAGTGTCAGCTTCGGGAGCCATGAAAGCAGCCACTGGAGGCCTCACCCCACAGATTCCCAGGTCCAAGGTGAACCATCTGAAGCCAAATTTGAACAGGGTTGCGAGGAGCCGGGAGGTGCAGCCCGGCAGAGAAGTGCAGGGGGAGCCAGCACCGGGGAAGGTTAGACTTGAACGTGGAACATGAGGTTGGAATGTGGATGCCTGAGCCAATGCAGAAATGACTACGATGGCTTTAAATCTACACTGCAAATTTGGATGGGCTGGAAGCTGTTTAAGGTGTCCAATCGGAGCAGACACCCATTGCAGAACCAGAACCCTTCCTGGGCCTGACTCCGGCCCCCAGAAATCCCCACCGCTCCTGTTGGTTCATGCATCCGTCCTCGACCCTTCAAGCATTTGCTGACACCTTTCTGTATATACAGCACCATCCCAGACACACATGTGCACTCTTTCCAGAGAGACAAAGTGGATGCATGTATGTGCACTTCCACAAACGGGCGGTCTGTTGCAAGGTGTAAGCTTGCGTGGGTGGGGGGGAGTCATACAGCACCAACTGGGCGGCAGATCAGTGCTGGAGAAGCTCCAGAAGGGACCGTCCCCGCGGCCACAGCGATGGGGGAGATTCACACACGGGGGTCTCAGAGGAGGTGGTTCTGTGATGGGGAGAGGAAAGAGCCCTCCGGATTGGATGGAGTCATGCTACATGCTCTGGTGCCACCAAGGCCAACCTTCTGACTCCACTCAAAATCTGAGCACGACCTTGCTGTTGCTCCAGCACCTGACGCAGGGCTGATGGAGACCTATGGTTTAGGAGAGAGAACAGTGACAGGGAGAGAGGATGCCCAGTGTTCTCTCCCTCCCTCCCTCCTGCCCTCCCTTCCTTCTTTCCTCATGTCCTGGGTCCTATGCATGACAGTAAACAAAAGATGCATAACCCTGACCTCATGGAGCTTACACTAATCTTTGTCACCAATTCTGGATTTCAGTTTTTCATCTGTAACATGAGATTACTTCTGCCTCCAAAGCTTTTGCATTCAGTGAACTTACAGTTGTAAGCTAGGCTGGTCGCAGTTCTGGAAGCTGAGGATCTGTCCTGTCTTGGGGGGACAAACACAGACACATGCACACAGATCCACACCCCTCCCCATCAGCTCCACTAACACTGAAACAGGAAAAATTGGAGCAGTCTCCGCCGCCTGTGGGGCCACCCATCTGTCCCTAGGCCCTGGCTGGATTCTTTGTACTGGGGACCTCCTGGGATCCCGCATCACAACCCTCCCTGCGTCCTGGTGTCCTGGCGCTCTGCATCTTGTCTTACTTTGCCCGCGGGCATGGCGAGGAGGCCCGCGATGCCTGTGTGTTTAGGTGAGCTACTTCGCTGTGATTTCCCTTGGCTGGAGCGACTAAACACTGGAACAATTATTGTTTAATTTCAAGTGAAGGGAGCACTGAAGGAGACACGGTGTGACCTTTTCTGTGCATGTATCTATAGATAGAGATATATAGACATTGGAATTTATTTCCCCGGGGAGACAAGTGCCACCGCGCAGCCGGCTGGGTTTGTGTTCGGAGCCGTGTTTGTATACAGTGTTGTGTGTAATTTATTTCCCCGGGGAGGATCAGCTAAGATGGCGCATCTTATGCCTTGTAGAGGTTTCTTTTCCTTTTATTTTTTTTTTAAATAAACCAACCCACCCCCCTACACCAAAAGGAAAATTGTTTCCTCCAGCTAGCTGCCTTATTTGACAGGCTTCTTTGAGCTTCACAATGTCTTTACAGAGGACTTGGGCTCTGATCTCTGCAGAGCCCCTGGGACCCAACCGCCACCCACCTTCTTTCTTGTTGTGGCCCTGGTTTGGGGTTGGGGGGAGGGGAGTGCACAATGACGGAGCCCAGGACACACTGCCAGGCTGGCCTTGCCTTGTGTCACCCTTCCTCTGGGAGCCTCCAAGGAGAGTTCTGCACCTTTGCTCACTCTCTGCCTGAAACGGGCTTGGACCGGTGTTGCAAAAGGGATGTTCTCAAGTTGCCCCTACCCGGCTCCCCAGCACCCCCACCTTCCAGCCCCTCCTTCCTCAGCACCCAGGGAGGGGACTCTCTAGACTCCAGGGTCAATGAATGAGGCCTCGGGCTCTGCAGTTCCCTGCCTTCCTTCGTGCCTGACGGCTGGGGGATTAGAAATATTTAGGAGGCATTATTTAATTAGTTAGCAAATGCAATGCTTACATTAATTTTGTAAATTCAGTGGGCATAAATGCCCACCCACCTGTTCCGGTTGCCATAACAACTTTAAATTTATTTGTGGTCTCTGCCAAAGCTTTTCCTTTGATTGTGTGTGTATTTGTTTTTTTTGTTTTTTTTTTTTTGTCTGCAGTGGAATATGTGTAGTTTCTCTCCCCTCCTTCTCTTCCCTCAAGCCTTGAGCCTTTGACTTCTTCCTCCTTAATACCTGGCTGCATCTCTCCTCCATTTCCTGTAGGGTTTCTCTGTAACCCCTTCCCTCTGTGTCTGGGTTTAGGGTAGGAGCATCTTCTTCCCTTGCTGGGATCCATGAGCCGAGAGTTCTCAAACGCTCTCCCAGTTGCTTCCGTGTAGGTGAGGTGCCAGCTGTCTAAGTGGTATGATTTCAGGGACCCCAAGAAATCCGTGAGATCCCAAAATATCAACCTAACCCAAGTGTCATGGTGCTTGAAATTTCCCCTTTGAGACTTCATAGTCTTTAAAAAAATATTTTTTTATTCTATTGCTACCAGAGTGAAAAAATTATTTTTTTAATGGGCAGAAAATTGTGTATATTTCTGGTGTATGATGTGATGTTTTGATATGTGTATAAATTGTGAAAGAATTAAATCATGCTAATTAGCATATCCATCCTCTCATATACTTCTTTTTTTGGTAAGAACATTGAAAATCTGCTCTCAGCAATTTTCAAGGATACAATACATTATTATTAACTGTAGTCGCTGTGCTGTGCAGTGGATCTCCAGAACGTATTCATCATGTCTAACCGAAATTTTGAGCCCTTGACCAGTAACTCTCCATCCTCTCCCCCTAAACCCACCCCCCAGCCTCTAGTAATCACTATTCTACTCTCTTCTTCTATAACTTTGACTTCTTCAAATTCCACATATAAGCGAGATCATGCAGTATTTGTGTTGCAATTCCTGGCTTATTTCACTTAGCATAATGTCCTCCAGGTTCATCCATGTTTTTCCAAACACAGAATATCCTTCTTTTGAAGGCTGAATAGTATTCCACTGCGTGTGTGTGTGTGTGTGTGTGTGTGTGTATACACACACACACACACACACACACACACACCACATTTTTCACATCCGTTCATCTGTTGATGGACACTTAGGTTGATTCCCTATTTTGGCTATTGCGAATAGTGCTGCAACGAACAGTGAAGTGCAGATATCTCTTTGACATACTTATTTCAAATCCTTTGGATATACACCCAGAAGTGGGATTCAAGGATCATATGGTAGTTCTATTTTTAATTCTTTGAGGAACCTCCATACTGTTTTTCATAATGGCTGTACCATTTTACATTCTCACCAACAATGTGCAAATGTTCCCATTTTTTCACATCCTTGCCAACACTTGTTATCCTTTGTCTTTTTATAACAGCCATCTAACAGGTGTGAGATGATATCTCATGGTGGCTTTGATTTGCATTTCCCTGATGATTGCTGATGTTCGCTGATGCCTGGCTCCCAGCATATCAGGTTGGTGACCAGCTGAAGTCCCTGAGACCCTGTCCACTGGGGAGATGCCCCTCCCCAGCTGACTTTCGGCACCATCCCCGTGTCAGGCTGTATGGAGACAGGCATCCATTCTGGGGTCCAATCCATAGATGGAGTTGACTTATCTGTGAACCAGACCCAAGGTTTTCCTTCTCTCTCGGCTAGTGTTAGGGAACTCCCTGCAAGCATGAGCTGAGGGAAACCCATTGCTGCAACATAAGTGGTGACATGAGACGTAGATCACCTGTCTGTGACCTTGGGACCTGCTTGGGCCTGATCTTGAATATACTCCAGTGTCCACACAACTTATGATTCAAAATCTGAAAATACCCAGGTTGTCTTGGACAGCTCTGGTCTCATTGTTCCTTGATGTTCCACGGTCAGATGCTCCGTCCCTACTAGGGCCCAATAGCATGCACAAAGCTGTTTTTTTTTTTTTTTTAACAGTGATAGTTTTTGTTTGTTTGTTGTGTTTTTCTGCAGATAGTACAGTCTTGCTCTAGAATCCTAGGGTTTTGTTCTGTAACTCCCCTGCTTAAGCTCACATAACACTGTCATCCACCCCAGATGTTGCTAGCATCCTGCAATCTGCCAGGTCTCCTGGTACTGAATATGGAGCCTCTCCCTGAAAGATGGGACTTCTAAGGTTTAGTGATTTCTCCCCTACCTTGGAGGAAGTATCTTCATATTTCCTGTGCCACCAGACCTTTAAAAACTTTACTGATGTGGCAGGCCTCTGAGTCTTTGTAGAGCTTATCTGTCACCCCTGGTGCACATATCTCACCAGGCCTCTGAGCACTTGCCACTTCCTGCTTGTCAGAATTGTTATGACAATGCTATCAGTATAATGCACTGGTCTGATGTCCTGTGGAATGTTCAGAAAATCAGGGTCCCTTTGAAATATATAGTGACAGAGCACAGAACAGTTAGCTAGATCTGGGCAAGACCATTCATATGTACAGCTATAGATGCCAAGTAAGTGCAAACTGGTTCTGTCCCTCCTTGAGGGGGATCAGAAAGAATGCATTCACCAGATGGAAAACCACAGACTAGCGCTGGAGGCTCTGTGGGTCTGTTCTACTGAAGATATCTGGCCAAAGACTTGCAATTGAGGCTTCCACTTGGTTAAGTTTATAGTGTTGATAGTGGCCCACTGTCATCCGCCATGAGTCATCTGATTTTGCTGATGGACTAAATGGGGATCTGATAGGGACCATGACTTTCATCCTCTAAGTCTTTGAAGGTGGTGCTCGTCTCTATTTTTCTGTCTCAGATGCAGTATCGTGTCACTGTCTTGGTCCAGTGTGTGTGTGAGTGTGGATAGCTTTACTGTGTGAGTATAGGTGTGAGTGTGGAGCGTCTTAGTTCATTTTGTGCTGCTATAACAAAATAGAACAGACTGGGTAATTTATAAAAAACAGAAATTTATTCTCTCCATAGTTCTGGAGGCTGGGAAGTCCAAGATCAGGCATCGGCACCTGATGAGGGCTTTCCTGCTGTGTCCTCACATGGCAGAAGGTGGAAAGGTAAAAAGGGGACAAATGCTGTGCCCCCACATGGCAGAAGAGCAGAAAGAGAGAGACTCCACTCCCAGCAGCCCTTTTACAATGGCATTAATCCATTCATGATGATGGGGCCTTCATGACCTAAACATCGCCCAAAAGGCCACAGCTCCCAATACTGTTGCATTGGGGATTAAGTTTCAACACGAAATCTGGAGAGGATAAATAACATTCAAACTATAGCAGGGAGTGGGAGTGTGCATATGTGTGTGAGTGTGTGGTTGTGAGAGTATATGTGTGTGGGT
Organism: Eulemur rufifrons; assembly: GCF_041146395.1. NCBI lineage: Eukaryota > Metazoa > Chordata > Mammalia > Primates > Lemuridae > Eulemur > Eulemur rufifrons. The sequence continues at coordinate 9,163,650 of NC_090994.1, forward strand.
ATGTGGGTGTGTTTAAGTGTGTACAGGTGCATATGTGTGGGTGTGTTTGAGTGTGTGTGGTTATGTGTGTGTGTGGGTGTGTGTTGGTGGGGGAGGCTTCCACTTGGCCTTTCCTACCCTGATGGCTCTACTACACAGGTCGGGGAGCCAACGTGAGAGGTCTGCCAGTTTCTAGGTTGGCATTCAAAGACCTGGGAAATGACCACAGAGCAAGGCTACAGATTCACTGGCCACTGTGAGGTGGACATCTGGGAATCCATTTATCAAACAGCATCTCTATGGTCCCCACTCTAACAGGATGGCATTTGGGGTCCCTTGATATTGATTTCAATATGTTCAGACCATGTGTCCAGCAGCCTTTGAAATTTCTGGGCATTCTCTTTTCCCCAGCATACGGTTACTCTGATAAATGGCCAAAAGTCCATGTAAGGAAGGAATGGGAGTGTTGGGCATTTTCGGAGTTCTTCATCAAGGGGGCCTGGTCTCTTCTTCCATTTTTGATCTGTGAGTCCAAGAACTATCTCTGATCTGGAAACTGGATAAGGGATTATAATTTTCTGTCCTGGCCTCATACGTCAGCCTTCTTGATTGTGTCCGGTTGTATAAACCAAGTGACACCTTTGTTGGCAAAGAGCAAATTCCTCACCTCTGGAAACATCATGGGTTATTCGTCATTGCAACGGGTCCCTTCTGATCCCTGCCTGGCTCCTGACTTTCACGCTAGCCTTGCTGCTTCTCATGTGATTGCATTCATGTTGCCTTTGACGTGGTCCTGGCTATGCCGGAATCTTTGCTTCATTGCCATTTACAAACCATGGCAGCATCTCCCACTGTTTTCCCTGGCCTCAGACTGTATTCGCTACTGACCTATGGGTCACAGTGTCCCATTTCTTCATTGCTCTAGTGAAGGTAATGTCCTCCGGGCCCTCCTGGAGAACACAGTCAGTGAGCGTGTTCTCTGGTCTAACACAGTAAATTCAATTCAACAAGGTGCCTCACTGAGCCTTTTGTTCCTTTCTTCAACACACTGCCAAGGCAGTTCTGGCATTTCCACCTCATATACTGTAGGCCATTATTGTTTCCAAGCTTCAAGGAGCCATGCCAACAGTGTTTTAGGACTGACTCTGAATGTCTGTGCCAGCACGTTAAATCCTGAGTCACAGGAAAGTGCTCACATCTCAATGAACTGCCCACAACCTAACCTTGTGTTCCACCCACCCATTCCACTCTCAAGGTTCATTTCCAGGCATATTCTCCAAGTTCCTGCTGGACTTTTTTCCCCCTGAATAATCCATTTCTTTCCATAAGAAGTGATATATTTCCCTAGTCAAGTCATGCTGAGACTTGGTCCTAGATATTGGTCTAGAAACAGCAAAGGGAGATGCAGGCAGCCCTGAAGAGGGTAAGCATCATTTTGTGAGTCATTAGCCTCTGGGTGAGGCTTTTGCATGGATCCAGGCAAAAAGACTTGTGTCCTCTGAATGGGGGAGATGGTACTTCTTTTGGCCCAGAGGACTCAGGGAACCTGGGACTTCGAGGTTCTCAAGTTTGTCAATCCAAATGTCCTTATCACAAGTCTTAAGGTCTCATTCATTTCTTACTGGGGCCATGCCGTTAGCATTGAAGACGTGCTTTGGGGCTGTGAATTCAGCCTCCTTTGTAGCTCTGCTACTCTTGTAATCAGATATCGAGCCTGATTTTCAGCTCACTATGCCTCTCAGCTGCGGAAGATGAGGTTCTCTTTAACACGGTCCTGGAGGCCTTCTGGATTTGAAATTGATAGTTTTCTGACCCGAGCCTTTCATATTTTTCCATTAGAACTTTGGGGGCAGTTAACCAATTCCAAAAATTGTCATAATTAACATTACTCCCATAGTTTTTTTAAGTCTAGGCTGGTGCTTCTAGACTATCTGTTGTTAAGAAATCGTTTTTAAAAAATCTTTTGTGGACTGAGTAGAAAAACAAAATAAAAAAGACATGCATGATACAAGTCCAGCTTTTAAACTTCTTAGATCAGACAGATGTAAAATTAGTCTGTCAACTTGCTATAAGAGTTTCCATATGTCTCCTCTCAGTTTCTGTACTTATCTTGTCAGAGACTGGTATCAAACAGCCCACGGGCTGGCACTGGCCCATGGACCACCCTTTGAGGAGCACTGAGCCAGACCTTTTGTGTATACAGGTGGTGTCAGTGCATCCCTTCTACTTGGCCCCATCTCAACGCATTTCCCCACAGGTGAGCATTTTAGTAATTGTATGCTAGAGCTTGCCAGGTTGTTTACACTCATTTATCACCAACGGGGTCCTTGTTCTTACCTGGCTGGCATGAGATCCTATTGCAGAACCTTGTGCTGAGAGTCTGTTTCCTACCCTTATCGTGGCACAAAATATCCTGGACCGGGTTCTCTCAGAAGCATTACCTGAGCCAAAGGTAGGAGCACAAGTAGTTTATTTAGGAGGTAATCATTATAAAAACCAGGAGGGAAGCTGGGGAGCAAGACAGGGAAGGGAGAAAGCTGGAAAGGGTGTGTTATCGTGCAAATTACAACTGTGGGAAGCTGAGGTTGGTTCTGCCAGGAAATGGAAACAGGTCAGAACATTCCTTGACTTATATCACCCAAGGATTATTGGCTGATGGCTTCTCTTGAGCACATTGGCGCTCAGCATTTCTGGCCTTCCCTATGGATCTGCAGATGCAAAGAAAGCTCTCAGGCAGAGAGGTACATGTGTGTACAGCAGGGTACCCCTGGCATGTACCAAAACAGGATTATGGGCAGGTCATTGACAGCGTCTTCTGCAGAGAGGTACCAGAAGGTCCATTTAAAGAGGCAGAGGCAGAGGCCGAGGCAGAAGCAGAGGCACAAGGTCAATCCCAGGCATATACCAGGGCAGGGTGGAAACCAGAGATGAAAGCCAGCCCAGGTCGGTCACTGAGAAACTGACTGCAGGGTACAGGAAAGAAAAAGGTGTGATTAAAAAATGTGGTGCAGCCCAGGTCTGTGTGTGATCAAAGATTTTTGCAACTGGATGCAAGGGTCTTACTACTCAGGGTGGAGGAAGAGCACGTGATTTGTCACAGACTGAGCTTGGGCAGGGCTATTCGCCTCCTCAAGAGTGAGGTCTTGGCCGGGCGCGGTGGCTCACGCCTGTAATCCTAGCTCTCTAGGAGGCCGAGGTGGGCGGATCGTTTGAGCTCAGGAGTTCGAGACCAGCCTGAGCAAGAGCGAGACCCCACCTCTAAAAATAGAAAGAAATTATATGGACAGCTAAAAATATATATAGAAAAAATTAGCCGGGCATGGTGGTGCATGCCTGTAGTCCCAGCTACTCGGGAGGCTGAGACAGGAGGATCGCTTGAGCCCAGGAGTTTGAGGTTGCTGTGAGCTAGGCTGACGCCACGGCACTCACTCTAGCCTGGGCAACAGAGTGAGACTCTTGTCTCAAAAAAAAAAAAAAAACAAAACAAAAAAAAAAAAAAAAAAAAAGAGTGAGGTCTGGCAGAGCTCTATAGACCTTTTGTGAGTTAATTTGATCAAGTGATTTTTCTTTCTTTTTAGAGAAGGGGTTTTGCTATGTTGTCTAGGCTGGACTCCAACTCCTGGTCTCAAGTGATCCTCCCACCTTAGCCTCCCAAGTAGCTGGGACTTGCCTAGCAACCAAGTGATTTTTGAGTCTTCTGAAAACCCTACAGTCCTACACTGGTGCCTCCAAGCCACACGGGGTAAACCAAGGGTGTGGGCTGCTAAGACCCGACTTCAGCTTCAAGCACAGTAGTTTAGGGGTTGCCATCTTCTGATCCGATTTTGTCTGAAATGATGTTTCTGCTTCTAAAAGAGTGCTTGCAAACCACTGATCTAATCGATGGAGTTCGGATTTATCTACTTGTGGGTGAATTCATTTGGCAAGTCAGAGAGGGTCAGGCCTCGGGGCAGCTGATACCTGCGTTGGAGACCCTGGCACGCGGGGAATGTGCCTGGGTCTCCTTGAGAGTGATGGTGTCACTTTAAACTTTTGTTTCTTCCCTCCTCTCTCAGTACACCCAGAGCAGGCAGGAATGTTCAGCAGTGGCCATAATGAATCTCCCGTAGTAACACGTATTGATCTTGGCAAGTCTCCTTGCAGGAAGTGCACGGGAAGTCCTGGATGAAGGTGTCAATCCATTTTTAAGTCAGAGGGATTTCAAGGGGTTCCTTATCTGCCTTCCCCAGCCTTCCCTCCCCTCTTCTTTCACAAGAAGGGTACATTTGGGCCCAACAGACACAGGCTCCTTCCTCAGGGCCTCTGCCCGCCTAGCACCTTGGACAGGGACACATGAGGCCATTTCCAAGACTATTTCTCTCAGGGGGACAATTTACTCTTTGCTCTGTGCATGTCAGCAGAGCTCTTAAATTTCGAGGACAGTTGGATAAAATTGGATGTAGCGCATTTGCATCTTCAAATCAGCTTTGTACACATGAGCTCACATCTCTGGGGACCGGGGGGATAGTGTTTGAGAGCTCATGGGCAATGAGACGACAGCAAGCTCTGCTTTGCCTTTTGGCGTGGGTCGATGTCACCTTGTGCCTCAGTTTCCTTTTATGGAAATGGGGGGGTGGGCTGGGTGATCTCTGATATCTCTTTTAGCTTTAGTGTTCTATAGTTTTATATCTGAGGGGAAAGAGGGTAGGAGAACCAGTGGCCCATGTTCCACTGTGTAGCTGAGCTGCAGCTCAGGTGGGGACAGTCTCACTGTGCCTTGCACAGTCTTGGCCTCAGACCCAGGCTCAGTGCTCGGACGTCATAATGGTGAGCAGGGCAGGTGAGGGGCAGGTGAGGAGCAGCCGCCTTGTGCTCAGGACGACCCCCTGCAGCCTCCGTGTAGCTGGGATCGTCTGTGGGCAATGCAGAAGGGTCATCCCATCTCTTAGAGCCTCAGCTGCCCCACCTGTAAAGTGAGGCTAAAAAGAACCCCTCCTGGTTGAGAGGAATAACCAAGACATCGTCGGCACTCATTGATTTTAGCTTCCTGATCCCTTCCTTTCCATTTGGGTCCTGGATCTGGAGTGGTGTCTTTGGACAAGGCCCCTCCCTAGGTAGACTCTTCACACCTCTTCACTTTTATCTCCTACGGCTCTCACAGCTCAAGGACTTTTCTCCTGCAGTTGTCCTCTCTCTCTCGTGCATCATTAATTTTTACCTTTCTCCTCTCTCCTGGAGTGTTCCCATCAGAATACAAACATGCTGTAGTATCTGCAATCTTAAAAAAAAAACAAAACTCCTTTGACCCCCTCATCCTTCCTCAATTACTGCTCAATTTCTCTGCTTGCTTTGACAGTGAAACTTGTCGATACTTACTGCTTCCACTTCCTCACCTCTGATTCTCCCGTGAGCCCATTCCAATCAAGCTCTCATTGCTACCACCTCACCGAATAGCTCCTGCCAAGGTTGCCTGCTGCTAAATTCGGTGGTCAATTCCGAGTCCTCACGTTGACCTGTTAGCAGCTTTTGTCACAGCTAATCAATGTATTTCTGAAACATTTCCTTCCCTCAGCTCACGGGTGTTCTTTAACTGTTGTCTTTGCCGGTTTACCCTCATCCTCCCGAACTTTTAATGTCAGAGTTCCCCAGGGCTCGGTCCTGAGACCTCTTCTCTGGGTTCCTTCTGGATTTGTATCTCCAGCCTCAGCTCTGACCTGGTTACGGACTGACATGTCCAGCTTGCCCCGTGTAGCTACTTAGCTGTCTAATAGGCACCTTGAACTTAACATATCCCAAAGTGAATGCATCTTAGAAACTGGCAACTCAGAGTGCCACATCTTTGTAATGGGAAAATTAATTTTTCCAGGTGTTCAGACCAAAAAATATCTGAGAATCATATTATATTTCTGTCTTCCTCTCATTCTCTACATGCAACATGTCAACAAAATGAGGCAGCTCTACCTTCAAAGCAATCCTACCTCCAGTTCCTCCTCCTGACCTCCGCCATAACCATCTTGGAGCAAGTCACCCTGTTCTCTTGCCTAATGACTGCAGCAGTCTGCTAACTGGTTTCCTTGCTTCCACCCTTTCATCTTAGAGTGGTGTTAATTTTCGAACATGAGTCAGATCATGTCACAACTCTGCAAAACAATCCAGTGCATTCTCATCTCTCTCAGAGTAAGTTCTGCATGATCTGGGTCTTCCCTAGCTCTCTGTCCCTCTTTGTGCTTTGTTCACTCTGTTCCAGACACATTACACTCATGTGCCAGGCATGGTCCCGTTCAGAGTCTTCGCACCTGCTGTTCCCTGTGCCTGGAATGCTCTTTTCCAAAGATGGTCCCGGTGTTAACTCTCTCACTTCATTCAGGTCCACACAGATGCTACCTCCCCAGAAAGCCTTCTGTGAACATCCTGCCCCAAACACCACCTTTGTCCTTCTCTATCCTTAAATCCTTTTTGTCTTTAAAATATAACAGCTTTATTGAGGTATAATTGATACTAGACGTATCTGATAAGCTTTGACATAGGTACACCTCAGCAAAACCATCCTCACAATCTAGATAATGAACCTGTCCATCACTCCCAAATATTGACTCGTGTGGCTTTGTAATCCCCCCTTCTGCCTCTCCCCACCACAAGCAATTACGTATCTGTTCTCTGTTACTATAGATGCATTTGCATTTTTTAGAATTTAGTGTATGTGGGATAGTACAGTATATATTCTTTTTTGTTTGGCTTCTTGCACTCGGCATAACTATTTTGAGATTCATTCATTTTGCAGCAGGTATTAGTAGTTCATTCCTCTTTATTGCTGAGTGGCATTCCATCGTGACCCCTTTTCTGCTCTTTCCTGATTGAGGGATGGTCACACTAACACCTCAGCCTTCCCTGTGAAGTACCTGGTTGCTATGAGCATTGTTCTTTGTCCATGTCCCCAGTCAATGCTTCCTGGTGATCTCAGTGGTGCAAAGAACCTCCCCTTTGTCTGGGGAGAACTTGCTAAATCGGAGGCCTGTTGGTCCATAGAAAGAAGATACCTTTGCAAGTGCCCGGCAACCACAAGAACCAATGCCAGCACTGTTTTAAACCTGGTACCTGTCCTGGATTGAACCCAACAATGCCCACGATTCCCGTCTGTAAATGTAGGCACTGGGGGCCCTAAAGATAAGAGCGTGGATGTTTTTCCTGTTTTGAAGATTTCGTTTTTGTTTTCATAAACAATTTCTTTTTGAAAGAAACCTGGATTTTACAAATTCACCTGCTCATATTTATAGTTTTAGGTCTTTTATCTCTCCCGCCATCAGGGAAAAAATAACTTTGGCAGCAGTAAAAGTGGACCGGCCACTCTTATCTCTGTCAAACTCCGGGAAGCGTTGTCAGATTGCCTGCTCACATGACAGGGATATTTTTCTTCTACTCGTGCTCCTGCTCCCTGGCACGCCGTGTGTGATTTGTCTTAACATTCGGATTCCCCTGCCAGAGCGTGCATGACATGTTTGGACATATAGTCTTTGTAAAGTGATATTTTGAACTTTATTTATTCATAGTCATTCTTGGAGCAGATTGCTTTGGGGTCTTGAGCGCTAGAATGCGCTGCTACTGTGCTTGGGCTCCCCTGGCAGCTGCTGGGCGTTGGGTGAAACACTTCTCTGGGGGACAAATCTTTAGAGACATTTGGAGCCGTTGAAAGGGAAATTTGCCAACAAACTCGTCTACGAGTAAAATCCATGGTGTTGTGTGGTATCTTGTGGAATACATTTGGGGGAAATTTTACCTGCATCTCTTCTTGACTGTGTTGCTACTGATGCTTTTGTTGTCAGTGCACCTTGGGTTTATAGCATCCAAAGGACGTATGATCTGGATCAGGTAGAAAGGGAATATGTCCCTCTTGTTTAAACCTTAGACATGGCTGTCCTAGAACCCATGGTCCACAACTCTGTCCTGGAAAGATTAAGGGGAGGAAAGAATCACTCTCTGACTCTATGGGCTCTCAACATATTTGATGTCAGGGCCCTTCAGGTAGAAGTCTTACATTCTAGAAGAATGTAGAAAACACAAAATTGAATTTAGTTACCACATGTTCCAGTAAAAATGAGCCTTTCCTTCCTGGCATCTAGTTTGACAAGAATTTTTAAATGGGGGTTGAGGGGGAAAGGTGCGGAATTGGTGAAGACCTTTGCAAACAAAAAATCAGAAGCATCCAACTGGGACCTTATCAAATTTTAAAGTCCGTTATAAATTTTACATTGCCTGGAATACATTTAGTTGTAATAAAATTTAGTGAGATGACCTGAATGTGGCTTATAGATCTGGTAATAAAAACAGATTTTAGGATAATTACCTGAGATGCAAACCTGGGGATGAAGGCTAGGGGGGCTCCCATTCCAGTTGAGTCTTGGAGGCTTATTTTCTCAGCTCTTAAAAGCCATCTGCCCCAATTTTTGCAGAGGCCAATTTGCTCTTGGTGCAGCCTCTCACGTTGTAGAGCTGATTTAAAAACTGTGGCTGAATACAATACCAGAGGAAGATCATTCGTGCCCAAAGCTGTTAGTAACTTTTTGAAAGGTAGATTCCAGTCCTAGCAACTCACTCCCTTTTATTGACTCTATGAACATTGACCCACTGGTTGGACACAGATTATAGGTTATCCCATCTCAAAAATAAATAAATAAATAAATAAATAACGACACCTCTCTATTTCTCCCAGACATAGACTTATATTTTTTGGACATTCTACAGAATATGTATCTTTGGTGAAGCAGCCTGAAGCCTGGGTCTTTCAGGCCAGTGTTTTATGTGAGAAGTAGACAGGCTCCTAGAGATGCCTTTTCAACCACAGACCATGTTTTAACCAATTACCGCCTGGTGGTGAAGTCCACCAGGAGCAATATTCGATCACGTGTGGTTTTTGTTGACTCTTCTCTATTCTTCCTATTGATTATGAACTAATACATGAGCTCATCAAAGAACCACAAGTCTTGACACTTATACATACTTGGGACTATAATTTTAGGATCGCAGACAGGGTCAGTAGATGGTGTAGTAAAATCAGGGAAGTGTTTTGAACTCCACTATTTTAGTTTGTTTTTAATGGTTTGATCTCACCACCTGGATGAATAGGACACGAGCCGTAGCTGTGATGAATGGAAAGGCCCATGTTGTTTTGCATTCAGATCATACTTTTCACTGCCTTGATGGCTGGAAGAAACAAGGGACCCGATAACTGCCTGCTACCCGAAGGAGATCTCTAGAGCAACAACCACAGGAGCAACATTGCCAATCTTGGTAGATGTTTCTAATGCTTTAACTACTTTGTAAATAAAAATAGTGCAGTTAGCAGCATGGACTTTGGCCCCAACTGCCTGGGTTCGAATCTAGGTTTTGCCATTTTTTAGTTGTATGGTCTTATGTCTCGTTTTCTTCATCTGTACACTATGGACAGTCATAGGACCTATCTCCTTGGTGAGTGTACATGACTTAATGTATGTGGGCTTCTGAGACTAGCCTGGCATATGCAAGTGTTTGCTTTGTAAGCCCATTCCTTCTGCTCCCATGCATGCCCACTTAAAAAATTCCAGGCTAAAATTCATATGGTCATTCGCTATGGTGTAGCCTCGCTCGCCTGTTGAACCACATGCTGGAATTGACCAAAGACTCTCTACAGAGGAGAATGGCTTTGCTTTCCAGTTGGCACCTCCAGCGCAAGGAGGGAGGGCTTCTCCTCAGCCACTCTCTCCTTGACGGGCTAAGCAGCTCAGCTCCTACAAAAAGATTCCACCTTTACCCTTGGCTCTGCTGTGGGTTAAGTTGCATGGGTGCAACATGGCAGCCCAGACTAGCTGCACCACAAGCGCTTTTTGGGGTGGACTGCACTAAGCTCATCATCTCTCAATTCCTATTTAGAAAAACACTCTGCTAAGAGAAATAATATTTAAACAGGAGATTGTTCAAATGACAATCTGGAGTCTGAAGTCTAAATAGTCTAAAATCTAGATCAAGTCTCTCCAGCAGCTCAGGAATCTACCGGCTATCAGAGATTCGGGGGATGGGGGGTGGGGAGAAACAAACTTCTCCACCTACCCTTCTCACCAACTCCAAGCCGATACCTTGCTCTTTCCTGCTCTGCAGCTTCTTCCCGTGGAGTCCCCTAAAGGTTCTAGCACCCTTCCCTCAGATCCACACCCTATCTCTGTTTGTCTGTTTGTTTGTTTTTTCTCTTTCATCTAAAACTTCTCCTTCTTACTGAGACACTCAGCAGCCGGTGTCTGTGGTCAACCATCTTGCACACTCTGCCATCCCCACTTTAAAGATGAGGAAACTGAGGCCCCGAAGGGCAAATCAACTTGCCCAGTGTCATCTGGCTAGCAGTAAGTAGACAGCCAAGGTCAAACTCAGGCCTGGCGGACTCTGCAGCCTGGTCCCTTCTCACCCCCTCCTTATGCTCAGAAATATAACCGGAAAGAGCCTTATCAAGGGACGGGAAGACCCACTGATACGAGCGGCAGGTGGGGTGAAACGGATGGGAAGTGAAAGCTACGCTTCCATTTTACATCGAGAAAGGACATATTTATGGAACACTTTGGTCATCAGGGTACAAGTAGGGTCAATCCCAATTGCATTGTAACCTTGATTAACGGAGACTGGTTAGCTTGGGTAATGGAATTGTCAAGTTAACTGAGAGTCAACTCAATAGATTGCACTTTTCCACCTTGACTGTTGAAGTTTTCTTTACGCCTGTGACCGTTTTCCTGTGTCTGCTACTATAACGTAATGCACATGTTGGGACCATTATTGTAATTCTGTACTCCATTCAATATATGGTGGAATGCCAGAACGTAGTAGGTCCCCAGTCCTGCGTCTTGATTCTGTTGAATAATAGTTGTCTCGGGCCTTGGGGGCCAAGCTTGTATGTGTTGGTTCTCTCGGAGCCAAACAGTAGGTGGTCACACAGACTGGGCAGGACACTGACCCCCTTGCAAACATGCACGTACTACTCCTTCCCTCCCGTTCAACTGCCCGTCTAGTCCACTGACCTGAAATGACAGTAAGACACAAGTGTACTGTCCTGTGACTTGCCTGTTCCTCTTAAAATAGAAGAGCCATGATTTTATTTTAGTTAACTTGAGAGTTTGAGTTGGCAAGATTCTGGTTGATCAAGATCTGTTTGCCTGTATGACTTTCTCGGTATCCAAAACCATTTATTGAACAGCTTCTGTACACAGTAAAATGTGCTGGGATTGGAGAATACAAAGATGGATGAAGACTAGACAGGCTTCTATTTCGTAGTGATGAACAGACCAAGCCAGCTGTGGCTGGTTTGTATGTTTAAGGTGACATGAATCTCCTTCTGTGGTTTATTGGAAAGAGCACTGGCTTTAGCTCGACCCCCCAGTGACTTTCTGTAAGATTCAGGAATAGTTTCTTAACCTCAGTTTCCTTGTTTGTAAAATAGAGATACAAATGTCTATTCAGAGCTTTGTTAGAAAGATTAGAGGTAATATTTAATAAACAAAAACCTAGTGCATAATAGATGCTCAATAAATTGTAGCTGGTATTATTGTACCTCTGAGCATTCTCTGCTCAGAAAAGCAGGGAAACATTTTCTTCCCACTCCTTTTAGAACTGTTTTGAGAATAGGTGATATAATTTCTGTGAGGTCCCCTTGGATGTCAGGGCAAAGGGCCAAGGCCACCGTAAGCAACAGTCTATGGACACTCATGTCTATAAATATCTCCAATTGAATGCAACTGTCTGAATCATAGCAAAGATATGCATGCATGGCCGTCGGACGTCGTACAGCGCCGGGGTCAGCCTCGCACATTCATCAAGCTGCACGCAGCCCAACAGAGCGGACATTGTGCACTGGGCTTGTTCTGCACACTTTATGCAGAGAGAGCAAAGCAGTGGAGCAAACGTGGATTTCTTTGCCAAGGGGAAGGGGGAGGGCTGTGGGGGTGGTATGAGTAAGGGGGTGGAGGATATTAAGGGCAGGAAAGGGACACAGTCATAGTCCCTTTGGGTTGCTGTAACAAAGTACTATAGACTGGTGGCTTATAAACAACAGAAATTTATTTCTCATAGTTGTGGAGGCTGGGAAGTTCAAGACCAAGGTGGCAGCAGATTTGGTGTCTGGTAAGGACCAAGTTCCTGGTTCAAAAATGGCACCTTCTCACTGTGTCCTCATGGCGGGATAGGAAGAACCATCTCTCTGGGGCCTCTTTTATATGGACGCTAATCGCTTTCACAAAGGCTCCACCCTCATGACCTCATCACCTCCCAAAGGCCTCACCTCCTACTAGCATCACCTTGGGGGTTTCAACATATTAATCTGGGGGGAACAACAGTATTTAGTCCATTGCAGATACCAAGGGAAGGGAAGGTTGGGGGCAGACACAGAGTGACCTCTCCCCTGGTGATTTGTAACTCCTCAAGGCCATGTTGTGGATTGAAATGACAACCCAAGGCTGGAGTCGGGTGTGGAGGACTTTCTGTGCTCTGCCGTGTTTGGTGTCCCTGCCAGGGACAGCCTGACTCCTCCGGTTCTCCTTCACGTCCCTCTCCCTCTCTCCTTCCCTCCCCTCTTTTCTTCCTTCTCTCTCTCTCTCTCTCTCTCTTTTTTTTTTTTTTGATGTTTTGTCCTCCCTTTCTCTCTGTCCCTGCTCCCCAGGACCCCCTCTTTGTGCTGTCCTTTTCCACCAAACCCCAGGGTTGGTGACACAGGTGTCTCTCACTGCCTAGGCCTTCCCTCTGCCCACCTGCTAACCGAGCCCCTGACTCCCACCTGCTCCGTGGACACACGCTCAGCCTGTTGTCAACAACAAAGCCACATGCAGGTTGGTCCTGCAGGGAGAGGTGGACGTGGATGTCCAGGGACATGATGGTACCCGGCACCAGAGTGGCCGACAGCTGAGAGCAGCAGCCAGGGTGGCACGGAAGGACAGGAGGCCTGAGGGGATGACGTAGGGCGGGGAGTGGGGGTGGGACATGACCAGAGTGGGACAGTCCCAAACCTCCTCCAAGGCCTAGCGGGTGCTGGGGAGGCTGCTGAGCCCTTGTGGCATAGAAGTGTGGCCCAAGCTGAGGAAGACGGAGAGGAGAAGTGGTGAAGAGGAAGGAGCCCTGAGCCAGGAATCTGGAGGTCCCAGTGTCCCCAGAACTGCTTTGAGACTCAGCTTCTTCAACTTCAGAATGGGGGCAAGGATTGCTGCTCTGCTGCTCATGGAGCACTAATGAGGCTCTAATGAGGTAAACTGAGGCAGGACAGAAGCCCTCTCTAACCAGGAGGCACGGCAGGCCAGTCTGCTAGGGCACAGTGACAAAGCGCCACACACTGGGTGCCTTAAGTGACAGAAACACACTGGCTACAGTTCTGGCGGCTGGAAGTCCGAGATCCAGGTATTAACAGGCCTGGTTCCTTCCAAAGCCTCTCTCCTTTGGGCTTCCCAGAGGAAGGACGTCTGCGCTGGGGACATCGGAGGGGACTGACAATAAGAAGGCATCAGCCAAGTCCAGGTTGAAGGTGACAAGGGCAAAAGGCACTTCCAGCCCAAAGGCCTGGGGACAGGAGGGGCTTTATCCTGCTCCAGAAACTGGCTTAGCTTAGAGCAATGATTTCCTAGCTCTGGAGTTCACAGACCAGAAGAAAAAGTCATAGCTGGAGGTGGATATGGGGTTATCGGCTTTACGTTCTGCCAAGACAGGATGCGAAGAAAAAATCCTGCTGTTTGTAGTCATTGCCCTTCCTGAAACATCCCCCGCCCCAAACAGGAGAGAGAAAGGACATAATCTCAGAATGACGTATGGAGTCCTTCGAATAAATATAGCCTTGTGAAAAATTCACTGCGTTGCCCTTTTTTTTTCCTACTAATTTTGCTGAGGACGATGAAAACGTCACTAATCTGAGCTGAAGCTTGGGGGATCGTGCGTGCGTGTGTGTGTGTGTGTGTGTGTGTGTGCATGCGAGTGGGCATCTGCGTGTGCGAAGGTCTCTGCATGCGAGGGAGCGTGGGTCTGTGTGTGTTCGTGAGCGGATGACGCAGTGTGCCTGCAGGTGTGTGCGTGACCGTTGGGGAGGGGAGGAAGGGGACCCTGCTGCGGGGGCTGCAGTCTGCACGTTACCTGTGGGACCCTCACCTGCTGGAAGCCCACCCTTAGTTGCTAGGAACATTCCTCCCCCGTCCGCCTCCACCGCCACCCCACGGGCTTTCTCTCCCCCTCCCTCCCCACTCCAGTTGTCATCACTGAGTGAGCTCCCGGCCGTCCCCTGGTCAGAGCAGAGGCCAGTCAGCAACCCCGCGAACTTCTCACTTCCTGCCAAGAAGAATTGTCCCTCTGCAAAGGAGCTTTACATTCCTGTGACACATAGTCACTCCCGGGAAGCAAAACTGGGCCAAGTCCTTATGCAGCAGAGGACTCCGCTCCCTCGGGGACTGGCCCTGCTTCAGCCTCGCACACGGTTTGTGACCTTGAGCCAGCGACATTGCCCTTCAGCCCCGCTGGCTGGGACAGAGCCACAGGTGACCTTGCAGCTTCCTGGGGTTGATCCTTGAACCCTCCATCTTTGTTCCATAGGGGAAGAGCTGCCTGACCTTGGTCCGAACTTCCAGACTGGGCTTGAGGTTGTCCCCCCGTGTCACCCCTCCTCTAGGGGAACGCCTTACTCCAGTAGGGCTGATTCCCACCCAGTCTCTCCAAAATCTCACATCATCTCACCTCTGTGACTTTGTTTTTTTACAGTTCTTCTCTACGGAGGAGCCTTCCTTTCCAAACCATAGCCCAATTTCAAAGCTAAATGCCACCTCCTCCAGGAAGCTTTCCTGTACTGAATGCTGGCTTTGCTTATCAGAACAAGGGGAGCATGGGGACTGACTTCCAGTCTCTAAAACCTCCCCCATCTTTTAAAACATATGCTCCTCAAACCGGGCCTCTGACTTGCCTCTTCCACACGGATTCATTGTGTAAGATTTAAACGTCCGGATGAATCTCCTCTCCTGGCCCCCGTGCTGATTTTGCCCAATCGTTTTTTAAAGGCATACTTTTGTTTTTACTGTTTTTAAGTTTGTCTTTTTATGGAGTCGTTTTTTAAACACTTATTATTTCTCATTGATTTTACTTGCTCGTTTAGCGTTTACTATAAAAGAGAAAATAGGAAATGGCAGTTGGAGGGTGCGGACTGGGCGTCCAGTGTGGGAGTTGGTGTCTCGGGGAAGGGCTCCGCCGGCCGGGTGGGGGACAGAGTTGGGACCGATCCAGGTTCAGGCCCAGCTGTGCCCCTCAGTCACACATGATTCGGGAACCCGTCCCCCCTCTCTGCACGGCTGTTGTTCCATGTGTAAATAGAGACGTGAACACCAAGTACACTGGGTTGATGCGAGAACTGGGCAGATAACGCCTGGGTGGTGTGTGGCTCAGGGCAGGGTCGGCTCAAGGCGCTCACAGATGAAATCTCTTTCTCACTGGGCAGGATAGGACACCATGACGCTGGGTGACAAATGGAGCTTCGCAGAGGAAGCAGTTTCTGGTCCCATTTCCCATGTTGGCTGGGTGGTGGCTTCCTAGGGGAGGGAGGAACTCCTTTGAGAAGCAGATGAATGTTTTGGACACTAGCCCATGAAATGCACATAGCCTAACGTTGCTGTATATTGCTTCAGAGGTTTCATTGTCCCCGGAAGCTCATGCGTGCATGTCCAGGTTGGAAATTCGTACCCCTGGGCCGCTACGTGATGCAATAGTTAACACGTGGGCTCGTGTGTTCAGAAACCAGCTCTCACTTAGCGGGCTGCTCTCCCTGAGGCTTCATTTCCTTGTTAGAAAAGTGGTTTAAACGTTTAGAAAAGGATGCTAACTCACAGTAACTTTCTCACAGGGTTATTGTGAGGATTCCAAGTGATAATGCAAGAAAGTGCTTAGCACAGGATCTGATAAGCTCGTGATAAATAGTAGCTATTTTGTTTCTTATTGTTACCATGAATAATTGATGTGCACGGAGAGAAGCAGTGGCCAGGGGAACTGGGCACCGGGGGAAAAGCACTAACTGGGTGCTTGCTCTGCACCTGGCCCCGCCCTGACATTTCAGGTGCTTGATCCGTCCACCCCTCAGCGAGGGCTGGGACTGGAAGTAGCTTGTCCTATTTTTCAACGGGGACACAGAGGCTTCAGCCGATTGGATCCTGTCCCCCAGAGTCACTCAGCCTCTAAGCGGCAGAGTTTTGCGGCTGGACTGCTGTGTTCCAACATGGAGTTTCCCCTCTATTTGCCTAGATGAAAGTAAACAAACAATTGGCGTCTTGGAGAGATCTTTCTTTTTTCCCTTATAACAATACCTAAATTATTTTCCCACATTTTAATAAAACGGCATTAACTTTAATTTTCATCTTCTTTGGCAATGTTACAAAGCTGCCTGTGAACTTTTCTCAGCACATTAGTCGCTCGGGTGGTTAATTATTAGCCATTAATTTTGGTGAGGCTTTCTGTAAAGTGACGGCTTCGGAGAGCCATTTACCTGTTTATTCATACCTTCCACCCAAGACCTATTTTTCTCTGCAACAAACCCAGTGTTAAGTATGCAGCCGGTTTTATTTATTTATTTTTTGCAAAGAAACCCTGACCTGTAAGAGCCTCTTTCTTTTCATCGCCGTTTCAAAACAATTCATTCATGCGTTTCAGAAGTTATGCAAATGAGCTTCCCTTGATTTTTTTTTAGAAGATTTCTCTGGAATTGATTTTAGGATTCTGTATTAATTACCACTACCCAAGCATAGGGGCTGCCACATAATGGATATATTTAGCAAGAATGACAAGGCTGATAATTATGCACGAGAAGTCTTAGAAAAAGGATTGTGTACTTTGATGTTTAATTTCGGCAAACTTCTTTAGTTTGTTAAACTTAATCAAAAGCAATCAAAATACACTGGTGTGAATTACCGCAAATTAATTGCAAACCAATGGAAAACATCATGTCTTTCAAATTGGAATGTTGAACTGGAATTTCTGAATGAATTACTCCAAGCGAGGAAGCGGTAAGTTTTTGAGTGTGGAACGTTAGTCTAGACCTTGCATTAGGATCCAGGTGGGGAATGGGCAGGATTTCATAAGGAATTCTGTTTTTAGGGAAGACTGCAGGCCTAGGTGTGACCTTCCTGCTTGGCTTTAAGGCAAACCCACTCTATAACTTGGGGACGTCACTTAAACTCAGCTTCTCAGGCTCGATGTCCTGATCTGTTCAGCAATACGGTTCTTGCCTTGCTACTATTATTACTAGAGAGACAACTTAGCTCTATCATCCTTACTGAGTGTGTACTTTGGGCCAAGTCCTGTGTGCACCCGCTTTCTCCCTTAGACCTGATGAGGCTCTGTGAGCCCCTTTCACCGAGGCCGACTCAGCCCTCAGATGCGTCGAGCCCAGGTATTCCAATCTAGATGACTACTCCAGGGATATTGCATTTAATTTCAGAAGACTTCCTTGCTTTGACAACTTAATCAGAGGCAATCAAAATATGCTTATGAAACATATAGAAAATTAATTTCAAGCCGATGCAAAAGATTACGTTTCCCAACCACGAAGAATCAAGTAAGAAAATGGATGTGAAAATATTATGTAAAATGTTGACTGCTATGCAAATGAGGCGTAGTAAGGGAGCCCGTGCAGGAGACTCTACAGAGGCCGGTTCTACAGCCAGACGCTTGGTTCCTCCAGCTCGTGACTCATCGTGGGACGCTGCGTCTTATTTTATGAGATTTGTATAATAGCTCAGCGGGGCCCACTGAGTCACTCAAACATTGATTCATTGAATATATTTTCTGCATCTGTACCCAGATCGAGGTACGTGGAGAGGGACACACAGTTTACTAAGACGTTATCTTGACCTCTGGGAGCCCAGGATGCAGGGACAGAGACATATACATTGTTTGGAATAATCCAGGGAGCTGTTGAATATGAACAAAAGGTGGCACTTGCTGGACACTGTTTTAGGGACAGGAATTCTGTCCTGTTTACCAATGTATCCCCAGCCCTTGGCACACAGCCTGGCTACAGAAAGTAGTTGAGAAATTTGGTCGAGTGAATGCATTATAAATGAGACCTGGGTATCAGGTTGTGCATTTAAATGAAAACTTTTCCTCCACTCACACTCTGACACCAGATGTGTGGGGTTCATCCCGCACATCTCCAGCTCTCCGACACTGACTCCCCGGACACTAACAGGCGCCCAGCGATTCAGTTCAATTCAGGCACTTACTACCCAGAGTCAGGGCGGACCTCACAGGTGAAGGGCTCAGTCCCACACGGACTCCCACTTTAGAAACCAACCACAGAGCCAGGCCATCTGTGCTTCGGACCAACTGGCTATAAATTGGGGGCTCCCATGAACCTGTCCTCGGTTTCCATAGTTTGCTGTAACGGTTCACAAACTCAGGAAAACAATTTGTTTAGGTTTAACAGTTTATTATAAAGGATATAAATAAGCAGCCAATCAAGAGGTACCTGGGCAAGGTCCAGAAGGGTCCCAAGTGCAGGAACTTCTGTCCTTGTGGAGTTTGGGGTGTACCACCCTCCGGCACATGGATGCGTTCCTTCACCAACCCAGAAACTCTCTAAATCCCTTAGGGTTTAGGGTTTTTCATGGTTACACAGGCAAGACTGATTGTATCATTGGCCACTGGTGATTGGCTCAATCTCCAGCCCCTCTCCCCTCCTGGCAGGTTGGGGGATGGGGCTGAAAGTTCTAACCCTCTAATCACATGATCGGTTCCTCCAGCAACCAGCCCCACCTGGAAGCTGTCTAGGGGCTTATCTCATTGACATAAACTCAAGTATGGTTGAAAGGGGCTTGTTTTGAATAACAAAAGAAGCTCCTACCACCTGTGTGACTCAGGAAATTCAAGGGTTTTAGAAGCTCGGTGCCAGGAACTAGGCACAAAAATAAAATGTTCTAACAAAAGATGTTCCCATCGCCCCCATCACTCAGCACATTACAAGGGCTTTAGGAGCTAGCTGTGTGCCAGGAACCCGAGATGAAGACCAAACACGTATTTCATTCGACATCACAATATCGCAGAGTGGATGGCATGAGTGGAACCCTGTACAGATTAACCAGGTGTTCATGGGCGGCACCCAGGGTGCAGGAGCAGTGTGAGGGGCTGGGGGTGGCTGAGCTGCAAGGGTGCAAAGATCACAGCTTTAGAAGAGGCTGACAGGTGGATTGTAGCTGGCGGGGCTGGGCTTTGATTGTCAGCGTGCAGAGGGTGGAGCTTATTCCGTAGATTTTGGAGGAGGAGCGTGGCCTGAACCTGTGAGTCTGCCTGTTGTAGTCGCCCTGGGAGCCAGAACCGCGCGGTGCCTCGGAGCCCAACCCCAGAACCAGACTGCTGGCGGCTCGAATCTGTGTTCCGTTCTTTGCCAGGTGGGTTAACGTGGGCAAGTTACTTAACTTCTCTATTTTGATGTCCTTGAGTGTAAAACGGGCACACTAATAGTCTTATTTCGTAGAGATGTTGTGAGGGGTCCGTGAGCGTTATGTGGAAAGCACGTGGAAGGAACCACACCGGGCGCTGGGTTAGCCCGAGCGGCGCTAGCTGCTGTTGTTGATTGATGTTCGACAGCCTCGGCGGGAGTCCTGGCTTTGCCACTTTCTGGCTCTGTCGCCCTGAGATAATGGCTGAAGCTGTCCCATCCTCACTTTCTGACTTTGTAAGGAGGCAGCGGCAGTGCATGTGCGTAGCACTGGGTGACAAAATGCACACAGGACGCTTTCTTTGCAGGGCGCCTGCCCTGGGCGTGGGGGCATGACTCCTCAGGGACAGCAAGGCTGGATGAGACACAAGAGGGGGACTTGTTCTGTCAGTATGACAGACAGCGAGCTAAGGCTTCCGGAAGCCAGATCCAAAGTAGCCACTAGGGCGACGAGAGAAAAGTGGCGAGTGAACTGAGAGATTTGACCCTTGGCCTGGAGGCTCAGCAAGGGGGTGGCAAAGAAGAGGAGGTTTCGAACCCGCGTCCTGGCAGCATGACTGTCCGCCGACCGAGATGAGGGGCTCTGGAGAAGCCAGTTGGGGGTGAGAACTGAGATAACGACGGGTTTACGACCAGCAGACGTGTGGGTGGGAGGTGCAGAGGGCGTCTCGTTAGCGAATCCTGTTTGAACAGGTGTTCCCCATATGATCGACTTAGGGAGATGAACCTGCCCACAATACTCCTTTTTTTAAAAATCATGGTAAAATATGCCTAACATAAAATGTGCCATTTTCACCATTTTTAATCGTACAGTTCAGTGGCATTAAGCACTGTCACACTGTTGTGTAACAGTTGCCACTGTCCATCTCCAGAACTTCTACATCTTCCCAAATTGAAACTCTGTCCCCAACCATCACCTCCCCATTCTTCCCTCCCTGCACCCCCTGCCAGCCACCACTCCACTTTCTTACGACTCTGACTGCTCTCGGTGCCTCATGTAAGTGGAATCATACAGCGTTTGTGCTCTCGTACCTGTCTTTCTCCCCATAGCTTAATGTCTGCACGGATCACCCGTGTAGTATCATGCGCTCAGAGAGCCTTCCTTTTTAAAGCTGAGTAATATTCCATTGTATGTACAAACTACTTTGTTTATTCATTCCTCTGATGAACACTTGGATTGTTTCCACCTTTTGGTTACTGTCAATCACGCTGCTGTGAGCTTTTGTGTAGAAATATCTGTCTGAGTCCCTGCTTTGAATTCTTTTGTGTATATGCCCAGAAGCAGAAGTGCTGGGTCACAAGGTAGTTTTATGTTTAATTTTTCCAAGAACTGCTCTACTGTTTCCCAGAACAACTGCACCATTTTACAATCCCACCAGCAATACATAAGGGTTTCAATTTCTCCCCATCCTTGCCCACACTATTTTCTCTTTCTACCTTTTTTTTTTTTTTGGTTACTGTTACGGATAATGGCCATCCTGACGGGTGTGAAGTGGCATCTCATCCTGGTTTTGATTTGCATTTCTCTACCGATTAGGGAGGTTGAGCACCTATTCATGTGCTTATTGGCCATTTGTACATCTTCATTGGGGAAATGTCTACTCAAGTCCTTTGCCCTTTTTTGAATTGGGTTGTTTGCTTTTGTTGTTGTATCACATAAGAAAGAGTCACGTTATTATGCCAAGCCCTTGGGATAAGGTTGGGACTCCATGTTTTAGCAAAATCTATTTTATAATTCTCTTGGGTTGCTGTAAATATTAGACATACGGATATACGATGCTAAGCTTGCAATTCTCAAACCTTCTCTGAATCTTCTTTTTGGTGTGTGTGTCAATGTTCCCATCCATTGTCTAGTCCCCAGGCCTGAAAATAGTCATTTCTGACTTCCTGTCCCTTTCCGTCCTAAGCTGGCTGTAGAAACTGGGAAATCGTTTCCTTTCTCCTCCTGGGCAGCTAGGAGACATGTCCCAGCCTCTCAAAAGTTAGATGCATGAGTTCTGGCCAACAGAATGGTTGTGGAAGGGATGTTTGCTACCCTGTGGCTGGTGATAAAAGCTTCTATACGACCCTCTATGCTGCTCCTCTGCCCTCGTCTGCCAGCCACATGCAGCAGACCCTCAGGGGACCTTCCTGGGCTATGTTGGAGCCACGAGGCGAAAGGAGTCGGGGGCCCTGAACGACCGCATGGATCAAGCCCCTCTATTCTGCCCTCACTGTCCCGTGATGGAAGAAACAAACCTTCACTGTTAAGCCACTTAGATTTGTGGTTGTTCGTTACAGCAGTCGGCTGTGCAGACTAACCCACCAATTCAGAAGTCCGTTCAAAGCCATCTTTACAGTGTCTCTTCCTGTCCCCTCCTTCCCATGCATAGTTATAGTATCTTGGCTTCCTTGCTGCATCCACACCCCTGAGCCACCCTCATGGTTTGCTGTAGGATTACCTGGTTCCAGTCTTTCCTCCTCTAGTTCATCATTCACGCTCATGGGAAAGAAATATTCCTAAGAGGATAAAAGCTTTATATGCTCTTTTTTAAAAACCTTTGTTCCCAGGGCTTTTCCCAGTGGACGCCTTCTTCCCTCTAACCACTCATGCGTGGGACACTCACCGTCCCTTGTGCACTCCTGTGTTTTCACCTTGGTTCTGTCTCATCCCCTCCTATGGTCTCCAAGCTCAAGTTCAGCTTCTATGAACTCCTGTCTTACTCTGCCTCACACCTACGGCACCGGACGTATGTTGTACTTCATACATGTTAAGTTCCATGTGAAGTGTCTTCTGCTAACCCAGAGATTCTCAACCTTGGGTTCACCAGTGGGACTCATGAGCCCCTTGAAATTGAGTGCCGAATTCCGTGTGTGTGCATGTGTGTATTTTTTTTTTTTTTTTTTTTAAAGAGCGGGTAGGGTTACAGGCTTCACAGGTCCCTTCTAGCACTGAAAGTCTATGAGAGTGGTAAACCCATTGTCCTTAGAAAACCGTTCATGACTGCAGAAATGGGTGCAACACTCCAGGGGTAGGAAAGGCTTGGGGGTGGAGGTAAAGTCTGTTCACGTAGGAGGCTCTCTGTCCTCTTCCTGCTTTCATAGGAACCAACCCCCTAGCTTCCAGGGAGGGGTGGTTCAAGAACTTCTGCATTGGACTGTCTCACTCTCCCTGGCACAGAATTACCGCTGGCCTCATTCCCTTTGGTGCACAGCAGGCAGGCAGTTTGTGGGGTTGACTGCCTCACTCCTTTGCCCAGCCTCAGACCTGCGGGGGTCTTGGGCTGGCTCTTGCCAAACGCTGGGGCAGGAGGGTAGCTCCCTGGTAACGCCACGCTTGCCAGCAGTCCCCTCCGTCGTCTCACCTCCATCCTCATAAAACCCCTTAGACTCTCTTAGACCCCGTGGTCCTGGCCCAGTGGCCTCCCCTTGACCTTCCCCAGGGAGCCTGCCACAGCCCTGCAGGGCCCCCTCTCCTCTGTGACTCATATTGTTTGCTCAGTGCCCAACCCTGGCGGCAGGCAGAGTGCCTTGCTAGCTCTTTTCCTTTCCAGCTCTTTGAATGTTTAATACATTCTTAATTAAAAGCTGGGCACCTCATCTATTCCCATCAATTGCTTCTCTGTTGTGAAGAAGGGAGGCCTACGGGAGGGGAAAGTCAAGCCCACACTCCACCCTCCACTCACACCCACCACTGCACATGTGCGTGCGCAGCACACAGACACAGACACACACACACACAGGGCCATGGGACTCGGTGCTGTATTTACATAATTCTATTGACATTTTGAGGCTAAAATTATGTATGCTACTTTAATTCGCTGTTAAATTAAATTATGAATGTTTGGAACGTAGTAATTTCTTTTGTTCTATGAACAGATTGTTTTATATATCTGCCTATATTACCAAGTTATTAATTTAATGATTTCATAATAGCAGCTCATTCCTCTGGGTAATATAAAGACTGAAGTGCATGCTCTGAACAGCACAGGCAGATGCCGCTTGCCCTACGTGAATTGAAGGTTTTAGGAATAAAGTTATTAGTTGTGGCAGAATGTTTAAGTGTGCACAGGGAAATCAGGGGGAGGTGTCGGGTCAGCTCCAGCGTCCCAGTCTCGTTTGCAAAAGGCAGGGCATAGTTCATTGCTCGCGAGGCCAAATGAAAAATCATTTTCTTAAATAAAGTCAAGCACCTGGGCGAACACTGGCAAATTTGAGAGCTGTTTCCTGCCCACGGACCCTGGCAGCTCCGGACACAGTGCACGTCCAGCTGCAGCTAAAAACAGGAGGGTCCTTCCTCCCGTGGCCCTGTTGGGTTATCACCCATCAGCACGCCGGAGATGTGCTGCCGGGGCAACGTGGCCTTGGCTGCATTGTTCTGCAACTTGTGGGCTTCCCACCCATTGTAGGGAAAGGGCAAGGGATCAGATTCCGTGCAGAGAGAGGGGACAAACACGGAGTCTGGATTCACAGGGACCTTCCCCCATCCCTGGGCTTGGTGACTTGGTTCTCTGGAGCCCACATCACCTTTCTAACCAAGGTGGTGGGGTTGTGGTGCAGCTCAAGTGAGAAAGTGGATGGAACACGCTTTGTGATCGCTAATAGGCAGGGCTCTCTGGGGCTGGGTTTGTGTGGGGTGTGAGCAGCTACCACTAGTCGCCGCGTATAACATTAGTGCAGTGTTCATGGTCGTTCTCCTCGTGGCCCCAGGCGATTCGCTTCTCTGTGGCTCTGTGTGGCTTTAGTGGACACCTGGGATCTGAGCTTGATGACTACTAAGGTCCTCCCTGCCTCCAGTGGTTCTGGACTTCATGGTTTTTCAGGAGAAATCATCACAATGCTCCATTTTGGTTGGGAAGCTGAAGCTGAAGGTGGACTCTTGCTAAGAAATCACAGCATATTCAGTCGTCGATAAATATCGAGCACCGCGAACTCAACAAGTACTGATTTAGAGCAGCAGCTGCATCCGTCTCCAAGACAGGCGTGGTTTCTGCCTTCTTCAAGCCTATGATCTAGTGGACATAGATGACTGAACAGGTGATCGTGACATCCCGTGATGATGAGGGCGTGTAGCCACCCCAGACAGGGCAGGCTAGGGGGAGGGAAGCCAGGCTGAGACCTCAAGACTGACTGTGGCTCAGCCATGGAGGGGCAAGGGTGGGAGGCCAGGAGTTTTGGGAAGAAGTCGGAGCACGTGACGGCCGTGGGAGGATGGAGGCAGGATGGCGCTACGCGGCGTGGCTGGGTCGCCTGGGTCTGGGGAGAGAGTGCTGAGACGTGAGGCTGGAGCCACCAGCAGGGCCACATCTGGCAGACACTGAGAGCCCCGTTAGGCACAGGGCAACTGGGGAGCCACTGAAGAAGGGAAGGGGGCAATTTGTGCTTTAGAAAGGACACTATGGCCACTGTGGGGGGAACCATTTGGATGGGGCCAAGTTGCAGGCAGGGAGACGCTAGGAGACCGTTGCAGCCGTCAAGAGGGGAGGCAGTAGGGCCTGTTTTAGGTGGTGACAGCGCAGCAGGGAGAAGGTGTAGGAGGCGCGCAGAAGGCGGAATGGAAAAAGTCTCAGTTAGGCTTTAGGGTAGATGGGGACAGGGTAGAGAGTCAGTTGTGAGGTCGGGCTTCTAGAGGGCTTTGAGGTTGCCCTTTGCCCTTCGAGTTTCTTCCCCTTTGGCTTTTCTGTTGTTTCTTTAATGGAAACTCTCACACCAGGCCCTTCCTCCCACGGCGGACACACCGCACATGTGTGAAGGCATGCACCTGAGTGCGTACACACGCATATGCACACGCACACGTGTCTCAGCCGGCCTGTGTGCTCAGCAGGGTAGGTGAAAACTGTCTCTGCAGAGCTGACAGATTGCCAAGTTAGAAACAGCATCAGTGCTAACACTTTCTTCACTTGTTTTTTTGGTCTCTGAGTGTCACTGCCATGAAACATTCCTTATCTCAAGAAACAAATAAAAAAAGAATTCCTTTCTTCTACTCCCGCGCGCGCCGTAGTGTGTCTCAATCGTCTCTGGAGTCCCCGTGCCTGGCACCGGGTCAGGTGCAACCGCAGTCGTCGTTGGGTGGTTGGTGAGCGAGAGGACCCTAGCGACACCGGGTCTGGTCCCTCACGAGGGGAATTGTCCCCCAGAAGCCGGGATCTCCCGTCTTGAGGTGTGAGGCACAACACACCTGAACCCGATGGCAAGCGTCCTCCCCAACTCTACAGCTGCCGAAGCCAGGCCCCTTCGGGACCAACCGAGAGTTAGGAAGTAGCTGCTTTGTAAATGCACATTAACGTTGGCCAATCCATCAGCTGGGGTGGGCAGGGAGGAGACGGAGGGCAGAGTAGACATAAGATTGCTCAGGTCGGAGCTTGGGCACAGGATAGAGGGATGGTGGGCACTAGACAGGGCAGGGAAGGTGACACAGGTGACGTGGAAGAATTGAGGAGCCAGAGCCCGGACAGAAGATCAACAGTGGGAGGTGGTTTTCACCAAGCGTGTGGGGGAAGAAGTCAATGTAGAATTCATCAGGTAGGACCACGGAGGGTAGAAAAAGGACCGTTTGGGGACATCAGGGGAGACAGCACAGGAGAGAATGTGGACTGAAGTATATGTAAGGAGGGACAAGCTCGTGTTTGCTTTGTTAGTGGCTGTGCACCATGGCTCGTGGCTGGCACTTCGTAGGTAGTGGGTACAATTTGACGAGTCCTGGGTGCTGTCTTTCGAGAATCCTGCAGAGGAAGGTGGAGGAAAGAGGGGTGCGGGAGGTGGGGGAACTGCTCTCTCTAGGCCATGGGTATCAGAACCGCCTGTAGGCAAAGCAGGGTGGAGGCAGGCCTGTGGCGCTACGGGTGCGTGAGAGTAGAAGAAAGGAATTCTTTTTTTATTTGCTTCTTGAGATCAGGAACGTTTCATGGAATTGACGCTCAGAGACAAATGTTCAGGACATGTCCAGCCAGTGCCCCAAGAATCCTCGCTCAGTGGTAAATTGTTGCTTATGCACTGCTATGGATGCTTGTTTCTCCCCAAATTTCTATGTTGAAACCTAATCTCCCACGCAGCAGTATCCACAAGTGGGGCCTTTGGGAGGTGATTGGTCATGAAGGCTCCATCCTCATGAATGGCTTTAGTGACCTTGTATTATAAAGGAGGCCGAGGTAGCTGTTTGTCTTTTCAGCCATAGGAGGACATATAGAAGGTGCCATTTATGAGGAACAGGCCCCCACCAGCAACCAAATCAACCGGCACTTTGATCTTGGACTTCCCAGCTTCCAAAAATATGAGCAGTAAGTTTCTGTTGCTAATAAGTTATGAAGTGTGAGGTATTTTGTCTTAGCAGCTCACACAGACAAAGACATACACTGAATGTCATGGGTGGAGCATATGATGGCTCAGAGGTCCCTCGGGCAGGGGCACTGGGCAGGAGCTGGGCTCAAGGCGGTGGGTCCGGGGTCTCCTAAGGAAAGCTCCAGGACGTGGAAGTGGATTGGTCTTCAGGGAGGTGCAGAGAGCTCTAATTTTTATTGCAAAATGTAGGGTGTCTTTTTTGGTGCCTCACAGAGAGACCACCTTTGCAGGTGGGAATGGCAGCGGTGGGGGGTTATCCGGGAGGGGGAGGGTCTGCCTTCCCACTGTCCGTCTCCAAACAGAAAACCTCGGAGACCTGTGAGAAGCCATTTGGAGCAATTCGGAGCCTGGAGCCCTGGGCTATTTAATGTTTCCAGCAATGAGCTCGATGATGACACAGAGCGCACGCTCATTAATTTCATAGATGACACCAGCTGAGGCTGGAGGGGCACCTTGGAGGAGCAGATTAGAATTCAAATTGACTCCAGTAGGTTTTAGAGATTGGTCAGAAACCAACCAAGTGAGATTCGGGGAGGACAAGGGCAGAGAGAGGAAAAAGCAGGTCCACAAATGACGAGGAGGACGACTCGGGTCCCCAATCCTGCCCGAAACCTGGAGCTTGCCTTGACCTGCCTGATTCATCGCTGCTGACATGTGCACACAGCTTGCCTCCTTTGGGCCTGGGGTGACAACCCCTGAGAGAGGAATTGTTCTGAATAAGTTCCTGGGGGTTCAAAGATGTTAAAAATCTGCCCAAGGCCGTGGAGCTGATAGGTGTCAAAGCCAGATGCAAACTAGATTAGCACTTTACAGGACTCATTTGACACTTAGCTCAGTGCTTTGCTGTATCATCTATTCTTCATTCAGGGGTATAGTCCTTTGATCCATCCCCTGGCCCCAGGCTGGTCCCCATCCCCTGTCCTGTTGTCCAGGCAGCCAAGATCTTAGGGTGCATTGGTCCAGCCCAGTTCTTACCAGCTGCTTCATCAATCGGGAGGTGTTCTGGCTGGGCTAGACCCATCGGGTAACTTTTTCACCTTGTATCAATCCAACTATCTGTCAGTTCTGCTCCTTGTCTAGCTTGTTAAGGACTTTGGGGGAAATTACCTAATTGGGTGGATGGAGCCACTGCAGATCCATCGGACAGGCTCTCGGTTCTGCTCGGCAATAATTCTTTGTGTGTCTCTGGTTGGCTCACTCCCCTAAGGTCCTAAGCACATTATTGGCCCATTTATTATTCTTACTATTATTATCTTATTAAAGAAAAAATGGGGGCCATAGGGCAAGTGCTCGCTCAGCTTCCTGATCTCATTCTTCTTCCAGCTCATCCAAATGTACATCAGTCCTCACCTCCTCTCCTCCCCACCGGGCAGGGAATGCGTTTCCTATTTGCTCTTCCGTACGCGTAGCCTGGCCTGTCCCCCTTCCTCCTGTGTGTACTCACTGAGGTCTTCCCACTCTCTCGTTCTTGAGAGAGAGTATGAACCGTGGTGTCCATGCCCCAGTGCCTTTGCACATGACGTGCCTCCGCCTCAACACCTGCCCCTGGTTTCCCACCTGGAGGCTATTCCTGCAACTCTCTCGCTTCCCATCCTAGGAAGCCACACAACATGGGTCACTTTGAGTACTGGTCCTGGAGTCACCCTGATGACGTACAGATCGCAGTGTAGCCCCTCCAAAAGTGTGACTTGGGTCACGCACTCTAAGGCATCCTGTCCTTGTCTGTGACGTGGAAATGAGGAAAGCACCTACCTCACGGGATCGTTGTGAGGACTGACTAAGATGCCCTCGGTAAAGCACCTGCCACGCTGCGTGACACTGCCCTTCCTCCTGCTGGGGACGTCCTGCTCACCCTCCACAGCCAAGGTCCAACGGCACCTGCTCTGTGGACACTTCCTCACCTTCCAGACAGACTTAGTTTTACCACTTGTTGCTCCCGAGAGTGTGATTCTGTGTCCGTGTCCGGATCTGACGCAGTATTGAGTGACAGGCCTCGCCAGGGGTGAGTGGCTCTGACCGTTCATCTTTGCTTGGTTACTTAAGGGCCGTTGTGGTTTTGGACAAATTTCCTGATCCAATTCACTCATCTGCACACTGAGGCCACGATGGAAGGGACGTTGCTTTCTGCAAGGGGACTCCTGTATTGGGGTAAGCTTTATATGGGAACCAAAATCCCGAAAATGGTCAGGATGGAATCTCTGGAAATTAGGACGGGCCAGCAAGGTACACATTGCCCGCTGGGAGTTGTGGCTGTGGAACAGCACAGGGACCTGTATCACACACCATGAGTGTGCGTGTGCATGTGTGTGTATGCACGCATGCCTGTGCGCCTCGGCTGTGCAATGGTCAGCTGACAGTTGCGTCACTGTGCTCTGGCTAAAGCAGTTGGTCACAGGAAGTGACCAGGCCTGGCCAGCCTTCCTGACAGTGGTCTCAGTGCGTGATGACCTTCATGTCGCTGCAGGAGGACCACAGGTGATGGTGGCTTCAGTGTATAGATCTGGGAGTCTTTGTGGGCACCCCCAGGCACACACGTGCTGCTGGCCACCTGAAGGGCTGCCAGAACATTCTTGTATCTGGGTGGAACCAGGAAGCAGCTTCCTCTAGCCCCAGGAGGACACCCAGCCAGGCTCTGTGGCTGGCAGTGTTGCCCCAGGCCGGGGTGGGGTGGGGAGGAGGGGACAGAGGGCATTGGCTCTTACCCACAGCTGGGATCTGCTCCACCTGGCTTTGGGGTCTTTTGCCCTGTCAGTTTGTGGTCCACCCCACTGTGGGCTCCTTAGTGACCCCTCTCCATATCCTTTAAAGGTTCTGAGTGTGCCCTCTCCAGGGACCATAGACCCAGGTGGCCCTGGGCTTGGCTTTTGGGTGGCCCACTCAAAGGGTCTCTTGCAGCAGCTCCCTGCGGTCCCTGGGACTCACACAGGCTCTGCCCTTACTGGCCCTGTTGGAATATTGTAACCTGCCTGTGGATGGCTCCTTCGGGACAACTGGCTTGTAGTGCTTCCCCACACCCCCTCCCTGCCTGCATGTTGGAGGCGCCAACTCACACTCCCAGAGAAGGTCTCTTTAGGGCAGAGGCAGTTGGGATGCTGGACTCCGTCCTTGTTCTAAACTATCGGACACGGTTTGCCATTTCTCCAGCAGAGAACGCCCCCGACACCATGTTGTTAGGCACAGCTGACCTCCCTGCTGATGAACGACCCCTGGGCTGTGTAGTGCAGTCAGGCGGGCTCCGTGGAGGAGGTGGCACTAGTCATGCACCCTCAAGTTGGGCAGGAAGGGGCAGAGTGGCAGGAGGGGTCTGGGGTTTGTGGGTTAAAGGGACACATCTTGGAGAATGGCATGTTGACTACCTTCCCGCAGCTGCCAATTAGCAGTGCCCCCAGGTGAAGGTGGCACTCAGAGGAGTGTGCCCTGAGGCCCCACACAGGCCGGCTGCTGCATTTGAAGCCGTGCATGCTCAGGCCCGCTGACTTGTCACCTTCCATGTCATCTTGTGGGCTGAAGACGTTGAAGCTGCTTCCCCCTCGTAGCGACCATCAGTAGAGAACCCGCGCTGGCTTCGGCAGACATGTCCCCGCCTTGGTCCTGCTGCCGAGCAATTAACTGCTGCTACAATTCCGGGTCTCTGCCCCCGTGGGCCCCTCTTTCCCAACAGCCGTGTTGAACAAGCGTCCTTACAGGAGAAGGAAAGTGACTGCCTGGTCTGGTGGCCAGAGAGGAGGCTGGCTGGGAGACGACAGGACTCTGAACAGAGGGCTGTGTGGTTTTAATCACTTCGGATGCTGTTCTGGGAACAGATGTGAGACAGCTCCCAGGGCACGCGCTGGGGGCTGCGGCACCCTGAGCGTAAGTGAGGGTGACATCCGGAAGACAGGATAGTCTCCGGATCATGATCCCCCCGGGGCTGGCCCCAAGCTCTGCCAATTACCTCCCCGGCTACTGGGCTCTGCCATCTGGGAGGGGGCCGGAGCAAACCCTGGCGTGGGGCGCCCCTCCAGCGAGTGCAAGGCTCAAGGGTCCTGGAGTGTGCCCCTGAGCTGGTGGAGGGACCTCTAAGGACCTCAGATCCTGGGATCCGGGTTGGGCCCCCAGCCCTCCCAAGGGCTGTTTTCTGCCTGCCGCAGAACAGCACAGCACAGCCGGGGTTAACTAGAGGCTGCTGCTGACCCTGGGAGGATGGTCTCAGAGGAGCGAGCCTATTTTGAGCTGGTGAAATGATTAGTTCTACTAATCATACATTCTCAGGCCAGACCCCATGGCCTACTTACGTGCCCAACTTTCCCTGGGCCTGCACGTTCTTGCCACCCCATCCCGCTCCTCTCCCCGAAGCAGGGGGCTGCCCTCTCCTCCTATTTTCATAGGTAAAGAGACCCTGGAAGCTTCCAAGGGCCCTAAGCTGCACCTCCAGGAGCCCCCAAAGCTTTCAAACGACTCCAGGAGCTCCGAAAGCTAAATTATCCTGTCCACGAGCTGACCCCGGAGTGTTCTATATAAGGGTATTAATAGGTACGAAAGCAGGGAAGGTCTTGGGGGTGTTCCCGAGGTGACAGACCGGAGGGGTTTTCTTTGGGCCTTGGGGGTGTGGGGCGTGGTAGGTCCATGAGGGAGGGCGGGAGGGAGTGGAACCTGCCAAGAGAGAAGGTCCTGCCCAGGGAAGTGATCTTGCCCTTGGCCTAGTGCTTGAATTGAATTTCAAATTTGGTGAGGTTGGGGGCATTTGTTGTGTGGCCCGAGGGAGAGCTGTGCTCCTGCGGCATTGGGAAGGGACAGCGAGGCTCCCAGGGCCCTGGCACCTCTGGGAGGGTGGCCCAGTGGCTGCATCTCAAGAGCGTTTGTCTGTCCTTCTGGGAAGGAGGGTCACCATCCTCACTCACCCACGGAACAAATAGCACCTACTGTATACCAGGCCACAGAGTAGAGAGAGGCTGGGTGGCAGGGCCAGCAGCCTGGGCCTTACGAGCCATGCTAAGGAGTTTGCATTTTGTCTGCAGAGCAGCAGGGAAGCACGCCCGTCCACGCTGTGGCCCTCCGACCTGCTCCGGGCCTGGGCTCTGCTCTGGCCAGCGAGGTCTGGCCCTCGCAGGCCGTGTTTTCCAGCCCCTGGGGCAGCTTCCCACGCATGCCCAGAGAAGAACACAGTGTGCTCAATGGGACCAGCCTGGCTGAGACGCAGGGCTGCACATCTGAAGAGCCCAGCACAGTGCCGGTCACTCTTTCTTCCCCAGTCTGGGCCTTGGATCGCTCTTGTGTGAAATGAAGGGGTTGTACCTGGTGACATCTGAGCCCCATCCCCCCAGGAGTTCACTGTGCAGCTCCCTGCAGTAAGTGCTCTATTGGAAAAGGCACACTTGGGGGCTGGGGGACTCCAGAAGCTCCTCCCCCACCATCAGGAGGGAAATCTGGAGGTCAGCAACAACTTCGCACGTGGCACCATTCGTCCACAGAGCTGATCCAAGAGCATTTGCAATGCACCCCAGGCCAGGGTAAAAGGAGCATGTGCCTTGAGCACGACAAGGCCAAGGTTATTGTTTCTCAAACAGTGGGGAGACATTAGCTAGATGTGCTCCTGGAATAGAGGGAGAATTCCTCGAGTAGCCTAGACTGGGTAGTCCATCAAGAAAATTTATTTTCAAGGAGGCAAGTTACATTTGCCTTTGGGGATCTCAGGGGTACCGACAGCCGCTCTGCGAGTGGAGACACAGATCGGAACTTGAAGCTGCTGAGGTTTTTCATTTGCTTCTGCCCCTCCCCGCCTTCTAAAGGAAGCAAAGACTGAGCCAAGAAAGACCCCGCTGGCTAGCTTGGGTGGAGCCAGGGGTCACCGGGTGCAAGACACAAGGTAGGGTGGGGCTGGACCTGCTTTAATGGCAGCCGGTAAAGGCAGAGTTGTGCAGGCCAGGCCTGGAAGGGGAGGGCTTAAAGGACATTTGGGGGTAGGGCTGGCCTGGGAAAAAAAGTCTGCTGAAACAAAGACGTTTCAGTAAGAAAATCCCACCCTTGCATGGAATAAGGGAGCAAGCCAGCTTTTAAATGCTACTATAGTAAAATAATGGCTCAAGTTTCCCCTGGAGGTCAGGGTGCACCTGCATGGGGAAGCCAGGTGCAGCAGAATTTGGAAAGGGGTAGCTTGCCCCACCCTCATCTGATGGCCCCAGGCCCAGCCCCTGCTGCTCCCCAGCCAGAAAGTGTTCCCACAGCCGTCCTGCCAGGGAGGAGGACTTGGCCACCCAAAGGGCTCCTCTAATTTAAGTTTCCTCGTTCATAAAATGTGGATGATCAATAACACATCTCCATGCACACCACGTGTGGAGGGAAGGTGATAAAGTTCGGGGAGGAACTTTATAGACAGAGAGCCACTCACAAACCATCGGACTGATCACAACATGTTACAATTGCCTATTTTCCTCCAAAAGCAGCTTTTGACTTTGTGTTTTTACCTTTGGCCAGGTGGTGTGGAGAGACTGGGAGATGCTGTCCTCAGGGAGTGGTGGTGTTCCCGCCTCCTCTTCTCTCTTGGAATCTCACCCACTCGAGAGGCTCCAGACGCCCTCCAGGTGTCGTGACTCCCAACTCATCCTAGGGTTGGGGCAGTGCCGGACGTCTCTACTAGGTTAGTCTGCCGGGGCCACCATAACAACGTACCGCAGACCAGGGGCTTCAACAACAGATGTGTATTGTTTCACGGTTCTGGATGCTAGAAGTCCAAGTTCAAGCTGGTGGCAGAGTTGGTTTCTACGCCTGAACCGGGGCTGCAGCCGACTGCCAGAGGGTCCTTCTTCAGTTTCTTGTCAACGGTGAGTCCTCCCTTTGGCTGTCTGACGCAGACAGCTGGCTGGGGGCCTCTGCGTTTTTGGGATTCTGGTGATCCCCTCCGAAAATCACGGGGCCGCGTCAGAGGCACACCCCCATTCCAGGGACTGAGAAATACGGGGACGCCTGATTTCTCTCCTCCCTCTCTGCGGCTTGGCTGTCACGGTAGTGTGCTCTGTGTGGGGACGCCCCTCGGTTTACACTCGGGCCGTTTAACCTCTCTTTCCGTCTGAGTACAGCACCATGGGCAGCCAAAATTCCTCGTGAGACTCCCCTCTGTGTCTCCCGGCCAATCTGAAGGGTCTGGGTTTAGACATTCGGCCAAAGCAACTAGTCTTTTACTACAACACGGCCTGGCCGATGTACAAATTGGACAATAATTCCCGTTGGCCCGAGAATGGGACCTTGAACTTTAAAATCCTTCAAGATTTAGACAATTTCTGTCATAGAAACGGCAAATGGTCGGGAATCCCTTACGTTCAGGCTTTCTTTTCACTTCGCTCGCGCCCTTCTCTCTGCTCCACTTGACATCCAGCGCAGGTTCTCCTCGCACGCGGGACCTGCGCCTTCTGTCTCCACTTCCTCTTCCTCCAGTCCCCGCCAGGGCCTCCTTCGGAGGCTCCCTCTTCCTTCTCCGACTCCCCTGAGTCTCTCAGCTCTCCCTCTGCTTGGCCGCCTCCATATCCTGGACCCCCAACCCACCATCCCACCCTTCCACGCCACCCACCCACGCACCACCGACATCTGTCGGCCAGCACACTGGCTCTCACACAAACCCCTCCTACCAGTCTCTCCTCTGTCCCTTGCGACAGGTGGCGAGCGCTGAGG
Organism: Eulemur rufifrons; assembly: GCF_041146395.1. Taxonomy (NCBI): domain Eukaryota; kingdom Metazoa; phylum Chordata; class Mammalia; order Primates; family Lemuridae; genus Eulemur; species Eulemur rufifrons. Next base: position 9,198,019 of record NC_090994.1, read on the forward strand.
GAGTCGTACATGTTCATGTTCCCTTCTCTCTTCCCAACCTCTCTCAGATCAAAAAATGAATGGGGTCCTTTTCCAATGACAACAGCTTACACCAAGGAGTTCCACTACCTAACACAGGCATATGATCTTACCTGGCATGACATCTTTGTCATACTCTCCTCTACACCTTTACCATTGATGAAAAGAAACATGTCTGGACGGCAGCCCAGGCACATGCTGATCAGGCCCATCTTACGGACCGCTCTATGCCCGTGGGGGCTGAGGCTGTCCCTCGCAGAGAGCCGGACTGGGAGTACCAACCCAATACCCCGGCCAGCCAAGAGGGCAGGAAGCGGCGAGACCGCGTGTTGCAGTGTGTTCTTGCCGGCCTCCAGGCCGCTGCTCATCATGCTGTTAACTTTGAAAAACTTAAAGAAATTACTCAGAGGCCTGATGAAAACCCGGCATCTTTCTTGAGCCGCCTCACAGATGCTCTGGTCCAATATACCCGCCTAGATCCAGCTTCCCCCGCAGGGACTACTGTCCTTGTTACCCATCGTATTATCCAGTCATCCTCTGATATCAGAAAGAAACTCAGAAAGCTAGAGGAGGGCCCTCAGACCCTGTCCAAGACCTGGTGAATATGGGATTTAAAGTCTTTAATTCCAGAGATGAGCAGGCAGAGGCCCAAAAGGACCCCCGTGTTCGCCAAAGGCACACGTGCAAGCCCAAGCCTCGGTTGCAGCCCTGAGGCCGGTGGGGCCCGAGCAGCCATCAACCTCGTCCAAGGCGACCAGCCAACCTCCGCCAGGTACCTGCTTCAAGTGCGGGAAGGAGGGACACTGGGCCAAGAAGTGCCCACAGCCACGTCTACCCTGTAGACCTTGTCTGGCCTGTGGTCAAGAGGGATACTGGAAGAGTGACTGCCCCTTGGGACAGAAGTCCGGAGGGTCAGTCCTTCCACCCCCAGACCTGCTGTTGACGGTCTTAGGTTTGGCTGCCGAAGATTGAAGAAGCCTTGACTTGGTGACCCTGATCACCCTCGCCGAACCCAGGGAAACAATCAAGGTAGCGGGTAAGTCAGTGTCCTTCTTGGTTGACATGGGGGCTACCTACTCTGTCCTGCCTTCCTTTCCAGGTCCCACTTATCCTTCCCAGGTATCGGTCACAGGTATTGATGGCCAACCTCGCCAGCCCCTTACCACTGGTCCGGTCACTTGTCTTATTGAAGACAGGCCTCTCATTCACTTCTTCCTTATCACGCCCTCTTGTCCTGCTCCTTTACTAGGAAGAAACTTGTTAACGAGACTGGGTACCACCCTCCACTTTTCCTCCAAAAACCTCTGCCCTTCTTCTCCTAGCTCTCGCTCCAGACCTTTCATCTCCACCCACAGCCTCTCCCACCAGATCTGGTAAATCCCCAGGTCTGGGACACCTCCACCTCAGTAGTGGCCACACACCATACCCCCGTCCTCATTCAACTTAAAGATCCTTCATCTTTCCCTTCCCGGCCACAGTTCCCTATCTCACCAGCCCACCGCAGAGGTCTGGAGCCCAGCATTGAACGTCTGCTGTGCGAGGGACTCTTAATCCCCACTGACTCCCCCTATAACACACCCACTCTCCCAGTAAAAAAGTCAAATGACTCCTATCGACTAGTTCAGGACCTACGACTCATTAACGAGGCTGTCATCCCCATACACCCTGTAGTGCCTAATCCCTACACTTTACTTTCTCCCATTCCACCCTCCACTACCCACTTTTCTGTCGTAAATCTCAACGATGCCTTCTTTACCATCCCTTTAGACCCAGCCAGCTACAGTCTTTTTACCTTTACGTGGAAAGACCCTGACGCAAACACATCTCGACAGCTCACCTGGACTGTCCTGCCCCAGGGGTTCAGGGACAGCCCCCGCCTCTTTGGTCAGCTCTTGCCCAAGATCTTCTCCAAGCTCCTTACAACCAAGCTCTGTCCTTCAGTATTTGGATGACTTATTACTCTGCAGCCCCTCATACCCTGATAGTTATACACAGACTGCCTCTGTTCTCAACTTTCTTGCCCCTAAGGGCTCCCGGTGTGGCCAGCTAAAGTTCAGTTATCTGAACACACTGTTACCTTCCTCGGACTCCCTCCTCCTGTCATCTGACTGTTGATCGCCCACAAGCCCTCCGTGATCTCCAGCCTCCCACTACTGCTGAACAAATTCTCTCCTTCCTAGGCTTCATTGGTTTCTTCCGACACTGGATCCCCAACTTTTCCCTCCTTGCCAAACCCCTGTATGAGGCAGCACGTGATGCCTCCGCTGGCCCTCTGTTAAACCCTCGGGCTGTCTGCCACGTGTTCCTAAAACTTCATGACACTCTCTTACAAGCACCTCCTCTAAGGCTCCCTCATCCTAAAAAACCCTTTTATCTCTACTTGGATAAGCACCCAGGGCCTGGCCCTCGGCGTCCTCACCCAACCTCTGGGACCTACTCCCATTTCCACCCCAGTGAGCTACTTATCCAAACAGCTGGATACCACGGTCCGTGACTGGCCCCCCATCTCTGTGCCTTAACTGCACCACTACTCTCACCAGGGAGGCCCTCAAACTCTCCCTGGGACAGGACTTACGTGTCTTCTCCACCCACCATTTATAGGACCTTCTAACTCACCACTCTTTAACGCTCCTCACTCCGTCTAGACTACAGGAATTCCATCTCTTGTTTATAGAAATCCCACCATTACTTTATCTCAATGCCCAACTCTAAACCCTGCCACTCTGCTCCCCATTCCCTGCCTCATCCTGAGCTCACACTCCTGGCTCAGAGATGCCCTAGACCCGATCTGTCAGACAAGCCACTCCCTATGACAGACTTAACTTTCTTTATTAATGACAGCTCGGTCACAGGTGAGGACAATAAATGCCGGACAGCCTAGGCCATTGTCTCTGCCTCTCAGGTAACAAAAGCCTCCCGTCCTCCCGAGGGCACCACCTCCCAAAAGGCAGAACTCATTACTCTCACCCGAGCCTTATACTTAGCCAAAGACAAGATTATAAATATTTACACAGACTCTAAATATGTGTTTATAATAACACACTGCCATGCCGCTAGTCCGGCTCCTCTTCTTTTCCTCTCCATTCCTTCCCTCCAACCTCACTGCACTCCAGAGGAGCGCGACAGCCTTCTCGCCGTTTTCTCATCAACCACCACCTTCCAACTCAGCCCCCATCTCTGGCCTCCTCTCTCTCATATCTGTCCCTCCTCAGGCAGCTCCTCCGGGCCCACACAGACAGATATCTGCCTCGGCCACCAGAGACTGACTCTGACATCTCTCACACGGGTATACAGCCCAGCAACTCAATACTTCTAAAACCTGTTCATCCAAAGCCCTTAGCGCCATGGTGGTCAGGACCCCATAGTCATTCTAACAACACCTGTGGCTGCTAAACTCCTGGACAGCCCCACTAGCCACCTGGCTATTGCCCCTGATAAAACCCATCATAGTCATTTGCCTAATTTTTCTCTTTACTCCCTGTCTCTTACAGTTCCTCCAACGCCACATTCAGGAACTCTCTCGGGTCACAGTAAACCAGCTACTGGTACACCCCTACTCTCCCCTACCGGTTAACCCTCCACCAGACCACTCCAGCCTCTACCCCTAACTACGACCCTCATCAGCAGGAAGTAGCCAGAAAGACCCCGGTGCCCCATTATCGCCAAAAGGCTGAACTGTAAGGCTGGCGGTGGGAACCCCCTCCCCAGTAAAAAAGAGAAACTCTGCTAAAGGCAGATTACTCTCCGCAGTGGTAGGCAAAAGCCTGCCTCAGTTACATCCTGTCATTGCTACTAAACACCCCAGCCCGGGCTCAGCCACATCCTGCTTTCTGTGACCTCAGCACTGGGCCAAAAACAGCACCTGCCACCGTTCCCAGAAAAAGCCCCCTCCACTTATGCCCCTCACCACATATAAATACCCTTGCCTCAGTCCCAGACGACTGTGACTTCCCGAGTTCCTGGTTTCTCCCGGAGCCCGAGAACCTCGCCTGGGTCCCTCCCTTGGGACCCGTTACCCTCACCCTGGAGTGCTCCAATAAAGCCTCTTTGCTTAGCTCTTTCAACTCTGCTCATCTTTCTTTCTCTGGCGCCGACCATCCAAAAACCTTACAGGAAGGACCCTGGATCTCCTCCTCTGGGTCCCCAGCGCCTCCTCCAGTACCTGAGGAAGAGCAGGCATTCAAGAAATTCCCAGGGATAAATGAGTGATCGAAAATCTGCCACGCTCACCTTGGTCACAGAAGAAAGCCATCTCTAGTGTTTAGGGATGGTCCATTCGAGCACACACCATACTATAGCCTAGTAAAGGCCAGGTTTGATTTCTTACTCCCTTTTATTGTGTGATCAATAACTTCTTTGAATCCTTAAAAGCAAGCTGCAGGGCAAGACCAGGAGTCATGAAAGTGGAGAAAAGGACAGGGGCTGAGGAGCCCGAAAGAAGCGCTATTACCACGAAGCTGGTGTTACAAGAGATATCAATATTAATAGCGATGTTAGTGCCCAAAACCGTCAGCTTCAATATTTTGCAGTTCCTTACAAATACCTTTAACGGGTGATGACAGACAGGTCATTCCTGGGTGGAACTGAAATGGGCTCTTGCAAAGGCGGAGGGATGGGGACCTGGACACGAGCTTCTCCCCGAGAGAACCGGCCTTCACGCTGCCTCCCCGTGACCTTGGCAGACCGCAGAGTGCAGGGTTGTCCAAAGCCCAGGCAGGTCCCTGGGGGCCTCCCAGGGATTCTGTTCTAAGCCTGAAGAGCTGACGGAAGAAATTGTCACCCTATGAACTATGAATGTCACATGTGAACAAGCTGTTGATTGCAGACTGAGGATGTGAATGTGGGCCTGTCCTACTGTAAGCAGGAAATGGACTCCATGTCGGCAGTGTGGCCCATCTGAAACCGCATTCTTTTGCACATACACCCGGAGGGCTCACCCTTTCAAGAGATCCTTTAGTGAAATAATTTATACAGCCAAGAATCCTTTTGTGAAATGAATACAGGATGTGCTCTCTCTTAAGCAAGTCTAATTTACAAATTCAATTTAATTCAACAAATGTTTACTGATTCCTTTCTCTGCATTCAGGGTATTGTGCCAGTGCAGGTAATAACAGAGATATTTAAGACATGATCCCTGCCCTTAGGAAACTCATATTCTAATGGAGGGAGACAGATAAGTAAACCAATACCTCTACAAATTTGGTAAGTGCTGTGGTGAAAACATACTTAAAATTATCTGCAGATTGAGATAAACCAAACAATTCATTAATAACGAAATAGTCAAGGAAAGCTGAAGAGAAAGCAGGGAAGATCTGGAGGGGAGTTGGAAGGAGCGGACAATTGAAATGGGCCTTGATGTTTAAGTAGGAGTTCACCAGGTTCGAATGTGGCCACATCCAGCATGATGAGGAACCAATGTGTGTATGGGTAGAACACATGGACTGGTGAGGGAAGGATCATGAAGGAGAAATGGAGGAAAATATTTTGGACAGAGGCCCGCTCTACACTGAAGGATCTGATTCAGCCACACTCCAGCCTTTATTCTTCACCCACTCAGCTGCTGGACCCAAGAAGTCACCACGAGATTCCTGCAGCTGGCTGGCTCTCCTGCTGCATTTACAATATGACTCAATTTACCAAATTTTGATTTATGTACTTAAAGAAACTCACTGATTCTGTGGAAAGACGTACATTAGTAAGGAAAGAATTGCGACATCTGGGTGTTCACATAGAATGCCGTAGAATGAGACGCTCTGAGGGAGCTCAGGGCTGGGCTGCACGGGGCACACAGACAGTCCCAGGGAAGGGAGGCTCGGACTTGCATTCCCACCTGGACTGGGTTTGTGTGATGAGAAAAAATCCATTTGAACTGAAACTCTTCTGAGTGTGTCAGAACAAAGTACACAAGGAAGGCACAGGTCCCACCCCCGGGGGGACTCACAGCGTCTGCATTAAGGAGACGCAACCCACGTGTCTCTGAATGCTCCTCCACCTGCATTGAAACCGACCTCCGGGTTCATCTCGGACCTCAGGGCTCACAGGTTCCCCACCTGTCCTGTGACCTTCCTCTGTCCACCTGCTGCTCCCCCCAGTTTCCATTATTTTTAGAACTGTACGGATGGCCGGATGGAGCAAACTCATCTTTGTCACCATCCTCGTCACTGTCATCATCACCATCACTTTCCTGTCACACAGTGTGAAGACTCTATACTCTCTCATTCGATCCTGGAAAGGCCCCTGAAGGAAATGCAGAGGATACTCTCCACGTCCCAGAAGAGGCATCTGCGGCTCAGAGAGGTCGTTCAACTTGTCTGGGGTCTCGCAGCTCATTATTTGCAGAGATAAACCTAAAACCCAGTCTCCAGGCAACCAATACAAGATACCTGCCCTTACTGCACCGTTTCCAACGAGTACTGAGTCAGCCTCATAACTGGGCAAAGCGGGCGGCTAGCTACGGGGTGTGAATTCAGAGACTTTGATAAGACCTCCTGCCTCCCCATATTCCCCTGTCTAACCAGTTGCAAGGCATAAGTTTGCACCATTTGATTCGACGTGTGTATTTGGGGGTAAAAATAAGTGGCTTCAACTTATAGAGTTTTGAACCTTTCAAAAGCCCTTCTACATGTTTCACCACGAAACTCATCTTACGGGAGAGCAAGGGCTATCTGCATCTGAGATGCTCTTCACGGCCAAGTGCAGCAGACAGGAAGACGTCTCGCGATAGAGATGGAGCAGCTCCAGGTTGCCCATAAAGTCACACAAAGAGGCCAACCAGACCCCAAGCTCTTTCCATCTTTCTGCGCTGCATCCTTGGCCAGTTGGCAGCTCTCCTCTGGGTCACAGAATGGCTGCAGTTGGCAGCTCCGGGTGTTTCCTTCTCACACACCTGAATCACAAGGAAAACAAAGTGTCTCCCAATTTATGAGACTAAAGAAAACGGGTTTCAGCACTTCCCAGTAAACTTCCCCTTACTTTTCATTAGCCACCACGGGGTCACACGTCCCTGCCTATGCAGTCCTGGTTAAAGAGATGAGATTAGGCTGAGGGTCCTGATCTGACCAGCATTCTTCCCCGGAGAAGGCGGGGGTCCGTGCAGCACCCCCCACCCCCACACACTGGTACTTGACTAAAGTCCGGGTTGCACCAGGCGGCACAGCTCCTGCGTAGGCAACTAACAGTGTCTGCCACCAACACCCAGTTCTCAGAAGGCAAAGGGGAGGCTTAGATTCCTCCAGAGTCCCCAGAGAGGAGCAGACTCCTCCCCCAGCAGCACCACAGTTAAGCTGTTAGCAGTTTTATAGGAGGATAACAGCTAAGCTTTGTAACGCCATCAGCCATTAACGCCTATGCCCCCTATCAGCTATTATTAATCCTATCGGGTACCTGTTAAGAAAAGTCTTGTTCCAATTAAGCCCGACAAGCTCTGGATTACGTTTCTAAAAGATCAGAGCTTCTCAGAGCAGGAACCCAAACCAAAAGGGGGCAAGAAGGACACTCAGATGCCAGGGCGTGGCAGAAATGGCAGGAGGAAGGGGACACAGAAATGTCCCTTCACCCAGCACTTCAGGCCAGGATTGAGCCCAGGGTGCCCCAGGTGGGGTCGTGAAGTTGAGAAAGAAAGTGAAATGGGCACACGTTGGCTGTAGGAGCTGCAGCAACTGTCCCTAAGGTGGGTCACACTTTAGGGCCTTACCAAGTCCTAAATGCCCTGCCAGAGCTGTTCTTTTTAATGGTAAATATTTTCCCCAGTAGCACCTAGTCGCAGCTTTTGTTTTATCCAGTCCTTCCCTTCGCCTGTCTGCTTTCTGATACAGCAGTGTGAGGGTTGCTTTGAGTCACGGCCAGCCCAGGAGAAGAACACGACAAGTGTAGGTGTCCCTTGTCCTCCTCGTCCTTCCTGCTAATTCGTGGGAGCCCCCCAAATCACAAGTTATTTCGTATTTTTCATGACACTTTATTCATGTATTTTAAAATGATATTGAGTGACTATAATAAACTGAATCGTCTTTCAGTCCTAGGATTATCACAGAAGTTTTGTTATTAAAAATATCATAAATGCATGGTTTATTGTTATAAAAATATGACAAGATTATATACTGCAATAAGGATAGACTTCAAGATTATGTAATTCAATACAATTGAAGATTATATACTTCAACACGTAAAAATGATCTCTCCCTAATAGAGATGTTTGATAAGCAAAAACATGAAAAGAAGAGAATATTAGCAGAAAATAGATGCCAAATAAAAATTGTTTGAAAATTAAAAGATAACATAATATTTAATATTAAAAATGCTATCAATCTCAAAATAAAATTTTAGAACACACAAAGCATCAATTGCCCTACCCAAAAGTTCCAATCGTTTTTTTTGTGTGTGACAAATATTCCAGGCAGAAAATTTCTTTTGTTTCACATTGACGGTTTTTCAAATTGGTAAGTTTGTGTCCAAAAGTAACTTCAGTTGGCATTAGGGCCCGTGATGCTTTATAGATGCTCATTTCCTTTTTTAGTGGCTAAAACATTTTGCCTGCCTGATCTGATTTTGGTTTTGTCTTCAAATGCGTTACCACTTTTGCTAATTCAGATTTTTAAATCAGTCTCTGCTGTAATGTTGCGGTATTTCCACAACAGCATTTGCATCTTCTCTTTGCATTTCTCCGTTAAAGTATTTGCAAATAACTGTAGTGTAACATACAGCAAATATTTAAGCCATAAACATTTTGGGTAGTAATGGAATAAGATAACTTGCACATCTCTTAGCAAGGGCTTCTAACAGCACCACACAGAATCACATACTGAAATTGCCAGTTTAATGACTTAGTTCACTTCCAAAACTTATTATTTCCTGTAACACCACCCACAGAATTTGTATAAAGCATTCCACATGTATAAGCTTACTAATATTTATTTTATCTGCAATAAAGACACTATTAGCAGCAGACAGGGCAATGAATGCGCTCTTACCACATGGCAAAGACTATAAGCACCTGATCAGACCTTGACCCCTGCTCCCCTCCCTGCTCCTGTCCAGGTTCCTGGACACTATGACCTCGACCTTCAATTCCTGGGGTCAGCATTTCCCGTTCATGTTTTCTACTTTATGTCAGCAGGTTCTTTCAAAGCAGTAATATCTCTAGGTTGATTGTTAAACTTTAATGCTCACAGGAGACTTTTAATACTTTTTACCATTTTCCCTGTTTCTCAGGATTTGGGAAAACATACACATTTCTTGAGAAATTATGGAAAAGAATTCTCACCTGGAATGCTCTAGGGGCCACCACTGGGCTGTGGGAAAAGTCTCACCAGGCGCAGGCTGGTTGGTCCAAGTCACCCCAAGGAGGCAGTCGTGAGACCTTTCCTTCTGGCCCGGCTGGAGGGCGCCAGTACATCACACCCACCTCCCACTAAGCCCTCTCCTCCCCCTGCCATGTTTCCTGCCTCTGTCCTGTAAATTCACCCCAAGGGTCACCCAGACCTGCCAACCCGTCTCTTTATCCTCTGCTAGAATGTACCCTTCTTGCTTCTCTGCACAATCCCAGCCCACACACGAACACCTCCACTTCCAACATTCTAATCTTCTGAGCAAATTCCATATCAGTCAGGAGCTTGGCCTAATCACCACTGTGACAAATACATATAAAGCAATTCAGACTAAGGCATGAATCCTACATAAATTCCCACTGACCATCAATATGATATTGCAAATATCACTCCAGCATCCTGAGCCTCAGTTCTTGGATCTATAAAATGGAAATAAAAATCCAACTGGTAGTATTTTTGAGAAGAAAAAATAACATAGGTAAAGCATAGAGCTGTTAAGTGCTGGGAAATTGTGAGTTTCTTTCCTCCCTGTCCAAAGAGTAGAGTGTTTGAATTTTAAAGGAAGAGGTTTTGAGTATAAATGAGCCATGTATCAGCTACTGGGACTGCAGGCCCAGTCGCCAGGAGCACTATCAGCTGTGTTTGTAAATCCAAACACGAGGAAGTGTCAGTGTGGCCTCTCTTCTTGTTCCCCAAAAAGTCCATATTTGTTAACCCCATGTCAATTCCAGTAACTTCCCACCCTGCAAAGTAGGATTTGGATAGACCGTGAGGGTTAGCCCACCCACCCCGTGCCTAGCCCACCGCCTCTGCCCCGGCACTGGACTGAAGTAAGTGCTCAATAAATGCTTGCCAAATTGAATTTCTTCCCTGGATTAGTCAGTGGCCGAAGCGGGGAGCTGCCCCCCCTGGGGTGGCTCTGCCGCCCACAAGCGTCATGAGTCATGTCTTCAAAGGCCGTGTAGCAGCCACCCCCTTCCCTTGCCTCTGACCTCTCTGGCTTCCTCGGCATGTTTATGGACATAATTACAGCGTGCTATTGATTTCCTGACAGCCGCCTTGATGTAACTATTTTGTAGAATCAAGCTAATTTCATACATTGAGGTTTTTATGGTCTCTGGCAGACTCAACCCAAGAAGTCATTCTGTCTCTTCCCCAGGCACCTCCGCCCGCCCCTTCTCAGAACTGCTTCTCTCGGCCCCCCTTCCCTGCAGCCTGGGGGCTCTGCTGCAGTCCAGAGCCTCCGTCTCGTCCCCAAAGCCCCACGCGAATGGGCACGCGAGTCAGACATGTCATGGGGAAACAGGGAGGTCTTCCAGGCCCCAGGAAGGCAGGGCAGTGCATGTGGAAGTAAGAGGGGACCCACTGACTCCTCTCCCTTTTAAAACCTGAGTCTGCTCCTAGTTCCTGGTTACACTCTATCGTAGTCCTGGGCTCATTCCTACACACATCTCCTAATTACAGTTCACAGAGGACTCTCAGAGAGACGCAATCTTATCTGATCAGCATGTCAATCCTGTGATTGTGCTATTGTGTCCATTTGACAGATGTGGAAGATGAGGCTAGAAAAATAAAGCAGCTTTGCAACACACAATACTGACAGCTAGCAGACGAAGGCCCTTCACACAAAGCCTTCCCATGAGGACTCTTCTCCATTTGGCGATAAGGAGTTGCAGAACCAAGATTTAAACAAGCAGATCTCCCGTGCCAACCCCTTTCCTCACCCTCCAGCTCCCTTGTCACTGCCTCTCTGGTTTCCATGCACGCAGGCTCCCTGCACACAGCCTGGTCTTGCCATGCTACTCTTGCACACCCAGACCCGGCCTCCCCCTGTCTGCCTATCCAACTCAGATTTGTCCTTAGAGAACCTCCTCTCCTCCCTCCCCCACCAGGAAACCTTCCCTTATTGATCCATCCTGTAGGGACCTCTCCTTACCCTGAACACAGTGGACATACTGTCTATAATATTACATAATAAATGTACACAGGTAGACATTTAGTGGAGTTCCATTCCCCTCGTCCGGTGAAGTTGTGGACCTGGGTTGGTTCAATCTTCACCAATCATTTCCCAATAAATGGAAATTTCTCAATTTCCCAGTGGCCCCATCCTCTGTTTGGGAAATGATAGGACACCAGGGATGTTGAGTTCACTCCTGGTTCCGAAGTGAGACCCAAGACCAAGGCCAATCAGAGCATCCATGGGACCTACGGTGGTCCAATCAGAGTGAACATCTACACTGTTGCTAGGAGTGCTGGGGAAAAGACTCACTCTTCCATGCTGGATATGGGAGAGAGAGAAGAGCCTACTCACAATGGAGCCAGCACTAAGGAAACAGAGTCAAGAAATGGAGAGAGAAACTAGGCGTAGGTCAAACATTTTGAGCTGCAAGATCAAGCCTTGCCTGAAGCTAACAAGACTCTTTAGCCAGACTTTTCAGTTACATGAGCCAACTCATTTCTTTTTATTGAAACCAGTTTTAGCCAGGATTTCTTCCCTGGAAGGGATTCTGGTGCATAGACTTGAATGGCGAGGTTTGTTCTGCGGCAGATCAATGTAGAGGTGATGTAGACTTCGCAATTTTTATAAGAGAATACTAAAATACATTTAGCTCCATTGATCCTTTTATATGGCTTATTGGCTTTTTGTTTTATCTGATGACAAAATAACACATGTTCATTAAAACACTTTAGAAATTCCACCACATCTAACAACTAAGAGACATTTATTTTTATATGTATTTAAATATGTATAGTGTTTTATGAAATTGGGATGGATGGTGGTGTGCTTGTGTTTGTGTGTATTTGGGTGCCTGCATGTATGTGTGTATGTATAAGTTTGAATCCTACTTTAGTCGCTTGCTGTCAGCAGCCTACCATAATAGAAAAAGAAAGGAGCTAGATTGCCTGGGTTCAAATCTTATCTCTATCATTAATGTCTATGAACAAGTTATACAAATCTCACCATGGCTCAATGACCTCATATGTAAAAAGAGTATAATGATAGTACTCCAATTATAGAGGTTTTGCGAGGATTAAATAAGAGTAAATTAAGTATTTAGTATAGTACCTGGCATATAGTAAGAACTCAGTCTTGGACAAGTTGAATTTCAGATGCTTATGGCTGTTCGAGAGGGCCAATCAGTGGGCAGCCTTGGTTACGGCGACTGCCCTGGGCACTCTAGGTATCTAGGCATTGTCTCTAGCCTCTGTGAACTAGGTCCCAGTAGCACCCTCATCTTTACAACCAAAAACGTCTCCAGACATTGTCAAATTTCCCATAGGGGACAAAATTGCCTCACATGAGAACCAACGCCGCATAGTATTTTACTATATATTAATAGCTATAACATAGTGCAGTTTAATCCATTCTTTATTGTTGTGTTGCTAGAATGTACAGAACATTGTTAGATGACAGTGGTATTGTGGTATACTTATACTGTTCCGACTTTAATGGAAATTCCTTTTGCATTTCACCATCGCGTATAATATTGAACTATTAATTTGAAATAAATGATCTTATTATATTAATTTGTTGTTAAATTTTTACCAAGAAATTTTTTGAACTTTTATTATTTTATCAAATGTCTTTAGGGAACAGACTGAAATTTTCTCTGCCTCTCTTATCCCTGGATTGTATTAATGGAATCCCTAATATTAAATTATTCTTGCATTCTTGAGATAATGCCTAACTGCATATGCTATAGTATTCTTTCCTTAACAGTGATGAGTGTGGTTTGATGGCATTTAATTTAAGCATTATTTCCATTTCATAAAGGAAATTAAAGCATTTTTGTTTTATTATTAGGATTATGTTGGTCTCATAAAATAATTTTGAAAGTTTTTCATCTTCATATGTGGTTAGAAATGGTTACTTTCCTCCTACAAATTATATACTTCTTCAAATTTGATCAAATTACATTAAATCAAAAGCATTTTTTGAAAGGTATTCTTTAGCAATATTTTTTCTTACAATTTCTACAAAGAATATGAGTTTGATAAAAAAAAGTCATGTCCTGCAATCAAAATTTTTAAAAACTAGTTTAGAATACTATATGATAATATCATGTAACATGTTATATTTTTAGTATCTGTAGCTATATTCACTTTCTAATATCTAATTTTGTATATTTTCTCCTTTTTCCTATTAGAGTGTCTAGGCCTTCCCACTACTATTCTAATTCAAGAATTATTCCTCTGTTTTTGTCTTTTCTTATGTTTCTTTGTGCTGCTTATTAAAGTATTTTAATTAAATATTTAATTTTACTTCTAATTTAATAATAAAAGCATTTAGCCTATGAATTTGCCCTTTTGCATGGCTTTGACTTTACCCCATAAGCTTCTACATAAACTGTTCTCATTTTTGTTACTTTATAAATAGTCTATATTTCTTCTTTGACCCAACAATTATTAAGTAAACAGTTTTTAGTTTCTAAGATCTCAGGTCTGCCTTATTTAAAATCTTTGTTATTATTATCTATTCATTCATTTATTTGTGGTCAGTGAATATGTTTTACATAAATACTGATTTTCAGTATTTAATGAGATTTTCTTTTAATTTTTTTCATTAAGAATAGTTAAAAGGTTTGTGATATGTTCATAGGGTTAAATTTTGTTACACATTTTTATTAAATAAGTTATTAATTCCATTGTCCATGTATCCTGCTCCCTCATTCATTTTTTACCTATCTCATCTGCCACGTTCTGAGAAAAAATATGTTGTCGTCCCTCCACATATACCTTTTTTTTATTTTCTCCTTATATTTTCTAATGCTTTCTCTTTAAATATTTGATATTCAGTTATTTGGTATCACCTACTATTTGGTTTATGGCTGCTACATTTTTATTCTGGATTTTATGTTTCATCAATATTACATAATTCTCTTTGTACTTTAAATTCTATTGTTGTTATATTAATATTGTCACTACTGCATTTTATATGTCTTTTCCTGATATTTTTCACCTAGTCTTTTATTTTTAATCTTTCCCTGTCAATCATTGTAGATTAGATATATATCTTGTAAACAGCATATAGTTGACATTTATATTTGACCTAATCTGAAAGTCTCTGTTTTTTAATGGAAGAGTTGATCCTTTTATTTATTGTCATAAATTATACATGTAGACGTAACACCATCACTTCATTTTATTATTTTTGCATGGGACTTCCTCAGTTTTTCAGATTTTCTTGACTTATTTTTGCCTTCTACTTTTATTTCTTTTTTTAATTTCTATTTGCTAAAGAGACCATAAATTATTTTCTTTGGCTCTTTTTTCCTCTTACAGTTTGGATGGTGGAAAACATTTTAAACTCTTTTAGTGATTCTTTTAAGTTTTAGAAAATAATTTTTGAACTTTCTACTTTTCCCTCACCCCATTCCTGAAATAAAATGTGGTATTCGAGCCAAATTAGTGAGATTTTTTTTTTTTACTTTTAAGGATAATTTTTTACTTTCCATTCTGCTTTAGAGCCATGTTAACAAGAATTATTTAGATTTTACTCCATGCTTGAGTGATCTCAGTGCTTATCACCCACGCACTTTCTTTGATAACCTGCTCATGCTTTACGTTCTTCATTCTTGCATGTCTCTATCAACTGGAATATATTCTTAAGTGCTTTTGTTCAGGATGGAAATAAGCCTGTTCTATATTATGAGCTCTTAATATTTCTGAAGTTATGGTTCTCTTGTGTTCACACCTCACTGTTGCAAATACTTGAATCATCATTGTTTTCCTTCAAAACTCCATCACCCTTTATATCAAGGCAGGCTAAACGCTATAACAAAGAACCTCAGAATGACAATAGCTTAACTTGTTGGAGTCAATTTGGGGGTTCAGAGAAACCCAGGCTCTTTCCATTTTTTTAATTTCAAAATATTAAAGGGGTACGAATGTCTTTGTTAGATGGATACCTTGCATAAGGTGTCAGTGGGGACTTTTCGTGTGCTCATCACCAAAATAGTGTTCATTGTACCCGATATGTACCTTTTTACCCCTCACCTCCCACCCTCCTGACTTTTTGTTTTCCAATGTCCTTTACATCTCTTTGTGCCCACGTGTGCCCATTGTTTAGCTCCCAATTCCCGTAGAGTGCATGTGGTATTTGCTTTTCCATTCCTGAGATACTTCACTTAGGATAATGGTTCCAATTCCACCCAAGTTGCAGCAAAAGACATTATTTCATTCCTTTTTATAGCTGAGTAGTACTCCATGGCATACGTATGCCACATTTCCTGTACCCACTCGTGAACTGATGGACACTTTGGTTGATTCCACATCTTTGCAATTGTGAATTGTGCTGTGTTAAACATTGGAGTACAGGTGTCTTTGTGATAAAATGACTTCTTTTCCTTTGGGTAGACACCCAGCAGTGGGATTTGTCCTCTGCATCTGGCTGACCAATGAGCAGAGAGAGTGAACGGAAACACACAGCAGACCCCCCAGCAGACCCGAGAGGCCAGGCCCCAGGTGGCGTGTGTTGCCTCTGCCCACAGTTTATGGGAAAGAACTGCTCACACAGCCCATTTACACGCTGGGAGACTTGGAAGCTTTGTTTTCCTGAGTTTCCAGAAGGAAAATGACATGGTTTGATGAGTCCAGATCCCCGTCTGTGCCACAGTTTCCCTATTGTCTTTGAATAGTTGCCCTTGAGAAGTCGGAGGATATTTTAATTTTTAACTATATATTCAAATATCTGTTTCTATTTTTTTTCCAGGGTGTTTATAATACTTTATAATTCAAAAATTTAGCCAAGACATATGTTGACGTAGTTCTCTTTAAATTTATTGTGGCTGCATATTTATGCCGTTTTGTAATATGTATTTTCTTCCATTTTGACTTTGTGGGTTTTTTCTGTATAAATTGTTCTGGATTATTCCTCAGCAATACCTACGATTCCTAGATTGGATCTTCTCTCTTCTCCATTTCGATTATCTCCTCATTGCTTTCATCTCTTCATTCTTTTCCCTCTGAGGATGAAGAGAATTTGTTCTTCTCATCAAAGACTTGAGTTTTCGCAGTGTTAACTCTCGCCTTTACCACCTTTCATATGAATTTTATTTATTCTATTGTGATTAGGTAGCCTCGAATTTTATTTGTATTTTAGCCATCTTCTTTTCAATCGGCTTTCATCTCCACCTGTTTTCCTCCTTATAGTTTCTATCTCTCTTGCTTTATTTCTTGGGTCCTCTTTAACATTTTTCCCTTCTGTGACTTCATTTCCAAACAGGACCTAAAGCACCCAGACGGGTGGTGACTGCCAGGAAGGACGTGTGGTTCGCCCTTGGCCTCGCACATTCTCGGGCTGAGTAGGGTTGCAGAGAGTTCAACACAAACGCCAGATGGTGAGGCTCACTCACGGCCTGTCAGTACTCGGCGGAGCAGCACACAGCCTGAGCTTAGAGAGAGATCGAGAACCTTCTGACACAAGTCATGTCATAGCCCACGCTGGAACCCTGAACAGAGAAGCGCAAACTCTGCGCTGATGAAAGGCGACGCAGCAGCCTGTCAACACTTGGGCATTTGTAGAAGCCTCTTCTTAGATGTGTAGCTACAAGACATGTGCACAGCATCTTCCCCAACGTCCTGGGGCCCCCGACTGGTGAAGTGGATGGTTCCCTGGGTCTCAGCGGATAACCAAGGGGATGTCCCCCAACAGTGTCCTCCTGAAAACTCCTCAGAGAGGAGTGGCGTGGCTCCCTGGCTCCCAGTGCGTGTCCCTGTGAGCCAAGCAAAGCCAGCCCTCTCCGAGTCTCTGCACGTGCTGCTCCTGTGGCACCAGGCAGGGGTGTCCTGCATCCGACCCATCATGCAGCAAGAAAGAGACAGGGAGGACGCTGTCAAAATCCGGGTTAACCGCCCGCAGTCAAGGTTTTCCAATCTCCATTTTAACCTTCTAAGTGAAGCCAAAATCATTTCGTCTGTTTCTGGAGGCTAAATAGCTGCTTTGTTAATCACCACTCAGACATTCTTGAAGGAATGAATGAATGGACCGAGTGAGTGAATGAGTTTAGGAAACAACCCAACAATCAAACCATGCCTGCCTGGGTGCAGTTGTCAGGACTGGCTCCGCTTGGTTTTATTTCTTTCTTGGGAAAAGGAATTGCGGGAATTCCTCCTGTTTCGGATGTTAGGACAGCCCCTCAGGAGAGGCATCCCCCAAGTTCCACCGAGGTGGAGCGGGCAACAAGTGGGGCCGGCCACCACCTGCCTGCTGCCCCAGCCCCTCTCCCAGCCATTGTCAGCGCCTCTCAGTCCCCTCTTTGTGCAGCTTCTGCGGCCACCACCATGCTGCCCAGCTCTGCCCTGTCCAGCTTCCCAGGGGCAAGGCACCTCGTCCCTCGCCACCCGCGTTACAGTCAAAGAGCTTCCTCCTGGGTCTTGCATCTCTCCCTCCACGTGAGGAGGGGACGGGGGGGCAGGAGGAACGGGACTGGCTGCAGATAGAGACACCTCCGGGTGTAGAAACACGGGGAACAGAGGAAAGACTGAGGTCAGGATCAGAGACTCGCCATGAAGAATGGTGTGTTCTGTAAAAATGGCAAACTGTCAGCCCCTGAGCTGTGGCTCTGACAGCTAAATGTGTGATCAAGGGCGCCAAGGTGACATGGTGACGAGTGCCTCTGACACAAATACAAGAATGTAATGAGGATGTCGCCTAACCACCAGCGAAGTCCGGGACAGGATGCCCTACAAGATACAAACGGAAGATCAGATGGGCAGCTCTCATTGCTGATCAAGGTCGCCTCTGCACAGGGTCAGCGATGAGTCCAGAGGGCCGAGGAGAGGCTGATGGGAGAAGCTCTGACAAGGAGCTGGAGAACTGACAGGTGGCCCGGGGTCTTCCACGGACTAGCTGTGCCATCTCAGACTCATGTTAACCTCCCCAGGCCTTGACAAGTTGTCCCGTGAAATGGGATGATATTTGTTCTGCTTCTTTCATGAAGACCCACCTAGTCCCTTGGATTTGAATGCCCCTCAACCCACCTACAGAGCTACTCAGCTCCCAGATGAATCCCTGCCCAGCACTGGCAGCCAACTATGTATTCAGCTGGTGACTCTTTGCGTGTCACTCAATTTAATAACACTCGTGATAACCCAACAATAACTATGAAGCTTGTCACCGGTCCACCTGCTCGGCATACAAAATAAACCCTCAAAGCACTCTGACGGGGCTTGGGCTGCCATTATTCCCACTGTCCTGTTGCTTTCTTTTTTTGTAGATGAAGAAACTGAGGAACAGAAATAGGTGGCAAGTAACCAGCCCAAGATCACGCGTCAGTGGGTAGCAGAGTCACACTACCCTACGCTGGCTCAGCGCTCCAGAGACTCAGCTGAACTCAGATTTCCTGATAACCCAGCTCCCCGTGTGCCCTGTTGTAGCTCCTGCTCTTCTGGCTCTGCTGAAAGCCACGTTCCTACCTTATACCCTTCATGTACAGTCGTTGAATTCCATCCCGATTCCCTGCGGCTCGGGCTCTGTGTTTGCAACATGCCCGGGACCCCTGACACCCTAAATCTGAACCTCACTCTTCCTGTCTGTCAAATGGGCATAGTATCCTGCACTGTCTTTCCCATAGGATTGCTGAGAAACCCAGTGAAACGGGGTGTGTGGAAGTGCTCTTGCAAAGCAGTGGGAGTTTGGTTTGTTTGTTTTTCTGGGTCTAGCAGGAAGCACACTAAACCTTGAGTGCAACTCAGAAGTCAAACTTTAACTTCAATCTTGAGTTTGAGTCACGGCTTCTCTGCTTCCAAGGTGAGTGACACTGAGCCCTTGATCTCTGGGATCCCACTTACTTGCCTGTACGGTAAGGATGGCACAATTAGCCACAGGGCTGGTGTGAGGCCCTGCCTACACTACAAAGCATAGTACTAATTAAATGTCAATTAAGGTGGTACGGGGACCCATAGGGGCAGGGACCTGTGTCTAAGAAAACCCCTCCATACTGTCCCCATCTAGGCTCTAGTCTGGAGTCACCTCCATCAGCCCACCAGACTCTCATGCTTGTGTCACCTGACTTCTAGGTGTCTGACCCTGACCTTGGGCCCCGACAGCCCTGCAACTGCCCAGGCCTGGGGTGGGCTCCCCAGTCTCAGCCTGGCAGCCCCCGACATGGTCCTCCACCGAAGCCTCCAGCAGAGCCAAGAAGCGGCTACTGGAACCGCGAGGCCTCGGCGGTAATCAGCGCATGGAGGCCCGAGGTAATGGAATCACCCTGATGCAATTACATATTGATTGCGAGTATTATAGCTGCTCCTGATTGCTTCTTATTGATACAAATCCGCCGGGCTGCCTATTTGGATAAAGCCAAGTGAGAACGAGGAGAGACAGGAGAGGAAATAGGAAGAGGGAGCGCCGGGGAGGGGGAGGAAGGGACACGGCCTAATTGGTTAGGGCTGTGCTGAAGTGGCAGCCCCCGAGGTGGCCGCCCTGCAGGCTCGGGTGACCCGTGTGTCACAGGGCCAGAGAGGAAGGTCACGGTGGGCAACTCTGTCCTGCAGCTGTGACAGGGGGCCAGGGAAAACCAAAGGCAACAAGCCACTGGGGCCATGTCCCAGCAGGGTCCATGGGAACACGAGGTGCCACAATATGAAGACTAAGAGGTCAGGGGGGAAAGGTCGCAGGTCGTGGGATGCCAGAGCAGGATGACAGCGGAAGTCTGGACACCGCCAGAGGTTGCGGAGAGGGTGAACGAGGGACAGACCCATCGTACAAGTGACCTCAGGAGGGCTTTCCGCTACGGCAGGGAGTACGCGTCATCTGTTCTCAAAACAAAGGATTGAGGACTTCAACAGCGCGTTTATGCTTATGAGATCATCTTTGGTCTAGCAGAGCAAAGGCCTCACCACGTCCCCACAGCCTCCGAGAATCCCACTCCACACGCATGGGGGATGGGAGGGAAACGGTGAAGTAACATCTCAGTACTAAGGAAACAGCTTTGATCTCTTGGACCCTCTGAATGGTTCT
Organism: Eulemur rufifrons; assembly: GCF_041146395.1. NCBI lineage: Eukaryota > Metazoa > Chordata > Mammalia > Primates > Lemuridae > Eulemur > Eulemur rufifrons. The sequence goes on from NC_090994.1 coordinate 9,218,323, forward strand.
GGGGACCCCGAGCCCCTGGCCCTCACCTTGAGAACCACAGCACTAGAGGAAAGGCCAGTGTGTCCCGGGAAGTGCCTACAGCGGGGAAGCAGAGCCGGCACCCTGACCTTCAGCCCTACGGAGCAGCATACACACCTCCCCTAGTCTGAACTCGTTTTCCCTTTTTCACACCCTACCATAAGCGAGAATAAAAAGTTCTTTGCGTGCTTAGATAAGCCAAAATACACACATACATCCATGCATATTGTCAGTCCTCATTATCCATGAGTTCTGTGCTTCCTAAAATTTATCTGTAACTCCAAAATCAATACCCAAAGCGCTTCTTGGACATGAACAGAGTGGCAAAAACTTGAGTCACTGACACGCCTGTTCCCAGCTGAGGTCCAACAAAGTAACCAACACTCTGCCTCCTTGTTTCGGCTCTCATGTTCTCAACAAATGTCCTTTTTGTGGTCTACTTAGTGCCACACGTTTTGCATTTTTTGTGCTTTTTATTGGCAAGTTCACCATTTAAAATGGCCCTCAAGCGTAGTGCTGAATTGCTGTCTACTGTTCCCAAGCATAAGAAAGCTGTGATGTGCTTTATAAAGAAAATACATATATTAGCCGGGCTTCATTCAGGCATGAATAATAGCGTCGTTGGCCGTGAGTTCAATGTCAATGATTCAACAATACAAATTAAATAAGGTGTCTTGAAACAGAAACACACATAAAACAAGGTCAGGTATTGATTGGTTGATGAAAATGTTGTGACCAGAAGCTCACAGGAACCTAATTCTATGCTTCCCCTAGGAACAATAGGTCAGTATTCGCTAATTCACAGTGCTCAAGATAACTTTACAGAACAGAACCACCATGAATAACAAGAATTCATTCTACATACATACATAACAATAAAACAATCCAGGGTTTTCCTGTCTCACTCTAGTTTCAAAAATAAAGGAAGCCTCAAACCTTCCTGTGAGTTACTGACTCCCTAACAAGAACAGCTCGAACGCTGAATTTTCAAACCTGGTATCCAAAGATTTGTCATGATCTGGGGAAATATGATGCTCAAATGAGAAAATTGCTGTTTGTCCACCAGGAATAGACCATCATCTTGGTAACCTTGGAGATCCTGTTAGGTTTTTTTTTCCCCCTCTAAATATTTGTCACAATTTTTACTCAATGAGCCAGTCCTTTTAAAATCTTCTCTGTAAATAAACTTCCTTCTGCTCTAAGTGTTTTAAATGCTTGTGTCGCTGAGTCTTCTCTGATTCTGACTAGCCCAGGAGGAGGTGAGGCCAAATCAGTGGGAAGTCCAAATAGGCATAGCCTGACTATGTTCCGGACAGTAGTAACAAGCACTCATGAGCTCAGAGAGCCCTGAGGCTGCGTGCACTTTGATTTTGTCTGCACGGCATCCTGGCCAATTCCCTGCACACAGTTGGGGCTTGCTATGCAGGAGCATGTTCTAACCAGGGTCCTTAACTGCGAGCAACAGAAACCACTCCAGTTAACTTAAACAAAAATAGTTATTGCAATGCTGCCAGGCAGGTCGCAGAATCGACACGGCAAATGGATAGGAGCCAAGGGGGTAAGGAGGCCAGACCTCAGCTACAGCTGCTCAACGGGCTGGGTGGGTTTGGATGCTGCCAACACCACTGCTGGCTAGAATATTGCAGCGTGAAGCATGATGTTGCTGCCACAGCCAACACAACCAACTGGAGTCAACGCCACACTGTCCCTGTTTCTTTGCAGCCCTTACTTCAACCAAATTCCAAATCCCAAATGGGAACATCCAATTGCCCGGGGTCCTAGGAGCACAAGCCTGGACTTCTCAGCTTCCACGGAGGAAAGGCCAGGCCTTACCTTTCCCCAAGACTCGACACGTTGGCTTGGATTACAGGATTGGTATTGTGAATGGGGGAAAACGGATAAATTGTAGAAATTGGAGAATGAGTTGACTTCATTGGGAGATTATCTAGATATGGAGAGTGGCATGGAGTCTGGTGTGACTCCAAGGTTTCTGGCTTGAACACCAGGATGGAAGATGGTGACTATTACTAGGTCAGGGAACAGCAAAGAAAACAGCTCAGTTTGGACAAGGTAAAGTTGAGGCGGCTGTGGCTGTTCAGTGGAAACTCTGTGGACTCCAAAGTGTTTGGAAAGGATTCTGTGAATATCATTGATACTATTGCTATTATTACATATTCATGAAACTGCTTCCTTAAAGAACCAAAGACAGAATTCTTTTCCCCAATGCCCTGGGGGGGAGCCTTGCCTTTGTCAACAGACAAGAACGTGAAGATCCGATTTTTATTCCTGTTTTCCTTCTTTTGCCTTGACAGCCAGTGCCCTGGAGGACAGCCAGGCATCCGGCGACCAGGCTGCCCAAGGCAAAATGGTAACCACCAACTGTTTTAAAATAGGTAGCTAAGAGCCAATCACGCATGTGAATTAGCAACCAAATTTAAAACTGTTGTTATTTTAAGGCGCACAGGATTTGTCTACGTTGGGGGACCATCTGGTGACCAAAGAGAGAAGTGACGTTTGCTCAGATGGTGCCAGGGGCTTAGGAGGCGGAAGTCCCAAGAACCTGTATCCACCACGACCTCTCTACAGGTGCACCCAGAGCCTGCAATCATCCTGCACCCAGCACTGTGGTGTCATTACAAAGACTGGACACTGGAATTTGCCAGAATGATTCTGACACAAATATTGTAACAGTCTTCTCAAACCCCGTACCTAGAGCTCTAACTAACCCTGAAAAGGTGCTGCCCCCCACACTGAGAAAAGGGGATTAGAGTCAGGAGACCTGAGAACCGGGTTCTGCTGTCACTGTCTGACCTTCAGCACATTTGAAAAATTTTCTTAAACTGACCTCAGTTGCTGTATCTGTAAAATGGAGCAAATACACCTGCTTGTGTGACCCATGGGCTGTAAGAATTAAATGGGGGTAGAAATAGAGTGATTAGCAAAGCACTGTATGTAGTAATTATCTCAGCCAGTGATTGTTCACCCTAGGACCCTTATCCGGCAAATACCCTCGAGCTTCCCATAAAATGACCCCGTGTGTTAGTAACCGTGTTAACAAGTACGTGCACCAGACCCTTCCGGTACAGTCATCTCTGGGTGACTTGGGAAGACAGTATGGCAATAAGTTAAACAAGAATGGAAAGTTCTAGAAGAGCTAATGTTCCACATTCACCACCTCCAAAAAAGGAGACAGTGAGAAGAGTGGGTGGCAGGGGATGGTGGAGTCTGTCAAATCCTGCTCTAGACTTTGGAGAAATAATGCGTCCTGTCTTACAGAGCTGTTTCCAGGACAAAACAACTTATTTAATTGCCTGCAGTTTTTTTTTTCTTTTAATTCTGTTAGTGTAGCCTGCAGCCCAATAGTAAGCAGAGTGTGTCTCTAATGAAGCCAGTAAATAAATTAAAAAAAAAAAAAAAAAAAGAGGAAGGAAAGAAGTGCTTTGATTTGCTGGAAAAGTCCAAAGCTCTCTAATTTTAAGATGTGGCTTTGCAGTTTCCTGCCCACTGTGCCCAGCACCCCTGAGGTGGAAGCTCATTCCTGGCCACCAGGCCACCAGTGATTTACGGGAGGACAGAGGCCACTCCCCGACTTTTAACTCACTTCAGGACCCACAGCATTTATTCAGCACCTGCCGTGCCTGCCTATGTGCATGGAAGGACTTAGCACACAGTAGGCACTCAATAAATGCTTGTTTTCTTCCTTCTTGGCTGTTTCTCCGTGTCCATCAGACCAGATGTCAAGTCAACACGAAGGAGCAGGCATTTCACCGCGTTTGTACACATCCTCTCCGTGGGATAAATACTGAACAAATCAGCTTTTTTAAAAATATTACCTCCATTTATTTTGCAAAAGACTTGCTGACAAGACACCCAGCAGCATCTGAAATTTCATCTGGACAAAGAGGCAGGGACGAGGGGAGCCAGGAGCTCTATTTTCTCCCTGCGGGCTCCCCACTGCCTTCTTCCTACCCTCGCACAGCCACAGCAGCCGAGCCCATGTGCACCTCCGCGATAAGGAGGCTTTCAAACGCCACAATTCATCACCCTGGCCCCGGCTGGAAGCAGAGCGTGTGCGCGGGCGTGTGTGTGTGCCCGCGTGTCACACTCCCGCACGCCGTGCACCTGGAGAGCCTTTGTAGCTGGTTGGACAATGGAGTGAAGGCGCAGAGCTCACAAAGCGGGGGGAAGAGGCAGGGAAGGAAAGAAAGACTCCCACTTTGGCTGCCTCTGTTCGGTTTTGGCTGCAAGATCTGAGCTGGTGAACCAGTTCACAATATGATAAAGGCTGGCAGGAAAGGAGAGAAGCTTCCAGCCTGTAGCCCTGATGCAGAATGGAGATAAACATTAATCACCACAATCCCTCATGGGAGCTGGGCTGGTTTCTTAAGGCCTTTTGGTGGCGGCGAATTTACAAAGTAGGTACATGTGGATGGTAATGCCAATCCTCCTCCCCAGAGCCTTCTGGGGTGTTCATGCTAGCCCTTGGCTAAGCAAAGCCAGCCTCGCCTGGGCAGCTGTGTGTGCGCACACACATGTACACACACACACACACACGCACACACACAGACATGTACTCTAGAGCCAATCACTTCTCTATCAAGGGTTCTTGGGAAAACGGAGATTAAATGAATACACATTCACCAAGACCTACTCTGGGCCAGACACTTCCATTTGCTTACTTGGTTTAAGCCTCGCAAGAATACTGGGAAGATATGTTTCCAGTTCTTACCCCGTTTGTACAGATGCCAAAAACCAGGATGCAGAGAGGTGATGTGGTTTGGGTTTGGGTTTTCAGATGCACACAGAGAGTAAATGGTGGGTGGAGAATTCAGATCTGGATTTTTTTTTTTTCCTGCCCAAACAACACATGTTCAAAGTGAACAATTTGGTAAGGTTTTACAGATGTATATACTTGTGAAACCATCACTATAATCGAGACCAGAAATATCTCCAACACCCCAAAAGTTCCTCATGACCCTTATCATCCTTCTGTCCCTCTCCCTCCCACAGCGCCCCCCAATCAGGCCACACTGACCTACTTCATGTCACTACAGGGTGGTTTGCATTTTCTGGAATTTCATCCATACAGTGTGTGGAATCATGCAACATGTGTTCTTTTTTGCCTGGTTTCTGTCACTCAACATGATTACTTTGATATTCATCTGTGTTGTCATGTGTATTAATGTCTCCTTTTATTGATGAGTAAATTCCATCCTAAAAATATGAATATCTGGATTATTTCCAGTTCAAGGCTATTATAAATGAAGTTTCTATGAGCGTTCACATTCTAACTCTCAAACCTTAATAATAAGAAAAAAAACCAGCCTGAGCAAGAGCGAGACCCCGTCTCTACTAAAAATAGAAAGAAATTATCTGGCCAACTAAAATATATATAGAAAAAAAATTAGCCGGGCATGGTGGTGCATGCCTGTAGTCCCAGCTACTCGGGAGGCTGAGGCAGGAGGATCGCTTAAGCCCAGGAGTCTGAGGTTGCTGTGAGCTAGGCTGATGCCACGGCACTCACTCTAGCCCGGGCAACAAAGCGAGACTCTGTCTCAAAAAAAAAAAAAAAAAAAACCAATTTAAAAATTGGGAAAATATTTGAACAGATTCTTCACCAAAAAAGATATCCAAATGGCAAATCATCCCATGAAAAGATGCTCAACACCATTAGTCATTAGGGAAATTCAAATTAAAGCCACAATGAGATACCGCTACACGAGTATTAGAATGGCTAAAATTAAAAAGACCAACCATTCCGAGTGTTGGTGAGGATGTGGAGCAACGGGAATGTTCCCACACTGCCGATGGGAATATAAGATGATACAGGCACTTTGGAAACCAGTTCGGCAGTTTCTCAAAAAGGTAAACATGCACCCACCCTATGGCCAGCCACTGCACCCCTGTGTAGTCACCCAAAAGAAATGGAAGTGTGTGTCCTCACAAATACCTGCTTATGAACACTCAGGGCAGCTTAACTTTTAATAGGAATCTGTGTTTTGGAAAGTACCCCAGGTCATTCCAATAATGAGTCAGATATGGGGACACCACCATCCTGGGAGTCTTGGATGTGTATGATCACTCAAGAAAATCCTGCTTTCCTTCAAATAACTGAATAAGTAAAGGAAAGGGGTGAATTACAAAGCTGACTAGTTGGGGAAAGAATGCCCCAACTAGTGAACCTGTGTGATGCTGGACTAGTCACTTGAGCTTTTTAGATCTCCGTTTTACACATCTGAATCATGAGAGGGAGTTTCAATGGCTGCCAGGCTCCAGGATTCTATAGTTTGATGATTTTAAAGAACTCATGATAAACCTACTTAATGCCCTTGAAAGGATGGAACGAACCCCATAGACCTGTGCATGGGCCGTAGTTTCTCTGCCCATGGGAGCATCCTTTCCTCCTTTCTACAAGACACCCTATCACACAAGTGGATATATGCACACACATACACATACACACACACACTCCCCTACCTTTCATTTTCATTTTTAAAATATCAATGTCTCTGAGATTTGAGGGCACCGGAATTGTCATTAAACTATTCCAGACACAAAGGTTTCCGCTGCTTTGCAGCCCACATGAGGCTGTATTTTACTTATCTAAATGCCTTCTGTCTGGAATTATTCCTTTCTTTTGAATAACCAGCAAAATGTAAAACTGGGGACAGAGAATCATTGGCCTCCCTTATTTGGAAATGGATTTGTCATTTGCAGTCGGTACCCATACCTGGGGCAGTTTGGGATCAAAAACAGTTTTCAAGGCTTCATTTATTACCACGTTTTAAAGAATTCACCCTTTGATCAGGAGCCTGGGGATTCCATGCTTTGCCCCCTTCCAAATGTGCTCCCACCCCCAAGATCCCAGTCCTGTTTTTGCGTCTTTTGAAAGCCCTGTTTACTTCGGAAATTCAGCAATTCCTCCCGAAGTTTCTTTGATGTCTATTGAATTTAATATAGTTCATTGCATTATGGAAAAGCTATTTCAGCTTTTGGTATCCTCATCTTCTTGATGTGCCGAGGGGTCTTTTTGTTGGGTTTTGTGTGTGTGCTTGTTGATTTGCCTTGTTGGATTTTTTTTTTTTAAGAATTTTTTTTTTCTTTTTACTTTTTGTAAAGATTAGCCAAAGGGTGAGCAAGTGATGAGGATTGACACCTCCTAGACATTAGGACTCTGCATTGAGTCAAGGGAGAGACGTCAAGGAGAAATGCTTTTGTTTTCACCTCCCTGTCGTCCCTAATTCATTGTCTCAGCATCCCCCCCATAATAAACCCACAAAGGTACATCTATCAATGAGCAATCAACAATTTATTATGCTATACTACACCAAGTTTTGTGCTAAGTGTAAAAGTCAAAAGTTTAGCGTATAATTGACAGATGCAATATATACCCATACTGGGCTGAATAACGTCTCCCAGAAAATTCATGTCCACTTAAAACCTGCGAATATGTTTTACTTGGAAACAGGGTTTTTGCAGAAGTAATCTAGTGAAACCGAGGTCATATTTGATTAGGGTGGGCCCTAATTCAATGACTGGTGACCTTATGGGAAGGGAGAAATTCGGACAGAGATACACACAAAGGGAAAACGGCCAAGTGAAAACAGAGGCTGAGATTGTAGTGATGCTGCCTCAAGCCAAGGAATGCCAGGGGTCACTTGCTACCACCAGAAGCTGGAAGAGGCAGAGGACTCTTCCCTGGAGTCTCTGGAGGGAGTACAGCCTGCTGACACCTTGATTTCGGCTTTGTAGCCTCCACAACTGTGAGAAAATGAATTCCTGTTGTTTTAAGTCTCCTGGTTTGTATTAATAGTAATTTGCTATGGCAGCCCTAGAAAAACTAATACAATATCCAGTATATAATTAATCACAGATGCCTGTGCATATATTATCACACACTAAGAGTTTTCACATATTTAATTTTTACAACTTTATGAGGTAGGTACTATTAATGCCCCGTATTTAGGTACCATAGGATGTAACATCCGAAACAAGACCCTTTTGAGAGGGAAAGGGGACACCGTTAATGATTATACCAAGACAGCAGGCGTTAACCAAGACTGCTGAGGTCATATGGTTCCTCTTTTTATAGATGATGAAAATGAGGTACAGGAAAGTTAAGTAACTTGCCCGAGGATACAGAGCTCATAGGTGGCAGTAATAGGATTTGAACCCGGATAGTCTGGCTCCAGAGTACTTGCCTGTAACCTCTGCCCTGTGCCATCCTGAATTTACAGCCTTCTGACCTCGTCTCAAGAACAAAAGGCCACCTGAATATATACATGCCTCCGCCACAGGTGTGCCTAGTACAGGCAGAAAAACAACCACTGGCCCACGTGTCCAAACCTAAAAGGAATGAAGAAAATCTCCAGGACCACGGTCATGTTACACAGAGACACAGGAGTAGAAGTCACAAGACCTGTGTCATGGTTCCAACCCCGCCCTTCACTAACTGGGTCCTGGGGGCAGCCACTTCCCCTCACTCCATCCTTGGTGTCTTCCAGTCTACTGCTCACCCTTCCACCTTCAACTCTGCCCAGATGACCCCCGCAGTAATCGGTGACCCCAAGGGTCAGCTCGGTTCAGGATCCCAAACAGTAAGATGCAGTTGCAAAATAATTGGGGTGAGAGGTTCCTCCTCTGGCTGTGGATGAGCTCGAGAATTCTTCTGTGGCTCCAAACCTAGAAGGTTTAGGTTTCTTGGGGTGAACTTGGGTTCCTTTGGCCATATTTAGAAGCAATAGGTGGGCAAGTGCCCTTCGTGAATACCAGAAATTGGAGACAATCTGAACAAGTTGTACCTTCTGGGCTCTACAGTAGTTCTGAAGTCAGGCCTTGAACCCCGAATTAGGCTGAGGGCCTGAGGTCCTCACTCCACTCCCTGGACCCACTAGAAGCCCTGACCCTGTGTCTTGCCCTGCCCCATCAGGTATGACCTCTTAGGTATCAACAGAGGCCCAAGCCAAGCTTGAGTTTGCTCTGTCCCCTTGGATCTGGTGACTTGGACCAGCAGGGCCAGCTCCTCTGTCTGGGTTAGGGCTCCTTGGCTCCTGCCTGCAGCTGGTGTAGATCAGTCTCTCCTTCCCATGGGAGTTTGCAGCATGGCCCATGATCAGGGCTCATCAGCTTTTGACAACCATGACCCCACTGGTGGCCACATCCTGCTGAGTCTACTCCCCAGGTGACTTTGAGTCCAGACTGCATACCTCCACCCCACCCCCATGAGCAAGTGCTCACCAGCTGCCCTCTCTGGCCCCAATCTCTTCGTGCATCGTCTTCTCTCCTTTCCTTGGGGGTTCGCCCTTCTCACTGCTGCATGAAAAATTCCTCTAAAAGGCACCCTTGACTATAACATGCCCTGTGTGTAAAGTTTCAGTCTCTTCCCAGTATAACCACCAAGCTCCCCAGCCTGGGACTCAAAGCCTTCCCCGCAGGGTTGCAAGCTGCCCCCTCCCCTTACCTCCCCTCATGGTCTCACGCCTTCCCTCCTGCTGCCTCAGGGTGCTCCTCTGTGTCCCAGCTGCACAGGGGGAAGCATGGCCCCCCAGATCCGACATGCATGCAGCACCTCTCCTTTGTCACTGCCTAGATGCCACCCCTCCCCTTGAGTAACTCCACCTCCTTCTGCCCCTTGAAGACACACCCCAAGCATCACCTCTTATAGCCCATCTTCCCTGCTTCCTCCTTCCTGCTCTGTGTGCCTCCCTCGCAGCCAGTTCCTGCTGCTCAGGGGCCCCAGCGCTCGGTGATAAAGCTTGTTTCGCTGCTCCCCAAGCTGACTGACAATGCAGCGCCCACCCAGGGTGCTGCTCTTGGACCCCAGAGACTGGAGCCTTTCCACATGCACATCCCACAGCGCCCAGCCCTATGGAGAGCACGGGAAAGGGCTGGCTGAACGTGCCGAGGGTGACTTTGGAGCCAGAGCACAGCACAGACCCCTCGCCTCGCTCCACCTCCCCCTTACAATGGGCCCTGAGCACTGGGACCAGCGTAGCCGCTCTGTGGGGTCCATGGGGTCGGGACCACAGGCAGCAGACACAGGCTGCGGGAAGGGCCATGGGAAATACTCACAGAGGCCTCTGAAGAAACCCACTTAGAGGGGAGCCAAGGATGCTATGAAAGCCCCAAGACAGGGAAAGAGAGAGTAAGAAAGAGCACACTTTGCTTTGTGCACGCTCCCTGCTTTGACACGTTTCCCTGCCAGCCTGGCCGCATTTTGCAGCTGAGTCTTTGCAGGAAGGTTCAGAGTTTCTCTGCGACTCCTCCCTCTCTCCGATGCCCCAGCCCTCTCGCATTTCTTGCAAGTTGGCTGCCAAGGCTTTTTCCAACACACATCATTAATTCCGCTATGCAACACAAGTGAGATCGGGCATTCGAGGAAGGAAAGAAATCTGGAATTTAGGAGCTGGGGCTGCCACACGCAAAGATCACTAGGGAAGGCAAACCAAAGGGAGCCTTTGTTTACTCTTTTGTTTTCCAACAGACATAAGGTCACTGCAAGCAGCAGCCATTAGCCTCATTAGACCCCGGGAATAGGAGAGGAGAGAGAGCACTCCAGTGGGGGAGAAGGGGGGAGGGACAAAGACAGTAATTGAAGCCAAATAATGAATATTACACTCTTGTAAGTAATGTTTAATTAAGTTATTCTACGATTGAGGCTTTTTACAAATATCACCAGGGGATTCAAAGTAGCACATTAAGTGCCCGGAAAATCACTAAGCAGAGAACACAGATTGTCCCCTTTCCCCCCAGTCCAAGAGCTGTTTTATCTGCATCAAGGATTCCCGGCTGAAGGCTGAGGGGGTTCCAGAAACACGGGTCCCTGAGCTCACTGTTCCTGCCCACGTGCCCAGCCACCGCCTCTCCCCACCTGGGACCGGAGCTTATCATCATGTTAAAGTTGAAAACTTCTATTTGTCAGAAGACTGCATTCAAAGTGAAAATGACAAGCCAACACTTGACAGAAGATATTTGCAAACCGTATAACCCACCGAGGCTCACTTCTCAGAATGCACAAAGTCTACTTACAGAAAGAGACAAACGACCCAACGGGAAAGGAGAAAAGGTTTTAAACAGGCAATTCACAGGGAAAAAAAAGTCCAGCTAAAATATTAAAAAAAAAAAATATCAAGTTCACTGGAAGTCAAAAACATGCACAATCTTAAATGCAACCCTTTCATACCCATCAGATAAACGACAGAGTGTTGGTGAAATACAGAAGGATAGAAATGTGCGTACAAGACAAATTAGTGCCTTCACATTGGAGAGCAGCCTGGCACCACACAAGAAAGTAAATATGTGTTAATACATACCCTGGACTCCAGGAAATTCGTTACAAGGTATATACCCTAGATTCTTAGACATGTGTTCTTAGACATGTGTACAAAAATATTCAAGGCAGTATCATTCGTAGAGCAAAAATTAGAAACAACCTAATGTTCATCACCAAGAGAATGGGAATATAAATTGAGGCATGTTCATACCCTGAAAAACTATTTAGCAGTCAAAACAAATCAATGCATCATATGGCTAAATTGCTTAAACATAATTTTGGCAAAAATCAAAACAAAACAACACAAAAGGCAGGAGCAGAATACATATATCATGGCATAATTTATATAAAATGTTAAAATCTGTAGAACATAGTATTTAGAAACACATATATATGTTTTAAAAATGAAGTGCATGAGAATGATCAACACCAAATTCAAGGTGGAGGATAGCTGGGGCGGAGGATGGGGAGACACTATGGGAAATACAACACAAAGCAATTCATTACATTAATCTGTAAGCCTTTTTCACATCTTAACTATTTCGTAATATATTTTTAAAAATTAGTAACGGTCATATTTTTTAAACAGATAGAAATATGTCTCCAAAAGATGAAACACTTACCAAAGAGAAGACCAGGTTTGATGAGTGACCAAAGTGCAAATCACAGTTGGGACATAGTAGAGAGGAGGGAATTAAGGAACCATGAAATGTTCTTATGCTAAAATCTCTACCCAAGAGGGTACAACCAGGGGCCACTGCCTGCCATGGGTAGTACAGATGCACGCCAGATCTGCAGGAGCAGTGACCAAAGCCAGCCCAGGGAGGTGGGCGTGGTGACCCACTCCTTAGTCCCCGGGAGCAAAGGGACTTAAGGCTGGGAGATGGAGCCCACACGTCAGGAAGGACAAATTAGGCATTTCTTGCCAACTGAATCAAGGTTAGATTTTAACCTTTCCATTCTTTATTTATGGAATAGATATATCCAAATTTGGCTGCCCCCAAATCACTAGGTATTTTCTGAGAAGCCACAGAGCCCTGGTTTTCTTGTCAGAGCTTGAGACCACCTTGTAAGCCTTCGTCATGGAGACGCCCACCCTCGACCACAGCAGAGGGGGCACACACCACAGCTATCAATAGAAATATTTCAACCTCTTCTAGTTGGAGTTAGACTGGGAGAAGACTCTTTGAGGAATCACAATAATTAATGCAGATTTTTTGTAAAGGGCAGCCACCATGATCACTTCAACTGGACTTCAAACATTCGTAGAGTAGTATTTTTACCCATCGAGGGACACCTGCTATCTTGCATATTTATTGAAAAAAAGAAGTAAATAGACCAAATAGAAAATCCAGCAAACTCTGGTATTAGCTGAGCATGACTTCTCTCTCCAAGCATTAATCACCCCAAGTCTATAGGTAGCGTATTTGTCTAGACCAGGAACAGCAAGCTATATCCCGTTGCCTAATTTCATACGGCCCTCAAGCACTACATTAGCCAAGTTGCGTAGTCGGGATAGAGACCATATGACCTGCAAAACCTAAAATACTTACTGTCTGAAAAAGTTTTGCAGAACAAGTTTGCCAACTTTCAATCTAGAGCAGCCCTGTCCAATAGATTAAATACAATTTGAGCCAGATACAAAATATTAAATTTTCTAATAGTTGACATAAAGAAATAAAAAGAAAGGAATAAAATGAATTTTAATGATCTATCTAACCCACTATATCCCACCTCAGTTCAGCTAGCCACATTTCAAGTGTTGACAGTCACACGTGGTTAATGGCTACTAAACTAGACAGTGTGGGACCAGATTATCGCTAAGGTCCTTTTCGGCTTTCACGTGACACGATTAGCTAAAATATGAATAGGCTTTAAAAAAAAACCATCCATTTTCCAGCAACCAATTAGAATTCTAATTCCTTAAAGTCTTTCCTGATTCTTCCAATTCACACCAAGCTTTGCTCATGGCATTCCCAGGGTGCATCACCCCACAGGTGCATGGATGGCTTGACACTGTCCCTCAGGGCTGAGACCACAGATGGATCCTGGCTGTCTCCAGCCCACTCCTGCCCACTTGTTCATTCCGGGCTTCCCCCTGCACGCATTCTGCTCCGCCTTTCATGCTCCTGTGTGTCTCCGCTCTTTCTGGCTCCTGCCCTGCGCTCCCCCTGGAGGTGTCTGGCTTGGATTTTCTACACTTCACTGCCGTAGGATATCCCAGGAGCGCTGCCCACGTGACCAGCAGCTCTCAGAAGAGGAGAGATGTCAAGAATGGTGTGGTGACAGAAAGGTAAAAAGTGAGCTGGGGTCTGGGGGTTGAAAGAAAAATAGTCAGCCCTCCATATCCCTGGGGTCTGCATCCATGGATTCAACCAACCACAGATTGAAAATGTACTGAAAATTGCTACTAACTGATCAACACTAATGTGCACACATGGAAGTAACATTCATCAGGTGCCGGGCAGGTGGGAGGTGGGAGGAGGGGATGGGAATATTCACACCTAATGGGTGTGGGGCGCACCGTCTAGGGGATAGACACGCTTACAGCTCTGACTGGGGCCGGGCAAAGGCAATATACATAACCTAAACATTTGTACCCCTGTAACATTCTGAAATAAAAATAATTAAAAAAATCAAAATCAAAACAAATAATTCTTTTGGATTTTGGGCAGATTTACACCTTCCATTGCTCTCTCCACCCTTCACACTTACATACGGAAGGTTGTCGTTATTTTATACAAGGATCATTTTTACACGCTTCTCTGCAATTTGTTTGTTTCATATTTTGTAAGTTTCTCCAAATGAGCAGATTTAAAATTCATTCATTTTTAATGTTTGCATAATATTTGTATTAATAGTATGAGTGTTCTGTAATTTATTCAACTATTCCTATTGATGGCACTGCCTTTGAAACCAGTTTGCACATATACCCTCACTCTTTGGTGCTTTCATTTCTGTGAGATAGATGCCCGGAAGTGAGACTGCCGGGGAGAAGGGGATGTACATTCTTTTTATTTTACTAGCTATTGCCAGGCTGTTTTCCAAAATTCTGAAATAGTTTCCATTTCCTGCAGCAGTGGGTACAAATTCGCTCTACCCCTGCCTCTCCTCCAACAGTAGATGTTATTGGTCTTCTTAATACTTGCCAGGCTGACGGGTGTAAAGTAATAACTCAGTGCTACTTTAATTTGCATTTTCTAGCGAGTTGGAGCATTTCTTAATGTGTTTATTGGTCATTTAGATTTGCTCCTCCATGGGCTGCTTACTCATATCCTTTTGCCTGTTGCTGGGTTTGGTTATCTTTTTATTAACTTTTATGAGCTTTTTGTATATTACGGCTATGAATCTTTTATGAATGTAAATATTTTTTCTAAACCTATCATTGGATCCCATCCTTATTTTTACAACTGAATTGCAGCACATTTTCTGGCTGAGGGGGCAGGGTAACAATCAGAGATTTGGAGGGTACTGGAGGGGCTCAGTGCTCCAGGTATCTTCTGGGGATGCCGCCTTAGCCTGCTCTGGCTGCCATACAGAATTTCACAGACTGAGTATCTTAAAGAACAGGAATTTATTGTCTCATAGTCTGGAGGCTGGAAGTCCAAGATCAAGGCACCAGCAGGTTTCTGGGAAGGCCTCTCTTCCCAGCTTGCAGACGGCTGCCTTCTCACTGTGCTGGCGTAGAGCAAGAGACACCTCTGAGGTATCTCCTCTTTTTCTTCTAAGGACACCCATCCTATTAGATTAGAGCCCACCTTATGACCTCATTTAACCTTAATTACCTCCCTAAAGGCCCCTATCTCCAAATACAGTCACAGGATGGGTAGGTTTAGGGCTTACACGTATGGATCTGTGGGGGAACACAACTGAGTCCAGAACAGATGGGTTCTACAGAAGTGGGTACGTCCAGGCAGGATGGCATGTCGGAGCCACATTTATCCTCACATGAACGTCCATGCTCCAGATGAGAAGGAAGCAGATAGGTGATTGCCATTCCCCGAAGAATGGCACAGAAAGCTGAGAAGCCCCAAGGCCTGAAGGGGTCATGGGCAAGATGCCTCAGTAGACGTCTGTATTCCAGTGATCTAGCACTAGGTCAGGGTTGTGGACACGTCTCACTGGACACCTGTGAGGATGGATGCCTGAAGGACAACGTGATATTGTGATATATGCAAATGGGTCATTAGCCTACTGCACACCTAGGCTACACGGTATAGCCTGTTGCTCCTTGGCTTCCAACCTGTATGGCATGTTGCTGTTCTGAATACTGCAAGCAATTGTAACACAATGGTAAGTATGTGTGTACTGAAACATATCTAAACATAGAAAAGATACAGTGAAAATACAGTATCTTATGGGACCAGGGTCATGACTGTATACATTTTGGTCTATCACCCATTTCCTGGCACAGAGCTCCTAAAACTCTTGGAGTCTCTGAAGTGATGCATTTTTTTGCATGCTAATGAGATGACTGTTGGCTGGGTCTTCAAGATAGCCCCAGGATAAGGGCTGGTTGCCAGGGAAACCAACCTTGTGAGTAGAGAGTTGAAATTTTCAGCCCCACCCCCATCTCCAGGAGAGGAGATAGGCTGAAGGTTGAGTCAGTCAATCGCCAATATCCAATGATGTATTCAATCATGCTTATATAACAAAAGCTCCATCAAACCCCAGAAGGCCAGGGTTCCCGGTTGGTGAACAAGAACACATCCACATTCTGGGAGGGTGGCACACCCTAACTTTTTGGAGACAGAAGCTCCTGTGCTCAGGACCCTTCCAACCCTCACCTTATGCATCTCTCCCTCTGGCCGTTCGTTTGTAACCTGTAATGTATTCTTTGTCATCAATGGGCAAGAGGAAGTAAACTGTTTTCCTGGATGCTGTGAGCCGCTCTAGCAAATGACAGAACCCAAGAAAGGGGTCATGGGAAACTTCAATTTGTAGCCAAGACAGATGGATGCGTGGGTGACCTGGGAACCTAGCTTGCCCTATGGAATGAGGGGCAGTCTTCTGGGATTGGTCCCTTAACCTGCTGGGTCTGCATTAGCTCTGCTTAGCCTTACAATTGAATTGAATTGAATGACACCCAAGTGGCATCAGAGACTGGGTCATTGTGGGAAAAGGACTTACACATCGGGTCTCAGAAGTGTTCTGTGCTGAGTGTGACAAGTAGAATAGAAGACAAAACTGTATGTTTTTTCCTAGTATACAGACCATAAGCCTTGGTTCGATGTAAATCCCCCAGAACTCAACAAGGAAAAGGAGGCAACTACCAAATACCTGAGCTGCAGCTTCTTTCATCCTGGTAGGAAGGAGGTTCACGGTACACATGGAGGTAAGTTTAGAAAAATGAAGACAGATCTTTCTCTTGAACACCTGTCACAGACTCAGATGCGCCCTCCTGTGCCATTGGTTGCTGGAGGTGCCATTGGAGAGAGCCTCCGTGCTCAGCTCCTTCAGAGAGCTGCCCCACCCATAGATACACCCCTTCCCAGGTGTCCCATACACAGTGACAAAGGTCTGGCCATCTGAGCCCAATTTAGGACAACTCTGGGGGTCATTTCGGTTCCAGGGGGTCCCATGGGGTCCCTTGAGGTGATCTTTAGTCTGCACCACATTAGATTTTCCCTCTGTCCACCCTGCGCTCCCACCCCTGCCGTTCCACAGGTGTGGGTCCTAAGGACTCTCTTTCACCAACTGTCTGCCTCCCAGCGTCTGCTTCCCAGGGACCCCTGCTGGTGGCAGCCTCTGGGTACGTGGTTTAAGACTCTTATCTGATAGAATCAGTGCATAACCAAGGTGAACTTGTAACAGAATGTGCTCCAACAGTGTGTGGGACAGAGCAGCCCAACTGGTCAGTGCTGGTCTTAGGACAGGGGTGCAGCCCCCCAACCCCAGAGGGCAGGCATTCAGCCTCCACCTCTCCACGCAGGACCTCCAGTTAGAGACCTCCTAACCCACATCCCCCACCCCCACCGGCCACATCACCTAATCTCCTCTCCAGAGCGACAGTTATCAATGGCCTTAATCAGAAACGAGAGCCCTGCTCCTCTGCCAAGTCTCCCTTGAAGGAACACACGGCAAATTGCTTCCACCGGCTTATTTAACCTAACCCTCCAATTTATTCCCCATTAAGACAGTTTCTCTAATTTAGTTATTTGTGGCTGGCAGGCAAAGACGGAGATGTCCTCCTGGCTTCGGGATATGGTTCTCTGATCCTCCACACCGGGGCCCCGGGCCTGTCCCGTGACAAGAGAACCAACACCTGCCCACAGTTAACAGCTCATCAGTAACCCAGCAGGAAAACAAGATGCGATGCCTTTTTGAGGTTTAACATCCTAATTCTCAGACTTTCTAACATTGGATATCATCAGCCACACATGCAATGGAGAAACACAAGCCTCTGACCACTCCTTCAAATAGGCCATGAGGAATATGGTGTAGGGGACAATCCAGGACGAATTATCAGACCTAGATCTGCTATCCTGGTTCCTTCTGTGACCGATTGTGTGATATTTCACAGCCTGTCACCTCCCTAAGACTCAATGTCCTCATCTAAGCATTGGGAGGGCTGAACTTAAAGCTCTAATAGATTAGGAATCTTTAGGGTTTTTTTTTTTGTTGTTCCCTTAGATTATCTGTTTCAAATAATCTTTATTTTCCAGAACTGACACACTGAAGCTCCTGGCCCACTCAAGCCCTGGAGAAAGCTGAAGGTGACCAGCTTTTGCTTTCTTCTACTGGGTCAGATCCACCGGAGTCACTCCTCCTAGACTTGTATTTCCTGGAGTTTTATACTTCTGAACATTCCAAGATGTTAACGTTTCTTGGACGTGAGCTCCAAATATTACATCTGGAGCTGTTCTCTCTTAATAGTCTGCCCTCCATCTGGGGAGTTTATCAGTTCTCTGGGAGGGTCCCCACCGTGCCATTAGCATTTAGTATGGATGTCACCATTTGCAAACCTTCTTATCTTCGGGAAAATCAGAGCAAGGAAAATGGGCCAGGTTCCTTGGTTCCTGGCTCAGGGTAGGAAACTGATCTTATTTGTGAAACGGGCTTAATGTCATTGTTGGAACAAGGGATACAGACCATCTTCTCAGTGTGAGCTAGTGACAGGCCTGCCACGGTCCTTGGTCTTCCATGCACACATGGGAGAGCACACACTCTCATATACACACTGGACCTCCCGCACACATACGCACCTACCCACTTACTAGAAAATACTATCAGTGCAATAGTCATGGAAGAAAACTGGACTCGGGACATTTTTTGACCTGGAGAGAATAAAGACAGTCTGTCTTATTCATTTTGGATGACCCAGTATCCAACACAATGTCCAGCATATGGTCAGCACTTGCTGAATAAATCTGCTTGATTTGCACAAAAATCCTATAGTTATAGTCGTTTCACAGAGGAGGAAAACTGAGGTTCATGCAAATCAGGTGACATGCAAGTTTCCAATAGCTGATAAGTGGAGAGCCAGGATTCTAATCTAACTCCACATTCTTTTCACAACATAAAGCTATTTGTCATTCCTTGAGCTATGAATTGTCCTTTGAACTCCACAATAGCTCCCAGTCTCAGGAAAAGGAAGGAGAGCTTGACATACACACGTGTGTATACATACACATATGTGTGCACACACAGGCCTGTGAGCTTGCCGCAATTCCCCGGCTTATCAGCTAGGAAGGACCACATAGTGAATTTGACTCTCCAATATATGCTATACACAAAGGTGCCCAATTTACAAATGATCATGTCAATGCAACTACCATTTCCAGGGCCCTGAAGATGGGAATGTGTAAAGGAAATATGACAGAATGTAAGAATTGGAAAGGACATTTGGTAAATAGGGAAACTGAGGCCCCATTGGATGGGAGTGACTTGCCCAAGGTCACCTGTAGTAGAACAAGTACTAGAACCCAGATTTCCTGATCCTTGGTTAGTGCTCATGCCCTACAACCAATCATATTAGACCCTAATGACCTCCTTGTAACTGTATTTCCTCTACAAAGACCCCATTTCCAAATAAGGTCCCATCGGAAGTGCTGGGGATTAGAACTTCACACATCTTTTTGAAGAGGATACAGTTCCACTCATAATAGTCCATACTCAAACCTGCAGACCCAGGACAGGGATGACTCCAACTACAAGTGTGTTCTTTGACCATTTTCTGTGTCACTTTTCCTTTTTTTGGTAAAATTGTGGAAGAATTTTTGCTGGATCACATGGTAGATTTGCCAAAGTTTATTTCTGATGTTCCTTCTTCCACCACCTTTCCCCATCTCGGGGATTCCTCCATGGTGCCCTGGTCGCTCACAGAACAACCCTTCTCAGAACACGTGCATGTGAATTCAGACTCTTAAAGACAGAATAGACTTCAAGATTCAAGGAAGTTTCTCCACTACGGTGGGTGGTGTTTCAGACACAGGAGTGGAAGAGGGGTATGTGTGTGTCAAAGCGAGAGAGAGGTGAAATTGAGGATACCATGTCAGTCCAGCTGTTTTCTCTGCCTCCTGCCTGCAGGGACGTCATGTGGTCAAGGGAAATCCCAAGTGACAGGGTGTGAGAGGATCTAGAGGAACAGATTGCAGAATGACACCTGAAAATGCAAGGGCTGCCACGTGAGGTGTGCTCAGCCCACGCAGCTGTACGTGGTGTGCGTTCGTTTCCATGAGCGTGTGTGTGTTCATACCAGGTCTCCATGGGAATGTCAGCTCGCAGCCTGGCCGGCCACAAGCAAGAAGGCTGGCCTGAGCTCTGGACGTGGGGTCCGGTCCAGCCCCTCCACCAGCCTGCTGTGTGAGGCTAAACCAGTCACTCTCCTTCTCTGCACACTCGGTTGCTCCAGCAGTAAAGAGCAGGGTGGAGCAAGAAGAGGTGGGAGTGGGATTAGAAGGCTGATCTCTGGCCTCTTCCCATTCGCACCTCCTGTGAGCATCTGTAAGGACCCCTCCTTGCCAAGAGAAACCATCAACACAACAGCAAGCAGGGAGAAGGCGATGAGTGCTCGCCAAGCCTTCATCGCTTGCTCACTCTAAACAGAAATCACTTACCCTAAACGGCAATCAGTCCCCGATGGCCTCCTTTCCAAATGCCTTGTATGACAATGAGTGATTTGTAACAACATCCAATCAGGCGCACCTAACCTTCCTGTAATTGCCTGTCCTTTTCAGCGTTCTTAAAAGCTTTCCAGTGGAAAAGAACAGAAGCTCCTTGTCAGAGGCAGATTATTGTAGAGAGGAGAGAGACCCCCCTCTTCCTTCCTCCCTTCAAGCCCAGCTCTGCACCCCGCTCCTGTCCCCACGCCCCCTGCAGAGGAGCCAGCATCTGGCTGACATCTCCATGGGAGCAGCAACCACCTGCTGGGATAAATCTCCCAGCTGTTCCCGCCCCAGCCCTTCCCAACTCGCAGAACCCTGGGGCCTGTGCAGCTCAGGCAGGCCCAGCAGATTCCTGTCTTCCCTTCTGGGCTAGCAGAGTCACTATCAGCAACATTTTCCATGCATGCGGAACATCATTATGAAAATGAACAGAACTGAACACCGGAAAGGCCCAGGGACATGCCCAGGGTCACAGGGCAGTTGACCTGCAGACCTGGATCCCAGACAAGTCCCATACCCACCCTCTGTGTTCTGAATGGAAGGACGGCACTGTTCTGCTGGCCTTGGGGTGGCAGAAGTCTCGGGAGGGTTTCTCAGGCCCCCCACCAACCCCACACGTGGCAGATGAGGATGAGGGCCGGGAGTGGGGCACACGGCTCAGAGACGTGGATGCAGAGCCCACCAAAGCATCCTCATGAGAGGGACAGAGAAAGAGCCATGGGGCTGGAGGTCCCAGGGGAAAAAGGAGAGGTTGAAATTCTCCGAGAGAGAAAGTCATAGGGTGACCATGCCCCCAAATCAGTGACTATGTCATCTTTACGTTGAAAACACTGAAGAGATTTCTCACTCTACCAGACACATCATGCTCATTCCCAATCCCTTGATCTTTCTGTGAATCTCCTACCTCATTCAACAAATGGTCTGTCGGGCACCTCCTGGGTGAGCAGGGCTGTGCTAGACACTGTAAAGGACGCAGAGATGTCCATGACAAGGCCTTGCCCAGCCCTCAACCTGATAGGGTGTGTGTTGGGAGCTGGGGGAGGCTTTATTTATCTAAAAGGGGCCCTCACAAGAAGGAGAGCTGGAGGGCAGCTGGGGGAGGGCATGGTTGGAAGTGCAGAAGCAGGGAATGGGGTGTAGGAGGCGCTATAGGCACAGCCTGAGCAAAGGCATGGCGGGGGTGGCGGGGGTTGGAGAAACAGGGACAGAGACAGCAACTGTGGGAGTCAATGCCACTCTCAACACCAGGGCCAATGAGCATGCACGGCCCCCCACTCAGATTGTGGTCCTGCCATCAAGGGGATGTGAAGGATGCTGCCCTATGCTCTGAGAATGGCCAAAGGGAGGAGAATCTCTTCTCTGCATCTTTGCAAAGTAGTAACTCTTTTTCCCACCAGACTAGACTTCCTTTCCAAGAATATGTCCCAATCCCGCACGCCCCAGCGTCAGGCCCTGTTCCACATGCCCTGGAGGTGACTTAACCCCGGGCCTTCCTAAGTGGTGGTCCGGGCAGGGGCGCCGGCAAACAGTCTCTCCCTTCCCTCCTCCCCATTTCCCAGCCCAAGGCTGTTTCTCTCCGCCTCTGTGCATCCTTCAGCCTGTGAGGTGGTGCAAGCGGTGCTTTCTCGGGTACCTGGCTCCAAATATCCTCTCTGCCACCAGCCAAACCCTACTCTTCCCCCAAAGTCTACCTCCTCCAAGAAGCCTTGCCTGCTCGCCTGCCGGCCCACTCTCGCCCCGCCCCCAACCTGGGCACAACCGAGAAGCACAATTTGCACGCTGGGCACTCGGCGCCTTGTCCAGCTACTTACCTGGGAACATGTCGGCTTCCTCTCCCCAGTCAGAACACAGCACCCTGTGGGTAGGGACCTGTGTTCTACTTCTCTGCCCCCTCTGCCCAGTGCTTAGTGCAGTGGTTTGCTTGTGCTTCGAGTCTAAGAAACATCTGTGAATGCACTGACTGATTAAAGGTGCTGGAATTTGCCAGAAAGGCCACCTTTTGTCTGTGGCCCCTGGGACTCAGGGGAATTCTTCCTTCATAGTATGCTCGTGTGAAAAGTTCACCATTTCAATCCAGTTCCTTTCTAGGCCCAGTCCTTGCACCCACCCCTGCCTCATGCCCATGAGCACCGTCTCTGCACTGCAGGTCTGTATCCGCGCTGCCCCCAGGTGTCAGGGCTCCCTGCCAGGATCACTGACAGAGCCACCGCAGGCCGGCTGGGAATAAGGTGCAAAGCTGTTAAAACCCTCATGTCTTCCCATTGCCACCTTACTCCCACTCTCTGTCTTAACACACCTGCTACAGGGAGCCCTCACCCCCTTCTCCTTTAACCTTCATTCTCTTAGAGGGAAACGAGATGATAAACTCATTTCCACCCATGTCTGTCTAAAACGTTCCCCTGACTCCCAAAACCTGCCCAGGCTTTGAAGCCCTTAAAGGAAAGGACTGTGCTTTTCTCACTTCTGTTTCCCTAGAACCATGCATGATTTCTTTAAATAGTAAACAAGAAATGTGGAAGGAAGAAAATCAGATGGAAGGAAAGAAGGGAGGGAGGGAGGGAGGAAGGAAAGAGGGAGGGAAGGAGGGAGAGAAGTGGCCCCAGGACTCAAATTTTGGCCAAGCTCCCAGTAGAAGTCCATCTCTGCACATGGCACTGGGCAGAAGTTGCCCACCTGAACGATGGCATTAGACTCTCGCAGCTGGCATCTCTGTTCCTCAGTTTCCTCTTCTTTAAAAATGGGAATAATAACACTACCTACCTCAGGGAGTTGTTGCAAAGCCTAAATAAATTAATGCATGTAGAGCTCTTAGGGGACCCCTGACACACGGGGGCAGTCGGTCTGCAGGCCGCGCGGGCCCACACTTGTTGCAAGATGCACCCTCCCTTTTCTCAGCAGATCCTCCCTCCAGGTACGGCAGGGAAGGGGCAGGCATCCATCTTCCCTGTTTGTTCATTGCCTCCTATTGTGTGTACTTGAATGCGTGATTTATTGGCGTAGCCGTGTGGGTGCTTTGTGCCTCCTGTCTTAATGACTTAGCCAGTAACTGATTGCAAACACAGAACCACAAGAATGCCTCATTTATGCCTCTTTGTTTGAAATCAAATAAGTATTCTGGGTTCGCAAAGTTTCCAGATAACTGAAGCTTATTATTTTAAGCATAATCTTTTTATTAGTTAGACCGTCACTGGTGAAAGACATTCTCCATACACTCTGACTCCATCCTTACTGTGGACTCTGTTGGTGGCAGCTACCATATAGTGGAAATGGCACTGCGCCCAAAGCTAAAAGACTTGGGGTTAAGTCCCTCTGCCCCTCAGCATTCGCATGTCCTTAAATCTCTCTAGACCTGACTCCCGTCTATAAAACCTCTGTGCCCATCTACCTCACGCTTGTTCTCAGGATTAGAGGGTGTGAAGTCTGCACAGGGCTTCAGGATCTCTAACATGCTGTGTACACGGTGAACATCAATACAGAGATGCCCTCGGGAATTACTCAGTCTATAGAGCCATTTGACAATGCACCATATAAACCCCGCCCTCCTGAGCTGAGCGGTAGTTTCTTCTAACTCTTCCATTGCTGTTAGCTTTTCCAGCAGAGTGTCCTCCGCCCTAATCTTGATGATCTGACAGCACTCCTTGCCCCCCCACCCCCACCACTTCTAGTCTACTGCATGCTGCCCACCTATACTCTGAAGGAAATCAGCATCTAACTGGTTAAGCAGTAATCAGCATGCTTTTCCCCTCAAAGGCAGAGAAATTGGGCATTCCTGGAGCTGGGCTGGATCCTGGGAGGCATCAGGTCTGGTTCTTTAAGAGGAGGAATTGGAGCCTCAGGAAGAGGAAATGACTTGTGTAAGATCAAACAGGTGCTTAGCCACAGAGCTGGAACTAGTATTTCGGTCTCTTGATTGCCAGGCAATCCTTCTGCTCTGTGCTGAAAGATGCTGACCTCACCAGCTGTGTGACAAAGGGCACAAACTTTGTTCTTTTTCTTGCTTCCAGATTTACGTCCAGGTTTGCAATCAAGATTCACGCAGGTATGACTGTGTAAGACCAGGAGCAGCGAGACCAGAAACTTCTCAGGCAGCCAAAAGAAGGCCAAGCTAAGCTCCGAGTGACAGAGGATGAACTCACGCAGCATAGGGAGGTCTGACAGAAACAGATTCTGAACCCCATTCAAATCTGGGTCCTGCATCCATCCCATGCACCCAAAATGGTCACGTGCAAAGCTCCCCACCTAGACTAGGTTTGTATGTGTATATACATATTCTTTTCAATGCCCAACTTTAAGTCATTTTAGGAGGACAGGTCTGTGTATTCACAGCTGTCCTGTTAATGTCAGGAGCGGAAGCCCTTGAGAAGTGGCAGCAAAGAGGGAGAACCTCAATGCCTTGGGGTCCTTGTAAGATGAGAAGGGGAGCAGAGGAGAGCTGGACTGCTCTGCCCTGAGCCTGAGCAGGGTGAGTCAGGGCCCAGGCACAGAGAAAAACACGGCCCCTTCTGCTTGCAGAGGGGCTGAGTCACGTGCCTCTGCACTCATCCTCCAGGTCTATGTGGCCAACTCCCCCTCCTGAAGGGAAGGGCAGAGGGCTGGACTCCCCCCGCCCCAGAGTGGTGACCTCATCATCTCATCCAACCTGCCCGCAGGCCAGAGACATGCCCCCAGAGTACTGGCAAGCAGGGACGTAATTAGAGTGGCCAAGGCTTTCCTGGATTTAACAGTGAAAGTCACACATCACACAAAAGCCCTCAGCCTTTAATCTGAACCTCACTTTTCCTATCTGTTAGATGGGCACAACACACTCAGCTGCCTTCCTTGCAAGATGGCTGAGCTAAGCTGGTAGGGTAGGTATTTGATTATAAGCCTTTTGTTTTCTACTTATATTCTGTTGTTAAGAGGAAAAGAGCACATGCAGAGAGGAGGAAAAGGAGGACTAAGGAGAACAGGGGATAAAGAATGAGAAAAGGATGATGGGAAGGGCCCAGCACAATGACAAGGAGGCCCAAGTGACAGACACCTTCAGAGCCCACCTGCCTCTCCCCTCCACCTTTTGAATTCCTATGCAGCCTTCAAAGGCTCCCTCCTCCTCCAAGAAGCCCTCCCTGACCACCAGGGGCCCACAGGAGTCTCTTTCTTTCCCTAGAACTGCTAGAGAATGCAGAGTCTGTGACCTGCCATCAGCTCTGAGTCACCTATTTTTCATTTGCACTATTTGTTTTACATATAAAAGTCACGTTTCCCCTTCTAGTTCATATATTGCTTGTTACACCTATAAATCTCCACAGTGCCTTGCTCAGGGCTGGCATATATAGGGCCTTATAAATATTTGTAGAGTGACTGAATATGGAAAAAATAAACGGGCTTTGTATAGAAAAGAAATACAAGTGATCTTTAAGTCCCTCCAGAGCATGCCCACAATCGGGCATGATGTCCCTGTCTTCACAATGAAAAGATGAGATGTAACAGGCTGGGGATTCTGAACACCTGGGATCCAGCCACGCTCCTCCACCTCCCAGGTGGTGACTTTGGTCAAGCCACATGGCCCTCTCCCCCTGAGACCTCAGTTTTCTCCCCTGCAAGATATCAGAGGTGACTCAACCCTCGCTCCTCTCACTGTGGTTTGCAGACCAGCAGTATCAGCTGGTTGCTCTTTAGAAATGACAACCACAGGCTCCACCCCAGACCTGCCAATCAGGCACTGCACAAGGTCCCCAAGTGTCTTGTAGGCACATTGTAGCTTGAGGAGGACCGAGGCCACGATAGCTTTGCAACCACCATTTTTCAGCCTCTTCTTGTCCCACCCTCGGGCACAGGCACGTGAGCCCCCAGAGACCCTGCAGGGGATCACGAGCTGCCTGGACTCCCCAGACCCCGCAGGGCAGCCGCTCTGTTCTCTGAAGTCTTTCTGCTGCCTCCGCTGATGGGGCCAAGGTCGCTACTCACAGGAAGTTTTCAGGATGTGAAAAAGGATATTATCTCCTTCCACCATGAAGAAAGCCATTACCAAACCACTCAGCTAAGGAGGAAGAGTTCACCAGCGCACAAACCCCGATAAGCATCTCTCCGCTTCCAGACTTTTTCCACTCCCTACACACAACTCTTAATCTAGGAAAGTGACTCTGCCTGCAAATGAGCTTAATACTCTCTCTGGGGCCTTGCTGGGGAGATGGGCAGTGGGTGGTGAGCTCACAGCAGCCGCCCATCTATCTGGCTGCAAGTCCCCTGCTGCGGGATGGACATCCCTCCACAGACAAATCTGTGCCTTGATTTTGGAAATTGGGTTCAAAGTGGGGGGACGTCCTCCCAGACCTCCATCTGCAAAGGATTGGGAGTTGGAGCCCCTGCACTTCTGGGGGTTTCTGGAGCCCTGCTGAGTACCTGGCCTGGGTTGGAACAGGGCCTGACGCCTCAGTGAGAGGAGAAGCGCAGGCAGTCCAGGAGCTGCCCCTGACTTGCCAAAGGCCCACTGTGGGGCAGGGGGGTTGTGATGAAGCCTTCCTTACCGCCATGTCAGCACCTTTGTGTCATGTTTCCAGATGACTGAGTTACCCTTGTGGACCCCAAAATCATTTTAGTTTCAGTCTAAGGTGGACATTTTTCCAAAGAGGGTGGCACTCCTCTGTTTTCTGAAACTGAATATGCAGAGTGTAAATTAATGTTTTTGGTTTTCTGTGCACATCATCATGATGGGGGTCCCATGAGGGCAGGAACTTTTGTCACTCTGCTCCCTGCTGTGCTCACAGGGCCTGGAATGATGGCCACTGAACCTAAGCAAAGCCCTTTCCCGTGCCAGGCACAGTGCAGCGCTCTGGAGATGTGGGGAGGCAGAGATGGGATTTCTCTCCTCCCGGGCAGAGGTCACGGGCCAGCCAGGCAATGTTGGGATATCGGGAATGTCGGAATGCTGGGTTCCAGCAGGTAATGCCCGTGAGCCTGCTAACCTGGCAACACAGGCTGCACCCACTCTAGCAAGCTTTTTGAGTTGTAGTGTTGGCGTTTTAAAATCTACCCTCCCTTTCTCTCTGTTAGGTGGTCAGGTGTCACTTAAAGTTGCATGGAATTGTAAACAGCAAGGGAAATTGGAAATCATTTTCAAGAAGAGCAGACATGTGGCACAGTGTCACCACCTGCAACCTCTGGCCGTGGAAGTCAGCACCTCTCAGCCAGGACATGATACATTTTCTCCCCTGGAGCCCTGCCAGCCTCTCCTTGTCCCAGGCTGTCACTTCAACTGGAAGGTATTGGCCTAAGGAGCATTTCATAATCTTGATCCAAGATGAGTGCCACATTTTCCAGGTGAGGAAGCTGAGCTCCAAAGGTGAGGTGACTTCCTGAGTCAAGCAGCTCAGGCTGGCCAGTAAGACCAGAGCTCAGGTCTGATTCCTACCCGGGAGCTCTCTGCTCATGTCAGCTGTGAGCCTCCTTCTCCTGCCCAGTTACACACTCACTTCTGATTGCCTATTGGCTGGAAGGAAAAATAACTATAGATAAGTGAGCTTGTTAAAACTATTCCTAGAGTAAAAATACATTGGCACTGTGTCTATGTGCTCAGCATCATATGTCCTTAGGGAACTGCAAATTAAAACAAGACATCACTGTGCGTCTATTAGAGTGGCCAAAATCCAAAACTCTGACAACACCAAATGCTGGGGAGGATGTGGAGCAACAGGAACTCTCACTCATTGCTGGTGGGAATGCAAAACGGTACAGCCACTTTGGAAGACAGTTTGGCAGTTTCTTACAAAACTAAATATACTCCTACCATCCGATTCAGCAATCACGCTCCTTGATATTTACCCAATTGAGTTGAAAACTTCTGTCCACATGAAAACCTGCACAGGAATGTTTATAACAGCTTTATTCATAATTTCCCAAAC
The DNA here is from genome assembly GCF_041146395.1 of Eulemur rufifrons. Taxonomy (NCBI): domain Eukaryota; kingdom Metazoa; phylum Chordata; class Mammalia; order Primates; family Lemuridae; genus Eulemur; species Eulemur rufifrons. The sequence continues at coordinate 9,246,600 of NC_090994.1, forward strand.
TGGGAAGCAACCAAGATGTGGTGTGTGCATGCAATGCAATACTATTCAGCAATAAAAAGAAACGAGCTATGGAGCCAGGAAAAGACATGAAGAAACCTTAAATGTATGTGTCTAAGTGAAAGAAGTCAACTTGAAAAGGCTACATACTGCATGAATCTGGCTCTCTGTCGTTCTGAAAAAGACAAACTATGGAGAGAGTGAAAAGATTAGTGGCTGCCAGGAGTTTGGGGGAGGGAAGAAAGGGATGGGTAAATCGTTGGTGCAGAGGATTTTTACGGCAGCGAAACTATTCTGTGTGATACTGTAATTAATGGTGGATACATCATAGCACGCGCTTCTCAAACCCATCTAACTATACAACACAAAGAGTGTTTACACACTTAATGTCAACTGTGGACTTTAGTTAGTAACAACGTATTGATACTGGCTCATCAGCTGTAACCGATGTACTGCAGCTATGCAAGATGTTCATAAGGGAAACTGAGGCAAGGGGAGAGAGAATACATGACAACTCACTATACTTTCTGTGTGATTTTTCCTTAAACCTACAACTGCTCTAAGAAATGTAAATGTTTCCAACTACAAAAGAAAGAAGGAACGAACAAACGAATGAACTACGCCTAGACTGAAAATATACGGGCACTGTCCCATTTGTTAAAGGCATGAGCTTTGGTGCCTGAATCGGTGACACTAATTGAGGGGCAGGGAGACTGGCTGGCTGGTCCCCATCATCCTGTCTGACATCCCACAGCTAGCAGGGATCTAAGCTGCACCTTGAACTCAGTCTCTCGGTTCTCGCCCCTGTAAACTTACACGGCACCACCTTGACGCTAAATGGAGAAACCTCAGTCTGAGGTCATCAGGACTGGGCACTGCCTTCAAATGGCCCTTGAAATGTCCCTTCCACGACATCAGTCAGCAGAGGAGATTCTGTCTCTTCCTTAAGGGATGTCTCTCCGCAGCTTCTAATTTATGGAAGTAATTCCTGATGTCGGATCTGAATCCTGCCCGCGGGGAGGCTCGCCCTTGCTGTCCTCTCCGGAGCCGTGCTGGAACTTGGGTAAATAACCACGTGTTGTTCCACATCACGACGCAACCGGTGGCAGAGGAAGGGGAGCCAGCCCCCCGCAGCAGAAGCCGTTCAGGGCCGCCGCTGGGCTGACAGATCGGCGACAGTCACGTGCCGGCACAAGCAGTAAAAGGCTCATCATCTCACTAAAGCCCTCTTTATTCAGCCTGTATTTTTCCACACATTTCATTTCCCATCATGGCTGATTGCCTCGAGCACTCATGTGAAAATAGCAGATTTCTGCCTGTGTGTTACTCCCCGTCTCCTCCCAATAATGCAGTTTATTGGATTCTCCGAAATGACATAAACACTTGGCATGTCCGAGATGAAGAGACAAAGGGAAAAAGAACTAAAATAGCAGGGAGACTGTTAGGGAAAGGGGTAGGTGCCTGTCATTTAATAGCAGGGAGACTGTTAGGGAAAGGGGTAGGTGCCTGTCATTTGCTGGGAACAATGAAGTCAAGGGCGTCTGGACTTGCTAGAAAAGCCCTTGCGAGTGACCTTGTTTTGTAGATGGGGAAACTGAGGCCCAGGGAGGGGGGTTCTCCCAAGGTCTGCATGTGGAGGAGGATGACAGGTTGGATGTTCTTTGTGGGGTTTCTTTCTCAACACGCCGGAAAAGCACAAAGAAGGATTCTGTGCTGGGGGTCATGGGGCCATAGCAATAGCTCGCTGCTCAGTTTTTTCTATCGGGATTGTCACATGTCCTCCCTCGGAGCAAAAGCTCATGGCCCAGGAGGATGAGGAGTGGAATGTGAAGGGAAGAGGACAGGCAACAGCACATCTTGAGCACCAACTGACTGCACGTCCAGCACAGGACTAGGAACTTTACATGCGTTAATTCAAGTTTCCAGAATCACCACACAAAAACCTTTCTAGAAAGAACTCTGGGAGACCCCAGAAAAGATACATAACAATAACCAATATTGACCGAGCGCTTATTATTTGCTAGGTACGATCCAAGCACCTAAATGCTTCAACTCATTTAAATCTTACAAGGACCCCATGAAGCTGGGACGTTCATTCTCCCATTTGACAGATGAGAAAACCGAGGCACCAAAGGGCTATAGTATAGGGTCTTTCCTGAAACGACACAGCTCGTCCGTGATGGGGCTGGGTTCCATTCTGGTGCCTCTCTAGCTTCTAAAACGTTCATTCACCCTGATCTGGGTGGTGGCCTGAATCCCTTCCACAGACGGAACCCAGACGCATTCTTTTTAAGGATTTTTCCTACATCATCTCATTTGATCCTCACATCCCTGCCAAGTGGGCAGAGCCAAGATAATGATCCCCACTTAATAAAATAAGAAACAAAAGCTCACAGAAGTGAAGCGGGTATTCCCAGATCACACAGGTGTATGCCCTGGTGCCTAACTTCATGGCTACTTACACTGTGCCACCTGGCCCGAGTTCCCACTGAGCCCAGGGAACACCCCTCAGGAGAAAACCCCTGGGTCTATCAGCCTTCCTGCCTGTTCTCAGATCTGAGTGGAAGAGGGGGAAGGGGTTTATAACCAGCAACCACCTCCACCTCCCACTTTCCATTTTTATATTGTGTGAAGAGACCACTTCCTTGTTGACTTCATTCGGGCTGGTTTGGGGGGACTTCAGGAGAAGGAAGCCCTGTCATCCTCTCCCCAGACCTCCCTTCTCTGCCTTTCTCCTTCCGCCTTCCCGAGACTTGCGTCCTGTCTGCTTCCCTTGCAGCCCCACGGCTTTTAAACAACCCCCATTAGCGTGATGTGTTGGTAATTGTGCAGTGAGGGTGACATTTAAATGCACAGTCCTGGAAGAAATCGTATGGATTTGGATACGCCAGAACACTAAATTTAACCAAGCCAGAGGTCCCTGGGGGTGGGGGGAGTCGGGGAGAAGGAATGAGAGGGAGGGTTCGTCCTGGGGACTGGTCCCGCAAAAACGCAGGTGTTGCTCCCCCCCCCCCCCCCCCCAGCCAGCCCTTCCCAACTCATCAGGACAGAGGTACACGGAGCTCCAATCAGCCCACATTCACCTCGCACCATTGTCAGGTGGTTGCTCTGAAAAGCCCTAATCATTTCCCCTATTGTCTGGTCTAACACAAAGCAAAGCAGCCTCAAGGCCGCCTCTTTCCCTGCAGAAAACCCCGAGATATGTTGATATGTGTGAGTACACACACCCCAGCCCCCAGCGCACACACACACAGGTTAAGAAGGGATGTGATAAGGACACGGAACCAGCCCACTCTAATCTCATCCCATCCCCAGAAAAGGAGAACAGTGAGGAAGATGCCTTGTCTTTCATCCTTGCGACTCCCCAAACAGGCCGCTTCTAGGAAGACTGTCCCCAAGAACCTGCACTGCTGATGGATGACTAGCGTGCCCTCGTGCTAATTTGGGGAACAGGTGTGAGCCAGACATGTCAGAATTCAGAATCACCAGGATCTTTCTCGTTGCCTCAGTTTCTTCTTTTGGCCAAGAGATCTGATGTGCTACAAAGTAACTCAGCTATATCTCTCTCCTCTGTTCAACAGTCTCTTGGCAATTAAACAGAACCCTTTGAAAAGAAAGAGAGGTTAGATCTGTCCATAGGATTTGGGAAAGTAAATAAACGATCTACAAAAATTTCCCTTTCATGTAGAAATGCTGAAGGCCTTATAAAATGTCACACCCTGGGCGATTTTGTTGCTCAATAATTTGCAAAGCAGGAGTCAGATGTAGCAGAGTGAAACAAATTATTGTCTTAACAGCTGGAACAAGGATGCCTCTTAGAGAAGGAACAGTCTTCGCTTAGGAAAATACTTCTCGAAAGACGCGGTGTGATAGATAGATTGTAGCAGCAGCCCTGGTGTTTCACGCTTCCTTTTGTCCACACTCTCGGGTAGCGTCTCCCACACTGACTCTGGGCTGGGCCGTGAGCCGCGCCCGTCTAAATGAGATGACACAAACTTGATCCAAACAGAGAGCTGAAAAAATGTTTGCATGTTTGCAGTCCCTCTCTTCAATCCTGCCCCCATCATGGGAACATACCTTGGCTGTCCTTCTGGAGGGGCACAAGAGACACGTGGAAGGGGCCAAGTCCTCCCACCCAAGGACCAGCCAACAGACAAGCCATCCCCAAGACCACCCACCAGCCAACACCTGTGCATGAACAAGCCAGAGCCAGCAGGTGCAACCGGCCGGTCCACAAACTCATCAGCAATAATAAACGACAACTGTTCACAACACAGAACGGTGGGGCGGTTTGTTACACAGCAATGGTCAGTTAGTACACCTGACCTGGAAGGTGAGTCCCAAGGACACTGACTAATAAGAATCAGGGAAACACAATGGGTCTCTGAGCCGCATTCCCTCTCCCAGAGAACACCCGGCTCCCCACCGGGCAACTTAGTCCAGAGGCCTGACGTGAACTCTTCCCTGGTCCCCTGCCCCCACATCCCACCAACTGCAAAGTTTCCCCATTTTCCATTCGAAACTCTGCTCCAGCACGTCCCCTCCCTCTCCATGCCATGACCACCACGCTCAGGCCTACGTAGTGCCTCCCCTGGGCCACTGTCCCCCGACTGGGCCCCCTGACTCAATGCCACTCTCCCTCCCATCCGTCCTTCACGCTGAGCCAGGGTGAGCTCTCTGAAATGAAATGTTACTCTGATGCTCTTGTAAGCAAAATTCTTCAGTGTTCTGCCACCCACCACCAACGTCCAAGCTCCTTTATTTGGCATCAGAGGTCTTCCCTACCCGATGCCACCAGGCTCACAGCACCACCCCTCCCCAGCTACCTGCGTCTACAGCCCCTCACGTCCACACTCACATATTCTTAGCACCCTGGCCTCCACAGCGGTCTTGCTGTCTTTGTCTTCTCCTCTTCCTCTTCTCGGGGTGCCCTGTGCCCCAGCTCTGTTCCCCTGCCCGGCCGCTCCGTGAAGTCTTCCCTGCTGCCCATCCACGCCTCCCTCTGCAGGGGCAGGAGCACGCCTGCTTTGAGCTCTGCTTTGATCTTGTACCACCACCCTTGTTGCACCTGGTGTTTGACACGAGTTGGGTAAACTACATATCACCTGGGCTCACCTGGGTCCCTTTAAGATGGGCTTGGAGTCCAATTCATGGCCGATGGAAATCTAAAGCCCGTCTTCAGATTTCTGTGAGTTCCCAGGAAGTTGCATCCTCCTGGTCACCAATGATTCTGGGTTTTTGCCTTTACTGCCCTAAATGAATGAATGGCTGAATAAATAAATACCCACACTAAGCATTGACGAGTATTGTAGACTATTCTTTAAATGTCCTTAGGCCACTGACACCCGGAAATTTTCATCACATACTCACCCCAGGGTTTCCGCACATGTACACCCCATTCGAGGGCCCCCATTTCTGCCCTCCCCCCTCCTCCTCCCCACTCCTGTTCCCATCCACCCATGCCCACCGGATTCCCACCAAGAACTCCAAGTTTTCCCTTCATTATGCAGAACATGTCATCAGCCCAGTGCAGACAGCCGGATTCCGCTGCGGGATCACATGAATCCAGCAAAACCCACCCAGAGTCATCTCCTCCTTAGACCACAGTGGTGGCTGCAAAAATAACAAATAATTTTCTCCCAAACTGTCTATCTCTCTCATAGACTCCGCCCTCCTGAGAGCACAATGGGGCCTTATTCACCTTTTTATCTCCCTGGCTTAGCACAGCGTCTGGTGGATGGCATGCACACACACACAAAAGTTTGTTGAATGAATAAATGACCAAGTACAAAAATGACCATGCAGCCCAGCCCACCCCTCACTCTGTGGTTGCCCGAACCACAGAAGAAGCGCTAAGGTCCCAGCAGAGGGAGGAAGCCTGGATAAAGGTGGGATGGAAATGGGTGGCAGTTCACGGAGAGGAACACTTTCCCTCCCTCTGTCTTCACGGACCATGTTCCCCTCTTGAAGACAGGCCTACTTCCATCAAATGCCTCACCTCAGCCACCTTCGGTGGTGGTTCAGCATATTTCTGCGTGAAATAAATGTTATTTTCTGGTGCACCCAGGTTTCATTAGTCTTCCTGTCAGGGAGAATCAAAGCGAGAGGGGAGAGCCGCCTGGCAGAAAGTGGCTTCTTGCTTACAGCAGGCAGAAAAGGATAACGTTACCCGAGGAAAGAGAGGGAGGAAGGGAGAGAGACAGAAAACTAACTTCCTCATTTAATCAAGTCAAAACACGGATTATATGAGGTTGAAAAACAGTTACCTTGTTCTTGAAGCAGTCTCTTGCTCTGTCTGGGGCTATAAAACCCTTTGCGATTTTATCTTTTCATAAACTTTTATTGAATCTGATGTTCTAGGGGCCACGGAGGATCATCCAATTAAACTCCCCCCTCTAATCCTGCTCTTAAACCCCGGCACTAAACTGATGGGAGATTAAAAGCTAATAAAGATGACAAATGAGAGGTGATCTGCAGGTTGATAAGGGAAATGGAGTCGGGTGGGGATTTGCCAACGAGGAGCGCAGCCCGATTCTGGAAAACACAGGGCTTTCGTGGTGGCAAAATCAAAGAATTCTGCAAAGATGCAACGAGGATGCCCATGACAAAGTCCTGCCCGATGATGCTGTGATCTTGGGCATAAGACGGGCTGCCCAGGGCTGGGTTGCACAGCAAGGAGATGGTGACTTGACGTGGACTTAGCAGGGTTGAAATGGCAACTCTGCTCTTGCTAGCTGTGAAACCACGGATGATGGTAACATGCTTTGCACAGTGCCAATAGTATCCCAATGGCAGCCGTACACTGTTCTTTGTGGAGCGCCAACCGCGTGCCGGATGCGGTCATACGTGCTTTGCGGTTGTACTCCTGTGGATGTAAGTCGCGTGTGAGTAGGATGCCCTCCCATTTCATGCATTGGCAAACTGAGGTTCAGAGGAGCAAACAACCTTCCCAAGGTCCCTAGGCAAGTGGCAGAGCTGAGATTAGAACCCTGTCTGAGAAAATAATCCCCACTTCATGGGGTCGTATTAAGGACATAACAAGAAAATGTGATGGTGCAGGGTTCACAGAAGTCACCCCAAAGTCTGTTCTCTTTGTTTCCTTAGAATCATATCTTGTGATTTGAACGTCTCCAAAACATCTAAATATTCTTTATCGTCACCACCCCCAAAATGCAATTTTTAGCTATAAGGTAAGTGAGCGTGATTTTTCTTTAAACATCAGTGCCAAATAGTTGATATCAATTCGTTTAATCATTTCACAGGCAACTATGAAAACGTTTTTTTTGCCAGAGTCTTTCATAAATATGTATCAAACTAATCCTCACTGAGAAATAGGAATTATTTCCTCATTTTAATTAATGAGTAAACAGAGGCTTAGAGAATCCAAATGATTCTCCAAGGATCACAAAGCTAATAAGTGACAGGGATGAGACCCAGACCCAGGTGAGCCTGGATCCAAGGCCAGGCTCGTTCCGCTGCTCCATCCCACTCTCGTTAGCACCTGGTCCAGCAATGGAAGGGGACAAAGGCACTAACCAATGACAAAACAGGGCAGTGTGGTCTGCACCCTGCGAGACAGACACACTCCTCTCACCCTGTCCCCTAAGGAAGGCATTTCGAGAAAGGATTTGTGCAGAGCAAACACTGCATCTTGGGCTTCTAGGGGCAATGAGTTACAGATGTTGTACAGAAGGGGGGAGAACAGCCTGAGCAGATGTTCAGAGAAGGAAAGAATGGTGTCTGTCGGGGGGGTTAGAGTACCCCAGTGTAGCTGCAATGCATGGGATTCCGGAAGGGAAGATCTGATATATAAAGAAGGTTGGGTGAAATCAGAAGAACCTTGACTGTCAAGGTGAGCAATCAAGTTCAAAGCTCCATATCACACCGTCTTTCCTGCTTTTCAAGGCATCATCTCTCCCAAGGGAGAGGCTCGGGTCCCCCAGTAAACAAACACCCACATCATCGCTCCTCACAGTGTCTTGGGAAAGGCAAGTGTCCCCAGAGTGCAGCGGACTGAGCTATGGCTGGAGGTCAGGGGACAAGGGGTCCAGCCCCAGCCCAGCCCCTCCATCCCACTTGCTCAGGGTCTGTGGCCTCTTGGGCTGTGTCCTTTTGTCCTTGTGGAGGATGAGGGGGATGAGGAGGCTGAAGGGGGCTGAAGGGATGATTCTTTCTCATGGACCATTCTATCAGTGCTCCGGGAAGAATTCACTTTGGCTTGAACCGCCAGGCCCCTGCAGTCTTCTGAATTCATCTGGCCTGGCCCATAAGCACCTGCATCTTAGGAGGGAAAGGAATCTACCTTTTTTGAGCTCCCACTAAGTACCCAACCCTCTCACCCATATGATCTCATTTTATCCTCACAGATGCACCACGCAGCTTTGATTAACCTCATTTTTTTACAGACCAAAAAAAAGAAAAAAGAAAAATCCTGAAGCTCAAGGACACATGGCTAGTTCAAAGTCTCATTTTTCTGACTCCAAAAGCATGCATTTTTTTCCCACTATGTCAATGGTTCTTAGCCCTGGCTGGTCGTTAGGATAACCTGGGAAGGTAGGTCCCAGCACAGACAAATCCCGGCAATGCAGTCCAGACACAGGTAGGCTCTAGAAGCCCCTGGGTGATTCTGTTTGCAGCCCAAGCTGAGAACCAGTGTGCTAATGTTTGCTTTTCTCTAAGACAATAGCCCTCCAGTGCCATCGACCACAGCCCCCGTGGCCAGCCTCAGCCCCACCCACCAAGAAAACTCAGTCCCTGGCTCTGACTCTTTCTACAAGTTAATATTCACTTCATCACATTTAATTAACACAGGGAGGCTGGAGCTGTCTCAGCTTCCCACCCAGCTAGCAGGAAACCGCACCTCCCTTGGAGTTCAATCATGGCACTGTCTTACGCAATTAGCTTCCTTCCCCCAGATCTGAAGGGTCTGTGCCCATAAATATCAACCAATTTTATTGATATTTGTAATTAAAACAACCCAACGGGTCACACTCGGTTGAGCAAGTTTGCAACACATACATCCATAATGGGAACATGAACATATTTGTATTTGACATTTGATAGATAATAATCGTGGATATTTCTCATTTTCGGAACGTCCTCTGGGGACCAGCTAATTAAGCCTAGTGCGTCTCCTGGGACAGAGGGCATTCTACAGTACCCCTTGCACTGTTTTTGTTCCTGAAGTTTCATGGAAACCAAGGACCCAGAAAGTGAGTGACAGCCTAAAACCACAGAGAGAAAACTACATGGGCACTAGGTCTGACCTTGCCAACTGCTCAAGTTTTTTCTCAAAACTTCTCTTTTGTACTCTTCCAAGGAAATTTAAAAAATAAAAACAAAATATCAACAGGATTAAGAATGAGCTCCAGACCAACCGAGAAACCCCAAGGCTATTTCTTTGGGGTTCTCTCTGATCACTCAATTGGTCCCTTCCATCCAAAAAAAAAAAGAAAAAAAAATTATGTGGACAAAGTCTAACTCATTCCTTAGTTCAAACCTTGTGGAGCTAGAGTGACAGCTGCTACCACCCAGTAGCACCATGATTCTGTCTCTATGTTGGCCCAGTTGTAGCTATACCCACAGGTTGCTTGGGATCCTGATGGGGTGGGTTTTGCCAGACAGTCACCAGCAAGTCTATCTGGGAGCTGGGAGGAACACCCTGAGCTGGACACTGTTGGAATCTCAGAGGTGGAGCAGAGCCGGCTGCCAAGCACGGACCCAGGGTATTAGATCTGCCCACTTCTCATTTTCCCTTTGAAACCTCATCACTCACATCTACCCAGCGAGATTTAAGACCTTTTCCCAAATCCCCTAACAGCATTCTTACAAGAAACAATCGGTCTTCAAGTGAGTTAAAAGGAAGCCATTCTATCCCCAAGGGCAGCCTCTTGAGTGCCTGGGCAGAAGGATTATTTCTCTTGTGACCTAGAATAATCCTTTCATTTCCAAACCCCTCAAGGGTAGAAGGGAATTCCAGGGGGGAGCAGGCAGGAAGAACAGGTGGGAGGAGATAGCATGGAGACAGAAGAAAACATACTTCCAAGCAGTATTGCAGGAGAGCATTTTTACAGTGTTATGAGTTATGCCACACCTGCTTCCAAAAATGATTTGAGACTGTTACCATAATAGGCACATATCCAATAAAGCCATTAAAATAGAAATAAGGAGGACCTATAAATGTCTGCAAAGGGTGACATTGAAGAAGTCATGATTCCCATTATCCCATGAGCTCAAGTTGGAACAGTCGGTTTAGAGAGAGCGAGAGGTGATTCATTGATCATTGGGACGACTAACTCGATTATTCAGGGACTAACGATCCAATTTGTGTTTAATCCAGGCCTCTAGCATCAGCCCTCTCTCTCTTCTGCTTTCTAACTGTGAAGAATTTCACTGTCCAGCATGTATCCATCCATACATAGCCACAAAAAGGGATGAAATCAGAGACGCTTATAATTGGAAAGAACTTGATACATCACATGTGAAGACTTCCTACTAAGGCCAAGAGTTCTTTTTATTTTTTTGTTTTGGGTTTTTTGTTGTTGTTTGTTCGTTTGTTTTTGAGATAGAGTTTCTCTCTGTCACCCTGGGTAGAGTGCAGTGGCATCATCATAGCTCACTGCAACCTCAAACTCTTGGGCTCAAGTGATCCTCCTGCCCCAGCCTCCTGAGTAGCTGGGACTATAGGTGTGCACCACCATGCCCGGCTAATTTTTTCTATTTTTGGTAGAGCAGGATCTCACTCTTGCTCAGGCTGGTCTTGAACTCTTCACCTCGAGTGATCCTTCCACCTTGGCCTCCCAAAGTGCTAGAATTACAGATGTGAGCCACTGCACCCAGCCCAGGAGTTCTTTTTAAAGCTGCTGTGTCAGAGAGATGTGCAGTATCAATTTGAATACTTCTAAAAACAGGACACTCAGTACCTGATGAGGTATTTGTCATGAGGGTCTATTCCACTGCTGAACAAGTTGAGTCATCAGAAAATTCTTTCTTCTATAAAGACAAAATCAAGCAATGAACTCAAACTTGATTGATCTTCAACAATACCTGGGATGCTTTTGAAAACAGATTCTGGTAGACGTATAAATTAGTACACTGCTTAAGAAAACAGTGTGGCATTTTTTACTAAAATATACACACCTATGACCCTATCATGTACTCCTAGGTATGTACTCAACATAAGTATTTGCTCATATGCACCAAGAAGCCAGTACAAAAACATTCTCAGCAGCATTACTCACCTCAGGCAAACCCTGCAAACAACCAAAATGTCCATCAACAGTAGAATCAGTAAATTTTGATACATTTATAAAATTGAACCTTCTAGAGCAGAGCTGTCTAAAAGAATTTTCTGTGATGATGGAAATTTTCTGTTCTGCTGTGTCTATTACGGTAGCCATTCATACATGAGGCTGTTGAGGACTTGGGCTGTAGCTAATGCAAAAAAGGAGCTGAATTTTTCATTTTGATTAATGTAAATTAATTTAAATGTAAATAGCCACGTGTGCCCAAATGACTACTGTATTGGGTAGCACATGGTATCAGATAGAACAATGAAAAACAACAAACTGTAACTATAAAAAGTAAAACGTGTGACTCACTTTCAGTAAAAGAAGCCAGACCCAAAGGAATACCTACTTTGTGATCACACTAATACAAAGTCCCAAAATAGGTAAAGCTAAACTAATTGTTTAGGGATGAAGAACGAAACCACCATGTTTGGAGATGCATGCGTACATGGTAAAATTTTGGGTAGGAAGGAAAATTCAGGTTCTCAGGGGAGCTTCTTAGTTTCGTGCTGATGACACAGGTGTTCGCTTGGAGACAAATCATCAAGCTATCCTTTTTGTTGGGGGCACTTATCTTTTGTGTTTTATGTTTCACAATTTAAAAAAGGATTAAAATACAAATTGTCTTTGCAATGCTTTTGTAAATCTAAAATTATCCTAAAATTAAATGCTTGTTTTTTAAAATACACATTTAGTGCGCATCTCCAGATCTGTTGAATGAGTTTCTGGGGATGGGTCCCAGGAAACCATGTCTTTCAAAAGCCCCCGGGGTAATTCCGTTGCACGGCTTGGTGGAGCATGGTTTCTCCTCTGTGCAGAGACTCTTCTCCAAGGCTGAATGAACGTCCCCAGAATCTCCTTTTGTTCCTGTGATGTCCCAGTTTCCAAACACCCAGCTGTGGCCTCTGGGCTCACTCTGATGGATGACAGCCCCTTACCTGCGCCCGGCCTGAGTCCACACAGTTGCTGGTTCCTGCTCTGGTCAGCACCTTCCTCACGATGCAAACCTGACTGTCCCCTGCTTGTGTTAATAGCTGGAGGACAGAGCAGGAGAAGCCCTAAGGATGATTGAGGGGTGAGGTGGAAACTCACAGCTAAAGGGAATGTTAAGCATCACATTTGTTCTCAGAGTCCCAGGCCTTGGTTAACCACTGACAAGAGCGCGTGTTATGAGTGCAGCCTTTGGTCCATTGAGAGGGCAGACACATGGGATGTGCTCGTTTGCTCTGCGGCCTGCTCCAGCAAAGCCATGGATACTGGGAATTTATCTACCTCTCTTTTCCTCTTGGCAACTCCAGACCTCAGGTATCAAGAAGGCAAGTGTGACCAGGAGAGGCCAGATGGAGGCTTTGACTCGAGAGGGAGGTGCTGGGTTTATACCCTTCCTGAACCAGGCAGGTCAGAGGACACATTGTAGAAATATCAGCAAAAGCAAGAAGTAGGCTAAGTAAGCATTTATCTCATATGATCCCCTTTGAAGCAGGCAGGCAGGGCCACTGTTCTGCACAGCTCCAGCCCACTGCCACCAGAGTCCCAATGCCTCCTTGAGTTGTGCAGTGCTCGGCCCGTGCAGCGTATGTGGCAGCCCCACGGGCTGGGTGGGTTTTCCGAGTCCCATTTTTAAAGGAACAAACAGAGGACTGCAGTAACACTGGGACTCTCGCCTGCATCTCCTGGGTTCAGTCCTGTGCTGTTATGGCCACCATGTCAGCTGCCTCAGTGGCCTCTGCTGCCAGAGCTGCCCTCACCGTCAGATGCAGATGCCCCATGAAGACCCCCTGGGCAGTGGGCAGGGACTCGCCTTCTCCAGGAGCAGAGAGGACCCAGACAGCGCCAGGGAGGCAGCCCTTCAACTGTCATGGCAGCCTCTGTGCCTGGCTTCCAAAGCCATAGCTGGAGGCCAGTCGGGTTTCAAGCATCAGGGAAGAGCCCGGAGAACGTGTGGGGAGGGAAAGCCGGGCTCCACCTGCAGGGAACACACTTGCTGAAGGCAGAGCAGGGAGTAATTAAGCCTAATTGTGTAAGCCTTGCCATGCCTTCGAGTGAGCGGGATGCCAAGGTCTCATGTCCCTTCCATTCCCTGCAGCCTGCATGTCCCCACCCGAAGGTCACCCTCATTAATGCTGCCAAAAAAAGCCGTCCCTCTCCACTTCCACTTGTTTCACTAATAATAGGACCTCTTGCCTGCTGCCTGGGCACATCAGGCCAGTGACTTTGTGTGTCTGTGTGTGGGTGTCCCTGTGCGTGTCTGTGAGGAGTGTGTGCCCCTCCGTAGCTGCATGTGTTTCATTCTCTTCTGGTATTTTATGTGCTTACACAGTCGAAATTAATGGAATCAGGTTGAGATTCAGATGACATCACACTGGTGACTCACATCTTGATGGATGGATAGATTTTCCTCCACTGCGTTCCTTTCAAGGTAACCTTGACTTGTCGCACAGTCGCCGGGGAATGCCAGGAAGCAGAATTTTTTTCACGGGCACCTGCCTTGGCCACCATAGTTGACAATCCTGGCCGTGGGGAAAAGGGCAGGGAGAGGGCAGGGGGCAGAGGTCATGGCTAGTGCTCAGCAGGGGTCAGAGGTGAGCTAATCAGTGGCGGCGTCTTTCCCTGCACCAACAAGTCTCACACACCCCGTTCCTCATTCGGCGGTGGCCACGTCGAAGGGGCCAGTGCAGACTGCGTCACTCTGGCTCCCTGGAAATGACCTTTCTCCAGCAACCCTTTCAGTGCGCACCCTTTCCTCTGGGAAAGTAAACAGGTACTGAGGGGGAAACACATAGTCATAGCAGCTGGAAGCGTGGCAACAACAGAACAGGGCTGTAATTACGCAATCATTTCCGCTACTAGAATTTCTTTGAGGGAAATTTTCATTGGGAAAATGCAAAGGAGAGGGGATGAGTCACACTCTTTTAATAGTCACCTCACTCCAGAATGCAGGGATCCACAGGTCACCCTGACGTTGGTCGTACGACCTCTGAGTCTCAAAGTCTAAAGGTATCGACAAAAGTCCTTCTCTCTTCCTTCCCTTTCTGCTTAGCATTTGTCTGCATTTGCATGAGCGTCTTCCTTTTCCTGGGGCTTGGGGAGGTGTGTCTTCCTAAAATTTTAACTGCAGACACGGGGCCAAGTTAAATAAAGCTGTCTAGGTTGTTATCAGCAAGCTGCCCATTTGTTTTTCATTGGTCTGGCTCTAGAAGCCAAGCCCCGTCTGGCTGTGCGCGGGGCAGGCAGTCGGCCTGCCTTGTGCAGTTCAGGGCAGTCGAGTCTGCTCCCAACACCAGGGAGACGGGACATTGACACTCAGACTTCGGAACTGAAGGCCACGTCTGGCCACACCCTGTCCACTCTTCTCCCCCTACACACGTGGGGACACAGAGAGCAAAACCGTCGCACGGCAGTGAGAGGCCTCGGAAGGGTGGACGCTTGGGTTCCTGAAACCGCCAGCACTGAGCTCTTCCTCACTTCTGGTTCCGGGAACCGCCAGCACTGAGCTCTTCCTCACTTCCGGTTCCGGGAACCGCCAGCACTGAGCTCTTCCTCACTTCCGGTTCTGGCCTCCCCTGTCCGCTTAGTGGAAATGCTGATGCTCTGTGGTTACAAAGTTTAAAGAGCGCCCTCTGGTAAATCCAGAAAAATGCCAAGTCTTATTTTATTAGCAGAGCAGGGAAGTCCCGGGGAGATGAGCCCTGAGCCCGGAGGATCCGTGTGAGCAGGGAAGCGGGCAAGGGCCACGTCTGTGTCCTACCCAAGAGCTAGGAGAGGGGCAGGAAGGCTTTGCATTTCTGCACCCGGAGGCCTGGCTCCATCAGTCTACCTGCCCCTCTTGCTGTGCCCCGTCACTGCCTGGGGCAAGACCCCAGCCTCTGCTCCTCTCCAGTAGAGCCACCAACAAGGCAGGAGGAGTTCCCCAGTCCTCCTGTCTCCTCTTCCCGCCCTTTGCCACCATCCCACTCCTGCCTTGGAGTTACGTGAGTCCCTGCCACCAAGGCCAAACCACCCCCACTTCGCCTGCCCTAGAACCCACTCCATTCTCCCGACCTAAGCTCAGCTTTAATTAAGACCTGTCTCAAGTGCCACATCCTCCATGGAGCCAATGGCTCTTTCTTGTGTTTCTAACCCTCTGTGCCTTCACTATCCTGTGACAAATGGCTCTCCCAGGCATCTATGAGTCAGTCTACGACGACATTCTCTCGGGGAAGCCCCTTCCCCAGCCTGGCCCTCTTTGGAGGAACCGGGATCTTAAGCTTGACTGTCAGTAGCCTCCAACCAGCTCAAGTTCACACAGAACAATATATATGCAGGTCTGTCCCTTAAGATTTTATGACAATGACAAATAGATTGGTCAAAAATGACTTTACACAAACTCTGAGGGAAAACTGGGCTCATTTATAATACACACTGGTCCAGAGTGAACTACAAGTTCAGACAGAAATTCGGACCAGTTCCTCCACCTTGATCAGTGTGGTGGAGAGAAAAGTCCTGCCACTCAGATCCTCTTCTGCTCCCACAGGGCTGTCCTCGGAGCCAGTGGGGCCCCTCTTTCCTCGGGGCCCTCTGTGCTGTGACCCAACAGGTTGGCACCCGCCACAGTTCTCTCCTTCGTGCTCAGTTTGCACCATCTAAGTCCCTCCCAAGGCTTAGCTTTTCCTGGTGCAAATTGCTGGCTGCTTGGTTCCCTGTGATGAGAATGGCCACTCGACTCCGTAGCTCCCTGTTTCTCTAACAAGAGATCTCTGTCTGGGTTTCTGACAGCTCCCCTCTCTCTTCAGCATTAGCACTGCGAGGGCAGTTTCAGCTGGGTTTGGACTCTAAGCTAGAATGGATTCCCTGTTGTGCAGCATGCTAACATTTCCTGTGTGACATGTTTACACACTTCCCAGACGCAAGAGCTAGTCAACAGTACTGTGTGTCACTTCAAGGCAAACTCGGAGTTAATGGCAATAGCACTGAGCATGTCCACCTTGCACAGTAATCATCATCATCATCATCATTTATCCTTTCACCATTTATGAAGAAACGGCACCACCCTTACATGTATATATCCTCAGAGCAGTCCTATGCGGTATTGAGACATCAGCACCTTTTTTTACAGTCGACAAAACCAAGGCTCAGAGAGGGAGCAAGACCTGCATGTGATCAGATAGTAAGTGGCAGAATTAGAACACAAACCCGAATCCTTGGTACCACACTGCTTTCTCGTGGTAGCTGCTCAGACCTTTCATTTTCTCCAATTATACAGACCCTGAGTACCACCCCATATACTGATGCCATCCCTCCCCCTTCTTTCCTTCAAGGTGTAATGGGTCTGTATCTCCTGAAATCCGTGTGAGATTCCATGGACATTAACCAGGGACCTATGATGGAGAAAGCCCCAGGGTGGGCACCGTGGGAATTACAACTTAGCTGTAAGGTTCCCAAGGCTCTTGATACAATAAATACATCCATCTCCAAATATTATTGACTGAAATACAGTAAAGACATGGCCCCCCACAGCAGGAGAGGGGACAGTACTTCCTGCATTGGCTGGTCCTGGCATTATTTATTTCTGACTACACCCCAACTCCACCCGGGGCTCCAGCATCCCTAACCCCTTCCCTCCCAGAGCCCAGAGGGATACTCAGGGGCTGGGCTTCTAAGAAAGTTCTCTCCAAGGGCAAGCAGGGCATCTGCCGTGTGCCTCCCCCTCTCTTCAGCCCCTGCCAAGAGCTCAGTCTTGTGATTACAGGAAGGAGTTGCTTCCTCCTGTTTTCTAACCAGAGCCCTCCTCTGACCCTAATAACAGGGCTGTTGAAATCAGCAGTTCCATTTTATACGCCAGAACCACACAAACTCACATCAGCAGGTCAACCACAGAGCCACATTTAGCAAGGGCAGGTAAGATTTAGGGAGAGAAATGCTGTAGAATGGGAAGTGGGCAGGCACTCGGCCATGAACTTGACTTCATA
Source organism: Eulemur rufifrons (assembly GCF_041146395.1). Lineage (NCBI taxonomy): Eukaryota > Metazoa > Chordata > Mammalia > Primates > Lemuridae > Eulemur > Eulemur rufifrons. The sequence continues at coordinate 9,263,833 of NC_090994.1, forward strand.
ATGTTGTCCAAAGCCAAGGTTGCTAATCACTTTTATGCTCCTTAAGAATAGTAATACTAACACCAATGTTCAAGCTGATTCTATCGTCCTCTAATGACTCTGCTCTTCCCTGAATTTATAATTTACAAGCACTCTGACCCACTGCATCTCATTTAATCCTCCCAGCAATGGTGTAAGGCAAACATCATTATTATTTTCAGAGAAATACAGTGGAAAGATAGAAAGAGCACAGACCCTTAAAGACTACATAGAGATTCAGTTGATAGGATTCAGCTCCTTGCAGCTGAGATAATGGTTTTAAGGACTGTGAGACAGAGATATATTTTGGGTCTTGTTCTTTTGAACACGTACCTGAATGACTTGTTACCACTTTTGGATGCGTTGGCGGCGGGCCTGCCTACTGTCGAGCGCAGATAGGTAAGTGTCCTCCTCTGCGCGGATGATAGCTGTTTATTATCCACAGTGGGCGTGGTCGCCACAGACAATCTGTCTGGCGAGCTCATTCAGGTCAGAAAGAATGGCTTGAGATCAACCACTCGAAAACCAAAATCATCTTCGCAGAAAAACATCCTTCTGCATTCTCTTGCCCCAACAATTCTTTACCGCAGTTCAAATTGTTCAGTTACCAGGGAATAGAATGTGTAAATAATTCATCCTGGTGGTTTTACCAGGAAGCTACCTTGCTCAAAATTTAAAATTCTAGTAGGCAGCATCTCTCAAGGATTTTTCACAAAGGGGGGGGTCTGTTAGGGGTCGACTTGTGCCCCCTAAAAAGATATACTGGAGTCCTAACCCCAGGTACCTGTGAATATGACCTTATTTGAAAAAAACAAAGTGTCTTTGCAGATGTAATCAAGTTAGGATGAAGGTATACCGGATGGAGTAGGGTGGGCCCTTAACCCAAAATGACTGGTGTCCTTGTAAGAAGAGGAGAGAGAGACAGGGAGATGCCATGTCACAAAAAAGGCAGAGATTGGAGTGGTGCAACTGCAAGCCAAGGGTTGCCGACCAGCCCCCGAAGCCAGGAGAGAGGCATGGAACAGATTCTCTCTTAGAACCTTCGAGAGGGCCTAGTCCTGGCAACACCTTGATTTCAGACTTTTGGCCCCAGAACAGTTAGAGAATACATTCCTATTGTTTTAAGCCACACAGTTTGTGGTACTTGGTTATGGGAGCCCTAGTAACCTAACACAAGGTCTATGGTAAAGCCAGCTTTTAAAAATGATGGGCTCACTGGTGCTCCTCGACCAGAGGAACTTGAGCAAACACCAGATGCCCCAATATAGATCAGTTAAATAAGAATCTCTGAGGGGGGTGATAATGCTTTTTAAGTACTTTTTAAGGCTCACCAGGAGATTCAGATGCACAATGGGGATAGCATACTACAGAGTTAAACAAAATGAAACAAGTTTCCTTACAGATAAATTTCTCAGCCCTGCTAATATGCTGTAAATTACCAAGAGGAGATATTTAAGATGCAAAATTTCTCAAACTTACTTGACTACCAAAAACACATTTTTTATCGAACATCTTCTCAAAGACACATGTTTTGCGAAACATACTTTGGAAAACACTGCTATCATTATTTATTGGGCTTTTTATGGTCTCAGTGGGTAACTGGTAACACCTGCTTTGAAATCTTTCCAGCCCCAAATTAATGCTACGATGCTAAACTTGGCCTTCTTTCGCCTGTGTGTGCATGTTCTGGAATAGATCAGATCTTCTCATGAAGGAAGTGTGAAAGTGCTCCAAGGAGCCAGTAACATGTCTTAAATAGATGCCTTTATTTTCCATAGTACACCTTGGACCTACCCTTGGTCTCACTGATTACCAAGCATATTGCGCTGTCTTTAAACACTAATACTGGCTAGCTTTGTTCATCCTGCTAAGACTAGAACTTTAAATAGCTTGTTTGATCTATTTCAGGCATAAGTGCAAAATTATTGTGCGTGGGTGCTGCATGTATACTGACGTGTTTGTGTGTGTGTGTGTGTGTGTGTACATGCACCCACATTTGTTTATGCAAGATGTCCCAAAGCTCCTGTACTGTACTTAAGCCCCCACATAAGTATTCTTCACCTGTGGTTTGTATAAGTTCATGAACTTAAAGGGGAAAAATGTCTCCTTAGTTTTTCACTAACTTCCTATAATTATGACTGCAGGCAACTACTCACAGGAAGCTTAGCAGTACCTCGGACTCTGTCACCGAGGGAAATCGCAGACATTGATATCGTATCACATTACAATGGTTGCAGCATCTCAAAATATCATGTATACTCGTCATTTCTTCAAAACTATTGTGGTCGTTAGATCTTAATGTGCTGCTAGATCTTAATGCATTAATGATGAAGCACATATATTGTTATACCACAAATTTATTTTTGTCTAATATTTTTGATCGTTGCTTTTAAACATAATCAGTTTCCTTTGTAATCATGCATATTTGATTCTCTGCATTTAAAAATATTATTCTGGCTTATGGTTGTCACCTGACTACCAAAGGGGTCCATGGCACAAAATAAAAGTGAAGAATCCCTGTTCTAGATCATCTAGTGTACATAGGATCACCTACGAGACTTGTTGAAAATATAAAGTCCTGGATCTTGCCCTCAGAGAATCCAGTGAAGTCAGAGGTGACCCAACAATCTGCATTTTTAAAGCATACCATAAAATACACTTTGTGGACTGCATTTTGGGAAAAAGTGCTCTAAGTATTCTTAAATTCACTATTGGATCAAATAAGATCATCAGAGTCAAGCCCTTGAATAATGTTGTCTTAAAGTATTATTACTTATTTTGGAGGTTTACACTTCATCGTTTTGTCACTGGCACACGTAGAAATGTCCTAAGTCGTGGCTGTATAAAAGTCAATGCTGTATCCATTGTCAAGACTTCCTAAATGTTACCAACTTCGCAACAGTATATTTCTAGAAAGATTTCCGGTAGAACTTCTATGGATCTCAAATCAGGAAAAGTCATGCTACTCCCAAGCAACTATTTTTTTTTTTTAATCTTTGAATATTACTAATCCTGAAGTTGTTTTCCTCTTCACATGAGGAGAGTTTGGACATGAGAAGCTTAAACCCAACTTTATGTCTTACTCTAGAAATCATTAAGAACATATGATATGCATCTGTGGCCAAATAATATCTTGGATGACTTTGGCCATTCTCCATTCAAACCGCACCAGATGCTTCCATTTCCTACCTCCAGGAAGCATTGACATAACCAAAAACAAAAACAAAAAGTGCCAGGGTTCAGTTTATGAGTTTCAGAATAGACTGCTGAGATTCACAGCAAAGAAAACAAGAGAAGAGATGAGAAAATACTTTTTTTTTTTTTTTTTTCCCCTTGATACAGGGTCTTGCTCTATTATGGTGGCTAGAGTGCAGCGGTGTCATTGTAGCTCACTGCAACCTCCAACTCCTGAGCTCAAATGATCCTCTGGCCTCAGCCTCCCAGAGTTCTAGGATTATAGCCGGGAACCACCACCCCTGGCCGAGAAACTACCTTTTAAGTCTCACATCCTGGCATGTCAGGATCAAGTGCCACAACCCTAAAGGGATCGTGGCATAAAGTTTATGCTAGAAATAATAAATTTGGAATAACCGACAAGGCTCCAGGGTACCCTGTTCCAACCACAGGCTGGAGGATGGGAATGTGCAGAGAGAAACAGAGAGAAGCGAGCCAGTGAGCACCCAGAACTCCGACTCTGCTGCCTGTTCTGCCCCCTTCCAAAGTCCCGCGTCAGGAGGACTATGGTGCCCGAGACCTGGGTACAGCCCAGGAGGCAGCTCTCCACGCAGGGTCCCCGACCCCTCATGCCAGCATGCTGGAGCAGCTGTGGTCAAAAATGCTGTCTCTGCAGAAAAAGAGCACCTGGGACAGCCCCCGGAGCTCCCTGTAGTTCCAGAGCGATGTTGGAGAAGGTGTTCCTCACCTTCAAACACAGCAGACAGAGGGCAGGTAGACCCACAGAGGCGTGTTGCTTCAGGCACAGGTGCCTTAGCTAATCCTGGCATGCGCTGATCTCAGAAACCAGATGGAAACACCTCCCAAAGAACAGGGATTGTTTTCTTAGGACACAAAAGCAAATATGCAAAAATGGAACTTCTTAAGTTTCCATAACTCAACTCATTTTCTACCTCTTCTCACTGGGGTTGCCTGAGGAAATGAAGAATCCAGTCTAAGTCACTTGCTCAACATGATATGGCTGATATGCGGAAGGACCAGGACTCAAAATTAGACCTCTTCTGCCTCCAGACCCTGCCCCGTTTCCACTGTGACACATTTGTCCCTGTCTAATGCTTTCTCAGGGGATTTTACATTCATGCATCCAGTGAGTTCATTGTCCTTTGCTACCAGGGTATTAAGATGGATCTTCAGATGAGGTTTCCAAAGAACTTTGAATTTCCCAGGTGAAAATTCTCATTGCAAACAGCTGTATTGTCGGCTCTTAATTATTGGCGACAGCGCAAGACAGGGACAGAGCAGTTGGAGGAGATTTGTAATTAAGCCCTCCTTTGAATTGAGAGTCTCGCCTGCTTCTTCCATTGTTCCTCCTGCCGAAGCTGCCCACAGGGAGAACACGGCTGCCTAAGAGGCTCAGCTCCCAAGATTTAAGCTTTAGAGAGCTGTCCCAAACAGGCATCTGCATTAATATGGCATCAGAACAGCCGCAGAACAAAGGAGCACACAGTAAGCTAAGAAAAGAGGGGAGTGATCCAAGTACACAGTTATGTAACCAGAAATAAACGCTCAAGTCAACATTGTGGGTCTGGGGGGACTGGACGACCACTCACTATTTTTGGAATCAGCATCACCCTTGATGGAGGGGAGAAGGGACCTCCTTGTCCATCAGACACTCTGAAAAGAGACAGCAATCCAAGGCATCTATCCAACCCTTTCCTCTGGTTTTGGGGTTATTGAACCAATATCCATTTTTGAGTCTGGGTCCCCAGGAAGGAACCCCCACAATTTTGGCCAGTGACAGTGAGAATGACAGAGAGCAAGAAGCTTGCTGCTTTGTTGTAGAATTGGTCTTTCCAAAGCCTCAGGCATTCACTAAGAGCCTACTATGTGGCAGGTAGTGAACCCTATCGATTACTGCAAACATAGGAGTGCAAACACACACACACTAGCCTTTAGCATTGGAGCTCACATAGGGGTTAAGGGCACCCAATCAAGGGAGGCTTGTCTCGCAGATATCACGGATCAAACAGCAACAAAGCGCAGGTCAATCCAGTACTAAAACCACACATCTGCTCCCTTCTCCATCAGAGAAGCTCATGGAGTGTCTGTCTCAGCACTCAGTCCAACGCATTAGAATTAGATACGACCCCACATCTCCATGACAGCTTCCCAGTTTAACCAGCCAACTCCAGTTGGACAAAGACCTGTCTGAACCAATTACAGCTCGTGGCACTGAGATGAATGCAGAATTAATGACTGTGGAGTAACAAAAGCAAAAAGGCCAAGGGGAAGGCTGGACGTGGCCCAACACATCTGTGGATTCTCCGCCCCACAACTCCCCCGCACAGCCTCACCTTCCAGCTGCTTCTCGCTAACTGGTCTCTGCAAGTTTGTAAGGTTCCAAAAGAGACCATTTGTTTTTAGCTCTACCCCAGCACCAGTGTTTCTGACCTTTCTTCCCTCTCTGCGATCTCAGCTGGAGCCGAGGAGGCCTCTCCCTGCTTCACCCCGGCCACCCACATGATTGGGAACCAGCTCTGAGGCTGGCATCGGGAAGCCTTGGTTTTCTTTCTCTGCAATAAATTAGCCCCCCCCCCCCAAATGGACATATAAATAGAAAATCAAGTGAGGGAGGTAATTACAAGGCTTCCCCTGACATGCGCCACTTGTAAACCTCTACCGGTGATAACGCAGAATTTCCCTGGAAGAGGAAGAGAAGGCAGGCGTATGTCCTAACTCTGTGCCTAGAATTCGATCCCAGGGGTGGAGGTGCACCTGTTCTGAATAGCTGTTTTCTGGGAAAATGAGAAATTGAAAGTTTGAATTATCCTGGAAACCAGCCTGAGATCTTCTGTCCCCAAGAAAAAGGCCAAAGGAAGGAGCAAAATGCTCTATTTTCCCAGCTCTGTCTGCCTCTTATGGATGCTGGTAATGCTGATTTGGGGACCTCTACATCACTGTTGTCACAGGGTAGCTCCACATGTGTCCAGGCTCTGGACTGGAAATATCAACTCTATAACAAAGCAGCAAGCTTCTTGCTCTTTCTGCCACTCCCACTGGCCACGACCTTGGGGGGTTCCAGACTCAGAAATGGAGATGCAGTGGAACAGCTGAGCACTGCGAGAAGCTAGTGGGTTTACCCAAATGTGATAACGAGCCAGTTCACAAACTCCCAAGAGAAAGGGACTCTGAGTTGAGCTGATGACGCTTGAATCTGATTTCTGGAGAGAACTCGTGCCTTGGTATGATGTTCCCACCCAATGGTCTGATTTTCTGTGTACTTCTACATTTCTGTACTCTTCTTAGAGTTATGTAAACCAGCTAATTAATCGTAATAACTGACCACATATGATGGGATTCAATCTAACCTTGTGTAGCAATCAATAGTGCTGCTAAATCCCTCCCTCACTCCAGTCCAACACTGGACCTGTGTTCCTCTGTGGTCAGGAATGTTATGGAATTTTAGACCTCTCTGAGAAGAGGAAGATGAAGAGGAGGGGAAGAGGAAGAGGAAGAGGAGGAGGAGGAGGAGGAGGAAGTAAAGGAGGAGAGAAGAAAGAAGGAGAAGGAAAAGAAAGAGAACAATAAGAACAAAAAGATCTGTCCCTGGAAGACTGGCCCCTTAAACAGTCAGGAGGCTGGCACCCCATAAGGGGACACCCCAGAAGCTGCTAAGAAAAAAAAAGCTGGAAAAAGCAGAAATGACAGTGAGATCCAGTCATAAAGATAAGAACCCTGCAAAAAAGGCCAAACCCATTCTCAGACCCAAAAAATGAGAAGCCAGGAACGGCCTGGCCCCCGTGACCAAGAGGGCCTGTGAGACCACCCTGTAGGGTGAGCCTTTCCCAGGCTGTGCTGTGGGTGCAGGGTGCCCCCCACGCAGCCCCTTCCCTCTGAGTCTGAATGTGATGGGGGTATCTTGGGTCGGGGGGGTGACACAATAGCCCCTGACTCCCAACTCTCCAATTTCAGCAGAAAGAGGAGAAAAGAGCCCAACCTCAGGGCCACAGTGTCAGCGTCTCAAAGCTCTGTCGGGAATGCTGACCAACCTCCAGGCCCTCAGCTCTGAGCTGAGGCTGGCACCGAATGCTCAAAAGCACTTTCCCATTCCAGACACAGTTTCTGCCTCAAAATTGCACACTGCAACCCTCAGAAGAGCTCTGTTTTGTCCCCGCATATGTCATCTGTAAGGATTGAATCTGATGTGTGATTATAAAGTAATGAGACTTACTTTTAAACAAATCACAGACCTTATGAATCCAGATGAGTGCTGTCCTTCAAAGATGTTACCTTGGGAGCCTGGCCACATACTTAGTGCAATGAGGCTGCCACACCAGACACCATGGCTGGAATTTCTCCATGGAAATTGCCTGCAGGGCCAATGAGCCAATTGCAGAAGAAAATGGAAAATCACTCCCTCCCTTGGCAGGCACTCATTGCTCTCTGGTGGGGTGCTTTGATCTCTATTGGGGTGTTTCTTATGTGTCAGTTTCCCCCATGTCTTGTGTTCTCCTCCAGAGCATGCCTTATGCATCTTTGCAAACCCCCGGCTGTGCACAGAGCTTGGGCATGCAGGAGGCACTTCATAAATGCTTGATAAATAAACAATAGGCTTGTCATTGGCCCATTGCTTTTTTCCTTCCCTCTTTCTTCCATCTTCCCCATCTGACACTCAAGTTATCCATATCCTCCCTTTCTTGCTACTTAAGTCACAACAAAAAATACCCAAAGAGGGAGCTAGAGCTGACCACAGGGCTTGGAGAGGTCGAGGATCTGTATCCATCAAGATAGGCTAGGTTATGCTGCAGTAACCAACAAACCCCAGATCTCAATAACTTAATGCTGCAAAGGTAAATTGCTAGCTCATTGTACAGGTGTAAAATGTGGGGATAACAATGAGAGACTCTGTTTCATGTAGTCATCACTCATTTCCCTACCCAGGCCAGGAGAAACCAAAACAGTCTCAACAGAGACCTCAGGGTTTACAGAGTGTGGGAGGAAAGGAGAGACCAGAGGTGTCCACAACAGCAATTCAATTCTCCTCCTGGAAATAACGTAAGCTCTTTACCCACAACCCACAGGCCATAGCTGGTCTAGTCTCATGACCCTACTATAAGGGGGGCAGGGAAGTACTTGTGACCCTCCCTTGTGCCTGGAACAAGAGGAGAACAAGATCAAGATACAGGTAAGCATTAGAGTTCTCTACCACACACCAAGTCCAGAAGTCAGCAAGAGCAGATCAGTGAGGACAATCAAGTGTGGTGTATTCCTGCATCAATGGCTTGTCCGATGGACCATGCCTCCCAGAATCTACTCCCTTGCTTAGTCTACTCTCACATTGACTTTGAGCTCAGCCATGTGGCTTTTTTAGGTCAATGGGACATCAGCAAATGTGATGCAAGCCAGGGATGTAGAAGTGCTTACACATTGAGGCTTGCCCTCTTGGAATGCTGCCACCACCTTGTAGAAAGCCCAGGCTTTCTGATAGAGAGGCCACGTGGAAAGGAACAGAGGCACTTCAGCTGATAGCCCCGGCCCACTGGAATATGTGTGAGTGAGGCCATCTTGATCAGCCAGCTCCCAGATGAACTGACAACTGACCAAAAGCATATGACCGAACCCAGCCAACATCATGTAGAGCAGAGATAAGCCATCCAAGCTGAGCCTGCCCAAATTGCTAACCACAGAAGTGTGAGCAAATAAATGGTCCTTGTTTGAAACCACAAAAATGTGGAGTGATTTGTTGCACAGCATTAGATAACTGCTAAAGCAATTTGTGTCTGGAAGAGGGGTACTTCCATAACAAAATCCTAAAACATGTGGCATTGGCTTTGAGTCAAGGCAGCAGACAGGAGCTGGGAAATCAGTGAATAGGTTGTTAGTGAAGACTGGGGAAGTGGTGAACTATCTTTTAGTATGCTGGAAAGGTAGTGAGGGCGCCGTTAATAGAGGCTGGAAAAGGGAAAACCCTTACTATATAGTCACAGAATAATTGACAAAAATGTTGCCTGCAGTAACCTGAAAGGTAAATAGTACTTAATGAACTTATTGATTTAGTTGAGAAGATCTCTAGGCAAAACGTTGAAAGCATCAATTAGATGCTTTCAGCCGTGTATAATAAGGTAGTGCCAGACAGAGATGAGCTAAAGAACATGCTTTTCAGTTTTTAAGAAGGTTCTAGAAGAAATATAGAGGGCTCAGAATTTACTGGTTTAGAAAAATTAAACTATTTCTCAGCTCCAGTATCTGTACCCAGGCAACGATTCCCAGATGATGCTGTCACTTGCTCTGGCCAGTCAAACATAACAAGAGTGATATGTAACTTCTGAGCCAATCCCTCAAAACACCTAACAGCTGCCACTCTCATCTTGGAAAGTGGCCATCACTTTCCAAGAGAAAAACAATTCTCCTATTAAGAAGAGAGAAACCATGTGGAGAACCAGACACTCCAGCCCAAATTCTTAGCTGAGGACTTGTGAGTGCAGCCAGATGTGTGAGTGAATCATCTTGAGTAATCCAGCCCCAGCTGGGCTGCTGGATCACAAAAGTGGCCCCCAGAAAAACCAGCAGAAGAACCAGCCAGCTAAGCCCAGCTCACATTTCAGAACTGAGAGCAAAAAATGATAGTTGTTTTAAGCCATTAATTTGATGCAGTTTTTTGGGTACAAATAATAACTGAATATCAAGAAAACAATGAATGGTTCAGTTAGTGTTTTGTGCTATATAAAAGTCAACCATTCATAAACACATTAAAATGCACAATCTCATCTGATTTCCTCCCTGGTTGGTGTGGTAGATATTGCTATTATCTCCATCCATAGATAAAGAAACAGAGGGTCAGAGAGCTTAAGTAACTCTTAATTTAGGGCCACAAAGCCTTTACAAAGCCTGTAAATTGGCTCAAATTTTCTAATCCCAAAAGCCAGGGTACTGCTTGTATTTTAAGTTCAAAGTCTCTGGACCAAGAAGAGCTGCACCCGAGAAGTCACATTTAAGGAGATTTATCTGCTTCTGAATCTGCTGCAGGCTGTGAAATAATGGACCTCACGTGTGATGCCATAATGAGCTATAACTTTTTTGTTATGCCACTGGTTCCTTTTAGATACTATAGCTAGACAACATTAACATAGTCTGGAATGCAAACCACTGAAGACTCTGCAAATAACAGGTGGACTACTACAGATGCTAGAAAGATCTTAGTGACAGCACCAAGCACACTCCTACCTACAGGCCTCTCAACGTGCTTTTTCCTCTGCATGGACCATTCTCCAAGGTACCCACGGGGCTTCATCCTTCCTCTCTTCTAAGTTCCTTTTCTATGTTGCCTTGTCTGCAAGGCCTTCCCTGGCTGTCTCCATCCCAACCCACACACAACCAACTCCTCTTCCTGCCTTGCTTTGCTCCTAATGCTTATCCTGCTCTGACATGCTATCTGTTCTACTGGTTGATTTGTTCACTCTCTGCCTCCCCCCGCTAGGATGTAAGGTCCACGAGGACAAGGATTTTCAGCTGTCCTATTTAATAGTTTGTCCGCAGTGCCTAGGACATTTCCTGGCATATTGTAGGTACCCCTTAAATGTGTGTTGAATGAATGAATAAACGGAACCTGGTTGTCTGCAGCTTAGTAAGAAACTCTTAGAGATACTTGAATTACAGAGGCCTCTGTCAAAAACTCTTCATCTCCCTGGCTCTCTAAGAATTCTGTTCTGGGTGCCTCTGCCCAAACCAACCTCTCTTCACCTTCTGACTTCTGAAGGAAACTGCTGGCTCTCTGGCTCCTAACAAATGAGGCTCTTGTGTCCCATTGCCCCCTATGTCCTGAGCCCGGGGCCCCAGAATCTCAAGGCCCTCATTCTTCTCTGTCTCTTTTCCCTCTTTCCTGCATTCCCATCTGGCCTCAGCCACTGGCACACCTCTTATCCAATGTGAGCTCCTGGCTGCACGTAGAAAGACACGTGCGGTAAGGATGGATGGGGAAATGGTGGAGGCCTCACAGATTCCAAATGGTGAAAGTGGAGTCATGAGCATATCTGGGCGCTTTCCTCCCATAGTACAGATGGAGCTCCTCAGAAAAGAAGTGTGGACACTTGGACAGACCATAAGTGCTCATTCCTGCCCCAGTGCCTTTGCTTGTGCTACACACACACACACACACACACACACAACCCTCTCTGAAATGCCAACCTCTACCTCCAGATCAACCGCGTATGTCAGGACCCACTTCTTCCTTGCTATTTATTCCCACCACAATCTCCTAACTTTACTTTTTCCTCTTTGAAATGCTCTAATATTTATGTTCTATACTAATCTACATCCATGAGGGTCCCAGCAGGAAACAGGGCAACCCAGCGGGGTGTCTGAAGAGATGCCTTATGAAAGGTCTGTTTACAGAGGTGTGAGCAAGGGTTAAAGGGACTGTGTTATTCTGAGTCCTCTGGGAGGAAGATGCCAAAACATGATTAAACATGCAAGAAATTTGTTTTAGGGAAAATGCCTCTGAGAGAAAATGGGGAGGGGCCCAGGGAAAGCTGTAAGAACAGTCAGACCATGATGCAAGTCTTGACCCTGAAGGAAGGACAGAGGAATGGAAGGTTGGGTGGAAGCCTCCCAAAGTCTGATGCAGTCTAAGGAAAGTCCAGGGGTCCTCAGGCCAACACTGGTCCCATGTCTCCCAAGAATGGGCCTTCCTTAGGACGCCTGCTGCACTGGTTCATTAGCTGAAAGCAGCCCATGGGAAGTGCCACCTCAATGGAAATGGGGTGCTGGGGTTTGGAGGCACAGCGGCTGCACCCTTGGCTACCTGTGCTGCCTGTGGTTGGAGGTCCACGAGGCACCTTCTCACGGCAGCTACTGCCCACTGCGTGCCCTGAGCAAATCTACTCCTCCACATAGACTTGGGCAGCAGCCCCTCCGTGGTTCTAGCAGGATGAACTATTGCCCCCATCTTTGCAGTTGACCTCAGGGCCACAGCCAATACCAACCTCTTCCTTCCCCACTGTCCCTTTTAAACTTTTCTCCACCTCAGCTAACTTGGTGGCTTCCCTGGGTTCCATGTGAATTCCTTCCTGCTCCCATGGTGGCGAAGCAGACCTGCTTCCTCCTGCCGCTCAAGGACACTAGTCCCCTGCAAACACAGTGATGCCTCCTCTCCTTGACTACCGTCCATGGGCACAGCGAGGCCAAAGTGCCCTGGCTGCAGCTGCAACTTGAAGTTCAGTGGTACACTCGCTGTGACCTCTGGCAGGGGTGCAGCACCTTCAGCAACCAGAACGTCCAACTCTGCAGAACCCAACGTTGCAAGGACAGGGCACACCCTCCAGTGGGTCAGATGGTAAAGTGGGACCACTCCTGCCTCCACAGCTGGGCTCCTGGGCCCCTGCATCCTACCTGTGGAAGACACATACCATATAAGGGTCACCTGTGTAACAAATGCACTGCAGCCTGACTGATGGCGTCCCATCTCATCAGAATATTTCCTCTAAGCTGGGACTTTGTGCCTAAGGCTATCCCGCTAGTCCGAGAGGGTGGCTGCCTCTGAGCGATGCAGTATGTGATAAAACTAGTGGATCCTAAGTCATGGCCCCTCATTCAGTGTGAAGTGGATGCCCTGAGCACGTGTGGTGCTGTGTGAGATTCCCTGCCCATGAATCAGGCCTTCCATAGGCCCCAGATAGGAATGATAGCTGAGGTTTTGTGGGCAGGAAAGGCAAACCCATTCCCCAAAAAGGCATCTGTCCTTGTGAGAAGGAACAGCTGGCTCTTCCAGGATGGAAGAGGGCCAATGTCATCAACTTGCCACTAAGTCCCCAATTGGTTTCCTTGAGGAATAGTGCCTGGTTGGATTGCTGTCTGTTGCTAACAGTTTGGACCTTCAGAAGCAGCAGTAGCTAGATCCGCCTTGATAAGCGGAGTCCATGCTGTGGGGCCCACACGTGTCTTCCTCTCTCATGCTGCGGCCACTGCACTCACCAGCGTCCTAGGGCATAGACCACACCTCCGCACAGTGGAGGGGAGCATAGCTCTCTGGGGACTCTTTCATAAGCAATTGCTCCTGCCAGCTCCCCGATTCCCCAACAGAGGCACATTCTCCCTGTCTCACTGCTCTGTCCCCCCACATGCCCGACACTATTTGAACCCTTCTCCCTGCCCTTCCTGACTCAGGCCCTCTCCCTCCCCACTCCTCCTCCCAGTGCCCAGGGCACTGCCTGCCTCTTCCTGCTGGGCTGGTGGGTGTGTGGCTGGATGCAAGAATGTAGCAGGCACCTGTGACAGCCCCAGGTGTGCCAGGAAGGTGCTGAACCCAGAGCAGAACCCGGAGAGGGAAGGCATGTGTCTTGTGAACATTTGTTATCCGACAAGAGTGAGCGAGCAAGAAGCTTACGGCCACCATTAGGGTGCAATGAAGCAATTCCAGAGTTGATGCGTTTCAGCAATTCAGTATCTACAAAACCTTCTGCCTGAGGGAGGGAAGCTGAAATCTCGCCCTGTGTGTGTGCCTGTGCGTGTTCGTGTGCGTGAGTGTGCTTGTGTCTCAGAAACTCCAAGTGTCTTCAGAATCTGCGTGTAGATCTGGGAATTCCACAGGGTCCTAAAGCCCAAGCCATGTCATGGAGCTCTCTGATCATTGCCTTACTAGAAGGCCACAGAATATCCAATCCTGCTCCCAGGGTGAGCTCTCGGAGTTAGCCCTCTGGCCAAGTCCTGGGAGGGATCTTATTAGAGCTCAGATGTTTTGAAAGTGTTCTGGTGAGAGCTGCACCAGTCCTGCTAGTTTCAGCAGAAACCATCCTGTCCGTCCCCAGCCCCATCAATTTGTAAAGAGGCCAGCCCCAGAGAACGCTTTCATTATCTAATCATCTTAACTTGCATAATTATTTCCCTAAAAGTACAATTAGCAGATACACCTCTGGGATTTAAAATATATAGATAGCACAGCCTAACACAAAAATTGTATCACAAAAGGGGGAGAAGAGACCAAGAAACAGAAGAAGAGAGAGAGAGAGAGAGAGAGAGAAAGATTTAGCAAAAGGCAGAGGCAGAGGTGGGGAGACAGAGCGGTGGCAGGAGAAAGGGGAGTAAATGGAAAGGAGGAGGCAGAGGGAGAACCAGGTAGAGATGGGAGAGAGACAGACAGACAGACACACATGCTTGCAGGAATGTTGTAAAACCCCATGACAATGGGCATCAGCACCACCCCCATCCCCGCAGCAGAGCCCCGCATGCTGATCAGAGAACCCCATAAAAAACCACCAGGCTCTCCAACTCAGAGTGCTCCTGCCCCGCCTTCTTCTGCACACTCCTCCTGTGGCTGTCCTGCTCTCTGCCCAGAGCCTGCCTCGCTGCCCCATCTCTCCAGGTGGACAACTTGTCAGCTGATGAAGATGCAACTTCCCAGGCACCACCCTCCACTCCAGAAACCAGAGCTTTTAGAGAAGCGAGTCCCCCCACCCCAGTACCCTGCCAGGGCTCCTGGACACTGCCCTGCAGGCCGAGCCCTGTGTCCTGGGATCCCACGTGTCTTGGAGCAGGCATCAGACAGCCAATCCTTCTCACTCCTCCTCCTTACGGCCCTAAAGAGTGTGAATATGCAATTGAGAAGATATGTGGAGAACTGGCAGGCCCAGGGCAGCGGTGAAGTCCCTCCCTGCCTGCAGTCACAGGGCAGACTGGCTGAGGCTGGGCCCGGGGTCTGACAGTAAGTGCCGCAGAGTGGCAGGGCCATTAGCTCTCGTCCCCACCAGAACTCTGATGGCAGGGTAAGGGCCCCGGTGGAGAAGCAGAGCACTCTGGGAAATAGAACAGGGAGCTTTCAACAGACACTGACGGGGCTGAGAGATTTGACCTGCCAAGCTCCCCTGCACCTTCCTCGCCCTCCGGGATGAGATAGTAACAGCTCCAGGCAGCTGGTCCCAAGTTTGTGCACCGTACATTATGCGCTGCCCACACTTTTGTAATTAGTCCCCCTTTGTAAATTTAAGCCTCTTAAAATTATCCCAGTTTGAGTGTGCCAACTGCTTCCTGTGGGTGCCCTGACTGACGTAGGTGCTCAGAGGGGAAAGGGGTTCTGTGGCCAAATACATTTGGAAAAGTCACAGTCAAACCTAACCAGATTTTCCAATTGCAGAGTTCAGCCAAAGACTGTGCTGA
This sequence comes from Eulemur rufifrons, assembly GCF_041146395.1. Classification (NCBI taxonomy): domain Eukaryota; kingdom Metazoa; phylum Chordata; class Mammalia; order Primates; family Lemuridae; genus Eulemur; species Eulemur rufifrons. The sequence continues at coordinate 9,279,172 of NC_090994.1, forward strand.
GATATAAATGCGCTGCTTTTTATGCCCATTGCTACAGAAGGCTCAGAATAAGGATTGGAAATCCCAGCCCCAAACCAGAAGTTGGCTAATCAGGTTCTGAGTCTAGTTTCAGGGCATCAGGGTGGGATTAACAGTATTTTACATTATAGCACAAAAACAAAACAAAACAAAACAAAAAAACCAAAAAACCCAGAAGCTGATAGCAAACATCTGAAAAGCAAACCCCAACTGAGATCTAGTTCAAGAAGTGGAGACCAACTAACAGAGAAGGATAGGATTCCCCAAGCCCTGGGGTGGGTCGGGATAGACAGGGATGGGTATCTCTGGGCAGCAGAACCTGGGTCCAGTCCCTGCTGTTCCCTGGGATGGCCAGAGCTCTAGTGGAAGCCTCAATATGTCAGTGCCCAAGAGAGGCGGACATGGAATGGAGTCAGTGGCTTTAGAACCTTGGCCAAGATTCTTGTGCCTGATGTTGCCATGGAAACAGCAGAGCCACACTGTGCAGGGCTCTCAGCATAGACCATGAGGGATTTATGGCCAGAGGCTGATCACCAAACTTCATATGGCTCTCATTTCCCCAGGGACCCTGTGAAATCCCAAGAGAAATGGGAAACATAAGTCTGATTGGTTTGCCACCAACTGGAAGGAAGCAAAGGCCACCCCCAGATGCCTGGGTTGCACCCCCATATTCCGTCATGGTGAGGGGCTCTTCCACTCTGCTAAGTGATGTTAATGACTTAATTCAAGGTGGTTGGAAATTGTAGGCCCTAAAGCAAGGACAGTGAGCCAGAAATTTTAGGGGCAGGACTCCTTCTTGCCTTTGCCAGCCGTGGTTCTCACTGTGCAGCCTGAGCGACACGACCCACCAACGTCCAAAACTGAGAAGAGAGGTGCGAACCTCCTCAAGTGTCCCAGTCATTCCTCATCAACTCAGATCTCGAAGAAAGAGCAGTTCTCACCAACCTGTTAGACAAGTCTATTTTCTGGCCTCCTTTCCACTCTCACAGAAGGATCCTCTGCTCCTTGTGCCCCCCGGCTCAGCATGTAGACTTGATAGTCCCTGGCTAGACCTGGTCATTCACACTGAACCACTAATTAAGTGTGCAAGTCTTCATGGGATGCCTGCTGTGCTAGGCAAGGTTGGGCAGACAACGGATTGCACAGTTTTTTTTTTTTTTTTTGCACCAAAATGTATACTAGATTTTCTGATTAAAATGCTAAATTGGACATTTGTGAAGCCCTCTAATGTGATGAAATACACCATAAAAGCCAGCAGGGATGCAGAGAATGAGAGAGGAATGAGTAGCAGATAAGAGATTTCAATGCACTTTTTCAAGATGGAGCACGGATGGAGGAACAGCACCGGCCTTAGCAGAGCTGAGAGAGCTGCACTCTGGGGGCCTGCAGAGGGGTGCCTGTGGGGTGTGAGATGATTCGCTCTGCAGAGCTCCCAGAAGGCTTGGCAGTGGGAGGCACCAGGAACCTCAGAAACAGTGGATGAGGCAGAGCTGAGAAGATGTTGGTTGAAATCAGCGTGCAGAACAATTAGCTCCCCAGGTCTTCTTCCAACCCTGAAAAGCCACCTGTCTATTATCCTGCCCAGATGGTGGAGCAGAGGTTGGTCCTGTAATGATGTTGAACTGGAAAAGCTACAAGACCAAGTGCAGAACACCTGGCAAGGCAGAAGGCAGAGTTGAGTCTTGGAGTTAAAAACAGAAAGAAGTGAAATTCTACATCTTGAATGATGAGAAACATGCTCTCTAACACCATTTTTCCACCCAACTCCAGGAAACAAAACAATTAGGTATAGAAATAGCAATAGCAATAGAGATGAGAGAGAGAGAGAAAGAGAGAGAGAGAGAGAGCACACGCGCTCTAGTAAGAGATTGACTTTTCTGAAGAAACTGAATTCTCCTGTCTCTTCACATACACACACGCAAAGATCTACATCCTGCTTGGTGCTTAATCACTCTACAGAGAAGACAATACGAAGTGCTCCTTCCCCAATAAGCACACCATACACTCACATGCATGCGCGCGCGTGCGCGCACACACACACACACACACACACACAGCTTCCAATCATTTTCAGGGCCTTGCTCTTAAATATGGACCAGAGGCATGAAATACAAAAACTGGCAAACAAAATTAACTGAAAAAAAACTAGAGAAAACAATGTAGACAGCAGAATACATTTTCAAAGAATTTTAATTAATATCCTTTAAAGTGAGAAAATATTGCATTCATGGAACAAAAAAAAAAAAAGGATGCAATTAAAAAAAAGAACAAAGAACAGAAAGCACTCTTGGAAAATAAAGATATGATTAAAATTAAAACTTTAATAGAATCATGGAAAGACAAAGTCAAAAAGATCTCCCCCAAAATGAAGAAAGTAAGAGACAAAAATGAAAAGTAGGAAGTAAATTTAGAGGATAATCCAAAAACTTCAACAATTATCTAGCAGACATTGCAGAAAAAGAGAACAGATAAAAACAGAAAGAAGAAAATCATCCACTATATGCTACAAAAATATTTCCCATGGACTGAAATATATGACTCCCCTGATTGAAATGGGTCCCTGATTGCCCCAAAAAATAAATAAAGACTTTACATCAAGCCTCCTTATTATGAAATTTTAGAACAACAGGGCTAAAGATACTCTCTCAAATGCTTCCAGAAAGGAAAAATGTCACATCAAAAGATGTGCAATAAGAATGGCAACGGGTTTTTCAATAACTACCTGGGACGTTAGAAGACAAAATTGGGAGGAAAATTTATTTTCAATCTAGAATTAAATTTCCAGCTAAACTATGATTCCAGTATGAGGATAGAATGAAAGTATTTATAGACCTCCCAGGCACATTCAGCTTCTTGGGAATTTACTAGATATGTAGCAGGAGATATGAGGAAGAAATATAGAAGGAAAAAATACATGGATCCCAGGAAACAGGGTTCCAAACAGGAGGACACGAAAGGGGAGTCCCCAGTTGATGGAATAGGAGCCTTCCAGCTGGCAGTCTTGCAGCAGGCCCAGAGAGCACTTAGACAGATGTGAACAGGAGGGTGTTGGCTCTGAGGAAGAATGGTATAAAAAAATTAAGCTGCTATAAAATCTGACATGAGCACACAAGGAAGGATGTAGAATTGTAGAGCACTGCTTGGCCTAGCGGTGAGCAAGATTCAGATGTCACAGCCATGTTAATACTAAATATTGGCTTGAACAAAATCTGAGCTATAGCTATATTGTTAGGATGATATAAATGATGCTTTAAGAGCTAAAATGTCATCTCCCACGATGAGAATATGCACTCTAAACCTCCAAGCGCCGGTCAAAATAGGCATCACCCGCTCAAGATACATCTGACTACAGAAGCCCTCTGTGGCCAAGCATCCTACGGGGCGGCCATTCCATGGAATATCAGTGGAGGATTTTTTCCACTAGTGGCTGATTCCCCCACCTCAGAGACTGCATTGTAATAGGGAGACTTGGCCCATGAGTGCCTGCTAAATAACAGCACATAACAGGGCACCTTGGAAGTCAAAATGAATGATGCTCATGGGAGTCCAAAATCACTGCATTGAGCCAGGAATGTTTCGCGAAGAAAGTGGAAGGCATTGATACCAGCTGTTAATAATTGGAAAAGGTTTAAACTGCCCAGCAGGTGAGATGCTAGAGGCTACCATTCCAGGTAGGGGCCACAATTGTGTTCGGGGGTGACAAGATATCAGCGTGCTTAGAGATGCATCTTTCTGCCAGGAAAGAGGTAAAAAAATAAAGCTGGGTGAGCAGGTTAGGGTCAGACCTGGAGGAGCCACAGGGAGCTTTTGAAGAAAGGAATAAGAGGATAAAATCAGTGTTTGGAGCCGAGTGTCCTGATGGCAGGGCGTAGGAGAGGTGACAGGTGGGGAGAGGCTGAAGGAGAGACAAGCTTGTTCCTAAGGATAAGGACCTGATCAAAGATGGCCATAGCTGGACTCCAGGGAGTGCCACTGGTGCTCCCAAAGAATGCAATCTCCTCTTCTAAAGCTGGTTCCACCCAGCTAGCCCATCCTCGGCCATTCCTGGACACAACTTTGCCGAGATTGACACATTCCCTGAGGACGTGGCACCTGTGATGACGTCTTTCTCCCTCCTCTACCTAGGACATCACCCCTTGTGTTTGCAAAGTCACTGGGTGCCCTCCAACACCCTGGTCTCACAATTCTTAGATGTGGCACAATTTATTCCACCTCTGAAATCCTAACTTCCCTCTCTCAGACCACAGCCTCCTGTTCTTCCAGCTTTCTTGCTCTCTTATCTCCATAATACCTGCTTTCCAACCTCAGTGACACCTGGTTCCCTGGCATGAGTGTCTTCTCCCAGGCTCCTGCCCTCTCCTTCCTTTTGTGCATGCTCTAGAACTCAGGTCAAGAGCTTCCACTACCCTTGCATCAGGCTCCTGAACTTCCTCAGGCTCTCATCTTCCGACACATCTGCCCTACAAACTCCCTGCACTACAGCACACCTGGGCATCTGAGCAGTGCTACGAAAATCATAGACCCATACAGATTGGAGGCCTGGTGAGATTTGCTAGTCTTGGGTGGACCCAAAGCCCAGCAGCCCAGGGTCCTTTTTTCTGTGTTAGCTTCCTCTCCAGTTCACAACCATCCTTGATCTCCTTAAACGCTAACCTATTCCTTCCCCCTCCTACTTCACAGTGGAGGGGGTGTCTGACTTCAGGTTAGCCCTCGCACTTTCTCCAGAGAGTCCCCCGACAACCAAGCAGCACAGCACACGCCCTCAGAGGGGTCAGACTGGAGCCCAGTGCAGAAGCTCCGCCATGATCCACGCAGCCTTGTTCTGGGGCTGCAATAATACTTCAAATTGCCTGTGTACAGAATTAATTCACTTCTTCAAGGATTTTCAAGTAAAACTGATTCCCTAGGAAGATTTCACTGTGTTATTTCTCTTGAGGCTTTGCATTCTCTCCAACATACACCTCATGCTGCCCTATCTGCCCAGCCCCAGGCCAAGGGACAGAGGCGCACCAGCCCCGCAGCCTGGCACGCAGACTGACCCTCCATCCCCACCTCTTGCCTCTCTGCACCTCATGCTGTGGTCCAGCAACACCCCATCTGTACCCTCAGACTCCAGAACAGGGCCTGTGTAGAAAAAAAATTTAACTAATTATCTTCTGGTTCAGAAATTGCCTTCACCCAGAGGACCCCTCTCGCTTCCAAACCTCAAGGCGCCCGGACTGCAATGGACTTCTAGACAACTCACTGTGTTGTATCATTATTTTTTATTAAAGTAATAAATTTCTCACTTTTTATAAACCCCATATGTTTATTACTTTAAAAAATTTAAAAAGCAATGCAGGAAAAAATGAAGAATGCCACAAGTCACTCAAACACTCACCACCAGCAGAAATAACTAATGTCCATATTTAAGCATCCTTCCAGACATGTTTGTATTCATGCGTCTTTGTGATCGTTTCTATGTCCATCTCTGGCCCAAAGCAGGGAGCTCCTCAGAGTCCCAGTCGTATTCATATACCAGCACCTGCCGAATGCCTGGCCTATGCACTGATGGGTGGGAAGGAGCCCCCCCAGGAGTCATGTCCCCCCGTAACAGAAGTCCCTCTTCCCATGCGAGCTGCCCTCCGTTCGCCAACCATCAGCTTAGAGCACAAAGCCCTGGGCTCCTCCAACCCCCAGCTACACCTCCCCCACCTGTCCCCTTAACTTCTGCTCTGGGGTAGAGATTTGGCAGGTGAGACTCTGGCGTCCCTTCTAATTACAGGGGAATTGACAGGGTGGGGTGGAGAAGTGTGTATTTTTAGCAGTGGTGAAGAGAAAAAAGATCAAGACAGAAAATTTTCTGCTAGAACTTTCTGCGGCTTCTCCTCCTGAGCTCAGCAGGTTCCTAGGGTCTTAAACTTGAAAAGTTTTGGAATGAGAGCGAGCGAGCAAGGGAAAGCTCAGGGGAGGGTGGTGGGAAGGGAGGAGAATGGTTAACATCGCTGCCAGAATATTTGTTTCGGAGAGGTTTGCAAAACAGTGAAATGTGTTTACTGCTCGACGTTGGAGAGCTAACGAGAAATAGATACAGAGGCGGTGTGATGCTAACTGCCTTTGACACCAGTGATGGCCCTTTGGTTGGAACAAATTCACCCAGTGCCGGAATGGATTATTTCATACGTCTGTTGTCTTGAGGGCCACCCTTTGCAAATATTCTAATGCCCAAGTGGGCTCATCTGTCCACTTATTGATTTATTTGAAGGCAGATTGGTGTGGAGGAGTGCCTGGCAGGAGGGACCCTGCAAGGGTGCAGGGCTGATGGCTGGCGGGGTGGACAAGGTCAGCTGGCGGGAATTACACCCAGTTCCAGGCCCTTGGACCAGATGGGGCATTGCCCACCTCGGCCACCCTGGGGCTTCGACTCATTCTGACCTGCCAATGCCACCCTTTTAATCTTCACAACTGCACAAGGTGGAGGGAGCTATTATCATCCCCATTTTACAGATGCAGAACTGAGGCACGCAGATGTTAGTGGCCCCACATCAATCATGCTGTTAGTGGCAGAGCTGGCATTTTGGCTGAAGCCCTGTGTCGCCCACTGCCGGACTCTTTCACTATGTCCTGCTCCTTGAGGAAGGAAATCAAAGCCTCTTCTGTCCAGGCAACCTGAGCAAAGACCACACCCTCCCATCTCTGTCTGCACTTGGGCCTGCAGGGCTCCTCCGCAGCCACACTGGGCCCTGTCCACAGTTTTTATACACTCATAGGGGTTCAAGTTCAGAAATCTGAAGATTAGGTCAATTCTGCCTACTATAATTAGAACCATAGTGTCTATTTATGTTTTCCTTGTGATTGATGTTTTTCAAAATGCTTCAGATATCTTTTTGAAATAGATAGCATTGATATAGTTCAGGGATGAGGACCAGGTACCCACATTCGTTCCAACACCCGTGGACTGGGTGCAGCTGGATTTGAGGTCAAGTCCAAGTTCTGTGATAAAGAGTCCCAGAGGCAATGCATCGTATGTTCTATGAGCATGGAATGGTAAGGGATGGCCTGAGGGTGCAGGCAGTAGTCACATTATAAACACATTTAGTTCACTCAAATGCATGCAATCATTCAGAGTCTATTAAAAGGAAAAGAGAGAGAAGACAGCAAATTTTAAAAGTGTGGTCGATTCTACCCATCCTTACACTCAGTAACCACATCCTCTTCAGGGAAGGAGTGATGAGCTCTCAACCCCCCTACACCTCTCCTAGTATAAGCATCTTACTACGCTAAATGCGATTCCATTCCAGCATTTGGAAGAAGTAGCAAGTATTTTCATATAACAGACCTGAAGAAACAAAACTCTGGTGAAAGAAATCAAAGAACAAACTTAATAAGGAGATGCTCCATGTTCATGGACAGGAAGACTCACTATTGTCCAGATGTCAGTTCTTTCCCACTGGATCTATAAATTCAATGCAATCCCAATTGGAATCCCACCAACTTGTCTTATGGATAATGACCAACTGATTCTAAAGTTTATACAAAGTGTCAGAAGATGCAAAATAGCCAACCCAATATTGGAGAAGGACAAAGTCAGAAGACTGGCACTACCTGATTTCAAAACTTTCTATGAAGCTTCAAGCATAAAGGCAATAGGCAAATAGATCAATGGAACAGGAGAGTGAGAGCAGAAATAGACCCACACAAATATATACACACATATAGCATATTTTTTTCACTGTTTCAGATAGGAATATAAATCAAGACGTTATCTCTCTGTTTTGCCACAAGCAGAGATCTTGATTGATATAATTTTACTCTGCAACTGATATCAACTCTTTAGAAGCCATTACAAGGAACTTTTTTGCCAAAGAAATTTTATTTCTGAGTCTCTGAGAGAGATAAAGACAAAAAATAAAAAAAGATATTCTGGGTAAAAAAGTACTTTTCCTAGTATTTAAATAGGGACTACTTAAAAGGAAGCAAATTAAATAAAATTAAGGAAGTCTGTATAGCAAAGGACATTAATCAAAAAAGTCAATGTCCAGATAATAAAATAGTAGAAAATATCTGCAATGTATAAAACAGAAAAAGTAGTTTATAACTACAGCTTCACTGTCCAATACGGTAACTATTAGGCACATGTGGCCACTGAGCACTAGAAATGCGGTTAGTCCAAATTGAGGTCTGCTAGAAGCGTAAAATACACACCAGGCTTCAAGGACTTACTATGAAAGTAATGCATGTTGAAGTGATGATATTTTGCATAGATTGCTTAAATAAAATAGATTAAATAAAATATATTATTAAAAATAATTTCACTGGTTTATTTTTACTCTTTAAATTTTAATTTATGTTTGTGGCTCACATTATATTTCTTTTGGACAGTGCTGATTTAGGATATAAAAGGGACTCTTGAAAATCAACAAGGAAAAGAGGAACCTTAATAGAAAAATGGGCCCCAAACAGGCAATTTACAGAAGGGGAAATCAAAAATAAAATAAGCATATGAATATCTACTCAAGATAAATAAGAATAAGATAAATGCAAAGTAAAACAGAAATGAAAAATAATTTACAGATTGGCAAAAATCAGAAAATTGGATCAAGCCAAGAATCATTGGGGATTTAGAAAATCAGGAACCCTCTGTACTGCTGGGCATATGAACAGAGTTTAACCATCCTAGAGAACAATCTGCCAATACTTAGTCAAATTAAATATATACATATGCTATGGCTCAGAAATTCTACTCCTTTGTGTATATCCAGGTAAGTTCTTATGCATCTCCAAAGGGACATACGTATAAGGATGCTCATTGCAATGTTACTGGTGGTGGCTTGGAGTCAGAGGCAGCCTGGGTGTATGTCACTGGGAAAGGGGACACATTATATGTGGTGGTTACTCACCATAGGGTACTACGCAGTAGCTGAAAGCAGTAAATTGTATTTACCCATGGCAATGTGGATGGGTCTTAAAAACATAGTGGATAGTGAAGAACATTGAAACAAAGCATGTGGGTATATGTGTGTGTGTGCAGATAAAACAACACTCGGTTTCAAGAACATATCTTCACTAAAGTTATACATTAAATCCATACAAATATGGCTTCCTACAGGGTAGGGGAAAGGGCGGGGAGCAGGAATAGAGTTTAGGGATAAAAGAGAATAAATAAATAAACATATGTATACAAACTTGCATACTTTCAACAGAAAGGCCTTGTCTGAAGCAGTACTGATAATGTCCCTTGAGCTGGGGGACATAAGAAACTCGATCCTCTGCACCTTTGGTTGAAAAAGTTGGGGGGCAGCCATTTTTGGATATTTGAAGAAATAAATAGGCAGGAAGTACTGCATTTTGAGCACCTAATTCATCTGAATTCCCCCTCATCCAAGGCAAGAAGGGAAACACATTGCATTACAAATCTGGGTTATGTTGAAATGAGCACAACTATTTGTCAGATGAGACAAACAGTTGTCCTGGTGCTGACTTCTCAGAATCATGTCTGCCTTAGACTAGCGCTAGGGATTTTTATGCTCAAGACCTCTAACAAGGGATGAGACAGGGCAATGTGAGGTTGTGGGCAAGAAGAAATAGGGAAAGAAATGCAGGGGAGAGGAGAGACAAGGCTCAAGGGCCTCCAGTTTGCATTTCAATCATATTGATCTATTTTAGACATTAAGTTTCCACATAAGCTTTTATTTCAAGAGAGGTTTCTGTGATTAAAAAGGAAAAAATCATAAGAGCCATTCTCCTAGGCCTTTATATAAGATATTGAACAACTTAATGAACAGTATCTTCAACAGCAGTTATACAAAAGTTGCAGAGTATTCTTCATATCACTGCTTCTTTTATCAACACTTGATAGAAACGGAAGGCATAATATTAGATCACTGTTTTCTGAAAAGACATTTCTGTGGGAAGCTAAAGTAATGCAGTACAGCGTGTGCCTTCTTAGTAATAGAACTCGCCAGGGAGAGAGTGTGCTTAGAGAACCCAGAAGAATTGATGGTTAATATTCTCTGGACCAACTCTCCAAGGTCCTTGTTAGGCTGCTTTCAGGAGATTTCAATAACAGGTAAGTACCCCAAGTTACAAGCATATTCAATTGTTGACTGAAAGGGAACCATCTATTTTAAAGAAAATTGAAATATTAGTAAATAAAAGGAGACTGATTTATGTTTTTGGCCAAATGGAGAGCCCTCTAGTCAGCCCCAATATGCCTACACACATATACGTATGCACACAAATCTCCACATACCTGCACGGAAGTAGGTTGCAGAAGCATCTGCAGGTAGGGTCAAATTTTCTGTAGGTATTTGTAAACAGCTTTCCATCTACACAAGTACTTAAATGGTGATCCAGTTGAAGTCCTGCTAAACAGCTCCTGGAAAAGGAAAAAGATGGTTTTTGTCTAGATAATTTTAAGATCAGCCATCACCAATCAGCAGGTACTTGACCATAGAAGACCCTTGATGTCATCCCAGTTCTTCTCATAGACCTTCAGACGGCAGGACACAAGACCCTGAGATGCTGGGCTGGATTCAGGGTTAAACAAAATTGGCTTGAAGGCAGCCAAGCATAGACTCAAGGGAGATTGAAAAGTTAGCTATGAATTGCCAATAACAATTATTAACTATAGATAATATATACATATATTTTTTAACAACTATTTGAGGGACTCAGGAGCAACCAAAGCAAGGAGAAACTAGAGAGAACATGACTTAATGAAGGGGAGTATGTTGGTTTGCTAAGATGTCTGTGACAAAGCACCACATATCGGGTATCTTAGTTCAGGTTGCTATAACAAAGTACCATAGACTAAGTGGCTTATAAATAAAAGAAATTTATTTCTCACAGTTCTGGAGGCTGGAAGTCTGAGATCAGGTTGGGTTATGGTGAGATTGGGTTATGGTGAGGGCTGACTCCCAGATTACAGACTGTCAACTTCTAGTTGTAGCTACACAGGGCATAAAAGGGCAAAAGAGCTCTCTGGGATCTCTTTTATAAAGGCACTAATTCCGCTCATGAAGGCCCCACCCTCATGACTGACTTACCTTCCAAAGGCCCCACTTCCTAATTCCATCACATTGGGGTTAAGAATTCAATATTTGAAATTGAGGGGAACATAACCATTCAGTCCGTGGCTTAAAAAACAGAAATTTTTTGCCTCACAACTCTGGGGGCTGGAAGTCCAAAAGGTGCTGGCAGGGTTGGTTCCTTCTAAGGGATATGAGGAAGAATTTGCTCTATTCCTCTCTCCTAGCTTCTCATGGCTCTTTGGCAATCTTTGGTTTGTAGACGCATCATCCCAAATTATGCTTCCATCTTCACATAGGGTTCTCCTTGTGCATGTGTCTCTGTGTCATAATTCGCCCCTTTTTAGGATACCTGTCAAATTGGATTAGGTCCCACCCTAATGACCTCATTTTAACTTGACCACATCTGTATAGACCCCAACTCCAGGCCAGGTAACATTCTGAGGTATGAGTTAGGACTTCAACATAAGGGTTTGGGGGGTGGGAACAGAACTCAACCTGTAGCAATAAGCAAACTGTTAGGTTCACATTTACCTGGCTTTTCTCCTGACTGAAGGTGTGCCCCAGTTCACAGGGCACTGAGAAACAGAGATTGAGCAGAAAGCAAGAGTCTTGCTGGGCTGTGAGGTCAGAGACTAGAGTACAGGACTGTCAAACTGTCTAGAAATTGAGGGAGGAATATCTTAGAAAAGAATGAGCCACTTGTTGAGGACACAAAATATGTATACAAACTGCCCTCAAAATCTTGTCTTACTTCTGAACTGTACATGCATTGAGTGAGACTCTAAGAAATTCTTCAGGAAGCTATAAGTGGAAGGCTAAAAGAGCCAAGAAGGTATTTAAGCAGTTGCTTCATGCTGAGGAGACAGTGTTTGTGGTTCAAACCACACCAAATTTAGAGATGTTTCATAAAACCCAGAATGCCTATGACACCCTAGAAGGGTCATAGCTTAGGACTAAGTACTACATACCAAACTTAGGGGAAAAATGAAAGAGAACCACCCTAGTAGAGCCTAAAATCAATCTCCACAAGTTGAGGTGATCTGCAGGGATTTAGTTACTTTACACGACAAAACTTAACACTCTTCAGAATAAGAAAACAGAATCCTGAGTCCCTAGAATATAACATTCATACTGTCCAGTATATAATCAAGTGTTGCTGGAAATTTTTAAAAAGTAGGGAAATGTAATAAATAACCAAGAAATAAAATAGTCACTAGAAGTAGATCCATAGACAACATAGATATTAGAATTAGCAGAAAGAACTTTTAACTATGAGAATGAGCTGGGGCTAAGATGAAATGACTGAGGCACTTGCCTTGGGTATAAAATTTAAGGAGGTGCCAAAAAACTCAACAATCAAAATAATATAATACTACAGTATTTTAACAAATCAATGCAAAAGAAATCTATGATGTACAAAATACCAAAATTTTGAATAAAGGCAAAATCAAATAACAATGCTATACCAAGCCTTATTGAACCTGGAAAAAAAGAGAAATCAATAATATTGATCTTGCCTTTATTTAAAATTTTCATCAGGAATAAAATGACAATATATCAGGAAAAATTTTTCCAAACATAAATAAAACAACCATACATCTAAAACTCTTACAAATTCAAAGAGGAAAAAAAAAGCAAAGAAAATCTCACTGAGACATCTCGAAATCAAACTGCTGAAACAACAAAGATAAAGAAAAATTCAAAAAATACCAGAGGAAAAGACAGATTGCACACAGGAAAACAGCAACAAGAATAATGGCTGACTTCTCATGAGAAATAATGGAGAACAGAAAAAAGGATATAAAAAGTTCTGAAAGGGAAAAAACAACTTCAACATAGATTCTACATCCAGTGAAAATATCCTTCAAACCGAAGGTATCATAAAGACATTTTCAGATCAATGAAAACAGAAAGAATTCATTACCAACAGACCTACACCACAAGAAATGCTAAAGGAAGTTGCTAAGGCTCAAGGGAAATTAAACTTGGATCTACAAGAAGAAATGAAGAGTGCTGAAAATAGTAAATACAGTCACACATCCACTGTGATCTGAGAAGATGCACGGTATAATTTCTATTTTTTTAAATTTTTTAAGACCTGCTTTGTGTCCTAGAATATGGTTAATTTTAGAGAATGTCCCATGAGCTGATGAAAAGAACGTATATTCAGTGCAGTTTGGATAGAATGTCCTGTAAATGTCAGTCAGGCCCATTTGTTCTAGCGTTCTGTTTAAGTCCATTATTTCTTTGTTTATTTTCTGTTTGGAGGATCTGTCCTGTGCTGTCAGCGGGGTGTTAAAGCCTCCAGCTATTATGGTGTTGCTGTTTATCATTTGGTTTAGTTCAAGTAGGGTTTGCTTTATGAATCTGGGCACACCTAAGTTGGGTGCATACATATTAAGTATAGTTATGTCTTCTTGTTGAACTTTACCCTTCACCATTATATAGTGACCATCTTTGTCTCTCATTACCTGTTTTGATTTAAAAGCTAAGTTATCTGAAATTAAAACTGCCACACCAACCTTCTTTTGGCTTCCGTTTGCTTGAAATATTGATTTCCATCCCTTTATTTTCAGCCTAGATGCATCTTTGCAAGTTAGATGAGTTTCCTGGAGATAGCAGATACTTGGCTTGTATTTTTTTATCCATTGGGCCAGCCTATGTCTCTTGAGGGGGGAGTTCAATCCATTCACATTTATTAAGAGAATTGATAAGTGGGGCAGATTTGTGTTTATCTTGTTGGGTAGAACTTCATTGCTATGTTTTCTCTCTTGGGTCATTGTGGTATCTGGCCTTTGTCTTTAGCTTTTGAGTAGTTTTACATTCGTGAGTGTGTTTCTTGTGCTGGACCATGTGCAACTCTGTTTTGAGTACTTCTTGGAGGGCTGGTCTTGTCTTGGTGAATTCCCTGAGTCTTTGTTTATCTGAGAATGTCTTAATTTCTCCTTCGTATACAAAACTTAGCTTTGCTGGATACAAGATTATAGGCTGGGCATTATTCTGTTTCAAAAGAGTGAGGATGGGACCCCAGTCTCTTCTTGCTTGTAAGGTTTCAGTTGAGAAATCTGGCATTATTTGGATGGGATTTCCTTTGAATGTTACTTGTTTCTTTTGCCTTACAGCTCGAAGAAGGGCCTCTTTAGTGGATATTTTGGTCAGTCTGATGACTGCGTGATGTGGTGTCTTCCTATTTGCAATAAATCTCCCAGGGGTCCTTTGGGCTTCTTGTACCTGTATATCTAGATTTTTAGCAAGGCCTGGGAAATTTTCCTCAATTACATCTTCAAATAGCTTATCCAACCCTTGTGTATTTTCTTCTTCACCCTCAGGAACGCCCATAACTCTCACATTAGGCTTCTTCACATAATCCCATATTTCTTGCAGACTCTGGTCTTTTCTCTTATTTCTTTGCTCTATCTCTGTGACTAACTTATTTAATTGTAAGGTGTTATCTTCCATCTCTGAGATTCTTTCTTCTGTTTGATCTACCCTGCTCTTGAGGCTTTCTACTGTGTTTTGTAGTTCCCTGAATAAATTCTTCACTTCTAGAAGTTTGGTTTGATTTTTCTTTAATATTTCAATTTCTTTAGTGAATTTTTCTTCCAAGTCTTGGATTTTTTTTTTTCTGTGGTTTCTTTGTGTTGGTTATCCATTTTTTCTTGCATATCGTTCAGTTTTCTGATGATCCATGTTTGAAATTCTTCTTCTGTCATTTTGGTGTTCTGAGTTTGGTTAATGTCCATTGCTAGAGAGCTGGTGTTTCTCTTTGGGGGTGTGCTTTCCGTTTGATTCTTCATACTTGTGGAGTTCTTTCACTGATTCCTTCCCATCTGGAGTGGCTGTTGCTTCTTGCCTTTAGATTTTCGTTTGGATCATGACACACCCTGTTTAGTCGCTGAGCCACTAGGTGGTGTTTGTGGGTGAGATTCGGCCACACCCTATATGATGAGTCAGTAGATGCAGTAAAACGGTGTGCAGAATGACCTCCCTGTCAGTAGGTGGCACTTGCTGGGAGGGGCAGGCTACAGTGTTGTTTTTGGGTCCTGCAACCAGCTCTCGTTCCACTGGAGTGGCACTCTAGTGCCTCACGTGGTGGGTGGGGCCCTGGGACTTCCAGGTGTGTCCTTTATTCTGCACCTCAGTGGGGGCAGGTCAGGGAGTGAGTGGGCAGAGCTGGGTTGGGTGAGCCTGCCCTCAAGCTCCACAAATGCTGTTAGCAGGGGTCAAAGGTCTGTTCTTTGCCTCTGGGCAAAGCTGCCAGGGAGGGGCTGGAGTGGCCCCTCTCAGCAGGAAAGTCTGCGTGTGGGGGTGGGGCTGTCTGAGACCTACAGTCTAGAGCAGGCCTGCTCCTTTCCATCCTCCCCTACTCTGCAGTTTCTCTGGGGCCTCTGTCTGCAGGAAGGACCTCAAGCCAGTGGATCTACCCTGGCTGTCATGCAGGCCAGGAGGTTCCCTGCCCAGGATCGCAGCCTGGGCTGGGCGAATGGCCTTCCTTTGAGAGGAGGGGTGCCCCTCAGGCACGCTGGTCTGCCCCTGAAGGCACACACGCTCAGTAGGGTGTTCACAAATATCCCTTCTGTGCCCCAGGGCAATGCGATTGAGGCCTGGGTGTATGGGATCTGGGCTGCAGGCCTGTCCCCTGGGCCCAGGAGATCAGTCCCTGACCCTTCCAGGGAGAGGAGTGCTGGTCTCAAGTCACCCACAGGGTGCCCAGGCTGGATCTGTGTCTTTCCGCCTCAGGATTTGCCCCGCTTTCCTGGAGTCACCAGGCGAGCAGCACCTGGGAGGGGGGGTGGGCAGGGAGCTCACAATCTGAGTACCCCTCAGTCTGCTGTAGGTCCCCAAAAGGAGAGGTCCCGTTCCCTGCAGATGCCTCCGGGTGATGGCTAAATTGTCTCTCTCGGCAGTGGCCAGTAGGCAAAGGGGGAGGGGAGAATGAAGCAATATGGTGCCTGCCACTGGGCTCGGGTCTGCGGACCAGGAGTTGCCCCGAGGGAGCTGGGAGCCTGGTGCCCTGTCCGCAAGAGGCTCAGGCTCACTGGCGGTGGCCATCCCCGGGCTGGAGTGGGCAGGTCTCTCTGCTCAGGAGCCCACCCGCAGTCCCAAACGCAAGGGAGGGGAAATGTAGCTGCTCCACCTACCCTTGTCGCTGGTCTCCGAGCCTCTCTCGGGCCTTTCTCCTTCCAGTTCTCCTCCGCAGCCTCTTCGTGTGGAGTCTCCTGTAGTTTCAGGCGTTCTCCCTTCTGACCCTTGTCTGATCTATGTTCATCTACCTGACTATTTTTTTCACTTTCTTCTAAAATCTGTCTTTCTTGCAGAGACACTCTGGCTGGTGTTTTTTCTCGTCCGCCATATTCCCTAATTCAACTTCTTTTTGACATTGTGCTTTTAATTTACTTAACTGTAATGCATGCAGCTGGGACCCTGAGATTTCCTCATCTTGCGCCAAGTGCTTGCACTCTGGTTTGATTATGTGCTGTACTGAAGACCTACCATGGGGGAGGAAGACCAGAGACATCTAAAGAACAAAGCATGAGAAGGACACACCCTTGACCCCTCACTCATGCATTCATTCACTCACTCACTCACTAACTCGTTTATTCACTCACTCATTAATTCATTTGCTCACGGTTTAGAGCTGCACTCCCCAATATGGTAGCCACTAGCCATACACCTGCTATAGAGGCAGTAGAAAGTTCCCAGTGAGGAAAATGCAAGCAAGTTTTTAGAGGGATTGTGCCTGGCTGTTTTCATTTAGTCTCCCCGTTTGCTTCCACCTCCAAAGCTGTTAGGTTAGAATCGGAGAAAACAAAGCAGGGGCGCTTATGGGATTTCCCAAATTGAAACAAAATTGCATCTTATTAAAATGTGCACACACACTCACACATAGCAGACTCACAGAGTTACGGGTTACATGAATTCCCAGATCACTGGGTAATTTATTCAGTTCCTATTCTCGAACTGTTGAGAGGCACTGAAGTACAAACCAGCAAACATAAATAATCAACAGCTTTAGTGCCTTTATCAATCATAAACATTGTGCTAAGTCCCTTAGGAAAGGCTTGTAATTAAATTCTCTATTCATGGGTTGGGGTGCCCAGTCCCCGTTTGTGGGACTTGTGGGCCAGCCTCACTCTCTCCGTGACATTATTCAAAGGGGCAGATGCCAGACTGGGGCTGCTTTTTATCCAAGAACAGTCAGTTTCATACCTCCTGTCCTTCAGAGGAATAGATATGATTTAACCCGGTCTGGACAATAGAAATATAATGTAAAACACAAGGAAATTTTAAATTTTCTAGTAGTCACATCTTTTAAAGTAAAAAGAAATAGATGAAATTGATTTTTATAATACATTTTATTAACCCATATCCAAAATACTATCCTTTCAACATGTAATCAATAATTTTAAAAATTATTGCAAAATTTTTACTTTTTTTGTACTCAGTCTTCTAAATCCAGTGTGTATTTTATATTCATGGGTCATCTCAGTTTGGACTAGCACATTTCAAGGGTTCGATAGCTACACAGGGCTACTGGTTACCATATTGGAGACTGCAGATCTAAACCGTGAGCAAATGAATGCATGAGTGAGTGAATGAATGTGTGAGTGAATTAATGAGTGAGTGAATAAATGACTTAGTGAGTAAATGAATGCATGAGTGAGTGAGTGAGAGTGAGTAAAAGGCTCTGAGGCCCCAGCCAGCTCCTTGAATCAATCACACGTGCTGGCTGGAGATGGTAGACTAGAAACAGAGACTTCACAATGGCTACTGGTGTAAAAATGTCCTGTCTTCCACTTGCACAGCAATTCCCACCTTCCTCAAGTTCTTCTGCACACAACCTCAGGTCCCCATAACAGCCCCAGAAAGGCAGTGGGAGTCTGCAGGAGTCCCAGGATCCCAGCCTGGAAGACAGCACCACTCCCACCTTGTTGCCTCTCAGCTTTGAGCCAGTGGAACCACCACCGTGAAAACCCTGTGCTATTGAAACTCTCCCTCTCACGTCTCCTCGGCAGAAGCTGCTCACCCCACTGCATGCATGTTAGGCGCTCCCATGTCTTTGCTTACATGGAGAGAGGCAGCCAGTCCCACGATGTTATATGGTGGAACCGCCTTCTTGGAGCAGGTACCAATCCGCAGCGCTGTACTGCACTGTAGCTTCCCAAGGACTTTTGCACACATCTCTAACTCCTCCCCTCCAAGGACCAAGCCAGCCTGGCCCAGCCGTGCAAGTGGAAGGCTCTGGAAGGCCAACTCCAGGCAGGCTGTCAGAGCCTGGGTGGGGTCAGGCAGGAGGTTTCACCTGGTGCATAGGCCAGCGAGTGGGGCATGCACACAGGCCTGGGGCTCCCAGATCATGTGTTTGTATGGAATTTGAAAAGGGCCAATCAGAGGGGAAATGGAACAAGATGCAGCTGGAGGGGAGGGGGCAGGCCTGCTGAGCCATGCAGCCCAGGAAGGAAATTCAGTCCTGGAAATTCCTAGAGACAGAAGCAGGTTACTGGTTGCTGTGGGCTGGGGGAGGGGAGAATGGGGAGTGACTGCCTAAGCGGCTTGGGATTCCTTTCAGGCTGTTGAAAATGTCTTGAAACTAGACAGTGGTAGTGGTCCCAAAGCATTGTGAATGTGCTAAGTGCCACTGAATTGTAATTTATAACGGTTAAAACGGTAGATTTTGTGTTATGAGTATTTAACCACAATAAAAAAAAAATGAGTGCTGGAACCCCAACTCAGGGCTTCTCACTCAAGTTCAATTCTCCTTCCCCAGCAGACGTGGTCCACGCAGCCCAGCACAGACTCTTTCATGGGTTGAGAACATCTTTCAGGCACAGCCCAAAACAGGCAAACTCTGAACATGCTGCTATGCCCACAGAGCAGAACATCCAACGAACAGTAGAACCACACGGCCAAAGAAACTGAGAATTATCAATGGTCAGATCTGGAAGATTTGATGTATTCTATCTCTGCCAAGGGCAGCAAGGGATTGCGTAAGAGGTAAGTGTCAAGTCAAGGGCAGTGCCCTAAAATACTGAATTCCACTCTTCAGAGCGTTAGGGAGCTTTAATCTTTGCAATTTGTAAACTTTTCTTGAAGTTATTTATATGCTCAGCCTGTGCACTGTCTCTTGGGGATAAAGAGTTGCATGAATTTATACCCCTCACTGGGCAAAGTGGGTTCCCTTTAGTCCTCCTAAAATTATCTCCTGTCAAGTTTTATGTGGATGGAGGAGAAGGAGGAATTTAGGTCTAAGATGTTAGGATTTCAACATACACTTCATCTTTCATGATTGGGAAGCCTTTCATCCCATCCTCAATGAGTCTTAATCTTTCCAGATTTAAGAACCCTAATTGCTCCCCCATCCCTCTAGATCATTTTAGTTGCCCTCCCTACAGCCTTTATACATTTTATTCCTCTCTCCCTCTCTGAAGAGGGAGTGATCGGAATGTCTTGAGATACCAGATATATAGAAGAAACAGCATCTCCGTCACTGACTCCACTCTACCTTTGGCCCATCAGATCATGAGGGAATGGAAAGGCCACATCCTCTTGCTAGGGCTGTTGGCTTGCAGGTACCACGTGATCCAGTGCCTGCCCCCGCCCCCCGCCCCACCTCATCCCCCCACTGGGATCCTCACTCACAAAGCTGCAGGTGCCCTGGCTTTGTTCACTCTCCAAATGAGTCCACAGTCTTTGAACCTCAGAGCTCTAGACATGCGCCCCACTGAACAGAAGCGAGGCTGTGCCTGTGACGGAGAAAGCACACACTGCGTATTTGCAGAGTGATGACTAAAAGCTAGACCACGCTCTGGGTGCTGGGAATTCAGAGATGAGCACAATCTCCACACTCAAGGAACTCCCGATCTAGTGGGAAGGGTGGGAAAGTAAAGCAATGGGCCCAATGACAAGCGGCACTGCAGTCTGATTCTACACTGGAAGCATAGCACAGAGAGGGTCGTATGACCCAGGTGAGGAGCATCAGGAAAGGCTTCCTGGAGGAGGTGATACCTGACATGAGCTTTGAAGGGTGAGTAGCGGCTCTCTGATGGGCTGCCCCCTGCTGCTAGGATCCAAATGCTGTGACCCCCAACCCCTGCCAAGTCTCCAATCACTCCATTACCTCTTTGAGGATGCCCCAAAGTCCATTAGCCAGGAGAGAAATTTCCATTTTAATATGAAAAGAAAGGCTTAAACTACAACTTCACTTGGAGGAAGAAACATCTTAACCCGAATGTCTCTCAACCGTGGTACGAATGAGAAAATGGAAACTACTGTTAAGTATGGGTCCAACTCTTGAATCAGGCTGTGACCTCCCAGAAAGCAAACCCTCTTTGCCCAAAACTCCACTTTTAGACATCCTCACCCACTTGTCTTGGACCGTCAACACTGTGGTTAGGTGCACCCCCACTCCCAGCCTTTCTCACTCACATTTGTTGTGACTGTGCCTCAGTTAATTAAATGTGTGTCCCTGCACAAGTGCAAATTTCATCTCCTATAAGTGACAGGTTAACAAGATTGAATGGAAATAATGCTTGTGAATGTTCTTTGCAATTATAAAGTCTATCAATGTGGGCCATTATTATTGTTAGTATCCTGATAATTTTTTGAGTTTCAAGGCCAGGGCCTCCCTCCACCTCCTGCCTCCCTCCGTCTGTCCCCACCTTCCCCCTGGCCTGGCCACCAGCACCGTGTTGGTCCAAGCTTGGAGCCAGGGGCCCAACACCTCAGCAAAGAATGGCTTGCAGTAATTCAAAGGCTGTTTTTCCCCTACACTTTGTAGCAGTTTAGAAAGGCAAGTCACAGCCATAAATTGTGTACAGAAAGGACAGTGTGTCACCAAAGGGGCCATTACCTCCTTAGAAGTCAAGCAACATAGATTAGAATGAAAATTATTTGGGATCTTCATCAGTCGGCTGAAATTGTTCAAGGCTCAGCAATTCACTGAGGTTTGCCACTGGGTCATTGATTTTAGTAGTGAGTGTGTGTGTGTGTGTGTGTTCCATCCCTTGTTGAGGATCAAAACAGAAAAGAACAACAGAGACCACTTCAAGTTCTGTGGACCTGAGATGCTCCAAAAATACGGGGCTGGTGGTTCTTAGTCTGATTCCGTCTAGCAAAGTCCTCCTGGGGACACAAGAACATCTCCACAGGGCAGAAGTCCATGGAGGGCCCAGTCTAAGACTGCCCTTTAGAACACAGGGAAGCAGGCAAGGACAGGCCAAGGACATCTTTAGAGGTGAGACCTCAGATCCAGGTGTCATGGAGCTCAGTGTTGTCACCCTAGGTTTTGACCATGCCTGGAAGCCCATGAGCAGATCTTGTGCCACCCAACCTGAGATCCAGTAGCCCAGTCTCGTCTGCGGGACCCCTGGGTCAGGGCAGTCCTGTAAAAGGAAGAACGAGAACAAAAGCCAACCTTGGTCAAGGGCACACTGCACGCCAAGCACTGTGGTGAGGGCTTCACGTGCGTCATTTCACTTGATCATGCAAAACCGGACCAGGTTCTATCATCACCCCCAGTTCATAGATGGGCAGACCAGGGTTCCCAACGACTCAGTGCCTTCCTCAAGATCATAGAACCCATCATGGGGAGGCCACGATTCATATCCAAGTCCTTCTCTAGAACCACACCCTTCACTGAGTTCTGCACTCAGCCCACCACGCAGGCCTGGCCCGGAGAAGATGCTGGACCTAGAAGGATGGCGGTCCCAGACTGGAGTGCTGGGGCGGGACTACCTGGCTCAATGCCCAGCTCTGCTATTCACTAGCCCCGTACTCGAACCTCAGTGTGGCTCTGTTTGCCTGTTTACACAACGGGTATAATCCACTTCCCAGAGCTTTTCAGGAATCAATATGCAGAGTCCTGATGAGAGTGCCCGGCGCGTGGAAGTGCTCAACCAGTGACTATTTGGAACGGAATGAATTTACGAGGCTGAGAAGTCAAAGATGACCAAAGAGGCAACACAAAAATTAGCAGCCACGGCAGTCACTAACGTCCCCATGCTGGTGGGAGGAGGGAGAATGCTGGATGGAAGGACCAGGGGCCTGGGACATCTGGCAGACCTGCCAGTGCCGGAAACAAGGCCTGGAGCAGAGGAGGAGGAATGCCCTGGCTTCTCTGGGCCCCCGGCTGCCCCTCCCAGATCCAGTGCGACCCCTCAGGGCCCAGGCCAGTCTTCTCTTTTATCCGGGAGCCTCTGCCTTCCCAGGTTCCTCCTCCCTCCTGGGCAGCAGCCCTGGCTGGCTGGGGTCCTTTGCATGTTTTGGAACCGCTCAGGATCAGTAGTTGGCATTTGTGTCTGCCCTCTCCCCTTCCAGTGTCCTGCCGGCTTGCCGGGTGGGAATTGCTCTGCTCACCAGGCAGACGGGGACACAGAGACCCAGCCTTGGCCTGGGGTCAGAGCTCACAGACAGCTTTCATTCTGGCTCCGTTCCTGAGCTCTCTCCCTTACACCGCCTGGTCTTGTTTCGAGGAGCCACTTGATGTGGCCAAACTGAGCCCCACGTCCCAGCGCTCACCAGCCACATGTGTCCCCCGGTTCCATGGGGTAGGCAACTGCTCCTCGGTGGCCAGGGGACGGTTCTGAGGAGCAGAGGGCCGTCAGCCCCTCCCGTCCCCACTCTGTCTTCCCTCCTGGGGACAAGAGCGTGCAAGTCGTCCTCCAGTCAGTGGACTCAACTCTCCGCCTTCCCGGTTTGCAGGCCCAAAGGGCCAGGGCCGAGGACATTTCCCATTTGGTGCCATCAGCGCTGACACTGAGTGAGTGACCGCAGGTTCCATGTGCAGCCGTCTCCCCAGGCTGCGTAGACGGCCTTTCCCCTCCTCCCATCCTTCGGAGGAGAGACTCGAGCCCATGTGTCGCTGCGTCTCTGGGCCAGTGCGTGTGGCCGGACTCTTTGCTTTGATCCCACGTCACACTCTGGCTTTATTATTTTTCCAAGCACAGTGATTATCCCCTAATCATGGCAGGAAATGAAAAGCCACAGCCGCTTTCAGCTCAGTGGCCCTGTAGGTCTCTGTTGTATTAGGAATGTGAAAGTTGATTGAACCAGGGAAACAATTTGAAAGCCGAGTTTCCAAAGCGACCTTGATAAGCGGAAGCCTCGCCCAAGGTCTAGGGCAGCTCGGGCTGGCTTGGAGCCAGGAGCCACCGCATGGGGCTGGTGCACCTTGGGCCTGGCCACCGTCTGCGGCTCCAAGTGGCATTGCAGAGCCTCAGGGCCCTGCAGCCCGGCCCTGGTTGCGTCCCAGCCCCAAGGTGGTTCCCTCCGCGGGGTTAGGGGCGCCTCACCTGCCTGGTAAGCAACTTGCCTCCAGAGATGTTTTCCCTCCGAGTCACACGTGTGCCCCGGACACCTGGCCCCGCGCACAACGTAGGGACTCATGTTTGGTGAACAGATGTCGGCATTGTAAGTTCAATAGCAACGGTGAGGAGGAGAATGCATAAGTAACACTGTGTGTTGTGGGTGTTTTAAACATCGCAATGAATTTATTCTCCACAGGCAATCTCGTAGGAACCCGGGTTTACCGCTTCTCAGTTTGTCACCTCTCCATCCCCTCCTTCTGCACGGTGCGGTGACATCGTGACTTTTTCTTACCAAGACCTAAGCAAGTAAGGGATCTGCAGCAACAGCCGCTGCCTGGGAATTAGTGACGCTTTCCCTTCTTTTCCTGGGTCCCCCCCCCCCCACCCCGCTGCTCTCTCTTCCCTTCCTTGTACCTCCAACAACGTGCCAGCCTCTCTCCCTGGCTTGTCTCGGTGCCTGGCCCCCTGCCAGTGTGTACTGCTCAAGAGCTCCGGCAGGCCCCCCACTCCCGCCGTGAGCCCCCCTAGCCCTAGCACGCCGCTCAACGGCTTTCTCTGCTTTTTGGCTCCCACCAGGAATATCTTTAATTTCATCATTTACCTCCTGCCTTCCCAATTGAATGTCATGAATATTGTTCCTGTTTGATAGCCTGCTCATTTTTAAAAGTGGATTTGCTATTCTGTGGGCTTGAGATGGCACAGCCCAGGTGCACATAAAGAAAACAGCTTCTGAAATAAACATCAGGGAGACCATCCTTCTCCCCAAAAGGCAGAAATGGAAGCGCACGCGTCCTTTGGGGTACAGGTAATCAGGCCTCACCTAAACTGTCGGGCTCATGGGGTGGGAGGAGTTTGGACTGCAAGAACCCAAACCAGGGCAGCCCCCACATCTAGGCTTCCTCAAGGTGTTTTCCCAGGTATACAGCAGATGCTCATTTGACAAACACGTATTGAGCATGTGCTGTATACAAGGCTCTCTAGAGCAGGCAGATGGGGGAGTTCTAGCCCTTAGGGAGCCAAGGGTCTGGCCGGGAGAACAGGGGAGGTGATCACAGCTTTGACCTGACGGGTGCTGTTCTGAGTGCTCTGCAGATAGTCACCTCTTGAGTCCTTGTGACCACCTGGCCACTGGGCAATGTTAGCATCATCCTCACCATTGTACAGATGGGGAAACTGAGGACCAGGAGGGCAAGTGAATTGCCCAGGTTTGCCAAGCTATTCAATGGCAGAGCCAGGACTCTAACTAGCCGGTGTGACACCAACTGCACTCTGCCTATTAGGTTTTCCTGGCTCTGCGTGTGCTACGGTGCGGTGCCGGAAGAACGCCAACCCCGGGAGGTGCGGAATGAGTGCACACATGTGAGATGCAGCGGGCGTTTGTAACGAAAGAGCTCTCCTGGGCTCGGGAGGGCAGGGGAGGCTCCCTGGGGAAGGTGGCACTGGAGCTGGGTCTTCATGGAGGGGTAGGGTTCAAAATGGCAAAGGAGAGGGGGCAGGTTAACTGGAAAGAATTAAAATATCAGAGACATCATTTCAGAGAGAGAAAGACAAAGAGAGAGAGTCTGACCACCATGTGTGCATGCACATACGTGTGTGTGTGTGTGTGTGTGCACGTGTGCGCCTGTGTCACCCGCAGTGAGCAAAGGACAAGGATTCAGTCCATCCAGTATGTCCCCTGGCATTTTGTTGGGCGAAGGTCTGGGATGTGCGGACTCTTATTTTGGGGATCAGAGCTGAAGTGGGGAGCAGGCGCTGGCGTGCAGGGGGCAGACGGGCTGGGTGGCGGTGACCCCCCTCCAGCCCCGCGTAGACTTGTCCTGTGTGTTCTCCGTTTCTGTCCCTGCCTTTCTAAGTGGAAGCCGCCTGCCATTCCCAGCTTTCTTTAGCTGTCATGGTATTAAGTGTAAAAAACAACAGCATCTATTTATTGTATGTTATTTACAAACTGGAATGTTCAGCAGGAAAACAAATTGAGATTTCTGGGCAAAGAGGCGGCGCCCGATGTTGGAGTGAGGTTTGTCGTTCTATTTGGATTCACCGATTCTGCGGCAGCAGATGCCTTTGGGGGAGCCCAGAGCAGCCCTGGCTGGTGGCAGGAGGGACGTCTGGGGGCCCAGAAGGGAGAGGGTGGGCAGTGAAGCTTTTAGTGCGGCTTTCCCAGGATGCAGCCACTTGGATCAGGGACACACCATATGGTCACGATTGACAAACAGTGATGAGCAGTGAGGATGTTGCTGTTGGTGGGGAATGCACCGTCACTCTGCAGTGTGTGTGCATGTATGTGCGTGTGTGCATGCGTGTGCATGTGTGTGTGTGTTCTCTGGGGCGCTATGTGTGCCTGCTCTCACCTTTCTTCCTGAGGGATTCCGACCTACCTTCTTCAGCAGTATAAAGTCGAGCTCTCGTTTTCTGGGTCTCATTTAGTAGCTTTGACACTTTTCACTGAGGTAGGAGGCGAAGAGCAGAGAGGAAGGGTGGGCAGAGGGAAGTGGAGGCATTTCACATTTTGTTGATAAAAATTGTATTACGAAAAATCCTGGAGCCGTGATATCCACCTCCTCCCTTAGCAGTTGCCCGCTTGTCCTGGGTCCCACGCTCTCCTTGAGGGATGACGAGCCAAGACAGGGACCAAGCCTCCTCCTCCCCACCCCACCCCTAGGGCTGGGCTCCCCACCTTGGCTCACCCACTCAGAGCACATCTAGGACTTTTGTGGGAGCTACAGGAAGAGAAGCACTTTATTTCCTCCTGGACTTGAGCTGGCAAGAAGGGAGGGGCTACCGCAGCTGCAGAGCCACCCGAAGGAAGCCACTGTCTGAGAATGACCTTGACCCACTGAAGGTCCAGCTGCTGGTTGGAGAACAGGGTCCTGGTGCCACCACCGGAGTCTCTGGGGTCATCCAGGCACAAAGCTGGTCAACCCTCAGACTTCTCAGCTGGGCAGAGTGATAGATCCTATTTTTCTCCTTTCTATCCCAGCTCATCACTTGCATCTGTGAAAGAGAAGGGACGCAGAGCTGGCCACAGGTGGGGGACTTGAACCGCTGATGGGGAGGAAGAAGGTGCCATCTCGGGAGGCCTGGCGGACAGGCCCCAGCCTGCGGGGGGTGGGCAGCAGCCCCGTGGAGCTGTTGGTTCAGGAAACTCACCGACCTGGGCATTTTCCATGGAAGAGGCCGGCAGCAGGGAGAGGGGTTGCGGGTGGGGTTGAGGCTGGGGGTGTAGCACGGAAAGAAAGGCTCGGGGACTTCCAGGATCCTGTCCAATCCAAATGTTCTCCTGCCTGTGATTCAAGTTTAAAGTCAGCCATGCTGGCTCTATTTTTATCCCATCGCATTACTGCCTGGCTCCATCTGGAGCTGGTCCCCTCCTCCTGGCCTGTCTCCTTCCCTCTGAGCCGAGGGGAGAGGAGCTTCGTTTGTGGCTGGGTGCAACGATGGCCCGGGCTGTGGATCTGGGAGGAAATTGGCTGTGGGCTGGTGGCCAGGGAGGACAGGACCATGAGCCAAAGGGTCTTCAGAGAGGGCTCTGCTCTGGGTGGCGTCCATGACCCAATGGCAACACCAGGCCTTCGCTGAGCCCAACAGCAGGATCATTCCCTTAGCGTCACTCTCTGGGGAAGGCAGTTTCCTCCACCCAAGGTCTATATTGTGTCTTTCCTTCCAAAAGAAATGACCAAAGATATAAATACATACACACATACCCCCTCCACGTGTACACATGCACACACACACATGCATGAACAGACACACATGGACACATGCATGCATGCATATACACCCACATATGCAATACACATACACATGTATGCATATGCACACACATGTACATATACACATGTGCACACGTACACACACATGCATCGGACAGTGGGAGAATTTGCCCCGAGGGCTCCTTTTCCCTCCCCTGGCCCTCTAGGGAGCTCTCCCACGGGAGCAAGTTGCTGAGAGCCCTGGGACCACCAAGCCAGGCCAGCAATTCATTCCTCCTGATGTTTCTGAACCTCTCCTGTTTGAGTGTTTGGCAAAGCTCCTTCTGCCTTGCAGACAGGGTATGTGAGTCCACGTGTCTGAAAGGCACGAGGAAGCTGAGGGGCACAGCGTGTGGCTCTGCTGCTCATGGACCTTGGGACCTTGGGCAAGTCACCGTCCTCCTCCCCTAGGCCTTGGGTTTCTTGCCAGCGAAGATGGGCTGTGCTGTGCTCGGTCTCTCTTTAAAGTTCTCAGCTTTGACCTTCTAGTCTCTTCTCTGGATGCTGGGATGATCTCCCAGCCTGGGTCCTCTTGGCTCTCCTGCCGGCTTCAGTGCTGGTGAGAAAGCGTCCGCATCTGAGGTCTCATGTCAGGGGGGCTGGTGGCTGAGAGCTGACACCTGCTTGGGGCAGACCTGACAGTACACTCCGCCAAGGGACTAGTCCTTCAGGCCGGAGAGTGACCATGCAGCCTGAGGGCCCCTGGGGGCAGTGGGGCAGGCCCAAGCGGCTTCCCGGAGCTGCGGAAGTGTGTGCTGTAGAAGCATCCGCATCGGGGACGTGTGTGAGGGGTCATGCGTGTTCATGGGGGCGGGGAGGGTGTCCGACTTCGTTGCATCTGATTCTGAATCCTGCACAGATAAAAGTCAGATGATTTCAGACTGTCACATACAAGAGTTGTCAGATCTGAACTTCCTTCTGCAACAACAGTCGTGTGTAAGTATATACACATTTTGAATCTCCTCACTGAAAAAGTTATTCACTCTGAAAAGTAGAGGCCAAGTCGGTGATAAATTGCTGACTCCTTCGACATGAATATTGTTCAATTATTCACAGATGTGTTTGGCCTGACAAAACCCTTTGCTTCAGCACATTTCCAGGGGTAACTGAAGGCGTTCATGCTAATGTAGAATCAGCTATCATTAGCACAGACTTTCAGCAGCTTTCAACCGCTCCAGCGTCTTCTTTCTTCACTCTGTCATTTTCTCTTATGATTTAATTAGCGTGAGGCTGGAATCTTGGGCTCTTAATTTATCCAGGAAGTTGAACAAACTGAATTTTGATACCTGCTGAATTCCCCAGGCTGGACTGTCTGCTCTGTTCTTCACGCACTAAGCTGCGGGGTGGGATGTGGGCTTCACAGCTCTCCCAAACGTGGCCTCTGATGAGAGCAGCTTGGTCATGCAGGATTCAGGATTCTTGCTGCAGGGGGTGGGCTTCACCCCTTTGATTTCCAATCAAACTGATCTAAGGAGTGGTTTTCTGCTACTTTGGAAGGCCATCCACCCTCATCCTCCCTACCTGAGTTGTCTTGGGATCTTATGATGTCTAAGGAGGGGCAGGTGCCTTAGAGATCACCAAGAGCAATGATTTTGATTCTCTTTATCGTTGGCAGGGTGACGCTTTTCAAGTGCAATCTTGTGCAGTTTGCTACATGTCCCCAAGAGACATGCAGAATGACTCTAGTGGAGCAGGGGCAGGGGTTACGTGGTCCCTTCTCTCCCCTGACCCCCAAGACCCTCTCAGGAATCCCAGCCTGAAATCCCTGATCCATCCAATCCTGACCGAGAGGAGGCTATGACCTGGCCAAGGTCAGATACCAGTCACAGCCAGAGCTGCACCAGCGTGCAAGCTGCCCTGGGGGCTCTTGTCAATATTCTGTTCACTCAGCCCTTTCTTCCCAGTCTTTTCCCAAATGCCACCTTCTTCATTAAGCCTTTTGTAATACCTACAACTTGTTTTGCTCATTTTTTATTCAACAAGTATTTATTGAGCTATGTGCTGGGCACTGTTTTATGTGCAGGAGAAGGAGCAGGAAACAAATCAGGTGAACATTTTTGCTCTTATGAAGCTTATATTCTAGTGGGGAGAGAGAAACCATAAACACGTGAAAAATTGGATTATTCCGTGTATTAGATAAGTGGTTGGGAAAAAAAACAAGGCAGGGAAAGGAATGCCAGGGAGTGGGGACTGCGATTTGAAATAGGTGCTCTCCTACCGAGAGGATGACATTTGCACACTTTTAAGACAGTGAAGGAAAACTGCAGGAGGTGCAAGGAGAGACCATATGAGAGTCCAGCTGAAGAGAGGTCCAGACAGAGGACATAGCAAATGCAACGGTGCAGAGGTAGGAAGGTGCCCAGAGAGTTGAAGAAGAGCGAAGAGGGTAGTGGAGTTAGAACAAGGGAGTAAGGAGGAAAGAGATAATATGAGGCAAAGAGATAATGAGGCCAAATCGTTTAGTACCTTCTGGGTCATTGTAAAGACTTGCCCTTGCACTTCGGTGAATAGGAGAGCCACTGGATTGTTTTGAACCAAGGGATCACATGGTCTGACTTGCGTTTTAAGGGGATCACACCGACTGCAGTACTGAGGAAAGATAGAGGGGTACAAGGGAGGCAGGGACACTAGTTAGGACCTCGTGGCAGTAATCCAGGTGAAAGATGGTGACTTACCCTGCATGTTAGTGACAGTGTAGAGGACTGTTTGGATTCTGGATATATTTTGGGGGTAGAGCCAACAAAATTATCTGAAGGCTTAGCTGTGAGTGTGAGGTATGAGAGTGAAAGAATAGTCAAGGATGATTACATGGTTTTTAGCCTGAGCAAACAGAAAGGTGTCATTAGGTGAGATGGGGAAGACTGCAGAAGTTACAGGTTGGGGGCGGGGCGGGGAGAACATCAGAAGCTCAGTTTTGGAAAAGTTAACTTTAGATGTTTAGATGTGATATGAAGATTCTGTCTGGTGGTGAGTTCTCCAACCTTTTAACCCCCAAAACATTGTCTTCATTTTCAAAAGATCTGTGATCATATTCTGTGCAGGGTTACAACTATTTATGCTCATGTCTGAACATTGCTAGGACCATATAAGCGTCTTGGGGTCAGGGACCTCATTCATCTTGGTGTCCTCCACTGCTTTAGCACAGGGCTGGGCAGATGGCCTGTGCATAATAAATGCTTGTTGTTATGAATTCAACAAACATTTTGGAAGAGTTAGAGACTTAGAAGAGCAGGATGATATAGCCTAGCATCTTCCAAATTGTTTTCTCCTGAACATTAATCCCTTCAGATGTTCAGTTAAAAAACAGATCCCATGGTCAAATATGTTTGGGAAGTCCTATTTTCTACGCCTCTCTCCTTGAGCATCACAGATTGCAGTTGCATGCTAAAAGGGATTAAAAGAATTCTCCAAAATGTATCTAACTCTTGGTAAGAATTTCAGGATTATGGGGTAACTTATACAAGTGGGGCCTGCAATCTTCCATAGCACACTAGAAAGGATATTACCTTCTTTGTTTATGTGCGGGAGTCTTGTTGGCGTCTTTAGAAATCTGGCAAGTGAAGTCTATGGAGGGTAAGAACAGAGAAAAGGTGTTCGGAACTCCCCTGAGTATAGCTGCCCCGAACATGTAGGATTTAAAAAATAAATCTTTCGAAGGTATGTTTGAGCTGGTGAGATGGTAAGTGAATTCCACAGGGACCAGGTGCTAGAAAGTCTGAATTAATCTGTTAGTGAGTTGTGGAGCTGGCATTTGTCATGTGTCATATGTGTTACACATACAGGACATAAAAGAGAAGGGATAGGGTCAAGCAAAGTGGGAATAACCATGCACAAAGCTGGGATCCTCAGTAGGTGTCCTGAAAATGTTTCCTGTCCCACAGAGGAAGACAATGAGAGAACATGCCTGCTGGCTGTAGGTAGAACAGAATAAAAGAGCATTTCTCCCCTGAGAACTCTAATCCACAAACCCTCCCTCACGGGGGTTTGGGGTCTGCATTTATATTACATGTTTGACCTGAAAAACTATATGCTGAAAATTTAGTTTAAATAGTCTCAGATTGGTATTGTCCCTAGAGATTTGGAAGAAACAAATATAAATACTCTCTAGAGAGTTTCTAGAGAAAAACTCTAACCACAGGCCTGGGGAATTTCCACAGATAAGGATCCTAGAAACATGAGCTCACAACGAGAAATTAATAAACACATGAGAACACAAACCACTGTTAGTAAGAGTCAGCAGAAACAACCAACTATACAATCAGCACCACGAAGACTGCAGATATTGGAATTGACAGAGAATTCAAAGCAAAGATGTTTAATCTATTTGAAGGAGTAAGAGAGAGAATTAAGAGTGTGTTTAAAAACAACACAAACCCAAGAGATTATAAAAATGGATCAGGCAGGTTTGAAAAGGAGCTGAAAAGAACTTCTAGAAATGAAAAATCTTTATAAGTGAAGTTGAAACTCAGGGGACAGTTGGAGAGAAGGTTAGTGAATTGAAAGACAGATCTGAAAGAGACCGGCAAGAAAGTTCGAGAGTCATGGGTGGTAGAGTGAGAAGAACGGAATGTCTATTATTGGAATATAAAAAGGAGACAAAAAAGAGAGGAGGGAAGAGGCCACTCTGGAATATAATGACTGAACATTTCTCTGATTTAATTTATCTTTAGAACACCAAAACCTAAGTTCAGTAAATCTACACCCAGGGACACCATAGTGACGCATCCTTTTGAAATCGGTATTCATCAAAGAGCTCCTTGCGCAGACACGTTGGCATCTTTAGATGTCTCCATGTCTTTTTAGTTGATATCAACTAAAATTGTGTCCTGAGAATTTCTTGTTTTAGGGCCTCCCCTGTTTATTTCGGTATTCCAATGTCATCTATTCTGTTATTCCTGTAGACTATTGACAGGTGTGCTGGAAGCATCATTTTGGGGTCTAGACTTCCTTCCCTCTTGGGTTGCCCATTGCACCAGCCGCAGTGCAAAGGCTGTTGTCCTATGACACATCCTGATTTTCAGGTTTGGAGATATGGTCACTGTGCTTTCCTAGTCCATCCGCGGCACCAGGCGGATGTGAGTGATTTGAAGCCTGCTTTTCTGAAGCCTGATTCTATCTAGCGTCCCTTCCATTCACAATAGCAACCTTCAACATGACACGGCCCCTTTCTCCCAAGGTTCCCACCACTTCTACTTCCCCAATTTGTTCTTCCTTGTTGGTCCGAATTAAGTCCAGAGTAGCAGTTCCTTTCTTACATCCTTTTCTTTCTGACAGACGGAATTGTCAGCCCTGAGAGTCAGGTAGCTCAATTGGGACAGACCCCAGGGATGTATTTGCAGTAATTCACATGCCTGGAAGTAAGGAGTTTGATGTGAGCTTCAGATCAGCCAAGAAATTGGATTTATTTTGGACACTGTATCAGGAGGAAAAGGATCAGAGCTGTGGGAGAAATTGAGCTGATTGAATAGATCAGACCAGGGCTAAAGGCTGTGCTCCTTCCCCTCGACAGACGGAACACTGGCTGTAGGAGACACTGTGTCTGCTTTAGGAAGACGTCGCGCAGTGCTGACAGGCCTGAGAAAAGATGCAGACCACCTGGTGTTGGGCTGGCGGATGTCAGCCTGAGACGGAGTTGTGATGGGAGTGACCACTGCTCTCCATCCCCTGGAGCTTTTCATGGTGAGTCAGGTGCATCTTGTCAGCAGAGGGGACAGGCTGGCCAGTGGCAGGCAGCAGGAGCACTGGGGCACAGCAGAGCTCTCTGTACGAAGGTGAGAGGCAGGATGGTGGGGTGGGTTTGGGGGCTGGAGCCCCCTTCCACGCCGAGCTCTGATCAGGGATAAATTATGTGACCCCTGTGCACGTCAACACCCTCCTCTGTAAGACACGGATAATGGCACCTGCTCCGTAGGGTGGGGAGGATTCGTTTGAAGGGATGGGAAATGCACTTAATGCAGAACCAGCACAGAGTAAGGACTCAAGAAGGGAGAGAAGTACGGGGCAAGGAGGACAAGACTCCACTGGGGTGAGCAGATTCTGGGGGACGCTGTAAGAAATGGGAAAATGGATGTAGGGGACAGGCCCAGGAATGGGAGGAGGGTAGCCAGAGGGAACTGAGGGCAAGCGATGGCATCTGGATATAGGGCCCCAGGGATGCTGCCCATGGAGACAGGCCTTGGGGAGCACAGCATGGCAGAACTTGTGCCTCCTCCATGTGGGCACCGGGTGAAAATCTGAAAAAGAGAGTGGCTGCCCTCAACGTGCTTGCTCTCCAAGGAGCAGTTCTCTGGCTAGCCATGGATATCTTACCACAAAGAGAATGAGTAGAAACAGGAGAACAGGAAGAAACGAAAATCTGAGTTTATTTCCATGGAGGTATGACTGGCCCAAGCCAGCACTACCTGCTGTTGGAGGGAAAAAGTCATGGAGAGGTCTTGAGTCCATGCCCAGCTGGCAACTCCTGGGGGCCTCCGGCAGCGGGGCAAGTAGGGGCTGTCTGAACAGCTATGAGGACCAGGGTTCCTATAATTATGAGGTTTTTCTCCTATGCATATTGCACTTATAGGACTATTGCTCAAAGCTCTCAGAGGAAGACAATTTAAACAACACAACTAACTCTAGCAGCCATGCGACACCACGAGCATGTGTCCCAGAGTGAACTTGAGATGGGAGACATAAATTGATGTTTTCTTGGTTGTTCTCAAGTTTCCACCCTCATACGTCTCAGCCTTTCCTTGGTTGTGGGTGACTCTAGTGTATAAAGACACAGTTGTGTAAAGTTGTGGTTTACGTGGAAATACTTTGTTGCACATTTTTATGCTATGGATTGAAAGTTTATATCCCCCCCAAATTCATATGTTGACACCCTAATTGCCAATGTGATGGTATTTGGAGATGGGGCCTTTGGAAGGTGATTGGGGTTAGATGAGGTCATGAGGGTGGAGCCCTCATGATGGGTTTGTTGCCCTTAAAAGGAGCTCAGGGGACCAGAGCTCTCCTTTGCACATGAAACTAAGGCAAGAAGGCGTCTCCCCGAAAGCCAGGAAGAGGGCCTTCACTCGGAACCAAAACTGTAAGGAGGATATTTCTGTTGTTTAAGCCACTCAGTCTATGGTATTTTTGCTATAGCAGCTGAACTGACTGAGACACTACATCATTATGCATTGCTTTGTGTATTGTAAAATATGTCAGAGTGTAGAGGACACACAAACACATATACATGGAGAATTTAAAGAAGGAGGAGGAGGAAGAGGGGAGAGAAGGAGGCAGAGGAGAAGGGAGGAGAAGGAGGAGACTGACCGTGAAGCCTTCACCCAGGTTAGGAAACAGCTCAGCGCCTGCACCTTCAAGTCTCCTGTGTCTCCTTCCCCAGTCACACTCCCTTCTGCTCCCTCGGAGGCAACCGCCATCCTGATTTTTGTGATGATGTCATTCCCCTGCTTTCCTTTGTAGTTATTCCACCTCTTCACCTGTCACTAAATACTGTATGGCTGAGTGTTGTGTGTTTCTGGACTTCCTATAAACCAAACCAAACCGTATGCATTTTCTGCAAGTAGCTTCTTTGCCTCCCCACTGGGTTTGTGGGCTGTAGTCAGCTCGTGTCATTGTGGCGCACGGTGCCAGTGTGTAACTGCACCATCATTCACTTATCGACTTGGCTCTCGACAGACATTTGTGTGGTTTGCAATTTTTTGCCATCGTGAACAATGCTGGTGTGAGCATTCTTTATATGGCTCCTGGTGTGTGTGTGCAAGAGTTTGTCTAGGATGGCACTTAGGAGTAGTGTTTCTGGGACACAGGCTATGTGCCTGTTCAACTCTACTGGGTAATGCCAGCTGTCAAAGTAGTTGTGCGAATTTATACCCTCATTGGCAAAGAATGAGAATTTTCATTGCTCCACATCCTCAGCTCCTCACCATTATTTGCATTGTTACTATGTATATGTAATATTTAAATATATTGTATATATAATATACACAACTGCATTTTCCAGACATTGTATAATGTGTTTTATGAACAATTTAAGGAATTTGCAAGGGTAATATTGTTCATATTCAATTTCCTTTTTTTTCCCTTTGACTTTAGAATATACCTCCTTATAAAAATGCATCTCCTCTGTTTCGGGAAATTAAATTTTTTGGAGGTTACAGGAATAGTTCCGAGGGAGAAGACCCAAAGAGTTTAGTTGAAGTATGTTGCTACCCACTTTTGGTCCATGATCAATGCATCCCCAAAACACTGAATTTGTAACATCGAACAGGTTTTCCCAGCTGGCAGGGCTCAGCCTGTCCTCCTGAGCAGTTCTGGCACCTTGGAATCCAGCAGTTGTCCTCATTGAGGCATGAAAGGCCCCCTGAGGTTGGAGATGACTGGTTTTGAATGACTTAATGAAGGATCCAAGGCCACAGGAACCATGGGAACTGATTGAGATTCCAGGGACCTCCTAGAGCATTTGCCACTTTGTGTTCTATAATTGAATTACATGGCGAGGTAGAGTGTGCATAAGTATAGAGGTGTTTTTATTTGGTTGATGGTGGATGAGAGAGGAATTATAAGCATGAAGAGAATAAATGATACATTTCTTGTAGTCAACCAGAGTGGACTGAATGACACAGTAGCCCATGCATACTTTTATATTTTTTGGATTTCTTAAAATTTTTCGTTTGTCTTGATAACAGAAGCTGTTATATAAATAAAGTGTAATATGAAGCTATGATATATAAAACTGTTAAGGTGTTACTTTATTAGAAAAAAATGTAAAAAAGTTTAACATTTACTTATTATAAAGGTAGTCAGTGAGAACAATTGTAAAAATCTAGATTGACATGAGTACACAGTTGTAAATAGTAACAGGTTCCTCTATTTTATTTTGAAATTTTTTTACATGGACTTTATTTTTTAGAGCAGTTTTAAGTTCACAGCAAAACTGAATAGAAAGTACAGAGAATTTTTATATATCCCCTGAGCACATCTCCCCAACAAACCTCCCCACGATCAATATCTGGCATGGAGTGATACATGTGCTATAATCGATGAACCTACATTGGCACCTTATCACATTAGGGTTCACTTCATCGGTATTGTACACTCTATGGGCTTTGCCAAGTGTCTAATGACACGTATCCACCATTGTAGTAACTTATAGACTGTTTTAACTGCTTAAAAATCCTCTGTGCTCTGCCTGCCTATGCATCCCTTCCTCCCCTATAACGCATACCTTTTTTTTTTTTTAAGAATAGCTCCAGAGGCTTAGAATGTGGAGAGTAGGAAATTGTTATATCAAAGCTAAGTGCTAACAATATGTAACACCATTTGCATTTTCAAAAATCAAAAAACTAAAAATTCAATTAAGAAATTAAAAAGCAAGCCACAGGCTGGGATAAAATGTTAATATAATAACACACATACCTGACAAAAGCCTCATATCCAGATATAAAAAAAAAGAGCTCCAATACATTGAGAGTAAAAAGACAAACAAGCTCCAATAAATGGGCAAAAGAGTTGAAGGCATACTTCACATTAAATATTCACCTCTCCTATGACCCAGCAATTCCATACCTAGGCATCTACCTAAAACAAAGTATATATTAATATTTATAAAATGACTTGTATGAAAATATGTACAGTAGCTTTATTTATAATAGCCCCAAACTGGAGGCAACACATACATCCCCCTATAGGTGAGTGGGTAAACCAAATGTGACCTATTCATAGCATGGAATACAACTCAACCATAAAAATGAATGAACCTAGGATCTGTGCAACAACATAGAAGGATTTGAAAAACATTGCGTTGAGTGAAAGCAAACAGACAGACACAAAAGAGTACGTATGATGTGATTCCATCTCTATGAAGTTCAATAACAGAGAACAACTAATCTATGGTCATAGAAATCAGGGTGAGCCTTGATTGGAAGAGGACATGAGGCAACTTTCCAGAGTGACAGAAATAAATGTTCTGGACTTATTTTGGGTGTTTTCACATAGGCATGTAGACATTTGCCAAAACTCATCAATTTGACAGCGAAGGCCTGTACATTTCATTGTACGCAAATTTTGCCTCAATCAAAATGACCCCAAATCATCCATAAATGATCATAAGCACTCCAACTATCATTTTATGATGTTCCTTTAATGTTGTGAGTCACTCTCTGTTAGTTATGCGTGAAGATTATGCCAAGAAAGAAGATGCTCCCAGCATGGAGCCCGAGGCTTGCCTGGCATTGAACAGCTCACGGTACACATGGACAGCAGTCGAATGTTTCCTCTAACAGCCTTACACAAGGAGACTCGTGGAGATCTAAGTTAAAAAGAAAAAGAAAGCAACATAAACAAATACCCCAAGGCAAAACAATGCTCCTAATCAATGACACATGTACTGGAAGCTTCGATAGCTGTCAGATGGCAGAAATTATCCTGAATTCTAAATACAGACGATTGAACCTAACATCCTGCATTTACTTGGTCATGGTGGTGGTGGTCTTCTGTGTGCTAGCACTTACTATGCTACGCATTTTCATGCATTGTGCTTTTAAAAATGTTAATATATGTTCATAATAAGAATCGAATGTTTGCAAAGCCCCTGAAGTACCTCCCAGGTTGCAAACCACTGGCCTAGCTGCGCTCACTCTGTGTTGGAGGCTGGGGTGCCCGACTTCTGTTTATGCTAAATGGCTTTGTTAATGGCTCAACTTAAGTGTGAACAGTTTAGTGGTAATGGGGAAGCTGGCAGTCTGGGAGACTAAATGATTCCTGTTAAATTGATAATGGCTCCTCCTGGGCAGAAGCAAAGGACAGATAAATAAAGAGAGTCCATAATGTGTCCAGCAAATCTAAATCAGGTGATGTGGATTAGAACCATGATTGCAACCCATTTTGGGCTGTGTGAGTCTTGTTGAACAGCTCACATGTTCCAGCCTCAGTTTCCCTATGGGTCCTGCCTAACTCACGGGGCTAGATCAGTGCTTCTCAAACTTTAATATATGGGTCTAAGTCACCTAGGGACCTTATTAAAATACAGGTTCTGATCCAGCAGGGCTGCGGGGAAGCCTGGGGCTCTGCATTCTTAACAAGCTCCTGGGCGATGCCAACGTGGCAGGTCTGAGGACCACACTTGGACTAGTCAGGGCCTGGGAGGCTCGAACCGCTGCCTTCTGAGTGGGGCTTTCCGTGAAAATTCAATTTAAATTAAGGGCTGGGAGAAGGTAGGATTAGAGAAGAAAAACAGATGCTTTAGGACTGTGCTGTTCAACATGGTAGCCGCTAGCCCCATGTGGCTATTTAAAGTTAAATAAAGTGAAATTAAAAATTCAGTACCTCAGTCAAAATAGACACATTGTAAGTGCTCAATAGACACCTAAGGTGAATATCAGCTAATGCACTGTGTTAGAAAGCACAGCATAGGAACATTTCCTTCATCGGAGAAACTTCTGTTGTGCAGCACTGCTTTGGGGTGTTCAGGAGTCAGAACTTGACCCAGAAGCAAGGTGTCCTTTCTGGACAGTCTTCCAGAACGAAGACTCTCTTGCTCAGATTTTTCAGCCAAGCTGGGTGAAGCCAGAGACTGCATCTGTGGGTAACAGTTGTAAAGATCTATCTGGGATTAATTAGTGTCCTTCTAGATCTTTGGACCTAGAAATACTGCCCCTCTGTTCGGGTCACCTGTTGCTTGGGTTTCTGACCTCATGCACACCATTAGCTGGTTCTGTTCCCTGCACGCGTAGCAGGTGCGGTTGCAGCAGGGCGAAGCCGGTGGGTCTCCAGACTGTTCCAGACTGGGCGGAACCCTATTTCAGCGCTTCCCAAACCATATTCTGGGGAGGCTGCGGCATCCAGGCTCTGAGCTCCTTCTGTTGCTTCAAACAGATCAGCTTCACTTTTATCCGCTTCAAATGTTGGTTTCCTTGAAAGCATCCCTCTGGGAAAAAATTGGTCCCATTTTTAAACAAAGTTTCACAACCACTGATTCTAGTTCAGCCAACTCACTTTATAAAATGATGAAACCCAAGTCCAGGGAGGTGGAGGGTCAGACTTTGCCAAGGTCACACGGCCAATTAACGAGAGATGAGAAGTTGAGTCTCCTAACCTGGGTGGCGTTGCTTCCGCCAGCTCACTGTTAATTATCTTCTGGGGCTGTGTGTCTGGTGTCTGGCCGCCCCAGCTGGGCTTCTCTCCTGGAGGGGAGGAAGAGGCCCGAGGCATTTCTGATAGCACTGCTGCTCTGCGCAGGGCTCACTTTGGGGCAGTAGTGCCATTTAATTAATTGCACACTGTGGCAGCTCCCTGGGCCTTGAGGTTCTCGGGGGAATTTGGGGACAGGACACTTGCCTGCCTCCAGCCCTCCAGGTTTGTAATTGGGAGGTGGTGATCTCTGCACGGCGGGGCTTTCCAGGTGCCTGTGACTTGCCAACACCAAGGACCAGGAAAGGGTCATCCGAAGGTATTTACTGTTCCTTCTTCCTTGGGTCTGAAGTCCCAGAACTGGCCCCTGAGTCAGGCCTGAGCTCCCCGGGCTGGGATGTGGCTGATTTCTGGCTTCCATCCTGAGCTAAGAGCGTTTCCATTGTTGGCCTCATTAACTACACAGTGATGATTGCTGACTCCCCAGCCGGCTGTCTTCCTCCTTTTTTGTTTTTATAGTAGATCTTTCTTGAGCTTCTATCTGTCCCTCTGGTAACACTTCATTTCTATATCCACACGTGCTAACCATATGCCGAGGAACAGAAGTTTCTGAGCTTCTCCTAAATGATACCGATGAGGGACAGGATCCAGTTTAAGCCACTGGATGCGGAAGGGGGATGGTTAGAGAACAATGAGAGAAACAGAGCTGTGACAATCGCGTGTGCCTCTTAAATTGTATTCTGCCCCGGAGACCTGGGGCTGAGTGTTTCGGATACACAGAGCTCCTTGATTCACAAAAGTGGCCCATTTACCAGGCGTGTATAATTTAGGTGAATTTGAAATTTATTCTAAATTTAGAGATCTCTTGGCTTACTCCCAATATAATGATGATTCATTGGCATATGCATAAAGCGTGGGCTTCCATGAATCCCTAAGGGCTGCGGTCCTCAGTCCCCGGGGGCAGTGGACTGGTAGGGGCTTGGGGACCACAGGCCACAGAGCTCTTCCCCCTCCACCCCGCCGTCCATGGAAATATTGTCTTCCACAAAACTTAGGAAAGGGATGGTGCTCACAGCAGGGGGTGAGCGGCAGGCGAGCGAGCAAAGCTTCATCTGTATTTGCAGCCACTCCCCATCGCTTGCATCACCGCCCGAGCTCTGTCTCCCACCCCAACCCCCATCCCAGTCTGTGGAAAAATTGTGTTCCATGAAACCAGTCCCTGGAGTCAAAAACATTGGGGACCACTGCCTAAGGGCATTAATACTGTACATCCTGGAGGCCTTTCTCAGAGGATCTCTGTGCCTCTAGGTGTTACTATATCCCCCTCCACCTGGCCCCTACACACACACACACACACACACACACACGCGTGCACACACAGTTTCCACATCAGCTGCAACTGAGCAATTACGCCCACATATCCTCGTCCATATCTGGGGCTGATTTATATGATGAATTCTGAACTTTGAGTAGACACTGTAATAGAATTAGTCTTTTGGGGACAGAGGTATGTGTGTCTTGCATGTTCAAGGGACATGAATCACTGTGGTCAGAGGGTAGGCAGGGGCAGATTGTTTGCAGAGATGGCCACAAAAATCCGTCCACTGTGCTCTCTCTCTTGCAATGTGACTTTGCCATTTTTTTCCATTAAGAAGTAGATGGAGTCTATTTCTCTTCCCCTTGAACCTAAGCTGGCTCTATATCTTGCTTTGATCAACAGCAAAGTGGGAGAGATCTTGCAACTTTTTACCCTCCTCTCTGGGAGCCTTAAGCCACTTTGCAAAGAGTTATGGCTACTCTTCTAGAGAAATAATGTAGAGATAGAGGCCCTGCCTGGCAGCAATGCCAACCTCCAGACATGTCGGGGAGCCCATCTTGGCTTACCCATCCTCAGTGGAAGCTTATGACTGCAGCTACATGAATAGCTGCAACCAACAACACAGGGAGCAGGATGCCCAGCTGAGCCCAGCCAGCCTACAGAATCATAAGTAGTAACCCATTGCATTGTGGAGTAATTTGTTATGCAGCAGTAGATAACTGATACAAAGACGGTGGCCTTGTTCCCTGCCTCTCAGACCCTCAGCCCCCTGAATGCCTGTGAAGGCAGCAGTTCTCCTTGCAAGGCCCAAATTGCCTGGAAGCCCAGAAATTATCTTCCTAAACCTTTGGATTGCAGCCCAGCAGGTGTTTAATATCTCTCCCTGGAGTCCCCCCTTCCCTCCCTGCCTGGCAGCCTGTCCCCCACGGACTAGAGAGTACAGAGTGAGAACAGTCACAGCAGCTGGTGGGAACAGCTGTGAGACAGAAAGGCACAGTGAGGGTAATTACTTAGACGTTGGTGAGGATGTTGGGGTCTGAGGCTTCACCCATACGGCGTGTCTAGGGGGGACTCGGTGGGCACCGGGAAGGTCTCTCCTACGTCCCCCGTTCTTCAGGGAATTCTCTTGCACTCAGTGTCTGGGCAGCACGTGGGTCCCCCCCCATTCCTTGAATAAACCATGTGCTTTCTCGTCCCTTTTCCCCCACCTGGAACTCCCCACCCCTCCTGTCTACCAGGGGACACCCTACTGCATTTTAAAGACTCGTTCACACACATCCTCTCTGTGATGCTTTTTCAACCTGCCTGGGCAGAGTCAATCCATCCTCGTTCTGCTCCCACTGTGCTCTCCTCGAAACACTATTAGCTCTTCCTACATCCCGACTTGTCTGTTGGATGCTTTACTAGTTAGGATTAGATTGGAGTGAGTGTAACAGAACACTCTAAAATAACAGCCTGTTAAACAGGGTAGAAGTCTTGTTTTCACAGTCAGGAAGTCTGGGGTTAGCGAGTCCAGGGCTGGTCGGTGCCCCACGGTGTCGGGGCCGTGTGCTCTCTGTGTATAGGCTCCATCCCAAAGGCACCTGCATGTCTAAGGCAGCTGCTTGAGGTCCCGCCTACCTGTGTACATTTCAGCCAGCTGGGAGAAGGAGGGACTAAGATGGACACATCCCTCCCCTGGAAGCACATTCTTTAGAAATTGCATACCTCTCTTCCACTTATGCCTTCAGCCAGAGCTCCAGGTGAAACTGGAAAATGTGGCCTTGAATCCCAGCTAAAACTGGGAGCTGTTTTTCTAAGAAAGAGAGAGATGATTAACATAAGACGGACAATTAGTGGGTTTTGTCAAAAAACTCTTTTTCTCATTAGAATGACCTTCTTGAGGCCAGAAAACACACCCCATTCATCCATGTTTTCCCCACAACGACCAGCTTTGTGCCCGGGACGGGGTAGGTGCTCAATGAACAATGACCCAGCAAGTCCCCTTGCTGGCTTGAGGCCAGTTCCTCTGGAAGAGGTAACACAACTCGTTGTCAGTAACTCGGTAGAAATCCGTCTCTGATCTCCAAGTTCTGCCTTCATCCTTCCTTTTCCCCATTTCTCTCTGGCTTTTCCACCCTGTCCTCCTTTCCTCCCAGGGCTCCAGGCCCTCAGGCTGTTATTCTCAAACCAGCTCACACACCTGCACAGGCTGGTCAGGGGCAGGAGCCGGGGAGAGCCGAGAGCCGTGGGCTGTGCTGCCCCCCTGGGTGGAGGAGACGGTGGGGCGGGGTGTGTGTTTGAACTGGAAGTTAGAGGATTGGTTCTAGTTTCAGGTTAGCCACCAGGTAAATCTGTGACTCTTATCAATGATGTTGACTATGTTTACCTTGATTTCTTCATGTGTAAAATAACAGAGATATACACTATCCCCATGCTGGGGGTTCAAAACATACGAAGGCATGTGAAAGACCTCATGTATTTTATATGCATGTGTGTACATATATGTACAAAATAAAGTTGCAAAGTATTATTATACATGCATGTGACACAGCAAAGCGAACAAGCAAACACGAACATTCCTTGCATTTTCCTCCACTGCAGCTGGTTTCCCGAACAGGGTAGCCTTGAACTCCACCTTCTTTGTCTTCCTTCTGTGTTTGCTCCTGGGCTGCTTGTGCTGCAGCTCAGAACTGAGAAGCCCCTCTTGGTCCTGGGTGTTCCTCCCGGCCATCTCCACCCATGGGCCGGGATTGACAGATGCTGCTGTCTCTGGGCTGAGATGGGGAAAATGTTTTCTCTGGTCGGACCTGGAAGTCTCCCTGCCGTTGGCTTTCTTGGGGGTCAGAAGCTCGACAGATGTGAACTAAAGGTAGCCTGCAGGGCCCTAGGGGTGCACTGGGCCAGCTATCTACCCTTTGAATGTTTTTAGGGACTGCATAGCCTTCGAAGTATATTTAATGTGTTGTAAGAGTTTAGAGAAATGAAGAGGAAAATAAATGGATGAGTGAAGTCTTGGAGAGCTGTGAAGACCGTGCAGGCAGATGGGCCGGTTGTCCCCAACCCCTTTGCTCCTTGCTCCCATTACCTGGGGGATGTGGCAGAGGGGGAGAGAAAGGAGCCCTCTTGGAAAGCTGGTGAGCATCAGGAATGGTCCCCTAAGTGCCACCCATGACTCTCCTGCAGGCAGTGCAGTGGGAGCCTTTACCCAGCCCTGACTGCGCTGGGACACTTAGGCCGGGCAGCCCACCTCGCTTTGCTCGTGCTGCAGATGACCATGTTCCTACAGAAGGAGGGGGGAGCAAA
The DNA here is from genome assembly GCF_041146395.1 of Eulemur rufifrons. NCBI lineage: Eukaryota > Metazoa > Chordata > Mammalia > Primates > Lemuridae > Eulemur > Eulemur rufifrons. The sequence goes on from NC_090994.1 coordinate 9,322,979, forward strand.
GAGAAGACAAGGAGCAGGGGGTGTCCGGAGGAAAGCAGGGGTAACATTATCACATTGCAAAGCACACCCTGCCACAGTGCCCTGGACAATCACTGGAGGTGAGCTGCTGACTTAGCCAAGAGTGTCCCCGCCACCAAAGCAAAGAGGAAAACACAGCAAATGGTAAGACTTACAATGTCCACAAGAAACATCAAACGCCTACTCCCATCCTATGTGCTCCAGAGAGCATAGTGTTTTCTGCCACGAAATGGGTTCTTCTAAAGGGTTGACTGTGTCGCCCTTGAACTCATTGCTGTTGTGCATGTTAGGTGACCCCTCCTGGTTTGTCCCTCAAAGGGCATGAGGCCAATTCCAGTAGAAAATAATGTAGGGAACAAAGTCCCACAATTTTAACCTGGAACAGGGACCACGCCTGTCCTTTGTGGCTCTCCTTTTTCCTCAAACCCCTTTGCTTGGGTATTTCCCCCTTGTCGGTTCGTTAAAGCTCAACAGAAGCAAGAAATATTCCTGATCTAGAAAGTGAGGCCAAAACGGAGGATTTGGTCTCTCCTTGGGAGCTCTGCAAGAGAGAAAATAGAGGACTCCAAAGATTTCCATTTCTGTGTTGTCGAGGGGTGGGGCTGGGGAGGATTTGGTCTCTCCTTGGGAGCTCTGCAAGAGAGAAAATAGAGGACTCCAAAGATTTCCATTTCTGTGTTGTCGAGGGGTGGGGCTGGGGAGGGCTGGAGCATTGTGAGCTGTAGTCCTCTGTCCCCACCTTGCACCCTGCTTATCCCCCTTGTCACTGCTTCCTCTGGGTCTTGACTCAGGATGGGAGCTGGGAGGAAGACCTTGGGTGTTGCTAGATGGGGACAAGCTGCTCCGCCCAGGCTGGCCAATCCCTGGGGCAGGAAGCTCTGTGCTGCAAAGAAGCCCAAATCCTGGCCCCACTGATAGGTGGGAGAATTGTAGCCTGAACATGCTACTGGAGCAGATGTGGGCTCTGGAACGTCCTTGAAATGTAAAATCGTGAGTATAAAAGGAGCTCAGGGACCAGCAGGCTCCACCGAGAGGAGTTAATTATGAGGCCAGTTCCACTAGATGAAACAAAGAGACCACGCTGCATAAACTGCTCCCTGCCAGCTCTGCCGGTTGATAGCCCCGCTCCCTCTCCGGCCCTGGCCCGGCTCAGGGTTGCCAGGGGTGGGCAGAGGGACGGGGAGCTCATGGCCGGGGTAGAGAAGAGAAGTCCAGCAGACGCCAAGACAGAACAGGGAGGGTTTAAAGCAACGGGGTCAGGAGGACAGATTATCTGCACTAGGAGGGTAGGGAACAGGGATAGGAGGGTGGATGGAAACGAGGGGAGAAGGAAGAGCAGAAGGGCTCGGGGGACAGGCAGGGGCAACTGCAGAGGAGGGAAGGTTGACCTGGGGAGAAGGAAGCAAACTGGGAGTAAATCTGGCACAAATTCATGTAAGTTTTGGGAAGGGAATCCAAATATGTCACAGAGGAAAGTGCTGGAAAAGCACTTAATGTTTCGGGAATGTTCCTGGCCTTTTAGCCATTAAAGAAAAGGCGAGCTGGACGGCCCTCTTTGCTGAAACAGTTTTGTCGCAGTGGATGCTGCAGCCCAGGTGACAGAAGTCGGCTGCCAGGACCTGCCTGTGGCTGTGAGAGCAGCATGCAGAGGGCAGCACGCCTTCAGGGGGGGACCTGGGGTGGGGAGTTGGGACAGAGACACAGCAGGAGACCAGACAGGTCATTTGACTCTCTATGCCTCAGTTTCCCCAAAGGTAAAATGGGAACTATAGTGACTCTCATACTTACCTCCTTTTGCTTCTGCAAAGACCAAGTGAGGCAATGGTTTTCTTTCCTTCCTCCTCTACTGAACAAACCTTTATGGAAAACTCATTTGTACCAGGCACCCTGAGGAGTGCCAGGGCTACACGGTGACAAGACAGGGTCCTTTTTCTCAAGAAGCTCATTCTCTTGGGGGGCACCTATATGGACAGATCTTAAAGTTCAATGAGATAAGTATTAAAACAGCAACATATGTAAGGCCTTGCCGTTACCCACGCTGGGATCAAGGCCAAGTTCTGCCCCTGCAGGACTGCATGACCTAGACCTAGCATCAACATCTTCCCCAAGAACATCCTTCATGTCACATTCCTGCTGCACCAAACTGCTTGTGCTTCTCTGTGGACAGCTGGGCTGGTCCCCCTGCACCTTGGTTATATTGCTTTTGGAACCTGACGTGCCTGTCTTCTTCCTCGCTGATTGTCTTGACTCTGTCTTCCAGACTGGCCTCATTTATCTCCTCCAGAGAGAACCCTGGACCCCTTACCCCTTGCCACCCCAGTCTACGTTAGGCACCTCTCATGTTGTTCAAAAAATTCTTTTTTTCACAACTCTTTCTCCCATTCCATAGATGCAGAGGGAAGGGGGCCCCCAACTTACTCATGCTTGTTTCTCAGTGGACAATGAATAGTGTAAGAAACATTTCATAAAAGCCTATTGGATACAACTGAGTTGCTCTGACATCACAGGAGAAAGACAGATGGAGGAGGCAGAGAAGCCATCCAAGAGCTGAGTTTTGACATATGGATAGAAGTTTAAGGATGAGAAAAAGGAGAGAAGAGTGTTCTGGTCAAGAAATGTGTACATAGAGGCAGGGGGTGTGACACTGGGTGGTGTGGTCCAGAATGTGACTTGTGTGGGCTGGAAGAAGGGCAGCTGCAAAACTGAAGGGTGTAATGGTTAATTTTATGTGTCAACTTGCCTGGGTCATGGGGTGCCCAGATATTTGGTCAAACACTATTCTGGATGTGTTTTTGCGAGTGTTTCCGGATGATATCAACATGTGAATCAGTTCATAAAGTAAGGCAGATTGGCCTCCCTCGTGTGGGTGGGCCTCATCCAATCTGTTGAAGGCCTGAATAGGACACCAGGGCCGAGTAAGAGGGAACTCCTCCTGCCTGACTGCTGGGATGTTGGTCTTTTCCTTCCTTTGAATTTGCACTGAAACACTGGCTCTTCTCAGGGCCTTGAGCCTGCTGAATACTGGGCGGGAACTTACACCATTGGCGCTCTTGGGTCTCCAGCTGGCCCTCCGGGGAGGTGCTGAGAGCCCAGTGCACTTTCTGCTCGAATCACCCCATCTGACCCAGCATGTCATATGTGACAGGCTGGACTAGGTGGCCTTCAGCATCCCATTACACCCATGGAAAAAGCTAAATGAGAGAAAACAAAGACGGAAGGGTTGTCACAAACCACTGGGTAAAGAAGAGCCAAAAGGCAGAAGGAGTTTGAGGTGGGAGAGTGTTGGCTGCTATGGGGACCAGCTAGTTTCTTTAAAACGAGCAGCAAGATCTGTCCCCAAAGGCACCCCCCTGCCCTGTGCACCCTTCCTGCAGGGTCCCAGAACACGCTCTGCCCCCTGGCCACGTCCATCTGCGCCCCAGTGCTTTGCCCGGGTGGGACGCAGGGCTGGCGTAGGGGCTTCCTCCCAGCTTCCCAGCTGCGTGGGTTCTCCCCGCTCAGGACCTGCCTGTCCCGTGTCTGGGTCTCCCGCACTGTCCCCTGGTCACAGCTGTGCCTCCACTGCCTGACAAACTGCCTGACACCACGCGAGTGCGTTGTGGTTGTTGGATGAGGCAGTGGGAAAGTAGGTGGACACAATGGTTCATCTTCTGAGCACTGAGGCTGTATCTGTTTTTCTGAGTCACTTCCTCTGTGAAGGGACAGATAGAACTGGATCCACTTGAAGCAAAATTGTCAGGTGGAAAAGGTTTGTCCTCGATGATGGCCCCAACCCTCTATTCGGGTGGGTTTTACCCTTCCTTCATCTACCCGTGCTTCCAGGCTTGGCTTTAGGAGTGATCCCACATGCGGAGTGACCCTACCAGATGTAATAATTTAGAAAAACACTCACGTGGGAAAGGGCCTTGCTCGAACTGAGGGAGTGAATCAGGTGTTATGGTGTCACCTTGTAGCTCCTACCTCTGCCCAGGAGCAGGCTGGTCGGGACGGAGCTGGCCGGTGAGTTCTTTGACAGCAGGTACCGGCGACCCTCAGCCCCTGCCTCAGGGCTGTGCACAGGCGGGACAGGCAGGAGGCGCCCCATGAAGGATTTTGAATGAATGCACGAAGCCTCCATTTTTGAATGAATGAGTTGTGAGTCCCCGACTTGCTCCTGTATCTTAACTTCCGCCCAAATACTCCGGCTTATTTTTTTCCTGCCAAAAATGTAAATCTTTGAGATTCTTAAGCATCCTTGAATGAAATTTTCCTTTTCCGGGTATTGGAAAAATGTGATCCAGCCGGGTACCTAGAGAGGTGCTCGCGGTTCTCCTCGGAAACCCCACATGGGATAAATGATGCTAATTTATGCATATTTACAGGCAACTAGCTCCATACCCCGGTGAGCTACATAGCCTTGTAAGTTCAAAGTTAACCTTCCAACAATAGGAACAGAATTTTAATTGAAAAAGGTAATGCAGGCATCTGGCAGATGTGGTTTGTTTAGGGGGACATTCTATTAAGGAGTCACGGAAATGACTCCGTAGCTGTTGTAACAGATTCTTATTTAAATGAGATTTCACTTTCCTTTTTTTTTAATAAAGGGAAAATCGCCCACGTTTGCAATGTTTTTCAGTGAACTGAGATTTCTTTCTCCTTTTTAAAAAATTATAATTGATTTATTTTGCCATGCAATTTTACCTAACATTCACAGGCTCATTCGAGTAAATTATTCATCAGCATTTTTTTTTTTTTGGTTTTACTGAGACACCAGCCCGTGCCTGCCTGGAGGTCCATTGGCTTCCTTCTTGCCACCAAAATGGAGGAACACGGTCCAGCCCCTGTGAACAGCGTGGTTCAAAAGCCAAGGCAAGTTGCTCTCAACTAAAGCCACAGAAGACTAGCTTATTAGTAGGGACACTTGGCGGATCCCATCTCTAATGGGGCCTGGGAAGGGAGGAGTCAGAAGACAGCCCCACTAGTGCACAGGTGACCCGTGACTATCCTCGGGTGGCCTTTCTAGCAATCAGGTGCTGTACAAAGTCAGGTCCATTAATTTGCATACACAAAAGAGGGAATATTTATTGATTTGTTGGATAAAATCATTTGGTGGATAAAATCATTTCTCTGGATCCTGCTTTGCGAATTCAGATTCGAGCTGATCGCAGATGTTTCACAGTGGCTGTGAAAGTGCAAAGATCTTACAAATGTAAGCCCCAAACTGAGAGTTACTATAAACACCACCTCGTCAGCACTGAGGGCAGAAGGGGCTCTTTGGGGCTGTGTTGTCCATTCCCGGCCTCAAGCCCTCTCAGCCATATTAGCGGGCAAGGATGAGACAAAAGATCCCACCAACTGGGGTGTGAGCTCCTTGCTCACCCTTGGCCTAGGCGGGATGGTGCTCTCTGGGCTTTTGCGGTGAGCAGGGATCTTCTCAGAGGAGCCCTGAGCTCTTGAGAGGACAGCAGGGGCAGAGAGAAGCTGCAGCCCACTCTGGGTCTTGCTCTTGCACCAACTGTCACTTCAAGGTGGCTGTGCCTTCTGGTTTATTCCCGGGTGAGCAGCGAAGGGCGCCTTCTCTCCTCACCGAGGAAAAAGTCGGGTCCCTCGGGGACTGGCTGGCAGAATGCCCGCCCCAGAACAGCTGTCAATCGCTAGAACAGCCCCAAGATCACCGTGTTCCCCACAGGGCTCTTTTATTATTATTTTAAATATTAATAGAACTAATTAAATATAGAGGTGGGCTCTAGCTCTAATCTGTGGTTGCTCATCTCTCCTCCCCTCCCTCCTGCCTTCCCACTGTGCCCGCGTGTGTATTGTCAAAGCGTCGGGTGAGGAGGGAAGGAGAGAGCCAGGCCAGATAACGCGGCATTGGTATGCCGGGCGAAGGCTGCAGACACAAGGGACTTCTTTTAATCCAGTCCATTAATCAATTTCTCCGTAGAAATTGAATTAACTGTCTTTCATCAACATCACATCCCAGGACATGAAAACACTATGTGCCCACAGGAATGCAGATGCAGCGGGTGCGGCCCCTCCTTTGCAGGTGGACCTGTGGGGCTCCCGTTCTGTGGCTACGGTGCATGGAGAGGGGCAGGCCTGAGTGTCAAATGGGGCTGGGTCCACCTTGAACTTGAGATCCAGGGGAGCCCTCAGAGCAACTGCTGTGTTTTGCTTTCATTGCTCACAATCCCTTAGAAGGACTTTCTACGCCCATCGCTTTTTTAACCTAAACACATTTGCCATTGAATATTGCTCACACTGTGATGTTTTGTCTTTGGTCTTGAGTTGCACAAAAAACCCAATCGCCCGTGCCCTGCTGCACCTCCAGCTGAGTGCTCTGTCCCCCACTGGGACAGGGCTCTTTCACCCAGTCAGCAGGCTCTGGCTTGCACCGGGGACTCTATCCACGCAGGTGAGAAAGGATCTCGCTCAGCCTTTGAGAGGAAAATTCAGACATTCCCATTTATTTATTGCTTTGACAAATAAAAATTGTATATATTTACGACGTACACTGTGAGGTTTTGAAATATGTGTACATTGTGAAATGGCTAAATCAAGCTAATTGACATACGCATCACCTTACATATTGATTTGCAATGAGAACATTTAAGTCTATGCTCTTAGCAATTTTTAAGTGCACAATACATTGTTATTAATAGTAGTCACCATGTTATACAATAGACCTCTTGAACTTATTCTTCCTAACTGAAATTTTGTACCCTTTGACTGTTATCTCCCCATTTCTCCAACCCTCCATCCCCAAGCCCATGATAGCGATGATTCTACTTTTTGCTCTATGAAGTAGGTACTTTAGATTCCACAAATAAGTGAGATCATGGAGTATTTGTCTGTCTGTGCCTGGCTTATTTCCTGGGCATTTCTATATGTGCATGGAGATGCAGTTCCAGGGAGAGGCCAGACGCAGGGGGTGTTCCATGGAGATGTGTGTGAAGCACGATCACTGTGCCCTGGTCACCAACTTGTCTGCGTCTGGTGAGACAGGACACCCACATACGACAAGGTACATGAAGTAGGTTTATTACTTGCTTACAGGCAGTAAGACATTACACAACAGCATCCTAGGAGTTATTGTGAGCTGGTCTCCCAAAGCTTAGGAAAGCCGCTGGGGGCAGATGGAATCTCACCTGTGTGTCCCCCACATGCGCCACAGCTGAGGGACCCTGGAACGCAGTCTGCCCTGGGTTTGATACTCTGGGGCAACAGGAGTCGCTGGGCTAAAGTGTTGAGGGACATCCTGTTCTGGGGGGCAGGGGACTGGAACAGAATCTGGGCTGTTCTGGGCAGTCCTCCCTTATCTCAGGATGTTGCAATCCCGGAACATTCTGTGCTTAAGAAATACCAGCAAGAAAGGGGAGAGAACTGGGTCTGCCCAAGGCCACCCAGAGAACTGTCCCGTAATTTGAGTATTTCATTCATTTAACCAGTTAGCTAATAGATACTTATTGACTGTCTGTGGGGTTCCAGGGTCTTTGCTATGTCTCAAGGGCACAAAGATAGATAACCAATAGCATTGTCATCCTTGAGAAGCTGATAATCTATTGTGGGGGGTGGAACTGGTAGAACAAGAGTTCACAACACACCAAATACATATTAAAATAGAAGTTTCCAATTTATGGGTTGGAGAGGAAGCAGTGATTACTTGGCTTGAGGGAGCCTGGGAAGGCCCCAGCAAAGACATAGGGTCTGGAAAGGGAAGCAAACCATTTGCTGCAGGGAGAAAGGGATTGGAAATAGATTCCAGGAGAAAGAGTTGTGTTCCCTCCCTCATTCCATTCTCCATACAACAACCAGATAAAAATATGGTAATGCCATTCCCATGCTTACAGCCCCAGAATAATATAAAACATCCTCTACCAGGGAGACCTCTCCCGCCATACTTGGTACTGGTCACCCCAGTGAAGATCGGTGTGGCTTCACCATGCTGGGACCAGCCTCAGGGGCTGTGCACCTGCTGTACCCTCTGCCTGGAAGACTCCCCCCTCGCTCCCCTGTCCCTGCCCTGCCACTGCCTGACCAAAGCCCGAATCCTACTCATCCTCCGGGCATCTGCAGGGAATCCTACTCATTCCCTGGCCTCCCCCCAGTGTGGGTCAGTCTCTCCAGTTCCATCTCTGCACAACAGCCTGGCCTTTCTTCCCAGAAACAATTATAGTTGTAATTATTGTTTAAAACCCGTGTCCCCTCCAGACTCTAAGTGGCAAGAAAGAGGAGACTGTATCTGTTTTGATCACTTTGATAGTGTCAGGGCCTGGCCCACGGTCGATGCTTAATAAGTGCTCCATAAACATTTGCTGGTGAGCGAGCGGAGGGCTGACGCGGCCCGAGGCTTGTTTGGGGGAAACGGTGAGTGTGGCCTCGTCCCCGATGAGCCTCGCGACGTGAGGCGCGGTGAGACTGCACGTCAAGCTAACGGGTTTGGACTTTATCCTGTAGGCAAAAGGAGCCGCGGAAGGCTTATAAGCAAGAGAGTGACTTAATCTGATTTGTGTTTTAGAAATATAACTCTAGGGCGACTGATCCCAGAGTTAACTACCCAGAGTTGGCTCTTATTTGATTTTCCAAGTTCTCACTTTTCCAGTTAGGCTAAGCGAGGGAAAGCAAGTGTTGGGTTTTAGGGGCGGGCAGGTTCGTAGCTTGACAGGGGCACATCGGCTTCTGCCTGTACCACCCCCGACCCCTCAAGCCCTTTAGAGGTTCCTCGTTACCCACAGCTCGATTTTGAGGCACACTTGGCACCCTGCCCCGCTGCTCATCTCCCTCTTCCTGGAGAGTCACCCCCCCCCAACCCCTGTCTTTGCTTTTCCCAAGACCTCCTGTCCTTCTCGGTCTAGTTCAACACACACCACTCCCTCCACGGAGGCTCCCTGACCTCTGCAAGCCACCTCGCTCTCTGGAACTCAAAAATCGGTCTTGTTCTCTGCCCTTCAAAGAACCACAGGACCAGGCTATGGAAGTCATTACTAGGGCCCATCTCCTTTTGTAACAGGAGGGGAAACTGAGGAGGAATGAGTTGTTAGGGTCACGCAGCTAGGGGACGGCAAAACCAGTACCAGGCTCCCGACAGCCTGACCTGAGTCCTTCACTTTTCCTGCTACACGTCACTGCCTAACCTGGCCCCAGCACAGGTCTCTTGTATTCTTACTAGGACATTAAATATGAAATGTCCGATTCGAATCAAAAGTGTAGTTCATTATATCTCAAACAGGAAGCAGTACAATTAATCAAAGTATGTGCCTAAACTATCGACACAGTTTTGCCAGTTTTGCTATCTTACCGGTGGCTTGTCTATGCCCGCAGCAAAGAAGCCTGGAGAGTGAGTGGTGATGAAATTGCAAAAGGTATTTTCCACAGCTTGTTGAGAGTTGAATGTTTTTCCTTGCAAGAAGTGGTCCAAAGCCTGGACGAAGTGGCAGTTAGTTGGTGTAAGGTCTGGTGAATATGGTGGATGACAGAGAGTTTCCAAGTCCAGCCTCTAGTTTGAGCAGCGTTGTTTGTGTGACATGTTGTTGAGCGTTGTCTTGCGAGAGGATTGGCCTGTCTCTATTGATCAATCTCGGCTGTTTAATTGCAAGCATCCTCATCATTTCATCCAACTGGTTGCAGTAGACATCCACTGTAATCTACTGACCAGGTTTCATGAAGCTGTAGTGGATAAGACCAGTGCTGGACCACCAAACACACCATTAGCTTTTTTGGATGAATATTGGGTTTGGGACTGTGTCTTGACACTTCATCTTTATCCAACCATTGTGCCAAATGCTTGTGATTGTCAAAAAGAATCCGTTTTTCATCAGACATAACAATATGGTGTAGAAATGGTTTGCCTTTATGTCGTGATGGCAAAGAAAGTCAAGCTTCGAGACGGCTTCTCTTCTGATGCTCGTTTAATTCAGTTGGTGCAAGGTCTGAACCCATCTCTCCAGCTGCTTTACCTTGCCAATTTATTTCAAATGGTCCAATACTATTGGAATAGTAACCTCAAACCTCTCTGCTAATTGACTTTCCAGCACAAGAGTGATTTCTGCAACAAAATCATAAGTTCCTGGAAGACCTGGAACACAGAACATCTCATTTATCTGCGTATAAATTTCATTTGTCTGTGCATCTGCCACATAGCAGTTATTTAATAAAGTATTGTTGACTTGAGGCATTTCAGATGAATAATGTTCCTTGCTCTCCATTAGGGTCTGCTCTATTCATTAGGGCACTGATGACTTGGGGACAAGACCACTGATCTAGAAGCACAAGGAAAAAGCCCAAGCGGGGGGTCTGATTGTTGAGGGTGTGTCTTTATGTCCCTAGAAGGCAGGTCTGGAGCACCATCTGCTTATGCCCCAGCGTCCTCAGAAGGAAGAGATCTGTGCTGGTTAAACTCCACTCGCCAACCCCCTCCCCTCCCCGTGTCTGTGTCCTGGAGACCGATGCACCTGCATGAAGTCACCTGCATTCTCCTGCCGTGCGGTAGACTCTACCAGCTCCGTCCCTCCCGCCTGCCTGTCTGTGGCTTCATTCCTACAGACAGCCACTGCCCGGTGGCTGCTTTGTCAGCTTCCTCCATGGAACTCACAGTCTAGTGAGAAAGAGAGACGCATGACAAATTCTCCACTGGGAGTGCGGGCAGGGGACAAGGCGGGGGTGTCAGAGGTGGCTGGGTGTGGAAGCCACCAGCCACAGGCTGCCAGACTGGAACAGACCCCGATGGGGAAAGAGCTCTGGCTTTGGAGGAGAAAGATGAACTTAGGGGGCGCTGGGCTTTGCAATTCCCCTGTGAGCCTCGCTGGTGAACTGGGAGAAACAGCACCTGCTTGCTGGCTCATCGTGAGATCTGAGTGAGCTGCCACAAGCACACTGCGTGGGCAACGGGCTCTTCGGTGAGCGGCACCTTAGCAGGCTTGTGCTTCCTGTAGGTCCCAGGGGGTCACGGTAGAGGACCTGGCACAGCAGAGTCAATGTGCAAACGTTTGATGAATGAATAAATGAGTGGATGAAAGGAGAGGAGAGAGTGGCAGTTGCTCCCGTGGGTACCCGTGCTGTGGGGCTTGCTGCCCTGGAGAGGGTGACATGAGAGCGGGGTGCCGAGCACCGGTGGCAGCATATGTGGGAAAGAGTCCCCAGCTCCGTGCTCCGTGGGGACAGACTGCTCCCGCACAGGGAACCAGAGGGACATGGGGCTGGGACCAAACAGACGTGGCTTAAATTAACTGGTGCTTCTGGAGCATTCAGGCTTATACCTTTAACATAAATTCAGCCTAGTTTATTTATTTCATTTGGTTAAATACCAAGACAATAGAGGGTGGAAGAGACCAATTTCCCTAGAAATATGACTTTTTCTCCCCCCCCTTTTTTTTTCTTCTTTAGAAACCCTGGGCAACTGACCTAGTTTTTTATTCCTTTTGAACTCCACGGAGGCAGATTCTCTTCAAAGCAGGGTTGTAACATCAGGTTCTTTGCTTTATGTGGGTCAGGATGACTCTCCCAGTTACTAAAAAGGAAGATGAGCCGTGCACGCCATCTTTCAAAGCCGCCGGAGTGCTCAGAGCTCTTTTGGAATTTTCTTGATTGGCTTCCTCCCAAGCCCTGAGTGCTTAAGTCACGGCACTTAGCAGGACCAGTGTGGCAAAGGACACGTTTGCTAGGTGTGCTACTAAATGACTTTTAGAAAGAGCCGAGGGAGACAAAGCATTGCACTGGGGTGCGGTGGCTGAGTTCCCTGTGTCCCACACATCACGGGAAGAAGAACACCTGACCAAGATTGGGGGCGCCGGTCCATGAATGGTGTGAACTTGGAGTAGTCACAACCTTCTTTGTGATTCTTCATCTGAAAGGCGCCAAGAGCCCTTTGCCCCTTTGCTGCTCTTAGGGTGAGGGTGGAAGGGAATCTTGCAAGGAACTCTAAAGTTAGAAACCTCCTCCCTCCTCCCAAACAATGCTAATGTTTTCTTGCTGCCCCGTCCCTGAGGGAAGCAAGGCTGGGTGAGTACACAGGGACATGTGCAGTCTTCTCCCGGTGTCGTGTGAGCTATTCTGGATGGCTGGTTTTCTCCCAAATCTCTCGAGCGCTGGTGTGCCCCTAGCTTGAAATTTCATCATTAGAAAGTCATTCCTTTGAATGGGACATTCCTGTATTCAGGGCTTTGGGGTTAAAAGGAATTTGGGTTATTTGAAGAGGAGCTTAGTTTATCAGACTACTTTCCAAAGAGGCAGCTGGCTGAGGACACAGTGAACCAGGTGGATGCGTTCTGAAAAGTGCTGATGGGGCAGGCAGGCGGAGGTGGGGTTCTGGGTAAGACCCCATTCCTGCAAGTGAGCAACGTGCGCCAATATCCCAATTGTGCTGAGGCCTGGAGGGCCCTGTTTGCATTCCTCTCGTAGGAAGTTGAACTTGATGTTCAACTTCAGGCTCCTCTCTCCTACTTTTACTCCCTTTTCTAGGACCCTACACTCACTGAGAACCTCGGCGAGCCCCAAAGCCCAGCGCAGCCAGGGCGTGCACCTCATCCCAGCACCCCATATGCAGGCCTGTGCCCAGCTCCCTCCCTGGCAGCCCAGGTGTGTTTCCGCTCTCTCCTAATGCAAGGTTCTTAGAGACGGCGGCGGCGATTACACATTTTAAGAAATAACAGGAGCACCGAGGCAAGGACTTTTATCGCAATATGAGCACTGTAATTTCAACCTTTTAGGGCAACCAATCTATGGAATCAAATCCAATAGGGAGGATGCGGAGTTGAGTTTCAGCCGTGAGCTGCTGTTGCCTGGGAAGAGGAATGTTCTGCAGAGACTTGGCCTGGGAGCGAGGATGTCCCCCTCCAGGGCTCAGTGCTGTTAGGAACAGAAACGGTAATTCCTGCAGCTGAGCCAGTGAACAGAGCCCTGGAAGGCGAGCTCCGTTCTACTCACTCGATCACACGTGGATATTGCTTATTGCTTTCTATGGGCCTGCGCCTTGTGAAGTGTTGGGGAAACTCTGCCTCCACCAGCACTAATACTATATCTGCAGTTAGTAATACTGGCTAGGATTATTGAGTGTTTACCAGGAGCAATGCTAAGGACTTTGCACAGGTGGTTATAATTCGTGTTGAGACCAACTCCATGATGTAGATGCTGTCATTAGTCCATTTGTACACATAAAGAAACCGAGGCTTAGAGAGGTTACCCTGATTGAGGGGTAGCGGCTTGAGAGTGTGAGAACAAGGGTCTCATACGCAGAGGACCCGAGTTGAGAGCCAGCGTTGACCACCATGTCTCTTCAGCGATGACGAGCACTGTCCTACGGTGTTGCGTTTCCTGGGGGGAATAGGAAAAGACGGATGTAAATAATTACAACGCCTGTGGTAGCTACTGTCAGCTTGCACAGAGTTCTCTAGGGGCATTCACTTATTCACTCAAGAAACACTTCTGGAAAGTAGCAGGCTGCATGCCGGAGACGTGGGGGTTACGGGAGTGAACCCCAAGTGTTTAAAGACTCAATTTCTGATTTCATAGAGATTATGGCATCAGCACGGAAGACAGCTATGAATGAAAGAGTCACACAAATACGTGTAAATTTAGTGATGATATAGTGACTAACTTCCCAATGGGCTCAGAGAAGGCTTCAAAGAGCAGGGCACTTTTGGTCTGGTCCCAAGCGGGGGATGAGTTTCCAGATGGGGAGGGTGTTGCAGGCATGGGAGAGAGCACGTGCAAGGCTGCGAGGTGTGGAAGAGAGGAAGGTGTTTAAGGAGTGATGAAAATTCCAGCGGGCCAGGCCGGATCCCAGGGCGTGTGGACTGCTAGGTGGGGGTCTGCTTGCGAAATGCCTTGTTTCCCAGGCAAGGAGCCACGGCGCTTCCTCACATGGAGCTGGAGGTAGGTGCTCACAGAGCGTGGGGTTGGGGATGTGCGTGTGACAAGGGGGACACTGGGTGTTTGAAGCAATCGCCCATCCCGTCGGGATATAGGGTGGGGAGGAGGAAGTCCCACACTCACCTCTTCAAGTTGCTCAGTTGAGGAGGAGCACTCAATTCAAAGACAAGAACATTACAAGGGTAAGGGTGGAATTGTGGCTGGAAGGAGCTTCAGACATCTAGTTCAACCCCCTTAATGCACAGACGGGGAAACTGAGGTCCAGAAAGGGAGAGGAAACTTTACTGAGAACAAGGGACAATGATGAGGCTTCAACCTACGTATCTTGGAGGTCAGTCCACTGCCTCTTCTAGTTAATAAACGAACTAATTAATGAATTCATCCAACACTTACTGAACCCCCACCATGTTCCTGGCACATTTGACTTTGGGGTTATTAGACATTTCTGAATGATAAGAGTAGGTCCTAAGCCAGAGGGGAACCTTTTTTTTTTTTTCTTTTTAATGCTCTGGGCTTTCATTTCTCATCTTCAGGGCTTCTACACGTGTGTGTCCTGCCTGCACCTTCAAACTCAACATCCCCAAATCAAACTCATAATCTTAACCCTCAAACCTACTCTGCTTCCTCATTTTCTATTTCTATTGAAGGAACTACAACATTGCCAGTTACCTGGTCTAACAATCTCAAGACATGGCACATAGAACATGACACTAGACACTCATTTAGGAGGAAGAAGAGATGGTTGTTCTAAGAATGTACGTGTTGGTCCAGTGGGTGTGGCCACAGGAGGAAAAGAGAATGAGGCTTGGCAGGAAGAAGTTTCTCCTACTCAAACTCTCAGACTTCCTGCAGGGGAGGGTCACCGCATGCCGTCAGGGTCACAGGGGCAGCACCAGGTTCTGGCCAGTTGACAGAAGCAGGAGCAAAGGAAAACCTGAGCCAGAGCCTGTATTGGGGTTTCCATGGGAAAATCAAGGTAGAGAAACGTAAACGATCGAAATTGGGTAGCGTGAATAATTGGGGTGGGCTTTGGGCTATTGGGTGGTCTCCAGTTGCCTTGCACCTGTCCCTGGGCTGATTCAGGGAAGGAGAAATGTTGGCTTGATGTGTGAGAGTTGAACAAGGAGGTGGTGTGGCTGTAGACTCAGGACTGGTAGGTTTGCCCATGAAAGACTCACTCCTGGAAGCTGAGCCCTTTGCTCTAAGAATCAGCTATCCCTGGGCGGGGCCGTCTCCCCAGGCAGCAAACTTTTTAAGATGTCAATACATCATATAATACAGAAAAAAAAAGCCCTGTGATTAATATGAGGTTTTTTCCTTATTCCTCACACCCAATATCTGGTCAACTATTATCCATTCTGCTCTCACACTCTCTGGCATGACTGTCCTTGGGAGAACTCACCTCCAGCCCTACGGCGCTAGTGACATGTATCCAAAAGGGACCCGGCCAGATGGAGAAGGCTTGGCCTGCGCCAGTTCTAACCCTGCTCTTCGAGGTGTTGCAGGTCATCTTCCCACCAGCTGTGCTGTGACGGCCCCTCTGCTCTCAGATAATTTCCTCCCTTCAGTGTTTCTCAGCCACCTTCTTGGGATTTAGGCTCCTGGACATCCCAGCTCCCCGACTGCCCGCCCTGGCTCATCTCACGCACTCCCTTTCCTCAAACAACACTTAAAACTGCTCGCCCCGCCACCTCCAGGGCCTTCTGCAGACAGTAATCAGCTCCTGAAACGCCACCTCTACTTAGAGGCCCTGTTTACATTCACGCAGCTCATCCCAATCCCTTAAGCAGAAATTAATAATCTCATCCCCTGTCCCCGGATGGTGCCGCTGGTTTGTTGATTATGATTCAATTTGTCTTACATTTTGTGATGATTTCCTTGAGATGAGGCAGAGGCAGCGTGACGTGCCCTGGGAAAACTGCCCCGTTCATCTCCGCTCCCGGAGCCCCCGCTGTGCTGGGGCCAGCTGGGCCAGCAGTGCTGTCTGGGCCAGGTACCAAGAGCCTGGATCAGGCCCCACATGGGCTCCAGTCCTTTTTTGTCTTCTCTGGTACACTGTCTGACCCTGTGTCCCATGCACAGCATTGAAGCTACACTCCCGGCAGCTCCAGGACTCACACGCCTCTGGGGCCGTGCTGGGGCCATGCTGGGGCCGTGCTGGGGCCGTGCTGGGGCCGTGCTGGGGCCCTGCCGCTGGCTCCAGGAGGGCATTCGGTGAGTGGATCTCTCTCACCGGCCACCGTGGTGTTTCTTTCTTGAGATTGCATGAGTCTGGGCCGCAGGAATGTTGCTGACATGCCAACTGCAGGTGACTGTCACCCGTGTCAGACAGATGATGAGTCTGGGATTCTGGTCTGCCTGGGGTCTGTCACCAACCCTTGGGGCTGAGCCTCCTGCACAGACTCTTGTCTGAACAGGTGCTGCCTCCGCTCTGCAGCACCCAAGGGAGACGGGGATGGTGGCAGGTGTCTTCTACACTGTACGCCCTGCTGCTGGCACCCAGGGTGGTCCCTGTGCCCTCTGTGCCATGTGTCAGGCAGTCCTCCAAGGGTGGCTGTTGAGACCTGTGCTTCACATCACCAGTGGCCCATTGGGATGGTGTTTTTTCTTGCCCCAAGAGAGGTGCTGACGCTGTGCTTTGACAGTTGGTGTCAAGCCATGCCTAATGAGCCATGGACACACCTTGTACGAAGGAGACCTCTTTTCTTACCTGCCCATGGCCGCTTGCCCGTCTCCCACCCAGGTGGCAGTAGGTAGGATGGCAGGTGTGCCGTGAAGACTCAGAGAGGTCAAGAGAGCACACACTAGGAATTTAGTAATTATGGCTACAAAGTTCAAGAGAAGATGTAGATGTGCTGTTTTCGCATTTACGCTATAAAATTCCAAATGGGAAATCTGCAAGACCAGAAACTGAACTAACATTTGCATTTGCCTACATACTCTGGGTAGACTTGCTATCGTGCCTGCCATCAGGAAAGCACCACAACAGCTTTGAGAGCTGTTGGCAGCTGCTGTTCAGGGCAGCACGTGGACAAGGCAGCATCCCATGCAACGATGTAACTGGCATTAAATATACAATTTTAGGCAGTTGCAGAGGCAAGAAAATCTTTACTGTTTCAGGACAAACAGGATTGAAG
This sequence comes from Eulemur rufifrons, assembly GCF_041146395.1. Taxonomy (NCBI): domain Eukaryota; kingdom Metazoa; phylum Chordata; class Mammalia; order Primates; family Lemuridae; genus Eulemur; species Eulemur rufifrons. The sequence goes on from NC_090994.1 coordinate 9,339,979, forward strand.
GCACCATAGCGTTAAGAGTGAATCATAGCATTGCTATCTTTTTCTTAAGGTAGGAGACACAACATTAGTTAGCAATGGCACATTTGATATTAAAGAACAGGAAGAGATGGTTTGTGGGGCTGAAAAGGAAGAGACACTGCTTGGACTCTATGAAAATCTTCATGCACACTAATTGAGCAATGAAGAAACACCTCTTATTCCAAATCAAGAGCTGACTACAGCCTGTGCCCGCTATAGGTTGACTATGGCCACCCCTAATTGTTCACATATTTTCTGTGGCTGCTTTCTACACTGTAACAACAGAGTTGAGTGGGAATGATAGAGACTGTATCGCTTGCAAGGCTGAGAAAAAAAAATCATTTATCATCTGGCCCATTACAGAAACTTTGCTCATCGCTATTCTAAATCTTCCTCGATAAATCATTGCACCTCACATGGATCGGGGGGGTTATTTTTTAACTTCTTATTTTGAAACAATTTCAAACTTACAGAAAAATATAGTGTGTATATTACTAACAACTCTCACACAGTCTTCACTTGGAAACCCCTCATGAGTTTTGCCAATTGCCCCAGTGATGTTGTTTATAGCAAAATAATCGAGTCCAGGGCCACGATGCAGCCAGCTGTGGCATCTCTCTAGACTCCTTTGGTCTGGAACAGTCTCTCAGTCTCCCTCCTTGATTTTCATAACTCTTGACTTTTTTTTAAAAGCTTTTTATTTCCAAATGATTATAGATTGACAGGGAGTTGCAAGAATAGTACAGAGAGGTCTGATGCACCCTTTGGCCAGTTTCCTTCCCCCTGTGTTAGTCAGAGAGAGAAACAGAACCGACAGGATGTGTGTAGAGAGAAAGAGATTTGTTCTATGGAATTGGCTCACGTGATTATGCAGGGTGAAGAGTCCAAAATCTGCCTTGGGAGCCGGCCAAGCTGAAGACCCAGGAGCCAGGGTCAGCATGAGGTCTGAAGGCTGTCTGCTGGGGAAGTCCCTCTTACTTGGGCAGGCTGGTCTTTTTGTTTTATTCAAGCTTTCAGCTGATTGGATGAGGCCCGCTCACATATGGAGTGCAATCTGCTTACTCAAAGTTCACCCATTTAAATGTCAATCTCATCCCAAAACACCGTCCAATTGACACATAAAATCAACCGTCACAACCTGCGTGGTAACCAATCATAATACATAGCTATAGTATAATATCAAACAAGGAAATTGACGTCGAGCCATGGATTTTATAGCACATTTTAAAATCAAGATTTTTTTTTTATATCAACGGGACTCTGTAAAAAATATTTGCCCTGGGCTGTCCTGCCTGCAGTTTCAAATGTGGCTCCAGGGACATGCAAGCTCACATGGTTATTGGCTGAACTCAGGTCCTTGCAGATGTGGACTGAGGTCCCTGTTTCCTTGCTGCCTGTCAGCTGGGGCCACTCTCAGCCTCAAGGTGCCGCCCATGGCGCTTGGCCACGTGGCCCCTGACAGCCCCTCTTCCAACCTGGCAGCTCACATTAAGGCCGGCTGGAGACTGCTCTGCTCAGCCAAGTTCTCAGCCCTCTTCTGAAAGTCTCCCCTCTGATCAGACTAGGCCCACCCATCACATCCGAAAGTTGCTCTCGCCTTTGCTGCATAACATAATATAGTCCAGGGAGTTAGACCCCAGAACCTTTGTCATGCTCTATGTGTTGGAATTAAGCTGTAGATCCTTCCTGCATTTGAGGTGTAGGACGACACAAGAAGGGGACTCCTTGGGGATCCCCCTTGGGGGTGTCCAACAAATGCACCCATGGGAAGGGGTCAATTGAGAGGAAAACATGTGATGACACAGGGGACAGGGAGAGCACCCTGGGACAATGTCCTGAGCAGGTGAGGAGTGGGAGTCATGCTCAGGTGCAGACATGAGGCTGAGCTGGGGGCACGGCTGGGCCACACGTAACCCCAGGAAGGAAGCCAGACAGACTGGGCGCTGGCAGGGGTGTGTGTGCCATGGTGGGGCCTGGGGAGAGCCTCTCTTCACTCTGCTTCAGTGTTCTCAGTGAGACAGGTGCAGGGTGATGAGGAGCTGGGGGAGGGGATATGAGAGGAGGGGCTGAAGGTTTATTTTGATATGTGCTCATATTTCTTATCACATGCCTGGTCTCTATATATTTATTATAATGCATTTTTGCATCATTTTTATTTGATGTCTACTCTCGCCTTTATGGCGAAGGAAAAGAGAACCTATAGATGCAGTGTTGGAGGTTCATTTGGGATGAACGGACAGCCTGGAGCTCCTGGAGCCTGGAGCTCATAGCGTGCTCAGATGCCACGCTGGAGCACCTCAGGTGAGGGCGAGATGAGCCACTCAGGTCTTGACCAAAGGGAAAATCGAAACCAAACCCCAAATGCACACCGAGAGGAGGCTGCCGGTTCAGGGCCGAGCAGGAGTGGGGCCGGTGGTCTAATCACCGCGGCTGGGCACACTCGTGCATTGAGGACTCGTTTAACAAGTGATTCAGAATCTGGAGCCGCGAGGCTAATAGACATTGCATATTCAATATTTTCATTTATGGCTCATGAATGCAGGGCTTGTCCGGATGTAAGAACTGTGTGGAGCACCTGTATCACAATGCATTTCCTCCACAAATTTCCCAGGTAATTAGTTTCATGGAGTATTGCCATTTGGCACATCTCTACCCACCTTTCCATGCCCTCCCGGGGATATCTGAACTACTGGAAAAGAAATCTCACCACACAGCTATATTTAGAATTTAAATGAACATAAAACACCCCATCGTAGGAATGTCAAGCACTCCAGGTACAGTCTCACACTCTTACTCTTTTGCTCACATCGTTCTCTCTTCCTACACCGCTTGGCAGCCCCTCACTCAGCAAGGCAACTCACGTCTGTATTTCCCACCGGCACATCCTGGGCTGGCCGGGTGCTTCCTCTCTGGCCTCCCACAGCACCAGGAACAGGTCTTTATCACAATACTTATCAACCTGTGTTGAAATGTTGATTTGCCTGTCTGTCTGCTTGCAGAGACACTGAGCTCCTTGAGGAAGAAGAATCTGTCTTATTCCGGATGAATGTTCTGAATGAAGGTTGGCATGAATGAAGGCACTGTGCCAGGTGCCAGGGAGCCACCGAGGAACACAGCTGGGGCTGAGCAAGGTGGTGTAGCCGTCGAGGAAGAGCAGAGTAGCATCTCTGCAGGGCATGCCCGGAGCTCACTGGCCAAGCCCCTTTGTAAGGCAGGACATGTTGCAGGCTCACTCTGCAGGAGAGAAACCGTTCTCTCACCCCTCGAGCCCTCTCTTGTCTTCTGATGGCAAACACAGATGGGTACTGTTTGCTTCCAGATACACAATGTCCCCTTGACCTTTTGCAAATGCCTGCGCCTGACTCTCTGTCATAGCAACATTAAGTGGTCTCGCTGCATTCAATGCAACTCGATTGACTGGAGCTTTCATAAGCAATTGCCTTTCTCTAAAATTTGAAGAACCCACTTCGGTAACAATTTTTATTCCAGCTGCGCGTTTTCAAAGCTATTAGCTGTACTTTGTCCTCAAAGTGGGGCCGATCCCTTACTTGGGGGTCAAATGCTTCTTGTTGTTAAATCTAACTCTGAAATGGCAGTGGGCCCCACCCCGTGCTGTCTGAGCTCCGAGTGCAGTGGGGCGCATGTGCCCACCCCTGTGCGGGCCTGCCCACGTATTGGCCTCCCTGGGGTGGGCTGTTGGCACTGACTCACTGGGAACTGGTAATCCCAGAACATTCTCTGCGGGAGGCAGGGCTCCTGGGGGGCTGGACTTTAGTCAAGTGCCAGAGTATGTGGCTCTGGTCCTTGGAGATACATATTTTTCGCAGAACAGATCTAGTCTCCATCCCAGACAGCCGGCACGTCAGCTGTGTTTACAGGTAGCTGATGGGCGTGGGGAGGATTGAGAGCCGTAAGCTAGACAGGTAAAGAACAAATACAGGGAGGAGGATAGAGGGAATGAGATGCGTAGACCCATGTTCATAGATGGAATTATTGGTTCTGATTTTCCATCCTTCCCTGTTCCCACTCACTTGGTCATGTGACTTTAATGCCTCCCCACTCCCACTAAATGTGCAGGGAGTTTCCCCTTGGCTTTGAGCTGGCTCATGATTTGCTTTGGGCAGGGGGACACGGGCAGAAGTGAGAGTGTGCCGGTTCTGAGGCTAGCCCCTGAGAGAGCTGAATATTTCTGCTCACTGATTGTCGCGGGAGAAGAGATTCCTCCAAGTCACAGCACCGTGTCAGCCTGAGTCTCAGAATGAACACAAGGGGAGGAGACCTGAGTCTAAATCACAGCAAAGAGCCATGTCCAGCTGGATCTGCATCGTAAAACAGAGATGCCCTGCACACATTAGCCAATCCTCAGACAACTGGGAAAAAAATGACTGTTGCACTGAGCTTTGGGGTGGTTTGTTATGCAGCTGTAACTAACTGATACAATGTCTCAAGGTAAGATTTGGGAGTGGGTAAAATGTGTCCTTTCTACTGTTCCAGGTACTTTTTCCAAATTTCCTTTTCTCCTTGGGTGAGAACATATCTTTTTTGTACGACTAATAAAAATTGGATTAACAACAGCATCATTTACGGAATACTTGCAGTGTGCCAAGTTCTGCTACAGGTACTTACACACATTACTCGATTTAATCCTCACATCAAGCCCTATGAGCTGGATATATTATAGTCTCCATCCTACAAATGAGGATATGGAGGCACAGAGAGGTTAAGCAATTTGCCCAAACTCACACAGCTAGGATGTGGTGCAGCAAGTGTACGCGAAGCCAGGCAGTCTGGCTGCAGAGTCCGTATTCTCGGCTGCTACTGACTATGTCTGCACTGCCTCTTCTCATTTTTCCTTAGCAGGGATTCAGAAAGAATGTGAATTCATGTCCCAAGAATGTGAGTTCATAGATCCTAAGGTCACATCTGTGACATGTTTGGAAGAGTTTGCCTTTCAGCCCTGAGCTCTGGGGATGGATTAGGAGGTTTCCTCTTGTTAAGAGCACTTGAAGCATTACTGAGCAAGTTGGAAAACCTGGTTTGCCAATGGCACTGCCAAGGTCAAGGCCAACATGGCATTCTGGTGTACTGCAGTCCTGACCGTGGGTGCTTTCTGGCTTTGGGCTGCACGGAAAGTGCAGGACAGAGGGTGGCCATGCCCCTGTCTGTCTGGGGCTGTGTGGTGCAGGGGGACAGGTGTCTGAGTCGAAAGAGCTGCGTCCCAGCGCCAGACCACATAGCTATTTAGTCCCAGGAGGGTCAGATTAGTGTTCGCAAGTGCCAGTGAAATTTCTTGTAAACTGTGAAAATGTATAGATGCTAATGATTAGAATTACGGTTGCTAAGATTCGGGAACTGAAGACAGCTGTCACTCTAACCCAGCCTGGACTGTGGTTGATGTCCTAGGCAGCTAATGATGTGCTAGAAGCTTGTTCTTGACATTCCGTAAAGCTTACTTTTACGGTGTCTACCTTCCTTCCTCCCTTCATTTCTCCGTCCCTCCCTCCTTGTTCCTCCCTTTCCTCCCCTCATTTCTCAACAACAGCATTTCCTAACCTGGAGGTGCCAGTTTCCAAGCCAGGCATGTGGAGTGCATGCAAAATCCAGTGCACTGCAGGCAAAACCATCTCAGGGTTGTCCCCACCTGCCACCACCCCAGGTACCAGGTATCTGGTGCCCATGGCTTGAGTTCCTTTTCCTTTGTGGAGATTGGCTCAGTAATGTACCTGGTTTCTAAGTCAGAAACACAGGAAGTCCCTTTCCTCCCACCCCACCAAAGCTGAGTAATAGAGGATGACTGGTGACAATATCCATATCAAACTCGAATCCCAGCCTGGGAAAAGAAAAGAATTCCGGAGAAGGACAGAAAGCACGTGACATGTGGAAGAAGAGGAAGAATAAATTGCCCCGGACATGAAAGGAAGGAAATTGCATATAGCGCAACCTAATCTTATATAAATAAGGCAGACGTGGCTGTTTTAATAGGCTCTGGAAAACTGAAAGGACCCACAGGGAGAAGGTACCGGTATCAAATGAGATGCAGATTTTGGAGAGAAGCAGACAGTAGCTATTCCTAGTGGAAGTGGGAAGATGGAGTGGTTTTTAATTAGGTTCATCCTGTCGAAGCCCACCCAGGCTGAGCGCAGGGTAAGTGAGGGGCCATTCAAGCTTTGGCACCTGAGTGAACAAGGCTCCAAATGATGTGGGCCAGTGTCAAACCCTAGGAGGTCTGGCCAAACCCCCTGAGGATGCAGCCTGAGGTCAGATACTGATAGTGTCTGCCTCTAGCTGCCAAGGCTGAGGAGCTGCGAGAAGCAGAGATGGATGGCGGGTCTGGGTGGAGATTTGAAGTCTGAGCTATGGGACGTTATGCACACGCAAACTGAGTGTATGAAGAAGTATGCATTTGTGGGGTTTGGACAGAATCTCAGGGTCAGACTCTGCTGATGGGGGCTTGAGAAGGGGGCTTTTCAGAAGGCCTTCAATTTTGGTCCTAGGCATGGCCGACAATACCCCTGCAGGTTTAAAGGCCTCTGTCTTGGAGCACATCTGGGCATCACTGTTGTGGTTTGCCACCTAGGGGAGATGGGCAGTGACAAGACAAGGCTGGGTCATGTGCAAGCTGACGGCTTACATTGTTCTTATTAGAGCCGGGAAGGCTAGGAAAGATCCACAGGAGGACGGAGCGCAGACAGGACTTGACACTGAACATTCCCGTAGCAAATATGGCATGGAGGGGAGTGGAGGGAAGAAGGCAGGTGAGAAAACACCTGCTCCCTGGGTCGGGGAGGGCTCTGGCCACAGCAGCAGGAGGGAAGCATTACAGCATCGCGGTTGAGAGCACGGATTGAGAAGCAGCTGGCCTGGGTGCGGATCCTGGCTCTGCCACTGTGGCTCTGTGACCCTGGCCAAGTCATTAAAACTCTCCCTGCCTTGGTATCCTCATCTGTAAAATGAGGGCTGGCGTGAGAGTTAAATGAGTCAGCATTTACAGAATGCTTAGGCTACTCTCTGATACATAGTTAAGCCTCACATAGGGTTTGTTAAGTAAGAGACAATAATATAATTTAAAACTAAAACACAAATTGCTCATCCCCTGTAAGACGGCACAGGGCAAGTGGGAAGATGAGCGGATCTTAGAAACCCTGTGCAGAAAGGCTGACGGGGGTTGGTAACTCACTGAATGCGACTTGGCAGGATGAGGGGGACATACTCAGAGCCCAGGAGGCCCTGGCGCTGGGATCGCCGGAAGGATGGGGAGAGCTGTGAGAGCTGGCAGGGCCTCCCTCTTCTGGGGGAGGGTGACGCGGGTGTCGTGGGACCGAGGAGATGGAGGAGGCAGGGGATACCGGATACCCCAAAGAGCTGTCACGCAAGCTGCTGCTTCCCAGGCAGGGCAGTGGAAAACCACCAGATGTCCCAATAAAGTCCTTGAGGCAGTGAGTAAGCTGCTATGCTTTGAAGTTGCTTCTTTTGTTTGTGCCAAATTTTGAGCAGAAAGGAGAAGATGGACGCTCCGAGGCCGTGGAGACAAGGGGCGCGGTGGCCTCTTGGTGACCTTGTGGGTTCACAGACAATTCTTGTCTGAAACCAATGAACCAACCAACCAACCAACTAACCAGGTATCTATTTAACAGCGGGCAATTGGAGATGCAAGCTGGGATCAGGGCAGACACGAAGGTTCTCCCAGTGGCCACATCTGTTTTCTCTGGAATCTGGAATCCAGACTGTGGAGCTTCTGGCATTCCCCTGGACAGAACCCCTCCTTTCCTCTCTCCCTGGCTTCCCTCTTCTGCCTTCCCCTGCTTATATACGGGCTCTGCAGCCGGCAGAGCACACGGGGCCACAGGGAGCGGTGGGGGAGCGCCGGCCCTCCTGCCTAATGACTTTCTCTGCTCTCGCTGCTGCTGCTGCTGTTAGAAGTGGTTGTAAGACAGCAGGGCATCGGCCTTTGGAAGCAAAAGCTCCCAACAGTGGATTTTGTTTTCTGGAAGTAAATTAATTGAACAGCCCTGTGTACAGGGTTAGAGGAAAAGAGAAAGGGAGTGAGCGGGAGAGAACTAGACAGCCATGTGGTCAGGGAAGGAAGGGCAGGCCAGGGATGGTTGCAAGTAAGGAGAAATGTTCCAATCATTATATTAGAGTAACAGTAGTAATAAAGTTAGCGATCACCCGAAGTCCTTATTTATATTATCTGTGCACTTTGCCTCGTGGGCTTCAGCTAGCTGTTGAGGGGCTGCTAGAAGCTCCTGCTAAGCCAGGGAACATGGAATGTAGATGGAGAATCTCCCTCTGGGGACGGCCCCCACTGGGCCCCGCCATGGCTGTGAACTCTTCTCATGATAGCACCACCTGGCATTGCCCCCTTCCCCCGGGAGAGCTGGCACAGCAGCTCACACATGATCTGGACCCTCCCTGCCTCCGCCTTGAGAACTGGGGTAAGGAGTCTTACACATGCTCTGGGTAGGGGGACACTGCCCCCTCCCTCCCTAACGGGCCTGAGGAATGCAGAAGGCACCCATGCTTGGAACCAGGACACATGATGGGGTCCTTTTGCTTTCTGGAAAAGTGAGTTTTGAATCATAATCTGTGCTGTTTCTGGAATTTGTCCAGGGCCATTTGTTCCTACTGTTTCTGCCTCCACCCAAGGGTTTGGGGAGTCTCTGGTACCTTCAGAGGAGGCAGCCCAACTTCACCTGAGTCCTAATGCATCTTCTCAGTGAGGTATCATGCCAGAAATACACACCCAGCTTGGCGTACACGTCAGTGCTGTCGGTGGACCTTCCAATATGGACAGCAGGGACGAGGACAGTTTTAGGGTGTTTATAGGGAATCAAATAGACTCAGACTCTGGCCTTGAAGACAGGGATTTCTTCCATCTTCCTTCCATGGGAATAGTCTGGTCTAGAGACAGGAAACCTGGGAGGCTCTCTTGAATCTACGGACCACCTGCTTGCTGATTTGGGGGAAGCCACCATGCCCGTGTGGGTCTTAAGTCTCCTTCTCTTGAAAATGATGGTTTGATGATGATTAGAAGTCTTGAGGGTGGGCTTTGGGTCTGTGCATACCCTGAAGCTGGATGCGACATTCTGTGTGTGTGATTGTGTCTGTACATTTTCTTGGGGTAATGGTCTGTGGCTTTCATTAGGACCTCAAGAGCAGGTCCTGGCAGTAGGTATTTCTCTGTTCCCCATGACATTGAAAAGTCCTCTTCGAGTCCACAGCACAGGCACAGGCCCATCCCACACAATGTTTTGTCTTTTCTGCTTGGCTTTTCACCTACTTCTTCCAGTCCTATGATCACTTTAGTTTCTACTGTTGTTGCTTTGTTTGTTTTCTTTCTCTTGCTGTCTGGGCCAATGCTTATCTAGCCTTCCAACGACTGAAGAGTCCAGTGTCCATCTTCAGAGAGAGTCTGCCATGGATTGTCATAACCCTTGAGATGTGAGAACAGCTTGGGAAACATAGTTGAAATGTCCAGATCTTTGCATTTCCTGTACATTCTCTTGCTCATGGAAGTAGACTCTTGGAAATCCATCCTTGGATCCCCTGACTCTTGCTTTCTCTTTTGTTCCCACATCTTGTGTTCTCCTTCGAGATGAGCTTCCGGTCTCATTAGCCACATGGGACATCAAGTCTGGATAGCTGATTTCAGAGAGGAGACATTCGCTGAGATCTGCCATATCCTAGTTGTCCAAGCTTCATGACATGCTTTGGTTTTCTTCAGGTATTATTAATAATAATCCCTTTGTTTAAAGAAAATTTTTTAATTTTTCAAGGCTCTTACTGGATCTTGTGACAACCCTGTCAGGTAGTTATCAGATGACATGATGCACATGAAAGCAACTTGTCACGGGACAGGTGTAAGGTGGGTGGGTGAGAAAGCATATTTTATAAGTGAGTGTATGTCAGCACAGAGTAATTAGATGTGAGCTGGTTTAACACAGCAGTTAAACCCAGGGGCTTTGGAAAGAGGAGATGGGGGTGGGGTGGGGGGCTGAACACTAGTCTTTTGTTGACTAGCTGTGTTATATTGGGCATGGTGCTGAAACTCTCTGAGCCTCAGTTGCAAACATAAATGAAATGGTGACAGTAATGATTATGTCCCTGGAATGTCATGAAGATTAAAGGGGATTGTGAACCTAGAACACAGAGCACAGTGCCTGACACACAGTGGCCCTCAGTACTTGGTATCCATCATTGTTATGGCAAAGTTACTACAGAGGTAGATATATACCCGCCTCCGTCACGAAATTTCTCGATCTGTCTCTTGACTAGGACACTAGAATATCCTAGAAAAACAACAACAACAACAGAAAGAATCAGATATAGAAAGAAAAGTAGAGATCCTCTATCCTACCCCCAACTCAATTTATAGATGAAAGTTTTGTAGCCCAGAAAAAGAAAGTAATTTTCCCCAAGACACACAGCCATGTAGGAAGAGCAACAGGGGTCACCAATTGCCCTGACACTGAAGGGTTTCCCAGGATGCAGGATGTTAAAAGCTAGAACTGGGATAACCCTAGGAAAACTGAACTGGGCTAGTCATCTTGAGCAGTGATGAGACAAGGTCCTGGTTTCCTCTTTTCTAGCCAGACCAGTACCCGTATCACGTATGACACAAATGTTCTACATAAAGTCAATCTTTTCTCGGTGTTTGCCACTGGGGTGCTGAAAAAGCTCTCCCCCCAATATGCCTGGTGCCCTATGCTGTGCTAGAGCTCCGAGGGGATGAGACCCCTTTCCCACGCCCAATGTAGGCTCACCTGTGCCCATCCTCCATCTTTACTGGGCTCAGAGTCGTGGGTGAGCTTCAGGGCTGTGCTGGGGCCCATGTGGGGTGTGGCACAGGCTGGAGCAGGAAGGCTGGAGGAACTTGCCTCTGTCTGTTGACAGCGCATTGCCTCTGGGTTTGATGCCTGGGGTAGCAGCATCCAGGCTGCATGGAGGTGAGGAAGTATAAGAAATGTTTGTGGGAGCCTGGGCTGATCCTAGCAGAAGGGGACAAGTGACATCAGGCCTAAAATAAAGTTGGGAGATGGGTGAGAAAAAGAGTAAGGTGTTGAGATTGGTGGCATGAAGCTCGGCAGGTGACACGTCACACCTTCTGCCTGGATGCATATAAAACAACACGGAACTTGTCTCCAGAATATGTAAAGACCTACAAATCAATGAGAAAAAGACACCTAGTGTCTTTCTTCCATGTTCGGAGTCCCTGTGCAGATATGGGCAAAAAATCCGGGCCTCAGTTTCCCCAGGACACTACCCTGCTATCCAGAGCTCCAGTGCAGAAGAAAGGCATCTATTCATACCTCCCCCTCGGGCTCCATCTGGGTAAGCTGGTGTCCCTGTGCCAGCCTGCTGCCTTCGCTCTCTGGGACGAAGCCGCCCATGGGCAATGGGGTGATGGGACCCTTCCGGCCCAACAACCCCATCATTCCCTTCTAGAGTGCTAAATGCATTTTCTGTCTGTTCTGGGACCCAAACCACACTGAGCCACCTGTTCTAGAAAGTTAACAAATTGACTCCTGCCAATCTCCTCTCTTCCTCTAGCCTTCCACTTCATTTTCAGGCCACTTAGTCCACTTTTTTCCCCCTTTTGTCCTTGGTTTTCAAGACAGCCCATTTGGGTTGAGCCCTATTTGGTGACAAGTTGTCAGAACAGCTCAGGCCTTAGTTCTATTGTATGATTTAAGCAAAAAAAAAATTTTTTTTTTTGACTGGGGAAATTAGATGGAGGTGATTGCAGCTAAAGTGCCTTTTATTGAAGCTTTTGGAAAACGTAAATGTCATCAGTCTTGTCAAAGCCAGACACAGGAGAAAATAACAGGACTAAAGGCGGGCCAGGACGCACGCTGGGACGGCACAAACTTAGAATTAGCCTTCCTATTTGTTATTATTTTTTCCTTGTAGAGAGGGGGTGGAAGGGGGAGAGGGGAGAAGAGAAAAGGGAGGGGGGACTGGGGCATGGTGGGAACCTGGGTGAAAAACGCTAAGCCCAAGAAATGCTATTTATTTTTTCATTCCTCTAGAGCATTGACAAAATCTCCGTGACTTCTGGGCAACTGAGACAAGAGTGGTTAAGGGTTGGAGGCATCAGCTTTGCTCCAGAATTGGAGTGGGGGACAGTGGGCCAGGATGGGTTTGGAGAGGGGACATGGCAGGGCCCCTGTGTGTTGTCACAGCAGTTGGGGATTGGCCAGTTCATCTGGTGGCCCCTTGCTTCAGCAACACTTCGAAGCATACACACCTGGGAAGGACCTGCCCGTCTCTCAAAGACCCACTGGGAATCTACTACCTGTGAGACCCCACTGGGAATCTACTACCTGTGAGACCCTGTGAGACACTGGGAATCTACTACCTGTGAGACCCAACAATAAAAGATGTTGACACAGCCTGGAACTAGAAGGCACATTGCCAAGAATCTAGAGCTGGGACTCCGAGGAAGGGTTGGTGTTAGCTGTGGGTCTGTAACTGGAGGGCATTCCATACGTGGAAATCAGCTGAAACTAGAGTCTTAGACAAATAGATGAGTGGACGAGAAGAAAGGATAGGTGGCCTGTGAGCTACTAAACGAGAAATCCAAGCAGAGATTGAGGTTGGACACGGACAAGACTCAGGTGCAAAGGTGCGGCGTGGTGGTGGTCAGATCCAGAGAGGGCAGGCGGGAGTGGCAGGTAGCCATACACGAGGAGGGGTAAGAGTTTAGTGAAGGGAAATCTAGCCCCTCGGTTCTGAGCCAGGGCATAGTCAAAGGGAATCAGGCAGAACTGAGGTCGTGGAGAATAAGGTAGGACTTTAAAGAAAAGGCTGGAGCCCAGTCTTGGAGTAGTAGAAGGTTCAAGGCTAGGGTGAGGTTCAGGAGCAAGATTACCTTTAGGGAGATCTCTAAGGCTATGATTGAGGGGTCTTCACAGTTCACGTCTCTGAGGATAATGTTAATCCCCTATGCTGGATGGGGATGAGATTGTATTTGGGAGGTGAGTAACTATAGCTCCTACGGTTGGTGGGATGGCGGACGCCAAGCAGCTCATGCATGCGAGCTGTGTGCTGTCAGTGCATGCTATCCGGAACGTGTTTGAGATCTGAGGAGGAGGACGATCCAGAGCTTTGAATTCAGAGAGGGGAGGAATTGTTTCAGGCTGAAGTCATTTGTGAAGGTTTTGTGGAAGAGCTGGAACCCAGACTCAAAGTTCTCATCTCCTCTTTGCTACTCCAGGATGAGCCCAGCCGGATGAGTATAGCTGGAAGCAGCTTCAACGCCTCCCATCGGTGTGACATTACACTAGCCAAATTTGCCTTTGGGGGACCTGCTTATCTCATTTATGAAATGGGAGTTTGGATGAAATGGTTTGCAGGCTTTCTTCCTTGTCCTACCTCTTGTGACATGTCATCATGGCTCGGTGTCAACATGCTTGAGCAAGTCACTCACCATCTTTTGTGGATTCTGGTTTAGTGGCTGCTTTCCCAGACCTCTGAGGACAGCGAATCTGTCTCCCTTCTTCACAGCATATATATGGCAGAGAAACTGTCATGAAGGAGGCATTCAATAAACATTTATTCTGGGAATGATTGAAGAACAGCCAATATTCTTTGATATCTGCCCATAGGTTTGAGACATGAAGCCATCAAAAGAGTCTAAATGCCTTCCCTGCCCCCTGCCACTTCTTCCCCTTTGATGCTCTGTGGTATCTGAACTATCTTTCGTGGGGTGGATGATTTTTAAAGGAATCGATTCTTCATTTTGAGTACGGTAAATCTAGAGGCAGATAACCTATAGCCTGAGTTAGATGTCCACAGAGGGCAATCCGGCTTCAGAAAGATCGCCTATGTGACTTATGTCCTCTTCCAGCAGCAGGGAGGGGACAGGACCCTTGTCCCAGCATTAGGTGTAATGTCTCTGGTGGCAAAGGTGACACCACCTGCGGGCACTGGATCACTGTGCTCTTCTCTGGCCTGACCTGTCGGCAGTCTCTGAGGAAGCAGCCTGCACGGGGACACTCTCACCGACTCCTGGTCCCCGGGCTGGCTTCCGGTGTGGTCCTATAGCCTCACCCTTCCCAGAACTGAAGCCAAAGAGCATTCCTAGAATCTTCCCTTTGGTGGCCCACATTTGTGACTTGGGGATAGCTGATTGGGGTACTCTGTCTACTTCCCAGGTGTTCTGGATGTCTGCTCTGTCCTGGGGGAAAGCATTCAGGTCATTTTTTAAAATCTCTTTTTTATTTTTAAGTTCTCAACCCTGAGAGTAGTACTGTGGTCAGACGTTGGCCTGGGGCTGCAGGCCTCCCTCCGGCTCCCTGGAGGAAGCTGCCAGCGACTTCCCGAAGTCGAGCTGATCACCTTTCTCTGCTCTGGCGGGGACAAAGGAAGGTTGGCCGGCGGGTGTGTGTGGGGGGGCTGCTTCTGTCAGATCCTTTTTGCCAAAAAGCAAAAGAGAAGAGAAAAGAAAAGAAATCTGAAGGCTCTAAACAGGTTTTGGAGAGTTCTCTAGCCCGTGTCCCCACGCAGCACCTGTCATCACTGTCCTTGGTGAGGCTGTGGTCTGCAGATGGCCAGAGGCTGGGCACAGAAGGGGAGAGTGAGCCCCCAGTGTGACCTCTGTCTCTCTGCTTTGTCCCATTCCTCTTCCCTTCTCATTCTCCAGCCCTGTCTGTTCATTCCTCCCATGGGTATCTCAACTCCTCGGCCTGGTGCCTCCTCCTTCACTTCCAACCCATTTTCTGCGGCAGACCCCTTCCTCCCAGCTCGCCCCCACACCCCTTCTTGGTGCTTTGCGCATTTACTACCCGTCAGTAAACCCAAGCTTTCCTTCGGGCGCTGTCTCCCCGTGCCCAGACTGGCCGTGCCCCGCAGCATGGAGGAAGAAACGGTAAGAAGCTCCTATTACATTCATGGACTGTTCACTATGACCCCAGGGTCAGTTCTATTAGTTTCATTTTCCAGATGAGCAAGCTGAAAGGAAGGCAGTAACATTCCAAAGTCGACCTGCTCACAAACAACAGTCTGGATTCTGTACCAAGACCTGCTTCGTCTGGGTTTAATGTCCTTGTCGTTACATAACAGTTGCCAAGGGCCGGGGAGACTGAATAGCCAGGGTGAGCTTTCACTTAGAAACAAAAAGTCAAAGACTGCACCCTGGGTAGCAATTTCCACCCATGACTTAGTATTAGGAGCACCCCTTCCATGGTTGTGCCTTATCCTGCCTGCTGGGCACCCCCTCAGAGGGGGCGAGGGGGGCAGAGGACCCTGCTACCCTACTCTACCTTGGCACAGTGGGGAGAGTCAGACAGGGAGGGGGGTGACCTGGCCAGCAGACACCTCAATTAGCAAATGCATTTTGGTTGCTGAATTCATTACTGCAGATTAATTGAAAACCAGGAGTGAGGCTGCATAGAATAGCTTAATCGCACAATTGGAAAAGCCAACCTCCTGGCCTTACAGAAGCAGGAAGTTCCTGAGGCTGCAATCTAAAACCCTGTTTTTTCCTCCTTAATCTGCTCCTGGATTCATGAACCTGAAGTTTTGCAAGCCCAGCAGAAAGGCACTTCCATTAATGCCTTTCTTCTCCGGCATTTGGCCATTGAAACCAGGCTCCCTTGAACGTGGGCTCTGTGTGAGCCAGGCTTTCATTTCAGAGAGCCCATTGTGAATGGCCTCTGTGTTTGCATGGCATTTAACACTTTCATCAGTGACTTGTTTCATCACAGGCATCCTGTCCCACAAGCAGTGTGGTTTGGACCACCTTCAGCGTAGAACCAGGGCATCCAAAGTTTACATGCTTACGTCAGAAAGAATGAGGACATTAGAACCGACCAACTCAGGTGTGAATCCCAGCTCTGTTACCTACAGTCTGTAAGATCTTGCTTCTTGGAGCATCACTTCTTAATTGTAAATGGAGAAACTAATACTTACCTTTAGGATTACCTTTGGGATTATGAGGAAGAATTGAGACAACAGATGTGAATTGTTTACCCCTCCAACTGGTATAGGATAAATCTCAACAAAATCCCTTTCTCTTCTTCCCACCCCTTTGCACCCAAACCAGGTTTGCAAATCCATTGAAATATTATCTTCCGACTCAGGTTCCATTCCCTTCCTCTTACTCTTTCCTGCTTTAGCCTGTCAATACACACACTTCAAATGCCTTAGGAATGCGGTGGCCAATTTGTGACAGCTTGATTCCATGACTTTGTTATTTGTGGTTAACTTTACCCTGCAATTTAAGAAATAGATTGACGGGAGGTGGCAGCAGTAGTTCCAGGGTCCCATGGCCTCAAACTGACAGACATGCACATTCCGAGACACTAGGTGCTAATTACTTGATGTGAATTATCTCGCTTACTCCTCACCAGGTTTTGGGGAGGATGTATTCATTTAAGCATTGCTTAATCTTCTGTAATGGATGAACCCTGTGGGTTAATACAATACACCTTTATTTCTTGCACAGGAAAAGTCCAGTCTGTGGGGTCTGGGGTTGGGAGGTTCTCTTCTGTGCAGTCATTTAGGGGCTTGGGCTGATAAGGATCCAGCAGTCTTAACACATGGCTTCCAAGGTGGGCCTGGGTGTGGAAAAAAAGAGAGAAAAGGGAATCACTTGGAATTTTGAAAAATTTTTATGTACTATACTGGAAGGGGCATCCCTTCTTCCTGCTCCTATTTCTTTACCCAGAACTCAGTAATGGGATCAGGGCTAACTGTAGGAGAAGCTGCAGAGGGTAGGCTAACTGTACTCCCAGCAAGAGAAGGAAGTGGTTTGGCGGATAGCAGACAAGTCTCCGCCAAATGTGGGTATTCATTTTAATATTCTCATTTTACAGATGAGAAACTGAGTGGGCACAGAAAGCAAACAGAAGAGCCAGTTTCTGAATTTGGGCACTTGTTTCATTTCTATTCAACCTTTCAAGAATTGCACATTTGAATTTCCAAGTACATATCAGAAATAACATATTTTTACTAAATAAAAATAATCAAATTCAGGCAAAATTTGAACCTGAAAAGGATAATTATAATAATTCTCAAAATGGAATGTGTTTAATGCAAGACCATAGGCTAAGTGTGACATACCCGATCCATTGGTTCTTGCTTAATAGTTAAGTCGTTTAAGATGTTTTTCTATTGAAACAAACCTGGATATATACATAGCAGACTGCAAAATTTACATGAATTTTTAAGATTAAAAATGGCACTTCAAATAAAATCTTGCTTGTGGTAGGTCACTGCCATGGCCTTGGACAAAACTAGGGGTTCAAGGTCACTGCCCTTGGTTTTAGTGGTGGAAAAGTTTGAGATGGTTTATCATTTTTTTAATGAAAAAAATTATGTGATATATTTATATGTCATTTCTGACTAACCCTCACTGTAGTTATTCTAAATAACAACTTATGTTTTAGAACTCAAAGCAAATTTTATTTTGGTTGTTGATGTTCTGCTAATTTCTGGAGCTCGGCTCAGTAAGTTTGGGATCCTAAAGTCTTAAGCTTTCTCTCTCAGCTGACAGTTTACCTCTTCCTTGGGGAACAGTCAAACTGAGGAATACCCTCTCTTATTTTTCTAGTTTGGAGCTGCTTTTCAGCTTTTTCTGAGCCCAAATCTCTGTCTGGTCCACTGGGAACAATAAAAACCTTGTATGCTTTTCTTACTATATCAAGAGAACATCACTCCAACTCCTCTTTTCTGCTTTCTATATTGAGTTAACCAATTTAATCTGCATATAATGACTGAGGCTAATTAATAGTTTTCCCACAGCTGGTTCCCTCTAGAAACATTTAGCAACTGCCTTCTAGTAGACGCTGCCCTAGAAACAGAGTTCAAGCTAACAGTGTCTCTTTATAGTGGAACAGAGGGTCTTCACGCGAGCTGGCTTTCTCACGAAAGGTGAGAATGGCTCACTGGTTTAGTGGATGATGCAAACATCTCGTGCTTGTCACCCAAAAGATGACGGTAAAAGTCCCTCCCCATCTTTACTTTCTCTTTATGTATGCATTTCTTTAATTCCATTTTAATTTTTCTTTTTCAGTTTTTCCTTTACTCCCAAGTGACCTCACATCCGATAATATCTCCACCAAATTGCCTCTTAAATTTTTGTTCCTATTTTTAAACTCTCCATGGATTTTAGGTGCACAGAATTGGATTAGTCATATCGTTAATACATCACTCACTTTCATCATTGGGATTTATTTAGTTATTTTTAATAATGTAATGAACAATCACAAAACCGTCGATGGAAATAAAAGCTCAGTCATCTGTACCAACCTGTTATCTAACCATATGGTTACTCCCATTTCTTTACTTGTTCTGGTTTCCTCTACTTGAGGCAAAGCTTATCCTGAATCCTGGATTCAGCACTTTCTTACTTCATTTTAAAAACTGTTTTATTTCACCACTATGTAGTCCTTAAAACCTGTTTTTATGTTAGTTATTTTAGACTCTATAAAAAATGATATCAATATCTATGTAATCTTTGGGAGTTACTTTTCCACTTAACATTGAATTGCTAAGATTTATCTACATTTTTGCAAGTTAATACAGTTCATTGCCTTCATCTGTTTATAACACAGTATCATGTGACCATTCCACACTCGTTCCATCCATTCTCCCAGTGATGAGCACTTGGGTAGCTTCACCTTTTTTTGCTACGATGAACACTGATAACATGAATATTCTTGTATATATTTCCTGTTGTACATGCTCAGAAATTTCTCTTGGATACGTAATTATGAGTGGAATTGCTGGGTTTTAGGGTGAATAAATGATCCAATGTAGGGAATATTTCCAAACTGTTGTCCAAAATGGTTACACTAATTCATTGCATCAATCTCAGCAGCAGTGTGACTCTGTAGCTTCATGTCTTTCCCGATACTTGATTTTGTAAGGCTTCTAAATATTTTCCCAATTAATTGTTAGCATAAAATGGCATCTCACTGTGGTCTGAGTTTTCATCTCTTTGATTAAAGACATCTTCTTATATTTCTTGGTCATACATTTTATCTATGAAATATGTATTTGGGCTTTTGTCTATTTTTCTAGCAGGTTGTTTGCACTTTTTCCATTGATTTGAAAGAGTCTTTTTATCTTCTGTATGTAATTGTTTATTGGAGCTGAGTAATAGAAATATCTTATCTCAATTTTTAACTTTCTTTTTCACTCTCCTTAAAGAATATGTTGAAAAATAAGACTATCAGAGAAATACTTTGTTTATTTTGTGTTCAAATCTATCAATCTCCCCATTTATGTAATTCTTTTAAAATATTTAATGAAGTTTTAAAATTGTCCTTGTAGAGTCTTGCATATCTTTTGATAAATATTCTTAGATATTCTCTGACGCTATTGTAGTATTCTCTTTTTATATTTTCTAGTTGTTTTGTTATGCATTATATATTAATCTTATATCCAGCTACTTTGCTAAATTCTTTTATTCTAGTAATAGGATATTACTAGATATCTGTAGTAGATTCTTCTATTTACAGAATAAATAGATTCTGTAATTCTGTAGAATTCTGTAGATTCTTCTATTTAAAGGCTTCTAGTATAATCTGGAATAGAGTGGTAATTGTAATTATCTTATAAATACAAAATAGCATAGGATCATATTTTCCCTAGATTTTAAAATAGATTTTAGGCCAACTGTGTGGTGATTTGTTCCAGCAGCTGTAGGAAACACATTCAGATAACAAAGACCAGGCTGTGAGCTTTAAGTGTCTCTACTAAAAGTTAGGGGATAATAGAAAGGATGAAGAACAACACGGAGAATAATTGATAGCCCCAGCACAGGCCCACGCATGCTGGAGACGTCCTTGGGCTGTTCCTTGCTGGGGACACTTCCTGTCTCCGGAGGGCCAGGAGCAGCATTTTGAAATCGTCACCATGTGCAGACCGGCCCAATTTTACCCCCAGCCTAGAGAGAGAAGGAAGTGCTTTTCTTTGCAGCGGTCAGAGGCTGGCTGATTAATCCTTCCCAGCCCCAGGACTGACTTTTCTCACTCTCCCACCCTCCAGCTCTGAGCTCCAAAACCACCAATCATCAACTTACCCAATGGGCCATTTCTCAAAGTCTGGCTTTTCTGTCTCAATAGTAACACACCTGAGCCCCCAACAGCCCTGACCGGGTGAGGCTGCTCCAAGTTCAAGCCAATGCTTTCTGCGTTTCAAGGTTTCAAAAAACAATCTCAGCATCAGTGTCACTTCAGGTCATCCTGTTACACTGAGCTCATTTTAAGATGCCTTAAATTCTAGTTGTTTTCAGGGATAGAAGCTCTTCATGGAATAAGTTTTGCTAACCACTACAACCATGTGAAGTTCGTGCACATGAATAAAGACTGGAAGGGAAGCCAGAAATTGCTAACAGTTTTTTGTTTTTGTTTTTGTTTTTTTAGGCTAGTGAGAGCATGTTGGGGTCACAGGTAAGATCAGGAGAGTTTTGCTCTTTATGTCTTTTAACATTTATTTCAGGGTGTTGAATGCTGTTTTTACAGTAAATAAGAATAATCATCAAGTTTTGGTGGTATAAGACAATTTAGGAGGGAAAAAAGAAGATGCCAATTGCTAGGGACCAATTTCTCTGCAGAGAGAAACTCTTGTAATTTATGTGCATTTCAAATAGTTGTAGGACTATTAGGGAGGAGACATTCCTTCCTCTCTTGTTCATAGAGGGGAAACATGTTTTCCCATGTTGTTAAAAAATATTAGTCATGAAGTATCCAGATGAGGTGATGTGAGGGAGGGAGAGAGAGAGGGAGAGGGAGAGGGAGAGGGAGAGAGAAAGGGAGGGAAAGGCAAAGGGGGAGAGGGGGAGAGAAAAAGAGAGAGAGAGAGAGAGAGAGAGAGAGAGAGAGAGGTAGCTCAAGCAAGTGTAAAGCCAAGGAAGGGAGAAGGATGGGGACTTAAAACAAGAAGATGGCAGAAGGACATCAAAGCTGCCTCCTTCGTTAGCTGCAGCCCCAGGTGGGCTCAGGCAGAGGATGCAGCTAGTAGGAAACTGCACACAGACTAGCTGGTAGATTCTGGAAGCCTCAAGAGCTCATGGCCAGTCTTTTCTCTCCATCTGGCAGGCACTTCTCCATCTCCACCTGTTGGCATCCAGAGGGTCCTGTAAGGCTCACCCCAAATGGTAGCATCACTCACACCAGGTCCTTGGTTTGCAAGTTTCTTAAAATCTTTATTCTACTCTGTCTTAAACCTGCCTCTCTCTTGCTTTAGCCACACCCCTTACCAAGCCTCCGGGAAGCCTGCATTTGTTACAATGTAAGATTCTTAAGGGCAACAAATGTCTACATTTTTTAGTGTCTATGTTGTATCTTCCACATTGTCAAGAAAAATACATTTAAGTAAACTAATATGAAACTCAGTGATAAAATGAAGGTTAGATTACCTTGTGATAGTAACAGAAATCAGTGAATACAGCATCCAACTATACTTCTCTATTTTGTAAACACTAGTTTTAGTTTACATGTTTTTAAAATTAGTTACAATTTAGACAAAGCTATATTTTGTATTCAAAAACTAACAATAAGGCCGGGCGTGGTGGCTCACGCCTGTAATCCTAGCACTCTGGGAGGCCGAGGTGGGCGGATCGTTTGAGCTCAGGAGTTCGAGACCAGCCTGAGCAAGAGCGAGACCCCATCTCTACTAAAAATAGAAAGAAATTATATGGACAGCTAAAAATATATATAGAAAAAATTAGCCGGGCATGGTGGCTCATGCCTGTAGTCCCAGCTACTCGGGAGGCTGAGACAGGAGGATCCCTTGAGCCCAGGAGTTTGAGGTTGCTGTGAGCTAGGCTGACGCCACGGCACTCACTCTAGCCTGGGCAACAGAGTGAGACTCTGTCTCAAAAAAAAAAAAAAAAAAAAAAAACTAACAATAAGAGTTTGAAAAAATCACGCTACTCCCTATTATCCACCGGTGTCATCAGAATCTGCCTGCTTTGACCACGTGGCTGTGATCTAGTCACCACTACTTGTGGATTGCATTTTAGCAACAGGCAAAATGTGCGTGCATTAAATGATCACAGAAAGTTTAAACACCCTCACATTGTTTTGAAAATCAGTATTTTCTCAAGTTCCTTTAAACTCGAAGGGCTCGTAATTCTGTGATTTTTTATTATTTAGATAGCAGTAATAACTAATGTTTATTGTTGCTACCTTAATGCCAGAAACTGTTCAAAATGCATTGTGTGTATTCACTGGGTTAATTTTAATAACCATATGAGGAAACTCAGACATTAGGAAGGTAACACAATAACTGTTGGAGCCTTGATCCAAACCCATAAATGTTCCTATCCAGAAGCCGTGCTTTTCAGCATGATGCTTTTCTGACTCTTCATGGCCTGCCTCTTTGCAAAAATGCTTTGATATAAATGATTTTTAATTATAAAAGGCAATGACAAAAATGCAAAAGCAATGGGCTATATTAAAGGTTGGCAACATGGTCTTTTTCTCCAGGGCCACCCATTCTGAGAAGGTAAGAGATGTATGACAGTGGCATAGTGGTGAGCAGCGTGCAGAGGGTGGCCTTGAGCCAGCTCCACACTTTATCAGCTGTGTGACCTTGAGCAAGTCACTTACCCTCTCTGAGCTTTATTTTCTCTATGTGTAAATGGGCGGTTGCAAAGGTTAAATGAGTTGATAGGTGTAAAGTGTCTAGCACAGTGCCATGCACAAAGAAAGTGCTATCAAATGATTCTAACAAAATGTAATAGAGCAGTTTGGAAGAATTGAAGGAAGTATACCCAACTTGATTTGGATGGAAATAACAGCACAGCCATGTGTCACTTCATGGCGAGGATACATTCTGAGAAATGGATCCTTAGGAGACTTTACCACTGTGTGAACATCATAAAGTGTGCTTACGCAGACCTAGATGCATAGCCTAGGTTATATGGTAAAGTCTATTTTGCTCCCAGCCTACCAACCTGTACAGCGTGTCACTGTACTGAAAACTGTAGGCAACTGTAACGCAATCATCTTTGTGTATCTAAACATATCTAAACACAAAAATGGTGCAATAAAATTGCGATACGAAGGATAAAAAATGGTACACCTATATACGGCACTTACCATGAATGGCTTGCAGAACTGGATGTTGCTCTGGGTGAGTCAGTAATTGGTGAGTGAATGTGAAGGCCTGGACATTACTGTACACTAATGTTCCCTTCATAAACATAGTACACTTAGGCTGCACTAAACTTATTGAAAAAAATGTTTACTTCCCTCAATAATAAATAAGCCTTAGCTAATATAACATTTTTACTTTATAAACTTTTACATTTTTGTTAACTGACTCTTTTGTATTAATGCTTAGCTTAAAACACAAACACATTTTGGAGCTGTACAAAAATATTTTCTTTCTTTGTATTCTTATTCCAGAAGCTTTTTTCTATTTTTTACAATTTTTATTTACTTATTTTTTTTACTTTTAAACTTTTTTTTTGTTACAAACTAAGACACAAACACACACGTTAGCCTAGGCCTACACAGGGTCGGGATCATCAATGTCACCGTCTTCCAGCTCCATTTGTGTCCCACTGGGAGGTCTTTGGGGCGGTAACAGACAAGGAACCGTCATCTCCTGTGATAACAGTGCCTTCTGGAATGCCTCCGAAGGACCTGCCTGAGGCTGTTTTACAGTCAATTTAAAAAAAAAAAAAATAAGTAGAGGAAGTATGCTCTAAAACAACAATAAAAAATATGGTGTAGTAAATGCACAAGCCAGTAACATAGTCCTTTATTTTCATTATCGAGCATTATGTACTATACGTAATTATATGTGCTAGTTTTATACGACTGGCAGCGCAGTAGGTTTGTGTACATCATCATCACCACAAATCCAGGAGTAATGCCTTCCACGGTAACATTTCTTAGGACTGTAACAATGTCACTAGGCAGTAGGAATTTTTCAGCTCCATTGTAATCTCATGGGCCCACCATTGTACATGCGGTCCGTCATTGACGGAAAGGTCATTACGTGGCACATATAGTTGGCTGTCCTTATACTTACGTGCAAACAGCTTTTAATCTACGTGGTATAACTATCTAACTCACGTCTGTTTTTCTCCATTCCCAAGCCATCGTGCCGGAGGTTTCAAAATTAGAGATTTATTAATTTGGGTCAAGCATCGCCTTTTTCCCATGGGTTTCTGTAAAAATGCAAATTGACTTAGAGTTTGCATCAGTTTTTTAATGACATTTGGTGGTGTCTTGCATAGCAAAGCACAGGGACTCACACCCAGAGATTCAATTAAACGAGTCAGGATGGGGCCTGGATGTAGCTCAGCTGATTCTGAGGCTGGAGGCACCCATGCAATACACCCTGGGAGGCAGTGGGCTGAGGGGTCTGGGACAAACTGGTGGCCCTTTTCATCTGGAAAATAAAATGTTCATGAAGGAAATAGGTTTAGGAGCAAGAGAAGAGGCTATAGGGAAGTGTCTGTCCATCCTCTGCTCCTGGGGCAGCTCCTCTAATCCCGTTGGGACAAAGTTCCCCTGGGGGATGCAGGAGCAGGGGATACATAGGTCCCCATCTGCCTTCCAGCCTCTTCTTTCCCTCTGCATTTTCCCTGAGCTCTGCCACCTCGTGCCAGTCCCCAGCCATGTGGCTAATGAGGGGCCTATTCAGACCTCATTAGGAGTTCAACTTGGTTTCTTCCACCCTCAGAAGCTAATTATGTCTCTTTCATTAGTTCAATTTTGGCAATTAATGTACCTCCGTATACATAAATGGCTGTTTGTTTTCAGGCCAAGTGACATGTGTGTGGTTGTCCTTACCTCTCCCGGTGCATGTTTGTCTCTTTATCTTGTTCCCTTTTCTTAGAAACAGTGCCTTGGTCAGGGTTCTAAATTTAAGCAACAGAAATCAACATAGCAAATTTAATAGCTAACAGAGATTTGTGGTAGAGACACAGTAACCAGAGGACATGCCAAACAATTGATCCCCAGAAACAAGAGGGAACTGTGGGCACTGGAAGTCCTCTTAAACAATAAGGACATTTCGGTCTCACATTTAAAAGCATGACCAGGCAGGATGGCTCCAGGGTTGGGAGGATCAGAGACTCCTGTTGCCATCTCAGTATTTCGACTCATCCTCTTACTGTCTTCTGTTGCCTCTTCCCTGTATTTCTCACAGGGCCAAGGCTGGCTGGGTTTGATGTGCAAATGGCCCCTGCCTGAAGCCGCAAAGGGAGTATTTTCTCTCTCGCAGCTCTCTCTCTTTTTCTCCACTTTTTTCTTAAAAAAAAAAAATGGCCTGGGAGAAGTCTTTTTAGGAGTCTCTGAGAACACACACTGTCATGTTTCTGTGGTCAGGATTGCACCATAAGCCACTGCCAACCCAACCACTGGGGATGACTGTGCTAGCCTTAGGGCGATCCTAGGCCTGACGGGCCCCCCTCAGGCACAGAGCCATGTGATGGATGAGCAAACTTTAGGTCTCCAGAAGGCGGAAAGGGGCGAAGGTGGCTGGGAAGCACCTACTGGGTGTTTACCACAACGACCTCTCAAGAGTCACACGGAATGAGAGAAAGATAGATAGATAGTTATATTTTTAATGAGAATGGATTACTGCTTGCGATGCCACTGGCTGCCTTAGTGCCAGCGGTACTGAGTGACAGAGCTTGGCCTCTGACTGGTAACTGAGCATAATTTATTCTTTTCTCACTAGTTCGAAACAATTAGCACAGTATTTCTTATTTGTGATTACTGTATTTACACAAATTTAAGCCTGGACATCAAAATAATGTGCCAGGCTCATTTATAAGTAGTCATCCTCCAGGTGTGAATTCACACCTCACGGGCATAATGCACACTGTCTGGGGGATGGGCAGACATAAAACTTTGACTGAAATGGTACAAAAGCAATTGATGTAACCAAAACATTTGTACCCCCATAATATTCTGAAATAAAAAAAAATTGTAAAAAAGTAGTTATCTTGTTATACGCCATATACTTTTGTTATTTGCTTTAGATTATGAAGACAAAAAGTCAAATATTCAAAGTGAAATTATTGGAGAAAACCTGGGCGTCTCTGGGAATGCCATGCGTGGTCGAACACGGAGATAATGAACGAGAATGTGCTTCCCCAAAGTTAAAGGAGTTAATAGTTGCCAGGAGCCATTGCCCGGACAGGACTGGAAGCTGGAAGCAGCAATTGCAGGCATCATAACGGGCCGGGAAGCTGGTAGGTTTGTTTTCTCTTAGACCTCTTTGGCCCGCTGGTCAGGCTGTTGCAGTTCCATAGGAGGCTGCCAGGGCCCAGCAGGGATGGGGCAATGCACAGGCATTTCTGTGAGGGGCAAGGGCAGAGCCCGGAGGGGTGGCAGGCACCAAGTAAGCCAATTCTGCGCTACAACCCCGTATTTCCCACCACCTCCAAGGCGGGACAATGGTTTTTCCTCTTGCAGCCAAGTACTGGCTCTGGCCTCTCAGGGGGCTCTTATTTATAGAACTAGAGTAAATTGATTACAGGGCCCCGTGGGATCTTTCCAACTTTTACTACAAGGTTAACAACACTAATAATGATTTTTTTGGTTCTGTTTCTGGAGAAATAAAACGGAAGAAGCTTGGAGGCTATTCTTTCCCCTTTTCTCTTTATCCCACCTCTCTTTCCCTTCAGTTTCCTTTCTCTTTCTGTTTCCTCCTCTTCTTTTTCCCTCTCTTTCTGCGATTTTCTCTTTGCCAAGGTCACAGATTTCCAAGGTGCTGGTCCCTCATTCTTTTTCTCACCATTGACTCTTTTCCCAGTGAGCACACTGAAGGTTGGTTAATTCTCTGACTGCTGAAGGAAGAAAATAATAATGAAATACTATTATTTAAATATTATTCCCTCATGTTTGTATAGTGTTTTTGAATTATATTAATCCATACATAAAATATATCATCTTGTTGATCCTCACAAAAATCTGTGACATAATTATTGTTTTCCTGTTTCACAAATGGGAAACTGAGGCTCAAAGAAGTAAAGGGGCTCTTCCTCTCCTCCTTATCTTTTCTTATTTCTTTTAATCTCTTCTCTTCTTTGACAGCTCAGTTTTAAATATGTAGGCAGGGCTGAGTCAGGTAAGGATACGTGCCAGGTGGGGAAAACCGCAGTAGCTTAGAGTGTGGTCAGACCTTGATCACAGTTTCTCCAATATATTGAATAAATATATGCAGTATTCAACAGAATGTGCGACCCATACTCGGGAAAACAAAACAACACAGTCAATAGCAAACAAGTCAAAGTTGGCTCAGATAAGGTATTTAACGAACAAAAATTTCAAAGTAACTTTTATAAATGTTTTAAAAATTTAAAAAAGTGATGACAATAATTCAACAAATAAGGAATCTGGATAAAGAAATAAAACTTTTTAAAAAGAACAAATGAAAACTCTGGAGTTGAAAAATATAATAATTGAAATGAAAAAAATTATTACATGGGCTCAATGACAGATTTGAAACTGCAGAAGAAAAAGTATCAGTGGGTTTGAAGATAGGTCAATAGAAATCATCCAATCTAAATATTTGAGAGGAAAAATAGAAAAATAAGCAGGGACTTGCAAGACAGCATCAAATATATCAAGATACCAAAAATTTTTTTAAAGGAGCTATGATACTAAACTCCCCAAATTTGTTATAAAATATTTCATATACAGACCTAAGAAATTCAACAAGCCCCAAATAGGATAAGTCCAAAAAAAGAAACACCTAAACACATTAGAGTCAAACAGTTCAAAAGCAGAGACAATGAGCCAATCTTGAAAGTCACAGGAGAAAAATGACTCATCACACACAAAGGAACAACAGCATGATGAACTGCTGACTTCTCAACAGAAACATACAGGCCAGGGAGGCAGTGGAATGTCATATTCTAAGCACTGGGAAAAATATTGTTCACGAAGAGTTAATAACCAGTAAAAGAATACTTCAAAACTTATATAAAAATATTTCCAGAAAAAAGAGACTGAGAGTATCAGATCTACATTACAAAAAATAGTAAAAGAAGTTCTTCAGACTGTAAGAAAATAACAGATAGTAACTGAAATACACAGGAAGAAATGAGGAGCACTAGAGATAGTAACTATGTGGATAAATATAGATTATATAAATATATTTCCTTTATTTTTCTTCCGTTAATGTCTTTGAAAGATAAGATTTTATTAAGCAATAATTATAACACTATATTTTAGGTTTATAACATTTAGATGTAATATATATGAAAATGATAGCACAGAGAAGGGGAAAGGGAGCTACAATGGAGCAACACTGATATATTTTACCATAATTAAGTCACTGTTAACTTAAAGTATGTTGTGATAAGTTAAGATGCATATTATAATCTACAGAGTCAGAAAATAACTCAAGAATGCATTGTTAAAAAATCAACAATGTAACAACAAGGAAATGATAATTCCTCAACAGAGGAATTAAAGCAAACTTGAAAGCAAAAGAGGAATTAAGCAAAAAAAAAAAAATACTTAAAACAAAAGAAAGATATAAATGGGGAATACAGAAGGAAAAAATATATGAGATATACAGAAAACAAAAATTAAGATGGCAGATGTAAATCCAAACATAATAATTACATTAAATTTGGATGAATCATATGGTTCAATTAAAAGGCAAAGATTGTCAGATTGAATTAAAAAAGCAAGAAATAATTGTATGCTACCCATGGGAGACATAATTTAGATTAAAAAAACACAACTGGTTTGAAAGCAACAGGATGAAAAAAGATATAGCACATAAATAGTAACCATGTGAGGTGGAGTAGCTATATTATTATTGGGAAAATATATTTTAAATATAATTAGACAAAAAGATGAACATTTTATAATAAAGAAGAGTCACTAACTATATAAGGAAGATATACCAGTTAGCTATATATGCACGTAACCAAACAAGCCCCCAAATATATCAATCTAAAGCTGACAGAATTGAAAGAAGTAGATAATTCAACAATTGAAATTGGAGATTTCAATAACATACTTACAATATTTGAAAAAAATAACTAGATGAAAAGTCATCCAAGATACAGAAGACTTGAACAACCCTGCTGACCAAATGTGACTTAACTGATATTTATTGGAAATGTCAACCTCAAAGAGAAGAATATGCATTCTTTCTAAGAACACATGGAACATTTTCCAAAAAAGGCCATATGTTAGATCTTAAAATAAATTTAAAAATATTGAAATTACCAAAGTATGTTTTTTGCCCATAACAGAATTAAAAATCAAAAACCAAAACAAATTTAATAAATCAGTCAATATTTTGAAATTACACAAAATGACTTCTAAGCAACTTATGGGCCAAAGAAGAATGCACAAGGGAAATTAGAAAATATTTTGAACGGATGGAAAAGAAAATGTGGTATATCAAAATTTATGGGATGCGGCTAAAGCAGTGCATAGAGGAAAATTTATAGGCTTAATCATCCATTTTAGAAAAGAGGAAAGGTTGCAACTCCAATAAATCTAAGCACCCACCTTAAGAAACAAAAAAATAGCAAAGCAAATATCTAACTTCTTTTTAACTTTTGGAAAAATTGGCAAGTATTCCTGCGTGGAAACATGTGTCTGGAGTTTAGTAGCAGCTGCCACCTCTGGACAGGCATGATTCCCATGTGTCTAAAGTCCCACCACTTCCTCATCTCCAATAGTGTGGCTCTTCTAAGCCCTTGAATTCAAGATCCCTGCTTTGTATGTGATCCTGGAGCTACCAGCAGGACTGTGTAGCTCAGCCCTTGTCTTTTCTAAAGAATGAATAACTAGAAAATGATAATACAAACTTGTTTTTCCATTTTTACCTATTAATGTAAACATAAGTTGTACATATTCTGTATGGATTAGTTAGGTTTCCCCTATATGAGACAAATAAATACAAATGCATCATGATGAATATAACTTTAAAAGAGAAGAAATTCATAGAAACAATGTCTCTACTTAAGTGTTAATAATTTGCCCTAAATTAATCTCTGAAGCTTTCTGAGAGCTAATGTTTCACTAAGGATATTATCAGGAGCAAATAATGGCAGGAGAGGAGGATCAAGGAGGGGTGTTTGGTTGGTTGGGACAATGGGTGACAGGTGACATAAATCAGAAAGGCCAGAAAAGAGTGAAAGGAAAGGAGGTAAGTAGCTAGCCCTATACCTAGCCTCTTGGAAAATAAGGGGTAAGAGAATTCTAGAAAGTGGTCTTGGAGACATGAAATTGCCTAGTGCATTTGGGAAATTTCAAGTCATTCAGCAAGTGTGATGGAGCCAGAGAAAAGAAGGGGATGGCACAGGTTACAGAGAGTCTGACATGCCAGGACAGGGCATTGGCATTTATCTCACAGGTGAGGGAAGTCAATGAAGCCCTTGCAGCATGGAAAAAGATACGATGAAATATACAGGTCAATCACTTTCATGGCAGCGAGACAGATGGATTGGAAGGAGCGAGAGACAGTGTCTGGCCAGTTAGGAGACTATTGACATATCTAGGTGAGAGATTTGCCTGAACCAAGGTGGTGACAGTGGATATAGATTGGGTAGAGGGCTGACAAATGAGATCTTTAGAAGGTAAAGTTAGCAGGGTTTAGAGACTCTTGGGGACAAGGTAGATGGAGGGGTTGTGAGTTATTCATGGTTCTTGGGCTTTGCAGATGGTGTGGGTGCCGGGGTGATCTGTTCATGCAGGAGTGCAGGACGAAGAGAAAGCTGAGTGGGGAAATTGGGGGTGGAAATGGGGAGATAGTTTTTGGGATATACCCAGTCTTCAATATCTATGGGACATTCATGCAAAGACATGGAGTATGTGCATTTATAATTTAACTTTATCCTTTGCTGGTTTTATATCTTAGGAGAATGGTTTTGGAGGGAAATAAGAATTTGGAAACCGTAAGCATCTGGATGTTAGTTAAAATCGTAGGGATGGATGATATCTTGGATGTGAAACAGGCGAAAGCGGACAAGGGCAGCATCCTAGAGGGTACGAGCAATGAAGGTGTGTGTGTGGGGAGATGAGGAAGCTCCTGCACGCATGGCTGAAAGAAACACCTGGACAAAAGCCAAGAGGGTCCTGTACCATGCAAACCAAAGGAGGTGAGTTCTAGAAAATATGGCAGTGGTCAACCATCTAGACCAGGAGCGTGTTAAGATAGCAATGGAAAGGCTCCTTGGAGTGGGTGGTAGGGATGCTGCTGATGGATGGGGTGAGAAGGGTTTCCATGGATTGATAGTATTGAAGTCACAGTGACGGCTCTAGGAGTGATTGGGAAGTGAGGAATGGACGGCGGTGCCAATTCCTTCTCCAGATGCTCGCCTGCCGGAGAGAGAGATCAGGTCGATGTCAAGGGTGAAGAAGCAAAACCAAGGGATGTTTCTCTGTCTACTTGTTTTAGGATAAAGCAGACTTGAGCACACCAATAGGCTGAAGAGAAGGGGCCAGTAAGAGCACCTGAAGGTGCAGAGGAAAGACATTAAAATTAACGGGGAAAAAGTCTAATTGGGTCCCATTTGGGACCACATGCCTCCTGGATGGAGCTTGCGGAAGGCAGGACTTGGAAATGTGATTCTTTCTCTCAGGCTCTCTGAGAGGGTGGGGGCACAGTCCACGCAGATGGTGTGGCCATGTTTAGACATCAAGGCAAGTGTGTCTGCCCCATGTCAAGGCTTCCGACTGCTCAGTTCCAGTTGGGAGGACGTAGGAATCATTGATGTGCAGCCTCAACTCTCCCTGGTCTAGTCCCCCAAATCTACCCATAGAATTAAAAAAAATTGTAAAGAACAGATCAGGCTAGAGCGGCCCTTAGAAACTATTTGGTGAGTTATGTCTTTTGGATGAGGAAATGTTTATCCAAATAGTGACGAGTCCAAGGCTGTGTAGCTAGGAAATGCTCTTGTTTCTCCTGTCACTAGACAAAGACAGCTGGCTGGGCAGACAGCGTCCCAAAGGGTTCCCACAGCAATCCTCATTGCACTTCATGCTCCTGTCCTCGTTCCTGCTGGTGCATAGATGGAAATTGCCAACAATAATAAAAACTATTTATTTAGCACTTTCTATCATCCAGGCACTGTGCTAAAGCTCTTTATTGACTCCTACGAGTAGGTACAATTATCATGGTCATTTTTACAGATGAGCAAACTGAGGCACAGAGACATCAAGCAACTTGGCCAATGTCACACAGCAAAGGGGAAAAGCCCAAATAGGAACCCAGGCAATCTGGCTTCAGGGCCTACGAAGCCAATCTCTGTGCTGCACTGCCAGTAAGGGGTGCTTAGGGATGGTGAGGCTCTTCCTTGTAGTCCCAGCCTTTCAGTGTGGCTTCCCCAGTGCAGGCCCTGCCCCCTCCAAACGCCCTGTCCTTGGGACCCCGGGGACCCCATCATCAGCGCTTCCTCCTCCTCTGCACTTTCTGCTCTCTCGAACCCTCCTCCGGTAGAAAAACCATTCTGGCAATTCAAACCTGACATCTAGTGAATTATGTTTCTCCAAATTGCAACATTAATAAGGGCCGTGTGTTCCTAGAGGATCATTAATTACAGACACATTTTTATTTCCCACTGAAATATGGCTTAAATTTCTCCTCCACACGGCTCAGGCACATTTTTGCCAGTCGAGCCCAAGTATTGCTTTTGACATGTCTCTGACCTGTTGGCGAACAGCTCTTGCAGTTAGTTCCCTGCCCTCTGCATCTTTCTTCCTCCTCCATGTGCATCTCTTTCTCCAAATGCTGAGAGTTCCCCTGTGCAAGCCTGGATGGGGTTGGGGGTCCCCATGTCTCAACCTTCTCTAATCAGAACCGATTGCCATTGCTGCTGGGGACGGGGCAGAGTAGCCAGGGGTGAAGGAGCCAAATGCATGACACCTGCAGATGTTCCCCTCAAAGGCCTCCCTGGATTTAAGGCAGTTCCAATCACTGGGATGTTCTGGGGAAGGTAGGAGGCACTGGGTCCTTGCCTCTGCCCAGGTAGCTCTCCTAACGTCGGATCTACAGATGGACTCCACCTTCAGGCCCAGGCTCTGAGCAAAGGAGGGTTGAGGCAGGAAACCTGGCAGGAGCTCCCTGCTTCTCCTATCTGCTGAGGCTTGGAGCTGGCAATTTCTCCACCATGTTCTCTCCCACCCTAGGGAGATGCAGTCACTTCCTGCTGGTATAGGCCGGAAGTCGAAGCAGTTCCTACCCCCTCTGCATTCTTCTTATCCAGAGACGTGAGATCCCCCTTGATTCTACTTCTTAATCTACCTGGACACCCTGCTTAGAACTTCAGTCTCCCTGTGCATCCGTGGTTTGCAACCATGTCTGCATGTTAGAATGACATGGGGAAAATTTACAAATCCCCGGTGCCTGGGCCACCCCACAGACAAATTCATAATCTCAGGGAGTGAGATCCAGGCATCAGTGGTTTCTAAAGCTTCTTGGGTGATTGCAATATGCAGCCAAGTTTAAGAACTGTTCTCATCCTTGGAATCCACGCCAATGCAAAGGCAATATGAGCATGACCTAGGAGCAAATTATGATAGAAATGCAGAATCCCAGGCCCCATCCCGGACTAACTGAAGCAGATGTATCTACATTTTAACAAGACCTCCAGGTGATTTGTATGCACTTGAAAGTTTGAAAAGCACTCTAGCTTAAAATGTTTTTCAAACTTCAGTGTGTAAGACAATCACCCAGAGAGCTTGTTAAAAACAAAAAAATCCAATTCAGTAGGTCTGGGGTGGGGCTGGCGATCTGTTCTTTTAACAAGGTCCCTGGTTAGTTCTGATGCAGGTGCTCCTGGGATCACACCTTGAGAAGTGCTGCGTCTAGGATTTGGTCTTGGGCCTCCTGGGCGGCGGGCCCGCTGACCCTGCCGAGGCTGCCCCTCCCAGGCAGCGGCCTTACTCAGACAGGAGAGGTCTCCTGGGCCAGGGAAGCCTGCCTGGCTGCCCTCTCCTGCAGCCAGGCAGATTAGAGCCTCTCACTTTCTCCTAAGCTGGCTGACCTCTTTGGTCCCCACCGAGGCAGGTGCTCTGTCCACTTGACCTCAGCTTGCCAAGGTCTGCAGTTTTTAGGAGCCACGCATGATTAAATTGAAATATAATTCATACAGCATACAATTCATCATTTAAAAGTGTTCAATTCAGTGTTTTTTGGTATATTCGCTATGTTTTGCAGCAGGCGCCACTATCTCATTCTAAAACATTTGCATCACCCCACAAAGAGATCCTGAACTCATTAGCAGTCGGTCCCAATTTCCTCCTCTCCCCATCCCCTGGCAACCACTCATCTGCTTTCTGCCTCTATGGCCTTGGCAGTTCACACATTTCATACAAATGGAATATTACAATGTGTGGACTCTGTGCCTGCCTCCACTCACTCACCGTGATGTTCCCAGGTTCATGTGAGCTGCAGCGCGACAAGGTCTGCATTTTTGCTTTGTCCGCCTACCACCTGGGGACAGGGCTGAACTGGAAGGAGAGCCCCTTCCTCATGTCTTTACCCTACCTTAGCCTTTTCACCCCATGAGTCCGCAACCAGCAAGCCCCCAAAGACAGCAGCACTGGCTACACCACGGGCTGGGTATCACCGGGGACTGGAGCAAGACGGGTCTTCCAGGCCACGTGGTCCAGCCTCCTCCTTTCCAAGATGAGGAAACCAAGGCCCAGAGAGGCTTTTCTGCACTTGTGAAGTCCTCCCAGAACACTCTGGGGCTCCCCAGGGTGGAGAGAAGAGGAAGGTGTTGGGGATGGGGAGGGAGGGATGGGAGAGAAATGACGAGGGAAACTGGGAACAAGAGAGGGGCTGGCAGCGGACAGCCATGTCCCCATCCGGAACTCTGTTCCTGCGAAGACAGAAAAACGAAGCCTAAGGCTGAGATTTATATCTGTGATTTTCAAGTTTTCAGAAGACAGTGCAGAAAAGACACATTTATTGAGAGATGATAAATTCCCTCTTTGCAGATTTATTAGAACTTGTATAGAGCTGGATCATAGTTTTTTTGGCAAAAGCCTTTAAACTTTTATGTCCCATCATAATAGTAAATGAAGTCCGATAAGCAGTTTAAATAATTCTTGATTAAATGATCCTCCTGTGCTGCCCCTTCCAAGTCCCTGCCCCCACTCCCCACCCCAAGCTTGGCCTGGCCAGCGCAAGCCGGCATCTGCAGGCCCCCAGGAAGTCGCAAAGTGGGAATAAAATCTCTAGAATGGTAACGAATTGCTTCAAGCTAGAATCCAGGGACTAAGCTCAAAAAGGGCACAGGGTAGCGTAGTCTTATGAGTAAATAATTGGATTAAACTGATTTTTAAAATTGAATGTCTACTATGTCATAGGTCCTTCAAGATTTGGTGTCCCATTTAATGCACTGTGAAGCAGAATTCCTTTTTAAATTCTTTCTCGTCTTCTCTCTCTCTCCCTTTGTTTACTCTGTTCCATCCCCATGGCCTTTTTGCTAGTCCTCAAGCCCAACCAAGCACTCTGCTGCCTCAGGGCCTTTGCACCTCCTATAGCCCTTGTTGGTAAGGCTCTTCTCCTGGATATGCTGATAGCTTGTTCCTTCACTTCCTTCAGGCTTCTGTTTAAATGGCTCTTACCTAGAAAGACTCTCTCTGGCTGTCAAAAATAAACCTCTCTATTACTCTTTTCTTACTTATTCTGCTTTGCAAAACTCAATAATAACACACATAATTCATTGAAGATAGTGGACAAAAGAATTGAAAAAACGTTTCATAAAAGAAGACATATGGATGACAAATAAGCACATGAAAAGATGTTACCCAAAAGATGTTATTGATGCCCAAAACAACATGAAGGATTCTCAAAAAATTTATACTGAGTTAAAGAAGCTGGATGAAAAAAAAGTATATACTGTATGATTCTGCTTATAGAAAACTCTACAAAGTGCAAGCTAATCTGTAGTAACTGAAAACAGCTAAGTGACTACTTGTCATTGGGAACAGGGTCAGGGCAGGTGGGAGGAAGGATTATGAAGGGAGATAAGGAAACTTTTAGAGGTGATAAATACATTCATTATCTTGATTGTGGTGGCAGTTTTACAGGCATAAAAAAGTGAATCAAATTTTAGACTTTAGATATGGGCTATATATTATATGGCAATTATATATTAATACTGCAAGAAATCTGTAACAGAAAAAACTTTCCATCCCTGGGCTCAAGAACGGAATGTGTAGGGCATGGGGTAGGAGTTCGTGACAGTAGGGAAGCAGAGCTTGTCTCTGGAGTAACACCGTCCTGTGGGCACTGCCCACTCCAAGAGACTTGTAGCTGTCAACGCCATCATGGCCGT
This sequence comes from Eulemur rufifrons, assembly GCF_041146395.1. Classification (NCBI taxonomy): domain Eukaryota; kingdom Metazoa; phylum Chordata; class Mammalia; order Primates; family Lemuridae; genus Eulemur; species Eulemur rufifrons. The sequence continues at coordinate 9,376,238 of NC_090994.1, forward strand.
GAGGGAGGGTTAAAGGTGGTGTATTCTGTATCTGCTTTTTCCTCCTTCAACAGACGTAACCTGGGATATCCTCTGCCCATTGGACCAGAAATGTCTTGTTCATCTCTAGTCTCTTTCTCCATTCACCCCAGAACGCTTGATCTCACGGCTGGGATATGAAGGCCCTACATGTCCCTCTACCTCCACTCAGCTCATGGTGTTGAAGTCTCTGACTATTATTGTGGAGGTATCTATGTCTTCCTGTAGTTCCATCAGTTTTTGCTTCATGTATTTTGAAATTCTATTATCAGTTGCACAAACGTTATGATGATATGTTCTTCTCATGACTTGACTCTTTAATCAATGTAAACTGACACTCTGTATGCCTGGTAATATTATTTGCTCTGAAACCTACTTTGTCTGATATTGATAAAGCCACTCCAGTCCAGCTTTCTTTTGATAAATATTACATAGTGTTTTCTTCCCCTCTAAGCTTTTACTTGTAAACTATTGGTATCTTTATATTTAAAATGGATTTTTCTTTTTGGTAGGCAGCAGCAGAGAGTTGGTCTTGCTTGTTAAGGCAATTTGGGAATCTGCCTTTTAATTAAAATATTTTTATCATTTATGTTTAACTTAATTATTGATATGGTTTGGTTTAAATCTGTCTTGAAATTTATTTTCTATTTGTCCCATCTTTTCTTTGTTCCTTTTTTTCTTATTCTGCCTTCTTTTAGATTGAGTAAGATTTATTATTCCATTTTATCTCCTTTGTTGGCAGCTTAGTTATAATTTTCCTTTTCTAATAATTAGTGTTGTAGTTTACTATTTTATAATCTAATTTTAAGGAATGTTGCATCAATTCACATATAGTATATGGACTGTACAACAGTATACTCCAATTTTCCCTCTCTTGACCTTTCTATTATTATCATATATTTGTTTTTATATATATTATCAAACCCATAATATAGTGTTACCATATTTGCTGTAAACAATCAGTTATCTTCAAAGAGATTTATAAATAAAGATGAAAGTATTTTATATTTTCCCACATATCATACTTTTGATGCCCTTCTTGCATTTGTGCAGCTTCTGATGGCATAATTAAAACATGCCATACTATTATCTCACATGGTTTCTGTGGATTTCTTAGAAATGGGAGCAGCTTAGCTGAGCGTTTCTGACTCAGGCTCTCTCTCGAGGTTGTAGTCAGGTTGGGCGTCTGAAGCGCTGGAAAATCTGCTTCCAAGCTCACTTCTGTGGCTGTCGGCAGGAAAGGAAGGGATGGAGGGAGGAAGGGACAGAGAGAGAGAGAGATCCTCCAAGATGAAAGCCACAGTCTTTTTATAACCTGCCATCCTTGTATACCATGGCTTGTACCTGTGCTATTGGTCACCCAGACTGACCTTGAAACGACATAGGAGGAGGCTACAGGTGCTGTGAGGACCCGAGGTGGAGATGGCTGGGAGTCACTTTAGGCCTTTCAAGGCTGCCAGCCACATTGTGGTTTCTCCAGACTCTCAGCTTTGTCTCTTCTATTCAGGGAGACTTTGGGGCTCCCTCTGTACCCCATCCCCTTCTTCCCTCTCATCACGTCCTCTGGAGACTGTCCCCAAAGCAAGCACAGGGCTCCCCTTGCTCATTTCCTTCCTCTCCGGGATCTTTGTCCTGTGCCACCAGATGTCCAACGTTGAAGAACCATTGTTTTGTCTATTTGTTTTTTTGTGTGTGTTTCAGGAGGGAAGGTGAATCTGGTCACTTTCACTCCATCTTGGCTGGAAGCAGAAGTCGTCACGCATTTCAGTATAAAGTCCAGTTGGTGACTAAGACTTTCATCCTGGAGCAGATGTTTTGTGAGGGAGGGCAGCATAGAGGGGGGCCCTGCACCTGCCTGGGGAGGTGGCTGGCTGCTGCCGCGGGACGGAGAGGGCTGGGTGAGGAGCACATGAGGAATGGAGATACGGAACGGGTGCCTTCCTGATTCCATCACGGCCCATCTTAGTGATTTTCATCTCCATGTGTCTTGATAATATCTCCTCCCCGTGGTGTTCCTCTGGCAGGTTTTCACCCCAGATTTGACATATTGGATTTCTCAGTTTGCACTGAGATATTGCAGGACTCTGGGGAAGAAATGGGTCTCAGGTGAGCCCTGTACTTGGTCGGGAGCAGGGCAGGAAGCGCGGACGGGGCCAGGACCTGAATAAGGCACCTGAGCTCTGTCTGTGGAGGACGACAGGAGCCTCTCCAGCCAGGGAGGACACTGATGACCGCCTTTGGCATCTGGCTGCTGTCACTGACCCCTGCCTCATTTGTCCATTTATTAATCCATTTCCAGTTTTTTGTATTGATTGAACCTCTACTAGGCGCCAGGCACTTGGAGTATAGCGGTGAGCAAAACACGTACATTCCACGTCCTCTTCCTAGCTCCCCTGCAGCTCGGCCTCCCTCCCCCTCCCTGGTGGTCTCTGGCCTTCCTGGGGGGGCTTTTCCAGTGGATCCATTAACATAAGTCAACACACCCTGGCTCCTGGGAGCCCAGGTGCTGCCTGGTGGATCCGCTGCGCTGCAGTCAGTTTTCTTAGCAGAGTCAATATGCACAGGATTAAAACACACGGATTCGGGCTACAGTCTCCTGGGAGCCTGAGATACCTGCAGTTTTCTGGGTAAATATAAAGTCAGTTGATTCTTGCTGATCCCAGATTTTATTAGCAGAATTTGGATTTCCGATCCCACCCTCCTCTGTTCAGACAGCCCTGCCCATGGACAGCACCAGGCCAGACAGGCTGAGGACGTTGTACTTGAGCATTGAGTGTGTGTATCTGTGTGTGTGTGTCTGCATGCACGTGATTCTGTGTGTGTCTGCATATGTGCCTGTGTGTATTTGTGTGTGTCTGTGTGTGTATGCATGCATGTGTTTCTGTGTGTGTCTGCATATGTGCCTGTGTGTATTTGTGTGTGTCTGTGTGTGTATGCATGCATGTGTTTCTGTGTGTGTCTGCATATGTGCCTGTGTGTATTTGTGTGTGTCTGTGTGTGTATGCATGCATGTGTTTCTCTGTGTGTGTCTGCACGTGGGGGAGTTTGTGCTGGGCGCAAGAGCACGGGCTTGGTTAACTGAGATAACGTCGGCCAAGCATCTGCCGTGCAGTAGGAGCTTGCTAAGTCTGAACTCTGATCACATTTATGGATTAGGGTGGGCATGTTGGGTGTAGTCAGATAAGTGAGCACAACTATAACATTGTTAACATTTAAGTTTGATAATTTATAATTTTTTCCTCCTGGTATTTGTGTCTTTGATTGTGACTCTCCCCCCACAAAAACACCATTCTGTTCAGATACTGGACAACTTTGTTTACTTAAGCAGTGAAAGTTGAGGTGGGGTGGCCAGTGGGTTTGAATCACTTTATGGAGGGCTTTTGTATAAGATGCAGAGTCCTGGGCCTCACCCCAGACCGACTGAGTCACATTATGGGTGAGGTGGTACCCAAGAATCTGCATTTGAGGACCACCCCTCCCACTTCAAAGGTTACATGTTTGACCTTAGGTTACTTTCTTTTTGTTGTGGTTGAGACAGAGTCTCACTGGTTGCCCTGGGCTAGAGTGCAGTGGCATCATCATAGCTCACAGCAGCCTCAAGCTCCTGGGCTCAAGCAATCCTCCTGCCTCAGACTCCTGAGTAGCTGGTACTGTAGGTGCATGCCACGACACCCTGATATTTTTTTCTATTTTTAGTAGAGATGGGGTCTCACTCTTGCTCAGGCTGGTCTTAAACTCCTGAGCTCAAGTGATGCTTCCACCTTGGCCTCCCAAAGTGCTAGGATTACAGATGTGAGCCACCTTGCCTGGCCCTTGGGTTACATTTTTGACCTTGTGAGGGGTGGGAATGTCTTTTCCCTCTGGGATTCTCTGTGGACCTACGGGTACTCTCAGCTAACTCTGGAAGCGATGTTATAATTCCAGGTGGCAGGGGAACAGGGGGAGTGTTGGCTGTACCATGTCGTGACTTGGGGAGCCAGCACACCCCTGGCTCTGACTCACCATCCTTCTCCCAACTGTTTGGGACCCAGTGGCAGGAGAATTCATCTCTGCCTTAGGCCTGTGGCTGTCTGCAGTCTCAGCCCACAGACCGCCTCCAGGGAGAGCGACAGGTGTCCCAAAGTGAGCCTCAGCCTCCCCCATCCCAGCAGACTCCACGAACTCCCCCAGCAGCCACGACTGCGGGAACAAGCTGTCTTTCATTCCCAAGGCTGTCACTGGTCTCCTAGAGTGCCCTGTGTTCTGAGAGCTGGAAAGCTTTTCAGTATTTGAAATGATTTTTTTTGCATGTTGGGGTGGGAACCAGCCCACTCCACAAGCAAAATCTATAGCGCGGAGAAGCGGCTGAAAATTGGCAAGGCTTAATAAACCTCATTCCTGACGCGCTCCTGTGGCGATATATCAAAGGGAAAACAAATATATTGACTAATTCCTCTTGGAAGAACATCCATAAATTACAGCTGTTTGAAACCAGCCCGTTGTGAAAAAAGGTTACGGATGATGTAATTTGCCCCCTTATAGGAATAACTGCATCACACCCAGGCGTAACTTTTCCTGCCGCCTCTCAGCTCACAGCAACCTGAGGGGCGTGTGGTTTTGGGGAGGGTGCAGAATAATACCTGGCATTGAACTCGCAGAGGTCCTGCCCACCAAGGGCTTCAAAGGGCCCCCCGCGACAGTGGGGAGGCTCAGCTTGGTTTGGAGAAGGGCTGAGATTCTGCCAACAGATAGATGCCCACTGCCAGAGCCAGCAGGATGCCACAGCAGTGCTGCACGTAGGGCAAGGCGTGAACCTTCACCGACAGTCACAGGACACATTCAGAACCAGCCCCTGTGGTTACATTAGACAGGTGCTATCACCCCCATCTAACAGATGAGAAAACTGAGCCCAGCAGGCTTAGAGCTGTCCATGCAATGTATGAGACAAGTACACCTAATACACCAATATCCTAGCTCCTTGGCCTGCATCCTGGCCAATAGATCATTGGCTTCCAAGCTTAGCGGGACGTCGGAATCACCTGGAGTGTATCAAAATGCAGATTCCAGGGCTCCGACCCCAACGAGTCTGAAAATGTGAGTCTATATTTTTAAAATCAATGCTCAAGTAGTCACCATGTACCTAGTTTAAGAACTCCCGGATGTGGCCAAAGGACCTTTCCGTGAAAGCGAGACCCCTTGGGTCTTCCCCTGGCATCTCTTCTTGACCAGCGAGAGCACGTGTGGGTCTGTGGTTCTGTCGCACCCCGACTTGCTGCTTGGCCAGGCTCTGCCGACTGAACCCATCTGCCCGGAGCTCTCAGTGCTGGCGCAGGCGCAGGGGGAACCAGTGGCCTTTCCTCCGGCCAGGCTCTTTGGGACGCGGAGGAGGGCAGTGGGAGGGTAGGAAGGGCAGGTCCAACAGCTGGGCTCGAATCTCTCTCCACTGTGAGCTTCTTCCGTTTATCGGACATGCATTATACAACCGCACGCCGTTTCCGGGTGCTGCGGTCCCACTGTGGCAGCCAGGGCCCTCACCACCCCCACCCAGGGAGCCCACAGAGCCCCTTCCCCAGCGGCCCGAGCCCCTGCCCCCAGCCCTGGCACCGACTGGCTCCTTCGCAGCAGGTGTGCGGAGCGGCGGCAGCTCTGCTGACGCAGGCGACAGCCCCGTGCGTCTGATTGCAGTAATTGCTTGCTTGGTGTTTTGTGTTTGTCTGCATATACCCCGTCAGTGGCAGCCGCCCACTCGGTCCCTCTCTCATACACACGCATTCAAACAAACACAAATACACATGGCCACGGGCCCAGCGTGGCCCACTCCCGGCTGAACTCTATTCACAAGGCAAAAATAGCCACAGGCGCGCTCCTGGATGAGTCTGATTGGCCTGTCGGTGGCTCTCCTCCGATGACAGCCCTCTGAGCCACCCACCCTGTCCTCGGTTCCGTAGAAGGTCCCGCTGGGAGTCTGCAGGGGTGGGAGAACGGTTGAGCGGGCTCCTGCTTCCTTCTTTTTCTGCCTTGTTCTAGAATGCCTGCTTCTTGGAACCTTCCGGGCAGACAGGAGGTGGCGCAGGAATAGGACTTTTCTTGAGTTGGGTTTTGAGAAGGGAGCACAGATTTCCCTGGTGGGTGAATGTAAACTAGACCCATTTGTAAGGTAGATGCAGAGTCTAAAACCCATCCAGGCAGCAGGATTATGCACTGGACTTGAACCAGAGCTGAGGAGCCGGCCTTAGCCACACCCCTGACGGGCTGGGAGAGTTTAGCAAAGCCCTCATCCCTATTCACCGTTTTTTTCAGATGGGGTCTCACTCTGTTGCCTGGGCTGGAGTGCAGTGGTGTCATCATAGCTTGCTGCAAGCTCAAACTCCTGTGCTCATGCGATCCTCCTACCTCAGTCTACCAAGTAGCTGGAACTATAGCTGTGTACCATCATGTACAGCTGATTTTTCTAGTTTTTGTAGAAATGGGGTCTTGCTATATTGCCCAAGCTAGTCTGGAACTCCTGCCCTCAAGCGATCCTCCCTGCCTCTGCCTCCCAAAGTGCTAGGATTACAGGCATGAGCCAACCCGCACCCAGCCCTAGTTTTAGTTTTAATTTTATTATTTTTTTAAATTATCACACAGTAAAATTGAGTGTGCTGGGGGTATACAGTTCAATGAATTTTAACACATGTGTATAGTCATGTAGTATCATCACAATCAGGATTCAGAGATGGAGGTGATATTTCTAACACTTTCAAAACTTCCCTGGGTAACCTTTGATAGCTACGCCCTCCCCCATCAAATTTTTTCAATAATGTCATGTGAATGGAATCATACAGTATGTAACATTTTGAGACTAGCTTCTCTTATTCAGCACATAGTGCCTTTGAGAGCCACCCAAGGTGTTTCACACATCAAACACTAGTTTGTTCTTTTTTGTTGTTGAGTACGACTCCATAATGCAGACGTACCACAGTTTACTTTTTCACTCATCCATTGAAGGAGGACATTTGGGTTGGTTCCAGTTTTTGATGATATGAATAGAGCTTCTGAATGTTTATTCATGTATAGGTTTTTGTTCGAACCTCAATTTTCAGTTCTCTGGGGTAAATACCCAGGACTGGGATTGCTGGGATGAGAATTCACGTTGCTCTAGATTCTCACTAGCACTTGGTATTATCAATATTTTTTATTTTAAACATCCTAGTAAGTAGGTAGTGGTATCTCATTGTGCCTTTAACTTGCATTTACCTAATGGCAATGATATTGAACAATTATTCATATGCTTATTTGCCAAGTGTTTGGTAAAGTATATGTTAAGTCTTTTGCCAATTTTTTTTTAAATTGGGGTTTTTGTTTTCTTACTCTTGAGTTTTGAGAGTTACATATATATGTACATATTTTTTTGGTGGGGGGGGGACAGAGTCTTGCTCGGTTGCCTGTCCTAGAGTGCCGTGGCGTCAGCCTAGCTCACAGCAACCTCAAACTTCTGAGCTCAAGGGATCCTCCCACCTCAGCCTCCAAGTGGCTGGGACTACAGGCACACACTAACACGCCCTGCTAATTTTATCTATTTTTTTTTTTGTAGAGACAGAGTCTCACTCTTGCTCAGGCTGGTCTTGAACTCCTGACCTCAAACAATCCTCCCTCTTTGGCCTCCCAAAGTGCTAGGATTACAGGTGTGAGCCACTGCATCTGGCCAGAGTTCTTTATATCTTTTGGATCAAGTATTTTGTTGGATATATGAGTTGCAAATATTTTCTCCCAGGCTATAGCTTCTCTTTTCATAATTTTAGCAGTATTCTTTAAATCTAATTTTAATGTGGTTCAATTACAATTTTTCTTATATAGATCATCCTTCTTCTTGGTGTTATGTGTAAGAACTCTTTGTAACTCCCAGGATACACCGATTTTCTCCATGTTTTTCTAAAAGCTTTATAATTTTATTTCTTACATTTAGAATTATGATATATTTTGAGTTAATTTTTGTATATGGTGTGATGTTTAGGTGAGGCTTATTATTAGTATTGCAGAAGGATGGCCAATCATTGCAACAGCATTTCTTGAAAAGACTATCCTTTTTCCCTTAAATAGCTCTTGCACTTTTATAAAAAAATCAATTGGTCATATTTGTATGGGTATATTTCTGGGCTTTCTATTCTTATATTGATCTCTCTCTCTATATATATCCTTTCATAAATATCACTTTCTTTGATTACTGTAGCTATACAGTAAGTCTTAAAAGTATATAGCTTGAGTCTTCTAACTTCATTCTTCTCTTTCAAAACTGTTTTAGCTATGCTAGTTCCTTTGATTTTCCATATAAATTTTAGAATAAGCTCATAAATTCTACAAAAAATCCTCCTGTGATTTTAATAGACTTGCATTAAGCCTATAGATCAATTTGGGGAGAATCAGCATCTTTACCAAGCTGAGTCTTCCAATTCCTGAACAAAGTATGTCTATTTATGTATATCTTTTTTTGTATTTCTATTAAATTTATTAACTATAGTATATCATCTTTGATTATTTACATCAGAATTTTGTGGTTTTTAGCATGCATACTCTATAAATGTTATATTACGTTCATACTAAAGTGTTTCATTTTGGAACTACTCTAAATGATATATTGCTTTATTTTCAAACTTTATATTGTTATTATATAGAAATACATAGATTTTTGTGTGTTGACTTTGTATTCTATAACCTTGCGAAACTCCACTATTAGTTCTAGGACAGTTGTCATTATTATTAGTAGTAGCAGTAGTAATAGTAGTAGTAGAATAGATTCCTTGGGGTTTTCTACATAGACAATCTTGTGGTCTGCAAATAAGGACATTTTTATTTCTTCTTTTTTAATCTTTGTGCCTTCAATTTAGTTTTCTTGCCTTATTGCACTTGCTAGGACTTCTAGTACAATTTTAAACAGGAGTTGTGGGAGTGGGCATCATTACCTTGTTCCTGATCTTAGGAGAAGCATTTCTTTATTTTGCCACTCAACATCATGTTAGTTGTAGGGTTTTTTTTTTTTTTTTTTTTTTAAAAAAATAGTTGCCCTTTATCATGTTTAGAAATTTTCTTTCTTTTTCTGGGTTAAGAGGTTTTTGTTTTTTTTTTTTAAATCATGAATTGATGTTAAATTTTTCAAACACTTTTTTTGCATCAAATGATATGATCATGTGGTTTTTCTTCTTCAGATGGTTCATATGCTGAATTAGACTGATCGATTTTAAATGTTAATCTAGCCTTGCATTCTTTAGATAGAGCCTGCTTGATACATTATTATTTTTATTATATTGAGGGATTTGATTGGCTAATATTTTGTTGATGATTTTTGTGTATATATTCTGAAAAGGCATTAATCTGTAATTTTCTTTCTTGAGCTTTATCTAGTATTGGCCTCAGGATAATGGTGACTTCATAAAAATGAGTTGAGAAGTGTTCCCTCTTTTATCTTATAGACCTTAAATATTTGGTAGAATTTGCCAGTGAAATCATCTAGGCCTGGGGTTTTCTATTTCAGAAGGTTTTTAAACTATGAATTTAATTTCTTTAATAATTATAGAACTATTCATATTATCTAGCTCATTTTTTTGTGAATTAATGGCAGATAGTGGTTTTTGAGAAAATAGCACATTTTATTCAAGCTCCCGAATTGATGTGCATAGAATTGTGCATGAAATTTACGTACTATCCTTTTAATTTTAATGTCTGTCAAGTCTAGTGATATTCTCTTTTTCATTTCTGATGTTAATGATGTGACTGTCTCTTTTTTTCTTTGCTCAGGCTTGTTAGAGGTTCATCATGAGATTTTTTGGTTTCATGGATTTTTCTCTGTTGTTTTGTTTTAAATTTCATTGATTTCTGATCTGATCTTCCCTACTTCTTTCCTCTTGCATGCTTTGGGAGTGTTTTGCTCTTCTTTTTCTTAAAGTAGAGACTTAGATTATTGATTTGACAGCTTTTTTTTTTCTGGTAGAAACATTTAATGCTATAATTTTCTCTTTAAGCATTGCTTTAGCTGTATCCCACGCACTTTGATATATTATGTTTTTATATATTTTGAGTTCAATTCAAACTACCTTAGTATCTTTTGAGACGTCTTTGACCTATGGACGATTTAGAAGTGTTTTGTTAAATTTCCAAGTGACTGGTAATTTTCTTATGATCTTGCGATATTTATTTTTAGTTTTGATTATGATTAGAGAATTAACTTTGTATGATTTCAACTTTTTTAATTTGTTAAGGTTTGTTTTATGATCCAGGATATAGTCTATCTTGATGAATTTTCCACACACGCTTGGAAAGAATGTGTATTCTGCTATTGTTTGGCTGAATGTCCTATGAATGTCAGTTACATTCAATTGGTTTGTGGTCTGTTCAGTTCTTTTATATCCTTGCTGATTTTCTATTTGTCCTATTTATAACTGCGATAGAAGTATTAATGTCTTCTATAATTGTGAATTTGCTTATTTTTCCTTTCAGTTCTGTGGGTTTTTGCTTTATGCGTTATGAAGCTCTGTTGTTAAGTGTATGTACATTTGGGATTATTATGTCTTCTTGGGGAATTGATCCTTTTATCACTATGTAATGTCTTTCATTAGCTCTTATAATTTTCTTTACTCTGAGGTCGATCTTGATATTAAAATAGCCACTCTAGCTTTCTTTTGATTAGCATTTTCTCAGTGTATCCTTTCCTGTTGGTTTACTTTGGTTTTTCTATATAATTACATTTGAAATGAATTTCTTGTCAGCAGCACATAGTTGAGATATAGTTTAAATCCATTCTGACAATTGCTGTCCTTTAATTTATGGGTTTAGATTATTCACACTTAATATAGTTATTGATGCATTTAAACTTAAGTCTACCATTTTATTATACTTTTCTTTTTGTTTCCCCTATTTTTCCTTCCATGGCTTCCCCTTTCTTGCCTTCTTTTGGGTTATTTGAACTAAGTTTATTCCCATCAGGTCACATTTACTTTTTAAATATTTCAGCACTTGCTTTTATTTCAACTGCTACATTGTAACGTCCTTGAGGTCGGAGATTGTATCTTATTTTTCTCCGTGTTTGCTCTTTATCCTCCATCATTATGGGGTCAGGACAGTACTTTTCATGTAGTGGCCGTGTAGTCGCTTTTCATTAAATGAATCAAAGAGTATTGAGGAATTTGAATTTATGTTTGCTGTTTGTGATACTTCATGCTCAGGGAAGTTTTTCTTCTTCTAACAGGGTTAGAATAATTTCCTTTTTCCCTCTAGTATATGGCTTAGCTTTAAAAATCCGGATTGGAATTTTGAGCTTATATGTAACCGTATCTGTGGATATGTAGACAAGGAGAAGGTGGTGCTTCGGTTAGTCCTAAAATAAAGTGTCTTAATGAAAAACCTTAGAAGTTAGCTATCCCTCTTCATGTTAAAGACAGTATCAACTCATGAAGGATTTTAGCAATGGCATACAAAAAGCCTCCCAGGTCAGTCACACTTGACTATAATTTGAATGAAAATATTAACATGTTGAAAGAAAGGTGTTCATCAGAAAGGGCTGGTGGAGAATGAGAACATAGGAAAAGAAGACTCAGAAAATCACGGGTGGTTCTTGTCTGATTACTGTCCAGGAGACACATGGACTTTGAATCCCTAAAACATCCCTTGGGCCCATTTGGAGTCTCTTTCTGTTCTCTCAGCCCTAGTCAACTTTCTGCCTTAACTGCCTCTGTCTCTTACAACTTCATTGATATTTCCTGTTTTGTAAATTTCCCACTGTGCCCATTTGTGTGTTAGGGTAGATTGCTTGTCTTATGGATTTATCAGAACCATTCAAAGACTAACACCGTGATTGAAATTAAAAATGCAAAATTCTTAAGTCAGCTTACCTATCCTGTTTGCAGGAATTGCAATCATTCCTCTTGCAATTCTCTCACCTCAGCTGTGTGCCCCAGACACTTCGCCCTCCTTGCTGCTTCTGACACACAGAGCCAGGGTTGTCCCTTGGTCTGACTCCTTTGCTTCCCACCCTCCACCCCACCCCCACTCATTTTTATAGCCTGCAGAAAAATTAACACTTTCAGAGAGATCTTCCTTGACTGTTCCATCTAACTTGAGATCTCCTCAGTATGACTTTCCATTCTTTGGTTTCAAGGGACTTATCAATACTTGCAATGTGTAGTGTTTTTGAGGGTGGTCCTGGTTCTAATGTTTGTCTTCCCCACTGGGTTGAAAATTCCATGAAGGTAGAGATCTCATGTGTTCTGTTCACCACTGTACGCCTTGGCCCTGGCTTTCTCTTTTTTTCTTTCTTTATGGCTTGTTGTTCCCTTTTAATTTTGTTTGTGGTACCTTTAGATCGTGAGAAATCTTCAAATGTTTATGTAGTCAAGCTTATAATTTTATTTTTACAGTTTCTTCCTTTACTTTTATGCTTAGAAGTGCCTTTCCTACATGAGAGCAGATAAATATTCACTTGTATTTTCTTCTAGATCTTTTATTTTTTTTAATAAAAAAATTTTAGTGCTTTTATCCATTTGGAGTTTATATTTGTTTACAGTGTGAAGACTACAAAGTAAAGCAACTGTATTTCACAAACAGTTAACAAATTACCCTAAATTCATTTATGAAATAAATCCATCATCTCCCCACTGGTTGGAAATGCCACCTTTATTGGATACTAAAATACTGTGTGTGCTACGTTCTATTTCTGGGCTTTCTAGTATGTAACACTGCTTTGGTGATTTATTTATTTTAATGCCAGTAAGATATAGGCCAAGGAATCTTCTAATTGTAGTGATTCTTCCCATGTAGCATATTGTCATTATAAAGATAGTGACAAGGGTAATCCAATCTTCAGGACCATTTTTTTTTTTTTTTTGTCTGCAAACTCAATTACTGGGTGCTCTGTCTACATCACTGTTATCAGCCTGGTGAGTCTGAGGCTGTCTCTGGCTGAAAAAGAACAGCGCCTTCAGGTAAGCTGGTGGGATGCACCGGGCCTTCCTGGACTCTGCTGCTCAGTGTTTTCTGATACTGAGCAAGTCTCCCTCGTTAAGCCTCTGGTTTCTAGCCTGTAAATTAAAGAAGTTCCAGACCAGCACATTTATAGAAAAAAATAGAAAAGCTACATCCGCACAGAAGACATGCCACCTGTAGGGGAATGAAACACCTAAACAGAACAGCAGTAGAAGGCCTTGGACGGCGGAGTGGTGAGTCCCCCTCACTCGTACAAAAACAAGCAGTCTGAAGACAGAGAACTGGTCATTTTCTTTTTTAATTGTGATAAAATCTGCATAGTGCAAATTTTACCATCTTTGCCATTTTTAAATGTACAGTTAAGTATATTCACATTGTGGTGTGACCAATCTCCTGAACTCTTCATCATCCAGAACTGAAACTCTGTCCCCATTAAACAGCATCTCTCCCCCCCCCATCCACCCCTGGCAACCCCCATTCTATTTTCTGTCTCTGTGAATTCAACTCCTCTAGGTGCCCCATGTAAGTGGAATCACACCGCACTTGTCTTTTTGTGTCTGGCCTGTTTCACTTAGCATGTCCTCAAGGTTCATCCATGTTGTAGCATGTGTCAGAATTTTGTGTCTTTTTAAGGCTGGATAATCCATTGTATGTTTATGCCACACGTTGTTTATCCATTCATCCATGGACATTTGGGTTGCTTCCACCTTTGGCTGTTGTGAATAATGCTACTATGAATATGGATGTGCAAATAGCTCTTAAAGACCTGCTTTCAGTTCTTTTGGATACGTACCCACAAGTGGGAATGTTGGATCATATGGTAATTCAGTTTTAATTTTTTAAGGAATCACCACACTTTTTTCCATAAGGGCTGCAACATTTTACATTCCCACCAGCAGTGCATGAGGGTTCCAATCTCTTCACATCCTCGCCCATTACCTCTTATTTTTTTTTTTTTTTTTTGATGGTAGCCATCCTAACAGGTGCAAGATGGTATCTCATTGTGGTTTTGATTTGCATTTCCCTATTGATTAGTGATATGGATCATCTTTCCATGTGTTTATTGGCCATTTGTACGTCTCCTTTAAAGGAATATCTATTTCAAATCCTTTGCCCATTTTTTAATCAAGTTGTTTGTTTTTGGTTGTTGAGTTGTGGGAAGAGAACAGGTTTTTTCACGTTTCTATCTCCAAAACTTAGACTAACAACTGCCATGACAATATATTTGTATTATAAATGTGTCCTGGGCCTCCCTAATCCAATGATCTCATTCTAAGATTTGAAATAAGTCGTGACCAATAGCTGGAGTTGGAAATTCATAATGATGGATGGAATATAATACTTCATTTAAAATGATATTGTTTAAAAGGCAGAGAAGTGAATTTCAGACTCCATCATTTAGTTAGATGAAAGAATTATGGACCAATTCAGCCTACTTGGTTTCTCTTGATACCTAAGCTAGACCTTGTGTCCATCAATCATGGAGATGGGACAGGAAGGAAGGGAGGAAGGTAATCAGTTACAAATATCAGTGCTTCTCAGAAAAATGCAGATATAATAAAGGCAGCATCTCTCTTTATGGGGTTAAACAAATCTTCTACCCATCTCTTCTGGTCACCGTTTTTTATTTATTTTGGGTCATTTCATTCCACTGAAAAGTCCTCGAATCTTCTCAGCAGTGGCTTAGAAGGAGGATGTGAACCACGACGGGGCTGCACTTCCCGTCTTGCCGCTGGATGGCAGCAGACCTACAGCCCTGCAGGCCCTCAAGGCGAAACCTGTCTGTCAGCAGAATCTTGACTTGCCCAATGGGAGAAGCCTGTAGACCAGAGATTTGAGCAGAAGCACTTGTTTTTGTATCTCTCCCTGAGTTCCTACGGCAGAATGGTTAACATCCTTCTTCTCCATGTTTACCCCACAACTCAGAACAACCTTGGCTTCAGCATCGTCTCTTATGACATGCCTTCCCTCCCTCCAAGTAGGACTTACTTGCCCTTCCCTTGTCTTCTTGCAGCACCGGTGCTAATACCTGCCTAATGATACTGCCCTGGAACCCAAAGGTGATTGGTTTGTATATCTTCTTTGGAGACATGCCTGCTTCAAGTCCTTCGCCAACTTTTTAATTGGGTTGGTGAGTTTTTGTTGTTGTTGTTGAGGTTGTTGTTTAGGTGTAGGAAGAGACTAGGTAGGTCTTTTTATGCTCATATCTTCAGAACTTAGAATAACAACTGCATTAAAAAATACATGTGTCTGCCTTGTACTGAGGGGAAGGAGAGGTTTCTATTTGACTTTGCGTCCCTGGCACTTACCCTGGTGCCTGGACATAGTGGGAGGTCAATCAAAACCTGTTAGTTGAAACATTCTGGAGGAGTGACATTGGCAAAATGACAGAGCAGAAGATCCTTGGCATCACTTCCCCAACAAAAGTATAACTAGAGGATGGTACCTCTTTTTACCTCTCAAATGTGTGTCATTATCTTTTTTTCTCACTGTGTTTATGCACTGTCATCTCTCATTAGAGTCCAGTTCCTAATTTCATATTTTACTGTCTAAAATAATATCCATCATAATATCTTATGATATTTATCTTTGTATTAATATCATTAAAATATCATCAGACCACTGAAAACTTTTGTATACTGGCTACTGGGAATACAATGTTAAATAAAATGTGGTCCTTTCTTTAAAAAATGAAAGTCAGTGTATCAAAGAGATATCCACATTCCAATGTTTATTGCAGTGCTATTCACAATAGCCAAGATATGGAAGCAATGGATGAGTGAATTAAAAAAATGTGGTATGTATACACAATGGAATATTGGTCAGCCACAAAAAGAATAAAATTCTGTCATTTGCAGCAACATGGATGGAACTGGAGGGCATTATTTTAGTGAAATAAGCCAGGCACAGAAAAACAAATATTGCATGTTCTCACACGTAAGTGGGAGTTAAAAAAGTTGATCTCATGAGGGTAAGAGTAGAATAATGGTTACCATGAGTTGGAAAGGGTAAGAGGGAGGGGGGAATGAAGAGAGGGTGGTTAATGAGTACAAAAATACAGTCAGAGAGAAAGCATACATTCTAGTGTTCCATACATAGAGTACAATAGGGTGATGATAGTTAATAATAATTTATTGTATATTTCAAATTAGCTAGAAGAGAAGATTTGAAATGTTCCCATCACAGGGAAATGATAAATATTTGGGGTGATGGATATTCTAATTATTCTGATTTGATCATTACACATGGTATGCATGCGTCAAAATATCACATGTACCCCATAAATATGTACAATTATTACGTATCAGTATAGAAAGGCTAAAAAAATACTTACCAGTTGAATGTATCAAGTAGGATAAACGCAGAATTATAAATGACCACTCATTACCAGTATCACCAGATGGCATACATTCCTAAAACTGAGCATAAAAATAATTTATCTATTTTTGAATATAAATTTAATATACACAATTTGATAGATAACAAACGATATTCTTTTAAAATGTCCATATCTTTAATTGCAACTAATATCAAATATCTGTCATATATTGAATTTCATTCTGTCATTTGTATTTTTTTCTGAATGGTTTCCTTCTGACCTTTGCCATTGCTGTCTGTTGTCATATTCGTGTTCAGAAAGTTTTGAGATCTCTGAGTGTCATGTTTAACTAACTCCCACCGCTCCATTCCTGCCTTCAGTCAGTCACCAGCTCTGTTCATTCTATTTCCTAAACATCCCTCAAATCTGTCTCTGTACCTCCATCCTCACAGCCACTGCCTGGCTCAGCCACCATCACCCCTCCCAGGAGGGGCATTAGCTCCCATGGTCTCTCTGCCTCTGATCTCGGCTCTTCCCAACTCATTCTCCGCACTGCAACTAGAGTGACCATTTCAGAGTGCATGTCATGTCCCTACTTAAAACTCTTTCAGGGCTTCTTGTCACCCTCGAAGTAAAAGCTCACGCTCCCTAACTCAGCATTTTGCAATACACTTTAGTATCTTATTTCTACCCTCCTCCCGAAGTTATCTTATAGGCATTTTCATATCTGATTAAATTTTCGAATCATGAGTTTTAATCTTGCAAGATATTCATTAATATAAAAGCCTGGAAATCTATCTAGTGGTGCCCCTGTTTGTGGACATTAAGGTTATTACCATTTTTTTTCCCTTTAAACTGTGTTGTAATGAAAATCTGTGTAAATAGATTTTTGTTCACATTTGATCATTTCCTTAGGGTATATTTCTAAATCTGGGTCAGCAGGTATGAGCAATTTTAAGGCTCCAAATTGCTTTTTAAAAAGATTATACCAATTTAAACTCCCACCAGCAGTGTATGAAGATGTCTGTTTTCACTGTATTCTTGCCAAAACTTGGGTATTATTATCTCATTGAGATTTTCACTGGGGTTATGTTAAATCTATAAATCAATTTAGAAAGAATTGCCTTCTTTACAATATTGATTCTTTTCTTTCAGGAAGATGATGTGTCTCCATTTAATTAAATCTTTATTTTATACCTCTCCATGAAGTTTTGTTGTTTTCCTTATATAAATCCTGCTCATTTATTATTGGGATTATTTCTAAGCTTATTATGGTGTCCCCTCTCCCTGTTTTTCAGTTGTTGCAAATGCCATTTTAAAAATTTACATCTTTTATTTTTCCCAAAGTGTGTCCTACAAGCATCCCACCCTCCAGATGCTCTGTGGAAAACAAAGGGGCTCTATGTTCAAACTGGTTTAGGAAAGGTTATGACCTCCACTGAGAAACTGTCATGACACAGCCATAAAAACTTGAGAAGTTCTATTGTAAGGAAACCTGTTAAACATTATTTATTACTACTCCCAGCACATACCAAACCTATTTGATCATGGAATATTTATTTTTTATGTAAGATCTATTATCATTCAGTAGAGCTGATATGGTTGAGCTGAGATGTCTCATGTTGTGGACAAATGGTCCCAGTAACTCATTTCTCCCTGTACTCACCCCCTGTGCCTTGTCACTAGAGTGCTCTTCTGCCCTGACTCTGAGCTTGGCCCTGTGCCTAGGCCAGTAGGATGGTGGCAAACCTAAGGCACACAGAGGCTTTAAAAGCCGGCCTGTTCAGTTGCACTCTTCCATTTCCATGCAGAGATGCCTGCAGCTCTCTGTTGGAAGATGAGACACAACATATAGAGCAGAGTTGAGTGGTGTTAGTCATCCCAGTTGGGACTTAACTAGATCATCCCCAAACCAGTCAATGCTCTTCATGAAAATGAGCTCAATCAATACCAGAAGAAGCACTCAGCTGAACTTCCGACTCATAAGCTAAAGAAATTATGGTTGTTTTAAGCTCCTGTGCTTTGGGGTGACTTGTTACACAGCATTACTGTGGCAATAGCCAGCTGATACACCCACTTTGAACAGTTCTGATGTGGGAAGCTTGCTTAAGCTTGACAGTATTCATTATATTAAGGAAATTCTCTTTCACATCTATCTTTCTAAATGCTTTTTACTAAAAATGTTATTGGATAACCTTTGAGCAGCCATTGAGATTATTTTAAGCTTTTCTAATTGGAGTGGTATTTCATACTAACAGACTTCCTAATAATAACCTGTCCTAGCCTTCCTAGGATGAGTCATTCTTGGTAACAGTTGATCATTCTTTTAATGTACTATTGAATTCCATATGCTAGTATTTTCCTGAGAGATTTAGCATCTATATTCATAAGTGAAATTAGTTTATAATTTCCTATTTTGGTTCATCTTTTTCATTTTTGGTAGAAGGCATATGCCAACTTTATTAAATGACTCAGTTGGCCTTTCATCTTTGCTCTGGATCAATTTTTATAGCATGGAAATTATCTAATCCTTAAAAGACTAATTGAATTCACTGCTAAAGCCATCTGGTCATAGAACCTTTTGGAAAGTTTATTATTTATTTAATATTTTATTTTTAGTTTTTTTACCTCTGATGATTAGTCTTTAGTTTTTCTAGTTATTTTTAATTAAATTTTTAGGAATTCAAATTACTCTTGTGATGGATAATAATATGCATCTTGTAGTTTATGTATTTTTGGAAGCTCCCTTTCAATCATTTTGGAGCAAAGTCTGATATAAAAAAGAAATATCAGGCTATTTATTTCAGTAACTACAATTTAATGTCAGGCCTAGCATGAGCTTACATCTTCACGTGACTTAATATTTCTTCACGTGACTTAATATTTCTTCACATAACGCATGGTGACATACACAGCCATCGTGTTTTCTAACTTTTTGGTACTAACTACCAAAAAAGTATTGGGAGTTTGATGTGCTTGAGGTTAGGGAAGACAGGCTGAAAGAAGTAATCCGGAGCCATAAATGTTGGGATTTTGAATATTTTTACATAATTTATGACCATAGTGTAAGAGAATATCTGAAAGTGAAACTTCTAAAAATTCTAGAACCAGATTGTCATATTTAATTGGCCTAAGTTATGGTTAACATGGGATTTGCGGTTTAATAGCCAGTGTGTTGGGAGCATCTTTGCTGACCTGGGCTGTCTCCCCAGTGGCTTCAAGAACACAGAGGAAAGGAAGACACTTACTGTCCACAAAGCAGGAGCTGGTGCTGCGCTCTCCAGGCTCTGTCGAGCTTTGCTAATTGCTCCATTCTCAGATTTCAGACACCTTGTTTTACTAGCAGCCATGGCAAGTATTTATATAGTGCTTACCATGTGTCAGACACTACTCTAAGCACCATTACCATACGCATTCTATTGATTAGGAACAGAGAGAACAGAAAGGTTACATAATTTGCCCTGTGCTCACCAGCTTGTGAGTGGTGGTTAAGATCTAAATCCAGGCAGATGGCAGGCACTCTGCAATGCTGCCTCTCAATCTTTCTTATTTGTCTTTTCTGCCTGTCCACTAGAGTGCCTGGCCCAGTGTTGGGCTTTGAGTGAGTGTTGGATGCTATGGATTTATTTATAGATGAGGATTGACGAAATGACGAAAGAGAGAAAACAAGTCGAAGAGGAAAGAGTAACGTGCCATCACGGAGAACGCATAGATTCTGAGTTGAGACCATGATCCCAGCTATTAAAAAAATAGAAATAATAAAATATATTTCTCATAGGGTTATTGGGAGGATTTCTTGAGCAAAGGGCCTGCCACATACTTAATGCTCCATGGAGACTAGTGAATCATAGTAAATGATGATGATGATGAGTGATGATCATATGACCAAGCTTCTCTTGACAACTGGCTCTGTGACTTTGTTCAAGTCACTCGCTTCCTGGGCCTCAGTTTCCTTATTTGTTAGATGGAGGACAACCTCGTGGCTGTAGGAGCCACAGTGGAGACTGAACATGAGAGAGAGTGAGAGAACACAAGGTAATGGCCGCTGCTGAGTGGGGCATCTGATCCCTAAACAGATGGGGGACTTCTCCTGCACCTGACCATAAAGGTAGCTGTCAGTCTGGCTCATCTTACCCGCACAAGCATCTTCCATTTGGAGCACCTGGGCTGGGGGTGAGGGTGGTATCTATGGTGACTTCCTTCACGTTGCTCCGTGTCTTCATGGCACATAAGGAGTCGGGTTGTTGGATTGAGCAAACAAACAAACAAAACCCCCCAGGGTGCCCAGTTCAGCAATGAATAACTGTTTAGTGTAAGTATATCCCACACATTGTAGAGGACAAAGTATAAGTACAATGGAACATGCTTATACTAAACAGTTATTATTTAAATTCAGTTTCCTGGGCTTCTCTGCCAGATCCAACATCCAGATCTCCCAGATGGGAAGGCTGCAGTGAATCTTACTGAGATATTTGCTGATATACCCACTCATTCATTTTCTCATTATTCAACCCCGCCAAGTTTTCTTCTTAAGTCAAAGACCTGAGTTCTACAGTCTCTATCTTCTTTGCTCCTTCTTCTTTTTTGAGAGAAAAGGACAGAAGAAACTAAATGAGCAAATTTGTTCCATGTAAATTACGAGAAGAAGAGTCTCTCCAGATTCAATAAGGTAATTATTATATCTTGAGTAAAGAACAATTGATTATTCCCAACGAATGTACCAGACTGCGGTTTAATGGAAATCTGTATCTATAACCTGTTGTAGTTGTTAAGTCGGAAGTAAATATGTTCTTAATAACCAACTGGTATTTATTTAATGTACAATAACTTGCCTGCTAAGCTTAAATGAAATGCACAGTTAATTAAAACTATCTCTGTACCAAGCCCTCTAGGGAAGATATTTTACACATACTCTGACTTGGGATTTTTTTTTTCATGTTCACTCCTCAACCGAACCCCAGTTGGTAGATTTTAATATGATCTGTTTAAGGGTCTGTGGTTATTTTTGCTGGGCAATTCTCATCTTGCACAGGGATGTGGAAACTCTACTTGTTTATCCAGAGTTGAGAAATTGTCAGAGAGGCCCTGAAGTGAGGCTGCCCAGATGAGTGCCCCAAACCCTGCTCTGGCCACTCGGAGGTAGGGGCTGTATCTGAGTTTGCCCACTAACTTGACATTCAACCTGGGCCATTCACTTTGTCTCTCAGAGCCTGAGTTTTTCAATCTGTGAAACAAATACAACCGCTCAGGTCTTTGGCTGGCAGCTCAGGAAGAAGATGAGAAGGATTTGGAAGCACCAGCTAACCTGGACTTCTTAAATGGGTCTGGACTCGTGCCTGTCTCCCTGGCTGTGTGAGCCCAGATTTGGTGCTGTTTCAGGGTGCTTTTGAGATGTTTGCTGATTTGTCCACTCATCCATTTGCTCATTATTCAACACATATTAACGCCCAAGTGTCTACCGGACCCGAGGCCTCAGGAGCACCATGATTTGGGCGCCGACGTCCCACTCCCAGCTGTGTCTCCTGCAGATGCATAAACTTGAATTTATGCAAATCAAGCCGTCATTTCTCTCTCCTCTGAGTTTGTTTCCTTTTCTGCAAAGTGGGGATAGTGCCTTCCCTACAAATCGCTGCGTGGTTGTGAAGTTCAAACAAGACAATGAATGCACAAACACTTTCAAAAGTCTAAAGAATTAACATATAAATGTGTATTTTCCCCAAAAGCAGTAGTTGGCGAGAGTTCCACGTGGGATTTTTCAGATCTGCGGAGCGCTGAGGACCAGAGTGTGACAACCTGTGAACGCCCGGCAAGCTTGGAGGGCAGGGGGATGGGCAGCTCAGCCTCCCCAGAGACCCCCGGAGTGGAAGCCAGACAAATAATTAATAAAGCCTGATGTTCACGTGGGATGTAGAGAATAGAAATTACTTTCAGAGCCATGACCTCATTTGATTTTTATAGCATCCGTATGAGGAAGGCAGGGCCGGCATCCTCTTTCCCATTGTATGAGCAAAGACACTCAATGTCAAAGAGGGGAAATGACTGGTCCAAGGCCACTCCGTGCATGGCTGTCAAAACCAGGTCTAGTATGGGGTCTTCCCTGTCCATCATCACAGTTACTGTCAAGAGGAAAAGTCCATTCTCCAGCGAACTGAGGAGCTGAGGACCGGGGTGCATTCGACCTCGGGGAGTGTGTGCGGAGGGGTTGGGGGACCCTGTGAGTGAACTAGAGAGAGACCTGTTTCGTGGTGCAGAGCTCAGCAGGGGAGCTGGTTCTGGGTTTCAGTCCCGCCCCTCTGGAGACCCTTATGCAGGAGGCAACTGTGATAGGAGTATGTGGTGGCCCTGGGTGGGTGAGGGGCTGATTGGGCTGGGTTGTCCCTGCGGGAGGTCACTGGGGCTGCTGACCTGGGGATAATTCCAGGCTTCCCTGATGCTGCGGTTGTCTCCACCATCCTCCGAGAGGGTATGACACAAAGTTAATATCCGATTGCAGCGGGAAGCCACAAGCCAACTATAATTCCATGGGTGTGCAGATATTAAGGGCTAATGTAATTATCATTCCCTGGTAATGGGGGAAGCACACTCAGCAAGGTTTTGTGCTAATGTTGTCTTTTTTCCCTTTGTCTCTCAAATTCCCTGCGCTAATCACATAGACTCCTCTGTGCTGGTCTGTGGGATGAAGTTCCTGACTCATCCTTTCTTCCAGCAGTGGGTGTCTGGAGCTGGGGCTCGGGGCTGTGGTGGAGACTTCTCGGGCTGCCCAGCCTGTGCTGGGGCCCTCTGAGTTTTGCTTTTCCTGTTCTCAGCCGGAAGAGAGCCTGGCTGTGGGAGTGAGGACCCGCTCCCAAAACAATCCCGGGGCCTCCGGGGCCTTTGCGTTCTCTGGCCCTCAGATTCCCCATCTAGGAAATGAGAAGGTGGGGAAGGTCGGTTTCCAAGGGCCTCTAGCCCTGAGCATCTGTGTTTCTCGGGACGCTTGCCCCATATAGCAAACGCCAGATGCAGGCCTCGAAGGCAACCAAAGGGACAGCCCCACAGCAGCGGGCACAGCTGCCTGGCCAGGGAGGGGCTGTTATCTGTGCTTTCCACTACAGTAGCCACGAGCTGCATGTGGCTTTTACAAATTGTAATTATTTAAAAGGAAATGAAACGAAAACTTCAGGGAGACTTCAGGCCCTCCGTCTCACTCGCCACACACGCTTCAAGTGCCCGGGCTTGTGGCTGCCCCATGGGAGAGTGTGGAGCCACGAGTTTCCATTGTCATGGAAGGTCCCCCTGCATGGCACCAAGCTGGCGGATGGGAGGCAGGCTGGGGGGCTCGGTGGGCCTGGCTTACGATCCCGGATCTGTCATTTACTTAAGTGACTTAGACCAAATCACTCAACCTTTCTGAACCTGTGTACCATGGAAATTATAACACCATTGTGTGGAGCATTTTCAGTATTAAATGATTTGAGTATCATTATGTTCAATATTAAAGTAAAGCAAATATATAAAGGAGAGGTCGGTGGGACCACTGTGTTAGCATCCTTTGTAGCAGTGCCTGCCCCAGAGTGGTGTCCTGCTGGGTCTTCTTGGGAAGAGGTGTCCATGGAGATGATGTCCCCAAACCTTCGTGTGGCTCATCCACCTTGATATTTCAGTGACTAACTAATGTGTTTGGCTAAGTTATTCCTTTTATTTTTTTCTGCAAAGGGAGCTATTGCCTGCCTATTTCTCCTTGCCTGCCCCTCCCCTTCCCACTTGCACCCCCTCATCCTCACCTGTCGTCATCCTTGGGCCGTCAGGTTTATCAAATAAAAACACAGGCCGCAAGTTAAATCAGAATTCAGATAAGCAACGAGTACTTTTGGAGTATAAGTATGTCCCAAATATTGCATGGGTTATACTTATACTCCAAAAGTACTTGTTGCTTATCTGAAATTCTGATTAAACAGGTGTCCTGTATCTTCTCTGACAACACTATGCTCATTCCTTACCATTATTGGGCCTGGTTGTCAGGTGCAAGGCCAGAGGGCAGGTGCTTGAGGCCTGCAGGATAGGTGTTGGGATCCTCTCACATTTCTGTGTGTGCCTTGGTGCGTGTTTGTTCCTGTGACAAGGGCAGGGGTGAGTGCAGGGAACACAGAGGCCTGCAGAGGTGTGGACAGCTCTACGTCCGGGCCAGTTGTGCAGCCAGGAGCAACGATGCCATCTTTGTGGGTTTCTTTCTGTGTTCTGCCAGTGAGCCTGTGTCTCTGTGTCTCAGCCCCCATCATCTTGACACCCCAAAAGGAAACAGAGCAAAATCTGCTTGTTTTTGTCAGTTGACTGATGCTTTGACAGGGTTGTTTTTTCCCCATGAACGGACCCGACTGGCAGGGCCACAACCTCCGGGGACGTGTGTCGGGGTGTGGGGCAGGGGCTCCCGACTCAGGAGCATTGAGGGACCCTGCTTCCTTCTCCAATTCCCACAGAGTCCCCCTGGGGCCCCTCCAAGCAGGTCTCCAGCCCCGAACTCCTGTCTGTCCACTCCGGCCTCCGGGTCTGTCTCCCATTTTTGCTGCAGGGCCCAGTTTCAGGTCACCACTTTGTACGTGGGTGGGGGCTGGGCTGGGCAAAGGTCATGAGGTCAGTGAGCCTCTGGGTGCAAACCCCGGTCTTTTTCCTACACATCCCCCAGTGCCCAGTTCCCTTCTCTTTTCTCCACCCCAGGTTGGTGAGGAGGCTGAGGACACTACAACCTGACCTCTATTCCTCCTGCAGGTCACACGTGTCCTGATTTGGGGTTCCTCTGACCACAAGAGCCTTTGAATAGACTCTGGAAGTGGTTCTTTCCGTCTCCTCCCACCGTCCCCGTTACTCCCTCCCAGGAATCCTCTGCTTCCCGCTCATCTACGCATCGCTTCCCAGATACCTGGTGTCCATCTGGGCCTGTGTTCCTCAGCAGACACCATCGCTTCCTGCCCCTGCAGACACATTCTCTCCTCTATTTTTGCTTCCTTCATGACTTCCTGTCTTGCAGGCTCTGCTCTGGCCCCACCGCCCATCGGAAGGCTTTGGGTGTAAAGCCCAGGATAGGATGAGCCAGTAATACTGAAGACTATTATTTTTTTTAACTGTTTCACATTATCAGTTCATTATTCCTCACAATGAACCAATGATGCAGGTTCTATTACTGTGCCCATTTGACAGAGGAGGAGGTAGAGGCACCGTAATGTCAACCTCTTGCCCAGGGGCATCGGCATCGGCGGAGAAGAGGCAGGGCTGGGTTTGAACTCAGAGATCGTCTGGCTCTAGTGCTTGCTGCTCCAGCAATTCTTTCCCTGCCTGTTTTGTAGAGTTGTCACGGAGTTCCAATGAGCCAATGGATGATAAAGCACTTGGAGAAGCATAAAATTATTATGCAAACGCAAAGTGATTTATGGCCGGCTTGCTCCTTCACCAGATACTGGGATGACAGTCAAATTTGACTTTTTAATTAATTTGAAAGCAAGCCTGTCAGGTGCAGGCAGGGAACACAGGCCCAATCAGACTTCAGGAGCATCTCTCTTTCCTGATGCCTTCAGATGGCTTTGGTTTTCTCCCCATTAAATTCCTGCTCCCCGTTCTACTGAGAATTTCAACCAGGGAGATCTTCCTTAGTGAGACGGTGAGATGGCCTCGTGGAATCACACCGGGGTGCAGGCTCTGAGGCCACTGACCCACTCAGCCTGGTGAACATCTGACCCGGGGCCTCCCTAGCTTCACTGTGATAACTCTCTATGGACCTGTCATTCAAGGCTTTTCCTAGACCCTTGCAAAATCTATTTTACGTGCATTATTTATATATCGCATATCATCCCCTCCTAATAAAGCCTGTCCACCCACAGTCTCTCAGGGCCAACTAACACGGAACTCCAGGATCAATACAGGAGGGTATTTTCAGTGAGAAGCCGAGAGATGGACCTTGGACGTCAGACTGTTTCTCTTTTATATGTTTCCACGCTAAATAAACAATTTTATTATTGAAATGTGGCCAGCAGGATCCATGAATTTTATTTAAAAAACAAAAACCAAAACAAACAAACAAAATTAAGCCTGTGCAGGTCTCCAAGTTCCTCTGCCAGCGTCTCCACTGGAACGTGGATCGGAATGCACATGTCGGTGGGGAGGGCCCTCCACTTGCACCCCCACCCCACCAGGTCCCTTCCCCTCCCTCAAGTGGAGCCAGACACATCTAGAGTTGGTCTTCTAACTTTCTCAACAGTCTCGTGATTTTCCTGAGTGTACTCGGGTAACTGCTTCCGGTTAAACAGGGGAGACATCCAGTAGTAGACACGATCCTTACTTAGAACCACATCTTTTGGGGGATATGGTGGCAGAATTGGCTTGATCTTCTTTGGCCTCTTAATTCCTGTTGGCTTGTTCTTGGTCTGTTCTCACTGAGTTTAGGGTTTCTACACCCTCGTCTGCTTCACTGTCCAGGGTCATCCATGAAGTTTTACCCTAAGCTTGTTGCTCTGGGATTCTGCCCCCACCTGCCTCTTGGGATTTCCCATACCTGCCTGTCCACAAATTGGCATCACTAAGGTTTGCAAGAGATAGCAACCACAGAGTGCGAATAAACCAGAGTGATCTTAAAAACAATAAACTTGGCTCAACCTATGATGAAAGCATCACTCTCATCACTCTTGACGTCTAAACTCTGAATACGTAGAGGGAAATCTGTGAAGTCAGAGCCACGTTTCATCTATTTTTAGAAGGCATCTTTGTTTTTTGGTTTTTTTTTTTTTTCCTTTTCACCCCTAGGAACTTAAAGTGAAGGCCCCAAGGAAATACAAATCTTATATACAATGAATAAAAAGCTTTTAACTTTTATAAACAAGAAATCTCATAATAAATGAGTGACCATAAATTGAGCATCCTCCATGTGTCAGACACTTGCTGGACCTGTTATAGATCTCGTGTAGTATAATGATGTCAAACTGATCAGCACGTGAGGATGACACAAATTGGAATCTTTGGCATCAGAAGTCAGTGCTCTGGGTGAAGTGACAGTTCTGAGTTTGGTGTAGAGCTGTTGATTCCTTCTGATCACAAAACGGGAAACACAAAGACTTGCCATCCTACCTGCTTGATCAGGGAGCCAGTGGGGTGACGGTGTTCCTCGCACAGTGCCTGGCGACCAGCAACAGAGCAAGTGGCGAGAGAGGACCCAGGGCCTCAGAGACCCATGTGTGTAAAACATGTGCACATTCAGCCCTGAGCATCAACTGAGTCTGCAAACGTGAATGGAAAACGAATGATTCACTCATTCCTCATTCAGCAACGAGAGAGAGAGAGAGAGAGAGAGGAGGATCCGGAGGAAAACATAAGTCCCTGCTGTCTTCTTTAAGGACTTGATAGATGTGGCAGAAACAATGGAAATATGCATAAAGTATTAAAAGCAGACAGAGATAAAGGCACGGATAAGTAGGACAGACAAAATGGGCTAGAATACGGAATATGTAGTAATCTAAATAAAACTCAATCGATCAAGCTGGCCACATTCCAGTAAAACATTTGTCAATGTTTCTAGCATTGTGCTAAGTGCTGTGGGAATCCCCAAAGCTTTAGCAGGAGAGAACCTTCACCTAGGCAGAAAGACAGAATGCTCCCTGAGCCACCCATGGAAGTGCTGGGCTGGGAGACACAGCCTATGAGGCCAGGAGGGCACTGTTCTGGGGAGTGATATCCCTTTAAATTCCTCTTCCGTTCTGTTTCGTTCCAGCTCCTTGGCTGGCACGGATGTGCCCCTGTTGAGCACTACTGGGAAGTCATGGTAGGAGGGGGCTCTCGGATGCCACCTGCCACATTTAACAGGGACTTAGGGTGGCTGATGAGCTCCACAGCTCATCCTTAATTAGGAAAGCCGCTAAAAACGCCACCAGAGAGCCCTGCCCAGAGCTGCGAAGCTGCCTGTTTGCTAATGCCGAGTTGCTTGGGTTGATTGATACTTGTTTTGTGATTCCTTCGTCAGCTTTCTCGGGTCCAGCCATCTGTTTTCTACCCAACAAGAGGCACGTTGGCTCCAATCCTTGTCTGATTTGCAGTGGAGACAACATAATGGTGGGTTGGGGGCTTTAGCTGAGGCCTTGGCAGTGATTTGCTTTTGGCATAGAATCGTCCCTGCGAGAACGCAGCCATCTTGCGCTTGAAAGGCTTCCTGGGCTCTGAGGTTCGGAGAAAACGTCAGTGCAGGGTGATCTAGAACCTCTGCGGACCGGGAAGCTCATCTGCCTTCCCCAAGTCTGTTTCCAGCTCTTTCCACTTCATCTTTCTTCCTCCAGGACATTTTAGTGTGTGCCCACTGGAAGAAGGGTCACACCTAATTCTTTTGAGTCAAAGCCCTTCCTTCTTTGACAATAATCATATAAAGAACATTTTACTGGAAGGGAAAACAAGAAAGTAAGGTATAAATCCTGCCTTCAGAGAGCTTATAGTCTTGAACACACACACACACACACACACACACACACTTTTATGTAACAGACCTGGGGAAAGTGCAGAAGGGCTTATGGTGAATTCAAGGTTTACGTGATGTCACCAACAGTAGTTGCAAGAAATGAGGACATCAATAGAGTTTTGCGTGGTGAGAGAAGTCTTTAGAAGGGAGGCAACTCATGATTTGAGTCTCAAAGGCTGGATAATATCTGGATAAATGAAGCAACAGGGCATGGGTAGAGAAGAGGTCTATTGAACACATATATACACATGTATGCTACACATAACAGCTGAAATTTGCTTTTGAATAACAGCCTGGGTGTAAAAGAAAGTCAGGCCAGAAAAATGCTAAGTTACTAAACTGTGTCTGGTCCATTATCTCCCCCATGTCAGCCTGAGGATGATGATGGAATCGGCAGAGGAGGAGGACTGGGAACCCCCGAGGGAAAGTCCATAAAGAGCCCGTCCCTGCTGGGCGGAGTCGGCCAGGTGAGGCAGAGCTGGAGGAGGTGAGTTGAGCCTGGATTCGTGGAGGGTGGTGGGGCAGAGGATGCTCAGGGGCTGCCGTCACCAGCGTGCCAAGCTCTGGCTCCAGTCCATGCGATCTGTGTCCTGAGCAGGCAGAGAGGAGAGTCCAACTCATCAGATATCTGGGATGTTGAGTACCAGCACACAAACTCCAAGGGCTCACAAGAATGGAGGGCACCAAGGTGGAGCAAGCTGGGGATCTGGACACACCACTGCTTGTGGGCAGAGTGAAATGCTGACCAGGGGAAAAGAGGCAGAAGCCCAGCCATGTGCAATGGAAGGGCAGGGAATGAGGTGCACCGAGGAATCTGTGGGTTTGAGGAAGCAAAGCTTCTTCCCTTGCACGTGGCATGTGGGACCATGGGTGGTTAGACGGATTCCTGGGCATCAGGGGGTGCTGAGGCCCCAGGTCTCTAGTTTCTGCTCAGTGCATGTTTCCTGTTCCTGGCAGGACTGGGCAGAGTGAGGGCTATGGGCAGAGGGCATCTGCTGGTCCCGTTGGGCTGCGGGGAGCTGGGACAGGTGGAGGCAAGGAAAAGGGAGGCATACAAACAATGCATTTCTTAAAGGTTTTCACGAAAGAGAAAAACAAAAACAAAACTCACTCCAAGGCCAAGGAAAATGCCCCGTCAGGGAGCGTGAGAGCTTGTGAGTCTCTGCTGGAGTGAAACACAAGCAGTACTGGCAGGGACCATCACTTGGAATTTAACAGCTTAAAAAAGCTGACAGTAGTAAAAAAAATGCCAAGTGAGGCTCCAAGTTCAATATTTACAAGTCAAGAAAGAAAACGGCACTTCTGTGTCTTTACTTAATTATCTTTGCTGAAGATTTAGGATTTCATTTAGAGTTGAAAAAGTATATTAACTACTTTTTTTTAAAACTTAGTGGTATTAATAGTTAATTAGTAGTTAACAAATTAACTATAAATTAGTTTTAAAATTAAAAGAAATAATCTATACATCTATATACATATGCACACACACACATATATAGATATAGTATGTACATATCACTTGTGTTATATTCAAATATGTGACTTGAGTATTTCGAAGTGCTCCAGTCTTGGGTCACCCTTCCATTTATTATGTAAATAAGCTGATATGAAGGTCCCTCCCTTGCACTGTTGAATTTTTTGCATGAAACCCAGCATTTCCAATTGGGGTGAGTATGTGTGTTGGGGAGATGGAGAGTAAGTTTCCCTGGTCAACTTTCACCCTAGGATTCTGTTCCTGCTGCATTCTCAGTTCATACTTGGGTCCTGCTCCATGTGGCTGCTCTGTCTGCGTTTTAATTCACCCAGTGGGTGGCAGCCAACCTTCCGCCATTGTGGGTGAGGCTCTTACTAAAGACTTGGAGTTGGCAGAGATTGCCTGCAGACCACCCCCAAATAGGGAACAATCCTGTCTTAGGCTGTTCAGGCTGCTATAAAAAAATACACAAAGATTTATCACCTGTGCCCTCCAGAGGGGTGGCCCAAGCGACAGCTGGGGTGGCCAATGAGTGCTACACCAGAACATGAGAAGTGAAGACTTGAAAGTGTTCTGCCCCCAAAGCCCTGGCAGTCTGAGCCTGAGACCAACCAGGGGGACAGCCCCAAAGATCTATGAAATGCCTTCAGGGTCATTCTTCCATTGTCTTGATACATAGCATCTGGCTTTTTTCTAGCCATACTAATCTCCTTATCAAACATTCACTTGACCACATCCTTGTTGTTCTCTCCCGAACACATTTTCTCATGTTTTACAGTCTGAGAATTTTCCAAATCTTTAAGTTCTTCTTCCCTTTTTATTATACATTCCATCTTCAATTCATCTCTCTTGACTTGCATTTTACTATAAGTAGTCAAGAGAAGCCATGCCTCACTCTCCACACTTTGCTTACATATTTTTTTTTTTTTTTTTTGAGACAGAGTGTCGCTTTGTTGCCCTGGCTAGAGTGAGTGCCGTGGCGTCAGCCTAGCTCACAGCAACCTCAAACTCCTGGGCTTAAGCAATCCTACCGCCTCAGCCTCCCGAGTAGCTGGGACTACAGGCATGCGCCACCATGCCCGGCTAATTTTTTTTTTCTATATATATTTTAGTTGGCCAGATAATTTCTTTCTATTTTTAGTAGAGACGAGGTCTCGCTCTTGCTCAGGCTGGTCTCAAACTCCTGACCTCAAGCTATCCACCCGCGTCGGCCTCCCAGAGTGCTAGGATTACAGGCGTGAGCCACCACGCCCGGCCGTGCTTAGATATTTCTTTCACCGAATATCTTCATTCATTGCTGATAAGTTTCTCCCGCCAAAAGCACTAGGACACCAACACAGTTCAGCCAAATTCTTTGCCACTTTATTACAAGGATCACCTTTCTTCCAGTTTATGATAGTGTGTTTCTCATTTCCATCAGAGACCTCCTAAGAATGGACTTTATCATCCAACCATAATTCTGCCTTCTGTTTATGACCCTTAGTTCATCTCTAAGAAGACTGAGGCTTTTGCTGCAGGTTTCCTTTTCTCTGTCTCACTAGAATTGCCCCTAATGCTTGGTTCTTGCCAAGGTGGGCTTTTTCTAGCATAAACCTCCACATTCTTCCAGCCTTTCCCCATTACCCAGTTCCAAAGCTGCTTTCTGCACTACAAGAGCTTGTTTCTGCCTCACTGCCCACATGATTAGGTGTTATATTCACACCTGAAGTTGTTCAAGGGCAAACAATGGCTCCTTTCCTTATGTTTCTTTCTGAAAAGGAGGAAAGTTTTCCCAGAAACCTCCAATAAACATCCCCTCATTTCTTACTGACTATAATTAATATGTCCATGGCTCAACCATTGGCAAGAGGAATAGGACCACCGTGATTGGCTTCAACCAATCAAGACAAACTCCTTGCACCTGGGAAGGTGACAGGATTGTCCTCCCCTGAAGAACATGGCTGAATGAAGGAGAGGAGGAAACCTGAGCAGTCTAAACTCTGTTAGGAAGGAGACAGGAAGACATTCAATATGGCTGGAAAAGTAAGTGGGAATTTAGTGCACAATGAAAAAACAGATTCCCTGATTCCATAAGCCAGAGTGCACAAGCCCTATAACCTCTGAGGTTTGGAGGTACAGGCCCAGAGGGAGGAAATAGGAAATGGTGACAGATGCACTTCTAGGGACCCATTGCACTTCTGAGATCTGCGGGAGCTGAGGGACAAGTAGCTGGTGAGTAGGAGAACTCAAGCTCACCCAAGTAAGCATAAAGGAAACTGGATATGCTTTTGAGGGTTTATATCACAGTGACAGCAAAAGGCAAGGAAAATGCATTTCCCTGCATATAAAAACAGAATTCCAATAGGAAGGATGTCATCTGTTCCATCACCACCAGGGTTTAGTAGTACCCTCTTCACTCGCTTAAACTGGTTCAAACGAATGTGAAATGTGGATGGATTTATTGTGCAATTATGGCAACCCTTTGTGTGCTATGTGATTCACTTCCAACGTCAACATCTCACTTGGGCTTCTTGACAAAGAAACTCCTTTCTCCTCTCCTCCCGTTTTACAGGTAAGATGACTGAGTCTTAGGAAGAAGCAGGTGACTCAGATGAGATCACACAGCTCATCAGTGGTGGATCAAGAGCTAGTTTCAGGACTCGTAGCGCACATCATTATTGCTTCTGTTCATGATGTGACCATCATCCAATAGATCAGGAAAGTGCCAGAAGTGAGTTTATTCATGAAGAAGATTAAATGAGAACAAAGCCCAGAAAGGGCAAGAGAAAGGGTAGATGATCAATCCCTCCTTTCCCAACTCTCTGTCCCCTGCCTACCTCTGCACCACCTGGCCTTGTCCCTGATGCTGTGGGTCTTGAGCCCACATCCATCAGAGAAGAAAGACCCAAAATGCACCCAGGGGGTAAGGGTCAAATGACAAGCTATTTCTATTTTTCTGTCCCTTCCTAAACAAACTTTAAAATTGAATTTTGTGCTTCCTTTTCTCCTAAGAATAATGTAAACACACAGCTCTGGCATGTGTCTCCCCTTAACAACCCCACCCTTTTGCCATCCCCACCCCCGCCAGTCTCTCTCTTTATCCCTTCACACCAAACACTTTCAAAGTTAATTTCAAAAAGCTGGGAACACTTGATAGTTTTAATTAATCCTATGCCTGGGGAAATATGATTTTGTGCATCCGAAGCTTCTCAGCTTCTCTGGGTAGATAGCTTGTTCTGGATAATGCTAGCATTTCCAATTTAGCTGTGATTATGCCACCGACGCATTTGTTTGTTTGTTTATTACCTAAAAGAGAAGCTAATGTTGACGTGCGTGTCCTCAGGAAGGGATTTCTAGTTTTTCTAATAATGTGTCCTAGTTAAGCAGTGCTTCAGGCCTTCTGTGGTGCTCTCACTGTAGCATCTTTGGGATGACCCTCTGAGATGGGGAGGGAAGATGCCATCCCCCATGCAGAGAGGAAGAAACTGAGATCTAGAGAGGTCTGGAGATTTGGGCACTGTCACACATTTAGGGAAACTGGGATGCACACCAACAGTGACTAATTGCTGGACCAGGATTCGTCACATGATTCATTTTTCTTCTTCTGAGAATTCCAGTGAGATACTGTTGGAACCATTGTCAGGAGGGCCACTTGGCAAGGTGGCCCAAGGTCACCTTCAAGCGGAAGGGTCTTTTGCTATTTGGGAAATAGTCACTGCTGCCAAGCTGGGCCTTTGAGGTTCAAGCTGATGAGGCACAAGAACTGTGTCACAATTCCCCATGACCTTACCTGGTCCTCTCTGGTCCAACCAGCTCCACTGCACAGCCAGAGGGCACATATCATTTTACTAAAATGCAAAAGATTCTTGGAGTGCAGTAAACACCAGTAGCCAAGTCATAGGAGAACAGTTCCATGTTCTTGGCAAGAGCCCCAACTTGCACTACATTTTATAATAGTTCTATTCAATTTTTGTATGAGGCAGCTCTCACTTGGCTTAAAGTAGTGGAAAACCCAACCCAAACTGGCTACAGTGTAACTAAAAAGTCCAGTTCTAAGTCTGACATCAGATGTGGCTTGATGTCGGAGCTCAAACAATGTCACATGATTTAAATTTCCTTCATCTCTGGCTCTTTTAGTACTGTCTCCATTCTCAGGCAAGCTTTCCTCTTGTGGTTGAAAGTTGACTGAAGTGGCTCCAGGTCTTATCTCCTTTCTACTTCAAATGTTTGGAGAGAAGGGAAAAGCTTCTTCTGGTATCTCCACAGGAGCCCTGAGAGTCCCTCTGATTGGCTTGGTGAAGTCATGTGTCCACCAATCCATGATGAGCTGATTGGTGGGGCCACGGTCACGTGCTTCACGTCTGGGCTGGGGATGGAGTCAGCCTCACCCAATAGCTGGTGGAGTTAAGAAAGGAAAGAGAGTTCCCCCAGGAAAAATCAATAGAGGAAGAATAGATGCTGGATAGAGAGTCCGATATCCCCTAAAGTCAAGTTTATCCCCCTTCCTTTTTTCATCTTTTCTTTTAAGCCAAAGTAATTAGAATGATTATCTCCCTTAATAACCAAGGAAGCAAAATCTTTCCTGATTGAGGCCTCAGTCCACAGCTGGGTTTTAGATACCTGATGTTAGTGTCCTTCTTGGATTCTTTTTACAGGATCTTCCTAAGCTAAACTTCTACTTTCCATACCTTTGGGATTAGCAATTCTGAATTCTTCAGTTAAAGTAACACACCTCTCACTTCACTTGAACCCAAGATTCTCTAAAAAACCTTGTTTATTTACAATTTAGACTCTCACTTCCCACTCTTTACTATACTTCAAGCATTACTGGCTGCAACTTTGTCTCTTCCATCCTGCTCTAACTTGCTCCTACTTCCTTGGGAAGACTTCCTCATCAGGTGAACATTTTTTTGTTATCTCCTTTTTGTTTTTCCCTCAGAATCAATTTTTCCTTTCTCTCTCCGCTGCCCCACATATATATGCTCTCTTGGAAATAGAGACACGTCCTGGGGAAATTAGAATAGATCTATTCCAGCTTCTCTATGTGCCACACTCTAAGGAAATGGAAAATATAATATATACAGCATGTCACCCACCGAGCCAATATGAAGAGCTGAACATGCAATTATTATTGGGGCTGTGCCAACTACTTCAAATAAAATGTGTCTCAATCTTCTCATCACATTTTATGAAATCAGAAAATCACAAGCGTGTATAAGACTTCCTGGGAGATGATGCTACTTTCCTTGCCTGTACATTTGCTTTGTTTGTTTGTTTGTTTGTTTTGCCGGTGGCTGGATGCTAAGAGGCATCCTCTAATGAGGACAGCCTTCTGAACGCTCATCCCGGTAGGCTCTTAATAAGCAGGCAGATAAGGGTCCTCTCGGTTGTTTACCCAAACACTCAATTCAAACATCTAAGATGTATTCATCAAAAGAGTTTTTTCTCATTATTTTGATTATTTTCTTCTCAATTCAAGAGATCTTCTGGTAATAAGGAGGGCATAGGTGTGCACGGGTTTGGAGAACATTTTTTATAAAGCATCTTGATATTATTGAAGGAAAGATGAAAGGCAGAGGGCAAAGGCCAAGAGTGGAGACAAGACAGCGGTGGACCCGCAGATGCGATTGAGACAGGTCTTCCAGGAGAGCCCCGGAGCTCTGAGGCCAGCGGCTCCCAGAATGCACATTGAGCGGACTGTAATTGCATGTGCAACTCTTTATATTGTCTGGGTGGGTGACATTCTGTGTTTATTGTTTTGGATTTACAGTCTTGGACTGCACATTTCTTGATGGTGGGCACAGTATCTTCTTTATCTTCTCTTTCTCCCAAAGGGCCATATAAAACCGAGTTCAGTGGGTATTGATTAATGAATGAATGGCTTGATAAATGCATGAAGGAGCAAATGAATGAATGAATGTGAAGACAGCTGCTTACAAAACCTGGTCAGTTGTGATAGTTCACTCACTCCAGTTTGACTCCTGTTTTATTGATTCTTTATAAGTTAGGGACCTAAAGATCCTGTGAACCTTGATAGCTTCATGACACCTCAAAGTAGTCAAATGTGACAACTATTGCCAAGGTAAGATATACTTTTAATGATCAAAGTATTTGTTTTTCCTTAAAAGTCACTTCTTTCACTTAGGGGCCTTTTCATGTGACTCTTCCAGCCTCCCAAGACGGCAGGGAAGTGGGACCAGGTGTTGGGACTCTTCTCTATAGAATGACCCTGATTTGGAGGCAAAGATGGCATGGCTGTGTCATCAGCCAAGTATTGCTTCTGCTTGTGCTGTTTGGGAATTCTCTCATACCTATGCACAAGAGGCCCGGTGACCATGGAGGGTCCCAGTGGTCCTTGCTGAGTTAATAAGAAACTTAGGAAAGGACACTGAGTCATATTCAGCCAGGGCAACTCTGGAATCTGGCCCAGGGATCTTGTTTCTGGGGTCCAGAGCTATCCTGCAGCCCTCAGTGCTTTTCCCTCTATCACGCTTACAGAGCCTTCTTTAAGATCCCCTGCTGGGTCTTGGCCTCCCCTTTCTAGGACAGCAAGTGGCAAAATGCAGCATCCTCCACAGCTCTTGGTCATCCAAGTCTAGCAATGGATGTCTCTTGAGTGAAGGTCTCACCCTTACTCTTCCCTCCTCTTCTTCCTGCAGGCAATTTGCTGTGATAAACACATAGAAGCTGGGTAGTGGGAAATGAAGCCCTCAGGCAGTAGAACGGGAGGATGCCAACTGATAAATAAATAATTGCTGAACTAAAACAGAGACTCAGGAAAACCATAAGGAGGCCTGGGGCAAAGGAAAGCTTCAGAACTATCCCTGATGACAGGACAGGAGAGGGAAGGACCAAGTACAGGGTGCAGAAGGGACCACTGGAAATTGTTGTAGAGTCTCGAAACCCTAGACTGGAATCCCAGCTTCATTCTTATTAGCTGTGGACTTTAGACAACTCAATCAACTTCCACTGAGCATGCATTTCTTTATCTTTAACATAGGAATGGTGCCTACCTTACAGAGGTGTTGTGGGAATTACCCAAGACAGCCCCTCATTCATTGGTTCGTTCATTCAGTTAAAGAAAACCCTATATCAGAGTTGGAGAAGTGCCTATCAGAGTTTCTGGCAGATATTAGGTTCTCAAAATGGTGTATTTGCTCTTTTGCTTGAGACCTGGGTTTCCTTCTAGGAGCCTTGAAGGGTGATGGTCTCCAAGGACTACTCCACTCTAACATTTAATAATAGACGTCACCCTCCCAGCACAGCAAGAATTTGGCCATGGGTGACAGGTTTTCTGGATGAGTGCAGTGTCATGTCCCTGCTTCAGGCACAGACCTGTCCCCAGAAAGCCAGTCTCCCCACTCCTGTGACTGAGCTCTACCATACAGCTGGATTTCGGGAACACTGTGCCTGTGTAGCTGTTTGGAGCCAGTTAGCATCAGCTGGCATTTGCACGCGACATTTAAAGGTCACCTCTGATCCTCCTGCCGGGGAAACAGGGAGGGAAGGTGCAACAGAGAATGTGGACTTGGGTTGAATCTAATGAGCTTGGGCAAGAAGCTAGGAGGCTGCAACAGAGAGGCAGCTCAGTGGGAAGGGCTTTCCTTAGCATGAGTCACGGGAGAAGCTCAGGAGGTGAGTGATGCCTGGGAGGAGAAGGAGCATCTATTCAGGTCTGAGAAGAATGGGGATCTTGAGCTGGTGCACCTCATCCTGCTCAGGGTGGGCAGATTCAGGTGCTGGGGTTTGTGTCCTCTGAGAAATGTGGTTGGGGAGGAAAAGGCTGGTGGAAAATGCATGAAGAAAGGACTTCTAGGTCCTTCCTTAGAGATCCTGTGTCCTACCAGAGGGACAAGTCCACCATATGGCTATCGAAGTTCACTGAGTCTATTTTCTGAACCAAGAATTGGGGCACATCATACCATCTGACCGGCTAATACTCGATCATGTCATGGAGGGATAATGGACCTCTTACTTGAAGTTAAGCCTGCCTTGGAAAATAGGAGAGACCTGGAGCTGTTTCCAAAGGAGACGATACTGCTGATGCAAGCAGATCATGCATGGAGAGGGCTCTTGGTGACGAGTGTGATGGCAAATGAATACCCACTGCCCAGCCCTGCCAGCTCTGATCTGCTCGTTAGCTTCTCCTTTCTTCCTGAAATCTGGGCCCTTTGCCCTCCTGCCACTCCCCTTCCCTCCACACCCCGGCAATGACCCTGGGAGTTTCTCCTTTCCCAACCGTGGTGCGTGCACCTGTGCATGACTAGCCCTGGGCACCCCCATCTAGGGAAGGGCAGCCCGTCCAGCTGTGGATGCCAGTTGCGACTGGGCTTGGGTGTGGGGCACAGGAGAGATGGGAATGACGTCACACGTCTCTCATAGGACATGATGTGGTTCTTTGTTCTGGGGAGGGCGCATCTTGCGGTCACTGGGGAGAGGGTCCTGGGAATTGGCTTCCTTTTCATCTTTCATATGAAGCCTGTGTATTGTCAACCTCTGGTTCGCCATATAAACAAATGCTAAATATGAAAGAAAACACTACTATTGCTTTCCAGCCTCTCCTCCCCCACAGTCTCTCAGTGCTTCCCTGCACATCTAAGGTGTGCCCAGGACGCTCAGAAACGGGTCACTGGCTTAGGGGGGATGACCCAGGGCACCCCCCGTTCTCTCAAGCTTGTCTCCTGCCTACCTCATTGCCCGCAGGACTGCTTCATTTCCGCCTCCGAGGACCCTTCCGCTGTGTCTTCAGGAATCCCCCGGTAACATGCAGGCTCCCCGGGGAGGGTCCAAACTGCACTAAGCTAAAAGCACATTAAGCTGCTGTCAGTTGAGCCGGGACATTTTGGTGGGGATTAATTTATCAGGCCTCTTTCAGATGTGACACCTAGTGGAGAGGGATTTGGATTTAGGAGAGAAGGAGTCTGGTGGCAGGGAACAGAAGGAGGGACAGACAGGGGGAGCCCTCGGAGAGGAAGCTGGCTGCTGCCGGGGGGGGGGGGGGGGGGGGGGGGGGGGGGTGGTGCAGCTGGCCCGTGTGGGGCTGAGGTGGCGCTGACGGCGAGGGTGGCGGCGCTGGGTTAGATCAGCTACAAGGGACAGTGGTGAAGTGCACACCTGCTGAGGACAGAGGTGGAGAAAGCCACTGAAGGCTCCAGGGCCTGGCCTGGGGCACAGCTGTGCCAGGGCAGGCCTCTAGCTAGGGCGGAGCGGACGCCTCCTTCCTGGTGTCTTGGGGCCCAGGAGCCAGGGCAGCCTCCAGAGGCCCAGGCACCGCGTGAGCAGCAGCTGACTGCTGGCGGTGCATCCCCAGGGGCAGCAGCCAGCCTTTTCCTCAATCCTTTGTTCGGGTTTTTTCCTCTGATCTGCGACACGCTCTGTGCACCCTTATTTCTGTGGGCTGATCTCTGCAGGGACCGAGCCCGGCTTCTCTCTCACCTTCCCAGAGCACCACCCAATCCCCTGCTGGTCCCTCAGAGCGAGAGATTTTTCCAAAACAGAAACAAAGAGGCTGGAGCTTTAGCTGTCTTTGGCCTTGGCCCCTCCTTGGAGGCATTAGCGACACAAATCTGAGGCAGTGGCCTTGGCGGCACTACACAAAGATCATTGGAGGGACCCGAATTTAAAGGAGAGCCCTGTGTTTTAAAAAACGTAGGAGGAGAAGGTTGGAGGATGAGGCTGAGGAAAAGGGTGATGTTTACCGATGACCTCCTGTGGGCCAAGCACAGTGGCAGCTACTGAGGCACGTCTCATTCCTTCCCGCCCCGTGCACGAGGTGACGTGGCTGTGACCACCTCAGCTCTGCAGATCACACTCAGAGAGCTTTAGTGACTGGCCCAGCAGGGACATGGGGGGCTGTGGCTTCCAAGCCAGGGCTGTCTGACTCCAGAGGGAAGCAATACATGGGAAAAGAACAACCTGGAGAGAGAAAGAGAAGAAAAGGCTGCTTCTTGCAGACTAAGTCCCTCTGTCACACTCTGGCCGGTGTTTATGGGGACAGTGCATATGGGATGGGGTGGAGATTATGGGATGCCTTCCAGGGGAGTGAATGGTTACTCCAGGTCAGGAGCAGGTGCAGGCAGCTTGCAGTCACGAATCTGGGCTTTTGCTGGAGACTTGGGGCTCCTGCGCTGATATTGAGCAGAAACCAAATAATGTGGACACCACTGTGTCTTCACCTGGGAAGACAGAAAGGCCACCTGCAGCGCTGAGAGAACAGCTGGAGGGATGATGGGGCCCAGGGTCCTGGGGAGAGGTCCACAGTGGGGTCTACATGAGCCCATTGGGTGCTGAGGGCAGCTTCTTCACTCTTGGGCCCCTTCCAGCTCTGCCTCCTGCTTTTACCAAACTTCCTCTTAAAAGGGAAGGTAAAACCCCTGCCAAGATAGTCCGCCTAGGGAGATCTTTGTCACCGATTGGGCAAAGAAGCAGGAAGCCCCTTTCCCTGGCTCTAGTCCCACAGAGTGGACATACCAACGTCTGGGGGCAGAAACCTAACACAACATCCCTATCACCTACATCCGATATTGCAGCTCTCCACACGCCCCTCTCCCTTCTCCCTTTTTATTTCTAGAAAGTGAAAAAAAATCAAATGAAAACAACTCAATGGGTCAAAGTTAGTAATTACTTGTTGAACTCAATTGTAGGAATTGAACACTTATATCTGAGACACTAACACGCAAGTCAATAGGATGATAAAGGAGGTGGTGCTTGGTACTCTGGATTGGTTGGTTTGCATTTGAAAGGCCTGCTCCTGGGTGAGTTATTTACTAATATTACCTCCAGGAATGGCAGTCCCTCCAGGGTCCACGAGGTTCTAGATGTCAAGGGTTAAAATACAGGAAATAAAAGATGTGGTTAATATACACCCACTACAGGGCTCCAGTGTCTGGCTGGGCTGGTTTCGTTGCTCTGACTCCTGTACCCCTGGGAGAATCATGCCCCAGTTCTGGCTCCCACCATCCCCTCTCCTGCCACACTCATCCTACTCTCTGTTATCCTCATCAGAGGCCAAAGTCCTGGGGGAAATCCCTGCATGTCTAACCCTGTATTCCATCACCCTCCTCATGTCACAGCCTGCCCCACTCAAGGCAGCTAACATTCTCCAGCGTGAGCTGCAGCCCTAAGGCACCTTCATATTAAAAAGGAATTTCCTTTGGGCTGAGGCCCCAGTAGAGAAACAGGGGTGAGGGAGAAGGAGCTATGCAAGGGAAACATGTCAACTGAGTCATCAGAGCAAGGATCACCTTACCTCCACGGGGCTGGTTAATAATACTCGGAATTCTTATCCATTCATTAGTGTGGCAAGCACTGTCTGGTGACAGGTTAATTACACAGTCCTGGGTAATTAGAAAGTAAATATATGTGAAGAGGACACCACTGTCAAGATAAAAACTGTCTATTAGAAAGCCCTCTTGCATGGCAAATTCCACCTTCATCTTTTCAACCCGAAGGGATTTTTTCTTTCTTTCCTTGTTGCTTTGAGAAAAATCTCTGCTCTTCTCTGTAGCAAAGATGTATTTGGTTCTGGCTCTGACCCACCTGCCGTGCCTTCCCCTTTGGCAATGCACCTTGCGGGTCCAATTTGGAGCCCTGCTTCTATTCTGGGCAAATGTCTCTAGCGTCAAACCCCCCACGTGTGAGATTTACAGCTCTAGTGTTGTCCAGAAAGGTCTGGGAGAATTTCTGATGTCTCTGGGACTGGGTGAGGTACAGGGCAGTGGGACAAGAAAGAAGAAAACCCCTTTGAGCAAAAAGTCCACTTCTTCTGTTGCTGCATGGTTGTGTGAACACAGGGGAGCCTTCCAGACTGTTCCAGTGGAAAATGCGAATGCTGCTGAACTAGAGTGACCCCCTTCCAGGGGGCAGAGATCCATTTGTTTACTAATCCCACCCTCAGTGCAATACAGAGTTGGTCTTCGCAGGTTTTCTCACGCTTCCTTGCTGGGAGACAGCTACTTTCCAGCCACTGGGACCTGGGATGCTGCTGACCTTGTAAAGAACGACCCCACAGGCCTGGCTGGGCCCTCCTACAATCCTGACCGAGGATTTGAACAACCACAGCCATGCAAATTAGGCTTACTCTCTGTGCAGTGTAATGGACGGCCACCCCCAGAGAGGAAGCTGGGGGCTGCTGTCATCGCAGGGATCCTTTAGCAGGAGGATGCTCTAGGGAGTTATCATTTCTGTGTGGTTTTAAGTGACTTGGTTTGAGTCATTTTAGATTCAGGCTCTATACTTTGTCTAAAATACCATTCACCCCTGGTTTGCTATAGTGTAGGGGATGTTTGGTACATTCTGCTAAGCTCTCAAATCTCCTCCATGAGCCGTGAATTGGAAACACGAACACTTAGCTCAAAACCCAAGTTTGGCCATTTCTGCATCTATGCCTCCCTCCCCATCCTAGCACGCCTAGGGGATTTAAAAAGAAGCCAGCAAAAAGCCAGGTGGAGTGGCCATCTCTCTCTCCTTTCTTCCTTGAGTTCATTCATGAGTTCCACCAGCGCTTGCTACGTGTCGACCACAGCCAGGTAAGTGCTGAGCTTAGTGTTGGGTTCACAGCTCTAAGCTGACCCATCACTGCTCCTAAGGAGCTCAAAGAGGATGGAGAGGTGGATGAAGAGGCAGGTGGCAGTGGTAGGAGGCATTGCTGATGTCTGGAAGTCACGAGTGTTGAGGGA
This sequence comes from Eulemur rufifrons, assembly GCF_041146395.1. Classification (NCBI taxonomy): domain Eukaryota; kingdom Metazoa; phylum Chordata; class Mammalia; order Primates; family Lemuridae; genus Eulemur; species Eulemur rufifrons. The sequence continues at coordinate 9,419,101 of NC_090994.1, forward strand.
GCAGAGATGAAAGAACATCGAATATTGCCTTATCTGCAGAAGCTTAAATGAGGAGATGAAATTTGCCCTGGGAGGCTAATAACTGACCTGCTTAAGGTCCCAACAGCCAGCAGAACCAGGCCTGAAAGCCAGGCCTTCTGATTCGTTGGCTGAGGCACAGAGTACCCGGTGCGCTGTTGCCGGTCAGCAGCTGCGGCAGAACTGCCAGTTAAATCCAGGTCTGAATTCTGGGACGTGGACATGTCTGCCAGTGTGGCTAGCACGGGGCCAGAGCTCCACCAGGGGTCAGAGGTCAGTTAGCAGTGAGAGGCTGAGGGGCTGGGGGTGGAGGGAGGAAAAGCGCAGGGTGCAAGCATAGGGCAAACAGGGATAGGGAGGGCGTGATGATCCCGGTCAGCCTGCCGGGCAGCAGGTGGAGGAATGGGACAGATGGAGTTTGACCTCAAGGCTGCTCTCTAAGGTTTGGTCACCCCAGGGCATCTCATGGTCAGGAAAAACCTGTCTTCTTTTCCAGAGGTTTACCTGTTTCCCAGAACACCTGGACAGAATGGGGGTGGGGCAGTGTGGATCTGACATGGCATGGCTAGCCCCTGGGGTTACACATGGGGTACACCTGGGGTCTCTGCTGGGGGGCTCCACCGCCCACTCCCGCCATGGGGGAGGGCCAGCCTCTGGCTCCCCTCTCTTTGGCTTCTCCACCCAGCAGAACCCGGGGGAGCTCAGGAGGCCCCTTGTCCACTCAGGCACCTCCCTGTATTTGGGACTGTCCTCCGAGCTCCTACCTGGGTGTTGTCAGGGGCTTCTCCAAATGTGAACTGACGCTCTCTTAAGCAGCCTGGCTTCCTGGTGACATTCCTGACATGACAATAACGGAGAAACAGCAAAATGCATCCCTTGGGCCATGGAACATTGATTTCTTGCTTAGGCCCCTTAGCTAAGCATCCACACCAGATGCGGCAGGTTTGATTAGGATGCTCCTCGAGGGAGTTCAGGCTAGGGAGGAGGGAGTGATCAGGACAAAGGGCAGAGTGGTCTGAATTCCTTAAATCCAGGTTTTGAAACGGAAGTGGAGGCGAGTATAAAGAGAGGACAGTGCTGCAAGTGTTGGGTGGGAAGGTGCTTTTTCTCTCTTTTCCCATTGGAGAAGAACAGTGCATTCCATCTCCTTCCAAAGTCAATTCCCGTCCAAGCCTAGGACGCCAGCATCTAGAGCACCCCATTCCCCAAAGAGGGGTGATCACTTTTCCCAAGGGCAATTATTAAAATGCTTCCGTCTTGAACTGCTCCCCAAACTCTGTTGGTCTCATGCTCTGGTGGGGTGTCAGGTTCATACTCACCCCCAACCCTCGGAGCTGAGATCTTTTGTAACCAGCCAGCACTGATCTTTCCTGGAACAAAACCTTTCCCTTTAAGAAAAGAAAATAGGATGGCCAGGAAATACCCAGTGGAGACTTCCACCCAATTAAAACTTTTCCTCTAGTTGGGTAGAGCTCAACTTGCTCTCCGTCAAAAAAACCTCAATTACCACGGAATGCATTCCTCGCTCTGGCACCATAAATAACGCATTTTCACAAAAGAATAATATTTATATTATCACCAGGAATAGAAAAAGAAATACACCCAATGAAAGATGCTGGCAGTAATCAGAAATGCCGTTTCTATTGTAGTTCTTAGACCTCTGAATGCAGCAACATGCCTGCCCCAGCCCCCTGGCTCGGCTCTATTTAAATATACGCATCTCTCTGTGTGTGTATATCTCACTCTCTGAATATATAGAGATAGATAGATATATATTATCTCTTTAAAATATTAAAATAAATTACATCTTTGCACAGAATGCAGACATTAATTCTGTTTCCAGGAGATTTGTCAAATCAGTGGCCTGTGTTTGCATAACAAGCTCTTTGGTTACGCTGTGTGGAATATAAATTACCCTGTTGTCAGCTCCAGATGAAAATCACCAGATTTTCAGCCGTGTCACTCCCATTGATTAAGATGAGCTTTATGTTATATGTCCAGGTAACGTCTGTAGGTAGCTGGTTCCTCCAGGATGTAGCTGTAAGTGCAAGGAGACAGAAAATCCTGGAAAGATAGGAGACAAGAAGTCATACCTACTGTGGTTGGAAAGCTGCCCTCTCTTCCTTCTTTTTAGAGAACAGCATTCCTTTCTTTTGCCTCTTTCACTGAATTGCACACACCCACTCCCCTCCCCGCCCCCCACACACACTGCTTCTGTTCCGGGTTTTCGATTATCTGGTGCAACAGTGGACAACTTCCTACTCGACTGGGGACAAAACATTTTAATGCATTTGGATCACCTGAGGTTTAAGGCGTAGACTTAACCAGGCTCACTAACTCCAAATTCCCAGGGAACAGGATTTGTTCTGTTGCTACATTTGTAAAGGTTTCTAATAATAGCTAATATTTTTTCAATGTCTAGCATGTGTCAGACACTATGCTAGGAGCTTTATATGTATTTTGTTATTCACTCTAACAACTCTGTGATAGGGACTATTATTATTAAATGTTTCCCCTTTAGAGACCTGGAAATTAAGAGGTAGGAAGCTTAGGAAACCTGCCCAGGGACCACAGAAAGGAAGCAGCTGCTCTGGAACTTGAACTCAGGTCTGTCTGAGTCAAGATTCCAGGCTTTTAACAGGCTCACAACACTATGCCTGTGTTTTGATACCTTCTGCAACTTCGAGGGCGGCATAAGTCTTCCCACCCAGGGCTCCAGGGGTGGCTGATTCAAACAGCGATGGATGCCTGGCTGTTCTTGTGAGATTAAATGGAATATTGGAGGAGAATTCTCAAACAAATTCACCTGTTTGATGGGACTTTCTTTTAAAAAAAGAACTAGGAAGATTTAGTCACTTCCTGCTTCTCCCATTCCTCTGTTCCCATTTCTCAAAAATTTCCACTGTCATCACTTTGGTGTTCATGAAATATGAAGCTGAAAGGGCCTCTGGTTAACTGGTCTGTGAGCTTATTTTATGCATGAGGACATCGAGGTCCAGGCAGGGGAAGTGACATGCACAGGGTGACTGGGTTTGGGACAGAGCTAAGGTTGGAGCCCTCCCCAGTTTTCTGGTTCCTTGTCTACACTCCAGGAAGATTTCATCTAAACTGGCTTAGAATGGCACAGAACTAGGCCAAGAGAAGCTTCTGGAACCGTGCTGAGGGATGCAGTGGGCTCCGGGCTGGAGAAGGACACAGCCAGCCCAGACCTCGCTGGCTGCCACAGCTTTGCAAATGATGCAGTGCGTGAACACAACAGGCATTTGGTTTGCTCACCCCGGTTTCCAGAATGTCAGCTGCCTATGTGATTATAAGGTGCTTTGTTGCAATTGTGGTACTTCCTCATGATCATTTACAGTTGTAAAATATAGCTAGAGCTGTTTTCACAACGCTGTAAAATTTGTCTCTGCTGTTTCCTTTTTGAAATGTTCAGTTCAGCAAGATCAAAGGCCAATGGATGGAATACAATTTAACTCAGATTTCAACCATTCTTTTTCCAGCCTTGGTATTTCTCCATGCAAATTACATTTATATCAGAAACACTCTGTCCATAATTTTCATGACAATACATAAAATTCATCTCTTAGCAGAGCAGACACAGGAAAACTTCCTGGGTTTCTCTTCAATGTTCACTGCACCCTTTGTTCCACGGAGCCCAATTGTCGCCTGAATAACAGCAATAGGAACAGCGCCCAAAATATGTTGCTTTTATTTTCCCATTTAGCAGCAGGACTAGATTGAGCTGACACCACATGTGTTCAAAAATGTGTGGGGAGTCCTCAAACAGATGACTTTTAGGGATTTTCTGCTGTTGACAAAGAACATAGACTTTGGAATTAGTAAGCTGTGGCGTGGTAGAGACTCCTGGTTGCTTCTTAATAGTCATACTTACCCTTGTAGAGTAACAGAGCCCAGTTTTCAACTGGACACATTGTTTCCCAAATACAAGACCATATTTCCCAGCATCCCATGTGACTAAGTAAGGCTGTGTGTCTCAGTTCTAGCCAATGAGCTGTAAGGGGAGAAGTCTGGAATGGGGCTTCCAAGGAGCCTCTTAAAAAGAGGGGCAGGGTCTCTCTTCTTCCCCTTTGCCACTTGGCTCCTTGGATCATAAAGGTGATGACTGGAGTTCTGGCAGTTTTCTAGAACCATGAAGATGAGGACCACATCTTAGAGATAGTGGAAGAAAGCTAGAAGGAGCTAGGTCTCTCTGATGACTATAGATCTCTCATGATACACCCTAACTGCTACCTCTGAATTTCTTATACTTAAGAGAGAAATAAAACTCTGTCATGAGATGCTACCATTTTCCAGGGCTTTTTAAATCTAAACTGAGCCTGATCCTCGGTTTAAACATTGTCTTTTATCAGTCTGAGCTTCAATTTCCTTATTGATGAAACTTATGGGTTTCTACTTTTAAGATTTTCCACGTTGTTCTGAGAGTTGAGCATTTAATAAATGCCTACTAGGTGCGAAGCATACCCCAGTTCCTGCTAATTTCTCCCCCTTAATATGTTCAGAGTGCCACATGTTTAAATAGCTGGTTAAGAAAATCACGTGACAAGAATGTTTGGAGCCATCAAGAGATGAACTGTATGGAGAAGTGGCCAATTTACAAATACGGAGGCTCATTGCTCAATTCAGTTTGACACAAGTGAAGGAACTGATGAGACTTTTAGTTTCTGTCTCAGGTCAAGGTTTTCAGCGTCTATCCATAGTGTAAGCTACAGCTCTTTTTCACAGTTGCTCTGTTTACTAAGGAAATATAGACCTTACTGCATGTTTTCTTCAGGAATTACACTTATAAAAAGGCTTAGCTTTGCTCCACTCAACCTCCTGGTAATATAATTCTTAAAGTCACACAATCGTTCCTTGCAGACACTTCTCTGAATTTATATTTTCTCCATTGGTTGGTCTACTTCTGCTTACCTGGGTAATTCCCTACTTTCAAGTTCTTTCTGACACTCTCTAACTGACTTTCTAGTCAGAACACCTCTTGGCTAAACTTGCAGCTCCTTCAGCTGGAATCTTTCTCACCTGCCATTTCTCCCTAACATCTCTGTTCTGTCCTACTCAGTTTGTATCTGGTTTATTTCACATGTTAGTCTTTTAAAGTTAGGTATATTATCTGTTTGCATAGCACTCTGATTTATATATAATCTCACTGGACTTTTACAATAAGCTTCTTTGGAAGATGACGTGGGCATTACTATTTTCATCTTTGGCACAAGGAGACATAGCCTTGGAGAGGTTCGAGCCTTGTATAAGATCGCACAGGTTGTTCCTGATGGGGCTGGGTACGGAACCTCATCCTCAGCCTTCTGGCCCTATGTTCTTTACATCATGCACCAAAATTCCCTCCCCAAATTTGAAAGCCACTCATGTAGCCCGCCTATGAATCAGATCTCACATTTCTATTGTGATTGCTGCTGCCTCCTCCAGACAGAGATTCATTCTGATCCACGCGTATTTTTTGAGGATGAAGGATTTGTCACATTTCATATTTCAATAACATTTTTATATTTTTCCAAGTGCTTTCCTGTACATTATCTCATTTGATATTCACTGTATGTCTATGAGATAGGTAAGGCAGGCATTTACTTTTCTCCCCCATTCTACATATGAGGAAATGAGTGCCTGAGTAATCTAAGTGATGAGCTCAAGATCACAGGGAAAATTAGTGACAGAATTGGGACAGTGTCCTCTGATTGGAGAATTACCTTTCCAGAGGGAGGATATGGAAAGTAGCCCCTTCTGAGCACAGTGAATACCAATGCTACAGTGAGTGCCGGGTCAGACCACGGGACTCAGTGGCTCTCACACTCCTTTTCAAAGTCTCTGTGGAAGAAGACAGATTCTCCATCCCCTTATCCCTCCCACCTACCATTTTTAGGCCAATCCATGTGTTATTTTTTGAAACACTTGTACCTTGAGTCCAGCACTCTTCCAAATACCTTAGTGGCATCACTCAAGAGAAGGCCAGATGATTATCAATGCAAACATGACCCTGTCCCATGCAGAACAGAGGCTGCCTAAGGTTAGTACTATGGACGCTCCCAGGAGTGAGGTCACAGTATGACACCACCAGTCCTCAGGGAAGGTTTCTGGGCTCTAGCATCAGTACAGCGTCACAGAATGTCAGCACACCCCGTCATGAGCCTCAGCCCCACCACTAACTCACTCAGTGGCCTTAGGCAAATCACCTGACCTTCTTAGACCTCAATTTCCTCATCTTTACCACAAGAAGGTTGGATTATCTTTGAAGTTCTGTGTTAGTTCATTAGGGCTGCTGTAACGAAATACCACAGGTCTGGCGCCTTGAACAACAGAAATTCATTTCTGGAGTTCTGGAGGCTGGGAGTCCAAATTCAAGGTGTCAGCAAGGTTAGTTTTTCCCCAGGCCCTTCTCTTTGGCTGGTAGCTGGCCGTCTTCTCTGTTTGCATATGGTCTTTCCTCTCTACCTGTGTGTGTCCTAATTTTCTCTTCTTGTAAGGACGAGTCATATTGGATTAGGGCCCACCAGAATAACCTCATTTTAACTTAATTACCTCTTTAAGGACCCTATCTGTAAATATAGTCACATTTTGAGGTCCTGGGGTTTAGGACTTCAACGTATGAATTTTGGGGGGACATAAATGAGCCATAACAGTGCCTGCATTGGGTTGGTCATCAGAATTACTCAGGAGGCTTTGAAAATAAAATTTTCTAAACTTCAAATCTACTGTCTAAGAACAGCGAGAGATGGAGCCCTATGTAGCCTCTACCTATTTTAAGAACTCCCCAGGGGCTGGGCATGCTTGGCCATGTCTAAGACCCTGTGGACTAGGGGGTCTCCAAGAGCCATCATCTTTAGTGATCGATGTCCCTAAGAATCAGGCATGCGGGAGGGAAGAGGCATTCTTGCATGGAAAAGCTGTCTTGGAGACTTGAGAGTCACAGATTGGGAAGAAGGATGTCCGTGGGGCCCCAAGGACTTCCACCTGCACTTTGGTGTACAGACAGGCTGAGACAGATGTGGGAGAGAGAACCATCCCTCTCTGCCACTCAGCCCCAGGACCACAGAAGCTTAAATTTGATTTCTTTCTGTGTGGAGCAGCTGATACCCCTCAATACTGCTTTGGTGAGAGATTCTGAGCTTGGGACTTGTCATGGTTAATTTTTTGTGTCAACTTGAGTGGTCTAAGGGACTCCTAGCTAGCTGGTAAAACATTATTTCTGGGTGTGTCAGTGAGGGTGTTTCAGGAAGAGATGAGCATTTGAATTGGTAAACTGAGTCAAAAAGATCCCCCTCCTCACCCATGTGGGTGGGCATTGTCCAATCAGCTGAGGTCCCAGATAGAACTAAAAGGCAGAGAAAGGGCAAATCCCCTCCTTCTATTTGAGCTGAGATGTTTATCTTCTCCTGCTCTCAGATGTGGACATTGGAACTCCTGGTTCTCTCTCACGCCTTTGGACTTGCCCTACATTACACCACTGGCTTTCCTGATTCTCCGGCTTACAGAGAGTGTAAGACTGTTTGAAAGACTTCTCAGTCTCCATAATCACATGAGCCAATTCCCATAACAAATCTACCCCCCCGCAACACACACACCTATTCTCTCTGAGTGAGAGAGGAGACCCTCAAGTAGAGTAGCCAGAGACTCTTGCACAGAGAGCTCTGACCTGCCAACTGAAGCAAGGGCTCGGAGGGAAGTTTGGGTTGAACAAGAACATGGCTTTGAAGGCAAATAGACTTGCTTCTGATCTCATTCCTGCCACCTACCAGTTGTGTGGTGCAGGGCAGGTCACTTGGGGTTTCAGAGGCTTGGTTTCTTCTTCCATACCTGGGGGGAAATAATGTCAAATGAGCAGAGGAGGAGTCAGTTCGATGATGCTTGTAAAATTCTTCCTTCAGTGTTTGGCAGCTGAGTCCTGGATAATCAATCTCTATTTGCTCCTCTAAAACCAATCTTCCTCCTTTTCCTCTGGTCTGTATTTCCCAGTCAATCACACGCTTACACTTATGGTGGGGGGCAGGGGGTGGAGAGGGAAAGAGAGAGACAAAGAGTGATAAAAGAATAAGGAAGAGAAGTAGCAAAAGAAAGCAGGTATTACCTTCCATTCCAGACCTATAAGAGCCAGTGCTATTTAAGAGAGAAGAGTGACGTTGACTTGTCAGAGGCTCTTGCTCATTTTTTAGTTGTTAGGTCAAAGATTTCTCCCTCAGAGTATATACCTAACTTGGTGTTAAACGTAAATGCCAGAAATGGCCAAACAGCCCCATTTCTCCTCCACTTTTCACATCACCTTTGGCCCAGCAATGATAACAGATGACATTTTCATTTGATAAATCACTTTTTAAAACAAATAAATGATCTACTTAACACAATTAACTTGCCAAGTTAAGAGCTAGGTTTAATTGTGATCTCCATTTTTGACATCGATTCCAGATAGGAAATCCATAGGTCAGAGGTTAACACAATGCCTTGGAAATATGGGGCTCTCCATGAAAATCCAAGGAAATTGGGGAAAGAGGAGAAGGAGAGCGATGCACGTTGTAGAGTTCAGTGTCAAGCACACAGAACTCGTCTTAAAATTGTTCTCTGGTTGTTTCCCATGTTGGCCTTTTCTCTGCAACTGGGTCACAGATTCCTTGAGGGTAGACACCATGCCTGGGACATCTGCATGCCCAGTGGCATTTTTGTGCCACTGACACAGAGCAAATAGGCAATGTGCATGCTTGATGGGCTGCGTGGAAGGGATGTGGCCATGGAAGGAAGGGAGAGATGCCCTCATCTCGGAGGCTGTGCCCGGGGTCAAGGTGGGTGGTTCTGAGGCAATGGGCACCCCTGTGTCTGGGAGATGTTGCTATTCTTGCTGATCCTGTAACTCAGCATCAAAATCTAGATGTGGAAGTGCAGCAATATAATGGAAGGAGCTTAATGTGCTTCCGTCCCCACGGCCCCCTCTATGTCATGTGAGCGCTTCCGAGGAGCCCAAGGGAGCTGGTTACAGTTTAATTTTATTTCCTTTAATTTTATGAGCGAGAACCCCTGGGTTGATCAACATGAAAGAAAATGATAATTTGCAAAATTTCTCTTCTTCCCTGCACACTCTCCCTGGTTGTTTACCCGAGGAGAAAGTGTCTTCCTTGCAAGGTGCATTTTCCACTCAGCACATATTCTGTGATTAATTTCACTTTATTTATTTATTAACTTCTCTCCTTTAGTGTTTCATGCTTTGTTTTGAGATTGTTCTCTTCCCCATCCCTTTAGGAATTTAATCTCATTGTGGGTTATTCATTTTGGGCTTCAGTTTCTTAAGGGTAGAGATTGTATCCATTTGGCTAATAGTGCTGCTATGGGTGAATGTTTGTGTGCTTCCCAAAATTCATGTGTTGAAATTCTGCCCCCCAAGGGGATGGTATTAAGAGGCAGGGCCTTTGGGAGGTGCCCAGGTTGTGGGTACGGATCCCTCATGAATGGGATTAGTGCCCTTATAAGAGAGGCCCCTGGGAGCTTGTTTGCCCCTTCCCATGTTGAGGACACAGCGAGAAGGTGCCATCTGTGAACTGGAGGAGCAAGTTCTCACCAGATACCAAATCTAGCGGTGCCTTGATCTTGGACTTCCCAGCCTCCAGAACCGTAAGCAATATAGTTCTGTTGTTTATCGGACACCCAGTGCACTTTGTTGGGCAGCTCTAATGGACTAAGATAAGCACCTTGCATTTGTGTCAGCTCGTCTTGGAGTCATGAGCCCTGCTTTCAACACCTGATATGTCTCAGATGATCATCTGCATATTTTTCATCCTCACCCAAGCCTGCAGCCTCCTCGACCCCTTGCCCTGGTTGACAACCAGGTGTCCTCTGGGATGGTGGCCCTGACACCTTGTAGGAGGCTTTGGTGGCCTCCTCACCATCCCCGTAGAAACAGCACTTCCCTTCCCCTCTGTCCTCCCTCCCCACAGCCAGGTGAAGAGCAAAGAACATGGCTTTGCAGTCAAGCAGCCCTAAGACTGACCTCTGGCTCCATCACCAAATCTGTTTGCAAAATCACTTTCCTGTCCAATCTCAGTGCTTTAGTTATAAAATGGGGAAGCACATTTTTTTTTTTTTTGGGCAGGTTGTGGTAGGGGAAAAAAAGTGAATAAACATAGAAAAATCACCTAGTGATGTGCACACTAAGCCTCAAAAATATTCCTTAGCTGTTCCCAGGCTGAGTCATCTCTTCCTTAGACTGCCTTTCTTCTTTGTCAGCTCTTGGTCAGATGAATCTTCTCTCTCTTTTTTCTCATTTCCATTGTGACTCCAGATATGGGCTGAATGATAGCAGGAGGTGCACACCTTGGATGCAGCATGGAGAATGGGGCAACTCTGCAATTTAGGGGAAAACAGTGGCCACATTTGGGCATCGGAAGTTCTAACGGAAAGATGCCTTTAGGTCTCCACAAAACCTCCTACCACCTTCTCCTTTTCTAATTAAATCCACTTTTCTTCAAGCACCGGCCTTTAAAATGAATCAGACACACTGCTCCTTATTCCGTGGTATTATTTTTTTTCTGTTTTAATTACTAGTATTGCAACAGTATTTTTCCTGCCGTTTTTCTTTGCAAATATATGTTATTTCAGCTACATTATGGTTTAAATAGGCTTTTGAGTGGGAGCCAGGGAGCCTAACCATCATTTTCTATATGGTTTCCGTGGGAAAATGTACTACTCGCTTCCCAACAACCTTCTGAAACATAACCGTGTGGCACACAGCCTGTTTATGAGTTGAAGGTGGTCTCTTTAGCTTTTATTTTCTGAAAGCAATTTCATATTATTTACTATGTTCCTTTGAACATAGTAAGTAGTTAGGCTGGCACGGGGGGACCCTGTGGCCCAGAGAAGTTGGGTCAGTAGAAATAGGTCACATGTCAGATTGAGGGCCAGGTCTCCAGTGTCCGTGTTCTTAGGCCACTGCTGTTCCCTCACCCAGGAGACTTTCTAAATTAGCACCCACTGGGGATATCTGTGCATTGTGCATGTGACTGCCTTCCCAGTTCAACAGATGACCTGTTGAATGACCTCTAAGAATGTCCCCAGAACCTCCAGACCTGGTTCTCTGCTCCACACACATGTCCCCTTTGCGGGGGAGGGGGGTGGGGTGGGGGGTGGGGACACATGCCCATTGGCAATGCTATGGAGAGCATGGGGACTGCAAGGCTGTATGTGGCAGAGAGAGATGATTCCTACCCCCGCACCAGGCCACATTATTGGCTAAAGCAAATGCCAAGCTGCCTTGGTTCATCTATTCAACAGATACTTGCCAAAGGCCTGTCACATCACTGTGGTAGGTGCTGAATGACACAGCAGTGAGCAGAGTTTACAGTCTGATGGGGACGGCATTTAAAGAAAGCAGCCACGAAAAGGTAGCAGCCACAGGGACAGAACGTGGCTGGTGGAAGTAGGTTAGCGGATCCGGCACAGGGCAGGGCACAGAGTCTCTCCTTCTGAGACCAGAATTTTGATTTAAAAAATAGCCATCAGGCAGACACGGTGTGCTCGGCACTGTGCCAGACCCTGTGCCCAGTGACAAAGGCACAATCTTGACCTACAAAGCGGTGGCAACGGAGCAACGGGCAGGTATCCTAGCAGTCACCTTTTGCTGTGCAAGAAACCACCCAAAAACTTTGTAGCTGAAAACAACAGACATTTGTTATTTCTCACAATTCTGTGGGGCAGCTAGGCGCTTCTTCCTGTCTAGGTTGGCTTGGCTGGTCTCTGCGGGCAGCTGGGCGGGGCCTGGGGGCTCGAGCGTGGCCTCGCTCCTGGGGCGGGGGTGGGGGGGGCAGCGGCAGGCTTCTTGCTGCAGGAGCCTCAGCGGGGTGGCTTGTCTCTGAGCCACATGGTCATCTCAGCCTCCGGCAGGCGGGACTCTTCGTGGTGGTCTCAGGGTTCTATAGAACAAAAGACAATGCCAGCCCCGATGCACAAACACTTTTTAAGTCTCTGCTTGCATAACATCTGTGTTCTACACATTTGCCAAAGCAAGTCCTATGGCCGAGCCCCGAGTCAGGAGAGGAGAGGGCTGCACGAGGACGTGGATACAGGGAGTTGGGAACACACAGCGTGGCATGCGCTTTAATCACCAAGGGTGTCCGAACTAAAGCATTAGTGATGACAGTAAAGACAGATGGAAGCATGGGACCACGGGGACCAAGGAGGTTAGAAAGACAACACAGGGGAAATTAGGACACGCTGCTCAGCAGAGGTGAGTCTCTGTCTGGTGGATGACAAAGAATTTGCCATGGAGGGATTGGGAGGCAGGGCATCGAGCGTGCGGATGTTCCATGTCAAAGAGAAGGGGTAAGAGACTGGGAAGCTGTTTTCTAATCCTGTCTTTTCTAGCATTTCCCTCCAAGTGACTGCATGTTCTCCTTGTTTGCATATAAATTACACTTTTGGAAACAACCTTTTAGCCATTCTCTAATTATGATTGTTTTTTTGTTATTTCTAATGGAATGTGGTGAAAAAAAAAATCTATGTAATCAGTTTATTGAATTATCTGACCTACAGGGCACACAAATGATTTTTTGTTTGTTTGTTTCAATCACTGCCTGCAAGGATGTTTGGTGAAATTCCCTTTCTGGTTCCTCGATAAAATTTTAGGAAGACCCAAAAGCTTTCTGGATATTTTCAGTCATGAAAACCTAGTCCATCCAAGAATACAAGGGTAATGCAATATTAAGTAGTCTAATACTGTAATTACACTGACATTATACTTGAGAACACATCACACATCTCTTTGTTCGAGCATTGAAAGTCTCCCTGAGTAGAAAGGAAGCTTCATGAGGGCACAGACCAATTTTATGTATTTACTGTTGAATTCCTAAAGCTTAGAAGAATGCCTTGTATACAACAGACACTCAATACCTAGATGTAGAGTGGAGTCATGAATATAACTCAAAGCATTTACAGATAGAAATAAAAACACTATGAAAAAGCATTTAGTATAAAATGCAAACTTCATGATAAAAGTGTTAATATAGTAGACTAGACAGAAGTTTACTTAATGTGATGGAATGTATCTATCTTTATCCTCAAGCCAGGATTATGCATAATGGTGTATCACTTCTAAACATTCATACTAAAGTCAGGATCAAGATAAAAAACAAGTCCACTATTGGAGGTATTTGCCAATGTAATTAAATAAGAGAAGGAAAGAAGTGGTATAAATATTGGAAAGAAAGAGGTAACGTTATTAGTAGTCACAGATAGCACAAATTTATACCTGTAAAGCCAAGTGAATCAACTTAAAACAGTTATAAACTCTAAGAGAATTCGGGAAGGAGGCTGGGAGAAAACACCATTCATATTTCAGAAGTCTTCATATATATGTATATGCAAATAACCAGTTAGAGCATACAATGGCCACAGATACTTTTATAATGAGAGAAAGGTACTGGTTCTAATATTAACCAAAATTATAACACAAAGCATGAAGACTTTGCAAAGCTGCAATCATTAGAAGAGTGTGGCACTGACATGTGACTGGAGAGATCAGTGGACCAGAGTAGAAGGTCCAACACTAGCACCAAATGCATCGGGGGAGACAAGGTGCAGCAGCAGCAATGACAGCAGGCACACAGGGACTTTGCTCTGTGTGCTGACCTGACATTTGAACCCCTGCAGCCATGTTCTTAACCACTGTGCTACACTGCTGCTCTTTTTTGCTATAGGTACATTTGAAATACATGACATTAAACTCTTCAACAAATAGTGTTGGAACGACTATGTAGTTATCTGGAAAACAAGTCTGATTTCTAAATTACTCCTTACTTTGAAGTAAATTGCAATGAACCAAGAGGTACCAAAAAATATCAAAAAAATTCCTGAGAATTTTCTGTGATTGTTGTTAATCATCTCAGAGTGGGAAAGGTCTTTTAGAGCTTAACACTAAATTCAATGTCCTTATGAAAAAAAAAAAAGACTGGAAAATTGGGCTCTACAATTAAAACAAACTTCTTCATGGAATAAATAAAGTAAAAATAAAGAGAAGAATGTATTGATAACACATCACCATATCACATGTATAATATGTGCCTAAACACCTAAAGCAAAAGCAAAATCCTAGTAGCTCAAGGCAAATAAGAGAAAAAGATATAGGAAGAATTCACACAAAAGGAAATATTATACAAATGACCCCTAAATATTAAAATATGTTCAATCTTACATATGACAAGAGAAAACCAAATTAAAGCTATAATACCTGTTATATTGAGAAAAATCAAAAAGTTTGATGATGCAACGTATTGGGCAGGTTTTGAGTAATAGGGATTCCTACCTATCGCTGGTGGGAATACACCCTTTATCAAAATTAAATGCACGTACCTTTTCACTCGCTGATTCAGCTTCTGGGAGTTTATCCTGCACCTGCATTTGTGCATGTGCATGATATTGTCTGCATCAGGTTATTTAACATGTTGCTGCATGTAATAAGGAAACATTGTGGATAACAAATGTCGCTTATAAACAATCAGGATCACCATACAGTGGAAGGATCTGTCTCCACTCAGAGGAATGTAGCAGCTTTCCAGGACTGACCTGGGAGTGTTTCCATGAAAGAGTGCAACTCAGTGGGTATGGTGGGATGCAACCATTTATGCGAGAAAAAATGAAAAATTTATCCACCTATTGATCTATCTACTGATCTATTCACCTATCTCTCTCTCTCATCTATTTGTCTATCTATTTATCTATCTATCCATCCCTCTATCCCTCTGCCTGCTTAAAAATGCATAGGATATCTCTAGAAAGACACATAGGAAACAGCTAACAGTAGGTGCTCTGGGGGAAGGAAACTGTGGACCTGGGTCAGGAGAGACACTCACTTTCACATTTTGTACCTTTGGAATTTTAAAAATGTATATAAAATGGTACTTACTTCTCTGCATAAGTGCTTGGCAATGACCATGCTATAAATCCTCATGAAGCAGTCAGATGTTTACTTCTACTGAGAATGAATAAGTTGGGATTTAAGAACTGACCAGAGGGAATTTTGCACAAAAAGGAAAGGAAAATGAAAGCGCACGGGTATGAGTGGACGCTAAAATGAAAACCGCTGTTAGGATAAGAATGAAGGACCTTTGTATAGGATAAGAAACGGCATATAAAATGCCCTTAAGTAAAACAGAAATAATAGTCCAAGACAAAGTATAGCGTGTCCCCATGGAAAAAATGAGGAAGTGCCTGGTTTTGTAGATGAGCCGAGTTAGAGATTGCCGTTCCCATTTTACAACTGAGGATGCTGAGGTCCAGACGGCTGAGGTGGCTTCTTCAGCTCCTCTGGTCAACGAGTGGCTGAGCTGTTGTCAGACCAGAGCTTCTGACTGCAGGTCCTGTGCAGTCACAGGAGCAGGAATCGAGGAGGAGGAAGAGGGGGAGAGGGAGAAGGGGGAGGAGGGAAGTGGAGCAGACAATGTCATGTCTGATTTTGTGGTGAGCTGGAAGCTTCTAGAATTGGTTGACTGCCACGGCAGGGTGAGCTAACCATCCTTGGAATGCCTCTTTCATGAATGAATGCCACATCGAAAATTCATGACTGTGGATCTCTAGGTCAAGGAGCTTTTATTTCTATTTATAAATACAGTGGGAAAAAAAAAACAAAAAAACCAGGAAGTCTAGAAAGAGGGGAGGGTGGAATCTCTTGGGTTCACAATGCAGGGAAGATAAAAGCTTGTCAGGCACTTAATCACTGTTTCTAAGCAGTTGCCAAACACCTACCCCATTAGATTAGGTTTCCTCAGGCCTAACAGGAACAACAACAGCAACAGCAAACACTCCTTGGGCTAATCACTTTAGGTGGATTATCTCAATTAATCCTCACAACAACCCTGTGAGGTAGGTGTTCATATGAGCCACACTTTAGCAGAGGAGCAAAAGCTCCATTCATTTATCCTTGTCATCCAGCCTGTAATCACTCCAGGTCTCCCTTGGTGGAACCGAAGCTCGCTGTGCAGATCCGCTCACAGGCGGCTTCCGTTGTTTTATGCAGAGAGAGGGGAACTGTGGATCAGGGAACGGTGAGTTCTGGAAGGATCATTTCAGCTGAGCTTTGGAACGGATCCCCCACCCTCGCACTGAAAAGAGCTGCGTGATGCCTGGAGAATTCCTGATGCAGTTAGTGGAAACCAAGTGAGGAAGACGCCTGGGGAAGCTCCGCCCCTGAAAGGTGTCACTGGTCTTTCTCCATCAGGTCTCCGTGCTGAAGGGGGTCTGAATCACCTCTCCGTATTCACTTCGCCCTCTTCCTTGTCATGTCATTATTACTGTGGTTGACAACTATCACCAAGTGAAAGATTCCTCCACGCCAGGCCTTAGCTAGTTGCATGGTGGTGGCCCTCCAAGTTTGAGCCTTCATCACCACGCTCTGTGGGGTGTGGGGGGCGTTGCTGGGGCAGCTGGGGAGGGCTGACCATTAAATATTCAAAAGTCCAGGGAGCTAGTTGTTAAACAAAGCAGTTACTAAAAATAAAATTATATAAACTTAACAATTAAACAGATTACATTAACAACAAAGGTAATAAACACAACGGGGTCATTAAATATTTACTGGCACACCGCTGGAAGTACCATTATCCTCATTTTTACAGATAAAGGAGCCGGGGTTTTAAATAATGCCCAGCTGGGAATGGCAAACCCAGAGGCAGGGTCGAGCTACCTCAGAGATGCCGGCCTGCAGTAGCCGCTCTGCCCTCTGGCCATGCTGTCGGCCGCATTTTAGTCCCACCCGGCTCCCAGGGGTGCCGGTGGTGAGCCAGAGACTTAGTTTACAGGAGCTACTGCTGAGTCTTGATCTTTCTGTTGGGAGAAACCACCATCACCACTGTCATAAAAGTAGACTGGCAGGAGCATGTTTGCTTCCTTTTTCTATGATATAAAATTGTGCCTGGAGCCAGAGGCCACCAACTGCTATGATAGGAGAGAGGGTAGGTGGTCGGGTTCTCTACTCAGGAGCATCCATTCATTTCCCCGGCATCTCTGGCTCCCAGCGGGCACTGAGATCCCAGAAAGGTTTGGGGCCACAAGGCTTCATTCCCAGAGAGGACGCTCACCCATGAGAACAAAGTGTTCACACTCCAGCTCTTTTATACATAACGAGAACAAGCGAGGGCTGTCTCTGGAGGCTGCAGAAATGTTAGAGAAGGGAAAGAGGGGGTGCTTGGTGCTTCTTCACAGCAAAGCTTCAGATCCATAAATATATCCACTGGAATGCAGGACAAAACATAATGTATAAAAGATTGAATAGAAGATATATTATGCTATTGCATAGCAATCCTGTCTGCAGGAATTTATAGCTTCGATATATTCCCCATTAAAAGTGGTTCTGCTAGCTGGTAGAGAAGCTCCATTCATCTTGCATCTGTTGCAAACCATCAATATTATGGCTTACCCATTTAAACTGGAAATGGGACCCAATATTTGGGCTATTTATAATAAAAATATGAAAATCTTTGTATTGGTGTTCATCGCCTAACTTCTCCAGTTTAATCAGAAGTCTGTTTACAGAGGACTCAGAGAAAATTTCCCACCTGTGAAATCGCAAGGATCCAAGAGGCAGGGGTGAGGAGGAGCCGGGCAGGTGTCCCTGGCATGGTGGGTGGCAGCAGCAGCAGCATCAAAGACCCTTAGTCACAGGAAAAGCCAGAGGGGTGTTTCCCTCTGTGAGAGTTTGTGTGTTCAAGGTCAGGAGGGACAGGGAAGGCTGGAAGGTGGGCAAGAGGTATGAGCATGGAGATCCCGCTAGGATGGAAGCGCAAGTAGCTGACGCCGGCACCTTCCCTGTGCACTGGGCTGTGCTCACAGGACAAGCGCCAGCTCCAGGGCTCCAGTTTTGACAGTGGTGTTGAAGCCATCGTGGTTTGTGTTACTGAAAGCTCAGCCACTTGTCCTTGAGGCTGCATCAGAAGAGCGAGAACAAGTATTTCCGGGAGAAAGAAAGAAATGTTATTACTTTGCCTGCAAAAGAGGAGGATGGGGACTGGTGTCTGAAATGCCACCTTCCCAATAATAAGCAGAAATACAGAGCTTTTAAAGGATGGATGCTCAGCTTTAGGCAATTACTGTTCAACTACAGTTGATGATTCTGATGGTCCCATCTCTGGGGAAGACAATCTCCTGACCTCCGCCCAGAACCTCCCTTTATCCGGTCCTTTACCCGGCTAGGCCATCTCCTTTAGCACAAATAACAAAAGACTTACCCTGCCCCTCCCAACCACTGGCCTAAGGCAGGGATACAGGCTTTAGTTCTCAAAAAGGGTTGCAGGATGTGTTAAAGAGACAGACGCCACACCACGGCACTCTAGCCCGGGCAACAAAGCAAGACTCTGTCTCAAAAAAAAAAAAAAAAAGAAAAGAAAATGTTTCTGCCTTTTTTTTTTTTTTCAGGCCATTCCCTCTGATATGTATTCCCCACTCTCAATATTTCCCTTCCATCTCTATGGGAGGAGGGGTGGCTACTCTGTTGCAGTGGAGTGTGGAAATTGCGTCACCAGAATTCCCATGGATTAGACTATGGACCCTCAATGGGAAGACCAACGTTCCCCCAGGAATAGTTTTAATGTGTGTGAGGGGATTTTGGCTACCTCAACGTGGGGCTCCAGGCTGCAGGGCTGGGGACCGCCCTGCACAATGAAAACCTGGCTGCCCTAGCTATTTTCCCAGACAAGCTCTGCCCAATCCCCTCTCCTGGCTCTTCCACCCCTAGCTTTCGCCCAGTTTCCAGTACCAGCCTTACACGTGCCTCCTTGTTTTGGGGTCCTTTTGTTCTGTCATGCTTGGCCCTGTCCTCAGCTCTCAAGCATTGACTTTGCACACCTGAATTCCAGGGTGCCCACAGCCCTGAGGGAGAACCCCACTGTTGGCTGGGGGCGTCTGGGATTCACAACGGCCTGTGAGCCCCTGCCTAGGGAAGGGGTTGAAACAAAGGCCAGTCTCTCCATGCATCCGTCCCCAGCTTTGTTTCCCTGGTTGGCTGCTCTGGCTCTGTCCTTCCTCATTCTCTCCCCATCATGGTGCCCCGTTGTCACGGCAGTGGGGTTTCCGTCAGGGGCTGTGCGTGTTCATCCATGCAGGCCCCCACCTGGGCAGCACTCCCTGCTGATGGCCACTTGTCTGACAAATGTAGGCAGAGGACCCTTCTGTGGCTTCACGCTCCACACTGTGGCCCCCGACGTTCCTGCAGCCTTGTTGGGTAGCGAAGGGTCACAGCTTCTGCCTTCCTTGTGAGTCCGTCTTTGAGATACTCAGAGTGTCACTCTGCCCTTTCTGCATGTGCCCAGGGCTTTCTGGGCTATTTTTAAAAACCCACAGCACTTGTTAGGGCGGTTAATCATCACTGTCTAAAAGTGTCACCTCCTGACAGAGCGGTGTGCAGAGAAGCGCTGCAGTCAAGTGAAGAGGTCAAGCAGCCGGCAGGCCTGGGCCAGAGAGACCCGAGTGACTCTGCCCAGTGGCTTAGGACAGAGGGAAAGAGCCTGGGCCAGCTCGTAGACCCTGTCACATGAGCCAGGATGTGCAGTGTGGGGTGACGGGATGAGCAGGGTGCTGGTGGCCAGGCAGCTGGGTGTCCGAGTTGGCTCTGCTCGTGTAAAGTCCTAGGCAAGTCGCTTGGCCTCCCTGAATACCGTTTTGCACACCTTCAACGCAGAGAAGCCATGCTTTTCGGGCAGACGTCTACTGCCAACTTGCATGTTTTCCTGGGAGGATACAAGACTGGAAATGCACCGTTGATTTTTCTGTTTACCCTCACTATTCCCCCAGCTAGAGAGAGATTAGGACAAAGATTCCTCCTCACAGGTGACCTTTGAGTTCATCTTTCTCAGAAGAGGAGCCCATTCTCTTTTCTGAGCCCTGCTCCCATGCAATGAGCCATGTGGTCCCTTTGCACGGGCCTGGGGACCTCTTCCTGCTGCCGTGGGGCTCCAGGGGCTGCCTAACAACAGTCTGCTGGGAAGAACCACTTCTCTGGGTAGGAGGAACTAACAAAAGGCCCTATTTTGGCCACATGTGGACCCCGTGTTGGTCCAAGTCCAGCACA
This sequence comes from Eulemur rufifrons, assembly GCF_041146395.1. Taxonomy (NCBI): domain Eukaryota; kingdom Metazoa; phylum Chordata; class Mammalia; order Primates; family Lemuridae; genus Eulemur; species Eulemur rufifrons. Next base: position 9,439,178 of record NC_090994.1, read on the forward strand.
GCCTGACCATTCATAGAGCTGATATTCTGATGCGCTGTCACTCTGTTCCCCAACTGGTCGGAGTCCAGAGGTGGGCGTCAATCTCTCTCAAAGCTCAATACACACTGGCCTGGCAGGATGGTTGTGTGGATTAAAGAAAGTGTCTAGAGCAATTCCTTCAGTAAGTGGTGGCCATTATTTATACACACGGACAAACGGAGTGACTTTTGGAGGGCATCGAGCCGAGCATCCTATTGCAGACCCTGCTTTCTGAAAGGAAGGGGATCCCCGGAGTACTCATGTTCTGAGGCTAAATAATTACCAACCTTTTCTTGTTAAAGTTGTGTTCATTGTGAGGTATGCAATTAATTATTTTATACATAATAAATAGGTAGCATTTATTGAGCAATTATGATGGACCAGGCAATTTCCAGATGACAAAACTGTAGCACAGAAAGGGCGTGCGACTTCCCCCAGACTGGAGAAAGAGCTTGTGATCAAACGAGGCAGGCGGCTCTTACACTGATGCTCTTGACTGTTCTGTTCCACCTACCGTGTACTAAAGACCCCGAGGTTCAGAGAGATTATTTAAGATGCCCGGGGATCTCCCAGGCAACGAGTGGTAGAGCTTGGATTTGAATTCAGCCATCTGTGACTCCAAAGCTTGGCTGTGCCTGGCTGGAGCTGGTCCCTGCTAGCGTGGGCTGCATCCATTCTGGAGCACAGTGGGGACTTCAGTCCTGGCCTCTGGCTTCTTCCGGCCCTGCACACAGCATAGGGCCTGTCAGGGCCACCCATGCCCCTCTCCTTGGAGAATGCAAGACTCTGCCTTTCTGGACCACAGGACAGAGGAAAGAAGAAAGGGCTTTCATTTTTTTTTTTTTTTAAACCAACATCTTCCGGCCTGTGGCAGTCCCCTTGTCCCCTCCTAAGCAGATGGAAATGAACTAGAAACTCAGTTCCCAGAGTCTACAAGCAGCACATTTCCCCCATAAACTGATTATCAGCACCTTCAGCCAGTCAGAGATTAAGTATTTACCGGTGTTCTCTTCTGCAACTTCCCTCGAGAAAGCTTGCACCGTGGTCCAATCCCCAAGCCTGGCCCACCTGGGGGTAGCGAAGCAGCTGATGGAGATGGAGACGCAGTGAATGAAGATGAATAGCCTCCCCTGCTCTGGCAGAGGGCGCTGAGCTGGCAAGGTGGGTGGGTGCCAAGAATCCCCGCGGCACTTTGATGGGGTCTTCAGGGTTGGGTTATCAGCTTGAATAGGCTGCAGCTTTGTGCAACATGCATGTACCCACGGGCATAGGCTCACGCGCATGCGTGTGCTGACAAATGGAGTTCAGCTTGCAGCCACGTGTGAACATGTGTGTAAACCCATGGGGCATACTGGGTGTGGGTCCAGACCTCTGTAACCACAAACATGCACATGCACCAGAGGCAGGTGGCTGGGTGCGTGGGACTTGCCTTCTTCACCTGTCTTTGCTGCTGCAAGATCCTGGCACACGGAGCCTCCTGCAGCTTTGAGGTTGGGCTGGGGTCCGGGCGGAGGGTCTGGGCTAAAATGTCTCATGGAGGTGGGCACAGGGGCTCAGTTCTGGAGCTCCCTTTGCTCCCCTGCTTATCAAATCCGTATTTTAGCTCTGCTCCCTTATGGAATGACCAGGCTCAAAGAATATGTAAGAAGATGCTCCTACCATATTTCAAAGCATGCAGCGCCTCCACTCAGCCCTGGCCGTTCCCTGATCGTGCCCCCTCCAGGGGGACGGAATGGGCTACATCCTGACCCAGGACGCGCATGCTCAATCGTGCTCTCTGCCTGGGCACGTTCCATTTCCTACACCCAGAGCACGTCCCCTGCTCCTCGCCTCCAGCCCACACGCTAGTGACCTCGCCCTGAAGACCCTAGTTTAAGGCGTCATCCCCCATGGGGTTTTGTGTGACCTGCCCCCGCCAGCTCTATCGCCTTGAATTTATTAGCTTCCTACTGTTCACTTTAGACGTCCGAATGTATTATAGTATTTGCTGTTTGTTTCACTGGGGGACGTCCTGCCTACTGCAAACCGGGAAGATTCTTTAAAGAACAGCTAATGAGAAAGGAGTAAAAACATAACTTGGCAGTGGAGAAACCTGGCCCCACCCTGGTGACCAAGGTCCACAGCAGCAGGGACGAGTCACGTTATTGCGAGTGGCCTTGATGCGATGGGATGGCGGTGGCTCTTCGGCTCCGTGATCTCCTGCCCCCAGACCCGTATCCTTAGTCTGAGCATGAGAAAAACACCAGACAAATCCCAGTGGAGGAACCTGCTACAAAATACCTGTTACTCCTCAAAACTGTCAAAGTCATCAAAGACGAGGCAAGTCTGAGAAATTGTCACAGCCCAGAGGAGCCTAAGAAGACAAGGTGACTAATTATAAGGTGTTATCCTGGAGGCGATAAAACCAGAAAAAACAGGATATTAGGTAAAAACTAATAAAATCTGAGTAAACTGTGGACTTTGGTTAATCATGATTCGATATTGGTTCATTAGCGATGACTAATGTACGGTAAGATTTTAATAATAGGGGGACCCAGGTGTGGGGTAGACGGAAGCTCCATGGTATCTTTCCGACATTTTTGTACATCTAAAACTGTTCTAAAATTTTAAAGTTTATTGTAAAAAACATATGGTAAAGGGCCATTGAAGAAGAAAATAGTTGTTACCATGGATGGAATAAAAGTCCCACCAAATGGAAGAAATGCTTATGGGGAAAAAATAAGGGAAAAAAATCTAACCCAGGTATGGGTCACGGACATCCTCGGCGTTTGCAGAGCTGTGCTGGGCACTTCAGCACCCCTTAGCTTATGGAACCCTCACACATCCTCCAAGGGAGATATTGTAATATTTTTTCTTTTTTTTATAGATGGGAGAGTTGTGCAAACAAGCTGTGCCTTGCCCACACTGATAGTGTGAGTGCCAAGGCCAAGATCCTAGCTCGGGTCTGCAGGATTCTAACACCAGGCCTTTTCTCGCTTCTGCAAGACACATCTGGTTCTGAATCTTTACAGCTGTGTTTGCCTTGACAGCAAAATCCGCACCCTGGGCTTTTCCCAGTTCTCTCATTCTTCCACGTTATTAATCTGTGCTAGGTTGATATCAGCGGGACTAAATGAGATAAGATACATAAAAACACCTAGTCTAGGGCAGGTCCTCAGGGGGGAAGAAAAGCCTTTTATTTTCTGTGTATTTATTTTTTTAAAATGGAAGTGAGCTAGGGGAGCTTTGCACTTATAAAAGAGGCCCGAGGGAGCCCGTCTGCCCCTCCGGCAGGTGAGGAAGCAGCCAGAAGGCGGCGTCTATGAGAAAGAAGCCCCCACCAGCACCTGAATTTGTTGGTGCCTTGATCTTGGACTTGCCAGACTCTAAATAAGGGTGTAGCAATGTTCTACGTATACAAACAGGGCTCATTTGATGCATCCATCATCTTGTGAGCCCTGGGTGCAGATCCAGGGATTATATTGACAGTATTTAACAATTGGCTCAGCACTAACCAAAATGGACAAACAGCTGGAAACCGCCGCAGCAGCTCACCCTGCCTCCTCTTGGGAGGCTAAAAAGACAGCAAAATCTGTGGCCTTGGGATTATAGGTGCCTGTGCTTTCTTGAAAGGGGCATGACAAGCATGTTCTCTCTTGGGAAGATGCTAGAAGAACTGCCTGCACTCCCCGACCACAGAGAACAGCCCCGGAAAAAATACTCTTCAGGTTGTCTTGGTTTTCTTTGCAGTTCGACGACTCCTCCTCCTCCTCCTCCTCCTCCCAAACTCTCAGTTTCACCTCCTCCCCCAGCCCCAGGCCCCAAGCCTTGAGCACACAGCCCAGGCGAATGTCCTAGGAGGTGGACGGTCTATGCCGCCCATCCGGCGTGTGATAATGATGTTACAAGTTCCTATAGGATCTGTCTTAAAATCTCCATGGGGGCCACATTGTGGGTGAGATGTCTGGGGAGCCCTGGGGCCTTGGAGCCCAGGGTGCGACTCCAGGGAGAGCTGTGGTCCGACAGGAATGTTTCAGGCGTCCTCCTCCAGCTGAAGGTGGCTTCGCCGGGGACATGTATTATGCTGAGAGTGAAAACAGCTGGAATTGAACAATTGAACTCAGAGGTCACTTAGTCCAACTCTCTGCTGCCCGGATGAGAAAGCCAAGGACAGACAGGGAGAGGGACATTTTCCCAGGCGCCAGGGTGAGCCACCCAACACCCTCACTATTTACTGCTCCTATTGGCTGTTCCACACACAGCACCACCCCCATGTCCTGCATTCTTATCTCCTCTCATGTTCTTTCCTCACCTGTGAGGTCGGTGTTTGGACTTTGTAGACTCATCGTGAAGATGAACTGAGGTGTACTCCCGGTTCAAACTCCTGTGCAGGGCGTGACGCTCGATGATGAATGGCTGTCTGCTTTCCTTCCTTTGAGAGGTTGTTCAGCCAGGGGGGGCTTTGGAAGCAAGCGCTGGCCCTTCTGCTCGCTGCCTGGGTGACCTCGGGCCCCTCCTCCCAACGGGGCCACAACTTTTTTGGTGATGTCCAGGGCCCCACGCCTCTTATTAATCTTCCCTTGTTTCTTGCCCATATTAGGGACTGCTCTTTTCAGCCATAGGGGAGTACATGTGATTGGAGAAAGGTAATCTGTGTTGTATAATAAGTTGCCTAACCTGTGTATATTTTATTCCCTCTTATGTTTCTTACTTAAAAGCTTCCAACAGTCCACTCAGGCATGGTTTCCGGAGAGCAGCCTGCCTTGACTCTCCGGCGGAGTTTGAGGCCTCATGTGCTTCCTACTCTCAGAGCACTTAAAGCGCTAATTTCACTGCCTGGTGCCCAGTCGTCCACTTCCAGGCTGAGCTGTTGGTCTCCGCACCCTGGGGCCTTGCACCGTGCCTGGAACTTGGGAGGCACTTAGTCAAAAGCAGATGAATGAATAAAGGAGTCCACTGAGCACAGTTTTATTTTGGTTGCTTTGTTGGTCGTTGGGGAACACATTAGGAGAGGAAGATTTCCAGGTGTCACCCCCTAGGAGGCTCCTGCGTGCCAGGCACACACACCTTCCCCTCTTCTTCATGTACTGCCGCCCTTGGAGAGAAGTCCTGGGGCCTCGTACAGCAGGTCCCTTCTGAGCTAGTTAACTCAGAGGACTCGCCTTTGTCCCCACGCTGCTTGGGTGAGCAGAATGGCTTCCTGCCTCCTCCATTGCAGCCGAGCAGGTCATAAAACTCCACAAAGAGAAAAGGTTGGCGTGTTGCTTCCAGACAAGAATTAATAGGTGCAACCCATAATCCTGTCTTGGGGGAGATGGAGGGAGAAAGGAGCGAGAGAGAATATAACGGCCAAATCCACCCGTCTTGCTGCCTGAATGCCTCTCTGGCGTTTGAAGTTCAATGCATAGAAAATGAGCAGGGAGACGCAGAAGAGTCAGCACTTTGGGTGAGTCTGGCACTCGGGTGGCCTCCAGCGAAGCACCAGCTGGCCCCTGCCGGCCCGCAGAGGTGCAGGGGAGATGGAGAGAGCGGTCTGCAGCCTCTCTTTCATCCCACTCACTGGGCAGGCAGCCACGTGAGGTATTTTGCCTGCTCTGGTGCCCCTGGGGCAGAGAGGCAGCCATTGGGGGCTGAGCGAGACTGTGTTGGGATGCCGGGGTGCAGTCCCCCTCACCTTGGCCGGTCAGGAGCTGAGGCCGAGGCAGGGCAAGGGACTCCTCCTGCAGAGTCACACAAGGAGGGAAGACTGGGGAGGGAGTGGCATGGCAGGTGCTAACTGCCCCCCATCTCAACAGCCCGGCAGTGACTCCTCCCCTAGCCTCCTGCCAGAGGGTTTTCCCATCCCGCTGGGGACTTAGCCCAGACCCTCGCTCAGCCGGGCACGGAGCCCCGAGCACCTGAGCTGCTGAGGGGCTGTGCTCCTCACCTGGTCAAGGGCCCCCAGCTGGGCTGATTGGGGACCCTTTCCAAGCAGACCCCTCCTTCCCCCCAACCAAGCCCCAGAGTCAGCCCCACAAGCCCAGCACGGGGCTGGCCACCGGGGAAGGGCTCAGTACCAGTACATGGGTGCAGATGACTCGACGTGGTTGATGTTGATCATAATAGCAATTGTCACCATTTATTATTTACTAGGAGCCTCGCACTTTGCATACATTATCTCCTTGATTTTTCCCAGCAAGTTGTGACAGGCTCTTCTAGCATGGGGACTACAAAAGTCTTCACATCAAGGAGTCAGGGTTAATGCCTGGAAAGTGCTTCCAAAGTGCCTGACACCTAGAATGTGTTTCGTGAATACCACCCACTCGTTCGCCCACTCATTCATTCCTTCATTCATTCAACAGAGGCTTATGATGTTCCAACTGTGTGCCAGGCACCGTTCTAATCTCTGGGGATATATCTGTGACCAAAACAAACCCCAAACTGTGCCCTCATAGGGATTGGTGCAAGCAAGGGAGACAGACCATAAGTAAAATAAATAAGTAGAAGAAAGATACTGGGCTAGATGGTGGTAGGGACCATGGAGAATGCAGAAATGGGGAGGGCAGAGCGGGACTGCCAGAACTGGGGTTCAGGAAGGGCTGACTGGCAAGGTGACATCTGACCACAGTCGTGGAGCAGGTGAAGGATGTGTCTCCATGTGTTTATTGGGGGCAAGAGCTTTCCAGACAGAAGCTACCACACGTACAAAGGGCTTGAAGATGCAGAGTGCTTGGTAAGTTCAAGGAACAATAAGGTTCAGCTGGTGTGGCTGGAATGGCACGGACCAGTGAGAAAGCGGTGGGAGGTGAGGCTGGAATGGTGGCCAGGCTGTGAAGGCAGAATCTTGGGGCCACTGGGAAGGTTTTGGTTCTCACTCTGCAGGATTTGAGGGGCACCAATGACTTACATCCTCATGGGTTCACTCTGCGGCCTGCCTGTGGCTGTACTGGGGGGGCTGGTCCAGTAGATGGGTGGTGGCTTGGAGCAAGGTGGTGGCCACTCAGGCGGGCAGTGGTGGTTTCGTGGATATGTTTTGAGGGTCCCCCCCGGAGACTGGATTATGGGGTGGGGAAGGCAAGTCTGACAGCTCTGGCTTGAGCAGGGGGGAAGACGCAGCTGGTGCTCACTGAGGTGGGGGGCCAGGAGAGGACCTGGCTCGGAGTGGAAGATCAGAAGTGGAGCTTTTGACCTGCTGTGTGTGAGATCCGTCTTAGACATCCAAGTAGAGGTGCCAAGTAGTGTGTCCACTTGACATAGCGCTCTACCACCGAGAGCGGAGGGTCTGTGCAGGGGTTCTAAATCTGAGAGTCACAAACCCACTTTACAGCAGACAAAACTGAGATGTAGAGCAGTTAAGCGACTTGCCAAGGGTCTTAACCAGACAAGGGCTAGCAGGCAGTGGGGGTGGGGGTGGATGAAGCTTGTGCCTCCATCCATTCTGCTCTATTTCCCACCCTGTGACAGCCCGAGGGTAAGGGCTGAGTCCTCTTCCTAAGGTTGGGGAGGAAAGGACACATGTGACTCAGAGGCAGTGGATGCAGGATGAGAGCAGGGAGAGAGGCGGACCTAGAACTTGGCAGGCCCAGGACAATGCATCGCCCTAAGAACACTCCAGCAGCGCTAACTGAATCGGAGCACAGAGCCCTGCTGGTTTCAGTTTGGACGGGGCTGAGGGGTCCAGCAAGGGGGTGGGGTGCATTTTTCAGTGTCACTCATGACCCACGTGCTGAGAACATACACACCTATCAACGCAGTTCAGACCCAGCGGGAGGTCCCAGGTACTCTCGCGTGCTGGCTGTCCCTGAGCCATGCATCGTGTCAGGAAACACTTGTTCCGTGGAGTGGTGGGGTTGGGGGGTGCCTTTCTGATGTGCGGAGCCTCCGGAGCTGGGAGGCTTTCCGGGCACACCCAGAGATCTCCTCCGGTGGCGCCAGCACGGCCGAGATGCCCTCCTAGGCCTGGCGGTTGGGATCCCTCTTCAGAAGTCCATAAATTCTAAGGGGAGGGGCAGTGGGGTCACCCCCTCAATGGCCGAGGTCATGATCTATGGGACACTTGCTGTGATCTGAAAGAGAGAAACCCCCCCACACCTCACTTCCTGCAGCCGTCTCTGCCGGCTGCTCCCGGAGCTCTGCACCATTGCAGCTGCGATCCCGGGTGCTAGGGCCTGTCTCGCATGCGAGTTTGGATCTCACCACGAGCCACCGCGTAATGAGCTGTGATTAGTTGCTATTGCCTCGGCTTAAGGGATTAGTGTGGCCAGCTGAGGGCAGGTTGTGAGGAGGAGGGTGGAGAATTCGGGAGCAAGCACAGGGTGGGTGGGAGGCCTGGGGCCTGCAGGAAGCAGGGGCTGGGCGGGTGGAGGTGCTGAGGGCAGGGCCCTGGGGGGCTGGGAGGAAGGACTACGGGACAGAGACCCCAGCAAAGGAGTGCAGCAGCTGCTGTTACCGTGTTGCCAAAACAATCTTGTCAGGGCTGAGCCCAATGTGTGAGTGTGTCTGTGTGTGTGCAAACAGGTGTGAGATAGCGTGAGTGTGTGGCTGAGCGGGTGAGAACACGTGACAGCGGGTGAGCAGGGGTGCCAGTGAGTGGATGTTTGGGGAAGGAAGTGTGGGTGCGGGAAGATCCCTCTCAGGTCCTTGGCCAACCTGATCCAGGGAATGCCCCTTGGGGACAGGGGCAGGAGAGGTCATTGGCCTCAGATTCTATAATTTTAAGGACTCTCTTCACATCCTCCCCTCAAGCACTTCACACCTTGCAGAGCACCTCCTCATCAACAATGAAGTAAAGAAGCCCCAGAAGGCCCTGTCTGCGAGATCAAAGCCTGCCCTCCCCGCCTGGGCGCCCCTCCCATGTCGCCTGGCCAGCCCCTGCCCACGCTGTTCCTCTCTCCCTATTCTGATCACTGCCTGCTCTTCAAAGGCCTCCTTTCTGGAACAGGAATTGCACACACTTTGTATTTTTTGTTAACAGCAGCACTGCACCGAAGAGATCAAAAGAGGGGCTGGGAAAAAAATAAAAAAAGAGTCCACCCCCAAAATGAATAATGGAACCCTCCCCCACCCAGGACAGGGGCCTTGTGTAGAGCAGAGCTCCTGGCACCATCGCTAGCTCGGGCCCCCTGGGGCCTCCCTGCCCAGTGGCCTGGGTGAGCCAGGGAGGGTCTCTCGGCATCCTGAAGCCGTCCACTGCTATTTAACTGACACCTTCTGATTGCGTCTGATGCCTGATTCTTGCCTGGCTTTTTTGGCTGCTGGGTTTGGGGGTGCGGGGAGGTGATCAAGGCAGAAACAGGCATCTCACCTAACCGGGCTCCGCCAGGCCGGGCCCCAGCCTCCAAACTCTGCCATCTTCACACTCTCTGATCAGAATTGCATTTTGTTTTTTAAACTAACCTGTCAGGTCTGGTTATATTGCTGGTCCTGTATTCTTTTCTCTTGTCTTCCCTCTGAATCCCCTGGTGTCCGGAAGGCTGAAAGTGTGGTGTGTCTGGGCTGCAGAGTAAATTCAGCGGAAAGAGTGATTTCCAACCTGTGTAGGATGTAGAGCCTGGGATTCCTGACTGCAGAATGCAGGTGAGATGGGCCCCGGCAGTGGGGCTTTGGGTTAGGGCATGGGGCAGGCTAAAGGCACCTGGCCCCACCCAGCCAGTCAGCATGCAAGACCCCTGTAGGGTCTGGATTTACACCAGGCCCCCAGAGCCTGTTGGATGAGTGAGCTGACTAATGAGGCCAGTAGAGGCAAACCGTTAATCTCCTCTCTTTCGTTGAAGACCTACTACGTTTAAGGCACTGTGGAGTTATAGAGATGTGTATTGCCAGTATGCTCCAGCTGCTATTAAAAAAACACCTTAGCCTGGGGAACTTATAAACAACAGAGATTTATTGCTCACAGTTCTGGAGGCTAAGAAGTCCAAGATCAAGGCGCCGGCAGATCTGGTGCCTGGTGAGAGTCTGTTCCTCAAAGATGGCACCTTCTGTGTGTCTCACATGGCAGAAGGACAAGGGGGCTCCCTGAAACCTCTTTTATAAAGCCATGATCCCATCCATGAGCCCTCATGACCTGATCACCTCCCAGGAGACCCACCTCTTAATACTACCCCATTGGGGATTAAATTTGACACATGGATTTTGGGGGCATGTCAACACTCAGAGCACAGCAATGGGTCTGTGCTCGCGGGCATTTCTGCTCCAGCTGGGGAGGGGAAGCTGCCACCAGGAAACAAGGTGGGAGGGGACTGTAGATTCCTGGGAGGGACCCTGGGGGTCGTGGGCAGGGAAAGTCCTGGGAGAGAAGTGACTTAGGAACATTTATTGGATTTTTTTTTTTTGTAAATAAATAGGTAACATATTAAACAAACTGCCCTGCACCGTCCTTTTTTTTTTTTATAATTCCAAATAATTTTTTTCAGAGCAATTTTAGGTTTGCCTCTAAATTGAGAGGAAGGTACGGAGAGTTCCCATATACCCCTGTCCCCACACATGCACAGCCTCCACCACTATCAACGTCCCCCCCCACCCCCGACCCCCGAGAGTGGTGCATTTGGTACAACCGAGGAATCTACACCAACAAACCATTATCACTAAAAGTCCGGAGTTTACAGTAGGGTTCACTCTTGGTGTTGTACATTTTACGGGTTTGGACAAATGCATTCTCCATTTTGTTATCGTTAGTATTGTCATGCATTGTCACACAGAGTGTTTCCACTGCCCTAAAAATCCTCTGTCCTCCTTCCATTCATCGATTCCCCACCCACAACCCCTGGCAACCACCGATCTTTTTACCGTCTCCATAATTTTGCCTTTTCCAGACTGTCATAAGTTGGAATCATACAGTATGTAGCCTTTTCAGATTGGCTTCTTTCACTTCCTAATACGCACTTAAGGCTTCTTCATGTTTTTTTCATGGCTTGATAGCTCATTTCCTTTTAGCACTGAGTTCCATTGTCTGCACGTTTCACAGTTTATTTATCCGTTCACCTACCGAAGGACAGCTTTGTTGCTTCCAAGTTTGGGCCATTATGAATAAAACTGCTATCAACATCTGTGTGCAGGTTTTTGTGTGAACATAAATTTTCAACTCCTTTGGGTAGCTACGAAGGAGTGCGATTGCTGATCGTATGGTAAAAGTGTGGATAGCTTTAGAAGAAACTGGCAAACTGTCTTCCAGAGTGGCTGTCCTATTTTGCGTTACGACCAGCAGTGAATGAACGTTCCTGTTGTTCTACATCCTCGTCAGCATTTGGTGTTGTCAGCCTTCTGGATTTTGGCCATTCTAATAGTTGTGAAGTTGCAGCTCATTGTTTTAATTACCATTTCCCTGATGACCTATGATATGGAATATTTTTCATATGCTTGTTCTCCATCTGTGTATCTTTGGATCTTTGGTGAGTTGAGGTGTCTGTTAAGGTTTTGGGCTCATTTTTAATTGAGTCATTTGTTTTCTTCTCATTGAGTTTTAAGGGTTCTTTGTATATTTTGGATAACAGTCCTTTATTATTTATGTCTCTTGTAAATATTTTCCCTCAGTCTGTAGTTTGTCTTCTTATCCTCTTGACATTGTCTTTTTCAGAGCAGAAGTTTTTAATTTTAGTGAAGTCCATCTTATTAACTATTTCTTTCATGGGTCATGCCTTTGTTGTTGTATCTAAAAAGACATAACAATATCCAAGGTCTCCTGTTACTTTCTAGGAGTTTTATAGTTTTTCATCAAACACTTAGGCTTATGACCCATTTGGAGTTAATTTTTTCTGAAGGGTATAAGATTTGTGTCTAGATTCAATTTTTTTGCACGTGGATGGATGTTCCATTGTTGTAGCACCATTTGTTGAAAAGACTATATTTTCCCATTGTATTACTTTTGCTCCTTTGTCAAAGATCAGTTGACTATATTTATGTGGGTCTATTTCTGGGTTCTCTATTCTGTTCCATTAATCTATTTGCCTACTGATTCACCAATACCACACTGTCTTGATTAACTGTGGTTTTACAGTAAGTCTTGAACTCTAGTGATGTCAGTTCTCAAACTTTGTTCTTCTCTTTTAGTATCATGATGGCTATTCTGGGTCTTTTGCCTCTCCACATAAACTTTAGAATCAGTTCTTTGATATCCACAAAAGAGCTTGCTAGGATTTTGATTAGGGTTGCATTGACTCTATAGTATACAGGAAAGCAATTGATTTTTATATATTAACCTTGTATCCTGCAATCTTGCTATAAGCACTTATTAATTTCAGGGTTTTTTCTGTTGATTCTTTCTGATTTTCTACATAGACAATCATGTCATCTGAGATCAGTGACTTCTATTTTTTTTCTTCCTAAAATGTATATCTTTAAAATTTTTTTTTTTATTTCAGCATATTATGGTGGTACAAATGTTTAGGTTACGTATATTGCCCTTTCCCCCCGCCCCCGAGTCAGAGCTTCAGGAGTGTCCATCCCCCAGACAGTGTGCACCACACCCAGCAGGTGTGAATACACCATCCCCTCCTCTCCACTCTCATACTTTTTATTTTTATGTTGGATTGAATAATGCCTTAAAAATATGAAGTGATGGTAGCATTATTGAACATTCATTATTTAGTTCCTGATATTAATCGGCATGCTTCTAACATGTTTTTCCATTTAGCATGAAGCTTTTGGTATGAGATATACGAAGTTTTATCATAATGAGGAAGTGTTTATGTATAAAACTATTTTTTTACTTAAGAAAGAATGTTTAATTTTTTCAAAAGGCTCTTCAGCATTTATGGAGGTTCTCCTTTGATCTAATAATACAGCCAATTATATTAATAGAGTCAGACTATCCTTGCATTCTTGCAATAAACACCACTTAGTAATGATTGATTGATTATTCTTTTAATCTTTTGCCTGACACTTTATGTTAATGTTTCATTCAGGATGCATGCAATGACATTCATTGAGTGAAAGTAGTTTGCAGTTTATTTTGTGCTTGACTTGTCAGGTTTTATAATCAATGCTATTCTAACTTTATAAAAGTAATTTGGAAGTGATCCTTTGTTTCTGTGTTCTGGAACAGTTTAAAATAGCACTGGAGATATGTGTTACTTACAAGTTAGACATCATTATTCCATGAAACTCTTTTGCTTTATTTTTTTCCCTTGCAGGAACTTCTTGACATTTTTAAAGAAAAACCAAATTTCTCCTTCGGTAATGTTCAAGTTGTTTATTTCCTCTATGGTCAATTTTGGTAATTTACATTTTCATAGAAAATTAGCCATTTCTTTCAGGTTTTCAAATGTATACACATATAATTGAACGCAATGACATGATTCTTTTAGTTTCCTCTATACTCATTTGGTTGGTTTTTCTTAAAAATAACCTCATGAAATATTTTTACTATGATTAACTGGGAGATGTCTCATGCAAAAGGCAAGCAAGTCAGAATGGGAGGGATGGGGAATGGCAAACTCCACGATTGTAAAACGAAGGCTGTGGGGTAGATCAGGACTATTATCTTGGACAGGTTTTCTGAGATCCCATCATTTACAGATAGACAGTGACTCCTTTTGCTATTTCAGGAAAATCCTTACTTCCTTGCAGGTTTCTTCATTTCCTTCTGCAGATAATCAGCAAACAGGCTGAGGGAGTCTCACCTAACGTCTCTGATTCAGACGGTCTCTTTCCATGACAGCCACTCATTCTTATGTCCAGTCTGGAGTCTCACCTGGTTCTATACAGTCCCAGGCTGGTCTTGTCTGGTCCTTCAAACCGATGCCTAACCCAATGCTTGGCACATTCTCTCTGTGGATGTTTGCTCAAGAAATAAATTAAACCACTCTGTACTTAATTCTGCAGCCAAATCCAGCTGAGCGGTTGGGACCAAGCCTTGAAGCATCCATCGAGCCCTTTCACAGAAATATGATGGGTACTTGTGGGGCCAGTGTCACCTCTGCTTCTCTGTTTTCCCAGGATTTGCTGGAGATCTATGACAAAACAGGTGTGCCGGGGCAACATTGCCTCGTTTGCAGAGGAGGGAGTTTACTTTATGCACGTCCGGGAACACCAACCAGTCGCCTGGAATCTGTAATCAGCCTGCAGGGGGAGGGATGGAGTGAGCCAGGCACACCCTGGGCAGGTGATCCCAATCTGCACACTGGAAGAGCAGCGATGGGTTTAATTGTTCCGGCCATCCCTGTCAGACCTTCTCCTTTCCCCCAATCTCTGGGTCCACCTCCTTGGCTCTTGTTTTACACCTAACTAAAGCTGTTCTTGTAATTGAGAAGAAGTCACACGAAAGAGACAAGAGTTGGGGCCAGAGCCACAGGCATTAGGATGCAGATACATCCTCATCAGGCACTTGATTCATGGAGATTACCAAGTAGAGTTATAAAAATTCTGTTGGCTTATTCTGATGAGGCTGTGTAGGGGGTCAGGCGGTGGGTGTTATCTTGAGGTCTCTGTAGCTTTCTGAGGCTCCTTGCATGGTTCACAGACAGCTCTGTCCTTCTGGGATCACTGACCCTGCTCTCCCCTCCCTGGAGAAGCAGAGGAAGGCATCTCAATTATGATTTTCCCCAGCGTAGCGCCGACCAGTGACAAAGGGCCTTTGGGAAGATGGATGGAGCTAAGGTAACTGAGTTGCAGCACACACTGATTATGAGAGCTGCTCCGACCGAGGACTCGAGGGGCGGGTGGGTGCCTGTCGGAGTTGGTGCAGAGAGCCAGAGTGATGGGGACATTTAACGAGCAGCAGAGGCACCAGGGTGCTCGTGAGAACAACACGCCGAGCAGCAGGATGCATGCGTATGTTTGGGGGTATAAACAATTTCTAATCAGTAACAACCCTGGAAGAAGGCTTTCAAGATGGGAATGCAAGCATAGGCATTGCTTTTCATGGACAGAGGCCAGGGGGAGGCAGGAAGCTTGAAAAAGAAAGTCTCTAAATGAACAGGCGATCCCTGGAACACCACCCCCGGAATCTTAAAAATCTGAAAAGGAATGTTCCCCGGTCTTGGGTCCAGTTCCGTCTCCAAGCAGTTGACTGGCAAAGGAGCTGGAGCCGGCAGAAATCAGCAATGGAAAGCTGCAGAAGTGGGTACTAACGATCCCACTGCCAAGGCCATTACTCACACTGGTAAAGAGCGAGGAGCCCACTGCTGGACACCCTGCCTCCTCTGGTCTTACTTTCTCTCCGTGTCCACCCACCTCTCAAGGTGGGACAGACTGTATGACCCTCACAGTGCAGTCCCCAAACAAAGGGTCTGGATGCGAAAAGCACAGGCGTCCGCCCCTCCCCAGCCTATAAACTTCCACGGTGAAAGTCCCATGACTCCACGAGGTAAATGACTTCTTCTCTGGGAATATATCTCCTTGATTATTTTCAGATACATTTATATTCAGTAGGTTTATCTCGCCATCTAAACATCCGTTCTTCCTGTCATTTTTATATAAATGTGTATGTATATATGTGTATATATATGTACATGTTTATATTGTATATATTTAGTAGGATATATATAAATTTAGTGGAATATATAATACACTATATGTATATATTTTACACACAGCCACACTCTCCATATTACAAAAACGTAGCTTTACACCTGCCTTGCCCCCCGGGAGAGAGGCTAGAAGGTACACTCGGGGATAGATGCTTAGAGGGCTGGGTGGGGCATATTCTATTGCAAGGGGAATCATAACGCCCCCCAGTCTAAAGAGTAAAAGCTACCGAGAGCAGAGGAGGAGGATGCCTGGCGCCTGGCTGGCTTGGGTGGGCAGCACAGAGGAGGAGGAATGAGAATTGGGTTTGGAAGGACGGCAGAATCTATTCGGAGAGCAGCGGGGAGGCATCGATCTCGGTGTTTTGTGTTTTGGGGATTCTCACTCTGTTCAGAATCATTGTTCTTCCCTCCTTTCACCCTCTAGCACCATCTCTGAAGTGGATTCTTGGATTCTTTCCTTCCCGGAAGGACATTTATGTAGAAAAGGAGCCGTTTCCCCTGAGTCCTTGTCTCTCCCCCTGCTTGTCCTCATCTGGAGTCGGCTCCTCTGCGATGGCATCAGGGCACAGGGCCTTCCCCATCAAGACAGGGGCTCAGCCAGAGGCCTGGGAACTGGGGTTGGATGTGGGGGCTCCTTAGCTGGGGGACCCTGCGTCCCGACTTGCCTGGCTGGTTTCCCTCACCGGTATGCCTGCTGGCCTGGCATCGTGTCCAGGCAGCACCTCCTTTTGCTCTTAAGACTATCCCCATTTAGATGATAAATTAAATGCTGCCCACCCCCCCACAGCAACGGGGAGCAGGAAAAGGAGGGCGAGTGAAATTGATCTTTGCCAGAAACCCTCCAGGAAAAGCGTTCAGCCTTGGGGTGTAGCGATGACGGTCAATATCGCCTTGGGCTAAAGATGTAGCAACAACTTCCTCAAGAATGCAGGGATCATTTAATCAGAATCCAATGGCCTGCCAGAGTTCTCAGACCTAGTTATCTGCGCTGGGCCAACGGCACCCACCCCAGAGATGGCTAACTTGGGTCTGGAGAGCATTGGCTGTGCTTGACAGGGGTGACACCCTGGGCATGTGATGTGCTCTCACCAGCGGGCTCTGAACTGCCAAAGGAGACCCCACCAGGTGTCCTCGCCGAGCTACAGACAGCAGCAATGGCAGATGCTACCCATGCCCCTGTGTTCTCCTCTATCTCCTGCTGGGACTCCCTTCAGGAACTGGACGGAAGGCGAGGAGAAACTGAGCCAACTGATGCCCTCCCAGGGCTGTGCTGTGCCTCTCGCTAAGGTCAGTCCTGTGGACAAGCTTGGGTCTCAGAGTAGCTCGCCTGCCTGCATGCCCTCCCTTCTCTGTGTCTATCCCTTCAGCCCTCCCTTTTTGTTTGTGCTTTCTCTTTCTTGCTCTCTCCCTGTCCTCTACCAATTTCCATTTTCTTCATGGTCAGGGGGAAGAGGTTGGAGAAGGAGCCCAGCGCACGCCTTCCCACACCCCCAGCCTGGCAGGCACCTCCCCTCCGTGCCGTCTGCTCACTTGGAAGCCGGCACATTTCCTGCCGCAGCCTGATTAGGTGGTGGGATGCAGCCCTGCACCGCTGAGCCGCTTCTTAAATCAGATGCTCACTTAGCACAATCACCTCATTATGTGCAGTTTAGCACGATTGTAATTTCACGTACACTTTTACAATTGGTTTTGGGCAGAGAAGAATTCAATCGTTGTGGGGTTCTACATGTGGCGTTTGTGTGCACATTACATTTTTAGGAAATCAATGGCCGGCCATGGAGGCATTTATGAGGTTGGAGCTCTAACGAGAAAGCCACAGTTGGTTCTGCAAGGTGGGAGGTTTGATAGAAGGAAGCAAAAGGGGTAGTAGGTTGCAAAAAGCACTAGAAGGAAAATTCTTCTCAATTTCTGTCCATGGGGACTAATGCAGGATCGCTGAGTTTGGAAGAGGACTTCTGAGGTCATCACGTGTTCCCATTTCACGGATGAGGCCAGGAAGGCTCAGGCGGGTGGTGTAGACCCAGGATTATACAGCCCCCAGACAGTGCAATCTCCTCAATATGTATTAAAGTTGACTCCTCCTGGATGTGTCTCTCGGTTGGTAATACTGTGAGTTCCCTGGCCACAGGGCCATTGTGACATGCCACAATCTGCAAAATTTTTAGAACTGACTACTTAGCTGTTCTTACCATGGTCTTTCCCTGCAAAGACCATGAAGAAAAGTTGTTTCAGACAGCGGGGCTCCAGGTGTGCAAGCTAGTGGCATTTCTCCCTGCCATCGTCATGGATGTCACTGTGCCAGCCCCTGCCCTGTTGTGGACATCTGTCATTGGCTCTCCCTCATTCCATTCTCCCAAGGTCAGCCTCTGAGGAGCTGTCCCACTGATTTTACCTAGGGTTGCTATTTCTTTCTTTGCCGGGTTCATCCTTCCCCCTCCCACCTTCCACCCCAGCCTGCCTTCCTGGGATCTCCTTCATTCCTTCCTCTCCCTTCTTTTCCCCACCATGTTCCCATTGTCCCCTTCAAGGCAGTTAGAAGTTTGACATAATATCCCGACTTTTGCATGCATGGTGTCAGGGGAGCCTTTTTAATTTAAGTAGGTCTGAGGTTCCTGCAAGGCACATTGTGCTGCCAGAAAAAAAGTTGCATCTTCTCGTAGGCTCTTGCCATCCAGACATGCAAAACCCCCTTCATGGGGTCAGATGAAACCAAGCTCTCTGGCCATTATTCTAGAGACACAGGTCATGGGTGGTAACAGGGGACCTGGGGAGCAGTGGATGGATAGAGCCATGGAAAGCAGCCCTGCTGCAGCAGGAGAACAGCTCTGATGCATATGGCGGGGCTGCAGCTAAATCCCCTGGGCACAAATTGATGGAAGAGGTGTTAGAAGTTCCAGGGTTACAGAGCTGTGATCTTGGTTGGCCCCATTCTTCCCATTCCTCCAGTGATTACCAGGGGGTGATGTCCCTGAAGAGGACAGATTGGGTGGAGAGATCACCGGGAGGTCCATGAGATGTCATAGATTGGTTATTGTTAGGTGTTGAATGGCATCCCCCCTAAAAGGTATGTTGAAGTCCTAGCCCTCAGTACCTCAGAAGGTGACCTTATTTGGAAATAGGGTCATTGCAGATAGAGTTAGTTAAGATGAAGTCATAATGGAATAGGGTGGGCCCTTAATCCAATATGACTGGTGTCCTTATCAGAAGAGGAAAAGAGACAGCAGGGACAACACCATGTGACAACAAAGGCAGGGATGGGAGTGATGCATCACAAGCCAAAGAAAGCTGAGAATTACCAGCAATCGCCAGAAGCTAGGACAGAGGTGTGACACAGATTCTCTTTCAGAGCCCTCAGAAAGAGCCAACCCTGCTGCTAAACATCCTGCAATGCACAGGACAGTCATCTCATGACAAATAATTACCCAGTGCACAATGTCATAATGCCAAGATTGAGAAAATCTGCTCCATACCAATGTATTTTCTCCCCTGTGGTATTTTCAGCATTTACTGTGTGTCCTAAGTCTGGATATGTGCTTATCCTGAACTTGTTTTGTATTGTTCTTTAATCATAATATTTCCCTGATTAAATGGAGGTGATTTTCAATCCTAGCTCTTCTACTTATCCAGCTGTGTGATTTTGGCCGTATCACCTAACTACTCTGTGCTTCAACATCCCTATCTGTAAAATGAGATAATAATATTGAACTTGAGGGTGGTTTTAATCATTAAAGTGAATGCATATAAATAATACAATAAATGACATTTATTTACTGCTTGTCACAGGTCAAAGACTGTGGCCCAAAGATTAAGTGAGACGATAAACCTAAAATGCTTTATTATCTCACTTAATCTTTGAAACAACTCTATGAGATTAGTATAATCCTTACCCCTTTGTTTAATATAAATTCAGGAAATCATAGCCATTTGTGTCATTATTGTTTCTTCTAGATGAACGCTGTGAGCTGCAGATGCTGTGTGGGAGGAAACCCATCACCCACACTCTTGGCCACCCGATTTGCCTGTCGGGACCCCTTGTCTAGTTGCCAGGGGATTGGCTCAGTTCCATGTGTGTCCTCCTCTTCCTGGGGTCAGCAAGCTTGCCCAGGCATATCCTTCTCATGGAGCAAGAAAACATGCTTCAACGGGCAAGTCCATTTAAAGCCCGTATGAGTCAGGGTTCTCCAGAGAAACAAAACCAGTAGGATATATATAGATTTACAGAAACAGGCTTATTTTTAGGCATTGGCTCATGTGACTATGGAGGCCAAGAAGTCCCATGGCCTGCACTCTGCAAGCTGCAGACCCAGGGAAACTGGTGGTGTAGTTCCAGTCCAAACCCAAAGGCCTGAGAGCCAGGGAGCCCATGGTGTAAGTCCCAGTCTCAGTCCAGAGGCCTGAGAACCAGGAGTACTGAAGTCTGAGGGCAGGGGAGGGTGGGTGTGCCAGCTCAAGCAGAGAGAAAATACATCCCTCTTGTACTTTTTTGTCCTCTTGGGCCCTCAGTGGATTGGGTGATGCCCACCTGCATTAGGGAGGGCAATCTGCTTTACTCAGTCTGCCAAGTCAAATGTTAATCCCTCCAGAAACACCCTTCCAGTCCACCCAGAAATAACATTTTGCCAGCTATCTGGGCATCCCTTAGCCTAGTCAAGTTGACACCTAAAATGAACCATCACTAATCCTTTGCTTGCTTCAGTTCTGCTGATATTCCCTCGGCTAAAGCAAGTCACATGGCTGACTCTAGAGTCAGGGGACAGGGTGGGGGACCCCTTCTGAGGTGGATGTGCACTGCCAAGTCACATGGCAAAGGAGATGGATCAGGAAGAGGTATAACATTGGGGCCATAAATGCTGTCCCCTGTAGGCTCACAACTAGAACCCATCCAATCCACCCCACTCCAGCTGCTCAGAAGGAAGCTCTGGGCCGCTTGCCCTGCCAGGGAAGTCAGGTCCTAGCAGCTTTGCAAGAGGTTCTTCCTCCTCCCTTCCCTCCAGGGGATATGCTGCACTCTGGGATGTAGGATGTACAAGGTTCTTGGCCGGGGCCCAATGCCATCTCGCTAGTGGGTTCCTGGCTGGGACAGGCCTGCCTCGTATTTTCCAGGGAACCAGCGAAAGTAAGGCAGGGAAGGTTCTCTCTCACCCCCAGCTAATAAAGCATTTGTAGACGTAGAGAGAGATATTAAGCCAGGAGGGGGTGAAAAAAAGGGCCACTTTGAAAAGCCTATAGAAAGCCTTTTCTCCCATCTGTTCAGCTCGTGGGAAGGCTCTGTTTTCCGTACTTAAAGGATTTGTAAATTCATTACCAACAAGTAAAATGTACAAAGCGCACACAGAGACATCAAGGTCTGATTCACCATCTGCTGGGGAGTTGCATCCATGCAAACAGAGCCGTGCTAATCCCTATCAGGGAGTGGGGTGGACGCGTGCCCACGCGGGCCCCGGAGAAGCCAACAGGCAGGGCTTTTCCATCATATTCCTAGGCCCTGGGACCTCTCCCTCCTCCCGCCTTCGCCCCGTTTAACCCTCTGGAGCTGGAGAGGGCTTATGGTTTGCCGTAACAGAGCGTCATCTTAGCTCCCGCAGCCTCCAGGAGCAGAGATGGAGTGGAACGCGTTTCAGGCTGCTGCGGTCCCTGAGCTCCTGGTTTCAGTGAGGCTGGGTGTTGGTGGGAAGGGGTGCTGGCACGGCTCTCTCTCCTGCTAAAGAGATCTGCTTCCAGAGTTCTATTCCAGCATCTGTTCTATTCCAGCATCGGTTCCAGAGAAGTCCATTTGGGCCTGGCCCCCAGCAGAAGTGTGAATGAGGCGGACTCTGTGTGTAGCTCTGTGGTTTAATGGCCTCCTGGCTCCCTGTTTCTGCGGCTCCGCCTCCTCACAGCCACAGCTGTGGCCACTTGACTGCAACGCATCTGCTCCTCCCGCTGCCCTGGCCTCTGCACCCAACCTCGGCCTTCCCCAGGGGATGAAAGCAGCGGGTCCCCATCAAGTCCATCTGCGTTCCTCACACCCTGCCCCCCGCCCCAGCACCAGCACCCCATCTCCAGCCACGCCCATAACCCACCAACTGCACGCCCTGCAGATGGGGCTTTCAGAATTGCCCCTCTGGTGGGTGCCCCGGGTCCTCCAGGATTAGAGCTGCCTGTCTCTTGCCAATCCTCCCAGGAAGGAGAGTTCTGATCCCCAAGTCCAGACTAGCAGTTAGTGCCTGGCTGCCAGCCCCGACATTGTCTGCCTGCCTCTGTTTCCCTCATTGCTTAGCTCCTCCCCTGTCGATAAGAATGCCCTGTTAGCCTGCATGGTCTTTCTGCCTGCCTGCCTGGACTCCACCTACCACCTGTCTCCTTCCTCTTCAGGCTCTTGCCTCAGTTTGCCCATCTGGGCTCCCTTGTATGGACCAGCCATCGACCCTTCTCCTGCCCCAGTGAACATGCCATAGGCCTCCTCAGGGTCCACTGTCCTTCTGTCCACTGCTGCCCAGGTCTCTGCACTGTGATGCTTCCCCCACATAGATCCCATTCAACCCCCTGCTGGAGGGATTTGAATGTCCTGTGTCCCAACACAGACAGAACAGAGGGTCTAAAACTCTCTGTTAATGTCCCAATCCAGCCACTTACTAGCCAAGTAGGACTCCGTTCATTCAGTCGTATATTTGTTGAGCACAGTCTCAAGCATATTTCTAAGTGCTGGCTGAGCAAGCTACACAAGAACTCTGGCATCAGGGAATTCACTTTGCAGTTCAGCAGAGATAGACAATGAAATCCAAATAAGGAAAAAAAATCCCAGTGCTTTGGGAGGCTGAGGTGGGAGGATCACTTGAGGCCAAGAGTTTGAAACCAGCCTAAGCAAGAGTGAGACCCCCCCATCTCTAGAAAAAAATAGAAAAATTGGCCAGGCATGGTGGGGCACGCCTATAGTCCCAGCTACTTAGGAGGCTGAGGCAGGAGGATCACTTGACGCAGGAGTTTAAAGTTGCAATGAGCTATGATGACACCACTGCACTCCAGCCTGGGCAATAGAGAGAGACCTTGTCTCAAAAAACAAACAAACAAACAAAAAAGAAAATAGCAGTGGATAGCCAAATAATAGGGCATAGAGGTGGATGGGTTGGTGAGGGGTGGTTGGAAGAGAGAAGCTGGGAGAGCTCTGCTTCTTAGCAGGGACCTACAGCATCAGAAGGAGCCAGGGGCCTGGTGACCTGGGAAAAGAGAGCTCCAGGCAGAGAGAACAGCATGGGCAAAGGCCCTGGGGCAAGAATGAGCTTGATGTGTTTCAGAGACAGACAGAAGGCCACGGTGAATGTAGCCCAGTGAATAGATGGGAGAGTGATCCCCGAGGGTGCAGGGGTAGGCAAGGGTCAGATCACTGGGCGTTAGGCCTTGGTGAGCAGTGTGGACTTTATACCAAATGCAATGGTAAGCATTTGCAAGTTTTCAGGCAGGACAGAAATATGATCTGATTTACATTTTAAAGGGAACACTCCTGCTGCTGCAGGGAAAGCAGTGAGGCGGGCGACGCTGGTGACCTGGGCTCTAGTGATAACAGTGAAGACGGTGAGAGACAGTCTGACTGGGAGAAGTTCGGGAGTGCAGACAGCAGGATTTGCTGATGTTTTAGATGTGACTTGAGAAATGAAGAACCAAGGATGAGACCAAGGATAACGTTAAAGTCTCTTAACCTTTATTACTCTGGTGTCTTTTCTATAAACTACAGTAAGTCCCCACTTAACATTGTTGATAGGTTCTTAGAAACTGTGATTTTAAGAGAAACAAAAGATAATGAAATCAGTTTTACCCTAGGCTAAATGATGTAAACAGGAGTTAAGTTCCTCCGGCATATTTCCGGTCACAAAAACATCACCAGACTTCTAAATGAAGACCCAAAACACTTCTAATAGGAAACATTGAAAGGAATGTGAGCTATACGTACATTTCAGAAAGATTAATAAAAACAAGTAAGATAATTATTCACCCAGTTGTTGGAGAACCAGTGAGTGATGGCAGTGGGAGTGGGTCAAATCAAGGAATAAATGTTTGCAAATGAAATCTGCAAGGAGAACCTCCCACCACACGGCTCAGATCTGGTGGGCTTGCTGCCTGCTTTCATCCTGCGTTGTCTATTGCTGTGCATTTGTGTGATCATCATACAGTTTATGCATTTTTATTTTGTCAACAATTTGTAATCATGCATTCATTTCATTTTCCAACCTGCTTATTCCAGTTCAGGGTTGAGGGGAGAGCCTATCCCAGCAGCTCAGGGTGCTAGGAGGG
Source organism: Eulemur rufifrons (assembly GCF_041146395.1). Classification (NCBI taxonomy): domain Eukaryota; kingdom Metazoa; phylum Chordata; class Mammalia; order Primates; family Lemuridae; genus Eulemur; species Eulemur rufifrons. The sequence goes on from NC_090994.1 coordinate 9,462,886, forward strand.
AACTGACCCTGGACAGGACGCCATCCCACAGCGGGACGCATGCACACCACCCCCCCCCCTGCCACGCACTCAGCCGGGGACCACGTAAACATGCCAATTCATCTCTTGTGCACATCTTTGGGGTGTGGGAAGAAACTAGAGTACCCAGAGAAAGACCCATTCAGGCATGCGGAGAATGTGCAAACTCACCCAGACACGGACTGATTTTTTTTTTTTGTCATCAACAAACATTATAATGAAATGACAAACGAAATGATGTTACTTGAAGACCTGCTATAGTTACGTATCTGATGGACATTCAACAATATAAGCAGCTACGTAAATGAATGTGAACCTACCCCGCTAGTTGGAATTTTATTATAGCAACAAAACAAAACAAACACACACAAGACACACTTGTAGTGCAGGAGCAATAATTTGGTACAGATCATTGCGCTCAGTATGTTCTCTTTCACCTCTAGGTCTCTGCACATGCAATCTCAGGACAATATTCTCCCTCGCGTCGGTCTTCACCTGGCGAACTCCTCACTCAATCTCCAGGTCTCAGCTAACTGATTGTTGAAGACCTTCCTAAGATGCACCTGGGTTCTCTCTGATCCTGCTACTGAAATTGCTGGGCTACTTGTCTGTTTCCCTTCTTGGTTTACAATTGTTTTTAAGGACTGGATCTAAATTCCCAGCACCTAGTAGAGTTTCTAGCTCACAGCAGACAGCACATTAATTTTTGATGCACAGGTCGAGAAGCCTGTCCTTCCTGGTCCCCCCTCCTTGTTTTCCTGCTTGTTCTCCCTTTGAGCCGAGCTGCCGAATTCTTCTCCGCGTCCAGTCCTCTCTGCCTGCTCAAAGGCAACCATCCTTCAAGACCCAATTCAGGAGCCCCCTGCTCCAGTGAGCTTCCCGGCTCATGCCGGCATGTTTCTTTCTAGCACTGTTCACCTTTCCTTCCTGCTCTGTGCAGAGAAGAGCTAACGGAGCAGGCCTCACACAGCTCTTGGTAGAAAGGCCTGCTCGCAAGGTTCTCAGCTGGCCGCTGGGAAGGCAGCCGGTAAATAGTACCCTGTACTGATACAATACGTCCTCTCAATGATAGGGTGGCTCGCCGTGCCTGTACCGTGTTTATGCGGAACACCTGCTCTCCTTCTGGGAGGCTGGAGCTTTGGGACGTGCTAGGCAGATTGGGCCTACGTGACCAGCCCTAATAACAGCCTTGGCACCGAGTCTCTACGGGGCTGCCCTGGGCAGAAACATCACACACATGTTGCTGCAGTTTTGTTGCTGAGGACGGGAGAGAGCATAAGGAAGCCCGCACGTGGATTCTTCCAGACTGCCTGTGCCTTTTCCCCTTATGATCCAGCTGTGTATTCTTACTACATCGTCATAATGAATATTAGCTATGAGCACAATTATATGCACACTCCTAACGAATATCCAAACGTGGTCTCAGGGACCCCTCACACATGCTCATTTGGGCCCTTAGCATCATTTACCATCATATAAGTGTCTTGTACTCTTATATAACCAATTTGAATATGTAGGCCTTGTATTCCCACAAGATCTGGAAAGAAAGAAGTCTTAAAGGCACTTGTATCCTATTGAACCCATTGCCCAGGTCTGGGTGGCCAGCAGGAGCTCAAGAAACACCTGTTGAGAGAATGAATGAATGAAAGAAACATCAAAGCCACTAGCGGTTGGGGCAGTGGCCATGTAGCAGACTGTGGGCAGCCAGTTCAGACGCTTTAATGCTGTTAGTGGTGTCTTAGCTCCTGGGGAAAAGGGAAGCTGGATTGATCAGGCTCTAGTAGGGTTTTCAAGTAATTCCTGGCATCATAAGGTGGTCAAGGAAGACTCCGTTAAAACACCCGGGAGATAGAGACCCCTGTCCGCAAAAGCAGGAAGAAGTATCCGTAAGACACCCAGAGCTTCTTGCAGACTGTGCGTGTGGACAGTGACTTACATCCTCAGCATTGTATGCTCTGCCAGAGGGCTGCAGAGCAGCTGTTTGTTTGCATGTTTGTGCCACCAAAATTGTAGGGAGGTGGGTCACTTGGGTGTATGTACATAGACATGGCTCCATACTCATTTGCAAAATTACACAAATGGATATATGTGCCTACATTTGCATGAACACACATGTCTCACATACGCCGGTGCATGTGCAGACTTATATGAATTTGCATAGACTTGAAAGCATAATCACATGAGTTCATGCATTTGGAGTGTGCGGGCACATGTGTGTGCAGGCACCCACGCATGCCAGAGCGAGCCTGCGTGCACATGTCCACGTGCATACTGATCTCTGCTTATCTGCCCTGTGCCGCGCACACACAGCTGCTTTAATAACATCTGCAGAGCGAGCGCACTAACTGCCGCGGCCCCGTCGTGCTACCAGAATTGCTTCAGCCCTTTCAGGATTACCAGCTCTCAGTGCAGTTTAAATATATCTCCAGTCCTAATCCCTAAACAAAGATGCAATGATTTCTGCTAAATATGGTGGATTATTTATTAAGATAAAGTCGAGGATATGGGAAGCCACGTCTGGTGGAACACTGATTGCCATCCGAGACGGGAGATCGTGGAAACAGATGCACCCACCCCCACCTCTGGGGAGGGAGGAAGGAGGGTAAAGCGAAGGGAAACCAGTGAATGATAAAAACCGTCAGGGTCCTAGAGGCAGAAAGGCAAGGAATGAGTTAACAGCAGCTCATGCACGGAGTTAAGGAAGAGGAGAACGATGAGACTCCCCCACCAGCTAGGATGCTGCTGAGGCCATTCAACAAGGATCGTGGACCATGAGCCAGGCCTTGAGTGAGAATCCTCCGTGAGGGTACAAAGAGGAGCAAAGCAGCTTCTACTTTCAAGGAATTCCCGGCCAAGCAATGAGCCAGGGTAATAGGGAAAGCCATTGTCAACACGTAGGAAATTTTTTGGAATATAAAGAGGATGCTCTCTGTCCTCCAGGTGCATACACTCTAGTACCAGGAAGCACAGCTTGGTAAGTGGGTCTGGGAGAATTTCAGCTCATCCAGGAATCTTCGTTAGTGAGTCTTCATGAGCAGACCTAGCCCCCTGAGCACAGAAGGGGAAGGGAAGAGTGGGGAAGGTGAGCAAAGCATCGCTTGCTCCAGGGAGCAGGGAGGCCGCATTAAGGAAGCTCAAAGAGACTGCTTCTCTTCTTGGGTGGTCAGAGAAGTCAGAGAGGCCCCTAGGCTGCCCGAATGGATAAATACACACAGGCCAAGTATCTGCTGTCTTCAGGAAACACATCTAACCCACAAGTAAGTTTTAAGTAAGTGGAGAGACATATATTGTTTATAAATTGGGAGATCAATATCATTAAGATGCCATCTCTCCCCAAATTGATCTTTAGATTCAATGTAATTCCAATAAAAATCCCAGCAAGTTTTTTGATAGAAATTGAAAATCCAAGTCTAAAATTCATATGGAGATGCAAAGTATCTAGAATAGCAAAAATGACTTTGGAAAAGTTGAAAGACTAACACTATCTGACTTCAAGATTTATTATAAAGCTGCAGTAATCTAAACAATGTGGTATTGTTGTAAAGCTAGACAAATAGTTCAATTGGACAAAATAGAGAGTCTAGGAATAGACCTGTACATATATGAACTGACGATTTTTAAAATAAAGTTACAAAGTCAATTCTGTAGCAAAAGAATAATCTTGTCAATACATAGTGCTGGAACATTTGAATGTTCATGTGCAGGAAAACAAACTTGGATCCATACCTCTTTTCATATTAACAAATTAAGTCAAAATGGATCATAAATCTAAATATAGACCCTAAAAATGTTGAACTTCTGGGAGAAAACCTTGGGAAAGTCTTTGTGACTTAGGGTTAAGCAAATGATATCTTAGGTATGACACCAGAAGCTTTATCTATAAAATAACAAATTAATAAATTGGACTTCATCAAAATTAAAAACTTATGTTATTTGCAAGACTCAATTAAGAGAATACAAAGGCAAGCCAGCAACTGGGAGAAAATATTTACAAAGTATATATCTGATAAAGGACTTGTATTCCAAATATATAAAGTACTCCTCAGACTTAATAATAAGAAAACAAATAGACAAATTTTTAAAAATTGTTAAGAGATTTGAATAGACACTTTACCAAAGAGATATACAGATAGGAAGAAAAAGCAACTGCCAAGTTGCTGAATGATTTTAATCATTAGGAAAATGCAAATTAAAAACACAATGAAAATCCATTATACTTCTACCAACACTACATATTAACTACAAGTTAAAACCAAAATAAAATATCACGACACATCCATTACAATAGCTTAAACAGACAACTCTCGCCAAATGTTGAGGAGCAGGTGGGGAAACTGGAGCTCTCACACGTTGCTGTTGGAAATATATAAAATGGCAAAATCTCTTTGGAAAACAGTGGGCAGTTTAACAAAAAAAAAGCAGACACATGTCGTATGATCTGGCCATTGTGCTCTTAGATATTTACTCATAAGAAAGGAAAATATATGTCCATACAAAGACTTATGCACAAATGTTCATAGCAACTCTATTTGTAATAGTCCTGAAAATGACAACTGTCTACGCGTCCATCAGCAGGTGCAGGAATAATCCAATTGCAGCATATCACATAGTGGAATATTGCTCAGCCACATGCTAATGAAAACACCAGACCAAAAAACAGCATGTAATGTGTGATCCCATCTATATAAAATATAGATTGAGATGTAGAATCTAATCTATGACAGTAGAAAGCAGATCATGTGTTCCTTGGGGATGGTGGGAGGGGTGGAGTGAGGAGGAGCTAGGAGGAGAAAAAGTGGCACGAGAAAAATCTGGGGGTGTGATGTTTATGTTCATTATCTCCATGGCAGTGACTGTTTCACGGGTGTACCCCATACCAATCTCAACAGACACTTAAGGATGTTGTGCAGTTTATTGTGTGTCAATTACATCTCAATAAATGTGTTGAAGAAATTAAATATAAAATAATAGCTGGGTTTTGATTAATTGATAGCAAAGGCAGGAGGCTAATTATAATGGGCGTCTAGAGAGAGACTCTCTTTAGGGAAATCTGTGCCTGATTCGCTCCACATGATATTTATATAAGACACTGATGCTAGAAAACTGTTCATTGATTGGTACTATTAGAGTGGCTGCATTTATTGGACATAAATTAAACCTCTTATGGGGGGGAAAAAGCCCAACCAGTTGTGAGATGCCAGAGTAACAGGAGCTACCGATGATCATTATCAAGACTGAGTCAGATTTCCAGGCAAATTGGGAAGTGTTGAAAAGGGTAATTAATATTAGTGTTTGCAAAGACATCAAAGACCTGTCCCAAATAGCTCTCTGCATTGGGCATGGGCTGAGCCTTGCCTTGCTCTCGCGACTGGCCTGTCACACACAAGATAGATGCAGGACGCTACGCCTACTGAAAGGGCTACGCAGCCCCCCTGGAAGACCATCCTCGTACTTAACACTTTTCTGCAGGCTGGGGAAACCACGTGGAGCTCTAGCTCTCTCCTCCGCATGCCCACTTCATCTTCCTTCTCTGCCCACGGCAACCGAGTCCCTTCTCGGGGTCAAACCCTGGTCTCCCCTTGCTCCAGCGTGACCCCTTTTCTCTCCGCTCTCAGCCCCCACCCAGTCTGGAGTCTGAGCTGCTCTTTAAATCTCCCCTAAGGAAACTTCCCTTCCTCCTGGCATCTGTGATTGACTCTCCCGGGAAAGGCGGCAGTGCTGATGTGTATGAAGGGCGCTCTGGAGAAATAAATTGTGCGGAGGATGAGTGAGAGCTTGGGGAAGAAATGCTGGCTCTGGCAAGAGACATACGGACCCTGGAGGCTGGGCCCACCCCCTGTGAGTGATGGACCTGCTCTGTCTGAGTTACTGCCGCTTGCCGGGGGAGGATCATTTTGAATGGTTCAATATGGCTACAGGGGGAGCGGGCAGGCGCTGGCCACAGCCATGGTCATGATCACCCCGCACTGATTTAGGCATGGGGTGCTTGCTGGCATAGAGATACCAGAGGAGAATTTTTTCTTTTTTAACCTGGATGCCAGATGTCCACAAGGATTAGTAAAAGTAATCATATCTTGAGCATGTTTGAGATCTTGGCAATTGAGAGGCCAGCGAGTGGACCAGGAAGTGGGTCCCCAGGTCCTTAAGTCCCCAGGGATCTCCTGTAGGTCCTCCTACTTGGGGATCATTGTAAAACTCCAGTTGTGTGCTACATTTGAGGATAAATTTCCTGGGAGGCAGCTTGTCACTGAAAGGACACTTCAGACACACAGAGGAGAGGTACTAAGACCATTCAACCAGAGGTCAGAAGACTGGGTTGAAGCCCTAGATTAGCCTCTGACTAACTCTCTGACTCCAAGTGAGTCTCCAGACCTCACCAAGCCTCAGTTTCTCCATCTGTGAAATGAAGACACATTATATCTCCTCTCTCTAACCCATAGCGCTGTTGTGGGGATCAAAAGATTGATAATACATTAAAAATCAGTTTACAAGCTGTGGAAGGTTTTTACAGACATGGGGCCCCATCAGCGTCTGTACAGATCTCCTCCCATTCTTTTCTCCTTTCCTCTCTGCCCCACCCTTCCTCGGGCATGCTTGCCACCCCCAGCTTGCTCCCAGGGTGCCCACGGAGGAGTCCTCTGCACTCTGTCACAGGCCCCATGTCCAAGCTCAAACACTTTGTCTTCTATGCATTTCCCTAGGGGTGGTGGAGTCCTCCTGCAACTGGGGTAAAGAGTTCTTTCCAAGGAAGGCAGTCATGACAATGACATAATTGTCACTTGGGGTATGTGCTACTTCATAGCATGTGCTCTGATGAAGCATGGAGCTTTAAGTGTGGGGATTTGGGGCTGGGGCCTAAGGTTTGATTCCCTCGAGACCTCTAAGCCTGCAGGCCAGGTTAGGTAGGAGAGAACAGGTAGCCCAGGGATTCATGAAGCTCACTCTGTGCTGGAACATCTCCCTGCACCTGCCCACTACGGATAGCCAAGGGAGTTGCCAGGTGCATTAAGCATTTTGGTCCAGGAGTCGCCTTCTAAATATTGCATTCAGGCTTGGTCTGCCTTTGAACTTGCTAGTGTTGCCTGGTACCTGGAATGTCAAGCTGAGGCCTCAGAGCACAGCGCTGAAGCCCAACCTAGAGTTGATCTTACATGCCCTGAGCCAAAGTGCCTGCAACAAAAACTAGTCCAATCCTAAATTTAACTGGCGCATCATTCATACTTTAGTAGATGTTGTGGATCGATCAGAACAGGCAGGCTCTGGGGAAGCTCAGCCCGGGTGAGAAGAGATGGTTTGGAATGCAAGAGGATACCTCAAAGACAGGCCAGCAACCCATCTTTTATTAATCTCTTTATTCATTGATTGGTTGAATCATTCATTCCCTCGCCAAAATGCATCGTGGTTTACTGTGTTTTAGGTATATTCCGGCTGGGGTGATCCAGTGTGGTTTCAAAGAGGAGGATGCGATGTTTGAACTGAACTTGGAAGGAAAAGAACTATCTTGGTGGGAACAGTGATGGAAGAGTTACAGGTCACACAGCGTGGCTGATGGAACACCATCAGCAAAGGCAAAGGAAACAGATGAAGTGGTGCGTTTGTCCTTAAACAGGAAAATGACGGGGAGGAGTGAGGGGTGAGGACAAAACTGTGGACAGAGGCAGAATTCAGAGGACGCGATGGAGCAGACTAAGAAATCGGGACATGTGGCCGCAGGCCGTGGGGATCCACGTAGGGTTTTAAAGCTGAGATGAGACATGATCAGGCTGTGGCATCAGAAGGGCAACCCCAGCCACAGCACCAAGGAAGGGGTGAGGGGCTTAGGGGAGAGGGTGACGGCAGAGAGAACCGTTAGAAGGCGGCTGCCAGGGAGGTGACACGGGGCAGAAATGGGCAATGACAATGGGAGTGAACAGGAGGGAATAGCATCGAGAGAGGCTCTGGAGGTGGATTTGCCATAACCGCCAGCCGCTTGGATGTGGGGTGTGGGGGAGAAGCAGTGGACCACGATGGACGACCGGGGACGGTGGTGGGAAGACATACACAAGAGCAGGAGCAGGTGACGAGGAGGAGGATGGGCTCCACTTTGGCCACGTGAGCTTGACACTGAATCCTGTGAGACATTCAGGGAAGCTGAGTGCAGGCAGTTTGACAGGCAAGCTAGAGCCCGGGAGAGCCACCGGGCTTCAGGACGGATGGCTGTGTCCCCACCCGGCACTGTCTGGTGATGCCACAGTCTTCTGTCAACTGGAGGCTCCCAGCTACAGGGAAAAGGTTGGAGAAAAGAGAAGAGCTTATTTCTTCTTTTCTTTCCGCTCTGCGGGGCTTCCTTTCTGGGACCAGACATGTCCATGCTGTCGCTGTCCACTCCAGCACCCCCCTTCTTTGTGGGGTAACATTGGGAGGCCAGGAACTGGCACAGTGGCCACGAGACGGAAAGAGGCCCTCGGGCAGGAGAAGAAGGGGAGAGGATGACCCCTTCCAGAAAACGACCTGTGGCCCAGTGCAGGTACGTTTTTCTGCATTCTTACTAAAATCATAGTCCCACGCAGGACTACGTGCACGAGTTCACGATTTTCTCTTGCTTTGCCTGTTGAACACACCTTTTCTGTTCTCCCCGCAGTCATGTGGTTTCCATTCCCGGATCCTGAACCTGACAAGTTCAAGCCCATCTTTACGCCTTGTTAATGGCATTTCTCACTGGGGAAGCCCTTCCTCCTTTCTCCCTTCATCCAAGTAAGTCTTACCATCTTTTGGGGCTGAGTATATGCCCCAGCCTCTCTAGGCTGCTTTCCCCAACTAATTCAGCCCACTCGAGAAACCACCCTCTTCGCCGAGCAAACAGCATACTCCTTTGAACACTTCGTTAGAGACTTCGTGTATTATTTCTTAGTGATTTTCATGAATTGCCATCTCCTTCAGAGAAATCATAGTCATAGCTAAAATTTAGAGCTGGAAGAACACTTGGAGACTCTCGGCTCTTATTTCTGAGAGTTCACAATTCTCCTCTTTCCTCTGCACTAACAGAGGATCCAGGTAATTGGTAAACAGAAGAATTGCAAGTTCTAGAAAGCCCAAGACGTGTTCATTAGAACAGGTAAAGTGCTTGCTTAGGACAGAGTGAGAAGAAGTTAGCAGCTCCAGAAAAGTTGGAGAAAGGGATGGGAGAAACCAGAGCTGCCAGGGCTAAGTCTGATCGGAGGTTCTGAGAATTTAAGGGACCAGGTTGGGCATAGCCGCTTTCTGTGCCGAGGAGGACCGAGATGAAAAAGTGGATTGAGATGATTTAGATATTGCAGTTTGTCATCACATGCAAAGCTTTGGGGCCCCTGCACACTATCTAAACTGCTTTTTCTTTTGTTATTACAAAGAGATTCCATTGTATTTCTACTGCAATTAATAAAGTATAAAATAAATTACAAACAACTTTGTGTCAAGAATATTTTAAACTTTCATTGTCATTGAGAACAGTGAACAATCCCTGGGACATTTTAGGAAAAAAAAATCAATAAAATTTTTAATGAACATGGATTATGTGCCATGTTTATGCTAGGTATTGTGGACAATTTCAAAGAAAACAAATCAATAAAAACATTATTTAAAGTATTCTTTAAGAGACATTTTAAAATATACAAAGGAGGAAGGTGACCACCATTCAAAAAAATAACATCTTAGCATATTTGCCTTGAGTCTTCTTTTTGAAGAAAAATTACCCTTTATTTGTTAAAAAAATGAATGATTTCAGTTTTAAACAATATAGGGAAATACAGAGATGACAGTAAAAATCACCCAGTAATAATCATGATTATAACTAGGTGAAAATCACTCCAGACAACTTTCTATACAATATTCAGATAAAGAGGTAGTCTAGGCTGTATTGTTAGGGAAACAGAGTTATATAACAGATACTATTTTAAAATAAATTTAATTTGATTTTATTAGAATTTAACGGAAGAAAAAGAATCTCTGATGTTAAACAGGAAGAATCTCTGAACTTCAAATAGTTTTGTTGTCACCACAGGCGAGAGCTTGTCCTAAAAGATTCTGCTAAGTTGAAAAAAGGAGATTAAAACCCATTAAGGGGTGAGAGTTGTTAGTTTAAGTGACATCTGCCCATTCAATCTCTGTCTCTCTTTTAAAAATTTAATTTAATTTTTTGGTCATCTGCATTCACAATGATTATCTAAACTACTTTTCTACGGCAGTAATTTGGTTTCCAGACAGGGCTGTTGTGTTCCTAGCTTTTCAAATGTATTTATTGGTTACAAATAATGTTTTTGTTCCAAGTTTTTTTTTCTTCCTTTAGGGCTTCAATCTCACTTTCTATGTCATTTTGTTGTTTTATTATATTATCTGGGAGTTCTTGTTTTACTGGCAATTTCTTCTCAGTTTAATCTATAACAAGGGTTGATAAACTCTTTATGTAAATGGCCAAATATTACAATATTTTAGGCTTTGTGGGCCATAGTTGCAGCTCCTCAACTCAGCCAGTATAGCATGAAAGCAGCAGCAGAGGATACATCAACAAATGGGTGTGTCTGTGTTCCAATAAAATTTATTTACAAAAACAGATGGTGGATGTCTTTTCTGTCTGAGCCTTGTTTGGTGTGTACTAGTGATTTTGTGTGTTGGGGGTGGGAAAGGAGGATATTTTTCTTTTAAACAGTCATTTTGTTGGATTGTAGGAGATAGAATTTCTCAGATGCAGCTTCTAGTGATTGTTTTAACTTAGAAATATTATGTTAATACTAACGTGTTGATCAGTTCTCGTGGGCTGTCAGGCTGGTGGTGTTTGCAGATATGACATGGTGCTAAGACTGGCCACAGGGCACGTCAGCTTTACCTGGGTTACATACACGTAAGTGGAAAAACGTAGGCCCAGAGAGGTAAAGCAACTTGCTCGAAGACACATGGAAGATTAATCTTAGAGCTGGGACTTGAATATAGATCTTTTTTAAAAACGTTTTAAAATGGAGGTGACGTTTACAAAATATAAAATTAAGCATTATCAAGTGAACAATTTAGGGACATGTTGTACATTCACCATGTACAACCACAACCTCTACTTAGCTCAAAAACATTTTTATCACCCAGCTCAAAAACATTTTTATCACCCACAAAGGAAGCCACATCCCCATTACGCATTTGCACCTCATTCTCCCCTCACCCTGGCAACCACCAATCTGCTTTCTGATTCTATGGATTTGCCTATTCTGGATATCTTATAGAAATGGAATTATATAATATACAACATTTTATGTCTGGCTTCTTTCACTTAGCATAATGTTTCTGACGTCTATCCACGTTGTAGCATATATTAGTCCTTCATTCTTTTTATGGCTGAAAACGTCTCACTATATATTTCTACCACTGTTTGTTTATCCGTTCATCTGTTGATGAACATTTGGGCTATTTCCACCGTTTATTGCTATTTTGAATAGAGCTGCTATGAAGGTGTGTGTAGATGCATTTGTCTGAGTACCTGTTTTCAATTCTTTTGGTTATACACAACGGGTGGAATTGTTGAACCATATGGTAATTCTATGTTTAACTTCTTGAGGAAACGCCAAACTTTTCCCCAGAGGCTGAACCATTTTACATTTAATGTATGTGGTTTCCAATGTCTCCACATCCTTGCCAACACTTATTATTATCTGGTGTGTGTTTGTGTGTGTGTGTGTGTGAACACAGATTTTGAAATTTCAGTGCTCTTATCTCAGGGGTTTACGGAATTTGTCTTACATTTTTCACTTGCTTGATTTTTTTTTTTGTAATTACAATACTTGGCATATTTCAAGACACACACTTCATGTCATTGAATGCTTTATTGATATATTTTCTCCTAAAAGTATGAAGTCTCACAGAGTGTTCACAGATCTTAATAAAATTTCAAAATATAGTTTAAACAAACATAGTAGAAATTTATTTCAAAGTTGAAGCATCACAGTTGAAATAACATCTGAATCTCTGTACGATTCTCACGCTGAGAGAGAGAGGAAGGTCCCGGTGCCCATCTGCGAGGGTTGATGTGGAGGTGTTTGCTTCCTTGGGTAGGATATTGGGCAAGATGGTTGCTAACGTCTTTTCCAACTACATTTTTAGAATTTGAATATTTATGGAGGACATTATGAGAAAGTACAAAACCCTAGGAATATTGTAATGCATATGGATTTTGCTATCTTGCTACATCAGGGGAGAATGGGAGCTGGTGTCCCAAAATCCAACCAAGATGTGTAGTTGCAAGTCGGAATGCTGAGGGTCACTGCCCCGTGCAGACCCCTGTGATGGGACAGGTAAGTGACTCTCCCAGCTTAACTCCTCTAATTGGTAGCAGCGTTCCAGAGTACCCCCGAGGCTCTGGCTGTGGGTAGCTGGCCCACCTCCTTGGAATCTGCAGCCTCATACATCTGCCAGCAAAAGGGGCCAGGCACATGGTGCCCATACTCGACATGGGCCCCAGCAAGGAGAGGCATAAATGCCTTTGCATCTGGGCCTCCAGCTGTGTGCCACTTGGCCCTATCCTGAAAGCCGCTCCTGGCTCTTTAAGAGGAAACATCATTTCTCCACCATCTTCTCTACCTTTGGCAGACAGACTTACCCAACCCTTCCAGTGGGCACATTTCAGAAAGGAACCTTCTTCTTTGAGGTTGACACTGCCCCAGTGCTCTCCCTGAAGGGGTGACCACAGGAAAGTCCACTTACAATATGGGGCTGCACCTCCCTTTTCCGATGAACAGTGATGCAAATCAAGTGGACCTTTTGGGGTATATACATATGGAATGAGGTTTATTTATGAGTGGGAAGAAACTATAAAGAAGAGTTATTAAGTCCAGGAGGAACTGATTTATGTCATAGTAAAATTCAGACTATAGTTCAGCCACGGGAATGACAGTCTCTGACAGGTGTCTGTGAATAAATCCCCCATCTTCTAAAGCATTCTGTTCTCCTTGCTAGCCACTGGCCAAATTCCTCAGCTGGCTTAACAGTTTGTTCTTCCTGCCTTTCTCCCCCTTTCCCTCCCCTTCATGGGAGGGATGAGAGCCATACTCCCAGCCGGTTTTAAGAAAGCCTTGGGTTTTCATTACCCCGTGCGGCTTTTCAGAGCTTAGAAACTGAGCTGTTTCCCTTCCGGCTGGTGGACACTGGCTAGGAGATCTGAGGAAGCCAGAGTAGGTGTGAGCAGAGATACCTGGCTTCTGTCAATAAACACTCAGAATCACAGCATCCCCCGAGGCGGGAGGCCACAGAGTCCTGCCTTTTAAGATGTTGGCAGGGCCTGTTTAATGAGATCCTGGCCTCCAGCAGCTGTGGCCTCTAAGAAGCTCAGCATGCTCAGATCTTTGGCCAAGAACTCTGCACCCAAGGATGCAACAGTAGCTGTCTGTCCTCTGTGTACACAGACCACTGGGGCTTCTGTAGACTACAGACCTTATCTGCATTCAGGTGGGACACGATGTCTCTTCGGCATCCACTGCAGTGGTTTGTGTCTGCATGTATAATTGCTCAGAAAGCACAGACCAGCTTCTGTTAAACAGAGTTGAGATGCTGAATGCATAACTATGGCTACGAGCCATCTATCTTCCATCTATCTATCTGTCTATTATCTGTATACCAATACCTATTGTCTAACTCTGTATTTGTCTATTAACATACAGAGAAATACAGAGTCCATGACCAAAATCTGATTAAATGAAAACTACGATTAACTAGATTCACTCCTTCCTTATAACCACCTGACACAGCAGTGTTCATTCATAAAAGCAGGGATGAATATCGTATACACAGGCATCCCTTGAGACACCCCTGCAAGCTCACCGTGGTATCAGCTTCTAAAGCTTCCCATCAGCATTCCCAAAGTAAAGGATTAAAAACATTTTCCCCTAGTATCCACTTGTGGAGCTAAGGCTTTTGTGGGTAAGATCAAGAGGTGGCCTTGATGGCCCTGAGTGTCTGATCAAACAATCATGACCCATCCGGGAAGGATGGAAGATCCTGCTTTCTGGAATGGATGGGCAGAGGAGAGCTGACCCCAGGACCTTGTCTTGGCCACAGTAGCTCATCTCTTAGGGTCATTCATACTGCTGTCTCTTCTTCTCTAGCCCAGAAAGCTAACAAACCAACTGCAAATTCTCTTACCCAGAGCTAGAGAAAGATGAGGCTTATCCTGTCCTCTGCTATGTGAAAATGTGTGTGGCTTCAGTGTGAGAGGTTCCTCCCCAGGGAATAAGCGAGACAGAGGACCAGACACCCTGCAGGAAACAAGATGGATAAATCCTCAGATTTCCAGGTCATGATACAGCTTCAGGTCTGCCTTTCTGCTTGGTGCCCTCTCTCCCATCTGTGAAATGGAGCAAATCAAGCAAAATATACCTGATTTCATAAGAACATTCTAGATATTTCTTTACCTCTTGAAATCTCACCCATATTTAATGGATCATCTTCAGTTATTAATCTTCCCTGAATCCCTTCCTGACTTCCCAGGGAAAACTAAACTCTTCTCTTCTTAAGCACTTATATCTCTCATGATCTGTTCTAGAACATGTCACATGCATCTATTTTTCTCTTAAAGCTTCATATGCTTAAGTCTTAATATTCCAGTAAAGCTGAGAGCAGATCCCCTGTCACGAGTACACATCTCAGAGTCCCCCAGGGCTCCTACGTCACAGCTGGAGATAGATGGAATGAATGAAGGTTCCAGAAACACATGCTGGTGGGCATGGATCCTGATACCTTTCCCAGATTGTCAAATGTCTAAAATTCATCAAACAGTCCCCAGTCTTCTCAAGACAGCCCTGGTTCTTCCTGGTGTGAATTCTTCCTGGCCAGAAGCCGTCATGGAAGACGGGGATTAGCACTGTTGTGTTTGCTCTGGTGCATCTCTGCTGTGGTTCCTGAGACAGGCTCTTGCGTGGAGGGTTCTAGTCACATTGAAAAGGCTCACGAGGCTGAAATGCAGTGAATGAGGAGGGGAGAATGGAGGAAGAGGAGGGCAGGGAGTTGCCAGGATCCAAACCATGGTGGGCTTGGGATTGGAGTCTAAGTATTTGAAAGCCACTGGAAGATTTTGAGCAGGTGAGTGATACAATCACACTTAGATTTTGAAAACAACTCTCAGGTCCTGTCTCTTTTGCTCCTTCCCAGTCCTTTTGGCTCTGGCTGGCTCAGGGGGACTGGGGGGCAGGAGGGCAGCAGCCCCTTCTGCCCACCACGCCCCCTCTCACATCCTTCTCCCCACAATGCATGGTCCACCAGGCACAAGAACGACGCTCTGTGGATACGGTCAGTCCCAGCAAAACCATGATGCTAACTCAGTGTGTTTTCTATCTCATTTTTTGTTTGTTTGCATTTTTTTTTTTTTTTTTGGATAGCATTCACTCATCCTCTCCACATATACAAGGTCATTGAACAGTTTTGAATTATTTCCTTTAGAAAGGGAAGCTCTTGATAAATTCATGCGCACTATGTTATCAGAGACAACATGGATAACCAACTAGGTAGATAGAGGGTAGAACGGACTGAGTGTTTGGATTTTAATGCAGGTTGCCTAGAAAGGGCAGCAAGGAAACAGAGAAATGTGTCTTACAAGGAGAAAGTCCCAGCACCACAGGGGGGCTGCAGGGCTACCTTTTGCGTGGTCAGGGTGCCTGTGCCCTCTGCTGGCGAGCGTGCGCCGCTCCGGCAAGGTGGAGTTGGAACAGACCTCCCCACCGGGGCCAACGGAGGCTCCTGCATCCTGAAGACGCGGCTCTCTCGTCACTCAATAACCCAGTGGCCTGGCAATCTCTCCCCTTCAGCACCGGCAGGGACAACATTCTTTAGAGGTGAAAGTACAGTTTAATTTCTAGGCTCACCCAGGCGTGGACCGGGCTGCATACGACCCGATAATGAAATATGGGTGGTGCATATTTGATAACGTGCGGAGCGTGCCTGGCACGTGGCTGGGAGGGGGTGAGTGCATCCCCACGGAGGTCTGCATCCCCGTCTGCGGGGAGCGGGGGTGAGGGCTGGTGGCCGTGTTCAGATAAGCCAGGACTGCGCTTCCCGCGTTCCTCATGTCCTCTTGGCAGCGAGAGACCTTCACTCCTGAACAAATGTGGAGGGAGGGGGAAGAGAGAACAGAAAAGCAGAAAAGAACCACGTCTCCCCCCCACCCCCCACATGCTCTGCTCTAAACTGAGATCCTACAGAGAATGGTATTTCTCCCACTGCGGTTTCCCAGTGACAATGGGGTCAAAGAAAGCATTTTTCAAAAAGAGCTTCTTTTCTCAATTTATGGCAGCGCATCCAGTAGCAAGCAGCAAAATGAAATAGGTCTCTGTTATCTCTCCCCCAAAAAGAGACAGCCCGTACAAGGGAAGGAGATAATTCCCGTCTGGCTTTTATATGTCTCATAAAACGCATTGTGCAGGCATGTAAAATATACGGGCCGGGCAGACATACGAGGTGGAGGAAGGTACAGCCCCTGGCTCCTCGTGCTTTGGGGGCTGACAGACGGCAAAGCAGAGAGCTTTCTTTTTTTTTCCTCTTTCTTTTTGAGAACAAGTATGATAACAACTGAGAATGTAGCCCTTGTGTTGACTTTCCACTGCAGATGAAAGCTGGGAGGTGAAGAGAAATAATGATGATGATGATGATGATGATGTAGGGAAATAATCATTATAAAAATGCTTCTTTTTTCACTTTGTTGATCCACGTTTGGGCTTTTCAACTTGCTGGCATCCAGCTTACAACTTGTTGAGTGCTTGGGAGGTGGAGCCACCTCTTCCTTAGAGCAGTGGTCCCCAACCTTTTTGGCACCAGGGACCGGTTTCACGGAAGACAATTTTTCCACGAACTGGCGGGGTGGTGGTGGGGGGATGGTTTCGGGATGATTCAAAGGCCTTACATTTATCGTGCAATTTATTTCTATGATTAAATTACATTGTAATACATAATGAAATAATTATACAATTCACCACGATGCAGAATCAGTGGGAGCCCTGAGCTTGTTTACCTGCAACTGTTGCCCCCACTGATCTGACAGGAGGTGGCGCTCACGAGTGCTACAATTTCCCTGTGGGGCCTTCCCCAAACTCAAGCTCTTCCCTCTAACATGGAGACAATGGCAGCCCCCAATGTACAGGGTGTGGTGGGAGCAGCTGTGATCCTGTGTGCAAACACGCCTTCCACACGCCAAAGGCCTGTCCCTGCGCCCTCCTTCCTCTGCATCTCAGCGTCTTTCTTCGGGTCTACCGACTTCCGCTCCCCCTGGAGCTCCGAGGAGGAGCTGTCCCTCCATCTGTCGTGCTCCTACCACTGAGCTGTGTCCCGCTTCCCTTTAACACACAGGATCTCCCTGGCTTCTGTCTCTGCCTACGCACACACTCAGATCGCTCCATCCTTAAAGTCTCTTTCCTCAGAACCGCTGTTCTCTTAAGCTATCATTTAAGGTCTCTCCTTTCCTTCACTGACAGACTTGTGAAAATGTAGGATTCTTTTTCTGCATCATTTTCTCTCCAGCCCTCACCCCACCTCCTTAATCATTGCAATGCAATGTCTATACTCTACACTAAGGTGCCGATGGCCACCAACCACTGGCCAAGCAACAGGTCTCCTTCACCCCCTCCGCAGGGTTCAACACCATTGTGCTGTCCTCTCGATGGCAGTCAGTGCAGCATGTTGGCTGTGTCACCTTTCACCACCTGGGGTCTCCAATGACACCTCTACACAGATGTCAGGTCTCTATGTGGCACTAAAAACTGCTCACTGTATATATGCATTTATTTACCATGAGGCACTCTCACACTCAACACACCTGGCTGGAGCCATCACCCCTTTTCCTCCCTTTGTGTAACAGTCAGGATGCTTTTGGCTGCAGGTAATGGAAGGCTGAACTAAAAATAGCTTTCATAGTCATGACATTTTATTACTTTACTCACCAATACATGTGGGAACAAGGTAGTTCTGGGTTTAGTGTATTTAGTGGCGTCAAGGAACCAGGTTCTTCCCATCTGTTTATTTTTCCATCCTGAGGGTATTGACTTGATTTTTTTGACTGGTTCCCCTTTGGGATCTGAGACAACCACAGCCTTTCCAGATGATGTGTGAAGATGCAATATCAAAAGGCAGGAAAAGGGACTGTTCCTCTTTGAACAGCTCTTTTAAAGAGCTGGGGAAATCTATTCCGGTTGACCTCCAGGATAACGCATGTCTCATTGGATAGAATCATATTATATGCCCTGTCGGAACCGCTCATTGGCGAGAGGAATGGAAAAACCGTGATTGCCGAATCTCACCGCAAGCACTATGATGTTGGTGCTCTGTGATGTTGGTGAGAAAGAAGTGGAGGAGTGAGATGACCATTGGGTCACCCAAGAGGGCTCCCCGTCCTTGCCGTCTCCTTAAACCACAACCCCTCTCAGGTTGCCATTCCTGCTGGTGGTGCCCACACCCACCTCCTCTCTTTCTCCTTCTCTGTTCCAGCCACTCAAGGTTACGCCCATTTCCTGATCTCAACACACAGAACTGTGCTGCTGTTCTTACACTGCCCTCCAGACCTGGAAACTGGTACTTGCTTTTATTGTCTGCCAATATTTCATCAGAGATGTAGCCCCGGGGGGAGTAGGGAGAGGCAGGCATCGTGGCTCAGGCCACCTCCTTGGAATCGCCCCTCTATGCCGGGCATCCTTCTTTCATGGCTCCATTGCATTCTTTCTGTTCAATTCTTCCGTGGACTGTGTTTTCTCTGAGGGCAGGAAAACTGCTGATTAACCTCTATACTCCCAGTGCTTAACACAGCGTCAGCACATAACGGTTTCCAATAAGTGTCTGGGGGATGGAGGAATGAGTACACGGGTTGAATATAGACAGCTGTGCCTGATTAGTTACGGCCCCACTGTGCCAGGTCAGCCCACTCCCCACGCCCAACACAGAGACGCAGCCTTCATGGAGGGTTCACAGGCTATTCGGATCGCTGGGCCCAGGAAGACACCCAGCTCCTCCAAACCTGTCTCAGGAAGAACAAAGTAGTATTGGAGAACAAGATCTGTTTGGGATGAAGCTTATAAGTGAAAGACAGGCCGGAAGGTGGCCTAGTAAGGTTATTTTTATCCCCCGTGAAGTTCATTCTCACCAATATTGTCTGAGGTCAGAATCCTTAGGAAAACCCTTCCAACTGCTGTGGTCAATTGGTGTAAGCCATGGAGTATCTTAGCCGTAAGGAAACCTATGAGAGTAAGTGGGTTTTAATCTAAGCAGCATTAACAATACTATGTCGGGTGCTTCAGAAGAGGCAGTGCCTTGATGGAGGGCTGGCCCCTGCCCAAGTTTCTGAGAAAGGTGTGCAATGTCTCTGTGCGTCCTTATGCCCCGAGCTGTCCCCCTGCTGGAACACGGGCCCTGTGCTCCTGGCAGGGGTGGGATGGACTGTGAAGCAGGGGTGGAAGTCATCTGGCAGCTCAGCAGCCACCCTGGGGAGTGGCCCGCCTGTGTTTATTCAGCCACATTGATGAGAGTTTCTGCAGGTTAGGCTGAAGGCACCTGTGAGGCCCCCCCGCCCCCCGCTCCGCCCTTGGTGGCTATCTGCAGTTTGCACGCTGTCCGCTGGCCAGCCAGCCAGCCATGCCTGCTGTGACAGAGCCCAGGGCCGTCAGTACTAACGGCACAGGCACACCGCAGCAGCCTATATGGGAAAGAACTGTGGGGACCACATTGCCTTTAAAGTTTGCTGCCCCCATGGTGGGCACTTAAGGGCTAACGCCACACACTCCAGCTTCCCGGTACACTGTGTTTGGCTAAAGCAGTGCAGAAAATCTAAGAATCACTCAGGTGGCACCGAACAAGTCTACAGGCAGGGAATTTTGCCTTCAGTCCCCTTCCCACACCTACCAGGTCAGTAGTACACTTTATCTCTCCTGAAACTCCATCTCTCCTCCCCATCCCGCAGGCACTCAGCCGTCTCACCTGGCACACTGCTCTCAGCAGAGGACCTGATTTCATCACTACACCTGAGCAGGGTTGAAGCCTCTCTACATATCACACCTCCCAGGAACATGTGCCAATTAAATCTGGTACAACTTGGAGGATGAAAGACATAGCTCCTTATTCCGGTTTCAAACTTCAGTGATAGACGTACTCTACAAGCACACACACACACATGCACACACGTATGTACACACACACACACACAGGAGCAACATTTAAAGTCTGGTGTTTTATAGCCTTTGATCCTCGCAACACCCACACGAGACAGAAGCGATATTCTTAGCACCTTCATTTTTCAGGAAAAGAAACCGAGGTTCAAAGGGGCTCCGTGATTCATCTAAGTCGCAGCGGGAACCCAGACAGGGTTCCTACAATCCCAACCTCGGCATTTCATAGTTTTGTGACTTTGAGTGGGATGACCGCATTGGGAAGAGAGTCCAGTGGCCAATAGTTGGTAAATGTCCCCACTTCTCCATACTATCCTCAAAGTGACAAGTATGGGTGTGGCCTTACCTTCCTCTGATATCTCAATAAGAATACTGCTAGGTGCAGTCAGTGGTCAGCCAATTCCAAAGGATTTTTTCTCCCTAAACCAGCCAAGCTCTTATCAACCTTTTAGGGCAAAGGGATTTTCCTTCCCCCTCTGCATCTACATTTGGTTTCTCAGCATCAGAGCCCAGTGCTCCCACTTGCTCCCAGTTTGCAAGACCCTCTTGCTATCTTTGTCCTCTCTGTGCAGCCTGTCCAAAGACCAGGTGAGAAAGGGCATGGCCACGGCTGGGCATCTCTCATTTTCACTGGGCTTGAGTAATGGTGCTTGCAAATTGCTGGAGGCAAACAGGGAAAAGCAAAGAAAAAGTTCTTTTGGAGGCAGAAACAACCGGAGAAATATTGTGATATTGTGCTCCGTGAGACAGATAAGAAGGGGAGCTGTTTATTCCCCTGGTGGCGAGAGGCCCGGCTTCCAGGCAGATAAATCTTTGCTGGTAATACAGTACTTAAACCAGAACCGACACCTTTTTATATCAACTGCAGAGAATTGCTTTTGCGAGGCTCTGATACAAAGGCTGCAGCAGCTCGTTCTTGCATATCAATTGCTTGGCAGCCTGTTGCTTATCTTAGTCCTGCCCTGGAGGCAGCAGCCCCTGGTCTCCATGTGGCATCGGAGTCTGAAAAGCGCAGGGAAGGAGGGACGACCCCACACCTAAAGGACGAAGCGTGGGTGGAGTTGGGCACAAGCACGGCCATCTTGCCCACAGCCTCTGCCGGGCGCTGGGGCCACTGAGGCAAAAGGGCTAAAATGATTTTCACCTTTGTTTGTTAATCAACCACTGACACATACTCACTGCAGATGAGTTAGATTATACCGAGGAGCAAAAAGAAGAAAAGAAAAACTGCCCATGTTTTGTTGTCTATCCCTCCAAGGGCAAATAGATATAATGTATATAGACATATCCACTTTTAATAAAAATAAAATCATACTGCTACGGCCGGGACGTGTGTGCTCCCCTCCAGCCAAATTTCTATGTTGAAGCCCCAGCCCTCATGTGACTATATTTGGAGAGAGGCACCTTATGGAGGTAATTAAGGTTAAATGAGGTCATAAGGGTGGGGCCCAGATCTGATAGGATTAGTGTCCTTATAGGAAGAGACACCAGAGCTCTCTCTCTCTCTCTCTCTCTCTCTCTCTCTGTCACTCCTTCTCCCCATCCCCATGTGGGGACACAACAAGGAGGTAGCCTCTACAAGCCAGGAAGGGAGCCCTCACCAGCAGCTGAATAGGCTGGCACCATGATCTGGGACTTCCCAGCCTCTAGAACAGTGAGAAATAAATCTGTCCTTTGAGCCACCCAGTTTCTGGTGTTTCATGGCAGCTCAAGCTGACCAACAAATAGACATGACCTGGACTTGGCTGGACCTGGATTCCCCCCCCAACCCTATTTTCTGATGGTCCCTAGGAAAGATCTCCTTGCCCATTGTTCTGGGAATCAATGGCGTCTTTCCCAGCCCAGGTCATGGTCCCCTTATGCCACCCCTGACCTCTCTGCCCTCTTCTGAAGCACCAGCTCTTTCCTGGGATAACACACCACTTGTAGCACAGACCCTGTGGCTGTGGGTACTTGGCTAAGCTGGAAACCTACATTCCCTGCCAATCTATAGCTTCCTTCCCAAGCAGCTGCCACCGCACAATGGAATTAACATAAAACACAACTCGGCAGAGGCACATTTAATTTACAGTGATTATACTATCTATTATACAACAAAGTTTTAAGTACTGTGAGCTCCCCGGAGAACAGGGGGAAAAACACATGTGTAAAAAAGAGCCCAACCCTCTCCAAAAATCACATGACAGAAGAATCTCAGCAACGAAATACAATTCATGGCATAATAAATAGTATATTTCAAAGTAGTTAACATCTCTCAATTTTCTATTTCATTCCCATCAGGAACTCGGTTTATTTCTGGTGGAGGGAAAAAATATATATATACCTCAACAAATTTAGATTCGGAGAGACAATTAGAGCTGAAGGGGGTTCTTACAGGAGAATGTTCCGGGGGGATGTTGGGTGATTTCCAACCAGATGGAGCAGCAGTGCTTTGCTGGTGCACTCTGGCCAGTGCTGGGCACCTCATCCTTGCCCTGAGGGGGACTCTAAGCCTCAACAAGACAGAGATGCACACACTTCCTGCATCCTAACTTTAATTCCCAGGCCAGGGGGCAGCAGCTAATGCTCTCCGGTTTCCCCTCACCCTCTAAGGCGTCCTCCGTGTGAGATGGTCAACGGGGATGGCACAAAGAACAGGAGCTCTGATGCTGCCCAGTCCTGATTCCACTAACCCTAGGACCACTGTGGGGCTCAGTTATCTCATCTGTAGAATGGGCACGACACCAGCCTCCTCAGACTTGCTGTGAGAATTTGATGAGATTTCATATAGTAGCTAGCCGAGTGTCTGGTATATAATAGGAGCTCAGGAACTGCTTATTTCTTTCCTGTTACCTCTCTGCTATCAAACGCTCACCTTCTGGAATAAATGGAGAGGCAATGCCTTTCCCAAAGGAATTGTCATGGAAAACGGGCTGCTAGGGCGTTCTGGGAGATCTTGGAGACAAGAGCATCTCTTGGGCAACCTTCAGTAGCCCCTGAACCTTGAAGGTACACCCCAGCCTGGAGGCATGTGGCGGTCTGAACCCATCTGGAAGCAGGGACCAGACTCCGTGGCTTCTGGGATGGAAAAGTCCCATCCCAAGCCCCACAGGGCCATGGTCTAGTAGGAGGGCTAGGTCTGCAAGCAGAACAGCGTGATGGCTTTAAACTGGAAGGGAGAACAAACTATAGTGATGGCGCCGAAGAAGGAGTCGCCAGCCCTTTGGCTCCCAGAGGAGGTAACGTGTGCGATGTGCTCCATCACACCTGGCACACGTTTTGGGGACAGCACATCGCTCTAGGTTTCAAGGGAAGGAGGACAGGTTTCCATCCTCTTCATAGCTTGTTTAACAAAAATTTCATTGCCAAGATGACGTTTATGGAATTCCGTGCAACACTTGGGCAGACCCCAGACCAGACAAGGAGTCCGTGCCAAGCTGCACAAGCCCCTGTCCCTGTCTTGCAGAGTGTGCATTTCAGACAACGTGCAGAGTGAGGCATGTGCCGGCATGCGGGGGTGCAAAAGCACAAACTCTAGTGCCTCTCTCGGAGCGGAGGGGCGTGTTTCAGCTGAATGAGACAGGTCAATGTGGGAGGGCTGCAGGCAGAGGTGTGCCTGGTCCCAATCCTCATGCTGTCCTCTGCACTGACTCTCCTGGGGTCCCACTTCCTGGGGGATGGAGACCTCTTCATCATTCTCTATGGGCTGTGACTTCCATGAGACTAGAGACAGTTACTTAATCCATAATCATTCTCTTCTACATTACATGAGAGAAGCCGGTATCAGCCAGTCCACATGGAATTGCTGTGCACTTTGTATGTGCCCAGCCCCTGCAGAGCTGACGCTGTAAGGAATGCAACACGATAACCATGTACAGTAATGAACAGTTTACGGAGCATTTTGTTCTATATTTTAATATACAATCTTCACAACAGACCTGTAAGGCAAAATCTAGGTATTAGCAGGAATATAATCTTATGTGTTACTTTCATCTTCATTATTGCAATCCTCCTTATACAGAAGGAATCCACAAGCCGCATTCACTGGTAATGCCATAAAGCCAAGTCTTCCGATTCTAAATCCCGTGCTCTTTTCCCAATTCCATTCTGCCTCTTACAAACAGAAGCCGGCGGAGGTATGGTGTTTGAAGATTATTGCTGAAATATCTAGAAAGGTATGTTATATGAATTCCAAAAATCTTGCTGACCCCTGGGTTGCATATATAAATGAAAGGGGAAATAAATCATCCTTCCTGCTACGAAAGCTCCAAACTCCAAACGTTTACTCATCCTAATGAAGTGCCAACACAGCTGTGTGGGTCAACCTTTATGTTGGCCTGACCTTACTCCTCTTTCTCTCTGTTCCTTCCTTTCCTCCATCCTCTACAAAGTTGTTAGCTTTACATAAAAGTGAAGCCTGGCCCCTTCTCTCTAATTTTTTTTTTCTATTTCTATTTGACCCCTTTCTGCTCCACCAATTGTTACCCTCATGTGCCTAATGAGACTCTCAGGTCCTCAGGGGATGTCGGGGTGTGGGTCCAAAGATGGGTGTAGAGTCTAATCCACACGATCTCTGTTGTCATGGTCAATCAGAATAGATTGTATTTCGAAGTATGCCATTTGGCTTTGTACAATTACAATGATATTTTTCCTGATTCTTCTCCAGAGTGAGGGGAAAAAAATCAACAATTATCATTCAGCTCACCTGCATTGGGCACCGAGAAGTCTCACCCTAGGAGATTCTCAGAACTTGGCCCTTGTCTCTGGCTGGGATTTGGTCCTGGTCTCCAGGAAGCTGTTGGGAGACCATAGGTCTGAAGCGAATGAGACAGGCTTGGATAGCGGAAGTGGGGCTGGAGGTGATGGGAATATTGGGGATTTTAAATGTAGAAAATATATATTGTAGTCCAGCTTGTTGACAAGTTTTATCTAAGAAATAAGGAAGAAGAAAAAGAAGACCTCAACATGTAAAGCCCACTAGGGTGTCAGAACCACTTATCTGAATGATGTGTCTGGGGGGGAAAAAGCCAGTTTGGCAAAAAGATAGTAAGTCCAGAGGTGGAGCAGACCTGCATTGGCCCCGTGGTCTACTGTTTCCATACTTATATGTGCCTGGTACACTTTGGGGATTCAGTAAATGTTGAAAGTAAATAAAAAGGAAGTAAGGAAGAAGGAGGGAAGGAAGGAAAGAAGGAAGGAAAGATTATCTCATGAAGACTTGGACATGTCATGTTAGAATAAGAATGGTAAAGCATTTGCTAAAATGCTGCCCCCTCAAAAAGGAAGCCCCACAGACATGCACATTTTTCTCCGGCACAAATGCTAAAAGGCAGCCAGACACTGCACATTCTCATCTCTGTGCATTTGTTCTGCAGAAAAGAGATTGGTGCAGAAGACCTGTTCAGGTATCTTTCGTTTTCCGAAGCCTGTTCTTCATGTCAAATGTTGCAAAAGACAGAGAGGAGCATGGGGAGGCAGGAGAGAGAAGCTAAAAGAAATGGAGAGAGAAAGAGGGGGTGAGACGAAAGGGGAGATGAGAAAAGCATGGTGCAGAAAAAGAGGTGGGGGGAAAGGGCAAGAGACATGGGGGAAATCAAGAACGGTCAAGGGAGGGGGAAAGAAAGGAAAGCGATTTGGGGGGAGGGAAAATATGGTTACATTCTAAGCATGTTGCCACTGCTGGTCTGTGGGTGTTGCCAGAGGAGAGGAGGGGTCCAGGCCGTTGTGTGACTATTATTATATAATTAAGTCTAATAACAGTAATTCTCTGGGAGAGGTCGCTGCCTGCTTTGCGGATGGAATCTGATTTGATGAGACTGTCCCTCCTCCTATCTGTGCTGCCTGACGGGGGTTGGGGGGTGGGGGAGCCCCGTGAGGAGGAATGAAAGGAACAGAGGATGAGTGGACTTGTCCCCTCCAGCTTTCTTGAATAGAGGCTGCTCCAGACCCAATCACATTCGATTATTCCCGTTTGCGATTCTCCCAGCCACAGCCTTGTCTCTCCATTAATTATGGCGATTAGCTCGAACTATTGTTGACGCTGATGAGACTTTGGGCAACGTGTCTGTGCTGCTCATGGGTCGGTGTTCGGAAGGGGAGGCAGGCTGGGGGAGGTGAGGGGGTGCCAGGGCTTTGTCCAGATTGGGCAAGTGCAGAGGTGAGAGCTGCACTTGCTTGGGCTGGGGAGGAAGGAAGGTCACTGGCCGTGGGCTGCTCTTACGCACCTGTCCAACCTTTGCCCACTGTTGACTCTTCTCCCCTCATTTTTCCCTGTGGACACTGCACATTCCTGTCTCTGTGCATTTGTTTATGGTGTCCCCTCCCTCTGGAATACTCTCCCCCTGTCCTTCCCCCAGTTCAAAGCCAAGAGATCTTTAGGGCCCTGCTGGTGATCCCCCTTCCCCCAAGAAGCCTTCCCTGACTACTCCGATTATCTCTCTCTACTTTGAATTTTGTTATTACTGTTGACTACCTTGGTTAAGGACTTAGGGTTAGTAAAACCTACCTTCAAGCCCCAGTTCTGCGATTTCTAGTTGTTTGACCTTAGACAAGTTACTCTGCAAGCCTGTTTTCTCATCTTTATATCATTGAAATTATAGGATCTCCAAGGGAAATTGTGAGCAAAACTCATGTCTGATGTCTCTTCTATCCAATTTTGCTCAATGCTGAGAACTAGATTACACTTAATAAATCCTCAGAGATTGATCAAAGAACAGAGATTTCAGTAACTAATGGTGAGAAATTTTTGGAGATAATAACTTTGGAGGTGAGAAGAGTTGGGATAGAAAAAAAAAATGTAAGCGATTCAAATGGGAACTGCTATCTCATTGCTGTTAGGAAATCCTGGAATTGTGTTTTCCTCCACTCTGCTTATTTTGAACACCCACCGAGGAGAAAAGGGTGGTGCAGTAGTTAGAATAAGTTGTGTTGGGACAAGAAAGTCTTACTCAGAGTTGGCCTTTGGCTACCACTAAGCTTTGGATTCTTGCTGTTTTTTTGGACTCTGGGTTCATACTTGGAAAGTCAGAAAAGGATAATAAGAGAAATAGAATCTTCCTTAGAGGTATGGTGCAAGAGGAAGATAATAACTAAAAAGATGACATTTAGGAACTATAATTTATTGAACATCTATGTACCTAGCACTGAGAGTGGCTTTCAGAAGCCATTAGAGAGGGAAGTTGGTGTCCAGAAGGATGTGGTCAGTTTTGTCAAATGCTTCATGAATAATTTAACACGGGGACTGAGGAAGTTGTCCCTTGGCCTGGTCTGGTCCCAGGCCAATGAGAGAGTCACAGACAATTCAACTCAGCTGTAGAGTCAGGTTGTTATGGCACAATAACAGAGGGTACCCTCCTGCTTGACAATAAACTTGGGAGCAGAGAAGTCAGGATGCTTCCCGATCCAGGAGCACCTACTGCTCTCGGCCTCCGTGATTTCCCTCTGCTTTCTCTGGCCAGTGCTAGAAGAGATATAGCAAAATCTTGTTTTGAGTTGGGCAGAACACTGGAGCGCTTCACGCACTAAGAAGACTTAGGGTGTGAGAGCAGCATGACTATCAAGTCGTAGCTGTGGGTTCTAGACGACAACAGAAGTTTGAGAAAGGAAAGCCTGACCTTGAATGTATGTGAAAAAGATTTTTGCAAATGGAAAGGCACTCCACTAGTGTTGTCATTCCTGTCAATAGTGTTGACGTTGACGGAGCCGAGACAGCCTGCGCCAAAATAGGAATGCAAGGAACCAATGGAAGTCCAGACCTCTTGCTTCTCGGGACCTCTTCCAACAATCACACTTCTTCCCCATTTTGAGGTCTGGCTGTACCAAACCAAGGTGTTCACTGATATGTCAGTGCCGGAGCCCACACTCCCAGGAGGGGTGAGGAGTGCACGTGAACTGGACAGACGGAGTGGGACCCAAGCAGGGCGTCTTGCCTGTCTGAAATGCTCCCAGCTGCCGAGCAAATCCAAGACACCAGTCCGTCTTCATACAACATCTTTCTTATTAGTAATGTACAGGCTGCTATTGATCTCCGATACCTAAATCTTACCTCTCTATGAATAAAAAATGTAATAAGATCTCAGAAATAAGCTAAAGACCACTGCCTGGATCTAAATGACAAGGATAAATTACAGTACACTGCAAAAGACTGAGAAATGTTAATGGCTGGCGGTCCCAGTCACTCACTAGCTGGCTTGGGGCAACTCAGAACTAGAGTGGCCGGGGAGCCGGCAGAGAAGATCGCTGATCCCGGGCCCTCTGTGGCCTGCAGGACAGCACCAGATCCATCACTGTCAAAGGCCCTGTGATGACAGTAGTCAGACTCCTTTGGCTTGACGTTGTTTCTTATTTCCACTTTTATTGGTGTGAGTGTGTTAGGGGCGGGGGGGGGAGGGATTATAGCTTTTCCACTTTCAGTGGGATTTAAGATGTCATATAAAATTAAGTGTGATATAAAATGGGAAAATTAAACAGTAAAATATCAAAGAGAATGGTGAAATAGACATTGGCAAGCACCTAAGATAAGTTACCTGCTCTATCTGGAAGTGAGTTGAGCTCTGTGTTTCATTGCATCTAAAACATATATATATAGTGGGCCGAAGGTTGTGTCTCTATGTTCTGGTCTTATTTTCAGTAGTACTTTACTCTCTTTTCTTCATATGTCCCACTGTGGTCCAACCCAGAATTTAGGTGCATGGCTTGGCTTTGATGGTGGGAGTGGGGCTTTCAGGATGTTTGCCACGTGCAAGTGACCATGCAATGAATGTCACCAAGACACTCTCGGTCAGCTCAGCACATGCTGAAATTCAGTGTTACCACTGCTTCCAGAGGAGAGGGTACACATTTAAAGGATTAAGTGACCTTTTCCAGGTACAGCCTGTTTTCACGTTCCCTTCCTGATTTCCACTCCCAGGAAAGCAATTCTTAGCCGCCATTTTGACCCTGGAATTTTGAGGGCATTTCCATTTTGGTAGACATGCTCAGTGGCCCAGATTCCATCTGTCTCTCTCCTCTCTCTCACCCTCCACCCCTCTCTGTCTCACTCATTTTTGGGTCCCCCATCCCCTTCAAAGACCCACATATTCCAGCTGTTCTTTTTCACTGCCCCCTTCCCTGCACCAGACCACTGTGCCTCCCTTCTGAATTTCTGGTGTTGTCACAGGTAAAGGGAGCACTGAACCAGGAGTGTCTATTACTCTGTACCCACAGCATCTGTTGCTGGTATCGTTAACTCGCTTTATGACCTTGGACAGCTCTCTCCTCTTACGTTCTGGACAGGAAGGTGAAGACTTCGGACTGGATAATCGCTAAGGCCCTTCCCAGCTCTAAGACACAGGCTCTCACCTTCTCCATTTCCTTGAAATTGCTCTTTCAAAGGTTACAATTATTTTCTAATTGCAAATCCAATAACTTTTCTCAGTGATCAACCTACTTGACCTTTGGGGCAACATTTAATTATTGATTTAGTTTTCCTTCTTGAATCTCTGTGCTTCCTTTCATTTCTTGGCACCCGGTTCTCTTGCTTACTTAAGAATTCTCATCTGACGCTCTTCCCAAATCCTCCGTTTTCTCTTCCACATCACCAAATATCAGAAAATCATAGACTGTCTACAGAATATTAAAACCAAGAACAAAGCAAAAGAAAAAAATAGAGAACTAAGAATTCCGTATCTCCAAGAGTTAGCATTCATATGTGAGGGTCACAAAAAGTTATTTTTAGATGTGGTGCAGAAATTTTACCACCAATTTATCTCTTATGAATTAAAATTACCCAGCGAATTGAGGAAATAATGAATAATGATAAATGGAAATGAATGAAATGATTAAAATCATAGTTGTTTTAAAATAGAATTACCAATGAGCAATAAAACTAAGTAAATATAGAATTATATAATTAATTGCTATAGCTATGAGATGTAATACAAATGTCAAAAAGTCTGTTCTTATAAGAGAAGATACACTATATGAATAATAATTTAGTGGAGAGTGAAAAAAATAAGAGCAGGCTAAGTTTTACATAGAACAAAGTTAATAGATTTAGTTTTATTATTAATATTGATAATAAAGACAATTCATTTAATTATTTTAAACATTAAAATTATATAGCCCAAATGTATTATGCATATCAGCAAAATCATAAGAATGGGGAAAAGAGGAAAAATAATCAAAAGGAACCTTAAGGAAGTAAATTCAATGATGCATAAAACAAGATAATGGAAGATAGATAAAATATATTAGTCTGCAAAATCATTGTTAGGAAGTATGAATTTATATGTAAAACATACAGACGTAAAACTATTATAATTAAACATAAGAGAAAACCATCAAGACCTGGGAGTTCTTGGATATGAAGAGTTCTTAGATATGATGCCAAAAGAATGATCCATAAAACATTGATAAATTCGACCTCTTCACATTAGAAACATTTGCTCTGTGAAATGCCCTATGAAGGGGATAACAAAAGAAGCTGCAGACGGACAGAAAATATTACCAGGCCACTCATCTTGCAACGGCCTTATATTTGGAATACACATAAGAGGCTCCAAATGCAACAGTAAAAGACACAAACACTGAAGAGGAGATCTGGATGGAAAATAAGCACATGAAAAGATGTTCAATGTCATTCATCAGTAGGGAAACACAAATTAAAACCAAAAGATATCACTACATACCTATCAGAATGGCTAAAGTTAAAAAAGAAAAAAAGATAAGATCAAATACTAGAAAGGATGCAGAGAAGGTGGATCTGGTGGGAATTGCTGGTGGGAACGTAAAATGGTCTAGCCACTCTGGAATACAGTTTGGCAGTTGTTTATAAAACTAAGCATGCACTTATAATACAACCCAGCAATTGCACTCTCAGGCATTTTTCCCAGAGACATTAAAACTTATGCTCACACAAAAGAACTGTGCATGAACATGAATAGCCACTTTATTTGTATCAGCTAAAAACTGGAAACATACTAATGTCCTTCAATGAGTGAATGGTTGAACAAACTCTGGTATATCTACACCATGGAAAACTACTCAGCATTAAAAAGGAACAAACTGGGCCAGGTGTGGTGGTTCACGCCTGTAATCCCAGTACTTTGGGACGCTGAGGTAGAAGGACAACTTGAGGCCAAGAGCTCGAGACCAGCCTAAGCAACATAGCAAGACACCAGTTCTGCAAAAAATTAAAAAAATAAAATTAGCTGGGTGCAGTGGTGTGCACCTGTAGTCCTAGCTACTTGGGAGGCTGAGGCGGGGGATAGGTTGAGCCCAGGAGTTTGAGCTTGCAGTCAGCTATGATCATGCCACTGCACTCCAGCCTGGGTGAGAGAGCAAAACCTTGACTCTTAAAAAAATAAAATGAAAAGGAACAAACTAGAATGGATCTTAAAGGTATTATGCTCAGTGGGAAAAAAAAGCCAATTTTAAAAGGTTACATAGTATATTATTCTAATTCTTTAACATTCTTAAGATGACAAAACTATAAAAATGGAGAGCAGATTAGTGGTTGCCAGAGACAAGGGTGGGGTTGGGGAATGAGTCTGACTATGAAGGGTAGCACGAGGAAGTTCCTTTGTGTTGATGGGACAGCTCTGCATCCTGACTGTGGTGGTGGCTCACAAATCTATCCATGGGTCAAATTGCATAGGACTGTGTAACACATGCACACACACACCACACACACACACACACACACACACACACACACAAATGAATGCATGTAAAATCTCATAAAATTTTAAAAAGGTTTGGAATCTAGTATTGTACCAACACCAATTTCCTAGATTTGGTTGTCCTACCATTGTAGAAGTTGTCACCGTTGGAGCAAGCTGGGTGAAAAATTTAAGGGACTTCCTGTAAGTCCATAATTATTTCAGAATTTTTAAAAAGTTAGAAATAAAAATGTACGTGCATTTCCTTGCTCTTTCAGCTGAGAGTGCACAGAAGCAATGATACCTCAGAGCAGCAAGCACACCCAGTATCCATATCTTGGTTTCCAATATCATTCTTCAGAAAAAAGAACCAGAGCTTCTGGAGAAATGGTTGATTTTAGGATCGAGGCATAAAATATACACAAGATGAGTCTGTAGCACCTTATAATGCCAGAAAAGAAATGCTAAAGTAACCATCAAATAAAACAATGAAAAGTTTATGTCAAAGGGACGTGGGAGCCAACTGAAAGAGCTCTAAATGGACAAAACTGTAAAACTCGGAGCAACAAAATAAATAAAATAATATTGGATTCAACCCAAAGTATAAAATAAATAACCCATGAATAAATAAATAAATGGAGGAGAATAGACAAATGGCACGCGTAGAAGAATTCCAATTAATTTATGTAGATACTCCACCCTCAGGGTGGTGAACCATACCTCCCCGATCCTTGCGTATGGGCTGCACATGGAGACTTAATTCCAAAGAATATGGGGTGGAAAAAGGGACAAAAGAGTGACTTCGTGGTGGAGAAGCCTGACAAACACTACTTCAGCCAGGTGACCCAGGTTAGTATCAATAGTGACAAGTCATGCTGATAGTATGCATCCTTGATGTGATGTGACGACAGTGGCACTTTGCCTCTGAGGTCTTCCTCCCTTAAACCCATAGTCTAAGTTTAAGAAACACATCACACAACGCCAATCGAGGAACACTCTACAAACTACCCGACCAGTACTCTTCAGACTGTTGATGTCATCAAAAACAAGGAAAGTTGGAGACACATTACAGCCAAGAAGACCCTAAGGAGACTAGACAGCTTAATGTGATGTGGTATCCTGGATGGGATGTGGAACACAAAAAGGATATTCGGTAAAATCTAAGGAAATCTGAAAAAATGTTCAACTTTAGTTAACAGTAATATAGCCACATTGGCTCATTAGTTGTGACAGATGTACTGTACTAAAGTAAGATGTTATTAATAGAGGAAACTGAGCATGGGGGAAGTGGAATCTGAACTAGTTTTGCAACTTTTCTGAAAATCTAGAACTATGTTAAAAAGTTTATGTAAAAGTATGACAAGATAAATATCCATATTAAAATAAAAAGGATTCTTAGGTGTGTTAAAATACCACACAACACAAAACCATAGAGCCCATACATAAGATATAACTGCAACAAAATTACATGTAAAATTTAAAAACAAAAGTATGTGTAATGATACATCGAGTAGATACAGATGCTATTAGTAGATAGAGATGAAGATACATCGAGTAGATACAGATGCTGTTAGTAACAGGCAAAGGAGAATTCAAGACAAGAATCAGT
Source organism: Eulemur rufifrons (assembly GCF_041146395.1). NCBI lineage: Eukaryota > Metazoa > Chordata > Mammalia > Primates > Lemuridae > Eulemur > Eulemur rufifrons. The sequence goes on from NC_090994.1 coordinate 9,496,257, forward strand.
TAACAGGTTAATGAGGTCATTCTTCACGATACAGATATAATGGTCATTAATGTTTCTGCTGCAAATATCATAGTACTGAAAATTTAAAAACGACTTGGGAATACATGAACAATTCCATCACACACAAAGGGAAGCTTTAACACAGCACTCTCACTTTTTGCTGGATCCAATTGAATCAGATACATGAAGACAGTGATGATCAAATGATATAAGAAGCAAGGTTAATTTTGCGTACGTATATCAAAATGTGTAACCTAAGGAGGTACATCTTTTTCAAATATTCAGGATATGTTTATAAAAAATAGGTCATACCCAGGTCACAAAGAAAACTACAATAAATTCCTAAAAGTAGATTTTTACGATCATATTTTCAAATTGCCAAATAGTAAAGATAAATTCAGATCTCAGTTGTTTTTATAAAATAAGAAAGAATAGGCCAGGCATAGTGGCTCACACCTGTAAATCTTTGCACTTTGGGATGCCGAGGTGGGAGAATTGCTTGAGGCCAGGAGTTCGAGACTAGCCTGAGCAACATAGTGAGACTCTGTCTCTACAAAAAATAGAAAAATTAGCTAGGTGTGGTATTGCACACCTGCAGTCCCAGCTACTAGAGAGGCTGAGGCAGGAAGATCGCTTGAGCCCAGGAGCTAGATGTTGCAATGACCTATGATGATGCCACTGCATTCTTGCATTCTAGTTAGGGCAGCAGAACGAGATCCCATCCAAAAAAAAAAAAAGAAAGAAAGAAAGAAAGAAAGAAAGAAAGAAAGAAAGAAAGAAAGGAAAAAAAAGAGGAAGAATAAAAATTTAAATATTAAGAATCCGAGAACTAAGAAAGTAGACAAAATAAGAAAATCAATGGAAAAACAAGGAGTTCGAAACAATGATGATAGAACAGGAATTAATGAATTAGAAAATGAAAATGGAATGGAAATTGGAAACAAAAATCCAAGAGCCAATTGAAAAATACCTGATAAATATCCTTCAAGTATAGTAAACAACAAGAAAAAAATGGGATTAAATGCAAACACACTCAAGATGTGTCATAAAATTCTAAGAATAATTTTGCAAACTCAAAAAGATATAATTTTCAATCTATATTATTTAATTGGAAAATCTCAATGAATTGGATGACTATCTAGTAAAAAGCACTAATCAAAGTGAACTCAGAAAGAAAAGACACCCTTCATAGTCTGATTACAGGAATGAATGAAACTTAAATTACTTTCCAAAATGATTTTAATGTCTCATTATCCGTGAACCCGATTCTCTCACTGCTTTTGTTTCTTCTTATTTATCTCAATGTGAGTCAGTTGGGTTGAGTCCATTCTTCAGCAGCTGGGGCCAAGGCAATCTGCTGGAACTAACCTAGCTCTTTCTGCACTTCCAAATCTAGATTATTCTAAGACCAAGTCTTAAATGTGCTCCATCTGCCCAAGTTTTAGGGTCATTGTAACACTATGTTATAACTTGAGAGTATTTAAAAGACACAAGTGGAGATGGATCTCCAATTTTCTCAGGAGCCAAAACCATATTTTTATTCAATGGGCAAATCTGATGATCCCCAATCTGAAATTTATTCAAGTTTATAAGACTTTTTCTATTCTTGATGTATGAGGTAGGTAGAGTATGTGTGTTAGGTGTATATTACTAAGTTCCTAATCATGTATGCATGATTAGGAACCAGAAGAAACAGGCAGAGGGTACCCAAACATGGAAAGGCAGAAAACGATATGAGCAGATGAAGTCACCATCAGGTAATAAGCAAAGCAAAACAAAACGAGACAGATGGAAAGCATCTTGGTAGTACCAAATAATATAATTTCACTTGATTATTTAATACTCAAACATTGAGCAATCAAGAACAGAAACTGAGATATATCTGAAATTAGCAAAAAGGTATCTGATAAAAACCATTAAATTTAGGGGCTCAGACCAATCAATGAAGACAACAGGGAGGTCACAGAAACATCTGAAGAAATAGGAAGGATAAAAAAATCTTATAGTGTAGAGGTTTTTCTCTTAGGTACATATTGATAAAAATTTTGGATGATACCTTCGTAGATAAATGATTTAAAATATATCAGAACATCTGTAACATCAGAATATTCAGAAATCTCCTACAGAATATATGCAGTTTGTTTTATGTAATTTTATTAAATAAATGGTAGGGTAATGTATTCATAGATCTTATCACAAAGTATGGGTTTAATCATCTTCTAATCATCACCTTATTAACTTTTTAGGATCCAGGGCATAAAACAAAGCCCTCCAGATATTGTTATCAATTAGGATCTTGACCAAGTTTGCCTCCCTGAGAACTGCAATCATAATATAGGCTTATTTCAGAATGGGACCTAAATCAAGGTTCACCTGTCTGGCAGTGCCACAGACTCAGATACAGTCTGACTTCTTGTCTTCTGTACCAAAGTCAATGCTATGTGTACTAGGTCCCTTTGCTTATCTTTTTCCTTCATACACAAAAAGACTGCATTTCTCAGCACCCCTTATGGTTAGGTTACAACATGTGACTAGTTCTGGCCAATGAGCTTTAACATAAGTGATATGAATCACTTTGGGCCAAAACATGAAAACAATGTGAGTTTTCCATGGACTCTCTCCTCCTCATCTTGCTAATCAAGATAGCAGAGCCACAAGATGGAAATGGCTGGGTTCTCTCACCTGTTTTTTAAAAGGAGCTGTCCTGGAGAGATAGACACATATGCCCTGCATGAAGAAGAAATATATTTTTGTATGTGAAGCCACTGAGATGTCTGGGTTTGTTTGTTACTGAAGCCTTACTTAACCTACTCTGACCTTTTCCCTCTCAGCTGGGCATCATAGGCAATATTATTCTTCATTGAACATGCACAGTTCTACATTTTAAACAGCTCATTGTTATTCTTGAGAGTATAGAAATTTTTATTATTTCACATTTGCTTTTTAGTATGCCTTGTACTTTTGTGCACACTATCATTTCTAACACTAGTCCCAATAAATCGTAATTATTTGGGGGTTAAGGAAGTTTTAATATGTCTCTATATATATATGTATATATTGTCTTGGAGCCTTAATTGTTTCCTCTGGCTAAAATATTCTTTCCCCAGATATCTGCTTGGCTAACTTCTTTATCTTCTTTAACTCCTTACTTAAGTGTCACATTCTCAATACTACCACTTACACCACACACACACACACACTACAAATCCCTCTTATCTTACTGTATTTTTATAGTAAATGTTGCCTTCTCATATACTATATATTTTACTTATTTATTACAGTTATCTGTATCATATCCATCTCTGATCTGATTGCAAATTCCATTGAGAGTAAAGATATTTATCTGTTTTGTTCATTGCTAAAAAAGTGTCTAGCAACTAGTAGGCATTCACTAAATACATGTTGAATGAAAAAAACATTCAAAGAGAGAGCAAGCTCTATACCTGGCCTTGATGAAATTGAAATCTGGAGGGAGAAAGCAATGAAATACAATACTGTGTATTGTACAATACACATTGCTACAATACTGTGTACAAAATGTAGCAGGTGCAGGAGATGACAAGATTGTTTCCATCTTTGTCCGTGTGTGTGTGTGTGTGTGTGTGTGTGTGTGTGTGGTGTATTTGTTTATAGCCTGCAAAGTTCTAGGAGCAGTTCCCCCTCTTAAATTTGTCCTCCTCTCTTTTACCTTATTAAATGTATAGATTCAGGCCACAGTTTAATGGAGCAGTTGTCCCAATATTGACAAAATAGGAATAGTCCTAGACAATGGAAAATATGTACAGAACAAACAGCAGTGTGAATCTCAGAGTTGCATCTACTCCAGGAAGCTCCTTGAGGACGTTGCACATTTCATCACAACATGTCTCCCTCAGGAGGACCCTGGGGAGAAATTCATGTAAGCTTAAGCATCTAGAGTAGCTTCATATCTACTGAACAATTGGTCTGTTTTTGTCATACGGACAGCACGAATTGCATAATTAATCGGGTTTTTCTTTTCAAGCAGTCCATTCAAAAGCTTAGAGCCAAATTTGTGGTTTATCTATTGCAAAGACATGGTCTTTCCTAGCTTGTATTTTAACACACTATTTTCTGTACTCCTAGTTCCATTTTCTGTCTCTGGCCTCGTTTTGCTTTTTTCTTTGCTGCTTTCTTTCAAAGTGTGTTTATTTATTTATTTTATATCCCTATAAGCCACTTCAAATCCTTTTTGAAAGAAGTTAGGGAACATATAAAGAAAGCAGTTCTTATACACCTATTATGGGCACATCACTGTACTGGGTCTATGGAAGGGAAGATAGAGACAGACACGAGACAAGGAAGTTAGCAGGCAAGGAAGAAAGAAAAAGAAATAGAAAGAAAAGAAGAAGATGACATAGTCCCTGCCCTCAAGGAACTTGAGGACTGATGACTAGAGCTCTGCACGGCTTCGGTGCACATTGATTTCTCCCCTCTCTGAACCCTAACAGCACTTAGAGTCAATAACACCCAATTTAGCACTCGATGATGTACTGCCTGGTACTGTCTGCTTATTGCTGTATGTGGCTAAGTGTTGCCTTTTGGGCAGGGACCCTGTGTTAACTTCTCCTGTCTTCTCATAGTGAGCAGCACAGTCACTTGGCAGATTGATTGATGGAGAAGCCACCCTTCCACAAGGCTTGGAAGATACCGTCAGGTACAGCGACCCCCTTAGACCTGCTGGTCAGACAGTAGCACGGACTGCCCGCTTCATGCTCTCTGCGAGCCAGGAAATGGACTCCTGCATTTAGTTCTAGGTGTCAGGTTTAGCTTCAAATGTGTCCCTGTGAGGGGAATGGAAATTGTTTAAGAAGAACTAATTCTCGCATTCAGCAGAAAGTTGCTGATTGCTTACTCTGTGCCAGACACTGTTTTATGCTTTTGTAATATAGCGGTAAACAAAACAAAGACCCCAGCCCTGGTGGCGTTTATGTGCAGGCAGCGTGGGGTGGGGGAGGCAGACATTAAACAAGCTATAAAAAAAAAGGTAAATTAGATAGTATGTTAGAAAGAGGTGAAGTGTTGCGAAAAAATAAAGGTAGACAAGAGAAACGGGGATGGGAAGGGCTGCCTGAGTGCAGGGCGTCGCAATTGCAGACATAGACCAGCAGGGGGTGCTATAAAAGTAATGACAAGTGGCCAGATTCTAGAACTGTATCTTAAATATATTTAAATATTCTAGAAAATACCATGGAAAAGATGGTATTTAATGATGGTTTGGACATAAGATGCGAATGAATGGAGTCAAGAATGACTACCAGGTTTTTGGTCCACGTGGAAGAAAGGACGGAGCCACTGTTTACCGAGCTGAGGATGTCTCCGAGCTGTGCAGATTTGGGAGGGAAGGTGGGGGTTTAGTCTTGAACATGCTGTTTTTTTTTTACACATTAGACATCCAAATGGAGACTATGGATACACTAGTCTGCTGGTGGAATGCTGGTTTGAGAGAGGCCTGGAATGGAGACGATAACTTGGGGACCACTGGAATACAGATGCTATTTAAAGCCATAAGACTGCAGGTCACCAGTGATGACAGCAGATACAGGGGTGAAGAGAATGAAGAGGGGCCCTGCGATCTCCCATGATTAATAGGTGGAGGTAAAGGAAGGGAAGGGACAAGCAAGGGAGCCAGAGAAGGTGCCACCAGTGGGACAGAAAGAAAATCAGAAGCCGGTGATACCCTGAAAGCCAAGTAAAGAAAATGTATGCATGAAGCTGGTGTTATCAACGGGCTCAGAGCCTACTGAAGGACCGATTTAAGGAGGACAGAGAACAGATTTAGCAATGCAGAGGTCACCGGCCACTTTGATAAGAGCAGTTTCAATGGATCGGTGTGGCCAAAGGATTGACTGGAGTGAGTTTCAGAGAGAATGGCAGAGCAGGGACTGAAGACAGCGAGTAGAGACAACTATTGCAAGGATTTTGCTGCAAAGGGGAGGAAAGAAATAGAAATAGGTTAGTAACTGGCAGGGAAGTCAGAATCACAAGAAGTTTTTTTTTTTTTTTTTTTTTGAGGAGAGAAATTGCAATATAGGAATATTTTTGTATGCTGATAGAACTGTTTCAGTAGAAAATGAAAAAATCGATGATGCAAGAGAGGGTGGGGGACGGCAGGACTGCTGAAGTGATGTCCTTGGATGTGTAAGAGGAAAACGGAAGTGAGCGCAGACACGGGCGTGAGACGGGGCAGAGATGTCGGCAGGCGCAGGAAGGCAGAGCACGCGGAGGCAGATGAGCGCTGCGGGCGGTCAGCATGTCGTGGTGTAAGAGCAACTGCTTTTTATTACACACGTGGGATGTGCTGAGCCCTTGATATCAAACATCCCAACGAGGTGGTCGCATTATCCATATTTTACTTACAAGGAAACTGAGGCTGAGAGAGTGGAAATAATTTGACTCAAACCATGGCTGGCCACTGGTAGAGTCATGATGCCAAGATCCAAGCCCATGTCTTTCGGACCCCAAAACCCACAATAGTGACCGTGGCTCCCTGCTGCTTCTATAGGGGATGGGTCTGCGGTCCCCCAGGCTGGGGTCTCCGGGAGAAAAACTGGGTACCTCACCAAAGAGTCTTTCGATTCCAGGATGATTTGTCACCTTTGCTCTCTTTCTGTCTAGATATTGGATTCAAGTAACCACAAAAAAGAGGGTCATAGGAGAAGCCTCCCTCAAGAGTGTCATCAGCATTTAATGTTCCCCTCCAAGCACGGAGGAGAGAGAAACTTATCCAGAAGTAACTGAATAAATCAGAGAAGGAGGCAGGGGACGTGGAGGGAAGCCCGATGCAGACGCAGAGCTCCTGACTTTGAGCTCTGTGCCATCTGCGTGCAGACCCCAGTACAGGACAGGAGAGAGTCCGGTCCACTCCAGCCCCTGTGTCACCTTCCCTGGGTGGTCTGACCTTCCCACAGAATATAAGAGTCAGAAGATGCCTGAGATGTGAGATCAGTTGGTCTAATCTCCCAACAGGGGAGAATGCTCTCAGGAATGACCCTGCCAGACTCTCTTGGACACCTCCATGATGGGGACCTCACCGCCTTACTAGACAGTTGGCTGCATTATCAGGCAGTGCAATCATTAGGACTTTGCCTTAAATGTTGCTGAAATCTACTTGCTTTTTCCCCCAGCACCTGGCTGTAGTGCTGTGGTCACACCTGCTGGGGACGTCACGCTTTTGAACATTCTAAGCAGCTGCCGTGGAGGCAGAGAAGAGAATATTTCTTTCCATAAACTTCTAATCTCATGTGATGTCATAAGAGCAGGGACAGGCGACAGCCAGGGTGTCACTGCTTTCCAGAGTGCTGGGCAGTGATGCTTTTGGCCTTGTGACGAGGCAGAAGGCAACTAGATTTGGTGTGAGCTCTGACTCTGCCCCGGTCTCTGTGCCTTGGGCCACTCCGGCTCCTTCATCCTCCGGGCCTGCTCCGCCATGAGCCTCCCAGCAATGCTTTTCCAGAAGACGGTGACCAAGTGCTCCCTGATCCCTTCCCACCACACCTCCCTGATTTGTCCTGAGCCGTCCTTGCTCATAATGCCCCGTCCTTGGGGGAGCCCTGACTTTGTCACCTATCAAAGCAAGCACACAGCTCGAGAGAGAAGCTGTTAACTCCGAAATGCCATCTTTCTTGCAGAAAGAAGAAAATCTGTGAGGTGCCAGGGGCAGTGACGACAAATGGTCCAGGTGGGGCTTGTGCTGCTCCTGCCTTGTCGCAGAGAGAGGGGAGAAGCCATTTTATAAAGCTCCCCACAAGCGAGAGCCCACACCGGGGCCCAGGCAGTTCCACGAAGACCCTTTGCTGCACGGAGGTGAACAAGTAACACATTTTCTCCTCTTTTTCTCCCCCTGGAATCTCTAAACTGCCTCTGTCCACTATAATTTTTTCTCCCTGGGAACAACTCTATGAACAAGCCATGATTAACAGGACATTCTGTTCAAGGCACGTCCGTTGTGGGAATGGCGTTCTGCCTTCAAAAGGGCACGGGGTGGGGAGGGAAGTTCAAGTGTTCTGCCCACCCGGCTGCCCTCCTGCCACTCCCGTGCCCTGCCCCAGACTCTGCAGCAGAGGGAGGACCACAGGTCGTGGGGCTGCCAGGCACCAAAGGATGGTCAACTGGAGAGCGGAAAGTAGAGGAGAGGGCAGGCTGTGTGGGTGCGGAGACAGGGAGCTGGCATTTTCATTAGGGCCCACCTGTGCTGCCTCAACTTCCGGGCTGGTGAACTCTTCTGTCTCTCTGAAAAGACTCAGGTACTTACTCATCACCCTTGACCCTACCACACAATGGGGAGCTATTTCCTTGGTGCTTCCTGCTGGGTGGCCGGGCACAGGGAAGAAACCAAATGTGTCCCGAACACCTGCTACCTATTATAGCCCAGGTATCATGCTAAGGACTTTCACCTGTGCTGGCACACTTAATTCTCCTCCCTGTTAAAAGTAAGATATTATTAAATCTTACAGATAAGGAAACCAAGGCTTAGAAATGTTGTATAATTTATGACAAGGGTGAGCTCTGTTGTATAATTTATTATAAGGGCAGCTTCAGGCTGCCATAACAAAATGTCAGAGACCATGGAGCACTACTCAGCCATGAAAAACAACGGTGAACTAGCACCCCTTGTATTATCCTGGATGGAGCTGGAGCCCATTCTTCGAAGGGAAGTATCACGAGACTGGAAAAACAAACATCACAAGTACTCACCATTAAATCGGCGTTAATTGATCAACTCTTATGTGCACGTATGAAAGTAATATTCCTCAGGTGTTGGGGGGGCGGGGATGGGTAAATTCACACCTAATGGGTGCTGTGTGCACTTTCTGGGGGATGGGCACGCTTGTAGCTCTGACTTGGGCCTTGCAAAGGCAATATATGTAACCAAAGTGTTTATACTCCTGTAATATTATGAAATAAAAAAATAAATAATAAAATAAATGAAATCACTGAAAAAGGGTACTTTGCCACCCTTGTAATTAATTAAGCTTTTCTCCTAATCCTCTGCCTTTCCTGCCTCCCGCTGCAGGAGAGAAAAGTCTCTTCATGTGCTGCTAAGGAGGCCCCTAACTTTCACACTTTGTTTTAACTTGGCATTAATCACCCTCAGCCTTTGCTGTTTTCCGCTAATGCGTCAATAGCACTCAGCTGCAGCCATTCAGTTCCACAGGTGTGAAACTTACTGTTTACTGATGCTCCTCAAATGCCTGCGGTATCGCACCTGTCCTTGCACTCGTATCTCATCCCAGCTCAGCACCGAGACAAATTTTATACACTAACAACTGAGCCAGTACAGCATGGCGGGGACTATCAGGACTCCAGCAATGTCCCTAGATGGAGACCTCATTTCCAGCTGGCTCTAGAGAGAGAGAGAGAGATGCAGCTGCAAAATCCCATTTAAAAATCTGCTTCTCTGTATCAACTGTCTTAGGTCAAGTTCTCTGAGAACAGACGTGGACGTGGAGATTTGCATGGAGGAGGTTTACTGAGTAGCACTCACAGGGGGCCAGGCCCGTAAGGAGCGAGAGATGCAGGACTGGGCTAAGAGGGAAGTTGAACTTCGATACAGCTGCCGCAGAAGCCTCAGCCAACCCCGCAGGGAGCGTGGAGCTGGGACAGCCCTGCAGAGTTGTCCCAAATTAATTTTAACGTAGTAACATCCACCAGCCTTTCACCTTCTGGTTTTTGTGCCTTTGGGACTACAGGTAAGAAATTATTCCAAACCCAAGGTTGCAGATTTGTTTTCTAATATTTTCTTTATTTGTTCATATATTTATGTCTTTCAGCCCTTGATGGGTAAATTCATTATCAATCAATCAATCAATCAAGACAAGATGTCTGATTGAACTAAATGTATTTAAGCCTCTTGGACTCAGCACCTTATATATCACAGTTGTTCCACTTGCATCCCCCCAGGTTGCTGTTGTTACCTTTGAGGAATCTTGGAGGATGGACAATTGTCAGGAGACCAGAGGGCTAGTGTCAGGCCAATTTTCAACAAGGAAATAAGAAATAAAATAAAATTCCAAAATGGATTATGCAAAAAGATAGTTTGAGACTATCCAGAAAAGGAAGCAGAAAATCCTAAGACCTAAAGTGAGAAATGTAAGAACATTCCATGACAGACTTGTCTATTATTTTCTTCTGTAAGTAAGGATTTTAGATCGGTAGATTAGGAAAATGTGTTCCTGGTTTTCATTAAGGCATTCTGAAAAAAATCCTATCATATCATATCCTAAGATGTATTAAGAAAGGATAATAGGATTCTTAGGGAGATAATAACTTACTGAAGGATCCAAAGATTCAAATCGATGATAAACTGGAGAGAAGTTTCTGGTGAACTTCTCCAGAGCTCTGACTTCAGCTGGATGCTAGTCAAAATTTTAATCGATGACTTCTATAAAGAGAGATGCCATAGTCATCATATTTGTGGATGACATGGATTTGGGATGGTTAGCAAATATTCTGGATGACAGAATCAGGTCCCCAAAAGTTCTTGACAAGCTGAAGAAATGGGATGAATGCAAGGTGATGAAGTTCAACCAAGGAGAAGGTACATCCGTGATTGGGTTTAGAAAAATAATCTCACAATCATATAATAATCAATGTATATTGATAAACTATATATATGTGTGCGGTGTGTGTGTGTGTGTGTGTGTGTGTGTAGGATTTAGTTGACAGTAAATTTGTAATGCTCACCCAAAAGCAAATAGACTCTTGGCAACATGAATAAAGCTATAGTGTCTAAAGTGGTGGAAGTGATCATTTTGCTACATCCTGTGCAAGTGAAGTCATGTATGGAGGAATGTGCTCCTGACCCCACACTGGGCCAGACCAAGTTCAGAGGCGAGGAACTAGAATGGTGAAGATACACAAAACCTCACATATAGGTGATTATGTGGGAAGTTGGTGATATCTAGCCTGCATAAGACAAAACAGCAAGGAATACGTAGTTCCTGGCTACAGATATTGGAAAGAATGCCATGGGGAAAAATGATTAGCCTTTTCTCTCCCTCTCAGTGTTAGAAATGGGATAATAAGTTGAAAGCTACAGAGAGATAGATCTAGGTTTGCTATAAGAAAGAACTTCTACCCAGAGTTAACCGTTTGAGTGCCCCGAGATGGCATGAGTTGTCCTACGATGTAAGAGCTCCTGGCAACCTAAGATGATCGAGTTTAGACCAGATAATGACATGGCAGGCAAGTCGAAGGGGAGATTCAAATGTCCATCACATTGGAGATTGGGCTGGATGAGGACTGAGGTTACTTTCAACCCTCCGATTCTGTTGATTTTAAGCAGGTCACGATTGGAATGTGGTCTCCCGCTCAGGGCACAGCAAAGCTCCACAGAAGGGTGACTGGAAGGTCACTGAAGGATGACCTTTTAAAGGAGGGCTCTTTTGAAGGGATTTAAACCGCTCATGTGCTATGCTTATGACTATAAATATTTCTGAGATGGAAGTAACAGAACAGAATACTCTACCTCAACCCATGCCTCTTGGTCTTCTCTAAGCTGTCAAAACCTCCTCTCATGTCCTTTATTCAAAGTCAAGCATGCAAGACTAAAAATAACTCAAAATGTTATTGCTCCAAGGAATAAGTTTGTTCAGGGGTTAATAATAATTCCTATTTGCTAAATACTTACTATATAACAACCATTGCGCTAAGTGCTTTATTACATTTAGTTATTTCGTCTTCAAAACAATCCTGTAAGTGGATGTTGTCATTACTATCAATTTCCAGATGGGGAAACTGAGGCACAGAAAGTCTATCATCATAGTAAGAGTGGCAGAGATGAAACTCGACTCCAAATTGTCAATCTAGTAATCAAATACTCCACACTGTTAACCACTGTGCAACACTGCCTCTCCATGGCAAAGAGAAGATTCTAGCCACGTGCAAGAATTCTGATGGCAACACTGTCCATCGTGCCTTCAGGAATGCCGCGCAGACGCCCGAGCAAGTCGCACTGGAGAAGACAGTGCCTTTTAGACAAGCGAAGGAACCATTGCTGAGTGCTGACACCATTTTTCGGACTACCAACAGCCACAGCCTGCTCACATAAATTGAGTCTTATTTCAACTGGCTCACTTGCTGAGAATAACAAGTACATATGCCAATGTGGATAAAAACAGAAAGGAGAGAGAGGGAGGGAGGGAAGGAGGATGGAAGGGGCATTTCCCTTGTATATCAAGAAAAAAAAAAAAACACGCACACTTATTCTGTTTTTTTTTTTTTCTTATTCCCAAAGTAATATTTCCTCATTGTAAAACAAATTAGAAAATCCAGAAAGCACAAAGAAGAAGAGATCATTTACATGCTGACACTGCCCGGATGCCCAGATGACCACAGAGGACATGCAGGCTCATATACTCCCAGGCACGTAGGAATAAATTCACACATGTTGTTTATCAAAATGCAAGTGTTCCGTACACACTGTTTCATAGCCTCTTTTTCTCGCTGAATATATTGTTGTGAACATTTTTCCACCTCATTAAATTTTCTTCTGCCCTATCATTTTAAATGCTATGGCTACATAGCACTCCGCTGTATGGATATGCCATAATTGGAACCTCATCGTTCACAAATAAATAAATAAATTACAGGGATGCCCTCCCTGCAGGTCAAACGCAAATGCTCTGCAGGAACGGTGCTGCGGTCTGGAGGGAGGGAAGGAGGAGAGCCGGGAGCGGGGACTTTGATTTAGGGATCTGCCAGGGGCTTTAAGAAATGAGAGGTAGCGGGGACATTTAAACGGGAAAAATTGCCCAAGACGGAGGCAGAGGAGGGGAGGTGAGGGAGTGGATAAAGTTGCAGAGATGAGAGAAGAGGGACAGGCTTTGGGGACTCTCGTGGGGAGAGGACGGTGATTTGGGAGGAGAACAAGAACCCTGGTCCGGGTGAAGAGCAGATTTAGGGGCTAATGAGGACAGTGACCAAGAGGGAGAAGCTTAAAGGCTCAGCTCTGTGTCTGGTCTGTGTCTGTGTGACATCCTGTGCCCCATCCTGTGCCCATAGGCACTGTTAACGGGTCCCTTGACCCCTTGGGAAGCCTGGACTTTGGGTGTGGTCCTGATGGGGTGATCATCCCAGAGAAGGGCTGCAGAGACTGTGAAAAGGTGCAACTCTATGGCTATATCTCCCCGGGAGATTCCCCAGGGGGTGTCCCTCAGCCAGCGGAAAGTAGGAGAAGGGCAGAGCCGGTCCTCAGACCACCTCCCAGTGCCTGGAAGCCATTGGCTGTCCCCTCCTTTTCCTCATCGTCCTCCACTGTGGTCCAGGGCCCACTCTGTGCACTGTTCACCACCCGTGGGGCTCCGGGTCTGCAGGTGACAATGTGTGCCTGGGCGGGGCAACTCAAAGGAGGCTGACCGAGGCCTTGGTAGGAGGAACCCAATGCCAAGGGTCTCAGGAGTGAACCTGAGGACCCAGAAAGGTGACGAGAGGCCACAGCTGCAAGTAGATGGAACAGGCGGCAGCAGGGGTGTCTTAAAAGAACCTCCTTCTCGCTCTTTGCAAAGACAGTCTGATCGAGGAGCTTGCCCTCGGTTCCCCCGTTCTGGGTCAGCCCTTTTGCAGAGAACCAAGAGGGGCATTTGCCAATCTCTTTACACTGGCGGGGATCTTTGGAAATATCCTGTGGTTCTTTCTATGGTGTACACAGCTGTCTGTATCAAGGGGCTTCAGAGTTGTGTAAAGTCAAAACACCATGTGCTATGAGCATCTAGGCTTAGTTTCTTCATTGATAAATAGGAGAGGTAATTTTAAAAAAGCCAAAACAGCCTATGCCATACATGTGGGGACACCTGAATGCTGCCTTTCTGAAAGAAGAGGTCGATTCAACACCTGTCTGTCCTGGGAGTGCGGTCCCTGAAAGCCAGGTCTCAGTCCCCTGGCTGCCAGATTCCTAGAAAAATTCCCCTCTTTCTGCATCCTGGACCTCAGCACTGAGCACACATCACTCCTGTCCTGTCAGCTGAACTCAGGGCACCTCATTCGCAAGAACAAAAGCCTCAAGAGGCACATGTACAAACAGTGTCACAAGATGGACTAGATGTGAGTCGCCCTGGCCACTCCAGATCATTCTTTCTCTGCAAGCAGCTATTCTGGCCCTGAACTTACAAGAATGATGTTTGAAGATCACAGAATCAGAACCAGAGAAAATAATTCTGTGACTCAAGTGTTTACTGGCCGTGACAGCCTGACACACGGCCCCCGGCAACAGGTGCCTGCCTGCCAGGTGGGTGGACACTCTCTCGGGGGGGGGGGGGGGGGGGGGGGGCGGCCTCGGGAGGGGTCTTTCTCTCAGGAAGGCACAATGCGATTGATTAGGTCTCTGCTTACCAAATTGCAATCTCATGCTCATTTTCTCTCTCTGCGAAGGCTCCCAGATCATCTTGACTGGAGTCTTGGGTGTTCCCAAACACTTGAGCCACACAATTACAGGTAATCTCTGCGTTTACTTTCATAGTCTCTTCTAATCACTTCCATTGTGCATGGATTTTACTAGCTTTAACTCTCAGAGGACAATTGTATTTCCCATCACCAAGAGTTCTTGGGGCTCTCACCTTTCACTGTCACCCCCCTTATAGGCTGCAAATTGTATATCAAGAACCTGTTGGGATATGTCATCATCATGCGTTGTTAATAACAAAGCCAAATCTCAGATCTTGGCTTCCAGCCTGGGGCCTTCCTCACTGGAAAGACCACTCTTCTCCCTCCTGGGTCCAAGGACAGTAAATGATTTTGGGAAGTGCAGGGAATGCCCACCTGATTATCAGTGTCCAATATTCCCTTTCTGGATTTCGTTTAGGCTCACATGGGCCCCTTATGTAGCCGATGGTCTCTTGACATCTGTTAACTGCTAGTTGCTTCCCGTGTTATTGCAACGGGCTTGTTTCAGCTGTCTTCTCAGTGGGTACAGAACAGCAGTCAGTGAATTGAATAAATATTTCTTTGATGCCTACTAATTCAGGTAAACACAGAAGGCCACAGACCTGAGGTCATAGTCTTCGGAGGCAAAACCCCCTGAGTGTTTGGTGGGCAGAAATTACAAGTGATGGCAGGCCGTAGAGTCTTTCTAGGAGGCTGTGGAGCAGGCTTGGTTGGTGGGGAACCTCTGCAATTTCATTCTACTCAGTAGGTTCCTTGTTTCTGGTAACAGATTAGCACTGGCAAAAGCCCCAAGGCAGATTCTCTTCCAGGCGGATCTCCTGGTTTGGAGGCAGTTCAGGCTGAGCATTGATTACAAGAGCCCTGCAGTGGGTCTAGACATCATTTATCATTCATTCTCCATGCCTGCCCGGGTTGGTGTAGGGTTCCCAGCTGATGGCTGTCTGCAGACTTCTAGAAGAGGGTGTGTTGGCTCTTCCTTTCCAAATCCCTACAGGGGACTGGGATTTCCCTTCTCTAGTCCCTCCCACTCTTGGGTCTCCATGGTCCATGACTCGGCATTTTCTCTGACCCTGGAGGCTCCCAGGACCCAGTCTGCCTGGAGGAATATCCCTCCATCCAGTGCGGGACCCTCCTCTGCCATATCCCCCTCAATGCTTCTGCCTGGACACTTAACACAAGGGGGGTGTGGTTTTCCATTGCCTAGGTCCAGCGCAGGGTGGGTGTGCGGAGGGAGAGCTCAGTGTTGTTTGTTTCCAACACACACATTAAAATCGATGGTGTTTGCTCATCTGGCGGAATGACAACTCATTCCTCTGGACAGGCTGGCTTCACAATTGCTCGTTCAAGGGGAAATCTGATAAGAAACAATAGTCCGGGCTTCAGGAGCATTAAACCGTTGTATTCTAATTTAAACTTCAGGTGCACTGACTGGTTTGTCTTCTCCTTTAGTGTTTTTTTGTTGTTTTTTTTTGGGGGGGGAGGGGGTTACATTATTGATTTTTGATTCTTTCTTTTTTAAAAAAGAAAAAGATCCTCAAAACCACCTGGCCGGATGAGAAAATTCAGTAAGGTCATCACAGACTGTCTGGAAAGGCAAAGTCTGATGCACTTGGCTCAGGCAATATTCAGATGTCAGGAGAGGAAAAATGGTCACACATTCCCCAAGGCCTTTGTGACAAAGGAGAAAGGAGAGGGCAGACCTGGTGGTGCCCTTTGCAGTGTCGCCGTTGACTTGCGGGGTGGTCTTGGCCAAGGCCAGTCTTTCGGCTGTAGAAGGAAGGTTGAATCTATTCCAGGGAGCGAGGAGGGAGGCACAGCTCAGAAAAACCATGCGGAATAATAATAGTAACGTTAAACACAATCCTTATGTTGGTTAAAGTGCTACAGTTTTCCATGTTCTTTCAACGCATTACCTTATTTAGAATCACAGAATTACAGATTATTGTGCAGGGAAGAATGGTAGAGAACAGCTAGTTCAAACCGTGCTTTCTGCAGAGGAGGAAATTGAAGCCAGGAGACATGAAGTGGCTTACAGAAGGACCCACTCTCCCTCCCCGTCGCAGCCCCCTGAAGGTGGCAGGATGGGCAGGAGTATTTTGTGCGTTTCTCCACCTCCTGTATATCAGCCTCTCTGCTGGGCTCTGAGCATACAAGGAGGGGCAAGGAGAGGTGGCATCAGCCCTCCCAGAGCTTAGAGGTTGGCAGATGAGATGGCAGAGATGCAATCGTGCCATGGGTGCTGGTTAGGGTGGGATGCTGTGTGAACCCTCAAGGAGGGCGCCTAACCCAGAGCAGGTGTGAGCATGGAGGTTTCCCAGGGAAAGTGACATCTATAGCGGGACCGGAATATGAAGAGTATGAGTGGACGCCAGGAGAAGGGTGGAGATGGGGCACAGCGGGGCCAACGAGGCAGGGAAAACTGAAGTGACCGACTGACTCCCCTTCAGACTTAGAGTTTGAGGGATGGTGGGGAGTCTAACCCCAAGTGCCTCTCCCAGCACAGTGACCACAACAGCAAGGACGGTGGGGCTCACTGAGGGGCATCTTTAATGTCATTGTCACAACAGCTGTGGGAAGGACATGTGGCAGTTATCACCAAGAGGAAACTGAGTCACAGAGAAGGCTCAGTGATGTGCTCCAAGTCAGACGGTTGAATGGCAGCAGAACTAAGAAGACAGCTTGCTCTCTTTTTAGGGACCCTTGGACAGAAAAGTAAGAGAACAAATGAGCCCTGAAATCTGGGTTAGGAGAAGAATGTTGGGCAGGAAAATGGTCACGTTCTGGGTTTTGTCCTGAGTGTTAAGTAACTGTGGCTTTGGGCCTCCGAGCTGTTCCTGAAGTTCACAAGAGGAGAACCAAGACTTGACAGAATGCAGAATTCCGGAGTTGGGAAGAGCACCCTCTGTCAGCTAGAAGGAGTTGCACGTGAGCGCAATGCCGGCCCTCGAGTCTGCTTGTGAGCACACACGGAGGCCGCGGTTATCCTGGGAGGCATTGTGAAACTTTTAAAATAAAAGAAAATTTAAATAGAATCAATTTAAATCCATTTTACTTTTAAAAATTCCTGTGCAGTACTTTTAAGGAATGGGAAGAATGCAAAAAATGAGCCATCTGTAGCTTCCCGGAGAGACTATGAATCTCAATTGTTGTGTGTGCAGTGTGGGGTCCAGGTGACGTCCAGATCGGCAGGTAAGACAGGGGCTTTGGCTGGTCTGCAGGGGTGTGAGGTACCCGCCCTTCTCGCATCCTCATCGTCAAAGCTCAGGAAAAGTGTCCCAGATCCACACTTCCAGGATACAGTCTTTGCCCTGGTATGTCGAAAAGCAGAACTAAGAAGAAACACGTGTATCACTGGGCCTATCTCCAAATGCTGGGCTCCGTCTCTTTCGTTTTTATATCGTCTGATTTTTTAGGCTATGTTCTCTTACTTGTCATCGTGGTGAAATGGGGACGCTGAGGTTTGCATCCCAGCTCTACCGCTGATTTACTGCCTGGTAAGCATCCTGCTTAACTACTCTACGTTTTGGTTTAGTGGCTATTTAAGTCGAGGAAATGCCTCCCGCACAGCACTGCTGTGAACCTTCAATGAGTTACGAGATCAGAAGTGCCCAACACAGTGTGAGGCGCATATTAGGTGCTTGGTGCGTGCCAGGTATTATGTTTACTGATCCTCTCATCAACCTTGTGATTTTGACACAGAGAGTAGGATGACGGGAAAACCATGCCCCAAAGAGGTGGAGTGCATCGCGCATTGTCATACTGCTCCTGTGACGAGAGCGGGGACTCTATAAAAAAGGTCTTCTGACACCCAGCCAGGAGCTTTTCAACTCCCCACAAGCTCACAGTAATATACAGCTTTAGCGTCTCTAGAAATCCTTCCTGATTTCACTTGGAAGCAGTCGTGTAGGCATTTACTGGTGCTCGGCTTTATTCTAAATTTTGGTTCTAAAATTGGTTTTTAAGATAACATCAAGAACTATTTCTGGAAGCCAGGAAGAGAGGTCATTTTCCAGATAATCTCTCCAAGCAGACACCCCCGCAGCCCTTGCAGGAAATCAGCAGCGTGTGTGCAGCTAGCAGGGCTCGAGTGGGGTCAGCTTGTGCTACTGAGGAGGCAGAACCCCAAACCAAGGCACAGCCCAGGCCCCAGGACATCACTGAGCTTCATGTCCTGTTTCCACAGATGGGAAAACACTGAGGCAGAGGGACATGGCTCGTGTGAGAACAACGCAGCTTTTCCCTGCATTTCAGATTGGCAATTGCAGGCAGTAGGGACTTACAGAGAGAAGTACGTATGTCAAGCACTCGGAAAGAGAAAGAATGAGACCTAGGAAAGTACTGAGTTCCCTTGAGCTTGGAATGATCCATTATTAAAGGATGGCAGGAGGCCTCTGCTGATACCCTGGGCGGAGTTCGGGCCTCCTTCCTACCTCTGTCTGAAACTTGCCAGGTTGCGTTATAGTTAGGCGCCTCTGCCGCCCACACCAGATGTGAGCTGCTTCCAGTAGGGCCTGTTCATTCCTCCATCAGCCCTGGCTCCCTGGCACCTGGCCCAGGGCTGGCACAGGGGAGGAGCTCGGGGACGCTGGATGGGTGACACTCAAGGCCCAACTCCAGGGTCGGGCGAGATGACCTCTAGGGCTCATCCCACAGCACAGAAGATTCTAGACTGCCGTGAGGGAGGCAGCTCGACTGAGACAGAGTGAGGATGGACAATGAGCTCGGCAAGAGATGCTGGCTGTGGTAAGGGAAGGGACGATCCGAATAGGACCTCAGAGTCCATTTTTAGAACTTTTCATTGCATTCCTACCCTGACTTCTCATTAAGGAGAAATTATCGTTCTAGGATATCAATCAATATTACGGTGCCAGGAGGAAGAAAGGGCAGCGTGCGGGGATGAGGCGGAGCACAGGGAGAGTGCTCCGGGGGGACTGCTGACCAGGCGTGGGTCCCTGTGCGCGTGGGGACGGGGTGGCAGGCACGAGTCAGCCCTCGGCTGCAGCGACCCGCACCACCCTGGTGGCAGAGAGTGAGGTGCCCCCTGGCCCTGGGACTCAGACCGAGGCCGGAAGAGCCAGTGACAACTATGGGATCAGGCAGGAGGCAGCTAATATGTATGTTAAACACATGGAAATGAGAGCAAACAGCGAGCCGGGAAACAAATATTGAATAGGGTCTGGCCTGAGACTAAACCAACATGGGGATATGAGAGGCTGCAGAAAGCAAATGAGCTGCCCAGGGGAAGGGGGCAAGGGCAGAGGGGGAGAGAGGCAGGACCTCCGACACCTTGCACCCCAAGCCACGGCCAGGCTGGCTGCGAGTGGCCGAGTTTGTCGCCTCCGCCAGAGTTTCCCTTTCTTTGTAAGTTTCATCCTTCCTTAGCTGCTCATCCCCAGTTTCAGGCAACCGTCTGTGTCCCCCACCCCTGCACCTGTCTCAGACAGGACATCTCCACCCTGCCCATTTTCCCCGGTCAGAGCCCTGGGGTTTGCCATTTGGTGACAGTGGCTGGAGGGCCAGCTCCAGAATGTCCCTATAGCAGAGGTTTGGGGACAGCAGTCGGCATGGAAGGATGAGGGGGTGGCCAGGGGACTCGTCTGTCTTGAGGCCCCGTTTGCATAGCAGACACGTTCTTCATACTTAGGGATGATGTTCGGGCTGTCACTGTCGAGGACAGGTGGGTGGGAGTCGCAGCCAGCTTTCTTCTCTTCTAGAAAATCTGTGGGAGAGATGGCGGTGGAAACGGCAGTCCCACCCGATCCATGGAGGGGCCAGTGCTCCAGCCGGGGTAGGGGGAGTCAGCCACAGGCCA
Organism: Eulemur rufifrons; assembly: GCF_041146395.1. Taxonomy (NCBI): domain Eukaryota; kingdom Metazoa; phylum Chordata; class Mammalia; order Primates; family Lemuridae; genus Eulemur; species Eulemur rufifrons. Next base: position 9,516,469 of record NC_090994.1, read on the forward strand.
AGTGCTGGACTCTGCCTCAGCTGCTTGCAGGGACACTGGGGGACAGAGACGTCTGTGTCACAGTCAGGACGGCAAAGCCCCGACCTGGACACGTGGAGAGGTGTTGCTGTCCAGATGGAGGGTTGGTTCCTCTTGTTCTTCCAGTGTGGCCGTCACTGTGACCCCTCGAGGAGAGCTTGGGGATGAGGGGAGTTCGCAGGAGGGAGCCAAGTTCCCTCCGAGGTTTTCTTTGCACATCCTCCGAGCAGGAGTGTGACATCGAGAGCTTAGATGCCACCTGACTGGCCGTCTCTGCCAGCTCCAGTTCTGTATAAACTAAAGCTCTCAGGAGATGCAGCTCGGGGCAGATGAGTTTTCAGCAGGTCGTGGGATCAGAGCAGACAGCCAGTGCCAGAGCAAACCCTGGGGTGGTGGGGGGGCCTCCGGGGGCAGAAACGTGGGCTTAGAAAGGAGGGTGGAGTCTCCCGAGGATGTACCCACTTCACGGGTGACCCAGAGCTGCCTGCGAAAGAGCATCTTTGGTTCTTACCCCCCAGAAAAGGCAGGACCTGTACAGCCTCGCAAACCTTGCTGAGAATGCCAAGGCCACCCAGGCCCTGCCCCTCCAGTCCTGGGCCTTGCAAAGTGTTCCCTTCCTCCAGCTCCAAGGGCTCTGTGACAAGTCAGGAGACATCTCAACTCAATTGACCGCACGACATTCGACATTCGTTGTATCCTCCCACAGGCTCTGTTCTTAGGGGAGGAGGCAAGATAAGAGGATAAATAAATAAGACACTGCTTCTCCCAGCCATGGGAGCCGGGTGGAGCGCAGGAAGCAGATTCATGCACGAATGGCTGAGATAAGATCAACATGGGTAAGGACTGAAACACAAGGCTAAAATGGCTCAAGAGAGCAGGAGAGGAAGGGGTTAACTGGGATCTGGCCAGGGAAAGCCCCATGAAGGGCACATGATTTAAGCAAGACCTGTTGAGGGAGATTTCCAGAGAGATAAACGAAAGGGTCTTCAGGCTTAGTGAACAATAGGAGCGGAGTGACCAAGAGGGACAAGGCAGTGCACACTCATCCCCGGGGCTTGGTAGGAGATAGGAATAAAAAGACAATTGAGCCAGGCCACAGTCATCTTGGTCTGGTGGGATCGGGGATTTGGTACATGTTAGGAAGTGGTGCAGTCAGCTGTTTCTGAAACTCAGATTAAGACCTTCCCTCTGCTTGCCCAGCCTCTCTGGCCCCGTGAACCCAACCAGATTGGCCAGACCAATGGTGTCGCTATCACCTGGTGAGCCCAGGTGCCTACTTACGCCCCATGCAGGCAAAGGAACCTAACGGGACTGGAATGAAGCCTAAACTCTTTGGATGAGATAATTTATATAAGCCACACAACACAGTGCCTGGAACACAGTAGGCGCTCAGTAAATGTTGTTATTACTGACCCTTCCTTAAACTCAATGAAATAGGTTTTATTATCCCCATTCCATAATATACCGAAGCCCAGAGAGGTTACATCATGATTCCAGGATGTGACAGCTGGTTGGTGGAGAGCTAGCACTTGAACCCGCCTCTGATTCTGCCCCACCACGCCTGTTGCCAGAGCAGCTCGGCTGCCAGGTGAGGACAAGTGTTCTTGGATCTTGGCCAAGGGACACCAGAATGGTTGAGGTGCCAGGGCTGGGGAGGCGGGAGGAGCTAAGGGAAGCAGCATCAAGGTAGTCTCACTGCAGGTGCTCGGACCTTCCGCCCTGGTTCAGGACTGGTTTTTATTCCGATTTCTAAGGCCATGCTTCTACTGGATGCTGAATCTCTAGTACCTGTGGCTGGATGCTTTACCTGGATTACTTGTGCTGTTAGGACTCCATCACCTCCAAGATGGGCTCTGTCCTCACCTTGCTTCTTTTAACAATCTTTGGGGTTGACAGTGATCACCTATGTGCATCCCCACCTTTCCATATCCCAGCCTCTGAGTCCCACAGGCCTTCCACCTTCTTTGCAGGTCCCTGCCCTTTGACCCTGGCAGTGCCTTCCTGCTACCCACCCTGTCTATCTCCTCCTGCCGTACCCTCAGGACCAAACCCTCTCTCCTTGCCAGCTGCACCTGGGTGCACCCTGGAGCTTCCCAGCATGTCTGCAGCTCCCTGATCCTCCTGTTCTCCACCTGAGCCGACAGCAGAAGCTTTTATACCACTACCAGATGTGGCTCCCTGGACTGGTGGGCATTGACTGATTTGAAACCTTATTAAGAATTTAAATTTCAAATCCCGGGTGATCCAAACACACATTTTAGGGAAACTTGAGCAAACTTCATATTCCACCAATATTTGCAAAGTAAGAAAGTCAAGTCATTATGAAGTGATATCTTATTAGCTTATATTAATGAAAGTGGCATGGCACAAAGCCATTCTTCTTGGTCCAGACATTGCTCCAGCCTGCCTGGCGGAGCTGCCTGCTACCCGAGTCCATCTCTAGCTCCTGCTCCGTGCTGGCAGGGGTGCAGAGGAGACAAGGCGCAGGTTCTAGGTGGCGTCAGCTGAAGAGTCCAAGGAGGCTGGAGGCAGGAGGAGGTGGGATGGTGGAAGGTGGGCTGTCTTGCTGTGACATTCAATCACTGGGCTTCTGCCAGTGCCTAGGGAGGCAGCGACGATGCAGGTGAAGGATATAATTTTGCCAGCCAGTGCCAAATATATCTGAGACTCTTAGACTTGTTCCCAACCCCTAACATCCTGGTTGCTACAATACAAAGCAGATGGAAGCATCCTTTCCTTCCACGCCCACTTCTTACACCCTTAAACTGCCTTTGGTGTTAATTTATGACAGCACCCTCTTTTCTTCCTCGCCGGGGATAAAGATGATGGCTATTTCAACCTGATCTGATCTCAGAACAGACACATTGGCAACAAGAGCCAACTGGGATAAAGGAGTGAGATTCCCCTCCCTCTCGCCAGGCATAGTACAGCATTTGTATTCCCCAAGAAGGCCTGGGCCAATTTTGTAGCACTTTCTGGAAGTTCTACAGAGCACCCTGCAACTATCTTTAGCAATCTAGCTCCAGACAGCCCTGGCTTGGGTCACGTGAGACTGACATGCTGTTGAAATGACATTCTGCTGACATGACCCATGGGTTACTGAGTCTGGGGGGCCTCCTGTGCCTGCACTCGCCAGAGTCCCCTGTGGCCAGTCCTTTTCCTTGGTATTTTAACCACATGGACCTGTCATCAGGTGAGAGGCGGGGAGGCTCAGGGATGCTAGTGATCACCTGAGACCGCGACTCTATCCACAGCTGGACCTAAAGCATCACCCACCTAAACGTTATGGTTTGGTTGGCCATGACCCAGAAATTCCTTCGTTAGAGCGTCACTCGTCTGTCTCAGAATGTTAGAGCTGGAAGCCAGCTGGAGGTCATCGGGTACTGTCATCACCAGACTCTCTGTTCACAGACCCCTTTGAGAGTCCATTGGAAATCACCGATTATTATCCCAGGCAAATCACATGTATGTAGCGCCCACACACATGAGCCTCACATGCAGTCTGTAGGGGATCTGTGAGTCCCCCAAGCTCATTCCTGGGCCCCAGGTAAGACTCCTTGATCCATCGCTCTCTCTACATTTCCTGGACAATAGAGGCCCAGAGAGGAACAAGCGACTTTCCTGGGGTCCCACAGTTCAGTAATGGCCAAGCGGGGCCAGGACCAATGTTTCCTTCCAGCCACCCAGTGTTTCTCCAGCGCTTACGGGTCTTGAACCTTTTACAGGGAGGAGAACGCCCTGGAGGGGTAACACCTTTGCTCTGCGCTCCCCACTAGCAGGGGTGCTGGGGGTTGGCTGAGGTCCAGCCGGCCAGGAGGGTGCCTGGGGACATCACCCACAAGGCAGCAGGGTGTGTGGCTGAGCAGGGAGTGTGCGGTCAGCCAGCTCTAAATCAAGTCCTTTCTCTGCCATGTGACTTTGGGCAGATTAATTGACCTGAGACTCAGTTTTCTCTTCTTCAAAATGGAGATGACAGCACCGCCTGCAACGGTTGTGGAGGGAAAAGAGGTAGAGCACGCAGGAAGTGGGGAATGGTGGCGGCATCTTTCCCAGGGCACCATTGTTCTGGGAGGCCCCAGCAGCCCGGCCGCACCTGCCACCTGCCGCTGCAGCCAGAGCCAGGCGGTGCTAATTCCGTGCGTCCCCTTTAATGGCTCTCCACCAGCTCAGCCTCCTTCCTGGCCGGCCCTGAGTCCTAGGGCTCCGGCTCAGGAAATACGATGCAGCGGCAGAGAAGTTTGGGCCTTAAATAACTGCCTCCCCCTGCGAGGTTAGCCGCGCCCTCCCTGCCCCTCCACCGCCGGGCGGCTCGGCTGCCAGCTGCGAGCCCAGCCTGCCCCCTGCCGGCCGGCCCGACCTGCTGGCCGGAGACCGGAGAGTCAGAAGTCGCCTCTGGCCAGGCTGCAGTGGGGGCGGGTCCAGGCCAGCGGGGACAGAGCTACGACGCTTTGCCAGGCAGTGCGTGAGGGCCGAGGCGGAGCCCCGGCGGTCACCCTGCAGATCCCCACCGCGGTGTCCGGCTGGGAAGGAACCCAAGGCAGCCGTGCTCTGGGGACGGAGAAGGCGCAGGGGTGGGGGCCAGGGCCAGGTGGGGAGCAGAGGAGGGGACAAGGAATATGGCAGGAACTCAGGCTCACAGGCTCCCGTGCTTGTGTGTGCGCATGAGAAAGAGACAGAGACAGAGACAGAGACAGAGAGAGCCAGACAGGGAGACATAGGGACAGAGACAGAGAAACAGACAGAGACAGAGAGACAGAGAGAGACACAGACACAGAGACAGAGACAGAGAGAGAGCCAGAGAGGGAGACATAGAGACAGAGATAGAGAAACAGACAGACAGAGACATAGGCACAGAGAGAGACATAGACACAGAGAGACAGAGACACAAAGACTGAGACACTGAGAGACAGAAAAAGACAGAGACAGATAGAGACAGAAACAGACACAGAGACAGAGACACGGAGACAGAGACAGAGAGAGACCAAGGGAGAGACAGAGGGAGAGGGAATAGTGAGAGACACAGAGAAGCAGAAACAGAGACAGAAATAGAGAGACAGAGAAAGGCAGAGAGACAGAAACAGACATAGAGACAGAGAGAGACGGGGGTGGGGGAACGAATATCTGTACTTGTTCAGCACAAGCCAGTCTCTCTCCCCTGGGCGCAGAGACCACATCTGGGATGTGGCCTGAGGCTGTGGCAGTCACTCTCGGGTGCCCACTGCAGGACCCAGGTGGCCCAGCTGAGGCAGGAAGCTGGGCGAGGAAGCTACCGAGACGGAGACACCCAGGGCGGTGGCCCCTCCAAGTCAGAGCTCCGCGGAAGGGACTGAAGCCGGTGCATCTCTTATCTTTCCCAAACAGTTAAATTCCCCCCCATCGAGCACAAATAGAATCCCTCCCTGCAGGGCTGGGCTGGCCATTCCCCTTTTAGAGCTGCTGCTCCCCTTTCAGTGTGGCCTTAAGATGCGATGGGTACAATTTGCAAAGGTTTGGTCAGCTTTTGAGCAAAAAAGCAAATTTTACAGCAGGGAGTGGGGAGGTGGGAGGTGGCAGAGGGAAAAAAGCTGAAATAGAAAAATTGCTGAAAAGCTCCTGCAGCCTGTCAGGAGTATTAACTTAGGATGATGTAGGAGAAACGACTAAGTGGTTTCTGTGTCAGCTACACTGAATCAAACTTGTTCAAATATATGCGTGTGAGTGTGTGCGCGGCAGCGAGCAGAGCCCACCTCAGAAATGGAAAACAGCCTCTTAGTTTTAAGGGTTTCTTGTGTTTTGCAAATATGAGAAAAGCTATGCATAAATTAGATTAGAACGAGGAAGATGTATGGGGGGAGGTGGGTTTCTTAGGTTTCTGTTGGAGAGATGGCAAGGGCTGAGAGGCCAGGGACACCCCGTCTTCCTCAGAAAGAAAAGGGGAGCAGGGGTGCAGGGTGGAGGCTGCTGCAGGGTCCAGTGTGCAGGGGGAGGTGAGGCCTTGAGTGAGAGGGAGAGCTCAGGCTGAAAAGAAATGGGAACGTGGTGATACCTGCATAGAGGAAAAAGACCACGCACGTTTCTCACCCTGGAATTCCAGATGTCCACACCTGGAGCATAAGCCGCCATCTCTCTGTGCCCCAAGGGAGGTAGCAGCACAGAGGGAAGGAGCACGCCCAGGTCCAAGGGCACGGGTGCCTGGCCTGCCTTTGGCATTAACCAGCTGACCTCAGACACTCACTCCTTTATTCGGTGCTTGCTGCATGGCTGGTATTTTAAAAATTCATTACTTTATTTGAGGACATTTAAGGAACCCACATAATACATACTAGGGACCAGGCATTATTTTAAGTGCTTTATGGTTATTCATTCATTTAACCAGCATAACTGCCATCATGGTTAGGTGCTGTTGCAAATCATCCTTTTGCAGAGAAGGAAAATGAGAACCAAGGAGTCAACTTAACTGCGGACACACCCCAAGGAGTCAAGCCCTTGTGTGATCCTCTCTCCTGAGTGCAGAGGAACCTGTGACTTGATTCTAAGCAATAAAATACAGCACGGGTCAGGGGCTGTCCCTCCATCGTGGTGTCACGTTATGTGTGGCAGTGTCTGAGCCAGCTGGAGAGAGAGACGCTGTCCTGCAAAGGGCTACACCATGTGGCAGGGGACAGTGGCTGGCCTCTAGGAGCTGAGAGCCTCAGTCTTGCAACCACCCTGAGCTAAATTCTGCCAACACCCCGTGAGCTTGGAAGAGGACCCCAGGCCTCAGATGAGACCGTGGACCCAGCTGTCACCTTGATTGTAACCCAGTGAGTCCCTGATCAGGGAACCCAGCTAGGCAGTGCCTGGACTTCTGACCCACAGGAACCGTGCGGTAATAGATGAGGGTTGCCTCCATCCACCAAGTGTGTAGTCGTGTGTTACGTGGCCCCAGAAATCTAATGCAATGGCCAACCGGAGTTTTGATGCCATCTTTAACGTTGCCCTGTGAGACCACTTGTATGGCCATTATGTCTCTCAATCCTCGAAGCAACTCTAAAAAACTGGGTCCTTGGAGTTCCATCTTATGGCTGAGGAAGCTGAAGCTCAGGGGGTTTAGGAGATTGGGGTCCCCCATCTATGAAGGGCCCCCCAGTGGCAATTCCAACGCACACGGTTCATCTGTTCACGGCTTTGGGCAGAGCCAGTCTCTTCTGTAAGACTAAAGGGTGGATCCACTCACCTCTGAAGTCTGCCCACAATCCTTTCCTCCATCCCTTCCCTTGCTTTTCCTTCAACATTTTCTACATATCCCTTCCTTTCTCCTTTCTCCGTCTTCCTCCCTTTGGGTCCCGCAGCCTCCCTCCTGCGGTTTTCCCTATGTACAAATAATGACCACCTATTCTGACATTGAGTGCCCAATAAAGGCCAGATAGTGAGATGGGCTGGAAGGTCCAAGATGGTCCTTCAACCCCACATGTCTCTTTATTTCTCCGCGTCCTTCCTTTTCCTGTGGCTCAGGCCAAATCTTGCTGATTGCATCCTCACTGCTGGTCCTGAAGTTGAGCAGTCTGGCATCACAAAGTTCCAGCTCACCCTGGGACTGCTCTGGGTGTCACCCTCTCTGCTGGCTTGTCTCTCCCGGAAGCATCCTCCCTTCCCTCCTCCCCTCCTTCAGTGGCAGCTAGTACCTCCCAAAGGAGAGCGCAGGCGCCCCCTCCACTCCGCCAGCCCTGGACAGCTACTCTCCGTTCCAGCACATGACATCACCGGGCTAGACTGCTCTCCACGAGCTGATCACCAGGGCTGACGGCCTGGAGGAGAGCCCGGGGAGTGCGTGCCCCTCCACCGACCTCCTCCATCTGGCCCTGCGCTCGGACAGAAACTGGGAAGATGGTCAGTGAAGAAACGGTTCCTGGCACCTTCACCAGAAGGTGGGTAAACTGTGCCAGGATTGCTTGTCCCCGGGCCAGAGGATGGGTGGCACAGTGCCCAGGAGTTTTCGAGGGCCCTTGTTATGATACGAGACAATGAAACCACTCTCAGCCCTGGATTCTTTGCAATTTACCTTCTCCCTTCCCAGCCAGGACCTTCAAGAGCACATTTCAGCCTGTCCTCAGTGCCTGTGCTTGTGCACACACACTCGCACAGCAACATACATGCATGTGTGCCTACACACACACAAATACATATCACACATGCACACACACAAACACACAAGCACACGCATGCATACACACAGACGGCACACACATGCATACACAAGCACATGCAGAAGCATACAAACACACATACACACATGTGTGCATACACACACTCACATGCACATGTGTGCACCTGTGTGTCAGGCCCAGGATCCAAACACTTTGCTCCCTTGCTAATATTTCCGCAAAAGCTCTAGACGCTGCCAGCTCCCATCTGAGAACTTTCCTCTGTACCTGAAGCCGAAACCTCCTTAATTTGATACTCTCCTCTGTGCTCTGAGCAATGCACACAGGATAAAAACTCTGACTTCAATGCAAAGTTCTTATAAGAATCAATTGAGACAATATATAAGAGTGTGTTTTCTGGCGTGGAAACGGCCAAGCAAATTAAATGCAGCCAAGTGTCCTGGTCCAGCCCCGGTTCATTTGCTCTTTGTGTGAGTTGCAAGACGAGGATCCAGGGAGCTGCCATTTGCATTCTTGTTCTGTTTTAGAGATTTTTATAAAATATTGACATTTTTTTCCTCTTTTAGATGCCAGGAGGTTGGTTTGTTTGCATGTCATGTTGCTGTTGTGGCTGGGCTGTGAACTGGAAGAGACAGGCAGCCATGGTGAGCAGAGCGGTGGGGACAGGTGGCGTTTCCCTCCCGGCCACACCACGTGGCTGATTTCCAGCAAGAGGGGAAGAAGCAGTCAGATTCAGACGCTGAAGAGCTGGACTTTGTCTAGCTGGGTCCAAGTATTTCTGCTTAGGGGCGGGGAGGGAGGTGGTGGTGTGAGGCATTCCTGCCCCTTTCCTGCCACATGTCTGGTCCCCTCGGACCCAGAGCTGCTTTGGCAGCCAAGGGCTCGGTGCAGATGCTGTGGACAGAGAAACAGGCTGGGCCTGGCCGCTACCCCCAGGGCCTCTGGGTCAGCTCTGTCACGGTGGAGACTCTCAAGCAGTGGCTCTTTCAGGTGGCCTGGCTGGGCTCCTGTGCACATGGGTGGTGGCCATAGAGATTCTCCAATGTGATACGAAAGATTTTCAGGGGACTCTAAGATGGAGTGGTGGTGTCCCCACTCAAGGTCCAATCTACATGGCCATTTGGGGATTACAGTTAACAGGACTCAGTTGCTTATACCCATAGGTGGTGACACCACAGACGTTCAGATGCAGATTATTGTCATTCACAGTGATCATCCGCAAAGGGGTACATGCTGAAGATGTGGGCTCTGCTCCCTCCCCGTCAGCTCAGAAGGCTCTGGATCATTACACCTTTGGTTTCTCCTGATGCTAAGGGAACCCAAACCTCAGACTCAGAACTGATGAAACCCATCTTCAAACATTTATTAAGCACCACTGGTGTTCCCAGCACTATCCATACTGGAAGGAAGCACAAGAGCTTGTCCCTTTTGTAGGTGCCGCTGATAGGTAGAGTGTTCGAGGCAAATTAAAAGAAGGTGCACTGTTGGGCCAGAAAAATGGCAAAATGGTGCCCTCTGTTGCAAAAACACTCTTTATTTGGACTGACTCATTAGAACAAGAGCTCATGGCTGGAATTTCAGTCCCTGTGCTGCATTTTGTTAGGCTCGAATTGCACAACATAGGTGGGAATTCTATTCCTTGCATAGGGAGCTCACAGTCTAATTGGAGAAGCAAAGCAGATAGAAGGGAAGTGCACCTGGCCACACACTGCTTGTATGTGACGGGGGATGGAGTCACACTGTCAGCCTTCCTGAGGGAGGATGGACACCTTGAACATGGGACAGATAAGGACTAAGGATATGTCTTTGTATCAGAGTGAAAACAGCAATCCTTGTAACAATTTCAGAAATACCAAATTGGTTCAAATCTACACCTCAGAGAGCCCAGTATTCTGTCTTCTGTAGATACCTGTTTAGAAAACAGGTGAAATACTAAGGAACTTGAAATCTATGAAACTGACATCAGCAGATTAAGGTTGTAAGTTGAACTTCTCATAGGAACTGTGTCATGATGCTATAGCAATGATGCTGATATGGCAACTGGAATAACTAACATTATGTGTGGTATGTGTGGAGGACTCGCTACCTTCCAGGCATGGTGTTGTGTGCTTTGTATATAATATCTCATTTAATGCTCATGATGTTCTTACAAGGTATACATTAGTTTTTCAATTTTACAAATAAGCAAACAGGTTCAGAGTAAATAATGATAAAAGAAGAACCCTTATATATTAATAATGTTTCCTGTGTGCCAGGCACCATTACAAACACTTAATGTATATTACTTATTTAATCCTCACAGCAACTGTATAAAGTAAGTGTGCTATTTTTTCTCCTATTTTATAGATTAGGAAAATGATGCCCAGAGATGTTAAATCACTTGCCTAAGGAAAAAACAAAAATACTCAAAGTCCCATGGCTGCCAATTGAGAACCAGAAATGAAACCTAGGCTGGTGGATCTCCAAAGCCCAAGATTCATGCCCTAATATAGGTCAGCCTAGCGCAGAATTTTCCATGGAAGGAACCCTAACTGCAGAAGCATGAACACATACCCACAGGGGTCTGGGAGTGTTGCCTAAGGCATCTAGCTGTCAGTGTGAGATTTCTTTGAAGCTGTGTGTTTTATCTTAGAATTTTTTGTGAATTTTACATTCTACTCCATAATGTATATTTTTAACATAAAACGTAATGTTTTGATTTGGGCTGTTGTTCTCAAAACTTTGAGGAAAAAAGATGCCCCCCAGAAGTCATAGTATTCTTGCCCTGTGGCTTTGCCTACCCTGCACCCCACAGCTACGTGCTTCTGGGTTTATGGGCACCCCACGGGGAGAATAGTTGAAGTTGAAAGAATGTGGGTTTTGGAACCAGACAGATTTTCACAGCTCAGATCCTGACTCCATTTGCTAACAAGTGCTGCGACCTCGTCTCTGAGCTGCAGGTTCTCCTCATTTGTCATCAGAGAGGATAACATATGCCTGGAAGAATGGGGTGAGGCATCTGACACTTAGTGGGACTTGGGTTAGTGGTGCCATTGCAACTGGTTCCTTGCGACTTGCTATGACTTTATCATCCAGCAACTGCTATGGGTCCACTACTGTGCTGAGCTGATTGTCTACATGACCCTCCACACTGGTTTGGTTTTGGGTGGATGTGGAGGCTGCTGCTCATTCTCCTGGGGGAGAAGCTCTGTATGTATCTGATGCTCTGGATAAGCCTAGAGCATTCGTGGGGCTTAGGTGGGAGTTGGGGGGCTTTCTCTTTCTCTTTCCCACATTTGGATCATTCCTTGGCTGAGAAAAGAGCTTATTTCCTGTCGACTGGCAGCTTTGCCCAGAAGAAAGACCAGCTTGAAATGTATGAGTAATATACATGTTATATTCATATCATATTGCCATATATTCATGTCACATACATATTATATTCAAATCTCTGCTTTAACACTTTCCAAGACCCTCTAAGTCTCAGCTTAAACAGAGAGTAGATGTAACTGATCCAGTAGGGTCTGATACGGGTCCAAACGAACTCCTGCTGTCCTTTTCACAATTTTACATCTGCAGAAAAGCCAGTCAACCTTGTTGAGCCTTTATTTTGACAAATAAAGCTAACGCGGCCAAATATGATCATTGGGGACACTTTATCACACTCATCACAATGGCTATTACTAAAAAAAAGAAAAAAAAAACAGGAAATAACAAGTGCTGATGAGGACGTGGAGAAATCGGAACCCTTGTGCATTGCTGGAGAGATCGTAAAAGGTGCAGCCCGCGAAGACTGGGAAGGGTAAGGACTTAGGGTACGTCTTGCCGGACGTTCCTCCTTTGCATCAGAGTGGAAACAGCACTCGTAACAATTTCAAAAATAGCCAATTGGTTAGAATCTATGGCTCAAAGAGCCCAGGATTCTGTCTTCTGTAGATACTTGTTTAGAGAATGGGTGAAATACCAAGGACATGTAAATCCATGAAACTGACATCAGTAGATTAAGGTTGTGAGTTGAACTTGCCCTAGGAATGGTGTCATGATGCTACACCAACAGTGCTGGTGTAATAACTGGAATAACTGACATTATTTGTGGTATTTGTGGAGGACTTGGTGGAAAACAGTATGGTGATTCCTAAAAAAGCTAAACATAGAATTACCGTATGGTCCAGCAGATCTACTAAGCATATACCAAAATTAATTGGAAACAGACTCAACAGATACTTGGACACCAATGTTCACAGCAGTGTTATTCACAATAGCCAAAGTGGAAGCAACTCAAGTGTCCATTAACAGATTAATGGATGAGCAAAATGTGATCTATATGTACAATGGAATAGTATTGAGCCCTAAAAAGAAATGCAATTCTAATGAATTCTACAACATGGATGAACCCTGAAAAATTATGCTAAGTGAAACAGGCCAGGCATAAAAGGACAAATATATGATTTCACTTATATGAAGTACCCAGAGTAGTCAAATTCATTGATCCAGAAAGAGAATAGTAGTGCCCAGGGCCTGGGAAAAGGAGGAACAGGCAGGGAGTTACAGTTTAATGGGGACAGAGTTTCAGTTTGGGATGATGAAAAAGTTCTAATGGACAGTGGTGATGGTTAGACAACAATGTGAATGTGTTATACTCAATGCCACTGAATTGCATACACTTAAAATGGCAAGTTGTATGTTATGTTTATTTTACTAGAATAAAAAATGTTTTTAAAATGCTTTAACAATAAAACATTATTTCACTTTTATCCCTTTTCTGGTCATCAGTAGGAGACTTGGGAGTTAAATTCCCGCTTGCCTTTGTAGAAAAAGCAAAAGTAGCTTTAGGCTTAGTAGGGCCCTGGGCTTCACAGGCCATCGGAGTGTGGGAAAGCCCAAGCCAGGGTCTGCTCAGAGTGACAGCAGCCTGGAAAGTGACCTTGGACAAGTGGCCTTTGCCTGCCCAGTCTCCCTGCTGGTGCCCAGGAATGTGGGGGTGTTTCTAGTTGCTCATCCCTAGTGAGCGGTCAGGCAGGTTGGCTGAGTCTGCAGGAGCGTGGCCAAGGCCAGCAGGGGACAAACAGCTCTGATGAAAGAAGCAGCTTTGTCTCAGCGCTGCTGCTGTCTTCACTTGATGCCCATGGAACTGACAGCGGCAGTGAGACTTTGTGGAAACCTGAAGGCCAGGCAGGTGTCATGACCACCGGCAGGTGTCATGACCAAGAATCGCCCCTGAGAAAACCTCTCTGATGTGTAACAAGCAGACTTTGGGGCATTCTTTCCTCCATCTTTCGATGCCTTTGCTCAATTGCCATCGCCATGGAGACGCCCCAGCGAAGGTCTACGGATCATGAACAAGAAGGGGAAAGGAGGGTTTCTGGAGGGATGATGGAGGTGGCATTGGTGGGTCCAAACCGATATCCTGCTGGGAAGACTAGTCCTGGCGCCCTTCTCCGCTTTCCCAGGTGCAGGGAGGAAGGGTGGACAGAGAGATGTGGCAAGACCCTGGAGTCCAAGGGCTGCATGGCCATTCCCAGGCAGGAGAGGCAGCCTCGAGGACAGACCAGCCCCAAGTCCCTAGCAGGACCCAGGGGCAGCAGAGACCACCATGATGGGCCCATAAGCCACCCAGGAGCCTGCTATCTACCCACAGAAACTGCCTGTCCTTCCCCTTGGGGTCCAGTGTGGATGGTCCTTCTGTGACAGCCAGAGCCTCCTGTACTGGCTCCTCAGGGGAGTGACGCTGATCTGAGCTTAGCCCGAGATTTTGCTCAGTCCCCACATGAATGACCCATGTGGACATCTCCCGCCACCTCACAACGCTGCAGGACACACTCACAGCCCACGTTAAAGGTCAGTGGGACTGAGGACTTCAAGGCAGGTGGGGCAGCACCTGGACTAAACCTGCTGGAGACCCTCTTAGGGAAAAAATGGCTAAGGATGCCCTCGGATGATAATGATACTAACAAAAATGACCTCACCATTGTCGAGAGAATGAAATGAAAGAGAAAAGAGATCTTGGCATATAACTGTCATTCCATAGATGTCAGTTCACCATCCCTCCTCTGCCTCTGGAAAGGCACAACTACAGCGAAACCCTCTCCTCTGCATCCCTCCTCCTTCCCTTGACGCTTTCCTTGTCACCTGCTGCTGCTTTCTCCCTCTTTCCTCTCCCCCTGCTCCCCTGAAGGTCACAGGGACGGTCTGTTCCCCCAGCAATTCCCACTCGCTGTGGGCACAGCCGCCCACTCCTGCCCAGACACTCACATTCCAGCAGCTCCTCTCCCATGTGTAGAGGAGAGAGAGTGGAGTTCATTATCCCCATTCATCTTCTCGAGCTTTCTCTGTTATTAGAAAGATTTTTCTGTGTGGCACAAGGAAATTCATACCCCAGCCCTTAGAAACACGTCCTCCCTGCTCCATTGGCCTCGCGCATTTCCATCTGGATGGATTGCCCGCTACAGCCTGTGAGCTTCTGAACGTCAAATCTCAAAACAGAAACATACAAGAGTGAACATGAAACGGGCAGCCCCATCCTGCCCTCCGTGCGGGGGGACAGGTGCTCTGGAAGTGCCAGAGGGAGGGGCGGGACGTCTCGTCCCTCCCACCTCCATCATCTCCTGGGCTCCCGACACCAGCTTCTCCTGCCGCCCTGACAACAGGTGGAGACTAGCATTTTCTATGACCTAAGGGCACTACGCTGAGCCAGAAGGTGTGCGAAAGTAGAGGATTTGGGGCTTAACCAGATGGCGAACTCTCCAATGAGATTCAACAGGCACATACATATGGGATCAAAACGGAAGGGAAATGTTGAAAAAAATAATACATTGTATCTAAATGCTAACAGAATAGAGATATGACAGTCACCAGAGTGTGGCCTTAAAGTGACAGTCAGAGACTGTGGATTAAGTGGTAGGACGGCTTACAGGCAGGTAAATGCACCTGCAATGTAAGATAGCCAAGACCAACCTCAACTCTTTCCACTCAAACTTTCTCACTATTCTATGACAACCCTTTAACAACCTGTTAAAGGTAATTACCGTTTATTTAGTCACTGTAGCCAGAAACCTCATTTCTCCTTCTACGTCACCCCAAGCCTAGTGCTCACCATGCCCTATTGATTCTCTCTCTTACGTGTCTCTAGAAGTCGCTCCTTCCGTCTCATCCCACAGCCCCTGTGTTGGTCCTGGCTTTGATCACCTCCCTTGGATAACTCAGAAAATCTAGCTGTTTTCTGCCTCTCACTTCACCCTACTTGGCTTCCTTCTTCTCCCTGCTGTCAAAGTAGTCTTTCTGGAAAGCAAATGTGTTTGTGTCACTTTCTTATTTTAAATCTCTTAACGATCCCCATTCTCTTGAAGTTAAGAAGCAAACTCTTCAAAATGACACTGAAGGGCTTTCATGAGCTGGCCCTGCCTACCCCTGGAATGTCACCTCTTGCTCTGTGTCTACACCCACCTTTTGCCCCAACCTTTCTCTTCTACTGGAGGTCCTTAAATAGTCATACTCTCACGTGCCTATCTGCACAACTGTGTCCACTGCTTGGAACAGTATTTTCTCTGCATTCCCTCACTTAGTTATCTCCTACGTGGTCTTTGAGGTGCAGCTCACACCTGGCTGGAGAAGGCTGCCCGATGCCTTCTGCCCCGTCCTTTCCCCAGTAGGTGTTCCCACTCCTGTCATTGCACTGTGTGATGTTGGTGTCCAGCTGGATTGGTGAGCGCTTTCAGAGCAAGGACTGTGTCCTCTGCATCCTTCTTTCTCCAGGATCTGACAGAGGACTTACTGCAGGGCAGGGACTTTGTAAAGATTGAAGATGGGAACTGGACATGAAATCTCCTGCGATTGTGACATCACCACTTTGTGTAAATAGACGCCACCCACTTCCTCTTGATTTCACCATCTCCCACCTTAATGTCTAGGGCCACCTCTTCCCAGTCTAGTGTCTTTATTAATCCTGACCCAGCAGGAGTTGTCACTAGAGGTTCTTCTTCACAAATTGTACCTACTCAGACCCACCAACTCCGTTAAACTAATGGAGAAGGTTTCAACAAGAGGAGAGAGGAGACTCCACTCCTTCTTGCCTTTCTGTAAATGGTCTTCTGATGGTAAGTTATCTTTTAGCTGTTTTTCCCCCTGACATAGAGGGATTCTGGCCAAGTAAGGGGTTTGTAATAAATTTAAAAGCAAAGACCATCCCCTTTTCTTCTTGGTACCACGACGTCTCACGATGCTGGGTACTCATATGGGCGCTTCACAAATGCAATGCGTTGACATAAAGAAGAGAGCAGTGGTCACGTCCTGGGAGAAAGAGATGTTTGAGACAGCTCTGTCCTCTTAAATGACACGATCTGGGCAGCATCTGCTTTCTCATCTGAGCCCTGGAAAAATGGATCAGCTTCTCTGTCCTTCCAGGGCAGCTTTGCCAAGCTTGGAGCAATGTGCACCTGCCAACGTTCAAGACAGAGATTTGGACAGAGACTCCCCGGCTCTGGGCCTTCTTTTTTTTTTCCTTTCTTCAGATCCATATATATATATATATATATATATATTTTTTTTTTTTTTTTTTTTTCCTTTTAGTCTTGTTTATCCTCCTTGCAAGCTGCGCTGTCACAGTCTGATAACTCCCAAGTGTGCCTGTGTGGAACACCATGCCTGCTCCACTTTCCCTAACCTAAACCTTTCCCCAAACGCCCCTATCCAGGGAAGCTGCCCTTCCCTGCCCAGCCTCTCCTGCTGGTGAGACCCCCTACTCTTTCCTTGGCTGTTTTAGTCTTGGCTGTTCACTGCAGGTCACTCCCTAAATTCTTCTCATCAGTTTAACACACGCGTGTTGAATACGTCCAATGCACCAAATACCAGGGTTGCAAAGAAAGATCAGCTTCTGGCCCCTGAGGCTCAACAGTCTGGTGGGGGAGTGGACCTGGGGAAAGACATTCATAAACCTGTGCACTGGGGGTGCTGGTCCAGGCAGGAAGAAGCCCTTTGGGAGCATGGGGTCACTGGGCAGGGGGGCAGCAGCTCACTCTGCCCGGAGTCCGAAAGGTGTCACAGAGGAGGTCATCGTTGAGCTGGGTCTCCAATAATCTAGGTTTCTTTTCTGTATTTGACTTCCAAGCACATCTTGGCCCTGAGAATCTCTAAACATGTTTCTCAACTCCTAGATCCTCCACAAACTCCCCCACAAGACAATCTTGTCTCTTTCTGTCAATTTCAGAGACTTAACACATCTCCCCTCCATCACTGACTTCATTCATCTCTATGATACTTCACTTGCCCCTTGATACACTCAGCCCGGCACTCAAGGGCATATTTATTTTCTCCTGGGTGATCCACTCACTGGCAGGATACGCGGCCATCTCCTCCACACTTCATTTTCTCTGATTATCCTCTCTCGGAGGAGGCGAGCTACAGAGCAGACCTGGAGTGCATCTTGCCAATTGCAGGTGGACAAAATAAAGTTCCAAAGTGTTCAATCACTCTCCCAGTCCTCTTCCTCACTAAGGAGTTCAGGACTCTGGCCCTTGTCTCTCCCTAGACTCCTGGCTGGACATCCTGCTCCATGATGGAACTGAAAAGTAGAGATGATTCCTTCTTGTTGCATGTCCCCACAGAGCAGTGTCCTGGAGTTCGGCAGGAATGGAATAACATCTGCAGTCAAGTTCTGAATGACAGTTTTTAGTGGTGGAAGAGGTAGCAACCGGTATGAGAGATGAAGTTTCTGCTTTCATGAGTTTTCTGTACGAGGTGTTCTTGGAGAAGAATGGCCTCTCCAGGGTGTTCATCTGCACCTTCTGGAGCCTTACCTACAAGGACAAAAGTCAACATGCCATCGTCTTCTGCCCCAGTCAATGAGGGAATAGTAGAGCTAGAAGGAGAGAGCTGACACAGCTGATACAGTGAGCATGGGCAGCATAAAACCAAGGTCACTTTGAGAATTGCACAAGTACCCATCAGAATGGAGCCCAGTTAGAATTTAAATAATTAAGTGTGTGAGGTTCTAGCTCATAAGAAGCTCCTTGAAGCTTGCTGAGAAATCTGTAACTTCCAACAGCACCTTGCCGTGGACAGATGGAGGGACCAAAGACATTGTCTATACTCTTCTCAGAGCATCCAGATGTCCAGGGAGCCAGGAAAATATTTTGATCTTTGACAGAGAGGGTGCTGGCTGCTGGATCCTTGTCTCTTTGTCAGAATGCCCTGGTCAGCTGTGGCAGACAGGTGACCTATGGACCACAGCTGCACGCAGATAAGAATCTCAGTGTATGCACAAAGGTGGCCCAGTTTATCCCTCTTTGGGGTGCATGGGAGAGAGCTTGGGAGAAAGAAAGAGGCCAGAGAGCTTGGGAGTAAGGTGTAGGTATGTTATTAGAACAAGAAAGAAAGAGCTATAATTCTGGGGTGAAGGCACTACCCCTGAGACGTGAGGTGGGCTTCTCTGAAGCCCCTGGACAATGGGGACATTTGATCCTTGCTGAGAGCAGCTTGGAGCTGTGCTCTGCTATGGGATGATTAGAGACAAAGAGAGAGTTAAGAGCAGAACATCTAACAGTGAGACAAATTCTACGTCTGGTGGGAAGAGCACAAGTCTGGGAGTCCGGAGATGAGCACCCCAGTGCAAGTTTCACCTTCAGGGGCTCCGTGGTGTTTAGGAAGCCCTTCAGTGCCTCTGGACTCCAGTTTCCTCTTTCTTTTTTTTTGAAAGCAAGGTCTTTCTCAGGAGTGTAGTGGTGTCATCATAGCTCACTGCAGCCTCCAACTCCTGGGCTCAAGTGATTCTCCTGCCTCGACCTCCTATGTAGCTGGGACTACAGGTGCACACCACTATGCCTGGCTAAATTTTTACAAAATTTTTTCTCACTGCATGTCAGGTGGTCTAGAGCCTCCTGTGGCTATGGCCGCATTGGACAACCCCGGCTCAGGGGACTGGCTTGCAGCTGTTTGGGCAGCTACGCAGTTGG
This sequence comes from Eulemur rufifrons, assembly GCF_041146395.1. Lineage (NCBI taxonomy): Eukaryota > Metazoa > Chordata > Mammalia > Primates > Lemuridae > Eulemur > Eulemur rufifrons. The sequence goes on from NC_090994.1 coordinate 9,535,535, forward strand.
CCAGCTTCCCCTACTGCTGTTGAAGAGGGCTTCCTGGAAGGGGTAGGGCATTGAATGAGCTTTTAAGTCGTAAGCAAGGAGAGGACCTAGGAGGCCAACTCTGGGGGAAAAATGGCAAGGAGAGCCCGGCCAGCCACCTTAGGATACTTCCTACTGACGAAGGAAGCCGTCATGGCTTTCATAGTCTTGGGTCTAATTCCACTCCCCACAGGGTGCGGGGTGGGGGTGGTTCCCAACCAATTTGCACTTGTTTGCATTATGCATTTGTTTTCTTTTTCTCTCCCTAGCCAATGCGTCTGGACCTGTCAAGGACCCCAGTCCCTTCTGTCTGGTTAGCTCCCAGTTGGTTCACTGCTCCCCCAGTTTGTGCCTCAGTCTCTCTCTCTGCAGAATGGACTTAATAATATCCATTCTTGACCCATCCAAGCTCCAAGGAAGAGTGCAAACTCCAACGAGCGCTAACATGTGCAAAAAGAGCATGAAGCGATGCACAGCAAAGAGCTTCACTACGAAGCGTTTAATTATTGATTTGGTTTTTCAAATCTACATACTACCTTAAATGGGTCTCTGGTGTGAGGACTTCTGCGGGCCCTGTAGAACTGACCTTACAAATAATTTGTGATGCCCTCATTCTACGTGCATCTGCTCTGTGGAGCCAGATGTCTCGAGTGTAAACAGGTCAGCACCATGTCTGATTGAGGAGCGGTGCTGGTTCTACCACCGGCGTCTCACGGCCCTGTCGGGCTTGCATTTCACTGTAGCGTCTGAGCTCTACCTTCCCGTGTATCAGGAACAACCTGTGACCTTTAAATTTCAGCCTCCTGGAAGAATAGTGCCTGTTTACCCTTAAAAGCCGTGGTGTGCCAAGCCACGGAAACCTATAGCCGTTGCCTTTTTTAAAAATAGTGTTTCATAGAGTTGACAATTGCATTTCTCACCTTGCAGTTTAATTGGATTTTTGCTTAGTAACTTGTACAGATCTTTTCAATGGAGAACGCCAGCTTTCCTTTCTGGGAAAGGCCGAAGAAGACCTCAGAGGGTGAAAACAGAGATATACAAGGGGCAGGCCTCCCACTGCAGAAAAAAAAAAGCATTTGGGTCCTCAGGCTGGGAAATGGTACCCCATATTTTTTTTATCTCTAGAAAACTGGTGTGAATCTGCTTCTGCATGTCCTCCCCATCCCCACCCAAATATCTTATTGTCCTTGTTAGCATCTTTGCTTGTATCTTCCCTTAGAAGAGAGGTCCCTCTGGGAATAAGGGAGGGGAAGGCCTCCTGGACGTAGTTTTAGAAACAGGACCCCTGGCCCCTCACGGGAAGTCAATGGCTTCAGAAGAGGCCAACTCTCTGATCTAGAAGGCTCCTAAAGACTAAGCTACCTCAGGAAGGAGTGGTGATCCCTCGTGAGTACCTGACGCTGCAGTTATAATTTGCGGGACATCATTGAGAAATCACTGTGTCTCCCTGGGAGATGTGCGTGAATACGTATGGGGAGTTCAGGCTGCACTTTCTCTCGTGATGTATAATTAACGAGCAAAGCGCATTTGTGTCCACTTTATTCATCACTAGGGTCCTGCAGGGTAAATAGTCTCAGCCCCATTTACAGATAAGGTCACAGAAGTTACAGAAAATTAGTGACATGGCCCAGACTCATGGTTACCTGGGGATTCCACTAGAATAAAAGACACCTCCCCAAAACTTGAAGGTGGTGTTTTGGGGATTAATACAAGGAGAGCTAACTTTACAAGGCGGAAAGTCAACAGAGGGAAGAACAATGTACAGAACTGGAATCTGGATCCTGCCATTCAGAACCCAGTGAGTTTTCCATTCTTACACACACGTGCATGTGTATGTTCTCACACACACACATACACGCACATGCACACGGAGAGTTTATCCATGAACACAAATGTATGTCTGACATCTCGGTGCTAATGCCGTTCAGGATGTCTTTACACAGAGCTGCGAGAAGGAGGCCCTAGTTCCACAGGACAGTTCGAGGTGGTTCTAACACATCTTAGGCTGTGCTCCGGGTGTCTTCCCTTGGGTAGATCCATACACCGTCCTGAGGTCTCTGGGTGGGCTTCCATGAAGCTCCTTTTACTCTATCAAGATTCAAGCTGCAGGTGGAGGTGATCTGAGCTCCCCAAACAGTAAGAGCATGAACAGAGTGAACTTGGCCTCTGCCAGGCATATGCCACTAAGTTGAAGGACACGTCTCAGTCACCTGAAGGCTGCAGCTTTGCAACTAATGAAAGAAGAGTTCACTTCATAAGTTAGGAAATGGCATAAGGAGATAATTGCCGTATGGAAGACCATATTCAGATGCATGTGAGAGGTTTAGGCAGGGATGAGATGAATGAAGGGAAGGGAGATCCCGAAAGGGGTCCAAGGGTGCACCCCTAGCCCTCTGACCGTGACCATGGGGCCAGCGCCACACCCATCCAGACACCTACTGGGATGGCTGCTGTGAACCTTGGGAATCTTATGCCCTTAGGCTATGCTTGTAGATTGTGGCATTAAAATTTGCTTCCAGTGTTTCTTTGGGTCATCTATTGTACCTGAAAGAGAATTGTGGGATCCCAGGGGACCCATTTTCTGGGCTGACACTAAAGGGCTGAAGAATGGCCTCGGTGCTCCCATCCACCGCACATGGTGGGTACAGGAGTCCTGGGAGCAGCTTCTGGCCTCGACACCCGGCGGCTTCATTTTTCCTCGCAAGACCCTGGAGGGCATCCCTGAAGCACCGAACAAGCTTCGTTAGTTTCTGACGCTGCTGGTAATGGAAGCGTGAGAGGCCGGGGGATTTTCTCTAGACGTGTAATTCAGTAATCGGGACGGCATCCTGAGCCTGTCTACACCCCAGCAGAAGAGAGAGGAGGAACCGTGGCTGCCCTGGACAAGGACCCCAGCTCTCTGGGTCGCCAGCTCGCTGGAAATGTACTGTCGCTGCACAGCGCGACCCCCAACCCCAAAGCACAGGGGGGAGCCGGGGCAGGTGAGAGTCTCCTGAGAGATCCAGGAGACAAGGACATTGCTCCGTACACCCCGCTGTCCCCCGACACCTCATTTACCTGGCACTAAATTCACTGTCTTCAGAACAAAATTGTCTTGTCTTTTCAATATCTTTTCAACCACGGCGGAAACGGCGGCAGGATTTAAACCCGAGTGCCTAATCCGTTTTCCCACAGGTGGTCTTAGCGAGGGAAGGGGCACGCGAGGACTTGTTAACACAGAGAACCATCACCGCCGCCACACGGATGTGAGCTGTTGAAGGAGCCACTGACGGCTCCTAGACAAGTTACAGAAACGTCCTAGTTTGACACAACTGTGCCAATTTGTCATATATTTCCTCTACTTCGCCCTCCCTCATTACTGAGACTAGCAAGGGGAAGGGAGAGAGAGACGGAGAGAGGGAGGGTCAGGGAGAGACGGGGAGGGAGGGAGAGAGAGAGAGACTGCACTATGTCTGGCTGCCCCGGTGCTGGCCCCATGTGCCCAGGGCCACGCTTTCCATCTTTCCATTCCCCCCTTGGAGTGTCACAGAAGATCCTCTCTGGACTCTGACCTCCAGGCTCTGGAGCCAGATTGCTTGGTTTTGTTCCCAGGCAAGACCACCACTTCCTGCCTCTATGACCTTAGGCAAACTACGTCACCTCTCTGTGCTCAGCTCCTCACCTGTGACAAGGAGGTGGCAATAGAACACACCCAGTAGGACTGCTGCACCCAAGGGAGCTCACGTGCAGGGTCCTCCTTGCAGAGCCTGGTATCGTAGTCCGGGCTGTGGAAGTGACCAATACATAACCCTCTGTATTGAGGCATCTTGCCCTGCGGGATCTGCACCCCACCCCTGGCTGGGGTTTCCTGCTCTGGACACTTGATGTCACACTCCTTTTGGTCAGAGGCAACCGAAGTTTGCCTTCCCGTTCGAGGTCTTTGAAAAGCCATGCTCTGGTCCTTTGGGGGGCTCCCCTACGGGATGTGTAAAGAATTCTTTGGCTGGCACAGTGTTTGTCCCAGGCTCAAGTCCCTTTGGCCCCCTGGGTCATCTTCTGCCTTCCTGCCTTCCCCTGCTGGCCAGGCTTCACCTCCCTGCCTTCCTCTGAGCTTTTAGACTCTGGGGCTCTTTGCACAGAAGTTTCTGCCTCTGTGACTCTTAACAAATTGCTCATCTGAACCTCATTTATCCTGTGTACAACGATTTCTCTCCAGCTCCCTGAATCCTGATCTATTTGTTCTGACCTGGATGTATTTTCTCCCTGGAGGTGCAGACCCCTGGCACCTGAAGACCCACTGGCCGGCTGGTCCAACATCTTCCTGGCCACAGAGTTTTAGCCTTTGCTGTGCCACCGTGGCCCCACCCTGACCCACTGCAAACACAGTCGTCACAAATGCACACAGACGCGGCATTGTAAGAGACTCTTAGTCGAACCCAATGCAGGATTTATTCAGGAGGCATCATTATCCTTTTAAGGATCCTACAAGAAGGCTGGATTTCAGAGGGTGGGCTGTTTGCTGCCTGCTTTTAATAAAATTTTCCGTTAATTAAGTAGAGCCGTATGGGCTGCAGCCCCGGCCACATTGTTTGTCTTTTTATTTTGTAGTTACATGGCAGTATCTTCAGTACGGGAGCCCTGGAATTATACACTGGGCCCTAATATTTCAAGACTCAACAGGAACAAATATGCAATTATATAGTTCAGTGGTGCAGCGCCACCGCAGAGCAGGGAGGGAGGACAGGCACCTCTCCAGCTCTGGGGAAGTTCCTTTGGAAGGAAACTTTCGGCCCTGGACTTGACGCTCTTCCAAGCCAACACTCCTGCCCTGTAGCTGGCAGGAGCCTCCACCTGTCTCTGGCCTGAGTGCAGAGCATCTTTCCAGATACTTCAGGATCAAAGTGGGGACGGGAAGGGTGGGGCTCACCTGTATGTGTCACTCACATCTTCTAGTGCCCTCATGGTGATCCCACAGGCAGGGAGAGGGGAGTGCAGAAAAGTGGCCTCTGGTAGGAAACCATGTGGGTTCATTTAGGGGAGTTCCTCGGCCTTTCTGAACCAGGGCTTCCTCACCACCTAACAAATGAAGATAGAAATAACTCCTGCTTCAAGGTTGCTCGTAGGACTAAACGAGATCATCCGAATAGAAAGGCCTTGCTGCTGTTCTGATCGTCATTTGACAATGAGGAAATTACAGCTCAGAGAGGCTAAGGAACTTGTTCAAGGTCACACAGCCAGCAAGGGCCGTTGGTCATCTGGAGTTGGACCCAGCAGTCCCTAGTGTGTCTGGTCCACTTTCCCTTCCCTTGAACTTCGTGGCAGACTCTGAGCAAAGTCAGCTAGTGGCACAGCCTATTAGTAATGGCACTTGACTGTGGTTTAGAAACGGAGGCATGCAGTGCCCCGTTCTATGTGCGAAGGACAGCCTGCTTGGAAGCAAAGGGGCTGGAAGGGACATCCCAGGACATTCTGCAAAGGCCCTGGGATTCCTCCTCTCTCCTGGGGTGGCCTCTGAGTACTTCATGGAAAATGACAGCAGGAAGACACAGCACCTCCAGCGACCTTCCCTGAGGGCTTTGACAGAACCCCTTGAGTGAATGTGAGTGAATGTGTGTGTAAATGCACACATTTACATGAGTGTCTATGTGAATGGGTGTGTGTGGATGTGTGAATGTGTGTTTGTGTGTGTGAATGTGTGTGAGTACATGTGAGTGGGTGTGAACATTTGTGTGTATGTCTGTGTGTTTGTGAATGTGTGTGAGTGTGAGTATATGTAAGTATGTGTGTGGCCGTTTACATGAGTGAATATTCTCTGTGAGTGTGTGCAAATGCGTGTGAGTGTGTGAATGTGTGTGTGGGTGTTGCAGGGGGGCATCTGAGGGTTCCAGGAAGGAATCACAGAGCCAGAGGTTTCCATGGCAGCTGAGATACCCGCTGGTCCTTAAATAATTAACCAGCCAGAGCTTTTAAATACATTTCAAAACAAATACTCATTTCCCTTTAATGCAGTACTGAGCCCCCTTTTACGTGCTGCCTGAGGCTACGCAAGCCCGCTGTGATTCCTCCTCTGGTGCTGTGGCAGCATCTTAGGTTGTCATGGAAGGCAGCTCCTGGTTGTCAGGGGCCAGCCCATGACCTCATCTTGTCCCAGGAAGGAAGGGGGAGGGGAGTGGGAGGCGCCTCCACTCCCCATCGGAAGGTGATGTCTGAGGTCAGCAGTGACTTCGTCCTTGTCCGCACCTTCATTTGCTAAGGGTCCGTCCCACAGGCAGGTTCCTCTGAGGGATTTCCTCCTGCCTACACCTTCTAAAAGGGGAGTCCCCCCCGGTGCACAGCCTTTCTGATCACTCTACTGAATGCTGACAGGTACCCCCCTGGCCAGGGCAGGTGACCTCGTTTCCCTCCCTCCCTTGTGTCATCTGTTCCTGCGCAACTCACATGAGATGACATGCGTCCTCTGGGCTGTGCAGCCTGTACCTAGAATCCCTGCTCCCATCTGCCTCCCGACAAGAGAATCAGCCAGTCGGTCCATGTGGCCATTGTGTCATTCTCTGTTCTCGCTCATCTGATCTCTTTACACCCCTGCCCCACTAGCCTAGAGCTCTGTAGAGCTGCGTGTGTGTGTGTGTGTGTGTGTGTGTGTGTGTGTGTATGGGGAGAGGGTGTGTTATCTGTTCTGAGCTTTGCTTTGTCTGGGCCTGATGTCTGACCTTTTCGGCCGCACTGTAATTTGGTCAGTGAGCGACATTTGTGGAATCTCAAAACCACAGCATCAGTGAGGAGGCTGATACGCCAGAGTCCTCACCACGGGGGAGGCTGTCCTGGTGTGACACCCCCTCCTGGGTGACAGCTGGGTCATCAACCCATCCATGCTCGGTCACCATCCCAACAGGACCCCAACCAAGGGAGGAGGTGGTGATGGCTCTGGACTGTATGTCTGTTAATAACAGCGATGAAAATTACGCAGCCAGAATGTGCTGAGCACTCACTAGGTCAAAAGCTCTGGATTAGGCATTTTACCTGCATTACCCGCATAATCTCCTTACTCTAGGTTTTTTGATCAGCCCCTACAGCAGGGGAGGAAGCAGGCCCAGAGAGGTTACTTAATTTGCCTGAGGTCACAAAGACCTAAATGGTAGAGTCAGGATTTGAACCCAGAACTGTGTGGCCAGTGGCTTCTAGCCACTGACCAAATCTCCAGCTTGGAGAAAAAGGAACTTGACCCATTCCCTAAAGAAGTTGAGATGAGGTGGGTGAGGCCTGAATGTCCCCTGGAGGAGGACCATGAGGCTCAGCCATGGAGAGGACATAGAGTGACAGTTACAGATGCAGTGAGAGGAGACCCGAGGGGCCAGGCTGGAGGCTGAGCCCACAGCACAGCAGGACAGGCAGGGAGGGCACAGGACTCCAGGTATGCCTCTCAGCAAAGGGCACCTGGGCAGAAGGGAGGGGGCATTCAGGGCTCGTGAGTGGCTGCTCTTCAATCCCCAGATGTGGGGAGTGGGCTGGGATTGGACCTACACCACTGCTTTCCTGAGGTTCAGCTTGCACATGGCAGATCATGGAACTTCTCAGCCTCCATAATCACGTGAGTCAACCCCTTATAATAAATCTCTTTCTATTGATCTATACATATTGTATTGGTTCTGTTTCTCTGGAGACCGCAACTAATACAGGGGGTAAAGTGTCCAAGAAATGTCTCCCGAGTCTTGTTCCTTCCCATTGCCTATGTCCAGGGCATAAACAGGCCTTCTGCTAAAGACTAATTCCCCAAGTATCTCTCCAAACACACACCATCCCTCCTGAGAGCATCTCTTTCTTCCTAGCTTTGCCTACTGACTACACACCTCATGTCGGGCACTCTCCGTTCATGCGGGGAAGTCCTGAGGTCCCTGGAAGATCAGCGCCCATTTCTCACAGGCTGACCCGGTCTGGAATCCCTCTTTTAACCTCATATCATGGCTCCAAAGCAGAAAGTTGCCCCAAAGCAGAAGACACAGCTCTTTCTCTCTGGAGAATATGCTGTAGTTGGGGAAACAAGCATATGGCGGCCACCAAATGGTCCGAAGTTCAATAAATACTGCTCAAGCAATCTGTGTGTCCTAAGGGAATCAGAGCTGAAGAGCTTTCTGGAATAGTCAGGAGAAGGATCTAATAATAACCACAATCTGCATTTGCATGGCGCACTATAGCTGATAAATCCTTTAACACGCCTTCTCATCAGTTCCTCAAGGCAACCTTGTGTGATGGCTATACAGTGGCCCTCAGTTAACAGGCAAGGAAACTGGGACTTTCAGAGGGCCTGTGACCTGCCCAGATCTGGACTCAGCCATCAGGCTTGGTGCAGAGTCTATGCCTTTGGGCTCCGAATTCTGAGGCTCTTCCCCTGATACTCAAAGGGATTGGTGAGAGGAGAAGGGAAACAAATCCAAGGAAGAAAACCACTGTGAGAACAGCCCCAAATGGGAGTGATTACAGTCATGGGAGCTTCCCAAGCAAGTCACCGTCCAACCTGAGCCTACTTAGGCAGCAGGTCCCCTGCCCAGGCTTAGGGTCCCTTGAGGCTTACAATGTGACCAAGTCAGACTTCAGACTGAAATATCAAAATGACAGAGATACCAGAGGGTAAATACACAAAGTCCCAAGCTAAATATCTTAATGCAGTGTCTATAATACCAAACAAATGGGGAAAACATAAATAAGAATGTGTAAAAAAAAAAAAATCAGAATTTATTCTAACTTCCCATCAATTTTCAAAATGTTTTACTATGGAAAATTTCAAAAATATACAAAAGTAAGAAGAATTCCTTCCATTTTTCTCAACTTTTTATTTTGAGATAATTGTAGGCTCACACACAGCTATAAGAAATAATATAGAGAAGTCCTGAATAGTCTTCACCCAGTTCCTCCCAATGGTAACATTTTGCAAAGCTTTAGAATAATATTAAAACCAGAAAACAAACTTTGATAGAACCCATCAAACTTAGATTTCACCAGTCTGATGTACACTCATTTTTGTGTGTGTATACATATTTTGTTCTATGCAATTTATAGTGTGCATAAATGTCACAAGTGCAGATTTATGTGACCACACCACAGTCAAGACACAGAACAGGTCTATCCCAAGGATTTCTCATGCTATCCTTTTACTGCTACGGCCACCTTTGTCCTTTCCCCTTCTCTCTAGTCACTGACCACCACTGGTCCATTATCCATTTCTATAATTACGTCATTTCAAGAATGTTATGTAAAGTAATATTTCATATAAATATATGTTATGTAACTATATTGGAATGTTATATAAACATCTTAATATTAGGTAAAGTAGACTTCAGAGCAAAGAAAATTGCTAGAGACAAAAAGGGATATTATATAAGGATAAAAGGATCAATCCACCAGGAAGATATAAAAATCCTAAATGTATATGCACCAAAAAACAGATCCTCATCATACATGAAGCAAAAACTTGATAGAAAGGAAAAGAGAAATAAAAAATCTGCAATTACAGTTGGGGACTTCTCCACCCGACCATCAGTAATGGGTAGAATTACTAGACAGAATATCAGCAAGGATGTAGAAGAAATTCACAATATAACAAATCAACATGATCGAATTGACATATGTAGAACACTATCCAACAATGGAAGAATATAAATTTTTTCAAAGTGCTCATGGAATGTTCAACAGGATAGATTACATCCTAGGCTCACCCCCAGAAAGAAAAAAAAAGTCAACAAGTTTGAAAGAATCGAACTCATAAAAGATGTTTAATTTGCATTAGGAAGATACAAGTTAAAACTGCAATGAGATCGCTACGTACCTATCAGAACAACTAAAATAAAATACAATGACAACATCAAATGCTGGCAATGATTCAGAGGAACTAGACTGCTCACACACTGTTGGTGGGGATGTGAAATGGCACAGCCACTCTGGAAAACAGTGTGGCAATTTCTTGCAAAGGTAAATGTGCACTTGTATGATCTATAAACTGCACTCCTGGGCATTTATTTCCCCAAATATAAAACTTCATGCAAATACCTGTACATGAATGTTTGTAGCAGCTTTGTTCATAACAGTCAACACTTGGAACCAATCCCAAATTTTTGTAATGGATGAATGGTTAAACATACTGTGTATATTCCTACCATGGAATACTACTCAGCAATAAAAAGGAACTAACTATTGATACGTGCAGTAACTTGGATGGATCTCAAGCAAGTGATGCTGAGTGAATACAACCAATCTCAAAAGGCTACATATATGCAATTCCATTTACATAACATCTCAACCACTTTTAAGAGAAAATACTGGAAAAAAAATGTTTCTGTAAATGTACCAACTATCATGTCTAGCTTTTTATAGGGACCATAGCACTGAAGCAGATGGAATCCACCATTCTAGCATCTGGCTGCCTCTTCTGACACCTTCCCATTGTTATTTGGGGGACATTTCCCCTTAAAGTAGGAAGGACTCTGGATCAAAGCCAGTGTGTCTCAAGCAATTATAAAACAAATTATAGAGTCACAGAATGTTAGAGGGAAAGAAACCTTAGAGATCATCTCGTTCAGCGGTTCACAACTCTGGCTGCATAACAGAATCACCTGAGGAGCTTTAAAATAGACTGATGTCTGGACCCCATCCCCAGAGGTGCTACTTTAATTGGTTTGAGGAGGTATCCAGGCATCACTATTTTTTAAAAGCTCCCCAAGTGCTTCTAAAGTGCAGGCAGGTTTGAAAACCACTGATGAATCCAAGCTCCTCATTTTATAGATGAGGAAACTTTTGGCCCCAGAGGTGACACCAAGAGCCCACGCACAGTAAGTCACACGGCTGGATTGTGTGAGAGCTGCCTCTGTTGAATCCTTTTTCCCTATGTCAATGGTGCTTTCACATTCATTACCACATTCGTTCTCCTTACGAGGGTGGAGGCAAGAAGCATGGTTATAATTATTCCCATTGTAGGGATAACACAACTGAGGCCCATGGAGAGAAAACAGTGTGCTTAAGATTTCGCAGATTCCAACAGAGGAAAACCACACACTTGGCCTCTTAACTTCTAGTCCAGTGTGAGCTCCCAAAAGGAACGCTGAGTATTCATTGAGTAAAACCATGTTATTGGGAGACACACTAGAAACCCAAGCATAGGCGAGGCCTCCCTCCCAGGCCAGTTTCTCTTGCATCTGTTCAACATAACTCATTAATGCACACCCAATTTTCATAGATCTTAATTTGTTACTGTCAGCACCTATTGGATCTCGATTTGCACCCAATTTATCTCTGCCTCTTACCAGGAATGAGAACAAACAGTCCCTGCCCGTCTTGCTTCTGAGGTTGCTTATTTACAATTGCGTTTTAGTGCAAATTGGCCCATTTATTCATTAGTTTTAATGTGTCCCTTTCAATGTCTAGTTACCATAAGAGATGTTATCATCATTCACAATAGCATTCTAGGTGTCTACATTTTATTAAATATAGTTTGTGACAGAGTGGGAGTCGGGGTGTGGATGTGGAGAGAAGGGGTGGGCATGGAGAGGGCAAAATTAGAAGCTAAACCAGCAACAGAGACCTTGATCTCTCGGGGCTCTTGGCATGTCAGGACTTCCCATGTAGTGACTGGTAGAGGGCTAGCTAGTTCAGGGGCTGTCTCTCAGTGATTCTCCAAGGGACAGAGAGAAATGCCCTGAATGTCCACAGAGGAATGAAAACCAACTCTCGTCTTCATGCCGAATACACTCATTGCCATCTGTCTTGGTGCCATCACTGCTTGGAAGGTAAATGTCTCCATTGTTGTTTTTCAGCTATATCATTTTATAAGGGGGGGGTCTATGAATTTTAAGATATGTATCAGAAAATATTAGTGGTGTGATTTTTGGTTTATGTGTTGTCATTGCTTTGCCTTTTTTTTTTTTAACCTTTCTTTTTAAGTTAAAACTTGTTCTTGTCTTTAAGCCAAGTGATATGTGTGTAGTATTAAGGGCAGAACACTTTAGGAGGGGATGTCTCCCAAAAGGCATCCCACAGTTCTTGAAAGACGTGGAACTTGAGCCAGAAGCCCTGGGTTTGGACCTGGCACCTACTTGTCTTAGGGCCAAATCTCTCCGTTTGAGCTACTATGATACACACAACTAGGTTAAATGGTCGAATGAGACTCATATGTGAGCTGTAAATATCAACCTCAGAGTGAGATTTTTAAAGAGCAGCTCCATATCTGATTGAGAAGGATGAAATAAGACTCATGGGATAATTTCTAGCTGGGCCTAGGCAGAACACAAGATCACCTCTCCCTCCTCTAAATTTACAGGGCACTAAATATCCTCTACTTATAGTTCTGATAGTTTATTATTTTTATCTTTGCACCTTCATAAATATTTGTTTGCTATTTTATTGATCCATCCACACATCCATCCATCCATCCAACCATCCGATCATTCTACAGCCTCCATGCCCCTTCCATTTTCAGGATGCCTGGAATTGGAGATTTTAACTACTTGCTCCTGCAGCTAGACACTCTGCTAACCACATAGTAGCGCAGAGCCCCTGCTCTGAGATGAAAGTGGCTCGGGGCTATATTGACTTTCATGGGTCTTAGACATTTGGCCTTCATAGACACTTTTCCTCCTTTAAAAAATTATATATAATTTGTCATATATATATAAATTTTATAACTTTGATGGTATAAAGACAAATATTTTCCAGGATGGATTATATTCATTTTTTTCTTCTGATTAAAATAAAATTAAAACATATTTGTGGGCCCCAAAAGTATTGTGGGCCACTGTCTTTGCGCTTACAGTCACGGCAGCTGAAAATACACCCCTAAAGCTGATCTCTGCCCCCAGATCAGAACAATACTCTCACCCATCCTTCCAGAAGGGTTGTCTTCATCTGACTAGGAGACACTCTGAACCCAAAAGTAATTTCAGCTTGAAAATCAAAGTCCAATGTATTTTGGGTGCATAGAAGAATGTCTAGCCTAGGAAAATCACATTGGGAGCAGGAAGCCCAATAAAATACTCATAGTGAATGAATGAATGCTTTAAATAGGAACGTGCATCTCACCTGTGCTTCAAGAGAAGATAATTCGTAAATTACAATCAAAGGCTATATTTACTTGAGAAATACCAACTGATGCTTACCCAATCAACCAAGTGCAGAAAATACTAGAACATTAACATCCAAAGAAAGCATGGGTTAGCACGTAAGGCTAAATGCCAGGTATTTTTTACAGAAACACATAGCAATTTTGTTGGGTTAAAAACAACAATGAGCTAGTACCACCATTTATTGGATCGCCTACAAAATTTAACTTTTACTCTTGCCAAAGTAGGTATTTTAACTCCATTTTAGAGTTGAGGAAATGGAAGAAGAGTGATTAGGTTACCAGCTCAAGACTGGGGACCCCTGAGATTTTTCTGCTATGTGGATTTGGAAAACTTGCCTAACCTTGCAGAGGTTTTCCAAGTATTAAATGTAGCTCATTAAGTGTAGCACTGTGCAACTGCAAAGGATCTTAGCATTATATGCAACTGTAGCTTAGGAATAAATTGATGACAATAATTATAATTTCGAAACTTTCTTACCCAGAGCTTTGTGAAATTTCCAAGCAAGTGATGAGCAAGTAGAAAGTGGAGTTTGGAACTGAGATTCTACCTCACATGTGGAGTGCCTACCTGATTTTACCTTCCTTACTTGTGGAGTATCATGAGGAGACCTGAGAGAGGAGACACACTTAGGGTGACCAGCTTTTTCCAGTTCACCCAGGACTTTCCAACTTTTAGCACGGAAAGTCTTGTGTCCCTGGAAACCCCTCAGTCGTGGAAAAACTGGGAGAACGGCCTATCCTAGAGACGTCTTCCCAACCTGCTTCTGTTCCCACTGAAAACAGAAGAGGGCTTGGTAGGAGTCAGATGCTTTATCCTCACAACATCCTGCAAGGTGTATGCAATTGTTCTCTTATTACAGGAGAGGAAAGTGAGAATCAGACAGCCGCCCAAGGTGACCCATCCATGAAACAGGGCTCTCAACCCATGTCTCTTGTGCTTTGGGAAACATCTCCTGGCCTGAGTGGCCTCTGTGTTCACGTGGCTTCTGTCCCACAAGACCCTGGATTGGGTCTCCTCTGAAGGCATCCCCAGCCTTGATTACGATGCAATCAGGAGATGGTTAATTTGGTACAGACAGGACATGGTTAATGTGGCAAAGGGATCCCAGCTGCAGGATGAAACCATCATGGACTTTTATTTGGGGGGAGGAGGGTGGGAAGCTTGCCTGGAAGTGGGTGGGAGGAGAAGATTCTTCGGGAGCCTGCCTGCCCCGCTTTATTATTAGGTTAATTGAAACCATAAAAGTAAACTCAGATTTGCATTAAAGCCCTGCATAGCAGATGGTGACAAGTTCCGAGGATCATAAAAAGAGGATTGAAAGTTATAAAGCGTCTTGGGCTCATCTGTGACAAAGCACTGGAGGAAAGGCATTGTGGGGGTGAGCCTGCACCCCTCTCCCCCCCGGCAAGTCAGCTCCTGGGACTACAGGACCTCAATCCTGCACCCTGCATCCCTCCCCGGCGTGGCACACGACTTCCCCACCTGGGGAGGGGTGTTCTCCCCAGAGGTCACAAGCCCCAGAAATGTCAAACATCTCTCCCTTTGCTCTCTCGAGGCATGTTTTCCCATTAACTTTCTTTGGGGAAAATGAGGTTTGCCTTTAGCCCTCTTCACGTCTGCTCGTGCCATCTGGGTGTGAATCGGTTGGGGTTACTATAACCAATGCCAGGGACTGGGTGGCTTCCACAACAGAAATTTATTTCTCGCAGTTCTAGAGACAGGAAAGCCTAAGATCAAGGTGGCGGCTGATTCTATTCCTGGTTGAGGGTGGTCTTCCTTGTTTGCATTTACCTGCCTTCCTGCTGTGTCTTCACGTGGTAGAAGGAGGGAAGGACCTCTCTGGAGTCTCTCTTAGAAAGGCACTAACCCCACTCATGAAGGCCCCACCCTCCTGGCCTAATGACCTCCCATGCAAATACCATCACTTTGGGAGTTAGGCCTTCAACAAATGAATATGAATATTTAAACACATAAATACGAACATGAAAATTCAGCATATGACGTTTGTTTGGGAAACAAACGTTCGGTCCTTCCAGGGGCCCTGACCACTCACTCATGGTTTCCAGTAGCGAGCTCGCCTCCCGGGCATCTCTTCCACCCTGGGACCCAGCTCCAGGCACTGCTGCCATGGCCAGCAGAGGGCTTCTCACCAGGGTTTGCAAAGTGTGTGTCTCACAGCCCTGGGATGTGTGGAGGTGCCCCAGGGGTGCCTGAGAATGTGTGTGGGGCTGGGTGGGGGGATTGAGAGACAGGTCTGAGGGCTCCCAATTTCTGCTTCCACAGGGGCATGGTTCAGTACATTAGTTGAGAGCATGGGAACACCTGGCCTCAAATTTCAGCTCTATTACTAAGCGGCTGTGTGACTTCAGTCAAGTGACCTAACCTCTCTGTGCCTCAGTTCCTGGTCTATAAAGGAGGTATGGTAGTGGTATATATCGTTTAGGCTTTTGTGTATATTAAATGAGTTAATTCATGTACAACAGAATTATTCCTGTAAGCACTCAACAAATGTTGGCCAGAACAACAACACATTATGATGATGATGATGATTATATAGGTGCTCTGCTGTCTCGGGAGGTGTCTTACCTGGAGACTGGCACGAGCATCTCATCTCCTCCCAGCGCAGCTTCAGGAAACCCTCCCCATGCAGAGGGCCCGGGAAGGGCCACTTTCTGCTTTCATCTCAGAGAGGGGAGAGGCAGGCGCACTTCCAATTCCAGGAGGTGCTGGGGCTGGGCAGGGGGGGATGGATTTCTTCTTGTTTTTGTTGTTGTTTTAATTTCTGAACTCATTTCTCCAAGGGCTGGGGGAGGCTGCGGAGCGCGGGGAATGCTGAGCGCCCGGGAGCCTGTGCGGCTGTGATTAGATGGCGCAGGCCCAGCAGCAGCAGCAGCTGTTAATCCTGACTATTAATTAGAAGATACGGGGAGAGAAAACCAGCCTGCGAGCTCAGTTAAGCCTGAGCAGCACTCGGCCTTCTGCGGCGTAATCCCCCTCGGAGACCGGGGTGAGCGCGGCCCCTGGAGGAAGCCCCAGGAGGGTCGGCACCGGCAGACACCTGCCATCAAAGCCGCAGATGTCTCTGCTCCCGGAAGTTGCCATCTCTTCCGCTGGGACAGCACTTTCAGTTTCCCAAGCCCATTCAAACGCACTGGGAAGGCACGTGCCTTTGGTCCTATTGGGAAGGCGAGGGAAGAAGGGAGTCTTGCCTTGTGCTCCTTGGTGACTCAGCGTGGGTCTCAGCTTGCCGGGAAATCAAAGCCCACAGGACCTGCCGCTGACATCGCAGGTCATCCTGTTAGACCTGACGCCACGGCCCCTGCTGGCAGGAATTGAGCAGGCCATGCCCAGAGGCAGCCTTTTCCTCTCCCAGTTCTAGAAGTTCCCACCCAAACGCCACACTTGGTCCTGAAGCTGTTGATTCTCTCGTCTGAACGTGCATTTCCACTTCCACACTTCCCGTCCATTGCTCCTGTCCCTGCACGGTGACCCAGGTTGTGACTTGTACTTCTGACTCGCAGGCTATAAATCAGGGTTCCTAAGATGCCCACCTCCCAGTCTGATTAATTTGCAAGGATGACTGACAGAACTCAGGGAAACACCTTACTTATGTTTATCCATTTACTATAAAGGATGTTACAAAGGACACAGATGAACAGCTGGATGGAAGAGATGCACAGGGCAAGGTATGGGAAAAGGGACACAGAGCTTCCATGCCTTCTCCAAGGTATGCCACCTGCCAGGACCTTCCACACCTTCTGAACTCTGTCCTTTTGGGTTTCTATGGAGGCACAATTACATAGGCATAATTACTGAAATCATTGGCCATTGGTGATCAACTCCACCTTCAGCCCTTCTTCCCTCCCCAGAGGTCAAGGGGTGGGGCCGAAAGGTCCAACCCTCTGCTCACAGGGTTGGTTCCCCAGGAAACCAGCCCCTATCCTGAGGGTTTCCAGGAGCCTAATTAGAACAAAAGGTCTTCCTATCACCCAGGAAATTCCAAGGGATTTAGGAGCTCTGTGTCAGGAACTGGTGGGCACAGACTACACACACCCCCCTACCCTACCCCCACATATATATTTCTTACTATTTCACACCAAGGGACTCGGGTGAGGCAGGCAAGTCATTATAAATAGCAGGGCCCCAGCTCTCAGCCTGACATCAAGCACTGAAACTTTAGGACCCAGGGAAGCTGGAGGTGCTGGAGCAGGTGGGAGCATCAGGGAAGGAGAGCCCAGAGCCTGGGTCTCGCAGGGTGGCTGACACCGAGACCACCAGGTGGGGATACACACCAGGTTGAAAGTGCCTGTCTCATGTTAGAGTTTCCCTAAAATCCTCCAAGATCGGGGATCTAAAATGAACATGTCTCCAGGATCAAGGCAAGTAACAAAAATGATGCCCAGGACATGGTCACATAAAGCAGACCAGGTTTTTAAAAGAAAATCTGCAAGAGTACTCTGGAAATGAAACAGAAACATTGCTTTACTTCCTTCAAAAAATATACTCCTGCCCCTGGATTGAGATGTTTGCTCTGCAGGTCTATTTTTGTTTTCCCACTTTTAATAGAGATGGTGGAAACAAAAGCATGCATATGCTTTTAAAAAATGGCAAATCCTGTTGGGCCTCCAACCACAAGTGGTGAGAGGCATGGAAACTGTGAAGTGTTATATATCCCCTGACATTGCTGACTGTTGTTAGTCAACACCCCTAAATTATTATCATGTTGTCTATGCTGTCAGACCTTCAGACTTTTTGATGAAAATCAAAATCTGGATTTGTTAAAAAATGAAATCTCCACATATTTAAATGTTTGCTTTTAAGACAAAAAATTTCATGAAATACAAACCAAAGAGATCATCAGTTGGCTGCAAGTTTGTGTCTAGGCTGCAGGAAGTCTATTACAGACAGAAATAGTGGCTCTGGCTTTCAGGAACTGGGGTAGGACCAGGGTGGGGGCTGAGGCTGGGCACTGATTTGCCCTAAAATAATAGATTGCATAAAAATATCTAGATCCTACAGCATCCATCAGTTGATACGTTCAGGAGGCATAGCTTCCTGCAGGCACCCTCACTGCAGCAGGCAGTATCGACAGCTGCCTGCAGACATCGGCTGCCTGGCGTCCACAAGAATTTCCCAAGTGTATGTAAGGCTTGGGTGGGAGAAAGTAAAACATTTTGACATTAGAGTGAGCTTCTCTATTTTCCAATATACTATGCATACTATTCCCCCTAGGAATCAATGCTCATGAATTCATTAAGTCCCAGAGACTGTGATATTTGCCGGAATACAAAAAAAACAATAGGCTCCAACCAGAACATAAATTGCAATGTAGGAAAACTTTTGTAATTTAATTTTCCAGTGAATATAAAAAGGTTGTACGTGACTATAGCTTCAATGCACTAATAATAAGATACAAATGAGATAGGAACATAGTCATTCTCAGGAGGTGGGTGGGGAGGGGTGGCATGGGGGAGACAGCTTGCTAACTGGAAGAAAGGATACTCTTGTCCATTCTGTAGCTATGGCCAATAAAAGGAAAGTGAACCAAGCATCTTGGCTATTAATTACTGATTTGATATTAAAATGCAGATTTCCACAGTTGAGATCTAACTTGGCTAATTTAATAATAAGAGACCGCATGCACGCTGTGGTTTGCAGAGACGTCCAGCCACCTCTGCAGGCAGCTGAGCAAACCGTCCTGTGCTGGCTCAGCCTGTGTCTACATGGGCAACCCACTTGCACGTTGGTATGGAAGACTCATTATAGCAGTCAAACAACTCTGGATTTGTTTTCCCTGAGCAATTGAATTGGGCAGATAAATTAAATCTGTATTTTGGCTCAATGTAGGATTAACCACGGCTTCTCTTAAGGACCGTCTTTGAGTTTATTCCCAGGAGGACAGAGCATTGTGGGGTCATTTGAGAAACTGCTGAGTGTCCCACCATGCCAGGAAGGTCGTGCTGACCACCTGATGCCCAGGACACTATCCTCCTGCCTTGCTCTCTCTCAGGCACCTCTGCACTCTGGGGTCCAGGCTGCTGGTGGGGGTCGGGGCCCACTTTGTCCTTGTAAGGAAAGATCCATGTCACAGGAACACAGGCTTGGCAGAGGACTTCAGGACCATATTCTTGTTTTATGATGCAATAACTGAGGTCTAGAGAGAGAGCGCTTGTCCAGCATCACCTCCTGAACCCCAGGGCCTCTGATTTCATGCTAGCTCTATTTCCTATGCCGTCCCTTAAGGATTCTGTCCCTGTCATGCCCCACCTTGGCTCTTAGAGTGGGCAAGTCGACTCTAGGTTGAAATTTGGGACTTTTTCTTAGGACTTTTTAGTCTCCTCTGGTCTTTGGGAAGCCTAAGCTTCCAACCTTTCCTACCAACAGCTATCCATGAGGTCACCTTCTGAGCAGCTGGAGGTGGCAAGTGGAGCCACCTGGGAAGAGTGAGGGCAGGCTTCATCCCACCATGGGGCCCACTGGGGTGACACGTGAGGTCCCCCAAAATCTTTTAGGGGAGACAGACCGTTGCAGAGGAAAGTGAGAGTTTCTTGCTTCTCTGTCTAATCACCCCTTCTTTACCCAGGCACACCCTCATTGCCGCCAGCTCCCCTTCTCTCTGGAAGAGCCAGGTGCTTTCTTCTTTGCAGACAAACCCAGACTCCCCTGATTAATACATCAGGAGTCTACCAGGAGGATATATATAATATAAGATAAGACGCAGGTGCTGGTGTCAGTACTGGTTCGAGTCCCAGCTCCAGCACTTCTTAGCTGTGTGACCTCAGGCAAGTTACTTAGCATCTCTGAATCTCTGTTTTTCTAGACATAAAATCAGAATTAATAATGTTCTCGGTTGCTGCAAGGATTAACTGAGATAATACGTGTAAGGCACTTAGAATGGTGCCTGGCACATAGTGAGCGCTTTGTAAACGTTCTTTGCTAATACTGGTGGCATATTGTCCCCGCCAGAGGCATCTGCGTTTTCTAAGTGACCTGGCTGAGGGGGAAGTACTTAACCCAACAGGATGTAAAACCTGACCATGAACATTTGGATATCGGACACCATCAGGAGGTCTTTATTTCTGAGGACAGACCTATTGGAGCATTCTCAACGTTCTCGCATACTGGACCCCAGCCACCCCACCACGCATAAAGCCAGCAAGCCAAGGCAGCAGATGCCTGGTGAACGGGCCAGATTTGGCTGTCTTTGTGAACCGCAAACAAAGCAGCCCAAGAGGGAGAATTCACAACAACTGATAGCTTGGCTGGGAGTTCTCGGGAAGCTGGAAGCAGCCAAGGTCCTCATGCTCCTAGAACTTTCTGCGTCTCCTCCTCAGACTTTTTCCAGCCCTAAGCAGTTCTATTTTTCAGCTTTGGCTTTTGCCTGACATTTGAAGGATGAGCTATTAACGATGCTAAATTAATAACGGTTATAGAGTATATTTGAGAAGAGCATAAAAAAATCAGTAATGTCATCATGTCAAGCATAGTTTCTGATGGTTTTTTTTAAATTATGCATGTCTTTTATTTTTTTTTCCCCCTTCCAACATTGATCCGGAGCTTTCAGAGGGACATTAATCTACCTGACCACATCAGAATCCTTAATTATTCACATCCAGCAATATATCTAATTCTACAGAAATTCTCCACGGACCTGCCATCACTGAAGAGGAATCTGGCAGCTCAGCTGTGTCCACCTGCTCAGCCCAGACCACTCCAGCCCGACACACACCTCAAAGACCCACAGCTTCCTCCCTAACCTCCATTCTGTTTTGATGCCCAGATGCCCAAGCTTCTGGGAAATGTAATTTCTGCCAGTGTGAAAAGAGAATTGAGACTCACAAGTAATAACAGCAGAGAAGGTTCCTCCTCGGGGAAGGACAAGAGGAGGCTTGGGAAAGGACAGTAAACTCAGGGGGTGTGAGACCTCATCTGCAGGACCCTGGAGCTGGGTGAACCCAAGCCAATCATTCGAACTTGGCCTCCACTTGTGCCTTGGTTAAGTGAGCTCTGTGACTGCCTTTCTGAGCTAATTACGGAAGATGACCAATTAAAGTCACAAAAAGCCCATTTCAGACCAGCAGAGCTAGGGAAGTGCAAAGGGACAAAGACAATCCTAATGATGGTCATTCAGTGACTGGGGAGCCCTTTGCAGGAGAAAGAGCGGGAAACCCTCCCGAGTGCTGAGAGGGGCTGGAGAGATCACAGTGTTTCACTGCATAGGGGATTTTTAGCAGAGAAAACAGCTATGATGTTGTTGCTTTGAATGAAGCAAAGCCTTCCTAGGGGGAAACTCCTCAGTGTTCTCAAGTGCAGTGCAGAGGGAGGGAGGCTGGGGTGGGACAGTTGAAATGGACAGTGTACGTGAGCTCCAAGGCCCGTTCCTCTGTCCTCCCTAATGAGATGCACAGGGAAACTAAGATCTCAAATCAGTTCCATTCTGTCTCTCAATCCTCTTCTCTCCACTTGGCTTAGCTCCCATCACTTCCCTTTTCCTCTCCTCCCCATCTCTTCCTTTCCTCCTTCCTCCCTTTCTCCAACCAACACACAATGGGTTAAACTTCATTCAATGGGCATCTGATGGAATTTTCGACCTTGTCATTTAAGGAGTGGAAATTGCTGCCCTTAGGGCACATGGAGTCTAGCTGGGGTAGACCAGACTCATTCAGGGCTACTGGGGCTGAAGCATCTACACCCCCATTTCAGGAACCCTGACTCATCGGTGCATCTGCCTAGAATTATTGTTGCCTGAAACTTCAGAGGGACGCCCTGTGAAAGAAATGGACAAGAGATTTTGCAAATTAATAGTTAACTTTACAATAGTTGAGTTTGAACCCCCCAATAGGATAGGAAGGCACACAGGGAACCAACTATAAACAAGGAAACAGTGGGAACCCCTGGGCTCTGCCTGGGCCAATAAGCTCGCTGATTGGAAGGAAGGAGGGAGGGATGATTTTGGTGTGGGTAGCACCATAATGAAGCACTCAACCTTCTCACCCTTGCCCAGGGGCAACAACTCATTGCTAGTTCCAGAATGCTCACTCAATATATTCTTGTAAGTGAATGAATGCACAAATGCATAAATCCGTGCGTGAAAGACTGCTTTGAATAAAAAGGTTAGAACAGTGGAAGTGTGGGAATGCAAAAGGCAAGGCTACCCATGAGCCTAAAAGGATTGTAGCACTAAGTAGAGGTCAAACGGGGTGGGGGGGAGTGGCGGGGAGAGATGGCAAAGCCAACCGCACAGTCCTACTAATATCAACCTGCATCACAGGAGAAACTGGCAACAGCAGTTGAGATTCCAATTCCACCTGGGGAGCTTAAAAATTATCAGTGCCTGTATCCCAGCCTCAGTGACTGATTTAGTTGATCTGGGGTGTGGCCCAGACTTTGGGCATTTTAAGAGGTCTCCCGGTGATTCTAATGTGCAGATAAATTTGGAAACCATCAGTTTAGGAGGCACTAAAAGAAGACTAATTGAAACTAGGGTTTGCACTGGGAAGTCATGGTAGGATGTTTTATCGAGTTACCTGTAAAAAAACCCTACTTTCTCAAGAAAATTAGAGGCCTGGGAATTTAGGTTTGTTCTGAAAGGAAATGAGAGGCTGTGGCAAACACGCTGGTTCTGGATGCTCAGCTATAGCTCCCTGTGGCCTCCTCTGAGATCACTCAGGTCCTTACATGATCCTGGGCTCAAGTCACAAGGTCAAGTCCCGGCCCTATAACTAAGGAGCCACAGGAACCCAAGCCAGCAGGTGCTAAATTTTACTGCACACCTGCTCCCTTGGGCACAGAGAGCACCAAGTCACACATATGGTGCCATTTAATGTCCCCAGTAATCCTGAGAGGTAGGAGCTCGAGAGTAGGAGCAGGAGAGACAAGAGAGTTCTACTTTAGATGCCTCTTCCTGGGAGGGACTTCCCTGGAGCCCAGAGCAGGCTTTGCACCCAGTCCTCAGTTCTCCATTCTCCCATTGGGAGCAACCTGCTAATTTTTCCTAATGATCATGTTGTAGTTGTCTTTCCTCATTGGAGGCCATGTGAGCACCTTCTGCCCACAGTGGTGACATGCATAGTAATGGGGACTTTATTGGCCTTGCTTCCTTCCCTGACTTCCATTTCCACCCCTTCTCCGTGCACTCTGAGAGCATCTCCTATGCAAATGCCTTTTGCCCAACCGTGTCTGCCTCTGGAGGTATTCAGGCTGGGATACTCAACCTGCTCATCCTTCCGGACCTGTTGAGGCCTCAGCTCTACCCTGGGCTCCCTGTCATTTGCTCATTGACTCCATCATTTGCTCAGTGTGTGACCTGAGGTAGGTCACTTGCCCTTTCTGAGGCTCAGTCCCCTCATTCATAAAATGGCAGAAGCATAATAAGGCTTACGCTTGGTATACAGTTGGTTCTTGATACATATTTGTTGAATGAATGAATGACTTGCAGTGCTGTTAAGAAGACTAAATGAGATAAATGTAGGGGAGATGCTGTAGACAGGTGGCTCATCCATGTTTCTCTTTCAGTCTGGTTTAGAAGGCTAAACGCAGGTGGGTACCACTGCAGGAGAGGAAGGATGTGGGCTGGGGACCGGGTGGAGAGATATTGCTGCAAGCGCTACGGTTCAGAGGAAGAAGCCAAGTGAGCAATCACCTCTCGAAGCCTTCCATGGCCTCCCCAGGCAATGTCCCCAGCTCTGGCTGCCACTTCCTGCCAGCCCAAGCAATCCCAGGGGGAAAAGTTGTTTCCATGGCAACGCTCCATCCCAAGTAAGAGATACAGGAAGTCATCTTCTCTCTTTCCCTCCCTTTTCAAACATCAAATAGGGAGACAATAGCTTTTTGTGCTCTCTCTCCCGGGAGGTAGCTGGGTGATGCAGGAAGGAGAGAAAAGGGACTCAGAGACTCTGAGCAGAGGTTCTGCTTGGTGCTGTTGACATCTGCTTCTGCTACACAGGAGGCACAGCCAGAATGTCCCTGCCTGCAGGTCAGTCCCCTGGGCTGGGTCTGAAGGCAGCCATGGACACCCTGTCTTCTCTATCTTTCACCCAAATGGCAGCTGCTTCTGGGGACAAAATGTCAGCCCATCTCATCTACTTGGTCTCATCCCAAATGTCACTTCCTCGAGGAAGCCTTCCCTGATAGCCCCTCCCCAGCAGACTGAGTCAGGGGCTCTGCTCATGGGCTCTCGTAGCTTCTGCCAGCCTCCCTTCAGTGATGCATAAGGCCTGTCACGTGCTTTGGCTGCATCTTTATACAGTAGCCTTGCCTGCCTCATTTACGGCAATGATCCCTGCATCCAGCACAATGCCTGGTACTAATACATAGTAGGTTCTTAAGGCATGTTTGCAGAACAAGATGCATGAATGAATGCCAGCCATTCCTTCCCTGGCCGTTCCCATGACACGGGCATGAATCAAGGAAGGGACCATGTATTAGGAGTTAATGACAGTCTGCAAATGACCCTACACTCACTCACTTGTACAAATTACTTCCATTCTTGATGATCTCGCAAGAATGTTAGGAGAATAAAATGGTGCAATGCTTGTAAAACATGCATGTGGAGGGGATTATGGGTGCAGAAGAAAAGTTTCCTTATGGTAATTCTTCCAATTCACTCCTTAAGATCAATCAGTAGCTAATAGCAATTAACACTTACTGAGCATGTAGAATGGACCGGGCAGTGTGCTAAATGCTTTCTCTGTATCTTCCTCATTGTGTCGTCACCGTGACCACCAACGAGAGATAGGTGCTACACTATTTTCCCAATTTACAGATGAAGCCCCTGGGGCTTAGAGAGGTTAAATAATGTGCCCAACTGTCCTTCTCTCCAGCTGTCTCCTGCCAGACTTTAAATTCGTCAAGCTTTCCCCTGTTTAGAGGCACGGTGACCCAGATTGCCTTTTGAGTATCTTCAGTGGCTCTACCTCAATTCAAAGCAAGATTTATTGGTGGAGCTAATCAATTAAGCAATCGTTATTTATTGAGTTCCTCTTGAATTATTCAATATTTATTGAGCTCGCCATGTAGCCAGCGCTTGTTCAATGAGCCGTGGAGGATACGAAGGAGGTATGAGATTCAGCCTTCATCTTCAGGGAGCTTGAAATCTAGCGGGGGATTGGAGCAGGCGGGGAGGTGACAATATTAAACCACATGGAGAAATAAGTACTCAAATCTTACATTGATCAGCACAAACACATATTATATTCAAAGGCAGGGAGGAGACAGAGCTTCTCTGTTATTCAATATAGATTAAGATTCATGAAGACGGTGGGACTTAATACCCTTCAAAAGCAGGTAGAAATAGGCCGACAAAAGGATAGAGAAAAAGGTATTCCAAGTAGAGGAAATAGCACAGGAAAAACCACAGCATGAGCATGGATGTTTCAGTATCCAGTGCAAAGGGATCCAACCAGAATGGAGGGTGCTGGCTGGGTGCTCATCCTTATGGAAAACATTTAAATGCAAGAACCCCAGGCTTGCTCCCTGGCAGCGAGTATGGTGCCTTGCAGAGTTTGCATTCATTATCCTTTTGTTGAACTTGTGCAAAAATAAATGAGACAGTCCCTGACCCGCACCAGGAACTTAGCATCTAGTAAAATGGAAAACACATGTATGTACCTAATTATAGCACAAAATCAAATGTACAAAGTGCTATGGGTACTATGACAAAGAATTTTGTTTCTGGACTAGATAATATAACTCCTTCCTTTTTATAAAACACCTAGGATTGCTGATGAAATTGAGAAAATTCACCCTATTTTTTAAAGGCATGCACCTAATTAAGAAAGTAAGAGAAGTAAAAAATGAAGTGAAAGCACAAATCTGGACATGTGAGCTGTGCCAAAGTCTTTGGCTTCTACCAATCCCCAGTGACTTGGGACTTCTATTTCCACAGTTGTACAGAGGCAAGAGGTGCAATCTGGATCCATGCAGGGGGCTGGGGGAGGTGAGTTATGGACGTCTATGCAAAGCCAAGGTCATGAGGGATCTCACCCTCAGCTAAAAATGAGTTAGACTCAATGCTATGTGGGATGCCCTCTGATCTCCATAAAGTCTCCCTTTAACTAGTGGACCATAGAGATGTTTGGGATCCTCAGGGATTAGTGTCAACTCTCGGTTAATATCTAGTAATCTCCCCAAAGTCTGGGTAGTTAGTTCCTTTTCTTCTGTGTACAGGCACCCTGGTAAATGCCTATATGTCTCTTTGGGTAACATTTAGGAAAAAAGATATGCAGCACATACTTGTAGCAGGGACACAGAGTCCTTTCTTAGGGACACCTGTTCTTTCCTTTGATGGAGTGGCTCTGAGTTGGTGAACTAGCTCTGGCCTTGGAATTGGGTGAACGGCCATAACTTTGGGTTCCCGGATTTGGTTCCTCAGACTTGGAACTTTTTCAATTGTCCATATCAAGTAAAGCAAGTAAAGCGTCCCTTTCAGTCCTAGAGACTAAATTAGTAATAAATTAGTTTCATTACTAATCATTCCACAGATGAATTCGTTTCTACCAAAGACCACTGTGGGTCTAGCCATATGGTTACCATTGTGATCTTATATGTGTTTTCTTTCAGTAAATGTGTCCATTGTTGCTTTGTTGGTTAAGGGCAACCCCTTGGTCTCTACCCCTCCAGGGTACGGTGATCTCCATTGCAACTAGAGAGGCATCTACCGCCATCAATTCTTTCTACAGAGGACAGGCCCTATAGAGTTTTTCAAGATTGGCTTCCCCTTCACTAATCTATTTCTCAGGGTTTCTTTGCTTTATTTTGTTGCATTTTTGTTTTTATTTGTTTGTTTGTTTGTTTCTTGGTGAAGGAAGTGTCCTCTGAGCCCTCCAGGGAGATATTAGAGTGAGGATGATGGGTGTCATGTGTGATAAATCCACTCCAATTTATCTAATGTCTTTCCAGATGTTGGACTTCTTTCTCTATATTACACCAAAGAAATTCTGGCTTCATCATTTACTATAGTTTCACTGACTTCAAGTTGCAACCAACTCACCAAGTACACTGTTAGGACCACCCTGGACTGTTCTAGCTGGCACAAATCTAGATTCCAAATCTGGCATCTCCATTAGGTGCACCCATATCAGTAATTTTGATGCAATTCTACATTGTGTTTCTTTTTCTCTGATCTAGCAGTCTTAGAATCTATTGCCACACATGTTCCTCTGTTTTGTTTTGTTTTTCCTGGTATGAATTAGCCCAATCTTGCAATTCATTCATTATGTAAAATAACAATGTGCACCCTCTTCCTGAGTCCTGTAGGTGATGGGGAGTGGTGAGGGCTAGTCTAGAGGGAAATCAGTTACCTCCCTTGCAAGGTAACTGCTGCAGGTGAGATCTTCACCTGGTCTTTAGGCAAGGATAGGTCAGTGTTTGGGAGAGAAGGAGTTGGATTGCTTCTGCTGGGAAGAGGAATTTTTTAGAGAAGGAGCATCATTATACTTAAATTTATCCAAATTGACCAAAATGTCCCTATTCCAATTTTCAAGTCCCTTTCTTTCTCAACCAGTGCCTGTACTTTTACATAAGAAATTTTGGAAAGCCATAAATTCAATTTGTGTTGTAATTCTGCAACCTACAAGATTAAATTTTGCAACTGATTTTTTAGGTCTATCAGTTAGACAGCTATGGTAGATAAAATAATATTTTAGTAAAATTATAAAAAAATCTGGTTTCCTGGCATTACCTTGAGTAAGAATTTGGAGGACAGAGTTTGTCATTTTCTTTCTCTAAGCTTTTCAGGACACTCATAGGTATTCAGCCCACCCCATCATCCTTGAAGTTCTTGATTACAATTAAAGTCTTTTATAGTAGCCAGCAACTTGGCCCTTCTTAGCTTTGCCTAAAATAGTAATTCATCCTAAGAATTGCAGGCATTCATCAAAGAGACTATAAATAAATTAGCAAAAAAGCCCCCAAATGGCGAGAAGATAATTGCCACATAAACTGACAAAGGGTTAATATTCAGAATATATAAAGAACTTTTATAAATCAATAAGAAAAAGACCCAAAAAGTAGAAATAGAAAGTTGGACAAAGACATGACAAGGCATTTAGCATAAAAAATACTGGTACAGCCAAGACAATTATGATAAAAATACTTAACCACAGTAGTCATCAGAGGAATGCAAATCAAAACCATCCACCCTCTGGTGCCATCAAAATTTCACAAAGAAGTTTTTGAGTTTAACAATATTAAGTATCAGCAAGGCAATGGGAATTTTCATATGAGAGTGTAAATTAGTACTAGTCCTTAAAAAATGTAATTTTCTGACAAAGCATAAAATATAATTCTGCAAATATCCTACCAGCCAGCAGTTCTACTTCTGGAGAAGCTCTTACACATCTGCAAGTATGTTTATAAGAGAAATATTTATAATAGCAAAGATTTGGGGGAAGAAAATCTGCTAACTGAAGAAGGTATGAATAAAGTGTGGCAATGTCACATACGTGATAATGGATGAACCAGAGCTTCATCTATTAACATAAATGGCCATCCCAATATACTTTTGAGTGATAAAGAATGCATAAAGCATGACTCAATTTATAAGACATTCATTGATCTGCAAAAGCAAACGATATATAGTTCTTAAATAAATACCTACGGTGCTCAGATCCTGAAAGTCCCCCACTGTGATCATTGTGATGGTTACGACACCTACAGAGTGAACATTGTCATCTTTATTTTTGCAAATGAGAGGCATTAATAACTTAGTGGAGTGCACAGCAGGTGGTAGTGAGGACTAAAACCCAGATGGTCTGTGTCCAAGGTCATGGCTCTGTCCATCTCACCACAGCCAATGCACATGGCACCTGATAACTCACATCTTCCTCATCCCTCCTCTTCTGACAGGAGCCTTCTCTGCATCTCTCCGACTGATTTCTGTGCTTTTACTCTTGTCTCCTCATGTCACGTCTTGTCCCCTATCCCAGATCTTAAGGGCTTTGAGGGTGGGATTATGTCTCAAATATTTGCTATATTTATTGTGGTGTCCAGTACTGGTTGAGACACCAAGGAGGTTCTGATCAATCAATTAATCAACTCATTGGAGGTAAGCCAGGATAGGGGCTCATGGAGGGTCCTTCAGGACCAGGAGAGAATGGGCAGGACATTAAACCTCAGAATGAAGGGGGCCAGGGGCTGGGGGCCAGTGTCCATACGTGGTGAGGGCAGCTGAGTTGCTTAGACAGGAGAAAGCAAAGACCCATTTGACAATCTGATAAAAGCTGTGAAGCGTCTCCCCAGAAGAACCTACATCTGCAAACACACAGACACAAAATTTTATGTACATGTGAACCTCAGGGAAAGAATCTTGGAGTACAAGACTGGCCTGGATTGAGAGTCAAAGTGTCTAGTGACATGATGTCTTTGTGAACCAGCCCGATCCTAAGAGGAGAGTCTCACCAGTGGCATCTGGAGGGAATTCTGCCTGAAACTCCCAGGCCTCTGACAGTCCTGGATCTCTGTAGTCTCTGGTTATCTCACACCCTCTTTGATTTAGCTTTTCAAACTCACCTTCCTTTCCAACCAGGCCTTCTTGTGTACTCTCTGCCCCACCAGCTTTGGTCAGTGCTTCTGACTCTCTTATACTTTCCTGGTCACAGTTTTTTGGACTTAGCCCGCAACTCTGGTCACCCCCTGTAGGTGGACACCTGGCCAGGCCCAGCCTGGCATCCCAGGTTCTGGGCTTCCTCCCCCGACGCTCCCCTGGCCCTGCTCCGATGGGACCTTGGTGGGTCCCGGCATCAGCGCTTTCTCACACTCTCATCATTTAAGCAATCACTTTCATCTCCCTGCGGCTCGGTTGTCTTGCCTGAAAATGGAGAAAATGACAACTGTCTCAGAGCATTATTGAGAAGATTAAATGTGAGCTCTGTGCTTGTGTGTGAGGGGAGTGGGGCTCTGAAGGAAAACAAAACGGGAGGCAGAACCTGTTTCCTGACGGAATGCACTATTTCCGGTTTGCAGCTAGTGCTGGGTGCAAGTGCTGTAAAATTATTATTGTCACCATCATCATGAATAAGAAAACAGCTGTGGGGTGCATGTGGCAATGGATACAGCCTTATTCGTGCTGCTGACACTAGGGAGATGTGTAGATTCTAAGGAGGGCTGACCTGGCACCACCGTCCTCCCCAGCCTCCTCCACCTGGAGGACATGGCCGGCCCAAAGCACACCCTACCTGGGAGGGAAGGAAGAGTCAAAAAGAGAGACTAAGGTCCCTGAGGATTGGCTGGTTCACCTAGAAGTGGCCCCTAAGCTGCTTCGCACCACATCTGGCAAGTGCGAGGATTCCAAAGCTTAGAAGGACCAAGGGGCTGGAAGAGCCCAGTGAGCCCTACATTTGAGCTATCTTGCTTTATCAGATTTTAATAAAGGCACTGCCCTGGATGGCTTGCTTTAGGGATAATTTTCATGCCGCTTTTTTGGGTGTCTTGTGACAGAAATATGAGATGCAGGTCAAAAATGGGGAGTCTTGTCTCACCTCTGCACCCCACATTTCCACCTCCTCACACGTACTCCAGCTCTGGGCAAGGCCCGACTCCACCTTCCACCACTGGGCTAATCACAGGACGTTTCCTCATGTCTGCAAAGGTCTCCCCTGTCTGCTTGGAGGGGAGGCTGTTCCCTCTGTTCTGATCACCTGTTTTACTCTCAACTCCTTCCTTGCCTGGCTAATGTCTTCTTTTCCCTCAACCCCTGCCCAGCTTTTCCAAACATTTCTCTCTCTTATCCTTTAGGTTATCATTACTTACAATTTAATTGTAGCCACCATCGATGAGTTAATATTAGCCATCATTTGTAGAGCAAATGCTAGATGCCAAACCATCTGCTAAGCTTTTAGATGCATTATCTAAACCTTACAACTCACCTATGAGTTAGATCTATTACCTTTCTTTTATAGATGCATCATCTGTAAAAGCATTGTCTGAAACAAACTGCAGCACCAGCATACCAGCTCAAGTCTGCTGACTTCAAAGCCTTTGCCCCTCACCAATGTTTCTCAACACGAGATACATGTGGCCTCTTTGAAGGGAATAACATTTCCTGTGGATCCCCTCCAGTGAGAACTTAAAATAGTTTTAAGACATAGTTTTAAAAACAGAAAACTAGATATTAACTTATTATCCTTGGCCTCTTAAATAAACATAGCATCTGTATCTGTCAGGATAGGCTATAATAACAAAAATTCCCAAATCTTAGTGGCTATAAACATTTATTTTTTCTTACCCTCCATGACATCAAGGAGCAATGAGGGGCTGGTGTCTGATCCAGCAGCTGCCGACACTACACCAGTCAAGGACTAGCAAGAAGCGAAGAGCACACCTGAGCTGAAGACTTTGAGGAGCATTTGGTGTGTCACTTTGTACGAGTTACAAGGCATAGGCACGGGTTAGGGGAACCGATAAGTGACAGGTTAGTACCTGAGGTCTAGTAATGATAAGCCCCCCTTACCTGGGAGGGACGACGTAGGGAAACAGTTGCCAGCACCCAGGAAGTATCTGACAGATGGGTGCAGCCAACCCAGGGTGACCCAGCGGAGTGAGCCAGGAGACTGAATACTTTGACCCACTCTCTTTTTGCCGAAGCTTTCCATTGGCCAAATACAGTCAGAAGTTAGAGTGCAAAGGAGACCACAGACCCAGTTCCTACAAATCTGCTTCCGCAAGGCGCAGAGAAGGCAGGACACAGCCGGAGCAGCACACCGGGGGATGCTCGCCCCAATCTCGAACGTAGCTGGAGGGAAAGACAGCCCTGGGAGGATTCACACTGCTGTGAAATGCTCCGACTCAGCACTCACGACTCATGGGCCAGAACTAACCATGTGTCCTACTCAACAAAAGGGGGCCCGAAGTGCCATTGCGCTCTGTGTCCAGAAAGAGAGAAGAACTGGCTGTCTGTGAGCAGCTCTCATGGCCGCCAGAAAACCAACATGAATTTGCTGATTAAATACTATGAAAATTACAGAATCCAAATGATTCAAATCAACAAAATTAATTCAGTGTTACAGTCGGTGTTACTTTGCTCTGAGTCACCCTCCCAGGACATGAACACGTCCAGCAGGTCCCTTGAGTTTGGCCTGGCTCTGCCTCCATTTACCATGTGACAATTCAATTCTCTCAATGATGCACCAACATCCATAAGGTCATTTGGTCTCACTTGGCAGGAGTGCACCATTTACATTGCAATTTGCCCTCTGTTCTTTTATCCCTGGAACACGTCACTTACTGCGAGTGCTAATTGTTACTGACACGACCACAATGCAAAGGCAGATAGGGGAATAGAATCAGCAGTTGGTTCTAAGATAGTTATCTATAAGATCTGGAAAATGCTCATATTAATTTTGTTTGGATTACTATTGAATTGAAAACAAAGTTAAACAATTCTCACAGAGAAGTCGGATCCCTTGGAAACACAGCTTCTACTTACCCTTTCCACTTCTACCTCCTCACTCCAGCACAGGTGGCAGGACAGGTGGAGGTGGTAATGCCCTCACCCACCTGGGGGGGTATCTCATGCTCCTCCCTCCCTCTCTCGTCTGCTTTCTCACCTTCTCCTTTGTGTGCTGTCACCTGCCTCCACTCAAGAGCTTTTCTGTATCCCAAGCTGCTTTGACCCCAGCTAATCCAGAAGGTTCTGTCTCCATCCCTGCCCATCAGCCCAGCTCTCCACTCTTTCCAGCCCTGGCTCACACATAGGACGTGTTTCTCTCATGTAAAGACACGCTGAGGTTTCCCAAGAACACGCGGTACAACTCTATCAGCTGATGTCACTCTCTCACACCTACGTGACCCAGAAGTCCCGGTTGCCAAGCCCCACATAGTACGTTCCTAACTTAGAGGCCTCTGGATAGGCCTCTGATGGTCCCTTAACCTCCTAAAATTGTGTGTGTGGGTATTCAAGTTCCTCTTGTTCTGAGGAGAGGGTGTTCATAATTTCATCACATTCTCAAAGAGGTCTGGGACCTAAAGAATACTAACGTCTTCTGTCTTACACTATCTATTTAAAACTTTACAATGCTCATTAACATTTTATAGACAACTTATCTCTACTTCTGTTAAAACCTAAAATGCTGAATGTAAGATCTTTCATCTACATGTTTGTTCCAGAGACTACTGTAACATAGGGCTTTGCCATCAAATAGCCTAACCCTTTATTTGTAGAACACAGTCTACGGCAGAAACTGTCTGTGGTCTACCTACAGCCAGGTATCTCATAGTCCTTCCTGGAAGGGCCTGATTTTGATTAGATGTTCATTCTCTAGTGGGCCAGATGCATTACCTTCTTTCTAGTCTCAGTAGTTAATTATGATTTATCTATGCTGTATTAGTGTTTTATTGCTGTGCAACAATTTAGCACAAACTCAGTAGCTTAAAATAACACATTCATGATGTCATTTCTGTGGGTCAGGTGTTCAGGCACAGCTTAGCTGAGTCCTCTGCTCTAGGTCACACAAGGCTGGACTCAAAAGCCAGCCAGGCTGCATTCTCATCTGAGAGCTTCCCTGGAGAAGACTCCACTTCCAAACTCACTCAGACTGTTGGCAGAACTCATTTCCTTGTGACTGTAGTAGAATATAGGGCTTTGGTTCCTTGCTAACTGTTGGCTGAGGACACCCCAACTCCTAGAGGCTGCCAAGTGGCATTCTCAGCATGGTGACTCACTTCATCAAACCAGCAAGGAGAATTCCTGGAGAGACGAGTCTTCTATAATGTCATATAATGTTATCACAAAAGGGACATTCCATCACCTCCACCATATTACAAACCAGAGTCATGGGTGTGACATCACACAATTTGCTATATTCTATTGGTTAGAAAAATCCACACATTTCATTCACACTAAGGGGAGAGGATTATACAAGGGCACAAACACCAGAAGGAGGGGATCATTGGGGTCATCTTAGGGGCTGTGCACCCCATAAGCTAATCTGATCATTTTTATTCCCCTTGACGGTGACTTATTCATTCATGAGCACGTGACCAACTCCTCACCAATGGGGACTGAAAGGATGTCTGATGGTGGCATGGTAGAGACTGATGGTTCTCACCAATATCCACATTCTCCTCTGCTTCCAGGGCACAGAGGGTGATGGCATACCCAGCCCTTTGCATGTGGGTGAGGCCGTGTGACTAGTTTTCACCAAGGCAATGTGGACAGCCGTGAGGTAAGGCACCTTCTGGACCTTCACCATCCCATCTTTTCTTCTACACACAGGGCAGAGGCAGAGTATACAGAAGATTATTCTGAGGCCCTGAAGGATGCTGGAGATGCTAAATGAAGATGCCTGGACCCCGAATGTCTCCATGGAGCAGAGCATTCTCCCGACTCCAGTCAACGTCAACCAGACTATGGCACGAACAAGAAATAAACCTTTGTTGCATTTGACCATCAGAATTTAGGTGACATTTCTTATGACTTTAAGTCCATGTTAATTAATATAAGGGGCTTCTGTAAAGGTTTTTCTCTCTACTGAAAAAGGACAGCATGGGGAATGAGAGGAGAGATCCTTTGTGTAATTTACTTAATGACTGCCGTATTTGCACATTCCACAGAATAGCTCTAGTACCTTGTAATCAAACGGAGTACAGCAGAAAGAGAAATCATTTCCAGCTCTTGAATTTACCAAACTCTGGAGTTCTTGTTATATAATCTAATACAATTTCCTCAATCTTTCAGCCACATTTAGTTGTGAGATCTGTATTTCTGGTTAAAAGCATCCCATTTGATGAGCTCAATTCTTAACTTTCCACATCCCAAATCGTCTAATGCTCAACCACCTGGCTTCTATGATCCGCGTACATCAAACATACTCATGTTTGGGAAATGGAGCCAGAGTCCACTGCCTTATCAGTGGATGCAAAACAACCTGATTTCTCTGCTCTCTGTAATAATGCAAGTCTGCTTGGAAAGATAACACATTAAGGGGTTATCAAACCCTAACACCTTGGTGTAGATGAGTTTATCGGATCCTCTATTTAACCACCTTTTGAATGCTCAGCCAGTTTTCCACATTTTGTAGAGTGTTAGCATAACCGTCCAGGAGATAGTACCTTCAGGATGTGGTCAGGTGCAGAAAAGAAGATAGCTCTGGGCACCTAAAAGACTGAGGATCTCTTTCTGGGGCAAACACTCATGGAATGGGAGACTACAGAAAGGCTACAGAAAATAAAATCACTCCCTCACTAATGTGTTCACAGCCAGTTTTGATTGGAATTACAGGCAAACCCCTTTCAGACAGCTTAGCCCAGGGAGGACTGGGTGACTGTAACTGATCCCACTGGGTGCCTGACACGGTCAATCTCCAGGGCTCGGTGAAAGGGACAAGCTAAGAGAGAAGAGGCTGGTGGGCGAGTGTGACTGACAGGCTCCAGTGCTCATGGGCAGGCTAGTCCGGGAGCTCCTGCCACTGGGGATCCAGTCCAGAGTTCATCCAGGGACAGGAAGGTCCTTTCTGTCATGCAACATGGAACACTGGAGAAGTACCCGTGATGTCTTCACCCACACCCAATACACCTCCACTCCTGGGAGAGGGGAAGAGGGAGAAACAAGAGTGAGGGAGAGGGAAATACATCTCCTTCCCTTCCTCCATCTCCCCCCTTCCTTCCTCTCCCCGCCCCCTTATCTCTCTTCCCATATTATTCAAGTATTTCTAGAAAAAACTGGGGCTAAAATGAGCTTGCATCTGAATTTTTTCTCCTGGCTCTGCAACTGATAAGCTCAAGTAACTTCTCTCTCTCTCTCTCTCCACTCCCCTCCCTTTCTCTCTCATGTCAAATGCTTTCTGGGTTTTCACCCTGACAAGCCAGGCATTGTGCTAGTCATTGTAAATAATCTGAAAAGAAACTAGCTCCTTCTTATAAAGTGGTGACAGACCAGATGATCTCACAGGTACATGTTGCCTACTAGTTCCGTCCTGCTAGCTCTGCCCACGCACCTATCTCCTTCAAATTCTCCATCCTCACCTGCCTTCCCAATGCTGTCCTGCTACTCCTTGTCCTCCTGAAGTCCCCTTTTTGGCTTGATATGAAAAGACATGGCAGCCTTTCCCCCACTTCCTCTCCCTCCTCCACCGCAAAGAAGCAAGTCTGCCCTGAGCGCTGCGCCCGCGTCCCTCCCAGGAGCATGCAGTTACTAATCCCTTAATGTGACCGGAGCAGAAGTATAAATAACTGCTTGATAATCCCCTAGTATTTGATCATCCAGAATAACATTTGCATTTTCATTAGTGTCTTAAATGGTCTGGTAGCTTTGTTTTTTCAAATTACTAAGTAATTTAAGTTTTTAAAATTTCAAATATAGATAGACATAGATATGTTTATGTAGAGCTAGATGGAATCACAGATTTTTACTTTTACAGAAGTATATACATGTGATCATATCATATATAGCTTTTCGTATGAATTATTTTTTCCTTTTCCTTTTTTTCCCCTTTTGCTCAGTTGCTTCTTCCTCTTACCAACCTCTTCCATACTAATAGTCCTCAGCCACAATCCTCCAGGAAACCGTGTAACCCATTGTAACCTTTTGTGTACCCTTCCACGCTTTCCTCTATTTGTCTATACAGATATCAGCGTATAAGGGTATATGTGAAAGGATGTTTGTTGGAGTACAAAGACACTACAAAGTGAGCATTTATTAATGGAGAATGGTTGAGAAAATTCTAATATGTCAACATATTTCAGGTAGGCTAGGCTGTATGTTGCTATGCAATGAAGAACTCCAACATTTTAGTGGCTTCACACAGTAAGAATGGACTGTTTGTTCACACTATACATCCAATTCAAACCAGCAACAAAGTCTGCTTCTCATCATTGACTCAGGAACCTAGCCTGATGGAACAACCACCACATTAAATTTTTCCAGTTGCTGTGCTGGAGGGAAGCAAGAGTTCTGGAGGGTCTTGTACCAGGTGATTAAATGCTTCAACCCTGAAGACATAATTCACTGGCTAAGACTAGTCCCATGATCTCATTCGGTTGAGGGTGAGCAAGGAGGTGCAATCCTGCCGAGTGCCCGGAAGGACAGCTAGTAAAAAGCATTGTTGTATAGCACTAATGACCACTCCAAACCCTATATCCTACCATGTAACTATTAATAATGAAAAAAGAGGTAATGCTATGCCAAGAAACTTGGAGGGATTTCTGCAAGGAATTATTGAGTGAGAAAATATAGATATAGATAAATGCAGATCAATGAGTATTGCATTTTTTTTGGAACAGTGGCTCAAAAATCTCTCCTTATGGATTGCATGTGTTTCTAGGAGTACGTGTGTGCATGCTCACCTAGCTCTTCTCATACGTTCTTAAGCATCGTAATTACCCCAGGGCCTCGTTAAATGTTCGGATTCCTAGTGAATCAGGTCTGGCCTGTGCATTAGTGAAAGGGCCAGCACCTGAGACCCAAGGCTGAGGCTTGCATTTCAGGGCACCTCTCCCTCACCGTAGAGCTTCATTCATCCTGAATGACTTCCTCCCTGAAGAAAAATTATTGATTCATTGATTTATCCATTCATCCATCCTTTTATCTACCAGATATTTATGGAGCCATGACTCTGTGCTAGGGACTTTGCTAGATTCTAGGGATTCAGTGCACAAATGCACATTCATATATATGTAAAAATGCATATGCACACAAATGTATATATCTCTGTATCTACCACTACAATCATGATATAGAATATTTCTCTAATCCCAAAAGGTTTCCTTGAGCCCCTATGCAGTCATTCTCCACCCCTGGCCCTAGTCAGCTCTGACCTGCTTGCTGCCAGTATTACTCAGGCTTTCTAGAGTTTGATACAAACAGAATTTTACCACGAGTACTCTTACATCCTGCTGATTTCACAGAGCAGAATGTGGTGAGAGTCATCCGTATTGTCAAATACATCATGACCTTATATTTTTTATTGCTGAGTAGTACTCGATCACATGGGTATATCACAGTTTGTTTATTCATTCACCTGTTGACCGACATGTTTTTGGAGCTATTGTGAATCTTTACTATGAACATCCATGTACAAGTCTTTGTGTGGACGTTATGTTTTCATTTTACTTTGGCAAATACTTAAGTGTTCAAATGGTATCTCATATGGTAATTATATCTTTAACTGTATAATAAACTATCAAACTGCTTTCCAAAGTAGTTGTACCATTTTACATTCCTACTAGCATCCTAGGAGAGAATATTGATCCAGATTCTCACCAATACTTATTTAATGGTATTATCAGTCTTTTTCATTGTAGCCGTTCTAGTGAGTATGTAATGATAGCTCATAGTGGTTTCGATCATGTTTTCCTGATGAACTAATGATGTTGAGCATCTTTTCACGTACTTATTGGGTATTTGTATATCCTCTTCAGTGAGGTGTCTGTGAAATCTATTGCCAATTTTTTTAATTGAGTTGTCTTATTAGGTTATAAGAGTTCTTTAAATATTTTGGATATAAGTTCTTTGTAAGATATATGTATTGTGAATATTTTTCTTTTGCTCTGTGGCTTTTCTTAATGGTAGTTTTCAAAGAGCAGGAATTTCAAATTTTGAGCAGTGGTAGCAGTTCCTCCCCGGTGTCCCCTCAGGTGATACCGGGTGGCACTCCCCTGGGCAGGGCACATGCTGCTGGCTCCATGTGCCATACAGTTCAAGGCACCCAGATGGGAGCCACTGTGTCCCCCACTCAGCCCCTCCTCGTCCCCTCTGTGGGGTTCCACCACGGACATGGCCTCCTGTGGTGACCACAGCACCCCCTCACATGGAGGCTGGGGACACCCCGGCCACTGGCTTCGAGACCCACGGCCCTCTCTCCCGAGCTGGGAGTCTCTCGGAAGTCAGATTCTCCAGCTGTCTGCCCACCTCCCCCCAGAGACTGTTCAAAGTGCTTAATTAACAAATCTTGAGTATCAGTAAGCTGTTTACTTGGCTTCCTCTGGAACTGTTCTCTAAGGAGCTCAAAGCACTGCTAATAGATTTCTTTTTGCTCTCCCCATCCATCAAACAACCTCCCCTCCTTCCAAACTTAGCTTCATCCCTGCCCCTTAGGGATCCGCCTCTCATTTGGAGCACCCAGGGAGACCTTCTAGCTTCTCTAAGCATCTCTGCCCATCGGCTACTCTGCCCCCACTGGCTCCTGGGCTCCGCGTTAATTAAAGAATGGGGAGGGAGCGGCATCTGCCGATGCAGGTTTGCAGGGAGAATCCGGTCCTTTGGCTCTTGGAGAACGCTCAGCTACAGACACACTTGCACTGAATTCATTTTGGTCACCCCCTGCCACCTCCTGCTGAGAAGCAATCGGGGCACCTAGGAACCTGCGGGCCTCAGGAACAGGACTCTCCTGCGGGTCTCCAGCTCCCCTGCCTGTGGCCACGGCAATACTTGGGGACTGTGGGGGGCCGTAAATGAGGCAGCATCACCCTTCCTATGCTCTCAACTCTGCTGGACCCTGGTCCCTGTGGGCCCCTGCCCCTCCAAACCACATGTCTGCTGTCCCCGCCAATGTCACAGATGAGGAAACTATGACTCAGACATGTCTCTGTAACAGGAGAGCTGAGATTCCAACTCGAGTCTGTCTAACTCCAAAGCTGTGATCTCAGCCCTGCGCTATGTGAAGCCACCACATGGGTGCCAGCCCTGATGACATCCCCTGCCCAGAAGGCTGCCCTACCGTCCACTCAGAAAGAGCTGGGACAGCCCCCTCTATCATGTCCCTCACAG
The DNA here is from genome assembly GCF_041146395.1 of Eulemur rufifrons. NCBI lineage: Eukaryota > Metazoa > Chordata > Mammalia > Primates > Lemuridae > Eulemur > Eulemur rufifrons. The sequence continues at coordinate 9,575,339 of NC_090994.1, forward strand.
GGAGAGTCCCGTGGTAAGTAGAAGCTTAGAACTAGAGGCTCCTAGAGGCTGAAAGGACCTTAGTCCTATGTGAACACAGTGGTTCTGAACTACTCAAGGATCTGACGAAGGCCACACACAGGCATACACTGTGGTCTGCACTCTGGGGGTTCCTGCAGCACCAGCAGCCCAGCCTTGGTTGCTGGGCCTTGGCTAGCAACCCCCACCCCCATCCCCGAGTGCCACTTTCCCCCACGTGTGTGCATTTCCTGAGTCTGGCTTTCTCAAGCCATCCAGGCTAGGTTAGGGCAAGGGACTGGCTCCTGTCTGGCCCAAATCCCTCCTTGTGCAATGTGGAATCAGGCCCGGAGAAGGGAAGTTCTTTGTTCAACACCACGCAGCTCGTGGGGCTGACAGAGCAGGCCCAGAGCCAGGGCCCATGATGCATTTCAGATCAGTTGGGAAGTGCCCTGGGGGCCTGGGTTCAGTGCTGACCTGGCCCTCTTGGGAAGAGCAGCTGCTCCTCGGGGCCATTGCTCAGCCACTCCCAGGGAGCTCTGTGGTCTCCGTGGGCCACCACTGAGCTCTCTCAAGGTCCCCTCACTGCCCCGTGCTACCGCCTCTCCCACCAGTCCCCTGTCTCCGGCTTTGAGGGCCTCAATGTGGAGCTTCTGGCTCAGGAAAGAGCAGGAGCAGGGCTCAGGGAGACCCTGCAGGGAAGAAGGAGACAGCAGCCCAGGAGAGAGGCTGTGGTCCTGGGAGCCCACTTCCCCTTGGTAAAGAAAGATCACTCTTTTCCTCCAAGCAGAGGCTATTCCACTGGAAACTATATGCTTCTGCTTGGGGAAGGCTTCCCTGGCCCAGGGACCGGGGGGTTGACCGCAGCCTGGACCTCGAGCCCCTGTTGTAGCACTCATTGCCCTGATTACTGGATGGTTTTCTGGGAATCCTTATCCACGCCACATCCTCAGCACTGGATCCATGATCTGTATACAGTAGGTGCTCAGAGGACACGTCTGCTTCTTGCACAGCCTCTGAGATCCAGGCGAGGAAGGTTTTGGATCCTGCTTGGCACACAGCATCCAGCCAACTGGACCACTATGCTCCTTCCTCCTCCTCCCCCTCCCTGCCTCTCCCTCCTCCTCTTTACTTCTGCTGGAAGGTCGGTTGCGGCAACTGGGCTGTCACAGGCTCATTATGGTGTCTCTAGGAGCCTGCCGATGTCAGTTATAAATATTAACAGCCCTTGTAATGAACCCCCCTCTGCGTGGCCGCTCCGGCCCAAGTTTACACAGTAAACAGCGCAGTTAGTTTATTTGATCAAGGGATGCTCTTTAGAGGAGCTAATCGCTTCGCTCCCTGCTGGTGCTGCTCCGGCAGCCGGCGGGCACAGCCCTGCGGGCAGGGGGCTCTGCTGCCACTCAAGGCCAGGCCAGAGGCCAGTCCTTGGGGACAGACAGCCAGGAGGTTCAGGGCTGGGGCAGGGCCTCCTGCCCTGGGAACTGTGGGGCAGCTCTCCCGGGAAGCCATGGCCTCCAGGCTCCTCTGGGGCAGCCAATTACCAACACTCATCGCTCTTGGCTGCTGAATCCAGCTGCTAAAGGATGCGCTGACACGGGACCACCCTGCAGCGAGCCCAGCTGGGCTTGGTCCAAGGTGCTGCGTCAGGGGCGAGGTGTCCAGAGTCGCACAGCCTGACACTGGGGCCCCGCTGAGTGCGGGGAGAAGGAGATCTGGGTGCAGCTGCAGGCGAACAGCAGGGTGCAACTTTGGGAAATTGAAGGAGGAAGGATGTGCGGTCTCAGCCAAGGGCTGAGCAAGAGGAAAAGAAGTGGAGGTAGGACGGTTCTGCAGTGGCCTGGCTGGGGGAACACAGGCAGGAGTGACCAGGTGCCCAACACACAGAAGGGCAGTTTCTACTGTTCCTTTTGACTCCAATCAAATTCTCTTCTTGCTGCTTTCTCCCCCCAATCTCTGTCTTTCTCCGGCTTCCCAGCAGGAATTGCTGTGAGTGTGAGTGTGAGTGTGTGGGGGTTCTGGAATGAGTCTGGTTGTTACTTTCTTCTTCAGTATATCAGGCTGTGCTCTGGGCACCCACTGACAGCCAACCCTTCCCCTCCCACGTGGCCTTTGCCTCAGCTTCTTGCAGATAAGCTGCCCTGGGCCAGTGCTCCCTGGACCCAGCTGGCTTGGCTGGGTCTTGGTGACTGTATCTGGGTCCTATTCATGTGGCTGGACTCCTGCTTTCAACTAAGCGCTTTGCTCAGAACGCGCATCTCCATCAGCCTGATTTCTAGGGTCCCCAGCTGACCTGTCCTTCCCCAAGCCTCACTTGGATCCCAACAGTTACCTGGGCTACGTCTGAACCCAACAGGTGCTCCACATGCTGTGCTCTGTCCCGCCTGGCACCTGCTCGGGGCCCAGGGTGGGTTTCCCCGTATTCTGGGTACCACGGTACAGTGTTAAACGACACACACAGCGCCCTGCCTGAAGATGACATGAAACGACGGATGCACAATACTTTAGTGGACATCTGTTGCTTTATGTTTGTGGGGCTCATGTTCCCCCTTTTCTGAGCAAGATTACCCCCAATTCCCCTTGTGTATGAATCCGCCTCCCCTCTCCTTATTACAGCCTGCAGAGCTGCCCATTACAACACCCCAGCCCCTGTCTGCAGACTGGGGCAGGGACTCACATGCTCGACCCCCCCCCCATCCTGGTTTTCTATCCCTTTGGCCTCAGGATTGGTCCAGGGTAAAGCAAATCAGTCCACATCAGACCACTCAGAGTCCTTCCCCAAGCATCTTCATTCTGAAACTCGGCGGATAGCATAAACTCCCTCCTTCTCCCTCTGTTCACTGCCTCTGAGAGCAGGGCCTCCAGGGCTGCCAGTGGCTCTGGCCCTCCATGTGAAGGAGCCTGGACACAGGTGAGAGGACAGGTGCAGAGCCAAAGGGCCAGACCCGCTGCTGCATCGGCCGTGGGGCCACTGCCAGGGTCTGCAATCCTTCCTGCCTTTTTAAGCTTTGGAAATGAATTTCCTTTTTATGTAGAGCTATTTCCAGTTAGTAAAGATGACAACTAGAGGATGTCTGATTAATATATGCGGTTTTACATAGTAAGCATTCAAAAATGTTATAATAGTAACTCTCTCCTGAGAAGGGAAGGTGTGTCAAGGAGAAAGAGGGATGGAGGAATAAGAAAGACTTGGAAAAGGAGAGGTCTTGGAGGCTTCCAAGTGGCAGGGCTTGTGCAGCCCACACTCCTTACTGTGGCTAGTCTCTGGTTAGGTTGGACTGAGGCACCAGGACACCATCTACTCACTCATTTTCATGTATCTGTAGGCATTGATTCTTTCTTTCTCTCTTTCTCTCTCTCTCTCTCTCTCTCATCATCTCTATCTTCTGTGTTTATTATCTATTATCTATCTATCCATTTATTTATCAACTTATTATCTATCTATATCATCTACCTGCATCTAACATCTATTATCTATTATCAATCTTTATCATCTATCTGTATCTAATATTTATTATCTATCTATTTATCATCTATTGCTTATCAAATGTTCTCATGAGAGTCTCACATCCCAGCTGATTGCTCAAAAGAATGAGGGATGGGCCCCGGTGTGCCTCTGATTTGGGTGGCAGGGACACCAATGGACCATCTCCAAGAGTGGGAAGGGGGCTTTCTGGGGCATAGAACAAACCCCAAAGGGATAGAAACTGGGCCAGATGAAGAAGATGTATGTTCCCTCATGCAGTCCCTGTTCCCTCTCTTTTTCATTCGTCTTCTTCTTCTCCCCAATCTCACTTGAGTCCTTTCCTTCTCTTCCCCGCCCCCACCACCCAGGACCACACGCAGAGGAACACATCATTCTGTTCACCATCATTCTGAACAAACACTGTTCTTATGACTTAATTCTCTTCCCCTCCTGACTGCAGAAACCATTTCCAGTGCAGGGAATTCTAACACCGGCTTTCAGCCCGGGGGTAGCAGGTAAATCCGTTGGAGTGGCTCAGGGTGTCAGGGAACAGGCAGCAGAAGAGCAGAGAACCACTGATGCTCAGTCAGAAGCCTCCTGCTCAAATCTCTCTGGATCTGCGGCCAACTCACAGAGGGAAAACCCCAGGTTGTCAACTGGGGCAGGATCGCAGCCTTTGTTCCAGCCCTGAGTGATGAGTGAGCATCACACTGTCTAAATGGCCTGGTCCCATTGTCCAGGGCTAAAATTGATAGTAATAAGAGAAGAATTAGGCTACAGCCCATAGGGACATGGCCAGTGGATAAGGTATCCACCCAGGAAGAAGCAGAGTGACCCGAAATTCCATGGAATCTATGGTGGGGGGAGGGAAAGGAGGTATGCCACCAAATGTCAAGTCACTTCGCCTCTCTGAGCTTCAGTTCTTTGTCTGAAAAATGGAGGCAATAATATCCACTTCAAGGAATTAGAATTAAATAAAACAGCACATGTCAAAGCACTCAACACAGTGCACACGATGCATGTAAATTGAATCTGGGTATGTCCTATTGACTCGTTACAGACACCCAGGTGCGTTCACGCTTCCAGGTGTGTCCTGGACTCAGTTCAGATCTCCTCCAACTTCCTTTTTTATTGTCTGGAGAAACGGCATGAGCTGCCCCTGAGATGATGATCTGAGCCACCCTTGCCAAGCCCCAGTGGTCAGAGAAAGGCTTTGGTCTATTTACAGTAGCCCAAGCAAGATCTCAGGAAAGTGGACTTGCACAGCCTGAAGTTTTCTGCTCACAGGCCAGAACAACGTGGAGGCTTTTGGCCACTGAGTTGACTGAAAAGTCCAAACATGGCATTCTGTCTTGTTTCTGAGCATTTTATTTAAGGTAAGGTGTTCCTGATACAGGCAAACAGAAAGTACTACAAAAGCAACTGAATTCAAAATGCAGTTACACTGCACACAGAAGAGAAACAAGGGCAGTGAGGATGGAAGTCATGGTGATATAATAGTTTAAGACACATGGGACCTGAAGTCTGAGTTCAAATCCTACAACACAGCAAGAACCCAAGTGACCATGGATGTGCCTCAGTTTCCTCCTCTGCAAGATGAGAATGATCATAACCCCTTCCAGGTCTATTTCATAAGGTGAAGTGAGGACCAAGTGAGATAGCCTAACTGAAATGACTTTGCAAAATATTACAGAGCTAGTAGTTATGGTGGTAGTTGTTAATGTGGAAAGTGGACAAGACATTTGGAAGTCCCAAAGAACCTACCTGTCACCACAGTCAACCCATTTTCTCATGCACGGCTCAGACATAAAAAGTTGGGTGCATAACTTCAGACATCTTGTCCACAGGAAACCATTCTCACGAGAGGAGGAAACTTTGAAGAATTTCCTTTTTTTCATGCCTATTTTACAAATGAAGATGGGAAGAGAGCAAGACCATCTTGCTGGCTCTCTGGGTGGAGGATGCTGGGCTGCGGAGGTGGTTACAACTTTGTTCCTGGTGGGAGTTCAGGAGCCTCTGGTGATGCTTGTATATTTCACGCAAAGTGACAGGGACCTTGTTAGCCGTCCTTGCATTGAGGAGCTTGATGGATTGAACTCCTGGGGAGAATGTGGCGGCCGTGATCTGCCATAAAGATGATGAATAACATTTTTTTTCTTAAATGATTACCGAAAACTTTACAGCTAGCCAAAGCTGGCTTTCTCAGAGCCCCTGGAGGAGAGCTTTTATAAAGTGTCATTTAATTAATAAGGAGGTTATTGATTGCTGTCAAGCATGGAGCACTGCGCAAGGGCTAGGTGAGGAAAAGGAATGGAGGACAACAGGCACAAAGAGGAAGGTGGGGACGGGACCAGGCCTGGCTGCATCCTGCATAAAACTAGGCCCCTCAAAACGTTCTAGAGTGCCAGTGAGGATCAAAGCAGTTGCCATTCACCAGGGATAGTTAGAAGTTAAAGACATGTTCTTAATTATAGCCTGGTTTAGAAAATTCACTCTGTCATTTTGAAATAAAGAAAGAGGCAATGTGCTGTGATGGGAAGTTTTCTTGTCAGAAAGTTAAGGGACAAGTCTCCTCTAGTAGCTTGTGGTACAGGCTTAAGAGAGTTGCTTAACCTCCTGGCCTTTAGCATCCTCATCCCTAAAATGATGGACTTAGACAAAGTGATCTCTCCAGGATTACAATTCAAATATGAAAGGTCTTCAGAAAGTTCGTGGAAAACACTATGCATGGATTTCGAATTTTTTTCTTTTTGGCACCAAAATAAACTTGTACTAACTTGTTATAACATGCCTGAACAGGATCTAATTTCAGGCACTAAGAAGGAGAAAATATCAGCTTGAAAAGAGCCTCTATTAGAGCAACATGAATTCTGCTAAAATGGAAGCAAGAGCAAACGTCCGATTGACAGTGAAGTTTGGTTGGGAGAATGGTGAAATCACTGATACTCTACTGCTGCCTTTGGAGGCTCTGCTGTCGTTGCCAGTCGAACCCAGGAGACAGAGGATTCTCAGCCACGAGAGCATCCCATCCCAATGGCCAAGGCCATCCTAATGAGGAAGTGGGCACCAGGAGCTGAAGTCAATGGACCCTGTATTCCTGCTGCAGCAGCGAGATCAACCCTACCATGAGCCGGGGCACCAGACTGTGGTCACCTGCTACATCGCATGGGCCTCCCTCTGACTAAATTCTTTGCTCTGGTTCTAAGCTCTCAACACAACTTTTTGATTTTGACTTGGTCTACCAACAGGGCAGTTTCTGAAATAATTATGTTTCGGACTGCAAATTAATAAAATTTCAGTCTCGCTGTCATTTGATGTTCCCTGAAACTTGACTGTTCTATTGATACAAGTTGATAATTTGGGATTCTGGTTATAGATATCTGCTTATTAAATACAATTTATTTTCAAATGAGGGTTAAGTAAAGGTGTATTAAAAGGAGTCTCCTTCTGTGACTCACACCTGATTCATGCACTTTGAGGTGGGAAGTGGGCGGCACCTGCTTGCTCAGGAGGCCAAGGGTGACAACAGCTCCGTGCATGCTGGGAAAGGGATGGCATCTGAAATGTCTTCCCCAGCAGGCTGCTTTTGTCTTCTTTGCATTCTTCTGTTACCCTGCAAACCCCTAACAATTAGCAGTGTGATCCTTCACCGACTAGAGTTAGGTACCCTCTCTTGACTTAAACTTCATTTCTTTTCTTCCCATTCGGTTTCAGTTCTACTCTGAGACATATGATCACGCACTTCATCCTTCAATCAGCGCTGCTTAGCTCAGATTGGAGGTAGAGAAAGTGTCCAGACCTGTAGGCCTCCTGACTTCCGGTTAGAATGTGGCTGTTCTGGTCCCTTCTATTCTCTGAAAGACAACTGAGCCTGTTTAGCAGCCACAGGAAGATGTCCACTCAGTGCCGTGGGGAAAAGCTGCAAAGACTCTGACGACAAGTGAATCCCAGCGGTAAATGCCAGGGGCTTAGGGATTTCCTGGGTAAACCGGCACCGAGTTGGGTCACTGTGTTTACTCCCCAGCGATCCCTGCAACCGCTGCAGGGCGCAAGTAGGGGTAGGAAAATGCAGGAAGCAGTCTTGAACTAGAAAGGGGGGCTCGTCACCCCCCATGGTTTCAAGGATTGAACAGAAGCACTCAGCCTGTTGGTACTTACAAAAGATTTATTCATGAGGAAGCATCAGTACCTACCCTGTGAAGATGCTAAACCTTTACAGGGAAGAAAATATTTGCCATCCGAGCTGCCTTCTGAATCTCTGAGGTGGTAGCAGGGAGCAATTTTGGTTCTGAACTTCGCTGATAAGGACCAGAGCAGTTTCAGTGAGGTGTGAGTCCTTGACTCTGGAGAACCACAAGTGCTCCTCGGGCTGTGTAAGCTGGCCCGAGGGCCCTGGCCAGTTTGTGGCTACGGAATTGATGAGGAGGGTCCCGGAAAGAGACCTTTTACGTGCATTCACCAAAGCAGGTAAGGTTCTAGCACATGTCACGGAGGGTCATTCTGGCTCGTCCTTCAGTAAGATCCCAAAGAGTGTTCTAGCAAGAATGACGCCTGTCTAGGTGGGGACCAATAGAGAAAGACACTTTGAGCAAGATGCTTTCACAGTGTTGCTCCTGTTTGGAAAACCACAGCTAGGTGAGACGGTAGACGTACTGAGATAATTAACTAACTGTAGAGAGAGTTCCAGGCCCAACAGCCCCTTCCCACCACTGCATACCTGAAAATCTGGATTAAAAATAGTTGGTTGTCAGGAAAGTAAGGAAATTCCCTGGAGGCCAGAGGTTGACAAGAAAGTGTGACTCCACAACTGTAGGTGTGCCCTGGAGCTGTCCTTCCCCAGGGGTTCATCTGCAGATCCGTGCTTTATGGAGCCCCTATTGTAATAGGCACTTGGGCACCAGGAGACAGGAGACACAGCCTAGGGCCTAGGAAGGGGGGTAGCATTAGATAGACCCCTTATTAAGCCAGGACCCCAGAAAGGACACCTACTGGGGGGTACCAGTAATCTGTTGCCACAGTAGTACTGTGTGAGAAACAACAACAGACCCTCAGTGGAGGATTCCTGCAGGGAGGCTCTGTAGGGAGCACGGCTCTGCCAACACTTTGATCCAGGCTTCCGGCCTCCAGAACTGGGAGAGAACACATTTCTGTTGTTTCCTGCCACCAATATTGTGATAATTTGTTGCTATAGTCCTAAGAAAACTAACACAGGTAGGATCAGGAACTAGGGCCACGAACACAATTGAGAACTAAAACATACTGAGCATCCGCCCCTTGCCAGACCTGCCACGAGCCTTTGATGTGTGTTATCCCAACTATTCACCCGGCAGTCTTAGAGGGTCTGTATCATTTCCTCATTTGAACAGGTCGAATAGCTCGCCTGCACTCCCAGGCCCTAGGGAAGGGCAAGACTTGGATTCCAGCCCAGGTGGGGACAGACTCAATTGCTCTCCCCTGCTTCAGCCTCCCTTCCCTGCTCAGCTCTCCAGCGGCACCTGAAAAGCCAGTTACCACCAGCAAAATCACACACCGCAAGCAAGCTACATCCCCCTCCCCGCCAAGCTGCCTCCTTTAATCTTTCTGCCTGGTTAAAAAATGGGTCTATGTCACATTCCCTCCCACATGTAGACACGTTTGGGTTGGATGTATCTTGTCTTTCATTATTAATCACGATCATTTATAATTCACTTCTACGACTGATCTCTGTTGCTTATTAAATGCCGCGTAACTATTGAGAAGGATCTGGTAGCTGACACAAATAAACACCCCTGTGTGTGAGATCAGGGCGTTGTTGTGTTCTGGCTGGTTAATCACACGTGTGACCTCAACTGATTTCAAATTCAGCCCCGATGTTGGTTCCCTGAAGAGCTGTTTTCTGTAATTGCTCTTGTACTGAAGCTGCATCATTTGAGATTGATATTTTTCCAAGTGAATAATTTGTACATCTTCTAGGTGCAACGTCTAGTTGGAACCATTCTCCAGATACTGACTCCAAAACGGAGAGTCTTCCTCTGTAAATGAGCTGGCAACAGGCGCCCATTTCTGTTGAGTTGTATCTGGGAACAGCATTTGTGGGAAAACCATAGACTTTCTAATCTGGACCTCTGGGAAGAGTAGACACAAATCTGAATGTGTACCCAACCCCTGGTCATCCTTGTTTAGCCAGCCTCATGCCAGTCCCTAGAATGGAGTTTAGGAAGCATTAGGCAGAAGGAAGGGAAGAAAGAAGAAAAAGCAGAAAGGAAGGGGGCATACACACACACAGTGAGATGGAAGGAACAAGTTCCAGTGTTCAACAGCACAACAGGGTGACTCCAGTGTACAAAAATGCATTGCATACTTCAACATAGCTAGCAGAGAGGATCTGAAATGTTCCCAATGCAAAGAAATGATATTAATAAATATTTGAGGTGTTGACTATCCTGATTACCCTGATCTGATCCTTACACATCGCATACATGTATCAAAATGTCACATGTCCCCCTTAAAAATGTACCATTATTATATGTATCAGTAAAAAATGATGACATAAAAAAACCAAAAGCAAAAAGAAAACCAAATTTTAAAACAGCGAGGAAAAGAAAATAACAGGAATGGAAAGAAAGAAGGGAAGAGGAAGAGGAAGAGAGGGAGGGAGGGAGGGAGAAAGAGGAACTTGGTTCTAGTCATCAGAGCATCCCAAGCCTTGCTTGGTCAAATACGTATTTTGCCTCTTCTCTGGCCCCAGCACAGTGCAGAGCAAGGAATGCAAGTTTATAAAACTGTGTTAACAGTAGATGCAGATACCATTTACTATTGACAACAGAAGGTGAGTTCACGTGGGGTTCAGCAAAGGACTTGGTGTGGCCCTAGAGGAATAACTAAGCCAGTGGTTCTCAGGGGGTTGGTGCCTTCCTCAGGGGTACGTCTGGGAATTTGAGGAGGTGTTATCGTTTATCACAACGTCGAGGGTAAGTGTTGGCCTTTATGGAGGAGAGCAGGAATTCTAGAAAGCCTGAAATGTGTGGGGAAGTGTTCCCAAGGTAGAATTATTCTGCAACCCTTACGATAACAGAATGTCCTTTAGGTGAAAAAATCTGCTTATAATTAGCCAGGCCCAGAACTTAACTCCATCTAATGACATAAAACCAAATTATATTTTAAAATATGGTTTCAATATAGACTGTATTTTCCAGAAAGGCAACTTCCTTGTAAATCAAGGAAAGCTTCGTGTTGCTCAGAACTTTGCCAAGAGCTATTTACCATTTTGGAAAAACGTGCCATTGACGGCAATGTGGCCCGTGCTACCTGAGTCGTTAACACAATCCCCTGGAACAGTCCACGTTTTCCTCTCTTGAGTTCACCTTGACCTGAATTTATTTTATTTATTTATTTATTTCAGCTTATTATGGGGGTACAAAAGTTCAGGTTATATATATTGCCCATGCCCCCCCCCCCCCGTCCCCCAGAGTCTGAGCTTCAAGCGTGTCCATTCCCCAGACAGTGCATGTTGACCTGAATTTAGACTCCACGTTTCCTAGCTCCTGAGTTGTGGATGCCAAAGTCTCCCGGGTGGTGGAAATGCAGGGTAGAAATCACACAGAATTGGTGGATCTGTGAGTCCACCCAGTTCCACCACTCGTGTCAGAGCCGGGACCAGACCCAGCTTTCTGGTTCAGGAATGGTGCCCTGAGGGGGCTTGTCCCTAAGATGAAGGGAATCCTGCACCCTAATCCCCCACCATTAGCCCTTACGGTACGACAGAGGTGAGGCTCCCATCACCCCGAGATGTGGGCACCAGCCCTTCCCTGGCGAGTCACAGACCCACTGAGGGGTGGAGAAAGGAAGCTTTTGGGGGTCCCCTGGGATTTACAAGATGCAGGAAACCAAGCCAAGCTCTTTCTTGCCCTAGGCTGCCTTTCCCTTCACAGACACCTGTTCCATATTTACATTCCATTTATGTTGCCTCTTGTTTATCTTGTTACCTAAGTACTTGGCACAAAAGTAATTATTTTGTTGCAAAAGCCTCAGCAGACGGCAAAGTTAAAAGAAAAGAAAAGACAAGACTTTGACTCCAGCACAGAACTGTATAAATAACTACCTCAGCGGAGACAGGGGGAATTACGCTCTCACTCTCTGCCACCACCACCGCCACTGTCAGGAGAAGATTCCGAGGGTGACATCTTGCCATTGTGCAGAGGAAAAAGATCATTTCTTAGCAAAGTGATTTTTGCAGATGCTCACAATGTTGAATACTCTCTCCCCACACACTCCCCTCCCCTCCTCCAAATTATCAGTACAATATCAATTCACAGTGCACAGCATGCAAAGCAAAGAGAAGCCAACTCCCCGCTGAGTCTCCATCCAGATAATTCTCTCTCTTTCACGCCAAAGCAAACAGTGGCGAGAAAAGGGACATTTTTCCTCAAGGAAATAAAAGTGACCTTCCTACCCCCACCCCAAAAAGGCATGGCAGGTTCAGACTCTGCACCCCAGGCCTGTGCTACCCAGGTACCCATTTTCCCCCTTCTTGACGCTTACTTACAAAGCTATTTTTAATTAGATAGATCCTATTCGACTAAGAGCAAAATAGCAATTGCGCTGTTTTGGGAGAAGAGGAGAGAGGAAATGGAGTGTGATCGTCTGGGAGTTAAAGGGAAATAAAGATATTTTTCTCCCCCTCCCCTGAGAACTAGATTAAAATGGAACACTATGTCCCTAAATTTTTTTTTGTTTGTTTGTTTTTTTGGTGATTGTACATGGTAAGTCGCCTCTCTGCTCCTGTCATTTAGGAACACATGCAGAAACGCAGGCACCGCTCTTTCCTCTCTGCGTTCTCTCCCCTGTTCTCTTCTTATCCGTTCCCTTTCTGTGTGTCTCTTCCCACTTGTTCATTCCCTCTGTCCTCACTCCTCTGAGCCACCCAGTGCCCCCACCTCATACCCACAGCCCTGGTCACAGGGGATCCCAAATCTCCCTCTTCCCCAGGAACGAACAGTGTGGGCTGAGTGGGGTGGTGAGGGCTGGGACGGAGGTGAGAAGGGCTTTGGACCCAGGCTGCGCGTGGTGGATCCGGGCTGCAGGACACCCCCTCGCAACTCCACGCCTGGCCCGCTGCACCCCGCTCCCCTTTCTCATTAAGAGCAGAAGGCTTGAGCGGGGGCTCCCACAAGCATCATTTGTCACTGTGATGGGGTGCTAGGGTGGTGGCAGAGACTGTATCTGCTAGACAAGAGAACAGTTCTGTCTTTACAAGAGTGTTAAAAGAGAGAAAGGAAAAAGAGGGAAAAACCCCCTTGCAACATGAAATATAGGTAAGAGAATTTCCCCTTCTCGGCCCAGTTTCTTTCTGGGTAACACCCCAGGGGGAGGTGGGAGATGGGGGAGGATGGTGACCACCATGGTTTCTCTCCATGTTCTCGTTCTCTTGGTGTCCTCAGAGGTTCTGCATGCAGGAGTGGGCTGCTTGCCGCCAACATCTCCTCCCTGGAAATGTCCCTCCCAGCAAGTGCATTTGTGGACCCATCCTTGGTCCAGGAAAGAGACAAGCTCAGATGGAGAGACAGGAGGCACCTTTCCTGCTCTGTCATTTCATACCCAGAGAGGGCTTCAAGCCTCCAGGAAGACACCAGGCACCAGCTGCCTGACTTGGACATCTACCTGGACTGTCTCGGGGCTCTAAGTTTATCCTGACCTTGTCCATAGCTGCCCACTCCTTCATTATCTTTGATCCTCTTAGTCCTGCAATATCCCTGGTGGCCCCACCCAGAGACACCAGAGTCCATGCAACCACACTGGTTTCCTAACACTGCCGGGCCAGAGCCCAGGGTGAGTACGTCTCTGGGTTTAGACGTAGGGGACCTGCATTATTATTTGTCACCTTGAACAAGCCACAGCCTTCCCGAGATACCATGTCGTCTTGTTTAAGATGGGACAATACGTGACCTCTCCTCCCTCAAGGTGTGGACTAGATCAACTATCCCCAAGCCCACCAAGTTTCATGGACCCTGTGAACACAGGCTCTTTGGAATAAATGATTCCATCACTGAGGACAAAAGGCATGAATGGATAGAAAAGCTTGCTTTGGGGAAGTTGAGTGTGTTTGTATGTAGTGTTCTCATGAAAAGAATTAAGGACAAATGGAAAGGGAAGAAAAAGAATAGGAAAAAAAAAAAAAACCAGCAAAACCAAGGCATAAAAACTTCAAAGTGAGAAATCTAAAAGAATTCCAAGAGCATGGTTTGGCGTATAACTCATGGAGAATCCATAAAACGAAAGTGAACAGGGTCCCGGGGGACATGTGGAGATGATAATGCTCTCAAGCTATCTGTGTGCCATTCTGCAGTCTGTTGCCATGGAAAACGATTAAGGATACCTTGGGATGGAAAAAGAAAAAAAAAAAAACCTACAAAATCTTATTGCCCTGCCTCTCCACCAAGAAACTTCACTGCCAAGAGCCGTACCTTTCCACCAATGAGGCAATATTGAGCAAAAATAGTTGTAAGCATTTATGTGAGCTTCATTGCAAGCATAGAAACAGTGCATTTATTTGGAAAAATGAAAACAGGTAAAAATTTTAGGGCGCTGTAATTTTGATCTGGGGTGCAGGTGAGTGATTACTACTATTTGTGGAAATTTTTCAAGTTTCAAAAAGCATGCCTCACCTTCCCCACGCCGAGTTCCGGCCCCCAGCCCCCTTCTCCCAGGAAGCTTGAGGTGCACTGTGGTCAGCTTGGGTGCTGTCTGAGACGGAAGAACAGACCCGTCCAAAAACGAGCTGTGAAAACAACGACAAAACCGGCCTTTGAAATTAATGTCTAGTGAGGATGGACGAGGAAAGAAAAACTCCAGCTTCACACGCCGAAATGCGTTTCCCAGACCGGCTAAATGAAGCTCAAGGTATTAAAGGCGTAAATCAACCACGCGGATGTCTGGGTTCTACGTGGGCAGGTCTGCTTATGAGGCAGCAACCATCTGAGAGCCGGATTTCCAAAGGAGGGTCATAAACGTCCCGTCTCCAGGCTGGGTCCCTGGAGGCTGCCTGATTTGTGTCCCCACTGGTGGATTTAAAGAGCTCGGGATGGCGTGGTTTTTGTCAGGGACATCCTGCTACTTCGCTGCTCCCCTTTGGAAGGTGAGACAGCCCTTGCAAAACAGAGAAAGGTGCAGTCAGTCTGGATTCTGCATGGAGGCCAGGGTGGTCCTCTCCTCCACTTCCAGCAAGGGTCACACGTCACCCGCCCTTCCTCCCATGTCTACTGCACCTGCATTCTCCGGGACTAGCCTGTCCCTGACATTCTGGGCACCCCCATATGGGTTCAGTGAGTCCCACACACGGAGCACTGGGCAAGAGCACAGCTCCTCACTTGGGAATGGCCCGCAGGAAAGGCCAACCACTCATCTCTCTTTGCTGTGCTGAGGCCACCAAAAGCACCCCTAGGTGTCAGTGCACAGCACAGACAATGGAAGCCACGAGTTCTAGGTGCCATTTCACTCATTCATCATTATTTCTGCAAATCTGGATGCAACCATTTCCCTCTTCGGCCTCAATTTTCTCATCTATTTAGTGGGTGGGTTGAGTCCTATAGGATGGCTCAGGCTCTTTTCCATTTCAAGGGTCTTGGGAGTCACATCTGTGCCATTTCGGCCAGACTGTCATATCCAAACCAATGGAACTTCCAAAGTTTCCACACCACAAGTCACACTCAAAACAGGCATTAGGATAGAAGATCTCAATAGTCTATTCTGTCCCTTCGAATGCCATTTTCCAGGTGGGCTCCACAGAGCAGCCAGCACTAAGCATGCCCATGAGATTAGGGGTGAACGGACACAGATCCAAAGTGGGGAGTGGGTCCCCCAGCCCTGGCCGTGGGCATCCGATGGAATCTTTCTTCCCTCGATCTGGTGGCCTGGGGACCTTACGAGGAAGCCCCCAGAGTTACAAGACATGCCCCCACCAGTTAATTACCTGCAGCACGAATGAGGAAGGACTCTATCTATAAGCACTGGAATTTATAGGTCTTCGGTGGCTATAGGTCACCTCTGATGCAATAACTGTACCGTTCCTGGAGGAGACTGGCTTCATTTTATTGGCTCTGCACAAAATTTACACTCCTCCCTACCTGCAGCAAGACAGGTTTACTTCTAAGTGTCTCTTGGTATTGTAACTTACTCGTTCCTTTCGGAAGGGGTGTGAGAGAGAGAGAGAGAGAGAGAGAGAAGGTGTGTGTGGGCGTGTGCATCCTGGAGGCTACATTAAACATGGAAGGTTGCTCTCTGGTTGGTTGACTGAGAGTTTGTTTCATTTCCCAGCCAATGGCTCGAGACCATCCTGTCTTCCTCTGGATTGACTCTGCTGCCTGCGGTTATCAGAGCTGACCCAGGGGGATCTGCAGCTGTGAATGAAATGGGTGGGCCAAACGTCCTTTTTAGTTTTGTGTTACTTTTTCTCAATTTTCCTTTCTCATGCACTGTCCCAGTGAGGGGCATCTGACCTGGCTATGTTATTATCAGCAACTGTCCTCGTCCCACTGGCTGTCTCCTTCTCCCTGTTTCGGGGCCTTTGCGGCAAGTGCCACCTCGACCCATTCATCAGCCCGGCTCTGTGTCTCCATATATCTATAGCAACAAACCTATTCCGGCAGTTTCCTCCTTTCGTTCCCTTTGTTTTACGGCTGCTACTTGTCGTCGAGTTCCTTTTCCCCTTCATTTAACAGAAAGGCTTTCACATTAAAGGAACATTTTAACAGAACCAACAAGAAATAGAAACCCAGTTTACTTCTCTCCAAGCATCTCTTCAATCTCCCAGCTGTCTCAGCTCAGCCTGCGCATTATCTAGCTGGCTTTGTTCCACGCCCAGCCCCGGCCCTCCACTCAGCGCTGGGGACCAGGAGGCTCAGACAGCAGAGGAGGCAGGACAAGGGGAAGAGCTGGTGACATGGCACTGCTCCCACCAGCAGCCCCCAGGTTGCCTGGCACCATCACCTTGTCCCCCACATTTTACTCTCTCCCTCCCATAATCCACAATCTCAGTGGAAAACATTATCCAATGACCACGTTGTTCCTTGCAAAGGTGCTACAAGACACAGACCAATTAGTCATGGCTTCCTGTTGTGGGACAGAAGTGACTTACCTCTCTTGAAGCTGCCATTTTTCTTTGTATCAGAAAAAAAGTTACCCCAATCCACCATATTTCCCTATTTGCTTTGGCTGAAAGGAAGCTTATAGACACAAATAATTATAATTCCTGATCTATGTGAGCTAATGGGCTTAGGTTATTTGTCCCACCTTTCTTTTAACAGCTTTACTTTTTTTTTAATGTTTAGTTTAAAAATAGTTTATAGATAATTAAAGAGACACACATTGCCAGTGGGGCTGGGAGGCAGGCAGAGGGGGATTGTGAGGGTGCTGCGTCCAGCCACGCTTTGCTTCTTCATTTAGTGCTTGGTTTCCTGCTGGGTAACATGGAGAGATTTTCTTTCTCTTCCTTAGGTACCATGAATAGAGAACAATGATCTCCTGACCAGTCCCTTGCTCCGTGCCTGCCCTAGCGACTTGCTGGGGTGACCTACAGTGAGCTGATGGGCACAGGAGCTGGTGTATGGCGAGGCCACGTGGCACCATGCCTTGGCTGTGTTCCTGCGTAACACCCCACACAAGGAGCGCTTCCCTACAGAGGCCGACCCTGCGTGCTGTAAGAAAACGACGGTGGGATGACACAGTAATTCAAAAGCTGTTTATCAGGATGAAGGTGTAGACCAGCAAGCACACTGGCTCCCGGGCCCACAGGGTCCTCCCAGGACTAACTGGAACCCTGTCATGGAGTCAGAGGAGGGACACTTTATTCCTGGAAAGCCCTGGCCAACAAAACCCCTTTTCTGCAAGAAATGGAAGAGTTTTAAGTTTCCAGGATCATCGGCACTTAGTTCATATGATTTCCAGTTCCCGTTCTAGAACTTTGAAGAAAGAAAATGGAAGTCGTCAAATTCTTAGATGTCAGAGCAAAAAGGTCCTGCTGAGAAGCTCCAGTCCATGTTCTTTATCTTACAGGTAGGTGTGGGAGGAGCAGAGAGGGAAGGTGGCTTTCCCCAGGTCGCACAGAGTGAGTGCAGGAGCAGGTGCTACAGAGAGAGCGCGTGCTTTTGGGAAGCTGAGAAAGTAGCTGGCAAAAGATGGAAGTAAGAAGAGAGAGGGAGAGACAAAGACAGAGACAGAGAGAGACAGAGATAGAGATGGGGGAGAGAGAGAGAGGGAGAGAGGAGGTACGGGGAGGTAGACACCGGCTCGCAGCACATTGTCACACACCCATTGCTGTCCTGGATGGGCAGTGTCTCAGCCACCAAACACCCTGTACCCCCACACTGCCCTGCTGCCCAGATGTGTGACCCTCAGGACCTGCATTCTGCGGTCAGGGACCCAAAACCAAAGCTACCCCCCATTCCACCCTGCATCGGCCTTCTGACGGGAAGCTTGGCTAAGTCTGAAAGGCTGAAAGGGGAGAAGTTCTGTGCTGTCAGCCTGGCTAGGGTGTGTCTGACGGCACAGGACAGCAGCAGCAGCAGCGTGTTGAGAGCTGGAGCAATGGCCTCCCAGCGGCCACCGAGTCACCCGAGGGATGAGAAAGCATGCATACCACACAGGACCCTCGGGAAGGGAAAACAGCAATGTTAGTCTCTTCACAGTCCCTGGCCAGGCTGAGAGCTACAGCTCCTTCCTCGCTACTCAGCTCTTGAACGTCCGCAAAGGCAGCTGGGCCGCGGGTACCAGCTTCCCAGGTGCAGGGCACTCGGAGAGAGATGGAGGGAGCCTGCTGTGTGCTCCTGCCCTCTTGACTACGGGAGGAATTGGAAAGTGCTTTTCCTTAATGACTTCAGATGTTCCCAGTTTATCTAGACACATCCGTGAACACAGTGTCTGAAATGAGCTGTCTCAGATGGAGAATGATTTGGCTCCCTGACACTGACAAGCAAAGCTACCTTAGCAGATGGTCATGGCTCCTTGGTCAGGGTCGTAGCCCCCTGTTCCTCTGCCCAGAGCCCACCCGAATGCCTGACACTGAGTAGGCGCCGTGGGACACTGGTTCAGTGGACCTCGGGATGCGTCACATGTGCCGTGACTGCCCTGTTTCCGACAGCTTCCAGCGCAGTTGCGTGTGCTTCCGCAGGCGGGCCGATTTGCATCCCAGGGTAATTCGTGCTCGTGCGTAAGTTGGGGAGAGGGCATGAAATTGGGAGAGCAAAGGCATTCCTGTTTTCCAATAAAGCCCTCGTCGCTAGGGTAGCAGCCAGCTTCTGCACAAGGTGGGATGGGCCATCGCCTTTGAGATGAATGGAGATCCCACTAGCACCACGGGGGGCGGGGGAGGGAAGGAAGCAGCGCATCTTCAGGCAGGGCTTCCTGCAGCTCAGAGTGCGGAGCCCTCACAGTCTGGTCTCTGTGCCGAAGGCCTGGGCTCCCTGTTGGCTCCCCCTGAACACAGTGAGTGCGGTGGGGCTGGGGCCAGGGCAGGGGCAGGGAAGTTGATGGAGAGATTGCCTTTGCCAGTGGGAGCTGCGTCAGCCTTTTCTGGCTTCCCTCCAATGCCTGCGTCTAATAACTGAGTTCTAGTTTTTCATTTTGATGAATTTATCTGTTCCCGGGGTTTGGTTTTGTTTTGTTTAGCCTTTGAGGAGCCGTAGAATTTTAAAGCTGGAAGGGCCCTTGGAGAGCATCTCATCAACCCCTGGTGTGACAGGTGGAGAAAGTGAGACTTAGGGAGCCTGGGGACCCTCACCCTTTGGGACAGGGCTGCTGAGTGCCAGAGCTGGCGCTGAGAGCCCTGCTTCCCGAAGCCAAGCTTTCCTCGATGCCAATGCATGGAGATGCGGGGAGGAAGAGGCAACACTGCCTTAAGAGGTGCTGCCTGAAACCAGGCACACGACCATCATGACAGGCTCAGGAATGGAGCCAGGACGTCCCTTTCTTTATAGGAAGAGAAACCTGGCAGTTACGGGTCTGCCTAGAGGAAGACGGGAATTCCCAGGTAGCAGGAGCTGGGCAGCCACGAAGCACCTTCACGGCAGGAATCGTGATTTCATTCCCTCCTCCTCCTCCCCTGCCCTCTGTGCCTGTGATGGTGGGTGGCCATAGGAGGAGCACAAAATAGTTGTTATATCTTCTCCCATTTAATTCCCTACAACAGTCCTGATAGGTTGGTGTTGTTACCTCCCCATTCTACAGATGGAATAAACAAGCTTAGCCATGTGATTCGAGGTGTCCACAGTGATACAGTCATGCATCTTACAAGCAGCAAAGCTGGAGTGTGGTCTCTCTGAGTCAGGCCTTGCCCCAGGGTCCCTCAGGCAAACAGCTGGTCTAAACAGTCTTTTAGCTTCCTGCTCACTCTGTGTAACTATTGGACATCTTTTGCTTTCTTTTCCCTCTCATCAAAACTTATCTAGAAAAAGCAATCTGATAAGGCTTTATCGTGTTCACTTCCGGGGGGGGGGGGGGAGGGTCTTTGCTTCCCACAGAGGTACTAAGTCTTAACAATCCAAGGATTAAAGTTCTTGGTGGAATGTCAGTTTCCGCCTTTAAGATTGAGAATTGTCGCCAATCTTAAAGGACAGCTTTCTCCAAAGGCTGCCCCATAGCCAGCTCATTATCTTCAATTTGTCAGTGGCACCGGGCGCCCCCGGCTGGCCATAGGCGCTGAGTCAGCTCCTTGGGAACATCTTTGCAAATGACGTCTTGTGCAAGAACAATAATTATCCTGTCTGTTGCCAGAGAGCTTCAGCATGTACAAAGTGGCTCCATATACTGAGACTTAGAAACGATTATGCCTGTGATAGTGAATGAGGAAACTGAGACTTAGTGAGGCTGAGTTCCTTGCTGAAAGCCACACAGTGTGATAAGGCTGGGATGCAAATCTTTTCCTGCCTGGCCTTTTGGTGCCAGGCAGTCTCCACTGTACTGCAGAAACCTCACAGGTAACCTCTGGTTAGGAATGCCTGGGCACTAGTTAACAGGTTGGATTGGCCCAACAGGTGCAAGGCTCCTAGCGGAAAGGAGACAGAACTGTTAGGGTTTGCTGGGGGTTGAGAGGGAAAAAGGCCAATAGGGAAAGAGAGGCATGATTCCTTAAGGAATGCACAGTGGGGGGTCCTAGCAGCTTGGGGACAGAGGTTTGGCAGGATGCTGGACTCAGGAGCCTGCGATGAGGAGCTCTCTCTAATTTCCCAGCGGCCAACATATAATAGGTGTGGTTTCTCCTTCATTTTCTTTAACCCAACCCCTTTAGAAAATAAACCACCCTAGTCTATATATTAGGAAAGAGAATCCCAGAGAGATAAAGTGACAGCAGGACGGGTCCATGATAGAGCTCACACAACCATACCCCTCTGTGCTCAGGAACACTTTCCAATTCTTCATCTGGTCCAAGGGCTCATAATGGATGTGAACAAGCCCAACACTACACCAGCACTGCATCCCCCCACCCCACCCCCTGCCACGAAACTGTATAGACAACTGAATTATAAGTATGAAAATTATATGCACTGAGAAAATATGGATGAAAGATATCAAAATACTACTACTAATAAGACACAAGATCAGGAGAGTAGGCTGCATGGGAGGTTGGGGTCTGGGTTTAGCTCCAGTGTTGCCATAAACTTGCTCTTATAGATCCTTAAGCTTTTTGAGCCTCAGTTTCCCTTTCTGCTCTCTAGAAATGACACCTATTCTAGTCCTGAGAATACCTACTTCCCAGGTCAACTGAGTATTAAATGAAATCAACTATGAAAAAACTAAGAACTTACTAATATTTAAACATAAGCCTGGCTGCTTCCAAATTCCATGTCATTTATAAAAGAAAACAGTTGCCTCCATTTCCTTATCTGTTGCATGAAAACATTTATTTATCCTGCCTAAGTCATAGGGCGTTTGTGGAATGAAATGAGAAAAAGCTTGTGAATGCATTTGCTTAACTATGAAGTGTCTAGAACTCTGCCTAGAATAGAATTTGCTCCACAAGCAGCCACTATTATCAGGATCATTAATAAGAATAAAGTAGCATAAAAATATCCACTTTATTGCTTATTCTTCAGAAAGAGGATTAGCTTTTCTTGCAAACATGCTGGGGTTGCTGGGAATATCCCTTGAGCGCTGACCTGTGGCACTGACGCCCCTCGAAAATGACCTGTTTCAGCAGATCCTCATCTTCTATAATTCTGGATGGAGTCTCCTAGACTAACAACCCTTGGGAACAGTTTTAAGCCTCTTTCTTTTCTCAATCTCTATTCTCAACAAACACAATCCATCCATCAATGGACAAATGTTTATCAAGCCCTAGCTTCTGTTAAAGTGCCTACAAACCCACATCCGGGGCAGGTTTTCAAGAACTTGACTAACCAGCAGGAAAATGCATATTCTGACCTCCGAAAAGAAGTAATATGGTGGGCTCTGATGACCCACTGATGGGCAGAGACCCCGATGTCCAAACCTGCCATGGCTTTCCCTAGATCATCACAGCTGGTCACAGTCAGAGCTCTGTGATGATGTTTACACTTGGAAACAAACTCCTTCCATTGTTCTTAAATCATTCTGTGGGAGGGTGTTACCGTCTCATCCAACTGAAAGCTCCTTGAACACAGGACTGTATATTGCATTCCTCTGATAAATACCATAATTGTCCACGAGGGTGCTAAGCACAGGCCACATTTTCTCACTTTTCACAGTCCAAGTACC
Organism: Eulemur rufifrons; assembly: GCF_041146395.1. NCBI lineage: Eukaryota > Metazoa > Chordata > Mammalia > Primates > Lemuridae > Eulemur > Eulemur rufifrons. The sequence goes on from NC_090994.1 coordinate 9,597,504, forward strand.
TTACGTCAGTCTTTAGAAGACAAACCTGATGGTGTGACATGGGGCAGCTCTTCATTGCTCTGGATTTTCAATTTGTCATCTGCAAAAGGAGAAGGTTGGGCACAGACTATGTCCAGGATTCTCAGAGTTCTGGAATTCAAAGTTCTATGCTAGGTTTGTGAAATGGCACACACTTCACCACTCTGAGGCCAATGACAGATTTTATGAATCAATTGCAGTACTAATTCCCATTAAGTCCAAATTCACCCATAATCTCAGTATAAGCAGTCACTGCCAATCGCATGTGAGTTGAAGCATTTTGCCGTAATGACTCCCAAAGTCTTTCCCTCTGTAGATCATATTTTCTTTTCTCTCTATTCCTCTAGCCAGATCTGCTCTTCTTCCTTCCCCCTCCTTCACTGCTCGATAAATCCTATCCAATTCCTCCACTAAGAGCAGAATTGACCACATACATTAACTTAGGTGGAAGTGGCTTGGTGTGGTCTCTACTTCAGAGGGACTTTCTTTTTTTTTTTTTTTTTTTTTTTTTTTGAGACAGAGTCTCACTCTGTTGCCCAGGCTAGAGTGAGTGCCATGGCGTCAGCCTAGCTCACAGCAACCTCAAACTCCTGAGCTCAAGCGATCCTCCTGTCTCAGCCTCCCGAGTAGCTGGGACTACAGGCATGCACCACCATGCCCGGCTAATTTTTTTTCTATATATATATTTTTAGCTGTCCATATAATTTCTTTCTATTTTTAGTAGAGATGGGGTCTCGCTCTTGCTCAGGCTGGTCTCGAACTCCTGAGCTCAAACAATCCGCCCACCTCGGCCTCCCAGAGTGCTAGGATTACAGGCGTGAGCCACCGCGCCCGGCCAAGAGGGACTTTCTTTTAAAAGAAATCCTAGGGAAAATATTGGTAACATCAAGCTAACAAGGGACAAGTGCCCAAGATATATAAGTAACTCCTAGAATTTAATACATTAAAGGATAGACAAACCCAAATTTAAAAAATGGGAAAAGACATAATACATACTTCACAAAACAGGATATCCAAATGGACACTAAGGACATTACAAAGATACTCAACCTAACTGGGCATCAGGGAAATGCAAAGTAAACCCGCAAGGAGACAGCTGTTTACATCCACTGGAATGTCTAGAATTACAATACCACATGCTGGTGAGGATGTAAAGCAACTGGGATTCCCATACATCTGTGGCAAAATGCCAATGGCAGAAGGGCTTGGGAAAACAATTTTCAGGGTTTTTTTTTTTTTTTATGAGTTATACATGCATGTAACCTAAAACCCAGAAATTCTGCTCTTAGATATGTATCCCAGAAAAATGAAACATAAGTTCACAAAAAGATTTGAAAACAAATGATTATAGCAGCTTTATTTATAATAGCTCCCAAATGAGAAACAACTCAAATGTCTGTCAACAGATGAATGGATAAACCAATTTTGATATATGGACAATGAAATATTCCTCTGCACTAGAAAAGAGCAACCTATGGGTACATATAACAGCAACATGGATGGATTAAAAAATATTATGCCGGCCGAGCGTGGTGGCTCACGCCTGTAATCCTAGCACTCTGGGAGGCCGAGGCGGGTGGATCGTTCAAGGTCAGGAGTTTGAGACCAGCCTGAGCAAGATCGAGACCCCGTCTCTACTAAAAATAGAAAGAAATTATCTGGCCAACTAAAATATATATAGAAAAAATTAGCTGGGCATGGTGGTGCATGCCTGTAGTCCCAGCTACCCAGGACGCTGAGGCAGGAGGATTGCTTAAGCCCAGGAGTTTGAGGTTGCTGTGAGCTAGGCTGATGCCATGGCACTCACTCTAGCCGGGGCAACTAAGCAAGACTCTGTCTCAAAAAAAAAAAAAAAAAAATATTATGCCAAGTCAAATGAGACTGACCCAAGACTGCACAGACTGTCACAATTCCATTTACCTGTGGTCATAGAAATCAGACTCGTGACTGTCTTGGGGTGAGTGGTTGGGGACAAGGATTGGCTGCAAGGGGAAATGACTTTCTGAGATAATGAAATGTTTTACATCTTGATTGCGGTGATGGCTACTGAGAAATATATACTGTATTTGTCAAAAATTGGTTAAATTTTATATTTAAAATGGGTACATAGCTTATGAAAATTATATCTCAAAAAGTTGATTTATAAAAACAACAATTAATACTAGGAGATACCAACACACACCCACGATGGTGGCTAAAATGTAAAAGATTGACAATATCAAGGGTTAACAAAGATGGGAAGCAACTGGAACTCTCGTCCAGTGTCGGGGAAAGGAAAGCGGGAGCAGACCACTTGGGAAAGCTGTCTGGCCCCGTGTCGCAAGCGGATCACATGCTACCTTACAATTCAGCAATTCCACTTCCAGGTATATCCCTATCAGAACTGTATATATGGAAACCAGAAGATTCTTACAAGAATGTTTATAGTGGCATTATTCGTCATATTTGGAAATAAGTCTAAAGTCCATCAATAGTAGAATGGATAAAGATTGTGATATGATCTTACAATGAAACACTATATGGCAACGAAAATAAACAAACTCATGTTACAAGCAGCTGCAAGGAAGAATTTTTAAATATAATGGTGAAGCCGTGAAACCAAACCAAAGGGCATGTACCCTATCGTTACCACGATAGGGATGATCTTTGGAAAGGAAGTGGGGTAATGATCGGGAAGGAGCATAAGGGATTGTACGGAGTGCTGGCAATGTTCTATTGTTTGATGCGAGTGGTACTTAAATGGGCACATAGACTTTGTGATAATTCATCAAAGGTACACTTTGATGTATGCTTTTTCTTTTTGGACATATACTTCAATAAACGTATTTTAGAAAGCAAATAAACAAGCAAACAGAAGCCAAGAGGCCCTACAGGGAAGAGGTAAAGTTAATCTCAAGAATTCAGCAATAACGCAGGATTTGGGGGAACTATGGCACCAGGAGAGGGGGAAGATTTGGGGGCAGAAGACTTTCTCTCTCATCAGCCACCAAACTGTACCTAGTAGACAAGAGTCTACGTAGCCCGAGTGTTGCACCAAGCCTGTGCATCTCCCTACCCTCCTGTTTGAGAAACAGAGAACGTCGGATCTCTACCACCCCGTAGTTCCAGCAAGGGGTTTACAACTGCAAGATAATCCCTAGAGGCCATGCACCCTGGTTCCCACAGAGGAGACTAACCTGAAATCTATTAATCTCTTGTGGCTAGTTCCGGTTGATACATGACCACAAGGCAGTTTTACTTTCAGCAGAGAATTGTGTGAATACACCCTGCGACAACTGTTTCTTTTCCACAGTTAAAAGAAGGGGAGGCAGCTGTCTGTGAGGTGATCCCCACTGACCAACTCTGAGCCCCAGCAACATACTCAGAGAGAAGGCCACCCTGCTATGTTCTAGAAAGTTCCCTTTTCATTTTCCCACAACTCAGGCATAATCTCTTTGGGTGCTCTGGTGAACTAACTCCTTTCAAGCTTAGATTGGAATCCATTGGACTATCAGCTTTATGGTGGACACATCTCTGTGGTTCTTAATATCAACGCTCCAGATTTTAAGTTCCATGAGCACCGCTGCTGTTGCCAATGAATTGCTCACCCGTGCATTTGCAAAACCTGACCCATAGCAGGTATTCAACATTTGTTGAATCAATGAATGAAAGGATGGAGGAGGAAAAGTTTTATGGGGCTATGGACCTAAGAAGTAGCAACGGCCTTTTCCCTGGTTGGGGAGGTTCTTGCCTGCCCTATGGTGGATGGGTGACCCCCTGCCAGACCTTAATCTCTCACTGACTTCATGTCTTCAAGCTACTTAATTAGCTTTCTGGAACTAGAAAGCTAGACTTGGACTCTTCATTCATAATTCTCTCCCTGCCACCAGCAACATGATGCCTTGTCATCTGGATTAAAGACATCAGGATTTAGTGGTAGGAGCAGAAGGTCATGGCCAACTTGGTGCCTAGTTTGCTTGGCTTCGCCTTTGTATCCTTTCGCCCCAAAATAATCTAAGTTCAGAGTGCTGTAACGAGGAACCATGTTCTCTCCATTTCAACCCCTCCCTCAAAGCAATTACATTAATACTTGCCAGTTGCTCCTGAGTTTATAAATCTCTCTGCAAGATGGATGTAACAGACTGGCTGATGGGGTAGCAGCTATATTTTTAGACTTTTTTTCCCCATTTTCTTTTTTCCAAGAGCAGTACTAGCACTATAGTAATGCACCGTTTGATATTTTAGCATTTCAGATATTTTACAGTAAATTACTTCAGTTTATGGCACTTTGCTTCCTTATATAATTGTTATAAATAACCTTCAAATGACATAAAAGCCATAAACATTGCAAAACTGAAAAGTAAATTATAGACATTTCAGCGCATACAAGTAGGAACTCAAACACGTTAAGGCAAGTGAGGAAGGTAAGTTTGTTTGTTCTCTCCTTCCCTAACCATCCATCTCATATTTCCACAATAAATAATCCGCAGTAAATAAATGCTGAGGAGCAGAAGGGATCCAAGGCGTACTTTCTTAAAGACTCGAATGGCCCTGCTGGGGGGGCGGGCTGCAGAGCCAGGGTGCTGGAGATTGGTGCTCGAAGGGGTTGTGTTAAGGGTGCTTTATGGCTGCTGGGAGGATTAAATGGAGAGAAGGATGGAGACTGAGGAAGTGGTCTGCACCAGGCAAACACTCAGTCTACACTGCACTCCCCAGGGTGACTTAGAGGTGTTTGCAAGGGCTTGCTGAACTTCAGACTTGCCCATACATCATCATCAGCGTAATAGCTACTATTTATTGAGTGCCTACTGTCCATGGCGTGCCAGGCTCTTTACAGACATTTTCTCATTGAATCCTTTACCATAAGGAAGACACATGGCCCGGGGAGCAATAGGTAGGTGGGAGTTTAAAGGAGAACAGGGCCATTCGATCCGGCCCTCACTTCCATAAAGGGCCTTGATGTTGCTAAATGATGTTACACCTGTGTGTTTCTATGTAATTAAAATCTTAGTTTATTGCGTGTAAACATTTAAAATATGATCCTGTTATTGGTAAGCTTGTTTCAACATTTTTTTTCATTTGCTTACTAAACCAAGAGACTCAAAAAATGAAAGTCTTTTCTGCTGTCCATTCTACTAAGTGAAGTATCACAAGAATGGAAAAACAAGCACCACATGTACTTACCATCAAACTGGTGTTAATTGACCAACACTCCAATGCACATATAGTAAAAACAGTCATCGGGTGTTGGGCAGATGGGAGGGGGGTGGGGGGATGGTATATACACACCTAATTGGTGCAGTAGGAACCATCCGGATGATGGACACCCCTGAAGCTCTGACTCGGGTGGGGTAAAGGCAATATATGTAACCTAAACATCCGTACCCCCGTAATATGCTGAAATAAAAAAATTAAAAATAATTAAAAATAAAGAAATCAAAACAACAAAAATAAATAAATAAAAAATAAAATGTTTTTGAGTTTCAGATTTCTGACTATACTCTATAGAGGTGGGCAGGTGTAGACTCTATCTCTTTGTTAGATTTGGAGACTAGCACAAAAGCTTTAAACTTCTACTAAGGATTGAGTTACATGATGAGAGAGTCCTATACGCTATCCAAAGTAGTTTAGTTCCATAGGGTTTCAGGGAAACTTCATTGTCTTTAGCCAAAACCAACTGGATGAGTTGACTTCTGATGAAGTCTCCAGCTAAGGTTCAATGTGCCAATTAATCTTACGGGATTGGAGGTAAAACCAACCTATAAAAATGGCCATTACGCTCTCTGGTTATTGGTTGATATTTAAGGGAATAACATGAGTGGTCATGTACTGAGTGGAATTCAAAGATTATTGAGCATTCTATGCTGCTCAAAAATATTCACTCCCTTATTCTTTTTGGTGCCTTTACCAGCTAGCAATTCCTGGGAAGTCATGACAGGGAGATTGTTGATGAGCACAGACAAGAAGCAGTTCTGCATGACCTCTGAGGTTCCTTACAAGGGCAAAGATTGATTTCGCAAGGCAAGGTAATCCCTAAGAGGGTAATATACAGCCTAAAAGCAGAGAAGAGAAAACCTTAATAGACAGGTGGATGGGAGGAAACTGGAGACTGACATTAATATAACAACATAACATAACACAAAGAGTTGTTGGATGGCTGCTCCTTCTGCGTGACCAGATCAGAACTATCTGTTAACGTCTCATGCATGTGATAATTTGGGAGACTTTTCAGGAGGAAGAATTATTGGTTCCAGACTTTTCTGCTGGTTATGAACTGCTCCCTTGACATCTCCCAGCCCTATAAAAACGCTTTGATATGGAGAGGTAGCTATGAGTGAGACACTATTTGAAAATATCTTCTACAGCAAGTGGACCTATCAAGCTTCGATGATGATAATGTTGATGACAATGACAATGATGATTTTAAATGAGAGAGCTGTGTGTCCTCCGTAATGCAAGGTTTGACTCTACATAAATGACAGTGGTGCTAGAGCCCTTGCAGGAGGGCTGGGGGCGTAAGACAAGTAGGAGCTACACTGAGGTAGGAAACCTTCTCCACAGGCTCCTGCCTGGGTGAAGATGAGTAAGACGGGAAGTTGTGCTCACTAAGGCATGATAGGATTTGAGATATGGAATCAGCCCCATCTCTTTCTTGGTTTCCTTTACTTTTGCTGAAACTTTAGCAAAATCTTAAAAATTGAGCTCTGAGATTTCTGCATCACTCCCTTTGGTTCGTTTATCTCAGATTGTGTCTGGGGACAATCTTTCGCTTCCAGAATGAAAGAAGACTTCAATGGCAGCCATGCCTCTCCCAAGTACCTCTAGGGAGGCTGTGAGTACGGATGGAGCCTGGGCAGAGGCTAAACAAGGGATCGCCTACACCGTATCCAGACTGACCTTAAACTAGAGATGTCCTTCTCACTCAAGCTTGTCCCCAAAGACAGCACGATCAAAATTCCCTTCTTTGTTTCTTCCCTGAAACTTCTACATACCTTTGAAAGCTTCAAGATAAAAAACAAAACAAAATTAAAAAAAAAAAAAAACCTATCCTGGCTAATAAGGAAGAGGAACCCCATCTTTGTCTATTTGGAATTGGAGCTCTTTGTGCAACATCTTGTTCAATACTGTCCAGTCTCTACCTAAATACATCCTGGAGTGTAGGTTTCATCGACGTCTTGGGCCGCCTTTTCCATGTTAAAGCAGTTTTATCTGATAGTAAGTTCTTATTTCTGTTGATCTGAAAGCAACTTCCCTTTAACATGTAGTTCCCAGGGAACTTTTAAAAATGATATTTTAAAGAAAATGAGATTTTAAGACAAAGTAATAATCCCAAAGTTCTACCCAATAGACAAACACATAACAAATGTATTTTTTTTTTCAAACAATGACCCTTCAGATATTTATAAATGGCTATATATATTCCATTTAACTCTTACTTTCTCTAAGTTAAACATTCCCATTTTCTTGTTCCAGGCCTCATGATTCTCTGAGGCATCTATTGATCTCTGGTGCTCCTCAAATGCAGCTCCATATAACAACACAGATGTAGCTTGCTCATTTATTGTAGATCTGGACCTTCACCTCCTAACCTCCTTCCTTTCAATGCTATACTTTTATTAATATAAAATTGCCAGTATGGTCAAAATTGAAATCTCTACCAAATAAGTTAGGAATGTTTCTAGTATGTTAAGCAAAGGTGTTTCTTTATATGTATATGGGGGAGTAAATGTTTTACAAATGTTCTCTTTATTGTGTAAAAATGAAGAGAAAAGCAACTTACTTATGGAGAGGGATGGCATGAAGGATGGCTTTGGCCAAACTCTCATGTCTGCGTCTATTCTTCCCCAGTCTTTGATATGAACAGGCAACATTTGCTCTATCTTATGTAAAGCAGTACGAAAACATGGTGTCAAGAACCTCATTCCAGCATGTTGTTTTCTCTAGGCTGCTTCACACAGAGATTCAGGAGCCCCTGCCTCTGGGGGCCATGAGATGGGAAGCAATTATTGCCTTTTATAGGCAAAGGCTTAGGATTTGGTATAATACAAAGTAGGGTCCCTCTTGTTACTGACTGCAGGAATGAGACAAGGTACTGTCTTCTCTCTTCTTGAGGTCTTAGTTTTTCTGTCTGAAAAATGAGAGAAATAATGTCCAGCCTTCCACCAGCACTGTCCAATAGAACTTTCCTCAATGACGGAAACGTTCTGTGTCTGCATTGTCCAATATGGTGGCCACTAGGCCCCTGTGACTATTCACCACTTAAAATGTGATTAGTGTGACTGATGAACTAAATTATTAAATTTAATTAATTTTAATTGAATAGCCACATGTAACCAGTGACTACCATATAGGATAGCATTAATGTAGACCTTCCTATAGAATAAGTAAATGACATGTGTAAAGTCACAGGGGCCATCCGAAGGGTGTTTTATGATAGAATTGGCCCAGAGATGTGGCTGAACTGAGAGGTGGTATGATCTCATCTTGTCCGTTTCATCTCTTGTTTCTAAATGAGGACCTGTGACTGCAGAAGAGCAAGATTCTACTCTGGAATCCATCGCTAATTGGTTCTGAGTGTAGCTTCTCCTCTCTGGGCTTCATTTCTTTCTTCTATAAAACCAGGGCCTTGTTTAGTTTTGCTGAGGCCTTCCAGCCCCAACTAGCTGTGGATGCTCAGAACACAAGGATGCATGAGAGACAGGCCCTTCGGACAAAAGCACAATCCTGATGAAACTCAAGCAGAAGGAAGGCCTAGGGCTGGACATGGATTCTGCAGCTGCCGTGTGTCAGGGAGAACCTGCAACCACAGGCAGGGCAGGGCCAGGGGAAGGGAACAGTAGTGACAGGCCACCTGGACAGGACGGCCTCTGAGGCTGCCTAGAGGGCCAGGCTATTATCCCATGCAGAGGACTTGAGGGGCATTTTGTTTTGCAAACTTGGTGGGTTTCATGGTTGGAGCCTGTGCCCTGTCTGAACCAAGAGGACCCCAAGAGAAATCCAACGTGTCATGTCTGTTGCTTTCCTGGTGGTCCCCTGGGACACCAGCTGGCAGTGCTCCCCTAGGGGGAAAAATAGAACAGATGCTGTCATCTGGAGGAGAACGATATTTTGCCTCTAGAGTTCTTCCTACTTTTAGAAGCCCCTTTGTCCCCAAATGAAATCAAGACCCCACAGCCATCCAATGGGCAGCCAGTAATGCACCCATTGTCAGACAAAACAGTCACGTGTGCTGGGGCAGAGCCTCCGCCAGGGTCTCAGGCTGGCTAATGCAGAGGCAGGTTCAGCTGCCCAGGTGCCCAGACTCCTGGCCCCGTGCACACGGTGCTGCAGTGTGGTGGCAGCTGCAAATCCCCTGCTCTGTCTCAGACGTGGGTGCCAGAAACATTGCTGTTGGGGGCTCTGCAAGGCCTGGAGGCTGAGCTATCCACCGCAGCTTCCCTGGAGGAAGCTAAACCGGGAGTTGGGCAGCAGACCTTCATGATGCTCTAGGTGAGACCTGGGCATGGTTCTGCTTGGGCCAGAGTTTGGAAAGGAACAAACTCCTTGGCCGTGCTTTAGAGAACTTGGCAGAGATTGTACACCAAGACTCTCGTGGAACTGGGGGCAGCAAGGACCCTCTGTGCCCTCTTCCTCCGCCCGTCCTTGCAGGCATCTCCGCATCCTTCCAGGCAGCTGGCAGAATGTGAGCATCCAGTCTCCAGGGCTGCTCTTCCCTGCCTGGCCCCACTAATGGCTGGAGTTTTTGCCCTGTCTGAATCAGCAGGCCCCGCTGCACGCACAGCCGGGGCCTTCTGATAGTAATGGCTTTGGATTCAGTTCCAGGAGCTAGCCCCAGCGGGGATCTCATTCTTGCTGTGCTGGGCCTGGGTGTCTCTCGGGCAAATTAGTTTTTGATGGGGCAGGTACTGCACCATTTCCATTAAGTACCATAATGCAGACATCATTATCGGCAGATGCCCTGACCTCTCCCTCACTAATGAGTGGCCATTGATAGGTAGGCCATGTAAGCTTTTACCCCCCTGCCCCTTCTTCCTCGCTGCACTACCCAACCCCCGTCACTGTCCCCACACATCCTCTTGTGCTGGATGGAGCCAGGACACTAGAGAGCTTGCAAAAAGGATGGCCAAGTCACTTAGGTCCCTAGAGTGATGAAAAAGCACTGACCCAGAGGCCGGGAGTCAAAGGTCCCTTCTCAGGGGACGTGGAGCAAGACACTTGATCTTCCTGGGTGTCTTTTGCTCATTATTCAGATGGGTTTAATAATGCCCACTCTACCTACCTCACAAGGATATTGTGAGGACTGAATGAGATTAAAGGTATGACAATGCTTTGAAGAGTTAAAAGCTGTATAGGGGTTAAAGGGATTGCTTTTAAGCCAAGTGTAAAGGAACTTAGGGTTTAAAAAGGACTCAGGGAAAGGGGATATTGGGGGTAAGAAGGAAATCGAGGGTTTTCCATATTTCGCAGAACAAGGCAGTTCTTCTAAATGACAGCAATGAGATGAGATGGTGTCTACCAGCCTTGTGCTCCTTGGTGGCTCTGAGCAGAGGCAGGGTGGCCACGCAAGAACATGGCCTGGGTTCTCTTGCCCAGGTGAGTAGTTTCATGACAAGGCTTGTCCCGATCTCCCTCTCGGACAAGCAAGGTGTCTGGGGAAAGGATCTGGCAGCAGGGTGAGGGTCACTTGTTTTCGGGCCGGAGCATGAGGAGCCAGAGGAGCCGATGCAAGTACGCAGTGGCACCTTGAGAAATCAGAGCCAGGCAGGGCTTCTGACACAGTGGATGGTTGGAAAGACTCACATAGCACGGGGACTCCAGATCTGAGACATAGCTCAGAAATAAGGAAACCAGAAGAGAGAGCCAAAGGACTTCCTGACCCCGGAAGAGCTTTTGCAGTGGCTTTTTATGGAATACCGAGGGCTTTCAGTTGCGTGGGAAGAGAGGCCCTAAGGCTCTTGAGGATGAGACTTATGACTGTGACCACGCTTGGTTAAAATTATTGCAAAGATGTCAGGAGAGGGCCCTTCCCACTGGCTCACTCTCCAGAGCTGAGACAGAGAGATTAAGGAGAAAAGGAGGAGGATTCTAGGGAGGAGAAACTGAGGCAGGGAGGAAACAAGGAGAAGCAGCCTGCCAGGTTGTGGTCAAGAACAGCAAAGGGCCTTAGCCTTCGGGAGGTGTGGGGAGGATCCTTAATTTGCAGGAGACTTCAATTTCAAGTCAACTTCACAGCCTCAATGTCCCAACATCATGCTAGGAACTGGGGGGACGCAGGGAAAGTCAATGATAAGACCTGCCCTCTAGGAGCTGATAAAAATATTTGTGCAAATTAGGTAACATTTTAATACAAGAGTAAAATACTGTTACAATGATACATGAAATGTCACCCAACGAGACAGTCAGTGAGAGAAATCCTTGGGAGCTGGAGTGGCCCAGGAAAGATTTCTTGAAGGACTTGAGTAAGGTTTAGAGTTAAATCCAGTGAAGAAATGGTGTGAACAGTGAGGTGGAGGCCAGGATGCATTTTAGTGATAGAGGAATAGATGAGAATAGTTGATGACTTCCTTCCTTCCTTCCTTGTTTCTTTCTTCCCTTCCTTCCTTCTTTTCTTTTTCTTTCTCTCTTTTTCGATACACCCAACATCATCTAAGTCTCCTCTAAATCCATTAGGGTTTGATTTCCCATTTCCAGAACTTTCACCATCAAGTCCCATTCAGCATCCCTCTCATTCGGTAACCCTTGTCTCAGCCCCCAGCTTAGCACAGGCCATTACTGTTGCCTGCTCAGCAGTCGGGGGCTGCGTATCCACTCCTCCCACCTGACTGCACTCCCCGCACCGTGTGCACAGCGCAACTGGTACTTAACAAACGCTCAGTGGGGTACGTTACCCTCTTCCACCCCAAAGGATCTCGCAGCAAAGAGCCTAATGCAGGAACTGCCCCTGGAGACACATATTTGCAACTCGCTGCCTATGGACTCAGACCCATTAAAATGCAATCTCCACATTAATTTTTTTTAAACAGGACTCTTACAGCCACATGACGTTAAAACTGTCTCGCCAATAAACCACATTAACCAGCTCATCAATTTTTTTTTCCCCTAGTCCACCCTCCCGACAGGCAGTTATACTGGTAGTTAAATGGGCGTAATCGATGTGTGCTCATTCATTGACTCACTATCATTTGTGGATCACCTGCCCTCCTCAGTGCAGAGGTCTGTGGCCTGCTGGAAGGGCATTTCTGCATTTCTTTAGCACCTCAGCCAGACAGTGGGGCTCAGCGGACACTCAAAATCAAGTGGCCTCGATTAACAAAAGAACGGCAAGGAGGAAGGCAAGAGTACTTGCCCAGACAGGGCTTAGGGGGCAAGGATAGAGCTTCCCATTGCCATGAGTAACCAAGACTGAGCTGGAAAACATACCTCTCCGTTGGACCCCTTATCTCCAATGAACTGATCTGGTTGGGACGGGCTGTGTTGGGGAAACCAGGTCAGGTGCTCTAAGGTGGAGGCTGAGATGCAAACTCTGGGGGAGCTCCCCGAGCCGTGTGAACACAGCTGCAACTGCTCGTGCTCAGAAGTAAATGATCTTCCCGGCACCCTCTCTCCCCACACTTCACCCCTTTCCTTGGATGGAGCAGGAGCAGGTTGTCCCAGGTTTGCTTAGCATACCCTGGCATGCTGTGCGTGCGCAAGGCAGACTTCCAGAGCTTTGGTTCTAGCTTGATTGATTCCCGGGCAAACCAGCTGATGGACCTGACTGGCCACTGCTAGTATTCCAGCATCTCTTCCACCACACACTCAAATGCTCCAGGGTCTTGGCCAGCGAGCAGAGTCCCTGTGAACTGGACTTTATGGGGAGGAGATAATCCAAAGGGAGGGGCCACATCAAAAGGGCACAGGTACCATCATCTAGCTCAAAGGGGACAAAAGAGCTGTCCCCTGCAGGAGGCAGGGTGGGCATGGCCTGAGAGTCAGGAAGCATCTCTTGCCCAGTGTAGCTACGGCCAGTAATGTTCCACCTCCTCCTGGCCTTGAACCACCAACAGGTATTCTCCTGGACTTTCTGAACAGCCCCCAGATCCTGTTGGTGCTGAGAAAATTCCATGGCAAACTGCCACACATATGGTGGCAGAGGATGTGAGACTGTGGCAAGGAAGCAAAACCCTGTTGCTCTGGAAGGTGCATTTGGTGGAGGAACACAGTGAGCTAGACCCCGTCATCCACAATAGGATGTTTAGTGCTAAGTGTATTTTATCAGAATCATAGCAACATACTCTAGTGCCTGCCATTCTTGGAATGTTGAGTTGTAGACAAGAACCTGAGGGATTTGGGCTAATGCTCTCCAAAGCCAGCGTCTACACTCAGGGCTTCAGTGCAATACCAGGTAGCTTACAGAGCATGGGGTTAAGGGACCTCCTCTACAAACAGGGACAGCCGCAGGAGTGAAGAGGGACCAGCACATTGATTAAATATGGCATTTCCAGGAGGATGCTTTACAGAGTATTCTCATCTCCATGTGAGTTGGGTGGGTAGGTGGGGGAAGGTCAGCAAGGAATAGGTAACAACGTCTTGGATGTTTAGGAACTGAGCAAGGAGTGCAATGCATTTAAGGGGACTCTCTTGGTGTGAAAATACAATTCTCTATGTGATGACTGTCACAGAGCCAGCAAAGACCCTGCAGAGTGTCACCAGTGTTGTGAAAGAGCTCAGCGGCCAGCCACAGGGAAGTATCGAACCACTCCAGCTCTTGGGCAGGGCCCCTCCTGGACATCAGAAATTCTTAACTCCCCTGCTTCCCAATTTACTCCAAGCTGTCTGTGTCCCCCTTGTAGGCCTCATTGTACTTAGTGCCCACCCCAGCCCACGTGGCATCTCCTCTGCTAGGGCTGCTAGGACTGTCTGAACCTCTGTAGGAAGGAACCCCCAGAGTGGGTATTTCTTCTCCATCCTCTTAATCTGCTTCCCGGGTCTGGATATTATCCAGTTTGTCTGGGCTGCCTTATGCAAAGGAATTGTCGACGTCCAGAGGGCCTGAAAGATGGCCACTGGGCCTGGCAGCACCTTAGGTCCCAGGTTTTTCTCATCTGGCTCTGACTGCAGAGATGTGAGAGCTGAGGAAACACCCCTGACTCTCAAAGAATAACTCCATTTGGGAATAGCAGGCCATCTGTGACAGAGACAGGTGGGAGGACAGAAGCCTCTGGAGCCGGGCTTCTCCTCGCACAGGTGGCCCTACTGCAGCCATACCATAGTGGCATCAGATGGATCCAGTAGCCACATACATACATGTCTACACTGGCCAGATAGGTATGAAGGTGTGGAAGGGGTCGGCTTTAATATCTGGGAGCAATAGGGAATGGTGGGGACTGTGGCACCCTTGGAGAGAGCATACCCGACTTTGGAGGTATTTCATGTAGCTGTGGGGGCCCAGTGAGACCCAATCTTCTGATTTTTCAAGAGAAGAAAAAAATCTGTTGCTTTTTTAAAAATAAAAATATCAACTTTTCACAAAAGACAACAGTTGATAATAAACCAGGTCTGTTTTCCAGGTGCCTATGGCCCCCAGGACCTCGGCTGGCAATATCTATTTAGAGAACACAAGGTCAAACTGGAGTAAACAAAACAAACCCTGCAGGATTAGGGGGCAAGGAAACAATGGTCTTAGCAACAGCAACAACAATAGCAATAAGGTTTTTGCTCAGTATATAAGCAGCAAGCTTCTACCCTGTCTTTAAATATGGCTTCAACGCCATCATAGACAAGTTCCTCCAAAACCTCAAACCTGAAACAAAATCTCCATGTGAGTATTTATTTATTTATTTATTTTTACTGCCCTGGGTTTAGCTGGAATCAGCATCCTGATGTGTCCGAATCTCTATTAATAACACATTTCTTACCTTGGGGGCTTGATTGGATTTGCAGGGTCTTGGAAGATGAACAGGGCCAGGTGGTCATTTGCAGATAGTCCACACTCTCTGCAGGAGGGAGGCTTCCCTCACACGGGCCATAACATACAGATATTTATACCTATGCTTCAATATCTATATGTGCATACATATAGAACTATGGTGAAAACACACGGGCAAAGCTACCAGCCAGACAGAATTATGAACTTTGAGCTGGCCTGTGAACTGCTGCATTAAAAAAAAAAGAAAAAAGGCCGGGCGTGGTGGCTCACGCCTGTAATCCTAGCACTCTGGGAGGCCGAGGTGGGCGGATCATTTGAGCTCAGGAGTTCGAGACCAGCCTGAGCAAGAGTGAGACCCCATCTCTACTAAAAATAGAAAGAAATTATATGGACAACTAAAATATATATATATACAAAAAATTAGCCGGGCATGGTGGCGCATGCCTGTAGTCCCAGCTACTCGGGAGGCTGAGGCAGTAGGATCGCTTAAGCCCAGGAGTTTGAGGTTGCTGTGAGCTAGACTGACGCCACGGCACTCACGCTAGCCCAGGCAACAGAGTGAGATTCTGTCTCAAAAAAAAAAAAAAAAAAAGAAAAAAAAAGTGGGGCAGAGGGGGGGACTTCTAAGGAACAAGCCAGAACTGAAGCAAAGCTTGGTGATACTAGGTTGCATTTCAGATCTCAAATGGGATGGAAATTATCAAGGTGGTAGCTTGGGGGTAGGGGTGTGGAGCAGAGTAGAACTTCTCTTCCCCAAGAAATGAGGAGGCCTGGGTTTTGCAGCTAATCATGAGATTATTTGTAGTAGGCAGAGGATAGAAAGTCTGCATTTCTCTTCCCATTAGCCACCCTCAGATGCCACCCTGCTGGGTGTTTCAGCCTCCCCAGGTCTAATGAGGCCCTGCTAGAGAAAATCCAGATAACTACTGAGGAGCCCGGGCGTTTGCATTCCCTGAATGGCGCATCCGGAGGTTGATTTATGTCACGCTCTGCGGAGATAATTCACTGCCAAGGCAATTTACTAATCCTTTAGATTATGCATTTGGTGTGTCACCCAAATAGGCTGCTCCGTGCGGCGTGGCACTTGGGGGACGATAATTTGTTTGTGCATATTCCAATCAGGGAGAAGATTCATAAGCTACTGTTGAGGAAGAATGGATCACTTGCTTTTGACTTTAATGCAGAGAGGTTGGCTCTTGGGATTTTGGAATAAATATTTGATCTTTAAAGATCATTTTGTAGCTTGTAGCCGTCAACCGAGCCAGGTTTTTAGTGTTTGTTTATGGTTTACACCATATGATTCAATAAACTCTGCCGTAGACACATGTGCATAATTAAGTTTAAAAGCCAGCCCCAATGACACCGCACAACTTGCTCCTCAAATCACATTTTATGCACCAAATTCTATTTATTGCTATCAGGGTTTTTCTCCCCCATAATTGGTGACTCAGAATCTGGGGGACTTGACGGGCATCTCTTCTTGATGACAGTCTTTCCCTTGATGTGAATGTTCCTCACATATCCTTCCCATCACACTAATTTTCAGCGCTAGATTTAAAAAACACAAATGGCAACATCTCCCCAACCCACTAAATGGGGTCCGTATTTCAAACACAGCACTTACTATGTTACGCTTAGTATTGATAGCATATGAAAGGGAAATGGGAGAGTGGTTTACCATTCCCATTTCATAGTTTTACAGAATGAGGTCTAAGAAAAATAACCGCTGATTCTTAGTTACTGTGTTCTGGGCACTGTTCAAAGAGCTCTACAAATATTAGCTCAGTTAATCCTCACCAACAACCATACAAAGTCAGTACTGTTGACCCCCTTTACAGATGAGGAAACTGAGGTGCCCAAGTCCACAATGTGAGCCCTGGTGGGGCCAGCCAGGGTCTACGCATTAACCACTGTGCCATATTGTCTCAGGCATATTTGTGTCACAGGACCAAGCAATGAAAACACACAGTAAAGCATCAACTCCAATCACCGTAGCCTCATTTTGCAGGTCAACCTCAAGCATGAGCTCAATAAGGTGCTCCACCAAAGCTTGTAGTTACATTATTAGAAAGTAAAGGTTCGGAGCAAAGTTACTCTGTTTCTGTTTACTCTTTAAAACTAGAGCTCTCTCTGGCAGAGATGGGATACACCTTCTTACGAATCTGTTTATAAGATCCTAACGAATCTTTCCACAACTCAGATGAGATGGGGAAAGTCACAACCATTCATTCAACAGACATTCATGGAGAACCCATTATGTGCCAAGTCCTGGGCCAGCCGCTGGTGACCCCCTGTCCTCCAGAAGACCCCATTAAGGTGATCATTTCTCCCTGTGCTGGCTCTGCCCACGACCTGAACCCAAAGCTCTGGGGCTGGGGTTCAGGGACTAAGACGGAGTGCAGGCAAAATCGAAGCACAGCAGGATGACTTCCAGCAGTGGTGCAGCTTTCCGACGGAGATCCAAATGAGCTCCAAGGGCCAGCTGCACTCACTGCTGCTTCTGCTCCTTGGGGAAGTTGTCTGACCCCCTTACAGAGGACTGCAGGGGAGTCAAAGCAGTGTTAAAGCAAGGCAGTGCAGGCACCAGAACAAAGAGTTGTCATCCCATCTGCATGACCCAATGTATGCTGGGCAAGGGATATGCAAAAATAGCAATGCTTACATGGTACAGACAGGAAAGAGTAATGCAATTGCAAGAGCCAGTGGAATTTTCTTTCTCTCTTTCTGGTCAACATTTCTTTCTCTATTTCTTCTTCTTCCTTCCTCCTCCTCCTCCATTTTCTCCTCCCTTTCCCTCTGTCTTCCTCCTTTCTTTTCTTTTTCTTCTTTCTAAACAAGCAGCTTGCCTGCATTCTGTGTACTCTACCAAATTTATAAAACTCAGCCAAAGATTATTTTTTATATCTGTAATATTTCCACATGACTAATTGCATTTAGTGAAAAGCTGACACTAGACAATTTCTTGGGCTCATTCAATGTTGGATTTATTAAAGCCCCAAATCATCCATCATCTCAAAATTTGGCAGGTTATGTTTATAAATAAATTAAATTAACAAGTGTGTGCTGTGCTGGGCATTCACGTGTGGGAAGGAATGCAAACACAGATGTGTATATGCGCATCTATAGCTGGGGATCCATCCTGACCCACGCAGCCTGTTAACTTAGTGCTAACACACAGCAACTTTTTTCAAAACAGGTGAACTCAATTTGTAATTGAGAACTATTTCATAGATCTGATTTAATGAAAACATCCCATTTTTCAATCCAAATGTAGGTCGCCTCTAACTGGCAAATGTGATGTAATGTGAAAAGAATTGGTCTGAGGTTCAAATTGCATATGGCAGCCAAGAGATCTAGGTTTTAATTGTGTCCAGATGCCAACTTCCTGGGCAGTCTTAGTCAGTCACTTTCTCAGTTTTTATTTTGGTTTTGTCAACTGTAAAATAAAAAGACAAATTCCATAAAGGTCATGAGCTGAAAGTCCAACAGAGCAAAGAAGGTGTCTCATAGAGGTGAGTCACTACAAAAGCAGAGAGTGAATGGCTGTTGCTTCTTTGTGTGTATTTACTGGTAATGAGGGCTAGTGTCTTTTTCTCAGGGCTGAATTGACAGATATCAGCTCAAAAATTGACACTTAGCATTCTGATGGACAAATGTGAAGAATGAAGACTAGGAGGAAGAAGGGGTGGAGAATAGATTTATATTCACTGAGTACCTTCCATATACCAGGGATGTACTTGGACCTCTGGGGAAGTAAGAAGTGAGAGGTAGGAGAAGAATATTACACTTTATCAAACTAAGTAAGTATCTTCATATTTTTACCAGAAAATATAGGGTGGCATAATATTAATAGCAGTAATAATAATCACCATCACTACCACCATCAATAATGTTTCTTCAGCACAAAATATGCGGCAGAGAGAGATTTCATGATATACAGAGGAAAATAAAAACTCTACTAAACAAGATGGGCTATCTTTGGTAGACACTGCACACATATTTCAAAAATTAATTGTGATATTTATCCAGATCTGGCAACAGCAGTTTGAGGGTCTGGTGTGACATCGATGCTATCATTGAATGTTATGGGACCTTAGGATTAGAAAGGACCTCATCATAATGTCTTGTCCATTCCCCTGTTTCAGCTAAGCTGAGGATGGCAAATATATTTCAATATCACATGCCACTCTGATTGATTGATAGTGGCTGCCTACAGGAACGTTTTGAGGCTGCTCATGAGCTCAGAGAGAAAGGGCTGTGATCAATTCGGTGCATCTACCGTGGGAACCCATGGGAAGATTAAGCATCATGCCATATATTTGCCATTCCCTAACATCACTGTTCTGAAAAACAAGAATTTTCTTTCTACTTTTAAATGTACCCTTGAAAAGACTATCCTGTTTCCCTTAAGAATCTCTATTGTATGTCTTTCATTTTGAGAAGTTGCCTCTTTATATAGAATGTCAGTCAATTAGGTTACAATTTAACCTGATTTTTTCTCTTGCATAATTCTCAGTGAGGATGGAGTATCCCTGGACACATATACCTCCTGATAACAGAGATTCCTTTATTTATGTATGGGCTTGGGATCCCAGGGTTGGTTCAGGATATCTAGCATGTTCTGTGCACTGGCTGTATGAAGCTTGTCCACTCAAGTGTCTATTTTCTGGTAGGACTGGGGAGGCTTTGGGGAAAAAAAAACTGATCCTAAGGGGAGAGACAGTGGGATAGTTAAGCTTAGTTGGGTAAGAAAGCCTTAGAGTTTGGAGAGAAGAGATGATTCCAAGAACAACGTGCGATCTCTCTTTAGGGTACCTTCCCAACTCAGCTCGCCGTAGACTGTTGGCTGAATCCTGGCGGCTGGGGAAGGAGGAAGCCCAGAATTCTGAAATCAGGGTTTCCCTTTAAAGCTCTGTAAATTATCCGAACACAAGATTTCTGCATTGATCCCTTCTCTAATATGCAAAATACAAAAGAAAGAGAGGCATTTTCTCTCATTCGCTTAGAGTAGTGTTGGTAAAACTCACACTGGTAATAATAGAATAGTGCCCTTACTATGGGATTACGATGCAACAGATACTGGGATGAGTTTTTACAAACATTTGGTCCTGATAGTAACCTTATTAAATCCAAAGCATTTTACATGAGGTCTAAGGTGGTCCAGGTAGAACATGGAAAATCTAGGCTTGAAAGTTGAATGATATATTTTGCAGCCTTTCCTGCCTCTGGGAGTGGTCCCGCCAAAAGCAGTGGTGCTGTCTGGTTGGTGGGTTCTGGTAATTGAGTTCTGGTGATGGTGGCAGGGAGAACCCTACTTTGAAGCATTTTCCAATTTCTGTGGTGTAAATATGCCACCAGGGGCCATGTCTAGCTTCCGATGTGAACGTGGAGTTGGGAAGAGAAGGGTGCATTCAACTCTCTGAGTCAGCCAGAGCCAGGTCCTGCCTGTCACTGTGCCACGTGGTGCTAATGGCACACGAGAAGCCCCAGCACACGTAGTTGGCACGAGCAGAAGTGAGGTTTGTGCAGCAGAAGACCACGTCTGGCATCAAGCAGAAGTCAGCAGAGAACTGGCAAGAATACTGCAATCATCAAACACAGAAGGGACCTGTATAAATCCCACATTATTTAGATGAGAAACTGAGTTCCAGAGAGAGGAACTGACTTGTCCAGGTGACCTGTGTGGCAAAGCTTGACCTGGAGACAATGAGTATGTTACTTACCAGCGGTTTTTATTTTTATTGTTTTGGTTCCTTCAAATGAAACAATCTTAGGATGTTTTTTAGTCTTTTTATATGTTCTGTTTATGTTGGGAACTCCCCCGTCTTCCATATATTTTCCATACTTCTCCTTAGGTCTGTAAGTTGCACTGCCCTAGAATGGACTCTAAGAAGAATCTTACTGAGCAGAGGATGATGAGAAAAGAGGACTCCCTGCCGGTCCTTGGCCGGAGGCTATTGATTCTGCACATTGATCTAGGCTCCGATGCATGGCTTGCCAGCTCCAAGACTACAGCTCTATAAGAGAGTTTGAATTTCTGGACTCTCCTCTTAAATCCACATTGTCAGGGCTTCCTACCTCCAAAGCAGCACTGCATGCCTCAGTGCGTCCAGCTACTATGGCCCTCACTTCCAATATGCTGCTCAATGAAATGAATTAGAGACTGATTCAGCCCGGCTTCACTCAGGGGCTGGTGATTTCTGAGATGGAGTCAGGCCCTTAATGTGCACTGATCCTGCTTCCCAGTCTGTTAACTCCTCTCTTTCCCTCCAGTACTGTGCCCTTGAAGCAGCTGGTTCCAAAACAACTAGAGCAGAAGGGAGCGGAGAGGAGCAGTTAGTGCGCATGAGCGGGTTGGATGTGTCCCCCGCTGGGGGGTGGTAGGCAGAACAACGGCTCCCCGAAGACACTCATGTCGAATTCCAGGAAGCTGTGGATATGTTACCTTGGGCAAAAGGGACTTTGCAGGTGAGATTAAGTCAAGGGTCTTGAAACGGGGAGACGATGCTTGGTTACCGGTGGGTTCAACGTAATCACAGGGGTCCTTACAAGAGAACGGGAAGGGAGAAGATCAGAGTGATGCCACAGGAAAGGACGTGAGCTGCCACTGCTGGCCTTGAAGATGGCGGAAGTGGCCACGAGCCAGGGAATGTGGGCAGCCTCTAAAAGCTGGGAAAGGTAAGGAAACAGACTCTCACCTAGAGCCTCCGGAAAGGGATGCAGCCCTGCCGACACACTGATTTTATCCCAGTGAAACTCAAAATCTGACCTACTGCCTGATAGAAAATATATAATAATAAACCTGTGTTGTTTCAAGCTACACATTATTATAATCGTATGATAATGAACTTGTGTAGTTTTAAGCTACTAAATTTGTGATAATTTGTTACAGGTGCAACAGGACACTAGTACGGGGATGGTGACTTCAACTCTCGCACAAGGTTAAAAGTCATCTTGGGCTATGCCCTCATTCTCCTACTGGCTTGGCAGTGGAAAGGAAGTTGCCCACCACCCAGCCAACTCTGTCATTTTATTGGAGGTGTTTTGAGACTTCCTTATACTCCTCTCCAGAGAGATTTTCTCAGGTGCATAGAATTGGATTAATCTTAATCTTGGTTCATGGCACACTCTCATTTTTGGCCTATACATGGTTTGCTTTGTTCTAAGAGACCCCAGCTAAATTGGGGTTTCTGTACTAGAGTGGCCAGCGATCCTGGCCTAAGAGGATATGAAGGGAAGCTGGATATGGGTGTTTACAGTGTACCTTTCGTGGGATATTTCTTTTACCTGAAGAGGGCCTAATGCCTAGTTGTCTGATCCGTGACCAGGTGTCCCTTGCACAGGAACCTTGTTTATTCTGGCAGACACCCTTGTGGCTCTTGTCTGACTGTGTCCAGTTTCTGCCTCCCTGACCACTGCTCTGGAGCAGAGAGGCTGACCCTGTGTTCTCCCTGGTGTCCCAGGGAAAACCCTGCCTGGGTAGCCCCTGGTTCTTCAGATGGAAGGCACAAACTCAACACGCTGCCACAAAAGGAAATAAGTTAAAAAATGTATTACAGATCCTTGGCAGGGGGGATGCAATGAGTCCTCCATCCCTGGGTCACACAAGGCAGGAATTAGAGTGAAAAAAAAGAGAGAGAGAGAGAAAGCACAAGCCTAGTTTTCTAGGTGAGAAAGAGGCCTCTCAGTTCTTATCTCTGGCCACCAGCTTGGGCCATTTGGGTGTGGTATTCTCCTCCTAATGCCTAGGCAGCAACTTTCACTATGCCGTCCCCATAGAATGTTCTATTTAGTTAGTAAGTTATTTTTCCTAGCGCGGTGAGCACCTACAAATCCTCCACCCAAAACAAACAACCTAAATTGAGCTACGTGGTGGATCCATTCCTATTCCCCTCTAGAAGCAACTGTCATTCCAAATCATTTTCCTTTTTCGACTTTCTTTTCATATGGTTTTATTGTATCTATATATTTCCCAAAAAGTAATTACTTGTTTATAACTTTATAAGGACACTGTGCTGCGTGTAACTGTTTGGGATTTCTTTCTTTCCACTAATACTAGATTACTGAGATGCATCCACATTGTCAGGTGTGGCTGCTATACACTCTCCCACGGAATGAATAGCCCACGCTTTATTTATCCATTTTCCCACAGATGAGCATTTGGGGTGTCTCCGGGTGTTTGCTTTTGTGAATGGTGCTGTTGTGACTATTCTTGTCCATGACTCCTGTGGTGCACACGCAAGAGCTTCTTTTAGCAGTAGACCTAGGAGGGAAGTCTGAAAATCCTTTTGCTTGCATTTTGGGTGTTCTGGGGCCAAAGCTAGTGCAGGGGCAATGGGTGCTTTTGCTAAAGATGGGTGTGGCTGAGGTTGGATGGCTGTGACAGTCAGGGAGGCAGGGAAATGACCAGTGAGTCAACCCCAGGGGTGGTCGTTATACATGGGCTCCCTCCAAGACGAAGAGAGGTGGGACTTCCATTTGAGAGCATCCAGAATGAAGAAACAGATGCTCATATGAAGAGTCAGGTTCTCGCACTGAGGATGAGGAGGGCTGGCAGCACTTCTGAGCACACCCCTGGGCCCTCCGTTGGTCACATTGCCACTCATCCTACTTTACCCTCAAAAACTTTATCACAGACCCCTGTGAGTCTGGCTTAATCCAGAGCGCAAGGGGGCTTAGAAGAAACCTGGAGCTCACTGGCCATTTGCGGAGCACTCCCAGTGCAGTTTCCACCCGGCAGGAAGGCTTCCTCTCCGGATGTGTGAACCACCTCTCACTCAAGGCCGTGTCGTCAGGGCACGCGTGGATACGCATTTTCCCCTCGCAGCGTTCCGCCGGCCCCATCTGTCTCCCATTAGAAGCAGCATCTGCAGGCGTCAAGGGCATGATGAAGCGTGAGCACGGGCAGCAGGTGCTGCCCCTCTGCGCAGGGAAGGCACATCTGGACGGGCGCACGGCCTGCCCACCACCCTGCAGGCCGAGGGCCGGCTTCCCTCCCTGGACGTGTGAGCAGGCCAGGCTGGGGGCTTGCAGAAGCATTTTCACAAATCTGAAAACCATGATTCTCTGGGGAAGACAATGACAGTGTGGTCACTGCTCCCATTCAGGCACCTTTTCAGCACTTGTGTCTTTCTCGCTCTTTGCTCTCTGGGCCCCTTGACTCTCAACTGCTATGCACCACCCCACCGTCTCTCCTCTCTCAGGCCTGTCATTCTCACGGCCACTACCTCACCTGAGGATCCAGAAGTGGCAAGAAGCCCTGAATGATATTCCCCCCAAAGACCCCCAAGGGGCAGCAACTGCCCCCCACTGCCAACACCTCTCAGAATGGCACAGCCACTGTGACAGTTCTGAGAAATTGGGACCAATCTGGGGAGGGCACTGTGAGACTCGCAGATGCTTTTGCAACCGGGGGAGAGGTCTCCCAGGCCCTGGGCTGTTTGACCAGGTGGGAGAGTTTGGAGGGTTTGGGTGCAGCCGCCCGCCAGAAGCTGGGTGGCTGGGGCTCTCAGGACAGCAGGCTGGCACTGAACCTACCCATCTGGAGAACCCTCCTGGCTCCTGGGCTGAGGCCTGTGAGGGCAGCCACTCCAGGGTGACCAGTGCAAGCCCCACCCTCACTGTCCTCCCCATGCCCTTCCCCACTCGCACCCTTTGAAGGCGACCTTGCATCCTGTTCTGTGGACTCAAGGAAGGTGACATCTGAAAAGTACTTTAGAAATTCGGTTTCTGATCACACAGTTCCTGATCACACAGGTGAGGAAACCCAATGCTCCTCTATAAGAAGACGCACCCAAGGCTGTGTGGTTTTTCAGGAGCAGAGAGAGGAACAGGAAGGACCCAGGCCACCCAGCTGGTGTGCTCTTTCCTACCCCTGGGGAGCTCACACACCAGGTATCCTGTGGACAGAGCACCACTGCCTACAACAGGAAGGAAAATAGTAATTAGACACTGCACTGTGTCTTAGGCACTAGAGCAAGACCCAGGAGAAATAGATTAGGTACCCAGGTGTGAGAAAGAGCACAGGGCAGGAGACCCAGGATCTGGGTTTGTTCTTTCTACAGACATTTATTCACTGTCAATGTCATGTTGGCTCTGGACTAGATTGATTGGTAAACAAAGGCATATGGTCTGCCACCAAGTGTCCTTAACTGTACGACATCCCCTCCCTGGCTTCGCTGGGAGTGTCTTCCTCTGTCTCTGTGTCTCTGTGTCTCTAGAGATCAAAATCCCTCAGCTTCTAGCTTAAGTGAGGAAAAGGTAGTGACAGAATCAGGATTCCCTGAATGCCCACGACATGCCAGCCACAGCTAGAATATGATAGCCTTCACCTAACATGGTGCTCACACTTCCGTGACACAGAAACTGTTTTCCCAAGAAAGGGAAACCCATATTCACAGAAGCTAACTATCAAAATGCCCAGTTAGTAAGTGGTGAGCTGGCATGCCAACCACGGCCTGTCTGATGCCAAAACTTTTAGACAAATCTAGCCAGTCCTGGGCAGTATTTAAGGAAGTGCATGCAGTTTGTGAGTATATGGAAATTAACAGGCTAGAAATATCTAGCTAGGTACATATATAAAAGACCCCATCAACAAGTCACTGAGTGTGATTCTGAATTACTCTTGCCTTGGTTGTCCTCACTAGGCCCCCTCTCTCCTAGCACCTTGCGGTTTGCAGATCTTATTAAGGAACGTTATGCCTTCCATGGGCTGCCCACTTGATATTTCACTTGATCATACCAATTATCCTGGGAGAAACTTGGGAGGAACACTAAGCTCTCGTTACAGAAGACTAGACTGAAACTCAACTGCCCAGGCTCATGTAGCTGGTTTATAACAGATGTAGAGCAAGAACCCCTGTCGCTGATATCCTAAAGCAGAGCTCTTTCCACTAACCTAGAAAGTTTCAGTAGCCCAGCCTTGCAGTTTAGAACATGCCCGGAGAACTTGTATCTGTCCCATGTAGGCTTATCTGTCTACACAAGACGCCCAGGTCCATGCAGGTACAGGATGTGTATGTTCTAGATGTGTCCAAATCCTACCTCTTGGTGACCATTTGTGGTATATTGGAAACCATGACCACAGTATTTTGTAATAGATGTAGCATCTATTTCTGAGGTCCTTAAATCTAAGTTTTCCTTGTGACTTTGACCCCTAGAATGTGGCGGAGGTGATATTACAAGAGCTCCAGCGCCAAGGTGTCACGGAGCCTTGTAGCTTCTACTCTCCTATAACTTGAGACCACCATGCTCTGGAGAAGGATGAAAGGAAGCCCAGAGGGTGAGAGGCCCATGGGTACAGACAGACCAGGAGGAGAGAGAGCTCCCACCAAGCCTCCAGACACGTGAGTAAAGCCATCTGGTGTGAGTCCAGCCCAGTCCCCACTGACCAATATCCTGCATTTTATTGCTGTTGTGATTTTTGTTATTTTAAGCTTTCTGGCAAGGCTTGCATGAAGTCCTCACTTTGCCTTTACCCTTCCCTGAGCCCTCATGTTGGCGCTACCGTTTTCTAGCCAAGTGACTCCACAAAAGCCATTTCATCTCTCTGAGCCTTTATAGTCTCCCCTGTATATTGGGGATAATAAGTGTATCTGTCTCATGAGGTAGTTGTGAAGATTTAATGAGCTAATGTACATGAAACTGATTTATAAACTGTTAAACACTGAAAGTCTGGCCCTGCCAAAGCACCTGGAATCCCTGCTAAGACCACGTGACCAGAATTTATGAAATTTCGTCATAAATCAACGAACAGCACTGCTGCAGGGAAAATAAGGAGAGCTCACAGCCAGGAGCCATTATGCCTAAATCCTCAACATACCAAAACTGCAGGCTTTCATGCATGCATGCAAAGGTGCAGCCTAAGACCTGCTCCCAGAAACTGCTGTGTGGTCAGCAGGGTGGGGGAAGATTTGTGACACTCCAGTGGGAGAGAGAGAAACCACTGGAATTCAGCAGAAGGAAAGGAGGCCGTTATCATCATAAATTAGTAAATATTGAAATGGCTATTTGAGATGGAAAGGGGATGTTGGGAGGATATGAAATAGTTCAGTGTTTGTTTAGTAAAAAATTAGAGATCGCTCATTTTTTCAGACCTTAATTTTTTTCCATCTATGAATACACAACCCTGGCTTATTAGAAAGGAGCTGATTTCATCATCTTATCTTTACCTTTCTCCCATTCTATTCTTTATCTTTGGTCTAAGGAAGCAGGCTCATTCAAGTGTTCCTGTGGAGCGAACCTTTTCATGGTGCGGAATTGGAAACAGATTCTATCAAATAACATTACTTTAGACCAAAGAGAGATCGAGTCCAACTCCTGATTTCCGAGGTCCACAGAGGGTGAGGAACTTGCCTACGGTCACGTTGCTAGTTAATAGAAAAGGGGTTCACAAACTGGGTCTTTGTCTGCTCTGTTGGACCACCTTGGAAGACGGGGAACATAGCCTCACATTGCAGCACATAACTCCAGGATTTCCAGCTAGACAGTAAAAAAAAAAGCAGGAATACAATTCAGGCAGAATTAGGACCTGTCGTTTCCTAACCAATTACTACCTTGATTCTGTTAGCTTTTGTCTGGGAAGGCAGCAGAACACTGTTTATGGTGAGAATGACTAATTTCATACACAGTTTAACTAGGTGGTTCAATCAAACTGTTCTTTCCTATGAAATTTGATGGTGGGAAATGATTACCATATAAAAAAGGTTTCACTCTGTTTGATTGAGTGATTTCTATAAAGCTTCTATAGCATAATTTCATGGCTGTGAACGTTAATTTCGCAACAGCCAACTGTAATTGGGTTCTAAGGCAGGAGGAGGGAGCCTCTCCTCTGCAGATCTGCCTCTCTGGGGTGGGGTTGGGTGAGGGGGGGGGTGGGGGGAGAGGGCGGGGAGGGAGGTGGGAAGGGAGGATGGATTGAATCTCACTTGAATGTGCAGATAAAAGTTTAGCTTTCTGCTCTGAAAACTCCTGCAATAAGGAACAATAAATTGCGATGTGGATTCACTTCTCTGAGTAAGGAATGGCTGCAAGTGCGGGCTCAGCTGGGTTCCCTGGGTTTATTTATAAAGGAAAGAAACTGCGCTTCAGATCACCCGGGGAACCTGACCACATTAAAGATGACAACATTCGCTGCAGCTTCCCTTCTGACTGTCATTGCCTCGGAGCCTCTGGGCCTTCCTGGTGGGAGAGGAACCCTGAAACCACTGGGCTGAGGAGGGGCCCTTCCATCTGGCACTCACAGCACTGAGGGACTGGAGGGTGATTCTCAGCACAGATTTGCCCTAAATAGCTAATATCCCTGCACAATCTGCCCTGCCTCCCCATTTCTCTCCTGCCCTTTAAACATTGGGGTAACTCATCAGGGGAGATTGAGGGAGAAATTCTGATTTATGAAGATAATTTAGCCCAAAGACAATTCCCTAACTTATAGGGGTATTTTGTTGTTGTTAAGTTGCTCATAAAAAACCAGGAAGGAGACGCAAGCTCAGAGATGCTGAGCAGACTCAGACACATGACTTTGCAGTGAGTTCTAGAACTCTCTTTGTTCCCCCCGAATCTTGATTCACTGCTCTTTTTTGTCCTGGTGGGACAGAGTTGCTGGTGACTAAGGATGAACCTTTGGGGAGTCTCGCACGCAGAACCCTTTGCGTGAAATTATCTCCCCACCACTATTGCTAATCCCGTCATAAAAGGCTCATTCCTTGGAGTTTAAAATGATATTTGGTTTTGAAGAACCGGTTTTCCAGTTGCAAACATCCTTAGACAAAGCCAAAACTGTAAACCTTTCTCAGTTAATTCAAGGTCCCTGAGAAATGAAATCCAGGACCAAGATTTTGTTCTGGGCAGATGGGAACTCGATTCTGGAAGAAAGATACTGTGATAGGGAGGGTTGGGCAAACGTTGAATGGTGATGGCTTCAGCTCCAGGTACCTGCAGATGCCCCAGTGCCAATGGACTCTTCCCAGGACCCCTGGGCCACCCATCAAGCACTTAGGTGCACATGGGGCAGGGTGGAAGCAGGTGACTCTGTTCATTGGTCTCCAATTGACCTCTGCTTGTTTGCGTTTTAAGCAGTCTGCTGAGAGGTCATCCTGCCAGGGTGCTCCCAGCTTGTCTCTGCCCCCTGGAAGAGCTTGAATGGAGGAGAGACCCAGCCGGCAGCTTTAGCTGCACCTGCCTCCCTGCCTCAACAGACATCTGCAACCGGGGAGGGCTTGAAACCCTTCCAGCCCCTCCTCTCCCCAGCCCTCCAATCTCTGCCATCTATTGTCGTTGTTGGAAATGAATTGTGTAAACAAATATTTTTTTTTAATCTACAGTAGCCCTAATT
Organism: Eulemur rufifrons; assembly: GCF_041146395.1. NCBI lineage: Eukaryota > Metazoa > Chordata > Mammalia > Primates > Lemuridae > Eulemur > Eulemur rufifrons. The sequence goes on from NC_090994.1 coordinate 9,626,741, forward strand.
GAATCGTCTTGCCGCATTGTTATGGAGAAACAAGGGTAATTTCCTGTCAGTTATTGAGCTATTTAGCAATTATTTCTTATCATTAGTTTGCAAATTCAAACAGCATCAAATTCTGTTTGCCAAGTTACAAAGGCATGGCATCACAGGGTCCTCTTTTGCAGAAGCCAGGCCCCTTTATTTAGGTATTTTCAGCTTTTATCTCCTTCCCTCCTCCCCTCTCCTCCCAGGCCTGCTGGTTTGTAGCAGCTTCTGCAGGAAAGGTCAGGGCCCAGAGGAGAGCCTGCCTAATGGGTATTTATCTCCCTTTGGCACTCTCATTAGCTAATGCAGCAAGCTGTTTCCCATGGGAGTGACAGCCCCACCAGGGAACTTAGAGTTGGCATGTACACCTGCCACCCCTGGGATTGGGTCACCTGGCAGGCCAGCTTCTGCTAAATAGCTGGGACAGATGAGGACGTGAGCATTCTACGTGCCGGCTTTCATGGTCTGCTCTCTGCCTACACAAATGCCTGTTTCCCTATAGCAAAATATATTTCTCCAGCTCACCATTGCCCACCTGTACCCAAGAATGCTACAGACATGGTCCCTGTCACTGGGCACACAGATATGGCTGCAAAACATCAATGCAAGGAGAGAACAGGCTGTCCTTGGGGGAGAGGGTGGCATTAAGCAATCCTCACCAAACCTTTCTTTCACCTACAGCTGTAGTCCCCAACCCCCAGGCTGCAGATGGGAACAGTCTATGGCCTGTTAGGAACTGGGCAGCACAGCAGGAGGTGAGTGGTGGGCAAGCGAGCAAAGCTTCATCTGTATTTACAGCTGCTCCCTATCACTCACATCACTGCATAAGCCCTGCCTCCTGTCACATCAGCAGTGGCCTTAGATTCTCATAGGACCATGAACTCTACTGTAAACTGCGCATGCGAAGGATCTAGGTTGCACCTCCTTATGAGAATCTAATGCCTGATGATCTGAGGTGGAGCTGAGGTGGTAATGCTAGCACTGGGGAGTGGCTGCAAATACAGATTATCATTAGCAGAGAGGTTTGACTGCACAATAAATGTAATGTGCTTGAATCATCCTGAAACCATTCCCCCCACCCCGCCTGACCCCATGGAAAAATTATCTTCCATGAAACTGGTCCCTGGTGCCAAAAATGTTGGGGACTGCTGACTTACAGCACTTGCTGTCAAGTGAAGTTCAGTCAGATGTTCCTTGAGAACAATCCTAAAAAGGACAAAAGTCACAAAATGCACAGCTGCAGTGATACCCATAAAATTCCCCACTATCCCATTGCCTTGGCAATGGAGTCCTGAAGCCATGAGGAGCTCAGAGTCTGACTGAGCTACTGTCCAGGAAAGGGGCTTGCACAAGAGCATGAGTGGATTCAAGACATGAAGATGATTGGGAGTCACCCTGGAGGCTGCCCGCCTTCAAGAACTCAAAGTACCTCTGGATTTTTCTCTTCTCTTATTTTTTTCCTTAGTTAACAAATTTAATGGTAATTTCTGGAGCATCTTGTGATAAGAACCACAGGAAATTCACCATTTAATAACAGACTTGCAGGGGCCACATCCATGAGTGAGATAAGACCAGTCAGTCTATCCACAAGCATCCTCAAAGCAGTTGCTCAGGCAGAGGAACAAACTGTGCTCTCTGGTGACCCTGAGGAATGAGGCATTCTCTGGGGGAGATCAATCAGGGAAATCTACCTCCACTTTTCCATTTCACGAATATGAAGAAAGGAAGGAAGACCAGAGAGAAGAGAGGGAGGATAGAAAGAAGGAAGGAAGGAAGGGGGCAGGGAGAAATGGGGGAAGAAAGAAATTTGTGCCAGGGTTAGCTTTCTAAATCATACCTTTTAGTCAAAAATATTTTAATGACCCTCCACTCCATAAATAATTTATAACTTAGATGGAATTCAAAGTTTTTCCAACTTTTTGTTCCATTACATTTTGCACTCACTTAATTGGTGAAGCCATAATTGGCGGATCCAGGATTTTAACCCAGTTTCTAAAGCTCGTATGGACTCTCCTGTACCACCCAGGTCCCACAATCAATCTAATTTGACGACTGGTTAGATATGGGTAGTGGGGAAAAGAACAGTTTGAGGATCTCTCAGAGTCTCGACCTGGAACTGGTCAGGAAATGGCAATGCCACTGCTTGACCCAGCGCGGATAGAAGGAGCAAGGAGTGGGAAAGTTCCATTTTGGACTTGCCACTTTGAGGTTCTGATAGGACCTTTGAAAGGTATCACCTGAGGTGACAGTGACTTTAGAGAATATGGAAGATTTTCAGAGTCATCTGCAGACGTGATAACTAAAGTTGGAGGGATAGTTGATCTTTGTGACACTGGCAATAGCCAACACCAATAGCTCATATCTTACAAGCTGTATTTGGGGTCCCCCTATAAGAGAGCATGAAGGTTAAACAACAGAACCCCAGTGGCTGCATTCAGACAGATATTGTTTAATACAAGAGAGAAGGTAACCATGGAGAAATTAATTTTTGATAGTCAGGGGACTCTCTCTAGCAGAGCTGAACTTAGAAGGGGTTCTCTTCTCACCAAAGCCATGGAAATCTCTAGCAAAGACTAGGCCACTTCTGGTGGGCAGCCTCTAAAATAGTCTCTGTGATCCTAGCCCCTGGTATTCACACCCTTAAGTAAGGCTCCTCCTGGAGTGCGGGCTAGATTGAGCAACTTGCTTCAAGCAAATAAAATGCAGCCAAGATGGAAGAGGTCACTTGCAAAATGGAAAATACAGTCCCCTCTTATTCACTTACTCCTTTGCTCTGGGGGAAGCCAGCTGCTGTTTTGTGAGTTATCCTAAGAAGAGGCCCATGTGGCAAGGAGCTGACATCTCTGGCCAACTGGCCCGAGACTGCCAGCAGCCACGTGAGCGAGCATGGAAGAGCATCTTTTCCCACTGAGCCTTGGCGTGACCACAGCCCTGAACGGTACCTTCACTGCAGTCTCATAAGAGACCCAGAGGCGAGACATCCAGCTAGGTCATGCCTGCCTTCCTGATCCTCAGAAGCTGTGAAATAATGCATGTTTGTTGTTCCAAGCTGCTACATTGAGAGCTGATTTGTTACATAGCAATAGATAAAAAATACACCACAACCAGCATTTCCAGGTAAGAGGACCAGAGCTCCTCCTGGTGTTGCCAATTAGAAGTTGGAGCAGGACATCTGGAGAGCTCATGTCGAGGTGGAATGCACTTCTCTACACGTTGGCTTCGCACAGATCTATACAGTAGCCGATCAGAACTGAAATATACAGAGGCATGGAAATACATCTCAACATGGCAGACATTGCTGAGTTTGGCCCATGTGCCACTGGAGACAGGAAAACTGAATTTTCTACCATTAAACAGCCCCAGTACAAGGCAGGCATGAACTAGCACAAGTTACACACTGAGGCTGAGAAACGAAGCCAAAGGAGAGGACTCAAACAAGATGGGGGTGGGGGGGAAACAGTTCTTTTAGCTTTTATGGAAAGAGATTCCACAAAATCTCAAGTCAAGGAGGTATTAGAAATAAAACCAGAGGATCACTGTCATATCTAAGCATCTATTAAAGCATGTGGTGCACGTGACAAGGATCTCTGAGCCACGCACTAAGCTTGTTCCTACTACGATGTGAGTGTCTGAACAGAGATCTACTGTATCAGCCTGGGTCTAACATAAAAAATACCTGACCTGTGTATATGCTTCCTATTACGTGCCAGGCACTCTTCCACGTACTTTACATGTATCATCAGCAATCTCATGGGGTAGGTATTATTATTATTATCCTCAATTTGCAAATGAGCAAATTGAGGCACAGAGATTAAATCATTTGCCCAAGCATCCAGCTAAGGTGGCCAGTGTGGGACCAGGTGTATGGTTTGGCTTTGGAATCCATGTTAACATGAGGTTCAGATGCATTTCCGGTGAGCCTCTTCATGGCATGGTAAAGGAAGGGGCTGATAGTTGTTCCTTCGGGTTAAGTCCTGAAGGCACAGTTCTTAACCTTCTCTTGTCTTGTGAAAGACAATAGAAGAACTAGCCCTTTGGAAGCAGGGAGGGTAGGCTGGGCCCTTCTACTTGCCCCCCTCCCCCAGATCTGCTCTCCATCCTTATCCACCCAGACCTGTGCTCTGGAATGCTCACGTGGATGAACTTCAACAACTTTCTTATTCCCTGGCTTTTTGTTTAGATTTCGCTGATGGGCGGCCACATGAAGCTATATGAGGATTCATTACCAGTGAAAGGCACCTACATTCCAACAGGAGCTTGGAGGGGAGGCCTCCAGCTTGAGTTGCCATGGGTTGGTTGCATCCTCTCTGAAAGGTCAGACATCCCACCTGGAAGCCCTGTCGTAGAGCTACCCTCTCCAGGGCCCAGTAACTGCTCTGTGCCCTTGTACCTTGAGCCCCAGGTGTAGGAACCAGTCCTGATGGTGCTGTACTTTCCCTCGTGGGCACCTTAACCTTCCCCACACCTTTGTACATTTTATTACAATCCCTTTATTAAACTATCTTCTCCCTTTTAAATGTATCAACTGTGTCCTGCTATAATGCTGGGTAGATCTTAGGGGTTACCTACCATGTCCAGGAACCTTGCCTAGAGGTTTGAGGGAAGGGAGATTTCAAAAGTAGCTCTGTTTGGTGTCACTCATATGATCTTACCATTCTTCCCCTTGGGATCTTGAGTCAAGCTCTCATGGAGAAGGGGACATGAGAGCTCCAATAAAATGAAAGACTGTATCATCAGAGGTGAGTTACAAAACCAAACAAAAGGTGACCTGGTGACCAACTGGAAGATTATAATAGCTACTCAGGGGCACTTTCTAGACAAGCCCCGAGTCCCTTAAATAGAGAAGGCAACATTTGCAGAGCTGTTTCTCTAGCTCTTTTGCTAGAAAAGACTATAAATCATAGAATACTGTCATTGTGACCAATTCCCCATGATTATGCTCTCAAATGCAGTGGCCCTAGGGAAACTAACATTATATGTATTTATGCTGTTGAGAGTAATTGTTAATTTGTATAATGTTCAGAAGTAAAATAGCTCCTTTAGGTACACTGATAAGGAAAATAGGTTATACATAGCTGGCATTTCAGTCAAAATTCTGATGAACAAGAATAAACAATTTGAGAGGAAAGAAAACTAGATGGCTGGTGTTGGAGGAGTCACCTGAATGAAGGAGTCATGAATCCCCACGTAGCCTGTGCGAAGGCTAATCTTAGTTAGCTACCGGGGGCTGGAGCACACGAAAGATAAGGACTAGTCCAAGTCCACTAGGAAATTCTCAACTCTATCTCAGTCTCACTCTGAAATGCATCTTTATAGGCCAAGAATCAACAAAGTACAGTCGGCTGGCCAAATCTGCCCCGGTGTCCATTTTTGTAAATAAAGTTTTATTAGAACACAGCCATAACGATTTGTTGACATACTGTCTATGCCTGTTTCCCACACTGCAAATCATAGTTGAGTAGCTGCAACAGAGACTGTATGGCCCACAAAGCCTAAATTGTTTCCTATCTAGTCTTTTACATAAAAATTTTTCTGACCCCTAATCTTGGCTATCAACAGTTTCATTTTTTTCCCTGACCTTCTTAAAATTCTGATCCCAAAATATCATCTACTAACTTTCCATTTCTTCCTTCCTCTCCTTAGACTCTCTGGAGATAGATAATCTATGCACTGTAGTCCCGGACTGAACGACGCAGAAATAGCAGGCTGGCAAGGACGGGCCCAAGACAGCACGCAGGAGACCTGTGTCCGCTTGCTTCAAAGCGAAATGATTTTACTTTCTCTGGGCTTTTGTTGGATCACGATAATCCCTTCAAGCTCTAAAATTATGAGTTTGAAGAGTCTAAAGTATGATTTTTGTGATTAAGTACTATTATGTGTTTAGAGAAAAAAACAACCTCTTTTTAGCAAAAAAAAAAAAAATCAAGGACTGTTTTGAGACAATGGGATAATTGTCTCAAAATAGCCCTTCCAGATTAATCTTCCTAAATGCATATTTTAGGCATACCAATATACTACCCAAGGCAGTAAAAACTTTCTCCTACCCGGCAATCTAGAGCCAGAGATCATAGGGATAAAAATCACCATAAGAAACAAAAAACAACTTGCAAAAAGAACCATGCATTACATTTTGATAACATTTACATAAAGCTCTGAAATATGAAAGGTAATGCTATATTTTTAGGGGCATATATATAACTATATAAATATATGCATAGGAAAGATAAGCAAGGAATGTCAGAAAGAGGTACCTCTGGTTGGGGACACAAAGGGAATATGACCTGGAATGGATACATGGGGAACTTCAACTATAATTTATAACCTTTTTTTCTTATATTAGGTAGTAAATACAAAGGTGTTCATTATTTTATTTATTTATTCATTCATTCATTCATTTAAACTTTTTGTGTACCTATTTCTTTAAGAAGAAAAGGTAGGAAATATAAACTCCTTGGTCACTGCTGGACTTCCCTAAACTCTTCCAGTCTCATTTCACAGCACCTTCTCTCTCAGCCAAGGCTAATCTCTAAGCTGAAACTATTCCTGATATCTGCCTTGTGTATTTGCTTGTCTGTTTGTTTTTTGTTTTTTGGGCTTTTTTGGCAGTTTGGCTCATACTGCTATCCAGTCTGCAACCTTTTTTCCTGGTCCCCTTCCCATCCCTAGTGTCCCACATATGTTATGATTTTCCTCAGCACACAGCAATAGCTCTTTTCCCCCCCTTTTTAAGCAACTGTGGTGTTCATTCTATTGATATAAGGCAACATTTGGCTCCTAGCAACGCTTTTTATTTTTATACCTAGAATGTAAACTCTTCAAGAGGAAGGACTGTGTGTTATACATGTCTATAACCCTCATAATGCCTTTTAGATAACGGATCTTCAGCAGAAAGCTATAGTTTAATAGATATTCTAAAGGTGTTCAAAATTTTATCCGAGTGTGGCTATTGTCTATCCCCCTTGGTTCGATGGGTTTGGTACATCCAAGGCTCTGCAGCTGCAGATGTCCACAAAAGCCCACTGTTGCACGTGATCCCCTGGAGATGCTCTCTGGAGGGAAGAGCCCCAGTGCAGAAGCAGCTCCCTGGGTTGCCCAGCTCCATCTTGTGTCCTTCTGTGCTGTGGCCTTCTAGAAAATATCTCTGTTGAAAAGAGTGATGTCAGGGAAGATGGCACAATCAGAAGTGCCAGGAATCCATCCTTCCACTTAAACAACAATTGTACTGACAAAAATCGCATTAACTATTTTGGAACTGTGGAGTCTATTTGAATGCTTACAGCAGCCACATGAAAGCTTGCCTGGTAAATTGCAATTAATATCAGTCAAGTGAAGACTTCAGCTCTATCTCGGCTACCCATTCTTCATCTCTAACTCCATGGCAGGCAGCTGCGGGCACAGCAACTCACATTCTTCGTGTGGTTTTCTGTAGCCAGGGTGGGCGATAAGGACCTCGTCCTGCCAATACTGGAGTTCTGATTGTGGGTACCTGCTTCTGATTACTAAGATGCAGACATAGAGTGTGGACATTATTTCAATCCCCACCAGACAGAGTAGCTTCTAATGAATTTAAAGAAACCAATTTTTTGATTTGATGATTCAAAAACATATGCATAATGGGGAGATTTGGAAAGCTGTTATGCATATTCAGAGAAAGACACAGGCTCAGAAAACACCAGATAAGACCACTCTTGCCTCGGGAATGAAAGTCTCAGGCTGCTGGAGTTTGAGGAAAAGTTATAATGACTTAGAAAACACAAGCTCTCTTTACCATCCCTGTCCAGGCTGTGGCAGAAATGTGCACAAAAGCACATCTTCTTAATCTGGATCCATCCCCCACATACTCACAGCAAGGAAGATACTATACCGTGAAGGGCTAACAGCAGGTCTGTACACAGAGTTAAAGGTAGACTGAGTGCCATGATTAATCAATTGATTTTCGTATCCAAAATCAATTTTGTTTTGGAACGGAAAGCCTTGTCCCTCATCTAGCACCAGGAGATAGAGGGAAAGAGCATGTTTTAAAGCCGTTAGAACTAGGTCTTGAATCCAGCAAAGCTCCCTCCTCAGCCCATTTACTGCCGTATCTCCAGCATCCAGCACAGCGTTGGCATCACTTGGAGACTCAAAAAATATCTCTGGATTGAAGGAATGGTCTCCACGTTAAACTCCTAAAATAGAGGACAGTATATTTACGTCCATACAGATAGCATGTGACTCAGTCACTCACGTGTAGTTGTGTTCTTGGTATATACGTCTTGAGTAATTTCCCAATGTGAGCAATGGGTGACATCTGTTAGAATTCTTCCCAGATAGAACGTTAGGGCAGACCACTCCGGATGATGTTAAAGTTGATTCGTCTGGTTCAATAATAACTGGACTTTGGTCTTTGTCTTTATGTAACATCGGTATCCACTTGTCAAATACTGCTTGTGTTGATGCCATCGTGAGATTCTTTTATGCACTTAAACTTGAATAATTTTGTTTCAGTTTTGATTAAAAACAATCTTCAAGCAGCATTTAAGTGAAAGTATTAATTTGCGCTCATGCCTATATATAGTAATAGTGCACTAATAATTATTATTAAAGATCTTGGAAGGAAGGAGAAGGGAATAGGAAAAAGCTTCTATAATGAATAAGTGTAATTTTCACTTACTCTTAGAACTGAAGTCCATCTCAACCATGAGAAGAAAATGCACATTTTATCTATATAACATTACCATTCTTCCTATCTCACCTATAAGCTATGTCATAAAACTTTGAGACTGAAAAGTTTTAAACTACATTCAGAATGCGGGAAGATCCTATATAAACAGGCGGACTAGGTAGGTTCACACAAACAGGCACATCTATTGGCAAAGCTGACATGTACAAATATGGACACTACCTAAAGACGGCTGGGAGGAGAGAACCGTGTCAAAGCTGCTAAATTATTCATCACCTGTTCTGCAGAGTGAACCCTATCAGGTAATGATCTGTAATTATTAATAAATAATTTAAGCTTTAATAGCTCGAAAATGAAATGCTTAATTGCATCACAACATAATTAATGGAATTAGCTGCAATGTTTAAAATGAGAAATTTTGTCGTCAATCTTTCTCTTTCACATTTTCTTTGCCCCAATTGTAACCTAGAGGAGAAATAGGGTGATTAAACACCAAGAGTGTGTGTGTGTGTGTGTGCATGTGTGCGTGTGTGTATGTGTTTCAGCATGGGCGTGCGTGTATGGTTTTGTGCTGCAGTTCTTGATATCCAAAGCATTCTAGGAAGTGGAGCAGTGGACTTGGGATTTGGCCAACCCATCTCTGTCAGTAACTCTAGCAGCGATTTCCCCGCAGATTGGCGCAATATTTTATTCTGTACACAGAGAGCTCCCAGTGTGCAAACCTTTGTGGTTAGCACAGGGGAGGGGAGGACAAGAGAGAAAAGAAGGAGGTGGTGGCTATGAACACAAAGAAGATGAATTCCTGGCCCTTTGGGAGCTTATGGTCTCCTGGAGCAACAGGAGTTATAAAAAGATACAAAACACAGACTCTAATTTACAAACATATCGGTAAAACTGGAAATGGCAGAAACCAAGGTCATGAAGCCAAAAATCAGGAAGTCCAAAGGGGAAGCTTGGTGGTCTCCATGAGCCACCAGCTCCACCAACTCTGCCACCGCAGGGTCCGTAGTGGGTCACAGAGAGCTGAACACACCCATGTTATCCCTGGGAACCTGGACTCTCTCCACCTTGCTTTGGAGGACAGTAGGGCAGGGATGAGTCAGCACAGACTACAGAGCAGGAATTCAATGGGGCGGGGTAGAAGGAAATGCGAGGGCAAAAGATAAGAGTGAGAGCAAGTGTGTTCCGTGTGGAGGGCTGGAGCGTGGCTGGAGCATGGATGTAGGTGCCATCCATGTTCACCAGGTGGTTTTCTGGGCACTTTACAGATATTTACTTATTTAATGTCTCAGCAATCCTGTGAAAGTAGTACTATCACTATCATATTCCCATTTTACAGAAGAGGAAACCGAAACACAAAGATTTCCAAGACACACGCAGCTAATCCATACTGGAGCTGAGATTTGAACTCAGTAAGTCCGGCTCTAGGGTCCACTCAGCTGCCTTCTGTGCTCTTCTGAGTTCTACCAGCCTGAATTTATGGAGGAGAAAATGGAAACTCACGTGAGAAGCTTTCTGAGTCTTGTTCAAGGCCGAGTATAATAGTATACAAGTCTACCAAAAGATGGCTCGGTCTCAACTCTTCACCTCTGGTGGTTGTGTTCTACATCCACACCCTTTCTTTGGTGCCATCAGAGTGGAAGTTGTGCACCTACTTCCCTATCATGTGGCTTTGAGTTTGGCCCTGAGGCTTGTGTTGGCCAATGAGCTGATAGTGGATGAGACTTGAGTAAAGGCCTGAAATGTGCTCGTATGATTGGGCTCACTTGCTCCTGCTGTCCTTCTGCATGAGTAGGATACATCTCTGGTCACCACTAGTTCCAGGAAGTTGTAGGACACGCAGAGCAAACGTGGACCCAATCCCAAACCAGACTTAGGAACACACCCCACCCTGTGGGTGAGTTGACCCACAGTGATCCGCAGTGACCTCCAGTCAAAGGCAGATCTGTGACCTGAAGCAGAGCTACCCCAGCCCATCTGTGTGTCAGCGAGTGTGAAAATGAAGGCTTCTTGTTACATGCCATTGAGCTTTTGTGGTGGTTTGTTATGTAGCATCATTGTGACAATAGCTGACTAATACTTCTCTACCATCCCACCCTCAGGCATTCTTAGCTAAGGACACTTAATTCTTTTCAATATTACTTATAGCATCATGCCAAGGCAGCTTCAAGACAAGTTCCCAAGCTCTTACTCCAACCAGATGGCTCCCCTCGGGCACTTTGGTATAGAAATTCTGGAGCAATCACAGCACAGCTCACAGTTAGCAGAGCTGGAATGCAAATCTGTCTTTTTGACTCAGAACCCTCTATCTCAGCCACTGAATTAAAGGGCCCATCAAATATGAATGAGCCTATGGTCAAATCTCCAGCTGCAGGTGCCAATGGCTGCAGGCAATGGCCCTCTGCCTCCAGACCCACCCATGCTCCTCCAAGCTGTCTGCAGTTCCTTCCTTCACCTCTTACCTCTCTGAAAGCCTTTGTCCGGCTCTGTGCCTGGGCTCCCATTCTTCCTCTATCCCTGAAATGTGGATGACTCAATCCAAGATAACTTTGATCTCAGTACAATCTCTGAGACACAACTTCCAGGAATCCCTTTTAAGCCCAAACATACTTTGGTTCCAGGTAAAGAAGCTTTCTTGCCTATAAAACTGCTGCTGGTTTGGCTCCTCTCTCTCCCATCTAGAGAGGAGGATGAGACATCTTGAGCATAGGGACAAGCCCAGTTCAAGGCCTGATTCTATGCAGAGTATTTAGCACACAGACAACTCAACTGGCAACCTGTATATACGTCCAAAAGTGTCAGACAACAATGGGGTTGGGCTATTTTAAAGAAGCCAGGACGGAGAGCCCAACTCAGCAGATAATGTAAGAGCCCAGAAGATCTGTCATAGTTAGGTGCAGGCAAGACCCAGGAGCCAGGAGGCTGGATGTAGAGTCCCGAAAACCAGGGGAGGACAGGCATGGCACTCAGGAAACAGGGCTGGGGACTCTGCTATGTTACCCAGTGAGTCAGGGTGCTCTGGCCGGAAGGGGACTGCCCTGGCCATGGCAGAGGCTAAAGTGAAGATGATGAGAGATCTCCCTGTGGAAAGGATCTTGGCACCCTGACTTGCTTTTCAAACCGGCTGTTTCACCCTGGCGGATAACAGAGGTCGATCTGCGTGTGCCAGAGAGAGCCAGACAGTCACTAGAGGCGCCTGCAGGTCCCATCTGGTCACAATCAGTCTGAACACCCCGTTGCTTTCAGCAGGGCTGGGATTATGTTCTCACATTTCCATACCCTTTTATATTTATATTTATAGTGCAGTACTCAATCATTTTAATTCAAGCTTTTAGCACTAAAAGGTAAAAGAGGTTATTGGATTTCTCTTCCACTGTACCAGTTAGAGGCATATTTCCCTTTTCCTTCTTCCTAGTCATCAATAAATTATTATTATTACCATTATTACTATTATTATGAAAATAAAAGTGCTATGTGGGTTCAAGATTATATCTAATTTAAGGTATACTTTAAACATGTGGCTCACATTATCCCACAGAATCTATTTTCTATCTCTGGTTTATACAAAATAAGCTACTAGACAGGAGTTTCCTAGGGTCAGCCTAAGAATGAATGGAGTTTGGAATTCACTCCTCAGCTGTTCTTGAGCAGTATTAGCTCTATGAATGCAATTATTGCTATCCTGACCCTATTAGACTGCAATTATTTCCATGAACAAATAAAACCCTTTTATTGGCATGCCAGAATGGGACTTTTGAGAAGTTCTGGTCCAAACCCCTTATTTAATGGTAAGGAAAGCTCCAGAAAAGGAAAGGTTATTGGTGGCCTGGAGTCTAGACCACAGTTCCACAGGCCTTTTTTTGGGGGGGGGGGGTAGTGGTTAGGGTTAGGGTGAAGGAGAGTCATATAGTTTTTAGGAACTTGGGCTCTATAGGTAGAAAGCCTAGATTTAGATTCTACCTGTGCCACTCACTAGCCTTGGGTGATTTACATAACCTCTCTTTAAACCTCAGATTTCCCATCTGTAAAATGGAGATTAAAATAACATCTCCCTTATAGGGCTATTGCAATGTTTAAATGAAATAACATATTTAAAATCTTCACCATGGTGCCTGGCATAATGTAAGATTTTAATAAATGTAAGTTGTTTATGAATAACCTGTAATGTGTCCAGAGAGGGCAATCAGGATGCTAAGAAGGTTGAAACCATGTCTTAAAGACAAGAGTTTTCTTTTTAAAAAAAGGCATGGAGATGCTTAGCTTCAAGATAAAAGAGGAACAGAACAGCTCTCTTAACCATTTTAGGGACTATTCTGTTCAAAGGGATTAAAGTTATTCTCTTAACTCCAGAAGCCAGAGTTGATGCCCACAGCTTTGACCAAGTTACTCAATGTACAAAACTTTAAAGAATTCTTGGTTACCCATGATCCTTTGTGATCCAGCCCTTGCAACAGTTTCCAACCTTCATTCCTAAGACTTCCCTTCATGTACTTTGTGCCTGGGTCAAATGTAACTATTTACTAATCCCACCTATGAGTTCTTCCTCCACATCTTTAACCGTCCTATTCTCTCTTGGCCCTGATCATGTCCATGTATCAAAAATCTCGCTCCCCTGCAAACCTCTTGTTACTATAGCCAGAAGTAATTTTGTACCAGTGGCCTCCCATGGCATTCATGCTTTTATGGATCGTAGGTCTATACACCTTGGCTTATTTTAGTTCCACGTACTTGTCACCAGCCTGTGAGCAATGTACAGGCAGGCGCTGGGTCCCAGCTCTTCCTCCCTGGTCCCCCAACAGTGCTTAGAGTTAGTTAAAGCCACATCCCCACCTGGCTCTTCTACTTACAAACTGTGACCTACCGATGTTTTCTTAACCTCTCCAACCCTAGCCCTCCATCTAGGAAATGGGAGTAATGGGACCTACTGTTGGGCTTGGCGTGGCTTCAAATAACTGCATTCCTGCCTTGCACCTTACAGCCTGCCTGCTTGGCTCTTGAGGCCTCTGTCCAAATCCTTCTCTACCCTGCCACCGGCAAACTGTGCAGAGAAACACGTGAATCTTGGGTGTACCCACACATCCATCCTGTGTACTCACACATCCATTCTTCACCCACAAGGCTTAGGTCAGAGTTTGCTGGGAGCAGGTTACTCTCCCCCCCCCCATCCCGCTCTGTCCTGAGGTCCACCTTACCACCCAGACCCTCTCACAAACCACACAAGAGAGAAATGAATCAGAAGAAAGAAGAAAAAAAAATGCTGAATTATTTACTCTTCCTTGGTAAACAGCTACCCTCTTATAGGAAGACCTAATTTTATTATTATGTTCTTTATCAGCTCGCTGTATACACCTTCATCTATCAATCAATCTATCTATAAATACATACATACCCTGCATTAGGAGGAACAGTTTGATTTGAGGGTCTTCTGTATCATAGGATTACTATGATTATTAAATGCAATAATTAATGTAAAATAGCCTTCACAGTGGTAGCAAGAAGAAATATAAGCCATGTTAATTCTCCTCCTGACTAGGTCTTAATAGGCACTTAAGATACATCTCTTGCATAAATGAACTAGTGACTAAAAATGAACTAGAGCCAATGGTTTGGAGTCACATGAAGGCAGACTCGGTTCAATACTGGGAGATCTTCCAGAAACAAAAATTGCCCTCCAGAGGAAGGGGCTGCTCTGAACTAATGAATTAGTCCATCGGAGGTACTCGGGAAGAGGCCAACCAACCACTTAACAGCAACTCTGTAGCAGACAATGGTTTTTTTCAGAGTGGCATTGGTCTGATGTTCTGCTTCTAGGATTCTTGGATTTGGACAGGAACATAAGCCTGGATCATCCAGGGATCATCCAACAAGGCTTATACAACAAGGATCCCTTAAGCCATGGTTACATTTTTCCATGCATGAATCTCTAGTAACTGATCTTCCTAAACCTTTAACTTCAACAAACGAATCTGCCTACTGTCTTGTAAAAGTTGATTGTGCTTGTCGGTGCTGTGCCTTTTCCAACATCTGATGTGCCTTCTCTGTTTCTTTTCACCAATCTTAATTGTACCCTATTGAGGATCCAGCTTAAATTCAGTCTCTTCAGTGAAGTCTTCTCAAATTACACACCCATTGCACTTTGAAATCTGCTATGGTCTAAATGTTGGTGTCCCCCCCCCACACCAAATTTATATGTTGGAACTTAATACCCAATGGGATAGTATTAAGAGGTGGGGGTCTTTGGAAAGTGAATAAGTCATGAAGGCTTCACCCTACCTTCACTGATGGGATTAGCTGCGCTATAAAAGAGCTTGATCCAGCTCCCTTGTCTTCACATGAGGAGGCAGGAAGAAGATACCATCTTTAAAGCAAAATGTGAGTCCTCACCAGACACCAGGTCTGCTGGTACCTTGATCTTCGCCTTCCCAGCCTTCAGAACTGTAAGCAGTACATTTCTGTTGTTTGAAAATTACCCATTCTAGGGATTTTTGTTATAGCACCCTGAATAGACTAAGACAAAACTCTATCACATTCTATCTTCAAAATACACCCATCATCTGACCACTTCTCATCTCCGCCAGGGCAACCTCTGGCCCCAGGGGCTGTCACCGTCTCTTGCTGGGATTACTGCAATGCTTCTTGACAAGTCCCCTTGTTTTGCTTCTCCCTCCTGGGGCTAGTCACAACAACCAGGATAATCCTTTCAGAACTTAAAAGTTCATGCCACTTTTTAAACTCAAAACCTTGCAATAGTTTCCCATTTTCCTGCGAGTAAAAGTGAAAACCATTCTGGTTGCCTGCAGGACCCTGTACCACCTGGCCTCCAGTACTTGGGGACCTCTTCTTCTATTGCCCTCCCCCTTGAAGAGTTCTCCTTAAAACCTTGCCCTGGGCATCCCCTCTAACTGGGATGCCCTCTCCCAGACCAGTGTGGTCATAAATCCCCACCTCTTCCAAGTCTTCACTCACCTCCCACCTTCTAATTGAGGCTACTCTGATGTCCCCTGCTGGGGACTGAATGTTGTGTCCCCCTACCCCAAGATTCACATATTGAAGGCTAATCCTCAACTGGTGGTATTTGGAGGTGGGGTCTTTGGAAGATGATCAGACGATAAAGGTGGAGTTCTCACGAATGGAGTCAGTGCCCTTATAAGAAAAGGAAGATCAGAGTGCCCTCTGAGCCATGTGAGGATAGAATGAAAAGGTGACTGTTTCCAGACACCAGATAAGCCGGCACTCTGTTCTTGGACTTCCCGGGTTCCAGAACTGTGAGAAATAAATGTTTGCCATTTAAGCCACCCTCGTTAGAACAACCCAAACCGATTACGACACTTCTCCATATCTAGAATTTCAAACCATCCCCCTGTCACCCATATGACATGAATAACTTGTTTATTAAGTTTATTTTTATTGAATAGTTTTTATTTCTATGTCTAATTTGTCTAAGTAGTTTGTAAGATCCTAAAAGGTAAGAACTCTCTCCTATTAACCTTTTAGCTTGTATCATAGTTTCTCAAACTTAGCAGAAATTCCATAAGATTTATTGCTAAGAGGGTCCCATGTAAATGAAACAGCTGTTTGGGGTGGCTGGTTTAAGCGAGAAAGACTCATTCTTTGGGATTTCAGTGGGAAAGAAGTGCCGTCCTAGTGGGTCAGAATTTATTAAGCACCAAATGTGAGCAGAGTAGTGTTCTAGGCCCTGAGAAAGAACTTCATAATGACCCCATATTTCTCCCATCCAAGTACAACCCGGGCCCGACCCTGCTTAGCTTCCGAGATCAAAGGAGATCGGGCGTGTTCAGGGTGGTATGGCCATAGACGACGACCCTATATTTCTATGGAAAATTTTGTTAGGTCAATTTAGCCAGAATACCCCGTACCCCTGATGTTTCCTCTTAGCCATTTTCCACCCACTGACCCCACACTGCTCCTTGGCTATAAATTCCCACTTGCCTCTCCTCCAACACTGCAGACTCCA
Source organism: Eulemur rufifrons (assembly GCF_041146395.1). Lineage (NCBI taxonomy): Eukaryota > Metazoa > Chordata > Mammalia > Primates > Lemuridae > Eulemur > Eulemur rufifrons. The sequence continues at coordinate 9,643,399 of NC_090994.1, forward strand.
CGGCAGTGGCCATACCCATGACCGTAGTCCTGAATGAAGGCCTCCTTGCTATGCCTTAAGTACCACTGAGGATTTTCTTCCTTTAACAGAAGAGGGCTGTATATTTTCCAAATTGTTCATTCTGGCTAATTGTCTGAATTTTCATTGCTATTGAAATCTTAAGTCAAATTCATTTGCCTGGGGCATATGATCAGAGCCTCGTTTAATGAGTGTTGGTTACATGAAGGCTATCAGAGAGATGAAAGTAAGAAATCGTTCTGCCTGTGGAAACACACTCTCGTTTCCTAGTAAGAAAACACAGCTGTCCCACCCAACTGGGCCAGTTCTAAAACTGAGAGAAAAAAAACAGGGGATCTCAGTGGACCAAGTTATGCATGGACTTTGTCTGCCTTGCCAGGCATGCTCTGTCACTGCTTCTCACCCTCACCTGTCCTCTGCCCCCAGAGAGTCCCCTGCACACAAGGACATAGAACTGCCTCCCTGTGTCCCCAAAGCTCTGCATTTTCATTGACCTCCTGGTTGGCACAGAATAGACTAAAGTTTAGGTAAGAAGGGGAAAATAACTGGTGGAGCAGCTACTTGTAGATGCAGGAATTTTGTTTTTTGATAGATGCTATTATTCATAATCACAGTAAACATTTATTAAGTACAAGCGGAATATTTGACATAGGCAGACACTACGTAGCAGAAATAAGGGCAGTGCCAACCCCATACGTGGCAAATTTATAACCTATGTTGTTCTGCTGTCTATTGGCTACAGAGAGCTCCGAGATGTAGTCCCAGGACCTCTGACAGTTGTCATTTTGGTTCTGGAAGTCTCTTCTTGCCGAATGGCTCTAAGTTGCTTGACCTCTCTGGGGTTTGTGACATTGAAGTGGCTAACCCTCATGTATAGAAAACAAAACGAAACCTCCCAGATATATTTAAAAAACCTAGTGTTTTTCCCAATAACCCCTGAACTCCCACCCTCACCCCTACTTGCTGCACTCCCCTCCCCCCCCCTCCTGCTGGGACTCGGGGTCTCATCCAGGGCTTGCACTGCTCTCTGTCCGGTGCTGGCCTCTCAGTGGCCAAGCACCAAACAGGAGAGTCCCGGCGTGCACGTGTCTCGCCTGGCAGTCCCGATTTCTCCCAGAGCACATTCCCTACCACTCTATTTCAAAATGTATCACTTTGTGTTATTCTCATTTTCTTGTTTGTTCACATTGCCCACTAGACTGTGAGATCCTCAAGGACAGAGAATATGTTTTATTCATCTTTGTTTTTCTTTCAGTGCTTATTATGATGCCTGGCCAGAATAGGTCTCAGTAAATGTGGGTTGAGTGAATGTCCCTCTGAAAATTCCCTGCATGTACACAGTCTTGCAGCAGACTTCCGATGTCTTGCGGTTTTTTTTTTCTTTTTTCTTTTTTCTTTTTTTTTTCCCCTAAGCCCCCACACGCTAGTTCTGGGTTGAGTCAGAAAGGATAAGGTTTGCACAAAAAGCAGTAAAGTGCTTAAATCGATGATTCATGCAGTGGGCAGTGTGTAAACGCACGCTGAGGGATGGGTGCCTGACGAATGGATTTGCTGACAAATGAGGGAGATTTCACGGCCCATTCCTGTCTAGAGCTGCCACTTCTGGCCACCTTTCTCAAGCTCGAGGCCTCCCACCATCGCCTACTTATCACCCCGTGGGCAGACGCTGCAGGCTGAGCTGACCAGCCTCGAAAGTACTCTCCCCTCGGCAAGACCACTAGATTCACGAGGGTGACCGAGAGGCTTCTCTGTGTCCTAGGACATCCAGCGTCTTAAGACACCCTGGTAATCTATGGAGCAAACCATTAGTAGGACCAGAATGAAGTCTGGATCCTACAAGCTAATGGTTGATTCCCTGGGAGTTGGATGTACCCTGAGCACAAAAGACTAAAGGGTCCCAAGCCTCTCTTAGGCTGTCACTGCTCTAAGATGTGCTTCCCCGGCTTTGTGTCTCTCGATGACTAAATACCAGCCGGTCGCGACTCCTTAGAGGTCTGCATCACAGCCCCTTCCACTTATTTTCTTCCCCATCTTCCCACAAGGGACGAGAGTAAATTCCAAAGTGGAGACAGCTATGGAGAAAGTTGCAGGAAAAGAAAGAAAAATCCTACATATCCTGTAAATTCGACAATATGACATTGTTAAAAAAAAAAAAAAAAAAAAAAGCTGTGTTGTGACCCTAATAACAATTAGGTGCTTACTGTGAGCTGGGTCTAGTGTTTTAAGGGCAGCATCTCACTTCATACTTTTAATAATCACACAGAGTAGGGGACATTCTCCCCATTTTGCAGATGAGGAAACCGATCCTTGGAGAGTTTGTCAGTTGCCAAGAGTTAAGCAAATGATGGGAAGCAAAGCTAAGGTTCAACCGTGGGCTCCACTGTGGTCTCCTGTGCACAGCCTCTGCAAACAACCTCTGTTCCATCCTGGGTCACGCTGGGATTGTCCCCTGGGTTCCAGACGTCAGTGCTATTCTGGATCGGGTTAGTTCCATACCAACTTGAGAAAGGGGAAGCTTTGAGTTTTGAAACTACACACCTTTCTGTTACTGCTTATCGTAGCCATTGTGCTCAACATTCCCCAGAATTCTCTAAGTCCTTTCCCTCCCCAAAGTCCCCAAGTTCTTCTCTGCTCCTGGTTCCAGCTCCCACTCCTGCCACAGCTCTTCCTCCCAGCCTGCTCTTTCCCTTGGGCCTACCCCATGCTCAGGGGCCATTTCTTCTATGCAAGTCTTGGGTGATCTGTGCTCCCCATCCTAATCTGTTAGAAGATTGGCCGATCTGTTGCAAACATTTCAAATAAGCAGATGAAAAGTTTCCCAATAAGTAGTTGAAAAGACACTCCATTCTGTCTTGTGATACTATATCAAAATGTATAAAGTTAATTCCTTAGTAGTGGGTCTTTTGTGCATCATGAACAATTCTTTCAATATTTATAGACCTCTCCCTTGAGTTTAAAACTGTGCTTTCCAAATCATATACACTCACAAAAGACAAAGGAAAGAGACATGGGGAAGGTGGAAGGGAGGGAGAGCAGATGGGGGAGGAATTGACGTTGGTAAGTTTTCCCTCTTCCATCTTGGAGGAAAACAGTAATCTGGATTTCTCATTATCTGAGCCTCTTATTTTCCTCCACAAAGTGGTTCTATCCTATTCTTTCTGGAGTAGAAAAAAGATGCTGCCTAGCCACACCCCCTGCCAGCTTGGGATGCAGAAATGATGGGGGACTGTCTCAGCCACGCAGCGGGAGGAGCATGTGGCAGCGGAATGCAATCAGCCAACATCAAGTCCAGCGAGGAAAACTCGAGTTAACAACGCCCCTCTGCTTGTGAAAATTGTAGTGGCCGGAAAAGAAAAATGCATTTGAGAATATAGTCAGTAATAAAGTGCCTTCGCCGGGAGGCAAGTTATGAGAAGGGAGACATCGTAAGTTAGGTAATAGGATTTAAGGCCCAAGGGTCTTTCTGACAGAGAGTAGGAAATTCGAGGTGGGGGCTGTCATCGGTAGTCCTCGTGATGCAACAGAAAAGTTCCCAGGCCTTGGACAGACCCATAGGTGAAAGTCAACCCCACTGCCTTTCACTGGGTGCACTAAGCAAATTTCTTAACTTGGATTAGACTCCAATTCTGGGTCTATAAAATAGGGACAATAATATTTACCTTGGAGGATGATGGCGTGATGGCTGGATAAGATCTGAACAGTTTCTGCTAAGTATTTATTGTTTAATGGATGTGCCCACTTTTTTCCCTTTAAATTAAGCCTAAATGTTGTTTCCCCACCTTAGAACCACCTGAGGCAGAATTTCGAATTAGAGACTTGCAGGGTTGGAGGTAAAGAAAAACAGGAAGCATCTAATCCCATGCTGTCATTTACATCATGACAAAGGCAGAAAGAAGAGCTCAGTTTGGTAACATGGTGGAGAACGTCTCAAGACCCAAAATGATGACTGTTTACAGGTAGCAGTTTAGACAGTGGGAGAATGCAGGAGCTATTCTGGGGTGGGAGGTCTCGCTCATATCATGTGGTCCCTTCCTCTTCCCCAGTGTAGAGTCCTCAGGCTCCTCTAGGGCCCCCCAGGGCCAGCAAGCAAATTCTATTGTTTCTGAAAAAGCATTTGATGTGGCTGCAATCTGTGCCACTTTAAGTTTGGATGGCAGTAGCCACCCTCAGGATGAAGGTGGTCTTGGAGCTTGGTGGGTTCTTTTTACTTCAAGGTGCCAGGGCATCAGATTAAGGCATCTGAGATCATTGTTTGGGGACCAGCTTTGAAACTTACAAGCTATGAGACCTCAAATAATTTAACTGCCCGCTTTAAATCTCATCAGCAAATTTGAGAATAATTATATTGCCAACTTCACAGGGTTTACTTTAGAATCAAATGAGATCATACATGTGTCAGAGGTGACAGCTGATGTTATCAAGTTGCAGAAGTCTTGTAAATGATAAAGTCCTGTGCAAATGTCATCAGTATATACATTTTAGCATGAGGCTTCATTCAGAGTGTCTGGCTGCAAACTGCCCAGGAATTTCAAATTGTGGATCGTCTTGGTGATTTTTCTTTTGAACGACGGATGAAATACTCATCAAAGAGGAACAGATAGGAAAGACAAAACTATTTAGTTCTTCCTTTTATATCCACTAAGAAGTCTGTTTTGCATTCTGAGGGTGCTGCAACACTGCCAGGTTTTGTTCCTGTCTTCATGACACACCTGACACAACCCCAGTTCATGAGGCACATTCGAGACAGATGGAACCTCCTGTTTTATTCTTCTAGCTCCCTCGCCAGCCACTGCCCTTGTCTTTTTATTGCTTAAGGAAGCACAGGTGTTGCTGGGCCCCAGGTCAGCTGGGTTCTCCTGTGAGACCCACTGGCCCAACAGTTGCCCCACAACCGCATTCCCCAGGCCATGAGCCATCTGGGGTGGAAGGTCACCCTTCCCAGGAAGGAGATTGCAGCCATAACAGGTGTTAATAAATGCAGATCCATGACCAGCGGCCGGCATGGAGCATTTTATTAGGCAATCATATATTTTCATTAGCGATGGTGATGAAGCACTTAGGTTTTTATAGGGTGTTTTAATGTTTCATTTTGCCACCATACTTTATTATCACGGAAGCCTATTTTGCCTGCTGGGGCAGGCCTTGCTCTCTCTTTGCTTCTGTGCAGAAGGACTTCCAGACATTTCCTTCTCCCAAGCCTCAGCCATAAGATTACTTCCCATCTGCTTAAGGAGACAGCAGGGCCATTAAAGGCCATGAAGTCAATGACAAATACAGCTCATAATTTTTATGTCCTTGTTATAACCTGATGCCCCCAAGAATGTTATCATGAGGTTAATGGTTTAAGTAAAGCCTGAGCAATCAGACAGCCTCACAGTGGGCACCTGGCTCTCGGTTGGAGGAACCGACTAGACTAAAACTGTTTCGGGAATAGGAGGTGGCAGCTTCTCTCTGCGTAGGAGTGAGGTGAGAAATTTAGTGTTAGACACCACAGGACCTCTCATTTGACACAGGAGGGCACTGAGGCCAAGGACGGAGAGTGACTTGCCCAAGGTCACATGGTCAGGGTGGGAGCTCAGACTTCGGAGCCCCAGACCAGAGTTTGTCCACTGGGCTGTGCTGTCCCCACTGTTGGGCAAAGTTCAAGTTCTGAGCCTCAGGAGGTTTCAACAGAAGCAGCCTCCATCAGAGGATACAGGAGCGGACATTAGGGCCCCACCAGCTTGTCCCAACTCCCAGTTTTGCAGATAAGGAAATTGAGGGGAGAAGAAATGATTTATCCAAGGTAATACAGCATCTAGTGCCAGCCAAACCAGTTCCTGAGCCAGACACAAACCACTCTCAGCTTGTAGGGCAGCAGGGCCTCCAGCATGCCCGGGGCCCCCAAAGGAAATATGATCTCTTTATTAAGTACATGCACTTCCTAGTACACTGTCTAAAAACATCTGAAGATTCTATTTCTGTGGCATTGTGGGTTATACCTAAAAACACGTATGGGTTATTGCTATAACTGCTCTGCGTTTCCCGGACAGGGTGATAAATTGAAAAAGCCAACAATTTACAGTCAGAAAAGCAAGAGTTTAAATCCTGATTCTACCCTGTATCAATAGGATGATTTTGAGTCTCAGTTTCCTAATCTGTAAAATGGAAATAAAATCATCTGCCCTAAAATGCTGAGAGAATTCAGCCAGGCAACATATGCAAACTGCTTTGCCACTGGCATGACAATCATGGAGTACATGGTAGTGGTGGTATTATTATTACCATCTAGACAGAAGAAAAGTGTTAGGATTGTGGTATACATGACTTTCTAATCCTCTTCGTAATTGTTTCTTTGATCCTTAAATTCATAAAAAGAACTATATTGGACATAAAGAGGTATAAGAACTCTTTGACTTTGCGATCTCTGCAGCTGTGGATATACCAATTATCACAACATAAAAGGGTTAAAACACGTTAGTAAAGATGACTTATTAGAGAGGGAAGCAGGGCGAACTGGAAGGTTGATTTTTCAGAAAAGGATCTAAAGTGAATTTGTAAAAGAAGAAATGAAGGCAGCTCCCAAAAAGAAACTGCTGTGTTCTCTTAAGCACTCAGCATACTGCTTGGCGCATGGTCCCTGGCCAATAAATGTTTGAGAAACACTGAATGAAGCAGGCTGGTGGCCCAGGAAAGATGTCCCTGTCCTCTTTTCAGAAGGAGGTTGCAGAAGAAGAAGGTTGGGAGGTGCTAAGGAGAAGGTCCATGTTTCCTTCTACATCTAAGAACCCCAGTTGCTAATGGGATCAAAGAGAAATTAACACAGCTTCTATCTGCAGCACCTATATCTGTGTAACCTTTCTAGAATATACCAGTGCTGTTGGTTTAATAAAATGTGTCCTGATATCCTTTCATGGCAATTTCTCAGATACAGGATAAGAAATCTTGAAACAGGTTGGGTGCAGTAGTACACGCCTGTAGTCCCAGTGACTCGGGAGGCTGAGGTGGGAAGATAGCTAGAGCCCAGGAGTTCAAGTGTAGCCTGGGCTACATAGCAGGACTGTGTCTCTAAAAAAAAAAAAAATTTAAATTGAAAAAATTTAAAAATTAAAAAAATAAATCTTGAAACAAACTTATAAAGATCGATTAACAGATGACACCATCTTACACTTACCCCAATGACATCAAAAGGGAACACTGTCTGGAAACACAGAGAGAGCATGGGGCTTAGTCTGCACATGCAATCATCTTATTTCTTTAATATAAGGGGCTGGCAGCTGTCCACTCCCATATTGCCGAAGGGAGACACGAACAATCTTCTGCCGATACATCCATTGCTTCTCTGCTCTGGACCAGAGAGTTACTGTCACCTTTATTCAGAATCCAGGAGCTCCTTGCTCTTCAGTTTTCCAACACTTCTGCTCTGTCATCTGATTACATATTTGATCCACTTTGGGCGTTTCACAAAGCCTTATATACGTCCTCATGGATGCAGGATGTTCTTTTACATAGGAAAATATGTTTTCCTTCTTGAGTATTTTTAATCGATGTTTTACTAGTCCTCTGCATTCTTTCCTTATCTCTTTATCTAGGACTGAAGCTACATCCTCTCAGTCCCCAGACTAAACTTCTTACCTCTTTCTCAAACATGAAGATGCATGCATTTTCTTTGTTCAGTAGCTAAATTGTAGTTGGCCATTAAAATTACACACAAATCCCAATCATGGATTTGTATGCTATGCAAATACTATAAATGAGTAAAGAAGGCCAGGTATAAGACAATAAAGAGTAGAAATCTACAGAGCATATGTTCCTAGAAAATGCATGCTCCATCTAAAGACATTTGAAATCATTTTTTGCACATGATGCAAGCCAAACAAGACATATGCGCTGACTATCTGCAGGTTGTAAGTTTTCAACACCTGGGATAAAGTATCTGATGCAATTCATAGCCAAAGGGCACAGTAAATAGCAATTTCACTTATTATCAGGATCTGGGTGCCTTTTGTGGCAAAACTGTAAATATGACTGTGCATTATAGAAGTTAGGATAAAATATGTGCAAATATTTCTGAGTGTATGTAAGCAGAAAGTAAAATACGACTCGTTTTAGGAACTCAGACAAAAGGGATTAATTTTGATTAAGAGATTAGGAAAGATTTGCCATATGCACATAACTCAATAAAATAATGGTCTGTGGTGCTCCATCGACTTCTGAAGATATTCGGTGGTCAAAACGTATTACGGTTTTATGCTCTTTTTCTTTCTGTCCATTTTCTAGGCATATTTGAATCTAGATGGCATTTATATCACACCTCTCCCACAGCTTAGAGGTAACACATATGCTGACAGTTCCATTTTGAGTTTCTGTCTCCAATGCTCTTGCATTTCTGTAACTCTTTACCAGTAACGCATTGAATTGCATGTACATTGTTTAAGTGTCAGCCATTAATATTTTACCAGTGTTAACCTTTCCTTATCCACATGACGATTAACACAGTCACAAACGTATCACTGAGGCAACTGGTGGCCCCATCACCCAAGCGTATATATTATAGATCAGCACGTTTTTATGTACCTCTGTGATTATCTGCTGAACCTTCAAAGGGTGACTAAATTTTAATGAGCAACTTTGTGGTAGAGTCCAAATTTCCCACTACTTTCGTGACAAGTGTCAAATGTCCCTGTTCCTGGCCCAAATTCCCAGGCTACTCCACTAAAAAGGCAAACAGGCAAATAGAGCCCAGTTACCAAGAATGTGGGGAGTGCTTTCTAACCTGGAGATACACCCATCTATCTATATGTCCCAGGATTATAAATAATCCTGTGACCCACATTATGGAGGGACTTTGATCTAGAATCTGTCCCTTTATATAAGCATTGATCACATGGGCCGTTTTTCTCCCACCTCCCATCCCCAGAAGATTTTGTCAATATTTACAGAACTGTGCTCATCTTTGGTTCAGCTCAAAATGCCCCTGACTCACACCTGGGGTTGAGGCCAGATGACAAAAATGAATCTTGGAGCGCGAGGATGTGAAACCTTCACTTGCCTCTGTGTGATGTAAATACTCGGGAGTGTATGTGAGCATAAATGTCAGTGCATTCCTGAGAGTTTATTCCCCAAAATAAACAATTTAGAATAATAATAGCTGCTTTTCTGCAGCGCTTAATACTTGGTATGCTCCGTCCTGAGCATTTTAGACACAAGATCTCATTTAATTCTCATAATAATCCTGTGAGATGACAATCATTAGCCCAATTTCAAAGATTGAAATTGAGGCTTAACCGAGTTAAGTAACTTGCCCAAGGTCATGCAGCTAGGAAGTGGAGAGGCTAGGATTAAATCAAAGTCGTCTGGCCACAAAGTCTGCGTCTTAAACACTGTATTTTCCATCTCCTGGTCCCTAATACTAGAAAAACTGGCTATAAAGCCACTTAGCCTTCAGGGACCTGGACTCCTGGATTGAGCCGGAGATCCTGAGGCTTTAGAAAGTACCTACAAGCTGTTGTGGCCTTTAACTGAGAAGTTGAGCTAGAGATCCTATAAGACTTCCAAAGTCTGTGCAGGGACAAGATTATATTGATAATTGTTTAATATATCAATTTACTAATTATACTATATAAATTAGGAAATTACTTCTAAGTGATATTAGTTAAAGATTTATAATATATCTGTTAGGTCCACGGCATCATGATGCAGGTATATATGTAGTGACCATATTTTCCAAACAAAAATTTAGAATGTATGGCTGCAGTGACAATATCTTTATGGGAACAATAGGACATGGCATTAAAAGAGAATCAAACCGCTCCATCAGGTAAGACACAAAGATGTATTGAGACATGCTCTTTACTCTCAATGAGCTTAGTCTAGCTGAAAAAGTAAACAGCCAACCCATGATGATAGTAGAGTCTTGTATTAGTAGATTAAAGTCCACAATCTAAATATATATATTGAGAAATATTGTGTCTATGTTAAAGAGCAGTTAAACAAAACTATTCCTAACTTTTAAAATTCTATTCCTTTTTCTTTTTTTTTTTTTTGAGACAGAGTTTTACTCTGTCACCCTGGCTAGAGTGCAGTGGTGTCATCACAGTTCACCGCAACCTCAAACTCCTGGACTCAATGTCAATGGATCTCCTGCCTCAGCCTTCCAAGCAGCTGGGACTACAAGGATCACCACCACACCCGGCTAATTTTTCTACTTTTTGTAAAGACAGTGTCTTGCTCTTGCTCAGGCTGGGCTTGAACTAAAACTTATTTTTTTAATAAACCATGTTAGTGAAATATGATAGACATACAGTAAAATAAACAAATCATAAGTGTAAACTGATACATTTTAATAGAAAAATGAGTCACAGAAATTATCACTCATATCAAGAAATTGTCCATTTCCAGACCACTTCCCAGTCACTACTCCCTTCCCTTGAAAGTAATCCCTGTCCTGGTGTCTACTACAATAGAGGTTGTACAGGTTTTTAAAATTTATATGCATAAAAACCTAAAATATATATATTTTTGTCTGCCTTTTTTAGAGAACTCAATATTATGTTTGTGAATTTATCCACACTGTTGCCTATAGCAATAACTTGTTCATTTTCATTGCCATATTGTGTTCCATTATATGACTTCTACCAAAATAAATCCATTTTACTGTCAATATTTGGGTTGTTAATAATACTACGTTGTTGTGCGTATCAATAGTTTATTCTTTTTTATTACGAAGTGGTATTCTATTGCATGGGTATACCATAATTTTTAATCCGTTTACCTGTCAATGGACATTGGGGCTGTTCCCAGTTTGGGGCTATTACAAATAAAGCTGCTATAAATATTCATGTCATATGTTTGTAGGGACATGTGCTTTCATTTCTCTTGGCTAAATACCCAAGAGCAGAATAAGACATATGATAAGTGTATGTTTAACTTATTAAGAACGTTCTAAACTGTTCTCCAGACTGTATTATAGTTCATTCCTACTGGAAGCATAGGAAAGCTCATCTACAGTTTGTATGAATTGTTTTTGAATTTTAATTTTTAGATTTTAGCCATTCTAGTGTATATGTAGTGGTATATTCTTATGATTTTAATTTTTAGTTCCCTGATGATGAAAATTTTAAGCAACTTTGATTTGCTTATTTTCCATTCATATATCTTCTTTAGTAAAATACTGAGTTTATAATTCAATTGTTTCTCTTATTAAATTTTAAGTGTTCCTTATACAGGATACATAAAAGTCCTTAGTAAGATGTATGATTGACCGATATTTTTATTTTTTCATTGTTTTTCAAAGTAAATTAGTGTTGCTGTCATATGAAAATATAACTGATTTTTACATAGTAAGTTTATTCATCAGTCTGTATAAGTGATGAATTCATTTGTTAATTCAGGTAGTGTTTTCCTAAATTGTTTTTTAAATTTATTTCATATCATCTGTGAAATATGATGATCATATGTCTATAGTGTTTATATCTTTTGTTTATTTTTCTTTTCTTATTGAATTGGCTAAAAAATCCCTTGAATCACATTGAATAGAAGTAGTAACAGTTGATACCATTTGCTCATATTTTTATATTTTTGCAATTTCATCAAAAGTATGATGTTTTATATATTTATTGTAGACTATTCTGTATCACATTAAGAAAGATTCCTTCTATTCCTTGTTTAATAAGAGAATAAGATGAATGTATGTTAAATTTCACAAAATGCTTTTTCTATCTGTATTTTATATGATTATATGACTACAAAGGGACACAGCAGAATTGAGGGGATGATGTACTATTTCATATCTTGCTTGTTAGGATATTTATATCACGATATTTGTCAAAAATCATAGAACTATACATGATAAGAGGTGAATTTTACTATATATAATTATACTTTACAAAAAAATGAGTGTAAGAAATGTCCTAAGGTTAGGTCACTCATGACTATCTTTCTGCCCCTTTGGAAAAAGGAACTCTGCATAATCCCAAACTTCACAAGCTTGTGGGGCAAGTGGAGTCACATTGTCAGAAACAGTGCACATTTCACCGGTTCTCACCCGTAATGCTCGCCTTACAACTCAGCTCCCAGCAAAGTCTCCAGGGGCCTCTTGGAAACACTTTGTGTTTTCCCGCCTGCCGACAGTGGAGACTTCACAATAGAGTTGCCAAATTTAGCAAATAAAACTATAAGATTCCAAGTTAAATTTGAATTTCAGATAAACCACAAAGGAGTGTTCCAGGGACATACTTATACTGTCTGTTATGTGGCAGCCCGACTTCATGGTGTAGTAGCTGTGGAGGCCCCTGCTAGGCTGGGAGTGAGCATTCCTCTGTGTTAGTTACCCTTGGATACAGGGGCACAAAATCTTGTCTCTCGGTGGCACATAGGGTTTTCAGTAAGGCAGCAGTTTCCATGCATCTCATCATCCTATCTCACTTGACACGAGGCATGGTGAGCTTGTGGGCCCCATTGGAAAGACAGCGAGCACGCTTTCCTTGCAACCGTCCTCCCCAAAGATGAAGGCTTTGCTACCAGGTCAAAATGGCCCTCTGGTGAATTTTCTTTGCTTTGGTTGGACCTGCTCAGCCAGACACACCCATGCGTGCCTGAACATAGGTAGAGCTCCCACTGGAAACTACATATCAACACACACATAGAGACATGGTTTAAGAGACATGCGCTTTATCCCTGAACTGTGCTCATTTTGATGATTGAGTCTGCAGAACAGATCATTACAGATGCAAATGCTGGCGAGGGTTAACTCTGCAAAGGGCATCTCCGCCAAAGCCACTCATTGTTGACTCTGCCTTGTTGTAGGATAGTTTCTGGTGGCTCAGCCAGCCTACCATGGTGAACACTGAGAACATGAAAAGGAGCTTTCAGGGAGCGGTTATCGAACTGAGACCAAATGCAAGCTGAGCTTTAAAGATAGGACAGACTTCAGGCCTCTCCAGTGGGGAGAGACCAGGCTCTTTTTACCATCTTTACCTCTAGATTTTGTTGTTGTTTTCTACTGGTTCAACTTGACCCATGGAACACACCTCCCTCCCAGGGCTCTGAACTCAACAAACATCCGAGAGAAGTTATGTTGATCAAAACATCGTATACCTTTCCCTCACAGAGATAACTTGCTCTACATGGACCATTGAGGACAGCTGGCAGTGCCCTAGGCAACTGTGGCCAAATGTATTGTCATGCCCAGATTTCAGAAGCTTTCTATGACCGAGGAATTTCTTGGAACACTGTCCCAGCACCCCAGTCCCACAACTGCCCCGACTTGAACCCACATATCATTTTTTCTAATCTAGTCTCACCAAGGAATTGTGCTCTGAAGCAGGCAAGAGCTCAGTCCTGTCTCCTTCCACCTTAGACTTCAAAGACCTAAAGCTTTTTAGAGCCCTTGGAGCTTGCAGAATGCTCTCCCCATAGCATCTCATTTAATCCTCACCACCCTATAAGGAGAGAAGTGCGATCTGCATTTTTAAAATTAGACCTTTGAAGTTCAAAGAGGCTAAGGAACTTGTTCAAGTTCAGTGATGATCAGACCTGGGACTCAAATCTTGGCTTTGGGCACCAGATCCATCCTTTTCACAACCAACCAGAGGCTGAGAAGTAGGGAGCTGCACTTGTATTTTGATTGGTACCTACAGTGTGTCAAACAGGTTTGAGTCAACTTTATAAGATTGGAAAAAGTCATGGAGAACCCTGGATTTCTACTTAATTTTCAAAAACAAAGAGTTGGTGACGTCAGGCCTGTATTCCTGCTTGTTAATAATTGGCTGGAGCTAACCGGCAGCTTCCCCCTTTAGTTTAGGATACAGGCTCCAGTCTGGTACTGTGCCCACTGCTCACTCTGGTATCCCTGGCACGGAGAATGAGTGCCAGATGCTATCTGTTATGATGCTTGAGTAGCTTATAGGAAAAGAAATATTATAAGCAAGAAATAAGTATTTCTTTGCACCCGTGACTCTATTGAAACCAAGGACTCATGCTTCCAGGAAAATGGGCAGAGCTATTTCTCTATGTAGGTGAAGCCTAGTTGCACCTGTTTAACATGAAAGCAAAGTATGTCTGTTGAAAATAATGTGTCCAGTTACTTTTCCAGGTGTTAGAAAGCTGCCTGGCTCCTGTGAGCATTTGAGCTTGTTGTCTTCGTACCACCTCACGCAGACTCCTGAGCAGGTGCAAGAGGTTTGTAAGGAATCACTAGGTCTCCTCACTCTCTCCCTGTCAGCCAGTTGTACACGGACGTGTACACACATTACACCCTTGCCCACAATCATCAGTGGCTCCCCATTGCTTTCAGGATAAAGTCCAATCTTCTTAACCTTACTGTAATGATAACAGGCCATTGCTTTCCCCTGTTAGACTCCTTCTGGCCATCAGGCTCTCAGAATCTAGCTGCAATTCAATTTAATTCCATTCAATTCAACGCATGTTTACTGCATGCTTGCTAAATGTGAGTCAACATACTTGGCCCCATGGGAGGAAACAAGAGGAAGAATGGGGTGTTCCTCAGTCTTCAAACTCTCTAAGCAGAGCTGAGTCTCAAAGAATGTAAGTGAAGGAGAAAGTCACATGCATTAAAGAGAGATATCTTCAGGGGTCAGAGGAAGAAGATGCTACTTTGACCTGCTAGGAATCTCTCCCTTCAATTTCCTGCTCTTCCCTTACACAAGCCTAGGCCAGTTGACCATCATTTCGTGGCCGTCCAAGTCCTGTGTAACTCTGCCACCACACAGTTGCTGTGATGTCCTCTTGTCTTAATGGTCCTTTCAAGCAGCTTGTTGTCTTTCTGTCCTTACTCTGCTCTGCCTACCTGATCCCCTAAGCCCACACTGCTCCCCAGCTCCTTCCAGACGTGAGGAGTACACCCTGGTTTGGATGTCGAATGGCCTCCCAGCGGCATGTGCCTCCCTCCCTTCCTCAGCCCAAGTGGAAGCTGCTGGAGGGCCGTGACCACATTCCAGGTGCCTTTGCCTCTCTGATATCAAAAACACACTATGAACCAAATAAAAACATGCTGGCTGATTAATCATGTCCACAAGAAATCCCTGAAGACACAAACAGCTTCAGTGCTGATGCAGACAGCATTTTTGTCTAGGGTTCTCTCTCAGGCCAAACTGACATAACAGCCTGCCAAGCTGTTCTTCCAAAAATAAACCTCCAAACCTTAGTAACCACATATGGCACGCATCCTCCTTGGGCCTTCGAGGCTGGGATTTTTGTTTTCTAGGATAACCAGAATGCTGTAGGTGCAGAATTACAGCTATTTCTGTGGCTTATTCTGTCTTAGAGAGACATTTGATTATGGTGTGAACAAAACACTAGGTGGGTGGTTTCCCTCCCTTCCCCCCCCCCCTTGACCAATGCTACAGTTGACCTCTAAAATCCTAAGCTAATTGGAAAGGGGGATGTTATGTGGTGTGTGTCTTGCAGGCATGGAATGGCAGCATGCACACAAAGTGGCCTGAAGCATGAGGTCAAGACAGTCCATGCTGCTACAATAGCCCTTCATGGAAACGTCTTACCGCAGGATTTTCTCCCATGACGGCCAATCATATGCTAAAAAGCAAAGCATGTGGCATAGGACTGATTTCCAGGGAGGTGGGCACAGATTACCCTAAAGGAAGGAATGTGGGGAGATGGAGATGTAGAGGAGTAAAGAACCATCCTGCATGGAGGCCATCAGGGGATAAAGAATGAGACACCTGTAGAGGTAGAAGCCACAGGTGCATCGAGCTGTGACTGGTGGGCTAAGGTGCAGATTCGGGGACTCAGAGGAAGCCATTCGACTGTGTCTACAAGGTCCAGAGATACCCTGATACTTGTCCAGTTTTAGAGTTAATTTAAACCATGGATCTCACACTGGGGACACTCTGTTGCCCCAGGTATATAATGCTTAAATTTGGATACAGTGTTCTTTGAACCTAGGGATAGAAAGAATCATGATTAAGGAGGGTGTGGCCACTATTGTCTGAATGTTTGTGTTCCCTCAAATTCATATGTAAAATTCCTACCCTTCTCCAAGGTAATGAATGGTATTAAGGGATGGGGCCTATGGGAGGTGATTAGATAATGAGGGCAAAGTCCCCATGAATGGGATTAGAGCCCTTATAAAAGAGGCCCCAGGGAACTTATTTGCCCTTCCACCAGGTGAGGACACAGCTAGAAGGTACCACCTATGAAACAGGAAACGGCCCTCACCAGACACCAAATCTGCTTGTGCCTTGATCTTGGACTTTTTAGCTCCCAGAACTATACAAAATAAATTTCTGATGTTTAAAAGGTACCCAGTCTCTGGTATTTCATTATAGCAGCCTGAATGGACTAAGACAGTGGTAGAGATGGCAACACTCACGAAATGTTTTGTTGGCTCCCTGCATTTTGTAGCCTTTTGCGGTTAGGGGGGGCCTAGTGACTCTCTCTCACCAGGGAAATATGCATCTTCATTGCTTGCAGATTGAGGCAGCAAAAAGCCCTTATGGGATTCTCTAGTCTCTTCTCCTGCTGATGTAACCAAGAAGGCTCCCAGATGGTGCAGCTACAGCACCGCAGAGGTCCTGCCTGCCTGGGGCTCTGAGTCACTGCGTGGAGTAGAGCCCTCTCAGCCAACTCACAATGGAGTGTTGAGCCACTGACAATCTGGACATGCTCGCTGTTGCAGTAAAATCTAGTCTCTC
Organism: Eulemur rufifrons; assembly: GCF_041146395.1. NCBI lineage: Eukaryota > Metazoa > Chordata > Mammalia > Primates > Lemuridae > Eulemur > Eulemur rufifrons. Next base: position 9,660,069 of record NC_090994.1, read on the forward strand.
TTGACAGCTAGAATGAGCTACAGAGGAGCAGCCTTGAGTAGAGAATTCAGATTTTCAATAGACACCAGTCTAGGAACGTCATGTGGGAGAGAAGTTAAGGGCAAGCGAACCCCATCACTCTAGGTCAGAGGAGGTTCTTCACTAATTTTCCCATTCAATCATTCACTTGTTCCTTAATTTGGTTAAACCCACATTTGCTGTGACCCTGCTGCATATCTGCACCAGGGCAGGGAATACAGAGGTGAATAAATACGACCCTGTGACTGCGCTCACAGCGTATGGTCTGGCCAGGAAGGGAAGGCAGGTGTGTGGGCAAGTGAACACCAGGCAGGGAAGCAAATGCTATAGAGACTCTGAGGATGGTGCTCTGGGAGTGTAGCAGAGGCCCCGAGCTGCTTCCAAGCGCCAGGCAAAGCTTCCTAGCTAATTTATCCCAAGGGATGAGTAAGATTTCATCAGGAAGACAGAGAAGGAAAAGATGCTCCCGTCCAAAGGAACAACACTTGGATGCTCAGAGGCCTGCAAGAGCACAGTCGTGTGGTTTCTTGGGGGAGGGAGGCAAAGCTCACATCATAATGAACTAAGGAGTTTGGGTTTTATCCTTCAGGCCACAGGGAGTCATTGAAGGATTTTAAAGGCTGTCATCCCGGGGCACCTGTCGGGAGCTCATTGCAAGACCAGGTGTGTGAGGATAAGAATCTAAACAAAAAAGATAACAGAGGGCACAGAGAGGCAGGGATGTTCCCTTCCATTCTATGGTACTTATTAGGGAGACCTTGTGCTACCAGGTTCCATTAGAGAAATTTCTCCCTTGGAGGATGGCCAGGCCAGCCTCGTCCCGACCCGCAGGTGTCACACATGCAACATCGCAGATCCTGAGTGTCCTTCCTGCCGCCTCCACCCAGGCCACGGTGGCTTGGCGGGGACAGCCTGGAAATAATGGAGCTTAAGAAAGTCTCCGAAAGTAATCAGACGTGTTGTCTCACAGTGCCGTGTCCTGCTCATTAACTTATTGTGGGGATTCATTAATCCAATGTAAAACTGTAATTAAAAATAATCTCCTTTTCTCGGAGAAGTGGGGAGGGAACAGGGTTCAGAACGAAGCCGCAAATAATTTAGGCCGATTACCACAGTCAGAACATGATGATGGCATTCACCTTCCTCTCCCTTTCTGTAAATTTCTCTCTATTGGGGAAGCTGCAGGCTGTCGCATGGAGCGATTTTCCTTTAAATAAATGTGTTTATGGCTTTGTGACTTTTTGCCTCCCATTTCCCCCCGGGTCACGTTTGCTTTTCACACTTTCACACTCTGTATGAGGCTGGTGGGAAATGGGGTGACCTCCGTTTGACAGATGAGGAAACTATTGTGATTCTGGTGGTTCAGAAAAGGCCACAGCGTACCCCTGAATCTCAGCCTGGAGCCCCCCAGTTCATCTCAGCAAACTAGGTCCCAAAGCCCAACGGTGGCCCCACTGAAGCCCTGCGTGGTGATGGACACACCTTCTGTGGCAGAGTCACTAACAACTGCACATGGGAAACATGGACTTTGGGGGCAGGGAGACCTCCTTGGAATCCTGCCACCACCATTTGCCAGCTACATGACTGTGATCATCTATAAAGATTTCTGCTACTCAATTTGCTTATCAGTAAAATGGAATTATAAGCATCCTTGTTCATTCAACAAATATTTATAGAGCAGGAAGAGATTGTTCTAGATGCTGGGAATGTAGCAGTGAATAAAACAAATGTTCTTCCCTCATGGCGTGTCTTTGGAGGGAAGACAGGCAGTATCTATCTCACAGGGCCATTGTGAGTGTCAAATCATGTAACTTGGCACACAGTGGGTGCCAGGGGAGGGTTGGTCCCTTGGGCTTGCAATGTCTCCTCCCGCAGGACTGCTGCATCCTACCCAGTTCCCTTTCCACGACTCTTGCCCTCCCCCAGGAGCCTGTGCCCGGGCCTTACAATTACTCGATCCCTTCTAAAGAGGACCCAAACATGGGTATAGGGTAGCTCACTCCCGGGGACCTTATGTGTTAACAGGGAGTCTCGTAGAGAAAAGCCTAGAAGATCTAAAGGAATGGACCTGGGACCTGGGCTTTCAGGTCATGTGATGGGCCCTGGGGATCCAGGCTGGCACCCCCATCTCATCTGCAGATCATACCATGCGAGTGAGGATCTGGTGCTCAAGGGCAGGCATTCCATCATATTCTGTGATAAACACAGACAGAAGAGCTGGGTGGGACATTGGGAGAGTCAGTGGTTTTTGAGCTGAACTCCCGGAAGTGCTGGAGGCTTTCCAGGGTCCTTCAGGAGAGCTTGGAGCTGGCTCCACCCTCCACCTCGATCTCCTTCAAACCCTAACAGCTCCAACTTTATAGCCCAGACTTCCAGAAGGACGTTGTTGGGGCCCTGCAGCTCTGATTTCCCAGCCAGGTTCTCCCAGCCTGAACCTTGACATTCCCCGGAAACCGAACCTCTGTGGGAGGTGCAGTCACAGAGGACAGAGGGCAGGCTGGAACCTCGGCTCCCACAGCTGCAGGGAGGTCCTTGTGCCTAATCTGCCCAGATACCCAGTGTTGACTGTGAATGCTTAAAGGCTTCCTGGGAGCTCAGGGAATTTCCTGCTCTGCCGTGGAAGAAGGATGCTGCTAACAGGGAGTGAGGCCTTTCACTCAGCCAAGGGAACTCAGACTGAGCCATGGAAGCCCCTTGGAGACAGCACCAAGTACTGATGCCCTTGTCTTTTCCCTGAGGCCAGGGGTGGATAAGGATGAGGGATGTGCTCCTGACTGAGGGAACACACTGTAGAAAAAGTGAGAAGAGAAGACACCAGGTGCCCCAACCACAGGGGCCATTTGCTTCGCACTTGGATCCTGACCAAAAGCTATTGTCTATGGAAGGAAAATGACCTCCTCAAATTTGCCCTACACAGCATATTTTAATTCAGCAATGATTCATTTAGTCTCCAGATATGCCCAGAGTTCGGCAGATCCTGGAAGATGCAAAGATGCAGCAGGCACATAACCTTCCCTTGAGGGGCTCAGCCCTCCATCAGAGGACAACATGAATTTGGGGACAGCTAGAGATCAACTGGGGGGCTCTTGCTCTGTGACATGCTTTCTGGTCCCTAGGGAAATTGATTCAACTTTTATGAGGCTTAGAGACAGTCCTTGCAGTGAGAAAACAACCAGAGCCAGCAATAATTGAGAACCCATGTGCCTGACCATTCTGGATAGTCAAAAAAATAGTGCAGATTGCTACTATTATGGCCATTTTGCAGAAGAGCAAAATGAGGCTTCAGGGGATTAGATAGCAGCCCAAGGTTGCCTAGTTATGAATAAAGGAAAAGGCATCACAGCCAGATACACCATCTCACAGAGACTCAAAGATATTTCCAGTATGCCCAAGAGCCAGCTGGGCAGTGAGGGCTCCCTGGAGGAAGTGAGGCTGAGCTGAGCCTTGCAGCTTGGCTGGTGCTGGAGTGAGCAGTGCGGGAAGGGAGTGCCGTCCACTTTCTGTCACCAAGCCCCTCCAACAGCAAGAAGGTTGGCCATAAACCACAGATGACTCTGTGGCTAAGGGCAAAGTATTTTTGAAGGCACTACCAGCAAACAGTTTAATTGCACCAAGCAATCCTTGCCATCTCTTCAACAGACAAATAGCTTCCACAGAAGGCATTAATTGGAATGGCTTAAATAGCTGCTGTTTATTTACTATCACAGAGCAGGCGACTGTTTGAGCACCCAGTAGAAATGCCTGGCTGCATCTCCGCCCCACCCGCTTTTCCTCACCCCCTCCCCATCCAGCCCAACAATCCCCTCCAATCTGACTACCTCCCCCTCCCCTCCTTTTGGGAGCAGTGCCGGATCAGCGTTTTTATTTTATGTTGCCTGATTTATCTGTTCTGGGAAGCTTTCATTTCAACTTGGAGAATGTTCAAAGTAAAGCTCACCCTGTTACAGACTTAATTGGGCCATATTTCAGTCCCACTGCATCTGTTCAGTGTGGCTTCCTTATCCTGGGTCCATAAACTTTTATTAAGTTATATATCAGGGAATATACATATATATTCCACTAACATGTTTGGGATCTTTTTTCTCCTGTTTCTTTTTTTCCCCTTTCTCCTTTCCTTTATGTTGTTTTTATTTTCATCACTGGGGAGGAATGACTATGGGTCCAGAGGGAGATGGAATAGAACTTACTCGATTTCCCTATCTTTGTTTAAACCAGAAAGGACAGGATCACATTAACCTCAATTTAGTGCAGCGACTGTATGTCAGAATCAGGGATTCTACTAATTTCCATTCCGTTTATTGGGTGTGTTTGATATGTTAATTCTCAACACCCATCTCCCCACCCTCTCCAGGAAATTTGCCTTTCAATAGCACAGCCCACATAGGGAGGGGAGAGAGATAAGGGAAGCAGGGTAATTTTGAAAAAGAAAACAGACTTAAAGCAGAACAGAAAAACCTGTTTGCTCACTCCTATTTAGTAACGTGAAATATCATTTTAAAATAGGTGCAAAATACCATGCAACCTGGAGGGAAAATACACCTCTTCCCTTGGGTCTCTGGACTCAGCATTTCACAGTCTGGATTGAGCACTCCGATTGGTTGACCAGGGACTGATGTCACAATTATTCCAATTTGCTAGAACAAAAGTTCCCACCCTGGAATGTTGTCCTAGCTCAACTCTAATCCCCAGGTTGAGACTTTTCTGAACCAAGTGACAGGGGGTCATAGAGGAAGTTTTTCCTAAAAGCAAGTCTGGGAAACCCTTGAATGTTGGAAAGTACGCTGGCTTCCAGAGGTAATGACTCTCTGTTTCCATGCGATGAGCTTCATGCTTTCCAGTATGTGCAGCAAAACTCACTGAGATTCAGCTTGTATCCTGTATTTCTGTGTTGGTGTCCACTGAATTTTAAAGGCTCATCAAAATCCCCACGGCCAAGGGCAGCCCTTTCTCATATGGTTCCAAGCAGCATGTATCTAAATGTCAGTCAGCTAATTGGATCCACTGCTCAACTTCAGGACCTTGGACAGCATTTTCCTAATAGAAAGTTGGATCCTCCTGTCCTTCCCCAGTGACACTACGCTTTCCTGCCTCCCATCACACAGTTATTGATCAAGACATTATTAACTTTTTAACCTGGGGAAAGGAGCACCTTTCCTTTGTCCCCTCTCTCCCTCAGCACTTTGAAGATGCTCTCACACTGTTCCCAGAACCTGGAGGACTCTGCCATTCCCATTCAAAAGGGCTCTCAGTGTCCTCTTCAACAATTTATGCTTGGAGGCCCTTTATTTCAAGTTTGTAGCAGAAGAGCTGACTGGATAATCAGGCAGCACTGGGATTAAATTCCAGCCCCACCATTATTTCTGAGGTTTTGGACAAGTTATTTAACCTCCCTGAGCCTAGGTGAAATGGATATAATTTAATTACCCTATACAGTATCTTGAGGTTTAGTGATAGCATACGTAAAACATTAAGTGCAGAGCCTGGCTCATGGATGCATTAATAATAATAATATTTTATTAGGAGCATTATTATACTATTACTATTATCATTACCATATTATTTTGCTATTACTTTTATTATGTTATGTTGTTATTTTACTGTTATTGTTACAGTCATGTCCCACATAACATTTGGTCAATGACAGACCACATACACAACAGAGGTCCTATAAGATTATAATGGAACTGAACAATTCCTATCATCTTGTGAGGTCCCAGCCCTCTGTAATGTCACAGTGCAAAGCATCACTCAGGCGTTCATGATGATGCTTTTGTAAACAAACCTATGGTGCTGCCAGTTTCATACAAATCTACCACATACAATTATGCACAGTACATAATACTTGGTAATGATAATAAAAGATTATGTTACTGTTTATGTATTTATTACACTGTACTTTTCATTGTTATTTTACAGTGTACTCCTTCTACTTATTATTTTTAAAAAGTTAAGTGTAATACAGCCTCAGGCAGGTCCTGCAAGAGGTATTCCAGAAGGCGGCATTGTTGTCACAGGAGATGACAGCTCCATGAATGTTACTGCCCCTGAAGATCTTCCAGTGGGACAAGATGCGGAAGTGGAAGACAGTGATACTGATGATCCTGACCCTGTGTAGGCCTAGGCTAATGCATGTGTTCGTATCTTAGAGTTTTTTTTTTTTTTTAGTTTAAAAAGTAAAAAATAAAAAGTGTTTTAATAAACTTACGGAATAAGGATATAAAGAAAATATTTTTGTGTAGTTGTATAATACATTTGTGTTTTAAGCTAAGTGTTCTTACAAAAGAGTCAAACAGTAAACTAAGTTTATTATTGCAGAAAGAAATTTTAAAAATAAATTTAGTGTAGCCTAAGTGTACAGTGTTTGTAAAGTGTACAGTAGTGTACAGTAATGTCCTAGGCCTTCACATTCACTCACCACTTACTCACTGACTCACCCAGAGCAACTTCCAGTCCTACAGACCTTATTCATGCTAAGGGCCCTATACAGGTATGCTCTTTTTATAATCTTTTATGTCATATTTTTACTGTACCTTTTCTATGTTTAGATATGCTTAGGTACACAAATACTTCCCATTGTGTTACAGTTGCCTGCAGTATTCAGTACAGATTTGTAGCCTAGGAGCAACAGGCTATATACCATATAGCCTAGGTGTGTAGTAGCCTGTAACATCTAGGTTTGCGTAAGTACAGTCCGATGTCTGCACAACAATGACATTGCCTAACAAAACATTTTTCAGAACATATCCCTGTATTCCCGTCATAAAGCAATACATGACTGTATTATTATTATTATTATTATACATGTGAAGGAGCTGATTCAAGAGATACATTCATCTAATGACAATTTTTAAATTTTGTTTAGTAAAAAACATAAACTATGGATATGCCCAAAGCCCTGCATGAGGTGTTGCAGATAGAAGATGAAGACAGAGTTCCTTGCAATTAGGAATTCTAGGTCTAGTGGCCAGGGTTGGGGGTGGATGTGGGGGGGCGAAAGGAGGTGGGGAAGGTGCAGTAACCCCTCCCTGTGAATAACCTGGTCACTGTAACATGCTCCAAGCAAAGTACAGACAGATGTCTCGGGAAAGCAGAGGAGGAGTGGCTGCCTGGCAAACTGGGAGTGGCTTCTGAACAGTGATGCTATTACAGATGGGTTTTGATAAGGTAGCATGTAATTACCAGGCAGAAAAGAAAGGGCATTAAGAGAAGAAATAAATGATATATACACAAATATACGGATGAACGGTGTGTTAAGGACTAGCAGGAAGTTTAGTGTGATAGGAATATTAGGTGTGTAGGTAGAAATGGCTAAAAGGTATTAGATATCTAATATCTGGGATATTTGTTATCTATTACTGCTTCATAAATTACCCTAAATCTTAGTGTCAACTGACAAACGTTTATTATCTCACAGCTTCCATAGTCAGGAATCCAGACCCACTTTGCCTTGGGCTCTGGGTCTTGTCTCTAGCAAGGCTGCAATCAAGGTGTCTGCCAGGGCTGCAGTCATCTCAAGCATCTGTGGATCCACGGGGGGTATGGTCTACTTCTAAGCTCACTCACACGGCTGCTTGCAGTATTCACTTCCTCACTAGCTCCTGGCCACTGGACCTCTCTACAGAGAAGCTCACCACGGGGCAGCCAGCCTTACCCAGGCATGCAAGCAAGAGGGCAAGAAAGCCACAGAGTGCCAGCAAGGTGGAACTCAATGTCTGTTCCATTCTCGGACCTAATATCCCATCATACTTTCCATATTCTATTTGCTAGACAAGCGTCACTGAGTCCAACTCACACTCAAGGGGAAGGGATTACCCAGGGGCCAAATGCCAGGAAAAAGGGATCCTTGTGCCACCTTAGAAGTCTGCCCTGCCACATGTAGTCCGGGGGCAGTGTGTGAATGCATTTATACCCTTGTACTTTATTTTATGAACAATGGGAAGCTACTCAATGTGTTTAAGGGGTGGGGAGTGGAGATTTACATTTTAGACTGGATCACTCAGACAGAAGCTGGAGGAAAGATGCCAGCCAGAGAGATTGGAGGGGATGAGGCCAGTTGGAAGGCTGGGGGGCTCCTTAGGCAGGAGATGATGGGGGTTTCATCCAAGGCAGTGAGAGAGGAGCTGGGGAGGAGGGTTCAGGTTGCAGAGCACTTTGTAAAGAGAAGCAACGTCTGACTTGGTGACTGACTGCACGGGTGAGGAAGAGAAGCAAGTTAAGCCAACTCCAGGTGGATTAACTGGCTACCTATCCACATCCAGGGAGAATATGACCAGGAAATATTGAAGCCTAAGCAGTTCTAGGGTAGAATAGAGCAAGAAACTCCAGCTCTGGACTAATCTCAAATTTCCCAGGTAGTAGCGAAGCAGGAACTAGATCCCAGGCTGGTGTGTGGGTGCATTCTTTGCAGCCTCCTCTCGTGGTGAACCCAAATCCTGTTTCTATGACTCATAGATGACGTGATATGATGTGATAGGGGGTGAATTACTGTCTTGTCTGAGCTTCTTTAGTGTGAAATGAAAATTGTGCCAGAACATACCTTAGAAGATTACTATGAGGATTAAATAAGACAACCTATGTAATATGCTTAGCAGTCTTGGTAGTTGGTAAGATTAGCTAGCAGGAATTTTTCAGGCACTGTGGCACCGTGTGTGTGTCTATGTTATGCTGGGGTTCATTTCTAGCACCCTCTAAATCTTACCATATGCCTTTCGATGGGCTCGGTACGTTAACTACAAATAGATTCAGCCTCCAGCCCTGCCCTCGTGGACTGCTGCCGCATACTAAAAGCAGTCCCTTTTAGTTAGATACCTGTTTGTCTTGTATTTAATTTCAGTGTTTCCTGCCTCTTTGGACATTGGTGTGCAGAATATACTTCCTGTCCGCCCCTGTCTTCAGTGGGGCAGAATTTTAAAATGCCCCCTTTTACACTTTTTTGCCCTCCACAGAGCCCAACGAATCTCATCAATTGCAAGAAATGCCTTCTTTAAAGAGCAGTCTCTTTGTTGCTTCATTTGTTCAGCAAATGTGTGTTGAAGATGGACGGCATGCCCAAGGCACCTCGCAGGCGCTGGGGATGCAACAGTGAACAAGACAGATGGCTCCCGAGTCGCGCGCCTTGCTGCTGAGTGGGAGGAGCGGGTCACATGCAAACAAACAATTAGTGCTACGGAGGAAATAAACAGAGCGTTGGGATGGAGAATAGAGCCATGGATGTTTCAAGGAGTGACACGGAAGCTGAATGAGAAAAGGGTGAGAAAAACCAGCCACCTGAAGGTCAGGGTGAAGGCGTTAAGGGCAGAGGGAGCCCCAAATGCAAAGACCAAGGTTGAGGATAGATAGCTTAGGGTGTCCCAGGCATGGATACCTGTCCACAAAGCGGCTCAGCAGATATAAATGAGAGCCACATATATGGTTCTAAAACTTCTTATAGCCGCAAAAAGAAAGAAAGAAAAAAAGAGATAAAATTAATGTAATAACATTTTATTTAACCCAATATATCTAATATATTATCATTCAACATGCAATCTCTTTTTTTTAAATTAGTGACGTTTTAAAATACTTTTATTCATGTTAAGTCTTTGAATTTCAGTATTTCACACTTTAAGCGAATATCAGTTGGAAATGGCCACATTTCAAGGGCTTGATGGCTACTATACGGGACATTCACGTCCTAGAACAGGTGACGGGGGCATTGCGTGAGCTGAGATTGAAGAGATTCACAGGGCTGAACACCACAGCCTTGGGGAGTGTGGTACGGAGGTGGCGGTGGGTCGTTCTAAGTGTCGTGGAAACTTCTGGAGCTTCTGTGTGCAGAATGGTTCCTAAAGGGGCGAGGAGGGAATCAGAAGAGTATAGGTCAGAGGCTATCAGAACAGTGTAGGTGAGAGACAATGAGATGACAAGGGCTTGAACAAAAGTATCGGCGGTGATACAGCTACCACTGTTGGTGTCCTAAACATTTCACATGGATTAATTAATTTAATCTTTGCAGTGATCTTATGAGGAAGGCACTATTTTATCCCAGCTTCCAGATGACAAACTATAGCAAAGATGGGGGCAGAGCAGGGATGAACGGAGGTGGTTCCAGGGCCCTGCTTTGGTGCTATGCCACCCCCATGACAGAGACCAGAGGGCTGGTGTGAACATGCACCTTGCAGGAAGAATGAACAGGAGGAGGAGGAATTGCTGTTGGAGCATGAGGAAATGGGAGGACTGGGTGAGCACAGGCATGTTTCTTGAATGAGCAGTCCGGGAGGTGCTTGCTGTTGGAGATGTGGAGAAGGGAGAGGCTTGGGCAGCAGCAGTGTGAGGGGTGGGAATACAGAGTTGGCATCGCAGACACCTCTGGAGCTGCCTAGGAGACAGGCAATGGGGGTATCACCAGGCAGTTGGATCTGAGGCTCCATGGTGGAGGAGAGGTCTGATCTGAAGATGGACATTTGGGAGTCGTCAGCATGGAGATGGCATTTGGGAAAAGGGCAGGCTCACTGAGGGTGAGACAATGCACAGAGAAGAAACCCAATACCCAACTCTGAAGTTCTTCCACGTGCAGAGGTGGAGAGGAGAGTTGAAGCAATGCAGCAGCCTGAGAAGCGGCCCACTGCCTTCCTGTTCCTTATCTATGTCCATCCATGGGCTGTTCTTTCTCCTAGACACACTTCCTTTTCTCTGCCTGCCAACGTCCTCCTTGTCTAGATCCAGCCAAAAAGTCACTGCCTCTAGAAGTTACTTCATGTTCTCTGGGGCAAAGCTGGCCAATCTCTCCTATATTAGTTTCCTAGCTGCTGTGAGAAATGACCACAAACTCCAGGGTTCAAACCACGAAAATGTATTCGCTCACAGTTGGAGAAGAGAAGTCTGAGATCAAGGTGGTGGCAGGGCCATGTTCCCTCCAAACACTCCGGGGGAGGGTCCTTCCTTGTCTCTTCCAGCTCCTGGTGGCTCCAGGTGCTCCTTGGCTCGTGGCAGCATCACTGCAGTCTCTGCCTCTGTCTTCACGTGGCCTTCTCCTCTGTGTCCGTGTCTCTCGTCTGTGTGTCTTATAAGGACACTCATCATTGGGTTTAGAGCCTGCCTGGATAACCCAGAATCATCTCATCTGGAAATTCTTAATGTAAGTACACCTGCAACTGCAAGTGGTAAAAATTTGGTATTTGGAAAAAAAAACAAACAACAAAAATAAACCAAATAAGGTAATATTCAAACGTTCCAGGGTGAGGACATGGACCGTCATTCTGTTGGGCCATCATTCAACCCACCACACGTCGTCTGAGCTTATTCCTGTCTTTGTAGTTACTTCCAGTACAGCGACTAACAGAAACACATAATTGCTTCCTTTTCAACCAGAACCACACGTTCGCAACAGGGACCATAAGTCCCCCAAAGGGAGAAGGGGATATTGGCTAATGAAAGAGGAAAGATTATTCTTTTTGTGGATAATAAACACATATGTACGTAGCATCTAAGCAAATGTACAGTATGTTTGTGATATTAAAATGTCATGATGGGGGCAATTAGGGGAAAAAAGTCTAAGAAGGCTCTGGAAATGGGAGGTGGGGATTGATAATAAAAAAAGAAAAGTTTGAGAAATACTGAGCTGGAATAGTATTCCTCAAAGATAGGGACCATGCCATATTCCTCCCTGTACGAGTCACATACACATGCCCACCCCCCATATACACACATGCACACATGTGCACAAACACACTTACCACCCCAATGGTACTAGCCCAAGGCTGAGCACAGTAGAGATGCCTAGAGGTATCAATGACAAACAAATTTGTCTTTCTTGTCCTTTTAAATGCTTCCTTTAAAGTGAAACTCTAGTGGCCAGGACAACACAGCAAAATCTGAACCCAGCCCCCTCCATTTCAACTGCTCTCTCTGCGTCTGCCCCACACCCAAATGACGGAAGCTTTCCGAATCATGGGCTTTAATAGGCATCTATTTTACAGCCTCAACTCACAAAATCTAACGGTTTGAAATATCACTGCCGCAGCCGTCGCTCCCTTCAGAACTCTACATATTTAAACAGAATTTCAGTTACTAGAAAAACTCATCTTTAGAGACAAAAGGGGGTGGGGGAGAACGGGACCGGGAAATGCACTGATTTAATGTTTTATCAAGAGGAAGAGAGTGTGGAGAGAGGCTTGCTCCACATCAAACGGGCTCCTGAGCAGTGAATTTAGCAAGGCAGAGAGCAGTGCAAATTGGAAGATTTAACAGCCTGAAGTTTAAACATCGTTTTTGTTTTCCCAGGCTCTAGATATTAATAACACTATTGCAAATTATAAGTCTTTTCTTTTTAGGAGATGGGGGAAATCAAATTTTGCATAAACCAACTGTTTGCAATTCCAAAGGCAGACATTTCCCAGCGCTCTGTCCTCAGTGCTGGCTCTCTTGGTCCCACGAATGGCGTTACCTCATTGTATTGGGCCCCTCCTTGGCTGCCCTGCATGAGGTCTGAAGCTTTCACTCCTCTGTCCTCCAGCATCTATTTCTCTTATTCCTTCCTACCCTGGTCCATCCCCTCGTAACTGTTCTCCTGAAATGCAGTCACTGATTAACTGGCCTCTTTGGTCTCAGCCTCTTTATTCTGCAATCTGTCCTGAATTCTTTCCTTGCATCTGTCTACTCAACTGTCTGTTTCATCATGACACTTCTCTGCTCAGGAATCTGCACTGGCTCCCTGCTGCCTGTAGAATAAAGCCCCAATTCCTCAGCTGTTTCCTGGTATGTGTTCCATGTCCCCTGCTTCTCTAGCCACGCGGGAATCTTCCCTGCCCCTGCTCACACACCCCTCTCATTCTCACGTCCAGGTCTCTACTCCTGCTGGGTCCTCTTTCCGAAATTCCTTCTCCTTCCCTTGCACTCATACTGCTCTCTCCTCTCCTTCAAGGGCCGGCTCAGATCCCACCTCTTTCACAAGCTGGGGACTCTCCAGCCCACACTGAGAATGGAGTTAGCACTGAACCCTGTTCTGCCCGAATACTTTGCACATACCATTCATCAAGGAGCTTCCTAACTGGTGCAGAAAAGAGATGATTTTACATGACTATTGTGTCTTTCACGGTTCCGTGCAAAATGGTAAGAGATACTGTTGAGGTCATTTTTCTCATTTATCATTAACCATTAGTAGAATTGCAATAAACACTAGTTATTAAGTATTTACTATAGATCAGTTTATATAGGAATTCATATCCTTTAATCCTCCCAAGTGGCCCTACATGGTAGTGAGATTTAAACTGGAAATATAGAGAAAAGGAGGAATCGTGCATTTATTTATCTAATTCCACCCTTATCCTTTACTCTATATAGAAAATTTAATAGTCGTTATCTCATTTGATCTCATTCCATCCCTTCATCAATAACCACGTATTTTAATCCTGTTTTGCCGATGATGGAACTAAGGCTCAGTGGGGTTAACAACTTGCTCAAGTGCACAGACTAGTGAGTGCAGAACTGAAAACCGAATTCCTACCTCTCTGACTCAAAAGTCGCTCTTTTCACACCATGCGGTAGCAGACAACCATTATGGCCATCTGCATCTGTAAAATGGGAAGCATCACTCTGTGTTTTCCCAACTTTGCTGTAAAATATAGACTGTGCTTGAAAATCTCTCCAGCATCGTATAGCTTTGTTCTAAATACCATTTGGCTGGGGCCTGCAAATCCATCCCCATCCTTCCTGGCTGCACAAAGCACTACAAAGCCAGGAAGCAAGCCGCACCTACCGAGACCTGTAAATGTCGCTTTCCAGCAGCAAACAGCCTGGTGCAACGCCATTTACTTCTGACATGACGGTGCGGAAACCGAGACAACCATGCCTGCCATTGTACAGTACTTGAAATGTATCTTGCAGTCTTATCACATAAAAGCATATTTAGAATGCACTTGATGTGCAATTGTGTGCGTGTGTATGTTAAATAAGCAAGGAGATGCATTTTCCTCTTCTCTTGATTAGAGTCGCCGCTAAAATATGGAGTCATAAGACTTAGAGCAACAATAACAGGAGAAATCAAATTCTACCCATCAATACACAGAGAACAAACCATTAGGAGAATGTTCAGTGATTTTAGGGAGGGAATAGTTCGCCTTTCTACCTCCTTCTCACTCCGAGTGCGGAGCCCGTGCTGTTATGCCCCTGTTACTGTCATCCCTTTCTTCTGCACATCCTTTCCATCTTTCCATTGGCAGAAGGAGCCACAGATACAGGAAAGGAAGTGTGGCCTAGGACAATAATTTTCTTAACTTTTTTTTTTTGGCAAAAAAAAAAAAAAAATCCTTTCTTCCCAAGTAAAATCTAATGTGGAAACAACATAAAACCAAGAGAATGATATTTTGTTATAGTTATTTATGAATTTTAATTTTTATTATCCACTTAATATAAATACAACCCAATGAGAAAGTTTTGATGAACACAAAACTAGACATTGGGATTATGGATGACAAGTGTAGTCGTATGTATCTCAGGATTCAATTTCTATATTTTCTTTTGGCTGCACGGGTATTAAGAAAACCCTAACCCAAGGAGATAAGAAATGGGATACATGCAGGTCTGAATTAAAATAAAGTAAAATAGAATAAAAAGCAAAAAAAAAAAATGGTATTGAACTACAATTGTACTAATCACTGATTTAGCTATAAGAATATCAAATATTTCGTAGAATACAGGGTGAGAAGCTTTATTCTGAAATCCACACAAAAACATGGTAGTCTAATAGCCCAACTTTACATGCTGGTGGGCTCTCACGTATTATCATTTGCTACATAAAACATTTCAATAGTGTGTGTAAGTGTGTGTTTATTGCAGATTGAAACAGAATAAAGTATTGTAAAATTATAAGAAGAATCAAATTAATGTGGACTTCTTAAATTAGTGGTTTCCACTGAATCTTAACATTATGGACAACACAATGTGCAAACACTGATTCTAAGGTATGAGGAGGCAGCTGGAGTGGGTCTGGGCCCAGTGGCCACTGGCCCAAATGTGGGCCACTGTACCAGTGTAAATCTCAGTGGGCCACACTTGGGGCAGCAAGACACCATAGACTCTCAAATGACCAAAGGATATAAAGCAAGTGCAATTTGTCCTTCAGCAAGACAAGGTGGTCCCAAGGCATCTTTGCTCAACTTGATTATGCCACTTCTTTAAAAGTAAGATGTAAGCCTCAGGGGACCCCCGATGCATGCACCAGCCTGTCTCAACCCTGAGTCTTGTCACACAAGTGTCTTCACACTCTAGCCCAGGCATTAACTCGTGCTGTGACCCCACTCAGGTCTGCGTCCCTTATTGTCCTCTGAATTTATCTTCTCATTGATCTTCATATTCTTTATTGTAGAAGCAACTTCTATGTTATTTCTTCTAAATATGTTTTCCTAACCCATCCTTACCATAATATCCAGGCAGAATTATTGTTGGAGTAGTTTTGTTCGTATATTATTACTATTACTAAAATTGCATTAGCCGTCACTTATTAAGTACTACTATAGTCCAGTTTACATAGGAATTTATGCCCTTTTATTCTCCCAAGCAACCCTGCATGGTAGAGATATTTTATTTACGCTATAGGCTCAGAACAGTTGTATAACCTACCCAGATGTCATGGACCAACAAGGGGCGAGGTAAAATTCAAACCCATGTGTGCTGACTGCAAGTGCTACCATATTTCCGCCTACAACACTGTTTTCTTTCTCTGAGCTTTTGTCTCTTAACTCTTTGTACATACTCCTGGGATAGCTTTATCAAGTTGGACGGCAAATAAGTTCTCATGTCATTTGTCTCCCTGTGGAACTCTGGGAACTTTTTGAAGTTACAAGCAGTATCTAAATCAGACCTTTGAGTCTAGCCTATAGTTGTAGCTCAAAAATTTGTTGAATTTAATCTAGATGAACAGAACCATGAAACTGGTAGCCAAAAGTAATACCCTCTCATCTATTCATCTGCCTCCAGGCAAAAAACTGCAGTCTATCCAGGACAAAAAATGTCCCTGCTTTTAATGAATACGACTAGGTTTTAGTCCTAAGACTGTTCCCGAGTCTAGATAAGCATTTCTCAAGGTGAGCTATTATTCAGGGGGATGAAATAGTGTTCCATGCCCCAAAATCTGTAGCAAATTCTGCATATTAAGCTAACCCTATCGGAAACAATAGCATTAGCCCATTAAAGACTCCAAGAAGTAAAAACCAATTAGCTCTGTATATTCTAGTATTTCTTAAACTTGTATGCACACCACACATTTTTTTTAGATAAAACCTATTAGTCAGTCCTTGAATCCAATGTTCTGTAGAATCCCCTTGCAAAAATTGGGTCTGGCCTAATCTTTTATTGATTGACAGCCTGCCATGTTGTGGAAAGGCTTTATGGTGGCCGAGTTATACTTCACTTTTCATCCATTTCTTTTCCATGTTCAGTAGGGAGCTGAGAACCATCTGTTTATTTCCCTTATGAACAAGAGGGCTCATTTTCCCAAACCTCGTTTCATCAGCAGAAGGCTCTCGGGGTCGTTTCACTTTCCATGCACATTTAGGATTTGTGGAATCAGGGTGATCCTGAGGGAAATTAAAGCCAGAAAAGCCCCCTCCATGTTAAACAATGAAAGTCCATTCAGGAATGAAGGGCTCAAACCCTGACTTCAACACTTCGCTTGAGCACTGCCCCTGGGGTGGGATTTTTCCCACCAATTTTTGGTAAGTAAATATAACATAGCATGCCATTCTCCCACAGAATTCACATAAGCTCATAGATTCTCCCAAATTAATTTATTTAAGTGATTTCCCTGGAGGTCAGAGAAAATTTATAGAAAGTCATGCATTATGGGACTGTCCACACAGACCTCCATTATGTGTATGTAATACACTGACGTGTACGTCAATGCGGTGACCTCATCAGAATAGAGTGTGTATACCATGGATTCCAAAGCCTTTCCTCCCACACCCTGCAGCCAACCCAACAGCAGGCCCTAAGGCTTGATCTTCAAATTGTATTCATAAATGGACTGCTGTCACCATCTCCATCATGGTCACCTTTGCCAAGCCACTCTCATCTCTTGATGACCATAGCAACAGCTTCCTAACTAGCCTCACTGTTTCCACCCCTGTTACCCTGCAGTCTATTGGCAGTTCTTAGAAACAGATGATTTTTTCAAAACTTAAATCAGACCATACCCCTCTGCTGCACCCAAGCACCATGGCTTTGTGGCACCTGTCTCAGAGTAAAAGCCAATGTCATCACAGAACTAGCAAGGACCTCTCTGGACTTGTCTTCATCCACTCACTGGGTTTACTCTGCCCCACTGGCTTTGGCCTTCTTGCTGGTCTCTGAGCATGCTGGGCGTGTTTCCACCTCGGGACTTTTGCACTTACTGTGGCTTAAGCCTGGCATGCTTGTTCCCCTCTAAGCGTGTGTGGCTTGCTTTCTCACCTCCTTCAAATCTTTGCCCAAGTGTTACCTTCTCAGATCTTAGCCTGACTATCAACTGCACCTCTGTCCTCACCAACCCTCACCCTCCTCCTCTGCTTTCTTGCCTTCTAAAGCAGGTATCACCTTCTAATATCCCTTATAGTTTTCCTGTTATTTTGCTTTATTTTTTTCCTGTCCCCTTCCTCTTCACACACACTAGAATATAAGCTTCATGAGGGCAGGGACATTTGTTGCTTTTACACCTACCTAAATCCCAGGAATGAAAGCATCTTAGGCCGTTAGAGATGAGTAAGAGTTTCGAGTGGATGGACAGGAACTTAGAGCAAGTGGGCACTTTGGAGATACCCAATCTGTATAGACATCCCTGGGGTTGGGCACAGGTAGTGATAGGGATTGATGAGTTATTGTTAATATTTCAAAAAATCTAATGCATCCCCCCATCCCTCAAGAGGCTACACAACAAACTAAAGAGTCACACTTGTTTGCTTTTAGTTTAAATTATCTTAGCTCAGTGTGTTAACGCTAGTTATATAAGTCTGATCAGAATCTCTGTCTACCAGTTACAAATGCCTTTGATTTTCAGACTTGGGGAAATGAATTAATTATCATGTAATACATGCAGATTAGTCGATGTTTTTGAAAACATGGACTCTGTGGTTGGGGGAGGAGTAATCAATGAGTGCAAGTCATTGATCTCCTTCAACCCTTTCGTGCATGATGAGGATTTTGAGGCTCTGGGAGAATTAGTGACTTTCTCAAGGTCACACAGCTAGCCCCTGGCAGAACAAGGGCTAGAACCCAGTCTTTGATTCCCAGCCCTGTGTTGGTAGGAGATCAAAGACACAGTTTGCCGTAGAGGAGACATATACACGCTGTATATAACATTTGCATAACATATTACTCCAAAGACGGAATCCCAGCTGAGATTCTCAGCAGGAGAATAACAATTACTTAATCAGGCTTCTATTTACGCTTTCATTGTGAAGGTTAGGTTAAGATTCACTGGCTTGATTAAGGGTGCTGCCTACACATGAAAGTGTTTACTGAGCTGAGCTCCCTGGAGTGAAATTCAAACAAACTTGTGACATCCAATGCACATTTTCATGTCCTGAAAGCCATGAATATCTTTATTGAGAGCCCAATCTTTTCCTTAAAACAAACAAATGGTTATCCTTAAGGACACACTATAAACTGAGTCTGCCAAGACACAAAGAGTCCTTCCTCTGTGCTGTTAGTGGCATTTCGTAGTTAGTTTTAGTCTTTAAACCTAATGAATATGAATATAGCTAGGTACACAAAATGAAAAGCTTCTGTGTATGCAAAAGCATTACCACGTGCATTATACTATTTGATCCTTGGAATAATCCTTCAGGGCTGGAAAAACATACATTATTATCTCTGTCTTAAGCCTAAGGAAGCCGAAAGCACTCAGGGGTTCAAGATCTGCCCAAGGTCTTCCAACTTGGTGAAGGAAAACGCTAGAGGGGCGGTCCTCACACACTGCACTGTCACCCAGGGCACAGGCTTTGTTATTGAGAGGGGGTGGCGGTAAGGACACAACACTGTGCTTCCCTGCCTCTCTCCCCCTGATGGCACCAGTGGTCTGAGACTCAAGCCAAAAGCAGGAAATGGTTTCTGATTTTACAGAGAAGGAAGGGGAATAGAAGAGACCCTCCCAGATCACCCACTAACATGTCGCTGAGCTGCTAGAAGGTGAGACTGAGCTCTGTTCTGGCGCTGCTGCCTGGTGTGCTTGGCTGGGACATCATGCTTAATGGCTGGGCTCTGCAGGCTCCCCTGGGAGCTGAGCTCTTGGTGGGCATGTGGCCTTGGGCCAGTCACTCCCCACTCTGAACCCCAGCTTCCTTATGGGTAACATGGGGCTAGCAGTTCTTACCTCGTGGCATTTTTATGACGATCAGATGAGATAAAGCACCCACGCAGCCTAGCTCTGTGTCTGACAAGCAATAGGACCCTCAAAAGTAAGAATCACTTATCTGTGTGGGTTCAAAATTCCATTCATCAACTATGCACTGAGGATTCCCTATACCCCCGGCTCTGCATTAGGCTGTGTAGGAAGGAAGCAGAAATACATTCTTCTTGCTGAAGATTGGTTACACACATTGACAATCCAAGACTTAAAAGTTACTGACAAGGTACTGCTGTTTTCCAAAAGATTGCAGGAAAAAGGTCACTGGGTGATTGAAGTTTCGGTAAGTGATGTTAGCATTCTCGGCAGTGTAAGAAGCAAGTAGGGGAGATATCTGAGGTCAGTAGGGCCTGACACCCCAACTTCTATCCCCAAATCACCCAATCTGATCCTGGAGGTGAGTGAGAACAGGTTCCTCTTTGCACACTTTCCACCTGCCCTTTTGTTCCCAGTTCCTGGCAGTGCCAAGAAAAGATCCTTCCAGACATTCCTCACTGTCCTCCCTCTCATTTTCTCTCTGTGCCCAGGTCCCCAGGACCCCTCGGTCCCACCCGAGCTCCCTGCTCTGCCACAGTGTTCAGGTCTCAGGCACAAGCTCTGTCTCCCCGGCTCGCGCTTTTCCTCTCCCTTCTCCGGGAACTGAAGTTCCTTTAAACAGACAAGCAATCCCTGGTGTGTGATCCACACTCGACTCCGTGTTGCACAACACCCGCCGACGTACAGTAGCAGGCAGCTTGATAATGGACATATTTAAGCTGATTGCCACTGGAGATAAGTGATGTCTCTGAATGGATGCACTTTTGTTAAACTTCTGAAGGCAGAGGGGATGGAAAAAGTTTTATTATTTTTTCCCTTTTTTTTTTTTTTTTTTTAAAGAAAAGCAGCCGTTGTGAGAATGGCTACACCTCCCCCAAGATTCTCATTTCAGATTAGGCTATCAGGTGTACAGTGCGACGGAGGCTTCCGCTTCAGCTGGAGTCTCTGTTTGATAGTCAAGCCTTTCACAAGATCCTTCCCGAATGCTGACACTCCTCGCTGGCTGGCTGGCTGTGTCCTTGAGGACAGCTCTATTAAACATGGGCTTCTCTCCCATCTCCTCAACTCCACCCCTTTCCTTCTCTCTCTTCTCTTCTCTCTCATTTTTTCTGCAACCTGTTTCCTCCTCCCCTCATCCCACCCTCCCTCACCTCCTCTTGTGCTGCCTTTCTGTGTCCCCAGGGCTCTCTCCTCCCTGCTCCTAGCACCTCCCTTTTCTGCACCCCTGGGGAAGCCAAGCCTGGGGAAGGCTGTTAGAGTTCCAGGACTGTGAGCATCATCTCTGTAGAGCAAGAAAGCTTGGCAAGATCACACAGCTTTTGTTATTTGCTCCCCAAGAGCTAAATCTGGGGAGGGAGGAGGCAGCAGGACAGAGAAGAGCTCAGTAGGCTGCCGAGGCTGGGACTTGGGGAGAATTTAGCGAGAATCAGCTGAGTCGGGGAGAAGGGAAGGGGAGCTGAGAAACAAAGTGGAGATGTTGGCAACCACAGCCTGACTTTGGAGCAAGAAAGAGGGAAAATTCATTAGTCACAGATCGAGCTGCTCTCTAGCCAGTTACCACTGTTTAGAGACAAAGGTGGCAAGGAGAAAGTGAGGCACCAATCAATCCCGTAAAGGGACCACTTGCTGACATCTAATACCGGGGTAAGTGGCAGTAGGAGACAGGTGATGACCGCCTTCCCACGGGTTCTTTAGGCAGAGAACAGAGCAGAGCATCTTTATAAACACATTACACCTCATGGGGAGCAGGGAGAAATTCAATTAGGTTTGAATGAGAAAGGTAACTTGAATATCAATTAATTGCCTAATTGAAGATAATGGAGACCTGGGGGCACCCTGCCAGGTTGATTCCCACACCCAAATCCAGAGATTTTCCCAGAGATTAAAGACGCAATTTAATTACACATTTCTATTAGATTAGACGCTGATTGCATTTGTCGGCTCTGAGTTAATTACATAGTTAATTACACAGCCAATAACTCCCCTTTTCTAATAACCCTGCTGGATGTGGCTGGGGCTGCAGAGGGGGGAGTCCTGCTCCTGTAATGGGAGCAAGGGGAGCCCGAGGTGGTGGCAGCCCACCTTCAACAAGGGGACACCAAATACTAATAGGGAATTATTCTAATTGTCCCTTGTTCTCGAGGAACAGTAAATTATTCTACTAACATTTACCATTGTATTCATTCATTATCTAAGGGCATTTGGGAGTGAAGGGCTTGTGAGGCCTCCCCTGTGGCACAAGCAAGGCTGCACTAACTGGGACTGCCTTCCCTCCGGTGTCACACTCTCCCGGGCTCCCCTCGTCCTTGACACACCCTGGGACTGAACTTTGCACTGGCCAAAGTGCTTTCCACTGCCCCATCCTTTCTGATTGTAAACTAAGCCAAAACTAGTTAAGGAACTTGCTTAAAGGAAGACCACTAGTGTTCTTGGTAGAATTCACGGGGAGAGCTATTCTAGGACCTGCGGGCAGGGGAGTCCAAAACGCAGGGCCCCCAGGACCCTGACTGCCACAAAGCACCTCATGTGACCAGTGTATAAGGGGCCTGTGGAACATGGTTCTGTATGTGCCTGGCAAGTGTCTCAGTAATTCAGACATGCACAGGGACTGCTCACCGACCCTCTCCTTCTCTTATTTGAGGAGTTGTCCTGAAAGTGAGCTGATTGCTGCTGCCTAGAGGAGAGGTTGGTAGGGAGGGGACAGGCAGGTACCCTATGGAGGTGGGGCAGGGGCCAGGATCTTGGAGGGCCTCTCAACCAAGAAGATGAGGCATTCAGCGGGAACAATGGAGAATAACTAGGAGGAGGAGGAGGTGGCAGGTCTGTTTCCCAGGAGACAGCCTCCCTGCTCTATTCCCTGCATCCTCTCTGTCCATCATTCACCCTCCCTCGAGAAGCACCAGGCCTTGCACCCCAGGGCCACTGGATGCTATTCAAAGCCAGGAGCCCTTCTTCCTCTCTGATCTGCTGATGGACCTGTGGCCTTGGTCAAGGTCAACAGTGGACCTTGCTCAACCATGGTGGGAGGCTTTGGACAGCTCTTTCTTGGAGAGAATTAGGCTAAAACAAACACTGGAGTAACAATAAAGGGAAAGGAAGTGAGGAAGAAAGGAGGGTGGGAGGACAGGAGGACACCAAGGACAGACAGCATTTTTCTTTATTAGTGATGGCATTCATAAGAGGGCGGGAATTGGCTGGAGCCTCCTGAGCTTGCAAACAAGATTTTCAAAGGTATTATTATCTCATTCGGGCCTGCATCCGTTTCTTGGATGAGGAAACCGAGGCTTCAACATATTAAGTGACTTGTTCAAGATCACATGGGCAGTTCTGGTAAAAGCGAGTCTCAGACGTCTGCATCCAAGTCCCATGTCCTCTCCGTTGCGTGGTGGGGGGGTGGATGTGTTGCCCAGGCGCTGAGTGTCAGTGTGGATTTGTTTTTAAAGAACCAGCTTGCAGCAGTCCGGCACCTCCCACAGCCACATCAGAAGGCTCTGTCACCTCAGCCCCAGTCTGACTCTGCTTCTTCCCAAAGGAAAGTGACTCCTGCCTGTGATGACGATGTCTCGCGTCAGTGCATGGATGCGGGAGGGTGGGTTGGTGATGGTGGCGGCCATTGGGATGACAGTGGGAGCTGGCTCAAGGCCAGCATCAGAGACAGCTGAGAGGTCAGCAGGGCAAAGGATAAAGAGAAGAATTGCTGCTCCTCTCCTCCCACCGTGACTCAGATTGCAGTGTCGGGAGGGAAATGTCCTGAGAGGCTGAAGAAACAAGGTGGCATGTGTAAGGACTTAATTACAGCTGCTCTCATCCCTGCAGCCTGAAACGCCCAACAGTGTTCTCTGGAGCCTGGATTTTTCACTGAACGGTGGAGAAAGACCAGAGGGAGGGATTGGTGATGGCTTCCCATGTGTGCTCTCGCCAGGGCCATGAGCCCCTGCCACCCACTCTATTATTTATCATCTGGAGAGCTCTTCACACATGTCAAGGGTTTTGTTGTCTTCTACTCGCCTCCAGCTCCGGCAGTTCCAGGAGTGAGGTCAGTTCCGTGTCAGGGATGGGACAAACAAAGGCACAGACTGAATGACTTGGAAAACAGCAGCTCAAAGTTTGTAATGTCTGAACACATTTCTCAAGCACCGACTATGTACCATGGCCCAAACAGATGACTCAAATGTCCTTTATGACGTGTGGAGGTGTGTGTGCACACGAGCATGCTAACAACCCTTCAACCTCAGTAGCTTCAAACAGCAAAAGTTTACCTATTTGGTCACTTTATTTACCCATGGCAGGTGTCTGGGTCCATTCTCCTCACTTCAGAACCCAGATATTCCACTGTTTGAAATATTGCTGGCCACGGTGGTAGACAGAGAACTTGGAGAAACGCATATTGGTTCTTAACGTTTCCATCTAGGATGTTCACAGGTCACTTTGCTCACATGCCATCGGCCATACCTAACTCTA
This sequence comes from Eulemur rufifrons, assembly GCF_041146395.1. Taxonomy (NCBI): domain Eukaryota; kingdom Metazoa; phylum Chordata; class Mammalia; order Primates; family Lemuridae; genus Eulemur; species Eulemur rufifrons. The sequence goes on from NC_090994.1 coordinate 9,683,935, forward strand.
AGGACCCAGGGAAGTGCAGTCCTACAACGTGCCCAGAGGAAAGATCAGGCGTATTTGTGACTAGTCCTGATAACTATCAAAGGGGTGTGTAGAATCATGGAATGTTAGAGACAAAAGAACCTAAAAGATCATCCAGTGATCTTTCTTAATTTATTGAAGACCAAGGTTCAGAAAGGAAATGATTTGGCCAAATTTATGGCTCTCTCTCTTGCTCCTCCCTTGCTTAAAACTCTCAGTGGTCTCCATCACTCTCAAGGAACAAATCCTCCATCTGACCCGAGGTTGTCCACCAGGGTCAGCCCTTGTCTGTTCCTCCAGCCTAAATCCTTCCTGTACTCCTTGCTCTCTACTCTGAGCACACCAGCCTCTTCTCGATCCTCATACATGTATGATCCTCCTCAGTTCTTCCCATTCTCTCCTCTATCCTCATCCCTTGCCCCTTCCCCTGGTGGGCTTTTATCTCTCCTTTCTCATTTCAGCCCAAATATCACTCCCCCCAGGAAGCCTCCTCAAATTCCCAAACTAAATTTGGCTCACTCATAGGTGTTTATACTCTTATCAGAGTTTGTATTTGGATATCACAGGAGAGTCCTCCTTACCAGCAAGTTTGCAACCTGCATGAATGCAGGGATGGGGCCGTGTTTGTACATTCACCTTTCTGTGACAAGGTCTACGGACAGAGATCTTGACATTTATTTGATCCTGTTTCTTAAACATGCATGCATGTTTAAGTACCATGGATTGAGTACCATGCCACACTTGTATCTAACTGAGGATGCACACAGCAGAGACGAGTGGAAATAACATGGTTGTGGACGCCACTGAGCCATGAGCCGATAGAAGGGAGGGGAAAGGCTTTTCAGCATCTCCAGCACTTACCAGTGTCTGGCACCTGGTAGGTATGTTTGCTGTTGAGAAGGTAAAGGAATTTTTTATCTAAGGAACATGAGCCCCTTTCAAATTATCAGGCCCAGAGATTAAAATGAGATGGCACTTCTCTCTCTAGACCACCAACGGCCATAAATTAACCTAACCTTGCCATGTCTGGACACCGTAATTCATACCCTACAGTTCAACGATGTATAGCCAATTGCCAATCAATGTTATTTCTGTAAACCAATGAGAATTCCTGACAAACAACTTGTCATCACCCCTTCTGCTGATTCACTGAATCACCTTTTTTTTTTCCTTTAAACATTTAAGCTTCTCCTTTGTTCTCCAAGGCACTTCTCAAAGTAGCTTGGAAGTATTTCCAGGCTACAGTCCTCAAACTTGGCCTAAATAAACTCTCTACCTATATTAATTTTGCCTCAGTTTCTTTCTTTAACTCAACACTGTTGTCATTGCAATCCAGAAAAATGAAATCCCTGAGGCAGGTATTGAGGAGCGTGGGGTGTTGCCCTCGCAAACGCTGTGGGGCTGTGGTCACGCATGTGGCAGGTGCACGCCTGGTGCTAGCGTGAGCTATTGTGCACACTACCTACTTGACAGACCTGAAAGCTTCACCACTCTACTCCTTTGAGCTAAACTCTGATGGATTGCAAGTGAATTAGCTAGTATATTGCAGGTGGTTAGTTGATTTGGATAACCATTAAGGCTTTGGATTGCCATTAATTTTTTATCACCCATTATGACCTTGGTGTGAATTACTAATCACAGACCAGGACCCTGAGATGCTATGGAGCTGGGAGGAGGAAACCAGAGGGAACCTGGGCATGCTTGATTTGGGAGGAGGCTTCCTAAATACCTAGGGCAGGGGGAGAAGAGAAGGGAGGAGGATAGGCTGGGGGATCATAGACACCAAGCATGGCCCCCCTTTCACCATCTTCATAGGCTCAGTCTAAGTCGGGAGTTAGTGCCTATTTTGCAATGTTGGAACACACAGAGTGTGATCAAACAGATTTCAAATCTTACCCTGCTGGTAAGAACAGTGAATTTCTCTCCTTGAATCACCTTCTACAGTCCTTTGTTGGGGTGGGAAGTAGACAGCATTTACTTTGAGCTTCTCATCTGTCCTTCCAGCTTCCTCACCTCTCTCCCCATAGATCTTCAACCATGTCGCCCATGGAAAGGTACCTGGTGCTTTCAGGTGCCTCATAATTAATCCCACCTTCCAAACACATCTCCCTTACTATCTCTTGTGCGCAGAGTGTAATGATTAATTTTAAGCATCAACATGACTGAGCAGCAGGGTGCCAAGGTATGTAGTTAAATAGGTATTTCTGGGTGTGTCCGTGAGGGTTTCTGGATGAGATTAACATTTGAATTGTTAGATTGAATAAAGCAGATTGCCCTCCCCAATGTGGGTGGACCTTAGCCAATCCTTTAAAAGCTCGAATAGAATAAAAGGCTCAGTAGGAAGGAATTCTTTTTCACTGCTTCACTGTCTCTGAGCTAGGACATCAGTCTTCTTCTTTTGAACTATGACTAGAGCTGGAACCTGCACTCCAGCTTGCCTGGTTCTCAGGTCTTTGGACTCAGACTGGAACTTACACCATCAGCAATGCTATGTGTTCAGCTCATTGACTGCAAATCATAGAGTTTTCAGCCTCTATAACAGTATGACTCAATCTCTCCCTCTCTTGCTCTTCCTCGCTAATCCCGTGTGTGTGTGTGTGTGTGTGTGTGTGTGTGTTATATCTCCTATTGGTTCTGTTTATCTGGAGAACCAGCAAGCCACCAGGCTGACCCAGCCTCTTTCCTAACCCCGATAGTAGTGTCTGGTTGTTTTCAATCCACAGACTTAACCAGTGATAGATCTCTAACCAAACTGGCATCAAATCAGTCTTGTGATGGTTGTAATCTAGCTTGGATGCATCAATTTCCCAGTGACTTGAGGTTTTTCATCTACCACATCAAAGATTTCCTTCCTTCCAGGCTTATATCCTATTTCTCTTATGGTTCAATTGCCTAACTTGGACCGTATATTTAGTGTCCTCATGCTTGGGTTTCTGATCCCTACTTTTAGAATTCCTCAGTGCCTATGTCCTAGTCCTAAACCTGGGCTAATACATGCTCTACTTCTGCTTTAAGAGGTAGGCTCAGTGGGATTTTTCTACATGGTTCTTCTGCAAATAATGCTCACATCCTTCTTGAGTTGTTTTCTTGGACTGACATCTGGCTTCAACCCTATCTTTATCCTGGTTGCAAGCCTAGAATAACCAATCCCTGGTCAATCCTCCATTTCTACCTGACTCCACTTGGCACAAGCCTGGAGAGTTGCCCGGCTCCCCTGTCTAGTGCAGCCAGAGCCCGGCTTTTTCCATGCATTGTCAAGTTGGGACTGGGTTCAGGGAAGTCTCATTGTCTTAGTTAATTATATTTTTGGAAGGCTTGAAGGAAGATGTAGATTTGGTTGAGGAGGGTTAGTTACCTTGGGAGAAAGCTCAGGGGTGAGATTGGTGTTTTGTTCTTTTGTTTATTTTGTTAGCATTTTTGTTATTGGCTGTAATCAAACACAGTAAAATGCAAAGATCTTAAATGTACAGTTCAATTAATTTTGTCCTGTCTATATATCTATCATTCATCTATCTATCTCCGTGTGACCAATGCCTCAGTCAAGACATGGAGTAGTCCCATCGCCCTAAAAACTCCCATCTTGCCCTTTCTGGTCTCTCTCCTTTCTCTCCACAACCAAAAGGCAATCACTATTCTAGTTTCTACTTTCATATACCAGTTTTGCTTGTTGTCAAACTTCATGTAAATTGTATTGCACATATATACACTTGTGCATCTGGCTTCTTTTATTCAATTATGATGCTTTGCAGATGTATGCATGTTGTGTGTATCGTCAGTCCATTTTTAATGGCTGAGTCATATTCTATTAGATGAGTATATCACAATTTAATTATCCATTCACCTGTTATGGACATTTGGATGATTTCCAATCTTTTACTATTATGAATGACACTGAAAGAAATGCTCTTGTACAAGTCCTTTTGTGCATGTATGCTTTTACTTATTTTCGGTAGACACCGAGAAGTAGAATTACAATTCCCAAATGGTTTGCCACAGTGGTTGTACCATTTTATACCTCCACCAGCAATGTACATAATATATTCAGTTTCCTAGCACTTTCTTTAACATTTGAAATGATTAATTTTAGTCATGTTAGCAAGTGCGTAGTAGAATCTCATTTTGCTTTTTAATTTTCATTTCACAGATTAAAAATGCTGAGCATCTTTTTATGTGTTTCTTGACTAATGGTACATCCTTTTGTGAATGTTTGTTCATATTTTTTATCTATTCTTATTAGGTTATTTATCTTTTTATTACTGGTTTGTAGGAATATTTTATATATTCTAGATAAATGGCCTGGATTACATCTTTTTTCTCCTAGTCTGTGGCTTCTCCTTTCATTTTGCTTATTTTTAAATGTTTTTTTGTTTGTTTATTTTTCTTTTCAGTTTTAAATTGTCTCTTTTGTTGAGAAAAAAAATTTAATTTTATAAAATTTAGTTTATTTTTTATTTTTCCTTTATGAGCTTTTATCTCTGTTTAAGAAATCTTTGTCTACCACCACATTACAAATGTATTATCCTATATTCTTGTCTAGGAGCTTTATAGTTTTTGCTTTTTTATAATTCATCTATAATCTATCTCAAGTTAAGTTTTTTGTATAATGTGTGATCTAAGTCAAAGTCATTTTTTCCTTTTACAGATATCAAATTGACTCAGTGCCATTCATTACAAAAGACTTTTCTTTCCTCCATTGAATTTCATTAGTACTTTTGTTAAAAATCATTTGACCTCTTATGCATGAGTCTATTTCTGTTTCACTGATCAATTTGCCTATACAAATGTTTGTATCTCATTGTGATGATTATTGTAGCATATTAGTCATTCTTAAAATCAGGTGGTGTTCATCCTCCAGCTGTGTTCTTTTTCATGAATGTCTTGGCTATTACTTTGCATTTTTATATAAATTTTTATATCAGATTATCCATTTCCATAAAAATATTTTCTAGGATTTTGCTGGGCATTGTGTTGAATCTACAAGTCAATCTGCAGACAATTGATATTTTTACAATGTATCTTTCATCTCATGAGCATGATATATCTTTCCATTTACTTAAGTCTTATTTCATTTCTCTCAGTAACATTTTGTTGTTTTCTCTATAGAAGTCTTTTACATCTTTTGTTAAATTCTATTTTAGTAGTTTTATGTTTTTGATGCTTTATAAATGCTATTGCTCTTTAATTTTTTTCTCTATTGTTGGTTGCTAGTGTATAAAAACACTATTAGCTTCTGTGTATTGATCTTATATTCCCAGACCTGCTGAAATCATGTATTAGATCCAGTAATACATATTTTTGTTTTGTTTTACTCTGTTTGGAGATTATTTTGGATTTCATATATATAGAGAGATATATAGATAGATAGATAGATTCCTGGTCACCTTATCCTTTGCCCTCTGGCTTCCCATTGGTTGGCCAATGGAAAGCACCAGCAGGAGATCAGAGGTTGGGAGCAGGTTAAGATCAGGATATTTTTCTCTGGGCTCCCGCCCTGCCGCATCACTGCTGGTTGGCCCCTTCCTTTTACCAAAGCCACAGCTTTTGTTGGATGGCTTCTCCAGGCAGCTACCCTTCTAAGATTCTGCTAGCCACCCACCTGTTTACTCAGGCTCAAGGGTGGCAGAGGCTCATCTGAGCTCCTAGAATAGGGACGCTGAAATTTCCCTTCATTGTTTTTTTAAGCCATGCCCAGATCTTTGTAAATGTCCCTGTATTAAATTCTATTAAAATTTGTAAAGAATGCCACTCATTTCCTGATGAGATCTGACACTGGCCTGGGCTCCTGGGAACTGTTCTTGAAACTCTGACAAATACAAGAAAGGTATAAAATATGGTCTTTTTCTGCAATCCAGAGGTAGGGAATGATTTGTAATAAAGACGTTGCAAAGCACTAGAACAACATTTGAGCCTCAAGGTTTTTTTTTTCAGCTGTGAAATGAGGGTTGGAACTCCAAACACACTTTCAGGGATTCCACAAAGGAAGAAAATACTGTCTGCCAATTTTTTTTTAAATATCACTAATCATCTTTATCACTATCTCCCTGGTAGTTTATTAAACATATAAAAGATTTTCAAGGTAGTTTCTGGCTCCAAGACAATAAGACCGCTGACATCATAATAAAGTGCTAGATTAAATGTAATGTGCTAGGAACAGCCAAAGAGAGGAGAAAGCAGAGCTGGCGTAACACTGTCACCGATGGTGCCAATGAGGAGATGGGCACAAGAAGCTTCATGTGAGGCTGGGTGGCTTGAGATACCAAGAAAACAGAGGGAGGAAGGTGGCCCCAGTTAAGTCAAGGCTATAAATTAAAACAAGACCCAAAGGGAAGCCTGGTGGGTGACAAGGAGGCAATGGAAAGGCTAAAGTGATGGATCCCCTGGAACTAGATTTCAGGATCCTCCAACGCCAGGGCAACCTGATAGGCACAGTGGTCCTGTTGTCCAGGGTCAGGCAGGAAAAACAAGCCATTCTACGAGTCTAAGATGCTAAGATCATCTCTTTCCTTCTGACATAGAGTTTTCTTTCATAGTGTATACGGTGAGCTCAGATAGGAATAATATGAGGTCACATCTCGTGCATTCCCATCAAAGCCAAGGAGACCCTACAGAAGACCAGGCTCCCAGATGGATGAGTTATTTTTTACCAAACCCAGTTTTGGAAGCCATGGCTTGGAGGGGGATCTCAACATTGGGCTGATTTTTCAGATCGGTAACATTCCTAGGGCCCAGATCTATCATTTATTAATAGAAAGACCCTTCTTATCTCTACCCATTTCCTAGAAGAGGATTCCCAAAGCAGAGAGGTTCCCATGATGGAGTGATTTGGTGACTGTTTACACATTTGCACAATTAACATGCCTTTTAGGCATAAATAGCAATCAGCCCAGGGAAATACATGATTAAGTAGCAGGCAATGTGCAGTGGGTCTTAAAAGGGCTGCCAGAGAAGGGTTAAGCCTGTCCTTGTGCCACACCAAATGTAGTAACAGCAGCACCAGACAGTGGCCTGCTGACTAGCCGCGCTCCCAGAATGCAGCGGGGAGGCCAGCACTGTGGAGCTATTCCCAGGTGACACTGTTTGAATGTCATTTAAAGTTCACTTTCATTATTTTAATTGTCACTGTAAAAATTTCCCATTCAGGACTGATTATGTTCTAAGAGAAATCAGAACTTAAATTCCAATCAATCATAATTGAACGTGTTGTTGCAAGTGGCGTATAAAGCTGTGCCTCGGATGTGATTAAGACAAGTATTAGTTACTTGTGAAAAGCTGCAGGGAGATTTAGGAGAGAGCAGGATTAATCCTGAATAATTTACATGGCCAAAGCTATCAGACAAGGAACGCAAGTGCTTTATGGGCGCCTCCGCGTGCTCAGGGAAGGGCGGGGTGGCCGCCTGGAGCTCAGTGAGGGAGCAGCAGGCACAGGGACGACATGAGGCATCTGTCTTGCATGGAGGCCTGAGCTCCTTCAGGCGACCTGGGATCTGGTCTTGGATCTTTCTTGCTACTGGCTAAGTTTAGGGAAGGCGCTTCAATTCTTTGAGTCTCACTTTCTCCCTGTGTAAAATGTCTGCCCTGGACATTTCAGAACAATTTATGGTTTAAATAAGATAATATAAAAGCACCTTGTAATCTCTAAAGTGCTCTTAAGTGCTAACTTAAATTGTTATCAAATGTTGGCTACACAGCAGGGATGGACCTCACAGGTGCAGAGGTGGCCAGGCTAAGTACCATCAAGGTGGAAAGAGGATGACATGAGTGTGACCGTCAGGGAGCCAGCACAAGGCTGTGTCTCATTGAGAAGGGTCTCCAGGCACCAAGGCCACAGTCCCAGCACAAAGGGGGTCTCCATCCTCCCTCCCCTGCACAGATCTGGTTGTGCACAAGGACACCAGGCTTAGGGGACTAGCTTCAGCTCCTTTCCCTGCACAGAATCGGGCGTCACAGAACCGGCACAGAACTCAGTCCCTTGAACAGAGGGGGCATTCAACTCACAGGCTGTGGAGTTGGGCAGATCAATTTGTTCCATTGCTTAATCTCTGAAGCCCAATATTTAGATCTCAAAAATAGGGATTACAGCTACCCCATGGGGCTGTAGAAAGGATAAATACAGTATGTGACAAATCGTAAGCTCTCACAAATGGTAGCAATCACTGCGACTTTTGACCCGTCAACACAATTTGAGGATTTGTCTGAGGATTTCGAAATGGAAGCCAAAGAACAGTGTCCCTGGTTCCTGCTTCCCAGAAGATTTCTGAGTGATGTAACAGCCACAGGGTTGCAGTCCCTTGGTGTCTGAACTCCTAGACGTGTGTGGGGAGGGTGACAATCTGTAAATAGCTCTGGCTTCTCCTGCTGCAACCTAGTGTCAGTGGCTGTTCTCACGGCAGGAGACAGGACAGAGAGCAGGAAGTGACTCTTCCCTGCCTGGGAAGCACCAACAGCCTTTGGTGGTTCTAGAACCTCCCAGAAAGACGAAGACCCCCACGTCTCCCCCCGACACACATATTAATACAAACCAATTTTCTTGGAAAGAGAAGTCAGGGGAACTTGCAGGCACCTAATAAAGGTCTCTGCAAACAATGTTTCTCCATTTGAAAAATAAACCATGTCTTTAAATGCATTAACTCTGTGGGGAAATAAATGTAATAAACCAAATTCAATCCCTGACAACATTTGTTTTCTTATCTATGTAAAATCAATATACTTGTTGCAATTATGTCTTTCAATAAATCCTCCCAAAGTCTTATTTTCTCATAAGATTTCCTGCCGCACTCAGATTCATTGCGTTCATTTTCCATCTAGAAGAAATTGTTTCTTGCATTTTCGGGCCATCCGGTTTCCTTGAAGGATGCTGTACCCTGCCCTCCACCCCTCTGAGCTGCGGATCTCTTCTGCGAGGGCCATTTAGGCAACAATTACTTTAATTGGATTGCGGTGTGTGGCTGCGGTCTGCGCTGATGGGAATAGCCCTCTTTGGTGCAGGGGTGAATTTTCCAGCCAGGGCTGGCCTCTGTCTGCTGCTGCTGTCCTGGGAGGGCAGCTGGAGACACTGCAGATCTTTCCCCGCCCGAACATGAGCACGTGGCTGTTTTATTAGGGAATTGATGGTGCAACCGCAGTGAATTCTTCAAATAGGAATATTTATTTTATTTTTTAATGGTTGTCTGTGCACTCGTGGGCCTGCTATTCCTGCCAAGCTTAGAGGGGATGAATCACAGCCTGCGAGAGCCCAGAGATTCCTAGAGAAGGCCAGTGCACCCATCCGCCTGGCCCCGTTGTGGTGGGGACCCAATGAGTAAGGGACAACGCCAGCACCTCCCCGATGCCTGTACATAGTAGGGCCTCACTGGGAGGTTGCTTCCCTCTCTCTCATTGCAGAGAGCAGGAAAGGGAGTTCAGAGAGGGTAAGTGACCTCCCCCAGGGAGCCAGCCCTGAACTTGGGTTTGTGGCTCCCTAGGCAAGGTGCATGTGGCTGCTCCGACACTGGTCTCCAGGGAGCTTCATCGCTTTCCCTTCTCTCCTTCCGTCTCAGGTCAGTTTGCAGAGCTCACCTGTCATACTTCTGTATCTCAGTGTCTCACACATTCTTTCCGGCTCTGTTCTCAGGGTTTCTTCGGTTTCTGCATAGGTCCCTTCTTCCCCCCACCTCCTCTTACTCCCTCCTCTCCCAGGGACCTGACCTAGTCTCAGAGGAGGAGGCTGGAGCTGGCCTGGCCCTCCCCACCTGCATGGCCCACCTATCTGCTGTGCTCAGGGCACCCTGCAAATCAGCTGCTTCTTTCAATGATGCCACTGAGTGACAGCAAAGCCACCAAGGCAGCACTTGAAACGTCCACCTCTTACCAACTGCCCTTTGCTGTGACCAGACAGGAAAAGGCCATCAGCCAGGAGAAGTCGGGACAGCGGGGCACAACATGACGGGCGGAGGAGACAGGAGATGAATGAGCTGCCAGAGACACTGAAGAGACAGGAGACTTTAACTTATTTATTAAGCTAAATTATTTACATTAAGGAGTCAGCTACTCTGAGTAATTTAGCTCAAACTCCAAGTCCAAACACTGTTTTGAATAGGAATGGGTGACCCTAACCAAAAACAAAAACACCAAACTTTAAATAAATAAAAAAGAAAGAACTTGCTCAACACTTCCTGGTAGAGCTCTGCACCTCTGAACAGGGGATTGGCAGAGAAAGGGGCTCTGACGGGGACCTTCCCTGGGCTGGGCTGGCTGCCCTCCACTTCCATCTGCTGGTTGGTTGGGTCTGACTCGGGCTGCAGTGGGCTGCTAAGCCACCAGGTTAAAGGAGACCAAGGGGTGGCTTCCCGAGATGTGACCAGAGGCTGCAGAGGAGTCAAGTCATGTCCTGCAGAGATGAGTGGATCTCAATTCAATATTTCTAAAATCCCAGGTGGGCTACTCCCCCCGAAACAGGAATTTGGTAATTATCACTAGGCGGACATTTGCTATTCAACTCTTTTCAATTATTCACCAGCAGAAAAGGCCAGGCATGCATGGAAACCCAAGCACAGCGGTTAGTCAGGTCTTCCCCAGCATGAGAGGCCCCAGAATTCGCTAAAGATAGGACAACATGAAGGCACAGCTGTCCCTCCCGCAAAACTCACCCTGGCCTCTATGTCCCCCACCAGACAAGGCGGGCTCAGTTTAGATGGAAAGTTCACCATCTTTCTCCACTTGCAATAAGGAAATGGTCATTTTACTATCGCTTGAATGTCCTTTGAAAACTTAACTTCCTATTAAATTAAAGAATAAATATTTTCCCTGGAGCAAGTCCTGTGTCTTCCAACACGGTAGGGAAGGCCCCAGGCTCCCAGGCTTTGGAACTAGACAGATGTGGTGGGATTTTTGACTCTCGTTAGTAGCTGAATGACCTGAAGATGTTATGGCCTCCATTTCCACATCAGTATAATGGGGATAACAACGTCTACTTCACAAGGTTGGTTTTAGAACTAGTGTGTAGAAGAGTTCTCATATAGTTAGCAGTCGATATAGTGGTGAAGATTACTATTGTTCATGCTTCCTCTCTTGGTTCACATTGTTCTCTATTTGCAGGTGCAATGCTTTATGAATATTTGGCTGTCCTTACCAGCTAGTGGAAGAAGGAAAAAACACTTTTAAATTCAGAAAAGCAACAAGTCTTTCTATTTTTTTTCTATACTTCTCACAAGGACCTATCTAGTACAGCACCCACTATCTCCCTGGTGGTCTATCAAAATTGTTCTTGTATTAGGTCATTAAATATGAAATGTCCGATTTCCAATCAAAAGTTTAGTTTATTATATCTCAAACAGGAAGCAGTACAATTAATCAAAGTGTGCACCTAAACTGACAACACAGTTTTGCCATCTTAATGGTAGCTTGTTTATGCCAGCATCGAATAAGCCTGGAGAGCGAGTGGCAATGAAATCATGAGAGGTGTTTTCCACAGCTTCTTGAGAATGGAGTATTTTTCCTTGCAAGAAGTGGTGCAAAGCCTCGAAGAAGTGGCAGTCAGTTGGTGCAAGGTCTGGTGAATACAGTGGATGACAGAGAGTTTCCAAGTCCAGCTTCTGTAGTTTGAGCAGCACTGTTTGTTCAACATGTGGTCCAGTGTTGTCTTGCAAGAGGATTGGCCTGCCTCTATTGACCAATCTCTGCTGCTTAATTGCAAGCATCCTCATCATTTCATCCAAGTCGTTGCAGTAGACAGCCACTATAATGGACTGACCAGGTGTCATGAAGCTATAGTGGATAATACCAGCACTGGACCACCAAAGAGACACCATTAGCTTTCTTTGATGAATATTTGCTTTTGGACTGGGTTTCCGCACTTCAACTCTATCCAACCATTGTGCTGAATGCTCACGATTGTCAAAAAGAATCCATTTCATCACACATAACAATACAGTGTAGAAATGGTTTGCCTTTATACAAAGATCATGTGCTGTCCAGAGGCACCTGATTTGGTAGAAAGGGCCCTGACCTTGGAGTTGGAGATCTTGGGTTTAAATTCTGTTTCTACCATTTAACAGCTGGTGATCTTGGGCTATTAACTGTACTCAGTTATCCTCCCTACAACTCTCTGAGAGAGATGATCTTAATCTGATTTTATAGATGAGGAAATTCAGACTCAGGAAGCATTGGAGTGCAAAACACTGAACAATGAGAGCTTTTGTTATGAAGCCCTTAAGATTATACCATGGAGTCTCAGAAAATGTGTGTTAAGGTGGTTTTTGAGTGGTATGAATGGATTTTCACTAAGCCCTTCCCCTTCTGACATTTACTCCTTGTGAAAGGCTCTCGTGTGGACAGTGTTGAGCTGGTGTCCACCCGAGGAGTGTGATGAACCGGCCCACAGGGTGCCTGAACCTTTAGTTTGCGCTCACTAGTCAGTGTCTGAGAAGGAAACAGACAGCCCGTTAAAGTAGTTCAGGGAGGGTTTAATATAAAGACTGTTTACAACCGTGTGGGCAGGATTTGGGGAAATCACTACAGAGAGACCCTTACAGTGAGGATCTATGAAGCTCTGATGGCCCCACGAGGCCTGAGGAAGCCAGGGAAGGGAGCAGTTCCCAGCACCTGGGAAACGCTGTGTATCTGCCAGGACCTGCGACCTTTGGGCAAGGGACAGAGCCACCCGCTGCCATTCCACGGGGAGGGAGCTGGGGTAAGAAACTCACTTTCATCTTTCCCTCTTACATGCTTTAGCTAAATTCACTCTGAAGCAAGGGACCTGCTATTAATAATAAAGGTCCACGGCCATGGGTGCAGAGCAGGTAGAAAAGGGAAGACAGTGGTTTGGGGGCACCCACAGAAGGCATCTGCACAGCAGACAACTGTTAACTTACTACATACACTGTAGAAAACCGCTGGCTTCCATAAACATCCCTCAATGCAGGGCAACAGAGGGAAGGTTCTAGCATCTCATGTGCCTCAGTGAATGGATCAGTTACTTCTCTGACCATTTCTTCTAAAGCTCAGATACTGGAAACCAAACTAACAAATTGGACCCACAGCAGTGAAATTCCGATGGTGCTCAGTCCCCTCACGCTGTCAACACTTCCGACAACCTCTGTTTGGAATTTCCTCCTGGGGACTTGTGTCAATACCATCTCTAGACAGTTGGTCAATTTGGTGGGAAGCTGCAGCAGAAATCTGTCACTCTTTGGGCAGCAGTTGATGCCACTCTTCAATCATTTGCATGGGGCATGGCGTACACCATCAGTCACTGCCTTACGTCTGTCTTTCATTCTGGCTCCTCATGCCTGACATTTCCCTGAGGCTTACCTCCCCAGGTCTGGCTGGGCTTGATCCTAGCCCAGTTCTAGCTGGGGCTGCAGGGCAGTGAGAACCTAACCTGCGCCAAGTGGTGGGGGTTAGGATTAAGTTACCCAATCCTAGAATCTGGAGGCACTTGAGCCTCTGTCATGCTCCGTAAGTTCTCTTGCTTGACAGCCAGACTTGTCTTCCAAAACAACCCTTGGGGACTAGTTTGTCTAAAGTCCTGGTCCCTGTCCTCAGGGGTTTATAATTATTAATACAATGGGTCTAGTGGATAAATGAACATGGACTTGTTCTACTGGACTGTATGTTCACGACAAGGAATTTCTAAGTGAAGGCACAAGCAAAGAACCAGGAGCCTAAAGGAAAGGGTCACTCTGTGTCCAGAAGCCCCAGGGAAATACTCATGGAGAAATGGATTCTCAGAAGACCAATCTTTGCTCTCCTCTGTCTTTCTAAAGTACGAAGCACCACGCATGCCCTATGGAAGTTCTAGTGAGCCTCAGGGTCTTGAGCTGCACTGGTCATTGAGTTTTCCTATTCTTAGGCAAACTTGGTCTGATGTTCACAAACAGGTATATTCTAAGGGAATTCATGTTTTTCTCCGACTGTAACATGTTGCTTTCATTGTTTTTTTCTCTATTTTCCTCCCCAAGGCAACCAGGAAAAGCATGTCTGATTTCTCACTAGCAATTCAGAAAAAATTATTTGCTTGTATATCAAAAACCCAGAGAGAGAGAGAAAACAAGAGAATGAGTCAATAATGTTTAGAAATTTCAGACACTGTGGAACCTGATTGGTACAGGAGGTTGGTGTTTTGGAGTAGAGGTACTTCTCTTAGCCACTCCGATGACACTAGGTGGAGAATATGTATAATCGTGCCCTTGAAGAAGTTTCCCATTATCACTAGTCATATAAATTTGATTCTTGTTTACCTTCAGTTATCCTGAAAATATATTACACGGATGCCTTCCCCATTCACAGACAAAAGATCACCTTCCCCTTCTTGTTCACAAGGCAGATGTGAGTAGAAGAGGGTCCTCGGCACAATAAGAGAATTGCTAGACTTTCTGTTTTGGGGAGAGGCAACCACTTGAATTTGGAGAAAAGGACATGAACATGCTCCACTAAACTGCATGTTCAAGAGACGTAAGTGCCAAGTGAAGGCACCCAGGGCTCACCATGCTCCGAGAATGACTCAGAGTTTACATTTTATAGAACAGCCACTTCTACTTACCTAAAATGGTCTGCAGCTAATAATAACAGAGCTGGGTGAGCTGCTGTTCACATCACCCACAGACCATCTTGGAGATTCCTATTTTAGACTCTTTTGCGTGTCCTACCCAAACAGAAGGGAAAATGCCACCCCTCTCTGAACAGCTCATTATCTAGAGAATAGGATGTTTCCACAGAAGACTCAGGAACTCTCAAAATGATGACTCTTCTCTGGGGAAGGGATTCTGAGATTTTTCACAAGCTCAAGTCTTGTCTCCCTCGCTGAGCTTTCTCTAACCACTCTAGTTTCATTGATATTTAGCCTCATACAATTAATTTCTTGCAGAATCCAGTTGACAACCATGAACTGCTTTGAGACTTTGCATATAATGGTATAGTATTATTTAATTTTTATAATGAAATATAACATTTTATTTGTTAGTCTTGCCTCTAATTTTATTATAAACTTTTCATAAGCTTTTAGGACAGGGCCTTCACTCAGTATGTGATTCTTTATATACCACGTAGCTGCATATGGAACATAGCTTCTTGCTTAGGAAATATTTAGGGCAAAATGAGAATATAGGCAGATGTCTGTTCAGTTGGGTTGTAGGCACCTCTCTATACTTTCTTTACACCTGCTTTTTACCTTTGCTTTCCATTACTATATCCCACTATCTTAATGTAGTGCCTGGCACAGAGTGGATGACCCATAAATGTTTACAAGGTCGTCAAATATAGGATAGGACTCATAATTTAATGATTGTCTTTTCCTATCTTCTCCCTCAGACAAAACAAAAACAAAAATCTGTTTACCTCTAGAATTCTTAGACGAGGGAAAAAGTCTTAAGGTGCTACTTTTGTATTCTTCACAAACAGGGATTCCCTTCACAATACACTTAAATCAATGATCAGGAAGCTCATTACTTTTCTGGGCAGCTCAATCTGTCTAGGGACTCTCTATTAGAAAAGTCTTCCTATGTACATCTTATTCCTGTATAATAGAATGTTGTCCTAGAATTGCAGACCAGAGACCAAGACTAAAGAAAGAATAGAGGGGACTGCTTTGAATGCACTGAAAGGAGCCTGCAGCAATGGGGGCCAGCTACTGTCTCCTGAGCTATTGAAGGCACGGCAGATAGCCTTATACCTACCCACCATGTCTCAGATTCCACATTCCTCCCCACAACACCCTCCCAATCTACAGAAGCAGAGAGTAAAGAAGGAATTTGAACATAAAATTACTTAAATTGTGTGCTCTTGAATTCATTTTCAGTAACCCACCACACTAAGTAAGGAAGCTCCAAGAGGTTCAATGCAGTTATTGGGATGCCTGCAGGAATGGACACCAAGCTCTCATTCCTAGACTGGATGTTTATTGAGCTGCAGAATCCTGCAGGTCCACCCTGGTGCTACCTCAGGGGTGATGAAACCTAAGCCTTTTTTAAAAAATTCTTATTGTGATTAAATTTATGAACACAAAATTTGCCATCTCAACTATATTTAAGTGTACCATCTGGCATCCAGGTATTTATAAAACAAAAAGTACAACCCATAATGAGAATAAAACTCAGTCAATTGAAACAAAACCAGAAAAAAACACAAATTATATAATTAGTAGGCAATAGGTATTATAACCATATTCCATATGTTTAAGAAGCTAGAGGAAAGATTGAACATATTAAATATTGATGTGGAAGATATAAGAGAGGCTCAAATAGAAATTCTAATAAAACTAAAATACCTGGAGGAAAAAAATAAACATTGGATGGGATTAATGACAGATTAGACATTGTAGAAGAAAAGATTGATGAATGTGAATGCATAGCAAAATATCCCAAATTTAACGCACAGAGGGAAACAAAGACTGAAAAAAGAATGAATGGAGAATCAGTTGTGTGGGACAACTTCAAGTAACCCAACATAAGTATAATAGAGGTTCAAGAAAGGGAATTGTGGAGAGAAAAATATTTGAAAATGTAATGACTGAAATTTTTTGGAATTTGATGGAAAAAAAGCACAACAAAATCCAAGCGCAAGAAACATGAGGAAAGCTATGCCAAGGCACATCAGAATCATATTACTTAGAACTAATGTTAAAGAGAAAATCTTAAATGAGCCAGAGAAAAATAACTCAAGACATATAGAAGAACAAATAAAAGTATGATAGCAGATTTCTCATAGGAAACAATGCAAGCCAGAAAACGGTGAATCAAAATCTTTATCAAGAGAACACAACAATCCTAAATGTTTATACACCTAATAACAAAGCTTCAAAATACACAAAGCAAAAACTGGAAGAAGTAAATACACATTACATTTGGGTATGTCAGTATCCCTCTTCCAATAGTTGACCAAACAAGTAAAAAAAAAAAAAAATCATTAAGGCTATGAAAGACTTGAACAATACTATTAACCAACTTGATCTAATTAATATTTAAAGAACATTCTACCCAACAATATCCAAAGCAGAGTATACATTCTTCTCAAGTACACATGGGACATTTACCAAAACAGACCACATCTGTGCCATAAAAAAGTCTTGATAAATCTAAAACGATTTAAGTTGTACAAAGTAGGACATCTGATCACAATAAAATTAAATTAAAAATCAATTACAGAAAGATATCTGAAAAAAATAGTAAAATACTTGTTTTCCAATTTACACACTTCTAAATAATTCTTAGATCAAAGAAGAAATCAAAAAGCAGTTTAGAGATTACTTTGAATTGAATTAAAACAAAAACACAACATATAATTTGTGGGATGAGACCTGCTATAATTTGAATGATGCTATCCCCTCCAAAATTCATGTTGAAACTTTATTCTCAATGCAGAAGTATTAAGAGGTGTGGTGTTTGGAAGGTGACGAATGGAGAACACTAATGAATGGGACTGACACCCTTGTTAAAGGACTCAGGGTTGAAGGGAGCAGCTCTCTTGCCCTTCTGCCTTCTGCCATGTGAGGACACAGCAACAAGGTGCCATCCTGGAAACAGAAAGCAGCCTTTATCAGACAACAGTTCTGGTGCCTTGGTCTTCGACTTCCCAACCTTCAGAACTGTAGAAAATAAATTTCTGCTCTTTATAAATCACCCAGTCTAAAGTATTTTTTATAGCAGCACAAATGGACTAAAATAAGACCTAAATGTAAAATATAAAACTATAAAACATCCAGAAGTAAACATAAGAGAAAATCTCTGTTACCTTGAATTAGTCAAATTTTTTTAGATATGACACCAAAACCATTATCCATAAAAGAAAAAATGATAAATTGGACTTCAGTGATACAAAGGAAGGGAGTATTGATACATGCAATGATATGAATAAATCTCAGAATAATTATGTTGAAAGAAGCCAACAATTTTATAAGTGATTCCATATATGTAAAATTGTAGAAAATGCAAATGAATCTACACAACACAGATGAGGGGTTGCCTGGAGAAAAGGTGGAGGTGGGGGAGGGGTGAGAGGAAGGGATTACAAAGGAGGGGGTGATTGATATGCTCATTATCTAAATGCATCAACTGTACACTTTAAAAATGTGCAGTTAATTGATTATCAACTATACATCAGTGAAGTTATTTCAAAAAATTCTTTAAGGTAAGTCCTTTAAGCAAACCCATCTCATACATGCAGAATCAGAACCCCAGATAGATAAGTTCCACCTCCAAGGTTTTACACCTACATGTGACTAAGCCAATATTTGAACCCAACTGTCTGACTATAGAGTTAATCTCAACTAAAATTTTTCTTTCCATTGTAGAATGTTGCCTCAACATTCAGGAGGCTCATGTTGAGCTAGTACTCAAGGAGATAAATGGGATTTTCTCACATAGGCTGCATTCAGGTCTGAACTCCTCCAAACAGAGCTGATGTAGCTGTGAAGATATGGAGTGACCTGGAGCTCAGTGCTGACTTTTGTCAATTCTCTGACTATATTCTCTCCCTCAATGATATGAGCCAGTCCTGTAGCTTTAAACATCATCTCTATATTTGGTAACTTTCAAATATGTACCTTTATCCCTGAGTTCCAATCTTGTGTACCCCATGCCTTAGACAAAGAGATACATTACCCCTAATCACAATGAAAACATATGCTAAAAAGCAATCTATTCACAGAAACTTGGGGGGAACGTCTCTAACAATGAAACAGATGGTTTATACCAAGAAAATCCTGCCCAGACTTTATTTTATGAAAACCACCTCTAATTAGACAGGAAAACATTTTCTTCTTCCCCTGTCATCTTCCTCATGTTTCAAAGACCGATGTCTCCTATCTCTTGATCTGTGAAAGTGATTCTTCCGTCAGCAACGTGGACATACATTGGGGAGAAGTGCTATCCACACACCCTGTGTGTTGGCAAACTCTGAGTATAGACAGTTTGCAGCACATTTGGGAGTTACGCAGAGAACAAAGTCAAGGAAACATCTCATGACTCAGAGGAAGAGCCGTGCTCCAGAAACATCTACTGCAAGATGAAAAAAAGGAATTTCAGGAAACTCCTTGACATTTTCAACAGAATGTAAAAGAATTGGTTTCCAAAAAAGTAGGGACAAATAAGAAAGAAACGAAGTAAAAGAAATAGAGGCAGAAGAACCAAAGTGGGACAAGGCATAGTGGGATGAACTGAAAAGAGAAATGGATAGTATATGGGAAGAATGGCAAGAAAAGTAAAAAACTAAAAAAGCGCCGGCTCTGTTGCGCAATGGATAGCGCATTGGACTTCTTCTTCTAAAAAACTAAAAAAGCGAAAAAAATCCTTCTTTGGGACTATGAAACTGCCACAGAGCAGAGGAGATTATGGAGACACATGATGGGTAAATGCATTGTGGAATCCTAGATTGGATCTTGGAACAGAAAAAAGACTTAAGTGGAAAACAGATGAAATTTAAATAACTGTAGTTTCATGAATAATAATGTCATATATTGTGATAGGCTGAATAAAGTCCCCTGTACCCCAAAATGTTCACCTCCTATTCCCTGGAATCTGTGAATACGTTACCTTATGTGGCAATAAAGTACTTTGCGGATGTGTTTAAGTTAAGGTACTTGAGGTGAAGAGCTACCCTGAACTAGCCAGATGGGCCCAGTGAAATCAGACATGTCCTATAAGAGGGATACAAGAAGATCAAAGGCAGAGGAAATAGATAAGACAATGGAAGCAAAGGTCGGAATAATGTGCTTTGAAGAAAAAGGGAAAAGCCACAAGACAAGGAATACAGCCAGCCTGTAGAAGCTGGGAAAAATAAGGAAGCAAATTCTGCCTTAAAGCCTCCAGAAGGAACACAGACCTGCCAACACCTTGACTATAGACTTTTGACCTCCAGAACTGTAGGAGAATAAATTATTTGTGATGGTTTGTTACAGCAGCTAGAGGAAACTGAAACATGTACTGCTATTGGTTTCATAATGTGACAGATGTAGGGTAGAAATGTGAAGTGTTGACCTATCGGTAACAGAGTGAGGCTGTCTGGAAGCAGTTTGTACTGTTTTTGCAACTTTTCTGTAAATGTAAACCTATTCCAAAAGAAAAGTTTATTTAAAAGCTCTTTCTTTAGGATCTTAAAAGCAGAAATTGACACTGCAGAAAATCATGTAATTAGTGTAGAGAACAACTGAGAGTCTATCTCAGAATACAAAAGAAAAAAGATATAAAAATGGCCGCCAATAAAGTTACTGACATGGAAGACAAGAAAGAAATATGTAATGTCTGGATAACTGGGGTTTTGGAAGAAGAGATCAGAAGAAAGGAAATAAAAACAACAAACCTAACATGCTAGAAGAAAATCTTTCTGAGCTAAGGAAAATCCTGCACTTCTAAATCCATTCTGGCAATTTTTTTTTTTTTTAGTAACTGAAATGAAGAAAAAAATCCTATAAGATTTCATGCAAAAAAGAAAAATCATGTTACTGCAGTGGACACCAGTCAAGCTGATTCTGCTGCTCTCAGTGACTTCTCTTGTTGCCAGGGGGTGGGAATGGGGGTTCCGGGTGCACAGTGGCAGGTCCTCTGCCTAATGGAATTCCATATCCTGGCCAAAACTCTTTGATATTGTGGTAGGCACTTTACTCAAGCTGGAAAAGTATGATTCTCTCTCCTAGGAATGGGAAACCTGGATAGAAACATGGAGTTGTTGGAAGTGTTCAAACTAAATTACTTCAATAGGATCACCCTAGAAAGATCCATAAAACACTTATAGTAATTATCTTGACCTTCCTGACCTTCTCAAAGTTTAGATTTCAGCCATTCCTTCAATTCTGTAAAGTGACCCTTTCAATAAATTGCTTATTTTCTTAAGTTGGTAATAGTCATTCTCTTTTTCTTTCAAACAAAATAACTTGAATTTTCATAGTTCCATATAACCAAATCATACAGGCCTCAGGATTCTCCTCTGTAACACTAAAAGTCAGAAGGTAATAGAATAACTTTACAGATGTTAAGGGGAGGGAGTTTATTATGCAATAATTTTATAGTCATTAAAATTGTATTGCTAGATATGAAAGTGCCCAGGAAAGAAGGATTTGTTAATAGGTACAAAAATAGATAGAAGGAAGAAGATCCATAGGGTTTGGTAGCACAATTAGGAAACTATAGGTAACAATAATTTATTGAATATTTAAAAATAACTAGAAAAGTAGATTTGGAATGTTCCTTACACAAACAAATGATACATGTTTCAGGTGATGATATCCCAATCACTCACATTTGATATTATAAATTATATACTTATATAAAAATATCACATGCACATAAATATGTACAACCATTATGTAGCCATAAAATTAAAAAATTAATAAAAGAAAATATAATACTTATATATACTTCTAGCAAAAAAAAATTACTTGAAGATAGCATTACTATACTGAACAAGAGTTAGAGCTCAAGGATAGGTTTTCCCTCTATAATAGAGAAGGAAAGATAATGATTTCTGCAATTAGTAAAACAGAATTAAGTCTTAAAATTGGAAATGTAGTCCAAAACAAATGCATGCATTAAAATGTTTCTTGAAAGACAGGACATATAGTGTAAGATTTATTAATTTGAAACTGTTAAAGTAGCTATAGTTTTATTAACAAATTTGGTTACATTATACTATAATAGTAACAAAATTATATAAACAGAAATAGCAAAGGTGAAAGGAAAAAAGTAGAATAAGTAAAAATGTTCCCAAACTCTTGCCTCAGGAGTACATAAACATAATGCCAGTTCATTTTCCACTTTGATAATTAAAGATACATAAATTTGTAAAATGCTTTTGAGAAACTTCAAAGAAATCATTGGTATAATAGCAAGTTATATAATTTCAGAAATAGAATGATAAAGAACAAGCTAAATATAGTCCCTCTAATGAAAGACATTAAGGAAAGAGAAGAAACAGCATAGGAAACTCTGTATGACAGAATTATAAAAGTAAGATTAAACTTTTAACTATGGTAATAAATGTAAAATGTGTTAATATCCTCAATTAAGTCAAAAACTTATAGATTGGCCTTAACAGTAAAGTAAGTTATACAGAATATTATAAAGATACCACTAAGACAAGACTAAACAAGGCAATGATAAAACTAAACAAGAAAAATTAAAGGAAATGAATAAGCATCTTTGCTTTATATAATAACCTGTATTAGTTTCCTAGGCCTGCATAACAAATGACCACAAACCGAATGCCTTAAAACAACAGAAATTTATTCTCTCACAGTTCTGGAGACCAGAAGTCTGAAGTTAAAGTGTTAGCAGGGTCATACTCTCTCTAAGGGCTCCAGGGAAGGGCACTTTCTTGCCCTTTCAAGCTTCTGGGGGCTTCTGACCATCCTTGGCATTCTTTAGCTTGTGGACACTTGACTGCAGTCTCTGCCTGTGTCTCTACGTGGCATTCACCCTGTGTGTCTCCACGTGGCCTTCTGGTACTGGCACTAGTCATTGGATTTAGTGCCCACCTTAATCTAGGAGAACTTCATTTTAACTTCATTGCATCTTCATTGCATCTATTTCCAAAAATTCTGACATGTGTAGGTTCCAGGTGAACATGAATTTTGGAAGGATACCATTCAAACCAATATATAGTTTAATAACAAAATTATATATGCATTTCTAAATATTTTAGTTTCATTTGTCCTATTTTTGAACTCTATAAAATTGAATCACACCGTATGTATTTTTTTGCATCAGATTTCTTTCACTCAGATTTATGTTTGTGATAGTTGACCATGATATTACACATAGTTGAAGTGTGTTGATTTTCATTACTATGTGATATTCCACCACATGAATATACCTTATTTATCTATTATATTCCTGATGAGTATTTGGGTTTTCCAAGTCTGGGTTTATTATGAGCATGTGCTCTACATATTCTTGTGTGTGTATCCAGATGTGCATATGCACGCATATCTTTTGAATATATGCCTGCAACAGGCTAAACAATGCAACTTGTAAATGTTATCCTATTTGAGAAAAGGGTTTTTTTCAGATATGATTAAGTTAATGATGTTGAGATGAGGAGATTATCCTGGATAATCTGGGTAGGCTCTGAATGCAGCCAATCATATAATAAGTGTCCTTATAAGAGAGAGAGACAGGGAAATTTGGCAAAGACAGGAAAGGAGGAGAGCAAGCAACCAAGGAGGCAGAGATTGGAGAGATGTTGCCTGGAGTCAAGGAATGCCAGCAGCCTGCAGAAGCTGGAAAAGTCAAGTAACTGATTTTCTCCTAAAGTCTCTGGTGGGAACAAGACCCTTCATCTCTATGATTTTGGCCCTGGAATATTGATTTCTGACTTCTGGCCTCTAGAACCATGAGACAATAAATTTCTTTTGTTTTAAGCCATCAGGTTAGAGGTAATTTTTTACAGCAGACACAGGAAATAATGCAATTCCTAAGAGTAGAATCATTCAAGCATGAGTATGCGTATTTTCAAATTTAGTGTGTAATGCTAAACAGTTTTTTTTTAAAAAAAAAAAAAACTAAACTATTATAGCAACAACAGAACCACTTAAAACTGGTATAGCAACCAACTAAAGTGGTTGTAGCATTTCACACCATCAATGTGGAGAAGTATCTGTCATTTCATGCTCCGAGAGCTGTTGTTAAATGCAGCTAAAATGCAACTAAGATGTGTGCAGGCTGCAGAGATTTCAAGCCAAAGACACCTGCTCGGCGTTATATCTACACCTTTCTGAGAGTATTGTCTTTTGTGAGATATCACTTCTTTAATGCGATTCGTGGTATTAGACCTCTGAGAGTAAGATAAGATACCCTGCCTGAAATTAAGAATTAAATAGACACAGCAGAGATAAGGTTGGGGTCCACTGTGCAAATCCAGATCATAGCATTTGGCCAAGATGGAAATTCAAGAATTTGGCTTTGTTAATTGTAGAGGCAGAGTATGTTTCACTAACATAAAAGGTGATCTCAAAATTACTGGGGCTCAGGTAGCCAGTAGCTTTCCCTCTTTTGAGTACATGAACATGATTAGATAAATATCTGACAAGGAGCGCCAAAGGATCCAGGAATGAATACCTGGTCAAGGCAGTTGACAACGTTAATGAGTTAGTTCAGAGGCCACCCTGTACTTTAGAAGATGCAAATTACCAGGTGGACATGTTAGTACATAGAAGCACAGGGACAGCATCCCTTCCCCTAGAAAAATAAAGTACCGTAGCAGGAGGGGACTTGGCAGGATGGCAAGGTGACTACTGCAGGTGGTTTGGCTGGGATCCACCAGGGGAAAGAAAAGAAAGACAATGGAAAGGTACATTTAAAAAGAAGGGTGAGGCAGAGTTCAACAGATACAAAGGTTCTATGCCAGATTTGGGTTTAGGCTGCAAAACACCAGAATAACGAGGCACACATGGGAAGAGGGAAAACATTTCAAGGCAGAAGCGGGTCAGAATGAAACGGTCCAAACACAAGGATGCAAGCTCTATATAAGCATTTGCTGCCCAAGACAGGGCAGAGCAAGGACAATGTTCAAAGGCAAGGCAGTCAAGAGCAAGTCTCTCAAGTTGATGAGAACGTGAAGAAGATGGAATCCTTGTACCCTGTTGGTGGGAATGTGAATTAATAAATACCACCATATTGAAAATAGTATGAAGATTCCTTAAAAAATTAAAAACAGAATTGCCATATGATGCAGCAATACTACCTAGGGGTATTTAAAAGGGAATGAAATCAGTATGTCAAAGAGATACCTGCATCCCTCTGTTCTTTGCAGCATTTTTTAACAATAGTCAAGATAACGGAGTCAACCTAAGTGACCGTTAGTGGATAAATGGATCAAGAAATGTGGCATATATACACAACGGAATACCATTCAGCCTTTAAAAAGAAGGGAATTCTGTCAGTTGCTACAACATACATGAACCCGGAGGGCATTATGTTAAGTGAAATAAGCCAGGCACAGAAACACAAATACAACCTGATCTAACTTACATGTGGAATCTCAAAAAGACAAACATATAGAAGTAGAGAGTAGAATGGTGGTTACCATGGGCTGGAAGAGGGGGATTAGGATAATATTGGTCAAAGTTTCAGTGGACAGGAATACATGTACAACATAGTGACTGTAGTTAATAACAATGTACTTACTATATACTTGAAAACTGCTAAGAGAATAGATTTTATGTGTTTTCACCACAAATAAATGAAAAATATATGAGGTGATGCATGTTAATTAGCTTAATTCACATGCATATATGTTTCAAAACATCATGGATATATATATACTAGATTTAAACATACATAAGTATCTGTGGTATATTTGTCATTTCTGTATATTCTCTCTTTCTCTTAATTGTACACAACACAGTTTTTTTCACTAATTGTCATTTTGTCCCCCACCAAAATCCTAAGCCCCCTGAGAACATGACTGAATTAAATCATATGGCTTGATTATTTCTTTTATTTATAACAACTATGTCATATCATCCCCAAATTAAGACAAGCCTACCCACAGAATATAAGATACATGGCTTGCACAGCCAAGCCTCTTTCCAGTGACTGGCAATCTTTTTTCCTCTGTGTGGCAACTACTCTAACCGTATTTCCTTACACCAACCCCTCCAAAAAAATAGAAATCCATTTTTTTCTGCACACAACTAAATTTGAAGCTACTTTTGGTAAGGCAATCTGTGATGCATGAATCACTTGCTAAACCTTCAGCTGTAGCGTAGGGACCATGAGTATTTTTGAGGAAAATGTAAGACATTTAGTCTCCATACCTATATGAATCTGACTCATAGCATAATATATGCTCAGTAAGGATTCATTGTATTACTTGATCATTGCAACTTAGGGCCAGGACCTCTTGAGTCCTTGTCACTATGCATTTGGGGCTCTCTCCTCTTGGCATCCCCTTGGAGATTTCCATTTCTTCATATCACAGCCCATCTCTAACTAGGGCTCTAAGGCCACAGCAAACTATTTCTCAAAGGTGTATGTACACTAAAGAACAATTTTTCTTTCTTCAGTTAAGTGATCATGAGCCTATAGGTGTTGGTTTAGAGAAGAATGACATTATAGCAGGAGTAAGTACACAGAAAATATGAGAGAGTTGTTTACACAAATTATATGGATTTAAGGTGACTCTATAAATAAATACACCATAAAATATGAAATAAAATTTAAAATATTCAAGTGAGAGAAGTAGGAAATAGGAAACATCAGAATAGCAAAGATAACATGTCACAAGTACTTAGCACACATGAATACATGCTGTATGCTTAGTGTTTATCCCTAAAAAAGGCATAAACAAATTCAACTTGAAACTATCCAGCATCCAAGCAAAGAAGGAAAACAAAGAAAAATTGGTATAATTTTTAAGGAAAGATATAAGAGTAGGCTGGAGGAACGGAAACTAATATTTATCCAGCAACTCTTATATTTAATCCTAATGTAAATTCTATGCCAAAGGTTTCATTCCTATTTTAGAGATTAGGAAACTGAATGTCTAAGATATTTAAGAAATATTTTAAAATTTTCTCGGCTATTAAGTATAAGCCTAAGCGTCTAATGCCAAAGACCATTCTGTTTCTATTACAGCACATTACTTCTAAGTCCTGAGAAAGCCCCAGCTTAGGAAAATTAAGCAAAAAATAAAAAACTAAAAGTTCGGTGGTCAGAGCAAGATATTCTGCCCTATTTCTCTTGGTAAAGCCCTTCCTATAGCAGGATATTCTCAGAAACCCTATCAGGTTGGCCACATACTCTAAAACCATTTCAGCTTCCCATGGATAGTAGGAGAGTTGAAAAAGGATACTCTTCCAGTTATTCATTCTTAACAAACATGAAACCATCTTAACGGAATGAAAAAAAGAAAACAAGTGGTGAAACCCAAGGTATTTCAACAGAAAGCTTAAAGTAAGCAAATTTAAAAAAATGGTAGATACTAAAGCAGGTTAATGAATTGTATTTTTGTCTTCTAAACGTCTCATGAAGAGACTTTCTCTTCAATTTCCTAGTAATTACTAGCCTCCCTGGCAGTGAGTTACCTTATATTAATTAACTTTATTTACTACAGTTGGCAGAGTAACTATACAGTAAATCAAGCAATTAACAGCCTCCCATATTACCCTGAGGAGAGAGGTAACAAGATGCCAAACAGATTAACTTCTTGCTTGATGTTTCATTCAACATTTCTCTTTGCAGCGATGTGGCCTCTATGCCTTTGCTGTTACGGGACTGTGGTCAGCATGGGTGGAGATGTAAGGCCCTTTGAAGGAGGAGAACTTGGACATGGCAGCTGGGAAGTCCAGGGGTCTCAGGCAGGAGCAGCTGAACTCTCTCTTAACTCAGACATTAGGGATAAGAAACATGAAGCTACAGGTTGGAATAGGAACTGGGGAATGACCTTGACTGGCCTTGTTTCTTTGGTTTAGAACTTCAACCCTTATGTCGTAGATAACTACCTGTGACGGGAAGGCCCTCCTCCTTCTACTGGTTCGAATTGCTCACAGCGTGAACAGAGTGTTGGAGTGTCCAGAAACTCGTTGTTGGATTTCTTAAAAGCCGCAGAATAACGGGCCATGCTGGAGGCATATGTGACTTTAAGAAGAAAGGATTTGCCCACCATCTGGAAAACTCTCCTGTTAGATACACACAATCGCTGAGATCTTCTAATTAGCTAAGGTCCCTGGGTCATCTGATGAGGTCCCAGCTCTTGACAGCTCTGCTTAAATGTCTATCACTTCACTTTAGGTGCTGCCTAAATTTATTTCCACTATGGAAAGAGAAAAAAAATCAGAATTTTCAGCCTACCATGTGGGAATTCCTCCAACATATAAAGGGGGTTCAGGTATTGTGTGGTCAAAAACAAATGCCCATTAAACTGAAATGTAAGTGTTCTACCAAAGGAAAGAAATTGCATCTGGTTGTTGGCGTGAGTTTCAGATAACATAATTTTTTCCCAAAAGTCTGATGCTTTGCCAGCACGTTGGGGTGTGTGTGTATGCGTGTGTGTGTGTTGCAAAGTCCCTGGAAACCTACCTTTGAGTAGTTTCTATATCACATACATTCACATACACATTTAGTTTTTTCAGAATAACTTCATCTGCAACTACAATGCGTTTGATGTCCCCAGTGTCCTTCTTGTCTGGCTTTTAAAAGCCAAACAAAAAGAGACATCTCATCAACCCCAGACCAAACGCACCTGGTACTTTCCAGGCAAAGCTGGGCTTGGGAATCACCCTGGGGAGGATACAAACCACAGAAGCCTGGGGTTTGTAAATTGCTGAGTTTGGAGGCTTGGCTGGGGCTGACAGAGCTCCATCAGGGATGAGGCAGAGCTCATAAGCACACGCATGCTCGCCATATGCCAAATGTTTCCCGGGCTCAGACACCTCTCCGTGAGTCCACGAGATTCTGATGGTTGACAACAACTGATACGAATAGGTTTAGAAAGAGGAAATGACAGCTCTTAACGACCCTATTCCAGGGCCTTGTTGAAATGACATCCAATCATCCCACTGGTGTGGAGCGGAGGCTGAGATAAGTGGCGCATGTGGTCTCAGCCATGCGGCAACTGCTTGCAGCCAACGGAGGCGGTGCTGGGGGAGATGGAGGCTTGTCTGGAACAGATGGTGCGTGAGAAAAGCATGCAGACGAGTGGGCAGGGTGGGGTCAGTGGTGGAAGGGGCCCTGGGACGAAAGCTTATATGCCAGGTGCTGCCTGGCATTCTCATGCCTCAAGCCATTCTGTCTTATCACAAAAACCTTTCCAGCCTAATGATCGTATGGCTGTCAAGCTGTTTTCCTGGTCTATATGATCCAAGATAGGCTTGGCTGGACCATCTGAGCACCAAGGTGTCTCACCCATAGAGAAGGACAGCTCCTGGCCTCTTTCCTAAGAACACTTTCAGGAGAGTAGAAGCGGGGAGGGGGTTTGTACTGCCTATAAGGGCTGACCCTAACTCTGCCCTTTCACCAACTGAGGACACAGGATGGAGGAGCAGGTTGGACTCGTTCATCTGACCTCCCTCTTCAACCTCTACCCCACTCCTTGCCATTCCTTGCCACACTGTTCCATCCACATCTCCAGTCTGGCCCCTCCCCCAGGAATCCACCCACCAGTGCATGCCTGCACTTTAGATCTGCAGGAGCAGGCTGGAAAGCAAGGTGACACCAACTCCTGGACCATGCATGAGCTAGGTCATGAAGGTTCTAGAGATGGAATATTTTGACACAGGGGAGATGCATTCACCTACCAAATAGCGTGGCCAAAAAAGTTTCAAAAAGCTTAACTGTTGTCATTTACTCTGAAAAAACAAACAAACAAAAAAAACCCTCAAGCCATTCTTTAAATATTGGCTTTAATGACAGTCAGAAATGTTGCCAGAACCTAACTGTCATCTATTTATTCTCATCCTTTACCACTCCCTTTTTTGATTTCCATTTCCCCTTCTGCTGTCCCTAGCTCCTCTTCTCTCCTTTCTTCCTCCAGTCCCTCCTCCCTCCAGATGAAGCCCTTCCTGCAGTCAAGGCCAAGTTCTGAGCAGCCTGCTCTGACCGGAGTGGACCAGGACACTCTGAGTTCCAATCTGTTGCTTAGCACCAGGGTTGCTTGGATACATCTCTTGGTGACAAGCGCCTTTGCCTTTGACAGTTTATGCACATAATCTATGCAGTGAGCATCTCTGTTCAGAGGGGCATCGGGCCAGAACCAACTTTCACAGTCTCCTTTGAACTGCCTGGGTGGTAACGGGAGTGAGAAGTTGTTTTAAAGGAGAAGAGACCTACATTTTTATGCTGCTCTACAGGTAAGATTTAGCAGTGATAAAGGACTGCTACAGGGTGAGAAATTGAACAAAATTTCCTGGTGAACACAGCTCCAGGGGTGTCTTCGTATCAGTATATAAATGAATCAGGGGAAATAGAGCCAGGATCCTTAGGGGGTCATAATTTCTGTTCTTCTCCCCTATGAATTGTCACCCATGCCTGTGATTTGTATCGTTAAGAGAAAAAGTGTCAAGGAGTCCATGGGTGAGGATGAGGCATGTGTGTGAAGGGGGGTGAGAAGAAGCAAAGGGAGAAGAAACAAGATAGGACATTCTGACAAATGCCAAGGCAAAGAACTAGAATCTCTGTGTATAAAGACACCAGGGAGACAGAGATGGTGCTTAGAGTTTCGAGAGACCCTTCTGTGGGCTTCCCAGAAACATCCTCCTCTGTCTGTTCATCTGCTCCATTCTATGTCCAGGCCTCACTGGTGCCGAGAATCCTTGTTTCAACATCAACACTCCTTGTTGTCAGAAAGATTGCAGTCGGGGATGAAAAGGAAAAGGGAGAGATGAGTGTGACCACAATGGCATTTGCAGGTGCAGGGAAGGGCAGCCCAAGCAGGAGACCCAGCTGAGGACGCAGGTTGGTGGCATAGGACAAACTCCAGGAACGACATTCCGGAGGAGGGACACCCTCCAAGTGTGGTGGAGAGCAAGACACGAGGCCAAGACGGAGTGAGAGGCAGAAGGGTGGCTGATGAGCTGCGCGGTAGAATGTGGGGAGAAGGGTGGCACCCCAGGGGGCTGGCAGGGGTGGGTGGGGAAAAGAGCATGCTGAGTTCACTTAGAGAGTGACACAGAGGCACACCTCACCCAACGTGCCACACGCTTGCTGTGACATTTTTCCTTCTTTGCCAAAAGCAATGATCATCACTGCCTTCTTCAAGCTAATACATCTTTACTGAGTATCTACTATATGTAAAGTCTCTCACACGGGGGACACACAAAAGGTGTAGTTCTCATCTGCCTTGCTGACAGCCCAGTCAGAGGGACAAGAGGTACAGGAACAAAAATACAACAGGTAACGACCATGGTGGCTGCACGCGCATTGCATGAGCTCACAGCGGGGAGAGATGGGGCGGGCTAGGAAGAGAGTAAGAGAATTGGAATGGATGTTGGGAGAAGAGAGAATGAGTTCTGGTGATCTGGCATTGAATAAGGACTCACATTTCTGGGCTTCAGACATGGGGAGGGGAGGTAGGATCACTAGATGACTCCAAGATCCCCCCACCAGACCTCACATTCTATGGCTGTAAGACAGGACCACGCTCCATACGTTACTGAATCAGAAAGTAGTAGCCCATGGACTTTCACAGCATGGCCCACGGTGCCCGCCTTCCTGTTCCCCTCTTTGCATCAATGTTACTGAAGTTTGGAGATGGTTTCCCCATGGAGGAATTTCTGGAAAAGAAGAGGTGTATGTACAAAAAAGTAGAAAGCCGAGATGCCTTTTACCAATACAGGGAGGGAATCCAGCACCCCTTCGTTGCTCCATCCTTACAACTAGACAGTGTCTAAAAAACTCTTGGTGCATATTTCTTCATATTAGGTCACAGCTCTATTAATGGTCAATAAGGGGCCGGACATGGAAAGAGGAAATGACTCGTTATAGAAACTGGGAAGAGCTGGGCTCTGAACTCAGGTTCTTTAATACCAATCCTGTGCTCTGTCCATTCTCCCAACTCCCACAGTCTGGGTTCCAAGACCCTTGGAAGTAAGTGGAGATTTACTGAAATACTTAGAAGCAGTTGAAGCAGTTGGGATTCCAGTGAGTCTGAATGACAAGGGTTAAGGGGACACAGGCACATCCCTTCTAAGTGGGTCACTGGCTGCTTCACCCTCATGCCTGAGACCCTCTTCTCTGACCCTGGAGATGGGGTCTGTAGCATAAAGCCAAATGGGAAATTTTCACCAGAATCTAAAGCTTCCTGTTCTCGCTCTGGTTCTGCCAAGGTCTGTTATTGCAGTCCAGGATTAGTGGAGGGGAAGAAACATTAACAACAACTAAAAAGACTTTCTTGCTAAACATTTATGCAACCTTGAACAAGTCCTATCTAGGGCCTTAGTTTCCTGATCTTTGAAATGGCAAAGGGCACTTGACCTAAGGGACTTGTTAAAAATAACATCCCCAGTGTCCTCCCAAGACAGACAGAATCAAAATGCCCAGGCATCTCTATTTATAAGAAGCTTCTCAGGTGACTCTGATGAGCACTCGTGTGTGCAAACCACACTCCTAGCTGCCCCCTGCATTTCCTGCCAGGCTTGCATTCTCCACGCAGGAGGGCTGTGAGCACACATTCCTCCAAACTAAGAGGTTTAGATCCTTTAGTGTCTTCATCTGGAGTAGAAGCAGGAGGAAGAAAGAGGGCAGATTTAAAGGTGAGAACTCCCTGGGGCACCATTTTTTTCCCCTAAGTTTCCTGTGTAATGAGACAGTATTACTTCCCAGCGTTGGCCCATCTCTTGTAAACTGAATTGTCGGAACTCATATTGCTTTTCGTGTTCATTTCCCTTTTGTTTTCCCCGTACCCTTTGGCAAAGTCTTGTATCAATGTGTCGGCCTGGTTGCAACTGTGCTACAAAGGATTGCGGGTTGAGTCCAGCGTGATCTGGACAGCTAGAGGGAAGTGTAGCCCCCTCCCCACCCCCACCCCCAGCTGAGGTCACAATGCTGTCAATGGCAGCGCGTCATAATCAATGAGACATGCCAAGAAGGTCAAATTCGCCAGTCAGAGGCAAAGCTGACTATCTAGTTGTCCTGTCCCCAAAGAGATTATTCTCCCAATATTTGCCTTGGAGGTCACAAAGTCTATTTTCATTAACAGTAGCTAAAATAGTGGCTTTTCCTTCTAGAAAATCTAAGGAGGTAGAGAGGTGAGGAGAAGCTGAGTTCTTCTGCATGGTCACTGGGAAGACACCAGCATGTCAGCACAAGTCACCAGCAGTTACATTTGCTTGAAGATGGCTTATGACCTTGAAAGAGAAGATGATCTTGTAGTTGATAGATGGAACCCGGGTCACCGGGACTGAGCCTTTGACAGAGCATCATCCAGATGAGCAGGTAACTTGCCCCGAGGCCCGCGCACCTGTGCTGTTCCTGGGCCACAGACTAGGGATGCTGTGCCGACCACACTGTGACATCCTCTGACCCTGCCCAGGACAGCACATTCCAGATTTCTCTGCTGTAAAGGTTTATGGGTTGAGTCCAGCGTGTTCTGGACAGCTGGAGGGAGGTGCAGCCCCCTCCACACCCCCACCCCCCAGCTGAGGTCACAATGCTGTCAATGGTGTCGCATCATAATCAATAAGACACGCCAAGAAGGTCAAATTCAGCAGTCAGAGGCAAAGCTGAAAAGAGATACTTTTTGGAGGACAGAGGCCAATCTCTCTGATGAGAAGACAAATAGTAATCGGGGGGACAGTGGCTCCCCTCTCTGAGTGAGGACAGTAACGATGGCTGAGCAGGTGTGCTCCAGCCCACACCAGGGCCAGAAGCCACCAGCCAGAAGCTGCCGCAGCAGGTCCATTGAAACAATCACTGTCAGAGGAAGAACAAGGTTTGGTGGTTGGGGATTGCTGATTGGCAATACTGTAACTTTCACGCTTCCATGCTCTTCTATGCACTCTAGGACAATGAAGAAGCAAATGGGTAATTCTATGATTCTTTTCAACGATTCTCCTTGGTCCTGAGAAGGTGGCTTTCCCCAGGGGAGTTCATACAGCCCTGTGAATCACCTGTCATCAATTGTGTAGTCCCCAGAAGGTCACAGCTACAACTATGCTGTCGGCTATCACCTGTGATGGCGTGTGTGTATGTGTAACACATGAATGCCCAAGTGTGTGCCCCTGACACGCATGCACCTGCGCCCACATGGCGGGTGCTCCTGGCTGCGGTGCCAGGTGCAGCCCCTGCCACCCAGGCATAATGAGGCACATGGGTCTGCCTTCTGCTCAGGGTGTTTTTCCTCCTTTATCATTCACATTAAATGTTACAGGCACTTGACTTTATGACTTCTTCATTCTGCATATTAAGCAGCTGACACAGGCAGCCTCCCAAACAGCAGTCTGTACAAGCCCGCAGCGTTATTGGAAGTCCCGTCTTGAGGAATGAGAGACAGAAAGGGGTCTTTCATGTCATGCCAGGGAGCCCCGTGGACCTCAATATAGGAGTCTTCCCATCTCAAAGCTGTTCTTTCGTCAGGGGGAAAATACGAAAGGAAGACAGGATCAGGGCTTAGACTTCTTGCCGCCTCCAAGCAGTGATGCAACCAGCTGCTCAGCTGCTGTCTTTGCTTGTTCTCTTAATAAGACCCTGGACTGCATATTACCGGGAAAGGCCAGGGGAGCTTTTCAGAGCAGTTCTCGTCCTGCTGTCGGGTGTGACGGTGCCAGCAGATCTGGAAGGTAACAAAACCTCCTCCATCAGGAAAGTGCCCTTTGCTGACCCCAGCTCAGAATCGGATTTTGGAAAAATAGAATTTCTTTCCTGGGTCTTTCTGTCTGTTTCTCCTTTTTCCCTCCTTCTCTCCTGTTCTCAGCTCCTCTCTTATCCTCACCCCATTTTAATCTCTCTTCCTCTCCAGATTGCTGACTGGGACTCCCTCTATCCTTGCTAATGGGGAGTTCCGGAAATTCTAAAACCTGAGCTCTAGGAATGACGGGAAGGTCCGATTGTTCATCTCAAAGGCAGAGACACAGAGCACCAGAGAAACAGAGGGAGCTCGGCTGGACATTTCCCCTTGGCGTGGATGTTTCCCGCCTGGTCTGCCCACCCCCTACTGCGTACATCCTCTCTCCGCATGCCTGGTCCTCCCGCCCCGCCTGTTTCCAGACTGCTCGGTCTGTGAGCATCTTCGCAACGTCAGGCGTGATTGAGAGGCTCGGGGACCAGCTGCCAAGGAGGCATTCCAACTTCGCTTTCCCATTTCCCTTCTCTCCTGGCCCAGCAACCAGGTATGAAAACAACGGTGCCCTAGGTTTACACAGAAGCTCTCATCCAGGAAATCTCAAAACGCGTTTGCCAGCCAACCTGATTATACTCATTTTTCCTGGTGGAGGAGAGTGTCTTTTCTGGAAGGGAAGTCAATTGCCAAAAGATTGTTCTAACTACCCCGGAACAGCTACAGGATGGGCCCAGGCACCTCTCCCGCTGGTGTCCTGGGTCACCTCCTGCCAGTCCCGTGCTATCTTGGGATGCATGGGTTTAATTAACGAGAAGGACCAAAAAGCTCTTGCAAAGCCAGAATTTCAGCCTTGAAACCATAGGCTGTGGTAGGATGAGGCATCTCCCTACATAGCAGGTCCTTGTTTTCCTAGTTAAGTAGAAGATATGAAAAAGAAATTAGAAATTCTGAAGCCCCTATTCTTACAATATCCAGTTCAGTTAAACTCCATAACCCTAAAAGAGGTGTCCCCTCTCAGGAGCAGCTCAGGGTCTCACCTGAGTGTTATTCCTCTGTGACTCTGACCAGCCCAGGGAAAATGCCAGAGTCTTTCTGTTCCTTTTTACACAAGCAAAAATACTCGTTAGATGGCCTCCCAACTCATGCTGAGATGCTGGAGGTCTGTGTATTTTGGGTAAGCAAAGCAATAAGTAGGAAAAGAAATAGAAGAGGTGAAGGGACAGAGGGTAGGCAGGAAGCAGAAAGGGAGGAGAAAAGACCTCAGGGAGTGGGGTGGGGGTGCTCCCTTCCATTGCAGAGATCACACTTAATTCTTTTTTTTTAATTCTAGAATATTACAGGGGTACAATGTTTAGGTTACATATATTGCCTTTGCCCTACCCAAGTCAAAGCTACAAGCGTCCCCATCCCCAAGATGGTGTGCACCATACCCATTAGGTGTGAATATATCCATTCCCTCCTTCCCCCTCCCACCTGTCCAACACCCAATGAATGTTACTAGTATATGTGCACTGAAATGTTGATCAATTAGTACCAATTGGATGGGATCGCACCTGATTCTATGCTGGGAGTTTTAGACATCATATTAGCTTGCTAGGGCTGCATAAAGTAACACAGACTGGGTGGCTTAACAACAGAAATGTATTTCCTCACCACAAAATATCAGTGGCGAATAGCAGTAAGTGTTTATGTCTCAGGAGCTTTCAAGCTCGCCAGCATCTCTGCTTCACTATGGGTGAGCTGGGATGGCTCAACTCTACATGTTTCTTACTCTTCTCGTGCAACCACTGGGCCAGCTAGGGCATGCTTTTCTTACGGAGGTGACAGAAGGCAGGCACTGCTGTCAAGTACATTTCAAGACCCCACTAGCAACACATCTGCTAATATCTTTTTGACCAAAGCAAGTCCCAAGACTGAGCCCTCCAGTCAAGGGGCAAGGAAGTGTGCTCTGCCCACGACAAGGCCACGGCGAGGTGTGGCTCCAGGGAAGGTGAAGAATTGAGGCCAACAATCCAATCTATCACAGTCCCTCTTCTGACTTGCCGGCCATTGTTAAGACTCTGCCATTCTGTCTCACTTGCACTCTCCAGTAATAGACGTTGTGGCAGATTATCAGCCTTTTTCATCTTTTTGAGGATGACACATCCAGAAGGTGCCTCCTGAGTCTAGAGGTTGATTCCAGGCTGCCATGACATAGTTGAGGTTGGAAAAGAGATGGATCCTACAGCAGCCCGATAGTTAACATCCCCAGCTTCCTATCTCAGAGAGTTCTCTGCCCACACCACGTCCATGATGCTTCAGGAGTCGCAGGTAACACTAGTCATGATGTTCTCTGCAAGATTATCTGGGTCCATCCCGGACACTGGCCATGACCCACATCTCTAGCCACAGAATAGAACTAGTCGCCCACAACTCAGATGCCTTCAAGCCTCCCCCACCCTATTCCCCGGTGTTTGGTTGCTCCGAAAGTTCTTTTAAAAACCTTTTAATTTAAAAGAACCTTTGAACTCAGTCCTTGGGCAAATACCATCACAAGGAGGCATGATAAAGTGATTTCTTAAGTGGGCAGCCAGAAGGAAAACCAAAGGGCAGGCGGGAGTCTGAAAGAGCCTCTGAAACAACCAATTTCAAGGGAATTGCAGTTTGGGGAATTTCAGAATCTCCCCTCACACCTTCTCCTACCCAAAAACATTAAAGCACAGCTCAGCGTCTGGGGGACATTTTCTGCCTTATTAATAGTGTGTTTTCCCTAATAGACATCTGTGGGTGGGCACAGTGGGAAGTGCCCAGATGGAATGATCCATATGAAATGGATTATATATGTGCAGCGACAATAAAATAGTTATTCATTTGTCTCATCTGTGGGTTTGTTTAGCATGCTCATCTTCTTACCCGAGGACTGGATGTGAGTGAGCATATTTCTGAACTACAAATCAGACACGCCATCGACCCAATCACGGTTGGAACACTTGCAGATTAGAGAGTGAGCTTCCTGGCTCTGCTCCTTTCAATGTGAACTTGGGAGAGTCACTTAATCTTTCACAGTATCTATTTTTCATTTACAAAAGTGGGGTTAATGACCCTTGCCTCGAGGGTTTCAGTGATGAATGACACAGATGATGTACTTGCACTTGGCAAGCGACTTTTCAGTAAGTGAGTTTCATTTTCTGTGATGGGGATGATGAAAACAGATACTGTCAGTGTTTCACAAGGACTGAGTATTCGAAAGCCTGAAAGTTACGAGGGTTCTACGTCTGAGGGTTTAGCTTCCGGAAATGGGAGTGGAGACCAGAGCTGTGGCTGTGTTGGTC
Organism: Eulemur rufifrons; assembly: GCF_041146395.1. Lineage (NCBI taxonomy): Eukaryota > Metazoa > Chordata > Mammalia > Primates > Lemuridae > Eulemur > Eulemur rufifrons. The sequence continues at coordinate 9,721,440 of NC_090994.1, forward strand.
ACTTGGATATCGATTTGCTGCTGCTTTCCTGGCATCCAAGGGGCAGGGCAGAAGATGAGGTCTTCACCAGCATCGGCTGTGAAGAGTGGGGACACAAAGAGGCCAAGAGAACCAGATCCCAGAGAAGCCCATGGGTTCCGGCAGTGACAGACTTGGTAAGTGGGTCTCCACTACCCAGGGCACAGGCCTCTCTGGGAGACCACCCAGCCTTGACCCCATTCCAGTCCATGGGCAGGGGCCACTGGTGTAGAATCCAACATCTTTAGTAAGAGGTGTCTTACTAAAGTTATTTTTTATATACTACCTCTTTGACTCTTTGCATGAGTTAAATAAGGTAGCTATTTTGTCATTTCCATTTCTAGAAAAGGAAGCTGAGGTCTAGAGGATCATGCGATTTGCCAGGTCTATGTGACTCCATCTCCCTCCAGCCCCACAGGCCTGTGCAGGAGCTGGGGCCCCAGCCCAGAGGAAACGCGGAAGCAAGTGCAGGAAACAGGCCAGTCCTGACATGTACAGAAATGCACGCCAGCACGAGTGCAGAATGAACACACACAGCTTCCAACCCGTCTAAGGCACGTTTCCTTCAGGGCAACCTTCCCAGATGACTCCAGAGCCAGCCCTTGGCCCCCTCTCAGCTCCTACAACACCTACAGCACTTAGAGTTGGTTCTGCACAAAGCCGTCCAGCCTTGAACTATCTCCTATGTGATCAGCGTGCAACTTATTCTTGTATTGGATTATTTCCCCAACACTCTACATATTTCTCCAAAGGGCTGAAACTTATGTTTTTTCTCTCTAAGTCTCCTCAGAAATTGACGCAAACTTTAGCCCAAAAGATGGCCAAATCCTGTGGCATTTGAATAGAAGACTTGTTTCCTGGGGCCACTCCCATTGCTGGAGAGATTTTGGTGGAGAGAACACAGGAAGTGAACCACCGTGAAAGGGCTCCAGGTGGCTGGATGGAGGTGTGTCAAAGAAAATAACTCAAAGTCTGTAAAATCATTTACGTGGGTTTATTCTGAACCAAATTTGAGGACCACAGCCAGGAGGCCTTGAGCAAGTGGACTTGCCATGGTTGGGTGACAGTTTGGTTTTATACATTTTGGGGAAACAGCAATTACACATAAGGTCATAAATCAATACGTGGCAGGTGTACATTGGCTTGGCACAAAAGGCAGGACATCTCAAAGTGTGAGCTTACAGGTTATAGGTGAGTTTAAAGATTCTCTGATTTGTAGTTGGTTAAAGAAATGAAGCCTTGTCTCAAGGCTTGGAATGTTTAAATTAAGATAAGGAAGTCTGTTAATCAGAGACCAGCCTTTATCAGGTTGAATTAGTGAATTCTCTTGAAAGGCAACCAAAGAAGCAAGAGGATGGAATTCCCCTGGGATGGGACCGAGGATGCTGAGATCTGATGGGAAGCAGATGAGAGAGCACCTTGGTACACAGGAGGCTGGTTGGTGGCAGCAAGAAATTTGGAGAAAAGAGAGGAAAGATCACACCACAGTTTTGCTTAATATTTTTCAACTCTGAGCTTCGTGGTGTTCACCCCAGCCAGGGCTTCCAGCTTCATTGAGTGCTGCCCTGGCCCATGTATCTGGCCTCATTCCAAACTGCTCCTCCAAACACACCACCTCCTCTCACCCCAGGACCTTTGTCCATGCTGTTCCATCTGTCTTGGCTAATCCACAGCTTGTTCACTTGCATAACTCATTTACATTTTAAGGATTAAACTCAAGAACTGTCCCCAGTGAGAAGCCTTCTTGGATCCAGCCAAGTTTTGGGGTGCTCTTTCTCACACCACCCAAATATAAACAGGATTCTCCAACACCTCCTTCTCCCCTTAAGCGGCAAGCTCCTCTAGGAAAGAGGCCATAGGCCTAATGCCACGCAGAATGCCTGAAAGGGGAAAGATCCCAAACCTTCCCAAGGAAGAAGCCGGGAGGGAAGAGAGGAACAGGTCTATCAGAAAGGACTTGGGCAGGTGCCACCAGGGCCTTTCTCGCAATCTCCCTGGGACCAATCCCTGTGGCAGAGCCATTTGCTTTCAGAGCAAGAAAATAAAACTCCCTGGGAAGGAAGTAAAATTTATTTGACGCCGTCAAGTGAATTATAAAGAACCCAGAACCTCTGGCGCACCCATGCTGGGAGTGAGGAGGGCAGGATTTACCACCTGCCACCTGCTTTAGGTTCTTATGACCTTCACGTTTGGAAAATTCATGAGATCTTTGAGAATTGAGTAGAAAATTCTTGTCCATCATCCATCGTCTTAGCAGACATCCAAAGTTTTCAAGGCTGACTAAAATCAACTATTTTGCAGAATTTTAGATTCGGAAGATGCCATTTGATTCACTTGCCCCCCTTTTTTCAATGGTCATAATGTGCAATGCATAGTAGAAACTCAATAAATAATTGTTGAAAGGCATTTGGGGAGAAGAGAGGGAAGGTCATGGCACAAGTTTGCTAAATATTTACCAGTGGCAACGCCAAGCTTCCTGGGGTTCACCCTAAACTGGTTCAGAACCCAGGTCTCCCGTCCCACAGCCAGTTCTCCTTCTAACATATTATCCAACCCTCACTGCGACTGCTATCTCACTGCAACTACTAGGTATAGCGATCACATTCTTTTCCATTTAAGATGTTATTGTGTGCTATTACAATGGCAAAAGTAAGACACAAACACTGCAATGAATCATTGAGCAACAAAAAAAAATCCACTCCATGTCATGGAGTCTAAGCTTATTTGCTATCAGGTAGACAAAAACCATTTACTGAATAAAGACACAGTCCCAGGTACAGCCTTACCTAATTCTTGAAACCAGAATCACGCAGCAGCCAAGGCCGCTGGAGTCTCTAAGGGGAGGAGGTCTGTGAAGGTCAGCGAGTATTTCTGCGTGGGCTGGCTCCAGAGAAGGGGAGGCCAAAAAACCTTAGGCTTCTTTTCTTATTTTTGTTTTAAATATTTTATTGAAGTAATAAAGGCCATCCCATAAATCTGAAGGCAGAACAAAATGTTTGAAAACACATAAAATAATATTGTTCTTGAAACCCTGACTTGTCCTTAAAAAAGGATTTCTCTCTCTCTCTCTCTCTCTCTCTCAGAATCTGTCACTCGCTGTGGTCCAGGCAGTGGGTGGATGGCAAGGGAGGGTGTCAGAGGTGTGTCTGCAGCACCGTAGACAATGAAACCAAGCTGTCAGCCTCAGGCCAAAGGGGTGGGAGAAGTGCAAAAAGCCAGCAGAACACACACCAAGGAGAGCTGCTCAAGGCTCTCTGTGTTCCTGGAATGGGTGGACAAGTTTCCAGGAACACTGCGCTGGAAGGGCTCAGTGTGTCCACAGACACGTGCAAAAACTCTGTGGATGGTGGTCGTGGGGCTGCCCACCAGGCTGCTCCCTTGCACAAGGCAGAGCCCAGAAGGCTGCTCTAGCGACTTAGAGCTCCATCATGACCCAAGAACGTGGTCCTTCCAAGGCTGGGGCCTGTGTCTAACACATAGTAAACACTCAATAAATAACTGTTGAATGAATGATGACTGAAAGGAATTTGAGGAGAAGAGAGGAAAGATCATGCTACAGCTTTGCTGAATATTTTTAAATGGCAACTCCAAGTTTCCTGGAGTTTCCTAGCCCAGCTTGTCAGGGTCTAGGCCAGTCCACATGCTACTGGTCAGTTATGGTGATACACTATAGAACCCATCATGGGAAATGTTTGCTTTCCAGGTTCCCAAGCTCTTATCCTTCTTCCTTAAACCCCTGTTCCTCCACTTCCAGCCTTCCAAGTGACCTCACTCCCTGGAGCCCAGGGCATTTATGTGATCTCCATCTTTCTCCCTTATCCTAGCCATTTCTAAGGGGAAGGCTCTGATCAATAAATTCACCATGAGATATAAAAGACTAATAAAGTTTAATAACTTGCCTCTCCCAGGAGTATTTGCATTTGAACAGGGGAATAGCAGCCTAAGCTATAGGAATTAGGCTGTAATAGTACAATTTCAGGCACCATCAAGCAGCTGAAGGAAGTATTTTTGGAGGGTGGGAGGCCCTCCCCAGCACCCCTGGGGCAACACTACTGGAGGCAACCTCTCCCAAGGACAGCCTGCGAGCCAAGAGGGGACAGAGGAAGCACACCGGTGCCCTTGTCTCCTCCTAAACCTTCATTCCTGCCACACTCCAACAGGATCACCATTCTGGAGTGGTTTGCCCCGCTTCCAGCCTTTGTTTCAGTCTGCAAACATTGGCTAGGCCCTACTATGTGACTGGAGACCTTCTATGTGCATTAGCAGTTCCAAAGACCCAGCAATAGCTTAGTCAAGAATACAGCACTGAAGTCAAGCTACCTGGGTCCCTGGCTGGCTCTGCTCCTTGTGACCAGGTGACCCTTCCACAGGTTCCTCCTCTGTGAAATAAGACTAATCACATTCCTTACCTTTAAAGATTAAATGAACTTCTAGGTGCAAAGTTATATAATAATTGCTTGGTAAATGTTTGATATTATTGTCCTAATATTAGTATCTGTAGATTCCCAGAGCCTGCAGCTCAGAAGCAGAGAGACGCATGCAAACAAATAACTCCAACCCATGTTGGAATTTTCTCTCCTTCTTCCAGGCTCACCAGAGAGCAAAGCCATGCTGCTGGAGCAGTTAATTCTGATGAACGGCAGGAAAAGGAAAGGTCCAAGGAACAGCAAGTCTAGTGTCAACAGAGCAAGAGCAGAAAGCAGAATGGAGGTAGATTTCGCAAGACCTTAAATTCCAGGGAGCATTCAAGGTCGTCTTGAACTGGTACCACATCTGCGTTTTGAGAAAATAGTTCTGGCCTCGTAGGAGAAGAACACAGAGCAAAGAGAGCAGTGAGGTGGCTGCTGGCTAAGGACGCAGGTCAGACCTGGGACATGCGATGGACTCAGGGATAGGAACGTGGGTGGACAAGCAAGGCGGGACTTCTCCCGTGGGCCTGCAGTGCTCTTCCTCACACTGTGCGAAACATCATCCCCAAACGCATTCGTCTTTAAAGATCTCAGAGCACGAAGGAGCGGTCTCTACAAGGGCCCGATTGTGTTCTCGGGCAGTTCCCTTCCCTTCCTCCCACCCGGCTCGCTCTGTACTAGCGTTTCCTTCTATTCACTCTTGATCTTTCCCATCGTTTTCAAGCATCTCCCTGAAATGTCTTTTGTGCCAAAGTATGTATTTTTTCAAGTGCCACCTAGAAGAGATACTTTGCTTGTGTGTGTTCCTTTGCCACTCTCGGTACGCCCACTTCCAACTCAGCAAACCTCCCTCTGAAGTCTGAGGCCACCTATACAAAGAGCATCTGCCTCTATTCCTCCTAGAGGATGGGCATGCCGCCTCCTGTCACAATTCTCTGAGTCCATGGGCCCCTGCAGGGGCTCGGGAGCAGCGGGTAGGCATGGGGCAGCCCGTGTGGTGTGTATAACAGAGGGGACACCAAGAGGATATGGACCAGTAGTGTACCCTTCCCCTCCCAGTCCTGCCCTCAAGGGCGATGGGCTGGGAAGAGCCAGGTGAGGGATGAGATAAGGAAGTCTCCACAGCAACGCAGGACGCTCCCTCTGATATCTCACAGTATCTTGGAAAATAAGGGCAGACAGAAGGATTAAGAAGGGGCCAGAACCCAAGTGGGTCACTTATACAATCCCACTAGACTGAAGGCCACTAGCCGGCAAATGCTGGGTCTTAGGGACATTAGTGTCCCTACATCCTGGTTTCTCAACGCTTGGCATGAGGTAGGAATCCAATAATAAAATGGGGAGAGTAGGAAAATGACAGCAACTTGCAGGTGGGGTCAGAGATGACTTCCATGCACTGGCCTAGTGTCTGAGCCAATTCTGACCAGAGGGAAGCAATACGCTAGTCACCTTGGCCCCCCAGGGGATGAGATCTGGAATATTCTTATTGCCATAGGCCAGGTTTCAGTATCTCTGGGGAGAGTCCCGGCACGTGGTTGTTCAACCCCCTGAGTTTCTGCCTGTCCCTTCTGGGCTTAGCTGGTCCCATGCCTGGCAGCCTCTTTTGTTTGCTGTATGGCTATTTGGGCCCCTGGTGGGCCTGGAGTCCTGCTCCAAACCTCAGCCTTCTTGCTGAGACCATGAATCTTTTCCTAAATAAAAAAATGGACTTGACCCTGTCTCCCACTGTTCCAGCTACCAAAACAAACCACCAGCCTTATCTGGCAGGTGAAGCACTAGCTTAGAAAGAAGCACTAGCTTCTCTCTCCAATGGCCCTCTGCCTCCTCCAGAGTCTGTGTTGGTTTTTATAGATACAAGTAACAGCCCAAGCCAAGCCTGGGCCACTGGGAGTCCAGCATTTAACCAAACGTAATCCCACTCGGGGCCCAGCCCAGCTCAGCTTCAGGGCCCCAGAGTGAGGCATGGAGCAGACAGGGAGGGTTCTGGGGAGCTGTGAGCCTCCCCCTCCCACTCGGCCCCGAGGATCTGTCCCTGGGAGGGGAGAAGTAATGGAGTTTTTATTGCTTGTGCTTCATTGCATTTGATCCTAATGCCAGGAGGTTATTGTTTGGATTTTTTTTCAGGTCAATACTAATTAACTTTATTAATGCGTTTTGGTGAAGGGAAAGCAATGGAGCTGAGCTCTGCTCATATTTGCTTGGCCCTAACCATCACGTGGCATTGGACTTAGCACCTCTATTTAGAATCTGCAGCTAAGGGGCAGTGGCCTTCTGGATGGTCCAGGAAATTGAGAATGGAACCCACAGTTTCAGGAGAGGGCTGTCTCCTAAGGAACGGAAAGAGGGAGAGGAAAAAGCAGCACAAAAGAGATAAAGGCAAATCAATTCCTACGGGTGAAATTGACGGAAGGACAGAGCAACGTGCTCGAAGGAGCCCCGAGCCACAGACCTGGATTCAAATCCCACCTCCGCCCGTACAGGTGCTATGTGTGCCTTTGGCCAGTCACTGAGTTTGAGTTTTCCCTCCACAAAATACTTTCCTCCAATTGGTTTTAGGAGGATAAGCATTCATGAAAATGCAAAAACATAGCACTTAACTTGTAGTGAGTTCTCAACATATGTTAGCTGAATTTTAATGGGATCAGTATGTCTGAGGTGTGGGTACCTAGGTTCATTCATTCTTTCCTTAAATAAGCATTCGTTCAGTAGCTGCTATATCCCAGGTGTGGCGGAACTGACACTGCAGCATAAGACACAAAGACACAGACCTTAACAGGGCCTTATACCCTGGAAGGTGTAAAGTTCTGCTCCAGAGTAATCTCATAAAACCACTTCTTACCTTATTATTGTTATTGGGCTTTACTTAATTTGCTACGTTCCCAGGTAGATTTTTGACTCCGCAGGTCAGGGACCACATCTTAGATCCCTTGGTGTCACCACACGGAACCTCCGATCTGCATGTGATACACCCTCAATAAAAGTGGACAGACTCCCTCTACCAACCCCAGCTCAGAAACAGAAACAAAGCTTCTGAAGAAGGGACCCGGATGACCCTTCAAGAGTATGATTCAAGATCCCTTGCGAAAGGCCCTCTCTTTGGGGGATGACCTCTGCCCTTTGGCCAGGCTCATGTCCATGAAGTTAACCCACAGAAGCCCAGGAATGGTCCTGCTAGCCCCAGAGAAGGAGCCATGGGGGCCAACCTGAGCTAAGAACCTTTGGGTTCTCTTGCATAGGATCAAGACTGAGCTCAAAGTTTACATTTGAAAAGTCAATATCCCACCATGTTGGAAGAGATTTGTGCCACATGGGTTTGAGAGCCTTTGAGTTCTCCCAGGCCATGCGTGGCACACGCTTCAGAGCGATTCCTTGGGAGACACTCATGAGTTTCATCAACAACCAAGTGCAGGAGGAATCCAACGTCCTCCTCAGCCTTGGGAGAAGGAAAGGAAAGGGCTCTGGAGGGCGGGATGGGTGGTGCAAGGAGGTCCCGGCAAAGACAGAGTGCACTTTCCTAAAGGACGACATGGACACTGGGCACCTGTGGCGAATGGAATCTGAGGACTAAAAAGGGTCCTAGGTCGCTGTACATTTCCTTTTCTAGTTAAAAGAAAGTAAACAAGGTAAGATAGGGAAATCCAAGGTTTCAGGGGTTACCGAACAGTCATTGCAGGCAGCACTTTCTCAATAATGCACAAAATGACTTTACTCTCTCTCGTGTACACACCCCCAAAATGCAGCCACGAGATTCTTGAAATATAATTCTGTGCAAACTACCCCCAGCCCCAAATCTCACAGAGCAAGGGTGGCTGTGTGAGACCAGCGCACCCACACACCCCTCGCCAACACCCTGGTGAGGAACCAGCCATCAGGGGGCGCTGCTGCAGTCATTGCCATTGTTTTCTGTTTTGTTTTGTTTTGTTTTTTGACAAATACATAAATAATGAAATAGTAATAAAAACTCCATTACGGCTCACCTGCTGACATGGAATGATGCATCTGGATAATTCCTCTTCCATTTCCCAAGTGGCTCCAGAGACCACAGAACAAATTAAATGTCCTTACCTGTGAGTTGGAACATTTGTGCAGCAGAGGACTAACAGTACATGGAAATGCTGAGCCCTGCTGAAAGACCAGCTGCAGTTTGGGGCAAGCACTCTGGCTTGTGGTCAGATGCCTTGGGTTCAAATCCTGGCTCTGCTGTTTCTCCCCTACCTAACCTAGGCCCGGCGCTCGCCAGGACTCAATGAGATCACCTTCACCAAATGCAAGTTCCTCTTATATGTTAAATATGTGAGTGTCCTAATCCACCTTCCCTCCGTACCTCTCAATATTAACCTGGGGTCCCCTACTTGATTTTGAAAGTTTCCCTTAGAAGCGTAGCATTCCAGTTATTTGTTGATTAATTATCCAGTTAATTGAAGATTAATTATCTTGAATTCTGATAAGAAATTCAAGACACCCTAGGGCATTTGAGAATCCAACCTAAGAAGATTAAAAGACTCTGAACTCTTGTGGATATAGATAACAATCCCTCATATTTGTATACAAATTTTACTTTTAAGACCCTTTCTCACATGTAGTCCCCCAGGACCCACTGAGCTGAGGAAAAGGCTGGAGCAGAAGGCGCAGCCAAGCCTCAGAGCTGACTGAGCCAGGCCAGTCCCCTACAGGATGCAGAGTGTGTCCCAGGGTGTCCTAGCCAGGGCGGAGTCGGGTCTGGCTCCCAGATCGACTGTGAGTCAGGCAGACGAAGCTTGTGACACGTGGGTGACCTGTGCTGGGCCCGGGCAGGCACTGCAGTGTTCTGTAGCAGGTGGAACTACAGCATGGACACACACGGGTGGCAGGTGTGCTCACAAAAGGACCCTCAGACACGCACCACCCACTGCCCTCTGGTTTCAGATGCCCACACACCTCCCAGGCAACTCCCAGACTGAGTCAGACCAAGTTCTTCCCTTTCAAATTCTACAACTCCCACCCACAACCCCACCACACACATCCTTTTTGTCTCAATGTCTTTGAGGTGTATTCTTGGAAGTGGAATTTCTGGTTAAGAATATGTTTAAGGCTCTTGATGGAAATATCTCAATTGCTTTTCCTAACCGACAGGGTATGAGAGTGTCTGTCTCACACCCTTAGCAGCACTGAGTACCATTTGTGTGTGTGTCGGTGGGGAGTGGAGGGTGAAGACTCTTAATTAGGGTATAGGCAGGAGTACACTTGAGTGCGGCTTTCTGAAACCGGAGAGGGGAAGTATAGACCTTAAGGGGCAAGATGTCACCAATGGGCTGCACTTTTCTCTATTAATGATGCTATAAACAATTGTAATTTGGTGAGACCCAGGTCATTTTCCTAGATCAGAGAGTTGGGGAGTGTGTCCCTGGGCTGAAGGTGGCAGAATACATGCTCCTCATGCTTCTCTGTCCCCTGCCAGAGCATGATCACGTCGGGGAAGTTGAGGCAGTGCTATTGCTTTCATGTTTCTCTTCTTTGACTCTGTCTTTTGGGACTCATTTAATACAGGAAAATTTTGATTAGCTAGAAAGTGAAGAGATGTGTTTTCTGGAGATTTAATTTTCTGATTAATCGAGCATTTATTTTATTATTTAATATATGCTGATAAAGGGCTCGTGCTATGCCAGGTACTGTGCTAATCATGTTGCAAATATTAACTCATTTATGCCTCACAGAAGACCTATGAATAGGTCCTATTATGTCTTACTTAAAAAATACGCAAATCGAAGTACCCCCGTTGAGTTCCCTGGCCCCAGGTCACGTGGCTAGGAAGAGTGGAGCTGGGTATTGAACAAGGTGTTCTTGCTCCAAGGCTCATGTGCTTAACAGCTTCACTAGGCTTTACCTGACATGCTTTAATATAAAACCTTGCTATTGAAAAGCTTTAAAATGTTTTTGTAAATACTTCAGCTAATCAAATGGAGAGAAGAGAATAGAATGTCCTTGGGTTCGTTTGAGAATCCCATGAGATCCTGAGGTCATTCTGATGTGTTCCTGGGTCCAGACGTCCAGGCACATGATTGGCCAAAAACAAGTTCAGGAACCCGTCGTATCCTGAGCCAAGAACCCCATCTCACCCACCGGAATTGGTTCTTGTTCTTTTCCATTTCCTACCAGATTGCCGCTGTGAATTTGCTTTTGGAAAGACAGACACATCCCCCCAATCCCTGCACCATTGTCATTAGCTGGGTAACTTTCAACAACTTACTTATCTTTTGCAAAGACCCTCACTTATCTCAACTGTAACGTAAGTTGTTGCAATTGTAAGGGTTTAAAAAATGATCTTTTTTTAACCATCAGGAATTGGCAAACATCTTCTATAATGAACCAGATAGTAAATATTTTAAGCTCTGTAGACCAAGAGGTAACATTGACGGTATTATGTGGGTATTTATATAACAAGAGAGAAAACAAATGTGTTTGTTCACAGAATTCAAGATAATAATTATTATAATATATAACATATTAAATTAATAATCACTGAGTATCTTTTTTCTTAAATGCATGTCTATAATAAGAAAATGGAATTATTTCTCGGGGGGATTGCGTGTCCCTTAATTGGGGTTAAAAGTTAGTTTTCCCCCATCATCAAATCAATTGCAAATACTCATCTGCAAAAAACTTTCTTAGTTCACCAGCTGTGGAAAATCAGATAAAGCATCAGACTTACCCTCAGGCTGCGGTTTGTTGGTCCTGACCTAAATCATCTCCTGGCACACTGTAGTTATTTGACGAATAGTGTTTCCCTTTCCTTGAAGTCAGCTGATGACTCTGGTTTGCTGGATTCCACTTACCTGGATGGCAGCCCTTTAAGCGATGGTTTCAAAAACATTCTGAGACTTCCTTCTTAGTCACCAAGTCCTGTGCATAGAGGCTCTCGTCCACTGCAATAGTGGAAGCAGCAGGCTTGTGAAAGCATATCTGTGTCTCAGTTCTTCTCTTCTAGAAAATGAAGACAAAAACGTCCTTTGTGTGTTTATAACCCTGCCAGGCTAATGGTTACAAGTGAGATTGGTATTCTGAATAGAGAGAAGAGGAACAATTGCATTAAAATAAATACCTGTTGAGAAAGTATTTACAAAATACATGTCTGATCGAAGATTCTTATCCAAAATATATAAATAACTCTCAAAACTCAATAATAAGAAGACAAATACCCCAATTTAAAAAGTGGGCAAAAGATTCGAATAGACGCATCACCAGATACGATATACGGATGACAAAGAAGCACTGGAAAAGGTCCTCAGTGTCTTAAACCATTAGGGAAATTCAAATCGTAACCCTGATGAGATACTGCTACAGAATGTTTATAGCGGCGCAATTCGCAATTGCAAAGATGTGGAAACAACCCAAGTACCCATCAATACATGAATGAATTAATAAAATGTGGTATATGCATATCATGAAGTACTAGTCAGCCATAAAAAACAACGGTGATCTAGCACCTCTTGTATTATCCTGGATAGAGCTAGAGCCCATTCTTCTAAGTGAAGTGTCACAAGAATGGAAAAATAAGCACCACATGTACTCACCATTAAATTGGTACCAATCAATCAACACTAATGTGCACATATGGGATGTAGCATTCATAGGGCGTTGGGCAGTTGGGAGTGGGGAGGAAGGGATGGGTAAATTCATACCTAACGATGTGGTGTGCCCTGTCTGGAGATGGGCACACTCGTAGCTCTGATTGGATGGTGCAAAGGCAATTTATGTAACCAAAGGGTTTGCACCCCTGTAATACTCTGAAATAAAAAAAAGAACAGGTAAAATTAAAAACACATAAGCACAAAAACCTAACAATACCAAATGTTATTGAGGATACAGAGAACTGAAGCTTTCATGTCTTGCTGGTGTGATTGGAAAATGGTACATCCACTCTGGAAAACAGTTCGGCAGTTTCTTATAAAGCTAAACACACATTTATCACATAACCCAGCAAATACCCTACTTATTTACCCAAGAGAAATGAAAATCTATGTTTACACAAAAATTTGTACATGAAGGGCTAGAATTGTTTTATTTATAAATGTCTGAAATGGGAAAACAGCCAGTGTCCATCAACTGGTGGATGGATAAACTGTGATACATCCACACCACTGAATACTACTCCACAATAAAAATGAACAAACTACTGATACATGCAGTGACATGGATGAAATGCAAATGCATTTTGCCAAATGAGAGAGGCCAGAGTCAACAGGCTGAATGCCGTGTGAGTCCATGCGTACGGCATTCTGAAAAAGGCAAAATCATAGAGACAGAAGACAGATCAACACTGGCCAGGGGTAGGATTGGAGGAGGGGTTGGTAACAAAGGGATGGCAGAAATGTTCTAGCTCTGTGATTGTGGTGATGGTTATAGGACTGTACGCATTTGTTCAAACTCAGAACTACACCCCAAAAAGGGTGATTTTTACTACATGTAAGTTTAGAGCATGAGATCGTACTCTGTCTATGCCAAGTGTCTGAAGGGCCCAGCTTACATTGGGGTGACATATCATAGGCCTATCTGGACCGATTTGAACTAAGATCAATAAACGTCTATGTTTCCAATGGAATTACTGCCTGAGAACCAAGCCAGCAGGGCTTTGTCACCATGACTTGCAACCCTGGGAACAGAGGGGTCAAGGGGGTGGCGATGGCCTAGAACGGCTCTGACAGCCTTGGGGAGCCCCTCTCTGTCTCAAGGAGGCTGGGGGACTATCTGAGACAGGAAGTCCAGGCTTTCAGAGAATGCCTGGTTAACAATTAGATGTTCCAGATGCAGGGCGTGTCCTGCTAACTTTCTAGGGTCAGTCAGTCTAAGGAGCATCCTGAGAAGAACAGGTGAGAAGTTGATAACGGAGGCTTTTCTGGAATGATATAGCTGCAGGCGCAGCACTTGCCACGGCACACACAGTGGGAAAGAACCCAGGCCCTCATGCAGCCCTGTGGGCTCATGCCCTGCCTCTGCCTCTTATCACCCATGTCACAAAACTCTCTGTGCCTCAGTTTCCCCATTTCTGAAATGGGAATACTAATAGCACTTCCCCCAAATAGTTGTGAGAATTAAATGAGTAGAAAAATGAAGAAAAAAAAAACTCTTAGGATGTTGTCTGGCACACTGTAGATTCTCAATAAAAGAGCGCCTATTGCTATTTGCTGCTCAGATTGAGATTTCAGACTGTGCAGCTCGGAGGCTTTGGAAGCATCCTTGCAGGGAAGGCAGGTGGAGATGGGGACGCTTCGGGGAAGTGCATCTTGTCTGATCTCCTCATAGCGCTTAAGGCCAGGTGTGTCGGTTCCCTTGTAACCAGGAATGGGGCTCCCTTGAGCCCCTGTCCTGGGGTATCCACCTGCAGACAGACCGGCACACACAGGTGCTGGTGAAACTTCTGGCAGTGAGGGGCTCCTCCTCTACCCCACGTCTCCTGTAGCCCCAGCGCAGGCGTCTGTGCTTGGTTCCGTAACTCTGGCCTTCTAATATACCCTTGGCCTTTTGAGAAATTGAACATCGTCCAGTTCAAGACCCCACTCAGCGTGCTTGCCTTGTTTCAGGTGTTCCAAAGTCCCTCTGAAGGCTGGGTGTCCCCATACTGAAAGTGACAAAGCAGTGGCCACGTAACAACAACATATGAGGCCAAACGTGGTCCCCTGGCCCCTGCTCGGTATCAAGGGAAACCTACTTGTGAATTAATGAAGTAGTTTCATTGTTTCAGGCCAGTCACCACCCCCAGCCCCAGTGGGTTTTGGTGGCACCATGTTCTGCCTCATTCCTGTCCACTCTGGAAAACTGTCAACACGCTCGGGTCCTCTCCTGTCCTCTACTGCTGCTTTTCCCACTCGAATCTACTTCTGCGCTTGACTACCTGTCTCCATGCAATACCTCTGCCCAGCACGATGGAGACTCCAGTGCTGCGTCTCTCCTCTGGGCCCAGACAGTATCTTCCTCTTAAATCACTGCCCTGCTGCCCCACACACTTCTCAGCACTGTCACCTCTGCAGCTCACGCTCCTGTGCAACATGCAACGGGTCTTCAGGAGCTGAGCTGGGGAAGCGGTCAGTGAGATCGTTGCCAACCTTGGCCTTGACTCTCTTCCCAGCCTTCCCGAAAGCAGGGACTGGCCACTCCCACGTGGTAAACTCCCTCTGTTGGCCCCGCTTGCTCCCTGCAGTGACTGCTCCACTCTTTTCCTCTATTCCAATGCCAAACTTTTGTAAAGAAAAAATTCACAGCTGCTTCTAATTTCTCACTTTCCATTCACACGTCAGCCCACTCCAGTTGATTTTCTGCAATCGCTCTCACTCGATCTCCTCGAATCCAGTTCACCACTGACCTGCATGCTGCCAAATCTGGAGATACCTTCCTCAGTTGACTGTACTTAATGTTCATGCAATATTTAGCATCATCAGTGACCCCTCCTCAACACCCTCTTTCCTTGGCCTCTTTGGATGCCACCCCTCCCCCCAGATTTTGCTTTTACACTTGCCTGCTCAGTCTCCACTGCCTTCGCTACCACAACTGCCCAAGTTCTAACTCAAGTGCCTCAAGGGGAACTGCTATGGCCGCTTCTCTCTTTCCCTGAGCTCTCGTCTATTCTCTCGGCTTTACGTGCCCTGGAAGGTGGCAACTTCCCAATTTGTATCTTCAAGGCAAACCACACCTCGGAACTTCAGTCTTGTATATTTAGTCATCTGCATGTTAGGCTTACCATATCTGAAACTAAACTCTTGGAGTCCCCTCCAACTAGCTCCTTCTCCAGTTTCTCCGTCTCAGTAAATAGGGCCACTTCTTACTGAGTTGCTCAGGCCAGAAGCCTGGGCGTCATGCTGGGTCACCCTCTGTCCTTATTTCCTAGACACACTCCATCTCTGCCTCACTCTCACCATTTGCTAAGACTATTGCAGTATCCCTCCGACTCATCTTCCAACATTCTCTGTGGGTGTTGTCAAATACATTCTCCATATTAGAAGAAACTTTTGGAAACACCAATGCATATGTCCTATTGCATCTCTGGTAAAGTCTCACCTGAGGACCTGCTGACCTCATCCTGCCCCACTGTCCCCTCACTCATGCCAAAGAAGGCATTGCCCACATAGCCTTCTTTCCAGCTAACGCACCCACCCTTTCTTAAAGCCTTTGTGCCTAGAGTTCCCTCTACCTAGAAATGGCTTTCTTGAACTTTCCTAGACTGACTCTTCTAATTTCAGGTCTCAGCTTATGTGTCACCTCTTTAGAAAGACCTTTGTTGACCACTTTACCTGTGTAATTTCTGTTAATTCTGATTAGTCTCCCTATGGACATCCAGTTTGTTCCCATCATAGCAGTGCTCCTTTAAAAACTCATTGATTTGTTCATTTGTTTATTTATTCCATAAGAGCAGATACTTTGCTTAAATTGCTGTGTCTAACACAGCACATAGCATACAGCATGCGCTTAACAATATGCATTGGATAGGAATGAATGAACAAATGCTTCCCCAATGGCAGCTGTATTGTAGTACATGTATTATCATGCTTTTGTGACTAACTAACTTCCTGGTTTGGTGGCCCAATTATGAACAACAGCTTCCTCTTATCATTCCTCTGGGGAGCCTATGTCCTTTATGCAATTTATGTTGCAACATTAGAGTTCTCGGGAAGATTTGCAAATGGCACCCTAATGAACAATGCAGTGTTGACTTACTCTTTCATTACTAATATCAAGAAAAAGGAAAAAGAAAAGAAGCAATTGATCTACAAATATTTATTGAGCAGTGCTGGGTTCTGTGCTGTCTGTATAGCTCGGACTATGGCCGAGAATGAGACACAGCTCTCTCACTGTGGGTCTTACAGTCCAGCTCATTTATGCAAAATGCTTAAGTGATTTCAGACCCCTTTGCCCTCCTTTCACTTTCATTTTTTACTATATTCTTGGAATATTTTCACATATTGCAACCCCACTCTTTCTAGGCTATGCTGCTTCTCATTCAACAGAAAACCTAGTCTAGCGGCCAAAATTTGTTGATCTGCTCTCAGAGGGGAGTCCCAGCATGTCTTTTAGTTGTTCTTTCTCAGCACATTTTGGGGTTCCAGTGTAGAGCTGAGTACGAATCCTAAATCATTCATTAGCTCGCTGTGCAGAGTCAATTGCTTGTAGAGGCCTTAAGAGGAGTTGAAAGTAGCTGTTGATACCACCTCCATGTTATTTTTTGAGGGATATGTGGGGAAGCCCCAACTCTGTCCTCAGACAACTCTCCCAATGCCTCATCTTCACTACCTGGAGTTCCTCCATTAGAATCATTCATGTGTTATTGTCTCCAAAGAGCGGCATGAAAATTGGTTACCAGTCATTTGTAACTCCCTCTGAAATGCACAGGGGCATCTAGCTGGCAATATTTAATAGAAAAAGGAAAGAGCTAATCACAACAGGCTCAAAGGTCTGCAGATGGGGTGAGCAGAATTGGAAATTGAGGGTCAGGCTGAGCAAAAGCAGGGAGAGGAGATATTGCTGCAGTAGGCGGGACAGGAGCAGAGGCACCTTCATGGGACTGTCCTGGCCATGGGCCCAGAGAGCTTATCTTTCAGACACTTTCCTTTATTTGCTCAATTCTCACCGGCTTGTCACTTTTGTCTCCTCCACTGGACAGTAAGATGGGCAGGCAGGCTTATCTATCACCCCGCTTTGCACCCCTCATGGTGTGCATGTGTAGCACGTACAGCATCTCCTCATTAAACATTTCTTGCACTTGAGAATGGAGAGTTTCTGTGTGCTACACTGGGAGCAGGCTGGGGCAGGGATATCAGAGACTTACAGGGTTGTAAACAGGCAACATTATTACACATCTCGTCTCTCCTCAATGTGGAGCTTCCACGTGTCTGGTCCCTATCAGACCATGAAGAAAACCCAAGAGCTGGGTTAGGTCAAGGAGGGCAGCCCAGGGACTTAGACACAGAGATGAACTGAGTGCAACACTGTGCATAGTAGGACTTCTGAGATGGGGAGTGCTGGATACAGATCTGAAAAGTAAATGCCACTGAAAGTTCCAGATGGAGGTCTAGAACAAAATGACATTTTAGAAAAAGAAGATGAGAAAACAGAAAGCCTACAGAAAGATTCCAAGGCAGGGCTCAAGGTAGCTCATCTTTGAGGCAGTGAGGGGGTCTACCTGGGGAACTGAATGGAGCTAACAGGAGAAGCTGGAAGCTGAGGGAGGTAAAACAGGCTTAGCTGGGTGGATGCCGACTATTGCAGGTCTAAAGAGTCAGGCCCAGGAGGCTGGGCTTGGTGGAAAAGCCAGAGCATGGAGAAAGGGCAAAAGACCTAGCATCAGAGCAAGACGCTGGAAGAACTGGGTGTGACATCTAGCTGTCATTTAAGTTTCCCAATTTATTAAAACAAGGAGTTTGGACTAGGCGATCTCTCATGTACCTCTCAGCTCTGATTTTCTTGGATGCTCAACTTGGAACCCAGGTAAGTCCTTCCAGAAGCACAGCTCTGAGAAACTCACACATGCGCAAAATGGGTAAGAGGGAGGCTGACCAGACTCTTCAGAAATGCCTCCAACTCTAAAGCCACCTGCAGGCGAGGCGTGTCATCGCACTGAGGGTGCAGGCAAGGAGTCAGGAGACTTGGGTGTGAGTCTATTAGTTCATGGCCTTGGATTGGTCACTTGACTTCTCCAAACGCCAGCTTTTCATCTGTAGAATCGGGATACCAATGAATGAACACCTATCTCCCAAAGCCGAAAGCACTCAATGGAAGTGCATAGCAGTGAGCCGGTGCCCAGTAAGTGTGCGCTGCAGGTGTGGGGTGGTTCCAGATGCTCTTGTTGTAACGAATGACAGCAATCACAATGGCACCAGCCTCATGGCGCACCTCTGGGTTGGGTTGAGCTCAGGATGCCGACCAGCCCCCTCCAAGTGCTTGGGCCTCCAGAGTGGGCCCCCTCATTAATGGTGCGCTATTGTTCTTTTCCACTCTGCTAACCGCATCCTGGGCGCTGACTCTGCAGCCTCTCTGTGCAAGGTCCAACCCCCGCATCTGGGTGGCCACACAGAGAGCTGCAGACAGTGATTAATAAATGCCCAGCATGCCAACGCTTCTCGGGAGGGTGCTCCATCCTCAGCATGAATATGCATGGACCGTGGGGACTGACTTGAAGGCAGGAGTGGGCGAGAGGACGTGGCGGGCTGGCCTCACGGAGAGCAGCAGGCAGGCTGGTCACCGGGGAGACGCCACAAGCCCTGCTCTGCTCCGCGCCGGGTGAAGCAGAGCGGCGGCTTTCATCAGCCCTGCCATCAACCCTCCTGTCACCCGGCAAGACAGGCTGGCGAATGTGAACATAAATACATCCCCCTCTTGCCTCACCTCAGTGCCCTGAGGAGCTATTAGAGACTTAAAATTATCATTCCGGCAAAAGGGGAGAGAGAGAATGGAGGAGGAAGAGGCTGGCTGTGTTTGTTAACTTGGGAGCATCCTCAACTCCAGTGGCGGGGGAGTCCATCTTGGGCGGGGGGTCGGGGGGTGAAGGCAAGTGGGTCTCGGAAGTGCAGGAGCGACACCTTCAGATCTTTCCTGTCCCTTTCCACATCCCTGTGAGGGCCCCTGCCTTGCCCACAGGCAGAGAGACACCCAGACCTCCCTGTGGATCATTCTAGCATTCCAGGGAACCAGAAAGGTGCCCAGACCTGGCCCAACTCCTGCCCCCCGCCCCCTAGGGAGGCGGGCTGGGGCCTGAAATCCCACAGGTAGAGTTTTCTATCCCTAACTCCCACTGGCCCCAGCATAAATATTTAATTTCATTTGAATGAATGAATTCTAGCTATTCAGTAAATATTTGGGGATTCCTGATGGATTGGATCAGGCAGGACGTTGTAATCCCTGTAAAGCACTGACTCTCTGGTGAGGATCACCTGATGTGATGCTGCAGTCGTTTGTACCTAAATGTGTCCCTTCCTGACTTGGGTACAGGCTTGGGTGGAGCAGGGGGACAGCATGCACACCCTCTGTCCCACGCAGCTCGGCGCCCCGCATCACGCGTTCACACCACAGGCTGTGGACTGACCACCTGGCTTCCACCGTGTTCTGGACAGAGAGGTTGAGACCAAGCCACGCAAAAGCTCGGCCCATGGCACTAACACTCATGTAGGGAGTCAGAAAATAAACAAAGAAATAAATGGGACAATTGCAGGTCTCAATAAGCCCCTAAGCTTATGTCTTCCTCCCCACAGATCCCACGAACATTTAAAACAGCACAAGGAGAACTGATCCCTGCCTTTCTAGGGTTCACGGCCAGATTTAATCTCTGGATTGTGAGCTTCTCGAACTGCCTGTCAGCAACAGGCCAGGGTGAGTCTGCTGCTCGGCAAAGGAGAGCTAAGAAGCTGGCGGTGGCCACACAGCAGTGTCACCTGGAAAGACAGGCTGGGAGATGTGAGTTGGGAGCTGTTTTGTAGCCTGGGTGGCTTTTCCTTGAGCTCCTCTTGAAATCTCGTCAAGCATTTCAGAAGGGTGGGTAGGGACTGAGACCTAAAGTGGACTTCGGGTTCCTTCCTTGTGCAATGGTCATCTCACGTGGCAGGGCCAGCTCCACGGATGTGCGACCTGGGCCTTGTGCTTAGAAGGGACTTCGGTTAAGGGACCTGGTGAGGTGTACCCTGGATCTCAGAATTCCTCCCAGACATAAGACATACAACATCTGCTCACATGCTATGGGTCAAAGCAAGTCATATAGCCACAACTAACATTTACGGTAACCCTACCATGTATCCAGAAGGAGATAACTAGAAATAATTGGTGAGTAAAATTAGTGGCTACCACATGTGTCAAGACTGCAGATTCCACCTCCCTACCGTACCTGGCATCACAGAAAAATGGACAAAGGACGGAATCCTACCAGGTGTGAGCTGAGCAAACTCTTGCCTTTCTCTCCCTATAAAAAGAGCTTATAACTTTCCTAACACCCTCAGAGATTTAACGTTTTGTTATAGAGATTTAACAGTAACTGTCTTGTTTTCCATCATACAGTCCTGATACAAAGCCTGGAATGCCCATCCGCTGAGCTGCTCCACGGACCTCCTAACATCTCAGATGACATGGAGAGATTCAGGCGTCACCCAGGGCAGAACCCCTCACCTCTTCTCCTTTTGGCTTCACTAGTTTGTCAGGGGCCACTAGGAGGACATGAAAACATCCCCACTTTTCCCCACATCCCCACACTGAGAAACAAATATCTGGGATCTGCCGGCTGGCCCTGGTAGGATCCATCCATCTGTTCATGAGCTCAGAGGCCAACGCAGGGCTGCCTGAGCCCCTAAACCTCCCAAATGCCAAGAACAGAAAAAGCGACTTTCTGCTCGAGCCTTCTCTTCACACCATTGGCTGGAGAAAACCAACCAAGGATGGAGTCTCCTTCCTGCCTCACTCCTCCTCCAGCCTTCCCCGCGTGGCACTTACTGGCTGTAGGAGCTGTGCATGTCACGTCTCTGCCGCCACGTTCCGTAAAATGACATCTGTCGTTGCCAGCAGACTTCCAAGGGCCTGGCGCTTGGTGGTTCACTCTGCCACTCAGACGCAGCTCCAGGAGGGCCTGAGAGATGCCTGCGAAAGGCTCTGGAGGGGCAGAGGCTCAGGGTGTCCAGGAGGAACTCCAGTGGGAGACTGGGCCAGCTCTTTGGTCCATGAATACTGCTGAAAGGAGAATTGTTTATCAGACGGCTTCGTGCCACGTCCACCTGGCTGTGAGCTCCTCCCTCCTCTGCCAGCCCCACTGTGCCCAGATCAGTCCCCACTGAGCTCAGACTCCATTTCTGGAAAATGGAGGATGATGAAGAGAGAAGACATAGATACTAAAAGCACAGGAAGAATTGCAGCCTCAGCTCGCAAGGCCCAGAGTAACATCCCCCTGCGCACTCGCACACACGCGTGTGCACACATACGTGTACACACACACTCAAGATCACAGACAGAGCAAGAATTCCCCTATGTGGCAGGATTCGAGGGCCACCAGCAGTTCCACCTCCTCCTACACATAAAATCCAAAACTGGGGCCTTCAAGACCATCCTTGGGGTGAATCATTGCCTTCTCTCCAGATGTGTTCTGTCAAAATGCAAATACTCCCGTGTAACTTCCCCCAGCCTGATGTGAATAAGCTTGTCAGTTGCTGGGTGGGTGTGGTCCAGGTAAGAGAAAGCTCTGGAAGGAATCTTGGGGAAGGGAAGGCATTAATGGGGCTGGTGTAGGCCACGTACCTGTGGCTTAGGATAGGCCGAGGCCTTCCTTCCCTGGACGGAGGGTGTTGCATGGACTGCCCGGCAGAGGCGCCTCGCCAGGTCCCTGAAATGAGCCCAGCAAAGGCCATGGCATCGGGGAGGACATTGGTAGTAGCTAGTCTGGTCCCTGCATTCAAGGAGGGGAGAACTAGGCCCAGGGAGGGCAGCTAGATCTCTGCTCTTGGCAGACCGACCCCAAGTCTGACTGCACAGACCAGTGGACACAGCTCCCTCTGGGACGTCAGACACCTGGAGTGGAAACCTGGAGAGGGAAGCAAAGGTCAGGGCTTAACAGCTCTGACCCACGGACCCCCCCAGGGCCACAGAGGCCGAGCCCCTGAGAGCCCCGTCCAGACACCAGCCTCTAAGCCGCCCTCTGCAGGTCAGCAGTGGCCCAAGAGGGGTCAGCTGACAGCTGCCCAGCCTGGGCCGTTTATCTCATTAAGCCTGGCAGTCAGTGGTGGGAACAAGCACAGGGACCAGGCCCCGGCAGGGAGGGGACTTCAGGACTCCATTTAACCTAATTGGGCCGGCAAACCTGAACTACAAACAGCCAGGCGCGCCACCCGTTTTGTTCCACTCTTCGCTTTGAAGTCTCGCCTCATCGAGTTTTTAAACATGAGATGCAGGCATTTGGTTGCTCATATTTAATGTGTAACACAGGAGATCAAAGAGCAGATAGAGACGGGAAACATCAGGCAATAATTAAGGATTACTCTGAGAGCCAAGCGGCTAACCGCCCCTCCCCGCGCCAGCCCCGCTCCTTCCAGCTCTTTCCACAGCCTCTTCTTTCATCTTCCTCTCTGCTCATCCCTCTCTCCTCTTTCCTGCCTCTTCCTCTCTCTTTCTCTCACCTTCCACCTTGGCTGGTGCCCACCTAGCTCCTGCTGTCATCCCCAAATCAAAGACTCTCCAGTCCTCCAGGAAACCCCCTGCCCCCTCTCTCTCTCTTTCTCTCACCTCCTTTCTCCCTCTTTCCCCTCCCTCCCCAGCCTGCCTCTCACCCTCTCACCCTCTCTCTGTCTCCCCTCTCCTCTGCCTGCTGCTGGAGTCGCCATGACAACGGCCTCCAAGACAATTCAGCCCAGGCAGCAGATCCTCTTCCCATCAGGGACGCCAGTACTCACTTGGAATCTTCTCCCTGATGTCTTAGCCCAGGCAGGGAGTTCGTCTCAACTACAGTTTCCCTGAGGCCGCAGAGAATAGACTTTGTAGCCAACCACGCAGAGTGGGAAGCAAGAAGGAGGAAGGGAGCCTGGGACAGAATGAAAGAGGAGAGTGGACATTGCAGCTCTGCCCTGCTTCCTCTCTGGGGGGACAGAAAGGACTCCAGGCAGCGAGAAATAGAATTGCGAAGGACAGGGAGATGGGAGAGGTGTAGATTTCCTTCAGGTCAAGAGAGAGAAAAAGGGATGCAACAGCTAGCGCAATGTGTGCTGGAACTTTCTGTCTCAGCAACCGAGAGTGACATCAACACGATTCCAAACTCCTTTGCCTGCCTGTCTCCTGAGGCTCTTAACACTTTGTTATTATACCTTGCAGGGGAGGGAACCTCCTGGCCACCCGCGTTTTGCACATGGACTCCATACGTGATACCGAGCAGGCGGCAATGGGATGCCCAGAATGAAACACACCCCGACCTGGAAAAAAGTGCAGGGGCCACGCAACCACGCACCAAATACTTAAGACCAAACTAGTCATATATAAATAGCAGATCAAAACAAAGAGGTGCACAGAGACACATCACGATTAGAAACTTCTCACAGAGTAGGAAATACTTTGAAGGACAGTAAGACCACTTGCTTGCCTGGTGGGGAGTAGAGCTGGAGTTTGCTCTGCAAGGCCGAGTAAGGTGTGAGGAGGTAGGTGGGCTCGGGAGGTCAGCCCGTGCAGACTGGAACAATCACTTACCCTTATTCCAGAAAGGACTGGAATGATGGGCTAATGAGTTTCAACTTTATTGGGTAGTTTTTGGAGAAAGCAATGAAGACAGATTGCAGCTGCTTACCTACATATCAAACAGTCCAGGACATGTATAATTCACTTTATAAGTGACTGTCCCTGAAGGATGGTAATAGAAATACTGCGCACAGAGGGAGAAGGAGGGACTTCTCAGGGCTGCATGTGGATGTCAGACCACTCCCCAAAACACACAGGTTGGAGCCTTCTGCTCTGCTCACATCACCCCCAGCCCTGCTCCAGCATCGTGGTCACTCGGCCACTCAGCCCGGTGACAGCAAGACCTGCCGGCTTCCTGCCCACTGTTATACCATCTCCCTGCTTAGTGCTTGAGGTTAGATTGAAGAGATGAGGTTTTACTTGAAAAGTTTATTTTCCTCTCCTGAATGCCTCAGATAGAATAATGAGCAGGTGAACCTGAAAACTCAAACCGTATAAAAGGCCTGTAGTATCCTGTTCACAGAAAATATAATCAGTGTGTATCATAGAAATTTCAATCACAAAGCAGATAGAGATGAAAGGAGGTCAAGCCAGCTTCCTGGAGAGGCTGGGTGATCTGGCAGGAAGGACGTGTAACTGGGGCCTGGGTGTGCCACCTGCCAGCTGAGGGACCCTAAAATATCAGGTAATCTCACTTTCACATTGATAACATGGCCACAGTCAAACAGGGCCCATGCATCTCATGGGGCTGCTTCTGAGATTGAGGAAATAGCAGATGCAAATGCCCTGAGAGTGGTTAAAAATGCTTTTTGACTTATGGAATCCATACATGTCTCTCAGTTGGTGGCAGGAGTGTGAGCCTTAGGTGACCAACACATCATGGTCAGAACTCTGCCCTGGAAAGATCCTCAGTGGCGTGGAAGAGAGTCGTGATCCACTCAGTCTTTAATTTCATCATCGGTAAAATGACAAGGTTGGACTAAAGTCACCTTTTCTCCAAAATATAGGGCAGAGGAGATCATTTTAGGTGGCACATGAATACAGCATTAAGTTGCATTTAATCCTTAGTGAGAAATTTATCTCCTTTTCAATTATCTTTCAATCCTCCAAATCGCAGGAGTCTGGTTAGAGTTTTCAGTTAACACCTCTCTAATGTCTGCTAATTTACCTTTTCAAGGAAGAGAAAGGCGGCCTCAGGCTTAGGGCCTGACAAGCTGCCGTACCTAGCTAGAATTTAATAACATCGCTGAGTTTTCACTGTATTCCTTTTTTTTTGCCTTCTTTTTATAGGAAGTGATATTGGTTTTCCATTTACAGTGATGATACAAGGTTTCCTTTCTATACTTGTTTAAGTGAAAAGTTGAGTGGTATTAAAGGAAAACATTGCATCAATAACAGTGCAGAGATTGAGCAGATATAGCAGAAATCGTGGAGGCAGCAGGAGTTTGAGAATTGCTGGGCTGGCGCGTCCCTAAGATTCCTTCCAGTGTTAACACTGCCTGATACTCTCCCTCTACCTACAAATGAGCTCAGTTCCCTGCAGAGCTTGTCTCCAGGTCAGAAGTCAGTGAGACAGTGACAATTTAGATTCCCAGGAGACCCACGTTTAGCACAAGGGCAACAGTGATAACCCGAGGAGATCCGAAAAAAGCTTCCCAATCACATTCAAGTAGGATCTCCCGTGTGATCTCATAACACTCTACAAATGAGGGCAGTGAGACTCCCTGCACTTGCAAGATTGGCCAAGAATCGTGCTGTGCACAGTAAGTAAGGGGTCCAGTAAGTATTTCCAAAGCCCTGATTCTTTCCAGAATTCCTTACTGTTTCTATGCCCCCATTCTGTCAGGCTCTATAGAACTAATGGAGGTACCAAAAGACCCTATTGAGTCTGAAAAAATTAATCAATTTTTTCAGTTCAAGGAAGAACCTGACTCCTTCAGACCGAGTTGTGCGATTGGTCTTACTCGTCCTGCCTCAACAGGATGAAAGGGGAGTCCCAGCCCTCCAGCCAGGTGCCTTTAAGTGGGAATAGAAGACAGAGCAGCGAAGAGTCAGAATTGGTGTTGTCCATTGGCATCACCACCATTTCTTAGGGGACTTTTTTGTGACCAAAATCCCAACGCCCTCTTCAACTTACCAATCTTTCCATAATTCTTTAAATGAGTCACAATAAAAGGATCATTTATTTTATTCATTTAACAAACACTGAACATCTACTGTGTGCAAGGATCTAAAACATATGCCATGAGAAGAAAGATTACAATCTTATAGGAGGGATTAAAATTAAGCACCAAAATAACTATAATACAAAGCAGAATGTGATGATAATGATGATGATTATTATACATCATTATAAAAAAATGCACATTTATATTGTACCATGTACCAGGCCCTATTCTAAGAACATTCTCTATGTTTTCTTTTTCAACATGCAGAACAATTCTGACATAAACCCTAGTCATATGCCAATGTTTCAGATGAGGTGACTAAAGCTTAGATGAATAACCTATTTAAGGTCAACCAGCTCCTAAATGGCAGAATCACACTCAAATCCGCCTGACCTCACCACTCCGTGCCTGCTAGAGTTGCATTCTGGCCAAAGCACCTTCACACACTATCTCACTCTCACTTTTAATTAGACAGTGTAGCAACGCCAGGTGAGAGCTCAGACCTGGAAACAGCCTGCCAGGATCCAATCCCAGCTCTGCCACTTCCCAGCTCTGTGACATTGGGGAAGTTGCTTGACTTCTCTCTGCCTCAGTTCCAGCTCTAAAGAGGGTTTTGCTGCAATGATTAAATAAGTTAGTATACGTAGGCTGCTTAGAAGGCTACCCAGCACATATAACTAGATGAGTGAAAGCTATTATGGTGACGATAAAAACAGTGTGAGTCCCATCTTATACACAAGGACTCCAAAAATGAACTAACTTGTCCAAGGTCTTGTATCTGCTAACTCTTTCCTTTATGTAAATCAGGTGGTGTTTAGAGGAAAGAGTAATTAACCTCAATCCAAGGAAGAGGAGAAAGGGAGTTCAGAGTCTAGAAAGTCTGTTTTTCCAAGTAGAGACAACATGATGAAAACCACCACAGGGGAGGAAAAATCAAGAGGGCAAATGGCCAGTAGTTTTGCTGGGCTAGAACATGGGGCCCTGAGAATGAACAGCTGTCTCATGGAATGCCTGTAATGACACAGGACATGGCAGGTTACTGGTGGCTTTGGACAGAGCAGTAGTCACTGAAGGCAGAGATTAGAGTCTAAGAAGTTAGTGAGACACTGAATAGACTCAGTGTTTGATAGGTTTTGTACAGGTAGTGATGTGGAATTTATTTCTATACTTATTCATTCATATAAATGTATTGAGCACCTAGTATATACTAGGCACTAGGGATGCAATAGGTAGTGAGCAAGATTCAGGCCCAGTCTGTAAGAAGATGTACAGAAAACATAACAGGTAATAATTATATAATGTGATAAGTGTAATGAATCACGTGGGAGCAGAAACTGATTTAGAACTGAAGGATCAGAAAATACTTCCTGAAGAAAATGATACCTGAGTGATGAGTGGGAGTTACCCAGGGGAAAGATGTGGGCAGGCTTTGTTCTAGGCCAAGGGGGTAGCATGTGCAAAGGCCCTGAGGCATGAGAAGTCATCATTCCTTCAAGAAGCAGAGTGAGTTGGTATAAGTTGGGTAGAGATGGAGAGATGAGAGATGTAGCAAGAATTAGATCACTGAAGGCCTTTTAAGTAGAGTAGTCCCCATCTGGCCACTATAAAACAAGATGCAGACCATAACCAAATCCTTCCTTTTGCTCTCCCTTTGCTGCGACAGTGGGTCAGTCATCATCTGTGGCATATGTACCTCACTCTGTAAACCTATATCTTGCTCTTGCCCTACAATCCTATCTTTCTCTCCTCAATAAACTTCATTTTCATGCTTGCTTTACTTTGTTGCATCTGGTCATTCTTCGGCCATGAGTACGCCAAGAACCGACATTCTGGACTGCAAAACCCAACATATTTGATGCCGTCGTAACTCGGATCTTCAGACTACGAAACCCAACAGTTGTTGATTCAGCAAATTGAAAGGGATCGAATCTGAGCTCCTCCCACATGCCAGGCAGTGTCCGGCCAGGCCAGTGCTTTCCAACTGAACGCTAGTTCTCAGGCATATTCTTGCATTTCCAACTGCCCAGAATTTTCCTCTGGCTGGCACATCACTCATCCTCAGGGCTCCCAGGAAGCCCCAGGTCAAGTATTCCCAAAGCCAGCTCTTCCTTTTGCAGGGTACCCTGAGGACCTGTGTACTCCTGCTGTGCTAATTTGTACTTCTTAAAGTGCTCCACATATTTTATGCATGCAACTGACTCTAATTTCCCCAAATAGATTGCTGGCTCCTCAGGGGACAGAGATGGTGCTTTTTATACTGTCAGAGCTCACTGCACACCCCAGGCCACTGACACAACCCTCAGGGCCTAGCAGAGTGATCTGCATCCCAGAGGACCCAGTAAGTGGCTGGTTGACCCCGTGCCTTGCTGAGCAGGTGTCTCCCTTTGCTCCCCTCCCCAGGCCACCTTCTCAGCTGCTGCCAGAGTAACCACCTTTATAATTACAGGTAGTGTCACCTTCCTTCTCTGCCTCAATCCCTTTGCATCATCACCTCTGTGGAAGGAGTACCTCTGACTCGCCAGTGTGTCTTATAATAGCCCTCCAGTGTCTCCTCTTCTCCTGGTGTGTCATTTCAACAGTCTGTCAACAAATATTTACTAAAACACAGGTAATGAAGACAATGTGATTGAGAAAAGCAGAAAAAAAAAATATCTGCTCACGTGGGCTTACACTCTGGTGGGGGTGGGGAATAAATGGCTAAATATAGTCTTTCATTTCAGGTAATGAGTGGTAAGAGCTACAAAGGAACTAGGGCAAGGGAAGAGATCAGAGAGCTAGTGGGTGCCACTCCACGGAGAGAGGGGAAGGCCGGCCCCTCTGGGAAGGTGGTATTTGAGCAAAGACTTAGTAGAAATGAGGGCAAGAACTCTGATACCTGGAAAGCGGGGCTTGGGCAGAGGGAATTCATTAGGAAAGGCCTAGAAGGTGGGGTGGATGCTCAGATTGGTTTTCTCATCCTCTGCATTCGCCTTCCATTTGGAGTGGCTGGAAAACTTACAAACAACTACATTTCCCAGAATGCCTTGCAGTTAAGGTCTGGGTATAATTTAGGTTTACCAATTACCTACACTTGAGCAAGATTTGGAACCAATTCTTCCTGTGTTTCTGGCTGCCTCTCTGCTCAAAGAGGTCATGGTTCTCCTGCAGTGGCCCTCTGGCCTCTGGCCTCCTGGGGTCCAGATGCTGCTGTGGTGGTGGCTGCTCCTCCAGCAGTCCCTTCCCACAGCCACATGCTCCCCAAGGGCCACTTTCTGCTCCTCCTGTTGCCCCTACATGCCTATGGGAACAAAGACTTCTCTCTTTGCTGGTGCCTGCTGCTCATCGCACATTTTCGATTCCCCTAAACCTGCCCGCACCTTTGCACAAAGTCCCCTCCTGACACGCTCTTCAATTACTCTATGGGTGCACTGAGTAGGAGTCAGCCAGGGAACAGACATGGCCTGGCACTGAGGCCAAGCCAGGGATATGTCTGGGGGCCAGGGCATGTGCAGTGAAAGGAGCCAGGGGGATTTGAGGAACCGGGAGAGAAAGGAGGCACCACCAGAGTACAGACAGCAAACAGGTGAGTGACATCCAGTGCAGTGGCCAGTCCTGCAGGGCCCGGGAGGCCACACAGACAGTCAGTGGGGCCAGGAGCCAGGAGCCAGGAGCCAGGCATCTGATTCTGCATGCAACGATCCTTCTAGTTCCATCCCATTGTAACCCCAGTTCCTGCACCCCTTGTATGCTTCCTTCTTTCCGTAGCACCCTCCCGCCTTTTTTCCCCCTCTGTCCACTTTCCCAGAAATCCTACAGTGATGGATAAGTTTAAAGAGCCACTTGGGGAAAGGGACATGTGACCCAGACACCCCTGACATCGCTACTATCCAGATCGGTCACAGACCAGGAGAGAAGAGCTCTGGAGCTCTGACCCTTGTGCTATCTCAGGGAGAGGTGTGAGGCGATGCGGTTATGAAGTCCACACCACCCCAAGGTGGCTGGTCTTCATTCCCTTCTCCTGGGATGTTAAGGTCCACGCTCCCTGCAGCCTCAGGGTTTGGTCTCCCTGCCAGGGAATCCAAAGCTTCTTCCCAGAGCTCTCTTTGGTTTTTCTAACTGTGCCTGCTGCCCACAACTGCTCCTCAAGGTGCCAATGGTGAGGATGCTGTAGGTATGCTTGATTCTGTTGCTCCAGCAGGCGTGTGGCACTTGGGTGTGATGACATATTTCCTCAGAGTCTTAAGAGCTATTATCAAAACTCCATTTATAACAGAAAGGTTCCCAAGTTGCTCTTAAAAGCCTAAATCTCAGCATCATCCACAAAGACATTCAATGGAGTGTCAGTTACTAGAGGAGGGCTTTGTATTCTCAGGATGGAAACACTCACCGATGCTCCGCAAATCCATAAAAGTCAAGGGCCCCCCGGGATCCCTGGGTTTGGAACCCCTCCCCTTCACCTTGCTTCTGGTGACTGCTTTTTGAAGATATTTCTTTGGCTATGCTTAAATCTCTGCAATTCAGAATCACTGCTGTTTTGAAATCAATTTGATGTCTCCTTGGCTTGGCCTCAGTGCCAGGCCATGTCTCTTCCCTGGCTAACTCCTACTCAGTGCACCCGCAGAGTAATTGAAGAGCGTGTCATGAAGGGTCTTTGTGTAAAGGCGTGGGCAGTCTAAAACTGGGGAGTGTTAATGAATGCAGTGGATCTCTTTTAAAGTACATAGCAATTCTCTCGATTTGTGTGATCTGCTGTAGTGAACATGTGAGCATAAAATAGGATCTGAATATTGGAGTTACGGGAAGAGAAGGCTCGGAGATTGTCAACATGTTAATATCTAAGTTCTTTAGGGGCCCTCCCTGCAATCTTGATTATTTCACTTATCAACACTGGATTCCACTCTTGCTGGCCAAATTTTGTCCATCCTTCTAGACCAGTTCTAGAAGTCTAGAATTCTCTTAAATCCAAGTTTATTCATTGTAAGTGGGAGCCCCATTTCTTCCATCAAGACGACTCATTTCTCACCGATCATCTCTACCGTGCCTTGCCATTGAGTTTATCATCTATCCCACTCATTTGGGTCTAATTTATTAAAATAGTAGACTTATGGAACTTCAAACACAACCTCTTACTTGGGGAGATATCTTGACAATGTAAAGGGGTATTCTTGGTTGTTATAATAATTATAGAGCACTGCTAGCATGTGGCGGGGAGAGAATGGGGATGCAGAAGTCCTATGATGCTGGGGATGGTCCTACACAACAAAGAACTGTCTCATATTCTATCCAAATCTCGTGTCCCACCAACAACCAGAAACAAAATGAATGCATGCCTGGGCATATGGTGGGACTTCACACAGGAGATACATGTTCCATGATGCTTTGTCACTCTCCAAACCCGTGTCACAACATCAGCCATTATTTTGACACCACATTTATAAATAAAGCTCAGCTCATGTGTAAGAATATTCATTTTCTCTACTTCTACAGCCTGTAATTTGAATTGGCACGTTGTCCATGCTTTAATTAAAACTATATCCCCTCTTTCTCTTTTTATATACAAATAAGTCTGGTCTGTTACTAGTTACCCTTGCATGTGTTTTAGTTCTAGAATATGTGTGCATATACCTCTGCTCTTTCATTTAATGTACTTTTTGCACAGATTGCTTCTGATCTTTTCAACTTCTCTTAAATGCATGCTTATTCATTATAAGTAGAAGCAACTATCTAAGTACTTCATTACATCGTCTATTGTAGCCATATCTTAAAATTTACATATTAAAGTAGATATTTATTTTAAAATGCTTGCTTTTTATTTCTTTTTTTATATTATAGTTAGGTCATTATACTGATTTTTATCATGTATCTCAGTATAATATCTGCAAATTTCATTTTGGTTTGGTAAATGAGGCATTACAAATTATTTGTTATAAAAGGAGATATTAAGTACAATATGTTTGAGAACCACTGATCTATTACAATCCCTCATTTTACAGTGGAAGAAAGTAAAGTACAGAGAGATTAAATGGCCCAATCACTAAGTTGGGGATCTGGAATTAAAACCCTGATCTGACTTTCAGTCCAGTTCTCTTATTTTTGTTCTCTAATTTTAGCTGAATATTGAGCAGTTCTTATTTCCGTAGTGGGATTATACTCACAATCTCCTTGAGAACAGAGCCGTTTTGTACAATCCTTTTTCTGTAATCATCACAGTGACTAACATAGCATTAGACATATAGTAGTTACTTAATACATAATATATCAGATTGGGTTGAATTGAATTGCACTGAATTGCACTAAAATGATTTGAACTGAGTAGTGGGGTGCTGATGTTTCATGGCAAATAGTGCTTTCCGGTGTAAAACAATCAGTGCCATCAGCTGTGGGCCAGGGAGTCACAGCTGGCACAAGGATATCAGATTGTCCATTTCGTCTCCTCTGCAGCCCTCCCCAGTTTCCAGGCTCTTTCCATGGATTGACTACACTTTTGCCTCCCTTCTTCCCACAGCTGTTGACCTTGGATCGGGCCCCTTTTCAAAGGCCTCCCAACATTCATCTCTGACTGTCCCTTCATCAGTCATGTCCTTGGCCTATAGGTTGATTCCAATGTGGGGACAGGTCCACAAGGCCCTAAGATATTTTCAGGGAAGGAGGTAGAACTCAGTTTTACCCTTTTCAAGTTTTTTTCAGATTCTGAATTATTTCTTTTCTTAGCTCTTTCCCAATGTGCTAAGAAACTTGTTCTGTGGTGAGATGCTTTGTTGACATGACACAGGAGCTAATTCAACATGTCAGTGGAAATGGCACCAAAACACTGACTCAGAAGCCAGAGTCCAGAAGTGGACAAATTGTTCCATCTTCCTAGTAAGAGTGTGTGTGTGTGTGTGTGTGTGTGTGTGTTTGTACATAAGCAGGAGGGAGAGACAAAATTCACACTTAATTCAGGTGCCAAAGTAGAAAATGAGTTCCAAGGAGGTGAGAGACTCACAAATGAGTGCCAAGAACTACATGCAAAATAGTGGAGTCATGAAGGTTGTGACCAAATAGCATGACCTTCAAGGAGGAAGTTATTTGGTACAATCATGGAAAAATATGCATCATGTGTCTATGCACCACATAGAGTAAGCTGATTAGACATGCATCCTGCTTTCATATATGGCATTTGACCTCACACACACCATCACAATCACCACTACTAACACCAATAACAACCTCCAAAATAGTCCTGCTTTTGAGTTAGATTAAAAAGTTATGAGATTATTGCTTCCACCCTTATAATCAAAACAAAATATAGTTCTTAAAGCCATCAAAGCACTAAGGACACAAAGAAATCTAAATAAACTAACAAGAGAGAACTCTCAGGGCATTCCACACCTTCCCAAGACTTCCAAAGACTGGGAGAATGGCAACAGGACTGAATGCAAAGTCTGAAGGTGCAGAGAGCAGTCAGCAGGACTTGATGGCAAAGAGAACTGACAATTGACCTAAAATTTGTCAACCTACATGTAAAACAGTGAGAGATAATCCACATATCAGACAGCCAGTGGCTCAGCTTTCCCAAGAATTTCACCTGTGCTGACATCTCAGGTTCTGATGAAACTGAGGAAAAGTGCTTATCCTGCCCTCAAGATATGAAGCCAGTGGTGGACAGAATCAAACTAAAGCTGCAACAAAGCCCAGCATCATCTCAGTCTAGCCTAAGCCCGATCAGATTGACTTAGCTCTGACTTTCATTGTGTCACTGAAAAATTAGAGTGTACCTTTCTGGAAACAAACATTATTTACTTCAGTATCTACTATTATTTTATGTGTTAACAAGAGCACAAAAAGGCAAGAAAATGTAAATCAAAGTCAAGATATAAAAAAGACAATAGAAACAGTACCAGAGATGACCTAGATGGAGTCATCAGAGACTTTAAAGTAATTATGATAAACATTGTAAAGGGTATAGTGACAAGGTGAATACATGTGTGAAAAAATGGGAAATTTCTGAAGAAATATGAAAGCTATAAGAAAAGAACCAAATAAAAATTTAAGAAATGAAAAATACAATGTTGTGAATGATTTATTAAATGTAATAGCAGAAGACTGAATACAGAAGGGGAAAACATCAGTGAACTTAAAGACACATCAATTGAAAGGGTCCAGACTTAAACACAAAGACAAAATTGGATGAATACAAAACAGAAATGAACATGCTACATCTGTTTTATAATAGCAAATATTTTAACATACAAATAATTGGAGTACCAAAAGAGAGAGGGAAGAGAGTGGGGTTGCAGAACTATTTGAGGACACAATGGCTAATAAACTATTGAAAAGCATCAACCCACAGATCTAAGAAGGTCAATGAACCCCAACCAAGATAATCACAAAGAATCCTCCTTAGGTACACGGTACTCAAACAGCCTAAAATAAAGGACAAAAACCAGATCTAAATGCAGCCAAAGAAAAAAGACACAGTACTTACTAGGGAACAACAACGAAAATTACAACTGACTTTTCTCCATAAATAATGATGACCAGAAGACAATGGAATGACATATTTAAAGTGCTGAAAGAAAAAAAGAAGCTGTCAACTTAGAATTCTACCCAGTGAATATATAATATATATAATAGATTAGATTATATAGAGTATAATCTATTATATAGAAATACATATAAATATATAATTATATTTAATTTATTTAATATGTTATATATGTGTATGTAAATACACATAAATAATTATAATTATGATTGCATTACATATAAATATATATTTATAGATTGCATATAATATAATTATATATGCATATTTAAATGTGTTTATATATGTAAATATATTTATATATCCCATATATATGTTTTATATACATAAATAATGATGGATATATTCACTGAGAATAATTCTAACTTGACATATAAATACACCATATACAACATAAGTTGCTATTGACCCATTAAAGCAAAAACAATAGCAATGAACCATGGGCTTATAGCATATATAGTAATAAAATTTAGACAACAAGAACAAAAAGTGTAAGAGGTAAATGGAATTATACAACTGTAGATTCTTACACTTTCATGACGTATACAACATATCATTTTGTGCTAACTCATAATGTATTACTAATAAACTTTTGAGAGAAAAATAAATGAATGAATTACAAGAAGGGTTAAGGTGAGGTTGACTTTCTCCCATTTTTGGTTCTATATATACAAAGCCCACATTTATATTGTTAACTCAAAGCATATTTTATTTTCCTTTTTTTCTGTCCCAACAAAACAACACAATTCAAAAGAAGTTCTCAGCAATTAGTGAACATTATTAGCACAGACAGATGTACTTTAATACTCGCAGGTAGCTTGTTGCAGGGGACAGAGTACAGTACCGGATTTACAGTCAGGCAGCCCAGGGTCTAAATCCTGGCTCCATCTGCACTGTGCTACCTTAGTCATGCTACTTAAACGTTCAGAGCTTAATTTTCTCATCTGTAAAATGAGGCCAGTAATTCCTAATCCACAGGATCATAGAGAGAATGAGATTAAATAAAACCATAGAGGAAAAAAGCACTGTGTCAGGCACATCTACAGCAGCTCGCAAAATGCCAATTTCACAATCCCCTTTAAGCTCCAAATCTACTTGTCAACCAAGAAAATCTAGTTTGATTCTGTATGTATTTGTTGACTTGGAACCTCTGGAAATTTGTCTGTATTTCCTTTATATAAAAATCAGGGAGTGGGTTCAAAATAAGAAGGTAAAAAGAGAAAAATTAATGTTATTTCATACTTAAAAAGCCACATTGGAATGAGCCCTAGCAAGCACAATGACACAGAAACAAGTACAGCTTTCTGCAGATGCTACTGAAGTTCTCAAGGACTCGGGGGATCAAATCTGGCAAATTCATAAGAAGACTCGTAAAGTCCTAGAAAGGCTTGAAGCAGGTGAGAGAAGAAGGGAAGGAGGAGACATCTGTGCTTGCCCGATTCTGTCACCTGGGCACAGTGCAGGGTACCCGGCAGCCTTCCAGAAGGGCTCCTCCCTGGAAGGGCTCCTCCCTGGAAGGGCTCCTCCCTGGAAGATCCTCCCTGGCTGCTTCCTGGGGGCAGCCTGGCAGGCCTATTTCTGACTCCTTTTCTACCACTTGCTAGCTGTGTGACTCCAGGCAAAGTGCTTGATGTTCCTGACCTCTGGTTTCTTCCACTATAAAAAGAGATAACAGAACCCATCCTTCCAGGGTGCTTGTAAGTAATCAGTTCAAACATGTGAAACAAGGGTTGAAATCGGGAAATCTTTGGACCAATCTGGCTAGCAGATGTATGTTGCTTAGTCTACAGAATGCTGCTTCAATGTTTTCTATTTTTTTGGAATTATTTGCCAATTGTTTATGAATAAGAGATTTCACATTTCAAAAATCGATATGTCTGTAATTTTCTTGAAATATTGGAAAATCTGGAAACCTTATGCCTGTATTTCTCTAAGACAGGGGTCCCCAACCTCTGGTGTGTTGTATAATTATTTCATTATATATTACAACATAATAATAATAGAAATAAAGTGCACAATAAATATAATGCGCTTGAATCATCCCCACACTATCCCCTCCATCCCACCCCAGGTCCATGGAAAAATTGTCTTCCGTGAAAACAGTCCCTGGTGCCAAAAAGGTTGGGGACAACTGCTCGAAGAGATTGACCACTTAAAGCTAAGTAGTAACCATTTTCTGTATACAGAACTTATTTTCTCCAGATTGCCATAGACCCCACCATTCCTTATTGTCTCACCTACAGCTACAGTGAATGCCAATCCACTCATTTATATTACCCACCTGTCCTATGGAAACTGTTTTCCACTAGTGATGTGAAGTGTCTAGCATTACAACAAAGGGTTAATAGACATCCTCTTTCCACTCTACCCTCTACCATGAGGGCCCTGTGGCCAAAGGGGTTCAGAGAGGAACACAGCCAGTGGAATCATTCCCTTAAGAGCCAGATCCTTAACCTTGTATCTCAGTTATCCTCATTTCATGGACATAAATGAGGAAAGGAGGATCAGTAGCACTTTCTTGGCCTGAAGACGCAGTCTTCTTTCCCAACAGGGTGAGATCAGTACCAGCTGCAGAGGAACGTTGGGATGCATTAAAATAAATTTAGAGCTCTTTTCCAGGAGCCCGGGGTCTCTCTCTGAGACCCCCACAGAAATTTGATGTGCCCCAGCTGTGGTGAGGGGAAGCGTGGGCTGAGTGCCTGAGGTTTAAGAGGAGTGGGAAATCAGAGACGGGCCTCCCACAGCAACCTCTGAAATCCACCAGTCCTTGACTCTTCCCAATCCATCAGTGCACGCCTCATTAAAGGAAACCACAGTCCTCCAGAGGGCCAGGCAAGAGGGAGAACTCCAGATTACGAAGAGGGGGAAGCTAGTGGGTGAGGGGGCAGGCGATATTGGAGCAATGTTCTGTGGGATTAGATGTCTTTGAGCAAATGAGCTCGTTGTTACAGCAGGCGAGAACTGGAAAGCATTTAAGGGGCAAGGCAACTAGAAATTCTGCAGCTCAGCCTCTGCTTGCTGCAGTGGACAAGAGATGTATAAATCCTGCAGGAGCAGGTGAGAGAGTCACTGGCACCCAACTGCAGGTTGGTTCCGATGAAAAGCATTCGTAAATCCAGGGCTGCAACATCTGCCACCTGTGATTAAAAACTGACCAGAGGCATCTGACCTCTCCCTTTCCCCAGAGCAGCCAGCTGTGGACACTAGGGACAGCCAGGGTCCCTGAGTGGACAGTCAGAGCTGGCAGAGCAAGAGACCTTGAGTCCAGGCAGAGAGCCCTTAGAGCCAGTGTGCCCGGGTCAGAGCAGAGACTGTGGGGATGAAATTGTGGGTCTTGTCAGGGAGCAATGACATGTGACTTCTTCCACGACCTTATCTTCCACCCCTGGAATTCTCAAGCATCACAGCTGAAAGGGATTAAGAGGGTAGACGGTTCAATCTCCTTTATCCAGGTTTTTATGGATGAGGAAACAGAGGTCTGCAGGGAGCAAAGGTCTCTCTCAAATTCTCATAGTAAGTTGGAAAATGAGCTGGTGTTAAAACTTCTGAGTTCCTGGTGACCCCAGGCAGCCTTCCCTGGCCTCTTCCCCAACCTGGTCTCACCATCCCTGCGCCCAGGGCTTGGGCCCTTGGGGTGAACCCCAGTGACTGGGATGGATTTCCCAGCACTCAGGAAGACCTGAGACTCTGACCCTCTTCTGACTTGGCCTAAGAGGCAGGGACAAGGTACAAAAGCGTCAACTGAAATTAGGTTGAAAAGTGACCCCAACCCTTGGGAAGTTTCCTATCTTCTGAACTTATTCCATCTTCCTGGCCTCCTCACAGCAGAAGTGGATGACCTGTTGTGATTTAATGCACATCAACCTTGAGACATTCCTGTATATTTTTATCAGTCTTAGTATTTGACTCCTAGGATAGAAAGTTTTGTTTTGCTGTCCTTTGCCCTGTCTAGGCATTTTGTCTCTCTGGTGGCACTGTAGGGGACTTCAAGCTAGAGACTTTGAAATGCATATATTTTCCTTTCCCCACCCTATCCTCTGTGCCTGGCATGACATTAGGGGCTCCTAATTGCTGAAAGAACAAATGCCTCCCTTCAGTGTCACTTCTGTCTTGGCTGGTTTATCTGGAATGGCCCTGGGGAGTTTGGCTTCTCGGAGTAGCAGTGGTGGGTCCCTGCCCTCCAGGAGCCTCTGAGTTTCTGATTCAGTGAGTCTCACTCACTTTCTGTCCCCATCAGGGCCACACAGCCCCTATCTCCTTATCCCAGCATTCAAGACTTCCATTGATACCTAGAACTTACTTTATTGTAAGTCTTACCTATTTGAGGTTAACCTACCGTATATCAGGCATTGGGCTACACTGATGGGTTTCATAAAAACCCCACTGAGTGGCCATGCTCACTTTATGGATGGAGACGCAAGGGTTTATTACCCAGGGCCTCACCACAAGTAAGCAAGAGATGCTCCGCGTCTGCCTGAAGGTGGGGCCCATGCCTTCAAGCCCTCCCTATGCAGGCTCATCCCTCTTCCCTGCCGGACACTCTCTTCCTCCTCTTCCTCGCCTGCTGGTCTCCCCACATCCCTCCACCAATGGCGCAGTGTCACTGTCAGTCACGGGAATGGTTTCCCACAGCACAGGGGGTGCTTCTTATTAGTTCAGGGTGTCCAACAGTCTGGCTTCCTCCTCTCTCCTACCACCCTGTCCCTGCTCAGTCCCAGCTGTCCTCACCTCTCCCACTGGCCACCATTCCCTCTAGTGACCAAACTGCTCTGACAGCAGCTCTTGACGGCTCAATAGAGGCCCCCAACACAGCTTCTCCCCTTTCATTCCCAGGCATTTTTAAATTTATTTTTGCTCTAAGTCATACGATTATGACAAAGGCAGGTCCCTGCCCAATGTTCCTATAAAATACTCTATGTCTTCAGCAAGGAAGGGGGGAGAGAAAGCCTCATCACTGTGAGAGGTAATTTCTGCCTGTGCTAATGCAAAGTCAGAGGGTAAGCCATTCATTGCTTCCACATTCAAGTCTGACCTCCGTTATTGCGTGAATGGAAGAGAAAGTAATTAGTTTCTTTAATGGCTCAGAAATATACCCAAAAAGGGTTTGGAGGTGGGCAGTGGTGATTGTTCAAATCAGCAGGTTTGGGAGTTTAATTTCTTTGTATTCATTAAGCTTCGAGATCTATCTGAGATGCTTCAGTATAATACCACGGCCCAGCTGGAGGAGCATTATCGAGTTACGAAAATGATAAATTAGAGGGACAAAGGTTATTTGTTTCTTGAGCTGCTGTTTGAAAATTCAGGGCATAGATTTCTCTATCAGAGGGCGGAAAGGTGAAGATATTTGTTTCCCCCTGTTAGACAGTATTAAGAAGAGAAAGTGGGATGTTTTCCCCACACCACTCTGACAATGTCACTCAGCAGGTGCACCTTGCTGCCAGTTTCGAGACCCCCCGCCTCCCCAATGATTGATGACTCTGGTGAGAGAGCTGGCTGGAGCTCTCTGGGGCTTGATTCCTCCAAGTGCTCCAGCATCAGGATTTCTGGAAGTTATTGATGAAATGAGAAAATGGGAAGTCCCTTTGGCCATATTTCACTTCATCTTTAAGGCAGACAACACAGTGCAGCAGGAAGGACGTGTGCTGGGGTCCAGTCCCAGCCCTGCCATGGATGGCTGTGTTGTATTGATGCATCACTTAGTATCTCTGAGCTCTTTCTCCTCGTCAATAGGAATACAAATACCTTGTAAGATTATCATGAAGATTTAGAATTTTGCATGGAGTGTGTGTCTATGCCTATATTTATGTAGTCCAAGACAGTGCCTGAGACACATTGAGGTGCTCAGGAATTACACCCGATTTCCCTCTTCACTACCCCAGGCCTTGGCTCCTTTGTCACATCCAGCTTGAGTCTGTGGATAGTACTTGGCCATATCCTCCCAAACACTGCATTTGCAAGGCATGTGCATTTCACTTAGATTTCATGGGGAGAGAAGGAAGAGATTTTACAAGGCACACAAATCTGCAGAACTGTAATGAAATCTCCCGTCAGACATTTCTAAGAAGGCTGCATGTCACAGTCTGTGTGAATGGTGACCCTGGAAATGTGAAGTACGTGGCCTCTGGCCCTCGCCTCTGTTCTTCCCCCATGGTTCCCTCCCTAATGGCAATGATCTCATGTCCTCTCCCCTTTAGAAGGGAACTTCTAAAATCTCTTCTGTTATACAGTCAGTCCCATCAGTATTGGACTTTACCTTTATATCCCACTAATGAAAGGCTCACTAACTGATTTAGGGAGACCCCACTGTGATTCCAACCCATCCTCAGGGTGTCCTCCCCTCACTCCGTGCTTTGTCAAAGTATTTACACAAGACACACTTCCATTAAAGGAGAGGGCAGAGCTGGTGGTATTGGGATATGACAACTAAGGGAAAATGTCTCCATATGGCTTGCTCATACCACTGGAGAGGCAGGAGTGCCTGCTTCCCAACTGTTTGCTGACAGCGCCAGCAGACCAGACAGAGGACCAGCTCAGAAGAGCATTTCAGGTATTACTGACATCTGGTGTGGGTGGGTATGGAGGAGGAGTTCAAGGTGAAAGAGTAAGAGGGGGGTTAGTCAATATAGTTCCAGGCCATCTCAGATCTGCCACCTGCCCATCCCTGAAAAATGCTGCACAGTTACTTATATCATTTCTGATGGCTGCTTCATTTACCTCCTGATTACAACCCTCACCAAAACTTATAATTAAAGGATGACTGCAGGAAAAGAGTGTGATAGGAAGGGTGCTCACCCTAAAGAAGCTGGGTTTGCCCAGGAATGAAGAGACCCCAATACTATCTGCAAGGTTCAGAGCTGGTCACCCATGGGGCATAGACCAGAGCATCAGCTCAAGGACTGGCCTTTTTCTCTGACAACTGACAGGGATCCAATATCACATGACTACATCTGAATGTCATCATCATTCACTCATCTCCTTCAAGATTTGCACAGTGCCACCTTCCCCCTCACTGATGTTACTAGACAACATCTCTGGCCTTCTCACCACAGCACCGCAGTGGAATAAGGACTTAGGATTTTGGGTTGCCACTCCTACAAAGCTACCACCTCCAGCATCCCTTGCTTACTGAGTTGCTCTAATTCTTTTGGTTGCAACATCAAAGTACCCTTTAGCTTGCAAAGCCTCAGCCATGCTGCTCAGTGTGTGGCCTTGGAAATGCTAATGGCTGGCAACAGACTTGCAGCTGAAACCCACCAACTGGCCCAGGCCGTGAGCACAGGTGGCTGGTTCTTGGGTGTGACATCCAGCCAGCACAGGGACCCCAGTGAGAAGGACCATGGGCCCCGCCCTCCTGACTGCCCATCCCCAAACTCCACACACCTTCCCTTTGCAGGTGGTCCACAGAATGTTCTGGCTAGTTACAGATATCAAAAATTCCTGAATAGCTTTAAATCCATCATGATGTGATAAATGATCCGCTATATTACACAGTCTCTGCAGGGACTCATCTTTAAAGAGGCAAGTCCTGCCACTAAATAGTAATTAAAAAGGAATCACAAGCATTATTTATGTCTCTTGAAGATTGTGAGCATCTAATTCATAAGCCACAGTAACTCTTTCTAAAGCCATTTCTTCTACTACTCAATTCTTTCACATCCTACAGCTATTCCAAAGCCCTCTGCACACAATCCCTAGAACTCTCCCCAGAGTCCCAGCTGAGTGGCTTCTCTTCTTTCTCTCCTTCCCTTCTCTCAAAGCTCTTTACCATGTAGGTCATTTGTCTCACTATCCTAACCAACCCCTCTATAACTCCTCATGGACTTATACAATTCCCTCTATATAACAAAGCAGATCCAGGAATCCAGCAAAAGCCCTTCTTTAGTGAACAGTCGATGAGGTGTGTGGCAGAGTTGTAGATGTATAGGACTGGGGAACAGGGTGCTCACGTAAGAGAGAAGCCAATCTCTGCTTTATCAATAA
This sequence comes from Eulemur rufifrons, assembly GCF_041146395.1. Classification (NCBI taxonomy): domain Eukaryota; kingdom Metazoa; phylum Chordata; class Mammalia; order Primates; family Lemuridae; genus Eulemur; species Eulemur rufifrons. Next base: position 9,763,673 of record NC_090994.1, read on the forward strand.
AAGTGAAAAGGAAGAATAATTAAGATGAAACAAAAACTAAGTAGCATACAAATTGTGATGGATATCTTATTTATAGCTATACTGTAGATAGCACTTTCACATCTGCTGTTCTATTTGGTTCTCACAGCTTCCTTATGAAATTGCTCTGGCAAAGGTTCTTAATCCACATTAAAAGGGAAGATACTAGGGCTCAGGGAGCTACCAACTCATCCAGACTTGGTTAGTAAGTGGCTAAGGGAGACCTATATCCTAGCTTCAGCATCCAGACTCCAAGTCATAAAATCATAGAGGTTCATATCTGAAAAAGATATTACAGATTATTATGTCCAGTGCCCTTATTTTACTTGCAAGGGTCACTCAACTACTTTGAGGAAAAACAGGAATTATATTCATGCCTTCAAACTTCTGGACTAGTGTTCTTTCTATTCAACTAATTTGCTGCAGAATTAGCACCTCTCAGGAAGGAATATCTGATAACACTTTGTCTTTTTGAGACCCTCATGACATTAGAGCAAACATAGTTACCAAGAAAATGTAATTTTGTAGACTTATGTTGATTCAAAAATGTGTCTATAAACCTGCATGAATTGAGTAATAAAATCATAACACATAATGACAATTTCTAAGAATTACTTAAATAATGCTCAATCTTACTGCATTTTTCTGAAGTATCCTGACAGCTCCAAAATTACTCAACAGCCATAGCTGTTTAGAAATCATAGATTTGGCAGCATGGTACTGGCATAAAAACAGACACATAGACCAGTGGAACAGAATAGAGAACCCAGAAATAGACCCACACATCTACAGTGAACTTATCTTCGACAAAGTTTCCAAAAACATACAATGGGGAAAGGACAGTCTCTTCAATAAACAGTGCTGGGAAAACTGGATGTCCATATGCAGAAAAATGAAACTAGACTCTTATCTCTTGCCATATACAAAAATCAAATCAAAAGGGATGAAATATTTAAATCTAAGACCTGAAACTATGAAACTACTAGAAGAAAACATTGAGGAAACACTGCAGAACATTAGTCTGGGCAAGGACTTCTTGAGTAATATCCCCTAAGCACAGGCAACCAAAGCAAAATTGGACAAATAGGATCACATCAAGCTAAAAAGCTTCTGCACAGCAAAGGAAACAATCAACAAAAGGAAGAGACAACCCACAGAATGGGAGAATATATGAGCAAACTACCCTTCTGACAAGCAATTAATAACTAGAATATACATATGGGAGCTCCAACAATTCAACACGAAAAAAAAAAAATCAAATAATCTGGTTTTTAAAAAATGGACAAAGGATCTGAATAGACATTTCTCAAAAGAAGACATACAGATGGCCAAAGATGTATGAAAAATTGCTCAACATCATTAGTCATCAGAGAAATGCAAATCAAAACTACAATGAAATATCCTCTCACCCCAGTTAAGATGGCTTTTATCAAAAAGACAAGTAATACAGAATGCTGGTGAGGATGTGGAGAAAGGGGAACCCTCGTACACTGTTGGTGGGAATGTAAATTAGTACAACCACTATGGAGAACAGTATGGAGATTCCTCAAAAAACTGAATGTAGAACTACCATTTGACCCAGAAATCTCACCACTGGATATATATGCAAAGGAGAGGAATTCTGTATATCAAAAAGATATCTGCACTCCCATGTTTATTGCAGACTATTCGCAATAGCCAAGATTTGGAATCAACCTAAGTGTCCATCAATGGATGAATGGATAAAGAAATTGTGGTACGTATGCACAACTAAAAGAGTGGAATTGGAATGTTCCTAACTCAAAGAAATGATAAATGCCTGAACTGATGGATACCCCAGTTACCCTGATTTGATTAATTCACATTGTGTGCCTGTATTAAAACATCACATGTACCCTGTAAAGATAAACAACCATTATGTACTCATAATAATTATATATTTTTTAAAGAAGCCTACTTTAAATATATATTTAAAAAAAGAAATCATGGCTTTGGATTTGACATCCACAGATTTGGTAAGTATGAGACTGGACAGCTTGGATCTGTGTAATAGGATACATGTTTGACTGTTCCTATGAAGGTCAAACTATAGGGATTGATAAAAAACAGAAATTAATTTCTCCCTCACGAGCAGCCCTAGCACAAGCATGTCAAGACTGATACAGTAGCTCTGTAGGGTTGGTGAATCTATTGTCTTGCTCATCCAACCTCAATCCCTGACTTCCATTTGTGTCTGAAGATGACTAATTAAGTTCCACCTGCTGCACGTCCTGGCCAATGAGAAAAGGAAGCATAGAAATTATGGGCGGGGATGCTTGACTCTTCTCTTTAGAGTCACAAATCAGAATTTGCACACACGACTCCTACTCATTTCTCATTGTCCATGTAATGCCACAAGCCACACATAGCTTCAAAGAGCATGGGAAATGTAGTTGGGAGATGGGTGACCACTGGTCCAGCTACAACATTTACATCTACTGCTGAAGAAAGAACAAGAAAATGGGATCAAGAATAAGTAAGGAACTTCCAAATCGGTGACCCCTTTAGGAAGAGAGAGGGTGAATGCTTTCAGGCGTACTTAGAGAAGAAAACAAAATGATTGAAAAAATCTTGGGATTCAGGAAAATGAGTAGAAAATGAAAGAGACAATACGGGAAGGAATAAAACTCAAATAAATGAACAGCCCAAGAAGGAGGAGCTCTTGTCTCATGCATCTCGCATCTCCAGTCCTACTGCCCAGCACACTTTGCTTTGGCCGCCTGGAAGTCAGGACCACCACATGGTCCTTCCATTCATTCTTGCCATCCTTGGGATACCTTGGGGAAGAGGAAGTCCAGATGGCTGAGAGAGGGGTGCATCCGAGCCCCACCTTGTGGCCTGTTCTTTCAAAGCAACTATGGCATGGACAAACTCCTCCATGCCTCCATCCTCCCCTTCCTTGCCCCAGCACACATATGCACAGGAACATACACACATGCACACACATGCATACATTCACACGCAGGCTCAAATATGCATGCACGTATAATGTGCCTGTCACCAGGAATTAATTGAGGCTAATTCATGCCTAATAGCACACTGTATCAAAATTAGTACCCAGCAGCACCAAAGGGCTGGAAGCCTCTTCATTGCTCCTTGGCCCACCCTCACCAACTCTCCATGACCACGCCCACCTCCAGGTGATGAGCCTTCATCTACCTGCTGCTAAGCCAGACCCTCCAGGAGGGACTTCTTTCCTGGCCCATAGGCAGAGGGCACTGACTAACTGCAAATCTAGATGTTGGTGTGTGTGCCTTCAAAGCCCTGTGAGCACACTGTAAATGTGCCACACAGAGTACTGAGCTCTGTGAGGAGATGAATAGGCTACAACTCCTCCCTCTGCAGCTGAGAACAATAAAACCTAACCAGGTAGAAACCTCTGCATTTGCAACAGTTAATCATCTATCATCTGGAATTGTGGCATCTGCAGCAAATGACTGGAACAGAAAATACATGATAGAGGGGCTGAGACACCAAGTCAGGTGGGCAACTGGCTTCTCTGACCTTGAATGTGAGCAGAATTTAGCTGCAGGAGAGGTGGGAGTCTGTGGGCAGGAAGACCTTTGTAATAACTAAACAAGGTATGATGAAGGCGTAAACAAGAGAGATGATTGTGGAAAAGCAAAGAGTGGGGAATGGCAAAATGAAGTTTGGTGCAGATCTCAAGGGGACAAGGATGTTGATAGTGGTTAAATCATCGTATCTCCTATGGTATCCAGGAGTCAAAGGCAATCTAGAGTGTCTGTTTCCGGGGGAATGGAGGGAATACGAAAAATGTGTGGATGCATATCGTTGTCACAGCATGCAGGAGTCAGAAGTAGTGATCTAGATGTCCAAAGAGTAAATGCGGCTAAATCTAAAAGCCCAGTGTTAAGGGAGAAAATAAGAAGCAAAATGAGGTCTATAACAAAACATTGTTTATGTAAACCAAAAAGCACATGCACACACACAATACTAAAAGGACACACATCCAGCACATCAGAGTCGGTGTCTGGGCAGGCAAGGAGGATGGGAATAAGGATCAGGGATTGAACAGGGGAAAATAAATGAGAAAGAGGCCTTGGGCTGAATGATGTAGATAGTGCTGAGAACTGAAGTGTATGATTAACTCAACTCTGCATGAGTCCAAAGGCGATATAAATAATTATCTATATGCACCCATAAATTCATGCAAACACTAAGGAAAGACAAGCAATGATTTGGAGGGCATTATGAAGCACTGCATGCAGGTGAAGGGCAAAAAGAAAGGAAAAGGACAGAAGGACACCAGGTGTTGGCATCTGGGTGACTAGCACCACTCTTGCTTCCAAGCTTGGAGCAGCATCTCTTCCCCTTCCAAGCTGAGATCTACACATACTTGTCTTGTGCAGTGACCATATTCTAGGAAAATAACCTTCGAAAACAGACTGATGAGTGTATGAGCCACTTATTTTTTGAGCCTCAGTTTTCTTATCTGTAAAAAGAACAATAATACCTACTTCACATGGTGGTCACAGGGATTCCATGAGCTAACAGAGGTGGAAAAGCCTCATACAAGATTTGGCTTAGTAGATAAAATGTCTACTGCACCAAATTTTATGACTGCCCTGGATCCAGGGACCCCAAGTTTTGGCCAGTGTCTTCTGCTCATCCAAGAACAGAAATGAGAGCAGTGCTTTGTAGAAGACAGCTCCAGCCTCAGCTTGGTGTGGGAAGGCTCTGCTTTGCTGCAGGAGGATGGACAGGAGCATGCTCTGGGCTCATGACAGATCCTCTTCCCCTTCTTGGTGCAAGGGAGGGCAGCATCCCCACATCGCTGCGTGCCCGTGGTCTAACAAAACTCTGCTGAGAGGCTGGGCTCCGTTACACCCAGTGTAGCTACACATTTTCATCTTTTTTATGTGTTCGGGATGTTACACTAATTGTGATGGATGTTCTCTTTGTGCTCACGCTGAGGGGCGGATGATGAAGCCATAATGTAAGGTAATATGTCTATTAAGGATTTAAAATAACCCGCCTGCTGGGTGATTCCTCACTCCACTGGCAGATCCAAGCTTCTTTGGAAGAAGTTGATGCTAAATTAGGGAAGGAGATAAGGTGGGAGGAAAGGAGGGGACACAAGGGTTATTCTCTAACTTCTGGAGTGCTGTCTGACTGGTCTACCTTTTCTTCACTTACTTAAGGAACATCTACTGAGCACCTAATATGTACCAGGCCTCAACCCCAGCTCTGGATGGATACATATTGATGGTCAATGACTTTGGGATCTCTCGATTTAGGAGAAGTACCTGGACTTCATGAATAAAGTCACAGTACTTATGGAGTCATGAATTAATTGTCTTTATCTCTGATGTCCAGCTCTATGTTAGAGCCATGAGTTACGGGCATGTCCTTAGAAGTGGTTCTTGGACCTATCTGATCCCCAAATCACAGAAGTGTATAAAAGTTGGACTGATAGAACTAGGTGATCTCCCAGCCACACCTATCTCTAGCAAAACAGAAATCTTAAATAAAAACCAGGCAGAACTGTGGTATCTTTTGCATCTCCTTCCCTGTCCTGTGGTCTCTATTTTACCAAAGAGGAAGAAAATAGCAAGAGGTGTACATTTATCCCAGCCAGAACCTCTGGGCCATGAGGCTGTGGAAGCCTACAGGTTCCTGCAGGAGAGACAGCATGCCAACAGGTGAATTCACAAGAGGACATTGTAGGTGAAGACCAATAGCCCAAATATTAGTCTTAGTTCTACCACTAATCTTGGTTATTACTCCTTGGCTCCAAAATCCTATGACCAGCCACAAAAGTCTGGCTTCCTCCTAACAAGCCTCCTCACCCATTCTTTCCTCCCTATCGCTAACCTGCTCACATCCTACACCACCTCCTCTCCTGCTCACCCCAACTCTGCTCCTTCCCTCACTCAGGCCCCCACTGTGGTGCCTGCTGCCCTCCTCTCTGCCTCTGAAATCCTGTTTGAATTTCCAGATAGACACAATGAGTGGAGGAAGATAAACAATATCCCATCCTATTACCTGTTGAAACTATTACAACATCAACTACAAAATTTTCACCATCAGCAACCAGAAATGAACAACGTATGATCCCATGTCACCAACTTTGAGAAGTGGTTGCCGAGGTAATCAACGGACTCCTCAGTCATGGCTCCCCACAAGTCCTAGTGCCACCCCTCTCACTCCCTGCACCCAACAGGTCACATGAGGCAAACGTTACAGTTAATAAAACCAAGAACACAACCCCATTTGGAAAGACACGCAATTAAAATGTGAGTAGGTAGCTCAGGGCAAAGATAAAGAAATGTTTTCTGAAAGAGAACATCCATTCACCATTGCAGAAAAAGTCACGCCTGACATATTTTGAGTACCTATGAGGGTGTGATGATAACTTGGTATGTGCAACATTCTATTTGAGGCCCCCCAAAAACCCTGTGATATTGTTAGCTGCAAGATGCACCTAAGGAAATCAGGCCGAGTTACTCCTAACCAACATGCCATTGCAGCAGAGGCAGAAAACTACTCTGGATACTTGGATTCACCATTTTTTAGGATTCTAATCTAAATTCAGGAAATATTCTGAAACACAGGGTATTTCCCCACAGAACTAGAAAATACTATTGATCTGATGCAATGTCTCTAATTTGGGATGTTTTTTTAAATCTCAGGAGAAAGACTAGGGCCCAGATGACCCAACAAACACAGCTCCAGCTGAACTTTTCTGTTGCTTCTGACCTCGGGGACTGGAAAGAAGTAAGAACATATTATAATACTTCATAAATGTGCCACAGAGGGAAACCAAAAACATCTCAGTAAGATCAGAAAGAAGATAAGACGCATTTACCCCACTGTGCCGTGACAGTCGGAGCTGCCCACACTCTGCACAAGAAAGTGGTGGGGTGGGGACATCGTGGTGACTGTGGAACTCGTCACAGGAAGACCAAGGATAAAAGAATGAGCTGCAGGAGACAGAGAAGTAACTCAGCAGAAAACAGAACCCAATGAACAGAAGAAAATTTCTGCAGGTGCTCCAGGCTATGGAATAACTTGATGATAAAATGAATTTTAAGTTTCATAAAGGGCTTAAAGACAACATGCCAAGAGAGCAGAATGAAAAGAGTGACTGCGGAACTGAGGAAGCTAACTGGAGACCATGACAGACAATAGCATCATAGAGCTAATAATTAGAGTAGTCAAAAACAGAACAGACATGGCTGAAATTTTAATTAAAATCTTGAAATGAAATTCCTGAGTTAATGCAAAGGGAAGGGACGGGGGAGAGGACATGATGGCAGATAAAATGAGAGACATTGAAGCAAGATGGAAATGGTACAACATATGGGTGACAAGTATTCCTGAAATAGAGAACTCAAAAAATGCAGACAAGAATTATTCAATGATATCATAAAACTAAATTTCCTGAAATGAAGGAAGAACTGACAAAAAGCGAGTAAGTTGAAGGAAAAAAAATATCCATGCACAGCAAACACTTATACAAAATGACTAGACCCAAGAGATATCCTGGTTACCTTTTTGAACTTACAGGATAAAGAGAAGAATTATTTAATTACACAGGCAGTAAAAGCAAGAGTCCTCCAAAGAAGAAAAATTCGGCTGCCTTCAGATTTTTCCAGAAAAATATTCAGGATGAGAAAAGAAAGGGGTAAAACTTGCAAGTCCCGACAAGGAAAAAAATCATGACCCAGGCATTTTATACTCAGACAGAAATTCTAAAGTGTAAAATGCTGTTGCCCTTAGAGGTCCAGCACCCATCCCATCTCCTCAGTGCAGACTTCCCCGCCCACCAAGCACTCATCAGTCTTTTTCTACTCCTATTTTAACGTGTGTCAATCTCTTCTTTCAGGCTATGCTCTACGCTCTGAGCTTCCTATTGCTGAGAATACACACACATTCTAGTGCTCAGCAAACAGTTTGTTTTAGTGTAATGAAAATGCTCAAGAAACTGTAAAATCCCATACAAAGGAAAGGAACTGTGATTACTGGCTGTGATCCAAACCTTAGCTTTCACTATCCTTCTCTCTCTCCTGTCACCCTCCTTCCTTGCATCGTTCTTCCTTTGTAGAACACACAACTGGAAAAATCTGTCATGAAACAGTCTAGTCTGTTGTTTTGCTTGGTTTGCCTGTGAGTGAATCACGGCTCTGAAAAAGTGGAGGGACCTACTTCATAAGGTCATGAGGCATATGAGTGGCCAAACTAGGATTAAGACCCCAATCTCTTTGTTTCTTACATAAGAAAGATTCTGGAAGATACTTTCCTGCTAAAGATAATAACCATCTGAGTGTATTTGAAGGCTGAGACTAATACGTTGCACAGAAACAGATAAGCAAAGCTGTGATCTGTATGATCTGATGAGGTTGTGCCGGTGGTTAAAATATTGAAATGCCTCTGGATCAGTTGATAGGAGCTGCTGTCCTCTGGGGGCTTCCAATTTCCCCAAGGCCAGATAATCAAAAGGGTAGTGCCTGGCACGGCAGGGGACACCCAGGGCCCTTTTGGAGTGCCAAGACCTGTGTCTATTCTGACTGGCGAGTGCCCGGGCTGCAGTGGTCATTAAATACTGGGAATGTGCCCCTGTAGACACACTGTGGATGTGGTATAGGTATGGCCATGGACACATAAGAAAATAGGGCTGGAGAAAGAGGCAGAGTTGGACCTCAACCCCATTCTCTTGTCCCTAAACCTTTGTGGTCTTCTATGGTCTTGAGCATGGGGGCTCTTCTTAACCCAAGCTCTATTCTCATGGCTGGAGACACCCTGAATGGGCTCAGCTAACTGGCACTTCCAAATTTTTTCCGGGAACATGCCACAAAGCCCCCTGTCAGGGAATTCACATTGCAATAAATGCCAAAAATGTAGAAGATATGAGAACTCGCCTCATAAAGTTCTGTTGTTGATCAATGAAAGTAAAATGTACAGAGGATGGCTCAGGGGGGTGCGAGCTTGTGCCCGCACACACACACATCCACACTCGTGTGCACTCACAAACATCCCAGGTCTACCTGCTCCAATAGCTTCAATTAAAAAAATAAAATCCTTATTGCATTCCTCTCCTAGAAACAGTAGAGAAAAGGGCAGGGGTGTGAATTTCCAGTAAATAGAGTTCCTGTTGTTAAATGTTATCAACTTTGTAAGTTTGTTTCTTTAAGTAGTAATTACAGCCAGGAGAGTAAACAGTTTATGGTGCATGATCTGCTCATATCAGCGACAAGTGTTGCCAGATCCCCAAATACTTCTACTTTTCAATCCCATTTGAATCAGAACCATGTTGAAGGGAGCTGCTCGTGGAGGAAAAAGTCCAGAACCCAGAGGAATCGTGTCAAACCAGGGCTTGGGTATCCTCCAACTTATACAGCCAGTTGGAGAGGCCCTGGGGACATTTACAGGATTTGTTCTGGGGGCCCAGGGAGAAAGAGGCCAAAATTATTTGTCCCCTGAGTAAACATAACTTCAGCTCTTCACTCTAGACGTTGAGTAACCACGTCGGTTGGATGGTCACCTGACCATTCACTTCAGTTTTCTTCTGTGAGCATATTTTAGGTGCCTATTTTGTGCAAGGGAGTGCAAGGTGCTGTGAATGACCACAAAAGTGGAGTATAGATTTGGGGGCTACAAATAAGTTTTATCCAGTATGTGAATTTGCAAATATAGAATCCATGAATAATGGTGATCAATTGCATTCGTTGAGTAGTTATTACTTTCAGGCAATTTCCAAACATTGAGGTTACAACAATGAACAAAACAGACAAAAATACAATACTTTCTCTTATAGAACATGCATTTAAGGAGGGGGAAAGACAATAAATATAATGAACATTATAACTGCACTGAAAAAATTAGGCAGAACAGGGGGAGCGCCATTTTAAGTTGGGTGGTAGACCTTAATGGGAGAGTGACGTTTGAACAAAAATTTGAAGGAGAACTGGATATGAGCCTTGCAGTTACCTGGGGCAGGGAGTGCTCCAGGCAGAGGAAACAGCCAGTATAAATGGCCTGGGCTGTTTGAGCAGCAACTATGAAGAGGCCAGTGGGGCTACAGCAGCTTGAGGGAAGGGGAGAGTCAAAGCAGATATTGTCAGAGAGGTCATGGGGTCAGATGGTTAGCCACTGTAGGCCAGTGTAAGTACATTGGTTCTTACTACGGTGAGATGAGGAGCCATTGAAGAGTTTTTGTCTTTGAGCATAGGAATGGCTCATTCTGGCTATTGCATTGAGAATAGGCTATAAGGCGGTAGGTGAGATGGGAACAAAGGTGCCATTAGGAGTCTATTACAAAAATCAAAGCAAGAGCAATGTGAGGCCATAGGAGTTGGTGGGAAGGGGCCAGATATTGGATATATTTTAAAGGAAGAACTAACACGATTTCACGACAGGTAAGATGATGGAATCAAGGATGATGCCCAAGTCTTTCAGCCTATCATAATGGAAGGATGATGTTGCCATGAGCTTTGTTGGAGAAAAGTGCAGTGAGGAAGGTTTGGGGAAGAGGACATTATTTGGAAATACGTTTGTTATTTCTACTGGGCATCACTGTTGCATAGGCAGTTGTATGAAGTCAAGAGTTAGGTGTCAATATCTGTGCTGGAGATATAAGTCATCAACAGTTAGATGGGATCTGAAGCCATCGGACAGGACGAGATTACCTAGGCAGTGAGTGTAGTAGAAAGGAAACAAGGTCCAAGGATTGAGCCCCAAGGCACGCCAATAATAAGAGACAAGGGAGAAGTGGAGAAAATAGGAAAAGAGATTAAAATATGACCAGCAAAGCAGGAGTAAAACCAAGAGTGTGTGGTGTTTCAGAAGCCACCGGATGAAAGTGTTTTCAAGGAATAGGAAATGAATAACTGTGAAATGTTTACTGAAAGGTCAAATATTATCAAGTTTAAGAATTGATTATGGATTTAGCAACATTGAGGTCACTGTGACCTTAAACAAGAGTGGTTTTGGTGGAAGGGTTGAAGGCAAATCTTGTTTGGCATGGGATTAAGAGAAAACAGGACAAGAATTGGAGATAGTGGCTAGAGACAGAAATTTTGAGGAGGTTTAATGAAAGGTAGAACAGAGAAATAGGAGGGGCAATGAGATCAAATGATTTTTCTTTAAAGATTTTATTTTTTATAGCAGTTTTAGGTTCACAGCAAAACTGAGCAGAAGGTACATAGATATCCCCTACACCCCTTGCCACCCCACATACACAGCCTCCCTCACTATCAACATCCCCCATCCCCTGCCAGAGTGATACATTCGCTACAATTGATGAACTACATTGATGCGTCATTATCACCCAAAGTCCATATTTGACATTAAGGTTCATTCTTTGTGTTGTACCTTCTACAAATGTGCAATGACCTGCATCCACAATTAGAGTATCATTCCGAGTAGTTTTACTGCCCTAAAAATTCTCTCTGATGCACTGATTCATCCCTCTTCCTGGAAACCACTGATCTTTTTCATTGTCTCCATAGTTATACCCTTTTTAGGATGTCAGATAGTTAAATCATACAGGAAGCAGTCTTTTCAGATTGGCTTCTTTCACTTAGTAACATGCATTGAAGTTTTCTCCATGTATTTTCATGGCTTAATACCTCATTTCCTTTTAGTGCTGAATAATATTCCATTATCTAGATGTACCACAATTTATCCATTCGCTGACTGTAGGATACCTTGGTTGCTTTAAAATGCTTTTTTTTAAGATGGAAGAAATAGGTACATCACGGTAGGATGATGATAATGATTCAACAGAAAGGGAAATACAGATGGCATAGGGGGAAAGAGGAGAAAATTGCTGGAACAATATCCTTCAGTAGGTGAGGAAGGGATGGTGAGGTCTGTAGTGCAAGTGGCCTTAGAGAGGAACATGGACAGTTCATGTCCACTGACACTTGGGAATGGAGGGTTTATGGGTGTAGCTGCCGGTAGGTGGCTACATGTGGTGGTGGGGACATATGGAGGTCCCCTTATGATGGCTTCAGTTGTATTAGTGAATTGGGAAGCAATGCTGTCAGCTGAGAATGATGATGAAGGAACGTGTGCCGAAGGTTTTAAGAGAGAGACAATTAGGTGGAATGTAGTATGAATGCTGGGAATATTTTGGTTCAACTTTAAGTTTGTGGTCATAAACTGAGAGTAAAAGCAATAGAAGGGTTATGTGTTTTTCTCTATTTTGGGTTGGCTGAATGCATGGGTGTAGGTGCAGAGGTCATGGAGAGTTAGTTTAGGATCTTGGTTCTCCTGAGAGAGTGTTCAAATGGGAAAAAGAAGTTGAGAGTGTATACAAAGGATGGTTAGAATGATTATAATAATGTATTTTAAGCTGAGCATATAGGAGAGTATCAAGGGCTTACTGAAGTCAGAGTACTAGAGGGAATGAACTAGAAAAATAAAAGGTGAGGTCTTAAAGCGGGCTATATTAATAAGGACAGGGCAAAGTGCAGCCAGGAGATCAAGTGGCAACGTAGAATAGAGGAGAAAACAAATTCAAGGAACTGGAAGGTCAAGAATTAAAGGGATTATATTTGTATATATGGAAATCACCAAGCATTAAGATAGGAATAAAGTAGGAGAGAAGAACTAAACCAGGAGCTAAAATCATTAAAAAATAGGGGGCATAGCTCTGGGATTAGAAGTTAACTGCAGTCAGGAAGAGTAGTGGGAGGCATAGTCTGAAGACAAAACTCAAAGCTGCATGTTTAAAGGGAAGAGAGAAGAGAACAGATCCAAAGCAACAATGAGGAAGAGGAAGGATCTCTATCTCATCTCCACATTCAGTTGGATTAGGGGATAATGGGAACTATTAATACATAGTCACCACTCCAGAAAGTTCCAGAAAAGCCCTGTCCTTGGGGGGGGGAGGGGAAGCTAGGTTTTAGTTAGGACAAGAAAGTGAAGGGAGAATTCAGACAAGAGGTTTCAGACACGGGGTTTGCTGCTGAGGGACCATGCATTCTAGCAGACACAGTACTCAGGAGTCAGGGAGGGCAAGGTGGAAGATGGGGACAGAAGAGATCGGGCACCCAAGGTGGAAGTGGCATAAGTCTGGGGCTTTGTGCAGTGACTCTCATACACAGGACATGAGATCAGCCCAGGAGACTCAAGGCAGATGCGGGTAGCCCATCCTGTGTGTTCAGGGTAGTAAGAGTCCTATCCAAGGCCCCTTTCTATCCTTGTAAATGAAAGTTAGAAGATTTGGGGTGGCTAAGTTACCTACCATTTGTTCCTTAACATAAATATGGCTAGAACACATGTGAAGAGGGGCTGCTGAGAGAAGAGTGGTCTGGATGAGAAGGGCAGGGAGGGTAGGAGGGAACAAAGCATGGTACACACAGAGGCAGGTGGCACCTATGAGCCATGACAGCAGGGCTGGGTGAGGCTGTGAGCAGCCTGGGGTTCCTTGGGAGGGGAGAACAGACACCAAGTGACAGTCACCGGTTGTCAGAGCTGAAAGGGACCTTTCAGACTAACCATGTTCAAGTGCTATTGCTCACCTGCCCCCTAGAAGATTCCCATTCATGTTTTACATTTCTCTATTTGTGTCTGACGTTTAAGTAGATAGCCCTCAGAAGGTTTGTTCCTTTGAAAGAGATGGAACTGAAAAGAGTTTTGTTACAGCAACATCATTTTTTGAAATTCCCTGTATAAGCTGAAAACCACTTGGTGAATTCTTATTAAAAGTTATTTTTAGTGATCTATCATCTGACAGTTTGATTAGGTCCTTCTTCATTTTTGCTGAAAGCAAAGAATTGAAACCATATCTGTATTAAAAAGGTATATGTGTGTGGGTGTATGTGTAAAGTTTTGTTTAAGTACTTTTTTCATTTTTTTTTTATTTATTAGAATCATTCACTTTCTCCATCCCTGGGGAATATCAAAAAGACTTTACCAGAACTTATCAAGTGGCTATTAATTATATCTGTTAATTTTTTTCTATTAGATGCATATTGCTTAGTATAAAATGCTGAGATATAATTGAAGATATTAAAGCTATTGTTAATTTTAATACATCTTTGACAGTATAGTCTTTTTCAATAAACGGCTTTTATTTCCTCACATCCTTTACATATAGATTTAGTTCACTCAACAAAGGGGAAGTGTCTGCCATGTAGCCTACTTAACAATGTCACCCATTGCTGTGAAATGATCAGCCCAATTAAACTCACTTTCTGTTATAAAATATCTGACTTCATTTTTCAATTCAAATAAATGAACTAATATACATTTCAGAAACAGTGTTAAAAATTATTGAGTACTATATTGTGGAACATATTCTTTTTAAAGGCAAAATACTAAAAGTAGTCAAGATGAAACTAATATAAAGCTAATATTATAATCATTTTTATAATTTGTAAAAACAATAATAAATCTATATGCTGTTTCTCACTACTTAACTTGAAATAATGAAGTGCAATTTGTAGCAAAAATATGATATTTATGGAGCAGGAAGTGTAAAATTCCTTTTAGTCCTTTGGTAAATGTGAGTGTGTGTATGAATTGAATCTGTTTCTCAGCTTTTGGAAATTCATTAAATAAGAATTACGTATATAATTTCATAAATAATGCCATTAATTTTGTGAGATGTTATGATTAAGATTTTACCATATATTTGCTGAAAGAGAAAGGTATACACTGGCAAAAAGAAATTTTTGTTACAGCTAGATTATCATTTTAGTGTTTACTAATCAGAGTTAGAAAATATTAAGGATTTCATAAGAAGAAATAATCTGAGAACTGATTAACTGGCATAAATAGATCATGCTACAATTTGATAAAATAAGTTTTAACTAACTCATTGAATAACACATGCTGAATTTAAAAGAAATCAGGTAAAGCTCTAGCCACACATTTTATCATTTATGAGTCATCAAAAACATTCCCATTGCATTTAATGGTATCTGTGTCTCTAACCTGTGCTATTTCAGCGGTTCCAAGGCGCTTTTCTTTCTAGATAATGACACTCCCCGGGAATGAGTATTGAGAATAGCCAAATACAATTGCTTGTGATTAAATTTGTGAAAAATGATCATTTTTAGCACTCAATATTTCCTACCCTTTGCTTTGCTCTCTCCATATTCCTGCACAACAGCTAAGCATCTTTGACAATAATGGAGTCTTGGGAGAGGTGTGGTCTCGAAACAGAATTGTCATCACTCTCATTGTTTACGCCCTTCCCAAAGGAGCTCACATACTCCATTTTTAACACCAATCTTCATCTCTAAAAGCAAAATGTGTGCAATCAGTAAAGAGAGGAAGCTATCCTGTGAGTTTCTAGTGCTTTGGTTAATACAGGATGTTTGTCTCCCTGGAGGCGTTTGCACCCTAGAACAATGGACCAGAGGAAGATCTGGGCAGGAGGAGTGCCTTGGCTTTCTAAAGGGGAAAAGGGGCCTTTATGAAAAATGGTGGTAAGGAAGGAGAACCTACTAGATACAGCAAACAACGTCTGGAAATCAATTCCCTGAAAACCATCAGTGCAATCACTCCTGGAATGGAACATTTAGAGTCCCTGATGGCACCGCCTCAGGGCTGGAAAGTGCTTCCTGTCAAAGTAGGGATGGGGGAAGGGAGGCCGTAGTCCTAGAAATTCTAAGTCCTCAGGGTATGGCTGCAAAGACAGCAGCTCTCTAGAGATCCTGTTGGTCTGTGGGTGTAAGAGAAGAAGAGTAAGAGAGAAGAACAAAGAAAGTTCATGGAAGGGAAAAAGCAAAAGGATGGAATTAAAAGTTCAAAATTAACGACCCAGTTCCTTCTCCCTCCTCTTCAAACACTGACTGCTATAGGCCAAAATTCATAACAAGTGCAAGGGAAATGAAGACAGAGTTCATGACAACCAAGAACTCCACTAGAAATGGGAACTGCATCTAGGATCCTTCACGTGGGACCCCAGGCCTCTTGCTGTTTCAGGAGAGACACTAACTTCTATGGTGTGAAGTGACAACATTCCCTTCCCCCAGCAACCCAGAGAGCACATGTGTGATTTTATTTTGTTTCACCTTGACCAAGCCAGCAAATATAGGATGTGCACTCTTTTGGACGATAACATCTAATGGTAATAACGATGCGCACTTCTTAATAAACCATCCGGTACATCGACAGTTATTGCCTAGACCCCATCGTGACACCTCGGGCTTCCTTGCCACTGTGATGGAGACAGGGACCCTCTTCAGGGAGGTCTGGCTGAGATACCAGGTGGGCTGTAGAGAGCCCTGGGCATCACCTCCAATCCTCGAAAGAACACAGGTGGGGCATTTGATCTCTCCCTGTGCCAGGGTCACACGTTCCCTTTTCCAAAGAAGTCCAGACCACACTGACTACTGTGGATCTGTGTTTTTCTTTTGAAGCAAGAATGGAAAAGAAATTTCCCATTTGATTGTGAGTTAGGGTTCTGGGAATAGAGAGGGGATAACAGAGAGGCTACATAAGCACAACATCATTTCAGCCAAGGAGAATCTCTGAGAAACTCCAAGCATTCGCACTAAAGGATAGGAGGGAAGACAATTTTCCATGGCTGTCATAATCAAACCTTGCAGAAGTCAGTAAGGCAAGCCATGGAATCCATCAACCAGTAAGATTTTATTGTGCAGCCACTATGTCCCTGTGAGGACTGGACACTTGGCCACCGCCCTTCTGTTATTTGGAGCCTCCTCCCTGGCTCAGTGTGGTCTCCAATGAGTCAAATGGCCTCGATGGCATGGGCACCTTCCCCATTTTATTCTAATTGGTATGTGTGAATCAAAGTACCTATACATACCTGTGTCTAGGACTGATAGGAATGTCCACACGTCAGCTTGTCTCCATGTGTATGAGACAGCATGTCAGCACATGCACATGTGTGTACGGTTGTATATATGTGTGTTGATATCTATGTGTATCTTTATGTTTGTGTGACTTGAGTGTAACTATGTGTGTTCCTGTGCCGATGGGCATGAAAGAACACATGTATATATTTATATGTGTATGCACACATGCAGGCATAAATGTCTTCATGTATACATTTTTCCGTTCATGTTGTAAAGTCCTTCAGCCCACCTGATAAACAGACCTCTTATGATATCTGCTTGTCTAGATCGGCTTATCAAGGTAGTTAACAGGAGATAATTACATCTGTGCCTGAGAACAAAACAGCTGCAATGCCATCCCTTGGTAATCCCTCTCCTGCTGCTAGCCCTCCGCTGGCCTCCTTCTCATTGAATCACAACTTCACAAATCCCTCCCTCCTCCCCTGGGCAACAGCCCAGGGAAATTGGGCCCCTCTGGCTCTCAAACTCACCGGGCAACCTTCTCTTGCAAATCATCTAATTAGCCTCAAAAGAGAAACTGAGACTCCTCCCTTCCTCTACTCTCCACTTCTCCCTCCACTACTGTCTCGCTCTGCCTTCTTCTTTCCCTTCTAAGCTGCCCCTTACAGGACAAGCCTATGTCGGCAGATAGAGGTGGGCTCCCTTAGTGTGAATGATGTGCCTGTGTTGTTGAACCAGCCACACGCGTGCCATCAAATGGCCACCTCTCAGTGATTTTAAGGAAGGAAGAAAAGTTTGCTTTCATAATCGGAAGCAAGTCGGACAAATGAAAATAGGTGTGCCTCAGTGGGCACCAATATTTATCTGCAAGGTATCATTAATGCCAATGTTGGAGCATGGCCACCCTGTGGTCATTATAATCACTATTTTTTTTATTACCCACGGAGGAAATGTTAATTCCCCCCCCCCACCCCCGGGAGTTAAGAGAAGAGTAACCAAAGGATCAGAGCCATATTAGGCTAGAAGTGTGCAAAAGGGAGTTGTGAGGTTGGGGGAAGCAGGAGGGAAGGGCAGAGCTGGTAGACAGAGGAAGAGCATTTTTGGCCTTATGTTAGCACACAGCAAAACTGGGCTTTTTAACCAAACATTAAGAAAAGAAGCTGGTGCTTCTCAACACATATGGTCATATGGAAGGCTTTGTTTGCAAACACTTCTGGTGCTGGGGGACATCCCTGTCCTGACAGTCCTTCCCCAAGCGCTGTGTGATGCCAGGCCTGCTGGTGAGAGGCCAGCCAGCCTGTTCCTCAGCGCCCTGGGCCTGCCAGGGGCAGATGGAGAGCAGAGCGTCAGGCTTGCTGCCACCACCGTGTCCCTTTGGCCCTGCCATTCTGAGTCTTGAATGTGCCCAGGCATCACTTAGGGTGCTTGTTAAAGTGTTAATTCCCAGTCCTCCATGGGGTGGTGGGGAATTGTGTCTGGGATGCAACAGAACAGCAAGGGCACAGAGCAGGGGCTATAAATGAGCAGGAACAGGATTCTGTTTAGAATTCGAATCCTATGGCAGGAGAAGCTGTAGGGCCAGAGAAGGCTCCTCAGTCTTCAACAGGCAATCACCACCCTTGGTTCTGGTAACCAGTCACCACGTGACATTGGGTTAGTCATCGCCCCTCTCTAAGCCTCAGTTTCATTCATCTGTGAAACGAGGACAGAAATTCTGACATCTGGGGATTCTATTGTCACGAAACCATTGCCCATCTTATATTTCCTTTTCTCCTTGTCCAAATACTTCCTTGCCAGTCTGGGCTCCTACGACTGGGAAAAGACTGGAGAAACCAAACCTTGTCACTCATTCCCTTCACTAAAGAGTTCTTTCCCCACTATGTGATCTCATGTAAAACAGATGTGAGCTGCTTTGTGGGTAACCTTGGACCCTTACTCAGCCAGGGACAGCGCTCCAGGGGCTGAAAGGCTGATGCAGAGGATAATGCAAATTTTCTAATTTCAAAGGAGCTTCCAACAGTCCTAAAGAGACCAGCCAAGCTGGAGAGAAGTGATTTTCAGCATGGACATCCTCTGGTGAGAACTTTTCTTATCTTAACCAAAATGATTTTCTTACCTAAACCAAATGATTGCAGAGACATCCCCTGGACTGGTCTTCCTGGGGGCAGCAGAGGGGCCCTGTGAACCAGGAGGACAAGGGAGTTCAATCTACATATAATTAGATGAAGCAATATTTATTAAGCACCTATCATGTGTCAGGCATTGTGCTATGGGAGACAGGATGGCAAGCAGAAGAGGCTTTTCCCCTGTCTGTCTGCTTCCTTACCCTTGGTGGGAGAGTCCTAGTCACCTAGAGGACAACGGGGGTCAGGTCCTCTCCACGGTGGAAACAAATGGTGCATGTCGAGAGCCAACATCAAATTCCATGCAGCCTGTCTTGAGAATCCACTGGGAGAATGCACTGCTTTGCTAAAAATAAATAAAATAAAATAAAAGTGAACATACTCATATATAGAGTGAGGCAAAATGACTTCTACAATTACAGGCTTTATAAATTGCAAGCAAATTAAAACAGAAAAGTAAGCCACTTCTCTTTCCCACAATTAGAAGCCAAATCCATGCTGTGCTGCACTCCAGTGGTCTGTCTGACTGCAGAGACTTTTTCCCATTCTATGAATTCAAGCAAACACACATGCACACATTTACTTCTCCATTTCTTATTCAAGTACCCTTGTGGGTTTTTTTTTTCCATAAATCTGTCTTTCATTCGATTATAGAGTCCTCAAGAGTGACAAGAGTATATTTTAGCTCTAATGCCTCCCACTGCTGCAAATCTTAGGAGGCAAAGTGATTTAAAGAAAGAATCATCAGGTTCCAGTCCTGGCTCTCTTGTCCATTGACTACATGGCATTGAACAAGTCATTTTATCCTCTGGACTCCAATAGTCTCATCTACACAAGATTATTGGACAGATAAACCCTCATAATAGTAATAACTACTAGTCCTTGAGCTCATACAATGTGCCAACCCCTTTGTGTATAATTTTCCTAATTATCACAAGGACCCAAGAAGAACTACAAATAATGATTTTGCAAATGAAGATTCTGAGTATCAGAAGGTTGAGTCTTGCCAAGGTCACACAAATATTAAGTGGCTGAGGCAGGACTGCCGGACTCCAAAGTCCAGGCTCTTTTCTCTATGCCAGACAGCCTAAGGTCTTCCCTCTGATCCTCATGCCCATGTTCCCAAACTTCCCAGCCTCTGGCTCCCGCAGAGCCCTGCCCTCCCCATCGACAGGGAGACAAAGGCAACAAGTTGGAGTAGGAAGTTCAGGTATCGAAAGGCAGATGTAGACTCTCCACAGCTGAAGCCAGTTATCTGGGATCTCAGAAAGAGTTTGGTTTTTCTCAGATGGGGGCTGAAACATGCCTATGTCCATGTCCCCTCCTGTCTCCCATTCCACATCCAGGCAGAGAGTCTCACGGGAAGCTCTGGCTCTAGGTCACACGTTCATTCTTCAACCTCCAGGTGATCCAAGAGCTGGCCAAATAATCCAACCCAAAATGTGTGTGCATTTAGGAGACGATGATGGAGGCTAAAAGTTATTGCTCCCCATGGACTTAAATTTCAATGAGCATCTGGAGGTGCAGTCATGGCACACCAATACATCCATACATAAAGAGTTGCAGGCACACACACATGCACTCCCACAGAGGACTGTAATGAAAATAGTCTGAAAGCATCTTTGGCTTTCTAATTTTCCTATTATAATGACCATCTTTCCAGAAACAAAAATCAAAACAAAGAGTCCAACACACAGCAGTCATTTGGTCTTAAGACATAGGAGCAGAATTGTTTGCAATTAAAATGTCCCAGAAAATATGAACATATGGAGTTATCCTAATGAAGGAAAGTTTCATTCTCTGTGGCCTTATTCTGCCCCTCTGCAAATTTCAGAGCCCTAGAAGGGGCATCCCAAGAGCAGAATTGTCTCTTTCCTGTCCCACCTATGGGCCAAGGCTGTGAGCACTTTTGAGATGTCTATTCTGGGAACTGGGATCTAGCCTGAGAAGTTATTTTTAGCATTTTCTTTAGACAAAGTAATCAATGTGGCTACCAGAGGTTGTTTTTCTCCACTCTGTCTAAGAAGAAAAGTAGTCTTAGATGAGATCCCTTGTTTCTTTAGGGCAATGTCCCTGTGGTGTTAGGGGCCAGGGATACCCCAGGCACTGCTGCTGTTATGAATCAGAGAGTGTGAACCAAACATAAGTGGTGTAATTGCTGGGGAGAGAGAGAATCATGCATGCAAACTGGAGGATGAATAGTTTTGGAAGCCAGGCTTAGGGGCCCAGTGAGAGACTCTGTAGTGCACATCAAGGACTGTGTTTGGCAAGATGAAAGTGTATATTCATCTGCCTGAGAGGTCCAGCTTCACTTCTCAACAGGGATGAGGAAAGCTCTTGGGGCATTTAGAAATGGATTTTCATGTTGGTAATGGACCTTTCGACAAGCTACTGAGCATACGTGTGGGCCCAACTCTGCTTGATACCGTAGAAGAGAAAATGAAATGTGAGTGTAGGGAGATCCAGTCCCTCTTTCAAGGGATAGCTTGGTAAAACAAAAAGAATGTGGGCTTTTGAGATAAAATGGAGTCCCAGTTCTGTCATGGACTAATTATGTAAGCTGGAGCAATTTACTTGACTCTATGAATATTGGTTTCCCAGTTTGTTAAGTTATACTTCCCTTGCAGAGCTATTGAGAAATCTAAATGAGCAACATATGAAAAGGGACTGCCTACAACAGAGCCATTAGAAGGTGCTTAATAAGTGTGAGTCATATAAAAGAGCCTTTGAGGAAATCTCCATTAAAAAACAACTGGCCCCACAGCTAACATCATACGAGACAGTGAAAGACTGAAAGCTTTCTTCTAAGATCAGGAACAATGCAAGAATGCCTTCTTTTGCTACTTTAGGTCAACATAATATTGGAAGTCCTGTCCAGAGCAATTATGCAAGAAAATAAAATAAAGACATCAAAATTAGAAAGAAGAGGTAAAATTATATTTTTCCCAGACAGCATAACTGTATATGTAGAAAACTCTAATGATTCAGCAACAACAACAACAAAAACCTGTTAGAACTACTAAACAAATTCAGCAAAGTTGCAGGATAAAAAAAAAAAGTCAACACCCAAAAATCAGTTGCATTTCTATAAACTAATAATAAACAATCCAAAAAGGAAATTTAGAAAACAATTCCATTTATAATGGCATCAAAAAGAATAAAATACTTAGGAATAAACTTACCAAGGAGATGAAAGACCTGAACTCTGAAAACTATACAACATTACTGAAAGAAATTAAAGGAGACACCAATAAATGGAAAGAACTCCCATGTTCGTTAACTGAAACAATTTATATAGTTAAGATGTCAATACTACCCAATGTGCTCTACAGATTCAATGCAATCCCTATCAAAATCCCAATAACATTTTTTGCAGTAATAGAAAAATTTATTCTAAAATTTATATAGAATCTCAAGAGACCTCAAATAGTAAAAAAAAAAAATTGAAAAAGAACAAAGTATATATCATACTTCCTGATTTCAAAACTTACTACAAAGTTACAGTAATCAAAATAGTGTGGTACTGACATAAGGACAGAATATAAACCAATAAGATAGAATAGAGGTCCCTTGCATAGATGGTCAAATTTTTGACAAGGTTTCCAAGACTAATCAATGGAGAAAGAACAGTTTTTTCAACAAATGGTGTTAGGAAAAGTAGATATTCACATGCAAAAGAATGAAGCTAGACTATTATCTGACACCATATGCAAAAATTAACTCAAAATGGATGAAAGGCTAAGAGCTAAACCTATAAAACTCTTAGAAGAAAACACAGGAGAAAAGCTTCATGACATTGAATTTGGCAGTGATTTCCCGAATATGACACCAAAAGCACAGAAAACAGAAGAAAAAATAAATAAACTATACAACATCAAAATTTAAAACTTTTATGCATCAAAGGACACTATCAATACAGTTAAAAGGCAACCCATGGAATGATAGAAAACATTTTTAAATCATACACCTAATGAGGGGTTAATATCCAGAATATGCAAAGAACTCCTACAACTCAACAGCAACCAAAACCAAATAACTCAATTTAAAACTGAGCAAAAAACTTGAGCAGACATTTCTTCCAAGGCACATATAAATTGCCAATAAGCACATAAAAAGATGTTCAATGTCACTAACCATTACAGAAATGCAAGTCAAAACCACAATGAGATATCATTTCATACTGATTAGAATGGCTACTATCAAAAACCAATAAACAAGCAAACAAAATAAAATAAATTTTAATGAGGATGTAGAGAAATGGGACACTTGTGCACTGTTGGTTGGAAAGTAAAATGGTGCAAACATTATGGAAAGCAGTATGGAAGTTCCTCAAAACATTAAAAATAAAATTACAATTCGATCCAGCAATTCTGCCACTGGGTGTATACCCAAAAGAATTGAAAGCAGGGTCTTGAAGAGATAGCTGCACACCCATGTTCATAATAGCACTATTCACAATAGCCAAAAGGTAGAAGCAACTCAACTGTGCAACAATGGATGAATAGCTAAACAAAATGTGGTATACACAATGGAATATTATTCAGCCTTAAAGAGGAAAGAAATGCTGTCACATGCTGCAACATAGATGACACTTGAGGATATTATGCTAAGTGAAATAAGTCAGTTACAAAAAGACAAATATTGTATGATTCCATATGTTAATATATGAGGTATCTAGAGTAGTCAAATTCACACGGACAGAAAACAGAATGGTAGCTGCCAGGGCCTGGGGGAGAGGGAAACTGGGAATTATGGTTTAATGGGTTCAGAGTTTCAGTTCTGCAAGATGAAAAGAGTTCTGGAGAAGGCTGGCGGTGATGGGTACAAAACAATATGAATGACGTGGCATGAAGCCACTGAACTGTGCACTCAAAAATGGCCAAGAGTAAATTTTATGTTACGTTTATTTCACCATAGTTAATTTTTTTTTTAAACTAGCAATGAATAGAAACAAGAGCAATGCAGATGCCAAACACTACGGGAGGTTAGGGAACAGAGAGAGATTTAGGGAATGAAGCAGTAAGAAAGGGCTTCATGGAGGGTGTGTGCGTGATGGAGCAGAGGTGTCCCATTGAGAAATAACAAGAGCATAACCTCCTGGCGGAAATATAGACTCAGAGTGAAGAGAGCCTTGAACACCTGGTGGCAGACCCTGCCCCTCCCTGAGTAATGAGGGACCCAAGGGAAGATGAGAGCATGTGTGTTCAGGACCTATCATAACGCCAGAAAGAGAGGAGGAAGACAAGGGTGGGGGAAATGGGAAATCGAGCGTATTTTACACCTAAAGCAGATTATGTTTTAATGCCTTCTTCTCTACACCACAAAGTTATTTCAGTAATTACAATGAAATGAAACAAATCCATGAAAAAAATTTAGACTTAGCCAGATAAAAATTATTGAATCTCCCACTTCTCATTCTGTTTTACTATTTTCAATTATAACCACAGAAAATTTCAAGGGATCACAAAGAATGACAGAATTGAGGTGGCTCAAGTTGTTTCTTCATCTTTACAATCACTGTGCTATTATTGTTGATTTCTTATCCACTGCTCAAGCACAAAATTATGTGCTACCGCCGACTGTGTACCAGAGCCAGTTTGAATGGTTCATAACGGTTGCATATTCACTCTGGAAATAAACAGCTGTACTCAGTTCTCACGTGTCAGGGGCCAACAGAATAACTAGGAGTCCTACAAATTAACTTCCATATGGAATACACTGTTAAAAGATAAGGAGTAAAAAATCTGCTAATTTGAAGCTCACGTATATATCATTAAAACTCAACAGTAACTGCAACAGTTATTTGGAATGGAAATCAACAAAAGAATTATTGGAAGGAAGAGTATTTTATCACCAGCATCGGTTAGAATTGCCAGTGCCTGGCAATAACAAAAAGTTGACCAACTTTTAGTTGATGTTATTATTGTTTTTAAATTCTCTGCAGACGATGCACTCCATTATTGCCTCTACTCTCTCAAGGGAAATCAATTAGACGATGCAGAAGAGGAGTGAATTTATATCAGTAGTTTTCTTCCGTCAGGCAAAGCAGCTCAGTTACACCTTATATCCTTTGGCTATGACAATGCGCCACTGGCCATAGGAGTGATTTCCACTTGAAGTTCTACCAATTTATTCAGCACAGTGTATCCTTTCCTGGCTTGTTCCTGGGCTAATAGCCACAGGCGGGAAAACACACAGAGCAAGTTTATCTGTTTATGCTTCAATTTTCAAAGCTAATGGTTATTTTAACTAGCAGGTTATTTCTTGATTACAAGCCACTAATAGGCTGAAGATGTGTTTGGATTTCACAAATTGAATTTTACAAAGCTTGCATTTTAAAACAATGTGTCAAGTTCAGCACATTCGTGCACAACCCTTTCTAATCAAGGCAGGAAGAATAAGATTTCATTTGTAAATAAAGCTGCAAACATTCAGCTCTTAGATGAGAAGAATAACCACTCAGGTATTTCTTCTACAAGCGTTTACTAAGGGCACAATGTGGTGAGGGTTTGCAATGCAAAACTGATTAACATAAAGTTCCCTGTTCCTGTGATTGAATCTACAAGAGGAAGTTGACAGATAAAGACAAATCAACCACAATCACCCGCCACCACTTGAACAACAAAATTGCAATAGATATGAGTCTCCTTAGCACCTTTGAGAGCATTTTCATGTATTCTGTAAGGGCCTCTGTGACTCTCCCCATGCCTAGAGGAAGCACAGCTGCCTACCTGGCCATGTTTCTTGGTCAGTTCTCATGGCTCTGATTCCCACTCCTCTGACTCTTCCTACCTCTTCAGACTGATGATTAAGATGGATTTTTGTTTAATTCCAATTTGATGCCTAACTCAGTCATTCAGAGCTTTCTGGTTCCATGACCTGCAGTGTAGGAGTTGGCATGGCCCCAACCTGGGTTCCCAGACCCCCAACTAGAAGCTGTGCCATGAATTTCAATGTTAAGGGGAATTTAGACATGGCATGTATGCTAAGTACATAGATGTATGAAAGCACAGGTGGGGAGAGTGGTTCAAGAGAAAATGTGGTCAATTCCATGCAGGCATCATTGGCAAGTTTAATTCCATCAAAATTCAGCAAACATTTACAGAGCATCTAACATGTGCCCAGCAATGTGCTAAGTTCTGATGATGTAGCAATAATACCAATACAGACAATGTCCCTATCCTCTAAATATTAAAGGGGTGACTATAAATGTTATGTTACCAAAAAGGAAATATAAGCTATAATGGAACCATCAAACAAGAGGATTTAATTTACACTGAAGGTGGAGGACAGAAAGTCTTCCCAAAGGAAATAGCACCTAAGCGGAGACTGAGGCTTGAGTAGAAATTTAGCCAGATGAAAAAGAATAGTAAGAGTGAAAGGAACAGCAAAGTCCTTGACGGGAGCACAGCAGACACATTTAGGGAAATAGAGAAATTCTACTGGGGAGAATCAAGATGTGGAGATCAAGAGAGGAGAATAGTGCTAGATGATGCTAGAGGTAAGCTGACAATTGAGGTAATACTGGAATTGAGTTTTGAGTGACAAGTAGTGCTTTGTTGGCATGACAAAGGAGGAAGATTATTTCAGAACAAAAGAGAGCTGCATGTGCAAAGGTGTGTATGCTTGTAAAGTTCCCTGCTGTGCTTCGGTAACAGCAGGTGGTTTGGTATCACTACAATGTATAGTGCAGTGGAGAAGAATGAAGCTAGGTAAGTGGGCAGGACTCAGATCATAAAGGATCATAAAGTGTCTTAATATACGTGTTCTGAAGCTTGACTTTGTAGTGACGGAGGAAGGGGCACTGAAGAGTTTCAATCAGGGAAAATTCATAAATAAATCTATGCTTCGGGAAATTGGCGGCAGTAGAGAGTGTAGATTGGAACCCAGTTAGAAGGCTGTGGCAATATCTAGGAAGACGATGGTGAGGGCTGAAGCTAAAGTGGTGGCAGAGCAGATGAAGAACTCGAGAACTCTGTAAGAACTAGAATTTTCACAACTTAATGACTGTTTCTTTTAGTTGGAGAGGTTGAGGCAAGAAAACAAGAAAGATGCTCAGCGTCCAGACTTGAATGATGGGGTTGGTATTGTGACCTTTTAGCAGGAGAACATACGCCGAAAGAGAAGTAGTTTTGGAGTTCAAAAAAATTCATCATTTATTTAGGCATTTTAGGGCCATATCACAGACTATTGGATGTGTTGAACCGGAGCTCCAAAGAAAGGTCCTTCAAGCGAAAGCTACGATCATGAGAATAAGTAATATTTCTCAGGGAACAAATAGATTAAGAAGTAAGAAAATTTTTTTTAAAAGCCTCAGAAAGCATTCCCTTATATAGTGAGAAGAGATATCCAGGCCACCCGACAGGAAAGGGAAGGTGAGAAGAATGTGTGAGATACAATACAGAAGGCAAAGGAGAAATCGTTTTCATTATAAAAGGTGTGAGCTGCAGGTTCAAATGAGACATCAATCAGGAAGAAGAAAAGAGGATTTAACAATTTAGGAAGAGGTCAAAGGATTTCTGCCAGAATTCCTCCAAAGCTGAGGGGATGCTGATTCAGATAATATGATAAAAACTCATCAAACTGAAGGCCTGAGTGAAGTGTGGGAAAGGAAACTCTGATGGAGAGTGGGTGTCAGAGTTTTAGATTGCAGAAGTGGAGCCTCTCAGCATCTGGCCTTGGGAGGGCATTGTAAATGGGGAGTTGGGGTGTCAATCACCGAATTGAGGCAGTCAGGAAATTATCAACATAGGCGTTGCAGTCATTCAGAATGAAAGCAGAAGGGGGTGGAGAGGAGTCCTCTTAGATAGAGAGATGTGCTTCCCCTTGAAGAATGTGAAGGATTAGCCCCAAAGGTTGGTGGAGTAGAGTGGAGTGGTGAGAAAAAGTGGGGCCGATGGTGGCTGAAAGCATGCGTCTCTGGAGAACAGTTTAGCAAGTGGGCGCAGGAGTAAGGATTGGCAGTAGCAGAGATAAATGATTGAAAGGTCAATCATGCCTCCTACTTTGTGACTGAGGTCTTGAAATGATGACCAAGTTCCACCCAGGAGGCTACAAGGACACAGGTGTCATCAGCGAGAGCGCCCGATTTTATTTTAGGAGATATCAAAAATATTTTAAAATGTATTTGTCATGGAGCAGGGTTCCAGAAGGCACAGGAGGAAGAGTCTCAATGAAGGTCAGAAGTTCAAGGAGAAGTGAATCAAAGGAAAAGACGCATAGAACTGCAAATGAGTGAACAAAGGAAATTTTGTCTTGGCCAAAGCCAAAAAAAAAAAAAAACAAAAACAAAAAACAAACAAACAAAAAAACACCACAATGAGGGAGTAAGTAGGAACAGCTTCAATTCACACTTTCAGATGGAAATCTGTCAGAAATTGTGTCGTTGCTGAAAGCTCGTGAACTTTCCAGATGCAGAACTTGTGGCCTAATTCCTGAAATTATTCTTTCTCAGACTGTGTTCAGTTGAGCCAAAGAAATAACTCACACGTTTGCTAGGTGCCTGTCCTTGCCCTGAGAAATAACCTGTGCTGGATCGCTGGCGTGTCACGTCCTTACAGATGCATTATGGATGTCTACCTGCACACAGCTCCGTACACCCCAAGCTTGTGCTCTAATCTACCCCATAAGCATATTTTCATATCCAGGCTTAACGCATGTTAAAAATCTCACACAGACGCGAGTCAATTTCAATGGCAAAATTACTATAAAATTACAGAAAGGATGAACACAGCTTCAAGACTTTGGCCAACAAATGCAACTGAAACCATATTATCCCTTCCCTTTGTTTAACCTGAATGAAAAGATATTTTGACATTTCATTGAGCTGCTCTCATTTTTTACAAAAAAAAAAAAATAATAATAATCTGGGTGGTTTTTTTTCCCTATTCTCTCAACATTGGGTAAGTTCCATTTCTCTTTCTGATGCCATTAGCTGCCAGAGCACAAAAAAACCCTTTCATTTTCCTCTCAAACCACCCACTTGGTATCTTTTATGCTTCAGCGAGCCACACGCAGATCACTCCTGCAGCACGGCTGCCTCATTAAGGGATACAGAGAGGAACTCCGCGCTTCCCTTCCCAAAGGAAGAATCAGAGCAGTCACCCAGCCAGTCCCCTGGGTTTGCAAGGAAGATGGCTTCGCCCCAGCTTTATACAGAGCAGCCCTGTCGTCGTGGCTCAAGCATGTCCAATATGTCAGAATCTGCTTGGATTCGCTGGTGAGACTCTCACGGGGGGAGAGAGAGGCAGAGTGGGTAACCTGAACCTCATTACTGTCATCATTTGCAAGCTTGGCCTGT
This sequence comes from Eulemur rufifrons, assembly GCF_041146395.1. Lineage (NCBI taxonomy): Eukaryota > Metazoa > Chordata > Mammalia > Primates > Lemuridae > Eulemur > Eulemur rufifrons. The sequence continues at coordinate 9,792,871 of NC_090994.1, forward strand.
TTCATCCTTCCTTAATGGAGTATGAAATGGGAGATGCGCCATCCCTTGTTAATCAGCGCTGGGCCGGGAGGACATCATATGTGGAGCCCAGGGCCTTCATCTCAGTATGGGAAGCAACTCAGCCCACTGTTTGAACTGGGACTTGGGAGAATAGTGGAGGAAGAGAGAGCCCCTCCCTGGCTCATACCCGTATGTCGGCCTATCTTTGATCTCTTTGCATCTTTCTCGGGGACTGGATTTTATCACACTAAGAATGGCCTTCAGCCCTATTGAGGTTGTCATGATGCCTGAAATTATCACAGCATAAAGGCATTGGAGTCCCCCAGCTCAAAAGCAAATAAGTTATCCTCTAAACCTTAGAAAGATGACATGGGCTCCAAATTAGATAGAATTTCATTAGTAAGATGGAAGAGCTACAGTCCAGGAGCTGTGGCAGGACCTTGGAGAATATTTTGTTGCCAAGGGTGGTGTCCATGATGCAAGTGCACAGATTTTGGAATGAGGCAGAGCTACGTCAAGTTCTGGCAGCCCCATTTCCTAACTCTGAGATCTTGGGCTAGTTACATAACCTCTCTGATCCTCTGTTTTCTCATTTGGGTGATAGAAATATAGATATGTAACCGACAGAGAAGTTTCAAGGATTAACTCAAGTAAAATAATATATGTAAAGTACCCAGAAAAATTACGGTTTACATAATGCCTCTAGTTTTTAGATTATCTTCTGTTCTTTGGGAAGGCTCTGAAGAAATGAGATTTAGGGTGTATGTTTGTTTGGAAGAAAAAAGGATTCACACACCAGGATAGGGCCACTATCTGTGATAAGAGTCTAAAATGAACACTTCAGGACAAGGATTGGCTGTTGTACAAAAGTGGCAATGAATGAAAATCGAGCAGAGAAGATAATTAAGAATATGAGAGTTACAAGGAAAATCAATTAGATCACTTGGGCTTGAGTCTTGGCGTGGCTGCTTGTAAGTCAGCTGGCCAAGGGCAAGCTCTTTAGCCCTAAAGAACTGACTTCATTTACTTATTCACAAAAAAAGAAATAATAAGGGTACCTGCCTCACAGGTAGAGTACCCAAATACCTTTATCCTGCTAACAAGGACATATTTGAGAGTAAAAAGGAGCACTATTGCTAATTATGCTGGAACAACAAGTGTAAACTAGGACTCTCCTTAGCTAACTCAAAGATCCTAGTTATGGGACGGAATGCAGTAAGTGACCTCGTACTTGCAATATGCTTTGACCCATATCTGCCGTGTTGCAAGTACTCAGCAAATGCTGCTGTCATCTTTACTGGTGACTTTACCTTGGTCAAGTCGCTAAAACTGTCAGTTTCCTCATTGTAAAATGGAGGTAATAGTAGTATCTGCTACATAGAATTATCATAAAGATTAAATTGAATAATGGTTATGACATTTGCTTGTGGCATTTGCCACAGTGCCTGGTGCATAGTAGATGCTCAGTAAAGTTAAATATTATTGCTGGGTTCATGGTCGAGGATGAAATGAGAGATGGAGGAAAACTCTAAAACGTATACAATTTCTCTTTCTAGCTCAGTACTGAGGTGATAATTCATACCTTTGCTAAGTGTTTATTCTTGCCATGAAAGGGAGTTTAAAGGGTGATTCAGATAGATAAAGTAAACTTTTACTTTGGCTAATAGTGGTAAGTATAATATAACAAAAGGAGCACTGATTTTGGAGCCAAACATTCATTGTCCCAGTCACAGATTGCTATTCAGTAGCTGCTTGATTTGGGGGAAGTCACTTAATCCTTATAGGCCCCAGTTTTCTTCTCTGTAAAATAAGGACTGCCAGTCTCTCAGGGTGGCTATGTGGATTGTGAGATAATGCAGCTACAGGCAAACTGCAAAATGTATGGGACTTCGAGAGACCATACTTGATGATGGTACTTTTTCGTCTTGCCCTACACTGACGGATGAAACATTTCCAAATCCTTTGTTGCTGTGCCTTCTGAAAAGGTGAGGGATAAAGTAACATATTATCTTATTTGTCAGCACAAACTTTAGCATATCTAAAATTCACACTTCAACTATGATTAGGACTGGGTTAAGTTTATTGTAGGTGCTAAAAACAACAGCGCCCAGTTTATATCATTAATCAGGCCATTTCTCTCATCCTTCCAAGCATATAAATCTTGGGTACACATGTACACACACACACACACACACACATACATTCAGAGGCCTTGGCCAGCAAAATGGCCAGATGGATAATAAACGGTTTCCATATATAGCTTATTATTAATAGAGTTTTGATTAGGAGAAGGCTATGAACAAGTTCCAAACCTTGTTCTGTCCCCTATTCTATCTCACTCTCTTTCCCTATGTTATCTTCGTCCACACTTTTGTCTATAGGTCAGTGTCTGGTCAATACGGAAAAGCCCTTTGATGGGATCCCAGTTTCCCTTATATGCCCCCTATGTGAGATTAGAACATTCCTGATCCTCTCCCTAATGAAGAGGTGGAGTTTGATCTTAGTAAATAAATGGAGCTTGGTCTTGGAGTGCTAATTTTTAGTAGCTCACCAGATGAGACTAGAGATAAATTGCTGTACAAGCATGTTTTGAAGCCATTTACATTTTTCTTGAAAATGTGTCAATTGCCCTTTGCACTATTTTATTAGAATTTAAGAGCTAGTTTTAGGCACTTGAGTACCAAGGTACTCAGGAAAATTTACAAATGCTCCCAAAAAGTCTGGGTCTCTCACCTTTCAAATTAGCTCATCTATCAGCAGAATAGCAGGAAAGGCAATGGGTTTTCTACAACACAGGTAGGAGTGTAGATCCACAACTGTGCAGCTGGCAGTAGAACAACCCGCCCCAGCAGGCCACCTTCCAAAGTACACATTGGTACAGAGAACATCAGAGACTGAGCATTAGCCTGTCAACCTTTCAGCACCGCGGACAGCTCATCGACGCAGGGATGGAAAATCTGGACCTTTAGGTCCAGAGCTCTGTCCCCGGCTGCAGACCCACAGATATCCAGCTGCCTCCTGGATATTTCACCTGCTTCTCCAGTACACGAAACTACCTTCTCTCCTCTTACAAACCTCACCTGCCTCTACAGCTCCCCCACCCACTTACCCAAAAGGAAACCCGGGAATCCTATTGCCTTTTCCCTACTTTCTTACCCAATCCTGTCTGGGGTTAGGCTCTCTAAAAGCAGGACCTGCAAGGGGCAGGGGGCTTGGGGGCTTCTGCAAGTGGTTTACTGAGGAGGCACACTCAGAAGGAGAGTGAGAGAAGAAGGATAAGGCAGCGGGGAGCAGAGTGAGGAGGTGACTTCAGCTGGAGACCTGTGTTACCCTGGCCCAAGGCGAGTTCAGAGTGCAGAGAGCACCTCAGTGGCCAGGAAGCCAGTCTTATATACCCTCACATCATGAGCTACGGGATCCAGTGGGGAGGGTCACACCGTCTCCTAGATAAGTCACCCCCATTCAGAGAGAGTCAATGTTCCAGAGAAGGGGGTCACTGTGAGTACTTTGCAGCCAGCACTCACAACAGCTGGGGATGGACACACCTGACAGGTAAGGGGAAAATGGGCAAGGTGCCAACAGTAAATACCATACTTCCCATATCCAATTAATCTCCTAAATATGAGTTTAATGTGTATACTTTTCTCCATCTCCAATGTCCTTCTCCTGGCCAGCACTCACCATCTCTCATCATCTCTCACCTAAACAAACCCCTGATTCTTTCACCTTTGGAGAGGCCTGTGTGTGTTCCATGCACTATTTCAGCCCCACGTCTAGCCAGTGCCTTCCAACCTCCCCTGAGCCCTTTGTCTACACAAGACTTCCTGTTCCCTGATCCTACCAAGTGCTTTCACACCTCTGTTCTTTAGCTTGGGTTCCTCTGTTAGGAATGCTTTATTCTACCTGTGAATGCTTAAAAACCTTTCAAGTCCAAGTTCAAATGTCAATTTCTCTCTGTAGTTTTGCTAACCCATCTCTCCTTCTCCCACAGAGTCACTCATTTGTGTTCCCTTTGTACTTTATATGTTCACCAATTATAGGACTTAGACTCGATCACTGATAACTACAGCACAATGAGTGATTACCCCTGTAGACAATGGCGCAGCATCTCCTTAGATCAAGGAGCACATCTTATTCATTTCTGTATCTGTGGCAAAACACAGTGCCTGACACACAGCAGGTGCTCAGTAAGTGGCTGAATATAACTCTACTGTGTGTGTAATAGGTAGCGGGCATTGAAGCTGAACTGGAAGTATTTGTGGATGGAAATCCTGAATTGGGTAGAGAAGGAATGTAGGCACTGACACATGGCTTCTTCCCACACTCTCCCCAAATGCTAAACATCTGTTACATGCAAGCTCGGCTGGTGTGTTCTCTATTCCATTCCTTCCTGATCTGTCCATTTTGCCTTACGGTTAAGTTCTAATTAGTTCATGTATGACTCCTTTGAAAGCTAGGGCTGTGTGTTGTATGTTTATGTATCATACAGAGTTCAATGATGAACTCTAAGCAGGAGCTCAAAAAACTTTTGTACCCCCATAATATGCTGAAATTACAAAAAAAAAAGGAAAACAAATTTTCTCTGCATTGATGATGGCAGGAAGACGTGGGTGTGGAGGCCATGACATTTAGGAAAAGCATTCAATTCAACCCAAAGGTATCTCATCAGCATCAATTACTACCTCCTGCCCTCTGACATGACTGCATTCAATCTGGTTGGCTGGGAGCTCCCTAAGGCATCTGACCTGGGAGAGGAGTCACACCTGATTGTCTCCTTGAATAGCGCAGCTGCCTACCCCAGGAAGCGCTGTTGTGGCCACGTGGCCCTTGTTCACAGTTAGGATACAGGGCAGTCCTTCCACAGTGTAAAGAAGAGAGAGAGAAAGAGATGATCCAGTAAACCTGGAAGCAGCTCCGCACCCTGGGATCCAAATTGATTTCTTCTCTGTCTCATCTGTCGGCATGCTGCAGGGCCAGCATGCAGGCTAGGATCAATAAGACATGAATCTTCTATTAAAGACAACATAAAACATATTTTTGAGGCAGGGTAGGTAACTGAGAGTCTGGTGATTGTAATATTGAGGGACAGATGGATCCTGTAGCATAAAGACAGGTCCTTTTCTGGTATCACCCAAACTCTTCCTCCATACCACAATCCATGCTGCCTGTTGCTCATGGAAATGCAGCATTTGCCTCATGGTCTAGGGGCTAAACCCAAACTGGCCTGTTGAATAAAGAAAGAATATGGCTAGTTTTTCTTTTTTCAGTGCCCATACCCTTGGTGAGTATTTATACCCTGGCTTCCTCAGTTATAAAATGAGAATAATGATACCTAATTCTAGAAAACAAACACACAGTAAGATGCACGAGCGTAGTCAGTGTTTAGTCAATATCCATGTCCCTTTTCCTTTCTCCTGCCCCCAGGGAAAGTTCAGCTCTTGTTTGAATGGGTTGGCACAGGACTCTTTGCTTCCTTCATCCTGAGCTCAACCTAGATTTGGATTGTTTCAGTCTGTTTGGACTTTCCCTTTGTCGGAATGTTGTAGCATCTGGAGTTACAATCATCACTCTGGATGTGATGGTGGAGTCTGGTTTATTGCACTCTTGTTGCTTCATGTATGTAACTTTGACCTCCATGGGAAAAGTCCAGGAGCACCCTCAGTGGGCAGGCACAGATGACTAGGGAACACACCTCCATGAGGAAATGGACCCATCCCATCCAGTATCCCCAGCCCTAGGGATTGTGCCCAGGAAATATTTGTTGAATCTATAAATGGTAAAGGAATTTGGCACTATTTCTAGGTTTGAGAGGCAGCATGGGGAATAGAATTTAAATAATAGAATTTGGGAACATTTAATAGATTTTCAGAACCAAGTATCTGGAATGAGTTTTCATCGCAAAAAAAAAAAAAAAAAAAAAAAAAAAACCAAAAACCCAGATTTCATAGCCATGATGACTAGCTTGGTTTTGGATATTTTGGAAATTTTAAAGCTCCATTCATGTATACAGTAGCATTGTTATTTCTAATTATTCAGGTAGTCAATAGTGATGAATTGAATTTAATCTTATTTTGCTATAAACAACCATAACCACAGCAAAGAACACACTGAAATGGGAGTCAGGAGACCAAAGTTTGTGACCCCTCTTGGTTCCTCCCTACTCATGTAATTGTGTCCATGGATGTGGACATGTGTCTTTCCAGTAGATCTCTCTGTATCTATTTCCTTATCTGTAAAATACTGACATCTACTATCTGTTTCAGTTTGGGGGTTAAATTCAATTTGATAGCATAGCTCAGACTGACATTACTACAACTTTTTATTCTTCTCCCTTTCCTTTCTCATTGCTAATTCTGATTATATATGAGAGTGATGTTTTAATTGCCACGAGTAATTTGTTACCAGATGACAATGCAAAATCAAGTATAAGGCATGGCACACTTAACATCAAGTAGTACCTAAAGCACTGGATTTGCAGAAGATCTGTCCAATTAAGCTCTACTGCAGTTACAGTCTCAAATCTCTACATGCTTAGTGTCTATGTTGGAAAAGTTTAGAGTGTTCCTGGCAACCATAGAGACGTCCAAAGCAACCCCTTTGCTTTATAGATAGGACATAGCAAACCAGAGGTGAAAAACAACTTGTCCAACGTCACACCATCCATGATAAAGACAGAACTGTGACCTATCTCCTTAATCCAAGCTGGTGGTCTTTAAATAATGTCACTCTATTTTCTTATATAAATTCAATTGCTTATATAAGCATATATTTCAAAAAGTCACTGCTTACTGTGAGCCTATGAAGATTTATCACCACACTGACTAAGAAACACATGAAGACTGTGTGTTTCCTTTTTGTTTGTTGGTTGACTTTCAACTGAAAGTAGTCATGCTCTTTAAAAAGCTTTTGGAAAAAGAAAACAAAAAAAATAGAAAGGAGAAAAATATAGAAACCATTTATTATACAAACATCTAAACCAAATCACCATTAACAAGGCAACCTGGTCCCTTCTCGTCTTTTTAATAATATGCACATTTGTACACAGTCTAGTGCATACTAGATATCTAATTGTATATCTTGCTGTTGTTATTTAAATTATGTGACATATGTTTTTCATGGTTTTTATGTTGTAGTCTTCTATTTTGAACACCATTTTGATTGCTACATAGCATTCTGTTAGATTTACCAATTTATATAAACATTCTTTACTTTAAACATTCTTTACTTCAAATGTTGAACATTTGAGTTGTTTACAGTTTTTAAAAATATATATACATATATATGTAACAGTGTAGTGAACATCTCTATTTGTGTGTATTTTTGAGGTTTAGATTATTGCCTTAGCATAGATGCTAAGAAGTGAAATTGTTAGCTTAAAGGGCACTGATGAACATTTTAAGGCTCTAGAGACAGCCACTTAAATTGATTTACAAGAGATTTTGTGCCAATTTTCACTGTCACCTACAGTGTATTAGAGTGACACTCTCTATCTTCAAAAAAATTACTTGTATCCAATGTAATACAAAGAACTTTATGTATATGATGAAAAACATGTACAAAATCTCTTCTATTAGAGAGAGTGGAAAATATCCAAGCCTGGGAAACAACTGCTGATGACGCATTTCTGGGACCACAAAGTGGAATGGATAAGGTAACCAAGCCGCGAAATATTTTACAAGCACAATTTGAAAGGCATTTCATATATTGCTTTCTCTCTATAGATGGAAATTTATGAAGTTATTGAACTTTCATAAAGATTTTTTTTACAGTTTCAGTCACAAAGCAAATGGATTGAAGAGGCACTTAGATAAAACATCAGTGGGAAAAAAAACAGTCAGAATGCAATTTGGGGGGTTACGGGGACACCCTATATTTCCAATCATATGTGATGGCCAGTAAGGGGCAACTTCTCTGACCCCCTGCTCCTCTTCTCCTGCCCCACTTTATGTCAGGAAAGCTCTGCAGGAAATAGCTGGAGACATCCTAAGCCTGCCATCCGCTTCCCTCTCCAGCAACATCTGTGCTGCTCCCTGGGGCTCTGCGCTCTCCTTGACCTCCTGACCTCCACCTGCCACGCTCTCACACTGGCTCATTTAGCAGCCCTGAGCCCAGAGAAATGAGGCCTTGGGGAGCTCCCCCCGACCCACCCACATGGGGGCACGGATGGCCCCATGTGCCCTTAGCTGGAGCTAAGCCCAATTTTCTATACACAGTATTAGGAGGGGAGGGGAGGACAGAGGAGTGCTTCTGTGGCTTTGCACATGTACATACTGTGTACATTTATTGATGTCTAAGACATTTTCAGTCAAAGGTTGATGAGAGACACTGGTACTTTCAAAGGATAAGGAATGCGGGGACTGCAGAATAATGTATGTTATAGGGAATGCATAAGTCAAACAAGCTCTCGCCTGAAGTCCAAGTGCAGGATCTATACAGCAGAGTTGCGTCAGACTCTAAAGGCTGAAGGAAGCCCACATAGACCCTAGCTTTTTAGAAAACATGCATTGAAAGGAGTGCAAAATCTCATAAGTAATAACATTCATCGGGTGTTGGGCAGGTGTGGGGGAAGGAGGGGATGGTATATACACATCTAATGGGTGCAGTGCGCACCGTCTGGGGAATGGACGTGCTTGAAGCTCTGACTCGGGTGTAGCAAGGGCAATATACATAACCTCAACATTTTTACACCCTTAATATGCTGAAATAAAAAAATTAAATGCTTATTTTATATATGAAAAAAATTAAAAAAAAATAAAAGAGTGTAAAATCTAACCTCAATGCTGACCTCTTGGTGACATAGAATTCTCCCACCTGTCTATCACATGGAATAAAGTACAAGCTCCTCGAAAGGAGCAGAAGGCCTTTTCTCCCAAGCAATCAGCTGGCATCTCTCTTACTCCAAGGTGCCAAGGCTGATGCTGCACCATCTCAAAGTGCCCCACAAGCTCTAGTGAGCAGTGTCTCTTCTGGCACTCAATGGGGGCAGAAATGTTTGTTATTAAATGCTGTCCCAGGGCTGAAACAAGACAGAAGGACCTGGGCATGGTTAGCTGGGGTTACCAGATGCTGACGACAACTTCTGACTTCTCCCAAGAGGCCATTTCACCTCAGTCCACATTCCCAAGAAATGTCTTGAGCATCCCTCTCTTCTTCCAACCTTCAGATCTCCAATGTATAGGAGAATCCCAGGTCTCCATGTAGAATCTGGTCTTCAGGGCAACCCAGGTTCTAACTGGCCCTGGTTTCTACTTGCCTCTGTGTTTTCTGCTAGCAGCAGAGCTGCATTCAAAAGGAGGAGGAAATCTTCCTGATCTTTGAAAACATTAAAGGAAAGCGGAAATCAAAGGGCTCACATCTGAGCTACTGCTCAGGGCCAAGTATTCCACTGATCTGTCTAACTGAAGAAGGGAAGGACACATTCGTGCTGAAGGGAGAGGGCTCTGGGGAGAGGCTGCAAAGATCCCACAGCTGAAATGTGCCCTCAGGAAGAAGAGAGATTAAGAAGAACTAAGGACAACAACTTTCAAGTAAAGAAAATACTTACAGACAACAAAGCACTTGCTTATCCATTTGTTCATTCCATAATGAAACATAAAATGTTTTGCTTATGTTATGCTCATCTTATTAGATGAGTAAACTGAGGCTCAGAGAGAGATCATGCAAGGTCTTAAGGTGCTCCCAGATCTTATAGATTCCAATGCCCATGTTGGATGCACTTGCGCAAGGCGTGATTCATGATGAAATGGAATTGACTGGAGGCTGTATCACTAGTGGTAGAGCACTTCTGGGCTGAAAGCCTCCCCTCCTTGGCTGCAGCTTATGCAGAAAAACAACTACAGACTTAGCTCCTCCCAACTACCATTCTCTGCTCCAATAACTGATATAGCCTCCAAATGTTGCCACAGTCCTACTCCAGGAGGAACTTTAGAAGCCCCAGGACAGCAGTTTAGCATAAGCTATCTTCACAGCTGATACAGCCATGACTTTTTCACAGGGATTAAGCCTAGAAAATGCACCAGGCACCCCAGTCTCAATATCACTTATGTCCATGTTTTCTAATGTTTTTCAGTTCCTGTTTGTTACAGTCTGTATAGAACTCAAGCTCTCCCAGGCTGGCGGTGCTACCTTGCTGCCTGCATCTTCCCAAAGACCACATTTCTTTTCTTAAAACTTAGCACTGCATCTGACAGCTCTAGTCTCTGCCCTCGGGACTTGGAAAAGATAACTTGCCTTCATGGTCCAAAGCTCTGTCTTATTCCCTATGCTTCCATGTATCACCTACCAGATCAAACATTCCTCTATGGGATCATTCCTACTCAGGGCTGAAGTCAAGCTCCTATTCTCTCCCTCACCTTTGGGTCTGGACACATTGTCATAGGATAAGAAGGCATAAAAGGAGTGTGTCCACTTATGTCTTCTCTCTCCCTGGCTCAGTGGAAGGGAAATGTGGGCCTTCTCCATGGCTACTACGTTCCACTGCCCTTGGGTCCTGTAGCCTGGAAGTGTCACTATGGAAAGACCCTGAGATGGGTGAGCACCAACACGTGGACCCACACATAGACCTCACCAAACAGTTCGTGGTGGTGGACCTTTGGCAGCCCAGAGTCCTGGACTCAGCCAGTTTCGGACATGAATGAGGATCACCCAAATTCAGTGTGTCAGCACCAGTCTTCTGTGATTCTGCGAAAGAAATGCTACTACACCAGCTGGCAAGAGTAGTCTAACCCACCAGTCCTCCCTCCTGAAGCTGGGTCCCAGCCACAAGGCCTCGGGACAATGGCAAGTGTTCCTTGGTATATCTAGTCAACCCATATCTATATTCTTAGGCTGTGTCTGTGTTGGGGGAGGGATGTGGAGGGTCAGAGAGTGACGCAGAAGGTAAAAATGGGAGCCAAGGCCGTGTGGACCCCTTGTCTGGGCTCTGGGTTCTCTGCCTGGACTGCACTGCCAGACCCAGCTCATCCAAGCCATCAGAGGGAAACTTAGAAAGTGTAAACGAGACACTCCAAAGTGTGGGGTGCCCTGAGGCACAGGTCTGAGGTCAGGCCCCCACTTACCCAGGTCTAAGGACAGTGCTGTTTGAACAAGGCTTTCTCATTTAACTTTAGCCTCTCCAAACTTCCTTGAGTATAACATGCTGAGCCTGTTGCTGGCCTCAGAGTAGATACTGAATATATACATATAAAATTGAATAGAATCCTTAGTTATAAGAAATATTGTAAAAGTCAAAGAAATCCAAACCAGGCCCCCATAGCCACAGCAGGCCCCGATCAAGATCTCATTAATACTCTTTCTACTAATCTTCAAGAATTAGCAAATACAACTTTATCCTGCTATGAAATACTCCCTACCTCCAGGGCTCAAGTAAAGACTCAGGAAGAAGAGTCAGAGAAGCCTAGTTAAATGCAGCTTTGAATCTAAGCATTGGGTAGCATCTCTAATAAGCCCTCTCAGGCTTAATGGGGCTTTCGAATGATTTCCTATTCCACACTCCTATATGCCTTACCATTTACTTCTTATAATTCTGTCTGGGAGATAATCAGGGTATCACATTCGAAGTCACTTAAGTTTGAATAGGCTTTTCCGGTGCCCTTTGAGTGCTTAAATGTTTCATATCTGCGCCTGAGAGCTCACTGCTCCAGCAATGGTTGGCAAGGACTCACATGCAAAGGGGCACGTGTCCTCCTTAGAGAGAATCTTCTAAGGAAAATCAAATGCATCTCCAGGGAGTATTCAACCACCCATCACCAGCACAATGGCCAGACTTGTTCCCTCAGCAGCTCTCTCTGCCCCTATATCATCATTAACTCCCAAGTAGCTTTTTCAGAGTTGGGCGCATCTATTCCATAGGTTACTTCATCTTAAGCAAACGACACATGCATGTTCCCACGGTTTTCCTTTGCAGCTGAAGAAATTAAGCACAACCGGTATAGCTCTCCCAATCTGCCCTCCTACAGGCCCAAGCCTCATTCTCCCTCAGGGTTCCCAGAGCCTCCAGCCACATTAAGACAATGTACCACCTCTTTTAATGCCCCGGTCTCCTGTTTCCAAAATGTTTCTTGGGGTACAAAATGGGGGCTAAAGCCACCCAACATATTGCTTTATACTAAATTATTCATAGCTAGCAACGGAATCTTTATTTTAACAGAGACTTTTGGTAACCAAACCAAACAAGGAAAGATACAGGAACTCTCTAGAAAGAAAGAGACTGAAGAGATGTGTATAAATGTGACACATGAATCTGGACTATATTCTCCTGTGAAGGACATAACTAAGCAGAAACTTGAACAGAGTCTGGGGATTAAATGGCAACCACATACCAGTGTCAGCTTCCTAATTTTAATGGATTTTTTTTTTTTTGGTTGCTTAGAATAATGTCCTGGTTTGTAGGAAATATAACTACAGAATTTCACGGTGATGGGGCATAAAGTCAGAACTTCTCTTAAGCGATTCAATTAAAACACATCACTCAAGTTACTTTTTATCGTATTTGCAGATCTGCTGTACGTTTGAAGTTGTTTCAACATTTTAAAAAATTATACATCAAAAAATACACAGCTAACATTGCAAATTCTGTTCAAGGGAAAGAATGGTGGCCCTGCCTTTCACAATTACATTATATCTTAAAGGGTTTTTCCTTCTTTTATTCTGTTGTGCTAGTATTAGCGGACGCCATGTGTTTAATTTTATACCCTGTGCGGAGAACGTTTTAAATCAGAGAAGAAGGCCAAGAAGGCAGAGTAGGAGTGAAATAATATACTCCAGTGATCTTTATGGATTCCCAGGGCCCTGAAAATGCAAACACTTATTATGATGACCTCCCAACTTTGCCCATAACTGAAGGTATCACAACTACTTAAGGGTATGGCTCAGTAATTGCTACCATAAACTATGCACTGCAGACCTTGCTAGAACTCACTTGGCTCCGGCCGGCAGCAAGATTCATGCTAAAACCCTCCCAACTTTCCATCAGTGGGGCAGTCTCCAGATAAATGCCCCTTGGTGAGGAAGAAATCTGAATCCAATTTCTTATTGCATGTGGAAAACATTTGCCACTCTGTTGCTTGTGAACCCCAAACCTTTCATGAACAGGGAGGCTTCCAGAGGACCCGTGGCATAATCAGAGAAATGACTAAGATCAGATTTAGATGAAAACCCCAAACATCACAACTTTCTCCTGTCTTAGTCTGTTTGGGCTGCTATAACAAAATGCCAATGGGTGGCTCATAAACAACAGAATTATCTCACAGTTCTGGAGGCTGGAAGTCCAAGATCAAGGCACTGGCAGATTCAATGTCAGATGAAGACCTGCTTCCTCATAGATAGTCCTTTCTCACTGTGTCCTCACATGGTGGACAGGGTGAGGGGTTTCTCTGGAGCTTATTTTATAAGGGCACTAATCTCACTCATGAGGGCTCTACCCCTGTGTTCTAATCACCTCCAAAGTCCCCAGATCCTGATAGCATCATCTTGGAGGTTAGGATTTCAACATACGAAATTAGGGTAACACACACATTCAGACCATGGCATTTCCCAAATGTATTTCTTTTAATCTGTGGTTCTGGGGCCCAAAATTCAGGGGAGAAACCCATCCCACCTCTGCCACCTCATCGCTGCATCCAAGTAAGGCTGATGAGAGGACAAAGGTGAACTTTTTGGTTTGAAGCCCTCTTAACATCTGAAGAGGCCACAGGCACAGCAGCTCACACCTGTAATCCTAGCACTTTGGGAGGCCAGGAAGGGAGGATCACTTGAGGCCAAGAGTTCGAGACCAGCCTGGGCAACCTAGCAAGACCCTATCTCTACAAAAAAGTAAGAAAAATTAGCCATGGTGGCATGCGCCTATAGTCCCAGCTATTCGGGAGGCTGAGGCAGGAGGATCACTTGAACTTAGGAGTTCAAGGCTGCAGTGAGCAATGATCGTATCACTGCACTCCAGCCTGGGTGACATCTGAAGAGAATTATATTAATATTCAAAAGATAACCCAGAAATGACAGAAATGGAACATTTAAATGAAACAACTTTATGTAAGTTCCTGAAAAATAGATGTTACGCTCCTTATTATTTACTTCAATTTGAATTGAACCAAAAAAAAAAAAAAAAACCACTCATCTAGAGCCCTTGCTCTGAACAATGCCCAGCTCAAAGCCACCTAGGACTTACATAGGAATCGAGTCTATATAGTAGATTGGATAATTGCTGTGGAGTCAGACAGACAGGAGTTCAAATCCCAGCTCCACAATTTACTAATCCCATTAAATAATTATTTTAATCCTCCTGAGTATAAATTTCTCCAACTATAAAATGAGAATTTCACTAATACTACCTAGTGTACAGAATTGTCAGAAGTATGCTAGAATATTAAATATAGAAAACCCTTAACAGAGCACCTGACTCATAATAGGCATTCAGCAAATATGAGCTCTTATTATAATTATTGTATCATTTTATGAGTCAGAATAGAATCAGCCACACTTATGCTTATTGGTAGTAACAAATAGGTTCCCAGACTCTCGGAGTCTTAACATAATGAAGGCTTATTTCTCGCTCATACCAAGTTTGATGTTGATCAGGCAACCGTCCTCTGTCATGTGGTTATGCCATCTGGGACATGTAGACTCCAAAGTTGCTGTGGCAGGCAGAGAAATAGTCGAGGGCTTCTAAGTGCTGTCTTGAAAGAGGAATGTGTCACTTCTGCTCATATCCCTTTGACAAGGACCCAATCTCATGGCCCTAACTGCACGGCATCTAGCCTCCCATGTGTGGAAGGTGTGTGGACACACAGCAGTATTTCTTCCACAGTATGCAATAAGTAAAGGTCCGTAAGCAAATAAAATCAATAAGCAAAGGTCAACCGACTTAAGGACCTTGATTATCACAGGAGAGACTTAAGTTTAAAAAGAGCCATGGACATGGCAGAATATAATCAGAGTCAAAAAATATATGTGTGGTATACATGGTGTGAGATGCAGGACTGAACGTAAAGTCGGGAATACGGAGGTGCTCAAAAATGTATGATTTTATGTGGACGCTCCTACAGCCAATTGCACAACTCATAATTGCGAGTATGTTTCTAAGTGGAACCTCATTTTCTGGGAGAATTCAGAATGTCCACAGGATTTCCTCCAGTATTAGCAAGAGGTGAGGAATGCTACCATGTTGCCCCAGGATCTAACACATGGAGTTGAGCAGGATGTGAGCCTTTGTAAACCCAGTTGCTGTTCATGTGTTGCTATGTTGTTCTTGGTGGGCTCAGGGGAAGACTGGGGAATTTTCTAGGTCATCCATTGCTATGTAACAAATTACCCCAAAACAGGAGTTCATGTAGGATTCATCTGGGTGATTTTTCTCTCCCATGTACCACAGATGAAGAACACTTATCAGTATTCAGTTGCTGATCAGGAAGGCCCAACAGGGTGTCACTCACATCTGGCACCTTGGCAGGATGGCTGAGAAGTTGGGCTCACGTGGGACTGCTGTCTTGAGTGGAGTGCCATCTTGGCGTCACTGGCATGGTAGCCTCAAGGTATCCAGGCTTTTCACATGGTGACTCAAGGCTTCAAGAGCTAGTGTTCCAACGAGCAAAGTGGAAGCTGCATGGCCTTTTTCTTTTTTTTTTTTTTTTTTGAGACAGAGTGTCGCTTTGTTGCCCAGGCTAGAGTGAGTGCCGTGGCGTCAGCCTAGCTCACAGCAACCTCAAACGCCTGGGCTTAAGCAATCCTCCTGCCTCAGCCTCCCGAGTAGCTGGGACTACAGGCATGCGCCACCATGCCCGGCTAATTTTTTTTTTTTCTATATATATTTTAGTTGGCCAGATAATTTCTTTCTATTTTTGGTAGAGACGAGGTCTCGCTCATTGCTCAGGCTGGTCTCGAACTCCTGACCTTGAGCGATCCACCCGCCTCGGCCTCCCAGAGTGCTAGGATTACAGGCGTGAGCCACCGCGCCCGGCCTGCATGGCCTTTTTCGACTTAGTCTTGGAAGTTGCAGTGTCAACTCCACCATGTTCTATTGGCTACAGCAAACCACCAAGTCTAGCCCAGATTCAAGGGGAGAGGAATGAGACTCCATCTCTTGATGGAAAGAGCGTCAAAATTTTGCAGTCATTTTTAATTGGCCACACTGGGGTTTGGAACACTTAAAACATAGAGAAATATTTTAAAAGCTAAATTATCAAGTGTTTCTTGATTGAGCCTTTCCTGCTTATAGGGCACGGTGCTAGGGGGTGCAATAAAGCCCTGATGGAAGGGTAGCACGTAGCAGACATAAAGCCAATAACTGGAACTCTTGTTGCTCGTTCCAAATAGCAGTGTGTAGGCTGGGCGCGGTGGCTCACGCCTGTAATCCTAGCACTCTGGGAGGCCGAGGCGGGTGGATCGCTCAAGGTCAGGAGTTCGAGACCAGCCTGAGCAAGAGCGAGACCCCGTCTCTACTAAAAATAGAAAAAAATTATATGGACAACTAAAAATATATATATAGAAAAATTAGCCGGGCATAGTGGTGCATGCCTGTAGTCCCAGCTACTCGGGAGGCTGAGGCAGGAGGATCGCTTGAGCCCAGGAGTTTGAGGTTGCTGTGAGCTAGGCTGACGCCACGGCACTCACTCTAGCCTGGGCAACAAAGTGAGACTCTGTCTCAAAAAAAAAAAAAAAAACAAATAGCAGTGTGTGGCCTGTCAAGTGACTTAACCTCCCGTGTAACAGTGTCCATGTCTGGAACACAGACATGGCCACCCTTAACCTGACATGGCTGAATTCACAGAAGGTGGGAAAAGGTTTTAGAAAATGTGGGATGCTATATAGCCAAGTGCTGCATTACCAGTCATGGAACCTGCCTGCGGGAAACCAAGTGCTGGGTCGGGAAAGTAAAACCTTGCGGCGTGAAAACAAGAGTGGAGAATACAAGACAGCATGTGATCAAGAACAGGACCGTGGGGCTCTGACTCGAAACATGGCATGCAGGAAGAGAGACAAGGGATTGGTATGAGCTGCTGGGAAAAACTGCCGATATATCAGACTCCCTTTCCACCGGAGAGAGATGATGGATTTGCAGCTCCACGGGCACTCTGGGAATTAACATTCTTAGCATGCTTACACACTGTTGCTTTGTTTCTGGGTGATGCTTTGTTTATACCTACTGTGAACTAAAATAAAATCTTAAGCCCCTCAGCTGATTGAGTGGACACCCTCTTGGCCAAAGAGGCCCCAGAAATACCCTAAAGCTGAGTTGCTGACCATGAGAAGGGAGGTCAGACATGCCTCATCATGCCCCCCTCCCTTCTTGGAGATGTCCTTTGTAACTCATTAACAGGCCTGAGGCTATGCAAGGAAAAGCTTAAACCACATCTGCAGGTCATGAATTTACTTAACAGATCACGTGAGTCGGGGTGTGTGTCTAGTATATGTCTGGTGGCTTGTCTCTGATTAACAGACTTCCTTATCTTAACTTAAAACATTACAAGCCTTTAGACAATGTTTCATTTCTTTGACCAATTACAAATCACAGAATCTTTAAACCCACCTATAACCTGTAATGCCCTGCTTTGAGATGTCCTACCTTTTTGGACCAAACCAATGGACACCTTCCATGTACTGATTTATGACATTATGTGTAATTCCTGTCTCCCTGAAATGTATAAAACAAAACTGTCACCCAACCACAGCGAGGCCACTTGCTCAAGGTTTCTCGGGCATGGTTCTCTGGGCCATGGTAACACATATCTGGCTCAGAATAAACCTCTTTAAATTATTTTACAGAGTTTGGGTTCTTTTCCATTGATACTACCTTAGTTGGGTTAGGGATTACCTAGCCCTACCCTCTTAACTCCGGTCATGTGTGAGTCTTGGTCAAGGTGCACAGCAACGGCCCGAGAGGTGACCTATGGCCAGGGCTCTTGGCAAAGCACAAGCTTCGGAAGACTTCAGGCTCCATGCCGCCTTTGTTTTCCCTGAATTTGCAGGAGGCTGAATCTAACAAGCCCTGCAGCCTCTCCTCAGGCCTCCTCTTTGATCTCTGCTATTTGCTTCTGAGTGACAGCTTCTGGTGGTTGCATCACCTTTGTCCAAAACAGGAGGAGCTCGGCTCTTGGAGACAAGCTGGTAGGAAAGCCCTGCTGCTGCTGGCAGTTGGCCAAGCTGCTAAGAGGGCTCTAGGCTGGGATAGAGGCCCTCTGGCTCTCACTATGGGGGAAGCAGGGGACGCCAAAGTTCAACCCAGAGGTATCCTGCCCTGAGGCATGACCTCTGCCCCCATCTCCTTAGACTCTATACAAGGAGAAGTTCTTCCAACACAGCAGGCAGTGCCTCTGAGCCTACTCTCCACTGACTGAGGGTCTGCTACTTTGGGGTTCTGCTCATGCAGGGCTTTCTCAGCACACCCTGGCCAGAGGTGCTCCCAGCCAGGTTCCAAAAATGTCTGGATGTTAATGAACCAGGTAGACACTCTGAATACGCCATTGCAGATGAGATGACAAAGGCCTCAAGAGGCAGGGTGACACTAAAGTCACAGAGCTGGCAAGGAGATGAAACCAGATGCACATGCAGCCACTCTGCCCAGCATGCCTTCCCACTGATACGTAACCATTTTTTGTTCTTTCTCTGCTTTGCCACCTCTAAAAAGAATGAACTTCGTGTGAACAGACTCCTCCACTCAAATCCCCTGTTTTCGGTACCATATTCCTTGTTACTCTGGCATTTTCAAGGGCCGGGGGGGCGGGGCTTGGTATTTTTCCCATATGCTTCCCAGTCTCAAACGTTTTATATATACCTAGTTGTTGGCGAGAGTGGGCTGCAATTTCCTTCTCTTGGTTTCTTCAAGGCTCAAATGGAGATACTGGCTTCATGTATGTGTGTGTGCATATGGTGTGTTAGAAACTTTACTCTGTGTTTTATTAAAAGTTCACCACATCTCTCTATTACTTGTTTCACACATTCTGTCCTGTGGTTTCCTGGGTCTTTTTACATAGATGACTAATGGGCCAGACATTGACATGGGCCAGAGGAAGACTGGAATGTTCCTTAACGTTCTCCCCCTTCTATTCCACTATACTGAATTTTCCTTCTCGAATATATTTTGGTGGGAGCATTCTGACCCTGTCAGCCAGGGGCAGTGTGGGGAGGGCAACCCCAGTTCTGTATTGCCATGTCCGTTCTGGAGCAGAGGGCTTCCTGGGGCAGAGGACATGCTTAGATGTCCTCTAGCCATTGTACACGAGCCACACATTGTGGCTTCTGGGAGCCACCGAGATACCCATCATCCACCCCATTTTCTTAGGGTACCATCCACCTTTAACTCTTCCAAAGCAAAACCTCTGTTAGCCTGAGTGTCGCCATGATGCCTCACAGTGGGCTTTTTACCACTGACCAGGTAGGTCCACATTCAGGTCAGGGCAGTTCTGTGATGTTTGGCATCACATATCCAGGTTTTCTAAGTGGCTGGTTGAACTATGTGGCTGTTGCCGCCAGGCCTTGTGAAATTGGGAATGCAGAATCACACTCTTTTCATTGGATGCCCTGTCTGCCCAATGGATGGATCATGACCCAATCAATCAGTGAAAGTTGGGGTCAGTTTCCCTGTGACTATTATTATTGTCAGGGGTCACAAAGTAAACAGAGACAGCAGCAAGGCCTGTGGAACAAGCAAGCAAGAGCTGAGCTCTCTGGAACCAGACCGACCTGAAAGTGGATCCTGACCTGGACATTTGCGATGGTGCCTTGGGCAAGTCATTGGTCCCCTCTGAATTCCAGTTCTGCACCTATAAGGTGGGTACATTAGTACCTGTCTCACATGATCTTATAAGAAATAAAAGTACCAACAGAGACAAATTGCCCAGCAGAGTAGACATTCACCATAGGTAAACTCCCATCCTTTCCCCCCAGCAGAGTGAGACCTCAGTAGGAACCCAGGTGAAAAGCTGGTGGATATTTGGAGGCACAAGTACCCCTACAGGGGAGCTCATGACTCAGTACATGGGCAGCCCCAACTCTGCCAACTGGCCTGGGGAAAAGTGCCCACCTTTCCAAGGACCCAGACTTTCTCCCCTGGAAGCACCTCAAGGCTTCTCTCCTAGCCCCTCCCGCTGGTATTCAGTGAGGAGAGTATTTATTCTTGTCCTCATTTTTCAGGTGCCAGAAGAGTCAACCCAGGTAAGCATGTGGATGTAGACACACATGGCTTTATGCTGCCATGAGGAGACAGAACAAACCAGAAAACAGCCCACCCCTGAACAGAAGAATTCCCCCCTAGAAGATAGATCCATGTCAGTTGTACCCTCTCATTCATAAACTAGCTGAGAGATGCTCAGCTCTCTCTGAGACAGAGATAGAGAGAAAGTCCCTCTCCAGGGACTATAAAAGTGAGCCCTACCCCAGAATGGTTAGGTGGCCACCCATCCTCAGTGAGATCTTTGGTTGCGTTTGTCTCCCCGGCAAAACAGTGACTCCTCCAGGGCCAGGACCCTGCCTTCTACAGTGCCCAGCACAGCACAGACACTCAGTAAACATTTGCTGAAATGAACTGACAGATACCATCGGCGCTGCTGCTACTGAGTCTCTGGGACTGACAAGGGTTGAGGCTGCCAGATCTCACTTCTTCCCCAGGAAAAGGCTGGCTGTGGCCCAAGTCCATCCTCGGAGCTTCCGTATGCACAGGGAAGGGAGAGCTTCCCTCTCGATGCTTATTAACTTCAATGCATCTAGTTATCCTTGATACAGTTGGGTAAGTTTGAATCGCCTGACCTCCCTGCGTCAGTTTCAGGGTTTTAAACGATTGACAGCTCCAATTAGCTGTAATTAGAAAGGATTAAAACCATCCATCAGAGGAGTTTTATGGATAGACCCCTATGCTTCTTGTATCTTCATCGGGGATGGGGGAGGGAAGCAAACTCATGCAGGTCTCTCTCTCTCCCCGTCTCTAAAATGGACCCCAGAGACCCAGGCAGTTTAAGTGGCAGAGAAAACACATCTTACTCATTGGGGGGCCAGACTTGCTCTGCACCCTGTAGGTTTGGCAGCTAATAATGGAAAGAGAGCTGAATCCTAACCAGAGAATGAAGAGGAGAGGGTGTGGAAAAATTTTAAAAAGAACATCTTTAAAAAGGAAAAAATCTCACTGAGGCTGTAATCCCTATTGCAAAGGCTCACTAGGAGAGCTGGCAGAATGAATCTGCCTCCCTGACAGTTATCCTGCTTTTGTTTACGTAACAGTTTGACAATGCACATTTATGCAAATCGGCAGTGGGACCGCCTTGGCTGTTCATTAATTAGCATCTGATTCCTCCTGTGGTAGCCAGGCTTCAAGAATTCAGAGAATTCCACTAATTTGCTATAAAGTTGATTTTGCCTTCAAAGGTGTCTCAGTCTGGATCTAACCTCAGTGGCAGGTGGGGATCACCTGGTGGGACATGAGGGCCTCCAGGAAAAGGAAGGGGCCCCAGAGGGTGCAGAAGCCACTGAGGCCTGGAAGACCTTTTGAATCTAAGAGCCAAAAGGTGCCTTGGAGTTTACTGAGTCCGACCCTCTCAATCTGGATTAAGAACTTGCCTCACCACTAGTGTTTTCGAAGAGCCTATATGCAGTAGGCTCATTTAATATTCACAAAGGCCTAATTAAAAAAATTATGGAGCATCCTTACAATCTGATTTCATCCTCACATAACTATATTGGTAACATCCTAACTATATTGGTAACATCATCCCATTTTACAGACAAGAGCACCACCCTTCAAGGAAGGCTGGCTCAACATGGCTGAGCTGGAATTCAAACCCAAGCAGCCCTGCCCAGCTTTGCCCCCTAAGAGGCTGAGAACATCAGAGCTGGGTGAAGCACACTGATGGGAGAAGCCGGCCTCACGCTGCATCCCGCCCAGACAGGCAAGCCAGCCTCCCGAGGGAAGTGACAGCATGAAGAGGCGACAAAGTCTGGCCAGGAGGAGAGGGAGGGTGGCCCAGAGCAGAGCTGTCGATTTAATGCGGGGTGGTTGCTGTGTTGGGTTTTCATTCGGGGATATTGGAGAACAGAAGCCGCAGGTCTAGGGAAGCCACAGAGATGTTACCTGGATAGCTGTGTCAGATCCTGCTGTTTCCACTTGGAAACGGCCCTTGGCTCCAGCCCCTGGCTCTGCTGGTATTATTACACCTGTCCCCACCCACTTGCTACTCTGTGTTTGAGACCTTTTGTCCTACCTGTCCCAGACCACCACACTCACCCACCTCACCCTTGTGCAGACCTCCCTCCCACTCTGCTGTTCTGAGCAGCGGGAACCTGGCTTAGCTCCACAGCTGATGGCCTCCTGCAAGCCCACCCGCCCCCTCTGGCCCTGCTCCAGCCCAGGCTTTATTAATACATCCATCCAGTGTGCATCTCACAGAAGGAACACTGGGATGTTGCTGTTTTTAGCCACATCCAGGACAAGAAAAGAGGCAAGGAAAGCATTTTATCCCTGCAGAAACTGCAGGAGCCCCTAGGGCAGTGGGGCTCCCAGGGTCTGGGGAAGCCCTTGGAGCTGGGAGCGTTCTCCTTCCGGAGGTGCTCTTCCGGCCTGAGAGCATTTCCAGCCAAACCTCAAACCTCAGGAGCTTGCAGCCCCTGTTTTGAGTGGTAATTGGCTGGCAGTGATAGAATGTAAACTGACAACCGATGTTACATAAAGTCACATTCTCCCACTCCGAGTCGCTGCAAGACACCACTGTGAATCTGTTCAGGTGTTTTCTCTTTTCCTGATTCATATGATCATCATTTTGTTTGCAGAAGGAAGCAGAGCATGAGCGACTGTATCCCTGAGCCCCCGCAGGTTAAGTCCACTTCCCTGCGCTCACTTCCCCAAGCCAATTGGCATTTCATCCTCAGCATTGTCCCTGGGAGGGACAGAATCACAATAGAGCTGCTCATTAACAACCCTGCAGTAGCTGTCTGCTTCCCTGTGTCCTTTTATCCGACCCAGGACCCAGAGTCCAAGCCTTCCTTTCAGAGGGAGGTAGGGACAGGTCTCTACTGGCAAAACCAAAGAGAGGCCAGGCTAGGATTAACCCTTTGAGTCCCAAAGTGATAAATTACTACACACACACCCCCTACATGCAGCCGTGATGTTCAGCAATGCCCAAAGGTTTTATCAAGCCCCTACTATGTGCAAAGCACTGGGGTTGGTGTGCTCTGAAAGATTTGAGCTGGGAGTTAAAATAACAAAAGACAAACAAAAATCTGCAATCACAGCCTTGCTATGAAGACATTTATCACCACATTAAGATAATAAGCTTTAGCCACACAGAGAAATGCCAGGTTTGGAATCCCGGTTCTGCCTCCCAGCTGTATCACCTGGAGCAAGACCAAGGTTTGTTGTGGCCCCTCCAGCAGGAATATTCTAGAGCAAGAACCACTTCCATAGAATTAATAGCATCCCCCACCTGTTCAGCCTTCCCAGCTCCGCTTTAGCATGTGTGTCAGGTAGGGAGGGCAGGGATCCTAAATCCCAGTTTGTAGAGGAGAATCAGAGGATCAGAGAGGCTGAGCAATTCTTCTAAGTGTGTCCAGCAAGTAAGTTCTGGAGCTGGACTACACACCGCCATGCCCACCATGCCATGGCTGGCCTTCAGGTGCGAGGCACCTCACAGATGTCCCCAGCTCACAGAGGTTCCCCTAAATTGTTCCCAGAATGTGGCTTGTAACAGATTTTGGTGACTTCTTTTCTGTCACCTTGTAATTTTCCCCACATCACCTCTGCTCCTCCCAAAATCTTGCTTTGTGAGCTGACTGGGTTGCAACAGACCTGTGGGCTAAACGTGGCCTCCCTGGGCATGCGCCCTCCCCAACTGTCACAGGCCAGCATCCAGTTCTTTTCTCGGCTTTCATATTTGCGGCTTCACAGCGCCCCAGGGTGCCAAGTTTCCGCTGAGCAGGAGCATCCACTGCATGCTTAGGGCTCTCTCTTTTTCTGAAGCCCACAGAGGAGAGGAAATCTCCTGGGCTTTGAAAGACAATTTGAAAAGACCCCTCCCCCTTCCCCTAAGGGAGGAAATGTTGTACTTGGTAGAGGCTCTGGGCCCCTGACTACTGCTATGCCTGAGCTAAAATATGGCCTGGAGCTATTTCTGAGGCTTTGTTACTCACTTACAAGAAACATTTGTTCTACCGAAATTCACCCAGAGCCTCGTTTTGCTGTAGCACCAAGCTGAATAACTGTTCTGCTCCCCAGGGTCACCTGCACAGGGCTTCCTCCTGGGGCATGCTGTCTCGGATGCCCAGGTGGCCAGTGGCCAGGTTCTGGGGCTCAGGCACTCACCGCTTCCTTCCTGACTTAACCCCTTCCTGCCTTGGTACTTGCTTTTTATTCATTTTGCTTTTTTAAGAAAAAAAACCTAGGCTACCAACCATTGCAAAACAAACAGCTTCCAATTTCACTCCACTTCTGCCCCACCCTTTACCCCGCCCCTGCCTGGAACTTCTTCTAGAAGCTGACTCTTGTGAAAAAGCCCTGGCCTGAGGGAGGAGGGAGAGAGGGTGTGTCCACCTCGCCCCCTAGGGAAACATCACGGGGTGTGTCTCAGCCAGGAGGAAATCACTCTGCTGAGGTTTCTCAAACCCAGCCAGAAAAGCCTCTCTGTTTCAAGAGCCTTTTATAGATCAATAGACTGTACTTGTGACTGCTTTACTATACCAGAGTGCTCTCAGATGTGTGGTGTCCAAAAAAAAAATGAGAGACAGAAAGAGAGATCAATGAAGCAGGAGGACAGGACAAGAGCACATTAATTACCAGCAAACACTATCCAATCCGTCTCAGAGGCCACTGCAGGGCCAGGAAATAACTTCGGGGAGCCAGAATGGCCTGTCTACTTCATGTGTCCAATTCACTGCTTTGTAGCAAACACAAATGTTTGCAGTTTCCAGTCCTTTAGGAGTAAGTCATACCTGTGTGCATGGGTAGGGCAGGTATTCAAAGTCAGCACAGGAGAAAAGTAGAGATGTCTGTCTGTCCATCTGGTCTGACCCAGGGCTCAACCTTGGGGGTAGAGGGAAAAGAAGCACGAGGCTCCAGGGGATCATCAAACTGGGATTAACCTGAGACCCAATTAGCCTGAACGCTCAGTGAACAGAAACGACATCTGCTACCCCCTGACTGCGTCCCTAAAATGCTGAGTGACATGCACCTTACGAGGCAAACCGGGAGACTTCCAGGAGGGAAAGGGGGGACCACTACTAGTTGCATCGGGATCTCTCCTGTGCTAGCCAAATATTGTTCTGTTGTCCTTTTTCAAAAATTTCCTCCTAAAAGCAAACCACTGCCTTTAGGAGAAGATTTGGCCCAAAGAAAACACACACACACACACACACACACACACACACGTTTACATGAGTAGACATGAATCAGAAATTCCGATTACATATGTTCAGGATGAGGAAGTCGTGGCTTGGCAGACCTGGGGGTACAGTGAGGATAAGCAGGACAATGAACTCAATAAGACGCCACCATGAAATGCTGCTCTCCAAAACCGATCAAACCTCAGGAGACAGAATACAGTGGTAGCATCTGGCAGAGGATGGGATAACCCAACACTACGCTGTTGCTCACCACCCTCCGGCCCACCCTCCTCATCCCTGGCCGAGAACCTGGATTCCTGCTTTGCTGGGACTATCCAAGCCATCCATCCTCAACTTCTCACCCCATAGTCAACAACAATCCCATCACTATCTGGTCCTGTCCCCTCCTGTCACCAGGGAGAGAGTGCCCTGGATGCCCTCCCTTCCCCTTAGTATCATCAATGACCTCACCTCTCTTTCTTGGCCCTTTAACCTCTCCACCCTTTGAGATCCATCCTATCACCATTTGAACATGCTCTAATCTTTCCATTAATAAAAGTAATAATAATTTTTTAAAAATCTTCAGATTTTATAGCATACTCTAGCTTTCTCTATAGCTTTCTTTTCACAGCCAAACATTTCCAAAAAAAAAAAAAAACCTGTTGATAGTTGGGTCTCCAATTCCCCACTTCCCATTCATGCCTCAATCCACTCCAATCTGCCTTTCACCTCCCACTTCACCACCAAAGTGGCTCTCACCAAAGTCACCAACGACCTCCATATTCCCGAGTCTACTGGACACTTCTCAGAGCTGCTGTCACTTGAACTCTTTCAACAACCTTGTTGACCACTTCCTCTCTCTCCTTCTTGAAACACTCTTGTCTCGATTTCTCTGGCACTACAGAAAATTCTCCTGGGTTTCTTGGTCCCTTTCTGGTCAGTTTCTTCTTAACCCCTCCTACTTTTCCACCCAAGCTTTGCCTATTGGCTTTCCTGGGCTCTCCACCCCATTTCCTCTTCTTCCTGCCTCTCTCCCTAGGTGACTCCTGACCTCCTACAGCCCCAATTACCATCTAGATGCCAATCTTGTATCTTCAGGCTCCAGAGCCTGAGAACCCTACATCCAAGGCTAAGTTGGCGTCTCCCACCAGAACACGGCACATCACGGGAACATCCCCTCAAAGTTGAGACCTGCTCCAGTGGGCCCATCTCCAGAAGGCATCCCTTTCCCACCCTCCTGGTCGATCACCATAGAAACTCAGGAGACATCCTGCAGATGCGCCCTCCTGCTTCACATCTAACCCATGACCAAGTCCAGTTGTTCCTTCTATCTAAGTTTCTCTTAAAACTATTGACTTTTCTCTGTCTCCCCTGCCATAATCCCTACCATGATTTCTCACCTAGACTCTTGTCATAGCACCCTTATTTGTCTTCTGTATCTACCTTCCCAGCACAATTAAAAAGAAATTTTTTAATTAAATAATTGCTCCTTTTTGCTTAAAACTTTTCAAAAACCGAAATTCTTACACGGTCTATGAACTCTCATGTGATCTGAGACCCCCTGTCTACAGCTCCAGACTCATCCCACCAACCTCTCCCCAAGTCAATGCTTTCCCGAAACATTGCTTTTTTATTTTCTCACATGTTCCAACGCCCAACCTTGGGGCCTTCTCTTTGCCTCTAATCCTCTTCCTCTGTGCTCTTGCTTCAGCTGGTTCTTTCTACCCACCCTTCCAGTCTCAGTTTAAACCTCTCCCTTCTCCTCCCTCAATCGAGAGCCCTTGCATTTTGCTCTTACGGCATTATGACATCATTCCATTGTGTAGCACTGCAGTCCCAACCCAACCCCACCCCACCCCACCCCCCCCCCCCCCCCCCCCGCCGCCCCGGGCCGCAGACCAGTACTGGTCCATGGTCTGTTAGGAACTGGGCACAGAGTTCCACGCCCCTCCCACCCACTCTGATCCGTGGAAAAATTGCCTTCCATGAAACTTAGGAAGGAGAAGGCACAGCAGAAGGTGAGCAGCAGGTGAGCAAGCGAAACTTCACTTGTATTTCACTCACATCACCACCTAAGCTCCACTTCTGTCCCCTCCACCTGCCATTGCCCTGTCCGTGGAAAAACTGTCTTCCATGAAACTGGTCCCTGGTGCCAAAAAGGTTGGGGACTGCTGGTGTAGCACATATAATAGCCATGTTAAAGAAGTATTTGTTTATATGTGTCTTTCTTAAGAGACTATAAACTTCATGATGGCAGAAGCTACCTTACCTGTCTATCCCGGTGTCTATTACATAGTAGGTGCACAATAAAAAGCTGATGAATGAATAAATGTTACACTTTTAAAATAATGGAAATAAACTGGAGTCTTCAGAAGAGAGAGACCACAGGGCACAGGGGTCTTAAACAAAGCCATGATAATAGAAATCATTTCAATAGTTACTGCATGCCAGGTTCTGTTCTAAACACTTTTTTTATATTATTACCCTGATTAATCCTCAGAACAACTCTAGTAGGGGGTGTGACTAGACCCATCTTTTAGAGGGGAGAATGGAGGAAAACAGGGCTTGAGGAGGTTTCCCCAAGGTCGCACACATGGCAAGTGAGGAGCCACGTGCCAGCACACACAGGGGGCTCTCAGGTCTGGACGCTGCCAACCCCACCACCCTGTCTCTGTAGGAACTGGGGGGGTTCCCCCTGGAAGAGAGAAGAAAACTTTTTTCAAATACATGAAGTGCTAACATGAAGAAGTAGAGAGCAGCTTGGTCTGTGGGGAGCCAAGGAATAGAATCAGAACCAACAACTGATTGAATTTAGGGAAACAAATTTTAGCTCAATATGATGGGGAAAACTTATGCCCCAAAATAGACTGCCCTGCCTCAGGTGGAACTTGTTAAGCAAAGGCTAGAAATCAATTGAACACTGGAGAAAAGAGGCAAATATTAAGTGGGCAAGTTGATTAGAACCTTTAATGTCTTTCTAATGACAACCTGACAATTTATCACCCGCACTTTAGACATTTCCATATATTGTGCTGAACAGTGATAAATGCTTTCAGCTCAATGACCATGAATCTCAATTATCAATAAAAAAATCGTTAATTGACTATTAATAAGGCAGCTTCCTCAAATTCTTGTTAGAATGAGGAAGGGTCTGAAGATGCTTAAATAATTAATTAAATACTTAGACAGGTAAGTGGGCTCATTTTAGAACAATTTGCAACAGGATAAAGGTTTCTGGGTTAATTCTCATCCAATCAGAAATTCAATTAACCAGGACAAACATTCCCGCAGCATTCCAGGGAATCCAGGGTCTCACATACAGCCTTTTTTTCTCCTCTCCAGTCTTTTAGCCGGTTTGTCTGAGGGTGGTTAAATTCTGTATCAATTTACATGTTTGTTTACAAAAATATATTGCAGACTGGGAAGAAATCTAGCTAGTCTACTCTGTTGTTCCTCTGCTTTTAAAGTAATTTCAGGGGTGGGGAGAAGGAGAGTAGGGAAAGAAAAAGAAATAAAAAAGAAAGTAAGAAAAAAAATGAAGGGGCTAGTGGGAGAGGCCTAAACACTGCAATTTTCCAACCATTTTCATCCAAATTGTCTGCAATTTCCCGGTGGCCCAGGCTCCAAATTGCGAGTGAATGCTGTGGGAGTAATCCCAGCTGAAGCCCAAGTGCTGTCTCTGTAATAACAGCCAGACTCACAACAGCACATGCAGACGCGTACCCTGCCAAGGCAAAGTCCACGGCTAGAGCCGGGGGAGGCTGAGGAAATGAGGCCCATCTCGCGAGTCTCACTCTCTTGCCTGTCAAAACTGGCCCCCAGTAATCTGGGCTCCACTACAGTCTGAGTCAGAGGCACCCACTGCAGATATTACAAACTCTCTTCCTCCATCCCCTCTCTTCCCATCACTTTACAGATGAGAAAACTGAGGCCCAGAGAAGTGAAGTGACTTCCCGGAGATCACACAGTAAATTACTGTGGCAATGAGGTTGAGACCTGGGGCTGCCTCCTTCTCTCTCTTCTTGAGGGAAGAACTCATCTCTTTGCCAAAAGCACCTTACTTGTCCATGTGGGAATAGGAAAAGGAGAAATAGGAATGGAATCTAGAAAATTGAGTATTCTTTTATTTATGAAAGTCAACTCCATGACCCAACAGAATAAAATCTATCCATAAATGAGAAAGAAGTCACCTACCTAATGGGATGTGAATATCTTGAACCATTGGAAGTTCATTAAAATTCATAATGAAGCTGATAATTAAGCACATAAATACATGGTGTGGCAGGCATTAAATCTAATTACTGCACCTCTGAAAATCAATTTATGTGCATGAGGTTATTAATTTGTGATTGTCGTTAATTACCAATGCCAAGATCAATATGCAGCTATTTCTTGGCTGCCATTGAACTCTGTCCAAGGAATGGGTGGTCCATGCTAAAATTCTGGTGATGTTGGGTTTCCTGGAGAAACCAGTTACAAGCTGTGTCAAGAATTTGTCCCAGGAGGAAGAGTGCTGAGCTGTGGGTCAGGAGAGCCGGCTTCTCCATCACGGAAGTGCGAGTCCTTGTGCTAATTGATCTTCATGATTTCCCGTTTCTACGTGACACAGGGGTCACACAGAAAAATAGTATATAAAAAAATGTTTTGCAAACGGAAAAGCGCTCTAGTAACTTAAGGTAAATGTTCTTCCTGACATGGAAGGGAGAGGGTATCTCAAGAGCCCAGCCCCAGGGTGGCACCTCTTTCTCTGCCAGGCACCTCCCACGGGGAAGAGTGGCTGCCCCAGCATCCCTGGGCAATCCCTTCCGGGAGAGCAACTGTGAGCCCACCATGCTTAAGTATTAGAATCAGCCAGCCTGATCCCTGGATGAAGTGGGCACTTGCATACTTTAAAAGGCTTTAGGACACAGGAACAGGCACTTTGGGCCTTTAAAATGCCGTTGCTAAGTTTTAAAAGGGAACTTATTTCCAGTAACAAATATTTTTTGCTTGGCCAAACTTGAGTCCGGCTTTTTAACCTTCTCTTAGGCCCTTCGGTGCACTTCTGTGTTCGTCCATTTTGCGTTGCTGTAAAGAAATACCTGAGACTGGATCATTTATAAAGAAAAAAGGTTTATTTGGCTTATGGTTCTGCAGGCTGTATGAGAAGCATGGCGCCAACATCTGTTTCTGGTGAGGGCTTCAGGGAGCTTCCAATAATGGTAGAGGCAAAGTGAGAGCAGGTGTGTCACACGGCAAGAGGAGGAGTAAGAGAGAGAGGGAGGGATGCCACACTCTTCTAAACAACTAGTTCTCGAGTGAACTAATAGAGTAAGAACTCACTCATTACCATGCGGAGGGCACCGAGCCATGCATGACCTGAGAGAGATCTGCCCCATGACCCAAACTAGGCCCCACATCCAACACTGGGTATCAAAATTCAACAGAGATTTGTAGGGAACAAACATTCAAACCATACCAATTGCCTTGTAAAATTCAGTTTTAACAAAGAACCCTGCTAAGTTGGTTTAGCAAGAACCCTCCATACTTGAAATCTGATTATTTTCAATATCTGATCAGGTTCCTCATCCTCCACCATCCCCCAGGTGATGTCTGCTCACCTTGGCCTGTCTTCAGCAAAAATCCTATTAGGTTGGTTTAGTCAGCATCTCCCTTGTCCTGGTGTTTCCTCTTAGTAATTTTCCATGCACTGACCCCCACACTGCTCCTTGGCTATAAATTCCCACTTGCCCATGCTGTTTATTCAGAGTTGAGCCCAGTCTCCCTTCCCCACTGCAAGACCTTGTGCGGTGGTCCCCATAACTATGGTGATGGTCCTGAGTAAAATCTTTTCCTTATTGTGCTTTAAAAAGTACCACGGAATAGTGTTTCCTTTAACAGTCATGGTGCTGTGTCTCAGATAAGATCAGATTCATCATTGGACCCCTGGGCCTCTCCACCCAGGATCCTACGTGTGCACCTTGGAAGCCTTTGTCTTCACTCCTGACTGATAATTGATCAGGGATCCATTGGTGAACCAGACTCCTGAACCACTGCTCTGGACAAATGTCTATCAATCTGGTAAGCACAGATTTTAATTCTTAAGGCATGGAGTATACTCTTTGAAGCTGGGTTGGAGTCTCAGGCACCTTTTGGAAGATACCTCTTCTTCCTGGCATCTTGTTCTGAGTGGGTATTATTCTCTGACTCCCTGGGCTGGAAGTCTCTTCTTCCTGGCTCTCTTTTCCTAAGTGGGGATTATTCCCTGAATCACTGGGCCGGAAGTCCATCATTCTGGCTCTCTGGGAGGCCCCTCTATTCTCTTTGTTCTCTCCATTGGATCTGGCTTCTCCCATGGGAATTATTCTGTCACTCGAAACCCCTCTTCTCAAACCTCTGCTGTCTATATGCTATGCCAACTCTGTCCACCTCTGCCAGACCATTTTACTTCCCACTTCAGCCCCATGAACTTTAGGTCCCCTACCCTTCATTGGAGGCTCTCCAGAGACTCAGAGGCCACTCAAAAGCAAGCAGCCGGGGCTATAAAGAGAAAAGAAATCAGTCTGTATTACTCAGTTTTACTGCTTCACGACTAAAATTTTTTAAATGAAAAGTCATAAGATCTGGTTGCATCTGTCTGTATGTTTATGTTTATTTACATATGTATTTTTGTATGTATATATGTCATGTGTATGTGGTATTTTTCTACCTCAGGATGATGTTGCCAAAAATATATAAAATATCTCTATTTAATTGGCTTAAAAAATAAATGCTTGTATAAAATAAATAGAAACTAATCCAATTGCCTTCTAGCTCATGTGACTTCGGTAAATCTTTGGTAAACAAGCTAGTTTTAGAACTATTGGTAAAATGAAAATAGGAATGTCTTCAAAATTGTCAGCATTAAGTATAATATAGACATGCACTTTTCCCTGAGTGAGTGTGCTGGTCAGACACATTTGTGTTGTTTCTACTAAATGTTTAAGGTCATAAAACTATAAATCCAACCTAAGAGGAGATTGCACATTAAAAATGAACTGCTTAATTGGTTGATGCATGTTAGTCTTGGAAGTGAGACAGAAAGAGAGAGAGAACAAGAAAAAGAAAAAGGAAAGAAACATTTTTAACTTTTTAGTTTATTTGCTTTTGTGATTTTTTAATATTTTCCTTATTTGTCAACAGGAAAAATACTTTAAAATAGTAGCTAGTTTTATTTAATGTTTCATGGAATTTTTCATTAGCAATTTAAATGTAATTGTTGAGAATGAATGAATTGGGTGAATGTAAGTGGAATAAAATTCTGTATGTGAATTTTTCAAAAATAATTATGCTTTAAATTATGTCTCCTTGAAAATAGTTTTAAAAATCTTTTTTTCTTGTAACTTGCAACCTTAAAGTTGTGCTAAGTTAAATTTAATAATAGATATTCATTAAAAATCCAGACCTAACCATGGAAAAGGAATTTTTAGCTTGTATGATCAAAGCTGGCTAAGATTGGTGGTTTTATTTATAAGATTTTGTTAAAAATTAGTTTTTGTAGTACACTGTTACAAAAGTAGAATTTAGTCTTCTCTATGAAAATGACAAAGTTGTCTTGGAGTATTGGTCAGAGAATGTGAAGGATTTTTGTTTTGTTTTTTTAAGTAATTGATCTAGAAGACAAAGGTTTTGTGTTTTATTAAGATAATTTATTGTGCTTAATGTTGTTTTCTATTAGGTCTTTGACTACTTAAGAAAACTGAGTATTCTCAATATTAAAAGAGCCAAGTGTTTTATTGACTATGTAGTCTTTTGTATTTGTCTTTAAAATCTTTTATTGTCAGTTCAATTAAATAGGTAACCAATATCATATAGAATTAAGTGTCCTGAACCTGTTGACATTTTTGACAAACTTCCTGAAATCAAAAAGATTCTAAATTAAGTCTTTTTGACCTCAAATTAACTTTGGGATTTTCCAGCTGGATCCCTGGAAAGAACAAAGGCTGTGTCTCTCACCTTAGAAAAGATAGATACTAAACTAATTAGGCTTTTTTATGTGTCAAAATATACTTGAATCATTGTCAAATAAATGATGCTAAATCTTCTTTAAGTTATATTTATGGGTACATTATTGATCAGTGTTCCAAAAATTGTATGAGTTTCCTAGAAATCTAATATGTAAGTGATAGTTTTGTTTATTATGTTACAATATTGTATGCCACAGAAATAAGCAAATTTTCTTGGCAATTTCTGATTATAATGAACTCTCATGAGATTTTTAACCATACCATGGCAATTGTAATTCTTGATCATGCACAGAAAATTACTATTTGAATTCTTCTCCAAAAGCATTTGAAATAAGTTATAGTCCAAAATTACTGCTTCTTCAAGGAGATTCATGGAAAAGACTCTTGACAAGTACACCTGAACAGGTTTCTGATAACTTTAACACTTTACCATTGGACTAAGTAAGACTTTGCAGAACTTTAATGAAGGAACTCCTAACCCAACATCAAATAGAAAAAGAATTAATTACACGGGATTAAATGTACTGATGAGGATAATTTTTAATGACTTTTTGTTTGAAATATTGCTGATGCTTTACATGTTTACTTTTCAGATTTAAAAGGAAATCTTTTCCTTTTAAGTTATCTATAGCTTACAGTAATTCAGTAAAGTATATTTTTGTGAATAAAAATTAAAATATTTATATTTTATCCCTACCTGATCCCTTAGAATTCAGAAACTATTCATGACTATTCTTATTTGTATGGCAATATACTTATTTGCATAAGTTCAATAAGAATCTGTTCTCTTTGGCCAGGACACAATTGGAAACAGCAGGTATATTACCAAGGCTTTGACTGGAATGTCATACTTTTAGATACAACTAGACAATTTTAAGGAACTAAAGTGGACTTTATGGAGCCAACAAAGACACACTTTGTCAAAACTGGCCTGAGTGTTCCCAGCCTTACAGGTAAGTAAGGGATATCACTTCCTAGCAGGCTCAAAAACCTCAGGATATTTTGGAAACTTCTAGAAAAGATAAACTTATCCACATCTATAGGTGTTACAGATGCAGCCTGATGGCAAGTCCTTGGTTTGGCTTCCCAGCCTCAAGAGGCTTTTACAAATACAGTCTGAGATTCCTCGTCAAAAGTTCCAGCAAATCAAACTTAAAAACAGCCTATATGGTCAATCACTGTTCTTGCTTCACTTATGTAAATAACCAAGCCAAGTTTAATGAGGCTAAACTTATTTTGCAAATAAATCGGTCTTACTTTGATTATCTTTGGTAGAAATGGGGGCGGCTCTAGACAGAAAAACTGTGTTTCCAAAGAAAACTACAGTGCACCCAATATTAGATTCCAGCCCTGTTCATTTTCTATGAGATTTTGTTATTTCCCTGCAGTCTGGACTGGATCCTGAATTCTTCTAGTTTCCTCCAATATCTGGCTATGACTCTTAAAACTAATATTTCTAATATTTTTCCACCACCCTTCTGGCTTGGAATCACTGAAATGAAAACGGCTCTTTTCCTGAAGCCTTGTAAACTGAAGCTGGATGACTTAATATAAACTTCAGAGAAATCACCACAACAGTTTATGTGTGAACAACCCTCATGACATTCAAACTGCAAACCAGGAAAATCTGTCAGATTGCCACTGCCCTCCTTTCTCCAACTGAAGATGCTCCAAGCCCAGCATCTAGAAATCTTGACTGGTTGCCCTTTGGGCTCAGAAACTGACTTTATAGTTTGTTCCAACTGTTAATCTTTGTTTTTCTTTTCTTTTCATAGAAATTAAACTCCCTTCATTGAAGACCTGATGGCTTTCTATACTCAGATGATTCAGTTGGCCCTTAATGAGCCAAAGGTGAACAAACAAGAAAAGGGACTTACGTTGTTCACAGGAAAAAAGAATGTCTTTTCTTTCTTTGAACAAGAGAGGGGACTGGCAAAAATTCTTCCCTTGGCCAAACTTGAGCCGGGCTTCTGGATCTCCTCCTAGGCCCATCTGTGCACTTCCTTGTAAAATTCAGTTTCAGCAAAGAACCTGCTAGGTAAGTTTACCAAGAATCCCCATTCTCAAGATCTGATTATCCTCAATATCTGATCAAGCTTCTTATTTTCCATCATCCCCCAGGTGATGTCTGATCCACTGGCCTATCTTTAACAAGAACTGTGTTAAATGGGTTAAGCCAGAATTTCCCTTGCTCTGGTCTTAGTCCATTTTCTACCACTATAATAGAACATAACACATTGAGTAATTTATAAACCATAGGCATGTATTTGGCTCACAGTTCTGGAAGCTGGAAAGTCAAAGAGCATGAGACTGAGATCTGACGAATGTCCTCCCATGGAGGAAGATGGAATAGAGTAAATGAAACAGAGAAAGAAAATAGGGGCCAAGCTTACCCTTTTATCAAGTGCTCACTGCCACGACAATGGCCTTAACCCATTCATGAAGGCAGAGCCCTCATTATCTAACCACATCTTAAATGTCCCATCTCTTAGTTCCATCACAATGGCAACTAAACTTCAACATGAAGTTTGCAGAGGACATTCAAACAGTAGCACCCCTGATGCTTCCCCTTAGTAATTTTCCAACCACTGATCCCTATAACTGCTCCTCAGCTATAAATTCCCACTTGTCCCTGATGTATTCAGAGTTGAGTCCAATCTCTGTCCCCACACTGACAACCTCATTGCAATGGTTCCTATACCTATTGTGATGGTCTGGAATAAAGTCTTACTTACCAAGCTTTAACAAGTACAGTATCACTGAATAATTTTTTTCTTTAACGCCAGGAATAAGAGAGAAACACAGACATCCTAGTGCTAAAAGGCATTGACACTAATGTGTAAATGACTGCTCCCAAAGTCTTAGAGAATTAAGTAGAGGACAGGATGACTCAAGGAGATGATAAGACTTCAAAGAGGCAGTTAGAGGACTCAAAAACTAACCCTACCCGCGTCCCAGTTTTGCCCTGGTGACTCTGTTAATAGAAATCTACCTGATCTTCCCAAGGCTCTGCTTGCAGGAGTCCTTTGAATAGATCAGGGACCACGCTCCTCCCACTCCCAGCCCCTCCTCTCACATCTAGCCCTGGCACCTGGACCAGTCTTCCCAGCACGGAGTTTCTGGAGGGCACGTATCCAAGCTAACAAGCAACAATACGCTCAGAGTGCTTGATATTGCACAATGATCAAATTGGCTTTCCTGGAGAACCCAGAGATTAATGAAGCCTCCCACTACCTCCCTATCACCCCCTGCCTGAGAAAAGGCTGGTTTGATTGTTCACTTCAGGGGAGGAAGATGAGAGAGACGTAACATCACACCGAGCTAAAACACTCGCCGTAAATCATCTCCAGACGCAATTTACTGGGGCTGCACACAGTTTCTTCATCTGAGAGGCTGAGATCAGGCTGATATATTTCAGCGCACATGAGAAGGCTGCTCACTGGGCTGCTCTCAAGTCTCTGGCTTGATGATTTCCAAGTGCAGCCTTTTCCCCCAGGAGTGACATTGCCCAGCGTGCTGGGTCTGTTTTTGTTTTTCCTCCAAAACAGCATAAGACAATCCTTGCAAAGTGCTCTGCTCTGATAGAAGTGCCAGAACCTCTAGATTGTTCTTTGTACCTGTTCACAATTGTTACAGTTTATGTATTGAAAAGTGTTTTCTTTTAATTGATACCAAGGGCCAGCTCGCTCCTTTAAAGTGATTCAGGATTAGCACTGCTCATTAAAGGAGAGAATAGAAGGAGGGGCTAAGATGTAGTTAATTATGTCAGCCTTCAGAAAGAGGGCAGGTGGAGGCTTTTCATCCCAGACCTTTGCAGATTGCTAAATTAAAAGACTGCCTTGTGCTAATAAACAGGTTGGAGCCAGGCAATGGAGCACAGCTACTGGGAGTTCAAGGCCTGCGCTGCTGGGGAGGATTTTGCTGTCATCCGTCACCTCTATGAGGTGGTGATGAGGAGGGATGGGAGAGAGGGGGACATAGGAGGAGTAACTGTCCCTCAACTTCCGTTCCTGTGTCTCCACAGACACACACATGCTTTAAAGTCATGGCAATGCGGATGAACCTGGAGGATGTTATGATAAGTAAAGTAAGCCAGTCACAGAAGGACAAATAGTGTATGAGTCCCCTTAGATGAGGGATCTAAAAGAGTAAACTCAAAGAAACAGAGAGTAGAATGCTGGTTCCCAGGGACTGGTGGAGAGGAAGAAACGGGGAGCTGCTATTCAATGGTATAAAGTTTCCATAGGGCAAGATGAGTAAGTTGTAGAGACTTGCTGTACCAACAACTTGCCTATAGTTAACAATACTGTGTGGTACACTTAAAATTTGTCAAAAGGGTAGATTTTATGTTAAATGTTCTTGCTACAATAAATAAACAACATCCTGGCATGAAAAAAAATGAGGGATCGGCTGGGCATGGTGGCTCATGCCTGTAATCATAGTGTTTTGGGAGGCCGAGGCTGGAGGATTGCTTGAGGGCAGGAGTTAAAGACCAACCTGAGCAAGAGCGAGACCCTGTCTGTCAAAAATTAGAAAAATTAGCTGAGTGTGGTGGCACACACCTATAGTTCCAGCTACTTGAGAGGCTGAGGCAGGAGGATCATTTGAGCTCAGGAGTTTGAGGTTGCTGTGAGCTATGATGACACCACTGCATCCAGCCTGGGCAACAGAGAAAGACCCTGTCTCAAAAAAAAAAAAAAAAGAGAGAGAGAGAAGTCAGCAAACTATGGCCCACAAGGCAAATCTGGCCTACTGCCTGTTTTTACATATTTTAATGGTTGGAGGAAAAATTAAAAGAATATATACTATTTCATGATGTGAAAATTATGTGAAATTCAGATTTCAGTGTTATAAAAATGTTTTATTGGAACGTGTATTATTTACACATTGTCTGTGATTGCTTTTGTACAACAACAGCACAGTGGAGTAGCTGCAACAGAGACTGTATGTCCCAGAATATCTAAAATATTTACTATCTGGTTGTATACAAAAAATGTTTGCTGACCCCATTTGGTGACCCTATGTGGTGAGAGATGATAGTAGCTGTGAAGTATAGAAACTGCTTTGAACCTGTGGTTAGATGATCTGGATTTGAAGCCTATCTCCAACCTTGGGGAAAAAAATATTACATACCTCTCTGATCACAGGTATCACCATTTGTAAAATGGAAGTAAATAATATATTGATATATTCCATGGATGTTGTTTTGAAATTTAAGTAAGACAAAATATATAGGAAGAAAAAACTTGGCACAATGCTTTGTATAAAGTATATGTTCAATATATTATAACAGAATGAATAAAAAGTTCACATATAACCTTTATGCTGCACACCTTTAAAGATTCGGTTTTTGATTCATCTCTTCAAGAAAGTTTCATATCTTCCCAGCCAACCTTGCCCAAAATGACCTCCCCGACCTTTGAATGTCTGTAGCGTTTACTAAACTTCTCTCTCTTTTCTACCTCTATAAGACCTCTTGATATCAGTTTCCACAGGTGTGTAGTTCATCTTCCCCTCCAGACTGTTAGGTCGGATGACACAATCGGTGTTGTCCAGGATCCAGTTGGGAAGATGTGCATATGCCGTCTGTACAGGAGGAATGCCAGAGATGGTGCTACATGTCACAGGAATTCCTGCAGGACTGAGGGGCTCACTGAAGGATTCCCAGAGGAGGTGAGACTAGAGCTGAGTTTGCCAGTTCGTGATTTGGCTTGTGCAGAATCTACACCAGATACAGACGAGTGACACAGCGCAATCTACTTGTGACAATAATACCTGAGCCAAGGTATGGAGACTTGTTTCAGGAATGGAGCAATTATATTGGGGTGAAATATGAGGACTGGTGTCAAATGAGTTCGGATATCTGGGACTGAAAATGGCAGAAAGCCAAGCTGAAACTAAAGAAGACCTAAGCACAAGTATTATCTCACCTGCCCACAAGTCCAGAAGTAGGACTCCAGGCACAGTAGAACCGAGGTTCAGTTTCTCTGCAATCCCCTGGAATCTGTCCATCTCCGGAGATGCAACAGGGTAAACCCTGTTCTCAAACTAGTTTCCCGCATGGTGTTGAAAAGGCTGCCTGCATCTCCCCACGCCAATATGCGCCCTTGTTCACATCTCGCAAGACAAAGAGAGCGGGTAGAAAAAAATCTCTCCACTACTCACAGAATGAAAGCCCTTTTCTTCACTCTGATTGGGCCAACTGGGTCACATGATGGCCCCTGGACCAATAGCAATCTGGCTTCCTGAACCAGTCTCTAGCAAGAGAGCTGGTAGTGGAGTCGCTGTGCCTGGCTTAGACTAACCATGTTCCACCCCAGGGCGCAGCTTTCCCGAGTCACATAGACGGCATGGAGAAGGGGTGGATTCCTGAATAAAACTGGGGTGCTGCTGGAAAGGAGGATGGAGGGCTAGATGCTGAGCAAGCAACTAACACTGTTCCCTACAGCTAATAAGTTACTACCAACGGCATGCTGGAGTTTGGTTGCGAATAACAGTGAACTTCAAACTCAAAATTTCAGATGGTTCCTTGAAGCAAAAAGGGGGTCCCTGTGATTCCTCCCTGCCACAGTCAGCTCATGCGTGGGTTTGTAATAGCCTGAACAAACCTGGAAAAGGCTGAGCCAAAATACTTAGGAGAGGAGGAGACAGAAATAAGTTGTTATAACACAGAATTCACTTTGACTTTGAGTCATAGACAAAAAATATAGCTAAAGGGCTTCATTCAACAACCTTGTTATTGGCCCAAAAGATAGCTTCAGTCTTTTAATTACTACCACCCAGGAAAATAACTCCTCTCCTAGGCTTCCCTTTACTGCGGCTTACCGAGAATAGCACAGTCTATATATTTTTTTAGAAATGACAGAAATATTCTTGGTGCTTGGGTTAAGTAATTAAGATTTGCTGCGGGAACACCAAGGAACCCCATAAAATGGCTGTGTGGCTTGGTAAATTAATTACTTAGTGTTTAATTACTAAAAATTACTATCAATTACTAAATGTTACTGCAAATTACTTGCAGAATAGACACATTTGTTTGTGGCTATTAATGATTTCAATTACTCCTCATAGGTAATTGGTTTCTGCACGCACACGGGTACCAACTGTCGAATAGGAGCTCAGCAATAAATGTTGTTCCTCTTCTTTTAGCCTTTTTTAGCTCAAAGCTGAAAATATAAACTGAACACTGGAGCCACCTTTCCTCTAGGTTTCTGTGCTATTAATACTTCCATTGCTTCCCTTGGGACTCCTAGGGCTGGAGAGGACCTCTAGAAGCAGGACCCAAAGGTTATTGGTTACTCAAAATCACACAACTAACATTACAATATGGATGAGTATCAAAAACATTCTGCAAAGTGAAAGAAGCCAGTTATAAAAGACCACAGGTTGCTTGATCCCATTTATATAGAAAGTCCAGAATTCACAAACGTATAGAAATAGAAAGAAAATGAGTGGCTGCCTGAGGCTGATAAGAGGGGAAGATCTGGAGAGTGAGGGGTCACGGGGGTGAAGAGTGAATCCTAATGGGTACAAGATTTGTTTTGGGGGTGACAATGATGTTCTAAAATTATATTATGGTGATGATTGAACAACTCTATGAATAATGCTAGAAACCATTGAATCATATACTTTAATTGTGTGTTCACTGTGGTATAAATTATATGTCAATAAAGCTGTTAAACCAAGTATGTTTAATGATGCAATTAGATGATGAAAGGGCTGGATTAAGGAGCTGAGGCTCTGACTCCCACTGTATGGCCCTTTCCACTGGACCCACCTGCTTCAGCACGTGCCAGGCTTGCTGGAACACGGAGCTCGCTGAAGAAGATGGCTGTTAAGACTCATTGTTGGAATTGTGGTCTTATTTATGAAGGGCTCACTTCCAGCTATTTGTGTATTATTAAGAGCGTATAAACTATGCTCATTAAAGTAGCATAAAATGCAACAGTAAACTGCACTTAATAACAGAAAACCAAATAAAATAATGTCTTAGTTTGGGTTTCCTCTGTAACACAGAATTTGTGTCAAGAGTTTGCCAGCAGGTAGTTTATTGTGGGTAGTGATCTTAGGGAATGGGATGGAGGGAATGGCAAGAGTAAAAATGGAAAGAAAAAAAACTCAATCCCAGAGTATATTACTGAGCTGACTTAATAATTGTGAATAACTGGAATGCAATCCTAGTAGGGACCTCTGAAGAGCTGCGTACACCATGCTTCAGAATCATCCAAGATTTGGATATGGAAATATGTATGTACTGGCTCCTTATTCACTGGTAAAAAATTTCCCCAGGCATTGTTTAACTCCTTAGCTCTTCCAGATGGGCATTTGAACTAGCACAGCTAAGCAAGACCACACAGAGTCCCCCAAGGTAGAGACACAGAAGCCTAAGGGCAGAAAGCAAGATGGAAGCCACAAGGCTCAGATTGCATGCACATGATCAGGCTACTTACGCATGCAACTTGCTGTCCCAGCAATTGCACAAGCCGAAAAGTTAAGTCAGTAAGGTGTGAGATGGGGTTTCAATGATGTCCCATATAAGACATATTATAATAGGAACAGTAGCTCCAACAACAGCTCCAACAAGAACCAAATTTAAGAAAAACTGAGTTGATAACGTGGGACAGGAGCTACCAGTCTGGAATAGACTTCACCTATCTCTAGAAGATTGCAGAGGTTTTTTTTGTTGTTGTTGTTTGTTTGTTTTTCAGCTTATTATGGGGGTACAAAAGTTCAGATTACATACATTGCCCATGTACCTCCTATCCCCCCCGAGTCAGATGGGTGTATACCTACATGATGAGTGAAGTGCACACTGTCTGGGGAATGGGTATGCTTGGAGCTCTGATTGCAGAGTTTTAATGGAATTCCAGCCTTCTAGCACTCTGGGGGAATGTGGCATAGGCCAAAGGTCCTACTACACTTTTTCAAATAACCACACTGATAAATGAATACTTCTATACTCTTCCCACTCCCCAGGATCCTTCAGTATTCTTAGCTATTGTCTCACCAATCTTATCCCCTGGGAATTTTTCCTTACATGAGTCAACCCCATACCAGGTTAATATCGTCATTCACTTCTTCCTCCTGCCTGACCCTGGGCCTTCGTTTATGCTATTGCTTCTTTCTAGAATATTCTCTTCTACTTACCCTTCTCTCTTCTTAGACACAGCTGAATAATAATAGCTAACATTTATTAAGGACTTGCTGTGTTTCATGCCCTGTTGTAAGAGCTTTATGTGCCTTATCTCATTTAATCCCTCACAAACCAATTAAAGAGGTATTCTGATTAGTCCCATCTTACAGAAAACTGTGGCACCTAGAGGTTAAGTAACTTTTCTGAGATAATATAGCTAGTTAGAAGTCAAGTCAGACATTCTTCACTGAAATAGAAAAATAATCTGAAAATTATGGAAATATAAAAGATCCCATAGAGCCAAAACAATCTTGAGCAAAAAGAATAAATTTGGAGGCATAAAACTATCTTATTCCATAATGTACTACAAAGCTACAGTAACTGAAACAGCATGGTACTAGCACAGAAACAGACACATAGACCAATGGAACAGGGTAGAGAACCCGGAAATAAATCCATTCATTTACCAGCAAGTGATTTTTGACAAGGCTCCAAGAATGCACAATGGGGAAAGGACATCCTCTCCAATAAATGGTGCTGGGAAACTTAGATATCCACACGTAAAAGAATGAAACTAGACCACTATCTCATACCATATACAAAAATCTTTAAATGGATTGAAGACTTAAATGTAAAACTTGAAACTATTAGAAGAAAACATAGGAGAAATACTTCATAAAATTAGACTGGACAAGGATTTTTTAATAAGACCTCAAGAGCACAGGCAACAAAAGCAAAAATAGACTAATGGGATTACATCAAATTAAAAAGTTTCTGAACAAGAAAGGAAACTTCACAATAGAGTGAAGAGAAAACCTATAGAAAGGGAGAAAATATTTGCAGACTATACATCTGACAAGGAGTTAATATCCAGAATATATAAGGAACCCAAACAACTCAATAGCTACAAATAATCTGATTTTAAAAAAATGGGCAAAAGACCTAAATAGACATTTCTCAAAAGAAGACACACAAATGGCCAATAGATATATGATAAAATGCTCAACATCACTAATCCTCAGGGAAATGCAAATCAAAACCACAATGAGCTAACACCCCCACCACAATTAGAATGGCTATTATCAAAAAGACAAAAAATATCAAAATCTGGTGAGGATGTGGAGAAAGGGGAACTCATGCATTATGGCGGGAATATAAATTGGTACAGACATTATGGAGAACAATATGTAGGTTCCTCAAAAAATATATAGAACTGTAGGTTCTATTAGAATAGAAATGTAGGTTCCTTAAAAATAGAACTATCAGATGACCCAGCAATCCCATCACTGGGTATATATCCAAAGGAAATGAAATCAGTATGTCACTGAGATATCTACACTTCTTGTTTATTGGAGTGCTATTTACAAAAGCCAAGATATGGAATCAACCTAAATGTTCATCTACAGATGAATGGATAAAAAAAAAAAAAAAAAAAACCTGATATACACACACACACACACACACAATGGGATACTATTCAGCCATACAATAAAGTGAAATCCTGCAATTTGTGGCAAGATGGATGAAACTGGAAGACATTATGGTAAGTGAAATAAGCTGGACACAGAAAGATAAACACCACAGATCTCACTCATGTGTGGAATCTAAAAAAGTTGATTTCTTGGAAGTAGAAAGTAGAATACTGTTTACCAGAGGCTGAGGCAGTAGGGAGTGGCAGGGAAGGGGAATGGGAAACGTTGGTCAATGGGTACAAAATTATAGGTAGGAAGAATAAGTTCTGGTGTTCTGTTAAACAGTATGGTAACTATAGCAAGTCACACTATAGTGTATATTTCAAAAAAGATTTTGAATGTTATCTCTACAAAAATGTGACAAATGTTTAAAGTGATGGATATGGTAATTACCCTGATTTGATCATTATATAATGTATACATGTATTGAAATGTCATACAGTACCCCATAAATACGTACAGTTATTATGTGTCTGTATCACACTGCCTTATAGATATCAGGGAGAGAACAACTGAATGTTTGAACGAAGTTTAATGCAGGGGTTATTTTACAAAGTTATAAATAGGATTAAGGGAATTCAGCAAGAAAGTAAAATATGTCAGGGCAACCACCACTGTCCCCTCATCTTGGCCCTTGGGCAAAGGAGGGAAGGGTGGCCGGGACCTGGGGAAAGCTGCAGGAGAGGCAGCCCTAGGGGAGTGAGGGCCCTGCACAGAGAGGTCAGTTCCTCCAACTTTTAGGAGGGAGAGAGAACCAAAGGAATAAGTATCTCAGATCCCTGATCTCTTGCTGGTGCCTCCCATTGGCTGAATCCAAGTAGAAGCCAGAGGGCAAAAGAGCACATTGATGCAATCCTGAGAGGTCAACATCTCTGGTCTGAGAGCAAGGAGAGGGCTGGAGAAGGATCGGGAAGACAAACAGAGGAGATGCAGCATCAAGTCTAAGCTAAGATTCCAGCACTGCTCTGATGGTAGCACTCCAGTGTTTTTCCTCCAGGGGTTCCAAATTGCTTTACACTTGAGCAAAGGGACCAGCTTCCCCAATCCTGTATCCAACTAAGAGAAACCAAACCCAAAATA
Organism: Eulemur rufifrons; assembly: GCF_041146395.1. NCBI lineage: Eukaryota > Metazoa > Chordata > Mammalia > Primates > Lemuridae > Eulemur > Eulemur rufifrons. The sequence goes on from NC_090994.1 coordinate 9,837,831, forward strand.
GGAGCAGGTGCAGTATCTGTCAAGGCCATCACCCCTCACTGACACCATCGGATGTTCTCATCTGCTGCACTGTCAATGCAGTGTGGCAGTAGTGTCCAGGTTGCTTCTCCTAACACAGACATGCCTTTGAAGAGTTTGCCCACTCTAATGATCCCAAATGGCTCTGGTGAACAATCTTTTTTGAAAATGAGGCTGACAAAAAAAAAAAACACCTGTATTGGCTATATATAACAGTTCTCACATTCCTCTCTAATGAGCACAAAGGAAGAACTCTGAGGTCTGGACTACACTGAACTAATGTCCAAGCCAAAAAGTCTTGCAGGAAATTCTTCTTAAATATATCTGATAATTATATAAATTTTTCCTGTTCTCACTGAAGTGAGTCAAAATGTGGAAGAAATCCAAAGGCAGCCTGACCACAATGGTTTTGTCTGAGTCCCAGGGTCCCTAAAGAGGTCCACAGCAAGCAATGGCCACTCACAGGTGTCCATCCCACATTTATTAAGTTCGCACCATGAACCAGGCACTGTGCTAACCACTTCACTAGCAGAGACTGCGACAGCCCTCACAGCAACCCTAAGAATTAAGTACTATTTTTTGAGTCCCATTGTATGAGCAAGGAAACTGAGGCAGGTGGTGATTATGTCAGAAGCCTCTTCAGTGTGCTGCTCACTGGGCTAAGATCAAGAAAGAATATACAGATGAAAAATAAGAACATGAACGTTAGTTGGGGAGAAAGGACATTGACAAGACAGTCTGTGAAATGTGAGTGGCAATTAGGATAAAGCCCCCAAGTGTTCAGAAAGTAAGCAATGGCGGCGGGGTAGGGGGGCGGTTGAAGCTGTCAGGGAAGTTTTGCCCAGGGTGGTGGAGACTGAGATGGGGACCAGGAGACAGGTTGAGGGAGGAAGGGCAGGGACTGAGGAGGTGAAGGCTTGGGGAGGGGCTGGACGTGGTGGATGTGACCAGGGGAGGGCAGAGCTGGGCTCCTGCAGGAGAAGCATCTGTGGTGAGAGGACAGATCAGGGAGTGGGTCTCAGCTGCCTTTTCCATCCTCTCCCAATTGCCTGCTGCCCTGTGTGTCCATCTCTCTGCCTCACATAGCTCTAAGGCAGCCCCGATGCCCCCTTTCCTGCCTCTGAGCGCTGTCCGGGCTCAGCCTGCACACTTCCCACTCCCCGCAGACTCCATCTGAGGAGTTGTAAATAGCCTGTTTGAAAAGTAATTGCGTGTTTGGGGCCGGTGCATGCCACTCTTAATTGCTCCTTCTTTCCCCAGCCTCTTACTCTCTTCCTATTTCCCAGCCCTGTTTCCTAGGAAGGGAAGCCAGGAGCCCTCCAGGCAAGTGACTGGAGGAGATAATGAGGCCCTCTGGGCCACACAATTCAACCAGACTTTGCAGACCAGGGAGCCACTTTGGTTCTACTACCTGCCTTACGCCATAGGACAGAAAAGACAGAATGGACTCGTTCTTTCCTAAAAGATTCTCTGAGCAGTAGTGAACTAGACACAAAGATGTCTACACAGACCCTCCTTTGCCCCAGCACTTGGGGCAGCAGAAGCCGGCTCTCCAATGACGTATGTACTAACCCCCTGCTAGCCCCCCATATCCCTTAGGTTTCAAGTAATCAGGATTCATTTACTAAACATCTACTATGTGCAAGGGAGCCCTGAATGCTCATTTCAACATATTTTCCCCCAAAGTTAGGTGTAAAAGAGGCACAGCATGCTATTGTCCCGAACCCTACACTTTAAACTGCTGTCTCCGCATCCCCTCCCTTCTACTGGCCTGATCTTGCACAGAGGTAGTTAAGCCATGGTGAAGCAAAGCCTACGGGTGCCCCACCATTTCCATATGCTCCGGGTCAAATTCTAGCCATTGGCACCTGAAACTCTCTGGCTCCTGGAACTTCCCCTAGCGGGAAGTATCTGGGAGTGAATGCCTCACTGGGGCAGCCCTCAAACCATGACTAACAGGAGATGGTGGATAAATATCCCTCCTCTTTCACCTCTCAGACAAGATAACCTTGAGCTGCATATTCTACACTGGCTTCTAGATTGCCCAGCAAAATTATGTTCCAGTTGCCTACAGTGAAAACTTGCTTTGAAAATACAGTATCTATTGACTTTTTTCCTTCCTCTGTCTTCTTCCCATTTCCATACCAGCATTTCTGTCATCTTCAAATAAAAGACTTGCACTTCTGTCCTGCTTCTTGGGAAATCTACATTAAGTCAGTTGGTACCAGAAGTGGTATTAGGAAGGAGATCCCAGGAATGGGATTCTGAAATTAGAACACTTCCTAAGCCAGATGACAAGGATCCCATGACATGGTAATAAATGGAGTGAAACAGAACACATCGGTTGTATCAATTCATCACCCTACGAAAGTGTTTAAAGAAGGCTTTATCTTCTGCAGATGGAGAGAAGACTGCTGAAAATCAGGCCCACAATCTGATTTTCAAATGTCACAGACTTATATGTATAACTGAATCACAAATCTGGTGATTTCCCTATGCTAGAGTCAGAAAGGAGGGGTTTTCTGATGCCTGGCATAGGGATATCTAGGTGGCTGCACTTGAATATCCTATTAATTAGACTCGATGAGTGACAAATAGGGAGAACTCTGGATACGCTGGGAAGACACGTGCACCAGTTTTGGGCAGTAAACCAGCAAAGACCAAGGGACCTATCCCATCACTAAAGAGTTTAGGGGTCTACTGTCCCCAGCCTGTCTCCAAGGTAAAGGATAAATTATTGTACCTTGCATCTTTTACCACTTAGAAAAAGGCTCAGCACTTGGTAAGCTTCTTTGAATTTTTAATGATGGCATATACCACTCTTAGGAATATTGCTATGAGCCATTAATCTGATGACTTAGAAGACTATTAGTTTTAAGTGGTGACCAGAGCCCAAGAAGGCTTTGCAGTAGGCTCCTGTGCAAGTGACCCTAATGCTTGGCTCATATGATTCATCAGTTCTCGTGGCTTTTGGAGATATTCGTGGTAGAAAAGGATTTTCAATGGCATTTCTAGAAAGCCTAAATTGCAGAGTTTAGGCACAGAATTCCAGGGCTCTGGAAAAAAACCATGCTATCCAGAGCCAAACATCACTATTTAAAAAGCAGCTCCTGTCATGCTACTAAGTAGCCTGACCATGGAATATCAATGGCTGTGTTACTGCAGGTGTCAAAGACGCACTGGATATGTTTAGACTCACTAAGTTACAAGGTTGAAGGAGCGCAGCAGCAACCCATTGCACAATGAAGAAGGTCCTGGATCCCCAGGCCAACAACCTCTGTGCATAGAAGAACCTCTGGTTCAGCTCACGCCTCTGGCCTCCTCAGCTGACTGGAGCAAACAGCACCGAGGCTCGGTTCACACAAGGGTCAGCTTGCTATTTTTCTGTGCGTGCAAAAGGGACTGCTGCCATAAAACAGCCATCTCAGGAATAGTTCTGAAAGACAGTGGTGCATGGAAATCCCTCCAGTGGGCAGAGCCTGGAGCGGTAAAATGTTGAATTGAGGGTGAAGCAGCCCGAGCTGAGGATGTTTGTGTTAATATACTCCCAGGCAGCGGCGAACGTGTCCAGTGGTTGTTGGGGGGCCTGGGAGGAGCCCTTTCGAATGATCAGAAACAGAGAGGCCTGGGGAGAGAGCAAAGTGGGCTCACGGGAGGGGGCGCAGAGTGTGGAGAGGAGAACAGTCGCCTCAGGAGAAGCACTCAGCAAGCATGTGGACAGGAGGACTCGTCCAGAGGACGTGTATCGGCCCCTGTCCTCAGCCACTATATTTCCTGCACAGTGGGCCCACGCATGCAGCGGTTGCAGAGCAGAGGTGGAAGCTGTGCTCAGGAGCATGGGCTCCTTGTCACCAAGCCTGGTAGCCACACTCTTCTGAATGTCTGACCCGTAAGCAATAAAAACTGACACTAAGTCCCAGACGTGGTGCCATCCCTCAAGACGACCACACAGTCCCCTGGTGGCATGTTGATCACACTGGATTCCTTCTGTCCTGGAGGGAAAAGTGATTCTATAGCAGAAAAAGGGCTCTAACATCCACCAAGACTCAATAAGATGTACAATTCCCTGGACGTAGAAAGTGGGATTAGATGCTGGATAGCCAAAATAAATGGCAAATGCCCAACACATACCTTCTTTAAAACTCAGAATAGCCTAATGTGATAGCAGTGACAAATCCTACTGAGCTTCAGTTTCCTCCTCTGTAAAATGAGGACATAGGACTGGCTCAAAGTCACAGGGGAAAGTGGTAGGGAAGGATTCAAGTTCCCAATTGCCAGTCCTGCGTCTGTCCCATGACATCAGGCTATATTTCCTTCAGGGGTCTCTCCCCTTTATCCCTCTTTGAAGCACTGTGTCTGGCCTTGAGGGTACATTCTCCATCTATTATTCCCCTATTGTTCCAGAATGAGTGACATGGGGGAATTCTGTAAGTAAAAACCTGTCAAATCACAGAGTACCCCATCTCCCCAACAGTCATAGGAGAGCTCCTCTGAGTCTCAGAGATGCTGAGGCCATAGCCAGGTGCTTGGGCATCTTTATGGGATGCTCTGTTTCCCGTGATGCTTTGGGAGGCTGTTTCCCTGCCACTCATTATGGCCTCTGCAGTATGTAAGTTCTGTGGCCAAGGTTCATATAACTGGGAGTGTATTTACGGCAGCCCATACTCTTTCTTAGGAAAATATTGATTTTCTAACAACAGAATGACTGTAGAGCTATTAAATCAGACTAGTCTATCATAAACTCCAGGATTAACCAAAGAGTACTTTTACCTTTTCTTTTATGCTCTCATCAACCATGGGGCATAGATATGCCCGCTTATGAGAGAGAAGATCATAGTATTTATTATTTGACTTGAACAATCCACCACAAATCCCCAGCCCCATGGCCAGAGAAGTAATTAACCATTCTGAGCTTATTTTAAAGGTTGACCGACAGGAATGAGGAAGGCCAAGTTGTATACAAAAAAAAATCTAAAACCTCACAACGGGAGTTGCATCCCATTATGCGAGTAGAGAGGGGGAGTGGCTGATGCTGGCATTGAGGGGGCTGCACTCCAGACCTGCCCCGACCAGAGGATGTGTGAGCTTATTATCCGCCTGTTAAAGTCTTAGTTAGAAAAGTAGTCAGGGAGGTGAGCATTTTTTTCCTTTTTTGGGAAGATCTCTATCTTTCTTCTTTATTGATTGCTTGCTTTTCATTTTATATCCTTTCTCCCTTGCCTGAAATGAGAAAAATGAGCCCTTGCCACGGGCTTTAAACTTTACACCCAGACAATATCTCCCCCTTATCTAATGCCAGGCAAGAAGCTTCAGCCCAGAGGACCCTGGGTAATGCTACAACAGATTATGTCATAAAACGGAGCGATAAGCAAAAGAACCAATCTAAAAGACGCAGCAAAATTTACCTTTCCACCTCCCTCTGCTCCCCTTTAGAAGAAGGCTTTAAATCAATCTGCCTTTGCCATAAATTCTCTTTCTAAAATTTGATAACAAGTGCAATATTTTCCTTGGAGATTGGGTTCTAACAAGAAGGAGGTTTGGGGGGAGGTGGGGAGTAAGCAGGGTTTAGCGAAGTAATAAAATGCCATGATTGATCCCGGTCGGTGGGGTTGCTTGGAATTACCGCTATTCTCGGCTGGTAAGCATAATCCAGCCAAGTCATAAATTTTGTTTCTTCCAGTAGACAGTCGAGTCCGTATCGATCCCGATTTGTTGTTCTGTTCTCATGTAATTGCTCCCCGTGATTAAGACTCCAGGTTGGGAAGGAATTCTTGCCGGGCCGGAAGCATAAAGGGAGTAAACACAGAGGCAGGGTTTGTTCTGCCAGCCCCGCAGTGGGCTCTGTCTGAGATGGCATAAAAGACCCAAGTGGCTCTGAATACTCCAGTGCCGCCAGGGGCAGGCTTTGCAGTCAGGGTCCCCAGCTCCACCAATCAACCCTCCTCCGAGGGCTGCACTAGCCCATGCTCTCACTGAGCGGGTCCATGTGTTGTACACGTATGGTGAGATTCCTTAAACACACTTATGATGTGCACCTCCTAGACATATCAGCACGCCACAGGTGAGACTTGCCCTCCTTACCATAGACAGGAACACTGAGGCATGGGCTGGGTATAAACTCTCCAAGGCCACATACTAAACAGATATCCTCCACCCAAATCACCCAGAAACTAAGCCTTCCAGCCCAAGTTGAGGCCTGGCAGAAAACCCCAGAACAGAGGGTTAAGTCCCCTAAATCCCAGAGTTTGGAGCTTGGCTAGCATACCCGTCTTTGACGTATAGCTCCATCATTTATAGATTGGACAGAATGCAACCATACTCATTTATCTCCCCTCACGAGCTGTGTGACTTTGAGCATGTGACCTAACCTCTCTGAGCTTCAGGGTTCTTATTTGCAAATTGAAGGTAATAATATTACCTGCCCCTTAAGGTTTCTGTGAATATTTCAATGAGATGACACAGGAGAGTACCTGGCTGAAATAATAGTAATTTATTATTATTATTATTATTCTGAGTCTCTCAGTTCCTGATAGATAAAATAAAGATCCTGTGGTATAGAGATCTTTTGAATCTTTCTAAGCAAAGGAGGCTTTTACAGTGCAAGGAAATTTATATTTTGATACCCTGGGGTATCTTACCCAAACCCTGGGAAATTAATTTAAAATAAGGTTATATCCCTTTAAATAGCAACTCAAATAGATTCCCTGGCACTGCACTGTCAAATGTCAGTTCAACTTTATTTAGTTCCAGCCTTCTTGGAGATGGGAATGGGAATTCCTCAGTCCATGAACTCAACGATATTGCAGCTAAATCATTTGTATGCGATCCGCTTGTCTGGTGGTGGAACCATTTGACTACATGCTTTAAAGAAAATATTCCTCAAACCTACAGTGCTTTGCCTCTTCCTTCTGCCTTTTCTCTAAGTTGGAGATTTGGCTGAGGGGATGGTGAAGACTGGAGCTGTCAAGGCAGTCCTGACTCATCAGGGCAACCTCTCTCTCTCTCTCTCTCTCTCTGTTATTCTCTTCTTACAACCCCCAGTCTGAGATGAGGAGACTGCCTGTTGAGATGCTGGCCTGGCCCAGCCCAATCGTAAGGGGCAGATGCTCTGACTCTAAATCCTGGCCTCCCTCTATATCTTGGCGCTCACCTGCAGCTCCCAACTCCTCCCTGCTCATCAATCCCTGCTTGGGAGTCTGCTTTCAGCTCTAGCAAGAGAAGTAACTATTGGGGATGGAGTCAGAATCTTGAGGTTCCAAACCTGACCTCTACATTTATAAGCTAAGACTGTTAGGGCAAATTACTTAGCTTCTCTGTGTCTCTGTTTCCTCTTCTATCAAATGGGGATAATAATATCCTTAGTTTCTACTCCACAGGGCTAATGTGAGGACTAAAATATGTGTTTAAAACGCCTGGAACTCAATAAATGCTAGATGGTATCATTTTCCTTATTACTATTAATCTCATCTCTTAGTGGAAGCTTAAGAGGCATCATTTGTTCTATAAACATCTATTAAAGTCTCCATGTGCCAAGTACTGTGCTATTAGGAAACAAAGGCAAATTAAACATACTCCTTTCTTCTTTTGGTGGTAGTGAAGGAGGCAGATTATTGAATCATAAGGAAATATGCTAAATGCTCTAACACCATGGACAAAATGATGTGGGACCCTCGTGAAGGCAGTGAGTGGTGAGTTCAATGCTTCACAAAGAACATTAGAACTGGGCTGTCTTCATCAGCTCGAGCTACTATAACAGAATACCATAGACTGTGCGCTTAAAAAATAGAGATTTATTTTCTTACAGTTCTGGAGGTTGGAAGACTGAGATCAGGTTGCCAGCAAGGTTGGGTTCTGGGGAGGGCTCTCTCTGTGGCTTGCAGATGGCCACATTCTTGCTGCGTCCTCCTCATATGTCGGAGAGAGAAAGAGACTAAGCTCTCTGGCGTCTCTTCTTGTAAGGACACTCACTCCATCAGATCAGGGCCCACCCCCATGACCTCATTTAAACCTAACAAGCTCCTGAAGGTCCCATCTCCAAGTACCACCACACTGGGGATTAGAGCTTCAATGTATGAATTTTGGGGAAACACAAACATTCACAAGCTTTGGAAGATGAGTAGGATTTTATCAGGAAGAGAAGACATTCCAAGCCACAACATTCTGGGCACAGAGCCTGACCTCATCCAGGAAACACAGGGCATGTTCAGATCTTGCCAGAAGGCAGATGTGGCACACAGAGGGCGTGGCATGGGGCCAGTGGGCGGGGCAGGAAGAGCTGAAGAGGCTAGACACAGCAAGGCGGCAAAAAGCCCAAAGGAGTTTATGTTATAGATTGTGGTAGACAATGAGATTCAGCAAATGTTTTAAACTGGGTGAAAACATGATGAAATCTGTGCTGTATAAAGATCACTTTGTAAACTGTGCAGAGGATGGGAAGATGAAAGCCATTTAGGAAACTTTGCTATGCTCCAGGAAAGAGAGGATAAGAGAGGAGTGAGCATGGGATAGAGAAGGAACAGATGTCCAAAGCAGAAAGGATGACATCTGGACTTCCTCCTTGGGACCCTGAACATAATTCACCAAACTAACAAAGGGGACAGATGTGTCTGGGGAGGGAGATGCCCATAGTTTAGGAGAGGCAGAATTTGAAGTGGAGGTTTAGGAAGAAAGATCTGGGCTTGAGATGGGGCAGTTACCAGGTGTAGGTGATACTGGAAGGCCTGGGCTGAGTCAGATACACAGGACGAGGGCATAGAGTGTGTGGCTCCACAGGAAAAGGGACTGAGGCAGCAATCTGAGGAAGGCCAGAAAAAAGATAACGCTGATTAAAAAGAGACTGCAAGGAATGGCGAGAGAGAGAACAGAAAGTCCAAGGGAAAATGTCTCCATGGAGTCATTGGAGGGAGCCATCCAAGCTGCAACCTACATGAGAGTTACATAGTGTGAGTCTAGGCAAGTAGCGCGGCAACTACGGAGAAGCCTTTGAATTGACACAGGTCACTAGGGATGTCCACGAGAGCTGCTTTAGCATGCAGAAGACTCCGGAATTTCAAGGAATGAAGATATGGGCTGTAAAATAATGAAAATCATGGCCCCTTTCCACCTCTGTTTCTTTTCATTCTCTACCCACTTAGAGATCACCTGGTCTGGTGGTTCCCAAACCTTGTTGCTCATCAAAATTACTTGGGGAGTCAGTAAAACAGACACATTTCTGTCTTTCTGTCTATCGCCTGAAAATTCTCCTACAGTACATCTGGGGTGAGGCCTGGAATGTGATAGTTTTCAAAGCTCTCAATGTCTTGGTGACCAGGCTTGGGGACCACCCTGATGTAATCCCTCATTTTAAATGAAACCTGGATGTGGCCGTGTGTCATGTGATCTGTCCTGCAGTGTCCCCAGAGAAAGAAGGGACAGGGAGCAAAGAGTGGCTTTACACTTAAAATGGACTCTGTGCCTTGGGGAGGGAAGAGTGGCAATGCCACTGAGCATAGCCTCCCAGGGCTTTGGCCTTCCCCAGACCACACACCCAGCAAGGTCAGTGACAGTGGGCAGCTGAGTCCAAGACTGCAAGTGAAGAAGGAGCCAAGGCTGGCCCTTGACCTCACACGTTGGTCCCTTGCCTCTCCTGCTCCTTCTTCATCCTCCGCACAGCTGTCAGTCCTTGCAGGACCCCTCCACGCCAGCTCAGAGAAGAGTGAGGAGCTCAGGCTCGTTCCATCCCTGGGTCTTGCAAAGCCCACAGCCTCAGGTGAGGAGCCAGGCTCTGCACACACCTGGCCCCAGAGAGCAGGACTCTGTCTCAAGAAAGGGGCAGATGCTGAATGGCCCAGCTCTGCTCAGACTCCCTGCCGGCAAGAGCTGTGCCCAATTTTCTCACGGCTTACCCAAAGAGTAAAGACATCTCATCAAAGCAAGTATTTTTTATGGTCATAACGTAGTGCGGTCTCACATGAGGGAAGTATATCATTCCAATTAACGGAGCTTTTGACCTTTGCCTTGTGAAACTGTAACCCTAACATTACTACACCATGAGCAGTTGACTTCTTCTCATTGTAAGGGTCACCATAACAGCTGGGAATGGATCTATTTTAGCCATCTAGTGGTAACAGCCTCCATTAGAGTATCTCTCACACTTAAATCTCTACTTCGAAAGAGGGGGAGTGAGAGTGTCTCAGTTCACTGTACCACACTCAAATAGAAGTTCATGAACATTTAGGCCATGCGAGTTAGCCCAGCTCACACAGCTCCCCAACAAGGTCTGACTTCGGGTTCCCATGACCTCCCTGAGCCTTGCCAGACAGTAAGTTTCCCCTGGGGTTGCCACAAGCAAGACAAGAGGCAGGGGGTGGCCTTGGAGGAAGCCCCGAGTTTGCTCCTCTGCAGAATCAGGGTTCTCATCCCTTTCTGGGCAGTCCAGCCCATCAGAGACCACCAAGGAAGAGAGAACAGAGCCCCTGCTTTCCCATTTGAAAGGCAACAGCGCTGCCTCACTTGCTTCGCTGAGCACCACAGAGAGGGGCAGTGGAGGTGCTGTAGACAGACACCAGCCCAAGATCAAATGGGGCTTCAAGAGAGTAAAACCACAAATGCCCTGGACTCTGTTCAGAATCAATCTTCCACAGGCATTTATCCCAGAGAAACAATAACTTTGTTCATATGAAAACATGTACATGCATGTTCATAACAGCTTTATTCATAATAGTCAAAAACTGGAAACAACCCAAATGTCCTTCCATGGGTGAGTGTTTAAACAAACTGCAGCACCAGGAACGAGGTGCCGATAGCGGCGGCAACTTGGATGGATCTCGAGGGAATTATGACGAGTGAAGAGAAACAATGCTAAAAGGTTACAAACTATATAATTCCATTTATCTAACATTCCTGAGATGACAACACTATAAAAATGGAAAAGAGATTAGTGACTGCCAGGGGTTGGGGACCAGGCAGAGGTTGCTGTGGCTATAAAAAGTTAACACGAGCAATCCTTGACGTGACGGAACATTTCTGTGTCTTGACTGTGACTCTGGTCACACAAATCTACTCAGTGATACAACTGCATAGAACTAAACACAGACACACACACACACACACACACACACACAAGCATGTATACAATGGTGAACTATGAATAAGGTTGATGGATTCTACCAATGTCAAGTTCCTGGTTATAAAATTGCACTATAATGATGTAAGATGCCCTGTGATATAAATTAAATTATATAGTTTGTAACCAGTGGGGGAAACGGGGTGAGGGACATACGGGATTTCTTTGTATTCTTTCTCACAACTGCATGCACGTCCACAATTACATCAAAATAAAAAGTTAAAAACACTCTATCAGCCTCGGCTTAATTCCTTGCCCTTTGACTGTGGGCTGGACATGGTGGTTTTCTTCCAAAGGTTAGAGTATGGAAAAGAAAAAATAGTAACTTTACAGGGAAGAAATATGGCAGACAGATGATCGAGGTCAGCGCTACCAATGAAAGCCACGCGGGTCACCTACCCCCTGCTCTGATGTGACGAGAAGGGCACATCACCTCCGCGGTGTTCGCTCCCAGAGAACACAACCCCAGTTTAATCACGGGAAAACACTGGACAAAACAAATGGAAGAGCGTTCTACAAAATACTCAGACTCTTTCATGACCTTTGCACTTTTGGAAACAAAGAAAGAATAAGAACCTGTCATAGATCTGGAGAGAAATAAGGAGATGTGATGACTAAATACAATGTGTGGTATCCTGCATTGGAGCCTGAAATAGAAAAAAATGGACATTTGTGGAAAAACTGGTGAAATCTGAATACAGTGAATAGTGTAGCTACTAATATTATTCTAGTGTTGATTTCTTAGTTTTGACAAGTGTACAATAGTTATGTGAGGTATTTACATTAAGGGAAATCGGGTGAGAGAGATATAGGAATGCTCTGTACTATCTTTACAACTTTTCTGTAAATCTAAAATTATCTAGAAATAAACTTACCTCCACTGTCCCAGACCCCTTCTTCCCCCTCTCTTTGATTTGGGGAGGGGGGTCCCCACTGGAGGGCAAGCACCTGCTGATGGCCGGGAAACCATGCAGGACAAGGGAAAATCCCTTTCTTTTACACTAGACCTGGTTTCCTTCCCTGTCAATGGAAGAAGAATGTTCTTGAACGTCAGCAAGAATGTTCTCTCCCTAACAGCCACCCAAGACCCTCGGAGCATTCTGTGTTCTCCACTAGCCGAGGTCCTGTTCATCCTCCCAGGCTCAGCTCAAAACCTCCCTCCTCCAGGAAGTCTTCCCTGATCACTGATTGCCCCAGCCCACATGGGTCTATCTGTCCCTGTAGTGATGAAAGACAGATGTTGATGAGTTGTTGCTGTTTTTTTGGGGGGTGAAAAAATCCCTTCTTTGGAGCACCTGGTGCCAATTTAGCTGGGGACTTTCCTGTGCTTTTAATCTGCTAGATTCAAACTCAACTAAGTATGTGCAGAGTGTCAGGGTCCAGATTTGTACCCATGTTGTTGGTCATGAAAGCCCAGCTTGTCTTGATCTCTGGAGCAAGGCCCCTCTGTGGGGAGGAGGGGGCTGCCTGCCCCACCCCCAGGACTGCACTGTGGCTTCTCAGAGTCGCTGTGTGCCCTGAGCCAGCCTCCCTGGAGCCTGCCCCCGCTTTCCACTGTGGTGGCACCTTGCCTGTCCCTCACAGCTCCAGTCAATAAAGGAGAGATGCAGGCTAATTAGCCTCCATTCTGGTTTATGAAGAGAGAAAGCCAATAAGACCCTGCTCTTTCTGAATAATAGCTGCACTGTGGCCTCTCCCCACTCAGTAGCTCCAAGGTCAGAATACATTTCTGAATACTTGCAAATACATCGAAAGTCTCTGTTTTTCTATAATAAACAACTTTCTCCCCATTTCATCTTTTAGGTAAATTCAGATTTCCATTTGCAATGGCCAGATTTCTTTAAGTGAGGCTATTAACGTTACCTTTCTGATTGGCTTCCCAGAATCAAGGGTTGGGGTGCACCAGGGATCACACCCCCAAAAAGCTGTGAGTGCACCCCCAGAAAGCAAATGCCTGTGGTGCTTCCACCCACCCCAGTGGTCTGAGAGGGGCAGCTGGGAGAATAAGAAAGCCCTGCCCTGTTTTCAGAAGACTAACTGGTGTCCATCCATAGGGCAGGATGCGACAAGTCCAAGGAGGACCTTATCATTTGTTTCTTTTCTCCAAGCATCTGCCCCTGTCACTGACTGAAATTCCACAACTAGAGGAGTCATTCTTTTGAGTCTCAGAGCTATATTGTCCTGAGAGTCTAAAGGCAAATATGCAAGTCACAGAGCTTTGGAAATGCTACAGCTACAGGAGCTTTGAGATGGCGCCGGAGATGGAGCAGTGTTGGTGAGTTTTGTTTGTCGGAGGAGGAGGGTGATGTGGGAGTAGGAAAGAAGGGAAATCTTCAGATATGGGAAAGGCAGGGAGCTACTTGCCTATTTTCTGGTTTTGCCAAGAGTCAGCCACAAAGTAGCATGGGCCCCACTGAGCTCGTGAGCAAGAGTACATGAGCATACTAAGTAAATTTGGGAAAAAGAGAAGTTTTCAGAGCAATGATTTCTCACTGACTTTATTGTGTTGGGAGTCAGTAATCAGAGAGCAAGCTTTTTCTAAATAGTTCTCATTTGATATTTTCTATTAGTGCAGATGCCTTGGCTTGGTTTGTAAAATATCAGGAGAAGGAAGTTTTCTTCCTTCTGCAAGTTTTCTGAATTCAGGGACCCTGCCCACTTGACCTTCTCTAACCCGCCAGACCTAACTGTCCATAACATGCCAGGCACCCACTCAGGCTTTCTTTGTGGACTGCACTGAACTATTAAACTAAACGTCTCTGGAAAAGAGATACCCTAATTTGGAAAATAATTTGACAGTGTCCCAAAAAGTTAAACATCCACCTACCATATGATCCAGCCAGTCCATAACTAGTTACTTACAGAAGAAAAATGAAAGCATGTCTATACAAAGACTTTAATACAAAATTCTTATAGAAGCTTTATCCATTTAGTAAAAAACTGGAAACAATGTCCATCGGTAGGTGAATGGGTAAGCAAATTACTAGTTAGCAATAAAAGGGAAGAACTATTAATAGAAGCAACAACATGATGAATGATTTTGCTGTGTAAAAGAAACCAGACCCAAAACACAAGTACATACTGTATGATTCCATTAATACAAAATTCTAGAAAATCTGAACTAATCTAGAGTGGCAAAAAGAAGATCAATGGTTGCCTGGGGATAGAAGTGAGGATTACAGGGTAGAAGAGACTTCGAGAGGCAAAAGAAAACTTTTGGGGTTGATGGATATGTCATTATTTAGATTGTAGTTATAGTTTCATGGGTATACACATATGTCAAAACCTATCACATTCTAAACTTTAAACATATGCAGTTTAATGTGTATAAATTAAACCTCAATAAAACTTTTTCTAATGCTGAAAAAAGAAAGGAAAAGAAAAAAAATACCCACTAGAGTCCATTCCCCAGGGGACATCTCAGCCTCCGCACGCTGTGCTCTGTTCTAGAGAATCCAAGTGCATCTCTGAGAGGCCAATGAGAAGGAAAGCCTTCGGGCCTTGGCCACAGATGAAGCACAACTTTCCTTTGAGATCAGCTGCCCTGCGCATCTCTACCCTGACCCGCATCGTGGGCTGAGGCTGTCATGAGAGAAGCTGCTGGAACAATGTTGGGATGGCTGGACGGCCGCCCGGGGCAGTCCTCTAAATCATCTCAGCCAATCAAGCACTTAATGTTCTCTGTTCCTCAAGAATGTTGCACGTCGGCGCTGCCTATGTATCTTTCAAGTTTTATCTTCAACATCTTATAAATCATCCATTAAATACCTCCCAACTAATGTACACGGCTGTTGTTCTCAGCCAGGGCTGGAAAGTGCACAAATCAGTTTTATTACATATTAGTCCTGCCCAGTGGGCTCTAAAAAAAAAAAAAAAAAAATATGAGAGAAGCCAGAGAAGGGGGAAGACAGCTCTTGGCAGCCCCAGCACAGCACAGCTGCTGGCGTGGCCTGGGGACAAGTGTGGAGGGTGACAAAGCAGGGTGTCTACACCCACACCCAGTCTCCAGAATCCCCTCTTAACGCAGATACCAGGAACGCCGGCCCTGGAGCAGGGTCACCTGTGGAGCAGAAAGCAGCCACACACGTGCCTGCTGGGCACTATTTTGACAAAGCCCAGGAGGAAGCTCTTGGGCTAGGAAAAAGGGGGGCTTTGAAGAAGGTTGTGGGTTCAAACTCTCACTGCACCTGCAACTAGTCACCTTGCCTTCTTACAGCGTAGTTTCTGCATCGTTAAGAGACTCCAGCCGTGCTCTTTCTGTTGCAGGAGCAGTTCCTTTCTACATGGCCCCATGGCTCCAGGTGCTATGGGACCTCCACGGCCTGCCTGTCTTTGCCTGTAGCCTCAGGGCCAGAGAACCCTTCACCAAGCATTCTTTACCATGGGTGATGACGAACCAGCAGAAGCAAAGGGCCCTCCACCAAGGAGGGAGAAGCAAGCTGTGTGTGTATGAGACAAAGAGAGAAGAGTTCTCTGGCCGTGGGGCTGCAGGTAAGGACAGACAGACCATGGAGCAATACACTGATAATGTCCACACTGCACCGTATTGCTTATCAGGTTATGAGATCTCGGTGACACCCGCAAAGGCAAGGGGCCAGATTCTTGCTTACAAACATGGCTGGTTCCTACAGGCCACTGAGTCAAGGGTAGCAGAAATGGAGTATAGCCTGGGAACCAGGAGATAGGGGAGTCTCATCCAGGGCTTACCACCAACCAGCTGGGTAACTGTAGGCAAGTTTCCTCC
The DNA here is from genome assembly GCF_041146395.1 of Eulemur rufifrons. Classification (NCBI taxonomy): domain Eukaryota; kingdom Metazoa; phylum Chordata; class Mammalia; order Primates; family Lemuridae; genus Eulemur; species Eulemur rufifrons. Next base: position 9,853,697 of record NC_090994.1, read on the forward strand.
CCGGCTGCCACCCCCTCCCCGGGGCCTCAGTTTCTTAATTTTCAAAAAGGTAGCTGAATTAAAGATTTCTCATTCTTCCTTTCAATTAAAAGATGCCCTTTGTTATTGAATTATGGTCCCAATGGTTCAGTGTTTCACACGAGGGGTCACTGCCAAATCAAACTCATTATCCTGGTCAGTACCTCCTCCACTCCCACCCAGCATCTTTAAGAATTGGACGTGCACTCACTCCTGCTCCACAAAACACTTCTCTGGCCAGCCCCTGTGAGATCCCAGAACACCCACCCTGTGCCCCCTCACAGAGCGCTGGCACTGAGAGGCCAGCAGGTGTACTTGCAGGCTGTACCCTTTGCCAGTGCTGCCATCTGCTGGGTTTTCTGTCTCTGGGCGCTCCAGCTGGGGAGCACACCCAGGCGTCAGCTCCTGTGCTCCCTGGGACCAGCGATGCATCATGGCAAGTGCCCTTGTTTGTTATTTACACTATGTCCCCAGGCCCCCATCTGTTACCCTGAAACCCTTTTTCTGATGTAATTGAGATTTTTTAAAGTTAGATGCATGAGATCCCCACGTCTAATCACTCACCCTGCATGCCCGGGCTCCAGGCTTCTGGCCAAGGTTTCACAAAGATAATAAATACCAGGCACTAAAAGTAGCCAGTCAGGCACTTGCACAAATGTTCCAGGAGCTAAAGGAGCCTGCGGCTTAGACCTAGCAGGTTTTCTTGTGGCTCTTCCTGGAGCTGAGGCTGGGGGAGCTTCAGCCATTTATCCTGCAGGTAACCCACTGGAAAGCCAAGGTGGGAAAATCAGCAGGTGGTAGCTTCATGTAGTCCAGAGGTCTAGAGCTGCCTGAAGCTCTGCCCTGATTAAATCTGTAATCACCTTTGCACCCAGGGAGGCCCTGACCTAGATGCTTTAAAAATATGGGTAATGCAAGATGAAAGTCATAGAAATATTAAAATCTCAGAATGTTAGAGCTGGAAGGAATGGTAGTGGGAATGGTAGTGATCATCTGAGTTCATAGAATGCAGATAAAAAAATCCCCAAAGTGGCAAGTAACTTCCCAAGTTCAATCAGCCCGTGATTGATAGAGCAGGAACAAGAGCTGATGTCACCTGACTCGTGTCCACTGCTCAGTGATAGCTCACAACAGAGGCAATGGGAGCAGGTGTGGCAGAAGAGCATGACAATTTGAGTGTGAGAACCTGGTATCTAATTTTATTTGATGCTCATTCAGTTTAATTTCCACAAATGTAAATTGTGTAGGATAAGATCTTGCACACACGGCTGTTGAATGTTCTAAAGAAAATAACAAATATAAAGTACTTAGCACAATGCCATTTACATGGTAAATGTTGAGTATACATATTAATATATTAGCTTTTATTATCTATTCATAAAGCTATTAAGCCTGCTTGTCTATTTAGCCACAAAGCAACAGGCCAATTCTCAAGGCCTTCATCATTTAGAGAGGGGGAAGGGCTCCCATCATTCTGTGAGTTTTTAGAAGCTACAGGGATCCACATGTATCAGTTACCCAAAAAGATCACAGCTCCTGCCAGGTAACACCAAAAAATAGCCCACCCTTGGGGGCCAGTGCTAGCTCAAGGCCTATAAACTCAAATATCAAAGGGGAAAATATATTCCATAATCATCATTCTATTATCAGATTCTGGAAAACCAGGAAAAGTACTTATTTAACAAACAGTTACACAGCACTTACTGTATGCCAGGCTCTATTCTAAATGTTTTACAGTTAACCAGCCTAATTTAATTCAATGAGAAGATGAAAGCAATAAGCAGAGAATGTCCACAAGTTCCCACCACCCGTATATATACCCATCTGCATGTACCCAACTCTCCCTTCTCCCCTGACACTATGGATGAGCCATCTGGCTTCATGGAAAGGCCACTCCTATCCTGTCACCTAGATCCTATCCCCTCTCCCCTACTGGAAACTATTGCTACAGAAACTCTATCATACTGGATCATAGTAAATGATCCAAAGCAGCAAAAAAAATATGCTGTGTTTTTTTCTCATTGAAAACCAAACACACACACACACACACACACACACACGCACCCTCTCTTGACTCCACTTACCTCCAACTTTTTTTCATTCCTCTCCTCTGAGTAAAATCCCTGGAAGAGTTCTCTGTATTCACTGTCTTCAATTTCTCGGCTCAACATTCTCCAATCAGTCCCTTACTCCCAACACGCCACCAAAACTACTTGTCAGGGTTACCAATGACCTCTAGTATTTTAAGGGTCCACATTGGCTTTCATCTTACTTGCTCTATAAGCAATAGTTGACACAGTAGACCACTCCACTTAAAACATTTTCTTCCCCTGGCTTCCAGGGTACCACACTCACCTGGCTTTCCCCATACCTTCTGACCACTCCTTTTCTAACTGGTTTGCTGATTACTCATCATCAACATCTAAATATTGATGATCTGAATAAGTTTTATGACTTAACTATCATTCATAAGCTAGTGATTCTAAATGCATATGTTCATCAATGACCTCTCTCTGGCCTACAGATTCATTTAACTAACAACCTCACACATGTACCTTGAACATGTTGAGAAATTAAACTCTTATAACTTGTTCTCTCATATCCCACATATGATCCATCAGCAGATTCTGCTGGCTCTAACTTTATCTAATCACTTTTCATTTCACTCAGCCTAAAAGCCAAAATATCTATTATGATGTATAAGTCCCCATTAAAATAAAGCTACATGAATTAATAAGTGAATTGAGTGAGGGTACAGTATACAAGATCAATATTCAAAACTCAAGTGTTCTTCACATGCTAGCAATGAACAATTAGAAAATAATTTTTTAAAAAATACTATTACATTTATAGTAGCTTGAAAAATATGGCATAGTGATAAATTTGACAAAATGTGTGCAAGACTTATATACTAAAAACTAAAATCATTGCTGAGAGAAATTAAAGAAAATTTAAATAAATAGGGAGTTATATAATGTTCATGGTTTGAAAGACTCAATATTGTTAAGATATTAATGTCCCACAAAACTGATCTATATATTCAATGCAACCTCAGTAAAATGTTGAGAAGTCTTCTTGGTAGAAATTAACAAGCTCCAAAGAACCTAGAATAGTAAAACAATTTCAAAAAAGATACTGAATTTGGAAGGCATAAACTACTTGATTTCAAGACTTATAGTAAAGCAAGAGTAATCAAGACAACATGGCATTGGTGAAAAATTGACTTACAGATAAATGGAACAGAATAGAGAGTCCAGAAATGGAGTTAAACCTTTATGGCAAATTGATTTTCAACAAAGGTGCCAAGATAACTCAACAAGGAAAGGATTATCCTTTTCACAGATTGTTATGGAACAACTAGATATCTGCATTGCAAAAAAGTAAACTTTAACCCACACTATATGCCAATATTAACTTGAAATGAATCATGAACCTAAAGGCAAAATCTAAAAATAAAAAAAAAATAAAAAGTAAAATTCTAGAAGAAAAAATTAAAATTTGAAAATCTTCAAAATCTAAGCAAAGTTTTCTTAGGAGAAGAAAAGCATTAACTATGTGAAAAATTGGATACATTTTATTTCATCAAAATGAAAAACATGTACTCTTTGAGAGATACTATTAGGAAAAAGAAAAGACAAACCACAAACTAGGAGAAAATATTTACGCCACACGTATATCTGACGAAAGACTTAAATCCATAAAATGTTTCAAAAAATTCTCACAACTCAGTAAGACAAAAAAAATTTTTAGTGAGCAAAAGATTTGAACATTTAACAAAAGAAGATATATAAATGAGCCAAAAGCACATGAAAAGGCATTTAACATTCTTGGCCATTAGATTAATGCAAACTAAGACTACAGTAATCTACTACTACACACCCACTAGTACAGCTTAAATTTAAAAGGTGCCAACAACAAGGGTCATAAGGATATGAAACCACAGAAATTCTCATACATTGCTGGTAGAGGTATAAAATGCCATGATTGCTGTGGGGAAACCATGGTGGAGTTTTTAAAGTTAAACATATACTTACCCTATGGTTCCAGCAATTTTACTCCTAGATGCAAGAGAAATGAAACATGCATCTACTAAAAAAGAATTACTCACTATGTTCACAGCAGATTTATTTATAATAGCCCCAAATTATCAACAACTCAAATGTCTCAGTAGGTAAAAGATTAAATAAATTGTGGTGTATCCATATAATGGCAAAAAAAAAAGGGAATAAACTACTGATACTAGCAGCAATATGGATGAATCTCAAAAGCATTATGCCAAAGGATATAATCCACACACAGAAGAGTATATACCATTTGATTCCATTTACATGAAATTCTAGAAAAAGCAGACTAATCTATGATAATAGAAGACATATCAGTGTTGCCTGGGGCCAGAGATGAAGTTGGGATTGACTATAAATAGGGATATTTTGGGAGTGATAAAAATAGTCTATATCTTTATCATGGTGATGATTACATGGGTGTGAATATGTATACATTTTCAAAACACATAGAATAGGTGCATTTTCTTTTATGAAAATCACACCTCAATAAAGTTAGTTACCAAAAAAATTTAAAAAGAGGAAGAAAGTGCCAAGATTCTTCCTATGAGTATGACCTAAATGGCCCAACACATTCTGGCCTGACCATTACTTCTCTGATCTCATCTCCTATGATCCTCTCCAGCCTCAGGGACTTTTTATCTGCTGTTCTGTTTGTCTAGAACTTTTTTATATAGATATTTTCCTGGTTGGACCCCTTATGTTCTCCAGCTCTTTACTCAAAATATCACTCTTTTCAAGAGACTTTCTATGATCACACTATCTCATTTCAAACCCTACCCCATGCTTCTTACCCTTTTTCCTGCTTTAGTTTTTCTCTTTAGCTCTCATCACTTTGTAACAAACATACTGATGTATCTTGTTCATTGTCTGTCTCATCCCACAGAGAATTTAAGAATTTCAAATTCAAGAATTTATGTTCCATAAGGCCAGATATTTTTGTGTGTTTTTTAACTGCTATACCCCTAGTGCCTGAAACAGTGTTTAGCTGATGGCCAGCTATTCCCTCAAAGACTCCCATAAAATGGATTTGATACCACAAGTCCCCAGCCCCAGACTGCACTTCCCAGCCCCCCTCGTCCAGGGAGGTCACAAGACAATTCTTGCCAATGACATGTCAGTAGAAGTGATGTGTGTCACTGTGACTTCTAGATGGAAGTGGTTAAGCTATAAGTGGGGTGTGCCTTCATCATCCTCTCTTTCAGCTATCATCAGTTGGAAATGAAAGAGTCTGAGAAGCTAGTGGGTGGTGGAGCCACAAGACGGAAGGAGCCTGGGTCCCTGACTCACCACATGGAAGTTCACATCCTCAACAACATTTTAGACTTTTACATGGAGCAAAAAAAAATAACTTCAATATTTTTTGTTTGTTTTTATTTTGTTGCTGTTGTTTTTGAGACAGGATCTTGTTCTTCACTTTTTTAAGCTGTAAAACTCATTTACTACCACAGCTATTATTCTCTAATAACTGGCACGGAGCCTGTGCTCAATAAATGTTTTTTTAAATGAATGAATAGATGCCATTAAGGGACAATACATAAGTTTGTACTAAATGTATAATCTGGTATCACATCATGTAATAGTGCATGTCATATTGCATGCTAATGATACACCACTGGCTGAGGACTACACCTGGAAGTACAATTAGCAATTTCATCAATTAGACTCAGTTTGGTGAAAAATAATCATGTGGGAGCTTAATTAAAATTTTGTGCCTCAATGACAATTGGTAATACATTGAAGTATAACCTGATACTGAGATACCAAGAGAATATAAAATATAGTGTTGATAATGCTTTCCTACTTTCACTATTCATGAATGCTGTTGGCATAAAACAAAGCAGAAGATCCTATTTAAAGGTGGAAAATTAGATATCAGATGGAAATGTAAACAGAATCCCCAGTGCACATACACTCTAACCATTAGCCAGGAGGGTGGGGAATTATGTGGGCTTAATTACCCACCATTTAAACACATACCCTATAGATGCATTGTACTGGGATCCACAAAATTTGCAAGAACACCCCACCATACCTCTGCCCAACACAGCCTGGCAGAGGATTTACTTTGATTCTTTTATGGCCATCAGACGAAGTTTCACAACTCTGGGATACTAAGATTCGTCAAAGGGATTTTACTATTCATTCATTCCCATCTGAGAAAAAGTTAACCAACACTCAAATAATATTTGCACTGTTTCCAGTTTTGCTGAAATTGAGATTACTCTACATAAGGCACTCAGAAGTTGAAGTATTTTTAAAAATCCTGCTCACACTCCATAACCATGTTCCCTGAGCATGAGAGATCAATTATTTCGAAGGGGGTGATTGCCTGTAGCCCCATTCATATGTTTTCTGGACAAAAACCACAGAGCCAGAGGTAATGACTAATCACCAACTCTCTCACCTTGTCTGAGGCACAAAATTGTCTCTATTCTCCAATAGAAACACTAAATAGGAAGTAAGAATATTTTGGACAGAAAGGGATTTCTCCCAGGAATTTTGCAAACCTTACACGTTCCCTCTCCTTGTTTCATTATATATAATATATTCCAGAATGGGCTCCACAGTTGGGTCTTAATGAGACCAACTTGAGAAAAAGAGACAATAGTTAGAAGTTAGAATTTGTTAATACCATAACATTCTCATGAGAAAAAAAGGAATATTATTACATAGTAGATGTCGGAAGGGTCTATAGACCCATATTTGGAGTATTTTTTAGACTCATTCTTAACAAAATGATGTCCCATTAGCAAACTTTGAGGTCACTGACAATATTTAATATTTTGTATGCTATTCTGTAAAGCCTAGCACAGTACTGGATATAGTAAATATTTAGTAAATATATATAGATGTGTGTTCACGTCTATGACTACTCATGTTAAAAACTTCCAACAGTAGCTGCCTTACGTCCACAGCTTGGGAGAATTCACTAATTCATTGGTGACGCTTCGGTGTACATTCTCTCATTATCGTTTTGCTTAATTAAGATCTTTTGCCTCCATCAGAGATGTCGGGGCATGAAAATATTTGTCAGGACTGCCTCCTAGGGTGATGTGTGAGACATGGACGCCTCGGTACCTACATGGGACAGGAGCAGTAGTCATTGACTAATGACCGGTGGGCTCTTTTTCATCTTGTGACCACTTCAACCCCTTGTGACTCGGAAGATGAGTGAGACTTCTGCCTTCCCTCATTCCTGGGTCCTCCATCTCTGTCCCTCAGGTGTGTGTCACATCATATTTCCTTTCATCCGTGGTCCTGTCCAATCTCCACCCCACTTCCTCCTCACCTCCACCTGCCTGCTCCTTCCCCTCCCTCCCTGGCTCCAAGGAGCCCCCTTCAATCCCATTTCCTGGGAAGCTGCTTCCCCAGCCGCCCCCACCTTCCTCTGCCATCTCTAGGGCTCTTTTCCACTCACTCTGCCCAGAAAGGCTTCATTTCTCTCCATTTCACTGGTTTCACTAGTACATCTGGGCCTTTTCTTCTCATTTCCTGAAACATTCAATAAATCCATGATGCTTCAAATAAATAACAGGTGCTCAACACCCTTTCAGCCGAAGTCCCTTTGTAAGGCTGGACCTCTAGGTAGAATGAAGTGACTGTCCCTCCTCATCACTCTCCCAGCTCCTGTCACCTCTGTTTCATTACAACAGGTTCTGTTAGATTTCGGCACCTTAAGGCTCTCCCTGCTGCTCCTTCTGCAAATTAAGTGGATGACTTTAAAGGAGAAACTTTGACCCAGAATTCTAACATTCTGCTAAGGAAGCTTCAGTATAATTAAGTGCTGCTGTAATAAGGCAGAAGAGTCCCGGGCATGTGTGTGCACACACACTCACACACATACACACCATGCAAAGTCAAGTGCCGGCAGGAAGTTAATGCCGCCTTGAGCTGGGCTGAGCTCCCAAGTGAGAGGGGACCATCCCTCACCCCTGACACCTGCAGTTCATTAACATCTGCTCATGCTCTGTGACAGAAAGGGGAGAATATCAAACGCTTCCCTCCGAGTTTTGATGTGGAAGCATCTCCCCTGTCCCCCAGCCTTCATAAGGAAGGACACAAATAACATTCAGAATTTTTTAATTGGTATCCAAAATATTTTCCATTTGATGCACACCCTAAGCCTTTTATTTAGAAAGCAGAACAATAGTTAGTGACTTTTTTCAGGACCATACTGCTAATTCATGTCGGTTATAGGAAGGGACTCGAAACCTAGAAGCAGAGATGCCTGAAATATCTGTTCAGGGCTCTTTCTAAGGTAGCACATACCCGGAGTCAGGTCAGCCCTAAGCCAGTGACTAATTTGTCACCTCTCTCTGCTTTAGCCATTTGGGAACAAGTCGAAGCTGGCCATTGGCATTTACAGGAGTGGCCTGATGCAAGCATATCTGATTGATGAAAAACCACACGGAAGAATAAAAAGATAACTTGAGAATGGCTATTCGTATTACGAAAGGACTCTCTACTTAATAAAATGATTCACATAGAATTCTCTTAAGCCACAAACACTTCTATTACATTAAAATATGGTCCTGTTTGGCAAAATTCAAATTTCATACAACTTTTTGGGAACATGTTATTACACAAGGTAGTACAGAGCTGCCTAAATAGTGCCCAAATAGCATCCCTGGGGTAAGTTCAACTGTAGGACCAAAGTGAATTTTCATCTGTGTTGGTAAAAAATGCCTCAAAACATATTTAAAGGGTACTAACCCAATCTGAATGAATAGGTTCTTGTTAAAAATAGAAATCTCAAGTGTAAATAACTCAGATAAACTTGGGTGTGATTGCCTCCATTTGCGGGCAGAAGGCATGGACTCTGAGACACGGGCACAGAGGTCAGCTTGGGTCCCAGGGACGGAGGCAAGAGTGGGTCTCAGCACCTGAAATGGAATGTTCCTTCCAAACTGAATATAAATGCCCATCCCTCTCCCTCCCCAGGCAGGACGCACTTTGTCAAAACAAGGATCAGGCTGGACAGCTGCACCTCCCTAGAGCAAGACAAGATGAGCGGTGCCCAAAGCTCCCATGAGCTCCCGGAGCTGAGCATAGCCAGAAGTTTAGGGGACAGCACAGAACCCCGCGCCACGTCTGAACTGCCCTCCTCCATGCCAGGAATCCACACTCCTTCCTTCTCCTGAGACCCCAAGGCCATGAGTGAAGCATCAGACACAAACCTAAATGCACAACTCCCCTCTTCTCTTTCTTTAGCCACTCCTGTCCGCTCTTGTCCCTGCCATCTCTGCGGTCCCAGCAGCCATGAAACAAGACTGGCCTAAGGCTATGTGTCTCCCTGGACCACCTGCAGGACCATCTCTTGGTGCAGAGCAATGGCGCGCACAACAGCAGGCCTGCCCAGCTCAGGGCTCTGCCTACACCCAGCCCTGTGTCGGGCACTGGCTTTAATTGTATTTCTTCCCAGCTTTCTTCTGCCGGCGCAGCGGCTTCTCCGCAATCCCGGTCCAGAAGAAATCTTTTCATTATGGCTCACAGCTGTGATCCTCGGGTTAAAAGAAATTACTCATGAAAGGGCAGCCTGGGGTAGAAAGCTGCGGCATCAGAAGAAACCCCCCAGCTTCCAAGGGAGAAGGAACTTCAAGGATTTATTGACATGAGGGAGATCACAGCTCTGGCTTCAGGCCCAGCAGCTGACATTTGCGGTAGATTTAGGCACCGCAATTTGACTTGGAATTATTTTTTAACTCAAGCTAAGAGGTCAGAGTGAGGTGCTCTGATCTGCGGGTGAGGGTCTTGCTGACGCCTGGGCAAAATGAAGAGAAAATAAGGAGAATATGAAAATCACGTCCTCCATCCTCTCCCCGGTTCCTTTCTGTCCTCTCCTTTCTACTTCCGCCCCTTCCTCCTCCTTTCTAACCCCGTCTCGTGACTCCTTGTCCTTCTTCTCTTTGCTCTTCCTGCTCCTCACGGGTTCTTTGGAGTGGCCTTGAGAAGAGGGCAGAGCGGGGCCCTCATAGTTGGAACACCCAGGGGACCCGGGTCTGTACCCAGCCTTTACCTGGGCTTTCCCGTTAATCTCTGATACCCGCCGGCTGGCACCTAGCTCCAGCCCCAAGAGACAAAAGGAACCATCCTGTATCACTTGCATGTTGCTTCTTATTTTTTTTTAGAGTCTTCCCTAAAGTTGCTACATCTTTAGAGCTTCACCACAGCCCCGGGGCAAAGCAGCGAGGATGTTAATGCTCCCGTTTTACTGAGAACTCTGCCGACCTCCTTAAGAAATGTTCACAGAGCCAGCAGGGCCAGAGCCTCCCAGGAGGAGAACTAGTCATGGTGTTGGATTTGGTCTATCTGACGCTGAAATTCTAAAGTCAGAGCTGAGAATGGAGATTTTCAAGATTAGCTACTGCAGCCCCTTTACTTTCCAGAAGATGCTAAGGCTCAGAGATGGAAAGTAGCTTCCCCAAAGTTACACAGTGATTCCAAGACAAGGCTAAGCCAGAAACTAGGTCTACTGCCTCCTACACCACAGAGAGGAACATATATAATTTTCTATTTCATACTACTTTTTAAGCAACATAAAGGGCTCCACTATTAACCAACAAGATGAAAATAATATTAATTGAGCAACTGCTAATGCCAGGCATTGGGCATGTGTATAAGGACTTCGAATGGGTTGTCACTATGCTGTGAGCTGTATCTTATGATCATTTTTAACAGCTGAAGCTCAGAGCTGTTAAGTGATTTGTCCAAGGTCTCAAAGCTAATAAGTGGAGAGCTGGATTGAACCACAGATGTGTCTGTCTCTCCAACAATTCTTTCCACCATCACAGGACTGGGGATAGCACTAACTGCAGAATGTTTGCCCCTCAGATCAAACCATCTACCCCTTGGGAAAGCCAGGTGTGGTTGCCTGTAGAATCCAGGGCAGTATGCACAATGGAGAGCGACAGCTTGCTCCAGGGAAGCTTCTCCCCTGTTTCCAGGACTTTGCTTTTGTTTCTCAGGGGAGAAGAACTGAGTGAAGCCAGGATATGTCTTCTAGTTGAGCTGCTAGTGAAAATATCTTTTCAGGCTGCATTTTTGATGGCTTTCAGTGGAGTGATTTATGAGATGATGGAAAAGGACTATTCTATTTTTCTAGTGGATCCTGAGAATTTGGCAAGAGCTGCTGGGGATGTTTTCCAAAAAGATTTTTCATGCGCTGCCCCAAGATCCCACACTGTGTTCACTGCTGTGAATTGTTTAAACACAGTGTTGCAGCCCCTCTGTCTCGGGAAAGAGAACCTGGAACAGGGGCGTGAATGGCACTCAAAGAAGCCTCCACTCTGTCCTGGAGTAGCCCCTGGAGTAGGTGTCTTCAGGGGCCCAACTGGGGAAACAAGTTGGGCTACTGAATAAATATTTGAGAAGCCCTAGAAAAAGCTGTGAACATGTAGAGAAGAATAAAAGAAAATCTTCTAAAGCTTTCTTCCTGCTTCTCATTCCAGTTTCCCCCTAATTGTAACATGCTTCAGGATCCCCTAGGAAACTTGCATTCTGGATCCCATGTCCTCAGTCAGGGTCCCCAACCTATGGTGAGTTGTATAATTATTTCATTATATATTACAATGTAATCATAATAGAAATAAAGTGCACAATAAATGAAATGTGCTTGAATCATCCCAAAACCATTCCTCCCCACCCCCAGTCCATGGAAAAATTGTCTTCCATAAAAATGGTCCCTGGTGCCAAAAAGTTTGGGGGCTGCTGTCCTAAATAATGTAATTCAGTAGGTCAGCAGTGAGGCCAGAAGCCAACACTTTCACAAGTGTTCCAGTTAATTCTGATCAGGTGGCCCAGGAGCCAAGGTTGAAGACCCTCGCCCAAGGGCTTCCAGAAGGAGTGTGTGATTTTTGCTTTGTCCTGAAGTAGGCAGTGGAGAGAGCCCCAGTTCAGCTGCCAAGAGACCCAGCTTCCATTCAGCCACCACTAGCAGGGTGCTCTAGGAAGGGTGGGACTTCAGGAAAAAAAGAGGGATAAGATAATCTCTGGAGCTAGAGATGTTATTGGCAAGCTAGGTTAGGGAGAGAGAGAAAAGGGAGACCCACGTATAAAACAATTTTTACATGACAAGCGCTTTACATTTATTATCTCATCCAAGCTCACAACAACCCTATACAATAGATATTGTTTATCAGTGTTTTACTTATGAGAAAACTAAAGAGAAACTTGCCCAAGTTCACAGAGTTAGTAAGCAACAAAGCTGGAATCCAAAATTAGGTCCAATTTCCAGTTCAAATATGTTTTTATATAGCTATTCTTTTATTCATGCATTCAAAAATATTTACTACACATCTACTATGTGCCAGGTGCTGTTCTAGGCATTGAAAATATAGTATTGAATATGATAAAGTCCTTGCTCCAATAGGACTTTACCTCCTTGTGTAGAGAGACAGATCATGAAGAAGTAAACAAAATAATGAAGACAATTGCAGATAATGATAAAGGCTGTAAAGACAACAAAATAGGATAATATGTTTGAATCCATGGGGATGACATTTAAACTGAAGTCTCAATGGCAAGAACAAGCCAGCCATAACAATATTTGAGGGAAGGGTGCACCAGGGACAGGGAACAGGTAGGATGAGAGCTCTCAATCAGTACTGAGCTTTGTATGTCCACAGGGACAGAAAGGGCCAGAATTGCTACAGTGAGGGAAAGAGAACTAAGAAACAAGGCAAGGACCAGGGCACACAGGCCTGCTGGCTGGGACCTTAGTCTAAGTGTGATGGGAGCCATCAGAGGTTGGGAGCAAGGAAGGGATACAATTGAAGTTATCTCTATAAAGCTCACTCTGGTGTTCATGTGTATGATGCTTATAAAGGAAGAAATGTAGAATTCAGAAGACAATCTAGGAGGCTAGAGGAATAGCCCAGGAAAAAGAAACACATGTGATCTGAGAAGTGGCTGCTGTAGAGACCACCTACATCCAACACCATCCCACCACATCAACTCAGGGTATACACCAGGTCAGTGGTTCTCAAAGTGCATCCCAGGCACCCCTGGGCATCCCTAAGACCCTTTCAGGGGGCTGAGAAGTTGTCTTTTTCTCAAATACTTATCTATGTGAGGTTAGATTTTCATCATGTACTTCAACCAAAACAACATGTCATGACAGATTTCCCGTGGAAGCAAATAACAGAGTCTAGCTGTCTTCTATTAAGCCAGACATTACAAAGATTTGCAACAGCATAAAACAAAGGCACTCTTCTTACTACATTTATAGTATGTCTTGGAAAATACAGTTCTTTTTATAGAAGGGAAAAAAGTATTCTATTTATGTTAACTTGCAAAGGATTTATTTTCATTACTTTAAGATGAATTAATAAATTTTTTTTGATTCCTCAGTTTTAATTTCCACTATAATAAATACTGACAGATATAATCAGGGTAAAGCAAAGGCTTTGGGGTTCTCAATCATTGCTAAGAATGCAAAGGGGTCGGGAGACATTAGAATTGTTATCTTAATGACCTGAAAGACCCTGGCCAGGGAAGGAGACAGCCAGGGCATCTGCCAGCCAACCTTGGTGAGGGCCTTCTCTGGGCATGCATCTTCTGGGGCTTCTAGGAGCTTTTTCATCTGATCATAGATTATGCAGTGCAGTCTCACCTTTGGCTAGGTGGGGAGTGCTCGACCTCCTGGGGGGGTGGGGAGTCCACATTGCTGCTGAGGTGTACAGAGGGGGTGCAGTAGCCAGCTCTGGGCCAAGGACAGTGGGCTGTGCCAGCCTCTCTCCCTGAGATTTCAGCATATGTGTAGCCAGCCGGCTCAGCAAACACGCAGAGGAATCACTGCCCTCTGGGAGGTGCCCTGAGCCCTGTGCAAGGGCTGCCTGCGCTGCTGGAAGATAATGAAGCTCCAGGGCATTTGTTACCACTTAAACATTTCCGAAGTGGAGGCTGAGCATGTAATTGCTGTGCTGCGGAAAGCAAGGGCCCAATGCTAAGTGCAGGTGGGTGCAGCAGGGCCGGAGCAGGCTCCAGAGACCCCGCCATTCCTACCACCACCTGGCAGATTTCCAAAGGGCACGGTTTCTGAAGGTGCCAGGCAATGTCTGCTCACCTCCTCCAATCTGGTCAGAGGTAGGGGCAGAAGCTGGGGTGTCTGGTGGACAGAGACCTGTATTGCCAAGTCATCCCTCAGAAACTTGGTCCCAGTTTCTAAGACTAAGAAATAAAGTCCTAAAATGTTAGAGCCAGGTGACCCTGGAAAAATCATCCCAAAATGCCTTCCTCATATCACTAATCCACCAGATAATCCATGAAAAAAAATTTAAAAATCCTGTGGTCAAGGAAGCTTCAGAAAAACTATATCCATTTCCCAATTGGAGATTCTCTGTGCACATTAACTTAGTAATTTTTCTAAGAAATGCTGCAGTGAAGAAAACTGCTTACTTTATTCTGATACGAATGCTCTAAGGAGGCAAATGACTTACCCAAGATCATATAACAAAATTCAGAATTAAATCCTAGGTCCTTTGACTTCCAGCTAAGTACTCTTTTCCTGTCCCATAGGGGAAGAAGATCTATTTTGGTAGATTTTTCAAGGACTTCTACCACTGAGAGGTTAAAGACAGAGGTCAAGGTTAAAGCATCAGCTTAGATTATCCAAAATCATTCCAGCTATAGGACTCTTCAGGTGTCTGTGGTACATGAAGGATTTAGAAGTGAGGGGAAGAATAGGGAAGAGATGGATGGAAAAAGTGTGCTCTTTTTTCTCCAAGGACATCAACTGAGTGTCTTGCACCAACACAGAACCATCAGAAATTGGCTGGGAAGAGATGATTTGATGATGTTGTGAATTAGAGTTTTGCAAATATGCATTTAATTTAGAATTAATGGGATGCATTTTTGCAAGTTAATTGAAAAAAATGATTATTAAACACAAATTCACTGATGTTTGACAAGTAGGTAGTAAATACCCATTTTGCACATGGCAGTTAATTCTCAATAAATGTGTTTCTTTCAATAACCAGCTGGTTTTAATTTAACAAATAGATTGCTGTCTGGTACAATCTCGATGGAGACTTGGGAAAACTTCACGGGTAGCAGGGCACAGCACCCCTCACCGCCTGCCCTGGAGGTTATGTGCATGGGAGGATTTCTAGGATAGCCACTGGAAGCCTGTCCCTCCCTCAGCAGCACAATTTCTAACAAGCCCAGTTCCAAGCAGCCAAGTGCCAGGCTGACGAAACAACTAGAATTTATGTATATTGTACCTTCTGCCAGGAATTCCCTTCCCTTACTGCCATCCTGGCAAACCACTTAGACATCACGCCACACCTCGAGCCTCACTCCTGTGATGCCTTCTCTGATATTGAGTTAATCTCTCCCTCCTAAGTGCCCCATGTCACTTACTATGTACTCTTTCACAATATTTATAACACTGCGTTAAAAACTAAAAATTCCTAAAGGGCAGGTTTCTGGCATGTAGTAATAACATCTATAAAAACAGTAACAACCATCTAACAGAGACAGCTATCTGCTTTCCCAATACCCATTTCTCTCTGTTTGTAACAGAGCCTGGATTCAACAACAGCTGCAGGACTCTGTTTCCCAGTCTCCCTTGCAGCCACACGGGACCACGTGATGAAGTCCTGGCCCAGGAGACAGAAGCAGAGCATCGCCTTGTGAGATGGTGCCTGAACAGGAGCTGACTTATGTCAAGTACATGTCAAAAAAAGCTGAAAAAAGAAAAAAGAGAGCTGACTCAATTGAGAGATGCTCTTTTTTGTCTTCTTCCTACATCCTCGCTCCCTATATGAACTTCATCCTTTGTGCTGTTCAGACTCTGGACATGACAGCTGGATCTCCAGCAGCCACATTGGATCATGAGGACAGAAGCCACACACTGAGGATGTCAGAACAAAAATATAGGGACAGCTGGCATCCCTAGTGACTTTGTAGCACTGCCTTGTTATTCTTAGACTGCCTGTCTCCATACTCCTTTTACAGAGAAAGTGAACCTGATGATTTTTTAAGCCACTGTTATTTAGTTACATACAGCTGAATTTAATCCTAACAAATACACACAAGAGCCACAGACATGTACGAATGCTTACAACGTGCAGTTAAGTGTTGATATCCATTCTAATTTCACCCGCATGACAGCATTACGAGGTTGACATCTCTATTGCATAAGAGAAAAACCTGAGGCCCACAGAGGTTAAGTAACAACCTCAGGGTCACATAGTTGGCAATTAGTAAGGTTTGCGATTGCATTTAGGGCTGTCTGATTCCAGGGCTGGAACTCCTAATGGTAACAAGGACAGCCTCTTGATAAATACTTTCCAAATGAACAAAGCCAACACTATTCAAAGAACCCATCAGTCTGAGAATGGTGTTAGGACCAGACTAGCCTCTAATACCTCTCTGGGACTCACTTTCCTTACTAGTAAACTATAATAACAGCAACTCTTTACCAAGCACCTATTTGCCAGGACTTCGTGTAAACATCTGCATGGATCACAGTCAACTCTCACAGCCCCTCAGTGGCATTCGTGCTACTACAATTCCCATTTTAGAGATGAGGAAATTGAGGCCCCAGAAGTGAAGCAACTTGCCCAAGATCACACCATTCACAAGTGGTGGGTAAAAGGAGAGCAGATGGGACCCAGGTCCATCTGTCTGTCCCTGGGATCTGCCTCTCGAATTCCTGACGAGCTTCAAGTGTTTCCCTTGTACACCTGAGGAGACGGAAGTGTCACCTGCTAAGTGATGGAGTGAGGCTTCAGAACTAGGCCGACTGAACCCCAAAGTCAAGTACTTCCTCACGCTCCTTGAGTCAAGGGAAAAGTTAGAGAATTCAGTATCTGGAGGGTATGGGGCCACTTCCAACCAGCTCTCAACCCAGTGCTAGGTGTGTGGGAGATGCACAGTCACCTCTGGAGTTGCATGAAAGGGAAGTGGAGCTAATGCAGGCGGTGCTGGGATAAAGTGAGTGCACCCTCCCCACCCCTAGGCCGGCACTCCAGAAGCCTCTGCTGACAGCTCAGCGAGCTCCCAAGGTCAGGGGCTGCATCTGCAGAGAGGGCTTGTCACTCGAGAATTTCATCTGTGCAATAGAGACATTGACCTCATTGACCATTGTGGGGGTGAGATTAGAATGAATGTAAATACTTAACCACACGGTGTATGCATTCCTAGATGTTTGTGTCTGGTGTTTGTATTCGTTAGGATTAGAGTCAGTGAGCACTTGAAGACTGCGTTTGTTTCCTTTGGCTGTCGTAACAAATGACCACAAACCTGGTGGCTTAAAACAACACCGATTTATTCTCTCAGAGTTCTGGAAGCCAGAGTCTGAAATCAAGACATCAGCAGGGACTTCCTCCCTCTAAAGGCTGGGAAGGAGAATCCTTCCTTCCCTCTTCCTACTTCTGGTGTGCCAGCATTCCTCGGCATCCCTCGCATCACTCCAATCTCGACCTTCATCATCTGGAGACATTCCTCCCTGTATATGTGTCTCTGCGTGCCCTTCCTGCTTCTTATAAGGACACCAGTCATTGAAAGAGGGGCCACCCTATTCCAGTATGACCTCATCTTAACTTGATTATATCTGCAAAGACCCTATTTCCAACTTAGGTCACATTCCCAGGTACTGAGGTTAGGACTTGAATGTGGCTTTTAGGAAGATAAAATTCAACCCACTATAGGGTCTGTTTGCTGGATTGAACCGAATGTGTTGACTATCCACAAAGGAATTATTAATATTTCCTTGCAAGAAATCATGAGTGGGACCAGCTTTCTTAGTGCTACATTGTAAAAGCCTCCCACAAAAAACGTGTATGCATATCTGTGTGTGTGTGTCCATGTGTGTCTCTCTGTGTGTTTCCATGTGGGTTTTTTTCAGCCTATCGTAAAGATAATGTGGAATTCCATAATTAGAGATTAATTCCTTGGGTGGTCCCCTAAGAAGCTAGACATCCAGTGAACTGTCACTCACACTGAACTTGAACCCATCGGGGTGCATTTGCAGAGTGAAGGGCACTGAGCTGGCCGTGGTCTTGGGAAGCACAGGCAGAGCCGGCACCTGGCGTGCTGCCTTGGTGATGAAGTCTGAGTGTGCTTCAGTGGGTACCAGGAGGCAGTACCAGGAAGGAGGAGTGAGACCTAAGAAGCAAAGGGGGAGGAGACCCATTTCCCTGGTGAGCAGTTGGGTTCACTGACTTTTAAGATCCTAAAATTCATTTGAAATATGAGGCCCTCTAACCCCAGGGCCTTCCTGAGAAATGGTTCGAGGCTCTTAAGTCAGAGGCGGAACCAAAGCGGGGTTGTGGTCCCAGCCCTTCCGCTGTGCAGCAGAGAGACCTTACAGCAGCCACTGCCTCCTGGACCTGCCTCCCCTCAGCTAAATGGAAGCTTTGGGGGCGGTTGGCAAGGTCCCCCTGATCTGGGCAGGTTCCACCCTGTGTGTCAGCCCCTCTCTGCTTCGCTGGTGCAGGTCCTGCAGCTGCGATAGATTTGCTCCCCCTCTCTCGCTTAGGAAAGTGGCTCTGAAGTAGCAGCTTCACTGGGAGGGCGATGGAGAGGGAAGAGGCAGGGAAAATGAGAGCGAATGAGCGCACGAGCGAGGCCTCTGAGCTCCGCTGCAAGTTGCAGGAGAGTGGAGCAGTACAGCGGCCTCTGTCACGAGAACGGCCCTCAGCAGGCGGAGAAGCAGTCCAAATTCACCCTGATAGAAAACTTCGCTCTCCACGCTGCACGGCACACATCCAGAGCAAAAGCCATTTGAACATTCTCTGCCACCAAATCAAACCGCTCATTTCCCATTAACAGCCCATCACATGCAGTAGGTATTCTTGGCCCGTGCTATTATGCCTCTGGGTTATTGTTTTAAATTTGAGTCATTACAACAAATTACTGTACTTAGCCCTTCTTGAGGAGCTCGGAGGACTTACTGTTGCTCAGACAACCTGTTCACCTGCCTCTCCCGAAACTTCACCTGCCACAAGTGAAGGAGACAGATCCCTGTCCCTCCATCCAGATGTTCCCAGGCATACCAGGCGTCAGGGTGGGCTCCAGGGCTGCCCCTGGGCACACTGGCCACCCTCCTTGGTGCTCAGAGTGTCTAAGCCAAGCCCGTTGGGTGAGAAGACCCTGAATCCAGCGTTGTCAAAAAGTTGCCACATACTGATCCCTGGCCATGTGCCAAGCACTGAGTTGAGCTCAGACCGCACTGCACAAAATCTCACGCAGGAATTTAAAAGGAAGCAGAGCAGGTGACACTTGCTTGGGGTATTCTCTGACTCTGTCTTCGGACTGGGACTGGGGGAAGGGGGGAGGAGCAGAGGGAGCTGTCACCAGGCTAAGGTTTGACCTTGACACCATGGGGGAAAGGGTGCAAGTGAGAGAGTCCTCACTGGGCCCACGTGAACACTACTAATATTCTGGGGACAGGTGGCATCGCAGGGTGTAGGCAGGCAGGGAAGCCCCTCAGTAGGTGCGGACCGTGGGCCCACCCATGTCCCCATTTTCCCCAGAGAACAAAAACATCAGAACATTTTCTTTGTCTTGAGACACTATGAAGGCATTTTCCAGTCTTGAGGTTGAACCATCTATAGTTAAATGTGCTGGACTTTGCACATATACACATTTGTACCACCAACTCCAAAGCACCTCCTTTCAAGTAGATTAAGCACCAAATCTATTGTCCCAACAAATGTTACTTTAAAAATACGTAGTAAAAATACACAGAGGAATTTCCTTTGTAATAAAGGCATTCCCACTTTTTTCCAAGCATTTACTTGGCTTACTCAGGCACCTGTAAGCAAAAGAAAGTCATTATAAAACCCCTAGAAGTTGGTCCTATGATTATCCTCATTGTACATCTAAGGAAACCGAGGTCCAGAGAGGTTCAATAATGTGCCCAAGGTCACACAGCTATGAGGTGGCAGAGCTGGGATTTGAACCCAGGCAGTTTCCTCCAGAGCCTGTGTTTAACTGCTGTGCTGTGCACACTGCCCGGCTGTTTATTTTCGTACACTGATGAAATCCAAGTGATCGTCCTTCCCCTCCCTCCTGTGCTGCCCTCCTCTTCCCAGGGAGCTGTATCACCAGTTCTTCTCCCGGCTCTCATTATGTAAGAGCCCGGCTGAGCTGCCAAGGGGACGAGAGGACACATGGCTGGCAGTGCTTTGTAAACTGTAAAGTGCTGCAAAAGTAAAAGGATTCATCATAACTGTCAACTTACACATTTCAGCATCGCTTCTGTCCAGGAGACTCTTTATCGCAAAGAAAAAAATGATTCCTCATTCTTCCTCTTGTGCTTGTTTATAATCTAAAATCCTATATGTCTTTTCTTCATAACTGGAGCATGTCCACTTTTTCTTTCCCCTAATCTCTGCCAAACGGTTCCAAAAGTCCTTCTCTGTGGAGTGCTCGGAGCCCTGTGCAGGTGCCACTCCCCCTCTCACCACGCCCCTTTCCTGGGCAGACACAATTCCTTCTACTCTGCTACTTTTTTTAACTCTCGCCAGAAGCTTGTTAAATATGCTGTGTGCGCTTCTCGGCTTTGCCGCTCCCCCGTAATCCAGTCTAAGAATCAGTATCTGAAAATTCCTCCTTTGTCTATTTTGCATTTTCCCTTCTGCATTTCTAATCTCTCTCCTTGTCTCTGCTCCACATTTCTGGGCTGTCTCGGCGAGCGTGGCAGCTTGCGGCACCGCGTGCGAGGGTGTCAAGGGTATTGAGGGAGACCCAGGTTTCGGCCATTGCCACTCTGCTACCGCTCACTCTGTGACCTTGAGCAAAGCTCCTTTCCCGCGAGGAGCAAACTGGGACACAGGGGCTGAGTCTCGGGTCCTTTCAGGCTTGATGTTCTATTCTTCAGGCGCTGGGATCTCTAAGAACAGAGGTGACATGGCCCCCAGTCTGCCCCAAAATAGATGAACTGGGTTTCCATGATCTTTTCCAGGGGATTTGCCTGTCTTTTATTAACGCTTCACAACCATGTCCTGCAGAACAGCATTTCACAGCACATTACCACGTGAGCAGCAAGAAATGCATCCCTCGTTGAAATAACTTTGGAAAATGCTGGTAAAAGAAAGGTGATACCTGTACTTCTAACTGCAGGACTCTAAGAGCCTTTCATCTATCATCAGACATCTGATACCCTGAGAAAGCTGGAGGAATGGCATCGCCGAAGCTTTTGTGACCCTAACTTGGGAGGAATCCCTATTAATATCTCGCAGAAGGGGAGTCCTTTAGATGCAACAGTTTGGGAAACTCCGTCAGGATCACACTCCCACACCAGTAGTTGCCTCACCTTCCTCTCCCCTCTCCAGTGAATACTCTGGGTCCGGCAATCGTGCACTGCCCCATATGCTGTGAGTCCAAAAGAACATGTCCAAGTTGTGTGGAGTAAGACCAAAAGGTTCCTCCAGAATGGGCAGATCCTGAAATTCACCACCAGAACGGAGCAAATAAATACAAAAGAATAGGCACGTGGACTGTTACCAAGTCAGGCCTTCTCTTAAAGATATTTTCGTAGATGGTACAGCATTTTTTTCCCAGTCAATGAGTGAGAGGACGTTGGCATTAAGCTGTAGACAAACATTTCTGATTGTGCAATATACACACATGCACTCAAAGCACATGTACACACCTGGGGCTTTCAGAGTGCAGTGAACTCCTCAAAGAAAGGCAAAAAGAATCATTAAATAAGGCAGGTGACCACCTCAGAGCTGCCTGAAAACTAGAGCAATTTGACATCTGGAAGAAAAAATTGGCTTTTAGTCATGGAAATATGCATGTGGATATGGAGGCATTCACTTAAAAACACCTGCTTTCAAAACCTCTCTGGGGGAGAACTTCCATCTATATTAGAATTCATAAAACAGAAACACTCTGGATTGTGTTATTAAAATGTTAACATCAAAAACAGAACAAGAAGCCAGAGAGACTCTGGTTACCCAAAGAGACTTCAAGAAGGGAAATCCCCAAGCAATTATGATTCTCAGTAATCTTTTATTTTATATATAAAAATGCAGAAATGATTGGAAGATCACAAAGACATGGTTTCACATTGTTGGGAAGAATTATCAGATCAAGTAGCAGTAAGAGAAAGACAGGGGGAGGCAGAATGGAAATGAACAGGGGCTCAGGTCTCCTGCACAATGTGCCAGGAAGTTCAAAGGGGGCCATGTCGTGCCACCATGACCATGACCTGCAAGGCAGGTGGACTAGGCTCTAGTTCTCAGATGCAGAAACCAAGCCTTGGACAGGCTAAATTGTCCATTTCCATGATGAACATCTAACTCCAAAGCAAGCATATTCTGCCTCTCCCACGCTGGCTGGCTGGAGGCATTAAAATTTGGGGATGACAGCCAACACCCTGAACAAGAGTGTATGTTCAGAGAATGAACAGTGAGCCCCAGATTTCTTTACTGTGTTTTCATGGTGATGCTGTAGAAGTCAAAATGGAGGAGGAAGGTAATTCTTCTAGAACCTCACCTATGAATCCCTTTATGGTAGGAAAAAAAGCTTTGAGGTGACATAAACTTGAGTTTGAATCTCAACTCTGCCACTAACTGGCTAGGTCAGCTTAGTCAGGCTACTTAACCTCTCTGAGCCTCAGTTTCCATATTTGTAAAACAGGTGGGGGTGGGGGTGTGATTATGACTGAATAGTAGTGATGATAGCTAATATTTTTAGCACTTATTATATGTCAAATTCTTTTCTACATCCTTTGAATGTACAAACATGTTTAATTTCTGACAATAACTTCATGATGGGATGTTCTTACCCCATTTTATAGATCAATTGGGAGGCTGAGGTGCAGGGTTGTCAGATAACTTTCCCAAAGCCATGTGGGCATTAATACTAGAGACAGGATTTGAACCCAGGCAGTGAAAACGCAGAGCCTGTGCTCCTAGCACTCTGTGCAACCAAATGAGATAATGTTGGTGGCAGCGCCCAGCAGGAGGCCAGGCCCCTGACAGCTGATAGATTTAGGGACCCTTCACCCTTTTTCTTGGTTATCTCATTTTGGATTCACCTGCTTTTATCTTGAGGGGCTGAGGCAAGAGCTAACTTCAATCCATGAAAACTTGAACCAAATGGTTGCAAGAAGAGAGATGATCTGAGAATCCTACGGCAATTCAGTTAGAGTACAGCCACAGATGTTTACATCTGTCTAAGAAGTGTGACAGGCCATAACCAGAAAAAAAAACTTTGAAATTCTTTAGCCCAATTCTCACAACCATTAGTTAGGGAAACAGAGGCCCCATAAGGATAAGCAGCTCACCCAGCTCCACACAGCTTGTTTAGCAGTGAAAACTATAGCAACACAGGGGTGTTCTTAACACAGTCCTGTGGGGAGGACACAGGAGACAAGGGGCAGTTGGAGGATGAACCTTCTCTGAGATTGGAGGAAACAGACTATTGGACATGCTACCAAACTGCTGAAAGTGCCCAGAAAGTCATGAGTGAACATAGCCTCAATGAGATGAAAACAGCCTAGAATTCACCAACCCAACCCTGCACTGCAAAGGAAGCTTCCTCCAGCAGGTTAACGCACATGACAGATGTTTGTACTCCAGACCTGCTGCCGATCATGACATTCCTGTTCTATGCCACAGCTCCAAAGCAGACCCTCATCTGTGAGACACCATCTCCAGCCTCAGAAGGATCCAAGGTATGAAGCCCAGCATCTTTGAAACCCAAAAAAGTAAGGCATAAGTAATATCCCCATTTGACATCGGCTCATCCCAATAGGCCTAAGGTATATAAGCATAGTCAAAGCCTCAAATATCTATTGAGGCCCTGGGACCCATAATACACACAGTACATACACGCCCTTCATTTGAAATGCATGTAACGAAAGATTGGAAGATGCAGCCCTCGGGGTGGAAGAGCAAAACAGAGGCCAGTCACAAAACAGCCTTTGACTTTTATAAAAGGGAAAGCATTATAATTAACAGCCCAGCCAAGGTTGTCTATGAGTTTAATAAAAACATGATCACTTAGAGAAAAAAAAAAGAGTTCATGAGTTACTAATGTTCATACAAATTGAAATATAAAAGACCAGCCAGAGTAACTATTAATACATCTATGCTCAATGTTTCCTGGCTTCATTTTCATCAGTCTTGTCTTACTCTAATGAATCTGTGATGCTTTTTTACTCTTATGGCTCCAAATTATTCATATTGGGCCTTTCCTTTCTATCTTGTACACAATAGAATAGCAATTGATAACATTAGAGCTAAGCATCTTATGAATAATATTCTGTTCTCCCCTTATATTACCAGAGAGGGTGCTAAGGATCTATAAGGTAAGTGACTCATCGAAGATCTCACCACTGATGGCAGATCTAAACTACCATGGTGAGGGGGAAGAGAATCTTTCTCCTTCAGCTCCATGCCTTATATATTTATCCAAGTTATTGTTGTACTGTCCTGAGTGTGTGCACTCGGCTCTTTCCCTCTCCTTCTCTCTCTCTCTCTCTCCCTCCCTCTTTCTCTCTCCCCCTGCCTCTCTCTCTCTCTGACATTCAGATAGACATAATTCCACTGGACAGGTTCCCAGTGGACAGCTTGAGCTGGTCAGCCCCAGTAATTCATGTATCTACAACATTGCAAATGCACAAACCAGATACGTGGTGAAGGGCCTCAGATTTTAATTATATCTTATTTCACAGCTGCAGCCAATTCCTGCTACAGCTTAATAACCAGGTTGCACGAGCCGTGAACACTTTCTGTTGTTAATTTTGCTCAGGAAAATTGAGTTTTTACTACCATTTTGGCAGAAATGCTTATCATAACAATTATGATAAAGTGATGAGGATTAGAAACATCTGCAGGAATGAACTTGGAGACAGAAGGATGTCGGTTGGTCTGGTTGTGTGGGAAAATGTGCTGTGGGAAATCTGGGTGATGTCTCTGTCACCTGCTAAGAACAGTAGGATGAACAGAGGGCCCAGACTTCTCCCCACCATTTTGCAGGGACATCCATGGAAGACTGAGTGAGTGTCCTCAGTGGCATGGACTGACTCCACTGTGGTACCAACTCTCTGCTCTGGCTTTGGGGGAGATTTGGATTGAGGAGGCTGGGCTTAGTCAGAGAATAAGAGAAAGAACCTTAGAGAACATCTCATTGTTCAGATGAGAAAACTGAGATCAGGGAAGGAATGATATCCCCAAGGTCACACAACTGATGAATGATATCTGAGTCTTCTGGGACCTGTGCCAGAGGTCTCTGTCCTCTGCCTAAAATAAACCCAGTCAAGGCATAAGTAAAGAAATGAATGGAATAGCCTGAAATCTCTGGGAGGAGATCCCAGCTGGTCTCTCTCCTAGAGTGAGGATAAATGGGAAAATCACAAGAAATCTGTCACCATCTGTGGCATTGTTTGGGAACATGGAAATCCATACAAGTTCAATCATTAGCCTAAGATCACAGGGTAAATTACTGGCTCAGCCACAGCCAGGATTATAGTTTCTCACATATGAATTGAGAGCTATTTCTTCTACACCACCCTGAATCATTGCTGCTGATTTTACTGAGAAGTACTCCTATCCATGAAGCCTTTCATTGCCTTTGGGCAACCCCAGTCCAAGCTGGACCACAGAGACCTCACCCCCTGGAGGACATGAGAGGGATCTGGGCTCCGTCAAAGTGGTTTGGCTCCAGTTCCTTGCTAGACATGCTGGAAAGCACAGCTCCCTTCCTGCACCAGGAGTCCCTGGCTTGATGACACATGGCAAAAGCTTATCTCCAAATGCCAGCTTCAGACAGCAAGTGTAAAGAGCGTGATTTGACTCAGAAGATGTTCTGAAAATAATGATGAAGCCACAACCCTAGTATACTCTTGATGGAGTTACTCTGACCTCTTCCAATAGAGTCTCACCCAGGGGGGCTTAGTAGATGCTTTCTGGACCACTAACTTCCTTAAGCTCCCTAGAATGTGCACGTGGCCTGGCTGGATGGAATCAACTGAGGGACAAAAAAGAAAAAGAAATTATTCCTGCTTGATCTCTGAACACACACACATGCATGCACACACATGCATACACACACACACACATACACACACAGGCAGGAACACGTGAGTCCCAGCCAAGGCCCCTGCATATTGGCTGGCACGTGAGCAATGAGTTATGGGGGGAAGGTTTCCCTCCCTACCTTATGTGAGCATCTGAGCTGCAAACTGGAACAACTCTATCAACTCATTAAATGCACATCACTTAAATGAACCTGCCATGAAGGGGATTCAAACTACATTAACAACAAAATCTCTGCAGTGATCAAAACACATCATTAAAGACACGAAGGATGAGAGGATGAAGATGAAAGGATTCCCCTCTTCTCCTCTTTTGCTGCCTGCTATTCTGCACTGATAAATGAGTTAAGATGTTTTACTTTCCTGGGTCTGAGATGGCTCACCTTTAAAACAGGAGGATGGAATGGGTGAGAAGGGTGTGGACTCAGACTGACTTATTCACTCTGTATTAATACTGAGACTTCAGGAAAACTATTCCTCTCTCAGAATCTCAGTTTCTTCAACTGTAAAAATGGCTTTTTAATGCTTAAATCGTAAGATTGTGGGAATTATATATATATATATAGTTCACACACACACACACACACACACATATATATATGTATACAGTTGACCCTTGAACAACATGGATTTGAACTGTGGGAGTCCATGTATATGCAGATTTTTTTCAAAGAAATTCGAATCAAAAATACAATATTCCCAGGATATGAAACTGACCTATATGGAGGGCTGACTTTTCATATTCACCAGTTCCTCGGGGTAGACTGCAGGACTTGATTATGTCTGGATTTTGGTATAAATGGGGGTCCTGGAGCCAATCCCCTGCATATATCGAAGGACAACAGTATAGGCAAATAGCATAGTGCATGGCACGTGGCAGGCATTCAATAGATGTTAGTTTCTCCTTCCCACCCTCAGGGTCCCTTCCAGCTCCCCTTCCTTCTGCTTTCCTTTAAGATTCTATACTCATCAGTCTTTCTTTCAATAGTTAAGTCATTTGAAGTATAATAGCACCATGAGAAAATTTGCCTTAGCGTTTCTGACAGCCCATGTGTGGCACCCTGACGTTCTCCCACCTTCCATCCTCCTTAGAATTATCTAAAAAAGCATAAATGCACATGTACTTTATTTGTCAGCATGCAGATCACAAGCTCCTTAGGGGAAGTCTCTTCACTTTCTGGTGAAGACCTCAGACATCCCCCCACTGGTGTCACACATTGAGCAGGAGCAAGCAGCAAACTATCATGCAAAATCAAGGCAACAGCTTCCAAGAGGATGCACATTTAGCAACTTAAATACACAAGTCTCACCTGGCTATCTGCTGTGAGGAATGTCAGCAAGGCAGAGTCAAACCCTACATCCCAGCCCGAGGGGAAGGAACAGAGAAGAATAAGTATATATGTGATCAAGGGGGCTACAGGGAATTAGATTAAATAAAACATACAATCAGTAAGGCTCATGAGCTATTTACTGTTTGCCTTGCAGAAGAACTGAGATAACAGAGGTGCACGGATGCTACCAGAGCATCAGAGAGATCTTTTCAGAGGTTTGATAGCCCAGACTCCTGGCATACTCCTCACTCCCAAACCCCTCACAACACTAAAATTATAAAGGGACATCATTACAATGGGACATCTTTCACTTTCTCTTCAAAGGTCCATGCACAATTTACTTAACTAGAACAACTAACACAAGTAAGAACACTGCTTTCTTTCCAGGACAGGACAAAGCATGTTCTATATAAAATAGTCAGTCCTAAAAATTGATCTGGAACAAGAGGACCTGCAAAGAACAGGCCAGGATTAACAATTGCTGAGGTAGTTGAGGTGGTGCTTGTCAGGGGGAGGACTGAAAATCCAATACCCAGTTCCACAGAATAGAAGTGACATTACGCCCTTTGACATGGGGACAGGTGAGAAATGCTGAAAGGGGAAGTCCCAGTGCCCCCAAAACAAATCCTTTATTCATGACCTGTCCTGGGGCAGTCCTATCCTGGTGCTGTCCAAGGTTCTGAATTCTTTTTGTTTTTACTTTTGCCTTGAATACCTGCCCTTTTTTCCCCCTTCCCTTTATTCTACCTATTGCATAGTAACTGTTAACATTTAATGGCCACTCACAAAATGAATGATGCTATATACAGCATTGTTAACTCACTGACCAATGAATAAACACACTGAATCCAAAAACATCTAATCTGTGTGCTTCGTGGACTCACATATCATCATTGCCAGGGCCTGTATTCAGCAACTCAGCATTTCCTTCATCCTCTTATCCACTCTTCCATTCATGCATTTAAGATTTATTAACTTCCCGGTATTAAGCAAAATGTATGGAAAGAAGTGGATGGGGCTTACCCCTGGCTCTGTAACAGAGTCGTGGAACAGCAGAAAAATCATTTTTGTGCTTGCATTCTTTCATATACAGTTGAGAGGAAGAGAACCACAGGCCCAAATCACACTGGAATAAACATTCTACATAAATTCAAAGAATTAAAAAATCATGTTAGACAGATTTACAATTTAACTACATAAAAAAACAAAAAAATCTGCATGGGGGAAAAACATAATATACGGAGTTAAAAGACAAATGACACACTGGAAAATTGAAGTGCTTTACATATTTAAAAAGATACAGAAACAACACAACAGAAAGAGGAGAAGGTTCACAAGAGACGTTTTCCAGCAAAGAAAACGTAGTAGCTCTTAAACATGAGAATGTAGCCCAACTTCCTTCATAATATGAGAAGTATATGTTTAAATTATACCATTGTAATTTATATTATACCATCTTGTAATGGCATACAAGAATACTGTTTTTGTCTATAAGATCGGTAAAAATCCAAGAGTTTTATAAAAAAAAAAATAGGATAGAAAAACTATAGGGAAACAAATACTCTCTTATGATGCCTGGACAACCTCTACAGAGGGCAATTTGGTGATATCTATCAACTTTACAAATGCACAAAATCTTTGACCCAGAAAATCAGTTCTAGTCTCACACACATGTGAAATGATATATGCACAAAATTATTCACTGTAGCATTTGTACTAGTGGAAAAAGATTGGGAACAAAATAAATACCCATCAATGGGGATTTAATAAATTATAATACATGCATACCAGGGAATGTATGCTGGTCTAAGAATTTTTAGAAAGCTCTTTTACAAAGAGCAATGATCTCTAAAATATATGTTATGTAAAACAATAGTGTAAATAATAGTTCAGAAAGAATATACAAAGGGGCAAGAAAAATGATTTACATATATTTGCTTGTAAACACACACTACATTTCTGCAGGAATGCAGAGCTGATAACATTGGTTGCCTCCGGGGAGGAGAATTGGGGAGAAGAAGTCAGGGTGGTAGGGAAAAACTTCCCCTGCAAACTTTTACAATGTTTTATATTTGAACCATATGAATGTGTTACCTATTTAAAAGTTTTTTTAATCGAAGTCATGTAAGGGAGTAAAGAGATTGTCATTCCTTATAACTTCAATATCGATTCCCTCCCTCACCTAACCCCTTGCTTTTAGCCTTTGTACTACCCATGTATTGCCTTAACGATAAGCGTTTCTACTAAGTGCTATACCATCCTATTTAAACTTATGTAATATCAAATAAATGGTGCTGTGAAATTTAGTGCTTTTATGTTCCCATTTTTTTTTTCACGAGAGTATATCTTGTCTTCCCTTTTGAGTTTTTAAAGGTTTCTTCCTGAGTAGCATCTGTAAGAAGGGGAAAAAAATGTTGTAACAGTTCTTGAGTACCTTCCTTGTGCCCAAAGCTGTTATGATGTCTAATTTAATCTCATAACAATCCTAGAGCTGAACAGTTTTCCTCTCCTTATTATACAGATGATAAATTTGGGGCACAGAGAGCATAAATGACTTTCCGATGGCAACTCAGCTAACAAGTGGTGGAGCTCAGATCTGAGTGCATTTCTCTGGGTCTGCTCAATACTGCCTCCTTGTGCAATAGGAAAGTAATGGTCTTTGTAATTCTAATCAATCATAGATTACCTTCCTTTACTGTCAACGCTTTGGTTTTCACATTTGTAAAACCAGGCTTAATACTTATTTTGCTGGACTGGATTGAAAATTAACATAAATGCACATACCACTGTGTCTGGCTGGTAATAAATGTTCCATAGTGTCAGTGTCCTCTGTTTTCATATTCCAATTTCTAGAAGACTACTAAACATTTAGTTGTGCTCAAAAGTACAAGCTAACATTTTTTCCCTGAATCAAAGAAATTGGAATAATGGTTCTATGGTCAGAGAAGCATCCCTGAGGACGCATGCCAAAAGTATCTAAAGATGCACTACAGCAGTCTCCTGGGATAGAAAGGGCAAGTTTGTTATGCTCTGAGATATCCTGTTCCCCTCCTGGTTTCTGAGCTGAAAGGATCCCTTAAAGGGATCTGTCAAGACTGACTTTATAGTTTCATCCAGGTTGGGCACAAGCCAGTTTATTAAGCCAAAGGCAGAGGCTCATTGTGCCAGCTAAAATTGTACCGCTTCCATCCAGAAATGGGCAGAAGTCAAGTAACATTTGAAATATAAATCTACTCCAGCCCACGGCTTCAACAAAGAAGGTAAACGGGTGACAGAGGGCACCTACAGAGCACCTGTAATTTCACATAATTGGCCAAAGGACTTCATTGTTCCACGATGCAAATGAAAGATCATTAATGGGCAGTAAAAGGGGGTGGAGGGTGGAGAGAATGCATAACAGAGACAGCTTAATGCTTTCAGGGAAGATTGGCACATCAGAGCTCTGTGTAATATGCAGTTGGCTAATTTCACTGAGGTATTGAATGCATGATGGATGGCGATAGTTAACAGGCACCCTGACAGCAATAATGAAGACACTCCCTGCCAGCAGAAGACCTCTGCTCCCACCTCCCATTTAAATGACTTCTCAGACCACTGAATACCTGCTTGTCAAGAGTACCTGTTACCTATTCCCTGATGGCTCTGGACGAGATGCTCTCACTCCAAAGGACCGCCTGGCTATCCACCACTGATCTCCCTGTGCCCCACCCCTTCTCTTCGCTTAATGTGATTTACCTAGGAAAGTGCAAAGCCAGGATATTGAGCTACAAGGAAAATTGAACTTAAGAGCAGCACTGCAATTTCTACCCAGTTTGATGCTTTTCATTCCTTCTAAGTGGCTGGTAGTCTTCCATGTTTTCGGGGCACCACGATGTCAGGACAGACAGCCTTTTTATTTAATTGACTGTCATTATGGTGCCATGTTTGTGCCTTGGGAAGGTCAGATGAGGTGTATGAGGACTGTATAATGTTGTCCAGAGACAAAGACCAAGGGAAATCAGAGAATGGAGCGATGCCATGGTCCCAGGATGGAGGGGATGGCAGGGAGTGGTGCTGGGATTTATGGACTTCAGAGACTGATTAGTGGGGAGGGGAGTGGCTTTCTTAATGACTTAAGATGCAAGGGAATGCCAGCCAAGAAGACTTCATGAAATTTACACACGTCATGACCTTGGAATCAGTTTAAGCATCATTCAATTTGAGATCAGCTCTATTAGGCTGAGATAATATGTAGTAACTAACTTCACTACCATTTTATTTTTGTCATCTCTCTCAAATATGCAAGAATAGTCCCATGATTTGACCTAGATAGTAACTATGCAAAAACATAATAATGATGCTTGCATATTGCCATAGCACAAAATTATACTGAATAAAGCATCCATATATTATAAAAAGAATGCTGCAAGTGGCAGTTTGCTATATGACAAGGAGATTAAAGGTATATGTTAGACCTTTTCAAACATAAGTATAACTAAAAAGGGCTTGAGAATGAAAGGAAAGAAATGACCAAATGGATTAATAATGACACAGCCTTCCATCTGGGAAACACAAAGTTTAATGTTGACTTAAATCTCAGTGAAAATAGGTTGGAAGGTCAACATTGAGATTTCAGAGGACTTAATAATACAGGAAAGAACTGAAAATCAGGGAGAATTAAAAAAAAAAAGAAGAAGAAGAAGAATTCTAATGTCTGTGCTCTGCTCCTCTGCCTGATCAAAGGGTAAGCACATCAACACGAGCTCCACTGTTTATGGAGTGTCTGTGATGAGCTGCAGTTTGAGTCATTATTTGGAAACCCCAAGAGAACCTTGAGATGTGGGTATTAGCAGCCCTCCTTGTCACTCGAGAGAGGCAAAAGGACAAACCTAATGTCACTCACCAAGTGGATGCTTGAACGTGGATTTGAATGGAGCTCTGTCTGTCACCGAAATATTTCCATTCCACATCACGCTGCAACTCACAAACAGTGCCAACATGCCTCAGAGGCCCAAAGGCCTCTCTTCAATTTGGCTGAGAATTCCAGCTACCTAATCTTCAAGGGCCCTTGACAAAACAGCTCACGCTCTGGGCAAAACCTCACAACAAGTTCGCCCTCTCACGTGGGTAAGTCTCTGCAACTGTCTCACTCGTGTGACTTGGGGTTTCCCTCCTAAGACCAGCTGCTCTCCTGAATCTCTCTCTCTGTCCTCTCCATGAGGGCCCTCCCAGATCAATACAGTTAAAAGTCCACAGTCTCACATGAGAACCTGAGTGTAGATCAGGTTTGAAAAGGAAAATTACTGGGACAGAGATGGGGAAAGGATGGTGGTTCTCACTGTCACTTCATCAGTAGGGTCGACTGGCCCCACACTCACACTGTCACACTCATGGGTTCCTTTACTTCCCCACTTCGCAAGCATTCAAAGACAGCCCCATAGGCAGATGACTGCACAAGAGCTAGGGACAAACCCAAGGCCAGAGTCCTTTCGTGGGAAGGGCTTACTAAGGAATCAGGCCTCCTCTGTTCTCTCGGGTCTAAGCCTCTTCCTTGAGGCCCTTGTCAAAATGACTCTCCCTGGAGCTGCTTCCCACTCAACAGCCTCCTTGGATCTTCCCCTAGAATGTCCTCTCTCCAGGTCCCCTTTGCTCTGCATTGTCTGCTTTGGACACATGAGGGGTGGTGGAGACAAGTAGTTAAGAGCACCTGTACTTAGTTGGCACATGGATTTGTCATGCAACCCTCGCTAAACCTCAGGTTCCTCTTCTTTAAAATAAGGAGGACAGCTCACCTCACTAGCTTGTCATGAAGATAAAATGACAACACAGATGGAAAATACCTAATGTCTGGCACGTAGAAAGCAGTTAATAAAGGGCATCTGGCACTATTCATGCTACTATCATCAGTATCCAAAGAGGTTCTTCCAGCTCTTCCTGCCCCGTGGGCATCGCTTGCATTTCTAAAACCTCAGACTTTCTTTACAGCTCAGCATCCCTTGTCCCCCCTCCTCCACCCCCCAGGACTTCTAATCTCTCGTGCTGGGACTGCAGTTCTCCCACCCCACCTCTCCTAGGTACTTATCTTCTGGACTATTGTCTCTTCTCAATACACACATTAGCATAAATGTTATTATCTCTAAAATCCAATTAATTTCAATTACTGTGGCCCCAGACAGATTGCGAGTGCTCTCAATTCAGGGAAGATTCTGAGGAACTGGGGTTGCCTCTGACTTCTTCAGTTTTACATGGCTGCGAGGACCAGGGAAGCAGAGAAGAGGTGGGACACAGACCACCTCGGACCTCATTCTCTCAAGCCCCCCAACTTTCTCAAAGATGCAGGCTCTGTCTAGAGTGAAGACTGTCACAACCCTACCCGCTTTCACTGATCTTTGCTTACACACGGTGGTATGTTGCAAACAAATAGCAAAGTGGGCAAAAAAGCAGGCCACAAGAGAGACACTAAGTGACAATCTAGAAGCATGTACAAACTAAGGAAGAAATAATCAAGAACTGACTATACACACATATGCCTTTAAGATATTAAAATTGCAATTTTAGACAATCAGATTAATATAATATCAAATAATCAAATCTTGATTAGACTTACCCGATCTACCTTATGAATCCATTCAACAGTCATCCATTCAACGAATGTCCACTGTGCACCTGTCATGTGACAGGCACTCTGGTTCTGGGGCCACAGCAGAGATGAGGACAGACTTATATTGTCCCTACCAAAATTATATCGAACGGAGGAAATGGCCAGCAGGCAAGATATTTGATTACATTATTTTGAATTAGCAATACCTCTGCTTCTTTTCACCAATATTGATAATTGAGATCATAAAATAGATAAGACCTTTGGGCCCTTATTGATGATTTGGTATCTTAAGGCTGTGCATAGACTCTGGAGCTGAGGCGAGCTTGGGCCATGTGTGGGCAGCTCTAACACACAGGTCCTGGTTAAGTTCTGCCCTTTTGTATGTGTAACACATTCTGTAACCCAATCACCAGCCCTCTCCACCAGATATGATTGTCATGAGTCATTGCTTAGAAACCCCAGGAGAACCTTAATAGGCAGGTAAGCCCCCACGATGGTGTCCCCAGTGACCCCAAGCAGCTATCTTCAACTGAGTCTAGCATTATTCCTGAGCCATATCTCCTGATGGCTTCAAGTTCCCTGCCTTTGTGTTTAGGCTACTATAACCAATTACCATAGACCAAGTGGCTTAAACACAAACATTTATTTCTCATGGCTCTGGAGGCTGGGAAGTCCAACACCAAGGTGCCAGCTGATCCACTGGGGGTGGCTGTCTTCTCGTTGTACCATTACAAGGCAGAGAGAAAGAGAGAACCAGCAAGCTCTCTCCTGTCCCTACTTATAAGAGCAATAACCCCATCAGGAGTGTCCCGGCTCCCAGTTACGGAGGGGCTGCTCTCCCCACCCCCGCCTTCCCCCCATGGACCCCAAGCTTCAGGGGATAAAAGTGAGCTTTCCAGCCTCTGAGCTGAGCTGTCTCAAGGAACCTTCTGAGTTGGAGACCCAGACACCAAGAAGCCTCCCCTGGTATTATGGCAAGAAAAGAACAATTCCTTCCTTGCCACCTTTAAGCTTGTCTTTAGCTCTCTCCCTGGGCAGCTAGCTCATCAGCATATAGAGTAATTTTGATAGAACCTCTGTAATGCTTTCTCTCAAAAGAAGGATTTTAATACCCTTCTGAGTGACATTTAATATGATAACAGTATGTAAGTTTGACAGGAAGCTGTTTTCCAAGAGTTAAAGTCCTAACAGTCCCACAGATCAGACTGACAATGGCTTTCCTGATCATTATTAAATTCCCTGTGATTAGAAAATGGGCCGGTGCTATTGATTTAAGCTCTTTGAGTTAAGCTAAGCTTTGGAGGCCTTTCACAAGGCACAAAAAGGGCATTTGATATTGTATTTTACCTTCCCAATTAAAGTACTTTTCAGAGTACAAATAACAGGCAGCCAGGCATTAGGCAGGGGCTCCAGGAAGAAAGGTGGGAAGCGTTTGCCCAGAATATAGCACCACAAGACAGGTGCCACCACTGCAGAAGCGGCAAGGGATGGTACAGGGAGTAAGGCTGGAATTTCCACAGGCAGAAGCCTTCCTGCTCCCAAAGGTACCTGGGCCAATGACACTTTAAATTCAACCTCCATTCTCCTAAACATGGGGAGAACATATGTCCTAGAATTTCCAGTGTCATTTCAATTTCCGAGATTTTGTCCTGTGGTCCCCTCAATATCTGTCAAGCTGTATGTACACATTTGGCATCAAGAAACTGTCACCAGATCTCCAAAGGTTAAAGATTCCAGGTTACTTTTTCAGGTTAATAAGCAGGGAGAGAATGGAGGCAACGGTGTTTCTATTACAATCTAAAGCTTTGGAGAAAACAAGGATCCCTAGAGGAAAATCTCGAGCAATTGCAGGGTATTAAGTGCTTTGTGTCTTTCTGAGGGAAAGACACTTGTGGTTTTTAGGTGCACCTGCAGTGCCTGTTTGTTGCCCAGACAATAAGCAGTTTGAGCGACTGTGCTTGGGCCCCTGAGTATTTCTTCCTTTGAATGCCTGTCTTTTCTAATCCCAACCAACCCTTGGAGAGCTTCCCGGAAACTAGTTGCTGCCTCTCCAGCTCGGAGGTCTTGATGCTCAGTATCTTTGGTTTTGCCCACAAGGGGCTCAGCACCAAAGCTAGGAGGCCTTTTCATGTTCACCTATCACTGTTTTTCTTTGAACTATAATCCACAGTAAGAAATATATTCTTCAACCCCAACCCAGCCCATGACATGCATTCAAAACAGAAACAAAAGCTTCAGCAAATAATGCTCATGCACTACATGCGTTTTGATGTCACAGCCGGCAAAACTGATGTTATGGCTCCAACAGGTGTTGTTGTCTGTAAAGTGAAAACTGCTCTATGTTATCAGGAATCACAAATACTCATGTATTCATTTATTTAGGAAATAGAGAGCATAGGCACGTGCTTGTGTTGGGTGTTGTGTGAGGATAAAGAAGAACACAGGAATCTCTGCCTTCAAGCAACTCACCGTGGATGGGAAGAGACATAACTGATATGCAGGAAGATGTCAACAACAATTGCAAAGAGATTGGTGTTCAGATGGCTCAGGGGTTAGTGCTGTGGAGGTGCGAGCAGTGAGAGGTGAAAGGGGACACACACCGGGGAGGGTGTGAAAGCTTGAGGGGAGGGGCCACATCTCCTTCATCTCTCCATGACCTGCAGGTGCCTTGCACATCATGGGCTGTGAATAACTGTGCATCGAATGACTCACTGGTTAGATCACATCAGGACTGCTAAAAAATCCA
The DNA here is from genome assembly GCF_041146395.1 of Eulemur rufifrons. Lineage (NCBI taxonomy): Eukaryota > Metazoa > Chordata > Mammalia > Primates > Lemuridae > Eulemur > Eulemur rufifrons. Next base: position 9,890,433 of record NC_090994.1, read on the forward strand.
ACAGCTACTGTTTTTGAGCAAAGGAAAGTATGCCCGGCTCTGTGCTGGGAGTTTCACCTAGTTATCACATTTAATCCTCAGGACAAGCTAGTGGAGTGGTTTCTATCGTCTCCAATTTTATGGTGAGGAAATTGATCCTCAGACATGCTCAATGGCTTACCCAAGGTCGCACTGCTTAAGTAAGTGGAGGGTCTAAGACTTAAACCTAGACTGTTTGAACCCACAGCACATGCTCCTTCCACTCCTTCAAAGGGCCATATAAACTTACATAGTTTTGTGGAGACAGGGGAGGGCAGAGTCTAGGAAGGGAAATGGTGTGAGCACGATGCATGGCGTCTTTGGGGAATAGATGAGAAAATTGGCAAGATAGAAGTAGAAGCTTGATATTAGGAGAAAATAATAATTTTAGGTGTTTCTCCCAAGAGCACTCCCTAATAAATTGTGGATGAGAGTCTCCATCTCATGGTCTGCTTCCAGGGAACTCAGTCGAAGCCAATTGGTACCAGGAGTGGCCCTAGGGAGTGGACTGTAAAATGGGAGTTTGGAGATGGATTACTCCCTGGTCAGCTGGCAATGAGGACTCCATCCCAGTGGCAGGTGTAATGTGGATAGTCTCTGGTGTGCACTAGCAGGGCAATTGTGAAATGTCTACCAAAGCTCGGTGTGCTGGGACACCAGTGGAAGGTGGTAGAGTGGCTGGAGTAAGATCTCTGGCATTTAAGAGGCATGAGGGATACAGTAACTAGAAAGACCATGGAATTGGTGACTGTATCTGAGTGCCACTGATTCACTCACTCAAGGGAGATGATATCAGACTTGTAGTAATCAGTTGACAATTCAAGGCGAAACATGACAGCCAGAGGATTTCCTTTGCAGCATTTAAGGAAAGCCTAAAGTCCTGCAGTAGAAGGCCATCAGCACAAAGGATCAGGTTCAGGACTTAATCATGTAAGAGTACAAGAATTTCAGAGGAGGTTGGATTCTCAGCTGGGAGGTCTCCTATGCCAAGGTCAAAGCCATAACAGAAAAGGAGTGGAACTCTGAGTCTTGGGATATGATTATCTGGGCAAGGACGTAGTTGAGATTTTTGAACTTCAGTTTACCCCAGAACTTGCTGGGCCTGCAGAAGTAGCCACTATCACCTACCCTTTGGTAGACGGTAGTGCCCCCTTCCTTGCTTGATGTCACACAGTAGTGGCCAATGAGTCAGGTGCCTTATGAGGCCTTGCAGGCTTCCCTCAGGATCCCTACTCCAACCTTCCCTTCTGTTAATCAGACCAATAGGAAAAGTCAAATCAACAAAACCAGCAAGGTCAGCTAAGGGAGGGGAGGGGGCATATACCCAAGGAGTGCAGGTTCTGGCTAACACGTACCAGGGAGGGGCAGGAGTGTGTGCATTGGGCTGGATCCTGAGCAATGAATCAAAGGGTGGAACACAGTTGGGCAAAGGAGGTTGTATCAATATGCAAATGTATTAAAATTTTCTCATGGTGTGAAATCAGACTCCCTGGCAAGGATGCTGGGAGAAGATGCTAAAGTAACTCATAGCCAGTGACTGGGTGGTACAAGGACACAGCCACCACATCCTTGACTCAGTTTGGACAACTCTGAAAGTCTGTCCCAGCTCCAGAGCTCTTTGTGGGCTCAGCTGAGACCTCAGTTGCAATGACATTGCTGATTGGTTTCTCCCACTGCCGAATCTAGTCTTCCTCATTTTCCTACAGGTACATTTCCTAAGATCAGTGCACAAGAAGCCTCTGCTATACTGACCTGGCAGGGGAGACACCATGATTACAAAGGGTGAGGCTTGTCCATTGCACCCTGCAATTTCCCCAAATGGGGGAAGCTTGACCGACTGCCCGATTTGTGGTAGTGGGGTGCTACATTCATGCTCTCCCTGTTAATTTAAAAGGAAAAAAAGAAGGCTTCTGCATGCCATTCTCTGTCTCAGGGTCTGTTTCCAGCTAAATCAGTACATATCACTTCACCGTTTCAAAGTTTACATCAAATGTACTTTTCTGTAATAGTATGAGAATGTCCCCACCCACCCCTCGCCCCCTCCTCCAGAATGAGGGATAGTTGGCACAGGGCTGGTCCCACGCAAAGATTTCCAAGGGCTCACAGGGAAGAAGTCTGTGTATAACCAGAGTCTATTCCAGGTTGGTGGAATTGCAAGGATTTCGGATGAGCTTGCACTAAAAATGAAGGCAGTGTTGCTGCCCCAGAGCTGTGAGACCCACACGCTCCCACCCAAGCATATGGAAGCCTGTAGACTTAGGAGACGGGGCAAAGAAGCAAGGCTTCCGCAGAGAGGAAATAAAATGTTACCTCCTACATTTCTGTCTCAAGATGCTGAAAGTAGAAGTTGGAGCCCCCCCCCCCCCCCCCACAAATCCGCTGGCAAGCATCTTTGAAGCTCTCACTATAGGAACAAATCACTGTGTCTGGGATTAAAGTCTAAGCAGGAAGATGTTCTAAATTACCTAAATGGCCTTGAAATTTACCATGTTCACACCTATTCTATTAATGACTTCCTCTTCTCTGCTTCCATGATATTTAGCATACCTGTATTTCTAAATCTTACCATGCCCCAGACTAGACAATAGTTACTTTTCTGAGACCATTCGCCTAACATGCTAGGAGAACTTTCAGAGCAAGAATCAAGATTACATTCATCTCTGTGTCCCAAGAGCCTGGCTGAATGAATGTGGCTTCCAGGTCCAGGTCCCAGGAGGTGGGACAGGTGACATGTCACCTCAAGCTATTTCAAACTGCAAAGATCAAGCCATCTGAAATGGCTAATTAAATATGAGCATGTGAAAAGTTTGTATATTCTTTGATAAAACACTAAATATATTTCTAAATAAAGGTATGCTGTGATTTTTTTTATTTTTTCTATCAACTGATCTATTTTGTAATTCCTTCACAATAAATGGCATATAGGTTATGATGTTTAAGTTTCTTAAAAAGAAAGAGAGAAAGAAACAGCAGTCTCTGGAGATCGTGTCCACTGTTCTAACAACAAACTGGTTTTAGGCTCACTTTGTGAAGGTCCTTAGCCTCGTACCACAGTTTTGTGGAAATAAATTTACATACAGCCTGCATAGGAAGAGGGCATGGGAGCTCCTGGTACCCAAAGAACAGGACCCATCTCACATCTCTCTGCTCCCAAAAGAAGCTGCTTCCTTCTCTTCTTTAGGTACAATAGCCCCAGAGGTCAGCATGTCAGCAGTCCATGAGTCAGAAAATCAAAGCACACATCAAAATCCCATAAATCAAAACACATATATTACATTTTTCTATGCGTGTTTTTTAAAAAGTCTGGGAATGTATACATCATGGGGAATCTGGTTATCCGCAGAATTTCACTTAGAGTGTCTCTAATTGGATTTCTTTTTACAACGATGTATGTGTTCTTTAAAAATCCAATAATAATGATAATAATATTTTCATCTGGGAGAAATACACATGGATGGTGGAACGGGAAGAAGTACCATGGTTTGGTACTGCTCTGCTAGTGCTTTCCAAGAGTCTGCAGGGGAGGAGGACGGGTGCAGTCAGCTCCACCCCTCTTGTCCCCATTCACAATGCTGCGGCGATGGCAGGCTGTGACAGGGAAGGCAAAGTGTGCCAAGTCTTGAAACTTGAGTGGAGTGGCCAGGGGAGTCCTTGAATGTTGGAGCTGCAAGGGGCTTTAAAGACCATCTAGTCCTACTCTGTGCTTGACGAGGAGGTCAACTGAGGCTGAGCTGCTTAGGATCACGTGGCTCTGCAGTGGCGAAGCCAGAACAGTAATGCCAGCTGCCTATGCCCAGTGGTGTTCCTTTTCACCCCACAACACCGTGTCTGCTCTTGGTAGCCACTGGGGCTCCTAGACCTGCGTGTGTCGCTCAACCGCCCCCACCAAATCCTTCTTTTAAAAAAGGGAAGGGAAAGTTAGAGAAAGGAAGGAGAGCAAGAAGAAAGAAAAGAAGAACATAAAGGGAGAAAGAGCTCTTCTCATCGCTGTGACAAAGCAGGAAGGAAGACAGCCGCTCTCCAATCTTCACCTGCTCCTTTGACTCTCGGGGGGAGAGCAGCCTTTTGTGACATTGTTTTTCCTCCAAGGCTACCTTTGATCTTCATGCAGGTGACATCTAGTTAAGATGAACATCGAAGGCGGAAGGGAGCCAGAATATGACTTGTCCGAGTGCCGACTCTCAGCACGGCTGGCTGGAGTGAGAGTGCCCGATTGTGTGAGCGACAAGGCCAGGACCCCAAGGGATGCTTATTGGAAGGAATGGCAGAGGGAAAGGATGCTTCTTGCTTGAATTGTTCTCATTTTGCCAGGAAATAACTCTTTCTGCCTTTTCTTTCCCACCGCAAGCAATTCTCGTCTCAGAAGGAGAGGGTGATGTCTCTTTCTCCCCCTTTCAGGAAGCGTGGTAGCAAATACCTAGTGCACAAGCACATGTGCACACTAATTTATGCCGCCTGTCGCCTTTGTGTTTGGGAACAAGTCAGGCTCCTTTGTGTAATTGCTTGATGAAACATTCCCATCCATGCTGTCAACACAATTATACCATTAAATGATGACAGCCGCCCCCACCCCTACCGCTACACAGGTGAAAAGGCATCTCCGAGCACTGAGGACCTGGGCTTCTAGGGACAGTGCCCAGAACCCCTGCCCCTCCTGCCCACCTGCCTTACCCCAACCTGCAGACCTTGCAGTTTGCCTTCCACCTTCCAAGGACAGTTGCTAGGAGACAGAGAGAAAGCTGGACTGGCCCACTGCCTGTCCACTCGGGAGTAGTGGGAACAGAGCCTGGAGGGCCCCAAACCAAAACACTATTGAGGTTTCAGAGGGGGCTTCTCCATGGGGAGGCTCTCACTGCACAGGGGAGGGGCCTCTCACCTCAGGGCGGGGGTCTGGCGCTCTTCCTCTGAGGGTTTTTCTCCCCGTGTTTGTCTATAGCAGTAGAATGCACACACACACACACACCCCTACACACATACACCTTTATACACACACACACCCTACACACACAACGTATACCCCTACACACACAAACACCTTTACACATGTACACACAACCCTATACACACACAAATACACATACACCTTTATACATACACACAACCCTATGCACACGCAGAGCTGGGTACATTACAGAAAGATCAAGTTCCCAGGTGCAGACAGACACTGTCACGTACGAGTGTGGTGGGAAGGAGGGGAGGGAAACAGGAGTCACAGTCTGCAACGGCGAGGCTCACGCCACTGAAGAAAACACTGTGTCTTCTCAGACTCCTTTGGAGGAATCACACACACAAGGCACGTTTGCACATGCACACCTCTTCCTCACACTAACAATTGTTAAGTCAAAGCACATTTACAGCTGTCGGGACAGGGAGGCTGTCCCAGTAAGCTCACGCTGCCGTAACAAAACGCCACAGGCTGGGTGGCTCAAATAGCAGATGTTTATTTTCTCACAGTTCTGGAAACTAAAAGCCCAAGATCAAGGTGCCAGAGGGTCGGAGTCTGGTGAGGGCTCTCCTCTTGGGTTGAGGGTGACAGGCGGCGTAAATTACTGTGCACGTGCACCCATACACTGAGCATTTGCTCCCACACTTCCTGACGGCTGCCTTCCCGCTCTGTCCCCACACGGCCTTTCCTAGGTGTGTGTACAGGAATGGGGCGGGGGAGAGGCAGAGAGAGTTTGAGAGAGAGAGAGAGGGAGATCTAGCTCTTATAACTTATAAGACCACCAATCCTATTGGATTAGAGCCCCACCCTCATGACTTTATTTAACCTTAATTATTTCCTAAAAATCCTGGCTCCAAATATAGTCACGTTGGGAGTTAGGGCTTCCACATATGAATTTGGGGGTGGGGGGTACAATTCAGTCCATAACAGAAGGAAATTCCTCCTCCAAATATACCTACGTTGATCCTCCAGCCAAATGAAGAATCCATTTGTAATGTAAATATCATGGCCATCTGTTCTTCCACTTAAAATTGGTGGCACTAAGGACTTTTTAAAAGCAGGAGCATGAATGCCATTTTATTTTGATCTCTAAGCAGGAAATAGGAAGTAGAAAGGGATTGCCCTCTCCCACAGGTTCCAGAGCACCCCCACCCCATTTTACAGAAAGGGGACACTGAGGCACGAAGAGTGGGAGAGGTGACTCCTTCAATCCCACCAGCTCCTACCGGCCACACCCCAGTTGCCAGGGGCTTGCGTGCTCAGCTGTCTCTGCCCCTCGCACCACGGGGTGGAGAGGGATTTTAGCCTCTCTTTAACCCAAGCCTGGCAGAGGGCCAGGACAGGTGATGGAGGTGAGGAGGTGCCACCTGTGAGGAGAGGGAAGAAGACACAGCAGCCTACATCCCCACCACCTGCAACCCATACTTTATACCAAATTTTTCTTCTCTCCTAAGCTCTGAAGTCAAGGTTTGGCAGTGTCTGAACAGCCAGGCTTTCCCACATGTCGTAGCTTTCCCTCTGGATCCACACAGCCCACCCCACCAGCAAGAAATGCAAACAGAGCAGAGAGGAGGGGGGAGGGGGGGAGGAGGAGGAGGAGGTTGTTGGTGCAGCTGGTTTCTGCTCAAGCCCAGAGGTCTTTTCACAGGATCACCGCCAACCCCTTCCCCTCGATTTGTGACCTTGGGCACAACATGCTTCAGTTTCCTCACCTGTAAAGCAGGACAGTAAAGGTCCCTCTCAGAGTGTTGAGGAGGATGAAGCAAAGTCATGTACATGAGGAATGGGCACCGTGTCCAGCAGCGAGTAAATCCTCACTAACCCTCACTCTCCAGACATAAAGAAACCTCCCCCGCAGCCCACTGGGTTAGGAGTATGTTAGAGAGTATTTTCACTTAGAAATATAGCCTGGAGCAGAGCTACTAAATCATAGATTGCAGGGGCTGGAAGAAACCCGTGAGGTCTTCCAGCCCAGCACTCAGGGTGAGGTGGCTTTTCCAAGTTCCCACGGCTGTGAGCACAGAGTCGGACCCCACTTAGGCAAGTGGACTCCGCCCTCCATAGTCACACTTCCAGCCCAAAGAAAGAGATTTTGAAGAGTTTGGGACTGTGCCAACACTCATGTAAGGTGCAACAACCACTTACAAGGTGGGACTATAGTGTTTCCAAATTCTCAACAGATATCCATCTTCCAGATTCAGAACAAGAAACTGGAATTCCCGAAATCATGTTAATATTTTATAAAGACTTCCAACATTCTTCGTACTCCTTATTAATTATTATAAATATATTTATTAAGAAAGATGTTTAATAAACAACTAAACAATTCAGTTTGGTTGTATTAACAAAGAACTGTAGCCTGTAAGAATATTCAAACAGCAGGAAACAGCAGAGAACATGACTGGGGGGCCCTTGAAGAACATGCCATGTGGATCTCCTAGCATCACACAGAATCATGTGTCAAATGGCTGCGTTATGGACTTATTTTGCTTCCTAGACTATAAAAAAGTTCTTAGAACACCATTCAAAGAATCTGTATCAAGTATACTATGCACATAAACTTAGTAATATGTGTTTTCATTGCACAAAAATGAAAATACAGCAGACAGGGTCATGACGATCCCAGAGACTGACCAACAAGATCATGGCCATCTCCCCTACCTGCCCCTGGCCTGGCTCTGGGAGATGTCACCCTGGACTCCGCACCTCAGCGCTTCCAGCACTTTCTTTGGACCCAATGCTAGTACGTTCCTTCAAAGCTGCGAGGGCCATCTGTTGATTGTGAACTTTAATTCCCACAAGACTCTTATAATACTTTTCCCCATTTTCCTGATTTCTCAACTGGTTTTTCTCAAGATTCAGGATTCAAAAAATATAAATTTCTCCAAGTATTGCCAGGGAGAATTTCCCACATAAAAACAGGAGGCAGGAGGGTGGTCTCCTTCCTGCCCAGCAGCCTGTGCTCTGCAAAGGCATGTCCCCGGCTGGACACAGGGAACTCTGCGGCCACACGCTGGGCACAGGAGGCAGAGGCAATTGAGGGTTCATTCATTCAACCCAACAGGATGCTGGACCAGGAATCCACATCACTCCAATCTCTGCCTCCGTCTTCACGCAGCCTTCTTCCCAGCATGTGTCTCTGCCTCCCAATCCCTCTGTCCTCATAAGGACACCAGTCACTGGACTTAAGGCCCCCCTAATCCAGTATGACCTCATCTTAACTTGATTACATTGGTAAAGACCCCCATTTCCAAATAAGGCCACATTCACAGGTGCCAGAAGTTAGATCCTCAACGTATCATTATGGGAACACAATTTGACCCACAACAGGCTCCAACAGCAAACAAGAAAAACGTGGTTCCAGCCAGGACTGAGTCTCCTAAGTAAATGGGTGGGTCCATTCAAGGTATCACACACCACAGAGCAGGGAGGCATGGTATCCAAGTTGAGCAAGAGGAGAGGTGCCTCTCTCAAGAGTGTGGCCATCAGGGAGGAGACATCCACATGGCGTGAGCAGGATTCAGCCTGGGAGGGTCCCAGAGAAAAAGAGCAGTGATGAACAAAGGCCTGGGGTTAACAGAGCAAGGCCTTAGCCTTTGCCCTACTTGTACCTTTGTCCTCTTTGTGCAGAAGGAGGTCCCTGAGATCTCAGCATGGCTGCCTCCTTCCCCGTCCTCAGGCCTGGGCATACAGGTCACCTCTTAGGAAGATGTCCCCACGTCAGCTTTCATCCACTCTTCTATACCCCGTCACCCTATTTGTCCCCTTCAAGACACTGTAACCACCTGCAATGGTTACTTATATTCCCACGTATCAGCTCCCTTTGAGACCAGAGTCAGCTCCCCAAGGGCAGGGGTCCTACCGCCTTTTTCACAGATGCACCCATAGCACTTAGCACAGGGCCTGGACATTGTACATCATAAAAATGAATAAAGAAATGGCCAAATACATGAATAAACAAATAGAAACATGTTCATTGTGGCTAGGTAACAGATTTTGAGGTAGGAAGTGGCAAGACAAGATGCTAAAGAGGGAAATGTGGGCAGAACATTCAGACCCCTGCAGCCAGGTAGGGGAGCTTGGATTTGTTCTAAGAGCAATGGTGGCCAGGAGTGGGGGGAGCTGGGGTGGGATAGGGTGGGATGTTGTTTTGACTTAGGAAAGTGCATGGGGGATTGTACATGGCATCCAGTGATGGGCACAGACCCCAGAATCTGGGTAGAAACAGATCCCAAAGAAGCTGGAGATTCCCGCCTAGCAAACTCACTGCCCACAGCAGGTGTTCAGTAAATATGGAATGAGAGAGGGAGTAAGTACATGTCGGAGCCTCTTACTGGAAGCCATTCACTTCCAGTTGGATGCCAGGAACCAGAACAAGGACACACAATTCCTGCTTTCCTGGAAACTGCACTCCTGAAGTGTTCTCCTCCTCGGAGTTTTGGGAGGCAAATCCCATTACGAGAACCCTGGCTGGTTTTTCTTTCTTCCCTCTCCCACCCTCCTGGACCAAAGAGAGAGAGTTCTGTGCACTGCCAGGAGAAGACTGTCCCACCTAATGGCCAAGAGCCAGAAGAAGCAGGAGCCTGCAGGTGAGAGCTGACACCACACTGCTTCAGTCAGTTCTGAACCGACTTCACAGGTGCTCTCCTGCAGCCAGGATGCGGCACCTCCTGCTACGTGTGCCCCGGGCTCTGTTGCACACAGAGAGAGAGGCTGGGGAGGAAGCCTTTGAAGGCCCAGACACCTGGCCAGGTTCAGAGGCAGCCCCGCTGTGCCCTGCCCCACACTCCCTGAGGGACTGGAACGTCACCAGACACCTGCAAACTACAGATCTCCCTTTGCATCTCCACAGCAGAGGATTTTCAGACCCCTGGGGCTTTTCCTGCTTCCTGTGAGCAGGAACTGAAAAGACTTGGCTTGGTCTGGTTTTATTTTTATTTTTCAACGTACCAGCACTGCCACCCATTGCTACTTTGCTGATGCTACCACCCACTACAGAGATTGTTCACCTGCTGAACGAGAGCAGAGAGCCTCTCTGCGATCCTACATAAACCAAGGGTATTTTGAATCATTTCCTGTTGAGATGCAGGAGATATAATTCAATCCTCAAATATATTAAGTCCCCACTATGTGACCTGTTCCAGAGGGATTAAAAAAAAATGACGAGAGTCTGAATAAACCAGCCCTCTCATCTACTACTGGTGAGAGTGTAAATTGGTACAATCTCTATGCAAGGCAGTTTGGCAAGACTTTATACAAAAAAACAACAAAAACACAAACCCTTCGACATGGCTTTTCCTTTTCTAAGAATTTATCCTACATATCTGCTCACACACAGGTGAAATGACGGATTTATAGTTTTCTATTACAGCATTTTTGAAGAGCACAAGCTTGGAAATAGCCTAAATGTCCATCAACAGGGGACTGGTTAAAGCAAAAGTGCTATGTCCAGCCGATGGAATAAAATAGCTATAAAGAGGGAGAGATATGCTCTCTATGTACTCGTGTGGAAGAATCTCCAAGTGTAATTCTATTTCAGTGCATGACAAATACATTGGCTTAAAACAACAAACATTTCTTATCTCACAGTTTCCATGGGGCAGGAATTGGGGAATAGCTTTGTGGGGTGGTTTTGGCTCAGGATCTCTCAAAAGGTTGGCATCAAGCCATGGGCAGGGGCTGCTGTCCTCTCAAGCCTTGACTAGGGAGGATCTAGGGTCTGCCTCCTCGTCGACACACAAGAAGACCAGCTTCTGCACCTACAGTTGTGGGCAGCCCTCAGGCACACGCTACATGGGCCTCTTAGTAGTCTAGCTGAGTGTCCTTCGGACACGGCAGCCATCTTGCCCAGGTAAGTGAGGAGAGAGGAAGAGAATGCACCCAGGATGGAAGGTGCAATTTGTTTATAACCTAATCTTGGAAGTGGCAGCCCATCCAGTCTGTTGTATTCTCCTTGCTAGCAGCAAGTCACTAATTCCAGCCTATACTCAAATAAAGGGGAGTTTCGCTCCACCTCTTAAGGGGATAAGTATCAAAGAATTTGGTGGATATATCTTTAAAATCACCCCACAACAAGATAGGAAGGAAGGAAGGAAGGAAGGAAGGAAGGAAGGAAGGAAGGAAGGAAGGAAGGAAAAGAAAGAAAAGAAAAGAAAAGAAGGGAGGGAGGGAATAAGAAAGGAAGGAAGGAAGGAAGAAAAAGAAAGAAAGAAAAGCAGTTTGTATGGCAGACTACTACATACATAACAAGAAGAAAAAGAATGGTTATATGTATTTGCTTGCAGATGCATAAAGTATCCCTGGAAGCATACACAATAAACTGTTAACATTAGTTGCCTCCAGGGAGAACAATCTGGTAGCTCAGAAACAGGGATGGGAGGGAAACTTTTCACTAGATATCTTTATCTATCTCTTGAATCCAGCACCATGGTAAATTATCTGTTTTAAAAGAAGGTGGAATGCAATAATATTGTTATTCCATTAATAGTTACTTGGTATCATGCAGCGAGGCCGAGGGAGTGTTCATATCTTTATGGAATTTGCAGTCTCTCCGAATAAACAAGCCCCAGCACACTTGACGCTTTTGGAAATAATTTTGCATCAAACAAATTGAACGTGGAGTTTTTGGCCCAGATAAAAGACCCCAGGCAGATGATCTCAGGTCTCACAGATCCACTGAGTCCCACACTTCGAAATCAAGGTGGGGGCAGCCCCTGCTCTCAGGCCACTGCACTCTGCCCCTGTGGTGGGAGTGGCAGACAAAGGCTTTCCTTCCCTTGTCTCAAAGAATAGCACATGTTTGCAGCTGAATAGCTCTACGGTCTAAGAAATCGGACAGTCTTCCTTCATTTTTGTCCCATTTGCTCTGTTTCCTTTAGTCCCAGCCAGCGGTGTTTCTGCTGGAACTACGCCCTCTCCATTCCTGGCTTTTGCTGAGATGGTTGATTAAATCTGTGGTTCACACCCACACTAATCTCCTTATTCAGCGGTCAGTCCACCACACCCTCGTGTTCTCTTCCAAACATACTTTGCTCAGTTTCTGTGACATAGACAGGCTGCAAATTTTCAGGTCTTTGGGGTCTTTAAGTTCTGGTTCCTTTTTGCCTAAGAATTCCACCTTCAGTGCATGTCCCTCTCACGTTTTACTATAAGCAGCCAAGAGATATCAAGCTGTTCCTTCAACACTTTGCCACAAAGTTCGACCTTCCAGAAAACACTAAAACGTGAACGGTATCATTGACCCATGTCCTTTGCCACTTCATAACAAGAATGTCCTTTTCTTCATTGTTCAATGCCTTGTTCCTCATTTCTGTCTGAGAGTTCATCAGAATGGCCTTTGCTGTCCATGTTTCTACCGATGTTGTGTTCAGGGTTATGCTCAGGTGTTCTCTAAGATGATGGATGTTTTCTCTATAGCTCTCTTTTTTTCTTTCTGCAATCTTGCCAGAATCTCCTCTAATATCCCATTCACACAGATCCAGGCTTTTCCCAGCATGCACCTCAAAGCTCTCCCCACCTCTACCCATGCCCCAGTTCCAGAGCTGCTTCCACATATGTATGTATTTGTTAGTTCAGCACCCTGCTTCTCGACACCAATTTCTGTCTTAGTCATATCAGGCTGCTATAATGAAATATCAAAGACTGGGAAGATTATAAACAGCAGAATTTTTTTTCTTATACTTCTGGAGGCTGGAAGTGCAAGATCAGAGTGTCAACATGGTCAGGTTCTGGAGAGGGCTTCGAAGAGAAGCCTGTGGAAGGCAAGACCCTTCCACATATGTATGGATGAGCCACCACTGAACCTGGTACCACCCACTGTGAGAGGAGTGGATTGAATCCTCTGCTACAAACTGGTCACTCAGGTCTGTGCCTGCTACAGGGGTTTGTGGGGTGAGGCAGCTGACAAAGAAGGGACAGAGCAACCAAACCCACATCCACCATAGCCCACATGCAACATCCTCTTCACTTAACCTGTCCCTGGCGCCCCAGTTCCCGGCCTGAACAAGTGGGTAACCAGCAGTGCAGGGAGAACTTCGGGAGGCCTCAACAATCGGTGCCCCTCATTCCTTCAAGAAGGTCCAAAAGCCTTTTTGTGAGACAAGTGCTGTGCTATCTGCTGGGAATGTCAAGTTGGAGGAGACACTGTACTTGGAGGCGCCCACAGCGAGTAAGGGAGGCAGACGATGGTGACAAGTATTGGCATCACCGATGCTCGACTGCCCTCTGTCTAGGGCTTTGCAGGCATCTTGCGAGTTGATCCCCTCACTGCCCGATGGGGTAGACCCCTCTGCTGTTGGCTTACAGATGGGGAATCTGAGTTCAGATTGGAAGAAACTTGCCTGAGCTCACACAGCTGGTCGGCGGCGGATCTGGGGCAGCTTCCAGGCCTGGCTGACTCTGGAGCTCTCACGTTCACCCTCTGTGCTGAGCCCCCTCGCGTTCGGGTACATCGACAGCACTTGACTCTGCTGAAAAGCCAGGACAAGTGCCAAACAGAGCTGTCAGCTGGGAGTGCCGTGGGCAGCGGAGGGAGAGGCAATCCGTCACGCAAGGGGCCGACGGAGATGGAGCGGCTGATGGGAGCACAGCCGGACGTGTGCGTGCAGACTGTGCCTGCAGAGCTGGGAGGGCACTGCCCGGCTGCAGAGGGTGCCCTTGGAGAGCAGCTCTCGGGCATCGCTGGTGAGTAACAGGCAAGATGGGACCTCATGCATGAGGCTGGACAGGAAGGGAGAGGTCAGGAGGAGAGGTAGAGATCGTGATGTGAACAGTGTAGAATGAGAATATTAGAGACCACAGACTTTCTTTGGCACAATATCATGATCTAAGCATATTTTTAAAAGATGCTTCTGACAGCCCTACAAAGAAGAACAGAAGAAGTTAGAGATGGGATGCAGGAGGGTACTATGAAAAGTACCAAAACAGAGGAAGAACTGAACAAAGGCAGTGACAAGGGCTTGAAAGACAAGAGACTCTGGGGTGGTAGACTACAGAGGATGTCTTACACAGAAGAAATAAGAGAGAAGGAGGCATCTAAGCTTTGCAATGTCTCTCCTAAAGGTAACTCTAAAATATGCCTCTGATATAAAAATGTCCGATTTCTACCCACAGTTTCTAATGGGATTCTCTCTACCCAGTGCTCCCAGTTTTGGCCTGCACGTGCACAAGAACATTTGGACACACACACACACACACGCACACACACACATGAGTGCGCATGCACACACACTATTCTGACCCTATTATTACACCTAGCACATTTATTTACTTTATTGGAACAATTTCTTTGACACCGGAGAAGATAATCAGAATATCTTTTGGGGGAAGGCAAGAACTGTTTATATTCTCAACCTGATCCCAAACACCCAGCAAAATCCCTGGAGAGCAATTAATTAAATGGTTATCTGTGTGTCTGGCTTGGAGATTTCTCGCTTCTTCTCGCTCAGTCTCTGTCTCCTGTCCTCCCTCATCCCCCTTTTTATCCTCCTTCCCCCGCCTTGTACCCCTGGTTAAGAAGCTAAATTTCATTTCCCTGGGTGGTGTAACATAGCTTTGTTTTTAAAGACACTCACCATCTAAGAGCTTTATTTTTTTTCCCCCTTGTAACCATGTTGATGCTATATTTAGTAATTTTATTAAGGAGATAATTTACGTAAATTCCATACCGGAGCCCTGCTGAGTTGCAACCTAACTAATTCTATTCTTCTTATTAGGAAAAACAGACAAACCAAATGAGATTTAAGACTAGACAGATGAAGTTGCGTCTGTGCTGAAGCCAGGCCTGGGACCCAAGGACACATGCCCAGGGATGTGCAGAACAGAACACTATGTTCCGTCCACCAGGAAACAACTGAAAGGCGGGGAGTATGGTGGGCGGGGGAGGGAATAAATTTCAATAAAGGGAAAGAAACGCAGCACCAAGATTTCATCTGGGGCACAGTGGGACCCACCGTGGGATGTGGCCAGAGCATCCACAGATCTAATATGAAAATACTCCTCTTTCCTCCAAGTGCCAGTGAAGCCGGCTTCCCAAGAGTTTTCTGTGGCCGTGTTTGCTCTCTGACATTTTTAAGCTGCAATCCCAGGGCAGGGAGGCACCAGGTCTGTTCAATTGACTCATTCAATCTCCCTCCGTCTCAGCACCAAGGACGTATACATAGGCTCCTTAATAAATACAAGGGAAGCCCACCTTCAACAAAGCCAATAAATGGGAAAAAAAACTGATTTGTACCAAAGGCATCAAGGGGTGGTTATTAGCTTTACAAAAAGACAAACCAGAGAATTCTTTTAAATCCCCAGCTCCCTTGGTGCATGGGAAATGAGATTCAATTTAGAAAAAAAAAAAAAAATGCAACTGATACACAACTTTTGAGAATGCTCTGCTGGTAAAAAGAAGACACAGCAGGGACCTGGCATTGATGGTGATTAAGAAAAGGAAGAGGACATAATTTCCTTCCTTCTCAGTAGGTCTGATATTAAAATGTGGTGAGGGCCTAGTACATGCCAAACACTCTCAAACGCCTTCACCTCGGCTGGTCCTCGCAGGAGCCTTGGGAGAAGGAGATTTGCTTTATGCTCCAAATGGGGAAACTGAGACTTGGGGAGGCTGAGCAGCTTGTACAGAACCAGTGAGGGGTGGGGTCGAACTCAGAACCTGGGTCTTTTGCCTCCAGGCCTCTTCTGCCACCCACAATTCTCTCCTACTCAGAGGCACGTTTCCATGGCGTTCGAAAGCCGTCTTCCCAGCTCTAAGCAAATAGCTGCAGAACTTGATAAGTAAACTCCCCTCATAGTCCATATACTCTTCTTCCAGGAAAACAGTGGTATCACCAAAATCCTTTCCCTGTTTGGGCTATTAAAGATTGTAGGGATCTCCAGTGATGCCCAGTGGGGTCATATGAAACAGGACTCCAGCAGCGGATGCCGGTGGGGCAGACCCCCACAGCACTGCACTCCTTGACAAGCCGCCCTAGCCATTGCCAGCCCGACACAGAAATCCTCTGTGGCCAACGCAGAGTGGCTGTTCCCCCGTGTCTTTGCAGTGTGGCGAAGGAGGGGGAACTGGCCAGGAGGATGTGAGCAGAAGCGAAGCGGCTCATCGTACCTCCCAGGCACGATTCTTCCTGCCACCTCCCTCTGCAATGGCAGATGAGGACAGCCGCCCTGGAAGGCAAGTGTTGGTTGCAAGAGTGGATCCGACAGTTGAAACGTGGAGCTTTGCTTTTGACAGCAGTGAGTGTTACCCTAACTCATACAAACTCACCCAAAAACTCAGCTGGGCGCTCAGGGGCACTCAGGGGCAGGGCTTAGGAGAGTAAGCTGAGAACTTGAACCGCAGGATGTGGTGTGGCAAAGTAGCCAGATCGCAAGCCTTGGACCACAGTGGATGGGTTGAAGTGGCAGCTCTCCCACTGGCCAGTGTCTGTTTGCTATTGGTCGAGCTTCTGTTATGTCACCATCTACATCATAAGGCCCAGGGTGGAGCTGGCTGGGGCAGACCCTACCGACACCCCTGGATACCCTCAGGAATCAACAGGTGCAGAGGAAAGACCCCAGATCTTGGTGTCAACTGGACTGATTTGAACGCCAGCTCCTCAGCATGAAACCCACCGAACACAGAGCCCTTGCTGCCCTCTTCTCACACCCCCACCATGTTCCCAGCTGTGTCTCAGCCTCAGAAATCTCCGATGGGATAATCCTGCCACCTCCTCCTTCTTTCTTGCCCCTACGCTGAGATGACCAAGGATATCAAGTTAGGCGCGAAGCAGGAGAGGTGTTCCCAAGTTACAAGGATGATTCCCCCCGCCTCTCCTGGAGGACTACGGCTGAGTTTATGGGCTCAGTGAGCAGATTCAAGCATTTCTGGTATATTTTCCCCCCAATCCTATCTGGAAGGAGGAAGAAACTTAGGTTTCATGAATGTCTAAATGTCTTTTCCCAAGGACCCACCTTCCTAATGCTTTCTACATACTTTTTCTCACCTTCTCAACAACTTTCCTCTTGGAGTCTTGTTTTATGGATGAGAAGAGTGGGGCTCAGAGAGGCAGAGTGACCTGTCCAGGCTCACACTTCTAGGATTCAAGCCCAGGATCATCTAGATGATTCTGGGATTCACGCTCTTTCCTTACCAGACCCCTCCTTCCCCCATCACCCGCGAGACCCACTGGAAGGGCAGCCTCTGCCCCTGCCACGCTTACATTCTCTCCCCCTCAGTGCACCGGACTCCCTTTGGTTCAGACAAGGGCTCATCACTCCACCCACTCTCCTCCCTCCTACTCTGTGTTTCTCTTGGCTAGTCAGGGTGATCGCAGGTGACCATGCAGTTCTCCAGGAACTAAGAGGGGAATAGATCAGCTTCCCAACAGGACTGGAACTAGGATGAGACAAGAGAGATGCCAAGTGTGCGAAATTAAAGCAGGCGCTCCTTTGTGAGGTCAGCCCTGCGGCTGCACATCCCAAGAACAAAGTCCCCTTTGATTCTATGCCACTGTGCCTCTCTCGCCTGCCCCCTGCCTGGCCACACACCTCAAAAATCACCTGCCCTTAGCCCTAGACGTGTCCTCAAAGACTGTCCGTCTCCTGGCTCCGAAACTCTGCCAGCAAATAAGCCCTTTCATCAAACCAACGTGTTTGTAGAAGCCCAAGTAGGGGGTTTTCTCTGGTGATGAAAACACCTAATTGTGGGGTCAAACGCAGCTCACTGCTGAGTCAGAACGGGAGCGTCATGTCCTCCCCAGGCCCTGTCACAGCCATCCACTCTCCACCTAGCCGAGGAGGCAGCTGGCTCTCTGTCACTGAGCCTTCTCACCCAGAAGAGACGCAGGCCCTGGATACAGCCCCAGGAAGATCTGAGAGGCAGTCTCTGGAAGACAAGCAGGGAGTGAGGGCTAATTCCTCCTTGTTTGAGTATTGGGGAGACGTTGCTTCCTGCCAGCCAACTTGCTTTGCTCTCGGCTCACAAATCGCTTCCTTCTAAAGACCTTGGGCCTTGCTGTGTTCTCCAAGAAAGGAGGTCACAGGGGACAACTGAACAGCTTTCCGTCCTCTGCAAGGCTCACCCACTGGGCTCCCCATTCCCCTCCTGGAGACAGAGCCCTCCCCTCCCCACCCCCAGCCAGGTTCCCCCCAAGGAAGCTGAGAGCCAAACGTGGCCGGGGTAATGGTGACATAGTCTTGTTTTCCTATTTTTGTTATTGTTTCCTATCATTGTTATTGAGAAACACTATTATTATCTTATTTCCCAACCTATTTTAAAAGTATTTGTGAAAGTTTTTGAGCCTTCTGAGGAAGAAACAAAAAAACAACCCAGCCACACCTAATTGACTTTTGTCCTAACTGGCTTTGTGCTTTTCTGTCCAGGCCACACTGCTCTTGGTTTGATTTTGTTGCTTTGCTATTAACTAGCTATGGAGGAGGAGGAACATGGCTCAGAGACTGTGAGCAGTGAACTAGAGATACGAGGCCTGGGAATTGGAGTTCCAGCTCACTCTGCTTGCAGGGCTTCTGCACAAAGCAGTTCAACTGTCTCTCTCCCTGAAAAATGGAAAAAAGTCTAATCGTCCTCGTGGTGGAAGAGTGGTCACAGTTAACACACTACGGACATAAATGCTTCCTGGGGAAACCGGGACCATATGATGATCCCTGGCAGAATAAATAGCAGCTGCCTGGTCATCACCTCTGCTCTCAGCCGGAGACTCTGAAGGCTCCAAGGTGAGCAGAGACCTTGGTTTGAAATCCAGCCTTCACACATCCCAGATCCCCGGTCAGGGATGGTCACCTGTCCCCTGACAAACAAAGAGAAAAGGAAACATATTTATTAAGCCCATGTGTGGGCCTCACTCCCACTTTGCTTGCATTTTTTTTCCATTCAATCTTCTTCATCACTTTATGGGGCTGACATGACCTCTGCTTTCTGGATGAGAACACCAAGGTTCCAAAACCTCACCTGTGGCTACACATTTTCTCAATGGCAGAATCAAACGCAAGACAGTCTTAAAAGCTTGTGAAAGTTTGAGGAATAACAATGTATTAGAGAATAGGGTGCACCCAGTGCAGACTTCCAACTCCCTGCTCTCCGTGAGCCACTGGCTTCTGCTGTTCACGGCTCTGAGTTTTGAACCCCTGTGAACGCCCCTTCTCTGCTAATCCTTTCTGGGTCCCTTTGCCATGTCACCTCCCAGACTGGTTTTCCCTTCACCTATACTAAAGCCCCCGGGGCCTGGGCAGCCCTGGGGACAGCAGTGTGATCCTCCTCCCAGTCGCACCTGACTGCACCTCTTCTCCAGGCTCCAGGATCAAGTGAGACATTGAACAGCCACCAACCAGCAAACTAGGGGATTGGGCCCAGAGAATTCCCCCTTTGCAGTGTTGTCCTGGGGCTGTGTTGGCCCAGAGCCTGACCGACTGCTTCTCTTTCCAGACCAGACTCACAAAGCACCTCCTTCCCACGGACCCCTGGCCCCCGGGCACATCATCCCTGGGTTCCCGTGACACTTAGTACACACCTCCTCTATGATGCCCAGACACATCAGGAGAGAACAAGGTGCAATGGGCTGTTGTTTCCACCAGAGCAGGGACTGCAGCTTATCACTGTCACTGCCACGTGAGGTACTGGCGCCAGACTTTAAGGCAAGGCACATGGCTCCTGGGCACGAGAGGATTTCTCCCAAGCCAGGGACCTCCCCAAGTGTCTTAATCTCTGGAAACTTTAGACTTGGGTTGTTGTGAAGTTAAGAAACACAGTGATTCTGGAGAATATTGTTTTTTCAGATCAATACCTTCCTGCTAGGGGAGAACTAGAAATATGGATGAGTGAAAAACTCACAAAAGAGGTGACCCATAAGCCGACCTAAAGAACATGTAGGATGCAGAGATGCTGAGCTGGGACCGGGCTTGGGGAGGCCACGTGACAGGAGTAAGCAGAGCAAGTGCTCGGAATCTACAGCAATTTAATGAATAAATTTTATTGAGCAGCCATTACATATGCCACCCACCATTGTCACTGTGGGGATAAAGGCGTGGAGAAGACAGACAAGGTCCCTGCCCTCAGAGGGCTCACATTCTAACTGAGAAAGATAAGCAATAAACAGATAAAAATATAACATGATTTCTGATCAGGATAAGTGACAGGAAGCTGATGTGCTAGGGAGACTAAAGGTGAGAATTGCAATTAAGATGACAAGGCCATTAGGAGGTGATGACACTCAGCAGGAAGAGAGTGCTGAGATGCAGCCAGGCTGAGGAAGAGCATGCCCAGAGAGACATCAAGTGCAAAGGCCCTGGGACAGGAACAAGGTTGGCATGTTGGAGGAATTTTTTAAAAAGGCCAGTGCAGCACTAGCAGAGTGGACAAGGAGCAGAGAAGGACAGGGTGAGGCCCGAGGTCATATCTAAGGAGCAGTGACTTGTAGATTTGGACTACAGTTGAAGCAGCAGATGAGCCTGTCAGGCTAATTTGGGACTAAAATTAGAAAACCTCAGACACCAAATTGAGGTGAATAAACATCATTTTCAGGAGCAAGAATAAAGGCATTGAGTGCATGAGCCAGGTCTGCATGGAGGCCCCTTGGGACACCCCCAGATGGTTCTGCTAAAGTAGGGTGACTTTAGAGAGGTCAAGGGCACTGGTTCCAGAGCACCAAGGCAGCTAGGCAAAGTTTTACGTGTAAAACGTGTCGGGCACGTTTTACTACAGAATGTCTGAGCAGAAAGTCACCTGTTCATCCTCCTCAATGAAGGAAGAATGAAGCCAGAGGAGCAAACTAGGGGAGAGTAGGAGGTGTAAACAGTGTTTATCAAAACCTGGTTCTCCACTAACAAGTATGCAGGAATGAGGCCTGTGTGCTGTGAACGCCAGTCATTCACTGTGGAGGCCACCTGTTAACACAGAGGCACCGCGGGACAGAGGCAGTGTGGAACGCTGAGCCAGCACCTGCAAGGAAGTCGCCCTGGAAAATCACCCAGATCCCCGGTAGCTTTGCAAGAGAGGGAAGTATACGCTGCTTGTGTTAAGTCCCTGAGCTGTTGGAAACTGTTCGGTATGGCAGGATAACCTAACCTGTAATGACTAATACAGAACACAGGCAGAGTGACCCAACCTGCTGTGACTAATAAGGCTCCAGCTCAGAAAGTTCTCAGAGTTTTTAGCGTGTGTGTGTGTCTGTGTGTGTGTGTGTTGTGTGTGTGCCCGTGTGTGTGTGTGTGTGTGTGTGTGTGTGCAGGGTTGCATATGTACAACTGCATGTGTGTATGAGTAGGGTTGCATATGTACGGCTGCGTGTGTATGTGTGTGTGTGTGTGTGTATGTGTGTAGGTTTGCATATGTACAATTGCATGTGTGTGTGTTTGTGAGCAGGGCTGCATATGTACAACTGCGTGTGTGTGTGAGCAGGGTTGCATATATACAACTGCGCGTGTGTGCAGGGTTGCGTGTGTGCAGAGTTGCATGTGTACAGCTGCACGTGTCCACAGCTGGGGGCCCGTGCCTGTCTAGGTGAGCACTGCCATGCTGCCAGGAGGGCTGCAACGCCCTCACTGCTGCTCCCTGACACTCTGGCCGAGCCTGGACAGCCTCTGGGGAACGTATCAGAGCCACCTGCGGGTACCCCCAATTCTGTGATCACAGCCTGCAGAGTTGGGGCCTGGAACCAAAAGCGGGTGCCACACATCCTGCTGGTCCCAGAGCACTCTGTGGGGTGCCGTGAGTCCCTCATTTCAAAGGGCTCCTGCCAACCATTTCCATCCTTCTAAGACCCCGTGTTCCCTGAGAGCCGGGGACTGGAGGCACGGCCCACTTCCTCAGGGGCTGCCCAGCAGGCTAGAAGCAGCAGTGCTGAAAATCCAGGGATCCAACGCCTCTCCTAGAGGACAGGAAAGGCACCCCCACTTCCCTGATGAAGAAAACAAGGCTCCTTCCACAGGCGAAGGGGCTGAGTCCCAACAGCTTGCGAGAGGAGGAGGTGGCGAGAGCCATCTCGGGTGCCCCTTCTCACATACCTTCTTGGACTGGTACCAGTTAGCCAAGAAAAATAAATAATGCTAAATTTTCTACTTCTCTGAAAGCATTTTCAGCCACCCCCTGCACAATGCCAATAAGAGGAGAAGAAGAAAAGAAATCATTCCATCAATAGTGCTGGCTTCTTGGGTACAATTCTAATTAAAGTTAGTCTGCCAGGGGGCCTTCTGGAAAGGGCTAAAAATAAACTAGGGGCATTTTTAGATTGGGGGAAGAGAGTGGGGGGCGGCTGCGGAGTGGGGGCGTGGGTGTGGGCCCAGCAGGGTCCCAGCCTCCGAGGAGAGGAGGCTGGCTGTGACTGTCAGCACAGGGAAGACCTGCGCCTAGCCTCTCCCTGTGTTCATTTCTCTTTGCCTTCCCCTTTGAATAATGTGTTTTCGCTGCTACTTCCATCTCAGCCCCTGCTCTCCGCATTAACATGTATATTGCTTGGTTAAGGGCTATCTGGCCGGTTGGTTCTAAATAACTGGAAAATGACAGGAAGGTGGTGGGGACAGGATGAATGAGGGGCTCGTCAAAAGCTCCTGACCGCCTTTGTCATTTATAAACAAGTGCCCAACCGAGTTCCGCGATTGCAATTGCCACTGCGCTGCTCTCCTAAATCGGGTGGGCTAGAGCCCGCCTGGGCTTGTCTCCTGGAACCCTCCATCCCCAGGCCCAGCCCCTGACCATGTAGCCCTGAATCCACTCCCGCCCTCAGTTTGCACTTACCCTGGGCACTGTGGGTCACAGCCACCGACCCCAGGGAGCTTACAGCCTCCAGAGACAGACACTGATCACAATTCGTGCTTGGTGCATTAAGTGCCCGGACAGGGCATGGGCAGGGCAGGGTGCTCTAAGAGCACAGACAAGGGGCACTTCTCCCAGAAGGGTCCTGATCCAGGAAGGCTTCCTGGAAGAAGTGGCCCCTGATTGGAATGTGGATAAACAAATAAGTGTTAGCCCCATGAATTAGTAATTCAGGTCCATGATCCCTTCACTGCAGGGACCACTGCATCACACCATTTAATTCCCCTCATGGCATTTTCCACTCACACATACATACCTACATCCACAAACAAATACATAAATCCAAAATACGGACGTATTTTGGTTATTTGTTCTCTTTCTAAGTGTGTCTCTCTCCACTACATTGTATACTCCAAGGGACCAAAACACTGTGTCTTGTTGACTGTTACAACTTCAGCAAGGAGCGCTATGTCTGGCATATGAAGAGAACACAACACTATTTGCCAAATTAAAAGATGGACGGACGTATGCGAGAGGGTGTTTGAGGCAGAGAGACCAGCATCTGCAGAAGCGTGAGTCGTGAGACCAGGTGGGCTCTGGAAGACCCCCAAAGCTGGCAAGTCTGGAGCGCTGGATCCCTGAGGGACCCGCAAGAGATGAAACGATTGGGATAGACTCGGGCCAGACCTCGTGAGCTATTTTAGGGAGGTCAGAGTGTAACTGCAGGGCAATGGGTGCCACTGAAGGAATTGTAGCAGGGGAGTGTCGCGATGGGTCTGCCCTTTAGAAAGATTGCACTCATGGGAAAGAGGGAGACAGGCGGGAGGGCTGTGTGGCAGCTGGGAAACTAGCCGAGAGCCGGTTAGCTAGAGTCCAGGACAGAGAAGCCGAGTGCAGGATCGTGCCTGCTGCTCTCAGCTTGAACAGCTGCCCAGCAGTGGGCTGCGCAGCAGAACCTGGCCCCTGGGCTGGCTGGACTCGCTGAGATCCCGGGCAAGTTACAGATCCTGGCTGCTCCTTGGAAACACTCTGTAAGGAGTGAGAGCAGGGACGCAGAAATGAACAATTCCCAGTTGGGCGCAAAGTGCCTGGCGCACTTGTCCCTGAGCTTCACCTCTGACCCGGCTTCCCATGCTACTGCGCTCTGGGGTAAAACTAACGGCAACAGCCTACAGTCACAGGGCACTCCTTCTAGACCAGGGACATGTCCCAGGCATCTGAGACGTGTTCTTTAATCTTCACAACATGCTCTTGAAAGCTCCTGGCCCCACAGGCAGCGCTTGGCATCTAAGAATCACACCGCTGCTGTTTCCTCACATTCTCACTAACGTCATTAAGCCAGTCATCATCGATCCTTAGAACAGACATGCGTGGTAAACAGGACAGATGTTATCAAAGCATCACAGATATGGAAACTGGGGTTAAAAGGACACGTGACGTTCTCAACGGCCCACAGATAACAAGGGGCAGAGTAAGTGTAGAATCCAGTGTATGTGGTTTGGTGTGAGCATCCCTGAGAAGCAAGATTGAAAGGCAGTTGCCACAGAAGATGTTGAAACATACATGGTGGGTGATAAGGAAAGCATCACTTCTCCCAAGAGCCTTTGTTGTTTACGGGAAGAGGATTGAACAAAGCCCTTGGGGTTGGCTTCCCACCCCTGGCCCCTAGGGCACACGAGAGCTGGAAGATTCCCAGAGACCTGGCTTGTTGGAGCAGGGACAGGAAAAAGCCTTAAGTGGTCCCCAAGGCTGTGTGCCTGGGCAGTGACCAAGCATCAGACACGTGGTGTGTCCCACAATAGGTGCCACCGCTGGCACTGCAGACATCATGACGGACCACGGAGACACCCTTCACATTCTAGGCTGGATGACACTAAACACTGTGCCTTTGCACAAGGCTGGGCCCTCCTGGCAGGCTCTTGAGAAGAAAAGAATTGAGGAGGGGTCTCTTTGATGAGGCTCAGAAATTCAGTGCAATAAGCACCAACGAGCCTCAACCCAGGGAAGTGGGGCGATCACCCCATTTGACAAGGAAGAGCAGTGTGGCCCATCGAGGCAAAGCAGCCTGTCTCTCCAGGACTCGCCGAGGGGGAGCTGCCTCCCCAGAGCACCTTGCGCTCTGTCCTGTGCTGCCTGTTGTTGGTGCCATGCAGACAGCAGGCGGGCATTCATGCATTTGGAAGAGGATTAGCGTCAGCATTTAACCTGAAGCCCAGAGGCTCAAGGGAAAATGTTTTACAGGCAGCAATGGCTCTTTGGGGAAACCAGGGAGGGCAGTGGCCAGGCCAGTGTCTCTGCCTCTCACAGCATTGTCGTGCAAGCCGTGCCGTGCACCCCAGGTCCTGAGATCGGAACAAGCCACGGTCAGAAATAGTTCATCCTCTGGACCGTATCAGGGGAGGAAGGAGAAATATTCAGGTCCAGATCTCGGCTCCAGGCACATGGAAGGGGTAAAATAAGTCGTGGAAGGAAGGAATGAGCTAATCTAGGGACTCAGAATCCCAGCAGTGATGAGACTGGAAGAACATGGACTCTGGAGTCAGAATAACTTGGAATTCAATTGTGGCTCATCCTATACTATTCATAGCTGTGTGACTTTGGGTAAGTCCCTCAACCTCTCTGAATCCCCACTTTCTCATCTGCAAGCAGAGGCTGAATAAGAATTTACTTCATGTGTCTATGAAGCGTACTGGAGAGACACTATAGGCAATGCCTGTCCCAGTGCCCGGCCTGTGTCAAAAGTTGCCTTTCTTTTGTAGCCCCAGATTCACTCTCATAAGAAATATGAGAAATATGTGCAGTTATCCTGTTTGTTAAATGAGTAAGTGAGCAAATAAGATCATCAAAGCCCAGTCATGGTTTCAGCCACAGCCATTCTGGAAACCTAGAGATCTTTCTTAGCTGTTTACTTTGTTTGTTTGAGACAGAGTCCTGCTCTGTTGTCTGGGCTAGAGTGCCGTGGCATCAGCCTAGCTCACAGCAACTCCTGGGCTCAAACCATAGTCCTACCTCAGCCTCCTGAGTAGCTGGAACTACAGGCACACCACAACACCCAGCCAATTTTTTTCTATTTTTACTAGAGACAGGGTCTCACTATGTTGCTCAGGTTGGTCTTGAACTCCTGAGTTCAAGCGATCCTCCCACCTCAGCGTCCCAGAGTGCTGGGATGACAGGCATGAGCCACCATGCCCAGCCTTTCTTAGCTGTTTAAATAAAGTTGTCTATACAACCAAAAGACCTCCCACATTCTCCTCTAACTTTATCTCTCTACTTCCTCCTCCAGAATCAGGCACCTCCCACCTCCCACAGCCAGCCACGTCCCAAGCTCAAAAATGTAATTAGAAAAAATAATTTTTGCAGCAGCTCATCTATAACCCGCCCTAAAGCCCTTCCTTGGTGGAAGGAGGCAGTCCATCAGGGGCTGTGAGCGATGGGCCAACCAGCAGACCACGGCGGGGAGGACGCCCCGCTCCCATCCCTCATCCCTTCTCCCTCGATAACCCTGCAGACCGCACGGCAGTGCACAATGGCCCCTCCAGGCCTGCAGGCGGGCGCCAGCTCTTCATCAACCTCAGCGCTGTTTCAACTGCACGCACCACCCCACTCCCTTGCAGTTCCCAGGGGCACAGCCTTCCGCAAAGCCTGCTGGGAAAACCCCTGTGTGTTAGGCCTGCCATCAGGTGTAACAGGGATGACAGGTGACCTCTTATCCAACTGCCCCCCACCCCAAACACCTGGAAAACTATATAGATGCATAATCCCAATCACAATCTCAAAATGAGGCACTGACATGTGAGCCCTAAGAGCCAAAAAGTCAGTGGTCATTAAAACCGCTCTTATGCCAAACTCTATTTTCAATAAATCAACCAAGGACTTACGCTATATGTGATGAGAAACACCAAAGGAAAAAAAAATTAGCAGTATATTCTTTATATTATTTTGACTTTGTGGAATGTTTCGCCCCTATCAAATTGTTTTTCTATCCACTATCTCCTGAGTCAGGCAGGCAGGAACTACTATCACCATTTCACAGATGGAGAATCTGAGACACAGGTTAAGCCTCTTCCCGTTTTTATACCGTTTATACCCTCCCTATGTTCAGAAAGGATTTTCCGTGGCTTAAAATAAAACGATATTTACATAATGACTAGCATTTGAAGTTTCGCTGTAGAAACATTTCCACATTTGGTCAAAAACTACTTGCAGAACACATGTTATGACAACTGAAGTACTTCAATTTATGAAGAAAATCACCATTTGCAGGTTTTATTTGCTCAATAAAGTTATATTGAACATTTAAAGAAACATAACTACTGTACTTGTATACATGTGACTATAAAATAAAGATGTAAAAGGAATCAGAAATCATCTGGCAAAGGAGGTGATGTTGTGCCAAGAATGAGAAATAAGTTCTTCCCTATAACTAGTCTTAAACTGGCCTCTGGGCTTCCTAGTGGGCAAAGTAAAAAAGGGAACACACAGTGTTGCAAGCTCTTACTGTCAGATGAAAGACAGAGAATAGAAGAAACAACTGTTTCCTAGCATTGAGTTCTAAACAAAACTTGTCAGTGGAGTGATACAAAAATGGAATTAAGATATTAGGTTATATCTGCAGCAATGACCATCAAAGGATACAGAAATGTCCTTCATACCAACACTTGTCATTTGAATGTTAAATTAGATGCAGTGCCCTGCCCCCAGGACAAACATCTCATAGAGATCTCCTGGATTTTTTGATCCCCTGTAGCTATTGGATGAACTCTTCCCCCTTCCTCAACTCATAGTTTTTCAAGAGTGGTACACATTCCTAGTTTCCACATCACATCTTCTATTCACTCCTTAATTCATGAAGCTAAACTTCTGCCCCATCTCTCACCTAAAGATAGTCTCCAAAACGACTTCCTGGTCACCATCCATGGGCCTGTTTATGACTTTTTATCCGTCTGCAGATCTTAGCTCAGGCACTATAACAAAATACCAGAGACCAAGTGGCTTAAACAACAGACATCTATTTTCTCACTGTTCTGGAGTCTGGGAAGTCCAAGATCAAAGTGCCAGCCAGTTTGGTTCCTGGTGAAGGCCTGCTTCCTGGCTCACAAGGCCAACATTGTCCCTGGGTCCCCATTTGGCTGAGGTGGGGTGAGTGGGGTGAGGGGAGAGCTTTGGTCTCTTCTTATAAGGACACTAATCCCATCACGAGAACTCCACCCTCATCTAAACCTCATCGCTTCCCAAAGGCCCTACCTCTAAATACCATCACATTAGGGGCCAGAGCTTCAACATACGAATTTGGGGGAAACACGAACATTCAGCCAGTAACACTGGGACTTTGAGTTTCATCGACACTTCCCTGTCCTCGGTTCTGGGAGGCTGCACTGGCCCTGGTTCTCGCCTCCTGGTACCTTGTGGCTGTTCGTTCTCCGACTCCTCAAGGGGCTTCCGCTTTGCCTTTCGATGGCCTGAGGCCCCTGGACTCCTTCTCCCTGGGGGAGCGCAGGTGCTCTCAGAGCGCGGACCACCACTCCACGATGAGGGGCTCCAAATCTCCACCTCCAGCCGACTCTCCTCCCTCACTCCCCCATCAGACGCGTCCACACACTGATGCCTGCTGGACATCTCCACCCAAGCCCCCGAGTCTCTGACTCAGCCTTCCCGAATGACAAATGACGTGCCCCCGCTCTGTCTCCCCTGCCCCCGCATATCCCGGCTCCTCCCAGAGGCTCTGGCTCAGTCTGGGCCGCAGAGCCAGCCAGCAATTCCTCCTACTTTACTCCCTAAACATTTTTCAAATGTGTCCTCTTCTCCCCATCTCTTCTCCTCTGGGACGACTGCCACAGCCTCCCAATCCATCTCCTGGCCTCCCTCAAGTATATCCCTTAAATTCATGCTAGAAAAAAAACACAAATCGGAACATACACCTCCTTCCTCTGTTTAAAAATTTAAAATGATTCCTCATCGCTTACAAGATAAATTCCCAGCCTGCCTACCAGGGCCTGGGAAACCCTCCGTGGTCCATCCCAAACTCATCTCGAAGCGCTCCCCGCCCAGAGTGCAGCAGCAATAAATCCACCCAAACGCCATCTCCAGCCACAGGCCACGCAGCTTCAAGCTGGTCGCCTTTGCTTAAGCGACTCCTCCACCTGCTTTTCTCGTTTCTTCCAGCAGCATCTCTGACTCAGGTCGCTGCCCCTTCTCAGGAAACTTCCTGTCTCAATAACTGCGCGAGCACAGTGCCTTAGTTTTGCTTGTTCTAGTCTGTCTCCCCAGACACATAAGGAATATCTGCACCAAACTGACCCCGATTCATCCCTGAAGCCCCTCACCTCTGGCCAGACACTAGATACAGAGCTCACACCCAAAATGTTCGATGAATAAATGAATGCGGGAATGCATGAAGGAATGGTTTCTCTATAGAATTGGGACCGGAATCCGGATCTCCTTCATCCTACATCAAAACCCTTTCTCTCCTACCCTCTGCCTTACCGTCCTTAGGGCCATATTCTCTCTCTTCAATTCGTGCAGGAGAAGGGGAGGGTGATGTACAGTGATCTGAGAAGCTGATCAGGGCATGGACCATTTCCCCAGCCTAAGCAGTGTCCCCAGAGGAAGACAACAAGGTCAGCAGGGAGTGGGACGATACAAGGGCCAGGCCAGGACTCCAGGGACAGGGAAAACATGTAAAAGATGGCGCTGGGGGCTTTTAAAGGAAGGGAAGAGGGCAGAGCTCCAAGGAGTGGGTAAGTTGTCTAGGAGACGAGCCTTCAGAGGAGTTGAAGAGCGAAGCCGTAAGGAAGACCTGAAAGACACGACCAGGTTGGAGCAGGACAAGGATGCTCTAAGGAGGGAACGAAGGCACAGCAGGGGGTCTGAGGACAAGCGGTCCAGGGACAGAGCTCGAGCCCAGCCAGGCCGCCAGGTGACTCGCAGAGCCAGGGAGATGCATGGTCAGGAAGGTCTCAGGGAGGGCAAGGAGTCGCCCTTCCTTCCACCCATCTCCCTTCTTTTCTTTCTTCTCCTTCTCCTTTGTCTTCTGTTTCTCAGGGAAAATGCAGTCAAGCTTAATTGTTTCCTCTGCCCAGCTTCAGTAACAAAATTACACCCACAATTCACCAACTCTGAGAGCATCTTTGCTCTTTAAAGCGTGTGCAGCTGGGGACCCTGCATGGGCACTGAAGGGATAGTGGGGGCCCCTCACTCTGATGCTGGCCCCCATCTCTCTGCCTTTCTAGGAGGTTCCTTCCACCAGGCCACCAGCCAGCCAGAAAGCTTCTCAGGGCTCAAAAGTGGAGAGTTAATCTTGGGCCAGAGAGACACCTGGTGGGCTAGGTCAAAAACGGGAAAACGCCTCCCCTTTCTTTGATGACAATGACATCAGTCCAAACCCAGGAGACCTGCAATTCAGTCTCGGTTTTTCCAATAACTCCTTGTGGTTTAAGGGTCCTTCGCCTTCCCGTGGAGATGAAGTTACTAGCGCACACCTTGACGTCACCATGCTGTGAACGAGACCCGTAAACGCTCATATTCCTCAGGGATGATCACAGTGGCTAGTGTGATCCTTGTCATTTTCGAGTCCCAGGAAAGGACACTATGTGAACGAGGTGGGCTCAGCGGGACTGGGTTCGACTCCTGCCTCCACTTATGGATTTGGTGATTCGGGGGACACTACTTAACCTTTCTGAGCTCTTTCTCAAATGCTTGTTCTCAGGGTAAACCCTTGATGGATACTTTTTTGAGGCGCTTCGTGTCATATCTCACTGTCCCCTGTTTCCTTTCCACAAAGCGACTCAGTCAATGCACAGCCAAGATGGACCTGCCCAAGTCTCTCTCGGTGAGAGCAGAACATCTGGGCCACTGGTGGAGGGAGATTCTCAGGGCCACGGCCACTCGTTTGGCCTCCAGCAGGTGCCAGACACAGTGCGTGGGTCCCATTAAAGGAGCTCAGTTTCCTTAATGCCTGGACCATGGCCAACTTATGGAAGTAATAATGATGATACGATGCTGTATTAATAGCATATTTCATGCATGTAATATGCACCAGGCTCTGTACTAAATATTATATATATTATGTCATTTAATACTGCAAAAGCACCCTGGGAAGGGGTACTCCTATTATCTCCATTTCTTATAGAAGGAAATTAAGGCACAAGAGGTAATAAGTCATGTGCCCAACGCTTGTAGCTCTGACTCGGGTGGTGCAAAGGCAATATATGTAACCAAAGCATTTGTACCCCTGTGATATTCAGAAATAAAAAATAAAATAAAATAATGTGCCCAAGGTCACACATCTAAAATGTGTCGGCGATAGACTGTGAACCTCAGCAGTCAAGTTTCATACCTATGCTCTTAACCACTGTACTTTGTGGGCCAGGCTGGAGTGGAACAAGAATCTGAGAATCTTTGAAAAGCTGAAGTTCCCAGGGTTTCAGTGGCAGTGGACACTCTCTGCTTGGGACCACCCGAGGACCCATTCCTTACGGTCTCTGTTAGCAGAGCCCCCCGGCCCTCTAGAGAACTGCTCCACCCCTGCCCGGTTCATTCCACCTTGGTAGAGCTGCCAGACAGGGTTCCCCATGCCCTGGGGCTTGGATTGTGACCCAGACTAGACTAATCAGGTTTTTTTCTGGACTTTTCACAAATTAGAGGTGAAGAAATTGCGCTTTCTTTCTCCTTGAATTTCCAAGTGTAAGGATATTGCTCCAGCATCACCCAGGGCCAGGTCCTTAATCAAATGCAGGAACATAAGACAAGAGAGTCAACACAGAGATGGAAACTGACCTGACAGATGACACGAGAGGGACAGAAACTTTGAGAACGAGGGTGGGAAATTTTCTGGCTGGCTGTGTCTTATACCATCTCTATTCCTGATTATCTGGTTGATTTTGTTTTTTCCTTAAGCTAGTATGAATTGGATTTCTGTGACTTGAGACTGAAAGTGTCGTGACTGATGTGTCAACCCTCCTAGGAGATTTTAGAGGAGATCCCATACCCTCCCCCTCCTGTCCTAGCACCTCTTAGAAGCATATTAGAACAGAACCCTAACTTTTTATGTCTATGGCTATTCAGGTTCTGCAACACCTTTTTATAGAACTGAGGTTAAGAGAATCTGCCCTTGGTCCTAACAATGACCTTGTTGATTACGGGAATCTTATTATCACGGACTTAGGGGATGCTAGCTATGTGTTAGCATGTTCTAGCTCATGTAATTCCCATCACGGTCCCATGTGAGAGAGCCTAGCACTATCCCCATTAGACAGATGAAGAAAGTGAGGCACAGGGAGGGTTAAGGAACAGCAGGCAAGTGGCTCAGCTAAGGTTAGAACTCAGACCTGTGTGACTCTTAGAGTCCCGACACTTACACTCAGACATCTCCCAGGTGGCATCCGAACATAAGGCCACACAAAGCTTGTGACAAACACAGCCCCTGTGAAAGGGAATACAAAAAACCAGAGCTGAGCAAGCAGGTCAGCTGCCACCTCCTGATGGTCAAAGGAAGGGGATATAAAAGCTCAAAGAAAATCAGCTTCCAAAAACAAAGCGCAGGAACATAAACAGCACAATAAGCCTTAGGAAAAGACTGTATTTTAGAAAACCTGTTATTTAAAAAGTTGTCATTTCAGAAATTCAAATGTCCCATTGTGGGCTCTCAGCTCCGTCTCAGATCTCTGCGATGAAATGGACAAAGAGCAATGCCATCAAACAGTGTCCCCAGTCTAGCTGTCTATGGACGCCCCGCTCCAAGAGGTTTGAGCACTCAGACCTTCAGCATCTTCACTGTTAAATCGAAATGGTGTTCCCAAGCCGGGGGGTGGGTGGGAGTCACGGAGGTGGGAAGGGAAGTCCTCCGAGAGCCCCATATGACGGATGGGACATTTCCTGGGTGGACAGACGACATCCCTCCTTTACTGTGCTCTCTTTCCCCGCCACACACACCCCGACCTCCACACGCTGCCCCTGTCGCGGCGTGGTCTCTCCACTCCTGTGACCGCACTTCCGCAAGTCGGAGGCCTCCCTCGCCCCCGTGACTGCTGACTGGCGGCGGAAGGCACCATCTGTTCTCGCAGCCATCCAGACAGCCATCAGAGCCTCTGCGCTTCGGCAGCGGGAGGCGGAAGCAAGAGTGAGGACACGCTCCCCGGCAAGACCCTGGAGTGTCTCCTCCGTTCTCCATCTGCCAGTCTGCCAGGCAGCCCACGCCGAAACGCTGCAATTAGCCATCAAGGACACCCCCTTCCCCAACGCTGCTCAGGGGAGGAGCAGGCAAGATCTTTAGGGTCACTTCATGAGATTCTAAAGCTTTTGCCATCAGGTAAAACCTACCACCCTTCTTTGTTGCATTTATTTCTAACCCTTCTTCCGATTTTCCTAGAGCCTTCCTCCTGGTGACTTTATATTTGATCCCTTAAACAGCCTAGCTTCTCAGCAGCAGGACAGCATCTTCGGTAACCAGCTCAATAATCATCTCAGCCTGACCTCAGCCAACCACTCCGTGTCCACAACCGGGGTCTTGTCATCACCACCCCCATTATCATATCCTGAGATCAAACATCCAACTCTGACCATCACCTCCAAAACCCCAGTTCGCTCTCTCTGATGCCTCTAGTCCAACAATTTCGACCCTCCAGAACTTCCCAGTCATCGACCCTATGTGTTCTGGCCATCACACCATTTATGCTTTCATTCTACGGTCCCTTATTAAAATCACTCCCTTGCACAAATTATCAACTCCTTTGTCCTCCTCTTTCCATCCTGGAGCCATCTTGCAAGCCTCAAATCTTTAGTTAAATCCGACTCTCCACCTACCTCATACCTGCATCAGGATGAACGGAAATGATGAAAAACGCGCAGACACCTCGAGCAGTCTTACCTTAAATCCATGACCGCAAACCTCGGCGGGGTGGCCTTCCTTCTACGTCTTCCTGCTCCGTTCACGCTGTGACTCTGCGGTGACCATCTAACAGCTTGTCACTACTCGATTCTCCAACAGCCCTTTCCGCGTCTTCGCTCTCAGACGAGGGTCTGTTTCACCGAGAACCTGGAAGCAATCAGAGAAATTCTTTCTCTTCCAACAATCCCAGGTCCCAGCCCCTGTGCCAACAGCCTTTGCCTTTTCTTCTGTCACAGAGAACAAACTCTGACTGTGCCCAGTGAAGGTCAGCCCTTCCTCTTGTCCAAAGGATCCTGTTGCCTTTCACCTGCACGGTTTTATTCTTGTAACTACTCTCTCTCTTCCTGCTTCAATTTCTTGCTCTCTCTCTAGATCAGTATATCACACACAAACATGCTGAAATAACACCTATCTTAACAACAACAAAAAATAATTCTCACTTGACCCCAGGTCCCTCTCTAGCTACTGCCCTATGCCCTTGCTCCCTTAGTAGTAAAATTCCCGGGGTTTTCTGAAAGTCTTATCTTGACTAATTCACCTTCCATTTTCTCTTGAACTCTCTTTGTGGGAGAGTGTAATATTGTTTCCAGTTACCGGCTCCCCTTCCTTTGCAGAAGGATTATGTGTCTCTGGTGCCTTTCTGCAGGGGGAGCACACCTCCCACCCCATCAGCAGGCTTGGCCACGTGGCTGGCGTGGTCCAAGAGAATCAGAGCAGAGCTGACATGGACCACGTTTGAGTAGAAGCTTTACGAGGCCTGTCCGGTGCCCACCAGCAATTCTGCTCTTCCCCTGGCCCCAAGAACAGCAACCCTAGAATAAAGCTACTCCTTCAGCCAGGGCTTCAAAATGAGAAGTTACAAGGAACAGAACTGTAGCTGACACACAGCAACAGGCGACAGGAACAACACAGCAACAGCAACGAAACAGCGCTGTTCTGCAAGCCTTCCAGAGTTGGTGTTGATCGTTCCTGCAGCCTTACCGAGCAAACGCTGACTTTCCCAACAGGCTTTGTTGTCCCTATCACTCTATGGAAAGACATCACGTGTCAAAAGCACTTGTATGTTATCAAACCCAGTGATCAACTATTGATCCCCTCTCCTTACTGAATCCGCAGATGGCATTCAATACCGTTGATGACACCTCTTACAGGAAACACTGCCATTTCTTGGTAACTGGAAACCCACTTTTTCCTGACTTTCCTCCCACTTTCATGGCCCCTTTGTCAGTCTCCTTTGCTGGCCCTTTCTCTTCTTTGTAAGATCTAAATGTTGAAGTCATACCTGTTCTCTACCATTGTTTCCCTAGGTGATCTCCTCCATCTGTGGCTGAGATTCCAAAATTAATATGTCCAGCCCCTGTACCTCCCCTGAACTCCAGGCTTGAGTATCTCATTTCTGACTCAGCATCTCCACTTGCGCATCCAAACCAGGCCTCTTAATTACCTCCCCGACAACTACCACTAACGCACCTGCTCTCTGCCACTCTTTCATTTCAGCAAATGGCACCACTGCCACTGCATGCCCAATGGCTCAGGCCAGAGCCCTTGGTGTCACCTTGGTGTCTTCTCTCTCTCTCACACCCCACATCCAAGCCTTCCAAACTCTTGCCCTTGCACCAGTACCTCTCTCACCTACTCCCAGACTCTCCCCTTCCTGGACTGTTGCGATCGTCTCCATTCTGACCCGTCCTCCTCCTACCCCAACCATCCCTCACTCCTGCCGCAAGCTGAGTATCCAGAATGGTCCATTGTTCTAAAAAATCTAACCTTATCCCATTATTGCCCTGGCTCAAATACCTGCAACGGTTCCCCATAATTCTTCCAGCAAAAGCCAAAGCCATTATGGACTCCAAGGCCCTACCAGATCCAGCCTCTGGCTTCTTTCCAGCTGTTTTCTGTCACTTTCCCGTTTGCTTATGTTCCCCATTCACAGCAGCCTTGTTCATATTCCTCATAGTCTGTGCCCACCTCAGGGCCTTTGCACCTACTTGTCCCTCTGCCTAGAGCACTATCTTTTCTTTGGTATCCTCAGACTGGCTTCCTCGTTTCACTCAGGTTTTGCCCAAATGTCATCTCTTCTTACCCATTGTACCTAACTAGCCACCTCCTCTCTATTTTATTTTATTCCCTGACCTCTGTGCATCCCAGCCCTTAGCATTCATAGGAGACAGCATGGATTAGCCATTAAGAGCAGGCTCCCGGCTTTAGCAATTAACTCCTCTGCGCGTCAATTTCCCCATTTCCCCATCTGTAAAACAGAGATCAGAGTGATAGCACTCAGCCTAACACAGTTTACACACGTCAATACCTGCAAAACGCTTACAAAGAAACATGGCAGGATGCAATGGCTATTGGCTATTTCCAGCTGACACTGAGTTCTCTAAATGTGCATCGTCTGTCTTCCCCACCAGAGCAGAAACTGTGTGTTTGTGGTCCACGACGTGGATTCCCAGTACATGGGAGGTGACGATGCTGTCCTCTGACACTGGTCTTAAGAACCTGCACTTCACTTTGTGCCCTAGCTTTTAAAAGATCATATTTAAATTGGATTTTATTAAGTCTGATTCAATCCATGCTCCCTTAATCCCAGCATCACTTTATCATTATTTCGAATTGATCTTTAATTGATAATTTACTAAGTTTCCTCCCTCTCTCTCCCTCACTAGAAAGTAAGATAAGATCAGGGAAACTGAAAGCTGAAGATCCCCTACTTGAAAACAATGATTCCCTAATTTGTCTGTCTATGAAAATTTCAATCTCCACCTATAATATTTACACAAAATGGATTATCCCACCATTTGGGCTAATATCGTGTAACTTAGCCGGGGTTACTAAAAGTAAATGCCCCGTTCAGATGATCACTTGTGACTTCCTAAATCTTTTGTTGATGTCCTGTACCCCAATTATTATAAATAATACTAACCCCTCATATAGCATGTAGGTGTGTGCAAAAGCAATCTTTGCCAACCATTATTTTATTTCATCTTCAGTACTACTCTAGAAGGCAAGAAGAGGCCTTTGTCATCAGACACAATTCACAGAGAGGGAAAAGGTCCTGCCCTGGGTCAGCTGCACCAGGAAAGGAAAGGTCTACACAGCCGGCCCCAAATGCAAGCTCCCCAAAGACAGGGGCCACAGGCAAGCTCACGGTGTCCTATGGTCTGCATCTGGGGTTTGCTGCTCTTGCTCATGGTGCCCTAGCCCCAGGGGCTATTAAATTCTGAAAGGACCCCAGAAACCATTCTGGCTACCAGCCTCTGCTTTTCCATATGAGGAACCTGTGTCTATTAGCTGAGGTCATGCCAGTTGTTGTAATGGATGAACCCTCAAATCCCAGCGACCTCCCACAATGAAATTGTATTTCTCACAGTGGTAGTGCAGCTCCTACCACCTGTGTGTCTACCATCTTAGAGCACATGGCTTCTAGGGCTGCTTTGGAAGAGGAAGAAACATGAGGAAGGTCACAGGCGAGAGGTTCGCACCAGCCAGGCCTGGAAACCACATGCATCACTTCCACCCACATCTCATTGGCCAACACTCAGTTATGTGACCACCCCTAACTTCAGAGGGGCTAGGAAGTACAGTCTAGCAGTTAACCCAGAAGGTGAACAGCAAGCTGGTGTCAGCCATGCCAAGCAAGTCATCTAGCCTACTTGATCACCACCCACCCCGTCTCCCATCTACAAGTAGCAAGCTGAGCTCCCAAGAAAGACTTCTGTTTCTAGATACAAACACCTTCTACGTAAGTTATGTTCATCTCTCTCTCCTGTTGTCCTCTGTATCCTAGCCTTCATTGAACAAATTCTCTATTGTTTCTAATTTCACATTTCCCTTGATTTTTATTCTCTGAGCTATGAAAAAGAAGAAAGACAAAGGAAACATTAGCTGTCAGTTATCCAGGTGAAAAGACACCGGAGAGGAGAGACTGCAAGTAATAGAAAAGTTGTCGTGGTAGAGGCTTCCTAGCATCCTCCTCCCAGCTTTACTCAGATGTTTCTCTCGCTGATCCCAGGAACAGACTATCAGAACTGAGAGGGCCTCAGAAACAGCTAGAACAGAGGAAAGAATATGCCACTGTTATTCGTCTATCATGGAACCTTGACCAACACCCCTGGGCCTCCCAGCTAAAAAAATGAGATAATGCCTCACCCCAGGTTGTTATCAAAATTAGAGGTGATAAGGTCTACAAAATCACCTGGCCCAATGCCTGGAACATAGTAGGTACTCAATCCATGCTAGTTAGCTTTGCAATCTGAACCGAGTTCAAGGCTGTCATGTTATAGGCTGTTTTGCACCCCCTCCCAAGTGAGATTAATTAAGTGCCTAGGTAAGGCCTTTGATATGTTAAATGACCCAAGTGCTGCGTGTTGGAAGCCACAATCACCTGGAGAGATCTGGGAGCTGCCTCCTGGCCATGAGAACAGAGGCCAGACCTACAAACTGATTTCACATGCTTGTTTCTTGTGCTCGAATCAGCAGCCTCCTGGGGTC
The DNA here is from genome assembly GCF_041146395.1 of Eulemur rufifrons. Classification (NCBI taxonomy): domain Eukaryota; kingdom Metazoa; phylum Chordata; class Mammalia; order Primates; family Lemuridae; genus Eulemur; species Eulemur rufifrons. Next base: position 9,928,515 of record NC_090994.1, read on the forward strand.
TGCTCCCTGCCCCCACTGTTCCCCCCTCTTCTCATCCTGCCCTCGGTATATCAGACTCAAGGCCAGGAAGGGCCGCCCCGGATAGCACCACCAGCCCCAGTGTGAATCCCACCCCAAGCACAGATAAAGTCTCACTTGCACTTCCATTTCCTTGCTACGGCACTTTGGACATTCAATAAATGGTAGCTGGTATGATTCTTATTATCACTATTATTGAGGGTTTTTTATTATTTGCAGGGCACACAGATGTTACCACCCTCAGAGGTTCTCCACTGCCTCTGGAAAACACAAAAATGCATTGTCTTATGTGCGAGAGACAAGTCCATTAACCCTTGCCACACCTCAGTATCCGATCCAGCTGGGAACTCAAATAAAATCTTAAGCCCCTCAGCTGACTGAATGGACCCCCTCTTGGCCAAGGGGTCCCCAAAAGTACCCTAAAGCTGAGTTGCTGGCCATGAGAAGGTGAAGAACAGGAATTGATAGTAGGAAAATGTGTGCTCTCTTTGATTCTAACTGATGCTATTCGCTTCTGTGACTATGCTTGCTTTTAGTTGTTTAATAAATATAGTTAATCAGAATGAAAAACAGAGATAACAACAAAGGTAACTCCATGATAGGCTAGGCTTCCTGGATGTGAGAAGCCTAGTTCTGCTTCTGTATATATGGCTTGCTGGCTTGGTGCTTAGCGTAGGTGGAGTCATGGCAGACTTCACTAAAATAAAGGAAAACAAGGCCCCGGGGAGGTAACCGCAAGTTACTTACTGATAAAGGCTGGAGAGTCCAGGTGCCCTCCAACCAACTAAGTAGATAAGAAGGGCAAGACATGATCAGCGCATGAACGGCATGTGCAGGGCGTGTGTTCCCAGTATCGCTTGTAACCAAAAACTAGAAGGTATGCAACAACAGCCCCCCGCCCCCGTCGGAGACCCTCTCTTCCCCTGGATGACGTTAACTACAACTGGCGCCAGCGCGAAAAGCCCGAAGCTTAGAGTCAACAAACCAGGAGCCAACGCGATCAGCCACTTCTAAAAAAGAACAAATAAACTAAAGGGGGATGGAGTGCAGACCAGTGTGTCCTGTGCAGACTAAGGTGTCGTGTGCAGACTAGTGTGTCGTGTGCAGACCAGTGTGTCGTGTGCAGACTGACGTGTCGTGTGCAGACCGGCGTGTCGTGTGCAGACCGACGTGTCGTGTGCAGACCAGTGTGTCGTGTGCAGACTGACGTGTCGTGTGCAGACTGACATGTCGTGTGCAGACTAGTGTGTCGTGTGCAGACTAGTGTCGTGTGCAGACCAGTGTGTCGTGTGCAGACTAGTGTGTCGTGTGCAGACTGACATGTCGTGTGCAGACTAGTGTGTCGTGTGCAGACTGACGTGTCGTGTGCAGACCAGTGTGTCGTGTGCAGACTGACGTGTCGTGTGCAGACCAGTGTGTCGTGTGCAGACTAGTGTGTCGTGTGCAGACTGACATGTCGTGTGCAGACCAGTGTGTCGTGTGCAGACTGACGTGTCGTGTGCAGACTGACGTGTCGTGTGCGGACCAGTGTGTCGTGTGCAGACTGACGTGTCGTGTGCAGACTAACGTGTCATGTGCAGACTGACGTGTTGTGTGCAGACTAGTGTGTCGTGTGCAGACTGACGTGTCGTGTGCAGACTGACGTGTTGTGTGCAGACCAGTGTGTCGTGTGCAGACTAACGTGTCATGTGCAGACTGACGTGTTGTGTGCAGACCAGTGTGTCGTGTGCAGACTGACGTGTCGTGTGCAGACTGACGTGTCGTGTGCGGACCAGTGTGTCGTGTGCAGACTGACGTGTCGTGTGCAGACTGACGTGTCGTGTGCAGACCAGTGTGTCGTGTGCAGACTGACGTGTCGTGTGCAGACTGACGTGTCGTGTGCAGACTAGTGTGTCGTGTGCAGACTGACGTGTCGTGTGCAGACTAGTGTGTCGTGTGCAGACTGACGTGTCGTGTGCAGACTGACATGTCGTGTGCAGACCAGTGTGTCGTGTGCAGACTGACATGTCGTGTGCAGACCAGTGTGTCGTGTGCAGACCAGTGTGTCGTGTGCAGACTAACGTGTCGTGTGCAGACTGACATGTCGTGTGCAGACTAGTGTGTCGTGTGCAGACTAACGTGTCGTGTGCAGAATAGTGTGTCGTGTGCAGACTAACGTGTCATGTGCAGACTGGTGTGTCGTGTGCAGACTGGTGTGTCGTGTGCAGACTAACGTGTTGTGTGCAGACTGGTGTGTCGTGTGCAGACTAACGTGTCGTGTGAAAACTAGCATACAGAAAAGTATAAAAGCTTAACCTTTACCCCAGGGCGGGGTCCTGGTTCGTGGAGAGGCCACTGCGTTGGTGCTCTGGGCCTTGGAGCCTGGCTCGGGCTAGCCAATAAACTCCTTTGCCTTTTTGCAGCCTCAATGACTCTGCCTCTCTGTTCCTGGGGCCAAGGGGAACCGGTTCTAACAAAGGGAAGTCGGACATAGCTAGTCCTGTCCCTCTCCCTCTTTTTGAAGATATCCTTTGAAACACAAAGTTTAATCCCTTGTGCAGGGTAAGGCGTGAACCACACCTGCAGGGTAGGGCCTGCAGGGCAGGGCATGAACCACACCTGCAGGGCAGGGCGTGAACCACACCTGCAGGTTCTCAATTTACTTAACAGATCCCTTGAATCTATCTCTAGTGGCTTGTCTCTGATTAACAGACTTCCTTATTTTAAAACATTACGTTCCAACCTTTAGACAAAACTATGTTTCTTTAACCAATTAAAAACGAAAGAATCTTTAAACCCACCTATAACCTGTTGCCCCTGCTTGGAGATGTCCTGCCTTTTGGGACTAAACCAATATACACCTTCCATGTACTGAGTTATGACTTTCCCTGTAATTCCTGTCTCCCTGAAATGTATAAAACCAAGCTGTAAACCAACCACGGTGAGACCACTTGCTCAAGGCTTCTTGGGCATGGCTCTCCAGGTCATGGGCACACATATTTGGCTCAGAATAAAGCTATTCATTTTACAGAGTTTGGGTTCTTCTCTGTTGACAATATCTTAACTGCTGGTTCCATTGTCTCTGTCCCCACTGGGATCAGGAATCGTGTCTTAGGCATCACCTGTAGTAACTAGCAGTTGTTCAGTCAACGTTCACTGGTGGACAACTGGCCCATTCTTTCGCCAGATGCCTGAATCCTGCTGACCCTGGCTCTGACTCAACATTGGATCCCATCTCTCTGCTGACCTGACTTCCAGAGACACCCAAAATCAGTCTTCTCTTGAGCCTTTCCTGTGCTCCTGGACTCTGGGGGTGCATTTGCTCGTCCTGGCTGGCTTTGCCACCTCCATAGCCATGTGTCATCGCAGCTCAGACCCTCCCCGCCTCCCCTATTCACACAGCCGGGTCCCAGGGCCTCGTGGGACGCGAGCACAGGGCTTGGCAGGACAAGGGCAGGGGCCCAACACACCCGCCTTCGGTGTGTTCAACTATAAACTGATGAAGTGACAGCAGCCTCAAAGTTGTCACAAAATCAGAAATAAAAGTGAACGTCAGGGCCCCTGCAGAAGTGAAAGCCGTTCCATAAGAACAGCACATTTGTTCGGTCAGCCCTGCCTTTGACCGCCGCAGAGAGCCCAAAATCACCAGGCCGTCTCGTCCGCACCAGCGCTCCCTTCTCCCCCTCCCCGGGGACACCTGCGTCCAGGTAGAGGGACGGCGGGCCGCGCGCCTTCCAGACTGCAGAAATCCCCGCGAGTGGGCGAGGCTGGGAGGAAAGGAAGGTGTAGGTGTTTCTTAGACATTGTCAAATAAGTGGATCAGCAGAATAGGAAGTGGCAGAGAGCGGAGCCTGTCTGTGTTATTTCCAGCTTGTGATCACATCTCACATGCTCTGCTGAGCCGGGGAACAAAGCAGCCCTTGGAAAACCGGTGCTCGGCGTGGGCAGCGCTCAGCCACCCGCCCGCCGCCCTGGCTGCGTTCCACCGCTCCCAGGGACGCCGGCCTGCCCCGAGGGGCCGTGGTGGCTCCGCGTCCTTGGGGCTCCCGCTGCACGTCCGTTCGATTCAGTATTTATTGAACACGCACCAAGGCCAAGCACTATGCTGACCCCCGCGAGAGCCATAGAAAGGAAGCGCCCGCCGTCCTGGCCCTCAATCACCTCCCAATCATGAGCCACAGCTGAGAGTTCTCTCAGCCAACACCTCCAGCCAGGCACGCTCCTGCTCAAGAAACTGCAATAGCTCCCTACTGTTTTGGCATCCAGAACCGACTCCTCAGCCAGCCCTTTAAGCAGTCACCCTCAACTTAGGCCCACCTTATCTTGCTAACTGTAACATGAACCCTCCCTCCCTCCCTCCCTGCAGGTAAAATGTCCTAATTATGCCAGAAAATTCTGTAGTCGTGTATTAAATTATTCCCTAACTCATTCTCTCTCTGTCTCTTTCTCTCGCTCGATTATAAGGTTCCGAAGTGCAGAGACTATTCAATTAAACGTAACTCAACAAATATTTACTGAACACCTCCCATCACCCCCTGCCTGTATTTGGGGGTGTGTTGACTGACAGGTTGGTCCTGGCTCTGGGCTCTTCCGAGCAGACGGGCCGGGAGAGTGTAAGCCACAACCTTACGGAAATCCCAGCACCGTGCCCTGCCCTCGGCGACCTCGGGCCACCCCTGAAATCAGAGGAAGTGACAACTCCTCCTCAGAGCCACCTTGGAAACAGGAAGCCGTTTGCCCTCCTCATGTCAAGACCAGGAATCCCAAAGTGACACCTGAGAACGCGGCAGGAGCCAGGTGTGATGCGGCGACAGCGCTCCCGCCCCCTGGGGCTGGGACCCGGCAGAGCAGCTGGGCGGAAGCGGCCGGGTCTCCCCGCCGGGCAGGCGGCGGACCCCAGAGGGGGACACTCGGCCTTCCGCGCCAGGCGCTTCGGGCCTCACTCGCTGCCTGGAGGGCGCTGCAGGACCCGTGTCCCCACTGTCCTCGTCAAATGCTCACCTCAGTCCCTGCCTCTTCTCAGCAACCTGCCTCAGCCCGCCCCTCCCCGCGGGCGCCGCCGCGAGGGAGCCTGCGGAGTCGGCCGCCCGCGTTTTGCACGTTTGGCTGTCGCCATCTAGTGGCCGTACGGCGCACTGCCGGAAGCTTCGGTGTGCTCAGGGGATGACTTGAGCCCCTGCCACCCTGCAGGCTTCAGGAGGGGGCCCTCCCCGCTTCGGGTACCGGCCCAGGCACAAGGGCTTTCTCTAAGCAGACTGAAGAGGTGCAAGGAAAGGAGAGGGAAGAAGGGAGAGACGGAGGAGAGGAGGAGGGGGGAGAGGAGAAGGGAGGAGGGAAGAGGGAGGAGGGAAGAGGGAGGAGCGATTTGGGGAGAGATCAGGGAATCTCTGCAAACCCTGGGCCTGTAGGACGAAGAGAGGGCTGAGAGGCACACGCTAGGCTAATGGAGGAGGGTGTTCTGGGGACTCCACTGGCTCCCATCGCTGTTGAATGACCTGCAGGATCTGAAATAAGGAACTTGAGCCGTGCGAGGACTAGGAGGGAGGACGGCCAGGTGCTGCTCTGAAGACAGCGTGGGCGCCCTCAGCACTGCCCTCCAGCCCAGGAAGCGCACGTGGTCCCCCTTCACCTGCAGAGCTCACCTGCTCCCTGCACACCTCCTTCTTAGTGACATCGCACATCCCTAACCCCGCCCTCCATCTTTCTGTCACCAAAGCAGCTCCCAGAGGCCGGACCATTCACCAGGGCTGATGGCACGGGAGACAGGACCCCCGATGTCCCCAGGGTGATGTGATGGGTGGGCTTCAGCTTCTCGCCAGCCCATCTCTTGCCCTCCCACCCTACCTTCCAGCCTCCTAGCTCCATAGGGAAAAAATATCTTCCCGCTAGAGGAAAAAGGGAAAAAAAAAAAAACCAACTTGCCAGGGTGGTACCCCTTGTTTCATCATCTCCTGAGGAAGGCCGCCAGGCCCCACAGCCCGCCCCGGAGGCCACTACCCTCGGTGAGCCCCGTTAAGGTGATGAGGAGAGCTATTAAGCAAATTCATTATTGACTATTTCACATTAGATTCCATTTTTTTCCCTTTGATGCCAACACAACTAATAAAAATGCACTTTATCTTCTTGGATTTATGGGATCGTAAAGCTGCTTTCATGTACCTCAGGGAATTGGGATTAAAGGAGAATTAAACATCTCCAGTGCGAAGCCTGCTCAGGTAAAGAGAGTGGGGGGAGGAGTGGCAGGGGGTGGGGGTGGGTAGGAGAAGGAGAAGAGAGATTCAAGGACAAGAAATAAACTGAAGTAAAAACCTGGCAAAAATATGGCTTTAATATATTGTAAAAGAATAAAAACCTCATAAAAAGTTATCACCAGACATGAGGAGTTCGTAATGTCGCCCATTGTGGATTCTGGGGAGGAACTTTCTGGGAGATGAGAGTCATTAGGTAAAAGTAAGCTCAGAGCTGACGGTGAGATGTGGGATGGGGTAGGATGGGGGCCACAGGGGAGAGGCAGCCAGCCTGGGCCACCGCCAGCGGGCACCTCCTGGCCATCAGCCCCCTGACAGGAGACAGCCAAGTTCACAAGACATGGCGCGTCCCTCGCTGCTCCTTGTAGAGTCCCTCAGGGATCAGTGGCTGGACCCAGGGTCTGAAGATCTAGTCCCTACTTTGGCCAACCAGCTATGAGATTCCAACGAAGCACTTAGTCTCCCAGTTTCTTATTTTCTGTTAACCGGGGAGCAAAACCCCTTGGCTACCTTCTTCCCAAAGTCCCACTCAACAGAAAGATCGCGGCTTTGAGGAAAATTTCTTAGCGATCAGCTCGTGTGATTTATGAGTCTGTGGTTCTACAAGGCATCTGCACATTGGGGCACAGATCTCGGTAATTAATCCTAGGAGGTCCCTAATGGCAGAGGAGATTGTGCTGTGTGAAAGTTGCTTTAATACTAAACAGCTTGTGTTATCTAACAAATGAGAACATTTCATACCCAATAAACGTCACTTTTGATAAGTGCTCCTAGCGGTCATAAATCTGACAAGTAACACACACAAGATCTCTCACACACTTGCCCTTCCCCTGCTCCTCTTCTGCAGGGCTCTCTTGTCTCCCTGAGCTTCAGGGAGGACCAGAGCCCACCTCATTCCCCGTGCTAGTCCCTGGGGCCCCGGCACGGGGAGACACACGGGCAGCCACTGCTTCCTGCCACCACCACAGCACCTGCATCCAAGTGGAAGCTCTATGGTTTCCGGGTGAATTCGGATCATTTTAAGTGCAAAAGTGGATGGTTCAAATAGATAAATACCACAAAACAAAATCCCCCATGCCCCAGCCTTGTCTGTTCTTTTATTCAGGACACATCGGAGACTGATAAGAGTTGGCTTCAGTGATAAAGATCACCCCAGCTCATCATCAAAAAGCATTTAAGTGATTAAATGGGTTTTTACTGAATCAAGGAAACTGCAAAGATCCAATCTGTCCCCTCTGGGCTAGCAGTGGATCCATCTTACTTGCTGAGAACACTTTTATCTTGTACATCGCAGCCTCTCAATTACATGAGTGAGCCCAGATGACCACGGAAGGACAGAGGGTGCTTGGTTCCGTCACTCTGGGATGAAGGCAGGAGCCAAACTAAACCGAAACAGGAAAGAATTGCAAAAAGAGAAGAGTCCTGTGTGGTTGCAACTACATCACATTCTGGAAAAAGCAAAATGATGGAGATGGTAAAATGATGGATGGTTGCCAGGAGCTGGCTGAGGGGCTGGAGGGAGTGGAGGGATAAGTAGGTAAAAGATAGAGCACGGGGGGTTTAGGGCAGTGAAACTAGTCCGCACGATACTGTAACCACAGGTACCTTTGATAGTATCACAGCAATACTGGCTCATCAGTTGTAGCAAATAGACCACACTAATGCAAACTGTTAATAATAAGAGGAACTCTCTGTATCTGAGGCTTGATTTTTCTGCAATTTTACCTGAAACTGCTCTGAAAAATAAATTCTATTGAGGGAGAGAGAGAGAGCGAGAGCACAGTCTAGTGACTCCTGGGCTCAAGATCACAGACTTTTTGAAAGTACCTACAAGTTTGCCCTTAGGAAGCACTGTCCTTAATGTGCACAGGACGTCATGGTCACACCAAGCTCATATTGACAATTGACAAATGATGGTTCACAGATAGCTCTTGACAGGTAATCTCTAAACCCACCGTCCACTCTGTGGTCCTCCTTCCACTTGCACCTGTTCACACCTTAAGATTTGCGCTCCCCCTGCTTAGCCTGTGAGCTATGTGAGCTGTGTCCCTAGTGTCTGGAATTATACCTGGAACATAGTAGATAGTCAGTAAAAGATTGTTAAATTAATGAATATAATCATCCACCCACCTATTCACTAAGTATTTCTCAAAGTCCTTGAATTTTTATAAAACATGGGCTCTACCTTTAAGGGGCTTGCAGTCCATTGGAAAGAAATCATCTGATTCGTGAATTATATATCCAGGCAAGGCACAATAATCATTCTAGGAGTCACAGTCTAGTACTAATTCTCCCGTATCATGAGATGCATATAATGGCATAAAGTGTCTAAGACAGGATCTGGGAAACAAACAGTAGGCTCTGTAAATGCTTAACAACTCCCCTTTCTTAAAAATGCTTAGTACCAAAGTTATTAGCAAACTCAACTTCCTTAAATTTTCATGGCAGGATCCACCATCTAATGCTCCTGGCCTCACCTTGATAAATAACAGTAAAAATCCTTTTTAATTGCGCAGAGTGTTAACTGTTTCCAAGTACCATGTACATTATACATATAATATATGCATTGAATTGGTGCTCTGGCCCTGGAAATTGAGACTAATAGGAAATGAGCTACCTGGAGTTCAGAACTGTTTCAGGAGCACAAGGGGAAGGAAGAACTGTAGGGTGACTAGAGTGTCAGACACTGTGCTAAATGCTTCATGAAGGCATCTTAATTTTTCCTCACTGGGACATACGAGCAGGGAGCTGTAGCTCCATGTTTCTGAGGAGGGAGCCGAAGTGCTGAGGGATGGTGGCACTTCTATGCGCTAAGGTCTTAGTCAGTTTCGTGCTGCTATAACAGAACGCCCGAGACTGGGTAATTTATGAAGAACAGAGATTTATTTCTTCTGGTGCTGGAGGCTGCGAAGTCCAAGATTAAAGCCAGCATTTGGTGAGAGCCATCTTATCACATCGTAACATGGAAGAAAGCTTCACGTGGAGGGAGATAGAGAGAGAAGAGAAGAGGACAAAACTCATCCTTCTATCGGGAACTCACTCTGGTGATAACTAACCCACTCTGGTGATAACTAACCCACTCCTGCGATAACAGCATTAATCCGTTCATGAGGGCAGAGCCCCCATCACCTAATCACCTCTTCCGGGTCCCACCTTTCAACACTGTTCTGCTGAGAATTAAGTTTCCAACACATGAACTTGGGGGACACATTCAAACCACGGCAGGTATAAACACCAGGATTCAAATCCAGGTTGCTCTGATTCCAAAGACTAGATTTTGTCCAGAGACCGGCTTATTAGAAGACTTGATGATGATTCTAAAATCCAGATGTTCCAGGACTTCTTCCATGGATGGAGGATTAGAATTTGAATTGTACTCCAGAGGCTAATTTGATAAAGCAGTCATACTCTTACTTCCTTTACACCTGATGATAGAGTGTCCCCAGTATCCTCTAAGACTAGTGTTTGCTACCCACTTTAAATGCATTATCTCATTTAATTTTCGTAACTTTTCTATGACCTTGAGAGTATTCACACCTCCATTTTGCAGATGACTTAATTGAGTAACTTGTCGATTTCATACAGTTTAGGAAGAGGCTAAATTGTCATTGAACCCAGATTGCTTGACTTCTGCACTCAAATGCTAGATCTAGATCCTCCACAGGGAATTTTTCTCAAGGTCCCAGGTTTCTAGTAGGCAGGAGAATCCCTTCCATTGGTTTAATATCAGTATCCCTTGCTGTAATAGCAGGTCATTTTCTTTCTATCTCTTTCTTCATGGAGCCAAGAATAGCCACTTAAGTCAAGCTTAATGTCATTCATCTGTGCCCGGCTGAGAACCTGACCCATTAGGCATTTGCAGTCTTAGAAGAAGAATCAAACCAGGTTATTAACAGGAAGAGACGATTGCCTTTTATTTCTTTCCTCCTTCTTTATGCTAAAAGGGAAGCGTAACGCGTTGGCTTCTGTTGTCAGAATGTCAACGAGGGCATTTTCTGGCAGTCAGTTCATAAGGAAATTTGTCTTGTAATTGGAGTTTCAGAGGCTCACCGGCATCGGTGGCATCCGTGGTATAAATGAGCCTCCTCGCCACGTTTACAGATTTTTATCGTAATTGTTGCAGCTAATGAGAATGCGGCCTGGCCAACTTCTTTATGGAAAACTCAGCCATAGCAGGGGCCCTGCGACCCTGGGGACGGAGCAGGTCCCAGAGCCCTGCAGCCCGGCAGTTCACTATTAGGGCCGTGAGAGCCCACCCAGCACAGAGCGTTAACACAAACTCTGTGACAGGCTTCTCTAGGAACCTGCAGGGGCCTCCCTCCCTCCCTCTCCAGAACGCGGCACGGCATGGCACGGCATGGCACGGCACGGCACGGCATGGCACGGCATGGCACGGCGCGGCACGCTCCGCCCCAGCCTCTGCCTTCCTCCACAAAGGGCCTGGAAGGGAACAGCTTGCTATCTCTCCCATCCCAGACCTTTGGCTCCTTCGCCACCCCAAGAGCTGCCAGCAACGTCCTTTCTTCCCAGTGCCAGCTGTCCCAAGGGGAGCCACGATCCTAAGCATAGCAGCAGGTCTGTCCTGCCGAGTGAGGACGCTGGCTGGGCCAGCCCTGGCCACAGTGATGGTCTGGCACAGCATCGTGCATTGGCAACAAGGGAACAAGAAAACACCCTTGAAGGAAAGACATGTGACCAGAAACCCTTGTGTAATCCCAGGAGCAGAGTCTCCCGGCCCTCAGGCAGGCAGGTAGGGAATGCACATCCTGGAATGGTAGTGCTAGAAAGAGATCGAAAGAGCTTCTCACCTAACCTTTTGCCTTACGCATAGAAGACACCTTAGGAGAGAGCACGTCCTAAGCAGCAGGTCACACCATTAAACAGAGGGATTGGGCCTCCTGGGTCCACACCGGGGCTCTCTTCTCTACATTTGACAAAGCCACAGAGACAAGACTGTGGCCCCCCCCCCCCCCCCCCCACACACACACACACACGGACAATTAGCATCCTTGGATGTCTTGGAACCCAAGTCCCTCCACTCCCAGTTCCATGTTCTTCCTAACCCACCGAGACAGAGCCTCTTTCTTTGTCCCCTGCCCCTGCTGACACATGAAAAGCTGAAATTGGGGTTGGGAAATTGGCTTTCCTGGATGTTCCTCAGGAGATGAAATTGCTTTCAGACCTGGCTCTCTTTAGCAGATCTGACCCTTTTAAACTTTCTTTGAGCATGAGGCTTGGGAGGGGCCATTAAGAAAGCAAGAAAGAGCCCATTCCCCCGGCCCCCATCTCTCTATTCAAATGGGCCTGATTTGGGCGCTGTGTGCACCCTCTAATCCTCTTCAAACAGCATAAGCCCCACACTGGGAACAATGAAGTTCTTGCCAACAAGTGTGACTCTGGCTCTGTCGTTCACCTTGGAAGGGAAGGAGGTCCTTCCTGTTCTGTATTCCAGCATGTTGTGTTGTCTGCGTCTTATTATGTAAAGTCCCTGGTTTGTTAACAGTTTTAGTGCCCTATGCATTTAAAACCTGGGCGATGGAATAAAGATGAGTGAGCATAGGCTTTGGACTGATGCAAACTGAAACTGAAAAGATATTAGACTGAAAGAGTCAGGAAGAATGTAAGAAAAATCTGCCCTAAAGTCTCATTTTCCACCTCTGGCCACTCACCCTCCTCAGTTCCCACCTACACCCCTCCTCCCTAAATCCAGGAAGCCTTTCTTGTCTAGATGCTCCTGTCAGCCTTTGCTCATGGACTGGTTTGCATTATGATTTGATTTTTTTGGTATACCTCTTCCCAGCGTAGTCATAGACTCATAACAAATGCAGTTTGCCTTTTATTTTCTCCTCAATGCTTAGCACAGTCCAGGGGACACTGTTAGTGTCCCCGATGCTCAGCTGAGTGGAAATAGTGTAGACTGGTGAGGGGTGGGCTGGAGGGGCGCACCCAGGGCTGGGGTCTTCGGCCTTCAGTGAAGTCAGTCCCTGCAGGGCACCACTGTGAAGTACAATACTCATCTCAGGATGGTATATTCTGGGTTGTTTGTAAAAATGTCACTTTCATGTGTGGATATGAACCTACACACCTTCCACCGCTTACTGTTTTATCTGTTGGACAATTCGTTTCAATTTCCCTTGTTACTCTCATCCTCAGAATTGTTATCTGGGTTCAAACCAAGTCTTCTCTCCACCACTTTGATACTGACAATCCTAGGGGACCCCAGAAGTCCTTCAACCCTGTTAAATGAGTCAATCGGCAAATGTTTTCTGATCTTTCTACTCTGTAAAGCACTACAGGGGCTGAAAGGAAGAAAGTTCATACATCACTGGGGCTCACGTCACAACATGCTTCCTGGAGTAGGTGCGTGTGTGAAACTGACCAGTAAAAAAGGTGGGGCGGGGATCCATAGGTCCAAGGGGCATTTATCCTCAGGTAAAAAGAACAGGAGGAAATCCAGGTTGGCAGGAGCATGGGTGTGTGCAGAAAGGTCCTTCAGAGTAGTTCACATGAGGACGTGGGCACCAAGGCAATGTGCATGGCTTGAATCTGGTAAACAGCGAGAAGCTATTGAGCATTGAGGGTTGGAGGGACACGTCATTCACATTTGATATTCCCCACCGTTCCTGGCATTACGCCTTCCTTTCATGTGGTAGGCGAGTATCAAATATTTGTTGATTGATCAATGACTGCCAAAGCCATTTGAGTGCACTGTTGGTGTCTGAACCTTCCGGATAGTTACCTGATTCTCCTCTTTCTTCTCCAGTGTTCGGGCGACATTTATTCTAGGAAATGGCTCTGGCTTTAAAGGCGAAGGAGAAGAAAAACTCCCAGTAAAACAGAGATTGTCAAAGCAGAACCATTTCTAAGTGGAATGATTTCTCCCTACCCAAACTTTACCGCAAGGCCCCATTACAGAGTTGCAGAACCCCGGCACGAAAGTGCCATAAATTATGAGACTCCAGACATAGGGGACGGAGAGCCACAATCCCCACCGGAGTTTGCTGTGCATTTCTTTTTGCAAAGCATCCGGAGCAGATTGAAATCCTGGCTGAGAAGCTTGTGAAAGGAGAGAGCTGAGGCAAAGGGCAAAGGCATTAAATAATATATGGATTTTCACAAAAAATCATTTCTGCTTAAATAGCTGACTGCCCGCGTTGGTGACCAGGTGCAGCAAGGCAGGAGGCTGGCACTGCTGACAGCAGAAAGCACAGGACCCAGGCAATCAACAGGGGCGTGGTGACCATGTTTAATGGGCTTTTAAATGCCCCAAATTGAAATACAAATTTCTAGGAAGTATAAGGGTGAAGACGATTTATCTTTGTTTTATTAATCCTCATGAAAGCACTTCACCCTGCTCTACGATACAATCAGCTATCCAATGGTATAAGTTAAAATATAGAAGTTAAATAGTAGAAGTTAAAATTCCAGACAGCCCTACACCACTCCAGGAGCATTTTCCTCACCTCCCAGATTTCAGAAACCAGCCCTTCTACGAGAATCTCTACAATGTGGGAGTTCTGTTCTCACCCTCCTTCAAGAACGTCATGCCCATCAATCCTCCACTGCCAGTGCGTTGCCACTGAAGGAAGCCCTGGCCGGATTCGGGCTCCCAGCAGCACCCATATCCGACTGCACGACTTGATTCAGCCTTGCAAATAACTACCTGCCCGTTCACCCAAGGCAAATGTTGATTTATGCTGAATGCTAAGTGAGTGGAAAAGAATGATGACTCACTTTCATTGTATGACCTTTCTACTTTCACAAGGAGAAAGGCAGACAGTTTAAAAGGAAAAGCGATTTGTCTTTTGCTGATTTTTTTCTTGTATGAAGTCTGAATTTCTCTGCCTAATCCTCAAGGACCTACCTTCCAATGCATGTCCCACCACTTGCTAACTGAGTCTACGCTCTTTGCTGTTCTTGTCCACCCTCCATACGACATGCCTACTTCTGTTTATTTATTCACGATGCTCTCCTCTCTTCTCTGCCTTCCAAATCCATTGTACTCAAGGTCAAAGCCCACCTTTTCTACGAAACCTTCAACTTCCCATGAGCATCCACAGACTTACCAAAGAAAAGCAGAATACTGTCAGATGTTTGTTTTCTTTTCATTGTTTGGGGAGCTTACAACTTTCATTTCTCTCTAAATTGTAATCTCCTTCAGAGGGAGATCCCTGCCTTTTTATCTATGCCTCACAGTTAGCATCATGGCCTGCAAAATGGAGCGCTCAGTGATCACTGTTCACAGCAAGGCCAACCCATGTGTATAACTTATTAGCTCATGGAGACCAGCAGATAGTTGAGGAAAACATTCAGCTCATTTGGAAAGCTAAAAGCCTTTAAGATAGCCATGCACTAACCAAACCCATCTGCCTATCTTTTTATTTTTTATTTTGTTGGTTATTGCTGTCATTGTTGTTGCTCTTCCTTTATTTGATGATGATGATGATGATGATAATGATGAAATAGAAGACTACCTAACATTTCCTGGGAGTTTACTAAATACCAAGCACTATTTTCAGCACTTTACCCATATTATCTCCTTTATTCCTCATCGCAATCACAGGACAACGTGTTTCCACTTTAATGCTGAGAAAACTGAGGCACAAGCCATTAGTAACCTGCCTGAGGTCATTCCAGAATTCAGGGCAGAGTTGGGATTTAAATCCAAGCAGTCTGACTCCCGAGTTTGAGTTCTGCGTGGTACATCATTCCTCGCACTGTGTTTCACTTAGTTTGTGAAGCACTTAGAATGACAGGGAAGTCATAACCGATTCCCCGAAGGCATTAGAAATTATTTAGCACTTTATTTTTTCTAAGTACTTTCACCTGCATTAACTCATTTAATCTTGACAAGAGACCTCTGCGGAAGGTAAGTTGAGCATTTCTATACGTAGGAGGAGACAGGGAAACGGATGCCTTGCCCAGGAGTATAAGTGTGTCAGGAGAGCCACGAAGTCATGGGCACAGAATCACAGGATGCCAGAGGAGAGGGAAGGGTCAGCATATACAAAACAACCATTCCTTTTGTAGCAAAGCTACCGAGGCACCAAGGGGCGACTTGGTGAAAATTATCCAGCAAATGAGTAGAAAAACAGGATTAGAATTGGATTTTGTGACTTCTACTCCATGGTCTCTCATTGCAGCATCATGGCCCTGAGCATGATTCTGAAAATAAATAGTGAAAATGGGGTTCTAGTCAAATATGTGGGGACCTACTGAAGGCCATGTGTGCCTCTTAGGCACACACGATGCACAAGCTTTGAAAACTCATGCAAAGCAGTACATAAACTCACTTGACCAAAGACATATTTAAATACTTTCCATTAATATCCTTTTGTAGAACTAGTACTCTATGGAAGTCAATTTGGGAAACAATGCATAACAGATATATCAGGATATGCATTTATAAAGAATTGCAATTTTTTTTCCTTTTGGCTCTTGGGACCAGCTGCAAAATGAAAAGAAAAATGGTTCCTCTTCTTCCTTTCTTCTCACTTTCTAAATGCCCCCTCACCACCACTGCTAAATCTACACATTTCACTCCTCTACCCTACAATGAGACATGTATATTTTTCAACCCACTTAGATGAAACATAATGGAAAATTAACACTCTCCAAAGAAAGAACACCTGTACTCTTTCTCACCTGTATACACACACACACACACACACACACACACGTGACGTGAATCTTTTTTCAGTTTCTTAGGGTTGTTACATTACTGCCTTTGCATAAATGAGGATTCATCATATCCTCACTGTTCCTTTGGGATTTGTTTGTTTGTAAAAGATTATGTTAGTGTGCTTTGGCTTCCACAACAAAATATCCCAGACTGGGTGGCTTAAACAGCAGAAAAGTATTGCTCTTAGTTCTGGAGGCTGGAAGTCCAAGATCAAGTTGCCAGCAGGGTAGGCTCCATTCTGAGGGCACTTCTCTTGGCTTGTAGGTGGCCACCATCTCACTGTGTGCTCACATGACCTCCTCTTCATGTGCCTGGGATCAGGGCCTCATGTTTATAACCTCACTGAACCTTAATTACTCCCTTCTAGTCCTTATCTCTGAATACAGTCACAGTAGGGGTTAGGGCTTCAACACTTGAATTGAGCAAGGGCAGGACACAATTCAGCCCATAGCAACCATCGAGAATGTAATGATGTCATCAAAGCAGGGTGTGTTGGTGGTGACCCCAGATGATCTCCTGGGGATACATCGAATCCAATTTTTAAAGCTAAAGAAGAGAAAACTTGGGCAAATCATTCACACGTTGCTGCCTCGTGTCCTTTTCGCAACTTTGGCGGGGAGGAGCATAAGGAATTCCAATGGATCATAACAGCTACATCTGCAAATGTTAATCCCTATGAGCATAAACAAGGTGGCAAATTCCTATTAAGATATAAATAACCGACATGCGTTCCTGCAAGCACCTCTCCGTGGCAGAGGTAGACCAGAAGTGGAAACCAGAAGTGGAGTGGGAGGAGACTGAACTCACCCAGGACAGACCCGCCCTCCATGCACCGCTGAGGGCTAGGGGAGCTATCTCCCTTGCCTGGGTGCCGACCACACTCTCTTGCCTTTTCATATGTGGCCTGAGCTGAGCCCCCAGGGGCCACAACTTCCCCATCCATCCTTCCATTCCCCCCCCCGGCCCCCCGCAGACAGCAAGCAGCACTGTGGGCACACACAACCCCTCCTCTGGCTTCACCCCAGCCACCCACCTGCAGGTGCAGCCAAGCCCAGCACAGAGAGGAGGGCAGGGCATGTGGGCCGGGAAAGGGCGCCGCTCTCTGGGAGGCTGAGGGCGGCATTCGTGACATCGGTGAGAAGCACCTCGCTGATCACTTCCTTCCTCATTATTTCAGGATTATTGTAATTTTATGCAAACGCTCCTTCTTTCCAACGCAGCTTCTGACGGCCACAGTTCTTGTTTGCTGCTGGCCCCCAGCAATGCTAATAAACGGCTTCCGGATCATTTTTATTCATTTTGCGCATTTCACTCACAGTACTTCATGTGACTTATGTAGCCCCTGCAGCTCATATTTCTATTTGAATTGCAGGGCAAGTAGTGAGTTTTAACATTCCAACTGCACACACATTCTTCTTTCCCTCGAAATGAAAGATCATTTGAACTTTGAATTGCATTAGCATGACATTTTTCTACTAAATTACCCTGGCTGCACTCAACGGCCTGAAAAGAAACAAACCTCTTTTAACTCCATAGGCTATGTGAGTGAATAAAT
Source organism: Eulemur rufifrons (assembly GCF_041146395.1). Taxonomy (NCBI): domain Eukaryota; kingdom Metazoa; phylum Chordata; class Mammalia; order Primates; family Lemuridae; genus Eulemur; species Eulemur rufifrons. The sequence goes on from NC_090994.1 coordinate 9,945,997, forward strand.
ACCAAAGGAAACGCCAACAGAGAGGAGGAAGGAACCACAGCCTGGCAAGGCTGGGACACTCCTGCTGCCATGAAGACCCCATCTGGGGTGCTGGCCTGGCAGACGGGGGCCATTGCTGTTCCCCGCCCCCCCCCCGCCCCCGTGCCAGGCCGTGGCTGGGGCATTTGGATGTGTGCAGCACAAAGTTAATGGTTAGCAGCAGCTGTTGCTTTGTGAAAAACGAGGTGCAGCTTCTCCTATCATTTAAAAAAAGTAATAATGTTTGCTTTCTCTTGTATTATAATTGCAGGAAATGTTCATTGTGGGAAATGTGGAAAACACAAAAAGAATAAAGAAGAAAATGAAAACCACCCATACTCTAGGGATATATTTTTCCAAATCCTTTTGGGAGAGTGGATAGAGTCCTATTCAATTATATATGTGCACAGCATCATTTTGTTTATTTTGCATAAATTAGGATATATATTTGTGATTTGAATCTGGAAAATACATAAAGAAGAAAATGAAAACCACCCATAGTTCTAGGGAGATATTTTTCCAGATCCTTTTGGGGGAGTGGATAGAATCCCATTCAATTATATATGTGCATGATGTCATTTTGTTTATTTTGCATAAATTAGGATATATATTTGTGATTTGAATCTTTTTTTTAACTTGACATTTCTCTTGTGAGCATTTGCCCATTGCTTTAAAAATCATGATTTGCAATGACTGCATGATATTTCATCATAGGAGTGTATCATATGAATGTAATCATTTTCCTGGTATACATTGATGCCACTTCTGAGGTTTGTGTTTATTAAAAATGCTGTGATGAACATCTTTTTGCACCTAACAGATCTGATAATTGGTGATGGTTACCACTTCTTGAGCTTCTATTATGTGCCAACTATGATAATAGACACTTCTCAGGGGGTATAGTTTATATTATAATATAGTATATAATCATAATATATATATTAATCCTTGTCATTGCTCTCAAAGGTGGTCATTATTTTCCACATTTTATAGGCAAAGAAAGTGAGTGCAGAGGTTAGCCTGGTTCATAGCCATTAGGTGGTAAGAGCAATTCTAGGATTTGACCCCAGATTTTCTGACTCCAGGATCTATGCTCTTTTACGTATGTTCTGGGTGTTACGACTATGCACTCCATTTCCTTCTCTGAAGGTTGCAGGAAAAGGTACCCAAGACACCTGCATAAAAACCAAGCTCTGCCTCAGAAGCCCCCTAAAGTCAGAGGCGGACTGAATTCCAGGAGCTCAGCAGGAATTTCTTACTGGCCTCAGTCAAGGAACGGCGATTTCCTTTCTGGATGCAGGTTGGGGGTGGCGGTGAAGATTGTGCACGGACAATTGCAGACACGGGGTGTTCAGCTGCTCGCTGTCTGCAGCAGGGGCCGGGTTTAATGAAGGGCATCACACCCTGTCAGAGCCACCTGGACCGGGTCTTCAGACCACATTGACTGCTGGATGCGGGGCAAGGGTGAGGACCCAGAGGAAAAAAAATAGAAAACAATCTATCTTCTCAACGCTTGTTAGCACGAAAACGCAGTGATGTGTTGACATTTTCTGTTTAAAGAGGTCGCAAGGATCACCTTGCAGGTTGACATGTAAATTTGTTATTCCTACTAAATGAGGTGGTGGTGATCAGCAATCTTAGGTGTCTTGAGTGGCGACATCGCAGTTACTCTGGCAAAGGCGCGGGGATTCGTCTGCTTTCATGAAGCTTCGTGACACAGCAATGGCTCTTAGCACTGTCCTCTTTCCTGAGACCGACGCGAGGCAGCCTTAGCCTTGGCGTGGAATGAAAACAAGACCCACGTGTCTCCTCCTATCTTTACAACCCTGTAAAGGTGAGGTCTCGGGTTGAGCTCCACGGCTATACATTCCGCACGGGGTGACTGTACAGGCACCAGACGTGGCAGGTGCTGTGTCATAGTTCACAGGCTGCGTGCAGGGGCCCGAAGACAGCTTGACTATGCGTCAGCCCTGGGTTAGGGCCACTTCAAGCAACCTCCTTATTCCTGTCCCAAATTGTGTAAGATCGGGAGTCACATCTGGCACAGAAACACAAGCTCCTCCCGAGCCAGGCTGGGAACTACCCCTTGAAACGCCACTCGACTGCTCGCAGCAGAGAGATGTTGTGAGAGGCGTATTTGCTCTGGAGCTGGGACCTGCAACCATCAGTCACGTGGCCTTGGGTAAGTGACCTTCTCTGAACCCCAGTATCTTCATCTACAAAATTATTCGTTCACTGCTTTCATTTATTCATTTAATTTCATTCACTTGCTCACTCCCTGCTATGGTAACAAAAGGTAACATCTATGAGGGGTAAGTGTGTGCTAGCACAGTAACAGGTGCCGTTCTCATGGTGGCCAGTAAAACAGGCATGGCGGCTGCCTTCGTGGAGTTTGCTAGCGGGTGGGAGGCTACCGAGAAAACATATGTGAGCAGGTAAACATATAAATACAAACTGGGATGAACGCTGTTAGGCAAATGAACAGAGTGCAGTGGAAAGGAATATTGGGAAAAGAGAGAAGATAAGGACTTAGTTAAAGATGAAACTTGACCTTGTAAGAGATATGAAAGATCAAATAAATGGGGGTAAAATATCTTAGGTGCCTGGCCCAGAAAGGAGAATTATAAATGTCACTTACGTTTCCTTCTTCTCCTAATTTGTGCAATAAATGCAAAAACTAAAAAAAAAAAAAAAAAAAAAAAAAAAAGATCCAGCAAAACACCTGACATGTCATACATAAACAAGAAGTAATAGTTGTCATAATTATTATCATTAACCTGATATCACCTGGATCTCTCTGCCCCTTGAAGTCTCTTTAGGGGAAACTTAAACCTCCAGTGCTATTCTCTATGGAAGTCTCAAATCCACTCCAGAATGTCTGTAAAATTCCTCTGGGGAATTCCTTTGAAGCCTCCCAGCTCTGAGCTCTTGTTCATTCAGTTTATGGGCCCCTCCCCACCCCCTAATCATCTCGCATACACTGGAGTGTAAATGATCTGAGCTGACCCAGGAGGGAGACCCAAGCCCTGGCTTGCTCTCCACCATAAGTAAATAAATGAATGAATTAACACTCAGACACAGCTATCTGTGTGTTTAGTAGACTTTACTGAGATGTAGAGGGGTGGGGGGCTGGCAGATTTCCATGGCAGCAAAACAAAGTTACAGCAGAATACTTGGCCTTTCCATTCTAAAACGTTCTTAGGCCTCACATGGGCCACTTCATTCCCTGTATGTCCCAGCTTGCACCAACTCTTTTTCAGGAGGAAAACTCATGTCACTCTTTGATTGTCCTTGGAACCGTTAACATGCACATTCTCAGAGCTTCACCTTCTACCCCAGACATCTTATCAAGATGCTTTCTCAAAGACTGCATTCTTTCTAAGAGACATTGTGTTGCAAGCTCATAAAAATATTTTTTTACTCTGTTTCATTGTCATTGCCGTAACTAGTGTCATTATTAATATTAGCATGAAGCCTGACACCTCAGGGAAGGGTTTGGCAGATGTAGCCTCCGTAAATACGTTTTCTCACAGGATGATGTCACCTAGAATATAAAACACCAAGAAGTGTCCTGGCATAGGCCATAGGCATCTGCTGTTTCTGGAATAGACCTGTTCCCAGCACACAGGGACCTTAAAATGGAGAACAATAGGGTGAGGCTGCTTCACTGTGGCCCATCTCAGCACCATTTGTTCTTTCCAGAAGGAGCCCTTAAATACAGCACCTTAAACATGACTCAAGAGCTTGATCTAGTCTTCCTTCTCCCTGCCCTTCCTTTCCCCTGAAATTAGAGCCCTGGGATTTTTTTTTTCCTGAGAATTCAGTGGGTAAATAAATCTAAGACTTAATGAAGCTCTTGAAAGCCCAGAGCCCCCAGAATCGCCAGGCAGGGGTGCAGAAAACAAAACTCGCCCCGGACACACTGGTGGCCATTCACTCAGCCTCTGCCTTCCATATTTCTGGAAAATGAACTCTGCAATGTTCCTTAGGGAAACAAACACTCCTTTCCACAGCCCAGACCATGTGGAACACATAAGAGAAAGTTCCTTCTCCCTGACCTCGGTGATGGGGTAGTGCCCCGGGTGTTTTGTTTGGCTCCTGTGGAATAGAAGCTCTCTTTCACACTGAATTTGAACCTGGGAGGATGTCAGGTCTGGAACTGCGACCGTGGGGTTCCCGAGGCCACCAGGCAGGAAGCAGAGGAGAAATGAAAGAAAGAGGCTAGGACTGAGTCCACCACTTCAGCCCTAAATCCAGCCATTCCTGAAGTTAACCCATTCCCTGGACTTTACCATCAGATAAGCCAATAAACATCCATTTTTGCTTAAAACACCTTGTCCAGTTTTGTTTGTTTTCTGTTCCATGGAACAGAAGGAATCTTTTTGGATACACAGATCTGGTGAGGGGTCACGGATCTGTTTCCTAATCTGACCCCCACTTAGTACTAGGGACTATCCCATGAGCTGCTTCTAAGGCTGAAACAAACACCCACATGTGCTTCAGATCAGGAATTTAACCTGCATTTGCGCCAGACAAAGAGACAGGAGAAGAAATCTAAGGGCACAAATAGGTGGAACCTGACATCGTGCATCCTGGCGTATTTGTTTTTGGATACACCAAAGACTTTTTTTTTTTTTACTAGATTTGACCAAATTTCCTGCAAACGAAATCAAAATGTACCTTAAATTGTATTTATGATTCTGTCTGCTCTCTCAGAAAATCAGATAATACTATTTTTCATGTTACTCTACCTTCCATAATAATTTGAGTCAATATCCACGTGAACGAGTCGATTTGCAGAGGTTTCTAAGAGATACTCTAAGTTGGGGTCAAATCTACTGGGTCCCCAGCTTCAAGGCAATCCTAGTTTGTCACAAGCAACAGAAGCAAAATTAAACAAGTGGGACTACACCAAACTAAAAAGTCTCTCTACAGCAAAGAAACCAATCAACAAAATGAAAAGGCAACTTGTGGAATGGGAGAAAATATTTGCAAACCATATGTCTGATAAAGGGTTAGTATCCAAAATATATAGGGAACTCAAACAACTCAATAACAAATAATAATAATAATAATTACCCCAATTAAAAAATTAGCAAAGAACCTAAATAGACTTTTTTCCCAAAGAAGACATACAAATGGCCAAAAAGTGCATTATAAATGATATCCATCACTAATCATCAGTGAAATATAAGTTATTAATAAAACCACAATGAGATATCACATCACACCTGTTAGGATGGTTATAGCAAAAAGTCAAAAGATAACAAGTACTGGTGAGAATGTGGAGAAAAAAGAGTCCTTGTCCACTGTTGGTAGGAATATAAACAGTGCAGTCATTATGGAAAACTGCTTGGAGTTTCCCAGAAATCTTAAAAGAAAACTAGCATCCCAGTTCTCTTTATATATCAAAAGGAAATGAAATCACTATCTTGAAGAGATCTGTACCCCATGTTCATTGCCATATTATTCATAATAGCTAAGATATATAAACAACCTAAGTTACCGTTAACAGATGAATAAATAAAGAAAATGTGAGAGATATATATCTACATATATATGTGTGTGTGTATACACACACACACACACACACACACACACATATAATACAGTGGAATATTATTCAGCCTTAAAAAAGAAAAAGTCCTGCAATTTGCAACAACATGAATGAACCCGGAGGACACTATGCTAAGTGAGATAAACCAGACACAGAAAGATAAACACTGCAAGGCATCACTTATATGTGGAGTCCAAAACAGTCAAACTCATAAAAGTAGAGAGTAGAATGGTGGTTACTAGGGGTTGAGGGTGGGGGGAACAAGGAGATGTTTATCAAAGGTACAAACTTGCAGTTACAAGATGAATAAGTTCTGGAGATACACTGTATGGCATGGTGACTATAGTTAATAATACCACATTACATACTTGAAATTTTCTAAGAGAGTAGACCTTAAGTGTTCTCACCATAAAAAATAGGGGAGGAAGGGTACTATGTGAAGTTATATACGTTAATTACTTTGTGGTAATCCTTTCACAATGTTTCTGTATATCAAATCATCACATTGTGCACCTTAGATACAATTCTTATTTGTCAATCATACCTTAATAAAGTTGAAAAAAATAATTTAAACAAGAAAAAAGAGCTGTATGCACAAAATTGCCATTGTATGTTTTTTCTGGTAGCAAAAAAAAAAAGTAAACAATCTAAATAGTTTGTTTATCCCCTCCATGGAATATTATGCAGCTATTTAAAAAGCTAAGTAGGAAAAGAATGGAACAATATAGAGAAACATTTGATGTAATGCAAAGTGAATAAAGCAGTATGCAAAATGTTATGTTCGCTATGATTACAATGATGTAAAATATGTATGATTATGGCCGAAGCCTCCAGAATACACACAAATAAAACCTATTTTGTTACAGTCCTGTGAAAGAGGGTAATTTGTTATTCTTCTTTCAAAAGGGCCTTTAAAGTTGTTGCAATAATACATTTTTAAATACAACAAAACAAAATCAGCAGTAGTTGACTTAACCCCATCTCTAAAGATAAATGCATTTGCAGTACTGGATTAGACCAAGGAAATCCAGGCAGTCGCTCAGAGCAAAACCATCTCTGGAAATCAGATGAAGAAAACGTGACCAGAGCTCCTACAACAGAAACCTCCAGGTTGAGACCCCGTTCCCGCCAAAAGACAGACGTAAGTAACAAGTGATTGCTCAACTGCGTCTAAGGAGGGTCGTCTGTTTCACTGCAGATTCACGGTTCCTATGGAGGGGTCTGAAAATGTGAGAATCCTCTTTAGCAGCATTTTAGTCCCTCTGCCTTCTGCCTCTTCTCTAAATAATTGCTGAGAAAATATTTAACAATATTGTTTAAAGTGGTGCCAAGCTGTTAGCTCGTCTGGGGCACCCAGGTGTCTCCCTCTAGCTCCGAACATACCTCACCAATTCTCTCATTTCCATTCAAGTCAGTAAAACTTAAGGGAGGCCTGATTTTACCAGCAGGCTCGGGCTAAACTCTGGGAACACAGTGACAGGTAAAGACACAAGTCTTGCCTTTAAGAAGCCTAGAATTGTAAAACAATTGTGCAAATAAATAATCACAGGGCATTAGGTAACCGCGGTTGCATATAGGACATTTACTGTTCCCTTCCCTGGAGTGTCTCCCAAATTGCTTAGGGAGACATGTTGATGTGGTCCCCTGGCGCCCTGCTAAGGAGCCTGCCCCAAGTCTATTAACCTCTCAAGCTTTCTTCTCCATCTGGGCTCTGGTGCCCTGTGCCAAGATGCGTCCATTTCCTGCACCAACTTGTTCCAGAGCAAATCCAGCCTGAAAGCTGCCATTTGCTCAGCCGCCATCACGTCGCCAGGCCAGCCCGCCAGCTGGCAAGGGCTTCCTTGCCCTCCCTGCCCTAATCTGTTTTCTCCAAGCAGAGCAGGTGGCAGGAGCCTGGCAACAGGGAGAACCCAGGCCATGTGCAGACCCCAAAGCTTGCCAGCGAAGCCCAGGTGCCTCTTGCCGTCACCCACTGGTGCAGTGGGCAGGAAGAGGCAGAGAATGGAGGTGGCTCCATGGCTCCTGGAAGCCACATGAAAATAGCTGCGGAGAAGGGGTGCAAGGACTGATTTCCAACTCAGAGGCTGGAGGAGGAAAAGGGACCCCTGAGTGATGCTCTTCCCTGAAGGCGTTTGGTTCTGAGTTGTGAGCTGAGCTATCTGTCGAGGCTCGCTCCTTCCCTCCTCTGCAACCGCCCAGCCTGCATCACATGGGCCTCTTCCCAGCCCTCTGAGAGCCTGGAAAAAATGAGTGGAGAAGAGGTCTCTTTTCCTGAGAACAGGAAACAATACAGGTAACAGTTATTCCGTGCTAGGAGGCTGAGTTGAGAGCCCCTCTACCTTGTTCTTTGAGAAGAGACCAAACAAAGCGAGAGCTCTGCAGGAACATGGGGAAAACACAGTATTCGAGTGGATAACAAGACGAGGTATTGAACAGTGCCGTTCAAATACAGTGGAATCAAATGGCCAAATCAAAGTTCTGAAAATGGAAGCTTTGCCCTCAGACACACGAGAAGAAGCACAGCTCAGATCACCGTCTCGTAAGTCTTCGCTCAACCACTTCTTCCCCAGAAAGTTCACTCAACTATGGCTCCTCAGAAAGATGGTTTGCAGAATATTAGGTACTACAAGCTGCAGAGAGTGCTCTCTGGAAACCGATCCTTTCTAGTCTGAACTGCAAGTGAGTCAAATAAACAAAGAATTAGTCCCAGCCCAACTTGAGTGTAATGGGCGTTGACTGGTGTTGCAAAGGGTTAAGATACCTGTGCTAGCACCGGGTTTGGTAAACCAAAAGAAGAACTCACTAGAAGGTACTTAGAAACCATTCAGACTTGGGTAAATGGATTTTAATTAGATGGAAGAGAAAGCAACACTAGTTCCCATGGGAACCAGCTTTTATCTGTCTAGGTGAGCTGAAGTCAGGGACAACAATCCTAATGGTTTTGGATGGCCTTAAATGGTACTGCGAACGTGGATATAGTTGATCTCTTAAATGTAGACTTATATTTACATTTGGGCCATAACACAGGTATTTTATAGCTGCTGTTCAACAGTAAGCAAGACATTAGCTGGAGGCATTTCCAGTAAATCCACAGAACAGCCCTGCTTCCTCCCTCCCTCCCCCCCTGTGAGATCACTGATCATTGTACCAATGTAAGGTGCGTGATCTCTTCAAGTGATTGCTTATATTGTTTTTGCATATTTTAAGTAAAAAACACTGAACTTCTAGGCCAGGAATAAAACATCATCATAATAGCACTTAACACTCACTGCATTCTTACCGTGTGCCAAATGCGTTGCATGCATTCTCTTAATTCATCTTTCTAAATACCCTGTGAAATAAGTGCTGTTATTATCCTCCATTTTATAGACGGAGAAACTAAAATTCAATAACCTGCCCAAGATTTTGCAGCTAATTAGTTACGGAGTTGTGATCTGAACTTGGAACAGGGTGCATCCTGGTTCCTAGAACCGTAGGTATTTCCCATCTGCCTAAATAATTCCCCACATTTACTTTTATTATCCCTCCTCAATTCTTCCTCCATAGCCCAGAAGAGTCGAATTTAATCCTAATTTGTTTATTAAATTCAACAATAATAGATAAAGTGCTTTCTATATGTCCCTGCCCTTGGTATATTTACGGTATAAGAAGAAGACAAATAGTAAATTAGAAAGTTTAATCCACTTTTCCTCCTTTGAAAAGAATATGGGGCTATTGAGGTCAACTTATAGATGTTAATGTTTTTCAGATACATACACTCACACTGCAGGCAAATTATCCTTTTCAGTAACCAAGATGAAAAGCACGTGTCCACGGGGACCTCTCCTTTGCTATAGTACCCATGGGTCATGGATAAAAATGTAGACACCAAAGGTATTAGCCTGCCTAGATTTCTACTCTGTCTTCTTACACCCTTAACCCGGGCATCCTTAGGAAGTAGGCTAGATCCAGGGCTCCCTTTCTGTGACTAGAACTGGTCTTTAGCGGTTCCCATCTTGGCCATGACACCACCACCCCCATCATAGCCCACTGTACCTAATCCCTGCCACGTGGGTTTTGAGGCTGCTCCATCACCGAAACCATCTGCGCATTTATTCATTCATTCATTCATGCAGCACTCACCCATTATGGCTCCATTATATGCCATAATTAACCCTCCTCTCAAGACGTAAGAATAAATGAATGCAAGAACAAAAATACTTAAGTACAATGATACAATGAATTCAGGCAATTATGAGTAGGAAAATACGTTCACATTTAGGTTTACATGACTAAATAGTACTATTCTAGGAGCGTCTGCTTTTTAAAAGAAGATTTCAGAAAGAAGATGATCTTTAAGCCAAGGGGAAGAATTATTAGTAGCACAGTGATGTGGGTATTATGGAACCGTGGACACTATTTGGAAGACACTTGGAGTGATCCACCTTCCCAGTAACAGCCAACATTGACAGTGTAAAATTCTACCTTCTTTTGCAACAAGTCTTGCCCTGACAATCACAAGTATTTTCATTCTCTTTGTCCCTCTCTCCTAGCCTGAGAAATATTCAATATCCAATGAAGGAACAAGAGAGGCACTTTGTCCCTGAGTCAAACGAAAAGGTCTCTTTTGCCCCCAAAAGCTCTGGACACCAGCCTCCGGGCCACCGCATCCCCCGTGCTGACCCACACTCAAACCCTGCTCTACCTGGCATCATGGCCTCTTTCCCTGACTTTAACTCCAAGCCCAGGTGCTTGTTCTTCGGCCATCACAAATGAGTTGAGCCCAAGAGAGTGGCATCAGTCACTGGCCTGGGCTGCACATCAGCTGTATATTTTTATTCTCTATCTTGTACCTACCCCGCCCCCCTACTATTCAGGCCTCTCATTTGGAAGTGATTTCTGGGCCACTCCTTAGTGGCTGTGAAGCCCATGAGTCAGAGGGGAGGCAGCGGGTCCCTATCCCCAACCACATGCCACCACCCCGCCCCTCTTCCCTCCCTGCCCCTGAGTCTCCACCTGGGCTCCTGCCTAGTCCTCGTCACCGGCCCCTGCCAGCACGACTTCCCTCCCCCAATCCATCCTTCATCCTTCCACATTTATAAGCATTTCCATCTGAAAGGGGAATTTTTTTCTTTTTTTTAATAAAAAAAACCTCCTGAGTTGGAAACACTGTCGATTGTAACTATAGTGATGCATCAATCACGTCGCAATAATTGCACAGCACAGGGTTTCCTGTTAGGGCCCAGCTACCTGCCAGAAAATGGCAGCAATCAGGCTATTGGCAGCAGACAATCAGGCATCATTTGTAATTCTTTATGGCTGCATGTTTCCCGGTCCGGGAATGGGATGCTAATCAATCAGTTGTCATGGCAACCCAGCATCACACAGCTATCAATACAGAAAAAAAAGATGGGAGAAATTATAAGGGTAGTGAGTGCCACAATCCCTGGAAGGGGGTGCCAGGTGTCCTTGTTAGGTGCCAACCCAGGAAAAGTAGGACCGAGAAAGAGCCAGAGATTCCCCCCAAGGGTGAAACCTCATAGCTGGGGCAGGGAAGAGCTATTGTCTTAGCCACAAAGGGAATAAGAGCAGGTGGGTGATTTTTGGGTCACCTCATTGTCCTTGGATACCAGCTGAGCTCCTAGGGCCAGGCAATTTACAGGCAGTTTGAGGGGAAAAAGGCAAGCTCTAGTGAAGGAGGAGAAAGGGAGACCAGTTAGTTATCCAATCAGCCAGCAAAGGTTTCATGGCTTCATGCATCAAATACTTCCCGTCTCGTCTGGGCCACTCAACATATAGACAGCAAAGGTCAACCAGGACCCAGAGCAGCACCTGATGTGCCAGGTGAATGGTTCAGTACTTAAGTATAGTGAGAGGAGACCAGCATGACCCAACACGGTGAAGGTAACGGATCAAACCATGTGCCAGGACCGAGCTAGACGTGTTCACCTACCCTGTCTTCATGAATTCACACAACATGAGGAAGTGCATTTTGTTATTTTTATCTTACAGCTGAGGAAACTTCAACCCAGAATGGTTGAGTAAGCTGCCCGATGTCACACAGCAGAAGGGCTCAGGCAAGATGGCACTACAGCTTGTCTGCAGCCAATACCATGTGGATAGTTGCAGCTCAGTACGACCCCAGGGAAGTCATGTCATCTCTTGTGTCCTCAGTGTCCTTTCCTGTAAGAACTTTTTTTGGAGAGTGGTGATGTTTAAATGGAAGGGTGTCCACAAATGCTCTGAAGACAGTTCCTGGCACCAGGTAGCTTCTTCCTTCTTTCCTTCCTTCCTCAGTTCTACCAGGGGTACCCTAGGTCTGCACAACCAGTCGCCTTCAATGGGGTTAAGAGTTTGTACAGAAAAGGCTTTCTAAATTGCCCACCACAGCAAGTTGAGGGCTTGTTGGCTTCTCCATCCTTAGTCTCAACCTCCCCCATCTCAACTATCTGGGTGCCTTTGAACAAGAAGGTCAGCTAATTCCTCCCCAGTGTGGCCCACCCCCGGCTCCCCGAGCCAGCGCCATCTTCCCTCTGTCAGCAACAGGACTGTGATGGGATTCCAGCTCATCAGGCAATTACTGCCAAAACGCTGTGGCTTTATAAAAATGACACTCGAAGCACGGTGAGCTTGAATCTAGTGACAAACCAGCTAATTGACCAAATTTTTCTTATTAAAGTAATTGCACACTTCAAACCAATTTTTCACCCTAGATCATATCCGGTTTGTTTTACAATGCACAGCTTTCTTGCCAAACTCTTTGAACTTTGGTGCAAAATTTCACGGCCTGGGCAGGGGCGTCCAGGGGTGGGAGGCAGTTCTTCCAGGGGCGGCAAGAGTACAGGCCTTGGGTTCCATTCCTGTGTCCGCCGCTAATCTTGTACGAGTGGGTCCCTCCCTCTCTCTGAGCCACGACAGCGTTTCCAAGACGTCTTCCTCAGGAGGCTACTGTATATTCTAGTGGAACACTGGTCCACACGTATATTCAGACGTACATAGGTGGGCGGGGGATGTTTCCAGCAGTGAAACAGTCAAAAACAAGTTTGGGAAACATTGGGGGAGGCCCTGTTTCCCAGGTTGCCTTACGGAATGAAATCTGGGAAGCTTTAATAGGCTATTAGAAGGGGAAATCTAGAACGCAGCACTTTCCATGTTTGTTTGACCTCTAGTCTCTTTTGCTGTCACTGAGCGTCTCTAAAGGCTTGTGTTCTGAGGATCAAGCTTTAGAAAACATCGAATTAAATAAAGGCTTTCTGAAGGGGCATTGTTTGCAGCAGCGACAAGCCGGAAATGAGCTGGCTATCCGCTGCCTGTTGAAGCTGACATCCACCCCCCCCTCGAGGAATATTAGACGGCCTCATAAAGAACAGGACAGATCCGTATCTGCTGGCGTGGAAATCCCCCAGTGTGCATCAATGAATGCAAAAAGCATGATGCAAATTTTACAAAATGGCCCCATTTGTGCACGAGTGTGTGCTTATGTGCAGATGAAGATGAATTGATCCAAGCGTATGTGTGAATGTGTGATTATGCACAGAAAAATTTTCTGGAGATAGTTAAGAAACTCATTACAGAGGATTCCCTAGCAAGGGGCACTGAGGGTGAGGTTAAGGGACATCTGTGCTTTTCGTTTTATACCACTAAATACCATTAGAATTTACTTTTACTATGTCATGTACCGTTTTTATAATTAAAAAAAAAGAACTGAATTTTTAAAAGCTCTCTAGGAACTCTTTTAGCTCAAGTTCTATAATTTTATGGTTTCTTGAGCCCTAAATTGAAGGTAATTTAAGCCTATCTTTTTTATTAAAAAATATGGCAAAAGCTTCACACCCTTAGGTCTTTCGTAGTACCATGAAGACTCTTTTGTATTTTTCAAGCACGCCGCCACATGCAGAGTGGGATGAATGAGCCCCTGAGGAGGAAATGGCCCATCTCCTTGGGGGCCCACACGTATGGGTTGGATCTGTGTCTCCAAGATGCCAAAGAACCCGGCCACAAGAACTCTGAGTCCCATCATAGCCAAACGTGAACAGGCCAACCACAACGAAGCACAGGATCTCAGAATCCGAAAACATCTGAGCTGGAAAGAACCTGAGAGTTTAACTAATTCAGCTACCGCATTCCACAGAGGAGAAATCCAAGACCCAAAGGAAGGACATGAAGACCAAACAACTGGTCTCAACTCTGGGACTCCCGATTCTGGATCTAGGAGAATTTCCACCACGCAACTCTGTCTTTCTGAAAGAAAGAGGAGTTGCCCCCTTTCCCACCCCCTGGGGAGACAGAACGACTTCCCTGAGCTCCGAGAATGGCCAAAGCTAGACACAGTGGACTGAAGAAACAACGTCTAACTGGGCAGAGAGATAACCAAAGACAAGGAGAAGGCCAATCTGTTTACCTAACTTAGCTAATGCTCAAAGCGACGCAAAAACAAGTCGTTTTTGCAACAAATAAGTTTGTTGTTTTTGTACCAAACAAACAAAAGAATGAGTAAGTAAAAATGATAAAATAGCACCCTGACTCTTGTTCCTCATTTGATGGGAGTCACAGGGTCTTGGGGTTGTTACGATTGCTGTTTTACAGGTGAGAAAACTGAGTCCCAGAGAGGTTTAACAGACTGGTCCAAGCCCACCAAGAGAGTTAGTGGTAGAAGAAGAAAGTGAACCTGAACCTGGGTGTTCTGATTCCTGGGGCCCCACACCCTCCACTTGGCAATGTGAGCCCCTGGCAAGACGTTGCCTCCCCTGAGCACTGAGCTAGGCATGTTCTTCACGAAGAACTGGTCTCTCTCTCTTCCACATGGTCATTATACCTACTCCTAGCAACCTCTGCTCCTTTCTGATCTGCTGTTTCTACTCGATCATGATCTTGAAAGTCACATCCACTCCCTCTGAAGCGTGCTATAGAAGACGAGGAAGCAGGGTCCCCCTGTGTGCAGGACTGAGGCGTCCCGTCTGGCGCAGCCCATGGGCCTCAGCTGATACTGCCTGCTTCCTTCTTTATTCCTACCTGTACTTTAAGTAGTTTACATAAGCTCTATAATGTATAATACACAGAGTCTGCACATCTGCAACCAGAGTACTCAAAAACAAGCCTCGCTGAGAGTGTACTGCTTTTTTTTTTTTTTTTTTTTTGAGACAGGGTCTCACTATAGTGTCCCGGTTGATCTTGAACTCCTAAGCTAAAAGGATCCACCTGCCTCAGCCTCCCAAGTGGCTGGGACTAGAGAGAGTATTGCTTTTGTGATTATCTTAGCTGGTGTAAGAGATTAAAGAAAGGGAGAAAGGAAGAAGGGAGGTAAGAAGATGAGATTGGAGGAAACTTTTGTTTCCAAGATGAAGTCTTAAAAGCAGTAGTGACATTAACCAGAGGCATGGGCAGGTGGCCTGGGGGTACTCTGTTGTTCTCCCCCTAAAGCTTCATCAGACCACTAGGCTACCCCTAACCAATACACAATCCAAGTACACACAGTGGGCTTGCTGTGAAACAGTTTTTAGAGGAGGCCTTTAGTTCACCTTTTAAAATATTGCCACCTCTGAGCCTGTCCTACATAAAAATTGCGGAATTACAGGTGTTCAAAAGATCTGCTGGTTATTCACTGGCTTTGCAGCCATTCACAGATAGGGTCACCCCAGTGACAAGTCAAGATACCATGACAGGTCAAAGATCCCCAGAGAATTCCCAGTGCTGGAGGGAGGTGAGTTCCTACGTTGGCTCTCCTGCTCCCAGCCTGCTGCAGCCAGGCCTCCGACGAATAAACATCAGAGCCCATGGAAGTCAATCAAGCCTCCTGTGTGGCCCAAACTGCCTTCCATCAGCGCAGGCGCGCAAACCACCACACGCCCTTCGACCCAGGGTCCAGCGCCCGTGAGAACCAGGAGACTGTGCGGCCCCGGAGATCAGTGTCCCCAGGCTGTGGCTCTTGGCTGCCAGGAGACGGCTCACAAGGGGTGGAACTAATAGAACGCCGGTGTGCTGTTCAGTTAAAAAAATAAAACGACCCATAAGGCTGGTAATAACCATCCCTGTGAAGAGATACGAGCGACAGTAAAGCCGTCGTGCTAGGAAAAAGGAATGATCGCTCCTGTCTTCTCGCATCCTCCCTACTGGCGGGAACCTCGGGCACACATGGCCATTCACTCTGGGCCCAGCTGGAGCTGGTCAGAGAAAATGCAGCCAGACAGAGACGCATTTATGAATACTTCTGCTCATCGCAAGGTGCCCAGCCCTGTGTCATTCCCAGGGAATTTTATGCAAAGACACATCCTAGGACGCCACTTAAGACCTGCAGAATCGAATCAAAAATCTCTGATTTTTTCTTTTTAAACTCCCCAGGTGACTCTTTTGCAGCTTGTCCAGGGCCTGGCATTTAGAAACCACTGCAGTGGGGAAATATAATAAAAGCATAAAATGAGGTTCGTCCTTAAGAAGCTTACCATAGAAGCAGAGAGATAAGACTCATTCAAATGAAGCGAATTTAATTATTTTCTCATCTTTGTTCAAACAGTGCTTTTATACATATCTCTATTATAGCCTGTGCGTCCTCAGGTTGGAAATGTTTATTAGTCTCTCTCTTTTACAAGCATTCTGTGAACAATCCCAAGGCAAAGACTGTGTGTGTTCATCTTGGATGAGTCACACGATCTTTTAACCACTTATTCTTTCTTTTATTTAAACAAACACGAAGTTTTTCAGGTGTCAGGCACTGTCACAGGCACTGCCAGTGCAGCAGAAAACAAAACCGAGGGGTCCTCACCTTTCCTGGAACTTATATTCTCGTGGGGGCGAGGATGGACGAGCAAATGAATAAGACAAGTGCCATGGAGAAAATAAAGTAATGAGAAAGAGATTGACCAGGAGGCAACAGCTGATGATGCAGTCAGGGGCGGCTTCTGTAAGTCAATGCCCTTTGAGATAAATCGCAAGTGATGAGCCAGAGTTCATGGCATGAACATCTGAGAAGAGCATCCCAGGCAGAAACAGCGAGTGCAAAGGCTCAAGGGCTGGAATGATCTGGCACAGTCTGGCGATGTTAGCGACTGACAGGGAGGAATGCGGGAGAGGAAGCCAGAAAGGCGGGCACAGGCCAGGTGACAGGTGGCCTTATAAACCGTTGGCGGGGGAGGGATCCTATTTTATTTTCTTGTTCTACTTCTCTTTGACTCTAAGTGCAATAGAACACCACTGGAGGGTTTTAACCAACACGATCTGATATCCTTCCTTAAAAAAATCACCCTGTGTGGAGAGTGCATTGCATTGGGACAAGAATGAATGACAAGGCAATTTGAGAAGTCCGGGCCAGAGACGATGGGCAGAGAAGTGGGGAAGTGGCCAGGCACAGTACACATTTTGGAAGCACCTCTCAGCCCAATTGATAGATTGGTCTTGGAGTGAGAGTAAGATATCAAGGATGACTTATAGATTGATGAATACGCCCCATGCTTGGAACATGATAATAAGCACTCAATGAGTGATTACTGAACAATTGGATAAATGAGTGTAAAACAATTCAACATCAGCATCTCGAACATAATTATATGCCAGCGTGTTTTGGTGCAGACAAAAGTGCTCTGGGCCATCAAGGAAGATGTCAGCGTGGATTCAAATTGTCTGGGGGTGGGATTTGAATTCTGACTCAAAAGTTGAGTCACTTTGGGTGACAGAAGCAATCAGCAGGGGAATGTCTAGACCAGAATGTAAAAATGAGCCTGGTGTGTTTTTGTGTTTATTTTTGTTTGTTTAGTTTTGGGTTTTGGCTCTGGGATTTTTTTCAGGGGTGGGAGTTTCAGGAGAAGGGCAGAGACCACAGCATTGGCAAAGCGGAGGACAGAGATATAGTTGGATGAATACGAAAACAGGAGAGGAATAGGAAGCATTTTGAGAGCCAGGCAGTAGCGTGGATTTGAAAAGCAATAGAGATCCATCACTGGTTCTTGTCTAGGGAAGCCTCGTGCGGAGGGTGATTTATGTCTTGAATTTGGAACGGTCTGGGGCTGGAGGTGGGGACAGGACACGGAGACAGCAGATCGGATAGAATTACAGCATTCCAAGCACTAGCTTCGCCAAACTATCCTCTCTGAAGAAAAAATACATATCTATGATGTCACAAGCCTGGGCCCCGACTAGGAAGAAACACCACTGTGTCAGAGGCTCTCGGAACTGGCCCAAGGGGACAGACAGCGTGGGAGAAGGCATGGGGAGGTGGGATGTGGGGGGAAGGGAGCCGGTCCCCAAGCCAGCACAGCACCCCTTACTGATGCTTGCAGGGGGCACCCAGGAGTTTTCAGCTGCAGGTGGCTGGGTGCCCTGGGCTAATTTATGTATTTTCCATCTCCTTTAGACAGATTCCAAATCCGGGTAGAATTCTTGGTCCCTCCTAGGACATTTGCAGCTGCCATGAGTGGGTCATATTTGGGGGAGCATCCTTCTCGGGGATCAGGGACTTAAAGACCAGCCAGGACCCAACCCAGCCTCACAGCCCTTGCGGGGAGTGCGGAGTGGTGCTGTGCAGAGGGTGGAGGAGGGAATCCTTTTTCTCCTCACATTCGAGATGCTGCTGGAACTCAGCCCTTTCCTACAAAAAAAAAAATATATATATATATATATATATATATATATCTCACAAATCTACAAGTTTGAGGACCCCGAGCCCCCAGCTGGTCCGTAGGGGACCATCTGGCACTTGGAAGCTGCAGGCAGCAGCAAGGGCAGTGGACTGCAGCGTCCGGTCTCCAGAATGAAAGGGAACGACAGTGAGAGGGACAGAATGGCTGCAGCGGCCTCTGCTGGAAACTCGCTGTCTTGCAGCCGGAAGTGGGATGGCGTCTCCAGCCCGGGAGACGGGGAAGCAGGCCCGACAGCACTAGAAAGCTAGAGTCTGCAAGGAAGCTGGAATGTTCTAAACAACAGCCATCTGCTCGGGGACCCCGTGCAACCAGCTCATCAGACACGATTGCTGGCCAGCGCCCGGTCTTCCCCGAGGTGCTCGCACAGGTGACGGCTTCTGCTCCTCGCTCCTCTCTCCTCTGGTTTGTGTTTTGAGGCACAGCAAAAGTGTCAGGGATGCAGCCTATTGACAAGGAAGGGACCCAGCATGTCCCTTCTCACCCCAGGCTCATTCACTGTCCCGTCTTTCACTCCGGGAACGCCACACCTGGCCTCGCACACACAGACACGCCCGTCAGCCACTCGGTGGGTGTTTATTGAGTATCTACTATGCCTCAGCCGCAATGCTGGGACCTAGGGACACAAAGATGAATGTGACAGGGTCCCTGACCTCCAGGGGAAGATCACGCCCTGTACAAGATGGTAGCATTATTTCGGAGAGAGGAGCCCGACGCAGGTGGGTCAGTTAGAGACGTTTTCCCAAAGCTGGCATACTGGAGCTGTGTATTGCAGGAAAGAAAGGATTTTCACAATCGAAAAATAGTGACAAAGAAATCCCAGGAAGAGGAAGCAGGCTGTAAAAGGACACAGCATTGTGAAGAGTCTAGGGAAAGGTCCGAGGAAGTGCAGAGGTGCCATACGGCCAGCAGCAACGGCAGAGAAGGTGAAAGTGTCCTGGGCAGTTGGGGACAGAAGATGAAAGGCCTTTGCTAAGGAGTCTGAGTTCCTGAGCAGGGTAGAGACTCGATGTACAGTGCACTAGAAACAGATAGATGTTGACATCTGATAACTGAGGACCTGGGAATGCCCAGTTGTACCCAGCAGGTCACTGTCCACTCCCTGACGTCTCAAGGGAGCAGGCACACACAATGGCATGGCTCTTGGCTCTGCAAGCCCCGTATACTCTAATTCAGGACTCACCAGGTGTCTGTCCAGAACATGTGGCTTAGGCTCAAAGACCTGTGTGGGACCATCTGTTCTCTCTGCTCCCAAACCTAAATTGAGATTTTTTTTTTTTTTTTTTTAAAAGGGCATTGTGCGACCAGCAGGCCCTGTCTTAAAACTCCTACCCTACTGCCTGCTCCAAAAGAGCTGTGGCCAGTCCACCTCCCAGAGGCGGGAGGGAGAAGAATGTCAAACCCAGGCACCAAGGACCTCTTGGTGCGGTGGCTGAGGACATTCAACATAATCACAACAGCTAAACTCTGCCCTCCAGTTCCTCCCTGCGACCTGTCTCGGCCAGTATCCTGCATCTCAGCACCGGAGCCTGGGCTGCCTTTCACTTTTCCAAACTTCCAAAGGGTGTGACCAAGATGTGCAAACAATATGACTGCATTGCCCCCCCCCCAACACAGCTTCAAATTATGGAAGACAAGAGTAAAGCTTTCACTTTTCCCAAACGAAGGCTAATTTCCACTTTGCCGTCAGTCGTGAGATACAGCGGAGTGGCAAATGTCTAGGGAAGGAGAAAGACTGACTGGGGAGAAACGTGCTCTTGAGCCGACCATGCCACCATATGCAAATTTTACAGAAACTCAAGGCTTTAATAGGTCTACTGGGTCTTTGACAGATGGCAGGAGAGGGCATCCAGAAGAGTGACCTTCAGCCCAGTGACTGGCCCCTGTAGCATGGGGGTGGGGGCTGTGAATGGAGGCTGGTTTATTAGACTGGCAGTTCTCAAGGACGTCTCCAGGGGCCACATGAGAACACTTCCCTGAGCCTTCTGGTGCTGGAACATTGATTAAGCTTCATTTCCCCAACAGCAGCTCAAACATCCTCCTCTATCGCCGAACGTTCCAGGGCAGCAAGCCTGACTTTCCCAGATAATAATACAACAAATCAAATAGCCCTCCTCCCTTAGACTTTCCAGATCCTTCCAGCTGTGCGCAGCCCCTTCACACTTAGAACTTCCTGTACCCCTTCTCTGTGCCTTCCTTGTTATTACATATGACTATAACTTCTCTCTCTTCTCTTGGAGGATGATAAACACCTTGAGTACAGAAGCCAACTAAGAGCAATTAAAATTGGGATTTTTTATTATTATAGGGGAAGGAGAAACTCTGTAGAATGCTGTCATGAACTCCAGGGTTAAGTTCCTAGCTCCTGTGATCCTCAGAGTGACCCCAGCCCACCTTGGGGATAAGTCACAGCAGGTAGAGCCCATCAGGGACACAGGCAGAGTAGGGAGTGGCTTGGGTGGGGTTCCTTAGGGAATGCAAGGAGTTTCCCAGTTGTACCCCCAAATCTTCCACCCTGGAAACACAACACAATTCCTGAAATTCCACCATTAGGAATACATTCCTTTCAGTCTTTGAGATTTCTCTCTTTTGCAGTTTCCTCTTGAACAGACACGAAATACCACACAGAAGAGCACCTTAGGCTCTAGCTGTGCCTTGGCAAGGGATTCGCTGGCCACTAGTCACAAGCAAAGTTTTGTAGGAAAGTGTGTTTCCAGGGGTCGGCCTTAAGGCAGGGATCTGAGCATGTAAAACTCCCGAGGATAAGGCTTGCTGTTTGTTTTGTTCATCCCTGTGCCCCCAATACCTGTTACGCTGCCTGGAACATAGAAGGTGCTCAATAAATGCTTGCCAAAGAAAATAAATGAATGAATGAACGAATGATGAAGGACAAGTCCAGAAGACGGAAGTATTCTCCTGGAGGAGAGAAGGCCAGAAACCAAATTCCTAGGAGCCGATGAGTTCCTCACTCTTCTCGTGCTCTTGACAGTTTTGCTATTAGTAGGTGACTCTGGGGCAGCCAGCCCTGGCTGTCATAAGCGAGTCTTGCCACGAGGGGGCAGTGCAGACCAAATATCTGGGTTTTCCTGTTCAAATCCCTTGCGACTGACCAACAGCAGGGGGCGCCCAAATGCCGTTTGGACCACCTCATGCAGCCTTCTCTCCCTGTATGTGCGTTAGTTTCAGACCCTCTTCTCAGCATCGTTTCTTCTTCGATGCGTAGCTGAAGCAGTAGTTTAAAAGGCCATCTTGAAGTCCATAAAAACAACAGCTTGTATTTGGGGAAAGGAAATGAGAGGAAAAAAAAAAACCTGCTGTTGGTACTGTGTTCACTGTTAGGAAAATTCCCTACTTACTATATTTGTCTGGGCAACTAAGGTACGATTCCCGAGGAGCCTGAAGCATCCCACAGATGATTCATATTTAATTGATATTAATAACTAATACGTGGCAAGGGCTGCATAATGTCTATGAAAAGCAGGGCAGAACGTTTCTCGGGAACAACGCCAGCCTTAGACGATTATCTTGCATTAGGGATCAGCTGGGTCGGAATCGCACACTAGTCTGAGCCCTTCGTTGTTCAGTCCAGAGTGGGAAAGAGACATGTCCAAGGTAAGGAAGAAAGCAAAAAGAAACATGCGTGGCTCCAGGTACTGCATCCCATTAGGCATATCCATAACGGTACTGAATTTCTTTCATCTCACCCAGGCTGACATTAACACCCATTTCCTCTCTAGACTTAGAGAGAGATTACAACGCTCTTCGCTGTATTTCACTCGTTCTTTCATACAACATGACTGAGCTCTTATTTGGGGCCAGGTACTGTGCTAAGATACTAAACCTACATGTATCTGATTCTAAAGCTCCCAATCTTTTTCACCAGGTCGCACCACCCTGGCACCATCTTCCGTTTCCCTGCTGGCATCTTCTTCCAGAGTTAAAGCCATAAGGGAGGGACTTTGCAGGAAAGGCCACACGTGGCACCTGGGGCACGGGGCTGTTAGGAAAACCAAGCCCCCTGGGAGCCAGGCCGCCCTGATGCGGCTGCTTCACGCTCACCCTGGATAGGACCTGTGTTGGGTGCACTTTGTCCCAAATCCTTTTCCTCTAGAAAATGGAGATATTGTCTAATTCCAGTGACTAAAAGATACACAAAGGGCTACAGAAGCTTGGAGCCCCTGTCTGAAGCCTCCTAAGACACCACCCATTTCCAGGCCCTCTTCCCAAACGATCACCACATCCTGTGCCTTTCGACAAGGGAACGTAAGCAAGGCATGGTCCCCCATCCAAGGGAGCTTAACCTCTCGTGAACATGAATACACACAAAACATGGGAATGCTGAGCTTTGTGGCGCCAACGTACAATATAACAAGAATGAGAACAGGAAATTCCTGAGGACTGGGGGAGAGAGAGAAGATTTCATGGAACATGAGGAGTTTGAGCTGGGCCTTGAAGGGAACAGTGTTTGGGCCAGAGGAGGAAGGGCCTGCTGGCAGTGGGAACAGAGGAGCAAAGGCCTGGGGGACGAATGCGCTGGGTCCGTTGGACGGCAGCGGGAGGACAGACCTCTGTGGGGCCTGGGAGGTGGAGAACCCAAGGGCCCCAGAGTGGGCTGGAAAGTCAGAGGTTGGCAAATATCTGGTCCCCAGGCCCCACCCCTCCCACCTTCTAGAAGACGGAAGACACATCCCTCTCCCCGTGCAAGACAGATAGACATATGCACGCACACACATCCTGCTTTGCGCTGGCTCCCGTCACAAACCAGCCTGTGAGATTATGGCGGATTCCAGAGGAGGGTGGGGAGGGCCAGGATAGCAGATTGCGAGGTTCTAATTACATATCTTTGAGGTGGAAATTTAGTAAAACCACAGACTTGGAACAACATAAGAGTGCGTAAAACAGCCTCATCCGTTCATTATGCAAAGGAATTGCTCATTTATGGAGTTTGGATTACAGTAGAGAGCTTATAAAGCAAAAAGATGGTGCTTTATGGAATCCCATAAGCACCAGCACCCTCTCCTCATGGAGCGCACACCTGTTGGGAGCAGCCTAAGCAGGCTGCCTGGTGGCTCCCCCATCTACCAAGGGATGGCCCTGCAGGGTGGCCACCCCGGCCTCCAGGAGTGAAGGGAATCTTGCTGAGACCAAGAGAATCTTGCAGAGAGGACAACTGCCTCCCACAATGGTGACATCGCAGGGAAAGGTGCTCACCAAAGAGCCATTTATTATGAAAAAAGTCTTGTAAATGTTGGGGTCATATTGGGGACAAAGGACTTAGAAAAGGAAGATGACACTTATGCACCAAGACATCATCTTGACTTCAAGGGATTCCCTTGGACCAAGATCCCCTATTGAAAAAGGAAAAAAAAAAAAAAAAAAACATTGAATCTAACTCACCTTAATTTCTACATTTTATTATCTACTTTCATTTTACTTTATTTTAAAATTGCCTTGAGGATGATTAAATCATTAAAAGAGCATTTCTCAAAATATGTTCTTGTGCAACACTAGTTTACAAGGGGGAAAAATGTTTGGTGGTTAAATATTTCAGGGAAGTTTCAAATTAAGTTTAATCCCCTTGGAATTTATAGTGAACATCATTAATGTGTTAAAGGCTCTGAGAAGTCCTGTAATAAAGACACTTAAACTTGCTTAGCTGTGTTTAACTTGGTGTTTCTAAAATTTAAGCAATCAAAAAAGCTAGAGTTTTGTGTTTGTTTTTATTTGCAAAACATCTGTTATCATCCTGAGGAATAAGTGTTTTATAAAATAGGACTTGGGAAATAGTGATTTGTTTTGGGGTGTTTTTGTTTGTTTGTTTGTTTGTTTTATTTTTTTGGCTGGCTTTTCAGTTTCTGTCTTTGGAAGTAAATTTGAAAATCATTCAGTAATTCAATTGCTTGATCCTTTTGTTTTAGTCGAGCCTAGTGGACCTCTGTCTATGTTATTCTATCTTAATCTTCTTACATAGGGTTGTGTTTATTTACATACAAAGAGATTTGATTACCAGGTTCCTAGGTGGAACTAGGGAACTCTTCAAATTCAGGCTCTCTGGGACCTGTAAAGTCACATTCTGGTACCCAGAGAAGGAAGTAAATCAGAGCGCTCTGTCTGGTCGGGGCCACTCAGCCACACCTGGGCACCAAAGGGAAGACGCATTAGAGTGGTGTGTTAAAAACGATGCTCAAACTGAAAACAACCTGCCTCTTTCAGCCCTGGTGGCTGCTGGTGATCCTTGGAGTCCCCTGGCTATAGGCACACCTCTCAGTCTCCGCCTCCATCATCTCGTGGCTCTCTCTCCGTGTGTCTTTCTCTCTGAATTTCTGTAGGTCCTCTCCTCTTCTTTTAAAGACACCAGTCATACTGAATTTGAGAGAGAAAGAGAGCACATTCACATAAATTTTATTACAGTATTATAATTATCTTATTTTATTATGAATTATTGATCTCTTATTGTGCCTAATTTATAGATTAAACTGTTTCACAGGTGTGAATGTGCAGTAAAAATCATAGTATATGTAGGGTTCAGAACGATCCATGGTTTCAGGCATCCTCTGGGAAGCTTGGGACGTATCCCCCTCGGACAGTGGAGGACACCGTATTAACTTATTTCATCTCCCCGACAAGCCGAGGTCTGTCTGAATCCAGAGCGCACGCCCTTCCTCCAGCGCCAAGCTGCCTTCGATGAGAACTCACGGTGCAAATGGCACTTTAGACAATCCCTCCCTGACTCCCAAAAAGTGCCTATGAATAATTTAAGGCTCCGTGAGACTTTGAAAATGTCCACCTAGGCCAGGAACGGGACAACCACAAAAGACAGTTGTCTCTGCAGAAGCCAGCTGCTAGCCAATTAGCTGGGAACCTCCCCAAGCCAGATCGTTAGCTGCGCCTGCAGATTAAGACAGGGAATGAGCAATTAAGCCCATTCCAGCCGGTTGCTGCGGTCTCTGGCTGGGGATAGCTCACAGATGTGCAGCAGCAGCCTCCGCAGGTCCGAGTGCAGATGTTGAGCAAATCTCTCTGGCACGACGCAGCTCTAAGACAAGAAGGGACAGAGGGTTGGGGAGCGGCTCAGGCCACTCGTGTGAACAGCTTAGATGCTTAAGGCCTGCTGGTTGGACCCGGCGGCTCTGGGAAACCATGGGCAGTAATTAAGGGCAACCCAATGGCATCAATTAAAGCCAAGGAAAGGGCTCAGGGGGACGCATTGCCTCTCGGAAAGGGCGCGCAGAGGACGGAAGGCCAGCCCTGGCTGGGCACTTGGAGACAGCAAATGCTGGAGGGCACCATAGGGAACAAAAAAGGAATTGGCACCAGCCTTTGCCTCTGCCACTCCCTTGGTAATGACAGTTCTTATTTGAGACAAGGCACATGGGAGTGATTTGGCATCTGGGGAGGATTTGTTAATATTTTGAGGTCATGTCCTGGGTTACCGGACCAGATTTTTAGAGGAGTCTGAACGCACTGCTACCGTTGGCTGCTTTGCTCAGTAAGAGAACGGATGTGCCCCTTTCATCTGTCAGAACACTGAGGAAGTGAGCGCCAACCTGGAACCTTGACACTCGGGGCCCATGACAGCTCTACCGTGGCCTTGCCACGTGGCTTTGGATAAACCTTGTAACCTTTCCGTGCCTGAGATTCTCCTTTCTCGAGGAAGGCTGATGTTGCGTGTTCTGTCCCTCTCCTTGGGCTCTCATGAGACTAAAATGGGACAAGAAGCCGTCTGAGAAGCACAATTTTGGTGGTGGAGATAGAAAGTACTGATGGCTCAGAGCTAAGAGGAACCACTCGGCCACCAACTACCCAGCTATGGAAAATTGGTAAAGTCATTGTAAAACTCTAGTAGTGAATGACAGTCTTGGGTCACAGGAGATTTTTGCACATTTGGCCAAAGCAATGTACCCAGAGTCCCAGAAAAATGCCCACAGAAGCAGTGACGTTTGCATGGGCCCTCAGAAGCTTCCTGGGCTTTCTGGGCCTATTTGTGGGCCTCCAGCAAGTGCACAGGCCCCCAGACTGAAAGAGCCTCCCCTCGGGGAGCATGACAGCAGCAGCCTAGGTCTTCACTAAGACACCTTGAAAAAGAATGTCTCAATGTCACGGAGACCATTCCCAGCAGATTGAACGTGACGACATGTATTGTTTTTCATATTTATCATTGTCATCATAAAAGTAATGCTGCACATGGTATAAATATTTTTCAGGCAGTATTTGTGGGTAATCTGCTCCCACGTCCCCTGCAGCACTTTCCCGAACATGTTCTAAGCGGTAGCTTGTTCTTCCATATGTTCCCTTCTACTTCTGTCTTTCAGAAACTCACCGAGATCTCTGGGCACAGAGGGCCACCCCTGCTGTTCTCAGCACAGTTATGGATTGATTTCCTTTTTTATATCTTTGCTGTCATTTCAGAGGGATTTGGGAGGAAGGGGAAGCAGACGTGGGAACTCAGGCTTGAGCCAGAAGCTCCTAATTTCTTCTAGATTATGCAAAGGGCCTGCTGCTCCGCCCCAGCAGCCTGGATGGGAGGCTGGCTCAGCCTTGCTTGTGCAGCGTCAGTCAGGCCATTTACCTACTTGCCCCTCCACGGCCCCAAGTGCCAGCGTCCCTGCAAGGCACCATCCCGGTCGTCGTGACCCAAGGCAGAAGCAGGAGCAGTCCAGGTCTCAGCTGATAGACCATGAGCAGCAATGTCATAACATCGCGGGGGACCATTCCCAGGGGTCTGCGTGTCCCTCCCGTGGCCGAGAGGGCTGGTGCACTCCCTGGAAAGCTGCACTGTCTCCGCTCTTTGGAAAGGTGTGAGCGCTCGTTTTATGTTCAGGCTCGTTCAAGTATGTGAGTTTGCACCCTAGAGGCAGCTCAGAGGTCAGGATAGCAGCCTCCAGGGCACTCGCCGGCTGTGTGACTTTGAACAAACTCCCTAACCTTTCTGTGCCTCAGTGTCACCAAAATAGGGACAAATAATACTTTACCTGGTTGCCATGAAAATGAAATGGGATAATGCATATAAAGTACTTAGAGCGACATCTAATAATCATAGTAAGTGCTCAATAAATGTGAGTTATCTGAAGATGGGGCAAAGGGGTGTTAATAATATAACTGAATGCTTGTATTGCCCCCAAATTCATATGCTGAAGCCTTTACCCCCAGTATGATAGCATTTGGAGGTGAGCCTTTGGGAGGTGATTAGGATTAGATGAAGTCATGAGGGTGGAGTTGCCAGGACAGGATTAGTGTCCCTAAGAGAAAAGGAAGAAAGACTCTGGAAAGTCTGAATTTTGCAGGGCAGGCTGGAGACCCAGAGAAGAGGCCATGTTGCAGCTCAAGTCCAAAAGCAGCCTGCAGGCGGAACCCCCTCTTCCTTGGGGGGCCTCGGTCTGCTTTCTTGAAAGCTGTCAACCGATCAGCCGAGGCCACCCACACTGTGGACGGTAACCTGCTTCACTCAAAGTCTGCTGCTTTAAATGTAGATCTCATCTATTGATAAAAACTACCTTCCCAGAAACCTCCAGTCTGGTGTTTGACCAAACGTCTAGGTCCCGTGGCCTAGCAATGTCTCAACCTCAGATCAACCGTCACAAGGGGAGACTGAAGGTCCACTTGGCACATCAGGGGCACCTCAGCAGCAAGCTTGACACACGCCATGTACTTAAAGTGCCACAAGAGCCACCACTGTCTCGGGTGCCAGAACTCCTGCGTCTGGATCTGCCCAGGGTAATGGCAGAGGGCCGCGCAGGCCTGTGTCATTAGCACACACAGAACAGCGGGTATCGCAGAAGCCAGATGGCGAACACCTGCTCTGAGGGCAAGCGCAGCCCTGGAGCCCTGTACCTTGGACGGTGTCCAGGCGGCTGCCCCTCAGGCCCCCTTGCTCCCCATAGTTATGCTTTCCACTCGGTGCTTTGCCTGCCTCACCTCCGGGTCTCATGGCCACCAGTGGGGAAGGCTGGGTGGGCATCTTCATGCCCATTTCACAGAGGCCTGATTGAAAGTAGAGGCCACGCAACTAACAAGGACAGAGCCTGGACTAGAACTTAGCTTTTCTGGCTCCGACTTCGGGGTGCTTTAACAGCAGAAATTTATTTGCTCACAATTCTGGAGGCTGGAAGTCCGAGACTGAGGTGTCAGCAGGGTTGGTCCCTTCCAAGGCCTCCCTTCCTTGGCTTGTGGATGGCTGTCTTCTCCCTGTGTCCTCACATGGCCGTCCCTCCCTTATGTATGTATGTCCTAACCTCCCCTTCTTAGAAGGACACCAGTCCTATTGGGTTAGGACCTGCCCTCATGACCTCATTTTAACTTAATTACCTCATTAAAAGCCTGATCTCTGAATACAGTCACAGTCTGTGGTAGTAGGGGTTAGGATTTTAACATATAAATTTGAGGGGAACAGAATTCAGTCTCAAACAGGGACTGGTTAGGTTCTAGGGCCCTTCCAGCTCTGACATTTGATTTCTCTGATGGTGAACCAGGAACTTAGGCTGGGCCTTCCTCCCAGTAATGAACAGTTCCTGGTGAGAATGAATGTATCAGGGCACCCCAGATACATGCTGGCGGCCATCCCTAGGCATGGCCAGTAGGACCTGGGGGACCTGACTAGGGGGTACATCTTACAGTGGAACACTCCTCAGCAATAACAAGGTGAACTACGTGAACACCTACAACACGGGTGAATCTCAAGGTAATACGCTGTTCTTGGCCAGTAGCAGTCACGGTAGCAGTGGCAGAACAATGTATCTGTGTCAGAACAATGTATCTCCATCTGTAGCAGAACAATGTATCTCCGTCTGTAAGGGAGATGCGAAACTTCCTAGCAACCGAATGGATAAATTGTTTGCTTTTTATTTGAAATAGGAAATTGTTTCCTAAAACTAAAATACTTGAATGGTCAAAGTAATATGCTGAGTGAAAGAGGCTGACCAAAAAAGTATGTAGTGTGTGATTCCATTTACATACATCCTAGAAAGTGCCAAAAAGTCCAGAGGGACAGAAAGCAGGTGGGAGGTTGCCCAGGGAAGGGGTGCAGGAGAAATGGGACCAGGGGTCACAGAGCTTCGTGAGGAAGCTTCAGCAGTGGTAGTTGTGGTCGCCGTCCTGATCGTGACAGTGGCTTGCACAGGTGTGTGCACTGTCAAAGCTCATGGAAGAATACACTTTAAACACCATGCAGTTTATTGTATGTGAATTACAGCTCAATAAATCTGTTTTTAAAAGTGCTGCTGGAGGGACAGCAACTGATTTATCAGGTGACGAGTCTTACAACCCAAGGCCTGCTGACAGGAATACCAAACAGATGGGAAATTTGCCCGTAGATCCCTGAGAGTCCCCCAGGCCCCAGGAAGCAGGTGGAGTGGATGAAAGTCTATACACACAGCATCTGCACCCCAGGTCCGGCTCTCACCCTATCCCTAGTGGCACCTGCTCCTCTGAGATTGGGCTAAGGACAAGATGACCCGGCTGGAAGTCCTGGGGGCTGGACTCAGGCATCCTAACTGAAGACAATCCGTCTACACCCACTGTTCTTTCTTCTGCAACACTGTCAGGCCTCTGGGCAAGGCCCATGAAGCCACCCCCCTGCTTCAGGCCCCAGCTATGACAGTGAGCGTCTTAACCTGCGAGCTCTCGGTCCTCCCTCAAGCAGGGATAATAACCGCTCCTAGCTGCAGGACTTTGGTGGCATTAGCACTTAGGGCACTGCCTGGCACCCTGGAAGGATCTGTAACCGTCGGCACTTCGGTCTTAAGAGATCTGCACAGAGGAGATGCTTTAATGCTCCTTTTTCTTTTCATCCCTGTTGAACCGTGTGTTCTCTTGTAGGTCTTCAGACCACGGGGTTTCTTTGTGTCTGTCCTCGGGGTACTGCTGGCTTCTGAGTTTGAATCGATGCTCCCTGCTGCCTCCTGAACTCCATGGAAACAGCTTCCCAAGGAACTGACCACAGACATCTAGGAAATTGGCTTTCCTCTCTCTCTCATTCCCTGCCCCATCCCTGCCAAGTTGCACGCAGGGCAGGTCCGTGGCCCCCACCCACACCTCTGAGCATCCAGCATCATCGTTAACCCACTGAGGGCAGGTTTTCCCATCCTCTGACCCAGGCCCCCCTGCAGGGAGGGGAGGAGAGGGGAGGGGAGGGGAGGGGAGGGGAGGGCTGTCACCTCTGCTGGACACACTTCTCAGTTTCATGTCGTTTGCATACCTAATGTTTACTTGTGATTTGATTACTGCAGTTTCACACAGTTCATTATTCAGTTTCTACCTACATGACTTGCAGGAAGATCTTTGTTTTCATGAAACCCACTATCACCTGTGCATTAGAAACATGCTGTCAAATGCACAGATGTGTAAGATGTTACCTGATTCTTTAAAGAAGATATGAGAGACCTCTGCCAGCCAAAGGGTTGCTTTTCACCGAATTATAAACACCACCCCTGTGTCTAGCAAATGACCCAGCTCTCACTTGTGGCCTGGGGGTGGGAGAGAGGGAAAAGGAAAGGAGAGAGGAGGAGGGGAGGCACCATAGACTTTCCCTGGGCCCCCAGCTCCTCCTTGTGATTACACAGGATTGTTTTATTTTGGGGAAATATGAGAGGGAGAGGCTGAATATTGTGGGGCGGGTAGATGCTGGCATCATATTGCCTGGCTTTGAATCCTGGGTCTGCTCCTTGGTAGCAATTGGCCTCAGATAAGGTGCTTCTCTGGGCCTCAGTTTTCTCATCTGTAAAATGGTACCATTAATAACACCTTTCTCATAAATTGTTATAAAAAATATATGGGGTAATCCACACTCTGTTATATTAGCTGTTTTATCTAGTCCAACTTTTTTAAATTTGTAGCTTGAAGAATCTGAGCAGATTGAGAGAGAGAGATTGAGGCCAAAGGGCTAATTGAAGTCTGGGGACCATATCCAAATCCACAGATTCCCAGTTCAAAAACCTTCCCTCTTCAAGAGAGAATGGCCCTAGTGTACTCTATTAAGAGATGCAAATGCTCCCCAGGAGGTCTAACTCCAAGTTATTAACACCTTAAGGTTGGTGATGTGAGCTGGGTTAACACACTTTTTTTTTTTTAATTGAACTCGGTCTGGCTAGAAAGGGGCACAGAGGAGACGGGTGATGTTGGCAGCCCTCTCACACTGCCTATCGCCTCAGGAAGAAAGCCCTCCCCTCTCCCGAGATCGGGGGACAAGGTTGAGATTCAGGCTCTGGGATCAGACACACGATGAAAAGCGCTGCTCCCAAACACCCTGCATTTGTGGCCTAACTCTCAGACGGATACTGGGGGTCCCGGCTGTGACCCCAAACTGGAATCTCAGGTGGGCCTTGGTGATGATGCAGGTGGGAGAAGGTGAAAGAGACCAGAGATCACTCCAAAGTCCCCAGCGTCTGTCCAGGGAGTGAGAGGGCCTGGGAAAGACAGGACATGAACCATTCATTCATTCAGCCTATACTGTGAGCACATACTCCATCCAGAGATGAACAGTGGTCCCAGACCTCAGTGAATGGACTCTCTGGTAATCCTTCGGAACTGGCAGGCTCGAGAGCTGCTCACGGTGGAAGGGATGTTTAATCCAGGCATGGAATCCTCAACCAACCAACCGAGACAGGGCCAGAACACCCACTGGCAACGCTGCAGTGCCCTCCTTCAAGGAAGGGGAAAGCATGGCTGAGTAGTCAGAGCTCCTCAGCTGCCCCACTTTGTAGAGGGAAAATAAAAATAATAGATTGGTTTTCTTCTTAATTAAACCTCCTAAGTTTAGACTCACTTCTCTGAGCTCCTTATCTAGGGGTCAGTGGGACTAGAGCAAATACAGGAAGGAAAGTACCCTGTCTGAGAGAGGATGCCATCTTTTCAATTATTCAACTCACATTTTCAAGGACTTACTGTGGCTTTACAATAATATTTCATTTGATTTTCATGCACTATGAAGGCTAGAGATTACAAAGGGCGTGTCTGCTACCCAAGACCAATATAAGGGGCGGAACTAGGGTGGGAAGCTGACCCCAGAGCCCAGGCTGTTCCTGTGTGTGGCCTCACATGGCCTCCCCGTGGCTCCCACCAGCTCAGCTCCACCCCCCCGCCACCCCCCTACCCCCATGCTCCTGCTCCTTCACCCCCTCTCTACTCAGATGCCTCCTGTCTTGTCTCCAGGAGGAAACCCCACCCTGCAAAAGTAGTCCCCGCCCATCTTTCAGAGTTAACAGATCACCCAGCATCCCCACCAAACAGCCTTTAAGAAAATTCTTCCAACCAAAAGCCACCAGGATGCTTCTAAATGAATTCACATTTTAACAATCACAACAGCTTCTACACTTGAAAAATAGAAAAATAGTCTCACGGAGAAACCTGATCTATTCACTCTGCCCAAAATGCTTCCTGTGCCCAACCATTTGAAAAATCCCTTGAAATAATTCACCTTGAAGTCCCCAGAGGTCGGGACTGGCTGAGAACACTGCTGTCCATCCCATAATCTCTCTACCTACTGGACCAGGGGGCTCTGGTACTTGGAAAGGAGGGTGTCTCTTGTTCCTTTCTTGTTTATTCCAGGCTAGAATTCCACCCCCAGTACAGCGTGTGCTGCTCAACCCTCTCCTGGCCTAAGGAGCTCACGGGGGCCCAATCTTGTTCTGATCACGTAACAAAAAGCAACTCAACAATAAAAACAACATCTGATAATACCTGTCGGTTTGGACAGCACATTTACCAATATGAAGTCATTTCATCCCCAAATCGACTCCATGGAGGTGGGTAGTGTTACTGCCATTGTCCTCAAGAAACTGAGGCTCCCTGCGGTTTTAGCAACTTGCCTACAGTTGCTCGCTGGCGTCTGGGAGAACAAGACCCCCCAGTGCAGGTGGTGGTGTGACTGGTGCTCTCTTTCCTCCCCTAGGATCCACCCCTCCCCTCGCCCTCCCTCTCGCCCTTTTCCTTCGCTTCCCTCATAGCTGTGGCCATGGAAGGTTCCTGGCTGTCCCTGGTTTGGTGACACAGGTGGAGCAGCTGCCTCTGCAAGCACTGCCTTGCGCTCCAGCCCATTTGGTGTCTGAGGCTTCACACTAGCACAAAACGACAGCCCTACTGGCGAAGGGGACTGTTCCGCTCTCTTTTCCTGCCCCAGGCACCTTCGGAAGGTGCAGAGCAGCCTCTCTGCATGGGAATGGCCACCTTGGAGAGCAAAGGCTGCCGGGAGTGGCCTCGGGAGGGGGCATCGGCCAAGGACGCTCTGGCCAGCTGAGCCGAGCGGTTTCTCTTGGCCCCTTTGCTGTGGGGTGCTCCCTGGAGCCTTGGCCTGGAACACGCAGAGTCCGGGGACGTGCTGACTTCATCCTGTCTCGGCCACTGTCAGCCCTTCCAAATGGCCCCTCACCTACAGCGGAAATGCCACCTGTGGTGACCAGGGGTGCCGCATCCCAGGCCAGCCTGCTTCCGAGGACTCTTCCCTCCCCCAACAAAGATCTCAGCAGCGCAGGCGGCTGTCACACTCCGGCATTAATCCTGAGTGCCCTCCAAGCCCCCCGAGGTTAATCGCCAAGCAAACAGCTGCCTAATAAAGAGGTGTCTCTCCCCTGCTACCCAATGCGACTGAGATTGGGACAGAATTTGCACCTTGAGGCCCAAAGGCATTGGCCCATCTGGTCTTTCTCCCTCCCTGCTCTACACTAAACAGTCCCAGGCAGGAGGTGGCCAGCTGGGCAGAGGCCTCCCGAGATTGCTCCCCCTACACTCACCGGAGTGAGAACCCCCCCAAACACATGCAATTCAAGGGCTGACGGCGCCATCTGTCCCTGAACTCCAGGAATCGGGCAGGCAGTGCCCCAGGCCTCCAGGGGCCTCCAAGCTGCAAGGAAATTCTGCCAAGCCCCCAGCCCCTCCCACAAAGCCCCTGACACTAAATATAACCAGCGCTTTCCCTGCCTTTCCCCACTGCCAGAGCCCGAGAGTGCCAAGCCAGTCTGATTTCCTAGAACCCGCCCTGGGGACATGCAATTGCATTAGTGCAGCAAAGACAATTTTGGCTACCGATTCTGCAGGCCCTGATCATATTCAGACAATCCGGGCTGGTGACACAAGAGAGATGAAAAGGAAGAAACCAGGAGTTTATAGGTAAACCCTTAGACCTCCTGAAGCCATGTATAAAATATGGGCAGAAAAACCAACTTCAGTGTCATTGTGAAGAATAAAAGAGAATATCAGTTTTAAAAATACCGCCTAGAAAACTGTTAGTTAAACCTGTCCTTCACACTCAGCTTATAATCTGAAGATCGTTAAGAGTTCTCTAGTCTCCTATAGACCCAGACTTCTGATCTACCCCAAACTAAGACAAAGGCCTGAGGATGAATACAACTACAAAGGCAACTTCCTTTGCCTTGGGTCACTCTACTTCCCTGGCTGTC
The DNA here is from genome assembly GCF_041146395.1 of Eulemur rufifrons. NCBI lineage: Eukaryota > Metazoa > Chordata > Mammalia > Primates > Lemuridae > Eulemur > Eulemur rufifrons. The sequence goes on from NC_090994.1 coordinate 9,980,565, forward strand.
TCCTTGGAGAAATAGATAATTCTCATCCTTTTTTTTTTCTTCTTGAGACAGAGTCTTGCTCTGTAGCCCCAGCTAGAGTGCAGTGGCACCATCATAGCTCACTGTAACCACAATCTCCTAGGCTCAAGTGATCCTCCTGCCTCGGCCTCCTAAGTACCTGGGACTGCAGGTGCGCGGCACCAAGCCCGGTGATTTTTTCTATTTTTAGTAGAGATGGGGGACTCGCTCTTGCTCAGGCTGGTCTTGAGCTCCTGACCTCAAATGATCCTCCCGCCTCGGCCTCCCAGAGTGCTGGGATTACAGGCGTGAGCCACCGCGCCCAGACAATTACACTCATTCTTACTCTGGTGCCCACCCTCCCCCCTGAAATGATCTCCTTCCTCCTGTTCGAATGCCTCATTCGTAAAGTCCCATCTGCGGTGAGGATTCTCCCCAAGCATACTCCACCCCTCATCCGTGTTCTCCTTCTCTAAACTCCCACTGTGACCGGGTGACTTATTTTTTTTTTTTCATCTTGTCTTTTTAACAGAACTGTAGTTCCTAGAGGGCAGGAATCATACCTCGTTTATTTTTAAATCTGCTCATGGTCTAGTGCAAGACCAAGTGTATGGACTCACTGAGCATGTCAGTTTGCACAGGACCACTCTCCTGTATTTTCCCTCACCCTAAAGTCTCCTCTGATGGGTTGCTCTGTATATAGGCAACATGACGTTATAACCCCAGGGAGATGGGTTCAAAGGAGGACTTCTCCACTTGCTTGAAGAACTGAGGCCGTCTATGTTCATTCATTCATTTTTTTATTCCTGAGGGAGATGAGAGTATCTGCCAAGCATAATTCATGCTGGAGAGACTCTGGCCAGAGGTGGGAAAACACCTGGAAGACTCCATCAGACCTTGAGATCGAACCAACAAAGCCTGTGAAATCATTTATATCAGCCATAAGTGCTAGATGCTTTTCATCCATTAATGATTCTATGAGCTTTATGTATTTATACATACGAACCTTATAATGGTCTTTTGACGTTAAGACTATGATCACCCATTTTGTAGATAATGAAACTGAGGCATGGAGATGCCAAGCGACTTGCCTGAAGTCTCATGCTAGTTAGTGAATCAGAGTCAGGAAAGGAGCCAGGCAGTCTGGACCAGAATCCGTGTGCATGCCACTGAAATGCATCTCAGAGCAGAGCCACTGAGCATGCGAGGGCGGAGGGACACTTGGGAAAGGGCAAGACATCGTGGAGAGGAGGCAGAGTCCCCGGGGTGGGGGCGACTGGAGGACGCCAGCACCTTGGTTAGAGCCACTGAAGTCACCCAGGCCCTGCTCTGCCTCTATCTCCTGTGAGCCCTCTCCTTACAGGAACATCTGGAATCCCTCTAAGGAGCTGCCCCTTAGAGCTCAGGTGACACGGGCAGTCCCCTAAAATCAGCACTAGTGCCTACCCTTCTTGGCTCCATTTCTCCAGACACACGTCACTGACTGACATTGATGTATCCACATAGAGACATGTGGATGTAGATGGATATGCATGTGTGTTTGTGTGTTTGTGTGTTCATGTGTGTGTGTGGGTGTGTGTCGTCTGTTTGGTCCTCACCGTCTCCACGAGAACAGGCTACGTTGTGTTTAGTGCTGTATCTCTGTGCCTAGAACAGTGCCTGGCACATGGTAAGTCCTCAAAAACACTTCTTGAATTCTCCTCCCTTGGTCTCTGAATGATTCCTTCTGAGCCAGGTCTAGTGATTTCCTTGTTGATGTTCTTTGCTAGTTGGTTGGTTTGTTTTCTGAACCTGTAAGTAAACTGTGGAAGGTTCTCTTCCCCACAGTCTGCCAAGCGATCAAGGCCCTCACGAACAAGGCTTCCCCTCTGTTTCTGGGCGTCCCCCGGGAGAACCCCGATGCCCTGCGATGACAAACACGTTTCCGACTCGTTCTTGGCTCTGGGCCCCGGCTGGTGCTGTGTTTCCCAACAAATCCGAACTCCCTTCTGCTTATCTAAATCCTACTCCAACTTTCACACTCTACCTCCCACCTTTTTTTCTATCTGTTCACCGATTTTTCCTTTCTCTCGGTCTTTACATCTCTTTGACATTGGTTAGCACTAAAAGTTTAAAATGTGCCGGTCTCTTCTCCTTAATCAAACTAGAGTTCTTTGGGGACAGAAAACACGGCTTCTACATCCTCCACATCCCCTGCAGACGCCACCGTGCAGGGAGACAGGGCAGAGCCGAGGAGCATTTCCACTTCTTGCTGATGCACCTCCTGCTACCTCCATGTGCACATCTCAGATCACTGCGCGAGATAAGGAAAAGCACAGCAAAGGCAAAGTTCAAGGCAAGGATCTTGCAGCCCTTTTTGTCACTGAAGCAATAACTTAGGGCCCAGCACTGCGCTAGCCAATCTGAAGACAAATTCTAGAACCTCAGAACATGGAGCTAGAAGGAAACTTGCATCTGCTGCAAGCCCTGGTGTCAAGGTGCTTAGTTGCAAGGAACACAAACTGGACCAGGTGTGGTGGCTCATACCGGTAATCCTAGCACTCTGGAAGGCCGAGGTGAGAGGATTGCTTGAGGTCAGGAGTTCGAGACCAGCCTGAGCAAGAGTAAGACCCGTCTCTACTAAAAATAGAAAAATTAGCCAGGTGTGGTGGCGTGTGCCTGTAATCTCAGCTACTGGGGAGGCTGAGGCAGGAGGATCGCTTGAGCCCAGGAGTTTGAGGTTGCAGTGAGCTATGATAACACCACTGCACTCTACCCTGGGCAACAGAGTGAGACTGTCTCAAAAATAGGAACAGAAACTGGCCCAGGCTTATTCAGTGGGAAAGGAGCAAATTCGAAGGATGGAGGGAGCGCTGGAGAACATTCTCCAGGAAGCAAAGCCAACACTGGGCCATAGAACAGGTCAGGTGAAAAAACCGGTACCACTATCTGGACACCGGCCTTTGCAGCCTGTACTGCAGAGGCTCCGCCCTGTGTGTGGCAGCTGCCACCTGCAGGGGGACTTGCCACAGTCCTTGCTTCCTTTCCACTCATACTCCAGCCAGTGAGCACTTGACCGGGAGCGCATGGTTCACCAGTCCTCACCCCAGCTGCAAAGAAGAGCAGGAAACAGGTATATTTCACATTCTTTAGTGAGACGTGGACGCTGCTTCCGACCCAGGTTCTTTAGGTAGCAGATTTCCCAAATGGAGAAAGGGATTCAGTGACAAATGTCCCGCAACACAGGCCACTGCGGTCCAGAGCGCTGGAGCCCCAGGTCACGTTGCAAATGACTCACAGCTGATATAAGAATCGAGGTGTCCTGACGTCTCCCCACTCAGCCACGTGTGAAAGAAGCAACGAGTGAAAACGTTAGGTAAAGTAGGACAAATCTCAGTGGGGGAGTGACCAAGGATCCAGTCCCTGGCAGCTATTTTAGGTAACAACTGTCTCTTAGAGTTGATCCCTGCTGTTACCCCTCACTATAGCCTTAGCGCAGACATCACCTCCTCTGGGAACCTCTTCCGAATCCCCGAGCTCCCTGGGTTCAATGACTTAGTGCTGTAGCATTTACTATTTATTTTGCAATTATCTTCTCATGTATCACCTTATCCTGCAGCTGTGAGCACCGTGAGGGCAGGATCTAAGTCTTATTCATAGTTAAATACTGAATACAGAGGAATGGGATGGTGGAATCTCTGTGATGAGTATCTCCGTTCAAGGAAGCCCGGCATTTGGTACTGTTATGCCATTCCACGGATTAATATGTTGCATTTGTGCTAAACCTTTGTGCCTACACTACTACCACGGACCCTCTAAGGAAGGTGCCATTATGGCGTGGCACAGAATGTGTGTTCAATAAATACGGATTTTTAAACCGAATGGGGGAGGGCAAGTGTTAATAGCCCCACTTAACAGACGAGGAAGTTGAGGCCCAGAGAGATTACACAAGGCCCCAAGGCCTCAGCTCCCACTGCAAGGCAGTAGTAGAGCCTGCGTCCAGCCCAGCACAGCTTCTGTGGTCATTGCTGAGCCCCGAGCCCTGTGTCCTCTCAGCATGAATCCACCCTACAATATCCCCAATAGACAGTGACAACAGCAGCCCCACACGCCAATACTTCCCAGGTTGATGCTGCAACTGTCATTCATCTCTTGTTTCCAGAGTACCCAAAATCACCCTCTCCAAGTGTCTTATAAAGGATCCCAGCCACAGGGATCCCAGTAACTCACTTGCAGATGCTGGCATTTGAGGTGGCCTCACAAAGTCATCGCCATAGTCTCTTCCTTGTGGGTGGGAGAAGCAAGTGGCGTAATTGGCAAAGCGGGTGTGTGAGGCCTGGAGGCACAGGTCTGAGTGGGGCAGCCCCCTGGTGGGGTAGAAGGCGCAGGCAGGTGCCCAATGGCAGGAATCAGGCTCTTGGCATCTGGGATTCTTGGCAACGACAGGAACAGGCCTGCAGAGAAGATGAGTCAGCAAGACAAATGTCACCGGGATGAGCTAAGTGCTCCTGGAGGGACATGTGGCCTTCCCTTCACCTTGGAATGGAAATACCTTAATGTTTATTTGAAAATCTTTTCGAGTTCCCCATAGCACTCCCTACTCTTGATTTCAGGTTTGCCAACCTCCACATTGGCCCACACGTCGATACATGCATTGCCACGTGCTGTTGCCATGCTGGAAAAGCCCTTCCTCGTGCCACCCTTCCGGATTCCTGCTTCCTCCAAAGCCCAGGCCAGGTGCTCTCTGTTCCAGGAAACCCCTCTGGCCACACCTATGTCCTTGCTGGTATTTCAGGACAATACTTGTCTCGACCATTGGCTCTGATATTTTTTTCTGTTGTATTCTACCCTATTCTATTTTCAGAATGTAGGGCTTGTCTCCTAGATTAGATTATAAGTCTTCCAGCAGCTGATCATGTCAGAAATTTCCTTCTCCTCTAAGAGCACTTTGCACAATGCTGTGAACATAACACGTATTAACAAAACAACTCATTGGAATAATATCAGCGAATTCTATGGTCTACAGTATTTATGTGGCCTCCATTCAAAAGAATCTATTGATTATTAGCAACCTCTTCGTAAAAATTTTTATCTTATTGTCAGTTAATATAAACTATGGAAGATGCCAGAGGTTGGCTCTATCAGACATTCCTAGACATTTCTCCCATCTGCCTCAGGTTACAAGACTGGAAATAGGAAGATACTCCTGGCATCCTTTGGAGTTGGGGAGGGCCCGAGGGTGGAGGTTCCAATTCGGAGGCAGAAGTGGTGGTCTACGGCGTGACTGTTTCCCCTTCCTCTTTCCGTCTGCCGGGAATGAAGGCATGACCGTGACCGCTAGAACTGCAGCGTCTTGTGGCTAATGCGACAAACACGAGGAGAAGACTGTGAGACTCTCAGAGATGCTGGCCCTCCCGGACATGGTCAAGGAGCTGAACCAAGGCCAGAAGCCATCTACGTTCAGATATCTAGTAAATGAAGGGGGAATCTATTAATATTTGATTAACTACTGAAATCAGGTTTCTGCAATTTGCACGCAGACAAGAGCATTCCTAACTAACCCACAGGTACAACATCAAAAACAGGGAAAAGCACCAAGATGAAAAATCCTATCCCCTGTCTGCCATGAAGTTTGTTGCATGTGAATCAATATTTCTCTAAATATGTTATGTTTTTTTATAAAAGTGAAATCTTTTAATTATATGGGTTTCCAATTAACATATAAAAAATTTAAACCTTCTCATCAAGAAGTATTTTATAACATTATTTTAGGTCATGTACACTATAATTTATTTTTTTTAATCCTCTTTGTATATCGTCGGACATTAGGTTCCTTCTAAAACATCACTTTAATGAACATGATTGTGGAAACATCTGATAAATTTTTGTACACCTAGAAAATGATTTCTCAAGGTTTTTTCTTAGAGGTGAAATTGGTAAAGGTGTGCATACCTTCAACGTTTTTGATATGCCATGTTCAATTTTCCTCTAAAAAATTTATATTATTTTTCCCAATAGGACAAATGATAAAACACGAAAGATTTGACATTTATAAAGGCCCAAGAATAACAAAGGGAACATAAAAGCTTAAAAGAATATCAAGCTAAATAACCAAGCTTACAAGTATATCAGAATTTAAAATGTTTGCGTAGGGATTCGGAAATGTATTCCCCCACCCCAATTACCACCACCATGATGGACTCTGCTTTCTTCTCTCCTTTACGAGAAAGAAATGGACAAAAGTCACACAACTGGATTCCAGAAATAAAAGTAGTTGAAGATGAAGATAGAATATGCTTTTCTACTCATGGAGGGACAAGTATTTGGAGCACAGTTTTCTAAAGGTCATAGCCAGATTGAGAGAGGAGAGAGAGAGCATTATGTGGAGACAGGATGGCGTGGGTGGGGGGAAGGTTATGTCTTGGATTAGAGGGGTCCAGGAGTTGCTGAGCACTAGAAAATAACACAGGAAAATGGATGTGAATATGAACCGTACTTATATCCCTGGAGTAATTTTGAAGGCCATCAGTAAGAATTTGACTCCCTCTTCAATTGTTCTTTAGATGAGAGGTAGCTCTGTGGCTAGCAGGGAGCTGCGGTCTCCTGTGATGACAATGCCTTCCTCTGGATACCTCCCGAAGGACCTGCCTGAGGCTGTTTTATGTTAACTTTTTTCCTTAATAAGTAGAAGAAGTAAATTCTACAGTAACAATAGAAAGTATAGTATAGGAAATACATAAGCCGGTAACATAGTGTTCATTACCATTATCAAGTATTATGCACTATACATCATTGTACACACTGTACCTTTACATGACTGGCAGGGCAGTAGGATTGTCTACACCAGCATCATCACCAACACACGACTAATACATTGCACTGTGCTGTGAGGTTGGCTGCGATGTCACTAGGCAACAGGAATTTTCCAGCTCCATTATAATCTTATGGGACCATCGTCATACAAGACTGTACGACAATTCGGTCCACTGTTGACTGAAATGTCACTGTGTGGTACGTAATTGTATATTCCTTGTTGTTCCTGTTGGTTCATTTAAGATGAATTCCCCTGAACCATATGAAATTACTGTAGGTCAAAAATAGCCAAATACCAGGAATTTCTAATGGTTCAACCTTATACATCTTCTAGCTCATTTGAATGCAAACTATTGTTTAGTGAAGTGTATGATGTTTTTAAATTCATAGGATATCTAAATTAATTAGGGGTGAAGGGTTCTCATTAATTAAATAAAAATGTTGTCAGAGAGCACTGCTTATAAGAGGAGAACTGTGTATGAAACAGACACATATCTGCTAACGAGCTTGCACGTGCAAAAGAATAGAAGGCCACTCACAACAAGCTAGCTTAAGTCTCCAAAAGAAGAGTCGGCAGTCTGTCGGGGCATCTCACAGTCTGAACAAGGTGGCCTTGGTAAGGGTGGGAGTCAGGGCAAGTCTGAAGGTCTCAGCAGCAGGCCTTCCTGGGCTTTTCCTTCTAGAGCTCTAACTCCCAGTCTGTCTTGGTTTAAATTCCAAATTCCTGATTGGAAGCACCTAAATGACTCAGCCTGTGCAAGGAGCCTCCGTGCTTTACTTAAGGTGACAAAGCTGCCTGCAGGCTGGCCCTGCAATCCAGGAGCTAGAGCCGGACAGTAGCTGTAGATAGATGATTTTTAAAATAACAAGCACACCTATTCAAAGAAATTTGTATGTACCCCTCCTAGGGAGACATAGGCTCTGCATTGCTTTTAGAAGAAAAGTTTAAGAATCATCAAGCCAGATGATCTCTGGGGTGTCTTCAAAGTCTGACATTTTCTCAGCCTATAAATCTCCATAGATAACCCAAGGCATTTTTTAAATTTTATTTTTTATTTTGTTATTTCAGCACCTTACGGGGCTACAAATGTTTAGGTTACATACATTGCCTTTGCCCCACCCAAAGCTTTCTTTTTCCTTCTCCAATCTAGCTCAAGCTTTTGAAAGTTGATCTGTAGGTGGTTGGTCTGCTGTTTGAGATGTCTAAAGTGGAGAAAGATAAGGGAAGTTGAATTACTGGTGCAAGTCAATAGTGGGACAAGAGAGAGCTCATCTCAGCTCTCTTTATAATCCATTTAATCCATATTTTTTCAGCATTTACTCTGCAACAAAATCTAGCACTTGACAATACAAAATATTTTAGATGGTGTGAGAAATACAAAGAAATCTAAGGATATTCTCTGCAGTCAAGAAAGTTATGATTTGGTTAGGAAACCAAGATGGCCACATTGAATACATTAATAACCATGCAAGCTTAGTGACTAGGGGGCCAAATGTGTCTCTCCAGATGCAAGTGCAAACATATATGTTATTTCATCATAAAAGACTGCATAGACATGGATCAAAAGAATTAGTTATTGCATGGGATTATCTGCTATAGAAAATTGGCAGTAACCAGATCAACAAAACGCTGTGTGAGCCATTTGCCAAGACTTGGAAATCGAGTTCTTCAAAGCTCACCCTGAAAGGTGATTTCATCTGCAGTCCTTGTGTCCGTTCCACCCTCTCCATGCTGAACAGCAGTGAGTTGGGTCTAAGCTTTGAGCTGCCTCACCATCCCCTTGCCACTGAGGAAAGACCAGCAAGCATTCCATGTTCTTGACATGCAGGCTTTGGTTGGGGACTAAGGCCCAGGCAGGGGGAGGAAGCATCGTGATGAATTGAAAAGAGTCATGAACTAGGAACCAGAAAACCTTGTTTTGGGGTCTTCCCACCAACCCTAACTCACTATAGAGCACTGAGCAAGTCACTTAACCTCCTTATACCCTAGTTTTGGAGCCTCCGTAAACCAAGGAGTGTAGAAAAAGGTTTAAATTCAACAGCATCTGTTATGAGCCCCCCAGGAAATGCCCTTTTCCACCAAATGCTTGTGGGCAAAATTGGAATCTAACTTGGAAGCACAAACCCTCAGCCTGTCTAATAATAGACAATTAATAGTGCAACATCTGCTCCTTTTTCCAATCCCGGCCCCACACCTGACTAGACGGGCCACATGCCTCCCCTCTCTGAAGCAGTGAAAGTCTGAAAATGAGCTACAGCAGGAGATCATTTGGGGGCTTCCACTGAATTTTCACTTGTCAAGAACTCGCCCTTGCAGGGGCATTAAGAGAATTTAATGGGCTATTGCACACGAGAGCTCACAAACCAGTCTGGCCTCTGAAGCGTTCCTGCTGGAAGTCTTGTTGCTGAAAACTGTGGGTTTTGCTAGAGCCTTCCCCGGGGACAAATCCCACGGCTCCCACACCCTCCTCCTCTTCTGCCTCTGTTTATGCTCTCAGTTCCGGTGCCTTGGTGGATGACAAAGTAGGGTCAGCTCTGACTCACAACGGCGCTGTGAATACTGTGACCCTGGTGGGCTGCAGGGCCTGAGATGTTTATTTCACTTCCCTTTCATTCTGTGCTCAGCTGGGCTCTCAGAGAAGGAAAGTGGCCCACGCTGACTAACCAGTCAAGAAATATTTACCGAGCGCTGCTCAAGTGCTGTGCATTGTGAGAAAACACGAGGACACATCCGAAGCCCAGGCTTTAGAGCTGCTTCGGGACTCGGAGAGGACCCCACACCCCGGCCAGCCCTGAGAAAGAACACTTTGGCCCTGTTGGAGTGTGTGGGGGGTGGGAGAGGCCTGGGTTAGAACGTGCTAGAAACTGCTTATGACCAAGGGACCTTGGTGCATTTATGCATTTAAACACGTCCCCAGAGAGGACTGACTTTTCTCCACATTTGAAGGTTCTGGCAGATATAGATGAGTGTCCTGGACTGAACATGTGTTCCCAGAAAGAGGCAGGGCAGAAAGAAGATACAAAGCGGCAATCATGCTTCCCTTTTTCCTCCATACCCAACTCCAGGAACAAATCTAGAAACCCCACATTGGGAGGGCTGCAGTCGCTGTTTTGCATGTTTGTGCAACTGTGTGAGCTGCCTCTCCCCTATCAGAGCACTCAGGGGAGCTGATTCCTAAAAAAACAGGAAGGAAGATGTTGCAAGTCCAGCCCTATGGGCATGTGACCATGCCGGACAGCAGAGACAAGAGGCTGGGGGACCCTGCCTGCTAGGACACCTCAACACTGCGGGATCTAGAATGAGCTTGCTACACAGTCCAAGGAGGAAATAGGAACAGCTGCTACCAATTTGAGACCACTTACCAGGGGCCAGACACTATGCTAAATGCCTTAGTTGCATTATCTCATTTAATCTTCACACCACACCCCATCCCCCCCAGGGAGCGATAATTATCTCTGTTTACCAGCTAGGAAAATAAAGGCTGCGAGGGGTTAAATGACTTGGTTCACACAGATAACAAGAGGAGCAAAGGTGCCGATCAGGTTTGTCTAACTGCAAACTTCTTCCTCTGCACCTGACACTGCTTGCCAGAAAAGAAGTTGGAAACCCCAGAAAGAGGGTGGAGGAGGGGAGAGGGCAATGACAGAGACAGGGACACGTACAGGGGAGACGATCCCCGTCCAAGCTTTGGAACAGGATCAGGATAGAGCTTGTTTCCCAGAAGTGCCTCTGGGTTCATGTTTAGCACGGAGTCATAGGGTCTGTCGCCTGTCTGCATCTGTGGATGAAGTTCTTGTACAGAGGTTCTGCAGGAACTGGGCAGCCAGCAGGCCCTGCAAGCTCTGCTCAGAATTCCACGGCGGCTTCCTGACTCGTCTACACAGAACTGTAGCTTGAGGCCTTTACATAGTGACTCTGCGCCATGGTGAGCAATGGTGACAATAAGACGAGACCACCAGGGACAGGGTTAGGTCTGTGGTCCAACCCACCTGCAATGGGCTGCACAACAGCACAGGTGCAGGGAGGAGGGGGCTGGCTTTCCAGTGCCCATTGTTCTTGGCATTTCTGGCTCCAGCCTCCTCCAAGCGCCTTAATAAAACTGCACAGGAAAAGAACAAGCCTGGGGAGGAGAATCTACCTCTGCCCGGCGCAATCTTCAGAAACATCATTAAGAAATGAAACCTGTTATTGTTTTCAGCGCTGTCAAGCTTTGTCAGCTAGGAGATCAACCCAAGTGCAAAATCAGCGAGGTCCATTCCTTGACTCATTTTCACTCATATTACTGCACAAAGAAGCAGGAAACACGGTCTCTGCCTTTAAGAAGCATGCAGTGTTGGTTTGGTTTAGTTTTTTCAAGAGCTTTATTGAGATATAATGCCATACAGCTTGCCTAGCTAAAGTGCACCATTCATTGTTTTTCAGTATAGTCACAGAATTGTGAAGCCATCACTACAATCAATTTTAGACCATTTCATCACCCCAAAAGGAACCCTGTAACCATTAGCAGGCGCTCCCCATTTCCCTTCAAACCCTCTCCCTCCCCACCCCTAGGCAAGCATGAATCTGCTTTCGGTCTCTATAGATTTGTCTATTCTGAACATTTCATGTGAATGGAATCACACCATATGTGGTCTTTTGTGACTGATTTCTTTCACTTAGCATGTGTTTTCGAGGTTCATCCATGTTGTGGCATGTAGCAGTACTTCATTCCTTTTTATGCTGAATCGTATTTCATGGTATGGATCTATTACATTCTATTAATTTATCACCACTTGATAGACATTTGAATTGTTTTCACTTTTTGGCTCTTATGAATAGTGCAGCCGTGAACACTCGTACAAATTTTTGTGTGGATGTAAGGTTTCATTTCTCTTGAGTATACAGCAGAAGTAAAGTTGGTAACTCTATATACAGCTTTTTCAGGAACTGCCAGACTGTTTTCCAAAGTGACTGCACCATTTTACATCCCATCAGCAATGTTTGAGATTCCAATTTCTCCATATCCTCACCAACACTTATTGTTATCTGTCTTTTTTATTATAGCCATCATAGTGTGCTATCTGGTTATATTTTGATTAATATTTTCCTGATGATTAATGACATTGTGCATCCCTTAATGGTATTTATGGGCATGTCTATGTCTTCTTTGGAGAAATATCTATTTAGATCCTTTGCCCACTTTTTAGTTAGGTTGTCTTTTTATTATTTAGTTGTAAGGGTTCTTTATATATTCCAGATACCCCAGTACCGCTTATCAGATATGTGATTTACAAATATTTTCTCCCAGTCTATAGTCTGTCTTTTCATTTTCTTGATGGTCTCATGTGCAACACAAAGATGTTTGCTTCTTTTTATATATATTTATTTTTTATTTTGTCATTTGTGCTTTTGGTGTCATATCTAAGAAATCATTGTCTAATCCAAGGTCATGAAGATTTCACCAATGTTTGCCTCTGAGAGTTTTGTAGTTTGAGCTTCTACATTTAAATCAGCCTCGGCTGTGATGGGATTAGATTTCTTCCATCCCTGGTGGGGAAAACACTATCAGTTCCTTTTAACAAGCGAGGCAGCCCAGTCCCCTGTGTGCTACAGGGCACTACCGAGGTTCTAATTTTTAGCTCTTAGTGCCATGCCTGGGTCAGCAGAGCCAAATGTGCTGCCTCAAACACCATTCTGTAGGCAGGTTCAAGGAGGACATCTCTGGAAGAATTAATTTTGTATTCATGAGGCTTGCCCTGAGATATAAAAGAAAAACATAATGATAGTATTTCCAGGTGAGTTTCAAGGTAATACACGCATTGTAAGTGGACATCAGGCACTGCTTAGGCCTTGAGAAAAATGTGCCCAAGAAATGTATAGACTTCAAAAGTCAAAAAATACAATGTCTTGAGAAGTCAAGGTGATGGTTCTTTGTAGGTCACACGGGCAACAGGTTCAGAAGCCAACAGCAGCTCCTGGCCAGAGTCCCTGGAGGGCAATTTTCCAGCTTGAACAAATGCTGGCACGAGGTGAAAACCTCCTCTAGAGGGTTCTTGGGCCTAAACAATTTCAAAACAAGAGGCAGGGGCAGCCCTCCCTGTGGCCCAGAACTGAAAACATCTGCTCACTTTATAGAACAAAGGCCATGTCACCAGTCGAGGGTCGCCCTCAATCGAGCACTGAAATCCCAGCAACTCGGGGCTAGAGGGGACAGCACTATTGCAAGTTTGCAAGCTCTGCAAGAAGACAACAGTGTCTCGGTGTCCTTGGCAGAAAGTGCAGGCAGTGTACACAGATGGATTCCCGCCCCAGCTTAGGTAAGTCCATCATGCTGAAAATAACGCAGAGTGCCAAAATTAACCTTTTGCCTGGAGATTTCTTCCAACTGAGGTTTGGTTCATCAGCTGTGGATTCAGACAACAGATACCGAGTGAAAGGCATGATGGTGAAGCGGACGCCCATGTCTCCTTTGTACCCTCCTGCCCTCAGACAGAATGGCCTGCAGCACCACTAAATATTGGAGTCTGAGAACATAATTTTGCCCAGGATAAGTGACAAAAAGGTTGACTGATTCTCTTAATCAGGAGGTGCAGAAGAACATGAAGCCTGTACTGGGATAATCATATGTGACCTGTCAACTGAGCAAGCTCTTTAAAAGTGAGGTGTCTAAGATTTGGTGTTGGATTAACAAACTCCCAAGGCCCTGGAGGAATTACACTACCCAGTGAGAGTCCAGGCTGCGGCTGTTGAAGGAATCCCAGCCCAACCCAACCATCAGCATCTCCTCTGGCAGAGTCTGAGCAGAACGAGAGACTTGGAAGAGGATGAATTTCAGACTTTCATTTCCTTGAACTTGAACTCACACAAGCAAGTGAATTTGATTATGGAGATTAGCTTCTTTGAACTTTGACTTGGCAAGGGAATTTTAGTCTTTGAACTTTAAATTCTCCTTGGGAATTCAATAATGAGGAGGCGTTTATGTTGGAATCTGGGGTGTTCCTCAATTGCTGGCATTTTATTATTGAATTGTCTTCATGCAGGTTATAATTGTGGGATCTTAGTGGGTCATTGCATTTTATTGAAGAGCTTCTGATGTGCTGTGTTGAAAAATGTGGCTGGACATAATTTGGGATGTGCTATGTTGAAAAATGTGGTTAGATCCAATTTTCAACCATGAGTACAGAGTGGTTTGGGGTTTATGGTAGTGGAATGTTATGATCTATTTCAGACCCTTCAGGGATAAACTCTAAACTGTCTTTCAGGGGCCCCAGGAAGATATCCAAAGATGCTACAGCTGGAACCGGGAGGGAGGACTGAGCCGGGAAACCGGACTGCCGTGATTTAGTGCTGCTCTCTGCCCTTGGAGGGCAGAGCCATGTTCTTGGTTGGCTCTGGACTTCACAGCTAAATCCCGTGGGTTAAGCCTCTGGAATTTGCTAGGGAGAAATGCTCTGTATCCGTTCCTGACGTTTCCCTTCTCTATGCTGTGTGGCATTCCTGATTTCCCTCCATTTCCTCACAGGAGGGTTTCTTGAAATATTTGCCTACTGATTTAAGCCACAGTCTCCAACCCAGCCTTTATGAGTAATAAGGGTGATATTTTTATTTTTTTTGTGCACTTCCACCGTTTCTTCGTCTTATGGATCAATTGGTTCTGAACACAAAGTAGAAAAAAACGACACTATTTATGCCACCAAAAGAACATTGTCTTCCAATGGCATAGTAGGTCACAAGGTCTGTTTCATGTGCTTGCACTGATATATGTATATATGAAATTTTCATTACTATATAATAATATAAATCCATATATATTCATGAAATTTCTATATCTAAGCTCTTATAAGCATACACACACAATTGTGTCATTTGCCATTACAAACGTCTAGAATGCACATCTGTGTTGCTTTTTATCTTGGTTAGTAATATTTGCAAGGTAAAACTGTCCCTGACTTCTCAGATTGAAAGCAGCAATTATCTTGAGTGTGCCTCAAAACCGCCTGGAGTGCTAAAACACGGATCGGTGGGCACCACCCCCAGAGTTTCTGATTCTGTAGGTGGCGATGGTGCATTTCTAACAAGTTCTCATGTTTGGAAAATCACAGTATAGATAATAGGAGCATATTGATTCCACAGCCATGCCTATCCTTGGACAGTACTTTAATTTCATACTTAAAGACCTCCTCCTGCCCTGTGGCTCTCAATGCATGTTACGATGTCTACAGCCAAGCTGAGAATTTATGAAGGCCAGCACAAGTTGACTTTACCTTCATTCCTTACTTGCAAGCAACTGGAAGAGCCATTGTATTTTATGTTTGAGGCAGGAAGTAGCCAGCAGGCACTTGGTCAGAAAACAGATGTTAGAATGGCTGACCACAGCAACCCAGACTCATACATCTCTACCTCTTCAGAGAGCCAGCTTGTGAGATTCCCCTCTTGGTGGTCCTTCAAAGGCTTGCTGCAGAGACAAGAGAGAGTACAGGGAAAGACACTGACTGCCAAGTCCACCACAAGTTTGGACAACATCTTTGTTGTTGCCTAAAACATTCCTGTTATAACAAGCATCTCTTCGATTCAAACCAATAAATTTCCTCTGGTTCAAGTGACAAGTGGTTGGAATCACGCTTCTTGCTCTCAGCACACATGTAGAGAGGAAAAGTGACACTGTTCATTTTGTAGGGGAAGTACCAGCTCAGAAACTGAGACGCAAAGGGATAAAATCCAAAAAAACATAAAACAAATATTTAAGGAAATTAAATCCCTGCATAGGTGAAGCTAGTTGTGAAGCACTCAGACACTTTTAGAGTGGGTAATAGTCTGTGCTCTGAGGCCTGCATATCCACATCTCTCTTCTGGAAGATTCCTGGTGTGTTGGTGAGTGTGCTCGGTCCACACGACACCACAGCCCTGTACATAGCTGATTAGATCAGAGACAGTGCCCAATCCAAACAGCCAGGGCCATGCGGGCAATGGGCTGACTTAATCAGATCTTCTCGGCAGCAAAACCAGCAAATGCAACTGACAAAATAGTGCAGAAGTAGGAAGATGCAAAGAAAAGACAACAGGAAGAAATTATGAAAACACAGGCAGAAGTAGGAGGGAAGAGAACGGAGAACAGAGTGGGAAGAAGAGGTAGAGGAAAATACTTCAGTGGCTGAGGAGTCCCCGGAGCCGTCTTCTTTTCCGCAGCTGCTGAAGTCACTTCCTCGGTTACGAACAACAGTCCCTTCTCTGGGAGCCCTCGCTGCCGTCTGCAGAAGCTCGTCTTGTCCTTACAATAAACTTCCGTGAACTGAGATAACCTGAGCATGTTTCTAGTTCTCACAAACGTATCTTTGTTAATAAAAACAGAGATAAGAAGAAATCGTTACAGACTAGAATCTCGGGCCAAACCAAAAAGATGAAGTGCAATACGAGTCAATGGTGAATGGCTTCCTTTCTATTAAAAACACTAAACAGATGGGACTGGGTGGTAGATCGTATAGGTTTTAGGTGACCTTGGGCTACTAGAAGCTGGCAATATAGAGCCTCTGGGGAAAATGCCAACTCGGCCTTAGCTTGCCTTAACAAAAGTTTAGTGTGTGGAGAGAAAGAGAGAGAAAGAGAGGAGGATGGCTGCTCTCTGCCTTGAACAAATATTTGGATTCATGTGACCTCTTCAGGTCACTGCCTTAACAGAGGCCTTAACAAGACAGCATGTGGGCACTCAAGCAACAAGGATGGTTAGTGACAGCACAGATTAGGCGCCTTCCCTAACATGGGTCCTAGATGTCCCTGCACCTCCTACAGCACAACAGCACGACAGCTTATCTCCTGTAGCATTACATTCGCATACTTTATTTTGTTCAACGACTGTCTTCCCTACCAGACTGTACGCTTCATGAAGACAAGGACAGGTCTGTCTGGCTCAATACTCTGTTCCTAGCACCCAACACATGTTGAGCAGAGTTGGTTCTTTGGAAATATTTGTGGAATGAATGAGAAAATCACATCGTATGATAAGGGTGAAGTAAAGTGGGAACACTACATTTGGAAAGGAGGAAGTTCAAATAGACTGGATTGTGGTTTTCAAATCCCTGCAAGACTTTCAGGTAGAAGAGAGTTGTTCGAGTGGGCAGGACTGACATGGTGTAGAGTAGCTGAGAGGCCCGGACTGTAGGCACAGCCCTGAGCTCACCCTGCAACTCATGGATGGTCAACCCATCACTTAGACCTAAGCGTCATGGTATCACTTCTAAGCTCCGTTCCGGCTTCAACATTTAATGAACCATTGACTGGTGGGTAAACAGCACTGGGAAAGAGATTTTTATTTCCAATTTCACCGAAACTCCCCAACACTTACAGGTGTCAAAAATAGAATGGGTCGAGCACAGTGGCACACCTGTAGTCCCAGGTATTTATTTGGGAGACAGAGATGGGAGGATTACTTGAGTCCAGGAGTTTGAGTCCAGCCTAGGCAATATAGCCAGACCTCATCTCTAACAAGAAAAATAGAATGGTTTGTGTCATAAAATAGTCATTTGTTAATATACATCTTCAAGCAGAGTTAGAATACCATCTGCTATGTGCCTTTTAATAAGAATTCTTGCATTGGGTGAGACATTGAACAGGAAGACATTTAGCCTCATCAAATTCTGTGAAAATTCCAATTACAGTCTGCGTGTTTCAGTTTGGGTGTCAGGATTGTGAACCAATCACAGGAAGAAGTGATTTCTGCCTTATTTTGTGGCTTGTTAGGTATGTGGCTTCATCTCACTGAGCCTCAATTTTCTCATCTGCTAAGTGGGGATGATAACAGCTGCCCTTCCTACAGTAAAAGGTCGGCAAAGATCAAATGAGAGAATGTTTGGACTTTGAATGTATAAAATGCTCTACAACTATATTAAGTCTCTGCTTCTGAGGGAGAACAGGAACTCCATGAGGATATATTCCCTGACATCCAGGCCAAGATTCTGTCAGTCCAAAGCAAGAGTGTTCTTTCTCAAACCTCTCTCTCGTTCCCTACTTGGTGATAATAGGGCTGCTAACTTGTTTTTTCAGTTGTGGTGATTTCACTTGCTGCATAAATGTCAAGTTCCACTTGACTAGAAGTTAATATATAATGTCTCTTCCCTTCCCTCATGAGTACAATCCTGTTAAATTATCCCTTTATGCTCACACTGATATTTTTTCTTTCTTTTTTTTTTTTTTTTTTTTGCTTTTCAGTTTTAAGTCTTAAAATAGCATATTCTACCCAACCGCTTTACTGCTTTCAAGGCAATGAGAATGGTGCCTGGCATTGTGGGAGTTTAATGCAAATCATAGTGAAGTTGGCTGCGCTTCAAGTAACAAGAGCACCGCCAAATGGGCGTTGAACAAGGAGAACCTGACAGTCCCAGGAGCCTAAATTACCTTACATTTGCCGAGTTTCATTCACAGTCTCCTGTCACCCTCATGCAAGCCAAATGGAAACACAAGATGAGTTTTATTGTCCCCATTTTACTAAAAGGAAAAACTAACACACAAAACAAGGAAGCGCCTTTGCAAAGGTCTCCTGACCTGCCCAGCGCTGGACCTGAAGTTACAAGTTTGGCTTCCTACTGACACTTTACTCTTGCTGCTAAGTCTTCAGATGCCACTAGAGGATTCTGCCTACCCCATGGGTCCGTTCTACCCCAAATTCACTCTCATGATCATGGCACAGAGATTTCTGGCCAGTCTCACTAAGGAAGGCTCTGACCTTGATCATAGTACCTTCATGGACTATCAGAAGAAGATCCAGGGAAACGGGTCTCAAAACAAAAGAGGAAGAAACAAGAGGAAGCTTGTCTCAGTTGTCAAAATTTCAGTGTTTGGCCCCTTAACGCTTATGGGAATTTTGGGGAACAAGTCCCCGTGAGGGAGGAGGAGACCCTGAGTGAAAGGGACGCATCTGCCATGTGTATAAGTGGCTTATGGGAGGGGGATCTCGCTCCGCTCTACAGATAAGTGAGGGGACGTTCAGTGACTTATCCACAGTCATGTGGCTAGGAAATGTCAGAGTACCCCGTGAGCTCCGGTCTGTAGGTAACACTGGAAGATGTTGTTCTGCCTATTGATGAATCTCCAGCATTCACTACAGGGACATATCTAGAAAAAGAAGTCTCCTTTTGGCCTCCCAAAAATAATACCATGGAGGTAAAAACTGTCCTTTACTCTTCCTCTGCAAAAGGCCGACCCTGCATTATTCATAGCAGGTTCACTCACCTGTTTCCTCCTCAAGGGGACGGGGGCGGGAATGGGGGGGGACTTTCCTTAGACCTGGCTTTTCCATGTGAACCCCAAAGAGAGAAGCTGGGAATGTTTGACTTAGCTTTTAAAACCACCTGGAGACCTCCCCATACCCAGAGGGAGAGGGACTTTCCCAGAAAACACTCTTGCACAAGACCCCCCTGTTTTTCGTCCCCCCACCTGCACTTCAATGGAGAGTCACCTTTGTCCGACACCCCTTCATTACCAGACAGCCAGCGACCAGCCTGCACCTCCTGCCTTCTCAAAAACAGCCTCTCCCTCTGCAAAGACCAGGGCCAGGGTCCGGCCAGTCTAGGGGGTGGGGAGGCCTGGGCCACTCTCCTGAGCGGCCCCAGAAAGCCCCCCCTGCCCCTCCCAGCTCTGGGCTCAGCCCTACCGCAGCACGGTGGCGGCAGGGAAC